>NC_084468.1:87960000-97960000 GCF_027409185.1 Cynocephalus volans | reverse complement strand
AGTATGGAATCACACGGGAATCCGGACTGGGGAGGATTTTGCTGGTCAATAGACATACAGTCTTCAGGTTGTGACTACTGGGTTGTCAACAGTGACATCTAGTGGCAATGAAAGAAACGACAGCTGTACTGGGCCAAGGCAGCTTTCCTGTTTTCTGCATCGGCCAGGCATTTAGTAAGCTTCTGCAGTTAGAGTGTGAAAGGCTAGGTCTCAAGAAAGAGATGATGGACTTTCTATTAATACAGGCAGGTGGGAGAGAGAGTGATTCAGTGGAAAATACAAGATGTGACCAAACTTGCATTCCAAGCCAGTTATACGGACCATAGTAGCTACGTTGCTACTGAATTGTTTCAATTAGATACCACAGATGTTAAAAAAGAGGACTGCCATTTAAGCTTTCCTCTTATTTATGTAAATTCAATAGGAATATCTCAGGAAGGGTTAATATTATTATCAATTTTTAGTAAATGTTTTATGACTTTTTAAAAATGTTGTTCAATATAAATTAATCAACAAATATTTATTGAGTCTGGCTCCGTTCTAGGCTAAGTATGTGTATCAGGTGTCTTTTTTGGCATTTAAATTCATCATAAGATGTCTTCAGTTTTAACTTGAGGGAATACAAGGAAATAAAAATATGAAATACCACTATTTATTCATTTACTGAACAAATATTTATTGAGTGTGTACCATGTACCAGGTTAGATACTGGGATGCAATAGCAATTAAGACGTTTATGCTCGCTGTTTCATGGAACTTACACTGTAGTAGGCTAAAGGTATTTGGTAAACTCTTCACACAAATAATTAACTTCATTTGTGCTAAGTGCTATGAAGGAGAAGCTTAAAGTGTTTTGAGACAAAAATGTGAGGAGGTAATGTCTTTGAGAAAGAGATATTTAAGCTGAGACTCGAGAGATGAGTAGGAGGTGTATAAGAAAGAGTGAGGGATGGGGCAGGAAGAAAATATTTCATACAGAGGGAACAGCATATTTGATGGTTAAAGCAGGTTTTGGGGGGCAAGACTCAGCAAACAAAGGAAACAATGGTCAGCAGTGAGGCTGGAAAGGAGGTTGGGACTAAACCATGCAAGGCCTTGAAGGTTGTGTTTAGAATTGAGCCTCATACCCAAACAATGTGCAGATGTTAAAGGATTTTAAGCAGGTAAGTGCCATAGTTAGACATTAAAACAACAACAACAACAACAACAACAAAACCTCTTCGAGTGAGTAAAACAGATTGTACCTTCTTGAGAAAATAAACACAAAAAGCAATGTTTGAACATATAGGACTTTTGGAATTAACTACAGAACTAGGCACATCGGGAAGTAAAATTACTGTTTGTGTGTACTATAGGATATAATAAGAGGTCTATGGTTGGTGAGTGTCTCATCACATGAAATTTTAAGTTTTTGTTATCATGTAGGAGTAAAAGGAGTAATTTTCCTCATCCTTCTTTTTGCAGTGTTATTAATGTCAGAAGCTAACAAATAAAAAAAATGATGTTCTGCATGGACAAAGCCTGGAATATTTATTACTACCAACATATAGGTATGTTAAACAGCATTAATAACTAGGTAAATGGGTTTGGATTTAGAAGATACTGTTTTTCTTGGCTTGCTTTCTTGGTTGGAAAAAGGATCTTGGGTAGAAAGGATTTATTTTATTTTTTCCATCAGTAGAAATGGTAGACAGAGAAGGATTTATAGTATATCAAGTAATAAGTATTATTACTGCTAATTCTGCTACTACTGATTGTATGCTGAAACTTTATTGTCAAACTATCACTCTCTCTACACACAGCTACACATATTTACACCCCCCCACACATATTTATTTCATTTATTCCTCACAAAAACTCAATGAGGTATGTAGTATTGATTATACTCTTTTTACAGATAAGGAGACCGAAGCACAAGTAAGTTAATTACCTTGCCCCAAATTACGTAGCTTATTGATGGTGTAGCCAGGGTATAAAACAGTATTTGAGTCTAGAGTAAAGGTTTATCACTATTACGTTAAGCTGCTTTCTAAGATGGAAATTAAATTTGTCAATGATGGGACAAATAAATATATCCAATAAACATATTATAAAAGTTATCCTGCTTTAAGAAAACTCAATAGAGTGTAATAATCCCAACTGTATGAACTTTGGAAATGTTTCTTTGAACTGTAATAGAACTCTTCAGTTTTTGGAAGGATATACTATTCTTAAATATTCCTTTATGCAGTTACTTTTCTAGAACATTTAAAGTAATTTGATTCACAAGACTTTCATGAATTGTACCCGTTATTTAAAGTTGTGAAATGGTGAAACTGAGTCAATTTTTTCCCCTTGAAATTCCTTACTCTTTTTTCTTCTATCTTTTTCTACTTTTCTTCTTTACATCCATTGAGTATTAAATGAAAAAATAAGAAGGAAGAGGAGGAGGAGGAAAGTGGGTGGGCAAAATATCAAGTTGAATATATATCAGATAATTTTTAAGTGTACATTTTTTCAAACAAAATTCTATTTAGTGCTCTGATTTTTTTTCACAGTTCACAAAACTGTTGATTTAGTTACAAATTTAATGTGTTTTTACTTTATAGGGAAGGGCATAATTATGTTTTTTATTGTTTGTAAATTTTTATGGTCAGTGTTTTACATTTGTATATAATTGTTATTTCTCTGATTTCATTTCAATTTTAAGTAATTTTTTCTGCAACAATACACATCTCTTGAGATACCTATTTGCAATATAAGAATATGTAATGATACTAAAACATATAGTATGCATAAAGCCTCACTGCCTTAATATTCATTTATCTAATTTCCAAAGAAATGAAATTTCATGTTAATATTGTTACTTTAATTACTTTTTGTTTTTAAAAATTTAAATAAAATTATTTTTATTTTTTCTTTACTATTTCATTATTTATTTATTTATTATGAATATTCATGAGATACAAAGCTGATTGTCCCCCCTCCTGCCCATGATGTGGGGGCCAGATTCATACTGGGGGCATACCCATTACCAGAAATTACTTTTGTACACTTTATCCCCTCCCAATTATCCCCCAGTCTCCCTACATTTCCCCCTCTCCCCTCAACTCCAATTTGTAGCCCTAGGAATGTTCCCTCCCTCTGTTGGATCATGGCACTACTGTGGTCTTTCTTTTCTGCCTTCCTTTCTCTCTCATACTACAAAGCTGTTGTAACCAAAACAGCATGGTCCTGATATAAAAATAGACATTCAGACCAGTGGAGTAGAATCAAGAACCCAGAAGTCACCCCTCAGGCTTACAGCCATCTGATATTAGACAAAGGCAACAAAAATTTACATTGGGGAAAAGATTGCCTCTTCAACAAGTGGTGCTGGGAAAACTGGATATCCATATGCAGAAGAATGAAATTAGATATGCATCTCTCACCATACACTAAAATCAACTCAAAATGGATTAAAGACTTAAATATAAGACCCGAAACTGTAAAATTACTAAGGGAAAATATAGGTGAAACACTTCAGCAGTTAGTTCAGGGCACAGGCTTTATGAACATGAGCCTGACAGCACAAGCAGCAAAAGAAAAAATAAACAAACGGGACTATATCAAACTAAAAAACTTCTGCACAGCAAAAGAAATAATCAACAGAGTGAAACGACAACCTACAGAGTGGGAGAAAATTTTTGCCAACTATGCATTTGACAGAGGACTAATATCCAGAATATACATAGAATGCAAGCAATTATACAGTATAAAAAAATGACCAAATTAAAAAATGGGCAAAGGAGGTGAATAGACATTTTTCAAAGGAAGACATACAAACTTTAATTACTTTTTGGAAATAATACCATATAGATCCCAGTTTACTATTTCCTACTCTTTTTTTGTCCTAAAATTTAACACACATTCAAAATTGTAAATTAGGCATAAATACACAGCTTAATAAATTATTTTAAAGCAAATGCCTGTGTAACCACAATCCAAATCAAAAACTAAAATGCTACCTCTAGCTCTCCCAAAGCCCATTTGAGGCTCCCCCAAAGCTGCTTCTCAATTACCAGCCTTACCAAAAGTAATCATTGGCCTGACTTTTTCAATAGCATTTAAAAAAAAATTGAGATATACTTTGCACAAAATAAAATTCACTATTTTGCACTTCCTGGTTTTAGCATATTCACTACATTGTGCAAACATCGCTAAATTCTATGTCAACTCCCACCCCCAAGTTCTGTATTTATTAGCAGTTTGTCCCCAATTTTCCCTTCCCGTAATCTCCTTTCTATCTCTATAGATTTGCCCATTCTTGATATTTCATAGGAGCAGAATCACACAATATGTGGGCTTTGATTTCTTTCATTTAGCACTATGTTTTCAAGATTCGTCCATATTGCAGCATGTGTCAATACTTTATTCCTTTTTGTAGTTGAATAGATATTCCATTGTATGAATATACCACACTTGGTTTAGCTACTCATCAGTTGATGGACGCTTGGGTTGTTTCCATTATTTGACTATCGTGAATAGTACTGCTATGAACAATTGTGTACAAGTTTTTGTGTGACCAATGTTTTCAGTTCTCTCAGGTACATTTTTAGGAGTGGAATTGCTGTGTCATGGTAATTCTATGTTTCACTTCTTTTTTTTCCAGGTGCCTGGTTTTTATTTTTTCTCCAATGTCACAAAGTCAGTGTGCCACATTCAGCAATTCTAACCTTACATTTTTTTCAATCATCTCTCAGGTCTTTCATCTGGAAGGGCTGTATGCAAAAGGCACAAAAGCATTTTTGCAGATAAACGTTTTTATACAATTTAACCAGAAAGACACATTCAGAAATTGGTAATGGCATATTATAGGCTGAATTGTGTCCCCCCCAAATTCATATGTTGAAGTCCTAACCACCAGTACCTTGGAATGTGACTGTATTTGGGGATAGGTCTTTAAAGAGTTGATTAAGTTAAAGTGGGATGGTTAGGGTGGGCCCTAATCCAATATGACTGGTGTTCTTATAAAAAGAGATTAGGACCCAGACACACAGACAGAGGGACTATGTGAGGAAACAGCAAGAAGGCAGTCATATGCAAGCCAAGGAGTGAGGCCTCAGGAGAAACCAAACCTGTTGACACCTTGCTTTTGGATATCTAACCTACAGAACTGTAAGAAAACACATTTCTCTTGTTAAGCCACCCAGTTCATGATATTTTGTTATGGTAACAGTAGCAAACTAATAAAGGATGAAATTCTGAATTTTCTAAAATTTCAGAATGGATTTACATAAGCTTCCACTTCTTTTGTCCTGATTATTTATCCAGTGAGCAGCCTAGAAAAGACCAATCCCCTTTTGAGGACAGCTACATTTTAATAATCAGCCTACGTTGCTAAGGTGTGTTTATTGGGAGAAAAGACACGGAAGTAGAGTCAGGCTATCAGTTCATTGTTGCAAGCTGCAACTAATCCAGAAAGCTGAACACAAGTCAACCCCCAGAGAAGGCCCAGAGTCTGAGCTGTCAAAGCAGGCAGAGTATGTGTCCCCCTCCAACTTGGCAGCTTCTGGCAGGGATCACAAGGTTGGAATGCAATTAACCTCTGTGTTAGAGACAAAGAGCACATCAGCAGCTTGATTTTAGATGGTTCCATCAGCGAACAACCCTTTCCTGTGGGCATTTGTATGTGTCCCAGATAGTCCAGCCAGCATCCAGGATGATTTTATAGTTTACAGCTCCATACTGTTAAGTTTTTGAGTAATTGCCAAAGTTTTGGCTGCACCGTATTCCCTCCAGCAATGCATGAGAGTTCCTCTACACTGACACTTATCATTATCTGTTTTTTGTTTTTCTTTTATTATAGTCATTATAGTGGGTGTAAAGTGGTACTCATGGTTTTGATATGCATTTCCCTAATGACTAATGATGTTGAGTATCTTTTCATATGCTTATTGGCCATTTGTTTATCTTCCTTGGAGAAATGTCTATTCAAATGCTTTACCCATTTTTAAATTGGGTTGTCTTTTTAGTGTTGAGTTGTAAGTGTTCTTTATGTATTCTGGATACTGATACTAGACCTTTATCAGATATATCATTTGCAGCTATTTTCTCCCATTCTGTGGGTTGCCTTTTTCACTTTCTTAATGCACAACATTTTTTAACTTTGATAAAGTCCAGTTTATCTATTTTTTTTGATTTGTGCTTTTTAAAATTGGTATTACAGTATAGTTTTAATATAAGCTAGATACAAACACAATTCTTAGATATTGTCATTTATCTTGCAAAACAATATGTCAAGATCAACCCTGAGACATTTCTAAAAACAAAAATATATAAAATATCTTCCTCAACTGACTGTAAGGACTTGATATATAAATTCAAAAGCTGGAACTTGTCAATAATCACATCAAATGTTGAGCTACTGATTGAGCAGTAAAAAATGATTTCTAATTTTAAAATTAAGTAGCTCCAGGTGAAAGCATGCTATTTCCCATGTATGCTATCTTTGTATTCTGTGCAGAATTTCAAGGCAAAGATTGCAGTGGCATTATGAATTACCAGAGAAAGACTTATGTGACTGACATCACAGGCCTTCTGTTCTTTTTTCGTGATAGATCCTTAGCTTCTTTGGAGGGTGAATATGAATTTGTTTCTATGGAATTGGATTATAAAGGACTGGTTCTGAATAGGAATTCCACTGTAAAAAATCTAAGTTTTCCATTGGTGTAGCTATAATAGCTATTTTCAGTTAGATGAGGTTTATTTTTTGCATTTTCCGACGATTCCTGAAACTTTTCCTGCTATATCCTTATCCTCCTGTAATTTAGCTTGCTGTTGTTTTTCTTTTTTCTTTTTCTGGTTTAAAATAACACAAATTTACCATCTTACAGCTCTGTAAGCAGGTCTGCATTTCTTTCTCTAGGCTCTAAGGGAGAATCTCTTTACTAGTCTTTTCCAGATTCTAGAGGCTGCTCACCTTCCTTGGCTCACAGCCCCTGTCTTAGTCTATTTTCTTCTGCTATAACTGAATGCCCAAGACCCGGTAATTTACAAAAGAAAGAAATTAGAGGCAGAGAGGGGGTGGGGGAGGGGAGGAGAAGTGGTGGGCTAATAAGTATAAAACTGCTGTCTACCCTAAATGAATCATTGTGTGGTATATGAATGCCCCTAAACAACACACTGTACTCCACTAATATGCACAAGTATTGTTAAAATAAAATTTTTTTTAAAAAGAAGAAATGTATTTCTTACAGTTCTGGAGGCTGGGAAGCTCAAGAGTATGGCACTGGCATCTGGTGAGGGCTTTCTTTCTGGGTCATAACATGGCAGAGGGCATGGTGTAGTAAGAGAGCAAGAGTGTGTCTGCTCAGGTCTTTCTTCTTATAAAGCCACCAGTCCCATCATGGGAGACCAATCCTGATTGCCTTATCCAATACTGTTTCTATCCCAAATGCCCCACCTTAAAATACCATCAATGTATAAAATTGGGGATTAGGTTTCAAACACATAAAATTTGGGAAATATATTCAGACCATAGTAGTCTCCCTCCTTCATCTTCAAGGCCAAAAACATCACATCTCTCTCACCTTCTACCATTATCACTGATCACAGCTGGGCAAGGTTCTATGCTTTCAAGAACCCATGTGTTTTGATCGGGTCCACTGGGATAATCCAGGTCAACCTGTCAAGATTTTAACTGTAATCACATCTGCAAAGTACTTTTTTCCATGTAAGGTAACATATTCACAGTTTCCGAGAATTAGGATGGAAACTCCTTTGAGAGCTATTATTCTGCTTGCCAGGAACCTAGACCACTACCCTCTTGCAGGAACTTTCATTTCTCCCACCTGTCCCTAAGGCATCTCTGAAAAATCCTAGGATTTGAAAGACATTTTGAGATCACTGGTGTAAATTGCATGTGTCTGCCTCTGTATTAACACACATGTGAGTTTGGGAGGAGGATGGAATGAGGGTTAAATGTGCCATATTCACAGAACAAACATTACTTCCTCAGACTGACCTGCCCTGATAAACTCGGGTTAGTTTGTATTCCCTGTTAAGTACTCCCACGGCACTCTGTACTTCATCTGTCTGTGTTTGTGTGCGTGTATATATATGTGGCGATGAAGCCAGAAGGGTCAGGGTGAGCTAGGATGTGGAGCAACTTTTATTTATTCAGCAGCCATGTATTGCACAAGTCATAATGCTAAGTTTTGAGGATATACTCACTGATATATTCTCCCAGTGAAGAGGACAGCCACTGAACAAATGGCTTAAAATGCACAGCAGATGTTTTAAAATAGGACCTGGGGTGGGAAGCAGCCAACAGTTTGCCTATGCACCGCTGAGAGCCTGCAGACCTGAAGGTTCCTGATGATCACTGCAAGGCAACAATGGGTGGAAAAAGGCATGGACCGCATGGACTGAGGCTAGGTGGGAAGATTTCTTTTTTTTTTTTTTTTAATTTAAATTTTTTTCATTGTATACATTTATGAGGTATAGCCTTCTGCTTCAACACATGCATATACTGCAAAATGACACAATTAGAATATCCAGTATATCTATCATCTAAACATTCATCGTTTCTTTGTGGTTATAACACTCAAGATCCTCTTTTCTGGCTATCCTGAAATATACAATACAATATTATTAGCTATTGTCACCCTAGGGCACCAGAACTTATTCTCCTATCTAACTGTAACTTTGAAACTTTGTGTAAGTACCAGCCTCTCCCAGCCCTCTTCCCCGCTCCCTTTCTGTGCTTCTGGTAACCACTATTCTACTATTTCTCTCTTTTTTTCCTCTATTTTAAATTATTTTTCTTTTTTTCTTGTTTTTAGTTAATTAATTCATTATTATTATTATTATTTTATATTCTAAGATGTTGTGGAGCAGTTGCGGGGAGAGGGAGAGGGATATGGTGGGAGGAAGAGGGTGAGATGGAGAAAGAGAGGGCAAGGTTGAGGCCCGTGGCACCCCCTTCATTCTGGCAGGAGAGTCCAGGGGGCTTCCGGTGGTGGCTCAGTTGTGGCTTGGCTGGGTATGGACTCCAGAGAGGCAGAAGTGTGGTGGAGGCCCTCGGCCCTCCACCACCCTGGCTTGGGAGCCTGGGGCACTTCTGGCAGCAGCCTGGTGGTCATCATTAGGCTGGATGCAAACATTGGGGGGTGTGGTTGAGGCCCTTGGCCCGCCCCGCCCCTGACTAGAGGCCTGGGGCAATTCTGGTGGCAGCTTGATGGTCATTGTTGGGCTGGATACAGACATCGGATGGCGTGGCTGAGGACCTTGGCATCCCCACATCCTGGCTTGGTAGTCTGCGGCGATTCCCAGAGGCATCTCGGTGGTTGTCACTGGGCTTAATGCAGGTGTCGAGTGGCATGGCTGAGGGCCTCAGCATCCCTCCATCCTGGCTTGGGACCCTGGGGTACTTCCCACGGTGGCCTGGCTGTTGTCACTGGGCTGGATGCAGACATCAGGGGGTTGTAGCTGAGGCTCTCGGCCCTCCCCCTGCCCCAGCTTGGAAGCTGAAGGGGCTTCCAGTCCTTCTAGGTTTTATAGGTGTTCTTTGGTGGTGATAGACCTTTACTGGTTAATATCAGAACTTTGTCTGTGATCTGTGAGTTTTTAATTTTTTCTTTCAGTTCTGTGTTGGATTATTTGCTATTCCCACCACTTCAACTCTACACTGGAACTATTTTGTTGTCCTTTGCTTACTTCTAAAATGGGGAACTTTCTGTAGGAACCAGCAGTTGAGCCCTGTAGTTGAGCTAAATTGCTGTTTTGTTGCTGATTCTCTGGGGAAGGCTTTTTGTGCAGCTCAGGTTTTAATTGTTGACCTAGTAAGCACTTTTGGGTCTTCTGAGGTCTGATACACCCAGGTTGTGTGGAAACTCTGATCTGGGCCTGAGTCTTTTCAGCAAACTGCATCCCCTGCAGTTCTATATTCCTGACCAGTCTCCACTGAGTGGGCCTGTGTTGATTGGGGGACAGATCAGCTGTCCATGTTGTGCCTCTATATTCCCCTGGTGGGCCTGTCTCCCTCACCACCTGTACTCCAAAGACTTCCCATGGGATGGGCCATGCGCCAGTCCCTTGCAGTGACTCATCAGCCTCTGAGTGGCTCCTTTTTTCAGTTGTCTGTGGCCCTTCATTCCTATGTGGGTCCACAAGAACTCTGTTAGTGGTCTTGGTGGTCTGGAGGGCACCAAGGCCCTCCTCTCCCCTGCAGCAACTTCATAGGAAGGGCACAGCTGTGGCTTTTGCCAGCTCTTTCTCCATGTGCTCACCAGGGCCAGCCTTGAAATGGCAGGGGCTCAAAAAGGTCAGAGCGGTCCTTTCTTTCTCACTGTGGCTTCTGCCTTCATGAACTCTGTATGACTCTGTTCCTTTTCCCCTGAGCTCTAGCCTAATTATTTTTCTTAACTGACTCATGATAATTGTATATATTTATGGAGTACAATATGATATTTGGGTACATTCATACTGTGTGCAATGATCATATCAGGGTGCATCACCTCAAACATTTGTCACTTCTTTGTGTTAGGAACATTCAACATCATTGTGACTAGCTATTCAAAGATATACAGTACTTTGTTGTTAACTGTAGTCTCCCTATATTACTATAGAACCCTAGATCTCATTCTTCCTATCTCCCTAGTATTTTGTATCCACTCACCACCCTTTGCCTGTTCCCCCTTCCTTTTCCAACCATCAATCTCTAGTAACCACTATTCTAGTCTCTACTTCTCAACTTTTCTAGTTTGCACATATGAATGAGGATGTGTAGTATTTCTCTTTCCATGCCTGGCTTATTTCACTTAACATGGCTTTCTCCAAACTCATCCATGTTGCTGCAAATGGCAGAATTTCATTCTTTTTTATGGCTGAGTAGTATACCATTGTGTATATATATCACACTTTATTTATCTAGTCATCCATAGAAGGACATTTAGGTTGGTTCCAGCTCTTGGTTATTGTGCATAGAGCTGTGATAAACATGGGGGTATAAGTGTCACTTCAACTTGTTGATGTCCATTCCTTTGGATATATATCCAGTAGTGGGATTGATTGCTGGATCATATGGTAGTTCTATCTGTAGTTTGAGAAATCTCTACACTGTTTTCCGTAATGGTTGTACTAGTTTACATTCCCACCAACAATGTATAAGAGTTCTTCTTTCTCTGCATCCTTGCTAGCATTTGTTATTTTCTGTCTTTTTCATAATAGACATTCTAATTGGGGTGAGATGATATCTCATTGTGGTTTTGATTTGCATGTCCCTGATGACTAGTAATGTTGAGCATTTTTTCGTATGCATGTTGGCCATTTGTATGTCTTCTTTCAAAAAATGTCTACTCAGTTCCTTTCCCCATTGTTTACTTGGATTATTATTATTATTATTATTTTTAATATTGAATTGTTTGAGTTCTTTGTATATTGTGGATATTAATCCCTTTTCAGATGCATAGTTGGCAAATATTTTCTCCCATTCTGCATGTTGTCTTTTTGCTCTGTTGACTGTTTCATTTTCTGTGCAGAAACTTTTTAGTTTGCTATAATCCCATTTGTTAATTTTTGATTTTGTTCTCTGTGCTTCTGAAGTATTATTCATAAAGACTTTGCCCAGACATATGTCCTGAAGTGTTTTTCCTATGTTTTCTTGTAGAAGTTATATAGCTTTGGGTGTTACATTTAAGTCTTTAATACATTTTGAGTTGATTTTGGTATATGATGAGAGATAGGGTTTAGTTTCATTCTTCTGTATGTGGATCTCCAATTTCTCCAGCACCACTGATTGAAGAGACTGTTTTTTCCCCAGTGTATGCTCTTGGCTTCTTTGTCAAAAATCAGTTGGATGTAGGTATGTGGATTTATTACTAAATTCTCTTATCTGTTCCATTGGTCTATGTGTCTATTTTTGTGTCAGTACCATGCTATTTTGATTACCATCACTTTGTGGTATATTTTGAATTTGGGGCATGTGATACCCTTTGCTTTGTTCTTTTTGCTCAAGATTGCTTTAGCTATTTAGTGTCTCTTGTTGTCCTATATATTTATATATGGAACATATATATTTTTGAATTGTTTTTTTCTATTTCTGTGCCATATGTCATTGGTAGTTTGATGGGGATTGCTTTGAATCTGTAGATTGCTTTGGGTAATATTGCCATTTTGACAATATTGACTATTCCCATCCGTGAGCATAGGATGTCTTTTCATTTTATTGTGTCTTATTTAATTTCTTTAATCAATGTTTTATATTTTTCATTGTAGAGATATTTCACCTCCTTGGTTAAATTTATTCCTAGGTATTTTATTATTTGTTTTGTTGTTATTGTAAGTGAGATAGCTTTCTTGATTTCTTTTTCTGTTAGTTCATTACTGGTGTATAGATATGTTACTGATTTTTGTGCATTTGTTTTGTATCCTGCAACTTTACTCAATTTGCTTATCAGGTCTAAGAGATTTGGGGTATAATCTTTAGTTTTCTCTCTACATAAAATCATGTCAAGGGACAACTTGACTTCTTCCTTTCCAATTTGGATGCCTGTTATTTCTTTCTCCTGCTTAACTGCTGTGTTTAGGACTTCCAATACTATGTTGAATGAAAGAGGTGAAAGTGATATCCCTGTATTGTTCCAGTGACGCTAGCTGTGGGTTTGTCACATATAGCCTTTATTGTGTTAAGATACTTTCCTTCTATGCCTAATTTGTTGAGAATCTTTATCATAAAGGGGTGTTGAATTATATCAAATGCTTTTTCTGCATCTATCAAAATGCTAATATTTCTTTTTTCTTTCATTCTGTTGATGTGATGTATTATGTTTATTGATTTGTGTATGTTGGACCGTCTTTGCCTCCCTGGGATAAGTCCCACTTAATCATGGTGTATAATCTTTTTGGTGTACTGTTGGATTCAGTTTGATAGTATTTTACTGAGGGTTTTTGCAGCTGTGTTAATTAGGGATATTGGCCTATAGTTTTCTTTAATTGCTGTATCTTTGTCTGGTTTTAGTGTCAGGGTAATGCTGGCCTCATAGTATGAGTTTGGAAGAATTCCATCCACTTCAATTCTTTTAAATAGTTTAAGAAGTATTGATATAAATTCTTTAAGTATTTGGTAGAATTCAGCAGTAAAGCCATCTGGTTTTGGGCTTTTCTTTGTTGGGAGACTTTTTATTACTGATCTCATTACTTGTTACCGATTTATTTAGGTTTTCTGTTTCTTCTGGTTCAGTGTTGTTGTGGCATATTTGTCCAGGAATTTTTCCACTTTCTCTAGGTTTCCATATTTATTGGTATAGAGTTGTTCATAATAGTTTCTTATGATCCTTTGTATTTTGGTGCTGTCTGTTGTAATATCTTCATTTGTCTTTCTGATTCTATTTAGGTCTTTTCAAAGCACATGGTTACTAGCTACCATATTGGACAGTGCAAATATAGATCAATACTGTCATTCCAGAAAGTTCTATTCTGTTTAGAGTATAGGCAGATCATGCCTTTATTCTCTCCATTATGTATTATCTTTCTCCCCAGCTTGCAGCATAAAGTGCAAGTTTCTTGTTGTGGAATTTAATGCCCAACTTATTTTTCTAGCATTGACTTCCAATGCATTTCTTTATAAAACCTAGCCATGGTAGTCTATTTTTCTATTTCTCAAGCAATCCAGGCAACTTAGTGCCTCTGTGTTTTTCATATTCACTCATTTTGGCTGGGCTGCTTTCTTCACTCCTCCTTTGTCATACTTTACATATTAAAATTCTCCTCACTCTCAGAACCCTTCTCGAATGATATTTCCTCCAGGAATCTTAGCCCACCAGAATTATTATCTTCTTTCTTCACTTTTTCATATTGTTTCTTGAACCTCCATTTACCACATATACCGCTTATATCATTCTTTCTTCTATCATAATTGTTTATCGTTCATATCTCCTATCAGATAGCATCTTATTTAAGGCAGGAATATTTCTAATTCATTTTTCCATCCTCAAAGTGTTTAGTGGAGAGTCTTGGACATAGGATGTATCAGTCAATAATGGTTCAATTGCATTGAAATAGATGTTTGTTTTAGACTATAGCCAGGTCTGCTCACAGAAATGCCCTATGAGGGAATAATTTGGAAAATTTTTATTTTCTACAACAAAGATTCAGATAAGGAGTGGTTGCAAAACCTAGGTCACAGAAAAGGGAGGTGATACAACTACTGGTGTGATTAAAGTTTCAGAACCCAGAGCCCAGATGCTGTCTTGATGATAAGGCATTTTGAGCAGACCATTTATTGTCTAATGGGGAAGTGTCTGAGTTCTGACTTAGTGCTTTTGGGAGAATTAAGGGTAAAATGACAGAAGTGCCTTCTTTAGGCCCCTTGGACCTGGTCAGTCTCATCCTTCTCAGGCTGCTGATTATTGTGATCACTTTGGGCATTTGCCCCTGTGGAGGTCAATGGTAGACTGAATATTCTCAGACTGATCTCTTTTCCCATGCTCTTCTCATTTATCTTTGATGCTAAGAATGACTTTCAAATAAAACTGCTTTGCTTTTTCCATTAGTTTTATTTTCATTATCAATAAACCCAGCTCTGGTCTTTTCAGATGAGGATCTGAGATAATAATAGCTAAAGCAATGCAGGCAAAAATAATACATGCAATTGATCATATCAGTTCCCCAATTATGAAGTTGGTCTCAATTTTCTTTACAGAGCAGAACTTGTTAACCTGTGGCCTATAAATATGAGTGATAGAGACTCCAATAAACCCTTGAAACTGTACTCATAATTATATGTGCATATTTTGGGAGAAAGAGTTTATTGCTTTTATTAGATTCACAAAGGTTTTTGTAAACATAGAGTAAAAAACTGCATCTGTAAAGTACCTTTGGAAGAATCACATTTCTTCACTAACTCAATAAATATGTATTGAGAATATAATATGGGACAGACATGGGTTTGAATCTGGGATACAGCCATAAACCAGACAGATGAAGATGCTTCTTTCATTGAACTAACTTACCAAAGAGAGTAACATTTCACAAGAAATGTCATGGTAATCAGTTAGAGAAAGCGTGATGAAGGCAAAATCCTCTGATTCTAATCTCAGACATGCATGTTATCCAAAATTATCCAGTGAAAAAGTCAGTCTCAGGGTTCTTATTTATGTAGAGTCAAATATCTGAACAGTGGACCTAATTTTTCACTTTGCACTGAATTCTTTATCCATTATAGATATAACTGTGGTGTCTCGAATGATTTAGCTGCAAATGGTCTAGCAGCTTTGAGACTCTTTGAATACTCTGAAATAATGCTAGCTGGTACAAGGCAGGCCTACTGTGATTGGGACCCTGACCATTTGGGGATGTATTTTGTCCTTTCCTTTTTGTCTTTTTTGGCTGAAGTCCTGCTGGTCTAGGTCATCATTAACTACCACTGGATGGCACTATATGATCAGGCAAATAATCTTTCTCTTGACTCAAGCAGTACTTTCCCTGACATTTAGTGACTGATTTTCTCAGCCATGGTAGGTAAAGATTGTTGATTTCCTGCAACTTTGGAATTGCAATATTTATTACTTGTTTGGCTGTATTCCTTGAGGTTTTTTAAAACAGTCTTAAGACACATTTTTTAAAATTAGGGATGTTAATTTTGTTTTGACAATTTCATGACACCCTTAAAGATAAATAGAGAAATCCTGGCAAACCAATACTGATAATTGCTGGAGTAGGTGTATTAAATGCTGCTGACATATTTTATACGACTTAAACATTTCTTACACTGGGGACCATTCAGTTGTTTCCCGTTACCTTGAGATATATTGCAGAAATTATAATGATATATTTCTCAAGTTTCACCAGTATTTACATTCTGTAAGCAACATCCAGGAAAATTAATGTTATTATTAATACCAAATCAGAAAACTTTCCATTTATCTGAATATGTCTTTCTTCTATCATCTATCACTTTCTACTAATAATCTATCTTACTTCTAGTACTTTATAATCTAGGTGTAATCTACTAATGGAAAAATTTTAAATGAAAAAATATTGCCTCTCAAATCACCTACTTAATTATTAACTCCTTAATTACCAATATTGGATCTGGAATCAGACGCTTGACCAAAGGCCAGTATTATACTAACAGGTCCTAGACATAGTGAGTTATCATTATTATTTCATTTATGCCTTCAATAATGTAAGATATAACCAATTTAAATATAACCATTCCCTTCCTCTACTATTTTTTTTTTGTAGGTTCATTGCTCTTCTCTGTAAGTGAGAATGGTATCTCAGATCACACGTACACTTGAGGATTGACCAAACAATAGAAATGCATATTTTTATATTCATCTGATTTAAATGAACTGGAAAGTCTGTGACTTTGGGTTAGAAATGATTGTTACCATTCTATAAAGACCTTTTAAATGCTCCTTCTCGCTTCCTTTTCTTCTCTTTTAACAAATTATTGGTGAATTTTTAATAAAACAATTCAATTAAAACATTTAAGTGTTTATATATACTGTTTACTACTTTGTGATTTAAAGACTCATAAAACAGCAAATCAGTTTCATGAAACAAGGCAGACAAGTCCACTACTTCCTCACTGTTGACTTTTTTAAAGAAGCTGAAAAGAAAGTGTTTCATAATGTTAAAAGTTGCTTGACACATTCATAATAAATGAGACAGTAAATTCTCATTTTAGAAGCATGATTAGGAAATTTGAAAGATTTATCTTGTGACTATAATATCTGTTCTTTGGATTGTAAGGTAAAATAAAAACACATCTGCCCCACTGGCTAATTCCCTTTTGACTGATTTACTCATTAGATGCCACAGGTAACATTTGTTGAAAAGACAAAAGGATATATAGGCAGAACATGGGTTTTTTGTTGGGCACACCTGACATTGAACTCTAACTCTACTTCTTACTTAATTAGTCTAATGCTAGACAAGAAGGATCTGGAGAATCTAGAATATTAGCCCAAGGAATTTGTACTTAATAGGAAATGCCTTAATAGGCATCACTGAAATATTCCTGAGATAAGAAGTCATATGATTAGATTATGTCTCTGTTTGTCCCTCCTTCAGGGATCAAAGAGGAAATATTTGATTGGCTGAGCATAGATCATATGCCCATGTCCTGGCTGCTACTGGTCAGAGAAACTGGTGATTTTCCCCCTTTTGCTCTTGTAATGAAAGGTGAGGACTCTGCATCCTGCTGACAATAAATATCCCGAAGAACTAACCCTGAAGATGGAGGTTTGGATGTTGGTTATTAAAGTGATGAATTAATTTGTACTCCCTTGGTTCAGGTTCTGTGGCTGATTCATTATGCACCTGTCACATTGATTAACATACCATGATCATTCATGTGCATACATGCATTCATTCATTCATTGATAACTGAGTGTCTGCTCTGTAACAGGCACAGTTCACTACTCTTAGGAAGTTTAATTTTATTTTGGAGAAACAGATGATAAGCGGATGAACATAAAAAGTAAACAATAATTTTAGAGACATATAAGTACTAAGAAAACAATGAATCAGGTAGAGAGAGAGAGAGATTGGGAGGTAGTCAGAGAATGCCTTTCTGATGTGTGACTTCAACTAAAAAAGAATTCAGACAATATTTAGGGAACCAATATATGGACTGACAGCAAGGGAAGACAACAGTAAGGCAATTTTAATAATCTAGGTGAGAAATACTGGGGCTTTGAGCTTTGTGAGGATAGTGTGCTGGTGTTTCTCTGTTTGCTCCTAGAAAACTATTCTTTGCCCTTATAAGCTCTATGGATCACATTGATGGGGCTCTTTTGTCTCTGGCTTCCAATTGCGGTTGGTCAATTGGAGACAAAAGAAGAAGATAGGAGGGTGGGAGGAGAAAGAGGCCATGGCATTTATTCCTTACTGCATATTCCTTCCACCTCTGGGCCATGACTTTCACAGTGGCTGACTTCCTTTTTCCAGTCACAGCTCCAATCAGGTGGGCCCTCTTTCAGGGACACAGGTCTCTCTGCCTCCTCTTGCTCCGTCAGGCCCCAAGGTGGTAACAGCTCCCAGCTGCTGTACCTGCGTGCTGCACTATCGCTTACACCTCTGTAAATAGTCCCTTTATTCAGCTCTTTTCAGTTAATCCTTTATGTGTGCATCTATTTCTTGAGGAACTCCGATTGATACAGACAGTATGAACAGAAAAGAAGGGATGGATGTGAGAGACACTGTGGTGAAAACTACAGGGTTTGGCATTGGCTTAGTATGATGGGGTGGGGCAGGATAGAGAAAGAACAAAAGGTAAAGCATGATTTAACTCCGGAAAAGTGTTGGTTAGAATGTTCAATTGACTCATTGCAGAACCTGAAAAGTGCAGCTTGCATAGAGTAGGGAGGATAGAAGCTAAACTGGTTCTCTTCCAAACTACCTTCTGAGACTACTGCTGCTTAAACAGACTCTCAACTTTGAGTAACTATAATTTAGAGTCAGTGTTAGAGAGGTTAACCCTCACCTGTTCTCCAGTGTTCTGTGTATGTTGGTGTCCTTGCCTAAACTAGAAAGATCGCAACTTGAGTATTAGTGTCTTACAGGGATCTCATGCTTCTTTGATGTTACCCATTGTGTTCAGACAATGCTCAGCACACAGTTTTAAACAGTTCCCATTTGAATGCAGTAGATGTGCGTACAGTTAAGGTCTTAAGTCTACTGCATCTCAGAACTAGCTCCTTGTGGTGTGATAGCTGTACAATTATAGCAGCTGTTGTAATTATTCGTATAAATCCCCATTTTCCAACTAGATTATGAAGTCTTCGAGGACAAGGATGGTATCTTATTAATCCTGAAATACACAATGCTTCAGATCCCCAGTGTCTATCTCATTCAGCTGCATTTGAGTGTCCTTGTCCATCTCATGTTCTGTCTCTCTTCCTGAGATAATGCTTGTGGCAGAGTCGCCCTTTGGCTATGGATGTTGGGGTAACCAACTCTGGTCTCCTGTTTCCTGTCTGAGTTCATTTGTGCCCAACATTATCTAGGGATTCAGTAATGTTTATCGATCAAAGAAATAATCAATAGAAACCCTATGTTGCAATCATTTCCTTTTCCCTATAGCTTTAACTATTTCTAAACAGCCACCAAATTGAAGGTGAGCCCAGAGACAGGGATATGTTTTTCCTTCCTTTGACCATTTAATTTGGGAATTAAGAAATGAATTCTAAAAATTTTGCTCAGTAATACAGAATTTCAAAATAGCCATGCATAATTGATGCTATACTTTAATCTGAAAGAGGCCTTTTAGGAGTTAGGTATGGAATGTTTCCTTTAAGGACTTTCCTCCATAAAGAGTCAAAGGATTAAGATTTGAAGATTTAAAGCTCCTAGCTAAGTTGCACATGACTCATACTCTGAAATGTTTCCCATTAGGAAAGAAATTGATCTCATGGGACTTGGACATCTCTTCTACGTTGCTTTTTTATGTTTTCAAAAGCCGCTAGAACTCCATTCTAATTTTTCATGTGCAACTTCCTGCTAACAAACTTAAATATTTATCTATACTATTTCAAATGGCTAATATTTACGAAAGTGACACTGTCAAAGAAAAATGGAGAGTAATTTCTTCTTAGTTCTTGCTGATCAAGAAGGTAGAAATTGACTAGTCAATTTGGTATGGTAATTGGCTCCTTAATTGATTTTTCTAGATTTGTCTATTTTTAACTGGAGGTTTATTGTCCCAGTCTACAAAACCCAAGAAGTAGAAATGGAGTCTTAAATATACAAAAAATTGTATTTCTCCTCCCCCCACCATTTCTTAAAAAGAACTTTCATTGAAATTAATGTAACTTTACATCTCTATGTCTCTGCTGCCTTTTGCAAATACATTTTCCTCAATGTTTCTATATTTAATCCTTTCATAGAATGCAGTTTATCTTTAACTTTGCTTCTAAGAAGTCACTCATATTTCTTAAGATACTGAGACTTACCAGATCATAAAGATTCAGAGAAAGCTGTTTGTCGGTTTTTAAAGTCCTGGCTTTGATTTTGGGAACTCTGTTTTTTTTCTATTTCTCATTAACAGACTGATAAGGAAGATATCCTGTGATAACTGTGATGGGAAATTAAAAATTTTTTTTAGTTTGAAATTTGCACCAATAATCTTTGAAAATTTTAATCACCTTATTGCCATCTTGTGGACCAATTATATTTCTATAGGGATCAAATCTATTCAATGTGATAACATAATTTTTTCTGTCATTTTTGTTTTGAAAAAGACCTTAAGGTACTTTCAATATGATGGTAAAATTAATTCTTGTGGCCTACTATACTACTCAAAAAATTCTAAATATTCAGTAGTGATTTTTAGGAGACAATCCAAAGTTTAACCTGATAAATCTGAGGTTATTGTCATAAATAATTCAAACCAAGACCAGTCAGTAGAAACAGATGGTGCTTCTGGAAAAACTTGAAAATTTTCCCCTCTTAAATGAACATAAACCTTCTGCTTGGAACTGTGCAGCTACATGGACTTATGTGTAGACTTGTAAATCTATGTGGTTGCTTTTTTTGTGGTCTTGAGTCACATTCTTTTAATTTGATGCTTCTCAAGGTATGGAAAGCAGAGGCTAACTCAAAACACAAGAGAATAAGTTCTGGTTATTCTCAATTTGTATTGCTATCTTTTCTCTTCCTATGATTGCTTCCTGCTTTTCTGTTTTGCATGTGAGAATGAGTATTCCAGTAAGAGGACAAAAGACACTTTAGCAAGCTTTTGTAATACCTAAACCTGGATTTAACTACCCAAATAACTGAATAGGCATATAATCTCATGGAGTGAATTGAGTCTAGATGGATTATGGCACTTTTTTTCTGAGCATTTTCAACTGATGAGCAACATTTCTGAGCCAGAGGGAAAATAAATATGCAAGAAAAGAAAGAAAAAGAAAATGAAAGAAAAGAAAATTCAGTGATTGCATATGATAGCACCCTAGTTTTAGCCATTTATTCATGCTGATAGGTTGATTTCTTTTGACCTAAAATTAAAAAAAAAGAGTTGGTAAAGCTGTAAACTTAAGATGTGCATGGTGAAGATAAGCTTGTCAAGAGTTTTTTTTCTTTTTTTTAAATGGGGGATAAGTCATTGACTCATAGAAATTATATTAGAAAACCATGTGAAGAAATACAAGATATGTGGTTGTCACCTAATTTATTGGTTCACTTTTATTGGTTTCATGTTTTATTGTTAATTTTTTTAACTGGCTATCTTTTATTTATCTATAATTGAACAAAGCATTTCATAAGGAAATGAAATTACTCACACAGTATACATTGTCTAAGTATTTGTGTCCTAGCAATATGCTGACATTAAAAAAAACAAGGGTTCTCCAGATGCTGGCCAAGATGTAAAGAAACTGAGTCACTTGTATATTGCAGGCAGGAATGTAAAATGGTGTAGCCACTTTGGAAAACACTTTGGTGGTTTCTGAAAAAATTAAACATGCAACTACTATACAGCAATTGTACTATGGGCATTTATCCCAGAGAAATAAAATCTTATGTTCACATAGAAACCTTTGCATAAATGTTTATAGCAGCTTTATTTGTAATAGCCCAAAACTGTAAACAATCATTCAGCAGGTGAATGGTTAAACAAACTGTGTACATCATAGTGCAGAATGCTATTCAGCAATAAAAAGGAACAAACTATTGATATGCACAACAGCTTGGATGAATCTCCAGAGAGTTATGCTGAATGAAAAAAGCCAATCCTGAAAGGTTACGTACGGTATGATTCCATTTAAATAACATTCTGGAAATGAAAAAATTATAGAAATGGAGAATAGATTAGTGGTGGGGTTTAGGATAAGGGAAGGACAAAGGGGAAATGGTCATGGCTATAAAAGGGCAATATGAGTACTCTTTGTGGTGGCAGAAATAGTCTGTAACTTGACTGTATCAATGTCACTATCCTGATTGTGATATTGTGCTATGGTTTTGTAAAATGTTACTATTGGGGGAAAATAGGTAAGCTCTGTATTAAATCTCTGTATTGTTTCTTAAAATTGCATGTCATTTACAATTACCTACCACACTGTTGGTGAGACTGTAAATTAGTGCAGTTGTTATGGAAAACAGTATGGAGGGTCCTCAAAACTACAAATAGAACTGCCACACAATCCAGCAATCCTGTTGCTGGGTGTATATTCAAAGGAATGGAAATCATCATGTCCAAGGGATAACTGCACTCCCATGTTTATAATAGCTCTATTTACAACAGCTAAGAGTTGGAACCAAACTAAATGTTAGTCAATGGACTACTAGGTAAGGAAAATGTGGTATGAATACACAGTAGAATACTACTCTGCCATAAAAAAGAATGAAATTCTCCCATTTGCAGCAACATGGATGAATTTAGAGAAAATTATGTTAATCAAAATAAGCAAGATACAGAAAGAGAAATACCATATAAGTGGGAGCTGTTAAAAAAAAAAAAAGAAAGAAAGAAAGAAAGGTATGGCAATCACAATAATTCCTTGACTTTCAAAAGGAGAGAATAGAACTGAGGCCACCAGAGGTCCGAAAGGGGAAGGGAGGGAGGGTTAGGGAGAAATTGGTAACGGGCCACAAAAAATGCTTACATTGTATAATGATAAAATAAAACAACAATAACAATAACAACAGCAACAACAACAAAAATTTAATTAAAAATATACAGTAGGGTTACAAAAGATAGCTGAGTGATGAACTGATGAATGCACGTAGAATATATTCTAAACTTTGCTATTTGAATTAAGTCTATTAACTTAAAAGTTTGGATCATACTATACAGCATCTGATAGTGAAAGAGATGCAATTTTAATACATCATTAGCATTAAAAAATGGATTTTATTATATCTTTGTAATATTTCTGTTGTGAAATTGGTTGTATTACTTTTAACAAAGTGAAAGAAAAAAGAAAAGAAAATTAGTATTTCCCAGTGTAAATAACTTAATTCACTAAGAAAACAGATACTGGTAAAGTGACTTTATCTTGTGTGTGTTTTCATCAATACAGATTAATAATACAGTTTTAAACTTTTCAATAAATTTAGATGAACTGTTCTCTAACTTTTAGTCAAAGTTAGCAAGAACAACCTTTTAATATGTTGACTGCTTTCTATTACCTCGCCTCTCTGTACGTGGCATTACCATATAGAAGGTCCACAAAGATCTTTTTTTGATTGAAGTTATGGGAGGAATGGTTTTCAACCTCCATGGTTATTTTATTTATTGAGAGAGCCAAGTTCAAACAAGCAGTGTGACTTCAAACAGAGAATTGAAAAGTGAAACATTCAACCAATTCCAAGTTAGTTGACTATGTCATTTTATATATCTAAGGAAACTGATTTTATTTTACCAAATAGTAGACTGGGTATTTAAGTTGTGACAAACTAAAACACAATTCTCAGTGAGTTTTTAATCTCATAATTAAAAAAGAATCAAAATATCTTCCTAGTGACTCAAAGGTGCTGTAGTGTTTACATACTTAGTGGTGTCCTAGTTGGTTGATCGCATTCTTCCAACCATGGAGCATTTGATAGCTATTTCTTATCACTACTCTACAAAGTCAGCTTAATTTCATTTGGGGTATTACCTGATAAAAGAAAATTTATTTCAATACTATATCTGAATCTTAAAAATTAAAAAGAAATATATTCTGCATCCAAATATTAAGGAAGAGTCTAAGGCAAGAGATGAGATATCCATAATTGGGGTGGATTAATTAGGTATCTGGATTTTTTTTTTTTTAAACTTCTGCTAGATTTACTCATTTATTTACAATGCTTCCTAAGTGGCGCCACCTTTTGCTGATGGACAGACACTTGATCTCTTTTAAAATATCTAATCTCTTCTTGACTTACTGGCATAAACTCCTTGACAAGTGTTTTTGTTTGTTTGCTGTGACCTGTGACTTTCGAAATGGTTGCACCCTGGGAGCAGTCATGACTGATAGTCAGAGAGGTTTTTCTTGTGCTTTGTATTTCTTCACAAACAATGTTTCTATGACTCAGATTACAAGAGGATATATCTATATTCAGATTTTTCTGTTCTATATATCTTGTAAGATTTGTAAGATTAAATGAGTTTATATATATACAAAGTACTTGGAATAGTGACTGACACAGTAATAACTGCTATATGTCTTAGCCATTATTATTATAATATCTGCTATTATTACTATTATTTTCTTGGCTCAATTGTTGGTAAATATTTCCTAAAGCTAATCCTGCAACAGCATTTTTTTTTTACTCATTTTCAAGTACATCATTGCAATCTTAAATAGCTATACTTGGAATTTTAATTTCAGTTCTAATGTAGAAAGTGATTTTTAAAAATACATTTCAAGTGTGAAATACAACAGGCATACAGAATAGTTCACAAAATAAAAATATAGCTTAATGATTTATTACAGAGTGAAAACCCATATAACCCACTCAGATCAAGAAATAGTACATTGTGACCTCCCCAGAAGCCCCTTCCATACCTCCTCTAAATCATTGCTTCTCTATGCCTCATAAAATTAACTAACATCCTGACTAATATAATCATTTTCTTGCTTTTCTTTATAGATGCACCCAAATATATGTTCATAAACCCTGTAGTTTAGTCTATTTTTAAAACTTTATGTAAATTAAATTGACATAAATTATTTTGTATCTGGCTTCTTTATCTGCAGATAAAATGGTTTTGTTTGAAAGAATCATCCAACATTGTTGTCTGAGTGTAGTTCACTAATTTTCATTGTTGCATAGAATTCCATTATGTAAATATTACTATAATTTATAATTTTCCTTTGATTGACATTTGTGTTGTTTCTAGTTTCTTAATATTAGGTCGTATGAGAACCCTTTCGGCTGTGCCCCATTATGGCGCTGGCTTCCCTTCTCTTCCGCCTTCTCCTTCCTGCAGGCGCCACAATACCTTCCTGCCGGCATGAATCGCACGCCATCAGCACAGGCTCCCTGCTCCTGACCCCTTAGCAACTGCAATCCATCCAATCCCCGAAGGCCCCCTGTGTCCTCAGCAAACCTATCAGCTCTCTTCTAACCCTATAAAAGCAGATGTGCCCGCTGAGTAAAAAACCTTCTCTGGCCAGCTGCCTTGAGTTTGTGTCTCATCCTTTAACTGGTGCTGAATTTTATTCCTTTCACTTAACATTATGAATAATGTTGACGTAAGCATTCTTGAACGTGTCTCTTGAAGCATAAGTGCATATGCTGTCTCTGGTTATACACCTGCAAGTGGAAATGGTGGGTCATAGACCGTACACATCTCCAAGTTTAAAAGATAGCTCTAAACCGTTTTCCATATTATTTCTGCTAACATTACTCCCGTTGTTAGTGTTAAAGTTCCCACTGTTCCACATACTTTCAAATACTAGTGGTACCAGACTTTTTCATTCTGACCATTCTTGTCGGTTGTACTCTCTCATGTGACTTTAATATCCATTCCCTTTGTTACTTATGATGTTGAACACCTTTCATATTTACTGACCATTTATATATCTTCAATTGTGAAGCACTTGTTTAAATCTCCTGCCCATATTATTATTGCATTGACTTTTTCTCATTGATATATTGTGCATTTGAGACTCTTCACGGTGTCTTTTGACAAACAGAAGTTTTGAACTTTAATGTAGTCCACCCAGTATATCAACTCTTTCTTTCATGGTCTTTCATGATTAGAGTAGATTTAATGTAGTCCAATTTATCAACCCTTTGTTTTGTGATTTTCCTGTTCTATTTAATGTCTTTCCCTACCCCAAGGTCCTAAATATATTCTCTAGTATAAGTATATAATTTGCCTTTCGTATTTTTGTATACAGTGTGAAGTAGGGGTCCAGTTTTATTTCTCTCCACATTGGCATCTAGTTATCTCAGCACCAGTTGTTAAAATGATTACCCTTCCCTTGCTGTTTTGCAGTGGTATCTTTGTTATAAATCAACTGTCTATAGATGAATGAGTGTTTCTTGGCTTTCTATTCTGTTCCTTAGGTCTATTTATCCATCCTGTGCCAATACCACATTGTTCTAATTAGTGTAGTTCTATATAAATCTTGATATCAGGGTAATTTTTGACCCTCATAATTCCCATACAAATTTAGAATTAGCTTGTCAAATTCTAAAAAACAAAGCAAAATCTTTCTAGAATTTTTATTGGATTGCGTGGAATCTATAAAAGGTTTGGGGTATATTGATTAATTTCCAACATAGAGAATTTTTCTAAAAATATTAACATCCATTTACCTTAGCTGGTTAGAGAACATACTGTAGATTTCAGTCTTTGAAAATTTATTGAAACTTGCTTTTTGGCCCACAAGAGGGTCAATTTTTATAAATGAATTATCTGTGTTTGAAAAGGATGTGTGACCTTCACTTGTTGAGTGTAATGTTCTGTGCCTGTCAATTAGATAAAGTTTGTTAATCATATGTTCAAATTATCTGAGCTCTTACTGATATTTTGTCTGTTTATACTGACATTTACTGAAGAGGTTTGTTAGACTTTTCCATTATGATTGTAGATTTGTCTATTTTTCCTTATATTACTGTTAATTTTTGTTTTATATATTATGAGGCTATGCTAT
Organism: Cynocephalus volans; assembly: GCF_027409185.1. Classification (NCBI taxonomy): domain Eukaryota; kingdom Metazoa; phylum Chordata; class Mammalia; order Dermoptera; family Cynocephalidae; genus Cynocephalus; species Cynocephalus volans. The sequence continues at coordinate 97,933,439 of NC_084468.1, read as the reverse complement.
AATGCATACATAAATTTAGAATGGTGAATCATACATAAATTTTCCTGGTGAATCAAACAATTAACATTAAAAATACGCTGTTTTATTTCTAGTAATGCTTTTTGACCTCGCATCTACTTTGTTTTATATTAATATAGTTACACTAGGATTTCAGTTAGAGTTTTATGGCATAATATTTATTATTTTTTAACTTTTTTATTGTATCTTTTTGCTTTAGGATTTTCTATTATAGCATATAATTAAAAAAAATAAATCTGGTAATATTTTACTCTTAACTGGAACATTTAGTCTATTTTTCATTTGATGTATGTACTACTTTGTTTGGGTTTAAATCCAGATAGACCATGCAAGCACTGACAAAAGAAAGCTGGCACCCCTAGATTCTAACCCCTCTCCTTCTGGCAAAAGCACCGCTCACCTTCCTAGGCTCTCAGCTGCCCCTTCTGTATTTATCAAACCTCCCAGGAAATAAGCAGCTTCAAATGCCAAGTTCATCTCCTTGGTCTCAATCTTCCCCAATCCTGGCCTGGTAATTAATTCTTCACTATTTTTTGGCCTTCCACTACCTTGGAGAATTTTTTTTTTTTTTTTAATACTCAGTTCAGCTTTTCTAGCTGAACATTTTCCCAAAGTACCTAGTTTGCTGTTACTAGATTCTTGTAATCCTGTTTTTAAAAGTCCCATGTAGAATGTGCCTAATTTAGTCATTAGAAACTATCTGAATATTGAAGGAGAAATGATGCAAAATTGAAATTGGTTTCAGAGTTTAAGTAATCAGTATTAATAAATTGCAGTCTTTTTGTGATGATCCTTTTGCTATCTTAGTGCTATAGTAGCCCTACTCAAAGATCCAAGGTAGTGTATACTAGGTCAACAATACATTTTCAGATTATAGTATGATGACAGATATAGAAATCAATGTCATAATATAATCTCCGCTGCCTAGAGAAAATCTGAGGTGTATTGTGCTTATTCTCAGGATAGAACCAAGTAATCCCTTATAAATAAAATGTACACTGTGATGTCATGTGTTTCTCTCTGTGACTTACCACAAGTAATTCTTTTGTGAGAAGCAGTTCTTTAATTTGAATCCCCATCTGCCTTACATGATTGTTCTTTTGAAATTTACATTATGAGTTTCTCCCAAACATTCAGTGTGTGTGCATGTTTTATATTATTTAAGAGACCAATAAATGTTTTGAATTAAATTTACATATTGTTTTCCCCCTTGATATTTAGCAAAATGTAAATAGATTTTTTTCCCCTCTAAGGCACATCTTCGTTAATGTATAACTTTAAATTAAATATTAACATGTCTTACCCTAAAAAACCTTGTTCAACTTATGCTTGGTTATTTCCAAAACCAAAATAAAGAACTGTTTGAAATATTTAGAGTAACAAAAACATAGGCTGAGTATATATATATATATTCTACATTTTCTTAAAATATCCAACAGCAACTGTTATGATTAGAGAACTGATACTATTATAGATGTGTTTATCAAGAACCTCCAGAGTGAAAACCCCACCACAGTAACCCTCCTTTACCTGTAATGGGTGCTTATGCTAACAGTATTACCTGATGGGCTCTGGGTAAGGTCACTTTTTCCATTGTGGAAATAATTCAAAGTTGTTTTTCAGTATGGGCTTTGCAGTCAGACCAACCTGAGTTTCAATCCAGGTTCTGCCCCTCGTAGCTTCACTTTGGGTTACTTACTTTTTTAAGTTTGTTTTCTTATTAGTTAAAGTGAAGAAATCTCTGTGTGGGGGATCTAGGAAAAGAAGCCACTGAGAGAGAATGACGTTCACAAATTCTAGAATATCAGTGTGAGACCACTTGGGGTCTGTGTTCTCTCTCTGTTACAGGTTTACATATTGATGTGTGTAACAGAGCTTTGGGTTACCCTGCATTTTATTTGATTAAAGGTTTAAACATGCTCGTATATGCTCTTTTTGCTCTCTTTACAGATATAATTTTTTCATAGTTTTATTACAAATTAAATTTTATATGAGGTAAGATGATGGGGGTTTTATCAAAAAATTGGGGGTGGTTACTGGTTCAGACCGAGTTGTCAGCAGATTAAATCTTGTGGGCCAAATTTACCTGCAGCCTGTATTTATAAATAAAGTTTTATTGGAGTACAACTATTCCAATGTGTTTAAGTATTATCTAGGGCTGCTTTTGTGTTGCAATGATGAGTTGAGTAGTTGTGACAGAGACTATGTGGCCTGCAATGGTTAAAATATTTACTCTCTGGTCCTTTACAACCATACTTTACCAACTTACAATAAAAATAAATAAAACAAAATAAAAATAAAATCAGAATAAAAAGGAATTGGGGGAAGTTTATTCAATAGGATGAGCCTTTTAATATCAGAACTTCAGACTTTTTGGAATCTGTGTAGGAACAATTTTTAAGACATCAACATAACCTTCTTGGCATGCTGAGGTTGGGCAAGCCAACACTTTAGTGGTAAGGTTTATTTTTATGTCATTGCCATCTTTTTTTGTCTGCATCTGTTGTGAATATATGTCTATAAGTATATAATACTTATTTCTCTACTCTTCATTTCAGCTCATAGCCCTACGTATGCATTCCTCAACACCTTATTCTCATGTATCTGAAAAACTGGCTTAATCATGTCGTTAGTTATAGAGATTTGATTTTTGACCGAAGAACTATAAACTATAGTGGTTGATAATACTGTTAATATGGCTGTGATAATCTTACATTATCATCATCATCTTATCAGTGTTTATTCAAATTCCAAGTAGGCAGTAATTTGTAACATTGTTGTACATTGTTAAGCAATGTGATAATATGTTTAGTTAATATGTTCAGTACTTGATGAGCCAGTACCTACTGTTGTAAGTACCATATATGTATGTATGTATACGTATATAAAAATGAATACATATATATCCATTTAAACTCTCATAGTAAGGCTTGAGGTGGATATATTTTTTATCAGCCCCTGATTTTATAAATGAGGAAACTGAGATACAGACAGTTTTAGTAACTTGCTCAAGACCACATAGCTGGTAAGTGGAGGAGTCAGTATTAAATCCTAGGCAGTTTGGCTCATAAGTCCCCATCTGTTGTTAGGCATTGTGCTATATTGCCTATAGACAGACACGTTAAAGATTAATATTTGCTTACAAAAAATATACCAAAGTATTTCTTTGAGTAATTAGTTCCACCAACAACCAAAATTAAAATGTAATTGGCACATGACATACACTCATTAGAAATAGTTTTATAAGACTATTGCATTTATAAAATAAATACTGATCTCCTTTACCCACAGTTGTTTTTTAAGCAATGTGTATTCTTGTATTTTTTTGATTTATACATACAACATCTTTTAATGAAATCCAGAAGAGAGAAACTAAATCAAAAGTCAAGGCTAAAATTAACAGCTTGTGGGTGTTTTCTGCTGAATGACACTTAAGGATTTATCGACGCTCTCCTGGCTGCTTCCTTATCTCTCAATGAACCTCATAAGTTGGAAATCCATGCTGGTACCCCAGAGTCACATGTTGAGTCATATACTGAGCTTTTCTCAGTATTGCCTTTCAGCTGAAAGGAATATTGAGTGTTGTCTAAGGATGCAACATGATGCAGTGGAAAGAACATTGGATTTGACATTTCAAATCCTTGGTTCCAAATCTGACTCCAACAATTACTAGCTTAACAGTCTTGGGCCAATCACTCAACATCTAGGTTTTAGCCAACTCATTGGAAAATAGGGATAATAACATCTATATCATATGATTGTTTCTGAGGACTAAATGAAATAGTAAGTGAACATGTGTCCTAGATATTAATTAATCTTTAAATTGCATCCTTTTTTCCTTTTGAGATTTTGATGATGATAGCATATACATATCAAATGGATTTATGTTTGCAAAATGCAAGCTACATAACTTATGTTTTTTTTTTTGCATTACTTTATTTAAATACATAAGTTTTACTTGGCAGTTATCATGCCATACCTGTCAAAAATGATACTAAATGAGAAAAGTATAACCACTTTCAAGAGTGATTTTGTTCAGGGTAACACTTAGACCTCAGGCTCTACAATATGCAGATGGAAACCTGTTACAAATATTTTTTTCTTTATTCCTCATCAGTGATGAAGAAACCAGTCACCACATCAAGATGGTCAAGTGTACTGTTGTCTTTATTTCCCTTGAAATTTGTATGACACAAATGGAAGATATTTTAGCTATGTCACATGTTGGGCAGTTTTTGTACCCAAAGAGATAAGTCTTCTTTAGAGACTTCTAGGTCTTTAGTTTTATCACAACCTCATGAAGGATTAAGAAAAAAATATTGTTCCTTGGTGCAATTAAACTAATAATTTAAAGTGGCAGATGTATTTATATGAAAAAATTCTAAATGACTATATCGCATGTTCTCTGTGTTGTATATGTTCATGGGTATTTGACTTGGTGAGCAGCAGATTTTAGGAAAGATTTTACTTTCAGCTGGATTTGTGAAGATATGGAAAGAAAATCAGTGTCTACTCATTGCATATTCACAGGCTAAAAACTTGTCATGAAATATTCTGAAGTGATATTTTCTTTGAAACTAATAACCCTCTGACATGTACTAATGAAGTCATATATATGTATACACACACACACCCTATACGTAATTATATATAAAACAGATAAATTAAACATATGTATATGTACATATACAGTAATCAAAGAGTTAATAGAGGTTATAGTTACTCATTCACAAAGGAGCCTTTCTAGAATCTGGCAGATAGTCCCCTTGGAGCTCTGATGCTTCATAGAGTTTCTCTTGTTAATTCCTACTGAGGTGTCATGAGAAAAATAATAATGTCTGGTTGTTGATGCAGCAGCGCAACTTTACTTCAAGACCTCTTTGTTATTTGACAGAAACAGGTCATTTGTTGCTAATGATTTTTATAATGGCTTACTGTGCCAGTTGCGAGGTGTCGCATAGCCAAAGTGGCTATATATAGTTCCTTTCAGGGAGGGCTACGGTTCTGTCTGCAGCTAAAACCTCTGCAATTAGCAGGTATATTCCAGGGATGTTAATACATTAACCTTATGATTTTCTGCTGGGAGCTATGGTAATTTGTAACTGTATCTTTTCCAGGAATTTGTTTGCATCCAAAAATGGGGGAAAGGGCTGTATGCTGTTGAACCCCAATCAGTCATTAAATTCCTTGTAATCAGGAGATGAAGTCTGAAATGCCTCCTCTTAGAATTAGCCAAAATAATGAAAGATAAAGTTTAGAGCTGTAATCTTTGCTTTAAAGATGGCTCTACATAAAATGAGATCATCTTGGCTCATGCCAGACTTAGTAATTTAATTCCCAGCCTTGGATATTTCAGATATTCTTTGTGTACTCTCTATTTTTATAGTACAAAAGTTTTTTTTTTTTTTTTCCCCTAGCGTACATTGCTTTTTCAGGTATTCCTGCCAGACAATTCTTTGCCTTTCCATAAATTTTAAGGGACCATATAACAGTTTAGCACATTTAATAAACAGACTTTATATGGAAATAATTTTATGATTTGTAGCGAGTTAAAGTTTATCTTAAAAAGTTCTGTTTTAGGTTTGCAAAGCAAACGAATCATTAGGTGATTTAAGAGCCCATGGTAATGATAATTTAAATAAAAACTCTAATGTAAACCTTCTGCTCCAATATTCATTCACTTTTCCTTCAAGCTAAGAGGGAAATCTGGACTATGTACTGGGGCAGTGTTTAATAAGACAAAATATCTCTTTATAAAATTATTTTGCTTACATTTCTTAAAGTGACAGCTTAAGAGGATACTCCTATAACTCTGACAAAAGAATCAAAGAGCGGTAGGTCAAACGGCTTTTAATGGGCTGTGCCATCCTCTGAGTTTGCATTTGTAACTTACAGATTCACATTTGTTTGGGTTCACGTTTTTTGTATAACTTCTTCTTAAGTTTATTTATACAACTTGTTCCTACCAGTGCCCTGGGTCATTTATTACACCTATTAACTTCTCTCTCTGAAGAGATTCTGCCAGAATTCCTTAACGACCGTCTTCCCGTCTGTTTCTTCTCTCTTTAAATTTAAGATCAAGGATTTTGCTGGCACAGTGTGTGTGGAGCCTGCTTTGCTGCTGACCTGATTATCTTTTGCTGTGGATAAATAGAGGTACATGTAATTCACCAAACTGATCCATTTTGTGGGAGGAAACACCTTCAGAAATATGAAACTCACACACGCACACTTTTCAAAAATCTTACATTCAGTGCTAGGTGGAGCAGACTCTCAGTGTTATATTCAGATACTTCAAAGACTTCTCTTCTAAGAATAGTTTTCCATTTTTTATATTTTATATTTTACTCTTGGATTGAGATGAACGTTCTTTTACTATTATACTTTTGCCTTTCTCTAGAAAACATACACTGGGAAATCTTCAGTTAACCAATCTTTGCCTATGAGTACCAGAAGCTTAATTATTAGAATCCCTGTTTGTTCAAGGCCCCCTCTCTCCTAACATAATAGCAAAATTATTTAATCATGTTCATTAGGATAAATTTGTAATAAGTAATTCATAGCCGAATAAGATTGTGCAATAGACAAATGTTGGAGGCAATTTTTAAATTACTTCTACATGACACCAAATTAATTGGTTGAAAAAGGGAAAACTGTTTGATGTTAAGTAAAAATTTGAAATTATTTTATTAAACTTAATTAATGCTATTTTAAGAAAATTATGTTAAGGCTTTTAAAATGGTCAAGCCAATAAGAATTTTTATAAACTCATCTACATTTTGGAACTTTAAGGGTTAATTCTAATTTTTTGGCATTTAAGACAATACCCTGAAAATATTCTGCTTATTAGGTCTATATACATATTTTTTTTGTCTCTAGGGTATCCTGTCAACATAATTTATTTGAGTGGACTTAATGAAAATCAACACTCCAAGGCTGAACTTAGTAAAGCAGCTATATGCAGCTATAACCAGAACTTTTTAAACCAGGTATTCTGTGTAATTAGGGGCTGTTTGAATCGAATCTCCTTTCTTATAGAATCAATGTCCAGTTATCAAGATAATCTGTGTTTTTAATTAGTGTTTCCCACAGATTTTCATAGATGTGTAAAAACTGATAAAGGTAAGGAACTTATAAGACACACTGTAGCAATGTGTCTTATGTATTTTATGTTCGAGTTTAGATTTTGTTATGAAAGGGTGCTTCTTACTGTTCTGGACATTAGTTCAGATATATCACCCTAATAATGCCTTATGAGTTTCTTCTAACTTGGGAGACAGCAAAGGAATTTACTGAGTGAAACTGAACTTCTACTGTGGATTATGTACTACATACAAATTAAACATACATAAAGGCTGTAGAAATCATAAACATACATACGTTTATGTGAAATGTATTCCTTTCCAAAAGTCTAGCTTTCTGGGGTTGGGGGTTGGTTAGGTACAATCATGGACATGTGAATAAAAATGAAGATAGAGATTATTGGTGTCTACCAAAATTTGTTCTCTCTTTCCATAATAATAAAATTGTAGCTAACGTAAACTAAGGACTAAATATCCCAATCTTCTCAGAGCTAGGAGTGTCCATGAGTCTAAATTCTTACCAAAGATATGTGAGAAGTTAGGTGTGACACTTTTGGGCTTGGCTCTTAAGACATTTCTAATGAACAGAAAAAGATGTGTCTGTGATGCAACTTCATCCATGCAAAGGAGGAAAATGCCATAGAAAATAGCAAGGTAAGAAGGTGGGAGAAACACTGTTGGTGGACCATGTGAACTAGAGACATATGTCAACCTGGAATACTATAATTTTAGAACTGGTTTTTACATTAGCATAACCTTCATTCAAACTAATCTTTGGCTATGAATACCAGCAACTTAATGGTTAAAATACCTATTTGGTGAAATCCCTCTCTTTCCTAAGCAGATCTTGAGATCTCATAAACTCTTCTCAGTAGACATTGAATTGCCCCTCTGTAGCTGCCTGAACCAATCTTTTCAATCTGGCTTTAATCCTGATGTCCTGTTATGTCTCCCATTTATATGGCTTTGGCATAACTTTAAAGTCTATGGATACTGCAATGACATCTCTCCTACAAGCCTAAGTGGTCCTCATTTTCTCTCCAAGTATCAATCTTTTTGTGTTTGCTGAGTAGGCTCCTTTCCCTCCATGGTTCCCATGATTTTAATAGACATCTCCCCTCTCCCTTCCCCCTCAAAAGGCAGACTTGTTAGAAAGCTTATATTTGGCACACACAGTCTTTCTTATAGTTAATATTCTTCAGGAACTTGGGACCATTTGCCTGGTGTAAAACTGGTAGGCCGGTGTCATTCCTCACCATCAACTCATGAATGCCCCAACTTGGAGACTGAGAAGGATAGCTGCTTTGTTATCCTCAGGATTTATGTAGATGCCACCAACTTATAATAGCGTCTTTTTACTACTTTGATAACTAGACTCACTCAAAAGGCATCAACTACTTCCTATGTAATGAATAATATTTCCAGGCTACTAATATTATTTCTCTCTTGAGGAATTCATAAATTTTGTACTTATATATTTTAAAGTTAAACAAATAACTGACTCTTTCTAAGCCACCCTGAGCAATAAATCTCTCTTTGTAATGTCTTGAAGAAAGCATGATACAGCAAAAAGAACATTGGACTTAAAAGTCAAGATCTGGGTATTAATTCCAGTCCTTCTATTTATCTATCTACTGTTTGACTTTGAGCAAATCTGTTAGCATTTATTGATCTGAATTTCATTACCTATTATAATGCTATTACTAATGCCTATTATCCAGAATGGTTGTGTTTATTTTAGAGTTACTTCCTTCAGTAATATCTATTTCTAGACATTGGTTTTAAAGACTAAATGATTTTTTATATGTAGAATAAAAGAATGTTTAATAAATATTTTATTGTAACTGTAATATTGTCAAAATGAGGATAAATACTTTCTAATATAATTAACACTTCTATCCTTGCTAAACCCTACTGAATTATGTATAGCTTTCTGTATTTTTTTTTTAAATTTTATTTTGTCAATATACATTGTGGTTGATTATTGTTGCCCCTTACCGAAACCTCCCTCCCTTCTCCCTCTCCTCCCTCCCCCCCAACAATGTCCTTTCTGTTTACTTGTCGTATCAACTTCAAGTAATTGTGGTTGTTATATCATCTCCCCCCCCCACCCCCCGGGTTTTTTTTTTTTTCTGTGTGTGTGTGTGAATTTATATATTAATTTCTAGCTCCCACCAATAAGTGACAGCATGTGGTATTTCTCTTTCTGTGCCTGACTCGTTTCACTTAATATGATTCTCTCAAGGTCCATCCATGTTGTTGCAAATGGCAGTGTTTCATTCGTTTTTATAGCTGAGTAGTATTCCATTGTGTAGATGTACCACATTTTCCATATCCACTCATCTGATGATGGACATTTGGGCTGGTTCCAACTCTTGGCTATTGTAAAGAGTGCTGCGATGAACGTTGGGGAACAGGTATACCTTCGACTTGATGATTTCCATTCCTCTGGGTATATTCCCAACAGTGGGATAGCTGTGTCGTATGGTAGATCTATCTGCAATTGTTTGAGGAACCTCCATACCATTTTCCATAGAGGCTGCACCATTTTGCAGTCCCACCAACAATGTATGAGAGTTCCTTTTTCTCCGCAACCTTGCCAGCATTTATCGTTCATAGTCTTTTGGATTTTAGCCATCCTAACTAGGGTTAGATGGTATCTCAGTGTGGTTTTGATTTGCATTTCCCGGATGCTGAGTGATGTTGAGCATTTTTTCATATGTCTGTTGGCCATTTGTATATCTTCCTTAGAGAAATGCCTACTTAGCTCTTTTGCCCATTTTTTAATTGGGTTGCTTGTTTTCTTCTTGTAAAGTTGTTTGAGTTCCTTATATATTCTGGATATTAATCCTTTGTCAGATGTATATTTTGCAAATATTTTCCCCCACTCTGTTGGTTGTCTTTTAACTCTTTTAATTGTTTCTTTTGCTGTGCAAAAGCTTTTTAGTTTGATATAATCCCATTTGTTTATTTTTCCTTTGGTTGCCCATGCTTTTGGGGTCGTATTCATGAAGTCTGTGCCCAGTCCTATTTCCTGAAGTGTTTCTCCTATGTTTTCTTTAAGAAGTCTTATTGTTTCAGGGTGTATATTTAAATCCTTAATCCATTTTGAGTTGATTTTAGTATACGGTGAGAGGTATGGATCTAGTTTCATTCTCCTGCATATGGATATCCAGTTATCTCAGCACCATTTGCTGAAGAGGCAGTCCCTTCCCCAGTGAATAGGCTTGGTGCCTTTGTCAAAGATCAGATGGAAGTAAGTGTGTGGGTTGATTTCTGGATTCTCTATTCTTTTCCATTGATCAGTGTGTCTGTTTTTATGCCAGTACCATACTGTTTTGGTTATTATAGCTTTGTAGTATAGCTTAAAGTCAGGTAGTGTTATGCCTCCAGCTTTATCTTTTTTGCTGAGCATTGCTTTGGCTATGCGTGGTCTTTTATTGTTCCATATAAATGTCTGGATAGATTTTCCATTTCTGAGAAAAATGTCTTTGGAATTTTGATGGGGATTGCATTGAATTTGTATATCACTTTGGGTAGTATGGACATTTTCACTATGTTCATTCTTCCAATCCAAGAGCATGGGATATCTTTCCATCTTCTTGTATCCTCTCTAATTTCTCTCAGCAGTGGTTTGTAGTTCTCATTATAGAGATTTTTCACCTCCTTGGTTAACTCAATTCCTAAGTATTTTATTTTTTTGGTGGCTATTGTAAATGGGCAGGCTTTCTTGATTTCTCCTTCTGCATGTTCACTATTGGAGAAAAGAAATGCTACTGATTTTTGTGTGTTGATTTTGTATCCTGCTACTGTGCTGAATTCATTTATCAATTCCAACAGTTTTTTTGTAGAGGTTTTAGGCTGTTCGATATATAGGATCATGTCATCTGCAAACAGGGACAGTTTGAGTTCATCTTTTCCAATCTGGATGCCCTTTATTTCCTTCTCTTCTTTGATTGCTCTGGCTAGTACTTCCAACACTAAGTTGAATAGGAGTGGTGAGAGTGGGCATCCTTGTCTAGTTCCTGTTCTTAAAGGAAAAGCTTTCAGGTTTTCCCCATTCAGGATGATATTGGCAGTGGGTTTGTCATATATGGCTTTAATTATGTTGAGATACTTTCCCTCTATACCTAACTTATAGAGGGTCTTTGTCATGAATGAGTGCTGAACTTTATCAAATGCTCTTTCAGCATCTATAGAGATGATCATATGGTCCTTGTGTTTGACTTTATTAATATGGTGTATCACATTTATTGATTTGCGTATGTTGAACAAACCTTGCATCCCTGGGATGAATCCCACTTGATCGTGGTGAATAATTTTACGTATGTGTTGCTGTATTCTGTTTGCTAGTATTTTAGTGAGGATTTTTGCATCTATATTCATCAAGGATATCGGCCTGTAGTTTTCTTTTTTGGTTATATCTTTACCTGGCTTTGGTATCAGGATGATGTTTGCTTCATAGAATGAGTTTGGGAGATTTGCGTCCGTTTCAATCTTTTGGAATAGTTTGTAAAGAATCGGTGTCAATTCCTCTTTGAATGTTTGGTAAAATTCTGCTGTGAATCCATCTGGTCCTGGGCTTTTCTTTGTTGAGAGCCTTCTGATAAGAGCTTCAATCTCCTTTATTGTTATTGGTCTGTTCAAATTTTCTACGTCTTCATGGTTCAGTTTTGGGAGCTTGTGTGTGTCCAGAAATTTATCCATTTCCTCCAGATTTTCAAATTCGTTGGCGTATAGTTGTTTATAGTAGTCTCCAACGATTCCTTGTATTTCAGATGAATCAGTTGTAATATCGCCTTTTTCATTTCTAATTTTGGTTATTTGAGTCTTCTCTCTTCTTTTTTTTGTTAGCCATGCTAATGGTTTGTCAATTTTATTTATCTTTTCAAAAAACCAACTTTTTGATTCTTTGATCTTTTGAATGGTTTTTTGGTTTTCAATTTCATTCAGTTCTGCTCTGATCTTAATGATTTCTTTCTGTCTGCTAACTTTATGTTTGGATTGTTCTTGTTTTTCTAGTTCTTTAAGGGGAAGTGTTAGGTTGTTCACTTGCCATCTTTCCATTCTTCTGAAGTGAGCATTTAATGCAATAAATTTCCCCCTTAATACTGCTTTTGCAGTATCCCACAGGTTTTGGTATGATGTATCATTATTTTCATTAGTTTCAAGAAATTTTTTGATTTCCTGCTTGATTTCTTCTTGGACCCATATGTCATTAAGTAGAATGCTGTTTAATTTCCATGTGTTTGTATAGTTTCCAGAGTTTCGTTTGTTATTAATTTCTAGTTTTAATCCATTGTGGTCTGGGAAAATACATGGGATAATTCCAACTTTTTTGAATTTATTGAGACTTGATTTGTGACCTAATATGTGATCTATCCTGGAGAATGATCCATGTGCTGATGAGAAGAATGAATATTCTGAGGGTGTTGGATGGAATGTTCTGTAGATATCTGCCAATTCCAATTGGTCTAGTGTATTGTTTAGATCTTATGTTTCTCTACTGATTCTTTGCCTAGATGATCTGTCTAATATTGCCAGTGGGGTGTTCAGGTCCCCTGCTATTATGGAATTAGTGTCTATTTCCTTCTTTAGGTCTAATAGAGTTTGTTTTATAAATCTGGCTGCTCCAACATTGGGTGTGTACATATTTATGATTGTTATGTCTTCTTGATGCATCAGTCCTTTTATCATTAAGTAGTGTCCCTCTTTGTCTCTTTTTATGGTTTTTAGTTTAAAGTCTATTTTGTCAGATATAAGAATAGCTACTCCAGCTCGTTTTTCTTTTCTGTTTGCACGGTAAATCTTTTTCCATCCTTTCACTCTTAGTCTGTGTGAATCTTTATGGGTGAGGTGGGTCTCTTTTAGGCAGCATATAGTTGGGTCCTCCTTTTTAATCCAGTTAGCCAGTCTGTGTCTTTGGATTGGGGATTTTAAGCCTTTTACATTAAGAGTTGTTATTGAAAGGTGTTGATTTATTCCTAGCATTTCATTGGTTGTTTGGTTGTCTTAGTTGTCTTTTGTTCCTTGCTTTCTGATTTACTGTTTGTTTTCTGTGTTTCTTGGCTCCTTAGGTTGTAGATAGCGTTTTTGGTTGTTTGTTTTCTCTTCATGAATGCCATTTTTATTATACTAGTGGGTTTTGATTTTTCTTGGGTTTTTATGGCAGTGGTAGTTATTTTTCAGGAACCAAACCCAGTACTCCCTTGAGGATTTCTTGTAAGGGTGGTCGTGTGGTAGTGAACTCCCGCAGTTTTTGTTTGTCTGAGAAATATACTATTTGCCCTTCATTTCGGAAGGATAGCCTTGCAGGGTAGAGTATTCTTGGCTGGCAATCTTTGTCTTTTAGTATTTTGAATATATTAGCCTATTCCTTTCTAGCTTTTAGGGTTTGTGATGAAAAGTCTGATGTTAGCCTGATTGGGGCTCCCTTATAGGTGATTTGACACTTCTCTCTTGCAGCTTTTAAGATTCTCTCTTTGTCTCTGAGTTTTGCCAATTTCACTATAACATGTCTTGGAGAGGGCCTTTTTGGGTTGAATACGTTTGGAGATCATTGAGCTTCCTGGATCTGAAGATCTGTGATGTTTCCTATAGCTTGGAAGTTTTCTGCCACTATTTTGTTGAATATGTTTTCAATGCAATCTCCGTTTTCCTCCCCTTTTGGAATACCCATTACTTGGATATTTGAGCGCTTAAGGTTGTCTGATATCTCTCTCAGATTTTCTTCAATGTCTTTGATTCTTTTTTCTTTTTTTTTTGGGTCTGCTTGTGTTGTTTCAAACAGCCCATCTTCCAGTTCAGAAGTTCTCTCTTCAACTTCGACAAGCCTGCTGGTTAAACTCTCCATTGTGTTTTTTATTTCGCTGAATAACTTCTTCAGTTCAGCAAGTTCTGCTACATTTTTTTTCAGGACATTGATTTCCTTGTACATTTCCTCTTTCAGGTCCTGTATACTTTTCCTCGTTTCATCATGATGTCTAGCTGAGTTTTCTTGTATCTCATTCAGTTTCCTTAGAATTATCACTCGAAATTCCTTGTCAGTCATTTCAAGGGCTTTTTGTTCTATAGGATCTAGAGTTTGAGATTTATTAACTTTTGGTGGTGTACTTTCTTGATTTTTTGTATTTCTGGTATCTTTTTTTTGATGATTATTCATTGTTGCATGGGGTTTCACAGTCCACCTGTTTGAGACTATTGACTAACTAAGATGTTTCTGTGGTTGCCAGTTTTGTATGGCTACCTCCGTGACTACTCAGTTGGCCTCTAGTGCCTTGTGTGTGTGGTTGCCTTGGGTCTTGGGCCTCTCTGGGGAGCCACCTCTCTGGTCAGCTTGGACTCTGCTGGGCTGCTGGATCACGGGGCGGTACCTCAGGGTGTGTGGTCTTTGCTGAGCTTCCACTTCTCGTTCAAGACTTCTCCCTGTTCCGTGCACTCTGGCCTGGGCTGATGGATCACGCAGTGGCGACCCCACAAGGTGTGTGGTTTCTGTCGAGTCTCTGCCTCCCTAGCCGGATGTCGCTCCACTCTGTGCGCACTGGGCTGGGCTGGGACGTGTCTTCTGCAACCCTCGTCTATCAGCTGTGCCTTCAAGATCCTGCTCGGCACCGCCTCGCTCAGGAAGTCTACCAGGTTTCTGCTAGGCGCAGATGACTGGTCACTCTGGGTACCTCTGTAGAACTGTGTAGATCTTTCTCGGGACTTATCACCTTCCTCCTGGTATCACAGTTTTTTGTGTACTTGTCTTATCTCCCACACCAGAGCGTGAGCTCCTTGGGGGAGGATCCCGCAGCACACGGTTCACCTTTGAATCCCCCCGGCGTGGACTGACTCTGGTGCCTGCCCGCAGTCAGCTCTCCGGCAGGTTCAAGTGAACTCGGGAACTCTCCAACCACAGTATTCCTAACCAGAAATTGATTAGGCATTTTTCCGAACTGGTGGCCGCAGATATGGTATCTGCCTCCAAGTAACAGGAAGTTTACCGGGGGCCGGAGCCCAGGGTGCAGTGGAGTGAGAGTTGGCCCAGCCCGTACTTTCTTGCCCTCCCGATGCTGGCCGGGGACGCCTCATGCCACCAGCCCCACCAGAGAACGGCGGAGGGAGCGGGAGGGGAGGCCATCCCTCAGGCCCCAGGAAGCCCCACGCCGGGGCAAGCAAGTGGGAAGGCTCAGTGACGAGCCAAGCCGGGCGAGGAGGACAGGCCTGGCCGAGCCAGGCCAGAGCCGCCATCACCTGAGAAAATGGAGGCAGCCCCAGGGCTGGTGAGTGGCCTGGTGGGGCAGGCGGAAGCCAGGTGGGCGTCCGCCCCCCGAGCAGGGCTGGGCCGGGGTCACTCACAGGGCTGTGCCAGGTCGGGCACCTCCCTCTCTGCTTCTGGTTTGTCGCCATCCCCGTTCTCAGCTGTCGCCGCCTCAGGCTGCTCACTTGGTCCCGCGGCGCGGCTCCGGTGCTCCCAGGAATCTTCTTTTATGCTGGCCTGAAACCTCGAATCCTGAATAGGGCAGCTGGCCGCCTTCAGCGTGGCCCTGGCCTCCGGGATCCTGGTTGCATCCACAGCAGCCCTGGTGCCGTGTTCCCTGTTTAGAGACTCGCTTTTGCAGCTAAGAAATAGTTCTTTTCCTGCTCCATACTTCAAAGCTGTTGCCTGTAAACGAGGCAGCCTCTCCTGCCAAGGGCAAAGTGGCGGTCAGCCCCCACGACCGGTCACCAGCAGCGGTCCTCCCTTAAGAGACGGCAAGAGAAAGGTCCACAAGTTTCCCGGCTGCCTAAGGCCCAGTGGCTGCCTTTTCCACCTCAGCTACTCGGCGCCAACCGCCTCAGTCACCGCCATCTTAGGATCCCTCTGTATAGCCTTTTGTAAAAGAGAGTTGTCTTTCATTTGAGGAGCTTTTTACTTTCACATTTACTTATCATTTTCAGTATTTCTGTGTGTGTGTGTGTGTGTGTGTGAGAGAGAGAGAGAGAGAGAGAGAGAGAGAGAGAGATACATGTTTTGTATGGTACGTATTCCTGATTTATAATTCCAAATCAGGAGCTTTATAGCATTGCTTAGGTTAAGTAGAAATGAGTGGGTGGTTCAGGCCATGGAATGTCCCATTTTGCAACGTAGGCTTTTTTTAGTAGCCACATAGCTGAGCTACTGGCCAAGATGAGTTGACTTAGCTTTCTTAGCTTGACTCTACCCTGCTGCTCTCTTGGAAGGATATGTCCTAAGAATGTACTATCTAAGTGGTTTAACAAGGAGGGAGATGGCACTAAACACTTCTGTTAAGATCATGTTGGAATCAATGATCTAATCTCATTAGCAGTGAGTTATTGACTTCTTAATGTACAAGGGAGGCATTGGCTCCTGAAGTATTGGTGCACTCTGCTTTTCCTCCAGTGAAACGGGAGCTGCTAAGGTCTTAAGGAATATGAGGAGTTACCTGTTGTGGGAGGAGGTACTGGCTTTTTGAAAGTCACAAATCAGATGCAACATTTCTTCTTTCTATATTTTCAGTATTTAGGCTTTATAGTTAAGGGTATCATTTATATAGAAAGCATTCATTTTACACATATTCATCCTTGTTTGAAGGCCCACATGTATGGCAGTAACCTAGCAGATGAAAGAAGAAAAATCTGGTCAAAATGTGTTTACAAACTTAGACAATCTGTGGGAAACAAAGATTGTCTTGCTCAGCTTAAGAATAACATATCAAAAGCATTTTTTTTTTAGATAAAAATAGCTTTATTCTATTTTCTGATTTTATGGATAATTACAATTTGATAGAAAATTCAAGTAAGATGGAAAATATGAAGAGGAACATAAATAGCTCTCAATGCCATTATTCAGGCTAATATTTATTGGTAAAGTTTTTGTGAATATCCATTCATATACATATATTTTTGATAAAAACATATACAGTTATACATATAATATTTTTATCTATGTATGATACAAAGTCAAAATTTAAACGTATATGTAATATATTTTTTATCTACTTATATCCTTATATTATGTATCAATTATTCTTAACTGGGGACTATGCTCTTCCCCCTTCAAAAATCAGGGACACAGTGAGCCACTTTTACTTATGAACTGTGAAAATCTCTCATGATTTATGGCAGCAAAAAGTTGAAAAGCATTGTACATATCTTGCTTTATAATTAGAATTGGTACTCAATGATCTTTAGACTTCCATCCAATGAATAGAAGTTTATGTCATCCATTTTAAAAATTATTTTATTTTTATTATTTTGGTGAGAACACTTAATATGAGACCTACCTTCTTAATAAATTTTTAATTGTAATACATAGTTGTTGACTATAGGTACAATGTATACAGCACATATGTGTGCAATCATCTTGCACACATCTTGCACAAGGTTTTCAGTCTGAAACCTTATGCCTGTTGATTAGTAACTTCTCATTTTTTCCTGTTTCAGCCCCTGGCAACCACCGTTCCACTCTTGAATTCTCTGAATTTGACTACTTTAGATACCTCATACAAGTGGAATCATATCTTTCTGTGACTGGCTTATGTCACTTAGTATAATGTCCTCAAGGCTCATTCATATTCTCTCATATTGCACAATTTTCTTTTTTAAGGCTGAATAGAATTCTAACATATGTATAAACCATATTTTCTTTATACATTCACTTGTCAAATTCTGCAATATGAGAGAACATGAATTGTTTCTACATCTTGGCTATTGTGATAGTTCTGCAGTGAACATAGGAGTACTAATGTCTCTTCAAGATCCTGATTTGAGTTTTTTTGAATAAAAACCCAGAAGTTGTATTTCTGGAGCATGTTTTTAATTGCTTGAGGAACCTCCATACTATTTTCTGTATTGGTTGCACCATTTTGCATTCCCACCAACATTGTGCTAGGGTTCCAGCTTCTCCACGTCTTTGCCAACACTTGTCTTTTGCTTTTTGATAGCACTCTACCTGACAGATGTGAGATGATGTCTCATTGTGATTTTGATTTGCATTTCCCTGATGATTACTGATGTTGAGCATTTTTTCATATGCCCATTGGCCATTTGTATGTCTTCTTTGGAGAAATGCCTCTTCAAGTCCATAGCCCATTTTTAAATTGGGTTTTGAGTTTTTACTATTGAGTTGCAGGAGTTTCTTATATATTTTGGAGACTAATACCTAATGAGATATATGGTTTGCAAATATATCACCCATTTTTAAGTCTGTATGTTAGTTAATTGTATATATATACTTTAATTGCTTAACTACTATTCCAGTTATGAACATTGTGGTGTTTCCATTTCTTCCTCCCTTTCATTATCAACAATGCTTGCAGAACATTTTTGTTCCTACATCTTTGTGTTTGATTCCTTATCCCCTTGGGATATACTATTAGAGGAAGGGTGTCCAGGTCAAAGAAAAGGCATTTAACATCAATGCATATTGCTAGACTGCCCTTCAGAAAGATTGTATCAATTGATGCTCCTACTAAAAATTTATGAGTTCCCATGGAGCACTGATGATCTTTAAGATCTTTAGTAATCAGCTAGGTGGATAGTAATTGTCATGGTTGCATTTGCATTTTGGATTAACAGTGAGTGTATGCATTTGGTTAGGAGCCCAGGCTCTGGAGTCTGACCATCTGAGTTTTTGTTATGGCTTTATCGCTTAATAGCTTTTTGGCCTCGTGTCAATTATTTAATCTCTCAAGTTACTGATCTACGAAACAATGATAATAATAATACTAACCACACAGGATTGTTGTGAGGATTAAGTGAATTAATACACATAATACGCTTACAACATTTCCTTGTGTCTTTAGTCTGTTTCTTTTGCTTATAACAAAAATACCTGAAACTGGTAATTTGTAAAGAAGCGATATTATTGCTTACAGTTTTGGAGGCTGGGAAGTCCAGGCAACACATCTGATGAGAGTATTGTTGGTGGGTAGTGACTCTTCACAGCAAAGCAGGGTGTCATGTGGCAGATGGCAGAAGCAAAGAGAGAGAGAGAGCTTCTCATGTGCTCTCCTTTTAAAGCCCTCAGAAAAATGCCCATGACCACCACTAACCCATCAATTTATTAATCCATTTACTAGGGCATGGTCCTTACAGTCTAATCACCTTTTCAAGGACCCACCTTTTAATTACCATAGTAGAATTTCCCAGTCTCCTAACCCTGTCACAGTGGGGGTTAAGTTTCTAATACATGGACTTGGGAGGACACAATTCAATCTACTGCACCTGATAAACTCAGTCTCGATAAATGTTTGCTATTGGTATATTTCATGTTATTTAACATTTCATTTTTTCATTCTTCAATTGTATATTCAAGTTCTTGGCCTACTCTGTTATGATCATCTTTATTTGCTGATTTGACAGAGATCTTCTAATATTACAGATATTAACTACTTGTCTGTCAGACATGCTACAAGTTTTTTGGGTTTTTTTGGCATTTCTTTGTAACATTTAAGTAATAAAACATACTCATCTTTTAAGATTTCTGGCTAAAAAAAGCTTTCTTCATCCTAAAGTTTATAAAAAACTTCACCTATGTTGTTTTAAGGAAGTTAATGATTTTATTTCTCATGTTTAAGTGTTTGACCCATCTTGAATTGAATTTGATAACAGTAATGAGGATCCACAAAATCTTTACTTTTTGAGGATAAAAAAATGATGAGTTTGAGCACTATAAGGACAGACAAAATAGTGGAACTTCCAATTTTCCTTTGGCAGGCAAAATATAAATTTATCTTTGGGGAAATATTTTTCATGATTTGAGGTAGGATCTTAATTTTCTTCTATTTCCCACTCTTATTTTCTTTTATGTTTCTTTTCTTTCTGAAAAACATCTGCTTTTGGGACTCCTATGAAAGCTTAGCAGATTTTTTCCCCAGGAGCCAAGTTATTCCCACCATATCAGGATTTCACATTGAGATAATGGTTTTTAAATGTTGCCTTTTTTACAAGATTAAAATATTTCCACATAACAATTCACACTGTGAACATTATTTAGACTAATGCTGCTAAAATCATTGTCAGTCAAGGTGAATGGATTTTACTGCTGATTCAAGATCCCCTGTAGTTTTGACAACAGCTGTGCATTGGCCAGAGTGATAACTGCATACTTTAATCAACATGCTTAGTAATGTTCATTAAATACAAAAGTCTCCATATCAATGATTTTGACATGATCTATTTATTATTAACGTAACACAGATATTAATACTATATATACTGTACACGTATTGGACATCTCTTGTACTCAGAATAAACCACGGCTTTGGTGTAAATTTATTACAATAAATATTTTTAAAATATAGGAAATATTATAGGAAGAAAATAGTATTCAACTCCACAAACCAATAACTCATGTAAGAGTGAGTTGTAAACTATGAAGCACTGTATTAACTCATTTGCTGTGTAAGACTAAATATGCTTCTAAATGAGAGCTCCTATATCCTCTATGGCTAAAGGACAGCTTCTCTAATCTTCAGCCACTAGATGTCATGGCAGTTCCATATAAGAAGCAAGGTGGGGGAGGGGTTGACCGCTAAAGCCCATTTTAAGACTTCAGCTGCTCCTTTTCTCAGAAGAGAATCATTCTGTAGCTTATGAAACCAGCAATTTTTATTTTATTTTATTTTATTAATATTACTATTTTACATTCTAGGATATTGTTGTGGAGCAGTTGGGAGGGAGGGGGAGAGGGGAAAGGGGAAGGAAATGTGATGGAAGAAGGAGGAAGGAGGAGGGGTGGGATTGAGGCCTGTGGCACCCCCCACATTCCCACAGGGGCGACGGGGTTGGTGGGTGGTGGGTGCTTCCAGTGGTGGCTTAGTTGTTGCTGGGCTGGGTGCAGATGTCAGGAAAACCAGCCATGTTTTAAAATGCAGGATCAATCATCTTCGGGTAATATAAAAACCCAACTAATATTGGATATTTTTATGTGGTGATAGATATGTTGATAAAGAAAATTATTGGTGGAAAAATTGAATTCATGAAGGCTGGTCAGTTATCACAGCCTTGTAAGTTTAAGAGTTCAGTTCCCCATACTGGCCAGCCCACCCCCCACCCCCACCCCCCCAAAAATAGAAAGTGATTGAAAACACTTAAGAGAAATACTGCTTTTGGATAATGTTGTCACTACTCTGTACTTATAACTCTGTTAAAATAAAGAGAAAACTCTATGAGGATTGAGAATGGAAAGCAAAAGGAAGTTTCTAAGAGCCAACTGGTTACCATGAGACACAGTAGTCAATGAGCAAAGAATGAGGACTATAGCATTTACACAGCTGAAAAGAAATCATGGTCTGCTTATTAATGGATGAACTTAAAGCCACTTAATTTTCCTTTTTTATATTGAAAAGATGTGGGGAATAACTAGGCATAGCACTTGGGCAATCCATATATGAGAGCAAAGGCTGTATAGGGTGAAGTGGTTGTTAAAAACATGGCTTTTCAAGTCTCAGGAGCCTGGGTTCCAGGTACAGATTTCCTTCTTCCTAGTTATATGATGTTTTATTTTCTCACCTGTAAAGGAGTGTTGATATAATACTTAACCTCAAAGGGTTGTTTTAAGGCTCAAATAGGGTTGCAGATAGAAAGATCTTAGCACACTATCCTGAACATTCTAAACAATCAACAAATGGCTGCTCTCATTATGAAGACAGAATTTTATACCTAATACTTTAAAATGAAAAGCCCAACACATTAAATGCAAAAAGAGGGTAAGCTTTAGTCAGTTTTCTAGGCAAGGAATAGCCTTGAAATGGAGGATGACTCTCCTAAAGTAAAGCTATCTTGGATGTTGAAATACTCTACTTGTGATGTGTCCATGAAAAGGAGTCTCTCACTGGAGTGGTCATCATTAACATCTACAGAGACGAGTCCCCCCTTTTATTATGTTTTCTTACAGCGACAACAGTGTCCACAAAGGCTCCTGATTTTCTATCTCTTTACATTTTCCCTCTTTGGGCTGAGTCCACCTGTTTCTTCTCATTCTGACAGTTGAGCATTTAATGTGGAAAGGGCAGCAGGGCATAATCCCAAAGCCGTGTCTCACATTCCAGAGGGTCTGAACCAGAGATGATTCCATGACACCTTCTTAATATGCATGAAATAATGTAATATTGGAGGTGCCAGCACAGCAGACACTTGTCTTTAAATGTGGCTTTTCCAAAATGCCAATGTATAAGATACCTTAAACTCATGTTTATTTGTGCATATTTGCATAGTGACCTGAAAAAAAAACTTTAATGTTTCTAAAGTGTTTCAGCACATAATATTAACATGATTCTATTTTCAAAGAGATGAAAGGGACAAATAAAAGAAGGCGGCGGTGTGGTGTGATTCTAGAGGGGAGGAAGATCAAAGAAAAGTGGTGGAGAGAGCCTGCACCGTCCGTTTGTATGGCTTTGCTGGCTTCAATCGGATTTAACAGTTTGTTCTTCTCCTACTTGCTACAGCTTTCAGAAAACTTTGGTGTAAAATCTGAACAAAAAGAACTGAAGATAGAATTAAAAAAAAAAAAAAAAGAAAAAGGAAAGTCTAGTGAGTAAAAGGATTTAGTTCAATAATTCCCCAAATCTTACACAAGTGAAATGATCATTTCAAATTCTATAAGGCAGAAAATGAATCTGCCATGTACTAACAATTACAGTGTGAGACAGTGATTCATATGAAAGGCAGCATAATTACTGTGAATATCAGATTGGATTTCAAAATGAGGAAAGAACATTTTAGTACTTTCTTGGCTAAGGATAAACATAATTGATTTATGATTAATATGAGGGTCCAGCATATCTGGCAAATATATTGTATTTCATGTAGAAATGAGCTTGAAGGCATTTTTCACATTTCTAGGGGAAACCCAATATTCACATCCCAGGGAAGCAAGGGGAATAGTGGCTGGAGCCACTGATGGATGGAAGCTCAGCACTGGGCACATGCCAGAGCGCAGCCCATCTGCTGCATGGCGGCGGCAAGATCACTCGTATGCCCAGCTTGAAAAAATGATAGGCAATGGTTTCTTTATTCATTTATCTATTTATTTAAAATAAAATTTTGGTTTATTAGAAGAATGAGCACCCTCCTTCCCCAGACTATGTCAAGAAAAAATTTTGAGTTCTGCCTCACAGGGAAACTGTGTATCCACAGCATATCTCAAATGCCCTTCTGCAGTCACGGTTGCACTGTGAGCTTCCTATCAATAGTCTGTCTAAAAGTTTGGAAAAAATCATGTTTAGAAATAGTTTATAAGTAGAATTGCTATGTTCTGTTAGGTTCTTTGGCTCATTGTACTGGAATGACTATAGTCTCTTGGTAAGTGGAGCTTATTTACCACTCCATTTACTTGAGGCAGGATGGGGTAATGGTTAAGATCAGAGACCCAGTCAAACTTGCCAGGTTTGAAGCCGGATTTGGTCAAGTATAGGTTGTGTGACTTTGGGGAAGTTATTTAACCTCTTTATACCTCAGTTTCCTTATCTGTAAAATGGTGACACCTACCTGGGTTTGTTATGAAGATTAAAATAATATTTGCAAAGTGTCTGAAAAAACGCTATTTGTTTTCTAAATAATTATATGAGTACATTTGGATCTTTTCGATAACCCCATGATGAAAGCAAGGCATATAGGATCAGAGAAGTCTTACAGTTGAAAGGGACCTTAGAGATCATCTAATTCAAATCTCTTATTTTAAAGATTAAAAAAATATGCTTAAAGTTTTACTACTTAAAATAATATAACTAGCTTCTAAATACAGGTGTCTTAATTTTCAGGCTGATTTTTTTTTTTTTTTTTTTTTGTACCACATCACTCTGACTTCTTCTATAAATAAATATGTGGAAGAAGAGTTTTTAAATAATTTTTTAGTTTTAGAAAGTTTTTACTTTGATAAATTCAGTAAAAATAATAGGAATTAGAGTTGTATAAATTATACAAAGGCATATTATTTTTTTTTTCTAGTGTCTGCTACAATTAGGTTTAACTGCATATAACAGCAAAACGCAGGTGCCTTAAATAAGATAGAAATTTATTGCTTTTCTGTGAGAGACTATTGAAGAGAGTCCAGGACTTTGATTGTGGCTCTATGGCTCTGGGCTCCTTCTGCCATCCTATGTGATGGCTTCTGTGAATGGCTTTCATTCTCAAGGTTACCTTGTGGTCTGATATGCCTGTTGAAACTCCTGCCCTCGTGTCAGCTTTCCAGAATGCATGAAGGAGGAAGGCAGAAAGAAAAACAGGTGTTTTTTAAAAATATGAGTTAGTGTTCTTTCAGCAGTCTTCTAGGAAGTGCTGAATCATCTTCCACTCATGTCTCATCAGCCAGAACTTAGTCACATGTCATGCTTGGCTACAAGGGAGATTGCAAAGTGCTTTCAATCAATTACCGATTAAAATTGTGGGTTTTCTTATTGAGGAGAGAGAGGTAATGGATATTGGATGGTAACTAACTGTCTCTGCTACAGATAGGGTTTAGTTTTTCCCATCCATTTTCCTCTTCTCGTTTAATTTTCTCTTGAGTCCAAAAGGGCAGCCTTGGACTAAGACAAATTACATAGTTATGTAGGAGAAAATAAAATTTCTCTTTCTAAAAGGATGTTGTATCTATATATTAGAATTTTGTGGTAAGAAACAAATCAATTCACTCTGGACTAAAAGAAAAAGGGAACACTATTTCAATGATGTTTCATGGACCTCAAAGGTAGGAATGAAGTAATTCTAAGGAAGGTCAGGAACTGAGAATATGTTGGAAATACAGGCAATGTTTTCTTTCAGTTTCCTGTCGTCGTTTCTTTCTGCACATAATTCTTTCTCTTTTGAGATGTGTTTCCTGTGTGCCTAAGGTCAACCTGCCAGTAAGGAACAGACCTGGGATTTGCACCCAAATCTTCTAACTCCCACTATTATATTATTTTATTTTATTTTATTTTATTTTTTATTATTATTTTTTTTTGTAAAATTGTACTTCTTTTTATTTTATTTATTTATTTTTTAAATTTTATTTTGTCGATATACATTGTAGCTGATTATTGCTCCCCATCACCAAAACCTCCCTCCCTTCTCCCTCCCCCCCAACAATGTCCTTTCTGTTTGCTTGTTGTATCAACTTCAAATAATTGTGGTTGTTATATCTTCTTCCCCCCCCCCCCCCGGTTTGTGTGTGTGTGTGTGTGTATGTGTGTGTGTGAATTTATATATTAATTTTTAGCTCCCTCCAATAAGTGAGAACATGTGGTATTTCTCTTTCTGTGCCTGACTTGTTTCACTTAATATAATTCTCTCAAGGTCCATCCATGTTGTTGCAAATGGCAGTATTTCATTCGTTTTTATAGCTGAGTAGTATTCCATTGTGTAGATGTACCACATTTTCCGTATCCACTCATCTGATGATGGGCATTTGGGCTGGTTCCAACTCTTGGCTATTGTAAAGAGTGCTGCGATGAACATTGGGGAACAGGTATACCTTCGACTTGATGATTTCCATTCCTCTGGGTATATTCCCAACAGTGGGATGGCTGGGTCGTATGGTAGATCTATTTGCAATTGTTTAAGGAACCTCCATACCATTTTCCATAGAGGCTGCACCATTTTGCAGTCCCACCAACAATGTATGAGAGTTCCTTTTTCTCCGCAGCCTCGCCAGCATTTATCGTTCATAGTCTTTTGGATTTTAGCCATCCTAACTGGGGTTAGATGGTATCTCAATGTGGTTTTGATTTGCATTTCCCGGATGCTGAGTGATGTTGAGCATTTTTTCATATGTCTGTTGGCCATTTGTATATCTTCCTTAGAGAAATGCCTACTTAGCTCTTTTGCCCATTTTTTAATTGGGTTGCTTGTTTTCTTCTTGTAAAGTTGTTTGAGTTCCTTATATATTCTGGATATTAATCCTTTGTCAGATGTATATTTTGCAAATATTTTCTCCCACTCTGTTGGTTGTCTTTTAACTCTTTTAATTGTTTCTTTTGCTGTGCAGAAGCTTTTTAGTTTGATATAATCCCATTTGTTTATTTTTCCTTTGGTTGCCCGTGCTTTTGGGGTCGTATTCATGAAGTCTGTGCCCAGTCCTATTTCCTGAAGTGTTTCTCCTATGTTTTCTTTAAGAAGTTTTATTGTTTCAGGGTGTATATTTAAATCCTTAATCCATTTTGAGTTGATTTTAGTATATGGTGAGAGGTATGGATCTAGTTTCATTCTCCTGCATATCGATATCCAGTTATCCCAGCACCACTTGCTGAAGAGGCAGTCCCTTCCCCAGTGAATAGGCTTGGTGCTTTTGTCAAAGATCAGATGGCAGTAAGTGTGTGGGTTGATTTCTGGATTCTCTATTCTATTCCATTGGTCAGTGTGTCTGTTTTTATGCTAGTACCATACTGTTTTGGTTATTATAGCTTTGTAGTATAGCTTAAAGTCAGGTAGTGTTATGCCTCCAGCTTTATCTTTTTTGCTGAGCATTGCTTTGGCTATGCGTGGTCTTTTATTGTTCCATATAAATGTTTGAATAGTTTTTTCCATTTCTGAGAAAAATGTCTTTGGAATTTTGATGGGGATTGCATTGAATTTGTATATCACTTTGGGTAGTATGGACATTTTCACTATGTTGATTCTTCCAATCCAAGAGCATGGAATATCTTTCCATCTTCTTGTATCCTCTCTAATTTCTCTCAGCAGTGGTTTGTAGTTCTCATTATAGAGATTTTTCACCTCCTTGGTTAACTCAATTCCTAAGTATTTTATTTTTTTGGTGGCTATTGTAAATGGGCAGGCTTTCTTGATTTCTCCTTCTGCATGTTCACTATTGGAGAAAAGAAATGCTACTGATTTTTGTGTGTTGATTTTGTATCCTGCTACTGTGCTGAAATCATTTATCAATTCCAACAGTTTTTTTGTAGAGGTTTTAGGCTGTTCGATATATAGGATCATGTCATCTGCAAACAGGGACAGTTTGACTTCATCTTTTCCAATCTGGATGCCCTTTATTTCCTTCTCTTCTCTGATTGCTCTGGCTAGTACTTCCAACACTATGTTGAATAGGAGTGGTGAGAGTGGGCATCCTTGTCTAGTGCCTGTTCTTAAAGGAAAAGCTTTCAGGTTTTCCCCATTCAGGATGATATTGGCAGTGGGTTTGGCATATATGGCTTTAATTATTTTAAAGTTCTGTCCCCTTCTCCTCTGACAGATAGTAACAGAATCCCTTCCTCTTACTGATTCACTGTCAGCTCTTGATGCAAGTGACATTTGATGTATCTGAATACAGTACCTGCCCGAATGGTTGAGAACCTTCAAATCTGACTTTCAGAAATGCTTTATAGGTTTAGTAGTATTCCTTGGCATTGCATACTAAGCAGTATTGCATTCTCAGGTTCTTCTTTTCTCAAGCCATGTGTATTCATTGATTGATGTCGAATGTTTCAACTACCACATCGCAATGATGACTCCCAGACACACATTTCCATTTTAGACCTCCCTCCTGAGCTTACGATCCTTATTTTCATATTATTGTTGGTCATTTTCACTTAGATATTTCTTAGTATTCATAGTAACTTTAAATTCAGCATATCCATGATCTCGTTTTGAATTCTCTACCTTAAGCTGCATCTGTCCAGGCATCCAGTAATCTTCCTGACCCTTCACTTCTACTGCTAGTTAGTTACAAAGACCTACAGAATCTATCACCTAAAGGTCTTATTTCTTATGGGTATTGCCTTAAGTAGTACCTTTGCAATCTTGTTTTTGTACAATCTCGGACACCTCCTAAATCTTCTCCCTGTCTTCAGCCCCATATGTTCTCTGCATTGTCTCAAGAGTAATCTTTTAAATCTATAAATATGATTATGTCACTTCCCTACTTAAAATTCATTAGCATTTCCCTTTTACCAGCAGAACAATGGACAAATTCCTTGCTGGTCATATGAGGCAGTTTACTATCTGATTTCTTCATATCTAGCCAATCTCATCTCCACATGCCTTGGCCTCATAGAATTATTTGCAATTCTCTAAACGCGACAGGAAAGTTCACACATCTGTGATATTGCACATTTTAAAAAAATCTCCCTTTACCCTAAATGTCCTTACTCTGCTCATTCCTCTTAGTGAGCTTCTACTCAGTTTATGAGACTCAGTTCAAATATCGGTTCTTCTCTGAAGACCTCTTTGATCAGTATGCTGTTCCACTCCATACTTTCTTCGGTTTTTCCTTCAGAAGTCAGTTTCTTTCCTTTGTTGGATTACACAGCATGGATATTTGAGAAGCCGGAGGAGCAGACTAAAGCAGTGCTACAGCTGTCTCCCAATGTCTGGTCTGTTCTTATGTGGTAAAAGGATTTAATCAAGCATGTGGTTGCCCAAATGAGAACTGCATTTCCCAGCCTTCCTATATAGGATGGCCGTGTGGCCGAGTTCATTGCTAGTGGTTTGTGCACAGAGTGGTGTGTGCAATTTCCGGGACATGTCCTTTAAAGTAAAGGACATGCCCTTGCCTTACCCCTTTTAGCTTTCCCACTGACTGGAACATGGGTGTAGTGAGTCGTTTTTGATTACAAACATGTGGGCAACACCCAGGATGGTAAACCAGAAGGGCAGAAGAGGCCTAGGCCCCTGATATTGTAGGTTAACATATCTGCCCTGGACTGCTTACAGTGAAACTGTTTTGTGCCAAAGATAAACTTCTTTATTGTTTAAACCCCTGTTAAGTACGGTTTTTGTATCCTAATACAAATATTAGGATAACATAAAAAGAGTTCAGGAACTTAGATTTATTAATCTTTGTATATTTAACACCTAGCACAAAGCCTAAAACACAATACACCACCAATAAAATATTGTCTAGAGAAGAGATAAAGTTGTAAATGGATACAAGTTTCAACTTGAGTGTGCACCAGAAAAAAAAAAAAAAAAAAAAAAAAAGAAAGAAGAGAATAAAAAAAAAAAAGCATTCTTTGTGTCCCTATAATTAACATGAACTTAGTCAGGTCCCCATTGTTTGTTAATGAGGGCTAACTCATTATTGCCAGTTTAAAGTAATTAGCTCTTTTAGTTATACTTGATGTCTCTTTTTGGTGAAGACTTAGTTAATTACGATTCTGTAATTCTGGCATCTTTGGGGGGGGTGGTACTTGTGTAGGAGCCGGCCAGCTGGCCTGCTGCACCTCCTGTGTCCTCTATGGCTCCACCGAGGTGTCACTCATTTCTCCTGGTCTTGGGCATTGGTCTTTGCCCCTGCTGATGAATTCACACCTCATTTTGGCCTCCAGTTCTCATCCCCACCGCAAAGCCTTTTTTGGGCTTTTGATACTGTCTTGTCTGCCCTCCTCTAAGGTTGTGAAGTAACTCTTGGCTGCTGCATCCCCATCATTCTGGAGTTCTGGGACTCTATGAGGTACACATTCATCTAGACACCCCCTTTGAGCACTGCCACTTCAGGTACAATGTTGGGTGGAGGACTTCTGTACCCAGCTCCTGGGTTACACTCTTGATAGCCAGGCAATGTTCCTTCTACTGTGGAATCTATCTCATCACACTTATCTGGGATAGATTCCAGAACAGAAGGATTATTGTGAAGAAATCAGAAGATATCTTGGATTTCTGTCAGTATATCCAGAGACACTTCCTTCCCTTCAGTCATTCCTCCTAACCATTACTTTGCCCAAGGAAATGCAGCACTAGACCTTTTCTTAAGTAATAGCAATATTTGGACCCTAGTAAGTCACCTTCAATTCTTCCTTTTCCACCCACTGGCTGACATATAATCTCCTTCTGAGTTGGGGAAATTGTTCTTCCTTCATGATTCAGTTTTCCTTAGTGTAAGACTTATGGCTTACACTCCAGGATGTCAGTCCTCCAGACTGTGGTTCATTATATGTGAAATCAAGCTTTTTGTAATTCAAGATATCTTTTGCTCTCTTAAAACCTCCTCTCTTGGCTTTCAAGACAACTGGCTCTGGAACAAATCAAAAAAATAAATAAGTTCAGAACCTCAGTTGACTTCTTCAATCTGATGTTCTCCTTCCCAAGACAAGGAATGCCATTGCCAAAGATAAGTGTTGTTGAGAACATCTTTTGTTATGATCTCAAAATTCCTACCACTTAGATTATAGTGATTGCAGCAGATTCATCTGTATAGAGATTTCTGTTTTTGTATAGAAAATAGCCTGATACTCTATTTACATATAAAAGATTTTTAAAAACTTCCCACACTCTATCTTTCCGTCTCCCTCAACAGCTTGAACAGGCTAGGAAAGCAAAAGAAGACCAGAACTATGAGTTCACTGAACTATTTTTTAATTCTGGACACACAGAAAGATAGCCCTTGAGTCTATGTGGACTGTGACACTGAGCTCTTCAAATGGAAGGGGAGTGGAAGTGATACATGGCACATCCCAGTGTGATCTTCCTTACTTTTTCATGAGGTAGTGGAACATACAATGGTAAGAGCCTAAATCCTGAGTTGACCGCTTGCAGGAACTGCCCGGGAGATCTCCTGGCCACGAACTTCAGCTCTGGATTTTATGTAAACAAGAACATTGTGCTATTTTATTAAGCCACTCTGACACTGGGGTTGTTTATTATAAGTTATAGTTGAATAATACATTTAGAAAAATCAGTAACAGGAATTGAAGGATTAAGAGCAACAATTAGAGGATAGTGATTGAGGAGAGGAGGGAGAGAGAAAGATTGGGCTCCGTGGAAGGGATGATCAGAAGAGAAATGTTCCTGAAGGTGGGATGGTTGTAGGAAGTTTAAGTGAGAAGGCTAATATTTAGTTAAAATGTTTTTAGAATGTAATCCTTGATACACATAAGTGAATATATAGTGATATTTAATTGTCGAAGCATAGGAATAAAACAAACACCTGGGAACTCACCACGTAGCCTAAGAACCAGAACATTATCATTATTGTTGAAGCTGCAATTATGTAATAACTTTCAGAAATATGATAAAGAAAAGAAAGTCTCAGAAGATTATATACTAAGAAATAACATTTTTTATAAATCTCAAAAAAAAAAAAAGCATAACAAAATAATAAGGCACTCAGGGATACGTACATTTAGTTTTTAAGTTGCTATGCTGTGCTCTTTTGCCCTAAACCTTTAGTAAAGGCTTGCTTGAATTTTGTTGATATCCTGGAATTAGTACCAGGGTAGGCTGAAAAGGGCAACATGGTAGGGAGAAGTTACCCCATTTATTAAGTTAGAGAATTATGACAAAGCAGAAAGTGGGAGCCAGAGGTGATCAGAATTTACATCATCCACCCCCTCAGTCTAGAGATACAGAGGGATTGACCCTAGATTTCCTATTGTAAGTAAAAGAAAGATTCAAATTAATACTTTGGAGGACTTGAGGACATTCAGAGTGCTGGCATCTGGGGTACAGCTGAATGAATTTTAGTTCTTTTTAGTTTCATGCTGTTGCTACAATTAAAAAAAGTTTTTTTTCGTTTGATCTGTGTTCCTCAAGAAGCCACTACCTGGATTTCTGAGAAGGATGAAAAAGAATACTATTAGTAAATGCAGCCTTTGAAAAACCCATATGTGACAAAGTTGACAATTATGTAACTACTAATTCATTAATATTCCTTGAGTATCTACTATATTGCAGTCACTATGAAAATGCTTTAGCTCTTTCTTCTCTTCATTCTTGCCATATGTTTAAGTTCTTGACATAATCAGCACTTGACAAACAACTACAGTCTTTCTTTTTTTTAAATTGACAATGTGCTAATGAGGAATTGAGATAATGTGGACAGCTATAAGGAGTTCTTTGTCAGAATCTTTAGAATGGAGGACAGGCACTCTTTCTAATGCAGAGAGGCTTGGCACAGAGCAGCCAGGGTGCACTGACAGCCTTTCCAGAAAATTGATTGCCTTGGTGCTGCTCAGGGTTGCTTGGCTCATGCTGCCTTTACCTGCGAAGGGGAGCGCTTACAATCCATTTTTTTTAAAAACATAAAATTGCAATGAATAGAACAAACTAAATGGTGTCCCTATTGTCTATAAGTTGCTGTGCTACCTTGGACATGTCATTTTTTAGGATATCTGTTTTTCCATCTGTGAAGGATACAAGTACTGATGATAGAGCATTTTTTTCAAGGATAAAATAAAATAATAGGTATGATTAAACTTTGTCAACTCTAATGTACTCTACACATTCAAGAGACTCAAGATTAGAAAGCTGCAGGAGAATCGTACTAAGTGAGACCTAAACTGGACTCCATGACACTTGAAGTGATTCTCAGTTCTTTTTGGTTCATTCACTCAACTAATGCTTATTGAGCATCTACTATGCCAAGTGTGTTCTAGGCACTTGGGATACATCTGTTAAAAAAGCAGCCACAAGACTTTCAGTCAAGATGGCAGAATAAACGGTCCCCAGTGTCACTGTCTCCCACAAATCAACCAACTTACAAGTCTAAAAAAGAAACGATGGCCAAGCTGGGGGATGCTAGAGCTCAGGGGGAGAGGAGGAGAGACGTATGGAGTGCATGAAGGTGGGAGAAGCCATGATGAGAGAAAGAAAGAGCTGCTTTGACCATTTTGAGCCCTGGCCACTTCCAGGCTGGAGCTGCTGAGCGCATGGAGCAGGAGCTGGCAGAAGCTGTAGCTGTGCCCTTCAGATGAAGTTGCTTGGAGGCAGCAGGGGGAAAGAGGGCCTTGGCAGCCCCCAGACCAGCAAGACCACTAATAGGGTTCCCGTGGACCCACATAGGATTGAGGAGCCAGAACAACTGAAAAAAAGGAGCCACTCAGAGGCTGGTGAGTCATCACAAGGGAACGCAGCATGGCCTGTCCCATGGGAAGTGTTTGCAGCACAGGCGGTGGGGGAGATGGACCTACTGGGCGAACACTGGGGCACAGCAAGGACAGCTGATCTGCACCCAAATCAGTGAAGGACCACTCAAAGGAGACTGGATAGGGATATAGAATTGCATGGGGTGCAGCTTGATGAAAAGACTCTGGCCCAGACCAGAGTTTCTCCAGAACTCAGGTGCACTGGATCTCTTGAGAGACAGAAGTACCTGTAAAGTCAATCATTAAAACCTGAGCTGCACAAAAAGCCTTCCCTAGGGAATCAACAGCAAAGTGGCAATTTAGTTCAACCACAGAGCTCAAGTACTGGTCCCACAGGAAATTCCTCAATTTTAGAAGTAAGCAAAGGACAACAAATTAGTTCCAGTGCAGAGTTTAAATGGTGGGAATAGCAAATAATCCAATACAGAAATGAAAGAAAAAACAAAGTACCTGCAACCAGAGACAAAGTTTCATATTAACTAGCAAAGGTCTCATTTCACCAAAGAACACCTATAACACCTAGAAGGACTGGAAGTCCCCTGGGATACCAAGCCAGAAAGCAGGGAGGGCTGGGGGCCTCAGCAATGCCCCCTGACACCCACAACCAATCCTGGGGGGGGGGTGGATGAGGGCCTCAGCCATGCCCCACCAACACCTGCAGCCAGCCCAGCGACAACCACCAAGCTGCAGCAAGAAGGGCCCCATGTTCCCAAGCTGGGATGGTGGGGGGCAAGGGTTTTTGCCACACCCCCCTGACATCTGCAGCCAGCCTGCCAATGACCAAGTCACCACTGGAACCCCCCTCGTCTCCCTGTAGGAATGAGGGGGGTGCCAAAGGCCTCAATCCCACCCCTCTTCCTTCCTCCTAACATTCCATTTTCTTCCCATTTCCTCTCTCCCCCTCCCTCCCAACTGCTCTGCAACAACATTCTAGAACGTAAAAAATAATATTAGTAAAATTTCATTTTCTTAAAAAAAGTAACCACAACCGCATAATGAAATCTCAATAAATAATTGTTCCTTAATATAAAAAACAAAACAAAACAAAACAAACAAACAAACAAAAAAGCAACCACAGTTCTGTTCCTAAGAGTCTTCTTCTTATAATCTTTATGTCGATTTAATTCTAGAAAATTATCATGGAATACTGAAACTTTGATGTAAAGCTAAAAAAAATTCTTTTGTAGAGAAAAATAGTATAAAATATTCACGCCATTAGAATTTGCTTTTAGAAAAATGTCTGATTAAGTTTGTTGACTTCACATTAATGTAGCTTTTCCAAACTGTTCTCCTAGCATAAAAAGTTTCCGAATCATTTATTAGGAAAGTTAAAGAAAAGCTAAGTAGGATCAGGCACCCCACTAAGACATATCTTGTCTTTATGTCTTCCTAATGATAAATGAATAGATGATTCTTATGAACCAGCTTGAGACATGCCAAAGAAAACTCATATTGGGACCTCACTTTAAATCTAGTTCCATTTTTGGATAATGTTTTAACCAAAACAGTACGTTTGTCTTTCTGCTTAATTTACTTGAGAGATTTCCTGACTAATAACTTTGCAGAGCTTGACTTAATGAAACTTTAGTGATAGGTCCTCCTTTCTATTCTTTCATGTGAATTCCCCTCAGATCTTCTCTCTGTAGATGTTTTAGCCTTTGAGGCTGACCCTGACTCACACCGAATCCCATTCTTTATGGATTTGGAAAATCACGGTCTTTTGCTTCATTCACTCAACTAGTATTTATGGTCAAATTTTTAACAGACCTTGACTCTTCTGATGTTCTGGAAGATGACGTCTGTAGTCACACTCCTGTAAGGCACTGATGGAGATGTGCTACACTTTGTCCTAAATCAGTTTGTCTTTTGCAAATCCAGTTGTGTTGGTAAGTAGCATTCATGAAATTCTACCATTTCCAAGGTTTTAGGTCCTATCCCTTTCTAGTCCTCTGGAAAAATCCTTGAATAGAGGCAATGGCAAATTAACTCTTCTGATTTGGGCCAGATACTTGGTATATGTACTAGAAAAATTTCTTTCCATGTCCTAAAACTTCTTAGTGATAAAACTCTTAGCATGTTGAAGCATATGTCTACTTTTTGCTGATGTATGCAGATTCCTTAGATGTCTGGAACCAACTTGAAAATCATCTTGACTTTATGTAATCTAAGCATCCTTTAACAATAGTAAGTTTATTAGACTGGCAGACAGACTTTTGTGGCTCCCACGATCCCCAATCCTGGTATTCATGCCCTTGTGTAATCTCTTCTCCTTGAGTGTGGGCAGGAAATGTCATTTCCCTGTAGCCATGTAGAATATAGCAAAGGTGACAAGATGTATGTGATTATGTTCCATGAGACAGTAATGCATGTTTGGCAAGAAGATTTTCTTTCCTTTGCTGACTTTGATGAAGCAAGCTGCTATGTTTGAGCTTCCTATATAAAGGTCTATGAGTCAGGAAACTGAAGTCAGCCTCTAGCCAACAGCCAGCAAGAAACAGGGGCCATTGGCCCAAATACCTGCAAGGAACTGAATGCTGCCAACAAGCTGTGTGAGGTTGGAAGTGGGTACTTCCTCAGTCAAGCCTCAAATGAGATGACAACAGCCCTGGATGATACATTGATTTTAGTCTTGTGAGACCCTGAGCAGAGGACCCTGATGAGCTGATCTATAAAAACTGTGAGACAGTAAATGTACATTCCTTGAAGCTGCTAAGTTTGTGGTAAAAACTATTGTGCATAGAAGGGAATTTTCACTACTTTTCATGGCATTACTGATGGTGTGAAAGCAGGCAGAATTTTACAAGGCCTCAAATAATGTTTAGAAATTGCTTACGTGGTTGAAGTTATGGGAGGAAGGTATATGTCGGGTAGGAAAAAAGCATAAACAAAGGTGTCAGAAGTACCAATGTGTAGAATGTATTTGAGAGAAATGATCAAAATGTGTGGATGATCCAGAAATTTCAGAAATGGAGACAGTGTAAGGAAAATAGTGGATAAGGAATACAGAGGTCTTCTTGTGAAACAATTTCAATACAAGTTAAAAAGTCCAAACATTATCCTTTTAACCTGTGGCATCTGCACCCCCTTCTCTACCTTAACCCAAGTAATTCCCTTCATTTGTTTTATGTATGGGTTTTTTCAAATATTTCATTTAAACATTCATTTTTCACAGCTAAAAATAATATGTGAACTTACTGTAGTAATGTGCAGCCTCATGTTTTTTTGAGCGGAGTTAAGTTATTAAATTTCTATTTTATAATTCATCTGGCTGTAGCTTTCAAGTGGGATTAAAGAAAGAATGAATTGAAGTTATAAGGACCAGTTAGAAGGTTATTCCAGTTATTTATCCTCTGAGATAGTTCACTGATACAGGCAAAACAGGACTTTACAATGGGATTCAGGGGTTTAATAGTGTTTAACCCAGAGCCTTGAACACTGAAGACTCTAAATAAATATATGCTGAATTGTAGGGATTCAACAATAAGACTCAGATACAGACAAAAGAAAAAATTGCTAGAGAAAATTTTGTTGATTAACCACATTGAAAAGAAAAACCTCTTTTGGAGGAAAAAGTTGAATGAGGACATACTATAAAGATAACAAGAGATAGTTCTTTGGTCATTATGTTGAAAGATGTCATTAGGAGTTTGATATTATAGCATCAAATCTTTTTTTTTCTTAATTTTTTATCTTATTTTGACATTTGCTTATACATATTTTTGGGTACAGTGTGTTGTTTCAATACATGCACATACTGTACAATGATTCACTCGGGGTGGCTTGCATAGTTTTGTACCTGTTAGTCCACCACTTCTTCTCCCCCTTCATCCTCCCCTTCCAGTCTCTGGTAACCATTACTCTACTTTCTACTTCTATTATAACCACTTTTTTTTTTTTTAGATTCTACATATGGGTGAGATCATGTGATATTTGTCTTTCTGTGCCTGACTTCCTTCACTTAACATGATGGTTTCCAGTTCCATCTGTGTTGCTGCAAATGATATGATATAATTTCTTTTTATAGCTGAATAGTATTCCTTTATTGTACATATACCACAGTTTTTTTTTTATCCATTCATCCGTTGATGGGCATTTAGGTTGATTCATCTCTTAGCTATTATGAAGAGCATTGCAATGAACATGGGAGTGCAGACTTCTGTTTTTAATACATTGATTTCATTCCCTTTGAGTGTACGCCCAGTAGTGGGATAGCTGAGTCATAAGGTAGATCTATTTATAGCTCTCTGAGGAACCTCCACACTGTTTTCCACAATGACTGTACCAGTTTACACTCCCACCAACAATGTCAGAAGGTTCCCTTTTCTCCACGTCCTTCCCAGCATTTGTTATTTTTTGTCTTGTTGATATTACCCTTTCTAACTGGGGTGAGATGATATCTCATTGTGATTTTAATTTGTGTTTCCCTGATGATTAGTGATTTTGAGCATTTTTTCATGAGCTTATTGGCCACTTGTATGTCTTTTTTTGGGAAATGTCTGTTTACATCCTTTGCTAATTTTAAAAATTGGGTTATTTGTTTTTTTGCTGTTGAGTTGTTTGAGTTCCTTATATATTCTGTATATTAGCCCCTAGTCAAATGTGTAGTTTGCATTTTCTCCCTTTCTGTATATTGTCTCTTAATTTTGTTGAAAGTATCCCTTGCTATGCAGAGGCTTTTCAGTTTGATGTAATGCCAGTTGTATATTTTTGCTTTCGTTGCCTGTGCCTTTGTAGTCTTGCTCAATAAAGCACTGCTCACTCCCATTTCACGTAGCATCTCCCCTACGTTTTCTTCCAGTGGTTTCATAGTTTTGGATCACAAATTTAGGCCTTTAATCCATTTTGAATTGATTTCTGTGCATGGTGAGAGATAGGGATCTAGCTTCAATCTTCTGCATGTGGATATCCGGTTTTCCCAATACTATTTATTCAAGAGGCTGTCCTTTCCCTACTGCACATTCTTGGCACCTTTGTCAAAAATCAGTTGGCTGTAAGTTCATGGGTTTATTTCTGGACTTTCTATTCTTTTCTATTGGTCTATCTTTCTATTTTTATGTCAATACCATGCTGTTTTGGTTTCTATAGGTTTATAGTATATTCTGAAGTCAGAAATGTGATGCCTCCAACTTTGTTCTTTTTGTTCATGAGAGCTTTAGCTATGCAGGGTCTTTTGTGGTTCCATACAAATTTTAAGATCATTTTTTCTATTTCTGTGAAGAATATCATTGGCATTTTGATAGCAATTGCATTGAATGTGTAGATTGCTTTGAGCAATATGGACATATCAACGATGTTAAATTCTTCCTACCCACAACCATGGAATATCTTTCCATTTATTTGTGTCCTCTACAATTTTTTTTTTTTTACCAATGTTTTATAGTTTTCATTGTACAGATGTTTCACTTTGTAAGTATTTCATTTTTTTTTGGTAGCAATTGTGAATGGGATCACTTTGTTGATTTCTTCTTTGGCTATTTCATTACTGGCATGTAGGAAGGCTATTGCGTTTTGTGTGTTGATTTTGTATCCTGCCACTATACTGAATTCATTTATTAATTCTAGTAATTTTCTGATAGAGTCTTTAGGGTATTCTATGTATATGATCATGTCATCTGCTGATAGGAATAGTTTGACTTCCTCCTTTCTAATTTGGATGCCCTTTATTGCTTTCTCTTGCCTTATTGGACTGGCTAGAACTTCTAGTACTATGTTGAATAAGAGTGGGGAAAGAGAGTATCCTTGTCTTGTTTCACATCTTAGAGGAAAAGCATCCAATTTTTGTTCATTCAGTATGATATTATCTGTGGGTTTGTCATGTATGGCCTTTATTGTGTTGTGGTACATTCTTTCTATACCTAATTTGTTGTATGTTTTTATCATGAAAGGGTGTTGGATTTTATTAAATGCTTTTTTCAGCATCTATTGACATGATCATGTGTTTTCTCCTTCATTCTATTGATGTGATGCATCATGTTTATTGACTTGCATATGTTATCAGCACCACGCTCTCCCGAGTGAGCCACAGGGCTGGCCCCCGTTGACTTGCATATGTTGACCTATCCTTGCATCCCTGGGATGAATCCCACTTGATCATGGTGAATGATCTTTTTAATGTGTTGTTGGACTCTTTGCTAGTATTTTACTGAGGATCTTTGCATCTGTGTTATTTGGGGATATTGGTCTGTAGTTATCTTTTTTTTATAGTTGTATCTTTTTCTGGTTTTGGTATGAAGTTAATTTTAGCCTCGTAGAATGAGTTTGGAAGTATTTCCTCCTTTTCAATTTTTTGGAAGAGTTTGAGAAGAATTGTTATTAATTCTTCAAATGTTTGGTAGAATTTGGCAGTAAAATCATCTTGGTTCTGGGGTTTTCTTTGTTGGGAGACTTTTTATTACTTCTTCTAATTTATTACTCATTATTGGTCTGTTTAGATTTCCTAGTTCTTCATGATTCAACATTGATAAGTTTTATGTGTCCAGAAATTTATCCATTTTTTCCAGGTTTTCCAGTTGTTTGTAGTAGTTTCTTGTCATCCTTGTATTTCTGTATGACATCAATTGTAATGTCTCCTTTTTCATTTCTGATTTTACTTATTCAAATCTTCTCTCTTTTTTCCTTCATTAGTCTAGCTAAAGGTTTATTGATTTTGCTTATCTTCTCAAAAAAGCAACTCTTTGTTTCAATCTTTTGTTTTCTTTTCTTAATATTTTTATTGAAACCTAATTGATTATACACATTTGTGGGGTACAGAGTTGAATATTAATGCCTGAGTACAATAAATGATGATCAAATCAGGATAATTAGCATATTCTTCATTACAAAATATAACCATTCTTTGTGTCCCTTAAGCAATTTCTTGCTAATCACCTTTCCCCTCCCCTTTTCCTACCTCTAGAAGCCACAGTTCCCTTCTCTCTCCCTGAAATTTTAAAGTATTATTGTGATTGTTCATTGTTTCTTTCTTATTCATTAATTTATTTTTTTTTAGCTCCCACTTATGAGTGAAGATGTGGTATTTCTCTTTCTGTGCCTGGCTTATTTCACTTAAAATAATTTTCTCCAAGGTCATTCATGTTGCTGCAAATGGCAGAATTTCATTCTTTTTATGGCTGAGTAGTATTCCATTGTGCGTATATACCACATTTTTCATACCCAGTCATCCATCTATGGACATTCAAGTTGGTTCCATGTCTCAGCTATTGTAAATAGATCTGCAGTAAATATGAGAATGAAGGTATCCCTTCGACATGATGATTTCTATTCCTTTGGGTATTATATTCAGTAGTGGGATTGCTGGATTGTATGGTAGTTCTATCTGTAGTTATTTGAGAAGTCTCCATATTCTTTTCCATAATGGCTGTACTAATTTAGAATCCTACCAACAATTTATAAGGGTTTGCCCTTTCTCCACATCCTCACCAACATTTGCTATAATCTGTCTTTTTGATATTAGCCAATTTAACTGGGTGAGAGATATCTTAACATGTTTTTGATTTGCATTTCTCTGATGATTAGTGATGCTGAGTACTTTTTCATGCTGTTTTTATACCTGTTGACCATTTAAACGTCTTCTTTTGAGAAATGCCTAGTCAACTCCTTTGCCCATTTTTAAAATTAGGTCTTTTTTTTTTTCTATTAAGTTATTTGAGTTCCTTGTATATTCTGGGTATTAATCTCTTGTCAAATGCACAGTTTGCAAATATTTTCTTTCATTCTTCAGGCTATCTCTTTACTCTGGTAATTGTATCTTTTGCTGTGCAGAACGTTTTTAGTTTCATATAATCCCATTTGTTTATTTTTCTTCTTTTGTTGCCTATGCTTTTGGGGTCATATTCATCAGTCTTTGCCCAGTCTTATGCCCTGAAGGATTTTGCCTATGATTTCTTCTAGAAATGAAATGCTGGCCTCATATAGTGAATCTGGGAGAAAAGCCTGTGTTACAATATTTTGGAATCGTTTGAAAAGGATTGGCATTAATTCTTCTTTAAAGGTTTGATCAAATTCAGCAGTGAAGCCATCCAGGTCCTGGGCTTTTCTTAGATGGGAGACTGTGGATTACTGCTTCAATCTCATTGCTTGTTATTGGTCTGTTCAGGTTTTCAATTTCTTTTTGGTTCAATCTTCGTAGTTTGCACATGTCCAGAAATTTATCTATTTCCTCCAGGTTTTCAAATTTGTTGGTGTATAGTTGTTCATAATAATCTCTAATGATTCTTTGTATTTCTGTGGTTGTACTGTCAGTTGTACTATCTTCATTTTCATTTCTGATTTTTGTTATTTTGGTCTTCTCTCTACTGTGTTTTTCTATTGTGTCTATTGTGTTTTTCTTCTCCAAAAACCAACTTTTTGTTTTGTTGATCTTTTGTATAATTATTTTGGGGGTGGTCTCTATTTTATTTAATTCCATTCTGATCTTAATTATTTCCTTCCAACTACTATTTTTGGGATTGGATTATTCCTGTTTTTCTAGTTCTTTGAAGTGTAATGTTAGGTTGTTTATTTGAAGTCTTTCTATTTCTTTTGATGTAAAAGTTTATTGCAATAAACTTTTCTCTTAGTACTGCTTTTGCAGTATTTGATAGGTTTTGGTATGATGTGTCTGTATTTTCATTAGTTTCAAGAAACTTTTTGTTTTCTTATTTAATTTCTTCTTTGACCCATAGGTCACTCAGGAGTGTGTTGATTAATTTTCATGTATTTAGATAGCTTCCAAAGTTTCTTTCATTATTGATTCCTAGTTTTTATCCACTGTGGTCTGAAAAAACACTTGAAATTATTAATTTTTGAAAATTTGTTGAGACTTGATTTATGACCTAACATTTGGTCTATCCTGGGGAATGTTCCCTGTGCTGATGAGAAGAATGTATATTCTGTAGCTGTTGGATGAATTGTTCTGAAAATATCTGCCAAGTCCAGTTAGTCTAAAGTGTAGTTTAAATCCCATGTTCTCTGTTGATTTGTTGCCTAGATGATCTGTCCAATGTTTAGAGAGGGGTATTGAGGTCCCCAACTATTATTATATGGGGATCTAGCTCTGTCTTAGGTGTAATAGTATTTGCTTTATGTATCTGGGTGCTCCAATATTGGGTGTATACATATTTATGATTGTTATATCCTCTTGTTGGATGGATAGGGATCATTATCATTAGATAATTTATCATTATATAATGGTCTTCTTTGTCTCTTTTTATAGTTTTTGGTTTAAAGTCTGTTTTATCTAGGAATAGCTACTTCTGCTCATTTTTGTTTCTATTTGCATGGTGTATCTTTTTCCAACCCTTCACCATAAGTCTGTATGAGTCTTCACAGGTGAGTTGAGTTTCTTGTAGGCAGCATATAGTTGGGTCCAGTTTTTTTAATTCAGTCAACCAGTCTATGTCTCTTGAGTGGGGAATTCAGCCATTTACATTTAGGGCTGTTATTGAAAAGAATTGTCTTACTCCTCACACTTTATCAATCGTTGTGTAGTTGTTATAAATACCTTTTTTTCCTTTCTTTCACTATGAAGAGCTCACTTTAGCATTTCTTGTAATGCACATCTAGTGTTGATTGATTCCCTTAGCTTTTGTTTGTCTGGGAAAGACTTTATTTCTCCTTCATATTTGAAGATTAGTATTGATGGTAGAGAATTCTTGGCTGACAATGTATTTCCTTCAGCACCCTGAATATATCATCTTATTCTCTTCTGGCCGGTAAGGTTTCTGCTGAGAAATCTACTGAGAGACATACTGCAATTCTGTTGGATGTTATGTGTTTCTTTTCTCTTGTTGCCTCAGTATTTTTTCATTGTCTTTTTTTTTTGATAATTTGATTATGATGTGCCTTGAGAAGTTCCTCTTTGGATTTAATTTAATTCATGACCTCTGAGCTTCCTGTACATGGATGTTGTCAACTTTCTCCATACTTGGGAAATTTTCAGACATTATGTCCTTAAATAAGCTTTCTACATCTCTTCCTTTATCCTGTCTTTGGGTATGCCAATTATGTGGTGATTATTTCTCTTGACAGAGTCCCAAATTTGCTGTATTTCTGTTTCACTTTTTCTTGTTTTTTTTTTTTTCTTTTTGCTCCTCTGGTTTGATAATTTCATATGTTCTATCTTCAGGTTCACTGATTCTTTCCTCTGTTTGATTAAATCTGCTGTTGGAACTTTCTCCCAAGTTTTTCAGTTCAGAAAATGTATTATTTCTAGAATGTCTAATTGCTTTTTAAAAATTTATTCAATTCCTTAGTCAAGTTTTTCATTCTGTTCCTGGGTTGTTTTCCAGATATCATTTAATTTTATATCTGCATTTTCTTATGACTCCCTGAGCATCCTTAAGAGGGTTGTTCTGAATTCTCTGTCCCAGACATTTCATAAATCTGCTGTTCCTCTGGGTCCTCTGCTGATGCTTCATTTGTTTCCCCTTGTTGGTGTCATTTTTCTGCTCTTCCTTGATCTCTGCATCTTTATGTTGATGCCTGGCCATTTGAGAAGACTACTACCTCTTCAAGGTTTTATCGATGCTATTTGGTGGTATTAGACCTCTCCTGGTTAATATCAGAGCTTTGTCTCGGGTCTGTGGTTTTGATTAATTCCAAATTGGGGAACTTCCTGTGGGGACCAGCACTTTAGCTCTGTGGTAATGCTGCTTTGTTGCCGTTCTCTGGGGAAGGATTTTTGTGTGGACTGGAATTTAATTGTTGGCCTTTTAATCACTTCTGGGCCTTCTGAGGTCAGATACACCTGGGCTGTATGGAAAGTCTGGCCCTGGACTAAGACTTTCCAGCAAACTACTCCCTCCCCACCCCCAGTCTATTGCTCTGACCAGTCTCCAGTGAGTGGGCCTGTGGTGATCAGAAGACAGATCAGTGGCCCACTCTAAATTCTAATGCTCCTCTGGTAGGCCAGCCTCCCCCCTAAACTTCAAATGCTTTCTGTTGGGTGGGCTGTTCATGGGTCCCTTGAGATGACTCACTGGCCTCTGGGTAGTTCTTCTGTCTGCTGAGGCTCTTGCTCTGATGGGAGTCCATGGGAGCCCCATCTGTGTTCTCACTGGCCTGGGGCCTGGTATGGTGGGCTCTGAGGCCTCT
This sequence comes from Cynocephalus volans, assembly GCF_027409185.1. Lineage (NCBI taxonomy): Eukaryota > Metazoa > Chordata > Mammalia > Dermoptera > Cynocephalidae > Cynocephalus > Cynocephalus volans. Next base: position 97,889,506 of record NC_084468.1, on the reverse strand, counting down.
TCTCCCCAGCAGACTCCAGGCACTTCACACAAAGGGCTTGGCTGTGGCTTTTGCTGGGTCCTGCTCTATGTGTTACAGCTTCTTCCTACCTCTCACTGGGCCAGCCCTGAAAGTGGCCAGAGCTTGAAACAGTCAGAGTGGTTTCTTCTTCCTCTCACTGTGGCTTCCTCCACCTTCACAAGCTCCATGGGTCTCTCCTCCTCTTCCTCCAACCTCCAGAGGTTCCACACAGGCAGTCTTTGCTTTTCAATAGTTGTAAATTGGTCAACTGTGGGGGAGAGTAATGCTGGGGACCATCTCTTCTGCCACCTTGATGACATTTTACAGCATCAGTTCTTGTTAAGAAATAAATTATTTTACTATGCAAATTTCCTAAATGGAGTTTTTGTAATAAATTATATAAACTCTTTGATATGTTTAAGTAAAATCTGCAAAGTTCTACAGGATATATTGTCATTTTGCAAGTTAAGGCAACTAAATTATACTTATTTGAGAAGTTTCCCTATGCTCATTGAGTTTGATAAAACAAGAGCAAAAAACAGAGATTAGAAAAATTTATATGTTTTATAGAAACAGAGCAATTACATTTTATTTATTAAATGTAAGCTATCAATTATTGTTTTTTTAGGAACAGGAATGGATTTTATAACTTTTTAAAGGTAATCTCTTAAAACATATATTCTGGGAATTTTCAATATGAATAAGAAATATTTTAACCAGAATCTCTTTAATATTCTTAATTCAAGTATTGTAGTTATTTTCAGAGGAATTTGGAATACATAGGAATTTTTTTGTCTTATTTTCATAGCTTCTAATTAATAACAACACCAATTTTACAGGGTAAATATGTAAATATCAGCTTCTTGAAAATAACTTTACCTTCCAAGGAACTTAGATTATAATGAAAGCCCAATGCATTTGACTGACTGATATTGGAAAACAGAAAGATGTCAGTTATGGTTGGAATGATTTCTTCTGATTGAGGAGGATGTCAACATCAGTTTATTTCTTCTCAAACAGGCATTTTATAAAATGAATCTCAGAAATAATCAGAGAAATTGGATAAGAAAAAAAGAGTTACACTTACCATAAATTTTCTCCAAATTATTTACTATGTCTTTAGAAAAGTCTAAAAAGGCATAGCTTTTTTCCAGTTAATTGTCCAGTAGTTTTTAAATTTGGGTGATTCCTGGCTTATTTTTGCCTAAAAGTGATTGCTTTTCCCAAGAGGGTGAGAATTTGAAAATTCCATAGGCCGGTTTATGGAAAAGTGCCAAGAGATACAGATATATTCTGAGTCCTGCTATGCAAAAGAAAACAAAATTTCTTATAAAATATTTAAGATTTTTTTTAAAAGAACAATTTCTAAAATATACGTTTTCCTCCCTTAGCTAAAAAAAACACAATAGCAATAAGTAATAAAGAAAAAGAATAAAATGCTGAAAAGACTGGGAGTGCCATGAAGATAAGGAAAATTAGGTATTTAAATCAAATTACATGTTATTTTTGATGGCTAAATTTAGATGACAAAAATCATTGTCTTTCAAAACTCTTAAACTTGTGTGCAGACGTGCACATATGATTACTGTGGTTGACTGTCATTCTTCTTAATAATTTTTCTTTTCGCCACAGCCTCTCTTATAGTCTTATAAAACTGACAGTGTTGATAAGATCATATTTTCTAGGTGTTTCACTTGAACTGTGGGAAATTGATCTGCAATTCAGAAAGTCAGTAGGAAAGAATGATATGGAAGCCAGTAAATACTGTAGAAACCTCAAGATTACTGAGGACTAAAAATATTAGATAAGGTCTGGCAGTGATGGGTGAGAGATAGAGAGTTATTTTGGGCTTTGCATCAGGAGTGCAGGAAACAGATTGCTCCCATCTATTGGGTGATGGAGAGACCGTACTTAGAATTCAACATGCTGTTTTGTGAATTCTTAGAAAGAAACAATGGAGAAGTTCCAGAAAGGAGAAACAATAGTGACAAAGATAACTGAAGAACTGATATGTGAGGAGAGATTAAAGCAGATAAATGTGTTCAGTTGAGTGAAGATTAAGTAGGACATGATAACACGCTGCTCATATTTGTGAAGCCTAAATGAAGAGAGGATGTATTTTGCATAATATGCCCATAGTTAAGGAGGAGATGGCTGTCGAGGAAAGTAAATTCCAAGGAACTTATTAGAAGATACCTCTCAACATTCTTTTTTCATGGAATTATTAGTTTTGACAGTGCAGTAACTGTAAAAATGATTTTATGAAATAAATATGGAATTGTAAGTTCCTTGAAATTGCATTTCAATTTATAAAAGAAATTAAAGTTATCTTATAAATCCTTATTCTTGTCAGCCAAAGACTGTTAGGAATTATCAAATAGTATTCAATTATGGCCCCCAAAACAAGAAAATAATGATAATAAGCCCATTACATGTTAACATATAGAACATATTTTTAGTGAAAAATAACTATAGAAGAGAAGAGTGGCATTGTTTTCCATTTTTGTAAGTCTCTTTAATGTCTGGTTTAACAGAAGTCAACTGGATTTCTACATTCAATCTATTGGGATGTGTTTTTTGGGGTGAAGTACATGTAGAAAGTCCAGTCTCATACGGATATGCAGTTGGGAAAAGAGGATATTTTCATAGCCTTTTCATATATCTATAGATATGCTTTTAGATATACACTACAAATTGTAGTTTTTTGCAGGTTAGTTGCAATGTGGAATCTGATACCATGCAAGGGAATTTTTAGTACTTTGTTACATTAAAATGTGTTGGTATGTTTTGCATTTTTAAGGGAACTTTTATAATTTTGTGACATGTATGCAGTGGTCATTTGGAAAATATTTGTTCTCCGAGTTATTCAGATCTTCAAAAGGATGACCCATTTCACTATGCAATATCAAAATTCACATTTGCTAGTATTACCACTAATCTCATCAGGAAGTCATTAAGTTTTGGACAGCTGCCAAGCTCACAGTGTTGGATACAAGTTTTCCAAAATTCAAAATTCTTCTAAAAGCCGAAATTTTATCATTGGCCACATATACTGTCAGTTACTTTTCTTGAAGGGACAAGCTCACCTTGTTCATTTTCAAGAAAATGTTTTACAAATCTCAATAGTTATAGTTTGCCTGTTATCCATTTTTTTTTTAAAAAGTAAAAATGGCATTCCATGGAAAATATGGCTAGTTCAGCTCACAACTCAAGCATCATTGTCCTTTGGTGTGCAGCCAAAGTGCTTTGTGCATCATTTCCATTTCATCACACAGAATATTAAAAAGATATGTACTCATGGGTGAAGAGTTAATAAAATTAACAATTTTTACTGACTTATTAAGAGCATTCTTAAGTGAAATTGGCTGTCCTACCCCACCCCCCACCCCTTGTGAGTGTGTGGAGGTGAAGAACACAACGGCTGCTAGGACAGTTTGATGCCACAGCTCTGATTCATGCGGAAGCACCACCAGTTTTACCCACTATCAGTGCAAATGTCAATACAGTGAAAATGTAAAATAATATCTTAGCATCATTATGAAAATAATTTGAACTTGTGGACTCCTTGAAAGTGTCTCAAGGACCTCTAGGGTTGAGAAGCAAAAGTTTTGACAGTGAATTATTGGGAATTAGAGTGAAGGCTGCCACTCCCATTTTCATCGTTTGGTCTCTGAACCCACGTATCATTTCTATATGAAACCTATTAGTACATATGGGCTGCTGGTTCAGAATGCAACCATACTCTAAAGCATACCACACCTTGCAAGGTATTTTCTCACCATAGGGACTGCAAGTGTGCCTTCTATAGCCCATTCTAACAGTAAGCCACTAAACAAGCCCTGGTGTGGTTTGGGGTGTATAAGTGATCCCAGTTCCATTAGGAGAAGGCAAGAGGGAAGATTTACAGTACTAACTGGTGATGTTATAGGTTATAGGCTTCTTTCTATAGGTCCCGCAGTGTCCCTTTCATTCAAAAGGCTCTTGGTTTGGAAATTGAATTAGAGCTGATAATTGGATGGAGGGCCAAGTCTTCCCAATGTGGTCATGTAAGTCCCTTCTCTGTTAAATTTAGAGATTCCCCTCCCCTCTCCTCCTCCCCCCACTTCTACAGATGTTATTGGACTATTTATCTATTTCAGCCATAAGGATTAAAGAAGGTTTAGAGGTTATTCCTTTCACCAAAAAGTTGAGAAATGCATCATTGAAGGGTAAATCAACGTCCTAAAGTACTATAATAGTCATTCTCTTTAGGCTGAGTTGAAGATGGGAGAGGCTGCCACTGAAATGGGATTACTGATTTCAATGAGGATCACAGAATCCAGAAGAGGCCCAGTTGCACCACTTAATCACCAGAGGCAAGGTAGGTGTGGTTGTAATTAGCTGATAAATAGATGGTCATCAGAACTTTCTGACTACAGAGATGTTTGACAATACTTACTCTTTCTTTAGGTTCCTTCAGACTGTTTCCCTAAAACATCACCGACGACTTTTTCTTTTTCTTCATCCTCCTGAAATGCATTTACAATATTCTAATTTTTTGTTTGGAAAGTTACAATTCAAATGTGCAAAGGAGTATTGTTCCTTAATATTTTTACAAGAGCTGACAAGGGTATATGTTACCTAATCAGCTTTATATGTGAAAACTTATATAAACAATCTGTACAAAAAGATAGACCTCTCTAAATTTATCACTTCAACCAAATGATGAAATTGAGATCACCCAATATAGCCTAAAGTGTGAAATAATTTGAGGTATGAATATGAGGTATAAACTTAGAGGTTTTTTTCTCATGGTGTTTCATGAAGTCTAAGACAGAGGTTGCTAAACTTTTTTTTCTTTAAAAAACAAAATAGTAAATATTTTAGGCTTTGTAGGCCGTATGGTTTCTACTGCAACCACTCAACTCTGCTGTTGTAGTGTGAAAGCAGCCATAGAAAGCATGCAAATGAAGGGGTGTGGTTGTGTTTTAGTAGAGCTTTATTTACAAAAGCAGACAGCAGGTCATAGTTTGCTGACCCCTGCTCTAAACCCATGCTTTACTTTTTTGGCAACTGCTAACTTCCAGCCTGTGTTTTTCACAAATCCATTTGAATAGTTTACCATGTCCTCTAGTTATTCACTATGTACTCTTTTATTTATATTTAAACTTTTGATTCCTAATCTTTCACCACTGAAATTTTTATTAATAATGTTGTTAATTATTTTTTATATCATGATTATTTACTGGTAAAATCCAGAAATCTCTTTCGCATATTTTCTGCTTTTATATCCTAGCTATTTTAACAGGAGTTATTATTAAGGTCAGAGCCCAGATTTTCCTAGACCACATAACAGCACATTCTGGTTTATACAAGAATGTTAGACAAGTTAGCAGATGTACTTCAGAAGTGCAAGCAGCTGGTTTGATTATATGAGTCACTAGTCTCTCTCCTCCTAGGGTCAACTAGCAGGAAATTGATGTTACCTGGGATCCATAACTAATGGGGCTCAGGGGATATTCAGATTACTCTGAGAGTATCCATGACGATTCCCAGAAAATATGAGCAGGGACATTGGACTGCCAAGATGGAATTTAGAGGGTGGGAAAGCTGAGTGGAACAAGCCAGCACCTTCTTTTTAGGTGGAGAGGAGGGAGGTGGGACAGGTGACAAAGTGTGGAAGTAAAAATATGTTAACACATCTCATTCCAATCCCATAATGAAATGCAGCTTACTTAAATGAAGGATTCGGTAAAGTTCTATCATAAGTCCTAAGTAAAATCTGACTACTGTTTTAACATAATTTAAAAGATAAAATACACTGAATGTATGATAATTTATTGAATTATTCAAAAGATATTAATGAGAGCTAACACTCTTAACATGGAATGTAATGTGATTTTTGCTAACTTCATTTTCACACATAAAAGAAGCACGAAAGTTTAAAATGACTTGGACAGCTTATTTGAATTTTAAAGAAAGCAACTTTCATTTTTTCTTTTTCCCTTTCCTGCTTGAATAGTTTTCCTTCCCACTGTCCATTTTTAATGTGCATAATGCATGATGTATTAAAAGGAACTGCTGGGAACAATTGGATCAAATTAAAAATATCCAGCAAATAATATCCATCACATGGTTTGCAAAGTTTAGGCTTCACCCCAAATAAGTGAAAAACTGAAACAGAAGTCCTTGGTCTTTTATTGTTGATTCCCTACTACATGACTATACAGACTTCTAAAGCTGTTTGTTTGATTGTAATTCTATCTTCCATGCATATTGAATTAATTTTCTTGGCATTTTGCTGATTGCTCCACTACCTTTTTATTTGAAATAAAAACCCAGAAAATGTCATTTGCTTCCCTTTTTAGAATAAATTTTAGTATTTCTTCCATTTTGTGATCAATCAGCATCACTGCTATTTTCCATAGCATCCTCTAGTCCCATGAGATTATCCTGGAGATGTTTCCAGGGGCAAATCATGATTGTTGTGTATTCGTGAATTGGAATTAAAGTATATAAGAAGAACAAAATCTGAGACAATCCTCTGGCTATTAGACTTTGGTGTTTAGGTGTTTGTTTGTTTTGGCAGCTGGCCATGCTCTGACCGTGGTGTTTGGGTTTTACAAAATTATTACGTGTTCATTTGTTTCTTCATTGACAAATATTATTGAACGCTTACTGTAGGGAACCATTGGGGTGGGAAAGAGATAAAAAATACATATGATACAATCCTTGTCTTCTGAGAATCATAGAATTTTAGAGTTTGAGTGCATGACTTGGATAACTCATATCCATTTTAAAGGCCAGTAACTTTTTGTTGTTCATTTTTCTCTCCTACTTCAATAGTGTTTTCCTAACCACTGCTGCCCATCTTTAACATACAAAATGCCTGAGGGGTAAAAGGAAATGGTTCAACTAGAAACTGAGATCAACCTTTTCATTAGGCATATGAGAAATCATAGCTCAAAAGTTTTAAATGGAATGTTTAATGTCACAGAAGACTTCAACTGGCTGAATCTAGGAACTCACATTCTAATAGAGTTATTTTCAATATCTCAAAAAATATAGTAACTAGAATTTAAGATTGAATAACACATTAACTCACTTGCCTCTGAGAATTAGATTAAGGAAACTTTGGGACTTCATTGTTTCTTTCCAAAGTCACTGGTGAAACTCATTTTGCTTTGCACAGAAGGCTAAAGAGTATTAACCTTGCTTTTGATCTATTGGTAGCTCCAGGATGCACATTAAGTACTGAAAGTAATAATTGGGCACCTTCAACCTGTTACCAAAATGCCCAAATAGAATGCTTTATTTGCATGTGGTAAAGCTAGTCAGGTTAATTTAAATCTCTCTCTCTCTCTCTCTCTCTCTCTCTCTCTCTCTCTCTCTCTCGCTGTCTCTGGAACTACATTGATGCAGAATGGTTTTACTAGTAATTCAAGCTGATTAGGAGCTCTAATTAATAGCTACCAATTATTGAATGTCTACTATGTGTCAAGTGCTTTATGTACATTCTCTTTTAATCATTACAAGAAGGAGGCATTAGTATCCATTTTTTAAGCAGATGAGAACATTGGGTCTCAGAAAGGTTAAGTAGCTTAGAGAGGCTAAGTAACTTGCTCAATCAATGTCATCCACCTACTAAATGTCAAAGCTTGTATTCAATGCCAGATCTGTCTGCTTATAAAACTTGCACATTTTCTGCTGTTCATCCAACCATTAATTCATTCCTTATTTTGTTTCAGAAAGAATTCAATATAGTTTAATAAAGAAAATTTCACAAAACATGGAGTTAGTGGAGGAAAGGATAAATGATAAAAGGGTCCTTGAAAGCCTTAGTATTAGGAGCTTTAGAATACTTTAGAGGAGTCTCTACTTTCCTGGTGCTTCCATGTTAACAGAGCTTGCAAACAAGTTCAGTTTGATCTCAGTTCTTGCCAGGTGGATAGGAAAGAATGTTAATTTCCCTTGTTCCTTGTGGCAGTTTCTTTTGTCTCCTGGTGGCATTCAGGCTGATAATCTTCATTGTCTGATTTATTTTTATATTGTTTACAATCTTGCTCTTGAGAATACTCAAAACAGAGTGTGCAGACAGCTGAGATCTGAAATAGGAAGGATCAAGATAGAGAGTCAACTGAATGAAGATAGGATTTCTTTAAAGTCAGTGACATTATAAAAAGTTTACCCACCTCCATGACCATGCGGGAATGACAAGGTGGTTCCTTGATCAAGCATAAACTTAGGAGACCATGAAGTTAAGTTTAAATCCAGCTTTGTAATTGACTTGTCCTGTTAACTCTCTTTAGTATTGTCAACAGTAGACTCTTAACAGTGAAGAATAATGATGGATCTAATCCATTTCAGTGCCTCAGTTTCCTTATCTGTAAGGTGGAAATTATATTAGAAGTAGGTCAACTTAAAAGAATGTTGTGTGATGTTCAAAAATATAAAGTGTTTTAAGAATATAAAGTGGTGAAATATAAACGCTTAAGAATCTCTAGACAGAGAGAGGTTAAATTATATACTCCTGCATAGTCTTTTATTTAAGTTATATATATATATATATTCATATATGAAAGTGGGTAGGAATTTGGGCAATAAAGTCCTCAAAAAAAAGCCAGTTATATAGACTTGATATTTTTGATATGTCCCATCAGGAGAAATTTGATCTTGACTGATATTGGTCAGATTAGCTAATTTTTGGTTCTCAAGAAGAGAAGAGTTTTCTCTAGAAAATTGCTCAGAAAAAGAATTATTGTCTACAAAGCAAAGATGTAAGATAAGTAAATATATTTTCTGATAGCAGGTACTGCTGAACTCCTGTTTCTGAGTGGCCTTTTTAGGACATGATGCTCTGCATGGTTGAGTATACTTTGTGGGGAGGAGGGTAAGAAGCCTGCCAGAATAAAGAGAGAAATACCTTTTCTATTAATGCGATTAAATTGTATGGTTTTTGTACCTTAAAAATGCAAACTGTCCTTTGTTTACAGTATTTTTTGTTTTTACAGTCAGAAAATACCTTGGATGTACAAAACTAACTGCAGAGGAACTGCAAAACCAATTGGAGAGAACAAAAATTAAGTTGTGACTCTGTCTACTTTATTTGTACTCACTTTCTGTGAGATTAAAAAAATAGGTGGGTGGGTAATTTCTTGCCTGAATTAGTAATTATAGAAATTAAACCTCATTACTCAGCCCCACATGTTGACCTCTTTTCCTGGGCCAGCTGAGTTAGCATCATAATGTTGCTACTCAATGAAGCAGCAGACCTTCAGCTGGCTGGCAGAGAGCTGATGTGGTTTCTCCTTCCCTATTCCTTAATTGCAATGATTGGGCGGTGGATAGTGACCTCATTGTGACCTCCTTACTGATGACATTCTTCTCATCACCTTTTTAATCCTTTCCAGGAGTAGCTGTATCACCTTGTTGCTTGAGGTAGAGGTGGGTTTGGTACTGGGGCTATTGTCAGCATCTTAAAGACGTCAGAGCCGAGTTCACAGTAATTGTTTCTGAGCTCCTCCCTGTATTTTTTTTTTACTGCCCTGCTGGCTGAGTTAGGTGTAAGTTTTTTATTCCACCTCAATTCGCTTTCCTGTTTTCTGAAAAGGCGCTTAGTAGAACCTTAAACTTGCCAATGCATTTTAGACATATGGAGCATGAAGTGCTACTGAATTACAAAGTACTATGTTCTGTGTCTAGGGTTTGGTTAAATATTTTCCCCTATTCTTCCTTCCAGATTTGAGTTAGTGTAGTGCCTGGCACAAAGGCTTATCTTCAGGGGAAATCTTTGAGTTTTTCAAATGGTCAAGTGGAAGAGTGTGGACAGATGGACGCAAATGTTTTAATAGGAGGTCTTCTGGGATGTGCTGATGCTTTTCTGTGCATTTTTCTCCTGGAGACAGTTGCCTACATCTCCCATTTTAGTATGGGACTTTCCAATTCTGGGTAGAGTTGTGACTGCCCATGTTCCAGACAAATAGGCAGGAGTCTGCTTGTGATAGATACCTTCCTTTTCTCCACTCCTCCTATTTTTGAGGATTGAGCAGAGAAAACTAAGTCCCTTGTGGCCTTACAGTCTGGGTTGGTTTGTTATTCCTCAGTATTCTACTTATAGGAGATGATGCTAGTCTTTTGGACTAGTTTTTTTTTTTTTTTTAATTGGGAGAAAAGAGCATATTTTCCTGGTGACATCACAGTGAGAAACATAAAGATATAGTGGGGAGAAAGGAGAACAGATCAAAAGGGGATTGAAACTCTCATGCAAGTGAAATTTTCAGTACCTGCAACAGTGGGAATCTGAGATATTTCTGTACTGGATTTAAGTGAGGAGTTTCATGATGAAGATGGAACATGTAACCAGTTACAAAGCTCTGGACACAACTGGGAACTGTGGCATGATTAGAGTCTAATTAGGAAAGCAATCGATGCTGTAGAATTAGACCTTCCATTTTAGAAGAGACCTGGTTTTATTTACCATGAGCTCAGCTTGCAGATGATCGTTTTGCTGTGGTTTTTAGAGAAGACCACCTTGGGAGAAAGGCATGTAAATCTCATTTCACTGCTAGTTAAACAAATCAGTGAAAGTTGCAGGGGCAAAGCCTCTCAGGAGTGAAGCCTTGAAGTAATTACCAACTGTCTCCTGAAAGGAGATGGTGACACACACAGCGAATATGAGTCCTGGCTTGTCTTTGGAGTTAAAGAACATTCATTTGAAAGACTGGTTCTCTTGTTATTGTGTCAGAAAGAGGAATTTCTAACAGAGATTTGACAGATGTGACAAAAGGCCTAGTTGAGTAATCAAATGTTCACACAGGTGTTCTAGTTTTCCCTGCAGCGCTTGTACATACCAGATGAACTGTGCTTGGGCCTAATGTACATTCTCTTTGGGTTAAGATCTCTGTGTGTGAACATTTTTCATTGATGACATATTTTTATGTAGATATTTTACTACACAGAATGAAAGTAAGCATTTTTTTTTAAATTTGGAAGATAAGCAGTTTCTGTCCTATTTCATCAAACAGGCAATGAACATCCATTTTGATATACGAACCTCATCGAAGGTTATTTGTGGGCTTGCTGAGTTTGTCATAGGCAACCACACTGTTGGACTTAACTTTTGGGCTATAGAGAAAGGAATTATCCCTTTAATCTCTCCCCTGTTCTCCTTTTTAGCAATATGGCACTTGTATTGTTACAGAGCAATATGTGCTTTGCTCTAGGCCAAGATGCATTTTCATCAGTGTTCTTTTTGTTGCTAGAAAAAGAAACGTACTCTAACTAGCTCAACTAATAAAAAGGCTTGAAGAGAGAATATGACTTCTTTTAGAAATGAAATATAGGAAATATAGCGTGGCTGAAAGGACCACTGAATTGCCATTCAGTTACAATTGTTTCTTGTCCCTGGGAGGATCTCATCTCTTTTCTCTGCACAGAATAGACATGTAGTCTATTCTGATTTTTTTTCTTCAGACTGTCTTTCTGTGTGTACTCATCAGCACGCACATGGCCATGTCATTTTTAAGGTGAATGCCTTCTGCCATATGATAATTATTTGTTTTAGACCAAATTAAAAAAGAGAAGGAAGGAAGGAGGAAGGGAGAGACAAAGAGAGAAGTGGGGGGAGAGAGAGAGAGAGAGAATTTGATGGTTAGCTGGCAAGGTAATGAATTGTCTCCCCTAATTTTCAGTTAGGTTAGGCTGGTAATTAAGCTCCGAAGTCTGAGAGAATATTGTTTGTTGTTCATCTTGCACGTCAGTTGTGGGCTGTCAGGGAGGCTCTGTACATTGTAGTCACTCACAGACCCAGGCTGAGAGAGTGGCCACCGTTTTGAACATTGCTGGTCACCATGACAGATGGATGGAAAGAGAGCTTTGGATGGTCTTGCTTTGCAATTAAATGCTTGGCCCAGATGACGCACACCACATCCTGCTCATAACATATGAGCCAAAAGTAATTTCATGCTCCCGTCTCCCTAACCAAATGCTTAGGAGGGGTCTGATGAAATATTCTGTGAATAGCACTAATTGCTATCCCACCTTAGGACAAGGGTCTTATCCTTGTCTAATTACCTTTTGACATTCATGTAGGTATAAAAAACATTTAGCACTTTCTCTTCTTCACTAGTATTCTTTATCTGTGAAAATAGGCTTGATAGAAACAGTGTATACAAGATAATGTATAATTATGATCTAAGCTATGACTATATGACTGTAATCTAAGCTATTTTGGAGATAATGATAATAAAGACAATTATTATGTACCTATTATATGCAAGACTGTTTGCAAAGATTATCTATAATTGTTATAGGAATCCTTTGAGGTTGATAATATTAGCACAATATTGACTAATTGAAGTGGGTGACGTTGATCCAAATTCCATGTTCTTAGTATTACACGCATTGACGCTAAAGGATAGTTTTCAAAGTAAAATGTCTCTGAAATTTCAACTGAAACTTCTCTCATTACTTTTTATAAATAGCTTGCTTTAGAGGTTTGTCAGAATATAATGGAAAAAAATGTCAGAATTTAAAAGTCCTAGGAAAGGCTGCTGATAATTCTAATGATCTATGAAGCAAAAGTAAAGATATATCTGTTTTGTCTTGAATACTTTTGAACAGTCTATTTTTGCTAACCTGTGGTAGGCAAAGCTACTTGAGATTAGGTAAGAAGTCTATACATTTTAAAGATACATTCCTGAGCATTTCCAATATGTAGCAAAAGAATAGGAACATTTATGTTGTCCTTAAGGCCTCTCAATTGGACATTGGAAGGAGTGACTGTTCCACACCTTTGCTGTGACTCTGCCTCTGAGGAACTTGACACTGGCCCTTCCCAGTTGGCTTCCACTTTGGGAGCACATTAAAAGCCTTTTACTACCAAATTATATTTTGCAAAGGTGTTGTGGAGAGTTCATTAATTTTGCATTTAGTTTTCTGTACCAATGATAAGTCAATAGGCATCTTACCCTTTCCATGTATAAGAAAAGGCCAAATCTGTCATGTATTGTGTGAAAATTAAATTGGTTGAAACTGTAATGTCCCAGAATGTACCTGTCTTGAGAGACAATTAAAGTACTCCAGGCAGAGATGGGAACTATCTCATTGGTGCTACATTGTTTCTATGCTTTAAATTGCTTCCTTGTAGTGACCCTTGGGGCTTTCCTTTCCTTTTTGGGTTAAATGGTTCCCTTTTAGACTAAAATGTGGAGTTCTAATTACTCTTCAACTGGTCTCTTTAGTTGTGCAAAGTGCAAACTGGTACTTTATTGCTGATTCTTTACTTTTTAATTTAAAATTTAATCTCTATCAAAGTAATACACACACACACAAAGCTTATAACATTTTGTATATACGTATATAGTTTAAGATTTGAAATAATACTGTCAAGCTTATAACAGAAATTTCCAGCCAGTCTCTACCTAATCTTACTCCAATTTTCATCCTTCAAAGGCATCTACTTTCAATTTTTTTAGCTAATTGTTCTATTTACCTCTATGTTTTAAAATAGCATCCTTAGGCTGCTATTTCTTAATTAGTCAATTTTAGGTTAACTATTGTGGAAGATGAGGATTTAGCTCTCTTAACCTACAACATACTTTGCTCCCCACTCTCCTTACCCTATCTCAGTCTTCTGATACAGTTATATCACATTGGTTAGTTAAATCAATATTCAGTGTTACAATTAAATATTTTTTGCAGTTGAGCCATGTTGTTTACTCCAATTACATTATTTCATACAGTTAATAATTACTCCTCTATGTCTTGAATGGTTTTTAGGTATTTTCACTAATTTATTCTTCAACTTTCTGAGAATTATGAAAGTCTTTTCAGTTTAGTCAAAAGTAAGCTTCACTCTTGACTAATTCCTTTCTAGGTGTGAATTTTCCTTATCAATATCCTAGAGAAGCCTTTGTCTCTCTCCCAAGTTGATTCTCCTATTTTCTGGAGCATATATCTTTTTCTTGATGCTTACTCTAATTTTGTTACATCACACCCTCTAGTAGCTTTCTGAAAAAGGTGATGGAAATTAAATTTGTTTTGGCATGGTTTATTTTATTGTACTCTCTAAACTTATCATGGCTAGGTTTAGAATTCTAAGTAGGAAAACCTTTTCCTCAGAATTGTGAAGGCATTTCTCCATTGCTCAGCTTTGCTGCTGAGAAGATAACATTTTGATTCCCAAGCATTTTGATGTAACTTGCATTTTTTCTCTGAAAACTTTTATCCCACCACATTTTATTTTTGTGTTCATGTTTTCTTCTACCACAGTTCTCTTTTGGTGTTAGAATCTGTCTTTTGTTGTAGCATCCTTTTCTTGTTTCACAGACTCAATATCTTCTTATGTCCTCTTCGAGGCATTCATTACAGCTTAAACTGTGCTTATGATTTTCAATAGGCAATATATACATGTGGAAAACCATTCAAACAATAAAAAGAGTATTCAACGAAAAGTAAATCCTCCTTCCTCCCTTGACACCTGCCATCCAATTTCCCTCCATCAAGGTCTTCCCTTTAAGGCTAGTAAGTATGCTTTGCAAGAATCCAAGTCACCTGCTGGGATGTGTATAAGGCCGGCACCTTATACATGTGTTCTGAGATTCTCATGTGTTCTGAGATTCACATGACCAAAGGGGCAAAGGGTTCCAAGTATTAAGTGGGTCAACTTCACATTCAACTTTTTATTATGGTGACTCATTCTCATTCTTAGCTGTGTGATCTTTCTTTAAAATTGACACGTAATAATTGTACATTTTTATGAGGTACAGAGTGATATTTCAATATATGTATATAATATGTAATGATCAAATCAGGGTCATTAGCATATCTACCATGTTAAACATTTATTATCTCTTTATGTTCGGATCATTTGAAATTCTCTCTTCTAGCTATGTGAAAATATACAACAAACTATCGTTAATTACAGTCTCCTAACCCGTGCCATCTTAACCTCTCTTGTTTAACTGCTTGAGGGAAGGATATTACTGCAGTCTTCTTTGGGGTGGAGGAGGGGTAATCACGTGACTGGGATGGGAGATGGGAAGGGAGTCTGGGGGTCTGATTGCTTCTTCTAGAGATGTTCAACACTAATGCTTGTTTTCAGCCACACCTTTCCCCTCATACTTAGAAGGGAGATTGTTCGTCCAATTTCTGAGTCTTTCTGAGGTACTGCAGCCTTCTGGAGAGTCAGTTTTAGGTGTTTGGTCTGTCTTACTTTCAGGTATTTGGTAGTCTAGTACAATCCAAACGGAGACATTTCTGAATCTCTCATCCAAATCAAAAGTTCTCCCTTTCCTGGCTTAGTGACTCAGTGGCCAGCAGTGGGCTAGGAGGATCTGATGAATTATTATTTTACTTTCTTTGCTCCTGTCTATCCTTCCCCTGCTTCAGGTTTCTTCAAGATGGGAGAAGGAGATAGGAGTAGAGAATGAGAGAAAATGCCCTTTTAACTGAATGAGGACTCAGTTCTGTCGTGGCTTTCAGCTACCCTTTGTCATGGCAGGAGTCCAAGTGCTTGCTATGTCCTATGGGCCACCTTTGTGGGTGTTTTGGAACTTCCCCCATAGGGACCTGGGCAGTGTGTTATCCCTTTTCTGTGCCTGCCTCTCACAGAGTGTCTTTCTGCTGGTATCTCAGCGCCCTGGAAAGTAGCCATCCTGAGCAATGTTTTCCTACTTATTTCATGTCCATCTGTCTTCTTTGGTCTTAATTTAATCTATGGGGGGGACCATGGCATGTTCCTACTAACCTAGTTTCTCTTCACCCAGCTATCATAGCTGTTCTGACTGTCCTCATTTTTCCAAATAGGTCAGATGTTGGGATCTGTGCTCCCAGCTCCAGGGGACAAAGGCCAAGAGCCCTCTTTCACTCTGTGCCAGTACTACTGCACAGAGTAGACCTATGAGCTTCTGTCCCTGTGCAAGAATATCACCTGGGTGTTTGCCCTTTTAGAGAACATCTCTTTAATCTTTCTGAGTAGTTCTTTTGGGGGCCCTTATTTAGCTTGAGGAGAGGGGAAGAGAGCGGAAATGAGCCAGTGCTATTGACACACAAATGCATTGCAAATTCTTCACCTGAAGAACTCTCTCTGGTTTCTTTATTTAGATCACTGGGGATAAATACAATTTAATGGTAGACAGTTTGGTGACCTAACAAGTTCTATTTGGGTATGCCTATACCTCTTTTTCTTTATATTTTGTTTCAATCCAAGATATATATTTTTACCTTTTTCTACCCTGTGTTGTACTCGAGAAGGCTGATCCCTGTTAATTCCATCTTCCACTTTCCCTTATAGCAGATTTCTGTCCTCCAGTTGGATCTGGTCAATAGGAGATCAGTGAGAGGATGGGAGGAGACAGAGGTAGTGTACTTACTTTCTTTTCCTTCTATGATGTTTCCTATGTCTACAGCTCCTGCCATGTCCCTCCTTCTCAGTGTCAAGTCTCTTTGGACTCCTGCAACTCTACTTCCTCCCCTTCTTCCTTCAGTGCTGGTGGAGGTAATGTCTTCCCACTATTAAATATAGATTCAGACTTTCTTAACATTCAAAATGAAATGGTCACAATGTCCAGTAAACCATTTAAGATCTATCATTTTGTTGAAACTAATTTTTTTCCTCTACCGACCTATCATGTTGTGGAAGGATGGATATCTTCATAGTTCTTACTCATATTCCTTGGGAAAAGAAAAGAAGAGAGAAAAGAAATCTAGTATATTATTCTTGGGGTGGAGAAAGTAGGGAAGAGAGACAGGAGTAACCACATGTTAAAAGGCTCATGTTGTGCAGCAGCAATTCTGTGACATTCCTGGTAAATGTTGAGAAAAATGCAGCGTGTGAGGGAGCTGATCTAGTCCATTGTTCCCAAATGACAAAATAGTAATAACTTCAGCAGGTGTTCAGAAGCTTCTGCCAAAAGGAAAAGTAATTAGATGCTGTGGGGTAAAATTTTAGAAGTTATATACAAGTCATCTTGTCTATTTGATAGATGTTATAAGCATGTGCTCTTGGAGAAACTGGTTTATTTTCAGAAGACTTAATTAATCATAAAGTTGTGATACAACTTGGCATGCTTAGTTTCTTTCAAATATACAACTTCATATCAGTCTCAAAGAAAATAAAAGTATATGTTTATGTTTAATAATGGCCTCACTCAGTTTTAAACCTAAGTAAATGTATATAAACTATAAATGTTTTTTCTTAATGAATTTGGTAGGGAAGAGGTAGGTGGATATAAAAAATTCCCTATCATTTTTATGTCACCCTATCAAGGGCAAAGGCATGTTTCATTTTTCTTTGATCTGCCTGTGCACCTAATGTTTAGGAGGTACTCACAAATGTTTATTAGTTGAATTTTTTAATGCAGTTCTGGTGGTTATTTTTTCATTCTCTCCATAAAAGCAAATTCTATTTAAGGAGCTACTTACTAAAATAGCTGGGGTCAGGAAAGAAGGGTAACTTTTGTAAAAATTTGCTCAGAGGCATAGAATTTAAATTGCTTTCTTCAGTTGACAACTTCAGAGATCTACATAAATATGTCAAATATATTTATTTATTGTCAAATTAATGTAGTTGGAAGACTCTTGGCAAGTAGTCAGTAAATTGAATAGTTCAGTAGTTATGAGATGTTTCTGATTAATAGATATTTTATGATTTAGCCCAGCACATAGGTTGTACAAAACTTCTTAAGTGTCTTGCTAAGTATCTTTTATTTATTCAAAAAGCACATTTATTAGAAACTTATTATGGGCCAGGCATACTTTGGCTACATGTTTTTGTTAGAAAGGAAGCCCAAGAAGATAGATTTCAGTTTCCATGAATTTTAACATTGTGTGCGTGTATCTGTGTATGTGTGTGTAATATGAGGGGGATACAGATCAATAAAATAAATGTAGAATTACAGTGTGATGTGATGCAACAGCACAGGCAAAGAGCAGGTTCCGACTCCATCTTTTGGGATCAGGGAAGGCTGACTTCTAGGCAGAAACCATGTTTCAATGGAGAGTGGGGGATGAATGGGAAGTTAGACAGGTGAGGAAGGATTACTGGTGAGACTGTGTTCCAGGCACAGGTAATTATACACACAAGGTCAGGGACCTCAGTGTGTCTGCAATACAGTGAGCAACTAAGTTAGAAATGGCATTCTCTTAGTAAACTTCCCACTCTCATTGACAAAAATATTGACAATAATATTAACAATGATATTGACAATAATGGTGATTTGGGGAAGTTGTAGTAGCATTTACTGGATATTTATCACATGTCAGATACTGTGCTAAGTGCTTGATGTGCGTTATTTTATTTTGTCCTCACAATAGCCACATGAAGCGGGCACTGCTATCTTTATCTCATAGATAGAGAGATTTGGGGTCAGAGATGTTAGGAGACAGGCCAGACACACTGACAAATCATAGGTCCTAGACCCAGACAGGTCTCTCTCACTGTAAAGCCCATTCTCTAAATCACTATGCTTATGATCTGTCTGGGTCTGAAAATTAATAAAGCAACTTAAGCACATAATTCACTCTCAGGTAATAGTTTATGCTTGAAGAATCTTAACTTTAAAAAATGAAAAATTATAGACTATTTTCAAATGTGCTTTTCTTTTAGTTTGATAATTATATCACATTATAATAAATAAATATGGAGTTGATTTCAAATACTAAATATAGACATGTTAACAAATAATACAAAGCATGTATAAACACAATACATAGTTTTTAAGTCTGAGGACAAATTTACAAGCCTATATAAATCAAGTATGAATTATTAGTGCTATATCTTACAGCTAAAGAAAACTAGTATATTGTCTTAGGTTTCCTAAGAAGCCTCTGTGAATTGCAGTTATTTGAAATAAGCCCAATACTAAAAGGCCACGCACAGTGTTATTTTCAGCATTACAGGCAAACCTTGGCTTCTGTGTATTTGACATCTCAAATCCCCTATAAGTTCCTCACTGTGATCCAGTGTGGTCTGTTTACCAAATCTAAATCTCTGGAAAATTTGTTCCTGCAGAAGATCTAGAAAAGATGATTTATTTTTATGCTGCACATTTGTCATTCTCCTCCAACGTCCCTTCCCAGGGTCTCGCCAAGGTTTCCATCATCAGGTCTGACACCACTGGGAATATCCGTTTGTTCCCTGCTCCCTTTCTTTCTGTCCTTTCTATTAACTTCTTTATCTCTATTCATAATTCTGGTTTATCATTGATTGTCCTTATATATTTATATATATACATATATCTGGCATCTATCTTTCCAATTCCGTCTCCTTCCACCCCATTTTCCTTTTCTCTCCCCTTCATTTCAAATTTCCACTTTACTCTTCACTTTTGGTAATGACATACACAGATTTGCAGGCTGGGGTTATCTAATTCCTTGCTTCTTTTCCTTCTTTCTACTTGCATAATCTGACTAAGGCAGACTGATTCACAGCTCAGTCCTTCCCTCCTTTTTTCCCTCCCCAGCTATATGATTTCTTGCGTTGTTTTACGGCTTTGGAGGAGGCTGAAAAATTGCCAAGTGATCTAGAAGACCTGACTGGTAGTCTTTTGTTTCTTAGCATCCAAGGGACAGTATTTAAATTTTATGGGGTGTGAGGCCTTATTTTGGATACTGTACATCTCCTTTGGCTTAGAAAACCTCTTTGGGAAAGTGGACATTGAGATCTTCAAGCTATGCAATGCTAAATGTTCCCTCTGTAATTGTCTTATCTTTGTATATCTCAAATAAATATGCCAATTTAGGTACGTAGTTAATAAAAATGTTGTACAGCATTCTTACATTAAAACACTAAAAATTCCTTCATAAAATGATATATGCTCATTGAAAATAGTAAAAAAAAAAAAAAAAAATTCTATAGTACCCAGCACAACCATTGTTTATGTATTTTGGGTGCTTTCTTTTGTTTATTTCTGATTTGCATCAGATTTTAGAAAATTTTATTGTTGTTTCTTTCGGTTTGTGGCTATTACACGATTGTAAATATTATATATTTTGTACCTTTTTTCCACTTAGTTTAACGGCTAAGTTATTTCTTCATAGTCTACCCTAGTCTCTAGAGTCATAATTTTTAAAAAACTTCATAATATTTCTTGCAGTGCTTACAGTATAATTTATTTGATCATTTACCAATTGTTGGACACCCCTAATTTTTAATGTTTGAGATTTCACTGCTCTGAGTGTTCAACTCGATTAACTTTATTTCCTCCTTTAGTGACTTTCCATGTCCCTCAGGGTTGTATGTGAGTGATGACTCAGGGAGTAAAAGGAATGAAACACTGGAAACATTCTCAAGGCAGTAATTAGCTTCCTCCCACTAATCTCTGTTACAACATGGTACCCAGGAACAAAAGTGAGAAAGCCTGGGATTAACTCTGATGAGAAATAGTCAAGGAAGACTGTTAACATTTCCAAAAATGAAAATACAGACTGACAGGCACAAATCTCAGAGAAAAGTTATTGAGTCCCTCTCAACGTCAATTACGAATGATAACGTTGGCACTGACAGGGTGAGTGTTTTGCATGGGTGTTTGTTAAAAGGATAGGGTAGTATAAAATCACTAGAAGTATTCTGATTTTAGGTATGTGTGAGTTAGGACTGCAAGTAACAGAAAACAAAATTAAACTAGCTTGAACAAACAAATAAATGTTATTAGCACCCATGCTCGAACATTCAGAAGGGACGAGCTTTAGGCTGGCTTAATCCAGTGGCTCTGGCTGGTTCTCTTCAATTTGCTCAGCTGTACCCTTCTCTGCATGTTGGCTTCATCATCAGGCTGGCTTCCTTCCGAGGCAAAATGACTGTAGTTACTTTAAACATCACAGTTCCATTTTATGACTTTCAGAGGAAGTAAAAACTTATTAAGAGTGAGAAAAAATTATTTCTCAAGAGTTCTATGTAAACCTTTCTTTATATTTCATTGGTCTAAATTAGATCACGTGTTCCTGAATTAACCCTTGTGGCAAAGGCAACCCCATGTGCTGATTGGCTTATGTTATATTGGCAGATGTGTGGGGCTTACCTTTAAGCCAATCAGGTTCACCTCAGGAGCTAGGGATGTGGTTAGTGCCTCCTTGTGCATATGGACTGTATGAGCCAAGAGATGGATGCATGAAGGAAAATTGGACCATTACTAGAAAAAGGAAAATAGACACTATACAAATTTAATTCATAATTGCCAGTCTGAAACTTGTGTCTAATTTAGGCTTGAAAAATGTTAAATACTTAGAAAATTGTTCATACAACTGAAATAGATAATAAATCCAATAAAAATATAATTGTGATAAAAATTTTGTCTTATTTAATTTTGAAGAATAGGTGGTTAATAGAATATTATAGTATATGGTTCTGAAAACATGTTTTCTGGCTTTTCAAGTCTCACTTCTTTCACTTACTAGATTTGAAATCTTGAGCAAGTTACTTATTATCTCTGTGCTTCAATTTTCTTATCTATAAAAAATGACATCATGAAAGTATCTGTTGCATAGGGTTGTTGCAAGGATTAAAGGAATTAATACATATGAAGTGTTTATAATACAATTTAATTTACAATAGCACTTTATATTTACTCTTAATACTTCTTACGTTTTCATTATTCACTCTGATTAAAATTCCCTCTTTGTCCATTTTATCAGTTATTTGTACCATATGACATTGTCATAGAAGATTATTTGAAAGCAGTAGGAGTTTAATTTTTTCCATAATCTGATATAAAATTCTTTTAAAAAAATATCCAGGAAATATACATGGAAAAGGAGCATATACTTTACCTTGCTATGTGTGTGTGTATTCATCAATACCTTTTAAACTTTGTTTATTTTTGTGTGCTTTTAATTTGTAAAATATGTATATATTGATGGCTATAAATCTCTCCACAGTGGCAAATAAACTTTCACCCAAAATTTGATTCTTTTTTGCGACTAATGACATAACACATGCACCAAGAGGTTATGGCAAGGTTTATTACTCACATAATGAGTTTTTCTGAAGAGAGCAGGGAGCCCTCCCAAGCAGATCCAGAGATAGCTTAAGAGAGTTAAGAAAGGACACTTGCTCCACTTTTATTGTAGTTAGGGGATGAGTATAGGGTTAGTGTTTCTGCCCATGGACCAGTGGTTGTGTGGTTTTCACTTCTCACTGGCAACAAAGTGGGAAGCTTTGTTGAAAACCACATGAGTTTTCTTATCAGCTTGCCCAGATGAAGGGGAAGGGTGGAAATGGGACTTCAAAGCTGTCTGCAGTCAAACATCAAAAATGGAGTCAGACTCTTTATTACAACTGTAGAGAACATCAAAGATACAGAATTCATAATGCAGAATTCTTTGTTAATTATCCAATCCAGACACATTTATATATATTATATATTTATGTTATTATCTATTAGGATTATTCCTCATAATTTTAAAGTCCTAGACTTTTTTTTTTTTTTAGCTACTCTACCATTATGAAACATCTTAAACCTCACATTGTATGTGCTGAACCAAAGAAAAAGGCTCTTTGGGTTGTTAATCTTCTGGAAAAAATTAAATTGTCTTATAGGCTTTCCTCTTTTAAATTGCAAGCCATTTAAGATTATCCATAGGAATATTTAACAGATAACATTAGTTTCAATGTATTTTCCAAATGACAGTATAACTTCTGTTCATGTCATGTTAATCTGGAGCCAGAGAATCAACATCAATTACCCATATTAAAATGACAAAACCCATATTAAAATGATCTGAAGTGTTCTTTTTAGCTTTATCGATCACCTCTTTTTAATTTAGAGATATTAATTTTGTTTCTGTGTTTGTTTTGGTTTGTATATCAATCTTTCTTTTTTGTTTGTTTTTGACTGGCTGGGCTGAATTTGGGTCAAATTGATTCTAGACTGCTCTAAATATAATCTAGCTTTAAGAAGTGAATTTTTTTTTCATGGAAAATATTACCCAAAGAATAGAGATTTGAAGCTTCCTTTGTCCAGAAAATGTAATTTATTTTTTAAAAAGCACAGTTTCTCTGATGGCACAAATACAAGGTATGTAAATTAGATACTAATTTTGCTTACATTTTAAGGGTATAATCCATTAATCAAGCCAGAAATAGTTTTAAACCTATTCTAATTATTGTAAAGTTTAAAAGTTGAAAATATAAATGCTGTGTACATATATTCTTGTAACAGCTCTAGCAGGCTTACAGTGAATCAGATGAAACTCATACATATGCCATCCAACGAAAATGCTGCTGTAAAATTATAGCCATTTATTTACTTATTCATTTACAATGAGGCTGCTAATTGTCTAGAGCACAATGATGACTAATGTCAAGTCCCTTATTCTGGGAACTTTTACTCTAGTCGAGATAGCAGACAATGAAAGGTCAAATGCAATGGAGTGTGATAAATGTTAGGACTGAACAAATCAGAACCATACTAGTAAGTTTGCTGAAGGACTCATTCTTCCATAGTACTCACTTTTTCTTTAGATGTGTGACCTTGACTCTTAATCACTCTGAGCATTAATTTTCTCGTCTTTTATATCAGCTTCATTATACATGATTCATGATTTGTAGATTCTTTTGAAAGGATTAAATGAAAAAAAAAATATGTATATGAAGAGTACCTAGCACAATGCTATGCATAGTATATGTTTGGTGAACAGTAGTTATTGTTAATAGCAGTACTCA
The DNA here is from genome assembly GCF_027409185.1 of Cynocephalus volans. Lineage (NCBI taxonomy): Eukaryota > Metazoa > Chordata > Mammalia > Dermoptera > Cynocephalidae > Cynocephalus > Cynocephalus volans. Next base: position 97,865,865 of record NC_084468.1, on the reverse strand, counting down.
AAGTCATGATCATTGTACAACCACATGTCTTAAAAGGGCTTCAGAAATATTGTTTAAAAATTGGTAAGGGTAAAATACAATTTAATTATGATATGGTTATATCACTTACTCCCTTTCTCCAAACCCTTGACTGGTGTCTTATTTCTTATACAATAAAGGCCATATTTCTTTTCCTTATTTCGAAGTGCTCTAAATAGCAATCTATCCTCTAGTAATCTGTCTTCTAAGCTCTTTTGTTCATAGGCCCTTCATGTGCCTCATCAGCTATTCCTCTAGCATCCCTGTACTTATTTGTTTCCATTCCTCCATGCTTATTCTATAATAATAATGAGACTAATATTTATTGTGTACTTATTATATAACAGGCACTGTGCAGAGCACTTCACCTGATTCATCACATATAGTCCCAACAGCAAATCTCTGATTTGTACTTATTCTCCTCATTTACAAATGAGAAACTGACCCAAGTCATACAACTAGTAAGACACTGTTAGAATTTTGACCATCACTTTGTACTGCCCTTTCTTAACCATTGCATTCTTCTGCCCTCACTCACCCTGCCTGCTGAGATCCATTTATCTTTCATGGTGTTCTTGAAACTTCAACTTCTATAGGGTTATCTCAGCCAAAGTTAACCATTCATCCTGCATGTGCCCAGAGTTTAAGTTCAAACCTCTATTACAGTGTCCACCACATTCTGCTTTTCTATTTCTGTTCTTTCCTATGTCAATATCTCTTTCTATTCCTGTATAAATATCTCCTGAATGTCATTGTAGACAACCTAAGGGTAGGTGCCATGTCTTAATTGGTTTTATGCTCCTTAAAGGACCATACAATGTGCTTTACACTTCATGCACACTCAGTAAATGCTTATAGAGTTAAATTGAATTATATTGAAACTGTTCATCTGAGCTCTAGAAATATTTTGCTATTGATGCTAAAGTGTCTTTGATGAGTATGGACTCAGAGCAGACAGAAACTTTATATAATTTAAAGGTGATGTGGAATCCTTTATACTGAGGTTAATATTTCCACTTCATCAGTGGGTATCTATAATATTGCTGAAGACTCAATGGTCCTGGAGGTCTCAGTAGCACTGTTCTAGTTTTAATAGTCAGTACCTGAACAATTGCATTCTTGCTAAACTAGATGAGACTGCTGGATTGTAAACTCCAAGAGGAAGAGGTATGTGTGTCTTGATTACCACAAATCCCCAATTCTTAGAACTGTGACTGGACAGAGTAAATGCTCAATTCATATTGATGTGGTTTGACATTAGTTAAATGTAGAGCTACCTTAAATCTTTTGAGAAGTACATGGTCTATCATTAAATAAGTCAAATGGTGAATTAAACAAGAATGGTTATCTAAAATATGCCATTTAACTGGTAACTTTTCCCTCCAAGCTGGCATCATAGATTATTTTAATTTGCAGGGTATATATTCAATTTTGTTTTTGTGTTATTGTCAAACGTAAAAACAAACAAGAACGGAACATATTCATTTATTTGCATAATTGTAATAACACTGATTTTATGACTGTGACTTTCTCTTTGCCCATCTCCTATCTATAATCTTTCTGAAGCTGGCCTCTCAGTATAAATCCTTATCTGAAACCCACACTTCACCACCAGCTACCTTAGTAGTGAGTGTGGCAGCACCATTTCTAGTTGTGGAACTGACAGAATCCTAAGAGATAACCAGATGCATCAGTCACTTCCCATGATTTATAAAAATAGGCTTTTGACCAGGAATTTGCCTGAAGCCCAGAACTACTGGGTGAGGGCATAAGAGTAATAAGTCATTTTAATGGAAATGAGGTGTTTCCGTTATAAAGAAAATATCTACACTGGAAAATACCTATACTGGAAAATACCTTTCTGGGATTTATGAGTAACATGATTTTCTCTCTGACAAAACAATAAAGCTGTGATTCAAAATTCCATTCTCCTGATGGAGTGACCACTGTTATCTGTTCACTGGGGAACGTTTCACCACCTTGTCTCAAGAGTGAATAGGAAGAAAAACAAGACTGAGGGAGAATAAAAAGAAAAGAACAGAAAGATGTATTTCTGGTCTAAGAATCTCTGTCCTCTTTTCCCTTGTTATCTTGAAGTTTTTGTGAATGCTCATAAATAAGCAGGTTTACTAAAAAATTTTACAGAGTAGGTTAATACAATGAGTTCATTTGAAACACCAGGAAACATGGAATAGCAAAAGGATTTCTCTCCTTGCCCTTTTAATTTGATATGTGCTTCCCTGGCAGGTGGTAACATACTGCCTGGAGCAAATTGTCTTTGAAACCATCTTAGGGGAGCTTGTAGGTCTTTATCAGCTGGACATAGTCACAGGAGCCAGAAGAAGTGAAAACAGAACTTCTTCCAAGTCACTGGAAGCCCCTCAGGAGTCCTTGGTAACAAATGGAAAATAGCAGAGCTAGAAAGTGGATTTCTTCTAAAGACAACACTCTAGGAGTCATTAAGAGTTTCCATTTTCAAACTCTGTCATAAAATGACTTTTTTTCCCCAGAGCATCCTATATTAATTACCTACTTTGTCATCAACTGTGATAAGGTTAAGTCAGATGTTTGCATTTTGTAATACTTAGAAAAGTCATTTCTTTTGTCAAATGCTCTGAAACAAAAAGCTACTCCTAATGCTAGAGAATGTGTGATGGAAACCTGCCCTCTAAGATTTTAATTCATATGCTTAATTAAAAAGGTTGACATACCTACACTTTTAGAATCAGACCTTATAGATTTTCTGATAATATTTTTTAATCTTCTTGTTTGTTTAGCTCATATCTGATTTTCTTTCCTTTTTCTCTGTGCTCACAGAGTATCCATATGTCCAGGCAGCTTATGAGAGAAGATGATATTATGAGAATGATTCTGAACACGAACCTATGTATGAACATTCTTTCAACATGAACCTTAAAGATTTTAGTTTTCTTTCTTTTTTTTTCTTCTTCCAACTTTTGGTGTTGTGTTGCCTTTAACAGAATTGTCCCATTGTCCTCGGCTTACATATGCCACCACCCCTCTCCATATCTTGCCACATCCTTCACCCCACAGAGTCTGCTGCCTCTATCATCTTTCTGTGGTGCTGAATGTATATAGCTTCTGAAACACTTTGGAATGAAAGGTGATATGAAATTGTAAAGTGTTTTTATCAAAGAGTTCTGCCAATACGTCTCAATCCTGACATGCAACACCTCTTCTATTTCAGTGTTGCGACGGGAACACAGCTGGTCCCGAGGAGGCACCACACTCAGACAAGCATGTGAGATTGCATTTGTCCCTGCTGGTGAGCTCCAAGCTTTAGAGCATCTACTGCTTTAAACAATTGTGGGCAAGGCATGGAAGGAAGGTTATTTGTGCCTTGCTACCTAGAGTGTGGTCTGTGACATCACCTGGGAGCTCGTTAGAAATACAGAACCTCATGCCCTGCCTAAGGCTTTCTCTATCAAAACCTGCATTTTAATAAGCTCTCCAGCTGTTTTGTGCACACATCACTAGTACAGTGGACATATGCTATTTCTGTCTGCTGTGCATTTCTTAGTCTGGTAAACATGCCTCCCACCCCTTCTTGCAAGAACTGTTCCTTTCTCCCTCCAATCATTTGATTCTGATGGGGCCTCAATCACAGGGCCTTAACTTTTTGGCCACAGAGGTAGGTACACAATTCAGGTCTGGACATTCAGGCTAAAATGATTGGTCCAGAGGTAGCCACATGGGACCCAAGTGGGCTAGTCAGGGTCCTACTCTGTGTTTCTTCACACTGAAGTAGAAGAGAGAAATCTTTTTCCTCTGGAGTCATAAGCCTGGGCAGAAATAAATATGGAATTATCAATGGCTATTTTCCCAGCCAAGTGGAGAATACCTGTTTACCATATGTGAGAGAGAGAGAGAAACACCCAAAGAGAAGCAGAGGCAATCTGCTACCTGATCTGGTATCTGATCACCACCTGTGGTTTGGTTATAGGAGCTCATAAACTGTCCTTTCTGCTTCAATTAGTTTGAGTTAGGTTTAAATGAAAGAATGAATATGGGACACCTAGCATAGTGACTGATATACAGAAATTGTTTGGTAAATATGATCTACTACCATGTTTATTATTATTATTATTACTATTACTATCTCACATAGCTCCTTTGATAAAGTAGGCTCCTCTAAGCCAGGAATCTGAATACTACTTTTCCCTTTTGAGTCTCAATAATTGCCTTCAATTCAGCAATGTAAATTTAACTAGTTTTTTTCTGGTGACCCTAATTTTCTCCTTAGTGAAATGTTCTTAAGGCTGGACAGGAGCTTTAGGTGGATGGAAGGGCAAGTATTTATCCTGTTTCCCTACTAGAGAAAGTAGAAAGGGCCAGAGCTCCCGTGCAATGAAATTTCTTTCCCAAACTGACATTATCTCAACTTCAATGGCAGCCACCACCAGGAGTGTCAACTCCCCTTAGCTATTCATCCTCTAGGTCCATTCTCTCACTCTATAGTAGTCACTGGCCATGGGTGTGGATAGCAAGTCCCAGCTATAACATATGTTGACTCTTTTCTTGGTGTCCTGGGCCCCTGGGACCATTCTCAAATGTTCTGTTTGTCTTAGTGGCTGGAAACTTCAGTGTTTGTTTTCTCTAATCTGCTCACAAGGGAATCCTCCTTGACTATGGGGTTACCAAGCTTTTCAAAGCAACAGCTCCTTTAAGGAAATTGTCCAAAGCCCTCTATCTTGCCTTAAGCAAGTAAACTTCAGTGACACCATGTTTCTGATTGTCACTTCAATTCCTTTCTATGTTTCTTTGAGGTGGGCATAAATACACTGACACTTTTGGTGTGTTAGGCCACATCCTCCCCAAGGTGCCTTCTCAGACTACTTTAGGGTTTTTCAGCCAAAGTCGAATTTTTGAACCCTTGAAAAGATCCTGAGTCTCTTTATGTGTCTCTCCGTAGGGCAATGGTGACATCTTGGTAAGTCAAATTAGTAGCTTTGTCAGGAAGAAATTAGGTTAAAGTTTGATATTTAATGCTTCACTTCCTTGTGTCAGAATAAAACTTGATTTCAAAATAATGATTCTAAAGAAAGTGGAAAATATCTTCTAAATCAATGAAGACTAAAATTTTCTCAGAATTATTATATTATTTTGTATATTTAATTATGTGATTGATAACCTGTGTAGGGTAATGATGATTCTGTTTTTGTTTTAATTTTATGCACATGTATTGAATGAATAGCTTGTGTGATGCTCAGTGCTATTGAAGATACAAAGTTGGGTAAATCTTAATTCTTCCCTTTGGATGTTTAAAAGTTTAAAATATTTTGACATCTAACCATGTCAGATCAGAGAAAACTTATTCTAGTATTTACCTACTTCTCTGATGCTGGGGTGGCAACATAAGAGACGTTCATAATGACTTTTATTTTATTTATTTATTTTTAATTTTTATTGAGTCATAACTGATTATGCATATTTTTGGGGTTCAACATTGACATATGTTGATCAAATCAATATTACTGGCATATATATTGTTACAAATCATAGATATTCTTTATGTCCCTTGTCCAATCTTTCCCATCCCCCTCTACCTCTGTCAGGTCCACCCCAGGCAGATCCGAACAGCCCTTGCCTCGCTATCAGTCTCTCCCTTGGTGTTCCTTCTGGTGGGCGAGTGAATTGCCTGGATTCCTCTTTCCCTCCGGTCCCCATTGGAAGGAGATGGGGAAGAGAGCCGTGAAGAGAGGTGAGCACAGCTGCCGGCCCCAACCAGCCTGTTAAAGGACACTCAGACTGGGCGGGGGTTCTGTCGAGCGGTTCCGTTTATTATCATACAAGCACTTGCTTTTAAAGGCAAATGGGGAAGGGAGGTTTTTACATCCTCCAATCAGCTTAAAGGTTACGAGAGCATGCATCCTGTCTCAATGCCTAGCTATTGCAATCACGCAGTGTTCACGAGCGCAGAAGCGCATATTTGGCCAATAAGGGCTAAGGCAAGGTTCCCGCAGACACTCCCACCCGACTTCCTCCCTGCGCTATCTTAGGCTGCCACGTTAATACGCCCTTGTGGGCCCATAATGGCACCGCTTGTAATGTCACTTAAGGTGTCGTTAGTTTTTAAGGCCCGACATACCTCCCCCCTCCTACCTCTGATAACCCTAGATTTCTTCTCTCCCTCTGAAAGAGTAATGATTATTCTGTTGATTTGTTGCCTAGATGATCTGTCCAATGCTGAGAGGTGTGATCAGGTCCCTCAATATTATCATGAAGCAGATGCTTCTTCTGTCCCTCTGGAATGGGCTTTGTGTGAGAGACATCCTCTTCTTTTCTTTGGTCTCTGCTGGTGACTCTCCCGGTGTCAATGTACTCAGTGGCTGGTGGACCATCTGCGTGGTGGTTATGACATCAAGCCACTTTCACGGCAGCTGTGGTTACTGTGGAGGCTGTGGTGGGCCACCCACATTGAGGTGATGTTTTGTCATGCTCCTTGGCGCTGGTGGTGTGCCTGGTTGGGGTGGTGGTGGTCATGATGACTTTTAAATAATACTCCTTGGACTTACTACTTCCTCTCCTATCATTAGCATTCTGGGAGCCTATGGCACATAGGTTTTATTTATATGGTAGTTCTTTTGAACTGAAAGTGCAAGTGGGGAATTATAAAATTGAAGAGCTATTTTCTCCACAGGAATTCTATGTGGTAAATAATTTGCATGTGGTGTGTGAGTAGTATATATATTATTAACTTATTGTTAACCAAAACAGATGGAACCAGAACATGATACAGTGCAGTTTTTCTCAAACTTTTCTCATTATTGTTCCATTAAGTAGAAAAACGAAATTAAATTTAAATTCTTCCCAAGGAGGGAAGTTAAATATTAAGAAATAAGATTTTTGTCAGGCAGAGTTGGGCTTTGTAGGGCCACAAACCATGGTATCATCTGAGAATTTTTTGACTTCTGAGAACTAATTTTCACTTCCTTGGAAGTGATATTGCCCTCACTGAAAACTTTTGGTGTAGTGGAAATAGTAGGTCTTTTAGAGTTAGAGAGACTTGAGTTCACCTACCAGCTCCACCACTTATTAATGGGTAGCTTTGGGTAAACAACTTAAACTTTCTGATCTTCAGTTTTCCTGTCTGTGAGGTGGAAATAATAATACCTATCTAACAGGAATGTTGTGAGGGTTGGATATAATATTGGTTAAGTTCCTGGTGCTTTAGTAAGTGATAACAATCATTGGTAATGTTAACTAATCTGAATATCATTCCCTGACCATGTCAGATAATGATGGGATACTGTAAGTATTTATAACATGCATGCAGAGTGATATAGGAATTAATATTTCTATAGACCAGAGGTTCTCAAACTTAGTTGTACATTAGAATCATCTGAAGATCTAGAAAAAATTTGCAAGCCCAGGCCAAATTGGGACCAATTAATTCACAATTTCTGGGGTAAAAGATAGGCATCAGTATTTTTTTGAAGCTCCCAGGTGGTTCCAATGTGAAGACAAGTTTGAGAATCACTACTCTAGACAGTCAGTCTCACGTCTGGAGATAGCTGTAGTTGTTCATCTCAAGGACATGTTACCTGAGATTTAAAAATAAAATATCATAGAGTACTTGGAAGAACAGCAGTTATTTTGAGTTATTCCAGCTCTGAATAAGTTGCCATCAGATAAATACCTTTTGTAAAAACTAAGGATATAAAGATATATTTTAATAAAGGATAACTTTATACAAGTAGTTCTTTTCTTTGTTGTTACTGTTACAGAAAACCATCAGAAAGCAAGCACACAGGGCCACAGCCTTTGTGACAGGTGGTATTTCTCTTCGAGAAGGGAAAGGCATATTTTCCAACTTGAAACATACCAGAGCCTAGACAGCATGTCACAGCTGAGAAGTAGGCTTATGATACGATTTTCCTTTCATTGAGAAACATGTCACATGTCACAAAAGACCGTGGCTCAACTGTAACTGACTGGCATTGACCAGGTGAGGGGGAATTTTCAATCCTGATAAGAGTAGAAATAAATGCTCTATTTTGCATGTTGTATACAGCATGTGAAACTATTCTTGGTGTTCCATGATTTGGTTTCCAGAGCTTCAGATAGAGATGCTTGTCCATGGAGTAATAATCTAATTTCATCATTGGGTTGATGCTCTGCTAATAGAGGAATGTCAGCAGGAACTATTACAAAATGGATGTCTAAGATGAGATATGTAGCAGACAAAAATGTTTGCTTGGACTCCCTACATAGCTGTCATTATGGATAACATGCTTGTTCATGTAGGGGAAAAACAGCTTTAAACTCAGGCCTGTGAAGATAAATAAGCAATAAGATGAATAAGATATGATTTCAGAAATATAAAAATATTTGAGATGTAAGGTGTGTTTTTGATGAATAGCATATAAGATAAACTTTTGCCTGTGATAGAAAGTAATTCATCAGTAAACAAAAAGCCTGAGGTCTTGAGTGATTATCTGCTTCATATCATTACTTAGTTTTGATTTTTGATGAAATTTAGGGATGCTTACAGGTTAGAACTGGAGGGGAGCCCTTTAAAACTAACCCACAGAGCTAGTGTAAGAAATGATCAATAGGAGGTCCTGACCCAGGATACTGCAGAAAGGATAAGAGAGAATGATAGAAATCATTTTCTATATAGAATTACCACAATTCTATTACTGTCTTCCTAGGTAGTGACTCAATTCTTATAAAGTGTCTGGTATTAATACAAAGACATATTTGTAAACCAAATCCAAAAAAAGCCTTATTAATAGTGGGAAAAATTAGTTTGAGTAATAGGGAAGTATTTCTAGTACTTGAGAAATTTTGATTCCAGGAAATTAAAGATCTGGTTTTAGTGCATGCAGAATGGGCAGTTCAAATAAAGAACAATCTTCCAACCAGATCAACTCCTTCAGATAAATATAAAGTATACAAAATTTTGAATATAAACTATTCAGTTTGGGTTTAGGGACAAAAACTAAACACAGAACATATAAATCTATTATGCTGTCAATTTATTCTTTCTCTACTTGTTTATTCATTCATTTATTTTTTTGAAACATAATTGATTGTACATATCTGCGGGGTACAGTGTTGAATATTAATACCTGTGTGCGATATGTGGTGATCAAATCAGGATAATTAGAGTATTTATCATTACACAATGTATTCATTTTTTGTGGCCCTTTACCAATTTTTCACTAACTCCCCTTCTCCTTTTTCCTCCTCTGGTGGCCTCAGTTTCGTTCTCTCCTTTTGAAAGTTCAGGGAATTACTGTGACTATTGTATCTTTCTTTTTAAAATTGATTTGTTTATTTCTTTATTTTAAGCGTGTTTTGAAATTACATCCTCATTTTAATTTGTTTCTAACATTTACATTGAATTTTATACGTAGGTAACCAATTTTCTTCCTATAATTTTCCTTACCAATAATTTTAGATTTTAAAACTCATTATTTTATTGTTTATTTTCTTGCTGGTCGGATAGCTAAAGGCCATGCCATTTGAAATTATTGAGCATCTGCAGTTTCTGGGCACTTGCATACTGTTCATTAATTGCCAATTGTTTTGAAAGATCTTTCCATGTATGAAAGCCTTTATTATTTTCAATGAGCAGTGTTCATTGCCTTTTGTGGATGAAATTTCCTGAAATAGTTAGATGAAAATTATTAATTTAGTTACCAGAAAAATTAATTAGCCTTAATCATAGAAATTGACACATATAGAAGCTAAAGCAGTTTGTAACATTTTACCACATGCAAAAGATATTGGAACAGAAAATAACTTGGGTCTCTAACCCAAGAGTAAGAAGTTTTCATTATTTAAAAATAAAATGTATCATCTCTGATCCATTGTAATCCTATTTTCAGTTTAGGTAAAGGTAACATTTTCCCATATAAAATCCTTAATTACTTATAATTAAAATGAAGTATTAGCAGACTCATTTATAAATGAAGCAGATGTATTTATATCTTTTAAATGTAATTCATTCTGCCCAGGAGTTAAAACTCAGCAAATGCATTGACATTTCATGGAAAAGCATAGTACCAATTCAAATTATGAATGAATTTACTGAAATGACTAAGATGGTGTGAATTTTCAGGAAGAGTTGTTGGTGATACTAGTTCTCTCTCTTACAAGGGTATGAGTTTACCAAGATGAGGACAATATATCACTTTTAATTTTTTTTAAAAGAGGTTATAGACCTTGTTCATTCATTGGTCATTTGTATAGTATATGTTTATGGAGCATCTATTATTTGCCATTTCCAATTTTGAGGTGTTCAGTAAATGTCTTACTTAACTCATTTGAAATAAAACAAATACACACAGACACACACTAATATGAAAGCAAACACATTCAAACACACACACGGAGTTTCCCCTTGAAGCGTGCAATAACTGGAAAAGAGAACCTGTTTAGAAGCAGGGTCTTGAGGATGCACTGTGGGTTGTGGAATCTGTGTAAAAGAGAAATAACTGTTAGGAGTATAATTTAATTTGATTTGCCATTTTATTTCCTTCTAAGTTTTATAAGAATGTTTCCCCAGTAATAACAAATACTGAGAAGAAAAGAGAGAAATGACAGGAAGTGCTTTTCTGATAGTGTGAGATACCTAATGTTCAGTTACTGAAAAATCTCTCCTTTGCTCCTAAGAAAGGATTTTCTCAGAATAGAAGGGGTTATAGTGATCCAATAGATGCAGGATTAACTTAAACAAGCAATGATAATGATGCTTTGTATGTAAAACAAAAAAAGTACAAACAACTGCCCCTTGAAAGAATATTATAAACTTCCCCATGTCTCTATGTTTTAAAAAAAATTATGTAAGTATAGCAAGGGATTTAGTTTCCTAGCACTTCAAGTAGGGCACTTCTGGACTGACCTATCCTCATCAATTAACACCCTAGATGACGATCAAGTCCCTGTTTCTTGTGGTTCTGTTAGGAAAGGAAAGAAGACAAATATAATAATACTTTGCCCGATGAAAAAATGAACCTAGAAAGGATATGAGGACTAATTCTTAGAGTGTTTTTTAATTATTTAGGAACAATATTGTTTTCTGCCTTGTATTAAGAATGTAATTTCTAAAATTCTTCCATCTCATTGGTTAGGTTCTTGAGGTGGCATAGTTAGAGCTCTGAAAGAATTTTTATTTATCTACGGTTTGCTCAGAAGTAAGGAGGTTTTAACAAGAAGAACTGACTGTGTCAGAAAGAAGCAGCTGGTGTGGGGGTGTCACCTGCATGAAAATTGGGGCTAAGGACTCACCAGGTCAAAAGCAAGGCGGCTTTGGGGAGAGATGAGACCTTAATTCAATGTAATTAATATTTTCAAGCGTGCACCAGAATCTCATAAACGGAGATTCACTTTCTGAGGCTATTTTAATGAAGCAGTGCTTCTTTTCTTGAGTGTGTAGGTTGGTGAAGCAAGACATCCAGGAAGTGTGAACCAGTCTAAGCCAGTTCAGGTCAGGCATAAGGCTGACATGTAGAATCACTATAAAGTATGAAAACATATAACTTTTAATGTAGAAATGCATCTCAAGAAAAAAGGAGGAAGACAAATATCATTTAATTTCCCTCCATCTCAGGACTAGGCACTATCAACTTATTGGTGTATAGCTTTCCAGATTTCTTTCTACATGTATGTGAGCCCATGTTCATGCATGTATGTGTTTTATTTACGAAAGGGGATCATACTCTATATAGCTGTTTTGGAGCATACTTTTCCTATTTAAAAATACACTATAAGTATTTTTTACATCAATACAAATCTATTATTAATGACTGCATACTATTCCAATGTATATCCTTCATAAAATGGGATTTTTACTTAATTTCCTGTTTTTGATATTTGAGTCATACATTCTGCTAAAGACTTGTTTTCTTTATTTAAATCAGGGTTTCACAGTCTCAGTGCTATTGGCATTTTGGGCCAGAGAGTCATTGTTGTGGGGGCTGTTCTGTGTACTGTATGTAGGATATTTAGTACCATCCTTGGCCTCTGTGGTGTGAAAAAAACGTGAGACTTAAAAGTAGCTTGATTTGGTTTCAAATTTTAGCTCTGCCATTTAGTAGCTGTTCAAACTTGGTTAAGTGAATGACAGAGTTAAGTTTAGGAACCATATTTGGTGGAATTTGGGAGGCATTCATGATAATTCTTCATACATCCAAATTTCTCCTTTACTGGATGATGTGAATTGAACATTTGTTCCCTCCAAAGCTCATGTGGAAGGTCAGTCCCCAATGTGACAGTGTTGAAAGGTGGGGCCTTTAGGAGGGGATTGGAGCTTGAGGGCCCTGACCTCGTAAATGGATTAATCCACTAATGGATTAATGGATTATCATGGGTAATTAATCGGTGGAGTGGTGGTTTTATAAAGAGAGCACATGAAAAAGGCTACTCCTGCTCCTCGCCACATGACTCCCTGCACTACCTCGGGACTCTGCAGAGAGTCCCACCAAGAAGAAGGCCCTCACCAGATGCACCAGAAATGAACAACAACAACAACAAAAATGAGCTAATTCACTGGACTGTTGTGGTATCATAGAGTAAATACTCTTGATTTTGCTGTAGAGTAAATACTCTTGATTCTGATGCTGTATCTCCACAAGCCCCCTCACACTGTTGCCTTTCTGGAGGATAGACAACATATTAAGCTTTATATATAACATATAAGCTTTTTAGGCCATTCATCTCTCAGTAAATTGTTTGATCAGAGAGTAATACAGTTAGCCTGGGTATGGTCGAGAGACTCAGTGGACAGGTGACATGTATGGAGGTTTCTTGGGTTGTAAGCGTAAAAATTGATCTGGGCAGCCTAAGGAGACAGAAGGAAACTGGGAGGGTTCTTACAGAGTTAAAGTGAGTCTAACGAGTAATATGAGGGAAGAGCAGGAGATAGGGTGGCTGTGGGATCTTGTTGACAGGATTTTGCGGTCATTTTTCATAGGGCATTGCCATTAATGTGATTCATCTCCAAGTCTCTGTGTGCCTCAGTTGAGAATTTTAAATTCTAATAAGAGACTGCTGACTGGTTCAGTTTGGGTCAGATGTCTACTTCTAGAACCATCAGGGTCATGTAAAGACATGAGCTCTCATATCCCATGCCTATATTTGTGGCTATTCCCCAAAAGGGGAAAATTTTGTGCTGAGGAGTTATTCTTGAAGTATCTACCATAGAGCAACAAGAGAGTACAAGTTGACTTGCAGGTGGGAGGCCTGGTCATAAGGGAGGTGGGTCAAGGGTGCCAACAGAGTTCAAGGACTTTCCCTTAGCCTTTGAGATTCAGGCAAATGGATCTGTCCCTTCACATTAGACTGTAAACTCCCTTATGTTAGGTGCCATGCTGTCTTCTTAACAGCTGTGTGGTGACATCCAAGATAGTTACTGACACTGGGTAGCTGCTCAAATATTTGTGAAAAGATAAATGCATTATTTCTTTAACAAAGTTTTCTCTAACAATTCCTTTGCAATTGAGTTTCCTTTTCTATGTACTCTTTGCACATTGTGTTTATGTCTACCATTTTATTTAATCACTGTACATTAAAATTATTTTATTTGTCTGTTGCTTCCACTAGACCTAGAAGGTCAGGGCCATGACTATTCAGCTTTATCCCTAGAACTGCACTGGTAAAGAAGGAGGATCTTATTACACATTGGTTGACCGAAGTACATCAGATTTCTGTTTCTGTGATCTATTATAGCAGGTTAATGGTTCTTATCATCTGAACTTCATATGTTGAAAATAAATGAACTAATAAATGAACTGACTGTTTTGACTGGTTCTAAATATAAGCCTGTAAAGTACATTAACATATGTTGGAAACAGAAATTGATTTCAAAGACAGTTCTTGAAATAATCTTGGGGATTGATTACAGATATTGTTAATATTATTATTGATATGATCAGTATTAATATGAACTTCTATAATGTTGAGAAATTTTGTTTCTGGGAAGTGGCATGAAACAGTACTACTTTGTCACCGTGCTGTGACACAGATTGAGAGTGAGGTGTGTTATAAGCATCTGTTGCCAAACCCAGTTGAAGTACTGAAGCTTGCAAATAATTTACATTTAAAAATATATTTAGAACAGCCTCAAGCTTATCTCTGTGATAACATCACTCTCACTCTCTCCAATGCTGATACGCCCTTCAGGCGAAGAGAAGTGCAGCATATCTAGTGTCAGAAGTTGTGTTTGGGAATATGTCTTGTATGTGAGGCTCACATGTTGAGAACCACTGCCTTAATAGGATAACGGGTCAAAAATACAGTCATTGGATGGGTCTTTTAAGTTGTCCACTCAATTTATATACATCCTATTTTTCTAGGCATTAAATATAAGGGTCCAATAACTTCAACTCAGGAGCTTGAGTAGAAAGACACAACTATTAAAATAATGTGTTGAACTTTTGAAAGAAGGGAACAGAACTGAGGTTACCTTAGTTGGTTGCCTTAGTTGGTCTGAATGTCATCTATTCATCCTTCCCTAATTTTGGTCATGTTTTTGCTTGAATCCATGTGAAGTCTGTATTTTTCACTTAAGCTCACCTCTTGGTTAAAATTAAGAAGTCTATTCTTCTAGTCCTAATTTTTATCTTTTCACTTTTTCTTATCTCTCTTTTTCCTGTCTTTTTGACAATCATGTCATCTATTCCAGTCTAGAAAATTGATAAATTTAATTACTATCTCCTAACCCTCACAGCCAGCTTGTGTGGTGGTATTCATATGACTCCCATTTAAGTCCCAAAACTCCCAAAACTCGCTTTGGCTGTGATGGGTGGAGAAAAGATTCACACTCAGCTTTGTGAAGATCTGTAGTCTGCACCCCTTATCTCCTTTCTCTTTCCAATATAATGATAAAGCACAAGGAGGGCTCCTGTGGGAAGAGAGTCCTAAGGGATAAATGGTTACCTTTGCTGATATTTGATAAAGGGAACAACTAAAGGTAAATACAGTCATGTACCACATAACAATGTTTTGGTCAATGGCAGACTGCATATGTGACGGTGGTCCCATAAGATTATAATTTCTACACCATATGGCCTAGGTGTGTAGTAGGCTATTACCATCCAGGTTTGTGTGAATATATTCTTGGATGTTTGCACAATGATGAAATCACCTAACAATGCATTTCTCAGAAGGTACATATCCCCATAATTAAGCAAGGCCTGACTATTCTATGACAGGGGTCGGCAAACTTTTTCTGTAAAGGGCCACATGGTAGATATTTAGGCTTTGTGGCCATGTGGTCTCTGTGGCAACCACTCAACTGTGCTCTTGTAGTGTGAAAGTGACCATAGATAGTACATAAACAAATGAGCATGGCTGTTTTCCAATAACACTTCATTTATATTCACTGAAATTTGAGATTTATATAATTTTCACTTGTCCTGAAATATTATTCTTCTTTCAATTTTTTCTAATCACTGAAGATGAAAAAATTATTCTTTGCATGTTGGCCTGAGCAACTGGGAGGATAGAGCTCCTATTACTGAAAAGGGGGAGGCATTGGTAAGGGAAGGTTTGAGACAAGAAATCAGAAGTTTGGGTCAGGACAAGATAAGTGTGAAATGCGTGTTAGGCCTGTAAATGGAGATATCAAATAGGCAGCTGGATATATGAGTCTGGAGTTCAAAGCTGCTGTCTGGGCTCCAGATATAAATTTAGAAATTATCAGTGTATAGATGATGTTGCAAGCCAAGTAAATGGATGAGATCATCCAGGGAGTGAGTGTAGCTAGAGGAAAGATGAGGTTCAAAGAGCCGTGTTTTATACGAGTTAGTTGAAACAGCTTGATAGCTTCTGTATTAATCATAGCCAAAAATAAAATTAACGTTAGGCATATTCAAATTATAAAAACATTAACTGCTTTATGGTAGTAAAGATCTTTCACTTAGAATGCTGCATATTCAGATGCATCTTTTCTGTAAACAAAATCAATATTTTAAAACATTTAGACTTCCCTATTGGAACACCTAAACTAGAGATTTAAGATTTGATCCAAGTCATTGTTTAAACATTTATATTTTGGTTTGGAAACTGCTGGTAGGTGAAAAAAAATTAAGAAAAATAGAAACATTTTCTGAGTAGCTGATTTTTTTCTACTTATGTTTTATAAAATACTTTCTATTGCTAAATTTAAAAAATAAAAAATTTGTACTTATATGTATCTTACTAGATATGTATATCTATCTCTATATCTAATCTATATCTATACTATATGTTCTCTCTAGTGTCTTGGTAAAGATTCCTGGGAGAAATTCCTCCTGGGCCTAGAGCCTTCTAAGCAAAAAAAACCCAAAAAACAAAAAACAAAAAAACCACTTTATAATGAGATTTCTTCCTCTTCTATTTATCAAGCTATTTCCTAAAGTAGTTAAAGCCTATGAGTCTTAGATATAAAACTGGCTGAGGAATTCTTTATCAAACAGGTACTTGAATTTAGACCCCAATACTATCATCAAATGTGGACATATTCATTTTAAAATAAAACATTTTAATTTGTGATATAAATGGCTTGGTGCGTTATTTATTTACTTATTTTTTTGGTGGCTGGCCAGTATGGGACTCTGAACCCTTGACCTTGGTGTTATAACAATGTGCTGTAACTAACCAAGCTAGACCTGGTGGGTTATTTTTGACCTAGGAGCCTCAGACCCTGAGTGTCTGGCTATCAGTGATGAATGGTCAGCTTGACCCTTAAACACCAAGTCACACTCGTTGTGATGAAGCTGTCTAATTCTTGTTTTCATGGCCACTCCTAATACGAATTTGTACATGTCAGGTGGTCCCATAAGAAGGAGGCAGCAGTGGCCTTCTCTCTGGGATGGCCTAGGCCACATGACACGCATCTGCCCAGTCTGTTACCATTGTACACTCAGGGGATCAGCTAACAGAAATGCTGTCCATCTTCAGGATAGGCAAGAAATGACTCAGCTTTCTTGAAACCCCAAGGTTGTTAGGGCCTCTCCTCCTACCCTACTACAGTGACAGTAGATGTTGGACCCCACCTGAAGAGTGAGCATCCATAATAGTCTTATCTTCTACTTGGCTTGGGAATTTTGTCTTTCTTTCCCACTGACATTCAGAAGAATGGAAGATGTTTTACCCATACTCTATAGTTCTGTATAAGTTTTCTTATCACAGTCCCTCATTAACCCCTTTTATCCAGAGGAAAAATTACTTACTATATCTCCCCTCCTGGTACTTGAAATTAGTCCTTTAATTGACTGATACATAAATTCTTCTTAATAAGCTAGTGGGTATGAGGTTGATTTTGTGATCTGTCATTTCACTCATTTAATTATTGTATTAGGTTTATTGCTGCATAACAAATCACTCCAAAACTTCTATGAGACAGGAATTTAGAAGCTGTGAGCTGGATAGTTCTCAGTCAGGGTCTCTTCTGAAGTTACATTCAGACAGTGGACAGGGCTACAGATATCTGATGGCTTGCCTGAGCCACTTCCAAAATGGCTCACTCAGTTGGCTTACAGGTTGATGTCGGTTGTCACTGGATAGCCTCAGTTTCTTGCCAGATGGACCTTTCCACAGGGCTACTTGAGTGTCCTCATGACTTGGCAGCTGCCTTCTCAAGGAGCAGGTAATCTAAGACAGTGCAGTAAAAAGCTGCAGTGTCGTTTATGACAGCCTTGGAAGTCATCGCCATCATTTCCTCAATATTGGTTAAACCTGTGAGCCTTGCTCAGTGAGGGAGGGTGCTATACAAATGCATGAACACTGGGAAACAGGGGTTGCTAGGGTTACCAGGGCAAGCTACCACATTCATTTACTCAACTGATATTTATTGAATTCCTACTAAGTGCAAGTACAGTGCTTAGACCCTTTTGACCTAAAGTTGATTTAGTTATCTGACCAACCACCAAGTGTATACTTCTTTCCTTACTGTGTATCTTCACTCCAGCTCCTGATGCATCTCCCTCAAGCTCTCTGTTCAAGAAGATTATTCATTGTAAAAGAAGTACTGTTTTTCTTCAATTAAGAGAAGAGGTCACTAAACATGGAACATTACTCTTAAATTTAAATTGCTGACATCTTTGCCGATATGCAGTAATTTCATTGCTTAAAAGAACCAGGGATTTCTTGCTAAATTTAATATGAAGAAATGGCTAAAAACTATACCTTATTTTGGGAAGAAGGAGCAAAAACAGTTTCATTTGGAAAGATATCTATTTAGCACTTGCTTTGTGCATAGTACATATTTCTATCCTATTGTAAAGATGGGAAAAGGTATTCACTTAAAAAATATTTATGGATTACTTACTATGACTAGGAGTTGTTTTAGGTGCTTTGGATACAAGAGTGAATAAAATGGACAGAAATATATGCCCTCATGACACTTATTTTTTAGTGGGTAAGAAAAGATAATAACAGCAAACTATGGTAGAAGGCAATAATAGTAATAATAATTGACAGATAGGTAAATGAAAATAGTATGTTAGAAGATAGTAAGAACTACGGGAAAGGAAAAAAGTACAGTAGAGTAAGGTGGTTTTGAGAACATCAGGTGTGGGGTGAGGTTGCATTATTAAATAGCTGAATAACTAGGCCTGATTGGGAAGGTAATGCTTAAGGCAAGATTTGAAGGAGGTGAGGGAGTTAACTGTAGAGGGTTAGAAACCTTGATTCTCATTTGATTTTTAGTATAGGAGTTTTAGGTCATGCATGTATGGGAAAAAAGTCCTTGATTAGGGGGCAACAGCTCACAGCTAGGGGGCAGTGGCCCATCAAATCAACTCTAATCACTGTTTAGGTGTGGGATTGCATACTTTAATGATTTTAGAGTTAACACGTGGTGAACGTACCGAACTTGTTAAGAGATTTTTAAAGAACTGCTTTAGGAAAAAATGTGAGAAATGTTTGCTCAATAGAAAACTTTTTGTTAATGGAAACTTAAGATAAAATCACAGATAGATAGAATCACAGGAATGTAATGATTGTTTTAGCTGTTATAAAAATAATTTTATCTTAAATTAAAGATAATGCTCATAGTGTAACTAGCTTAACATTTTACTAATTATACTTTGGAATATCACGCTGTTACTTTTAATGATGTTACTATGTTCCATTGTTTAAGCTATACTTAGCTATGGATAACTTTTGTCACACTACCCATGTCTTTGTGTCCTTTTGAAATGATTGAATCAACTGATTTTTCTTGTGAAACTTCCTTGTCTTTACAATAAAAACAGAAGCTAACTTTGAATCAGGGCTGTACCCAGTTTTCTCCTTCTAACAGAGAAGTTGCTGAGGTCCCTTTGGGCTTCTCATTGCATTCATGTTGCTTTGAGTAATCCTTTTTGCTTCTCCATTACACAGTGAGAAGTGTAACAGTTAACTAGGGGGATTTTTTGGGGGAGAACATTCAGGCATAGGGAACAGCTAGCACAAGGGTCTCTAAGATGGGATCATCCCTGGTATGTATAAGGCATAGCAAAGAGGACAGTAGCTGGGAGAAGTCAGCTGG
The DNA here is from genome assembly GCF_027409185.1 of Cynocephalus volans. Classification (NCBI taxonomy): domain Eukaryota; kingdom Metazoa; phylum Chordata; class Mammalia; order Dermoptera; family Cynocephalidae; genus Cynocephalus; species Cynocephalus volans. Next base: position 97,846,364 of record NC_084468.1, on the reverse strand, counting down.
TTAGATACATAAATCTGGAGACTGGGAGAAGTATTAGTGCAGGAGATATAAAAATGAGGGGTTTTGGCACATAGATGATAGTGACAGCCATGAGGCTTAGTAAGATTACTAAGGTCAAGATCATTGATAGGTAGAGAAGAAAACTGTGGCCTGAGCCCTGGAACATTCCAACATTAAGAAGTTCAAAGAACAGAAGAATGAGGAAGGGAGGCTGAGATGAAGGGATAAGTGAACTGGGGGCCTACCAAGTGTGAGTGGTTTCCTGGAAGTCAAATGAAAAAAAACTGTATTTAGAATGAAGTAGTGGTTAACTGTGTCAAGTGCTGTTGATAAGTTAATTCCTAGTTCAGGCCTGATTTAATAATGTAGAGATCATTAGTGATCTTGGAAAAAAAATTTGGAAATATGGGTTTGGAACACAAAACCATTTCATTTGGAATACCTAAATGGAATGGGTTTAAGAGAGGATGAGTTGGGTGAAAGCATTGGAACTAGTGAGATTAGGGAACTCTTTTGAGTTTTCCTTAAAGGGGGGCAAAGAAATCAGGTAGGAGCTGATGAAAAGAGAAGGATTTTTTTAAGACAGGAAGAATGCTTGTATGAAGATGGAAATAATTCAAAAGAGAGAAAAGATGACGATTTAAGAAAAAGATTGATGGAACGATGTTCTTGATTGGTGAGAGAGTGTAAGAATTAGTGCCTGAGTATAAGGATTAATTTTTGGTAGGTGTATGGATAATTCAGCAGTGGTGACAGGCAGGAAAGCAAAGATGTTTGCTGATGCAGGCAAGTGGGTAGATGTGTTCTGGGATTACATGGAAGTTGTTTTCTTATTGCTTCCATTTTCTTTTTCTAGTAAAATAGAATGCAAGCTCATCAGCTGAGTGTAATAGGAAAAGAAGTATTGGGAATTTGGATAGAAAGGAGATGGTAGAAAATGGCAATCTAATGAGTGGAAGAGCGTATGGACTAGAGACATACAGTGTGAGTGATGAGCCCACTTAAGGTTTATGGTCAAGTATTTAAAGCAAGACCAGTCATCCTGGTTTGTATTTTTCTCTACCATGTGTAGCTGCACTGGGGCAGGCTTAGAGTAGGCAGAAATTTGGATTTAAGTAGGATTACAGTTTTGCCAAGCAAGAGTGACAAAACTGTAGAAGGGTGAGGGAGTCAGTGACCAATGACAGGAGGGGGTGGGGCCTGGGCCAGCAGTGGGGACCGGGCCTGGGGCCTAGACTGAGACTCAGGACGGGTCATGGCTCCCAGCTGAGTGGGGGAGATTGAGGTCCATGTTAATATAGAAATCAACCTCCTGGGCCATGTCAGTTATAAGCCTGTTTCTTATGAGCTCTAGCAGAAGACAGACCTGCTGGTCCTCACAGTGGATGACTTTTCCTGCCTAAGCAAGAGATGGGAAAGTAGCTTGGATCTGTCCATCATCAGACCCGAGCTCAATAAGTCAGCTGAATGAAGGGATGTAACAGACTCCTGGGAGGGACAATGAAGCTTGCAGTGGGTTGAGGGGGAGACCTGGACACACCCCTTTCCCCTCCAGACTCCTCCCCTTCAGGGTCCACTCAGCCATGGATTTGGACCTGGATAAGAGGAGAGAAGCTGAACTTTGTTCGGTGGATCTGATTTGGGACTCACAGTTTTGGAAATGGAGTGCTGGATGGGGGTTTGATGATCTCCAGGGGAGCAGCTCGGAGAAGAGAAGAAAGGCTGTGCTTTAACCAGCTGAACTAACCGGCTAGCCTCAAATTTGATTTTTAAGAAACTTCATTTAGAAATAGTTTCAGGAATAGATGGTGCCCAGTGTCACTCTCTCCCACAATCAATCAATTTATAACTAATAAAAAGCAACAACTGCCAATCTGGGGCTGCTAGAGCCCAGGGGAAAAAGAGGAGAGACCTACAGAATTCATGAAGGCAGGAGAAGCTGCGATGAGAGAAAGAAAGGACCACTCCAACCATTTTGAGCCCTGGCCACTTCAAGGCTGGCCCTGGTGAGCACATGGAGCAAGAGCTGGCAAATGCCACAGCTGTGCCATTTGGATGAAGTTGCTCAGAGGCTGAAGGGGAGAAGAGGACTGTGAGGGTCCCCAGGCCAGCAAGACCACTAACAGGCTTCCCATGGACCCACATAGGAGTGAGGGGCCATAGACAACTGAAAAAAGGAGCCACTCAGAGGCCCGTGAGTCATCACAAGGGACTGGCACATGGCCCGTCCCATGGGAAGTGTTTGGAGTGCAGGCAGTGTGGGAGACGGGCCCACTGGGGGAACACTGAGGCATTGCATGGACAGCTGATCTACCCTCCAATCAGCATGGAACCACTCAGTGGAGACTGGTCAGAAATATAGAACTGCAGGGAGTGCAGCTGGCTGCAAAGACTTAGGCCCAGACCAGAGTTTCCACATGATGCAGGTGTACCAGGTCTCCAAAGACCTGGAAATGCTTACAAGGTCAACAATTAAAACCTGAGCTGCACAAAAAGGTTTCCCCAGACAATCAGCAGCAAAGCAGCAATTTAGCTCAAGCACAGGGTGCAAGTGCTGGTCCCCATAGGAAGTTTCCCCATTTTAGAAGCAAACAAATTAGTTCCAGGGCAGAGTTTAAGCTGTGTGAGTAGCTAATAATCCAACATAGAACTGAAAGAAAAAACATAAAACCAATAGATCAGAGACAAAATTTTGATATTAATCAGTAAAGGTCTAACACTACCAAAGAACACCTATAAAACGTAGGACTGGAATACACCTGGGCTCTCAAGCTGGGGTGGGGAGAGGGCCATGGGCCTCAGCCACACCCTCCCCGACATCAGTATTCAGCCCAGTGATGACTGAGGAGCCCGTGTCAGAAGCCCCCTGGGCTCCCAAGCTGGGATGGGGGTACTGAAAGTCTCAGCCATGCCCCGCTGATGTCTGTCTGCATCCAGCCCAGCAAAGACCACCATGCTGGAAAGTTCCTCTGGCTCCTGAGACAAGGTGGGGGATGCTGAGGGCCTCAGCTACACTCTACTGACATCCGTATCCAGCCCAGTGATGACCACCAGACTGCTGCTAGAAGTGCCCTGGGCTCCTGAGCCAGAGTGGAAAGGTCCAAGGGCCTCAGCCATGCCCCCCTGACATCTGCATCCAGCCCTGCGATGACCACCAGGCCACTGCTGGAAGCATCCTGGGCTCCTGAGCTGGGGCGGGGTGGGTCAAGGGCCCCAGCCATGTCCCCCTGACGTCCGTATCCAGTACTAGCCCTGACCGGGTCACCGCCACAAGCCCCCTGAGCTCCTCTGCCAGAATGAGAGAGGTGCCACGGGCCTCAACCACACCCCTCTCCCCACTTCCTCGCACTCCCACCCTATCCCCCTCCCCCTTGCCCTCTCACTCTCCATCCTAACTGCTCTGCATGACATCTTAGAATGTAAAAATAAATAAGTAATAGTAAATAAATAAATTTTAAAAAATAACCAATGACAATGAAATTTAAGTTGGGTTAGGAGAGAAATGAGGACATTGAGGGGATGAGGAGCAGTGAAAAATGGTGGCATCAATGGCAGTTCCAGAGGAATGGAAGAGCTGTGGGGGCAGAATACAGAAAGAGTGAGGTGAAATGACAGGAGGTGGCAGCAGAGAGTGGGGTGCCTGTAACTGACACTAAGGAGAAGATGCGGCTGTTAATAGTAACAAGGTCTAGAGCAATGAGCGAGCGAGTGAGTGGCTAGGTTCAGTAGAGAAAATGAGGGTGATCCCTGGGGTTTTGGTGACAGCAAAAGTGAGGAGTCATTTGTGATATAATCAAAATGAGAGGTTTTAGGAATGAGGGAGGACTGGAAAATGGTCTGAAAGCAGCAATAAAGAGCAAGGAGGACATTTTCGCTATGTCTAGGCCTAGTGCTATAAGAACCATGGGAGACAAAATAAGCTCCTCTGAAGAGGACTGCAGGGTAGCAGTTTCCTCAGTGGAGAGCCAGGTTTCCCTTAAAGCAAGTAATAGGAGAGAGCATTTAGAAGGGAGAACAAACTTAGGGGATTATGCTTGTGGCTGGACAAATCTCAGAGGATAGATGGAAGGATTTCAGAATTCGGGGAGGGGTGGGAGTAGGGGACAGAATAGGCTCAGAGTCTACTAGGGATTGTGGGAGTTGAGAGCCAGCCTGGGAGCCTGGGGGTTGCCTGACATGGGGAGGGGCAAAGGGCATGATGAGATGAGTCCTGGTGGATCGAAGGCAGTGGTGGTGGGAGGCAGTGAGTGTTGCAGGGGGAGAGTGGAAGGCTCTGGCCAAGGCGTGGCACTCTCAGGTTCTCACTGCCAGTAACCAGCAAAGTCCAATTACCATCGGGGCCTCCCCAGCTCCAAAGTAAATGCCTTTCCTCTTCACCCTTTCTATTCAAAGCGCAGTCTGTGGGGTCTAATGCCATGGGCATCACCTGAGAACTCGTGAGGAATGTAGAATCTGAGGCCCCACCCCAGTCCTACTGAATTTGAAAGTGCATTTTAACACAATCTCCAGGTGTTTTGTGTGCATGTGAGACTTGAGAAGCATTGCTCTGCATTGCATATTTTTCAACCTCTTGAAAATTAATTTTTCTGCATACACTCCATGAGTCTTCATGAAATAAAAAAGGAATGGAACTTTTTGTGAGGAAAGCTTTCTGAACTTTACAAGACTTCACAGAAAGTTCCCAAAGAAGGGTGTGCAAAAGTTGGAGGCAGATGAATATGAGTGAAAAAAAGCTTTTCGTATTTAGTTATCTGGCAGATGACTGATCCAGTAAAGCTTATTATTTTTCAAAGTTTGAGGGTTATGTGAACAGAAATCCTGATGCAGTTGAGGTTCAATTCTTCTTACTTGGCTTCTGGTGTTGTCACAAGTCTGATTTACAAGCAAACCAGAACTATCAGGAAAAAGAAAGAGGAGGGGTAAAATAAGTGTTTATTTTCTTCAGCTATTATTAACCTAAGCTCTGATGCTTGTACCAAAGAAAGGAATTACTTGTATTTATTCTTATGGGTAAATTGCTAGCCATAAATTATAAAAAGAAAAAAATAACCAGGTGGGATAATTGACTGAAAAACAAATGTCAGTGAAAGTAAACAGAATGGATTTCCACTAAAACTATTTGCAAAAATGTCAGAGGAGCTGAGTTGTTGTCACTTGCAATATTTGTGCTGGTATAAAGGGACTGCAGTTTAATTAAATTTCTCCATGGAGACTGGGTATTCCACTAGATGTCACTTTGAAATTTTGCTAAAGGAAGGACTGCATTCTGATTAAGTGATGCTATGTCTTGCTCTCAGTGGTACAGTGAAGACAATTGACACCCTTCTTCCCCAACCCTCCCATGGTGGCAGGAAGTGAGAAACACCTGGCACCAAACCAGGACTCTGGATGCTGGGTCTAGTTTTTTGGTCACTAACCAGCTGTGTGACCTTGAGCAAGTCCCTTAAGACATCTAGCATTAGAGTATTAGAGACACTGCTTTGCTCTGTGACATGTGTCCAACAACCAGCTCTCAAAGTGTTCCAGCCCTAAAAATCTCTATTTCTGTTGTGTTATGGGTTACACAAATATATAGTTAGTGAAACTTAGCAAAATGAAGAATTTTGGGAATTTAAAGAACAAACTATTAAAGGGCTGGAGTCAATAGGTAACTGCCTATTATTGTGGAAACAAATTTAAAAGTGTAATATGTTTGCCCACATTTTTAAATCTTAAGACTTTATCCTCAATATTTAATTTATTAGGCTTATAATGAAAGTAGTTTCAACCTTTCTTGATTTTTGGCTGTTTCCAGTCTAGTTGAGAATGAAAGACAAAAGGTAAGCATATTCTGTATGTATTGCTATTTTCTTATTTTTATGGGGATCTAAGCTTTTGGGGAAGATGTTATATCTAACTACTTACTATTTTTTCTTGACAGTTCAAACGAGATAGTCATAGAATTGGAAGAAACAGCAGGCTTCTAGTTGGTTACAGTTTTTTTTTCTTTTTTTTTTTTGACCATTTTTTCTTTTTAAAAAATTTCTATATTGGTAATACCTCAAAAGCAAATTAAGGTGGTTTTTGTTTGTTTTTTCTTGTGATCTGCCTTTTATGTGGGAGAAAATCAGAATATGCTTGTACATGAAGAGAGAATTGAAAACTATTGTTTGTCAATAAAATGATGAAGAAATCCTCCTGATGAAGTAATCAAAGTAGTCTTTTCTAGGCAAGTGTGAAATTGCCTTTTGTTTTGTGGGGAAATAAATGAGAATCAGAAAGAATCTTTGTTTAATAAGAACTTCTACAGTATGTCTATTCAGCGGCCATGTCACATGAGCTAAAATGGCTGGGTTTGTGATTTTCAGAAAACAAAGAAATCAAGAAGAAAAGTGTGAAGAAATAAATATGTCTAAACTTCAAATACTTTTAGCTTTAAGGATTGCCAGTGGGTGTTCTAAAACTCCTGTAAGTCAATTAATATTTGTGCTGTAAACAATCATGATGTTTGCACCTATGCTCATTTGTTTATTTAAAATATGAAAACAATGGAGCTTAATTAAAACAGATTAACCCAGAGGTACCAAAGGAATGTGTACTTGATTAAGGTTGGTAAATCCAACTTTGCTAAAACCAACTAGGTTTTTCATAAGATAGCATTCCATTTTAGCTTTTATTGCCATGAAGCATAGGGGGCCATAGATTCTAGTGGGCTATAGATTTTCAAGTGTGGGGCATGTAGCTAGGAGAAATGGTGAGATACTTTGACCACACAGCCAAAATATCTGCTGTTCCTTATGTGTTTGTGTGTTGTTTTTCTTTTATTCCTGCAGGAGCCCTTATCTGAGGTCAAAATCAAATTTCTCTGAACTGTAGCTTACTTCTGGGTAGATGATACTCTTAGTAGGGAACGCATCTAAGAGTGTTTCCAATTCTGACTCTGTGGTAAAATGGCAGGCATACCAGAAAGCTTGGAAATTTAAGCAAATATCTAAAACTAAATTTATATAGTGTTACCTAATTGACTAAATGTTTTGTTATTTTATCGCATTAGGAACTTTGTATGTATTTTCTGCTCCTTTGTCTCCTTTTGTTTTGCTTACTGATAATTTATAAATATATGAACATATTTTGACTTGAAGTGAAAATTCAGAAAAGTAGACCAAGTGAGCTATGTCATTGAGGAGGGGTGGAAAGCTTTGTGGGAAACATTGTAACAATAATAGGAAAACTTTTCTTTGCAGGAAGTTGCTGACTTATAGAAAAAATGTTAAGGACTCACATACTTTAAAAAAATGAATTAGGAGTTTCAAGATGGCGGCGGCTGCGGCGGCTGGCGCGGAGTAGCTGAGGTGGAAAAGGTGGCCACTGGGCCTCAGGCAGCCAGGAAACTTGTGGTCCTTCCTCTGGCCATCTCTTAAGGGAGGACTGCTGCTGCTGGCCGGTCGTGGGGGCTCAACGCCACTTTGCCCCCGGCAGGAGAGGCTGCCTCATTTACAGGCAACAGCTTTGAAGTGTGGAGCAGGAAAAGAACTGATTCTTAGCTGCAAAAGCGAGTCTTGAAGCAGGGAGCACGGCGCCAGGGCTGCTGTGGATGCAGCCAGGATCCCGGAGGCTGGGGCCGCACTGAAGGCGGCCAGCTGCCCTATTCAGGATCCGAGGTTTCAGGCCGGCATTAAAGAAGATTCCTGGGAGCGCCCGAGCGGCGCGGCGACTGAACAGCCCGAGGCGGCAGCGCCGAGAACACGGAGCAGCGCCGAGAACACGGAAGGCAACAAACCAGAGACAGAGCGAGCGCCCGACCTGGCACAGCACTGTGAGTGATCCCTGGCACAGCTCTGTTCGGGGGGTGGTTGCCCACCCGGCACCCGCCTCCACCACCAGGCCACTCACTGCCCCAGTGCTGCCTCCATTTTCCCAGGTGCGGGCAGTTCCGCCCTGATCGGCCATCACTGAGCCCATTTGCTTGGCCTGGCGCGGGGCTTTCCGGACCCTGCGGGCCGGCCTCCTCTCCCACTCCCTCCGCGGTTCTCTGGCGGGGCTGGGGGTGTGGGGCGTCCCGACCAGTGTTGGGAGGGCTAGGAAATACGGGCGGGCCGACTGTCACTCCACCACACCCTGGACTCCGGCCCGGTAAACTTCCTGTTACTGGGAGGCAGATACCATCTCTGCGACCACCAGTTTGGAAAAAAGCCTAACGAATTTCTGGTTGGGAATAGTGTGGTAGGAGAGTTCCCAGGTCCGCTAGAACCTGCCGGAGAGCAGGCTGCAGGCGGGCACTAGACTCGGTTTATACTGGGGGGATACAAAGGTGAACAAGACCCGAGAAAGATCTACACAGTGCTACAAAGGCACCCAGAGAGACCAGTCGTCTGTGCCTAGCAGAATCCTGGTAGACTTCCTGGGCGAGGCGGTGCTGAGCAGGGTCTTGAAGGCCCAGCTGATAGACGAGGGGTGCAGAAGACACACCCCAGCCCAGCACAGTGTGCACAGAGGGGGGAGACGTGCGGCCAGGGAGGCGGAGACTCGACAGAAACCACACACCCGGTGGGGTCGCCACTGCACCATCTAACAGCCTGGGCCAGAGCACACGGAACGGGGAGAAGTCCTGTACAGAAAGTGAAAGCTCAACAGAGATCACACACCCTGTGGTGCGTGATCCACCAGCCCAGCAGAGTACAAGCTGACCAGAAAGGTGGATCCCCGGAGAAGCCCAAGACCCGAGGCAACCACACACACAAGACACTAGAGGCCAACTGAGCAGTCACGGCGGGAGCCATACCAAATTGGCAACCACAGCAACATCCTAGTTAGTCGTTAGTCTCAAACCGGTGGACTGTGAAACCCCCTGCCACAATGAATAAACACCAAAAAAAAGACACCAGAAATACAAAAAATCAAGAAAGTACACCACCAAAAGTTAATAAATCTCATACTCTAGATCCTATAGAACAAGAAGCCCTTGAAATAACTGACAAGGAATTTCGAGTGATAATTCTAAGGAAACTGAATGAGATACAAGAAAACTCAGCTAGACATCATGATGAAATGAGGAAAAGTATACAGGATCTGAAAGAGGAAATATACAAGGAAATCAATGTCCTGAAAAAAAATGTAGCAGAACTTGCTGAACTGAAGAAGTTATTCAGCGAAATAAAAAACACAACGGAGAGTTTAACCAGCAGGCTTGTCGAAGTTGAAGAGAGAACCTCTGAACTTGAAGATGGGCTGTTTGAAATAACACAAGCAGACAAAAAGAAAGAAAAAAGAATCAAGGACATGGAAGAAAATCTGAGAGAGATATCAGACAACCTCAAGCGCTCAAATATCCGAGTCATGGGTATTCCAGAAGGGGAGGAAAATGGAGATTCCATTGAAAACATATTCAACAAAATAGTGGCAGAAAACTTCCCAGGTATAGGAAAAATCACAGATCTGCAGATCCAGGAAGCTCAACGATCTCCAAATGTATTCAACCCAAAAAGGCCTTCTCCAAGACATGTCATAGTCAAATTGGCAAAACTCAGAGACAAAGAGAGAATCTTAAAAGCTGCAAGAGAGAAGCGTCAAATCACCTATAAGGGAGCCCCAATCAGGTTAACATCAGACTTTTCATCACAAACCCTAAAAGCTAGAAAGGAATGGGATGATATTTTCAAAATACTAAAAGACAAAGATTGCCAGCCAAGAATACTCTACCCTGCAAGGCTATCCTTCCGAAATGAGGGGCAAATAGTATATTTCTCAGACAAACAAAAACTGCGGGAGTTCACTACCACAAGACCACCCTTACAAGAAATCCTCAAGGGAGTACTGGGTTTGGTTCCTGAAAAATAACTACCACTGCCATAAAAACCTAAGAAAAATCTAAACCCGCTAGTACAATAAAAATGGCATTCATGAAGAGAAAACAAGCTAACAAAAACACTATCTACAACCTAAGGAACCAACAAACACAGAAACCAAACAGTAAATCAGAAAGCAAGGAACAAAAGACACCTAAGACAACCAAACAACCAATAAAATGCTAGGAATAAATCAACACCTTTCAATAACAACTCTTAATGTTAAAGGCTTAAATTCCCCAATTAAAAGACACAGACTGGCTGACTGGATCAAAAAGCAGGACCCAACTATATGCTGCCTACAAGAGACCCACCTCACCCATAAAGATTCACACAGACTAAGAGTGAGAGGATGGAAAAAGATTTACCATGCAAACAGAAAAGAAAAACGAGCTGGAGTGGCTATTCTTATATCTGACAAAATAGACTTTAAACTAAAAACCATAAAAAGAGACAATGAGGGACACTACTTAATGATAAAAGGACTGATCCATCAAGAAGACATAACAATCATAAATATGTACGCACCCAATGTTGGAGCAGCCAGATTTATAAAACAAACTCTATTAGACCTAAAGAAGGAAATAGACACTAATACCATAATAGCAGGGGACCTGAACACTCCACTGTCAATATTAGACAGATCATCTAGGCAAAGAATCAGTAGAGAAACACAAGATCTAAACAAGACTCTAGACCAATTGGAATTGGCAGATATCTACAGAACATTCCACCCAACAACCTCAGAATATTCATTCTTCTCATCAGCACATGGATCATTCTCCAGGATAGATCACATATTAGGTCACAAATCAAGTCTCAATAAATTCAAAAAAATTGGAATTATCCCATGTATCTTCTCAGACCACAATGGATTAAAACTAGAAATTAATAACAAACAAAACTTTGGAAACTATACAAACACATGGAAATTAAACAGCATTCTACTTAATGACATATGGGTCCAAGAACAAATCAAGCAGGAAATCAAAAAGTTTATTGAAACTAATGAAAACAATGATACATCATACCAAAACCTGTGGGATACTGCAAAAGCAGTATTGAGGGGAAAATTTATTGCATTAAATGCTCACTTCAGAAGAATGGAAAGATGGCAAGTGAACAACCTAACACTTCACCTTAAAGAACTAGAAAAACAAGAACAATCCAAACCTAAAGTTAGCAGACGGAAAGAAATCATTAAGATCAGAGCAGAACTGAATGAAATTGAAAACCAAAAAACAATTCAAAAGATCAACGAATCAAAAAGTTGGTTTTTTGAAAAGATAAATAAAATTGACAAACCATTAGCATGGCTAACAAAAAAAAGAAGAGAGAAGACTCAAATAACAAAAATTAGAAATGAAAAAGGCGATATTACAACTGATTCATCTGAAATACAAGGAATCATTCGAGACTACTATAAACAACTATACGCCAACAAATTTGAAAATCTGGAGGAAATGGATAAATTCCTGGACACACACAAGCTCCCAAAACTGAACCGTGAAGACGTAGAAAATTTGAACAGACCAATAACAATAAAGGAGATTGAAGCTGTTATCAGAAGGCTCCCAACAAAGAAAAGCCCAGGACCAGATGGATTCACAGCAGAATTTTACCAAACATTCAAAGAGGAATTGACACCGATTCTTTACAAACTATTCCAAAAGATTGAAACGGACGCAAATCTCCCAAACTCATTCTATGAAGCAAACATCATCCTGATACCAAAACCAGGTAAAGATATAACCAAAAAAGAAAACTACAGGCCGATATCCTTGATGAATATAGATGCAAAAATCCTCACTAAAATACTAGCAAACAGAATACAGCAACACATACGAAAAATTATTCATCACGATCAAGTGGGATTCATCCCAGGGATGCAAGGTTGGTTCAACATACGCAAATCAATAAATGTGATACACCATATTAATAAACTCAGACACAAGGACCATATGATCATCTCTATAGATGCTGAAAAAGCATTTGATAAAGTTCAGCACTCATTCATGACAAAGACCCTCTATAAGTTAGGTATAGAGAGAAAGTATCTCAACATAATTAAAGCCATATATGACAAACCCACTGCCAATATCATCCTGAATGGGGAAAAGCTGAAAGCTTTTCCTTTAAGAACAGGCACTAGACAAGGATGCCCACTCTCACCACTTCTATTCAACATAGTGTTGGAAGTACTAGCCAGAGCAATTAGAGAAGAGAAGGAAATAAAGGGCATCCAGATTGGAAAAGATGAAGTCAAACTGTCCCTGTTTGCAGATGACATGATCCTATATATCGGACAGCCTAAAACCTCTACAAAAAAACTGTTGGAATTGATAAATGATTTCAGCACAGTAGCAGGATACAAAATCAACACACAAAAATCAGTAGCATTTCTTTTCTCCAATAGTGAACATGCAGAAGGAGAAATCAAGAAAGCCTGCCCATTTACAATAGCCACCAAAAAAATAAAATACTTAGGAATTGAGTTAACCAAGGAGGTGAAAAATCTCTATAATGAGAACTACAAACCACTGCTGAGAGAAATTAGAGAGGATACAAGAAGATGGAAAGATATTCCATGCTCTTGGATTGGAAGAATCAACATAGTGAAAATGTCCATACTACCCAAAGTGATATACAAATTCAATGCAATCCCCATCAAAATTCCAAAGACATTTTTCTCAGAAATGGAAAAAACTATTCAGACATTTATATGGAACAATAAAAGACCACGAATAGCTAAAGCAATGCTCAGCAAAAAAAATAAAGCTGGAGGCATAACACTACCTGACTTTAAGCTATACTACAAAGCTATAATAACCAAAACAGTATGGTACTGGCATAAAAACAGACACACTGACCAATGGAATAGAATAGAGAATCCAGAAATCAACCCACACACTTACTGCCATCTGATCTTTGACAAAGGCACCAAGCCTATTCAGTGGCGAAGGGACTGCCTCTTCAGCAAGTGGTGCTGGGATAACTGGATATCGATATGCAGGAGAATGAAACTAGATCCATACCTCTCACCGTATACTAAAATCAACTCAAAATGGATTAAGGATTTAAATATACACCCTGAGACAATAAAACTTCTTAAAGAAAACATAGGAGAAACACTTCAGGAAATAGGACTGGGCACAGACTTCATGAATACGACCCCAAAAGCACGGGCAACCAAAGGAAAAATAAACAAATGGGATTATATCAAACTAAAAAGCTTCTGCACAGCAAAAGAAACAATTAAAAGAGTTAAAAGACAACCAACAGAGTGGGAGAAAATATTTGCAAAATATACATCTGACAAAGGATTAATATCCAGAATATATAAGGAACTCAAACAACTTTACAAGAAGAAAACAAGCAACCCAATTAAAAAATGGGCAAAAGAGCTAAGTAGGCATTTCTCTAAGGAAGATATCCAAATGGCCAACAGACATATGAAAAAATGCTCAACATCACTCAGCATCCGGGAAATGCAAATCAAAACCACATTGAGATACCATCTAACCCCAGTTAGGATGGCTAAAATCCAAAAGACTCTGAGCGATAAATGCTGGCGAGGCTGCGGAGAAAAAGGAACTCTCATACATTGTTGGTGGGACTGCAAAATGGTGCAGCCTCTATGGAAAATGGTATGGAGGTTCCTTAAACAATTGCAAATAGATCTACCATACGACCCAGCCATCCCACTGTTGGGAATATACCCAGAGGAATGGAAATCATCAAGTCGAAGGTATACCTGTTCCCCAATGTTCATCGCAGCACTCTTTACAATAGCCAAGAGTTGGAACCAGCCCAAATGCCCATCATCAGATGAGTGGATACGGAAAATGTGGTACATCTACACAATGGAATACTACTCAGCTATCAAAACGAATGAAATACTGCCATTTGCAACAACATGGATGGACCTTGAGAGAATTATATTAAGTGAAACAAGTCAGGCACAGAAAGAGAAATACCACATGTTCTCACTTATTGGAGGGAGCTAAAAATTAATATATAAATTCACACACACACATACACACACACACACACACAAACCGGGGGGGGGGGGGAAGAAGATATAACAACCACAATTATTCGAAGTTGATACAACAAGCAAACAGAAAGGACATTGTCGGGGGGGAGGGGGGGAGGGAGAAGGGAGGGAGGTTTTGGTGATGGGAAGCAATAATCAGCTACAAGGTATATCGACAAAATAAAATTTAAAAAAAAAAAAAAATGAATTAAAATTGTAAAAATTTAATTTAAATTTTTAATTGAACCATAACTAATTATACATATTTGTGGTTACAGATTTGAATATCAATACCTGTGTATACTATATGACGATCTAATCAGAATAATTAGTATATTCATCATTATAAGACATAATCGCTTGTGACCCTTAACCAGTGTTTTAGACCGTTTTGTGTTGCTGTAACCGAAATACCCAAGACTGGGTAATTTATAAGGAAAAGAGGTTTATTCGGCTTACGATTCTGGGACAGCTGCATCTTGCATGGGCCTCAGGCTGCTTCTACTCATGGCCGAAAGCAGCAGGCATGCAGGTATAAGCAGATCACATGGCAAAGGAAGCAAGAGAGAAAGAAAGCAAGAGAAAGAGAGAGAGAGAGAGAGAGAGAGAGAGAGAGAGAGAGAGAGAGAGAGAGAGAGAGAGAGGAGTTGCCAGGGTCCTTTAAATAATCAGTTCTCACAGGAACTAATAGAATGAGAACTCACTCACTACCCTTCCTCCCCCAGGAAGAGCACTAATCCAATCATGAGGGATCCGCCCCCATGACTCAATCAGTTTCCAACACTGCCACATTGGAGATCAAATTTCTACATGAGTTTTGGAGGGGACAACACACCCAAACTCCATCAACCAGTTTCTCACCAACCTGGTTTCCACTTCCCCCTTCCACCTCTAATAACATCAGTTCTGTCCTCTCCTGAAAGTTCAGCATGTTATTGTGATTGTGGTTTCTTTCTCTCATTCTCTTTTTCTTCCTCCCTCCCTCCCTCCCTCCCTCCCTTCCTTCCTTCCTTCCTTCCTTCCTTCCTTCCTTCGTTCGTTCCTTCCTTTCTATTTGTTTTGTTTTTGTTTTTAGCCCCCCTTATGAGTGAGGACATGAAGTATTTATCTTTCTGTGCCTGGCTTGTTTCACTTAGCATAATTTTCTCCAAGCTCATCCATGTTGCTGCAAATAGGAGAATTTCATTCTTTTTTATGGCTGAGTAGTATTCCATTGTGGAGATATACTACATTTTCCATACTCAATTGTCCATCAATGGACATTTAGGTTAATTCCATATCTTGGCTATTCTTAACAGAGCTGTGATAAACATGGGAGTGCAGGTATTCCTTCGACATGATGATTTCCATTTCTTTGGATATACCCAGTAGTGGGATTGCTGGATCTTATGGTAGCTCTATCTGTATTTATTTAGAAACTTACATACTCTTTTCCATAATGGTTGTACTAATTTACAATCCCATCAACAATTAATAAAGGCTTCCCTTTCTCCACATCCTCACCAGCATTTGTTATTCTCTCTCTTTTTGATAATAGCCAGTCTAACTGGGGTGAGGTGATATCTCAATGTGGTTTTGATTTGCATCTCCCTGATGCTTAGTGATGATGAGCATTTTTTCATGTTGGCTATTTGTATGTCTTCTTTTGAGAAATGTCTATTGAGCTCATTGGTCCATTTTTAAATCAGATTATTTATTTTTACTGTTAAGTTGTTTGAGTTCCTTGTATATTATGGATATTAATCCCTTGTCAGTTGTATAGTTTGAAAATATTTTCTCCTATTCTGTAGGTTGTCCTTTTACTCTGTTGATTGTTTCCTTTGCTGTGCAGAAACTTTTAAATTTGATATAACCCTATTTGTTTATTTTTTCTTTTGTTGCCTGTGCTTTTGAGGTCTTATTCATAAAGCCTTTGCCCAGTTCTACATCCTAAAATGTTTCCCCTATGTTTTCTTGTAGGAGTTGTAAAGCTTCAGGTCTTATATTAAAGTTTTCAATCCATTTTGAATTGATTTTGGTATATGGCAAGAGGTACAGGTCTAGTCTCGTTCTTCTAAACATGGATATTTGGTATCAACAAATCCAGTATGATTTGTTGAAGACTGTCTTTTCTCCAATGTATGTTCTCGGTGCTTTTGTTAAAGACCAGTTGGCTGTAAGTATGTAGATTGATTTCTGGATTCTGTAGTCTGTTCCAGTGGTCCAAGGATCTGTTTTTGTGCTAGTACCATGCTGTTTTGGTTACTGTAACTTTTTATAATTTGAAGTCAGGCAGTGTAATGCCTCTGGCTTTATTTTTTTTTGCTTGGGATTGCTTTGGCTATTCAGGGTCTTTTGTTGTTCCATATGAATGTTGGTATTGTTTTTTCTATTTCTGTGAATAATGTCATTGGTATTTTGGTGGGGATTGCTTTGAATCTGTAGATTGCTTTGGGTAGTATGGACATTTTCACAATGTTAATTCTTCCAAGATATGAGCATGAAATGTCTTTCCATTTTTTGTGTCCTCTTTAATTTCTTTCAGCAGTGCTTTGTAGTTCTCATTGTAGAGATCTTTCACCTCCTTGGTTAAATTGATTCTTAGGTTTTTGTTGTTCTTGTTGTTTTCTCTCTGGTAGCTATTGTAAATGGGCTAGCTTTCTTGATTTCTTTTTCTGCTAGTTTATTGTTGGAGAATAAAAACACTACTGAGTTTTGTATATTGATTTTTATATCCTGCAGGTTTTGTTCCTTTCTTTCCCTTTTATTGTCTGTCTTCAGTGTTCATTGGTTTTTTTGAGGTGGTAAGACATAGTTTCTTTGTCTTTCTCATTTGTATATATGCTGTATCAGTGAGTTTTGTTCTTTCTCATGTATTCATGGTGGTGATTATTGTTTTTTGATTCCAGATGCAGGACTCCCTTGAGGATTTCATGTAGGGCTGGCCATATGGTGGTGAACTCCCACAGTTTTTTTCTGAGACCTACACTATTTCTCCTTCATTTCAGAGGAATAGCTTTGCTGAGTGTAGTATTCTTGACTGCCAGTTTTTTTTTTCTTTTAGTGTTTTGAATATATCACCCTATTTTCTTCTGGCCTGTAAATGTTTCTGCTGAGATGTCTGCTGTTAGTTTGTGGGGAATTCTCTCTTTGTCTTTGTCTTTTGACAGTTTGACTACAGCGTGTCTCAGAGAGGACCTTTTTGGATGAAATCTGTTTGAGAATCTTTTAGCCTCTTGGATCTGAACATCCATGTCTCTCCCAGTGCCTGGGAAGTTTTCTGCTATTATTTCATTGAATATGTTTTCAATGACTTTTCTTTTCTCTTCCCCTTCTGGAGCATCCATGATTCAGATGTTTGTGCGCTTAAGGTTGTCTGATAGTTCTTGTAGATTTTCTTCATGTTTTAAAATTCTTTTTTTCTTTTTATTGGTCTGCCTGGGTTATTTCAAAAAGACTCTGTTAGAGATCAGAAATTACTTTTTCTGCTCACTCTAGTTTGCTTCTTAAGCTCTTCGTTAAATGAGTCCTTCAGTTCTAGGAGTTCTGCTACATTTTTTAAAAAGGTATTTATCTCTTTATAATTTTCATCCTTCATATCCTATATTGTTTTTCTCATTTCATTGTGTTGTCTAACTGAGTCTTCTTGTATGTCGTGAAATTTTTAAAAGATTTTTGCTTAGTGTTCCTTTTCAGTCATTTCAGAAGATTCTTGCTGTTTAGGGTGTGGTACTTCAGAATTACTATATTCCTTTGGAGGTGTCATATTTCCTGTTTTTTCATATTTCTTGTATCCCTACACTGATATCTGGTCAACTAGTGGAGCAGTTGCTTCTTCTGTTACTCTGTAGTGACTTCTGAGGATAAAGACTTTCTTCTGCAGATGTGTTTTTTATTGACCATTGGATAGGATGTTTTAGTTTTGCATTCAGATAGAATCAGTAGCTTAGTCTCTGTGTGGTTACTTGGGCTATAATCAACACTGGTGTTGTTTATGAGTACCTCTGTGACCTAGGCACTGGGCACTTAGTGGTTCCTTGCTGAAGTGAGTGACACTGTGTTGTGTCATTGAGGATGTGGGTGAGATCTGGAGCTCTTTGGAGAAGCACCTGGATACCCTGTCACTCCTTGGATGAGGTGGGTGGCTCTGGTTGGCCTTCTTGTCTTGTGACCCTGATAGGTACATTGGAGTATGCTGAGACTCTTTGGCTCGAGTGGGTGACCCTGGGCATGGTTTCTCTTCCCTCTTCCTGCAGGCCGATGCTCCTTTTAGGTCCTTACTTCTCTTGGTGGGGGATGGGTTGTTGATAGATGGGTATTTTCTTTGGTACACTAATTGGATATACTAAGTATTCTGCACTCACCAGCTGCTCTGCCTGTGTCCCACCCCAGGTCAAGCAGTTGCACAGGTTGTGCAAGTAGTTTTCACCTAAGGTATGTGACCTTGAAGGCAGCATAGTTTCCCCTGTGGTTTGGGCCATTGGGTTGAGGGATTGTCCCTGCTTACCTCTTTCCTCCAGTCTGACAAAACACAGGAAGACCTGGATCTAGATGAGATGGAGGTGATGGCACCTGGGCTAGATGTCAGTGGTGGCATGGTGGTGGTGAGGAGCTGGACTAACAGTGCAGGGAGGTGCTCACAGCGAAGCAGATTATTTTTGCTGCAAGGGAAAATTCCTCCTGTGGTAATCCTGGTGTCAAAGACATGGCAGCTGAAACTGTGTGCCACTTTCTTCTCTCTAAGCCAATTCCAGGGTTTTTGTGCTCCATGGGGTCCTCATCAGGCTCCTGATGCCCTCCCATGCTCTCTCACTGATGCTCTCCTTGGTACTTACCTGTCCATTCTTTGTTCTGATCTTCTTCTGTTGGAGGAACATGCACTGGGCACCTCTATTCTGCCATCTTGCCCCCACACATGTCCAAAGTTTTTTTTTTAATTTTAAAGAGAAGAATTTCAAATGTTCCATGTAGTCACTATTAAGAATAAGACCAGGAAAGAGGGATAATTTAGGAGAAGTTAGATAGTGGGAAGAGGTCAGAGGGCGTTTGGAGGGTCAGAGCTGGCACTGCTCATTTCTGCTGCTTTTTGCTGCTGATCAAGAATTTCTTCTTTCTTGCTAAGTAATGTGGATTCTAAACGTTTCCTTGAAGAAAAAAATAGTTTCCCCAAAGCATTCTGGGAGTTTCTCCTATCCATAAAGAAATGACTAAAGTCAATGTGTTATTTTGAAGGAAAGAGATTGTTCTTTTTCATACTTGTTATTTATTCATTCATTTAGCATGTGTTGAGTTAGTCACCAGACAAGGAATTGAGGACATAATTATAAACTAGGCATATGACATGCTTTTAGGAAATTATAGGAGTAGATGGTGCAGAAACAATCTGGTGAGTTCTTGATATGTGGGGAAAAATAGACCCTATTTAAGCCAATGTTTCTCATCCTTTATCTAATCACAATACACATAGAGAATGATAATGTTTGAAATACACACTGGCATAATCTGCAAGGAGTTTATGATGGTAGTAATAAAATAGAGTAGTATGGAAGAAAATCAATATTTAATTTGCATAACAATTAAATATTTAATTTGCATAAGATATAGATTGAAAAAATTTAGTATAACTTTTAAATTATGATCTCTTCAAATTCTTGGCAATAATCACTGATGAGAAATTATTTGCTTAAATAGCAGAGAATATTTTTAAAATGTATTTTTACCTCTTAAAAATATATAACAATTGAAACTATTATCTAAGAATCTAAAAAGCTTTTAATTTTCTTTTAGTGACAGATGTAATGTTAAATATCTTGTGATAATATAAACAGATGTAAAGCTAATCAGAACTTTTCATATCAAGTATTTAAAATAATGGAGGTGTAATTTGTAAAAATGCATAGATAGTTAGTGGAGTCACCCTACTTGTACACTACTAAAACTGCGTGTAAGCAACATCAAAGAGGAGTATCCAACCCGCTGCCTGGAGGTGTGCTTGCCAGCCTCCTCCTCAGTGTACCAGCCAGACCTTTGCAGATGTACCTTGCGCTGTATGTTATGCTCCATGGGCACCTGGAACATGAGCTCCTCTAGGAGTTCCTTGGGCCTCTGCCCATGATGCCCAGAAGTATGCTTTGTCACTGGCTGTTGAAGTAGATGTTCAGGTAGGATGGTATAGTTGTCTGTGTGGAGCAGGGAATGGCTTGTTGTCCCTCTTGTTTTTTGCTGCCCATGGGGACCATGGGGCATACCATCAATCTTTACTCTGCTAAAGCAGTCCTTTGAGGAGCTCTAGATAAGCTGTTCATGGCTGAGGATGATTGGCTATTCCAGACTCTCCCCAGCTGATGGGAGAAATATGGTCATAGTACATCTGTAACACATTTATAGCATATTGGTTGGATACTTGCAGCCAGATGCATTCTCTATTGACACAGGAGGCAATCTAAAAAAAAAAAAGTATTACACTATACAATTGAAATTTAAGAAGCTACCTCTTTGGAATTTTGGAATTGAATAATTTTTATTTTTACAAAATAAAAATTAGGGTATACAGCATGTCCTTCCAAAATTCATGGATTTTCAGCACATTAAGAACTCATGCTTTTTGAAAAGAGGAAGAATTAAAATCTATCTTTGCACTGTTTCTGTATACAGTGCTTTTTATGTGAATTCAGCACATTCAGTGCTGGGAGAGTTCTCACTTTATGGAAGATCACCAGGTGGGTCAGTCACTGACTTTATTAGTCTGTTTTCTGTTGCTTATAACAGCATACCTCAAACTGAGTAATTTATAGGAAAATGAAATTTATTTCTTGTAGTTTTGGAGGCTGGGAAGTCCAAGGTCAAGGGAGTACATCTGATGAGGGCCTGCTTCTTTGTGGGGACTTTCTGAAGAGTCCTGAGGTGGCCCAGGGTATCACATTATGTGGGAGGTGACAGTGTATGCTAACGTGCCCACTGTCTCTCCTTATAAAGCCTCCAGTGTCCCTCCCATGATAATCCACTCATCCATTAACTCATTAACCCATTAATCTATGAACAGATTAATCCATTTATGAGGACATAGCCTTCACAATCTAATCACCTCCCAAAGGCCTCACCTTTCAGCACTACCACATTTGCCACATCTAGCTTCAACATGGGCTTTGGAGGGAACATTTAGACCATAGCACTACCTTTTACAAAGGCAATTACAAGGCAAATTATCATCTGACATTTGCCCAAGGGAAATTGAGGACCATATTGGTGACTGACCCACTGGACCTAGTATAGGTGTCAGTATTTAGTAATGTACTTTCAGAAGGTAGGTGTATTAGTCAAGGTTCTTTAGAGAAACCAAACCAATAGAATGTGTATTTATATGCAGTTGTCCCTTGGTATCCATGAGGGATTGGTTCCAGGAGCCCCTGTGGACACCAAAATCTGTGCATACTCAAATCTATTCTGTAAAATAGTGCTATAGAGTTGACTTTCTGTATTCAAGGGTACTTTCTGCAGATATGGATGGCCAACTTTTTTTTTCATATATATATATATATATATATAAAATACATATATAATACACATGTATATGCATATACTGTTTATGTATATATACATATATACCTATATATTTACATACAGATATGTGTATACATCTATATCTATATCTATATCAAAAGTGATATTTATTTTAAGGAATTAACTTGTTTGATTGTGGAAGAAGGTAAGTCCAAAATCTGCAGGGTAGGCTGGCAGGCTGAAAGAACAGTTGATGCTGTGACTTGAGTTCAAAGGCTGTCTGCTGGCAGAGTTCCCTCTTCCTCAGTGGAGGTCAGTCTTTTTCTTAGACCTTCCACTGATTGAATGAGGCCCGCTCACATTATGGAGGATAATCAGCTTTACTCAAAGTCAGCTGATTAAATGTTAATCTCATTTTTAAAATACCTTCACACTAATATCCAGATGTGTTTGACCAAACATCTGGGTAGTTTGGCCTAGCCAAGTTAACACATAAAAATAACCATCATGCTAGGCTGGTTACTAACTCCTTCCTTTAAGTAGTTACTGATCTGAGTGATAGCCATGCAGAGAAAGCCCAGGTTAATCCAACACCAATAGTTTTCTCCTATATGAACACCAAGATCTCACAATTTCCGAAGGAAACAAGTAGGGTTTACATTTTCCTCATATCTTCCCTATTATTACTAACAGTAGACACTGTCCATACTTCAACCAGGAAGACACTTCTATACCAGGAAGTGTTCTTGGTTGGCCATCAGGATTTAAAAACATAGTTTGACATCTTCTCAATGGTTTAGAAGAGTCAGAATATAATAAAATTCAGTCTTTTAGCTCAGCAGTGAGAGAGAAGTAATTTGGCACTGTGACCACAATTTAATGATGGCCTCTGGGGACATTATGCAATGATTTAGACTTGTTGGTTGAGTTCTGTAGCCTCTCAAAACTGGTAAATTTACACATAAAGTTAGAATTTGGTCATGTCTTCTCAATGATGCAACATAGCTAATTAGGTGAAAAACATCCTCTTTTCCAGTTAATGGAATCAGGATCACTGCCTGGGTATTGCATTCAGATATTTGCTTTTTATTTAGTTGAATAGCAGATGTCAACTGTGCAGAATAAAAGTCGGTAGCATTTGGTAAATGCTCACCACATGTCACATTCAGTTTTGGGCGCCTTACATGAATCAGGTAATTTAATCTTTACAGAGCACTAGGAGCGAGGTCCAATTATCCCCATTGTATAGATGGGGAATCTGAATCAGAGGAATGCTCAGTAGATCTTTGAAGCCTAAACAGCTAATTAGTGACAGAGCCAAGAGCTTGGCCTTAGAGTCTACTCCTAACCACAACACTGTCCTGGGTGCTGAATAAAAGAAGCAAGTTACAGAGTGCTTGGAGCAGAGGTCTCAGACTGCCATGTCTGTAACCATGTTAACAGAGTCATGTTAACAGAGAGTAAACATTGGTTGGCATTTTTCCTAAGATTATATTGGAAGCAGGGAATCTACTGATAGTAATTGTACTAGAAAGGCACACCGATCAACTTTATAAGGAGTGATCTGGTTTACAGTTCTAATATTAAAAAACAAACAAACAGGTTTTGTGTGTGTGTGTGTGTGTGTGTTTTCCTTCCTATGGCATGAAAAGAACTGAAGTGCAGAGAAGATGTAAAAAACAAACACACAAACAAACAAAAGCACACATGGGAAGTGTAAGAAAATAAGGAAAACTGAATACACCAGAACAGAGATTACACTTTTGCTAAGAATTTTCACTAATTGTTATGGAGTAAATAATTTGAAATTTATATTGGAGCCTTACTGTGTATGAATTGTAGTTTTGGTATATACTTATAACTAAGATCAAGTTATCTATATAATCATATATAATTATAAATAGACCCATTCAATACTATAGGTTTAGTGATTATTCAATAATTCCGTTTATTTTCTTCCTGAAGCCTGGATTAAAGGATACCTTGAGCTATTGTGTCTTGAGCTGCTCGTCTGGACTGAGCAGACTCCGCCTTGGCCCTCATGGTCAAGGCTCAAATGCCGACTGTGGTTCGTCTGCCAAGCTTCCCCACTTTCATGATAATGCCTGAGTATGCTGTCTGAAGTCCGTTCTGCACAGAAATTTTACTATGACTGGCTTCCCTCAGATGAATGCAGTCAGTGGCCCTCCACAGAGCCTTGCTCATGGACATTGTGTCTATCTCTGTTTGGGTAGTAACATAAATTCGGGTGCTCTTGAACAAACTCCTGATATCTGAAGTATGAGGAGGGGTGATTAGAACGAAGAGCAACAGCAAGAGCTGTTGAGCTGTTTGAATACATTGGCAGAAAAGATTAAAAAAAGAAAACTTATCTTCATAACTGATTATGTGGAAAGTCTTCAGAATGATTTAGAGGCTTTGGAGTGATCAGGCCATCACGAGATTGGCTGTGGTTATAAGATGCTCACTCTTTTTTTTTTTTACATTCCTGGCTGAGGTTCAACATGCAGAGAGGTGGCAGGCTAAGGCTTTGCACAGCTGTCGGCATCTTTGTGGACGTCTGAGAAGGCATGGAGCCTGCACACAGCAGACAGGTGTGGAGCCTCCTTTCCACACTGGGGCTCTGGTAAAATGCTGGCAAGGCCAGCCTTAGGACTGTAGCAAGAGTCTGTGTCAAGGGAGTGGCTCGACTTCCACCTAGTGGCAATTGCAAATGGGTCAACCATGCTTTCCAGGTTAGGGACATTTGAGACTAACAACTTTTTGAAATACGGTACTCAGGACCTTCCTAACTTCTTCCATTAAGGACAGGACAAGTCTGATTCCTACCAAAAAAAAAAAAAAAGAAAAAAAAAATTGTTGGGCGTACTTTCAGACAGAAAGTTTTAATTTCAGAGGAATTATTATTTTATAGAGATATAGATAGAGCTAATGGTTAAATGTTCTTAACTGATGGCAAAATGAAAACATTTAAGAGTAAAGTTAATTTACATTAAAGTTAAACTTTATGTTTTTCAGTAATTATGAAAAGGCAACTACCTGGCTAAATGCATCCCAGCTCTAAGAATTATGGTTTTATTGAGAGTAGAGTATAATCATGCAATGCTGTAAATTAATTTTCTCCATTTTTAAACCACTTGAATTTCTGTACTTACCTTGCTTCACTTGGAAACTGAAGACAATTAAAATATTGACTTATGAAAACTCTTCCCTGTCTTTCATTATATTTTTTTCTTGAAAATTTGTATGTAAAATATACTCTCATGCAATAAGTAATAACATTTCAGGCTATTTTTACTTGTTAGAAATTTTTTGACATCTTTTTGTGAACTTAAAAATTTCACTTTTTATTTCTTCTTTTGCTTATTCCTTGGCAATGACTCTAATGTCCTCCAAGTTTGGGTTTTATTATGTAATTTAATTCTCCAATTCTGAATATAGTGATCCAGTATAGAATTAAAATACAGTAAAACTCGTGATGTTTGATTCAATTTTGTATGTGTCAAATTCCATTTAGTTATTATTGATATCAATAAAATATTATTCTGTAAAAATAAGTGTGAAGTATTTCTAGTTTTACCAGGTATTGTAAGAATATAGAATGTAAAAGTTAAATTCAAATTCTTATGACACATAAATAAATATGGTTGTTTAGGCATAGGGTATGGCTTTTAAAAGTGGTGTTTTAAAGGTAGGGAGGCAGGTTTGAGGATCAGATTTGGGTCAGACAGATTGGCCTTGGGCAGATAATGCAATACTTTAGCTTCAGTTTTCTCATCTGAAAAATGATGTAATAAAATATACATAGTATTTGTCATTATGATTAATGCTTGTACGGTATCTAATATAATGCTGAGAACATAGCACTCAAAGAGGATGATAGCATTTGTTATGGTGATAATTGTACATAATAATACTATTGTCTTTTCTTAATATTTGCTTCTTAGATAATCAACAATTCTGAGTTTTATATCAAAGTGGAACATATTCCTTATAAGTGGCAGTGCAATAAACTTTTTATCAATTTGTTTAGAGTTGTATTAAAATTATTTCTTTTTTGTGTACAAAATATAAATATACAGTCACTTCTATACAGTTATAGTTTTGTAAACAAAGGAAACTACTACTTTTCTGACTTATTTTATGATTTTCTCTTTTTGCTTCTTTAATTTAGATTTTTGCTCATAAGACAGGTGATTTTTCTCAAGAGTAATAAAGAAATATCTGTGATATGCATGAACATTATTTTACTCTTCTCAACTATAGATATCTTTTAAATATTAGTGCCAAATTAACTAGCTGAAAATACCATAATTGGTTACATTATTTTAGCTTAACCTATGTAGTTTACAAAAACCATTTCTTTTTTTGTTTGCTTTTTGTTTGTTTTTTATTGAAAAATAGTTGATTGTACATATCTGTGGGGTACAGAGTTGCATATCAATACTTATGTGCAATATGTGATTCTCAAATCAGGATGATTAGTATATTCAATATTAGACAATGTATAGTTTTTTGTGGCCCCTTACCCATTCCTCCCATACCCACCTCTCCCTCCCCCTTTCCCACCTCTGGTAGCCTCAGTTCTGTTCTCTCCTTTTGAAAGTTCAACATATTACTGTGATACAATATCTTTCTTTCTTTCTTTCTTTTTATTTATTTGTTTATTTTTTTTAGCTCCCACTTATGATTGAGGACATGTGGTATTTCTCTTTCTGTGCCTGGCTTATTTCACTTAACGTAATTTTCTTCGAGTTCATTCATGTTGCTGCAAATGGCAGAATTCTTTTTTATGGCTAGATAGTATTTCATTGTCTAAATACACCACATTTCTTATCCAGTATTCCAACGATGGACATTTAGATTTGTTCCAACTCTTGGCTATTGTAAATATGGCTGTGATAAACATGGGAGTGCAGGTATGATGATTTCCAGTCCTTTGCATATATACCCAGCAGTGGAATTGCTGGATCATATGGCAGTTCTATCTGTAGTTGTTTGAAGAACCTCCATACTGTTTTCCACAGTGGCTGCACAGAATTACAGCCCCACTAACAGAGTAGGAGGGTTCCCCTTTCTCTGCGTTCTTGCCAGCATTTTTTATTCTGTCTTTAGCTAGTCTAACTGGGGTGAGATGGTCTCTCAATGTGGTTTTGATTTTCATTTCCCTGATGCTGAGTGATGCTAAGCATTTTTTCTTGTGTCTGTTGGCCATTTGTATATTTTCCTTTGAGAAATGCCTGTTCTTCTTCTTTGCCCATATTTTAATCAGGTTATTTGCTTTTTTATTGTTAAATTGCTTGAGTTTCTTATATATTCTGGATATTAATTCTTCATCACATGCATAGCTTGCAAATATTTTCACCCACTCTGTTGTCTTTTTGCTCTGTTAATTATTTCTTTTGCTATACAGGAATGTTTTAGTTTGATAAAATCCCATTTGTTTATTTTTCCTTTCACTGCCTGTGCTTTTGGGATCATATTCATAGTCTTTTCCCAGTCTTATTTCCTGAAGTTTTCTTCAGGAAATATTTTTCTTTTAAAAGAAATGTTTTCTTTTAGGTGTTTTACAGTTTCAGGCCTTATATTTTAATTCTTCAATCCCTTTTGAGTTCATTTTGGCATATGGCAAGAGGTATGGGTCTAGTTTCATTCTTCTACATATGGATATCCAGTTTTTCCAGGATCATTTATTGAAGAAGCAGTCTTTTCCAACAATGTATGTTCTTGGTGCCTTTGTAGAAGATTAGTGGGCTGTAAGTCTGTGGGTTTATTTCTGGGTTCTTTATTCTGTTCCATTGGTCCAAGTGTCTGTTTTTATGTTGGTAAAACATGCTGTTTTGGTTACTATAGCTTTGTAGCATAATTTGAAGCTGAATAGGATTATGCCTCCAGCTTTATTTTTTTTGCTCAGGACTTCTTTGGCTATTTGGGGTCTTTTGTTGTTCCATGTGAATGTTAGGATTGTTTTTTCTGTGTCTGTGAAGAATGTCATTGGTATTTTGATGGGGCTTACATTGAATCTGTAGATTGTTTTGGGTGGTATGGATGTGTTTGCAATATAATTCCTCCAGTCCAAGAGCATGGAATGTCTTTCCATCCTTAATTTCTTTCAACAGTGATCTGCCGTTCTCATTGTAGAGATTTTTCACCTCCTTGGTTAAATTGATTCTGCATGTTATATTTTTGGTGTCTATTGTAAATGGGGCTAGCTTTCTTGATTTCTTTTTCTGTTAGTTTGTTGTGGGAGTATAAAAATGCTTCTGATTTCTGCACATTGATTTTGTATCCTGCAACTTTACTGAAATTGTTTATTAATTTTAAGAGTTTTTTTGATAGAGTGTTTAGATATTTCTCTATATAGGATCATGTCATGTGCAAACAGGGATAGTTTGACTTCAACTTTTCCAATCTGGATGCTCTTTATTTCTTTCTCTTGCCCATTGTTCTAGCTAGCACTCCAATACTATGTTAAACAGGAGTGGTGAGAATGAACATCCTTGTTTTGTTCCTGTTCTTAATGGAAAAGCTTTTAGCTTTTCCCCATTCAGGATGATATTGTCATATATGGCTTTTACTGTGTTGAGATACTTTCCTCTATACCTAATCTGCTGAGAATCTTTATCATGAAGGGATGTTGAATTTTGTCAAATGCTTTTTCTGTGATTATTGAGATAATCATATGTTTTTGTCCTTGATTTTGTTGATGTGGTATATCACATTTATTTACTTGCATATGTTGAACAATCCTTGCATCCCTGGGATGAATCTCACTTGATAGTCATTAGTAATTTTTTTTGATGTATTGCTGTATTCTGTTAGCTAATATTTTATTGAGAACTTCTGCATCTATGTTCATCAAAGATATTGCCCTGTAGGTTTTTTGTTGTTGTTGTTGTATCTTTGTCTGATTTTGGTATCAGGGTGATACTGGCCTCATAGAATGAGTTTGGGAGAATGGCCTATGTTTCAATTTGCTGGAATAGTTTGAAGAGAATTGGCATTAATTCTTCTTTAAGGGTTTGGTAGATTTAATTTAATTCCTTTTAAAGGTAAATGAATTGGTAAAATTCAGCAGTAAAGCCATCTGGTCCTGGGCTTTTCTTTGTTAAGAGACTGATGATTACTGCTTCAATTTTGTCACTTGTTATTGGTCTGTTCAGGTTTTGAATTTCTTCTTGGTTCAGTCTTGGTAGTTGGTATGTGTCCAGAAATATATCCATTTCTTCCAGGTTTTTAAATTTGTTTGCATACAGGTGTTTATGACAGTCTCTAATGATTCTTTGTATTTCTGTGGTATCAGTTGTAATGTTTCCTTTTTCATTTTTGATTTTTGTTATCCAGGTCTTTTCTCTTCTTTTTTAATTAGCCTAGCTAATGGTTTGTCTATTTTGTTTATCTACTCAAAAAACCTACTTTTTGTTTCATAGATCTTTTAAAATCATTTTTGGGGTCTCTATTTCTTTTAATTATGCTGTGA
The DNA here is from genome assembly GCF_027409185.1 of Cynocephalus volans. NCBI lineage: Eukaryota > Metazoa > Chordata > Mammalia > Dermoptera > Cynocephalidae > Cynocephalus > Cynocephalus volans. The sequence goes on along the minus strand of NC_084468.1, from coordinate 97,817,545 downwards.
TCTTAATTATTTCTGTCTACTAATTTTGGGATTGGGATTGGATTTTCTTGTTTTTCTAGTTATTTGAGGTGTGCATTAGGCTATTTGAAATCTTTCTGTTCATTTGATGTAAGCATTTATTGCAATAAACTTTCCTCTTAGTACTTATTTTGCAGTGTCTCACAAGTATTGTATGATGAGTCTTTATTTTTGCTAGTTTCAATAATTTTTTTGATTTCCTGTTTAATTTCTTCTTGGACCCATAGGTTGTTCAGTAGCATGTTGTTTAATCTCCTTTTGTATGTATAGTTACCAGAGTTTTGCTTGTTATTGATTTCTAGTTTCAATCTGTTGTGGTCTTAAAAGATACTTGAAATGATTTCAATTTTTAAAAATTTGTTGAGACTGTTTGTGAACCAATATGTTGTCTATCCTGGAGAATGTTCTTCTGCTGATGAGAAGAATGCATATTCTGTGTCTGTTTAATGAAATGTTCTGTAGATACCTGCCAAGTCCAATTGGTCTAAGGCATGGTTTAAATCCCTTTTCTCTGTTGATTTGTTGCCTAGATGATCTGTGCAATTTTGAGAGAAGGGTATTCAGGTCTCCAACTATTATGATATTTGGCACCATCTCTTTCTTTAGGTCTAATAGTGTTTGCTTTATATAACTGGGTTCTCTGGTGTTGGGTGCATATGTATCTATAATTGTTATGTCTTCTTGCTGGACGTATCCCTTTATCATTATATAAAGGCCTTCTGTGTCTCTTTTTATGAGCTACCCCTGCTCATTTTTTATTTCCTTTTGCATGGTTTATCTTTTTCCATTCCTTCACTATTAGTGTGTGTGTATGTGTGTGTCCTTACAGGTGAGGTGAGTCTCTTGAAGATAGAATATAGTTGGGTCTAGTTTTTTAATCCAATCAGCCAGTTTGTGTCTTTTGAGTGGGGAATTTAATCCATTCACATTTAGAGTTGTTATTGAGGGGTATTGTCTTACTCCTGGCATTTTATCAATTTTCATTCAGATGTTTTAAATATCTTTTTTTTTCTTTCTTAACCTTTTATTGTTTGTCTTCTGTGTTAGTTGGTTTTTTGAGGTGGTAAGATACAGTTTCTTTCTCTTTCTTACCATTGTTCTACCAGTGGGTTTGTTCTTACTTGTGTATTCATAGTAGTGATTATCATTTTTTTGGGTTCCAATTGAAGGACTCCTTTGAGGATTTCTTATAGGGCTGGTCATATGGTGTTGAAGTCCCACAGTTTTTGTTTGTCTGGGAAATATGCTATTTCTCCCTCATTTCTAAAGTATAGCCTTGCTTGGTATAATATTCTTGGCTGGCAGTGTTTTTCTTTTAGTATTTTGTATATATGATTCCATTCTCTTCTGGCTTGTAGAATTTCTGTTGAGAAGTCTGCTGTTAGTCTGATGGGGACTCCCTTAAAGGTACTTGGCACTTTTCTTTTGCTGAGTTTTGCCAGTTTGACTATAAAGTGTCTCAAAGAGGACATTTTTGGATTGAGTCTGTTTGGGGATCTTTGAGCATCCTGAGTCTGAAGGTCAATGTCTTTCCCTATACCTGGGAAGTTTTCTGCTATAACTTTGTTGATGTGTTCTCAGTGACGTTTCCTTTCTCCTTCCCTTCCAGAACACCCATGATTTGGATGCTTTGTGCTTAAGGTTGTCTTCTATTTCTCTTATATTTTCTTCATTTAAAAAATCACTTTTTTATGTTTGCCTGAGTTATTTTGAAAAGACTATCTTCAAGATAAAAAATTTTCTCTTCTGCTTGCTCTAGCCTGCTGTTAAACTCTTGTTTGTGTTTTTTTATTTTGTAGAATGGCTCCTTCAGTTCTAGGAGTTGTGCTACATTCTTTTTTAAAGTATTAATTTATTTCTAAATTTCATATCCTCTTCTTCATATCCTGTATAGTTTATCTCAGTTCATTGTGTCTTCTGAGTCTTCTTGTATATCATTGAGTTTTCTTAAGATTGCTTTCAGAATTCCTTTTCTGTCATTTCAAGGGTCCTGTACTTGAGAATTATTTTATTCCTTTGGTAGTGTCATATTTTCTCATACTTTCATATTTCTAGTATCTCTTCATTGACTTCTGGTCATCTGGTAAAGCAGTTACTTTCTATTTCTCTGGAATGGTCTTTGAGGAGGGACATCCTCCTGTAGATGTGTTTTGTATTGACTGTTGAGCAGGATGTTTTAGTATTGATTCTGTGTTGACATGGTAGTGTAGCCTACATGTGGGTACTTTGGCCATAATCAATGTTAGAGTTACGTGTGAATGTCTCTGTGGTCTAGGCACTGGGACACTTAGTGTTTCCTTGCTGAGGCTTAATACTCTTTCCCTGGGCTTTTGTGGTGACTCTCCTTTGTCAATGCAGTTGAGTGGTCTGTGGGCTTCCTGTGCAGTGGTGGTAAGCTGTCTTTGCAGCAGAAGTGACTGTGGCAGTATCTGTGTTATACCACCTGTGTGGCAGTGGTGGGGACCTGCTGCAGCAGTGAGGTCACCAGGTATTCTTCTTGCCTTCTGCCAAACTGGCAGAAAACATTTTTTGTTTCATCACTAATTTATAAAAACTTATTTCTCTTTTCCAATTTAGAAGTTCAGTGACTAAATTAAATTTAAGGACATACAATTTAACACTAATTCTTCAATGAGAAAGGAAGTTTTAGGTAAGTGAAATTAGAATTTGTATTATTTCCACTGAAAATCCTTATTTTCTCCCTTTTTTAATCTTGTGTTTTTTAAAATGTCTGTCTACCTATTTATTTATTTTAATTATTAATATATTATTAGCATATTCATTAAAATGTCTGTTTATTTAAATATCTACTGAATGGGAAATATACAAACTGTTATTTTTTTCCTTTTAAACTTTTTAAAAATTTTATTTCATCGATATACAATGTAGTTGATTTTCATGTCCCTTTATTGAATCCTCCCTCCTCCCTTCCTCTCGCCCAAACCCATCAACATCATATCTGTTCACTTGTCTTAACAAGTTCAAGGAATTTTGATTGTTGTGTCTTCTTCTCTGCCCCACCCCATTTGTTTGTATATTTATTTATTTATTTTTAGCTCCCATAAGTAAGTGAGAACATGTGGTATTTCTCTTTCTGTGCCTGACTTATTACACTTAATATATTTTTTCTAAGTCCATGCATGTTGCTGCAAATGGTAGTATTTCATTTTTTCTTTATAGCAGAGTAGAATTCCATTGTGTAGATATACTACAGTTTTCTTATCCACTCATTTGATGATTGACATTTGGGCTGGTTCCAACTCTTGGCTATTGTAAATAGTGCTGCAATAAACATTGGAGTACAGATATCCCTTTGGCATGATGATTTCCATTCCTCGGGGTGTATTCCAAGCAGCTGAATAGCTCAGTCATATGGTAGATCTATCTGTAATTGTTTAAGGAACTTCCAAACCATTTTCCATAATGGGTGCACCATTTTGCAGTCCCATCAAAAGTGTAGGAGGGTTCCTTTTTCTCCGCAACCTTGCCAGCTTTTATCATTCTCAGTCTTTTGTATATTAGCCATCTTAACTGGAGTAGATGTTATCTCAGTGTGGTTTTGATTTGCATTTCCTGAATGCTGAGTGATATTGAGCATTTTTTCATGTGTCTGTTGGCCATTCATATATCTTCTTTTGAGAAATGCCTATTCAGCTCCTTTGCCCATTTTTTAATTGGGTTACTTGCTTTTTTGCTGTAATGTTCTTTGAGTTCCTTGTATATTCTGGATATTAATCCTTTGTCAGATTTGTGTTTTGCAAATATTTCATCCCACTCTGTTGGTTTTCTTTTAACTCTGTTGATTCTTTTGCTGTGCAGAAGCTTTTTAGTTTGATATAATCCCACTTACTTATTTTTCCTTTGGTTACCTGTGCTTTTGGGGTCATATTCATGAAGTCTGCACCCAATCCTACTTCCTGGAGTGTTTCTGCTATGTTTTCTTTTAGGGGTTTTATTGTTTCAAGATGTATATTTAATTCTTTAATCCATTTTGAGTTGATTTTGTTATATGGTGAGATGTACGGATCTAGTTTCATTCTCCAGCTTATGGATATCCAGTTTTCCCAGCACCATTTGCTGAAGAGGCAGTCTCTTCCCCAGTGTATAGGCTTGTTGCCTTTGTCAAAGATCAGATGGCTGTAGGTTTGAGTTGATTTTTGGATTCTCTATTCTATTCCATTGATCTGTGTGTCTGTTTTTATGCCAGTACCATGCTGTTTTGGTAATACAGCCTTGTAATATAGTTTAAAGTCAGGTAGTGTTATGCCTCCAGCTTTATTTTTTATGCTCAGAATTCCTTTGGCTATTCATGGTCTTTTGTTATTCCATATAAATGTTAGGATAGTTTTTTCCACTTCTGTGAAAAATGTCAATGGAATTTTGATGAGGATTGCATTGAATTTGTAGATCACTTTGGGTAATATGGACATTTTCACAATGTTATTTCTTCCAATCTAAGATCATGGGATATCTTTCCATCTTCTCCATGCTGATACTCAACATAGAACACATAGAATGACCAAATGTGTTGGTTCTTTTCCCCATACCAAGTGGTTCTCTAATTCTCTGCACGCACAACTCAGTGTCCTACAATTTAACTTAATCCTAACACTATCTATCTGGGGATAGCATAAGATCCCACTGGTTAAGGGCTCAGTCCCATAAGACTTCTCTTCATGTCAAAGGACAGGCAAAGTCTGTACTTTTGACTGAAGGGCTATAAGTTGGTGGTTCCCATGACCCCCTCCTTGGGTTCAATCATTGCTAGAACAGCTCACAGAACTCATGAAAATGGTTTCCTTACTAGATTACCAGTTTATTATAAAGGCTAAAACTCAGAAAGAGCCAGATGGAAGACATGCATAGGGCAATGAATGGAGAAGGGGCTAGGATCTTCCATGCCTTCTCCAGGCATATCACCTTCCCAGAACCCCCATGTGTTCAGCAACCTGGAAGCTCTCAAAACCTTGCTCTTTTGGGTATTTATGAAGACTTCATCACATATCCCTGTTTGATTAGATCATTGATCATTGGTGATTAAGTCAGTCTCGAGTCTCTCTCCCTTTCTCTTAAGGTTGGGGTTGAGGCTGAAAGTTTCTGGAGGCCCATAAATCTGTTTATTTCATAATTAACAGGGTAATGGGGTTCTTTCTGCTGTTTAACTCTGGGCCCAAATAATTACAGCTTCTTCAATGGTTTTTAAGGTCAGTAGACACTAAATTATCATCAACTACATCTTGAAGGGACTACACGTATAAATATAGATGTAGAGATTGGTTTTAATAATAGAAAAACCATGATCTAAATGTGGTAAAGGAAAATACTCTGAAGTTATAGAATATAAAGTTCTAGGGACAAGAAGATATACAAGTGTGCCAAGACTTTCATATTTATATTTTGTGCTTTGCATTACAGCAAATCTTTAATATATTATATCCATTTATCCATATCTGTGTATGTGGTATGTATATGTGTATATGTATAGACAACGTTTTTTTAATCAACTTTTTACGTTTAATATAAGACTCTAGTTGGGCTGAATTTATGCTATTACTGATAGATAAGAAACACTATGAACAATTTGATTGATATTCTTTTTTTTTTTTCAACAGTAAGCAGAGGTACCCTAACTTATTTTTTTCAGTTTAGTTTTATGGTGTTTATGTAACCATAAATCAGGTTAACTTCTTCTATTTCAGGGGTATATTTTACATGTAAATCCTTAGCAAACTAACTATTTCTATACAAAAGAAATAAGAAATTTTATTATTTTTTCCTAGAAATTACATCTAATCCTATAAAACTTCCTCATAAAGCTTAATAGCTCAGTGTAAGAAAAATATATATGTCTTTCTAAATAACATATAAGTGAACAGATATGATGTAGGGGGGAGAGAGGGGTGCAGGGGGGAAGAAGAATGGGTAAAGGGTCGTGAAAATGAACTACAGTGTATATTGAGAAGTTAAAATTTAAAAAAAATAAGTAAATAACATATTTACGTCTTGATACATTCAGTTTTTTAGGGGGTCTACTTATGACTGTAGATTTCTTTGTGGGAACAACAATGACAGAAAAGAAAGAAAGAATAGAAATCATGCACATTTAATTAGGAAGCAATAATAGCCTTTGGTGTCCTCCTCTTCCCACAACCTCTCCCAATTAAAATAATTCTAATTAAAAATAACATATTGATAAAAATGCTATCTCCTGTGCAAGAGGTGTTAGATGATTTCACCCAGCTCTGCAAAGGACACTTCTAGAAGATTATATTTGGGCCTGGGTATCACACTTTCAAGAATATATCAGATTATACTCCCCCAGGAAAAAGGACCAAGAAGAGAAGGGACTTAAAACCATATGATATAAGAGAATCCCAGAACTGACTGCTTAGGATGGAGAAGGAAAAGCTCAGGGGAGGGACTGGGAGCTATCAACTATCTCAGGCCTCTTTCCTGGAAGACAGTTAAACTTATTCTATGTGGCCCAAAAATGGAAACAGAACTACTAAGTGAGGCTAAAATGGAAAGATTTGGGGTAAATATAAAGATGAATTTCCCCGTGGTTATGTCTGCTCAAAGAAAGAATTGACAACTTGAGGAGTTAGTGAGAGGTTTGTGCATAGCCTGGATAACATCTTGACAAGGGGGGCTTTGTCATTAGAAGTGTGGGTGGATTAAATTATCTTTAATGGTCTTTCCAAAGCTGAGATTCTGCACATCTTTTTTTCTGACCTTATGTCAGAGTTGTCCTGAAAGCCTCAGGCTTGGAGAAGCTGTTGTCTTCACATTTCATTGCAGAGATTTACGGACTTACTCTGCGTTGCAATACTGCAATTCCATAATTGTCTGCATGAGAATATTTAATATTTCATGCCAGATAGGATTCTTGTTGAATGATTGTTCTACTTATGTAATTGTGATATAGAAATATCTTCATGGAAGCCATTACGATCTGTTCATAAAACTTTATTTGAAATTTTAATGGTCAAAATTTATGGTCAGTGGTGGATTTGTATGCTTAACTGTAAATATTTATGCTTGATTGTCTAAATCACTCTATGCTGCTCTCTTTGGTATGAAGAGCAGTGCTTTGTAGGGTCTGCTTCTTACACTTATACCCCTATTCCAGGAGTTGCTTGGCTTAATGAATAAATATGGTTAATTTTCAGACATGTGAGATCTGAAAGCAGATCTGTCTGGGATGTGTCTCATTCTTAGAGATAAAAAGCCAAATTACTTGCATAGAGACCTAAAGATTTAAAAGTCAGGATTTAGAAATATATTGGATTAGTTTGCTCCATTCAATTCCTTTCAGGTTCTTTTATATGCTCCCTATCTCTACTTTAGTAAGAGTGGGGAAAGGTAAAGTGAAGAAAGAAATGAATATTATCTAGTAGTGGGAAAAAGGGAAAACTTGCTTAAGTCCCTCTGTTTTGCTTCAGTCACAAGCTCATAAATATTGTATTTAAAAACTTAATCTCTAAGAAGGAATTTGAGAAATTGGAAGATGAGAAAACTATAGTAATATAGTTGCTTCTAAATGGAGAAAATGAAGAGGCCTTTCTTCTTTGGCCCTCCTTCCTTAGAATTAACCTTGGAGCTAATGTTCTCCCATTGGTAGCTTTTTATGCATAGAAGCGTTTGAGCAATAACCTGATGCATGAAGAAATATTACAGTGTATGAGGGAAAATAAGAATAGACACCTTTATAACTGAGCTTAGCGTGTTGTGAAAGGCCTGAAGGTGGAGCTCTTGGCAAAGTTTTGATATAGACAGAGTATGAAGCCAGAATCTGGATATTGGTGCATGTTTACAGTCTTTTAAAACTTACCTTTTCCCCAAGACTTTGTTTTGTAATCTGCTTGAAATATAATCTTAGGCACCATGTTTCAAAATGCCAAAGAATTATGGAAAAGTTACACAAAATCTGTGATTTTTTCTTGGTCCTATTTCTGAAACTAATAGCCTAATTTATATCTTAAAAGAACCCTCAGCAGTTGTTCCTATTTTGTTTTCCTCTCTCTCACATGACATCATTTTTGGTAATAGTGAGCCTAGTTCATTATGTAATGTTCATGGTGGACTTCTTCCATTAATTGTGCTTGATACCTCCTTTTCCATGGCCACCATGTTTATCTTTCTTTCTTATTTTCCATACAGAAACAAACAAACATATCTTTCATATACACATTAGCAATGTTTGAGAGCCATTTTGTGATCCACAGGAAGCATTTTCTTTGGCAATTTTTTATTTTTAAAATGAATAGGCTTCCATATCCCCTCACTCATCACTCTCCCCCTCAGGTATTTATTGTAAGGAATTTACTGTTACACTTTTTTCTTAGTACACAGTTGCTAAATCCTTTTGGTGTTTTATATTTCCCTTTTAAAAATATTTATATATGTAAGCTTTATAAAACTAAGATCAATTTTAGAAATGGAGCTTCATATTTATCTCAAATTTTAGGATGTTTAGAAACACATTCATTTTTTAAAAAAATCTTGTTTATTTAGGATTCCGTGTGAACTCTATTTATGAAAGATAGTTTTCAGTATTTTCTCTGTCTCCCCTGTGTTTCAGTCAAGCTGCACTGTGAGCATTGCTTACGATAACTAATTATACTCATATTGCTGATGAACAAAGACAATATTTTTTAAGTCTAAAATTTTGGTTTGCAAAGTTTGAAGTCACTCTAAATCAGTCTCCAGTGTGTATGAGACATACCCTGTCATATCCGTTTCTTAACTTATTGTTATGTGGTGATTTCATTAAGATGCTTACTCAAGCTTCAGAAATAATATGGTAAGAATTAATCTTCTCAACATTTCTGGTTATGAGCAGACTGCTTGATCATTTTTCTTTTTTGATGTGTTTAGAGAGCACTGCACAAATACTGGAAAATACTGTCTTTACTGTTTTTAAGTACTTAACTGATAGCCTAAAGCTTTACTGTTTCAGGACAAACACTGAAATGCATGCAAATCTCAGGAGGCATATTTTGGTGTAGTTACTAACTATCCCTTTCCTATATTTGTTTATGTTTTTAAACATAAATATATACAAGATGAAATTTGGTCAGAATATTGTGATAACTTTATTAAAAAATTAAAGAACAATGAATGTCTGATTACAGTTTGATGAACAAAGTGTAAAAAAACCCCATGTACAGTAGTAACTAATTTGTTTCTCCTTTTTTTTAATAAATAAAAAACAAAGACTTGCAGATTATAGAATTAATATTTTAAAATATGGAGTTTTTGCAGTTTGAGAAAGGGTTTTTAAATGGTCATTTAAAAAAGATTATAATAATTGTTGTTCCTGTATTTGCTATAGCAACTTAATAGTTTTCTTTGAATTAAAGTGAATTTTTAGAGAAGATCAACTCATCACCTTTTCTTGAGAAAGATGAAATGCACTAAACATTGCTGGCCTTAGTTATAATATTGCTTTCATCTAATGTATCAACCTGGCATTTATATTTCAAGTCCAAATTCATTTGATTTAATTGGGATGGTGAAAGGCAGGCAGTGTAGACCTCTCTGCAAGTAGTCCTTCTCTCCTACTCTGGGAACCCTTGCTGAACTCCCAGTCTCTCACGCTCCCTCGCCACACTTGGCCAGGCACCCCTCAGAGCTCCCGACGTCCTTGTACTTAACTCTTCCCTGACTCCTTAACACTGTGCTCTCATAACCTATTTACTGTTCTCCCCCTACACCTCCCCTCATAGACTGAGAACGAGAATATGTCTTATATATTCCAGAGATTAACCCAGCAAATAGCACATGTTGGCATCCAATAATTATTAATCTATACATCAGGATTCTGTGGAATCTGGCTTCATAAACATAGACTTCAAAACAACAGATTTACAAATGAGGAGATCACTCCCGAAACTACCATTTTTATGCACTCGCATTATACTCCCATTTATGTAAATTTAGAAACTTGAATCTTTTATTTTTCTGAAACCAGCAGAGGTGTCCATTCAAAGTCTTTTTATTTGTAATTTGGCTTTTGATAGCTTAAAAGGCATAGTTATTTTCTTCTATTGTAGTATAATTTTACATTTCTTTGGTATTCTACTTAGAATCTGATCAAATAAAAAAATCATATATGTTTTTAAATTGTAAATAACTTGTGTTATTAATTTGTCAATGTAATATTGTCATAAATAATTATTTTTACATGAGATTCAGGGAGATATAATGAGTGGTATTGTCATAGCAGTTTATGAATGAATGGAAATATATACTGTAAATCTTTCCATTTGGCATTATTCAGTAATGTGAGCTGTTTTATAAGCACTGTAATAAAATCATCTGAAATCCATTAAAGTCCACTTGGAGCCTGTGAAATGTGAAAGACAGAGAAATCATTTAATCCCCCTGTGTCATGATGAAGCAAATGGAAATCTTACATGGTGTCAGTGATCAAAATCCCAACCCAATAGTCTTCTCAGTCATTTTGTCTCTTCTTCATTTATTCCCACCTTTGTAGATGAGACCCTTGAGATTTAGGTTTAATTCTCACCAGTTTTAACATGACCCTAAAATGCCACAGAAAAATGCCCCATCCATTGCTAAACTGATTTTCTCTAACTTAGTCACTTATTAGCATGTTTAAGAGATTATCCAAGGAACCTACAAAGGTGGTTTTTTTTACCTCCTTCAAAATCTGCTATTCAAGAGCCCTGTGAACATCTTAAGATACTTCCTGTACCACCTTGCCACATCCTCTTCCAAACCTTTTTGTCTTGGGCTCTGCAGTCAATTATCGTATTTGAGACTGATGAATAAGAACTATTCACAGATCTCTCACTAACCCAGAAGATTAAGAGTTTCTCTGGGTATTTCCAGTGCTGAAAAATTAGACTGAATAGAATAACAACCAATTGAAAATTTTGAAAAAAAAATCTATTTTAAACCATATATACACAGATAGCTATGATGTCTTTGAACACTATACTATTTTCAAAAAATATTAAAAATAAACTTTTATTTTGATATGATTTAGAGTAACATAGAAGGATGCATCATTAGCAAAGCATGAACTGCAAAGATAAAAAATGAAGAAGATTGACTAGGCAGTGTTGTGCAGAAATAAGATTTGCAACAGAGAGTATGTTATAATGGGAATTTAAGTGAGCACTGTTCTTACTAGAATGAGCTGTATAATGTAGCTAACATTAAAAAAAACCACATTTTTACATAAACACGGGATATGGTATTTAGAGTAATCCAAATCATAGTTAATTCATGGTGGATTGTGGTCAGACAAGGAAAAACAGCACAACCAATTTAAACAAAACAGAAAAACAATGAAATCATATAACTCTTTTGGGTTTTTTATTTTGAATGTCAGGGTGTAATGGGAGGCGGTTTGGTAAGAGGAGCATGGTGATGTTGATGGCAACTTGAGGCAATTTCAAGCATCGTATGTATTTATGGTATTTTTAAAAATCTAAATTCTGTAACTCTAGTATATTTTCTCCTTGAAGCAATTTATCATCATTAATTCACCAACACTTTTCAATGTGAATTATGAGTCCTTCCCACAATTTACTGATCAAAGATAATCTAAAATAAAATGGGAAATTAATTTTCTTGGGGTAAATAAACAAGAGTGGGAAGAGAGAAGTGAAGTGGGGTTAAAGAATATATAAAGAATATATATATACACACTATAGCTAAAGAATAAGTGTATAAAAATACTTCTTACTGGTATTTTAGCTATCAACAACTGAAAATGCATAGCTAGTTTCTTTCACAGTAGTATATTTTTATATTTCTTTGATATTCCATTTAGAATATGATCAAGGGCTGGCTGGTTAGTTTAGCTGGTTAGAACGTAGTATTGATAACACCAAGGTCAAGGGTTTGGATCCCCATACTGGACAGCCAGTAAAAAGAAAAAAAAAAAGAAAAGAAAAGAAAAGAAAAGAATCGATCAAATAATAAAAAAAAATTGTTTAAAAAAGGTGAATAACTTGTATTATGCTGTTGACATAATATTATCATGGCAAATTATTTTTTATATGGGAATGTGTATGTGTGTGTGCATATATAGTCAGTAGTGAAAGAGAACTGGATGGAGAGCAGAGCGTGTGTGCCTAATCTTGGAGAAATGGGAAGGGAGCAGTAAGGAAGAGACCATGGACTGGACAAGGGCATCTTGGTTCCTGGTATGGATGAAAGGTGAGAGGAGGCAGTGTGTAATTACATTATCTTTCTTATTATTTAATAGGGCATTTATATGGATAACTATTTATAGTTTATCAGTTCCACTTTGACAAATGGAGACTTCTTTTAAAAACTTCCTCACCTCCACTGTACCAGGCTTGTCGACATGGATCTGCAGAACCTCCTTACTGGGCAGCCAAGCTGAAGGAGAACCTGAGCTCAGAACTGATGAGTTACAGTGCCTCTGCAAAAATCTCTTGGCAAATTTTCAATGCAGACTTTTGTTCTGCTCTTTTAGGTGGGCGGTTCTACTACACAGCAGCACAAATTCTTAACTGTTCCAATGAAATAAACTCTGACAAGTACTTCAGTGATAGTCAGTTTGTACGAATTGATTATTCATTCATTAACTTTTTACAGAAGTTAATAGCTAACATATAGTTAGTTGATAGCTATACTGATGAACAATCAATTTATACAACTAATTATGAGCATGTTAGTTGCTAACTTCCAACTAACATATGTAAAATATATAAGCATTCTAAAAGTCCAGACTTCTTTTACAGTGAGTTGCAAAATTCTCTCTCTGTCTTTTTTTGAAGGGGTGGGGTGGAGTGGAGCTGGAATATTCTCTAAAGTTATAATGGAAATAATGAAAAAATTTCCATTAGATACCCCAATATTATTTTGTATATGCTAATATAAAGCTATCTGTATAAAGCACTGGAATTCAGCATTACATTTTAATTATATAGATTTGTGATAAAAATAACAGGAATTTAGAAGTCCTAGGGACTGAGGTCCACTGTCTATCTTTCCAGAACAGCTCTCTTTATCAACCCAGATAGAGCACAGCACTTCGAAGGAGGATAATTCATCTCACTCTTTCTCAGCTCTAGTTGTTAAAACAATTATTTTAAAATTGAACTACAATTTGCTTTACTGTATCTTATATGTACTTGGTTACATGGAAAAATCCAATTCTTCTTCCGTAATATTGGTATCCATATTTAAAGAGTGATCATGTCCCACCTTGTTTTTCCCTAACTCCTTTAATGATGCATGAGTGATTCATTTACAGACTTCAGTACCATCTTTTTCTCTTTTTTTCTATCGATTCCAGTTTGTTAAAATTTCTTATAATGTTATCTGATTATTAGAGAACATAGCAGCGTTACTAGTCCTTGACTCTGGATGTTAGCTGTACCAATATAACGATATACTGCATTAGACTTTGAAAATACAGTGCCCTTCTGGAGCATGGTAAACCTACTGCTAACTCAGGTACTCAGAATTGTTTTTAAATTGGTTGTTCGTCTTTTTTTTTTTTTTTTTTTTTGCCGGCTGGCCCTTATGGGGATCCGAACCTATGACCTCGGTGTTATCAGGCTGCTCTCTAACCAACCCAGCTAACTGGCCAGCCCTAAATTGGTTATTCTTATTCTGGATTTTCAATACTCAAGCGTGGAACCTAAATAATGGACTTTATATTCACCAATCAATAAACACTTATTGAGTGTCTATTAAGTGTCAGGCCCTGTACAATGCTCTAAGGACGTACTGGTGAATAAACGGTCCCTGCTCTCACAGAGCTTAGATTCTCACAGAGAAGACCAGCATTACAATGGATGAGCGTGAAATGATGTTTCTCATAGTTCAAAGATTAGAAGTGAAGTTGGGAAAGGTGTCCATGGTTTGCAAGAATAACTCCATGTTATCTCCTCTCTTGCTACATTTTTTTTCTCTTTGAAATACCACTTTCATTTTTTTATTATTTATTTTTATTGTAACAATGTTGATTGTACCTATCTGTGGGGTACAGAGTTGAACATCGATACTCATGTGCAGTATGTCTTACAATAAAAATAAATATTAAAAAAAAGACAAATACCACTTTCTTTTTTTCCCCTGAAAATCTCTTATCAATTAATTTCTATTGACACATAGTAAAACCTCATTCAATTGTTTATATATTCTGTTATTATCATTATTATTGATACTCTGCAAAAAGATATACTCTGAGTATTTCAATATGAATTATAATTTCAAACTCTGTACAGGAAATCTTTCAGTATGGCACAGTGGTTTCAGATATCACTTTTAGTTTTCCCATTGTCCTTTTCTGTCACCCGACTTTTATTTTCATTTTATAATGATTTAAAAAAAAAATCATTAACCTGAAAAGCTAGATAAATATTTGTTATTATTTTCCTGTGTATTTATTTAGATGATAATGAGATTTTGAAGACTGTAGAAAGAATAAAACTAGAGGATGACAGGACAAACAAAAAATCTTTTGTAGCAGGAAAATAGTATTTGACTTAACCCGGAAACATTTTTTCCCCTGAATTAGCATGTCCTACAAAAAGAAAATAAAAAAGAAAGAAGGGAACATGTTTGATTCCATCATATATGTTTACACAGTCACTGAAGGGATACATTAGGTATTTGTCTACAAATTCTACAAATAAAAAAAAAGTCAAAATAAGTCTAAACAATATTAAATGACCAGTTATGATATCAAACTAATGAGCACCATAATCCATTGGAATGTATTATAAGACCCGATCTTTTGCATAGAGTGTTGGGATATATTTGAATCTGAATACAACTTATAATACTTGATTTGTTTTGGAGATTAGTACATTGAAAAGAAATGTAATTATGACTTTGCAAAATATACTGTCTTAGTTGGCCTTTGTAAATTCCACTTAAGGATAACATATAGACATTAATTTGTTATTATTGACATATAGAAGAAAGCATATGTAGGTTGCACCTATATCCTTGATTTGCTGGAATGTCCTGGTTTACACCTGTTGTAGAGCAATTAATGCCTGTGAATTATTTCAACACCCTCTTTCACTCTCCACAGTACTGCAGTTTGAACAGAAATATATCCTCACTTTATTAATAGGTCCAAGAGTTTAATTTTGTCTAGATAACTATATTAAAAAATATTTTTTAGAGAAAGTTAAACCTAGTTTAAAACATTTTGAAAACGTAATTAAGATAACAAAATTTACATATCATTTTTCAGAGTTGAATCATGACTTGACTGATTCCTGGGGCAATATAGAGATTTCACTTTTAATTCCTTAAGCCATAATATTTAGTTTCCATTCACTAGATTTTATAAAGATTTAAAGGGCCACATTAGAATTTTAAAATATGGATTTAGTAGTGGTCCTTCTATTGATAACAGTTAACACTTTAATCAGTGTATAGTAACCAGACACTATTCTAAGAGCTTTTTACACATTATTTTATTTAGTCTATACAGCAACATATTATCTCTTTTATAACTGAGGAGACTGAAGCTTAGAGTAGTTAAGTGTGTGTTTTCTACCTTCTGCTTTGCTGAAGAATTAAACAGATAGCTATGTTCTAAATCAGCAGGATAAAATAGGCCCATCAAGTTACTACCAGTGAATGTAATGTTAATATTTGCTTCCTAACTGTCATGAAATGTCTAGTAACTTCTGGGATATTACATTATTATATACAGGAAGATTGCCCATAGAGGTAGACTGCACATTCCTTGAGATATTCTAAATTTTACTGTGGGATCAAGTTGCATCATTGGGCCTACATAGTTGGATAACATTGTTTTGGAGTATTAAAAATGTGACTCTTCTGAGCTAGGTTCTGGTGTTATTTCCTGGGTTTGCCTTTAACGGTGTTATGAGAAGGTGTTCCATTTCGTTTGTTTCTTTATTTTTTATTTATTTTTTATAATACTCTTTCCTCTTTTTCATAGTGTCTACCAGACTTCAGAGTGAGGAGAAGACATGTGTCTTCTGAATTGTTGATATGCCTTTTATGGGCACTGTGAATTTTTTTTATTGTTGTGTATTTTTATGTGAATTTTTTGATTATGTTGTTCTCTTTTTTTTTTGGATCCCAGAAAGAGCCAACTTCATGTTTCACTTTTTGTTATTGTATTGTTATTTAATACACATTTCTTGGGCTGACTTTAACCTTGGTTTCCTTTTCATTCTTTGTCCTTACAGGCAAGAGCATGGATCTAGAGTCTGACCACCATGGTTCAAATCTCATCCCAGCTGCTCCTCAAGTTTGGACCTTGGACAAGTTAGCTAACCTCTATTAGCCTCAGGTGCTCACGTGTAGCAAATGAGGATAATAATAAATCAACCTCATAAAGTTGTTATGAGAATTAAATGAGATAATGCATGTAGAGTTCTAAAAACATTACCTGACATATATGTGTGTGTATTATTATTATGCCATGACATTGCTCTAATATTTGTAAAACTATTCAAATTCTTTTTATATTGAGGCTTAACATGACATTATAACATTGCTTCTTTTTATAAACATAGTATGAAAACAAAAACATAAATACTCTCATCAAACTGAAATAGTTCCCAAAGTATATGTTAGACTGAGTCTACATCTCGAAAAATATAGATTCTGTTTAGTTTGTTTTATTTTAATAAAATATTTAGAGAATTTAGGCAAAAAGCAGTGAACCTGTGTAGATGAGTAGGTCTGGATAATATGTAATTAATACTTTGCCAAGTTGAGAAACTGATTAAATAAATGCAAACTTCTGATTCTACTAAGATAGAAAAAGAAATAGATAAATATAAGTCGTATAAGAAGAAAAATACACTAAATAAACACAAAATTTTGCAGATACTTTACTTTTTCAAGGAAATGAAAGTATTTTCTGTTCCATTGCGTGGGAGGAAGGATTTGAGTTTCAACCACAAAAGCAAGCATGTCCAGGCAACTGAACACATGCAGGGTGGTTGGCCAGGCCCCATTTCTGCAACAAGTTCGTGAAAGATGGGTTAATTAGGTTAATACTCTGCCCTATGAAAAACCCATTGAGCATAATGAGCTCTTTTGGGGATATTGTATTTATCATTTTCTTTTATTTCTTCAAAGTTTGATGAAGCTATACAATAAGAAAACATTTTCTGTTGAAGCCTGGAAATAGTGTTAAATTACAGGGGATAAAATTGTTTTCATCTTTATCTGACCCTTATTATTAAGACACTTTGTATTATGCTTATAGATAGTTTTGTTTGTTTGTTTTTAGATTGATAAGGCTAATCCAGCCTAAATTATTTTTATTTAGCTGTCCATAAATACCAGAATTGTAGTGGTCAGCATCACTGTTCTGGATACCATCCAGGTCCTGGCTTGGGCAGTAGGACATGTCTATGGCATGGTTTGGGGAAAAAATAATATTGTAAGAGGAGGATCCTTCAAAGTGAAGTCTTCAATTTACTGAAATATAGAAAGAGAAGAACCAAGTTGTGTAGTAAGTGCCTGAAGTTCACTGGTAGGGTGTGAGAAGAGAGAGTGGATGATTAGCAGGCTTAGAGACGTAGGATGCATCTAGCATATATCAGAAGGTAAAGTCAGAGTGGAGGGAAAAAAGAACTGGAAAGAAAAAAGGTATTTATTGTCTCATATAAATGTGAGATACTGCTGGAGACTAGTCTTGAAATAGGATCAATGCTTCTTTCTAGAAATCCTAGGGTCAAATGCAAGTAATCGGCATCTATCTATGGTTTAATTAGCTTGGCTCAATTAATTCATTCAGTAGTTGCATTCTCCAAGTCGAAACGGAGAAATGTCATCAGCATAGATCTTGTGTATAATCCTGATACTCTCTTGTTTGGATTCTGCCTGTGGAATCAAATGCCAGAAATCCAATGAATCCCCCGGTCCATACTCTAAGCTTAGAGAAAAGTGAGGGTCAGAGAAATTACATGACTTCCAATTCCTGAAACTATTAAATACAAAGATTGCATAAAATTTTTCACAGCTACATTTATGGAATTAAAGTCATGGAATAGATTGTAATACAAATCCTATAACTTGGTCAAATGTTTGATTAAAACTGAATGAGTCCATCAAACCCATACCCACTTACCTTATAGAGCTACTTCACAATCAAGAGCCTTTTATAATTCAAATAGTTTCAGATAATATAATTGAGATTTTCATGTTAAGTAGTTAAGTAGGTGCCTTAAAACTGTCAGTGATATCTGAATATTGATGGGGAATGGAAAGATGGTTTCTGCTTTCACACTTGATTATCTTATATCAAAGATCTTCTATCACAGTGCATATTTGCATATTTATCCACTTAGAAGTAGGAATGCATGCCCATATTCCTCACTGTTGAAATTAAAGAAACAATGAGCAAAATTATTTCTATTCTAAAAGACTAAATTGAACCAGATAAAATTTTATTTTCAGAAAAACTTTAACACTTTAAAGAATGGCTCTTAAAGATTGTCAAGATGTAAATAGGAGGATAAGTGAACCAATGAGAAGATACTTATGGTACATCTACGCATTGAAGACCCTTGGTTTTTGAATACTACATAAGGCAACAAAGTAGGTCTTACCTAGAGATATCTATTATATATGTGTGTATTTGGGGCTGTGGATGATGATAGATTACTGATTTTAATTGTCCTTTATTTTCTCCATATTTAAGAAACATCAGTGTGGCCTTCTGCCATTTTCCCCGTATAGGTTATTCCACACATATTGGAAGAATGAGAAAAGGTTGTTATTTGAAAGAAGATTAGGTATTGGAAGTGTTTTCTGTCTTTCTGTAAAATTTTAATATTATATTTTAAAGGTTTTTTTTTCTTTTAGTCTAAAATTTGAGTAAATTATAGAATTATACGATATTTTGCAGTTTGTAGCTTAACAAAATTAAAATTGTTGTCTCATCTAGTCCTTATGGAGTATTATAAACATAAATTGCGAGGAACGATTTCAGACTAACATTTGTTAGTCTGTTTGTTTTTCTAGCCTAGAGTTTGGTGGTTATATCTTTGACCTTTTATCTTGAAATATTTGCCAGACCTAACCACATCACATGCAAAAACATTTAGCTCATGGACAAAGCTAGACTTGGTAGAATTAAGAAGTAGTCAAGATTTTTCTCTGGGAACAGAAAATTATTATCCCCAACAAAAGAATAAGCACTTTCATAAGGATCAAAGTTGTCAACCCAAGGGATAAAATTTTGGTAATGCAGTTTCAGATAGTTGGCTCACAAGTGAGAGAATTTTTGTGTGGGTGGAGGCCTCGCCTCTTTCCTGGAGCCATGAGTCCCATGGAAAAAGGTTAGACTAGTTGTGTCTACTTAGTTAGAACATTTATAGATACTTTCTTAGCTACTCAGTAGATAGATTATATCTCAGTTCTAATCTGTGTGGTGTTGTGTATTGTGCAAATAAGGACTTGCCATTTGCCTTTTAGAGAATATAGATCAGTTTGTAAGATTCATCTTATGAACCTGTAAAGGACAGAAAAATCGTAGTATTTTTCATAAAAAAACCATTTTCAATTGAATAAATGCTTCATGTGTATCATTTCTTATGGTCTCTGAGTTAACTACTCATGTCTTTGTGGCCCCCATGCTTTATACTTGGTAGAGTAGCTACTAGCATATTTTAAGCAGAACTTAAAGATTGTAATAATTAACTCTGAATTATTAAACTGATGAAGAACGGAAACATCATGAAGTGATTCTGTACAGACACTCCTTTTTATTTTCATACTCCATTTTCTTCTTTTCCTGTCAACCATTCTTTTATTACAGTGCTTATTAATTGATAAAACAAACTCATTTGAAGTCTGTGGCATGTTTCAATATCTTTTGCTCTTTTAGTTGACTAAGGTCACTCTTGGCTTTGCTTAAAAAAGCAAATATAGACATCAGCAAAGGTCACTCATACATCATGGGATATTAATTATCAATTTCTATTAGACAAAAGTTCAAGAATATTCACTTAGGTTATTTTGCACTTCTTTCTGGGCTTTTTCAGAGACCATTGGTGGATCTTAACAATCACCTTGGGAAAACATTTAGCTCCATTTATTGGAAGGATATAAAATAAAGCCACCTAAGATAAAAGAGATGAAATTATCGGTAATATTGGGTATTCTTACTTAACCAAATTCTGGGCTGTTCAATGTCTGATGTTGTGGTTTGTGAATTAACCAGTTTAGTCACCTTTCCTTTTGTTTCTTTTGGATGTATTTCACTGCTTATATATTTCTGTAATAAACTTTAGGCTATTACCATCAGTGAAGAAATTAGTGGTATCTGTTAATTTTGATATTAATTCAAATTGTATGCAAAGAAAGTAGGCCTTTCCAGTCAATGAATGAATGAGTATAAAATTGAAGGGAGAATTAATCAATATGTATATTTGAAGTTGGTAGTAATCATAAACTGAATTCGCTTACTTGGCTAATTATTGACTTCACATGGTTTTATAAGAAAAATAAAGCCATGATAGCACTTTACTTGTGTAAGCATGTGAGAGACTGACACCAGAATAAAAGCACAAAAAGTGGATGATTATGTAGAATTGGCACCTTTGCAAGCCAAAGTCATGTCCAAGCTGAAAGTTTTGGAGAAGCAAAAATGCCTTGAAAAAGCAGAGGAAGCTGGTCTATAGAGAGAAGCTGGAAAACGGACCAAGACTCAGAGAATCAGAGCTGAGAGACCATGTTGCATAATGACTGAGGAAAGGACTATTGACTTGACTTTCTTACTTTCCAGGTGGAATGCCTCCAAGTGGCCAAGCTGTACATTTTCCTTTTCTGTGATGTATACAAAATTTTGTGTTTTATACTTAATGAGCCCCCCTTTTACTTTAGTTGGTTTGAGTGAATTTCATTGAAATGATTCCTAATTGAGACCGTAAGGAATTCATGTTTAAAATCAAACACATTTTCCACTCCACTTGAGCTCCCAGTATCATCTTTCTTACAGTTACTCAGGTCACAAATCTTGCATGGTCTTTGACTCATTCCTTGCTCTTATTATCTGTAGCCAGTCATGAAGGTGTGTGGTATACTTCTTGGTTTCTAAGCACCACAACCTAAGAAATGCTATTTCCTATGGTTCCCTAATTCGTTTCCTTCGTTCACACACAAAAATATGTAACTGATGTACAGATACCTCGAATTCATTTCTGCCTCTGTTCCTTAGTGACTATTGCTATCCCTGCCCTTCCTTCTCTTTCTTTATAAAGATTTTTTCCTTTCTTTTCTCTGTGATCCTTTTCTTTGTAATGCCTCAAAAATGTTGTGTCTTGTCTTTGATTCTTAATTAACTTATTTTGAATCTCATAATTAAGAACATCTACGATGAGCTCTCCTTGGGAATAAAGATAGAATTCCCAGTTCAATTCTGTTCAACAAACTTTATTGAGAACCAGCTATTTGCCAGGTACTGTGCTAATTGCTGAGACATGAGATGCAATGATTTATTCATTTATTCAACAAATATAGATTCAATTCCTAAAATATGCTAAGTCCTGTTTTAGGTAGTGGTCTCTGCCCTTGTGGAGTGTGGTTACTAAGCACCACAGCCTAAGAAACGGTATTTCTCATGATTCCCTAATTCATTTCTTCATTCTTACAGTGGAGATGAGTAATCACACTGATGTCACTTCATGCATGCTCATGATGGCCTTCTCAAGTAAATTGTAAACCCCATAAAGGGAAGAAACTGTCTAGTCTTCCTTATTTCCCGAACACCTCCTCATTCTTTTCACGAACTCTTCTTTATGGAAACTCCTTAGCCTAAATTCCCAGCTCTACTCTCTCTTTTTTCATGTTCTTTAACAGAAAATTTAGACATATTTCTGACTTTCATTTTTGCACAGTGTCCTGTTTCTAAAGGCTGTATATTCTGTTCTGATATCTAAAGAGTTGCCATGTCCAAGTCCCCACACATCAGTCACTGAAGTATGACATGCTTCAACACAAACTCGTACTCTCCCACCACACCTTCCTCCCTCCTTTAACTCTTTGTGGGGCTGTCTCCCCAGTTCCCTAGGCCTGAAACCATCCAGTCATCTTTGACTCATCATTCCTCTGCTTCAGTCCTTGCATCTAATTAGTCATAACATTATGTGGATTCGTCCTTCTAATTGTTTGCTGTATCCTTTTCTTCTGATTGATGATCACATTGACCACTGTGGGTTAAGACTTCATTATTTCAGATTTGAACCATTAGATTAGTTTTCTAACTGGCCCCCTTATCATCATCTTTTACTCTGTCCAAGTCTTCCTGTCATAAAGCATTATTTAAATACTTCCCTTTATCATCTTTCATCCTCTTAAAAAAATCTATAAAGAAATCCCATTTCTCGTTACATCAAATATAATTTTTCTTGAGTTTCAAGGCACTTAATGACATGGTCTCGATCTGTCTGTCCACCTTCATTTTCTTCCTCTCTCAACATGAACTCTTCTTTAGTCAGACTATCTTCACACGCGCCCTGCTCCTTCTAATGCTTTTACTCCAGAAATAGTAGAAAATTGAGTGGTAGTAGGAGTCAGACAGACAGGGCTGGAACCCAGCTCCTGCTTCGGTCATTTCCCAGGCAGGGTAAGTTACTTAGCCTTAGTTTCCTAATAGGAACTATTTAACTCATCACATCTTGTGAGTAAAAGAAACAATGTAGGTTAAGTGTTCACTACATTGTCTGGTGATATCACATGCTTAGTAAATGTTGTAGCTATTGTTTTCCTCTCCTGGCTTGCATTCCTTCTATCCCTCCACGTAACCTAACTGCTCCCACTTTTAAGGCTTTACCTGATGTCCTCCATCCCAGTGAAATCTTAACCAACTTACTTGTGCTTTCTCTGAATTTCTAGAGATCAAACACTACATAAAAAATGGGGTCTGATTACGTATTGAGAAGGTTAACAAGAAATAATATACAGAAATCCAGGAGGCTTGGCATCTAGCCCATTTTTCCACTAATTATCTTGAGACCATAGATATAATCATTCTGAACCTCAATTTCCTCATCTTTAAAATGGGAACATTACGCACTTTTTCCACTTCATAAGGTTTTTGGAGGATCAAGTAAATTTACCTCAGAAACTGTCCAGGATTATTACAAGTATAGATTTTCACTGCATATTTAATGATTGATTGGTTGTTAGGATATTCGGTAAAAGTTTGGCATTAATTTGTGGGATTTTTTTTTTTTTGAAAAATAACCATGTATAAAAATATACTTATTATAGGTGCTATTTAACAAATACATTTCTTTAGGGCAATACTAAAGAAATGAAGAAATTCAGTCTTCTTGATTTATTTAGATATGTAGTTCATTCATCATCATTTTTTGTCTGGTTCCGTGAGAACTATACTTACAGAAAGGATAGAAGTTTAAAACAAACATGTTGACAAACTTTTGGCATTCTCAGTGCTTAGTGGTAATTCCAGAGAAGGTTATTATTCCTTCTTGAGATATTTCAAAGTTTTCAAAAGAAGTAAAGATGACATTAAAAACATACACTAATTAGTAAAGTTTAAGTATTTTTCTAATTTTAAAGTCTAACTTCTCCCTGTCCTTAAGCTGTCTAATTCTCTTTTTAATTTGCCTGTAGCCCACAGACCTCAATCCAAAGGGGAAAAATATTACTAAAGTGGTCCAGTATGTAAGGTTACTCTCCTGTTGGCCGCACCCAGCCTAATTGGAATTGCTGAAGATGGGACAAAGGAATGCAGGCCACAGGGACTTGCCCATTTTCTGTGATTCATATTTTGGAGCCAGTGGGGTGAAATTTAGAGGGAATCCACTCCTATCTAAACGTCATGTTCTCACCCCTAGACAATTATTTTTCAGAACCAAAGTTTTTTTTTTTTTTTTCTTTCTAAATCTGGCACACCTCTTGGGAAAACCAAAACTACGTCAAGCCATCACAGGTTGCATCTTTAGTCTTATTCATTCAGTTTCCTTAACCGCAGACACAATGAAGAAATAAGATGGAGTAATTCAAGGTGGTTGTTAGTTGGGTTCTTTTGTTTTGCCTCATCTCTGGGAATTTTGTAAATAAAATGTGTGTAGTAGAGATCAAGATGATTTTTTTTTCCAAAGAAACAACTTGGAATTTCTATGAGTTTTCCCCCACAGCTACTCTCATGTGTTGATGCTTTTGGAAGAAATGAAATTCTGAAGTTAATGTAATCTGTGAAGAAACCCTTGGGAGCTATAAAGCTTTCCAAACTGACGATTCAAAGCACATGCACTACTCTAGCTTTTTTGATGACTAGAAGAACCAGTTCTAATAAAATAATTGGCCAAACTTACTACTAGGATCTCTGAACAAAATCCTTAGACAAAGAAGTGAAATCAGTGAGTGTAACAGCAGTAAGTAATTTGACTTAAAAGGTGTGATTTACATAGAATTTAAAGCACTTTGACTGTCGTCCTTATATGGAAACTTTTCCCTTTGTTTTATTTTTCTGAAATGTGCAGCTAAAAAAACTCTTCAAATTATTTACCATTTTATCAGTGAAGACTTGAATTTAAATGGAATTTGAAATGAAAATGACGTTAGTAATATGTTTATATTGGGGTTTTTTTAGGGTCAGCTCTTAAAGTTTGCTAATAGAAGAATTTGTGAAAAGTAAGACTTTAATTTTCAAAAAAAAAATTTTTTTTTTCTGGGTAATTCTTTCTCAGTGGATTTCCAGGCCTATATCCCAATAACAGGCTGATGGTTATGTCATTTTCTTTCTTTTTTTTTTTTTTTAATTCATCTTAACATCTCATGGTTTTTCCATCAGCTTATTTTAAAGTCAAGTTTTCAAATGTAATTCTTTGACTTAATGAATTTTACTAGAAATAATTATATTTAACAGTCAAAATGTATTAATTCAGCTGTATTTAATTATTTACTAGGGAAGATGACTGAGAATTTCTGTTTAATTGTAACATTCCTTTGTGAATTGTGGAAAGTCAAGTGGGAAAAGACAAAGCAAGCAACTTCTTTGTAAGATTCCGCTATCAAACTATTACTATGATATAAAATTCCCTTCTTTTGTTCTGTCTCATCTCAAAATTCATGGGCAAATGATTTTCTTTTTCTTTTTTTGACAGTGAAAGGACTAATACAGATCTTTGAAGGATGAGAGGTTTAAGAAGGTGAAGGAATTTAGGCATGAATGTGGTTGTGGGTTAGACATGGGTAAAAAATGTAACATTTTCAACATAGCATCTGGAGTCAAGAGTGGCAATTTTCTGAGACCAAAGAGGCAAGAGTGAGATTCCAGAAATTTCACAAATCCAGGCCCAGGTATAAATGAGTTTGCAAATTTTAGTCACCTTCCAAAGGATATTTAAAAAATTTGTTCCTCATTGCAGAAAAAAACGGGTATTTTTGATTGAGGTCACCACTGTTACAAATTGCCTAATTTTCATACAGTTCCAAAAAAAGTTATATAAACACAAGAGATATCACCACATTTTGTGTTGTGCTTGCTCATTCTTACTTTACGTGATAGGTATGCATGCTTTTTTTCCTCCACCCCCAACTCCTACTAATTTTTCCTCTCAAATGCCTACAATTCAGAGGAGAAAATGGGAGAATAACCCCAATAAGAAGGGTAGAAAAGATTAAAACGCAAATGAAAGATATCAATTTTTTTCAGGCTAGGCTGCAAATCTAGATTGTATTTCATAAGACGAGAGAGGAGTCGCAGGAAGGTTTTCCCCTGTTGCTGTGACAGGTCACCGTTTCTAATCTGAGGGTCACAGCCAAGTTCCCTGTTTAGTAATTGCTTGATTTGACATCTATCTTGACCTTTATCTACTTTGACCTTTCTGGCTGGAGGTCACAAAAGCAAAAGAAGATAGAAGTCTTATAAATGCCTTGATGATGAAAAATGAGAATGGTATCCCTTCGGCCCTGCGTATGAATATATGTATAATGTGTTGAGGTGTTTTAACTCTTTGGTGCAATCCACAGTGGAAACACTCATCCATTTTTATCTGATTCTAGAGATTTATTTTGTAATGACTTTGTGGTGAAGATTACAGATATTAAAAGTGGCAAAATCTTGTTGAATCTAAAACTTGACCATAAGAAGTAGGGGCAGATTGCCCTGGATTAATTATTTTTGATCTGATCAGAATTCAGAAGCACATAATTGTGAGGTCACAAATAGAAAGTGTTACTTTTCAAATTCTCTAAAACAGAGCAGACTATTTGATATGTGCTTTAAGTGTGTGCTCATTGTTTGTCACAGGATATACGATATCATGAATAGATGTTAAATTTCTTTCTCACATATTGTTGGGTATAGATCAGGCATAAGTCTTACCCTTTTCTAAGGATAAAATATTGTATTTTTTCCTAAAATAATATTGGTAAATAAAATTCAGATTTTTTTCTTTACATAATCAGCCCAGGGATGTGAATTTGAAGGTGAGAAGCTGCATTTTCTTTGCCAAATGTTTTGTCCTAACCTGAGAAATTTTTAGCTAATAATTTTTGAGGCAGTTATTTAGAAGAAACTGAATACTGTACCCGAGAGTCTATTTTAATATAATTTCATGCTTTTTGTCAAGAATAGTGGGCTGAAGAGAAAATTACAATTTTTGATGCTATGCAAATTTCTCTGTGTATCTTTGCAATGATATAGTAGACAGATGTAATGATATAGTAAGTGACATAGTAATGATATAATAAATGAAAAAAATGAGGCACTGTGCATTCCCGAAGTGGATATATGGACATTTTTGGAAAAGTATTTAGTATTCACCTGGGTTTTTCATCAAAATTGAAAGATAGAATACCTTAAAATGATTATAATTGGTTTTGTATGAAACTATATCATCACTTGCTTTAATTTGTCATGTCCGATAACGTTGATATTTTATTTTATATTATTGTAAGCGACCCAGAAGATTAAAATATCAAAGATATTACTTAATGTATTTGTCTTTTATTCTCTATCTTTTCTTTATAGTATTCATCACCATTTATGATTATACATTTATTTCATGATTTAAGTAATATTTATCTTTTCCACTCAACAGTCTGTTTGCTTACAATTGCATTCTCAGCACCCAGCTTCGTTCCTGACACAGAGTAGGCCTTTCAATACATGCCACTGCACACGTGAAAAAAAAAAAAAAACTTGTAATGAATGAATTATCCTTTGAGACTCCACCTGACTAAGGCACAAATGAAGTTGGTGGAGGGATGAGGAAATAAAAAAG
Organism: Cynocephalus volans; assembly: GCF_027409185.1. Taxonomy (NCBI): domain Eukaryota; kingdom Metazoa; phylum Chordata; class Mammalia; order Dermoptera; family Cynocephalidae; genus Cynocephalus; species Cynocephalus volans. Next base: position 97,790,303 of record NC_084468.1, on the reverse strand, counting down.
GGAAGAGTCGGGCCGAGCCCGTGGCGCACTTGGTAGAGTGCTGCGCTGGGAGCGCAGCGACGCTCCCGCCGCGGTTCGGATCCCATATAGGACTGACCGGTGCACTCACTGGCTGAGTGCCGGTCACGGGGGGGAAAAAAAAAAAGGGAAGAGTCTTCACCTCTCTGAGCATGAAGATATGGGTTTTATTGGCTACTTATCCAGCTCTCCTGTTTTGAGTAGGTTGTGGAGTGCATCTGTTCTACGTAGCGCTTCCAGTTGTCATGGTTCAAACCTGGGTTTATAGACAGGGAGGGAAATGATGAACTTTTGTGCTGGTGAACTGGCTCTCAGAAAAACAAAGCACAAATTTCTAACTTGCCGATTTCTGTGGTGCAATTAATCTCGCCACAGATGATTTCAAGTTACAAAGTGATGTCACTGAATGGGAGTTCGGAAGTGACACGCTAACGGGCTCTCCCCAGCAGTGCCAGCACATCATCGGGAGCACGTCTTTGAAAATCTACGTTCCCAGCTTCTTTTCCTACCACTCTCTAGATGGAAATTTACAGTCTGATGACACCGGGCCTTGACTTACACTTGTGGTGGACGCGGAGATGTACCACCCTGGCCCCTTCAAGGAAGGACTTGCTGCCTCGCTGCCACCTCTCCGTCTCTTCTTCGAGCGCTGCCTTGCCCAGGGTCACACCCTTCCGGCATCCTGCAGCTAGTGACAGAGCCAGGAAAGGATATGAATTGAAGGTCTGGCTGCAGCGCTCCCCGTGGTGACCATTAGTGTCTCAGCTCAACTTCTCCATCTGCCCAATCCTGGGGTCCCCAGCTCCCTTCCACAGGTATTGATCCTCACAAACATCCTGCTCTTAGTGTCCATTTCAGAAGGACCAAACTGTGACCACACTTTGGTATTTTACTTCACTTTGCTTCATTGCTTGAGAAAACCTTCTCACCTTCCCCATTGACCAGACTCTTGTCCACCTTTTCTGAAATTAGCTTGGGTTTGTCATTTCTGGGAAATCACTGAACAACTCTTAGATAGGCCAAGTGGTTTCATAGCATCCTGGACAGATTGCTATCTCTTTTCTTATCATATTATGTCAATATCTATTTATCTGTCTCCATCACTAGATTGTAAGTTCCGTAAAAGTTTTCTTCTATCTCTGATACCACATGCCTAGTGCAGTAATGACATGTAATAGTCACTCAATAAATACTTATTTGTTGAACTGGACTAAACTGAATGGTTTGCCTCTAGTTATCCAGTTCCCTTTATGAGCTGTTTATATACTAATTGGGGGACTTCTGAATACTGAGGTGGAGTACTGTGGGAAAGCAATGGCCAACCTTTTCTTGAAGGGCTGGAAAGATGGTCATCTGGGCTTCAGTGCTGGTCATCTTCTCTTGGTATGAAGGCAATGACATCGACACCCTTTATAAAATAAGACAGAAGTAAAAACTTGAAAAAGAAAGGATACGTCTCTTGAAAAAATACAAATAGCCAGCTTCCAAATTATATTTAGAAAGGTAATAGTTCTTTTTCTTGGTTCATATATTTATATAAATAGGAAAAAGTGACAATCAAATTCTGGTTCTGTTTATAAAAGAGTTAATTTCATTGTCTTATTAAAATACAAATCTCTTCTACAGAGTGTACATGAGGTGTACAAAATAAGTAGTGTTTATTTTGAAAGAAGGTAGAAATCACTGATGAAGATATATTTAATAGTTTTCAGAAACTAATTTTTCATTGATAGAATACAGTTGTATGGTTTTATGATATGTTGAATCCTTAAATATGTGAGTTTGATTATGTTTGGCAGTGGTCTATTGAAAGAGAGATGAATTTGTAGAAATTAGGCAAAGAGTTTACCTTAGTATACACCACTTGAATTAAAGCGAGCCTTTTAAAATATTTAATATATCTATGTCACTAAGTTTTTGCAAGGCTTATTGTGGGAGCCAAATTTCGTGTATGAAATTGTATCTGAGAGGTCAGAGGAGTGTGTAAATTGGGGAGTGGAGATTAAGAAAATTTTATTTTGGAAAATTTCTTGTATAATTTTTCACAATAGTGTATTCTATTCCCTTAGGTGGAAATGAAGTTTTTAAACATCACAATCAGTCAATGATAAAATAAGGTAAGAGAAATATGTGAAGGCCATAAAATTCTGTGTCCAGTTATATAAAGTTTATCATTATAGAAGAAAAGTGTGACTGGGCTCTAAATATAATCAATTTTTGTAGCACGTTGAACTGTCTATATTTTTATAATTCCATTTTTGGTTCATCCTCTGCATACAAACATTGCTTAGTTGTTTGTAATGCTATTTTACTTATTTTTTCTGTGTTGTGTTCTAGCACCTGGAGAATTTTAGTAATGATACCTAAATTTTGGCATGTGAACTACTCAGATGACTGAGAAAAGTTCCCCTGTGAGGGCGGTTGATGATCTAGAAATGTATCAGTTTCTTGGGGCTCTCATAACAAAATACCACAACCTGAGTGGCTTAAGCAACACAAATGTATTGTCTCACAGTTTTGGAGGCTGGGAGTCTGAGATCAAGGTGTCAGCCAAGTGATGCTCCCTCTGAAGGCAGTAGGAAAGGATCTTTTCCAGGAATCTCTGCTAGCTTCCAGTAGTCCCTTGGCTTGTGGCAGCATAACTCTAGTCTTCATATGGCATTCTTCCTGTGTGTGTGTCTGTGTCCAAATTCCCTCTTTTATGAAGACAACAGTCACACTGGATTAGGGGCCAATCCTACTCTGGTATGACTGCATGTTAATTAATTACATCTGCAATGGCCCTATTTCCAAGTAAGGTCATATTCTGAGGTACTGGGGTTAGGGCTTCAACGTTTGAATTTTGGGGGGACACAATTCAACCCTTAACAAGAATCAATACAACTTATATCCAGTTTTGAAGGGGATGCCTGCCACTGCTGCTTGATGCTGTGACTTTGCCAGCAAAATGCTGTTGATTCATAGACGAGATGCTTTCATGAGTGAGAGCAGGGAAATAATCCAGCGTTTAAAAATGTTTAGGTAGAGCCTAAGCTTTGGAGATAGACCTGCATTTGAATCCCTGTTGAACAGAACAAGGATTTGAATCCTGTTTCTGTTCTTCACAGTCTATGTGTTTTGAGCATATAGTTTAAACTCTCTGAGCCTCAAATTCTTCATCTAAATATGGGGGTTATAATATCAATCTCATACGGTTTCTGGAGCATCAAATGAAAAAACTTAGGTAAAACACACCCTTGGCACTCAATAACTAGTAATTATATAAAGTCCCAAAGCAGAAGAGAATGGAAAACTCTTGAATTGCCAGTGTGTTTACATGAGTTTGAAAGAAACAGAATTCTTGTCTCCAAAAGAAATGGTGTAGGCAATCTCAGGTATGCTTACCATGTTTATGTTTTAAATCCTATAGAATCCTTGCAAGCCAGGTGTTTGTTTTTTACTCTTGTTCAAAATATTTTTGGATATATTGGTATAACAATGATGATTGCTCAAAATAAACTATTCTGCTGTTCAACTTTGAAGTCAAAATCTCAATCATGGAAATGCTAGCAGATTCAAGCAGTGATACAAAATATACTTCATAAATAAATAAAGAACTGATTTTAGATCACATTCTTTAGCCATGAAATCTATTTTCAAACTTAATTTTAGGTTTTGTTAAAATTTTAAGCAACTGAGCCTTATTCTCTGAAGTAAAACTTGGCACAGAGAAGTAAAAACGAGAGGTGTTTAACCATTCCATGGGGTATTTTTTCCTTCTTTGCTGTGTCATCTTTTAATTTTACTGTCGTATAAAATTGGACAATTTTAGTAATAATACTACCTTTCAGTGAATAAGGCTTTCTTCTATTTTATCACATCATATAATTAAGAACCATTAAATACTGTTAGGGGATTTGGTTAAATCATCTTTAAGTTTATGAAAACAAAATGAGTGGCCTTCCATAATCTTACAAGAGTCATGGACTTTGGCAGCCAGTGAGAAGCTACTGTCGACAGTTCTCCTTGGTATTACTGCATTGTGTAATCTTTATCACAGATGTTTTTGAGAACTTAACAGAGTTTTTATGTAAACTTACTAAAAGGTTTTGGGTTTAGAAAGCAACGTTAGCTGGTTATAACAAGCTGTATATTATTAAAGACACTTTGTAGAGAGATGCTGTATTTTTAGGAGTGATGATTTGTGCATTTTAAATATGAAGTGACACAACTTTTAATGATGAACTATGCTTAATTTTGCTTTTATTTCTTTTGAAAAGGTGTAAAATGGGTCTTTGTTGTTTCATGAGGCATGATAGGCGTTTTACCTGTAATTACAAAAAATATTTTCTAAAAATTTTATCTACTTGTATGGTATAACTTCCCTGGCATCAGTATCTCTTCAACTTTCTTTAAGGGCAGAATTTCTTTCTCATTAAACCACAGTGTTGTGATAATATGCTTAATTTTAGGTTGTTGAAGATGGTAATTATTGAGATAATGTACTTTGTTTCAGCATGACTCAATGGGAAAACAAAAATTGGTCAAAAGTTAAAATGGGCCTGGGAAAATATGATGTCAGACCACTGGACAGAATTTTGAGGACACCCAACCATTGCTGTCTCCTCTACTTATCCTTAAAAATACAAAACAGTTCAGGTGACTTCATGGGTCATGGACAAGTCTGATCATGGTGGGAAGCATTAAGTACAGAAGAGACACAAGTTCTTAGTGTGTGCGTGGTAGGGTGGGGAGTCAGATGCCAAATGAGGAGGAAATAGTTATTTTTCACTGAGAATGAAGTTCATCATCTGGGACGTGAATCCTACCCAGTTCAAAGAATTAGAGATTTGTGGCAATTTTCTTCAGTGAAGTAAACAAATTCTAAAAGTAGGCATTCAAACAGCTTTGAGGTAACATTTATAAGAAGATATCTTGTAAGAAAATAGGGAATATCGATGATTCTTTTCAAATGATCTGTTAGAGGAAAATAAACTTTTAAATAGAAATGTGTTGAATCCTGAAAAATGCCATCATCTCTCTGACAGATCCTTGGATGTACAATAGGCCAGTCATGATGACAGATCCCAAACTGGACTCACTGGATCCCCTTCAACCCCCATCCTCCTAGACTGTGTCTCTCCTAGTCAGGCTTGACCTTTCTGTCAAATTTTCATATTCAGTAAATACTCAAGCCCTGTCAAATCTACATCTACGTATTATCTCAGGCTCTCTCTTCTCCTTTATACCCACTGCTCCTGACCTTGCTGGGACCTTTAAGAAAAAACAAAAAACTCTCCCCTAAATTTTAAAAATAGTCTCTTGATATTTTCCTTCCATTTCAGTCTTCTCCAGTTCATCTTCCATACACCAGCCAGAGTTATTTTTTCAAAATACTGTTCTACTATGTGGCTTTTTTCATTAAGACCCTTCACTAATGCTTCATTGTCTACAGGATAATCTAAAAACCTTAGTAAGGCATATGAGGCCCTCCATGAAGTAGTCTTGCCCAGGCCTTTCCACGACCTAATCAAGCTCAGCCTGTCCTAGCAATATACATATATCTGTCCTGGAGTAATTGCACCTTCGAGAATTTGCTATGTTGTTTCATGCCTCTGTGATTTTGCCAGTGATATTCCTTCTGTCTAAAATACCTTCTATTTTTCCATCTCCTTACTCTCTCCCCAGCTCCCATTGCTTATCCTGCAAAATCATATTCATCCTTTAAAGTTCGTTCTCTGAAATTCACACCTCTTTAGGAAGTTGCCCCTGAACTTCTCCTCCTCTGCTTGTCAGTGTATCATTAGCACCTACCACAATACCTAGGACATGGAAATGCTTAATAATTGATGGGTAATAATTACGGTGAGGTCACAAAATATGCATTATTAGATCACATATAATTCTGTCACCTCCATTTGGTTGTTTGATTTATCAGTTGACTGAGAGGAGGATAGGTGTTGTCTTTTTCCTACTTGTTGCTCTAGTATCAAAATTTAAAGATTCCTTTCTGATTGTGACCAAAGAAAAATAGATCTATGTAAATTGTGCTTAAACAAGCCTGGTATTAAATCCTGAGGTAATCCTATCATTTGGCCATTGAGAAACTTTGACTTTTGAAGGTCTTTTATTGATGATTGAGATACTGGAATTTACAAAAGGAGGCAGAAGGAATGAGGATATTATTTTATTAAGAAGTTACTAAAACATGCCCTGATACTTAGAAGAGTTCATTTTTCTAGACTAATTGCAATTTATATGTTTGTCAACATATGTACTTACTGGAAAATACTTTGAGAATAACCATTACCACTAGCATAGAACTGGAAAGATAAATAAAATATTTTTGGCTTTTTGAATGTAATATAGTTAACGTTCTTTATTTTATCTTTGAGGAGACCTGATCTAAGCAAATTATGTTCCTTGAATTGTGATTGGTTTCCTTTTCTATATTCTTCTTTTCCCATGTAAATAACTTCATGTTAAAACAATCTATTTGCAGTTGTATGTGTTTGCATAAACCTAAATATTTACTTGTAATACCTAATTAATCATGTACTCAGTTATTGTTAGAACAACCAAGATAACTTGCACAACTGGTCATTTAGACCTGTACGGACTTGAACAATTTTTATTATAGATATGTCATAGTTTGTGAGAAATTGTCTTTATGGTGGGTAGGGTATAATATGGTGACTTTGTAATCATGTTATAGGGAGACACTATGCTATGTCAGATCTTGGAAAGTCTTTCTCTAGTACCTAAAGAAACATTTTAGATAGTCCTTTCTGGAGGCCTTATATAAATTAAATAATTTATCTCTCTATATACATATTTATGAACTTTGCTCTTATTATAAATTTTAGTGTAACAAAGTCAAATGAGTGGGAAGAAATAAGGAATTAAAGAGATAAAGAAAATAGTAAAATATGAAGATGATAAGTAGTTCAGGTCATATTATTCTTTATTTTTTAAAAGAGAAAATTGTTTACTATACCAAAATTTTCATTTAAGGAAAATTACTTTTTATAAATATAATAACCAAGACACTGATTGTATTTTTCAAAAAATCTCAATGCGTTTAATAGGCACAGCTTCAAATTTTTAATGTAAAAATTAGATTCCATGGTTTTATTGCAAAATTAAAGAATCTTGAAACTGGAAAGCATCTTGATTATAGAAATCTAATTTTTTTTATTCAAAGTATTTTTAACATTTACTTGTATATATTTGTGGGTACAGTATGTTGTTTCAATACATGCATGTACTGCACAATGATTCACTTAGGGTAGATTGCACAGTTTTGTACCCATTAGTACAGATAAATAAATGAGAACAAAAAAATACTACTTTTCTTCCTCTCTTTCCCAACTCCCAGCCTCTGGTAACCATTATTCTACTCTCTACTTCTATGGGAACCGCATTTTTTTTTTTTTTTTTTTTTTTTTTTTTAGATTCCACATATGAGTGATATCATGAAGAATTTGTCTTTTTGTGCCTGATTCACTTCACTTAACATGATGGTTTCCAGTTCCATCCATGTTGCTTCAAATGATAGGATACCATTTATTTTTTAATAGCTGGGGAGTATTCGATGTGTATATATACACATACAGGTTTTTATACATTCTTTCTTTGATGGGCATTTATGTTGATTCTATCTCTTGTCTATTGTTAATTGTGTTGCAATGACCATGAGAGTGGAGGTGTCTTTTTGATATATTGATTTCATTTCCTTTGGGTATATACCCAATACTGAGATAACTGGGTCTTAAGTTATTTTTCATTCTCTAAGAAACCTCCATACTGTACCAATTCATACTCCCTCCAGCAATGTAGGAGAGTTCCTTTTTCTCCGTATCCTCACCAGCATTTGTTATTTTTTGTATTGTTGATAATTAGTCATTATAACTGGGGTGAGATGATATCTCATTGTGCTTTTAATGTGCATTTCCCTGATTAATAGTGATGTTGAGCATTTTTTTCATGTGCCTTTTGGTCATTTGTATGCCTTGTTTTGAGAAATAAATGTCTGTTCACATCCTTTGTCCATTTTTAAATTGGGTTATATTGTTTTTTTGCTGTTGTGTTGTTTGAGTTCCTTGTATATTCTGGATTTTAGCCCCTTGTCTGATGTGTAGTTTGCGAACACTTTCTCCAATTCTGTAGACTGTCTCTTCACTTTGTTGATAGTGTCCCTTGCTGTACAAAAGCTTTTTAGTTTGATGTAGTTCCATTTATGTATTTTTGCTTTTGTGCCTTTGCCTGTGACTTTGTAGTCTCACTCAAAAAATGTGCTACCCACTCCCATTTCATGTAGCATTTCCCCTATGTTTTCTTCTAGTAGTTTCATAGTTTTAGGTCTTAAATTTAGGTCTTTGATCCATTTTGACTTGGTTTTTGTATATGGTTAGAGATAGGGGTCTAGTTTCCATCTGCGGCAATGTGAATATCCAGTTTCCCCAGCACCATTTGTTAAACAAGCTGTCCTTTCCCCATTGTATATTTTTGTTCACACTTGTCAAAAATCAGTTGGCTGCAAATGTGTGGATTTATTTTGGGGTTCTCTATTCTATTCCATCAGTCAAGTTGTCTGTTTTTATGCCAGTACTATGCTGTTTTGGTTAGTATAGCTTTATAGTGTATTTTGAAGTCAGAAGGTGTGGTGCCTCCAACTTTGTTCTTTTTGTTCAAGATTGCTTTAGCTATGCAGGGTCTTTTGTGGTTCCATTCAAATTTTAAGAACATTTTTTTTCTATTTCTGTGAAGAATGTCACTGGTATTTTGATAAAGATTGCATTAAATGTGTAGACTGCTTTGAGAAATATGGACATTTGATGATGATAATTCTTCCAACCCATGAACAAGGGATATCTGTCCATTTATTTCTGTCCTTGTTAATTTTTTTTTTTTTTTACCAATGTTTTATAGTTTCATTGTAGAGATCTTTCATTTCCTTGTTTAAATTTACTCCTAGGTATTTCATTTTTTTGGTACTCATTGTGAATGGGATTACTTTCTTGATTTCTTCTTTGGCTATTGCATTATTGGCAAATAGGAAGGCTATTGCTTTTTGTGTGTTGATTTTGTACCCTGCCACTATGCTGAATTCATTCATTAGTTCCAATAATTTTTTGGTGGAATCTTTAGGGTTTTCTATGTATATGATCATGTCATCTGAAAATAGGGATAGTTTGAATTCCTCCTTTCTGATTTGAATGCTCTTTATTACTTTCTCTTGCCTTATTACACTGGCTAGTATTACTATATTCAATAAGAGAGGGGAAAGTGGGCATCCTTGTCTTGTTTCAAATCTTAGAGGAAAAGCATCCAATTTTTGTTTATTCAGTATGACATTAGCTACAGGTTTGTCATATATGGCCTTTATTGTTTTGAGGTACATTCCTTCTATACCTAATTTGTTGAGTATTTTGATCAGGAAAGGGTGTTGGATTTTATTGAATGCTTTTTTTGTGTGTCTATTGAAATCATATTTTTTTCCCATCTTTCTGTTGATTGTGATGTGTCATGTTTATAGATTTGCATATGTTGACCCATCCCTGGATCCCTGGGATGAATCCCACTTGAACGTGGTGTATGATCTTTTTAATGTGTTGTTGGATTCTGTTGGCTAGTATTTTGTTGAGGATCTTCAAGACCGAAATCTAATCTTTACATTTGTTATTACAAGGTCTACAAATTACAGAATTACACAAAAAATTCTATTGTTTCCCTATTTAAATACTGATCATTGAATATGGAGATGAAGAAATTTGTGGTAGATGATATGATTGTCAAAATATTTGGAACTTCTCTTCTGTACTCTTGTTTACTTGGCCCCTTTCTACAAGATTTCTTAAATGTCAAGCTTGGCTAAGCATTTTGACCAATGAAACATGTTACAGTAAAATAAGGAAGGGCCCACAGGACATGTGCCAGTTCCATGCTGAAGTTTTAAGAGCCATTGCTTCATTCTCACTTCTCTTTTCTTCCTGTTGGAAGGCCAGCATGTTCCACATCAGGGCTGTTTCTTCAGACTTGCACCAGAAATAAAGAGGACATTGTGTAGAGCCAAAGCTAAACTGCTATAAGCATAAATGTGGGCAGGAAATAAACTTCTATTGTTTAGTCCACAAGAGTTGGGATCATTTGTTACTGCAGCATAATTTAGCCTAAGATGGCTAAAACATGGATGAAAATTTGAATAATGAAATGAGAATAGATCTATTTAAAAGCACATGCAAATTTTTATTTTCTCAGAGACATCAAAGTACAACTCAATGTCTTAATACAAAAACGTTATATTCTAAAGTTAATTTTTAAAACAGGTTTGTTCCAAAAAAGAGATAGCTCAATGTACTAGAATCTCTGTTGTGTTTCAGTATCCCCTGGAGTTGCAATTGGTTTCAAGGTATAGTAAAAGTAACTTAATTTTGTGGGCAGGTTAAAACAGAACTTTGAAAAACATTATAAGTTGGAAAATGCCCTAAGGGTTTGAGGATCTAGAACTTAAACCCAGATCTGTTTGACTTGTTCTACTGATTATGCTCTTCTAAATTGTTGAGCCTTTATCTACAGGCAGTGAGGAGGCACTGAGGGGTGTTAGGCAAGGAGGATACTGATATGATCAGGTTTATATATGATCAATATATATATATAATGTATATTGAATAGGTAGCACTAGAGAAGTGGAGATCCAATTTGAGGGCTAATATCATTGTCAAGAAAAGATGTAATGAGCCCTGAAGATAATTCATTTATTCATCCATTAGACAAATATTAATTAAGCACCTACTATATGACACGTAATTTTAGCCTTGGGGATATAGCAGTGTACAAAAACAACTATACACGTCCTCTCATTGGGACACATATTTGAGGTGGAAGGAGCCAATATGTATGTGTATGTGTGTGTGTGTGTATATATATTTATAAAATATTAAGTCATATATAAAATTACATTAATTATATATAATTGTATATATAATATTACATTATATATGTATATAATATTACAGAAACATATGATTCTGTGAACACTTTTCTAGGGTCCCTTCTGGGACTTTGAAAAGGACCTGAGTGGTCATGAAGTTGAAGCTCCACTAGCTTTTTGGTAAACCTTCCTGTATAAAACTCTTTAATGTCCCTCCATTACAAATGAAATAGCATCAAAATTTCTTCCCATAGATTTGTGGTCTCTTCCTAAGCCAGTCGCCCATTTTCATCTGTCCACAACCTGTCTGGGGCATTCCTTCAGTTCCTCAAATGTGTCCAGCTCATTCTTACCTAGGACTCTTCGATCATGGTTATCCCTCTGCCTAGAAGACTCTTTCACTCTTTCTTTACCTGGCTAACTTTTATTCACCCTCCAGGTCTCAGGGTTTTTAAAGAACATTTCTTACAAAGGTCATCCATGAACTCCTGTCTAAATTAGAGCCTCCTCCCCCAATTATTGTCTCTCAATACACCCCCATCCCCTTTTATCCTTTACCATGCTTATGAGAGCTTAATTGCTTTTTTGTGTTTATTTTTAGTATTTGCCTCTCCCACTTGGTTGCATGCTTTGGAGAAGAGAAGGGATCTGTTTTGTTCACTGCCTTCTGTGCAACATGTACATACAGTGATTGCCATGAAACAAATGTCAATTAATACTTGTTGAGAGAATGAGTAAAGGAATGAACAATTTGTATTAGTCTGTTGAAGGTTAACTTGCACGCATGCTATACCTGTAGGAGTAGCTCTTTATCTTTGGTCATCCTCTCAGATGGTCTTCAAATCCTTCTCAGTCTGAGGAGCTGTGTCTACAGTTGAAATTATTCTCAAATATTTCTTAATCCTTGAGATCTGAAAACTTGATAAGTAAGTATCTGTTTGGAGAAATGCTTCTGAAAGGAATCCTCTTTGGTCTGCATAAATACTAAGCTGAAATTATACATTTTTTTTTCAGTTCTTTAATTATTGAGTGTTTTCTACTAGATTTCCTACTTTTCACAGGTTGGGACTTCTTGATTTTTTTCTGTTGGCCTCTTAGTTTCCGAAGCATTACAATTTGTTAGTGTATTTTACCTATGACTGGTTTGCAATGCTATGGTTTCTTCTGAGTTACTGAATCTTAGTTCTATTGCACCAGTCTCCCTTTTTTTTAATGGTTTCATGCATGTTTTTTCTTTAACTCAACAGCATTTACAAGAGGAGCCAACTTATTTTGAGTCATTTCTTGGGTGTGACTTGCCTAGTTTTAGCACCCAATTCTGGGACCTATTTTGGGTACATCATTGATTAGGTCCCTATCTATCAGTCACTTGTTCTTGGCATTCATTCAGGATTGTTTACCTCATTCTGGAACTTAATCAGATTTTTCCAGGCAGATGGCTATCGTCTTGAGATACTACCAGTTTGAAAGTAAGGGTTTTGCAGAGCCTTATGCATTTCAAGTCCTAAGCAGTCACCTATATAAAATACTGACTATTCAAGATAAACAACCTAAAATAAAGTCCTATAGAATAAATTTGATGATTATTTACAAAAAGCTCTATATTTCATTAAAAATGGTAGATTTAGCACAGTTAACTCGGGAGCTGGAAAAAAGTATTCACAGGGATTTGACAATGTCTTCTTGCACTCCAAATTCAACATGCCTTTTGGCCAGGTTGAAAAGTTAGTCATTTGTGATTTGCTGTATTGCAGAGCAGACCTTTAGGCATACAAATCCCAGAGTCATCCTGTATTATTTCCTAATTTTAGCTATATCCAGAGATGACACTTTGACCTGATATCTCTGGGGCTTCCAAGAGCTGATTTGAATCCACTGGCCTTGCTTTTAGACAATTTTTTCCACAAAAATAAAAACAAAACTTTTTTATGGTGTCATTTGGTAGGGCAGGAACCCCTAAAATTATAGAGTTTATTATAATTGTCATTTAAACATTTTAGACAACTCTTTCCCACTCTAATATTTCTGAAAATACAATCAATTATCCAATTTCATTATCCTTCTCTTAAAAATTAGATCCTTATTTTTCTCCTCGTTTATAAATATCGATATATTGTAAAACTAATACTAACATATTCAGATAATATATTAAGCATATACCTTGTTATTCTCATTGGATTACCTAAATATATATCCTGATCACTTTGGTTATTCTGGTGCTAAGCACAGATTTATTTTCATTGAGACTATAATCAGCAGAGAAGATTTTATTATCACTAAACCAATTCTGTCCAAATCTAGTGAACCCTTAGTTTAAGTAAGAAGTAAGAAATGAAGTTAGAGTAAATGACTATTGATTGATATTGGTTTCTAGTTTCTAGGATTCAGAGTAAAAGTAGAGGCTGAAAATAAATCATTGCATAGTAACACATTTATCCCAAATGGATTTAAAAATCAGTGTCTAAATATTTATGGGAAAACAGTATATAGTAAATGGTTGGGTTGTATGAGTATTAGGTATCAAGTTAGGCTCCCTTTCTTTCCACTTCAATTCAGATTAAAAATCTCTTCACTTAAAAAAGTGATTGCCTGGAGACCTTTGAAGCCAGGAGGATGATGAGGGGGCAAGAGGTTTATTCCCAGGGTCACGCTTCATTTGCATAAGCTAGTAACCACAGGGCACTGTGGAATGTCTGTAAATAGATTTCATTACAGAAGTTCAGCTTAAAGGGACTAAAAATAATCCTCAAGCAAACATTTTATATTGCTTCAGGGTCTGCTGTAATAAAAATATTTTAGTAACACAACATTCTATGGAGGCAGGAAATGAAACAGGAGGGTCTCCATATCTTCCTTTTGGTGTGCTGTTATGAAATGTTTTAAAGAAGACAAACATAATATTCTTATTTTAACAAAACAGTCCTACAAAAACAGGATTATGTCATTCTATATGGCTGTCACTAGGTAGTAAAATAAATACAGATCTCTCTCTTCTTTCACCCCCTTCCTCTGCTCCTCTCCCTCTCCCTCTTTCCTCTCCTTCTATCTGGTTTTTGTTTCTTTTGAACCATTACTTTTCCATCCTGCCAGTCTTTTAGGTTCATTGCTACAGGATCTTTCCAACAATAGCATGTCTAGAAATACCGAATATTTCATTCTGTTCTCCAGAGGAGTTTTGGCTAAACAACCTGATTTAAAACCCAAATATCAGGTTTAAACATTGGAGTCTCTAAAAAAGAAATGTATGTGAAATACACTGTTTTAATTCTGACACAGCAAAAAGGGAATGTTCCATTAATAAATCATGATGAAGTTTGAATCTGAGTGAAAACAGTGGAAGGCATCAATATGCCCAATTCCTCAGATTATTTTGTATTTATATCTCCGTGTATTTTGGTATTTTAAAATGTGGGCAACATATCAATTCTTCAAGTAGAAATATGCTGCTATGAATGTGATTTTAATGAAATTTGTACCATTGATATATACTTTCATGATAATTATGTTGGCTTTAAGAAACTGTGATAGACAGTACATTTCAAACTTGTGGGTCATGTTCTGTACTCTACCAAGCCTAATATTTTATTTATTCATGCATTCATCCATTGCACAATCACTGAGCACCACTAGGTGTCAGACACTGTGCTAGATGTCGAGCTGGGTAATGCTTGGGTTCAAGTCTCAGCTTTGAATACTAAGAATGTGAGAGGCTAAGTAGTACACTGGACTGATCATAGACTGTTTTTTTTTTTGACCTCGGTATTATAACACCATACTCTAACCACCTGAGCTAATCGGCCAGCCCTGCTCATATACTTTGAATCAAGATGGCTAGGGTTCAAATACTACTTAAAAAAACTCATTACTTGAGCAGTGTGGGGTCAGACACCACATTTCTGAGGCTTAGTGTCCCCATCTGGAAAAGGGTCAGCGTACCTGTCTTGCAGAATTCTATGTATGGCATGTTGATGCTGAAAACATCAGAGCTGATTTTATTATGAATGGTACTAATTTATTCCAGTTTTAAGAAAATTAATCATTTAATTATTTTACAGTAAGCAACTTAAAATATTTATTTGTCAGTAATATGGGAAAACATTTTAAAAAGTTTTCCAACTGAGTGGTATAGATCTTGATAAAGTAGTTTTATCAAGATCTAAAGTAGCATTCACAGGAGTTTTACACAATCAAGATAAGTTTAATGGTTTAGCCATATCAGAATATAAAGACTAGTGCATTTGAAAACCTTGATGCTTAGTCTGGAACTGGTTTTCAGGAACAATGTCTGTAAAAACAGTAACACGTTTGTTAGCCTAGAAACTGTTTGATCAGGCTCTGCACATTAAATTCCATAGTATCTTTTTGATTGCACATGGCCCTAACTTATATTTCCACTTAAAATGTCCCCATATTCTCCATATATATTATTTTGTGAGAAGGTGCAAGCTATAACATAGTTCTATAACAACAACAACAACAAAACCAAAGGTAAAACATAGAGCACATAGGTAACATCATTTTTCCATGGAAATACTAGTCTTTCTACAGTAATTTAATCAAATAATTTCAGTTTATGTTACTTTATGTTTCATCCTCCTTACCTTTATAATAACTACAATTATTCTCAGACTGACATTATATTTTTCCCCTAGAATAGATGTGCTTAAATTGAAAAATCCAATTGAATAAAAGCATGTAACGAGAAAATGTAATCCATCGTTATTAAAAAAGGCAGCTTACCTTTATCTGGGTGTTAAATAGTACAAATCCATGAGAGCCAGTGAATGTTTTGAAGTCAAAACGAAGGGCATTACCAAGGCTGAAGTGGATTTGTCACAGAATTATACGTATTACTTCAGAAATAGGTTATTATATCTAGGAGGGGTAAGGGAAAATATGAAGGAATTAAATGAGAGAAAGATAATTTTGTGTTTATATGGCCTTATGAGGGTGAAATACTTCTGATTTAGATTTTTATGCAAAATTTATTTATGATAAAAAAATATAAAGCAGTAAACTGAATAAAGAGCTTTACATCTAATTTACTAAATAGGATATGATTTCTAGAAGGAAGCTTCAGATAAAGATGTCTTTTACTAATAAGAACTCTTACGATAGCATTATAAAGAATACCAGCATAGAGGCCAGACATAGAAGCCATATGAAGGATGGCATCTGTTTGGACAGGGAAGCCATACACTTAGCCCACAGGATTCATGTTTGGTTCAGTGCTGTTGGTATATCTGCAAAGTATTTATGAACCATGTCTTTCTTGTTAGAAGATGTGAGCACTTACATAGATTTTAAAAATTTTACAGTGGCAGCAACAAAGTCAACATTACTTTAAGCATGCATTTTTAAATAAAGCATTAAAATGTTTTGATTCATATGTAGTGCTCTTGAATTTATTTACATTGAAATTAACAAAAAGCAGTAAGAAAGAGCATTTCACTAGATAACTGCACTTTAATATTTTTGTAAGCATAGCATTGTTTGGGGTAAAATTACCTGAATAATTGAAAGAATTCCATTATAACATGATTTCACCTATATGTTAGACCCTACAGCATGGATTTTATGGACCCACTTAGAGTGCTGTGCCAATGTTTAAATTACATGCTTTACAAAATCTAATTCAAATGTGCTTCTGTATGTCACCAACACTGTCTTGAAAAGTGGTAACCATATATGTAGTGCAGTTTTAGATAAATAGTATCTTAAAAAGAATTGTATATGTCTTCATACAAAGTGATCCAGAGAAAACTTGATTTACCTTAGAAATTCTTTTCTTAATACTTATTCTCTTTTTACCCTCCTATCGTTTCTTTATGCTCATAAGAAAATGGCTTTGTTTACCTACCTGTTCACTCTTCTGCTTGTCTCCGTCTTGGTACTCAGGATAAAAACAAGGCACACTCACAATCCAAGATAATTTTGATTATAAGGAAATATTTTTTCATCTTTCAGATTCTGGAGTACACTATATGTAATGGTACTGCTGGCACAGAACTCAAGTGAGTAAGACTGAGAAATGTATACGATGTAGAAAGTATCTGTCATTATTTCCCATGGATGGAATTTGGGGTCAAGAGAGTTCCTAAAGAGAAAGTATGAAGTGCTTAGAAATTTTAGAATTGATAGGTCACAGGGTCTCTGAACCAAAGAAGAAGATGGCTTGATCAGAGAAATAAAGACAATAGTAGCTATTATTTATCCAGCCTTAAATAGAGTCCAGCACTGTGCTTCTCCTACAATACTCCAACAATAATCTTGGAAAGTGGGTATTATCTTCCTAATTTTGCAATTGAAGAAACTGAGCTTTAAAGAATTTAAATAACTTGGCCAGTGCCCCACAGATAGTGGCAGAGCTGAGATTCAATTACAGGTCTATCTGACTCCATGGGACAAGAGACACAGGAATGTACAGGTAGAATGAGAAAAAGCAGAGAAGTGGGTAGGAGAAGAGATACTGTGGTATGTGAGTGACAAATCCAAATAAACATGCTAGCTGTGCAGTTGAGGGTATTGGAGTGGTCTCAAAGGCTAATGACAGGAAATAAGACTTCTCAAATTTGTTGGTGCCCTAGGATTTGCTGGTTCATTTGCACGGGCGGAGTACAGAAGGGCAATACCACCACAGTGGAAAGCCATGCTCACAGGACTTCAGGGTGCTGCCTATATGTAAATAGGTGGAATGGATCTGAGGATCAATTTGTTTGTCAGGGATAATCAGGTATATACATCTCAGACAAGTAAAATGTAAACACAGTTTCACTATACAAATTCAAACAAAAAGACTTACACAGAATAAAAAGTAAGTCTTTCTTATTTGCACCCCCACAGTAATATTCTCTCCAAAAGTAATCATTTTTAACATTTTTATGTGTACATATGTGTATATATATATATACATTTAAAAATTTATTTTATACATCCTATGTATACTTATCATTTCTTTTTTAATTTTATGATTTCATATTTTAAACAATGTTTACAACTTGATTTTTTTACTTTGGTAGCATGTATTTGAGACTGTGTTTCTAACATGTTCTTTTTAACTGCTAAGTATATACCAGATGGGTACCGTTTCCTTATTGGTGGACCCTTAGATTGTTTGTTGGCCAAGAGCTCAAGGCAAATAGGAGACCAAGAAAAGAACTCTCTAGTGTACCTAAGGAATGGAAGAATGAAGGGCATCCAAAGACACCGAGAAGAAAGAGAACAGGATAAGAATTCCTGGAAGTCAAAGAGTGTTGAATCATTTCTATCTGCCCTATGTATTATCTTCTCACTGCTATAATGATTTTTTTTTGGGGGGGGGGGAACCGGTAAGGGGATCACAACCCTCCGCTGGGTGTGGTCTGCACCACGCTCAGCCAGTGAGCGCACCAGCCATCCCTATATAGGATCCGAACCTGCGGCCTCGGCGCTACCAGCGCTGCACTCTCCTGAGTGAGCCACAGGGCCAGCCCTGCTATAGTGATTTTAAAGCAAGTTTCACAAAGTTAGAAGCTTCACAACTCCGGGGGCATAATTTTAAGGGGATTTCTCACTCTGGAGCCAGGAAATGGGGTGGCCCTAAAATAGGCCTAATAGTTGGAGAACAGTAAATTTGGTGGGAGAGGCAGGTGAGCGAGGAGGAATAGATTTTCAAGTATGACCTTTGCATTAAGTATTTTAAATATTAGAATGTCTTTCTAAATTTTTAGGGTTATTATAATAACGAGTGAAAATATAAGAATGGAACATGGCGTAATGTAAGTTCATAGTAAACTCTGTAATGGAACACTGAGTCCTACTCATGCCTATGGGTTCTTAATGATAATCTGAGTACTCTTTTTGACATTCAACTCACTGGCAGCTTTAATCTACTTTCTGACTTGAAATTACAAATTGTGCAACACGGATATGCACATTATCAGTGTCAATAATGTTATTAACCTTTACATTGTAAAGCATTTTACAGTTTACAGCGTACTTTACCATACTCACTTTTTAAAAAATCTTCTCATACCCAATGTAATGCCCTTTCTACTTCACATGAATATACTTCCAAAAACATTCATAAACCTATTATGTGCAAGATAACGGCATGCTCTGAGGCTGCTAAGAGGTTCGAGTTAGCCCATCTTCATGGGACAGCAGGCTAGTACAAGAGGTGAATGTAGTAAATCAAGATTTCTCTGGTACCCTAGGCTGTGTTTTGAAATGAGGTCATTTTTAGTAATAATCACCTTTGCTTTATTGGTTCCTGCCTAATAAGGTCTGTCCAGCATCAGAAAATCTTCCACCCTTGGCTCTTGCTGAAAAATTCTCAAATGGTATCCTACCTTCCAAACTGGTTAGTCAACTACCCAGAATTTCTCCTTCCTTTCAACTCTGAAGTTTTATTTCTTGACCAAATTTGTTCCTATTTTCTTCCTTTTTGGATATTTTTTTTTTCTTTTCCCTGCTGAGATCTCTAAGTCTCTTATATAAAGAATGCTTTAATCCAAACTGGTAGAAGACAAGAAAGACAATAGTAGCTTCATTTTTTTTTTTTAAAGGTAAAATGGACTAGAAACTGGCCATTTGGTAATTATAGTTGTCAGGATTAGTTAAATTTCAAGCAATTGGAAGCTAAATTCTAACTACTAAAAATGCGATTTATTGGCTCACATAATTGGAAAGATAAGCAATAGTATTATATTAGCTTCAAGCATCACTGAGTCCAGACACACAAATAATATCATGATTCCCAGTCTTTCTACATATCTTCATTTCTACATTTTCTTTCTATTAGCTCCATTTCCAGGCAGACCACTTTTTCATCATAGCAGAACTGAAAAACATAATATCAGAAATTAAGGATACAATGTGTGGGTTTAACAGCAGTTTGGTTAGAGTAGAAGACAGGATTAATAAACTATAATACTGGTCAACACAAAGTATCAAAATTAAAACACAAATTAAATCATAAGAAATACAGAACACAGAGGCTGGCTGGTTGGCTCAGCTGGTTAGAGCACAGCCTAGTGATAACAAGGTCAAGGTCCCCTTACCTGCTAGCCACTCCTCCCCCCTCAAAAAAATACACACACACACACACACACACACAGAACATAGCCAAAAAGATGTGGCACTTAGTGACAAAGTGTAATATATGTGTCATTGAATGACAAAAAGAAGAGAGAGAAAATTAGGAGAGAGCAATTGGAAGGTGTAATGAGTTTCAAAACTTGTAAAAAAAAAAAAAAAAAAACTTGTGAAACACAAAAACTCACAGATCTGAAAATTTCAGCAAGCCCTAGGAAGGACAGATAGAAAACCAACACACACACACACACAATTGAAAACCAAGAACAAAGTAAAGTTTTAAAGAGTTAGGGGAAAAATTTTTAACTTCAAAGAAATAATTTTAAGACTTAACTGCTGACTTAGAAATAATCCAAAGCCAGAAGACAATATTTAAAGAGTTAAAAGAAAATGACTGCCAGCCTAGAATTCTATGCCGAGAGAAAATATTCTTTAAAAAATAAAGTGTGATGTAAAGATATTTTAAGCAAATAAAAAGTGAAAAAAAAATTGTCATAAGCAGGTCTGTATTGAAATAAATACTGAAG
The DNA here is from genome assembly GCF_027409185.1 of Cynocephalus volans. Taxonomy (NCBI): domain Eukaryota; kingdom Metazoa; phylum Chordata; class Mammalia; order Dermoptera; family Cynocephalidae; genus Cynocephalus; species Cynocephalus volans. The sequence continues at coordinate 97,769,771 of NC_084468.1, read as the reverse complement.
AGAATTTCTAAAGAAAAAGGAAATGATCCTAGATAAGATAACGGAAATATAAAAAGAAATGTAGAATACTGGAAGAAGTAACTGTGCATAAATATTGATTACCAAATAATGTCTTAAGGGGTTTAAAATATTTGTAGAATTTTTGTAGAATTAAAATGCAATGATAACTTAAAAGGCAGGAAGGGTTAAATAGAGTTATGGCACTTCAAGAAATTATCATTTCTCAAGGAAGTAGTAATAATTTACCTGAGAATATATTATGAATGTATGTTGTGATATCTCTGGTAATGGCTAAAAAAAAGGCAAAGCTAACAAGTTAACAAGTCAGAAAATGAAACAATAACAAAAAATTTTGATTAGTCCATGAGAACGGCAAGGAAGGATAAAAAGCAAATGTAAAACAGATGGATCAAATAGGAGAAGTTAGTAAGATGGGAGATATAAACCACATATGTCAGTACTTAAATTAATGTAATTGGAATGATATAGCAAGAAAAAAATTAAAATTGTACACTGGGGGGAAAACAAACTACATGATGCTTACAAAAGATACATATCAAATATAAGATAATAATTGAAAGTAAAAGTATTAAAAAAGCTGTATCATGTATACACTCACCAAAAATAAATAATGCCAGAGAAATTAAAGTTTAGGTCAAGAAGTCAAGTTTGTGTCATTACTGGAGATAAAAGGGACATTTTAAAATGATGATCCAACCACCAGGACAATGTCTCAATCATAAATCTTTATGTATATAACATAATTTTATGACATTAAAAAACATAAAGTATAAATTAACTGAAAGAAAAAGAGAAATACACAAATCAATAGTCAGAGTAGGTGACTTTAATAGAACAATCCCAGTAGCAGAGAGAAAAAGCACATGGATATTTTAATGGGGGTATATAATATCTGAACAGTTCAATTAACATATTTGACTTAATTGACTTACGCAGAGCCCCAACAATGACAGAAATCACATTCCTTTCAAATGTACATGGCATATTTATCAAATTTACTGTAATCTGAGCCACAAGAAAGCCTCAATAAAATTCAAAGGATTAAGGCCGGAGAGGCCCAAGATCCGTGGAGACCATGCGCCCTGTGGTGCCAGTGCGTGACCCAGCAGGTAGGCCTTGCCGTCGCCAGACTCCATCCCCAGCCTGGCCGAGTGCATGCTGACCAGAGAGGCGCCCCACCGGAGAGGCCTGAGATCTGCAGAGACCACACGCCACATGGTGCCAGCATGCAACTCAGCAGGTAGGCCTCACTGCCGCTGCCCAGCTCCATCCCTAGCTTGGCTGAGTATGCACCGATCAGAAAGCCACCCCGCTAGAGAGGCCCAAGATCTGTGGAGACCATGCACCCTGCAGTGCCAGTGTTCAACCCAGCAGTTAGGCCTCACCGCCGCTGGTCTCCATACCCAGACCAGCAGAGTGTGCACCGACCAGAGAGGTACCTCCCTGGAGAGGCCCAAGACCTGAGGCGACCACACACCTGTGGCACAAGTGGGCAACAAGGAGACACTGAGGCAGCCATGCCAAATTGGCAGCCCCAGCAGCATCCTAGGCAGACAATAGTGTTGAACCAGTGGAACATGAAATCCCCTGCCACAATGACTAAATATCAAAGGAAAGATACCAGAAATATGAAAAATCAATAAAGTACACCACCAAAGGTAATAGCTCTCAAGCTCTAGATCCTATAAAACAAGGAGCCCTTGAAATATCTGACAAGGAATTTTGAGAGATAATTCTAAGGAAACTAAATGAGATACAAGAAAACTCAGCTGGATAACATGATGAAACAAGGAAAAGTATACAGGACCTGAAAGAAGAAATGTACAAGGAAATCATGCCCTGAAAAAGAATGTAGCAGAGCTTGCCAAGCTGAAGAAATCACTCAAAGAAATAAAAAAACACAACAGAAAGTTTAACCAGCAGGCTTGCAGAAGCAGAAGAGAGAACTTCTGACCTTGAAGATGGGCTGTTTGAAATAACACAGGCAGACAAAAAAAAAAAAAAAAAAAGAATTAAAAGCATTGAAGAAAATCTAAGAGAGATATCAGCCAACCTTAAGTGCTCAAATATCCGAGTCATGGGTATTACAGAAGGGGAGGAAAAGGAGATTGCATTGAAAACATATTCAACAAAATAGTGGCAGAAAACTTCCCAGATATAGCAAAAGACACAGGTCTTCAGATTCAGGAAGCTCAAAGATCCCCAACTGTATTCAACCCAAAAAAGTCTTCTCCAAGACATGTTATAGTCAAATTGGCAAAACTCAAAGACAAAGAGAGAATCCTAAAAGCTACAAGAGAGAAGCATCAAATCACCCAAAAGGGATCCCCAATCAGACTAACATCAGACTTTTCATCACAAACACTAAAAGCCAGAAAGGAAGGGGGTGATACATTCAAAATACTAAAAGCCAGAGATTGCCAGCTAGGAATACTCTACCACTCAAGGCTATCCTTCCAAAATGAAGGGCAAATAGTGTGTTTCTCAGACAAACAAAAACTGTGGGAGTTCATTACCACACGACCACTGTTACAAGAAATTCTCAAGAGAGTACTGGGTTCGGTACCTGAAAAATAACTACCACTGCCATAAAAACTCAAGAAAAATCAAAACCCACTAGTAAAATAAAAATATAAACAATGAAGAGAAAAAAAAAGTTTATCTACAACCCATGGAACCAACAAATACAGAAGACAAACAGTAAATCAGAAAGAAAGGAACAAGAGACACTTAAGACATCCAAACAAAAATCAATAAAATGCTAGGAGTAAATCAACACCTTTCAATAACAACTCTTAATGTAAAAGGATTAAATTCCCCAATTGAAAGACACAGACTGTCTGACTGGATTAAAAAGGAGGACCCAACTATATGCTGCCTTCAAGAGACCCACCTCGCCTATAAAGACTCATATAGACTAAGAGTGAAAGGATGGAAAAGGATTTACCATGCAAACAGAAATGCAAAACAAGATTGAGTTGCTGTTCTTATATCTGATAAAACAGACTTTAAACTAAAAACCATAAAAAGAGATAATGAGGGCCACTACATAATGATAAAAGGATTGATCCATCAAGAAGACATAACAATCATAAATATATACGGAACCAATATCAGAGCAGTCAGATTTATAAAGCAAACTCTATTAAACCTAAAGAAGGAGATAGACACTAATACCATAATAGCGGGGGACCTGAACACCCCACTGTCAATATTGGACAGATCATCCAGGCAAAGAATCAGCAGAGAAACACAAGATCTAAAAAACATACTAGACCAATTGGACTTGGCAGATATCTACAGAACATTCCATCCAACAACCTCAGAATATTCATTCTTTTCATCAGCACATGGATCGTTCTCCAGGATTGATCATGTTAGGTCACAAATCAAGTCTCAACAAATCAAAAAAATTGGAATTATCCCATGTATTTTTTAAGACCACAATGGATTAAAATTAGAAATCAATAACAAATGAAATTCTGGAAACTATACAAACACATGGAAATTAAACAGCACTCTACTAAGTGGCATAGGGGTCCAAGAAGAAATCAAACAGGAAATCAAAAAAATTATTGAAACTAATGAAAAGAATGATACATCATACCAAAACCTGTGGGATACTGCAAAAGCAGTACAAAGGGGGAAATTTATCACATTAAATGCTTACTTCAGAAGAATGGACAGATGGCAAGTGAACAACCTAACACTTTACCTTAAAGAACTAGAAAAACAAGAGCAATCCAAACCCAAGGTTAGCTGATGGAAAGAAATCATTAAGATCAGAGCAGAACTTAATGAAAGTGAAACCCAAGAAATGATACAAAAGATCAATGAATCAAAAAGTTGGTTTTTGAAAAGATAAATAAAATTGATAAACCATTAGCATGGTTAACTAAAAAAAGAAGAGAGAAGACCAAAATAACAAAAATTAGAAATGAAAAAGGTGATATTACAACTGATACCTCTGAAATACAAGGAATCATTTGAGACTCCGATAAACAACTATATGACAACAAATTTGGAAATCTGGAGGAAATGGATAAATTTCTGGACACACACAAACTACCAAAATTGAGCCAAGAAGATGTAGAAAATCTGAACAGACCAATAACAATGAAAGAGAGTGAAGGTGTTATCAGAAGGCTCCCAACAAAGGAAAGCCCAGGACCAGATGGATTCACAGCAGAATTCTACCAAACATTCAAAGAGGAATTGACACCAATTCTCTGCAAACTTTTCCAAATGATTGAAACAGAGGCCATTCTCCCAAACGCATTCTATGAAGCAAACATCACCCTGATACCAAAACCAGGTAAAGATACGACTAAAAAAGAAAACTACAGGCCAATATCCTTGATGAATATAGATGCAAAGACCCTCAATAAAATACTAGCTAACAGATTACGGCAACACATATGCAAAATTATACACCACAATAAAGTGAGATTCATACCAGGGATGCAAGGTTGGTTCAACATACAGAAATCAATAAATGCAATACACAATATCAATAAACTCAAACACAAGGACCATAGGATCATCTCTATAGATGCTGAAAAAGCATTTGATAAAATTCAACACTCTTTCGTGATAAAGACTCTCTACAAGTTAGGTATATATGGAAAGTACCTCAAAATAATTAAAGCCATATATGATGAACCCACTGCCAATATCATCCTGAATGGGGAAAAGCTGAAAGGTTTTTCTTTAAGAACAGGAACTAGACAAGGATGCCCACTCTTACCATTCCTATTCAACACAGTGTTGGAAGTACTAGCCAAAGCAATCATAGAAGAGATGGAAATAAAGGGCATCCAGATTGGAAAAGATGAAGTCAAACTGTCCTTGTTTGCAGATGACATGATCCTATATATTGAACAGCCTAAAGCCTCTACAAAAGTACTCTTGGGGTTGATAAATGATTTCAGCAAAGTTGCAGGATACAAAATCAACACACAAAATAATCAGTAGCATTTCTATTCTCCAATAGTGAACATGCAGAAAGAGAAATCAAGAAAGCTAGCCCACTTACAATAGCCACCAAAAAAATAAAATACTTAGGAATTAAGTTAACTAAGGATGTGAAAAATCTCTATAATGAGAACTACGAACCAGTGCTGAGAGAAATTAAAGAGGATACAAGAAGATGGAAAGATATCCCATGCTCTTGGATTGGAAGAACCAAAATTATGAAAATGTCCATACTACCCAAAGTGACATACAAATTCAATGCAATCCCCATCAAAATTTCAATGACAGTTTTCTCAGAAATAGAAAAAACTATCAAGAATTTATATGGAATAACAAAAGACCACGCATAGCCAAAGCAATTCTGAACACAAAAAAAATAAAGCTGGAGTCATAACACTACCTGATGTTAAACTATACTACAAAGCTATAATAACCAGAACAGCATGGTACTGGCATAAAAACAGACACACTGATCCATGGAATAGAACAGAGAATCCAGAAATCAACCCATGCACCTACAGCCATCTGATCTTTGACAAAGGCACCAAGCCTATACACTGGGGAAGAGACTGCCTCTTCAGCAAATGGTGCTGGGATAACTGGATATCCATATGCAGGAGAATGAAACTAGACACATATCTCTCACCACATACTAAAGTCAACTCAAAATGTATTAAAGAATTAAATATACACCCTGAAACAATAAAACTTCTTAAAGAAAACATAGGAGAAACACTTCAGGAAGTAGGACTGGGCACAGATTTCATGAATATGACCCCAAAAGCATGGGCAACCAAAGGAAAAATGAGCAAATGGGATTATATCAAACTAAAAAGCTTTTGCACAGCAAAAGAAACAATTAACAGAGTTAAACGACAACCAACAGAGTGGGAGAAAATATTTGCAAAATATACATCTGACAAAGGATTAATATCCAGAATATACAAGGAACTCAAACAACTTTACAACCAAAAAAACAAGTAACCCAATTAAAAAATGAGCAAAAGACCTAAATAGGCATTTCTCAAAGGAAGATATACGAATGGCCAACAGACAAATGGAAAAAATGCTCAAGATCACTCAGCATTCGGGAAATGCAAATCAAAACCACACTGAGATACCATCTCTCTCCAGTTAGGATGGCTAATATCCAAAAGACTGTGAACAATAAATGCTGGTGAGGTGTGGAGAAAACAGAACTCTCATACATTGTTGGTGGGATTGCAAAGTGGTGCAGCCTCTATGGAAAATGGTATGGAGGTTCCTCAAACAATTGCAGATAGATCTACCATATGACCCAGCTATCCCACTGCTGGCAATATACCCAGAGGAATGGAAATCATCATGTCGAAGGTATACCTGTTCTCCAATGTTCATTGCAGCACTCTTTGCAATAGCAAAGAGTTGGAACCAGCCCAAATGTCCATCATCAGATGAGTGGATACGGAAAATGTGGTGTATTTACACAATGGAATACTACTCTGCTATAAAAAAGAATGAAATACTACCATTTGCAACAACATGGATGGACCTAGAGAGAATTATGTTAAGTGAAACAAGTCAGGCACAGAAAGAGAAACATTACATGTTCTCACTTATTTGTTGGAGCTAAAAATCATTAAATAAATACACAAATAAACTGGGAGGGGGAGGGAAGAAGACACAACAATTACAATTCCTTGAAGTTGATAAAACAAGTGAACAGATAAGAGGTTGTTAGGAGGGAGGTGGGAGAGGGAGGAGGGAGCAAGGTTTCGGTAATGGGCCACAGTAATCAACCACATTGTATATTGACAAAATAAAATAAAATTAAAAAAAAATTCAAAGGATTAAAATAATTCAGAATATGCTTTCCTAAATGTAATGAAATCCATTACCAAAATTAAACTAAAATTCCACAATTACCTTCAAATTAAACAAAATACTTATAAAAGTTTGTGGCTCAAGGAAAAAATCATTATAAATTAAAAGAAATTATTTCAAATAAAATGATAATGAAATATGGCATGACAAAATTTTTGGAATGCAGCCAAAGCCATGCTGTATTAGTACATGTCTGTTGCTTATAACATAAATACCTGAAACTTGTTGATTTATAAAGAAAACTAAATTTATCATTTACAATTTCTGAGGCTGGGAAGTCCAAAGTCCAGGAAACACATCTGGTGAGAGTCTTGGTGGTGGTGACAGTGACCCAGGGATCTCACATGGCAGAAAATGGAAGAGCAGGAGAGTAACCTCTCATGTGCTCTTCTTTTAAAGCCCTCAGAACCACAACCCTGACCACATTAGTAATCCATTCACTATGGTATGGTCCTAGTATCTAATCCCCTCTTGAAGGCTCCACGTTTCAATTACCATAATAGTATTTCCCACCCTCTTAACAGTCTCAGTGAAGACCAAGCTACTAATACATTAAACTTGTAGAACACAATCCATATCATTCTGTCCCTGGCCTCCAAACTTTATATCTTTCTCATAGGTAAATACATTCATTCCATCCCCAAAGTCTTAACTTGTTCCATCTCAAAAATCTAAAGCCTCAAAGTTTCATCTATGAAATCAGAACAAGTTATCTACTTCCAAGATACAATGTGGGGACAAATATAGGGTACATATTCCCATTCAAAGGGGGAGAAATAGGACAAAAAAGGGGTAACATGTCCCAAACAAGTCTGAAACCCAGCAGGGCAAGCATTAAATCTCAAAGCTGGCAATTCATGTACCTTGACTCCATGTTTGGCATTCTCTGCACTCTGGTGTGGGGGTTGGGTCCCCAAGTCCTTGGGCAGTTCTGCTCCTATGGCTTTCCTGGTCTCAGGCTACACTTCAGCTCTCCCAGGCTGGGGTTCCTCTCTGGTAGCTCCACAGGTGTGGGGTCTCTACATTGGTTCCTGCTCCCAGGGCTCCACTGGGCATGGTGCTGATGGGTTTTTTCTGCTGCAATTCCAACCCCACATTTCTGCTTGGCATTGCTCTAGTGAAGGTTGTCTGTGGTATCTCTGCCCTTGTGACAGACCTCTTCCTGGGCCCCCAGGATTTTCCATACATTCTTCAAAATTGGAGTAGAAGCTCCCAAGCCTCCACAGCTCTGGCATTCTGTGAGCCTGCAGACGTAACATCACATGGACTCTGCCAAGGTTTCTGGCTTATATTTTCCAAAGCTGTGGATCCAGCCATACCTGGGGCCAATTTAATCATGGCTGGAGCAGGCAAATCAGCTGGGGTGCTGGTGTGAGGAGCAACATCCCAAGGTTTCCCTGGGCAGCAAGCCCATGCAGGGTGCGTTGGGCCTGTTTCCCAAGACCATTCTGTCTCCTTAGGCCTCTAGGCCTGTAATGGAAGATGCAGCCTCCAAGGTCTTTTTTTTTCACTTCTCTTGATGATCCCTTTCTTCTGTACTCATTTCCTTAGCTAAGGGTTACTGGGATACACCCTTGCTTTCGTGGCCAGACTGAACGTTTTCCAGTATTTTGCCCTCTGCTTTCTTTTGAATTATAAATTCTGACTTTACCTCATGCCTTTTCTGTTATAACTCAGCATAGGCTATTATAAGTAGTCATGCGGCTTCCTGAATGCTTTGCTGCTTAGAAATGTCTTCTGCCAAATACCTTGTGTCAACACTTTGAAGTTCCACATTCCATAAAACTTTTGGGCATGAACAGAATGCAGCCTAGTTCCTTGAAAGTTCATAGCAAGGGTGACCTTGCCCCAGTTTCCACTAAGTCCTTTCTCATTTCTATCTGAGACCCCTTAGAATGATCTTTATAGTTCATATTTCCTAAGCATTCTGGTCACTATCATTTAACCAGTCTTGAAAATGTCCCAAAGGACTGGCCTGTGGCTTACTTGGAGGAGTGTGATGCTGATAACACCAAGGCCTTGGGTTTGGATCCCTATATATGGATGGCCAGTTAGCTCACTTGGGAGAGCGCGGTGCTGACAACACTAAGTCAAGGGTTAAGATCCCTTTACTGGTCATCTTTAAAAAAAAAAAAAATAAAATAAAATAAATAAATAAATAAATAAAACGTCCCAAGCTTTCCCTGGTTTTCTTGTCTTCTAAACTCCCACCAACAGCTAGGCTTTTTCTAGCCTGCTCCTTCAAATTCCGCTAGCCTTTCCTCAGTACCCAGTTCCAAAGCTGCTTCCACATTTTCAAGTATTTGTTATAAGCATCACCCCCACTTCTCTGGTACCAACTTTTTGTATTAGTCTACTCCTGCTGCTTATAACAAAATAGTTGGAACTGGGTAATTTATAAAGAAAAAATGAAATTTATTGCTTAAAGTTTCAGAGGCTAGGAAGTCTGAAATCTAGGGAACACATCTGGTGAATCTTCTTTGGTGGTGGCTTTACAGCAATGCACAGGTCTCACATGGCAGAAAATGGCAGAGCTGAGAGAGACTAACCTCTCATGTGCTCTTCTTTTAAAGCCCTGAGAACCATGCTCCTGACCACCACTATTAATCCATTCACTACAGCATGGTCCTACCATCTAATCACTTCTGCAAGGCCCCACCTTTCAATTACCATAATAGGGTTTCCTACTCTTTTAATAGTCATAGTGGGGATCAAGCTACTAATACATAAAACTTGGAGGACACAATCCATATCACATACTTAGGTAGAAATTTATAGCATAAAACACAAAAGAGAAGAGGCTGAAAACTAGTGTTGTAATGCTTCCATCATAATAAGTTTGAAAAACTGCAACACACCAAACTGAACAGAAATATATAAAGTAAATAATGAGAAACAAAATAAAGAAGAAAGTAAACATAAAATAAAGAAGATTTACAGTCAAAATTTCATTCTTTGAAATGGTCAATACAATTGAAAAGACCCTTGTAAGAGCAATGAGAGAAAAAAGAACACAAATTATCAATATCAATAATAAGAAGGCAATATTATTACAGATACTTATACATTAAAAAGGTAATAAGAGGACATCATGAACAAGTTTGCACTAATAACTTTGACAATTGGGATGAAATGGATAAATTCTAAAAACACTTCTAAAATTGATAGAAGAAAAAGAATTTAAAATGCTCCAAAGCTTAAAGAGTCAATTACCTTTAGTATAACATGCCAGGTTACTCTCTTTATTACTGACTATAATTTACTCATCTCATAGTCTTTTTCTAATCCTGAAGCTTTTTGTTTCTCTTTTCTATTTCTGCTCATTCTTCATTGGGTTAGGCTTTTTAGGTTTAGACCAATGAAATGGCTTCCATTGTTTCTTTTCCCCCTGCTTTAGATTCCTTCCTGACTCCAAATATTTCCTAAGTATTTATGGTATGGTTAATCTTTGCAAAGCACTATCTTGTTATTGGCAACTCACGGTCCCTAAACAAATCTTGAACTTCTAACTAAGCCTTAAATATTTGCTTAAACCATTTTTCTTTTCTTCTTCTACACAGTGGTTCTCAGTGTATGGTCCTAGTCTCAGCAGCATCAGTATTATCTGGAAAATTTTTTTTCTTTTTTCTCTATTTTTAAAAAAATTTTTTAAATCTTATTTGTTTATTTGTTTATTTTTAAAATTCTATTTATTGTTTATTTATTTTATTATCTGGAAATTTGCTAATGCAACTTCTCAAGCCCCATTCCAGACTTACTGAATCACAATTTCTGAGTGATATATATTTAATTAGATCTTCTGGAGATTACAAGTAATCCAGATATATGTTATGATATGAGAAACACTGCCCTACACATAGTAAAAATCTACTTTTTAAGCCTTCCCTAAGCCACCTAGATGGACATTGCTGATTTTTTTTTTTGGGTGCCTGTATGCATTTATTATCTACTACATCATTTGCTACTACTTTAATTTACTAATTAGCCTTTTATATGTGTATCTTGGCCAAATTCAGTTCCTTATGGTTGTAGGACTGAAGTCCCTGTTTCCTTGTTGGCTATCAGCTAGGGGTAGCCTTTGTTCCCAGAGACTGCTCACATTTTTTTCCCTGCTTTCCTTAGGCTCCCTCTAACAGTGGTGAGCTAATTCCCTACCATGTTTTGAAGCTGAGTTCCCCTTCTGCAGCATCTCCCTGACTACAGCCAGAGAAATTTAGCTGCTTTTTATGGTTGATATGATCAGATTGGGCTCACCAGGTTAATCCAGAATAACCTCCCTATTTTAAGGATTGTGACTTTAATTACATTCCTCAAGGTCCCTTTTGCCATATAAATTAGCATATTGACAGGTTTCAGGAATTAGGGCATGGACATCTTTGGGGGACTATTCTGGCTACCATATGAGACAATTGATTTAATGGCCAAATGCAAAAAAAAAAAACAAAACAATTTTTAAACTGAAAGCAACCAATTCTATATTGCATTTATAACTCAGGTACAATCAAAAACAAAGAAACAAAGAAAATCACTGTACCATGAATTTTACTAATAGTCAAATAATTATATGCACAGAAATGAATCATATAGTTTTTACAAAAAACAATTTTGAGAGAGTTTAAGATTTTTAATAGTGAAAAAAAGCCTTAGATCATATTATAATAATATAAGCACAGTCAACAGCTATGTATTTCAGTTTACACTGTCCAGTGTAGCTTCAAACACAGTTGGCAGTTTCTGCATGATGATGGCTTCTCCCTTTGAGAGCCTTCTGCCAGGGCCCTCCCCATTGGACTTGTCGAGCAAACATTTTATATCTTAAGTCAGGTTATTACAAACATACATGCCAAATTTGGCAAAAGTCTTTCTAGACATTTGCAAGTGATGGTGTAACAGCTAGCAGATAGAAACTTTATTTATATAGAACAGGACATAAATGGTTTGCATGCCAATTATGATGCAACAATTATGCTTTGGAGAGCTTTAAAATCTCTAAAACAAACATAAGGTATTATTATCATCAATAACAACAATTATGTTTTATGATTTTCATTGTAAGCATTGTCATTTCATTTATGTCTATAAATAAGAAGGGATAAGATGTTCTATCGGATATCTGTTTAATGGGGCTTAATTATTTATTATGGGACTTTTTAGTATATTTAATAAAACTAATGAGATTCTGATTACTTGAGCCTGCTGCTCTCTTTAGCTGGAAACTCTTTGATAAGAAGTAAAGCAGGATTGCCAGTTTTCTTATGAGAATTACAGGGTTTGAAGATTAGTCAGCTGAGAATTGATGAGGTCCTCCTCTAATTAATGTCTTCCCACCAATGTTTGCCCTAATCTCCCCTTTTATTACTTTTATTACAGTGCTTCAGCAGCATGTCTGTGTGTCAGGGAAGATCTATTAAGTAAGGTTACTGTTCTGTTAGTGAAATAGCAATAAAGGTCCTACTTCTGTATTTGTTATTTTGTTAATTTGCTTTATTTTAAAGAGTTGCCTTGAGGGAGGCACACATTTAAAATAAAAAGAACAATCAGAAGCTAGGAGGACCTGCTTCCATTCTTGGCTTTGCAGTCTCGGGCAGTCATTGGATCTCTTTAGTCCTCAGTTTCCCAAACCATAAGATATAGGGTGTTTTGACAAGATGATCTCTAAAATCATTTTAGCCCTAAAATTAAACGTTTTACTGTTTTAAAGGAAATATTTCACAGAAATTGATTAGCAGAAACATTTTCAGTTTTATTTACTTCCCAGAATTTTTGTAATTCTCTTTTAACTAGTTTTCTTGCTTCCATTATTTAGATGTAGTAGCTGTTTTGTAGTCTATTGGAAAATCTAGATTCAAAAAATACTACTTCATTACCTGTTCAAAAACCTTCCACATTTAGTCTGATTTTCAAGGCTTACTGAAATTTGATCTTATCTGTCTTTTTAGCTTTTCTGTTATTCTCTACAAAATCCTTCTCCCTAATCCTACATTTCAGTCAACTTGCTTGCTATAATTGAATATGTTTGTATTTCATATGCCTCATCTTTACTCATGTTGTGCTATCTGCCTGATATCCTTCCTTCCCCAACTCCATCCCTTCCCCTCAACACGCAAACACACACTTTTAACCCCACCTACTGAGATTCTAACTTATCCTTCAAGGTCAACTCAAAAACTGTTTCCTTTCCACTGTTTTCTGTAATAACTCCACCTGGAAGCAATCTTTTTCTCTCTGAAATCCTAGAGGACTTACCATATTTAGAACTCAATAATAAACATTTAACATTTATGTGTTTAATGTACATGTTTTCTAGATACTCTCTTTGGCACTGGGGATAAAATAAAGAGGAAAAATTGACATGACTTTCATCCTAATGAAACTTACCACCTCATGGATGAGACAGATCTCAACCAAATCATACAAATTAGGATAAGTGTATGAAAGAAAAAGTCCCGCTTCACTTTTTGTTATTTTTTTACTGTTTGAATCTCAGTCCCCATGCTAGATTGTGAATCTGAATTTTTTTAAAAAATAGATCTTTGATGGTATTAATTCATTTGTAAGTATTTGTAGAAGAAATTTTTGAGACTAGATTTGAGTTATAAATTAAAAATGGTCTCTAAGACTGTACTACATCAGAGAATTGGGCATTTTCTTTTACTTCCTGCTGTTTTCAAAATTGAGTAGGAAAAGAAATTAGATTGGATTAAGTACGTTAACAAAAATCCTACATTGCATTTTGAATCTAAGGGATCTTTAGGGTCATTTTTTATGGAAGTCAATTCACCCTGACATTTTTGGCCACCCTCTATTTTAAGTTTTGCATTTCTAAAATAATTGCTTTTATTGTCATATTTTGAGTAATATGTCCATCTTCATTTTATAAAGAGGTCATTACTTTTTCTAATATGTATTTATTGAATACCATCCATGTAGACAGGACTGTGGAACATGTTATGGATGCTACAAGTAGTATCAGTTTGTTCAATAAACATTTGTTGAATTCACACTGAAATCTCACAGTGAAGTAGGCTTTGAGTATGAATGAGACACAATTTATACCATTTGAAAGCTGCAGTCTTATGGGGGAGGCAAAAACCAAGACTGATAATATCAAAATTTTGGATCTTTTGTTTAATGGGTATACATTTATATAAATTCCAACAACAATGTTCTTCTTAAGAAGATAGAATTAAGGGCCACACAATGTAAAGGTAATGAAAATTCTATGGAAAGTCGTGGCCAGAGAAATATAATTCATCCCATTGTCAAGCCTCTAATTTCTGACATAATTAACTTTTTTACTATTTTTTTTGTGTGTGGAGAGAATGGAAATACTTTAGCAAAATACTTTGAGCTACTATGAATATTTTTAGTTTACTTATTTATTTATTTTTTGTGAAATCCATTGATCACTCTAATCACAGGTCTAGAAGTCTGACCTGGCACATTGACAACTGGTTTCCTATTACTGGAGAGGCAACTTATTGTGGCTAAGCTTTAACTCTAGATTCAGACTGGTCTGTGCTAGTATAAAATCAAGGCTTTATTGCTTACTAGCAGCGTGACACTAAATTAACAGCCATATCTATCTTAATCTCAATGTTTTTATCTATGAAATGGAGGCAATAGTAGATCTGTTTCACAGTAAATGTTAAAAAAATGTAGATATTCTTTGTCTTCTTTCAACCAAAGTTTAATTTAAAAATCGAGGATCTTTACTGTATATGTAAAATCCTTGTAATATGATGACAAAATAAGGGCACTTTGATTCTGTAAAGTGGAGAGAGTTAAAAATGGGGCTAGGAGTAGGGGATCGAATTTGGCCTGAAGAAATGAAACCAAAGGCACCTGTCTGCAGTTTAGTGAGTTAACACATACATGGTCAAGTTACAGCCCCAATTGCTTTTTACTGCTCAAAGGAACATGAATTTTAAAGATGTGGGTTCTTTAATGATAGTTTTTGTTTGCTTGCTTAATTTTGTGTATAGAGTAATCACATAGTGATGCTTTTTGAAGTACTATAGGATAGGTCTATAGAGCATCTTTTTAACTACATAAAAAAAAATCACAGTTCCAAAATTTAGAGACAGTTACAGAATTGTGGAGATGAAAAGGAGCTTTTAAATTTAGCATTACAGAAAAATACACTTAGGAAACCTGGTGGGCAAGAGGAAAAAAAGAGAAGTAGATAAAAGGAAATAGGAAGAGAGAAGACAAAAAGGCTTTAGTCCAAAATACTTTATTATTTTCCCTTTGTAATATGCATTTAGAGAAACATCTCACAACCAACGGATAGTAGTATACTAATCACTAATGTCTTGTCGGATATTAAAATTACAATATAAATTTTGCTGCCAATAGGCTAATGGAAGCTGAAAAATCAAACTTACATAAATCTCCTTGTTGAGGTGGATCTATACAAATAATAGAAATAAATTTTAAATAAGTACGATTTTGGTAAAGTGAAGTTTATTTCATTTAGTTTTTTTTGTCTTTTTCTGCTTACTGAAGGCATAATATGAGTATTAAAATTAATATATAAAGAAAATAAAAAACAAATATTCTATTATTCGTTCTTAACTCTCAGTGATTTAACTTGCTTGCTGGAAATGTAACCAATAGTGATCAAGATGTCATCTAATAACTCTAGGTTTTACCGTGTTCTCCTAAGCTTGTGAAGTTAATTGACTGTAGGAAAATTTTAAGTGGAAATAAATTGAGAGAGAGAGAGAGAGAGAGAGAGAGAGAGAGAGAGAGAGAGAGAAAGAGAGAGAGAGAGAGAGAGAGAGAGAGAGATGAAGGAAGGGAGGGAAGGAGAGAAGTAGGAAAGAAAAAATGAAATCTAAAGTTCAAATAAGCAGATCAGAAGGCAATATCAGATCTATAATAGCATATCTGCCATCTTGAGAGAAACTTGACTTCTGTTTTCTAGATAGTTCAGAAGGAACATATTAGGACCAGTTTCTTATTTTGGGAGACATTATTTTCTTTTAAAGTGTGAACTCAGGTAAATCTCAAGGTGACCTAAAAAAATATGAGAAACAGATTCTCTTAGTATTATACCCTGAAACACTTGCAAGGTTTTATTTATATAGAGTCTTCAGATGCATGTTAATATTCAATTAAATAATATACAATTTTTATCGATAGAAAGGATAATATGGCAAGCTTTGCAATTTTTCAAGTTCCAGCGAGAAAATGCTGCAATATTGATTTGTCTTGATCATCCTAAGTTCAGATGTATTTAAACTAAGTGTGAATAATGTCCTTTGATTGAATTATGTGGCTTGATTTAGGACAATAAATCAAAGAAATATTTAGGATATAAAAAGGCTTTGATTTTCATGTGCCATTACTTTTTCTTCTTGTGTTGAAAATGGGAAAGTGTACTTCCTGTGAAGTTTTCAGGTTTCCAGATTAAGGGAGTAACTTTTGTGAAAATAGATAGTCACGAAGCAATTTTCTTTGTATTCCCCAACTTCCTCTTTCTGTGATGGACAAACTTATGAAGAATGTATTATTTAATACTTATAGCACATTTTGAAAACCTAAATCACATTGTTGCAACTGGGCAACTGTTGCAAAGTAAGTACCAGATTTATTAGCAGCTATTTTCACAAAGATTCCATTTTAATAATGTTGATGTACCCTCTGTAATTTATTTGATTAATAATATTTGATTTGAACCCAAATGATGACTTCTCACATATATGACAGAACTAATGAACTGTGAAAGAAGAACCGTTGAGATGGTCACCAATAACCACTGCTTAGTTAATCCTTTAAATAAACTGGAGCTCACAATGTGTCCCTTTGAAGTCATAAATAATGTATATTTTTCTTTTGACTTTTAATAAGCCAGTAGGGTTCATCTCACAGTCTCCAAACACATATATTTTATTATGGGCCTCTGCAGTTTACTTTAATTAGTGTGTCTGAGTGCTTTGGGAGACTTAGCCCTACTGAAAACAAACAGAGTCTTACCATCTATAAAACATTAGCTCCCTTTGGTTTATCCTGACACAGCGGGGGAGGCTCAGTGAGAAACACATGGTGTAAGTAAACACTCATAATTGCATTAGCATTCTCTGGTGGATTGGTAATTCAAGCTCTGTTCCATGATATTGTAAGAGCAGTTAGAACAGGTTTACCAATCTTGTGGTCTGCTGGGGATTTCATCAAATTCCATGTGAACAGAACTTTAAGTGACAAATCTGCTGGCAACATAGTCTGAGAGAGGGAAGCTTGCTGTTAAATGGGAGCTTAGTATAGGCAGTATAATTTTGCTTTGTTTATGATATAGCTGTAAGACTTTTAAATTCTTTTTGTCACTTCTTTTCCCATGTTATTAGTCAAAGTCAGTTTCAATCTGTTTTTAGATATGTCCACTCTATTGATTATGACTGTATAAGACAGCTGGGTGATTGATTAAAATTTTCAGTTTTCCAATATTTATTTTGATATTATTATTCTCAGCATACTTGCCAATAAAGTAACTGTGCTACAGATTGTTGATGAAATTAATGTACTGTTTTAAAAGTAATAATTAGCAATTAAAACTCCAGGTTTTATAAAGATAGTTTTTATGTATAAGCCTACTGCAAATTATCACTCTTATGATTTTGAATTTATTATTCCAGCAATTGCTTAGAATAATACCTGACCATATACATGAGAGGATAACAGGAATGTAAAATATTTCCTTGTATGATGAATGTGATTGACTTGAGATAAAAATTTTTTTTGTGATAAAAAATTGAGCTGTGTCAGTAAGCACAAATTGTTTGGCCATTTGAGTGACTTGACCAGTGGAAAATTGCTCAATTTACCTATTTTTATACAACGTTTCATGTTTTGTGTTTTTTTATCGTGTTTGAATTTATTTTATTTTAATTTTCTTTTGGCTAATTCTGTCAGTCATGTTGATCAAAATAAGCAAACTCATCTGCTTAGGGTATCTCTTAGGCACTTCAGAAAAAACAAGTCACATGAAAATTTGTACTGGAGTCAGTAAATATTTAGTGCCATGAATATTACACTAGTGTTGTCTATTAGAAATACAATGGAATAAATATAATTTTACACTTTCTAGTGGAAATAGAAAAAATAAAAAGAAACAGGTGAAATAAATTTTACAAATATATATTATTTAACCCAATATATCCAAAATATTATCACTTCAACACATAATCAGTATAAAAGTCAATAATATGTTTTATATTTTTGTACTAAATATTTGAAATTAAGTGTGTATTTTACACTTAAAACACATCTCAGTTTGGACTAGCTACATTTGAAATGCTCAATGCCACATGTGGCCAGTAGTTACCACATTGGACAATAAGATTACACCTTTTCATACAGATGAAATAAATGAATGGTTTTTTTTAAAAAAAAAAACTCTGTTGGAATTTCTAAAAAATCCACAAATTCACATTTCCTATTACATATACATTTCCTTAAGCATTACTCTTCCCGTGACTGAAATCTCTGGTCTGATTTGTAAGTTGTAATTTTCCTATTTTATTCTATCCTCTCTCTTCTGACTCTGATGTCATTTCATCATTTGGTCTCACTGTTTTACATTCTGAAAACTATTTAGATAATATGTATAGTTAAGAATGTAATATTTCACATAATGTCTATGATGGGAAACTGTGATGTTATTGATATCAAACTTATTTAATTAGTAAGCGATGAAAAAGAGCTATGTGCAATGGATTATCTTTCAAATATAAAAAAGAGATTAATTATGTTTTTGAAATTATACCATACTATTTTTGCATTGTTTTCATGGGTGAAGTCCTCAATTTGTAGGCATGTATTGTCTACTATTAAACAATTGTGCAAGAAAACATGTTGAAGCTTTAAAATTTGGAAGTATTACTTAATTAAATAGTAGCAGAGTAGTATAAATTATTTTTCTTCTCTAATTCTCATGTTTTAGACGTTAATTTACTTTCTATATAGAACATATTTTAAAATTTTCTTCCACATAGAGTTTTAATATAATTTTTATTACTTAAGAAAAATTTATTCAAAGCCTCATTTTGTATTTAGGGGAAAATATCTAAGATTGAGTCTTACTGATAGCCAATGAACAGACAAATGAAGTCAAAAGTTTCTCTGCATACAATGATATTCCTATCTGGCTGTAGCTATTCAATCCTATGCGTATCTAATGAGTTCAGCTTACAGAGCACAAATGTTTGTATATTTTCAAGTATTTATATTGCTAGTTTGCAACATCATGCAATATTGATGTCTTCTGATGATTAATTTAAAATATAAAAATTGTCAGAATATACATTTATAAATGTTAAAAAATATATAGAATGGTCCAAAGCATTGTATTATTTAATTTGCTGAGCCAATGTTTAGTTTAAATGGATCTTTTCATTTATCAGGTTTTTGCTGGTCACAGTTTCCTATGGCTATAGTTGATGTCACTTTTTAAAATATCTGAATGTTTTAGATTGCTTTCTTTTAATTTTTTTATACAATGTAAATTCAAATGTATATTTAAAACTTTCTCTGTATAAATGAACCCTATATGATATATAAATATATTTTATACAAATTATATAGACTGTAAACATGTAAATAAGATAATAATGATGTATATCATTCATAAAGTGAAAGTATAGATTACATTTAACTTGCATCACAGATAAGCTCAAACTATATGTATATTTTTCATGTTAGTGATGCATTTTGAAGGTTTTTGTAAATAAAACCTGGTACTAGATTCACTACTTAGATATTTTATTATATCATCATCAATATTTAATTACCAAATTCTCTTATTTTAAATTGACTCCTTGAAGTTTCTTTTGAATTACCATATTTAAAAGTATGTTGGTATATAGTCTTATTAAATAAGATTCAATTTCCTAGAATCAAAAAGTTAATAATTAATGCAATAGCATAAAGTAGCTTTTCTTAAACATCTAAACTATTAGGACAGGACATATTATTTAAATAGAAATTTTCTCATATTATGGCATTACGACTTTAAAAAGTAGAAACACAAGCTTAGTTTTAAAAAGATATTTTTCAAATGAAGATTTAATTTGTAGAGCAACCTAGTTTGTGTTTTCCTACAATTTATGCAGGCTCTTTGTTTACGTGTTCAGATTATTTAAATCTCATGACGGAAATCATTAATCTGTCAAAACTTTCAGGATTTGTATATGATAACTAAATGAACAATGCTAAATAATTCATTTAATTGTTTCTGTAAACCAGTTCCCAGTGATCTACAGAGGTAGAAACTGGGTTTGCTTTGAAATTTCTCAGTGTTCACCTCCAGCCAAAGCTGAGCTGCCTGATAAGCACACCCACTGGCTTAAGCAAGGTGCCTGACAGACTAGCATGGTTGGTGAGGACTCAAAAATATGCTTTAATCCAGTGTTCATTTTCATATCACAAAAGGTGCTACAGAATGATTGTCATTTGCAAAAGAAAAAGGCAAGCACAATTAAAAGCCAGGTTTCTAATCCCCTCTGCCTAGGTTTAGAACCAGAGCCAAAAGAAATAGTGTTTTAACAGGTACATATGCCCTCAGGGAGAAGCACACCCCGACCACCTAGCTGGTGAGATGAAAAGATAATAGGATGCAGTTGTATCAGTGGCCAACCAATGGTGCCCCAACTGTGTGGCTGACAAGAGGACAAAGAACTAGTGGGTGGTCAACAAAAACTCTATTTTATGACAACGGACAGATAAGCGTTGTGGCCTATCAAATACTGTATTTCCATCCTGCAGTTTCTGTCTTAGCAGTCAAGACATATATCATCATCAGCATGTGAGAAAATCTTAGAGCAAGTGCCTGACATTTGTGTAGAGAACCATTTCCAAATGATTGAAGGGCAGTCTGAACTGCTAACCACTAATTAGCCTAATTGACACCAAATTGAAAGGGATGACTCAGCTGTTGCAGAAACACTGCCTAATGGCAGTGTTGTGTCTCAGCGGCTTGAATGAGAAATCATTATTAATTGCACCCCGTGGAAAGAGAAACTGCTGCATTATATTAACGTTGGGGAAGTAGAGGATTAAATCTCTTATTAATCTGACTGTAAGCTTGCCCCACCCTGCTGTCACTCTTGCCATCAGGAATAGCTGACACAAGTTGGGTAAAGTGATGTAAGCTCTACTATTGCTACACTGGGGATTTTGCAGACAGCTTGAATTGCAAGCCAAACAGTTTTCTGAGAGCACCAAGGCTACTAAAATAAACTTAAGGTTAAAGACAAAAACAAGAACAAAAACAAAAGCAATAGTGGGTGCTGAGTAAGTATTTACTATTGAAGAACATGAATTTTTGTGTTTAGTATTATTTTTTGAACACAAAAAAACAGTATTTTTAATTGATAATTGAATTTTATTTTCGATTCTAGACATTAATTTTCAATTGCTGGACATAACTGTTTTTCAGTAAGTGTCTTCTGAAGAAAGGAAGGAAGCATCTTGAAGGTTCAAGTTATATGTTAGTATATGACCAAGCACTTGAAAAGTAAATTGACTTTAGTTAGATTTGTCTTCTTATATTGAGAAACTGATTTCCGGAACCAAAAGGGAGGAAAATTTTTGAAATACAACTCTTACTATCTAGGAGGGCTATAGTTTTCTTTTTCGCTATAAATTGTTAGATTCCATTACTTCTTAATAAAGATGAGATCTTTCCTGTGTAGGTTCCTACCTATAGGATTGGAAGGACCTCTACAGGCCACTTGGGTTTTTTTTGCCAGACTTAGAATAGTCATAGGAACAACGGGAAAGCTGTCTTCTCTGGCATTATGTTCAAAAATTAATTCCAAAGGAATTTAATTCCAAAGGCATGGTGATAAAAACAGATTTAATCAAGACTTTTAAATTTACTTGGGAAGGCTCATCACGGATGACAAAATTTGATCCTACTATAACAACTATAACCACAGTTTATAAAGATTTGGTTTGGCAGTTGAGAAATTGCCTTATATTTTCTGGTCCTTAATATGATGCACAGTTGAATGAAATTATGTGAAACATAGTCATTTTCCAAGTTAGCAGTGAGATGTGTCCTAAGTGAACATTTTTCAATTAGATTGAGCATAAATGTGAATTTAGACTCCAGAATAGTGATTTTGATTTTACACTATTTGTTCATTTACTCATTTATTCATTAATTTAGCAAATATTTCTTCAGCCATATATTCAGGTACCATATAAACCCCTGAACTAAAGGTCAGATTATCCAACTGTAGACTATTAATTTGTAATATAGTTGTAATCATTATATTTCTAAAGAAAATAGTGAAAAATAATAATTGTAATATACCTTACAAAATAAAAGGATACAACTTGAGATCATCTTCTGTATGTTTAATGAAACACATGAAATTATTGAATTGCCCTTTCCCCCAAAATCCTTATTTTCCACATCAACTCCAGGAAAAACAGTTCTACATTTATCAAAATGCAAGAACGTATGGAAATGGTTGCTGCCTGGCTCCCCAGTTCCTGGTAGAGATTATTTATGGCAGTGGTGACATGTGCTTATAGTGCTAATGAAGAGAAAAAAGTCAGGGGAAGTATTGGGAGAACAGAAAGATAAGGGAAAAAAAAGTATTTGTTGAGTGTAATTCTGAGCCAGGTGCTTTCATTTATTACCATTTTTCAAGTGCTCACCTGGCCTCCTGAAGTACAGGCAGGGTCTCCCCAGTGAACCTGGAGGAATAGTGTCAGTTTAGACAGCAGTGATGTTGGACAATTTTAGAAATACAGTATTTTTCCCTTACCCACAGTTTAGCAAGTTAATTCTTCTGTTACTAAATTCAGAAATACTTTCATATTCTCTTCCATCAATGGCCTTCATATGACTTGGACACAGCTGAGAAGACATTATGAAGGTGCAGCTATATTATGTATACCTCCTTCTAAGGGCCTGTCCATACAAGGGTATAACAAGGTTGAGAGAGGAGATGAATATTCACTTATTTATTCAACAATCAGTTATCCATCACCTCTCTGTGCCTGACACCTTGCTGGGCACTTACCATGTGGAACCATTCATAGCTAATCTAAAAGTGAAGAGGTGGGAAAGAAGCTTGGTAGGAGGCTCTGATCTGATATCACAACATCGCATGTTGGAAGTGTACCTTAGGGAATAATTATAGTGGTTGAGCCTTCCTCTTGACTCTAGTTCCGGTGCTGGGAAATAAGCATCTACTGCTTTGGGGCTAAAGAACAACCATGGAAGTTGCCTTTTTCTTTCATTTTTTTTGTTTTCCCCCGGTCATGGTATTGTCAAATGGTGAGAGAACTTGGGTCTTTAATTCGTGGGTTCATGGAAAGAGGCCTAAGGTTAAAAGCTTAGCTGAAATATTAGACTCAGTTTTCCGGAGAAGAGACAGATACAATGGGAAAAGGAAAAGGGAGGATACTGACTGGGGTGCTTTTATTTTCCTGGAAGTCACAAGCATGGCCATTGAAGGTAAAACATTTGGAGGTCACTGAATTTCAAAGTTACATTTTCACTATCTTTATGAAGCAACATGCTGGAGGCAGCTTGTAGAGGCTCTCTATAGCTGATTTTGCACATCTTTTCCCAACTCTGAAGTCTTTGACCCATGTTGATCTCCTCAAATTGGCCACGGTGGGGATATTTACTCCATAGAAATTAGCAAATGCTACAAATCACAGCTGGGCTTTTCTCCCCATCACAGAGAACTGGTTGCTAACCCTTTACCAGCACACCACTGGCTCTAAGTGATTTAGGGTTTCAGTGAGTCATACAACCACATCCAAATACACTATGGCCAGTTTCAGCAATTAGAACTTGGCTGCTGATACAATGTAAATCCAATTAAATCACTTAGAGTCACTGGGAAACCCAGCTCCTGAAGTAGCTGTATCAATGACACATAGACAAGTAATACGGCAATTGTTAATTTGCATCATGCTCAAGTTGTCAGTATTAAAAAAAGCGAAACCACAACGTTTAAAACCTAACATTAAACAGTGCACTTTCTTGTATATAACAGCATTAGTATTCAAGGAACTCTTTTTAAATTCAAATGTTGCTAAGAAGTTAAAGGAGAGAAATTTTTTAAACGAAAAGGAAAAGAAAAAAAAAATCAGCAGAACGTATGCTGGAATTGATAATGCTCTTGTGACAAGCTGCAAATAAAGGGTATTTCTGGTAATGTTTCTGAAAATTTTACTGTATAAGCTCGTCTGAGTCCTCAGCGGATAGGGATATTAATATATGTGATCTTCTTTCTTTCTTTATTTGAGATTGCCTGGTTTAGTAGCTTCCATTCTTATTATGATTGTTTTTACCTGGCAAGTTATGCTAATCTCATTTCCACAAAAATTATCTGGAAGAATTGTATTTGGCTTCTGTATACGTTGGATAGGAGCTACCAAACATTCATTTTGGATCAAAAAATATTTAGTCTTTCTGGTATTGTGGCTCTCTCACAGTTCTTTTGAGTAATTTTAAAAATACATGAAAGTTAGGTTAAATGTGTATTTAATCACATATGTATTATATACTTACAGTACAGTATATTGTATAAGCATAGAAAACAAAAAGGATATATATTAACATCAAAGGGATGGGATAGGGGAAGAAAAGGGCCTTCATTTTCTGATGTATACATTATGTTGTATGAATTTGTTAGAGTAAGTATATATTAATTTAAAAAAATATTGACCAGATTCAATTCTGCAATGCTATTCTCACCCCCACAAACACAGAAAGACATGAAATAGATAAGAGAATGTATTATATAAATGGTTTTGTGTTTTTTGCCTTTATCTCTCAAAAGAAACATATGTGAGATTTCTTACACTTTTAAAAATCTAAATCATTATCTATTTTCTGTCGCTGTTCCTATTTTTATACCAATAACCATAATCATCATGTCTATGTTCCAAATGGGATTTTGGCAGAGGTGTTTGTTTTCTACTCTGCTAGTGTTTTGACATTTACATGGAAATTTTTATTCGTCCAGTTTTGAACTGAAATTTATTATTCTGTTGAAGGTTTCTTGCTTCGAGATCTTGATAACATAGTCGAATATAGCTAATTGAAATAGTTTACACGGTCTCACATTTGTCTGTTATCTGGTTTGTAAAGAACAGAAAAATGCAGCTGAAATAGTTTTATTTGTTATAATTCTAATGGATTACTTTAGTTTTTCTGTTGACCTGACTTGCATTGTGCAGGTAATATTTTCCTATTATTATAAAAAATATTCTAGCAATTCAAGCTGCGGTTGAAGAAAACAATGAGGACGCATCCAATAAAGGAAGGCTTCAAACATTACTTTATGCACCTTTTAAAGACATGAAAGTAACATTTTAAAGTCTCAGGCAGTCAGAAAAACAGTTTGAGGTATGTTGTTACCACATCACCTCAGCTTTTTTTGTCGAAAGCTATTTCAGATCTCTTTGCGGTATGTTTGGCAATACACTTAAAAGATTACTACTTAAGCTACCGATAATCTGGCTTCAAGCAATTGTCTGTCTGTCCATCCAGCTGCCTATTTTTTCTTTGGTTTTCAAAACCCCAAAAATGAACAGCATGAAACAGAACAATAACAAAAAAGGAAGAAACCATAATCTTGTTTAGAGTTTTCCTCCAATTTTCAGACAGCAGTGAAATTACTAGAAGGATAATGTACTCTGGGTTCTATTTTAAGAGTAATTTTTAAGCTTTTTTTCAGAGGTGGCTAATGTACTCTGAGTTTTATTTTAACACTAATTTTTAAGCTTTTTTCCTAGGAGATAGAAGGTAATGCAGAATGGAGTAATTTTGTAATTTCCATAACCTCTTTTATGATTTAATCTGTCCGTCTCGGTGTGTTTGGTTTTTGGTGGATTAACTTGATGAAACATTGCCCTTATGAGTCCAACTAAAGATAAAACTAATTTGGGTTGCTGTGAGGATAGAGGCCATTCACAAAATAATAAACATCTTCTTGCCTTTGCCTTCCTCATTGCTGAAGTCCATATTTTATCTAGGATCTCATATATCTGAGAACTCAGACATTTTAATATATATGCATATAAATAGTCTAGTTGGCATTTATTTAAAAATAATTTGATTTTAAAAAGAACCATAACATTTATTAAAAATTACAGTAGAAATTATGACCAAATAATACATTATTTAATTCTGCCATATTTGAATTTTGTTTGCTTGCAAAGACAGTAATAAAAAAATTTATTTTTCCTATTAATGCTAATGTTAACAATTATTATTTATTTTATTTTATTTATTTATTTATTTATTTTTTTAAATTTTATTTTGTCGATATACATTGTGGCTGATTATTGCTCCCCATCACCAAAACCTCCCTCCCTTCTCCCTCTCCCCCTCCCCCCCAACAATGTCCTTTCTGTTTGCTTGTCGTATCAACTTCAAGTAATTGTGGTTGTTATATCTTCTTCCCCCCTCCGGTTTTTTTTTTTTTTTTTTTTGTGGGTGTGTGTGTGTGTGTGTGTGTGAGAATTTATATATTAATTTTTAGCTCCCACCAATAAGTGAGAGCATGTGGTATTTCTCTTTCTGTGCCTGACTTGTTTCACTTAATATAATTCTTTCAAGGTCCATCCATGTTGTTGCAAATGGCAGTATTTCATTCGTTTTTATAGCTGAGTAGTATTCCATTGTGTAGATGTACCACATTTTCCGTATCCACTCATCTGATGACGGACATTTGGGCTGGTTCCAACTCTTGGCTATTGTAAAGAGTGCTGCGATGAACATTGGGGAACAGGTATACCTTCGACTTGATGATTTCCATTCCTCTGGGTATATTCCCAACAGTGGGATAGCTGGGTCGTATGGTAGATCTATCTGCAATTGTTTGAGGAACCTCTATACCATTTTCCATAGAGGCTGCACCATTTTGCAGTCCCACCAACAATGTATGAGGGTTCCTTTTTCTCCGCAACCTCGCCAGCATTTATCGTTCAGTCTTTTGGATTTTAGCCATCCTAACTGGGGTGAGATGGTATCTCAGTGTGGTTTTGATTTGCATTTCCCGGATGCTGAGTGATGTTGAGCATTTTTTCATATGTCTGTTGGCCATTTGTATATCTTCCTTAGAGAAATGCCTACTTAGCTCTTTTGCCCATCTTTTAATTGGGTTGCTTGTTTTCTTCTTGTAAAGTTGTTTGAGTTCCTTATATATTCTGGATATTAATCCTTTGTCAGATGTATATTTTGCAAATATTTTCTCCCACTCTGTTGGTTGTCTTTTAACTCTGTTAATTGTTTTTTTTTGCTGCGCAGAAGCTTTTTAGTTTGATATAATCCCATTTGTTTATTTTTCCTTTGATTGCCCGTGCTTTTGGGGTCGTATTCATGAAGTCTGTGCCCAGTCCTATTTCCTGAAGTGTTTCTCCTATGTTTTCTTTAAGAAGTTTTATTGTTTCAGGGTGTATATTTAAATCCTTAATCCATTTTGAGTTGATTTTAGTATACGGTGAGAGGTATGGATCTAGTTTCATTCTCTAATGTTAACAATTATTGGGTACATCAATAACCTAGAATTTTCTGGTGCATGTTAAAATAGACTTATGTTGATATTTAATGAAGTTTTCTCATTTATATTTTCATAGTATTTTCATTTTCATTGTTCTTAAGTGACAATATACTATGTATTATATGTATAATATATAATAGTAGATATATATGTGTGTATATATGCAAGGGTACTTCAAAAAGTTAATGGAAAGATTTGTATTATGTTTCAATTCTATTTTTTCATGAACTTTTTAAACACAGAAGAGACTTTTGGTTATATTTGATTGATTAATTGATTGAACTTTGTCTCCAGTGAGCTGCGTGGCCTTCAGTAAGTGAAGTTTCCTCTGTAGTATAATAAAGCCAGGTCTATGGAATTCCTAAGATTCTTTCTTATTCTTAGATTGTCTGTGATCGGCCCTAAATTAAGTATCACAAGTGATCTAAGCCAGTTTCTTGAAAAGTGTATAAATGAAATATTTCACTGACTAAAGATGAGGTATTTAAGATCTGTAGAACTTGATCAAAATAGCGAAAGGTCATGGAATACAGACTATACCACATAGAAAGACTGTGCAGTGTGGTTTTTTTTTTTGTGCCTGGTCATTTCCTTTCTCATTACCCTGTGTCCCCTGACAGGTGCTCCCTCCCAAGGTAGCTACTTTTCTCCTGCTCTTCTGGGGCTTGTGGGACTTGCCCATTCCCCAGCTCCCCTCAGGTCAGCTACCTAGGAGTGAGAACATCCTTCCCTTTGCCACACCCCTGGCCATCTGCTGGGCTGTTTCACTGTGGACCTGTTCTTTGTCAAGCAGCTGGGGATTTCATAGGTGGTAATCAGAAGCGTGTCCAGGTTTAGTGGAGCTGAATGTTTATACAATTGGGGGGCCCTCATTTAGAAAAAGAATACAAAATTAGGTACAAAGGGAAACATTTATTTAAAATGAGAAAAAAATATAACAAATGACAAATTTTTAAAAGTTGACAAATATGGCAAACATTACAAAAATCTAAAAAAATTTGTATAATTATTTTAATTAACTGCTGTACATTTTTGTTTCTTTCCTACACATTTGGCAACATTTTTTTTTATTGTTTCTTTATATGATAGCAATATTGTAATGTCGATATCTGTAGAGAAAATGGAAAGGTAATTTTGTCTTTTATCTGGCCTAATAGATCAAATTTTTATTATTGATATTTTAGAAAAGTTTCTTCCCACTTTACAACTTTTTATTGGTCTTATATAATATTAGGTAAATGTTTATGGTTGTGGTAAACTTTCAGGTATGTGAATTTTTTTGTGTGCAGTGATGAATCTTTAATCTGTTTAAACTGATGACATTCTTTATCCAAATTGCTAGGTCCCTTCTGAGAGCATTGGGAGAATCTCTTGCGATTAAGGAGCCTTGAAGTTTAGGTATCATTTCCTCGTGGTAAAGCCACCCTTAGTGTTAATGTTAGGCAAAAAAAAAAAAAGACTTTGGAGTTAAATTCAAGTTCAAACTTCAACTTCATTACATTTTAGGTATCTGACTAAAAAAATCAATTTATTTTGTGAGCTTCAGTTTCCTCAATTCTAAAATGAGACTATTCATAGCATCAAACTTATTGGGTTGTTTTTAGGATTAAAAGTAGTAATGTGCTCCCACAAAATATCAGTTCCTTCCTTCACCCTCTTCTTCATGGTATTTTTTAATCTGAATTTTAAGGAGGCTTTTTAGAAAGCAAGTTTTAATGCCAAAATTAGATGGTAATTTTAAAAAATCATCTTGTCTAACTATTTGTGAAAAGTATTTGGGGACATAATTGGGACATTTGGGAAGGTAAAATGCATACACTTTGAGGGCCTAAGATGCCAATGGCTTTCACATGTATTATTTCAGCTGAAATATCTTCGGTCTCCTTGTCTACTCAACCGCACACACACGTACAGAATCATTCTTACATGACCCTGTCTCCTGTCTTCTTCCACCACCAGGGTCTAACATTACCTAACCATAGTTAAGCCTCAATAAATATTTATTTATGAATAAATGAATGAGTTGTCTTATAAAATCTTGCAACACCTTTGATAGGGAGACTGACCTTGCTTTTACAGGTAAGCACTCTGATAGGTAAACTTCCCTGTCTATTGCAGCACAGCTAATAAGACCCCATCCAAGCAATGTCTTTCTGTCATCCTCTCTATTACAACTTGCATCCTCCTCAGATCTTGATGCTCTTCAAGTCATTCCTTGCAGGTAGATACCTAACCCACACACTGTGGATTAGTTCTTCTGAAATACTTTTTAATCTTTAAAGATCTCTGACATATTTTACTTATTTGCTAGTTAATTGTATCGTAATCATAACATAACAAGAAAAGCACGCATTTATGTGAAAAGGATGTATGTAGTGAGATCTTTTAAAAAACGATCGTCATAATCTTTATTGCTAAATGGTTTTACTTAAATACCTGTCTATATGAATTACTCTGTGAGTTTATTTAAATGAGAATTTTAATTTCTCACTTACCCATAATGAATGAGAAATAGGCATCTTTGGTAGTTGAATATCTTGTTATTGAAAGAATTACAATTATATAGTTCATGGATAACTACTTTTCTGAAAAGTATGATACACATTACAATTATAATGAATATAAATTTGCTTTATGCTATGGATTGAATGATGTCCCCCAAAGTTCACGTATCAGAAACTTAACCCGTACTGTGACAGTGTTAAGAGGATGGGAAATCCTATTATGGTAATTAAAAGATGGGGCCTTGGAGAGGTGATTATATTGTAAAAACCATGCCCAAGTATATGGATTAATCCATTGACAGTTTAATGGTGGTCATAGGTGTGGTTCTGAGGGCTATAAAAGAAGAGTATGTGAGAAGCTCTCTCTCTCTTTTGCTTTGCCATTCTCCACATAATATGATAACCTGTGTCACTGAAGTCACCACCAGCAAGGCTCTCACCAGATGTGTTCCCTGGACTTTGGACTTCCCAGCCTCCAAAACTGTAAGCAATAAATATCGTTTCTTTTTAAATTACCTAGTTTCAGGTATTTCTGTTAGAAATGACAGAAATGGACTAATACACTTTGATAATTCAGATGACTTCTTGGGTTCTCTTGTATCACAGAATATTCATGATGAACATTAAATGATTCTGCTCTTCAGATGTAGAAGGTGTAGGTGATAGGGCTGACAGAAACCAAGACTGTGTGTATGATCCTATCTGGATTTGCAAAAATATCACCCACATCAGCTTGCTTATTTTTTATTTACCTTCTTATCCATCAGAGAGAAGGAACAGATTAAAATTGTATTTTTATATATCCCTATGGACTTTGAATACATTTAAATTACATATTTATTTTATAATTAATCTTGGCATCTCCATCGGGTACCTGAGGAAGGCATTAAGAAACCCAGATGGACAGAGAACATGACACTCCTGTCTTTTAGTTCCCATCAACCCCACGGGCCACTCATTCTCAGTATCTTTGAGGGTTCCAACTCACTCCCCACCTCCAAACATTGGAGTGCCTTGGATTTCTTCCCTTTTCTATATACACTCACTGCATATTTAGACTCTTATAATACCAGCTGTGCTCTAACAAAACTCTCCTCTGAAGTGCAAGCTGGATATCAAACTGCCTATTCTACACATCAGTGTGGAAGTTTCCTAAGCATTTGAAACTCAAACGGAACCCCTGATTTCTCACTTCCATTTTCCCATGCCTAATCCTCAAGAGGTCTTTCCTGTTTCAGTAAATGACAACTCTAGCTTTTCAGTTCCTCAGATCCCAAATCATCTTCTAGTCTTCTTTTTCTTTCATAGCCCAACTCCAGTCCACCCCATACCTTGCTGGGTCACATCTGACCATGGCTGCCATTACCACATGGTCCATGTGACTACCATCTGGTGCCAAGATTATTGCAACAGTCTCTCCTTTAAAAATGTAGATCAGGTCATGCCACTCTTCTGCTCAAAACCCTTCAAAGCATTCTTTTGAAGAGGTTCCTTCTACTTTACCTCTATAGCTCTCCAGCAATGCTGGCCTCTCATGATTCCTTCAGCGTGCCAAGCACACTCTCTAAGGACATTTGCACTGTCTGGAACTGTCCTTTCCCAGGTGATAACATGGTGTGCTTCTTCACCTTTATGCCTCTGTTCAAATGTTACTTTATCAAGGAGGGCTTACTCACCTAACATAAAACATCAACTTCCCTCCCCCTCTCCCCAAGAACTTCCCAATCCCCTTTTCTGCTGTACTTTTCTCCATGTCACTCATCAGCATCTGACATACAATATGTTTTAACTATTTGTTTATCATCTAACTTCCCTAAGTAGAATATAAGCATTGTAAGGGCAAGGACTTTATCTGTTCCTTTAGTTAATAAACTCTATCTCAAACAGCAGCATTCACAAAGTTGACACAATAAATATTTGAGTAGTGACCATCTCACTGAATGAATGAATAGTAAGTGGCTTTAAATTGAATTTTTATACAGACATTTATATGAGGGTACTTTTAAAAGTTAGTGGAAAAATAGAATTTAAACATAATATGAATCTTTCCATGAGCTTTTAAAGTACCCTTGTATATAAGTTTTACATATTTGACTCATACAGAATCCCCAAATTTAAGTTAAAATTCAATGTTTAATTTAACAACACATGAAATATAAATGCTTCAAACTTATAAAAACCATCATTTAAAGTTTATTTAAATTAACATTATTTTATCTGATTACCATTTTTTAAAGAGTTTTATTTAAATACCCCTCTATGCATATTTCTCCTTGCAATGGCAGTTAAAATTACCATTTTTTAAAGAGTTTTATTTAAATACCCCTCTATGCATATTTCTCCTTGCAATGGCAGTTAAAATTGTAATTTCCCACTTACCAACAGTGACTGGAGATTAGTTGTTTTTGTTAACTATCTTGCTGATGTAAGAATTACAATCAGTTCACAAATTACCACTTTTCATAAAGTATGTTGCACATCACAATTAGAGCAAATGTAAATTTACTTTAATAACTTAGAAAACATCTTGAACTTTCTTATTGCTCACAATACTCATCATAAACATCAAATGTTATACTTCAGATACAGTAACAGGTTCTTAAAATAGTAGCATAAGAAAATAAGGTAAATAATAAAAGGTAAATTTTAAATTTTTCTTTCATGTCAGTTTCTGGTAGAAAAAATTCTTTTCTTTGGTCACCTCACTAACCTGATCTGTACATTATACTCCTGCAGGGTCACATCAAAGCAGTTGTATGTGGTTCAAGACCTCAATTCTGTGGATGATGTTAAGGCTAAGATCACAAATGCAATCCCTTTAATGTTTTTTTAAAGTTTGAAAATTGACTACAGTAATGTATATCACAAGACAGTGATTGTGTTAAATTTTAATAAGAGACATATCAACATTTTAAAAATTAAATTAATCTTTTGGATTATTTTTGTAAGTGTATAGTATTGTACTTCTGAAGTTATTAAAGCTTAAAACTTTGGAACAATATGTACAGTTAAGTCTTTATCTATGCATGATACCCAAATTTGGCTGATTAACAAAATTATCTGAAGTCTTTATTAAAATCACAAATTTCTGGGCTTACCATACTCTTCTCCTCACTCCACCAGAAATTTTGAGCCTGTCAGTCTTGATGGGATCCATAGTCTATACCTATATACCTATGTCTGTACATCTCTATCTCTAACTGGAGATATCTCCACAGAGTTTTGATGATCAACCAGACATGGTAACACCTGACCTAGAGTAGCATTTTTTTCTTTGTTTTTGGCAGCTGGCCCGTACAGGGATCCAAACCCTTGACCTTGGTGTTACAATACCTCGCTCTAACCAACTGAGCCAACTGGTCAGCCTAGAGTAGCATTTTCTAGAGTAGCATTTCTTAAAGTGTGTATGAAAGAGCACTAGTCTCCCAAAGTGCTCTGCAATGAATGGAGTCAATAGTCAGAAAATGCTGTGGCCTCCATGTCTGGAATATTCACAGTGCACATTAACACAGTATACGCTCTGACAAGTCCTATTGATTATGAAACATGAAACTTTGTTTAACCCACAGTTTATTGAACTATTTTGATAAATGTGATAATGGAATCCCATTTCCCCCCACAGCAGCTGTTAACACCCCCTTGAAATGAGGGACCTAGCATGCTGCTTTCAAACTTTCTGTATTTGTTAGACAACTGACATTCATCAGGCTGTTCCCAAATAAAAGGTAAAGATTATTCTTTATAGAAGACAGAGGTTTTTGAAATATTTCAATTCCTTCTTCAAGCCCAAGTTCATGTGTACACTTTCTAAGGTAAAGTTCAATCATTATTATTTTTTATTAAAGATTTTCAGAGGTTGTTTCTACATTTTAAAAGAAACAGGTAGAACAACCATTTATAGTCTTCAGTAATATCATTCATATCTCATTATAAGAGCAACACTATTATATTGCAAAATATTTAAAATACTTTTATTATAATTTGACTAACATTTTTACAGATAGAAATTTAGTACATTCATTACATTTTATATTAACTGAAATGGCTAAATACACAATAATGAAACCTCAATGTTACAGAAACAATTTAACAGTTAACTTAAAATAATTGAAATATTTCTTACCTTTTAGAAAAAAAAGGAAAATTACATAAAATTGTTACTTTTTTATCAGACTCATAAAGCTCTTAAGATCTCTTAGCTCAGAAATATCTTCTTGGCATAGATTTCTCTGCATTCTTAGGAACTGCTGAACAGATTTTTTTTTTAACCTTTATATTTCTTGAATTCTTGTTACAAAGGGTTGTTTATTTAAAAAGAAGTTTAATATAACAAACATCAAATTAATAGGTAATGCAGAAGCAGTAAATCTTCATGGACACCAATATCACAATATTTTGGATTCTTTTCCCTACTGTCAGGGTAGTGGGCAATATGGGAAATGTCTTTAATCCAGTTTCCTATCTGGAATCTCTGGTATTATCATGGGTTCAGCATTCTACTTCTCTGGGCTGTATACATCATGGTTAGCCCTGTGGGGAACCACTCATAACTGTACTGTTCCCAAATAATCCTTAGTTTTCTGCTTAGCTCTTGCATTATTCTGCTATTTACCTATCAAATTACAAGAGAGACAAAAGAAAGCTAATCCTTTTCCAGATTTTGATGTGTATTTCCTTTGTGACTCAATGTCTCAACCTCTGTGTTCCTATATTAGAGAGTGTTGAACTTTGAGTTTACATACCCTTTAAAAGCTCCCCCATCTACCCAAATACAAATTCCTACTCTGTTTTTTTTTTTGAGTTCTCATAAACCCGAATAATAAAAATTGACCTTGTTCCAGTGACTTGAAGGCTAAATGAGAGACATAGGTCAAGGTAGTTACGTATAAAAAGTGGTCCTAATTTTAGTTTAAGCTTAATTATTTCTAATCTTTTTATTTTTTTTGCCTGTAGGTCTCCATTCACAATAGTGGCAGAAATGAAAACAATTATATGAAAATACAATATTTCATGAAATATGAGCTAATGATTTCTACATCCTCTTAAAAGGATGAACTGTGCCTGGACTTTTTACAGTTAGCAAGAGCCCAGCTTGTATATCATGACCATTTAACCATTATTCCTGAGATCACTGTGCCAGATGCCTTATTGGATGGATGAGATGAGAGAGCTGCCCTCTCATCAGAGGAATGAAAGATATTCTAGAGGACATTCTAGAAGACATTCTAGAAATGTTTGTTTCCAGTCACGGTTTCTTTGTGGTGGTTAAGAGTCATTGGAAGAGAAACATAAATTCCTTATTTCCACAGTTTAAGTCCTTGCTTATCAATTTGTGGATTGAACTTGCTTTGCTGAAAAAAATATAAATTGCAATTGTGGGTTTTTTTGTTTTGTTTTGTTTTTTACCCAAGTTAATCAGAGCTAAAATAATAATGCTTCTCATGGTTAACCAATTCCTGCGTTCCAGACCAGGTTCAGCTTGGGAAAAACTGTAGTAGTTTACTTGATAAGTAGTTTGCAGGTAAGCAGCACCTGAGCACCAGAACTCCATGTATTCTGTAGTTTAGAAAGTTTCCTAATAAGTGTTTATTCTCTGTATTCTGACTATTTAACTAGTTTTGATGATCTCTCTATGGCTAAGAGGACCTGTATTTTGGGAGATAGAGTTAAAACCATGTCACAAAGAACACTACGTATCAGCACTTACTGTTCCAGTGATAAACCCATTGATGTCCCTGTTTTTAAGGGGCCTTTCCTAGTAGAGAGTCAAGAAAATAAAATATTCAAATAAAATTACAAAAAAAAATTGATGACCATACTATATAGGACAAAATATATAACGATGGCTATATTAATATATATTCATGTGAATAATGACTGGAAAGTTAAAAGCAAAAATAAAAAATGTCTCTTAAGATGGTGAGATAGCAATTATTAAATATGCTTTAATTTTATTGCTATATCTTCTTTTTCATAATATATTAACCCATAAGGCCAGACTTGTTAGTGAGATTCCTTTCATTTTCAGAAATTATAGTTTGGTTTGATATTTGTTAACCACAATGAAAAAGGACAAGTAGTTGTTTTTATAACTTTAGCCGTAAGAACACTAGAGGTCACTGTAGCTGGTATTTATGTTGCTATTTCAATGATTTAGTTGAATTACTACCAATTTTCTGTTTACTTCAATAGATGGATATTTTTAAGGGAATCCAATCTTCCTGATATGATAGAGTAGCTTTTATTTCTCAACATCTTTATATGTTTTTAGATAGATATATCTGAATTTTTCTATCTTAGAAAGTCAATGATTTTAAAAAAGGGAACTACACAAGACAGGTGAGAAATACATATTACTTATTTCTGCCAACATGGGAAAGTGTACAGTTTTTACTTTGCTTTGGGTGTTCTTTGTACTACAATCAAGTTCCAAATTTCAGTTTCTTAAATTATTACCATGTGACAAACTACATTTTAGGTGACGGATTCACACATCACTTACGCTTATAATTTGCTAATTAAAGCATAATATGAGGGTACTTTAAAAGTTCATGAAGAATAGAATTAAAATATAGTGGGAATCTTTCCATGAATTTTTGGAAGTACCTCATATAATTGCAAACATTTAAGAAAAGGAGTTTCAAGAAGGTAGGGACGAGGGACACAGTTCACTGGCACCTCCATGTTATCATTTCAATCAGGAAGAACTCGTGGTCCAAAAGCGATTTGCAGACAGGGCCCTAAGCCAGTCTCTTCAATAACTTTAGAAGAGTCCAGTCTCACTGAAGTCAAAGCTGGGTTTGCTGCTTTAACCTGTTAAGACAGTAGGAGCAAAGGGCCTGGGTCTAATTGGTATTTATCATTGCCGTTGTTTTGGATTCCAGACCTTTGATAAACCTTTCCCAGCACAGCAAACCCATGGTTACCTCCGCAGCAGTGAGGAAGCTATGGGAGCAGAACTGCAATTAACCATCACTGGCTAAACAAAACATAAAAAACCACGAAGAGGGCTTGCTTTTTGCAGATGCAATTTTTAATGACAGCTGGCAGGTGAAAACAATATGCCTTACAAGGAGAACATATTTTGCGTTCATACACAGTAACCAGGGAAGAGACACTTATCAAAAAAATGGCTAATTATTCATACTGAAGTGAAGAAAAAAAAGGAAGACTGTAAAAGACAAAATAGTTATAATTAAAAAGTGGATTGTTTCTAGTACTGAGATTCAAATATAAATGCCATCAAGTGGTTTTTTTTTTTTTTTTTTATCTAAGTGGCAAAGCTCAAAAAGTACCAAATCCTAACCCTTTTATCAAAACTTTTTCTGTGCTGTCATCTGTGAGAGGTGGTGTTAAATAATGAGAAATACTGTGTCTTAAGAAGCTGCAAGTTCTAGGTAATTGTCAGTGGGCAAGACACATACCTGCTTTAAGCCTCAATTTCTGTATCTGAAAAATTCAGACACACTTTAACAGCCTGTAAGCTGAAAGCTCTGTCACGTTATATTTTGAGACCCTTTGGGGCTGTAAACTCTATAGCTCTATAATGCTTTGCAGTAGAGCATCTTTTGTCACTTATCCTTTAACAGACTGCTTAGCATGTTAGTAATAACAGGCAGCTGTGGAAAGTTCATTAGAAGAAGATTTAGGGAAATAAATCCAAGAGAGAGAAGTCAAGCTCTGACCCTAGAAAAGAGCAGTATCTGGAGTTAGGAGAAAGCGACTTGGAGGAGGTGGCGTGTTAGGGAGATGAGGCCAGGTACAAGAAAAGAATAGAGGAGAAAGAAGGGCATTGGAAAAGGAACAAAGGTAAGAAGGGATTTCGTGCATGAATTAGTTAGGGAGACATATTTAAGAGGTGGAATGAGGTATCAGAACTGATGAGTCAGCCTTGTCAGTAGGCGTGGGGTTGGCCAAGCCTCCCTCCCAGCTCTTCCTGGAGCGGTTACCTGTGTTTGTGAATTATTGTGCATAGTGCTTGGGGTCTGACTAGCG
Organism: Cynocephalus volans; assembly: GCF_027409185.1. Lineage (NCBI taxonomy): Eukaryota > Metazoa > Chordata > Mammalia > Dermoptera > Cynocephalidae > Cynocephalus > Cynocephalus volans. Next base: position 97,731,874 of record NC_084468.1, on the reverse strand, counting down.
CTGGTAAATATAGAGGTTTATAAATTTGGAAGGCAGATATATCTCTCCATCTTTGTTCTGAAGCATATTCCTTTCTCAGAAGTTATGCTTTGAATTTAGAGGCTGCTATGAAGGTTGAACTCTCAAGAGAACTGAGGCAATGTTGCACATGAGACATTGTTGAAACCTGGGCCAAGGCCCAGAAATTCTGATGCTGTGAATCTCCAAGTACCTGCCCGGGACCTCTGGGAATTGCTGATCTTGGAGGCACTCAGCTGGAATATATTCTGTACATTGACATTTTTCATTGTGTCAGTTTCCATTTCAAATTACTTGTCAGGTTAGAAATATTCTGATAGCCCTTCCCCTGGTGTTACAGTATATATTCTACTTTTCTAAACCCAAAGCTATTAGTTAAAATGTACGTAGAGTGAAGCCTTGCTTCCTTCTCCCTTGCCATCTCTTCTCCTTGAAGTCTAGCCATGTTTTATAAGCTTCAGAAGTTCTTGGAAACTTTATCCTGGGACTTTCCTTACTTAAAGTTGATATTTTATACAAAGAAAAGTCCTCCTGGATTTGACCTCTGTTCATTTTCTGTCTCATGTTTGCATAGACACCAGCTGTTGCTAGGTGGTGAAGAAGATGGGACAATGAGCTTTTGCTGGAGATAATTCAAAGCATCACTTCTCCTGCACCCTGCTTTTTAATTTTGAACTGTGCTGATGATCTTGGTGGCCACTGAGGGGAGCCACATACCCGTATTCTCTCAGCCTTAACAGACTCCGTTCTTAAGAAAGCGGAGATCATACTCAGCTTGTGGCCGATATGGAAAGTAAATTGCTAAATGCTTTTGGAAAGAAAGCAGCAATTTAAACTGGCAAATTAGTGGGCTTACATTTGAAGCAGTAATTTATTTGACTTTACTCATTTCTTCACAGGATGTGGAAACTAATGCAATAGGCGCTGCATCTTTAAGGAGAAATGCATACTTTTAAAGCACGCTCTCCTTTCTTTTGCATATACCTCTGAGGGAGGTAGCTGTGAGGTGGTTAAAACTGCAAACATACTTGTCTTGCTAAAGTCACAAGATGTGGATATAAGAGCTCCCGTATTCTCCAGGAAGATTAGAAAAGCATTATTAAAGAGCATATTTTTAATTTCATTCTCTTTGTTTTGCACTCATCTGCCTTCAAATTGAATTTGTTTTTGCTTCATAATGTAAAAGCAAGTCACAGAGTCAAAAGATTATCAGCAGAATGGGAAGCAGAAAGACGAGTAGTGAAAAGAAATAACCAGTCGCTGCTACTGACATCAATTTATAACATTGGTTGTTCTGCCTATTGGTTGAACACAGAGATTTAAAAAAAAAAAGAAACTGAGAAAGAGTGATGAAATAGAATAAAGAGTGGCATATCACTTCAGGAACTGGAATTTATTTTGAGTCCTCTTTTGAGGAATGGAGTCAGATCTATATTGAGAAATATTGGATGTGGGATTTAAGGATGTTGTAAACCCAGTGACTTGAGACCTTGGTTAATGTGATGCAAGCAGCAGGACCAGGGCCTCTGAGACCCTTTGGCTTCACTTACTTGTAAGGAGGAACCCTTATTTGATTAGACTGTCACAGTGGTCTCTTCTTCTTCCCACAATGCACTTTACTGACTCTCCTTATCTTGTTTCCGATTCACTTAATTGGGTTATAATCAGCGATCTCTTTGGGGGAATAATAATAAAAAATCCAGAATTTTAATCAGAATAATCCTGCACCAAATTTATGTAAACTTTGCATTAATGGGCATTATATTGAAGAAGTAAAATCTTCTTTAGAAAAAAATTATTAAAATTAAATAGGATTAGAATTCTATGACCTAAAAGATCATCTCAAACACTTTTTTTTTCTTGATTAAAAGAAGTCATACCCATAATGTTTGTGACCAGACATAATTTTGGAAGTCAAATTTAATTATAGAAGTAATTGGCAAATTGATTGTTTATCACAATTATTAAGATATTATTTTTGTAAAGAAAGATAAAGTGTTAATCATTTTGGGGAAGTAGTTTGGTTTAAAACTAGCATTTGTTGAGGATTTGCTCTGTACTAAGCGCTTTATATACATTTATTTATTTACTCTTCACAATAACACAAAGAAAATGATACACATTTAACAGATTAGAAAACTCAAGTGCACATGTTAAATAATGTACAAAAGCTTGCAGAGTTAGTGTCAAAGACATAGTCAAAGCAGGTCTCTATAATATCAACATCTATTCTCCTTAAAAAATCTTCTACTTTTAATTCTGTACCATTTAGTTTAAACTTTTATATATATTAATTTATATAATTTATGTTTTTATGTTAATTTTAGAGTGATATGTTAAAGTAGCCTAAAAACAAATCCATACTTTGTACATGTGTCAACTTTCATAGAGAAACTTCCTTGCTATTCTCTGGAGGCTGTGCTGGTTAACTGTTTAACTATTTCCCTTTTCTCAGAACCCAGATTTTAGATTTATTAAAATTCTCATAGTGAAGATGTAAATGCAGGCATCTCACTCAAGTATCTAATACTTTCTTACCGAGCTTCACATGTATTATTAAATTTGATTCTACTGAGCCCCTTCTTCCAGTTTCAATGTTGAGTGCTAGCTCACGATTTGGAGGTAGATAGGAATCACAAATGAATATCAGAGAAAGAATGAGGGGAGAATGTGATTTTTATTTCTTAGCAGCTCAAATATTCAATTGAAGCAGGTGTTTATCAGATAATAGGGAGAAGAAGGTCATGGTGGAGAATTAGACAGAACAATAAAATCTGGTTTAATCACAGATACTGAAGGAATATTTACAGAAAGCCAGAGCACTACAACAACTGAAGCATTCTTCTTTTATCTCCTTAATTTGTTTTATAGACCAATGTCTAATGACGTTTAACAAAAAAAGGTTTAGTTTAATAGATGATGACTTAGCAATAAGTTGAAAGTAAGGGATGCTTTAGTAAGGAATAAACATAATTATGGTTAATAGGAGTACTTTTGAATGACAATGGATTTTGTTTCAAATTTTGCTGGATCAATGTCACGGCCTAGGCAATAAGATAGCCAATATGCCAACTATGTGTAATAGGTAAATTTTAAATTAGACACAACAACAGATTCAAAATGACCTACATAAAATTTTCCCATGAGAATATTATTTTCCATGTTCTCATTTCAGTGTCTTATGAGCACACTTATTCTGCATAATTTAATCTGGTTTCCAAAGGTCAATTATTTGTAGCCAGAAGTCTAGCCTCTGAGACAGTCTAGATTATGGATTTTTTAAAATTAGAAGAAGAACTTTTAGAAAGAACTAGAAAGCACATTTTCATATTGTTTGTTAATTTACTTCTATACTTAAGAGTTAAGCCAGTGCTCATTTTCCCCCAACTTTTTATTTTGAAACATTCAAAACTACAAAAAAGTTTGAAGGATAGCACCTAGATTCTACAATTGCTAACGTTTTCTTCACATTTTATTCTTTCTCTTTGTCTCTTTCTGTCGACACACCCACTTGAAAAAATCTATTTGGAAATAAACTGCAGACTTTATGATACTTTACCTCTGGATACTTCAGCATGCATCTTCTAAGAATTAAAAACTTTATCATACATAACCACGAAACTATTATCAAACTTAAGAAAATTTACAGAAATTCAACAATTTTATTTAATGTCCAGTTAATTTTAAAATTTCTCTAATTGCCCCCTGATGAAAGATCCCTGATGGTCTTGGAGGTTCTTTCCAATAGCTTAGCAGAGAACTTCTCAGAAAGTGTAAGTTAGCCCCATGGAATAAGAGGCCGATATCAGTCACTGAGCTCTGGAGAACTGATATTTCTAGTGAGACCATTTCCTTAACCTGGGATCTTTCAGTGTTGTGTAGATTGCTCCTGCCCAGCCTATACCCTATAAATATGTTATTAATAGGGAAGGGCCCCTCTCTTTTGGAACATTGGCCAGCACTTAGAGATCATCTATATCCAGTCTAAATTGTGAGATTATGAGTTATGGGGAATGCATGCACTCTATTTCTCTGCTTTAAGCCTTTCCCTCAATAAACCTTAGTTTATATCCTAATACTATGTATCTGTGACCTCTTTGGATTACATCCCCCAGAGACTTAAGCAAGTTCTTTTTTTCCTATTCACAATCAGGGCTTGTTTGTTTTTGATGTCTCTTTAGCTTTATCTAGAACAGTCCTCTGTCCTTTTAGTTTTCCCCATGACAGGGACTTTTGAAGAGTCCAGAGCAATTTTCTCTTAGAATGTTGCACATCATAGATTTGTCTCATTTCTTCCTCATAATATCATTTAACTTGTTCTTCTATCCCCTATATTTCTTGTAAATTGGTTGTTTGGTCTAAAAACTTGACAAAATTAAGTTTAAACATTTATGGCAAGAAGTTTTCATAGATGATGCATATTTTGTATTACATTATATTGTATTTTGCAGATAATGTAAGGTTGTCCCACTATTAATGACTGGCTGAGGTGCTGACCACCAGAATTGCTATTGAAAAGGCAATTTTTTTGCTTTTTTTTTTGTTAATATTTAATCTGTTAGATGATATTTTAGCACTGTGTGACTATCCTGTTACACAACTACATTTCACCCAATGGTTTTAGCTCCTTTTGATAATCCTTGCCTGAATTGTTTATTACATTGGGGAATTACAAAATGGTGATTTTCTAATTCTATCATTTCTTCTACAGTTATTAGCTGTCATTCTTTTCTAACTAAGGCTGTAATTCCCCTTAATTTCCCATATTTTAAAGTCATTATGGACTCATGGATTTTTAAGAATTCTTTGCATCATAGTATATGCATGTATTGAAATGACACACTGTACCCCACAAATATCTATAAATAAATGTTAAAATATTTTGAATAAAAAATTCTTTGCATTATAGTCAATTATAATAGTTATTCTTATTGATTCCTTTTACCTTTTCCATGATCCGTATGATAGCCACTAGAATGGCCCCCGATGATCCTTCTTCCTAGTATTCATGCCCTTATACAATCTCTCCCCTGAGTATGGGCTGGACCGAGTGCTTCACTTCTAACAAATAGGATATGGCAAAAGTGGATGGTATGTCACGTCTGAAATGCCTGTGGCTACTGGTTTGCTCTCTTACTCTCCTGCTTGCCCTCGCTAATGGAAGCCAGTTGCCATGTTGTAAGTGTTCCCATGAGGAAGCCAACATGGCTAGAAAGTGAGGGAGGCCCCAGATCAACAGCCAGTAGGAAACTTAAGCTTTTAGTCCAGCGGTATACAAGGGAACAAATATTGCACACAGCCACGTGAGTGAGCATACAAGTGGATTCTCCCCCAGGTGAGCCTGCAGAGGACTGCAAACTGGCTGACAGGTTCATCGAAGCCTTGTTGGAGACTCTGAGCCAGAAGAACTGTCTAAGCCACCTGCACATTTCTGTCTCACAGAACTGTAAGGTAATACATGTTTATTGTTTTAAGCTTCTACGTTCGGGAGTAATTAGTCACGTAGCAATAAATCATCAATACAACTTCACTGGTCTCTGAGCACTTCTGTTTTTTTCTGGATCAGATTCTCTTTGTATTTTCCCTGACTTATACATGGAATAAGCATTTCTCTAAGTTTCTCTGGTTTCTTTCAGTGGTATTTCTAATGCAAGATCTGGGCACAGAGTATGCTTATTTCTGTAGAGATGTCATTGTTTCCACAACATTCAATGAATAGAGCTAGAAAACACATATAAAAAAATCTTGAACTCATACTGTTATTTTCAGTTCACATTTAATATATTTCATGGCTCTTCCTGACCCTCTTTTATTTTGTATTGTATCTCTTTTCTCTTATAGTGAAAATCTTGGTTCCCTATCTTAGCAGCATAGGGGTAATATTACAAGGAAGCAAGTGGTAGGTGTCATAGTTTTTGCAATGACAGTAAGTTCTCTGGCTTTCTGGAATCTCTCCCTTTTGTAGCGCCTTCAGTTCTACCACTTGAGATTTATTTGTTTGAATCTTGAGGGCTTTTTTGATGTTAGAGTTTTCTTATCAAAATTCCTTTAAGGATTATTTTCTGACCTAGAAAAATGATCCAGAAAAAAATAGAACAAAAAATTGGAAATAAAAATAGAATAATATAAATATAAAAGTAAAAACTCTGGGTGTTGAACTTGTAGGTATTTTTTTATTTGTTTACTTTAATAAGAAACATATATTGAGTCCCTGATATGCACCATTCACTAAGGCACTGGGGGCTCAACATGTCTGTTTCTGGATGGAGGAACTTATATTCTGGGGAGAGAGTCATATAAGTGTGTCAGTGTATTTGGTGAGTGACGGCATAAATACACAGCACTTTCCTAGGTTAAATGTTGTCTAAAAATATTATTTGGGTAATAGAAGAAGATATGTAAGAAGATTGGAAGGGAAGATGATTATTTTTTTGACATAGGATATAGTATTCACCATGAACTAGCTCCTAACTTTCCAGTCTGAATTCCATGTGTCAATATACTTTTACATCTTTTTTATTCACCCAAACTAACCAATTGGCAACAGCTCCCTGATATTCTAATTCCTCCTGATTACTATCCATGCCGTCACCTCACTGTGTCCCTCGTGTGCTTTTTATCAAATGTCTGTAACAGTCAAGAGAACATTACCAGGATGAAAATTATATTACTATTGACCAAGTTCATCTCATGAGAGGCCCCCATTTTTTTTTTTTTTTCCTTTTGGTCTTGTTTCTTTTCTCTTTTCTTCTTTGCCCACACTTCTCTGGGCCTTTTTGACTCATCTGCCTTGTGATCATTGGGTTTTCTGGGAAGCAAATATGACAATTGAGTAGGATTACAAAAGGGGAAGGAAGCAGAAATGGACAGGGGAAGACTCCAGACTGTGATGCTGACCTAATGAAGCCCAAAGAGATGTCTGGAGCAGTGATCGGCCTTTAGAGATGTTACCATTGGGTGGCAATAGCCAGCCCCTCATATCACTGTCTTGTTCAGCTAGCCCCATCTGTCCCCAGAAGACAGCAACTTCAGCCGGGAAGCTGGGACTCATCCAGCTAATGGCTGGCAGCCATCATTCTGACACTTTACTCCTTGCACCTGGATAGTTTGTCTTTTCTTGAAGAGGAATCTCTCTCTGCCACAGCTACCCCTCAGGTTCCCAACTCTATCCTTGAGATACAGCAAAGTCCTCAACGTACCTGATGTGTGGTTCCATCAGGGTGGTATTTTCCTCCCCTCTGTTAGGAAGGGGTTTTAGATTTTCAGAGTTCTCAGAGTTGAGAGTAAAAAATAAATAGGCTTGTCTCCAGCTAACTTTAACAACTCCTCATAACATTTCCTTAAAACCTTTGGATAATTCATCCATATGCATTAGTTTGTAATGCTTCTTTTTTCATTTATTATTATTTTATTTATTTTATTGGTTTTAAGATGGTTTCTAATGTTCTGTTGATGTTTGCCCATTCTTAAAACAATATTTACAGATGTTTTATGGATGCTTGAAAAGAAGTCCCTGTTAGTGGAAAACATACATGTACACATCCATTCGTTCAACATTTGTTTCAGGTCAATCCAAATACCTTCAGAAGTCAGGAAATTATCATGAACGTGCTTAACAGGCAGATGCAATTCAATAGGGAGTGGTGCTGATGCGGTAGCAGGGAGAGGACGTTCTTGGCCTAAAGTCACAAATACAAATATTTTTTAAAATAAATTATACTTATGTACGTTCTCAGTCTCAGCTATGTTTACAGAGTGGATTTCGCCTATTGCCTCTTCCTTTACATACTACAATATGCCTAATTATATTGGAGAGAGGGATTATTTAAAACAAAATAAAACAATTGTATTTACTTTCATTTTTTAACAGGAGGCAAGACTGATGTTATACACCTTATTGGGAAAAGAGACTGAAGGGGAGGAGAGAAGATAGACTAATCTTTCAAAGCTTCTATTAATTATTCTGTGTTTGATTCAAAGTGTTGGGCCATTTGTTTATCAGAGCTTATTATCTAATCTTTAGACTTATAGAGAGTGAAATTACCATGCAAATAAATAGTAGTGAGGTTTGAGGGTAGGAATTTGAGAGAAGGGAGAGGCTAGAGACCTTGTCTTCACTGAGGAGTAAAATGATGAGAAGTAAAGTTTGCAACAATATGTATTTAAGTTTAAACAACATTTTAAAAATAAGTAGAGTGCAATTTGAAGGGGGAAATACTTGCATTAAAATTTTAAAAAACCAAAGAACAACAAACAAACAAAACTTACAGGATTCTAAGTACAAGGAATGTGAAAAAAAAAATCAGATAAACCAGTTAGCACCAGCATATATCTATCATGGAAAGTAAGTGTTTCATTCTTTGCATTGTTTCATTCAGTAGTAAATATCTTTTGTACTGACTTGGAAGTAAATAAATTAACACTGAACTTATCAACAAGGAATGATTGCTTAGGTGCCAGATAAGAGATAGTCTAGGACACCAAACAATTTACCATATGCTGTAGTTCGAATGATTGCACCCCCTGTAAAATTCATATTGAGTCTTAATTCCCATGGTAATGATATTAAGAGGTGAAGCCTTTTGGGAGGTAATCAATGGAACTAGGTGCCCTCATAAAAGTGCTTGAGGGAGTGAGTTTGGCCCTTATTGCCCTTCTGCCTTTTACCATGTGAAGATGCAGCCAGAATGCCCTCATCAGATACCAAATGCCAGCACCTTGACCTTAGACTTCCAGCCATCAGAACTGTGAGAAATTTCTGTTCTTTATAAGTTACCCATTCTCAGGCATTTTGTTCTATCAGCACAGATGTACTAAGACACCATAATTACTGTTATATAAAGACATGCCAATGAAAGGATCTGGAAGTACAGGCTTAGTCTCACATGCTAGAGAGCTGAGCCACAGGTTATGGGGAAGCACTCACAAGTGCCCTCAGGGAGGGATCGACTCAGTGCCTTTACAGCAAGAGGCTACCATCAGCAGCCTGTCAGCATTAGCCAGAAGAGCAGCGTGACCCAGCACAAACCAACAGGGAGTCCTGCCACATTAGACTTACCTGAGGGAGCCCTGAAAGTGAATTGCAGAAGAAAAGAAAGGAAACAAAGGAAGAAGGTGTTGTTTTAGTTTCTGTTTTGTGTAAATCCAAATAAGCGCTGTTTGTGAAGGGGTAGATTACAACTCAGTAGAATATAAACATGACAAGTTTTATTTTTCTGTAATCAGTACCTTCAACGTTTATTAAATCTTTTATTTCATTCTTTAAGGACCTTGTAGAAAGATTCTATGACTTTGAACACCCTCAGAATTAAAAATTCAACCAATCAAGTTTAAAATTTTTCTCTCATACTTGATCTAAAGCTTTTCCATATCCAATCACCTCTTAAAATCATGACTCAAGAGTCATTAAGTGGGAAGGTTAACTTGGCCTGTTCTTACACTCCCTCACCTTCACCCCTCATCCAGACTCTAACTTCTTTTGTGTTCAGGGACAAGAAAAAAGAAGAAAGGGCTGAAAAGTCAATCTTTTAAAATTGTATATAGTTATTCTCTTCCTTTGTTGGCTTGTGCTGGTTTATGCTGCCCCTCTGCCAATCCTAACAGGCTGATATGGTGGCCTCTTGATTGAAAGGCATTGAAAGAGTTGATCTCTCATGGAGGGTGCATGTGAGTTCTTTGTCCAGTCCTGCAAGAGTTTTCTATGGCATGGGGCATCTTCTCTGGTACAAGCATTTCTAATTCCTTCTACTCAACTTCTACAGCCCTCTTTGATGAGGTTCTGGCAAAAAGAGCTCCAGACTAGCTCTTCTTTTGGTGTCCCCCAGATCTCTGAAGAATTCACACATCCTTACCACAGGAAATCATAAGAGTCTTGGCTGTTCCACTGTCACCCTCTGTTATGGGTCAAATGTGTCCTCCAAAAGTTCCTGTATTGGACACTTAATCCTCATTGTAACAGTGTTAAGAGGGTGGAAAATCCAATTGTGGTATTTGAAAGGTGGGGCCTTTAAAAAGTGATTGGATGCAAGGACCATGCCCTAGTGAATGGATTTATCCATTCATGGAGTAATGAGTTGATGGTTTAATGGGTGGTCATGGGCACGGCTCTGATGGTTTTATAAGGTTATTACCTAAGAAGGTTTACTCACTCTTACTCAGGCCATTCTCATCATGTGACACCCTGGTTGCCACGGAACTCTGTAGAGAGTTCCAGCCCAGAAGAAGGCCCTCACCAGGATGTGTTCCCTGGACTTTGGACTTCCTGGCCTCTGAAATTGTAAAACATAAATTTCATTTCTTTGTAAGTTACCCAGTTTCAGGTATTCTATTGTAGGCAACAGAAACAGACTAATAAATACTCTGTCTTAACTTGCCATCATCTCTCTTTTATTTTCAGGAACTGGTCAGTGAGGCTTATCAGATAGTCATTATCCAAATGCAAGGCCTGTTGCTCATCTTGAAGGAACTAAAAAGTTGTATTTAGTAATCTCCTCCTGTAACCTTGGATTGAAGGTTGGAGAAGTGCCTTTTTCCCTGAACACTATACTCCACACAAGACCAATGATTTCAGCAACCCTCTCTTCTCTCCTTCCACTTGTCTCCTTATATAGGTGGTTGGGATGTGCTGGGAATGGGGCCTAGCTGGGAATTGTAGGCCCAATTATTCTGCTTTTCATTAGATCTTGTGATAAATATTGATCCCCAGTGCCTCTCTTTAGAATATGGTATAATAGTGCCTCTTTGTCCTCAGGTTTGAATTCTGGTCAGTTCTGTGTAGTTAACTAAATTATTAAATTATACGGTTGCATATCGTGTTGCTTCAACTGTTCTAACAATATTGTTACATGGAGAATACCATGGGCCAGAGTAAGGTAGTGTCATGTTTCTGTGGTGGGTGTAGAATCTTAGGAATGGAGTCACCTTATTGTTTACAGTCCTTTCCCTCTTCTTATCACTGTCCTGGAGGGTTTGGTTGGCTCATGGAGGAAGAATATGAGTCAGCTAACTTAAATCTTCATTTGCACTTAAACACGAGTTTTCTTAGAGCTCATGCAGTGTTGTGCTGGTAAACAGGTTCCTCACACAAACAAAAACTCCACTAGAAAAACACAAAAAACCACAATTCCAAACCAAACCAAAACAAAAAAAATCACCGATATTTGTAGTGTTTGCCTGATCTCATGCTGTAAATACTTTCACGATGTGAATTTTATCCTACTGATGTGAAGTCCCTGAATGGGGAATAGGGAAGAGATCCCCATAATCTGCTCTGATAAGCCAGTAAAAGTGGGCTGCAGTGCACTATTGATTGTACGTTTGTTTGGCAGGGCTCTGTGGAGTCTGATGGAAATTATAGTGATCCGTAACGCCTCCAATATATTCCACTCATACTATCTGTTGGAACTATTTCTAGTTCAAAAATAAATAAATAAAAATAAGAAAAAATTTATTTTCTGAGATGAGAATGAATGGAGTAGACCTGAAAACAGAGCAACAGGAAAACATTAGGGCAGTATTCTTAAGGAAAGCAGGAACCAGGTAAAAAACAAGAAGCTAGCTTTACCAGAAACATAACTGAGAAATGCATGGTAGTGCAGTAGCCAAATACTAAAGACTTTTAAGAAGAGGCTGCCTCTTGTGGGACTGCAAGCAGTTTGCTTGTCCAGGCTGTTATGCCAATCCACTGCTCCAAACTTTCAGTTAATTTTGACTATAAACAAAAAAGGCCTTTGTGAGCTGTTGTTAGATAAGTGAAGAAAAGGGTCTGTGTCCCATATCTGGGTCTGTGCACAGGGGATAAAGGAGGATGAGACAGGATGTAAGAAGTTAATGAGATTCAGGGGGCAGGGACAAGGCCAGAGGGAATCTCAAGAATAAAAGATGTGCAAATTCCCAGAAGTCTTAGGGGGACCATTGAACTTTTGCCAGATATATAATGAGGGCATTTGCCAATTTTACTTTTGACAAAAAGATAACCTTTGCTGCCATCTGGATGTATTTACTCTATTGTTAAAAATAATAATGACCTTATTTTTACTACTTGATCTGCCAAAGTTTGATATTTTTACTATAATTGTGTTTCTGCTACTTAATCATAAATTTAACAATTTTGTTTTGTACACATTTATGTTATATTACACGAGACATTAAAATTCATGGCTATTATAACTTATTTGTGGATTATCAAAAATCTCTCTTTGCTTACCTAAGAATTTGGTGTGCTTTATCATTTGTTCAGATCTTCTTTTGTATCTCTCAGGTAATTTAAAAATACTTCTTAGTAGATCTTATGTATATCCTTGTAAACTTATTTGTATGTGTAACAGAGTCTGCTAGTTGTCTCTCAAGATCATTTCTCCCCTTCTTTCCCTGTAGAGGAAGACCGAATTTGAACCGACACATGGGCACTCGAAACATAGGCTGCATTTTCCAGCCTCTGTTGCATTTCATCCTAGCCATATGACTAAGTTTTGGACAATGGGATATAAATGCACAATTTTGAGGAGTGTCTCAACTGTCTTCTCATGTTATTCTCTGTCCCCTTTCTTGTGGTTAGAATGGGACATCATATCTAAAGCAGAAAGCCGGAAGAAGCCTGGAATGCTTGGACTCCCGGTCACTGGACTTTTCACATAAAACAATAACCACTTGTATGTCTAAGCCATTGTTTATTTGGGTTTTCTGTTACATGCAGCTGGACCTAATGCTAATTTACATACGAAGCATTTTTTAGAAAAATCTCTTTGGTATTGTAAATGAAGTATTTCTTCCCATTATCTTTTCTAACTTTTATTTCTATGTATGAAATTTATTGATATATTTACTTTGAAAATTACTGCATGACTGAATTTTCCTACTCTTGGCAGTAGTCAGGCAACCAGGATGAAATGCAAAGGAAAGGGGAAGCACAGGATTATGCAATAGCTTTAGCACTTAAAAGATATGGAGAGGGGGGAACAATGCTTATTATAACAATTATGAAGGTGATTTGCTTTTGTTAACTGCTACAGAAGCTTTGCAGGAAAAGAACAATAGGCGCAGATCAGCCAACTACCAACTTAGGACACAGTGAAAACCAGACAGCTTACAGAGCAGCATTTGAAGAGAGCCTCATCTCCTGCAATGAGAAGGCCAACTGTGCTGAAATATAGGCCCAAATTTTGACTGTAAGACTGGTAAAGTTACCAAAGAGATTGAATTCATAGCCCTAATTAGCTTCCTATGCTAAAGTCAAAGACCTGGAATAGACATTTGGGTGGATGCTCTTGAAAACAGTTAGAGTTCCTGTAAACCCTCCAGGCCAGCTAATGTGGCCTCCTGCCCCTTGCTAGAGGACAGCAGCATCCCACTGCATAAAGGATAAGTACACATCTGAAGCAGATTTCTTGCAAATGATGTTTGTTCTTTTTAGAATCTTTTTCTACTTACCTTATTTTTTCTAAGTCAAGGGAGCCAGGTTTCAGCATGGCCTTTGCAGAAAAGTACTGCAGGGGTACTTTTCTAGGAGTACTTTCTTGGAAGGACCACTTCTGCAGGAGGTGTGTTCTGCAGGGCATGACTAATATTTACCATTAAGAACCAGAAAAAAAAAAAAAAAATATATATATATATATGGGAATGGATCTTGTCCTTGCTTTTGTTGAAGTGGTATATCACATTTTTTGACTTGAATATTCTGAACTGTTCTTGCATCCTTGGGATGAGTCCCACTTGATTGTGGTGTATACATTTTCTGATGTGTTGCTGTATTCTATTTGACAATATTTTATTGAGGATTTTTGCATCTATGTTTATCAGAGATATTGGCCTATAGTTTTCTTTTTTTGTCATTGTATCTTTGTCTGGTTTTGGTATCAAGCTGATGGCAGGCCTCAGAATGAGTTTGGGAGAATGGCCTCTGTTTCAATTTTCTGGATTAGTCTGAAGAGAATTCATATTAATTCCTCTGTAAAGGTTTGGTAGAATTCTGCAGTAAAGCCATCTGGTCCTGGGCTTTTCTTTGTTGGGAGACTGCTGATTACTGCTTCAGTCTTTTTGCTTGTTATTGGTTTGTTCAGGTTTTCTATTTCTTCTGGGTTCAATCTTGGTGGTTTGTGTGTGTCCAGAAATTTATTCATTTCCTCCAGGTTTTCAAATTTGCTGGTTTATAGTTGCTCATAATAGTCTGCAATGAATCTTGGTATTTCTGTGGTATCAGTTGTAATGTCTTCTTTTTGATTTCTAATTTTGGTATTTGGGTCTTCTCTCTCCTTTTTTTTTTTGGAAGGGCTGGCACTATTATCCCAAAGCACTCTTTACATAAAGCCCCAAATAACCTTAAACTCTCAATTTTCCATTTCACATCACCTCCTTCCCAATGCAGTCAGTAAATCCAAGGGAAACCATTTTTTTATTTTTCTTTTTTATTTATTTTAATTTATCAATATACAATATAGTTGATTTTCATGTCCCTTTATCAATTCCTCCTTTTTCTCCCTCCCTTTCTCCCCTCCCCCCATGAACATCATATCTGTTCACATGTCTTAACAAAATCAAGGAACTGTTGTGATTGTTGTGTCTTCTTTCCCCACCCCCCCATTCATTTGTTTACTTATTTATTTTTATTAGCTCCCACAAATAAGTGAGAACATGTGGTATTTCTTTTTCCGTGCCTGGCTTATTTCAGTTAATATAATTTTCTCTAAGTCTATCCATGTTGCTGCGAATGGAAGTATTTCTTTCTTTTTTTTTTTTTTTTTTATAGCAGGGTACCATTCCATTGTGTAGATACACCACATTTTCCTTATCCACTCATCTAGTGATGGACATTTAGGCTGGTTCCAACTCTTGGCTATTGTAAATAGTGCTGCAATAAACATGGGAGTACAGGTATCCCTTTGACATGATGATTTCCATTCCTCTGGGTCTATTCCCAGCAGTGGAATAGCTAGGTCATATGGTAGATCTATCTGTAGTTGTTTGAGAAACCTCCATAATATTTTCCATAAAGGCAGCACCATTTTGCAGTCTCACCAACAGTATAGGAGGGTTCCTTTTGCTCCACCTCCTTGCCAGCATTTATCATTCTCGGTCTTTTGGATATTAGCTATCCTAACTGGAGTGAGTGAGATGGTATCTTAAAGTGGTTTTGATTTGCATTTCCAGGATGCTGAGTGATGTTGAGCATTTTTTCATGTGTCTGTTGGCCATTTGTGTATCTTCCTATGAGAAATGCCAATTCAGCTCCTTTGCCCATTTTTTAATTGGGTTACTTGTTTTTGTGCTGTTAAGTTGTTTGAGTCCCTTGTATATTCTGGTTATTAATCCTTTGTCACATGTATATTGTGCAAATATTTTCTCCCACTCTGTTGGATGTCTTTTTGCTGTGTTAATTGTTTTGTTTGCTGTACAGAAACTTTTTAGGTTGATAGAATCCTATTTGTTTATTTTTCCTTTGGTTGCCTGTGCTTTGGGGGCCAAATTCATAAACTACCCAATCCTACTTCCTGGAGTGTTTTCCCTATGTTTGCTTTAAGGAGTTTTATTATTTCAGGATGCATATTTAATTCTTCAATCCATTTTGAGTTGATTTTGGTATATGGTGAGAGCTATGGGTTAAGTGTCATTCTCCTATATATGAATGTCCAATTTTACCAGCACCATTTACTGAAGAGGCAGTTTCTTCCCCCTTGAGTGGTCTTGGAGCCTTTGTCAAAGATCAGATGGCTGTAGATGCATGGGTTGATTTCTGGATTCTCTATTCTGTTCCATTGATCTGTCTGTCTGTTTTTATGCCAGTACCATGCTGTTTTGGTTATAATAGGTTTGTAGTATAGTTTAAAGTCAGGTAGTGTTATGCCTCTGACTTTATTTTTTGCTCAGGGTTGCTTTTGCTATTCATGGTCTTTTATTGTTCCATAAGAATGTTAGGAATTTTTTTTTCCAATTCTGAGAAAAATGTTATTAGAATTTTGAGGGGGACTGTGTTGGATCTGTAGATCACTTTGGGTAGGATGGACATTTTTGCTATGTTAATTCTTCTAATCCAAGAGCATGGGATATCTTTCTATCTTCTTGTGTCCTCTTTAAATTCTCTCAACAGTGATTTGTGGTTCTCATCATAGAGAGTTGTCACATCCTTGGTTAAATTTAATCCTAGGTATTTTACTTTTTTGGTGGCTATTTCTTGATTTCTTTTTCTCCCAGTTCATTGTTAGAATATAGAAATGCTACTGATTTTTGCATGTTGATTTTGTATCCTGCAAGTTTGCTAAAATCATTTATTAACTCTAAGAATTTTTTCGTGGAGTCTTTAGGCTGTTCTCTATATAGGATCATGTCATCTGCAAACAGGAACATTTTGACTTCATCTTTTGCAATCTGGATGCCCTTTATTTCCTTATCTTCCCTGATTGCTCTGGCTAGTACTTCCAACCTTATGTTGAATAAGAGTGTCAAGAGTGGGCATCTTTGTCTTGTTCCTGTTCTTAAGGGAAAGCCTTTCAGTTTTTCTCCATTCAGGATGATATTGGCAATGGGTTTGTCATATATGGCTTTAATTTTGTTGAGATATTTTCCTTCTATAAGCAATTTATAGAGAGTATCATGAATGAATGTTGAATTCTGTCAAATGCTTTTTCAGCATCTATAGAGATGATCATATGGTTTTCATGTTTTATTTTGTTGCTGTGGTGTATCACATTTATTGATTTGTGTATGTTGAACCAGGCTTCATCCCTGGAATTAATCCCACTTGATCATGGTGTACAATTTTATGTATGTGTTGCTGTATTCTATTAGCCAGTATTTTATAGAGGATTTTTGCATCTATATTCATCAATGATATTGGCCTGTAGTTTTCTTTTTTTGTTTTATCTTTGTCTGGTTTTGGTATCAGGGTGATGTTTGCCTCATAGAATGAGTTTGAGAGAGGGGCTTCTGTTTCAATTTTTTGGAATAGTTTGTAGAGAATTGATATTAATTATTCTTTAAAGGTTTGGTAGAATTCTGCAGTGAAGCCATCTGGTCCTGGGCTTTTCTTTGTTGGGAGGCTGCTGATAACAGCTTCAATCTCTTGATTGTTATTGGTCTGTTCATATTTTCTGTGTCTTCTTGGCTCAGTCTTGGTAGTTTGTATGTTTCCAAAAATTTATCCATTTCCTCCAGATTTTCAAATTTGTTGGCATATAGTTGTTTATAGTAGTCTCTAATGACTCCTTGTATTTCTAATGACTCCTTGAAGTATCAGCTCTAATATCACCATTTTCATTTCTAATTTTTATTTGTGTCTTCTCTCTCCTTTTTGTAGTTAGCCTATCTAATGTTTTTTCTATTTTGTTTATCTTCTAAAAAAACCAACTTTTTGTTTAATTGATTTTTTGTATCATTTTTTTTTCTTTTTGGTTTTTATTTCATTTAGTTCTGCTTGGATCTTAATTATTTCTTTCCATCTGCTAATTTTGGGATTGGATTTTTCTTGTTTGTCTTTGAAGTGTAGTGTTAGGTGGCTTATTTGAAATCTTTCTAATCTTTTAATGTAAGTGACTATTGCAATTATCTTCCCTCTTAGAACTGCTTTTGCAGCATCCCACAAGTTTTGGTATGATGTGTCTTTATTTTCATTAGTTGTGATAATTTTTTAAAAATTTTCTGTTTAGTTTCTTCTTGGACCCATATGTCATTCAGGATCATTTGTTTAATTTCCATGTCTGTGCATAGTTTACAGAGTTTTGCTTGTTATTGATTTCCAGTGGTCTGAGAAGATACCTGATACTTGTGGTCTGAGGCGATACTTGAAATGATTTCAACTTTTTAAAGTTTGTTGAGGCTTGATTTGTGACCTAACATGTGGTCTATCCTGGAGAATGTTCCATGTTCTGATGAGACAAATGTATATTCTGTAGTTGCTGGATGAAATGTTCTGTAGGTACGTGCCAAATCCAGTTGGTCTAGTGTATGGTTTAAATCCTGTGTTTCCCTGTTGGTATGTTGCCTAGATGATCTGTCTAATATTGAGAGAGGTGTTCAGTTCCTTACTAACTATTATTGTATTGGGGTCTATCTCTTTCTTTAGGTCTAATAGTGTTTGCTTCATATATCTGGGTGCTCCAATGTTGGGTGTATATATATTTAAGATTGTTATGTCTTCTTGCTGGATAGATCCCTTTATCATTTTATAGTAGCCTTCTTTGTCTCTTTTTATAATTTTTGGTTTAAAGTCTATGTTATCCAATATAAGAAGAGCTACTTCTGCTCATTTTTGATTTCCATTTACATGGTATATTTTTTCCATCCCTTCACTCTTAGTCTGTGTTTGTCTTTACAGGTGAAGTGAGTCTCTCGTAGACAACCTATAGTAGGGTCTAGCTTTTTAAACCAATCAGCCAGTCTGTCTTTTGAGTAGGGAGTTTAATTCATTTACATTTAGGGTTGTTACTGAAAGGTATTGTCTTACTTCTGGCATTTTATCAATTTTCAGTTGAATGTTTTAAATAACTTTTGTTTCTTTCCCTTTTATTGTTTGTTTTTGATGTTTTTTGGCTTTTTGAAGTGTTAAGATACAGTTTCTCTTTCTCATTAGCATTTTTATTCTACCAGTGGGTCTTGTTCTTGTGTATTCATGGAAGTGATTATTGATTTTTGGATCTTGAAGACAATCAACTGTGTGGGGCATAATATAAAGATGAGTAGTGGAAAACTTTGTCTTTTACCGTTTTTCTCCTCTTTCCATCAAACTTTTTATTAGATTTGTTATTTGGGATCTTGATATAGAGTTTCTTGCTATTTTCCTTTTACGCATAAGAACATCTTTCCATGAGATTCTGACAGAATAAATTCTGTTTTGTCTTTTTTAACTGAAACATATTGATTATACATATTTCTGGGATACAGCGTTGAGTATCAATACATTTGCATAATATGTGATGATCAACTCAGGGTAATTAGCATATTAATCATCACAAAACTTGATCATTTCTTTGTGATGAGGATATTTGATCTCCTCTCTTCTAGCCATTTGATAACATAAATAAATTATTGAGAATTATAAATGCCTAGCTAAACTGTATGCCCACAGAACTTATTTTTCCTATTTCATTGTTATAAAATCCTGTTTTTAATTCTACCAATATTTGGCTTCATAGTTTAATTATTTTCCTTAAGTTTCAGTGTAAGTTCAACCATTATCTTTGGGAATTGGTAATTTCTAAGGTGATGCCTCAGGTCATTTTTTATAAATCTTATATCCTTATAAAAATGTTTTCTTTATTCTTGTGATATAAAAATTCTAATATGTGTTTAGGTATCTTAATGGATATGATTTAAGCAAAAATTTGAATATAAAGGGGAAAATAAGAAATTTACAATGTATACTTCCTGAGAAGGCAGGAGGATCTGTAATCCAAAGCCTAGGTGGAAGGGCTGCCTTTGTGTAGTAGCCAAGAGCCATATCTATTTTAACAAAAGAGAAGGAGGGGAGGATGAGTGAGTATATAGGTAGATATAAGGTATGTCTATTTGGTGATAGAAAGTCAGAATGTTCAGGAAGTTCCTGCCTGATGTCTTCAATTATTTGATAAGGTAAGAGCAAGGTCATTTGCTGAGACTAAAAAGTAAGTGTGTGTGTGTGTGTGTGTCTGTGTGTGTTTGTGTGGTTTGGTCATCAGGTGTTAGAGATGATTGGGAAAGTCTGGAAATAGTTTTTTTCAGAGTGAATGACCAGAGAACATAGTAGTTTATCTAGGCAGTATTGAAGTCCTATTTAAGGTGGTGATTATGACTATCCACCCCATATGACAATAATTTTCTCTGCCATAAGACTGTTTTCGTTAGTGATAGGCTTTTTTTCAGTGAAGAGGAGAGAGCAAAGTGCAGGGCTTCTCAGTATTTGAGTTTTCAATAAATGGATAAAATGAAAAATCAGAGGCTCAAAGGACATTAGGCTATTGTCAAGAGTCCTATACTAGGAAAACAGGAAAGTGAAGAAAGGAGAGTATTTATGTACTGAAAGAGCCATGATAGAGGCATTAAAGGGCTGGTGGTCTAGTGAGGCCAGAGCACTGCTCGGGGAGAAATTGGACAAGTAAACTTGAAGGAGAAGTGGTTATGATCAGAAATAAGGAAAAGTATACAGGACCTGAAAGAGGAAATGTACAAGGAAATCGATGTCCTGAAAAAAAATGTAGCAGAACTTGCTGAACTGAAGAAGTTATTTAGCGAAATAAAAAACACAATGGAGAGTTTAACCAGCAGGCTTGTCGAAGTTGAAGAGAGAACCTCTGAACTTGAAGATGGGCTGTTTGAAATAACACAAGCAGACAAAAAAAGAAAAAGGAATCAAAGACATTGAAGAAAATCTGAGAGAGATATCAGACAACCTTAAGCGCTCAAATATCCGAGTAATGGGTATTTCAGAAGGGGAGGAAAACGGAGATTCCATTGAAAAATATTCAACAAAATAGTGGCAGAAAACTTCCCAGGTATAGGAAAAATCACAGATCTTCAGATCAAGGAAGCTCAACGATCTCCAAACGTATTCAACCCAAAAAGGCCTTCTCCAAGACATGTTATAGTCAAATTCGCAAAACTCAGAGACAAAGAGAGAATCTTAAAAGCTGCAAGAGAGAAGCGTCAAATCACCTATAAGCGAGCCCCAATCAGGCTAATATCAGACTTTTCATCACAAACCCTAAAAGCTAGAAAGAAATGGGATGATATATTCAAAATACTAAAAGACAAAGATTGCCAGCCAAGAATACTCTACCCTGCGAGGCTATCCTTCTGAAATGAAGGGCAAATAGTATATTTCTCAGACAAACAAAAACTGCGGGAGTTCACTACCACACGACCACCCTTACAAGAAATCCTCAAGGGAGTACTGGGTTTGGTTCCTAAAAAATAACTACCATTGCCATAAAAACCCAAGAAAAATCAAAACCCACTAGTATAATAAAAATGACATTCACAAAGAGAAAACAATCAAACAAAAATGCTATCTACAACCTAAGGAACCAACAAACACAGAAACTAAACAGTAAATCAGAAAGCAAGGAACAAAAGACACCTAAGACAACCAAACAACCAATAAAATCCTAGGAATAAATCAACACCTTTCAATAACAACTCTTAATGTAAAAGGCTTAAATTCCCCAATCCAAAGACACAGACTGGCTGACTGGATCAAAAAGGAGGACCCAACTATATGCTGCCTACAAGAGACCCACCTCACCCATAAAGATTCACATAGACTAAGAGTGAAAGGATGGAAGAAGATTTACCATGCAAACAGAAAAGAAAAACGAACTGGAGTAGCTATTCTTATATCTGACAAAAAAGACTTTAAACTAAAATCAATAAAAAGAGACAATGAGAGACACGACATAATGATAAAAGGACTGATCCATCAAGAAGACATAACAATCATAAATATGTACGCACCCAATGTTGGAGCAGCCAGATTTATAAAACACACTCTATTAGACCTAAAGAAAGAAATAGACACTAATACCATAATAGCTGGGGACCTGAACACCCCACTGTCAATATTGGACAAATCATCTAGGCAAAGAATCAGCAGAGAAACATAAGATCTAAACAATACTCTAGACCAATTGGAATTGGCAGATATCTACAGAACATTCCATCCAACAACCTCAGAATATTCACTCTCATCAGCACATGGATCATTCTCCAGGATAGATCACATATTAGGTCACAAATCAAGTCTCAATAAATTCAAAAAAATTGGAATTATCCCATGTATCTTCTCAGACCACAGTGGATTAAAACTAGAAATTAATAACAAACGAAACTCTGGAAACTATACAAACACATGGAAATTAAACAGCATTCTACTTAATGACATATGGGTCCAAGAAGAAATCAAGCAGGAAATCAAAAAATTTATTGAAACTAATGAAAACAATGATACATCATACCAAAACCTGTGGGATACTGCAAAAGCAGTATTAAGGGGGAAATTTATTGCATTAAATGCTCACCTCAGAAGAATGGAAGGATAGCAAGTGAACAACCTAACACTTCACCTTAAAGAACTAGAAAAACAAGAACAATCCAAACCTAAAGTTAGCAGACGGAAAGAAATCATTAAGATCAGAGCAGAACTGAATGAAATTGAAACCCAAAAAACAATTCAAAAGATCAATGAATCAAAAAGTTGGTTTTTTGAAAAGATAAATAAAATTGACAAACCATTAGCATGGCTAACAAAAAAAGAAGAGAGAAGACTCAAATAACAAAAATTAGAAATGAAAAAGGCGATATTACAACTGATTCATCTGAAATACAAGGAATCATTCAAGACTACTATAAAAAACTATACACCAATAAATTTGAAAATCTAGAGGAAATGGATAAATTTCTGGACACACACAAGCTCCAAAAACTGAGCCATGAAGACGTAGAAAATTTGAACAGACCAATAACAATAAAGGAGATTGAAGCTGTTATCAGAAGGCTCCCAACAAAGAAAAGCCCAGGACCAGATGGATTCACAGCAGAATTTTACCAAACACTCAAAGAGGAATTGACACCGATTCTTTACAAACTATTTCAAAAGATTGAAACAGACGCAAATCTCCCAAACTCATTCTATGAAGCAAACATCATCCTGATACCAAAACCAGGTAAAGATATAACCAAAAAAGAAAACTACAGGCCGATATCCTTGATGAATATAGATGCAAAAATCCTCACTAAAATACTAGCAAACAGAATACAGCAACACATACGTAAAATTTTTCACCATGATCAAGTGGGATTCATCCCAGTGATGCAAGGTTGGTTCAACATATGCAAATCAATAAATGTGATACACCATATTAATAAAGTCAAACACAAGGACCATATGATCATCTCTATAGATGCTGAAAGAGCATTTGATAAAATTCAGCACTCATTCATGACAAAGACCCTCTATAAGTTAGGTATAGAGGGAAAGTATCTCAACGTAATTAAAGCCATATATGCCAAACCCACTGCCAATATCATCCTGAATGGGGAAAAGCTGAAAGCTTTTCCTTTAAGAACAGGAACTAGACAAGGATGCCCACTCTCACCACTCCTATTCAACATAGTGTTGGAAGTACTAGCCAGAGCAATCAGAGAAGAGAAGGAAATAAAGGGCATCCAGATTGGAAAAGATGAACTCAAACTGTCCCTGTTTGCAGATGACATGATCCTATATATCGAACAGCCTAAAACCTCTACAAAAAAACTGTTGGAATTGATAAATGATTTCAGCACAGTAGCAGGATACAAAATCAACACACAAAAATCAGTAGCATTTCTTTTCTCCAATAGTGAACATGCAGAAGGAGAAATCAAGAAAGTCTGCCCATTTACAATAGCCACCAAAAAATAAAATACTTAGGAATTGAGTTAACCAAGGAGGTGAAAAATCTCTATAATGGGAACTACAAACCACTGCTGAGAGAAATTAGAGAGGATACAAGAAGATGGAAAGATATCCCATGCTCTTGGATTGGAAGAATCAACATAGTGAAAATGTCCATACTACCCAAAGTGATATATAAATTCAATGCAATCCCCATCAAAATTCCAAAGACATTTTTCTCAGAAATGGAAAAAACTATCCAGACATTTATATGGAATAATAAAAGACCACGCATAGCCAAAGCAATGCTGAGCAAAAAAAATAAAGCTGGAGGCATAACCCTACCTGACTTTAAGCTATACTACAAAGCTATAATAACCAAAACAGTATGGTACTGGCATAAAAACAGACACACTGATCAATGGAATAGAATAGAGAATCCAGAAATCAACCCACACACTTACTGCCATCTGATCTTTGACAAAGGCACCAAGCCTATTCACTGGGGCAGGGACTGCCTCTTCAGCAAATGGTGCTGGGTTAACTGGATATCCATATGCAGGAGAATGAAACTAGACCCATTCCTCTCACCATATACTAAAATCAACTGAAAGTGGGTTAAGGATTTAAATATATACCCTGAAACAATAAAACTTCTTAAAGAAAACATAGGAGACACACTTCAGGAAATAGGACTGGGCACAGACTTCATAAATACAACCCCAAAAGCACGGGCAATCAAAGGAAAAATAAACAAATGGGATTATATCAAACTAAAAAGCTTCTGCACAGCAAAAGAAACAATTAGCAGAGTTAAAAGACAACCAACAGAATGGGAGAAAATATTTGCAAAATATACATCTGACAAAGGATTAATATCCAGAATATATAAGGAACTCAAACAACTTTACAAGAAGAAAACAAGCAACCCAATTAAAAAATGGACAAAAGAGCTAAGCAGGCATTTCTCTAAGGAAGATATACAAATGGCCAACAGACATATGAAAAAATGCTCAACATCACTCAGCATCCGGGAAATGCAAATCAAAACCACACTTAGATACCATCTAACCCCAGTTAGGATGGCTAAAATCCAGAAGACTCGGAACAATAAATGCTGGCGAGGTTGCGG
This sequence comes from Cynocephalus volans, assembly GCF_027409185.1. Classification (NCBI taxonomy): domain Eukaryota; kingdom Metazoa; phylum Chordata; class Mammalia; order Dermoptera; family Cynocephalidae; genus Cynocephalus; species Cynocephalus volans. The sequence continues at coordinate 97,707,392 of NC_084468.1, read as the reverse complement.
AGAAAAAGGAACTCTCATACATTGTTGGTGGGACTGCAAAATGGTGCAGCCTCTATGGAAAATGGTATGGAGGTTCCTTAAACAATTGCAGATAGATCTACCATACGACCCAGCTTCCCACTGTTGGGAATATACCCAGAGGAATGGAAATCATCAAGTCGAAGGTATACCTGTTCCCCAATGTTCATCGCAGCACTCTTTACAATAGCCAAGAGTTGGAACCAGCCCAAATGTCCATCATTGGATGAGTGGATATGTAAGATGTGGTACATCTACACAATGGAATACTACTCAGCTATAAAAACGAATGAAATACTGCCATTTGCATCAACATGGATGGACCTTGAGAGAAGTATATTAAGTGAAACAAGTCAGGCACTGAAAGAGAAATACCACATGTTCTCACTTATTGGTGGGAGCTAAAAATTAATATATAAATTCTCACACACACACACACACACACACACACACACACAAAAAGAAACAGGGCGGGGGGGAAGAAGATATAACAACCACAATTACTTGAAGTTGATACGACAAGCAAACAGAAAGGACATTGTTGGGGGGGGAGGGAGGAGGGAGGGAGGTTTTGGTGATGGGCAACAATAATCAGCCATAGTGTATATCGACATAATATAATTAAAAATAAATAAATAAATAAACAAATAACATATGAAAAAAAAAAAAAAAAAAGAAAGCAGGATACCTGAATGATTGTTTTTGGAGGTGGAGCTGTTGTGGTTGGTGACAAAGACTGGGGTATAAATCTGGTTGTGGGTAGTCGAGTTGGAAGTAAAAGTGAAGGTTACTCAGAACCAGTAGGCCAAGGAACTTAGAAGACATTGATGGAAAACTGAAATTTTTCAGGCAGATAGCAGGATTTAACATGAAGAGGAAGACTGTAGGCCAGATGGCACAGATTTTAATTTTATTTGATTACAGTAACAAGAAAGCAGTGGCGTATGTAATAAAATTGCAAAAGTCTCTCAGAGTGTGTTTTTTTATGACAGGGTGGGAGTGTTAATGATCTGCAGTCCTAAGAGCTCTGAGTTCTTGGGAAGACAATGGATAGAAAATATTTTCTTTTTGTATTCTTTCAGCTAGGAAAATATTTCTCCATTCAGTTAGACTAACCTTATCATTTGTAGAAAGCCTTCCAAAATTCTGGCAGTACCATTTCTGTCAGTATGAACACATTTCAATTGGGAAGTTGTGAAAGGCCAATTCATGGCGCTGCCAACCCACTGCCATTTTAAATGGTAAGTTTAAATAAAATCTTTATTATATATGTCAGTGCATTATATATATGTCAGTGGAAGGCTATTTTCAATTTACATAAATTTAAGATTTAATAATATTCTTTTTCAGGTATTAATGGATTGATACAAAGTGATGCCAATGCAACTGGACAATTTAATAAAAAAATTCATAACCAGTCTTGTTTTTAAAAAACAAATCCAGTTATTCAAAATGTCTGGCAGGTTAATTTTAGTACTAGTTTAAGAGCAAAATTTTCAGCCTTTCAAAGCTTTTCTTGAAAGCTGTTTTAGTTAATTCTATTTTTGCTTGTTACACCATAGAAAACATAAGCAGAAAATTTTAAAACAGATGGGTACTATGTATTTTTGTAGTTTATGTTAAAAACACACAACCCACAACATTTGACATAATCTGAAAAAAAGTAAAAAAGAAAATGATTTTGACTTGAAGTTTAATGTAGACCTAATTGGAATTGATGAGTATAAATAGAGACTACACAAACACTAAGGTGAGTATTGTGCTCTTGTGAAAACATTTGAAGAGGTCCCAAAGGTCCTATCATTTTTAGTCAAATTCTGTCCTTCATTGATATCCCATGAAATTTCAGCTCAGTCTTCGTGCTTGCATTTGTTTTCCCCATTTCCTCAGCAGATCATACCTTATTTTATAGGTCTAGTGACACTATAAGGCTAAGAGCTACGTTGTCTCTAAATTAGTCCCAATATATTAAAATTTGACATATGAACCCCATTAAGATAATTAGGGACTATATTTAAATAAGAACCTGCTTAAAAGTTTATTTATTAGTAAAATGCATGATTTTTCTGGAGTTATCATGAGGAATGCTGTTATACTCAGACATTTCATAGGTCATCGTTTTAATGCTTTGAGGTGTAAAGTTTTCTATTGATTTTCTAGAAAATGTGGAGACCATACAAATCAGAAAATTGTTCATTCTGCATAGAAAGAATAGCAAAGCTAAAAAGAAGATATTTAGTTTGGATTTTAGCAAATAGCTCCTGTGTTAAATTAATGCAATTCAACTAGCAAATATATGTATCACATATTATATGTACAAATTTTAATATTTTAAATTAATTGATTTTTTATCAAATATTTATAGAATTCTTACTATGTTTCAGACACTGCATAGGTATTAGATGTTAATCACCAGACAAAATTGCATTCAAATGAAGAAAACATAATTAAAAAAATACATACATGTACAAATAATTTAACTTTAGAAAAAGATAAAATTCAGGTGAAGACAAACAATAAACAAACAAATAAATGTACAAGTACTATAATTTTAGAAAATCACAAATGCTGAAAGGAAGAAACAGCAGAATAAAAGAGCAGAGAATGACTAGTAACTAATAGACAGGGATAGAGACATATTAGATATATTTCTTTATTTCAAAAATATGAAATTTGCATAAAATTTATATAAGTATTAAATATTTTTATTTCTGTGATTGATATAAAAATGCTAATACCTTTCATTTTTTTCTCTGTAATTATTATAATCCTTACCTAGAATTTTATATTTGCAAATTATACACCACTTTTTTCTTATGTAACCATCTTGGTAAGCTTGATAAGGGGCAACTGCATTAACAGTTTTTATTTGGTGCATGAGAGGGCATAAGGAAAGTATAAATAAAGTTGGATGTTTAGCTATTTAGCAAAGAGTGTGGTACATAGATCTGTATGAGACCCAGATTTTAAATTTCACCTCTTATTTATTAATTTCCACTTAAAATATTTGGGTTCAGTTGCCTCATTTGTAAAATGAAGACAAGACTTTTTAAATTTTAATAATAATAGTTGTATAATAAAATCAATTCAGGAAGTTCTCAGTCCTAATAACTTTGATTCTATGAATAAAATATTACTAATTCATGCTCTAGATAATAATGACTTAGTGTGGTGAGATTCCGAATTTTTGCAAATACTACTGCAGCAAATACTATCTCTAATCAAATTCCTTTTTTCTTTTTTCTTTTTTTTTTTTTTGGCCTGGAAAACTTACTCTATTACTTTAATAGAATATCTTTCTTGTTTCTTTATAGAGTGTGTAGTGGACTTGCTTATGTCTTGTATCCAAGTGTATTAGTCCGTTTCCATTGCTTATAACAAAGTATCTGAAACTCAGAGATTTATAAAGAAAAATGACATTTATTGTTTATAGTTTCTGAAGCTGGAAAGTCCAAAGCCCATCTGGTGGTGGCAACAGTGACCCAGGGGTCACACATTGCAAGATGGTGGAAGCAGAGAGAGCAGAGAGAGAGCACAAGCAAAACAGACTCTCCTCTTCTTTTAAAGCCCTCAGAACCACATCCCTGGCCATCATTTTTAACCCATTCACTACTGCACAGACCTACAATCCAATCACCACTTCAAGGCTCTACCTTTCAATTACCACAATAGGATTTCCCACCCTCTTTACATTCACAGTGGGGGTTAAGTTTCTAATACATGAAATTTGGGGGACACAATTCAAACTTTGGTGAGTTTTGGGGGGACAATTCAATCCAACACACCAAGCTACCATCAAATTCGTCTTTTCACTCTTGCTAGCTCCAAACTTCTATTTTCTGGCAAAGAACCATCATCTTCAGCTTTCTTTACTTCTTTAATTAGCATCAGCCATTGTTTATTTTTCAGAGGGACTGCTTTTCTCAAAGAAATAAACTACTCTGGTGACCCTGTCAGTAAAAGAAATGGGAGGAGGACAAGATGGCTTCCTCTGCTTGACTCCGCATTGTTTCTAATGACCATCTCCCTTGCAGTGCTGACAAACCACCCACTGATGGCTGATTTTAAAAACTTAATCAGGTCAGTACCAAGCTTTCCAATTTTCAATTCATGTTTTCCATTATGTTTTTTTTTTTTTTATATTGAGACCAGGTATTGCTCCATCTCTAGTGTCATTCAATAGAGGTATCAAAATATTATTTGCAAGTTATTTCAGTTTCATGGGTTGTAAAACAATCAGGTCAAGAACCTAGAAAACAACTGGGCCAGCCAAGTATTCACTGTTGTAGGCTCACCTGCATGGTTGAAAGTGGGCATATTCCAGAAACAGGGATATGTTTATCCTCTGAGCACGGGGGTTTTTCCAAAGGTAAATAATCTGTCGCTCTCTTTGGCCAACATGTGTTCAATCTAATGGAGAATAGTTCTTCTATCTGGCCAGAGGGGGAGTGTGAGCACACTAGTATTTTAGCCATTACTTAGGTTATGATCCTTGCTAATGCCAATTGACATGGACCCCTAAGGCCTAGAAAACTAAATAACACAGAGATGATATCTACTAATTCTACATTCGTAAAGTTTCTTTCATTTACCTCTTATTGTGTACACTAAGGGGTATAAATGAAAAACATTTCTGAGCTGAGGCAGTTCTGAACTATTAATGTACTCTTTTAGCGAACCTCCAATAACTTCACCCTACCTTAAATTCATTCATTGTCTAATCAAGTTTCTGCATATTCAGCACAATACACAATGGTATGAATCCCTTGCTTTGAAAGGTAGCCTTGTGGAAAATTTGGTGCAAACTCACTGTTTGTTCATCTCCTGTATTACCATATAGGATAGGATGTAATTGTATAGCACCTTTTCATAGGGTTAAAATTTCTCTAATCTTTTTGTAAAGTTACTTGATTCAATGTTATCACACTAATAAAAATAAATCAACAATTTTTCCATTACCAAGGGAATACAGTGATGAATTATTTATAATTAAAATAAGCAACAGCAAAGTAAAGTTGTCATCTCTCATTTTACCAAAATGCCCTTGTTTCAATCCTCTTCTTGAGGTAGTGCAGTGGCCTTTTGCAATGATTGATTTGGGCCATTAATGACAAGTCCAAGTAGGTTTTAGTTCAACTATCCTCCCTTATCTGAGGCAAAAAGGCTACTACAAATAAACATTATATCTGAGTGATTTTTGACAGAAAGAACTCCAAGGGGCCTCCTGGACTGTTATATATTTGTCCTTTCATCTACCTGACAGGAATAACAGAGCTCCAAGTGGAGGCTCTGGGCCCCTAAATTTAGAATGTCCTAAAAATTTACCTGTGAGATAACGTTTTGGGGGTGAAGCTTTGGTGTAGTTTTAGGGGTCCCTAAGTCTATCTTGGGTATTGGTAAAGAATGGCATAGCAACACAAACCCTTCGTATAAAGCACACATAGATGCTTGCATGTGTGCATTTTTGCATGATGTCCCTGTGTCTGGACTTGCAAAATGGCAAAGACGATAAGAGAAGTTGTGCTGTAGGGATGGTACTTTTCTGAAGACAGTGCTGTTTTTAAGTTTTCCCTTTCCTGGCAGTGATTCTTGAAAAAAACTATTGACAAATGGTGACTTTTTGAGTCAATATTTCAAAGAGGATGTAGATATATATGTGGCTGAGCTGTCACCACATTCCCAGGCAGATTCTCCAGTGCACCCCCACTGGATGCTCGGTGTTCCTGGTTTTCATTTGATCCCCTTGGTAATTCTTTTCTCCTCTCTGCTGGAAGGTATTAATTATCCTCCACTAGCACCTTCCGGGTTTCCAAAAGCAAAAAAAGACCCAAAGTAGGATTTTGAGTAATTTGAAGAACTCCCTCATAGAATGGAAATCCAGTGATTTTATTAGCATGACTAAAAATCATTAAAACAACTCTGTACATGTCGGCTCTGCTTTTGTGAGGTATAGTTTTTTTTTTTCCTCCTAAGCCTCTTACTCCTATTGTATAAAGAAATAAGACGATTCTCTTTAAAATACAATCAGTTTGTTCTTAGACAGTCATATAAAGTTAAAACCAAACTTGAAATTTGGCCAAGAAGTTGCGAGATGGATTTAATCTGTGAAAATTCAATGGTGACATTCTTGGTACATTTAAATGTCATGAAACTACTACAAAGGAAGACTAGTCTCTAGATTCGTTTTTGGTGCAAGGATCTCTGAAGCTCTCTCTCTTTCTGCCTCCCATCCCCCACATTTTCTGAAGTCTCCAAAAAGAGGCCACTCCCAAGACATATGAGTCTCATGTTACTTGTCATAGGATATGGCATTCTGCTTATACAGATAAAGGCTTTGAAAATGAAGTAAATACTTTTTTAAAATCCCAGTAGAAAAGAATAATTTCTAAAGGACTGGTACATATTAAGAGTATACTGACAGGCAAAGCATCTACCTTATAAATTACATAAAGAAATATAAAACTTTTCTTTAACCTTTAATTCAGTCTTACATTTTCTACTTTGAGAAAATAATCAGTTTGAGGAAATGGAATCACTATTTATTGAAGTCTTTATCAGTTGATTCATAGAAGGGCAATTGACCACCGAAGTTCTCTTATCTTGTCTTTTCCTGAGAAAATGAATGGCAGATGTCACATAGAGCAGGTTAGAAAGTCATTCTTATTATAAATTATTTTTTTCAGCCAGAGCCAGAAAGCTTCTCTGTCTTCCACCCTTCCATTTCCTTGTAGAGTGTCTTATGTCCATTGTCACTACTCTAGCTTGATCCATCTCTGTGTTTTCTCTGGACTATCATGAGAAGTATTTAAATGGCTCACTGCCTCAAGTTCACACTTCTTTCCACCCTGTACCATTCTGCCAGAGTGTCTCCCTGAGGTGTAGCTCCTACCAGGTCACTCTGCTGTTTATCATCCATTACCCAAAGAATCTAATGCAGATATCATAGCCTGACTGTCAGGACCCTTGGTGATTTGAGCCCATCAAACTGTGACATCTGGTTAATTGCCTTTTCAAGTCTAGTGATATTTCTGCCTAAATATTAGGACTTGTTCAGCAATAACCATATCACTTACTTTCACAGCATTTGATTTTATTAGGTCAGTTATATCTCTCTGGGATATATATACTTGCAAATGTAAAAAAAAAAGTCATTATTTAATTTTTTAAAAGTATACTAAAGTCTTGTGCACCAAGTAGATACTGACTCAGTCAATCCATATGACTAGTAATTCCACTCCATAGGTATGTGTCCAACAAAACTGAATGCATATACCAACAAAAAGAGATGTACAAGAACATTCAAAGCAGCATTGTTGTAACAGTTCAAAGTCAAGGTAGTCTTATAGCTACGGATAGAATTTATGGACCCCAAGTTGCTCATAAAATCAATTGTCCTTCAACAGTAAATGTCTATTAATAGTAAAATGAATATAAGCATATCTTGGTATGTTTATAAAATAGATTACTATACAGCAATAAAAATGACTAAATTATTGCACATGCGACAACATGAATGCATTCGATAAACATAACACTGAGTAAAGGAAACCAGAAATATAAAAAAATGACCCACTATATGATTTAATTTGTATAAAGTTCTTTTGAACTTTTGTAGGCAATGATATTACATGTCAAGATAGTGGATACATTTTGAGGAGGTGGGGGAATGATTGGCAGGTGGCAAGATGAGGACCTCTAGGTTGCTGGTGGAAATATTCTGGTTTTTGCATTGGGTGATGGTTGCATGGGTATGTTCATTTTGTAGTAAGTCATTAAACTGTTCGCTTATGTACACATTTCTGGATCTAGACTATTTTTTTAAATCAAAAGTTTATAAATAAAAACTATTTATTTAAAAAGTCCTGATTTCTGTATCTAGGAATAAGGTTTTGCTCAGGATATCAAAGATGAACTGAAGTGATTTGTAAAAAGTGTTTTTTTTTTTTCTTTTTTTTTCTTTTTTTTTTTTTTAAATTTTATTTTGTCGATATACATTGTAGCTGATTAATGCTCCCCATCACCAAAACCTCCCTCCCTTCTCCCTCCCCCCTCCCCCCCAACAATGTCCTTTCTGTTTGCTTGTTGTATCAACTTCAAATAATTGTGGTTGTTATATCTTCTTCCACCCCCCCCCCCGGTTTGTGTGTGTATGTGTGTATGTGTGTGTGTGAATTTATATATTAATTTTTAGCTCCCACCAATAAGTGAGAACATGTGGTATTTCTCTTTCTGTGCCTGACTTGTTTCACTTAATATAATTCTCTCGAGGTCCATCCATGTTGTTGCAAATGGCAGTATTTCATTCGTTTTTATAGCTGAGTAGTATTCCATTGTGTAGATGTACCACATTTTCCGTATCCACTCATCTGATGATGGGCATTTGGGCTGGTTCCAACTCTTGGCTATTGTAAAGAGTGCTGCGATGAACATTGGGGAACAGGTATACCTTCGACTTGATGATTTCCATTCCTCTGGGTATATTCCCAACAGTGGGATGGCTGGGTCGTATGGTAGATCTATTTGCAATTGTTTAAGGAACCTCCATACCATTTTCCATAGAGGCTGCACCATTTTGCAGTCCCACCAACAATGTATGAGAGTTCCTTTTTCTCCGCAGCCTCGCCAGCATTTATCGTTCATAGTCTTTTGGATTTTAGCCATCCTAACTGGGGTTAGATGGTATCTCAATGTGGTTTTGATTTGCATTTCCCGGATGCTGAGTGATGTTGAGCATTTTTTCATATGTCTGTTGGCCATTTGTATATCTTCCTTAGAGAAATGCCTACTTAGCTCTTTTGCCCATTTTTTAATTGGGTTGCTTGTTTTCTTCTTGTAAAGTTGTTTGAGTTCCTTATATATTCTGGATATTAATCCTTTGTCAGATGTATATTTTGCAAATATTTTCTCCCACTCTGTTGGTTGTCTTTTAACTCTTTTAATTGTTTCTTTTGCTGTGCAGAAGCTTTTTAGTTTGATATAATCCCATTTGTTTATTTTTCCTTTGGTTGCCCGTGCTTTTGGGGTCATATTCGTGAAGTCTGTGCCCAGTCCTATTTCCTGAAGTGTTTCCCCTATGTTTTCTTTAAGAAGTTTTATTGTCTCAGGGTGTATATTTAAATCCTTAATCCATTTTGAGTTGATTTTAGTATACGGTGAGAGGTATGGATCTAGTTTCATTCTCCTGCATATCGATATCCAGTTATCCCAACACCACTTGCTGAAGAGGCACTCCCTTCCCCAGTGAATAGGCTTGGTGCCTTTGTCAAAGATCAGATGGCAGTAAGTGTGAGGGTTGATTTCTGGATTCTCTATTCTATTCCATTGGTCAGTGTGTCTGTTTTTATGCCAGTACCATACTGTTTTGGTTATTATAGCTTTGTAGTATAGCTTAAAGTCAGGTAGTGTTATGCCTCCAGCTTTATTTTTTTTGCTGAGCATTGCTTTGGCTATTCGTGGTCTTTTATTGTTCCATATAAATGTCTGAATAGTTTTTTCCATTTCTGAGAAAAATGTCTTTGGAATTTTGATGGGGATTGCATTGAATTTGTATATCACTTTGGGTAGTATGGACATTTTCACTATGTTGATTCTTCCAATCCAAGAGCATGGAATATCTTTCCATCTTCTTGTATCCTCTCTAATTTCTCTCAGCAGTGGTTTGTAGTTCTCATTATAGAGATTTTTCACCTCCTTGGTTAACTCAATTCCTAAGTATTTTATTTTTTTGGTGGCTATTGTAAATGGGCAGGCTTTCTTGATTTCTCCTTCTGCATGTTCACTATTGGAGAAAAGAAATGCTACTGATTTTTGTGTGTTGATTTTGTATCCTGCTACTGTGCTGAAATCATTTATCAATTCCAACAGTTTTTTTGTAGAGGTTTTAGGCTGTTCGATATATAGGATCATGTCATCTGCAAACAGGGACAGTTTGACTTCATCTTTTCCAATCTGGATGCCCTTTATTTCCTTCTCTTCTCTGATTGCTCTGGCTAGTACTTCCAACACTATGTTGAATAGGAGTGGTGAGAGTGGGCATCCTTGTCTAGTGCCTGTTCTTAAAGGAAAAGCTTTCAGCTTTTCCCCATTCAGGATGATATTGGCAGTGGGTTTGGCATATATGGCTTTAATTATGTTGAGATACTTTCCCTCTATACCTAACTTATAGAGGGTCTTTGTCATGAATGAGTGCTGAACTTTATCATATGCTTTTTCAGCATCTATAGAGATGATCATATGGTCCTTGTGTTTGAGTTTATTAATATGGTGTATCACATTTATTGATTTGCGTATGTTGAACCAACCTTGGATCCCTGGGATGAATCCCACTTGATCGTGATGAATAATTTTTCGTATGTGTTGCTGTATTCTGTTTGCTAGTATTTTAGTGAGGATTTTTGCATCTATATTCATCAAGGATATCGGCCTGTAGTTTTCTTTTTTGGTTATATCTTTACCTGGTTTTGGTATCAGGATGATGTTTGCTTCATAGAATGAGTTTGGGAGATTTGCGTCCATTTCAATCTTTTGGAATAGTTTGTAAAGAATCGGTGTCAATTCCTCTTTGAATGTTTGGTAAAATTCTGCTGTGAATCCATCTGGTCCTGGGCTTTTCTTTGTTGGGAGCCTTGTGATAACAGCTTCAATCTCCTTTATTGTTATTGGTCTGTTCAAATTTTCTACGTCTTCACGGTTCAGTTTTGGGAGCTTGTGTGTGTCCAGAAATTTATCCATTTCCTCCAGATTTTCAAATTTGTTGGCGTATAGTTGTTTATAGTAGTCTCGAATGATTCCTTGTATTTCAGATGAATCAGTTGTAATATCGCCTTTTTCATTTCTAATTTTTGTTATTTGAGTCTTCTCTCTTCTTTTTTTTGTTAGCCATGCTAATGGTTTGTCAATTTTATTTATCTTTTCAAAAAACCAACTTTTTGATTCGTTGATCTTTTGAATTGTTTTTTGGTTTTCAATTTCATTCAGTTCTGCTCTGATCTTAATGATTTCTTTCCGTCTGCTAACTTTAGGATTGGATTGTTCTTGTTTTTCTAGTTCTTTAAGGTGAAGTGTTAGGTTGTTCACTTGCCATCTTTCCATTCTTCTGAAGTGAGCATTTAATGCAATAAATTTTCCCCTCAATACTGCTTTTGCAGTATCCCACAGGTTTTGGTATGATGTATCATTGTTTTCATTAGTTTCAATAAACTTTTTGATTTCCTGCTTGATTTCTTCTTGGACCCATATGTCATTAAGTAGAATGCTGTTTAATTTCCATGTGTTTGTATAGTTTCCAGAGTTTTGTTTGTTATTAATTTCTAGTTTTAATCCATTGTGGTCTGAGAAGATACATGGGATAATTCCAATTTTTTTGAATTTATTGAGACTTGATTTGTGACCTAATATGTGATCTATCTTGGAGAATGATCCATGTGCTGATGAGAAGAATGAATATTCTGAGGTTGTTGGGTGGAATGTTCTGTAGATATCTGCCAATTCCAATTGGTCTAGAGTCTTGTTTAGATCTTGTGTTTCTCTACTGATTCTTTGCCTAGATGATCTGTCTAATATTGACAGTGGAGTGTTCAGGTCCCCTGCTATTATGGTATTAGTGTCTATTTCCTTCTTTAGGTCTAATAGAGTTTGTTTTATAAATCTGGCTGCTCCAACATTGGGTGTGTACATATTTATGATTGTTATGTCTTCTTGATGGATCAGTCCTTTTATCATTAAGTAGTGTCCCTCATTGTCTCTTTTTATGGTTTTTAGTTTAAAGTCTATTTTGTCAGATATAAGAATAGCCACTCCAGCTCGTTTTCCTTTTCTGTTTGCATGGTAAATCTTTTTCCATCCTTTCACTCTTAGTCTGTGTGAATCTTTATGGGTGAGGTGGGTCTCTTGTAGGCAGCATATAGTTGGGTCCTGCTTTTTGATCCAGTCAGCCAGTCTGTGTCTTTTAATTGGGGAATTTAAGCCTTTAACATTAAGAGTTGTTATTGAAAGGTGTTGATTTATTCCTAGCATTTTATTGGTTGTTTGGTTGTCTTAGGTGTCTTTTGTTCCTTGCTTTCTGATTTACTGTTTGGTTTCTTTGTTTGTTGGTTCCTTAGGTTGTAGATAGTGTTTTTGTTAGCTTGTTTTCTCTTCATGAATGCCATTTTTATTGTACTAGCGGGTTTAGATTTTTCTTAGGTTTTTATGGCAGTGGTAGTTATTTTTCAGGAACCAAACCCAGTACTCCCTTGAGGATTTCTTGTAAGGGTGGTCTTGTGGTAGTGAACTCCCGCAGTTTTTGTTTGTCTGAGAAATATACTATTTGCCCCTCATTTCGGAAGGATAGCCTTGCAGGGTAGAGTATTCTTGGCTGGCAATCTTTGTCTTTTAGTATTTTGAAAATATCATCCCATTCCTTTCTAGCTTTTAGGGTTTGTGATGAGAAGTCTGATATTAACCTGATTGGGGCTCCCTTATAGGTGATTTGACGCTTCTCTCTTGCAGCTTTTAAGATTCTCTCTTTGTCTCTGAGTTTTGCCAATTTGACTATGACATGTCTTGGAGAAGGCCTTTTTGGGTTGAATACGTTTGGAGATCGTTGAGCTTCCTGGATCTGAAGATCTGTGATTTTTCCTATACCTGGGAAGTTTTCTGCCACTATTTTGTTGAATATGTTTTCAATGGAATCTCCATTTTCCTCCCCTTCTGGAATACCCATGACTCGGATATTTGAGCGCTTGAGGTTGTCTGATATCTCTCTCAGATTTTCTTCCATGTCCTTGATTCTTTTTTCTTTCTTTTTGTCTGCTTGTGTTATTTCAAACAGCCCATCTTCTAGTTCAGAGGTTCTCTCTTCAACTTCGACAAGCCTGCTGGTTAAACTCTCCGTTGTGTTTTTTATTTCGCTGAATAACTTCTTCAGTTCAGCAAGTTCTGCTACATTTTTTTTCAGGACATTGATTTCCTTGTATATTTCCTCTTTCAGATCCTGTGTACTTTTCCTCATTTCATCATGATGTCTAGCTGAGTTTTTTTGTATCTCATTCAGTTTCCTTAGAATTATCACTCGAAATTCCTTGTCAGTTATTTCAAGGGCTTCTTGTTCTATAGGATCTAGAGTATGAGATTTATTAACTTTTGGTGGTGTACTTTCTTGATTTTTTGTATTTCTGGTGTCTTTTTTTTGGTGTTTATTCATTGTGGCAGGGGGTTTCACAGTCCACCGGTTTAAGACTAATGACTAACTAGGATGTTGCTGTGGTTGCCAATTTGGTATGGCTCCCGCCGTGACTGCTCAGTTGGCCTCTAGTGTCTTGTGTGTGTGGTTGCCTCGGGTCTTGGGCTTCTCCAGGGATCCACCTTTCTGGTCAGCTTGTACTCTGCTGGGCTGGTGGATCACGTACCACAGGGTGTGTGATCTCTGTTGAGCTTTCACTTTCTGTACAGGACTTCTCCCCGTTCCGTGTGCTCTGGCCCAGGCTGTTAGATCGTGCAGTGGCGACCCCACCGGGTGTATGGTTTCTGTCGAGTCTCCGCCTCCCTGGCCGCACGTCTCCCCCCTCTGTGCACACTGTGCTGGGTTGGGGCGTGTCTTCTGCACCCCTCGTCTATCAGCTGGGCCTTCAAGACCCTGCTCAGCACCGCCTCGCCCAGGAAGTCTACCAGGTTTCTGCTAGGCACAGACGACCGGTCTCTCTGGGTGCCTTTGTAGCACTGTGTAGATCTTTCTCGGGTCTTGTTCACCTTTGTACCCCCCCGGTATAAACCGAGTCTAGTGCCCGCCTGCAGCCTGCTCTCCGGCAGGTTCAAGCGGACCTGGGAACTCTCCTACCACACTATTCCCAACCAGAAATTCGTTAGGCTTTTTTCCAAACTGGTGGTCGCAGAGATGGTATCTGCCTCCCAGTAACAGGAAGTTTACCGGGGCCGGAGTCCAGGGTGTGGTGGAGTGACAGTCGGCCCGCCCGTACTTCCTAGCCCTCCCAAAACTGGTCGGGACGCCCCACACCCCCAGCCCTGCCAGAGAACCGTGGAGGGAGTGGGAGAGGAGGTCGGCCCGCAGGGTCCGGAAAGCCCCGCGCCAGGCCAAGCAAATGGGATCAGTGATGGCCGAGCAGGGCGGAGCTGCCCGCACCTGGGAAAATGGAGGCAGCACCGGGGCAGTGAGTGGCCTGGTGGTGCAGGCGGGGAGCCGCGTGGGCATCCACCCCCCGAACAGAGCTGTGCCAGGGATCACTCACAGTGCTGTGCCAGGTCGGGCACTCGCTCTGTCTGTGGTTTGTTGCCTTCCGTGTTCTCGGCGCTGCCGCCTCGGGCTATTCAGTCGCGGCGCCGCTCGGGCGCTCCCAGGAGTCTTGTTTAATGCCGGCCTGAAACCTCGAATCCTGGATAGGGCAGCTGGCCGCCTTCAGTGCGGTCCCAGCCTCCGGAATCCTGGCTGCATCCACAGCAGCCCTGGCGCCGTGTTCCCTGTTTCAAGACTCACATTTGCAGCTAAGAATCAGTTCTTTTCCTGCTCCACACTTCAAAGCTGTTGCCTGTAAATGAGGCAGCCTCTCCTGCCGGGGGCAAAGTGGCATTGAGCCCCCACGACCGGCCAGCAGCAGCAGTCCGCCCTTAAGAGATGGCCAGAGGAAGGTCCACAAGTTTCCCGGCTGCCTGAGGCCCAGTGGCCACCTTTTCCACCTCAGCTACTCCGCGCCAGCCGCCGCAGCTGCCGCCATCTTGAAACCCTCCAATTTCATATCTGTAAAAAGTGTTTTAATTTTACTTTTATAACAAGAGCATAGGGAGAATGTAAAAGAACAAAACAAGGAAATAAGACTGACCCAATTAGAAGAACAGAGGTATTTCCTTAAGAGAAAGCCTCAATCCTCAAAGACTTGAGAGGAAGAAGGGAAAATAGGATATTAAAGTCCAATATAAATTCAAAAAAGTGGGATTAAAAGAAATATACCTGTGATTAAGCTCTCTTAAAAGGAGGGTCCAAAATAGTAAGATAATTGGACATATTTTAGTTGTTACTGATCAGAAACTATGAATTTGTCCCAGAGAAATTTAACAGAGGAATAGGATGAAGATTATGGAGAACAGAATGGGATGACTTTCCTAATTTGGGAGAAGGTAACTTGAGGATAAGTGTAAAGTTCTGAAAAAAACATACAGATGATTTGCAAGGTAATAGTTATGGCAGGTGAGTCTGCAGGTACTGGCTGTGCCCTGCGGGAACATGCCTGAAAATTGTGAAATTCAAGGGAACGCATAGCAAAGATCAGGCTTATCTGCCAGTAACTTGGTAGGATAAGAATAGATTGAATTGGGTTAGCTTTTGGTTGGATGGGAGAATAAGCCTGAGTGGAATTATCTGACTCAGAACTAATGGTGGGTAAGAATTATATAAATATCAGATGCTTTTGGAAAGACAGAGAACTCATTGATTTCATAACTGTCACAATATGAGACTCCACAAGATGACATCTAAAGTACTATCTTAGGAAAGCACAATGTGTTCACCAAAATGCAAAGGAAGATAGGAAAGAAGGCTCTCAAAACCAACAAACAACATTGTGGAGGGGCATGAAAGACTCCACAAAGAAGGTGAAACTGTTATCAACTCAACTGAAAAATATGATCCTGGTTTTTTCAAGTGGTGGTTATACATTAGAATCACCTGGGGAACTAAAAAACTACTGATACCTGGACCTCATCACAAATAAATTTAAGCAGAATATATGGTGGCAAGGTCCAGGCAATGGCTTAGTATGAATGTTCCTCAGGTGGTGCTAATGTGTACCAGGTAGAGAACCACTGGCATAAGTGATTAGGAGGGGTAATACTTAAAGACTACCTGGTGACTGGGAAATGGCTCATTCACATACTACTAAAGGTCACAAACTTCAGTAGACACTTCAGATCAGGATTTTACTGAGGGTGACTTTCCAGCTGAAAAAAAAAAATGGATATATGGGAGATAGAAGGATGGAAGCATAGAGAGATGGATAGATAGAAAGGATATACACCCATGAGTTTCACAGGCATTAGCAACTCCACAGCAAGAGGTTGTGGCAGAAGCATGTGAAAGTGCTGTCATGAGACACATGCAATTCAATTTCAGCACCAGCAAGCTAACAATACAGGCTCAGAGGGCAGTTAGGAAGTTTTAAATAAGCTAGATTTGTCAAAATGATGAAAGACATTTTTCAAATTGCTAATGAAAATTTCTGTGCAAGAAGGCAAGACTTTTTCAAATGTCACAATCTGAGAGAGGTGACAATATGCACAGGTGGATTTTTTCTGGAACTAAACAAAATTACCCTCTAAATGGGAAGTTTCTTTCAATTGAAGTTAAGTTCACAAGTCATGGATTTTGATAATGGGCAACATAGACTGACATCTGGGTGAGGCTGAAACTACAGAGCCTGTGATTTAGTAGACACGACAGCCTCCACTTAAGAAGAGTCCCTCAGTGGGTAGCCAGCCTAGTTTCTCGTAGAGCAAGAAGGTAAAATGAACATTCAGAGGTGAGGTTGAGGAAAAGCTGTTGCTGATGATAAACAGGAGTTTCAGGGGAAAACAGAAGAACATTTCATGTTTCTCAACAGATAAACTATTGTCAATTGAAGTGAGATAATTTTAATAGCGAAGAAGCTCTCTAGCACATGGCAGGACTTTTAGCATCTCTGGCTCCTGCCACTAAATGCCAGTAGCACCCCAACTGAGCCTCACTGGGAGAATTAGGTAGGACTGAGAGCTTCAGTCAGATTTGGAGGTCTACATAGCACTAGGGGATAAGAATTTGGGAATGAAGACTGCCTCAAAATGTGGAGTGGCTTGGGCTGTCAGTAATGGGACTAAATTAACGAGAGATATAGTTAGCATTAGCCTTAATGGTCTCTCAGGAAGAGTAGATGGTCAGATCTAATTATATTCTCCTTTGGAGGATGATTTCTTAAGCGATTTGTACTGGTGAAACAGAGAATGTTACGTAGTGGGAGAGTAGTGGTCTCATTGGGAGCATGTGGAACTCAGAGATCCCTATAATTGTGTTGGCAGTGCTGAGGCAAGGGGGCAGGATATTATTATAATGGGACCCTTGGAGCTCTTTGATTCCTCTTGCCAAACAAGTCTTATGTGGACAATTTCAAGGCTAGGAATATGCCTTAGATTCTGTGTGAGGGAATAGAGGGTTGCAGAGGCCAATTTTCACCAGGTGGAAATCTAAGCCTAATTCCTTACATACACCCATTAAGTAGAAAACTGCATGATTATGTCAATGGATGCCAAAAAGACATTTAATCAAACACAGCAACCATTTCCTTTTATTTTTTAAATTTATTTTTTCATAGCACATGTTTATGGGGTACACTTTGTTGTTTCAAATCATGCATATATGGTATAATGAACTATTCAGAATAGTTAGTGTTTATCACCTAAACATCATTTATTTGTGGTTATAACATTCAAGATCTTCTTTTCTGGCTATCTTGAGATACACAATAAATATTATTAGCTATTTTCACCCTAGAGCACCAGAACTTATTCTTCCTGTCTAACTGTGACTTCGTACCCATCTACTGACCTTTCCCCACACCCCTCTCCTCCTCCCTTTCCCTGCCTCTGGTAACTACTATTCTACTCTCTCTTTCTCCCTTTTCTTTTCTATCTTTTAAATTTATTTTTAATTGACCCATGATAATTGTATACATTTATAGAGTACAATATATTTGGGTACATTCATACTGTGTGCAGTGATCATATTGGAGTGTTTAGTATATCTGTCACCTCAAGTATTTGTCATTTCTTTGTATTAGGAACATTCAACATCATCTCAAGTAACTATACAAAGATGCACAGTACTTTATTGTTGACTGTATCAGCAAGCATTTCTTACATAAAATTCTAAGTAAAAGAAAGAGAAGGACAAATTTAACTTGTCCCCAACAGTAAATGACAAAATAAATGGTGCAATGTTAAGCTATTTCTGTAAAAATCAGAAAAAATACTGGATGCCCACTTTCATGCTTATGTAAAACATTTTTTAGAGGCTTTAGCTATTGCAATAAGAAAATGAAACAATCAATGTAAACATTAGATGGATTTATCTCTATTTTAAATGACAAAAACCTAAAAGAATTTTCCTAAAAACTGCTTAAATTAATAAGAAAATTTAGTGATTGGCTAGCTTAAAAAAAAAAAAAATATATATATATATAATTTTTTTGAATTAGAAAGAACAATTTAAAATGGAAACAGGAATATACCTCATTTGAAGTAATGATAATTTTAATAAGCAAGATATTTTTCATATGGAAACATTATAACACATTATTGGTGGACGTTATAAAAAGCCTAAACAAATATAGAGGCATCATATGTTTCCCAGGGAAAAAACTTAATATTTAAAAAAAATTAAATTTCATAAATGTTTTATCTCAATCAGAATTCCAGTGAAATGGAATTTTTATTTATTGGGATGAGATATAATTAAATCAAATTTTATATTGAAGTGTTGTCTGAGAGAGCTATGCCAATTTGAAAGAGTACAGAGTCTTTGATTTATCAGATATTAACTGTTATAATATTATAATTCTACTATTTGTTCAAAGTAATCTAATTGCTGTAACCAGCAACTCTCAAATTTTAGCAGCCAAACATAATTAGTGTAACAGGTGGTAGGGATGGGAGGACATTTTCAAGCAATCAGGGATATGCTGTATCAAACTGGAGACAAAAACCATACAAGTAATTTGGACAGGGAAAATTTAATACAAAGATGTATTAACTAAGGAGCTAACTACTAAAGAGCAGTGAGACCTCTAAAGAACAGAGGAACAGCAGAACTGGGGAGCAGTCACTACCTCTAGGGCTGAGGCAGAGTACCTAAGGAAGGAGCAAACTTGGAAGAAGCACCCACAAGGCTGAGAATCAGAGGTCTTTGGAGAGAAAGTGTCCATTGGAAATGGGAAAGGTTGCTGAGAAGGCACCAGTTGGGGCTGGCAAGCAGGAAACTGCCCACCGTGGTGCTAGCAAGGTTCACTGAGCTGCCTGCTGGTGTATCTGGGAAACTTGTGAGGAGGATAAATCCACCAGGTGCCCCACACACTGCTTGCTGCCCAGTGCTACAAAAATCAATAGGAGAAACCATCTCAAAACCAGGAAGAGAAACCCCTGCCTCTTAGAGTGTCCTTCTAACACCTCCTATTGACAAAGCTTAACCTGGTGCTTAACCTTGTGCTTAATCTTGTGCCACGTGGCAAAGGAGAACTGTTTATAGGATCCAGTTCCAGTGTAACAAAGCAGGGCAAAGAGTGGATTTGGAGCTAAGAGGCAATATATTGATAAAGTGGCACACCTGTGTTCCTTCTGTCTTGGGGATCTTCCTTCCTTCTGAAAGTTTTCTCCTTTCATCCAGTGTTTGGCAAAAATGTGAAGAACTCTCACTTTTCCTAAATTTCCTTGGAGAGTAGTCACTAGTCACATGACCTCACCTAAATGCAGGAGGAATGAGAAATGTCTTCCAGTGTTGTGCCTAGGAAAAAGAGGAATACTGATGAACAATTGTTATTGCTACTGCTCTGCACAATATAATAAAAACAGTATGTTACTGGTCTAGAAAAGACAACTACATCAGGCAAATAGAATAAAAGATAGATCAATGTATATTAAATAGATCAATTTCAAAATTAAAAGTAAACATGCCCATTGGGTCTTTGAAAAATCTGACTCATAATAAAAAATAAAAACTCCATTTTATGAAGATATCTGTAGAAGGCTATTTATCATAGGATTTCTTTTCATAGTGATGAAAAAACACAGAAACAAAAAGCCCATGAATGTCCATGGAAAATTAAATATGAGGGCACTTCAAAAAGTTTACAGAAAGATCTGTATTATCTTTAAATTTTATTTTTCCAGGAACTTTTTGAAGTACCCTCATAGTTAAATCAATCATGGTTTATCACATTACAGAATGTAATTCTATAATTGAAAACAAGTTATAGCCACATCTATAAACTCAAAGAATGTTCATAATATGTTAAGTGAGAAATGCAGTGTGTGTGGCACAATCCTATTTTTGTAAAGACAAACATCTAAGAGTTCTTTGTAGTAACTGCATGCTTGTTTATACGTGTATGATCAGGAGAAGAACATTACCATTGGTTACCCAGGGTGGGGGTGGAAGGGGAAGGAGGGAAATTACTATCTCTTTCTTCATGTATCATAGCTTCTTTTATTAGATACCATTAGCATGAATTTCTTTTCTAAGATAAAATAATAAAATGTGAGGTGAAAGAGTGAACCTTTATCCATGTTACAAATTCAAATAAACAAATGCCTTAGGTCTGGAAATCTAGCAAGAACAACCTGCTTCTTCCTAAATGCTGACAGACAAACATTTGACCTACTTACTTTGGCTTGCCTATAGTTTGTCTTACAACAGCTCTCTACCTGCTGCTCTTAACCGTTTGATGGCATTGTAGACATAGGACCATTTGGGTGATAACTATTTTTAGCTGAAAGAATGTGTCGATATATTTATACTGAAGGTATAGGAGGGCAGTGTAAATTTCTGTATATATAGTGTGTAACATTCACATTATGCTAATATTTAGCAATATAAATATATACATATATAGTTTATCTATATGTCATAAAATATATGACACACAAAAAGAGGTAGAAAGATTCAGTTAAATAATTAAAAACACAAAAGGTAATACATAATCCCATGATTCTCATACCTTTCTCTTGAAATAACCTTCACGCAGGATGAACATGTACATGTAGTAGTGGGGACAAATTCATCATTAAGGGCTCCCTTCAGTCATAAAATTCTTTTGAAATCACAATTTGTCTTTTAAAAAAATAATGTGAATTTTTCATTCTACTCCATTTTATAGTCAAGTTTACCTTACAAAGTTAAGGTTTTAAATTATGTACAAGTTGAATAACTTAACACATGTCTGACTCCGCCTCTCCACCGACCCCCCCAACCAGTTAAGATATTCCAGGAAAATGCACAGTGTTTGTCATGTGGCTTTTACTAGCCCAGACAATTGGGTACCCCTGAAGGCAAATGCATCTCATCTCATGTGACACCAAGAAGTCATCAAATGGTCTAAGAGGAAGTAAGATAATCTACTTCCTCACTTCCTGTATATTCTTGGAGATGTTCTTAAGGGATAGGAGACAACTTTCTCCTAGGTTGCATTTGTAATAGAGTGGACTAGATGTCCATTAGTCTCATTTCCTCTTCCAGGGCAAACAGGACTATGTTTTACAGCTTTCCTTGCAGGACAGTTGGAACTGTGGGATCAGGTTCTGGCTAATGAAATGTTCATGAAGGAGTTGAACTCCATTTCCAGACCTGGTCACAAAATATCTGGCATGATTTTCCTCATTCTAAATATTTTTGTTGGTTGAACGCAGAGGAGCCCATGGATAACTCTGAGAAAGCTGTAGTAAGTAGTGATACAATGAGATGAAAGCAACTGATCCTGAATAACCTTGTGGAAGAATGCTAAGTGAACATTTCATCTTGTGTGAAACCACTGAGATTACCCTGACTAGTACACATACTGTATATATGTGTGAAGTGGGGGTTAAAATATAATGCTCTTCAAATTGAGAAGGTACTTTGAGAATGAAGAAACAGGCAGGTCTATTCGGTAATCAGAGATATTTATTAATGGGGGTAACTTACATATAGGAAAACTGGATGTAGTGAAGAATCAGACATCAGCAGATGATAGCGCTCTCTCTCTGTAGATTAGACAATGTTTATACAGCAAAAGCCCCTGTTACTAAGAATAACCTCAAGGAAACATCTTAAGAAAAATAAATCGATAACATCATTCACCAGATGTCTTGTGGTTCACAAGGCAGGGGGTCTTGTGATGTTAGCACTCAGACCATTGATGCCCCCATTTGTAATAAATTATTCACTCCCAGAAACTTATGTTTCCTTTTCATTGCCCGAAGGTTAAGGTGTAACTGGTCAGTGAAACAAAGGGAATGAAGTTAAGCAGGAGTCAACATGGCAAGCAGGGCACAAAATGACATGGATTTTGTTCATGCTCTAACAATATACATTATCTTGTAGTAATCTTTATAACAATCCTAAAATGGTAGGATTTTTACAAATGAAGGAACCAAAAGATTAAGGACTTATTCAATTTTCCATAGCTAAGTGGTAGCATTAGTATTTGAACTTAGTTCTTTCTGATTCTTAAGTAACTGCCACAAGGTAATGTTTTACATATGGCATTTCAAGTGAGCAAGGACGCTTTTTATATTTAAATTTTCTGCTGGTAGTGCTCATTGAGAAATTTGGTTAGTGTACTGAGACCATCTTTTAGAAGTGTGGCACTTTTCTACAGGTGTGAATGGATTTTCTTATTATACTTCCATAAATTGATTTAAACTATCTTCTTGGTAGAATAAGTTAGGTTTTAGGTTTTTTAAACTGACTTTTTTTACTAAGGTAAAATACACAAAACATAAAATTTACTATTTTAACCATTTTTAAGTATACCATTCAGTTCTGTTAAGTACATTCAGATTGTTCTGCAACCAACACCCCTGTTTTTCATCTTCTCAAATGGAAACTCTTTACCCATTAAACAATAAGTTCCCATTTTCCCCTCCTACCACCCCCTTTCTACTTTTTTTCTCTATAAAGTTGACTACTCTAGGTACTTCATCTATGTGGAATCATACATTATGTATCATCTTGTGACTGGCTGATGTCACTTAGCGTAATGTCTTCAAGTTTCATATGTGTTGTAGCATGTGTCAGAATTTGACTCCTTTTTAAAGCTCAGTAATATTCCATTGTACATTTATACCATGTTTTGTTTATCCATTCATCTATTGATGGACACTTGGGTTGCTTCCACCTTTTGGCTGTTCTGACTAATGATGCTATGAATATAGGTGTACAGATACTTGTTCAAGCAGCTGCTTTCAGTTCTTTTGGGTATATACCCAGAAGTAGAATTGCTGGATCATACGGTAATTCTGTTTTTAATTGTTGAGGAATTCTGCATCAGAGCTGCTTCATTTTACATTCCCACCAGCAGTGCACAACAGTTCCATTTCCTCCACTTCCTCAATAACGCTTGTTATTTTCTGTTGTTTCAATAGTAATCCTAATGGGTGTGAAATGGTATCTCACTTGTGGTTTGGGTTGGCATTTACCTAGTGAGTAGTAATGATGGGCATCTTTTCATGTGCTAATTGGCCATCTGTATATCTTTGGAGGAATGTCTTTCAAGTTCTTTGCCCCTCCCCCCCTTTTTTAGTGGCTGGATGGTACATGCCCATTTTTTAATAAGGTATTTTTGTTGTTGTTATTGAGTTGTAAGAGTTCTTTATAAATTATGGATATTAACACCTTATCAGACATATACTTTGCAAATATTTTCTGTCATTCAGTGTGTTGCCTTTTCACTCTGATAGTGTTTTGTGGTGCACAAAATCTTTTAATTTTGAGGTTCAGTTTCTTTCTATCTTAGTTCTGTTGCCTGTGCTTGGTGTCATATCCAAGAAATCGTTGCCAAACCTGGTGTCACACAACTTTTTCCCTATGTTTTCTTCTAAGAGTTTTATTGTTTCAGGACTTATGTTTAAGTCTTTGATCCATTTTCAGTTAGATTTTGTACTTGGTGTAATATAAGGGTCCAACCTAATTCTTTTACATGTAGATATCTCATTTTCTCAGCACCATTTGTTGACAAGACTGTCCTTTTCCTATGAAATAGTCATAGCACCCTTGCCCAAAATCATTTCATCATATTTATGACAGTTTATTTCTAGGCTCTGTGTCCTTTTCCATTTGCATATATGTCTGTCTTTATGCCAGTACCATGCTATTTTGATTACTGGAGTTCTGTAGTAAGTTTTCAAATCAAGAAGAGTGAGACTTTCAAGTTTGTTCTTTTTCAAGATTATTTTGGCTATTCAGGGTCTATTGAAGTTCCATGTGAATGATAATTTAGATTTTAACAGTTATAAGTTTAGATCTAATATAGATGGTCTTCCAAACACTAGAACTATATAGAGAAAATAGTATTTAAAAAAAAAGAAATCTTGACTTTTTAATCAGCTTTCAATTAAAAGCCATGGGAAAATATCTCAAGATCTAAACCACAGAGAGTGCTTAGAACAGTACCTGAGCACAAAACATAACAAGAAATGAGCACTATTGTTACTGTTACTCCTAATACTGTTTGAAGTATAGCTATCCACTTTTTCTTTTTCTTTTTCATAGCCCCGTGTTTCACTGCTAAATGATACTGATTACTAATAGATGCTTAATAGATAAACATGGCTTCCCTAGAAAATTAGATTATAAGAAGTTAATTGCTCTGACTTTGATCTTTCCTTGAAGAATGACTTTTACATTAATTACTTCATATGAATTGTTGATTTGTTTCTTGTACTGGTTTTCTATGCTGTGTAACAAATCACCACAAATTCAGTAGCTTAAAGCAGCATACATATGTTATCTCAGTTTCTGTGGGTCCAAAGTCCAGGCATGGTTTACTTGGATCCTCTACTCAGGGTCTCACAGGACTGCAATCAGGATTTTGGCTATGCTTCATTCTCTTCTGGAGCTCAGTATCTTCTTCCAAGAACAGGTGGTTGTTGGCAGAATTCAGTTCCTTATGATTGTAGGACTGAAGTACCTGATTTCTTGCTGACCCTGGAGGCTGCCTTCAGCTCCTAGAGGCCATCTCAGTGCCCAGCCATGTGGCTTTCTTACAACAGAACAGCTTCTTTCTTCAAGGTCAAGGACAGCAGGGGAATCTCTTTTTCTCCAGTCTACTAAGGCAGAGTCTTGTATAATGTGACACACCAGGGAATAATGATCCCATTACCTTGCTCACAGGATAGACGCTAATCAAGAGAGCTTCCATCATACATATAGCTCTGGATTACACTTGAACAGACTATAAAGGGTGTACACACCAGAAAACAGGAATCTTGGGACCATTTAAAAAATTTGCCTACCACATCTCTCTTGAATTTAGCTCATTAAATGAAACAGTATAATCCCATATGGGGAAAAAATCAAGAGGAGTAGTACTAAAATAATCAGAAATTAAGTGATACTTAGTAAGGAATTCAAAAACAACACATTTACATTGATTATTGCTGTAGATTGGATGTTCCCCCAACCTCATTAAAGCTTAAATCCCACTGTAACTGTTGAGGATGGGAAATCCTATTATGGTAATTGAAAGGTGGGGCCTTGAAGAGGTGATTAGATTGTAGGACCATGCAGTAGTGAATGGATTAATAATGGTGGTCAGGGGCGTGGTTCTTAGGACTTTAAGAGTGAATGAGGAGGTTGGTGTCTCTCTCTCTCTGCTCTACCATTTCACAATGTGATACCCTGCCATCACTGAAGTCACCACCATAGAAAGCCTTCACCAGATGTGTTCCCTGGACTTTGGACTTCTGAAACTGTAAGCAATAAATTTTCTTTTCTTATAATTACCTGGTTCCAGGTATTTTGTTATAGACAACAGAAACAGACTAATACAATTATGTAAAAATAATTTAAATTGTTTTTAATTCTTATATTTTATGCCTAGTAAGAAAGTAAAGACTAGTATACTTTTTGTTGTGTCACATTCCAGATACTTACATTTACTCTTTCATTTAATCCTAATAAACTTGCATAAACTAAGACAGAATTTGAATCCAGCTCTAACTCCAAAATTTTGTTCTTCCTGTTATAGCACCAGAGCCATTTTTTTATATATATGTATATGAACCACTAAACTTATTTTAATTATGAGGTATATGTTGAAAATACTACAAATCAATTCACTTTTGGGAAAGTAGTATAGTTATGTTGTGAGGTTTGGGGATTTCTGTGTTGAAGTCATCTTTTCCAAGTAGGTATAACATTCAGAATACTGAGTCTTGCTTCCCCCACGCCTGTTTCAGGTTTTGTGACCCTCTTTCTATTTCAATACATCATTGACAATAGCACTGAAGTGGAACTAATGGTAGAAAAGGAAGCTGAAACTACAACATTGCAAGTTAAAGGTGGATAAATACAGGCTTTTCACCTGAAGAAGCTGATGGAGCTTCAGAGGTACATACAGTCTTCAAACTTGACTGCCAAGTGACCCTCTCTCAATATATCCGTCAGTTTATCTCTAGCTCTTCAGGCACTAGGTAGTATTTACAGACAAACCAAAACAAAAGGAGTGTCCTTGATTTTTCAAGTATGGATACATTTAGATGATTCTTCGAAATTTGTTCTTATCAGTTTCTACTGATAAAATATTTTAAGAGGAAAAGCAACTTAAGTAAAGATTTTGGTAAGTCTTTTTCTGAGTGTTGCATTTATGTCAATCTAAAGGGAAGAAATCGTTCTGAGGCTTGTCTTAAAAGACTAGATAGGGACCCTGGTACCGTTTGGTACTAGGCCCCACTGACAGATTTACTGCCTGCTTGGAGCTGTGGCCACAGAGTGACGGACGCAGCAGGTGAGGGCTGCAGTTGAGAGCGTTCTCACGCTCCGTGCACTTGTGTAACTGACAGCATCCAGGGTCATGGAGGGGCACGCCTGTGTTTACAGTCAGGGTTTGCTGGGGGGGGAATGTTATTTTGTTCTTATCCCTCATGGTAAGGAACTCTTCTCATTGCTTGGTTAGGAGACATTCCAAAATGACCAAACCAAAAACCAAGCATTGACATTTTAGAAATAGTGCAACAATTGTGCCTAATAAAAGTTATGTAGCATAAAACAAACAAAAAAATCTAACCTGTTCGCCCACCGTGTTAAAATAAAAAGCACTCAATGCAAACTAATGACAGGGCATGGACATGATGAGAATTTGTGAGTAATTTCTGTCTCCTTTTTGCAAGTAGTACTGATAATAAAATAAAATATAATATGCAGATGTATTAATGCCAGTTTCTTTAATATCAATTGTTTGTCCACCTGATCCTGCACAGCAGAGACCAGATCTCATTCCTTTCTGATTCCACAATACCCAGCACAGAGCCTGGATCCTGTCCCTTAAGTGCTCAGTGTGTTTAAAAGGAAGCTCCTCAGGCATTTGTGCAGATGCTTTTGTTCCTGTAAGTCAAGGATTCCTGCTGCCATTCTCACTTTGTGGTCACTTAAAATGTTTGTGTTCGCTTTGATGTGCCTGGGTGAGCAGCAGAATTAACCTTGCTCAATGACATGTGAATGTGTTTCTGGTGGGGACAATTTTGAAATTGTCTGATAGTGATAACTCCTGCTAAGGACGGGGGGTTTGCAGACTGACTTAGTTAAGGTACCAAGTAACTTTCATATGTAACCCCCCTGGAGTGTGTTGCCAGGGTAGACGAGGATGTTATCACGAGTTGATGGGCTGTGAGGAAACTCCTAGACTGAAGGAAAAAGACCTAGACATGAAGATTTTAGGGAAAATCAACTCATCTGTCTCTTGCTTTGAGTCTGTAGTGAAATGCAAAAATAATAATAATAATAATAATAATAAAGTACTTTTCAATCTACATTAGAATTATTTGTTTCATAATTCTCCACTCTTTTAGCAGTGTGGAGGTTCACAATGTTAAGTAACATGTCTTATACTTTTTATTCAGTACTTAGTGACTGACACTAGATCTTCAATAATTATTCATTAAGCCAATAAAACAATTAAGTGCTTACATTGTATAAGAAAAACATATGTGGAGTTTTATTCATATATAAATTTATATACTTATATATTTTATATAATATAAGTGTATAGGTATATTTTTTGTTTGTTTTGGTGCATAGTAGAATAATTTTCAGTGTGATAGGCCATTTGAACAATTAAATGAAGATAAATTCAAGATGAACTGTTTGAGTGCTTTGAGACTTTGCGAGACTGATGTAGAGTATTGTGCTGTAAAGTTTTCTGATTCCACTTTTTTTAGTGATCTTTGAAATTTTATGAATCTACATTTGCTCCCATACTTTGAAAACAGAATGAGAAAAAAATTAGACATTATTCATTAAGAATGACTTTATTGTTCATGAAGGGAGAATGGGACTTAAAGTCTTTTAAGTACCTTAATGTGAGAAGAAGGCTTGAACTACCTTACATTTTGTTTATCATGGAAGCTGACAGTATTTGACATCACATGTCAGCTACCCCTCCCCACAACAAACACATGCAAAACAAACTTGAAGTATAGGGCACCGTAAGAGAGTGTAGAAGATGTGACTAGAATATACCTGCTCTTTAACAGGCTGCCTGTTCTATAAAGAGTTAAGTTTGAGTATTTCTTTCAGAATCCGAGAAAATGGGGTGGAAGTATTACAGGAACTTGCCTTATCTCTCTAATGGACTTGGAGTGTATAGAGCCCCCTATTCTTTATTGCACTAAGTGTATGATTCAGCTGTCTTGATGCTTTATCCCTTTGTCCTGAGCATCATATTTTTCCTAATATGTATTTTTCTTATCACATTAAGTCATTTTTATTATCAAATAGTTTATTTAAGACTTCATCAGAGTTACAAATTGCTTAAGGGATAAGTTGAATGGCATGTTCATAAAATACATAGTTGGAATTATAACACACTTTTTTGCTGGAATTGTATATTACTTATGCATTTGCAATAAAATATAAATATTTTGTAATAAGCATGGGGCATATTAAGTTTTGGAATTCAATGTGATTATCACCAGTAATTTAAAGTCTTAGATACGACATATAGCCTGAACTTTAAGCATATTGCATAGAAGGGAGTACTGCGTTAATTTTGGAAATGAAAATTTAATCCTCTCTACTTTCTAGCTATTCATAGATCCCCCACCCCAAGCTCCCATGGAAGAACTAGTTCTTGAGACCATCTTTTATTCTTAATTATGTCAATGGTCAATATAAATTTTCCAGTAAGACATTAAACAAAGGTAAATGAGGTCTCCTTTCTACATCTGTTTTTTTGGAAAGTTTTTGATAGACCTATTGAAGGGCTTGTTGGAAAAGCCTTCATAATTTAAAACATATTTATTTTAGGAAGCTCATATGCATCCCTATTATCAACATGGTGACATACAGTATCCCTTTCATTTTAATCATGCTAGCTGGTGATGTCAGAAAGAATGCTTGTCTTGTTCTCAATACTATCTGATCTATCTTTACTATGCACAAGTACTGCATAGCATTTTTCTGATAAGCCAGAAGTTTAATAAGAAAACTGACTCAGGAAATGACACCAGATACTGGACTAGAGCATGTTCTAACAGTTTGTTTCTGTTTTTGTTTTTCAAAATATTTTAACATTTACTTGTACATATTTGTGGTGTACAGTATGTTGTTTCAATACACGCATATACTGCACAGTGATTCACCGAGGGTAGATAGCCTAGTTTTGTACCCATTAGTCCATCTCTTTTCCTCTGACAAGTAGATCTGCAGTAGAAATATATTGATACATGACTGAGTCTTAATGGAGGAAGAAAGGAGCTTCAGTCTGTTAACCAAATGCCTTAAGATTTTCATGTTGCAGAATAATAATTTGTGGTAAAATCGAGCAAAGTAAAGCAATTCTTCTTGGATGCAGACTTGAACCCCAAAGGTATTTTAAAGAGACAAGGGAAATAGTTGCGAGTAAATTAGTTTAATAGAATTTCTTTGTCTAGGATCCATTTAGGAAGGCGAAATGTGTTATTTTGAGGGGCTTATGAAGAAAATGGTAACTTAAACATTACCATGGAAGATAAACAAATGTGTGTGTGTAAATGATGTAAATAAGTTTATTTCTTAAAGCACCATATTTTCTCTTGTTCTTGAAAATAAGTTTGTTTCATACAGAAATACATTTCAGACTCCTTGAAAGATTTAAATTAAATTTTTGAATTTTGTCCAAAGAGCAGCCTCAAGGCTATAATTTTTACATTTTTATATTTAATAGCAGTGCGCTAGATGAGAGGGAATACAACTACAATTCACCATCATGACCAAAGCTTGACGTCCCTCAGTT
The DNA here is from genome assembly GCF_027409185.1 of Cynocephalus volans. Lineage (NCBI taxonomy): Eukaryota > Metazoa > Chordata > Mammalia > Dermoptera > Cynocephalidae > Cynocephalus > Cynocephalus volans. The sequence goes on along the minus strand of NC_084468.1, from coordinate 97,677,399 downwards.
TGTTTTATATAAAGTGATGCCTCTATTTACCTCTATTTAATACAAGAGTACTTCAGAAAGTTCATGGAAAGATTTATATTCTCCTTTAATTCTATTAGATCTATTTTTAGTTCTATTAGATACTGAGTCCAAATTATTCTTGGTCAAAACTTCATTGATGAAGCAAATTAATTAATAGGATTTAAAACCAAAAGAATAAAATCGAACTTGCAAATAGACAAATTGATCTCTACTGGAAAGGCAGCATTTGGGGACTTTAAAAAGAATAGACAGTGTCTGAGGCACTTCCATCTTTCAGTTTGTTGAGCACAGCAGTGTCTGGTTGGAAAAAATATCAGCACAGCACGTATGTGCCTTCCATGGTGATCCCTTTGGTGATTTGAGATGTTTCTGTTTACTGGGGCTTGTGCCAGTTCAACCTTGCTGCAGCCTTATGTGACGGGTTGTATCTATGTTAGCAGACTTGTTTCTCCAGTGAACTATTTAATAGCTACTTTGGCATCTAGTTTGATGCTATCAATCTGGGTTTGAACCATAGTTTTGCTGCTCCAAGTCTTACCATTTTTTCAGTCCTCTGCCTGCCACCCTGGCTTGTCCAAATAACTCAAACTAGGGGAACTGGGGCTCTCAAACTAGGAGACCCAGATACTTGGCACACAACTACATCATGGTGAAGGCGTCTTGATTTTAGGAGTAACTGGCTTAAAGGGGCGAGATTATTTTGTTACCTTTCAGTGGGCAGGCAGGAGATGTGCATCTTAGCATAGCTGTAATTCCTGTCAAGTCTTCCAGGGAATCAAGTTATGGTCCTGGAGACACCAGACTATGGATGATAACTTTCTAGTAAGATGCTCACAACACAGGCCATGTTATTTACGAACACATCCAGGATTTTCTCATTGCAGGGATGATAGGGTGTAAGAGGCATTTATGGATCTATACCGAGAGAGTGAACTTAAACTGGAGCAATAGGTCACACTGTAGAGCGGTTAAAATGAAACAATTTAATTTATCATATACATTTATTTGGAAAAACTGGTCATGATTTGCTTTTTGTGCTAATGCCACTTCAAAAACAATCCTGAGAATTTCTAATTATAGCTAAGTTTCCCTGATTCTTCTTTCATTTTGATTTTTTTAAGGAAAGAAAACCTTAAACACTAAGAAGAAAGATGATCAAGTTCCTTTCCTTGTAAAACATCAATCAGTATAAAATTGCTTAAAAACAAAAAAATCTAAATTATGCTCCTGCACTGTTCCCTCACTATTTTACCTACATAATATATCTCTTTTGAAATGTGAAATACCAAGTTTCTAAAAAATATCATTTTGTGATGAAAACAGAAGACTAATTTTACAAAATTTAAGAATAAATCATAAAATACTTCAGAACCGGGTTTGGTTAGCATTTTAACAAATAGTTTTCTCCCATCTCCTATTTTGCGACTTCAGGACTAATTATAGAAAAAAAAGAAAAAACTCTAAAAAGAATTTCTTATTTGTCCATTCTTTGCAGTATAATACTAAAAATGATAAAAATAATCATTATGATATAATTTAGTATAGTAATTTTTGATTTTTAAATAAATTCTATCTACATATTTTTGTTTAATTCTCAAAATAAATGTGTGATTTAAGTTTTTTCTTTTTTTCTAGCTTTATTGATGGATAACTGACTAATTAAATTGTATATATTTAAAGTGTACAACATGCTGTTTTAATATACATACACATTGTGAAATGATTACCATAATCATGCTAATTAACATATCTATCACCTTACATAGGTACCATTTGTGTGTGTGTGTGTGCGTGTGTGTGTGTGTGCGTGTGTGTGTGTGTGCGTGTGTGTGTGTGTGCGCGTGTGTGTGTGTGTGGTAAGAACCCTTAAGATCTATTTGTGATAAATGTCAAGTATACAATACAGTATTGTTAACTATAATTACCATGCCATAGGTTAGATTTCCAGAATTTATTTATCCTGCATAACCAAAACTTTGTGTTCTTTGAACACATCTCTCCATTTCCCCAAGTCCTGGGCAACCACCATTTTACTCTCTGATTCTATGAGCTCAACATTTTTAGTTTCACATAAATGAGATTATGTAGTAATTTGTCCTTATGTGCCTGGTTTATTTCAGTCAGCATAATGTCCTCCAGGTTCATCCATGTTGTCACAATGACATGATTTCCTTCTTTTTAAAGGCTGAATGTTGTTTCATTATTATATTATATATGTTATAATGTATGCATACATCACATTTTCTTTATCCATTTATCCATTGAGAGAAACTTAGGTTGATTGGTTTCATATCTTGGCTATTGTGATTAATGCTGCAATGAACATGGGAATGTAGATCTCTCTTTGAAGTATTAATTTCATTTTCTTCAGATATATACCTAGTAGTGGGATTGCTGGATCATATGGTAGTTTTATTTTTAATTTTTTTGAGGAACCTCCATACTGTTTTCCCTAATGGCCACACCAGCTTATACTCCCATCAACGGTGTACAAGGATTCTCTTTTATCTACATCCTCACCAACACTCGTTGTATTTTACCTTTTTGATAATATCCATTCTAACAGGGGTGAGGTGATATCTCACTGTGGTTTTGACTTGCATTTTCCTGATGATCAGTGATGCTGAGCATTTTGTCATATACCTGTTGGCCATTTGAATGTCTTCTTTTGAGAAATATATAAAGTCTTTTGCCCATTTTTTAATTGGGTTATTTGTTTTGGTGCTGTTGAGTTGTTTGAGTTCCTTGTATGTTTTGGTTTTTAATCCTTTATCAGGGACATGGCTTGCAAATATTTTCCCCTATTCTATAGGTTGTCTCTTCACTTGGTTTACTGTTTCCTCTGCCAGGCAGAAGTTTTCAGTTCAATGCAACCCCATTTTTCTATTTTTGCTTTTGTTGCCTCTGCTATTGGGGCCATATCAAAAAAATCATTGCCCAGACCAATGTCAAGAAACTTTTTACCTATGTTCTTTTCTAGTTGTTTTTTAGTTTCAGGAATTATGTTTCAGTCTTTGATCCATTTTCGAGTTGATTTTTGTATATGGTGCAAGATAATGGTCCAATTCATTCTTCTGCATGTGGATGTTCAGTTTTCCTAACTCTATTGAAGAGACTATCATTTTCCTACAATGTGTTCTTGGCAACTTTGTTGAAGATCAATTGATTGTAAATGCGAGGATTTATTTCTGGGCTTTCTATTCTGTTCCATTGCTCTATATGTCTCTTGTAGGCCACTACCATACTATTTTGATTACTGTAGCTTGGTAGTATATTTTCAAGTCAGACAGTGTGATGCTTCTAGCTTTGTTGTTCCTGCTCAAGATTTCTTTGGCTATTTGAGTTCCTTCATGATTCCATATGAATTTTAGGATTGTTTTTCTATTTCTTTAAAAAATGCCATTGAAATTTTGATAGGGATAGATAGAATGCTTTGGTAGTATGGATATTTTAACAATATTAATTCTTTTAATTCATGAACATGAGATGTCTTTGCATTTGCTTATGTCTCTAATGTTTTCATCAAGGTTTTATAGTTTCCAGTGTGCAGATCTTTCACCTTCCTGGTTAAATGTATTCATAAGTATTTTATTTATTTATTTGTGATGCTACTGTAAATGGGATTGTTTTCTTGAATTCTTTTTTGAGTACTTTGTTGCTAAAGTATAGAAATGCTACTGATTTTTGTATGTTGATTTTGTATCCTGCAACTTTATGAAATTTGCTTATAAGCTCTAACAGGTTTTTGGTGGAGTCTTTAGGGTTTTCTGTATAAAGGATACTTCATAAAATTTATGGAAAATTTTGTATTATTTTTTAATTCTATTTTTCCATGAACTTTTTAAAGAATCCTCATTTAAGATCATTTCATCTGCAAACACAGGCAATTTAACTTCTTCTTTTCCAGTTTCGATGATTTTTATTTATTTTTTGCCTAATTGCTATGGTTAGGACCTCTACTATGTTAAGTAGAAGTGGTAAAAGTAAGCATCCTTGTTTTATTCCTCAAGCCTGAGCCTACAGGGGCTGACCTAGTAGTGGGATGGGCCTAGGGCTTGGATCCATGGGGACAGGCCTGGTGCCTGGGGCCATGTGAGCAAGCATAGTGCTGGAGCCAACCTGGACCCTGGGTCTGCAGGGTCTGGCCTGAATCCTGAAGCCACTGGGGTGGGTCTGGAGCCTGGATTCATGGGGGGTGGCCTGGCACAGGGGTCACTGGGGTGAGCCTGTTGCCAGAGTCCATGAAAAAGTCTGGTGCTCACTTTACTCTTCTTCCTCCACCTGGAAAGTATCTCTCTCTCTGCACTGCTGGCTCCCTGGGCTTTTGGGAGGATTGACATAGGTGATGTGAAACTGTACTTTCTACCCTCTTCCACTGGTCTTGTCTTATTTCTGAGCTTTACCCAGGTGCTTTAATCTCTCACCTGGATTCCTTAACTTTTGTGAAGGTATTTTTGTGCATGTATACTTGTTCAAATTGATGTTTCTGTGAGGGGATGAGTACTGAAAATTACTATTTCTCTATCTTGCTGATGTCACTCCCCCTGATTTAGTTTTTATTATGTCTTCTTTGATGGGTGAGGTCACTGGCATTTAGGGCAGTGAAGTGAATTTTCAAAACCGAGTAGCAAGTTAGGGCCTCTGATTTTAAATCCCATTTGCTTTCTACCATGCTGAACCTACCACAGTGCACTCAATGAGCTATGCTTATGGGCTCTGATTGATGGGAAAATTTTACTGACAAATGTATTGGGAATTTCTTCATATCTATGATAAAATTTTATTTAAAAAATTTTGAAGTAGTCCCTGTTTGAAAAACTATAGTTTCTTGTTCCATTTTGTCCTTGGAGTAGAGTAATTATTTTATGGATAACGTATCCTAACATTCAAAATCCTTATTGTTTGAAAATTGTGATTATTTGCTCAAAGCAAATTGCTTCTAATATGAGTTTATATTTTTTAAATATCAAAATGAAACAAATTACACTTAAAATGTATTTTTCTTTAATATCCTAATATGTTTCCTTCTATCTTATTTCCTTCCTTCCTATGTTCTTATATTCCTCTACATCCCAAAATTTAGCATCCTGAATTATGGGAACAATTGTAAAAATTTGAAAACTAATGTTTGTCTAATCTTTAATATTTGAATTTCTGGTTTGTGTTTCTCACATAACTGGTGAAGAAAAAGAAAGACCACTGTTTGACCAGAGATATTTACTGGTATCCGACACTATAAGCCTCAAACAATATTGGTAGAATCTTCAACTACTGAGTTTTAAGGAAACATAAAAAAAAAAAAAATTCTAAAAATTAATTTAAATAAAAGCCTGGCTTATGGGGAAAAAACCTGAAAACCATAAGATGATTTTACATTTTATTGACAGCTGTGAGTCCTTGATCTTATGCCAGAGTGAGTTATTAAACAGTGCTTAAAATTTTCTTTAAGGGAAAAATGTGTGTTATCAGTTGAATTAAGATGCTATTTAAGCAAACTGTGTCTTTGGAACTTGTGGCCCCTGACACACCCAATTAAGGAAAATGGGTTAGCAACATTGGAACTGGCAAGTGAAATATAAGGGGACTTCAAAAAGTTCATGGAAAGATTCATATTATCTTTTAATTCCTTTTTCCACTGACTTTTTGAGGTATCCTCGTATTACCAGTGATCCATTTGGACTTATGTCTTGGGTCTATCAGGTATCTATTTTGAGTAGTACTAACAGATCTCCTCCCATAATCCCCCAAAGAACTATTTTTAGCAATATACCACATGGTGTGTCTTAATTTTTTCTGAAAGCATTTAAAAATAAATAATTTATTCCATGAAATGTTATTTCACAAAAGGTTTGTGCTATAGTCTGAATGTATGTGTCCCTACAAAATTTATATGCTGAAAATCCCCAGTGCAATAGTATGAAGAGGGACCTTTGGGAAGTGATTAGGTCAAAAGGACTCCACCCTTTTGGATGGAATTAATATCCTTTTGAAAGAGGGCCAAGAAGGCTAGTTAGCCCCTTTCACCATGAGAGGACACAGTAGAAAGTTGCTGTCTACGAGAATGTGTCCTCAACAGACACCAAATCTGTTGGTGCTTTGATATTGGACATTCCAGCCTCCAGAACTATAAGCAATAAATTTCTGTTATTTATGAATTACCCAGCCTAAGGTGTTTTAGTATAGCAGCCCGAATGGACTAAAACACTTAGCATGAGTCCTAGTAGGAAGGAGCCATTCCTTGCATATCTGGCTTCATTATTTCAGCACTAAAACACTTAAAAGAGTTTCTTTCTTAGTAAAGCAGATTAGTTTGACTACCAAGCTGACCAACAGGATAAGAGAGAGGTGTGACACTTTAGCCACCAAGAATATAAAAGCTTGTCAGCTTTAATGTGAGGTTCTTACCATGTGTGTATGGCACATTACCTGTGAAATAGAATGAAAGGATAGTGTTAGCGTTTCTTCTTATAGAAAAATAAACATGGGTCATTAATTTTCCCTTTTCATAGGGACTTGCTGTGGTAAATGATATTTTCCAAAAATGGAATAGCATTATTTTTGGTTGTACATGCTCTTTTAGAATCTTGCCACCCCCCCATACCCAGCCCCGCCCCCACACCCCCTACTCCCATTAGGAAGTAAGGTCTTCTTCCCTTCTCTTGAAGTTAGATTTTGTGACATCCTTGACAAACGAAATGCAGCAGAGTGATACAGCACACCTTCTGAGATGAGGTCACGAGAACAGTAAAGCTTCCTTCTGGCTCTCTCTTTCGGGAGTCTTTCCCTTAGAAGCTAACCACCAGCCTGTGAAGAAGCCAAGCGCCCACGTGGAAAAGCCACATCTAGTTGTTCAGGCCACAGCCCCGGCTGAGCACCTAGCCAAGAACCAACTTCAACCACCAAACGTGTCAATGAGGGAGTCTTCAGATGATTTCTAGTCCCGAGCCCTCAAGCCACCTCATTTGATGCTAAGTGGATTAAAATTGAGCTGTGAGCTGTGTACTGGGCAGTGCCCACATTGCAGATTCATGAGAAAAATAAGTATTTGGGGTGGTTTGTTATGAAGCAGTAGATAGATGGAAGAGTGTATGTTCCAGCAAAAAAATTTACAAAAGCATTTCATATCATTGCAATAAAAGGAAAGAAAGAATCTGTTGTACGTGTAAAAAATACTTCTGAAAACTCGGCCTCATAAATGTCTCAAATTCACCAGGAAATTAAACACCAGACAATATGAAGAAAAACTGCCATCTCTGAACATCCTTTTTTCACTTTACACAACAATGCTCAGCAGCATCTTAAAGATCTCCACCACCCCCACGTCTCAAAGTCCCAATTCTCCCAGTCCTTTTAAAATGTCCTGTAAGTCCTTATTTGTAACGAGGATTAGAAATAGTATTTCCAAGAAGATGACTGATCCCATAATGCTCTTTCTGGAAGATCAGCACTAAAAACCCTGGATGTAGATAGGAGCCAAAATGGGCTGAGAAGACAATCTAACGGAAACAAAGTGGCCTTTTCGAATGCCACTGAATTGTTTAAATCAATCGACTGAGCAGTTTTGTTGATTGGAAGGCTTTATTTTTCTTTTTAATGTAAAAAGTTTATCAGTGGGTAGACATCAATCACAATGGGGTTAATATGATTATGAGGATTGACAGTTAATTTATTTAGAGTGCTTGGAATAATTCCTGGCACAGAAAAAACATGATTTGTGTATGTGTATATATATGATTATGATTATGAATATGATTGTTAAATCTGTCAGGCTGCATTGGGTAAGATAGTGTAAAATATTATTTAAATACTAAAGTAATGCTCATCTGTGATTTTCTGCTATGGGTAAGAAGAGAACTAAAAAACTAAGTAGTGCTTCAGCAGGCAATTAGAAAACTATGTAAACTTTCAAAATAATAACAACAAAAAAGGTCTTGAGAGATGGTTTTTCTCAAATTGTGAAGCCCTGAGTTGCTGTTGCCATTACAGCTGACAGTAAGTCAGGAATTCTGGAAGCACCATACAGACTTTGCAGCTCAAGACAGGACACATAGGAATATTCTATTTGGGGCAGGTCTGTTGCTCATTTCATTTTCATGTTGCAGTGGCCTGTGAATCTGTGGCTCTTAAAAAAAAAAAAAAATCAGAGAATCTGTGTAAAAGTTGGAGAACAGACCACAAGACTGCCCTCACTTCTGACACCAAATGCAGTTCAGGGCTTCCTCCACTTTCAGGTTTGAGAGTTCACTAGAAAGACTCAGAACTCACTGAAAACTATTTTAACTCACATTGACAGTTTATCTCAGGGAAAGGAAACAGATAAAAATCAGGCAAGGGAAGAGATATATGGGCCAGAATCCAGGAAAGTTCCAAACAAGGAGCTTCCAGTTATCCTGTCCTTGTGGAGTCATGGACAACGTTACTTTCCTGGCAGTGATGTATGACAATACACATTGAGTATTGCCAACCAGGGAGGTTCACCTGTGCTTGTGTCCATACTTTTTATTGGGCCCAGGCATGTAGTTGACTGTCTGAGTGTCTGACCTTTAGTCTCCAGCTCCCGCTGAGGTCAAGCTGATACTTTTAGTCTCCAGCCCCTCTGGAGGTAGAGTGGATACCGCATGACCCAAAGCCCCCATCATAAGTCACATTGTTAGAATGTCTGCTGTGGCCCAAAGCCCAGAGGTAAACAAAGACACTCTTCCTAGGGATCACCTCCTAGGAGACAAGGGCAAAGGCCAGACCTCTCTTTGGGTAAGGTTAATTCTTTTCTACACACTCTGAAATTTAACTAGCTTAAGTGACTGAATACCTGATCCAGTTTTTTCCCTTGCTGCCCCATGGGAAGGAAGGGAGTTGGTCCTGATCACCCAGGGAGAGTCACAAAATGGGTGTTTATTGCCTCTTCTTAAACAATTACACGTTTTGATGATAATTTCCAGTGTTTTATCAGTAGGGGAATGATGGAAGTGTGTGGCAGTTTGCTTCTAAGCACATGTGCAAAGGTAAGTGTTCTGGCTCTCCTGCAGGAGTCTGTGTCCAACATGGCATTGAACCACAGAGTTTCCCTTTGTCTTCTATATGTTCCACTAGCTTTGACTTTATGTGTAGATACTGCTTCTTTTTTTCCCTCCAAACATCTTCCATCACCTTCTCTACTTTCTCCACCACTAATTCAGGGGGTACAAATATTGATTAGAAAATAGTACATTGAAATAAATTTTTTTTCCAAAGCAGAGTTGGTAAAAACTTGACTTGAAATTATTAGTGCTGACTTATTTGAATGGAGACTTTTTGCTTTACCTTGTTCCACTCATTTATTCAGTTTAGCCACCTCCTGTGATGTGCCAGGTACTGATATGCACACAAATATACATGCAATATATCTCCTCCTTCCAGTGGGGAACTTTGTAAAAAATACACCTGATCTCTCTTCTTTGTTTTCTGCTCTCCACCTTCCTGTGTTCTCTTAGTCTTCTGGATGGGGCAGGAAGGGCTGGGAAGGTGAACATGTATGTACAAAGAGGTCCCTCAACAATCCACTCACCCCCTTGCCAACTACCTTTTAGAACTGCTGTTAGAAGGTTACAACATAAAGGAGACAGAGATAAATAAATAATGACAACCCTCCAGGTGAAACCAGGTGAAACACTAGTAGAAGTGTGTTCAAAATGTTACTAAATATGTGAAAATATTTGATTAACATGGTTTGAGTGGAGAAGCAAGGTAAAGGAACAGATTCTCTATTAGATTTCCCCAGTAGATAACAAATTTGGGGGAAAGCTATTTTAAAAGAGAATTGAAAGGAGAAAAAGATGTATTGTTATTTTTAAAGCTTACCTTTTTTTTTTTTCCTGTCCTATTAGTTGATGTTTGTCAGGCACCTGTTATGGGTCATTTTCATGATTAAATTGAAAGTTGAGTTATTAATAGGGATCAGTGTTCTAATAATGGACTGACATACAGTTTCAGAGGAGAATAAAATTAGGTAGCTTATAGTAGAATTTTTTTTTTCTTTTTTTTCTCAGCTGGCCAGTATGTACAGTAGTAGAAATTTAAAAAATATATAATTGTTAATTTTATAATACCATACCTCAGCAGAAAAATAAGCCTTTTCTTTTTCATTAAAAAGAAATCTATATAGATGTAGCCTGGAGAGGATGAAAGTGTTGGTTTTTACATTTAAGGATTTGTGCTTTATGAGCCTTGATATGTTAATGCTTCCTTTGGGGCTCTTCTGGATGAGCACATTGCACAGGTGGCCCCTGAATTTATAGACACAATAACTGAATGGGGGGTATAAGAGGCCAGAGCATTTGTGGCACATGGGATGAAGCTGGCTTGGCCATTTAACAGCCGAGATGAGTTTTATGTGACAGAGCCACTTACTGAAACTCAGGAGACACTCTCGTTCCTGGGACCCCGACCTGCTGCTTTTTCCACTCTCTCTTCCTCTAGCACAGACCAGGGCAGCCTCTGAGAGCTGCTTTGTCAAACTCTGAAATGAGCAAATTAATTTACCGTAATTTATAATGTTCTGGAGCTCCGTGAAATGAACATCTGTTAAATGCAACTTCACTTTGTAGCACTTAAAATTCGGGTGAGTTAAACAGCTAAAGGGCTTGGAAACTTGAAAAAATTAAAGTGCCTGTGTCTGAAGAAAGTTTTAAAAAGGCAGAGAACTGGCTCCTGCAAATTAAAGTGGTTATTTTTTATCTGCTAAATTATAAACACTGATTATAAACTTGCTGTATTTGTCAGGGGGTGGGGGACAGGGAAGGAGAAGTGCTTTGACCAGAATTTCCTCAAGATCATTGGAATAGTTATTGCCAAACATTGTTGAGAACCCCCACCCCAAACAAAACCCCCAAAAACAAAAACAAAAACGACTTTACACACGCACACAATTTCAAATTTAAAAGACATAGAATTGGTTATGGGCAAATACGAGGGTACATCAAAAAGCTCATGGGAAAATAGAATTAAAAGATAATACGAATCTTTCCATGATTTTTTTTTTCAAATATACTTGTACTTCTAAACATTCAAGGTGTTCCCCTGCCAGTTTAATCTAAGCTAATGCCCTACCCCAAATGGAGGCACTTTATAGCACCACTATTTTAAGTAAGGAATACAGATCCTGGAAAAATAGAAGAGGGATGAAAACATGAGAGGAATGGAGAAACTTAGAGAGAGAGCGAGATATGAAGCAATATAAATGAGAAACAAGGAATGATAGAAAAGAGGTAAAATTATTGCTTACCTTACCTTTGCACATTATTTGTGGGCATGATAATTAAGATATTAATTTATTTTTTGTTTAGAGAGCAAAAAGTAGAACTTATTTGCAAACAACCCGTGTTATTGGATTTTGTTTTCTGGAAGCTTGAGCTCTTTGAGGAGAGAGAGGTTGGGAATGAGCATGTTGCTGTTCCTTGAGGCTGGGGTGGAACTGGAAGCAACAAACTCCCCACTGGGAGGTGGAAAAGTCCTCAGAGGGGAATGCCTGACAGGTGGGCTCTGGCCTCTGGTTTCCAGCTTCAACTGAAATTCCCTCGTGTTACCTGTGTCAAAAGAGCAGCAGGTTGCCAGGGCCCCTTGTGAGCATTAACTGCAACAGCTAATGAACTTGGGCACTGAGGTCAGACATACCTGAAATTCAATCTCAGCTTTTTTTTTTATTACTAGCTGCCCAATATTGGGCAAGTTACTTTGTTTTTCCATTTGTTATCCATGGTTGTTGTAAGGAATTAACTGTAAATGTGGGTAGAGCATTGAACAGTGCCTGGCACAGACTTGATATTTAATGTTTAATAATACTAGCTAGTTTGCTTTCTGCTAAAGCGTTCTGCTTTCAAAAGTTTAGGATGTACTTACGTGAGGCAAATCATTGTTATGCTCATAGCAAATCATGATCCTTGGTTCATTTAAGTTAGACTCCTAAGAATCCTTAACAGAATACATTTTAATATTATTACTGTGTGTACCCAGAGAAATAAACCTACACTTTCTTTGGGATGTTGTATAATTCAAATTATTTACTACTTCAGATTAGTATTTCTCTAACCTACAGTAAAAATAAGATATTTTTATACAATAAAAACACATTAACATGATAGGTTTTGGATCTCTTTGTCCAAAAGTACTAATGGATTGCACTAAATTATTAGCACAGGTTTTTTAGTTTCCCCCATTAGTTTTATATATATATTGTGTATGTGTTTATTTGCCTGTGTGTTGTGCATATACATTCACTCTATGTTCCTAAAGAAACCTGACGTTCTTTAACCTCAGCAGTTTAATGGATGTTGACATTATCACACTGGCCTCATAAGCTCTGTGATTCAGTTAAAGAACCAAACAGACCAGAATAAATGGAGAAAATGACAGGGATAGATAAAGTGTTTTTAAAGCATCTTATGTAATACATGGCCTATACTGATAGAAATCATTCTTCTTAAGGGGTATTCTATAAGGGGTGACAGGTGTTGCTTATTTATTCTGCAGTGTTTTTTTTTTTTCTGTTTTTTAACATGGTCTCAATTTGAATAATAACATAATTTCTACCTGTTTTCAGTATTTATTAGAAAGGGATATTTTTACTTGGGAATTTAATATAGCTTATAAAAAAGTTTAGCTGAGAATAACTGAACCCATGCAATGAAGTGAGAAATATACACTGTTAATTAACAGTTAATTTAATATGACGTATAGTCCACAAAATGCATATACCCAACAGGGTGGTTATAATGGTCCTTCTTCACTAAAAATGGGTGGAACTCTTGGCCAGCTGTGCCTGGCACTATTGCTTTCTTTATTGATGGGTCTATATTGGAATGTTTTTTTCCTTACATGAGAGTTTAACACAGATTGTAAAGAATTTTCTTTCTCCTCCTGCAAGTGATCAAAGTTGTCTTTAAGGTTCTCTTTTTTACTTCCCATTAACTTCCAGATCTAGGCAAATGCTGAACAATATAAGAGCTGTTCTCATGACATATGCTGGCTCTGAAATATCATCTGTTTTACCCTGGGAAGAATGACTCTATTTCTTTGAGCCACAGTTTTGTTTTCTGTTTCTAGGAGTTGGCCACAGAGATTGAAGAAACTCAGCATATTCTAGATCATGTTTTTACTGAAAAATATTTTTATTTTTTTTCTTGAAAAAGTTATGGAATAAAAAAAGGGAATTCATGGTCACAAAGTAAATTGTTTCAGTTGCAAACATTGCCTCAAATATTTTCTCAAGGCTCATAGAGAATTAGTTTGTAACAGTAGAATGACTCAAAAAAGTCAATATCTAGTAGATTTTTAATAGAGTTTCACTAATCTAGGTAATACATTCTTCTGTTAGTGGAAATATCTGATTACACAGAAAAACTCATTGATTAGCCTTGTTTAAAAATGTAAGCTCATCGAGCTAATAATAGGCTTTTCTGACTTCTAAGAATTTATCCCCAAACAATTAAAAGCATATGCACAAACTAATCATCCTAGTGTTCTATATATTAACAGTAGAAAATTGAGAAAAAACTGTGTATCCATTAATTCAAGGCTGTTTCAATAAATTATTGTAACAAGAATAATGAAACACTTTGAAGTAATTTCACTTGATATATTATTATTGATAGGGGAGGATGTTTGTGGTATAGTTTTAATTGAAAAAACTATAGAACAGCAGTATAGTATAATTTCTATATTAAAATTTTAATAAATTTCCCTTATTAAATTGGTGACAAGATCATGAGTGATTTTAAATTTCTTCTCTTTGATTTCTGTATTTTCTAATTATCTGCAATGGATATGTATTACTTGTAATATGATATATCAGAATGTTATGCACATACTCTAATCTTATCAATCAAATATTTCAGTTAATAGAAAGTTTCAAGATATATTAGATATTGATTCATTGGCTTTTTCATTTAACCACACATTATGAACATCTTTTCACATCAGTACATTTTTATCAACCTCATTCTTTTAAAGCTATATTCTGTTTTATTGCTTAAATGGTCAGTAATTTAGCCTATTCTGTCTTGGTGGGCAATATTGTTGTTTTAATGCTATAATAAAACTACTTGTATAAATACCTTTCCATACTTGTAGGAGTATTTCATAAATTTCTCACAATGAAATTGCTAGACCAGAAGCAATACTAATATACTGATAGAAAAAAATTAGAATTTGCTTTTTTTTCCCTCCAAATATCCCTTTAAAATTCTATCAATTTTTACCCATATCATCAGGGTATGATTGTTATCATTTCCTTAGATCCTCAGAAACACAGGTTATAATCCATAGCTGTGCTCTTCAAAATGGATACATACCATTGTGTGACTATTTGAATTTACATTAATTAAAATTCCATACAACTAAAAATTCAGTTTCTCAGTCAGTGGTCATATTTCAAGTACTCAATAGCCACCTGTGGCTAGTGGCTACTATAGTGGACAGCATATATAAAATATTTCCATCACCTCAGAAATTGCTATTGCACTGTGCTATTACAGTTTTAACCCTCGTTAATTTGGCAAATGAGAAATATCTTCTTGTCCCTTTCATTTCTTTGATTCTTTAAGCTGAGCATCTTTTTAAAAACGTAATTCTTAATTATATTTATGTTTCTTTTCTGTGAGTTGACTTTTCTTATCTTTTTCTAATTTATGTACTGCATTATCGATCTTTTTTATTTTATAAGATCTTTATTTTATGGATATTAACCCTTATAAACATGTTGCATAGTTTTTCTTACTGTTTACTGTTTATCTCCATCTACACTTATAGTGCCTTGCAATATATGTATGTTTAAATATTACCTCATATGTAGTCAGTGTGTAGTTTCTCTGTGGTCTGATCTTAATTTCAATCTAAAGAAACAATAACTGCCTAGAGAGGTGTAAAAATATTTCTCTGTGTTCTCTTAGTACTTTTATTGTCTTACATTTACATAAAAAATTTTATATATGATGTGACATGAGAGTTTATTTTGTTTCCACACGTGACCAGTTTTCCATCCCTAATGCTTTAAAATACCATCATTATTGTTTATTAAATTTGTCTCTAGTTCTATTTTTAGATTCTACTACATTCTATTGGTCTGCTTGTTTTTGTGCATACCATGTCAACTTTATTGCTGTTGCTTTATATTATGTTTCACTAGCTTATAGAACAAGTATCGTCGTTAATTTTTCAAAATGTCAATTATTGTTATGTGTTTATTCATTCAGAAAATTTATAACTGTCAGATTCCATCACCACAAACTATTTTCATTTAAATTGCATTAAATATACAAATAAATGTAGGAGAATCAGACCTACACAATTTTGAGATTTTCCATCTAAGAATGTTGAATTGTTTCTTAACTTTAAGGAAGTACATTATATCTGGTGATGCTCAATTTCATATTAGTAGTTCAATTTGATTTTTACACCTGTTTATTTCATTTAAAATTTTGTTTTAGCCATCCAGCATATAACCTAATCTGCTTAGTTTTGTGTCATTCAAAATTTTTGATGAGGATTCCTTTACATGTTCCACAAAATAATTGTTAAAAATGCTAGCAGGACAGAGTCAAGCACACAGTTCATATGGTGTACCACATTTAATGGCACAGATTTGTGATCTATTTTAGTAATCTCTAGTTCTATTTAACATAAAAATTGTATTTTTAACATAGAATTCAATTCCTAAAAAACTTTTAAAAATTATTCAGGAAGCCTTTGCTGATCTTTATTGTCTCCATATCATCATTTTATATGCTAATTCTTATACCATTCATATTTAAAAGTATCGATTATTGAGATAGATGTTTGGCAGAAGGCCCAATAGTCAGGCTTTACATCATGAATGCCGCATGAAATATACTCCCTCCCCCGGAAACAAACTCAGTATTCCTCTGCTTTCTTTTCAAAGTCTCACCCTCATGCAAAGGCTCAAGTCAAACCTCTCCTGTGCGTCCATTACTGCTTGTGCATTTGTCTGATATTTAACATAGTCACGGAGACAATGAAAGTCAACTCTGGCCTTTAAGTCTTGCCACAAAGAAGGGATAAAAAATCACTCTACTGCCCTCAACTTTGAACCTAGTGCTCAGTGGGTGAGCCCTGATAGGGTACCCATTTGCTTTCCCCTCAACCAGCTCCATATGGATCCCAGGATTACTAGTTTGTAGTCCAAGTACCATCCAAAATGAAATCTTGTGCTGAAATCCACAACCCCTTTATTTTTGGGAAGCTGAATTGTATATTTAATCCCCAGCCATGCTGGCTGAGGCATTGCCTCATTCTATCTTCTATTGCTACCCCAGATCCAATATACGACTTGCCTGCATATAGGTATCACTACTTTCCAGATTCACATCATCGTGACCCCACCTTATGGAATGCAGTATACGTACTGTAACAGCTTGAGTAGGACCCCAATTCACAGTCTCTCCCTTAGGCAATTAGTTTGGCTTTTGGTAATTCTGATTGAGTCCAACTCTAAAGTTATTCCACATTTCATAGAGTCAGAATTATCCTGGTTACAAATTCAGTACTTGCTTTTTCCTGCCAGCCCACTGTTCAGGTAGCTTCAGACATTTTATCTGAGACTATGAAGACTATGAAATTATTATGTCTTCCTTAACAAGTCTAGCTCAATTACTATTTTTTCATGCAGTTTGTAATTTATTTTAAACTCTTAAAGGGCAGGAATTGTGCATTATTATATCTGTCATTGTTTTAGTAAGCATATTTCCTGGGAAAAGATCCAGATACATGATTTGATAAATTTTAGTATACTTATAGGGCCACAGCATGGATTATTTGAAATAGAACATGACAATATATTCTGACTACTACGGTTGCCTTATTTGCAGCATAGTGTCTTACATGCAGTATATGAAAAATGTTTCTTGGTTAATATGTATAAATAATATGTGAAATACACTGGTTGAAGAAACATTTTCTCGGTTGTGAAAACTCATAGTTATTATTCTCATTGAACTTTTAAATGAATTGCTCTCCTGAAATTTTTTCTCTAAAAATTCTTAGCATTTATTTATCATGTCAGGGAGACCCTTCCTTACTCGGTACATAGAATAGTCTTTTCAACATAGCACCTGAAGGGGTCACTCATGCATAAGACAAGTAATACTCTCTCGGTGGCATGTACTCTTGATTTGAACAGTAAAATGTCTGAGTGGTGACAGAAACATTTTGTGTCACTTTCTGGGGGACAGAGCAGTTAAATTCTGTCTTGAAATAAAGGTTGTTTTCCTAATGAGTGTGTTCAGACTTAGGAATGTAAGGAATATTCTTTTCATCATTTCTGAAAAGTTTTTATTTTCTTACATTCTTCTAGAAGCTTGTTTTAAGGATAAAATGAAACTTGGAGCACATAAGCATTCGAGAGATTGGATTTTCAAAGGCTTTGTAGGAAATGAGAACAAAGTCTTTTCAGACTTTTTCCCTCTATTTTTCCATGAAGAAAGCATTTCTTTTTTAGGAGCAGGGGTAAGAAGGATTATAATTGCATAGACATATTGTTTTTTCCAAACTTTAATTCACTTGTATTTTTCAAATCCAAAATATAGCTCAAGGCAGTATTCTCTTGCTTCATGGTTTATTACTGATTTCACTCTAGGCAAGAATAGAAGAACACAAGCAGCTCTGGCAATTAGATATTGCTCTGATAAAATCTTTTCATAATACTGAGATTTTTTTCCTATAACAAAATGGGACAGATCAATTTTACACAAAAGGAGTTACCTTGGGAATTGTGAAACGTATAATTGTTGTATATTTCATTAAAAAATATGTGTGCCTAAATATTCTAGTACAATAATTACACAATAAAATTTTGTATTGCTTTTGAAATGCTTCAAGTCCATCTGTGACAGAAAATTAGGTAGAAAGTCCAATTTTCCTCACCTTTTCTGAGTAGGCTTCTTTATTTCTACATTTAGGTTAGGTTGACATCTTATAGTACTTTTATAGAGAAAAGTTTGCTCACTTTTCTAGGTTATGTTTGACACTTGCATTTTTTTTAAGCAAGCAATACTCATTGATTAACCTAGAAAGTTCCTTTATGCTTTGTTAATTTGATGGACCAGGCAATTTATTAGGTGTTTCCTGTTTTTAACTGCAGTCTGATTCTGAAGGAAATGAGCAGTGTCTGTGGCACAGCAGATGAGTCTGTGTCTGATGAGAGCCATGTGGGCCAAACTCTCATTTTTCATAAGTGCTGTCATTTTACAGATGTATGACCTTTTTCTTCTTTCTTCAGGGGAGGAGGAGCTGGGGGAAGAAGATAATGCACAGTGTTCATTTGAGAAACTCTTGTAGGAAGATACACAAATCATGTCATGTAAACCAGAACAGGCTAAGGAAACCTCACATCTCTTTTCTGAAGACAATAACAGATAGGACAGAGAAAGATGGAGTCAAAGATGATTAGGAAAACAGGAATGGTTAATGGATAACAGCAACGTGGCGCCAAGCTGTTCATTCTGTGTCATAAAGATATGAAGCCATACAAACAGAAGCCAGGTAAAAGGTCTCTCTATGAATATCCAATCAATGAGGTTGTAGATTTATGCTTTGGACTATTTGATGAAGAATAATGTGAAGCATGGAGAAGTTACTCGTAGAAAATTAAGCTATTCCTTACAAGTTGCAGCACACCCAGGGCTGGCTTCCCAGGTGTGTGGTGTGACCAGCGCAGTCATGCAGAGCCCCAAGTGAGAGGGCCCAGCACTTGGTTAAATGCATCACTTTTGCCTTGTGTTTTCATCTTGCTTAGGGTCTCCTAAATTATGTAGCCAGCCCTGAGTGTGCCTAATAAATTGTGTAGCTGTATTTCTTGTGTTTTTAATACATGGCACTCTCACTTTTAAATTCTAAAACCCTAGCTTCACATGATCCTTGCAACCAATGGTGGTTCAAATGGTTGTCACAGTGAGAGGAGAGATCCCTTAGGATCTTGTCAACATCTAACCCACCTTCTCTTCACCTTTATTTCAGCAAGGCCATATCTGTTAAAAAGTTGAGATCACTTTCACATCATAACTTATGTTTCAGATAGGATGAAGAAAAAATGTATTCTTAGATTGTTTTCCTAAGTAGAACCAAAGTACTATGTTCTCTAGATCAACTAACATGTACACACACACACGTGAGTATGCATATCTAGAAATAAGCCCAATAATAAAAATTATGTTACTTTAAAAACACAATTTTACTTTATAGTATGAAAATACACTGAATCCAGTGGAAAATGTTCATAAAAATGAAGATATATAACTCCATAGCATCTCCTTGTGAAGATCTCCTTGTGAATAAATCACTACTATATCAAGTCTTCATTTGGAATACCTATTCTATATTATCATCACACCGTGAAAAAAGATTTATTAAGAAAACTATAATTTTTTATTTCACTCTTTTTAAATTATTTTCTGATATTGAGCTAGTTATTTTTTGTAAGCTTTTAAAGTGGGTTTAAAAGTGCTACATTATAAAGTGATTTTCTCAATTTTTTTGGAGAATATCTTTGTTTGATTCATCTACTTTACTTTGCCCTGTAATAAAATCTCATGAGATGTGAGTGTAACTGATGAAAGCCCAGTGAATTATCTCCTCTGGGGTTTATTTGGCTTCATTATTAAAGGGAATTTTCTAATCTGAGCTTCCTAGTAGCAATCTCCACCTCACGTACACTATAAACTATGCTGGGCGCCTTTGCTCATACTGTTGCCTCTGACCAGGAGTTAATGTTTATTTTGAGGGGAACTACAAAGGGAGAATCTCTTTCACTTTACTTGTTCTTTTTCAAAAAGAAGATAACATGGTACACACCTACACAGATTGTATCTAATGATAAATGTTGGTCGACTTTGATATCAATTAAATCAACTTTTCATGCATTCGTTTTAATGAACACCCAATCAATCTAAATGCTTTCCAGCAGGGTGCAAATGGACCATTAAAAGACAGTTGCCAAGCAATTTATTTTTTACAAATCAATTCTATACTTAAATTGAAGTATATGTTGAAAACATCTAATCTATTACATAGTTTTTTTAAAAAACAAGACCCTACCCACAACCCAAACTGTTAATTATTGCACAGTCAAGACTGCAATTAAAGGCTGGAGATATTTGTCTGGTGAGATAACAGAGGGAAGAAAACAAGGGACACAATCTCACTCTATGCGGCAGTTACATCACAGTTGATAGCTCTGCCATGGATGCTATTGTGTTTGTTCCTTAGCAGAATGTCCTAGTCAATAGATATGTAAAAATAAAGAGCAATTGAGATGTGCATCTGCCTGGCTATTGGAAAGGAACACACCTCTCTCTATAAAAGGCCTGAAAGATACTATTCTATCCCAGTGCTTCAAGCTCAAGCTTTCTCTTTGGTTAATTTCTCAGGAAAATGTTATTGATGGCAATATAACTATCCAATCATTTATTTACTCAAAGATAAGGGACTGTATGTAAACTCACTTAAGATACACATAGCAATTCTTTTAAAAAACAAGTATGATTTTTTTCATAAGACAATGTATCCAACAGGATAGAGTTAAGACAATAGATATTTAAGAGTAAAGATAAGTATCCTTTTATTTTCATAACAAAACTTGAAAGCGTTAAACTTGCAGCTTCCTCTAAGGTGGCTCTAATTTGTTTTAAGTATTATTTTAAAGTCTTGGTTCCATTACTTAGAAAAATTTGTTCCTTTAATTTTCATCTTCTCAACTTCAAACTTTAAACCACCTATCTATGAAAATACATTTTTTTCTCTTTCGCTTTCTTTTTTTAATGATAGTCAAGTTCTTATCATAATCTCTGAGGTCAAGGTATTTGAAATTGCATAAATACTCAAATTCTTTTTATTTTTTACTTTTGTTTTGAACTGTCCCTCATTTACGTAATCCCTTTTAAGAGTGTCCACTGTATATTTGGATTAGGTCCACTTACACATATCTTTCAACAGCATTCTATCCATCTTGATTCAAAGGACATTGATTAAAATCTATCCAGAGATTAAGTTTTTTTCCCCTGTAATAGCATTACTGTATTATAATAGTTTCTATACTTGACAACAGAAATAAGATAATATATTTTCATCTATTTGTTGAAATCTCCATAAAATATGTAAAAAATGTAATGATAGACATAGTTATAACAATGGTGATGTTTTGAATTGAGTCTCAAATTAGGTCAAGACATGTTTAACAGAGTTTTTGGATACATATAACTGTTATAACTACATATTTCTAGTCTTATGACTTGAAGGAAACATTTTTTCTTGCCATAAAAATTGAAGATGACCTAAGAGAAGTGTAATGAAGCCACAAAATAAAATGTGGAGGGGACAGGGTTTGAGAGAGGTTAGGGATCATTCTTAACTCTCCTTGTACCATCTTACTGATTGAGTTATGTTGAGATTCTAAATAATATTTTTCCTTTTACTGGTTCATAATAAGTACAAGTAAATTTTAAAAACTAGTCATGGAATTTAATGAAAAGGTTTTATGTGACTCTAAAAACCCTGTGGGAATTGATCTTTCCTAAGATTTTAACCTTTTCAATTATATCTGATGTACACGTACATAGATTTATATGAAATCTGAGAACACTGGGCTCTCCTTATACTCTGAAATCTTCTTCAGACTTTTTAATCGGACCCCTTAATCTTTCATTTATATTGAGCCTTCAGGAAGGCTTGTAGATCCCAATTTAAGGCTTAAATTGTTACCCAGACAGATTCTGAGTATTAGGAAGCTCAACATTATCACTGTGACAGAGTATGCCAGCTCTTTTTTCTTAACAAATGCAATGACATAATCGAATAGGATGTTGAGAGTTGATTCCTCATTTTGTGTGTAATATCTACTAGGCAGCAATTCTGAATTGAAACAATGTAACAAACTTTCTAAAACTTTTTTTTTAGGCTTTTGTGCAAGAAATCAAAAACAAAATATCAAATAGAATGTCTGTTTTGCTTAACTATGGGATTGTAAAATTTACTGTTCAAGCAACATGTACATCAGAAAATGACATCCCAGGAATGGACCAATCAGAAACTCCTATGATTAAACAATTTGATAATCATTTAAAGGGACCCCCCATGTTCTTTCTCTTTTTGGACACAGTTGTTTTTCTTATCTTCTGAGGCCTAAGGCATCTATTTGCATTTGATTTGCATTTTGTTCTAAATAGGAAAAAAGAGAGAGCAGGGAGATAAGAGAAAGAAAGAAAAAACAGTTCCAGATATCTAGCAGTAACCAATTCCTTGGTGTTAGTCTGTGCTTTTGAATATTTTATAATTTATAAACTGAAAACACATTATGCTCTGCTTTTCAAACAGGCTTTGTCACATGCCTTTCCTAAACCTTTTAAGACATTTGGCTTGTGACTGAGATAAAAAATATGCATTCTTGATTTTTCCATATCTCTTGCGGTGCTACATGGTGGGAATGGAAGAATTAGAGGAGGTTAGGAGGAGGTCTAACTGCCAGCTAATCATTTGCAGAGGCAAAACTGATTTTTAACTTTTCACCTTTATTGACAAAAATATGTTGATTATTTTAAAATATCAAGAAAGTATATGCTAGCTAAAGAATTTCTGATTTCTTAAGCATCATCTGGACACAATATTTTGAGAGATGCTGAGAGATTTGTTGAACCTCATTGAATGAAGGTTAACTCATCAATTCTTAACAGGAATATAAGTTGAAGCTGATTCCTAATAGCTTCTGGAATGTAAAAGAAATGCTGACCTTTAGTCCAGATGTCAATGGAAGCAAAGTGAAGAGCCAGAGAGTTTCGGGAAGAAATTTATACATTGCTGATAAGAGGTGGAGATTGTCTCTGTGTTTCATATACTGGAATCCAGAGGTAGTGTTTCTAGTCCTGCTCTTATAAGACCAGGACCAGTCACTTAACCTTCATTTTCTTTGCATGAAAGAGGATCTACATTGGCAAATTGTTTTTTTGAGAAAATGAAAACTATACTAATGCAGGATATTAACTAATTGCTGCATGTATAATATAAATGATTTGAATTTTCTAAGAGGGAAATCCTGTTAGCTGAAGACCAGATCTGGAAACAGAGGAACATTGACTAGAAGGGCAGGGCCTGGCTGTTCTTTGAAAAAGGTGTCCATGGGCCATGCAGCTTCCAGACAACTGCTCAAGAGCCAGGCAGTGCAGGGATCCTGTAAAACTTCAGCCCTTGAATTCTGTAGTGATAAGGGAGGCCGTCTGGATTAACAACCCTGTCAAGGGTAACCCTCTGAAGTGCTTATTTGTTTAGAAAAAGAACCTCATTCATCATCAGGGAGTGATAGAAATGGGGGCTCTCTGACACTATATCTGAAGACTCTATGGGATGTATGGGCTCTCTTGGCACCTTTCAAGAAAAGAAAAAGGAGAAAAGACACTGTTTCTAGTCAGTGTTTCAATATAGTATTAAAAAGAAATGTATTATACATGTTCAAAAAGGCTGTTTTTTATGATACCGTTTTCATCCCTTTTTTTAAAAAAATAAACCTCTTTAAGGAAATATTTATCTTAAATAAAAATTGGAGATGACAAACAGGGTTATATTGTTAAATAACATAAAGATGGCCAAAAGAAAAAAGTAAGATCTAAAATTTGAATTTCAGTTTGCCTTCTAATTACTTTTTAAAAATTACTTTGAAACTTCTTTTATCAATCAATTCTTCTAGTCCCACATGTGGATCTGGTATTTATTTTCTCCAATAAACTGACTATAAGCCCAAATAAGTTGTATTTTTTAAAATGCTATAGCTGAAATAATGATTTAAAAAAAAAAAACGGGGGATAATGTCAGATTTTTGATAGTCTAGAATTTTTAATGTTATAAAAATAGAGAAGATTCAAAAGCAAATATTATCTGAGAGAATAGATGACCATAACTGATGTTAAAACTGAGTGCCCTGAGCATACATAAGAATAGCATTACTTGGTAGATAGGTAAAATATTAGGTACAATATTTAATCAGTTATGATTGGCAATTAAAGGTAACTTCTGTGATAAGTGTATATACAATGATTAATACTATTAAAACAGTATTTTAATACAATTTTATTTAAAACAGAAATGACATATTTCAATTACTATATGTATTTATATAGTATGTAAATCACAAATACTATATAGTGATATATTCATATATCATAAGCAAGAGTGCATATATAGATATAGCCTACAAAATTCAAAGCATATATGCACTCTATTATAACTGTAATTTATTGAGAATTATTATTTGCCAATAATTATCTCTTTCTTAAAAACATCCCTGCAAGTAGATATTGTGGTCTTAGTTTATATATGAGGAAAGTGGAGTTTGGGGAGGTTACATAGTATGCGTAAGGACACAGAGCTCGTATGTGGTAGAAAAAAGACTTGAAGGAAGAGTCACTTGGGTGCAAAGCCCTAACCCTTCCCTCTTAGCCACATTGCCTCCCTTTAATATATCTACACATATCTATCTGCAATGTCACTCCTATTTCTAATAAAGCTGCACGCAGTGCCTTTCTCAATAGATCTTTCAAATACCCTAATGGCTACAAAGGGAAAAACCAAACAAAACAGATACAGTGGTTGATACTTGTTACCATCTAAGAATCAAACCCAATGTAAATGATTATATGTTGGAAGAGAGCAGGCTGACATCAGAAAAAAAAATTGTGTTATAAGCAGTTTGTTTCTGATATCATCTCACTACTCTTTCTGTCTACTTTATACCCTTCCAACACCTCTTGAAGTCCCCCACATTACTGCCTTACTCAGATCTGACTTCCCAGGAACTTCCTCCTCTTTGATTTCCAGGGTCTTCGTTTCTCCTGGGTGACCATGGGTAAAAATAGATTATCCAAGTAATCTAGTTAATGTGGTAGTAAGTTAACTTGGACCTATTCAGAGAAATATAATAACAATAATAATGATACAAAAGAAGAAGAATAGACAATAATTACAACCAAAACCACCTTTTCACATTCATGGCTTGATACTGAGGACTGAAACTTCCATCCCCTTGTATCCCCGCCTTCCCTAAATTTGCTGTCAACATTGATATGATGACTGTTTCATGAGACTCTTGCCCAGGCAAGTGGCTTGGTTGTTCATTATAGGAACTTCCCTAAAGACTCACCAAATCTTCAAAGGAAAATATCAAAAGACATTAAGGGCTAGACAAATTTTTCCTATCTTTACCCAGTTCTAATCAAGCTCACTAACTGAAAGACCCACCATAAACCAAACTTCCAATTCTCAATAAAATTTTGACCTTGCTTCTTTCCCCCTTCAAGACACTGTCAAAGTTCTGTCCAGGTTGAGCTCTCCCTTACCCTGGTAAGCAATAAACTCAGCTCTTTCTTATCAACAGGTTGTGTTAGTATACAATAATTAATAATTACATAGCACAGTAAATAAGTGTGCTAGGTATCGCACATGCATATGTGCAACACACACACACACACACACACACACACACACACATTCCATTTAATCCTCATAACAACCTTACAAAGTAGGCATTAATATTATCCCTATATTACTTATGAGGGAACTGAGACCCAAAGAGGTGTTAAGTAGCTTGCCCAGATGACACAGCTTCTTAAGTGGTCTTTTAAACTGTCTCTTGTAGTACTCAACCACCAAAGAAATATGTCTTCAGGAGTCCTCTACAGGAACGACTGTTAAAGTGAGTTCCATGGAACTCAGACTTAGGGAGATAGCTGTTACTCGGTATGTGTTTTTAGTTAGACTAGCTGCTATCATTGTCTGCAGGTGGTCCCAGCCTTGCACAGGAAACAGTCAGGTTGAAGGAATTAGTATGGTGAAGGAATTAGTGTGGTATGTTAGTCAAGGTAGGAGCATTGTTTTCTTCAGAGTCAGAATGAGGTATGTTTAGCATAGATAATAGTCATCAGTGGACTGTTTTCCACACCAACTCTATCTGCAATTGCAGACCAGACTTACCTCCATTAGGCAGCCTTGCCCGTGTTGTGCTTGTGTCCAACAGAGAGCACTAACTCATGGGGAAAGGCCTAATGGCACAGAGGAAAAGAAGCTGCAGGTAAAAAGCTCAGCAACTTCACACTCTTGAGTATCAATCATACTCGGTGTTTTAACAGTAAATCAGTATAATTCATTAATAGGAAGAATGACTGGAGCAAATTCTTTTCTTGATAATTTATCAATTCTCTATTGATGAATTTCTAGGTAAATGGGACTGGTTACATTCCCTCTACCACTGTCTTTCTTTTACCCAGTGTTCCATGAGAGTGAAAGTGTTCCCTGCTATTAGAATTCAACACATCCCTGATTTTGGATAGGCAGAATTTGGAAAATACAGGACACCTGTATGTTTCCTGGTCCTCTTTTTCTCTGTCTCTCTCTCTCTCTCTTGCAAATTCTTTCTAACCTTTTCATATTTCCATCTTGCTTTGTGCTTTTCATGATGTTATCACAATTTTGCAATAGGTTCCTTTAGGTGATGAGTAGGTTGATATGTGTTTTGTGACCTCATCATCTGGAGAGTGAGCCTCTGATGAATTGCTGATTAATAGAATGTTGCCTGAGAATTATACTCCTGGGACCATTTAGCTTCCTGAAAACTAGGAACAGGGAGCTCTGATACTGTTTAAGAATGAGTATAAAAGAAAATATAAATTGTGGCACATTTAAATACTTCTGAAATCCTACATGAATGTAAAGTGAACTACTCAATAGGATTCTAATTGTTTTTATGTTATATATATGTATGCACATACACACATATGTACACACACACATGCATATGTATATTCACATTTTAATACACAATATCATATTACTTTTTCTAAAATAACTCCTCTGCTTGAAATCTTCCTTCATTTACAAAATAAAATCTGACATACGTTCTGGAGCTCATGGCCCTTATCTCTGCTTGTCATGCTTACCTGCTGTGGTTTTCTAGTGCACGGCATCTCCAACTTTAATGTGCCTGTGAACATGTGGGCAGGGATCTAGTTACAAAGCAGACTTCGATTCAGTAGTTCTAGGGTGAGGCCCAAGATACTGCCTGTCTCACAAGCTCACAAGTGCTGCTGGCAATGCTGATCTCTGAACCACATGTCAGAGCAGGGAGAATAGTTTCTAGAGGCTTGCTCCTTGAACAAACAATCGTTTTTGTTCCAGTCATTACCACTTTCAACAATCTTTTGGCTCTCTTGCCCACTTGCTTTGCTCAGGTTGTTTTCCGTTTGCCTCTCTTCTCGGACATTGGTATTATCTATAGAGATTTAATGAGCAGGATAACTCTCCCCAGCCACACCCTTTTCAAAAGACACATCTCTGTGTTCATGAAGGAAAATCCTTTGCGTTCCAGTTTCCTGAGCAAACGTATTTCTTTGAACCAGGCCCTTACTCTCTCAAGCACCCTAAGGAAATGGAGACTGTGAGCTTCTCTGAACGTGGTCAGGCAACACTGTAAGTCACTGAAGGGCCGGGCACAGACTGGGGATACAGTCAGGCAGAGAGAAATAACACGGTTTATAAAGACATTAAGAAATTAATCATAAATTTTCCTTCTCTTTTTCTACCGCTAAGGAAAACACTGCAGTCTCAGGATGGACAACGCGGGTAATTCCGGCATTTAAGAAATAATGCGCAAGGCAGAGCCCCCTAGCCCGTCCTGCGCATTAGAAATCGTCCAGATTTCCGCTATGACTCTTCTAAACGTGTGCCCCCCTTCAACATGATTTTGGAGTAATTATCTTATCATATTCAACGACAAGCTGCCCTAGAAAGTGCTAATTAATACACAGGAGAGTCTCATCCAATATTTATACCGCCGATGCTGCAGCGCTCCTAGGCGCGAGGACGGCGGGGGCGCTGGCATTAGCGCAGTGTCGCCTGAGCCTCGGTTAATCCCCATGAACGCGATCCTGTCCGTTCGGATCACGCTGTTCTCAGGATGCTGAGAAAGCCCTTCGGCCTCTCAATCCTGACTTCTGGCAGAGCTGCTGCTGGCTTTACAAACAAAGTGAAACCCTCTGCTCACCTGGCTAAACTACCTGATCCTAAGTCGGCGTTTAGATTGTCACTTAATAACTCCGAGGCCCTCCAGCAGATACCCTGCAAATTCTGAGGTCAGTGAGGCCTAGGAGGAGCGAAGATGAACCAACAAAGCGATTTTAAAAACGGACAGTAAATTATTTACCTAAATTGCATTTTGTTTCTTTTATCTGAGAATTAAGGTCAGAAGTCATCTTCATATAATGATGTATGACCCTCAGACTTCATACAATGCTACTTGGGTTTGTGTAAAAATCAGGGATTAAAACCAAAGCTGCATTTTCTATTAAAATTTCTTTTTTCTTTTGAAAAAAATTTACTAATGGCATACTGTAAAGAGTTTAAAATTATAACATCTGCATGAGGCTGGATATTCTTGCTTCTAATTAATTCAGCAATGCACACTTTAAAAATATTTGTGTTTTGTTATAGAAAGAACCGTGCCCTTTTAAGCACATTTTCCTCACTCTGGTAATAACATAAAAATAACATTAGTGCCCCTATAAGAAGTTCTCAAATTTAAAGTGCAAGTCCTTTACATAGCTAGCAACGTTCTGATCCAATAGTTCTGGAATGAAGCTAGGAATCTGTATTTTTATCAAGCCCTCCAGGCGATTTTGATGCACACTTAAAAACTGCTCTATATTTCTTGAGGAAAATTTCCTTTTTAATTTATAAATTTCTTATTCAAAGTAAAAAAGAGCAAAAGACAAACAAATGAAGCACAATGTTTGGAAGGACATTGTAGTGGTGCCTCAGTGATGAAAGGAGACACCGAGATGTCTGGTTAATCCACCACCCCCAATAAGTTCCACAGGCAGAGAGCTAGGGCCTGGAGGACCAGATCAATGCAGAAAGATTCAAGGGAAAAGGGCAATTGGGAGCTCTGATGAGTGATTTTGAAAGGAAGGAATGATTTGAGTGGAGGCCACATGGTTTAACTTACAGTGAACCTGCAGGTTTTGAAAATTGCATGCTGGATTTCCTCATAAACATACATCAATCTCACAGAACAGGAGGCTCTGCTCTTTGGTATGCAATCTTTTGGGAGGTTTTTTTTTTTTTCATTCAGTACAAAAATGTAGAAAATATACATTGGAGTTGAGAATTAGAAAATGCAGAGAAATTTTTAAGAAAGCTTTCAATAATTTAATAAAAAACACATGAGCAAATGTGAGTTCCAGTCATTTTCTATTTAAATTATGAAACCTTTAAGTTTGCTTTCAGAAGGATAAGCAGTGCCCTTTGGCATTCTCTTCCTCTCTCTTCTATTTTTCTTTCTTTCTTTCTTTCTTCTTTTTTTTTAAATCTGCATGCCATTTTAGAATGAAGTGGTAGCAATTATTGTCAGGGACCCAAGCAAGCAGTAGCACTTAATAGAAAGAATTATGCATGGTACCAAGTGAAATTGGGGTGCATCTGCCACCAGTCTTAAACACTTGTCTTTCCCAATACACAATTATATCAGAAAAAGAAAAATAATATGAGCACAAAGAGATATAACAGTATAATTTTACTGTTTTTTTTTTAAATTAATAGAATACACAAAATCTCTGTTTTTTTCTTGTAGGAAGTTTAGCAAGTTTCTAGGATTAAATGGCTTTCCTCTTCTGTGAAGGGTCTGATGTAAACCCTTGTACCAAGGCTTAAAGTCTTAAGGCTGTTAGAAGTTTCCATCAGTCAGTCTGTGTGTCAGTGGATAAAGTCGGTTGCTGATCTAACCTATTCATCGTTCTCTGGAAGAATGAGTCAAACTGCACAAGTATTTTTTAATGATGAAGGGAGGCTGGGGAAATAAATGCCCATCTGATGATAAAATGCATTTTCTAACTGGCCACATTTCTGAGCAACATACTTTTCTAAGTAATTTTAATTAAGTGCTATATTTGTGAGGTAGTGAAAAAAAGAGATCAGTTGTCTTTGTTAATCTATCTTTAGTTACTTCCATGAACATGAAAGTATTTCTCACGTTCATGGATAGAAAAGTTTGTGTTCTATGCATATTCTGCTTGAAATATGTTATTTTGCACATTCAATACCAGACAAATTGAGAGGAAATAAAATTTGTTTTACTCTCCCCTTGTTCTTTCTTATCTTAATTTGATGTACCTTTTTAATGCTTGAAATATCTGCATTTCATGATACCATATATTATGTATACAGGAATGCAAGTAGTTTCTTAGTCAATTATTTGGCACTGTTTGTGTGCCGAACTGTGTACTGTATTCAGTGACATATTAGCAAAGGAGCAGAGAAGGGGTACAATACTGATGAAATATCAAATCTAGCCTCAACCTTGCTGGGTTTGTGTAGTATATTCGAAAACATATGATGGTAGATCTTAATAAGCTTGGGTTGAAGGCATACAAGTATACATATGCTTTGCATGAATGTGAATTCTTAACAGCCTTCTCTTATAGTTCATGTCATGAAGTTCACCAAAGGAATTTGCTAATGATTTAACAATGCTGTTGAAATTACTGGGTTACTTTTTAGTCTAATTAGACTGGCAAACTTTCTATGAAGCAATTAAAATCAATATTATCATGTTCCAGCCCCATAATGGGGGTTCCCAAAGGACTGGTTAGCTTCTCTTTTGTTATCCTGTTTTCACAACAGCTTTCAAAGTTAGAGTACATTTAGCAGATATTCTCAGGAGGCAATTATGACTATAGAAAATTAGTTGATTGACAGGTATCTAAGGTGAACTGTGCCATTTTTCCTTCAGTTTGAACAACTGTATCTCAGACTGACTTAATCTGTGTCTGCACGACCAGGTGGATGTTAAAGTTATTCACATTTCCATCTGTTAGAACTAAGTTTTTGACTTGCAAGTGTATTGAAATAAAGTTACATTTTATTGTGGGCTATAGAATAATACAAGTTTTTGCACATAAGCTAAAGATAACAATAGAAAAATGACAAAATTCAGCTTTTCATGAGAAATGTATTGAATGGAAGAAATTTCATAACTTACGACAAATCCAAAACAGAAATATGGTGCTTTTAGCAAGTCTAGAATTTTGTTAAGCCAAGTCCTATGAATAAGTCAGCTACTATGAGTTCCAGGCTGGAGTTTTGGGAAAAGCATCAACTCTGACTGGGCCACTTGGATGTTATAAAAGTAGTCAGCACAACCTAAGAGAGAGGCCCATTCATATGTAGCATCTGACTCAAGATTTGCTTCATTGTATTAGCATTTTTTCTTTTACAACCTGGTATTAATTTCCTGCTGCTACTTTCTATCTCAGTTTAGATAATTTTGGGAGTTGGGATATTTTATCTGCTTTCTTTTTTCCCTCCTCATAAACCCCCAACCCAGATGTCTAAAAAACTTTTAATTTGAATATAGAAAAGCTCATTTACTTTTTCTTTAAAAGGAGCTTTGGTTAAAAAAAAGAAAGTATGGGGAGAAAAAGAAAATAAAACCTTAAACTTATACAAAAGTTAAAATTTTAGTTGATTACAGAAATCACTTTAATATAGCTTTAAAAAAATAATAAATGTTAGCCCAGATTCTAAGCAATGGAATAACTCACTATCCTATCATAGCAGATGCAAAACATTTTTTTATTTAGTGTTTAAACAATGCCATGTCAACAGACCTTCCCATAGAGTCCAGTCACTCCAGTCATATGACATGACTTGATGATCTAGGGGGTCAGGGGTACAACTCATCTCATTATGTTTGTAGTTCAAGAAAACAAGCCAATAAAAGTTAGCTTGGTTAATTTTTTGTAGCTGATACTATTAGCAGAATGCAGAGTTTATCATTTGGAAGGAGGGCAAAATTGGGATAGACAAAAAACAAACATTAAACTTGTATAGCACAGAAACAAACAAAACAGAACATTTGTCAATCACATAAGAAAATAATGTTATGAAACAACCCTGAGTAAGCATAAATTTGTGCTGCTTTGTGAAAGGTGGAACCATTCTATTAATGGTAGTGTATCCTCATTAATCTTCTTT
This sequence comes from Cynocephalus volans, assembly GCF_027409185.1. Taxonomy (NCBI): domain Eukaryota; kingdom Metazoa; phylum Chordata; class Mammalia; order Dermoptera; family Cynocephalidae; genus Cynocephalus; species Cynocephalus volans. Next base: position 97,645,332 of record NC_084468.1, on the reverse strand, counting down.
AAACTTTTACCTTAAAATCCTTTCAGTATTCATTTTAATCAGTAATATTTAAGTGCAACATATTTTTTGGACAGAATAACTACTGAAGTTTTCAAATATATTTGACTTATGCTCAACTCCATAAAATATGTAAAGGGCATCAGATCTTTACTAACATAAAACCTGACTGTCTTATAACTGAGGAGTTCGCTCTTAAGATTTTATTTGCATATTAACCAATAAATATTCTACAGATCAAACTAGAACTTCATCTGTTTATTGTTATTTACCATAAATTGGCATTTGTTTGAAGTACCTGAGTTATTACAAGAATATTACAAAGGAAAAATTAAAATATATGAAAATTACCAAGAAATATCCCTGTGCTTTGTCTGTCTGCATGAAGAAAGATGTCTTGACTTTAAAATTTCATTAATCTTTTTCCCCAGTAAAAATTTGATATTATAATGCTAAGTAGGAGCAACAAGTGTTTTACTTTTTAAGTTTTTACCTAAATGCTATTGATATAATTTTAATAATCATTACCTTCCAGTGATGAAATGTTTTTCCTCAAGAACATCAAGAGAATTTATTAGAATTTATTAGAGAATTAGGATCTAGACTCACATCTTATTATATGTATAACTTTGCTGAACAAAGTGACCTTTTTCGAAGCTTTTTAAAATTTTTGAACAAGGGGCTAATCAGAATATGAAATATTTATTGATTACTCATTCTACTGTTCTAAGCCCTTTATTGATTCTTCACAACAGTACTATAAAGTCAGTATGTTATTATTTCTATTTATGGAAGAGAAAAACTTGGGCAAAAAATGGAAAGTAACTTGTCCAAAGTCACACGTTAAATGGCAAAGCTAGGATTTGAACCCAGGAAATATTTCTTCACTTTTTCAGTACTTCTTAATCATTTAACCATTCTGGATTAAAGTTGTTTTAAGCATGCATTAAGGATTAGGATAGACACTCCTATAAATAGTAGATGATTCACATTTATATATGACTTCAGGAAAATCTACCGGCTTCTGTTATTTTCTTTAGCCCTTTAGACTTAACGTTAAAAACAATTGCACATTATATAATATTAATACTAGTGAATTTTTAAAGATGTATAAACACAATTGAATCCTTCCCATATGAACTAAAGTTCAAGTTTATTTTTACTTGTCACCATTTATTTTAGGCTTTCAGATTCTGGACTTAAATCAACATGTGTAGAAATAGTAAGCAGAAAAAAGAAAGGGATGTTGAAAAAGAAAATATAAATTCAGTAGTGAATTTTATATTAAAATATTAACATTAATTGATGTCAATCTTCCTTGGGTTGATATAAAACTGGATAGATGTCAGGTATGGTGGCCAATTAAGTGCCAGATATTGATGTTGATTTAATTGCTTTTTATTGAGCACCATGTGGATGTACAATTTTTGAAGTCTCTGACATGAATATTTCATAATATTATGCATTTTTATAATTACTTCTACAGGAATACTAATACATTTCACCTCAAATTGTTAAATTTCCTTTAACACAAAATTGTTTTTGGAAGAAATTGCTTTGTACATGTGGACCTTGGTGTTAAATTCCTAAGATGAGATAACAAAGAATTCAAAAATTCTGATTAGCATGCTCTGTCATTTTTAGATTTTCCCACATAGTGTTTTTTTTTTTTTTAAGAAAGCTAACTAGTGTTACATTCTTCAAATAAATAACTCAAAGAATAATATCCTAATATAGGCCATTACACCAAATGCATTATTTGATCTTGTCAGCTTTTGCCTGCCAAAAGTGGATGTGTTTTTTCTGATATCCATAGATGATAAATTATAGTAGGTACAAGAAATTTATTCTTTACCATACATTTAGGGGCGCACTTTATTCAAATATGAGGTAGGTAAATACCATTTTATTTGCTTTTCTGTTTAAAAATAGTGTTAAGAGAGACACCATGTTTTATCTCCACTGACCTTTTCTCATCGCTTGCCCCCTTCATAGATAGAACTCCATTATTACTTGTAAGTTTTTTTGTTTTTTTTTTAATCGTGGTAAAACATATATAACATACAATTTATCATTTTTAAGTGTATAATTCAGGGCATTAAGTATATTCACAGTGTTGTGTAACTACCTTCTCTATTTCTACAACTTTCTTATCACCCCAGACGAAAACTTTGTACCCATTAGACAGTAACTCCCCCTACTCCTCCTCTCCCCCAGACTCCAATAACCTCTATCCGACTTTCTGCCTCTATTAGTTTGCCTATTCTAGGTGCCTTATATAAGTGGATTCATACAATATTTACCCTTTTGTGTCTGGCTTATTTCACTTAGCATAAAGTTTTCAAGGTTCATCCATATTGTAGCATGTATCAGAATTTGATTCCTTTTTAAGGCTGAATAATACTCCATTGCACATATATAGCACATTTTGTTTATCCATTCATCTGTTGATGGACATTTGAATTGTCTTCACCTTATGCTATTGTAAATAATGCTGCTATGAACATTGGTGTAAAAGCTTCTGCTTGGGTCCCTGCTTTCATTTTCTGGGGGTATATATCTAGGAGTGGAATTGCTGGATCATATGGTAATTCTACACTTAATTTATTGAGGACACTCAAACTGTTTCCACAGTGACTTTACCATTTTACTCTTCCACCAGCAATGTACAATGGTTCCAATTCCAATTTCTTCAACTCCTTTTTTTTTTTTGGATAATAGCCATACTAATGAGTGTAAAGTAGTACTCATCATGGTTTTGATTTGCAATCCCTAATGACTAGTGATGTTGCTAGTGAAGAATTTAATAAACTTTCTAAGAGCCACACTGATATTCATCTGTTACAGCTTCACAAATCATTGAAAATCAAAACATATTTTTAAAAACTTCCATCAGATCAGGAGGGGGTAACCATATGGGAGGCAACACAATGACATAAAAACATGATTTATAAATAAGCAGAGGCTGAATTCAAAACTCACTCCCTCACTTTTGAGCAGTAAGATCTTGGGTAAGTTTCTCTAAACTGAGAAACTGCTCATGGAATATTGTGAGGCTCACATTGAGCTGTGCCCTTGTATTTGTTCCCTGCTGTGTTCTCAGCACTTATAACAGTGCCTGAAGTATCATAGGTGCTTAATAAGTTTTTGTTGAATAAATGAATGATGCTTATAATATTGCTCAAATAATTACAGCTATTCTTATTACTAGATAAGCAGAGGCATGAGCCCTTCTATTTAAACAGGTTTAAGTGGTAGATAACAATTTGTACATTATTTTATAATTTTAAAAATATCATGAATATAAGTTAATATACTTACATATGTACACATAAATATCAAAACATACATAAATATATAGCTCAGAAAAAATTGAAATTTAGAATACAATATCAAATTTCAAAAGTTCCACAGATACAAACTCTGAGTTGCTAAATAAGAGGACTGGATATCTTACTTCAGTTCAAACTGCTTGGATTGTAAAATGATTTAGGATATTTCTTAAATAAAATTTGATTGTTTTCCAGTAATCTAGGCAATATACTCTCAAATATGAGTTACTAGAAATATTTGGGGGCGAATCTAACTGAATAGATTTGGATATTGCCATTTCAGTTTGCACTATTCATTTTTAAAAGATGAGTTGTTTAAGTGTCTGCACATGTAATATATAGAGACAAGCTTTATCTCTGTTTTCCCTTTTTTGGGGGGGGGTATTTTTAGTAGTTTCTTTGTGTTTGTCTCTATTTGAATTTTGCAATTCATACTCTTTTAAAGCCACCCACAGAGTAAACAGAATGTCTTTGTACTGTACCATGAAAACGAGGTAAACTGACCAGTATACTACAGATAATTCAACTGCGTTGTGACTTTTTTTTTAAACAAGACAAATTAGAAAAAAGCTATATAATCATTTACTTTTTAGACAGGTAAAATAATTGGCTACATGTGGTTATTTTACACAGACTTAGGAAAATCATTTTTAAAGGTTCCTGCTTAAAAACTTTTAAAATGTCTTGATAGATTCCTTTTTATGTAGAATTGTTAACAAAATAACCCTTCATCTCAAATTAGAAGATTTTTAAGGTTACCTTCTTATAAAATGCTGATTTCTTCTAAGGGATAATCTCTACTTGGAAAATTTTCACATTCACTGTCTGAGAGTTCTAATTTTTGTTCGAATTTTATTTGGAAAATTACCACTCTTTGTATGTTCTCCTCTCTACCTCTGTAGATGGCAGCATTTGCCTGATGGACTATCTTCTCTTCTTTTTTTGGACTGCTTTCTTTATGAAGGTCCTACACATGAGGAATAAAAATGCTGACTGATGCCTCCCAGACTAACTGACTAATTGAATCACTGCATGACTTCTCAGTAAAAGTAAAGGCTATTATTATGTGAATCCTATTTGTCTGTCTCTCCTCAGCAAAAACTTTGTACTTCACCAGAATCAATTCAAGTGAACTTAGAGATGTGGGAAGCATTCCAAAATGAGTAAATCCCAACTCTGAAGGCGTTAACCTCCTTCCCCAACCATCACCAATATGTTCATATGGGCTATTGGCATTCTTACATCTTACAGTAATATTACTGAGATTTTTACCAATCTGGCTGAAACCCCAAAGCTCAAGAAATATAAAAAAAAATTAGTTTCCTAAACAAAGTAATCTGTAAAGACATATATCCATTTGACATCTGGAAATAGAAATAAAAGCTCTAAACTATTTGAGGTTTGCACATCTCTAGTATAGATTGGTGGCAGGATACATGGTTGTAGAGCATAGGACTTAGAAGTAGCTGAAATATGCCATCATCAGGGCCATGACTCATGGGCTTCTGACCTGTGCTGCTGCATAGGGACCCACACTTGGAGGGGCCCTAAATTTGGTTTAATGCTCTGCTGTAAGTGTCTTGAAATACTTAAAAATTTTGATCAGGAGTCCCCACATTTTTATTTTGCACTAAGCCCCATAAGTTATGTAGCCATTCTTGCTGCATTTTTACTAGGGGTAAGTATCTCACACTGACAAAATCTACAGAAAAAACACTAGCAGATAATTTCTCCTTAGTCAATCAAATATAAAGTAGATCAAAGTTTTATGATAACCTTTAGGGATAATAGAAAACACTTGTCTAGGTCTCTTGAATATTTGAAATTATAATTTTCCAAAATCAGTGGCAATATTTTCTAAATTCATGTCAACTGAGAAAAAAATTATTGACGAAAAATATTCTCTTTTTAAAAAAGCAAAAAAACCCTGAATATATTTCAACACATCTGTTCCTGTGTTTCCAACTGGAATCTAGAAATCCAGTAGCAAGCATGAGAGAAGACAGAAAGAACTGAATGTACTTTGTTTATATTCTTTTGAATAAAGCATCTCATAAACTGTTAGTGTAGCTGGAGAAATACAAGGAGCACTGCTGCGGTACTACTACAAAACAAAGACAGCAGGCAATCAGATTTTAACTGTGAGAGAGAATTAAAAAGAGAAATAAATCAGGAAGTTCAGACTATTTTTTCAATAAGCCTTTTGAGATATTAAAAAAAAAGCATTAATTTATAGCTACTCTGGAAAAAAAAAAATCCCATACTTAGTTTCATCTTGAAGTAGTAAGACAGACATGTACTGACATATTACCACCCGAACAAAATAGTTCTCTAAACTATTTAAGAAATGTAAGGGTAGAGTTACCAATTTAAATTCATGGCTGCATGAATTCAGATTACTTCGCTGACATCTAATTAAACACGCGTTGTAATAGTGGTGGCCTTTTTGAATGTTGAATAAGAGCATGTAAGCAACCCAATAACCCCCATCAATCAAGGGAGAATGCAAATAGTGTCCAGTCTCCTGTTTATCCCATCAGTACCTTCCTGATGGCAGGGCAGAAGTCAGACTAGTCCTAGAAAGTCCCATGATCTCTGGAGAAGCTTAATAACAAGCTTATTAAGTTGCACAAGAACTTAATAACAATTAGAAGAAAGGAAGAAAGAAGAAAAGGAGGGAGGGAGCAAGGAAGGAAGGAGGGAAAAAGGGAAAGGAAGGTGAAAGGAGGGAGAGAAGGAGGAAAGGAAGGGAAGATAAAAGGAAATTTTCTATGTATACATAAGCTATGGAATTAGTAGGAGCATGAGACAATTAGATTTACAGTATTATAGAAAGGGATTTAAAAAAAATTTTGCTCCTAATTTCTAGAGCTGCATATGATCTCCTCCAAGCTTACAAACTGTGTGGTTAAAAACAAATATAGAGGGAAGTTTCATACATAAAAAGGTTGCCAAGTGGTGGTGCGGGGAAGGGGCAGGGGGTAAGACTCACACAGTCCTTAAACCTAAAGACAACCACAGTCCCCTGGGTCAGGAACAAGGGTACAGTACTCTTATTTTATATTATTGTGTGTCTTTGGCTCTCTTTTTCAAGGTAAAGAGTTATCATTGAGTTAGTGATAAACCGTGAACTTCTACCTAAAAATAAGAAGCAATAATAGTGCTTTCTGACATACAGCAAGGTCATATATGACTTATTCGGTGGAAAAATATCATGTCCTAAGGCTTTTAAATGCTCTCAAAATATGAGGCAATTATAAAATTAGGAGGTTGTAAAGAAAATGTGAAAGGGAGAAAACAGTATTTTGTGCTAAGTAGACAAGAAAAAGATACTTTTCTAAGAGGCTTTCTTGACCACGTGGACTGCACAGAGGTAAGAGAGTGGTATGAGTCACTGTCAGTATTGGAATAACTCAAGGAGATAAACAAAAGTTATCTAAACAAATAAGTTATAATTCTGTCCCGTCATGACATTTATAGGAACAGTCATTTTTTTCTCAAGCTGATAGACTTAAGCAGCACATAAACATTGACATAAACTGCATTTTCTAGATATACGTGAAAAGGAAAGGCATGTTAATGTAATCGGGCACATAGACATCACACATAGTTTCTTTCTGAGCTATAACCTCATCTTATTTTCCCCTGTTGGGAAGATACATCTGTTTCTTCTCCCTCATTTGATATGATCCAGTGAAATCCAAGGTTTGGAGACACTTGCCTGGAACATCAATGATTACTTGATTTCTCAGCACATAAATCTAACTCCAGTCTTTGTGGGTCTGGGTCAGATATTAGTTATGAAGTAACTCAGCCTATGGCGTCATCTGCTCTTTGCTTTTCTCCGCCAGGAGTCTCTTTGTAACCTGCCACTCCAACAGTGTGAAGACTGATGTCAATCGTGTTCCCAGTTCCACATGGTGGAGAAACACACACTGTTTAAAGAAAAACAGAAATGCCTGTGGAGGTTTGTGGTATGTCTGGAACAGCCTTGTGAACATTGAATTATAATCTTGAAGTTAAATTATGAACTATGATGCCATAAAAGACTCAGCTGGAACCAGGAAACTAACTTTACTAAATTTCCTCCATTAATACTTACACACCCTCCCCAACACACACCTTTATTTACTTACATCTTTCATTTTTAAAAGGTTTTGCACGCTAATGACCCTTTCTCTTTGATAGACTGCAACATGTTCGTGATTTTATTTTTAAAATTCTTATTTTAGTTTCAGAACAATCATCAGCCTTGCCAACAGGGCATAAGCACCAGTATCTGAGGACGAATACTCCTGTTGCATGATATTGGTGTTTTGGTTGGTGTGGTGGGAGTAAAGATGTTTTTGTTTGTTTTGCTGAATTGAATAAGGACTGAATGTACAGGCTACCTCAATACATGAAAAGCTACGTGTGCAACATTGCTATTGAGTATATATGAGGGTACTTCAAAAAGTTCATGGAAAGGTTTGTATTCTTTTATTTTTCCACAAACGTTCTGAAGTACCCTCATCTGTTACATGTCACATATTTTGCTGTAGACTTCCTGCAGGGCCAGACTCATGGGCGTGACAGGCATGCAGTTCCACAGAACTCGGCACTCAGGGAGGCCTCCCATTTGGTTTATGCCCTGCTGTTTTCTTGAAATTCTTCATAATTCTCAATAATTTTTGGAGAAGGAGCCTAGGATTTTCATACCACCTGGGGCCCCTCCTATCACGTAGCTGGTCTTGACTTCGGCACCAATTTCTTGTAAATTCTATGCCACTAGGTACATTGCTACTAGTAGAAAGGGCTGATTTATTGCTCATAAACACATATTGGGTATTCAATAAATTGTTGGTTTAAATGGAGCCTTGATCTTCAAAGAACACAGGTATCAGATGATTGTAAAGATTGTTTATAAAGAAAAACTGTACACATTTTTCCATTTAAATTCATTGTAAAAACAAAGTTTTGTTCTTATGGACCATTCTGTCAGTGGACAGAGTTGATATCCTTTGGTGACAAAAGTTAAATTAAGGAGATTGCCTCATCCTTCAGGGATTATCTAGGCAAGGCATAACCCATTACTGAGGAAAGAACAAAAGATCTAGTTAGTGTGCTGTGACCCTAGCTATATTGTCTCAATACTGAAGTAGAAAGTTCCTGAAAGAGGGATTATGAAAAAGTAAAACTTGCTGTACATTGCAATGTGTTGCTGATACTCGCAAAACTTCTCCAAAAGCCTCCCGAGCAGATGTGGAAGCTGGGTTGGGCATCAGATGGAGCCATAGCATTTTATCATGGAGTTTTTATGAACTCACCATTTGCTGTTTGATAAAATGTAGTATTTTTTTAAAAAGAGATGATAGGCTGTTCAAGGAAGTAAGAGAATGTGCTTACTTAATTACGATGACTTCCTCCTTCTGTTCAATGATACTTTTTGGGAAAGTTATGTTTATTATTAAAATAATTGGCTAGTCTGTGACCTTGATCTAAAATTCTTTAACATACAGTTTCTAGACTCCTACAGTTAACTTTTTGTGATATCTTTCAAATTACTGGGTGCTTTTATGGCCTGTGGTCCTGTGAGTGAAAATCATAAAGTCTTTTAGAACAACAGAGATCCATGTGGAAACCCCGGCCATGGGCGCAGCAATGGATTTAATCTCATAGTACTATAAAGCCAGGAATTTGGACATTTCGTTGTGGTAGCAGGAGTGTTTGGCTTTGTTTTCTGTAGACTGGCACTGTGCCATTACTTTATGTTCCCTTGAAATATCACTTCTTATACCCATGCCTCCTTCCAGAGCTCTTGCACTGGTTCAAGACTGAGAAGTGGCCCAGTGCCAGCTCTAATTAAGCAATAAGACACTCCAGGCAGTACATTTCTGGGGATTACTGCATGCCTGCCTTAAGTGTGTCACTACTCAAGAAGTGCAATCATCCTTTAGAAAATGCATTCTGTGAAGTGACGTATTGCCATTTAGAAGGGGAACTTTTATAAACTAGAAAGAAGAAAGAGAGGAAGAGAGTTATTTCCCATGCATTGGATGGCATTCTCTGTGTGTGGCTTTCTTATTCCTTTGGAAGAGGAAGCAATATTCACCTGAGAACATAGTAGTCAGCATTTAGACGTTGTATCCAAATCAGATCTGACCACAGACACATACGAGGAGTCTTCAAAAAGTTCATGGAAAGAATCATATTATCTCTTAATTCTATTTTTCCACAAACTTTTTGAAGTGCCCTCGTACTTGTCCTATTATTTCTTCACTGCTGGGCAGTACACACAATGAATATAATTTTTAATCTGAGGCATTTTTGCCTATTGCACGTTTCCTCACCAGACAAACTTTAAAATAAAACAAGGAAGTTATAATGCTAAGTTTAAAAAAAGAGTTACAAAATGAATTTTGAAAAATTTAAGATAGTCGTTTAACTTTAGCTTCTCTATGTCTAAGGCACACAGTACAGTGTACTGATTATGAAGCCAACCTCTCAAGCCACTCTGATGGGTCTAAAGGTCGGTCCTGACACCTTTTAGCTGTGTGACCCTGAGCGAGTTATTTTAATTCTTTATTCTTCATTTTTCTTATGTTTGTGCATAGTAAGCATACCTGTCATGTAAAGTTTAACAGATTAAATGTGATGACATATGTAAAGTACTTAATAGTACATAGCACAGCAAAAATATATTTGACTTTCTGAAAATAATAATTATATTAATCAGTAATTCTTTTAGGATCTTAGTCAGGAAATCAGAATTACTTTATCTCGCTCTTAATGGAGTAACCTGGGAAAGATTGACATCTTTAGGTTTCAACTTTGATATTTAAAAATGGTCAATACTTTAGACAGCCTCTGATGATCTCCAGTGATCCTTGCCTCTTGATGTTCACACCCAGTGTAATCCGCTCCCCTAGGATGAAGGCTGGACTGAGATGCTACTTCTGAGATTAGGTTATACAAGATGGTGGCTTCTCTTTTGGAAGCTCTCTCTACCTTTCTCTCTCTCTCAGATCACCAGCCATCGTGTATAAGAACACTCAGGCAGCTGATAGAGCGGCCATGTGGTGAGGAACCCAGACCAGCTAGCAACTTCATGAATAAACCTGTATGAATGGGAAAGTAGATTCCCCAGCCCCTGACAAGCATTGAGATGAAGGCAGGCTCAGCCAACAGCTTGACTGCAACCTCAAAGGAGATGTGGTGAGAGATGTAGAACCAGGTGCACCAGCTAAGCTGCACCAGAGTTCTTGTCACAGAGACTGAGATAATACACTTTTGTTGTGTTTAACCACTAAGTTTTGAGGTAATTCATCATGCAGCAATAGATAGTACTCAGTAAGCTAATATATGTGTAATATGCCAGAAAAGTACAAAATGCTTGTAAAATTGAGCCACTAATATCATTAATAGCTAACTTAAGAAATTAATACAGGCAAAAAGACTATTAAAATTTTAATATGACATTATCATTTGCTTCATTTGTATTCATATCATTAATTTATTTAAAAACATATTTAGAAAGACATATTTAAACATATTTAAAAACGTATTTAGTGCCTATGTGCTAGGCACCGTGATAGGACTGGTAATTTAGCAGCAAACAAAATGGACATTTATCTTTCGATGCTTATGTGTGGACAAACAAATAAAATATATGATATTAGATATTGGTAAGTGCTATGATAAGAGTTAAGCAAGGAAGAAAGGGAATATTAAGTGCTTTTTTTTTTGTAAATAATTTTTTAAAAGATTGGCTAAGAAAAGACATCATGAGAAGATAATATTTAGAGCAAGATCTAAAAGGGCAGAGGGAAGACACCCTGAAGATATTGGGGGAAGACGTTCCAAGCAGAGGCCGTAAGAGGCAAAGGTCCAGAGGCTGAGGCTTTCCAGATGTTTGGAAATAGGAAATGATGTTAAAGGTGTACAGGGAGACAGTGCAGTTTCCTATAGGCCATCTAAGAATGTAAGCTCTAAAGCTTGAGTGAGATGGGAATCACAATATACTGGCAGGATCTGATTCCAGTTTTACAAGATCTTTGGCTGATCTTGTAAGTGGAGAATAGGCTTGGGAATGGGAAGCAGGGGTAAGATGGCAGGCAGGCAGGCAGGAGGCTGGTTATTGACATTGGTTTAAGTTAAATAAAATGTGATTTAACTTTGTGGTAATTGGGGAAAAGATAAAATTTTCTTTCATTTATAAATATTATATTGTATTATCTTTGTTAAATTTTCATGAGAAAGGTAATGTATAAAGTATTAAAATATAAATAAAAAAATATTATTTTATTCATGCCACTCAGGAAGACCTAGTCTTAGGAATAAGATTATGAATGTACATCTAATTAGCTCCTGAATGATTCAGTTACATGTATGTGTATATGTGATATATATTATGCATACAAACACACATCCATACACACATATACATGAATAGTTGCAGAGGTTGTATGTGTACATGTGAATGCACACACATGTGCACACACACAATTAGAGCATGAGCATGCAAGTGTGACAAATATTGGCAATTGGTAAATCCAATTAAGGATGTGGTAAGGCTGCTTATTTACTGATCTTGCAAATTTTCTATAGGTTAGAAACTTTTCAAAATGTTAGAGGAAAAATGCATCCGAATTACATATTCATTCAAAATTAATTTTTTAGTGGGAAATACATAAATACATAAGTATCTTATGATATAAATAAATGGGATTATGACCTTGAGATTCTCATTCGAGTGTTCGTACACTAATCAGGACTAATCTAAACACTTTAAAGTTAAATCAAATTATGGATGCTTGACGCTTTGGCCATTTTCTAGGTGATTATTTTGTAACTTAACACCCATACACACTTGCAGGAAACCATATTTATTCGCTAAAATAATTAACTTTAGAACACTTGACAAGGGGAAATGCTTAGATTTCAATGAACAGACAGAGAATGGAAGCGAGAGAACTGACTCACTTGCCTAACATGTGCACTGCTTGGGAAAGTGGTTCCTTGCATGTGCCTTAGACAAGATACATCGACGGTCCCAGAAACACATAGTCAACTAAATAACTGGTGTGGACAATTATGCTTTAGAAGTTTGATGCATCAAGATTGTTATTGGTCTGCTACCACTAGTTCTATCATAATTCAATCTATTCCTGCCTTTGTTTATCAAAAATGGTGTTGACACATTAAAATTTTTTTCAGTTTTATTTTAAAAAACTAAAAGCAAATGAAATAAACAAAAGGAAAAGAGGAAAAATCATAAGAATAGTTATTTTAGATCACACAAAAGAATTTTCATATCCAAAATAAATGAAAAAAAAAAATTGCTACAATACACCAAAAGACACAGAAGAGTCGTTCATTGTCTTACAGTATTTTATTTCTTTACCACGATCTCACCCTCCTAATAGCCAAGTCTGACAGGTATTTGAAGCAAATCAAATACTAGTGTTTAAGTAAAATGATAAAAATAAAATTAAATTTTAAAAATCAGGCTATTTTAAGTACATACACAGTCTCTAAAGGGTTATGAAATTTATAAAAAAGCCAATTCTATTTTAATTCAACTATTACTGCCTTTACTATGTTTAGAGAATTAAATTATGGGACATTTATTTCTATCTTGTCATTCATAGAATTGATACATGGAGGATGGTTTACGTTCTTGGTGTAGCTCTTACTACCAGTAATTGTGAAATAACATTATTTTTCTATAGCATTTCCTGAGAAAACACGAAGTTCAGCTAGATTTTGGGGACCCAAACAGGTGAAACTATTTTACTTTTATAATGACCGCGTGTGAGAACTAATATATACGTTCAAATTCAAATGTTGCAGTTTTATTGTTAGTCAATGAATAATAAACATGGCCTCTAAAGTCTCTCCATATTGCTGCAGCACAAAACTATGCTATCTACGCTGAGTGAATCGTCGTGCAGTACACGCGTGTATTGAGACGACACTCTGTACTGTACCAAGTAAATGTTAAAATGAAAAAATTTAAACCAAAACACAAAATAATTGATCATTAATCACTTAGAAAAAAAATAAAAGGAAGGTAGTAATCATTTGTTTTATGTGTAAAATGTTAGAGAATTTAAGTAGCTGCATGTCTAAGGATATTAAGTGATACCAATTCACTTTCCACTTACACACTTACGTTCTGTCTGTTCTGTGATAACATCATGACCCGAGAAAGCCGAGCTGGGAGTCTGCCCCTCCACTTCCATGAGAACACCTCTGTCAAGAAGAAAGCCTGACACGAAGGTGGGGCCGCGCTCAGCTACATACTTTGTTTGAACTGGTTTTCTGATACTAGGGGACATTTCATCATCACAGTATCCCTCTTTTAGCAAAAAGATCTGGGGAGAAAAGAGATATGTCTCTGTTGAAAGACCTAATTGTTGTCTAAAGAATTTGAACACATTAACTTTTCTTGGCAATAAACTACGTGTTTATTAGTTATCATTTGTGAATCTGCTTGCCAGTGATGAGCACTTTAATTCAGGAGATATGAGCGTGAATAGGGTGGGGGAAGTAAGTGAATGAACTCGTCAAAAAGTGACTGGGGACAATTTGGAATAAGCGGGCCTTCATATTAGGAAGAATGTTAGTTTTTCAGTCTGGCAGTTGCCAGATTGAGAGGTTTCATGAAACACTATACACACGCATATTCTATGGGGCTTGGGGGGAGCTCATATGGTTAGCCATTCTTTGGTTAGGTGAAATTTTAATGAAAACTTGGGGGAAAAAATCAAAATCCTTGTCTAGCATTGCTATAAGTTCATAAAATATAGAAATTTAATATGAAAAAGGAAAAATAACATAATCCTAGATTGATTCAATAGTATAATCACCTAAGAGAGGAATTTAAGCTTATAATTTTTTTTTGCTAATGATCTCATCCAATGGCCTGAAGGAGGACTTTAAAAAAAAAAAAATCAACATCTTTATTTTATTCAGCTTTATTGAGGTGTAATTGATAGACAAAATAGCATATTTTTAAGGGACACGTCCTTTTTTATTTGACTCAGTAAGTAGACATGTTATTAAGTTCTCTTATGATAAGTTTAACACCTAGAATACTTTTTTATTTTGAATTAGTTTATCCTTATGAAAGACATTACGTTTTCCTTATGCTTCTAATTTTGGCAGCGAACGGGTGCTCACCATCCCATAAGGCAGCCTAGGCAATGTTGAAAGGTAGCAGATTGGGAAGCTGGCAGGCTTTATTTTAGGAGCAAAATCACTTGGCTGCATGTTTCCATAAAAGTAGCAACCATCTCTGGAGCCAGGTAGAGTAAGTAGCCTCTCTTGACACCTGAGTAGTCATGTTTTGGTTTATTTTAAATTTCAAATAGGCCAAATAATTGAGATACATACATTTCTGTACCTATATATGTATATTTCTCATACGAAAGGACTACAAATCTATCCCAGTATATTTAACTTATTACTTTTCTTCCTTTAGCCTAACCTTCTTTAAACAGTAGATGATCTTAACACAGATCTTTATTTTTTAATTCAGATTCTGAAGTTTAAATCTGCCAATTTTCCCTAGTCTCTTACTGTATTCGTACTTCTACATATCACTAAAAATAGTCACATATGCTTCTGAATAAACTTAGAAAGAGCAGTCTGTCAAGTTATCTGTTGTTCAAAATAGGAAACGGGTTTTCTGGGGGCTGGTTATTTGTTTAAAGTGGTGTCAGGACCTGGAAAAGCTCATAAGTAAGTTATTGGAACTTGTATAAGTATCTCTTACTGTGTGACACATTGCCAAGAAGCTAGCAACTTAAAGCAACACCCATTTGTTAGCTCACAGTTCTGTAGGTTGGATGTCTGGGCAATGGAGTAGCTGAATTCTTTGCTCAGGGTGTCAACAGGCTGAAGTCAAGTATTGCCTGGAGCTGTGGTTCTCATTTGGGTCATCTTCCAAGCTCAGGGGCCATTGGCAGAATTCAGTTTCTCATGGTTGTAGGGAAGTCTCTGTTTTCTTGTTGGCTGTCAGCTGAAGCCTGCTCTCAGCTCCAAGAGGCCGTTTGTCTTTCTTACCGGCTCCCTTCATCATTGAGCCAGCAATATTGCATCAGATCCTTCTCATACTTGGAATCTCTGACTTCCTCTTCTGCGACCAGCTGTAGAAAACATTCTGCTTTTAAAGAGCTCTTGTGATTAATAGGCCCACCCAGATGATGTCCCTGTTTTAAGGTCGATTGATTCGGGACCTTAATTACACCTGCAAAATCCCTTCACAGCAGTGTCTAGATTAGTGTTTGATTGAATAACTGGAAGAAAATGTGTGCATACCAGGGGTCAGGATCTTGCAAGATAGTTTTTCTTAGAATGTTGCCTACCACAGAGGTTGATTCTTAAACTGTCTTGAGAATGAACTATGTCAACTGCCTATAAACTGCCTTTTAATATATTTATTAATCTGGATCAATAGTTGTGCCTTTGCCACCTCTTTCCATAATTTTGAATCAGTTTTTAAAATGTCACTCTCCTTTCTGGGGGTAAATAATAATTTGCTTTAAGATATCTTCCTTTTTACAAGTACACACAACTGACATTTCCATTCAGAGGGGAAATATTGAATTAAAATTCTGTAGAAATTCAAGTTCTCTAGTTATCACATATTTTTCAATGTCACATTCCTTAGATGCCAGATCGAGATGGAGATGTTGGATGGAGCAGCAGCGAACCAGTCTCCGTCTCTGATGTGAGGGGTAGTGGCGTGTGAGTGGGGCAGTGAGGACCAGGTATGGAAAAGTAGTAGTGCCATCGGAGTCTCTGCTCAGTTTCTGTTGCTACTGCTTACTTTGTGTTAAGAAGTTAGATGAGATAGTGTTTAATGGAAGATTTGTTCCCTGCTTTGCCTCTTCCTTCCACTGTCCTCACTGAGGCCTCCTCACCTCATGATTGAATTACTGCATAGCCCCCCTCCGCACCCCCCAGCCTCTCCCAGGCTTTTCTCCTTTAATTCAGTCTACACGTGGCTGCTCAATCAATCTTCCTAAAACATTGCCGTCATCACATTAGTCCCTTGATATGGCAGGTGGAATGGAGTGGAAGGAGATAAACTGGGAGACAGGCAGCCTGGACTAGCGCCCTGGGTCAGCCACTATCAGCCAGTGACTTCAATAGTGTCCTTCTCCAAGTCGTCATTTCCTTCTAGGCAAAATGAATATAATGCAGTCCTAGGGCTACATCTAACTCTAAAATCCCACATACCTGTGATCAGAAATTTACAGTCTCATGGATGAGTTTATCCCAAATCTGATTTGTACATCCCTGCTGCCATCCTGAGCTATCCATGCCTTCTCTGTCTTCTTTCTCTATGGTGACCATAAAACTTTTGGGGAGTTAGAAGTTCATCTTCCTCTGAAATATTAGACACCTGCCTGGTTGACTTCAGTGCAAACTCATTAAAGAGACTTCAGGGGTTTATATAGCTGCATGCAATTTTGGGGATAAAATTCAATTTTCCAGTTTGGCATCATCTGAGGTTCTAGTCTTAGAGATGTTTCTACCTTGCCAACATTTCCCCCTCGCCTTGCACCAGGCCCGCATCTGCCTCTCTTGCTGTCTTCATACCTCCCCTTGACTTCTGCTCTCTATCTAGGAAAAACATTCCTTCCTTTCCCTCTCCTCTTTCAATCCATCCTTCAAATTCTATCTTGGCTGATCTTTGTGAAGCTTTTCTGGATGTCTTCAGCTTGACATTACAGTTCATGCATTTGGAACTCTCACCTTTATCGCACAACTCAGCTCTTTCCTATGGATTGTCTAAGTAATGATGCCAATAATATTAGCCAAAATTTATTAAACACTCGTCAACTATCAGGTACTTCATTAAATGCCTTGTTTTTCTTATGTCATTTATTCTTACAACAAGGTGCTATTATTACTGCTTTGCAGATAAGAAAATCAAGATATAAAGAGAATAAGAAATTTTCCAAAGGTCACCCTGCTGGTAGACAGTGGAGTTCTAGTTCCTGACCAGGTCTGCCCAACTCCTGCATCCATGTTCCTAACCATTAGACCACATTTCTGATGATTCTGTTCTTGTTATTTTGTATGTCGTTTTCCTCTTGCTGATTAAAGTATATTGTTAGAAACTCTATCTTGTACTTCTTATTGAATACCACACAACACTTATACTGGGATTTGACAGGTACACATAAATTCTCAGTAAAAGTTATTGATTAATAGAGATGAAGCAACATTTGCTCAGGGAGGGTAGTTTCTAATTGGGTTGTTAAAGTAATGAGTTAGAGCTATATGTCTTGATGAGTAAAGAAGTTTATAAGGTTTTATTAATTTAAAAAATGGTGTAGAATACTGTGATAAAACTATATATTTTTAAACCTTGAGTAATCAATTTTTATATTTATATGCTTTTATATTAGAAATTAAAGCCTATGAGTGTATATGTATATACTTATAATAATTGCAATATATTTAAATTAACACAGAAAGAATTGAAAAGACTATAAACCACATTTTAAATATTAATTTGTAATATTGCTTCTGGTGGATGAGATTGAAGGAAAGAAGGAAAAGGCTTCAAGTTTCTTTATACCTCTCTATTATTTGAATTGAAACAAAGGACATATTAGACTTTTAGAATTTATGAACAAAGTTAAAAAATTAAAAATCGAAATTTGAACCTTAAGTACTCTTTTGGTTTCTCTCTTTCTAAAAAAAAATTACTGTGTATATTTAAGATATACAACATGATGTTATAGATTACATTCAGATAGTAAAAGGGTTACCATAGTTAGCAAATTAACATATCCATCATCTCACAATTACCCAATTTTTTACTGTTTTGTAGCAAGAGCCCCTAAAACCTTCTGACTTAGCATAAGTCCCATATATAGTACAATTCTTTTGTTTTCATTTGAGATATTTTTATAGTACTTTCCTAAAATATTTGTTTTTATTTTATGTCTGACACTTGCAAGCAATTATTTAATGTTTGATCAGCTGGTTTTTAGCAAACTTAAGTGGATTTTTCTTAGTATTTATTGTGAGCAGAATATTAAGCCTTAGTAAGTGGAAAAATACATGTTTCTTTAGCACAGAATGTCTCAACTTCATAACCGTAAGGTTGACATTCAGGATTGTGAACTTTACTTCCAAGTTCGGTCAACCATCCCTTTCTGAGAAATGTCTGATACTAAGATTGTTGTAGATTTACTCACATAAAATATTTGATTTTAATCTGTCAATTAATTCAAAAGATTAGTTACATGTAAATATTTCTGGATCATTTTTCACTAAAAAAGAATGCCAGAAAACCAACATTTGAAGACAAGAGCTCAAATTTTGAGGTATAATATTCTCAAACATTGTCTGTGAAATTCCTAAAAGTAGTATGACCCTTGGAGAATGTCATTGGATTTTTGATGAAACAGGGCATGAACACTGTCTTGCCATTCAGGGGAGCCTGTAAAAATATCCAGAATGATGCTTGGGAATTTTAAACTACCAGATAGTTCTTATCTAGAAACTCAGGGAGAAAGGTGTTTGTTCACTCTGATGACTTCTGTTAGTAAATTTATGCCATTGGATCAATATATTTCCACCTTCCCACACCCCAAATTCTTCTTTTTAGGTTAAAAGCGGGGGGGGGGGGGAGAAGATGTGCCTGATCCCAATTTTCATAATTAAAAAAAAAAAAAAAAGATGACTTTCTAGAAATAAACACACAGAAACTATTGGCTTTCTTTCCAGGACTAACCACACATTTTAGGAAAACAAGTAGAATTAAATTGAAATAAGAGGCCAAAGAATGAGATACATTATTAAAATCATTTCAATCAGAAGTCATTTCTTCATAAACAGCTTTTCTAAATGTTCATTGTTTCAGTAATTATAAGACTATTATCCTTTCTCTTACATCAGTCTTGACTAAAGATCAATGAAAATAATAAACATCTCTTTTATAAAGATAAATGCCATTGGAAACAGGATGATTTTTAAAAGGTGTGCAATAGTTTTAGAACAAGTAAAAAATTGCCTATTGTAACCAGGGGTTTGCTCTTTGATTAAAAGTATTTCTAAAACAAATAACCTTCATGCATATATGTGTGTGCAACTAATGCAATTAATCTTCAGGCTAGATTAACTTGATAAAATATTGACCTAATTTGGGATTAAAAGATTACAAGTAACATTTTGTGCTGAAGGCTGCAACATGCCTCATGTCAACGCAGTCATGACAGAATTAACCTTCCAAGCCCTCTTCAATCGGGGCATTTCTGAGCTGCTACTTGAGCAGTGCTTAGATGACCTACAGTGACTGGTGCACAAAAGGCCCAATGTTGCTGTTCTCTCAGCCAGCTGAACTGCCTCTGTGGTTCGGAATTTTGCAAAAGGAAAACATACTCAAAAGACATTCTAGAAATATCCAACTTCTGCTTGTCAAATAAATGTTTTAATTTACCAGTAAAATGAGTTGTCTGGAAGTACATAAAACATTTTTATTACAAGTACAAAAATGTCATTTATAATCGTTGTATAATTGCTTGCAAGTGTCAGGCATTTTGCTATTAAGTGTAAAATCTAGAAGCTTGAAAAATTTTACCCTGATGTTTAATTCTCTTTCTGTGATTTTGGTTATAGTTTTCTGACAATTAATAAGGAATTCTTACTGACTGGTTTGTGTAGATAGAGATAGAGATAATGGCATTTGACTCCTTTTTCCCACTGGGCTAAGAGTATGATGCATAATATTCCAATCTACAGTTAACTCTCAAATTACTCTTTGGAATTGGGGATGAGGCTGCATAACAAATGAAATACATAGAAAACTAGAAGGGATTCGAAAAAAATAACAGTAAGGTAGAAAGAAAAGCATCGTTAGCATAACCTTTAATTATTGACTAGAATAGAATAAAAGCTGGCTAATGAGACTTGCATTCTTGAATTGACTTTATGTTCCTTTAATAGAGTTCCTAATTATCTGCATTCTGATTTTCGTCATCTGTATGAGTACACCAAATATTTACATAGAAGGAAGACAGGAAAAGTCCAATTTTATCAGCTTATACATTAGTAAAATCTTCATATATAGAAGTATGTGAAAGAGGAATATCTCAGTCTGGGTCAACCTTGTAAGGAGGCATAGTAATGATGTTGCAGTTGGTGCTAAAAGTTTACAGGTCAGAGCTTCATGATATCAAATGTGAATCAATTCCTCATCTTTTTACCATTAGAGCTTCCTTGTTTTGGGTGTTGAAGGCTTTTGAAAAGTCAAGTGTTATCTTTTAGAAAGTGAATGTATTTGACTTTTGTAATATCAGCCACCATGTTTGTTTTACTCGACATCAGCAGTACCTGGCACTTAGCTGGGTAATAATAAAAGTTTATTAAATCAAAACACACACACACACACACACACACACACACACACACACACACAGTGTATATTCATATATATAGATTATTAATATCTATCTTCATTTGAGAAATATTTATTGAGCTCCTATAATGTGCTATACCCTATGCTGTGTACTGGAGCTACAAGGAGAAAAAGGACATTTTTTGACAAGGAAGTCTCTAGCAGAAATGTGCTCTTTCTTTACTAAAAAGATTAACAAGTGTCAGAGAAGTTTTAAAGACATATATGGGAGAATTTAAAAAATTAGTTTACAAAATTGAAAAGGAATTAAAAGGGAAATAAATGTGTAATCATGTCATTCAATGATTACTGTATTTTTTAAACCTAGCAATTTGTTTTGGACCTACCGAAAGTCAAGAGTGACTGAGTCTTTTTATGTAGATCTGAAGTATGAGCTGTTAAATATGTCTTATTCAATGGGTGGATGAATGGATTCTCTAACAAAATAGTAATTTCTCCCATTATTTTTCTTTTCACTCATCTAAAATCACTCCTACAGAGTTCTGGAGAACCAAGAAATTACATTTTAAAACTTTGTAAGATACAAAAAAATAGTGTTTCTTAATCAGTAGATTCAGGGGTTATAGCTTTTCTATAATCTTTCATTTTTTCCTGATAGTTCCCATTTTATTTGATTGGAGATTTAGCATAGGGTAGTGGAAGGAACAAAGATTTTTTTTGGATCAAGAGAAACCATATATAAGTCCTAGAAAATAATGAACTGTATATGAACAACTAAAATGAACAAATTGATTAATTTCTAGTTGTATTTCTATTATAACTCTGTTCATATTGTAAGACCCGTGCACCATGCACAAATCCCACACGTCGGGATGGCTCACCTCACAAAGACCACGAGGTAGAGACCATTGCAATAAACATGAGGTTTTATTATTCCAGCATGCTGGGGTCGCTTTGTCTCCAGGACAAAAGCGGCCCCCAGTTTACAATACAAGCACCTTTTATACAGTTTTTCCTGAACAGATCTTTATGACAGGATGATTTGTTGGTTATCTGTGGTGCCCTTGGATTTATGGGCAGACTTTAGCAGGCTGGCACCCCGATAGATCTAGATCTGTGGTGCCTTTAGATTTACAGGTGGGCTTCAGCAGGCTGGTACCCCCAATAAGGAACGGCGCTTCTCTCAATGTATATTTTCCCTGGGGCCTGGCCAGGAGGCTCTTAGATAAGGTACTAGTCAGTTCCTGGAACCAGGTGGGGGCCATTCCCTTCTTGGAATGTTTAGTGTACTTGGGCCCACCTGCCCTTTGTATGGCCTCTTTAGAAGCTGCTTAATAGCCCCTTAGAAGCTGCTTTACATCTCAATAGCCCCTTAGAAGCTGCTTTACTTAGAATGTCACTAGCAAGCATTTGTCACAAAACTGTGAATACTAAAGTTTATATTTTTCTACAATCCCCTACAATTTCACTAAAGTTTATGTTTTTCTACAGTCCCCTACAATATGAGTTAAAGTTCCTGCCATTTTTAGGAGTGATGCTACTCATTAAATAATAATGTTCAATTTTCATAATTATGTGTTTTGAAGGAGTGAAAATTTTGGTGTTTTTTTCAGAGATAGTCGTTGGTAAAGACGTGAAATCAAAACTAAAAATAATTATCTTTTTCAATACACAATGATAATGTATACATTTGCTTTTTATTTTTCTTTGCTACAGTTATTTTTTAAAATATACATTTTGATTTGTTCTACTTTAATTATCTCTAATATAAAATGGTATCATGGCATAGTAGAAAGCATGGCATAGTAGAAAGAACACATACTTTGGGGCCACATGGACTCTGATTGTGCCAGGCACTGTTCTTGCTTCTGGGATATAACAGTAACGAAGAAAGACAATATTCCTGCTCTTAAGGTTCTTACTAAATTGTGTGACCCTAGGAAATGTGCTGTCCTTCATTAATGACTGAGTTTCCTCATGTGCAAAATAAACAGAATGATAGGTCTATGCCAAACTATTCCAAGTTTTGGCAGTAATGTAATTAAGTACCTATCACAGTGCCTGACACACAGTAAGCACTTAATAAAGGGAAGTTACTATTGTGCTTAGTATTATTAATATTATTTATAAAGCTAGAATGTTAGTATCTGAGCTTAGAGTTCATAAATGGAACTATTAAGAATTTCATCTGTAAAAAATGATTTATTAATTTAAAATTTCTCTAATGTTTCTGCTTCCATTTTGATTATGTACAAGTCAAGGATATCTATTTATTTATCCTTATAAAAATCAATCTGTGGCTGAATGAACACATACATAGATATATGTACACATATATATGGTATCTATTAATTTTATAATTAAAAATAACAATGGCATCTTAATGTCAACTTTTAATGGCTTACACTGGTAGCTCAATATACACCCCAAAATACTTAAAAATATTTATTACCAGAGGTTCTGATTGATTATGGCTAGAGGGTTGCGGAGACTATTCTTTCAGCAGTTTCTTGCCTGCTATTCTTTCTGTGCTATTACTCATTTCCTCTTCCTGTCCTTGGGCGTTTTCATTCATAAGAAACTCAAAACCATTTTGGAGTCTACATGGCTCTGCCATTTTATCTCTGCAAGTACTTAGCACATTAAGCCAGTCTTCATTGTTATTTATATATAGAAACTCAGAATGAAAAGAAAAAATAACAGAACAATTGCTGTATTTCAGAGATTCCATTAGTCTAACCCATTGAATATAGTATATATGGCAGCTTATACTTCAGATGTTTTTGTAGATAAAAAGACTCAGCTACTCTAGCCTTTCAGCAACTCAAAAACAATACATGGGTAAAAGAGATTATAATCTTTCTGTCAATGTATGTCATTGTATTAGTGCTTATACTAAAAAAAAAAAACGACCAGAAAAGCACAAAGTTATAATTTGTACTGGTACAAAGTTCTGCTTTTGTATAAAGCACAAAGTTATTAGTGCGTGCCAAAGAACAGAATATTTCTGTTTTTCCTGAAGAACTTGTTCCCAAACACTATTAATATTATTCAGTTCATCAGAATTTATTGGATAAGTGTTCCATCATATTTGCACTAGTTACATAAAATAAAGACAAAGAAACTGTGCTAAATGAGACTCCACTGACTTTTTCTATTTATATTTTTCCTTGATCTGTGTGTGAATTTGTCATTTTAGACTTGCACTTCCTTCTTAAATCTCTTCTTCAGCTTCCTGGGATGTTACTGTTCTAATTTTCTCATATTTTAATGACTCTTTCTACTTTCTTTCTTTCCTGGATCCTCTTTATTTTTACGTTCCTTAACTTGTTCTGTTTTAATTGTTAACATCTCTCCCTTGGTGAGCTCATTTATGCTCTTGACCTCAACTATCAAATTTAGGTCAATAACGTCAATGATTAACCTTGTGTTCTCCTCAACACTCCATTTCTGCATTTTCAACTGCTTTCAGCGTTTCTGCTTAGCTCAGAAAAACTGGTTACTAGAGACAGAGATAAACTTGGGCACAGAATTTCTCTTCTATCACATCTCCCCGTATTCAGGACAATGTCTTTTTGTGAGAACACAGGAATTTTTTTATGGAGACACCCCGGTAGCTAATGGGACTCTTCGTTGTGATAGCCCATCAGCCATTCACCATTTTTGTGTTATCATTATCTTCTACCACCCATCAAAATCAGGACTCGTACTTTCCAGCTAGACATTCTCTGGTCTGAAGGAATTTTTGTTTTTCTCCATACGTATGGAGTCAGTCATAAGGAATTCATAGAGGAAAATGACTGTAAACACCTGTAATTGTTTCTGTTATAAAAATTTAAATTGAGATTGTCTTCAAAATAAAGGTGATTACATGTTGAAATGTTTTATAAGACATATGTTAATGGTAAATAATTAACATAAAGTATTAGCAAATAAATGTTCTGTACATGTAAGTAAAAAGGATGAATAACAGAGACTTTTAGTGGGCTTTTTATTTTCAGTCCCTAGTACTGAGCCTGCCCCACAGTGGATTCTCAGGAAACATCTAATGGATTGGATGTGTTGAATCACAACAGTTTCTGTTTCTCTTCTGTTACTTTCCAGATGCAATTTTAGACATCCCTGTAGGACTCTCTATAAAGTCCATGAAGAATGGACAAATGAAACTTGATTTTAAATTTATTCCATTTTTAGGAAAAAGCAGTAAAGAATGAGTGCATGATTTGGCTCATATATCTTATTTCTTCTCATATTCCAAATAAATTTAATGTATTGCTTTCCATAAAACTCAACAAATGCATTAGGATACTTTTTTTTTTTTCTTAATGTGCTTCCTCTGAGAAATATTTGCAATGGTTTTCTTAGCATGGTCATAACATCAGTCAAAACTCTCATGGAAGTTACTTCTATAAGGAGAATCCACAGTGTGTAGCAGAACTTGAGAAAAATTATACTGTATGTGTGCATATACATCACATGGAACACATGGAGGTTTTTGATTGTTGAAACCTAGTGGTTATTTCTGAGGAGTGGGATTATGGGGGGCTTTTTCTAATCTTCCTAATATTTGAACTTTGTACAAAAAGTATTTATTACTTTTAAAATTAAAAGTAATGGTGACATTTGTAGGTCAGTTTTGAATAGCTTACACTGATGGCTCAGGTCTCCGGTATTTTTCTGTCTAAGTTGGCAGTTCCATTTTTTTTTTTTTTCTTCCCTCCTTCTGAGTCAAAGTGTAGCTAAAGTTACCTGTTCAAACCACAGCTCCAGCGGACGTCAATTTACCGTCACCTACAAGGATCTCATCACTCTCTACATCAATTCTGCATTTATAGACTCTCTTTGTGCCTTATGATGTCTCACTTGGAGATATGTTGCTTTACATACTGTATTAGTCTGTTTTTGTTGCTTATAAGAAAATAGGTGGAACTGAGTAATTTATGAAGAAAATGAAATTTATTCCTCACAGTTTCTGAGGCTGGGAAGTCCAAAGTCCATCTGGTAGTGGTGACAGTGACCCAGGGGTCTCACATTGCAAGATGGAGGAAGCAAAGAGAGCAGTGAGAGAGAAAGACAGACTCTCCTCTTCTTTTAAAGCCCTCAGAACCACACCCCTAAACACCATTTTGAATCCATTCACTAGTGCATGGTCCTACAATCCAATCACCTCTTCAAGGCTCCACCTTTCAATTACCATAATAGGATTTCCCAGTCTCTTACCAGTCACAGTGGGGGCGAAGTTTCTAATACATAAAACTTGGTGGACACAATTCAAGCTTCAATGAGTTTTGGGGGAACATAATTCAATCCACTACACACACTTATAAGTTATTCATATTAGTCAGTTTTTGTGTTGCTGTAACAGAATACCGGCAACTGAGTAATTTATAAAGAAAAGAGGATTATTTTGCTCATGATTCTGGGACAGCTGCATCTGGTGTGGGCCTCAGGCTGCTTCTACTCGTTGCAGAAAATGGCAGAGCAGCCAGTGGGTGCAAGTAGATTATATGGCATGAGGAAGCAAGAAAGAGAGAGGGAGGGGAAGTGCCAAGCTCTTTTTAACAACCAGCTCTTGTGAAAATTAATAGAGCCAGAACTCACTCACTACCTCTTCCTACCCCTACACAGGGCATTAATTTATTCATGAGGGATCCATCTCCATGACGCAAACACCTCCCAGCATCACCACATTTGATATGAGATTTCAACATAAGCTTTGGGAGGACAATATATCCTAACTATATAATTATTTTATCATTATTTAAAATTTTTTCACTTAATTTGCAAATTCCTAAAGCCTGAAAACTATAGTGAGAATAACCATGGTAAAACATAAACTAGATTATGCCTCTTCACTCAACATCTTTAATGGACCAGTTCACTGGGGTAAAAGCCAAGATTATTTACAGGTTTGCAATCTCTTATCTGGAAACTTTGGGACTAGATGTGCTTTGGTATTTATAATTTTGCAGATTTTAGAAAGTTAATACAACCATAGAACATATTTTCTATTGTGCACACCCCCCGCTGGAGTTCTGGGGCACTACCAGGTATTCATGCATCTTAAAATCTTACAGCACAAGGAGGAATAATTAAAGATTACAAATAGTCGCCGATCAAATCAGGTCCAGTTTTGCTCTAACATGTTTTTCTTTTTTTTTTTTTAGCAAGTTAATGGTTGGGGAGGGGGACAACTTTTGGTTGTCAAAGCTTTTAGGATTTTGGAATTGTGAACAAAGGTTTTGGACCTGTTATAACCTACAAGTCCTAACAAGACCCATCTGCAGGGCCTCCCTGAGATCATCTAGTACCACTCTCTCCATTGCTCTCTGTTTCCTCTCCTGCTTTATTTTTTTTCATAGCACGCACCACCAGTGAACAGCTCATGCATAAATATACATGATGTATTTCTTATCTGTTTTTTTTTTTTTATTGCCCATTTTCCCCTTTTAAATGTGCATTCCTTGAAAGCAGAAACTGTTGCTACTGCATCCAGAGTGTTTCAAATACGGTCTGGCACATAGTGTGGGCAATGAATACTTGTTTGATGTTGGATACATTTTAATTATTTTTGGGATCACTGTATATCAGGTTATGCATAAGAAATAATAAGTACTGGCTCAACGAATGCACAATGGTTAATATGAAATATTTTAACAAATTTGTATCAATTGGAATTTTTTAAATATGACATTTCTGAAACTACTGTTGAAATGAAACACTTTCAATTGCTCATGGAAGATTGAGGTCTAAAAGATAATGAAAACCACACAAGCATCTACCTGTCATGTGTCTGCATATGACTCTGAAGTTGTGACTACATGTCTGAATTATGATTTGCCAATTTTTTCCTTCTGCTCTATTTTTCAGAAATGTAAGTTCTGAAGTATTTTTATAGGAAAACTAAGTTATGGGTAAAGAAATCAAGGATGGCAGTGCAGTAGTTGAAGTGTCAGGTGTTTGTGTATCCTCTGCACTGGTCTTGGTGGGTGTTTTTGTTAAGTCCATGTGCCAGTCCTGTCTCAGGTTCTGAAGGTCCAGCAGTGAATGAGACAGACAAGTCTCTAATATCACAGATAGTTTCAGGTACTAGTTAGTGCTATGAAGAAAAATAAAGCAGCAGAAGGTGACAGTGTACACACAGTCAGTGTGTGTGTGTGTTTGTGTGTGCTTGTGGTGTTTTTTTAAAGATAGAATGGTGATATAGAAAGGGAGGTGGAATAAAAAATAATAATAGTTGTTTGTGTAACTTCTTTCTGCACTACATATTACTGCTGTACTTTGTCCAGTTCGGACTACATTATTAATGGGACTCTCTCTCTCTCTTTCTCTCTCTCTCTCTGTCTCTCTCTCTCTCTGTCTCTCTCTGTCTCTTTCTCTCTCTCTCTCTTTCTTTCTCTCTCTCTCTCTCTCTCACACACACACACACACACACACACACACACACACACACACACACACACACACACACTTCTTTCCTTTACTTGGGTCTTTGGAAACATGGTTTTGATTATGTGCCTTTGAAAGTGGTAAAACACACATCAATTTGTGTGCAAGCATTGTATCTATTTCAACTTCCTACACCTGCTACTGCACTGCTCTGCCAAGTGCCTGTAGAAAATATTGGCAAGAAGGAAAATATTTTCTCATGGTGTATGTGTATGTTTTTCTAAGTAGGTCTTCTTCTTTAATATGATTTACTCCCTGAGATATTTACTGCCTTTTGTGGTACAAGCACATTAGAGACTGGGTTTATTTGGTTAGAGTCTATTCCTTTAAAAAAAAAAAAACTTTATATACATCTTAGCATTTTCTTTAGTGCCTATAACACAGTACTTTCTCAATAAATATTTTTAAATTGAACTGAACCTGTTACCTGAAGGTTTAATTTTGTATGCTAGGGTAGTTGGGATTTCATGGCTGTTTTTTATTAAGAGAGCTAGATAATATTTTTCTTTCTTTAGAATTATTACAATTAGACAAGGTAGTACTTTTGGGGTGTACCACTCTGCAGAGGTTTAGAAGCTAAAAGAAATGCCCTGTGGAAAGACTGTTGACTTCTTGCTCATTTACTGTTGTTAACCAGCAGAACTGTTCCCTATGTTTGTAAGTGCCTGAGGTGCCCACACGCCCTAAAGTTTTGCAGTCATCTTACTCTGCCTTGGTGGAATCACGATCCTTTTTAATAGATAGGTTCAGGAGTGGATATGGATGTTGGATGCTCAAATTTTTGTTTTCTGTGTTTTGGGAGAAGTTTCCAAGCAAGCTCTGAAAACACTTCTGCTCAAAGAATAAATCATTTGACCCCAAGCATGTGTCTTGATGGTGACTTCTTCATACAGTCCTGAAATAAACTTAAAGCTGTGAATAAACAAAAGTTTATTCAGGGACTGAGTAGTCTTATTTATGGAATTAGAAAATTATTTTGAGGTTAATCAGATTCTTCTGTATAAATATTTCAAATTATCTATGGCAAAATTTTGGAAGTTATCTCTGGATGTGTTCATCAGATTTCACATTTTAAAATTATTTTGAAAACTTAAAATTTTTCCTTTAATACCACCGGTTAGAACAAAAACATTCCTGCTTATTCCTTGAATGCTTGAATTTCCCAGTACTTTGTCCTTAGCCTTCTTACCACATGGGCCATCTCATATACTACCTAAATTTAAATAGTTTCTACTATTTATGCTATTGGTGCCCATTTTCTTGATTCATGTGGCTTCTCCCAGTCCTTGGGTCACTCCTTTTCTCTCTTTTAACCCAGGCTTGCCCCTGTGGCTGGTTAGCTGAATTACTCGTGCACCAGCATCCTTGATTCTTGTGTATGTTTATGATATCTGCTACCTACAAAATCCTAATCCTGAATAGTTGCCATAATCCATTTTCTCCACTCCCATATCCAGGCAGCTAAACCTACAGAACAATAATCACACAAACTTACACACTAACCATTACAAAAACATGGTCTCCAATTTGACGAGTCATTGTAATGCCCCTATTTCTTTTATCATCTTTTCCCAATTTTTTCAATGAATAATTTAAACATTTGCCCTCTTTCTCATATGTCCTGTTCAACCTTTTCCTTCTGTCAGCTAATGACCTCTTGATTTATTGAGAAAATTGTGCCCATCACAACTTTGTTACAAACTCTCATTATAACTTGTCCTTCAGCCTGTAAACTATCTCTATCCAGACCAATCTTAAAAGTCTTTTCCATAGACTCAGAAGACATATTCATTCACCCTATCTGATGGTTTGATAATTTCTTCATTTCTCTGGATTTTACTCAAATTTTCAGGCTCCCACCCCCACCTTCAAACTCACCTTCTCTAATGGTTCCTTCTCACGACCTGTAATGATGCTCAAGTCTCTCTCATCCTAATAAAACGTCGCTTGACCCTGGAATCCCTCCATTTTTCCTTCTCCTTTACTTTCTTGCTTTACTTTTCTATTTTGAAATAAATCTGATTTCTTCCCTTACCTCCATACTGAAAGTTCTTTTATTATGGCAACATTATCATATATTATAATTTTCCAAACCCAATCATCATTTTTTATCTTCATATTACTGAACTTGACATTGGACATAAAAAACAAACAAACATGCATTATGTGATGGTTGAATTGCTTTGACTTTTAACAGATTTTGTTTTATGCTAGAAAATTCACAACAATTTAAATATCTTTCCAATTTTCTGTTCTTTTTTAGGTTTGCAAAGACACAAAGCAATAAGATCATCTACAACAAACGCTACAAAACTAGTCAGTCCAGGAAAACTGCCTTAACGTGGACTCTGTAGAATTTTAGGAGAGGCTGCTATCATTTTTTAGTAGAAGTGTGATAAATAATATAATGGCCTTGCTCCATTAAGAAACAGTTGTTCAGAGACTCTTCAAATGAGTCACAGCCTTCATCTTTCTTTGTTAAGTGCTTATAATTTATCCAAATCTGTATAGCATTGCTTATCATAGCCATGGAAAAGACAATTCTTTGACCTAAAATATTTGGTGGTGGTCTTATTTTTGAAAAAATGGAAAAGGCTACAAATCTGGAAAAGGCTACCAATTTTTACAATGCAAAATTCTGCACTGTAAATGGTTTCACTGACATCTCTCAGTAATTGCCACCTGTATGATTTCTGCGGAAACTCTTGTTCTTCTGCCAATCTTTTAACATATTTAAAATTGTAAATATTTGGGGTTTTTATATAACTCCAAACCATAGCACATTTGTTTGTTTTTACACTGACTCTTCTTATGTACATAACATGAATGGCAGTTAAATAAAGTTCTCTTATTCTATAAACATTCTTTGAGAATGATGTTTTTTATAAGCTTCATTTTTATTTCAAAATGTTTTCAAAGTAGTTACATTATTCATGGAGTTATTTTTATTGCTACTTCACTACTTAAAATGAAGATATATTTTAACTTCCATATTGTTTGTTTCTTATATTTCTTTGGAAATAAGAAGAAACCAAAGTCTCTATTTTTGTCACTAAATTTGTGACATGTTTGTTCTGAGATTAAAAAAAAAAATCAGTACTTTAGAATTTTCTAACCAGGTGGTATGTCATAGCAGCCTGTTACCCCATTGTTTAAAAGTGTGCAGAAAAGTTGAAGTCTTCAACCCTGGGGAAGCAGCGTGGACTTCTAGCCAAGGACATATTAATCTGTCAAACCAGTGCCCAAAGAAATATTATCATTTCTTTTGTATACTATGGTATGAAAATAATCAGGAAGTAGTACTTTATAGTAAGGCAGAATTTCTCTTTAGGACTATATGGGGAAAAACAAAACCCTGATATTTCTTTATGCAGCTGTTTATAGTACTACAGAAATAATGAAATATTGTTTTTATTAGACAACTAAAAAATCAAAATTGTTTTTAATGGTTATTAGCTCATAGGAAAAAACTGTAATCTATGTATATAAGCAGTTTGTGTTCATTGTTAAAAGTGAGAATAATTATGTTAATTGTTTTTTAAAAACAATATGTTGTATAACAATGGTCTGTTGCTGAACTGGCTTATAAGTAAACACACATTTGAAGATGTGTTTATACACATCGACTGGCTTAATTGGACTGTAGCAAAAAATAAAATGACATAGCTTCTGGGCGAAGAACTTTTTTATTTATCATAATGCCAAATAAACAGTTTGAGTCTCTGGGTTTTGCTCTTTAATGCTTATGTAATAACATTATTCAATAGAGCAATATTGTGCAAAATAAAATTTATTTTTTCAATTTTATTTATATTTACTTTTGTAGGGTACAGTGTGTAGTTTCAATACATGCATGTACTTCACAATGATTCACTTAAGGTAGATAGCATAGCTTTATACCTGTTAATCCATCCCTTCTCCTTCCCTCCACCCCCTCTCCTCCCAGCAAAATGAAATTTTTAATAGTCAGTTTTTGCTTCTTGTGGATCAAAGTGAATTCAATAATTTTTTTTGCATCAAACATGTTTTATTGATTTATTTATCTGTTCATCAAATATTTATTGAGTGCCTATTATGGGCCAGATGCAGTGATACGACAGCAGTGGAAAGACAGGATAGTATTCTTCCCAAGCTCAAAATGTTAATTTGGGACTATAGGTGCCTTCGTTTTGTAATTATATATGCTGATGTACTCAGCCTGAGGAATTGAGACTTAACTTATACTGTTTTCTGTGGAGAGGAAAACAAATTCTTGTACTTAGAAAAGAATTTATCATTGAAATAATTGAGTAGAGCATAAATAAGAATCCTGCTGTATTATTGTTAGAGTCTGTGAATGTTAGCCCCTTTAGTAGCCCACAAACTACATTTTTGAAACTATTATAAAGTAGATAATTCAACTAAAATCACAATATATGAACATTCTCATTTTTGATATTTTAGAAATATTAAAAATATTTCCTAGTTCTACTTTAGTCTAAGCAGAGATATTTTATCTGATGTTAGGTAATTTTCACTTGAAAAAATGCTAACATAGATTATGAAACTTGTAAGAAAAAACCAGCCCTTAAATCATTTTAGAATGTTAGATTTGTTAGTACGGTACGTGGCAATTTGGTCACCACAACTATGTCACAACCATTCTTTAAGAATTTTAGTAACTCCCATATTGGAAAAATGTAAACCCCTTCTACAGAGATCTAAATCTGTTTTTATTAAATGTACTTGAGTATACATACCTATTAACCACCTCACATAGTTCCCGGAACTGATGCTCAAGTTCTTTCATTATTAAAAAAAAAAAAAAAAAAAAATCACACACCACATTTTATCATAATAAATGTATTAATACTATCATGATATTTACTTCTTTTTGGCTTTAAATTTCATTAAGTGATACCATTGTCTTAAAAAATTTATTACGGAGGGAAGAAAGCAAACACATGTCATTTGCCTATCTCACTAATGTCAAAGTTTCCTTTTATCCTTGGGGTGGGGTGGGGGGAGGATGTGGGGAGACAAAGTGGTGTTAGGAGAATAAAGTCTCTGTCTTTCTTGGAGATGGGGTATTATTTTATGAATTCAATTTCATATCTATCTTGCCATCTGTCACCAGGCAGAAGAGATATAGGACAGTGGCAAATTCACATTAAAAAGGCTGTCTTGGGATAACAAAGAGAAAAGTTAATGGACATGGATTTACAAATTATTAATGATTTTTCTTGTCATTTCTTGAAAAATGAAAGCTATGCACGCTGCCTCTCTCTCCAAACAGATTGCATTTTATTCCTCTGCAGTTTGTCCATCAGCCTTCACTCTGACAACATAATCCAGAACTAATCCAGAGCATTCAGTTTTCCTTGTTGGCTCTCAGGCAGGCTGCTTAGACAAATCCTGCTACCTGTCAGCCCTCATGTGGGTGCCAAACCGACTGCCAGGTTAACCTCTGGGGAAGCAGGAAGACCTGCTGATTTAACCTCTACTTCCCTTCCAATAATCCACAGTAAATAGGAAGGATGTGAACAGGCTAACTGTTTTAATCAGGTCTGGATCCCTTAAAATCTGTTTCATACAGAGCTTTAAGAACTCGGGTTATGAACAACCCAACGTAAAATCACATGGCGGATCCTCCAAAATATGGGCCCTAAAGAAGCAGATAGATCAGATACACTGAAAGGTCTTAATACTCTAAAGTAGTCTGTGAAAATATATACACCACTTCCTTGAGCCACACCATTGCTTAAAACGACTTCTTAATTTTCAGGATGAGGTCAAAACCTATTTAGGAATAAAAAAGAAGGAAAAACCCAATTTGGTTATTATAAAGACACACTTTGTTAGTTTCTAATACGATTGCCATACTTTACCTTGTCTTTATCCCCTGCCTCCCCGAATACATGGAGATGCACACACGTTAATTCTTGTTGCATGATGGTGAATTTGAATATTGTTTACAGATCAGTCTCAAATGATTCCAACATGAGCAAATAACTAGACAAAGTTTTCAAATGAGTAAATATAAATTAATATTGCATGACATTTAAATGACATTGAATTGATCAAGAATAAAAATGGAGCACCTTAAGGTAAAAAGCTTCTTAAAAATACTCACTTTTTATTCAAAAAGACCAGTATATTCCCTTCTCCTTGTTGGAATTCAAGGCACATCAGTCTATCTGCTCCCGTAGCATCAACAATCCACAGCAGAAAAGCACTTGCATGAGCACGGTGTTCCAAGGCACACTTAAAAGTTTCACTAAGTTTACCCTTCTGAGAAAAGTAATGACAATTCACTCACTCTTTGAGTGTTAGGAAGGTAAAAAATATCTAGGTTAATACAGGAGGAGGTAAGCTTATACCGGTCTCTGGGGAGGGAATCTGAACTCTCTCACAAAGAAGTGGTGGGAGTCACTATGACTTCTAATGAGGATCTTTAGTTTTCCTCCATTTAATTGCAGGCTTTTCTCCAAGAACGAGAAGGACAAGGTTTGCCCCCTCCCTTTTTATTCCCTCCCACATAGCAGAAGATGAAAGATGGTGAATGTTAATCACACAAAATGAACATTCAGATGTGAGTTCAATGAAGTGGGTGCACTGTACACACATAAACACACACATACATGCATTACACTCACCTGAAGATTTCTGACCTAACCAGTTCTCAAATTAAAAAGTGTGTTCCTATTTAATTATTGTAGTGACGGATGTATTTTTGTATAATTATATCCTATATTTTATATGATAGAAATAAAAGCAAGAATTTTGTTTCATGAATACTCAATGTTTTTTTGAATAAATATTTTACTTTTTTCCTACTTAATAGGTAATATATGTTTGTACTTATTTGAAAATGGAATTTTAATTTATTTTTTTCAAACTTTTAAAAAACTTTTTGTTAGCATCCTTTTCACTTCTCTCTCTTTCCATGATCCATGTTTTTTTTTTTTTTTTCTCTCTCTTACTTTTTAATTCATATTTTCTTTTACTGGTGGTAAAGTTTACTAGACTGTCAGACAATAATTTATCATGAAGCTGCTGACTTTCGTGGTGAAGGTGAGAACAGGGATTAATTGTCAAACAACACCATATATGATAAAGCTTGTTTTAAAGCAGACCAATTTGTTTATGTTCTGTTTGGTAACTAAGCAGTTATTAAACTAAAATTCAGAAAGAAAATTTAAAATCAGAAAGACAAGATAAAGTTTAAAAATTCAACCACTGGAGTAAAAGTCTTTAAAGTCTTCCATAAGATCATATTGGTCACTATTACAAAGGTTGAGTACATTAGTTATCCTGATTTGAGCATCACATATTGCACACAGGTATTGACATTCAATGCTGTACCACACAGATATGTACAATCAACTGTGTTTCAATAAAAAAAGAAAGTGTTTTTGAAAAACAGCTTTATTACAGCAATAACTATAAATTCTCTGATATGTCTTAGAGCTGTAATCTTAGTATTGACCAAGGATGATAACCAAGTCCTTTACTAGGAGCCAGAGGCCAGGAAATAAGGACTTGGGTAGAGAGAGGGGGGCAGACAGTTGAGGGATAGGGACAAGCCAATTGATCAGAGATGCAGCTCTGGGGGAAAAAAGTGTCTTGAGAGAGAGGATGGAGTGAACCTTTTGGGAGAAAAGTAACTTAGGGGATCTATGTAAGTGAGTTGAGAAGAGAAGAGAAATAGAGAATAAAAGGAGAAAAGGAGTCTGGCAATGTTTACGTATGGATGCTGCATCTTACTGAAAATAGTTACAGAACTTTTAAAAATAGTGTTACTCAGTAATGCAATCTTTGCGGCACATGTAAAACTCATAATACATATCATTAGAAATTTTAAAGACACAGACTTTAACACATACATGCAAAATACAAGAAAAATCTCTTAATAATTATATGAAGGTGAAGGTTAGGAGTGTGAACGACAGAGCTGGACTGCCTAGGTTTGAAATTCAGCTCCACTATTCACTAGCTGGATAACACAGGGTGGAACTTACTGTCTTTATGCTCTATTCTTCTCCTCTCTAAAATGGGGAATACCTACCG
Organism: Cynocephalus volans; assembly: GCF_027409185.1. Lineage (NCBI taxonomy): Eukaryota > Metazoa > Chordata > Mammalia > Dermoptera > Cynocephalidae > Cynocephalus > Cynocephalus volans. Next base: position 97,609,140 of record NC_084468.1, on the reverse strand, counting down.
CATAGTTGTGTTGCACGGATTACTTGGAATAATAAGTGTGTAGTGCTCAGCATGCAGCCTGACATGTGAATGATATCACTGCAGTTTAGCAATTACTCCTAAGAATACATGCGCTTAACCCTCATTTAAACTTCCACTGTTAGAACTTTCTAGTCAGGAATCATAGGTTGGTATTTTTTTTTTTTTGATGAACATATTGAGTTGTTTAAGGTTCATATTAGACAGACTATTTAGTATCTCTATATCAGAATTATATCCAGAGCTTTAGAGCTTTTACAAAAGAGCTTTGATCTTTTGGAATATGGAGTAAATTGATTTAAAAACACTCATACACTCCTTTGCCCTGATATATTTCAGGGCTTAAGTCGACCTACTTTTTGTTTGTATTCAACATATTTATTCAGTGAAGAACACACTATTTTCAAAACGGTTTTCAAGAAAAGTGGCAAGATTAATCATCGAAGCTGTATATTAAATAGAAATACAAAACATCTATAGCCACACTGGGTTGCTATTTGGTAATAATGATATAAGGCAACTTCAGCTTGAGCAGTCATGCTGTTTAGAATACATTGACTGTTATACAATTGATCAATACGTTGTAAACAAATGCTGAAAATGTTAGGCCATTTTTGATCATCTTTCCTCTCAAAAGCACCAGCTGTAATGTGTTATCTGGTTATCAATCATGTTTCATGTTTCTTATCAGCTCTGCACATTATGGTATGTTTGTAGTTGGTACATAACCTAAACAATACTGGCCTAATTCATCGACCTTTGAAATCTGGGTCTAATCTAGCAGTAAAACAAGAAGACTGATCACACTTAAAGAAGTCTTTAACTAGTTCTTACTGTCTGGTGAAATTTGAAATGATCACAGCCCGGAAAGTAAAGTACATAGTACATTTTACTCAAGGAATAAATAATGTTCAAATCAATGGATGAGAATAGAATTTGAACTTTGAATTTTTAAGTTAATATGTTTTTCAGAAAAGAAAAAAAAACTATACTTGTTTGTTAGGATGAATATGAAGAGACCAACCTCTGTCAGAATTTTGCCTCCTTTTTTAGTCCAGGGATAATTGATGACCCTAGAATGGTCTCTATAATATGTAGATGATTTTAATTTGGAATGAAATACCTCTAATGAAGTTTTGTGATTTGGGGATTTCCAAACCAAAATTTGTCTAGTGCTGTGAACAGACCTTTTTACTAAATGAATTCTAAGTTCATCTTTTAAAATATAAATGTAATCATAAATTAAAATCAGAAGAGAGAAAGTTCTAAATTAAGTAGAGCCAAAGAACTAATGGGAACCTTTAGTTAATAGATTTCTACATTCTTCACCAGTCCCCCGCAGTTTGACACACATCCACTTTGGATTTTTTATCAGCACCGCACTCTCCCGAGTGAGCCACAGGCCGGCCCTCTCTTTGGATTTTTTAATAGGATCATTCAGTACTTATATCAAACATGTTTTTAAAAATTTATCCTGAACATTATTATCTTTTATTATCTAAGAATATTCTATTGTATAGATATCAACAAATATTCCACCAGGCCTCTTTTGATAGTTAAATTTGTTTTCAAGTTTTTGCTATTTTGACCATTCAGTTACATAATATTTTTGCCTCTTATGCTTATTTTCTTACAATAAATTCTTAGAGGTGAAATGAATGGGTTAGACAATATTGGTGTTTAAAACTTCAGTATATACACTATATTGTTCAGTTATCTTTTAGAAAGAGTGAATCAATTTATCTCTCACTTTCTTTACATATCATCGTTAGTGTCCACATTACATTAACAATGTTTTCATTCTTTTTGTTGCTTTTTAAGATGGTAGACACAAAAAAGAGATATATATCATTCTTCTAATTTGCATTTGTTTGACTAGGAGTAGAACAACTTTTCATTGTTATTGGTCGTTTAATTACTTTTTTCTGATTCCTCTGTTTATTGTCCATTGTCCACTTCCCCACTGAGTTGTGAACCTTTTTCTTATTTGTGAGCTTTTTTACACAGTAAATATATTCTTCTTTATTATATATAATAAATGTATATTTATATATAGTAAATATATTCCCACTATATATTGCAAATATTTTCCCTTTTTGTTCTTCAATTATTATTGTTTTTTAAATTTTTTAAAAAATTTTTAGGTTTAAAGCATTCTGATCACAGAATATGGACTATGAAATTTCTGCTTTTAGGATTTTCTTGTTTTCTTTGTGACCTGATTTATAATAATTTTAAATAAATATTTTATGAATACTTAGAAAATATGTTCTCTGTTGGTTATAGATTAAATCTAATACATTAATTGTATAATATTTAAAAATTCTATATTTTATTCCCTTTTTATCTACTAAGTCTGACAGAGATTGAGGGGTTAATTAAATGCTCTTACTGTAATTAAATATCCAAAAATTTCCAAAAGACTTTAAAATTTTTCTAACAATATTTGCATAACACATTTTGATACTGTTATTAATTACTGAAAGTTTATGACTATTGTACTTTTATTTAGGAAGGGTCATACTTCTAGCTTAAAATAACCTTGGACATACATGATATTTTTCTTTCAATTATTCCATTATTAATATTGTTTACTAGATATTTGAAATCCTTTTACTTTAATTTTCCTATGTCATTGGCTTGAGGATATTCTTCTATTTGCTTAGCATTTCTGTGTCCATCACCTTAAGTGAAGCAGAGTTTTAGTGTTTTGAAGGTGGCTCTCTTAGTCAGGTTTTGGCACGAAGATTAGAATAACTTCAAAAGATACATTTGCAACTATTATTTTTTATATTTTAGATAATTTTAACTTAATACTGGAATTATCTATGTCGCTAGAGATAAAAGTGACTAATTAATAAAATTATTTTCATCTGAAACTTTTTGAGGGCATAATTGTCTGATATACTTTCAATTTCTTCCCTATCATTTTTCTATTTAGGTTCTCTACTTCATGAATCAATTTTTAAAAGTATATATTTTGTAAACTTAACATAAATACATAGAATACCACTTAAAAGTCTTCCAAATCGCATCTCTTTGTTATGCATTTTTTCTCATTCTGCTATTTGGTTGTTTATATACACCCTTTTTCCTTATTTCATTTATAAGAAGTCTGTCTCTTTAATCAAACATATATTAGTCTTAATCTGATGCTAATACTATTTTGATTTAATATTTACCATTTTCTAATTTTTAATATTTTCTTTCTCCTGTTTTTGTTGCAGACATTGGAATCTCACTCATCTATTATGAATCCTGAATTTGGCACTTGTTAGCCACGTGACCTTGCACAAGTTATTTAAATTTTCTTTTTCTTTTTTTTTTAAAAATTTTATTTTGTCGATATACATTGTAGCTGATTAATGCTCCCCATCACCAAAACCTCCCTCCCTTCTCCCTCCCCCCTCCCCCCCAACCATGTCCTTTCTGTTTGTTTGTTGTATCAACTTCAAATAATTGTGGTTGTTATATCTTCTTCCCCCCCCCCCCCCCCGGTTTGTGTGTGTATGTGTGTATGTGTGTGTGTGAATTTATATATTAATTTTTAGCTCCCACCAATAAGTGAGAACATGTGGTATTTCTCTTTCTGTGCCTGACTTGTTTCACTTAATATAATTCTCTCGAGGTCCATCCATGTTGTTGCAAATGGCAGTATTTCATTCGTTTTTATAGCTGAGTAGTATTCCATTGTGTAGATGTACCACATTTTCCGTATCCACTCATCTGATGATGGGCATTTGGGCTGGTTCCAACTCTTGGCTATTGTAAAGAGTGCTGCGATGCACATTGGGGAACAGGTATACCTTCGACTTGATGATTTCCATTCCTCTGGGTATATTCCCAACAGTGGGATGGCTGGGTCGTATGGTAGATCTATTTGCAATTGTTTAAGGAACCTCCATACCATTTTCCATAGAGGCTGCACCATTTTGCAGTCCCACCAACAATGTATGAGAGTTCCTTTTTCTCCGCAGCCTCGCCAGCATTTATCGTTCATAGTCTTTTGGATTTTAGCCATCCTAACTGGGGTTAGATGGTATCTCAATGTGGTTTTGATTTGCATTTCCCGGATGCTGAGTGATGTTGAGCATTTTTTCATATGTCTGTTGGCCATTTGTATATCTTCCTTAGAGAAATGCCTACTTAGCTCTTTTGCCCATTTTTTAATTGGGTTGCTTGTTTTCTTCTTGTAAAGTTGTTTGAGTTCCTTATATATTCTGGATATTAATCCTTTGTCAGATGTATATTTTGCAAATATTTTCTCCCACTCTGTTGGTTGTCTTTTAACTCTTTTAATTGTTTCTTTTGCTGTGCAGAAGCTTTTTAGTTTGATATAATCCCATTTGTTTATTTTTCCTTTGGTTGCCCGTGCTTTTGGGGTCGTATTCATGAAGTCTGTGCCCAGTCCTATTTCCTGAAGTGTTTCCCCTATGTTTTCTTTAAGAAGTTTTATTGTCTCAGGGTGTATATTTAAATCCTTAATCCATTTTGAGTTGATTTTAGTATACGGTGAGAGGTATGGATCTAGTTTCATTCTCCTGCATATCGATATCCAGTTATCCCAGCACCACTTGCTGAAGAGGCAGTCCCTTCCCCAGTGAATAGGCTTGGTGCCTTTGTCAAGGATCAGATGGCAGTAAGTGTGTGGGTTGATTTCTGGATTCTCTATTCTATTCCATTGGTCAGTGTGTCTGTTTTTATGCCAGTACCATACTGTTTTGGTTATTATAGCTTTGTAGTATAGCTTAAAGTCAGGTAGTGTTATGCCTCCAGCTTTATTTTTTTTGCTGAGCATTGCTTTGGCTATCCGTGGTCTTTTATTGTTCCATATAAATGTCTGGATAGTTATTTAAATTTTCTGTGTCTTGGTTTCCTGCTTGCAAAATTCAAACAATGACATCTACCTTATAAAGTCAGAGTTAAAAAGTAAAAACACTCTAAAGTGTTTAATGGAGTGTAGAAGCAGAGTGGTTATTTAATAAAGAAGCTCTATTGACATCATTAATGTTATATATAATAATTATAATGTTTTAAGCTAAATGAATGGTTCATTTATTTTTATTCATTTCGTTTCATAATGATTACCCTAAGGCTATACATCTGTCTTCACTAAGCCATGGCTGCATCTCACAAGCATTGAAGTGTAGTGTTCTCAAATTTATTATTTCCTGAATTGTTTACTATGGCTTTTAAATTTTATTATTTAAATATTGATTTAGATAAGTTTCTTAAAAATTCCAAGAGAGTACTTGTCTCTTAACTTTCCATTTTTGTTGCATTGTCAGATATAGAAAACGGGACTTAACGCAGTTTCTGAAATTAGGGATTTGTTGAGATTTTCTCAGTATATATATATTGGTGCGTATATATTATTTATATACACATATTGTAATACTGTGAAAATGTTTAATGGATACTTGAAGAGAAATTTAATTTAGGCTTCGTATGGTACACAGTTAATGTATGTTATAAACTTATAATATATAGTATTATAACCTTATAATGTTATCTTAATTTTCTTTGCCCTCGTATGTTATTTATGTACTTGCTTTTTCATATATTTAATAAGAAATAATAAACTTTCCATAATAATTAGTCACAATAGTTCTCATTCTATTTGTAATACTTAACTTATTGGAGAACAGTGAGTTTGCTTCATGTTATTAAAGTAAACCTGAAATTTAAAAGTAGATATTGTAGTTAAAGGAATTTGTCCCCCTTCTGACAACTTGTTTGGACTTTCTTCTCTTTAAAACAGTGTACTTGGTCCATTTTACTTTCAGTTTTATGTACCAATTGCAAATTCCATAATAATCGAAGAGCCTCACTCAATATCCTTTTGCATTAGATTTAGGAGGTGCTACAAATTTATTTTTCTTTGTCTCCTTCAATATTCTTGGGAATTTGAGAAAGTCTGATTCAGAATAAGTGAGAGACAAAAACAAAACTATCAAAAAAAATGACTTGTAACTAGAGGTTGTCTGTTTCTTTTTTAAAAATAAAATCACAAAAATAATTTCCCCACTAAGGAAATGAGCCATAGTGGAACTAAGGAGGAAAATGGGAACCAAGATTTATGTAGTGGTGAAAATTAATCTCCTCATTATTGTGAAATAGAGCTTTCTCCAAGCCAATTCTCTTCACATCTTTTATGAGCCATACAAAGGTCATACATTCATTCATTTATCAATTATTAATTTATCAAATAGTTCATTCATTCATCCAAAACATTCATATACAAGAAGAAAAGCATTGTGGGTTATGCCTCTAGTGCTGTGGAGATATTAAAAGATTAATAAGACAGTGATTTTGTATTTATATAATTTGCCATATAGTAGGGAAACAACATATGGCCACAATTAAGTAAATGCAGAAATGGAGAAATTTTTATTTTCTTAGCAGCTGGTATAACACTTTATTTTATAGAGAGACTCTCCCCCCTAACCTGCCCCATGCCTCCCAATGATGTTAGTGATGATATTTTGATGAGTTCCCATCTGGACAGAGGCTGAACCTCCAAGGTCTGGCTGTCAGCTGGAGCCCAGGCGTCATAAAAAAGAGAAAGCCCTCTGCCTAGTAGAGGGACATTTGGCCAGTGTGGTGACCACTCTGGTTGGCTGAACACTCACTGTGTGGGGAAAGCACAAGAAGATAAGACTGCCTGGAGCCACTCATCTGGGAAGGGGACTTGGGGAAGACAGGAAATAGCTAATAGGGATTTAAAACTGCTTTTAAATTGTTTTTGAGGGTGTGTGATGTAAAGTACCTATTCTACAAGTTACGAAATTTTATGGAAAAAAAATAAATCTTTATTTCTCATCAATTAGTTTGTCTAATAGATTTTGTGGGAAACACTAAAAAGTGTAGGGTCTCACATACTTGTTGGTGCCAGGTTAAAGCAGAACTAACTGGTTGCATAGATTTTAGAAACCAAAGAAAAAGAGGAAAGCTGACATTTGGGTAACAGTAAATCAAAATGTCTGATGTGGTATAACTCATCCGCAAAATTGCACTTCTCCCCTACAAGAGTTTAGAAAATGGAAAGATTGTGGAGACAATGGCATTTGAAGCGGGTTTCTTTGGTGACTGGATTGTGATCATAAGAGATATACGGGAGGACATTGTTAGTAGGAATAAGAAAGTGGGTAGATTTAGACATGTAGACATGTGTCAGATGTGTTCAGAAAATGGGGAGCAATTCTGTTTGTTCAGACCTTAAAGATAATGTCCAAGAGTTATAGAAAATAATGTTGGACATGCATAATTGAAAGGATCTAACATGTTCCTAAATATTACATTACTGGCTGACCCAATAAATAGCAATCCGCTCCTTGCCAAATTAACAGATATATAGAAGATAATTCTCATAAAAAGCTAAGATTTGTTTAAATAAACAAAATAGTTTTAAAGCTTATCTAGAGTAATAAATATATGAGTATATATCCACAAAAGACATAATAATGTAACATAAAACACAGATACAATAACTTAAACATTTTGGTAGTGATGTTGAAAATAAGCAGATTTATATGTACTGGAAGTGCTTGAAATAGACTTACTGGGCTAAAGGAGACATAGAGTTGACCGATGAAGGAAAGGATTATTTAGTCCATAGTATTAAGATTGTCGTTTTGGGAAAAAAATGTAAACCCCAACATTTCACATTTTATATTTTGAAAAAATCAAGTCAAATTAAATAGTTTAAAAATATAGAAACACCTAAAAATAAATAGCACCAAATACCTGTTAAACATTTATTTCGGGGAGAAAGAGGAAGCATATGACTGGGAAATTTTAGAAGCAACTGAAGTCATCATAGAGTTGAATATCTACTGTTGATATAAATAAGATTGATATAAACAAATAGGATGTAAATAGGAATTTGAAAGAAGGAGAGTCCATTTTGGATAGCAGGAGCTGAAGAGATTTCATCAGAACCAGACCTGGTCCTTAAGGGAAGGAAAGGATTTGTTCTGAGTAGGACAAGTGGACAGGAGGGGAAGTGTGAAGTGGCCTGCAGCTGGGGAAGACATTTGCAGGGCAGAATGACCCTACTGGCCTGTTTGGAGCTGCATGTGCTGTTGGGAAGAACGAAGAGTTCAGATTTAGAAGGACCTTGAGAATCAGTCTCAGGAGTGTGCATAGATGGTACAAAATGATTTGGAAGGTGGTTGTAGGAAATTAGGCATAAAATAAAGATGAGTAGAAACTTGATTTATTTTTATTTTCGATCATTTTTTTCCCATTAGCTTACCCACTGTTCTGACTTTTCAATATAAATCTCCAGAAAGAAAAAGCGAAAACTTCGTTTCCATTAAGATCTCTTGGTAACCTCTTGTTCTGGGTAGGAAAGATGGAATACTCATATACTCACAGCAATTAAATCAATTTTAGAATCAAATGACAGGAGACCAGCAAGCTCTTGGCATAACAGTTTTGTGCCAGTCAGCACCTTCTATTTCTGATTGAATGCATTTGCAATGGATGATTCCAGCATTGTGCAAGATTGTCTTGCCACACCTTGCAATTTCTAAAATAGCAGACTTTCTCAAGTGTAATGAAATATGGGGTAACACTTACTTGAAATTTACTACTTTTGTTGATAACAATGCTCTATCTTATCTCTTTTGCCTTTTCATTGATAATTCTAGCTCAAATTCTGATCACTCAACTTCCTCCTGACAGTTGTACTGTAACAAAATAGTGAGGAATAATGAAATTTGGGATCGATTTTTATAGGATTTGCTAAATTCTAGAAATGATCAATATGGCTAATATGTATAGCTATGTTTATAAATTTAATAGCTAATCCAGTAATTTGTATACATTTTATCATTTAATATTTAAAATAACCCACTGAAGTAAGTACCCATCTTACATTTGAGGAAACTGAGGCTAACAGAGATTAAGAAACTAGCTGGGCTCACAGAGCTGGTGAGCAGCACAGCTAACATCTAAATCCAGGCAGCGTAGCTCCAAATCCCAGCCTCTGAGACACTACATCATATCACATCCACCATTCACTAAGTGTAGAGTCTTCCTTATTTGTCAAGATTCAGTTAAACCTTACTTTCTCACTGAAGACTTCAATCCCTCACCCGGATTTACTCACTATATTCTTTAGGCTCTCAGTAAATTTTACTTGTACCTTTACTATAGCATGTGTCACACTACAGTTTAATCTGTCTTATAGTTTTATAACAAGGATTGCAAATTGCAGACTGAATTCTGCTGAAAGACCATTTTGATCTGCTGGCGCAGTGTTTAAAGATATTTTATTGTGAATGCCTCTGTGTGGGGTGTACACTGTACAGTTATTTAGAGTTCCTATCACTCCCTTACATCTTACAAGTAGCTAGTTCTGAATTGGCATTTCTGCCTATCCTCTCAAAGGCTTTTGTTTCTAAGTTCTGTGTTGTGTGTTTTCGTTTACCCTCTGCCTGTTCTTTACTCCAGTCTTCCTCCATTACCCCTCCCCAGACCTCATCACTATATTAAAAGCTCTTTGAAGTCAGATCCTGTATTTTATTCTTTTTTTTTTTTTTTTTACTTCCATTACCATACGCCACAGCACCTGGAATCATATAGTCAGCCTTAAATGAAAGGTGACTTTTTAAATTTCTTGGCCTGCTCTTCTTGATACTTAGGATTATATAAAACTTCTATAAAAGTAGAAGTGCTCTATAACTAAATATTTCCAAGAAATTTTGAAAGGACATTATTAACATTAACCTTGACATAAGCCATTTTTAAATGGCTTAAATGGCACTTGTAAATCATTCCTTAGAACTACGTCTATTGCTTTTTAAAAAAAACACATAAGCAAACATTTCCCCTCAACAAAAATGTTTATTTAGTCAAACATCTGATAGTAATCTCACCAAATAGCTACTTGAGGAGCAGTATTTTTTCATAGCACTTTATGAGTCTAGATGTAGTCATAATGGTTGCAGGTCATTATTTCCTATCTGATAGCATGTTACTTTCCCAATCTTTAGTAATGCTAAACTTGGAAAAGAATCTACTCTAATACCACTTTGTTATCTATAAATTACATACCAAGTCAAATCTTTAAAAAAATTATGTACTAATTGTCACTTTCTTTTCTTTATTGGAGACAAAACCAACACTTTTAATTTGAAAGCTGTGAACATCACTTCAGTTCCCTTGTTTCTAGATGAGGGACATAATCAGAAAAGATTATGAGGTTAAATTGTTCATAATCATTTTTTTGAAGAAAACTCATTAACCTTAGCATCAATATTTATGATATTCTAACAATATTTCTGCTCTGGAGTAAATTTACTAAGTAGATTATGGTCACGATTCATCTGTACTGAAATATAAAACTACCTCAATTAAATTAAATATGTTTTGAGTGTGTTACTTGTAATAAGTATTGTTTGATTCAAATTATTATCCAGTTATTGGACAAAAACTGAAATTTTCAAGATATGATGAAGGACAATATACTGACATAGAATAAATAGAAAATGTACTAAATACTACAGGGGAATATAGGTAGCAGGGTTTAATCAAATTCTATTATATATAATATGGAATCAAGAATTTTTTTCTTATGTTGCTCCTTGACATCCATTTTCAGTATCTGGTACTACCAGCTTCATTTACTGTAAACATTTCATAAGTTACTTTTCAAAACATGACCTCAGTTCTGTAGGGATGCAAAGGTTTTTAATTCTAAAGGAGGAAAAAATGTGAACTCATAAGGCCTATATCTTGGACATACTTTTAACAGTTTGGGTTTAAATGAGACCTATTTTGCTGCACTTGTGGATGGAAATGAATTATACTTTTTCTTTAACTCCTGTGGCAAACCATTTAAAAGTATGAAATTAAACCTGCACAGTGATTGTCATGCACGGCTGGAAGCGATACCACTTCAGCCTTTGAAACACACTGTGATTGGTGTTCATGTGGATTACATTTTAATATTATACTGGAAGCTTAATTATAAAGGATTATTAGCAGATCATAAGAGGACTACAATGAAATAGGGTCGTGCAGAGTGGAATATTATTAGCTGTCTAATCTTCAAGTCACAACTTCCTCTCAGGTTGACAACTTTCTTCAATGTGAACTGTGGACTGGGTTTATAAGGGCTACGAGTTTTTTCTGCTGACATTTTTAGCAAAAAGCCAGTCTGCACTGCTGTCACTTTGAATTTTTGTTTGTTGATTTGGTTGCTTCTAGTAATGTTCTATGATCCTTAGAAACTGAGCTTCATAATATGTTCTATCAGAAGCTTGACTGCATTGGCTGACGAGTATCAGTTGATGAAAAATGAGTAAGATATAAGATAATAAAATCTTTATTTTCTTTCCTTGGCAAAGGTAAAAAATGAAATGAATGAATGTATTAAAGCAGGTATTGGGCTCCACATTAAAAATCTTTCTAATCTCACAGCAAAACTGCAATTAGGCAAAGAATCAGTGCTGCCTGTTAAGCTTTTCAACAGATGATAGGAGTGGCCTGGCATAGCCAACTCTGTTTTTCATAATGTGAGTCCAGCATTGTCTTAAAATAGCACTTATGTTGACTTTGTCATGTTAACTGTGGGAACTTTGGAGGAAATACATTTAGGCACTTGAAGACTATAAGTTAAAAGATAAGGCCAACTGATACTGTGAGCAGGGTGCCTGAGAGGTAAATTGCATGGAGAAACTAAACATGACAGGCTTAGATAAAACACTTATTATGATTAATACCAGGAGTAGTAACAAGCTCGTTTCTTTCTGCAGCCCCAGGAAACCCCACTTTTACCTGATAATGTTTATGGCTCCAGCTCACTCACCCAATGCCCCATACTTTCTTAATGGCAGGCTACTAATCTGTGAAACATCAGGACTTTAGGAATTCTTGCTTCTCTGATTTTCACCTTTCTTTAGAAGATTTACAAATCATTACTGTCCAATTCCCCCATCAAGAGCTTAAAGGAGGTAGGCCAGAGGTCCAATATTTACTGAAACTAACCAAGACTATATATCATTTGTTTTCCTAGATATAGTTAGATATCATCTGCTGTTGGTTTTTGGAGCATGTGCAGAAATATAGTAAAGAGATTTCACCTGAGTTATTTGTGAAGGGAATAAATGAGGTAGACTAACTAAACCAATATTTGGGAGCTTACTTTGGGCAAATATGAGAGGCAGCAAGAGATGTAAACTCATAGCACTATTAACATCCACAGAAGGCAAACTCATCTGCTTTTATTCATACCACTCATAATGACATTCTACATCTTCTTAGAGCTGTAGAATTTTGAACTTAGAAGATGTAAATTTCTTTCAATCTGACCCACTACTAATCTATTATATATCCCTAACATTTTCACACATGAGAAGCTCATTATCACTTGAGGAAGCACTTTGATTTCCCAAACAGCTTTATTCTTATCCAGTTCTAACTAGTATTGATCTGATCTGTTGCTGTATGGCATGTTGGTACTGTCCAGAAAAAGTAGAATTCTTCTTTCACAGGGAATTCTTTATTTATTCAAAACAATTCTCTAAGGTAAGTATTCTACTTGCAGAAAATATCCAGTTTATTCAAACATTTGTCAAATGAAATGGTATTCGGACAATTCAATTCTTTCAGAACATGCACCATTATTTTAATATTCCACTTAAAATGCAGCATTCAAAGAGAATACTTTACTCTGGATGTTGTATGACTAGCCCATAATGTAGATTATTACTCTTGCAGTGGAAACTGTACTTTACTTAATGAACTCTAAATTGTACATTACTTTTTGGGGGTAGTCATTTCTTGGTTGACTCATACTATTAAGTGGAAAGAAGTCAAATAAGCCCTAGGTCTTTTAAACATGTATTTACTGCTGTTAAATTAGGCATCCATTTAAGTAATTTTTTAAAAAAATCTATGTCTAGGACCTTAAAACTCGTCTCATTAGTATGATCCAAATATTCCAACCTATTGGGATGTTTCCTCTAGATTCACATCAATGTGTAAATTAATAGTGCCTCTATGTAATTTAACTGTGCATCTGTGCAATCTAATCAAGTACATACACTTCTTGGCACTAACCATTCAGTAAATATTGTATGTGAGCTGCACGAGAGTAAGGAAAAACTATTGGTTTTTTTTTTTTTTTTCTAAGTTATTACTGCACCTTTAGTGCTTAGGAAAGTGCAGATGCATTGACAAATAGTAAGCACTCAATAAATACTTACTGAAAAAAAGAATTAGCAAACAAACTGTGAAAACTGTAATGTCATTAGTGTGTAAGTGTGTCCATCTCTCCCATTTCCAGTGACATTATATTCACTTGAAAGATGGCAGCTCTGAGAGACGGGTAGCATCAGAAAAGTCAAGGAAGAGGTTGTTTTTCCATGTTAATTTCCCTTCACCTTATCACTGCACGGAAGAGGCCAAAAATCTTTCAATATCCCCTGGTTCAGAAATAGTAGGAAAATTTTGTCTAGACAGCAGGGGCTGGAAGTTTCAGGAAGAGCTAACAGACGTGAAGGGGTCTTGAAAACTGAAATGATGGTAGAGTAGGTAGCAACACATTTGGATCTATTTCCCAGGACCAGATGGGATAAAGAATGTTTCAGTGGATGCCAGCTTGAATAGATTATGTCTCTTGCACCAGTTGCCAAACATCCCCTCTTTTCAACAGTTTAGCCTTGGTTTCCTGGTATTTAGGTGCAAGTCTCAGGAGAGGGGCCACACATGTAAATTCTTCTGAGTTCATGAAAAAGTAAATTTACATTTTTTTTGCACACTGAGTTTATAAATTGTTTAATATACAGTAAATAATTCACGGGACCCAATACTGAACACACCAAGATTCTGAGAATATTACAGTGAACCAGCCCTCAGAACCAGGTTATAACACGGAAGAAACCAGAGTTTTAAAACTAGGGCTCAAGACTTTTAAGTGTTATCAAACATTAATTATTATCAAGCATTACTAAATATTAATGACTATAAACAATAAGACTCACGGTATGGTGAACTTATTGCAGAATCACTTGCATCACTGATAGAGGATTATATTATCAAGTGTTCTTGGTTTCACACAATAGAGTATGTTCTGGGAAGTTTAAATAGAAAAGAAATATGTTAGAAGGATGGTAGGTATTTCACAGAATTATTGGGGAGGCAAGTGAAGCTTAAGGTTAAGCTCAAACTCTGTCCAAAACTGTGCCCCAAATTATGGCCTCTGTCACTGATGCCACCAAGAATGGAATGTCAGGAACTCAATCTTACTGCAATGAGCACAACTACCAGCACCAGTGTTCATTTTTGCATTGGCAACCTGAACATGCACCCCCTGCCCACCTAAGACACTGAAGCCTTTGCTGCAACCCACGCCAGTGAAGTTGAAGCCTCTGCTTAAGGTGCTCATTTCTAAATCAAAGGCTTGAGTACTTGGGTATGATGGGCACAGGTTAGTTCACAAGTCTGTAGGTAGTGGTACGGAAGGCTGAGATTCTGTATTCTGACTTCTACATTGAAAAAGGAGACAAAATCTGGACATTTTCTCTAATACAGGAAGACTATTCAAAACAGTGGGAAGATGTGAACTCAAGCATTCAATAAATATTTACTTAGTGTCAACCCCATGCTTAAGACTGTTGTTATTTGGGACATAGAACTGAACAAGAGGTCAAATATCCTGGATATTGTACAGTCCATATTCTGGGGAGTTGACTGAGAGGGTAGAAGAAAAGAGAAAAACAGGTAATAAACGAGCACTTAAGTAGAAACTTTAGTATGTCAGATAGTTATAACTATTAAGTCAAATAATGGAGCTGGGAAAGGAGATAGAGAAATGCAGGGGCAAGGATGGTTGCACATTTAAATAGTTATGGTTATGGTTATGAAGGCCTCTCTGCAAATGTAATATTTGAGACCTGAATGACATGAGAAGAAATGACAGAGGTAATAATGAGAGGGAAATAAGGGGGGGGGGGGGGAAATGTGTAAATCCTTCCAGCATATTGTAAAAACTTTGGTTTTCACTTTGAGCTCAAGGTTTGTTTTTGTTTCTGTTTTTTATAGGCTTTATATTTTTAGAGAATTTTTAGGTTCACAGCAAAATTAAAAGGAAGTTACAGATGCTTGCCAAATATCTCCTGCCCCCACACACATGCAGAGCCTCCTCCCCCATTATCAACATCCCCCACCAGAGTGGTACATTTGTCACAACTGATAAATCTACATTGACACATCACAGTCATACAAAGCCCACAGTTTACATTAGAGTTCACTATTGATGTACATTCTGTGAGTTTGGATAAATGTATAATGACATGTATTCACCACTATTGTACCGTACAGAGTACTTTCACTGTCCTCTGTGCTCTGTCTATTCATCCCTCCCTCCCTCCTCCTAACAACATTTGATCTTCATTGTCTCCATAGTTTTGCCTTTTCCAGAATGTTATATAGTGTGAATTATACATGCATCCTTTTGAGATTGGCTTTTTTCACTTAGTAATAAGCATTTAAGCTTTCACCATGTCTTTTCATGTCTTTTCCTCCATGTCTTTTCAAGCATTTAAGGAAGCTTAAATGCTTATTACTTTACATGTGTTATTACATGTATTTTACATGTATTTGGAGGAAGCTTTACATGTACTTGGAGTAAGCTTGTAATACATGTATTACATGTATTGTTACATGTATATGGAGGAAGCTTAAATGCTTATTACTTCATATGTATTATTACATGATATCTTTATAGAACTGAATAATATTCCATTCTCTGGATGTACCACAGTTTATTTATCTCTTCACCTACTAAAAGTCATGTTGGTTGCTCCCAAGTTTTGGCAGTTATAAATATCTGTGTGCAGGGTTTTGTGTGGACATAAATTGTCAGCTCCTTTGGGTAAATAGCAAGGAGCATGATTACTAGATCATATGGTAGGAGGATGTTTACTTTTGTAAGAAACTGCCAAATTGTCTTCCAAAGTATCTGTACCATTTTGCATTCCCACAAGCAATGAATGACAATTCCTATTGCTACACATCCCTATCAGCATGTGGTGATATTAGTGTTTTGGCTTTTGGCCATCTTAGTAGGTGTATAGTGGTTTCTTGTTTTAATTTGCATTTCCTGATGACATGTGATGTAGAGCATCTTTTCATATGCTTATTTGTTGTCTGTAAATCTTTGGTGAGGTGTCTGTTAAAGTCTATGAATCATTTTTTAATTGGGTTGTTTATTTTCTTATTGTTGAGTTTTAAGAGTTCTTTTATATTTTGGATAAAAGTTCTTTATCAAGTGTGTCTTTCACAGATATTTTCTTCCAATGTATGGCTTGTCTTCTCATTCTCTTGACATTGCTTTTGCAGAGCAGAAGTTTTTAATTTCAGTGAAGTCCAACTTATCAATTATTTCTTTCATGGGCTATGCCTTTGGTACTATATCTCAAAAGTTATTACTGTGTACAAGGTCATCTAGATTTTTTCATATGTTATCTTTTAGGAGTTTTACAGTTTTGCATTTTACGTTTAGGTTTATCATTTATTTCAGTAAATTTTTATGAAGGGTATAGGATCTGTGTCTAAATTCATTTTTTTACATGTGAATGTACAGTTGTTCCAGCATCATTTGTTGAAAAGATTATCTTTTCTCTTTGTATCGCTTGCTTCTTTGTCAAAGATCAGTTGACTATATATATGTGGCCCTATTTCTAGGCTGTCTGTTCTGTTCCATCAATCTACTTGTGCATTCTTTTGCTAATATCACACTGTCATGATTATTGTAGCTTTATAGTATATTCCAAAGTTGGGTGGTGTCAGTCCTCCAACTTAGTTCTTCCGCTTCAATATTGTGTTGGTTATTCTGGGTTTTTTTTCTCTTATAATAAATTTAGAATAAGTTTATGAATATACATAAACTAACTTGCTGGAATTTTGATTGGAACTGTGTTGAATCTATAGATCAATTTGAGTGAACTGACATCTTGACAATATTCATAAACATGAAATATCTCTCCATTTATTTATTTTTTGATTTATTTTATTTTTTTATTTGTTTGGGTTTTGTAGTTTTCCTTATATAGATTTTGTTATGGATATAAATGGTTTTTATATAGATATTTTGTTAGATTTATACCTAAGTATTTCATTTTGGGGGGGTGCTACTGTAAATGTTTTTAATTTTAAATTCCAGTATTATGTTTTTAATTTTAAATTCCAGTTCTTCATTGCTGACATATAGGAAAATGATTGACTTTTGTATATTAACCTTGTATCCTACTACCTTGCTATAATTTCTTATTAGTTTCAGTTTTTTTTGTTGATTTTTTCAGATTTTCTTTATAGATAATTATGTCATCTGCAAACAAAGACAATTTGGTTTCTTCCTTCTCAATCTGTACACATTTGTTTTTCTTATCTTATTACATTAGATAGGACACCTCAGGCATTTTAACCTCAGCATTATTGACATGTGGGGCTGGATAATACAATTTGTTCCTGTGCGCTGAAGAATATTTAGCATCATTACTTATTTCTACCTTCTATATGTCATTAGGAACCCTTCACCCCCACCCTATGCAGTTGTGATAACCAAAAATGTCTTCGGACATTGCCAAATGTCCCCTGAGGGGAAGAACTGCACTCTACTGCACCCTTTGCACTAGAGGGTTTCAAACAGAGGAATGAAATTATTTGGCTTACGTATTCAAAAATTACTGTAGACATTGTTTCAGAAGAGGCTATAGGTGGACAAAGACAAAAACAGGAGAATCATTTGTGATAATTAGGAGAGAGTTCCAATGTCAGATTTTGGAAATATTTTGAAAGTAGACCTGCTGCTGGGTTAGATATGAGATAAAGAAAGGAGTGAGCAACTGGAAGGGTAAAGTTGCCATTGACTGAAATGTAGACAATAATTTGGAGTTGGCAAAGATCTGAAGTTTAGTATTAGATGTTTTGGGTTTGAAATGCTGATATCCAACTAGATATGTTAAGTTGCATCAACACATATGAGACAAGAGTTCAGAGGAGAGATTCAGTCTGGAGATATAAACAATGAATTTGTCATTATAGCAATGACATAAGAAATAATGAGATCAACTGGGGAATAAATATATAGAAAAGTTCAAGGAGTGAATCCTGGTTATTCCAATGTTCAGAGGTCTGAGAGATGGGAGAAAAACATGCAAAAAAGACTGATGAAAAATGGTAGGAGAAAAAAACAGCTTATTATTTTTTAATTCATGCATGTGGAAATATCATGCTTTATTTAACTAAGTGCCTGTTACTGGACATAATTAAAATTTTTATTATTGCAGATGTCCTTGTGGGTATATCCTTGTCTAGTTTTTTTTTTTTTTTTTATTAAAGATAAATGTCAAAAAGTAGAATTACTAGAAAGTATAGCACTGAACTTCAGAAAAAGTTGTATCAATTTATACTATGATTGATAGTAAATAAATGTATGTTTCCAACATTCTTGTTAACACTGGGTACTCTCATTAAAAAAAAAAAATCCTTCAGGAAATTGTAGTAAAGACTCAATGAGGTAATGTACAGCAAGCACTTACTTCTATGCCTAGCACATAGCATTTATTTATTTATTTATGGCCAATTTTATGGGAAAATAATATTTCACTGTGTTTTAAATTAAACTTTTTATTTTGGGATAATTTGAACTTTACAGAAAAAGTTGTCAATATAGTACAGAGAGTTCTTGTATGCCCCTCAGTTTTCCTTTTTGTGTGTGTGTCATATGCCATTGAATTTTTTTTATATGTAGAAATAAAAGTTTTTACATTATATCCAACTCATACTAATTGATGGTATCTAAAATAGTTGAATTAAAGAAGATTCCAGAGCTGCCTCTGGTTTACTGGGAAAGAGTGGGTTACTATCCGTCAGGTGTATAGAGAGAGAGCGGTGTCAAGTGTGCCACATATTCACCATCTTTACTCCAAAGTTACTTACTTGGAATAATATGCATAAAAATTATACTCACTACAGGATGAAATACTTATTTTCTTATATTTTCCTTTTGGAAATTTTTCCTGTTTTGCTTTATTTTAATCTTTGTTTCATCTAAATAATATAATATTCATGTAGAATCTTAGGTAAGAAAGCAGCTTTATTTTTCCCAATGGATAGCCACATTTCCAATACTATTTACTAAATTGCCCTTTTTTTCCTTGGTTGATTTGAAATATTGCAGTTATGACCTACTACATATTATCTCCTTATTTAAATACTCACAAATAATCTTTAAAATAAGTTGTACAATTCAGTAAAGAATGACATATAGACAAAAACAAAGTATTCCAAACACAACAAAAAAAAATGTGTAATTTGGTTCAAGACATGAAACTATTTACTTCTACATCAAAAAAACCCCCACTGTGAACAAAATTCAAAGGCTATTTATAATAAAAAGTCTAGTTTTTAAAATCTGCACTATTTCATTGTTTTTTACATGGGACATTTGTTCTTATTCAGTCTTCATATATTTCTCTCTTTACAGTGATGACTGCAAGGATTTGACAATAGTGTTAAAACATTTTCTACAAATTCCAGTTTCTGGATGTCTGATTTATCTAGGCTTGAAGTCCTAACTAATTAAAGCAGCTAGGTTATTTACTCTCAATTCCTCATCTATCTTGAGTTTCAAAACCCTCTAAACAATATTAGTTCTACCATTTTCATGCGATGATCATTATCATGGTTGAGTCAAATAAAAACCAAATTGTGTACATATGGATGTATATCTCATTACCTTCCGCACAGAGTGGGTCTATCCCCTCCCCCCTATACATTTTTTCTTTTCTTATTTGAAATACGTCAAGTAATATCTAACTGATCAACCAACCACACAAAATAGCCTAACAAAAAAACCAAAAAACAAACTTGCCCTAATCCCCATTCCACTTTTTTGTTGTTGTTGTGTTCTTTAACATTGTTCCAAAGACTCAGTTCTGTCTGGGTTTTAGCTAATCTACCCTTTGGTATTCAAAAGCATCAAGTCATAAGAGTTCCCCTTTAACTTCTGTTCACAATAACTCCTGGGCATGTACATCAGTTTCTTTAGCTATCTGGTATAGTTTAAGTTGACTTTTAAGTTCATATTTAATTTTTAAGAACTTTCATCTTCTTTGGTAACTTACTGTTTTAGAATTCCTAGTTCTACCTACTTTTTAGTCAACTTAAGGATTTGCTGTTTTAGAGACTAGGCACATTTTTTACTATAGCCAACATTTCTTCTTCTCCCCCTCCTCTCCCCCTCCCTCTCCCCTGCCCCTCCCTCTCCCCTCCCCTCCCCTCCCCCTCCCTTCCCCCTTTCCTCCCCTTCCCCTCCCCTCCCCCTCCTCCTCCTCTTCCTTCTTTTGTTGTTAGATGAGTTCTGAAATAAGAATTCCTCTTTGCCAACATCACTACCAATTTCATTTTATTCTCCTGCTCATAGTTAGACTCATTTCTTTATCCACTAAATATCTATTAAATGGCTGTGGTGTTTACAGTGTGCACTAGGAATTATCAGGATACAAAAATGGATCAAATATTCAAATATGGGTCCTACTTCCAGAACTTACAGTATACAAAAGGAAATTAGATATGTGTACAAATAAGTTGATTAATCGTACAACATGATAGTTATTTTTTATCATCAGTGTATATAAGGCATGGTAAAAGATGTAATGGGTGTTGAAGAGATTATTGAAGGCTGTGATAAAGGTCATGTTTGAGATGGGCTGTGAAGTGCTTGGAAGCAGAAGAAGAAAATTACAAAAAAGTGGCAGATCAAAAAAGGGGCAAAAGAAAATAACAGGAGTGTAAACATGTGTCCCATATTCAGAGGACAACAAATTGTTCATTTTGGTTAGATTGCAGAGTGAATAAAAAGAAGTAGAAAGAAAACAGTTTGCAAAAATGTTAGGAACAAACAAAAGACATATCCCAATGCTTTGGCTAAGAATTTTGGGTTTTACATTGATAATAATGGAGAAACACTGAACATTTTGACCTGGGGAGTGTCCAAAACAGAAGTTTAATCTGTCAGCAGAGGCCAAGATGGATTAGAAAATGGAGACTTTGGAGACTAGAAAAGAACTGAAATGCTTTTTGGAGAGATAGACACTGTAAGACTGATGGCTTAGGTTACTTTGCTTAGATTAGGTAGCAGTGAGACTCAGAAATAAAGTGGTCATGGGTTACAGAGTAGGGGACATATCCAGAAGATACAAGAGATATAGGGGGAACAATTGTCAACAAAGCTAACATGCAGCAGATATATGCATACAAAAATATGGATATACTGTTGTTATAGTTTTGAAATACTGGTGGGTAAATCCCACTTCCCTGAGGCACCTAAGGGTCCCCCCAGTTCCCTAGGTACTTGAACCTCTCTCCAGATCTAGGACCCTCATAATCCAACACCTAAAGGACTATCTGCTGGAGCACAGAAGTTGGTGCCTGTTCAGAACTGCTTACTAAGTAGTTTGAACATCACCCCTGACATGTATGGATTTAGTAAAATTAAGATCAAAATACCATTTCTCCACTCTTGCCTCCTTAGCCTTTCGAGAAATAAAATTATCAGTAAGTCAAAGCAAGGTAAGACAAGGCAGGGACTTATCAGATGCTCTGCTTTTAGCAGAATGCGAATTCCAGGTGATATCCGGAAGGTTGACATTTTCAATCAGAATTACATCATGCTGGCATGTAGGCTGTGTAATTTAGATTGGGGAAATACCAATCCTATTTTCTGTCCATTTGTCTTTGTTGATAACCGTAGCAATGTAGTCATCATAATATTAAGTAAATTTGTGTATTCCCTATGATGCTCTTTTGTCTTTGAATAGAAAATTTTAGGAGAAAAAATTATATATTTAAATTATAATAATTACATAGATTAAAAATCCAATAAGCTACAATATTCATTGTCAGTTTAATTATTATCATTTTCAGGAGATACTCCAAACCAGATGAAGTACAAGCCAGACATTGAACCTTTTCTTCCCCCGCTTTTTGAATGATCTTAAACATATTTTTTTAATTCTCTTTGGGTACGTTATTACTGGAAAACATGAGTGGTTATTATGGTAGACCAAATCAAGAAGAAATACTTGAATAGGAGAGAAAATTAAAAAGTTGTGATTACTCATTAGGGCCTTGATGCTACTGTTTCAATTCATTAAGAAGGCTTTGTGATCTGAAATACTGTATACTAAATTTGGAAGTCTGTGATTGAGTATGGAATGCCTGATTGTAGTTCACTCTTTCATGGAGCTCAAGTGCAACACATCTGAGAGCTGTAAACGCAAAATAACATCTACTTCTTAAGTGATGAATACAGGAGCAATCCTTAGTTGTTGAATTATTTTATCACTCATGTTTTATGAAAATTATATATTAAAAGCTTCTGATGTAATTTTATTTATTTGCAAGAGATAAGTGAGATTATTTTTTGTTTTAAAGAAATCTACATGTACATACATGATTACATATGTCCTGTTTTAGTTTAATTCAACTTCTTGCCTTGTTTAACACACAGTCCTAAGTACCTCAGGGAACATGAAAATGGGTAAAATTTCCTATGTGAGGGTCATAAAGAAAAAGAAATACACAAATAACTTTGTGGCTAAATGTGAAAATACCTTGAGACACGCACACACACACAAATGCACTGATGATTCAAGAAGAACGAACCTCCATACATTTGTGGGGACGATACAAACAACAATTAACATGTTTTGAACAATTATTGTGTGCCAGGCATTATAATTCTTAAATTATAATGCTAAACACTTCACAGGGATTACCTCATTTATTTTTCACGACCTTGTTATGAAATGGGTACAACCATATCACTATTTCATAAATAGGGAAACTGAATCTCGGAGAAATAAAGTAACTTGCCCAGGTTCGCATGTGTATTAATTAGATAAATCAAGATTCCAACCTACATAATATTTCAAAGTATGAGCTGTTTACCAATTTAGTCTCTTACCTTGAGACAAGTTTTAAAATAGCCAGTATCTATGATTCTATATGGTTTAAGGATCTTCAGATACCAGGCCTGTCACTTATTCAAAGCATTTGACTAAGGTGAAGTACATTAGAAAAAAGAAATCATTATTTGTCTGTTTTTCTATTTATTTCTGTATCAGAAATAAGATTTAGAGATATTGACAACTGACTGGTAGAGCTAGAATAAAAATCAGATTTTCTAGCAGTTATACTTGTTAAGCTAAATCTCCAGAAATATGAAGGACAGAATGATTCTGAACATCATTTTCATGAGATGGTGCTGGACAGTGAAGTGCATTTTTTATACATATCAGTAAAAGTGTTATTGATAAGAGGTACATATAAAAAATAGTAGAGAGAAGCTTGAGCCAGTCTGGATTTTAGTCTTCTCTCTAAAAGTGTTAAAAATTGTATCATGGTTAAAATAATAGAAAACCAAATTATGTGAAAGAAGTATAAATATAGCAATTCATCAAACCTTTTGTTTATGAGTTGATGTTCAATTAAAAAAACAGAAAACTAGTTTAATTAGAAAAATAAATATTGTTAGAGGAATAATGAAAATACTCATTAATATCAAGAATTTCTCTAGACTATATTACTTAGGGAGAAGAAAAAATCGTTTAATTTCTAGTGTTAAACTGTTAATTTATGCAACGAATATTAGTTGAGAATTGCCTCAGTGCTAGGAACTATTTTAGGCACTGGAAGTAGAGGAGCAAACATAAAGACAAAAATCTCTGCCCTCCTGAAGTTTATAGGAATAAATGCATATGAATGAATACAAATAAATAAAGAATAATCATGTTAGAGGGTGATAAGTGCTATGGAGAAAATTAAAGCAGGGGTCAGGAGAATGAAGAGTACTTCAAATATTCGGTGGAGGGGAAATGATCTTAAAATTCTAAGCTGACCGGTGATCATGCTATTTTTGCTTCCATGTCTTCACACATTCCATGATAAGATATGTGACCAAGAAACCATTAGGATCAGAGGACATAAAGAGCCATTTGCCTGTGGGGCATGAGACTATGTGATTTCACAGTTGTTATGTCACTAACACTGTCAGATTTGGTGTATCTAGATTCATGGGCTACAGTGCATTAAAACCATCCATTTGCTTGTAGTGAAGGAATTTATAAATTTATTAGTCCATTAGTTCTTAGATGAAGGTCTTAAATGTTATTATACAGAGGAAACACTTTATTTTAAGTGACAGCAAGAGAGAGTGAGATTTATTTAAGGAACGAAATATACAATTTCTAAACTCTCTCTTGTTCCTCATAACACTGTACGTAAATTCATTAAAAAAATATATATTAGGGTTATGAAAGAGTAGTGCTTCATATTAAGGTGTTGACCAGATGCTGGGCATCTATGTGGGCTTGATTCGTGACAATCTTGGTGGCAAGAAGCCACACAGAGGTCTGGGTTCCCTCCTAATGGACTGTCCTGGCCCAAGAGCTCCAGATGATTGGTGGGCAAACTTCATATACAAAAGCCAGTGCAGGAAAAAGAAACTGTTACAGTTTGAGGTTTTAAATATACTCGTATTACATTATTTTTCATAAAATACTGCAACTACTCACAAGTTTTGTTTTCTAATACTTCAATATCTTTGAATAAATTTCAGAAAGCACAAAATATCAAGTTATAGTAATGTGCTTTTAGAAAAAAAAATTCAGTCAGATGCTTGGGAAAGCTGGATTATTTTGTTTTTTATTTGGTTTTATAAGCTATTTGATTAAAAAAAGAGTTTTATTTCATGATGCCCATCACTGCTAAACCTTTAAAATAAGAAACATTTCTATTACAAATGGAACAAAAAGTTTTGGAAATAAAAACCATTCCTAAAGCTACTTAATTAAAATAAAATTTTATTAACTATTTTTATCTTCTTGGCAATAGTTGTAGGGTACACATTTTACTTATAAATAACTATGTCAAAGTCAGCTGCTTGGTTAAACCAATTTGTGCTTAGAAGCGTGTGATAGGTAAACCCAAGCTACGCCTTTGATCTCACATGGCTAGTCCAGTGGAACAGTGGTCTCCAAAGTGGGTTAGCAACCCAGGGGTCATTAACACATGATCCACTAGGGTGGGAGGTGATAAGATTATAAATTCCACTTATGTTGATTTTCATTTAAAATGGGGAAGAATGAAAGTTGATATTTTTTTGTATATAATCTGACACTGACTCTCCCTGGGTCTGATGGTCACATGCACTGCTTGAGTGTTTTCAGGGAAGGGTGGATGTGTTTGAAAGTAGCACATGAACATGTTCATGTGCTCTCAGCTTATTGTGAGGTATTGTAGTTTACATATTACAAGGTGTCATTATGGTAAAACAGATTTTTATATAGCAGTATCTTTAGCATTATGTGGAATGGCCACGCAAATCTTTTTTACCACATTCATGGGTTATCTTGTGAATTGTCAAGTGAGTTATACACATTCTCTTTAAAAATGATAATAAAAGTGATCCAATTTTCCTGTGATATCAAGGAAAGTACATTTCACTGTTTCTGTGATATCAAGTGGGTGTTGATACCATGCTATGTAATAGGTGTCATCAAAGTATTACACAAGATATACTTAATGATTTAAACGGTGCTGATTAAGTGTAATTTCAGAGAAAGTATTTTGAAAATTTGATTTGGATAATTTTCCATCATTGTGTGATTTTATTGTCAAAATATCCTTATCACCTATAAAAACCTTCAGAGTTGCATACTTTTTGGTTTTTTAAGTTTGGAAGCAGAATTTCTTTTTTAAAAAGTCTCCCACATTAAGAGTTTCAATAGGTTTTGAATCATGTGTTTATAAATGTAAAAAGGCAAAATCTTCCACATACTTTATAAGAATATCTGATTGACTCAGGAGAGACATAAATTTCGTAGCAAAACTTTAATAATAATTTTTCTGAATTACATACAATTATCTATAATATGTATATTACATAACTGTGTTATAAATTAATAATATATAGTGGTCGCATATATCTCATGTGGTATATGGTATATAATAATATATATTTTATTGTACTGGGGGTTATAGAAATCGGCAACATGATTTGGTAAATGTAGTCAGTGTACTTTGGTACCTTCCCTTCCATTTAGACAGACATCTTTGTGAAGTATCCCTTTAAGCTATGATTCCCATTAAGATCAAATATCTATTAAACTTATTATAAAGAAATATATTCAATGATATGGTTCTATTTAAAAATATCAAAATTTTTAAATAGAAGCCTTTAGTACTGTTAATAAATGTATTAAATGCAGTTTATTTCACCTTTAGCTCATTATTTTCATTTCTACTTTATGTTTAAACATGTATATTATATTTGTATAATCTAAATAAGTATACTTAATAATTTTAATAATTTATTAAAGTGGAATTCACATAACATAAAATTAGCCATTTTAAAGTGAACAATTCAGTGGCATTTAATATATCCACACTGTTGTGCAAACGCCATCTCTATCTGGTTCCAAATAATTTCCATCAATCCAAGGTGAAATCCTCTCCCCATTAAGCAGTTTCTCCCCATTTATCCTTTCCCTGGAGCCTCTAACAACCACCAATCTGCCTTCTGTCTCTACAGATTTTTCTTTTCTGGATATTTCTTATAAATAGGGTCATGCAATATGTGATTATTTGTGTCTAGCTCCTTTTACTTAGCATAATGTTTTTGGAGCTTCATTCACATTGCCGTGTACATCAGTACTTGTTTCTATTTATTGATGAATAATATCTCATTGCATATATATACTGCAATTAATTTACCTGTTAATGGACATTTGGGCTGTTTTCACTTTTTGGCTATTGTGAGTAGTAATGATCTGAACACTCATATGTGAGTATTTATTCGAATACCTGTTTTCAGTTCTTCTGGGCATATGCCCAGGAGTGGAATTGAGGGGTCATTTGGTAATTCTATGTTGAGCTTTTGGAGGAACTGCCACACCGTTTTCCACAGTGTCTACACTTTTTTACATTCCTGTCAGCACTGTATGAGAGCTCCAATTTTAATGAGTGTACTTTTAAAATTAATAAATATACTTGTATTAGTGGTGCCTGCCCAAGTATACTTTACTGACTAAGAATGAAAAATCCAACAAGTCTGGAGCCTACCTTAGGAGAGCAATTTGACCCCATGTGAGGTAAGTGTATCATGGGGTATGTTTGGGGGATGGTATGGAACACTATAGTAGTGGGAATCTGGGCCTGACTCTTTTTGGCCTCAGTTTCTTGGTTTCTTCATTCATTATTCTTCAGGCTCTAGTCTGATATGTGTTTAAATTTTATATTTGATAGGGATGGAAATGACTCGCAATCTGATTTCTTATAAACTGCGAGCAAATTGTAGTGTACTATTTGCTTCCCTCCTGCTCAGTACACTGGTCTGTGTTGTGGTTATCTTGCTGTAGGTTCCTTTGTTTCTAATGCAGCCTCTCTGTTTTAAAGGCATCATGGCAATCAGTTGAAACAAGATAGAGAAGTTACCCTGTGTAATGCACATAATGCATTATTTGCAAACATAATCTTAAGTCTCATTAGAACCCTAAGTAGGTAGGTATTACAACCTCTCCTTTACAAAGAAGGGATCTGAAGCTAATGAGGTTAATAAACTCACCTAAAGCGTAAAGTGAAAGAGCTTGGATGGAACCTAGATTTGTCAGACATCTTCAAGAAGTCTTCTGACTTCAAGGTAACTTCTCTTTCCATTGTATTTTGGCTGGAAAGAAAAATTGTTTTAATGTTTCTGAATGTCTTATCCATTCATTTACCCAGCAACTCTGACCTTGGCTTGATTTAGCTTTATTACACGTAGAGCACTGATGAATTGTAAAATAGCATTAGTCCCCTGAATAGGAGATTATTTTCTAAAAATCACAATGACTAAAATGATCTCAGGTAGTCTAAAGAGATCTAGTCTCTCTGTACCCCTTCTATCCTGAGGCAGGTAGGTGAGGATTTGTTTATTGCTTTTCATTTAAGCCTATTCTTCTGTAAGTTGGTATATTTACCTCTGGTCTAAGAAAACAGAGATGCTTTAAGCCAGTAAATCTCGGGAGCCTAAGCTCAAATCCCAAGACTAATCATTGTATATTATGAAAAAGCCATGTTCCTATGACATAACCATTCTACATCTCCCATGTGACATTCAATCAAAGATTTACAAAGATCAGGAAGTCCTACGGGAGGCTCTAGAAAAACAAATTGAGGGGAAGAACAGTAAAACCTTGCTGCAAAAATCATCTTGATAAAGAAATGTGTCAAAGTAGTGAGAACACTTCTAGCTCTGCCTTTGGAATTCTGAGCACCAAGTTTTAATATTACGGCTATGTAGAAGAAGTATACACTGTAATTTATCACAAATGCCACTCTCCAAACATTGTGCTCATTGCTTATAACATTCAAAACTAACAGAAATAAAGAGAAAAGTGTTTTACAGAAATACAGGAAGTCAGGCAATGGGCCCTTGATCCATTCCAGCTGAACTCACTAACCTAGTTGTCACTTTATCCACTTAGCTATTTTCTACTAGTGAATGTGAGTTCCTGAAAACAAAGACTGCGTGTTACTTGTCATCTCTGATGCCCAGAACCCTACTGGCTGGTAGGAATTGCTCAATGCAAGTATGAGGAAGTAATTGGTAAAAGAAGCAAAGATAAAATTGTCTCTTAAGGTAAAAGGTTTTTATTGCATATGTTCCAATGATTTTGCCTTAGATTCTAGGTTCTGATATATAGAGGGATTTTCCAGAATGATACAAGTATAACTGCGTGTTTATAACTCTAAGAAGAAGGATGTTCTAGAAAAATGGCAGACGTCTAGATGACCCTTCTCCTGGCTGCCTTCCTTTCGTTGGCTTCTCAGGTCCACCTTCCCCCTCTCCTGTCTGCTGTCCTGCCACATTTCTGACCTGAAACAGACTGCATGAATGTGTTCCCTTCCCTCTGGTTTCTGGTTGAATTAGGTCAGGGAGTCATAGGCAAGAGAGCAGATGGCAAGAGGAGAGTGAGGTCAGCTTGTTCACCCCTTTGACTTCCTCCTAGCCTTTTCCAGGTGGACTTTGCTAGACCCATCTCTGTCTCCAGGTTCCCAGCACTGCTCCCTCCACTTGCTCCTTTAGGCCTGGAAGCTTTATGAGCCATGGAGGATGTAATCAATGCTATTTAGGCTTGCT
Source organism: Cynocephalus volans (assembly GCF_027409185.1). NCBI lineage: Eukaryota > Metazoa > Chordata > Mammalia > Dermoptera > Cynocephalidae > Cynocephalus > Cynocephalus volans. The sequence continues at coordinate 97,579,922 of NC_084468.1, read as the reverse complement.
TTCTCAATTTTGATGAATACATGTATGATTTTTGAGTTGTAATAATATAATCTACTAGCAGCTCTTTGTTATTTACATTTCTTGAGGAAAAGTAACATGGTTACTGCTAATTTAAAACTCTTAAATACATATTTCATTTTCATATGTTTAGGTATCTTTATAAGGCAATTTTTAAATGTAAGGTTTCTTTGGAATACCATGATCTGTCAATTGGACAAACTGCATTATTTTTTACATAATTCTGTAGTCGTTATTTTCTAGTTGGAGATTCAAGATCATAGTTTATGTAGTCAAACTGCCTGAGTTACAAATCTTGACTTTATCACTTACTTGAAGTTTCTAGAGATCTACTTACCTGCCTTAGTTTTCTCTTCCATAATATGTAAATTACAATAGTGAATTTATTGTAGAGTGTTTGGAAGGCTAAGTATAAAAGACTTAGCCTGGGCCTGACAAGGGCAAAACACCAGTGCATGTTCCTTGCTCTTACTGTTAGCAGCAGCATCCTGACTCCATCAGGGAGTGTTAGTTATCTGTAATTGAAGAACCCCAATTTTAAAAAACTTAATTATTTTTATGGAAATCTTTCTAAAGTACACAAATACACTCTACTTTTTTCTACTTTTTTTTTTTTTTTTTAGATAAAGACTACCTTGTCTTGGTGACCAGGCTCATTTTAACAGACATTAATTATTACGAATTTATGAGGCCATCAGTAGATATTAAGGTGTTCTGTTTTCTTTGCTTTTTTACTAAATGCCAAAAAAGAGAGAGAAATTGCTCTATAACCAAGACAGTGTTAAATACCAATTCTAAAAATATCCCTGGGTTCTCTATGAATTATACAGACAATAAGTGCCATGGGATTGCTGGGATTTGAGTGATTAAAGAAGGCTTTATAATGGGATTTCACCTGGACCTGGAAAAATAGACTTGTTTTTACTAATCCTCTGATGAAATGGATCCATTTACACTGTGGGCTCAGGCAGTTTCAGGTGAATGCTCCCCAGTAGTCACCTGGGGATAAGCCTATCATTTCAGAGAAATGGACACTAGAAATGGACGCTGGCTTCCTATCAATATCAAGCACAAATTGTATGGCCCCAGAGCCAGCCAACTTTTGGGATTTGGATAGGTGCTGTCCCTGGTATCAAACTTCCCCCCAAAGAAAGCAAATGTTTCCCTCTACTTCCATCTTAGAGGGCAGTACTATAACGGACTGGAGAAGGAAGAGGGGAACCAACAAAACAAAGCAACATTTATTTATGTTTCAGGCATGTCAAACAAGCCTTAAGATTATTAACCCATGGGATGGTGGCTCAGTGCTCTGCTTTTTCAGAGTATGCTTGAAATGGATCATCTGTTTAAGAGTGAAGAGATGGTAAGATGACTCTGCTTGTTAAAAAAAAATGAGCTTCACAAATAATCCAATGATTAGTGGATGCGTCAAGGGTGCAAAGTAACAACAAAGAGGAGCTGGAAGTGAAGGATCCAAGTAGTGAGGGGAGCGGAGAGCGGGAAGGGCAGAGCCTCCTCTTTCACTTGCAGTGTGTGTCGCCAGACAGCTCTGCTCTGACCATGGGGGACAGTGTGTAACCATTGCAAGGCTCCTCTGGTGTTTTTGGAGAAACTCTAAAAATTGTTTTTATAAATTCAGGTTGATTGTCAGAGGATTTAACTGTGTCTGTATCGAAAAGGCCTTCAGGGATATGAGGATTTTAGTGCACTTGAAATAATCCCTGCAGAGCAGGCAAGAAAATAATATCTTTAGAAGATCTTAATGGAGTATAAGAGATTATTAAGGAATCACATATAATAGATACAGCTCAACTTACTGTCTTTATACTAAAATTATTTGCTTAGCAAAATTAAGCAATACTTCTCGAAGGCAGCCTTATGTACATAAACTTTTTTCAAATATTAATCTAAGATTTGTCTTAGCATATGTTACATTTTTTTAGAACATAATTCTATATTTTACATCTCTCTCTCTTTCTCTCTCTTTCCTTATTTTTTCCCCTATGGCTTTGTAGAAGTTCAGAATAAAGAGTTAAAAGCTTGATCAGGGAGTCAGTTAGGCCTAGATTCATGTTTAACCTTGGGCTATTTATTTCATATTTGCCTTTTGGCAAATTAGTTAGCTTCTTTGAGCCTCAGTTTCCCGATTAGTAAACTAATCATTCCTCATTGCTTTGGTGAAAATTCAATGTGGTAATATACGTAAGGTGCTTAGTGCAGTATATGACACATATATATTGTGAAATATATAAGATAGTACTTTTATTATTCTCTAAGTGAGATTTTTGTGATGATTATTTGGACAGTTTTATATTCCATATTTATTGCACAATCAATTTTATATTTATTTTCTCATTTTTGATCTTGCAGTTTGGTCAGGCTTATTATTATTATTCCACATGCATACAGATAAGATAATTGAGCTTCATAGACTTTAAGTCATTTGCAACTGCTAAATAGGATTGAGATTGAAATTAGGTCATCTAATTGCCAGCAACTGAAACTATTTTTCTCTCAGTGGTGTATAGAATGATCAGTATGGAAAATAAGAATGAAGAGAACAAATTTATTTTTATCTCAACATGATGTCTTCTGTTTTAGCTCATGTCCCTGACTTTTTTTGTTCTGTGGCTAAAAGCATCCTGTCCTCACCTCAGAAGGCTCACTGGCAGTGGCAGGTAGAATATTCCTGAGTTGAGCATATAGGCAAACACACAGGGGACATGAATCAAAGCTCTTCATTGTTGACCTGCCTTAAGGAATGAGACGTTTTACTCTTGCCCAGGTAGTTTTTAAAGCACAGGGACAAACCATATAAAATATAATTTAAAGGAACTATCCGGTCCACCTGAGATAAGCAAAGGGCTATAGGGATTTTAGGTAGCTTAGAAAGCAAGGCCAGGACACCTTCAGCCTCATTCATATCCTGGAAGGGAACTGCAGGATGGGATATTTGATTTGGCTTAATTTCTACTGTCAAGGAAAAAAAAAAAAAACTATCAGCTTGAAATGATTTTTTAGGTTTTAAGGATTTAACCACTGAAAAGAAAGACAATTTTATTAAAAGTTCTTCACTTTAACCATCTATAAAGGGTTGATCTGAACTATAGATTCCAAGAGGTTTTAATTTAGGTGACAGAATCATTCATCTTTACAAAATCAAGAAGTCAGGGCATGAAACTCTAAACTCCTTGTGAAAAAATAATGCTATATTACTTACGAATGAGTATTTCCACACTAAGAACAAGAGTAGAAGTTATACCATTGGTTAGAAAAACTGAAATGACATTTTTTTTTCTTTTTTTTTTACTTCAAGTGCATGCCACCTATCCTTTATTTTCCCTACATCTGCCCTGAGTAGTTTTATTAGTTTTTAGGAGAGATGGGATAAATGCTTCATTATTATTATTATTATTTTATTTAGCAGTTTTCAAAATGAGTGAGTTCCCTGGCATTCTCCAAAGATAACTAATGCATATGAATTTAAATAGGCAATCTATTGCAGTTATTATCTTTACGAATACTCATATTGTCCCATCTTTGGCCATTGGGAGCCTCTTTTGTCTCCTGAGTCCTATGGACATGCCCTGGACAGTCTTTAATACCTTCCTAATCTTGTACCAGGCTCATCCTATATATTTCCTACTCCAGGGCTGGAATCAGCCATTTCTTCAAGGAATGCTGCTTCTTTCTAGTGGGTGACCATTTTTCAAGATCACCATCTGGATATTAGGGAAACCAATCATTTTCTGTAAGATCTATCATCATAGCTTATGTCAGAATTCTCTAAATTATTGCAATTGATTATACTTCAGTATCAGACCAGAGTAATCGACACTAATAGTTTTCAATTATTTTTACTTATATGCACTTTTAAGTAAAATATACTCATGATGCTCTCTCATTATAGGTACATTTATTCATTTATGAACTATATACAAAGAATATTATATAACGTGTAATATAAAAAGTTAGCCAAAAATGGAAATAGGACTTTTGTTGCATCTTCTTGCCATAATCCAATGTGTTGTGTTGTCGAGCTGGGGAAGGGGTGATTGTACCCTCTGGTCCAGGAATGCTAGTCTGGACTACGAAGTTAGTCTAGACTACAAATTGTTCAAGCCAATTTTCTAATTTTATATTGATTTAAGAGAAATTAACTGTGTTGAACTTTGTACTGCTGTGTAATTCAATAGCAACATTGTGACGTGCACTTTAGGGCAACATTTTTTCAAGCTGTGAGCATGACATATAAGTGGGTCATGAAATCAGTACATTACACTAAATAAAGATAAGTATTGTTTCCTGAGACTTTAACTTCAGTTCAAGTGGCTGTTTGTATCTCTGTGAACGTGCTTTTGAGGTCCTAATGTAAAATGAGTATCTTGCTGTGGATGGTGAGCCCAAACCCTTGGGATCCCCTGCTTCCTAGTGGTGGTGACTCACATTTGCATCCCGGCATGCAGTTTGTGGGTTGCCTTGGGTTGAATGTGCCCCCCAAACTTAATCCCCACTGTAACTTTTGAGGGTGGGAAATCCTGTTATATGTAATTGAAAGATGGGATCTTGAAGAGATGATTAGATTGTAGGACCATGCCATGGTGAATGGATTAAAAATGGTGGACATGGGTGTGATTTACAGGCCTTTAAAAGGAGAGTGAATGAGGAGGTTCATCTCTCTCTCTGCTGCACTGTTTTCACAGTGTGATACTCTGCCCTCATTGTCACCACCACCAAGGCTCTCACCAGATGTGTTCCCTGAACTTTGGACTTCCCAGCCTCAGAAACTGTAAGCAATAAATTTTGTTTTCTCTATAAATCATTCAGTTTCAAGTATTTTGTTATAAGCAACAGAAATGGACTAATACATGGGCTTAGCTTAAACTCAGATTCCAACTCTACTTCCCAGTAAGTGATCAAGAACTTGATATAGAGTACTTTTGATTGAAAATGTTTGACTTCTTTTGTCATTTACATTTAGCTTTGCAAAGTAAGAAAATCTCACATTCAGAAGTTTGGACAGAATTCTTTTAATGATAGTCTGTGAAAATATGGGCAAATGCTTGGAAGAGTCATGGAGAGAAAAAGGGAAAATAGAAAGAGACAGACAAAAACACGCATGGATACACTGAGTCAGAAACTATGTCAAGAAAAAGCACAGTTTAGGGCTTTTATAGTACTAGAAGGATACATAGGTTATGGACAGAGAAAAAGCTATATTTACTAAAATAATAATCTGAATTAAATGTATTTTTCAACCGGCAACACATTTATTTGCATGTGAAATTTTAAAAAAGTTGTTTCAAGAATTTTGGCTTTCATAGACTAGTAAAAATAAAATAAAACTTGAGGGCCAGGCAACATAGTTTTAAAATTTGTATTATATCAAGTTAAAATAGATCAAACAATTACCATCCGTTATTAGCATCTTTTGATTATATAAAAGGACATTTTAAAAATTAAAAAGTCCATATTACAAAAAATGAATATATTTTATTTCATTTAAAAATCACCATGCTGTCTTTTTTTCTTTGTCCTTTTTTTCTCATTTTACCAAACACTGAAGAAAAGTTTCATTTGGTAACCACTGCTCGAATTTTTTTTCCAATACTGTGGAAAGGGTGTGTCTGCCAGTCTGCGGGTATGTCCGACAGAATATCTTGGTTTTTCCTAGCTAGGTTTCTATTCAAAACAGAAAACAGAAGACCTGGGGAACATGTGGAAATGCTAAATTAAAACTATACATTAACTGGCTTTCCAGCATCTCAGGGAAAGGGTGGTTCTCAAGTAGATTAGCATTTAAAGAGAGACCAGGCAGTTAGTCAAACACAATGATGGATAGCTGGGTGATTCTCTGTGGGCCCTGCTGCTCTATTCTTTTTTCCAAATGACTGCCTAGATTCTTCCCCATGTCTCTGTTTTCTGGCCATGATTTCACAGAACTGTTATACTCTTAAAAAGATGTAAATCACAGAAGAGAGCTAAAAAGTCTCATTTATGACTTATATTTTGTCCTATTAACTCACCTATAAATTTGCCTGTCATCACCTTGAGATAACTGACCTAATTAGGATTGTTGTTTCAACACTTCAAAAACTTTTTTTTCCTAAATTATTTTTATAATTGTCTCGATTATTACTCTTACATACACTAAAGGAATTAGTTCCAGAATTAGATAATTTCGATTATTATTTGCTTTGGTGTACTAAATCATTCAAAACATTTTCTCTGGTTGCCTTCTTTCTTCACCCAATTATCTGCGGAGTCAATAGCTCTTGCAGAGTTTCAGATCTTTCTCTTTTAACCTTTAACTTGGAAAATATGATTTTATGGAAAAACTTAAAAATGCCTTTCACATTCAATTATTATTGTTAGAAACAGTACATAAAACATTCAGCAACCACATGTCAGCAGTAGCATCATTATTTTTCGAGTCCTTTCCTTAAGTCTTTGGATCTATGGAAAACTGATGAGGGGGCTAACTGACTAATATTATCCTGGTTTTTAGGAAAATCACATATGTATTCTCTCTAAAGATTGCACACAGATTTCATAAAACTGTGTAGCTGCCTAAGTACAACAACACTGTCCTTGTCGATCCTACTTGGATGTGTTTATGGATGCACATCGGCTGGCATGCCAAAAATATTCTTGTACCAGCGCTCATGGCCTCACTAGGTTATCAGGAGTCGATGAGCATCTGCTCCTAGATTCTTCCAAGAATTGTGCAGATCTCTCAGTAACTGAAAAAATTGTGGATGAGATTGGGAAAGTTTCTTCTGCAGATATTTTAGTGTGACTGTCATTCTGAGAAAATCCTGCTCTAGACATCCAGCAGTGGTTCAAAACCTAATTCAGTCATTGGGTAAATTGTCACTGTCACACAGTTTTAACAGTGGCTCCACTGTCAGTGATAAACTGGAAAGAAAGCCCTGGGAAGCAAACTAGAGAAGTGTTTGTCCTTTAAGCCTTAAGAGTACCTTTTAACACACAGGGTATCTTAATTTAAATCCAAGTGGGATCAGCTGTGGATCACATTTCTTTCCCTATTGCATTCATCCTACAAAGCTGTTCTTAGAGGAAAAATGATTAGGTGTAGACCTCCTCACTGGCCATCTTCATGGTATTTGAAGTTGAAGAGTCATTCAGTAGTTATGAATGGAGGAGGGTCTTCCATCTTATGGAACAAAAAGAAAGAGTAATTTATGAAAGCTTATCGTCATATACTCTTTCTTCCTCCACCTCAATTGGATAATCAGTCATTTTTCACTTATTTTTCTCACATGCAATCACAGAAATCCTAGTTTTTACTCTCTAGGGAATCAGTAAGGTCTCAACGGGGTACAGGGATCTTGGAACATTTTAATAACTAGAGGCCTTACAATAAAAAGTATATTTGAAAATCAGTATAAATACTTGTAAAAATACTATTTATTCAGCTTATTTTGACAACCTGGAGGTTAACAGTGGTAAGATGTATTATGTCTCAACTATTTTGGTCAGGTTGATTAATGTCTCTAACTGAAGATATTTTATTACTTAAAAGTCTTAAAAATGAAAGGGGTATAGTCAATTTAAGAATTTATTGAGTGCCTGTATTTGCCAGATTTAAGATGGTCCTAGAAATACACAGGTAAACAAGAAGCAGTCCCTTCCTCAAGGCCAGTAACTTCAGTGATAGAGATAGGTATTAGACATTGTAGAAGTGTTTGGTAAGAAGACATAACCTAATCAAGGAGGTGTGGTGAAGTACTGATCTCAACACTAACACAAAATTTCATCTTGTGCAAAAAAAAAAAAAAAAATGTAATGAAAATACTGGTTTAGGAGCCAGTTACTTAATTGTTCTATGCCAAGTTACCCATAAAACAGAGGTAATATTTTCCTAATTCATAGTTATTGTAGAGAACAAATGAGATATATAAAAACAATATAAATCCTATGTAGTATACAAAAAAGGTTTCAATTCTGGAATATTAAGCTAGATTGTAAAAATCTTAGAAAACAGAGAATTTGATTAATGAAATTTTACCAATGCAAGAAATAGTTCAGAATGTCATTGTGATTTTCCTTTTACATGAAAAATAGAGTGTTTTTTAGTATGAATTTGAGGATTTTAGCATTAATTTTGCTGTTTAAAAATCTGTGCTGTACATTTTATCATTTTGTTCTATGTGAAAAAAATTTCTAATTTTTATGCACATATACAGTTGACAGTGAGAGGGATTATTATTCCAGTGTAACAAGTTAATCATTGAAAAGCCTTTATGAAATAGTGGAAGTAATACTGGACTAAAACTTAAAAATCTCACTTAGAGTTCTTAATTTACAATTGTGTTATCCTGTCTTAGTTTTGCTTTACTCTGTGGAGAGAATAGGGATAATAATTACTCTTCTATTTACTTTATTAACTAATTGTAAAGAATAATTGAGCAAAGCCTGAAATGCCATATAGATATAAGGTGTTGTGCCCAGAATTGCAATAGCAGGGCATATGTTGAGTTAAAATTGTGGTAAATGCAACTTTTCTGGAATGTGGAATGACTTCTAATTGTAGAAGCTTTTCTGGCATTTCCTTTATGTGAATCATTTGCACAGGAATAATAGCCATGTTTTTTGTTGCATTTTCGTGAGTCCTAGGAGGCAAGAGCCTTGGTAAGAAGTTCATAGATATGTCTGCCTGAGAGCAGAACTCCTGCCAAAGAAACTAGTATTTAGCCATGTACTCAGGAATGCTCAAGCTGCATGGTACTGCATTTTTTTACAGGTCTTCTATCACACCAGCACCCTCTTTGAAATTATTAATTGGACTCATTATTATTCACAATTATCATGTGAAGATATTAATTTGTTCATTGTTGGTCTTGTTCTCTCTATCCATCATACCCAGAAGAGTGGCAGGTATGTAGGAGACATTCCTCTCTATTACTTGTTGAATGAAAAAATGACCTCCTGTAATACAGCATTGACCTCATCTACGGCAGGTTTAACAGTCTCCGTGTTACAATATGCACTTGTGTGTACAGCTTGTCTATTTGCTGTAATGTTTTTGAGGAAATGGGTGGTAATTTAATCATCCTTGTATTGCTACACAACCATACTGCAGTGCTTTGTCCTTGGTAAAACCATAATAAATGTTTGTTAAATAAATGACTATAAATGCACTTGTTTAAACATACATTGGGCATCCTTTTGGTATATAAACATATAAAGGAGTAATGGAATGTTAATTAAATTTACTTTTTAATTATTCCTTTAAAAAATACTCTTTAGCCCTAAGCAGAATTTAACTGAAAATGCTTTCTACTGCTATTTAAGGTATTTCGAACCTTTAGATATCAGTTTTATAAATTTAGTGCTTTTTATAAATACTTCAGTTACAAACACTTGGCCTTAAAATTATTTAAGTTTATTAGACAGTTTATTAATTTCTAAGAAAAGAAAACAGTTCAGGAGTAGATAATCTGAGAAGAAGCCATCAGGTGACTGATAATGAACATGGTAGGTATAAGAGAGGTGGGTCTTGTCCATAGCGCGTTCTGTTTTCCATGTCTCCTCTCAGGTTTCTCCAAAAGTCTAATTGCAATTTCATATGTTCCTACACTGTCATTTGGAATCTATTGAGCATGGCAGACTTCATTTAAATGAATAATCCCAAAGGACACCCAAATATTTATTTTGCTTGATATAACTATCAGCTTAAATCTAAATTGTTTTATTTTTATAGGCATGTTATTCAACAGATTAGTGGTCACATTTTTCCTATGATGTATTTCTAGTTGATAATAAAAGGTAGTTTAAGGAGCATACATAATTCTTAGATTGATGGTAGTGTTTTACCATCATGACGCTAAGGCATAGGAGAGTTGAGAGAAAGAGCAACAATCCCAAATTACATTAAAAGAATACATAACAGAAAAAATTACATTTTCCTTCTTAAGGTCTCCACAGGAAAGTCATGGAATATCAAGAGCTAGTGTATTAATTTTCATGTGTAACAGAAAAGCTTTATGTAGATAGTGAAAAAAATACTTTCAGAATCAGGAAATTTTAGAAACGTGTACTATAGGTATGTGTGCATATATCTTTATGAGGGACAAAGAAAAAGCAAACAAAAAATGTGGTTAAGAAGTTTTCTTACCCCATAAATATATATACAGTTATTATTTGTCAATTTAAAAAAAAAGAAATTTTCTTAATTGTTTTACAATTAAACTTGCGTTGTAAACTTGAGCGACTTTAAGCTTAACTAACAATCTAACACGTGTGGCTGTTTTTTATGAGGAAAGGAAAAAAAGTAGGATGAGGGGTTTCGAAATTAGAAGAATGTAGTTAAAAAGGTCCAAGTGCTTTAGGTGGTCAAACTTAAGAACATCCTGTTCCAGTCATCAATATAACGATCAGCAGTTAAACAAAAGGTATTTTTTCTCTTGCTTACCCTCCCTTGGCCAATTCCTTGTTCATTTAATTTTTTATCTAGAGGACGGTAGGCTTTACTGTTTTCTTGAGAGAACATGAAATGTGAACATTATGCATGGTAAAGGATCATAAATTGCCTTGTTATGTTCTTTTTGATAAATTAACTCAATGTTGGGAAGTAAACAGTGAGTCTTTTGAAGTCAGTGTGATATCCGAGGTAACTCTATGATCTTATATTATTTTTTTCTGGATTTTTTTTTTATTGTTGTTTTCTTGTTTTCATCTCTTTTTCTTTCTGTGAATTGGTCTCTTCAACTCCATGCATATGACTCGGAAGTTTAACTAGCCTATGTACGTAGATACACACTCATATGTATATGTGTTCTATATTTACATATACATTTGACTGAACAATGGTCCAAATATCTCAATTTCCTCCTAATTTTACACTTTATTTATTTAAACATTTAATAATACTTATTTTGAAGTAATTTTCAGATTCCCCTACTATTTTGGGTGTAAGGTTTATTTGGTTTTAAATCTATTGACTCTCTCATGGTCTATTTCCCCCTCTTGTTACTTAAAAACTTTAATTGTATATCCTTCAGTGAAAATTGTCAACCTGTGGGAGTCCTGGGCATGACCTAAGTTGTGGAGGCAGCTATTTCTTCCCCAAGTTTATTTCTGTCATATCCCTTCAGATTTAATTGGTTACTGACAGCTTTTTGTTTTCTTCTTGACCCAGTGTTTCTTTACCAGTAAGTGTGAATTGGGGTCATACACTTTTTTGGACAGGGTATGTATTCTTTTTCAGCTTATGGCCCAGACTATGTGACCTGCATCTGTGCTACATCTCCAGGCTAATGTGCAGACTTTTTTTTTTTTTTTTTTTTTTTTTTTTACTAGTTCACCAACTCTAGTTCCCTTTTCATGCAAGGGACAGCCCCTTTTTGGTCCCCTGATTTGTGGATAAACTCTGGCTTCTGTGTTCTAGATTCTTACCTTTTGTATAATGTTGGCTCTCATCCTTACAAAACCCCCAGCCTCTACTTATGTATGTGGTGGAACCCTTTGCACCTATCATGTTGGAATGCATATGCGTTTGTCTATTATCTATATATCTGCAAAGCTACATGACTATGCCAGTTGTTGAGTAAGGCAAATCATAACTAAAGCCAAAATGTTTCATTATTTTAGTTATACTAAGTTTCCACTTGGATTTTCAGGGCTAGGGCTCAGACCTTTCAAAACCATTGTACAGACTGGGTCACAAACCCTCACATGCCAAGCTTGGTCACCAGACCCTTCACACGCAGGTCCACACTAGGTAATTGGAGAAAGATCCTGGGAGCCATCAGCAGACGACACAAGCTCAGTCCTCAGCAAGGGCAGCAGCAGCTTACAGGTTCAGCGGTGGCGGTGGCCTCATGGAGGGTCCTGGAGGGTCCCCGGGGGCCCTGACAGCAACAGCTTACAGCAGCAGTAGCGGCCTCCCCATGGCCCCCTGGGGGAATCCCGGGGGTAGGGGAGCCCCATGGATCAGAGCCACTCCTCCTTTATACTTTAGTCCATAACCCAGGACACCTGGGTGCACATGCACAATTACATTAGACAATAACCAAGGAACACCGGATGCACGTGCATATTTACATCAAACGCTTGGCAAGATTCTGAATATCCAAGGGGCCCTGACCGTTTTTCTATGTTTTCCCAACAATATCTATCTTGATAATTTTTAGAATTTTATTCTTTTATACACCAAAAGACCTTTTGGTCTTTTACGGCATTTTGCCAGCACAATCACAAATCCTGATTTCCTTATTTTTGCGTAAGATAAATACATTTTAAAAAAAAGTACATTGAGCTTTATTTATTTTTTTCTACCTATATCACATTTAATGTTTCTTGAAGTCAAAAAATTTATCATTTTTGTTTCTGGATTATATTGAAGATTACTTACTTATAGGGGATATTGATGCCTATTAATGTGGTTGGCATTTAAATTTAAAGCTGCAAGAATTCTAGTGAGTTCCGGGTGATTAGGAAGAGAGGCAGGCATGTGTACGTACACACGCACGCACACGTACTATAAGGGTAAATGAAGTTCCCCGCTCAATCAGATAAAGATGTAAGTTCTTACTGGAAACAAGAAGTTCACACAGGGCAGGAATTCATGGCACAAATCTCAGCTGAGCTCCCTTAACTGACAGAGCAATGACAGTGACTTATAGCTGCCAGACTGGAGGTATTCCATTCTCTTTATATACTTCAATCACTCGGAAAGCTTTAAAAACTAACAACCCAGGTGTGTCTATCTCAGAGAATGTTTATAAACATTGGATTTTTCTGGTTCTTTCACCAAGTTCAGTGTGAGCAAGGCCACGTCTTCACTTGAGAAATATGTAAGAATCTGTGCACAGATGTTTTGAATAATTTCTCAGCCTTTAGTTTACCACTGTAGGAAAGGCTGTTTCTCTACAAATCACTAACTCTGATTTAACATGATTTTTTTTCTGGATAATTCTGATAATTTGCTTGGCACAAGTTAACAAACGTTTATTGAGCACTGCCTGTCTCTCAGGCAGAATGTAGATGGTGAGGAAGTGGTTGAATCAGACGTCATTCCTATCTCAGTTGGAGCTCGTGATCTGGTGTGTTGTTAGTGTTCTGCAAGGAGTTACCAGGACATATGCATTGCTTAAATGAGAAAATTTAGACAAAGGTTGGTATTAGACCCATTGTTTTGCAACAGTCAGATTATGTTCAAATTGTGATGTGCAATTTGGAGCATTATAAAGGGAGATATAGACTATCATTTATTGAGAAATGACCAATAAGTTGGGGAGATTTGAAATCATATGTGAAAAATGAATGAAGATATTGCAGAAATAGAATTGGTCATAATAAAGTTGGGAAATTGCATTCACCAATCCCTACATCCCCTTTCCATGTAACATAATGACATTCAGAATAAAAAGTCTATCATTCCCTATTTCTATTCATGTGAATGTCATATTAACTATTTTACCAGAGCCACGCACATGGATCCGGTACATTTACTAGATTGTCACAGGCTCCCAATGGTTAATAGGAGGGCTCAAGCCCTTCCACTGTTTATTATTCACCAAATACCAATGCCAATGGCTGGCTCAAGTTTTGTTTACACAAAAGGATGCTAAAGCTACCATCGTATACAAGAGGAGGCCCTTCACATTTGTTTCTGGTCAAATCCAAATGTGGTCTTTAATTTATTTATTTACCAAGAATAAATTATAGCTTTTCACACTGAGAATAAACTCTTTCCATCTGTCTCTGCAAAATTGTGCCGTGCATGGGGCTTTTGTGAGCCACAGATAGAGTCACATTTCTTACTACTAACTGAAACAAGCTTGTAGAAAGTTAACCATCAGAAAGTTAAATATTTGTTATGGGTTCTACACATGGAAAATGTGAACATAAAATTAGTTTTTCTTTTTCTTGAAAATATGATCTATCTGTAAGATGGTAGGAGAGCAATATAAAAATGATTTTGATGCATGATAAATTCATAGCTCTGTACATCAACTTGAGGGAAGAGAGAGTAAAAAAGTTGGAACTCTGGCTTGTTATCAAATTTAAATCATTACCAGACAAGATCATGCTAGAGCCCAAATACTGTGGTTTGGAACTATCTGAAACTATTCCAAATTACCCTTGGATAGCATCAGACAGGTTTAAATTCATTGACCTTATATAAGAAATTATTTTTGCCTGTACTGGTTCCATCTGTTGTAACTTGCAATGAACAAGCCCCAGTTGTGTCTGCAGTTCCAGTAAAGGTGTCTCACAGGTGCACATGGAGCCACTTGCTGGTAAAAGGGTTACTGAAATTCCTTTCCAGCTCTAGTTTTAGGTTTAACCCGTTTCTCAGAGAATTGAAGAAAGAATCAGAGTGGAAAGGAAAGAATACTTTATTCCTCAAGTCAAAGAAAATTTTATTCATATTCTTTCCTCCCCATTTTCCCTGAAGGATTTAGGCTTGCAGAGATAATTTTATATTCAAGTACTGTAGTTTAAGAGTAACTTCTAACCACCGCTGACCACATCTTGTTTTATGTCCTCTTGGGTATGTCATTGCAGTAAGGTAATGTTTATGTCAGTTCTAGTGGGGAAGATGGAAAGAGGATTTTTGCAAACCAGCTGTTAAGATGAAAAGTTTGAGATACTCCAGCACTTTTTGGAAATCATCTCTTTCAATGAAAAATGTTCATAGTCTCATGCTTTCACTCTTTACTGCCCCCTCTCCTCTTCCCACCAGCACATTACAAGAGAAATTTGCACAATTGATTCACTAAAGAAATACATAATTTTAAGGATGGTATATTCAGGAGTCTTCATTTGCAAATGATACGTGGCATGTATTGAGCACTTAGGCCACAAGAGAGTATAACCGATATGTTGACAACTTTGAAAGACATGCGTTATCCCTCAGAATCATCATCTTCAACTATGCAAATGCACCTTTACATTACTGAAAACTTGGAAATGTCTTCTCAATTTTTTTTATGAATAGGTATACAAATACATACTTATTACTGTGTATTTGTGTATTTCGTACAAAAGTTTTAATTTCCAATAAGCATTTATATTGATGTATAGTCCAAGCAAAATGGGACAAATCTTCCCCCAACTTTAAAATCTCTTTTGCTTTGTTGTCTTCCTCACAATGGCAGCTTTGCTTCATTTTCATTTCTTTAGTTACTCCCATTTCTCTCTCCCTGTAGTGGGCCGTGGCTTGTCAAAACACGGAACGCGGTTCTCAGCTCCCCCTCCAGATGGATGTGAGTGTGTGGACATCAAATGCACTGGCCACTGGGCTGCAGGTGGTGCGTTCTATGGCAGTTTCTAGGAAATATTTTGAGCAGAGAGATGGACATAGTCTTTGCCCTCTTACTTTCTTTTCTCTCATTTTGCTTACTAAAGCACGGGTAGACCATCTTGGACCATAAGCATGAGGCCACCCCGAAAAGTGCTGGAGCAGTGGCTGGAGGAGCCCCGAGGACTTCACTGTTGCTCAGCTCCAGTTGGCAATAATTCACATGGTATCCTTAATGAACAGTGCCCTCTTGGAGTTGTGTAGTGCAGCAACTATAGGAGAGTCCCTACGGACTTTGCAGGGCAGAGCCACCATACCAGTGCCTTTTCTCCTAGAGTTCATATATGTGAGAAACAAACTTCTTCCTTGTTTTGGCCATTGTGAATTTGGATTTTACTATTCATTGTAGTTGAACCTAACTGTCTTATATATGCTCCAGCTGTAATAAATTTACAGTCAAGTTGGGAAATAAATATGAATACATAGGTGACAAAACAACTAGCAGGTGGTTTGACAACAGGTATACATATGAAATTAAATTACCATATATTAGTGGTGGCTATCAAATCTTCCTCCTCTTAGGAAATACACACAAAGTGAGAATTTCATAGCAAATGACACAAAGGCACAAACTAAAATATGTTGCTGATGGAAAGCAGATGACACGACTAGAATAAAGGGATAGAACTGGACTATAATGAGACATGAAGTGGGTGATGTATGGGAAATTGCAATACAGAAGCCAGAGGTGGCACTGACTGTAGTGAGAATGTTTGTGGGACTGGTTTGCATTGTGAGGTCATGAGGTGAATTTTGATTTACATTTCAAAATTTATGTTAATGTGCATGCCTTCTCACTATGTGCGTTAAAATCACTAGCTTATAGAGGATAGTGGTTATGTCTTTTATTATTTTCCAATTTCCAAAATGGCCCCAAATTATTTTTATAGTGAGACAAATAAATAGACTTAAAATAAATTCTTTTTTAGTGAAACTTCAGACCCATTTAGATCATGAAGAATTTAAAACATTTACTTTGAGTCTTCAAAGAGATTTAATTTCAAGAGATTATACCACGGCCAGATAATTTCCTGTAACATTTCATGGCCACATTTTAAAATGTTTACTTTGGGAAACTTTTCCATATAGTGGTTTAAGCCAATTTTTCTTGATTGTCTCTTGATATAGATGCAGTTTGGTGTCTGTGCAATCATTATTTTAAAGGTGAATTCAATAGCAAAATAGTAAAAGTGAAGTCCTTACATTACAGAGTTTTACACATTACAGTACTCTACAACATGAATACTTCATTTAATTTTCACAACAATTCATAAAAGAGGTGTTCTTATTATAACAATACTCTCTCTCCTAGATATTGCTGAACAGAGAATTGAATCCAGCTTTTATAATTTCAAATTCAGAAGGCTCTGGGTGTGAATCTAGATGTTATGACATGTGAAACCTAAATTATACAACCTTAACGGACCATCTTATGAAAAATAATAAAATTTAAAACAAATAAAAAATTAGATTTAGAAATGAGTATTTAGAATAAAGAAATCACAAAGAGTAAAAATTTTCAAAAGCTGAAAAATCAAAAATATTTCAAAACATTTTTGTTATTATTTTTGTAAATAGATTTTATTTTTATTGCAGTTTTAGATTTACAGAAAAATTGAGCAGAAAGTACAGGCAATTCACATAATCCCCTCCCAACACATAGCTTCTCCTACTATTAACATCTTACATTAGTATGGTACATTTGCTAAAATTATAAACCAATATTTATACACTATTGTTAACTAAATTTTACATTAGGATTCCCTCTTTGTGTTGTACAGTTCTATGGGTTTTGCCAAATGCATATTTTCATGTATTCACCATTACAGTATTGTAAAGAATAGTTTCACCACCCTAAAAGTCCTCTGTGTTCCACCCGTTCATCCCTGATGGATCTGAAAACTTTCAGTCTCACAATTCATTTTAGTAACATCTAGTAAATTTTCAGGCTTATTCTTGAATTTGGGAAAACTATCAACTTTCATGTTTGGGCTTTAAGAATTCATGGCATTTCAAGGTTACTTATGCAATAAGTATTATTTATTATTCAATGCATTAACCAATTTTTCTCTATTATATCTTTGTAAAGGCTTATTGAGAGCTTTGTAGTTATTTTGTTCATGTCAATATTTTGTGTTAAATCAGCAAAAACGTTCTTTACCAATATATTTACAAGAATTACTCTTCTTCATTTACAGGATTTTCAAATAATCCAAGAGTTTACTCATTACTTCTTTTCAAAACTTATCTCTTCCTCTTAGTAAATTATTGCAATCAGCATGGTCTATTCCCCCCCCCCCACCCCATAATTTACTTCTCAATGTCGGAATAAATTCTATTGCTTCACTTGTTTATTTTATCCTTTTGTTTTGTATGCTACTAATTTTTAATCAGCATTTTCTTAGTTGTTTTTATAAATACATTTAAAGATGACTAAAATAGTAACCCTTCATTTGTTCCAAACCAGGAGTCTTGAGCTACATGGTAGTGTAACCAAACACTGATAATACCTGCACTGCTTGATCAATGAAGATGTGAGGGATTTTGTTGCTGAACGCTCGTTTCTTCAAATTGGCTTGCTATATCTGTAGCAATTTTGTATGCCTTTTCATCTGGAACCCTCAGACTTCATCAGGGTTAGATACACTTAAACATGATCCAATATGTTGGCATGTAGAAAACATGTGATTTCACTAACAGATGTTCTACTTGGAAGAGTACTGCTGGGCTTGTGTTCTACAAACACAGGATTTCTTTTTTTTTTTTTTTTAATTTTATTTTGTCGATATACATTTTGGCTGATTATTGCTCCCCATCACCAAAACCTCCCTCCCTTCTCCCTCCCCCCCTCCCCCCCAACAATGTCCTTTCTGTTTGCTTGTTGTATCAGCTTCAAGTAATTGTGGTTGTTATATCTTCTCCCCCCCCCCCCCCGGTTTGTGTGTGTGTGTGTGTGAATTTATATATTAATTTTTAGCTCCCACCAATAAGTGAGAACATGCAAACACAGGATTTCTGATAGCATTCTAATGTAACTTCTAGAAAGAAATCAAGTGTTTGGTACATTTATAGTTTATATGCTGAATTATTGACTGTATTTCTTTCCTGATGAGAGAGAACTGACGTTTTGTCTGGGCATTGATAAGAAGCAAATCCTCCACTTATAACTTTACAAGTCTGTTGATTGGAAAAGTATTCAAAGGCTAGTTTTGGGCTTCATTTGTTTTTAAAAATTTTTTTCTTTTTCTTTCACCATCCACATACTTCCATCCTAAGCCTTCAAGGGCATGTTCACATAGTGGGTCTATCAGTGGCTCTGCAAATGGTTCGCAGGAGAATTTGTGGGAGCCATTCCCATAACTAGCAATAACAACTATACACAGAAATCATTGAAAATCCCTAAAATATATTCCAGTAAATCCAAATTAAATGTTTCTCTAAATAATTTCTCCTTAGCTAGATCTCAAAAGTGACCTTTTCCACTTATCTCTCAAAATGAAGGGATTAAAATGGAGGGAAAGTTGGAGTAGAAGGAGACAGATTTCTTAACCAAACAGCCAAAATATCTTACCTTAGAATATTTTGTAAAACCGTGTAACCTTCAGGGTCCTGGAAGGGGAAGATGAAAGTGAGGGACACTGAAGTTTCAATAGCTTTGCAGCAAATCTCTCTCAGTACCCAGTGCTACTGTTTTATAGATGTAGATTTTATATCTAAAGTTAAAATGCTTGACTGTCTATTGTTAGATTAAGGTGTAAAATCAGACTTGTCATTGAGGTTATTTTAAAATCCAAATTTCACCTGTAATTTGTCAGTTGGTTAGCCATTCCTTATGGGTCTTATTTATGTATTCTGTTCTGTTTTGTGTCTTCATGGTGTACATGACACCCACAGTTTGCTATGTGTTTGGATGATTTGTTGGTTACTAATACTTTCCAATAGTTAATGCCATAATAGATAACAAGACTCCTGAAAGTTTTAGTAGCTTCTTTTTTGCACAAGAGGCAGAAGTTTTATAACCACTTTGTGCCAGGAGGGAACCCTATGGTTATTTATTTATTTATTTATATGTTTATTTATTTATTTATTTATTTTATTCTCCCCTTGGTTCTACTGAACTTGGATTATTTTGCAGCAGGCAAGAGAAAAAGGTTGGTGGGTGGCCTGTCTATAGTACAGAATTTTATTGGTGAGTCTGTAGTATTGAAACAGTCATGTCATATCATATTAGTGGGCACTAAATTGAATATGTTACATGTTGCAAATCCATATAGTCCCCCACTGTATTCATGTTTTCCTTCATCTCAAACAATGCTGCATATTTTGTTAGCTAACATCCAAAAGAACTGATATTGCATTCTTGATATAATATCCTACTTCTTTGTTTATTAGAGATACCATCTGTATTACTTTTCTTAGCTATTAATAAAATACATTTTCTTGATTAAACTTTTTATCTTAATATTTATTGTAAGCTGTACTTGATGAGAATACCACAGGTTAAAAATTCTCCACGACAGGCTGGTACCATGACCCCAAATTTTGCACATTTTTTTTTATGCTGCAAAAACACATGGTTTTCCTGGGGATAGTTTATAATACTTGGTGATGATATATGATAAGGGCTGGGTGTTTACATTACCTGTGACAGGATTCCCTTAGGTCTATAATTAACATGCTCACCAAACACTATAGAATTTCCTGACGAATGTTCTCAGCCTTTTAACTGAGTGACCCAAGGATATGTTGTATTTTAATCTCCACCTGACTTCTACATTCACTTATGCCAAACATTTTATTTGGCATTTATCACATTCAATGCCCTCTCATTCTTTTTATCCTACTTGTTTTATTGATGAATAATGAGAATGTTAACACTGCTTATCTTGACATGGGAAAATGAAGAGTGACTTGCCTAAGAGCCTCTAGCCTGAATCAACTGGACGGTTTCCGTGTGTTTGCTTCCAGTTTTAAGCTATGATTGCTTACACCTAACAGTAGCTATAAAATACACATTTGTAGGGAAGGCTCTAATCTCACAGTCAACGAAAGTAATCTTATTCTGTGATATGACTATAAATGAAATCACATTTTATAATGGTTATTCTGATGCCCATGTAAAACCAAAACAGTTTGAGACACAAGAAAGTTTAGGAGAGCTTAGTAGGCATTTTATCTGTTAGCCATTTCTTTTCCCCCCATTTCAGTCACTGCTATGGTGAATATTCTTAAAATATACTCATTCTCACAATTTTAACAGATTAGCTATCTTTGTGAAAAAAAAGTTGTTTTTTTGTTTTGTTTTTGTTTGTTTTGTTTTTTTTCCTAGAGAGATGGATTATATGACTGTGATGGAGACTTGGAAACTGAAATCATAATGATATGATAAATCATATTGGCATAGGAAAAAGGGGAGTTAGAGAAGACCCTCAAATGACATTTGTTCTGAAAAAGCTGCATGATGACAAAATGTAGGTGTCACAAGGAGATGCCACATATACACAAACGTGCTGAGTTACATAAAGGATTATGCTAACTAACTGCATTATACATACATACACATATACACACATGCATACATACTATAGTATGAATAGGTATGTACATATATAAATATCAGAATAGCATACATGATTCTAAAATAATTTTTATATAAAATAAGCAGCTAATATTAGTTCTTCAGTTCAAAACAGTTCTATTATGATCTCTATGAATATGCATGTGGATATAGATAACATGCACAAACACATATTATATATAATACATATGCAAATATTCTTCATCATCAAAAGCTAAACTTTCATAACATGTTTGGCTGACCGAGCATCAGATATGGCAACTTCAGCACTTTAACACTTTTTAAATTCAGCACATTCCGCAAATTGCTGAATTCATCTCTTACAAGAAAAATAGATTGTTCTTGCATTTTACCTTTTAAATCTTCATGCTGCTTTGATTCTTCCTGAATAAGATTCCAACTAAGAGACATGTTCTTGAGTTTTATCTTCTACTTACAAAATCAAGACTCTGTCAGTCTTAGTTACACTGGATTAATGTTTTGTTATCATCAAAGATTTTACTGGAACATATTCGGCCACACATTCTTTTATTTTACTTTATTGCTTACAGCAGTAGAAAGTACTAATTAAAATGAGATGACTTTTTTTGTGAATTAACTTCCTCTTATTTTTAATAGTATGTACCTTTATCTCTGTAAGTAGTTTTTGAGACATTTGTTGTTTTCATGCCACATTTTAATATTTTCTTTGAGACACATTACAAATTTATATAAAATATATAAAGTTAAGAAACGTACATTAAGAATAAAGAACTGAGTAAGTGAGAAAACTTTCCACATTTCTTAAGAGATAATAACTAGCTTAAAGTATGCATTTTCTAAATAAAATACTGTTCCTTTTATTTTCCTGAGATTTTTCAAGGGATGCCATTAAACTTAAGTAGAAGTGAGCGTAACATAACTTAGGAACAATTTGCATTGTTAAAGTAGAGCAATGTGTAGGAATTTGGGGAGAAAATCTGTCCTACTTCATAAATAAAAACTTTCTTATTACAATACTCTGAAATCTCTGGTGGCCTACGAGATTAATTTTCATTAATAAATCTGTGCTGAGCCCATCTTCAAAATGCAAATTCTCAATGTACTTTGTTTTTACTTTCAAGTTCAGTAAACAAGATTGTTTTGAGTTTGCAACAAGATAAATATCATTTCATAAAGCTTTTATGATTCCTTTAAAAAACTTCAAGTTCCCATAAATGTTATTCCAATTGATCTTTTTGCAAACTTACAAAGTAATTTTGGTACTTCTGCAATTGAAATGTTATTAATCACACAAATCCTTCAAACTATTTTTAAAAACTGTTTTAAAAACTTAAAATTTTTTTTTATATTCATCTTCTTGCTCTCTTGGTTGATGTTATACACCGAGTTTGGGCTGAACATTAGAATACTGCATAGGGAAAATATATGCAACCCAAAGGCCTGGTTTGGAGTCTTTATCATTTCCTAGCTGTTTGATTCAAGGGAGGAGGTAACTTTTCCCCACTGAACTTCAGTTTTCTCATTTTAAAAATAGATAGGACAGTACCGGACTCACTATGATTTAGAGAATGAAATAATACGTGAATATTCTCTTATACTCATACATATAATGTTTGTGATTTTTACAAAGGAATACATTTAAAGCACCTTCATTGTTATTGTCAGTAATTGGGTAATAACCCACTCTGGCTTCTCTCTCATGTCTCTAAAAAGAGTGAATCTAAGTAATTGTGTGAACAAATCTCCAATTGGACCTTGAATAAGAGAGACTGAGAACACAATGGAGAGATGTGATTATTTTAGTCAAAAAAGCATCTCTCATATATTAGTACTCACAGCTGGTGAGGAAACAGTACTGACAGTGCTGAAGTTGCAGCTCTTGTTTTAAGGGATTAAACTTGAAAGGGGGACTATTTATCCATGTTAGAAAAGGCATTTCTACTGGAGAGGTCATAACAATCACAAATCTATTTCTACTTTATCAATTCATGTTGAAAATTATTATTAGTGCTAATAGTTCCATTAAAATTGTTCAGAATATTTCAAGAAGACCAAGTACAGCTGTTTGGTATGCCTTAGGTATTGATAATAAATATGCTTGATAGTTACTGATGCAAAACAGCAGAACTGCCTTGAGCTTAAGCAGTCCACCTTAGTATGTCAACGCTATCATAAATCTCTCTTGGAAGTCATGTTATGTAACATTGCCTGAAATCAAACACTAGCAACTTTTAAAAGTAATAAACTTAAAGGGTAAGTAGGCTACTTTTATCACTTTTTCATCTCTCAGCCTAGAACTTGTGTGATAATTTAAAATACAGAGAGACATTTTGGCAGAGACTTTAAAATCAATTTGTAATTTCAGAACTGATGTTATACAATTAATCCTAAAAACAGTACACCTCTTGAATAACTTTGAAGTATCTTTCACTTCAAAAAGAAATGAAAAGACATAAAAAAAAGAAAACAGAAAGAAAAAGAATGTTTTCATTTGTTTACATAATTATGTATAAGATGATAAAATATTTCAATAAATGTTACTATTCACCTGAGGTGTGACAAAGATGTAATGTATGAAAATTTTCTTATGGTATGTCTATAAAAATGATAGTATGTTTTAAAAGTATCAAGTTAATTTTTTCATAGAGTGATTTAAATCTATTTATGAATTGAAAAAATCCTCCATTAACATTTGCCTCTTACTTCTAATGTTCTTTAGAGAAGCTCATCAATTTTCAGATAATTTCACAAAGGGATTTTGGCTCTGTTGGTTGCTTAGCAGGGACGGTGTTTATTTATTTATTTTTCCCACTGTACAATATGATATCTTTAGAACTTTTTAGTCAATCATTTCTTTTCTCCTAAGTAACACTGATGGTTGATGCTTATGCAAAGATAAAAACCCTATAAGAAAAATAAGCCAAACTTTTCTTGCAGGTATTCATTTACATCAACAACTATACTATTAAACAAAATTTCTGTACACATCATTGTCTTTGGAGTTATAGGAGATGTAAATATGGACAACAGTGAGTTTTATCCAGTACAGGGATATAAAAATTTAATAACTGGTTGAGGACAACTCCAATCTCTTGGGTGCTCATAGATGGAGAATAATTTGTAAGATTTAGGCATGAAAAGCTTTGGTATCTTTTATTTGTCTGTGTATTTTAGCATGGCTCAAACGGCAATTCACATGTGTTCCAGAATATTTTTCAAAAGCTTTCATGTGATAAATGGCAAAAGAAAGGCACAAAGTTTGTGAGAGTTCAGAGAATATAAAGGTCTTACTGTCATGGAGATAAGACTCAGACACACTTCCTAGCCCAGACCCTGAGCTCCAGACTTCTACAGTTTGCCTACTTGATGTCTTCAATTTGATGCTCATTAGGAATGTCTAATATCTAAAATTAAATAACTTATGTCTTGGATGTTTTTCTCAAATGCACAGCTTTCCACATCATGATACCAGCATCTTCCTAGTTGTTCAAGCCCTAAACTTTGGGGAGGGAAGAATGAAAGATACTTCCCTCCCCATCCCCCACCTTGCTCCAGCATCCTCCAAGAAATCCAAGTTGCTCCAGTTCTAGTCATCTCCACTGCTTCCACCCCATGCATACCGGGTCATCTCACAGAGCACAAACAGCGACTCTCATGCTTAAGACCTTTTAATGGCTTCTCTTATTCCTATAATGCACTTTTCTGGGCTATTTGCATGGATGATGCCTTCTCATCCTTCAGCTAAAATGCCTTCTGGCCAGAGAAGATTCTTCCCTAGTTACTCTCTCACCCTCCTCTATGTTTTTATTTATGTTTGAAATTTATATTTATCTTATATAATTCATCTAGTTTTTGGCAGTAGACTATAAAGTCCATTGAGGATGGAGAACCTGCCTGTCTTTTTTATCATGGTATGTCGAGTACCTACTGAATGCTGGACATATTATATGTGCTTAACAAATAATTATTGAGTGATAGAATACGTATACATGATTTGGGGATTATGATATTTGCTGGGGGAAGCCAGAGGACAGGGGATATCATTAATGTATAAAAAGAGAGATTTAGGTATAGGAAACAGAATAATTCAATTTCCCTTAACTACAATTCAAGTTTATGAAGTAGAGTAACAAAAAACAAAGCAGAAATAGTAGGTGAGGACAGCTTGTGGAGTTTCAAATGTAAGGGAAAGTAGGATATAACCTAATTTGCACATCAGTAGGGAGGACTGACAGACCTCTTCAGTTCATGAAGTATATGAAAAGACTATGCATAATGGTAGAACTTACCATCTGAGGAGTCAGACTGCCTGGATTTGCATCTCAGCTTTGTTGTTTCCTTATTGGGCGGCCTTGAAAAAGTACTTCAGGGGTTGAGCCTGTGGTGCACTCGGGAGAGTGTGGCGCTGGGAGCGCAGTTACGCTCCCGCCGTGGGTTCGGATCCTATATAGGACTGGCTGGTGCACTCACTGGCTGAGTGCCGGTCACGAAAAAGACAAAAAAAAAAAAAAAAAAGTACTTCACTTTTCTGTGCCTCATTTTCTTCATATGAAAAATAGATACATAATGTAAATATCTTATAAAGATTTTGTGAATGTTAAATAAATTAATATGCATAAAGCACTTAAAAATGTACCTCATTTATATTCAATATTAGTTAGTCGTATTTCACATTTAGCCACAGGCAAAAGTTTATGCATTTTTTCTGTACTCATAAAATATCCTAACTTACAGAATGGCATGGTATGGGTAAAAAAAATTAACCTGGCCAACTTAGTATTTTCCAGGCTTAAAACACTATTTCAGTTGAAAATAGTCTTTTGAGTGAACGTTGTTGTTTTCTTTTCTTCCTTTCTTTTTTTTTTTTTTTTTAAGCAATCACTTTTTCAGGGTTTCACCCTTATCCTTCCTGCTGCCTGCCTGATGGAGAGACGCAGGTCTGACACTTGTGATGGGAGAGAGGGAAGGAAGGGTGATTGGGCAGAAAGTGGCTCAGATTGGCCAGAGTCTCAGATTGATACCTCTGCCATCCTCAGTAACTGGCTAGGAGCAGCCCGTGGGAAGGGGGCCTCCATGGGGACATGGTGGTGGATGCAGAGGTAGATCCAGCAGTGGGTGCTGTCCATTGATTATGTTGCATACCACAGGAGGTCTGAGTGGTGTGCTTCCGTGATGGCCACACTGTCTGAATGTACAACTCTGACATCTTCCCCTCATTGCTACAGTCTGTGTCTCCTGAGTGGGGCAGATGGTAGACTAAGACTTGAGAATGAATACAAAACTTTGTGTGATGCCAGAATCTGGCAAGTGAGAGTATGCACAGGGCTTTGCTTCCCTCTTAGCTGCACCAGGTCATGGTGACTTGAGGTGGCACAAAGACTTGAGAATGGACCAGAATACTGATGCTTTTAGACAGAGCATGGCCCATGAGATCTGTAATCTGCTAGTGGAAGGATGGTTCCTACATATTTTATAGTATGAAGAAGTTGTGAGAAATAATCTTCTGTTCATTGATTGAAATTTTTCTTTAGATTGGGTTCTTTATCTCTGAATGATTTGATTTTTTCCTTTTACTGAGAAGAACTGGAAAAGCTTGCTGGGGGGAAATTGGAGAGTAAACAATAGGAAAGGCTCTACTTGATTGAAATGAAACCTCTGGGCCTATATACTTACTTAAAGAAATGTTATGATACCTAGGTTAGTTTGTTTGAGCTACTATAATAAAATACCTTAGACTGGTAATTTATAAACAATGGAAATTTATTGCTCACAGTTCTGGAGGCTGGGAAGTCCAAGATTAAGGCACCAGCAGATTCAGAATCTAGTGAGTGAGGGCTCATTCTCCACTTTGAAGATAGTGCCTTCTTACTGTGTCCTCACATGGTGGAAGGGGTAAGAGAGTTTGCTCAAGCTTCTTTTATAAGGATACTAATCCCAATAATTAGGGTGGAGACTTCATTATTTAATCAATCCCCAAAGGCCCCACCTCTTAATATTATCACATTGGGTATTAGGTTCCAGCATGTGAATTTTGGGGGGCAGCAACATTCAGACCATAACAAGACAAAAGACTATCTCCCATAGAATTAAAATACATCTCCCATGGGAAGAAGATTTGGCATCATTGTTCATTTGCCAACATGTTTTTCCACTTCTCATCAGTCAGAAAAAAAAAGAAAAAGAAGAAAATCCACTTGATTTTTTAAAGTTCACATTTAGGAGTATTAATAAAGAATCTCAGAAATTCTTGATTTATCTGCAAGGATCTTGAGGATTAGAAAGTAATCTCTTTTTGTATCTCCACTGTATTCTAGAATATTCTGTTTCTTCACTTGGTCACCAGTTATTGAAACTTATTAAATTATTTTTTTCACTTTCTTTGATTTATTGCAATTGAAGTTTTTTTAACCTATTATATTTTATTTTATTTTATTACATGCTATTTGTTATGTATTTGAGAAGTGACGTCTTTCAATGTAATAAATGTAATGTCAATCTGCCAATAAAATAAAATAAATAAATAATTAGTATCTATTAAGAAAGTTATTTATGCATCTGTATGTCTGCACATACAACTTATGATTATTGAATACTTAGAAAAATTGTAATAGTATCTAGTAAAAAATAGTAAAATTATAATATGGATTTTGAAAACTAAAAAAAGATGTGCAGTGCAATAGGTTTTCTCTGTATTAGCAATGGTTAACTAAAATGAAAATATAAAGATACCGTGCATATTATTGACAAAATGTTTAAAAGTCCTTTTAAATCATCCAGAAACTTATGAATAAAGATTTAAGATATTTTAAAGTAATAACATGAGAACTGATCAAGTGAAAGAACAGACTGTTATTGGATGAAAGACAATATCATAAATAGTTACTACTTCTATAATTAATATAAATAGTTTAAGTGCAATTGAATTAAAATCATGATGGTTATTTTGTTTGGAATGGGCTAAAATAATATTTAGTTTATAGAGAAGATTAGATATATAAAGTTAGCTAAAAGTGATCTTAAAATTTAACATTAAACTAATATGATCATACTAGGATGGTATCAGCATAGAATAAAGAAATAGACTAATGGAACAAGGAAAATTTCAGGTGTAGATCTTATTATACATAGAAACTTAAATTATGATAAATGTACTTTTTAAACTGAGTGGTTTAATTAATTAATTAATTAATTATAGCTTATTTAATTAATGATGCCTATACAACTGATTCTCTAGAAGAAAATAAAGTGAATCTGCTCATATCATATACAGAAATAAATTTCTAATGAATTAATAAATGGAGTGACTATTTATATCATCTAGTAGTTCAAAAGACTTTAAAAAAAAGACAGTTAATCTGGAAATTATGAAGAAAATATTTGCATCCATACTCCTTTAAGTTTATTAAAAAAATCATAATCTCAAAAGTTGTTCTATAGATTGAAAAATAACTTTTAATTTATATGTTGGGTAAGGATTTAGTATTTAGATTTGCAAAAGCTCCTACAAGTTGAAAATAAACAGACTCATAACTCTATAGCAAAATGGGCAAAAAATATATGATTGAGTTATTAATAGATGGACAAATCCAGATGGCTAACAAATATATAAAAATATATTTAACTTCATTACTTCTCAGAGAAATTTATTTTGAATTCTTCTTATAAAGTTTCTTATACCTATAATTCCCAACATTGCCCATAAAATATCTATAAACTAAGGCCATCACTGTTTTATGTTAGTAGTTTGGTACTCTGATGAAATAAATATCCAAATGCTGGCTTTAAATTTTTAAAAAAATTCCCCACATTCAAAATTTTTAAGCTTTTGTTAAACATTTCAGGACTTAGAGAATGTATTTCAAATGAT
Organism: Cynocephalus volans; assembly: GCF_027409185.1. Lineage (NCBI taxonomy): Eukaryota > Metazoa > Chordata > Mammalia > Dermoptera > Cynocephalidae > Cynocephalus > Cynocephalus volans. The sequence continues at coordinate 97,551,143 of NC_084468.1, read as the reverse complement.
GTCAATAGTAATATCAAGACAGTTGTAACCAATTCTTTGGGAGTGAAAACCATTGCATTGTACTTTATTTTTCTTTTTCCTTATGAAATTTTCTTTTCTTTTCTATTCTTTCTTTGTCAGTTATACTTTGCACTTTTACCTAATTAAAGGATCAATACTAAGAAATCATTCAACAGCATGTGGAAGAGGTAAGGATGGAGAGCAAAGGGAACTTGCTCTCTGGGTCTGCTACAGGGTGATTTGGTGAGGAAGTGCTCTCAGGACTTTCCTACTGCTAAGCCATGGTCTGAATTGAATGTCCTCCCCAAACCATTGAAGTTTGAATTGTGTCCCCCAAGTTTTATGTATTAGAAACTTGGCCACCACTATGACTGTTATGAGGGTGGGAAATCCTATTAGGGTGATTGAAAGGTGGGGCCTTGAAGAGGGGATTAGATCATAGGAACATGCAGTAGTGAGTGGATTAATAATGGTGGTCAGGGGTGTGGTTCTGAGGGCTTTAAAAGGAGAGTGTGTGAGGAACTATCTTTCACTCTCTGTTCCATCATTTCATAATGTGATACCCTGAGTCAGTGAAGTCACCACTAAGACCCTCACCAGATACTTTCCCTGGACTTTGGACATCCCAAACTCTAAAACTGGAAGCAATAGATTTCATTTTCTTACAAAATACCAAGTTCTGTGTATTTTGGTATAAGCAAACAGAAACGGACTGATACAGCCTGTATGAGGGTCCTTTGTACCTCAATGGACTTCCAGCAAACTTTTAATTTAGTGACAAGGGAAATGCAGTACAGAGGCAGTTTCCAAATTTCACCACAGTGATCTTTCTTCTATAGCAGCAATTTCTAGATATATTTTTTCCTTTCCCTACTAGCAATCCACTTTTATCACTATACATAGTTTTTAAAAATAAGTAGAAATTTTGAAAATTATTTTTTAATGGTAGATCATAAGAAACAATTTTAAGTAAATAAAAACCTTTTTGTCAGTTTATTACTAATAATTTTATTATATAGTTTTTTTATTATTCAGTCCTCAACAGTGGTTATAACATAAAGCATGTTTTCATTTAACAAATTAAAGAATCAGTTAAATTTACTTTAAATAAATTGTGTATGGACTGAGGTTACTGGAGGCAGAAAAGGGGGAAGGGGGGGTTATAAAGAAATTGGTAAAGGGTTGCAAAGAATGATTATGTTGTGTGCTGACGAATATACTATCCTCATTTGATCACCGAATAATTGTACATAGGTATGGATATTCAACTCAGTATTCCACAAACATGTATAATCGACAATGTTTCAATAAAAATATAAATAAGTAGATAAATAATGTGAGGAAAATAAGATTACTAACTGATAAATTTGGAAATATCTAATATTTCACATTTGGTTTGAAAACATTTAAAATAAAACATTTAAATAAAAGTTAAGTATGGTTTACAGAATCCATTTAGAAAAAAACAACATGGAAAGATATTAGTCTTTTTTATTTGCATGTTTTGCTTAACAAAATAATTAAGTTGTTCTTATACTATTTAGTTGTTTTTTTCTTCCTAATTGATGAGATAGACAGTTTTAGGTCCTCACGTCATTTTTAAGCTTTTCTGCAATTATATGACATTGCTGATATGGGTATGCTTTATTCCTCATAAAGCAGACGTCAAACTGAAAATAGTTGTTGCAGAGTTTTTTAATCAGTGGATTTATTTTATAATATAAAAGAAGCATCATGATGTGTAATATAAAATGTTGATTATAGGAAACTAGTGAAGATCATTATTATTATTATTATTATTATGCATGATCTCCACGTGCAGATCATCTTGAAGTGAACTTGCAAGGTCATCACTTCAGGCTCTGTGTCAGAGACAGTAATACTCACAATCTCCCACTGGCCCCTCTATGCTTCTTAGTCTCTTTACAGTTAGGCAAGACTTAGTACTAACTTTTGCCAATGAACATTTTGTGAGTAGAAAATGGCACATGCTATTCTGGACTGAGACTGTAAAAAGCCCATGTGTGATTATCCCGTCTTTTCCCTTGCTTTGGTGACCAAGAAGGTCACATCTTCAGAGGGTATTGCTACAAAATGGGGACACCTCCATCATTTCATCAATTGAATGATTATTTCATAGAGTGTCTCTGCTCCCCTATCAACCCCACACTGGATATGTTCTGTGAGTGAGAAAAACTCATTTAGTTCTGAGAATTTAAGAATGTTTCTTGCGATAGCATAACCTAGCTAATCTAAACAAATATAAGCTCTTTATTACTTTATAATTATATTTAAATAAAGGTCCAATGAGGATTCAAAATAAATAATTAACAACATAATGCTCAAAAACATCACAGTGGCTACTTGTGCTCAGCTGAGAAATTAAGATATTGAATGACTAAGGCTAAACATGCCCATTTGATCTTCATTGACCCCCACCCACGCTCAGTGTAACTGAGAAGATTTCACATACTACCTAACCAACTACTTTATAAAAGTGGAAATTAAAATAATGTAATATTTACCACTTTTAATGTTATGAATCTTAGAAAACATGTTAATTAAATAAATAATCAGAAGGCAATTTTTAAAGTTAATCACAAAGGCATTTTTTTAATCAGCAGTGCTATTAGAATATGGGTATAGCATTTTCCTAGCATAAAGGGGAAAATTAAATTAAATAAGTAAATTAAAGTTTGTTTTATGACTTGTCGCCTCTCATGTTTATATCTGAAGTTCAAAAGAATTAGTTTTGATTCATTATTACAAAAATATATAATGTCTACCTCGATAACATATAAAGACAATATATGAGGGGACTTGAAAATATGTGTGGAAAAATGGAATTAAAAGATAAAAAAAACAACAACTTTATTTCTCAACATAAGCTCTATCAAGTTCAAGACACTTTTGTAAGCAATGATACCAGCCATTTAGTTCATTTCTACATAACTGAGCATCCCAGGAATTTAACCATGTCAATGCAGTCTTTCTTGCATTATTAACTGAAGAAAAATGGGTGCCCTTTAAAGATTTTTTAAGATTAGGAAACAAACAAACAAAAAAACTCAGAAGAAGCCAAATCAGGACTGTAAGGTGGTTGCCTAATGATTTTCATTGAAACTCTTGCAAAATTGCCCTTGTGTGATAAAGGGAATGAGCAGGAGCATTACCATGGTAGAGGAGGACTCTCTAGTGAAGCATTCCTGGGCAATTTTCTGCTAAAACTTTGTCTAATCTTCTCAAAATATTCTCATAATAAGCAGATCACTCTTTAACCCCCTGGAAAGTCAATGAGCAAAGTGCATTGAGCATCCCCAAAAACTGTTGCCACAGTTTTTGCACTTGGCCAGTCCACTTTTGCTTTGACTGGGCCACTTCCACCTCTTGGTAGCCATTGCTTTGATTGTGCTTTGTCTTCAGTATTGTACTGGTAAAGCCAAGTTTCATCTCCTGTTATAATCCTTCCAAAAAATGCTTCAGGATCTTAATCCCACTTATTTAAAATTTCCATTGAAAACCTTGCTCTTGTCTGCAGCTGATCTAGGTGCAACAGTTTTGGCACCCAATGAGCAGAAAGTTTGCTCAACTGTCATTTTTCAGTCAGAATTGTGTGAGCTGAACCAATTGAGATGTCTATGGTGTTGTCTATTGTTTCTGCTGTTAATCACTCGTCCTCTTCAGTTAAGATTAATATTTTCCTCTCAAGTTGATGTGGGGATGATCTGCTACTGTGGTCTTTGTCTTCAACATTGTCTTGTTCTTTCTTAAAACAAGTTATCTATTTGTAAACTGCTCATTTATTTGGGACATGGTTTTCATAAACTTTTTATAAAAGCATCAAGGATTTCACCATTCTTCCACCCAAGCTTCATCAGAAATTTGATGTTTGTTCCTGCTTCAATTTTAGCAGAATTCATGTTGCTCTCATAGGTGCACTTTTTCAAACTGATGTCTTATCCTTCTTGGTGCCTCAAACTAGATCTTGTTCACACATGTTATAACAAGTAGTAAAAATTTATTTTGGTAGAATTTTTTTTTTCAATCCATGCATAGATTTTTCATAATATGCATTTTCCACCCCTCCTATTTGTTAGGAATCACCTCAAACTAACTTAAAAAAAGAAATTTAACAAAATTGTATGAAAGTGTCAAGCTGCTGGTAAAGCATGGATGTATTTGAGCCTCAGAAACAACTAAAAAGGTGTAATCCAGGTGCTGACAAAAACTCTCTCATTTCTGCTTTTCTTCGGGTGTCCATTTTCTCTTTTCTTGCTATAGCTTTATTTTCTCCATGTAGCAAAATAGCATAGGTAACAAAAGCTCTGGAGTTTACATCTATCAGTCTTAAATGACTAGAGATAGATTGAGCCAATTCTCTTGGCCCCATAGTCAAAAATCCCAGGAAAGGAGCTCATTTGCCCAGTGTGGGACAGGAAGCTATTCCCTCTCCTGTCAACTACAGATTTTCAAGTTGATTTTGCCCATGTCCTACCATTCTTGGTTGTCTGCTCATGTTTAAAAATGAAGGACAAGGAAATAACTTCAGGTAGCTTGTATGGATTTTCTCTCTTATGGTGCAGGAAGGTGTGTTTTAGATGGACTCTCCCGTGATTGAGAGGTTTGGCTGGGTATAGGCTGTAACTGGCTGGCTTTCAGGCTTTACTTTGTGATATAGGGTGGGGAACAAAATAGTTGACTGAGGATCCCATCAAGGTTTTTTTTTTTTGAGGAACAAACATCCAGACTTATAACTTCCCAGACAGATTGATCAATTTTTCAATTGAGAAGTTCACTAGTTTTTGTGTGTTAATAATAGCTATGGGGGAAGGGAGCAAACAAGGTCATCTGATGCAACTGTTTCATAAACAGACCTTCTTTATGCTCCATGGTCCAGCCTTAATTCTTACATTTTTCTGTTGTTGTTGTTCCTTATTTCTCTTTTTTCTTTTTCTTTTTTCTTTTTTTTCCATTTTCCAGATGGAGCCCTGGGCCTGTTCAAGTTTTTTCTTGAAAGGATAACTTCCACTTCCATTGCAAGCCTCTCATTCGAAAGTTCTGGGCTGAAATGTCCACTAGTCTCTTTTATCCTATGACACCATTCTGTCTACTTGCCATTTTTTAGACATGTGTTAATATCTTAGCACACAACTACTGACTGTGAATTTAATCTAGGCTTGATATTCAAAATATTCAAAATCCATACAGCATAGGGAAGACACATCAAGGAACTGATATCAGTATTAAACAACTGTGACAATGGACTGAATAACAGCCTTGATCTATTTCTTTTTGTTACATGTCGCTACTCTTGTAAAGGAGTCTTGGGAGAGAGGAAGTGTGGTAAAGGTGTGCTGATTTAGCTTTATAATAATGTATACATTATTTCTCAGTCATTTGCTTCATATTTGCATTATGTAAGGCAAAACAAAAGACACACACACACAAAAAACAAAATAGCAAAACCTCAGCCCGATTAAAGTTAGAGATGTGATTATAAAGCTAAGCTTCTGGCCTTGGCCTTTGATCCTATTTTCACATTAGTCCTTTCTAAACTTTTTAATCCTATGTATCTGATGGAAAAATATAGTGTTTGTCTAAAGTGGCTTTAATAAAATTACAATGTAGACATAGCTAAAACTGAGAGAGGTCATTGTATAGTGGACCCCAAAAAAAGTAGATTTCTAAGCCCCTTTGTTTTAATTTTGCTGCTGGAAAGTGCTTATTTGCAGAAAGCTCCTAAGAGTTGGTTTACTGGTCAGATCAATTGTTTGCATCTTCAGCTTCAGTAATCCTGCCACCTGCCTGCTTCGGAGAAGCTGCCCACCCAAGACCCCGGTTTGTGTCACCGTAACCGCACTGTCTGCTTCTGTAAACTTTGCTGCTTGCCTGTTTCAGAGAAGCTGCATGCTCGAGTTTCAAAAGACCCTTAACCACATTTCCTGTCTCTGTAACCCTGCATGGTGAAGCCCCTCACCTGTTTTATGAAGCCCCCCAGCTTGGGTGACTCTGCTTGGATACAGACAGGGCCAATCAAAGGCTTGTATGCCTGCTCGAGAAAAATATATAACCACAGCTCTCCCTGCACTCAGGGTCCCAGGATTTCAGAACATGAGTCCACCTGGGTCCCACTAGTGTTCCTGTCCCACTAGCATAATAAACTTCCTGACTCTCCATCTCTCCAAGTGACTGGAATTATTTCCTTACCGAGTTCTTTTCATAACATTTTCATGTTATGAAATATTTTAAATAATTTAAAAAAAAATATTATTATTATAAATATGCATTTTAAAGGGATATGAGTACATATGTTTCAGATTCATTTATATTTAAATCATTAAATTAGTTTCATTCAGAAGCTCTTAGATGCTTCACACATATACAGTATTTATTTCCCTTCTTTCACTCTATCCCTTATAAGGGCTAGCAAACGTCTTCATGCAAAAGGTTCACATCCAGGGAGCATTCCAAACATACACATTTGGGTTATGATACAAGCCAAATAAAAGTAATATTTTTTCATCTCCATATTGTGTTTTTTAAAAATAGAATCTTTGCTTTGTGCTGTGATGCCTTTTCTTCTTTAAATTTATATTCTTAGTCACTTCAAGTTTATATTTTTAAAATATAAGATAATTTAGGTCCCAAATTATGAGTTAATTGAAGAATTTAGCTTCAATGCACTTTTTTTTTAGAATGAGTTGTTACTGTGTTTCTTATACACGGTAGACCATCCAATGATTATGCAAACCACAGCAGTATAGGAAAGGTAGTGACTTACCTGACTTTTGAAAACTGTCTTCAGTTAACGTTGGACATTTCTTTCTACTCCACACATTCCTGATGTAGCAAAGAAATCAGTGCACTGACTATTTCCCTCTGGAATTTATTTTATTAAACTGTGCTTAGCTTTTACACCTTTGGCCTGCTCTTTTACAGTCATTGTTTTATTTATACTAAAGATATTTCTGAGAACTCTGCTTACCTCATTACAGTCTCCTTTTAATGAAGAAGTAGGAGGCACTTATTGATGGTAGTATTGTGGATAGCTGGGTTTCTGAGAAACACTTTGGTTAACCTTATGGCAAGTGAATCATGGAATTGATTAGGTTCCCACACTGAAATGGTTATGGAAGAACTCAAAGCTATCTTTCTTTGTTAGTTATCTCCCTGTAGTCATTTTATGTACTCATCTCATTCCTGGCTTCTTCTTAGTTATCCTTACCATATTTTTCCTTTGCTCACATTTTCTCATGCACTTTTATTTATACTATCATATTTAAATAGGTTTTAGTATTTTCAAGTTGTATAAAATCCTTTCTGAACAAAGTAGGAGCTAAATACTGCTTTTATTAAAGGCTACTAGAGGAATAGTTTCTCTGCTGCTTATCACTATAAAGATGACCTAGTTGGGAGTTTATTTCTAACTTATGGTATTCACAACTGTAACTAGCAATTTTTCTCGTAGAGAGAAAATGTTTTTATTTCAGCAAAGATATTCACTAGTCTGTAATGGGTAGATGACAGCTTGACGAACAAGAATGTTCATGTGTACCGAAACATCAAAATCCAGGAAGAATCTGTGTCAGCTAAACGTGAGTTACAAAGCCTTACTTTGCTTCTAAGAGGAAGGACAATTGAGGAGGGAGTAGAAGGGAAAGAAAAGAGAAGAACCAGACAAATGGTGGACATCAGACAAAAGGCTGCAGATCCTGTGAAATGACCTTACCACGCGTGCCCCTCTAAAATCATCACTAATATCAAAAGGAACTGTTTCCTTATGCACAATAAAAGGGAGGCTAAATTTCATGCCAAGGTCCAGGTGATGCTGGACAGACTTAGCTGGTGGAAATGCACAAAGCCAAAAGCAGGTAGAGCTGAAGATAAAAGTCTTCTAGAGATCTGGAGAAGGGCTTAGAACTTCTATAAGTCAAAGAAAACTGACAAGGTGCTAGCAGAGACCCTTGCTTTATATCTCAGCTATACTTGTATATTAAATAATTAAATAAAAATACTTTTGAAGTATACTGTACAAGTAACTTGTAGTTATATTGTGGTTAAATCAGTATAACACATTTTAAGTTTTAGTATTCACTCATTCCAATTTAGTTATTATGTATGTTGTTTTAAGAATTTTTCTATTGTTCTCCCTCAGATTTTGCCACCTTTCATAAAATACATGAAGTATGCATAAAGATTCTAACATTTGAAACTATGTAGCCTGCTGTGGATAATTTCATCTAGCAGCTATAAAGGAAATTAATAGTATGCTTATAAAAATGTAGATTCTTTGTTTCCTTTAACAGAGTCAATAGATAGTCATGATTTTAATAGAGATTAAATAAATTAAATCAGATTTTACTTTTTCTCAGGTTTATTTCATTATTAATAATTCTAGTACTGGTCCCCCCCCCAAAATACCATGCAAACAAGCCAAACACAGATGACGTATTAAACAATGTGTAGTAGTTACAGAGACACGTAAACATCCCACACACATTCGATGTGTGCCTCTATGTTCTAGGAACTATCTAAGCACTAAAAATAAAGCAGCAAACAAAGCAAACCAGCATAACTACCCTCATGGAATTTATATTCTAGTAAGAAGATACAGGCAATAAACAAAGTAAATAATAAAGTATACCATATAACTGATTGTGAAAAGTTCTAAGGAGAAAAATGAAAACAGACGAAGGGGATAGGGAAGGATGTGGGGCTGAAAATTTTAGATAGGTGAACACAGAAAGCATCACAGAGAAGGTGATGATTGAGTAGAGAACTGAAAAAGGCCAGGGGGTGGCTCAGGTTGATATTTGTGATACAGCAAACAGCCAGTGCCAGTCCTCTGAGGAAAGGAACATGGCCTCTGTGTTGGAGAAACAGCAAAGTAATCTTCATCCTTGGAGTGAGCAGGAAAGGCAGAGAGTGAGTGGGAGATGATGGCCAGATGTTGCAGAGCTTTGTAGACCATTATAATGGGATAAGGTGTTTTGTTTGTTTGTTTCTTCTCTGAGTAGGGAGAAACACCATTGGAAAGTTTTGAGTACGTTTGCCTTAATCAGAATGCTTTAAAAAGAATCACTCTGGCTGCTCTGTTAAGAAAGGACTTAAAAAGAGGGAAGAATGAAAGCTTAAAGACCAGTTAAGATGCTAATGCAAATATTCATGTGAGAACATATTAGACCAGAGGAGGAGGAGTGGTGAGGAGTGGGTGGATTTGAGTGTTAAGCCCACAGGATTTGCCGAATGATTGAATGTAGAGTGAGAGAATCAATGATGACACTAGGACTGTGCTCTGAACAGCTGGGAGGACAGAGTTGCTTGAAACTAGGTTGAAGAATGCTGGGGAAAGACTGAGTTTGCTGGGATGGTCCGCAGTTCACTTTTCTCCTTTTACGTTTGAGAAGTGTAGTATGTATTCAAGTGGAGACGCCAAGCAGACTCAATGTTTCCCAGTGTTTTGTGTGTATGCAATTGCATTAAATAAATTGATAAAACTCCATTGACCTCAAAAGCTTGGAAAGTCCTGTTTTCAGCTGACAAGATATGCTTTTTTCATCAGATACCTCTAGATGTTTCTGCTGCTTTCATTGTCTACTATAGTAAGGGTGTTGGCTTCTACTTGATTAACTGAAGTGCTTAATTCACTGTACATATGAAACATTCAAATAGTAAATAATCTTTTAAGGGAAAAAAGGCCATGAGTAACAATAAATAGTTCAGGAAGTCCATACAAAATACAGAGAAAGAGGCATTTGAAATTAGCTTAGAACCAAAAAAAAAAAAAAAAAGAAAAAAAAGAAAAAAGAAAAATCAAAGGAGACTTACCCTTGCACTTTAAAAAGAAATTGAGAGTAAATAGATGTTTATAACTATCAAGGACCTTTTGTATTAAAGGGGGCCAAAACAAGCTGGTGGTATCTGGTGGTATTATTAGCAAGACATTTCCTCTGCGGGAGCCTTGCTAGTTAAGGCTGTAAAAGGAGCAAAAGATAAGGTAGAGTGCTCACAACTTAGCAACAGCTTGGGAAGTACTGTCAATAAATGCTTCAGTGTGAAATGGGGCCAAGTGATAGGATGTGATAATATTGTACAATTGAAGCAGCACTTCTGTATCTAATCTTGGGATTAGAGAAGATCTGGGGGTTCACACCACTGAAACCATGTTAGGGTAGAATTTATAGCTCTTCTTCATTGGTATTAATAATAGCCACAGATTAGTGGAGGCAGACTCTGATACAGTTTACTGCAACTTGTCTATGATAAAGCATGGGAACTTGCTCTTTATATGGGGGGGGGGGGGGGAGAACTACCTCCCAAAAGTGTTGTAGTAGAAACTAAAGCATCTGGTTCTCACTATCACCATATTTTGTCTAAATGTTTCCAAAGATCTAGTTCCTTGATAATGGCCTTTGGCAAATTCATTTAAGAAAAATTTGGACCCATACCAACATTTCTCTAAGTAACAATGACTTTACATGTAAGAGAGGCATCTCCAACCCAGGCGTTCATAGTTAGCATAAGGTTGGGACAATTTGCATTTAGTTCCTAAAAGGCAAACAGGAAATCCCATGGAAGTGTGTTACTCCTTCACAAAGAGCTGGTTGAGAAGTTGGGAGGGGAGGCAGGGAAGTTACTGAAAGGGGAAAAAGAGGGTAAGTGAAGAAAGGGACTGAGGAGAGGAATGGAGTGTGAGGGAGAATACAAATTGGAAACAGACGCTTGACTGGGAAAACGCCGTTCTAGAAAGTAATCTCTTAAATGCTGTTTTTTAAGTTGTGCCTAGAAGCTCTCCAAACTACAGCCAAATAATAAGATTATGTCTGGTTCCCGATAGTGTGATGTCTATAATGCATTTGGTGTGGTTACTTTTTGTTCTGAAGCAGCAGCAGGAATCTTCTACATTAGGCATAAATTGTTTATAAGTTTTTGTGTTTTATTTTTTTCATTGAAATTTCCAAGTCAACATTTTTACTTTATAAGACGTCTTTTATTTTTGGCCCAACTGATAGATACAACTTCAACAGAAATGAAAATCACTACACACAACCAAAGTTCTCCTTTATGAGAAATACAGGATACTTCATATTTTATGTTAATTTTACATCAGCACAAGAGAAATTGTGCTCATTTTCCTGTTAGAAGTATATCACTGTGCCATTTTAATAATGTTAATAATTAATATTGTTGATAATAAAACCAACACCAAGAAGAGAGTAAGGTTATACTCAGGAAGTTTAATGTGATGCCTTCGCTGTTTTTAAGACTATCTTCTGTCTTTTTCTTCATTTCACCTCAGAAAATGTTTATTTATGGATTCAAAATAAATAGGTATTAGAAGAAGAAAACAGATTTATGACTAAGTCATTACACATTGACATTAATTTTTGAAATAAAGATTTCACTAACTCTTTTTTATTCTTTTACATTGGGGAAAAATGTTTTTATCCTTTCATTTTCTAAGAGTGCTTACAGGACTAATTAGCACATGTTGGTGATTTCCGAATCCAAACAATCTACACTTTAAAATGTTGCTATTATTAATACTTCTAATACTTGTTAACTTGATAGGTCCATAAGGGGATGATTAGTTAATTTTATGGGTCTTATTCTTTTTTGTTGTTGTTGTTGTTGTTGTTGTTTTTTCGTGACCGGCACTCAGCCAGTGAGTGCACCGGTCAGACCTATATAGGATCCGAACCCGCGGCGGGAGCGTCGCCGGGCTCCCAGCGCAGCACTCTACCGAGTGCGCCACGGGCTCGGCCCTTATGGGTCTTATTCTTAAAAACAAATAAAACTTATGTATTGCACACTATTCGAGAACATAAAGTTCATACTCCTGAGAGAACAGAAGTTTTAGGGTATCTGCTTCGATTTCTATCCTGGGTCCTTGAGCAATTTTTTAAAAAGTTTTTCTTTAAAGATTACTCTCACGTCTAAGTAAACAGATTGCTCGTACTGCCTAACAGAAGGTGAAGTACCAGGTGTCAGTTATTTTTGTTATTTTTATGGCTGTACAGGATACCTTTTGATAAAAGTGATAAGAAAAATAAAAAAATCCAGAGATCAAAACTCCTGGGATTATTGTACTTGGCCACTCTCTTCATTGCAAATTCTAATTATCATCTGGAGTATTCTGGCAGGATTTTGTAACAAATTAGCTCTGAACATGTAACTCTTCTGTAACAAAGACTCTTAGAACTGCAATATTCTTGCCCCGTATATCTGCAGTGCTTCTTTTTAGCGAAGGACTCGGGGAAAGACTTAAAAAAACACATTTATTTTATTTATGAGAAATTAAGTCCAGATTTAAAACTCTTCTTTCACACTACTGTTGGCTTTCCTTAGAATGATTCTGTGGCAGTGTTGGGCCCCAGGAAGCATTATAAAATGTGCTGCAATCTTGCCAACCAAATTTAGAGTCCCCCAGATTCAGTATCAGAATATTCATTAGGAGTAAAGCTAGCCTTAAGCTCTTTCTGTGGGTTGATGTTAGGCCACTGGCAACACTTCTAGGGTGAGTTTTCTTGTTTGTCCCTGATGATGTTTAATGCACGGCTAATCCATTTCTTGGGACATCCCACTGAGTACACGTCCCTGTATTAATAGCTAGCAGTCTTGACTGTGATTTCCAACGGGGCTATAGAATTAAGGTCCATATCTTCTGGATAGCTTTCATTCATACAAGTAAAATTATCTTGAGAAAATAGGGAAAAGATGAAAGGGAAGAGTGAAAGCTGTGCATTGTTTCAAATATTCTTAATTTGCTCCAAATTACTCTTTAAAACAATTTCTACTATTTTTTGCATGGGGCCACCTGTAATTCATAAACTGCAAAAACAGAAGACCTTTGTTTTTTAACAGTATTGGTTTATGTATTCCACTTAAGAAAGGTGGTGTGCTGATAAATGTTTAACAACTGGCTCTCAAAAAAAAAAAAAAAAAAGAAAGAAAGAAAGAAAGAAAAAGAAAAAGAGAGCATAATTTGTAGCATTTGCAAATATATAGGGTATAAGAATTCACCATGATTAGTTCCAACCTAACTGCTTGATGTCAATTGGCTTTCAATATTCCTTAAAATTTAACGATAGGCTCTAGCTATGACTGACTCCTACATACCACTGGAAAGCTACAAGGGTACTTCAACAAGTTCATGGAAAATGGAATTAAAAGATCATACAAAACTTTCCATGAACTTTTTGAAGACCCCCCGTACTGTCCCATATATGTCTTTCATGTTATTAAGTGCAATCCTTTTCTAATTAAAGGACTGAAAATTATGCTAATCTTCAAGAGAACATAATCTCTACAAGAGTGGATTGTTTGAAATGACAAACTCTTTGAGTCATGTCATAGTTCTGGAATTTGGGAGCTGGGAGAACTTTTGAGAACCTTTGTTTTCATATCTTCATATTGAAGAAACTGAGACTCAGAAAAACGAGATTTTTTTTTTTTTTGCAAGGTTGCAATGGAAGCAATAGAACTCAAACCGTATCTACTGAGCCTTAGCTCAGTGTTCTTTCCATTGACTTATTCTTGTTTCTTTTTTAGTGGCTCACACTGATTATTCTGAGTTGTCTGGATTTTCCATGGTCTTGACAGAGGTAGTTTATGTCTCAGGTGTTAGAATTAACTATCAAATCTCAGGAGAATTAAGGCATGAGTCAATAAATAGTTTCTCATTTATTTAGTGAATATAGATAATAACTGCAAAATCTAAAAAAATACAGCAAAGTCAATCTTGCAGAAGGAATATTTGCCCTTATAACTCTACTGTTCCTGTTTTACCATTTCAGATTTCAGCCAAACATGCAAACAAAGGGCATGTCTTTTGACCCACAGTTTTGGCCTTTCATAACTTTTAACTAGAAAGTCATTCTAATATTTCTGCTATAAAGCTCCTAGCTGGTTTTGCCTTTAGCTGTTGCTGCCTGTGTAAATCTTCCACTGCAAGATTAATAGATTATTTACCTTCAAGTCAGTTTTCATCACAACACTCCTCCATTTAAAACAAACAAACAAAAAGGGGCTGCATTTCACCTAAGTCAATAAACCCAAAAGTCCTCAATCTAAACCCTTGATGATAGGAATCAAATATATTTTTCTCACCTATGTCTCTAGAGCCACCACAGTGTCTGGCCCAGACCAGTGTTAGTAATCACCTTTCATGTATTGTCTTACACACTCACGTGTGCCCTGTGAGTGAACACTGTTGGAGTCCCCGCTTTATACCTGGCCAAATAAATGCAAGTAATTTTTCCAAGGTCTCAGAGCTAGTTAGTAGCATCCCCTAGATTTGGACCCAGCTTTTTAGATTGTACTTTACCACACCATACTATCTTGTTGAATATTTTTGACAACTCGACCTAGTATGAAATGCTCTCTAGAGTTTGGTACAAGCCCACTTCCTAGGTTTTCCTTTAAGATTTTGGGTGAAATCTTGATTTTTATATACCTTGGTATGATCCAAATGGGCTCTAGAAATCCTATATGCCTTTGCAAAAACCGTTTTCCTTATCCTTTGAAATTCTCCTTCGTTACCTTCAACAACATCTTAAACTTACTTCAAGGCTGTTCTTTAACCACGTTGGCCTCGGACTCTTCTCCTCAGAGTGCTCTCTTCCCCTGAAATACACACACTGCTTTCTATTTCTGCTTGTCTTTCTGGATGTCAGGCCTTGCCAGACAGTGTTGATCACTTTGAATGGTAACAATGCATTGGGTGTCTTTCTGTCATCCACTGTAATCTGTGCAATATCATAACCATTTTATAATGCTTATTTAGCATATGTTGATGATATTTTTTCTTGGAAGTATGCAGATCTTTTTAGGGATTTTGACTTCATCTCAAATGTGAGATTCTGGAGAAGAGCATTGCATTTCAAAATGCCTTTGGCAAGTTGACTGCTGTCTGATAAAGAAAATGAAGAACAATTCACCTTTGAAAAGCGAACTATTCTAAAGACACAAGACTGAACATTTCAGAGTGGGGCATCAGTAGCAGAAAAATAATGGGATTAGAGTGGATAACAAGCTAAATGGGAATCAGCAGTGTGCCTTTATGCACAATGCATAAATAAAAGCACAGTGGACAAGGAGTCTGTGCTAATCCTCTTAGTAGGTCAGGCTTTCTTAGGAATAATTTATGTTTCTGAGTTATTCTTTTTCCGCTGAACTGATGAGGAAAGGATGGTAACAGTAGGGATTTAGATGATGTATTAGAAAGATTTTAGAGAAGAAAAGGAGCATAAAATTCACTCGATTTTCTGCCCTTTGAAAACCATCTAACCTATAGTCGAGATTTTGCAAAAGACTACTTTCAAACCAAACCTGCAGCAGTGATAGTCCTTTCTTCAGTTTTCCTAGTTTGCAACCCTCTTTGTCAACACTGTTTTTGCTGCACAAACCTGATGATGAGGAACTTCCACACAAGAGTGAATCTTAATCTGTACTACTGTGATCCAGGTACACTGTCCAAAGAATGGATTCATCTGAGATAGCAAGAGCCAGTCCCAAGGGCCTGTAAACCAGAAGCTCCTGGTTTAAAGTTCATATCTACATATTGATTTATGGAAATCCTTGCATCTTTGCCTTTGGATTGCTAAATCAAACTGGTTTTTAGCCCCCTGGATCTAGAGCACTTAATGAAAAAAGACGGTGTGAAAATGGTGATGATTTTAGTCCTACAAAGGAGCCTGTTTGGGTTGTGTGATAATGATGATTAATATTAATAAATATTTTAGATGCTTAGGAATTTCTTCAGTTTTACTCTTTCTAGTATGACTTGTTCTTTCATACTATTTTAATATAATTTTATAGTATAAATAACTTTAGTTATATATATAAATTATAGTTTTACAATAAATATATACTTAGCCTTTATGGATTTGGCAACATTAGAGGCATTTCATACATTCTATCTGATAATTTTTTGAAATGGCATTATAATACTTTTTTAATAGATGAGAAAACAGAAGTTAAATATCTGTCTAATGAGAAATAGCTAAAAATGCCTGACTTTATGATCTTTCTACTGTATTAATAAGCCACACATAATCTACTCTTTAACCAGGTTAGTAATTTGATCTTATGAGCTCTGATTTTTTTTTTACAAGACTTTCAGTTAAAAACTTTCAGCAAAGAAATTTTTGTCATATGCTTGCACTGAAAAGTAAAAACAATCTGAGAAAAAAATAAAAACTGTAGTGTATCTTGTACTTTTATAAAATAGAAAATGCTAGATGTTAATAAAAACATGCCACTAAAGTATCTGTATTATAAGGGCACTTATTAGGGAAAAGCAGTACAATGTTTTAGTGAGGAATCTTTTTAGGAATCACATATGGTAATTTAAATTTGTAAACCTTTGAGTTCTGCAAGCACTATTTTTATTACTATCATATATATTAATGTCATATTTTTATTATTAGCATTACTAAATATCATATTTTTACTATTTGCCTCCTTGTCAACATTTCTTTTTTCATTAAGACTCTGGAGCTCCCTTGAAGTGGTGGTCATTTCACTCCCATAGGCCTAATGGTGGAGTAACTTTACACTCTCCCTCCTTAAATGGCTATCCCTTGACATACTAATTTTTCACAGGCTAAAACTGCAGCCTGTTAAAAGTAAATGCATTCCTTCCAGGCTCCAATGGTGGATTCATGCTCAGATGACCCCTTGACATTTTACAGGCATTGATGAGGTGCTGTCCCCTCTCTGGAAATAATCTAAACATTGATCCCAATGAATGGAAGGGAGCCCTAGATAAGCAGGGGAAAATGTGTTTATAGACATTTTCAGGTCATTCAAACTGTGTTACTGAAGACTAAATACTTATACTTCTAGAGAGTAGGGGGTGGGGAGGGAAGCACGTCTACCAAACCCAGTTAAATATATTATATTTTTAATCCTAACATATATATATGATCCCTCAGTCACCTTATTATTAGGTTAGCAAAATGTGAAGCATTTTTGTTTCCTGTTAAGTGTTGATGAAGTCATACTGACAGAAGTGGAATTTGATAGGTTGTTCTAAATACAATTCTTTCACTCTCTAGATATTTTGGCAAATTTTAAAGAAATAAGCATTAGTTTTAAACATGTATCTGAGAACATAGACTGCACTAGATACTTTCTTTAGCTTTGCTTAAAAATTCTAAATTATTTTTTTTAGATAAAGGGCTATAGCAATCCTTGTCATAATAAAAGGACTTAATGCTTTACAACTCCTGTAATAGGAAGTCTGGTTTAACATTTTACACGTCTACGAACTGCAATTATATATCTCAGCCTCAATGTAGTATTTGCTTACTTTTGATGGTACTGCAGGTTTAAAATTTGAGGTAAAATATGTTTTCTAATATAGAAAAGCAATAGCTATATACATATGAATATATCTTTGTTCTTTATGTTTTACCCTAGGCAACTTAGCAGTAAGCCAGAAACTTTTCCTAGAATATAACTTCTACAAGGGTGAAGATTTTTGTCTCTTTAGGTTATTGCTTTATCCCTTATGCCTGACACACGGTAGATGCTTAGTAAATATTTTTGAATGAATGAATGTTCAGTTGAGGAGTGTTTATTCATCATAGTCTAAGAAAGAGTACTTCCAGACTGAAGACTTGGTGGATTCGACAATGGGTATAAACCTTATTACGTATATAGGTTCATGAGACTCTTTTAGATGGCATTAGCCATTGAAATCATATAAGTGGCATTCCACCTTCATGAGGCAAACTTTTGATTACAATTTGCCTTCCTATGGCAATTGTCTAGAGGTTAAAATGCCATAATGTGGGAAAACTATTGTCTAATGCTCAGTGTTCTTGCAAATCACTATAGTTATTATAAATTAATGAAGTGATATTGATATTTTAATCAGCTATATTTAAAGCTTAGTAATGTTAGTCTGTCCCTGAGAGATAGTCTATATCTGGAGCAGTGTGATACAATAAATGCTGCATGGGGATAGAAAACAAATGTATTTGTGCTCTTCAAAGAGTAGATTGGATTGTGGTAAAAATGAGACTCAGTCCTACATAATCCATATACTATGACTGCATATATGTGGTACAAAAGGTATATACGGAGACAAGAAAGGATAGAGGTAAAGTTAAGGAAAGTTTCCTGGAAGAAGAAAATAAAAAATAGATTGATCTCTAAAAAAGGGGATACTGTCACTGGTAGTGAAAATGCTATGGATGAGATGTAAAAATAGAAGAAAGTTTCTATGAAGGATAGATCAAGTAGATTTGCTTAAACATAATAGTTTGTGTTAGGAAAAATTAGGAATGAGGTAGATGTGACAGATAAAATAAATAAAAACTTATTATTAGAAGTGGAAAGCAATGGGTAAAGGATCTTAAGTTGCATCTATGATTACATGATTTTGAAGATTAATATGTAGTTTTGCAACTAATACAAGGCATTTTGGTTATCTATCGATGCATTGTAAATCATCCCACCTTTAAGTGGCTTAAAAATCAAGTTTAATTATTTCTCATACTTGTTTTGAATGACTGGGGCTCAGCTAGATGGTTCTTCTGCTGGTCTCACTGTGAGTCACTCATGGGGCTGTGGTCATGAGGTGGGCAAGACTGGAACATCCATGATGGCTTCCAATGCCTTGGCAGGGTTGGGCTGGAAGGTTGGGCTGAACTGTATGATAGGATGTCCAGGCCTCTTTAGCTCTTTATTTAGTCTCCAAGGTTTCACCCTCTCTTTATGGTGTTTTCACATGGTCTCTCTCTACATGGTCCCTCTCTATCAGGTTAACTGGACTTCTTACATAATGGCTCAAGAGCTCACAAAGTGCAGCAGAAGATGTCAGGCCTTTGTTAAGACATAAGCCTGAAACTGGAATGATGTCACTTCTACCACATTCTATTGGTTGAAACCAGTCATAGGTAAGCCTAGTATCCAATGTGGAAGCAAATTAAATTAAGGCATGCATATTGGGAGGCTCATAGCTCATTGAGATCATTGCTGGAAACTAATTATCACAAGAAGTGATTTTTATGTCATTATCAGTCTCATCATCATTTCAACTGAGGCAACAGCAACGAAAAAACAACTTATACTTATTGGATCCTTACAATGTTCTAAGCATTATTCTTAATACTTGTGTTCATTTATTTAAATCCAGTGGAAAACAACATTCTTATCCCAGTTTTACAGATGAGGAAACTAAGGCCTAGAGATGTTAAATAATTTGCTCAACCTTGTAATTTGAACCCAAACAGCCTCACTCCAATGCTTTTGCTAGTGAGTGCAATACTACATTGCTTCTCTTGGAGGGGCGTAGAATTCCACATATATCTCTCTAAATAGCATCTGAAAGTCTCGACTAAATAACAAAAAGTCAGAAAATATTTTTGCATAATATGCTATTTCTCAATATTTTTACCATTATTCTCAAAATATTCAACATCAGTTCCAAATGTCAAGGTTGATTTTATTCAAAGTTGAAGGGTTGCAATGTAGTGCTACCAGTACATAGTTTAGTGTCAAGAGTCTTGGACTATAAGCCAAAAGAATGGGCCTTAAACCTTGGATGCATTGCTATTGGTTGTGCTACTATAAACTATCACTTAATTCCTTTTAATGTGAATATAACTGCATAACCTTAACAAGTCATCTGGTGCCAACAACATATTTCCCTATCTATAAATCAGGGATGATAATCCTTAGTTCTTAGAGTTTTCTGAGTTGAAATGAATACACAGTTTTGTATGCTAAAATAGTTTCATGTAATTAAATTCATATAAATACAAAGTAGTATTAATGATTATTGAGAAAAAAGATAGCTGAATTCATGTTTCGCAGTTATTGTTAGAAAACACTTCAATAAAATATCAACCAATCAGCCTAATGATCTTTCTGGAATCCTGTATATATTATGATTTCCCAAAAAGTTGAAGATTGACTAAGACAAACCCATTGAATATGTACAAAGCAGAAAAAGGTAATTTATTTCCTTTGAAAGTAAACTTAATTCACCTTAGTTACTCAAAATGTCTTTATTAGTTTCTTTATCATTCTTTTCCTCAATTTTCATTGGTGCCTGTTACATGCCAGGAATTATACTGGACCAGCTCTGGCCAATGTTGCATTATGCAATGATAGAAATGTTTAATATCTGCAGAATCAAGTCCAGCAGTCACTTGCCACATGTGGTTTTGAGCACTTTAAATGTGGCTATTTTAATTGTTGAACTGAATTTTTAATTTAATTTGATTGAAATTAATTTTAACTTAAGAAAACTCATGTAGCTGGCAGCTACCATATTGGATGGTGCAGTACTGGACACTGTATCACTGTTTATTCTTCATATCCTGATTCTCTTTTGGGAAGGGGCACACTTGGTGTCATTCATCTTTTGATGGTGATAGATCTTGTTCCTCTATACTCTTTAACTTTGCCCTTCTTTACTTAAAGGCATACATTTTCAAGGCTACTGGCAAATGTTAGGGAAGCTGTCTGGCCTAAAGAAGTGCTGGGAATTGCTCTCTCTAGGTTTGTGGAGCTCATGAATTTGAGTGTAATTTTCTTCAAACACCAACCAATGTTTGAAAAAAAAAACCCCAAAACAAAAACTGCATGTTCAATATCCTAATCATAGTTTTAGAAAAAGAAATAACATATAGTGGTGATAGAGTTTGGATGTGTTGTCCCCCTCAAAACTCATGTGGAAATCTGATCCCCAGTGTGGCAGTGTTGGGAGCTATTTGGGTCATGGGGGTGGATCCCTCATTAATGGATTAATGCTCTCCCTGGGGTGTGGGGTAGTGAATGAGTTCTCACTTGATTAGTTCCTGTGAGAGCTGGTTGTTTAAAGGCATCTGGCACCTCCCCTTTCTCCCTCTTGCTTCTTCCTGTCATGTGATCTACTCGTACCTGCCGGCTACCTGCCATGTTCTGCCATGAGTAGAAGCATCCTGAGGCCCACACCAAATGCAGCTGTCCCAGAATCATAAGCCAAATAAAACTCTTTTCTTTATAAATTAACCAGACTGAGGTATTCTGTTATAGCAACACAAAAACAGACTAATACAAGTGGGTAGCAAAGGAGCCATTCCAACTGATAGGTACTCAGCATTAGAGTGGAAAGAGCCCAGTGGCTTCTTGAATACAAAGAGTGTTTTACATAGTTTAATTTTTTAGCTTTGGAAAAATTCAAAATTCATTTTGTTATGCTCTTTTCATTTAGTTTAATTTCTAATCAGTGTAGACATAACTTATGGAAATATGTTTGGTAAGAGTTATTGGAAGAGGTTGCAGAAATCCCATTGAGTCTTTTGAGTAAAGAGAAAGACTACATCAGTTTTGCATAAAACTCCCATTTGTCCAGAGGTGATTTAGCCAAAAGTATGGCCATCTACCAGGTCAGTTGAGTGCCGAAGCAAGTCCCCCTCCCATTGCTGGCTGTGTAGCAGTATTTAGGGATATGTTATCTCTGTACATACCATGTAGGACTCTGAAGGGCATAAAGATCACCTAGTTCTTTCCTGTCAATGTTAACATGAAGAAATATGGCTCAGAGAGTAAAAACAACTTGTGCAAAATCTCTAACCTGGTTTAAGACAGATCTGAAATTTGAATTCAGGCCAGCTGGTTGTTGGTTGTTGGTCATGAATATTTTTTTAACTTAGCACACGGTCTCATCTTCATTCTTTAAAAGTCAATGTTGTGATAGACTAGAAAAGTACTTTGGTATTATTAAGAGCATACAAAAACACCTTTAATTTTATATAACTTTTGCTCTAGTAGTATGTGATTTATTAACATTTCAATTAGATTTGTATGCCAAAGTTACCGTCAAGAAATGTACTTTAATTGACATAAAAATAAAGATATTTCTTATGCTGAGTATCTAATGGGAAATTCCTCTTGGCAACCAGCTGTTTTTTGATCAAGGGAAATGAAAAGAAGATAAAAGAGTTTTGCCTAATCACTTTCCAGAGGAAAAGAAATGGAGCCATATTCTATATGATTTGTTAACATAGAGGCTTACAGGATGATATGATATAATTCAAGGAATGAATTGTGTTCAGTTCACACCTGATGCCATGAGATCCCATGGCTTTTTTAGGTTTTTGTTCTAGGGATTTTAGAGAAGAGGTGTCACTTAAACTCTTAAGTGCTATCAGTTTGTTTAGGGAATGTCTGTCTGAAGGAATCTTCCCGTCGGTAAATTCTTGTCTGTTGCTGTCATCAATTCAATAGCATTATAGTTCCCTTCTAAAAGTTTATAAGCTAGCAAACTGCTGAGGCTGGGAAGATAAAAAATGCCCATTGTGTTATCTATCATTTGCCTGTTTCTGAGATGTTTACACACAAAGGCTTTTTGTACAGAGACTATTCAAGTTCCTGACAATTTACAAATGCCTACTTAGACAGAATAAAAAATTAGTCTTAAGGCGACTGAGGGTTTGGGGGTTGGGATAGGATGTTCAGGGTACAGCCCTCCCTCCCTGTGTGCTTGATTCATAGGAAGTCTGAGGTAAGATTTTGAGTGTCAGGGGATCACTCCACAGTCTTTCCTTACTTGCTCTGCGACTCTGAACAAGTTATTGAGCCTTCCTGTCCTCATTCTAGTTTCTCAGCTTTCAAAGAGGAGAGGTCAGTTTCATGAAAATTAAAGTGCTATTAATAAATATACAACATAAAACATCAGAAACACTCTATAACATCGTTCATTAAAGATCAGATTCTGTTACAAGAAAACCGAATTTAGTCTCATCCAGAAAAGCTTAGCTGTTGAAAACTAAAAGATGAAGACTTTAAAATATTTTTGTAATATAAAAACAGAAGACACTAAAGATTTTAAATATAGAATTAAGGTTAAAAAACAGGAAAGATGGAATAGGAAAGGTCATTAATGGGGAAAAATATTAAAATAGTAAAAGCAAATAGCATATATGTAGGATGAACAAGTCTAGAGATCTAATGTACATGAGGACTAAAGTTAATAAAATTGTATTATCTTAAGGATTTTTGTTAAATACGTAGATTTTAGGTGCTCTTGTCATAAAAAAAAGTAACTGTGAGATGATAGATATGTTAATCTGTTTCACTACAGTAACTGTTGTACCATCTGTATTTCTATATGTAACCCATAACATCATGTTGTAAACCTCAAATATAAACAATGAAATTTATTTTAAAAAATAGAAAATAAATAAGAGCAGGCACATTTCCTAGAATTTAAATTAGAAATATGTGACATTTAAGGAAAGAAAAAAAGACCATTATTAACACAAACATTATAGATATTTGGAATTGTACAAAATTATCATCAATATACTATTCTAAGTAAAATTTCTCTGATGATTGCAATGATATATAAAAGTTCTTTTGAAGTACTGTATTTACTAATATTAACAATGAGTTAACATATGAGTATAGAGACCAGATGTGTATTTTTGTGTTTGCAATAAATCATACATTAAAATGAATCAATTTAAAGGCTAGCAGACCAGCTTTAATTCAAATGTCTTATTTATGCATATTGCTGAATATTCACATTATATCAAACACTAGAGAACTGCTTTTTCACCTCTGATGATTTTATGACCTTGATTGGATTTGCTATAACCACAATTCTAAGCAAGAGAATAAAAACTTCAATAATGTCAAATAAAACAGCATGAGTGTGTAAGTGGCCTTGTAACATACTATTATTGTTTCATAGGCACATTTAACAATAATTATTCTTTGGAGAACTTTGCATTATGTGGTTTCTGTAGAGCTACGTGTGATTTAGTAAAAATGGCTTTCTTTTAGTGATTACAGATTTAAAGGATTACTGAACCCTTCAGATTTTAAAACAATAGAATATCCAAGAGGATTTTATTTTCAACTCTTGTTTACTTCCTAAATCATGCATTAATGTCATGTTTGGAAAATGAGCTAAACGTTCCAGTGCTGAACCAGAGCCATCTAGAATATGAATTAGAAAAGTGGAAACAAATTGCCTGTGTGTACCAGAAACAATGTGTTATATATATAAACACATTTACAAATAAAATATATTAAAGGTGGAAGTGTCAGTGTGGAGTGTACACCTAGGTAGGAAATAAACCTATATTTTGCACGCATGACATGACCTCGCATGGATTCCAAAGATTACCTATGTGAAAGCTGTAGATCAGGGCCTAGCACGCCATAAGAGCTAACAAGGCTTGCCATCAGCAACAGCAGAGGCGTCATTGTTTCGTTCACCCTCCCCCTTTTTGGATTCTTTGACCTGTAACTAAACATGGATTCCTGGTTCAACTGTTTGAAGAACTGTCTCAACACCATTCTTAGTTCTTCTGTTCTCTTGTCATTCCACCTTAGACAATTCCCAGCCCTGAAACAATTGAACCTTTCTTGTCCTCCAGAATCTCAGCTCTGCTGTTTGGAAAGCCAGCATTTGAAATAAAGCCTCAGAACTGTTCGACAATCATCTTACTAATTTCTCTGTCTCTTAAGAAAGAACTGCCAAACCTTTATTCCCTCCTTCCAACCTTCATTCCAACTTGCTTTTCCCTCTCTTTTAGCAAATAATCCCATCTCATTCTTTGCTATAAAAGAAACAAAGTGATTGAACTCACCGCCCCCGCGCCCCATTTTTAAAAAGTCCCCTTGACTTCCCTCTTCTATGGCTCAAAATTTCCTCCACCATCAGCCAGTTCTTTTCCCTTCCTTTTCTGTCTTAAGTAAGTGCGGGCTCATATTCTTTTCTGCTCTCTTCACTGCTATCTTCCTGATCAGAGTCCATTTCATTTTTCCTAAAATCTTGCTCTGTTAACTTCCCATTCAAGATAATTAAAAATATATCCCTCTTCCTCTTGCTTCCTTCCTCTTAGATATAAACAAAAAAGTTTATCCTCATCTTTAAAAAAGTTGAAAATCGTCTTTCTCTCAAACTAATCCAATATTCTCCTTCACTGCCAACTTTTTCATAAAAGGTCGAAATTCTTGCTTGCACTACTTCACCTACCATTGCTCCTCCACCCACTGTCTCCAAGAGGCTAATGTCGCAGCAAAGCCTTTCTAATCGCCTGACCCATGGCCCCTCTTCTTGGACATTATCCTAACAGTTGTAACGTCTATCATTTTGTCTAGCTCTTTTCTTCCTCTGGAACTACAGCACAAATTTCTAAATACTTACCGACAGCATGACCTGAATATCTTGAAGACCACTCTCTTGACCTTTCTATTGTGTTCAGCATCAATGGCCGCTTTTGCTTTCTCGGGCTCCCTCTCCTCAAGCTTCTGTGACATTCTTTCTTGCTGTGTCTCTTCTCTTCTTGACTTCTCTATTTGATTATCCTCATCTCCTTTAGTACTTACGTTTTTGTGTGTGTTCCTTATGTGGAGCTGGTTTCCCAAAGGTCTACCTTTGGCTTTCTCTTGTCCATGTTCTCTCCCCCGAAAGGATTTTGTTTCCTCTGTTTACTCCTGTGGCTTGAACTTTCACACATATTCATACAGAAGAAATATATAGTATTTCCATCTTATTTACATATGCTATGTATACTAACAATATACATTATAAACATATGATGGGAGTACTATGAACTCCATCCATTTGTCTATCAATGATCCATCATCTCTCTATCATCTACCCTTGTTTCTGGCTCTGTTCTCTCTCTGAAACTACAGCACACATTTCTAAATACTTGCTTACATTACCTGAATATCTTACAGACCTCTCTCTCGACCTTACTAATGAAACCATTTATCCACCAAATTCTGACCGTTCTGTTTCTAAAGGCCTCTTACGTCTTCACCACTCCTAGATTCATTTGTACTCCCAGTTTACCAGTTCGAACTTCATCCACTTCTTAAAGTGTTTGAGTAATCTCACATGTTTTGATTTTAATGTATTTTGTTTATGTTTAATCAGGAATAACTTACTCAAATCCTTCTTTTACCTTTATAGCATAATTATTTTTCTAAAAATTTAGATGTGATCATATGACTCCTTTGCTTAAAAACCTAACCTGACTCTTTATTGTTTCCCTCTAGGACAAAGTATGAATTTCTTAGTATCCATAGAGTTCTCCAAAACCTGCATTTCTAGTTTTATCACCATCATTCCCCCAATGGGCCCAAACCTTGTGTGCGTAGGACCATGTGGAGCTCTGTCCATCTGCTGTCTCAGTTATGGGTCGAGTCTGTTCTTCCTGCCAAGACACATTCTTTCACCATTATCTATAATTTGCACAGATAAAGCTTCTTAATAGTGCACATGGTAATCATTTAATACATTTTGGATATTTTATTATTATTTTTTTCTTATGTTTTAGTATATGATTCCCTTGATATTTGACTCCAGTGGCATTGCTTCCATTTTGCTTGATCTGATTCTGCCAAGTTGGAATTTAGCATACTCTTCTCAGTCTCCCATGGTACTTAATGTATTGTGTGTTGCCCTATGAGTAGTTTTGTTTGCCTTTCTCCTTAAAGAACGTAGGCTGAAGTCAGAAGAACATGCCAGCTTGGCAACTTTTCAATCTACTTGGCTAAGAGATAATGTGTAAAGTACTGAAAATAATGCCTGACACCTAATATTTAATGAATGTTTTTCTTGTTTTTTTCCCTCCCCTTTCTTTCTCCCTATTTATTCTCTAATACTTAGCACAGTGCAGATTGTAAGTACTCAAATTGTTGTTGTTGAATTTAACTGAAGGAAACTTACAGGAGGACCAACTCAGACATCTCCTCTGAAAAAGCTTCAGGATTTAAGAAATCAAAATATTCACCTCTCAGCATTTAGAATTACTATTAGCTCCATCCTTACTATCATATGACAACTTTGCATTATCAATTATAATTACAGCATTTATTGGGCATTGTCAGGCACAGTGCCAATCACTTTTTACACATCATTCATTTCATCTGCACATTAACCCCATGAAACAGAGGCTATTATTACATCCAGGGCTTCATGAATAGTAAGTAATGATGTTAGAATGTAAAACCAGGTAGTCTGACATGAGTTAAACTCTTAACTAGTATTACATTAACTTTAGCTCTGTTTCTGGCCTCTATTCTCAATTTTCTGTATATCAATTGGTAAATTATAAAGAAAAATATTGAGAACTGAGATTGGGTGTTTTGCAGGACTAGAAATACAAACCCAGGGAGTTGAAAATTAAATATTGGAATATGTGGCTGATAGCAGGGTGTGAAGGGATAAAAGAATTGGAGTATAATAATTAAAAAAGATTTGGGCCTATGGAATGTTATGTTAAAGAAAAAGGAGACCTAGTCTAATGACCTATATACGCACCACTCAATCAATCCAATGGAAAGTTTCCTCATGTGGCTTATGAAGAAGATATAACTCCTTGGAGTCTTTTACCATTATATATCTGCATGACTTGATTCTGGTCCATTGGGTAGACAACCATGCTCAATTATTCTAATCTTCAAGAAATGTGTACCCTGTACACAAGCATTGAGAAGACATAAAAGGGTAATTCAACAAGTTCATGGAAAGATTTGTATTTTAATTCTGTTTTTCTGTGAAATTGTTGAAATACTCTCATATATGTTCTCTTTCTTTACCTTATTAATGTAAAGTTTAGTTAAATAAATATGGAATAATTTCTAATTTTAGTGATAGAATGTTTTTCTTAATATAACCAAAAGTACACATTTATAAATTTCAGAATATCAAAAGTTATTAGAATAAAGTTGAGCATAATATGGGAATGTAAAAATGTTTCTTTGCCAAATTTTAAGAAAATGAGATTTCAGAAGCAATTTTTTTTCTTTTTTTGTGTAATATATTTACAATGAGGATTATATGAGCCATTCTGAAAAATAGAGTATACATTAAAAACAACTTCCACTCAGTTAAGTCCTTGATTTCTGTGTAATTTTCCCCAAATGAGATATTGAGCTTAATCTTCCAATAGAGTAGATCATTCAGGCTCAAAAGCCCATCTCTAGATAGCAAAGTGGAATACTTATTTAGCACTAAAAGCACAGCTCATGGAGGAAGATAAGGCAAAGAAAAGATTAGGGAGGCTTTATAATGTTTGTAGGAAGAAAATAGAAGACAAAGCTCATCTCAAAATTTCAGAAAACCAGGCTACTGCTACATTAAAAGCTCTACACATAGGCTGTTTTTTGTTTCTTAGGTAAGATATGAAATAATTCCTTTTGAATTTTAAGCATTAGTAGAACCTGAGGACCTCTTAGTATACTTTTCTTAAATAACATTTTGCTATCTGTCCTCTGTTACTATGGGATGTCAGGTGTAACTTCAAATTGTAAACTCCATTCACTTCACTTTTCAAGGTTTTTTTTTTTTTCTTTTCTAACAAATACACTCTGCTAGTAGTTACGTGCTCTTATTGTATAAGGCATGATAACTTAGCCTTCTTTCAAAGATAAACTAGTTTAAATGTGAAAGTTTTTATTGTCTAGCATGCGCCTTCTCTCCAAAAAAGGCAAGTGTGGCATGAGATGGCATTTCACCACAAGGAAACAGATTTAGGAAGACAATCAAGTTGCATCAGAGAAATTAGGGAGGGGCATGACTGCCTACCAAGAAATCTGTAAGTGACACCTGTTGCTCCTCATTTTCTCTATCATAAAGTTTTCCTATTTGGAGAAGACTGAAAGGAGCTCTTTATATTCTCCTTTCAACTGGAGAGAAGTATAGTTTGGGTTCTGTTACAAAAATTGTGACCACTCTGCTTTAGCTTGTGAAGTGTGTGAGGTAAGGGTACTTACTTCTATACATCTGTTTGGGCACTGCAGCTACTACACAGAGATCTAAAGAGAACCACACATACTTTGACTGCAAGGAAAATGAAGGTGTCTATGACATTCAATGTTTCTAATACAAATGTTATAAATTTTGAATTAAGAAAAACATTTTTCCCAAATTTCCTAATGAAATGTGTCAATTATTTTCTACATCTTCATTGGAAAAGTTTGGGAAATATTGCAATAAGGAAATGCCACTGACACTGAGACCTCTTGGACAGCCATATGGCCCACCTTCTGTCACAGCCTTCTGTATCGTGATGGACAAGAACACCATTTCCCCTTTTTGGAATGTGTGGAGTCAAACAATTAAAATGCATCTGTGCTGCTTTTCACTTAAGCAGATTAAAGTTAACAGACTTTAACAATAACATTTTGGTGAAAAAACAAACAGTACAAAATATTTGAACATATGTAATGCAGTTTAGTACATACATATACCTGAAACCGTATTGATGTCTCATTTACCCAGCAGCAAAGGATGTGGCATTTCAGGCACTGACATCTTCTAAATACCTCACCCTTACTCCTTTATGTGCCAAAAAATGTTGTTTATTTTTTATTATCCCATATTAATTTTTTATCAAATACATGAAGCATTTTATGTTGTCTAACACATAGGCAATAGTACTGTATTTCACTTTTTCTTGATTAGTCATGCTTCTCATTTTGAATGAACATTCATTCCTATGTTGCAATACTTCTCAATGTGTGCCTTGTTCTGTCACCTTTCTAGATGTTAGCCTGTCAATGGTCACTTCATGGCTTTCAGAGTAACTGCCTCTAAATTTCTATTCCCAACTCCCAAAACTTCATTCTGTTTTTGTAGCCTTTTGAGTGCTGGGAAGACATGTAATAAAGCTTTAAAAATTTCTAATTATAAAATAATACTTGTTCATAACAGAAATAAGAATAATAGCAGTAGAAATAGAAAATACAATTTACTGTTAGTGCTTGATCTAATATCCTTTGATCTTTTTGCTATGCACATACACTTTATTTAAAAACAACCAAATTAATAAATCTCTGGATGAAGTTTGGAAGAGGAATTTCGGTGAGACCATCACCTTGACTTGGGCCAGGTTGCCAGAGATTTGGGGTTGGTCTGCAGATTGCTCAGGGCCAAACCATGAACATCTGCACTCCCACCCAGGAGGGAGAGCATCTTTGAGAATGAAGGAACAGTCAGAAATCAACAGGAGCAGGCAGAGAGAAAGGACTAGAGCTAAATGAATGAGTCAGGCAAGAGTAGTTTGTTTTCTTCTTCTGGGAACCAGAGACAAAAACATAGTGAATTCTGTATAAAGCAATTTTTTTCTTAATTTTAAATATGATATAACCTATAGTTCTTAGGAACTGTCAGTTTTGAGTGAAAAAAAAAAAAAAAAGTGAAAGCTTTATCCAGTGTGCAAAGGCACAAAATCTTATACTTAACAGAAGTAAGCTACTAAATATATAAGAACAAAATTCATTAAAAGAACAATATTAATGTGTAATTTTTGACAGTGTAGAATATCATGATAAATATGGATTAGAAACGGAGTTTGGAATAATAAATGTATATTTCTGGATTCAAAGACAACATTTAATGATAATCATATTTCAGTGTCTTTATTACTGTTAAAAAAATTTAAAAAAATTAAACCTGACAAAATTCTGGAGTTGGAAGAGTCATGAGAAAGCTCGCAGTCTAGTATTTTATAGTTCCCTGGAACACTGCCCTTTGAGATAGTACACACACGCCACGCATGTGGGCACGTGTGAGCAAACGCGCACACGCTATGTTCTTTGTCAAATAACTTAGGAAACATTGCAAACCATATCTCCCTTCTTGCAGATTCATGATGCACATCAGTGTTGTAAAAATTGGAAGTCCTGCAATAAACAAAATCTGTTTAACTGTGTTTAAACAAACATTTCCCAAGTATATTTGAACACAGGACACTGTTTGCTTTGAGTAGGGTTTAAAATCTTACGTGTAACCACTTGAGGGAAATGCCGATCTCATCCTAAATCCTTATTTTACATACAGAAAATTACATCTAGGAAAGGTTTGTGAGATTTAGAAATAGTAGACTCAGAATCAAATTTGAGACTCTGTAGCTACCACAAGGTGCTCTTTCCACATACCGAGTGACCACTCCCTATGAGTCTCTCTCCCTCTGATTTTCTTCATTCTGCACTCTCATCTTTCAGTGTATCCAGATTCTTTTTTTTCCTCCTCCTCCTCTAGCATTTTTACCCTTTAAAAGTCCCTTCACACTCACTTTTCAGATAGCGCAGCCACCCACAGCTTCACATATCACCTTTGCATTTTGTCTCTTCCATATCCAGCTCTCACCATGGCTTCTCACCAAAGTGTCAGAATCTCCAGGCACCTGATAGATTTATTTATCTACATATCTTGGGTTTACTTCAAACTCAGCATGTCTAAAGCCAAAGCCATCTCCCTAGCAAATTGACTGTCCTTTCGAACTTCTCTATTTCTCGTAACACAGTTCTCCCAATCTTGAACATCTTTCTTGTAGTCAGTTTTGAAGTATTTATGCCTTTTATTATTTAGATCCAGTCATATCCTAATTTCTCAGAGTATTTTTCTCCTAAAGGTTATCCTAATTCACCTTCTCTCTTTTAGATTTTTATTTATAGCTGCAATGCTAAAAATCTCATAGTTCCTATCTCTTACACAAGTCTTTTTCCATTTTATTATAATTTAGATATGACTCCTAGATTATTCACTCAAAAGCAAGTCTCATCTTGTTAATTCCTTGTCCAAGAGCCCTTAATGGGTTTTTATTTCCTCATGTCCTCGTTTATTTTTGAGCGTCCAAAACCGGGCCACACATCATCTGGCCAGTAGAGATGATGTCAGGTTCCACATTTCAGGGGGTACCATGTTGTCACAGGCCCATTGCCCTCTCTGTTCATGGAGCATGAACTATAAACAGAAATAGGACTGACAAGGGGCTGATGTGGTAATTCCTGGACATGGAAGCCTGGGCTTGATTCAAGAAGGGGATTGCATGGTAGGAGCTTCATTTGACAGGCTGTCATCACAGTTTTTGAGCAATGAGAACTGGGGAAATTAATGCACTGTGGTTTATGCCCTTTCCCTCACAGCCGTGAGGAGCTGTGCTCCTCAAATGCAGCAAAAGTGATGGATGAGAGGCGAGCTAGTTACTGAATACCTTAAAGCCCAGTGAAGGTCAGTGAGAGAGAAGGGGGGAATTAAAGGGAGAGTATATTATATTTATTATTTCTTTTGAGAAAGTATAAGAAATAGTCTATTTTATGGACAGATGAGTTCTAAGTCAGAATATGGTGAAAAGGAAAATCATGGCTGGATCTCCAATTGGGTGTGGGCTCCTATGGTTCTTTCAATGGCCACCTTTGCTCTAAACATTATAGTCATTTCCTTCTGTTAGCTCACTATAGCTCTTCAGTTCATTAAAATAGGCACCTAACTTGTTCAGGTCTAGGGAGGTGCAAAACATGTAATTCATATGTTTTGCTGAGGTGAAGAAATGCTGTTTTAGGAATGTGTTTCCTTTTACAGTGTTCCCCAGATCTCTCTCCCTGAAAACTGGACTCCTCTCCGTGTCTGTCAGGAAAGTAAACCTCAGTTCCAGAATCTCTTTTTATTTGACTTGGAATGTTAGAATATTCTATAGAACTTTTTTGTGTTCCATAGTGGTTTTGCATGCTAATCGAACAAAGTGCCAATGGTCAAGAATATAGTATGCAGTAGCATGCTGCGAATGTTCGGAAGGGGACTTTTCAGTATGTGAAAAGAGGGTTGAAAACTATTTGAAGCTTTTTTTGTTGGCTCAGAGGCCAATACCAGAAATTCAAGAGACTCTTAGAGATCCTGTTCTGAAATATGTCAGTTAGCACGGTTAGTCCTTCTGAGATGTGAGAACAGATGGTTATATACTTTCAACCCCTTAGTTGTGGGGTTTCGGTTACGTCTGGCAAGATGATTAATTTTTCCAAATAGAGATGATTTTCTCATTTAAAGAAGCTATCTCAGTTTATATATTTTGATGTTTTTTTGCCATGATATTTAAAAAACGTCAATGAGTGCTTGATAAAAAACAGATTTCTTCTTTATGTAGTCAAGACAGTAAAAAAAAGCATAAACATCACTCCCTTGCCGGTACAGATAACAAAAATTGATGGTGGGAGTGGAGACAAGACCATTTGGCTCCATTTTGTGGATTTTCTGGAAAGAAGCACTTTTAAATAAATCACTTTATGGGGATTTGAGCAAAATTGTCAGACTCTAGGACTCACAAATAATTATAATAAAAAAAGCACTTGTGAAGTTATTTACTAATAGGATTTCAGGCAAAGGCAACGGAGCTCTCAGAATTTCATCCTGATGCTGTCCTTCCTTCAGACTTCACTGCCTGTCTTTCTCCCCTTCCTCATTTCCCTTCAGTTCCTCCTTCTGACATAGGCATTCATAGATACCAGCTTTGTTTTTTATTATTGCCATTTTGTGTTTGCAGAACGATCTGGGAAAGGCAAAAAACTACTTTCTAAAGATTCTCTCTGCACCAAATGTGGCAAGAATTAAGCAGCCTATATCAGCCTGCGTGCATTTAGATAGCTGCGGATACCAAATCTAATCATCGTCAGCCACATGACCACCAAAGCTGTTTCCATCTGCAAGTGATGCCTCACAGCAAGGAGAGGCAGGCGGCACTAATTCTCCTTTCTTGTAAAGCAGGAGTCAGGGAAGGAACCCAAGGAACAGAGCATAACAAGAGGGCTGACATATGAAAGCAAAACAAAACAGATTAGGAGGGAAGAGAATAAGGCTGATGGTGAGCTAGCATTGAATGAAAGGATTTCTCAGCTGCCATCAATTACAAATACCTTTTCAAAAAGGCCATACCACTGCCTGCTGGGCTGATCAAAAGCCTCTAGTTATAGGCTAAACATTTTCATTAGTCTCAAAATCTATTCCCACAAAATTTTTTACTTTTGTCATTCTCAACCTGACACACTAGACTTGCATGAGAACTTTATGCACATGCTGATGCTCGGGTCCCAGGCCAAATCAATGGTGTCAGAATCTCTTTTCAAGTTTAAGAAAGATCCCCAAGTAATTCTATTGTGCAGCCAGGATTGAGAGCATCTTGGTGAGGAAACATTAAAGGCAATACAAAAGTACTCAGTGTGAAGAATTTTCCAGGCATTTACATTTCCTCATTAGGGCTGAAATATGTGAAAATCACCTACTAAGGTGATTATTTTTTACATGTGTGCTCTGCTTTTTTTTTTTACATAAATAAAGTCTTCATGTGGCTTCCACAGATCAAACTGCATTCTTCAACAGCAATGCTTCTGAATATGTCCATAAAATCAGTGAACAGAAATGTTTAGGAAATGCTGTGCTTTGGGAGAGTTTTCAGAGCCTTTACTACATATATTGACGTGTGTGTACTTACTATATTTTAATGTGTATTTTTAATTTCCAGAGTTTCCTGAACTTATTTGATCAAAGAAATATTTTTCAAGGAGAGAGAGAATATCTCTTTTTGTGTTCCACAAAATATACTTTGGAGAAGATCTGTTTAATTTCCATAATCTTCACCTCCTACCCCCAACACCCACCCTCCCTCCCTCATTTTTATCACATAACTTCTGGCACTGACTGACAAGAATTATGCTGGTTCTGATTATAATTCTGAATATTAATAAAACACTGCCGTTATAGAGATTTATGTAAATATATACCTTTTGTAGTACCTAAACGGAATGGCCCTTGAGCAGTGGACTATTGATTGACCTCTCAATCCACAGAGAAAACATCTATTATTTTTAAATGTTAAGTTCCAAAAAGTCACAAAACTTGACCACTGCTAGCTCTTTAGTGGGAGTCACTATTCCTATTTACACTAAAGTTTTGTGGGTGTCAAAAAAATTCCCATTATACCTAAGTTTCCATTGAGAGGGTCTACAATGCAGCCATCCCACCGATGTTAAGCTTGAAATTCGGCAAAAGTATATGTGGGCTCTCAGACCACTTCCCATTCATTTATTTTCTCAGATGAAGCTACAGCAAGGAGTTAGGAGATTATTTGGTTATGTACAGGGAGATCAAAATTGCTCATTGTAGTAGAGCTTAAATTCTGATGACAAATACCTATGGACAGACATAGTTATTCACCGGGTCTATTTCTTGGTCATTCTCTGCCTTTTTTCCTTCCTCAGGTACTTACAAACTATTTCCCAATTCT
Source organism: Cynocephalus volans (assembly GCF_027409185.1). NCBI lineage: Eukaryota > Metazoa > Chordata > Mammalia > Dermoptera > Cynocephalidae > Cynocephalus > Cynocephalus volans. The sequence goes on along the minus strand of NC_084468.1, from coordinate 97,516,119 downwards.
TTGTTTCTTCAATCACTTCCTTTACTCTTCCTCATTTTTTGTTCCCCCCATGCTTGTCATTGTCATTCTCTTTTGCACTTAGATCATTATAATTTAGTTCTACTCCAGGATCTAAAAAGTTGTGTGGGTCTAATGGCCAAATAATTGCCTATTGATTTATCAGCCCTGCTCAGTGGAAGAGGTTTTCTGAAATAAAACCGTAGGACTTTAAACTTAATAAGTCCAAATACTCCAGATATGAGATATTTTGTTTCTACAAGGCAATTCAGAATCTTTAGTACATTATAATTACATTTTAATTAGTTACTAGGGTATGTTATTAGGTTATGTTAATACAGAACAAATCTGTAAAAAAAAAAAAAAAAAAAAAAAAGATATCCTAATTCTGAATGGATTTTTCTCAAGAAAAGGGTGGGGAGAGATAGTTTCACTAAACATAAAAATAAATAAATAAATAAATAAATAAATAAATAAATAAATAAATAAATAAAACATTAGTGTTTTAAGATGTATTTAGACATTTTCCTTAGACAATATTTAGGGTTTTCTTTGAGATTAATGATACTTTTCCAACTACCAGTTCTGATAAGACAGTCTCTTAAGTCCTCCAAAATGAGTAAGTTTTATTACCCATCAGGGCTTTTTCGTCCTTTCATCTTCATAAGGTAGATAAATTGTTTTCTATGCAGAATTCAATCTGTAGATCTTTTCTCTTGAGACACAAATCTTCTTTTGCTCTTTGTAGCCATATTTTTAAAATCCTATGATATTTTCCAGAAGAGAAGGTCTTTGAAAATGGCCTCAATGGACTCAATATTAAGAATCTAAATGAAATCAGGAAAGTCAACATCTTTGGCAGTTGCACTGGTGCATTGTTTGGGTGGATCGTTTCTTAATATATTGCCTTGAATTTATAAAATCTTTTATATTTCTGAAAGGAATTTTAGATTAATCACCTCATGAGACTCTTTCCTTGTGGCAAGGACTTAACTACTTCTGTCAACCATTATTCACGAAGAAGGAAAATGTTCTCTATGAGGGTCACATGACATACCTCCATTCACACAAAGGATCCTACTAGTTTCTTCTATTCACATTTTCACTCTTATGGCTAGCCTAAGGGGCATTAATGCGAAAGAACAAGGAAGGAATAATAGAAGTAAGGAACAAAAGGAGAGGGGAAATCATCCTTACAGCTTAGACTTAGGATAAATAAACAAGTTGTTAAAAATGAAAATACTCTGATAATGAATAAAATGAAATAAAAACAATCAAATAATATAAAGAAGTTAATAGTGTAACGTTATTCAGTGGCGCTCTTATAAACAGGTGTGATTCAGACTTGCAGTATCACTTGTCTTTTCTTCTCTTTCCTTTCTCTTCCTTTTACCTTCCTTCCTATTCCTTCCGCTCTTTCCTTACCCCATAGTTTTTATAGTGTTTATGATGTGAAGTTAGTCAAAGCAGAAAGTTTAAAATTGCTATGTCCATTAAGAATTAGTAATATTTTTAAGCAAAAATAAAGAGTATCGAATTGGCTATTAACTTAATGCTAATCTTGTCAACAAAGGAATCAAGAAAGACTTTTTTTTCCCCTCTCATATGTAACATTCCATAATGTCAGCAATAAGTCCATTAAGCATTAGCTATTATTAGAAGATAATTCAAGGAAAAATTGACTAGTGCCTAATAATTTTCCTGGATAGCAAATCCTACCTTCCCGTTCTGCCCTCTGGGCTGAAATGAAAGATTTTTCAAGTTCCAGAACAAACAAAGCAAGTAGAAAATGCCTGTACGTCATTCTTGCAGACTGTGGCATTCTCTATGGACTTAATATCTGATTGCAATTAATAGAGAGTTTTGAATCAAAAATATAACCCCATTGGCTATTTTGAAAACATTAGGTGTTTTAAAAATTATGGGAAGAATCCCAGGGAATTTTCTCCCTATTCTGATATACTTTCCTCCCTCCTTCCCCCTCTCCCTGCTCTGACCTGTTACATTTATTAATCAGAGAGCCTATATTAATCTGTGCATGTACATTTTCTCATGGTATTCAAAAGTCCTTGGATTAATTTGATTATGTTAGGAAATATAATTGCATAAAGAAGATTCTTTTGTTAATATTGGTGTCAGCTGATATTCATTTCAATGATGAAACAGGCTTGGGTGCTTCACTTACATGAATATATCAGCAGGGATAGATTTAATAAGGTGATGACCATAATACTTGGCAAATGTGGTATTTGTGACAACCTCTGTACTTCTCTCAACAGAAAGTACTGAGCAATTTTTCATAATTTACTGACCACAGGTGTATGATCCTATTTATCATGGTTAGGGTGGATAGTTTGAATTACACAAGGTAGGCGTACATTTTGGGTTTAGAGAGAAAGCTCTATGTCAGGATTCAAAGATTCATAGACTTAAAGAATCTCATGTTTGGGCTGTTTAAAGTCCCCTACTTCAGCCAGCTCTTTAATGCTTAAATCAACTCAAATTCCAATAGCTACCATCTGCTGGCTCTGCAACAAGTGTCTTAGACACATGCTCACATTTAATCTTCCTATAAGGTATGGATTGTTGACCAAGAAATTGCAGCTCAAGGAGGTTAAATGATTTTTCCAAAGATACATAGCTAGCTAACTAGCTAGCAAGGGGTAGATTCAAAATTTAAACTTATACTTCTATGGCTTTATAACTGATGCTCTTTACATTGCCACCAGGTTTTTTGAGACTATACCATGACTTACATTGAAGAATCTGAGAAGACTGTGCTTTTTGGTCAGCCAAATTCAGATATTGCATTAACCTGTTCCCTAATGTTAGCTGAGAGCAGTTTCTGTCTTGATACCTCAAACTGTCAAACCTCAATAAAAATTCTCTTCTACATATAGATTATTTGACATTGATGAGGCTACGACTTAACATTTGTAGGTCCAGGTCCACTTTTCTTCTCTCCCACTAAAGACAGGGAATTATTTCTACAGAATATAATATTATCAGAATGAGAAGAAATATCAAGTTTTCTTCAAAATATGGACAACTTGAGATACAGCATTTATCTTTCATCAAAGGAAGAAAAAAATATCATACTTTGGAAATAACCCACATTTGGTCTATACCAGTTCTTAGTAGTGTATGGGACTCCATTCTTATAGTGTCTAAAGTAAAATGTCCTGACAATCACTTTGAACCTCAATGTCTTCACTAGTATAATGGAAGAAGAACCTGTCCTATATATCTGAAAAAGTTCTTTGAAAAATTTAGTATTCATCTATAGGAATTTATTATTAAACTGCCAACCTTGGTTCTTCCAATTTTAAAACATATTCTTAATATTTATTGAGTGAGCACTTCCTAAATGTTGAAAATAATTCTAAGCATGTATATCTCACTTGACACTTATGATAACTATCAGATACGTACTGTTTCTACCTTTATTGGTTAGAGGAATCTGTTAAAGGGAGAAATTACGTACTCTCTTATGCTCACAGAGCTAGTAAGTGGGAGAGCCAGGATTCAAACCTGAGCGGGCAGAAACTAGAAGGAAACTAAAGAGGTAAGCAGGGAGTAGAAGTCATTAGTGGTCCCTCCACTTTGCACTAGCCTGGGAGCAAGGTCTCAAAGCAGAAATATTACCCAAAAGAAAAAAAAAATAGTTTTGGAAAGAGTTAACATGAATACAGCTACCAGGTCTTTCCCCTATTTCCCTTAATGGAATGTCTCTCCCAAGTAGACTGGAGTTTTCCATCTTGTCCAAAGCCAAATTCCAACCAAAAAATAAATGAATAAAAAATAAAAAATGACTAATGACAATGCAAGAGGAAGAGAGCAGCTTTATTTTCAGATTCCAGATGGAGTTTATGATATTTTCAGACAGAAAGTCATTTGACTTACAACCTCAGTAGTCTCAGTATAGATGCTTTTCAGAGAAGTATAATATATGTGGAATGCTACAGCATAATTTAGGTTTTTACTAAATTTTATTTACTGTGTTTCAAAATTTAGCAGAACTTTTGAGATTGAAAAATTCAATAGTAGGCACTAAATAATAATTATGATGATAAAATCATAATGATAAGAGCAGGAGCTCTGGAGTCACACCTGAGCCTGAAATCTGGTTTATGTTACTGGACTTGGGCATTTTTTAAACCATTTTGTGCCTCAGTCACCTTATCTGGAAAAAAGGGGTAATAATAACCTTTAGGGTTGTTTGAGGGATTAAATGAATTAATACAAGTTTAGCATTTAAAATGGTGCTTGGTACATGGGAAGTCATTCATCAAGTTAGCTTACAAGTTTCACTTTAATTTTCTTTGGGCGATGCTAGGTTAGATAAATACTTTGGTGTCCCCTCCCGTGTCTTTTAAAATTTATGGTGACTATGTTGAAGTTGTTCCCATTAACTTTTCATACCTGTTATATTTAGTTATAGGTGTGTGTCTTCTATGCCACTTTTTTGTACTTAATATCAAATTCATTCATGAGATAGTTCCTTTTGTTGCATAAAGCAATACTCCTTTCAAGGGGTAGAATGTTTTCAAACAATATATCCAAAATAAAACTAAATATCTTCTAATGGGGTTAACTTAAATAGATATTTCTGTAAATATAATAGATATTCTCATCTTTCCCCATTTCTTTCAGTTGTACTGTTGGGACGTAGGAAGCTTGGAAGGCAAACTCTAGTGTCAGAATGACTTTTATCTTTGCTTGCTCACAATTTGTCTTTGGCCAAATTATTTAGCCATGCTTCCCAAATCTTAATTCCCCATCTGTATAATCTGTACCTATTTCTGAATATACATCAAACATAAGCTTTAATTAAAGTTGGTTGTGATTATTATTATACAATTTTATGTATTTTTGAATTAATTCTTAATTGATTGGTATTTTAACTGTTAGAAAGAGCTCAGGGTAATAAGAAAGGTGTAGTAGTAAGATTAACTTTCTGATTTATAGTTTACAATATAAGAATCATGAAGTTTGAAAAGTATTATGAAATATATAGAATTTTTAATATAAATTTCACAAAGCACTGTCATGTGCCCAGGCGTATATATCTTTCTATATTCTTCTGTCCCTGAAGAAGAAAAATATAAGTAATTTGCATCAAATGGGATGAATTTATAATAGTATGGACTGCAAATATGAGAACATTCCATTTGTTCCCAGGAAAATACACAGCCAGATGGCTGATGCATAGAGCAAGAATTATGTTCAGTGTAAGGAAGTCTTTTCTAGCTGTCTGCTCAGTTTTTCCACTTATATTCAAATCTTAAGGTTCCTTTTGATGAAGTTCCATTATTTCAAAGAAGAGATAATATAACAAAGCTGAAACTAGTTAAGAGCAAGGGCTTTGGCATCAGAAAGAAGAGGCTCCAAACTTGGCCTTGTCATTGACCAGCTCTGTGACCTTGGTCAGTTTTCTTACTTCTCTAAGCCCAAATGTTCTATCTATAGAACAGAAATCCTAATAGTATTATTCTCATTAGCTTGTTGTGAAGACCACATGGGACAATGCATTTAAAAGCATGTAACACATGACTACCATATTTATTAAGCTCACAAAATTCTTCAATATTATAATGATTTGAATTTTTGCTTTTTAAATAATCCTTGTGTATAAAACACAAATGGGATATGCTGTGTAATGTGTGGTTCATCTAATAGGATCAGGCTGGTGTGAGGCACAGTTTTGTAAGGCATTGAAAACAACTCAGTCTTAGGGCCATATAGGTACAGCCAGAGGTGGGGCCAATTTCCCCTTAGTCTTTCAGCTCAAAGAAAGTAGAACAACTCAAAGATAAGGCAACCTTCTAGTAATCATCTCAGACACAGAATGGTAAATGTTCATGTTACAGAGAAGGAGAGAAGGAAAAGTTGCTTATTTTCACTAAGTTGGATAATATGTTTTTCTTTCTTGATACAGAGGTCATTAATGTCCTCCAAATTTTTGTTGAATAAAAAGCATAATTTTTGCAAGTTAGTGTTATAGGTACACACCAACATTTATAATTTACCATTTAAATATAAGAGACATAAATTTGAAAGCAACGCCATAAATATAGACTAAAAATTCTTAATACCAAAATGACCAATCCATTTGGTCAAAATTGGGAGCAAAATAGCAAATAAATTCTTTGTTTTTAAATATCTGGTTTATTTATAAATTAATCCTCTCAATAGTAATAAGATTATGATAAAATATTAATAAAGTATTTTCCAAGTCCATTGTAGTTTTTGAATCAAAGTGCCATAGTATATTTGTACATGATATTTATATATAATGGGCAGAATTAACTGACAAAGGGTTTGCAAAAGTGTACTTATTTGTAAGTGATCACATATTTGACAATATTATATGAAGTATCTGGGTATTTGTTGTTCACAGTGCAAATTATAATTAATAATTTCTTATTTACAATTAGTAGTTGCATATTTATAATAAAATTGAAAGTAATTTTATTGCCAATCACTCTGAAATAAAAGATATCTTCTTTAGAATGGCTCTTCAAAGGAATAGAAAAACAAGCAGAAATTGACATAATATTCAGTAATTGAGACTATTGCTGAACTATCACAATGAAAATACATTTATTAACTGTATCATTTGGTCAGTACAAACCCTGATCCAAACCCTTCTAAATGAATTCTTTCTCCCATTGCAACACTATTTTACATTAAAATGATACATCATTGTCACATAAATGACCTAGTTTACGCACTACACATTAGGATTCTGGAATGTATAGGGGTTATATAGTTATGAGAGAACCTAATGTGACAGATCAGAAACTTTGGAAGAGTAGAATTTCTACAGAATGTGTTTGATTTATCAACCTCAAACTTCATGTAAAAAATGTAAGGCATATATTTATTTTTTAAATTGAAAGTGATTAAAATTAATTTTAATTTGAAAATACCGCTACGCCTGTTTCGATGACTGGTAATAAAGTATGCTAAGATCAAGTTTGGAATTCGTTACTTAAATTTCTTTTTGAAATCTAAACTCTTTATCAGTGACTCCAGTAGAGGGCACTATGTATAATTCTGAACTCTGAAAAATCTTTATTCTGACTGCCTTTGGTTTTCTTAAGTCGTGCAGGGGCTCCCTCTGGTGTTCTTTTAGGCCAGAAAACAGAAAGATGTCAACGTGTTGACCCCAAATCTCACAATTATTGTGCAATTATATTATAAAGATTATTGTATAACGTTGTAGTTCCAGATCTATTCAACTTCACTGTCCACAAGATTACACAAAAAGATGGCAAACAAGTTGACTAAGACTTAGTTATATACTTCTATAAATAAGTGCTGACAAATGTTATTTCTTCTAAGATGACTAGGTCGGCAAATAAAAAAACTTAGAGGGACCTGCATATGATACAGTAAAAATGTAGAATGACATAGAGACATTAAAATTTTGAATAACTATGATTATTTAAAACATCAAAATACTTGGGGAAATGTGTGCGTGTGTGTGCGTGCGTGCGTGTGTGTGTGTGTGTGTGTGTGTGTGTGTTCATGTGCTGAATGGGGAAGGGAACACTACTTGCTTGACCCTTGCAACTACTTTTGATCCAAGTCATTTTTCATTATAACTTTTTGATTTGTAATTTCATTTTAAATGAAGTCAGAGAATAGGTTTTGACAAACTCTTAGAGTGTGTCTACTTATCTAACAGAATAAAAATAAATGAAGTCATGTGTTTCTGCACATGCAAAGAGAATACATATTGAGGCAATTATCTCGATAATTATTTGTTTCTAAAATCACTTTTTTATTAAGTCGCAGAGTAAGTGCCAAAAACGTCCTTCTCAGCTTGCTATGTATCTTGCAACATACTGAATACTGTTCAATTTCTGCAGCAAAGCACTTAGTAAATTAAAAAATTAACATTCATTTTAATTTTAAATAAGTATTTAAAAATTTCACCTTCCTACCTGGATTTGCCTTAATGCCACATATTAATAAATGAAATTGTGTTGACTTTTATACCCTCAAACCAAACACAAGCCTCAGTTCCAAACAAAATCATGGAAATTCTTGGAATGTTAACATTCATCAATTCCTTTTTAGTAGTGAATATTAATAAATGGCATATTCAAGGTTTAATACCACAATCATAATAGACCTGTTTTTATTAATTGGCCAAGTGAGTTTTTAATTGTTAATAATAACTGATCATTAGCTATGGTATACTGATCAATGGATAAATGATGATGAGGCAGAAAAAAGAAATCTTCTATATGCAGTATGATAAGAAGTGGATATATTGGCAGATCTGTTGGGCTGCTCCAAACTCCACCGGTGGTGGGGTTCTTGTGGTAGGAGATCAATGCTCTGAGTTCTTTTTGTGATATTTCTCTTAAAGAGTTTGGAATAACATGTATTCTAGAATCAAAATGTTGTCTGGCTACATGCAGTTTCCATCTTGAACGTAGGTGTTATTTTATACCACTGACACTGCTCTATTTGTCAAGTAGCTCTGGGATCAAAATTTGGGAAAAAAATTACAAAACTGTTATGGTAACTTGCTTACTATTAAAATGTTTTGCTTAGCTTAATTTTTATAATCATATAATCCATTAAACCATAGTCAGAGAACATTTCAAACAAACACAATGAAAACATAATGTGAAAGAAAATAGAGCTTAAAATTTGGGGAATTTACTTTTTAATTATGTTGGTCCATTTGCCTATGTTTGTTCTAGGTTTTGAGGGCTGGCTGAAGTGCAGAAGATAAAATGCTAAACTTTAATGTGTGATGAAATTTTAGGAACAGCAGAAAAAAATCTTCACTGATATTTTAGAATAGATTTTTGATTTTGGCTGGATGGACTTTATTCTTCCAACCTGGAATAATTTTTACTACAAACTTATAGTTTTGAAACAATTTTTCTTATCCCACACATAGTTTAGTTATTAAGCATTGTGGAAAATTTAGATCACTATCTCACCTTTAATATCCTCTTAGTTGTTCTCAAAATTGATGGGAAGTCCTTCTCACTTTGGCTGCTTAATACCTGTCTCTGCCCATACCAGTTGCTTGCTTGTAAAAGCAATCGATGCCCTAATGAGAAAGCATAAAAACCATACAAAACTAAATATTTTACTTAATATTATGACTAAAATCACATTCTATTCAGAAATATAAAAACCTATGTTATTATTTAGAGTTCAGTAAGTCATTACCACAAAAAAGAGAATTCTACTTCGTTGTAAATGATTTTTAGGTGATTTTATATTAAAAGTTTTGACCAGATATACTTATCATAAAGGCAGGATTTGGCATGCTTAAGTGTGTGTGCATTTTTTCTTTAGAATTGCTACCATAAAGAAAAAGTGACTCAGATCCACACAACAGCCTTCTTGCTGTAACTAATCCCTGCAGATCTGGCTGAGTCGTTCAGGCTGTACTTCCTGCCCGAACCCGCCTATGTGCACTGAAAGTCGAACAAAAACAAAATAAAAATTCAGCAAAGATCCTTTTCATTATTTTTTAAGAATGCCAAAACTTGTCGAATAATATAAACTTCAAAGTATCTTCCTGCTTCTATCATTGTCTGTGTGTAAAATCCTATTCATTCATTGTCTTCATAAAAACTGGGCACAGGTCTTTTCAGGGAGTTTGTCAGGTAACCCCTACATATTCCTGCAATCGAGAAGGCAATGCAGGTTGGTAAAACTAGAGTAAATTAAACTTGTTCTCCTCGGAACAAGAGTAATCTACAGAAATATTTTGAAATCTCAAGAGACTTTTTTTTTTTTTTTGAGGAAAGCCCCTATAAAATAATCTTCTTAAAATATGAGAGTTTTTTCTCTCCTATTTTCTTAAAGATAAGAGGAATAGGACTATAGATAATTCATATAGATCAAAGTGGGTTGGTGTAGTTATCTGTTGTAAGGTTTTACTTGAATCTTTTACAAAAGATTTTTGGTTAAGTCTTGTTATGTCTCTGTTTTGCAACTCTAAGCCCTCTGTTATTTATAATATTTTAACAGGGATTAGTGGAAGTGATGTAAAGTGATAAACTTCCACATTTAAATAGGTTTTTTTTCTGGCAAATTTTAGTTAAAATATCACAGATTATATTTGCACAGACGGAATGCACTGATAGAGTGTCCATAGGCCAGTGACTCACAAGTCCAGGTCTCTCATGTGGACATTAGTCCATGCAAAACATTTCACAATAGAAAATCTTCTAGACAGTGGACTCATTCGATCTAATTGTTATTATTCCTAGTTCTCACCTAGCCTACCATGATTTTGCCACTGGTATAATTAGAACTTTAGAAAGTTGAATCAAAAAATGTTCAAGGACTATGTCACTACCATTTTATGATTCTAAATTCCCTGGAAGAAATATCATCAATCAATGCATTTTTCAGGGCAATATGTTGCCTTTGAAGCCTGTCATGCTTCAAAGAGAGATGGACTGTAGAACTTGCCTCCTTTCTATAACCTGATTTTCAGTTCTATAATAAACACACACATTTTGAACAAAAGAAATTCATCCTACATACATTTTTCTCTCTCTAAGGAGAGTTTCTGAATCATTGTTTTCCCTTCAATTTCCACTCTAGCTACATGTAGGTGGTAACCAAATCACCTAATTTAGAGTGGAAATTTAAGTCTTATTTTCTTCATCTTAGGAAGGTGAACCTGTTGTGCAGGAATTCTCTCTGGGTAGTTCGGCCTGGGTGGTTTTCTTTTTTGTAGAAGAATGTAATCGGTTGCTTAAGTGGTAGATTATGATCTATGAGAATTAACATAACTCTGTAGATTATGAGGATAACCAGGATCACATAACAACACAGGACTCTTCATACTATCCACTGGCTATCTGCACATCTATAAATTTATATGCATGGCTTGATGGAATATCTATTAATTGTTGTCCAACCATCCACCACCCTAACCATCGTTATGTTATTTATATCTGACATTTGCTCCACAAATAATTTAGTATAATTGATAAATATAGACATCTTGAAACTATATATAAATATATCCTAATGTTTCAGGAACTAAGAAAAAGAGGGAAAATCAGAGGTGACATTCTACATTTGAAGGGCCACACCTTGGCCAAGGACACAAAATGTGCTCAATAAAGATTTGTTGGAGAAATGAACGAATAAGAAAATTATAAATGTAAGGGCAAAAGCATTGTTTTTCTCTTGGTTTCTGAGTAGCCCAACATACACAAAATGGCCAACCTAATAAAATCTAATTTGTTTTTTATTTTTCAAACTTTTTTCCTCTAGATGAGCAGCATAGTAACTGAGGGGAGGATGTGAAGCAAGTTGTTCCATCTTGTGCTTGGGGACACATTTTCATTCCTAAAAAGCTGTGTGGATAGTACTCTCTAAAACTCAAGCAAGAGAAAGTAACTATTGTGGCAAATGGAAGGAAAATAAAATAACCATTTATTACCAGTTTTCTAATAACCCAGTATGTTAAAAAAATGTGCCAGCTGCAAAGTTCTTAATTTCTTAAAATTAAATGTTCACAACCTGGAAAACATGAAATTTCTGAATTAAAAAAAAAAAAAAATCCCTGACTTGTGTCATTTTAAATCAATGTAAGGATTGTCATAGTAAGTCAACTAGCCCAACATTCTTCAGGTGAAAATTTTGCTGTGTAGAGCAAAGGGCTGTTTATTTTCCCATGTCAATCCCAAAATGTAAGGGTAGAAAAGAGACACCCTAGTTTCTATGACTAATCTTTTATTGCTTACTTATCCATGAATTCATATGAACTTTAAAATTTTCATTTTCAGGAAAGATATCTTCAAATACCTTTATTTTTTTCAAGCTCTAAACTATGACTAAGATATTCCCAGTTGTATATATGTACTCAAACACACATACACCCATAGCACTATATAGAAGGAGTCTGTCTGAGTGTTTATATGTTCACATATTGTTATGCCTCTTCATATCCAGGTGAGCTGAACACATTTCTGCATGTATATGCATGAACTCACAGGCGTGCACTATTGCAGACACACCCACACACTTTCCCAATTGTCATCTTCGGCATTGCACATGACTGTTTCCCAACTTTCATGGCCTTAAGCATAAACATACCTTTCCTCCCCTGTTTACTAATTTACTCTTCACCAGATAAACATTACCTTGTGACCATGACCTGCCTGCTCATCCTGTCTGCTTTTGCCAACCAGGGGAACAGTGACTGCCTGAGATGCCTATCCAGAGAAAAATATCGTTTATCAGTGGTAACGTTTAGGACTTGCAGAAGGGAAGCTGACACTTCTGAGCAGTCCACTGAATATCTGCAGCCAGCAGATGTTACTCTGCATGTTTTAAACTCAATGACCTCTCACACTGTGGAAAGATTATAAAGTTTCATTTCTCAGTAAACTTAAATGAAAATCTACTATTTGAGAAAGAATATCATTTCTCCAGAAAAAACAAATCAATATCAGTTCTCCAGTTTCAATACTTACAGTAAGTGCATATTTCTCATGCTTTATTCACAAAGGCATCCTTTTAACAAATAGGTTTTGATTTGATACTTGCTAAAATTCAGCAGGGTCAGCCTGATTCTGTAAGAACTTGAGGAGTCAAGGTTTTCACACAGAGATCATGTACACATTTTGTTTGCATTATATTATATTAATAATCAAGAATTAGGGTTGAAAATATGTGTACCACTGATGACCACAAGTGTCTGTGTTGCAGGTCATGTGGTTGGGCTGAAACCCATTGCATGCAAAGAATGCCCAGCACTAACTTACTTTTCCCGACACCGCAACAGTATGAATTACCATACATCTACAAGAAAAAAATGAAACTTTTCAATCAAAAGGGATAAGTTTAACCAGTGCGGTCTAAAAACAATCTGACATATGACTTTCACACCACTGACTAGAAAAAAGTACTTTACCTATTGGCATTAACAATGTTTAAAACCTTGCTCACTAGCAGGATGTCTTTCTTGTTAGTTTGAGTTTATTGTTCAGGTAGGGATTTTACATTCCATTCTTTGAGTTTCTTCATTTTTAGTATGAATTTCTAGGGAGAAAACTACATTGCTCTTTCAAGTATCTGGTTTTTTTATGCTGCACTGGTGTGTGTGTGTGTGTGTGTGTACTGTGATTTATTAGTAATCACAACAATCAGAGGGACAAACACTTCAATGTTAATTTCTTTACTGCCAGAGTCCCAAAATGAATTAGATACTTCATATTACCACGAAGAGTGGCAATCCAAGGAAAGGCCGCAGGGATTTCTTTTACAGAGCAGATCCATTTGTTGTCCCCATTATTAATTTCTAGTATTGCATAGTAAAGCACCCCAAGTTGATTCCAAATGTGCAGCAAATTTATATAAACTTACCATATTTTTTCCAGGCTGTTTTCTCCACTTCTTTCCTCTCCTGCCTGACAATATGTTGCCATGCTATAAAAGCCCTAATGCCCATTTTCAACGATTAGCTGTACATCAGCATTACCACCACAAATCCACAAGTTTCACATCAAGCATTAAATGGGATGAATATTGATCTGCTAAAGAGGATTTATTTATTTCTAGCTCTATCCAAAGATCAACTGCTAGCAGCTTTTGGGGGATCTGTGAGGCTCTCACAGCACAAAGCTACTGCATACATGACACTGGACTTGACATTTCAGTTCTGGAAGAAAACCAAACAGTAAATTCAGTGCAATAATCCTAGATAAATGAGATGATCACTGGAAAAGCTGAGATAGTTAAGTGGTCTATCAGAGAAGTCCAAAGGATGGTATTGAACAGTTGCTACATAGAATCCTCACTCATGTCAATATGGTCCAAAGCACCATCATATCAGATGCCGATATAACCACATTAAAACAATCTCTACCTCCTGCTTTGATTTCTCTGCGTGTGTATTTTTCGGGATTTATAAGTGATTGTAAAAAATGCACAATGTAACAAAGCTGTAGCCTAACAATTGTTTTGAATATGCATAAGCTGCATTATAATGTAGCATAACATATATGACATGCATTAAGTCAAATGATGCTATATGGCATGCAGGATGCAGCTCTGTATTCTTACAGGTGCATCAAAGAATGATAAGCAGATCTGTGGAACCTAAAGCCAAACATTTTTTAAAAACAAGAAAGGTCATATTCTCTCATAAATTTTGTATGACTTATAGAGTTCCCCCCCCCTCCTCCAGTTTGGAATATTTGATCCCCTCTATACCACTCAAATGCGATAATCAACTTAAACTCACAACTGGACATTGGCTGAAACAAACAAATACTCAACTTCTGCATAAATTCGCCCTTGCTGAGAGAGGTGCCTTTTAACTTTAACACAACCAAACGTTTACTTTTACCCATAAGAACATTTTAAAAATTTATTTCCCCTAAAACTTTTATTATCAGAAAATGTGAAAATTAGTGAGTCATTCAGTTTATTTAATAGCATTAGGCTAAATAACCATAATTTTGGTTTTTTTTTGTAAGCACCACAAAAATATAAAAAATAAGATAAATAAAAACAAACTTTGTTGTATGTCTATAAACATAAAAAATGCTTACATTAATTAATTATCTTGGTGCAACTCATCAAACACATCCATTTGGAAAGCTAGTAAGCTCAGGGCTTTACATATAAAAATAACTTATAATGAAGACTGATGAAGTAAAAATGGTGGTGTATGTGTCATTTTTATGTCACGTTATTCATATCAAAACATATATACAAGCATTACCTTATTAGAATACAAGCTGTGTGAAAGACAGGGTGGTGTCTTATGCCAGCTTTACAGATAAGCATCTTAGGTATCAAAAAAGGTAAGTTACTTATTCAGTGATGGAAAAAGGCTCTTCTCTTCACCCCAGCTTCCATGTTCTCGTTAACAGACTTTTTGAGCTGCAGTGCCGAGCTTGGTTGTCCACACCAAACAAATCAGTTGGATAACTGTCCATTTCACTTGGTCTTGTAGAGACACCATTTTAAAGGAAATGTATCATAACTCAATAGAGGTTAAGGAAAAGTTTAACTAAGCCACTTCTCCAAAGAGAAAAAAAAATCTTAGATTTTCTTCCAACCTCTACTGCATAATAATGCTTTGCTGTTTGATTGTTTATATTTGTTGTAATTATTAACACTGTCAAACTGTAGAGTGAGAGGGTCTAAATAACTAAAGAGATAAAAAGAAAGAAAGAAAAAGAAAAATGAGACTGGAGGTTTTGCAGTTCTAAGATATTGGAAGCAATAGCTGTTTGTAACTTTACCCTTTTGGGTAAAATACTTCTATATTAATCATAATGTTTCTGGAAGCTGAAATATTGTTTTGTTGTGGATATCTGAAACTTTTGGTAGCAGATGTCCTTGGGAGAGGTACCACTTAACTTAATTAGATTTTGTTCACAGACCTGAGGGTCTAGATTGCCAAAGCCAAATGATATTCATCAATCCAAACAGTGTCACTGGAAGAAAAAAGAGAGTTGAATAAACAGTGCATACTTATTCTCTTCACTTTCTGATTGTACAATTCATTTTAACGCATGTTAGCCACCCAGAAAATGGGGATCATATACATAGATTATTAACAAGATACTAAAATAATAGGCAAATGACATGGAGCAATAGTTTGGGGTTCGGTTCTGAGATTTTTCAATTACTCATCTTGATGATCTTTTAAAAACTGGGAATTCTTTACTTTTAGATTTTTTTGTCTTTTGCATTTTCTTTCTTTCTTTCTTTCTTTTTTTTCCCAAAGGAAAGTAAAGCATTTATAACAATATAATACACTAATTAATTTTTTTTTCAGGAGACGAATTTTGCACATCTCTGAATCACATACCTTTTGGAGAGAAAAACTGTATTTTCCCTTAAATGAAAATGAGGAGGGGGAGAGTTATGACACAAAATTGTGATTCTGTATTTAGGGCATTTCTCAAGCTATTGATCCTGAACACTGGAGAAGTCTTGAGAGTTGCAAGGCATCGATGACATCACAGAATATGGATTTGTCTGGTTAGCACCACATAGAACTGATACTTTTCAAAGTTACCCATGCATGAGAACAGCTTGCTGTCTTCTTGCCTGTGTTCTTCAAAGTCTCATCTTCCTTTATCTCCTCTCTCTGACAGTTTTTGTCGGATAAAACTCATTATACATCAAAATTTTTTATAGAAATATGAGTCTTGAAGAGAGAAAAAATCTCTAATCACAACCAGAAAATCATTTAGCTTTGTTATGCCTAAAAGTTGTCAATAGACACATAGTGAGCATTCAATAAGTGTTTTTTGTATTAAACTAAATTGAAAACTTCTTTTCACCCAGTTTTTCTTAAGCACAATTCCAATTGAATCTATCTTATAGTCACTATTACTCAATTAATTAAGAAAACCAAGTTATTTAAAAAGATTAAAAAAAGCATTTACTGATGACTTAAAAATGAAAAAAAAAAAAAGAAATCCATACATTTATTTATATCCACATACTTGGAATTCTAAAATCATTTTACATTTCTCAGTGGATGTGATTCTAGTGTACCTGGAGCAGTCTTACCAAAGCTAAGATTAGAGAATATTTGACTCATTCTTCTCGTATGTAATGCTGGTACCTAACAATAACACCTTTCTTCAGAAACACTTAGTAACATATGCCACACTGAAGTTGACTGCAATGCTTGTGGTTAGAGTAACATGGCAAAATTTCAGAAAGGAAGGAAAGCACCCTCCCTCCCCCACGCTAAAAAATATGATCAGTCACACCTTTCTCCTTTCTGTTGGGTATGTAAGACAATATCCATCTCTGTTTTGCTGCAGATAAACCGAGGCCATTTAGGTAATGTGCTGCTTTTGTCTTGATTGTTTATGTCAGCGTGGAGCAAACATGCAAGAAAGCTGCTAAAGCCAAGATTTCAAGTCATTGTACTGAGAGCTGGACTAGAAATTCAAGTTGAATTACTTAGTTAATCAAATGTCTCAGTGTAAAAGGAGTGTGGGAGCACTGTTGTGTGGTAGCTTATTTCAGAGACAGATCTGCTTAGATCTCTGCTATCGTTTTTCCAATTTCCTACCATGAGTAAATTGGTTTTGCTCACACTATTGCTCTTTCTCACGTTTCAGTTGGTCTTACCAGAGAAAATGGCTCAATGCTGTAGCAATGATTTGGAGAATGCCAATCCCTTGATTTAGACAACAGGTTTTTATTTCTTCTCATCCATTGTTCTGAATGCTTTTTTCTTCTTTTCATAAATAGACTAGAACAAAGGACTATTGTTCTTAACATACACGGCATATGCTAGTAACATATATGCAAAAATATAACAGGAGGGGTTTTCTTTTCCAGTTACATATTATATCACTGCCTAACAGAAGTGCTAGCAGTGTAAAATGATGCAATAAACCTCTCTAACAGTAGCTGATTTGTATGCAACAATGACCATAAGGGTAACTCTTCAGCAAACCTGAATCTCATATATAATGCATAGCAGTTAATAAATCATAGTAAAATCAGATGGCTTAGAGCCAACAATACCTAACTAGTAATGGAAAGGGGTGGAAAGATTTATAGAGAGACAGATTCTGTCTGGATTTTGCTTTTAAGATGCTCACCAACTGCATTGGAGTGTCTTACACAGTTTCTAACTAGACATGTGTATTCTGTTGATTCAATCCATCTTTTTTTCTGAGGGTCTTTTGCAGAAAGCTGCTACCCTTTTTCTTCTACCACCAGGTGGAGTGTTTTCTACTTAACATTTAAGGTTTTACATTTCAGAGCAGTACAAGTCTTATGGGAAGAAAACGTTCTTTTTGAAATTCTAGTTATTTAAATAAGAAGTTTTTAGTAAGCTGTTTTCCTCAATCAAATACACACACTTAAAAATATCTTGAAAACTCTTCTCAAAAAACTAATTTTTGATGTATATGGCATTTCAAGTATCTTGACAAAGAAGCTGAGTTATGTTTTTGCTTTATAGTTGCAGAATAATGTATTCTTATTTGTTTTCATTGTATCTCACTGCGAGTGTTTTACTCCCTGTACCATGTGAATCTTAAAAATGCAGAATTTGCAAATTTGTCACATGTCAAGGGAAAGAATATTGAAGACAACATGTGCCATACAGATCTAAGAGAAGCATTCGCTTCAAATCTGTTTCTGGTTATTAGCAGGTCTTGGCTAATTTCC
Organism: Cynocephalus volans; assembly: GCF_027409185.1. Classification (NCBI taxonomy): domain Eukaryota; kingdom Metazoa; phylum Chordata; class Mammalia; order Dermoptera; family Cynocephalidae; genus Cynocephalus; species Cynocephalus volans. The sequence continues at coordinate 97,497,951 of NC_084468.1, read as the reverse complement.
GGTGCTGACATGGGCTATTGAGATGTGTGGCCAACATGTCACCTCAGAGTTAGAAATATTTGAACCTACTGAATTATGATCCTCTACAAATTCTTAACATTAAAAATAAAATGAAGATAAATTGCTGAAGTAGGGAGTGAATAGTAGAAATTGTTAATGCCTCTATTTAGTTGTCTACATAATTGTCTACCTTGTGCAGACTCAAATTTTTATTTTAGATTAAAACTTTAACATTTCACGTTTACTGCTGGATTTTTTCCATGAAACATAGGACAGAGAATATCTTCTTGTATGTTATATACGAGTGTACATATTTTAGTAAAAAGCAGTGTGTATTATAGTGCTCCTTTAATGATGCGTATTGATAAAATGGATAAAAGAGCATATAACAACTCAGTTTTTTCTTCTTGCCTAGTGCATTAGAAATATTTGTCTTCAATTATGATAGCCACAAGATGGCAGTAATTCCTTATTAAATGGACAATCGCCACTGCCCTCGATAGCATGATGTCCTGGTAAATGATGATAAGGACCTCCTTGTGTTAAGGGTGAAAATAAAATGGTGCAAGGGTTAGAAATAATAGGAGTGGCCTAAAGTAGAGTGAAATTAATTTTATCCAGATGTCTTTAGGTTTCCAGATGGCAGAAATTTCAGGTGAAATGGTGTCATCAATCAGAATGATCCTCTAGAAGGAATATTGTAAAATTACTACTTTGGAATAATCTGGGGATGTGACTAGTTTTATTTCTATGTGTAGTAATTAATTTTCCCAGTGACTGTAAAGACTTAGGCTTGTTTTGGCAGGTTTGATCCTTGGCTCTCATGTGGTGGTGCTGCATTAATGACACAGTGATTGTAGGCAGTCGTTAGATAGAGACTGTTCACTGTAAAACATCCGTATGTCTCTGAAATAAAATATTATTTCAAATGAAAACAACTGGTGACCAAAAAAAACCCCATAATTAAATGCCCTAACATTATGCTTGTCCTAGAACACTCTGCCTGGAAAACTCAGAACAACCCATATTTCAAGGTAGTAGCAGTGTGAGCAGGAATATTGACAGCAAAGCAAATTTGAAAATAATATGCTATTTTTTCTGTTTATTCTCTGCAAAGAGTTCCAATTGATAAAGTGACCTTTAATTTTGAAAAGTTAGCCAACGTGGATAAGATATTTAGAAACTAGAGATTTAGAAACAAGCTTTAATTGGAAATTAGAGATTTATTTTTAATTAATATATTATTTGAAATTACATAAATCAGCTATTAACTGCATAATAGTTAGCAACAAAGCTAGAGGAAGCAGTGGGTCAGAAAGTTATTCCTCACAGAGCTTTGAAAGACTAAATGTGTGTAAGGTCTGAAAATACCACATAAAATTAATGTTTTTACTATCAAGTGAATTGGATTAAGTTTTACACATTTTATTGAAAAGAATTTTATTTTTTGTCTATAGGTGCAAAGTCTATTTTTACTCCATTTTGTATAAATAATCTCTTCCTGCTATATATGTATAATTCTGATTACAGCATTTTAAGGTTATGATAGATTTTCTTTGGCTGTGTCTACACATGAAAAGTAAAGAATCAGGAGAGTTATATGGTTACTTCAACCTTAAAATGTTATTACTGAGAACTGGATTGTATACTGGAGATTTGCTATGAGAACAGATCTTAAGTGTTCTCATAGAAAGAAAGTAACTATGTGAGATGATTGATATGTTAATTAGCTTGATTTCAGCAATTATTTCACAATGTACACATGGGTCAAAACATCACTCTCTACACCTTAAGGATACACAACTTTTATTTGTCAGTTATAACTTATTAAAGCTAGAAAATGTTATTACTGAGAATATCTAAGTAATTTTTTAAAAGTGTTTTGAAAATAATCTTTATTATTTTAACTCACTTTGCTTATATTCTATATTTTGCTAACATAAATCCAGTAACTGGAAAAAATATTTATTTCTATTGTTGCTCATCCTGAATTATACAAAATGGTAATTTGTAAGAGCAATTTAATAAATTTAATTGAATTTCTCATTTTAGATATATAGGCAGAGCTAAATTTAGTTCATAGAAATTCATGATATTTAATATATGTTTACAACTTTCTCCATGCTTTGTAAAGCCATTGGAGTATCGTCTTATTGGGGCCAAGGTCAAAACAGAGGTACAGTTATTGCAACAGGAGGACTGGGGAGTTTAGGTCACATTTTCTTCATGTAAGCCATGTTTGAAACTATGTTCAGGAGAGAAAAGGGGAGGAAGAGGATGCTTCTGCAAACCTATGTTTCTTTTATCAGACTTTTTATAAGATTTGGTTTACTCATGGTATAATAATATTTTAGAGCATAACTTTGAAAATCCTAGAAGTACTAGAAAAATAAATTTTTCTTGAGAGGTGGATGCTTCTGAAGCCATGAAACTTTCAAAAAGGAGAAAATGAGGACTCATGATCTACATTTCTTTCCTCAAAAACCCTTCCAATTATAATAAACAAAGTCTTTTAAACAATATACTTAGATCTTGACATGGAAGACATGGGTATTTCCTAATCAACTAGGAAATTGTTTAGAAAATATTAAATTATTACACATCATGGCATAAAGAAACTACACAGCATATAGCTGTACATAGCCAACACTTACACTTGAGTATTAGTAACAAGATGAAATACTGTTAAGCCACCATAATTTGAATGAAATAGGCAGTAATAAAGAATATGTTAATCTGATAGCTCAAAAATCGAAGCATTTTGAAAGCACATATTATTTTGTTAATGCTGTAGAGAATATAACTAGACTTGTAGTTCTAACGTATTTATTTCAGTTTGGAAAATTCACATTGCAGGTGGGAAATTGGAATTGCCTGTGGAAAGTATGGCATTTTTATTTATTTTGTCAAGAAAACCAGTAGCATTCAGTTATAGGAAATGACTATGTTTTCCTTGAACTCGTTCTAACCATATCAAATAAATTTTTTTAAAAGGTAGAACTGTAATAATGACCTGATTGAAAGCAGATGTGACTGTCCCAATAATCCAGGCCTTAAACATTTATTCTACAATGATCTGAATATTTAAAATAAAGTATTATTTTGCCTTAAATTATCTGCATGATTATGTTGTTTCTTCACTCACTTGTAAAGGCCAGCTACATAACTGTTTAACATGGATCCCAGGCAGCTGCTCATTTGATTTCCTGCGGCTCATAGATCCTGGCTCAGTTGCAACCTAGAAGCACAGACCCTTATAAAGACTTGCTATGGAAATGCACTCAGGAGAATATTACTAACTCAGCCCTGGAGAGCAAGGAAGAAGCCTTTCGTCATATCATTTGTTCATTTTACTCACTCTGTTCATGGTCCTTTACAGATAAAAGGATCTTATTTGAATGTCATAATTTTAGACAAAATTCAGGACATAATTGTGATATGTCCATTAAAATGCATCTAAACTAGCTTTAAATGCAAGGTTATAGACAGACAAATGTTTGAAACACCTGATACTTATCATGATTCTAGCATGTATACCACAATTAAGAAAAATTCTTAATTGTAAAATGAATATTTGCCAAAATTTTTATTCAAATGAATGTTTCTTGGTTCTCTAAAAGAAAAGTATATTTGTGTTTCTCTGGCTATAAAATGTAACAAAAGCAAAAGAGAAATAGAAGGTGATCAACTAAAGTGAATATTATTTTATATTGGGTAAGATCTTCCAAAAATATATTATTGGAGAAAACATATATTTTGAAATTTCCTCATGGAAAATTATTTTTTCTAACCTGAGAAAAATGGTTAAATTATTTAATATTTTAATAGTGAAATTATTTAATTTTCCTATGTGGAATTAAGCTCCCATATAAATATATGCTAATGCCCAAATATATGCCAATACCTATACACATTTGATATTGAAATAAATATTTATGTGATATCATTATTTACATGACATACATTTTTCATACAAAACGAAGAAATAAAAAAAAAGGAAGGATGTCAATAAGCCATACAAAATTGTTCTTATACTTTGATTCATTTGTGTTTTTACTTTTTTCCCATTTCTCTATCCTGTGTGTGGCAGAGGAAAACCATAATCTCTTGGAGTCCACACATGCATGCACACACATGCACATTAACACAAACTGAAAGAGAATTTATGCATTGGATACAGTCTGCATAATTTTTGGATATTTTATAATGAGTTATTTTGAGTTTATAGAATATACTCAGTAAAATTAACTCTCTGCTTTATGGTAGGATACTGGCTTGAAGGACTTAGTTATAGCTAAACTACTGTTTTTAAGCAATTCCCATCTTTGATTTATCCATTTTCTCTCCCCACCTGTCCTCATTAATGTTCAAATTAGTAGGTATTGAGTGGGAAATTCTGGGCAGTTAACCAACTAGACATTGAAAATATGAGGTATACCAAACAGGTCTCTGCCTTCTTTCCCATTTATTCGCTCATGAAGTATTTGTCATCATATTCTGTACTCTTCTGGGAACTTAGAATATACCAGTAAGCAAAATACAAAAGTCTACTGACTTTGTAGAATGTACATTCTAATTGAGGAAAACAAAAAATAAGCAATAAGCATGATTAACAAGTAAATTATATAGTATGATAGGGGATACGAGCTAAGAGAAAAATTCATAAAAAATTGAGTACGGTAAAGGGTAAATGCATAAGAGTGAAATCTGCATTATTAAATAAGATGCCAGGGCAGACTATATTAGTTCAGGAATTGGGAGAAAGCAACATAATTGTAGACATAATAATTACAATGATAATACCTAATATGGAGGCAAAGTATGGGACACTGTGAGAGTGTTCATAGACTGGAAAGTCAGGGAAAGTTTCTCTAAGCAATTGACATTTAAGCTGAAGCTTGAAGAATGAGTCCTGAGGTGACCTTGAGTTTTATTGTTTAGCAATCCGGTCTTCCACCCGTATCTTGGAGTACCCTGGGGTATTAAGTAACGGTTACTGAAAGCATCACCTGCCTGCTTGCTGCTTTGAAGAAGTCAGCATTACAGCTTTAGTTCTGTAACACAAAAAGGAAAACAAAATGAAATCCCAAAGCTTCAAATGCAGTTCCCCAAAGGCCATTTAATATAGTCTGGACAACTTTGAGGCTTGGATTTGTGTTGGATTATTGCCAGGCAAATGTGGGAGAAGTTTTGTGCTTGCCAGATAAAGGCTGCTTTATTCCTGTTCTCATTGGGCTGACATCAAGGGAGGGAGGATTTGTAGGCACTTCCTAGGTTCCCAAGGGGAAGGTCAAGATGGAAGAAAACTGGTGAGCTAAAACAATCATTAGTAACACAAATCATGCTCTTTTCCCAAACTCTGGTTTTTATCAGGTAGAGACTAATGATCAAGCAGATCATCATTCCAACTTTGCTGTAATCCATTCTCATCCTCAAACCACACAGAAATTGAAACAAATTCTATATCATGAAACAGTGCACATATTCATTTCCTTGAAGATAGTGAGTAGGACTTGGGGAGGGGTGATGGATTCAGAAGGTGTGGGTTCCGTGCATGGACAAAGTCTCTGGAAATGAGGCAACACGCCAACAGATAGAGAAACAGTTTTCTACAGTAAGAAAGTGAGGGAACCATTCAGAAGAAGTACAGCATAAAGGTTCAGGAAGCATTTAGAATTTGACAGGATCTAATATAGAAGTTCATACGAGTGAGGTCATCAAAATAAAGACAAAGAAAGAGATTGAAGAACACCAGCAAAGGGCTCATGTAGAAGAAAGATTCCTTACCCCTCCAGCAGGTCTGATACCAAACACTTCTTTTCTTTCTTCTGTTATCCCTTTCTTCTCAATCTCCTTCTCTTCTCTTTCTTTTTCCTTTTCCTGGTAGGAGAGAGTAAGGCAAGGCTGGAAAGACAATGGCTGACTTCCTTTGTCCTTATTCCCATAACCCTACTTCCTGCACACATCGCTTGCAAACTCATCTTCAAGTCCCAGTCAGGTGTTTCCTTTTCTCTGATAAACCAGAGTTGATCATTTCCTTATTTGTATCATAAGGTAGTAATAGGCCCACTACTATTCTGTCTAACAAATTGAATTGCAATTACTGATTTACCTTGTTATGTGCTCTTAATAACAGAAATCTCCTTGAGAATGAAGCTTATGCCTTATTTATTCACGTATACTTAGAACACAGTGCAAAGCCTGTTACACAATAGGCTTTCAACAATGGTTCAAAATTAACTAATATTGAAATCACTCTCCCTTGAAATGCTCCATGCTTTACAAGTGACCTTTTTTTAAAATTTTATCCTTTTACCCTACAATTCAGAACTCCCATTTATTGATAACAAGCTCTTTTTCTGTTAATTGCTACTAAGGTATTAACATTTAAAGGATTACTCTTCTTCGAGAATCCAATTTATTCCTGAAAATATGTTCAGAGAGTAAAACGTACATTCCATTGTTTCAAATGATGAAATATTAATGCACTTATAGCCCTAGCACACTCAAATCCTTATATAACAATCTCTCATTGATTTCCTATAATATAAAGCATTTTAAAAACCTATTACCAAAATTATTTTAACATTTTATAAACTCATTAATAGGTATGTTTTTGTGGAATATGCAGTGATACTATACAGTGGATATAAACTATGTTTTATTTCTACACTATAATAAATGAGTAATATAATTTAATTAAGGAATATAATTACCATTTTCAAATTTTTTTTTCATTTCCAATTTTTCTTATAAAATATGGGCATTTCTGGCCTTTTAAAAGATTTTTTAGTTTTCAGCTATAGTGAGCACTTTATCTGTGCTGTGTCCAGGTCCCCTTTGCAATATCTGCTGCTGATGGTCACAACTGTGCTCCTCACTGGGAATTGCCAGAAATCACGGGGGGCCATTTCTCACAAGGTTATGCAATCCCCCCCACCCCCGCCTACTCGCCCCCAGAGCTCAGTCTAGGGCCAGTCTCTGGCCAATGTGGGGATTAAAAAAAGCCTGGACAACTTGCTTCAATATGAGAAAATACACAAGGATCATCCCAGCACAGGAGCTGCAGGATTGGTTAAAACCTCAGTTGTAACCACATTGGATCCACTTCCTCCTTTCCTCAATATTGTCTTCCTTATTTTCTTCCAGATATACCTCCTGAGGGTACTCAGCAAGAAACCTCTGCATGCAATTCTCTCTCTCACTATCTGTCTCCAAAGAACCCAATCAAAAACTTTTGGTACCAGGAATGATTCTAGGAAGCAGATCTCAAAATGGGATTTTTGAGAGGTATTACTTATTGACTGACTGACATTCAACACTGTTGGAAGTTAGAGGAGGACTAGCTCTTGAAATGTTATAACAGTGAAATTGTTAAAACTTCCATTAGTGGTGAGCTGAGATGGAATACTGAGGAGGATATCACACTAGTGGGTGCAGTATCTCTGATGCTTGAGAGGTATGAGAAAAATGGTGACTATTATTAGAAATACAGAATTGTGAGGCAGTTGCAGAGAACTGAGAGGAAATGATTGACTTGGGCTGATTAATCACCATTTTGTGAAAGCCAGAGGGTCTTCTTGGCAGCATTGAAGGAAACTTTTACCTCTTGTAGCTGAGGGTAGAATAAATGAAGGACCAGGCTCTTAGGAGTTAATCTTAAGAGTGATGAAACTTCAGAAAAGTTTGGATTCTTAGCCCTAGCTTACCTCCTATGTCAAGAGCAGAGCCCCAATAGGAAAGGAATGGGATCCTGAGACTGTATAGGGGGATTTTGGGTAGACGAAACCTTAAATTCTCCAATCTCTTGGAACCTACCCATCTCTTTACTAGAAGATTCCACCCTTGTTAGAAGACTTCTTGCCTGAAGACCAGGGAAGAGGTCTCATATGAAGCGGGTGCCTTGTAAGATGACACGGCTCCTTTCGCACTTCCATTCCTGGCAACCGAGGCAATAGCAAGGATTAAATCCCAGGATAGTCCAACTGGGGACTACTGGGCCTACTAAGGGAGGAGCAGGAATATTGCCAAAGGAGCTGCAATGTGTGGCTAACATATACCAGCAGGAATCTAGGGAGTATGCATTAGACTTGATCCTGAGGGTACTGCATCAAGGAGGTAGAAATATAAAGTTGAATACAGGAGAGTGTGTCAATATGGAAACAGTTTCCTTTGATACAGAATTTAACACTGTGGCATGAACCCTGAATATGGTGTTAACAAGTAGCAAAGATGGTTATTGGAAGCTAAGAGGAAAAAAGGAACAATGTCCTGTAATAAATGAAGTAGAAATGCTGGCACTATTTTAGCAGATGGTAGAGGATAGGATCATTAGGCTCATAGAAGTGGGCATGGTAGAGTAGTCATACCATGTAAGTCTGGAAAACCTACTAGCTGATTATATTGTGCAAAAGGGCCCAGAAGTCATTTTTCACTTAAACGATAACATATGTCATTTATTCTGCCCTCAGCTACAAGAGATAAAAGCTTCCTTCAATTCTGCAAAGGAGACCCTCTGGCTTTCACAAAATGGTGATTAATTAGCCTAAATGTCTCCTAGTTCTCTGAATTTTTCACTTAAGTGAGAATGGTAAAGCATCATTGATAAGTTCAGTGGTGACAGTTTTTGTAGGCCAGGGCTGATGGTAGGAGATGCTGTTACAGAACAGAAATTCTTGAAGGAAATAGGGATAATGATTTCTTGAAATAATAGAATCCACGACAGTGGTTGACATAGTAGTAATTAAGCATTTGAAACAAAGTGGGCATTAATATCTAATGAATGGCAAGATTGGAGTGGTAGCTGGGGTGGGAAGGGAGGGGCTAAATTAGAGTTATTAAAGATGGTTAATAGAGCACAGTGTTGCTAGAGACAAGATATATGGGCATTCAGAAAAGAATTTGTTTAATTTCTTAAAGGAGGAAAGGAGAATTCACTCACTCTGCCTGTCTTTGAGCTGGGACGTTGGTCTTCTCTTGCCTCCAGACTTGGACTCAGACTGTAACTTACATCATCAGTTCTGCTTCTTCAGACTTTGGACTTCAGCTGAAACTACACTGTTGGTGCTCTTGGGTCTCCAGCTTGCTCAGTGCAGGTCTTGGGACTTCTTAGCCTCCATAGTCATTTGAGCCAATTTCTCAGTCTGTTTCTCTCCCTGTATGTGTGTGTGTGTGTGTGTGTGTGTAGAGAGAGAGACTCATATACACTCTATTGGTTTTGTTTCTCTAGAAAACTCTGATTAATATAGATCTTGAAAAAGGGAGTGGTTCTAGAGCAACATTCTGTTTAGGTTGTTTTCTGAATTGGTTTTGGAGTTTCTGGAATTGGCTCTATAATCTGATTAAATTTAAAGATGCGGATGACCCCATTTCCATTAGTTAAGAGGGCACTGGTAGCTCATGGCATGATCTGGCAATAGTGATATGTAAAATATCTCCATTGGATACACCTAATCAACCATTTATAAGATGCAAGAAGCTGGATGACTGTTTGGATTCATCTGCAGGCTTCAGATCTCTCTACCTGGAAATGCAGCCATTAGAAATAATGATAAAGGGAACTTTCATTGCTGCACAACTGTAGTTTGACAGAGAGAGATCTGAAATGTCGTCTAGTTTCCAGGCTGAAATGATCAGAGAGGCTGCTGGGTCTTTATCAGGATTATCAGATAGGAGTTTTGTGCTGTGATGCTGACCTTGAATTTAAATATTGATGTGGGAGTAGAAAAGAAAGGTGGGGCCTAAATATTTCAAAACAGAAACTGATACGAATTAGTCACTTGGTTAAGTATAGAGAAAAGTAAGAATCAGGAATGATATATTATTGATTGAAACGGAGCAATCGGGAAGGATTGCTCACTGTAGGTACTAGATAAAAATACATGCTTAGGAGCCCTATTATTCTTTTTCTGCCTGCTTGTTAATCATTGGAATTATCTCTAGTTTGCTTCTCTGTTTCATTTCTCATCTTCCATTCTCTTTAGATACCCTTATCCCTGACTATGGTTTTAATTTTCACTCTTTTATATTCATATGACTTCCAAATCCATATATTTAATTCTTTCTTTACCCCTGAATGCTAGAACCATATTGACAACTGCTACCCTGGATATATTCACCAGCAAGCCACTTACATATTTGATACATCCAAATCTGTTTTTCCTTCAAATCAATCCTTTCAGCATCTCCTGGGAAAACAGCAGAACCATCTCCAATTGTCTTGGCTAGATATTTAAAGATTTCAGTTTTGTAACACTCCATGAACTTTAGAAGTTATTCCTTTAGAAGATATAGAAACATGAAGAGTCCCGCCTGCTCACAACAGTCGCACAATGTTCCAGTATATATCAGGTCCTTTTATGCCTCCACTTCAAAATTGTAAATATGCATGCAGTATAATTTTCTCAGTAGCTTTCTTTGTATATATTTCTAATAAATTTTCTCTCTGCTTGTATGAAAACTATATGAGAATTGTTTTAATTACTTGTATATTTTTTATAACACTAGCCACACTTTACCAAATTGAATCATGAGCAGAAAATATTCATATTTATATCTCATTTTCTGATTATTAAGATACTGATAGACCACTCAGATATTTTCTCAGCTCTATCCTGTGTTGTCCCTGTTTATTCTCATAATTAGCAACTAACCACTGATGACCACTGTGTAAAGATGATATTGCAGCAAATTTTATTAGTTGGTTTTAAAGTAAATCACGAGACCCTTAAGTATAAAGTCAGAAATATTTCAAATGCTGAGCTGAATGGTTTACAAATATTTTCTATACTTTTATACCCAGTATTCCTACACGGATATAAATTAAATTGGGCCAACGTAATTTGTTCTTTAAATTGTCACTTTAACATACAGATATTTATCATCTTTTAGGCATAGATTTTTTTTAAAAGTTAGTTTGTTCCAATATCTTTTTAGATTTCAAAATCAAGCCTACTGACACATATCTTTTTTTTGTCCTTTCCATTACAAAATAGAAAGTGATATAAAAATGCTTCTTTCTAGTAGACTCAACTCCCTGATCAAATGTCAATAACATATCAATATTACCTTAATAATTTGTATGTCCTTGAGAAGAGAGCAAATGATTACCACTGCAATCTGTGCATTATACAATTCTAAAGCCCTTTTAGTCTACTTTGAATGAAACTATGTTTATTGCCTTATCTACTTCTATAGTAAAAGGTATATATTTACTTTTATTTTCTTTTCTTTGGCAGCTAGCTGATAATAGGGATCCAAACCCTTGACCTTGGTGTTAGTAGCACCATGCTCTAACCAAGTGAGCTAGTTGGCTAGCCCTGTATGTAGGTACTTTTGTGCTACTGCCTAATGCCCTTCCCATCATTGCAACATTTGACCAGTTCATTACCATGTCATGAAATATTGTTTCTGGTTCTTAATGATTCTCTGCATCGTTTCCATTTCTATAAAAGAACTTCAGGTAATTGCAAGGTACATTTATACCAGATTAAATCATTTTAATTATATGTGAGTAGTCCTTAATGCTTAATAGTATTACATGATTTTTCTATTTATTTATGTTGAAATAATTTATGTTGAAATATGACTAGATTCTTCTTTAAGCAAAGTGACAAGGCTCACTTATTTATATTAAATTTTTACTTTGTCTTTTAGAGTTAAATAATTATATACTTATTCACAGATTTGTTGAACAAATATTTATTCCTTCCTAATGACATATTAGGACCTTATCCTGGGCCCTAGTAACAAGACAGAGTCCTTGAACTCATAGAGTTTATCTGCTAGGTTTGGAGGGCTATAGACAACTAAGAAAGCTATAAGGGTGAAATCTGGTATGTGTTGATAGAATATGATAACTACTCCTCATATCTTTCTGTAGTTTAAAGTAAATATTAAGATAAATTGTTGGCTTTTCTGAGTTGTTAGTGTGTCAAATTCCAGTGGAACAATATTCTAAGTTTTCACTTATCTGTCAACCAATAGAAACCATTAGACAATTTCAGAAATGTGACCTCCTAAATTCTTTTCTGCAAATATCCATTTCCCCTAATCATCTCTTATTTTATGTTTTGTGGCTTGGCATACATTTTAAAAATGGGCTTTCACATAGGTTACCATGCTATGTGACTTACTACTAGTACTCATTCATGACCCAATTCAAAGACACCTCCTTCAGAGCTCCCTCTTGTTCATACTGAGTACCTTCCTTAATCTATAAACTCACTTTTGTGTAAATGTCACTTGTATAATCTACTACTGTTTTGTGACCTATGCATTTTGTCATAAATATTTCTTTTAACTTTCAAAGGCAAAAACTGAATCTCATGTCTAGCCTTTGAAAAATCCTTAAATTTGGATCAAGTGATGAAATGTGTGATTGCTGCACAGTAATTGCTTGATGATGGCAATTTTTCACGTGGTCTAGAATTGTTCCCAGGTCACTTGACCAATTAATATCATCATTGACATTTGTTTATGATGTTTCATATTACAGATTTGGGGACATACTTTTTTCCTTCTGTTTTTCTAATTTTCTCTGATTTACTGGTAAATTTCTTGAGGGCAATACAGTGTCCTGTTCAGTTTCACAACATTTAATATAGTGCTGTCCACATAGAAGGCACTCACCGATATCTGTCAAATGAATCAATAAAACATATTATTGATGTCATGTATACCACAAATCAATTATGGAAGTAAGTACCATTGTGATTTGTTTATTGGGTTAATAGTAATTTGGAAAAAGCTGCAATATTCCATATATGCATGGGTAAAAATGTCTTATCTTCTCTCTCTAATTAGTAATATTTTTTGCAATGTTTCTTGTATCCTTCATTTTGGCATATTCAAATAATCCTAAACTTGAAGAAGGAACAACCTCAATTCTTCTTCTATTTTATCCCCATATCTAATTAACCACCAAATCCAGTGTTCTTGCTTCCTACATGTCTCCTGAGCCTCTTTTCTCTATTTATTCCCATGGCCATTGCCTCAGTTCAAGCGCTTCATTTTTATTAATCTAGAGACTAAGACAAGCAACTCCACGCTGGCCACCCTGGCTTAAGGGAGGTGACAATCTCCGGGGGTTCAGTGCCGAGCTCTCTTCTCAGTGGCGTCAACCTTCGAAAGCTTCTGTTTCTTTGATTTAAAATAAGAAATATAATGATGTCCTTATATAATGTACACTCATTGTGTTAAATATAATTGAATAATTACTTAGTGAAATACTCCTAATATTCTCATACAGAAAGCTCTGAAGAAATTTTCATTCTTCTCCTTTTTCTAGTCTGCATTTTCTCCTATATTCTCCCCAAAGCAGAAATTCCCTTAAAATTCCAATTTGTTCAAGTTATTCCCCTGCCTGAATTCTATTACCAACTTTCCCCAAACCAACTGGACGAACTCTAAGCACCTTAATGTGTTACTCGAGGCCCTTACAGATCTGAAATCAGCCTTTTTCAGATGAGACATTTCAACTAACCGTTTATATCCATAATCCTTAAGGTACACCATGCCATGTTTCATGTGCCTTTGTACACCTTTCTATTTTTTGCAATAATTATTTGCTATTATTGTTATTAGTATACATGTCTGTCTCCACTACTGACTCAGCCTCTTGTCATCACTGTCAATATTACTGCAAGTAATTAGATGTACTTCACTAACTCTTAAGATTATTTCACTTATTCTTTCAGTAAACATATTCTTTGAAGTTCTCCTATATTCTAGGCTTGATATAGAAAGACTGAAAAGACAGGGTCCAGTCCTATGTAAATTCTTGGTAATATGAAGGAGAAAATTTGTGTAGACAAGTAAACTGATACACAGAGAGGGTAAGCAACTTACCCAACTCACACTTACTAAGCTGTAGAGGTCAGACTACAACCTAGATCATCTAACTCTGAATTTGGAATTATTTCCCCTTCACCAAGTAGATTTCAGAACATAACAAATACAAATGGCAAAATTATATAATTTTGATTGGGTCTTAACTTTGCACAAAATTTTTCTACTAGTTACTCTTCTTACTTGCTAAGACACATAACATCACAAATGATATTTACAAATAAATTATGTAACATGGACAGTGGAAGTGCAAGGTATGCCAGTGAGAAAAGTCGATATCTTGGTAGTTTAGAAATGTAAGAAATATGCCATTAATAGTTGGAAGGAAATAATGAGAATTTAGTGCTATGTAAATAAGAATATCTGGTAATTTTAAGAAAAATAACATGTACTTATACAAATTAATCAATTAATTAGACACATTAAATACCATGTGTCACATACTCTCCTACAAACTATTAATAAGATATATTTCTATCCTAAATGAGTTAATAAGTATACATACCACCACAGTGAAATGTGTTAGATGTTTAGATAGGCTCATTAACGTGATGCTATGGGAGTAACAAAGATACATTCTCAATGGAGGTGTCATTTGACCTTCTGTGAAAGTTGAGTAGTATTTCAACAGGAGAAAAAGGGAATGGTATATTGATATAATTTACAAGGACTAGGATATGCCAATGTGTGTGGCACCATCATTCTCATCACCATCACCATGTCATCATCACTTGATTAGTAAGATAACTTACTATATATATTCCAGCAATTTCAAATGGTTTTTTGCACTTTTCTATATTAGGAAGTAGTTTTGAAACTTTCTATATGCTTTTCAGTATCATGTATATTTTTTAGAATTATTTTGTGCAGATTGAAGAGGGCTTACAAATTTTACAATTGCTTTTAGAAGTTTTGTCTTTTTTCACATGAAAATTAAAATTTATTTTGTAATTCTTGCTTGAGATATTTTTATAAGTTCAAAAATGTCTCATATTTAAAGAGAATTTTTGGAAAGCAAATGTAACTTTCTACAATTGTATGTCAGACTCTGATAAGTTTCATAACCCCAAGAGTAATTTTGCATTTTCATACTTTTAAAAGTAATTTTGCTGTTGGCCTTTTAACATTTTTTAACAAATTTTATCTATGTTGTCATGCTTTCACCATTTTGAATTGTGGTTAAAAAGCATTGGGAAAGCTTTACTTGGTTTCAGCAAATAATTCATGAAAATACTTCCTACTACTTCCTCTTACCAGTATTTTTTCTTTTACTGTGTGTAATCATGTTTATACTTTAAGAATTCATTCATATGTAAAACTGTCTTATGCTAAGGACTTTCAGAATACTAGACTTCAACACTCAGAGTTAAAACTCCAGTTAAAAATTTATACAAGTTCGGGCCAGCCCCGTGGCTCACTCGGGAGAGTGCGGCGCTGGAAGCGCAGTGGCGCTCCCGCCATGGGTTCAGATCCTATATAGGGATGGCCGGTGCGCTCACTGGCTGAGCGCGGTGCATACGACAGCAAGCCAAGGGTTATGATCCCCTTACCGGTCACAAAAAAAAACCAAAAAACAAACAAAAAAACACCCCAAAACGTGTGTGTGTGTGTGTGTGTGTGTGTGTGTGTGTGTGTGTGTGTGTGTGTAAGCTTCAGTTCACTGAAGCTTCAGAGACAAGGGTAGAATCAGGCTTAGAAAAATGAAAAAAAAAAGTGAAACACAGAAGCTAAAGGAGTTGATTTCATAGAAGTAGAGAGTAGAACAGTAGTTACTAGAGACTGGTTGGGGAAATGGGGAGGGAGCATGAGGAGAGGGTGGTCAGTGGATACAAAATAGTAGAGAGAGGGGAAGAATAGGATCTAGTATTCTATAGTAAAATAGGGAGACTACAGTTAACAAAGTACTGTGTACCTTTGAATAGCTGGTCAAGATGATGTTGAATGTTCCTAACACAAAGAACTGGCAAATGTTTGAGGTGATGTGAACATTGCACACAGTATGAATGTACCCAAATATCATAGTATACTCCATGGATATATATAATTATCATGGATCAATTAAGAAAAATAAATTAAAAGGGAGGGGCAAAAAGAGAAATAGAGAGTAGAATAGTGGTTACCAGAGGCAGGGAAAGGGAGTGGGGAAGTGGGGTCAGGGAAAGGTTGGTAGACTGGTACAAATTTACAAAGTCACAGTGAGATACGAAGAATAAGTTCTGGTGCTCTAGGTGAAAATAACTAATAATATTGCATTGTATATTTCAGAATAGCAAAAAAAAAAAAGAGGATCTTGAATGTTATAACCACAAAGATATAGTAAGTATTTAGGTGATAGATATGATAACTATTCTGGTTAGATCATTATATAATATATGCATGTATTGAAACAACAAACTGTGCCCCATAAACATGTACAATGAAAAAAATAAATTAAAATAAAAAAGAAAAATAAGAAATATGCTAAAAATTCATAGTTTAAAAAAAACTGAGGTTTTAGAAGAGTGGGACTTAAAAATGATGGGCTATACATCCAGATGATGAAATATTATTCAGCACTAAAAGAAATGAGCTATCAAGCCATCAAATAACAGGGAGAAAACTTAAATGCATATTACTAAGTCAAAGAAGCCAATTTGGAAAGGCAACATACTGTATAATTTTAACTATATGACATTCTGGAAAAGTCAAAATTTTGGAAATGGTAAAAAAATCTATGATTGCCAGGAGTGAGGGAAGGGAAGAGGCAAAGCACAGAGGATTTTTAGGGCAGTAAAACTGCTCTGTATGACTCTAAAATGGTGGATACATGTCATTATGTATTTGGCATAACCCAAAGGGTGTACAACACCAAGAGCAATGCCTAAATTAAACTATGGACTTCAGGCAATGACAATGTGCCAATGTAGATTAATCAATTGTAAGAAATATATCACTCTGTGGTGGGATGTTGATAATGGGAGAGGTTATGTGTGTGCATGGCAGGGGATATAGGGGAACTCTCTGTACCTTCCACTCAATTTTGCTGTGAACCTAAAATTGCTTGAAAAAATAAAGTCTATAAGAAAATGACAGGTTAAAACAATGATAATAAAACCCATAGATCAAAAGTATTAAAGGCACAGACAAAAAATTATAAGGCTATCCCATAGTACAAAAACATTAAAAATAAATGTGATCCAGCAATCCCACTGCTGGGTATTTACCCAAAAGAATGTAAATCATCATGTTGAAGGGATACCTGCACTCCCATGTTTATCACAGCTCTACTTACAATAGCTAAGTGTTGGAACCAACCTAAATGTCCATCAACGGATGACTGGATAAGGAAAATGTGGTATTTATACACAATGGAATACTACTCTATTACAAAAAGAAATGAAATCCTGCCATTTGCAGCAACATGGACAAACTTGGAGAACATTATGTTAAGAGAAATAAGCCAGGTACAGAAAGAGAAATACCACATTTCCTTATTTATAAGTGGGAGCTGGAAAAAAAAAAAAAAGAAAAAAAGAAAGATACAACAATCACAATAATTTGTTGAACTTTCAAAATGAGAGAATGGAACTGAAGCCACCAGAGGTGGGAAAGGGTGATAGGGAGGGGGATTAGGGAGATATTGGTAAAGGGCAACCAAAATAATTACATTAGGTAGTGATAAATATAGCAATTATCCAGATTTGAGGATCATGTATTGCACACCGGTATGAATATTTAACACTGTAGCCCACAGATATGTATAATCAATTGTTTCAATTAAAAATAAAACAAAACAAAAATAAAATAGAAATATATATGTATTTAATATTTTTTATTGTAAAAGACATTTTATTTCACTCAGTTTCTCACTTCAGACAATTTATTTTTAACCAATTTGTTTGGAACTAGGTGGTGGTGTGTATTGAGAGTGATATTAGACTGATTTGCTAGTGTCAAGTTTTAAATAATATTCTAAGAGAAAAGTCCTATTTCCAGCCTGGAAGTAATGAAGATTTTTGAAGGCCAGTGAAAACCAAAGCATTTGATTTAAGTTTTAATCAAACCATAATTTTCTGGGAAATGATTTAGCTTCAATTAACTTCGATTGTGTAACACACACAATATACCATCAAATTTTTGTGTTATTCCATATATATATTTTTTAATTCTCCCAACAGCTGTTAGAGGTTAGCAGAGCTTTTATTAATTTTTTTATTTCGCAGATAAAAATATTGAGACACCAGGAGTCTTAAGTGATAACATTACCTTAAACATGTCTCTTGTGCTTCTCTCACTAGTCAAAGTATAAACATGTCTGTATTTCACTCGTGTTAAGAATTATCTCATATGTGAAAATGACGTATGTTAAGAACCTCATAATATATTATAACCAGATCTTCTTAAATGTCTTCCAAGACTTGCCTGTTTTGTATTGGATTCTACTACATTTGCCAGGAATATTTTCATAAAAAGAGTTGCCACACTATTTTTCCAAACACAATCATTGTCAAAAGCATATTTAAACACTCACTGGATTCCTACTGCAAATGGCAAGATTTATGCCCAGTGCCTCAATAAAACGTAAAATTAGAAAATGATTAAAACTAGAGCATTTTCTATATAGTAGTATCTGCTTATTATTTAAAGTTGCTTATAAAAAGTAATAGAATGTACATGTGGAAACATGCATTACATTTATTCCATAAGCAAATTTTTAACAATTAAAAAGTAAGAAATATTTAGGGTCACCAAGTTAGTAAAATAAACAGTGTTCAGTTTAGGAATTTATTAAATGGAAGCATATAGTGTTAGCAGATTGTGTTAATTTATTTAAACTGACTATATTTAACATACAAAAATTTGCAGTCTTAAAAATGTTAATATTTCAAAATTTAAAATAATATTTAATGTGTTTTATATATATTTTTTGCTGCTTCTAGAATTCTATATAAGTACCACCTACAATTTTTTTTTTCCCATAAAACATGTCATTCTTCTCTGAAATTGAAACGAAAAATAATAGAGAGAGAGAGAGGGATAAAAAAAGGTAAAAGGTATATTCAGGGTACTTAAACATAGTGGACGGTATTTAAAAGCCCACACATGAAGCAACTTGTTGGTTCAAAGAATAAGCAAGAAAATGAGGAGCAGATTGGGACCTTTCATGACAGAACAAAGCGTGGATGAGCTGAGGGTATTAGTCTCTGAAAGAAAGCTGGTCCCATTACTAGTAATTATAGTTAATCAGTAACAATTGTCTTGACCAAGATACAGATCAACACTAAGCACTAACCTAATAGGACTAATGAAGGTAATAGAGGATGAGAAAAGCCTGATTGAACTCAGCAAGGCGTTGAAGAACCTGAGCAGAAGATGCACTGTCAGTCTTAGCTCACCCTCCACCTGTTGGTTTAGTCTAGAAGGCACTAGCCTGCTTCAAATCAGGGGACCCTCATTGTAACTCTCAGTATAGACATTGAAAAGTGGTTAATGTTTAGTGCAATGGGTAATATTATTTGCATAGCCTACACCACATTAGCATGCTGACACTACCTTTTAGTCCTTGCTGCTCAGGATGTGGTTTGAGATCCAGCTGAATTGCAGCTAGGAACTTGTTAAATGTACAGACTCAGGTCCCATTCCAGACCTACTGAGCCAGAATCTGCATAGTAACAAGATCTACAGGTGATCGCTATGCACTTTAAGGTTTGGGAAATACCAATACTCTAAATCAAGGGATGCCTTGTACTTAATTGTAATGTTGTCTCATATTATCCATCCAGGTACAGTTTCTTAGACAGGAACAAATTATAATTTGCACTCCAGCCTATAATAAAAGTTATGTATTTGAGAAGAAAAAGTGATTTTTCCTAGTGTTTCTTAAATCTAAGTTAGCATTAATGGTTACAAAAGAGGAGGTGAAAGATCTCCTCTGGGAAGGAAAAGCTGGCTCAGGTCTATGTAAGCAGTACATACAGTACAAAGCCTTCTGTTAAATTAAAAAAACACTTTTGTTTGTGTTGCAGCACTCTCTTCCAAGAAGCCAGTGCACTTCACACAGATAATATTTTATTTTTACAGTTCCAAGGAGGTAACCAGCATCGTTGTTCCTCTTCCATCCATGTGGAAAAAACATCTGAACCATAAGAAAGGTAATTTGGGCAACTCATTCAGTAGATATTTTGAGAACAAAAGATAAAATCCTTAATTTCCTGCCATTCCATGCAATGCATCATATTCAGTGAATGTCAAGGTCTATTCTAATATTAGACACCTTTGCTGGAAAAATTTAACACCAGATTGTTGAATTGCATACGTTTTAGATTTGGACTTGTGGATGTCAGGAATTTATATTGCACATTTAAATTAATTTTGGTGAGCATTCCTAAAGAGTATAAGATACATATTTATTCAGATAGTTGTAAATACAAAAAGAAGGGAGAAAATAAGCTTACACATATTAAGACTCATATAGTCTAGTAACTTTATAGTTTATTTCTGACAACAACATTACAAAGAACAGATTCTTATCCTCATTTTTCCCATATGGAAACTGAGGCTAAGAAAGGCAAAATAAGTTATTTATCTAATGCAGTAAGTGAAAGAGGCTGGATGGAAATTGCATCTGTTTGACAGAAAAGTGCATCTAAATTTGCTTACCCATATTGCTTGATGAGGATTTCCATGCATATTGTATATCTTTGGAATGTGATTATTCATTATCCAGCAAAACGTTAAGAATTTTAGAAGACTTTATTACTAATACAACAGTCCTTTCCCCCATACCTTCTAAACTCCTCTTTTTTTCTCCCATAGCCAAATACTTTAATTCTCAAATCTGCTTCTTTTTGCTCTTATATGCCTGTGTCTATATAAAGTTATTACTCTTTATTTACTAAATTAATATTTGACATTAACCTATTGACTTTACATTTGAGTACTTGCCCCTTTTGATATTTTCTGCGTTTTTCCAACTTGCTCCTGAGGTTAATAATAACCTTGTTTCTTTAATTTGTTTATTTCTTTTTATTTTATATTTTCTTATCATTACACAGTGTAAACATTTTTTTGTGGCCCTTTACCCATTTCTCCCGAAACCCCATCCCATTCCCCCTTCCCACCTCTGGTGTCCTTAGTTCTGTTCTCTCCTTTTGAAAGTTCAATGAATTATTATAATTGTTCTTTTTTTTCTTTTCCCTTCCTTCCTTCCTTCCTTCAGCTCCCACTTATGAGTGAGGACATGTGGTATTTCTCTTTCTGTGCCTGGCTTATTTCACTTCATATAATTTGCTCTAAGTTCATCCATGTTGCTGCGAATGGCAGAATTTCATTCCTTTTTATGGCAGAGTGGTATTCCATTATGTATATATAGCACATTTTCCTTATCCAGTCATCTGTTGATGGACATTTAGGTTGGTTCCAACTCTGAGCTATTGTAAATAGAGCTGCAATCAACATTGGAAGGCAGGTATCCCTTTGACATGATGATTTCCATTCCTTTGGGTATATACCCAGCAAAAGCATTCCTAGATTGTAGTGCAAATTGTACTTGTTTGAGTAACCTCCATACTGTTTTCCATAATGGCTGCACTGATTTATAGCCCCACCAAAAAGTGTAAGAGGGTTCCCCTTTCTCGGCATCCTTGCCACTATTTATTATTCTCTTTTTGATACTGGCCAGTCCAACTGACATGAGATAATATCTCCATTTGATTTTGATTTGCATTTCCCTGATACTTAGTGATGTTGAGCATTTTTTTTCATGTCTGTTGGCCATTTGTATATCTTCCTTTGAGAAGTGCTCATTCACTATGTATTAGTCCATTTCTATTGCTTATAACAAAGTACCTAGAACTAGGTAATTTGTAAGAAAACAAAATTTATTGCTTACAGTGTCAGAGACTAGGAAGTCAAAAGAACATGCTTGGTGAAGGCCTTGGTGCTGGCAACAGTGACCCAAGGGTCTCACATGGCAGAAAACAGTGGAGCAGAGAGAGAGAAGCCTCCTCATTCATTCTCCTTTTACAGCTCTCTAAACCACTCCTTTCACCAAGGCATGGTCCTACAATCTAATCACCTCTTCAAGGTTGCTCCTTTCAGTTACCATAATAGGATTTCCCACCCTCAACAGTTACAGTGGGAATTAAGCTTCTAATTATGAACTCTGGAGGACACAATTCAATCAATCCATAGTACAGTATATCTCCTTTAGAAATACCTATTCAGCTCCTTTGACCATTTTTTAATTGGTTTACTTGTTTTCTTTACTGTTAAGTTGTTTGAGTTACTTGTATATTCTGGATATTAATCCCTTATCAGATGCATAGTTTGTGAATATTTTATCCCATTCTGTAGGTTGACATTTTGCTCTGTTAACTGTTTCTTTTGCTGTGCAGAAACTTGTTAGTTTGTATAATACAATTTGTTTATTTTTTTCTTTTGTTGCCTGTGCTTTTGGGGTCTAGTTCATGAAGTCTTTGCCCAGTCCTACTTCCTGAAGTGTTTCCCCTATATTTTCTTTTAGTAGTTTTATAGTCTTATGCATAAATATTTAATACATTTTGAGTTGTTCTGGTATATGGGTAAAAGCTACAGGTCTAGATTCATTCTACATATGGATGTCTGGTTTTCCCAGTACCATTTATTGAAAAAGCAGTCCTTCCCCCAAAGTATGCTCCTATTACCCTTATCAAATATCAGTTGGCTGTAAGTGTGTGGGTTGATTTCTGTGTTCTTTATTCTGTTCCATTGGTTTGAGTATCTGTTTTTGTGCCAGTACCATGCTGTTTAGATTACATAGCTTTGTAGTATAATTTGAAGTCAGGTGGTGTGATGCCTCCAGCTTTATTATTTTTATTATTTTTTTGTTTGGAATTGCTTTGGCTATTAAGAGGTCTTTTGTTGTTCCATATGACTGTTAGGATTTTTTTTTCTATTTCTGTGAAGAATGTCATTGGTATTTTGATGAGGATTGCATTGAATCTGTAGATGACTTTGGTTCATATGGACATTTTCACAACAATTGGAATCTTGCAATCAAAGAGCATGGGATGTCTTTCCATCTTTTTGTGTCCTCTTTAATTTCTTTCAGCAATGATTTGTACTTATTATAAAGATCTTTCACCTCCTTGGTTAAATCAATTCCTAGGTATTTTATTTTTTGTGTGACTACTGTAAATAGGCTTGCTTTCTTCATTTCTTTTTATGCTGCTTTCTTTTTTGAGTATAAAAAAGCTACTGATTTTTATGTGTTGATTTTGTTTCTGGCAACTTTATTGAAATTGTTAATCAGCTCTAAGAGTTTTTTGGTAGAGTATGTAGTTTCTTCTATGTATAGGATCATGTCATCTGCAAACAAAGACAATTTGACTTCATCTTTTCCAAGCTGGATGCCCTTTATTTCTTTCTCTTGCCTGATTGCTCTGGCTAGTTCTTCCAATACTGTGAAAAATAAGAGTGGTGAAAGTGAGTATCTTTGACTTGTTCTCACTCATGTTCTGTCATCTTCAGGATGATATTGGTGGTGGGTTTGTCATATATAGCTTTTATTGTGTTGAGATACTTTCTTTCTACACTTAGTTTGGTTTGCTCAATCTTTATCACAAATGGATATTGAATTTTGTCAAATGCTTTTTCTACATCTATTGAGATAATCACATGGTTTTTGTTCTTGATTTTGTTGAAGTGCTGTATCATATTTATTGATTTTCATATGTTGAATCACACTTGCATCCCTGGGATGAATCCCACTTGATCATGGTGCATAATTTTTAATGTATTGCTGTATTCTGATTGCTAATATTTTGTTCAGGATTTTTGTGTATATGTTCATCAGAGATATTGGCCTGTAGTTTTTTTGTTGTATCTTTGTCTGGTTTTGGTATCAAGATGCTGGCCTAGTAGAATGAGTTTGGGAGAATGGGCTCTGTTTCAATTTTTTTGAATAGTTGAAGAGAATTGGTATTAATTTCTCCTTAAATATCTGGTAATATTTATCAGTAAAGCCATCTTGGCTTGAGCTTTTCTTTGTTGGAAGACTGATGATTACTGCTTTAATCTCATTGATTTTTATTGGCCTGTTCAGGTTTTCTATTTCTCCTAGGTTCAGCCATGGTAGTTTGCATGTGTTCAAAAATTTACCCATTTCCTTTAGGTTTTCAAATTTGTTGGCATGTAGTTGTTTATAATAGTCTCTAATGATTTTTGTTTTACATTTCTGTGGTATTGTTGTAATTTCTCCTTTTTCATTTCTGATTTTTGTTATTTGAGTCTTCTCTCTTCTTTTTTGAGTTAGCCTAGCTAATGGCTTATCTAGTTTGTCTATCTTCTCAAAAAACTAACTTTTTGTTCCATTGATCTTTTGTATCATTTTTTGGGATGTGTATTTCATTTACTTCTGCTCTAATCTTAATTACTTATTTACACCTACTAATTTTGGGATGGGATTGCTCTTGTTATTCTAGTTCTATGAGGTGTAGCATTAGGTTGTTTATTTGAAATCTTTCTATTTTTTTTTGAAATAAACATTTATTGCAGTAAACTTCCCTCTTAGCAATGCTTTTGCAGTATCCCACAGGTTTTGATATGATGTGTTTTTACTTTCATTAGTTTTGAGAAATTTTTTGATTTCCTGTTTAATTTCTTCTTGGACCCATATGTTGTTTAATTTCCATGTATTTGTATAGTTTTCCTGAGTTTTACTTGTTATTGATTTGTAGTTTTAATCCACTGTGGTCTGAAAAGATACTTGAAATGATTTTGAGTTTTTTAAATTTACTTAGACTTGATTTGTGACCTAACATGTAGTCTGTTCTAAATATTCCATGTGCTAATGAGAAGAATGTATATTTTGTAAATTGTTGGGTAAAATGTTCTGTAGATATTTCCCAGGTCCAATTGGTCTAAAGTGTTATTTAAATTAAAAACAAAACAAGGTTCCAGTCAAGATGGCAGAATAGATGGTCCACAGTGTCACTGTCTCCCATAAATCAACCAATTTACAACTATAAAAATGTAACATCAGCCAAGCTGGGGCCGCTGGAGCTCAGGGGAAGAGGAGGAGAGACCCAGAGAGTTCATGAAGGTGGGAGAAACCATGATGAAAGAAGGAAAAAACTGCTCTGAGATTTTCTGGCCATGGCCACTTTAAGGCTCGAGCTACTGAGCACATGGAGCAGGAGCTTGCAGAAGCAGCTGTGCCCTTCAGATAGAGTTACTTGGAGGTGACAGAGGAGAAGGACAGCAAGACCACTAATAGGGTTCCCATGGACCCATGCAGGAGTGAGGAGCCAGAACAGCTGAGAAAGGGGAGCCATTCAGAGACCAGTGAGTCATTGCAAGGGACTGGCACAGGGCCATCCCATGGACAGTGTTTGGAGCATGGGTGGTGTGGGAGATAGGCTTACTGGGAGAACACTGGGACGCAGCAAGGACAGCTGATCCACCCCACAATCAGCACAGGACCACTCAGAGGATACTGGTCAGGAATGCAGAATGGCATGGGGTGCAGTTTGATGAAAAAACTCAGGCCCAGATCAGAATTTTTACACAACCCTGGTGCACCTGGTCTCTGGAGAGCCAGAAGTACCTATAACATCAAGCATTAAACCCTGAGCTGCACAAAAAGCCTTCCCTAGGGAAACAACAGCAAAGCAGCAATTTAGCTCAACCACACAGCTCAAGTACTGGTTCCCACAGGGAGTTCTCCCCATTTTAGAAAGAAGCAAAGGACAAAAAGTTAGTTCCAGCTCAGGCACAGCACCAGCACCTTGGGGCCTGTCAGTGGACATGAGGCATAGAGCTGGGGACTGGACCCCTGCCCACAACCACTCACACCACCAGTGCCTCAGGGTCCACCTGGGAAAGTGAGGCTTGGAGCCAGGAACTGGACCCTACTCTCACATCCAGTCATACTTCCAGCACCTCAGGGACCCACCCAGGGGCCCAGGGCATGGAAAAGGGATGTGGACCCTCCTGCCCACAACCAGGCACACTGCGCCAGTGCCACGGGGCCTGCCCAGGGACTCAAGGCATGGAGAAGGGGAAGGGGACTGGAGCCCTCTCCCACAACCAGACACTATGCTAGCACCTCAGGGCCTACTCGGTGACCTGAGGCATGGAGCCAGGGATGGGACCACCCCTTCCAGAAGGAGACACACCATGACAGCACCGTGGGGCCTGCCTGGGGTCCCAAGTCATGGATCTGGGGACCAGACACTCTCCACACCCAGGCACACTGACAGCACAAAGGAGTATGCCAAACACATCACTTCCATGTGGGTGGTCCACCACAGCCACCGCTATAACCATGGATCCTGCAAAAATGGCTAGATGCCACAACCACCATGCAGATGGTCCACCAGCCACTGGAGTGCATTGACACAAGGATAGTCACCAGCAGAGATAAAGAAAAGAAGATGTTTCTCTCTACAAAGCCCATTTCAGAGTGACAGAAGAAGCATCTGCTCTATGATAATATTGAGGGACCTGATTATACCTCTTAGCATTGGACATATCATCTAGGCAACAAATCAACAGAGTAACCATTATTCTTTCAGAAGGAGAGAAGAAATCTAGGGTAATTAGAGGGGGGAGGGGAGAGGCAGAGGGAGATGTGGAGAGACTGGACAAGGGGCATAAAAAATAATTATGATTCATAACAATATATATGCTAGTAATATTGATTTGATCAACATATCTCAATGTCGAATCCCCAAAATTTGTATAATCAATAAATAAATATACTGTGTTTTTCTGTTAATTTGTTGTCTAGATGACCTGTCCAGTGGTGAGAGATGTGTTCAGGTCCCCTACTGTATCATATTGGGGTATGTCTCTTTCTTTAGGCATAAGAGTGTTTGCTTTATGTATCTGGGTGCTATAGCATTGAAGGCATACACATTTATGATTGTTATCTCTGCTTGCAGTATAGCTCCCTATATCATTATGTAGTGGCCTTCTTTGTCTCTTTTTATGGTTTCTGGCTTAGTCTGTTTTAATTTATGTAAGAGTAGGTACTCCTGCTTGTGTTTGGTTTCCATTTGTGTGGCATATCTTTTTCTATGCTTTCACTATTAGTCTGTGTGTATCTTTACAAATGAGGTAGTCTGTTGAAGACAGCATATAGTTGAGCTTAGGTTTTTAATCCAATCAGTCAGCCTGTGTCTTTTGAGTGGGGAGTTTGAAACATTTGCATTTAGGGTTGTTATTAATAGGTATTGTCTTACTTCTGGCATTTCATCAAGTTTTACTTGGATGTTTTAAATATTTTTGTTCCATTCTTCCCCTTCTATTGTTTGTCTTTGATGTTTGTTTTTTGAGGTGGTAAGATTTAGTTTCTTTCTCTTTCTTGTTTGCCATTTTGTTTTACCAGTGAGCTTTGTTCTTTCTTGTGTATTCATGGTATTGATTTTCATTTTTGGATTCCAGACACAGGACTCCCTTGAGGCTTTCTTGCAAAGCTGGTGATATGGTGGTGAACTCCCACAGTTTTGGTTTGTCTGGAAAATACACTATTTCTCTCTCATGTCTTAAGCATAGCCTTGCTGGGTATAGTATTCTTGGCTGACAGGTTTTTTTTTCCTCTTAGTATGTTGAATATGTCATCCCATTTTTTTCTGGCCTTTAGAGTTTCTCTTGATAAGTCTGATAGGGGCTCCCTTATAGGTGACTTGATACTTTTCTCTTGCTGCTTTTAAGATTCTCTCTTTGTCTTTGAGCTTTGCCAGTCTGACTATAATGTTTCTCAGAGAGGATCTTTTTGATTGATTCTGTTTGGGGATCTTTGAGCCTCTTGGATCTGATGGTCCATGTCTCTCTCTATACCTGAGAAGTTTTTCATTTTTATTTGACTGAATACTTTTTAATGCCTTTTCCTTCCTCCTCCCCTTCTGTAATACCTACAATTTAAAAATTTGTGTGCTGAAAATTGTCTGCTAGCTCTCTTAGATTTTCTTCATTTTTAAAATTCTTTTCTCCTCTGTTTTTTGTTTGTTTGTTTGTTTGCCTGGGTTATTTTGAAAAAAACTGTAGATCAGAATTCTGTTTTCTGCTTATTCTAGCCTGCTGCTTAATCTCTCAGTTGTGTTTTTTATTTCATTGAGTGAATCTTTCAGTTCCATGAGTTCTTTTTTAAGGTATAAATCTCTTTGTAAATTTTCTCATTTTTTGTAGATTTTTTTTTCTCATTTGATTGTGTTGTCTGAGTTTTCTTATATCTCAGTGAGTTTCCTTAAGGTTGTTGCTCACAATTCCCTTTCAGTCATTTCAAGGGTTTCATGCTCTTGCTATTTGAGAATTATTGTATTCTTTTGATGATGTCATATTTTGTAAGATTTTTGTGTTTTTTGTATTGTTATGTTAATGTCTGGCCATCTGGTAGGGCAGTTGCTCCTCCTACTACTTGAGTGGGTTTTGAGGAGAAAGACATCCTCTTCTTTTCCTAGTCTCTGCTGGTGACTGTCTTTGTGTCAAGGTTTTGAGTGGCTGATGGATTGCATATATGGTGGTTGTGGCTGCTACTTTGGCAGTGGGCTGCTTTTGTGGCAGGTGTGTATGTGGCAGTGGCTACAGTGGGCTACCCATGCAGAAGTAGTGTTTTCAGCATGCTCCTATCTTCTACTGGGTGGGAGACGCTACTCACAGCTCCTGCCTAGGAGCCTGTGCATGTTCCTGCCTTCTTCTGGGCAGTCGGTGCTGTCTACATCTCCTGCCCTGGGCATGCTCTTGCCTTCTGCCGTGTGGTTGGGGCTCAGATATGGATTTGAATCCTGGCCTTACTACCTCTTGTGTCCTTGGACAAATTGTTTAGCTTTCTTTTGACTCTAATTTTCTTGTTTTTGAGACTGAAATAATAATAACGACTTTGTATTGGGAGAGAAAATTTTCTCCATATATCTCTGGAACTCATAAATGGCCTGGAGGCTATGCTAAAAATGCAAGGTCCTGACTTCTCTTTACCCAGGCCATTTCCCAGGGTTGTGCTTGCAGTGAGCAGCTTTGTACGATTAAGTAATGTCTCCCCCCCAGACAATGCAGTTCTGTTCCTTAAAGAGCACAAAGCTACCAAGACGAGTGTAATAGGAAAAGGCTTTCTTACATGCAAGTAAAGAGAACATAGGGGATCACTCCCAAAACACTGTCTTCAAATTAGTTTAGTTTCATATGTACCTATCACCATCTGTTTCCAGAGGCTCCAAAGGATCTATCGAATACCTACCTAATAACAATTATTCAAAGTGCTCAAACTCTTTATAAATTCAATGTGTTTCTCTAGAGACCTTCCTTCCATGGTTCTCCATGCTCTTCCGAAAGCTTAATCATTTGACCTAAAGTTCTCATTCTAATAATCCCTGGGCCTCCTTTCCCAGTCTCCAGCACTGGATTGCCTGTTTTCTGGATCTGAAGTTTCTCTCTTTCTTGGCTTACCCATCATGTTGCTAAAGTACATCCTATAGGAGTTTCCTAAGAAATAATGTTTGGGAAGTAAATATCATGTATCACTGCATGTCTGAAAATGTCAGCATTCAACTGATGGTTTAGCTGGTGTATTAGTCCTTTTCTGTTGCTTATAGCAAAATACATGGAACTGAATAATTTGTAAAGAAAACAAAATTTATTGCTCTCAGTTTCTGAGGCTAGGAATTCCAAAGTCCAAGGAACACATCTGGTGGTGGCATCAGTGACCCAAGGGTCTCACATTGAAAAATGGTGGAAGCAGCTAGAGAGCAGTGAGAGAGACTCTCCTATTCTTTTAAAGCCCTCAGAATCATTCCCCTGACCACCATTTTTAATCCATTCACTACTTCATGGTCCTACAATCCAATCACCTCTTCAATGCTCCATCTTTCAATTATGATAATAGGATTTTCCACCCTCTTAACAGTGACAGTGGGAGCTAAGTTTCTAATACATAAAACTTGGGGGACACAATTCAAGCTTCTATGAGTTTTTTTTTTTTTGAAGGGGACATAATTCAAT
Organism: Cynocephalus volans; assembly: GCF_027409185.1. Classification (NCBI taxonomy): domain Eukaryota; kingdom Metazoa; phylum Chordata; class Mammalia; order Dermoptera; family Cynocephalidae; genus Cynocephalus; species Cynocephalus volans. The sequence goes on along the minus strand of NC_084468.1, from coordinate 97,468,146 downwards.
CCACTAACACTGGTATTCTAGTTATTTATTGTGGTGTAACACATCACCCTTAAATTTAGTGGCGATGACAACCATCTTATTATTTTCACCAATTTTGTGGGTCAGGAATTTGGGCATGGCACAGTAGAGATGGTATGTCTCAGTTCCACAATGTCTAGGACTTAAACTAGAAAGATTTAAATGGCTGAGAAAGAACAAATGACTGTGCTGGGGCCATTTAAATCTTCTTCACCCACATATCTGACCCTCAATTTGGTTCAGCCAAGATGATGGACTGGCATGCCTACGGGTGACCTTTCCATGAGATTTGGTTTTTCTTACAATTTGGTGACCTCAAGGTTTTAAAACATGTTTTAAGACCATCATAGCCAGATATAAAACTTTAGGTTTAAAAATAATTTTTTCTCCTTTGGTATTTGAAGCCAACTGGATGGGAATATTCAATCTGGAAACAAAACTAATGATTTTCAGTTTTATCTCTTTTTTTTTTCATTTTCTTTTGTAATTTTCACTTTTTTACTTTCTCTGCTTAATTTTTAAAGTTTTTATTGGTTATAAAATACATTTTTTTACTTGATCTTTGAATTCGTATGTATTTCCTCTCCAGTTATCCATCTTTATGTGTTTTTCAACTTTGTAGATTTTTTCATTTTCATGTCATAACTCTTTGCTATGGTCTGAATGTTTGTGTCCCCTCCCCACCCCCCTAAATTCATACATTGAAACCTGATCCCTAATGTAATAATATTAGAAAGTGAAGCCTTTGGAAAGTGATTAAGTCCAGAGGGTTCTGCCCTCATGTATAGGATTAATGCCCTTGTAAGACAGACCACAGAGAGCTAGTCATCCGCTTCTGCCATCTAAGGACACAGCTAGAGATTTCCATCTATGAGGAAGAAGACCCTCACTGGACACTGAATCTTCTGGTGTTTTCTTCTTGGACTTTCCAGCCTCCCAAACTGGAAAAAACAAATTTCTCTTGCTTATAAAGTACCCACTTTGTGGTATTTTTGTTAGAGCAGCCCAAGCAAACTAAGACACTTCAATTTTTAAAGAATTTCTATTTTAATATGTAGGAGCTCACTTTTATTCTTTGATTAATTTTGACATAGGATTCTATTTCTGGACTATAGATACAGTATCTTTTCTTTTTTAAAAAATTTTTATTGAATCATAATTGATTATACATATTTTGAGGGTTCAACATTGACATATGTTGATCAAATCAGTATTACTAGTATATATATATTATTGCAAATTGTACACATTCTTTATTCGCCTTGTCCAATCTCTCCCAATCCCCCTTTTCTCTCCCCACTTCCACCTCTGATAACCCTAGATTTCTTCTGTCCTTCTGAAAGAGTAATGTCTACTCTGTTGATTTGTTGCCTAGATAATCTGTCCAATAGTGAGAGGTGTGTTAAGATCCCCCAATATTATTGTAGAACAGATGCTTCTTCTGTCACTCTGAAATAGGCTTTGTGGAGAGAGACATCCTCTTCTTTTCTTTGGTCTCTGCTGGTGACTCTCCTTGTGTCAATGCACTCCAGTGGCTGGCAGACCATCTGCATGGTGGTTGTGGTGTCTAGCCACTTTCAGAGCAGCAGTGATTATTGTGGTGGCTGTGGTGGGCCACCCACATGGAGATGATGTTTTTGGCATGCTCCTTAACTAGTTGTGGGTGGCAGCAGCAGTGTGCCTAGTTGTGGGAGGGGGTCCAGTCCCTTGCTTCAAGCCTCAGAACCCTGGGCAGGCCCCATAGTGGTGGCAGTGTGCCTGGTTGTGGGCAGAGGGCCCCTGTCTTTTCTTATTTATCTGGCAACATTAGCAACGATGATGATAAACTTTTGTAGCTGCCTGTATTACCTTTGTTTCATCTAAATTATTTTCTTTTTATTGTTTTAGTCTCTGCGTTTGACTTTGCAGAATTTCTTCAAAACCTAGGTAATACTTGACCTCTGAGAGGGTGACCTATAAAGATAATGAAGAACATTTGTGTATATGTGGGTAATGGTGGTAGTGGGGGAAGGGTGCTTAATTCTATAGGCATTTTATAGGTAAATTTTAGAATATTCACAGAAAGATGCCAAATATTAGTATTTACATAGGACTTTTCTTGGTCATTTAGCTTCTCTAATAAAGAATCCTCTACTCTTATGTATTTGATGTGTATGTCTTGATATCAGTGTTCTGAGAGCAGCGTGGAATAAGGTTTTAGGGAAGGCTTTCCTACTCATGTGCAGACTCTATTTAATCCCACTGTTTTTATTTTGGCATCTGACTCCCTGGTATATTTCAAGTTAAATTTTTTTCAACAAGTAAAGTTACATTATTTTTTTCCCAGATTTGGAGCATTGATAATAATAAGTGACAGAGATCTGTAGTCTAACTCCTCCTAATTAAGACTTTCAACCAAATCCCTCTTCTGAACCCCTCCCTAACCATGGTCTTTAATGTTACTTAATTCCTCCAAAAACTACGCCTTTTGGGAGTCCAGGGAAGATTGGCTCAGCTTCTCCTTACTATTCCCATCTCCTTAAGTTCCACCTTCATCTACTCTGCTATGTAAGTTCTCTCTCAGTCCACTTTCCAGCTCCAGATAATCAGCTAGATATTTACCTAATATTTACCTGACTATAGTCATCTGTTTTCTTTGTCCTTTTGGTATGTCTTTTCTTTTTAATTTGCCGTCACTTCAATATACCTTGTGGACGTAGTAGAAGATAAACATATTTTGCTCTTTGGGATAGTCTAAATAAATAAGTTAAATAAAAAAAACAAACCTCATGGGCTTAACACAGTAAAGGTTCACCCCTACCTGACTACAATTTCTTCATCTATAATATAGAGCTGGTTCTCGATACCCTTCTACTTGTGTGCTCTTTTTGAAGAATATTGAAATAATTCTCCATTTAGGAGAATTTTGAACACATTGTATTCTCTTGGAAACTCTTAACCACTCTGTTGCTTTAATGTCCTGGAGGTCTTTCTACCTTTCTGACCTCTCTTCTTCATTTCTTTTTGTGTTTTCATATTGCAATATTTTAACTGTGGGTCTTTCCTATGTCAGCCGGTGGACCCAGTTTCTCTTGGCTTTCATCTTTCTTCGTTGGAGACTTCCGCACATGCTCACTGTATTGATGATTGTTATGGGCCATGCTGCATCCCCCCCAAATTCACATGTTGACGCTCTAACCCCCAGTACCTCAGAATGTGTCTGTATGTGGAGATAGGGCCTTTAAAGAGGTGATTAAATTAAAATGAGACTGTTAGAATGGGCTCTAGTTCAATCTGACTGGTGTCCTTATGAGAAGAGAAAATTTGTATGCACAAAGACACCAGGAATATGTTCTCACAGAGGAAAGGCCATATGAGGAAAGGCCATATGAGGTAGATACATGCAAGCCAAGGAAAAAGGCCTCAGAAGAAACCATACCTGGAGATACCTCAGTCTTGGCCTACCAGCCCCCAGAACTGTGAGAAAATAAATTTTGTTAGGCCAACTAGTCTGTGATATTTTGTTATAGCAGCCCTATTAAACCAATACAGCGATCTACGTTTTCCCCAATTTATCTTTCTGCAGGGAACAAGAGTCCTAACAGATATTTTTTAACAAATTTGTGCTCAAGTGTTTGGGGAACTTAATATATACAAATCTACTGTATTGACATTTATCATGCAAATAGGATATTAAAAACTCAGATAGATATTCTGCAGTGAGGAGATATTTGACTCAATGTTTCTTAGTCTTATACTTATTTGTCCATAACAACTTTTTTCTTCTATTCTTTTTATTTCTTGCTCAATACCTCCTAACACCCTGTGGAGCACACTCCGGAAAATGCTGGTGTATATCTCTTATTCTGTGACCACATTTCCAGTGCATATCTCTACCTGCCTAATAGCCAGCATTTTCTATTGAACCCTTATTCATTTTTATTTCTGTAGTTCTGCTAGTTTGGTTCCCCTATCATCTCTGTTTTCTATAGTGAACTAGGTAAAATGACCTGTCAGTTCTTCTGCGTATGTTGATTCCTTTGTATCATTCTAGAGCAGGAGTTTATCATGGCATTTGGTTTATTGCAATAGGTCCTTAAATGGTCTTTTTGTCTTTGGTTTCTCTTTCTCTACAGTTAACCATACCATGTGATGCTCTCAGATTCAAATTCTCACATTTCTTCTATGCCCAAAATGACTTTTATAACAATATCCTACTGCTTAAAAACCTTTCATCGTTCTCCGTTATCATTAGTTTATCACAAGAGTCTTAGGTTAACATTTAAGGTCCCTTCAAATCTGAGTCTAGCCTAAATTTAATTTTTCTTCATTCCTTCTCTATCAGAGCTCTCTGTTCTGTTCAGGATCATCTGAACATTCTTTAATTCATCTGGGTTCAGCAAACATTTGCTGAGTATCAACTGAATTGAGAGTCTATGAATATCGGCTGTGAGTCAAATACAAGCACGTGCAGGTTCTGCAAATGCTTTGCACTCTCTACCTCCCTCTTGTCTTTGGGCATTTCATACTTTCCAATGATGGGATATAGTGTAACAGTCATTGTGACTCGATCAGCTCACAATTGCCAAGTACTTACTGCTTGGTCATGCCCCTGAAGATAAAAAGTAAATAAAAGCCCCCAATAAGAGATAAAGACAAAAAATGCACATTTTAGATATTCGTATATGCTGTGAAAAATAGATTGATGTGATAAAGAGTGACAGCTGATGGGAAAAAAATGATAGGCTGAGACATAGAAGCCACCATGTGAAAATCTGGGGTAAGAGAACTGCTGACAGAGGGAATAATTACAAAGGTCCTGAGGCATGGCAGAGCTTGGATGTTTGTAAAATAAAGCAAATGATTAAAAATTGGGCTTGATTATTCCAGTATTAAGAACTAATGATTATGTTATATCCTAACTACCATGCCTTTTCTTTCTCACTATGTTTAAATCTTCCTGTTCATCCCAAGCCAAGACCAAATCCCATCTGTAAAATCTTCATGGCCACTGTCTTCTTCGGCAAACTATCCCTCCTTTGAGTTCTCTGTATGCATTTGACTGCTCATCGTGTACTAATATGAGCAAATTTTGTGTTAATATATAATTATTGTGCTATTTAACATTTTTAATAATATATATATATCTTTGCTTTACTAGTAGGTTATAAACTCCTTAATGAAAGAAATAATACCTTATGAAATTTTCAAACATCCAATAGCTCCCTGTCAGAGTGTGATTGGGCATAAAAGCTGTCTTTGTAGAGTGAGATTTGGAAATAAAAACCTGAAAATAAAAATGACATATAGTGTTCTATAAAATTTAAGGAGACATAGAGTGATTGGTGGTAGAATCCACATTTCAGTCTCCAACCTTTTGAGCAATGAAACAAATCATGTGCTAATTCACCCTACAACTGTGGTCGGGAAAAGTCCAAAATGAGATTACACATTAAGCTAGTCCAATAAAATAGTTCATATAGGCATGATTGCCAGTTATGGTGATAATGGAAGCAGACAGTCAAGATTACAAGCCCACCCATGAATCCTGGAATCCATTCTGCCATGAGTTCAGTCACTTACAAAATGATTCTCAGGGGATGTGTGCACAGAGCAGATCAGAGAAAACAAAACCAAACAAAACAACAACAACAAAAATAACCTCTCGATTTCTGACTGGGCTTTAATAATAACTCCTGGGTACTTTCCAGGTAAACTGTACCTGGCCACCTGTGAACCACAAGTTCTCTTTTGCCTCTTTAGCTCTATACCTAGACAAAATGTAGTCCTTGTCACATTCTCCTGACTTCTCTAATTTTGGCATTAAAAGAATTATTAACATCATTAGTTTTGACTGGTTTCAAGAAGCAATGAAGAAAAATGAAATCTGTTGGAGGAAAAAAGAAACACATGAAATAAATGTTTTCTAAATTCTGGAGCATAGTTTACCTAAAGTTCCAAATTCAACACATCCCCAGGGCAGAGATGGAGGTTGGGAGAAGGAGAAATGTAAAATGGGCTGTTTTTAATGGGAAGGTAGCACAGGTTCCTTCTATTGCATGACACCACTGTGGGGTAATATTAAGAGAGAAAATCATCCAAACAAGACTAAAGGAAGTGAGTGCAGATTTAGAAAATAGAATAACACAGGAAGTTAATTGAGCATGAGAGTTAGCAAAAATGCCATCAGCTAGTTTCATGAGACACATTGGACAAAGATTAAGTGATCTTGATAAAGAGGTTATTTTTCATTGAGATGCCATAATCTCAATACTTTGGACACAGTTCAGACAAGGGCTCTTTTCTTTTTAGATGGTCAAGGCCATCTAAAATCATGAGGAGGGGTGGTTGCATAAGTAGAAGAACAGACAGAGATATGTGGTGGCCAAGGGAGGACAGAGTTCCAAGAAGGAAGGTGTGATTCACACTGCCAAGTCGCAGACAAGGTGGGTGAGGACATGGGTCCTCATTTCCCAAGCCATGCTGTCTGCACAGCATTCTTTTCTCTGGATGTCATTTAAGTAATTGATAAAATGTTTGCTGATGATGGCCATGGCACTGCCCTTCAGAGGGGTTATTTTCACTTTAAAGTGTGGTTCTCCAGGGCAGAACAGTTTAAGACTCAAAGCACACAAAGCTGTAATAGATGTGAAATTGATATTGTATGACAAGGAGCCATCTACTTGGTCAGCCTATAGTCTTAGAAACCCTTAAAAATAGTTTAATGCAAACTTTTTATTTGGTAGATGAGAAAAACAGATCCCAGAGAGCTAGCTAATTTTTCTTCAGATACAGCACCCGGAGTTATATCTGTTGTTGTTATGGTGGTCCAAGACCAAGTACAGACATAGCTGGTGTGGTGAGGGCCCTCTTCCCGGTTTGCAGAGGGCTGTCTTCCTATGGGATCTTCACATGAGAGAGAGAAACCATCTCTCTCACATCTCTTCTTGTAAAGGCACAAATCCCACTCATGTGGACTCCACCCTCACAACCTACTTATCTCCCAAATTTCCAACCTCTTAATACCATCACACTGGGGGTTAGGATTTCAACATATGAATTTTAGAGGGGACACACTCAGGCCATAACAATGTGTGTCTGGCTATGTAAAGTTTATGTGTATATATGAATTGGAGTAGTAAACTTCTTTCCTTCTTCATCTTTCTTACGTCTGACTTTCCTCATCTCCTGATTGCTTATTTGTATAATCACTAAAACATTCATTGGGAGATCCTTTCCCACAATATCTGTAGAAAGCTTTTGGCTTCCTGACTTAGGTCATTTATTTAGTAAGTGTTTTCATGAGCTAGAAGAGAGGGGTAGGAATAAAGGGGTGACCAAAACACAGTTCTTAACCTTATGGAGGTTACAGTTCACCAGGAGGTACAGAGATTAAACAATCACACACATATATATGAGGACCTTGACTATAATAACCAATAAAAACAGCACGTGTTATGAAAACAGGAAGACCTGTAGGATAGGAGATCAGAGAAGGTCTTTCGGAGCATGGTGCATTGAAATTGAAGGACAAGTACAAACTACACAGTAAAAAGTATGCAAGAGGGACTTCTAGGCAGAGGGACCAGCACATAAGGCTGAGGTGCCCAAAAGGCCTGCGTCAGAGTGATGAGTTAGGTGAGCATAGCATGCTGTGAAGCCTGGCGTATGCCTATAGTGGATAGTGGAAGAGATTCTGGGCCACACTGATGTTCTAGTTCCAATGGGGCAGGTTTGAAAAGTTTTAAGTAAGGGTGTTACAAGATCCAATTAATATTTTAAGAGTATCTATTTAAATGCTGTGAGGAGAGTCTATGAGTGAGGGTCAAACATAGAATTGAGCAAATGGTTGGGTAGTTTTTAGTTCAGTGGGGAAATGAGGAAAACATAGATTGGTGAGAAATGAAGAAGGACTGGATTGTTTAGTGGAGAGATGGTAGCCTTGGATCGGGAAGGTGGCAGTGGCAATGGACAGATGTGAGCAAACTTCAGGTGTCTCCTCCTTGCGGAATCAACAGGTATTTTCCACATAGTAGATGTCCAGGGCAGGTCATGGGTGACTTCCAAGTTTCTGTCACATGCAGCTATGTAGATAAGCTGCCATTGCTGATATGAAAAATCCTGGAAGAGAAGCTGCATGGGCAGGGATTAAAGCTGGATTACAGCTACCAGTGAGGTGAAAACAAAGGCAAAGCTTCTGATGTTTTGTTTCTTCAGGGAGTATTTACTTGATAAGCCCTGCTGTAGATAAAACCCTGTAGTAGGTGTTGTGGCTGATGAAAATATGTTCAACACATGATTACTGTTCTTCAAGATCTTCCAATAAGGATAACCACAGGGTGTAATTTTTTGGTTATGGTGAACTTATATTCATCTAAGTACTAAGCCCAGCTTTAAAATTTAGATTTTTTTCAGGACTCAGTTTTCTCATTTGTAAAATAAAATGATATGTATAAAAATCGTGGGCAATTAACCAGTAGCATCTGTATTATCTTGGAGCTTGTTAAAAATGCAGAATCTCAAGCCCCATGTAAGATCTACTGAATCAAAATATACGTTTTTGCAAGTTCTCTGGGTAATTAATATGCACATTAAATTTTGAGAATTGCTGTTTTAGATGCTAGTCTCATCTCCTGCTTTTAAAACATTATTTAATTTAGATAAATTTATACAAGTATTAAAACACACCTACTGTGTTTTTTGTTTGTTTGTTTGTTTGTTTTTTGTCTTTTTCGTGACAGGCACTCAGCCAGTGAGTGCACTGGCCATTCCTATATAGGATCCGAACCCGCGGCGGGAGCGTCACCGTGCTCCCAGCACCGCACTCTCCCGAGTGCGCCACGGGCTCGGCCCAAAACACACCTACTGTGAAAGTGACACTGATAGGTAATACACGAATCTTAGATAATTTACATATTTGTTTCTTAACAGATAGAAAGAAGTTAATTCTTATATATTTCTGTTTTTGTTTTAATTTCGTCTTAAATTTCTTCATGGCTTATGATTTTCTTACCAGAAAAAAAAAAAAAAAATAGTAAATTCTCAAAGAATAAACACTGCATTTTTTTCCTCTTTTTAAAATTCATATGGAATAGGCACCAATTCATTACATTAATTAAATATACTGTAAGCAAACAGGCTTCCTAAATTTTGGCCTAAATTTTATGTGATTATTTGGAGAAATTTTGATATTCTGAATTTAAATAACATTTGCGTTGTTTCCCTTTAATCTTAAGGCTCTTTAAAACCTACTGGGATGATTAGTGTAAATTTATTATGAGAGAAAAATTACAAATGTAGTCTTTTATTCTTTAGTTTGGTTCCATTCACTTAAAGATAGAGAAAAAAACCAAACTATTTATAGTTCAACATTGAATCAGGGTTTCTTAGCACAATCGTTGTAAAGTTCTTTTCTTGTTCTACTTTTTTCAAGGGGTTAAAGAAGTGACTGCAGATACTTTAATCAATTTTGATGTGTTCACACACGCCTAATACTTCTCTCCTTTATTAATGTACTAATAAGTCCTATAATCCTTAAAATGGATTGTGGACTCAAGCTGTCTTTATTTACACCTGAATTCTCCTTGACAACCACAGAGACAAACTTACAAGACTCAAATGAATTAGTATGTCACAGAATGCTGTTAATAACTACTTGTTATCATATCAATATGACTCAGTCTCTCTTTCTTTCTCTCTCTTCCCCTTAATACCACACTCTATAAATGCTGAATCCAATTTTTCCAAGTCAAAAGAGCATAAACAATACTACTTCCTAGGATAAATATTTAAAATATCTTTTTACTATTATTTTGATCTCCATCATAGGAAAAAAAATCTATGAATATGCTAATATATGAGGGTGGATGAAGGAATGGATATTAGGAATAGTGTGGAGTGGCTGGGGTATCAAGATAATAAAATCTGAAGCAAAATAGTTTTGGTTTGGAAATTAGAATATTTTAAAGATTGGTGGAGTCACTGTAGAATCAGAGTAGAAAGCCAACCCCTAAATGAATAAAATTATTGCAATAGGAAATTTTAGGGAATGCACCTTTTATTTTATTTAAAAATACACTTTCAAAATATTAAATGTCTTCCCAAATATTTCCAGATTGTTTAATTTTTAAAATAAAATTTAAATTAAAAAAATGTGCTCTCACTTGGTATAGTATTCTAACTCAAAACTGGGAAGCATTTTGAAAACAGTTAGCTATAAGCAAAAATGGTAGAAATATTCTTGTTGATACTTTCCTTGAGGTACCCTTATAGTTTAGTAGTTAATTTTTTTGAAGTGACTATTTTCTTACTGGTGCAATTTATATTTTAGTTTCAAATCTAGCAACATTGAATATTTTCTGTAAGAGTTAGAAAGAAAAAAAATTAGAATTTGACATAGAATTGAAACTTTTAAGTTTATTTTTCCTTGATTATAGAGCCAAATTAATATCAAAATGTTGTATATACCTCTTTTTGAGCACTAAATTTGTAGTTCTACATTGTTACCATATTCAGTACACACAGATATTTATGGCTGTATAATTACAAAATATACATGTCTGAAAAGAACAATATTTAATTACAGTATTATTAAATCAATTTGGGCCTAAAGTTTGAACAATACCTAAAGGTATTTGATATCTAAGGAAAAATCCAATCATTTTGGAACTGGATCTACAGGGAGAATTCTTGAGTGAGATTTTACTAGAAAGCTTACTACATTTATTACAAATACATCTCTTAAAAAAATAAATTGTGAGAAGTTCATTTCAACTAACATGTATATTATTCCTTTCTGATGCTGACATATTTGGGAGAATGCTTCAGAATGCTAACTGCTTGAGAGGCTTGTAACTATAAAAGAAGTCAAGGAAGACACTGAATTGGAAATTGAATACCTAAGAGAAAATCTTTTGGAAAGGTGTTCACTTGGTGTTTCCAATAGAAAATGTTCCCTGTGCTCAAAAATATATTGTTGAATTAAATGTAATTAACTTGTAAATATGCCAGGTAGGTATTTACTGGAGGAAATCTAGCAGATTTTCAATCTTGAAAACAAACAAAAAAATTATATTTTGTACTATATCTATTAAGGTTTCATAGTATGTTTTTCTATGTTTAATATTTATAAAAACATTTTTTTACCTGGTGTATTGCTAAATATGAGAAAAACTTCTATTTTTCTACTCTATCCTTCTCTATGTTATAGTTTACTTGGAAACTCCTTTAGACAGCATGAATCTTAGCTGGGTTTGTTTATTTTTTCTAAATAAATTATAAAAAAAGGAAGTGGGCAAAATTTTAGGAGTCAGTTAACCATCCCATTATGGTTAGTGGTTTTAAATTTGAAGAATTATAAATTTGAAGTTAAGAGTGTTATCACGGTCTTTTCTCATCCTATCATGGAAAAAGTCTGCTTTTTCATGTAAAGTTTTATTTAGTTCTCATCATGAAATCTTCCATTTTGATACTGCCCTGCTGTATGTTACTAGTGTGTTCTCTGAAGAAGTCTCCCACAAGACTTGTTGGGGATTTGAAACAGATTTAGAAACAATGATTGATTATCACACAATAAAGCCATAGTATTAAACAACTGTTAAATAATGTCAGTATGACATTCTGTGATTTTAATCTTTGTGTTTGTGAATAGAAATCTAAAGCATTTGAAGTTTCAAGAATTCATATATATATTCTGGCTAATTTTCAATTGCTTTAAAATTCTACAGGTTTTAACGTCTTTTGTGTGGGGACAGGCACAGGTTGGGGAAGAAGGTAGGGATGTTTTGGTTTGTATTCTATACAGTATCTGGATTTTCCAACACATCAAGACAAGTTTTCTAAAGCATTTCACATTCCTGTATCAATTCACTATCACATATTTTCTTTTATTAAAATCCTGATGATAAGTCCTCGAAATCCTAGGCAAGAATTTTCCTCAGTAGTGTGATACATTTTATGTTTCTAACTCTCGAGCAATATAAAACTGTTTTAAGTTCTGTGTCCTTGGATTAATAAAGTATTTCCAAAGTTATCATGATAAACAGAGTTGTTTTATTCCAGATGTGATGTCCAGTTGATTATACACCACACTAAAATTAATCCAGCAAAATGATATAGGAAAAGCCAAGACTAATGAGGTCGGTTTCACTTTTACCATTACGAAGGTGCACTTATTTTAAATTAACTTCAGCCATATAATGAAAAACTATGCATGTATGTCTTGACTTGTTCAATATAACAGTAGTAAATAGAGAAAGTGATCACCAACATTAGTCCCTGAAGTCTATATAATGAATTCCTTTTTAACCTGGTGATCCAAACGACTGCATACCATGATTCAGATAACAGGAACATTCACTTTAATACTCCTAACTATAGGTTTGGAGAGCAGTCTGTAATTAAGGGGCAGGTGATTGAGAATCATTGATAAATCCAAACAACCCCCATCATTCAGAACGTAGTGGTATGGAAGCCATTTACACAAATAACCTCTAACCACTCTTAATTGATGTGCAAGTGTGTAATTTATACTATTTTCCTCTGGACCTGCTCAATCAAAGCACTCATTTCCTGTCCAGTAATGGCATTTGGTGTGAGATTCAGGACATTTGTAAAATATATCCTACCACTGATATTGAACATATTGGTTGGCATTTCATAACCGATCTCATGCAGCATTGAGGCAGAAGAAAAACAAAACAAAATTCTGGGTTTTTCATATAAAATTTTCCATATCCAGCTCTAAGTATATCTATCTGAAATAATTTGTGAAACAAGTTAGGGAATAAATAAATGGTTAAATGAAGAAATATTTTTCTCCTGCCTAATGGTAGCTCTCTTTCTTCCTCTCTCTTAAAAAAAAAAAAAAGATTTAGCTAAAAGTTTTTTGTATCCCTGGCTTTTATTTGTGACATCAAAATTCATACAACATGAAAGCAATTATGCCATAGAAATATACTTTTTTAGTTGATTTCTTTTATTTCTCTCCCTTATGAATTATTCTCCTTTATTTCTTATTATCATTTGAAAAAATAATATAAACATTTAAAGAAATTTTACAAAGATTTTCATGGGCAATTCATAAATTAAAGCATTACATACTACAGTAAATATTTTTGCAGGTAGGCAGCATGACTCTGAAAACTAAGGAATGATTCTGTATCATGCTCAAGAGAACATACTCTAAAGGTGCTTGGGGCTGTCAATTTCTTCACAAGATTGAAATGCAAAGGGAAAAATGAGTAGACAGGTAAAAGACTTGGGTCATTCATTGCCAATGTATTGATTTATAAAAGAATAAAAAAGAAAAACTAAGAAGAAACTAAATTTTTGAAGTTTAACAATAAAGATCGACAATTAATAATAGAAGTAGTATTAGGAAGACAGTAGCAGTGTTAAACATCTCGTTTTCTCACTTTCAAGCTTGTCTCATTATGGAGAAACATTAACTCCACGCTTTTTAAAGACAAGGTTTCTAGATATAAAAGAGGTGTTTTTGTTTTTAATCAGCTTATAAAGCTTCATATTCACCACACCCTGAGAAGAAAAAGTTGCCCCTAGTTTTCCCATTAGCCTGAAAGAATTAGGATGATGGCATTATTGTGGTAGAAACATCACCTGCCAGTTTTAAATACAAATTTTAATAAACCTCGCCCATGAGTATGGATTTAACTAGTCAATTAGCAAATAAAGTCACACTGTTGCTTTAGTTTCATGTCATTTCACCAGAAATTCCACTGGTCTTGAGTTAATTAGTATTTTCTTTCTATTTTTGGTTTTCCAAGTATGGGTACATTGCTGGTTATAACAACACCTATATTTCTAAGTTAATATAATCAGTATAGGCATATGAATAAGAAACATGCAGTAAATGAAACATATAAGGAATAAAATACAGGTCAATTAAGATTAAGAATAAGTAATTATGTTAAACAAGTAAAAACATATTGTGCATCGTATATTAAAATTTATGAACAAAGGCTGAGTATATAATTTCTATTCCTGAGATCATTACATTTCTGTTACTATCCCACCCTCATCAAACACATATTCACTTATTATCATAATAAAATATTTTTGTCCATGAGATGTAAATATTTATATAAACTTATAAAAGAGAAGATTAAACATAGTTGGTACAGAATTTGTTCCCTACCTACATATATGAAGAGCAACATCCTCTGGTTTTATTACAGAAGAAAAAAATAAGAATTTTTAAAAGATAAGCCTCAAAAGGGAAAATATCCCTAACATTTATTATTTGAGATAGTACTATCTCGGTAGCTTTCAGTTCTCTTGGGAATCAAATCTGAATGTCATATTTACCTAGTAGCTGCAAAGTATATTGAAATAGGTACCAAGCCAGGGCCAAATACATGACTGTTATGGCAAGAGGGCTACACACAGCAGCAGGTCAGTGGGTTAATCTTTTACCTCACAGGCACCTGAGTTTAAAACGTGCTTTAAGTGAGAGAAGGAATGATTGTGTTATCTCAGTTTCAAGCCAGTTGAGATTTGCCCACATCTTTGAAAACCAGAAATTGAAATATCACATACTGACTATGACTTGTATGAGTTATACATTAGAAACGGAAGGGATGACAGTTCACTTAGGAGAATGGTGAGGTGCTACACAGGAGGAACAGTTAGCACAGAATAAGTTTTCATTGAGACAGGGGAGTGCAGTGGTTGATTTAGTCCCTGTAAATCATCAGTGCTTCAGACTCTCTTGTTCTAAGGGACTCTAATAACCCTGTCTGCTCTGGTCTAAATGTTTGTGTCCCCCCAAAATTCACATGTCCAAACCTAATCACTGATGTGATGGTATTAGGAGGTAAAGACTTCCCTAGGTGATTAAGTCATGAGGGTGATGCTCTCATGAATGGGATTAGCGCCCTTATAAAAGAGGCCCCAGAGAGCTGCCCTGCCCCTTCTGCCATGTGAGGACACGGCAGGGAAAGTGCCATCTGGGTACAAGAAAACAGGCCTCATCAGCTACTGACTTTGCTGATACCTTTGTCTTGGACTTTCCAGCCTCCAGAACTGTGAGGAATAAATTTCTGCTGTTTATAAGCCACCCAGTCTCTAGTATTTTGTTATAGTGGCTTAAGCAGACTAAGACACTGTCCTGCTTGAACTCACTCAGTTGCATTTATTTATTTCATGGAACTTTTTTTTCTAGTTCTGTTCATAATAGAGCAAACACTATTCTGAAAAGACTTCCCTTGGAAACTTCAGAGCACTGGTTTGGGGGAGCAGGAGATGCGGTCTCTGCCTTGTTAATGGCAGAAACTAATTATATCATGACTATCAGTCACATCACCTGTAAAACAGGGATAAAATTATTTCACTTTAATAAAAAGAAATCTGCTATGTAGGCCAGATGACCACCTTAGGTCTCTGACCGATCCACCTTACATGATTCTTATGATTCAGACCAAGTTAGTATTTGATATAAATGGAAAATTGTCATTGACTTCAGAAGCAGTAAAGCATATGAAAGCTAACTTTCATTGATTTTAAAAATTCAGGTTTATAAAGATTAATTTACAAAGATTAATCTCGTTTGAAGGCCAAAATAAAAATATTTTAAAATCAAAATATTTCAACCATGATGATATTGAAAAGTAATTGCTCATATAAAAGTATTTTATATGCATAATATATCAAATGCTAATGTTCCCTATAGTTTTAGAAAATAAAAACATTTAAAATACTGCATATTTAAATAAATGAACTTTAAATTGCCCATAATTAGTAAAATAAATTTTAATTTTGTCTTACTGTTTTCTTAAGTCAACTAGTAGTGCTCAAATTATCTCCTTTTCCAAATTTAATGTAATGTAATGTATCCAAATGGAACTTGTAGACCTCATTTTCTCAGCTCCTCTTGGGCCTGGGGATAGAGAATTTACTCTGCTTGTTTACTTATGCCTGTTACATTGTGTCTTCATCTCTCCTCTGCTAAATGTGTTGAAGGATATTTCTCCACAAACACGGTGGATTGAACATGAGTGTTTATCTTTTCTCTCTCCTAAAGCAACACCAAAAGACAGTGAATTAGAACAAAAAAGTATTAACTGTCAGGAACAGTAGAATGATAAAACATAATATAAATTTTAGGAAATTTTGGGAAAAATGAAAAGCTGATAGAGAAGTTGCAAGTGACTCATAAGGCCAAAAGTTCCTTACCACAAATCATATGTATCCATATGTATTAAAATATATTGTTATGTTTGGATCATTTTTAACATGCCTGATCTCTCTCTCCATATATAGTTATATATATGTACTGTTACATGTATATATAATGTATGTGATATTTATATATGAGTTTTTACATTAAGTGAATACATTCAGTGGTGTCAGCTTCCAATATTGCCCCTGTACAGAAAATTGAGTACTGAGGAATTTTAGCAACGTGGTATATTGTTATTCTAAATTATTTATCATTATAATAGAGCTCAATGATAATTTAACATTTTTTTAATCTGTTAAAATCTACTTAGTCTTGATTGTTGAGATTTAAGTTATATGTTTTCTTTATTACACAGAAAAAATTTGCAATTGTAGGTTATTTAATTAGTAGTAGGTCAAAAATTTGGAATGACATATATGGTGCCAGATATTTTAAGTTCACAAAGATTTATCATTCATTTTGGAAAATGCTTGAGCCTTTCACCTAGAGATGAAGCTTAGAACACACTTATCTTCAATATAAATAAAAGTGTGTGACACATCATGTTTTAAAATGCCCAAATAGCAAGGTAATGAAAGTTATGTACTCTTTGCTATAAATATTATTCTCACATGATCTTTGCCCTGAGAGAAATATTGACCTCAAGTTTAAGATTAAAAAAAATACATAGAATGTGTTGAACAAAATGACTAGTGTAATGTGTGTTGTTTTCTTATCATTAAAATATTTTCTACAGAATTTAATTTTTTCTATGAAAAGTACAGAGATAAACAGAAGACAGTGAGTTTTATAAGGGGAAAAATACTTTATTTACTGTGTTCACTATTATCTGGAGTGATGGGCACTGCTTCTAGCATATAGTAGGTACTCAAATCAATATGAATATATTATAACACAAACAAACAACTTCATGGTTGCAATGGTATCTAGTTCTATTTCTTACCAGCCTTTTTATGTTGGGCATGTAAGTAAAGCTCAAGAGTCCTAGTTCATTAATTATAAAATAAAGATAAGTATAATTTGCTCTCCAAACTTCAAAGAGCATAAATTGAAATTGTATCTTTAAACTTATTTTCAAGAAGCCACAGCTATGCCATTCAGATGGAGTTGCTTGGAGGCAGCAGGGGAGAAGAGGACCTTGGTGGACCTCAGGACAGCAAGACCACTAATAGGGATCCTGTGGACACATGCAGGAGTGAGGAGCCAGAACAGCTGAAAAAAGGGAGACATTCAGAGGCCAGTGAGTCATCACAAGGGAGCAGCGCACAGCCCGTCCCATGGGAAGTGTTTGGAGCATGGGCAGTGGGGGAGATGGACCCACCAGGAGAACACTAGGACACAGCAAGGCAGCTGAACCACCCCCCAATCAGTGCAGAGCCACTGAGAGGAGACTAGTCAGGAATGCAGAATTACATGGCATGCAGTTTGATGAAAAACTCAGGCCCAGATCAGAGCTTCTACACAACCCAGGTGCTCCAGTCACCTGGAAGTACCTATAAGGTCAACCATTAAACCTTGAACTGCACAAAAAGCCTTCCCTAGGGAAACAGCAGTAAAGTAGCAATTTAGCTCAACCACACAGCTCCAGTACTGGTTGCCACAGGAAATTCCTCAGTTTTAGAAGTAAAGCAAAGGATAAAAAATTAGTTCTGGCTCAGGGACACCACCAGCACCTCAGGGGCCACCCCTCCAGGGGTCTGGGGTATGGATCCTGGGACTGGACTCCCCTCCCACATCCAGGCACACTGCCAGTGCCTCAGGGCCCGCACAGAGTCCTGGAGTTGGAGCCAGGAACTGAACCCCCTCCCCAACCAGGCACACTGCCAGTGCCAAGGAGCATGCCAAAAACATCACCTCAATGTGGGTGGCCCACCACAGCCACCAGAGTAATCAATGGCTGCCACAAAAGCGGCTAGACATCACAACACTACACAGATGGTCCGTCAGCCACTGGAGTGCATTGACACAAGGAGAGTCACCAGCAGAGATTAAAAAAAAGAAGAGGATGTCTCTCTACAAAGCTCATTCGGGGGTGACAGAAGAAGCATCTGCTCTATGATAATATTGGGGGACCTGTACATACCTCTCAGCATTGGATAGATCATCTAGGTAATAAATCCACAGAGTAACCATTACACTTTCAGAAGGAGAGAAGAAATCTAGGGTTATCAGTGGTGGGAGGGGGGAGGAAGGGGGGATAGGGAGAAATTGGACAAAAGGCATAAAGAATAAGTACAATTTGTAACAATATACATATCAGTAATATTGATTTGATCAACATATTTCACCATTGAATCCCCAAAATATGTATAATCAATTATGATTCAATAATAAAAAAGATATTATATACACATACCAAATAAATAAATAAATAACATTTTCAAAACCATAAAACAGCATAAATAAAAAAACAAGCACCCTTCACTACGTGGTCTGTAAAAGTTACCTTTCAAGATGAAACCTTGAAAAGTGATTTTAATAATCAATAGGAAAAACTAAAATTGTTTCCTAATCTTTAAAACAATTTGTAAAAATGTGTAAAATAATATTTAAAACTCTCTTACTGTAATTTATAAATATATAGGGAAATAAAAAGAGTAAAACTAACATTTATTTAGTACACTGTTAATTCAAAACATTAGGAACAGTAAGAATTTAAATGTCTTATTTCTTTGTAAGTACTCATCAAGAGTATATTGAACATTGCTTGCCTTCTCATTATATTGCTTGCATTATAAAATGAGCATTTTTCTATCCATTGGTGAATTGTCTTATTTCTTTCTAAATTTGGATCAGCTTCCAACATTATATTCTTTGCACTTTCAATATCATGAAATATCTCTGAGGGTTCATTTAATGTGAAATTGTTAAGTAACATCACTTCCTCTGGGACATTGTCATCCTTTTTGTCACAACCACGTTCCTTATTTTTGTCTGTAAATTTGCCTTCACTGAGTCCCTCTAATAGCATATCTAGAGTCTCAAATGACAATGTCAACATTCCCACAGTCAGCAATTTCTTCTATAACTCCACTTACTTTTGATTCAAAGGTTTCTTCCAGAATTATCTTTTTTTTTTCTCAGTTTTTGCTGCATTTTTATTTTTTTTGACCAATTCCTTCTTTTGATTATTCATTTTTGTAAAATGGCACATGGGCTTGTCACTAATAAGCAAGGTGACAAAACAGCAGTACCTTTCACTATCTGAGGGTGAACTGAATAACAGTTCAGACTTTAAAAGAAGTGACATGCTTGGTCACTGATCATCATGGGCATCTCTTACCACACAGGGATTTGTAAACCAAAGAGCCAACAGCCAAGTTTATACATTTTGCAATTGTTCTCAGTTAACATTCTGTGGTAAGTGAAATTTGAACTGCGTTGTTGAGCAGCTGGCATTAACTTAACTGTGATAACTGAAATTCACGTGTGTTGCAACCATGCACAGTGGATACTGCATTTTTATTGTACCTGTACCTTCTACCTAGTCCCTTAGACGCTTTTTAATAAAAGGATGAAATTGTTCCCAGTAAATCATGCTTATGTGTTATTTGAATGATATGAATAGGTTTATAACTGAAGGAATTAACATGTTTTGTTTATATGAGAAATGGCTTGCAAGGCGCAAAAGTTTTGACTGTTTATAGTCTAAGGGACTATATGATTTTTTCCTTTACAGGAGCAAGGTTTATTCTAATATGCTTTAATTTATCATAATACAAAAAGTATACCCACATTTAGCAAATCAGAGTTTGATGGGAAAAAAGCTTTTAATTTAATTTAATTTATTTGTTTATTTTTATTAAAACATAATTGATGTGAAATTCTAGGAAGTTGAAATTCATTGAATATGAATATGCATGCTGACTCCTCCTTTGTTGCAAGTTTTTGGAAAAACAATATTATCACACAAAGGAAACAGAGATTGCTAATGACTGAAAGCAGTCTACATTTATTTCAGAATCAAAATTACAAAAATTATTAATTCCAAAACTGTGTCCTTGTACTACTTAAATACCAGAAATGCTGAGTTCTGCATCACCATTTTTTGAAAGTCCCTTTCTCCTCTTGCTTATGTTTTATTCCCCTTCATCCTTTTTCTTAACATCTCTATCAGCCACATTCTAATATGTTTAAAGTGTAGTTTTCACTAAAATGCTATTATTTTCTTTCATATACTTTAAAGCACATAAGTGATGTGCACTAGGTCTCTCAATGTTTCCCCATATTCATATTTCACCCATTACATCTAACTGCTGCATAACACAGTGATTCACCAGATTTTACTTATGCATACTTCCACTGATGACCATCTAATTTCCTTCTATCTCCCTGCCACAGTAATTTTACTATGAGGAATACTTTAGTACATTCTCATATATGAAAATGTTCAAAAAGTTTATGGAAAAATAAAATTAAGAGATAATATGAATTTTTCCATGAACTTTTTGTCAGCACCACACTCAGCCAGTGAGCAAACCGGCCATCCCTTCCAAGAACTTTTTGAGTACTGTCATTTGTCTTTGTTATGAACCTGTAGGCCATTTTCTCCAGGATATTATCCAGGAGCAGGATTTGGGTTATGCAGCTATGCATTCTTAATTTGACTAAACACTACCATCTAAATTGCACTTCAGAATGGCTATACCAACCTACATTTCCACTTGTGTCTCCTTTGAGGCTTTTAAACTTTTCAATTTTCTTTTTTGGAAATTTATTATTCACTTTCTTCACCATTTTACTAATAGGGTTGTTATCTTATTCTTGTTGATTTGTAAATTCTAGATAAGAGTTCTTTGTCAGTGTTAAACATTGCAATTTCTTCTCCCTCTGATATGTTATTTGTATATTAATTCTATCTATGTCATCTTTCATTAGAAATCTTAAATTTGTAAATTAAAATTATAAAATTTTTTTTGCCTTAAGGTTTGTTTTGTATTCCTTTAATAATAGGGCATTTTCAACCCTGTAAAACAGATATGCTGAATTAACATTATGATTTTATAAATGCTGGGCAGCATTCATCCTGTTTATATTTTTATAATAACTTGTATAAAATGGTAATTGAGATTTATTAAAACATAACCTTAAGCAATCCATAGCTGTTTTAACACTATGATATCTACCAGGATGTATGATCTCAAAATTGACTGTGTAGCAATGTATGATAAAATTTATCATAGCACTTCTTTAAAACACTAGGAATAAGAGATTGTTCTATATCAACATCATAAGACTAAAAGGATATGGTACATAGTCTCTAATGATGACTTCCCCAAATTCCTCCCCTTCCTGTATGCACAGGTCACCCTTCATATGAAGGCAAAGCTTAAAATCTCTTTCTCTTGTGAATGGTTTTAAATGCAGTCAATGATGATCTAAGACATTTGAGCCCAGCACTCAAGAGAATTGCAGCTTTCATTTCCTCTCTGGAAAAGAAAAATTTCTTTCTTTTTTTTTTTAAATCAAGCTATCATGCCATAAGAAAATCTGAAAATTCACATGAGGAGGGTAAAAAAACAAGGACAACTAAGACCATCAGACAAAAGTTTCAGGTGATCTCTTAGTTGATGACCAATAGCATCTGTCAGCCGTGTGAATGAGGCCATTTTAGAGCTTCTAAACATTCAGAAGCCCGATGGACTCCATATGAAGCAAAAGAATTGTCCAGTTAAGTCCAAGAATTGTGAACATTTACAAATCGTTGTGTCGATCCAACATATTCTGAGGATGATTTTTTTATAGAGCAGCAGGTAAGCAGGACAGAAAATTTAAACACTAAGCAAATATGCTTAATGTCACTATTTTACTTGAATTTCTAGTCACCTCAATAAAGATAAAACAGATGAAAGAAACATTAAAAGAAAGAAGCAAAATTATCCGTATTTTGAGATAATGTTTTGCATGTCTAGATAGATACAGGATTATACAATTTAAAACTTTGAAATGTATATAAAATTACTGATCTTCAAGAAGAAATGAGAAGTATTAGATAGGCCAAATATCTAGGTAAATATAAAAGACTATTTTTTCCTCTTAATTTTATTGAAATTCAAAGGAAAATTGAAAACAAAATGTATAACAGTATACTGTAGAGTTTATAATCTATGTATATGTAACATATATGAGAAATAAAGCATAAAGGATGGGAGGTAAATGTCTTACATGGTTCCAAGTTTTCTACATTTTACATAATATGTGTAATATCAATTCTAAGTAGACCATGAAAAATTAAAGATGCATACTGAAATCCTTAGATCAGTAATAGAAATGAATAATAAAAATAGGTAGTTAAAAAGCCTAAATGTAAACTATAGTAAAATTCTAGAAAATATTTAGGATACCTAAAAAAAAAAAAAAAAAAAAAAAAAAAAGGCCTGATAGGAGAAACAAAGGAACAAAAACCAGAAGGGATAAACAGAAGCAAACTAATAAAATAGTATCCTGAATTTTAACTGTTTCAATAATTATATTAAATATGAATGGAGTAAATATGCCAATAAAGATGTAAACGTTTTCAGAATAAATGAAAAAACAAGACCCAACTATAGGCTGTCAACAGAGATGAACTTCAAATATAAAGACATATGAAGATCTAAATAAAATTGATGGAAATAGATATACAAAAAGTAAGCATGAGAAGGCTGGAGAGAATATATTAAGATAATTAGACTTCAAAATGAAGCATCACCAGAGATATATGGGAATATTTCAAAATGATAAATTTATTAATTAATTAGGAATACATAAAATTATAAATGTTTATGCACCTAATAATAAGGCTGAAAATATATGAATCAAAAATTGATAGAATGAAAAGAAACAGACAATTTCATAATCAGAGATTTTTTTAACACTTCTCTCAGTAGTTGAGAGAAAAAGTAGGAAAGAACAAACTTTCAAATCATGCAAATATCAAGAAGAAATCGCAAGGTAAGTAGAACCTGATTTAAAACCAAATAACAAAAACTCAGTATATCAAAAATTAAAGCAGAAGCTATTCTCCCAAACACAATCTGTGAGGCCAGCATCACCCACATACCAAAATCAGACAAAGACACAACAAAAAAGAAAACTACAGGCCAATATTCTTGATGAACATAAATGCAAAAATTCTCAACAAAAAAGTAACAAACAGAATTCAATAGCACATCAAAAAGATTATACATCATGATGAAGTAGGATTAATTTGGGGGATGCAAGGATGGTTCAATATAAGCAAATCAATAAATGTGATATACCACATCAACAAAAAAAAAGGACAAAAATCACATGATCATCTCAATAGATGCAGAAAAAAACATTTGACAAAATTCAACATCACTTCATGATAAAGACTCTCAGGAAATTAGGTATAGAAGGAAATCATCTCAACACAATAGAAGTCAAATATGACAAACCCACAGCTAGCACCATCTTGAACAGGCAAAAGCTGAAAGCTTTTCCCTTAAGAACAAGAACAAGACAAGAATGCCCACTCTCAACACTCCTGTAGAACATAGTATTAGAAGTTCTAGCCAGAGCAATCAGGCAAGAGAATGAAATAAAGGGTATCCAAATTGAAAAAGATGAAGTAAAATTGTCCCTGTATTGCACATGACATGGTCTTATATATAGGAAAAACCTAAAGACTCCACCAAAAACCTCTTAGAGTTAATAAACAAATTCAGTAAAATTGCACAATACAAAATAAATATACAAGCTTCTGGTCAAGATGGCAGAATAGACATTTCCTAGCATCACTCTCTTCCACAAATAAACCAATTTACAACTATTAAAAAGCAACAACAGGAGGCCCAAGAGCCATATCAGAATAGGCAGGAGCTGTATGCCACAGAACTCCCAGCCCAGGCGAGTCCTCACCACCCAGAGAGGCCCTAGACCTGCCAGGCCCATAAGCCCTGAGTCAGCCATGCTGGAACAGGCAGGCACTGCAGGAGCCCCAGCTCAGGCCAGTCTCTGCAACCCAGAGAGGGCTGAGAGCCACTGGGCCCACACACCCTGAGTCAGCCACACCAGAACAGGAAGGTGCTGCAGGACCCTGAGCCCAGGCAAGTCCCTGCTGTCCAGAATTGACAGTCCCTTCAGAATCCAGGCCAGACATCAAGGTAGAACAAGTGAACCATGATACCCCCTGCCACAATGACTAAACTCCAAAGGAAAGATACCAGAAATATGAAAAATCAAGGAAGTATGACACCACAGAAGGAAAATAATAATTCTCAAGTTCAAGATCCTATAGAACAGGAAGTCCTTGAAATGACTGACAAAGAATTTTGAGCAATAATTCTGAGGAAACTAAATGAGATACAAGAATACTCAGTTAGACAACACAATGAAATGAGAAAAAATATACAGGACCTGAAAGAAGAAATGTATAAAGAAATCAATGCCCTGAAAAAGAATGTAGCAGAGCTTGTGGAGCTGAAGTATTCATTCAACGAAATAAAAAACACAACAGAGAGTGTAAACAGCAGGGTAGAACAAGCAGAAGAGAGAACTTCTGACCTCGAAGACAGGCTGTTTGAATTAACATGGGCAGACAAAAAAAGAAAAAAGGATTAAAAAATTGAAGAAAATCTAAGAGAGATAACAGACAACCTTAAGCACTCAAATATCTGAATCATGGATAATCCAGAAGGGGAGGAAAAGGAAATGGCATTGAACACATTCAATGCAATAATAGCAGAAAATTTCCCAGGTATAGGGAAAATCACAGATCTTCAGATTCAGGAGGCCCAAAGATCCCCAAATGTATTCAACCCAAAAAGGTCCTCTCCAAGAGATGTTATAATCAAACTGTCAAAACTCAAAGACAAAAAGAGAATCTTAAAAGCTGCAAGAGATAAGCATCAAGTCACCGATAAGGGAGCTCCAATCAGACTAACATCAGACTTTTCATCAGAAACCCTAAAAGCCAGAAAAGAATGGATGATATAGTCAAAATACTAAAGGACAAAAATTGCCAGCCAAGAATACTTTACCCAGCAAGGATAATCTTTTGAAATGAAGGACAAATAGTATATTTCTCAGACAAACAAAAACTGTAGGAGTTCGCTACCCCACAACCATCCTTATGAGAGATTCTCAAGTGAGTACTGGGTTTGGTACTTGAAAAACAACCATCACTGCCATGAATACTCAAGAAAGAACAAAACTCACCAATAAAACAAAAATGCTAACAATAAAGAGAAAAAATAGTTTACCATCCTAAGAAACTAACAAACACAGAAGACAAACAGAAAATCAGAAAGGAACAAAAGATACTTAAGACATCTACACAAAATTCGATAATATACTAAGAGTAAACTGACACTTTTAAATAATAACTCTAAATGTAAAAGGATTAAATTCCCCACTCAAAAGTCACAGACTGACTGGATTAAAAAGAGGGACCCAACAATATACTGCCTTCAAGAGACTGACCTCACCTCTAAAGACACACATAGCCTAAGAGTGAAAGGATGGAAAAAGGCATACCATGCAAATAGAAATGAAAAATGAGCTGGAGTAGCTATTCTTACATGAGATAAAATAGACTTTAAACCGAAAACCATAAAAGTAGATAAAGAAGCCCACTATATAATGATAAAAGGATTTATCCATCAAGAAAACATAACAATCATAAATACATATGCACCCAACATCAGAGCAGCCAGATTTATAATCAAACACTATTAGACCTAAAGAATGAAACAGACACTAATACCATATTAGCAGGGGACCTGAACACC
Source organism: Cynocephalus volans (assembly GCF_027409185.1). NCBI lineage: Eukaryota > Metazoa > Chordata > Mammalia > Dermoptera > Cynocephalidae > Cynocephalus > Cynocephalus volans. Next base: position 97,442,217 of record NC_084468.1, on the reverse strand, counting down.
CCACTCTCAACATCATCTGTGCAAAAAATCAATAGAGAAACACAAGATCTAAACAACACTTTAGACCAATCGGACTTGGCAGGTATCTATAGAACATCCCATCCAACAACCTCAGAATATTCATTCTTCTCATCAGCACATGGAACATTCTCCAGGATAGATCACATGTTAGGTCACAAATCAAGTCTAAACAAATTTTTTAAAAATTGGAATTATGCCATGTATTTTTTCAGTTCACAATGGATTAAAATTAGAAATCAATAACAAATGATACTCTGGAAACTATACAAACACAAGGAAGTTAAACAACATTCTACCTAATGACATATGGGTCCAAGAAGAAATTAAATAGGAAATCCAAAAATGTCTTGAGACTAATGAAAATAATGACACATCATACCAAAACCTATGGGATGCTGCAAAAGCAGTACTAAGGGGGAAATTTATCACATTGAATGCTTACTTCAGAAGAATGGAAAAATTGAAAGTCAATAACCTAATACTTCAACTTAAAGAACTAGAAAAAGAAGAGCAATCCAAACTAGAAGTTAGTAGATGAAAAGAAATAATTAAGATCAGAGTAGAACTAAATGAAATAGAAACCTGAAAAATGATACAAATGATCAATGAAACTAAAATTTGTTTTTTTGAAAAGATAAATAAAATTGACAAAACTTTAGCAAGACTAACTAAGAAAAGAGAGAAGACCCAAATAACAAAAATTAGAAATAAAAAAGGTGATATTACAACTGATACCTCAGAAATACAAGGAATCATTAGAGACTACTATAAACAACTATATGCCAACAAATTTGAAAATCTGGAAGAAATGGATAAATTTCTGGACACATATAAACTACCAAAACTGAGCCAAGAAGATATAGAAAATCTGAACAGACAAATAACAATAAAGAGATTTAAGCTCTTATCAGAATACTTCCTTTGTTGGGAAAAGAAAAGCCCAGGACTGGACAGTTCACTGCAGAGTTCTACCAAACCTTCAAAAAGAAACCGATACCAATTCTCTACAAACTATTCCAAATGATTGAAACAGATAGCCATTCTCCCCAACTCATTCAATGAGGCAAACATCACCCTGATACCAAAACTAGACAAAGATATAACAACAACAAAAAACCAACAGGCCAATATCCTTAATGAATATAGATGGAAAAATCCTCAATAAAATACTAGCTAACAGAAAACAGCAACACATACACAAAATTATATACCATGATCAAGTGGGATTCATCCCAGGGATGCAAGGTTGGTTCAACATATGCAAATCAATAAATGTGATACACCACATCAAAAAAATCAAAGACCAAGACCATATGATCATCTCAATAGATGCTGAAAAAGCATTTGACAAAATTCTACATTCATTTATGATAAAGACTCTCTACAAGTTAGGTATAGATGGAAAGTATGTCAACACAATTAAAGTCATATATCATAAGCCTACTGCCAATATTGTCCTGAATGGGGAAAAGCTGAAAGCTTTTCCCTTAAGAACAGGAACTAGACAAGGATGCCCACTCTCACTACTCCTATTCAACATAACGTTGGAAGTACTAACCAAAGCAATCAGAGAAGAGAAGGAAATAAAGGGCATCCAGATTGGAAAAGATGAAGTCAAACTGTTCCTGTTTGTGGATGATATGATGCTATATATTGAACAGCCTAAAGCCTCTACAAAAACCTCTTAGAGTTGATAAATGGTTTCATAAAAGTTGCAGAATATAAAATCAACACCCCCAAATCAGTAGTATTTCTATACTCCAACAGTGAACATGCAGAAAAAGAAATCAAGAAAGCTAGCCCACTTACAACAGCCACCAAAAAAATTAAATACGTAAGAATAAAGTTAACCAAGGATGTGAAAAATCTCTATGAAGAGAACTGTAAACCACTGTTGAGAGAAATTAAGGGGGACACAAGAAGATGGAAAGATATCCCATGCTCTTGGATTGCAAGAATTAACATTGTGAAAATGTTCATATCACCCAAAGTGATCTACAGATTCAGTGCAATCCCCATCAAAATTCCAATGACATTTCTCTCAGAAATGGGAAAAACTATCCAGACATTTATATGGAATAACAAAAGACCACAAATAGTCAAAGCAATCCTGAGCAAAAAAATAAAAATAAAACTGGAAGCATAATACTACCTGACTTTAAACTATAGTACAAAGCTATAATAACCAAAACAACATGGTGCTGGCATAAAAACAGACACACAGATCAATCGAATACAATACAGAACCAGAAATCAACCCATACACTTACAGCCATCTGCTCTTTGACAAAGGCACCAAGTCTACACACTGGAGAAGAGATTGGCTCTTCAGCAAATGGTGCTGGGAAAACTGCATATTCATATGTAGGAGAATGAAACTAGACCCGTACCTCTCACCATATACCAAAATCAACTCAAAATGGATTAAAGAATTAAATATATACCTTGATACAATAAAACTCCAGGCAAACACTCCAGGTCGTAGGACTGGGTAGAGACTTCATGAATAGGACCCCAAAAGCAGAGGCAACTAAAGGAAAAATAAACATTTTTTATGAGATCATATAAAACTAAAAAGCTTCTGCACAGCAAAAGAAACAATCAACAGAGTGAAAAGACAACCAACAGAGTGGGAGAAAATATTTGCAAAATATACATCTGACAAAGGATTAATATCCAGAATATACAAGGAACAGAAATAATTTTACAACAAAAAAACAAGTAACCCAATTAAAAAATGAGCAGAGGAGCTGAATAGACAGTTCTTGAAAGAAGACATGCAAATGGCCGACAGGTATAAAAACAGCATGAAAAATGCTCAACATCAGTAATCATCATAAAAATGCAAATCATGACCACATTGAGTTTTCATCCCATCCCAGTGAGATTGGCTATTATCAAAAAGACAGAAAATATGAAATGCTGGTGAAGATGTGGAGAAAGCAAGCCCTTATAAATTGTTGGTGGATTGTATAGCCATTATGGGAAACAGTATGCAGTTTTCTCAGGTAACTACAGGTAGAACTACTATAGGATCCAGCAATCCCACTACCGGGTATATACTCAAAGGGATGGAGATCATCATGTCAAAGAGATGCCTATACTCCCATATTTATCGTAGCTCTGTTCAGAATCGCCAAGAGTTGAAACCAACCTAAATGTTCATCTATTGTTGATTGAGTAAAGAAAATGTGGTACTTATACACAATGGAATACTATTCAGTTATAAAAAAGAGTGAAATTCTGCCATTTGCAGCAACATAGATGAGTCTGGAGAAAATTATGTTAAGTGAAACAAGCCAGACAAGGAAAGAGAAATACCACATATTCTCAGTCATAATTAGGTGGTAAGAAAGAAAGAAAAAGAAGGAAGGAAAAAAAAGAAGGAAGGAAGGAAGGGAGGAAGGATGGAAAGAAAGAAAAAGAAAGAAAGAAATGAAGAAGGAAGGAAGGAAGGAAGGAAGGAAGGAAGGAAGGAAGGAAGGAAGGAAGGAAGGAAGGAAGGAAAGAAAGAAAGAAAGAAAGAAAGAAAGAAAGAAAGAAAGAAAGAAAGAAAGAAAGAAAGAAAGAAAGAAAGAAAGAAAGAAAGAAGCAAACACAATACCTTGAACTTTATGAAGGAGAGAACAAACATTAAGGGTTCTAGAGATGGAGGGAAGAAGGAGGGGGTTTGGGGAGGTATATGTCAGGTAAAGAGCATAAAGAAAAATTACAATTTGTAATAATGAATATGCTAATAATAAATAAGAAAAAATTTTAAAAGAATGGTTTAGCAATTTTTGGATAAACTTTTTGTTTTAGAATTATCTTAGATACACAAAAAAGTTACAATGATAGTAATAGTTCTAATATACCCTACATTCAGTTTCCCTTGTTGCTAATATCTTATGTAACTATGGTACATTTGTCACAACTAATGAACCAATAAGCTAAAATCTATACTTTTCTTAAATTTCTTTAGTTTTTACCTAATTTATGGAATGAAATATTATGCAGACATTAAAGTGATTTTAAAGAGTTTTGAACAATGCAATAAAATGCTTTCTATACAATATTAAGAAAAAACATGATTTTTTCTTTCTGTCTTCTTTATTGAATCCAAATATTTGGTATACAAATACATCTATCTCTTAAATGGCATGAAAAAGTAAAGCTTTATTTAAATCACATTTAGGAAGGGATGTTTAGAAATGTAGACCTTGATACAAATATCTCAACAATATATTAACAACCTATTCCCAAAGAAAACATTTAATGTAAAATAACTATTGTGTATGTTTTCTCAATCCAGTAATAATATAAAATATTGTAATGGACTTTACCTGCTAAAAAATCCATACAATGTGTTACAACATTAGAAAAAAGAATGCCGGATGACACGTAATGACACCCATCAAAATGTGGGAGGAAACTGGAAACAGATACTGTGTTGGGGAGTAATGACTGTTCTAATGTTATATGGTGTGATTTGAAGAGGTTACCTAAAATGGGATGTGTAGCTCTTTTGCCCCAGGATCATGACTGCTGTACTCATGATTTATATAAACATGTGGCATTCTATACTGCTCTCTCTCCATAAAAATCATCCTTAGCCAGCTGGGTGATGTTAACTGGGAACTAATCATAAACATCTGGTTAGTTTACATACACACTGACCTTTTCCCCAGATTTTCCTTAAATGAAGTATTTGTCCACCTTTATACTAATTATTTTAGTTTTCTTTATTTTTTCATAAAGAAAAATGTCTTTTTAATATTATTAGCCCCACTGCTTTTAATTTGTTTATTGCTTGGACTGACAGAATTAAACAAGACTTGTTTCTTCTTGAAATACATAGTCTTTTTCTTAACATTAGTGAGAACCTCTCACATTTTCTGTTCAACTTAGCAATATGGCTTTTTACTTATAAATATGGTCCATGACATAGTATTCTGTTAGAGGAACAATCAATAGTTTTTCAAATCAGCCTTATATAAGCTTATTTTTTTTTAGATATCCAACCAAAATATCATGTATAATATTTAGATATTGAATTATGAAGGATAGCAGACACTCCTCACCTAATTATTTCTTAGCTCTATATTCTCTCTCTATTTCTCTTTCTCTCTCTGTCTCTCTTTCCTTGTCTCCTTTCTTTTCCTCTCCCTCTCTCTTGAATTCATTTACAGATCTGTGTGAAGCATTACATTCCTTATGGTATGTCTGTTGTATTAAGCTACTTTATGAAAATCTAATTGAATCATTTGTCTCTTTTGTCTGTTTTACCATACCCTTGTTGGGGAATGGTACTGCCTTCGAAAGCTGAAAAAGTATGAATATCAGAAATATTTTCTCTTTGAAATTCTTAAATTCTGATTTGATTCACATCATTGAACACAAATTCCTAAAGGAAAAGTATATACTAGGGGGGATAAATTTACTCTTAGCTCAGGCTACAGAATCTCTGTGATCCCCAAATGTTGATGTTGTTCTTTAGAAAAAGTCTTGACATGATCTCCCATATGATAGTTTTACTGGCTTCCATCCTTTTATCTGTCCTTTCCAATTAATTATCGAAATTTATGCAAAAACTATTTCTATCAGAAAACTTTACTTACATTTCTGTTCAGTTTGTCTCTCCATTATTTTATAAGCCTAGGTGGAGTTTTCTGGGTTTTGCTTTTGTGTGTGTTCTATGTTTAAACTCTCTGGCTAGATTTTATTTTATTTTTTATTTTATTTTATTTTATTTTCCTGCTCATGACATCCTCTTGCATTTCTTTTTTTCTTTTAAATTTTATTTTGTCGATATACATTTTGGCTGATTATTGCTCCCCATCACCAAAACCTCCCTCCCTTCTCCCTCCCCCTCCCCCCCAACAATGTCCTTTCTGTTTGCTTGTCGTATCAACTTGAAGTAATTGTGGTTGTTATATCTTCTCCCCCCCCCGGTTTTGTGTGTGTGTGTGTGTGTGTTTGTGTGTGAATTTATATATTAATTTTTAGCTCCCACCAATAAGTGAGAACATGTGGTATTTTTCTTTCTGTGCCTGACTTGTTTCACTTAATATAATTCTCTCAAGGTCCATCCATGTTGTTGCAAATGGCAGTATTTCATTCGTTTTTATAGCTGAGTAGTATTCCATTGTGTAGATAAACCACATTTTCCATATCCACTCATCTGATGATGGGCATTTGGGCTGGTTCCAACTCTTGGCTATTGTAAAGAGTGCTGCGATGAACATTGGGGAACAGGTATACCTTCGACTTGATGATTTCCATTCCTCTGGGTATATTCCCAACAGTGGGATAGCTGGGTCGTATGGTAGATCTATCTGCAATTGTTTGAGGAACCTCCATACCATTTTCTATAGAGGCTGCACCATTTTGCAGTCCCACCAACAATGTATGAGAGTTTTCTCTGCAACCTCGCCAGCATTTATCATTCAGAGTCTTTTGGATTTTAGTCTGGCTAGATTTTAAATTAACTGAGGGCACAGCCTGTTTTCTACCGATAAAACACTCTGCAAAATGTAGCCGCTTCATAAAAACATAGGCCAGTGTTAGAATGTGCTCCATATTAAGATGTAAGCTCTTTTCTATTAGGATGCTCTATCTAAGCTAATGTTTTTATCTTATTCAGTTTTAAGTAAAATTATGTTATAGCAATAACTATATTCATTAGGCAATCACAGAACTAACTCTGATATGTAGAATTGGGTTTAAGGTTTCCACAGAGTACCACAGTAATAACCCTTTGAAGTTATATGGTAAATTTTATTTTACAGGATAGCAAATTATGTGACAAATGTAACATATACCACATATACTCTAAGAGAATTTGCAACTACATTGCATGCAGCATTTAAAAAGAAGGGGGAGAAGTTGATTTTGAATAATATTTTCTGTTTATTGATGTAATGATTAGCATCAAATACTGCCTTAAGTATTTTACATCTATGAGGAGACTTCAAAAGGTTCATGAAAAGTGGAATTAATGGTAATAAAAAAGATGTAAACATTATTTCTCAACATAAGCTCCATCAGCTTCAAGACACTTTGTAAGCAATGATACCAGCCATTTAGTCCATCCCTAAAACACTGAGGCTCCTGAGAATTTAACTGTGTCAATACAGTCTTTTTTACATTATTAGATGAGGAAAAATATTTCTTTAAATATTTTTTTAACTTTAGGAAACAAAAAGAAGTCAGAAGGAGCCAAACCAGGATTGTAAGTTGAATGCCTAATGAATTTTCACCAAAAATCTCACAAAATTGCCCTTGTCTGATGAGAGAAAGTAGCAGTGTTATGGTGAAGAAGGACTCTTTGGTGAAGCTTTCCTGGGTGTTTTTCTTCTAAAGCTTTGGCTGGCTGCTCCAAACTCCCATAATAAGCAGATATTATTATTCTTTGGCTCTCCAGAAAGTCAACAAGAAAAATGCCTTGAGCATGCCAAGAAACTGTTGCCATGACCATTGCTCGCAACTGGTCCACTTTTGCTTTGACTGGACCCCTTCCACCTCTTAATATCCATGGCTTGGATTGTGTTTTGTCTATAGAATCATACTGGTAAAGCCATATTTTACCTCCTGTTACAATTCTTCCAAGAAATGCTTCAGGATCTTGATCCTACTTGTTTAAAATTTCATTGAAAGCTCTACTCTTGTCTGCAGTTGCTCTAGGCAAAACAGTTCTTGCAGCCATCAAGTAGAAAGTTTGCTCAAACTTAATTTTTCAGTCACAACTGTGTAGGCTGAATCAATTGAGATGTCTATGTTGTTGGCTATTGTTTCTGCTTTTAATCATTAGTCTTCTTCAATTAGGGCATAAACAAGATTAATTTTTTCTTCACAAATTGATATGGATGATCTGCCACTGTGAGATCATCTTCAATATTGTCTTGTCTCTTCTTAAAATGAGTTATCTATTTGTGAACTGCTGATTTCTTTGGGGGTATTTTCTCCATAAACTTACCATAAAGCATCAATGATTTCCCCATTTTTCCATCCAAGCTTCACCATAAATATGATATTTGTTTATGTTTTAATTATTCCATGTTGCTCTTTGGGGTTCTTTTCAAACTGATGTCTTATCCTTCTTAGTGTCTTAAACTAGATCTGGTCAGACATATTATAATGTGAAGTTATTTGGATGCAAAAAATTTTGCAATGCACACATAGTTTTTCATAATATGCATTTTCGATGAACTTTTTGACGACCTCTTGTATCATCTTATTCTATCCTAATATTGCCTATTATTTTTATTTTATAAAAGAGGGAATTGAAGCCGAGGAATTTAAATTCTAAATTTTCCTTGAAAATAATTGGCTGAGTCATAGTGTGCACCCATGTATGTCTGAATCCAATTCTTGCTCCTAATCTGCATAAAGAAAATTCAAATTTAAAACTCAAATTTCAAGTATCTGTATGGTAGTTGAATATAAATTTCTATTGTTCTTCTGTTATCACTATGGTTCATTTATACGGACTTATAGTAGTGTTTAATATCTAAAGTTCCTTACCAGCCTAGAAGTTTTCTGTTAGAAAATTTTTATGAATTTATTAGAATTATTTCTCAAAAAAAACTTCTAAGACTGTTCTTTATAGGTAATGTCTATAGTAGGCAAATTACAAAACTACTTTGGCATGTATCATGCATCCTTTTAGATTATTGAGGACAGCTGCTTGAGAAGAATTTGGTAAGCTCAAATTTGCCAGACCTTGCTATTCTTCCTCTTAAACCTGAGCAAGACTGCTTTAGATCTAAATTCATCTAAGATAAATTTGAGGCACCCTGAATACTTATTTCCAAAAGATACATCCATAAGAACTCTGAAAGTGTGGAATGAATTTTGCCTTGCACTGTTTTCATAAAGAACACTTTATATTCATGATGGCTACATGTTTAGACTGAAGTCACAGTATTTTATTAAATTTCTTAAAAGGGCAATGGAATGGTTAATAGGAAGTTTATCTTTGTGGTTCTGTAGTGTGTCTCCCAACCAGACTGTATTACAGTTAATATTTAAGCTTTAAATTGTATGCCACAAATCCCAGGGCTGGCAGAGAGAGAAGAGAATGGACAATGGGAAACAGAAGCAAAGAATGATGATGGAAGAGAAAGCAGGCCAGAAACAGTAAACAATATGTGCCTTAATTTTCCCAGTATAGAAAAATTCCTTTTATAGAATGTCCAAAGTGCTGTCTTAATTTAATGCTAAGTAATTCTAGTTAATTACAGTACTATACGATTCTCTTTCATAAGGGTAATAGTTTTATACTGTCTTAAAATTGCAATTTCTTGAAATTTAATTTGTAGTTTTTCCTGAGAACCATTGCACTGTCTGTTATTTCCTCAAGGAATGTGTGATTTGTTGGGGAGATTAGGCAAGGACACAGATAACCACAAATAAAGGCAGCATTTACTGAGTTATGCAACAGTTGCACAAATGCTACAATTGAAAAGTTGAATAAGATTCAGAGGAGGAGATGGTTTTGTGATAAACCTTAAAGGATAAAATTTATCTAGGTAGATGTGGAAGGGAAAGATATTTTAGGCAGACATGGAATATGCAATGAGATAATGTCTAGATATAGAATTTGAGCATAATTGGTGGTTAGCAAACATCAGGATATAACCGACATGTGTAGTAGGCTATACAATCTAGCCAAGTTCAGTGATGTAACCTCTAGATTTTGGAAGTACAACATATTGAATTGTACTGCTGTGTGATCTTGGGCAAACCTAAATTTTCTTAGACATAAGATGAAGACAATAAGACTACTTATTGCATGGGTTTGTTATGAAGGATAAATAAGACCATACATGTGAAAACGTGTAAACATATATTAGCACATTACCTAGTACGTATTAAGTGCTCAATAAGTTTAGTTATGTGTGTGTGTTGCAGCCGTTATACATAAAGAGAAAAACAGGGCCAATAAACATTCCAAGGCTCAAGCTTAGATCGTACTATAAACCAAAAAGTTTAATTCAAGATGGGAGGAACTTTCAAGTAGTGATGTGAGAGGGAGGTGGATGCTTGGTATAGATCTTGCTGCATTTTAGACAATGGCAGTGTAAACTAGTGCAGATGCCTTGGAAACAATTGTAAATGTGATTGCAACCGAATTTGAGAAAGTCTACATACAATGTGTGTTTTAAGGAGTAGAAATAGAGATAAGAAATGACATCTAAGCACAAAATGAGATGAAATGGAAGAAAAACAATTTAAAAAGGAGATAAAGAAGAGCCAAATAAATATCAAAATAATGAAGAAAATAAAAAGAAATAAAAATTTAAAATAAGAAATAGGTTTTACATGCTGCCTATAAATAAAATTAATAAAATGGGGATAAAACTAAAGTAGACCCCAAATTTATTGGTTGAATAAGTTTAAAAATAACTTATTAAATTAGTAAAAAGCGGTACAAAGTTATCTATGTAAAACAGATTTTAAGTATAGTAAGGTAGGGAAATGTATGCTTCGAAACATTGGAACACATCTCTAGGGTCTCTTTTTAGAAATTTACTAAAAATTCCAATTTCAGAAATATGTCATATCTGCTTCTCATCATTCTCATGAATTCCAGTTATTCTGTAGGCAAACTTGAAGATCTGCCTACAGAAAACTGATTTACATCATCACTCAGTTATTTTGAATGGATTTTTTTTCTCTGATGTAACTGGGTTGAACAGATTTTGCTCAATATTTAGTAAGTACCCACTAGAATTGAATCTTGCCTTCCAGAAAGTTTCAAGGAGCTTGAAATCTAATTGTAGAGACAGAGGCATCAGGAGATATACCTTAGGGTAAAGGAATAAATTCCCTGATGATGGATGGTCAGGATGCTGTGGGAGCATCTAGGATGTGCATTTAGTCCAGCCTAAGATTCCTTAAAGAACGCGATGCCTAATTCTATCTTTTTTGGTTTTTTTTTGTCCTTTTCGTGACCGGCACTCAGCCAGTGAGTGCACCGGCCATTTCTATATAGGATCCGAACCCGCGGTGGGAGCGCCGCTGAGCTCCCAGAGCCGTACTCTCCCTAGTGCGCCACGGGCTCGGCCCCCTAATTCTATCTTAAAGGACCCTTGAAAGTTTGTTGGATGAAAAAAAAGAGAAAGTGTACAAGTTCCTAACACATGGGATAAAATGAGTCTAGTCTCAAAAGTGTGGAGTAGCGTATATTGCAGAGGGAACTAAGAATTAAACTACAGTTCTACTTTCTTGTCATCAGATGGTAATGACCAAAAGCTTAATTCACAGAGAACTTTTTGTCAAGGATAACGTTTGGTTTGTATTTTTTACCAGTAAGTCCTATTGTTGGGATTTGGGTATGCATATCTAAGACACAAATTGATTTTTAAGAAAGCTGTCAAGGCCTCGTGTTTTTAATTAAGTATCACTTTCTTTAAAATTTCTGGATGTGATTTAAAATCATATTTAGAATATATTATTTACTAACTTCTCTTAGAAGAAATAAAGATAATAAACCGTATAAAACAGTTGTGTATGGCCAGGAGAGGATTAGCCAATCAAAACTCAGTAAAGAACGAAAAAAAGATAAATTTTTCAAAATGTCATGCTAGTGGCACCCACTACCCAAATATGTTTAACCAAGAAAATAATTTTTTCATGTGCATCATTTGATTATAGATGTCAGTACTATAAGCTTTTCTCAGGAAAGTTTTACATTTTCTGACTGCAAATAATTTGAAGGAAGAAAATAATCTGAATCTGTATTTAATAATGTTATGGTTACACATAATTCTCATGATTTCTGTCCTCACCATAATAAGTATTACAGAAATATTCTAGCAGTAGAAGAACGTATGAGTATAGAGCTATTTATATTCCTGAGGAAAGTGAGATTAATTTACTCATGTACGTGATTCACTTATTCATTCATTCAATATATATGTGTAAAGCACAATAGAGGCGCATGGAAGGAAAAAAAATGTTTTCCTTTTCCCATGAGTCAATGCTCCATAATGACCCAAGCCTTTCCATTTCCCCTTGGAAAACTTCAGAGTTTGTATGATCATAGGTTAAGAGGGAATAAGCCTTGAAAATACTTCTCCAGAATCTAAGGGATATCAAGAATCCTTAGCAACTGTAATCAATCTGTGAAGTCATGTAGAGTTGGGCTAGAGGTTTCCTAACATTTCAAAAAAACTCAAAAAACTCAATCGGCAAGCAAGGGACCCATTCCCAAACTAAAACCAAAAAATCCTCTAGAAAAGTATTAGAAAACTTTTTCTGTAAAGCACTTTATGGAAATTTTTTTTTGGTTCTGTGATTCATAAGGTCTTTGTAGAAATTATTTGACTTTTCTGTTTAACATAAAGGCAGCTATAGGCAGCAAGTCAACAAATGAGCATTACTATGTTCTAATAAAATTTATTTACATAAACTGGCTGAATTAAAATTAAATTAGTTTAAATTAGATAAAAATAGAAGCTCAGTTCCCCAGGTCCACTAGCCATATTTTAAGTGATCAAGAACCACATACAACTCATGGTTACCATATTGGATGGCACAGATTATAGAACATTGCTATCATAGCAAGAAGGGCTATTGGAAAGCACTATTCTAGAGTTTCTCTGTAACCCCTCACCATTCTACTATGAGTATAGGAAGACGAGGAAGAGGTGGCCAGGTTTAATCTTCCTAAACTTCTGAAGATATAATGCAAAAAATGTGTTGAGATAGTTCTAAGAAGATATATAGGGCCAGAGGGCCAGTTACTTTCACCATAATCTTGATACAGACATCCATAATGAGAGTCAGTGTATTAAAGCACTAAAAACTCTTTCTGGCTTCAGTGAATTAACCTACACAGGGTTACATTAGTACAAGACGACATGGAGTAAATAAGTAGCTACAAATTCTATACAACTATGCATCCCACTGAAAATGTGGTTTTTTAGTGTACATTTTTTTTTAACTTAAGATCATTGAAGAAAGCAGGTACCTTAATACAGTCATGTGCCACATAACGACATTTCGAACAAAGACAGACCACATATACAATGGTGGTCCCATAAGATTATAACAGAGCTGAAAAACTAGTGACATTGTAGCAGTCATAACATCACAGTGCAATCCTTTTTTTCCACAACTTTAGTGTAGCCTAAGTGCACAGTGTTTACAAAGTCTACAGAGTGCACAGTAATGTCCTAGGCCTTCACAATCACTCACTACTCTCGACTCACCTGGAGAAACTTCCAGTCCTGCAGGCTCCATTCGTGGTGAGTGACTTATAAAGGTGTACCATTTTTTATCTTTTATACTGTATTTTACTTTACCTTTTCTACTTTTAGATATGTTTAGATACACAACTACTTACCATTGTGTTCCAATTGCTTATAGTGTTCAGTACTGTTACATGCATACAGGCTTGTAGCCTAGAAGCAGTAGGCTGTGCCATCTAGGTTAGTGTAAGTACACTCTGTGATGTTCACACAGTGATGAAATGGCCTAGAGATGCATTTCTCAGAAAGTATCTCCATCATTAAGTGATGCATAACTGTATTTTCATTCTCTCTGCTGGCTTTTACTAGTCAATGAAACAAGCCCTAGATGAAATTGTTCCTCCCTCTGCCCCCAAGTTCGGGCATTTGTCAAGAAAGCATTATAAAATAGTTCAAGTCTTCTAGACAAATAGATAAATCTCCTGGATAAATATAAGTTAAGGAAAGAGTACACTTGGCTCTAAAGCTGGTAAGAAATCAAAGACCAATCTAATAGAGCAATGAAAGAAAGTGAACATGTATTAGACCACTTTGTTTTTATTTGAACTATACTTGAAGAATTGCAATTGTTTGGTTAAATAATCAAGTCACAAAATTTGAGTACAATGAAGAACAACGTAAACATGTGTTATTGAGAATGATGGTTCAAAAAAGGAAACTTCCTTAGTCATTTTTGAACAACTTGAAAATTGTCACAAGTGATGACAATGTGGCAAACATCTGTGGCTGTAAAGCTAATGTTTCATAATGGCAGTTTCTTTCAGAAGTGTTAATAACTACTTTAACCATTTTTCTTGGCAAAAATTTACATGCTCAAGCCACAGTGCTTTTATGTTAGCCAGTTTGTTTTACAGTTCTCTCCCGTATTTTGCAACTTTGGGGGATCTTTTCATTATTTAAGGACTATATGAAAAAGGTTCCTTTTAATAGTAGGTACTTTGATATTGCATATTCTTACTTTCATTAATTATGTATTAAGTTGCAGTTTGAAATTTTTAGAAACGATCAGGAACTTCTCTTTGATATCCATATGCCTTTTAATATTAAGTACTACTGAGAAAAGGAACCATGTTTTAAGAAGATCATTTGTTTTTATAGTTTTGAATATTTAAATCTTTCTATTTCTAATTTCTGGAGATGAAAACCTGTCCTGTGGTACACATTTTTTTATCTGTGAGTTTTACCTTGAAGGTTAGTCAGTAAGGACCTCAGCTTCTCCTTCTACTGCTGTTTTTAACCAGGAGAAACATACACATATGGGACTTTCTTACACCACCAGAGTAGAACTGGGAGACAGACAACAGCAGATCATAAAGGGAAAAACACAGTTCACTGCACAAATTGAGTTTATCTACCACCGAAAGACTGTACTAACCACAAGGGAATTTAAACCAAATGTCCAAAGGAGTCTCAAAATGTCGAACCTGATACTTAAACCATGAGCCCTTCTCTTGTGTTTATCCAATGTGATGCTTACACTGACCCCTGGATATTAGAAGGTCCCTATGCCCTTGTGGAAGCCTTTCCACATGCTTCCATTATTAAATGAGTTTGTTTAGCTCTGACTTCAATTGTGATAGTAAATAGTATTTCGTACGTTAAAAAGTGAGGATGAACTCTGGGTGGAAATAGTCAGCACACTTAAAGTCTCCAGTGATTTTCCAGTTTAGAAAGGGAGTGTGAATATTACAAGAACTTACATATGTGTTGGGAATAATGTTTTAAAAATCTCTTGCCTATCATATTAATAACACTTTTTATTTCACTGGCATGCTTTAATTTTAACAAATTTTCTGGTGTCAATTTCATAGGATTTTTCATTTGTTTTCTGTTTAAAAATAATTTCTTCCAGGAGAAATCCTCAAACACGAGAAAAATTTGTATTCAATTCAAGCTCCAAGCTTTGTGTGGAACAGCACTTCAGATACCGCTCGGAAGCTTCAGACCTTGGAAATGCTGTGGTCCACTTGCTTAACTAGATTGCTTACATGGAGCATGTTACACCTGTGCTCTGCCGTCTGCGCTGATTGCCTTTTAGCTTCTGAGTGCAATTCAAGGTGATCATTTTAATCTCTAAGGCCCTGTATGGCTTGGGACCCAGTTATCTGATAAATTGCCTTTCCCTGGGCATGGCAATTAATATCAGCCAGAGTGCTACCACTAACAGTTCCCTGTTCTTAAAATGAGGAACTGAAGGCAGGAGGGTGAGTGAGGATTCAAGGTGCACCCCCAAGTGTGTAAGACTCACATCATTGGCAAGTCCTATCATTTTTCAGGTGAACACACACACACACACACACGCACACACGCACACACACACACAAGTAAAAGCACATATGCATATTGACTTTGCTGTCGAAGGTTTTCACTGGCAGTCTAGTCTTTTTGATAATCAATTTCTAGATTATTTTTAGCACTTATAACTGTTCTTTTTGAAACATGATGAACATTTTGCTTTGAGATATATCCTTAACTCTTCAGTGGAGGGGTGATATTTTTTAAGCTAAAAGTACTTGCATTACTTTAATTCTCAGAAACAGAAATCATGGTCGGTTTCAATAGAAATGTGAGGTATTCCTTCGATAATAATTGTGAAGAAACACACTAATTCAGAAAGCAATTACCAAAGTCTCACTATATGCCAAGTACTTTTTTAAGCACTACGGATACAGAAATAAAAGATGCTTATATGATGAAAAAAAAAAATCACTGTCCAAGAATAACTGGTAGGTAAAGTCAATATTTGCCACTTTTCTTGCATAAACAATTAGGAATAGTATTTGTCATCCCTGATTTAGTGCCTACGGTTCTAAACACTGATATGAATGGATACTTTTTGACATTGTGTGTTAAGACTGCACATGAACTAATGATATTGGTTCAAATCCATCCAACTCTACTTACTCTCACAAAAAGGAATGTATTAAGAGAACATGAATAGGTTACAAAATCAGAGTGAAAGCAAAATATTCTATTTTAGGAACAACGGGAATTTGAAAATTTCCAAGATCTAGGTAAAGACTATAGGAAAATATTTCAAGATGCTGCTCTCAGATGAATACATTTCAACTGTTTTCAGACACTGTATCGTCTCACTTTAGATTCAGATATCAGGGAGTTAGGCAAAAGAAAATACCAAAACATTCACTAAGGAAAGCAAAAGCAAGATGGATTTGTCCATTTAAAACTGGCGGGCGGAAACTTCCTCTAGTGGACTTCATGTTTGTCCACTTTTGTCATGGCCACTAGCTTTACTTGTTCCCCAAGTGAAGGTTAAGTTCCAGCCTAACCTTTAGAATAAATTTTGTCTCTAGTTTGGGAGGATATTGAATTTCCTAGTCAACATTGTGACCTTGCTGCAGTGGTCTCCATAGCCGAGTTCCCACATCATATACAAATTCTCAGTGGTGGAATCTTCTGCTTTAGCGTCCAGTCTTCCAGTGGTTGGGGATCTGACAAATGTTATTGAACCTCCCTCACTCTAACAGCCTTCTCAGAGCACATCTATTAATTGCCTAATTTATCTTTACTAATTGATTTTGTTACTTTTGTTTGAAAGGACAGCATTAAGTTGAGCTCTGCTTTAATTGTGATTAATAATACTTCCTACCCCTGTTTCCTATCATCCCCCTTTTTTTTGGTTAAAAACCCAGTTTCTGGACTCACAGGTAAAGGAGTGTTTGTTTTCAGCCTAGTTATCATTGGAATATATGTTTTTTGTTTGTTTTTGTAAAGCAACCACCTAATTACCCAAGGCTTCTTTAGTCCTTTGAAATCTTCCTCAACACATGGCTTTTCCCTACTCCAGAATGGCTTTCTCTATTCTCCCCAAGTATCAGTTATGATGCTTCTAAAGTTAATTAACTCACACTCTCTTTTATGAACCCATTAATTAAATCAACCAGTTCTTATTAAGCATCTCTACATGTACATACATCTGTTAGTAATGAAAAAGATGAATTCAAATCTTTTAATTTCTTATAGTCTAGAGGAGAGATGACATACACGCCGGACATGGGGACTTACCCAACAGTGAAAATTATATGCAATTTAGTGCAGAAATGCAAGTTACAGAAGCAAATAATACAGGGGTTCTATCTTCACTTTTTAAAAAAATCTCATCTATTCCTTCCTTATCTGAGCATTCTCATGCGCATATAACATCCTCTTTTTATGAGTCATGCTCAGATAGGGAGGGAATAGATGAGATTTTATCTTGCAGCAAAAGTGAAGATAGAACCTGGGTAAATGTGTGGAAGAGAATAGGCAGGAAGGGTATCTGAACAAATATTTATGTTAAAAAGCTTTTTGGATTTGTTCAGAGGACAATGATGAGATTGGCTAGATCCAAGACTCGAATCATTGGATGAACAATTGGAGACAAATTTGCAAATGGAAAGTGGCATCAGCTTGTGAAGGCTGTGGCCTTTAGATTTCTGTCTCAAGGCAGCAGTAGCCATTGCAGCCTTCTGAACAAGGAAACATTATGTTGTATTCTGTAACTCCTAGTTTGATAAGTGCAGCAGTGGAGACTAGAAAGAAAAAGAACCAAATTTTTTGTTTGTTTGTTTTGCGAGATTGAAAAGACCTACACATATTTTAATAGTTTTTTTTTTTTTTCTGATTATAAAAAGAACTGAATCAATGTAAAATACAGAATGGTAGAAAGAAAAAAAATAAAACCATTTAAATTCTTAGAACTCAGAGATAGGTCTTGTTAATATTTAAACATGCACTTTCTAGATTTTTATATTTCTTTACATAAAATTGTTTATTATCTCTATTATATCATGAATATCTTATTTTTTAGGACCTTGAGTTATTTAACCCCTTCATTTGAAACCTTCCATTTCCTCTCAAAATAATTTTTTTCAATATCTGAGAATCTCACTTGTCCATATTCATTATCTGAAGTTGCTTTCTTTTTATTTTTGCTTATATTTGCAGTATTTTTAAATCAGAGTATAATATTGTAGTTTACCAGTAACTGTTGAAATCCAATAGGACCACTGAATTGTCTATTGTAAAATGGTAAATTTTATGGCATATGAATTATATCAATAAAGCTGTTGGAAAAAAATCTAAGGAACTTTCTTTCTGTTTCAAATCTATTCCTGTTGCAGCAATCAATTTCTGTAAAATGAAATATTTACAAATGCAAAAATTTTCCAAAAAATTCAGTTGTGTTGGAGCAGTTAAAATTTGGGCTTTTCTCAGATTTAGGTCTTTTTGTTTTCAATGTAAAAGCAAGTGATTTCTGAATGGTTTCTGAAAACTTTTTCTCTTGGAACCACTGAATTTAAATGTGTATTTTCATAATGTTACATGTACTAAAGTTAAGATCAGAAGAGAACAATTCTAGTTACATGCTGTGTGACTATGAATATAACAATTTTTTGAGTTTCAGTCCTTTATACTACAGAAAAGGGAGGGCTTTCTCTATAAAACATTCTCTGATTTTCATTAATTCTCTATTTTGAATTTACATTGCTTGAGAGGTACCTGCTTAAAAGAATAACAAATGCTATTAAATATAATCAAGCCAATGGTAAAATCAAAAACACATAAAAACAAAAACCCTAGGTTTATGAAAGACTGTTAGAAAACATAGTAGAGCATACAAAATCTATATCTTATGATATAATTTTCTGAAATTATATAGTTTCTTAACTGTTATTACTCCCAATCATATAATGTATAATTTAAAACAAAATTTGAAGTTTGAAGTTTATTTAGTATCAGGATGTTCATTTTTTATATTTTTTATTTTTATTTTTCATAATAAAACTACTTCTTAACTACTTCTTAATTCCTTTGAGGTCATGGGGAACAAAGAAAACATTAAATAAGGAAATATCTCCCTTGTCCTTTCAAGGAGAACTGAGACCAGATGACACCCAGATCTGCCTTCCCTTCCTTTAAAAACAATGGAATGTTCAAATTTTCAAGAGTTCTTAGATATATTATCTAATCAATGCTTTCATTTTGGAAATACGATTACTAAAGTCTAGAAATCACAGAGTATAGAAACTTAATGGTTCTCAATTCTATTATTATACTTTCCACTATACCATGCTGCTTAAGATCCAGATTTAGAATTAATTAATGTAATGATTCTAACATGGATTTGTATCCAAACTCTAATCCTCATTAAAGGAATGAATAATATTGAAAATAGTGCTGTTAAAAAATGTAAGTTTTAAAAAAAAAATTACAAAGTTTGGAGACACTGAAACTATATCAGTTCTGTGGGCACCGTTTCCATCTTACACATTACATGCATGTGATAGTTGGGTGGTTCCAGTCATCACACATCATGATATCCATAACGAATGTGAACATCACTGCAAAATGATAATCTTTGATTATTTACACTCATCTCATACACAAGTTACCAAATGCCTACAATTGGAAATTATTAAATTAAAATTTTATACATATAAAGTTAAAAATAATGTCTTACCTATATTAAAAATAATGGTTGAGTGGCAATATTTTAATATCTTTTAAATTATAGTTTGCTTTTTGTTAAATTTCATTGATATTCAGACTACATAGTTTTATGTATATATGTATATATATATTTTATATGCACACACACACATCCACATATGTAATGAATATACTGTTAATACTGATAGAATTGGCAATGTAAAGAGATATGTGAAATATTTAAGTTGGAATTCCTAACTTAATATGTCGGGATCAATTTCCAAGGCAAAATTCATTTGTTTGAAAATGGCCATGAAAATTCTTCTGATTAACCAAAAATTACAAATTTTTACAAAAAGTTACTAAATACATAAATGTACTTTATTAAGTTTTCAGTATTTACTAAAAATTACTGAATAATAATTACTCAATAAAAATTACTAAGTACATAAATGGAAGCATTTATATATTTAGAAGCATTATTTAGGAGCATGGAAGTCAGTTGGGCCTACTGATAATTACTGTAATTAACTTTGAGGAAATTTTTATTAATTCAGAAGGGTTAAAACATGCAGTTACTACATTACTTTTATTTTAATTTAATGTCTCCACCTAGAACTTCTCTTTTCTACAAACAAGTACTTTGATCATTGGCCCTCCTCTTCTCTACCTTTCCTTGTCCTACCTCCACCTTCTTTTCTCTCTGTCATAGCATTATATGTATATTTATTATAATAGATATTCTGTTGTAAGTAGAATCACCACACTGCAAAAATCTTTAAAATGACACTAAAAATAAATAACCAGAGTTTAAAATATGCTAGTTATGCCCATCCCCAGCCCAGGTGAGTGCACACTGACCTGAGAGGCACCCCCCGGAAAGGCCTGAGACCCATGGTGACTGCGTGCCCCAAGGCACCAGTGAGACCAAACAGGTAGGCATCACTGCCACTGGACCCCATCCTGAGCCTGGGCAATTGGGCACCAACCAGAGAGGCCTGAACCTTCCACCCACAGGCACTGAGGCAGCCGTGCCAAACTGGCTGTCCCGGCAGGATCCTAGCCAGACAATAGTGTAGAACCAGCGGACTGAGAAATCCCTTGCCACAATGACTAAACACCAAAGGAAAGATACCAGAAATATGAAAAATCAAGAAAGTACACCACAAAAGGGTAATAACTCTCAAGCTCTAGGTCCTATAGAACAAGAAGCCCTTGAAATGTCTGACAAGGAATTTCGAGTGATAATTCTAAGGAAACTAAATGAGATACAAGAAAACTCAGCTAGACAACATGATGAAATGAGGAAAAGTATACAGCACCTGAAAGAAGGAATGTCCAAGGAAATCAGTGCCCTGAAAAAGAATGTAGCAGAGCTTGCTGAGCTGAAGAATTCATTCAACGAAATAAAAAACACAACAGAGTTTAACTAGCATGCTTGCAGAAGCAGAAGAGAGAACTTCTGACCTTGACGATAGGCTGATTGAAATAACAGAGGCAGGCAAAAAAGAAAAAAGGAATTAAAAACACTGAAGAAAATCTAAGAGAGATATCAGACAACCTTAAGCACTCAAATCTACGAGTCATGGGTATTCCAGAAGAGGAGGAAAAAGGAGATTGCATTGAAAACATATTCAACAAAATAGTGACAGAAAACTTCCCAGGTATAGGAAAAGACACAGGTCTTCAGATTCAGGAAGCTCAAAGATCCCCAACTGTATTCAACCCAAAAAAGTCTTCTCCAAGACATGTTATAGTGAAATTGGCAAAACTCAAAGACAAAGAGAGAATCTTAAAAGCTGCAAGAGAGAAGCATCAAATCACCTATAACGGAGCCCCAATCAGACTAAAATCAGACTTTTCATCACAAACCCTAATGCCAGAAAGAAATGGGCTGATATATTCAAAATAACAAAAGATGGAGATTGCCAGCCAAGAATACACTACCCCGCAAGGCTATCCTTCTGAAATGAAGAGCAAATAGTATATTTCTCAGATAAACGAAAACTGTGGGAGTTCACTATGACACGACCACCCTTACAAGAAACTCTCAAGGGAGTACTGGGTTTGGTACCTGAAAAATAATTACCACTGCCATAAAAACCCAAGAAAAATCAAAACCCACTAGTATAATAAAAATGGCATTCATGAAAAGAAAACAAACAAACAAAAAGGCTATTTACAACCCAAGGATCCAACAAATACAGAAAACAAACAGTAAATCAGAAAGAAAGGAACAAGAGACACTTAAGACATCTAAACAAAAATCAATAAAATGCTAGGAGTAAATCAACACCTTTCAATAACAACTCTTAAATGTAAAAGGCTTAATTCCCCAATCAAAAGACACAGACTGTCTGACTGGTTTAAAAAAGAGGACCCAACTATATGCTGCCTTCAAGGGACCCACCTCACCCATAAAGACTTACATAGACTAAGAGTGAAAAGATTTACCATGCAAACAGAAATGAAAAACAAGCTGGAGAAGATATTCTTATATCTGATAAAATAGATTTTAAACTAAAAACCATAAAAAGAGATAATGAGGGCCAATACACAATGATAAAAGGATTGATCCATCAAGAAGACATAACAATCATAAATATACATGCACCCAATGTCAGAGCAGCCAGATTTATAAAGCAAACTTTATTAGACCAAAAGAAGGAAATAGACACTAATACCATAAGCAGGGGACCTGAACACCCCACTGTCGATATTGGATAGATCATCTAGGCAAAGAATCAGCAGAGAAACACAAGATCTAAACAACATACTAGACCAATTGGACTTGGCAGATATCTACATAACATTCCATCCAACAACCTCAGAATATTCATTCTTCTCATCAGCACATGATCATTCTCCAGAATAGATCACATATTAGGTCAAAAATCAAGTCTCAACAAATTCAAAAAAATTGGAATTATCCCATGTATTTTCTCAGACCACAATGGATTAAAATTAGAAATCAATAACAAATGAAATTCTGGAAACTATACAAACACAAGGAAATTAAACAGCATTCTACTTAATGGCATATGGGTCAAGGAAGAAATCAAACAGGAATTCAAAAAATTTAGGGAAACTAATGCAAATAATGATACATCGTAGCAAAACCTGTGGGATACTGCAAAGGCAGTACTTGGGGGAAATTTATTACATTAAATGCTTACTTAAGAAGAATGGAAAGATGGCAAGTGAACAACCTAACACTTCACCTTAAAAAACTAGAAAACAAGAACAATCCAAACCGAAAGTTAGCAGACGGAAAGAAATTATTAAGATAAGAGCAGAACTTGATGAAATTGAAACCCAAAAAGCAATACAAAAGATCAACGAATCAAAAAGTTGGTTTTATGAAAAGATAAATAAAATTGACAAACCATTAGCATGGCTAACTAAAAAAAGAAGAGAGAAGATCCAAATAACAAAAATTAGAAATGAAAAGGGTGATATTACAACTGATACATCTGAAATACAAGGAATCATTCGAGACTACTATAAACAACTATATGCCAACAAATTTGAAAATCTGGACGAAATGTATAAATTTCTGGACACACACAAGCTCCCAAAACTGAGCCAAGAAGATGTAGAAAATCTGAACAGACCGATAACAATAAAGGAGATTGAAGCTGTTATCAGAAAGCTCCCAACAAAGAAAAGTCCGGGACCAGATGGATTCACCGCAGAATTTTACTAAACATTCAAAGAGTAATTGACACCAATTCTTTACAAACTATTCCAAAAGATTGAAACAGAGGCCATTCTCCCAAACTCATTCTATGAAGCAAACATCACCCTGATAGCAAAACCAGATAAAGATACAACAAAAAAGGAAAACTATGGGCCAATATCCTTGATGAATATAGATGCAAAAATCCTCAATAAAATACTAGCTAACAGAACACAGCAACACATATGCAAAATTATACACCATGATCAAGTGGGATTCATCACACTGATGCAAGGTTGGTTCAACATATGCAAAACAATAAATGTGATACACCACAGCAATAAAATCAAACACAAGGACCATATGATCATCTCTATAGATGCTGAAAAAGCATTTGACAAAATTCAACACTCATTCATGATAAAGACGCTCTACAAGTTAGGTATAGATGGAAAGTATCTCAACATAATTAAAGCCATATATGATAAACCCACTGCCAATATCATCTTGAATGGGGAAAAGCTGAAAGCTTTTCCCTTAAGAACAGAAACTAAACAAGGATGCCCACTCTCACAACTCCTATTCAACATAGTGTTGGAAGTACTAGCCAGAGCAATCAGAGAAGAGAAGGAAATAGAGGGCATCCAGATTGGAAAAGATGAAGTCAAACTGTCTCTGTTTGCAGATGACATGATCCTATATACTGAACAGCCTAAAGCCTCTACAAAAATACTCTTTGAGTTGATAAATGATTTGAGCCAATTTGCAGGATATGAAATCAACACATAAAAATCACTAGCATTTCTACTGGCCAATAGTGAACATGCCGAAAGAGAAATCAAGAAAGCTAGCCCATTTACAATAGCCACCAAAGAAATAAAATATTTAGGAATAGATTTAACCAAGGATGTGAAAAATCTCTATAATGAGAACTACAAACCACTGTTGAGAGAAATTAAAGAGGACACGAGAAGATGGAAAATATCCCATGCTCTTGGATTGGAAAAATTAATATTGTGAAAATGTCCATACTACTCAAAGTGATATACAAATTCAATGCAATTCCCATCAAAATTCCAATTACATTTTTCTTAGAAGTAGAAAGAACTATCCAGAAATTTATATTGAGTAACAAAAGACCACACATAGCCAAAGCAATTCTGAGCAAAAAAAATTAAAGCTGGAGGCATAACACTGCCTGATTTTAAACTATACTACAAAGCTATAATAACCAAAATGGCATGGTACTGGCATAAAACAGACACACTGATCAATGGAATAGAATAGAGAATCCGGAAAACAACCCACACACCTACAGCCAGCTGATCTTTGACAAAGGCACCACACCTATACACTGAGGAAGAGACTGCCTCTTCAGCAAATGGTGCTGGGATAACTGGATATCCATATGCAGGAGAATGTAACCAGACCCATACCTCTCACCATATACCAAAATCAACTCAAAATGGATTAAAGAATTAAATATAAACCCTGAAACAGTAAAACTTAACATAAGAGAGACACTCCAGAATGTGGGACTGGGCACACTCTTCATGAATATGACCCCAAAATCACAGGCAACCAAAGGAAAAATAAACAAATGGGATTATATCAAACTAAAAAGCTTCTGCACAGCAAAAGAAACAGTTAACAGAGTTAAAAGACAACCAACAGACTGGGAGAAAATATTTGCAAAATATACATCTGACAAAGGATTAATATCCAGAATATACAAGAAACTCAAACAACTTTACAACAAAAAAAAACAAGTAACCCAATTAAGTAACGGGCAAAGGAGCTAAATTGGGATTTCTCAAAGGTTGATATACGAATGGCCAACAGACACATGAAAAAATGCTCAATAGCACTCAGCATTCGGGAAATTCATATCAAAACCACACTGAGATACCATCTCACCCCAGTTAGGATGGCTAATATACAAAAGACTGTGAATGATAAATGCTGGCGAGGTTGAGGAGTAAAAGGAACTCTCATACACTGTTGGTGGGACTGCAGAATGGTGCAGCCGCTATGGAAAATGGTATGGAGGTTCCTCAAACAATTGCAGATAGATCTATTATATTACCCAGCTATTCCACTTCTGGGAATATACCCAGGGGAATGGAAATCATCAAGTCAAAGGTATACCTTTACAATAGCTAAGAGTTGGAACCAGCCCAAATGTCCATCATCATCAGATGAGTGGATATGGAAAATGTGGTTTATCTACACAATGGAATACTACTCTGCTATAAAAAAAGAATGAAATACTGCCATTTGCAACAACATGTATGGACCTAGAGAAAATTATATTAAGTGAAACGAGTCAGGCACAGAAAGAGAAATATCACATATTCTCACTTATTTGTTGGAGCTAAAAATAAATAAATAAATACACATATAAATTGGGGGGTGAGGGAAGAAGACACAACAATCATAATTCCTTGAAATTGAAGTTGTTATGACAAGCGAACAGATAGGAGGTTGTTGGGAGGGAGGGGGAGAAGAAAAGGGGAGGGAAGTTTTGGTAATGGGCCACAATAATCAACCACATTGTATATTGATAACATAAAATTAAATTAAAAAATAAAAATAAAAATAAAAAAATAAAATAACAAGACATTTCTCCAAACTTCTAGAGAGAGAGTGGATCTGCCCTAAAGGAGCAAGCATCAGACTGACATGAGTAATCATTGACACTGTAAGCAAAAAAACAGTTTTATATCATTTTCAAATTATTGAAGAAAAATAACTTAAATCTCTTAATGATAGAATTTTATACTAGAAAACTCTCTTTTAAAGGAATAGATAAAATAAAAATATTTTCAACTTCAAAAAAACATGTTAGTTATAAAAATGTTATTTATATCACAACTAAAATAATTTGGTTTGGCCCATTGCTTAGAAAAATGTAATCCAGTGATTGCTATGAGTCACATGACTTCTTAGTTTAGTTTATATTTGGCCCATGATGTTATCATGTTATTAGACAGTTTTTTTTTTTTTTTGGTCCTGGAATTTCTATTTGTTTTTGTTTTATCCTGCTTATAAAAAGTAATATGTAGCTCAATGGAATTATCTCCAATAAAAATAATATTATTGATTGTAATGATGCTGTACAGCACACTAGCACAAAATCTCATCGATCTACCACATTCACCGTTTATTTAGGTGAGTATCCAGACAGACGGGGTCAGCCTATCCAAGCCCAGTGTAGTTATTGCCTCGGCTAATTTCAGCTGGCATTGCTCAAGTGCTTTGGGGGTCCGCTGAACTCAGATGATCTACACTGGGCTCCATGTGACTAGTTTGGCCAGGCTCCATGTAATTCTTAATGCTACTCCTAGGACCAGCTGGCTAACTCAGGCATATGCTTTTTATGATGGCAGGTGCCTATGATCGTTCCATGAAACAAGCAAGGGCTCTTAAGGCCTTGTTCACAGCTGGTGTGCTATCAGTTCTGCCCTGTTCTATTGACCAAGGCAACTCTGGCAAACCTGAAGCCAATAAGTGGGAAAACAACTCTGCCCCTTTAGTGGGAGAATCTGAAAAGTAATAGAGCAAAGAGAGTGGAGACAGCAAAGAGTAAAACATTATGACATTTAATGCAAGTATACTAAAACGAAGACTAACTGTAAGAATGTCTTATAAACATTTTCCACTCTACCCACTCCATACTTTTTTTGAAATAACAAATATCAAAATATTTTGCAAAGCCCCTATTATCCCAGTGATCCTAAGCATATGCTAAGTCTTCTTCCTATGTATCCTGTCCTGCCACCCTTAGAAGATTTTATTTTCAATTGGTTTTACATAGTTAAATGCACCAATAATCATAAATATGATTTGACTACCAAATAAAACAAATAAAGAGTAATACTTAATATTATATCACAGGTATATTCAAAAGAGTGTTTATAGGTCTTACATCAAAAGGTTTTTGTGGTAAGACTTTTTACAAATTATATAAAATTATCAATTTTCATCTATAAATAAAATGTGATAATACGAATTAATGAGTGTGAAATTGAAAAATAAAGTAAGCCACCTCATGAAATTCCTGGTAGGTGTTAGATGTTCAGTAAATGTCTTTTGTGACTCTGTTGTTGATCCCTAATTCTGTGGCATCTGGAGCAAATTTTTTAGACTCTTAGCATTAGTTTTTTCATCTGCAAAACTGAGATATTGATAATGTCTCTCTTATAAGATGTTATGAGAATTATATTATTCAATTCATAAAAGGGTTAGAAAAGAGCCTGAACATTCTCAGCACTCATTAAGTGTTAGAGCTTCTCCCTCTTACCATCATCATTATTATTCATGTTATTATTGAATTAGATTTAGTAGTAATAGCATATGGTGAACATATGATCAACAAGAATAATTAGCAACCTCTTGGACTATAAATACTTAAAAAATCTCATGCATAATGTTAAATTGCCTTTATGGCAGTTGTTAAAATATGCACAATTAATTATTGATTTATTACATACAAGGAGTTATTCAGCATTAATTACGTATGGTGTCCATACCAGGGAGTGAATTTCTTAATAAAAAAAGTTAATATATGGTTCCAAAATGTTACATACTTAACAATCAGATATGGATAAAATACATGTGTGTTTGAAACAGTAACAAAACAAGGATGCAATTAATTCTAAAATTGTATTTCATTTAATAAGTTCTCTAGAAATTAAAAGAGAGAGATTGACAGTCAGAAAAGGGGCTAGAGGAGAATAGAAAAGACTGTAAATATGAATTGGGATAAATAGTCCTGAGTGTAAAGGACTTTCCAGAAAGGGAAATAGTAGGCTTCAGTTAAAGGGGCAGTGAGAAGACTGGACTGAAAAGAAAAAAAAAAAAAAATTGCTTAGGTCGCAATGGTAGGTCAGTTGAGAAGTATAAAATAGGGTCAGATTCAGGAAAACTCTGACTATCAAGAATTTGAATATCATGTTTAAACCCAAAAGTTAGTCACAAGTCAATTTACTTCTAGTTTTAAAAAAATATTTTGCTTCTTATTCTTTATATTCATAAACCTAAGTATGTGTAACAACTAAAGTAAGCAACAGTGCAATAACTTTCTTACAGTCATATAACACTATGACACTATTGAGAATTTTGAACATTATGAGACATCAAGACATTATTTTTCCTTTGAGATCAGCCATTCTAATTGGATTTTCCGTTTGCTAATCACTTGAAGTCTTCTTGACTACAGAATAACCTCGAAGATGGGCAAATTTGGTGTTTAATTTTCATGACTGTATTTTGTATTATTTTTTGAAGTCTTTATTATGATAACAAAGAAAAAAGACAGGAGAATCACTGGTTCAAAAGCCTGGGCTGGCAGTGGTAGAGAAAATAAAGTGTAATAAAGAAAAACAGTTTGTGGTATGTAATAGGGATTTGGAAAGACTGACTAAAGTAACTGCTAGTTTGTTAACTGAATTTGGTTTACAAGTGTGAAGTTTAAGAGCTAGCATTTATAAAGTTATTTCTAAAATTGTGCACAATTTTAATTACTAATCAATTAATCCTACAGTAAATGCTTCTTGCTTGCACATTATATGCCCAGGGCTTTGATGAATATGTGGATTGTCTGAGATTTCAAGAAGCATGTGATCTAGTTTGGGATTTGTGGATGAAGTAACTAACATAAAATAAAATGTCAAATTCTTAGTATTGTTGCCAAGTGCCATAGTAAGTCCTAGAAGGGAGATATCAGTGTGGTCATAATAGTCAACAACAATTTCTGGACAGAGCAGAATGTGACATACACCTGAAAAATATTTAACATACAAGTGTGTAGAAAAGAAAGGAGAGGGATTCAGGCTGCGAGAGAAAGATTAAACACCGAAATGTAGGAATGATCAGGGTGTAGTCCACTCTTAGAAGAAACCTATCCCGTGGTAAGAGACATGAACATACTGAATGAGTTTACTGGGGTGAGCAAATGGAGTGACTGAAAACCAAGGGACTTTGGGCCTAGCTGTTGGAGATGACAGAGAGAGCAGAGGTAGCATAAGGAAGACTGGGTCATAAGGAGATAAGTCTGGTAGTGTTGGGCAGACTAATGAGGAAGAGAGAATTGGATGACAGGGAGAGAAGTAAGAGGTTATTTTCATAAGCCAGTTAAAGGGAATGTCTAGACTACGGAGGAGCAAGAGAACAGAAAGAGAGATATTTTGAAGGGAAAAAAGAAAGAAAGAAATAAAACCCAAACCCAAGAATCAGACAAGCATGAAAGAGACCTTGGATAACTGGAGATGGAGCAACACTGGGGAAGATGCAAGTGAGGTTCAGTGGGAAGACGCGGCCCTGGACGTAGCTGCCATATGTTGACATGCATGGAAGCCACAGGAAATCAGGGTTTAGAGTGGAAATGAGTGGCCAGTGCCAGAATTAGAAATTCCAGAGCCAACTGGATAAGACTGCATAGCCAACACCATAAACTAGCTATATTTATGTTTTACCTGGTTATTTTGATATTCAGTTTTGGATGATAAAACTCTTAATTATCAAGACACTTTATATAAATAGTACCTCTTTTTGAATTTAAACTAGACATTCCATATTACTATATTATTTTGGGATATGCACACAGGAAAGAACAGAGAAAGAAAACAATTCTCAAATGTCAAATTCAAACATAACTGATATTGTTTTTTGTTAAATATTATAAACTCTAATATATATGTAGCTCGAGTTCTAAGTAATCCTCACAACAGCCCTGAGACAAAAATATTATCTCTGTTTTTATAGATATGAAAATAGGGGCACAAACAATTTAAGTGACTTGCCCAAAGTTACCTAGTAATTAACTGGCAGAGCTGGGATTCAAGGACAAGTAGCCTGGCACCATTTTGTTGTCTTAATGTCTCTACTATACTTTTTCTAGAGCAATGATTATTAACAATGATATTTTATGTAAATTTCTTACTGTATTTACATTACCTTAGTTTTTTCAATACATAAAACTAATCACAAAGGCTTCAATTCGAAAGGATTAGGATTGTATCAAAAACTTCAAAATAATTCTCTTTAATTTCATTCTTTTTACTCTATTTACGGCCCATACAATGATTAGTTTATCCTAAGATATTGTATAACCTCAACAATGTAAAAATTGACACTCCCAAATGATCAAAACATCAAATAAAATATGATTTTGCAATCGAAGTTCTAAGTTAACGTTTTCATATATTAGAGATGTATATTTATCATTTCATGTCATAAATGTAGATAACATAGATAATTACATTAGATTCTGTCTAATTTGACAAGAACAAAATAAAGCCCTACATAGAACCATGTATAAAGATCACCTGCTGATGTTTAAGCTCCCAGATTAGTTCTGTGCAAGAGTTTTAGCTATTTTTTTCACTTTTGTTTTTAAAATTACCAGCGTGACTACATTCTATTCCACTTATTTTTAATGTTAGCACATTCGTTGAAGAAGAAATAAAATGTCTAGAAAGATCATTTCAACCCATTGTTTTATAAGTTCCTTAATCATGGAGGGCTGTTTTGTCTCAGAACGACTACAGTGCACTGTTTGTAATTATGGAAGCATCTCAGTGGAATTACAAGCACCAAAAGAGAAAAAGCTCTGTGATCTGTCTGTGATTGAGAAAGATAAAATGCTTCAATGAAAATTCAGTACCCTTAGAAACTAGAAATATTCTGAGTTTTGAACTAGCAGTGAAAATTTAGAGGTAGAGAGGATTTGTTTAATCTTGAAATGACATTCTTTTTCTGAAAAGTACAAATTTTAAGCATTTTTATAAATGCTTTCTTAACATCAAATAACTCCTACAACACCATTTTGATGAGCTAAGTGCAAATGAATCAGACTATGTAGATTAAATTTCCTTTGAAATGCTCAAGGATTTAAATAACTAGGGGATGTGTGATTGGCCCAAATCATGTGGGGTTTTATTGACCAAAAAGCATTCAAAAGTCAAATTGAACTTCTCATGTCGCTAGTATGCAACTACTGGTCCATTGATAATATCTGATGTGAAATCTCAGAAAATATTTCTACATTTTCTTAATATAATTATTTTGCAATCAGTTAATAATAGATGATGTAAGACAAAGTGAACCAAGCTTTTTCCTTGATATTTTTTTTTACCAAATCTTGTGCTAAGTTTATCTGGTTATCGACAGAACTAGTTTCCTTTTGCATGTATTGTTAAACTCTGCTTCTCAATTAGAATTAACTTGCTTTTCCAGAATTTAGTTAGAGTCAAGGGTGATGAGGTCCATGGGGAAGTGTGCAGGTGGAGAACCAGGAAATTATACCCTTGAGAAGCTCTGGGGTTTTTAATCATTGAGATCTGACTCATAATGACTGATGAAAAGATTCTGCTCCACACTAGTGACTTGCAGATGGTGGAGCTGGTTTAAACTCATTTTAACTTTTTTCTTCCTTAAGCTGCCAAACATGTGCATGTGCGAATGTGTGTATATGAATATAGGATTTAAACGGCTAGCAAAAACCTTATTTTTGTTATTCTTGACAACTAAGATCTAGATGTGATTTTTCATGCGAAGAATTGTCCCACAAAAGCCTTTCACCATGAAGATGAAATCAAACACTTATGCTCTCTCACTTTCACCATCTCAGCTTGCACAAAAACATGCACACACGCACACAAACAAAAGTACACACATACATTTTTCCCCAATACTGCTGTTAATTAATATTAGCTTGGTGACCAAAACAACTAGATTTTTCTCACATATAATATATTTTAGAATATATATATTTGCATTGTAAATGCCTGTATATACACATATAAATGACTGAGAAAGGATGGTATCAGACAAAAAACAAAACATGCAATCATGAGTCAAAAATGGCACTTAGTCTGTTATCTTATTATGATTTGTAAGGTGCTTTGTGCATACAGCTGATGATAGAAGAGACACAGACCTGGCAAGCTGAGAAAAGTCAGACATATCTTCCCTCTATTCCCACACAATACGTAATCTATGTTTACATTATTCATTTTTTGTTTGAGAGGGGCAGTGACTCCCATCCTCCCTTCTTTTTTTCCCATTGGTCTAAATAATTATTGAGGTCTTTTTAATTAACAAGAATATCTAGCTCAGTTATTATCATATTAACAATGAGATCATTATAATAATGACTTAAATATAGATTGTGTTCAAAACATTTTTATTTTTGCTTCATTATGAAATAATGAACTTCATATTAATAAATGTGTTATTGTTTGGTTTACCTTCTGGAATAAATAATTAATCTCTTTGTGGGAAAAAGAATTGTATGCAGTTTCTAGATCTTGTTAATATATTTGGTCATTTGTAGAAAATTTAAATGATTTACCTTAAAAACAGGTGAAGGGAAAGTTGTTTTTAACTAAGTAAACATGGTTATTAAGGGAGATTTGGGATTATCCTATCTTCTAGGGACAGCATAAGTAGATTCAATTGATTATATAACTTGTGACATTAATGTTTTACTTTAAATTTTTTAAATATATGCTTTATGTAAAATGCATACATTAATACAGGTATAAGTAATTCAATTAAAATTATTTTCTCTAATATCATAATTCATATTATTATGTAAGTGCTTTAAATAATTGTTTATATATACTTAAGCATATAAATGTATATCTGTGTATGTGTGTATATATGTGTGTATTTGCATATGTGTGTGTGTGTAAATATATGTATGTGTATATGTGTGTCTGTTTATAACACTTGAAACATTCACAGGTAAAAGAAAAGTTCCATATAGATATATCATAATTTTCCATGAGTGTAGCTATATTATGAGAAAAAAAATACAAAATTTACTTATATATTGAATATGGACATTTAATAATAATATATATTTAACTATAGAAATATGCCAATAGCATTTGCAAGTTACTCATCTCAGAAATTACCATATGCAGATATGTTTTAAAAATTATAAATATGTTAGTTATACAAATGGATAAAATCCTTTTAGCCACCTTACTTTATCGTTATCAATATTTTAAACTGTTAAATACTTGGTGGTTTTAACATATTTTCTATGTATGTTAAAACTTTTCATACTTTTGTCCTTGAAGGAGTGAAAGTTACTCTCTTTGAAGAAATGCAACTATAAGATAATATTACCTGCAACTCATGCTGGGATATATCATATTTGTGATATATCTGTTCCATATATTCTTTCCCTCTTCTATTTCTTTATTTATTTCAGGATAGATATTCAATTGAAATCTACAACTTCTATTTTCCTACTTTTTACTCCAGTAAATTGTAGTCTTTCCAGACTCAGTAGAGAAGGGTACAAATGGGAAAGGTTTTCTCTAAAATGATGGCCTAGTAGTCTTGAGGATGTCCTGGGATTGCTAATGGTCCAAACTCACCTCACATACAGCAATGTTTCCTCATTTTCCATTTTTATTCTCACAGTCCTAGTTACTCTAGCACATCCAAGGCCTGTTGATCAGTCATATAAAACGCTCTTGACACTTAATAGTGTTTGTTATAAGCAACACCCTAATCCTGGTACCAATCTTCTGTATTGGTCCATTTCTATTGCTTAAAACAGTATACCCGACACTTCATAAAAGTAATTTATGAAGAAATGAAATTTATTTCTTACAGTTTGGAGGCTGGGAAGTCCACAGTCCAGGGAACACATCTGGGGAGGGCCTTCTTATGGTTGGGAACTCTCTATAGGGTCCCATGGTGAGAAGAATGTCAAATGGAGAGAATGAGCTGAGCAAGAGAGAACTAACCTCACTTGCTCTCATAAATCCATCAGAACCGTGCCCATGACCACCCATTAAATCATCAACCCATTATTCCATGTTCGACATCCTCTGCACACTGATGCAGGGGTTGGACCTCCAAGTCCTTGGGCAGCCCTGATTCTGTGGCTTTCCCAGGTTTAGCCCACACTTCAGCTCTCCTGGGCTGGAGTTGCACAATGGCAACTCTTCAATTCTGAGGTCTCCATGGTGGTCCCACTCCCACAACTCCAACTAGGCATGGCCCATGTGGGGGTTCTCCACTGCAATTCCAGCTCCACATTTCTGCTCAGCATTGCTCTAGTGAAGCCTCTCTTAGTGTCTCTCTCCCTGTGATAGATCTCTTCCTGGGCCCCCATGCTTTTCCATACATCCTTTGAAATCAGGGTGATGCCTCCTCAGGTCTTGTTTTGTTGTGAGCCTGCAGATTTAACACCATGTGGACATGGCCAAAGCTTCTGGCATGTTATCTTCCAAAGCAGCAGGTCCAGCAGCACCTGGGGCCAATTTGGCCATGGCTGGAGCAACAGGACCAGTCAGGGTGCCAGGTGCAGCAACCCCGAGGTGGCCCTGGGCAGAGAGCCCATGGAGGACTCTCCAAGCCTTTTTTTCTGAAACCATTTCTTTTCCCTAGGCCTTTGGGCATGTGGAGGGAGAGGATGCCTCAAAAAGTTCTGAGATGCCTTCAGAGTCTTCTATTCTTTTGGTAATCTCTTCCTTCTGTGGTGATCTCCTTAGCAAATGGTCACTGAGCTACACCCTTGTTTTTCTCTTGTGTATATGCTTTTTTACTCTTTACATGGCCAGGCTGAGAGTTTTCCAATTTTTCACCCTCTGCTTCTCTTTTAATTATAAATTTTGGCTTTGTGTTTTGCCTTTGCTGTCATAACTGAGAGTAGGCTGTTAAAAGAAGTCACACAGCTTCCTGAATGCTTTGTTGCTTAGAAATTTCTTCCAAGGATACTAGTTCATCACTTTTAAGTTCCACATTCCATAAAACCCTTGGGCATGCAACTCTATAACAAGAGTGACTCTTGCTCTAGTTTCCAATAAATTCTTCCTCATTTCCCTCTGAGACTTCCTCAGCATGGCCTTTATTGTCAATATTTCCATCAGCGTTCTGGTTATAACCATTTAACTAGTCTCTAAGAAGTTCCAAACTTTTCCTCTCTTCTTGTCTTCTAAGCCCTCACCAGAATCTAGGCATTTTCTAGCCTGATCCTCCAAATTCTTCCAGCCTCTGCCCATCACCCAATTCCAAAGCTGCATGCACATTTTCAGATATGTACTATTAGCAATGCCTCATTCTTAGTACCAATTTTATGTATTAATTTGTTTTGGTTGCTTATAAAAGAATACCTGAAACTGGATAATTTATTAACAAATGAAATTTATTCCTTATTCTTTTGGAGGTTGGGAAGTCCAAGGTTGGGGGAACATGTCTGGTGAAGGCCTTCTTCCTGGTGGAGTGACTCTCTACAGTAATTCAGGGTATCACATGGCAAGAGAATAACCTCAGCAAGACTGAGCTAACTTTCTCACTTTCCCTCCTTATAAAGCCATCAGAACTGTGCTCATTACTCCATGAATAGATAAATCCACTCAGGAGGGCACTGTCCTCACAATGTAATCACCTCTTACAGGCCTTTCTTTCAATTACCATAATTAGATTTCCCACCCTCTTTACACAATGGGGTTACAATGGGGTCAAACTTCAGTGAGTTTTGGAGGGACATTCTATCCACACCAGTTCCCAACACACACTTCTAATCTAAAATATAATACAAATGTTTGGATTACTGTTATAACAAAAGATTTCATTATTTTCCTGGCTTCATTAATTTTTTTCCTTCATTGCAAACCCTTCTCATAAAATATACTGTGTACAATTAAATTTCTTATGTCTTTGCCATTTAACCACATGGAAAGCCTTTGCAAATGTGTTCACATTTCTCATGACCAAATTATTTTGTAGACAGGGAAATCACCACTTTATTATTCTGTATTTTCAGTAAAGAAGGTCAGATCTGTTGTGCTTAAGTGGAGGAGCAAATGCAGTACTTTTGAACCTCTTCAGATTTTGAATATTGAAGGTTCTGACAATTTCTGAGAACTGCCAAAAACCGAAGGATGAATTATATTCTTAAGGAAAGGCAGCCTTTAAGCAGAGGTATTTTAAAAATGAAATGCACTTTGAAATTACTTCTACTTTTCTTTTCCAGTTGTAGTTAGTCCAGAGCCCTGAGCATAAAAGAATCTCGGTTATAACCAGACCTTTATGCGTGGGTGGAAGACATGCAGAATTACAAAATTCAGTGAGTTTGCCTGGGGCTCTAATAATATTGAATCATCCTCACATCTCGAACAATATGGATTTAACTTCCAGTACCAGGTCTTTCCATGTCACAGCTGACCACTGGGAAGGCCAATTACCAAGCAACCGCGGTCAATTTCTTTGTTTAGAACCCCATCTGGTTATAAAGCCTTTCTTACTTCTTGGGGATAGACCAGAACCATGGGTCCAATTTACATGGGTTAGGTGGTACAAGTGCCTCTTCAGTTGCATGGTCTCCACAAGCTGCAACTGATTAATTTTGTGGTTTATTTACTTTGCAATGACCTCGAAACAGCAGCACATCCCCTCATGACCACATGGATTGAATACTACGTCGTAACCTCCTAACAGGGCTCTCAGCAGAACTTCTCCATTGCTAGCAACTTGTGTGGAATTCAGCAGCACAATCTCTCAGTGGTGTAAGTAATCATGATCAAATTTTGTGTGTCTCTTCCCGATTTTGGTATGGGCTGCCTATGTGGTGGAGTGACTCTCAGTTGGCTTTTCAGATTTTTAATGAAGAGCAAACATTGTTTTGGAGTGGCAAACTTGAGGAGCAGAGGACTGGTGGAAAATGTTTTTGGCAGAAATATTAGCATGGTCAGCCATAACAGCTGGTAAGACTGCACAGTAAGTGCACTTATAGTGAAAAAACAGGATCTACTAGCTGGAAAACTCATAATTCTGTTGGTGAAGCTTCAGTAACAACTCTGATTTGAACCTCATACATCTTCCAAATTACTTAATCTCGAGTTATTGCTTCTAAGAATCTAAAAGATTTCTGTGCAGTATACCATAATAGTATCTTCTTAGCATCTCTACTGGATTTTTGTTTTTTGTCATGCTATCATTAAAGTAAATTTATGCATCTATATCTTTGCTCTTATTCAATCAATGAGTATTTTTTAAATTAATTAATTAATTAATTAATTAGTTAATTTTGAATATTCATGAGATACAAAGCTGATTGTCCCCCCTCCTGCCAATGATGTGGGGGCCAGATTGATATTGGGGGCATACCCATTACCAGAAATTACTTTTGTACCCTTTGTCCTCATCCAATTATCCCCCAACTTTCCTCCCCTTCCCCCTCTCCCCTCAACTCTAATTTGTAGCCCTAGGAATGGTCCCTCTGTCTGTTGAATCATGGAACTACTGTGACCTTTCTTTCCTTCCTTCTTTCTCTCTTAGCTCCCACATATGAGTGAGCACATGTGGTATTTATCCTTCTGTGCCTTGCCTGTTTCACTCAGCATAAGTTTCTCCAGGTTCATCCATGTTGTTGCAAATGGGAGTATTTCATTCTTTTTTATGGCAGAGTAGCATTCCATACTGTATATATACCAAAGTTTCCTTATCAATCACCTATTAATGGACATTTAGGTTGGTCCCATATCTTGGCTATGGTAAACAGAGCGGCAATAAACATGGAAGTGCAGATTATCTCTTCTACATGATGATTTCCATTCCTCTGGATATATACCCAGAAGAGGGATTGCTGGATCATATGGAAGATCTATCTTTAGTTGATTTCCAAAGTGGAAATCCAACCCTCCAAATTGTTTTCCAAAGTGGTTGTACTAATTTACATTCCCACCAACAGTGCTGTAGTGTTCCCTTCTCTCCATACACTTGCCAGTATTTATTATTCACCATCTTTTTGATCATAGCCAGTCTAACTAGAGTGAAGTGGCATCTCAATGTGGTATTAATTTTCATTTCCCTGATGACTAGTGATGTTGCGCATTTTTTCATGTATCTGTTGGCCATTTGTATGTTTTCCTTTGAAAAATGTCTATTCAGTTCCTTTGCCCATTTTTTAATTGGGTCATTTTTTTTTTTTTTTACTGTATAATTGCTTGACTTCTATGTATATTCTAGATATTAGTCCCTTGTCAGATGCATAGTTGGCAAAAATTTTCTCCCACTCTGTAGGTTGTCTTTTCACTCTGTTGATTGTTTCTCTTGCTGTTTAGAAAATTTTAAGTTTGATATAGTCCCATTTGTTTATTTTTTCTTTTGCTGCTTGTGATTTTGGGCTCATGTTCATATAGCCTGTGCCCTGACCCAACAGCTGAAGTGTTTCACCCATATTTTCCCCTAGTAATTTTAGAGTTTTGGGTCTTATATCTAGGTCTTTAATCCATTTTAAGTTTATTTTAGTGTATGGTGAGAGATGCATATCTAGTTTCATTCTTCTGCATATGGATATCCAGTTTTGCCAACACCACTTGTTGAAGAGTCAATCTTTTCCCCATTGTAGATTTTTGTTGCTTTTGTCTAATATCAGATGGCATAAGCCTGAGGAGTGATTTCTGGGTTCTCTATTCTACTCCACTGGTCTGAATGTCTATTTTTATACCAGTACCATGCTGTTTTGGTTACAACAGCTTTGTAGTATAATTTGAAGTCAGGCAGAGTCTCTGGATTTTTTTTTTTTTTTCCTCAGGACTGCTTTGGCTTTTCTGGGTCTTTTGTTTTTCCATACGAAAGGTAAGATAGTTTTTTCCATTTCTGTGAAGAATGTTATTGGTATTTTTATGGGGGTTGCATTGAATCTGTAGATCGCTTTGGGCAGTATAGACATTTTCACAATGTTAATTCTTCCAATCCAAGAGCATGGAATATCTTTCCATATTTTTGTGTCTTCTTTAATTTCTTTCAGAAGTGGGTTGTAATTCTCATTGTAGAGGTCTTTAACCTCCTTGGTTAAATTGATCCGTAGGTATTGTATTTTTTTGGTGACAATTGTAAATGGGCTTACTTTCTTTATTTCTCTTTCTGTTAATTAATTATTTGAGTACATACATGCTACTGATTTCTGGGCATTTATTTTGTATCCTGCAATATTACTGAAGTTATTAACCGGCTCTAGGAGTTTTTTGATAGTGTTTAGGTTTTTCTGTATATAGTACATGTCATCTGCAAAGAGGGAAAGTTTGACTTCATCTTCTCCAATCTGGATTCCCTTTATTTCTTTCTCTTGCCTGATTCCTCTAGCTAGTACCTCCAGTACTATGTTGAATAGAAGTGGTGAGAGTGGACATCCTTGTATTATTCCTGTCTTTAAGTGGAAGGCCTTCAGTTTTTCCCCATTCAGAGTAATACTGGCAGTGGGCTTGTCATAGATGGCTTTTATTGTGTTGAGATATTTTCTTTCTATACCTAATTTGTTGAGAGGCTTTATCATGAAGGGATGTTGAATTTTGTCAAATGCTTTTTCAGCATCTATTGAGATAATCATATGGTCTTTGTCCTTGAGCTTGTTGATGTGATGTATCACATTTATGGACTTTCATATGTTGAACCATCCTTCCATCCCTGGGATGAATCTCACTTGATCATAGTGTATAATTTTTTTAATATGTTGCTGTATTCTAATTGCTAATATTTTACTGAGGATTTTAGCATCTAGGTTCATCAAGGATATTGGCCTGTATTTTCTTTCTTTGTTGTGTCTTTATCTGGTTTTGGTATCAGAGTTATGTTGGCCTCATAGAATGAGTTTGGGAGAGTAGAGTCTGTTTCAATTGTTTGGAACAGTTTCATGAGAATTGGTATTAACTCCTCTTTAAAAGTTTGAGAGAATTCAGCTGTACAGCCATCCAGACCTGGACTCTTTTTTTGTTGGAAGATTGCTAATTACTGCTTCACTCTCCTTGCTTGTTATTGGTCTTGTTAAAGGTTTCCTATCTCTTCTTGGTTCAGTCTTGGTAATTTATATGTGTCTAGAAACTTATCCATATCTTCCAGATTTTCAAATTGTTGTCATACAGTTGTTTATAATAGTCTCTAATGGTTCTTTGTATTTCTGTGGTGTCAGGTGTAATGTCTCCCTTTTCATTTCTGATTTTTGTTATTTGGGTCTTCTCTCTCTCTCTCTCTCTCTTTTTTTTTTTTTGGTTAACCTAGCTAATGGTGTGTCTATTTTGTTTATCTTCTCAAAAAAAAAAATTTTAGTTTTGTTAATCTTTTCTATTGTTTTTTGAGTCTCTATTTCATTCAGTTCTGCTCTGATCTTATTTCTTTCTTTCAATCTACTGCCTTTAGGTTTGTATTGTTGATGTTTTTCAAGTTCTTTGAGGCATAGCATTAGGTCATTAATTTGGAGTCTTTCCATTTTTTTGATATAAGCATTTACTGCAATAAATTTCCCTCTTAGTAGTGGTATGATTCATCTTTGTTTTCATTAGTTTCTAGAATTTTATTCATTTCCTGTTTAATTTCTTCTTGGACCCATAGGTCATTCAGGAGCCTATTATTTATTTTCCATGTATTTATATATCTTACAGTGAGTTGCTTATTGTTTATCTCCAGTTTTAGTCCATTGTGGTCTGAAAAGATTGTTGGAATGATTTCAATTTTTAAAAATTTGCTGAGACTAGATTTGTGGCCTAATATG
This sequence comes from Cynocephalus volans, assembly GCF_027409185.1. Lineage (NCBI taxonomy): Eukaryota > Metazoa > Chordata > Mammalia > Dermoptera > Cynocephalidae > Cynocephalus > Cynocephalus volans. The sequence goes on along the minus strand of NC_084468.1, from coordinate 97,401,332 downwards.
TGGTCTATCCTGGAGAATGTACCATGAGCTGATGAAAAGAAAGTGTATTCTTTAGCTGTTGGGTGAAACGTTCTGTATATATCTTCCAAGTCCAGTTGGTCTAGGGTGTTGATTAAATCCTGTGTCTCTTTGTTGACTTGCTGCCTGGAAGTCCTGTCCCATACAGAGAAAGGGGTGCTCAGATCAACCACTATTAATGTATTAGAAAGTATCTCCTTCTTTAGGTCTAAGAGTGTTTGCTTGATATATCTGGGTGCTCCGGTATTGGTTGCATAAATGTTTATGATTGTTGTGTCTTCTAGCTAGATAGTTCCCTTTATCATTATGTAATGGCCTTCTTTGTCTTTTCTATTGTTTTTTTGGTTTAAAGTCTATTTTGTCCGATATAAGAATAGCTACTCCTGCTCATTTTTGGTTTCCATTTGCATGGTATATCTTTTTCCATCCCTTCACTTTTAGTCTATGAGTGTCATTACAGGTGAGGTGGGTCTCTTGAAGACAGCATATACTTGGGTCTATCTTTTTAATCCAGTTAGTCTGTGTCTTTTGAATGGGGAGGTTAGTCCATTCACATTTAGAGTAGTTATCATAAAGTGTTGTTTAATTCCTGTCATTTAATTGCTATTTAGGTGGTTTAAATATCTTTTGATCATTATTTTCCCTTTTATTTCTCTTCTTAATGTGAGTTGGGGATTTAAGGTGGAATGGTTTAGCTTCTTTTTCTTTCTTGCTGGCATTTTTGTTTTAACTGTGGGTTTTGCTCTTTCTTGTGTATTCATGATGATGGTCATCATTATTCAGATTCCAGATGAATGACTCCCTTGAGAATTTCTTGCAGGGCTGGACGTGTGGTGGTGAACTTCCACAACTTTTGTTTGTCTGGGAAGTACACTATTTCTCCCTCATTTCTGAAGGAGAGACTTGCTGGGTAAAGAATTCTTGGGTGGCAGTTTTTTTCTTTTAGCATTTTGAATATATTGTTCCACTTTCTTCTGTCCTATAGGGTTTCAGTTGAGAAGTCTGCTGTTAGTTTAATGGGAGTTGCCCTGTAAGTGACCTGACACTTTTCTCTTGCTGCTTGTAGAGTTCTATCTTTGTCTTTGAGCTTTGCAAATTTAACTATAATATGTCTTGGGGAGGATCTTTTTGGGTTGAATCTGTTTGGGGACCTTTGAGCTTCCTGGCTCTGAAGGTCTGTATCTTGCCCTACACCTGGGAAGTTTTCTGTTGCTATTTCCTTGAGTAGGTTTTCGATACCTTTTCCCTTTTCCTGCCCTTCAGGAATACCCACAACTCAGATGTTAGAGCACTTGAGATTGTCTGCTGTCTCTCTTAGGTTTTCCTCATTATTTTAAATTCTTTTTTCCTTTGTTTTTGTCTGCCTGAGTTATTTCAAAAAGACCATCTTTAAGCTCTGAAATTCTTTCTTCTGCTTGCTCTACCCTGCTGCTCAAGTTCTCAGTCATGTTTTTTGTTTCATTGAGTGAGTCTTTCATTTCTAGAAGTTCTGCTGTACTCTTTTTTATGGTATTAATCTCTTTGTAGATTTCCTCCTTCATATTCTGGATATTTTTCTTGTTTCATTGTGTTCTCTAATTGAGTCTTCCTTTATTTCTTCAAGTTTTCTTAAGATCATTACTCAAAATTCTTTTTCAGACATTTCAAGGATTCCCTGATCCATGGAGTCTGACTTTGGAGCATTACTGTATCCTTTTGGTGGTGTCATTTTTTTTTTATTGTTTGTACTTCTAGTGTTTTTTTGCTGATGCTTGGTCATTTGGTAGGGGGTTTGCTTCTTCTATTACACTGAGGTTAGCTGTGGAGTGGCCTTGGTTGCTACTGCAGGGGGTGAACTGTCTTACTTGACAGTAGGTGTGGTGGTAGTTATGTTAAACCAACTTGGTTCCTGTTCAAGACTCTGTGGCCATAGAATGGGCCCCTAACGCATGGAGTTCTGCTGGGTAAAACTTGGTGGGTCAGATCCATAGGCTTGTGCTCCCCCCTAGGTCTGAGGTGGGATGAAGGGCCACATGGAGCCACATGGTTCCGCTGGCTGGCTGGTGCCTGTGGGCTCACCTGCGTGGTGCTGGTTAGGGGCAATGGGGTGGGGCCTGGAGCTCCCCCTCTGCCTGGGTCCAAGGCGGTCTCAATAAGTATTTTTTAAGGGCTATTTTTGCCTTTCAGATAACAAAAAAATTAATTAAACATACTCCCTATGCTTCTACACTATACAATCTTGTAGGTAAGGAAAAATAACTGTAAACAACTACAAAAACGTGATGTAAATATAAAGTATTATGGGAGTTCAGATGAGGGAAGGGATTTTTTTCTATCTGTAATGATTAAGAAAAGCTGTAAGGCTGAGATAGCATCGGAGTTTAGCCTTGAATGATGAGTCGAACTTGGAAAACCAAATACAGGAAAAAAAAAATAGCCTAAGCAAAGGTAATATACCAGAGGTACACAGTTCTCTACTTCGACCAGAATGTCTAAAGTTAACATCAGAAGATAAGACTGAGGAGGTGGGTTGAAGGTATATCTTGGTGGACCTTAAAAGCTAGTTGAAAAAAAAAAGAAGTTAGGTTTTACTTTAGACAATGAGAAAGCTTAAAAATTTTTAAACAGAGAAATTTAGGGAGCTCAGGTACTTCAGAAATATCCAATCATTCATATGTTAAGAAAATGTCATCTACGAATCATTTTTAATCCATTCATCTATCAAAGTCTACAGAAATCAGCCAGACAACACTTTGTTTCTTTGTATCCAGTTAACAGTTCTTCAGAGTATATCACTGCATTTGTCTAAAGAATTTGCTGTAATTCACAGTTGCCATTATTCAGGCTAGACCTCTTGTGGCTAGTCCATGTGAGTATAATTTCATGGCTTTCTCTTAAAATGAGGGCAATATTTATTAATACATGAAATTAATTAATACAAATTAATTCTTTATTATACAAAGAACAGAGAAAATGTTATGAAATAATTCAATGGTTTTTAGGGAGGGAGGGCCTTAGTCTCGCATTTTTGGGAAAAAGAATGGGTCATGCAACACCATAAGCCCATCCTAGCATTCTACTTGGAAACTTATTTATTTAAATGTCATTCAGAATAGAGGATATAACCTATTAAATTGTATTTTTCTTAGCAGCTCTGTTTGCTAGAGTTCACTAGACTCTTTCCTGCCCAACTTGTAAACTTAATATCTTTCAGAACCAGATTGGGAAATACCTTTTCAACTTTATTTTTTTACTTGGTTGATTAATGTATGACGTGCATTTTTAAAAATGCCTTTTGTGCCAGTATTAGAGTACTCTAAAATGAAACAAACAGTATTTAAATTATTTCTATACTTAAAGCTTATAAGCTACCTAAGTTGTTGCAGTGATTAAAGGGTAACAGGAAAAAACAAAAATGTGTGCCATAAATCTACCTTGCTAAATTGTATTTTGTGTTTCTAGCTCACCTTAAAACATTTATCTTTTAGTAGATGTAAAAATCAATAATAATATTGGTAGCTTTTGAAATTTTTAATTTAAAATATTTTTGATACTTTGATTTAAAACAGCCTCTTGCTATCTGACTTGATACGCTGTTTCTTAATTTTGTCTAAAATATCCATAAAAACTCAGAAAGATACAAAAATTCACAGTATTGTGTATTAGAGTGAGAAATCAACTTAATGTGAATGTTTAAAAGGAATCGTCCCCAACCTTAACATTCTCTGAATTAGAGCAACAGTTTTCAACTGGGGGCAATTGTGCAGCCTCTTTTCCTCCCTTACCAAACCAGGGAATTTTGCCAATGTCTGGAGATGTCATTTTCCACAACTTGGAGAGCAGTAGAGATGTGCTAGTGGCATCTAGTGAGTAGAGGCCAGAGATGTTGCTAAACATACTAAAATGCACAGGAAGCCTCCAACAACAAAGAATTATTTGGTTCAAAAAGGTGATAGTGCTGGGAATGGGAAACCTTGGATTAGAGGAAAAATGGAAATAACTGAATTACCCATACCATGCTTACAGTGAGTTTGTATTTCTAAAATTACATAGGAAGATTATTGGTCCCCTTCCATTGTTGGTCCACTGAATCAGGAATATAAAACTGCATCAACAAGGTAAGAGAAAGAAAAGTACATTGAGAATTGCAAGAGTAACCTGGAAGCCAGAAAATAGGATTAATATCTTTAGTATGGTGAAGAAAGATAACTGTCAACTTAAAATTCATTATGTAGTAAATATTTCTTTGGACAGGACAAGGATGCATTGAAGATATTTTGAGTAAACAAGATTGAGAGTATCTCATTAAGGAAAAATTTTAAAGGTGTACTTAATACAACTTTAATGCTCCCAGATGATAGTCTGAGAAAGAAGGAGAAACAAAGAAAAAAAATTGTGATAAAAATGTTAGTTAACCTAAATAAATCTTGACTTTTTAAACTAACAGTAATATTAATTATAGGTTAAAATTAATTAAACTATAAGAGAAAAGCACATATCCATCAGAAGGTAGTGCTTGATGGTTTACAAGGAGGATACCTCAATAAGTTGAATTTGCATTTTCATTTGTTGTGAAACTACTAAAATAAAAATAATGGAGTACATGACTCCTAGGAAGATGATGTGGCTGTATTATTAAGAATAAAAATAGACTTTGGATTAAAAAAAAGCATGTCTAATGAGATACAGAAGGGAAAAAATAATGATAAAAAGATCAATTTACAAGGGAGATAGAAAAATTTTAATCCCCTGTGCAATGAATAACATAGTCTTAAAAAATAAAGCAAAAATTATTGCAATACAAACAAAAAATTCCACAATTTAGTGGAGAATTTTCAAAATACTTTTATCCCAAATAGATAGATCAAGAGACAAAAATGTGATTTCCGGTCAAGATGGCAGAATAGACAGTCCCTAGTGTCACTCTCCCACAAATCAACCAATTTACAACAATAAAAACGCAATGACAGCCAAACTGGGGCCTCTAGAGCTCAGGGGAAGAGGAGGAGAGACCTACGAAGTGCATGAAGGTGGGAAAAGCCATGATGAAAGAAAGAAAAAACCACTCAGACCATTTTGAGCCCCAGTCACTTCCAGGCTGGAGTTGCTGAGTGCGTGGAGCAGGAGCTGGTAAAAGCCACAGCTGTGCACTTCAAATGGAGTTGCTTGGAGGTGGCAGGGGAGAAGAGGGCCTTGGTGGCCCCTAGGCCTGCAAGACCACTAATAGGGTACCTGTGCACCCACATAGGAGTGAGGAACCACAACAACTGAAAAATAAGAGCCACTCAGAGGCTGGTGAGTCATCGCAAGCAACTGGCACATGGCCCGTCTCATGGGAAGTGTTTGCAGCATGGGTGGTGAGGGAGATGGGCCCACTGGGAGAACACTGGGGCACAGCAAGGACAGGTGATCTGCACCCCAATCAGTGAAGGACCACTCAGAGGAGTCAGGAATATAGAATGGCATAGGGTGCAGTTTGATGAAAAGACTCAGGCCCAGACCAGAGTTTTCACACAATCAGAGTGCACTGGATCTCTTGAGAGCTGGAAGTACCTATAAAGTCAGTCATTAAAACCTGCTCTCCATAAAAAGCCTTCCCTAGAGAATCAGCAGCAAAGCAGCAATTTAGCTCAACCACAGAGCTCAAGTACCAGTCCACACAGGAAGTTCTTCCATTTTAGAAGTAAGCAAAGGAAAACAAATTAGTTTCAGTGCAGAGTTTAAATGGTGGGAACAGCAAATAATCCAAAACAGAACTGAACGAAAAAACAAAATACCCACAACCAGAGACAAAATTTCATATTGACTAGTAAAGTTCTCATTACACCAAAGAACACCTATAACACATAGAAGGACCAGAAGTCCCTTAGGATACTAAGCCAGACAGTGAAGAAGGCCGGGGGCCTCAGCAATGCCCCCAACACCCACAACCAACTGTGAAGGTTGGGGATGAGGTCCTTAGCCACACCCCTCAACATCCACAGCCAGCCCAATGGAAACCACTGAGCAACTGCAGGAAGTGCTCCAGGCTCTCCCAAGCCAGGGTGGTGGGGGGCTTTGGACCTCAGCCATTCCCCCTGACACCTGCAGCCAGCCTAGAGATGATCTTTGAAACACCAAAGGAAGCACCCTGAGCTCTTCTGAGCCAGGGAGGTGGGTAGCTTCAGACCTCCGCCACTCCACCTGACACCTGAAGTCAGCCCAGAGATGACCACCAAGCTGCTGCAGGAAGCACTCCAGGGTCTCCTGAGCTGGGGCAGCGGGGGGCTTTGGGCTTCGGCCATGCATCCCAATACCCACAGCCAGCCCAGCAGCGACCACAGAGCTGCCACAGGAAGTGCCCTGGTCTCTCTTGCCCCAGGGTAGTGGGGGGCTGAGGAACTCAGCCATGTCCCCCCAATACAGACAATCAGCCTGGTGATGACCACCAAGCCAACGCAGGAAGTGTCCCAAGCTTTCCTAAGCCAGGGCAGTGGGGGGGCCTTGGGCCTTGGCCACATCCCCCTGACATGTGCAACCAGCCCAAGGATGACCACCAAGCCGCAGCAAGAAGGGCCCCGTGTTTCTGAGCTGGGATGGTGGGAGGAGGGAGAGGGCTTTTGTGATACCTGCCAACATCTGTACCAAGCCACCACTGGAAACCCCCAGCATCCCCTGTGGGAATGAAAGGGGTGCCACAGGCCTCAATCCCATTCCTCCTCCTTCCTCTTTCTTCCATCCCATTTCCTTTCCCTTTTCCCTCTCCCCCTCCCTCCCAACTGCTCCACAACAACATCCTAGAATGTAAAAGAGAATATTAATAAAATTTTATTTTCTTCAAAAAAATAAATAAAAAATAACCACAACCTCATGATGAAATCTCAATGAATAATAGTTCCTTAATATCAAAACAAACAAACAAACAAAAACAAAAACAAGAGACAAAAATGTCAATAAGAATACAGAAGCTTTAGTCAACAGAACAAGTTAACTCTAAGTCATATAAAAGTTTTCATTCAAGTGCATACTATTTTCAATCACATACTCTACTAAATTTGGAACACAGCAGACTATAAATTAAAACTCAACAATCAACATGGCAATCGTATTCTCTAACCATAAAGCAATTAAGCTAAAAATACACATCGAAAAACACATAAAACAAAAACAAGTAGAAACAAGTCATGTTCAGAAATTTAGAAACACATTTTAAACCAACATATAGATAAAAAAGTGTTGGAAATCAAAAATGTTTAGAATGGAATAATAGTCAAAACTCTACACTTTAAAATTTGTGGCATGTAGACAAAGTTCTTGATACTTGGAAGAAAAAAGTAATATATAGCATGAATCCGTATAATAGAAAGAAAGACTGCCTTAATGTGCTAAGCAACCATCTTAAGAAAGAATATAAAAACAGCAGAATCATCACCCAAAATAAATTAGGAGAAAATAAATTATAAAGATAAGATGAATAAGTAAAACAAATTCTGAAAACTAATCTATAACAAATAGAATTAAAAAGGGAAATGTAGATGCTTGAAAAAAACCAATAAAATTGACAAACCTCTTATAAGATTGATCAAGACATAAAGAGTAGAGGCATAAAAAATTTTAGGAAAGTAAAAAAGAACATATCAATAGCTGCAGATGTAGAGAATAAGAACCCATGTAGTTTATATTACAAGCCCAGCTTCTATAGCCACATTGAGAGTGTTTATGTCTAAGCCCCACTACTCATTAATGCTTTTAACCATCATGATCAAGTTAATCAATCTTTCTCTGCTTCAGTTTCACCATCTATAAAAAAGGGAAAATAATAAGACCTATCTCAATGTATAGTGTTAGGATTAAATAGGTAATATATGGTATGCAGTTAGAACAGCATAGCATGTAGTGAATGCTGTGTAGGCATTTTGTTATTTGTGTATATATATAGTTATATGTTCATTTTATTGTCATCATCATGATTATTATTTGAACTGCTTTGTGCTGACAAAATTTAAAACAAATAAAATGAAAAAAATTCCTAGAAAAATATGACAATAAAACTTACTTAAGAAGAAATAGAAAACCTGTATAATTGAATAACCATTAAATAAAATCCATCAACAATAAAAACCTTCCCATAAAGAACATATAGGTTCAGATACTTTCACCAATAAAATATACCAATTATTCAATCATCAAATTAATCCAATTTTACACAAAATAATATGGATTACAGAAATAATGGAAATACTTCTTAACTCTTTTTATGAACATAGTCTAAACCATGGACTGAAAACTGATAGGGATAGCACAGACAAGGAAAATTAGAGACTATATTCACTTGAAAACAAAAGAAAAAAATCTTAAATAAAAATGAACAAATAGAATTTAGCATTATATAAAAATAATATGTTACGGCTTAAGTGGAGCTACTCCAGGATTACAATGTGGCTTAAAAATAGAAAAATTTCCTAGCATAATGCACCATAATGCTAAATAAGACAGGAAAAATCTCCTTTTCTCAATAAAGATCAACTGTTTGATAAAACTGAATTTCTATTTATAATTAAAAAAAGAAATTTAGCAAAAAGCAACCGCAAGAAATGTCCTCATAAATAAGATCCACAAAAGAAAATCTGTAACATGTAGAAAGATTAATTGGGAAGACTGAATGAATTCCTTTTAATTGGACAGCAAGACAAGGATGACTGCTATCAGCTTTTCAATTCAGCATTTTACTGAAAATTCTAGTCAGCTTAGAAAGACATGAACAAATTAAAGATTTAAAAACTGGATAGATAAAAACAAAACTGTCTATATCAAAAACTCAGACTATCAATAATAAAGCTGCTATATACAAAAAAAGTATTTTAATACATAAACCACAAAAGGTTAGAAAATACATTAAAATATTATTGATAATAGTACCAAAAAGGATAGAATACTTAAGAAAAAGATCAACTAAAAATATGGAAGACTTCTGGAGAAAATCATAAAATTAAAGAAGAGCAAAAGAGAAAAATTCTGAGTAATTGAAATAGAAGAAAAGGGGAAGAAAATTTTCTATGGCCACTAGATTCTTCATCTGAGTATCAATTACTTTTCACTACTGTATAGATTGATTATAAATATAAGCTGTACTTTGTAAATTGGGCAGGTATAGTTTGTTTAATGATGCTTTATAATTTTAGTCTTTTAAAAATTACACTGTTCGAAAAAAATTTTTTTCTAAATCTTGATCACTTTCTAGCTGTCCAATTTTAGTGCACTCAATAACTTCTATAAAAATATCCTTGACAACAAATTCTGCAGGCTTAGACAATTTCTTTCAGCTGATTCACTATACATTCCACCAATTTCTTAAAACTCCACAGTAATTTCACATTTTGAACATGCATAGGCTATAAAGTAAAAACTCAAAAATTAACATGTCAATCATATTCTCTAACCAAATCAAGGTCGTATCTTGGATTTTTGCTCAAAGACCTCAAACACAAAATAATTTTGGTTGCTCATTCATTGGCTCTTTTATTTTATTCATCTAGTTAACAAATGTTTATTGATTTCCTGATATGTATTGTAGGTTAAAGGAAATGAAGTCAATATGAATACTTCCCCCCACTTCCCAGTATAGTTTACAACATAGCTGGGAAGATGGAAAATAGTGTTAGTGATGATGGTACAGTGTGGTAGGTGCCGCCTCAGGGTTCTGTGGGGCACAGAGTCTCCTGAACTAGATTGACGGGTCAAGGAAGACTTCCTGAGCTTGTACAGCCTATGCCTAGGATGTGTTTTAAAGTTTAAACAGACTAATTAATCTGTTGCAATTGGCAGAAACTCAAAGCAAGCCCTGATTGAAAGATGGGGACTCTGCAGGCTCACATGAACGAAAAGTCCAAGGGTAAAACTCACTTTAGGCCGAGTGCTATATCAAGAACCTGCCCCTTTCCACTTTTTGCTTTTTTCATCTTAGTTTTCTTTTTTTATTGACTTATTTCTCAGGCAGGCTCACTCTTGTGGAGGAAAGATGGCCACCAGCAGACCCAGACTACTGACTTAGCTGATCATCATCCCCAAAGATAAGGCTGTGTTTTCTTTCTAATCCATCTAACAAAAGCCCTGAGCTTGACCCTGGTTGGTCTGGAATGAATGAATGTCTCTTTCTTACCCAATCATCAAGGGAAAAGAATATGTACCATGGAGCACATGCTCACACTTAGCGTTTGGGTAGGGTATCTGTGGAGAAATGGATTAACAGCATTCAAGCCACATGGATGAAAAGAAGGGAAGCATTATTTCCCAAGGGAAAACTGAGGTTTGTTTGCAGAGAGGAATGAATGTTGGACAGGAAAAAACAAAAAGCACAAAAGCTATGTACGATGGAGGAAGACAGGAAGAAAATTCTAGGCAGAAAAAAAAAGAAAAGAAAAAAGTGCAGCATATGAAAATCATGGAAACATGAAATTGCATAATAATTTTGGGGAGCACTATGTAATCGAAAGTGTTTGGAGCAAAGATTATGAAGTGACAGTAGAGGTTAGGAGGACTGTTTCGGAGAAGTACCTGAAAAGCTTGCCTGTTTTGAACATTCCCCTCATTCCTTGAAGTACTGACTGGGAAATGCCTCGTCTTGTGAAATACACACAACTTACTTTTGAAGAAACTATTTGAGAGTTGTTTATATTTTGAGAATCTTCAGGAATTCCCATATGGACCCATTTTTTTATTTGTAAAATAAATTGTGAGAATAGAATTCCCACCACACTATGGGGCTCCATATAGAAAAAGTAATAAAGAAAAATATTTTAGTTATTCAAAAATACTCTGTAAATATTTTAATTTTTTTTTCTGTTTGACTTTTGGAAAAAACATTGTATGTTATTGCCTGAATCTGATATTTGTAAGCCTAGCATACTACATACCTATTCGCAGACTAATGCCTCCATTATCTTTAAACTCTTTCTCAGTATTTTTTAGGTTAGGTCTTTGTTTTGTAATATAATCTTGTCTGTACATATTTGTTTGGGATCTTGAGCTTTCAGAGGACAAGAAAAATGTTCTATTCAATTTTTTGTGTGTGTGTCTTTTTGCAAAAGCTAGTAACTTCCTTGGCCATAATCTGTTTTCAATACATTTTGTTTGGATTGAATTAAATTAAATTAAAATTTATCTTTCAATAATTTTATGAAATAAATTGTCAAGTCTGATGTAACACCATTCCGACTCCCACATTATAATGACTGTGTTTCTGTCTCTCTCTTATTCTTATCTTTACATAGCTATTTATTTTCAACATACTTCGAGAAGCTTGAGATTATACAGTATTGCACTGAAGAAAAAGATAGTCATCAAAAATGTTAACAAGCTGAAAAAAGAGGAATGGCAAAAAACATTCTTCTAAAATGCACAGTCATAAAAGTTAGAAAGTAAAATTACAGTAAGCTGTAAAGGATAGGAAAATGAAATTCTGACACCATCATTCTACATACTTAGTAATATTCTGAAAGTTAGAAAATATAAAATATTATTCTAAAAATGAATAGGTAGCTAAAACTCATGCAATTTGAAATTCAAGAATAGACTCAAATTTAGAATAGTTGAAGTTTTTCTCATTGTAGCACCAAAAATGTCAATTACTCTTGAAAGTCCATTAAATTTAAGGTAAAATATAGTATATATGGGCAAATGCTCATATATATTCCTATTGAAGAGTAACTTACTATTTCTTGAGAATGCCAAGCCAGCCCTTTTGTGGTAGCTTCTAGGTATAATTACTAGGGCTGCTAGTAATACATAGCAACTTCTTTACCTTTTTATTTCTTGCAACTGATATCACTGAGCTTATTAGAACTGAATGCAAAATGATAATAAATGGACTCTGAAAGAAAAGTATGAGGTTCTTGTGAATATAAAAAGCATTTTGATAAATTATGGATTTATAAACTTCTTTTGAATTCTTAGCAGAATGTTATGTTTACACTCTGTTTTTTTATGTTTCAGATGATTGGCGTTCTCAGATAAGCAAGTCCTGTTGATGCTTGTTTTATCAATTATATGAAACTAATCCTTAAATTTTAGTCTATACTCAAATTATTAATGGCTCATCAACTTGGAAATATTTTCACTCTGACTCTTTCATTTTCATAACTTCATGAATTTTTTCTCAATAAAACACCATTCCACATCCCAATTATGTTTTATACTGTACATTTTTCCTTTGCTCCTTGAGTTTGCTTTTTCAGGATATTTCAGATATTTATTTAAAATCTAAGTTTATATTAAACAGCACATTATTTTCAAAGAAAAAGCAATCTGAAAATCTGGAACCACTTTTCAAATGAATAAGAAAATGTTGGGCCTGCTCAAATGTCTCAAGGTCAAGTTTCATGATTTTATTTTTAAGAAAGGATCTAATGTGTCTCCAGATAGCCTAATTTGCTGGTCAAAGAAATGCTTTACCTGGGAAGTTGTCACCTAGAGGGAAATTTTGAGAATATCAGAACTACATTTTATCAAATAAAAAAGAGCTCACTCAACCATTAAATTGATTTTTTAAAAAATTTGAACACTTTAATTATGTAAATTGACATAAGGGATTCAATTACAATTAATTAATGGAATTCACATTAATATTTTAAAAAATAAACTTAAGTTAGAAATGTGCTAAATCTACAGCTTTAGTTTATTATGATGCACATCAAAAAGAACATTTCATGTGTTCAATATCTTTAACATATGTAATTCCAGTTAACATATGCAATCCCAAACAAAATATCAGCAATCAGAATACAGCAAAACATCAAAACAATTATGCACCATGATCAAATAGGATTTGTCCCAGGGATGCAAGGATGGTTCAACATATGACAGTCAATAGATGTGATACATCAGATCAACAAAATCAAGGACAAAAACCAGATGATTATCTCAATAGATGCTCAAAAAGCACTTGACAAATTTCCATATCCCTGCATGATAAAGATTCTCAACAAATTAGGAATAGAAGGAAAGTATCTCAACACAATAAAAGCCATCAATGACAAGCCCACTGCTAGTATCATTCTGAATGGGGAAAAACTGAAGGCTTTTCCCTTAAGAACAGGAACAAGACAAGGATGCCCCCACTCACCACTTCTATTTAACATACTACTGGAGGTGCTAGCCAGAGGAATCAGGCAAGAGAAAGAAATAAAGGGCATCAAGATTGAAAAGATGAAGTCAAACTATCTCTTTTTGCAGATGACATAATGCTACATAGAGAAAAACCTAAAGACTCTATCAAAAAACTCCTAGAGCTGGTTAATAATTTCAGTAACATTTCAGGATGCAAAATAAATGCCCCCAAATCAGTTGCACTTACATTCTTCAGTAATGAGCTAACAGAAACAAAAAATCAAGAAAGTTTCCATTTATAACAGTCATGAAAAAATAAAATACCTAGGAATCAACTTAATCAAGGAGGTGAGCAATCTATACAATGAGAACTACAAACCACTGCTGAAAGAAATTTTAAAAAGACACAAACAGATGGAAAGACATTCCATGTTCTTGGATTGGAAGCATTAACATTGTGAAAATTTCTACACTACCCAAAGCAATCTACAGATTCAATGCAATCCCCATCAACATACCAATGACATTCTTCACAGAAATGGAAAAAAACAATCTTAACATTCATATGGAATAAAAAAGGAGCCCAAATAGCCAAAGCAATCTTGAGCAAAAAAAATAAAGCCAGAGGCATAACACTACCTGACTTCAAATTATACTACAAAGCTATAGTAACCAAAACTGCATGGTCCTGGCATAAAAATAGACACTTGGACAACTGGAGCAGAATTGAGAACCCAGAAATCACCCCTCAAGCTTACAACCATCTGATACTTGACAAAGGCAACAAAAACATACATCAGAGAAAAGACTGCATCTTCAATGAGTGGTGCAGGGAAAATTGGATATCCATATGCAGAGGAATGACACTAGACATGCACCTCTCACCATATACTAAAATCAACTCAAAATTGATTAAATACTTAAGTATAAGACCTGAAACCGTAAAATTACTGAGGGAAAATATAGGTGAAACACTTCAGGAACTAGGTCTGGGTACAAACTTTATGAACAGGAGCTGGAAAGCACAAGCAAAAAAAGAAAAATAAACATGGGAATATATCAAACTAGAAGCCTTCTGCACAGCCAAGGAAACAATCAAACAAGTGAAACAACAACCTACAGAGTGGGAGAAAATTTTGCTAACTATGCATCTGACGGGAATATTACCCAGAACATACAAGGAACTCAAGCAATTACACAGTAAAAAAACCAAATAATCCAATTAAAAAATTGGCAAAGGAGTCAAACAGACATTTTTCAAAGGAAGACATACAAATGGTCATCAGGTATGTGAAAAAATGCTCAACATCACTAATCATCATGGAAATGCAAGTTAAAACCTCATTGAAATATCACCTCACCTCAGTTAGATTGGCTATAATCAAAAAGACAGTGAATAGGAAATGCTGGAAAGAAGGGAACCCTCCTGCACTGTTGAGGTGACTTTAAATTAGTACAACCAGTATGGAAAACAGTATGTATATTTTTGAAACAGCTACAGATAGATCTCCCATATGATCCAGAAATCCCACGTCTGGGTATATACCCAAAGGAATGGAAATCATCATGTTGAGGGAATGCCTGCACTCCCAGGTTCATTGCAGCTCTGTTTTCTATAGCAAAGATATGGAACCAACCTAAATGTCCATCAATGGACAATTGGGTAAGGAAAATGTGGTATATATACACCACGGAATACTACTCTGCCTTAAACAAGAATGAAATTCTCCCATTTGCAACAACATAGATGAGCCTAGAGAAACTTAATGTTGAGTGAAATAAGCAAAGCACAAAGGGAAAATTACCACATGTAGTCACTTGTAAGTGCGAGCTAAGAGAGAAAGAAAGAAAGGAAGAAAGACTACAGGGGTGCACTGGATTTGTAGAGGGAGAGAGCATATCTAGGGATACAAAGTGGAGTGGGAGGAAGGAGGATGAAGAGGAGGTCAGGGATAATTAGGTGAGGGACATGGGGTATAATCAGAATTTGTGCTAATGGCCTGCTGCCAGTATGGATCTGGCCATCACATCTTGCGCATGAGTGGTGACAGCTTTGTACTCCATGAATATCCATAACCAATAAAAAAAAAAAATTGAACACTTCAGTTATGTAAATTGACATAAGACATTCAATTATAATTAATTAAAGAATTCATATTAATGTTTTATAAAATAAATTTAAGTTAAAAATGTGCTAAATCTAAAGTTTTAGTTTAAGTTATGATGCATATCAAAAGGGATATTTCACGTGTTCGATATCTTTAACATATGTAATTCTAGTTCTGACTGTTCCTTGGGCAAGCATTCACTTATTCTCTCTCAGTTTCTTTATCTGATATTAAAATGCATGAATTTTATATCAAGAACATTTTTTGTTCTAAAATTGTGATTTTAATTTTTCATATAATTCCCAAGCACTGTATACTTATATCAATTGAGATGCAGTTTTTGATGAGAGGGAGGCAAGTTTCCATGGTGGAAGCTAGCACTTGGATTATCTAGTGGGACAGTGTAAAAAAAAAAAATACTAGCGAAAAAATATTTTTGTGCATATTTTAGTATAATATCTGTGTCTGGGGATCTCATGAAGACCAACCAATTTAGATTCTCCAGAACATAATTTTAAGAACTGAAAATCAGTTAGGTACCTAAACCATCGAAAGTCCTTTTGTAGCAAAGCTAAACGGTAAAAAGTTCAATGATGTGTAGACAAAGACTTATACGTGATTACTGCTACCAGCTTCTGAAATGAGTGCTACAAAATCTGATGCTGCTTTGAGGATCAATCCATCTGTCCATCTTACCTATCTGCCCTGCTGGAGAGAAAGCAACTGTCAGACCAGTGGCGAGATCACAGTTGCTGAGCAACAGTTCCATCACGAATATGCTCTTTGCTTCGAATCGGTGCAAAGACCAGAAATATATCCATTTTTATATACAATAAAATAAGTCTATCATTGATCAGAAACCTACCAAGAGCAAAGAACCCTATGGTAATATAAGTAATGTTACTATTACTATAATCGATTTTCAGAGAAAATAAATTTAGTAGTATCAATGTGAAAGGAGAAAATTTTACTGTGTCTTTTACTGATACTGTACATCAGTAGATATTTGCTCTGTATGTGGAAATGGAACAAAATTAGACTACTGAAATATTTCCTTATAGTCTAAGTGATTATATCTTCTCTTTCTGACCTATTCATCAAACTGTGTGCAGTGACACATGTGGTAGTTAATGGAATGATTCAAATCACTTTTCAATTTGAAAGCACATTATGGCTCCTGTTAAATAGAAACATGGGTAGTTGGGAATACTTTGGATTAATGTCTAATTTACTCTATTTGCCTTTCTTCTTATAACTGGACAACTACTTGTAATCTCATAATTTTTGAATCATCACCCATGAGTCTTAGATCTTTAGGATGAGCTTCCTGAGTCCTTGTTATTAGTTAGCAAATTTAAAGAACAGGGTGCATTGGCCAAATCTCCATATGCAAACCAAGCGAAATGTGGAAATTAAATGATCTAATGTAACAAAGGAACAAAATGAAATTATTTCTCGCAGTATCCTTTGTTTGTCTATTCTTAACCACCATCCTAGAGAAGTGTAAATTAAAAGTCGAAATGATTTATTTCAGAAACTAAATAAATAGAGCACACTGCTGCTTTTTCATTTCATTGTGTACCTTCACTTCTGGTATTTTTTTCCTCCCTCTGAAAGTGCTATTTCAACAAGGCCATGTAAATGTCTATAATTGTGAGAGAAAATGTTAATATAACATTTACACAGTTCAACAGCCTCAAAGCTGTTTCATTGACTATGCTTAAAAAGAAACTTACACACAGAGGCCCCAAGCCCACATAAATGCCAGTTTAGTGGGACATTTGGTGACAGAGACTTAAAAACAGAAACAAAAAGGAAGGGAAATCAAACAGTCCCATCTTCCAGCCTAATTCAAGCTATTTAGAAGCTCTGTGCTTAAGCCAAGGATTACTAGTGATACTATCTACATCAGCTTTGCTGTTCAGGAAGAAATGTCTCTCTTATTAAAGTAAAAAAAAAGAAAGAGAGAAAAAAAAAAAAAAAAGGAAAAAACCAAAATAGTTTAAAGCCCAGTAATTCAGCCTTGCATAAATCTTTAATGGGTTCTGTCCTCATGTGATTGGCTATGCGTTCTTTTCTCCACCCAGGGGAAACACTATATGTCTTAGAGGAGAATAATAGTAACTCCATCTCCTGTGTTATATGATATCTTCAAGTAATCCCGAGGATTTTGGCTTTGTCTGCCATAAACAAAAGGCCACCCATACATAATGTGTCTGGGCTATTCCAGACTCCTCACCTTAGCAGGTGACACAAGATGGACGTGAACAACTAAGCCCATTTGTAGCTGGAGGCAGTTTTGCTTCCAAGACAACTCAGAAAACGTAAAAACAAAAAAGCATATTTTTCTTATAAGAACAAAGTGTGATAAGCACCCTGCAGTTGTGTCAATTTTCTGGGCCTCTCTTAGGAGTAGGAACGAAAAGCCAAATAATATGCTGTGCTTTGGGCGCTGATGAAGAAACTACCAGGCTGTAGATTCTTTGAAAATATATAGATGATTCCAAGCCTTCTATATCAAACCATGAAAACCAAAGAGAAATAGAGAAATAAAAGCTTCTATTATTTACATGTTAAGATCTCAGAAAAGATGAATAAAAATTACATAGAGAAGTCTATTTTATCGTCACCCCCTCCCCGCCCCACCCCCAAAGGGCATTGCTTACTGAGCTGGGTTCTGAGCAGTTAAGCTTTCTAAGTGATGGATTTATTCATTAGACAAATGTACACCTATTACCTGTAAAGGACTTTCTTCAACTCTGAAAACATGAAAAAGCTTTGGCTTTTAGATGTACTGCACAAGCAAACTGTAAAATTTTATATCTGAAACAGGGTCAGACCTGAATCTGCTATTTGATTTTTTACATCTCTGACATACCAATTCTGAGCAATTCTGCGCTTACTAATTATACTGCAACATAAATACATGACTTTTCATTACTCACTTAAAGAGTATCAACAAATAGAATTTTCTTTTTTTTTCTTTATTATTTTTCGACAGATTTAGTTGAAATATAATTGATTATTTGTGGGGCATAGAATTGAACATCAACACATTTGTATAATATGTGGTGATCAAATCAGGATAATTAGTCTACTCGTTTTTACGAAATGTAATGAATCTTTGTGACCCTTAACTAATTTCTCACTAGCCCCCCTCCCGCTCCCTCTTTCCCAGCTCTGATAACCATAGTTCTGTTATCTTTTGGGAGGGGGTGGGGGGAAAGTTCAATGTATTATTGTGATTGTTTCTTTCTTTTTTTCTTTCCTTTCTTTCTTTCTTTTAGCTCCCACTTATGAGTGAGGACATGTGGTATTTCTCTTTCTGTTCCTGGCTTATTTCACTTAACATAATTTACTCTAAGTTCATCCATGTTGCTGCAAATGGCAGAATTTTGTTCTTTTTTATGGCAGAGTAGTAGTATACCATCAAGCATGCATACCACACTTTCCTTATCCAGTTATCTATCGAGGGACATTTCAATTGACTCCAACTCTTGGCTACTGTAAATATAGCCTCAATAAACATGGGAGTGCAGGTATCATGATTTCCATTCCTTTGCATATATACCCAGAAGTATCCAGGAATTGCTGGATCGTATAGCATTTCTTTCTGTAGTTGTTTAAGGAAACTCCATACTGTTTTCCAAAATGGCTGTACTAATTTACATTCCCACCAACAGTGGAGGAGGGTTTCCCTTTCTCCACATCCTCGCCAGCATTTATTATTGTCTGTTTTTTTTATAACATCTAACTGGAGTTAGATGATAGCTCAATGTGGTTTCGATTTGCATTTCCCTGATGCTGAGTGATGTTGAGCATTTTTTCATGTGTCTGTTGGTCATGTGTATATCTTCACATGAGAAATGGCTATTCAAATAAGTTGATCGGCTAAAATAAAGTATTTGAAAAGGTAGATCTTGAAGCAAAAATTATTTTTAATTAAAGCAAAAAATAAAACGTAGTTTCTGCTCTTCAATAAAATCAAAAACTCTCTAAGATACATTTAATTTTATGCATAAATGCATATTTATTTTTATTTCAAACTCCCAGAAAAGTTTTTGTATAAGGTACAAAGGGGATAAGCTTCATCAAATACTTATACTGGGCGAAGAGGTAAATTACAATTTTGAGTTAATAAATTGATGCATTGTAACAAAAGAAAAGATGAAATAATCAGGAAAATTTGATCAATTGAGAGATGATTTCATTTTGGAAAGTAGATCTACAAGACATGAAACAGAAAGTAGAAATTTAATTCTATTTTGTAAATATGATAATATTGTATTGTTCATTATTTCAATAAATAAAGTTAATATATAAGTAATAGAAACCAATACATCCAGTATTATTAGCTCTGTTATTAGTACAGAATTTGGGGCATAATTCACACTTTCTCATTATCATTTCCCTATATCACTCTTTTACTGAGATACACTAAAAGAATAATATCTAGTACTCATTAAGAACTTTATATTTTTCAGTCTATTTGATTTAAATAAATGTTGTAATGTATTGAACACTTACTATCTTTGGTGGATATTATGAAGAGTAATTTTAGCTGTCATAACAAATGAACTCAAGATTTCAGAGGCACAGTACAGTAGGGATTTACTTATTGTTCTCACATCACAGTTCACTATAAATGTATTTGGTTAGTGAGTTGCTAGGATCTCTTAGCTCTCTGTACCTAGCTGGGGGAGGAGGCAGAGAACATGAGAAAGGGCACCAGTCTTCTTAAAATCCCACATCAATTCTGCTCTTCCTTTGTTGTAAGATCTAGTGCTAGGATCTCATTGGATATGCATATCTAAATTAAGTCCCTGGAAACTATATATTCATTATGTATTTTATACTCTCACAAACAATTCAAACTTGGTAGTATTATTATTACTATTTTATAGATGAGAAAATTGAGGCTCAGAGAATTTAATTATTTGCACAAGTAAAATCTAAACCCAGGTTAAATCAAGCTCTTAGTAATTATGATATGCATTACTAAATTGTAATAAATATAACTCAGACCAATAAAAACAATAATAGCTAACATTAATTGAATTTTAACTCATGTATTTGACACTGTTCTAAATATTTTTTATGCATCAGCTCATGTTATTTTCATAAAAACCTATGATGTAGCTGCTAACGTGATCCACACTTTACAGCTGAGGAAACTGAGACAAAACCAAATCCATTCTGTTCATAAGTTGGAGAGCCATAATTTTAAAGCCTGGCTCCAGAGCCTAGCTTGCAACCATTAGATAAACTGCCTCTCTATGCAGTAAAAAATGCCACATGTAATAAGATGCTTCTGCCTGTTCTGGACTATCCTTCAGCACATGTAGAAATGGTTTGAAATCATATCACCAAAACTGGCAGCTACCCAGTTACTTCTTAGGTTTGCAAAAACATGAGTCCACACTGATGGCCACCTCCTCTTTCTGCAACTGCCACCACCAATTTCTATCAAATAACATATCAAGCATTTGTTATGCAGAACACTTAATCACTTTTTATAACTTTACAAATACATGTGGGACACCTATTGCAAGTACAGTGGAAATTCAGATCTGCCACTTGTGGTTTCCTCTGGTACTGCTGCATGCTCAGCATGCTTGGTGACAGTACAGCACATGCTCATTATCATCCTCACAGGCACACCATCACTCCCATAGAGGCAGAAGCCTTTATCCATGGAGTCACAGCTTCAGAGCTGAATAAAACCTTTAAGACAATTTGTTCTGAATATCCACCGAATATGAGTTCCTTATAATTATTTTCTGAATAAATATTTTCAGTAATAGGGAACTTACCACCTCCCAAGAAAACCTACTGTAGAGTCATAGAAATTAAAACAGTCTAAATGTAATCTGCACATTGTTCTACTGTACTTTTCTGAAACTTTGATATCATCTAGTTCAACCTCCGTATTTAATGTGTGAAAGTGAAGGCCATGAGGGTTTAGGAGACCAATTTGCTAATGATCACATACATAGCTGGTCTCCTTGTAAATTCAATCCATTGATTCTGACCCTGCCCTTGGAATTATTCAAAGCAATTCTTTTCTACAGAATTTCATTATTTGAAAACTATTTGTTTTCCTTTATTCCTCTCTTCTCCCAAATAAACAATTATATTCTTTAGTTATTTCTATATAAAATCTTTTAAGGTATTGATGATTTGGAAAGTTTCTCTTTTTTCGATATGCTCAATAGATGCTCTTCCCTATAACCCCAGACTTGAAATGTAGTCTGACTAGTGCAAGATAACAGAGAAAATAATTTTAATTATTGCTCAGCATTCTGCATCTGTTGATTCTATTTAAGATTAAATTAGTTTTTTCAGCAGCGACATCACTTTATGGACCTCCATTGAACTATTCAACTTGCCATTATGAAAACTTTTAAGTCTTTTTCAAATAAGCCACTGCTGAATACAAAGAAATGTAAAGTCAAAGGTGTTTTTGTTTCTTCTCTTTTATTTAATCAACTGCTGTGAAAGTTGAGTGTGTCTACGGGAATATGACAAAAGAGGAAAAGTGAGCATACCTGGATTGAATTTCACCTCTATTATTTTTGTCTCAAGATTTTTGTTTGTTGCATATTTTGAGTCATAAAAATAACCTTGTCAAGCTTGTGCTTTCTGAAAACTTGATTCACACTTCTATATGTTTATCAAAATGCTGATGAAAATATAAGTATTGAACAGGACAAATGGAAAAACGCACTTTGTTCTTAAAGATCATCTCAGCCATAAATGAGCACTGTGTAACTTTGAGTCCTCATCCAAGATAATTTATCTGTAAGCACTGCTATGTATTCCCACATACATGTTTGTATCTAATCTATATGTGTATTGTGAATGGTTCTATTCAATTCTCTGTTGAAATTCAGATGTAATACCTCTATATGATTCTGTGATTCACTGCCTTATATTTCTTCCAAGAAATGACAAGATTAATAGTTTGGCATGCTCTGTTTTAGCGAACGAGTGGTGGCCTCTAGGAATCTTTACTTCCTCCTCCAAAAGCTTAAAAGTTAGTTGTTTTACAGTCCATGGTAGAATTTTGTTAATTGTTAAGGTTAAATTGTTTTCACTTCTGGGAAACTGGAGCAATTAATGACTGTAACCTGTTATAATAAGGGTAGACGACATGAACAGCATTGTTCAAAAATAGAAGTGAGCATTTTAATTAAAAATTAAATGAACATTTATAATATTTTTATACTTGCTTTAATTGACAATTTGGAACTAGATGCTTTCAAATTATATGAAATTTGGTATAAATACATATGTTATAAATGGCAAATTGTTTTACAGTGGAAGAAAATCTTTTGAAATGAGCTAATAGAATCATGGCAAACACAATGGGCTGTTAAAACATTTTAACAAAACAGTGCTAAAACTTTTTTGGGAATGGCAACTTTTCTTTATTTGTTAACAATTTCACAAATTTCTGTGAGAATTTCATTCAAATATAACATATTTTTAGATTATTTAAATCTAAATTAAAGATAAGAAAAGAAAAGCCATAGATCGAGAGAAATTATTTGCAAATTATGTATCTGATAAAGAACTCGTAACTCAGTAATAAGTAAACTAACAATTGAGTTTTTAAAAATACCAAAACATTTGGCTACTTCACAAAAGAAAATATTACAGATGGAAAATGAGCATATTAAGGAAATGCAAATTAAACCTCAATGGTATATCACTAAACCTCAATTAAAATAGTTAAAATTAAAAAAAACCCTGACATTGCCAAATGTGGATGAAGATACAGAAAGTCTGGAATTATCATACATTGCCGGCAGGATTGTGAAATGTTACAGACACTTTGGATAATGGTTTGCAGTTTCTTACATAGCATATACTTACTTTAGGATCTAACAATCTTACTCCTTGGTATAATGATAAATGAAAACTTATATTTATTCTGTAAGACTGGCCCGAAAGTGCGAATCATCTCACAAAGACCAGGAGAGAGATCGTTGCAATCAAGCAAGAGGTTTTTTATTCCAGCATGCTGGGGTCACTCCGTCTTCAGGACAGAAGCGGCCCTGAGCTCTTAACACAAGCACTTTTTATTAAGTTTAGTAGGCAGACTTTGGCAACAGGATGAGTTGTACACAGCTTATTGGTCATCTGAGGTGACTTTTAATTTCGTTGGTGGCCTTCAGTGGGGTGGTACACAGATGAGGAACTGGGGAATTGACCTATAGCCTACCCCTTTTGTTGTTAGGCCCTTCCTGGAACTGGGTGAACTTTGGGCTCTTTGGAAAGTCCCTTCCCCCTGGCAACAAAAAGTCCTTATCTTCTGGTAATGGAAGGTCTCAAGCACCTGGTAGCGGAAAGTCCTAAGTACCTGGTATTGTTTACCCAAAAAGGTTGGGGGTTATCTCTACCTCTACATTCCCCCCTTTTTCTTGTGCATATTTCAATCATGAAATACTGTTTCCTGTTGGTTTAATTCCTGATATTGTTGTCTTAACATCATAATTTGAACAGTACTAACATGTTCGCTAACAAAAGCTAGCAAGCGATTTAAAATGCAGGGGCCAAAGGTCAGAAGCAACACCAAAATGACTAGCGGTCCTAGTAGGGTAGACACGAGGGTCGTGAGCCACAGAGAGGAGTTGAACTATGACTCAAACCATCCCTGATTTTGTTCTCTTTCTTTTTTTCTTTTGGCTAGGCCTTCCCTCATTTTGGCCATGGAGTCTTTAATTACCCCTGAGTGATCAATGTAAAAACAATATTCTTCTCTGAGTGCAGCGCAGAGCCCCCCCTGCTGAAGGAACAAGAGGTCTAGTCCCCTTCTATTTTTTAGGACCACCTCAGAAAGAGAGGTGAGGGACTCTTGTAATTTAGTAATTGAATTTTCTATTTCTTTAATATCAGCATCTATGGCTGCCTGTAAACTTTGGTAATTTTGATGTTGAATAGCCAGAGCTGAAGCTCCTGTAGCTGCCCCAGCTGTTCCCAATCCTAAGCCTAAAAGGATAGAGAGTGTGATACTTAGGGGCTCCCTTCTGGTTCGGTAGTTCCCGTTATTTTCATCCCAGTGTGATAATAGTTCTTCATAGGGATGGTAAACAAGCCGAGGCAACAACCGAACCAAGACACAGAAATCCTGGGTCTCGTCTAGGGCCTGTAAGCTAACACAGGGCATGACCCCAGTAGTGCAGGCCCACCATTCTTCTGAAGGGGGCAACAGATATGTGTCACCAGACCACTCGGTCAAGTTAAGAGTCTGGTTGCACAGCTGGCTGTGTGAGGAAGGGATTTTTCCCACACATGTTCCTTGCCCTGCAACAGCTGACAGAGTGAGTTTGACCTGTTGTTGCTGCCAACGACAGTTGGAGACATCAGTTGTAGTATTAATTTCATTTCTGAAGGCAATTCCTTCATAATATGGGGGAGCAACATTATAACAAAGCTAGTAGGAGCGGGTAGCATTGGGGTTGGTACTATTTAAGACCTTGAAGGCTTCAGAAATTAAGCGGAATAACCCAGGTTGTTTTTGAGGCCTAGGTTCAGGGGGCTGAGTTATTTTCTTTGGTGCTGTAGCCTCTGACCCTACAGTGGGGACTGAGGACTCTGGTTGGGTACCCAGGGGTGTTGGGGTAGTCTTTGGTTTGACCACTGGAGCTAGGTATTCATTTGGGCCTATGGCGGTATACTGGGTTTCTATTTTGAGCTTGATGGTGAACAACAGTCCATCATCATACCTCTCTTTATAGAACCTTAACCCCCACGTAAACCCTGTTTCCCATCCAGTGATTTTCCTTCCTGAATCCGTGAAGGACACTCGGAGGGGGTGGCATCATCCCTGGCAGGCAGGGACATTTTTCCAATTTGGATTTCCTTGGCTCCCTGTCTTTTGGTGGGTATAATTAGCAGTTACCTTTATATAGCCCCAGGATGATGAGGGACCCCAATGCGTGTCCCCCAAGGTCTTGCAGCCCCAGTTCTTACAGAAATAATCTCTTTTCCCTCCACATCTGTGGTTAAGTGCCCTGTTACGGTGGAACCAAGGGCACACATAGAAGGTGAGAGCACTCAGCATACTTCTCCGATCTCTAGTAGAGCAATCCCCCCATGGATTGAGCCCGAGGTGCCCTGATGGGGAGGGGGTAGAAGGGGGTTTGTGAGCATCAAAGTATCCTTCTAAATCCCAGTTAGCTGGGGCTCCCATGGATAATTTGCACACATCGGGAAACAGGTCAGGCCACCATGACCCTGAGGTGAGTTTGGATGAGTTCCAGATCTTATCCCCTACTCCATTTATAACATACCAAGTTAACTTTCAAGGGGTATGTGGGCTGGAAGCTCCCAAGCTCTAGGGAAAGACTTCCAGGCACAGAAGGAGTAAAAGAACTTTCATCTTATAACACCTAAGGTGTCTGAACAATTTTAAGTTTTAAGGGGTGCTCCTTGGAACTCTGGACTCTCCAGGTGGCGTCTTTTGATCTCTGGCCCTCAGCTAGTGGTGCAGGCTTTACGTGCAAGGTGTGGATCCAAGCGGTGATCCCATCTACTTTTACAGCCGTTGGTGTTGTCAGGAGCACCAGGTAAGGTCCCTTCCAGCAGGGTTCCAGAGTCTGGGAGCGATGTCGTCTTATGTAGACTGAGTCCCCGACCTGGAATTGGTGAGAAACTTCGGGGGTCCCAGGTTCATAGGCGGCCACGAGCTGCATCCAGACTTCCCTCTGCACTGATTGCAGTCCTTTTAACCTGGCATATAAGTCACTGTTACTGTGGCAAGTGGGTTCAAAGGCATCCCCCAGTAAAGTCAAGGGGGCAGAGGTACCATAGAGAATTTCAAAGGGGGTCAGGTTGAACTGGGAGGGAGTGTTCCTAGCTCTAAACAGGGCCAAGGGAAGGAGCAACACCCAGCCCACACCAGTCTCCATGGTTAATTTAGTCAGGGTCTCTTTTAGAGTTCTGTTCATCCTTTCTACCTGTCCTGAACTCTGGTATCTGTAGATACAATGTAATTTCCAATTGACCCCTAGGTATCTGGCCACTCCCTGGCTTACCTTGGCAATGAAGGCGGGCCCATTGTCAGATACCCCGAAGCATGGGAAGATTTCTTCCAGACCCTGGGTACCCCAAAGTGTGGGAAGATTTCTTCCAGGATTTTCTTGACCACAACGGTGGCAGTTTCCTGCTTTATTGGGAATGCTTCTACCCATCCAGAGAAGGTGTCTACAAAAACTAGGAGATACTTGTAACCATATTTACCTGGCTTGATCTCTGTAAAGTCTACTTCCCAATATACCCCAGGTCTGTCTCCCCTGGGTCTTTTGCCAGGTCCTGTGGTATTCTTACAAGCATTTACCTTTTGACATGGCACACACTTATAAACTATCTGTTCTGCTAATTGTTTTAGCCCTATGATGTGATATTTTGTCCTTAGGGCAGTCTGGACTAATTTGTTTACTCCCAGATGAGTCCATTGGTGCATTTGTTTGATCATGGTGCGTGCTTGTTCTTGTGGCAAGATAGGCTTGCCTGACCCTGCATGCCAGTGCCCTTTTTCCTGATTGAAGTGGTTATTAGAGTCCCTTGAGATCTCTGCTACATCTTCAGCAGAGTACTTAAACTTGGGCTCCTCTAGCTTTGGGATGTTAACTAGCAGAAGAGAAGTGGACCTGGTGGCTGTTGCCCTTGCTTCAGAATCGGCCAAGTTGTTTCCCCTGGCGATGGGGGAATCCCCTTTCTGGTGGCCCAGGCAGTGTATAATACTCACTTTTAGCGGTCAGTGAAGGGCCTCTAGCAGGGCTACGATCTCTGCCTTGTTTTTGATTTCTTTTCCTCCAGAGGTTAGCAGACCCCGCTGCTGATAGATAGCACCGTGCACATGGGCAGTGGCAAAGGCATACCTGCTGTCTATATAGATGTTGGTTCTTTTGCCCTCTCCTAGTTCAAGGACTTTTGTGAGGGCGATGAGTTCTGCCTTCTGGGCGGATGTTCCTGCAGGTGAGGTCTGTGCCCATATCAGATTCTGGCCATCTACTATAGCGGCCCCCGCCTTCCACACTCCTTCTTCCAGGAAACTGCTGCCGTCAGGTGGCTTTGGCATTCGTCAGAGGCTGGTCTGACAAGTCTTTCCACCATCCATGTGCCTCATCAAGCACTTGTTGGCAGTCATGGATAGGAGGGTCGAGGTCAGGGTCTGGGAGCAACGTGGCTGGATTTAAGCTCGCTGGGGGAGCGAAAGCAACTCGGTCTGAGTTCAATAACAGAGTCTGATAGTGAGTCATGCGAGCATTTGTGAACCAGCGGTCGGGGGGCTGGCAGACCATACTCTCTAAAGCATGAGGTGTTGAGATTACCAAACTCTGTCCCATAGTCAACTTGTCAGCATCTTTTACTAGAACTGCTACTGCTGCTATGATCCTTAGACAAGCTGGCCACCCCAAGGCTACTGGGTCAGTTTTTTAGACATATATGCTACAGGCCTTTTCCAGGGCCCCAGTTTTTGAGTTAGGACCCCCTTTGCAACCCCGTTATTTTCTGCCACATACAGGTGGAAGGGCTTGGTTACGTCGGGGAACCCCAGAGCCAGTGCGGGCATCAAGGCCGTCTTGATGTTGTTAAAAGCCTGTTGTTCTTCTTTTCCCCACTTGAAGGGCTGACTGTTCTTAGTGAGGGGATATAACGGGGCTGCCATCTCAGCAAAACCAGGTATCTATAGGCGGCAGAACCCGGCAGTACCTAAAAATTTCCTGACTTGTCTTGAGTTAGCGGGTGGTGGGATATGGAACACTGTCTCTTTTCTGGCCTCAGATAACCATCTCTTCCTGTTTTTAAGAAGGTACCCCAGGTAACTGACCTGTCGCTTGCAGATCTGAGCCTTTTTGGTGGAGGCTCGATAGCCCAGTTCTCCCAACTCTGTAAGGAGATGCTTTGTTCCTTCCAGACACAGTTCTTCATTGGCTGGTGCCAGGAGGAGGTCATCTACATACTGCAACAGAGTTACCTGGAGGTTAGAGGCCTGGAACATAGCCAAGTCTTGGTGGAGGGCCTCGTCAAAGATGGTGGGCAAGTTTTTGAATCCTTGAGGCAGGTGGGTCCATCTGAATTGCCCTGCTAGGCCAGTATCTGGATCTTTCCATTCGAAGGCAAACTAATCTTGACTTTTTACAGCCAGTGGTAAACAGAAGAATGCATCTTTGAGATCCAGTACCGAGTACCAGGTCCTGTCTGGGAGTAGAGAGCTTAAAAGATTATAGGGGTTAGGAGTTGTGGAGTGGAGGTCGGCCACCCACTTGTTTACCTCTCGGAGGTCTTGCACTGGTCGGTAGTCATTAGTCCCAGGTTTTCGGACTGGTAGCAAGGGCATGTTCCAGGCTGACTGGCACTTCTGTAGGATCCCCAGCTGGAGCAAATGGGCAATGTGGGGTCAGATGCTTTCATGTGCCTCTCGGGACATTGGGTATTGTTGGACAGCTATAGGACTGGCCTGAGCCTTCAGCTCTATGTGGACGGGGTGCTGGTTTTTAGCCTTCCTTATCACTGCAGTTTCTGCCCACACCTGGGGATAGTTTTCTAACCACCAGTCCATCTGTCTGGTCTCCCGCCCTTGTTTTTCAAACAATTGGTATTCATCTTCCAGCCTGAGAGTTAGTACCTGGAGAGGCTTTCCTTGTTGATTTAACAGTTGAGGTCCCTCGGGGTCAAAATGAATTTGAGCACCCATTTTGGTGAGGAGGTCTCTTCCCAGTAGTGGGTAGGGGCACTCAGGAATGACAATGAGCTAGTGGGATACCCGGCCCACACCTAGGTCTACCATTCTTCAGGTAGTCCACGGGTACTGTCTGTTCCCTGTGGCCCCTTGCACCCACAATATTTTATTCAAGAGGGGTACATCTGTTTGCAGTAACACTGAATGCTGAGCCCCAGTATCTACCAAGAACTGAGTGTGCTTCCCCTCCACTGTAAGGGTTACCCTGGTTTTGGGGAGGGGGTCCAAACCCCATCCCCTCTAATCACTGTCTTCCTGCAGGGCCAAGACTTTGGGGGCCTGAGGCTTTTTCGTTTTCTTGGGGCATTCTCAAGCCCAGTGTCCTTTCTCCTTGCAGTACGCACACTGATCTTTTGCTAGGGGTTCCTTCTTGCTGCCCGGTACTGTCTTACTAGGTTCCCTAGTTTCCCTAACTACAGTGGCCAGAATTTTGTGAAGATTTCTTTCTTGGCGCTTTTCTCTTTTTATTTCTTTAGCCTCCTGCTCTTTCTGCTTTCCCTCTTCTTTTTCTTCCTCTGACTCTCTATTATGATAAACCTTTTCAGCCACCTGCACTAATTCCCTCAATGACTTATCTTGTAACCCTTCAAGCCTCTGCAGTTTCTTCCTGATGTCTCTACTAGACTAGTCAATAAAAGCAACTGTCACTGTAGCCTTGTGCTCCTCACTACTAGGATCATACGGGGTAAACTGACGGAATGCCTCCATGAGTCTCTCCAGAAATGCTCACAGAGACTCATTGGGCCCCTGGATTACCTCTCTTACCTTACTCAAATTGGTGGGACATTTTGCTGCCCCTCGGAGACCTGCCATTAGAGCCTGGCGATAGACCTTCAGGTGCTCCTTACTTTCTGCTGAGCTGAAATCCCAGTTTGGTCTGGTCAATGGGAATCCTGTATCTATGACATCAGGGAGGAGGGTAGGTCACCCAAAGGCTCCTGGAACATTCTTTCGAGCCTCCAGGAGGATCAGTTGTTTCTCCTCGGTGGTGAATAGGACCTGAAGGAGCTGCTGGCAGTCATCCCAGGTGGGCTGATGAGTAAAGAGGAGGGATTCTACAAGGTTAGTGAGACTCTGGGGGTTTTCAGAGAAAGGAGGATTCTGAGATTTCCAGTTGTAAAGATCGGAAGAGGAGAAAGGCCAGTACTGTAAGGGCTGATTGCCCTCTTCATCAGAAGGGCCATAAGCCCACAGAGGGAGGGTGGGAACAGCCTCCAGAGGGGCTGCTCACCTACTACTTGTCCCCTGCACAGATCCCTCCCTTGCTCCTTGTGGGTCCTCCGGCGGAGCTGACGGGCGGGCTGCCTGAGGGTGGAGGGAGGGAGGATAAGGAGGAGGAGGGTCTAGGAGAAGCAGGTCCGATTTGGTGGAAGGTAGGACCTCCGGTTTCTTTTCCATCTCTTGAAGAGCAAACATAGCCGATGGACCTATTAGGGGAACAAAGGGACGGACCCATGGAGGAGGGTCCGTGACCAGATCTTCCCAGACAATGATATAAGGGACCTGGTCTGGGTGACTTTTAGAACAGAAACCAAAAATTTTTCTCTTTACCACCATGATCAGCGGCAGAGAGAAGGAGCCTTCGGCGGGCCACCTGAGTTGGAAAGTTGGCCACTCTGAAGAACAAAGTGTGCCCACTTATCCTTTTTAACCTGTACAGACAGATTATGAGCCCTGGCCTTCACATCAGTCCAGTATTTCAGAGTCCGATTTAAAGGGGTTGAGACAGTCTACCCCATGTCGCCCCAGAAAGTCGTCAGTCCCAACACACATGCAACCAGACAAACAAAAACCAACACACTGAGGCACCCCTGCCACATGCGCCACAACCTGAATATCAGAGAACTCGGGAGGGGTCTCCTTCCTGGAGATCTCCCATGGAGCCGAACCCGTTCGTCTCCAACATAGGAATCTGAAGCGTCCTCCAGGATTCCTGTGGCCGCGGTGTACCGGTACATCTACCCGCCGCTATGGACCACCACAGACCGGTGACTCGGTCTCAGAGCCTCCGAAAAACCAAAACCAGGCTGATGACCCCATCGCAGAGCCACCGAAAAGCTGAAACCAGATTACAGCAGACAACAGACACAAAGACAGACACAGCAGACAGACAGACAACCACAGTACCTGCTTGAGTGATCCTCCATTCTCTAGTCTCTGGTCCCAGAGAGAGCCGTTTCCCAGCCAATGCACCAAAATGTAAGACTGGCCCGAAAGTGTGAATCTTACTTGTTGGGAAGGCTCATCTTGCAAAGACCAGGAGACAGAGATCGCTGAATCAAGCAAGAGGTTTTTTTATTCCAGCATGCTGGGGTCGCTCCATCTTCAGGACAGAAGCGGCCCCGAGCTCTTAACACAAGCACTTTTTATTAAGTTTGGTAGGCAGACTTTGGCAACAGGATGAGTTGTACACAGATTATTGGTCATCTGAGGTGACTTTTAATTTCGTTGGTGGCCTTCAGTGGGGTGGTACACAGACGAGGTACTGGGGAATTGACCAATAGCCCACCCCTTTTGTGGTTAGGCCCTTCCTGGAACTGGGTGAACTTTGGGCTCTTTGGAAAGTCCCTTCCCCCTGGCAATGGAAAGTCCTTATCTTCTGGCAACAGGAAGTCTTTATCTTCTGGTAGTGGAAGGTCTCAAGCACCTGGTAGAGGAAAGTCCTAAGTACCTGATATTGTTTACCCAAAAATGTTGGGGGTTATCTCTACCTCTGCAATTCCTTATGTCAATCTTATCATAGTTTTATTCACAACTGGAAACAGCTTCAGCTAGTAAATATACAAACTCTGATGTATCTATACATTGGAATGCTACTCAGCAATAAAAAGGAACTAATTATTGAAACACACACACACACAAAAAGAATAAGGCTAGCTGGTTAGCACTGCTGGTTAGAGCATGGCACTGATAACACCAAAGCCTAGGGTTCAATCCTTGTACAGTGCAGCCACCAAAAACAAACAAACAAAAGAACTGAGACCCCCCAAAATTTTAAAAATCAAATTAATTAATTAATTAAAGATAAAGTACTACCCAAGTTCTGGCATACTGTACTTCAAAGGCAATTATGATAGGTATGAAATATTTCAGTCATATTATTTTCCCTTAAACATTTTAAATACATTACCCCATTTTCTTCAAACACAAGGAGCACTGTCAAAAAAATAACGATATCCAAATTTTCTTTCTAGTATAAGTCATATCCCCTTTTTGGCCTTATGCCAAGTGTTTTTTTTTTTTTTTTTTAATCCAGACATTTTTCTTTGTTCAGTCATTTTAATATAATATGACTTCTTGTTGGCCATTCGGGATTTACATTCTTAGGGAAAAGGTGTGCTGCTTCCATACGGGGAGGGGAGAAATCTCATTTTTTGTTTTTTGGGTTTTTTAAAATTTTAATATATTTGTCTTGAATTATACCTTTTAATATATTTTCTGTTCTTTTGCTTTAGTTATTACTATTGATGGTGGTGTTTTCGGGAACTCCAATGATTCTTTTGTTCAATTTTCTTTGCCTGTCTTCAATTTATGTCACTATCTCTCAAATTCTTTTAATCTATTTATTCTTTTTTATTTTTTTAAATTTCTAATTTTTCACTGTATATCTGTCTTAAGGCATTACATGGTTTGTTTATGTGTATCTGTCTTTCTTCTTGTTTATTCTTTATTT
This sequence comes from Cynocephalus volans, assembly GCF_027409185.1. Taxonomy (NCBI): domain Eukaryota; kingdom Metazoa; phylum Chordata; class Mammalia; order Dermoptera; family Cynocephalidae; genus Cynocephalus; species Cynocephalus volans. Next base: position 97,368,718 of record NC_084468.1, on the reverse strand, counting down.
TAAAAGCAATTTTTATAATTTTATTTGAATTTTATCAATTATTATTGATAAAATTTCTAATTCTATTTGCTTGATAACCTTATTCCTGAGTTTTTCTAATGCTGATTTATGTTTTACTTTCACGTCTTTTACTATTTTCTTAACATGTGTGGTGCACTAAAGATGGCTACAGATTCTTTCACACTGTTTCCACTGATATTAGGAGTAATGCTAGGGTCTGTTTTCCCCTCTTTTTATTTTGGGATGGCCTGTGACTGCTTTAACAAGTAGATTATGCCTGAAGTGACATGATGCCAGATATGGGCAAAGTCTTTATGGATACTGGGGGTTTCCTGCTTGCTCTCTTTGAGGCTTGAATCACCCATGGAAGAAGTTGAATTGCCCTGAAGCCACCATGCATAAAAAGTTCAAGCCACACAGACAGGCCCTAGAGAGTGAGATGCCTTTATTTATTTTTTCTTTTTCTTTTCTTTTCTTTTTTGTCATTTTTGTGACTGGCCACACCGCGCTCAGCAAGTGAGCGCACCGGCCATCCTTATATAGGATCCGAACCCTGAGCGCACCGGCCATCCTTATATAGGATCCGAACTCGCAGCGGGAGCAGTGCTGTGCTCCCAGCACTGCACTCTCCCGAGTGCGCTACGGGGTTGGCCCAAGTGAGATGCCTTTAGAAAGGAGCACCAGAGAACATAAAAGCGCTGAATGTGTGTGTGAAAACTTACCTTGAAATCCTCCACCCCAGCTCCTCTACCTGATGCCACGTGGATAGGAGACAAACTATCCAGGGAAGCTTTTCCCAAATTTCTGAACCACAAAATCATGGGCAAAGTAAAACGATTGTTTTGAGCCAGTATGTTTTGAGATAGCTTGTTCCCCAGCAATAGATAAACAAAACAGTGTTTTTCAGCAGCTCTTGAAAGGGTGTATTGCAGGTCTTTGTTTGCTGTTGTTATTTGTTTGTTACATCTTTTTTGGTACAACGTCATTGACTAGTGTAGGAATGTCACTTGGCTCTTTATTCTCATTCTTTGTCCTTTATATAATGTCTTTAGATGGGATTTAACTTTAATACTCTCCAGTTTCTTCTTTTTCTGTTAGTTTAGTTTTCCTGATCAGTTTGTAAGACTTTTCTAACTCTACAGCACTCCCCTGTCCTTGTTTTCACACGTTATTAAAATCTTGGCAGCTTACTTTCTGATTTGTCCCAGATCTCTTCCCTTACTCACCTTTGCTGTGGATCTTCTCTTTCCTTTGTCTTTTCTGTCCTTTTATGCTCAATGTTGATTCCACTTAGCACATTCTCTGAAGCATGGGTGCCCTCTTCTGTTAAGGGGGCCTTGGTTGGTCAGCTTCAAAAGTTCGTAGGGGCAAACTGCTACAGTCTCTTTTGATTTGGACCCTTGTGTTTACTTGATATTGATGGGCAAAACCCCACCCAGTTTTAGTTTCATTGACCCACGTTGGTCAATTAATTCCACTGATTAACTGTTGATTATTATGGGGGTCTCAGCCAGACACCCTCTTGCTTCCCTGTACATTCTCCTCCAAAGACAATTCTAACATACTGATCTTGAAGTTAATGTCAGAGAATAGGGTCTGGGAGGCCCAATAGCCAGCCTCAATCCACACTGCACTCTTAACGGGTTCTTGACTTCGCCACAGTAAAGAATTCAAGAGCAGAGTCACAGTAGAAAGTGAGAACAGATTTAATATAACAGATAAGAGATAGAGGTTCCACAGAGAGAGAGTGTGGCATAGCTCCAGAGACTGATCAGGGCCCACACCAAATTTAATACAAAAGTGAGAAATACACACTTAAAGTTCATTACAGAGTGCAGACTGGCTCAAGAGAGTGAGCAGCCACCTGCTAAAAGTAAGTTTAACCCAACAGTCAAGCATGCACACCTCAGCCAACAAAGTACAGTTTGGCCCCAGAAAAGTGGGCAACAACCCCACCTTCTGCTGGGATTAAGTTTTTATAGTTTCATTATCTAATACATATTCATGCTATCTAATGAATATTCAGTAAAAGAGATGGTTCCCTGTTATGTAACATGGTCTTGCACATGCTCCGTTGGTCTCTTTTTGGAGTGTGTTTTTGATCAACTCCTATCACATGTACTGAACATATTTAAGAATGTTCTGTGCTCTTTAGCACCTCTAGTGGAAGGTCATTCAAAGGATTAACTCCACTTTACTGAGCTTGCTCAGCTACATAACGTAACCCTTCACTACTGAGCATGTCTAGCTACTGGATTTGCATAAGCCAGCCCCCTGTGGTCTCAATTTCCCCTTGTTGGTGCAGAAAATAGGTCTAGCAAGCAACAGTAACTTTCTTCTAGGGGAGGCCCTGAAGGAGGAGCCTGAGACCTTGGGGAGTGTCTTTAAATTCAGAGGCAGGTCCTGAAACCCAAACCTAGGGAAATTGAGCACCTCCTGTCTCAGAGTGATTGGTAGCTTTGCCCATTCCACTTCTATTTTGTTTTTGAGGGGTCATACCTTGCCACCTACTTTTCTGTAAGTGTTGTCAAAGTGTTGTTGGTTTTGTTCTGTAGTGGATCTGTTTTTATGTGAGGATTCAAGAAGTTCCAAAAACTATGCTACTACCACTTCCACCATATTCCCATAATCCCCACATGATACACTAAATTGTAAAATTATGTGCTGGTTTAAAAAAAGTGTTAAAAATACAATCTATATTGTTTATACAAGATATTCCATTGTTCTGAAACTTTATTCCCTACACGTAGACATATAAGGCCTCTTCATTTAAGATTGAACCAAAAGCGATACAAAAATGTAATAAAAAGTAGTTAAGCATCTAATCAATTATAATTTTATTTGTTTTAATATTCACTAGAGTTTCTGAAATAAAGATTAAGATAAAGTCTTGTAAAATAAATTGTATAATGAATTATCTGCTATTGTTGCTTTTTGTTTTACCTTGAGGAAAGGATATGTATTTAAAATTGTTCCCTTTACTTAAAGTTGTCATAAATCTATAGCAGTTACATAGCCTTAATTCATAGTAAGGATAATGGAATTCTGCCAACAAAACACATGTATTAAAGTAAAAGTGATCCAATTTTTTTTTGTTTTAGTTATGAACCATAAAACTGGTCAAATTTATTGACCAATTACTATGTGAATTCTTTATACACAACATGATGAAAGTTAAAATGAGTAAGAAAGGATCTTTGTCTTTAAGCATTCAACAGACTGATAAGTGAAATTAACATTTATGTAATTAACAATAACAACAGACAGTGACTATTTAATAACTTTATTCATTGCTTATAAAACATATCCCTAAAATACAGGACAGCTACATGACTTTCACAATGTATATAAGGAGCATTAAAATGACCAATTTAGGTTGATTCTAAATTTATTTAATAAATATGTGAGCATGGAAAAAGCATCAAAGCATTTAAATACTCTATGCCTTTCATTTGTTAAAAAGTTTTCACAATTTTGAAGATGTAACATTTTATGCATCTATGACTTCTTGTTAAACTACTAAGACACATATATGTGCCCTGACCAGTCTTAAGCTATTGATTTTCTATGTGCAATAATTTACAGTATAATTATGCAAAGCAAAGTCTGGACTTGTCATATGTTTTTGTTTTTATACATATGCACAGAAGCACACATTCTGTATTTAGATAGTAAGTGGATTTTATAACTTTCTAGCATTATTATAGTAAACAAAAGTCCATTTGTGTCATGATCACCATTTTGGAAAACTAATGCTTGTTTGAATTTACAAATTCCTTTGTAATCCATCCTCTTGATTTTTTATTCCATTAATTATTGAGTCATTTGACTTTATTTAGTTTCTTTATTAACCAAGTACACTATATCCAAAGGACCTAAAATTCTTTACATACTAACGATACCTTCTGCCATGAGTGCTTCAATCTGTGACCTGACCAGTGATCTTGGAAGCATAAGGGATAAAAAAAGAGAGCACCCTTGATTAAATCAATCATTTAATCAACAAGAATTAAGAGCTGTGAGGGAGATTTAAAAAAACACAGAAGATAATTACCTCTGCTATCAAAGAGCTTACAGTCTTGTTAGAAATGTGATACGTGGAAGAAGCAATTAGAGAATAAGACAGTATATAATGAAGTGTTTAATTGCGGTAGGGGTGCAACACTGGCTTCGTTTGCTGTGAACTGAAGGCTTAGACGAGATGGACTCTCAGATCACTTTCAGTAGTATGATCGCTGTGAAAGTAGAATGGGAGGACAACTATGAAGATAAGGCCATGAAGAAATAATTTATTTCTTTCCCAACTGTTTATTTTTTTCATACCACTCCCATCTTACTCTGAAAATTGAGAAAGTCTTCTTTTTGTAAGAGTCTCACTAAGGAGTGCAATTAAATTGATCACTCATCATCATGAGTGATCATAAATCTAAACTTTCCTTGGCAAACTAATAAGCCATCAACTAAAATAGAATAATAAGCAACTGAAAAAAAAACATCAGTGTCTACAATTCTTTAATATGATTACTTTCACTGAAAGTGGACATATACCTTTTCAATAAAAGCAAAGTCCTAATAAATTTCATTTTTTTAAAAAAACCAAACACTAAACACAATACTTGGTGGGTTTGAATCTCATTATCATTAGAGGACAAGAGGCTAGTTACCTATGTGATGTAGAGATAAAGCAGTTATTCAAATTATCATCTGAGACCACCTGGAAAGAAGTTCATGTTGAAGGCAAGGCACTGGCACACTGTATGATTTCTTCAATAGATCGTTATGGAAATAACACAGAATACAAAGATGGTTTTAGGGTAGCTGCTTCTGAATAGTCTGGTGAATTTTTAAAAAGAAATTAAAATTCAAAGTTATAAATTCTCAGATCAGGATGATGTCAGAAGACCATGATTTTCCTTGAACATCTGAAAAGAATCATCACTTTATCAGTTTTAATGGATTTATTTTTTTGGTGGCTGGCCAGTACAGTGATAGAACCCCAGGCCTTGGCGTTATCAGCACCATGCTCTAAACAACTGAGCTAACCAACCAGCCCCATCTGTAATTGAAATCGCCTAATAGATTGCCAAGTTTGACACTGAGCTGCTGAATTACTGTACAGGTTATGTTCTGAACATCTCCAAGATTCTTGTAAATTTCAGGGCATTTACTGGGAAAGCATGTAACCCCAAGATTGGAAGAGGGACATTACAAGGATTCAGATAATCCTGACTATCCCACACCATAACCCAACAGCAAGGCTGGCCATGTCTTGTTTGAATACCTTGTAAATATCTCACTTGAGAAGAAATGACAATTTTCCTGAAATCTTTTTCAAGGTCTCCAATCCCAGTTTCTCAATTAACTGTGACTGAATCTGTGATAGAAAGTGTTAAGAGTGAGGTAGAAGCAGATGGTCAACTCTTAAATACCCCCTCCTACTCCTGGATCATCAGTTTCTTTAGCTCCGAGCCCAGGTCCATTTGTACTATCAGGTCATTAGGTAATTGCCACTTCCTCCGCTCAGCAGTGAATTATTACAAATTTGCTGATATCTTAATGACAATGTCAGCAGTTGCTTCTGAAGTTGTTTCTTTACTGAAGCTCATCAAACCAAATTTTTGGCACCAGAAGTGTTAACAGTTCATTTAGCAAATGCAATGTTTCATCCCAAGACACAAAATTCTAGAAGCAATTCGTTTTCATCCCTCAGTGACAGCAGAATAACTTTACTGCATTACTTCAGTATGCCACCTTTCTGGTTCTTTGTCATAATTTAGTTTGCAGGAACCCTGGTCATTTCACCATTGCATAGAGTGTCATGTTGGCCCACTTTATTGAGGTTAATGTGCTGACAGGAGCTAGTGGGTGGGAAGTAACTATAATCTACTTGCCTAGATAAGATACATATGTGCAAGAGGGTAAGAATTGCATCCCATAAAAATTTAATGAAGTTTATAGAGATCCAATAGTGTGCAGCATGCAAGGTAATCTCCTCAAAGGTAAAGAAAACTTGCCAGACTTTACACCAACTAACAGTAAGAAAAAGCCATAATGCTTGTAGGCCGTTCTTAGATTTAGAGGAAATGTAAGCCATTCTTGTGGATGCTCTTGTAATCCATTTACTGAGTATCCCTTAAGGCTGCCAAATTTGAACTGGGTCCCAGAGAAAGAGAAGACTCTTTAGCTGGACCAGGCTGCAGTAGAATTGGCTTTATCACCTGAGTGGGCCTCATAGCCCAACAGATATAATGAGGCTTGAACATAAATATATATGTGAAGACTCTGGCAATGCTGGATAGCAGAATCGTAGCCCAGGCCTTTTAGATTTTGGAGCAAAGCCTTCAGTGGTATACTTATTCTCTTGGCATGCTACTGAAATTCGTTGACCATGAGACACCATGTGACATATGTCCTGGCCTGCCTATCATAAACCAGTGTTCTTATCACAAAGCCATGGAGATGTTCATCATCAAGTCGAAGTTAATGAAGTTCGTCATCAGGTTGAAGTTGTTTTTATCAGATCAACCTCTAGCATATCCTAAATTTACAAATAAGTTGCTTGAAAAGGTATCTCATACTCACATTGTACCTATTTTTGCTACATTGCTCTCTTTCCCTTCCTTTATACCTATGGCCTTACAGAGAGTTCCCATAAAACCAGTCTACTCGTTTACAGATTACAGAAAAGGATATGCTTTCCCCAGCCAGAAATGGATGATTCCAGCATTACAGGTATACTCGGAAGTGGGCTTGCAGGGCAAGTCTTCCTATCAGGCAGGACCTTGTGCTACAGTTTTCTAGAAGAAGGCAGAGCCAGAGCATGGACTCTTCACTGGCTAGAGGTTTGGCCAGGTGGCTAGGTGGAAGAAAAGTGTGAAGACATTCTTAGTTAGATGACTGCTACATATCATGGGCAGGGAAGAGACTGTCACCATCCCAGTGATCTTCTGGTGCCAGCTGGTGTTACCTGGTCTTTGGAGGACAACACATCAACCCACATATGCAACTTCTTTGGGACTGATCAGCTAGGAGTTCTGAGAGAAGAGGGAGTCTAAACTGGTTTTAAAGGAAGGGATTAACTATATTCTGACTCTGACTTCATTGTCATTTACAGAAATAAAGACTATAATCAGTATTTATGGTACACATATTTATATAGAAAAGAAAAACCCACACATGACACCCTACAATAAAAGGATTTCAGATATAATAAGGTTGGCTATGACTCCCATCTTTCAACCTATTTTCAAACAGCTTGGGTATTGTCTTTTCGTTCTGCATGTTTGGAGAAGTGAGACATGAGGGGTAAAAGGTGAAGCCTAGAGAAGAGGCAGCAAGCAACACCATCTTAGCAAGCTTGGGAATAGCCCCTCTACCCCTGGTTTTCTCTATCCCTGGCTCATTTTCCTATATTGGGGTGACTGGAATCGCTACTAGTTCTAAAAAGTGAGAAACATGACATGGAATTCTCCTAATTGATATTGAAGCCAAAACAGACAGATATCCACTGTTAGATGGTTCCAAACCGCAGTGTGGCCAGAATATACTTGGTTTGCACAGTTGCATCCCTAGCTAGCTTGCAGTACAGACTTACTCCAGTCAACCGGTTAATTCCACCTGACCCCACATTTCGTGTGACTGGGGTTTTTTGATCCCTTATTTTCCCTCTTCCCCTACCCTCTTTTATATAGTGTATGATTATGGTTGTTAACTTTATTATTTAGTACATGGTTTATAAAATAATAAGGCAGGACTCTGCTGACTCAATTAGAAAAGATTGGAATTATCAGAAATAAATGCAGTAACAGACAGACTTTGTGTCATCCTTTTGAGAGAGGGTGGGTGCATTTGCATTTATATTCATCATATCTGTATAATAGCTGGGACAGTGTTGCTAATCTTTTTGTTGTTATTAAGCTTAAGTATGATAAGAAGTATATATATGGATGTTAGTAGTCAAAAGAATGGACTGTTTCTCTCTCTTGTCTTTCTGTCCTGTACTGAAGAGGCTAAAAGCTCTATTTCCCAGACTCCTTTCATGGTAGGCACTGGATGTGACTTCGATCTGCCAATCCAATACAATCACTTGAGATTGGAAGCCAAAGTGAGGCAGAGACCACACTACTGACATATCTATTGTATCCTCTGACAGGCACGATCTGGAAGGCATTTGACTTCTGTTTTCAACATAAGTGATGTATTTGGCATGTATTAAGAGGCAGGCCACAGGAAATTCACTGGTTGAAGTGAATCATATTAGGCGCTGGATAGTTTTAGAGCAGGTAGAGTTAGCAGTTCACTTAACTAATTCAGCAAATATTTATTGAGTACCTATCACATGTCAGACACTCTTTCAGGTCATGGGATAGATCAGCAATCTAAACACAAGATGATCCCTCCCCTTGTGATGCTTCCATGCCAACAGTGGTTTCCTGGTTTGGTAGCTTATACATTGATTGTGTCCCTGACAGGGTCAGCAACAGTACGTTTTTGGCCAGGATTTCATGATTGTACAAGAAGTAGCAGTTCCCTTGCGGTCTAGCTCTGTGGTATGACTTTGGGAATCATTTCTGAAAGGCTTTCTCAAATGAAATTCTTTTTTTAGCCCTCCTGGCTATGTGGGTACTTGAAAAAGTTCAAGGAAAAATAGAATTAAAAGACAATATAAATCTTTCTATAGACTTTTTGAAGTATCCTTATATTTTGTAAGTTAAATACCACTACATTTTAAGTTCCTCGTTGCTTAAACTATTTCGAGAGAGTTATGTTCTCAGCAGAGGGACACTTACCAACAACTCTTTTCTTGGAGTTCTCATTCATTCCCACTTTGACCACCTCGAGAAACCCACACATTCTTTAATTTCTACCCCACTTAAGTGTCACATCTGGCTCTCTTACCCTGTTGTATTACCCACACGATTAATTGGTACTTCCTCTGAGCTGCCAGAGAAATTTAAACACGCTTCTTTTATAGGGCTTTTCAAACTGTGTGACTTAGTCACCTCCCCTGCTCTCCTCCTGTTGCACACACAAACACACAAGGCAGGGACTTGCTCTTATTAACTTTTGTACTTCTACCTCCTAATAGTAATAAACTATAGTTATTCGTGTCCTATTTTCTTATATATTAATAAATAAATCACAAATTTCTTTAGTGCATGTGTTTTCAACTGCAATTATACCTTTCTGTACCCTATATGATTTATTGGTATTGTTTGAAACATTTTATGTGGAATTGTCATTGAATTTTAGGTTTATAATTCACATCAGAAATTAATTAGTCCAAACTCTTTCTTTGCCAGGTCAGGAATTTCAGGTCAGAACAATCCGGCTTCTTGTTTCAAATTCAGTGTTCTTTTGTTATATTCCACAGTTACTGAAAATAGATTAGCTAGACCTTGATCTAGTTTGTAATTTCAGTGAAAACATATATGGTCTTGGAAACCCTCCATGACCCCCTATTCTTTTCAGGTGAGAGGATAATTGGCACCCAAAGAGCTTCGTCATACTTCTCCCAAAGTGAGCTATGGAGACGTGGCATGCAAGGGCCTGCACTCTCCACTCAGAGCAAATGCTTTTGTCAACAAATAGGTTCATGGAGAGACACTAGATAAACTGTCAAATATTTGATTCTGATTCCATAAATTATATATCACTCTCTTCTGCATTATAATTTTCCTCCATAAGGTGCAAAAAAGATACTAAAATATGAATGCATGTGCTTTTATTTATAAAATTGGAGTGCAAACTAGTTAGGTCATCAATGTATTAAAAGAGCATTTTTGCACTTTTTTCCTTTAGCACTTCAGCCTATTTTATTTTAAGGATGTGGTTCCATCTCTGTCTCCCAGGGGATTGTGGACTCCATGAGAGCAAGCCTCATGTCTTCAGGTTTGTCGATTTAATCCCTAACAAAGTGCTTGGCTAAGGCTATAGGATTTATGTTTGCTCAATGAAGGTTTTTGGACAGAAATATGCCATCTGCTAGATAACAAATCACTAAACTCCCCAAATTAAATGTAGTGAAACCAACTTCTTTTATCCCCTTAGGCTAAGAGTTTATTTTTTGTAGAAATTGATAGGTGTGTCCCACTAGTTCATGGATCATCCATTTAACTTTAGCAAGTTTCTAGACTTCTTCATGATCACTCAAGGAAGAGGAAAAAAGAAAAAAAATTTCAAAAGTTGTTTAATTTTGTTCGCAAAATTGCTCTAATGGTATGAAGTATTTAGAGCACAGACATGTTAGTACTTTGAAATGACCCCAATTAACAAATTTGACAATTGCTTCAACAAATGTAGTCAAAAGTGGGAAAGGTCCATTTTTAAGTGGTACTTCTAAGAAGTGTGAACTCCTAATGTAAAACATACTCACATAATCACTTATGAATGAATCATCTTGAAAATTAGTCCTACACAAGCTAGATATAAAACGCTGTGGGTTTTACAGTGCACATGCACGTGAACTAGAGAGTGTAATATGATTCAGCTCCATGTTGACAGTGGTGGTTGACATGCAGGTGCTGTGAATGAGGAACAATGAAGTTCAGGAGCTTCTGCATCAAATGAAGCTCAGACACTATGATTCCTACATGCTTTAGAACAGGGAGGATGAGCTGTTAAGGATATTTCTTCGTCTAAATTTCAAGACATTGCAAACTTAAGTGACATAACGAAAAACAAATCAGATTTAGTACCTGGTTACTTTGCTCACTCAATTTTATTGTCATATTTCTCAAGTGAATTGGAGAGTAGATAACACATTCTTTTTGGATTAATTTTATATATCCTAGGGAATAATACAACTTTTCACATCTCAGACTAACAAAAACAAAAAACATAATAGGAATCTTTTTTCCCCCCGAGAACCTTGCCTTGATTACAAATATGTGTTGACCGTAAATCAGGGCCACCCCATCCTTGAACACTCCTATTGGAGAACTAGGTTCTATAAGTAATTAAAGTGTTAACTTGACTCATTAATGCAGAGAATATTCACAATTTTCCACCTCGGAAGAGACAGATTTTGTCATCCCTTTAATAGAACTCTGCTGGAAATCAAACACAATTTTTATTCTGGGGAATGATTACTGTGTCTTGTTTAATTCTACCCTAACAAATGTCAGCACTAATGTATTACAGATTATTCAGTCAATTTGATGGTTCCAGGTGAAAGAAAGGAACACAAATCTCTTCTTTTAGTGTAAAAAGGGTCAGCAGGATGACTTCCCCTGCAGGAGCCGAGATGAGGCTTGACATGAATCAATCAAGAAGGCTCAATTTTACAGTTATAGTGCCTAATGCCTAAACATGAGCGTACGGGTGGAAATTAGCACCCGATTATGAGCATACATGATCTTTCCCTGGAAGACAATAATATTGGCATTAAGCTTCTCAAGAGGGAAGATGCTGCTGGTTTTTAATATGTCTTAAATTATGTCAAGAAAAACACTGGAACATCACACAAAAGCCACAGTCAGTGTCTATTGCTATCTCATAAAGCTGGAGATCTTTACAACAATATTGACACAGGAGCAGGCAAGCAAATGTCAGCCAATATAACATATGAAATACTTAACGTAACCAATTTTCACCTGTCAATCAGCAGGGAATAATGACTGATGCAAGGAATCAATACACCACAATTGAATTCCAGCTCACAAACTTGTTTCGTTCTGTGCTATAAAAGACTGTCAAATGTCACACCCCAAGAGATGCAACAGGATTCCAAAGATTTATTTATTTCAAGCCCTGAAGTCTATTAGCAATAGTGCTCCTTTGCTATTGGAAATAGAGCTTTGATGACATTAAATTTCAGAAATGACAACTTGTTTTTCTGATAAATTAATGATAGAACTTCCTTAGTCCCATACTTATTTATTTTTGCTAACATGAAGTATAATTATACTCAACCAATGCTTGGGATTTGAGAAAGCAAATATTTGACAAAATTTGTCAAATAAACTGCTCACCATGCCAACTATTCTTAAACAAGTTGTCCTATACATGGTAAATAAATGGAAATTGCATATGACAAAAGCTTATGTTAAATCCAAACCTTAACATTATGCAGATGCTTGATAGCAAATTAAATCTATAAAATTTTGTCCTCTTCAAATAATGATGTTAAACTATATTCTCTCTACAGTATGATGAACTTTTAGGAATAAAATAATGAATCTGTGTGAAAAAGGCTATGCTATCTCGAACCTAAGTAACTTATTTTAACTTTTTTCATAACAGCAGTTTTAGAGTTGATAGTCTAAAACTATTTGTAAAAAGCCAATCTTGTATTGATCAAACATTTTTTAAAATGTATCTTTGATATATTGTAGTAACTAGAGATACACTTTTTATAACTGGGGAGAAAAAAAAAAGTAGAAAATTGCTATTTACCCTTCTCCAGATATTACCACAGGAACATATCTTCTTTTAATCACATTATTGTACATATTACTAAATAGTCTCCATAACCAAAGCAAAAAATCATAAAATATTTATTTTATGAAAGAAAGGAAAATATCTCCTTAGCAATCTCCTAAAATACAACCTATTTTCCTTTTTTGACCAAGGCAAATAAAATGTACACACTTTTCTAAGCAAAATGGGGTGCCAAGCTAGTTATCCCTCAAGATCCAATTGCATGTAACAGAAATGCAGAAGCTTTGCGCCATCACAAATGGGTGTAATGATAGAACAAAGTCAAAGCCTGCTACTTTTTCAGCTGGAGCCCACAGAGGCATCTGCTGAATGAGCACAGTTATCACCAGAACTCTTAGTGGGTCAATCTGTTGCCTGTATCCTTGTACTAGGTTTTTTTACACAACGTCAATGTGGTGGGACCGTATACTGGAGGGTCTCTGTTCTCCACCTGGGCTGATGCCTAGGGTAGATTTTATGATTCCATGATGATTCCCATTATAAAGTTGATCTAACAGTATTAAATGTTCAAAAGGAAAAAATTTTAGATGTATTTGGCATAAAGATATTTAAAGCCCAAATAGAGCATGTTGAAAATCTGTTTATGAACAGACCAGCAAAACGTCTGCGTTGTTCATAAATGGGAATAAAAAACTGTTAAGGCAGAGTTACTCGTGTGGTTGAGTGGATGGAATAAACCCAGAGAGAACATTCTGGCTGTAGCCTTCATTTGTTCTACACTGAAAACGATAACATCCAACTGTAAAAGTTGAGATTGAAAAGCCACTAGTGTGTTGTCTAATTTCAACTGCAGAAGCTGCTGTGCTCTTTTGGTGACTTTATGAGGGAATAAGATTATAGGTCACAAGAGCTTCTTTATTTCCCACCTGTAGCTTCTAACAACATTTTATTAAGGATTTTCCCATCTTCTTTCTCTGACCTATAGGTGTTGAAATCCTAACAGCTATGACAAGACCCTGAGCAATCACTAACTCGAATTAGTGATTCTGAAATGAAGTATCCTTTATCGCAGCTCTGTTTATGGATGGCTACAAATATTTTTACAATGCTAATAAGATAAACACTATATATCATTATGTAAATAGAAAAGAAGCCCTTCGTATGGTCAAACACTTAGAGCTTCATGTTTGCTTCACAGAAAACCACACCAAGCTGTTGTTATTTGAAGGTTTAATGTTAATTTGTAAAACAAGCACGTTAAAGAGTAATCCATAAATAACTTTTGACATGAGATTGCTTCCTGACTTATTTAGATGGTTTCTTAATTGCTCACTTACTGACTGTATATCTCCAAAATAAAAACTGGGGGGAGAATTTTAAGTGCATGAATACTATACACACTTATTGGAGGATACAAATTCTCATTTTCAAGGATCACTTTGAGATGAGATGTATGATTTCTCACTTGGATAGTTTTGAAGAGTAATGAGATGATATTTGTGGGCACTTGGAAAGCAAGGAAAAGTGCTAAGTACCCAGTACTACCACTGTTCTTCACTTAGAGATATACTTTAACTGAATAAAGGTAAACACAGTAGAATAAGAACACTCTATGCACCACTGTGATAAAAAATTAGAAACAACACATGGGTCATTGGAATATCTGAGGTTTATATTTTTCTAATACTGCTTTATGCCAAAGCCAATGCTGCTGCCCTTATCTTATTTTATTTTTTTTTAAGAAACTAAATGCATTTTCCGGACATTATGTCATTAACCCTAAATCAATTTAGCTCTACATACAGTCAAGTTAGAAGATCTTGAGGCTTTTGTGCTTCTTAGGTTTAATTCCTAAAATTGTTAACTCAAACTTCTGCTACTATTAAGCAAATCGATGGTAGAGTCCACTTTATTTTCTTCTGTTAGTAAAATTTGAAAAAAATGAAGTTCCATTTGCTCTGCAGTCAGATGGAGAATTTGAGAACACTTTGGCAATAATTGTGTTTATATGAAACAGATAAAAAAGAGTCAATTTTGTGTTTTCAGCTGTCTTAATGACAAAATCGGATTGTCTGCAGAGCTGATTCAATCAACAGTAGAGAAATTTGTTGATATGACAGTAAAAGAGTGATTGGGAAAAAAACCCCAGTGGATTCAGTATAGCCATGGCCTGTTTACCTAAGAACCAAATAGGCAATATGTTGTTTACATTGAAAGTTATTTCTCTACTCTGCATTTGTCCTTGTGTCACAGAGGCTGTCTTTCAGAACATTCTTGGCCTTGTGCTGAGTAGGATTTTATATATCCTTGGGCAGTGTCACGTGGATGTTCTTTGAGTAGAAGAAAAAGAAAAGCTTCTTCTTTGTGACTTGACAATATGGAATGTATTTCTTTCTTAGCTGCTTTATCAATAAAGGTAAAATAGAGCAATTTTCACCAGAAAAACTGATAGAAAAATTCTCACCAAAAAGCAATGACACACGTAAATGAGCCAGATAGCTTCTGAGAGATAGATTTAGCTCCAGTTTAATACCTTGTTTAAGGAAACCGAGTCATCTGAGTCAGCATAACTGGACAAGATAGCTCAATGACTTTGTGTTTGTGCTTTTGGAGAACCTATTTGACTATTAAGTACCTGAGAATATATATAGAAATGGACAAACCAAAGTGCTTCTGCAACAATCAACACAGAAGACTTCTGTGATTAAGTGTGGGGCAGTTTCTCCCCACCAGCAAGCAAACAATCAGTTCCAATTCAATTCCAGTGCTACCTACCCAGAGATAACATCAGATCCCACAGGTCGAAGCTTAGTCCCCCAAGACTGAGCCCACTCAGGCACCAGTTGCAAGTTTGACCACCAGAACCTCTTATCCACCAGCTTTGAGTTGAGACTTGCGGGGGCTCAAGGGCGGTGGGCCCCGAACCACCCAGTAGCCCCTTTTATCCCCCCACCACGGGATGAGCAAGAGAGGGAACCGGTAGGATGACTCCTGCCACCCTAGTGGCCAGGAGAGCCCAGGAGGAAGGTGAGTCTGCCGCCCGCCTATTCAGCCCACAGAGAGACACTCAGACGCGACAGGGTTCCGTCAAGCAGTTCCGTTTATTTCCACACAAGCACCTGCTTTTATAAGCATATGGCAAGGGGATTTCCTAACTTCAACCTATCATCTTAAAGGTCATGTGATTGCTCTAATGCTTTGCTATTGCAATCACGGGGTGAGCACGAGCACGGAAATATCTTTTATCCAATAATTTAAAACTATGTCTTTCCTTGGCCACTCTCCGGTGGCTTCCATCAGATGCCATCTTTATCTCTCCTGTCCAGGCGAATGTTTTCAACAGATTACATATGCGTATGTGGGTGGGGTCGGGGCTAGTTCTCTGCCGGGAGGAGGTGTGTGGTGTGTGGCCTCAACGCGGCAACAGAGACTCCCATTACCTCTCCCCCCTCTCAATTAATTTGCTAGAGCAGCTCACAGAATGCAGGAAAACACATTTACGGGTTTATTTATTTTATTTTAAAATGAATTGTACATATTTGTCGGGTACAGCATATTGTTTCGATACATGCATATGCCATACAATGATTCTCTTAGGATAGATAGCATATCCATCCCCTGAACATTTATCTTTTCTTTGTGATGATTACAGGCAAGATCCTCTTTTCTAGCTCTTTAGAAATATACAATATAATATTATTAGCTTTAGTCAGCCAGAACTTATTCTTCCTATCTACCTGTAACTTTATACTCATTAATCCCTTACTTCCTCTCTTCCCTGCCCTCCTTCCCTTTCCAGCCTCTGGTAACCATTATTCTACTCCACTTCTATGTACTGGTTCATTATAAAGTATATTTTAAAAATACAAATAAACAGCCAGATGAAGAGGTTCTTAGCATGAGGTTTAGAAGGGTCCCAAGCACAGAAGCTCCCGTTCCCATGGAGTTGAGGTGCACCACCCTCCCAGTGTGCAGATGAGTTCAGCTGTCCCAAAGCTCCTTGCACTCCATCCTCTTGAGTCTTTTGTGGAGACTTCATTGGACAGGCATCATTGAATCATGGATAACTGGGTAGAAATGTGACTGATAGAAACCGTGTAGAAAGTATGTGATCTAATACTAACAGACTAAGTGGGAAAACACAGCAAGACCTGTTTGTTCAGGTTCTTCTTGGCTTCTCTGTGCAGCATTCCTTCCTCCAGAGTATGGGGCAGGGAACCTCCTGAAATGGCAGTCTCATTACCTACAATCAGAAGGTAGTTCAGAGAATTTCTTTATGGCAAGCTCCAAGACAGAAACATGACGGAAGATTAGAGTTTTGCCTTGGGTAGCCAGGAAATGTGGACGAAAACCTACAGACACACACACACACACACACACACACACACACACACACACATATATTCATGTACATATCATAATATCACAGTATGTGATGCTAGTGGCTTGATGGAATTGATTTATTCCTCACTAAAAATTATTTTTCCTCCAATGCTTAATATGTAAATTATGTACATTTGCATGCAAGGCACATGTTTATGACTTGCTGGAATATGATCTATTCCTCATCCAGAAATATTCCTCTACAGCACCCTAGATAAAAGGAATATTTCCATTGATTAATATTTTTCGGTTTTATCATAGGAAAATTACATAAGCACAGATTTTTTTTAAAATGCCCATTTCTATCATATTTGATTATTATTTTGAGATCATTACCAATCTTGATAGACCTCCCAATGGATTTGTACACCATCACATACCAGGGAAAATGTGGAGCCTACTGTTATGTACATAAAATTTTAAAACCTCTCTAATCTCTCCTTCTCTCTCTCTGTCTCTCTTTTCCACTCTCTCTCTGTTTTAGTCTAAGTAGTGCCCTTTCATAGGTGAGAAACGTTGGCATGCACAATAAACTTGGAAAAACAATGAACTCAGTGAAAGAACGGGGATCAGCACATTTCCATCTGATTGGTAGATTGATATAATTATTCTCCAAACCAAACTTCCTGTCCATGTACCTAGCATGCAATATATATTGGGTTGAAAATGATATTTTTGAAGCCTTCTTGCAATGCCAAAAGTACCATTATGTAGCCTACTCTCTTTATTAAAAGTTAATACTAAAAGGTTATGTAAAGGCAAAAGATTAAATCGTTTAAAGTAAAAATAAGGGCCCTTTACAATTGAATTCTTGCCTGCACTTTATAAAACTAAAAGAAGTTTATTCTGCTAAGTCAAGCAGCAAAAAGAGGGAAATATTTCTCTTTTATAGCCACGCACTTCTAAAATCACTGTCCAGGAATTTTCCAGCACTGACATTTTTTAGTCCACAGAGACAAAAAAATATGCAGATAAAGTTAGTTCCAGCAAAGATTTCACAACGTAACCAAGCTTTACATACACAGGGGAAAAACAAATCCATAGATTTAACACAAATTTTAAAAAATGTAGCCTCATAAAACTGTCATTCAGAAGCCAGTAAGGACTCTGCTTTATCTACTTAGTGTTAGACATTAACAACTCCTCTCTCTGGGCAGATGTTCATCAAAATAAGCAGGATCTTTCATAGTAATCATCCAGAAACCTATGCTAACTCTTCAGTGGGTTCTTCTTCCATGAAAATATTCATAATGCTACACAAGGTTTCATATGATGCTGGCATCTTACCAACTCAGAGAAATCTGGGAAAAACTTGAAATTGGGATGTGTATAAAATTAGAAAGTTGTTCCAACAGATATTTATCAGGCATCTAGAAGTTATCCAGAATTTTTCTACAAGCCACAAACATTTCTCTTCTTTTACCAAAACCAGAATTTTCATAACAAATGATATGTCTCATTTTGAAATGTCTCACTCCAAAAAAAGTGCCTGGATGTTTGGCAAATATTCTAGTCAGCTATTCTAGGGTCTTTGGTTTGGGCTCCTCCGTTCACAGTGGTCAGATAACATTAATGGACCATCTGGTTTGGTTTGGCCTAATTGAAAGTATCTTCTGATTAATTTGAAACATAACATTAATTTCTTGTCCGCAAATAATATTTTTTATTGTATATATTTTTAATGAAAACTTCTCATATCAATCATAGGTTATATGTGGTTAAAAGCAGTTGTAATCCTTTTACCAAAAAAAAAAAAAAAAAGGCACCAAATATACGTACCACCTATCAAATTTGTTTGTTTTAAAATTCTCTTTAGGAATACAAGTATACAGATAATATAAACAGCATTTATTTTCCATATTAATATATATTTTAGTGAGTGATAAAGCTTTTTAAATTGTACATAAAATGTTATTATTAATCTTGCTTTCTTAGGCTGTATGAAAGTACTGTAATGGTATCTGAAACCAAAAAGTCTTAGACTTTTGTATTTTAGAGATCAATACATTTAATTTTTTAAAAAGTGGGAGTGTGGGAGAACCAAGAACAATGTAGACTTGCTAAATTTTTATTTTGCCAAGTAAGAACACTATTTTAAAAATCTCTTCCATATTACCACTATTTTATAAAAGAAAGTAACGTCATCACAAAATAATTAGAAAGGGAAGGTTTGGGGACTAAAAAGTGCACATTCACTAAGCAGGATAGTTGGCAGCTTTACCTTCACAGACATAAAAATCTTGTCTTACTTTTCTCATTTTGTCCTGAACTTGAGAAGACTTGATCAAAACCAGGCCTGGCCTGAGAACTGACAGATAGGAATCATAGCATTATATGTCCCTTACGTGGAGAAGGAAAATTAAACACAAATTTTGCTTTCAGAAAATACCTGCTCTAAATTAAGGATGCCATGTAAAATATTTGGCTATCTGGCTACCTAGTCACAATTATAATGCTGCAATGTGTTTTAAGAGACAAACTTCTCATACCTTCTTTTTTTCTTTGGAAGACTGAGTTTCTTATAGCCAGTCAGGTTAAATACCTCTGTATGTCCATGCAAACCTGGGGGTATAGGCTGGCTGCCACTCTAGGAAAAAGCAAAGAAGGGCATGTTGGCCATATTGGTGATGGTCTTAAATATCTTCTCATTTTACCTTTACATATTTCTTTCATATGAGGAGGCCTAAGAAATGAATTCCCCATCAGTTAGTCCTTGGAAGGAGTGTGCCCATGATGTCTAAAATTATTTTGAATTTTTTTTTCTGTAAATTTTCAGGTGATATGGATTTTCACTTGCATTTACTTTGGACTAAAAAGGTGGTAGATAATGTGTCTGATTTCCATAGTCAGTAAAGAAGATGAGAGTACTTTTCTTCTAGTCTTTTTGGGTAGTTTCTTTTTCCTACTGAGAAATCAAAAGTGCAAAATATATGCATTTTTAATTTTTCCCTAGTAATTTTTCTTTTCTTTAGCTTCTAAAACAAAATAGAAGAAATGTATGAGATGTGTTTTTACGTATGCATATTATTCTAATATATAGTGCAATAAGTAGTTATTTAATATTTAAAGTGAAATGAACTATAATTTAAGAAAAGTTAATTAAATAGCTCAACACTCTAATGACTATTTTTCTAAAACTCCAAGATAAACTTCTTTAATAGTGTGAAAATTACATAATTTTTTCTCACTCAAATTTTAAAATAATATGTACATCAACAGTACAAAATTAATTTTAATTGAAACCCATGAAACAGAATTTGTTTCACTACATCTGAAGTCCAGGATCCTGGCAAATTTGTGTTATTAAAAATGTCTTTCATCTCAAGCAGATCTTTGGCAAAACATTTTCAGAAAATGCAGAGTAACAGGACAATTTTTCACTTACATCAAATAATCTTACATTTGTGAGTTTCAATCAAGGCCTTAACATTTTTCATTTACTGTAGCATTAAATAACAGGTACATTTGTTGCATAAAAGAGCTTTTTCTTTGTTTTTAATATTCAACTCAAAAAACTATGTCAAGAGATGATAGGGTCTTGACAAGTTGATTAGAACTAAAATATTTTCAGTTGAAGTTGGAAAAACTTTAACATGCATGTTATCTTGCCACCAATCTTTTCAGACTCTAATAACAAGAGTTATGTGCATCCAATTCAGTAGCAGTGATGCTGAAACTTTTCTTACCCCTCTGATGACATGATAAATATGAAATGATGCTGCTAGAAGTATTTTATCACACATTTTGTAATATCATAGGTTTTTCAAAGAGTAATTTACTGGATCTGTAAGAAAAAAAAAATAGCAGTGAGACTTAATACTCTTCAAGAGTCTTTCAATCCAGGTAGAAAAAGCACTTTATAAACTCTGAAGCTCATTAACCTTCACAAAAGACTGGTGAGTTAGGTGGCAAATGTTACTCTCCTCAGTTCATAGATGAATGAACTGAAGCACTGAGAGGTTAACTGATTTTTCCAATTCACAAAGCAAGTCACGGTGAAAAGGGAGGTCATACAGAATTCTTGACTATTGGTTCAGAGTCTCGACTCTCTGGATAAAATAATTTAGCAAAAAGCATCTATTGATTATAATTTGCTAGATAATGTCATTCTGTGTTTCTCCAAATAATTCGGTCATGATATAATTATGCTATCCAACCTCTAAAAAGGTAAAATTGCTTGACTGACCCAAGTACTATAATAGTTTGGAACACTGTAAGTGTAAAAATTGTAGTCTGCCTTTGTACTATTGAAGCTATAAAAAACTGATGAATATTTTGAAGGAATTAATAGTTTGTGTTCAGCAATAAGTTATATGAACACCATTTTAATGTGCCTTCCAAGATAAAGTTTTCAAATACTCTGAGAGGAGAGAAAGTTGTGTACATTTATTCAGCTACTCTGATGCAAAACCAAAAAGATACCTGATTTTTAAAATTAGAGATGTAAAAAAAGTAGGAATTTAAATCTACTTAAAAAAAAAAAACAAATTTGCTATGATATTGTTAAAGTTAGGTGATGAGTATATAGGGGTTCCTTTTATTATTTTGTCTCTCATTGTATCTATTTTAAATTCTACATAATAAAATATTAAAATAAATTATTTAGCACAGTGTTTGGCAAATATAAAATATTATTATGTAAAAATTATTATCCAAAATAAAAAGTAGAAATAAAAATAAAGAAATACTTATTTCTTTATTTACATAAATCGGACCTATTTTGGCCAGTGATCTAGAATGTTATTATATATCCAAAGCTATTCAGATAGATACAGTATTTCCAAGCTGCAAAATGTTAAAGCAGAATCTCAATGTCAGTTTCATTTTTTATGACAAAGCAGAAAGAAGTGAAATAATTTGTCCTGTATAAAAAAGGCAATGTGGCCCTTGAGAATTCTATAATAATGTTTCTGAGAATTAGCCGATCTTGCTGGCCATGTGGGTATGGTTTCAGACAACAGCAGGCTGTCTGAACAAATCCCAACAACCTCATTTACTTTGATTAAAGTAAAATTGTCATCAGTTTAATTGTAGAAAAGAAAAACAGAATAAAGAAGAGAAGAGAAAGGGAGATGAGAAAGAGAAATGAAGAAAGAAAAGAAATAAAGAAGGAAAGGAGCAAGGGGAGATGGTGTGAGGTAGGAAGGAACTCAGTGTTTAAATGTGATTAATGTGGACAACAGGGGAAGTTCTCTAAACTCAGGGATTTCAAATGTATCCTGTATCTTTCCTTCTCTCCTCCTTTCTATCACTTTAAGTATGTTTCTCATTATTTATCACTTGAACTATTATAGTTTATGAATTTTTCACCTTCTATTTCTTCCAGCTTCAATCTATCCACATGCCATTATTAGACACAGTTATCTTTCTAAATGCTTTTCTAATCATACTGAGTCCCCTTCTGGCAAACTCTCAAAGGTTCTTTGTTTTCCACCAAATTAGGAAAGAAATCTCACCTGTGAATCCAAAAGTTCTTCAATGGATGACAACTACCTACTCCAGCCGCATTTCTGAGTCTTCTACCCTTCTATGTAGAAGCTTGCCTACTTTTTCTGTACATTGCCTGCGCTGTCTAGTCATGCAAACTTGGTGTCTGCCATTGTAAGTGTCTGGAATCGCATGTTTCCTTTGCCTTCTGCCCTGGCTTCCTTGGACTTTGTCATTAGTTCTGATCTCTGTCCACAGAAGTGCTGGAGCGCTGTCTCATTAGTAAATAAAGAAAATGGAACTGTCTTTTTCTCTGGTAATCTTGGCTCTGTGTTCTCTGCTGGGCCTTTTGTTGAAATAACCAGCGGCAGCAGTCTTTCCTAAACTTTCTCTGCTTCCAGAAGTAGATTAATGAGCTGCCTTATATCCTCTAGGCTGCTTTATTTCAGTGTAGAAAAAAACTGAATCTTGTGCTTGGCCTAAGGATGGTCCTGACTGTCAGCATGCTAGTTAATTGGAAATTGTAAAATAGACTCAAACAAAAGAAATTGATTGGAGTTTTTGGAACCAAGACCATAGATACCACTGAACAGTAACCTTCGTGTGAGGGCACATTCTTTGAGCTTATTTCATTGGTGGTATTGGTGTTTGAATAATAGTATGGCAGTGACAAAAAGATGGAGATACTTAGAAAACTGACCCTGAGAGTTGATCAAGACTGTCACAGTTGTGACCTGCTTAAGACATACAATACACCTTTTATAATAAGTCCTTTAAAAGTGAGTAATCTCTTCTTGTTTAAGGAAATCATAACGCAAAATTTACCTTTGCTGTCAGAATACCAAAAAAGAAGAGTTGGTCTGCCTGGTTTAGAGAGACAATCATATGTCGAGTATTTTAAAAGGTGCTAATTTGTTAATTGCTAAAAAAGAGAATAGGTGAGCTGTGATTTTGAAAAAAGAACAAGAGCCACAATTGGATATGAAGATGCTCTCATGATGCCCTTCATCAGGGCTCTGTTCTTGTCTTTTCAGCCTGGAAAGCCTTTCCTATCTTTACAATACTTTCAAAAATTCTGCACATCTTTTAAAATTTCTCCCAAGTGCTTTAATTCATATAACACCATCCCGATTCTCCCCAGTCATGGTTTACCCCCCATACTGTCACTTTTCTTAAGACATTAATCTTACTTTGTCTTGTATAATTATTGGTGTTTTATGGCTGCTGCCTTTCCTCTTCTCCCCCCACAGACACTGCACTGAAAATTCCTTTTTGAAGTGACTGTATTATTTATCTTTGTACCATCACACTGTCTGGAAATAGTAGTTGCTTGCAATGGAATTCCATCATTTTTGTCTGTCCAGAATCTAGTAATTCTCTTTAATTAACAGTATTTCAGGTTTTTATGTTTTGTTTTGTTTTGTTTCGTTTAGGGGGAACCAGTTCTCCTTATTCTCAGTTCATGGGGTAGTGAGATAAAGAGTTATACTCTTATAGTGTGAAATCTCTGAGTTGAGATATGTAGAAAAGCAATGAGGATCCTTCCATTCTAGTCTGGAAAGTCCACAATTATGATTAGGTGGTAGCAAAACATTGGCTAAATGGTAAATTCTGTATCTTGGAACCCCCATAATATGACAGCAAAAGTTAGAATTTTAAGAACTTGGTGGAAAACCTTTCAAAGACTCCTTCTTTTTGTGACCAAGCAAATCTGTATGGCTTAGAGTCCAATAATATTGATTCTTGAAGGAATGAAAAAAAACAGAAATCTATGTCCTAGCTGTAGTTAGCTCCAGCAAAGGCAGAAAGAAGGGAGTGAAAGTGTGTGACCATGTTGAGAACTATACAAAGCCTTCTAAGTCCTTCTTGTTATTTATCTCCTCTTCAAATCAAAGGGAACAATTACCAACATTGTAAAAAGTCACAAATTGAAATGCACCCTGGTATAAATGGGCAGATTGACTATACCACCGCATTCTGTGATATGGTTGCACATTGTTCTGGGACTATAGAAAAGCAGAAAGCACTTAGGCCTTAGATGCTCAGACGCTGACATTTTGGGATCTAGATTCAAGGACTATGATTCTGCAAGATCTCTGTCTTTAGTTACTAGCTATGAAACTGGATGAATGCAAATAGAGAGAAAGCCATACACATTTAGAAAATTGCATTACCCAAGAAACCTTACTTTGATTTTCCTTTCCAAAATTATCTGCATGCCCCAAACTCCATGTGTTATGATGGGACTGGCTCAATCTTTAGTCTCCAGCTTAGTTGCTTGATTGATCCAGAACTAGTTGATCAAAGTTCCACATCAATTGATCACAGGGATTGGATCACAGATGAACAAATGACCCAAAGTAGCCAATGATGTGAGAGGCAAAAGCTCTTTTTATGATATGATTGATGTACTAGAAGAAATTCAATTTAGAGTTATGGGATGTCACTCATAGAAAATCCTGCTTGAATGAAATCAACACAGGAAAGCAGATCTGAGATATGGGGAAATGGAAAAAAGATTAAGAACTGAGTACATTGTTTGAGGTCATGAACTAGCTGTACATGCAGATAACTCTATCCATGAACTTTTATGCTATATGAGGTAATATATTTTCTTTTTTACTTATGCCAGTTTGGGACAAAAAATTAATGATAGAGTAGATTCTAGTTTAAGATGGTTAGCATCCTCTGATGTAATCTTCTTCAATTCCCATTATAATGTTTAATAAGTTAAAAAAAAATTAATGAACTCAAAATGACACTGAAAACTAGTATCAAATTTTCTTCTGGTGCCAGAATCAGGGAAGAATTTTTACAAACAGCAAGGCTGATAAAACTGAATTAAAAACAACAATTATGCTGCAGTACGTGATAAAAACAAACCTCCTTACCTGAAAACAAATGGAAATATTCTTCATTATTTCTACTATTTATTCCCTATTTACAAAATACAAGCTCTGAACAAACTCAAAAACTCCAGAAGCATCTTCCATTGCATAGGACCTCTGTTCCTTTCTTTTCTTAATTCCTTTACTCCATACCTCCCTGTTAGTGAATTTTCTGTGAGTACATGCTCTATAGGCAGAAAGTAAGATGGAATACTGGGAATATGTTGTCAAACTCAGAATTCTAGGAAATCGGGTGGGAGAAACTCTCATCTTAGGACATGAGAACTTTACTACATGCATGCCTACCAAGGCTGGATTTAGAATAAGAACTGAATGTTTCTCCCTAACTTACAGCTCTAGATATAAGAGGCTTAAACATTGCACAGTGAATGAATGCAAGTTGGTCTCCCTATTCTATTGACTAACACATTGATGTGTATTTGGATTTGGCATTTTCTGGGGATTTGGGCTCATTGTTTTAATGAGTTCTCCTGGTTTCAGAATAAGTAAAAAAGAAATAACCTAGCATAAACATAAATTTTGACACATATGTGATTATAAGAATAAGACATTGCCATTTGGAAAGAATGGCAGAAGAGAAACAGATCTCACAAAACTAAATAATACAAGAATTGTAGGAAGATTATTTGTCATCCTTAAAATAAAATAGAAATTTGTGGTTCTTTGAAATGGAAATAAAAAACTAAAGGAAAAGTTAACAGAGATCAAAGCAACCTCATGATATAAAAAAGAGTGATTACTAATCAAAGAGGTGACAAATGTTTGAAGTAATGGATCTACTAAGCACCCTGATGCGATCATTACGCACAGTAAGAATGTACTCAAATGTCATATTGTACTCCATAAACATATACAATTACTATGGGTCAATTAAAAAGGAAAAAAAAAGAGAGAATTAGAGAGTAAAATAGTGGTTACAAGAGGCAGGGAAAGGGAGGGGGTGGGGGAATGAGGAAACGTTGGTAGACTGGTACAAAGATACAAAATTAGGAAGAATAAGTTCTGGTGTTCTAGGGTGACAATAGCTAATAACATTGTATTGTATATTTCAATAAAGTCAGAAAAGAGGATCTTGAATGTTATAAGTACAAACAAATGATAAACATTTAGGTAATAGATATGCTATCTATTCTTATTGCATCATTATACAATATATACATGTATTGAATCAACAAATTATATGCCATAAACGTGTACAATGAAAACAAACAAACAAAAAAGAGTGTTGAAATTAGATAGGATTACATGTAAACTAAAATTTTAATAGTAATATGTAAGTACAGTTATCCCTTGGTATCTATGGGGGAATTGGTTCTAGGACCTTCAGTGGATACCAAAATCCACAAATGCTCAAGTCCCTGATATAAAATGGTATGGTATTTTCATGTGACCTATGTATATCCTCCCATATACTTTATATCATCTCTAGATTACTTATAATACCTAATACAGTGTAAGTGTTATGTAAATATTTGTTATACTATATTATTCAGGGAATAATGACAAGGAAAAAAGTTTGTACATATTCAGTACAGATGCAGGGTTTTAAAAAAGTATATAGGGCTGACAGGTTAGCTCAGTTGATTAGAGTGTGGTGTTATGACATCAAGGTCAAGGGTTCAGATCCCCATATTGGCCAGCTGCCAAAAAACAAAACAAACAAAAGTTTTTTGATCTGTGATTGTTTGAATCCATGAAAGCCAAACCCATGTGGAGGGTCAATTGTATTATTGGAAGCAATAAAGAATTAAATTTCTGCTCTTTTTAAGTTCTGGTTGACTTCTTTTAGTCCTTAAAATTAGATTATTCTAAAACGTTTAATGTTTTTTAAATGCATAGCTAATAGTGGATGATGGAGGAAAAGGGAGAAGCAGGAGTTTGACGAGTATGGGGAGAGAAACATAACATCTTTACGCAGCATACAAGATTTCTGAGTTGGAGAGAGTCCTAGCCCAATCTTAGTGGTTATATGTTCTCCTGAGGGTTAAAAACCTCAAAGAGAAATAAGTGAAAGTTGGTTTCTCCTATATTGTCTCTTGGGGAAGAAAGATCAACAACAAAAACAACAAAACTGCTTGGGACAAGAAGGATTGACCGGCTACAATCAATTGAACAATTGAAGACAACATTTTTAGTTACAATTGAGTTTGTAGAATGAATGGGTAAAAACTTAGTCAATCTTAATCAAAAACGAGTTTACCAGCAATAAAACAGGAGAAAAATTTGAAGGTGCATTTAGTCAGTAAGGAGCTAAAATCAAGGAATCAAAGAGGGGTAAATGTACAGCAAAAGTTATGACGTGGCTTTTAAATTAGTCAAGTGGGGTTTAAGCAAAATGCTCATTCTAATTTTGTTGTAAAATTTGTAAATTTAAAAATATATGCTTAAAAATAGAAAATAGATAATAGAAAAATAAAACTTTAATAACAATAATCTTTTTTTCATCTCTTTCATTGAAGTAATCAAACCTGAAAAGTAAGGAGAGTTGTTGACAAGAGGTGGCTAGGGTTAAAATAGGTCGGTATAGTCTCACATGATCGTTCGTGATTTTGGTGACTAGATAACTTTTAGTTAAAAATATTTTTTAAAATAGACAATTATTTGTAGAGTTTCTAAAGATTAAAAGCATTTTTACCAATGCATTCAAGACCTAAAAAGCTACAAAAACAAAACAAGTTAAAAACAAACAAACAAAAAAAGCAAAAAAGGATTAAAACAAAATTTTAAGGACATCAGAATATTATACCATGTGAGAAAAGCAGAATGTGAAAATCAACATAAATTGTAGGTCAACTATATTATGCTCAACTATTCTACACCCAAGAATAAAATCTCTAAAATATTAGTAGTGTTTATCTTTGGTAGTGGTATTATGAATTATTTTTTCTTTATAATTGTCCTTGCTTTATACATGGTGCATCAAAGTACATTTATAATCAGAAAATAAATGTTTCTTCAAAAGAGAAGAAATAAATGGCTGTCGATGTAGACTAACACTAGGTTATGTGACAGAGACACTAACATTTGAGGAAATTTGAGAATTTTAAGGGTTTGAAGCAAGAATATAGAGGTATATAAAAAGATATACATTTTTTGTGGGCAAGAAAGAGAAGTGTAGCTGATATGTGCAGTTTGTTTTTCTCAATATAAAGACTGCTCTCTAGACTATAATTTAAATGTAGAGAAAACATGATTGAACTTAACAAAATAATGAAGTTTGTGAAGTCTGTCTTCTAATTGCATGTATTCCTTTTATTTTTTGTTCTCATGCTATAACACTAAATGCTTGGGCTAAGAGGCCTTGAAAGAACTTAAACAGAAAAGAAAAGTAGAACCCTAACCACAGTATACTTTTAAGTGGTGTTAAGACGTAAAATAATATGAGTAATTTCATCAAGTATTGGATTTTTCCAATTTTATCTTTATTAGAGAGATTATATGTTTAATTATTAGGGAAAAAATGCTGCCTTTGTTTTGCTAATGCTTTGGCAACTATTTAATAATCACAACTACCATAGCTTCATGTTGTTTCCAAGACCAAAGTCTCTTACATGATACATTTATTAACATTAATGTTTAAATAACTGATCAAATATTTAAACCATGCTTTACCAAGAGTAATGTCAATTAACAATGTTCAATGTCTTAAATTAGATTAATTTTCATCATCTGATAGGAGGGCAGTAATCTTGGAGAAATTAAAGATTTCTCATTGTAACTTTGTGTTTTGGCCTAACACTAGTGAGTCACACATAGCAAGCAGCACCTCCCCTTGCCCTTCCCTTTCTTTGTCGTTATGAAAGCAATGAAATAAATAGATTCCTTCTGAAAAGAATTATCGAAGTCATTCTAAAAGTGAAAACCTAGGGGTCAGTGATCAGCGGCTGGCATTAAATAACTATAGCTATTACCCGTTCTCTCATCTCAGGCTGAATGTCTTAAAACTCTTTTATCCTACTCACATTGTTTTTTATGGATGTTCAACCCACATTCATGTCTTCTGCTAAGTATGGGGCCTTCTGAAATTTACCTAATCTTTGTAAATTAAAGGAATTAGACCAGACTTATTAATTTGTTCACTTAATCTTTCGACAAACTTCTATTTAGTACTAAGTACCAGGCACTTTGCTAGAATATGAAGCTATAAAGATGACTAAAACAAATCTCTGCCCTCATGGAGTTTTTGATCCAGTGGCACATGATTTCAAAAATCTTTGTATTCTACCATTTATGATTCCATTACCTGTTCTTCAAATATCGTAAGGGATGTGGAAGGAGAAGGTGGGGAGGCAGATGAGGTACACATTGGAATTTGCCACGAATCTCATTTCATCTTGTGTTAGAGAGTCCTTTACCTAACATCTCCGAGAATTACAAAAACCAGATCTGGCCAAAAGGGAGCTCCGTCTGCCTCCAGGGGTCAGTCTCTCCTTGAGAATCCTTGCCTGAATTGCCTAAAGCCACTTTGAAGGATTGCAGATGTTCAGGTAGGAAGAAGCCTTCAAGAATTTTACTTGCACAGAGAAATCAGTTCTAAGTTTTCTTTCAGACACGAATAGAATCTCAAGCAACTATTTTTCTTTGATTGAGGTAGAGGGGCTTTTGAGGGTGCATGTGATTTCTACGTTTACATGCACTTTCATATGTCTTTGAAACCTAAACAAAGATTTTTGCCTTAGGCAACTAAGGGAGTGAATATCACAAAAGGGATTAGAATGCTGTACTTTATAGCATCAGATCTTGTATTGGAGCATTAGATCATACTTTTAATTCAAATAACTCCACATATGTCCAATTCAAGTCAGAATCATGAAAGCACATGACTGAATGAAGAAAAAGATTGGCTTTAATTTGAAAGTGTCCATCAGTATGGTTTATATGAACAACAACTGCAAATTTGTACATTTTACATGGTAACATTCTAGCCCTACTAAGAGAATGCTCAATAGGTGTGTGCCATCCAAGAGCTGCCTGCTGATTAGAAACCCCTTCCTTCATTTTACCCTATCCCGGAAATTCATTTAGCAATTAACAAAATGAAAGCATTCTCTTTCTGGAATTTTAACTTTAGAAGTGGGAATTTAACTTACAACTAATTAAAATGTTGGTTTGAAATGGATTATCTCTGAGAAAATCACACTACAGGTTGTCAAAAGAGAGTTTATATCCTGATTTTGAAAAACACATCTTCCTCTGTTGTAAATACTTCGGCTGTTCTGCCCACTGATGCTCATTCAAATTAATGGAATCAGAAACCTGAAGCCACACACTAAAGATGACTGATACTGCCAGCTTAGTTTCATACGTAGAAGCTTTACTTCAGAGCATTTTTTGAAAGTATTCTTATGTCTTTATTCCATTATCTCCCCATTTTTTTTATTTCTATTGAGTATTATACAACCAGAAAAGTGCTATTTTAGATTCTTTAAATTAGCTAATAAATTTAAAATATTTTTAGCTTACCAAATATTTATGTGTACTGAACATTTTTACTAAGACTTTCCACACTTAATCAATTTCATGTTAGTGTTCAGCCTGATAACACTGTGTGTGTCACAATCAGATAATTATAGCTAGAATGCTGCAACTTTTCAAGCAAATTTCTATATGCATGAATCCTAATTTTTTTTTTTTTTTTTAAAGATGGACCGGTAAGGGGATCTTAACCCTTGACTTGGTGTTGTCAGCACCACGCTCACCCAGTGAGCGAACCAGCCATCCCTATATAGGATCCGAACCTGTGGCTTTGGTGTTATCAGCACCGCGCTCTCCCAAGTGAGCCATGGGCCAGCCCTAAGAATCCTAAAGTATTTTAAAACAACTTAACTTTTTCAAGTTTAAACAGGAATTTCTTTTTTTTTTAACTTTTATTTTTTAATTTTTAATTTTTTTGTGTGTGTGTGACCAGTAAGGGGATCGTAACCCTTGGCTTGGTGTCGCCCGCACCACGCTCAGCCAGTGAGCACACCAGCCATCCCTATATAGGATCCGAACCTGCGGCCTCGGCGCTCCTCGGCGCTCCCAGAGTCACACTCTCTGGAGTGAGCCACGGGTTTGGCCCTAAACAGGAATTTCAATTTTATTACACATAAATACTCTATAAACTTAATTTTCTTCCATTGATTTATTTAAATTAACTTAGCCTAGTTATAATAAAATAGGTCTAGGGACATTTATCGTCTTTAGTTACAGAGTTGAGAACAGGAAATATTCAAAATATGTCTGTTTCTATACCCACTACTCAAATTTTTCTTTGTAAGTCAATCAACTGTTAAATGAATTAAAGGGTCAAGAAATAATAAAAATTAAAGTAATTTGATGCTCAAATATAAATATCATTGTGAGCAGTAGCTCATAATATTATGGTAGTCTAAACAAAAAAATGTTTTCACAAATTTGAATGGGCATGAATAATACAAGATTAAATGAATCTCAGCCATAAGAAAATGATCAGAGCAGCACATCATATTTTAGTATCTTCTCACTGTCAGTAGGTTTAGAAAAAATTACCTAATTTAAATCTTCTGTTGAGAATATTAGTTTACAACTTATAAGCAAATTTTTATCCTTTACTTACATTTTGAATTTCTGAAGAGACTTCAGTGCTTGGAACCATAAAAAAAAAGGTAATGCTCATTAATTTTTTAAATGATCAGAAACCTAATTTCTAATCACAAATGACCAATGCTTCTTAAACAAAACTACATAATTTTATAATGTTTTAAAAAATCACCCTAAAGTGACAGTAAAATATACATTTATTTTATTTATTTAAATTTATATTTGTTTGCATGTATATGTTTTATTTGCTCTGTAATGGATTGGAGCTGGTTAAAAATTATCTTATGAGAAAGACATCTAGAAATCAGAAGTAGCACTAGCGCTTTGGAGCCGTTTACTATGATTCATTTATTTAGATCATGCCACAACATGTGTATAGTTTAAAAGAAAAACGAATGTGCCTCATATACGAGTACATCTGAAATAGGATATCATGCTAAGAAATAAAGAATATTCAGAGAGAATGGACGATTACAAAATGTGTGGCAGTTTTTGTTATACATATCTAAGAAGAAATGTGAAATATATCAGGAAGATATTTAAAGCTCAAATCCATTTTCAGCACAAAAATATGGGCCTAGAAATTAAAATTATTGTTTTCTGGCTATGTGTTGTTCCCATGAAAAACACTGATAGTTGACTTAGCTAATTTATGGGTTAACCTAGGGCATTTTCATTAATTCAGTGAAAGATTTAAAGCCATTAGCAGTGCTTTCTTTTGATCATTTCTTAAGTTTGCCGCAGGATTCTTTTCTGAAAACTGTTAGTTTACCTCCCCCATTTTTTATGGTATAATCCTCAGTCTTCACTCACACTGTGTGTTCCTTAGGTGTTGATATGTGTCGCACTAAATCACTCCAACTTTCCTGAAAGGGTCAGGATTAAGAGTTTCCAACTTTAACACACACTTAGCAGTTTTTTGTTTGTTTGTTTGTTTGTTTGCTTGTATTATGTATATTCTTTATTGCCTTCTATGCCAAGGGCAATGTGGAGCAAACGACAGCCTTAAAAATTAACATTTTTTTATGTCTTTAGAAATCACTATTAGAAGAATTGGGAAAAGAATGACAATTGCTTGGGGGCCTAAACCATAAGAAGAAGAAAAATACCCACATCTGCCCCATAAAAAATCCCACAGATAATGCTATCAGACAGAGAAAGCATAGCTAATTCTTCTTGCCAGAAGTTTACAAAAAAAAAAAGCAAAAAGAAATACATCTTGGAATGTGTTCCTGACTCAGAACAGAGCACAGTCACTGATGTCACTGAACAACAAAACATGTGCTAGTATTCCTGGGAAAAATTATACTCACTGCACACAAACCATGCTTGATGGCAACCTTTTATTTGCTATATCTCTACCTCTAACAAATGGTAAGTGCACAAAATTTTTAACTTGATACTGAAACATACACCATGGTCTTTCAACAGTCTTTTTTTTTTTTTTTTAACTCCTAAGTATGTTTTTTTTTTTTTAATTTTTTTTTTATTGGTTATGAATAGTCATGAGATACAAAGCTGATTGTCACCCCTCATGCCCAAGATGTGAAGGCCAGATCCATACTAAATAAATGTGAATCACAATAGAATGTCCAGATAATGGTGTGGAATGGGCATACAGGTTGAGTCAGGAGAGATCTGTGTTCAGATTCTAGTTCTTCCACTTAACTTATTTCTGTCTTGGTTTGTTCATCTATAAGGAGGAGTCAGTAATACCGATTCTGCATGTTAAGCTGAGTTTAGATGAAATAATGAATTACTGTGCCTAGTACAATTCCTAGAACTCAAGGAATATTTATTCATTTTCATAACTCCTTATACCACAATCAGCAGCTTCAACTTAGAATGTGAGAGGAGAGTAAAGTGAAGCAGGTAGACATGCCTTTTAATATTTGTAATCATGATGGACCATTGGCAACTTTGAGGGATGCATTCGTAGACAGAGATAACAAGAGGTCATTCTATATCTGGTTACTTTTGCACGGATCTATGCTTGTCATCGTTAAGGATGATGGGATCACCTAGGACTACCTGAATAGAGGTGTGATAGAGAAGCCAACATTGGGAACACAGATAGCTTTTCATAAAGTACTGTGTAAACATTTTCTTTGTTGGAGCATCATGGTTTTAATTGTATATACACGAGGAGATCATACTCCAATTGTAGTTTCCAAAAGTGTTTGATCATGTGCTTTTCTCACTACATGTGGGCTGGTAATGCTGTTTTCTAGCCGTTAAATTCCCCCTCTTGGAGTAAAAATAGAAAGTTTTAAAAGACAATATAATCTAGAGTCTCAAGGAATTTCAGATTGCACTGAGGTTTGTATTAAATGATTAATATGCTGAAGTGTACCAAGTCTTTGGCAAGGAGGACTGCCCCTTCATTAACAGACAAAAGAACATCTTAGGTACTGCTACTGTCCTGACTTGAAACACAAGAAGCTACGACACAGCAAAACTAGAAATTAGGGACACCTCACTAAGATCCCTCATCTGTTATTGACATGGTCTTGACTAAATTACAGCTTCTCAATTTGTGTTTTTCTAAAATGAATGAAAACAAAAGGGAGAGAGAGAGGGGGACTAATGAGGAATTGGTCAACAAACACAAGGAATGATTGCATATTGTAGTAGTAAATAAGCTGACTATCCTGATCTAACCACCACACATTCTACACAATTATTGAAAGTCAACATTGTACCCCGCATGTGTGTATAATAAAAATAAAAATAAAAAAATAAATATTAAAAAAATGTGCAAGGTAGAAAAACAAAAAACACCTAAATGTTTCTAAGACTCAAATATTTTTATTTTTTCAAGGATCGAAAAAAATTATTTTTATTATGCCCTTGTGAGGGTAACCACTAAAAACATATAAACAAATTATTAGAATCCACTGAAAAATCGGATGCTTTATTACAGAGCATAGTAAGCCCTAACATATAGATATACAAGAAAAAAGTGTGGAATGGGTCGTTATTTAGAAAAATTTCTTACCATAAAATAAATGGAGCGATCATAGTTCATTTATTATTAATACAGAAGTGAATGTGTCTGATGTAGAACAAGGAATTCTAAGGAAATTAGAGTCCTGAATTGCATGACTTCTGTTGATAGGAAATCCTATCTAATTTTATGTGTGGAACAAGGTTTCAGAAGAAACTAAGAATAAACTCCTCATTTTTATAATTATTGTTAATGGAGAGTAAAACATAATTAGGCAAGCAATGGAGCACAGAAAAAAAGCAGGCATGCTGTGATTAAGTAACTTTGACTTGATCTTATAGCCATAGAAACAAAAAGTTGAAGGGCACATTGAAAATCATCTGAATCCTAAAGTTAACCATGCACCTCGCAGATGGCTATCTGGTCTCTGCTTAAACATCTCCAGTGACAGAAAGTTGATCACACCTGAGAGATATCATACCATCCCCAGCAGTTCTGGTGCTCACATAATGCTTTCTTATTTTGCCTCCCTGAATCTTTCTCCCTCTGATTTTACTCATAGTACACACACCTATCCACAAGAAAGAGAATGTCTTTCCACGTGATTCAGGATACAACCTTCCATCCTCCATCATCTGGTCCTCTCTCCTCCTCCCAATTCAGTATGAACTATGCCTCCACCAGAATGCATCTGTTTGCATTATAATGTTCTGTTACATTCTATCTCTGTAGTTAGGGTTTCAGTTTGTTGAGGGCCAAGATGGGGGTCTGTATCCATGTTGTTTACTGTATATCACTAATACTTGACCCAGATACGATGCACAGTAGATGCTTAGTGAAAAATTTGCTTAGCACATCAGACGGGGAACCATTTTGAAGCCTTTTTTATAGCCAGCTAATTGCAAGGTGTATTGGTTTTGGGCCAACCAGGACAAAAAACAAAAAAAACAAAAAACACATGGTAATTAGAACAGAAAAGGTAAATATAAAGAATTATCAACTGTAACAGGGGATTGGAGCAACAAGGGATTGTTTAGTAATAATAAAGGGAACTCAAAAGAATATAGAAGTAGCAGCTATAAGGAGCAGCCACTACCCTAGGGCTGAGAGAGAGCACCCACGAAAGAGCCCCCAACCTGCCCCTAAGGGCTGCAATCCAGACCTCATTGGAGAGAGTACAGCCATGCTCACTGGATGACGGAGAGGTCACTGTGGTGCTATCTGGCAGAACTCGCAGGAAATTCACCCGCTGGGGTGCTGAGAAAAGCTGTCCACAGGAGATTTCTCACCTGAAGCACTTTGTGACAAAACCGCCCACGACAACGAGGAAATGTCGGAGGGAGCTACTGGCTTCTGAATGCTGCTGGTTAACATGCACTGCAGAAGTTCAACACTGGTGAAGCTGCACATGCTGCAGGAGACTGGCGCTGCGGAAACCAAGACTGCTCTAGAAGCCTGCAGAGAGAGCAAATCAGAACCAGAAAGCAAAATCATTACCTCCTGCAAAAACTCTTCACAACCCTGTGTTGACAAAGCTTCAGTGCCATAGGACAAAGAAAATAATACTTAAAGGGCCCAGATTCATTCTCACAGAACAGTCACAAAGTGTGAATTTGGGGCTGAGAGGCAATAAATTGATAAATGGCATAGTTAGCTAACGTATTGTGGTCGTTGTGGGATGTGCTATGTTGCTAATAAAGAGGTAGTCATTCTGGTATGGTGAAGTATAAGAAGATATACGACCAGTTCTTTTACACTAGTTAAATAATTGGTCGTTTACATCACTTAG
This sequence comes from Cynocephalus volans, assembly GCF_027409185.1. Classification (NCBI taxonomy): domain Eukaryota; kingdom Metazoa; phylum Chordata; class Mammalia; order Dermoptera; family Cynocephalidae; genus Cynocephalus; species Cynocephalus volans. The sequence continues at coordinate 97,332,321 of NC_084468.1, read as the reverse complement.
CCTTGGTTCTCTCAACAACATTATAACATTTTTGTTAGAAAAATAATTTAGAAGATCCATTACTCCCACGTCCTTAATATTTCTTCCCACTTTTTCATAGTTCTTAGAGATTATTTCCAGCTCTCTTGTGGTAGGAAATCCAGGAGATTCATGCCAACTGAGATTCATAAGCCTTGACAGGATTTACACCACAGCATATATAGAATAGTTTACAAAGAAAGAGCAATTCCATGTAGGTCAACACACAGCTGCTTCTATATCACTTAGCAGGACGAGTCTGTCACCCTAATGCGTATCTTCCTCTCAAGGGCGGTGACAAGTAGCTGTTTACTTGCTCTTGCTAAAATGTCCTCCATGCTTTTCTTTCTTTCTTCTCCTGGGGCTCTGGCTTTATTTTCTGTGAGACAAACTACATATTATTAATCACAACTTGGTCAGGGATGCAGAATTTTTTCTTTGTTGCTCTTCTCTGTGTCTTGTTCCTCCTATCAACATTAATTTGCCATTTGTTTTAATTCTCTTCCATTCTCTGATTTCTTCTGAATAAGATTTTATCTATTCTAAGTAGAAACATATCACATTCATAAAAGTCTTGTCTAGATAGGGGCTTGACAGTCTTCTTTTGCTTTAATTTAAGATATGCATAACTGAGGCTTGCCTCTTCTAGCTCTAAGAATAACATAGCACACCCAGTATGAATATAAGAACATTTGCCTGTGTATAAGTGACATTAAATATTTTGTGAAGTTTAGTGGAAATGTTACTTTATAGACAGTTTTATATACGTATATGTCTTCATCTACAGTCTAGGGACAATTCTTAAAATTTGAAGAATAATAATCAGAAAGAAAGTTTTGAAAAACACTGCTTTTCCACATTTCATAGAAGCTAACAGGTGTTTCAGCCATACGCTGTTTCAATTTTAGAAAGGTCTGTCTCTACCTATCCAATCTATCAATCTAGCTATCTATCTTATCATAAGGAAAGTTATAAATAATTTTTCAATGATAAAATGAGTAATTCTCATGAAATGTAGATTGGCAAACAGTATTATACAGGCAATACTTCAGCCAACCATATGCATAATAATGTATAGCAAATTATCATACTATTTTACCATTTGAATTCATAGCAAACTTTTCATGACCTGTTTTCATATTCATAAAAGCATAATCATGAAAATAGTTTTAAAATTATCCTGACAGATGAGGTGGTAAGCAGAATTCTAAAATAGCCTCCAAGATTTCAACTCCTGGTGTACATACCCTGTATATCTCTTCCCCAGAAATAGGGATAAAACCTGTAAATATGCTGGAATATCACCTCCGTGATTAGGTCATGTTATATGGCAAAGGTGAAGGGATTTTTTAAGTGTAATTACCATCCCCAATATATTGATTTTAAATTTATCAAAAGGGAGATTATGCTGGGTGTGCCTGATCCAAGTAGGTAAGCTCTTTAGAAGAGGGTTTAGAGATCAGAGATTGGAGAATTCAGAGAGATTCAAAGCAGCAGAGACACTCGCCTGTTCACCTTGAAGAAACTTTCATGTTGTGAAGGGGTCATGTGGCAGGAAACATCAGGCAATCTTTGCGAGCTGAGGACCTCCGTCCTACAACCACAGGAATTGAATTCTGCCAACAACAAGTGAGCCTGTAAGAGAAGCCTGAGCCTCAAATGAGATTGCAGCCTTGCTGACACATTAATTTCAGCCTTCTGAGACCCCGAGCAGGGGACCCAGTTAACTTATTACAGGACTTCTGACCCAAAGGAACTCTGAGATAATAGAGTTGTTTTAAGCCCCTATGCTTGTGCTGTAGAAATTTGTTACAAAGCAATAGAAAACTAATATAGTTGACATTGCAGAGTTCAGAATGTAAATTCTCTCCTTCCTCACACGTGATACTATATTGTTTTGTCTCTACTGAATAAACTAAAAATTGTGAAACTGGGGCCAAACCCGTGGCTCACTTGGGAGAGTGTGGCGCTGGGAGCGCAGCGGCACTGGGAGCGCCGAGGCCGCGGGTTCGGATCCTATATGGGGATGGCCGGTGCACTCACTGGCTGAGGGCGGTGCAGACAACACCAAGCCAAGGGTTCTGATCCCCTTACTGGTCACACACACACACAAAATTGTGAAACGGATGCTTTATATCAACTCATATAAAGATTTATGCAGATTTAATTTGCTGATATTTCACTCATGCTGTACAACTATTTTTCAAATTAGGAAGTTGTATGGCACAAAGAAACCATAATATATGGTAGCCCTATATATGTATAGGGATAGAAAGTGAAATCTGCACAAAACCTAAAAATGAAACATGTAGTCTTCAAAGAATTTTCTCAGTAGTGGAAAGATAATCTGGGTAATGGGCCTCCTTCTTTGTCTTTCAGGGAATTTAGTTTTCTTAAAGAAACACTGCTCGGTGAATTTAGAAAGTTAGTGCAAAAGAGATTAATTTTCATAGACGTTTATTTTGAATGCATTTTTAAAATACTTTGAATGATTCCAGCCTGATACTTTGTATTTTAATAGCCCAATTTTCTTGAAAATTAGCAAAATGAAACTAAAACTTTAGTGCGAACGACAGATAAGCGACTAATTAAGGCATTGGCATGGTGGGAGAAAGACTTATTTTGCATTGCAGTTCATGAATATCAGAGACAGAATTTATGTTGTTTTGAACACAGGCTTAATCTGTAAAATGTTCTACACCTTTGAGCTAAGACCTAGAAATGTGTTCTTCCCCTCACCAAAATTTCAAGCTATATATTTGGGAAAGTGTATATATATATATGTACTTTATATTTTATATGTGTGTCAGGTAGAAGTTGATGAATTATATGATAGCATTTTTACCAACTTGTCACTTGGTATCTTAAAAAAAAAAAAACGTTGTGTGTGTCTATTATTAAATTCTTTCCATTCTCGTTTTTCTTTTGTTCTTAATTCTTGGCATTTATTAACAAGGATTTACTAATGTTTTTCTATTGGTTTTTTAAATCAACACGCAGAGTCCTATTGTCCTGAGAACAGCTGCAGTACAATAAGATAGTTTAAAGATCTTGAACTAATTAAGATTATTTTTAAAAAGAGTTACATTACTCAAATCTTTTCATTTATAATTGATATTCTTTCAGCCTCATCCAATGCCCACCTCTCAGCCAGTCTCTGAGGATAATACTTAGTTTGACTCAGAGTAGCCTAACACACTTACCGTCAGGTATATGTTTTGCTAATCAAATTTGCACTTCTAATCTAGAGGACTCCAGGGATAAATTTCTTACCCTCTATTTTACTTAGCTTACAACCCCATGGGCAAGAACAATTTCCATTATCTGAATTTTGTTCATGATTAAGCTACAGCAGGAATAGAGAAGAGTACAAAAGAAGTGTTCTTTTGCTAACACATTATAACATAAAGAGTGATGTTTAAGAGCCTCCCTTAAGAAATTATCACATTATGCTGGGTATTACTCATGGAATGCACATATTATACAAATTGTTTTCCCTATACTTTATTTTAAATATCTTGAATGTAATTGTTTCCTATTTATAGCCATTGTTAAACAGAATCTATTTCTTTCTCATCTGTGCATTCTCCTATTAATCATGATTTTATTTTCTGATTTAAAAATTGTATTAAATTCTGTATGATGTGATACATTTTAATTAATTTCATTTTGAGTTCTAATGTTCAAATTGATATAGACATGATTTCAAATTATTTTAAAAACAGCACCCAGGGCTTTATTGAGAATTATTTTGGTAGATACAAACTTCATGTCTAGTGAATGCTTGAACTAGTCAAAGGAATGCCCATGTTCCCCTTGACAGTGATATTCTGTAAGTTAAATAGTTATAAGAATTTAGGCCAAAAAATAAATAAATAAATAAAGAAGTAATAACTGATATTTCTTAATTTTTACTTAATTGGCATCTTTTAAACATCTACATTTCATATATCTGAACATAGCATAATTTATATTTACACAATCTTGATTTCTATTCCAATTATTTTAGCCTTAAATAATTTAATTTATTTTTATTTTGTCTTCATTGCTATGCTTTTATATCGTTTTTTTAATAGTAGTTTTTCTCTCCAAATTCATTAGTAATTTTCTAATTTTGACATTTCTCCATTCTTTATTCTTTCTCTGCTGCTTTTTAAGTTTATTGAAAGCAATGCACTTCTGTGTTCCTCAGCAATTTCTAGGCTCTGCTTATTTCTACATGTTCATTTTGACTCTTATATTGCATTAGATTGCTCTATGACAGATAATTTTTCTTTGATGACACTAAATAAGATTCACCCAGACATCTTTGTTTATTTTTTCAGCTGTTCTTCCATAATAATTTTAATAAAAATTGTGAAACAATTCCAGTCTAAGGAGCTGGCTGACCTAAGGAGAGAGCAATAGTGTGCCAAAAATGCTTTTGTGTGATCTCTCAGATGGGTGCTATCACTGAGAAGGGCTTTCGTTTCAGTCAAAATGAGAGTGATAAAGTATGAGCGTTGTGGCTGTGAACTCCCTTTGGATAATGCTTCAAGGCATATGGAAAATGTTGCCTGACTTATGAAAACTAATATCAGGACAGAATTTCCTAAAAGGCTCAGGTCACTGGGGTGAAAGAAGCATTAACACAGTCCTTAAGTACAGTCTTTAAGTCATAAATATTCTACTAATGAAAGAGGTATAGTTATCTCACCTCTTCTGTGTTTTAAGAATCTGTAGGGAAAATAAAGTTGCAATCATATGCCTAATAGCATGGAATTTTCTAATGAATAATTCTGTTTTCTTGAAAAATAAGTAAATGTACTTAAAATAATAATAAATTTAATAATTGGTATTGGTATCTTGAGGTTTTATTGTACAGTGAATAAAATCGTTAATTTGGTATCTTGTTAGGTAACACCGTAGCATGTTCTAAAATAAATGTCAAATGAAAATATGCAGTGGCTATTTGAGTTAATAAATGCTGTATCATTAGTGTTGCTAAAATCAGGCTATTCAGCAAGATATCAGTCATTAAGTTGTTAAGACTCTAGGAACCATATGTTAGAAATTCAAGGTAGCTGTCACTAGATAGTCGTAAGTGCCTTACTTAGTCACAAAGCATTCATTGGTTGGGTGAAAGCTGTTCCTCCAGTTGGGAAAATTAACATTTAAGAAACAGTACTAAATTCAAATTTATGTTACAAGTGTGCAAATACAGGCCTTATCAGTTAATCTTCCATCAACACTGACTATAACAAACTTTACGCTGTCTTCTCCCCAAATTATTGAGAATTAAATCCAAAGTCCCCTCGGAATGACAACCTCAAGTGTTGATCTGTCTACAAAATTGTCTTACTGAGGACAACTGCAAGGAAGTAGCAATGTGGCTAAAACTCTAAACACGTCTTTAGCATTCAGTCATTTTTGTTTTCCTTTTTATTTCATTCTTCTAGTTATTTCTAATTGAGTTTTATTCTTTTCTCAGATAACCGCCCTTGCCAGCATCAGCACTGAGAGCATTTTGCAGACATTAATGAACATTGTCCACACTAATGGCTCCTGATCATTTTGATCAGGTTTTCTCAGATAGTGAAAAAAATTCGGTTTCAGACTATGGACAAAGTTCCCCAGGAAGTACACACTAACAAAATCTTTGATTGAGGATCATCTAAGTTATCTGAGAGGTCAAAGGAGGAACACCACCCGAAAAGGAGTAACAGTCACTCAAATATCTCTAAACTTTATAGTTCTTCTCAGCATAGGACACAAGTCCCCTCCATGCAATAGCTGGTTATTAACCAGGCAATCTTTTACAGCACTCTAGTAGGATAGGAACCCCGATCCCAGACTGGGGCAACAAAATTTAGGGGAATTTGATATCTAATTTCAGTGTTATATTGCCATGCCAGATATGAAAATAAAAGCTCAAAAATTGGTTATATCAACTTTATATTTCTTCCTTGTTCAAAACCTGTTTTTTCCACTTACTTTAAAAAGTTCATGGAAAAATAAAAACTTAAAAAGTAATATGGATCTTTCCACGGACTTTTTGAAGACCCCTTGTATATTCCACCTCCTCTTCTTCTTCCTTGTATTCCCATGAAGTATTTTGAAGTTGAACATTACTTCCTTCTATCCTGTATTTAGCCAATTTTTAAATTTTCTTTTGACATTTTTTGAGGTCAGTCTTCAGATAGACAGATTCATATATAGATAGATAAATGATGTTTTTTGTAACTTTTTGATATTTCTCCCCACATTTTTATTAACTAAGTAGGATTAGTCTTCCTAGGTAAATAGATTTTTAGTATGGGATTTCACTTTCTCTGACAGTGTGTGATGAAAGAGCATAAGATATGGACTAATAAAACTTGGAGTTTGATTCCAACACTCGCTCTGGGATCTTAACTATGTGATGTAATCTCTCTGAGGTACGTATTTTTTATATGTGAGTGAGGATGGTAGAATCTGTTCTACACGTCTAACATGACCATTGCAGAGAATAAATGAGAGCAGTGTTTCTCATACTAAGGGGAAGGACCAGCATGTGTGTATGTACAACGTATGTTTTTATTCCAGTACATTGCAGACCATACTTTTGTAAAATACAATCAATAAAAGTTAATTACTAGAAAAGTAAATGAAAACTCAAAATATACAAAATGCTAGTTACATTTTTAATTATTAGATTTAATGGCATAAAATTACCCTGTCAAATTGCCTCAAAAGATTGCAGGCTTGTATTCAATTTTTGTACTTAATCTATTGGAGACTAAAAGCAAACCGTTATGATTTTTCTTTTCTGTTTAACCACTTGATATATATTCCATAAGATTATTTTCTTGAGCAAGTCTGTGGTTGCCTATTATTTCTAAACAAGGCTGGTTTCCTCCACAAATAAACCTTTTTAAACATAAGAAGCGTTTATGCACAACATAAAACAGTTTTACTGTAAAGAATAGTGTGTTAGCCTATTAACTATTTTGCATGCCAATTTGAGTTCTTATATTTAGCTATCATGCAAGTTCTACATAAGTGAAAGATTTTTTAAAAACTGGCAAACTATCTATAAAATAGAATTCAAACAAATATATTTAACATGGTAAAAGAAGGACCTTAGGGTAAACTTTTTTCATTATCTCCCTTCTCCCTAATTTCACTTTTTTAACTTCATAACTACCTTGTGTCTTCTTCTTCTAGTTTTCTGTGTAAAACCCCCAGCTATTTTCAACTAATATGATGATATATGATAAAATTTAATCCACAAGTTTTATTTTAAGCCTTTTCAAGTGAGTATGAATTAGTGTTTTAGATAATGCGTACACGCCAAGTGTTTCTTAGGTCTAAGAGTAGTACGTTATTGCAACAACATAATTTGCTATGAGAGTGAGGTGTGAGAAATAGTAATAGTACTGAAGGAAATCTAGGCAAAAGAACAATGTTCCTTTCTTAGGAAAAACAACATGATGTGTTAATAATAATATACTAATGAGAGAATCTATGCCTACAGTTAATTTTTCCTAAAATAGATATTTTGAAAAAAATGGCATGATTCTGACTCCAAATGCTACCTAGTAAGGTGGATTAGTATTTCAACTTGAGACTGTGCATGTTTGCCTCTGATTCTGTTTTGTGAATCTCTTAAACTACATTTATGGAGTTTTTTCAGTCAACTAAAATGAAGCACAAAATAACAATAATTACTTAGCACTTGAAATAATTCATAGAAACAGAAGTTATTTTCTAATATTCTAATAGTTTTAAACATGAGGAAATTGCGATACTGAGAAGTCAAGGACATTGCCTCAGGTCTTCCAGTTTGTCTCAAGCAGAGCAGAATCCTGAGCCCAGCTCTGTGTGTCTGAAGAAGTTTCCTTAAATGTTATGCCATATCGTGTCCCATGCACTTAAAATGCTACCTTGGATTTGCACAACTCATTTTCTCTAAACGGTTCAGAGCAAATTTCTACCTATTATTTTCCTTATCCTTTCTGTTAAGATTTCAAGCAGATTGAGTTTTCTATTGGGTAGGCAGTAGAAACTAAAATTAAGTTTACTTTTAAATTGGAGAAATAGGGATAGAGATATGTAAAGTGATTTGTTCAAGGTCACACAGCAGATCAATAAGAGTATTAGAACTAAAAGACATTCCATAGTTTTCCTGTTTTATACTTTTTCATTGGAATATCTCTTACTGGTTCTTTTCTTTTACAAAGCCTGAAATATTACTTAAAAATGAGATTGTTCTTAAAGGAATTGTTATATATCATCATGGGAAAGTTAAAATATATAATGAAAAGTTCAGGAAAATAAACACACTTTTACGCCATTTAAAAATCAGGGTTAAAGAAGGTTTAAATTTACATTTAGGATATCTCCAGGACCACACACAATCTGCCATGCATTACACATAGCAGATTGTTAATCAATGCTGGTAGAATAAATACATATATTAAAAGGATCTAGTAATAAAAAAATGATATTTACATAAAATAAAATAAATTGTCATGTGTAAAAAAGCTTTCTCATTCGTTCGTGCACACTGCACAGAAGACTACTTCTTGAAGACTTGGGTATAAGTCTTGCTTATTGGTTGGTGTGAATTATTTGATGATCCTGCATTGTTATAGTTTTACCAATTCTATTACTTGGCTTCTCTTTTAACAACTTCTCTACCTTATTCACTTTATTAAGATTCATATATTAGAGAATGATCCAAATTAATAAAAAATATTTACACCATACCATTTCCAGTGTGATATGATCTTGCAAGTCCGGTGAGTCAACTGAAGGTTTTGATTCAAGGAGTAATGAACTGATCCATAGAGTGATGTCAATAGCCCAGAATCTCTCCCTAAATGCAGAGAAAATTAGGTAACGTAATAGTAAGTGCATAAAACGACTAAGGAAGAGGAAGAGGGGTGAGAGTGACCCACTGAGTCAGCCTGGAGGCAGAAGGTTGGATTACCATATTAGAGTCAAGCCAACTTTCAAAAGTGAGGAAGGAAGCTTCCTTTAGTCAAATAAAATATAAAGACACACAGGCATAGCAGGTAAAGAAACAGATCCCAAAGCACTAATGGGCCTTATCAAGTAGCTATTATCTCATGTCAAACGACATCATACTACTGATTGTTAGTATGATAATCTAATGTCAGTACAATTCATTGAATGATGAAAAATGCCATTTGCTTTGTCCATGAGATGTAAAAATGTCTGTTTGTGAGTTTTCAATGAATTATAGTAAATGTCTTTTTAAACTACACTGCTTCCAGGCTGTTTCAAGTTAATAAAATCTTATGGAACAAAAAAAGGCTTGAAATTATGCCATCATCTTAAATAATCTCCAAGGTATGTTTTTGGTTCATAAATATTCATAGAAACATAATTATTTGGTCTGCTACTTAGTCATTCATGTTTATTACAAGATGGAAATGCACATGAATAAACCAAAAATATCTCCTATTATGTCTTTAATATTTAGTGTTTGCTGTATGCTTTAACCATATTTTAACATGAAAATTAAAGTTTCTCTAATAAGGGGTCCAGATCTTATAGCAGAGTCACCTGTTTGTCAGATATTAACATTTTATTTTCCTGATTCAGATGGAATGCTGTTCACGAGATTCAATTCCTAAAATAGCCTTTTTGCAAAAGGTTGAGACCATTTTTATATCTTATCTTGTGTCCATTGCAACATGTGTTATTACATTATATATGCAATTTATATAAGCCTTTGTAAGTAGAGTCCAGCAAAAGGAGGGCAAAAAGAGAAAGCTATAAATGGGGGATTTTCAGGCCCATACTTTTCTCAGAAAGCAGTATGGGGAGGGATACCAGCCTGTTCGTGAGATTGCATTATGATCTACTGACCCTGAAAATAGGGTCAGAAAGAGGTCTCTCTGCTAACTGGAAAACTAATCAATATAATTCAATATAAGGACTGGTGCCCCCAAATCATATAACTTCTCTCCTTTTCTGTTCCCCTCCACTCTCAACCTGAGACTCAAGCCTCCACCACCTCATGGCTCTCCGTCCACTGCTCACATACCCATAGCCCTGAATTAGGTTAGTGCTAAATAAAAACTGTTATTAGTTTGATGTATAAAAATCAGAAACTTTAAGCTGAATGTCATTTTGCTATTTAACCTGTTTGAAATGAGATTTATTTGTTTGAAATGAGAGTTAATTTATTTTGCTGAAAACAATAATTAGGGGATATAGCTTTTATATTTGGTAAAATAAACATACCGAGTTATATTTTTTCCTAATAGGTAAATTTTATTACTTATACCAAAACCCAAATATTTAAATTTGTAGTAGGTTAGCATAGAAACTTCTCTGTGGATTGGTCCACATTTGATTCAGATCAGGTACAGTTACTGAGAAGGAGAGCAAGACAAAGGGTAAAAGGTCACTGGTGACTAATTTTCTGAAAACTAGCAGCTTGTGTAAGTAATAGAACATTTATTGCCTTTCGATGTTGTCCTGGCAATGAGCTAGAAAATCCATAAGAATTCCCAGCCCTAGCCTTTATTAAGGCATAGCCCTGGATTAGTTTAATGTGCAATTTAAAGTCACTGCCTGCCAATTCTTTGCTTACTTTTCTTAAGTAGGGCCATTTTCTACCCTCTCCCCCAACCTCGTTGAGTTGTCAAAAAGAAAAAAAAAAAAAAGAAGTATGTTTTCTTTAATCAATTAGAGTAAGTCTTTTTCCAATTTAAGTTATACATTTATTTTTTTATATAGTACATATTGTGATACAATTAACAACCACAAGTGAAGCTCTTAATTTGCATAATAAATTCATTAAAGTGTGAAATGTAAGATTTGTTCCTTGTGCTCATCCAGCTTCCTGCTATAATATTTCAACGTTTGTGAGGCTTTGAGTGAACCACAGACTGTCTTACTGAATATTCTAAAATACAGTCACAATACCGAAGTAATTTTTAAGACTCAAAGTATTTTTCACCTAAGAAAAATTTTCAAGTATTTGAAAAAAAAAAAAAATGAATCAACATAGCAACACTGTCAGATAAGCAGATATAAAAGAGAAATAACATTGTTTGGTACTAAGCATGATATATATTTTATCTGTGAATCTTCTAAATAACTTCATAAAATAAGCTACAACTTCATCTTTTTAACCATGAGGAAATAGTGTATAGTAAACTAACCAAAGTCACAGAACTAAAGGAATTGGTCAGTTTTTCCGTAACCAAAATATCACTAATTACTTCTATGTAGTTCTGCACTGCCTTCTAGAAGCATGTTGTGAGACAAAAAAAAAAAAAAAAAAAAAATCTTTTGGGGCTCTGAGAATGTTTTTTATATTATAAAGTAGATTCTAGATTTTTTTTTAGAGCTCTGAAACATGTTTCAAAATGCCAGCCAGTTTTTTGCATACTTAAACCAAATAATTTGGTAAATAATTTTAAAGGATATTTTAGTCCAGGCTCACAAAAAATAAAGAGGATTTCATACGTAGAGGGTTTATAAAGGAAGCTCATTTTCTTTGGTCATTAACCCTAGAAAGTGATCAGGACATGTAAGTAGGTATTAAATGAAATAGAAAAAAATAATAATAATTCTGGTGCTTCTGTGCTACTTTTTTCCTGACAGAAGTTATTGTTAAATATTGTTAGAACAATATGTCAGGGTTAGATTACTATTCTGATATTTGTTTTGTCCTAATCATGAAAATAACAAGGGGGTAGGAATCTGGTTTTAACCATGTTGGTATCCTTGTTACCTTCCATAGTGCCTGGGGACATAGAAGGTGCTTACTAAATGTCCATGATTATATGCAATGACCAGTGAAATACCCACTCCCACCAAAATCTTCATAAATTTGAAAGCTATAAAACAGGATACTAAGATAGAACAGAATGATACCTTCCCCAGTTTGGACAGCTGTGCCAATAAAATAGATATCAGATATTAAAAGTAAGACAAATTTTCAGTGTAGAATTTTTAAAAGAAATATTTTAGAACTGTGTGGTGGGAGAGAGGTTCTATCTCAAACATCTCAAGACTAACAAAGGGCCCTTCTTTGGGAAGACTCAGAGCTTGAGTTGTCCTCTGCTATTGGGAGACCCAGAGGACTGGAGCCAGACTCCCTCCAGAGAAAATTAAAGCAGGCAGTGTGTGTAGGATAGAGGGGGCTATATTAGGCTTGTCCTCTTCTCCAAGCCTTTGTCAGGGCAAGGGAGATGTGAGTATTTGCCCTGGAATGGTTGTGGTCCCTAGGTCAATCCCAGAAGCAAGAAGATAGACGTAAAGACCAGTTTTCCAGGAGCTGAAAAAGGAGTCCCAACTGACCTCTAAGAATAAAAATGCATCCTCTAGGTTCAAGAGATCTGCATTAGAAAAGTATCCAGTCTTGCCAAGAGCCTAGAAAATTACACTTTAGGACCATGAGTCATCTTTAAATATCAGCCAGGGCCAGAGAGAACATAACTAGTGGAAAATGGTACCCCATCAACTAAGTACTTCTCTCTGGCCTTGGCACCCTTTCTCTCTAAACTCTGACCCTGAAGGGGTCAGAAACAGCTAGCAACTGGGGGAATAAAGAATGAAAAATGAAAAGGAGACAGAGAAGAGGCCAGAAACCCCACCCTGTTCTATTTCAAATTTCCAGTCCAAAGCAAGCCTGGTCTTGGGGCAAGGAGAGACTTAATATTGAATTGGTTTTGGAGTTTTGATTAATATATTTGACTAGATAAACTAATTATGGAAGTGAAACAGTATTTGTGACTTAGCATGAGAACAGTACTGTTTGACACCTAAAAGCCAGAGATTTCAAGCAGGAACAGAGGAAGATTAAACCCTCTCAACTCACAAAATAGGAGGATCAGTTGATATTAGAATACTGTCCCTGTTAGGTTATTTGTTCGATCATTCTATCACTGATCACATGTACCAATATCTCAAACAAGATGAATGTGTGCTTCACTCTCTCCATCAGTCTGACAGGAAGCAGTCCATCAGAGAAACACAGGCTCCTATTATTAGCCCTGCAGTGTTCCAGAGGGAACCCTGGTAGGTGTGGTTTAGGATTGCCCACTTCCACTTTCTCCTCCAGCCAGCAGGAAGGGAAGCAGGGGGAGGCAAAGTCATACCCCTTCTCCTTGAGAACCCACGTGGTTGTAGCACAGAATGCGCCTTTCACATCCCTTAGGCTGTAGCCTGACCACAAGGCCCCACCCAGCCACAAGAAAAGCCAAGTAAATGTAGATATATTCCTGGCAATCATTTGTTCAGCTAAGCTTTTATTACTTTGGACAAGAGGAAGAATGAATCTGAGTCTCTGCTACCAATATATGCTGAAGGAGTGAAAAATAAAACTCAAAGTTACACAAAAATGTAAATTGAAATTTAAAAATGTAAATGCAAACTTAATTCAATTAATAGACCAACTGCAAGGTCCACAGCTAGAACCCAATTACTTTCTTTAAACAGATAAGTCAGCTTTTCAAAGCAAGTATATTGAAGTATTTATTTAGTATATATTATTTAGAGAAAACATTTGCTGCGGCACCGCCACTTTACCCTGTAGGACTGTTAAAGGCAGGCAGGCAAACCACCACCACCAAAGGGTTCAGAGCAAACTCAAAGCAGCTGACTATCACTCAAAAGTAAATTGAAGTTTCTTGCTTAACATTAAATTTTCATACAAACTTTGCATTATTGCACATAATATATGCTGGTGTCAATAGAAAGTAATATTTTTGGTTACTTAAAAAAATCAGGTTAAAATACAATAAATTTTCTGGTTTGAGAAGCCATACACAAACTACAAAAATGCTAGCATGGTAAAGACAAAAAAATTCAAGGGACAAAAAGGTAATTACCAGGTATTTTGATGACTGACAAATTTCTGATCTTTGAGGTAATCATGGAGAAGTAGACTAACAGATTACTAAATATAAATATATATAAATATATTTTGTAATTTCAGTACAATGGAAAAAAAAAGGAAAACCATACACTGGGAAAAATATTTGCATTGACTGTCAGAGGGCTACTATAGAAAGACCTTATTCAAATTTATAAGAAAAATAATGTTTCTAATAGAGAAATGAGTATATAAAAGAAAATTCAACAAAATATAAATAAACAAATATGTTTTAAAATGTTTTTTCTTAATGATAATAAATCACCATTCACATTACAACAATCTGAAGCACAATTTTACACATACTAAATTGATAAAATATTGTTTAAAATTGTAACATCTAATGCTGCCGAATTCACTGTAAACTGGTACTTGCATACTGCTGATGTTATCATGAATTTACGCAACTTCTTTGAAAACCAATTTGGATGCATGTTGTAAGAACAACCTTTTCATTCTTTTCGACCAACTAAACCCACTAATGGGAAATTATATTTAAGATAAAATTCACCGAAATTAAAAGATGCTGTTGTTGAAGTGTTCCCTACAATAGGAAGATCTGAACACAATTTAAATGTTCAGCAATAAGAGAATGAGACTTATGGTTAAACACATTGGATAGCCATTGAAAGTTTTTTTTGGTCTATTTGTACAAAATTGGAAAATACAATAAATATTTTAAAGGCTAAGACTTTCGTGATTTAACTTTGTAAAATATGTAAACAAATTTCAGAAGAAACAAATTTTAAAAATACTGCTTTGTTAATAATAATATCTATTATGGAAAACCTTTTACTTTCTTAATATTTTAATAGACTATTTTTTAGAGTTTTAAGTTCAGAACAAAACTGAAAGGAAGGTACAGAGATTTCCCATATATTCCATGCCCTGAAACATGCACCGCCTACCCGATTATCACCATGCCCCACCAGAGCGGTACATTTGTTACAACTGATGAAACTACATCGACACATCATTATCATCTAAAGTCCATAATTTACGTTAGGGTTCACTCTTGGTCTTATATATTCTATATGGATATTACAAATGTATAATGAGATGTATCCAACACTATAGTACCATACAGAGGACTTTCATTGCCCAAATAATCCTCTGTGATTTGCCTATTTGTCCCCGCCTCCCCTCAGCCCCTGGCAACCACTGACCTTTTCAGTGTCTCCATAGTTTTGCCATTTCCACAACGTCATATAATTGAAATCATATAGTATAAAGTCTTTTTATATTGGCTTCTTTCACTCAGTGATATGCATTTAAGTTTCATACATGTCCTTTCACAGCTTAATAACTCATTTCTTCCCCCCCCCTTTTTATTTTTTTTCAATTTTAACATTTTCTTGTACATATTTGTGGGGTACAGTGTGTTCTTTCAATACATGTGTATGCTGCACAATGATTCACTTGGGGTAGATAGCAGACTTTCATACCTGTTAGTCCACCACTTCTCCCTCACTTCTTTTTAAGGCGGAATAATATTCCATTGTCTGGATGTACTACAGTTTAACCCATGCACCTACTGAAGAATATCTTGGTTGTTTCCAACTTTTGGCAATTATGAGTAAAGCTGTATAAGTATCCATGTGCAGGTTTTGTGTGTGTGTGCGTGTGTGCGTGTGCGTGTGCGCGCGCGCGCGCGCGCGCGCGTGTGTGTGTGTGTGTGTGTGTGTGTGTGTGTGTGTGTGTGTGTGTGTGTGTGAACATAAGTTTTTAGCTTTGGGGGTAAGTACCAAGGAGTACAATTGCTGAATTGTGCAATAAGAGTATTTTTCATTTTGTAAGAAACCACCAAACTGTCTGCCAAAGCAGCTGTATTATTTTTCATTCTCACCAAGCAAAGAATGAAAGTTCTTATTGCTCCACACCCTCACCAGCAATTGATTTTCTATTGCTTTTCTGGTTTTTGTTTTTTGTTTTTTCTTCCTACTGACTTATATGAAAAGCCCACTTCAGCAGACTTCTAAAAATTATCTAAAAGTGACTATAAAATTTTGCTATTGGACCAGCTTGAAATTCCATGCAGATCTGGGAGGAAAAAAAAAGTGCCAACATAGTAAATTCAATAGAATGTGATAAAAAAGAAAGGTTTTTTTCATACTTGCAACTTACCAAGCCCAACTCATTTAGTAAAAGACTTATTCTTGAACACATTGTGTTTATATTAAACATTTATGAACCTATACATATTTTGTTTATTTACCAAAATGGGATTGTATTATATACACCCATTTCCTTTTAACTTAATTTACAATATTTTATAAACTTTTCTTCAAATAACTACACACAGACATGCTTAATTATTGTAAATAACTAACTGCATGGCTCTATAATAACTCATACAACCATTTTCTTGTTTATGACAATTTAGGTTGTTGCCAAGTTTTTGTCCTGACAATGTTGCTATAAGCATTCCTGAACATATATTCCTATATGTATATGTATGTAAATGTTTATAGCAACATGGTGCTATTTTTATTGCTGTTATTGTTAATTGATATAAATTTAATTCCCAAAGTCAGATTGCTTTATCAAAATTTATGTCAGTGATTAAGCCCCTGGCTCAGATACAGTGTCTGAATACACAGCCACAGAGCTCACTTATCCTCTTATATATTATTAAAAGAATAGACTGAATAGCTCTCATAATGATCAATTCTCATGCACATTCTGGTTTTCCTCCACATGTTCAATTTTAATACTTATCTACATTTGAAAAGTCTTATGTGATTGTGCTAAGTAGGAATCTCAACAGGATTGAAAGAACATAGCTTCATTGCACATTAGGAATGCATTAAATGTGGTCTGGCAGCAAATTTACTCATCTTAAATTATTTCTAGGTGAAACATAATGACAACAGGTTGCATTTGTTTCTATCGACAGCTGGTTTAGACTGGCACTGGCTAGAGAATTCACTTTCGAATCAGCCCACATCTAGTCCCTAGGATTAAAAAAAAAAAAAAAAAAGGCAGGCAAAGTATTGCATTCTAAAAGTCTGTTTTACTCACTTCTCAGCCTTTTCCAAAATGCATTTAACTAGTACAATATTTAACATAAACTACTCAATGGGGATATCCCATAGATATTTCTATTTATGACTTTGTCTCTATATATAATTTTGATGAGTGAAGGAAATTATAAGACAAGATCTTTAGAATCTTTAAGTAACTCTCCAATGAACTCCAGAATAACACATAACTTTTGGACATCCTCTCCAAACCCAATCATTTTAAAGTATTTATACCACAGCTAATTGTGCCTCTGTTAATCCAATTTCATAAGCTTGAAACCTGAAGGTCATCTTTGACAGATCATCTTTTTTGTTTTTTCTGTTTTTTTTTTTTTAATTTTCTACTTCATGTTGATCACCAAGAGGTGTTGACTTTACCTTTGGAACATCTCTTGACTCGACTGCCTTATCTCTATTCCTCCTCCTCCAACTTAGTGCAATCAGTCTCAGCATCATCCTGCTTGACCTAAATCCCTGAAACAATTACTACAGTGCAGCAGAAATGATCTTTCCAAAGCACAATTTTATGTTTCTTTCCTCATTAAAACGTTTAATTGGCTTCCTTTTAATCTTATGATAAGGCCAAAGATTCCTGATATAGCACACAAGGTGCTGTGTGACCTGTCCCCACTCCCCATCCCCATTCCTCCAATAGCTTCTTTCACCAAAACCCCTCTTGCTCCTGATGGTCACAGGATATTGGTCTTCATTCAGCTTCTTGAATATACCAAGCTCTCTGGGTTCAGTGCCTTTGCACATATTATTTTCACCCCTAGAAAGCTCTCTCTCTCTCTTTCTATACTGCCCAGAAACTCCCTTCCATCTCATTAACCCCTACTCATTCTTATATTTTGACTTGGGCATTACTTTCTCAGTAAGGCTTTGCCAATCTTTTCAGAGGGAAGGTAGGAACGTACGACATTACAGGGAGGGACTGGCCGTATTTGGCAAATGTTGAATAAAAAGTAAGAGAGACAAAAAAATTATTTTCTTTTTGGATCTAGTAACTGAGAAGTCATAGCTCGTTTTCAATTGAATGACAGTGTTCGGAAATGACTGATTCATTATTCTTGAAGAAATAAGCTAACTATTCCAGGCACATATTTTAAAATTGTGGTTTTAAAATTTTCAGCTATGTGGCATATTCAGCCTGTAATCTTGTTTTCTTTAGCATTTTTTTTTTTTTTTAAATTTGGGGCTGGCAGGTTATCTCACTTGGTAAGACATGGTGCTGGTAACACCACGGTCAAGGGTTCGGATCCCCTCACTGGAAAGGTGCCAAAAACAAACAAAGATTTGTTGTCAATACTTTAAAAACATATTTCAACTAAAAATGCTCTTTAAAAAAAAATCACAAGATCTGGCAACACTGAGTCTGTATTTCTGCATGGCAATAATAAGGAGAAGCTGAAGAGCTAGTCACTTACCCGCTTAGAAGTTAGCCTCTGTGGCCAACCCCGTGGCTCACTCCGGAGAGTGTGGTGCTGGGAGCGTAGAGGCTCTACCACTGCGGGTTCGGATCCTATATAGGATGGCCGGTGAGCTCACTGGCTGAGCGTGGTGCGGGCAACACCAAGCCAAGGGTTACGATCCCCTTACCGGTCACAAAAAAAAAAAAAGTAAGTAAAAATAAATAAATAAAAAAGAAGGCAGCCTCTGCTCTCCAGTTTACCGCATCCCAACCACTCCTTTTGTTTGTCGCTGCTACCTGCTTTATTTCCCCTTCCTGGCCTATGTTTAACTTTGGTCCTCCTGCTTTAAAGATTTGCACTGCGGCAAGCTCCTTCAGAGAGGAAGTATGTGTCTCCCTTTGTGCTTCAAAATGCCTAACATAATATGTTGTGCAGAGTATATGCCCAATAAAGTTCTGTTAAATTAAATTGACTCAGGTTGTATTAAACTGAGGAGCTTCAAACAGGTGCTTTAAAACTAACAAAAAGATTTTTTAAGAAAGCTTCAAGGACAAGCTAGGTTTACAGTATGGTCAAAATTTGAGCTAGCCCTTTTAACTCTTGTGGATAGCTCTGTCTGTGACATTTGAATTGTACATTGTATTTATTTATTGTTTTAATCTGTGCTCACCTCTGCTTTGGTTTATTATTTTAAAATAATTTCTAATTTGTAAAATTTGCCATTGGCATATAATATGGGTGGGAAACATTTCCAAATATAGTATCAGTTGTTTATTCCTTGTGATCCTTATACGCAATAGGGGCAAATTTAGTTACTCAAGGGAGTGAGTTAGATTCTACCCTTGAGGACCAGAACATGTGACACCAACATGCATCAGGGTACGAGAGAGGCCTTTTGTGTAGCCCATCCTAGTAAAGTTATTGACTGGCGGAAGACAGATCCCCACTGCCAACCTTCCAACACATATGTCCTGAATTTGCTTCTGCATTTTATAAAAAATATGCATATTTATACCTTTTTCTCAAGTATTTAGGGCACTAAAAATTAAAGCATATGATACTAGTTTAATGCCTAGCACTATTTTATTTAACACAAATTCTGTCCTTCTCTCTTAAATTTTACCAATTAGTCATCAGCATCTGTTTATAAAACATAAACAATTTTGGAATGTAATCAATAATTCCCATATTAGTGCGATGTGCTCCTTTTGACACCTACTCAGAGATATATCTGAGCTTTGCCTGGAGCGAAGAGCTAAGGCCAGATTTAGAAAAGTGAGCTTCTGTGGAGCAGAAAAGATGAGATTCCTGAAGACTTCATTCATACTGCAGAAGAACAGAGAAAAAGATGGATGGGCAAAAAAGACAAAAGTGATTATTTCAAATACCTGTGTGGGTTTGTATACCCTCAGGCTAGAGAACCATCACCTAATATCTCTCCTGCCTAGTATTGTCCATGATTAATCTGTTTCTCTCACATTGGAAAATCCAGATGCATTTGTTTCCTTGCTAGATCTGTTGTGTATTACAGCTCATAGCCGAGCCCGTGGCGCACTCGGGAGAGTGCGGCGCTGGGAGCGCGGCGACGCTCCCACCGCGGGTTCGGATCCTATATAGGAATGGCCGGTGCGCTCACTAGCTGAGTGCCGGTCACGAAAAAAGACCAAAAAAAAAAAAAAAAAAAAAAAAAACCAGCTCATATAAATGAACTAATTTTTATTTTCTGTAGAGACACTTATATTCTCTGATGTGATCTAAGAAGTTTGTGCGAGTATGTGTGCAATTTCACCTGAAATTAGTGAAGTATAGGTGGGATTTTGACAACCTAGTCACGTTTCACAGAAAATTGTTTTGAGTACAATTTTCCGTACATGTGCTACCAATTGAGAGAGACTTAGGCAACATACATCCAACACAAGTATTATGATTTCACCACATATTAGGCTCCTAGAAAGCTGTACTGAATTCTAGGCTGTAACTAGAAAAGAGCCCAGTAGCAAAACAAGAAAATATTATTAAATAAATTATTTTTTACATTCAAACTGATTTATTCCTGCTGATTCAATAACTCACACTGAAGACATTTCAAGTACTCTTTTCAACTGCAATAATACCTTTGACCCTCTTCTCCTCTTCTTTTCAATTAAGTCCTCAAACACCCAAAATAATCAGTAGGAATTATTTAATAGCAAAAAAATATTAAAAAGGGCTTAGTTAGTTTAATGAGTAGAGCCACTAGGTGCCATTCTCTTGGAGTCACTTATTTTCTGAATTTTCCTTTGAGAAATTAAGCAAAAGGAAGATATAATTCAGCAAGCAGAACCAGTGCACCCAGTTGAGGCATTACATATCAGCAACAAAGATGAATCATTCTTAAATGCTGAAACAGGCAGTTATCAATAAGGAGGAAAATAATTTTCTACCTTACATTATAAAAATATAATCCAGAATGACTAAAAACCTAAAATGAAAAATTCAAAACTTTAAAATATTTAAGAAAACAATAGGTAAATATATTTAAGATATTAAGTTAAAGGACGATTTCTTAAATAAGACAAAGTACAATCATAAAGGGAAAGTGATAAATTTGACTATTTAAAGGTTAAAATCTTCCTATGGAAAAATATCATAAACAAAGTTAAAAAACACAATGTAGACTGAGAGATGATATTTTCAATTCATATAATAAACAAAGGGTTAATATGTAAAATATGTAAATAATCTGAACAAATCAAAAACAAATATTCACACAGTTTCTTTAAAATTTATTTTAAAATGGGCCGAGCCCGTGGTGCACTGGGGAGAGTGCGGCGCTGGGAGCGTGGCAATGCTCCCGCCGCGGGTTCGGATCCTATACAGGAATGGCCGGTGTACTCACTGGCTGAGTGCCGGTCACGAAAAAGACAAAAAAAAAAAAAAAAAAAAATTATTTTAAAATGGACAAAGAACATAAATAGGTAATTCATAGAAGAATACTAAGTGACTAATAAAAATATCAACCAATCTCTTGTTAATAAGAAATTCAATATTCAACAAGATGATATGCACTACATTTAAATCTGACAGTACCAAATATTGTTGAAGATGTCGAGAAAAACTTAGGCTCATACTTATGCAATGGGAGCAAATACATGCAAATGATATTGAGCTGTGGCCATGGGCTATGATCTAAAAGTTCGTGTTCCCCCCAAATTCATGTTGAAACCTAATCACCCATGTGATGATGTTAGCAAGTGAAGGCATTGGGGAGTTGATCAGGTCGTGGAGATGATGCCCTCATGAATGGGATTAGTGCCCTGATAAAGTAAGCCCACGGGGAGCTTTTCCTTCTTTTCCATCATATGAGGACACAGCAAGAATGCATCATCTATGAACAAGGAAGCATGCTTTCAGTAGACACTGTCTCTGCTTACATTTTAACTTCATTTAGTATTTTATTTGTATTTTCTCAGACAAACCAATATTATCTCAGAACTAGTAGGAAATTAAGAAGCCCTGTCAACACCTTGATCTTGGGCTTTCCAGCCTCCAGAACTCTAAGAAATAAGTTTTGCTGTTTTAAAGCCACACAGTTTATGGTATTTTGTTATAGCAGCCTGAAAGAACTAAGCCACCATGATAATCCACTCATATCAGTTAACTTTTATATTCTACATTTCATGTATCATTTTTCAAATCACTGTGAAACAACTTGTGATAAACACCTCTACTTAGATTTCAACTTTTATTATGATCAGATAAGCATTTTGTTATGGCTAATCAGCAGCAAGTTTTAAATATTTTAATTAAAAAAAAAGTTTGGCTTTGGTTAGCAAGACTTAACACACAAACAACATGATTCCAGAAAATAAAAATTAAAAAAGTTGTTACATAAATACTTGATGTTTTGGTGTATGCACATTAAGAATTTAAATTGACCAAGGAAGTCCTTCTCTAGTTTGAATTACACTCACCACTGTTCCCTGTGGCCTATTTTGCATTGCTGCCATTCACCTTGATAATTCCAAGGTGTTCTAATAAGGCTCAAATATTTAGATCCAAGCATGGATCAGCAACATTGCTAGACAGCCTCAGTGTACAGTGAACAAGCAATGTTCTCACAGGTTGTGCTGTAATATGACCTCTATAAATATATATAATTAGAAAAATCAAACTTTAAAAAATCAGTTTGTTTCTCAAACTGAGAACTAATGCTGAGACTGGAAATGTGACTTCTAGATAATGGAATGTTTTCCTTAAGTAAAATGTTAAGAAGAAATTTCAAGCATGTAAAATGGATTCATTTAAAGCCATGCAGACGTAAATGGAGAGAAGTAGAACATCCTCTTCTCAGGCAGTGACATAACCTTTCTAAATCTTTGTGATTCAAAGAAACAGATTTATAAATCACTGGTTCAGAGATTCTGTTTCTAGTAATGGTAGAAAACCTTTTATTGGACTAATCCTCCAACAAATAATAATTTCAAACTCTGGGAAAATTGTAAAAAACAACTCTTCAAAAGTATCAACTCTTTGAAGGGTTCTGTTTAACCGTTAGAAGAAGAAAACCACAGTGGATGAGACAGAGGATGTACATGGCTTTTTCTCTGAGGACACTTCACAATGCAAAAATCCCCTAGACATTAAGCAGAAAGTCATTGTGTTATAACCATAGAGGTGAGAGGAAATGTTTATGATTGCAAAAATACAGATCCAGGAAGGAAATTCTGAGTAGGAGGGAGTTGCAGAGGAGAGCTTCAAAATGTACTTACAAGTACAAAATCATGGCTGAATCCTAAATTAAGCATGTTTGGGCAAGAATCCAAGAAGTCCAGAGGAATTAACCATATTTTTTCAGCAACTGCCCACTAAAGGAGACAGTTTAGAGTTTGAATCCTATTGAGTTAGAGAAGCTGAGTAAGCACATTGAGCTCTCTGTTGAAAGCTCAGAAGGGCCACATCTTTGAAGTAGACTACAATAACATAAATAATGGAAAGCTCTAAAAGAGGAGCAGTACTGCTGTAAGTTTCTTACATCAAGCATAATGTGGACTGTAATAAGTTATGGATTTAGAGTGTAATTAATAGGAAAATCATTTAAATTAATACAAAGAGATATATAAAGTTAATAGAAAAGTTAAAATGGAATATTAAAAATACTTGATTGATGCAAAAAATAGAAAAGGGGGAAAAATGAAGAGAACAAATTGAAAACAAATACAAAGATGATTTATAAGAGAGACGCTTTGAATTTAAGGATGCCAAGGAATAAATTAAGATATATTGTGAGAACAATAAAGACACACACGGACTAAAAGTGAAAAGATGGAAAAAAATATGCTATGCAAATTGAAGCCAAAAGTGAGCAGGAATAGTTATTCTTACATTAGATAAAATTGACTTTAAGCCACAAACCATAAAAAGAGACAAAGAAGGCCACTATGTGATGATAAAGTGATCTATCAACCAAGAAGGCATAACAATCCTAAATATGTATGTACCCAATACTAGAGCACCCAGATATATAAAACAAACACTCTTAGACTAAAGAAAGAAATAGGCCTCAATACAACAAGAGTGGGTGATCTTAACACCCTTCTCTCAACAAGTCAACAAGGAAATGCAGGATTTAAACTACACCTTAGACCAACTGGACCTGGCAGATATCTTCAGAACATTCAATCCAACAACTACAGAATATCCATTCTTCTTATCAGCACATGGAACATTTTCCAGGATAGAACACATGTTAGGCCACAACTAAACTGAAAAATATAATGTGTAAAAAAAAAAGTCATGTATGAGATTGACAGCAAATTGAAACAGACAAACAGAAGAAATGATCAATAAACTTGAAGATATATCAACAAAAATCATACAAACTGAAACACTGAGCAATAAAATATTATTAAACCATAATCAGTGACTTTGTGGGGTAATATAAACTTTTTAAAACATTTTGTATAATTGGTCACAAATAAAGTCTTGGTAAATTTTAAAAAATTAAATCATTCCAACTATCTTTTCCAACCAAAGTGGATTAAAACTGGAAATCAATAACAAGTGAAACTCTGGAAACCATATACATATATGTAAACTAAACAACAGGCTCCAGAATGACTGATGGGTCAAGAAGAAATTGAACAGGAAATCAAAAAAATTCTTGAAACTCACAAAAATAAAGACACATTGTACCAAAACCTGTGGGATACTGCAAAAGCAGTAGTAAGAGGAAGTTTATTGCAATAAATGCTCACATCAAAAGAATAAAAAGTCTTCAAATAAATGACCTAACACTACACCTCAAAGAACTAGAAAAAACAACAAGGAATTCAATACTAAAAGTAGGAGATGGAAAGAAATAATTAAGATCAAAGCAGAAGTAAATGAAATAGAGACCCCAAAATGATATGAGATCAATGAAACAAAAAGCTGTTTTTTGAGAAGATGCATAAAATAGACAAACCATTAGCTAGGTTAATAAAAAAGAGAGAGAGAGGAGATCCAAATAAGGAAAATCAGAAATGAGAAGGGAGACATCATAACCACTACCACAGAAATATAAAGAATCATTTGAGACTACTATAAACAACTACACAACAACAAATATGAAAACCTGGAGGAGACAGATAAATTTCTAGACATATGCAAACTACTAAGACTGAACCAAGAAAAAAATAGAAAACCTGAACAGACCAACAGCAAGCAAAGAGATTAAAGCAGTAATCAGCAATCTTCCAACAAAGATAAGCCTAGGACTGGATGGCCTTACTACAAAATTCTATCAAACCTTTAAAAATGAATTAATACCAATTCTCTTCAAACTATTCCAAAAAATTGAAACAGAAGCCATTCTCCCATACTCATTCTATGAGGCCAGCATCACCACGATACCAAAACCAGACAAAGGTACAACAAAAAAAGAAAATCACAGGTCAATATCCTTGGTGAACATAGACACAAAAATACTCAACAAAATACTAGCAATCAGAATACAGCAACATATCCAAAAAATTATACACCATGATTAAGTAGGATTCATCTCAGGGATGCAAGGATGGTTCAACATATGCAAGTCAATAAATGTAATATGCAACATCAGCTGAATAGACGTTTTTCAAAGGAAGACATACAAATGGCCAACAAGTACATGAAAAAATGCTCAACATCACTAATCATCAGGGAGATGCAAATAAAAACCATATTGAGATATCATCTCACCCCAGTTAGACTGGCCATTATTAAAATGACTGAGAATAACAAATGCTGGCAAGGATGCAGAGGAAGGGGAACTCTTCTTTACTGTTGGTGGGACTATGAATTAGCATAGCCATTATGGTAAACAATATGGAGGTCTCTCAAACAACTATAGATAGAACTACCATACAATCCACCAATCCCACTACTGGGTAAAAGGAATGGAAATCATCATGTTGAAGGTATACCTGCACTCCCATGTTCATTTCAGCTCTATGTAAAATAACCAAAATATAGAAACAACCTAAGTGTCCATCAACAGAGGCCTGGTTAAGGAAACTGTAGTATACATATGCAATGGACTATTACTTAGCCATAAAAAAGAATGAAATTTTGCCATTTGCAGCAACATAGATGAGTCTGGAGAAAATCATGTTAAATGAAATAAGCAAACACAGAAAGAGAGATACTGCATGTCCTCACTCATAACTGGGTGCTAAGAAGGAAGGAAAGAAGGAAGAAAGAAAGAAAAAGAAAGCAAGAAAAAACACAAAAACACAAAGACCACAATAATATGTTGAACTTTCAGAAGGAGAGAACAAACGTAATGATACAAGAGATGGTGGGGGGTGGGAGGGCTGGGGAGGGATTGGTTAGGTAAAGAGCATAAAGAATAATTACTATTTGTAATAATGAATATGATAATTAAAAACAGTAATCTTTGAATGATGATTTGCCTATACAATATTTATATGAGATAATGGAGTCTTCAAGAAAAGATATATGACCAGAGAGGAAGATCATTTTATAGTGATGAAGTAAGCAATTCTTCAATAAGATGTAACATCCTAAATGTGCCTATGTATAACAACAATGCTTCAAAGTGCATAAAGCAAACATTAAAAGAACAACAACAAATGAACAAATCCTTGATAATTAGTGATTTTAATTTCTTTCACCTAGTAGTTTGTAGAACATAAGCAGACAAAAAAATCAGCAAATAGATAAGTGATTTGAATAAGAATATTAACCAACTACTACTAACTGACATTTATAGACTTTACGTCAAAAAGAAAAAAATAACTGTACACAAGTATTTTGGGCAGCATTAGTCATAATCATTCGAACCTAGAAATGAGCCAAAACTCTATCAACAGGATAATGGCAGGTGATGGGGAGTGAGGGATGTGGTATGTTTATTCAATGGAATACTACTTACCAATTAAAACAGAATAACTGATGCAATCAGTAACATCAACCAATACCACATTAAGTGAAAGAAGCTGGAATCGTAATAATGAATGCTATGTCTTTCCATTTATATTATACCTAAGTACAGTAAATACTAACATGGAGATGAGGAGGATAGACTGGATACCGACACAAGGTAACATTCCAGGGTGAAACAATTGACTTATGTCTTGTTTTGCATGGTGTATATATTTATATACACATACAAGTGTGTACAATTATTGAAACGTGCTTTAATGAGTGATTTAAGATGTATGCATTTAATTGCATTTTCATTTTACCTAAATAAAAAATAAAGTCCTTCGATAAAATTTTAAAAATATTCTCTGATATGGATTCAATTGTTTCCCCCCAAAACATATGTTCAATTCCTGACTCCTGTACTTCAGAGTGTGACTTTACTTGGAAATAAGGTCATTGAAGACATAATTAGTTAAATTAAGATGAGGTCATACTGGCGTAGGATGGACCCTTAATCCAATATGACTAATAGCCTTAGAGAAGAGGGAAATTTGAACAAAGACAAAGACACAAATGAAGCCAGCAATGTGAATATGAATGCAGAGATAGGACTTACTCTGCTACATGCCAAGGAACCTCTGGAGCTACAAGAAGCTGGAGGAGATAAGGAAGAAACCTCCCCTAGAGGCTTTGGGAGCAAGTTTGCTGATATTTTCCAAATTTGTCTGTAAATTCAACACTTCAATCAAAATAACAGTAGTTAAAAATAATCATCTAATTCTAAAATTTACAAGGAAATTCAAAAGGACATAAATAGCTCAAACGGTTTTGACAAAGAAAAACAAAGCTAGAAGAATAATAAGTTTAGAAAACTTACTTTAAAATCCCAATAAACCAGACAGTGTGGCATTGGCATAAAGAGAGACAAGCAGATCAATGAAACATAAACAAAAATGTCTAGACATAGACCCACACTTATATTAGCAATTGACATTCACCCAAAGTAATCTAAAGGGAAAAGATACTTTTTTTTAAACAAAAGATGCTGGAAACTCTGAATATCTCCCTGAGGGGGGTGGGGGGAAGGAACCATAATCATCATCCAATAATTCTCCAAGAAATTTATTTCAGGTAGAAGAGAGATTGAATATAAAAGCTAAACTATACATATTTCAGAAGAAACAGGAAAAAGTATCTTACCAACCTAAGGGTAGCAATTTTTTTTTTAAGGCATAAAAGCACAAGTCATACAAAAAAATTAGAAAAATTACACTTATTAAAACTAAAAATCTAAGCTCCTCAAAAAAAACCTACAGAGCTGTAGAAATGAAATAACAAACAATAGATTTGGGGAAAATATGCTCAATGCTTATATTTAACAAACTACTTTTATCCAGAATATACAAAGAGCTCCTACAATTCAATAACAATGAATCCTATTAAATATTAGTAAAAGGCACTAACAGACTCTTCTCCCAAGACGTTATACAAATGGACTAAAAGCACAAAGAAAGATTCTCAACATAAGTAGCTATCAAGTAAATGCAAATTAAAATTAAATGAAAATTACTAAAATCAAACATCAAATGTTCATCAGGATGGGGAGCAACTGGAATTCTCAAACATTGTTAAGGGAATATCAAAGAACACAAACCTTTGGTGAAAGATATGACAGTACCTTATAAAACTAAGTATACACCTAATGACTATTCCACTAGGAGACAGTTACTCCAAAGGAATAGAAAATTTTGTCCATAAAAAACCTTACATAAGAATGTTTATAACAGTGTTGTTTATAATGTCAAAAATGGAAAACAGCTCAAATGCCCATAGACAAGGGAATATGTTAACAAATTGTGTTGTATTCATATGATGCAATATATTCAGCAATAAAAATAAAGACTACTGATGCAAGAAAGAATATAGTTAATCTCACAACTTATGTTAAGTTAAAGAAGTTAGATGAAAATATTACATGCTTTATAATTCCGATTATATAAAGTTCTAGAGTAGGAAAGCCTAAGCTGTGATGATAGAAATCAGAAGAGTGATATCCAGCTGAAGCATGTGATAATTAACTGGAAAGTTCTAGAGGATACTAACTGGAGTGATAAAAATGTTCTGTATCTTAATAGAGATAAAGATTTTATGAGTGTACATATATATCAACATTCAGTGGAGTAAATAGTTAACCTCTATGCATTTTACAGTTTTTAATTCATAGTAGAATTTTTAAAAGTTAAATTAAAAATAAAATAGCACTGGTCCAAGCACCGTACTCACCTCTTTGTGGATCAATCCTGGCTCCTGTTTTCCATTGTCAAGTAAGTAGAAACACAGGAAGAGTTTAAAGTGCCTAGAAGCCCAAAGTTCTGAAAGGGACAAAAGTCCATAAATAAGAAGTTACTTCAGAACCCAATGGGGACTTCCTGATAGAATGTGTTTTATAATAACTCAACCTTTTTTCCCTAAAAGGGCTACTTTTAAACATATGATTTTTACACCTGAAAGAGAAAGAAGATAAAATATTCACACTATTCAAATAAGAATAGGATTCCATATGCTGAAACCTCAGAAATAATATTTGAGAAGAAAGAAAACACCATAAGATGAGAGCTGGGGGGCCGAACCCGTGGCTCACTAGGGAGAGTGTGGTGCTGGGAGCGCCGAGGCCGCCGGTTCAGATCCTATATAGGGGTGGCCCGTATGCTCACTGGCTGGGCGCAGTGTGGGCGGTGCCAAGCCAAGGGTTATGATCCCCTTACCGGTCACAAAAAAAAAAAAAAAAGATGAGAGCTGGGAAATACCATGACAATGTCCTTTTATGTTTCTCTCTTGTCTTCCTCTGTACATACCTAATAAGCTACATCTTGGAATTATTGGGGTAGATGAACTACATTGTACTACTACTATTTATGAAAGTCAGTCTTATTATTTATAGCATATTTTTATACTTTATCTTTCTTCAAACTTATGATAAATGCGTAAGTTTTAGAATCTCTATTTTACAACTGGAGAAACTATGGTTTACATGATTTTCTTAATAAGTTACAGAAATAGGATGATAGTTTAAGGTTAATATTGTTGTTAATTGTACAACATTTTATAAGACATGATCTTTTAGAAATCCAGAAGCTCTAAGAATCTAGAAATTACCTGAGTACAGGAATTCAGCAGATCAATTGTTTTCAGAAATTATTCTAGGAATCTAGATCCAATAATAAAGCTTATAAAGATCTACCATCCAACTCTAATAACAGGACTTCTGCGAAGATGGTGGACTAGAGGTGCCCACGGCATGTTCTTCCCACAGAAGAAGATTGAAATGAGCCCACTGCCACCATCACCACAGTTGCTGGAACCATTGTCTAGTCCCTGAACCATTGCCTATTGCAGAGCAGCTCCCTGCAGAACAGTCCTGTGGGTGGTTCATTGATGCAGCCACAGACTCAGCAGATGCCCACTGTCATGCAAGCAGTCCACAACCACTGGAGCAACCACTGACATGCAAGCAGACTGCTAAAGCCACTGCCACAGCCAATGCCACCACAAGGTGGTCTGCTACCACAATAGCAGCTACAACAGCCAATGCCATTGTGCAGGCAGACTACAGACTACATTGACACAAGGAGGGTCACCAGTGGAGTCCAGAGAAATAGAAGTAATAGAAGAAGCAATTGCTATACAGAAGACTAAACATCAATGTAGAGATACTAGAAATATAATTTATATAAAAAAAAATAAAGTACAAATCCACCAAAAAATTACAATAACTCTCAAGTACCAGTCTCCATAGAGCAGGAAACCCTTGAAATGATTGAAAAGGAATTGCAAGCAAAAATCTTAAGAAAACTCAATGAGATACAAGAAGGCATAGTTAGATGACACAATGAATTGAGCAAAACTATCTGGGATATGAAGGAGGAAATTTACAAAGAGATTAATACTTTAAGAAAGAATGTAGCAGAAATCATGGAACTGAAGGAGTCACTCAACAAAATAAAAAACAGAACTGACAGATTAAACAACAGTCTAGGGCAAGCAGACAGACTTTCTATCTTGAAGACAGTGTCTTTGAAATAACTCATATGAACAACAACAACAACAAAAATCTACAGAAAATCTAAGAGAGATGGCAGACAACTTGAAGCACACAAACATCCCAATCATGAGTATTCCTGAAGGGGAGGATAAAGGAAAAGGAACTGAGAACGTATTCAACAA
Organism: Cynocephalus volans; assembly: GCF_027409185.1. NCBI lineage: Eukaryota > Metazoa > Chordata > Mammalia > Dermoptera > Cynocephalidae > Cynocephalus > Cynocephalus volans. Next base: position 97,301,374 of record NC_084468.1, on the reverse strand, counting down.
AATAATAGCAGAAAACTTCCCAGGTATAGGGAGAGACATGGACCTTCAGATTCAGGAGGCTTAAGGATCCCCAAATAGATTCAATCCAGAAAGGTCCTCTCCAAGAAACATTATAGTCAAACTGGCAAAACTCAAAGACAAAGAGTCCTAAAAACAATAAGAAAAAGCATCAACAACTATAAAGGGGTCCCCATTAGACTAACAGCAGACTTCTCAACAGAAACTCTACAGGCCAGAAGAGAGTGAGATGATATATTTAAAATACTAAAAAAACAGACAAACAAACAAACTGGCAACCAAGTATAATACTATACTCAGAAAGGTTATCCTTCAGAAATGAAGGAGAAATAGTTCATTTCCTGGACAAACTATGGGAGTTAACCACCACATGACCAGACCTACAAGAAAATCTCAAGGGAGTTCTGCATCTAGAATCCAAAAAATAAAAAATAAAAAATAAAATAATAATCGCTACCACGAAAACATAAGAAGGAGCAAAACCCACTGACAAAACAAAACTGCAAACAAGAAAGGAGAGAAACTATATCTTACCACCTCCAAAACCCAACAAACACTGAAGACAAACAATAATAGGGAAAGAAAGAAAAAAGAAGATATTTAAAACATCCAAATGAAAATCAATAAAATGACAGAAGTAAGACAATACCTTTCAGTAACAACCCTAAATGTAAATGGATTAAACTCCTCACTCAAAAAACAGAGACTGGGTGATTAGATTAAAAAGCTAGACAAAAATACATGCTGTTTTTAAAAAGATTTGCCTCATCTATAAAGACTCACACCAAGAATGAAGGAATAGAAAAAGATATACTACACAAACGGAAATCAAAAATGAGAAGGAGTAGCTATTCTTAAATTGGATAAAATAGACTTTAAATTTTAAAAAAAACTATGAAAAGAGACAAATCCACTGTATAATGATAAAGGGATCTATCCTGCAAGAAGATATAACAATCATAAATATAAATGCACCCTACATCAGAGCAGCCAGATATATATTGCAAACACCATTAGACCTAAAGAAAAAGATAGATCCAAATACAATAACAGTTGGGGACCTTGCACCCCTCTCTCAACATTGGACAGATCATGTAGACAACAAATCAACAAAGAAACACAGGATTTAAAACACACTTTAGACCAGTTAGACATGGCAAATACCTGCAGAGCATTTCATCCACCAACTGCAGAATACATATTCTTCTCATCAGCACATGGAACATTCCTCAGGATAGACCACATGTTAGGTCACAAATCAAGACTCAACAAATTCTAAAAAACTGAAATCTTTTCAAATATCTTTTCAGACCTCAATGAATTAAAACTACAAATCAAAAGCAAGCAAAACTCTGTAAACTATACAAACACATGGAAATTAAGCAACACACTCCTGAAAGACATATGAGTCCAAGAAGAAATTAAACAGGAAATCAAAAAATTTCTTGAAACTAGTGAAAATAAGGACACATATCAAAACCTTTGCAATACTGCAAAATCAGTATTAAAAGGGAAACTTACTGCAATAATTGCTTACATGAAATGAATAAACAACCTAATGCTAAACCTCAAAGAACTAGAAAAATAAGAATAATCGAATCCCAAAACTAGTAGAGAGAAAGAAATAATTCAGATCAGAGAATAACTAGATGGAATAGGAACCCAAAAAAGATACAAAAGATCAATGAAACAAAAAGTTGTTTTTTTGAGAAGATAAACAAAATAGACAAGCCATTAGCTAGGCTAACTAAAAAAGAAGAGAGAAGACCGAAATAACAAAAATTAGAAATGATAAAGGAGACATCACAACTGATACCACAGAAATACAAAGAATCATTAGAGACTATTATACACAACTATATGCCAATAAATTTGAAAATCTGGAGGAAATGGACACATACATACTACCAAGACTGAACCAAGAAGAAACAGAAACCTGAACAGACCAATAACAAGCAACGAGATTGAAGAAGTAATCATCAGTCTCCCAACAAATAAAGCCCAGGACTGCCTGGCTTTACTGCTGTATTATACCAAACCTTTAAAAGGAATTAAATTAATTCTACCAAACCCTTAAAGAGGATTAATACCAAATTCTCTTCAAACTATTCCAAAAAATTGAAACAGATGCCATTCTCTCAAACTTATTCTATGAGGCCATCACTACCTTGATACTGACACCGGACAAAAACACAACAGAAAAAGAAAACTACAGACCAATATCTCTGGTGAACATAAAGCAAAAATCCTGAACAAAACTATTAGAAATCAGAATACAGCAACACATCAAAAAAAAAAAAAAATTATACACCATGATTAAGTGGGATTCATCCCTAGGATGCAAGGATGCTTCAACATATTAAGACAAAATATGTGATACGCCACATCAACAAAATCAAGAAAAAACATATTATGATCTCAATAGACAGAAAAAGCATGTGACAAAATTCAACATCCCTTCCTAAAAAAGACTCTCAGCAAATTAGGTATAGAAGGAAAGTATCTTAACACAGTAAAAGTCATATACAACAAACCTACCGCCTGTATCATCTTGAAATGAGAGAAGCTTTTTTCCCTTAAGAACAGAAACAAAAAAATTATACCCACTCTCATAACTCCTATTTAACATAGTTTTGGAAGTACTAAGCCAGATCAATGAGGCAATGGAAAGAAATAAAGGGGATCCACATTGGAAAAGATGAAGTCAAACTGTCCCTATTTGAGGATGACATGATCCTATATATAGGAAAGCCTAAAGATTCTTAAAAAAAAAAAAAAAAAAAACTCTTAGAGTTGATAAATGACTTCAGTAATGTTGCAGTATACAAAATCAACACACAAAAATCAGTAGTGTTTTTATACTCTAGCAACAAACTAGCAGAGAAAGAAATCGAGAAAGCTAACCAAATTACAACAGTCTCCAATAAAATAAAATACAATTTAACCAAGGAACTGAAAGATCTCTACAATGAGAACCACAAATCACTGTTAAAAGAAATTAAAGAGGACACACACAAAAAAATGAAAAGACATTCCATGCTCTTGGAATGAATGGAAGAACCAAAATTGTGAAAATGTCCATAATACCGAAAGTGACCTATAGATTCAATGCAATCTCCATTAAAATACTAATGATGTTCTTCACAGAAATAGAAAAAAAAAATCTGAACATTCATATGGAACAACAAAAGACCCCAAATAGCCAAAGCAATTAAGGCATAACACTACCTGACTTCAAATTATACTATGAAGCCATAGTAACCAAAACAGTATGGTACTGGCATAAAAACAGACATATGGACCCATGGAACAGAATAGATAACTCAGAAATCAACCCACATACTTACAGTCAACTGATCTTTGGCAAAGGAACCAAGAACATTCAATGGGGAAAAGGTTTCCCCTTCAATAAACTGTTCTGCTAAAACTGGACATCTATATGCAGAAGAATGAAACTATACCCATACCCTTTGCCATATATCAAAATCAACTCAAAATGGATTAAATACTTGTAAATAAGACCTGAAACTATAAAACTCCTAAAGGAAAACATACAGGAAACACTTCAGGAAGCAGGACTGGGCAAAGACCTTATGAGTATGACCCCCAAACCACAGGCAACAAAAGGAAAAACAGACAAATGGGATTATATCAAACTGAAAAGTTTATGCAGAGCAAAGGAAACAATTAACAGAGTGAAAAGATGACCTACAGAGTGGGAGAAAATCTTTGCAAGCTATGCATCCAACAGAGAATTAGTATCCAGACTACACAAGGGACTCAAACAACCTAATGGTAAAAAAAAATGCATCACCATTAAAGAAAGTGCAAAGGAGCCGAGTAGGCATTTTTCAAAGGAAAATATACAAATGGCCAACAGACATATGAAAAAATGCTCAACATCATTCAGCACCAGGGAAATGCAAATCAAAAGCACATTGAGATATCATCTCACTCCAGTTAGACTGGCTATTACCAAAAAGACAGAGAATAACAAATGCTGGCGAGGATGCAGAGAAAGAGGAACCCTCTCCTACACTGTTGGCAGGACTGTAAATTAGAACAGCCATTATGGAAAATAGTATGGAGTTTTTTCAAACAACTACAGATAGAACTGCCACACAATCTAGCAATTTCACTGCTGGGTATATACCCGAAGGAATGGAAGTCACTGCGCAGAAGGCATGCCTGCACTCCCATGTTTCTTGCAGCTCTGTTTACAACAGCCAAGATATGGAAATGACCTAAATATCCATTGTGGGATGACTGGTTGTACTGGATTGAATTGTGTCCCCCCAAAACTCATTGAAGCTTGAATTGTGTCTTCCAAGTTTTACGTACTAGAAACTTGGCCCCCACTGTGACTGTTAAGAGGGTGGGAAATCCTATTATGGTAATTGAAAGATGGATCCTTGAAGAGGTGATTGGATTGTAGGACCATGCAGTAGTGAATGGACTAAAAATGGTGGTCAGGGGCCTGGTTCTGAAGGCTTTAAAAGAAGAGGAGATTCTGTCTCTCTCGCTTGCTTTCTCTGCTTCCACCATCTCGCAATGTGAGACCCCTGGGTCACTGTTGCCACCACCAGACAGATTTTGGACTTCCCAGCCTCAGAAACTGTAAGCATAAATTTTGTCTTCTTTATAAATCAGCCAGTTCCATGTATTCTGTTATAAGCAACATAAATGGACTATTACAGAAAATTTGTACCAGAGAAGTGGGGTCTTGCTTATAACAAATACTTGAAAATGTGTAAGTGGCTTTGAAACTGGGTGTTGAGGAGAGGATGGAGGAATTTTGAGGGACAGGCTAGAAAAAGCCTAGATGCTGGTGAAAGTTTAGAAGACAAGAAAACCAGGGAAAGTTTTAGAGACTGGTTAAATAGTGGTGAACAGAATGCTTATGGAAATATGAACTGTAAAGACCTTTCTAAGGACGTCTCGGATGTAAATGAGAAGGGACTTATTGGAAACTGGAGCAAAGATCACCCTTGCTGTGAACTGGCAAGGAACTTGTCTCCACTGTGTCCATGCCCTAGGACTTTGTGAAAGTTGGAACTTAGGAGTTGTGAACCAGAGTATCTGGCCAAAGAAATCTCTAAGCAGCAAAGCATTAAGGAAGCTGCATGGCTACTTCTAACAGCCTACTCTGCATTATGGCAGGAAAGGCATGACATAAAGCAAGAATTTAAAAGAGAAGTAGAGTGTAAAAGTTTAGAAAATTTTCAGCCTGACCATGTGGTAGAGAAGCAGAAAGCATGCAATGGTGCAGCCCAGCAACCATTAGCTAAGAAGATTAGTACAAAGAAAAGGGATTATCAACAGAAGGGCAAAAGGGCCCTGAAGGCATTGCAGAAGCCTCTGGGGCCAATCCTTCCCTTTCAGGCCCAAAGACCTAGGGAGACTAAATGGTCTTGGGGAACAGGCCTGAGGCACCCTCCACAGGCTCACTGCTCAGGACCACCTTGGGAAGCTGCTTCCAGCACCAGCATGGTAGCTGCTCTGGCTGCTCCAGTCATGGCTAAATTGGTCCCAGGTGTAGCTGGACATGCAGCTTTAGAAGATACAAGACAGAAGCCTTGGAGGCATCCATGTGGTGTTGTCTTTAGGCTCACAGAATGCCAGAGCTGTAGAGGCTTGGGAGCCTCCACCTACATTTCAAAGGATGTACAGAAAAGTCTGGAGGCCCAGGAAAAGATCTGTCGCAGGGGCAGAGTCGCTGCAGACAGCCTTCACTAGAGCAATGCTGAGCAGAAATGTGGGGTTGGAATTGCAGCAGAGAAACACCAACAGTGCCATGCCTATTGGAGCCATGGGAGCGGGACCACCATGGAGACCCCAGACCTGTGGAGTTACCAGCATGTAACACCACCCTGCAAGAGCTAAAGCATCACCTGAGACCAGGAAAGCCATAGGAGTGGAGCTCCCAGAGGACTTGAGGACCCAACCCCTGCACCAGAGTGAAGAGGACATTGAACATGAAGTCAGGGTACCTAATTTGCCACCTTTGAGATTTGATGTCTGCCCTGCTGGGTTTCGGATTTGTTTGGGACCTGTTACACCTTTCTTTTGGCCTGTTTCTCCCTTTTGGAATGGGAATATGTACCCTATGTTTGTCCCACCATTGTATCTTGGAAGTAGGTAACTTGTATTGGTTTCACGGATGGGACTTTGAACTTTGGACTTTTGGGTTGAAACCAGTTAAGACTTTGGGGATGAAATGAATGCATTTGTATGTGAAAAGAACAAGAGTTTTGGGGGCCAGGGGCAGAATGTAGTGGATTGAATTATGTCCTCCCAAAACTCATTGAAGCTTGAATTGTGTCTTCCAAGTTTTATGTACTAGAAACATGGCCCCTCTGTGACTGTTAAGAGGGTGGGAAATCCTATTATGGTAGTTGAAAGGTGGATCCTTGAAGAGGTGATTGGATTGTAGGACCATGCCTTAGTGAATGGACTAAAAATGGTGGTCAGGGACATGGTTCTGAGGGCTTTAAAAGAAGAGAAGATTCTGTCTCTCTCTCTTGCTTTCTCTGCTTCCACCATCTCGCAATGTGAGACCCCTAGGTCACTGTTGCCACCACCAAATGGACTTTGGACTTCCCAGCCTCAGATACGGTAAGCAATAAATTTTGTTTTCTTTATAAATCAGCCAGTTTCATGTATTCTGTTATAAGCAACATAAACAGACTATTACACTGGTTAAGGAAAATTTGGTGCATTTCTACAATATGACTCTGCCATGAAAAAGAATGAAATACTGCCAAAACTTGGACTAACTTAGAGAAAATTATGTTAAGTGAAATAAGCCAGGCAAAGAAAGAGATACCACATGTCTTCATTCATAAGTGGGAGACAAAAAAAAATAATAATAACGAAATAAATTTTAAAAAAGAAAGAACAAGAGCTATGATAATCACAATAATTTTTTGAACTTTCAAAAGGAGAGAACTGAATTGAGGTTACTAAAGTTGGGAAATGGAGAGGAGAAGGGGAGTAAGACAGGAATTGTAAAGGGCCATGAAAAATGATTATATAATAGATATAAATATATATATATTTACATATATATAATTTTATATATATACATGACTGTATAATATTTAATATGCTTATTATCCTGATTTGAGCATCACATATTGCACACAGGTGTTGATATTCAACCCTGTGCTCCACAGATATGTACAACAACTATGTTTCAATAAAAAAAAAAAAAAAAAGGAAAAGAAATTCTAAACCTTTTTATTTTTCTTTGGCATGTAATCTAAAAAAGTGTTTGCTTAATACCTTTATAATGTTTACCCTATGTAAATTATTTAATACAAGTTCTGTATTAATTTGATGACTATTTCTCCTTTATAGGGAAATCAGTCTGTCAGTTTATTTATCATTAACTATGGTAAATGTTTGACTCTACAAACGCATACTATTATGGATTAAATTCTGTCCCCCATAAAAGAAGATACATTGAAATCGTATACCCCGATACCTCAGAGCGTGACCTTATTTGGAAATAAGATTGCTGCAGATGTAATTAGTTAAGATAAGGTCATACTGGAGTAAGATAGGCCCCAATCCAATCTGACTAGTGTCCTCCTAAAAGACAGCCGTGTGAAGATAGAAACACACAGAGAAAGTGTCAGTGACAATAACGGCAGAGATTGTAGCTATGCAGCTGAAAGCTAAGGAACATCAAAGATTTTCAGTCAACCAGCAGAAGCTAGGAAGAGGCAAGGATGTGTTTCTCTACAGGTTTCAGAAGAGCATGGCCCTGCCAACACCATCGTTTCAGACTTCTAGCCTACAGGACTGTGAGACAACACATTTCTGTTGTTTTAAGCCACTCAGTTTATAGTACTTTGTTATGGCAGCCCTTGGAAGCTAACATACATACATAACACACGTAGGTCAATCTTGTCTTAATTCTTTAAATATGGGTACTAATGATTCTAACAGTTATTATAATAATAGCAATAACGATTACAATGATAGTTGATTTGCCACCCTGTTTAATTTTTCCAAGGTTGTTGGTTTTCTATTGGGAGTGCTGCTCGACACCCAGGAAGGGAACGCAGCATAACACAGTAGAAAAAAGCTCTAAATCGGAAAGGAAGAATCTCTAGTTTGGGGGCTGATTATGTGGTTCTGCAGGATATGTGTCTTTGACTCAGTCATGCCACTTTTCTGCACAAAGCTTCAATAGCTGAAAACTTAGGTAGTGATATTTAATTTCGAGTATAATTTTACTTTCTTAATATTTTTCTTAATACCAGTAAGTGTGTTGTCTAAAGTAGTGATGTTGCACTTTTCTTTAGCACCTGGCAATATATAGTATAGTATAGTATAGTATAGTATAGTATAGTATAGTATAGTATAGTATAGTATAGTATAGTATAGTATAGTATAATATAATATAATATAATATAATACAATACAATGTAATATAATATAATATAATGTAATATAACATAATGTAATATAATATAATATAATGTAATATCATATTATGTAATATAATATTGTGTAATATAATATAATATAATATAATATAAAAGTTTACACAGGCAGATATTTTATGTTACATAACACCCCCGGTGAAGGCAAGTAATCAAACACATAAGTTTTCTACAGAAAATTTATTTGTTATGTGATATAATTAAAGATCATAAGTTCCCATTGTCTGTTCAGGTCAGGTTTGCTGCCAAGTGAGATTTCTGCAAACTAAAAAAAACAAAATTTAGTTTTTGTTAGCGTATTAGAATTGTGAAAAAGGGGTTGGAGACAAACTGTAAACAATTCAGTAAAAGGTTAGTCACATTTCCTCCAGAGTATAGTTTTCAGAAAGTAAACAGTAAGTTAGTTTTGTATTTTTCTATTGTTTTGGTTTTAATGAAATCATAACTTCTGATCATATTAAAACCTGAAAAATTCTTCCTGCTTTGTTTTATCTCTTAGCATACCAACAGTTAGATAGGATAGATTACTTTTGCTTTTCTTTTTTATTTTTGGGAGAGCTCACTTGGATTAAGCAACCCCAAATTTTCCCTTTCCATAAAGCATTTTTTTCTGAATATGGATATTTTTAGGGTTAAACAGATTTTTCAAAAATTTAGTTTTAATTATCTATGTTTGCATATTTTAATTTCTTAGAAAACTCTTAAACTTTTTTTTTTTTTTAAGCTCTGCCGTCCTGTGATGGTGATGTTGTGAACTTCTGACCATTGAATGGAATCAGCTATTTGGCAAATCCACTTAGGATCTGTTTTTACAACGTGGAACTTATTTCGCACCACCTTTCTTGTTCACATTTGCATTGAAGCTTCCCTCCCCTTGGGCATGAGTAACAGTATTAAGACACTGGCTTCAATAAGCAACTTTTTATGGTGTCTAATCATGTGCAAATGTGTTAAAATTGGTAGTTTTTAGCAAACAGTTATGGAACATATTACCATAAGGCATTTGTTCATGGCGTGACAATGATTGGCCCTTGGCCACTTAAATGTTTTATTTAATAATGTGGGAATTTCAGTGTGTTTTCCTTTCATTATTTTTAACTTGAAAACAGAAACAGAAAGCCCCTTCTTTAAAGTTAAAACTTTACCGCCTACAGTCTGTCAAAAGCAATAAAAGCATCTGGATTTTGGAAAGAGGCTTTTGCAAGATGTTAATTTAATATACAGGCATATTTCTTGCATGCTTTTTATATTTTGTATGCTTGAAGCTATCTCTACAGTGACCACCCAGGAATAATAGACTTATTTTCGAGATTGCATACCGAAGAGCAAAAAACCTTGTCCAAATAATACTGCAAATATTGGATTCAGACTAATATTCTTTCACTTAACACAGTGCTTAAAATGCTGGATAACCACTGGTGCAAACTAAAGTAAAGGCATAGCTTTTTCAGGTCAAAATTTGCTTTTCCACAAACTGCACTAATTTTTACTTCTGCTTCTCTATATGTTCTCACAGAGATGGTTCCCTATGAAATATAAGATGTTCTGCAAATACTCAGTAAAGTGAATTTCCAAATAATTACTGAAAATAATGCTGTATTTTAGAAAAACTAGAATTTTTCATCAAAATGGAATAGTCTAATATTCTCTTAAATGTCCATAGGGTAGGTCACTATTTACTTTAATATATTCTGAGATCAGAAAATAAAAATGTATTTTTTTATTTTCAACATAGCTCAGTACTGTTATTTAATATTCATAAACACATCTCTCAGCCTGACTTCAAAGACCTTTCATGAGACTGAGCTCTTGTTTAGAATTACCTTCAGCTCCTACTATTAAAATTAAATAATGATTACATACAGCAAACCAAACTGAAGCTTTAATATGCACATTAGGTTTAGTTCAAATTTTAAGCGCTCTGTTAAAAAATTTGTTTTCAATGTACAACTTATGCACAGCATTAGTTTGTTGTAGTAGTCTGCAAATTCATTTACAGAATTCAAGCCATCAGTCTGAAAGGAATAAATGAGAAAGAAAACCTTTATATCTTTATATCAGGGCTATCCAGTTTCAAAACTGAAGTACTTAGAGGTATTGATCCAATTGTGTGTGTGTGTGTGTGTGTGTGTGTGTGTGTGTGGTGTGTGCGTGTGAGCGCGTGCGCGCACGCAATCTAAGGGAAGAAAATGACAACATGTGTTGTGATTTTCAGACCGAAGAAGCAGAACACATCCAGAACTCCATGTGCAGATCAGTTGTTGGTAGCTTTGGTAGACACCACTTAACATTCTTGACAATTTCCCATTAAGGCTGAGTCCACATGACTCTCTAATAATCCCTGCAAAGATCCACTGCCTGGAGAATAGAGTAACTGCTTAGCATTGCCTGTAGGTAACTACCTCATAGCTTCCATTTCCTCATAGAGAATTGTCCATGCTAAATGCAATAGGACTGTCTCTGCTAAATGTAAAATGCAAAATGTAAAATACTATAACCACTTAGCATACACATTCTGAGAAATAGCTTAAACATTCAAGCCCATAGAAATTTTTAAATTAGAGTTTTGTAATGATTTTTGTACTGATGCTTTTACTAGAAATATTTTAAATATTATGGAACTGCTACTCAAATTAAACCTAACTCTTAGACTGAGGTCCTGATGTTTTTTCAAATATGCATTTTCTTATTCAATAAGTTGTTTCTATTATAAAGTAATATGTACTAATTTTAGAAAATTTAGAGTATATAAGAAACACAAAGAAGAAGATAAAAATCACTCATAATTCTATCACCCAGATTGAATAATGATAACATTTTGGTATGTTATAAAATATGAAATTTATATAAATATAAAAATACAATTATCTTAATATTGTGAATTTAATAATATACCAATATGTTATATATGTGTATATATATACATGTATGCAAATATCTGTATAAATGTATATATAAGTATGCCTCTACATAACAAGGCTAATAAACTTTCATGTAAATTATGGGCTTTTGTTCTTATGAATCCCTAGTTCCTAGTTGATATGGTTTGAATGTGTTCACCAAAAGTGTTCATCTTCAATGCTACAGTGTTGGGAGGTGGGACCTTTAATAGGTGATTAGATCATAGGGTTCTGCCCTCATGAATGGATTAATGCTATTATCACAGATTTGGGTTTGTTATCATGGGAGTGGGCTCTTTATTAAAGGATGAGTTTGGCGCTCTTTTGCCTCTCTCTCTCACCCTCTCTTTGCTATTCTGCCATGGGATGACACAGCAAGAAGGCTCTTGCCAGATTCCAACCCCTCCATCTTAAACTTCTCAGCCTCCAGAACCATGAGCCAATAAATTTCTATTTATTATAAATTATCCAGTCTGTGGTATTTTGTTATAGCAGTGCAAAACAGATTAAGATACTAGTTGTCTTACTGCTTGTGTATCTGTATAGGGAGTAATGGTCTTCCCATCATTAAGGCCAACCTATGAGTTGTAACACTCCCAGGGATGAAGAATTCCCCTTCTAGAGAGAAAGAGAAACTACAAAGCTTACCTCTTCTGGTCTAGAGTAGTACGAAAAGAAAAAAATGAAGAAGCAAGATAAATTAGTCGGGTGCTAACATTTTATTCCCATCCCACTTGGACCGACATTGAAGTAGGATGCCATTGAACCGACCAAATAGCGATTGGGCAGTCTTGAGAACATTGAAGCTAGTGTCCACTTCCATATGCAAATATAGGGATAGGTACAAGCTTCTAGGAAAAGCTAAACTCCAGTTTGTTACCTAAACCAGTAAGGTCAGTGACTAGTAGCATAGTATTGGCAGAAGAAGGAGAATCTGACATAGGACTTCTGGTTCTCCGTGACCTTTGGAAGGATAGCTGGGGTCCAGAAGTTGCAGTGAGCCTCCTTGAAGGGACATAGAATTGTTAGGTTGACTTGAGACCAGCTTAGACAAGAAGTATGGACTAATAGGCCGCCATGATCAAGGATGTTGAAACTAGATGTGAGTGGCCAGGGCCATGAAGTCAAACGGTTGTTGTTGGCATTAAACCCCAAGAGAGAAGATAGGACTTATTCCTCTGTAATGAACCCCAAAACAAGGGCAGGAAGAAAGAGCTGCAGAAATCAGCACAGATCAAAGGCCACTTTTGGAAAGTAAGATTTTTCCTCTCAACAGGCAGAAAATCATATAGATTTCCACCCCCACCCACTTATCATCAAGAGAAAATCAGTGGGCGTGGATGTGGGAAGGAGTACAAGAAAATTCAAAAACTAAACTATAAGCCAAAAGATATTGGATCTTTTGGATGGACTATTAAATTAGAAAACATAAAATACTGTTATTGGCAATTTGATTTATTCCATTCTACCTATCTCCTCCAGCCCAGTAACATGGGGAAGAGTGAGGAAATAGATCAATTATAGCAAATAAAGTTATTTCCTATCTGTGTAGCAGAATTTAAATATATAGCCAAACATTAGAAACTAATATAACTTACTATTTTCAATTTATAAAATACCACAATATTACCATGTCAATAGTTTTGTCTATATGATAATATATTAACATACAATAACTTGTTTAACCAATCTTCTTTTATTTCATATTTATCTTATTTACTTTTTTGTTTTATAAATGTTCACATTCTTAAATAAGCATTTTTCAAAATCAAAATTAAGTGGTGATCTTTCACAGTGTGAAAGTATTAGATGCCTAAAAGCTTTCTACTTAAAATAATGATTAATATTTTAGCATTGTGGTATAAACACAGATTTCCATAGGGCCGCACAGTTATATTGTCCTCCAAGTGCTTACCCAGGAATGCCTTAAATGAAAACATACTCTCAGAAGTTTAGAAACTAGTCTCATTGGCAGGATTCAGAATAGATACAGATTATATCTATTTCGCCATAATAGCAGAAATACTGTTGTACTAAAGATATATTTCAGCAATAAAGAGGATGGGAAGTTGAAAGTAAGATGTTGTTCATTATCAGAAAAATAAATGGGCAAAGACAAAAATGGGTGATTTTCCAGGGTGCCAGGAAGAATAATCATTAGATCAGGGTTCTAACAGCTAAAATGAGGGGAAAGTGAATAGTTCAGGGAAAACTTATTTATACACACATAATTTCTATGACTCAATTTGAAAGGGAAGATGTCTTTTGCATATTTTTATTTATTTTTTTTTCCTTTTCTTTTATTGCATTGTGTATCAACTGTCCCAATTTGCCCTAGAGATAGTCAGTGGCTGCCTGGGAAGCACTTCTTTGATTCATGCACTTTAATTCCCATTACAGCAAGTGTAAGTTTGGTTATGGCATATTGCTTTGAAAGCAGTTGGGATGGTGAGGGACAATGAGAGAGTGTGTAAAAGAAACAACTGGTTCATATTCTGGGAACACTGCCAGTGTTTGATTCAAAACCAGAACAAGTGCTGGCTGTCAGCTGAATCTGTGCTTAAAATAAAAGAAGGCCCATAAGAGCCTAGATTAACAGAAAGAAGGAACAATCCAATGCTGAAATCTTATCACAAGTAGCTGAAAATGGTGGGTGCTAGTCCTACATTTTTTGTGGCTTAAATATGATTGTAGATGATTTCACTGATAAATTAGGATATAAGATTCCCATATCCCAAGTGTCCTCTGAAATATTTAATTAATGGTATTTATGAAAACCATGAATTTGTGAAAACAAAAAAGGACCATGAATACAGTTACAATAAAATGTGTAAAGCAAGTTCAGAAATGGGTGCCAAGCAATGTCTCATATTACCTCTCTGCATATGAAATTGATCAGTTGTAGGTGGCCAGTAATAACATTTTTTAATTTTTCTATAATATCCTTAATTCTGATGTTTGAGATTTAAGACATGAGCTGAATTCAAGTTCCCTTATATACTCTTCAGTAAGAAATCATTTGCTACACCAATTAATTTTACTCTAAGAAAGTCTGTAAAGGAAATAATTCATACAAGATAATAAATTACTTTTAATGTTTTACATAGCAGGTATATTAAATTGAGATGATAATTACCAATCATCATATGCATGCATGAAAACAGGTATACAAGAACATATGTCTGACTGTAGCTTGCCAGATTATTTTGGGTTTTAGTTATATATACTTGGAAACAGTAGGTATGTATTTCTTTTAAAATATTATATAAATTATCTAATTCAGAAGTTCTAACTTACTAACTTAATCTTAGCTAGTAAAATTTTACTATATCAGCTATCTAACATTATTTAATTTCACGGGCCTTCAATGGTACAGCAAGGAGAAACCACCTTGAGCCCTTTTTAACAAAGAAAACAATGAGAAGAGTCAACCCTTCTTATACTTTAGGGACATGTTCAATGATTCACATATTCAGTGATTCAAACTAGCTTGTGGGTGGGTGGGTGGGAAATCCCACACAATTCAGCCATCACAAAGTTGACCAAGATGCAGAATTGCTTTGTACTATTCTACTTTAAATACATACAGATAATTAAATAAACCTTTGCAGCAGTAGAATAAAGCATAAATCCAAACTTTACCCAGTCGAAGGCTGCCTTGGCCACCAGCCAGAAGCCAGAGGGCCAGGGCTAATTTGCATAAAATTGAACAGATTGCTGCAGCTGCTGTCCTTATTAATACCAAGGCATAATCATAATCAGGAGACATTCCATCCTCAGCACAACCACCTCCTGTGCACTGCCACCCATTGCTTTGTGGGACATATAGTCGCTGATATGTGATCCTACTTAAAAGAAAAAGGCTATTTCTAAAAAAAAAAAAAAAAGCAACTTTTTTTTTCAATTTGCTAAAAAACTCTAGCCCTTTAACTGAGCAGGTTCATCAAGTGTCTTGTTTCTTTGAATTATCAATATAAAACATTATGGATCTTTCTGTACTTTGTTGTTACTTGGGTAAAATCAGTGTTTGGAAATTAGCAAACTCACTGATTTCAAATTTTCTTCACAGGAATTATGGTGAACTTTGGACAGCATAAATTTTTTATATGTCTACAAAGTATTATTTATGATACAGTGACTGCTACCAGTTGCTGATGATGTCACACTTGGCTTTTTACATTCTGTCACCCTGATTTCAGCTCCAGGAAACTCTACACGGCAGTGAAATGCAGAAAGATGTCAAAAAGCATGTGCTATGACTTATCACGCCCAAAACATGCTGAGAACACAGACACTATGTAATGCCTGATAGAGTGCTTTTGCATCAGGATATCAACAGCTCTCTCTTTGTCAGTAGTGCTAAATGAATTGGAAGATTGCTGTTCCACAGTTTCTCAGTCAGAGGGGCTGTCAGCAGCTTCACGAAGGCCATCTGGGGAAAACAAACTCTTGGCCCACATCAGGATGACGTAACGTACAAGAAGCACTGGCAAGGACGGGGTGGGTTATATTAAAAACCTATCATATTTGTTAGCTAACTGTGGATGACAGCATTGCAGTGTACAATAAAAAGCTTTTATGGCACTCTGAAAAATCCTGAATCCCGAATTTACTGCATGGGAATACATCTTGAGCTCATCTATTGGTCTGGAACACAACAGAAGGAAAGTGTCACACTTTTCTGATCATATGATATGCATTAATGTAGTAAATGAAACTCTAAAATGCCCATTTAGCACCAAATGTTATAGGTAAGGTTTAAGATTTGGTATACGCCTGTTTCTGCATTCCTATTGTTTAAGCATGATCGACTGTGGTTAGGATTATATATTCATCACCATAGAATTCCCAGTATGCAGAGGGATATATCTGTATGCTAATCCCTAAACCAAGGATCAAGGATTTTTTTCTCTTTTTTTTTTCAGCCATACTCATGTAAGTGATTAAAATATAATATCTAATCCATATCTTATTAGAGAGAAGTAAAATATCGTATACTTTTTTTAATCTTTGACTCAACATTATTCATTACTATGCCTTCTGTCATCTATATGCAATTCCTAAACCTACATCTTCAGCTATAAATTTTCTTTTTTGTTATTTCATATGCATGTTTTTATTTCAGTGTTGGAATTTCCCTATGAATATCACGGAAAGACCTCAAATGTAGAGTGATTTTTTAAAACTTTGCCTTGAGTTCCAATGACATCTCTATTTCCTAAATGTTTGCCTTATTCTACATTTAAGCCTGTCTATAATCCCCAGGTCCTTACTGTTGCATTTAAAAACTGCAAATACTATATCCCCATTTATGGCCATTGCCAGGACACTTACTCACTTTTCTTTGATGCTCTTCTGACTTGAATACACCTGTCTCTGGCTTGCATTGTCTTTTCAACCCTGCTACTCTTTGGGTTCATTAGCTCTAATTTCAAAACTTTCTAAAGACTGTAGGGTGCCCTCACACTTCTGGATTTCCTCTCCCCAGGTGCCTGGAAAAGCACATTACATGTAGGATCTTCAAAAAGTTTGTGGAAATACTTGCATTATCTTCTGATTCCATTTTTCCACAAACTTTGTAAAGTGTCTTCATAGTTTTAGCACAGATCCTAGGATTTCTAACCTAATCATTGGTCCTTTGATTCCCAAGAAGTCCCCCATGATGCCTAAAGAGAAAGAATACTTGTCTGTGAAAGAATAGACATCAAGCAACTATTAATCCACAGTGCTGATATTAGAAGTTTTGTTCTGATAAGAAAAAAGGTGTTAAAAGGCTCTTGCAGCCATTTGTCCATGTGTTTTCATTCACTTCTTTGGGTCTGAATTTTGTTTCTTGCTGTTTGTTTTATGTTCTAACTAATTATTTGAAACTACATGTGGCTGATACGAGGAGACAAGCCTGGAAATGATTCCAACTCAGGACAATTTTCACCCTGAAACATTTGAAGTGTGACTCCAAATAAAAACATAGTCATGTAAACTGTTTAGGCCTATGGTTAATCCAGGCTAAAAGAATCCCATTTGTTCACACATGTCACATAGCAGTTTTTCACGTAAGGGTTTGAACCTTACCTGTCTTGGTAACAACTAATAACTTTAGCTGGCCTTGTTTTGGTGCATACACTCATACCATCAGAAAACTCAAGAGGATGATGGAAATCATGACAAGCAGTCTATGTGGATTAAAGGATTTGTCAATTCTCATACTATGATATTCATCAGAGACAGATGACCTCTTGATCAACATGAGATCACGATGGTGTTTTAGTTTGGTCTCTCCCCAACACCACCTATGCTCCCCCATGCTAACCAAACTAACAAACTTATGAGAGTGAATTCCAGTTCCCCAGATGACCTTGTAGTCATCTTTACCTTCCAGCTATCCTGTGGAAGTAATTTTTTTGGAAATTTAATTATTACCTATTTTTCTATTATCTGGATTTTTACAATAGATGCCTAATTATTCTTCTGCCCCCTCCCCCTTTTTGTCCCTGAGCATTTCAGCCTTCCACTACTCATGTTCTCCATAAAATACATATTTTTCCACTTTCCAAGTCAAAGACCTTTGTTTTCTACTACTATCTACAGTATCAATTCTAAAGTACTTGAGATTGTAGTCAAACAACTATATGACCTGATTTTAGCCTACTTTTTTCAGCATTTGTATTTCTCGTGACCTGTGTTCCAGAGTTCAGCAAATGAGCCTTCTTGCTATCACCTGAACGTGACTCTGGGTCTCCTCACCTTTTGCTCTTTCTCCTCCCTCAGTTACTTTCCTCCTTTGTCTGAATGTCAAAATTAATTAAATGTAAACATCTTTCAGTGAAGGTCTTAAATATTCCTCCCTAATTATATAATTAATCATTCTCCTATATGCTAAATTTAGAGCCACGTGTATATGGGAAGATTTGTGCTGAATGATATCTAGTCTAAACCCTCATTCTTCCAGTGAGGAAACATTCTGGAAAGATTGAGTTGTTGAGATCAGACAACTCATAGTATATTCCACTAATATGCATTTATTTCATCATAGTTTATGATAAAGTTAAGTAGCTCTAAAGCTGAAATTCACATCAGTGCTCTTGCCGACATCTCACTGACTTATTAGTCCCCTGCATGATGTTAGAGCTTCAAGCCACTCCCATTCCACAAAGTCTCTCCAATTATCTCTGAGAGTTCATGGTGGGGCCTCTGTGTTCTCTGTAGCACATCTGCACCTTCAAGCTCTCCTGTTCTTCCACTAAGTTTCTGCAACACACGTTCCATGTTGGCTTGTTAACTTGTTGTAACTCTTCACTGAGAAAGACATGTCTAAGACTTCCCCACTACATAGACCCTATCCCCTTTGAGCCCACAGAATGAACAGAATCACATAGTATATTCCAAGGTAAAAGGAAATAATTTATCTTGGAGAATGAGTGTTTTGCACACTTGTCTCCTCCATAAGACTGCTGGCTAAGTGGACCGTGACTACATCAAATTTACCTCTGTATTTCCCAAGCCACCTTGAACAGTAAATGGCACATACTTGGAGCTCAACAAATATTTGTTGCTTGAAGGAGGAATAAATGAAATAATATTAAATATTCAAGGAGTAGTTTAACACAAAACATTGGATTGCTTCATAGGAATAATGAATGCAATGTTTTGAATTAAACAAGTTTACAAGTGACCACACATAAAACTAGAGTCCCCCTGCAAAAACTGCACATATATTGATTGAGTAGTAAGTGGCCTAGAATAATGTTTTCAGTTATTATGGTTCATTCCCTGATTTAACCATGACTTGATAAATCCCAATCTTTTTATCTATGTAAAATGAATCCTAAATGTTAAATATAACATTGGTCCTTTAGGGATATAGTCTCAGTGTAAAATATGTCCAAAATCCATTTTGACCATACATTATTTTGCTTTGATTTCTTTTTATCTTTTTAAATGTATTTTGTCCTTTCATTTAATGTTACCTCTCTCTTTTAGCATCACTTGCGGTTCTTTCTGCATTAAGAAAAAAAGTATTGAAAATAAACATACTAAGTCTTTTCCATTTCATGATTTTAAATAGTTGGGTTTTTTTTTTTACAAGGAAAGTGTTTTAAATGCCTATGGTTTCTAGTTATAGATTTGCACCTGCTTGCTCTTAAACTGCCTTGAAAGAAATAATTGAATTCTCAGAAGGCTCTTTCCTCAGTCTCCTCATTCACTTTAAATGAAGACAAGAACTTGGGAAGTATTCTGTGGCTCGCCAAACCTCCGCAGACGCCAAGACAGGCCTCTGGCTCAAGTGTACATGTCCTTCTATTAAAAAGGTGAACTGTAAAGTAGATTCTGAAAAGTTAATCCTTATAATTTAAGCCCTTATTTGTTCCACATGAACTAACTTCCAGATTGTTACTGAAACAAATTTTCTTTTATTTGTATATTCAAATAAGTATGATTCACTTAAAAAGCAATCCCACTGAACCACATTTGCATATCCTAATTAGTTTAGCATGTTCATTTTCCATTCACATGTTTTTCAAATAAATGCTTTTGAAGAATAGTAAAACTGAACTAACATCTGAGGCTGCAAGTTCACAAAAAGAAAATAAAAAAGAAAGAGCTGACATACATACTCGCTAAAAAAGGCAAGAATTTCAATGTGTGGCACAGAGGATGTGCACATGATTCCTGTTTTATAATGGATGCTTGATTTGTGTTTGGTGTATTTCAGGATGTGTGTGGCTTCAAGGCCACTAACCCATATATTTGTATAACCAGCACAGGGTGGAAGTTAAAGTGACATTCTAAGACTCTAATGCATATTAAGAATTGATCAATTTTTGAAGAATATTTTTAAAGTCTAAAATGAGCTAATGATAAAGAGTTAGGACACATCAGTAAAAACCTACCAGAGGAAAAAGTTATCTATCAAAAAAGAAAAACATAAAATTCTGAAACATTCTCTCAGAAATAGCTACCCACTTTATATCTTACAAAAATACATTCTTTACATGGAACGTGGTTGGTGATGGGCTTTCAAGAAAAGAGAAAAAAAGGGGAAAAAAGCCTCTGTGTCACATGAATGATTTTAAACACACAAACAACTGCCTAAATTCACCTCTAAAACCCATTCATTCCTACAAATTAAAAGAATACAAAATAGGACAAAGTCAGTTACATTTTTTCAGTCCTGTTGCATGCATCACATTGCTGAACTACTTTGATTCTTATGTGAATGTTCACTCATAATTTTGGAAATTGATGTTACTAAATCCATTTACTCAGCCACTCTTATACCTTCTTCTCCTTATTTGTAAAAAGTACAGGAAACAGAAACTCTTTATCTATTCAGTCCAGTCCTGGTCATGGATTAAACCTGGGGACATCCTATTCATATATTTATTTCCACTATCACTGCATCTTTGAATTTGAGTGATTATTTAATGCCTCTATTTGATCTGAGATAGTTAATAAAAGTTTCATAATATTTGATTTTAGAAAGGAGTAGTCATTAGATGGCTATACTACATTATCCCTCATTTAAAACACAGAAGCAAGGAAGTTATTGTAAGAATTCCACAAATGCTATTTTGTATTGAAATATTTCATTGTTCTATTAGCTATTTTTAAATGTAAATGTAGTCAACAAAGTCAACAAAGATATTTGGAATTAAAAAATGCAGATTGCACATCAAATAATGCCTAGGTATTATTGATGAAAAACTTTGAATTACAAAGCTCTGGAGTCTCCTTGGCCACCAGGGTACTTTCCTATACAACTTCCAAGGCTTTACAGGCTACTTACTACATTTGGAAGAGCAGTTTTGCTAAATAGCAAGAATAATCTTGGCTTTCGGAGACAAAGAGGAAGGTCTGAGGCCGGGGAAGACTCACTGTCCCATTAGGTTGAGAATGAACTGGGCAGGCCCAGCATTAACAGGAAATCATTTAGCGTTATGGATGCATAAACAAACTACATAATACGTATTCAGTGAAACTCATTTTTTTATGTTGAAAATCAAGCATTCCTATAAAGTATACTAAGCCATTTTTTTGTCTTGTCTGTACAAGTCCACTCTCTTATTTCCTGCACCAAAATGCTAAAGAAGAATAAAAGGAGATAT
This sequence comes from Cynocephalus volans, assembly GCF_027409185.1. Taxonomy (NCBI): domain Eukaryota; kingdom Metazoa; phylum Chordata; class Mammalia; order Dermoptera; family Cynocephalidae; genus Cynocephalus; species Cynocephalus volans. The sequence goes on along the minus strand of NC_084468.1, from coordinate 97,279,897 downwards.
CCCAAACTTTAACAAGAGCATGAGTTTTAGTATGGAATGGATGACATATGTTTAAAACGGCATTCCAGCCACACATTTCTTCTTTTATCTGCATTTCCTAGAACTGGAAGAATGTTGAAAAAAAAATCTATGAATTAGCTAAGAGGGTACAAATGGATTTCTGTGCTCCAGCTGAAGAAAGTATAAGCGGTGTCACGTTGAAGATCATTTCCAACTCTCTGTTGCTCTCTTTTGTGAGAAATGAGGTCGAGGTGCTTGGCAGTTCTTGTCAACAATATGTCGAGGCAGTGATTGTATGACACTGTGGCAGCAGAACTTTTAAACAGAAACACCAGAACCTGCAAAGTATGTGTCTGTGATTAGTACCTGATGCTATGCACAGTGGATGCCCAAGCTCATGCTTTTAGTGGGATATCTTCTTTATAAGAACTAACTCTATCCTGTTAATCACATTAATGTTGAAAAGATCATATGGCTACAATTAATTCTTCAGCATGAAAAAGTTTGTTTCTTCCCTTTCCAGATCCATCAACACAAACATGAAATGTCATTTTTTGCCTAGTTATAGACATCAAATTTCACAACAAACATAAATAATATGTACAAATCAAGTATCACAACAGAAATGCTTACAGCTCCTTTATTTGAAATAGCAAGAAGTATGCCACTTCCCTCCCACAACTAGAATCATTCCAGAAAGATTATAAATTTTAAGACAAACTATAACCTCTAATAATAGCTTTCCTTTAATTTATTTTCCAAATGAATACCAGATGCACTCTTCCCATTCCACTCCCAAACTTACATACCCTAATTGCACAGTTGCAGTTATAAGAACATGTACTTCTGTTCTGAGGAGAGCTTATCTAGTTACATCATGTCCACAATGTGCTTTCCTGATAGGCAATCTTCAGTATCTTTCTCAATAAATCACGTAGCTCCAAAGAAAGTCTGTGTTACCTGGCAAGCTCATTTATGGAAAGGATAACTGATGTATAAAGCAGAGTGCAGAAACTAAGGGGAAAACTGATATCTGATTAATGTTTTGAAATGTGGATATGTGTGCATGTGTGTGTGTATACTGGGCTGGGTGGTATATCAGAGTGCTCTGCATATGTTTTTTACATATCATATTTAGCACTTACTAATTTGTAATATTTATCCAAACACCAGTAAGAAATAAGGAAGGATGTGAATGTCAAGACATTTTATTTTATTTTTATTTTTTAATTTTTAATTTTTATTTTTTTCTAAATTTTATTTTGTTGATATACAATGTGTTTGATTATTGTGGCCCTTTACCGAAACCCCCCCTCCCTCCTCCCTCTCCCCCTTCCCACCCAACAATGTCCTTTCTGTTTGCTTGTCGTATCAACGTCGAGGAATTATAGTTGTTATGTCTTCTCCCCCCACCCCCCAGCCCGGTTGTGTGTGTGTGTGTGTGTGTGTGTGTGTGTGTGTGTGTGTGTGTGAATTTATTTATTTATTTTTAGCTCCCACCAATAAGTGAGAACATGTGGCATTTCTCTTTCTGTGCCTGACTTGTTTCACTTAATATAATTCTCTCAAGGTCCATCCATGTTGTTGCAAATGGCAGTATTTCATTCATTTTTATAGCTGAGTAGTATTCCATTGTGTAGATATGCCACATTTTCCGTATCCACTCATCTGATGATGGACATTTGGGCTGGTTCCAACTCTTGGCTATTGTAAAGAGTGCTGCGATGAACATTGGGGAACAGGTATACCTTCAACTTGATAATTTCCATTCCTCTGGGTATATTCCCAGCAGTGGGATAGCTGGGTCATATGGCAGATCTATCTGCAATTGTTTGAGGAACCTCCATACCATTTTCCATAGAGGCTGCACCATTTTGCAGTCCCACCAACAATGTATGAGAGTTCCTTTTTCTCCGCAGCCTCGCCAGCATTTATCGTTCATAGTCTTTTGGATTTTAGCCATCCTAACTGGGGTTAGATGGTATCTCAGTGTAGTTTTGATTTGCATTTCCCAGATGCTGAGTGATGTTGAGCATTTCTTCATATGTCTGTTGGCCATTTGTATATCTTCCTTAGAGAAATGCCTACTTAGCTCTTTTGCCCATTTTTTAATTGGGTTGCTTGGTTTTTTCTTGTAACGTTGTTTGAGTTCCTTGTATATTCTGGATATTAATCCTTTGTCAGATGTATATTTTGCAAATATTTTCTTCCAGTCTGTTGGTTGTCTTTTAACTCTGTTAATTGTTTCTTTTGCTGTGCAGAAGCTCTTTAGTTTGATATAATCCCATTTGTTTATTTTTCCTTTGGTTGTCCGTGCTTTTGGGGTCATATTCATGAAGTCTGTGTCCAGTGCTATTTACTGAAGTGTCTCTCCTAAGACATTTTAAAAGGCAGAAATATTTATTTCAATTAAAGACAGTGCTTCTGCCCATGTCAATGAAACATTACATAAGTTCTGGTGAGTACAAAAATTAAATAGACTAAAAGCAGACATAACTACTCTCAGGGAACTTGCAATCTCTCAGAAGAAGCAAATATATGTAGAAATAGTTATTAGAAGACATCTTTCCCTCTTTGCACTTTCTATTCAAAGCCAAATCTGTGCCTGTCAGTAGGAAATATTCAGGACTTCTGTGTTTGACCTTTCCCTCTGGCTTCATCTTATCTTCTTTCCATTTTAAATCCTTTGTTTTTTAATGTTTAATTTTTACATGTTTCTGTGAGGTATCTTAAATTCTCTTTGAATCAAGGTATAAAATCAAGAGTTGAAATATATGGGGGCTTATTAAGTATAAAATTTATATAGTTAAATCTATGTTTAATTATGTATTAATTAAATCTTGATATATTACCGAAATAATTCTGGCAGGACTAGGGAATATGGATTCAAAGAAGGAGACAGGAGACATTTGGGATGCTAATGTCATGGTTCCAATGAAAGAAAATGAGGACCTGAATTTGGGTAAAGGCAATAAGACTTGAGTAGAAGGGATACATTTGAGACATTTAGGAAGTAGTTTCTACAGGGCTTTCTACTGACTATTTGCACATAGGATATAAAAGAGAAGAAAAAGGGAGATATCAAAAATATCTACTCAGTTTCTTGTCTAAGCTACTTGGCAAATTTTATATTCTTTGAATATATAGGAAAGACTAGAGGAAACATCAAAGGGTAGGAGAGATAATAGGTAGCAAGATAATAAGCTCATTTTTAGACAGTGCAACACAAGTCCTTGAAGAACCTTTAGGTAGAGGTGTCTAATCAATGGTTGGAAATCTAGATTAGTGGGTTAGGAATCTGATTAAGGACAAGAGTGGAGGTTACTCTTATATTAGCAGAAAAGAAAAAGAAACTCATGAACAGATCCCTGAAGACAACAGCAGCATTCAAGGGCTGAGCGGAGGAAGAGGAGACAGTGCAAGTGTGAGAAAAAGTTGTAAGTAAAATGAGCAATGAAAGGTTTGTCAATGGGAGAAAGAATTTCAAAACTGGGCCTCTAAAGGGCAGGAACTATGTCTTTTTTTTTTTTTTTTTTTGTATCTCTAATGTTTATCACAGGGCTGGGAAAATAATGGCTCAAATTGTTTGATGAATGATTTTTTAGAAAAGGATGAGCAAACCCAATTTAGAGTTCATTGAAGATAATGATTATAAAGGGAACATTGACTTGGCAGTGTTATTGGAATACTTTGTAAATTCTCCCACTTGGAAGAATGGGAACAGTGATGATGTAAGGAGGGAATACATGGAGACAGGGAGAGCTTCAGCTGAGTGACAAGCACGAGATGCTTGATGGATAATTAAGTAATGTTGCAGTGCTCTTTGTAGATAATGAGGTTTACGCAGAAAATGGAGGAAAGGCCAGATGGGAGCAACTTCGAAGGAAAGGGATTGGGAGAATTGGGGTGAGGAGTGATGGGGGACTTGATGAACAGGAGTGGCACACAGGATTTTCATCATGAAAAACTGTAGGCAGGACCTGTTAACTCAAGAATAGTCAGGAAAACAGTCTTTCTGCGCTCATCTGTAAAATGAGGAGCTTGGAGTAGGAGGGAAGTTCTTGCTCTGGCAAACCTAGATGATCTTTCACTTTTAGCCCTAAAACTCCATGGTTCTTGGGCGCCACAGTTGGGTACAAAAGGGGGTAGAAAAGAGAAGTATTATATAGAGAGACTCTGGGTAAGCTGAAGGAATTAAAAAAAATTCTATTGGGTCCACTTGAAAAGAATTTATGTGGCTTTCAGTCAAGCCCTGGAAATAAAGAAAAGTAATATATTTGTCAGATGCAGTGAAGAAAAATAAGAGGCATCAGAAGCCCTTTAAGCTCAATCATCTACTCTTTTTGCAAAGGCAGGATATAATCATAGTGCAGGTATATCTTCTTAGGAGCAACATAGTGAAGGTAGCAGATTCAAAGTTATGTGATCCTGAATGACCAATGGCTTTGCTGTTCTGTCAAGACTCCTGCCAGGAGAAAATCAGAGGTCCAGCTGGGTCTCTGGGCAGTCTTCAAACAAGTCCCAACTTGAACAGGGATCTCCTCCTCACCCTTCACTCTAGTGGTTTGGAAGTATTGTCCTGGTCCTCAAATTTCCCAGGTTCTTAGCTCAGATGCAGAAACTTCATGCTGGTGGCCCATTTGCACATCAGACATATTAATTAGAAGGAAGAAACCTTATTGTTATTGGCTCAATTGGTCTGTCAGTTTTTGTTTGCCTAGGGAGACAAAGTTTAGTAATATCAAAAATTAGAACATTTTGTATTGGAGTCTTGCTGATTAACATAACATGTCAAACATTTTCTTTCTTTCTTTTCTTTTAAGTGAAATTGTTTCAGTTCATATAAAACAGACACTTGCTCTCTTTTCCTTATCTTCCAATAAGAGATAATCACAAACAGCTTTTAGAAGTTTTTTATTCAAGGAGATGCCAGCCAGAAAATTGTGTGATGTGGCTCAAGTCACTAGGGGCATAGGCTAGAAGCCAAGGAACTTGCACCTTGGAGTTCACCAGAAATAAATGAATAAATAAAATAAGGCTATTTGTCCAGTTACACAGTTTGCATCCAACAATTTTCTCGTACTACAAAAATAATTGTTTATTAGATGACTGTGATAAATCACACGGCGTAGGATGGAGAAAAGGGTGTCAACAGATATTTAGAGTAGAACAGTGTTTCTCAAATGTGTTTTCTTTATTGCTCCCTAAGGAGCCTTTTTGACATTTTTTTTCAAATGTCCCTTTGCATGACATTTTAATAATGTCACTCTCTACCTGTGTATGTATGTAAGATATTTTGCTACCCCCCAAAACAATTTTCATAGCCTTCAGTACGATAGCACCCTGTTGAAAATGCATGGAGTAGAATGAAAGCCAGAAGCTAGGGACAGAGCTTCAGATGTATAAATAATTCGTCTTTTAAACTTGTGGAAGTTGCCTGTATACCAACTCAAGAGATAAAACTACAACCTATCCGGAGTGTGCTGAATAGTCTGTCTTGCTAGAGATCCTTTGCAGATCATCAGTGCAGATTATAAATCCATTGATTCACGTACTTTCTTCATCACCATGATAGATTTAGCCTACTTCCTCCCATTCTGCAAATACTTGAGAAAGAGAGACCTGCAGCTGGAAGAGAAGGTCAAGAGCAAAAGAAAAGCTGCCTTCTGCTCCAAAAACCTCCATATAGAAGGCAAACAGTTCTTATTGAATCCTTCCTAGGGATTGCCACAAATTCCAAATGATAACATAATCCTCATTGTACTGTTTTGAACATTTAGGAGTTCAAAGTGGTAATTAATGTAGATTATTGACGGAGCTTTAAGTGTGTATCTGTTCATGTGTGCATATACTTCCATGTCTTGATTGGTTTTTTGAGATGATGTCATTGACGGTGATCACAAACCAGATGGATGTATTAGACTAAAGAGGCTATGGCCAATAGTCTTTTTGTGATGACCACCACATTCACAGATTCTCTTACTGTGCAGAAAGAGGTCTAGATTTTCAGATTTGTATGCAAGATGCATGATTTCCTGAGGATTCATCTCCAAATGAAGTGTTTCTTTAAAGCCTCTACTTGCTAAGGCAGCTTCAAACATGTACTCTGGCTCAATGTGTGGTCAATGTTAGCTACCAAAGTAGGAATTAAGCTCTGTTATTCTTTTGTTCCACTAACCATTGACCCTCCAAGCAAGTTATATTAACTGCTGTAGAAAGATCAGGAATCTCAAAGTCCTAATTGGCTGGTGCATTACTCCCTTCCCTGTTAATGCTCATGGCCATCTGTCAAATTGAGTTGTGTGGGCACTTGCCATTTGTCCATCATAATGTGTTGCTCGCTTGTTTAGAATTACGAAGAATTTAACTTAATGTTCATTAAATTCTTGGCCCCTCTGGAGAGTCTCACATTGAGGGCCCATTGAGAGGAAGGAGCAACAAAAGCAAGGCTTTTTAAATGGTACAACATACTCCAGGATTCTCAAAATGAGTCCAATCCACGTCATACTGATAGTTGTAATCCTTGTCTTGAAAAACCCGAAGACAAAAGATATGTAGACATGAAATATATATGTTTGTTTTTACACACATATTTCTCCCTTGTTACCCTACAGCTGGCAGATGTTATAATGCATGGGCTTTCCTGGCATGAGACAGCTGTTGGGTCTGCCTCAATGTACAGTGCTGTTTTAGTCTTATAGAAGGAAGATTAAAACAAATTTTTTTGCTATAAATGCACTAGGGTGAAAGTACATAATAATGACAGTGACTGAGGCAATTCCATAAAACTCCAGCATTATTCCTTTACTTAAATCAGCTTTTTTTTTCTTTTTCTTTTCTTTTCTTTTTATAAATTGTAGTAAAATGGCTAAGAGACTAAGAGGGTAAATATGAAATAAACTGATATGAAAGTTTAGTTAACATCACAATGTACATGTTCTTTCCCTCTTTACCTTTCTGAAATATTTAATCTTATTAAAAAATGCATTTGTTATCAGAAAAAAAATTAATAGGAAACATTATTTTCAATACTGTTATTATTAAATACTCAAACATATTTTTTCAAAGTATGAGGTATTTTATTTTAAATCTACTTTACTCAAAAAACAATTTGAGGCAGCTTACTGGATAATGTACAACATAACGGGATAAAAAAATAAAGACATAAGAAAAATAATGATAAATTAAATGAACCAAAGTGCAAGAAAATGTACTTATGCATTTTTATACATTTGCCTGTGAGCATCCTATAAACCAAACAAAGAATAAAACATCATTAGTTGCAAAGTTCACAGTCTTTATGGGATTAAAATGGGAGAATTGATATATAGACTATCTTTTCTTTGGGCTGAGGCCATCACTGATTGAAGTAGAGGTTTCAAGTTTAATACATTTCTATAATAAATATGACATATTATAAAATTTCACAGACCTATCTCTTACAATAGTCCTTATCCTATCAAAGAGTAATGAATTAAAAAAAATTCTATAAGGGTCTAAAAGGAATAGTTAGAAAGATGCATGATGGTCCTTCTTAATCAAAAGATGAAATGTGCTGAACAGAATATTGCAGGGGGAGTGGGAGATGATTTCTCTGGATAGTGCTTGTTGACAGTAAAATCATTTTTTCAACCAAAACCTTCCAAGGATTCTTCATTTCTTTTGGTGAAAAGATCTCAACTAGCACAATCATGAAGGCAAAAATTTTATTTTAGGAGTGATCTTGTGATAATAAATTTACAGTCTACTGTAACTACATTTAGTGACAAGTCATGATAATAATGAGTTTTTCCACTAACACAAAAGCCTCATTGCCAAAAAACTATTTTAAAAATATTTTTATGGCTAGAATTTTTTTTTTTTTCTTTAAACGGCATTTATTTCGTATTTTCTTGGTTTTGGTTTCTATCCCTTACTAGTTGTTAACCCTAGTGATATAAATGTGGTAGGAAAATGTGTGGTGGTACAATATTTTTTAGATATTGGGGTTTTACATTTAATATATTCTTCTTATCCTACCTCCTTTTCCCATCTCATTTAATTTTATTATCTATTTGGAATTTATTCTCTCAGAAAGGAATGCAAAAGAGCAGAAAGCAGAAATAACCTCAGATTCACTCCTTCAGTTTTTCAAACAGTAAAAAAAAATAAAGTCATTACATTAGCCCTCCCTTAGGCAATATAAAACAAATCAAAACAAACAAATAAACAAGCAACACAGTAAACAGAGGAGTACATCTAAGGGAAAAGTAGAAGGTTAATGAAGGAAGAAATTATGTATAACATGGGTGGTAAAGTAGTCACAGCCTAGATTCTTTAACGCATTTTTACTTCTATAATTTGAGGGTGAAGTTACCTGACTGAATCATTAGATGCACCAGTCAATATAGTAGTTTAGTATAACAGATAATAAATTCTAAAAGCCACCTCTCAGGCCCATTTAATCAGACTGCAAAGTCTATGGAATCTCTTTGCCCCTCAGATGGGTTAAGCAGTGGAAACAGTGGTTCTACTTAACTCAGATGACCATGTAATTTATTGGACTATATAATTATCTCACTTATATTATGAGAGTGAAAAAGAATGAGAATAATAATCACAGTAGAACAACAGATATAATAAGACTTGTCCGAAAAACTGATATGTCTGTTCACACTAACTTTAAAACACAATTTTAAAAAAGGAAAGTTAAATTTGGCATGTGTAATGCTCATATCTGGTGATAAGACCATTTGTTTTAATGACTTTTGGATAATTTTTTCAACACAAGAATCAGTCCTAGATGAATGGCTTACTTCTCTATGACTTCAAATTATTTCCAGATTTAACTTTCCTTGTGGGAACAAATAATGTGTAACACTATAAACATGTACTACTAAAATCTGTCCCCAATAATTTAAGATTGTATCATTCCTAAAACTGGGGAGAAACTGCTTTAGGGAATTTTGTTTTTCTTTCAAGGGCAAAATGAATTTTTAAAAAAAATCTCTAACACATTGTAGAAAATAAGTGAAAACTGAAGCAGAGAAGTCAAAGTTCAAGGAATAGTTTTTTGAAGAGATTATGGATGTCAATTTATTCTACTTACTGTTTGAACATTGAATCTAGTGACAACCTTATGAAGATTTTTAAGATCAGGATATGTAGTGTACATTTTCCTAAATCTAGATCATAGGGCAGAGTTGTGATAAATTTTTGAAAAGTGAATTATTTCACTTTTAAGATGCTCAAATAGGCCTTCTTAATGTATGAATAAAGGTATTAAAAATTTATTTTTCTTATAGTGATTTTCCTTGTACAAGCAAATGTTTCAAAAATTTAAAAAATTAAACTATTAATTATAATAAAGAAATTAAGTAATATGAATAATGTAATTAAAATAATATCAATCAATTGATCAATTAATTAAAAGACCGTTAAACTACTCCAAACAAGTGAAGCAGAGAAAATCCTTCCAAACTCAATCTATGAGTCCAGCATTACACTGACACCAAAGTCAAACAAGGACACAATAAAGGAAGAAAACTGCAGACCAAAATCCCTGATGAAAAGAGATGCAAAATTTCTCAACAAAATACTAGCAAATGGAATCCAACAGCACACAAAAGATTATACAAGGATATTTCAAAAAGTTCATGGAAAGATTTGTATTATCTTTCAATTCTACTTTTCCATGAACTTTTGAAGTATCCTTGTACACCACGATCAAGTGGAATATATACAAGGGATGCAAAAATGCTCCCAGATACTCAGATCAGTAAATGTGATACATCTCATCAACAGAAAATGAAGAACAAAAACATATGATCATCCCAATGCAGAAAAAAAGTATTCCGTAAAATTCAACATCTTTTCACGATAAAAACTCTCAACAAAGTAGGCTTAAAAGTAACATACCTCAAAATAATAAAGACCATATATGACAGACCCACAGCTAACATCATATTCAATGGGAAAAAAAAAACAAAAGCTTCTTCTCTAAGAACTAGAACAAGACAAAATTGCCCACTCTTATAACTCATATTCAGCATAGTACTGGAAGTTCTAGGCAGAGCAATTAGGTGAAACAAGGTGATAAAGGGCATCCAAATTGGAAAATAGGAAGTCAAATTGACTCTGTTTTGCAGATGGCATAATCTTATATATAAAAAAGCCTAAACACTCCACCAAAAAACTCTGAGAATTGATAAACAAATTTAGTGAAGTTTCAGAATACAAGAGCAACACACAAAAGTACCTAGCATTTCTATAGACTAATAAAAAATTAGTTGAAAAAGAAATCAAGAAAGCAATCTCATTTACAATAGCTACAAGGAATACCTAGGAATAAATTTAACCAAGAAGGTGAAAGATATCTACAATTAAATCTACAAAACATTGATGAAAGAAGTTAAAGAGAACACACAAAAAATGGAAAGATATCTCATGTTCATGGATTAGAAGATTTAATATTGTCAAAATGATAATCTACTAACCAAAGCAATCTACAGATTCAACATAATTGCTGTCAAAATACCAGTGACATTCGTCACAGAAATAGAAAGAACAATCTTAAAATTCATATGGAACCACCAAAAACCATGAATAGACAAAGCAATTCTGAGCAGAAAAAACAAAGCAAAGGTATCATACTATCTTACTTCAAAATATACTATGAAGCTATAGTAACCAAAACAGCATGGTACTGGTATAAAAACAGACACAACCAGTGGAACAGAATAGAGAATCCAGAAATAAATCCACATATTTACAGCCAACTAATTTTTGGCAAAAGTGTGAAGAACATACATTGGGAAAAGGACAGCCTCTTCAATAAATGGTGCTGGGAAAACTGGATATTCCATATGCAGAAAAATGAAACTGGACCTCTATCTCTCACCACACATGAAAATTAACTCAAAATGGATAAAAAACTTTTATGTAAAAGCCCAAATGATAGAACTACTAAAAGAAAACAGGGAAAATTCTTCAAGATAGTGGGCTGAGCAAAAATATTATGGATATGACTTCAAAACACCAGACAACAAAAGCAGAAATATATAAATGGGATTATATCAAACTAAAAAAAAATCACACAGCAGAGGAAATATTCAATGAAGTGAAGAGACAACCTGTAGAATGAGATAAAATATTTTCAAACTATTCACCCAGCAAGGAGGAGTAATATCTAGCATATACAAGAGATTCAAACAACTCAACAGTAAAAAAACCAAATAATCTGATTTTAATATGAACAAATGACCTGAATAGATATTTACTAAAAGAAAACATACAAATGGCTCATGAATATATATATATATATATATATATATAAATCCTCAACTTCACAAATCATCAGGAAAATGCAAATCAAAACCACAGTAAGATATTATCTCACCCCAGTTAAAATGACTATTATCAAAAAGACAAAAAAAAAAAAAAAAAAAAAAAAACATGCTGGTGAGAATGTGGAGAAGAGGGCACACTTATACACTGTCAATAGAAATGTAAATTACTACAGCTGTTGTGGAAAACAGTATGGATGTTCCCCAACTAACTAAAAATAGAAGTACTACATGATCCAGCAATCCCACTACTGGGTATTTATCCAAAAGAAGAGAAATTAGTGTATCAAAGAGATACCCTTATGTTTATAGCAGCACTATTCAAAATCCCTCAACAGATACATGGATAAAGAAAACGGGGTATACAAAATATGATGGAATATTACTCAGCCATAAAAAGAAAGAATAAAATTCTGTCATTCATGGCAACATGGATGAGCCTGGAAAACATTATTTTAAGTGAAATAAGTGGGACACAGAAGGACAGATACCACATGATCTTACTCATATATGGCAACTAAAAAAAAAGTGAGCTCATAGAAGTTGTTACTAGAGGATGGGGAAAAGAATTACATTTGAGAGCATTCCGGAAATTTGGTCCTGCACATTTAGAGTTATATAGATATTTCCATGACCATGAATTATTTTAAGTACTTTTGTAGTTCATTGTATGAGTGAATTGGTTTGATTTTCTGGTTTTGAGTAAGGTAGATATTTGGGTCCTTCCTTTTTTTCTATTTTTTTGTTTTTTAAAATAAAAACAAATGTAGATGACCATTCTGAAAAAAATTTTGACTCTTTAAATATCATAGAAGCCAGTATAATTTTTCATGCTTTTTGAGGACCTAGTAACTTTCAATATATACCTAATTTTTCAACATTATCTAGATTCTCAGATGAGTCATTTAACTGATTATATTTCCTGTTGTGACAGTTTTAGTCTTGCATTCCTTAGTTTGCTTTGCATAAATTTATTATCTCTCTATATTACACCATTTGGTTTATATGGTCAAAAGCTTGTCAGGGTTCTCTGATATGGGTGCCCTGATTGCATAAAATATTTTACTTTTCAAAAATTATTTTGTATAACAAAAATTTCTCCATATCCAAGTGAATAAATATTGTTGCCCCCCTACTTTCTTCTTGGTTCTGATGTGGATTATTTTACAAAAATCTCATTCAAACAGACTTGTAAATTATTCACTCTTTTCATAGAAATATTTTCTTTCCTGATTAATATACAGCTATTTCTCTGTTGAAAGGAAATAACTGGTCAGAAGTGAAAAGCTGCAACTCTACAAGATCAATTTCTATTTTTTTCACGTTTGATGACTTTTGTATAAAAGTCATATTTTCATTATCTTTTTTCCCCTATTAATTTCATGCAGAATTCCATTTCAGCCTCATGTTTCTTAAATGGAATGAGCAGGTAGGGTTATATTAGCAATCTGTCGACTTTCACATATACGTTATAGATAATATTTCAGAAAGATGAAAAAAATCCCACTTTCATAGAATGCCTTACAGAATCATAGTATTCATATCATGGCAACTTCTTCTTCCCCCAACCCCAAAATATTATTTTTGGTGTGTTATGCACAAAATAATTAAATGTATAATATTTAAAATATTATTTATGACATTTTTTGCTGCTTAGAAGTGAAATATTTGAACAGGGCACTCCTATATCAAATGCCTTCCTCTCTCGTCGCCCTCTTAGTGAACTTCCACAGATAATGTAAGTTATTTTGCTTGCCAAATAATGGTAATTGGTCAAATTAAATAGTACTAATTTCCTTTCTTATATGCTCAGAAGAATATTCTATAATTATGTTTTAGATATTTTCTCTGCCTCAATACCAGATCATAGTGAAAAATATCATTAAGTTGTTGGAATTCTATTTACATAGAATTGGGAGTAAAAATGACTATCCTCAAATCTTGGCCCTACTACTTATTAACCATTTTATCTTAAGCATGTGCTGAACCTCATCAGCATATGTTCTGCCATCTAAAATAAAGTTAAAATATGGAATTGGCATTCTTCAGCCTATCGAGAGCAATGAATGTCTGTTTTATAGTATTTTGTGAATAATAAATGTTATAATGAATATAAAATACAAATTAGAATGTTTGCTACATAACAAGCACTCTTAACACAGTAGCTATTAATTAAGACTATTTCTCTACTGTCTGAAATCTTCAAAATATATTCAAAATATGAATATAAATTCCTCTTTTAGAGTTGATTTCTCCATATCAAATTATGCTCTAACAGTACACTGATAGTCCTTGACTTGAATTGAATATAAAATGAATGACAAATGTCTCAATTTTTCGTAGAAAAAATAAAGGTATTAGAATTTCTCAATAAATTTTCTGCACATATTTTACTGTTAAACCTATTCCATCTATTAGTGCTGGACTGTTAGCAATATCTACCTGATGAGCAGATTAATAAATGGGTGGCATGCTAGTAGGAAAATTGCAGAACATCTGAACATTCTTAGTTACAGATTTTCCTTTTGTTTATTTGTAGTTGTTTTAATTTTATATTTCACAATTACAATAACCATATTTTTACTCCTCATTCATTCAATGGGGATATGCACATTTCATGTTTTTCCATCCAGAACCTAGAACAGAACAGTATTTGGAAAATAGTAAGAAATAGTAAGTACTCACGTGTGTGTGTGTGTGTGTGTGTGTACATGTAAATGTATATGTATACATCTCCATTGAATGAATAAGTGACTAAGTGCTTTTAAGAACTATATCCTCCACATATTCTAGACCAGTCTGAGCTGCAATGTAAGCTGGTAAGACAAATTAGCATTTGTACTGTAATAATAACAGATGGGGAGTACTAGCCTTAGCATTTAGTCCACTGATGGCAAACATTCTCTTACTTCACAGGAGGAGGTGTGGCAGAGTTTTTAGGAACTTTTGTTTTAGCATCATTCTGAATAGAATTAATATCTAGCTTTGCTTGCCCTTTCTAAATCGCCCTTTCTAATTTTATAGAATTTGAAGATAAAATGAGTTAATTCATTTCAAGTTACGTAAACCAGTGTTGAGCACATATTACACACTCTTAATTGCAACCATTACTACCATTAATATACAACAAATGTTATAGACCTGCCTGGTAGCTTTATGAATTTACTTAGTTTACCAATGATTTTTTAATAAAAATATGATATTATGAAATGGAAGTTTAAATTCTGACAGCAATGTGATATTAGCACATGTAACAATATCTACTGGACAGTAGGCTTGAAAACCATGACTTCTATGATGCTTATGATGCTTGCACAGGTCGATTTATGTCTTGAGTTGTGCCATCATTAAGTCTTCTGGAGGTCAGTTGTAACATCCAGAGTAGAACAGCTGTTTGGATGATTTCATATTTTCTTCTCAATCATCTCGCTGCCCTTGTTAGTTCAGTATTTCCTTTTTAAACTTTGGCACACTTTTAATGCTAAGTAAATAAAAATTGGAATAAAACATCTAATTTTGTCACACTTCCTAGCTTCTAATTGTATCCAGGTTAAGAAATGAAAGTGTAAACACACTGACATAAAAAGCTGCTATTGTCTTACTATACGACACTGCACCTCCTGTGCACTGTGTGTAGCTCTTACCTAAATACAGAAAATACAGGTCCTGCTACTAAGAGTGTTCAGTTTGCAGACAGAAGATGAATATTGCACTCATAAGAAAATGAAAAGGGAAATCCAAGAGTTTCACAGATCAGGATATCAGCAAACAGGTGTGCTGCTCAAAATGATTCAAATGTGTTTGAAGAGGGTGCTAGTGAGTTTCATGGTTTTGGAACAGTAAGTAATCATAAAGTGGAAGAAAAATGAAGTGCATACATTGTGTGTGTTTGTTGAGTTAAATCAAATAGCCTTGAAATCTTCTGAAATTTCTATGTTGAGACTCCAAATTTCAAATTTGTTCTTTTTCTTTTAGGATGAAGGATAGCTGCTAAAATAAATATGCACCGCCTCTGTAACTTCTGTTAAGATAGCACGGGATAACTCAACTCCTCAGCATTCAGTGCCTCCTATGTCCACACCCAAGTCAGACAGTGTCAGGTGTGGTCTCAACTTTGAGGAACTTCCCATTAATGTAGTAGAATGACCACTGACTTGAAGCTAGCTCTGGGTTTTAGTTTTATTTCCACCACTAAAGGGATCTTAAATAAATCATTTAATTTCTCTGAGAATCTTTCCATATAATACCAACATATAATAATAATGATGATGATGATACCATACCTATTATGGCCACCTTAATTCAGTCCCTCTCTCATTTCTTTATAATTGGATAACTGAAATTTTTATCCCTCCTACACTCAAATTCATTTTAAATCCTACTGCTAGGGCAATTCTGATTAAGTTACTCTTCTGTTTAAAATTTTTGAATAGTACTCCATATCTTCCAAATCAATATAATCACCTTAACACATTCTTAAAGGTCCTAGAATCTGGGCACTGTATCTATACCCTAATGCTACTTTCTGAGTGCCCTTTGCCCAGGAATCCTGAATTCTTCCTTACAGATCCTGCAACGTGCCACACTTTTTCATATGCCTGGATATGGACATGTTTCAAGACTGAAATATCTTGTTCTAGTTCTTCAAACCATTTTTTACCGAAAAACTCCTCAAAGGAATATTTGTAAGCTTTCTTTTAATCCCTGCAATCTAGATTACTTGTCCTCCTTATGGCTCTAGGCAGAGAATTTAACATAGAATATTTTCAAAAATTTTTGGAGCTATTTACCTCTTCATCACTACCTACACCCCGACAGCTAATCATGCCTGCAGAACAATACCCCGAGACTAAACATTTCACTTTGAGTTTATGATCAGCAGCCTCAGGTGGGCTCTAACATTGCCTAGAAATCCAAAAGTCCAAAAATGTTTCTCTAGAAAGGTCATTTTTCCTCTTACAGTGATAACTGCTTAATATCTTTTTTTTTCTCTTCATTTCCTACAACTCCTGTATTCCTGCCACTTGCTTCATGCTTCATGGAGACTATAGAGGCTCTGAGAAGAAAAAAGGTATCAAAGTCTAGTCCTAAATTTAGGCTTGAAATATACTCCGTTGTCTCAGTCTCAAGTACTTTATGCCTTCTTTATACTCCTTTTTAATAGTTTAATAGTGTGTGTTTTCTTGTCTATTTCTCTCACCAATCTGAAATCCTAATATGAACAGGCAGTTTATTTTGTCTCTGTGTTTCTGGCAAATACAAATGGATTATTAACTATGTGATAGACTTATGGTAGGTTCTAAAAATACAATTCTTGCTTTCAAGAACTCTGGAGAGGCAGTAAAGATACATATATAAATAATAAATAAAGTGTGATACTGTTCTTGTGAAGGGTTGGGCCAGGAAAATCTTGTTTTCAAGTTCACATTTAAACTAAAATCTAAGGGATGCCCAGGAGTTCCTCAGGCAAAGAAGTAGAATTGTGTAGTCCCAGGAGAGGAAATAACATATACAAATATCCAGAGGCCAGAGGATACATTCATTATTTAAGGAAATGAAATCAAAAACATGAGCTACACTATATGTTTCAGGAGGGATTGACTTGGGGGGTTAAGATTGTAAGACTCCCAGGGGCTCATTAGAGATTTTAGATATATATCTAAGATCAATGAGGACCACTTCAGGATTTTAAGCATGGACCAACATGTTCAGAATCTATTTCTGAAAAATCACTTTTTATCACAGGAGTTAATTTGTTTGCATGAGAGCACAGGTGAATTTGGGTAGGTAAAATAGCAGGCAATGGTCCAAGCAATGATACATTGCAATGGTCCAAGAAAAAAGATAATGACTTATCAATATGCAATAGGGAATCCTGAGTATACAGAGTGCAATTGAAGATGTGGTAGTAGAGAAGATATTACAAGGAGACTACACAAAAATGTCAAGAGTTATAGGATCATTTCTGATGAGAGTCAGAAAAAGAGAAATCTAGAAAGAAAACTGAGAATGGGCAGAGAAAAAGAGAGTGTCCTATCAGTAGTAGTTGTTACTGAAGCCTAGAGAAGAACATGTTTCAAGAATAAGAAATCAACCAATAGAATCACATGTTTTCAGGAGAATTCATGAGACCCCAAAAAGAGTGATTACACACAGAGAAGTGGTCAAAAGACTAAGCTCTGTAACACTCCAACATTTAAGTTCAAGGAAATGAGGAGGAACCAACACCTTTTAGAAATATCAACTTATTGTGCACCTTCTCTACATTGAGTTGTAGCTGTGAATGTTTGTGAAGGAAAAGAAAATACATCACAAGGGTTTACCAAGGATAAATGTGTCACTACTATATATGGAGATTACTTGCTATGATGATTATAAGATGTTTTGAACATTTGATGTTATAATAGATTTGTATTAGTTCACTCATGGGAGGGCACTTAATCTCCTAAAAAAATAATAAAGAGTGTATTAAAAACCTCTTTATATTTTAAAATGGACTAAACTGCCCTTGAAGCAAGTCCTTTTTTGTTTTAACCTGAGAAGATCCTGTGAATTCTGAAAACAAATAGACTTTTTTCAAACATATAATTTTTAAATAATGTCTTTTGGTTTGATATAAAGAACACATGAGAATTTGTTTTAGGCTTACTCAAAATCTAAATAAAAACTGCCCGTATTAAGAAAGCTTTAGTAAATGGCCATGATGCTTATGAATAAATACACATCTAAGAGATGATTTTTTAGTAATAATTTACACTAAAATACCCTCTATTGGTAGTAGGAACAGCCAAATAAATTCAGTGCCTCTGTTGCTAATAATCACTTAATGGTCATTACTTTTTAAATTAACAGTTTCATATTCTTTTGGTGACTATAGTTCAGGACTAGGATATCTTTTTGCATGCTGAGTTAATGATGTGCCTATATAGTCAGGTTTAATAGAAAATACTGCTAACCCATACATCTATGGTTTATGAGTAATTAGGCCAGTGCCAACCAGATGCCCCAAAGATTCTTGAGCCAAGCAAATAACATGACAAAAAGCTAGGGCAAAAAAGTAGAAAGACATCAGAGAGACCCTTGAAGAAAGAGTTCCAGTTTCATAAGCAGTAACATTTCAACATGAACATTTCTAAAATGTATATCTCCAAGGCCATTTGGAGCCAATATGAATTCTCTAAAAATGTGGTAGGTTTCAAAATCTCATCCAAAGGGGAGAAAAGACATTTTGCCAATTACATCAAATTTTTGATAGTTTTGCACAGCTTTAATTTAGGCCAGCCCAATGTAACACCATGCTAATCCCATTTACCCACTGTATTAAAACCACTTAATAAAATAATTACTTCTAAAATACATTAATATAAATGACCAATTTAGCAAGCAGCTGAATACCATATTTCTTTTTCTTCTATAGTAAGGGTTGCCTTACCACAAACATCTTGGAAAAATACGGGTTCTCCCATCTGCTACAAATTAATGTGAATCAGATCCTAGTAGTCATATTGCCTTTTGTCTATTCTGGGTGCATAAAGCATACAATCCAAAGTGAAGGTAAATGAGATGCCCTGCCATTCTCTGTATGCTAAGGAGCTCGCTCTGTTAAATAGACTGCAGAGCACCCTGGGAAATGTTGGATCTGTGCCTGCAATTCTATTTGTTCAAGTAGCTCATCTTGAAAGCCTGCCCAACCTCAGCTGCAGACTTGGAAGATACAAAGCAAGCAATTTGGATTTTCCAAATCATCAGTCTCTACAAAGGCAGGAAGGAGTCCAGTAACAACAAAGACTCCTCTAATTCTTAAATAACCAACCCCCATGAGACTGGGATCAACTGAAGAAATTCAGCCTCTTCTGTAAGCTCATTTAAGTGTGTGTGTGTGTGTGAGAGTGTGTGTGAGTGTGTGTGTGTGTGTGTGTTGTCTCCATAAGGGTGACTAAAAAACGCTTGCTATCATTTTCCAACATCTGTGCCTATTGCTGCTTTTCCAACATAAACTTCCAGATTTTGTGTCACAGCTGTGGTGAAGCTGGCAATTGGCATAGCTAAAAATCTACCCCTCGTGTATACTGCATTAAAGCTTCCAGTATCAGTGCTGAGAGTTCAAAGCCTTTCACAAAAGTAAATTTTCACAGGCAATGCCATGATGTCTCCAAAAGGGTTTAACAACAATCACAAATCTGGTCAATATTAGATGGAGGTGTGACTACATCTAAAATAATAGCAATCAAAAATAAATGATTTTCATTGTTTTGAAGAGCAATACAAACTGAAGTGATATGCTTAGAAATGTTACTTGGTGTGACCTATAGGTATTGTTGGTAAGGTAACAGATTTGTTAGGTAGGTACACTTATTCTATATGAAAATATATTAATAGGAAAATTTTTGTTAAAATATAGCAAGATTACTTGGGATGTCTTTTCTAGGATTTCATAAATGTGATTCAAGTCTGGATTAATAAGAAAAAAAATGTGTCCTACTGTGTGTTAAAACATATCAAAGATACATTAAATTATTTTGAAATAGACTTTTGAAAAAGCATACTAAACTATTTAGAGATTTTTAGAGATTTTTTGTGAGAAAGCACTTTAAAAAACTGAGCAAATTTTTATTCTGTATGTGGATTATGTCCAAATAATTACTCAACATAAGCCCAGAGTCTATGAAAACACACACACAGACACACACGCACACACACACACCAGTTCTTACAATAAATTGGCCAGCACACAAAACCATTGAGTTAAAATGATCACTCATTTATACTAATTGCACACTTGATTCTCAGATAAACTCACAAATTAAAACCTAAAGTAAAGGCTAGAAAGTTAAGTCACCGCTGGTAAGGAGCACAGCATACCTGTCACGACAGTCTTCTCACCCTCACTGTCACAGATGTGCTTATTAACAGCCATTCCTCAAAGGCCAGTTATTTTCCTGGACTTGTCATGCTTTTAGTACAGTGACAGGCTTGTCAAAAACTTGAATAACTTTTTTCTAGAACTCTCTGGAAAATCTTAAGCATTTTATATATTTTCTTTTATTTTTTTCTCTTATTTAAGAAATGTGTTTGTATTTGCATATAATAAAAAATTTCTGGACACATTGAAGAAAAATTTTATAATCGCGCCATTAGTAAACTTCAAACATATACACTGACTCTCTGTGCACAGTATCTTGTTATATGCCAGAAGAATTTTTAAGAAAAAACAAGCATGTATTTGGCCCTTGAGCTGTTTAAAGGCTAGAGGTAGTGGAAAATAAGCACATGCATTATTTATGCAGTAAAAGGCATAGAAAAGGTTCAGAATTTTGAGGGTGGTCAATTTATGTGTTTGAAGGTTTATAGACTTTATCATCCTAAATACCATACCCAAATCACATTCCATGCCTATCAGCTATGCAATTATGGAAAACTTAGTGGACATTTATCATCTTTTTACATGAAATGGCCCTCCTTTTAGTTTGTGTAAAAGCTCTTGTGATTTATGGTGCAGTAAATTAGCATCCCTAGCAACCAGCATGGGTACATGACCTAGTCAATGCAAAACAGAATAATTATTCGATATGTCTTTTTAAATCTTATAATTAGGACTCCATTTTTTTTTTTTTTACAGTAAAGACACTATTAGGATTAAAATTACACCCATTTCAAAATCTTGATTGCAAACACATAGGGATAACTATGTAGCCAGTATTTAGAAACAAGAAAGAGAGTATCCTAACAGTGTGTAGGTCCCTGGTTATAGTTATTTATATGCATGTTTTCTTCAACCTTTAGCAAAATTTGTAATGTCAAAATTTCAAAATTTTAAACTATTGTCATCCTTTTCTTTTGTTTAGTCAGGTTTATTTGACATGTTTCTGTCACTTCTACCCAAAGAATTCTGACTAACACGGGCAAATGACTTATAACTTCCAATTATGATATCTTCTGTTTTTAAAGTTATTACTTAAAGAAAAAAATATGCACACACTTATTTTTTAACTTAAAAAAATCCACTGGTGGAAAAAAAAGACAGAACATATAACTTCCAGCAACTGCCACGAAACAAAATAAAATTCAATAAAATAAACATAATCTATGAAGTACATATATGAAGGATGAAAAGGAAGTAGAGGAAGGACAAAAATCAGAAATTATATATCAAGATGACATTGGTAAGACCAAACACAAACTTTTAATAAAATGCAAATCAGTATAAAATTCAACTAAAAAAAAAACTTAGTTTGGGTTAAAATACCAAAATCCACTACTATATTCTATTCATATAAAAGTCACCTAAGATATACGTGTAAGATGATTAAAATACTTGCATTTACCCCCCGCCACCACCACCAAAGATGTGTATTTCAATTGAATGGAGCAAGAAATATAAAATTTCCCCTTCTCCCACACATGAGTAAGCACATGTGGTATTTATCCCTCTGTGTTTTGTTTATTTGACTCAATGTAAGTTTCTCAAGTTTCATTCATGTTGTTGCAAATGGGAGCATTTCATTCTTTTTTATGGCAGAGTAGTATTCCATGGTATATATATATGTATATATCACACTTTCCTTATCCAATCATCCATTGATGGACATTTAGGCTGGTTCCATATCTTGGCTATTGTTTATAGAGCCATGATGAACATGGGAGTGCAGGTATCTCTTCAACATGATGATTTCCATTCCTCTGGGAGGGGGAAGGTGGTTGGGGGGCAATTGGGTGGGGACACGGGGTATAAAAACAATTTCTGGTAATTTGTATCTCATGAATATTTATAATAATAAAATTTTTAAAAGAGAAATATAAAACTTCTTCTGAAAGAAAATCCTTGTATTGGCTCTGAAAGGATACTATTAACATGTAAGGGGCCGACCCCGTGGCTCACTCAGGAGAGTGTGGCGCTGGGAGCTCAGTGGCGCTCCTGCCGCGGGTTCGAATCCTATATAGGGATGGCTGGTGTGCTCACTGGCTGAGCACAGTGTGGGCGACACCAAGCCAAGGGTTGCGATCCCCTTACCAGTCACAAAAACAAACAAACAAAAAAAAACATGTAAGAACCTTCAATTTCTGCAAAAAAAAGATGGGACTGAGGAAAGGACCTGTTATACCTTGTCTGAAAAGTAAGCACATATTCCTGTGGTGTGAAAGTACTAGAACTCCCAGAGTTTCAAGCAATGCTTTTTGTACAATGGCAATGAGAGTCCATGCAAAGATTTTCAAGCTTTCATAAAATACACCAACACTACCTGAATAATTCCCTTCAAAAATTTTCTAATTTTTTTCTAAGTAGTCCAGAAAACTAAGAATTAAATCATAAGAATGAAGAATGTAGTAGAGTCCGAACCGACTAAAATCTCAGCCAGATCATAGCAATTCCCTTTCTCTGCAATGACCCTGAGGTATAGACATGGGATTCTGAGTCGCTTTTCTGCATTTTGTGATTCTAACCCCTTTGCTATAGTTGAACATTTACGTGGTAGTCACCTGACTCAATTTAGGCAAAATGCAGTGTTTCAACTGGAACTATCCAAAGAAAGACTCAGGTCCTCTCTAGTAGAGGAAGTCATGAAATAGGCCCAGATTTGTTGATGTCATTGGTCCATCTACTTTGGAGTCAGCCAGTCTACAGTATGAAGGAAAATAGATAATCCAGAAAAAAGAGATGGGATTAAAATAAATGAAAGAGACCCAGTGTCTTTTAAGTCCCTCAAGACTCAGTTGTACCACTGTATTGCCAACAATTATGTGAGACCACAGTGTATCCTACCAACAAATTCTCCTTTATCTCTAAGACATAGTTTTGTTGTCTTTTGTATCCACAGCATCCTGCCTAATATAGGTGTTGCAAAGGAAGACTTTAAATTGCAAAACCAGCTGAAGTGAGGTGGGATAAGGGACAAAGGAGATCTTCACTTGCCTTATGTTGACTGATGCATGGGCAGCCAGCCCTAGCAAGGAGCTACACTCTCCAGCTGGATGCATTATTATCCTGTTGGTTTTGGGGGGAAAGAAGATGTATGACAAACCAGTCCTATATTGCATAACAAGGAATTTTATTTCCCAAGCCTGAACTGTCATACCAAAAACTTGTTCAATGGACAGTATTATTCGAAACTCAAATTTTCCCTTTTTCTTTTGACCCTTGGCATGTTAAGTGTGACAGGCCCAGGAAATCTCCTGTATCATATTCATGCCAGCATCAATTTTCTTTAAAAAAAAAAAAAGAAGAAGAGAAAATGAGAGAAGAGGAAAAGAGGGGGGGGAAAGGAAAAGAAAAAGAAAGAAAGAGAAAATATAAAAATATATAAGAAAAAAAACAGTGACTTACATAGAATATTTCACAAGTAGTGGATATGAGCTATGAAACAGACCATGGATCCAGATCTAAACTTTTGAGCATTTATTTAAAAGTGTTTTTTAGGCTTTATTTCATTTTATGAACACTAGCATCACTAACTTTTGTATAGACAATTTTGAGATGAACTCAAATTGTTTTAGTGGTCAGTGGATAAATGGAAATGCCTATTACACTGGTAGCATATTTGTCTTTCATAAGTTCGTTCATTGTGGAATGATGAAATCAAGCTAATTGACAAATCCATCACCTCATGTACTTGATTAATCATTTCACAATATAAACATGCTTCGATGTAAAACATCACATTGTACCTCATAAACATATAACATTTACAATTACTATATGTCAATTAAAATAAAAAATAAGAAATAAATAAAAAATTAAAAATTAAAAAACTACTAACAGTGCCAAAAATTCAAATAAATCTATACCAGAATCACTGAGACTTAAAAAATGTTATCCAAAAAAGTTTATGTGAACAATTTTTATAGGACTATATTTTGTACCTTTGTAATTTGTTTGGTTTTCTCAAGATTCCTCTTATAAAAGACAGTGCTTATTTGAATCATCACATATATTGACAAATACTGGTTTTAATTCCATTATTTCCTTCAACCTTCCTCCAATAATTTTCAAATACTTTATGGCTAATTTTGGTCATTTTTGTGCAGGAGGAGTATTTATACTCACATAAGCATACGTACATACACACAAAAATAGTGATTTATAACTATAGAAATCTTCATGGCAAATATTCAGGTATTTCATAAATTTTTTTAATATCATTCTCAATTTGACTTATACCACTACAGATAATCACATAGCTACTGTCTTTTTTTTTTTTTTTTTTTTTAGTAGGATCAAATAAGATGTCCAAGTACAGTAAATATTATTTCTTTGCCAAAATTTAAACAGGCTGACCAGGTATGAGCCTTCTGGTGTAATGGAGCCAGGGTCAGTAATTTATTCTTAATTTTCTGTGGTATGTGAAGGAGGAGGAAGTCAAGAGTGTCTGTATTCTTTTGCCTAGAGCCATTCTCTAAGTTAAGGAATATGGAAGAAAGAGAAGTTGTAGGGGAGAAGGTGACATTATAGATATACAGGGTTATTCAAAATATTTGGTGGGTTTTGTGAACATAGTTACATTAATTCAGCCTACCACATCCTTACTCACTATACATGATCATATATAAAGTAAGATATTTCATAAAACCTGATCTTGTCTACCTCAGTCCTGTTATTGGTTTCATGAGTAACACTATGTTGAGTCTTAATTCTTTTTTCTGGATATATTTTTATATGCATCTTATAAAAATTAAGGTTTGAGATCAATTCAAATAGACCTACACAGGGATATATCACTCTTTTTGCCTAAATATTTCATACACCCAAAGTACAAATGAAAGGACACGTGAAAGTGGGAACAACTCACGAGTGCTATGTATAAAGAACAAGAGAGGCAGAAATGTACAGCAATTATTTTCAAGACAATTAATCTGATGTACCAAATCCTGGCTATATAGCCAGAAAATGTTATTGTAGCAATATAAGAAGTTCAAATTTTCCTGTGATGACTATCGAGTATAGGGGTAAGAGTTACAGTAGCTGAGTTCAAATCCCGGCTCTATGACTAATTATGGTTCAGTGACTTTCCAGATGGTGCTTAACTCTATGTCTCTTTTTTTCCTCATCTGTGAAATGAGAATAGTAATTGTGCCTACTTCGTAAGGTTGTGTTGAGGATAAAATAAAATACTGCACATAAAGTGCTTAAATAGCACATAGAAAGTACTAAAAAAAAAGAATGGAATTTATCATTTAGATATTTGTAATAGTAATCATAAGTTATACAGTTAAAAATATCTGGCTCTGCAATAGTTGTGTTACACTCAGCCAATTATACTCATATTGCTTTAATTAATAAGTGTACACAAGTTTACACAATATTCAAGCATAGTGGTACAGAAGTAAATGTGCTTTAACCAAACAAGATATGCTATTATAAATAGTCAGGCATACTATTACACATATTCAACAAATGGCCAACCAGAACACATGCCAAGTACTTCACCACAGTGTGGCAAATGGCTGATAGGCCCCTTCTCACAATTAGTGGAAGAAACTCAACCACAGGTGAAGACATCTGTGAAGAAAAACAAAAACAAGCAAAGGAATAATCAATAATAACTCTGATGAAAAAGTATGGTGTGTGTGTGTGTGTGTGTGTGTGTGTGTGTGTGTGTGTGTGTGTGTGTGTGTGTGTGTGCGCGCGCGCGCGCACATCTGAAAGACTGATTTTAAGTTGCCATGATAGTTCTTTGGTATTCTGGTCCACAGTGCCTTAAACACTGAACAACTAGGAAACAGTTCAGTTCTTCCAAATCACCTTCACTTCCTTCAACACTCCAGGCTTTTTGCCCCTTTGTAGCCTTCACAATGCTGTTTTTTACCCTAGATAATGTCTATTTATTTGACAAATCTCACTTTAAATGTCAATCCTTAAAGAAAGTCTTCCTTGATCTCTAATCCCCAAAACCCTTTGCTGAGACACCATGGTATGAAACATCCTCTCACAATGATATTTTTTTACAATATGGACCTTCCCCTTCTCATAAGACTGCCCTACACCAGGTGATGGTAGAGATCTTTGAAATATGCTGAAGCAAACGTGATCAAATTTCACTTGGTCAGGACTTAGTGAGGTGTAGAAAAGGGTGCATGCTGTGTCCGTAAACCAGGAGATCGTATCACTCCTCTTCCTTTTGTAAAGCTCTTCAATACACTCCCATTGAACTTAATTTTTAAAAAAGTACGTCTTTACTGTCACTCCCAAATACCGCCTAGTCTGTCACCTTCTTTCTCCCCACTTTCTCTCCGATCACTATTTCCTTTGTTCTCCAAGCCCAAGGCAGAAGGGCCTCCTATGATTTGGTTATGTGAAACCGTCTTGTTTTTTCCTCACCTCTTCATTTTTACCACGCTATTCCCTCTGCGTGGTACTTGCTTGTCCTCATTCTTCACCCGAATAACACATCATCTTTGAGATATTTATCTTAACATCATTTACTTAAAGAAGTCTTCCCAATTCAACCAACTCCCCCATTTTAATCTCTTACAACCCCCTTTAATTCTCGTTTACAGCACTTGCAAAAGTGTATGATCATATACCTCTTGTTTTATGCCCGAAATAATTGAATGGAATCTGCTGGTATCTCTTAGGAATCTAACAAATAAAGAAGGGACAAACATGTATTTCTCCTAAATCATTACAGAAGCAGGAGATTAGTCACCTTTTCTTTAGTCCTTATGAGTTGTCTGTGATCTGTGATCTGTGAGGCAGCCATTTTCCTTCTTCTGATGGCCTGCTTTCCATGATAAAAGCTTTGTGATCAAAAGTGATCAAAAGATGGAAAAGCGTTCCTTGTTCATGGATTGGAAGAACTAACATCAGGAAAATGTCCATAATACCCAAAGTGATTCCATGCAATCCCCATCAAAATACCAATGACATTCTTCATAGAAATAGAAAAAACAATCCTAAAATTCATATGGAACAAGAACTGATTCCCAATAATCAAAACAATACTGAGCAGAAAAAAAATAAATAAAACTAGAGGTGTTACACTACCTGACTTCAAATTACACTGCAAAGCTAATAACCAAACCAGCATAGGACTGGCATAAAAACAGACGCTCTGACCAATGGAACAGAATAGACAATCCAGAAATCAACCCAGGTACTTAGAGCCAACTGATCTTTGACAAAGGTGCCAAGAACATACATTGGGGAAAAGATAGCTTCTTCAGTAAATGATACTGGGAAAACCGGATATCCACGTGTCGAAAAATGAACCCATACCTCTCATCATATACCCAAATCAACTCAAAATGGATTAAAGGCTTAAGTATAAGACCTGAAACTATAAAACTCCTTGAAGAAAACAGGGGAAACATGTCAGGATGTAGGAATGTGTAAAGACTTTGTGAATAAGAACCCAAGCACAAGCAAAAAAGAAAAAAATAAACAAATGAGATTATATCAAACTAAAAAGCTCTGTAAAGCAAACAATCAACAGAATGAAAAGGCAACCTACTGAATGGGAGAAAATATTTGCAAATCATACATCTGACAAGGGATTAATACCCAGAATATACAAGAAACTCAAACAATTTCACAGTATAAAAAACAAATAATCCAATTAAAAATGGGCAAAGATGAGCTGGACTGCTCCCTCTGCCTGGAAGCAGGCAAGAAATGGAGCACACATGGGGTCCCAGGCAGGAGCTGAGGGCTTCCCCCTCTGCCCAGAAGTAGGCAAGAAGTAGTGCATGCTTAGGGTCCCAGACAGGAGCCAAAGGCAGCAACCCCCACCTGGAAGCAGACAAGGAGCATGCCAAAAACACAACTTCCTCTTGGGTGGCCCATGACAGCCACTGTCACAGCCATGGCTGCTGAAAAAGCAGCTTGACACCACAGTAGTAGCCACAACCACTGTTCAGGTGGCTGGCCAGATACCTGACTGCATTGACTCAAGGAGAGTCACCAACAGAGACCAAAATAGAAGAGGGCATCTCTCTCCTCAAAGCCCACTACAGAATAAAAGAAGAAGCAACTGCTGTACCAGATGACCAGACATCAAAGTAGTGATGCTGGAAATATGAAAACCCAAGAAAATATGACACCACCAAAAGAATACAGTAATTCTCAAATACCATACTCTATAGAGCAGGAAACCCTTGAAATGACTGGAAAAGAATTCCAAGCAACAATCTTAAGGAAATTCACTGAGACCCAAGACTCAGACAGCACAATTCAAGAAAAAAAAAAATCCAAGATACAAAGGAGAAAATTTACAGAGATATTAGTACCTTAAAAAATAATATAGCAGAACTCATGGAACTGATTCACTCAGTGAATTGAAAAACACAACTGATAGCTTAAGCAGCAGGTCAGAACAAGCAGAAGAAAGAATTTCTGATCTTAAAGATAGTCTTTTCAAAATAACCCACGGACAAAAGGAAAAAAGAATTTTTTTAAGCTTATTTATTAATATTATTATTATTATTATTTACATCCTATGTTGCTGATGCAGAGCAGTTGGAGGAGAGGGAAAAGGGAAAGGAAATAGGATGAGAGAGGGAAGGAGGAGTATCCTGTGGTACTCCGTCATTCCTGCACGGGAGACCAGGGCACTTCCCTCAGCAGCTTGGTTGTTGTCACTGGGCTGGTTGTGGGTGTCAGGGGGGCATAGCTGAGGCCCCCATCCCTCTCCCATCCTTGGCTTGGTAGCCCAGGGGACTTCCAGTCCTTCTAGGTTTTATAGGTGTTCTTTGGTGATGTGAGACTTTTACTAGTTAACGTCAAACTTTGTCTCTCGTCTGTGGGTATTTTGATTTTACTTTCAGTTCTTATTGAGTTATTTGCTGTTCCTACCACTTAAACTCTGCACTGGAACTAATTCGTTAGCCTTTGCTTACTTCTAAAACGGGGGAACTTCCTGCGGGCACCAGTAGTTGTGTCCTGTGGTTGAGCTAAATAGAAGCGTTGCTGCTGATTCCCTGGGGAAGGCTTTTTTGTGCAGCTTAGGTTTTAATGGTTGACTTTATAGGTACTTCTGGGTCTTGTGAGATCCAGTACACCTGGGTTGTATAGTAACTTGGTCTGGGCCTGAGTCTTTTCAGCAAACTTCACCCCTACAGTTCTATATTCCTACAATGTAAACTGCAGTTATACGTTGATTGCAGGCAGATCAACTGTCCTCGCTGTGCCCCAGTGTTCTCCCAGTGGGCCTCTCTCCCCTACCACCCATGCTCCAAACACTTCCCATGGGATAGGCTGTGTGCTAGTCCCTTGCGATGATTCACCAGCTTCTGAGTGGCTCCTTTTTTTCAGTTGTTGTGGCTCCTCATTCCTATGTGGGTCCACTGGAAACCTATTAGTGGTCTTGCTGGCTTGGGGGCTACCAAGGCCCTCTTTTCCCCTGCAGCCTGCAAGCAACTTCATCCAAAGGGCACAGCTGTGGCTTTTGCCAGCTCCTGCTCTGTGTGCTCAGCAGCTCCAGCTGGGGCTTGAAATGATAGAGTGCTTCTTTCTTTCTTCCATCATGGCTTCTCCCACCTTCATGCACTCCACAAGTCTCTCCTCCTTTTCCCCTGATTTCTAGTTGCCCCAACTTGGCTACCATTGCTTTTTAATAATTGTAAATTGATTGATTTGTGGGAGAGAGCAATGTCGGGGACCATCTATTCTGCCATCTTGACCAGAAGCCCCAGCAAAAAAGAGTTTTAAAAAGTAAAATTCTCTTAGAGAAATTTCTCCTAGAGAAATTCTAAGAAATCTAGCAAACAACCTTAAGTACACAAAAATTCAAATCATAGGGGTTCTAGAAGGGGAGGAGAAAGGAAAAGGCATAGAAAGCCTATTAAACAAAATAATAATGGAAAACTTCCCAGGTATAGGAGGAGACACAGTCCTTCAGATCCAGGAGGCTCAAAGATCCCAAATTGATTCAACCCAATGAGATCCTCTCCAGGACACCTTATAGTCAAACTGGCAAAACTCAAAAGACAAAGAGAGAACTTTGAAAGAAGCAAGAGTAAAGCATCAAGTCACATATAAGGGAGCCCCTATCAGACTAACAGCAGACTTCTCAGCAGAAACTCTACAGGCCAGAAGAAAATGGGATGATATATTCGAAATACTAAAAGACAAAAAACTGTCAGCCAATAACACTGAACCCAACAAGGCTATACTTCAAAAACAAGGGGAAAAAGTACTGTATTTTAAGGACAAACAAAAACTGCAGGAATTCACCACCATATGACCAGCCCTGCAAGAAATCCTCAAGAGAATTCTTCATCTGGAATCTGAAAAAATGGTAATCACTACCACAGATAAACAAGAAAGAACAAAATACCCTGATAGAATAAAGATGTAGACAAGAAAGAGAAAAAAACTAAATCTTACCACTGCAAAAAATCATGACAATATAGTAATGCACCTGCTCTATTTCTGATTTTAGTAGTTTCAGTCTTTCCTCTTTTTTTTTTCATCAACCGAGATAAAGGTTTGCAAATTTTACAGATCTTGAAGAGTCAACTTTGGTTTTGTTGATTTTCTCTATTGTTTTTTTAAATTCCTATTTCATAAAGTTCAGTTGGAATTTTGTTATTTCCCACTTATATTTGCTTTTAGTTTAGGTTGTTCTTTTTCTATTTTAAGCTAGAGGTTTATACTACTGATGTACAAGGAATCTCTCTGCATTATTTCTTCCAACTGCATGTGAATCTACCATTATTTCAATAAATATTTTAATCAAAACAATTTTAATGTGAAAAAATTGGCAAGAGAGCTGAATAGACCTTTTTCAAAGGAAGGCATATGAATCTCTAATCATTGGGAAAATGCAAATTAAAACAACATTGAGGTATCATTTCACCCCAGTTAGTCTGCTATTATCAAAAAGACTGAGAATAACAAATGCTGGCCAGGATGTGGATAGAAGGGAAATCTTCCACAATGTTGGTGGGACTGTAAATTAGTACAGTCATTATGGAAAACAGTATGAAGGTTTCTCAAACAACTGCACATAGAACTACCACATGATCCAGCAATCACACTTCTGGGTATATACCCAAAGGAATGGAAATCATCCCATCAGAGGGATACCTGCACTCCCATGTTCATCACAGCACTATTTACAATAGCCAAGAGTTGGAACCAACCTAAATGTCCATTAGCAGATGACTAGATGAGGAAATGTGGTATGTATATATATATATATATATATACACACACACACACATTGTATATATATATACAATGGAATATTACTCTGACATAAAAAAGAATGACATTCTGCCATTTACAGCAACATGGATGAGCTTGGAGAAAATTATGTTAAGTGAAATAAGCCAGGCACAGAAAGAGACATAAGTAGGAGCTGAGAAACAAAGAAAGAAAGAAAGACTATTATAAACATTGAACTTTCAGAAGGAGAGAACAGACCTATAGTTACTGGAGGTGGGGAAGGGGTGGGGGTAGGGAGTAATTGGGTAAGAGACACAAAAAGTCTTTACAATTTGTAACGATTAACATGCTAATACTATTGATTTGATCATCACATACTGTACACTAATACTGATAGTCAACTCTGTACTCCATAGATACATATAAATAAAAAATTTAAAAAAAAAAATCTTTGTGAAGTGACAGGAGTGGGAAGTTGTGTTTGAGCAGGGTACACCAAATGAGTCTCCTTCTTGCCCAGTCCTTTTCCTTGCATGTATTTGAAGGCTGGTGTGATTCACAGCTGAGCTGTGTTTTTTGTTGCCCTGAATCCTTTTTTAGGTTTGGATTCCTCTATAAGGATAAATTTAAAACATTGAATGACTCTGTAAGTTCATAAACCATCTATTTTATGACCCTGGAGAGGATGAAAAGGATTAAGAGAAATCCTAATAATAAGAATGTATTTGTTGATATGTTTCTCTATTTCAAAAAATATTTTTATTTTATTATTTAAAATCTATTTATTTAACTCTATTTGAAAGTTATTTAAACTTTATTTAAAAATAAGTTTATTTAAAAATAAAGTTTAGAGAACTTATGCAAATTTAGTCAAAATTATTAAATAATTGGGCGCATGTTAAAGAACTCATGGGTGTGTGTCTTACATATAAAAATTATGCCCAAGCCATCATGAAATTATAAATTAGACTCTTCTGTAAATATTAGCATTAATCTCCTCTGCATTGGTGAAACCACAATATTTTGTGTTTTTATTACCTTACCTCTAACATATTACCTTGCGTGATGTTTTTAGTTTGTATGTCTATCTTCTCAAGCAGATTGCAAAGTCTCTGAGTGCAGGGACATCATGGACACTAAAATTTTTGTTGAACAATCAAATAGCACCTTAGAGTAATTTATATTTTATTAATAAAATATTGTATAAGTTTTCCTTAGAAAGCCGCATTAAAAAAAATGTCTTCAGGGCCGAGCCCGTGGCGCACTTGGTAGAGTGCTGCGCTGGCAGCACGGCGACGCTCCCGCCGCGGGTTCGGATCCTATATAGGACTGACCGGTGCACTCACTGGCTGAGTGCCGGTCACGAAAAAACGACAAAAAAAAAAAAAAAAAAAAAAAATTTCTTCATAAAGTATAAATGACAGACTACATATTCTCTTAATACTTTATTTATATAAAAAAACATAGAGTAATGATTCCTTAAACCCTGTAAGTCAACCAAGTACTAAACGTTCCATTAAAATGCCAAACACATTACAAAAATATCTCAGTAAATTGTGAAGATTAGGGGCAAATATTGGACAGAGAATTTGACTGATGAATGGGAAGCTATACATTATCTATAGTAATTAGTATATTGCAAGTTTTTAAGGACTTTTTTTTCACTTTCGGAAGTTTTTGAAAGGCATTTCTAGCTTTACTGGAAAGTGGACATCAAGAAACGTCCCAAAAGTTCTCATTATTACTTCAGAAATGTGACTTTCATGTTTATTTCTTCCACCAATTTGCTAGCATGTTCAGAAGATTGTGAAGGTAAAACTGCTTTTTATGCTCTGTAAGGAAAGTTTGAGTCCACATTAAGGAAAATCTCCATTGACATAATGCTCATTTTAAAATTTAAAATATTAATATTCAAATATGAGGGTGTGAGATTAATATCAAACTTGGTGTCTGAGGAATCTACACCCTGGGGTAGAATTATTTGCCTGTGAGCATCATTAACATTTGCAGAGAGCTGGGAGAAAATTGCCGCTTATGACTTCATTCCTTACCTTTTGGGGGAATTGTTTTTATCTTTAGCAACTTTTTTTTTTCTAATTATAACTGACATTGTTTTAAACATAAAACAGAGCCAACTAGATCCCAACAGAACTTTGAACCTTAATGCAATCACACTAATATATAGAACTGAGAGTATTTTTGGACATTCCTGGTGTCCACAGAATAAATATATTAGAGATTTAGACCTAGGTCTGCCAGTAATTGATTGGGTGATACTCAATCAGTCATGTGCCCCCCCTGGTCTTCATGTTTCTCCTTAGGAAGTGCAAGGTCAAGCTGGTGGCCGCTCAGTGCTCCATCAGCTGTCTAGGGACTCTGGAGGACCAGAGGCTCTGTCTATTCACACTGAACAGAGAAGGCTTTCAGTAAAGATTAAAATAAGTTTCTGATTCTAACAAATTCACCTTATCTTTTTGATGTAAATAATTACATGAACCCATTTAGAACTTTCTTTGTGATGTGAACGTTTTGAAATTATTTTGTCTCAATGCTGTTTTGTATGCCATTTAGTCTTCTGGGTAGGTCAGAGATCTATTTAGACATATGCTCTCACTGACTGCAAGATTCTATAATGAATTTTGTTTATAAGAACAAGGTTCATCTGGTCAGTGATAGAGTGCTAGTTCCCTGGCAGGGACCTTTTCTTTGTTTTGAGAGTAAGGGAAAAGGAATATTTGTTCAGTTCCAGGAGACATAACATATACTCTATTGCTGGCTTTGTGGCTAGGGCTTGTCCCTATTTCTTCTGTAAATGTCATAAGAATTTGTATACCTATAGTTCTGGGTTTTATTTTTTTCAGTCCATAATGGACTAAACAAAGAATTTTTAAATGAAATTCTTGATAAAATGCTCACATTTGTTTTATTAGTCTTTAATTTCTAACCCAAGCATAATAAAATCCTTTCCAGCACCATAGATTCATTTTCTAAAAGTTCTTGACTCATCAAATACAATTGCATAATTACACACTTGCTATAAGGTGAAATACTAACTTTCTTTAGTTTGTATAGGGATTATTATAATAGAAATATATATGTTAAAAGACTCTGGAAAAAATAGATTTTAATGAAAGCAGGATATAATAATTTTTTTACTGAAAGTAATCATTGTCTTTATCATCATCATAATAGCTACAATTTTTAGCACATTATATCCGAGACTCTATGCTGAGTTTTTCATACCCATTATCTTATTCAATTCTCATAATAAACCTGCATGGTATTATTATCTCTAGAAATAAAAATATTCTAATACCTTAAAGAGATAGATCAACATGTTCTCGTACAGAGTTTATATATGACGAATCCACTTTCTCAACTTATTTTTAGAATGAAGGAACCATAAATAAATCAAATATTAAAATTGTTTTTAATATTAAAATTGTTTTTAACTGTTAAGTGATTAGTCAGATTATACACTAATTTGTGTTTAACAGCATGCTTAATAATTTAATAAAGAACTATTACATACTTCAGTGAGGGCCCTTATCATAATCATTTCTTTTGATCAAGATGACCCTCATGCTTGTAAAAAAAAAAAAGGGATGGGTCGCCCCTAGGGAAAAATTCTTGGAGACAGGTGCCTTTTTACACTATAAATCCTTGAAATAAATGCAAATAATCTGACAGTATTTATTTTCCTGAGCCACTGAACTACCAACCCTGTCCTATCTGCTATGCAAAACAATTTTCTGAATAAAACATGCATTTATGTTATGTGCGCACACATATTCTCTACCGCATCAGTGCATTTTAAAGCAATAATTCTACTACTTTTGATTATTGGAAGGGAAAGCTTTAGCATTTTGAGCCTACTCCCACCTGTCTGGATTTTAATGCCCCTGGAATGATAAATCCAGGACTTAAGAGGAATGTGCAAGTGGTAGCCCTTTAAATTCAAGTAGTAGGAGTACGGAGGTGTGAGACAAGATCTGCTGCTTTTTTTCTTGTGTTGGAATGGTTCTGGTGGGCTGTACAGGAGGTAGCCTTTCTATTTCATCATCTATTCTGCACACAGGTAATAACTTTTGCACATCTAAAACTAAAGGATAGATGGTGTTGGTCTAACAATATTTTCTTTCCTTGGTGGAGAATTATGCACCTGTACATTTGGGAACTTAAACTATGTATGAGGTTTTATCTAAGAAAACCTTTTATATTTAGCATAACAAGTAATAGAAAGCCAGGCAGGATGGAGGTCGGGGATTAATTGGGTTGAGGACATGGGTAATAATAACAATTTGTGGTAATGGACATCCTGTTACTCTTGATCTGATCATCACATCCTGTGCATAGGTGGTGACCGTCAGCTTTGTACCCCATGAATACGTATAATCAAGAAAATTTTTTAAAAAAGAAATTCATGAGAAATGACTAGCTCAAATGGTTAAGGTACAGTATGTTTTTTTCATAAATAATGTTTATGCTTGAGAAAATGGCTGCTATCACTATTTGTGTCCTGAAATTAAGCAAATAAACATAGATTTAGTGATTCCATATTATAGGCAAGATCCAGCTACCAAAACACATATACATTTTTTAAGAGTACAAATAAAGCATGTTCAAATTCATGTTGTCATGCACTCTGAATGTCCACCCCAGTCCTCTCCTTTACAACTTACTGTTGAACTTGTTACCTCCTCCCGAATACCTCCAAATTACTTTATATTTAATATATCTTAAAAAAAAAAAAAACTCATCTATTCTCTCTACCAACATTCCCTTCAGGTCACCTAGAAGTAGAACTTTGTAATTCTCTAAAGAACCAGCTAAGAACCCCCTTTTTATCCTGAACATATGAGGTAGCCAGTTTTCTGAGGATAAATTGTAATACAACACAAATGTTCTGATTTCCTTCAGTTTGGTTTGGTTGTTATTGCTCCTGTGGTTTTTCTCATAAAGATCCAGAAGTTCTACAGGGTCTTTAAACTCCTGGTGCCTAGGAGTTTAAAGTCACCAAAGAATGGTTGAGACATTTTTTTTTTATTGGAGTTTAGAAGCAGTTACTGAACACATTATTATAAATGCTTACAGTACAAAAACGATTGAGAGAGTTACTGCTTACAAGAAGCCCTCAGTTTAGCCAAGAAGGCAGATACATGGGGAAGAAATTACTGTAACATACCTCTAAGGTACCATTGAGGAAGATGGCTTCTGAATCAAAAATCTTGGATAATAAATAAATTCATCCTAATTAATATATTAAGAGAAGTAGGTCATAACTGGGTCATAACTTCTTTAGATATTTATCAAGTAAATTCATCTAAAAATAGGTTTGATATTATCCATCTAATTCTGTACATCATATTTTTCAGTTTTCACTTTTGCACTGAAATCAAACACTGTTTAGCTAATACTGCATGGTCGGTTATAAGATCTGAGATTTGAATTCAGAAATCCTTCAAAAACATAGACTTAGAAAACATGCTGTCAGTTACTAACAATATTTTCTCAAGCAACTTATATTGTAAGATAATGACTAGATATTATTACAATGCAAATTACATTTGGCGGACGATAAATTCATTTTGCTTATTCATTCAATGAGCTGAAAGAGTGACGAATAACTTCCTAAATTTAATTACAATTTTCTTGAGTTTCAATGAACACATTACTATCATAAAGAGTTTTCTGTTACGATAATTGAATAAAAATTAATAATCTCAATGAAACAATAATTTAGGAAGTAAATTATTCTGATATTTGTTTGTGCTACAAAATATTTATTTTTATTTATTTATTTTTTGTCTTTTTTGTGACCGGCCGCACCGCGCTCAGCCAGTGAGCGCATGGGCCATCCCTATATAGGATCTGAACCCACAGCGGGAGCGCCGCTGCGCTCCAAGCGCCGCACTCTCCCGAGCGCGCCACAGGCTCAGCCCGAAAATATTTATTTTTTATTAACTTTATAGGAAATCTTATTGATTTTGTTTTTTTTTGTTCTTTTTATTAGAAGTTTTCAATTTAACTTTAAATGACAAATAATAATTGTGTATATTTATGGGGTACAACATGATGTTTTGATCTATGTATACATTATAGAAAGATTCAGTCAAGTTAATTGACATATCTACCACCTCACCTACTTATTTTTTCATGGTGAGAACACATATAAGTAAAATTATACAGGATTTATCTTCCTGTGCCTGGTTTATTTCACTTAGTGTAATGTTCTTCAGTTCCATTCATGCTGTTGCAAATG
This sequence comes from Cynocephalus volans, assembly GCF_027409185.1. Lineage (NCBI taxonomy): Eukaryota > Metazoa > Chordata > Mammalia > Dermoptera > Cynocephalidae > Cynocephalus > Cynocephalus volans. The sequence goes on along the minus strand of NC_084468.1, from coordinate 97,242,210 downwards.
ACAGAATTTCCTTCTTTTATAAGGCTATATAGTATTCCATTGTGTATATACACCACATTTTCTTTATCCATTCATACATTGATGGACACTTAAGTTGCTTTTTTATCTTGGCTATTGTGAATAATGCTTAAATGAACATGGGAGTGCAGATATCTCCTCAACATACCAATTTCAATTTTTTTATATACATATACCTCGAAGTGGGATTGCTGGATAATTCAGTAATTCTACTTTTAGTTTTTTGAGGAACCTCCATATTATTTTACAAAATGGCTGTACTGACTGACATTTCCACCAACAGTGCACAAGTGTTTCTTTTTCTCCACATCATTGCTAACACATATCATTCATCTTTTTGATAATAGCTATTCTGACAGGTGTGAGGTGATATATCATCATGGTTTTAATTGGCATTTCCCTGATGATTACAGGTGTTGAGAATTTTTTTATATATCTTTTGGCCATTCATATCTCAACTTTTGAGAAATATCTGCTCAGATCCTTTGTCCATTTTTTAATTGGGTTATTTTTTTCTTTTGCTGTGCAAAGCTTTTTGCTTTTATGTGATCTCATTTGTCTATTTTTGCTTTTGTTGCCCTTGCTTTTGTAGTTCTATGCAATAAATCATTGCCCAGACCAATGTCATGGAGCTTTTCCTCTATGTTTTCTTTTAGTAGCTTTGAAGTATCAGATGTTACATTTAATTATCTATTTTGATTTGATTTTAGTATATTGTGTGAGATAGGGTCCAATTTTATTCTTCTACATGTAGGTATCCAGTTTTTCCGACATCACTTAGTGAAGAGATTGTCCTTCCCTCTTTGTATGTTCTTCGTACTTTCATTAAAAATCAACTGACTATAAATATTTGCATTTATTTCTGGGCTTTTTATCCTGCTCCATTTGATTGATATGTTGGTTTTTATGCCAGCACCATGCTGTTTTGATTATAATAGCTTTATAATGTATTTTCAAATTAGGGAGCATGATGCCTCCAGCTTTGTTCTTTTTGTTCAAGATTGCTTTAGCTATTTGAGGTCTTCTCTGATTTCATATAAATTTTAGAAATGTCTCTTCTATTCCTGTGAAAGATGGCATTGGAATTTTGATACAAATTGCAGTAAATCTGTACAATGCTTTAGGTAGTCTGGGCATTTTAACAATAGAATTTTTCCAATCTGTGAACATGAAACAACTTTCCATTTATTTGTGTCTTCTTCAATTTCTTTTATTAATATTTTATAGTTTTCAGTGTATAGATTTTTCACTTCACTTAAATTACTCCTAAATATTTTTTTGGTGCTATTATAAATGAGATTGTTTTCTTAATTTCTTTTGCAAGTAGTTAGTTGTTAGTATGGTGAAATGCTAGAGATTTTCCTGTTGTTTTAACCTGCAACCTTACTTAGTTTATCAATTCTAATAGTTTTTTTTTTTTTTTTTTGGACTCTTTAGAGTTTTCTATATATGATATCATGGCATCAGTAAACAAGACCAGTTAACTTCTTTCTTTCTCATATGAATGTCTTTTACTTATTTATTTTTCTTGCCCAATTGATTTGACTAAGACTTCCATTACTATGTTGAATAGAAGTGGCAAGAATAGGCATACTTATCTTGTGTTTCATCTTAAAGAAAAAAATATTTCAACTTATCACTGTTGAGTATGATGTTAGCTGTAGGCTTGTCACTTATGGTCTTTACTGTGTTGAGGTACATTCCTTCTATACCTATTCTAAGAGTTCTTAACATGAACAAATGTGTAACTGTCAAATGTTTTTTCTGCATTGATTAATATAGTCATGTTGTTTTTTTGTCTTTCATTCTGTTAATGCGATCCATCACATTTATTGATTTTAAAATGTGAAGCAATTTTTACAACCCTGAAATAAATCCTACTAATCCTGGTGAATGATCTTTTAATGTGCTATTAAATTCGGTTTGCTAGTATTTTGTTGAGGATTTTTGCATCTGTGTTCATCATGGTTATTGGCCTGTAGTCGTTCCTTGTAGTGTCCTTGTTTGTCTTTGGCATCAGGGTAATGGTAATACCAGCTTCCTAAACTGAGTTTGAAAGTATTTCCCTCTCTTCAATTTTTTAGAAGAGTTTGAGAAGAATTTATATTAGTCCTTCTTTAAATATTCAATAAAATTCAGAACTGAGGCTGTCAGATCCTGGGCTTTCCTTTGATGGGAGATTTTTATTGCTGGTTCAGTCTTCTTACTCATTGTTGATCTGTTCATATTTTCTTTTTTCCAGAATCAGTCTTTGTAGGTTGCATGTTTCCAAGAATTTATCCATTTTTTCAATACAATCCAAGTTTTGGTGTACAGTTGTTCATAGTAGTCTCTTATGATTTTTTGTATTTTTGTGGTATCAATTATAATCTTTCCTCTTTCACTTATGATTTTGTTTATTGGAGTTTTCCCTCTTTTTCTGTTAGTCTAGATGAGGTTTTGGCAATTTTGATTATCCTCTTGAAAAACCAACTTATAGTTTTGTTATTTTTCTATTGTTTTTCTAGTCTCTATTTTGTTTATTTCTGCTCTGATCTTTTTATTTCCTTTCTTCTGCTATGTTTGGTCTTTTTTTTTTTTTTTTTTTTTTCTTAGTTTTTTTTTTACTTATTTTTCATTATTTATTTATTTTTTAAGTTTATTTATTTATTAATATTATTTTTGTTTTACAATCTATGATGTTTTTGCAGAGCAGCTGAGGTGGAGTGGGAGAGGGAAAAGGGGAAGGATATAGGATGGGAGAGGGAAGGAGAGAGTTGAGGCCTGTGGCACATACCTCATTCCTACCCGGGGCTTCCAAAAGTGGCCCAGGCATTGCTGAGCTGGGTGCCGATGTCAGAGGGCTGTGGCTGAAGCCATCTCCCACCATTACCACAGCTCACGAGCCCAGAGCACTTCCTGTAGTGGCTTGGTGGTCATCGCTGGGCTAGTTGCAGGTGTCGGTCAGGTGTTCTGAGGCCCTCTTATCCCACCCTTGTGACTGGTTGCAGGGTCGGGGGGCATGGCTAAGGCCCCCAGCCCTTCCCCCTCCCTTGGTTAGTAGCCCAGGGGACTTCCAGTCCTTCTAGGTTTTATAGGTGTTCTTTGATGATTGAGACCTTTACTAGTTAATATCAAACTTTGTCTCTCATCTGTGGGTATTTTGCTTTATCTTTCAGTTCTCATTGGGTTATTTGCTGTTCCTACCATTTAAACTCTGAACTGGAACTAATTTGTTGTCCTTTGCTTCTTTCTAAAATGGGGGAACTTCCTGTGGGGACCAGTACATGAGCTCTGCTGTTGAGCTAAATTGTTGCATTGCTGCTGATTCCCTGGGGAAGGCTTTATGTGCAGCTCAGGTTTTAATGGTTGACTTTATAGGTACTTCCAAGTCTCATGAGATCTGGTACACCTGGATTATGTAGAAACTTGGTCTGGGCCTGAGTCTTTTCAGCAAACGGCACCCCTGCAGTTCTATATTCCTGAGTAGCAGACTGTACCCCCTGCAGTACTACCCTAATTGGGGGCAGATTAGCTGTCCTTGCTGTGCCCCAGTATTCTCCCAGTGGGCCTGTCTCCCCTACTGCCCATGCTCCAAACATCCCATGGGATGGGCCATGTGCCAGTCCCTTGCAATGACTCACTAGCCTCTGATTGGTTCCTTTTTTTTCAGTTGTTGTGTCTCCTCATGGCTATGTGGGTCCATGGGGACCCTTTTGGTAGTCTTGCTAGCCTGGGGGCCACCAAGGCCCTCTTCTTCCCTGCAGTCTCCAAGCAATTTCATCCTAAGGTACAGCTGTGGCTTTTGCCAGCTCCTGCTCTGTGCACTCACCAGCTCAAGCCTTGAAGCAGCTGGGTCTCGAAATGGTCAGAACAGTTCTTTCTCTCTTTGTGGCTTCTCCTGCCTTCATGCACTCCGTAGTCTCTCCTCGTTTTCCTCTGATCTCTAGTGGCCCCAGCTTGCCTGTCATTGCTTTTTCATAGTTGTAAACTGGTTGATTTGTGGGAGAGAGTGACCTTTTCCCTCACTTTTTAAGATGTAGCATTAGGTTGTGTTTTGAGATAACTTCTTTTTTGATATAGGTGTTTATTGCTATAAACTTCCCTCTTGGAATTGCTTTTGCTGCATCTTATAATTTTTTGTATGTTGTGTTTCCATTTTAATTGTTTGAAGATATTTTTTCTTTCTCTTTTCATTTTTTTCTTTGACCCATTGTTTGTTCAGGAGCATGCTGTTTAATTTGTACATATTTGTGAGTTTCCAAGTTTCTTCCTGTTATTAATGACTAGTTTTATGTCATTGTGGTCAAAAAAGATACTTGATATGATTTCAATCTTCTTAAATTTTTAAGATTTATTTTGTGGCCCAACATATGATCCAACATGAAGAATGTTCTTATGCTCTTGAGAAGAATGTGTATTCTGTTGTTGTTGGATGAAATGGTCTGTAAATATGTTAAGTCCATTTGGTCTAAAGTGTGGTTCTAGTCCAACGTTTCCTTATTGATTTTCTGTCTAGATCATCTGTTCAATGTTGAAAGTGGGGTAGTAAAGTCTCCTATTATTGTATTGTAGCCTATCTCTTTCTTCATATTTATTAATATTTGTTTTATAAATTTAGGTGCTCAGATATTGGGTGAATGTATACTTACAACTCATAACTTCTTAATGAATTGACCCTTTTACCATTATATTACAACTTTCTCTGTTTCTTTTTACATTTAAAGTTTGTTTTGTCTGATATAAGTATAGCTACTCTCACTCTTATTTGGTTTCCATTTGCATGAAAGGTGTTTTTCTATCCCTTCACTTTCAGTCAATGTGTCTCTTGTAGATGGCATATAGTTGGGTCTAATGTTGTAATTTGTTTAGCCACTTTATGTCATTTGATTGGAGAATTTAGTTCATTTACATTCAAAGTAACTATTGATAGGTAAAAACTTACAATTTCCATTTTGTTCATTGTTTTCTGGTTATCTTGTGGATCCTTTGTTCCTTCCTGCCTCTCTCGCTGTCTCCCTTTGTGGTTGAATAATTTTCTGTAGTGGTATGCTTTGAATTCTTTCTTTTAATCTAGTAAGAATTTTCGCTTTGTGGTTACCATGAGGTTTACATACAACATCTTTTACTAATAACAGGTTATGTTAACCTGATAATGACTTAGCTTTGATCACTTACACAAACTCTACTTTTTTTACTCTCCATTCCCCACAATTTGTTTTTGTTGACAGGTTGTGTATATTTTATAGTTTGTATTTCTTAACAAATTATTGCAGCTGTAGATGTTTTTCATACTTTTATCTTTTAACCTTTATACTATAGATGTAATTTACTTTCACACAACCATTACAACATAAGCGTGTTCTGAGTTTGACTATATATTTACTTTTACTAGTTAGTTTTATATTTTTCATATATTTTGAATTTGCTACTTAGCAATCTTATTGTTCAACTTAAAGAACTCCTTTTAGTGTTTCCTGTAAGGCAGTTCTAGTGGTAATAAATTCCCTCAGCTTTTGTCTGTCTGAGAAAGTCTTTAATCTCCCCCACACTTTTGAAGTACAGGATTGGTGGGTATGATATTCTTGGTTGGCAAGGGTTTTTTTGTTTGTTTTTCTTCTTCTTTCAGCCTTTTAAATATATCATTCCATTTTTTTCTGGCATTCAAGTTTTCTGTTGAAAAATCTGCTGAGAGTCTTATATGGCTCCCCTTACATGTAACAAGTCAATTTTTCCCTTGCAGCTTTTAATATTCTCTCTGTCTTTAACTATTGACAATTTGATTATAATGTTTGGTTTCATCCTATTGGGTGTCTGATGAGGTTACTCTATCTGGATTCCTATATCATTCCCCAAACTTGGGAAGTTTTCTGCCATTGTTTCTTTAAATATGTTTTCTGTCGCTTTCTCTCTCTTCTTATGGTGCTCTGATAATGTATATATTATTCTGTTTGATGGTATATCATAAGCCCTTTAGGCTGTTTTCACTCTTTTTATTTGTTTTTTCTTCTTGTACCACAGATTGGATGATTTCTAATGACCTGTCTTCAAGTTTGCTAATCCTTTCTTCTACTTAATCTAGTCTGGTCTTGAACCCCTCTATTGAATTTGTGAGTTGAGCTCTTATATTCTTCAGCTCAATGATTTTGGTTTGGTACTTTTTCATATTCTCTATCTCTTTGTTGAAGTTCTTAATTTGTTCATTCATTTCTATCCCTACCTTGGTGCATTTCTATCCCTATCTTTATGACTGTCCTTTTGAATTCCCTGTCAGTTAAATCACATATCTACATATCTTCATTTCATTAGGTTCAGCTTCTGGAGATTTACCATGTTCTTTTATTTGGAACATATTTTTCTGCTTTTTGTTTGTTTGTGTTGTTTTGTTTTGTTTTTAATTTTCCTTGACTCTCTATGTTGATTTCTTCACATTAGTTAATCTAACCATCTCTCCCAGTCTTGTCAGATTGGTCTCATGTAGGAGATGTTCCTCCCCAATCAACACAACCAGAGATTCTAGGTGCCTCTAAACTCTTTCTGCTTGTTCAACCTGCTGTCTTTGCTGCTTGTTGCCCTCAAGAAACTAGACAGTGTCAGGTCTTGTTATTGCCTTAGAAAAGTAGGACAGAAGCCAGTTTCTTAGGATGCAGCTAGAGAAGTTGGGGTGTTAGATGTGTGATCCACTGTTTTTTTCTTGCAGAGAAGTTGGGGTCCAAAGTTTATCTCTCATTCATTCTGCTCTATGCCAAGGAGAGGATTTGAAGCAGATGCTTGTACTCCTGATTATACTGCTCACTTTGAACCTGGGGAGATAGCTGCTAAATGTTTGCAAGTTTAAAAGTCATATTGTTTTTCTGTGGTATAGGAGACTCAGTAGTGCAGAGCTCCTTCAATTCCCAGAATTATGTCATCTAGGATCCAGTCCCTTGAGTGAAGACTGTAGAAGTCAAGGCACTTGATACATGCAGAAACTACTTCCAGAGACAGTATACAGATCTGGACTTATTGGAATCTAGCCAGGAAAGATGGTGCAGGGAGGGAGTGCGATCCCTCCTGTTTGAGCAAGTTTCATACCATTTTAGCAAGGGAAGACTTTTGGTCTGGAGTTATAGATGAAGCAAACCCGGGAGGAAGACAAATCAATACCCACTCTCCCTTTTAGGCATGAAGAGGTCCTCCCACATGCATTTGGTGAGAGAGTGCAGGAGTTTATCTCTAGAGCAAGCCAGAAAAGAAGGGGTGTAGAATGTTCACTCTCTTGTTCAAGCAAAAAGAAGTCTCAGACCCTCTTTGCAGGAGGAGCCTTCTGGTCTTGAGTTAAAGCAATCCAGAGAAGAAGGTGAAGAAATTGTCCACTTTCTCTTTCAAGCACAAAGAGGTTCCTCAGCTTTCCTCTAGTGAAATATTGCAGAAATTTATCTTGGGAGTAAGCCAGAGATGAGGGTGTGGAGGCTGTCATCCTCCCATTCATGCTGGCAGAGGCCTCCAACCTCTTTCCACAGAGAGATTGTAGGGCTGGGATTATTGCTGGAGCAAGCTGAGGAAGAAGGCATAAGGAATGCTGTCCCTCCCTTTTAGACTTGAAGAGGTTTGTTCCGTATTTGCTAAGTAGGCTCCCAGATACTGGCTTGTTAGAGGCCAGAGCCACAGGAAGATGCTGGAAAAATGTGAGGCCAAATTATTTCCAGAGGGAAGGTGGATGCTAGGCTGATCCCAGAGTCTACAGAACCTGGGAGTATTCATGTGGTTCAAAATCTCCCTTTGTAAATAGAGCTGCAATAAACATTGGAGTACAGGTATCCCTTCGGCATGATGATTTCCATTCCTCTGGGTATATTCCCAGCAGTGGAATCGCTGGGTCATATGGTAGACCTAACTGTAATTGTTTGAGGAATCACCCCAAATGTCCATCATCTGATGAGTGGATAAGGAAACTGGTACATGTACACAATGGAATATTACTCTGCTGTAAAAAAGAACAAAATACTACCATTCGCAACAACATGATGGATTTAGAGAAAATTTTATTAAGTGAAACAAGTCAGGCACAGAAAGAGAAATACCACATGTTCTCACTTATTTGTGGAAGCTAAAGGTAAATAAATAAACACATAAACAAATAATGGGTGGGTGGGGGGGAAGAAGACAGAATAACCACAAAAAATCCTTGAATTATTTAAGTCAAGTGAACAGATACAATGTGGGGGGGGGGGGTGAAGGAATGGGTAAAGGGGAATGAAAATCAACTACAATGTATTTTGAGAAGTAAAATAAAAAAAATTGAATTTTTAAAAAAAACCTTTGTTCTTTGTGCTTAAGGGAACTCTTTTGATGCCTTGTCCTCCCCTCCCTGCCCTGCCCCGTTGCTCCTGAAGCATGATGATTTAAGAGCTAAGCTCACCACCAGGAACTGTAAAATCTGGGCACTGTATGTGTGGTACAAGCCACTCACTCCTCAAAAAGAGGCTGAGGGTTGAGGTTTCCTTCCAGATTATAAGGTGCTATGATCAAGGTGGGGCTAGTACACAAGTGTATCTCTGTTTTTCCTACCCATTTTGATGTGGGTATTTTTTTTATTCACCCAGAGTGTTGAAATCTTTCAAGTGGATTCTGGCTTTCTCTTGGAGAGAATTGGCCCATGCGTAAGTGATAACTCAGTGTGGCTGTGGAAGGAGGGACACTCAGGAGCCTCCTATTCTGCCATATTTCCCAATGTTTCAATGTTATATTTTCATTACATATAAAACTAAAATTCAAGGGCAATGTTTTATATAAATGTCATTAACATGTAAATAATCATGTTTAATTTAGCAATGGACTAGCTGCTTCTTTAAATCTTCATATGCCCTAAAAGAACCTCAGAATCCCAATTAATAGTACTGAAAATTCATTAACGTGAATGATTCATTGATCAAGAAGCAAAATAATTCATTTCAAAAACAAAAGGGTTTTTATCACGTACTTAAAGTAAGTTTTGTGGTAGATAATTGCAGTAAGTCTAAGAAATGTTTTTTAAAGGCAGAGGACCTAAAAGCATTGCTGACTAAAAGACTTATACATCTGAATGTTTTCTGTTACTTAGATATAGGAGATACATCTGAAGTTAATGCCTCAGAAATGATCAGTATAGCTGAAACTTTTCAAATGTTTATTTTGTATTAATTTTAGGTGTTTATAAACCATTTTATGTTCTAAAATCAAAATCAAATTACATTATTGCCATAGATATTTTTCCAGTGTCATTTCTTTGCTCATCAGCTTTTTGCTGTATTTTCGGAATAAAGGTAAAATGTGCAGCACCATCACACCACACACTGTGACATTCACTTACAGCTGAGTACCAGTAAGAAAATATGAAAATTAATTTCTTAAGAATATGCTTCTGCTTAAAACCAATTTAACCTTATCAAGAAATCTTTGTTTCTAAATAAAGAAGCAAAAATTCAATTAAGAACAGAGGCCTTACATGTGAATGCCATTTACATGATTAAGCAGTGATAACACACTGTTCTGCATTTAATTCCCACACACAGTATTGAACCAAATGTGAAATTGATACTTTGGTGGCATTAAATATCCATAGCTTTGAAATGTGCTCCCATTTAATTACCACCAAAACCATGTGCCATGGAACTTTCTGTTCATCTTCCCTATGAGTTTCTTAATATGGTTCTATGACAAGGAAAAGAAAGTGATACAAAACTGTAAAAAAGAGTGCAATAATTAAAAATCTCATGCATACCATCGCAAAGCTGGCTACATTAACAGAAATAAAAATGATCTCTGTACTCTGACTAAAAAATGAGAGTCAGAACTCATGTCTAAAATTGAATTGTTAGCAATATGACAGGTTCTGAACCATGAGCACAACAAACACACGTTAAAATCATTAACATCATTCCTATACTCAGAACAAAAAGGAATGTATGATTAAACCAATAACTATGTCAGGAGTTAACCAACTCAGAGAATAATTTTCATTTGGAATCGTCCCTTGCTTTATTGTACTTCAAGTTGAACATTGATAAACTGCTCTATTCTCCCCAAAGCACCGAAGAGCAAATGAAAATAAGCAAAAATTATTTAAGTGGAGAATGTGATTTCTTTTTTCACCATGTCACAGTGATGAAAGAAAAAAAGATTAAGGATAGGCCTGTTGACCAGATTGCTTTTCTCATATTAACAGCTAGAAAACTTAGAGCCAAAATTATTTTTGCCTAACTCTCTGCCCCCAAAATCTTTAAATCTTTAGGACATGTGTTTTGTTGCTGGTGTTATTGTTGAAAATATCTCTTCTTTTTGTTGTATGGTAATAAAAATAAGGAATAATTCTTGCCCAACAAATATAATTATATAGAAGTTAAATTACCTGTCCCGCCAGCACTCAAAAAAAAAATATTAATGATCTTTGGCATATATCCTTCCAAATTCTCCACTCCCACCTTCACCCTGCTGTCCTATCCAACATGTCCCATGTATCCAAGACTTCACTCTGCTTGGTAGAGGCTTTTTCTAAAAGTTGTATGAGCAACAAAAGGTGAAGCAGGGATTAAGAACTCAAAGATTATCTACACGGTGTTTATTAGGCTGTAGAAGCTAATGATAACTCATTTTTAAATATAAGAGGATACTTTGAAATGTTTGCAGAAAAATAGAACTAAAAAATATGAATCTTAAAGTACCTCATATATACCAGATAGGATATACAAGGGAAGTTAAATTTATCTACTACAAAAAGTCACATTGAAACACATTTCCAATATATTTTCTTTGGTAATCTTAAGGCATTGTAAGGGACATTTCTGTTGTTATTTGTTGGCAAGTGCCATCATCTATTGCATATAGACAAGAAGGAAATTTCCCATGCACAGAAAGTAAGTGCTTGGAGCAGTGGTAAATTCACCAAGAGCTTGCAGCTTGTGGGAAAATTTAAACATATTTACAATTTTTAGCCAGGACAACTGGGCAATTAAAGTTGCTGATGTTTTAAATTTTTTAAATCATTAAATGGATATTTTTGTAGTTCATCTGTATCCCTTTTTTCAGGTTAGTTGATAAACTGGTGTAGATCTTAAAGATTCCTGAATGCTTACACAGTATTCTATAGTGTGGACTCCAGTTCCTTTATCTGCAGGCATTCACTCTCAATATTTTGATTATAGTAAAAGGCCAGTGTAAAAATTAATTTAGCTATCACCATTGTATGAGAATAGTCTTATCTCTGCATTTCCACCAGCAGTAGTTATCTTTTTAATTTTTATCAAAATAAGTGTAAAGTGCAATCTTATCCATAGTTGAAATTTTGTTTCAATTCTAAAAATTCCTCATTACTAGAAAGTTTGAAGTTTTTTTAAATGTTTCTGGCTGTTTGGATTTGTTCCTTGATGATTCTTTTTGGATGTCTTTATTAAACACCTTAATCTGTCTTTGGGGGAATGACTCTTCATATTATGTCCTTATTCTTCACTAGAGCTCTTTTTTTTGGCTGCTGTTATAAAACTGTAAAAGATCTTTTTATAGATACCCATGCTTTCTTACATTGTAAATATTTCCCCTATTTCTACTTGTCCAGTTGACTTTGTTGTGCTATAATTTTTATGTTTCATGTTTTAGACAGAAATATCTAGTATTTATTTGTCTAGCTAGCTATCTATATTTAATTTACTTGTATATATAACTGTATGTATAAATATATATATATATTTGTCTATTTAACTTCATGTTTCAGTTAAAATTTTTCCCAGCTTCTAGGTTTTTCATATAGTCTATAATAATATTTTGTGTTTCATAATTTTACATGTAAAATTTTAATATTGCTATAATTTATTTTAACATATAGAGTGAGTTAGGAGGTCTTATTTATTTCCAGAGAGACAGCAATTTGCTGTGCCATCTATTGCACTATTATGTTTGCATATGTGTATATGTAGCTGTACTCTGCAGTCTGTTAACACTGAGATATTGCTTTATTCATATGCCAATGTGACTTACTCTTGATTAAGAAAGTTTATATTATATATTTATTAGATGAGTCAAGATCTCATACATCTTCATATTTCTCATTATTTTCTTAATCTTGACTTTGAATGAACATTTATCTTTCCATATATACTTAAAGATTGTTTCGTACAATTCAAAAAAATCTATAAAGATTCTGATTGGAATACACACACACACAAGGGATCTTCAAAAACTCATGGAAAATATGTATGACGGAAAATATTATGCATAAATTTCAAAATATTTTTGCAGCAAAATGAACTCATACTAACTTGTTAAACATGTCTGAACAGGATATAGTTGGAGGCACTCTTTAAGACATACATCTGTAAAGAGCCCCTATCAGAGCAACATGAATTCTATCAAAATTGAAGCAAGAACAAATTTCTGGTGAAACTCGGGTGGAAGAATGGTAAAATCACTGATGCTTTATGAAATGTTTATGGAGACAATGCCCCAAAGAAATCAGCAGTTTACAAATAGATAACTAATTTTAAGAAGGTGTGAGATGATATTGAAAATGAAGTCCGCAGCAGCAGACCATCCACTTCAATTTGTGAATAAAAGTTAATCTTGTTTGTGCCCATACTGAAGAGAACCAATGATCAACAGCAAAAACAATAGCCAGCACCACAGAAGTCTCCATTGGTTCAGCTTACACAATTCTGGCTAAACTTTTCTGCTTGATGGGTGCCAAAACCATTGTGCCTAGATCAGCTGCAGACAAGAACAGAGCTTTCAATGGAAATTTTAAACAAATGTAATCAAAATCCTAAGGCATTTCAAAGAATTGTAACATGAGGTGAAATGTGCCTTTACCAGTAAAATCCTGAAAGCAAAGCTCAGTCAAAACAATGGCTACCAAGAGGTGAGTGTGGTCCAGTGAAAGCAAAAGTGGACTGGTCAAGAGCAAGGTTATGGCAACATTTTTTGAGATGTTCAAGGCATTTTGCTTGTTGACTTTTAGGAGGGCCACAGATAGATAACATCTGCTTATTACGGGAATGTTTGGAGAAAGTTAGCCAAAGTTTTAGTAGAAAAAAATCCAAGAAAGTGTCAGCAGAGAATCCTTCTCTACTGCATCAATGCCCCTACTCATTCCTTTCATCAAACAAGGGCAATTTTGCCAGAGTTTTGGTGGGAAGTTATTAGGCATTCACCTTTCAATCCTTATTTGGCTCCTTCTGGCTTCTTTCTGTTTCCCAGTCTTAAAAAATCTTTTTTAAAATTTGTTTCATTTTTCTTCAATTAATAATGTCAAAACAACTGCATTGACGTGGTTAAATTCCCAGGACTCTAAGTTTTTTAGTGATGAACTAAATGGCTGGTATTATTGCTTACAAAAGTGTCTTGAACTTGATGGAGATTATGTTGAAAAATAAAGTTCATATTTTTTATTTTTATCTTTTAATTCCATTTTTTATATGAAATTTTGAAATTCCCTTGTATATACTATATACACTAATTTAAGGAAGAATTAACATTTTGAAGACACAAAATATCTTTATATATCTTTCAATATAATGCTACTTTATTCATGTAAGTCCTATACCTTTTATATTAAGATGATCCCTAATTATTTTATACTGTTTACTTCTGCAAATGGAATGTTTCCCATTTTCATTTTATGTGTTTAATGCTAGCATAGTGCATGTTTTATAACCATGTAATATCAAGTCACTCCCAAACTTCTTTAATAATTCTATTAATTTTTCCTAGAATCGTTTGTGTTTTATAAATGTGTAATCCTCTCATCACTAAGGAAAAAATTAAATTCTACTCAAGTGCTTATTCCTTTCCATTTCCTGATTGTATGGAATTGGATTTAGTATTTCACAAATTTTAGATGTTATGGTTTGGAGTAAGCTGTTTTATTGTATTAAGGTAGTTTCCATCTGTTCTTATTTTACTTATGTTTTATTAGGAATAGCCTCTGAATGTTATCGGATATCTATTCAGAAATTATTGACACAATCATATAACTTCTTTTTGTAAAATTAATGATTTTAAACTATCTCTGGATTATTTAAATAAAACCTGCTTGATCATATTTAATTGTTCTGTTTTTTTTCAATATATAGCTAGGTTATATGCAATTGTTTAGGTCTTTTTCTATAAATTTATAAAGGACTATTTATCTTTACCATTTTACCAATATGACTGAGTACTAATATCAAAATAAAAAACAAATCTATTATTTTTATGATCTGAAATATTTTAATTATTGGATTATTTTAAAAGATCCTGCTATTAATGGTGTCAAGAAAACTGCTTATTTACATTTATCATTTATTTGATCTTTTTGATTACCTAATGAATTAGGATTTATTGCTACTTGCTTTTTACAAATAGGAAAACTGAAACAAAGTTTATGTAATTTGCTCATGCTCAAACACCTATTACATGTTAGAATAAATTTGAACATAGGCATACTCATGTGGGAAGCTGTTTTTAATAGCTACATTGAACAGCCTCTATCACCCTTGCAATCTCTTCTATAGTAAATTAGTCTATTCAACTTTTCTTTTTCTTGATTTAAATTTGATATTGTAAAGTTTATTTTTTAAAAATCACTCATTTTCTCAAAGTTTTATATTTATTTATTTACTTTATGTCATGAATACCCATGGGGAACAAAACTGACCATCACCACTCGTGCCCAAGATATGATGACCAGATCAATACTGGCAGCATGCCCATTACCACAAATTGTGATTATGCTCCATGTCCACTGCCCAATTAATCCCAGACCACCTTCCCATCCCCCTTTCTCCAACCCCACTCTTTATCCCTAGGTATGCTCTCTCCCTCTGCAAATCCAATGCACCACTGTGGTCTTTATTTCCTTCCTTCTTTCTCTCTTAGCTCCTACTTATGAGTGAGGACATGTGGTATTTTTCCCTCTGTGCTTTGCTTATGTCACTCAACACAAGTTTCTCTAAGCTCATCCACGTTGTTGCGAATGGCAGAATTTCATCCTTTTTATGGCAGAGTAGTATTCCATGCTGTATATACACCACATTTTCCTTATATGTCATCTGTTGATGGACGTTTAGGTTGATTCCGTATCTTGGCTTTTGTAAACAGAGCTGCAATGAACATGGGAGTGCAGGTATCCCTTCAACATGATGATTTCCATTCCTCTGGGTATATACCCAGAAGAGGGATTGCTGGATCGTATGGAAGATCTATATGAAGTTGTTTGAGAAATGTCCATACTGTTTTCCATAGTGGTTGTACTAATTTACAGTCCTACCAACAGTGCAGGAGTGTTCCCTTCTCTCCAAACCATAATCAAGTATGCATATTCTTCACTTTAATTCCACTCCTAATATTTCTTAATTCAAATAGCATGGGTTTTTATCCCAAGATGTATTTTCATGCTAACTGAATCTTCTTTTATTTTTGGCAGCTGGCCAGTTCGGGGAACTGAACCCTTGACCTTGGTGTTATAAGGCTGTGCTCTAACCAACTGTGCTAACCAGACAACCCCCCTAACTGAATCTTCTTAAGGTCTGCTTTGTTAGTTTTATGTTTCCTCCAGTAGTTCCTCTTGTCTATCTACCAGTAGTTAATCTGTGTACTTTCCCTTTCTGTGAATCAGTAATGATCCTAGTAGGTAAGATTTCTGTCTTCTGTTCGGGTTGCAGGAGGAAGCCTCTCTGCTGCCAGGTTCTCTTAGATGAAAATGCTTGAGTGGTCTTCAGCCTCAGTGGTATTGAGAACTCAGCCTAACTATGCAATTGACTCAAATTTCTTGGGGCCAGGGAAATGCCCCAGTCCTCACAGTTAAAGTCCTTCACAGGCTATTGTTTACCTTCTTGGGTGCCCTCAGACCTCCACAGGACAAACTACCTCTACAGGCCTGACCCTTATCCCGGAGATGTCTACTTCTGGCCCTCAAGCACTGCTTCAGCCCAGGGAGAGAGTAAACAGAATCCTCCAGCCTTCTCCACGTGAGATGGTTACAGGAGGCCTCAGGCTTACATGTCTGCAGAATGTCACATTTGCTCAGTGATGGAGTTTGGACGTGTTGTCCCCTCCAAAATTCATGTGGAAATTTGATCTCCAATGTGGCAGTGTTGGAAACTGATTGAGTCATGGCGGATCCCTCATGAATGGATTAATGCTCTCCCTGGGGGAAGGGGGATTAATAAGTTCTTGCTCCCTTAGTTCCCACGAGAGCTCATTGCTTAAAAAGACCCTGGCACCTTCTCTCTCTCTCTTGCTTCCTCTCGCCATGTAATCTGCTTGTACCACTGCCTGCCACTTTCCACCATGAGTAGAAGCAGCCTGAGTCCCATGCCAGATGCAGCTGCCCCAGAATCATAAGCCAAATAAACCTCTTTTCCTTATAAATTACCCAGTCTCTCTCAGGTATTTCTGTTATAGCAACACAAAGCGGACTAAAACACTCTGTAGAGGAGAGATTGGTGGCTTGTGGCTGCACTGATATTTAGAGGTGTGGAAAGCAGAAATGCATTCCAGCAGCCTCTTCGCCTTTGTTCTGTTTTAAGGCTATCTATTCCGGCATCAATAATAAAGCTAAAAAAGAACGTATTTTATATAAATAATAGTACAAATGCTTTTCCATTATTATTCTTTCATTTCTCAGTATTTTTAAATTTTTCATACCCTTTAAACGTGACTTTAAAAACATTATCTACCACCTCTGATTTTTCTGGGGTTTTGATTGGAATTATATTAAACTTCAATTATGGGAAGAATCAGTTATGGAAAGAATGGACATATCTTCCTTTATTCTATATACTTCCATTTATAGGATTCCTTTTTAATATAATAGACAAATTGATAAAATAATTAAGTGAGTTATGAATGATCCATTAAATATACTTGCTTAGCCAGGAAAAATTTTCTGTGAACATTTAATGATATAAAAAATTGCTCATAT
Source organism: Cynocephalus volans (assembly GCF_027409185.1). NCBI lineage: Eukaryota > Metazoa > Chordata > Mammalia > Dermoptera > Cynocephalidae > Cynocephalus > Cynocephalus volans. Next base: position 97,225,301 of record NC_084468.1, on the reverse strand, counting down.
TATGTGAAAGCAGCAGAATATTAAGTTATATTTCATAAAACTTTATGATCTAAATCCTGTGAAATAAAAGCATGCATAATAAAAAACACAATAAATGCATGCTTCAAAGTGACATTATAAATTTTATTTTTATTTGTATTCAAAATTTTCCATAAAGTTTTAATATAAAGAAATCTTAAGGAATTTAAAGAATACCTTAACTAACTTTCTCTATTCTGGAATATAAATAGTTCCATAAATCAACTCAACAAGCCAACTCATACTTTCATATCTTTCAGAAAAAAATTATATCTAGCAAGTTATTTTATGTATAGTAACAAACTGATTTTGAAGTTTATATGGAGAGGTAAAAAACAGAATAGACAGCTTAATGCTGAAACAGAAGAACAAAATTGGAGGATGATGCTACCCAACTTAAAGACATACCATAAAGCTACAATAATCAACACAGTGTGGTACTGGTGAAAACACAGACAACTAGATCAATGGAACAGAATACAGCACCCAAAAATAAAACCACATAATGTAAGTTGATCTTTGGCAAAGGAACATAGGCAACACAATGGAGAAAAGATAATTCCCCAGCAAATGGTGCTATAACAACTGGACATTCATGTGCAAAAATCTAAATCTACATACAGCCCTCTCACATTTTACAAAAATTAACTCAAAATGGATCGCAGACCTAAATGTAAAGCATTAAACTATCCTAGAAGATAACACAGGAGAAAGTATAGATGGCTTTGGATTTGTTGATGACTATTTAGATGCAACATCAAAGGTAAGATCCATGAAATAAAGAATTGGAAAGCTGAACTTTATTAAAATTAAAAATTTCTGTCTGTGAAAAATACCAGGAGAAAACATTTGCAAAATCCACATCTGATAAAGGACTGTTATAAAAAGTATATAAATAACTTTCAAAACTCAACAATAAGAACACAAACAACCCAATTAAAAAATGGACAGAAGAGGGCCAAGGGTTCAGATCCTCATACTGGTCCCCCACCAAAAAAATAAAATGGACAAAAGACTTTAAGAGACACTTCACCGTAAAAGATATAGATAGAAAATATACACATGAAAACATGCTCCACATCACATATCTTCACGGAAATGTAAATTAAAGCAACAGCGAAATACCACTACACACCTATTAGAATTCCCCAAATCCAGAACACTAACACCACTAAATGCTGGCAAGAATGTGGAATAGGAGCTCTCATTCATTGCTGGTAGAAATGTAACATAGTGCAGTTACTCTGAAAGATCGTCTGGTGGTTTCATATAAAACTAAACACTCTTACCATACAATTCAAAAATTGCTCTCCTTGGTATTGACTCAAATGAGTTGAAAATTTATGCCCACACAAAAACTTGTACACAGATGTTTACAGCAGCTTTATTCATACATTGTCAAAACATGGGAGCAACCAAGATGTCCTTCAGTAAGGGAACAGATAAAAAAGCTTTGGTACATCCAGACAGTGGAATATTATTCAGTGCTTAAAAGAAATGAGCTAGAAAGCCTTAATAAGACATGAAGGGAACTTAAGTGTATATTACTAAGTGAAAGAAGCCAATTTGGAAAGGTTACATACTGCAAGATTCTAACCATATGACATTCTTGTAAAGGTAAAACTATAGAGACAGATCAGTGATTGCTACGGGTGAGGGAGGAATGAACATTGGTGGAGCATAGAGGGTTATTAGGGCAGTAAAACTACTCCATATGTTACTATAATGGTAGATACATGTCATTACACATTTGTTCAAACTCAAAATGTACAACACAAAAAGGATGTAAACTATGGATTTCAGGTGATAACGGTGCATCAGTGTGGGTTCATTGTAACAAATGTATCAATCTAGTGAGGAATATTCATAACAGCGGAGGCTATGCATGTGTAGAGTGTGGGGATATATGGGAAATCTCTGTAACTTTTGCTCAGTTTTGCTGAGGCCTAAAGTTCCTTTTAAAATACATGTTTAAAAATTACTATTTTCTCATAATTTCATGCATTGCTTGTTCAGATTATTCTTATATTTTTGGTGTTATTTCAACTTAATCTTATTTTTTTCCATTTTAACTCTTGTTATCACTAATATATAGTAAAATATTTTCAAATTAGTTTTACATCAATACAGTTTCTTACCTATAAGAAAAATAATTTCTTATGATTTACTACTTGGTCAAATTTTTCTTAGTCCTTTTTAGTTGATTCAATGTGTTCTCTAAGAGCACTCTATTAACTATAATTGTGAAAATCAGGCCACTTGCTCTTTCTAGTTTTGGCATTATTGCATTGGTGAGAATTTGATCTTATCTTGTATTTATTAGCTGATAATATTTGTAACTTTGTTTGACCTATTGACACAATTTCAATGGAATAGTATCGATTATTACCCCAAAAGTTAAGTGCTGTATAGAAGAATGTCAAGGTCTGCGTATAGAAGAATGTCAAGGTCTGCAATCAAAAATTGATTTTCTACCAATTTATTGTGGTATGTCTAAAAATCTGTGCTCAAATAATTTGATGATCATCTTGGTGGGTTATTCAACATTTATACATATTTATTGTTTTATGTATTGTAAATTGTACTTTTAAAATTCATATATTTAGGGTTCCCTATATACAGTAAATTGAATAAATTATTAGCATACATAAGTAAACACATTTTACACATGTACTATATAACCACCTCCCATATCAAGGTATAGAACAGTTCTAACATCTAGAGTCTCCTTTGTGCCTCTTTCAAGTTAATGACAGGTACCCAGAGGTAACCACTATTTGCTTTTACCATAGATTAGTTTTGCTAGTTCCTAACCTTCAAATGAATGAAATAAAATAACGTGTACTCTTTTGTTTCTGACCTCTTTAGTCACCATTTTGTCTTTGAGAGTCATGCATGCTGCTGCACATAGCAGTGATTTCTTTGTTTATGTTTGCTGTGGAGAATTCCAATGGCTGTTCTACAGTTGACAGACTTTTGAGCTGTTTTCATTTTTTCCATTTTTGAGCTATTATGAATAACGCTCAGATGAACACAATGTTCATGTCTTTTGATGGACATATGCATTAATTTTATTTAGGTATATACTTGGAAATATACTTAGGTATGGAGTTGCTGGATCAAGGGGAAAAGTTACGTCTAACTTTAATATATACTGCTGGTATTCTGTAGTGATTATAACAATTTAAAGTCCTTTCAACAATATGTGTAATCATTTTTATGAATTTGTAAGTGGCAATTTTACATTTTATATTCCAATTGTTCTCTGCTATTATATGGAAATGCCATTGGGGGATGGGGCTGGCCAGTACAGGGTTCCAAACCCTTGACCTTGATGTTAGAGCACCATGCTCTATCCGAGTGAGTTAACTGACCAGCCCTGATTTTTTTAAGTAGAACTTAAACTCAGTAACCATGCTCAATTCATTTAATTCTAATAGATTACCAGCAAGTTATTTTAAAATATTGTCTCCATGCAATTATGTCATATATAAAACAGTTTTTTAAAAATTTCCAATCATTTGAGTTTTTAAAACTTTTATTGTAAATTGGCAAATAATAATTACATATATTTATAGGGTACAAAATGATGCTAAGATATGTGTATACAATGTGGACTGATTAAATCAAGCTAATTAAAATATCGATCACCTGAAATACTTATCCTTTTTTGTAGCAAAAACATTTGAAATTTAGTCTCCTAGCAATTTTAAAGTATACAATACACTATCATTAACTATAGTTACTGAACTCTCATCTGAGAGTTTTATTTCTTTTTTGTGATTTATAGAACTTGCTAGGACTTCCAGTACAATCATGACAGAAGGGTGATAGAGGTCATTCTTATGTGCATTATAAATTCAGGGAAAAAATATTCACTATTTTATTATTAAGTACATAATACAGCATGAAATGTAATATTAGCTGTAGGGTTTTATCAATCTTTTTATCAGATTAAAAAGTCCCCCTCTTTCTTATATTACTGAGAGGATTTTTTTAATCATAAATAAGTGTTGAATTTATGCTTTTTTTGGTATCTATTGAGAGTACATTTATTTTCCTATATTTTGTTTATATATGACTTATATTGTTCTGTTTTAATATTAAATGAATATTATACACCTCAATTACACCCCAGTTATTATTTCTATATAGCTGTGTTATTCATCTTATTATTAAGACAGAATTTTTGCATTTACATTCATAAAATATATTGAGATATTAGCATGCAATTTTCCTTTCTGTAATGCTGTTGCCGGATTTTATTATTAGGTTCATCCCGTTTTCATGAGTAAAGAAGTGCTCTTTTTTTCTATAGTCTCTGAAAGGGATTAAGCAATGTTAATATGTTACTATTTTTTCTTCCTTAAAAATGTGGGTGAAAGGGTGACATCAGGAAGATGGCAAAGTTGTAAGTCCTAGACACTATTTCCCTTCCACACACACAAATTCAGCAACAATTCATCAACAAATACCCTTTGTGAGAAACTAAGAAACTAATTGAAAAACTCCTGTACCCCAGACAAACAGGAAATCAGATTCACTGAAGCCAGTAAGGGTATTCAGGGTATTCATTCACGGGAATTCTACCTTGCACATAGTGCCGTATGATCAGGAAGAGACCCACGAACTCCCAGCTTCACCCAGGAAAGGAGAGTTGCTTCACATGTCCAAAGCCCCAAGTATTCCAAGAAGTTTCACCAGAAACTTTTTCTTGCCAGTATTGGAGCTCTTATGTGTTCAACATAGTCCAGCCACCCAGGGAAGAGTAATAGAGAAAGCAGTCTGAACTGGTGAATGCCATAGCTCCTCCTCCTGTTCAGCACAAAGTGAGCAGATGAGAAATCCCAGATCTCAGATTCCCCTTGGGAAGGGAAAGAGTGATTTGTGAATCCAATGCCCAGGCTTCTCCAGGGCTTCCCAAAGAGCTGACATCTCCAACTAGTCTTGCATCTCTGATGCATCTGACAAACTGACATCTCCAACTAGTCTTGCATCTCTGATGCATCTGACAAACTGTAGCTGGTTGCAGAATAGAGATGACGACTTGGGCTGGTAGACACCATAGCTCTCTTCCTTCCACCTCAGCACAGAGTGATGAGGCAAAAACCACAGCAGACCGCTTTACCCTGGGAAGGGAAAGAGTTGGTCCAGGCATCTAGCACCACAACTTTTCTGGGGACCGCTCAAAGAACCAACTTCTGATTTGCCTATCTCAGAATAATAATGGGACCTGGTGTAATCTAGCTTCCTGGGGGCAAGTGAGAGTGGAGACAGAGCTGCGCTCTGGCAGTCTCCATAGATCTCCCATCAAGATTCAGCAAAAAGCAAGCAAATGAAAGAAGCAGACTCTCAGCTTCTCCTTGGAGAGGGATTTGAAACCAGAGACTTGAAGAGATAAAAAAATGTGTTATATACATAAATTGAATATTATTTGGCTTTAAAAAGAAGGAAATATGCAATATGTGACCACATGGAATGAATATTGAGAACAGCATACTAAGTGAGATAAACCAGTAACTGAAAAACAGATACTGCATTAGTCCACTTACATGTGGTATCTAAAATTGTCAAATCCATAAAATCAAAGAGTGGAATGCTGTTTGTGAGGGACTGGAGGAGGGGAGAATGGAGAGTTACTAAGCAACAGGCATAAAAGTTTCAATTAAGCAAGGAATAAGGTCTAGAGATCTGCTATACAACACAGTATACCTATAGTCAGCAGCACTGTACTGTATGCTTAAAAATTAAAGAGGTTACATTTCATGTGAAGAGTTCCTGCCATAATAAAATACAATGTAAAAAGATAAAGAAAAATTTGAAAGAATACCCCAATGAAGCCTTTTGACTCTCTTTGGTGAAAGTCCTTAAGAATTTCTTTAATAGATACTAAACTATAGAACTTTTCTATTTTTTCTTGTGTTTGTTTTGACAACTTGTGTTTTTCAAGGAGTCTGACAATTTTCATTTAAATTTTCAAATGCATTAGCATGAAGCTTTTCATTTTTTTTTTTACTTGTATTATTTGAAGAAATTCATTTCTGGTATAGATAATTTGTATTTTTCTGTTTTTCTTGATTAGTCTTTCTCTGATTAGTCTTGCTGACGGTTCATCAATTTCATTAATATTTTAAAAGAAAACTCTTGGCTTTTGAAATGTCTATTATACATATGCTTTCTATTCCATTCATTCTGCTCATATCTTTATCTTCCCTTAAAATTTTATTTGGATTTAATTTGCTACCTTTTTTTCTTGCTTCTTCAGATCAAAGCTTAGATTGGTCATTTTCAACCTTAGTTTCCTATGTATTCATTTGAAGTTGCAATTTCCTCCCAAGAACTATTTTAATTGCACCTCATATTTTTGGAAATGACATATTTTCAATAGCATTTAGTACAATATAATTCTTATTTTCATATACTAAGCTGTTAAAATATGAATAGCACGTGGGCCCCTTGATAAAAATACAAGTGAGTTTTGTTTTGTTTTGTTTTATTTTGGATAAAGCAGACCTCTTGGTAAACTTTAGGTCATAGACATAGGCTCCCCAATTCTGTGTGTCCCTAAGGAGAGTTTTTTGGGGTTTTTTTTGGGGGGGGGTTGGTGATTTTTTTTTTTTTAGAAAAGAACATGAGATGCCAGTACTGTGAGTTCGTGTGAGAATTATCATATTAAAACATAGACCACTTCCCAAAATAATAGAAATCATTTCTTAGTAGTCTATGACAGGGATTAAATAAAGAATACCACACCTGGATTTTCCCAAGAAAACCAGTGTATTTAATCACAATATTTTATAGATACAGAATCAGAGAAGCTTGCTAAAGTCCAAAAGTGGAGATATTATTCTTCATTCAATTATGAAAATACCATTTAGTAATTAGTCACTTCTCATGCAATATGTGGTATAGAGTAGCCTGGAGGGATTAATGTATAACCCAATACTTAGGTATTATAAATAGTGTTTGGACAGAGAAAAATGTTAACAGAAAAGAAACACAGATTTGGTCATGATCAGACCTTAAAACACATATTCACCCCTCAGTTAATGAAAGAAAAACCAACAATAAAGACCTAAATCTCAAAGAGCTGTAATGTAATGCATTTAAACTTCACGTTTGCACATTACATCATGAAAGCTGAGTGTCTTGTAGAAAGCACAAGAGAAAAATCTCTTGGCTCAGACATGGCTCTAGATAATCACTCAATTGGACCAAAATAAATTATAACATTATTCCACCATTAAAGCCTCTAACTTACTTAGGACTTAACCCTTTCTATCATCGATCACTATAAGATTCTTATTCTCTATTACCTTGCTCAAACCATTTGTCTTTCTATTACTGATAATTACTCAGAGGTGCCCTTTTCCTGCTCTTTTATTTCCAGTAAGTCAGCTATAATTACCAAGCAGTTTCCTGTCTGCAACATCACTGCATCACTAAGAGCAACAGACCTTTATCAGGCTATATAGTTAATCTTAGCCATAATGACAGAACTTGTAATATTCTAAAATCAAATCCATTTTACAGCTCATTTTACAGCAGCAGGGTTAGTTGTAACAGTGGCAGCCTCTGGGTGATGAGATTAATATATCTTTTGCAAACATGTAAAATATTTGTTCAGCTAAGTTTTGCTAGTAATTTTAATATTCTTCACTGAAATCAATCAATGGGTCACCTACAATAACTCAAATAGAAATAACAAGAAATGCTATTCATATTTGAACTATGTCTGCTCTGAATTCTGCTGGACATACACCCACAAACAAACTCACATTACAAATGCTTCATTCAGTTTTACTTAATTTCACACTAATTTGCCAAAAGAGATCTTCATGCTGATTTCTTGACACTTAGCAACTAAGAGCCTTAGTTTACTCCCTCTCTTCCTTTTATCAGCCATTGCGTAAAAGGAAACAAAATTAGTTAGCAGGAATACTATCTCAAAAGAAAAGTAATAATCAACAGTAGTTGAAAAACAAGTGTTATCTTTATTTAATGTAGTTGCCTTTATAAAAAAGTATTTGAAATGCTATAAAGTGTACAATTACAAATGTTATTCTAGTTTGCATAAGCAGTTTCAGTTCAGTTCTATAGGATAAATGTAAGCAATTGGTTTATTTTCTTCATGGTAAGATTCAGAAAACATAAGATATGAAGTTGGGTCTTATTTAGTTTTACATATACTTCAGCGTTAGGCATAAAATATGTTTCTCACACTGTGAAAAAGATAGATTAATAGAAAATAAATAATTTTTAATACTTATGATATATCCAATTCAATTTATAGTTCCTTGTGCATGGCTTGGCTTTGTATTTTAGCACTGGCATCTGAACAAAAGAACACACATTAAAGACAATAGATATGTGTTTGGGGTCCTCCTTGGGCTTTAATAAACTAATTGAAATAATTAATGAATTAGTTACGTGACCATAAATAATTTATAAAATCTGGGTCACTCAGCCAGTGAGTGCACCGGCCATTCCTATATAGGATCCGAACCTGCGGCAGGAGCATCGCCACGCTCCCAGCGCCGCACTCTCCCGAGTGCACCACGGGCTCCGCCCAAGGAAACACCTTCTAATGTGAAGTATTATTACGTAAAGTTTGTCTCCTCCCTGACTGTTAAAGTGGGCCCAAAATCACAATTTGTGATAATGGGCATGCTGCCAGTATGAATCTGGCCATCACATCTTGGGCATGAGTGGTGACAGTCATCTTTGTACCCATGAATATTCATAACCAATTTAAAAAAACTTTGCTTCCAACTTCATCCATCTACCAAAAATGATCTGCCATCTCTTTGCATTTCTTAACACTGCTGCCAGGAAGACCTTTTCTCTTCCTCACAACCTAAATCTCTCCCATTCTTCAAGACTCATTTTAACTTTCACTACATTGATATCTCTCCTAATTTTTCCCATCTGCATTGATCTCTTTTATCGTACACCTACTGTTTTATGAAAAATAAAGGTGCTTGCCTTTTCTGAGTGAGATTAAGATTCTTTTTTACTTTTATTACAATGAGAAAAACTAGCAAAAATGTTTCATGTTCACTTTATTCCATTCTTTATTGAGTATTTACTGAGCATCAGTTACGTGTCTGCTTCTGTTCTTGTCCCCCTTATGAGGGCAAACAAAAAGAGTGGACATTTTGGTCAGCAGAAATGACAATGAAACAAATTATTAGTAGCTTAGGAAACATGTCAGATGGTGGTACGTGCTGTGGAGAAACACTAGGAAAAAATATATTAGAGTAATGTAACGATGCTTATTGAAATTCATCTAAGCAGAGACTGTTAATTTTTCCTAGTATCTATTCTTCTCTTTTCCTATAGCTATATGCATGACTATCCCATAAAATGTTTGCAATTTCCAATTTCCCTTCTAGTTAAGTTCAGTCATATTATTAAATTCTGGTCAATATTAGATAACTATCAGTGTCAGCTTCTGAAGTCCCTCCTCAGATGACACTTGACATATTCTCTTTGCCCTTTTTTTCCCCCTTTTTAATTACTTACTAAACCTGGCTTACTGATAAAGAAGGTTGGAACTCGAGCTACCATGTTGGGCCAGGATGTTGAGTCAACCCTAAGAATAACCGATTAATGAATTGAAGGGACTCTGGGTTTTAAGAACTTTGTGAAACAGAGCCATAATAATACCCTTGGATTAACTCTGAAATTTATGTGATATAGAAATAAAATTTTATCCTGTTAAATCTATCTTTGTTTGGGGTCTGTATTTACATGCAGCTGTACCTAATCCTAACTGATACATCATTGATCTAATTGAAGGTAGTATTGTTCAAGTCATTGATAAGCTCTGAACTGGACCTACTAATAAAGCAAGGAGATGGGTTGTCTGCATTTTCAGTTGAGTCTTTGTGCATAACTCAGAGAGTCTGACAAGCAGAAAATTACCCAGACTTGTTTCACCCTTTCACTCAAAACAGAAATCCAAAGACATTCAATTACAACTTCTTCTACCTTGAGACACTTTAGTGAGTTGACAGAGAAAGTTCACTCTATTTTATTTTTCACAAAAATATAAAAAGTAAGCACTGATGATTCCTAATCAAAAAGAAACATTTTAAAGGTGATTTGCATACCGTACATTTTGTTCTCTCTCACTGAATTTATATAGCTTAGTTAATTGGTATGCCCTTCTCAAATGCAATGAACAAAGTAATATTCTATGCATCTCACCTGATGTCCATTCCATGGAGAAAACACACACACACACACACATGCACATATATGTGTGAGTATGTGCATATAGCATGATTGTGTAAGAAGGTCTCAAGCTCTCAAGAGAGAATTTTTCTGAAGGCCTGTAATACCTCTATTGCCAGGCTTCTCAGACTTGATCAACACAAAGACTTTTTGAAAGGACAAAAGACATTGTATTATTTTATTACTTTTTAAAAATATATATAAAAACAAAACAAGGCAAAAGTTCTTTGTGCTTATAACTCTTGTACAACTATAAAAATCAAGACAATTTTTTAATTTAAATTAAAAATTTGAAATTACAGAATTTCAATGAACAATATTAATTTGACAGATAATGTCGTTTTGCTGAAACTCAATTGCTTCTTAAAACATGAGTACATACTACTAAGAGCAGGCTGTCTTCAGTACATTATACCCATGTGCTGTTCAAAGGTTTAACTTCCTACCACTTATCTCTCTGCAAACAACATTTTTTTAGAGCACATGGTGCCCTAACTTGACCTTCACTTAAGACTAAGACATCTTTTATGTATTAAAACTGCCTTTGATGATTTATTTTTAACCTAAGAGAATGAAATGGTATTAATACAACTATTCAATGCAAATGTAAACCTAAGCATAAGAATCATATGGTAGGCTTCCCACTAAGATGGAATAATATGAACTAAATGTATGCTCTGTCTGAAGCAACTTAAAAATAGACAAAATATATAGAATGATTGCTTGTGAGATATTAGTATCAGGCAAGAAAAGACAGCAATCTCTGAGGGATAGGAAATAGAGCATGTGCTCTGTGATTGCTTATTGCATGAGTATTGATTAGCACATGTATGTGAGAAAATTACCCAAGGCTGAGGAAATAACTACCTAAAAGAATTACATGGAAAATTGTCCATAGTCCACAAATGTTGGAAATAATACCTATTCTCAGCAAAAACAGTGGAAAACTTTAGAATTTACAGGTGTTCAGTTAGAGTGCTAGCAAGGGTTATTCCTCAGTAGCGGGGAAAAGGAAAGCCTCTACTTCTGTCCAGAAAAGCTTAAAAGTAAGACACAAAAATACATAACTGTTTCTAAATAAATTAACTATGACTCAGGGAAAAAGTTAAGAATATTTTTAGGAATACAAAAATATCTGGCACCCAACAATATAAAATTCACAATGTCTGACATCCAATCAAAAATTACCAAACATGTGAAGAAATGGGAAAATACAACTCATAATGAGAAAAATAAACCAATTGAAACTGACACAGAAAAGACAGAGATGACAGAATTAGCAGGCAGATATTAAAATAGTTATTATAACTATACTCCAGATGTTCAAGAATCTCTAGGAAAGACTGAACATGTTAAGTAGAGACAGAATATATCAAAACAAAACAAAACAAAACAAATCCCAAAAAACAAAACTTCTAGAGATGAAGAATACAATGCCTGACATAAAAAATACACTGGGTGGGATTAACAGCAGATTAAAAATTGCAGAAGAAAAGATCAGTGAACTTGAAGAAATAGCAGTAGAAACTATTCAAAATGAAACACAAAAGGGAAAAGGAATGGGAAAAAAACAGCATCACTGAACTGTAGGACAACATCAAGTGATGAAATATATTTATAATTAGAGTCCCTAAAGTAGGGGAGATTAGGAGGAAAATATTTTTTAATAAATAATAGATAAGAAGTTTCTTAAATGATGAAAATTATAAACTCAAAGATCCAAGAAGCTCAAAAAATCTCAAACATGAGAAATATGATGAAAACTACACCACAGCCTATCAATCAAATTCCTTAAAATGACTAATAAATAGAAAATGATAAAAGCAACCAGAGAAAAAAGATGTTATGTACAAGGGAACATGGGTAAAGATGACAAAAATTTTCTCATCAGGAACAGTATAAGCTAGAAGTCATGAAGCAACATGTTTAAAATGCTTAAAACACTGAAAGAATAAAAGAAAAAAGTCAGCTAAAATTCTTCACCTAGCAAAAATATCTTTCAAAAACAAAAGCAAAATAAAGACCTATTTAGACACAAAAGATGAATAAATTCATCACCAGCAGACCTGCACTACAAGAAAAGTTAAAGTAGGTCATTCAAGGAGAAAGAAAATGACATCATATGGAAACCTGGATCTACACAAAACAATCAAATCACTGGAAATTATAACACCCTTGGTAACTAACTATAAAGAATTCTGTTCCTATTACATAAAAATTGATCATGAACCTAAATGTAAAACTTAAACCTAAACCTATGAAGTTCTGGGAAAAAAAGATAGGGTAAAATATTTATGACCTTGAGTTAAAAAAAGAAACATCTTAGATACTACTGTAAATGTACAAATAGATAAATCTGATTTCACGAAAATTAAGAATGTCTGCTCTTTGAAAGACACCATTAAACAAATGAAAAGACAAGATACAAACTGGGAGAAAATATCTGCAAAATCTAACAAAAGACAAATCTCCAGAATTTATTAAGAATTCTCAAAATTTAACACTAAGGAAAAAACCAACCCAATAAAAAGTAGGCAAAAGATTTTAACAGGCACTTCACCAAAGATGATATATGAATGAGAAGTAAGTACATGATAAGTTACTCAACATCATTAGTCATTACAGAAATAAAAATTCAAACAGACAGTACCTGAATTAATGTTAGCCTTGAATATGAATATTTTTGATCAATAAATCAAGAGACCAATAAATATACTGAAGGTTAGGACCAACTGTTTTCCAAACCCTGTTTTGAGCAATTCTAATATAACTCCAATTATTCAAAGATGTGAAAATATCAATTGTAAAATTTAAATTAATTTTCGTTTATCTTAATTTAATAAATAAATGACAAACAACATTCTTAGAAGTAGGCAGAGAAATGTTGAAAATTTTGTAATAGAGAAGTAGTGAACCATTGTGATGGGCCAAGGGGTCAAATAATATAAATGTTTCTTGTTGACACCTTATCACCTTACATGGTCTGATGTGCAACCTTATAGTATACCAGCTGTCATCTGCCCAAGGGTATCACTTAATATGGCTATAACATCATCCATCATGAAGCTAGTCTAGTCCACTTCTTACTGTCCTTCGTGGGCACTGGTAGCCTTTTCCCAGATCGATACGGTGTGGATGTGTGGTGGTAGGGGTGTGGGGAGGTGGTGAGCAGGTAGCAAACCTCCAATACATATCACATTAAGAGTACTATAATATTAAAGTAGTGATTTTCTGCTTTGATCATAAGTAAAAGATATCTCTACCTCTCAGTTTAATCAGACTGGCATGGTTCTCTAAGACTTGAGAGAGAAGAAATGTCTACTCTATAAAATTGAGTCTGTAAGCCACCACGTACCATCACGTAGCAGTTGTAAAATGCTACTCTGCCTTTTTCTCCTCTGTTGTTAAAAGATGCCATTGATTAGTGGGATGGACATTTAAGGGAAATAATAAAGCAGATAAGAAAGAGGAAATATAAAATTAAGACATCTAAGAGCAAAAAAAAAGTTAAATATTATAATATATGCATTTTTAACAAGATTATCATAATGCTATATAATCAAAGGTATATTTTATAAAAGTAGAAATGTATTTTAAATGATACCCAACTCCATTTAATTCCAGGGGTGAAGAAGAAAACCAGAGAGTCTTTGGGATGTGACACTGAGTTGAGAATTTCTAAAACAAAACATTACTTTCAACTGTCAATAGAAAGCATAAAAAGGCAGTACCCAGATGGAGGGAGACTCCTCCCCTCTTGCCAAGCTGGAGATGCTACCTGAAGTGTGAAGACTTTGGCTAAAACCCTGGAGAGAGCATTCTGCAATAAACAACTTGATACCACTTTATCTTGTCACACAACACTGAAACTCTCCACAATAATTCAAAAATATGCTCCTGTGCTTTGTACACAGGCAAAGCTCCCACTAGTGTCTGCATAAGAAGAACAGGATCAAGCGCACTGTGTCTAAATGGAAGAGCCCTGGTCACCCAGGCACCTCTCTATTTTCAATTGTTGTATTAGCTCTAATTCTTCAAAACAATCTTTAAAAGGTAACATGCAAAACACACAACAGCTGAATAAGAGAGTTGAGTTCTTGGATTAATTCTAGGTGGTTCCTCACCCCAGTGTTTTTGGATGTTAAACAGAAACAAAACAGCTCATGCACATATTAATAATGTATACACACACACACACATATATATATATAACACACACACACATACACAAAATATATTTAAATGTATATTAAATATATTTTTACACACATTTATATAGTGATTAAAAATCATTATTTTTGCCTTCATTTAAAAAAAATACTTTAAAATGCACCCAAACATTTAAGTGGTAATACAGTTATGCTATGGAGCTAGGGAGCTTCCACTATGCTATGGAGATTTTACTTAAAAGTTATCTACTGCTGCATAGTAGACTGTCCCAAAACTTAGTGGCCTAAAACAGCACAGATTTATTACTTCCTGTTCTCTGTGGGCCAGGAATTTCGGCGTGAGTTAGCTCAGTCCTCTGCTTCAGGTTCTGTCACACAGCTTTATTCAAGGCTCAGCTGAGGAAGGACATACTCAGGTGGCCATGGCAGGATTTAGTTCTTGCCAGTTGTTGGATTGAGGACCTTAGTTCTTTGCTGATTATTGATTGAAGGCCTCCCTCAATTCCTTGCCATATGGGCTTTTCTATAGTTCAGCTCACATCATGGCAGCTTACATGTCAGAGTGTGAGCAAGTCAGATATCAGTCTTTTATAGTCTGAACTCTGAAGAGACATCCCATCACTTTTGTCATATCCTGTTCATTAGAAGCACATTCCTGGATCCAGCCCACACACAAAGAGGGAATTACATAAGAACATGAATATCAAGAAATGTGGATCACTGGGACTTATGTCAGAAGCTGTCTAACACACCACTATAAAAGAGACATCACATTATAGGTCACTTATAATCTATCATCATCACCAGCATCATGAGTGGCAAACATTATTGATTCCTTCCAATGTACACTGCACTGGTCTCAGCATTAAGTAGTCAAAGATATAAGTGATATTGCTGGCCCATAGGAAGACAACTTAATTGTTAAAAATATGATTAGATGAATTTTACTTTGAATATACTTTTTGTTTTTGAGTAAAATAATAGTTAATAAACAAGAATATGAAATGGTATATTAACATTTTCAAATTTACAAAAGACTTATTAATGTATTCTTTCAAATGTGACTAGATTTAACTTTATATACACAATTTAGCTAGCTTCCTAGGAATACAATGTGTTAAAAAATGTTATGATCCTATATGAAATGATTTGTCGGATATCTGAGCCAAAGATGTATTATGATGCACTCATTTAAAACACTTTTTGGGTTTTAATGGTAGATGCCATTACAGGATTGTGGGTTTCTTTTTTCATAGAATTCCATGCTAAAAATGATCTTACTTGGATATGCCACTTTGAGCAATATCTGACTTTCCTCTTCAGCATTCCAAGAGGATAGTAGTATAAATATGAAAAAAGAAGTTTATACAAATGGATATGTTTGTAAATTTAACGTACATAGCAGCTGTATTGAAATATCAGTGAATTGACCTTATATTTATAGTTTCTTTAGGATCTCAAAAAAGATTACAAGGTTTTGTGATTTCATTATTCTACCTCAATTGTATTTCTGATTTGCTTCAATTATAGCCTTTATCACCCTGCATTCTTGTTATTTGCTGAATAACAAATAACTAGTAAATACTAATTAATAAATAATAACTAAATAATGGTAATAATAACTTTGTGGACTAAGTCCAGGCTACTGCAGGCAAATGAGATTTGATTGCCTTCATAAGAGATAAGACCTAGTAAGAAATGTCTCCCTTTCTTTGGGCACTGACTATTGCCTGAGTAAGAGCTTGAAGTAATACCCTTAAGAAACACATTTTTTTCCTGTTGACTTTAAATTTAACACTATCCACATCTTATTTTGGATATTTTGTTAAGAACAAAAGTTTGGTCTTAGGTGAGTCTGGTTTAGATAAAGAATTAAAAATAAAGAGAAACATTTTCTTTTATAGAAAAAGTAAATAATAATTTATATATATTTAGTCAAGTGGTAAAGTTATATTTTAAATCTAGCTATACCATCATATAACTGGTCAAACCAATAAACACATCATAACTTTTTGAAGGTCAATCAACTACAAATGCATGGGTTCATTTCTGGGCCTTCAAATCCTTTTCCATTGGTCCATGTGTCTGTTTTTATTCCAGTGCCATGCTGTTTTGATTACAATCACTTTATGGTATATTTTAAAATCAGGAAGTGTGATGCCTCTAGCTTTCTTCTTTTTGCTCAGGATTGTTTTGGCTATTTAAGGTCTTCTGTGGTTCCATACACATTTAAGGATTTTTTTTTCTATTTCTGTGAAAAATAGAAATTTTGATAGTAATGACATTCAATTTCTAGATTGCTTTGGCTAGTATGATTATTTTAACAATATTAATTTTTCCAATCCATGGTCACAGGATATCTTTCCATTTATTTATGTTTTCTTCAATCTCTTCCATTAGTGTTTTACAATTTTCAATATTCAGGTCTTTTACTTCCTTGATTAAATTTACATGTAAGTATTCTATTTTTTGTTGTTGCTATTGTAAATAGGATTATTTCCTTAATTTTTTTTTAGACAGTTTGTTATTAGTACATCGAAGTGCTACTAATTTTTGTATGTTGACTTTGTATCCTGGTAAACCAAATATGTTTACCAGTTCTAAGAGGTTTTTGGTGAAGTCTTTAGTGTTTTCTGTAGATAAGGTCATGTTGTCAGCAAACAGAGACAATTTAACTTCTTTTTCTATAAGAATGCCTTTTATTTTTTTCTCTTGCCTAATGGTTCTGACTGGGAATTCCAGTCATATACTTAAAAGAAGTAGTGACAGTGAGCATTTTTGTCTTGTTCCTGATCTTGGTGGAAAAGCTTACAACTCTTCACCGTTGAGTATGATGTTATCTATGGGTTTGTCATACATGGCCTTTATTGTGTTGAGGTACATTTTCTCTATTCTTAATCTGTCAAGAATTTTTGTCATAAAAGTGTTTTGACGAAGGAACCAAGAATACACAATTGGGAAAGGATACTCTCCACAACAAATGCTGTTAGGAAAACTGAATATCCACATATAAAGTAATGAAATTGGACTCTTGTCTTACACCACACATAAAATCAATTCAGAATGGATTGAAGACTTAAATGTAAAACCTGAAACTGTAAAACTCCTGAAACAAAACATAGGAGAAAAGCTTTATCACAATTTTCTTGGCAATTATTTCATGGATATGACACCAAAATATAGGCAACAAAAGCAAAAATAGACAAGAGGAATTACATAAAACCAAAAAGCTTTTGCACAGCAAAGGAAACAATTAAGAAAGTGAAGAGACAGCCCACAAAATGAGAGGAAATATTTGCAAACTATACATCTGATAAGGGGCTAATATCCACAATACATAAGGAACTCAAACAATTCAGTAGCAAGAAAGCAAATAACCCAATTAAAAAGTGGGCAAAGGACCTGAAAACACATCTCAAAAGAAAACACACAAATGGCCAACAAATACATGAAAAATGCTCAGCATCACTAATCATTAGGGAAATGAAGATTAAAACTACAATGAGATATCACCTCACACCTGTTAGAATGGCTTTTACCAAAAAGATTCAAGATAAGTGTTGGTGAGAATGCAGAGAAAAGGGAAATTTATATATTTGTTGATGATAATGTAAATGACTACAGTCATTATAGAAAATAGTATAAAGGTTCCTCAAAAAACTAAAACTAAAACTACTGGATTTGTCATTTCCTGTTGCTGTTAACAGAATACCTGAAACTGGATACTTTATAAATGAATGAAATTTATTTATTACAGTTTTGGTGGGTGAGAAGTCCAAGGTCCTGGGGGCACATCTGGTAAGAGCCTTCTTGCTGGTGGGGTCTCTGCACAGAGTCACATGGCAATGCAGGGTATCACATGATGAGAATGGCAAGAACATGAGTGTTAATGAACTCACTTGCTTTCCTTATAAAGCCATCAGAACCACTTCTGGAGAACCCATTAAATCACTAAGCCATACTCTATGAATGTATTAAACCATTTCCGAGGGCACAGTCCTCAAGATCCAATCACCTCTTAAGGGGCCCACCTTTCAAATACCATAACAGGTTTTCTCATCAGCTTAACAGTGGGGATCAAGTTTCCAATGCTTAAGCTTTTGAGGGACATTCAACCCATAGCAACTACCACATGACTCAGCAATCCCACTTCTGGGCATATATCCAAAGGAATGGAAATACATATATTGAAGGGATATCTGAACTCCCATGTTTATTGCAGCATTATTCACAATTGACAATTTATAAAATCAACATAAGCATCCATCTTCAGATGAATGGATAAGGAAAATGTGACATATGAGTATATACACAATGGGATGCTATTCAACCTTTTTAAAAAAATGAAATTCTGTCATTTGTGACAATGTGGGTGAACCTGGAGGACATTATGCTAAGTGAATAAGCCAGGCACAGAAAGATAAATACTGCATAATCTCATTTCATCATGTATAATCTAAAAAAGTTGAACTCATAGAACTAGGGAGTAGAAAGAATAAGGATTACAAGATGCTGTAGTGGGTGGAGGGGGTGGGGGGAGGGAGACAATGGGGAAATCATTGGTCGAAGGGTAAAAGTTTCAGATAGGAGGAATAAATTTTGTGATGTATTGCACAACATAGTGACTGTAGTCAATGATAACGTGTATTTCAAAATAACAGAGAAAATTTCAAGTATCTTAACACAAAAATAAGTGAGGTCTTAAATAGCTTGATTTAATTATTTTACATTGTTTACATATATCAAAACATCATATTGTATCCCATAAATGTAAGAAAAACCACATCATGTTAATAGTTGAACACAGACATTGTATCATGATAATTAGTTTTCTACCCTGTCACAGTGTACTTGAACAGAAATATTCCAGCTATTAAATTTTTCTCTGTAATATTATGCACCAAAGTACAAGTAGTGGATACCTCCAGTTGTGAGAATATGAGTTTGTTGTTGTTTAATTTTGCTTGGCTTGTCTTTTTCTTTCACTATGGTCATGATTTTGCTTTTGCAATAATTCTTTTAATTTTACTTTTAAACTTTAAGAGACAAACCCATTGTGCTGGATAACTTCTACTTGCCCTTCCAAACCCAGTCTCTGTTGTTTCCTCCTACCATGCTCCACGCTGAGGAGGCATCAACCAGCTTTATTGTTCTTTGGCTTCCAGTTTAGGTTTGGCCAGGGAGAAGCAGCAGATCACAGGGTGAGAGGAATGTGAGGCTTTGCTGTATATTCTACTAGCTCCCTCGTTGCCAGGTGGTTTACACTGACTGTGACACCACCACCCGCCACCACCCCCCTCAGGACACAGTTCTTTGTCAGGAAGTATCTCCTCCAGATTCTGGAAACTGCTTCATTGCCTTGTCTTTTCTTGCCCAGAGGTGCACTGGCTCCCCACTATTTCCAGCTCTGAGACACAATAGTATTCCTTGCTCATTTCCCTAAAAATCCCTACAAATCTCTCCTCAAGTTATCCAGTTTGAGTGCGCCCATCTGTTTTCTTTCAGGATCTTGAATGAAAACACGCTATTTCATAAATTTATTGGAAATGAATATTTAGAAATTCTCATATTGAAAATAGTTCTCAATGGATAATTTTGTCATAAATTGATATTCACATTATATAAATTTAAGGCAAAATTTGACAATGCTGAGGTAAATGTTGAGTCATTTAGCAAATTTTGGAGTAGAGATATTCTATTTAATAAGTTATTATTTGACAAATTAATGTTGAATTTTATAACACAGACATCCACAATCCCCTATTCTCTTCTGTATTACTTGGAAATAATTTTATACTACAAAAATGTAAAAGGCAATAATTTCCCTTTCAGAAGTTAATCCTATAGAAGTATTTTGTATGTGAGAACAAAAAATTATGTACAAAGCACTTATATGAAAAAATTTATTAGAAAAATTTATTTTAAAAATCTATAGGAAATGACCAAATACATAACAACACAGCAAAATATATAATGTCACATACTATAGTTAAAAAGTATGAAATAGACTTCTTTGTACAGTTATGAATAACTCTTAAAGATATATTGTTAAATTAAAAAACCTTTTTCATTCAATAATTTATGATTATCTCACTTTCTCTGTTTACATAAAAGTATTGAAAATGAAGTTACAGTTGAAAGAGTTTCTCAAAGTGGAGAGCAATAGGTTTAGAAAGTCATTCTACATATGATTATAATAATTTGGAATAGAAAAAATTAAAGAATTTTATTTTAAAAAATTTTATTTTAACTTGCACATTGCAATTGTGCATACTAATGGGATACTAGGTAGATAAAATACTTAAAATTTTACAGCTATATCACTAGAAAGATACAGATGAATTGGGGTTAAATTTTGTAGTAAATGAAGTATAAACTGATGCTTTATGGTGCACAAAGCAAGGTATGCTCTTTTGCTTCCACTATGAGCAAGATCTAGGAAACAAATAAATAGGTAGTTTAGATGCCCAGAAATTTCTGATTATATTAAACTAATAAACTCTTTACAGTAAGTATATGTAAAATGGTCAAAATTGTAATATATGACTATGCTTTATTTTTCTTTTGGCAACTGGCCAGTATGGTGATATGAACCTTCGACTTTGGTGTTACCAGCATCATGTTCTCCCAAGTGAGATAACCAGCTAGCCCATATACTTCTTAAGAAGGCTATGCTTTTTTCAAAGGCAGGAGGAATAATACGGGCAAAACATAGAGGTGTGTAAAAACTTGGTGTACCAGAGAACTATAGGCAATCAGAAAATGCTGGAGTATTAAGTAGGGGCATAATAGGTTGCGGTGGAAGGAGAGGACATAGCAAGGTGACAACCTTACTTTTTAAAAGTATGGTCATATTGGAAAAATGATTAATAGGAATTTTAAAAATTAAATTTAGTTTGTGATTGAAATTAATACCTAAATGGCTAGGTTAAGCGGCATATTGGACATAGTTGAAGATAGGATTTGTGAAGCTGAATACGTGAAGAATTACCCAGAATGTAGCACAAACAAATGAAGAGTTGGAAAATGTTAGGGAGTGATTAAATACTATAAAGGAGATAATAGTAAGTCCAAAATTCATCTAGTAGAAATACCAGAAAGAAAAACCAAAAATATAAAAGAAAAAAAATGGAAGTTGTAATACCTAAATTGACTAGGAAAAAAAAAAAAAAAACTCAGGTGAATGCACATGTCTCTCATAGGGTACATTTGAATAAAAGTAGACACTTCATGGTGAAAGGGCAGAACGCTTCTTCTTTACTAGGAGAAGAGAAGATCTTTACAAAGAGAAGATCTTTACAAAGAGAAGATCTTCAAAGGATTCTGGGAGATAGAAAATACAAAAAAGAAAAACAAAAAAACACTTAGGCAAAAAATTCTTTCTTCAAAATGCTGAGGAAATAATACCTGTCAGCTTAGAATTGTGTATCTAGTGAAATCCTCATTTTTTAAAAAGAAGAAAATAAAGACATTTTTAGAGGAAGATGATTAGAATTTAAGAATGCTGAAGGTCTTATATTTTTCAGGAAGAAAGTAGCAACAGTTTAATTTTAGACTTTCAAAATTTAAAAATGTATTTAAATGTTAAATATTAGTTAAACAACAAAATATATACTCTGTTATATATATCCACACACATATCCATACATATGTATTTATATAATTTGCAAAAAAATAGAAAAATAAAAGTAAACTACTTGCCTTTAGTGACAAATAGGGTAAAGAGGAATTAAGAAAGAACTGCTATTTGAAGCATAAATACTTCTAAATTATTAGATTTTTCAACATGTCTACATGGGCTTATTTTGTACTTGTGTATATGTTTATATGTAGGTTTATATTTGCACAAGAAAAAGTGTAAAAATACATACTTGGAAAGCTTATCACCACTTATGTGCTGATGGAAAATTTGGAAGAAAACTTTTTCTTTGAATTTTTAAAATAAACTTGATGACCTTTTTAATTCAAGAAAATAAGTAAAAGGAAAAAATTTAAAGTAAATAATCTGTTACTGTCATTCATAAGAGATACAAAGGAATAAAATTTTTGTAGCTTCTCTTTCAAAAATATATTTTTTTCCTTTATTTTTAGCCACAAAACATCTTAGTACATTTAAAAAGACTAAGATAGAAAAATATATTTCCCAACTGCAATAACAGAAGGAAATTTAGAAAATTCACAAAAGTGTGGAAATTAAATAACATTCCTAAATAGACAGTGTGGGTAAAAAGAAAAATCACAGGGAAATTAAAAAGTATTTTGAGATAAAAATCAAAGTGCAACATATCAAAATTTATAGGATGCAGGGCTCATGCAGTGCTTACAGGAAAATTTATACTTATAAACACCTATAATAAAAATAAGACAAATATGAAATCAGTAATGTAAACTTCTACCTTAAGAAAATAGAAAAAGAACAGCAAACTAAACTAAAAGCAAATATAAGTAATAACTAAAATTACAACAGAAATATATGAAATAGAGAATTAAAAAACAATAGAGAAAATCAGGAAAACCAAAAGTTGATTTCTTAAAAAAGATCAACAAAATTTACAAACCTTTGTCTAGATTGACTAAGAAAAGAGAGAGAAGACTGAAATTACTAAAACCAGAAACAGAGAAGGGCATTATCACATTGTCATTATGTTTTTTTCTGGTGGTAAGATTTAGTTTCTTTCTCTTTCTCATTTGTGTTTTTGTTCTCCCAGTGGGTTATGTTCTTTCTTGTGTGTTTGTAGTAGTGATTACCATTTTTTAGATTCCAGATGAAGGACTCTCTTGAGGATTTCCCGCAATTTTTTTATGTCTGTAAAATATACTATTTTTACCTCATTTCTGAAGGATAGCCTTGCAGGGTACAGTATTCTTGGCTGACAGTTTTTTTTCTTTTCATATTTTTCATCCATTTTCTTCTGCTCTGTAGAGTTTCTGTTGAGAAGTCTGCTGTTAGTCTGATACGGGCTCCCTTATAGGTGACTTGATGCTTTTCTTTTGCTGCTTTTAGGATTCTCTTTGTCTTTTATCTTTGCCAGTTTGACCATAAAGTGTATTGAAGAGGATCTTTTGGGTTGCATCTGTTTGGGGATCTTTGAGTCTCCTGGATCTGAAGTTCCATGTCTCTCTCTATACCTGGGAAGTTTTCCTTTAATAATTTGTTAAATAGGTTTTCTATGCCTGTTCCTTTCTCCTCCCCTTCTGGATCGCCTATCATTCAAAGGTTTGTGCACATAAGGTTGTAATTTTTTTTCCTTTTTTATGTTGACCTGGATTATTTCAAAAAGACTATCTTGGAGATCAGAAATTATTTCTTTTGCCTGTTCTGGCATGCTGCTGAAACTATCAATTTTGTTTTTTATTTCATTGAGCTAATCTGTCAGTTCCATGAGTTCTGCTACATTCTTTTTAAAGGTATTAATGTCTTTGTAAATTTCCTCCCTCATATCCTGGATTTTTTTTGTCATTTCATTATGTTGCCTAACACAATCTTCTCATATCTCAATGAGTTTTCTTAAGATTGTTGCTTGGAATTCCTATTCAGTCATTTCAGGGTTTCCTGCTCTACAGGGTCTGGCATTTGATAATTACTGTAGTCTTTTGGTGGTGTCGTATTTTCTTGGGTTTTTATATTTCTGGTATCTCTTGGTTGATGTCTGGTCATTTGACTGAGCAGGTGTTTTTTCTATTACTCTGGTGTGGGCTCTGAGGAGAGAGATGTCCTCTTCTTTTTCTGGTCTCTGCTGGTGACTCTCCTTGTGTCAATACAGTCAAGTGTCTGGTGGGCCACCTGCAATGGTGGCTGTGGCTACTGCCATGGCACTGAGCCACTTTTGCAGCAGCTGTGGCTATGTCAGTGGCTGTGGCGGCTCATCCACATGGAAGTGGTGTTTTCAACATGCTCTCTTGCCTGCTTCTAGGTAGAGGGTGCTGCCCTCTTCTCCAAAAAATAATTTTTAAAACTTCAATATTATGAAAAAAATTGCATATTTATTAATGTAAAATATGTTCACTTTTACCTGCTCTAGGAATGACTTGAACTTTACTATACACTACTCTGCCTAAAAAGCAATATCAGATATGGAAATAAATTATTTCATGGCCAAGATATTTGTAGGATTTGTAAAGGGAAAATGAATATACAGTATTTAAAAGTGAAAGGGATGATGGGGCCCTCTGAACCTCCCACTTTCTCATTTCCCTTTTTCACTAGTGTTGTTGCCCTAAACCCCTATTCTAGTTAGCCTATTTGTTTTAGATTCTTAATATGGTTCCCAAGAAAGTCATCAGCATTCAGTTTTCAAATTATTTTGTGTGCCTACTTCTCAAGTGTTGTCTGTAGTTGACTTCAATTTTTTTATATAGATAAGATTGTTGCAAAGCATGACATTTAAAGCTTATTATAAATGTCAGCATTTTAAGAACAAAACTGTAAATTCCAGCACGCAACATAAATGCCCAGGGCAGCAACTATAAAGAAAACAAATAACTTGCAAAAGTTATGTAATTTTAAAGGCCTCAGTAAGAGAAGCACATTCCAGCAAGGGAGAGAAACCAGAGCTAGATTACATTTTATTAAAACTGTAATTCAGTTCAAGCCTAGCTTAATCCTGCCTAGCTCAGTAGCCCAGGAGCTATTGCTACTGCAGGAGTTACAGCCTATGTGTGCAGTAGGCTACACCATCTAGGCTTGTGTAAGTGTACTCAGGATCTTCACAGAACTTACCCAGAAGTCGTCCCCATCATTATGCAACACATATGTGACTATACTCAATTTCTAAATTGGAGGAAAAGATGTAAAAAGAAGATAAAAGGGTAGAGTTTCACCTAAGGTTGATATCTATATAATATATAATTTAATAAGCTCTCTGGAACTAAAAAATATAATATATGAAATTAAGGATTTAATGTGTGCGTTAGTAGCATAAAGAACACAACAAAACACAAGATAAGAGAACTGGAAGATGTCTCTTCAAGAGATTAATAGAAAATACACAAAATAAAGCATAGAGAGAAAGGAAATTTTTTAAAAAATCATGTAAAGCACATTCAAAAAATATCAGAAAGCATGGAAGTGGATAATGGGTCAAAGGAATATTAGAATAGATAAAACCAATATTTATCCAGTGCTATGAAATATGCAACCCACAGATTCAACGAATAAATACTCTAATTTCTAGTAGAAGAAAAACTAAAGGAAGTTTAGCAGCAGAAAAAAATCAAAGCTGCCATGTGATAAAATAGAAATGCAGGAGAAAATGGAAACCACCAGAATAGGCATATATGTAAGTAATTATAAATGAATATTGGCTTTAGAGTCATACTGCAATGTATTTTGGAATTTAAATTATATTCTACTGAGAACTAAGACTAATCAATATACAATATATCAAGAGTAGTGAAATATGAGGGCTGTTCAAAAAGTTTGTGGAAACATTTATGTTATTGTTTAATTCCATTTTTCCATGAGATTTTTGAAGTGCCTTCATGTAGCTAAAGCAGTACTTATAAGGAAATGTTTAGATTTAAATTCATTTATTAGAAAAGAAGGCTGAAAGTCAGTATGTTAAGTTACCCTCCCAGAAACCAAAAAAGAACAGCAAATTAAAACTAAGAGAAATAGGACAAAAAGTAATAGTAAAAAAACCAAAAATCAACGAAATAGAAAGTATGCTATATAAACAAGAAAGCCAAAGTTGATTATTTGAAAAGATTAATAATTGATAAAATGCTATCAAAGCTGATAAAATTTTAAATAAAAGAATCAAGATTAAAAATGATTAAGAGGAACAATTCCTACAGACATAAATACTTTAAAAACTATATTGATATTTTAGTAATTTAAATAAAATGAGCAAATCCTTCAAAAAATACAACTAAATTAAGTGAAGAAAAATGGGAAATAGGCAAGTAGCGTAAAATATTAGACCCATCCCAGTGTTGGCAACCATATTAAAGAGGAGAAAAAAAGAAACATAATTCTGTGATCATTTCAATAGGAGAAAAAGTCTTATTGAAATTGAACATTAGTTCATGATTTAAAAACTCATAGTAAACTAGAACTAGAAAAAAACTTCCTAAATCTGATATACAACATCTTCAGAAAGTAGTGTATTAATTGGTGAAATATTAATATTTCACTGAGATTAAAACGAGACGAAAATGCAAGCTAACATCACAGCTATTCGTCATTTTACTAAAGGTCCTATGAAGTGCAGTTATGTAGAAAAAAAATAAAAGACTTATGGTTTGGAAAGGAAAAGATAAAAGTGACATTATTCACAGACAGCACAATGGTGTGTTAAGACAATCTAAGAGAATTTATAGGCAGGATATTAAAATTAGTAAGTAAATTTAGAAGGTTTATAGGACACAAAGTCAATATAAAAAATAATTGTTTACATATACCAGCAAAAAAATAGTAAATAAGATTTGTAAAATGTATACAATTGTATAAAATTATTAAAACAAAATAAATGTCTTTAAAATGTTATAATAAAATGTATAAACTATACAATATTTAAAAATATTTTATATACATTAGGCATGAAGAGTACAATATAACTAAAAAGAAAATTAAAAAAGAAAAAAACTTGAAGAACTTATGCTGCATACTACAAAAAACTGGTAAGCAATATTAAAGACAGTAAATAAAGTGATATAGTAATTGGAATACTCATGTATTAAAGGCCTTAGTTCTCCTCAGATTATTCTATATGTTCAATACAATCCTAGTAAAAATCTTAGCAGATTTATTTTGAAAATTGTCAACTGATTCTAAAATTCATAAAGACATGCAGAAGTTTAGAAATGGCCATGGTAAAGAAGATAGTATGCTAGTGTCAGAAAAAGACAAGTTGGTCAATAAAACAGAATTAAGAGTGACAAAAAGACTCACACATATAGTCACCTGATTTATTACAAAAGTGACACTGCAGAGTCATTGGGAAAGAGGAGTCTTTTCTGTATAGTAGGCCCCCTTATCAGCAGTCTCATTTTCTGAGGTTTCAGTTACTTGAGGTCAACTGTGTTCCAAAAATATTAAATGGAAAATTCCAGAAATAAATAATTCATAAGTTTTAAATGCTACTTTACAATGCCTACACCCTTCACCTCACTTCCTCTCATTACGTTGGTATTTTATTGTCTTACATCATCACAAGAAGTAGAAGGGCAAGTAAAATGCAGCAAGATATTTTGAGAGAGAGACCACATTCACATAACTTTTGTAATAGTATATTATTATAATTGTTCTATTTAATTTTATTATTGATTGCTGCTACTCTCTTCCTGTGCCTAATTTATAAATTAAGTTTAATCACAGTTTTGTATGTATAGAAAAAAAAAATAGTGTATATATAGGGTTAGATACTATTCACAGTTCTAGGCATCTTTTGAGGATCTTGGAACCTATCCCCCAAGGACAAGAAGAGACTACTGCAATCGGTAATAAATAAATTAGAGATCTATAGGGGAAAAATGCATATTTCCATCTGCCTCAAGTCAAATATAAAAATTAATTGCAGGTGGATTGCCATTTAAATGTAAAAGGTAAGATACTAATGCTTTTACAGTAAAACATAGGAGAACATTTGTGTGACTTTGGAATAAGCAAAAATTTCTTTAAGTAGCCACTAAATATGTTAACCATAGACAAAAGAATTACTAAATTGGACTTTATTAAAATTAAGAACTTCAGTTATCTCCAAAAGCCATCATGGAGAGCAGGAAAGTCAACGTACATATTGAAGTAAATACATATATTCATAATAAATTTATCCAACAAAGGACTCTCATCCAGCATATGTAAAGAGCTCCTACAAATAAATGAGAAAAAGATGGACCACATAGACAAAAATACTTGAACTGCTTCATAAAAGAAGATTTAAACTGGTCAATTTACTTATACAAGTATTTAATTTCATTAGTCATCAGGGAAATACAAATTACAGCCTCCACGGGATACTACTACACACCCACCCACCAGAAAGGCTAAAATGAAAAAGATAAAAAATATCAAGTGTAGTTGAGGATGTAAGACAACTGGAACTCTCATTTTATTTATGTTAAGTATAAAACCAGGCAAAACAAGTCTATGCTATTAATTGTCAAGACAGGGGTCACCTGTGGTGGTAGGCTTGTGACTGCCAGGGGAGCAAGTGTGCCCTAATCATGTGGTTTTCTGCTCTGGATGCTGGTTACGTGAGTGCATTCAGTTTGTGAAAATTTATCAAACTACATACATTTTTGCTTTGTTCTGTTTATGTAGTGTAAATCAATAAAAAGTATAATAAAGTAAAATAAAATTATTGTATCTCTCCTTTAAATGTTTCTACTGTAATCAAAATAGTGTAAGAATTTTAACCTATTATTTATTTTTAAGATACATGAACATGCTCTTCTTAAAATAGAAATGTTAAATCATTACTTTTTTGTACTTTTGTATAACATATTGAAATACTAACTTTTTAAAATATCATATCATCATAAGGTTCTAAGTATTAACAAATAAATGTCTTCAGGCAAAGTTATCATAATTAGCATTAGTTAACAATTGACTGATCAAAATAAAATGTAGATTATAAATTACAAAAAAAGCCAAATTATATGAAAATTCATTTATTATTGAAATGAACGAGGCCTTCTTCCAAATTAGTTTATGTCTGTAAATACTACTTTATGCAAGATTGAGACAGGGCTCGGCATCCAATCTATTATTCACATTTCCCTTTTATAGATGCAAGCACTGAGAAATCTAAAGCATATAAATCAGTAGATAGGAATGTTAGAGTTCTGTTACTTAAATCATCATATTCTTCGAATTCCTACAATGATATATGTCCAAAATCACACAGCGATCTATAATTAAGAATATTTTAAGCTTCTCTATCAACTGACAGTGTTGATGCATCCATCCTCTTTCAATCATGTAGAAAGGAAAGCATTGCAAAACTTACTTACAAAAGCATTTGTTTCTCAGTCATTCACGGTACTCACTTTCACTATTTAAAGAAAGTCCACCAAAGTGCTTTGCCAAGGCTTAGCAAAGAACTATTAATTACTCCTTTTAGTAGTTCACTGAAAGGCACCTTGTTTTTTAGCTAAAAGATATAAGTTTAGGTTAAGAAAAAAACATATTATTGGAAATTTTAAACAAGTATTTCCCTCATTGGTTATGACTAAATAAATAACTATATATTCATGCCAGATTTCAACTTTATAATCATTTCAAAGTGACTTAAAAAGACATGACCTGAGAAAAGAAATGGACAGGTACCTATGCATTGATTTATCTCTTTTTATACCTCTGCTGATGTACCTTATTAAGATTCAGGGGGATGAGATGTATGTCTTTCTTTATAGAGTGTGAAAAGAATAATTGTGAAAAACTATGTAAGAAAGTAGAACCTGTAAGATGCTTCAATTCTGGAACTGTTTTACAACAGATCAATTTTAGAAAAGAGAGCATATGAAGGGAAGGATCTAAAAATTGACTCTTTCAATACTATCCATGCCTTCATAGCATTGAAAAGTCTTTCTGAACCTCTAGGAAGGTGAGTAACCCAGTTTACTCAAATACACAGTTTCTAACAAGGCAGACCATCAAATACACAGACCCTCAAGTACGCAGTTTCTAACAAGGTCTCTACCCTACTAACTTGACCCCAAATGAGACTCACTACACAATATATCTAGATATTTTCAGGTACTACCGAGGGAAATTTTTAAATTAATCTAGACTCTATTTAATATAACTTACTTAGAATTTTCTTTTTATGTTGTTTGCTAAATTTTATCTTGTGTTTTACTAAAACAGCCCTCTTTTAAATTAGATCTTCCCTAGTTTGGAAAAGAAATGAATGAAAGAAATAGGACAGTTTCTACAATTATCAGTAGATATAAGTGAAGTTTATTTTCCTTTTTATTCTTCTAGTCAGTGAACTGAATATATATGAAAGCTCAGTGGGAAAAAAAGTTTCTAGAAACAAGCAAGGTTTAGGAACTCCTTACAACCGCTCTCCATCTTGGAATCCAAATGACAGGGGTCATTTAAAAAGATAAAGAAGACTTATTCCTCTTGCATAGGAGAAGATAAACGAACAAGCACAGAGACAAAAGTGAATTCAAGTAGGACGGCATATTTGTGAGTAGATTATTTGTGATGATGTTTACAAAGGTCAGCAACCTTTATTGCGTGGACTTTTTAAAAATCACATCCATTGGTATATTTATTAAACTAAATAATTTCTGGATCTGTGACAACTTTTAAAAAACTACTGTAAATGTAGAACCCCCCCCCTCGACATTTGTGCATATACTATAGAACTAATTTGGTTTTCCCTTTGTAGCTAGCCCTTAATGATTATCCAAGATTGTATTGAAAGCAGACATCCTGCCTCACCTGATACATCTCTCAAAGCAGAAAGTAGCTGTCCACCACACTTGAAGACATCCTGTCTCCTCGATATATTTACCTATACAATCCCAACCCTCAGTCCAGTGGGGAGTCAGTTGGGACTTTACTATCTGTCTCCCAGTTGAGGTCTTTCAAAATAAAAAAGACTTTCCTTTAAGTTCTGTCTGGCAGGTGTGATTGGCAATCCTATAGCAGTGACTCATTCATTACTACATATAGTCATTAAAATTGACTAAACCTTGTAACTAGGTCTGATTTAATGTAGCTGTATAAGTAACCTCTAATATAAAATGTACACCCAATTATGCAGATGTTTCTTTCAAGCAATTATAGTTATTTATCTAAAGCATTTTTTAAAGGACCTTCCCCTTTTAAAAATTAGCAGAGTGGCCATTCCTTAATAAGCGTACAATTCAGTTTACATACATAATTTAATATATCACATATATGTACCTAAAAGCACTTCTTTCTACACACATACACACCCAGCGTTCGGAAAGATTTATCTTATTGACTGTTAAGATGCTGCCTAATTTCTCTCCAAAGTCATTGTAATAATTAAAGTTGCATAAGAGTTTTCATTTCCCCACAGTGTCAACATTTGGTATTAACAGACCAAGTATTTTTTATCTAAAATGTATGAAATTATATGTTGTAATTATCTTAATATTACTTGATTTTGTTACTGTTAAGATGCAACATACTTTTTAACCTCTTATCCACCTTATTTTCTCCTCTGAATTTCCTGTTCATATTCTTCTCATACTTTCTATGAGTTGTTCAAATTTTTCTTAATGATTTGTGGAAGTGCTGTGTCTATTCTAGATGCTATTTTTTTTATATGTGAGATGCAAATGTCACCTTCTAGTCCACAGATTTTCATTTTGTTTAGGTTAACTTTTTTTTTTATTACCAAAGGTTTTACTGTTTAGGTGGCAATCTTCATTGCCCTTTTGGTTTGTACTTTGTACATTTGAGTCTTTTTATAAGAAATTCTTTCCAATCCTGAAGTCAATCGTATCTGTCTATGGTTCTTCTAAATACTCTTAAATTTTGCTTTTGGTTTTGGTATTTGGTATTTCGTCCATTTAAAATTAATGTTTACATATATAATGCAGGTATTTGTTTTTACTTTTTCCCATGTGATTAACTGACACATCGTTTATTGAATCTATTCTCCACTTATTTTTAATGTCACTTCTACCATGTACCATGTTTATATATTTACATGAGTTAGTTTCAAGGCTCTATTCCATTAAGTTTTTTTCTATACCTATATCAATATCATATTATCTTATAGGTTTATATTAAATTGATGGTCTATTTATCAATAAAATTGATATACCACTATATCAGTTAAAGTCAATATATCAATTAAAGTCTATATTTTTTGCTAAAAGTTTTAAAGTCTTGTTTTTGGTATTTAAAGCTCTCAACCTCCTGGAACTAAAAATTAATTTTGTTTATAGAATAAGAAATACTTTTTAATATCTTAAAACAAAATTTTGTAATTTTACCAATAAATATTTTTACATACACATATATGTGTATATGTGTATATGTATGTATGTATGTAAGATTGATTTCTAGGTATGTTAGAGGTTTTGTTGTTTATAAATAAATAAATGGGGAAGAGAGAAAGCTCTTCCTTATAGTAGAATAACATTCATCTGGCTGTATTAGCTTTTTGTTGGTTAACATTTTTTGTGCTGTATTTTTACTTACCATCTCCATCACACTTCATATCATATAACTGGATGAGACTTTTTCCTTCCATCTGAGAATCACTTTTTCAAATAAAATATCTATTCTTTTCACAATTATTATGATTATTGATAAATTTGGAATAAATTCCACCATATGATTTTTTTGCTAATAAGCTTTTTTCATTTATTCACAATTTTTTTAATCTTCCATTCCTATCTTCTGAAAGTAATTCTAGTAACTTTATACCCTTTTATTTACTCTATCTGTACTTTTATTTTTCAGAAGCTTCCCTTAAATTTTTAATATGCACACTTGCTTCAGCAAGGCCTAAGTTTGATCAGTCCTATTACTCTTCTCCTGAATAACACAAGGCTTCAGGGTGCTATAACCACAATAACCCATCATATTACACATTAGTATTTCATAGTATTGGTTGTTATTCTTATTGTTTTAATATAATCAGTATCCATTTACATTAATCCCTAGTTTCTCTGGTTTCATTACTTGCTTTTATATTCCACTCCATCTTTCTAGGAATTTTCCCCTTCTTTTTTTTTTTTTTTTTTTTTTAGATGTTTATTTTTTTTTTATTTTATTTTATTTTTTTAAGTTTTATTTTGTCGATATACATTGTGGCTGATTATTGCTCCCCATCACCAAAACCGCCCTCCTTTCTCCCTCCCCCCCCCCAGTTTTTGTGTGAAACAAAGTCCTTTCTGTTTGCTTGTCGTATCAACTTCAAGTAGTTGTGGTTGTTATATCTTCTCCCCCACCCCGGTTTTTCTGTGTGTGTGTGTATGTGTGTGTGTGTGTGTGTGTGTGAATTTATATATTAATTTTTAGCTCCCACCAATAAGTGAGAACATGTGGTATTTCTCTTTCTGTGCCTGACTTGTTTCACTTAATATAATTCTCTCAAGGTCCATCCATGTTGTTGCAAATGGCAGTATTTCATTCATTTTTATAGCTGAGTAGTATTCCATTGTGTAGATGTACCACATTTTCCATATCCACTCATCTGATGATGGACATTTGGGCTGGTTCCAACTCTTGGCTATTGTAAAGAGTGCTGCGATGAACATTGGGGAACAGGTATCCCTTCGACTTGATGATTTCCATTCCTCTGGGTATATTCCCAACAGTGGGATAGCTGGGTCGTATGGTAGATCTATCTGCAGTTGTTTGAGGAACCTCCATACCATTTTTCATAGAGGCTGCACCATTTTGCAGTCCCACCAACAATGTATGAGAGTTCCTTTTTCTCCGCAACCTCGCCAGCATTTATTGTTCAGAGTCTTTTGGATTTTAGCCATCCTAACTTGGGGTTAGATGGTATCTCAGTGTGGTTTTGATTTGCATTTCCCGGATGCTGAGTGATGTTGAGCATTTTTTCATATGTCTGTTGGCCATTTGTATATCTTCCTTAGAGAAATGCCTACTTAGCTCTTTTGCCCATTTTTTAATTGGGTTGCTTGTTTTCTTCTTGTAAAGTTGTTTGAGTTCCTTATATATTCTGGATATTAATCCTTTGTCAGATGTATATTTTGCAAATATTTTCTCCCACTCTGTTGGTTGTCTTTTAACTCTGTTAATTGTTTCACCGTATACTAAAATCAACTCAAAATTGATTAAGGATTTAAATATACACCCTGAAACAATAAAACTTCTTAAAGAAAACATAGGAGAAACACTTCAGGAAATAGGACTGGGCACAGACTTCATGAATACGACCCCAAAAGCACGGGCAACGAAAGGAAAAATAAACAAGTGGGATTATATCAAACTAAAAAGCTTCTGCACAGCAAATTTTCCCCTTCTTGGAGTATACTCTTCTGTTATACTTCCAGTAAAGTCTGGAAAATGTTACATTCTCTCTTTCCAAGATTGGAAATTAATTTTATTTTGCCCTCATTCTGAATGACAGTTCAGTTGGCTGAGTATGCTGAGAGCTGTTTTCCTTTTCAGCACTTTGAAAGTAATGTCATTATTTTCTGGTGTTTTCTTTTGCTGTTGAGAATTCTGCTACCATTCTAATTGCCATCTCTCTGTACTTTATCTCTTTTTCCCCCATTCCTCTTTTGAAAGCTATTTGTTTTTAATGTTCTGCAAACATATGTCTAGATGTGGATTTATTTGTATTTATCCAATTTTAGTCTTATTCTCCTCCTTGAATCTGGATGATTCTGATGAATACAATGTCTTTAATAAACTTGAGAAAGTTATTAGTCATTTTCAAATATTTTTTCTTCCCTCTTATTGCTATTCTTTCTTTCTCTTTCTGTCCAGGTAGTATACTGTTCTATTCCTTTTTTCTCTTATCCTCTATTTCATATTTTCTTTTCCTTTATCTCTTTGTGTGACAATGTCAGCAATTTTCTTAAATCACTCATTCATTTCCTAATTCTTTCTTCAGATGCTTCTGATCTCTTGTTAAACCTGTCCATTGAATTGTCTGTCTCATTGAGTAGCTTTCTGATTTCTAGGAGTTCTGTTTCCTTCCCTGCTCCCTAGCTTTTTCATAGTATCTCCATTTTTTGGGTATAATCCCTTATATCTATCCTAAATTGTACAAGTCTTCTCCAGAACAATTTTTCATTTGATTCTGCCAGGCATCACTACCCAGAGACCATTTTTTGGTATTTTTTCTTATTTCCTAATTTGGAACCATGTAGGTATTGTAAAATCACGAAAGGTGGGAGTATGAATTTTCATGGAAGAACTTTTACTACTTTTTTTTTTCTGTATCAGGGTCAGATTTTTTTCTAGCCCTCTCTTTTAGCGCTTTTACAGCTGCTGATGCTCCAAATTTAATTCAGGGGTTCTGTTACATTTTTTCATGTTGTGGCAATTCTGCACACCTTCTCCTTTCCTTGCATGAACATAAAAATACAAGCAGTCTACCTTTCTAAGCTTGATAACATAACACTGCCCATCCCTACCCCACCACCAGGGGGCAGCATTAACATCAACTCAAGTACTTACACTTTGGATTTCAGTTTCTTTTTTCTTTACAGCATCATGATACTTTGCTTTTCTTAGATCAGCAATATGATTAAAATAATTTCAAAATATGTTTATTAATTTGATGTATGTAAATTGAGAGAAATGTCATTTTATGTTAGCCTGTTTTTTAAAAATTATTATTGCTTGTTTTTTATATGTTTTTCTCAGAGCCATGGATTCTCCCTATTTAGGTGCTGTGCTCTTGGTGGACACACACATATGACACACAAAAGTCATTTGGGATTAATATATGTATCACAAATTGGCTTCAGAAAGGGGAAGCATACTACCTGTTCCACAGAAGCAGAAAGATGCTTTTTTCCTTCAACAATTGGCATAAATAAGAGGGGTGTATTATGGTCACCTTCAGAACAATCAATCAACCCACACATTTATTGAGTGTTTGACTTCAAATAAATCCAAACTTTCGGAGCAGTGTTCATGAATTACTAATACATCAACCCTCTTACAATTTGTGTATACATTTATATGCCAAAAGATTTTCACAAATGATATTTTCTCATGAATATTTTTGCTATTTTTTTCTCTAATTTGTCTGAACTTATATAGTGCTTACCTAAGATAGTAAGTACACAATAATACATTTGTGATTGTTAAACTATTATTCACAAACCACAAATCAAAAAATATTTAGCATAAAGTACAGTATTTTGGTGATAAGCTGTACTATTTTGTTTTAATGCATAAAAAAACAATGAAACTCAGTATGTAGCATATGTCATACTAAAAATATAAATAGCTTTTAAAATAACAGCTAACAAGCAAATTAGCTACCAAATGAAATGGCAGCAGATCAATAATGACAGTAAAACTACAGAGTTCTTGCTGATCTCATATTGTCTGTGAATGCAAACTGTAAAAGAGGTCCCTATAGGCCTCCAACAATAACCTACAAAGAATGAGACACAAAGGGTATCGAGCATAAAGATAGTTCAATTTCCCAAGACAGCCAGCTCTTGTCACATCAAACCACCTATTAGTCACAAACTCATACAACTAAGAATTCTCTGGCCTCCTGAGATTGCCTGTCATCTTGACGAAGATAATACAATGAAAGGCACCAGTTTCTTCTGTAACATGTTTAGTTTATTGTTTTCAATAGATCAAGCTATTTATGATGTTGCTATCACATATAAATAAGGTGCTATATTCTTAGATTGGAAAATGACATTAATGTGCTGGTAAATGGAAAAGAAAAGGTAAACAAAATAAATGTGAAAATAAAGTAATATACCAGAGAAAGCATACATCCTCCTATTATTTTATATATCTTTATGTTATTGGAATTACCCAAAAGGGTATTAATCAAACAACAAAATAAAATGCTGCAAGAAATTTAAAAGTTTAAAGCTTATAGAGTATCTAGAAAGTAGCTGGTCTGATCTTCTTATTTGACAGATATAGAAAATGAGGCTCCATGAATTTAAGTAAGGTAGATAGGGTAACATAGCAGATTAAGAGTATAGAGAGACAAGACTCTCAAGTCAATGTCCGAACACCTTTGGAACTATTTAATGTGCACGTAATACTAAAACATTTCTAATAAAGGTATAGATTCACATATATAGGCAATGTGATGCAATAGGAAAACTTGTTTGTGAATCATCATCATTCCAAATGAGTAATGAGTAGCTATGATGTGCCAGGTTGTGAGCTAATTGCTGGAGTTCTAAAGATGCTACCTTTACTCGAGAATTACATGGTCTAATGCAGACAGGTATTTCAACTGGAAGATAATTGCTGAGTTCTGTGATGGCAGTATGAACAAGGTGCTATTTGAATACAGAGGAGGGACATCTAAATCGTACATTGGGACAATTTTAGAAAGGCTTTCAAGACAAGGAAATCCTGGAGTTAAGTTTGAAAAGTAGCAGGAAAGAGCTAGATGGAAAATAAAGGGTTGAAGAGTATTTCAACAAGAGACAACTGAAATGAAAGACAGAGCAACTGGAGAAGGAGCTCTGGGAATGGCTGCAGGAGGGTGTGGAGAGTTAAAGGCCTTGTGGGTTAGGTTTTGTGCCTTTAGGGTTTTTTTTTTCTCCATGATATAAAAATTTCAGTAGAAAGATCACTCCGTAAGAAGTGTAGAGGGTAGACTGAAAGATAGTGAAACTAGAAGCAGAAAGAAATGTAAAAGGTTAATGGAAGAGGCCGAGGCATTGGCCGTGGGTAGGATAGAAAAGAAGGAATGGTTTAAAAAGTCCCCTTTTTAAAAGTGGAAAGTTTAGTCTATAGAATTTCATTGATAATGGGCTATGAGAGAGATGTATACAATGATATCCAGATTTGTCTTATTTTCTCAAAAAGTAAGAAAAGATAATTAAAAAAGAATGTTTCACAGGAAAAACTTCTATGAATTATGGGCATGTTGCATTTGAAATGTCAATAGGACAGCCACGTGGAAAAGTTCAGTAGCCAATGGCATACAGGATTTATATACCAAAGATTTGGAAGTCCTCAGTGTGTAGGAAGAGTTGAAATAATACTGCTAGATGCAGACAGCACACAAGGTTAAGAAATCAAAGATTCAAGAAAGGATCTCTAGGACATCCAAACTCATAGGGAGAAAGTAGAGGAAAGAAGGCCCAAAACTTCTTTGGAAATAGGAGAACAGAGGAAACAGGGAAACAGAGAAACAGGAGAGAGATGAAAAAGACTGGCACTTCAGGAGCCAAGGTAGATGAGAGTTTTTCAAAAGAAGAAGCAGTTACAGACTTCAATGCTGTAGAAAGGTCAAGGAAGAGAATATAAAAGTGTCCAATAAATTACTTTAATTAGAAAGCCATTGGTGACCTTAGTAAGAAGAATTTTATTGTAGTCTGTAGGTGAAGACAATTAAGGAATAAATAGGAGATGAAGAATTGGAGATAACATGTAGAGATTACATTTCTAAGAAGCTTATCTGTGAATTACTATTATAGTAATGATTATAATATGGTCAAGCCTCTTCAGTACTTACCATGTGCCAAGCTCCTTGCCAATGCTTGGCAGTAACTAAGACATTAATCATTAAAAATCTTTAAAATAAGTATTATTATTATTCTCACTTTACAGTGATAAAGCTGAGGCCTTTAAAGTTTAAGTAATATGCCTGGAATCCCACAGTAAATAAGTCAGATGTTCTTAACAACTTCTCTGATGTTCATAGACAGATGGGGATATTTAGAATTAGACCTAGAGAGAAACAACAGATGGGGGAAGACATTTCCCTTTAATTTGTGAAAGATGAACCTGATCACCTTTATATAATAATGAAAAGGACCTGTGTTAAAGGAAAAGCCCAAAAGAAAGAAGGAAAGAGAAAGAAAGAAAGTAAGGGAGAGAGAGACAGAGAGAGAGAGAGAAAAAAGAAAAAATAGAAAGAGAGGAGTCTTAGAGTTCATAGGGTCTATTATATGGGTGAAGGGACCATCTTTGAACAAGAGATGGAATCACATCTTCTAAAGCAGGACTGAAAGAGATAATAGAGATAATGTGTTGATAGTTGTGCAATATGTTAAAACTTCAGTCTTCTCTTCTGTAAAAGGGAAGCAATAATTGCTCTACAAATTTTATTTTGATTTTATAAGGCAAGATAAAATAAGATAATTTGAAGCATTTAAATTGAACTGTGCAGTTCAAGTAGTAGTTTT
Source organism: Cynocephalus volans (assembly GCF_027409185.1). Lineage (NCBI taxonomy): Eukaryota > Metazoa > Chordata > Mammalia > Dermoptera > Cynocephalidae > Cynocephalus > Cynocephalus volans. The sequence goes on along the minus strand of NC_084468.1, from coordinate 97,186,101 downwards.
ATAGCAGTCTGTAGGCCTGCATGTGTTCGTAATTGAATACTGCACAGCCTTCCTAAACAGAGTGTGCTGTTAGTAAACTTGGCCAATCCACTACACAGTTATGGTTTCTAGGTAACCAGTCTACAATTGTTCGAAGTTTTTTCGACTCCTCTTTGTGGGACTTCATTTTCATAGCAGGCATTCCAGATCGTACTCTATCTCCCCCAATACAGCATCCCCTCACAACCCCGCATCTGCACATCTTCAACTTTCTTATCTTTTGTCGCACAGAAAATGTCATTTGATCTTTCCTTAGCAGAAGTGGCGCTTTATTTTAAAGATGACTTTTTCCGCTGTGTCTTAGACCACATCCCTGAGAACTTGGAATAAACAGCAAGCAAAACAAACTGAGTTGTAGTCCTGCTTCTTTTGCATATTTGAGAGTATGACTTGAGACAATCCTTTAACCCAACTGGGCTTAAATTTCCTAATTTTTGAAATGAGAATAAAATAAATTAATAGTAGGTAGTTTGAGATTTAAATTAGGTATTTTGTGTGGAAATGTGCGAACTGTGAAGAGTCTGTTATTACTCAATCTCTTAATCCTTAGGTTTGTAATTTTTTTTTTTCTATAGTATCTTTCTATCTGTCAGTTTTCACTGATTTAGTCTCCCCTTTTTTAAAAAAATGAAAAACTATCATTATATTTTTGGCTCCATTCTCTTTTTTCTATTCTTCCACATATAGTCTTCTTTACCTTCTAGAATAAAGTGACTAAAGAGCCAATCTTTACTCATACACCATTTTCACATCTACCACTCCACCAGAATTAAATCTCCTATAGACCTCAGCAAAAAGCAGGCTACATAGAGGTGCTTGTTGGATTAATGAATGAGTAAAGAACATGTGTTTACAAGTTCATCTTTTAAACACTTCAGTAAACTATATCTTGATTACAAAATTAATAAGTTGAGCCATACATTTGGTTTATACAAATGAAAACACAAAATGGCTTATTATATCAATATCAGTATATTTAGGTGTCAGCAATGGCAGAACAAAGATCATCACTATAATGGCCCAGTATTTAACACTTTACTAGTTACATTGATTTGGTTCAGAATGCAGGTTAGTGCTGGATCTGGAAGAGACACAAGGACATAGCTAAAACAAGACAGCAGGAATGGGAAAGGAGAAGCTTGTCATTCCACATTTCACCAGGTAATTGCCGTTCCTCTTTTATTGTTATCATTCTTCATCAAGTGGATTGAGCTGATTTTATTTATATTATTAATTTTAATCATCAGATTGCTTATTAAAAACCATTTATTTCTTTAGAATGTGATACAATAAGTAACTCTGGCTTTCAATAAAACAGCTGATTAGTTGCCAGAACCTCATCTGAAGGTGAAGTTTGGTAGTTTTGCTCATTTTGATATATCACAAGTTTTCATCTCTCAATTACTCACCAAGAGTATGGAGCAAGCATTTCAAGACTCTTGCAGGAATTTTTGTGACATTTAAGGTCCACATTCCTTCTGATCCACACAGAAGACTACTTTTCTAGCATGCATCCCTGAAAGACCCTCTTATTCCTGGATCAGGTAACATACAGTGGTATGTGCTGTGATTTGAGAAGAGCCAGAAATCTCCTCCCAAGCCAATAGTTGTTCCACCAATTTAATTGCCAAAGTAAGTTAATAACATATGGGTTATCCTTATGAGAGAATAGTCAAAATGCAATTTGACTGATTGATTAAATCATTTACCATTCATTATTGAGTGCCTATCTAGAGCTTAACTGAGTAGATGGGAGAAGCACTCTGGAAATATTAAATAACAATATACAGCAGTGTAGAATTAGAGAAAAAAAGAGAGAGCCATAAACAACATGGGTGTGATCGAGTAAATATTGTCACTGTAACTATAAGTGAAAGGGGAATCCTAAAGCACACTAGGTCAGCCTGGAAAAACTTTGTGAAGAATGCACGAATTGCACAGGATTTTGATGCATGGGTAGCATTTGAATAGGTCATGGATATGAGAAGGACAATCTTAACGGAGAAACACTGAATATGTGCACAGCTTGGAATGAACTGGGTGTGGACTGTATAGCCAGGGTCAACGATTCACATTCTGGAGTAATAAGAGATGATGCTAAAAATATAGACACGTTTTAAAAAACCTAGTCCAAAGAACTAGTAAAATATAGACAATGGAATAGAGGCTTTTCAGTTGGATAATGAATGTTAGAGCTCATTAAACAAGTTCAATGCCTGTTTATATAGAATTAAGAGAAAGAAAATCAAAGGTCATCTGATAAGAATAAAGATAAGAATAAAACTTTAAATCAAAATGCTTTTAAAACTTCCTTTAAAATATAATTCCTTATAGCCTCTATACAGATAAAAACTCTTAGTTGTATGTTAAATACATAGTTTTGTTATTATGTTATAAAAAGAAGTAAAAAAGGAAGGAAAAAATAAAACCATTCTTTTTTATAAAAAGGATGTAGAAAATATATGAAAAAATTAAGCCTCTTTAGTAATTAGAGAATGCAGATAAAATAAAAACTTTATTCTTTTTTTGGTAAAACATTGGCAAAGGCTATACTAGTTAATACTGACAATATTAAAGGCATTCCCACACTCAGCTGGCAGCAGTAAATTCGTACAGCTTGTTTATAAGTCAGAATAGCAGTATGTGTCACACAACCTTAAATAACTTTCCTATTTCTAGGAATCTAACCTAAGAAAACGAACAAAGATGTAGTTATTGAATACCTTTCATATACCAGAAACTTTGCCTATATATTTCTTCTGTTCCAGTGATAACAAGTAGAAAGTAAGATTGATGAAGTTTAAATTTAACCAGTCTTGTTCACTGCTATCTCCCCATCACCTGGAATTGTGCTTGGTATATGGCATTTACTCAATAAATAGATGTTAGATGAAGAGCTAATATTGGAGCTAATATTATTAGCACTATTTTACAAATAAGAAATTTGAAACCTTCCCAGGGCTTAAATACATGCCTACTTTGCTCTAAAATAATCCTCTTTATTTGGGAGAGTAAATGAGGGACAGAGTTAGTATTGAAACTATGCATCCACAGCTCTTATGTCCTCCAGCAATCTAGGCCTGCCATAACTCAGGGCACAGATAAAAACATGATTCAGCATAATCTACACGTCTTTATGTGGGGGAGAAAAAGTGATTTCCTCGTTTAGTATTCAAAAGAGTCATGACTCAGGAAAAACCATAAAGGAGAACTCATGTGTTTTGAGACTGTCACATGAAGGGGGTTGCTCTCTCCCAGTCTCTGTTGGGGTCTGGCCAGGCCCTGAATCAGTGACTGTATTTGTGAACAGCTTAGATTCATGGACTGAAGGAACGAAGAAAGTGTCCCTGCCCCTCCTTACCTGTGGAGTAATAGTATTGTCACAGTTCAGTGTTCAGATGAAGAGGTAGCATGTGTGTTATGTTAGCCATTAGAGATGTGGTTTTAGTTCTGCAAATAGCTATTCTTTGTTGTTGTTGTTTACTTTTACTTTAGCAGAGACATAAATCTGAATTTTTTGTTTTTGTGATGTGCTTATATTTTCTATTGTTAAAATAAGCCTATATTCAATATAAAAACTTAAAAGATAAACGTAGCAGTTGATTACGGTTTATAAGAAAGTTGATGATGTAACCATTTTAGGTGTGTGTTTGAGTGTGGGTGTGAAAGACTGAGAGCCAGGGACAGAGAGAGACAGTGAGAGAATGAGAGAGACTGAAGGTGGAAAGATGACAAGGGACTGAGCACCAGGAGTAATGAAAAACTGCAGATCCTTCATTTGACCCACCACTGACTTGGTGAAGTCTTCAGCAGTTGGGCTGGCCTCAGAGTCTATTTGATGTGGCTCTTTCAACCCTTCGAAGTGTTTACATAGCCAAACCCACTAGGCTCTTTTTCCAAACCATATTTTTTAAAGGTCTGTTTCAACTAGTAGTTTGGGATCCCTATCACCTCACTGAGATTCATCATCAATTATGTTAGCAATATCATAGTAAAAGTAATGAAATCACTGTATTTACCAGAATACTAAAATTATTTTTTATTTGGTCAGTGGAAAATTACTTTATTCTTATGTTAATCATAACCTAAGTCTACATCCACAAATTGGATTGAAAGAAAAAGTTTAAAGAAAGATTTAATCAAATTAATCTAATCGAAACTTATGCTCTCCTTTTTTAGAACTTTTCTACATTTTAATTTCTTATGTGTATTTTTATTTAATGTCTACTTTTTCTGCCCTATAATTCCATGAGGGAACAGGCTTTGATGTCTTTCTCACCAATATATTCTGCTTCTATATATTGCCTGGCAAATAATAGGTAGGTGATCAATAATTATGTGTTGGTGGAATACATGAATGACTACTGAGCAAATACTGTTTCTAGTAATCTACTGGGGGCCCATAGGAAACAATACCAAACAATATAATGGGTTCACATGAAAATGCTATAAATATCAGATGAGCACAAAAACTTATTTGAAAAGTAGCATGGCATGGCTTTTTGGATGTTTGGATGTGTGTGTGTGTGTGTGTGTGTGTGTGTGTGTGTGCGCGCGCGTGTGTGTGTGCGCGCGCGTGCCTTTAGTTAGGAAAACTTTGTGATTCTTCTCAGTTTGCAAAATAACATATTAACTAACCCATATAACCGTCTCTGTTGTCTCCGTTAAAGACAAATCTGACGTAGTCGGTTACTTTAGTTTTGAGAGGTTCCAGATAAAGCAATTCAATTTTCCTTCAGATCTTGAAGAGCAGTAGCCATAAATTGTAAGCTTCTTGAAGTTAGAGATTTCAAGTTTCTCTAAGTAGCCACTATAGTGTTATCTTCTTGGTTTATATATAGGAGACTTAATAAAATAAATGTCAGTGTGAAGACAGTTTACAGTACATGGAGAGAGTCTGCACTACATATCAAAGTGTATTCTTGCATTGAAAGTTCTGGACGCTTAAATGACCTGCTTTTTTTGTAAAGCAAATATTCTTTTATAACTAAAGTGAAGGGGGAAAACATACATTCCAATAGACACCGGGGAGCAACAGCTAGATGCTTTAGTACAAATCTATGGCCCCTTTTCCTGCTCTTGCTACATGAAAGTTAAATTCAGAAAGAGAGAAGCCATCATAAGCAAGGCTGTGGGCGATGCCCATAGACTCTAGAGAAAGAAGCAGACAGAGAAAAATGTTCTGAAAGGAAAGATAACCAGAACAGAAACTGATACTAGAACAGCTCACAATACAGGGGGAAAAAAAACAACAAAAAAAACTTTGTACATTTTCTTGTCCCACCAAATGTTCTCAGTCTTATAGTTTCTTAACTGAAGCATTTTCTTATACTTGTTCTACATTAGCAATCTTTCTCCTCAGTGAAGATTAAGGGATAAATCTTAAACTTCTGCTAGAGATCAGAGCCTAATAATATATACAATCTATTACAGCTACAATGCTCTAAACTCAGCAGAAATACTAAACATTTTCTCCTCAAATTCACTTATTCCTTTGGCAAATAAATACCACCTGCCAGTCACTGTTCTAGGTGCTGAGGATACAGTGATAAACTAAACAAAAAGTCATCTCTCAGAGAGCTTAAAAAATGTCACTTTTGGCAGCAAGACCTAGGTGCTAAGTAAGCTCTTTCTGTAGATTATGTTATTTAATCTTTCAACTCTTTGGGGTAGGCACTGACATTATTCACATTTACAGGTGAGAAAATTAAGGAGTTGACAACTTAAATAACTTGCAAAAGTTACATAACCTGCAAATGTCAGAGTCAGGAACCAAACCCAGTCAGTCTCCAGAGTGTTCATCTTAAACAACATTCTCTATTACTCCTCGAATGTTGGGGAATGAGTACAAAACGAAATCCTTTACTTTGCCTAAACTCAGGGCATCTGACTCTTCACTGAGAACCTAGAGCTCTATGAAGCTAACTCATAGCTTCCTGAAGAAAGAATGTCTGAAATTTATGATAGAAGGCCAATTTTCTAACTGAAGATCCTCTTTAGTAAATCACTGACACTTGCCATTACAGAAAAAAGTCGGAATCCTCATCCTAAATGAAAACAAGGGGACATGCTTCAAGAGCATCACGATTATTAAATAATTGGAGGAAGCTAAATGACAAGAATTGTTTATAACTACTTGACAGCTATTTTAAGGCAGTACTAGACATTGAGGGAAATACGAATACATTCAACTTACACTGGCAATGTGTTATAATAACTGAAGAACAGACAAAACACGAGTCTTCAATAGTAAATATTATTGTCATTATCTGATAGTATTAGTAAAATGCCTCAGGTATGCAAATGAATCTCATCCTAATATATCAAGCTTAAAAAATTCTTTTAACATCTAGAAATAAGAATTTAACCTGATTTCTGTAAATAATTGTTTCATAAAATATGAGCCTCTCATTTGCTTATTTTCTTTCCCTGCCACAATCTCCATTATCAGAGCAGCCACTGCTTTAGTCTTCAGCATTATTTTTCTCGCATTTATACCTTGTCTCTGAGGCTAGCATTTTCTTTCTAGATCCCATGATTCTTCCAGTCCCTCTGAGGGGTTCCCCTGAAGTTCAAGCCTACCGTCATCAACAACCTCATCCCAGCCAGTTTTCTCTCTCTCGACTGGCAGAATAAGCCCTGTGTCCCTTCAAAGTACCATCAACCACAAAACTTTGGCCTACTAGAAATACTTATAAGCATTTGGATTGTCCCATCAAAACACAGAATCATCAAAATAAAAATGACAGGGTGGGGTGCACAAGACAAAAGCCAACTCACATGCCCTGGTACTCTTGTTTCAAGGAGGAAAGAGGGCAAGAAAAATTTACTCCAAATATTACAATAAATAACATTTTCTTTAGGAATTATGTAGATACCACAAATTATTCTTTGAAATGCTAATGTGTTTCCTTAGCATTTTCTAACTAGCCACAAGTTTGTTTGTCCATGCAAACCAGTCATCAGGAAAGCATAACCAGCAGTATTCAAACTTGCCTCTGCATGGATAGAGCCTTAGTCTAGTTTTTAGGCTTGGACCCAAGGGACATTATCTCAAATGCCTCTAGAATGAAATGGAATTAGCAATTACACAGATCTTCTCCACTAGAATCACATTAAAAATAATTTAACATACTTGTTACGTATACTTTAATCATATTATCCCATAAGTAACCAGCCAGTGATCTCAGAGGTCAGTATATAATTACAATGGATATACAAGGGGGAATACAGCCCTAGACACTGGAATGTGATGTTGCCTCTACAATTCTTTCTTTCTTCCTTTTCTCCCTTTCTTTCCTATACAGTTCATTTGAAAAAAGTTAGCTTAGATGTCTTAGAGAGGCACTATAGATCTGGCGCGTTGCTCAAAATATAACAATAACATGTTGTCTTCATATAGGAATATAATATAATTATTAAAATACCTTTGTTGCTATTGTTTTAAATCTCCCATGCAATTCCAGGATAGCTGCTCAGAGGTATTCTCTCAACCATTGAAATGGAGAATCACAATTAGCCATGTATATATTTCAAAATCTCTTTCTTTTAATTTTTATTTTTTGGCAGCTGGCCAGCATGAGGATCAAAACCCTTGACCTTGGTGTTTATAACATCGTGTTCTAAACAACTGAGCTAACTGGCCAGACTTCCACGTGTATATTAAATTCATGTTCTTTGCCAGAGATGGAAAAACAAATGCATATGTTTTCAACAATCTTAGTTGTATCTTTCCACAGCAAACGGTACTTCATGCTCATAGATTTTCTCAGAATCAGACTTGCTACTTTTTGAGCATAGAATGGGAAAACATCCTCTCTGTTGTTCATCCAGGAATCAAGTATTGAAACTTATATCAAAGTAGCAAGAAAATGATATGGCCATCCTGCACTGTTCTCTGGTGCTTAAGAAATTAGTCCTATGTGCACCTTTATGGTGTAGAAGAATCTCTGTTATTGCACACAGAGAGCCAGATATGATGCGGTAGGAAGTACAACCTAACTTAGTCTCTGACTCTTTCTGGCTCTGCACTCCTATACCACCCAACAAACCCTGGGTCTACTACACAGGCTCTACTACACAGAGAAAGGAAGATGGCACATAGGTAGGACCTGATGCTATTACCTGCTCTGTAAACCTACTTTGAGAACCCAAGGAAGAAATGCCAAATGCTCTAATTTCAAACCAGCATAACAAAAGTTCAATCAATGCTTCTTAGTCTAATAATGGAATCAAAAATGTGCCTAGCTTCCAAAGCTGAGTAAGAAGTAAACAGGAGAAAAACTACCACTTCCTGAGTGAGTTTTATGGCAAGAATTATAGGCATTCACACTTTTGTAATCTGATAAGCAATTGGTTACTGAATGTGTATTATGTCTGCATGCTGATAATTCTACCCACGCTCCCCTCATACTATACCCATAAATGTCTAGTCTTCTAGTTACCAAAGCTGTGACTTTTTCTCAAGTTAATTAAATCTCCAATCTTACATTTCTCAAAAATATTCTTTCTTTATTTAAAGAAATAGATAGAAAATAGTTAGATAATAGATGGATGGATAGATAGAATATTAACTAAAACTCAGACAGACAAAAACCTAGATTTTGGGTAAGGGGTGATCATAAAAAAATTTTTAGAACCTTAAACAGAAGCATTTTTTAAGCTTTCCCCCCCCAAAAAAAACAAAAGAAAACATCCCAACCAATCACAAAATTACATTATTATATAATTTTTATTTTCTCCCTATCTCCTGATAGAGAAGGCAGTCAACTGACCTTCACCTCAATTAGGACTATGTTTGAATTAGTTGTTTTTGTGTCTTTACATGCATTATACATGTGTGTAATGGGTGTTATCATTCTTTAAAATATAAAGAAATAGCCTGTGCAGTTGCCTAATTCCTATTTTAAGTTCAGGTTTGGTTTGGTGCTTTTGTTTTTTTCATCCTATTGAGTATCTGGCAGCTTGTTAGTCTATGAGGTCTCTATTTTAGGCTGCCCAATTTCAGTGTGAGTCATCTCAATGGTTTTAGCTTCCATGAATCATTGTTTGCCAAAGTTGCCTGTTAACATTCCCTAAACATTATCAAAGAGCTGCCTTTCCTACTTATGAACCTTGAGGTTTGCAAATGTAATATACCAAGAGGCCATCATGGCATGACTCCCATATTTACGTTTTATATATAAGCAAAACATTGGTTGATGAGATCATCCTTTTCTCAGTTTTCTCAGCATTTTTATCTATCCTTTTCTTTCCTCTTATTTCAGAAAACTTATTTCCATGGCTCAATTTTTAATGTGTACACTTGGTAAAATGTTTGCCCATTTATTCTAGGCTTTTGCTCCATCATTCTCTTAACTGTATCTTAAATTAATCCTTTTTAACTAGCCATCTTCCTCCATCCCTAAACATAATCAAGCTTCCACATCTTAGGAAAAAGATTTTATTTGCCACAAGCCACCATTATATACCATGCCTAAACTATTGTCACAACCTCCAATTTGGTCTCTCTGCTTCCAATCTTGCCCCCCACACTAAAGTTCTAATACAACAATCAGAATGATTTTTTAAAACAATAAACTAGATTATTAGATTCTCTGCTGCAAATTCTCTAGATAATCCTCCCTGATTTTCTCACATCCTCCAGTCTGTGTCAGGTGCCCCTACTTTGTGTTTTTATAATATTAATATATACCTCTATTATGCTATGCTGCAATAATTTTAACTGTCTCTCTCCTCCACTAAACTCTTTGATTTTAATTTACAGTATATTATCTGTTTTTGCATCTACAATGCCTTCCAATAATAAGTTTCAATGGATATTCCCTGAATAAATGAATGAATGAGTGTACTCTGAAACTGTAGAGCTCACATTTTGCATTTAACACGTACTGAGTGTTCTTTTTCCTCTGCTAGTATTTTCCACTCTAAATTTAGCTTCTCATTTTTTTTTCACTTTAAATGTCATTGTAGCAAATAATAATCTCCAAAAATAGACAAATATTGTCCAAGGGAAAAAAACTTGAGCTTAAAGGCAGACTTCAATCAATTCTTTCAGTATTTGCTCATCACGTGCTGCTGTGGATTGAATGTCACTGAAGCTCGACCCTCATTGTAACATTGCTAAGAGGGTGGGAAATCCAATTACGGTTTTTGAAAGATGGGGCCTTTAAGAGGTGTTGGATTGTGAAGACTGTGCTCTTGTGAATGGATTGATCCATTCATGGAAGACTGGGCATGGTTCTGATGGCTTTAAGAGGAAAGCAAGTGAGAAGATTAGCTCTCTCTTGCTCATGCCATTTTCTCTTGTGATGTGATAACTTGAGTTGCCATAGAAAGTCACCACCCAGAAGAAGACCTTCACCAGATGTGTTCCCTGGACTTCAGACTTCCCAGCCTCTGAAATTTCATTCCTTTATAAGTTACCCAGTTTTAGGTATTCTGTTATAAGTGACAGAAATGGAAAAATACACTTGCCATTGGTCAAGTCATTTGCTCTCTTAGTTTCTCCATCTTAAAATAGACCTATGAATTTGTTATAAGAGTCAAAAGGATAATATTTGAGAAACACTTTATAAAGTGTCAAATGCTACAGAAACAATAATATATGTAAGATCTACATATAACAGTGATGGCAGATGCTGTTCTAATGGCATCAACTATTTTAACATGTAATCCTCACAACAGCTTTAGAGGGTGATTTCTATTAACATCCTCATTTTACATATGAGTAAATAGAGGCAAAGAGATGTTATAAAGGTGCATTTAAAAATATAACAAATAAATGACAGAGGCAAAGTTTGATCCCAGGCAGTCTGGCTCCAGATTTTCAGTTCTCAACCTCCACCTATTTTATACCAATGTGAGGTGATGGCAGCTTCTCTGCCAGGGTCTCCTAAAGAGTCTTTCCTTTGCTTCCATGGTAGTGTTTCTCACTAAAAGCTCTATCGAAATTTTTTGAGCCTTTATATAAAGGAAGCTTGGAAAGTGAGATGAAATGATGTAAAAAACAAACAGACAAAAACAAAAAACAATAAAAACAAAGCAAACAAAAGTTCAAAAGAAAGAGAAATACAAGCATCATGACCATAACCTACCTCGCTGTCCAGGAGGCATATGATCATTAATATTTTAAGGCAGGGAAGACATATTGAAGACTCTAAGCATATAACTTTCTTATTTTGCACTTCCATATTCGTCCGTCTCCTTTTTCTCCATACCAATTGTTCCCAGCTTCTTTGCCTTTGCAATTCACAAAGACACTGAAATCAAAGGTGAAGGGTGGGGCTGGAACCAGCAGACAACTGCCAACAGGGTCTAGTCCCACAAGTGGTCGAAAGTGCCATCCAGCCCTGAAGGTGCAGCCCTCTAAACTGTGGGCACTGTCTTAGAGGCAGGCCAGGAAAAGAAAAATCAGACAGAAACTCATCAGAGAGAGACAAAATCATCTCAAAACTTGAAAATACTAGAGTGCAGTCTCTTCCTGATACTCATCCCAGGGAGGAATTGAGAGCAAAATTGAGCCCTCTGATTTCACTGACACAGGAACACATCACTTGTGAAAAGGTAAGACAGAGACCTCCTAATTAGCCAGCTTCTCAGATTTCAGTGAAAAATCTGATCTCATCCATTGCTTTTCTTGAATGGTTAGGAAGATATTTAAATATTAGTTTTTATTTATAAATTTTACTATTTCATAAACTAAAGGATGAAGCAGCCAAGACATCAGAAAAGAGTTCTGTATAAGCTATAGGCTCAAAATAGTAATATTTACAGCAGTTTCAATATGACAAGCTAAAATAAATAAATAAATAAAAATAAATTCAATATATTTTAGCAAATTCAATACAACACTTGATAATTTGAATTAAGAAATTAAAAGTAACCATTATGGGAAGTAGGAAAAGGAATTAATGATAACAGCCCCAAAGTAATATGCTGTAGCTTTTTACTAGATAACTTTATTCTGACTTTAAGAAAAGAGTAGTAGCTAAGGTCTCATGGTCATTTTCAAAGACTGCATAAAGAAACATAATTATAACTGCTCACTGGATTTATTATACTTGCTCCGTGGCATGAGGGTAAATACAGGTCTTAAAAGCTCTCGGAGGAAAGGGAAGATGAGAATGCAAAAGGAAGAAGGATTATTACTTCAATTTTAAGTTTGAAACAGAATTCAACTTGTAAAATAAAATTTCCATTGTCTTAACTATAATTTTTTAGTACAAAACGAAAAGAAAGACAACGTCAAATACATTAAAACACAAGTCATTAAAGTTTCTTAATAGCAAATATTTTCTTACAATAAATATTTTGGTAAATGTTTAAGACATGTTAATTTTAAATAAATCCTGGTTTTAAAATTTGGGGAAAGTAATTAATTGGTAAGAATGTGTTTCATTCTTTGAAGCCAAAGCACTTGGGGAAAAAAAAGAACAGGGATTGCCCAATGTTTTCCCTTCCTTAATAAAATCTAAAAATATATTCTCTGTGCTATATTTTACTTCTGGCACATACCTCTTAATAAAAAATAATTCTTCTAAATAAATCTTATTTCTCAGTAGTTTGCATGAAAAGCAGGTATAGTTTTCTCTCCAGTGTCATATGGTGAAATGTTTGATTGTGGTCATATAAAAGATGGTCAGAAATTCTAAAGCAGGCTATTAAAAATACATTAAAAGGAGCAATGATGTGATAAAATAGTGCCAAAGCTTGTTATGGTAAACAAAATCTTAAATGCTTGAGGATAATGAAAAAGATTTCAAAAAGAGCAGTCATTAAATATCCCCATATTATGGTATCCTAAATAAAGAATAAAGTATGTTATTATTGTTATTAACAATCTTTGCTATATCCAAATCAACACTGACAACTGAACATGATCAGTATCAGTTTGAGTTTTGTCGCAGTTAACACGCCAAATTGATGCAGATCAAAATACCTTTTTCATGTCGGAAATAGAGCTTGGTGTCAAAAAAGCATAGTGATGAGTGACCATGGGGAGACATCCCAGCAATAATCAATCGTCAATCAGTCATGGAAAGTGCTTATTCTGCTCTTATACCAGCCTCTTCATTACTCGCTGTGCACTGATCTCAGGAGAGAGAAGATAAAGGTTTCTTCCAATGAATAAAGCAATAGTTTCTACACAGAGAAAAATGGAGAGAAAAGCAACTTAGATTGGGTTTAGAAATCACTTTTGTTTTCCAACTGTTTTTGGTTTTTTCCATTTAAAAAAGATAGCTTTTTATAAAGTAGCAATAGAAATAATTAAAATGGTACTAAAATATGTTTTCTTCAAAGCTGACAATTCAATATTTCTTTAAACAAATGTCATAAATCAGAGATCTAAATATGAACAGTGGGAAATGATTAATTGAAGTGAATATCTTTCTTTAAATATAAACATAAGAATATTGCTCTATGTGTATATATAGTGAATGGAGTGAGGTACATGGCACCAATATCTTAAGAATATTAAAAGGTTAATCATAATATTAGTCTCAGGTAAAGGTTACATAGCTAAATTAAGTGTGTATGATTCATAAATGTAAATGCAAAAGCAGAACTCTCGAGTGGCTTGCATTTGCAGATGCTTTTGTGGGGGGTATTATAATTCTGTCCTCTTGGGATTTGTGCATAACAACACTGAATCCCATCAGAAGGCCAAAAAAAAAAAAAAAAAAAAGTCATTTCTTCTCTCCTGCCTGTTTATTTTTGAAGCATATAAATTCTTTTTCCTTAAGTGAGTCCACAACCACTTTGGCACCTACCTTGTACTGCTAAGCATAACTAAATGCTTGTGATATGAAAGCTGGTAAGGGAAATGATTTTGAATGTATTTTCATGGTGGAAAACAGGTTTGCCAAAATAGTTTGACTTTATGAAAGGGGAGAACAGCTGTATTTGGTTTATAATAAATCTTTCACAAATCAGTAAAAGCAAATAGACAGCACAACTGCAACCCATAAAAGTGGAAAATATTAAACAACAGGCAGTGAAGTTGTTAAACTTTCCCACAGACACTGCAGGGTTGAAAAAAAAATCTAGAAAATTCACACATGCAACTCACATGAAAAAGTGGACCAAATCACATCAGAAGTGGAGAAGGAATTATTGCTGATTAGAGGGGAAATCCTGTTAAGGTGACTTTTCTGGGCATCAGGATGAAGGTGTCCACAGCAGTTTCCTCCTCCTATTACTGAATGTTAGTGCAGAATAATTACTTGCTTGCCAAAAATGACAGGACATTGACCCTGCAGACTTATTGAATTCTCATTGCTTGCCTCCAGGCCATGTCGGGGGTTATTCAATTTTGCCTGAGGAGGACAATCTATTATGAGAGATGAGTCAAGAAGGCATCCTCCTTGATTGCCCACCAAAACCATTATCGCAGCACAGAGAGGGCATCGGCAGGGAGTGGACAGACAAGACAACACTGATCTCGATTACCCAGGGACAAGATACAATTTACATTACTTGAAGCCATGGGACAGAGGGCAATCAGCGCTGGGAATAGGGCGGCAGTCCTAGAGTGAACAGGTATTAACAGCAGAGCAGAATCTGAGCTACTTGCTTATGCTGGACGTGACCTTTAGCCTTACAAGGTAGTAACTGATTGGTTTGATCTGTAATTATGTAAATAATTTTGCATTGATAAACAGAATTGTTCTCAAAAACTGTAAGCAAAAGCATTCAGAATCCTAAAGTATGAAACTTGGCGATATTTTCTTATTTCAAAATGAAATAATACAAAGTATACTGTATCATAACTGTCATCAATTTTATGTTCTAAGGCAATATCATAGCAATAAGAGTTATTTTGAACGAGAAAACTTGTTGCAATCAAAATTGCCTACCAGCAGAAAAAGCAAGTCTCAATCCTACAACTGTTTCTCCTTTAAAAAAAAAAATTCTGGATAATGAATGAATATATCCTTTAAGCATAAGGCCCAGTGTGCAATGTACCAGGAGTGATGTTGTAAAATTTTGATTCGAGACTCTGCTCAGTAAGTCAATTTTATGGGGCTAATGATAATATATAAGAAAATCAAGTAATGCTTCTCTTTAAACTTGATTGTTAGCTGAACCTTAGTGGATCCCAATATCCTGTTAAACTATTCTTCGAAATTAGAAAATTGGGCACTATTTTTATTTCAGCCAATGAGAAATGCTTTATTACATGTTTTAAAAAATGATTTAATTAAGACAAAGAAAGGCTTGCATTTTTATCTGGATTATAAGGGTCAGGGATTCTGGGAGGGCTATATAAATAAGACAATATGTTCCATTTAATATATTGGAATAATATGATACTCAAAAGACCTAGTAACGGGTAGATTTTTGCAGTCCTGGGAGTTCCAGTCAGTGTGAGATAACAATTCCAATAGAAACAATGGTTCACATTTTCTAGATAATTATATAAGAATCCATGGGAAACTGCTTTAAATATTAAAAATAACCCATGTTATTTTAGAATTCTCCTGCTATGCTATTAGTATATCTGCAGAAGCTGAAAAACAAATAACCTCTCATTCCCCCATGAACACTGATTAATTAGGGCATGAAACTGGGGTGATTTGTGAAAGAGCTTTGCAAAACAAAAGCTTTGTGTGATTTTATGCTTGAAGCCTATTCTGAATCAAGCTGGCAACTAAAGAAATTTATATTAAACCACTGATTTAAAAATTAGAATGTGTGTTAGAAAAGGTTCAAAAATAACTGTCAGCTCCTCTTTTCAAGTTAGAATGTATTAAATAATCAAAATGCTTTGTTTGGGCTCAATTCCAGCATTACATGGATTGATATGCCCTCAATTCCATATCCATGGCACGTATGTCACTCCATTCAAGTGGCAATTTTTGGAAAAAAGATTTTCATAGGATTAAACATTACAGAATATTAGAATGTGTAGGTGCCTTTAACATGAGCAGTTTTGGGCCCTGCAGTATACAGTTAAAGAGATGAGGCCTCTTGTGTCAGCCTTGCCAGGGATGTAAATCTTAGGGGTCTAGAGCAACACCCTGGAGTTAGACTCTCTGGGCTAGAATTCTACTGTGTAACTTTATACAACTTTCTTAACCTCTCTGTGCTTCAGTTTTCTCATACATAAAATGGGGATAATAACAGTACTTACCTCATAAAATTGTTGAAAGCATTAATTGGAAAACTATATTCACAAAAGACATTTGTAAGGTACCTGGTACAAATTATGCTGTCAGTAAACATTAGTATTTATTATGTGTAAGGTCCAATTTCATTCAGTTGGATGATGATAGAGCATGAATTAAAAAACAGGCTACACTTTTATTAAAACACATTATCACTGCTCCTGTAGGGTTTTGTTTGTTTGTTTGTTTTGTTAATTGCATCAATTTTATACATTCAGTTACAGTATATTTTGAAGTCACCCATAATTCCAGTACCAAGAACGAAGCAGAGCCAGCAACTTGACATGTGCTTAACCAAGTATATTTATGTGTTTACTATGATGTATATGCAAGAAAACCCTGCCATACACTATAAATGAGGTCTAAATATCCAATTTATAAAATGTGATTAAATTCTATTGTGGCATTAATGAAAGACCAGTGTTAGCCCGCATAGCTATCTGATAAGCTGCATAGCTGTATAGCTAGTTATCTGAACAGGAGAGCAGATGGACTGATAAACAACTGCCAATCACAGGCGATTTATCACACACGTGTATACATGTGTGTCCATTTTATACACATACACACACACAAAATCATTCTATGATACATGCAGTTTGACTACGCACTTCGTTATTTAACAGAAGATCATGAACATCATTCCATGTCGAAACTCTAACACACTAGTTAAAAACTCCAGCTCTGGATTTAAACAAACCTGGGTTCAGTTAGTTTTGCCACTTAACTAGCTGTATGATTCTGAGCAAGTTACTAAGCCTCTATTTTTTCATCTTTAAAAGAAAGGTGGGGGGGGATTAATAAGCCCTACCTATCAGTTCCTAGTAAACATTAAATAAAATAATCCATTTTAGATACATAGTACAAACATATGGCACTTAATATGCTCTTCAAAAATATTAACGTTTTAAAAATTTTATCTCTATCATAATTTTAAGTGCCTGGCTAGTGGTCTATTTTGTGGCTAGAACATAATTATCAGACCCCAAATCTTAGGTATTGAGGGTTTTTCTGTCTTGCTTTTATTACTATCATTAAAAATATTGTTGTCTTATGCATACATTTTTGCCATTTGGCAGATTATTTTCTTAAAATCAGTTACTAGAAGGAAAATTTCCTGGATCAGAGAGTTCAAGCATTAAGAAAAAAACATTTTAACATACGTTGAAATATGATACCATCATTACAATAAGCTTTAAATCAGCATTATACTTATATAAGATTTGAATTTCCATATTATCAATTTTCTAAATTAAGATACAATCTCAACAATTCATATTGCAAAGTCCTAACTATATAGCTTGATGGACTTTTGCATGTGTATATCTCTATGTAACCATCACCCAGATCAGCATATAGAACACCTCCAACATCCTAGTAGGATTCTCTTTGCCTCTTCTCAGTTAAAATTCTCCTAACTCAGAGGAAAACTCTATTCTGGTTTCTAAACTATAAGACTATTTATTGCCTGTTTTTGAACTTAAAATTTTGTGTACATTATCTTTTGTTCAACACAATTCTTTGAGATTCATCCAGCTGTACATCAAGAGTTTCTTGTTTCTTCTTTTCTGTTGTGTACTATTTTACTATATGAACATACCTCAATTTGTTTATATATTTCCATATGGTTGGACATTAGGGCTGTTCCTAATTTGGAGGTATTATCAATAAAGCTGCTGTTAACAGTATAAATGTATATGTGTTCATTTGGTGCATTGATGTCCTCATTTCTTTGGAGAATTCACCTGTTAGTAGAATTGTTTTTTTTATTAGAGTGGGCATATATTTAGCTTTGGTAGATGTCATTTTCCAAAGTCTTAAAACACTTTATATCATCATTAGCAAAGTTTGAGAAGTCCAGCTGCTCTACATCTTCATCAACTATTGATATCATGAGCCTTTTTAGTTTTAACCATTTTGATGGGTGTATACCTCTTTGTGATTTTAATTTATGTTTCTCTGGTGAGTAATGGTATTAACCACTTTTGAAAATATGTTTATTAGCCACTTTGTTATCTTTTTTGTGTATTACTTACTCAAATATTTTTTTCCATTTGCAATTGGATTGTCTTTTTCTTAATGACTTGTAGGAGTTCTTTATATAATATGTATACAAGATATACATACAAACAAAGGGTTCGTCAAAAAGTTCATGGAAAAAATGGAATTAAAAGATAATACAAATCTTTTCAAGAACTGTTTGAAGACCCCTTTTATATATATATATATATATATATATATATATCACAATTTGTGATTTGCTTGTTCATTTTCTTAGTGTTGTCTTTTGATGGTAAAAGTTATTAATTTCATTGGAAAATCATAATTAAACAGAAAGAATATCTTGAAACAATTTATATGCACATTAAAATAGTATGTGTTTTTTAGCAAGATTTCTGGATATAAGGTCAATATAAAATCTCAATAGAATTTCTATATACTAGTAACAAAGATTCCAAACTAAAATAAAAAGATATAACCAAGTTTAGAAGTCTCAAAAATATCAAATACTTAGGAATAAATTAAAAGAAGAATGTAGAAGCCTTTCCACTAAAAACTAGAAAATACTGATTTGATAAAGATGATCTAAATAAATGGAGAATTATACTATTTTCACGAATTGGAATATTCAGTATTGTTAATATCTTGATTCTCCAAAATTGATCTGTATCTTTTGATTTAGATTCAATAAAATAAAAATCAAATTAACAGCAGGTATTTTTGTTAGAATAGATGAGGTAATTTTAGAATTTGTTTGGAAATGCAGAGAACTTAGAATAGACAAGACAATTTTTAAGAGCAACAAACTAAAACACTGTTAAGAATTACCTATAGAAATTATGGTAGTGTGATACTGGCATAAAGATAGACAAATGTACCAAGGAAATAGAACAAAGAACCAGAATATAGACTAACACATATGTATTCACGTGATTTGTGGCCAAGACATCAATATCTCACAAAGGGAAAGAATATGTTTTTGTTTTTTCAGTATATTATGCTGAAGCAATAGGATATTCATGAGAAAAAAAGTAAACTTTGACCTCTACCTCACACATACAAAAATTTAGTTGGAAATCAATGTTTCTTTTTTCTTGTAAATACATTATTTCTAATATAATACATAGAAATGATGTATTGGTGATATTCTTTTTACATTTATTTGAATACTAACAGAGTTAGTTTCTTCAATTTTCTGTTTATTTTTTTATGATATTTGTTTGTGTTTTTTGGCTTATTTTTCTATTAAGGTATTCATTAATTAATTTGGTTAAGCACTCTAAGGGTAAGAATATTAACCCTTTTCTATTACATGTGTTATAATTCATTCATAGTTTATGATATTTTTGTCTCTCTAAAATTAATAATTAAATTTTATTTTGGCAAATTTATTAATGCATTTTCTTTATGGCTAAGTCTGTGAGTGTCATGTTTGGACATTCTTCCTTTATTGTACTAAAGCATATTTTCTTCTCATATTTTTTGGTTTTATTTTATGCATTTAATCTTAATCCAATTAATATTAATTTTAACTTTTTTAGAATTATGTCTAGAACTTTATCTTTAATCAATAGTTAGACGGTTGTCTCAATATCATTTTTTGAATGATTAATAGATCTTCCCAATTTTTTGAGTGCCATCTTCATCAACTTCTAAAACTGCATATATTTTTACCTATGTTTGTGAATTTCTATTTTGTTTCCTTGATTCATAGGTTTTTACCTAGGACAATATCTCAACATTAAAAAAAAAGTTCTTCATTGTTTTAAGGGTACAGAGAGAGTTGCATCTCGCCTTGGCTGGAAACAATATTAATAACATTGATAACAACAGCAATCCTTGGATTATGCCTAAACAAAACTTTCAGAAAAGATTAAAAGGGTCAAGAAATAAAGAGAATCCAAACTCATGCTTCTTTAACACAATTTTATGGGAGCAATGTGATGAGAAGAGATATTACTTAGCATGCTAACAATAGTTGACAAGTAGGAAAGATTTCCTATGGACCTTCTGCAATCCTGATTCATCCAAGAAAGGTAGGTGCATATTACAAGTAGTTGGGACTTTGTTATAAAAGCAAAATAAAGCAAAAGACTATACCCCTAGTTTGTGCTTTTTATACCACAGGCCCTATTGTAAGGTAATTAAAATGATAGAAATTAAAGATACTTCCACACATATAATTAGAATTTACTCTACAGTTTTAAACATATGGAGGGTATAAGAAAGATAGAGCTAATTTGAGTAACATATTCCTGAATTTCAGGAAAAGAGGGAATCCTTCAGCCTTCCAGGGGCCTGTGATACTAGCACAAGCACATTAAATATTGGTGTTGCTTTGCCCCCCCACGGATTTGTCATCCGTCTTCCCCTGGGTGACAGAGCTGCAAAGGATTATGCAAAGCCCATCTCTCCCAAGCAGTGAGAAGCCCCGAAGTGGTTAATCTCCCCCAGAACCCTCAAGCAAGAGGCATCCTTCCTTGGGAAATTAACCCTGAATTTGGGTTCTCTTCCTGCATTTATTCTCCAGACGAAGAAGTTACAGGAAGAGACATGTGTGGTTTTTGCTAAGTACTTTTTAACAAGTTTAACAATAGAAGCTGGTAACATTCAGTAAAAACAAGTCAGATGACATACCCTTAAACAATTAAGTGATCCACCAACAAAAGCTTGATCTAGCAAACAACATTCCTTCTCCCTCCAGCAGCTTCCCAGTATCTATACATATCAATCAGTAACTAGTCTGTCTTTGAGCCAGCAACCTTGCCGTGTTACAAATCTTTATCTTACACCAGAGACTTTATAGCCTGAGGAAAATTTCTTGTCCTTTGCAAGATCAATATTTGAAACTGCAAAGCTTTGGAAAACCAGGCCCTGTGAAGTACATTTGCTTTATGAATCCTTTACATATTGGAATATGTTGGAATAAACATACTGAATATGTATTTCAGGTGTGATTACAGGTGCTAAATACACATGGGTTCTAACAGGACTTTAAAAATTCAAAGGTGAGATATATAGAATAGATTTGGAAGAGGAATTTGGAAATATAATTTGAAGCCCTTTAAAATGAACAATTGGGAGAAAATTTCTGCTTCTCTCAAAATATTCCCTGGAACCATCAGCAACAGAAAGAATGCTGAGATAAGAAGCACCTTTAGTCTATCAATCTAACAATATCCTCTCATTGCTCCTTTCCTATTTTATAAGTTATTGCTTTTCATGGAACAAGAGAACAGATGCTGCCCTATTTTAATTCCACTTTAAACTGCAGAATTAGGTTTATATTCCCTGCAGAAGGACAGCAGAAAAGTATTCCAAGTTAGTTCTATATGAAATATATATAAATTAGTGAAAAATCAGACCAACCCTCTGGTTCTATGCACAATAGTTCTTATTTTATACATGTTTATAGATATTTAATTCATTCACATTCATTTATCTATTCAGCAACCACTAATGAAGTTCTAGGTATGTAAACACTGCAAGGCTTTGAGACTATAAAATGCCTTTAGATATAGACACTACACTAGTAGAGTTTACAGTCTAGTGAGTGTCAAATGACCAGTGAAAACTAAACAGTATGGTAACTAAAATAATTAGCTGGATAGGCACAGGAGAAGGAATAACTGGCCTAATCTAGGAAGGGGATAATTCCAAACGGTCTTTGATACAAAATAATCAGGGTTTGCATCATAGCCGTGCCACTAAATAGCTATGTGACTTATGGCACTGACTATCAGCTTACTCCTCTATAAAGTGGATCTTTACTGATAACTACCCATAGGATTATTGGATGAACTACATAGAATATATGAAGTCCTTACCAAAATCCCAAGTACATGATATAAATGAAAATTATTTTTAGCAGTGGAGGCCATCCTCAATTTTCATTTATTCAACTTTTACAACAATTTGACTATTTTCTTATTTTACTCTAATAACCATAAATTGCTTTTTAAGTATCGAAATGAATGATTAATACCAAAACTGTTGATGGCACAGCAGACCAGCCTCTCTGTTTCTGCCATTTTTCACCATGTGACACCTTTCATCTCTGTAGAGTCACCACCAAGAACAAGGCCCTCACCAGATGTGTTCCCTGTACTTTGGACTTCCAGACTCTAAAAATGTAATCATAAATATTGTTTCTTTACAAATTACCTAGTTTCAAGTATTCTGTTATAAGCAACAGAAATGGACTACTAGTTTTATCATCTACATATGTTCAACAGAGTTTGACAATTTATTCTACAATGTAATTGTAAAATACCTTTACTTTTCTATGTAAATAAGTTTAAAAACAGAAAACAGTATTGGGATAAGAAGTATAGTTGTCATGAAATTATTGTAATACAGGCAAAGTTGGGAATCATTAGAAATGACAAAAAAGCTAATCTTCAGTTTCAAAGTAAAGCCTATTATTCAGCTTTCATATTTTCTAAATGTTTCAGAAATGCATCATAGACAGTAGGAAGCTACTTGTCATATTTTGAAGAGTCAGAGAATACTTCACATAAGAGATCATGTTTAGTAATGAGCACGTTCATGACATTTTGAAACGAAGAGGAGGAGCTATTCAGACAGGAAATGGAGGCAAAACCTTAAAAGCATGAACATGCATCATGTGTCAATTAAGTAGTGAGAAGTTCAGTATAATTAGAACATGGGAGTCCTGAATGGAAGAGAGGAATGTTAGGTAACAGAGGTAATGGGAAAGTTTATGGAGGGACTTGTGTGTCAAGCTAAGAAGTAAGAATATAATTAGGTACATTTGAAGAAATGATAGAATGGAACCAGTCCATGCCTAGGACTTTGCAAGGAAACTTTCTTGTATTGTGGCCATTTAGAGGATATGAGTAGGGGAAGGTTAGACCTTACAGGAAGGAAAGGGGGAAGGGATATTAGAGAAAGGACTCCATTTAAGAGAGTAATTTTAGAATGGTTCAAAGAGGAAGGAATTGATATTCTAATCTGGGAAGACTAGAGCTATTGGGGCTCATCATTTTGTATCTAAAGCCTTTCATGGTTCTTGGTTCATAACAGGCACTCAGTTACAGCTTGAATATAGAAAAGAATTAAGAAACAAGTTGACTAAACTTATCTTTGGGAACAAAGCCAGAAGCTATAATTTTAATATTGTGCTACGAACTGCATTTCTTAATTGTATTTCTAGGACATCCTCTCCAACAATTAAAATAAGAAGATGCTTCAGATATACATTATCATAACTATTATAAATAAATGAAGACCCTTGGGAAAGCTAAAGAAAATAAAATTCTTCATTCCTGAGTTATGAGTTTAAGCAACATATATTTTTAAATGTTTAAAATATATTGCCCATTTCTTGGGTGGGGGGTAATAATTTCTTTGCCTCTAACTCCTACATATATTTATAAATAAAATTTCTCAATGTTTAAAAAAGGCATAGAATTTCACAAATGCTTTAGAAACTTCCAAGTATTGTTTCAGAACAATTATCACTTATTCTGTGATTTGGGGCAAATGATTTAACTTCCTTCAGTTTCAATTTCCCTCTTTTTTTTGGTAGAGGTAATATTATTCCCCCTTTTCAAAGACTGGCTTCATTAATAAATTAGTATTGGCAAAGATTAATAGTACATGTGGATGCAAACTACTACTGTTTTATTTTTCTCTTCCTAATTTCATATTTTCTAAATAAAATTTAGTTTAGTTAATTTTGATGAATGTGATATTAAATTTAATTTTTTAGCTGTCATTTACCTAGTTCCCATTATGTTCCAAACACTATGCTAAAGCTATACAAGCTTTATCTTATCTAGCAAAAAACCCAGGTAAGTAATGTTATCCCCATTGTATAGATGAGGAAAATGAGTTAGAGAGATTAGTAATCTGCTTAAAGTTATACAGTTATAAATGAAGAGATTTGAAAACCGTTTTCACAACTAATAAGTTAAATTAGTCACTATTAATATTTGATATTTTATACTAATCATAAATATTACTAGATCTGCTGCTTCTCACAATCTCTAGGAATTAAAATTAAACTAATAAATTAGTTTATGCCTTATAATCAGATATCAGGTAGGTAGTATCCAATCACCTATTCTTTTCTTTATTAAATTTAATTATTTATATATGTGCTCCTGTAAAACTTGCTTAGTAAAATAAGTCTAGTAAATTAAAATAAATTTTACTTAATAAAATAAGTTCAATATCTTTGTAGGTTCTATTATTTCCAAGTTATAAAATAACCTTCATTATTACCAATACCACCTCGATCAATATTTCATTGCTTCATGCTCATCAGTCTGTTGAATATCACGTGAACTGATTCACATAAATATTACTCTTCATCCACAGCGACTTTTTATTTGAAAGAGCTGAAATAGCTCCTGGTCCATGGATTTTAGGCACTGAAGTATTGAAATGTTCACCTTTTATGTTTAAGCTTATACCAACAACTGTCTTTTATTTCCATCTTTTTTATCTCCAATTAAAAGACATTTCCTGATATTACCATAATTTAATGGCAAGGGTTTTTTTGCTTTTGCTTTTTAATTTATTTATTAATTTTTTTTGGATCTCATATGCAGAGCTTCATCCTCAAATTTAATTTCCTCTTAGTCTTCTTTATGGAGTATTTTTCAACTACCAGTTTTGGCATTCCAGATAAGGAAATATTACCTTTCTATTTTTATTGTGCTCTTAGGTCAGATTCTCTATCATTTAGAAACATTACCAGTTAATCTTTTTAATTTCCCATTTACTTTGTACTTACTTATAGACAATTAAGTCCAGTATGTTAATATTACTCATCACTTATCTTATACTTTATCTTCGCTTGTAGAACTCCCTTTTCTCTCCATTGTGCATGTTGAGATTATTTGGGCTAAGCAAAAGATCCTCTCTTAATACCCAATTTAAAGCCAACTTAATGAGTCCTGCCAGTTCTGAACACAACAGGGAGTTTGGTATCCCATCTGGTTAAGTGGAGACTACAATAACTTCCATGATGAGGACATCTGTTTAGAAAAATCAGAGTTCCATAAATCCAAAACTCTCCTTCCTGTACCACTAACACACCCACCATTGGTGCTTGATCTTTATTCTCTTCATTTGTGATAGCGTGGTCTTTGAGATGACTTCTCCTCAATTCTCTCACTTAAGCTACTCCATAGATGTAAAATAAAGCATTGCAAGTTAAAATTATGCAACATCAAGTTCAGTTTTATTCTTTTTTACTCCACTGTGTTTATTTTCATCAAATATATTTAGAAAGTGATAAGAGTATAGACTTGATGATGGGAGTAGCAATAGTAATCATCAACATTTATACAATGTTCACTATATAAAAGGCACTTAACTAGAGTCTGTATGCATTATTTCCTTTAATCCTCACACAGCATTACAAGCAGGGTAAAGGAGCATTTCAATTGTCTCTCCAACATTCTTTCCATTCCTTGTTAATTGCAGAGCAAACAGGAGCAAGTGATAGAGTAATGATACACTGTGAAAAAAATATAAAAACAAAAGTCCCTGCCCTCGTGAAGTTCACATTCTCCCCTTCTCCTGAAGCCTACCCAACCTGTGGACTCAGATGTTTGAGCCAAGTAATTTATTCATGTTATCTAATTAAATGTGTAATTGGAACAATTTTTCCTTGAAAACAAAATGGGGTTTGTGCCTTAATTATATAGAAAGGGGAGAATAAGGAATACCTTACCTAACCAAAAACCAGAAATGTAACCTTATATTTGTGACAATTCAACTCAGCAAGTATTTTTAGGACCTTTTATGTGCAAGACACTGTGATAATCACTAGAAATGCAAATACAATGGAATACAGGCCCACATTTTCAAGCAGAACACAGAGGGTGCCAAAACTGCAACAAAGACCTTTTAAAAAAGTAAAAGTATTTATCTCATGAATGTTATTATAAAAATCCTCAGTCTCTTTCTCTCCCAACTTTTTTACCTTTATGTTACACACCTTTCTAATATCTAACATGATATCTTGTAAAGAAGAAATTAGAGGATGACTTACTTTCTACAGTGAAAAGTGGTTTTTCATAGCAATGAGAGAGAGGGGAACTCTTAAAAGAAGTTCTATAAAGTAAAAAAAAAATAGAGCAAATGGAGATATATAATATAATATAGAGGCAATAGTAATTTCATTGAAGTCAGGAATGTATGTGGTACATTCTGAATAAATTTCTATAAAAATGAATTCTTTTCTTTTAAAAGATTTGGCCTAAAGATGTTAATCATCAGTTATCCAGTAAACTTGGTCATGCTAAATATAAGATAGGCTTATTTTTGAAACAAATTATCTTAATAATTGTGAACATTCTCCAATGGCATTAGGTTACCTTGAAATCATGACTCCAATTTCAATCCTTACTGATTTGTAGACATTTCCCAGAAGAGCCTAAAAGGAACCTGAGTCTTAAAACCTTAAACCAATGAATGTTTTCAGAAATTAAAAAATAATAGTTCTTTCTTTTTGTTCATATCTATGTTTTTCTCATAATCTTCCCTATTTTACTGACAAGTTTCTAGAAAGAGTCTTTATTCACTATTTTTTTAATAGACTTTATTTTTTATAGTAGTTTTAAGCTCACAGTAAAATTGAGCAGGAAGTATAGAGAGTTCCCACATACCTTCTGATACCATACGTAGCCTCCCCTACCATCAACATCCTGCACCAAAGTGGAACTTATCATTGATAAGTCTGTATTGATATATCATTATTACCCCAATTCCATAGTTTACATTAGAGTTCACTCTTGGTGTTTCACTTTCCATGGGTTTTGACAAATTCCGTAATGACGTGTATCTAATGTTATAGTATCATACAGAGTAGTTTAACTGCCCTAAAAATCCTCTGTGCTCCACCTATCTTTCTTTCTCCACCCTAACCCTTGGAAACAATTGATACTTTTATTGTCACCAGTTTTGCCTTTTCCAGAATGTCATATTGGAACCATACAATATGCAGGCTTTTCAAACTGACTTCTTTCACTTAAAATTGCATTCTTAAGTTTCCTTCATGTCTTCTCATGACTTGAAAGATTTTTTTTTTTTTTTAAAGATGACCGGTAAGGGGATCTTAACCCTTGACTTGGTGTTGTGAGCACCACGCTCAGCCAGTGAGCGGACCGGCCATCCGTATATGGGATCCGAACCCGGGGCCTCGGTGTTCTCAGCACCACACTCTCCCGAGTGAGCCACGGGCCGGCCCGAAAGATTTTTTTTTAACACTGAATAATATTCCATTGTCCAGATAAACCACAGTTTATTTATGTATCCACCTACTGAAGGACATTTTGGTTGCTGCCAAGTTTTGACAATTATGAATAAAGCTGTTATAAACATAAGTGTGCACATTTTTGTTCAGATCTAGTTTTCTTTTTATTTATTTATTTATTTATTTATTTATTTATTTATTTTTATTTTGTCGATATACATTGTGGCTGATTATTGCTCCCCATCACCAAAACCTCCCTCCCTTCTCCCTCCCCCCCTCCCCCCCAACAACGTCCTTTCTGTTTGCTTGTCGTATCAACTTCAAGTAATTGTGGTTGTTATCTAGTTTTCAACTTATTTGGGTAAATACCAAGAGGTATGATTGCTGGGTTGTGTGGTAAGACTATGTTTAATTTCGTGAGAAACTGCTATAAACTGTCTCCAAAGTGGGCTGTACCACTTTCCATTCCCACCAGCAATAATAGTTCCTGTTGCTCCACATCCCTGTTAGCATTTTGGTGTCGTCACTGTTTTTGGATTTTGGTTATTCTAATAGGTGTGTATTCACTGTTGTTCTAATTTGCATTTCCTTGATAACATATGATGTAGAGCATCTTTCATATGCTTATTTGCCATCTTTGGTATCATCTTTGATGAAGTGTCTATTAAAGTCTTTTGTCTATTTTTTAGTTGGATTGTTTGTGTTTTTATTGTTGATTTTTAAGAGTTATTTATATATTTTGATAACAATCCTTTATAAGATATGTCTTTTGCAAGTATTTTCTCCCAGCCTATGGCTTGTCTTTTCGTTTTCTTGACAGTGTCTTTCACTGAACAGAAAAATTTAATTTTAATGAAGTCCAGCTTACCAATTCTTTATTTCATGGATCTTACCTTTAAAGTTTCAAAAAAAAGTCATCACCAAACCCAAAGTCATTTTTATTTTTTCTTATGTTATCTTCTGGGACCTGTATAGTTTTATGTTTGACTTAGGTCTGTAGTACACTTTGAGTTAATTTTTGAGACGTATGTAAGTTCTGTATCTAGATTAATTTTTTGCACGTGGATGTCCAGTTGTTCCAGCACTATCGTATAAGTACCGTGAGCTAACCGATTGCGCCACTGGAGCTCCTTCCAGCACTATTTATTGAAAGACAGTATTTTTTCCATTGTATTGCCTTTGCTCCTTTGTCAAAGAGCAATTGATTATATTTGTGTGGGTCGACTTCTGGGCTGCTTATTCTGTTCCACTGATCTATTTGGATTTTTTCACCAGTACTATACTGTCTTGTTTACTGTAGCTTTACGATGAGTGTTGAAGTCAGGTGATATCAATCCTCTGGCTTTGTTTTTCTTTTTTAATACTGTATTGGCTATTCTGTGTCAGTTTCTGAATTTTAACTTCTAACTCCATTCTGAGCCCACTTCACTCTGGCTTCAAACCATCTTTTAAAAGTTGTAAGTGGCCTCCATATTTCTTCAGTCCTCATTTTACTTCAACTTTCAGCAGCATTCCACAAATTTGACCAACTCCCCCTACTTGAAATATGTTATTTCCTTGGCTTTTGAGACATAATCCCCTCATGTGTTTTCCCTACCGCTGTGGCCATTGTCTTCCTTGCCAAACTCATTCTTCTCTGTTTGTCTATTGCATGTTAATTCCTCGAGCATAGGACCTAAACCATTTCTGCCTCTTGTGTTGTAACTCTCTTCCCAGGTGGTCTCCTTCAACTCTACAGAGGTGACCCATAAAGTTTAACTCAAGGCCAGGCTCCTCTGAGCTTTGACTCACATGTTTTCCTGACTGTTTAACATCTCTTCTTTGCTATGTCAAAGCCACCACAAATTCAATAAAACCAAGATTGCCTTTATGATCTTCCTACTGACTCATTTTTCTGATCAATGAATGATCTCATAATTCATCTAGTTACACCAGTCAAAAAACCTCCCTCTCTTTCAACCCCCTAAATAAGGTTCATTGATACAGTCTGGCAATTTTACCTACTAAATATCCCTTAAATCCTTCCACCTCCTTGGTCCCCACAACCACCTTAGGCCAACCTGTCATCACCTCTTGTCTCTTTTCTTTTGTATCCTGCTAACTTGTATACCTCCACTTATTCTGGTACCAATCTCATCTATTCTTTACAAAACAACCAGAACAATCTATTCTTGAAGCAAATCAATGATCACATTTTGGCTTAAAATTCTCCGATAGTTTCCCATTGCTCATAGGTAGTTATACTCATTATCATCTATGAAGACTTGCATGGTCTGGGTTTACCATCCTTCTTGAGTCTTACCTTGCGCCGTTACCATCTTCCTCCTCTCTCCTGCAGGCATACTGAGTCTCACTCATTACTGTGAATATACACCATGATTTATTCTGTCACAGTGCTTTTGTCTATGCTGTTCTGGTAGACTGGCACACTATTTTCTTCTCTTTTTACTTAGTTAACTCCTACTTAATTTTTTATTTCAACTCATGTCACTTTTTTAAGAGAAAGCTTTCTTGACTTCTCTAAAAGGTTAAATCCCCATATGGTATCATACTGTTGATTGCTCATGTACTTGCCCTGTTACAATTTTACATTTGCTCTTGTGAGTGGTTGATTAATGTTTATGTCTCCCACTAGCTTTAAAATACCTAAGGACAGAGACTATTAATTATTTTGGCTCACTATTTAGTCCAAATGCCCAATAATGCCTATTGCAGAGTTTCCACTCAATAATAATGGCTGAATGAATAAATGAATGACTAAAACTTGAAGAAGACACAAATAAATGGAAAGATATTCCATATTCATTGATTGGAAGAATTAACATCATCAAAATGTCCATATTTCCCAAAGTAATCTACACATTTAATGCAATCAATATCAAAATATCAATGACATTCTTCACAGAAATAGAAAAACAATCTTAAAATTTGTATGGAACCACAAAAGAGCCTGTATAGTTAAAGCAGTCTTGAACAACAACAACAACAACAACAACACGAAGTTGGAGACATCACAATTCCTGACTTCAAAATATACCATAAAGTTATACTAATCAAAACAGCATGGTACTGGTATCAAAACAGACAAATTGACCAATGGAGTGGAATACAGGGCCCCCAAATAAACCATTACATTCACAGCCAACTGTTTTTCAACAAATGTGCCAAAAATATACTACAGGAGAAGGACAGCCTCTTCAATAAATAGTGCTGGGAAAACCAGATGTCCACATGAAGAAGTTTGAAACTAGATCCTTATCTCTCACCATAAACAAAAGTCAACCCAAAATGAATCAAAAACTAAATTTAAGACCTGAAACTGTGAAGCTATTAGAAGAAAAAATAGGAGAAATGCTACACAAAATGGGAGTGGGCAGCAATTTTTTGAGTGAGACTACAAGGGAACAGGCAACTATATGAAAAATACACAGATTGGACTACATCAAACTAAAAAGCTTCTGCACAGCAAGGGATATTAACAACAAAGTGATTTCAGGAATTTATACTATCAGAATCTGTTACCCATGTACTATCTCATATAAAACAATTAATAATCTTCATGCATAAATGGTACCATGTAAATGATTTGCCTAGAATTACACAACTTAATAATGGTAGATATGGGTCTAGTATGCTAGTTTCCTGACATCCAGTTTGGATCCATTTCCTCCTTATGAGCATCTATGAATTATCTCATTAAAAGCAGAAGAGATTGTTAGAATTGCAGATAATTCTAAAATAAGATAGGTCAATTTACCTATCTTTACCTTTTATGATCTGCTCCTGTTCACTTGTGAGAAACCTGAAAACTACTATTTGTCTTCTAGATTTAGCTCAGGCATACTGCACTCTCAAGAAATTTGGCAAAATACTCTCTGTGGTCTCACAAGAAGTATGTCCTGTCTTCATGTCTAATCCTATCTTTTCCTATTCTAGTGGTACTGTGAGTCCTTCTCTACCTTAGAAGTACAGGAGAATAGAAGTTGCTGGTTTAGTGTATGATTTTTGAAAGACTGATAACTCCTTGTCTATACCAAATTGCATATATTTGATTTCTTAAGAAAAGATGTCCAAGAAAAAGTAGTACAAATGTATTGATTCATATTTCTTGAGCACAGATATTTTTAGTTAAAATTTCAATTATTTTTGATAGAAATCTTCCTAAAGTATATTATATATTCTAAGTTTTTAATAAATTATATTCTCAAAATGGAATGAAACTTTGGTCAATGTTGTCATTATGAAAAGCACAATGATGTTGAGCATTTTTTCATATGTCTGTTGGCCATTTGTATATCTTCCTTAGAGAAATGCCTACTTAGCTCTTTTGCCCATTTTTTAATTGGGTTGCTTGTTTTCTTCTTGTAAAGTTGTTTGAGTTCCTTATATATTCTGGATATTAATCCTTTGTCAGATGTATATTTTGCAAATATTTTCTCCCACTCTGTTGGTTGTCTTTTAACTCTTTTAATTGTTTCTTTTGCTGTGCAGAAGCTTTTTAGTTTGATATAATCCCATTTGTTTATTTTTCCTTTGGTTGCCCGTGCTTTTGGGGTCGTATTCATGAAGTCTGTGCCCAGTCCTATTTCCTGAAGTGTTTCTCCTATGTTTTCTTTAAGAAGTTTTATTGTCTCAGGGTGTATATTTAAATCCTTAATCCATTTTGAGTTGATTTTAGTATACGGTGAGAGGTATGGATCTAGTTTCATTCTCCTGCATATCGATATCCAGTTATCCCAGCACCACTTGCTGAAGAGGCAGTCCCTTCCCCAGTGAATAGGCTTGGTGCCTTTGTCAAAGATCAGATGGCAGTAAGTGTGTGGGTTGATTTCTGGATTCTCTATTCTATTCCATTGGTCAGTGTGTCTGTTTTTATGCCAGTACCATACGTTTTGGTTATTATAGCTTTGTAGTATAGGGAAATGCAAATCAAAACCACATTGAGATACCATCTAACCCCAGTTAGGATGGCTAAAATCCAAAAGACTATGAACGATAAATGCTGGCGAGGCTGCGGAGAAAAAGGAACTCTCATACATTGTTGGTGGGACTGCAAAATGGTGCAGCCTCTATGGAAAATGGTATGGAGGTTCCTTAAACAATTGCAAATAGATCTACCATACGACCCAGCCATCCCACTGTTGGGAATATATCCAGAGGAATGGAAATCATCAAGTCGAAGGTATACCTGTTCCCCAATGTTCATCGCAGCACTCTTTACAATAGCCAAGAGTTGGAACCAGCCCAAATGCCCATCATCAGATGAGTGGATACGGAAAATGTGGTACATCTACACAATGGAATACTACTCAGCTATAAAAACGAATGAAATACTGCCATTTGCAACAACATGGATGGACCTTGAGAGAATTATATTAAGTGAAACAAGTCAGGCACAGAAAGAGAAATACCACATGTTCTCACTTATTGGAGGGAGCTAAAAATTAATATATAAATTCACACACACATATACACACACACACAAACCGGGGGGGGGGGGGGAGAAGATATAACAACCACAATTATTTGAAGTTGATACAACAAGCAAACAGAAAGGACATTGTTGGGGGGGAGGGGGGAGGGAGAAGGGAGGGAGGTTTTGGTGATGGGGAGCAATAATCAGCTACAATGTATATCGACAAAATAAAATTTTTAAAAAAAAAGAAAATCACAATGATTCTATATAATTTGATTATATGTAATTTGGCACTTTGTAGTTTTCAATGTTCTTTATAATATTTTGATTGTTCTACTTTATAGTTCAGTGATGCTCTAAGATGACAATATGTGTAGGATATTTAACCCTGACAGGTTATAGACCTGTATCATTATGAATTTTGAGACTATTATACAATGGAGGCAGGTAAACATTCTTCATAATAGGATCAAGGTCCAAAGAAATAAAGAGCTGGCTATGTTTATCAAATAGTTTGGCTACACAAAGAATTTGATCATTCAAATGGTTTATCACCATATTATCTAAGTTGTCTTTTTTCTTCTTTGTTTTTATTAACAGCTTTATTGAAGTATAATTGACATATAATGAAATTCACAATTATCGCCACAATGTAATTTTAGTAAATTTTTAAGTTGTCTTTTGAATATTTTATTTTAAAGTAATTTAAAATAGATAAGAAAATTTAAGGGGAAAAACTTTTTTATAACATTAATTTATTTCTAAATATATAAAACAGTTTTTAAACATAGATCCTGATTTAATTAATATTTTCTTCCTTAGAAGAAAATCACTACGGTAAGTAGTTTGAATTTGAAGTATTTTAGTAGCAACTATACAAGACAGTATGTCTGCCATTATCAAAATTGACATCCTGTCATCTTTTTACATAAATTAGATGTGACTAATAAACTCTAAGGCGGGTTTTCTATAGATTTTAAGACTAGGGTAAAGCCAACCATTGTCACTCATTTGGTGCCTGATGAGAGTGTAAGAGTATTCGCATGACCAAAATACTAGGAATTGAAAACTTCCAGAAAGATGTGGGGGAAAAAAGTTTGTATGCTTAAACCTGCACGTGGGTAGGTTGATTTTAAAATGCTAGATGTATCAGAGATCTGAAGGTATTTTTCCTAAAGCTACAAAGTCAGTAGCAGCAAATTGAGGGATTAGATTCTACGTCATTTAAGCATGCTCTTCACATGATCCAGCAACCTTCTCATTTGCCAAAATGGAAACAATCTCCCAAAAGGTGAAATTAGGAAAACTTCAATTATATGAACTCCATTTTTATCCAAATCTCTATTAAAAGAAACAGAGTCATATGCTCTAAATGAAAAATCCTTCTGCACATTTAATCACAGTGTTTATACTACTAAGTTCCATGTCACTCCGTACTTTTAGACAAGGCTTTGGGTTTTTTTGTTTTTGTTTTTTTTTATTCTTTGTTCTGCCATCTCAAATTTGCTGTTGAGCTCATCTAGCAATTTTTAAAAATAGATGTATATTTTTAATTGACACAATAATTGTACATAATTTGGGGGTACAGTGTGATATTTTGATACATGTATACAATGCATAATGAGCAAATCAGGGTAATTAGCATACCTATCACCTCAAACTTTTATCGTTTCTTTGTGCTGGTAACATTCAAAATTGTCTTTTCTAGCTATTTGAAAAAATACAATAAATTATTGCTTGTTATAGTTACAGTGCTATACAACACTAGAACTTATCTCTCCTGTCTACCTGTAATTTTGTGTCTGTTAACCAACCTGTCCTTATCCCCCACTATCCCCTACCCTTCCCAGACAAGTAATCACTACTCAACTCTCTACTTCTATGAGATCAACTTTTTAGGCTTCCACATATGAGTGAGAAGATGTGGTATTTCTGTCTCTGTGCCTGACTTACTTCACTTAACAAAGTTTTCCAATCTCATCCATGTTGTCATAGATGACAGAATTTGATTCTTTTTATTGCCTGAATACTATTTTATTGTGTATATATACCACATTTTCTTTACTCATTCATCTGTTGATGGACACTTAGGTTGATTCCATATCTTGGCTATTTTGAATAGTGCTGCAATAAACATGGAAGTGCAACTATTTCTTCAACATACTGATTTCTTTCCTTTGGATATATACCCAGTAGCAGGATTGATTGCTGGATCACATGGTAGTTCTATTTTTAGCTCTTTGAAGTTCCCCCATACTGTTTTTCATATTGACTGTCCTAATTTACATTCCTACCAATAGTGTGTAATAGTTCCCTTTTCTCCCCATTTTCACCAGCATTTGTTATTTTTTTTTTTTTTTTTATCTTTTTGATAATAGCCTTTTTAAATGGGGGGAGATGAAATCTCATTGTGGTTTTGATTAGCATTTCCCTAAAGCTTAGTGATGTTGAGCATTTTTCCATACTTGTTGGCCATTTGTATACATTCTCTTGAGAAATGTCTATTCAGATCCTTTGCCCATTTTAAACTGAAGTATTTGTTTTTGTGCTGTTGAGTTTGAGTTCCTTGTATATTCTGGATATTAATTTTTTATTGGCTAAATAGTTTGAATATATTTTCTCCCATTTTTCAGGTTGTCTCTTTACTCTGTTGATTGTTTCTTTTGCTGTGAAGAAGCTTTTTAGTTTTAAATAATTCCATTTGTCTATTTCACTTTTGCTGCCTGTGCTTTTGAGGTCTTGACCATAAAAATCTTTGCTCAGGCCAATGTCCTGAAGCATTTCACCTATGTTTCCTTTCAGTAATTTCATAGTCTTGCATATTACATTTATGTCTTCAATCCATTTTGAGCTGATTTTTTTATACAGTGAGAGATAAAGATCTAGTTTCATTCTTCTGCATATGGATATCTTGTTTGCTTAGCATCATTTATTGAACAGATTATCCTTTCCCCAGTGTATGTTCTTAGTGCCTTTGTCAAAAATCAGTTTGCTGTAAGTGTGTAGATTTATTTCTGGGTTCTCTATTCTACTCCATTGGTCTATGTGTCGATTTTTATGCCATTATCATGCTGTTTTGGTTACTATAGCTTTGTAGTATATTTTGAAGTCCAGTAGTGTGTTATCTTTATACTATTCCCTATGCCTATTTTAAAACCAATACAGAAATATGTATGCCTTACTTTTGCAGTTCTATAAACATCTGCCTTCACTTGTGCTGTATAAATGCCCTAAATCATTCGTTCTAAAATTTGTCTGCACATTGAAATCATCTATGGAGCTGTAGGCACTACTGGTATCTGGGTCTCACCTCAGAGATTCTGATATAATTGCACAGAGGATTTTAATAACTGTCCCAGTACTATGGTTTGAATGTGTTCCCTCCAAAATTCAGGTGTTGAAACTTAATGCCAATGTGATGACATTAAGAGGTGGAGCCTTTAAGAACTGATTAGTCATGAGGGCTTCTCCCCTAATGAATGGGATTAAGGCCTTTGTAAAAGAGACTTTATGCAGCATCCAGCAAGCTTGCCTTCCCACCTTCCACCATGTAAGGGCACAGCATTTCTCACCTCCAGAGGATGCATCATTAAGGCGCCATCTTGGAAGCAGAAAGCAGCCCTCAAAAGACAACTGATCCTGCCAGTGCCTTGATCTTGGACTTCCCAGCCTCCACAACTCTGAGAAAATAAATTTGTATTCTTTATAAATTACCCAGTCTCAGATATTTTGTTACAGCAGTACAAATGGACTAAGACATCTGGTGATTCTCATAAGCAACCAAGTTTTTGAACTAGAGCTCTAAACTACTTCTGAGGGAAAAACGAAACAAGAGCATGCTTTATTATTGGTCCTAAGAACTAATCCCTCTCTGAAAGCAACAATGACAACATGGAAGAGTATATATTCTTAGTCTGAAGATGAGAGACAACAGCTTCCTGAAGCAACAACAGTCTTTGCCAGCCTACAAGTCTTTGCCAAAGGGACTGATATACTTTCCATTTCAAAATGTTTCTTCCTTGACCTTTTGCTGTCTGCCAGATGCTTCATTATTCCTTATTATGAGTTTTACAGAATCAGATGAGTGTTATTTGCATTGGACTCCATCACTTCCTGGCTAGGGGCAGATTAAAATCCCTATACTATCTTTAGAAGAATTTCTCTGTTGGCACCAGTTATATTCAGTAGACCTTTTAAAAGTAAACAAAAAAACTCTTCCTAATATCATCTATTTTGGAGGGTGAACTTTGTGGTTGATTGCATTCACATTATTACTCAAAATAAATGCAAAAGAGAAAAAGGCACAAAATTAAAATATTAAGATAAGTTTTAAATGTGATATTAAAATGAAAATTTGAGTTTTAGATCCATTTTGACCTATTGAACACTTTAATTTGATAATATCATTTTAAGAAGACTTTCCAGTTGTTGAATTTGAAGTTTTTCTGGAGCATCCTTTTTTTACCTTTCTGCCAGCAGAATTCTCTGAGGAGAATCCAGTAAAATATTTTGCTGGAGGGGATACTTCACTTTCAAGAAGCATTCCTTTGCATCATGAAATATATCAAGGAAAGAAAAAAAAAATCAAAGACATTGCTAAAATTTGTGGCAAGCAAAAAATAATTAATATTAATATTGTCATGAGATCCTTTAACTGTCCTATAGATTAAACCATGATTTTCAAAATATCATTGTTAATTATACAAGTATTAAAGCATTTCACTTCTTTCATTTAAATATTTCTTGGTTTTCCTTTTGATGGCATGTCAAGGGAAGAGAATGCCCTTTACTACTTATCTCAGACATCTGCTGCTGAGGAACCTTCTGTTAATTATCCTGACATATCTAACCTGTGAAGATTTTTTTTTTTTTTTTTTGGTTTTTGAATCTTTTTGAAAGATGAGCTAGAGACTAAGTGGTAAAAAGAAAACTAAAGAGGAAACATGTTTAAATCATTCCATA
Source organism: Cynocephalus volans (assembly GCF_027409185.1). Classification (NCBI taxonomy): domain Eukaryota; kingdom Metazoa; phylum Chordata; class Mammalia; order Dermoptera; family Cynocephalidae; genus Cynocephalus; species Cynocephalus volans. The sequence goes on along the minus strand of NC_084468.1, from coordinate 97,148,282 downwards.
ATTGAAAGACATACCTAAGTCATTTTCCCGTTATTAACCTAGCTCATTTTCATACATTTGTAGCCCTTTTCACAATTTAAGGTCTAATGTTCAAAATATGGTTACAAGCAATTGTGAGACAAGGAAGATATATCAAATGGATGAATGGATGAATGTTCTTTTTGTGTTTGTGGCTTTCGATCTAATAAATGGTGTATGTGTGGTTGTTTTACTTATTTATTTATTTGTTTGTTTGTTTGTTTGTTTATTTATTTATTTATTTATTTATTTATTTTGTGCGCGCGCGCGCGCGCGCGCGCGTGTGTGTGTGTGTGTGTGTGTGTTTGGCATAGTTAGTACCTCATACCCTTAATAGTGACTTGCATCGCTATTATTAAGGAGGTTCTTGCCTGAAGGAAAAGAGAAGATTTATTCCTATGAAATTTTCTAAGATATTGTGTGGATTGTGGATGGCATAGTTTTACATTTATTGAAATTGTCTTTCCCCTTGGGTCTTAAGAAAATGTGCCTAAAGCTATTATCGTATCTATCGACTCCGTGGGATTTCATTGACGTGGCTATTCGTCCCGAGTGGTTTAAAAATGACCTTTATGAGCCAAAGTTCAAGCTGAGTGAAGGTTCTGAGATGGAGATTAGAGACCTGTCAGTTGCCTGAAAGGATAAAAGTGTAAAATCATATGTGATGCACAGTTCAGTCACATCAAACACTAAGAAATGTTTACTGAATGAACTACACCATCCTTAATCACGCTTTTCCCTTAAGTATTCACATTATCATGGGCCCCGAACACCGAGAGAGGTTGCAAAAGGAGAGTGCCTAATAAGTACGCGCCAATTACGGCAGGCATGTGCTTGCACCTAATTTCTTACAGCAATTATTTTCACTGTTCCAAAGAATTTGACTTATTGTTTAAAATGTTCCATCCCATCCTTCCAGTTCTTTTAATTAACTTTTCAAAATTAAGAAAAAATGAGACATCATAGACCTTTGTTAAATATAGTGTGAAAAGCAAAGGCAAATGCATGTTTATAAGAGACAAATGTAAAAATTTTCTTAGCCATGGTGCTTTTAAAGAATGAGTTCCCTTTTTGCCCAGTTCTTTAATATCATAGTAGTAAAAAGAGGAGCTTAAGTGATAAATACAAAGTAGACACGACTGTGCATGTGCAGCTTGTAATTTTTGGAGGTCAGGTATAATTCTCCTGCTGCAGACACCATTCTCAGTCAAAATGAATTAAACCGGGGTGAAAAGCCTTGGTAAGAATACATCCCTTTTCCCCTTCTACCTCCCGTGTTGCTGCCACAGCCTTTTAATTTGCCATATCTTGGTTGGATACTTTTATCCTCTGAACAGCTGAACACATATTGCACGCCTTATTGATGCATTATTTGGAAAAAATTAACACTTATCCTCTTGTTATAATTTACATGACACAATGTTTTATATATACATATATATGGCTATTCAAGACTTACCTATTTTGTTAGGAAAAAAGAACAAATTAAGTTAATGAACTATTTGGGATAGTAATCTAACTACTGAAAAGACAATACTAAGAGAAAAAATTCCTAAATACATAAATCTGGACCCTGGAAGTCCTACTATTTAAACAGCTGCATATTTTTATTAGCTACTCAAAACTAGTTTTACTGTATTGTACATTATAGGTTTGGAGGTCCAAATATTTAATGCATTGTTCTCCCCATGAAAAGATCTGTCAGATTATAATTGGATTCAGTACCGCTTTAAAGCAAATGTGTTTCCTTTAACATTTATCTTTAAACAGATTTCTTCTTTATTATTAGTTCCTCTTTTTTAATGCTTACACAGAGAACTGATTTCCCTAAGTTATAATTTAAATAACTCTTGGTCTTCACTAATTCCAAATTGTGTAACATCATAAAATAATCTAATTAAAAAAAGCAAAGGCCTCTACTTTACATAATGAATTCAACAACCAACAACTAAAAACTCCTGTGATTTTTTTTTTTTATCTGTAAGGGAATTATATAGACAAGAGCTTAATTAAAGTTGATCTCTCTCTGTTTTATATCTTTACAGATAGAGACTTGGAAGAATAATGCTTCAGATTTCTAAAACTAAAATATCAATCTCTACTACCTCTAAATGGTACTATTTTTAAATCAAAGAAAGACATTATTTTATACTTGTTATCCAAAACTAAATCATGAACACCTTTAAATGATATATAGAATAGAATGCCTAAGCTATTTTAGAGTATTTTTGCTTCTCCCATCAAAGTGTAAATTTGTGACTTACGTTTTTCTCTTTCAAAAGGGTCATGGATTTAAATAAAACATGGACTTTCCACCTAATAGTCAAGAGAATTATCATCAAAAAGAAATTTTAAAAATGTAATGTCTGTTTACAGAATTATTTCTGCTTTATCAAACTATAAAGTTACAACCTGAGGAGTATTACAAGTCCTTACAACCCAAAGATCAGGGGAAAATCCCCTCCTAATTCCAACAGGAACAGGAGGAAAATAACAATTCTGTTATATGCACAGGATTCCCTGCTGTTAACAAAGCATGCCCTCAAGGGGAACTATTTTACCAGACCCTAACCAACTGAAGTTCAACCAAAGCCTAACTGAGCTGATGTATGAGGGTCCTCCAGGGAAACAGAAACAAGAGAATACATAGATAGATATTAGGGGATTTATTGGAGGCCAAGAAGTTCCACAATATGCTGTCTGCAAGCTCAAGACACAGGGACACTGGTGCTATAATTCAGTCAAAGTCCAAAGGCCTGAGGACCAGGGGAGCAGATGTGTAACTCTTAGAACCAAGGGTGTCACTGGTATAAGTCTTGGAGTCCAAAGGCCCCAAAACCTGGAGTTCTGATGTCCAAGGGCAGGATAAGATAGATGTCCCAGCTCTGGTAGAGAGAGCAAATTTACCCTTCTTCTACCTTTTTGTTTTATCTGGGCCTTCCACAGATTGACTGCCCACCTCACTGGTGATACCAGATACTTCAGTCTACTGATTTAAATGCTAATCTCTCACAGACATACCCAGAAATAATGTTTTATCAGCTATCTGGATATTCCTTAACCTAGTCAAGGTGGCATCTAAAATTAACCATCGCTCTTAGAAAAAGGGGGGATACTCAACTCCAGTTCCTTCTGGCCTTCAATGTAGAAGAAGTGAAATACCCAACTTAGGTACTGGGTAAAAAACTGAAAGACTGAGATCTAATTATAGGACTATGGAATACTTCTCTTCCCCCACGCCTTACTACAACATCAATAGGACTCCTGTATGAGCTTAAGGATTCATGCTAAAATAATTTCAAGCCTCAGCCCCTAGTTAAGGAGGCTGTGGAGAAATCCAAGGACAACAGAGGAGACAAAAACAAGGACACTAGAGGAAACTTTAGCCTGTGACATCACAACTATAGCAAATAGTAAACACAGTCTATCTACTAGCAAGATAACCACAATCCTCACAGTCAAGACCTATTTACCTCAGTTCCTTTTTGCTGGTGCATCATGCCCAACTTTCAAAAATTACAAGACATGCTAAAAGGCAAACAAAACAAAAACAAAAACACGATTTGTAGATACATAGCAAGCATCAGAACTAAACTCAATTAGGTCAGAAATTTTGGAATTATCAGATTGGGAATTTAAAATAACTGTGATTAATATGCTAAATACTCTAATGGAAAAAGTGGGCAGTATGTAGGAATGGATGGGTAGTATAAGCAGTGTGACGAAGACTCTAAGAAAGAATCAAAATGAAAGGCTGGATATCCAAGTCACTGCTGCAGAAGTGAAGAATGCCTTTGATGGGGCTCATCATAGACTGGATCAAAATCAGACATTTAAGCCTCACCCGAGACTTACTAATCAGAATATATGGAGTGGCAGGAAGGCTTGGGTGTCTATATTTCTAATCAACAGAAGTTTTTAAGGTGACGCAAGTTTTGGAAGTGCTGCTCTGGAAGATATCTTAGAACAGTGGTTCTCAAACTACCGTGGGCAGACTCACTTTCTTTCAAAGGCAATTTTTAGAGCTCTATCCCAGAAATTCTAATTCAGTATGTGTGGAGTGTAGTCTAAAAATCTCCATTAACAATTCCTGACCTTGAGAAACACATCTCGGAGGTTGTATAATCACAGCCAAAGAAGGGCAGATCCTGAGAGATTAAAGAACCACATAAGGTCATAAAGTCACGGTAGGACCACGAATGGAACTTAAGTCTGCTGGCTCATAGTTCAGGGCTTCTTGTACAACATCCCTCTCTGTCCATGGCTATTTATTTCTCATCCTTTTATCGGACCCTGCATGCATGTTGCGTCCTCTACAATTTTACTTCATCAAGAATGTGTTAGAAAATCAAATTTCACATTGCAGCTTCTCTAGGCACATTTAACTACATGACAACACAGAACTGAGAAAAGGTAAAAACCTGTGGACAATTAGGAAATCCATTGCTTTCAGAGGCACTCTAAGAATTGTCAATTATTCCCACCCTCCTGATATTGTTGCCATAAGCAGAATGGCTTCCATAGTATCTTGTTTTCTGTGTTGTGAGAAAGGATTAAAAAGATAGAGTTTATAACCCCCCTAGGACTTATGTCAAAGAAAAAGTGACTCTTAAAGAGAAATCATTAGTATGTGTATTGCTCTATTTTTAGAAAAAGGAAATCTAAGCCAAGGTCAAGGGTTTGGATCCCTGTACCAGCCATCTGCCAAAAATAATAATACTAATAATATTCCAAGATGCAGTGGGTAATAAATACACTATCAAAACTAAAATGAAAAAAGAAGGGAAATACCAAAAGTTTGGCTGGATGTGGAGAAACTCAATCATTGTAGATGGGACAATAAATTGGTACAAACACTTCGTAAAACTATACAATTAGTTCTGAACGTATGCTTACCTTATGATATACAAATTCTGCTCTAGATATATACCCATTAGAAATTCATGTATATATTTACCAAAATACATGCATAAAATATTCATAACGACACTATTCATAGCCCCAAACAGGAAATTATCCAAATGTTCATCAAGAATAAAATAGATAAATATTCTGTGCTATAGTCACACCAAGAGATATTATTAGCAATGAAAGTGAGCTAATTACAACTACACACAATAAACTGGTTGAAACTTATAAAAATTGAGTATAAGAAGCCTGACGTAAAAGAATACATGTTTTATGATTTCTTTTGCATTAAATTCAAGAACAGTCAAAACTAATTTGAAACACTGTTAGTGTTTCAAGTCAGAATGGTCATGGTTCCTCGGTGCGAACAGTGACTGAAAGGAGGCTTGAAGGGGACTTCTGGGTGCTGGTGATGTTTCTTGATCTGAGTGCTGGTTTCATGGGTAGGTTCAATTTCTGAGTTATGAGTTTTATAATATGTGTGCATTACTTACAAACGTTGGTGCAAACTCCTCTTTGATCTCTTCTTCAATTTGTGATCTTGAGGAAGTTAAATAATTTATTTGAACCTCAGTTTTCCTGTGTGTAAAATGCAGAAAATTCCACTCCCCAACAGTAGCATTTTTGAGAGTGTTCGTAAAAATTATTAAAGTATTTAGTGTATGTTTGACAAATAATAGGTGCTCAGAATTGTACTTATTTTGAAAGGAGATGCTTATGGGAGTATTTCTGTTTACCTGCTGGTCTCTGCCTTCAGTGAATACATTTACCTTCATTGGCTATACCTAACCTGCGTAAAGTGCTCCCTGCCAGGTGTGTTTCTTCTTGCATTGTCTCCTTGATAAACCATGTTACTTACTCAACATTCTGACTTCCAAAGGACTCTCAACCCTATGTATTTTCCCACTTTCGCAGAAACCCCAATGTTTTTGTCTCTGCGATCTTCCCCTTTCCACTTTAACTCTCTTCGCATTTACATTTTCAAAAATGTCGATAGTGCTAAATATTTGTTTAGAGAACTACAAATGAAATTATGGTTCCCTGGGAATCAAACACTCTTTTTGATGGGCTTGTCTTATCTAATGCTTCATAAACAAGCTATTGCCATTGAAGAGAAAAAGCATGAATCACCCGCCACACGCCTCTTACTCAGGGGTGGCAGCTGCATATTTGTTTAACCTGGTACACCTCAAATACTGCGTGCATTTATGCTGTCACCTAAATGACCTTTCCTTTATTTTTTTCATTTGTATTTTTAAAGTGCTTTCCAAACATTCACTGCCAAACCTCCCAGCAGCCAATAAAATAGGTCAATGTTATTGGCCCCATTTTACAGATGAGGTTAAGAGAGTTCCCAGAGGTTACAGATGAGTTAGTAGGAAATGAACTAGCAATGATGTTTTCTTGGACCTATAGTTTTAGGCCTACTGGTTCCAAGACTACAGAAAAACATCATTCACTGCTTTGTAGAGAAAAAAAAAAAAGAATAGTGAGGATAAAAATGGACTGAATGTGAACCTTTTCCAGAACACTCTTTGCTATCATGGCACTTCCAGCATTAAATTTCTAAGTCTTATTTTTATGGTGTTCTACTATCCTGCAATTTTACAGTCAAAATACTACACCTTTATCTGCCTACTTGTCATGAATCTATGTATCTCATTCTTTTTCTCTCTCTCTCACATATGTAAATATATGAATTTAAATTACCTTTAAACTACACAGTAGTCAATATAATTAAGAAATTCCTAAAAGCAGGTCATATGAAATTCTTTCCAGATGTAAAGCAGTAGCATAAATAGTGAAAACTAGTAGTTCTGATCCACTGGAAGACTTTACTGAAATACCTGTAAAGGCAAGCAACAGACTGTGGGGCCGTGGGGGAATCATTCAGCTTTTACCATTTTCTTGGAGGTGGTAGTTTTAAAAAGCATTTTCAACTACTTTTTCCACACCAATTCAAAGTCATGGAGGATACCTGCATTATAAGGAATGGGATTACCACATAACAAAGCACAGGTAGAATATTGCTTGTTACTGGGATTTTTTTTCCTAAACTAACAGTTATGTATTTCATTCCGTTATATGTCTATGCAAAGATGCTCAGTTGAATGTGGTGATTCCAAACACTGAACGTTTCATGGAAGAACATGAACATGGAACAAAAAGTAATCCAACATCCTTATTGAAGTTGTCTCAGATAACCACTGTAATAATAAGTATTTCAAAGTCCAATCTGATTTGTTATCCTCCAAATGTGTTAATGGAGTACGAGGTGACAATGTTATAATTTGCTGAAAAAGCTCTGAAAAACCCAGTGTCTAGTGGTAGATTATGCTTCTATGTAAAATAAAATAAAATAAAATAAAACAAATGTGTGTGTGTGTGATGAATGTGGGGAGATATGGAAATGAACAAGAATACTGGTATGTATTTGAAAGTAAAATTTATTTAAATATGATTTTTAAGTTAATATTACATGTGAAGCAGTGGAAAAGCATAGATCTTAAGAAACAAAATTTAAAGTGAATTTTATTAGCTCTGAAATATGCAATAACAAGCAAATAACATGTCCATGATTTATTTACTAAGTTTTGGTGTAGATGGGTTTGTATAATTAATATATACTAGGAGAGCATTTCAAAAGGAAACAGTAATAATCATATACATTACAGTATGTTAATACTTACACATAAATTATCATATGTATTTCTGCCAAATAACTAAAAATGTAAATAAAAGTAGCTTTTTTCTTCAATATAACTCCATTAAAGCACTATCACGTTTCTTGAAATATTAAGTTTAGCATTTGTTCTTAAACGGTATTATGTGAAAATAGTTACTTAACTTGTAACTTTTTCATAAAAACTCAAATTCTGTAAAATATGTACTTAAAAGAAACTTTCTGAAGACTTTTTAACTTGTAACTCAACAACATTTGGAAGGTTTGCTTTGGGCTTAATCTAGGCCAGGATAAGCTGTTCTCACTCTTTCATCACATGTTTTCATCTCTAATAAAATGACTTTTTTCTCACTCAGAAGACTCACTGCTTATATGGAGTCCTTTACTATTTATACTATGATGGAAGCGATTAATTTTACCTGGGTACTCTCACTTCCATGAATCCTCTCAGTTTATTCATTCTAATTTTTGTGCAGGCATAAAATATTCTATGAATTAGTACCAATATCTGTTTTCTTTTGAGAGCATTAATTTGGAAAGTTTGTCTTAAAAATTTTAAGTACTATAGAATTATAAGGAAAGCTATCAGATAAATATCCTCGGTACTATGTTATTTTGTCTTTAATAATGTTATTTTCTACTCATGCCAAATTTGTATTCTAATTTCCCGAGATTTTAGTGGTTCTTTTTTAAAAACCAAACGTCTATGCCACCCTTTTATGTGGAATCTGTCCTATCACTGAGTATTAAAATATAAAATCTCTTAATACAGTAATTTTTTCTGCAGATTACTGCTAAGAAAGATGGTTATCATTCATAACACAAAAGTTATGCTCTGTTAAAATTAAGCCTTTATTTTTTTCTGAGACTTCGAGACCAAGAACTAAAAACATTGTGAAACATGGCTTAGCAGGACACATACTTGCTTGAAGTATCAGGATGTGACTCAACTCTGACAAACCCGAGGTGTGGGTGATAATATTTGATTGGCCTTTCAGGAGAGGGGACTGGTATGGAAACTCACTAGTCTGTGGGCATCAGTGCATGCAGTTGAAGATTCAGTATATCATAAAGAAATACTCAGTGTGACAGAAAAAACAGTATGCCACCAATGAAAAGGACCAAATAGAAAGGCAGCATAAAAGGTAGCAGAGAGCTAAGGTTCAAAATACAGTGTCGGAATGAAGATTTCAAGAGCTGATTCAGGAGAAGCAACTGCCAGCAACTTTTTTACCTGCTAGGTAAAGCCCTCGCAGTTCCCTATGGGGGTCTGAAAGATCACACATAGGCTTTTGGCCTGGAGCTAGACTCCTTGGGGTCTGGAAATATGTCTTTTTTATAACTCTTGCAAAATGTAAGGTGGTGCCTGTAGACTCTCTTATTGATAAGAATCTTCAAGATGTTGTCCCACAGCAGCCTCACACACAGCTCAAAGATTCATGGATGTGGCTTTTGGAACATGGAGTGAAGCCCAATCAGACTCATAGACACCCACAAAATTTTAATAGAGTGCTACAAACAAACAAACAAAAAATACTCTGAGGTTGGACTAAGAGGGATACAGATGAATAAAAGAAGAAACCTCTGGGGCCCCCATCTGTCTATGGGTAGGAAAGAGGAAGAGAGAGCTACATAGCTGCTACTGCAAGAGGTTTCTTATCTAAAAGGGAAGACATTTCAGTGGATGGAGCCAAGACCTACTACCAGGGGTGGAAACAGCCTTCTCAAGGACTATTCCCTGCCCTCAGAGGAGGACATCAGACATTGTGAGAGGTGCAGATCCCAGACTTGCAGAGACTTACAGCTCTACCTTTGCACTCTTGGACTGCTGTCTTGAAACTCTCTGAAACCATTTAGAAATATTTTTCTCATTCTTACAACAACCTTGAGAAGTAGACATTTCTATCTTTATTTTATATATGGTGAAATTGAGAAGTTGAAGTAGTTAAATTATGGGGATAGTAAATGGTGATGCTGAGATTCAAAGGCAGGTCTTTCTGGCTCAAAAAGATGGTTCTTTTTTTTTATTCCCCTCCATTTGTTATGACCTAACTTTTTCTAGAAATGGACTACTATGGAATAAATACCTTAATAAATGAAGTTTTTATATACAGTGTCTTTCTATAGCATTATTCTTAAATTGCCAGGCATCCTTGACATTTATCCCAACAGTGAATTCCTTGTAATGTCAGTTTAGTGCAAATTGCTTGATAAGAAGTCTCCAAGGTTAAATTTAACTTTTGATGAGCCTTTACTAGTGACAGCCAAATCAAAGCACTTTGCATCTATTAACTCATTTAATTCTTACATCAAACTTATCAGTGGGAACTCTCTTTATCACTATTTTACAGATGAAATTAGGCACAGAGAATGTAAGCAATTCTCCAAGGTCACATAGCAAGAGAGTGGTAGAGATAGATAATATACTATCATTCACTATTCTACACTGCCTCCAAAATAAAATTACTTTGGGAATCTTATTTTCAGTTTAAGGAGTAGAAATCTCTCTGAAAATAGAATAAGCATTTTCAGAAGTAGAAAATGTTTAATAAATGACAGCTTATAGAAAAGATTGGAAATCTATCAAAAGAGAATTGAGAGGTTTCTAACACCAGAAATTGTTCATAAAGGGGTTAGATGTGAGTATACTGACTAATAGGATTAGAAGAAAATGATGGCAGGTGACTTTCAGCATTCTGTGGTGGCTGGTACCTGCTAAAGGAATGTAATGAGAAAGTAGAAAATGACTGGATCATGTGTAATTAAAGGTTCCCCTGCATCCCTGCATGAGAAAGAGTTACTCACCCTAAGTTATAGGGAATCCAGTTAAAGAATCATTCTGATTTAATCTTGGCCTTTGCTATGGTCTGAATGTTTGTGTCACCCCAAAATTCCTATGTTGAAATCTACCCCTGAAGGTGATAGCAATAAGAAGTGAGGACTTGGAGAGATGATAAGAAAGAGTCCTCATGAACAGGATTAGTGCCCCTATAAAAGAGGCTTGAGGGAGGCTGTTTGCTTCTTTTTCCACCCTCTGAGGACACATAGGCAGCACTATCTCTGAGAAACAGGACCTCACCAGACACCAAATCCTTCTGGCAACTTGATCTTGGACTTCCCAGTCTCTAAAACTGTGAGTAATAAATTTCTGTTGTTTATAAATTACTCAGTCTAAGATATTTTGTTATAGCAGCCCAAACAGACTAAGAGAGAAATCAAGCAGATGCACCTCAATTTTTACCCTGTTTTCCAAGTTACTGGCTCATGTTTTAAATATAATTGCATATATTTTTTAAAACTCTTTTAAATCCTTTTTGAAACAAAGCAGAGAATAAACGAACAATATATAAACAAGGAAATATGTATTTCACCTAGTTGCAGAAATAGTTTGTCAGATTAAAAGGAAGAAATAAAATAAAGAGATAACTTGAATTAAAAGTAGAGGATTTAAAGTGAAGAAAAATATTGGTAGGTTCATAAAATGGAGCCAGGAATGAAACCCCTTAAAAAATTTATTCCATAAGGACTTGCTACTGGTGGGCCACAAATCTGGCCCTAAGCTTTTTAACAGTCAGTGGGAAAATAGAATTCTGGTCAGTTACACAATTTACAAGGTATATAACATAAAATCAGAACAGTTGTTAGGAGATGCAAAATTATTGCTGTTACTAATATCCGACAGAAATTTCTCTCCATGGTCCTCATAAAACCAGCACCATGTAATAAACTGGCTTACATCCTCAACCACACTTTTAGAGTAGACACAATGACAAGTTTCATACTGTTGGCATCACTCTGAAAAAACATGTCAGTACAGGCAATTCTATGGGGTCAATACAATACTGCCCAGGTCTTCTAATTTGACCAAATGCAGGGGTAGATTTTTAAACGTCTGGAATAATGGATGGATTTCATCTTTTAAGCAATCTTCTATCCATATTTTTTTCTGTCTGCAGATTTTTAACAGATATTGGGAAACAGTGAATTTAAAATTACACTTTTTTCACTTAATATAATTCTCTCAAGTTCCATCCATGTTGTTGCAAATGGCAGTATTTCATTCGTTTTTATAGCTGAGTAGTATTCCATTGTGTAGTTTTGGTAAGGGGCAACAATAATCAACCACAATGTATATCGACAAAATAAAAGTTAAAATAAATAAATAAATAAATAAATAGGAAAAAAATAAAATGAAATAAAATAAAATTACACATTTTGACAAGCCGTCAGGATGCAGATCATCTACACTTTTGGTTAAATATGGAACTATACATTTTAACTGATAGTTGATCTGATGGGAAGGTTTTCCATCTCTTACAAAAAAAAAAATGAAAATGAGGGACCAGACAAGGGGCTATACATAAATGAAAAGCCAATTCTTCTGCATTCAAAGTTTAACTAATGGAGAGATCATGGCCTTGTCCAAAGTTCTTAGAAAGTCTTTCTAAAACATGTACAACTGAGGCCATGAACTCCTATCCTGGAAATGTATTGTAGCTCATGTGATGATGTTTAACTTCCAGGAAAAACTATCTTACTAAAGCACTCAAGGAATGATTTAAATTTGAGCTCTTCTAATAAATAAGTTTTTTGAATTTTTGCTTAATCCAAATTCTGTAAGAACAATAGGATTTAGTTCTAGAAGAAAACTTAAAGGATCACTTAATCCAATGTTATTTAATAGGTAACAAACTTGTGTCCAAAAGAGGTAAACTCATTTTCAGAAGACTATATACCTGAAGAGCAACAAAGCTAAAGGGAAAACCCAGGTCCTTCTCTCACGCCATTCATTGACTGCTCCTCAGTCTGTGGACAAATGGTTGAATGGCCTCAACAATCCCAAGGAGACTGGTGCTCGCTTCTTCCCAATTTCATCCATTCCATTACCATGAAAACTAAACTTCAAAGAGAGAGCTTTAGTTTCTCGATTCATATTTTTTCTCTTTTTTTCCTTGTAAAGGCTAGTGTAGTATCACATTAAAGTTAATATGATTTTCGTGCCTTGCTCTCTCATTACCTGAAGTAAACAGATCATTGCAATCACAATATTGCTATAAAGAAATATGATTATCTAGTAAAATGCTTCATTTGTTTAACAGAAGGGGAAAAAAAAAAATCCCTTGACCCTCAGCCAGCAACATATTATGACAATGACACACCACACCAAGATGCACAGGATGAGAAATTATTTGATTAGCAGCTGTACTCTGAATACTTAAACCTGTGAGAGCTGCCGAGTCCAAGCCACTGTGGCTCACACTATAAGTCTTTCTGCAGTCCTCTGGGCCACTCGGTAACAAGAGCTACCATTTGCCGTCACTGTCACTTCACATATTCAGTCTCTAAAGCTGTTTTTTGTTTCATTCTGCTCTATGTCTCCCTTAGGAGTACCTTCATTTTAATATAAATAGAGCATTTCATCATGTGATGGCAAAAAATCATGGAAGGTACAAATCTCAGTACCACGGGACACAATGCATACAGATGTATTCTAAAAAAGACCTAAAAAGTCAAAAAGAAAAATTTAATAAAAGAGCATGAATATTACTTATCTAAATATAATGCAAACCATATGTCTGTAACAGTCAAAAGTGAAAACTGAAGGTGAGGCTACAACATTTTTGTGTTTGTGGCTATTGCCAGGATGTAAGGGAGTAGCTGTTTAACAAATCCTATAGCTCTTACCCATGTTCTTAAAAATTAGATGATATTCATTACCTACCCGGAATGAGGTGTTTCTTTTGTATCCCTAGTAATTCTTTAATATACTAGTATGTATTTGAATCGAGGACAGAAAAAAATATTTTCTGAAAAATGTTCCGAGACATAACAGAGTTACATTGGTTTGCACTGTCCATACTGACAAACATTGCTGTGGTCACCTTAATTTGACTGCCCTTACCTTCACTGAGGTGACCACAGCAATGCTTTTTCTCCCTAGGCATGGCCTTCATGACTTTCCGAGGGTCTCACTAGCCTTCCTATTATTCCTGACAGTCACTCGGTCCAGTGTCTTCCTCACTGTCATTCCCTCTCTGCCTCCTAGTGGCCCAGCCCTGTCCCAGGCACAGCATCCAGCGATCACTGGAGTGATGCTACCCATCACCATCCCGGAAGAGGGGATCCATCACTGCCCCTGCCCTCTCCACAGTAAGAATCCCCTAACACAAACCCATTGCTTTTTTTATTTGTAGGAAACCACGCTCCACCCAAGACGAAACAAAGCAAACAAAGAAAAAAACTTTGGGTTTGCTACAGAGCTAAGGTCTAGCAGAAGATAGAAACAAATATTTGGAAAGACAGGACCATCATACTTAAAAGCCTTCCTTTACAAAAATCACAAATCAGAACCTCAGAAGGTAACCCAGGCAAGTACCTTAACTGTCTTCTACACTAGAGGAAACTTGACATCTATCTGAAGCCCTTCTCCTTCCCTAACCGCAAAGTTGGATATGCTATGTTTTATTTTGTTTTTTGGTTAGAAAATATCGAATTGACTTTAAGTCCCTATGTCCTTCTCTGCATATCACTCAACTGGAGGGCTGGTGGTATGTCATCATGACTAATAGTACCAAAGGTAGTTGTCTCTCCTAGGCTTCCTCTAGAGGTTTGTTACAAATGCTAGCAATCTTTCAAACTAAACTATGGGGGAGGGGCTATTGTCCAATCTCTATTGTCCAAAACATTTATAATCAATTGTATAATTATCCCCCAACACATGTATACACGCACTTAAAAATCATGAATGAGTTATTGATTTTTAAATGGTGCTTTTTGATTCATTTTGAAAGTTAAAGTTAACAATTTTCTCTTTCCCTTTTATCTATAATTGTATTTTAATTTTTTTAAAAAATTAAAATGTATCATATATCCTTCTCTACTTATACTGTGCTTTAAGGCAGTCAACAGAAAAGGCTAGAAAGAAAGAAATATGAAACCTGCAGTTTTGTTTTGCAGTCTCATACAGATAGCAAATGCTGTATTTTGTGTCCACCCTATTCTTGAAAGTTCATAACTAGGATACTAAACCCTGAGAAATCTTTCACTAGAAAAACCTATTTAACTTTATTGAATCCAATATTTTACAGATTTAACACAGAACTTTTTCACATTCTCTCGGATAAACTTTAAAACATCATTTTTCAAACTGTAGATCATAGCCATTAGTGGTTTGTAAAATTAATTTCGTAGGACATGACCATCATTTAAAATACATGAAATAAAATGTTGAAAAGAAAGAAAGTAGAACATACCAGAGCATAAAACACACAAAGAAAATACTTTGTTTCATAAAATTTTTTCTATTATATACTTGTGTGTGTGTGTGTGTGTGTGTGTGTGTGTGTGTGTGTGTGTGTGTGTGTGTAATAGGCTGATACAAAATGTATCATGAATCACAATACAATATTTTAATCTTTCCAATTTGTAAATGGATGAAACTTAAAAAATCATCAGGGGGTGCCAAGAATATATTTTTCAAGAAAGTAACATTCCTTTAGCATATATGAACAATGTGGAAAACTTATAGGTTATTTGATTAATTAACTGAATTTTGGAATATATTTAATAACCTGAACGTTGAATGTTAAAAATTTAATAAGCATCGGAATATCACTGTTAGAAATCATGATGAAATTTGTTCAAAATGATTTATTTTGTTTATTACCTTTACCAGTAAATCTAATATTATTAATCACATATTGATAGAGTTTGGATGTGTTGTCCCCACCAAAACTCATGTGGAAATCTGATCCCCAATGTGGCAGTGTTGGGAGTTGAGTCATGGGGGCGGATCACTCATGAATGGATTAATGCTCTCCCTGGGGGAGGGGGGATTAAAGAGTGAGTTCTCGCTCTATTAGTTACCACAAGAGCTAGCACCTCTTCTCTCTCTCTCTTGCTTCCTCTCACCATGTGATCTGCTTGTACCACTGCCTGCCGCGTTCCACCATGAATAGAAGCAGCCTGAGGCCTGTGCCAAATGCAGCTGTCCCAGAATCATGAGCCAAATAAACCTCTGTTCTTTATATATTAATCAGTCTCAGGTTATTTCGGTTATAGCAGCACAAACAGACTAATACACCTATCATCTATTATTTAGTTATTACTAATATTATTCATCATCTATTACTTAGTATTTACTTAGAACAAGGCAAGTATTATCCTAAGCAACTTACATGCACTATTTAATTTAATACTTGATCCTTTGTGGTTAAGCCTATTAAAGCCCCATTTTACTACTTGAGGAAACCGAGGATGAGATCACTATTGGAAAGGGGTGAATCTGAAATTTAAACCTAGATATTTTCCATTAAACATTAATGTGGATACTAAAATCTTTTAATAGGAATCTGGTAACATCATTAGAGATTTCATTATAATTAAGAGAAAATAAACCCTGAAACTATTATGAATGGAATTCAGACTTTTCTAGCTTTTGTGTCTTTGATCCTATCATTCAAACATATCTCTTTAAATTGCATATTGTATTTTGAGCCTCCATATTATTATTAGCCTATGGATTTATAAGCAAGTCTCTTTTTCATCAAGTCAAAAACGTTCATGAACACACCCACTCCCACCACTCCCACTTTTAATCCTACCATAGTCTGTCACCTATGCCCCAGCACCACAGGTCAGGGTGGCTGAGATAATTAAAGAGTTTGTGGGGGAAGTGAGTATGTTAAGGGGAACATTGCATAAGGCCTTCTAAGATATATTGTCAACATGGAAAAGTCAAAATCAACATAAAGTTGATTTTCTAGATCTTTTAGAAGTGGACCTTCTAGAATCTTCTAGATACTTTTAAAAGTGAATGGTCCAAATGGAGAACTAGAGAACTAAACACAGAATTTGTAAGTAGAAAATTTCAAAACAGTACATTCAAAATGTGATGTAAAGTATGGCCAGATATGAAGATTTATATTAGAGAAGAAGTACAAATAACTCTTAAACATATGAAAGGGAGATCAACCTCACTGATAATAAAAGAAATTCAGATGAAAGCTGATATCATTTTCACCTATCAGACTGACAAAAATACAAAAGTTGGAAAAACGTTCTTGGTGAGACTCTCATACAATTCTGGTGGGAGTATGAAATGGAAAATCCCATAGAGATCAATTGGGAAATATTTATCAAAATAACAATTGCATTTACCCTTTGACTTAACTATCTCACTTCTAGAAATGTATTGACAGATATAATTGCACATGCAAGAAAAAAGTTATTCATTAAAGCAACTAAGGAAGAAATTAATAGTTTCAAATGGAAGTCGCATTATTCTACCAAGTACTTATTATTTTTTGCAAAATATTTTTACTCCAGAAATAAAAGTAGATGACACATTGATTAAACAACTGTATTTTCATGTATGTTTAATTCTAATAACTCTGGATATACAAACATCCCAAGATAACTACTGATGCCAAGTTGCTGGTATATATGCTTTAAGTATTTGACTTACATATTCAGTAGTTACACTCGTATGTTGTCAATAAAACACTTGTATGTTGTCAATTGTTTCATGTTTCTGATGTGTCATGGATTGGACTGGCAGAGGAGAATTTCTCCTTATATATTCTTGTTGCCAAGACCCTTCTCATATAAATTACCAGAGCAGTCTACAAATCAGAATAATTTGAATAAAAATGTGTTCCAGCTAGACTAGAAGTAAAATAATTAAGTAATTATTTTCTTTAAGGATTTAGTAATACAAAATGAAAAACTTTTTGGCATCTTTTCACATTATTATTACTATTATTATTATTATTATTATTGGTATGTGTATCTCTCAGAATTATTTTAGTTATTCCAGGATCCTCATTAATTTTGGAAATAAAATAATATCTGACATTCCAAATTCAGAATAAAGAATCCTGTCACAAAACTAGTGAACAGTTTAATATGCTATGTTAGAGTTTCAACCTTCTATCATGATAGATATCTATTAACTTAAATAACAGAGTTGAGGCAAACCTATCACGATGTCAGTCCATTCATCTGCAGTATTTGTAGTATATGATGAGTGCAGCCTTGGAATTATATCTCCCTTTTAATAATTTTTCCTTACTGTATATTATCTTGAAAACTAAAATTAATATATTCATCTGAGTTAGAATTTTATTTTGATAATAATTATAGTCTTCCTTGTTTTATGATGCTTCGGTGACATCAGTGTTGACAGAGGACATCACAGACTGAACTCAGCAATCATGACATTTTCTCAGTGTCCTTCACTGAGTATGCTCCTATACCTGAAATTCTAAAATTTTACATTAAAACATACTTACATCTTGATTATAAGGAATATCGAATTCCAATTAGGAATTTACAAAAAAGTAATCACAAAGCAATTATAATGAATTCCATTAACTGCATGATATTTTCTAGGTATCTTCATAGTATTTTCTCATGTGTAGAGACAATGTGAGAACTCCCTGACAAGTTTAAACTTAGCAGTAGGCATGGGGACAAAAGAAGCCCATGAAAACAAAGGCAGATTAATATATTCATTTTGTCTTCTCTTGTACCATTTAGAGCAAATCCTTTTTGTCAGAGTCTTAGAACAGGAAATTTTAATAGCTATGATAAAACCTGTGAGGAACAGGAAAGTTCCTGGATTTCCCACTCTGTATGGTGTTACCTGATGAAATAATACAGCTGTTTAATAGTTCAGATTTAGTAAAATTTATATCAAAATTACTTTGATCAGACTCATTAGAATTTATATGACCCTAATTTTTGTATAGTCAGGGGAAGCAGTTTGTATATGGAATAATGCCTGTTTCAGAGAAAGTAGTCAAAAATGTTAAATAATAGTAATATTAATATGTCAGAATGGGAGTTTTGAGCTCCAGCTCCGTAGGCAATGCAATGAAGGGACTGTCAAGAGGGGCTGTGACTAAGGACCTGGGAAGTAAGAGCACTCAGTACTGGGAATTATGTGCTTGAGAACAGCTGAGCAACTTGCAAGGAGTGAAAGTCAGAAACTGAAGCTATAGTAGTAGGTGACAGGGGCAGTGACTAAGAAGGTCTTGAAGTGCTAACAGGTGCTACAGTAGCACGGAGGCAAAGAAACGCAGCATATACTCTAGGAGTAGAAAATTTGTGGAAATTACTTTCTATTTGACCTATTCAATAATCTTTATCTCAGCAGGAACTATATCAAAAGAAATATAGTACATGGACTAAACCTGATCTTTGGAGGTTAAAAATTATTGCTAGAAAATTAGATGAGTAAAACCTCAATTACTATACCATGTAAACTGTCCAGTTACAAAGCCAAAGGAGGCAAAAGGGTGGTTAAAATGAAAGAGGTGTGGGAACATATGTGGCCACTGTTGCTGGTGGAGAGAAGCTGCGAGGACAAGGAACTGTCCCAAAGGAACCATAGCCAGGCTTAAGGTTCAAGGCAGACACGAAGACTGGGAAGGACATGATAAGAACCCCAGTGAAACTAATAGATTTAAGGTGCAGGCTGGTTACAGGAATGAGGCAGAAACCCAGTAACCAAACCAAAGTTTCTATATGGATCAGCATTATGTTCTTTTGCAGAAGTTGAAATGGAGCCATATACAATCCCTTCCATTAAAAATAACTAAAACCCAAATCTTAATGTTGTTTTTTGCAAGGAAGAAAAAAATATGGCTGGCCCAAGAAAAGAATAACTGGCTGAAGTACTTTACTAAAAACATGCTGGCAAATAAATACATAGCTATGTGTCCAGAAATTAAATACAACTTGTGGCAGTGCCCTGCTGACACAGTGCCATTCAATGTTGTTATCAGTATTTAGACAACACTAGTAATGTAAAGATATGTGTCCAAATTTGCCAATGACGTGAAGATAGAGAAGTATGTTTGTGACAGCATCAGACCCAAAATGATCTTCACTAACAAGATCAATGCACTTGATCTAGTAAGATTTTGAACACAAAAAAGGTGTGAGGCAAGAAAAATAAAAGATGTGAACTGAAGAGGTATTACTTACCAGGAACGCATAAAAGTTTCTTAGTTTATTTACTCTATTCGCTGTCAAATATTAATCAACCATATAATAATGCAGTCACCTAAAAAGATGTATTGGTAGTAGTTGCTATAGCAATGAAAACGGAAGATGCAGACCCAGACCTGGAAGAAGTGCATGATCTTGAGTCCAAAATACACATGGAGAGATTAACTTTGAAGAAAAAAACAGAAATTTCTTTTACTGGTAAAGGAGTCAAGGAGGAGAAGTAGATACTCATATTCTGTGAAAATGAACATGACACTGCAACAATCAAGGGTGGAGCGGGAAGGTACTGGAGTCAGACACAGCTGAGTTCAAATCATCATCTTCCCAGTTCACCATTAAAATATGAGTGCAATAAGTTGAGGGCAAGCTTTGAATTAATTTATCTTAGAATTTGAATGTTGTAACAAAGATTGCAACATATCATGCTTGGGTAACTTTTTCAAGGGTAGAATACTCTCTTTCAAAACCAAACATACAATATTAAACGCATACAGAGGCAGCAAAGGTCTCAAGGCCAGTAAAACCACATGTTATCAGTGATAGTTTCTCATTGCTGCAATTAAAACCTACATCCCCAGTAGTTTTATTCATATCACTTTTAAGCTATCTTAAGTACTAAACTGTGTGACAGGACATGAACTACAAAATGCAAGAAAAGTGGCAAAATTTCAGCAGTAAACTGTGCTTCCTGTATCAAATGCTGCTAGGCTGGACCTACACAAAAAGCAAATGACTAGAAGCCACCATCTAGAAGTTAGACAGACGACCATAGAAAGTTAGAAAATCGGACATATTTTCACGACCAAATGGAGAGAATAACCTCACAAGGGGATAAGTGCATGATTCAGTGGAAAGTGTACCAAATGGAGTGACAAAAGATCTTGCTTCTCCAACCACCATTCATTTTCTGTGTGATCTTAGACAAGTCACCCAACCCAATGTCTCCAATAGCTCCTGGCACATGGTAGGCACTCAAAAAATATGCATTGATTGAAGAAATGAATAATCCTAACTTCTAGGGCATTAATTCCAACTTTAAAGGGAGTTGGTTGGATTAGATGACAATTAATGTAACCTCCAGTTCACACTGCTCCTGAATATCTTACATGGCTATAGGTAGCTCAGACATTTTGAGGTCCAAACATTACTAATTCAGGGCAATAAAGCCAGATGGAGTGGGAACTAATTTCTCACAATGTGTTGGCCAAAGAGAACACAATAAAAAATAAGCCCAGGTTCAGTAATTGGCACCCTACAGACATTTTTGTTTTTGTGTTATTGCTAAGAATAGAAGATTGCTTAATACTTATTGGTCTTCTTGGGCATACCTGCATGAGGCCAGCCACAGAGCCTCAATTACATAGTTCTGAAATATAGAGACTTATGAGCATGCTTCCAGTACAATACAAGCAAAAATTTAAGCTTTCATGTGTTTTTATTTTTCTTCACTTTATTTGGATAGTTCATATATCAACCTGGCTTTCATTCTTTCTCCTTTGAAACAATAATGTTTATTTTTATTGAAACAATTTTCTGCTTGGTATAAAAATATACTGTAGTAAGTATTCATACAAGCTAGGGGTTCAGTTTTAATGAAATCTTAAGGCAAAAAATTCTTAAATCCAGCATGATTCACTTCAAAAGCAAAGGTCAAATATCACACTCCTCAGGGAAATCTTTTTCCCACCATTCCTTCCTTTACCCCTTAAACTTTTTGCCCTTCTATTAAAATTGTGATATTAGGCATCACCTAAACAAATGGTTTTTTTTTAGCCTCTGTTTATTGCTCCTTTCTTCTTCCCTCTCCTGCATCCCATATCTATCTCCACCGTCCTGTCTCCATCATTTCTTCTTTTTACTCTTCCATTAGGATTTTAAGATTGCAGAGTTCTGGAGCCCAACTGCCTGGGGTCAATTTCTAAATCCACCATTTAGCGGATGTGTGACATTGAGCAAGTTACTTAAACTCTCTACACCTCAGTTTCTACGTTGGTAAGTTGGTGATAATACTAAATAATGGCACCTACCTCAAAAGGTTGTTTTGAAGATTTAAAGAGTTAATAAATTTAAAACATTTAAAATTATGCTCAAACAACTCCAAGTTCACAGTGGATGTCTAATATTACTGTTGCTGCTGTTATTTCACAAACATCTACTTGACTCCTCTGTGCAACTACCCAGGACACCACAGAGTCCCATTCCCTATATCAGACACTGTTGGGTGTTCCTGACCTACCTGCCACCTCTCTTGCCCCAGGTCATATCCATACATATATCGAGATGATCAAAAAACCATGTAAGTGAAATGCCTCACCCACTCCCCACACCCAGCACACATTGTCCTAATTGATTGGCTTATATGGAGAGAAAGCAATCTCTACATCTGCCCTCAGCAGTAAACCTGCAAGAAAATAGCTATAAGCCACAGCCATGTATCTATTTGTGGCTCTGATTCTTTATATCACCTGTGTTAAAATATCACAATATTTCAGCTGTTAATTGAAGCACTCTGGCATCTTGAGTTATTTTTATAGTTAACTTGAGATGACATGTGATAGTTCAGATTAATGGAAGCTGTGAGTCAGAAATTCTGTCTCTAGTTATGGTTATAACTTTTAACATGTGCTAACATGTGATATCTGTAGATCATGTGACCTGTAGTTATTTCCAAAATGGGTATTTGAAACATCAAACTTTTGTCATGGTGGTAACACTTTATGCTAAATGAAAGCAACACTTTAGTCTCTCATATTTTTTTTTTTTTCCTGGTACCACATGTCTTAATAAAAAGCAGTCATTCTAATGTTTTTCAGATGTCTTCAGCAAATCCAAGGGTATTTAACTAAAGTAAGAAAATACCAGGTGAAATAGGTTTATCAACCTTTACAAGATTATTTACAAAATACTGATCATAAGTGAGAAAACAAAGAAAATTGACTTGAGGGAAAAAAAGTCCATCTACTTTTAAAGTTCCTCTATGTAGCGAACAGATTCTTTCAAAGCCTAAGAAACATTCAGAAAGCCAATGCACAGAAAGTGTGAACTCTCTAAGAAGGCGGCCTTGGAGATCCTTTTAAGTGATGTGAGCAGTGAAGCCCTTAAAACGGGGCTAATTAGCTGTTTGACGTACTTGACAGAGAAAGATGTATGCAAGCAGAAAGAAAAGACTGCAAACATAGATAACCCTGATTGCATTATTGTCCAAAACTTTAATTAATTTCTTGAGGACTATCTTTTCCATAATTTAAAATGATTTAAAAGATGTACAACTAACAGGTTCAGAGTGTGTCTTTAGCTAATCACTCGCACTGCAGGAGGCTGAAAATTATAGAGCACATTTTATACACTCCTCAAGCCATCCAAGAATTACTTTTACAGGCTCTGGCTTTAATTCCTCCTCTATTTGTGTAATGGCATTGAGAAATGTGTGACTTGACTTCACTAATATGTTGCTCAAAGCCCAAATAGCCACAATCGTGTTCTTCAGGACACAGAAGGTGTAACTGTCTTTTGGCATGTAAATGTTCTCTTGGATCTTACTTGATATGAGAGAGAAAAATCTAGTGCTGGTTACAGCTCAATTAAGAAATAACATTTTCTATAATTTAAAATAAAAAATGAGTACTTCAGTTAGGATTACATGTTTCTGTAAAACACAGCCCATAAAGAAAAAATTTTGAAGGCTAATTGGGGAAAACTTCCTGAATAAAACTTATAATGGCACTTTGCACACACAGTAGTAGTCAAAACATAATGTGCAAATAGATGTGAAGTTGTTTTTATTTATTTTAGTTATAAAACACAAATTATGTTTTGCTGACATTGTTTATCTTCTCTTAGTAAATAATTTTTAAAATTTTTTCCACTTTTTGTAAAGTTTTTTAAGAAAGTCATTACTTTAAAATTATTCTTCGAGAACTGGCCATTTAGCTCACTTGGTTAGAGCATGGTGCTGAGAACACCAGGATCAAGGGTTTGGATCCCTATGCTGGACAGCTGCTGGGGGAAAAAAAAAAAATTGTTCTTCAAGTACATTCAGAATAACAGCAAACTTGAGAGTCATTAGTAAAAGCAAACAAACTAACAAAAAAAGGAAAAAAATCTAAGAAACTATTAACTGAGATATATGAAGATAATCTAAATGTCTTATTCTTATAGAAGATACAGTGTCACATTAAAGAAATATCCAAATTTACTAAGTTTAGTTGAGGAGACAAGAAATTTTATTAAAAGGGACTTTTATTAGAGATATCCAAGATTTTTGCCAAAATCATGGATGGTATAAATTCTATGAGCTTGTCAATCTTTACACTGTTTTTATGTATAAGCATCCATGGGAAAATTCACTTTCATTCAATAAGTACATATAGAGGACTTACTAGGTGTCCCAGTTACTGGGGATACAGCAGATGAAACTTCCTCCATGGAACTCACAGGCTAGGTAGATGCTGTCATGTTTCACGGAGGAACCAGAGCTGAGCACATCATAGAGGTGAGGCAGGGTAGGCAGTGGCCCATTGGTGTTTCCAGGAAGAGGATGGAAGATTTTGAGTAGAGGAGTAACATGATCTCACTTGCAGAGACTCTGGCTTCTGTGTCAAGATTATTCTAAAGTGGAGCAAGGGTGGAAATAAGGATACCATTTAGGATACTATTACAGCAATCCAGCAAGAGATGATGGTAGCTTGGGCATCCACCCCACTGGAGTGGAAAGAGCTACAAGCAAACAAATAGTTACAATCCACGGGGGCCATGTAAGGGCAGGCACACAATGCTTTCTTTCTGTGCTTTGCTCTTTCCCTTTATTGTCTCCTTCTGGACTGGGCTCCATCAATTACCCCAGCCTATCAATCTCCCCCACTCTTCTACCTTCTTTTCCAAACAAGCTGAAGCCTCTCACATTTTAAAAAAGAATATTTTTTCCTTTAGCCTTTGTAAGTGTGAGAGAAGAGTTGACATTTGAGTTGAGACTTAAAGAATAAGTAAAAGTTTAGCAGGCAGATAAAGAAGCAGCAGCAGCCATGCAAAGGCCACCACAGCATGTGGTATGCAAAGCCACCAAGGCTTGAAGAGACAGATATTCAGAATATTCTGAGTAGTTTGGGTTTTGGATTGCTGGAGTGTTCTGAGGAGAGAGAGGAGTGGGCAGCTTAGAGCAGGTCCCCATGTGCCGCTAATAAATACTGCTTTCAAGGCCGAGCCCGTGGCACACTCGGGAGAGTGCAGCGCTGGGAGCGCGGCGACGCTCCTACCGCGGGTTCGGATCCTATATAGGAATGGCCGGTGCACTCACTGGCTGAGGGCCAGTCACGAAAAAGACAAAAAAAAAAAAAAGGAGTTGGGTATTTATGCTTTTACACTATCGTATATGGTGCTAGGGAACAGTTTGTGCTGGTAGAGAAGGAGGAATGTGCTGCCCTGAAAACCTCATTCCTCATCAGGAAGAGGAGGAGGAGCACTGACCCCATAAGGGCCCAGATGTGCAATACCAGCAGCCTCTTCTTAGAGAGCACTGTGTACAATCGAAATCTCAGGAGAAGAGGCCCAGCCAGCAGGGAGACGCAGCCTACTCACTGAGAGGCAGGACTTCTGTTCAGGGGTTGGAATAGCCAGAGCACACATGCAATGAGTGGCTCACGGCCAGGGATGAGGCTCCGCTCACAAAAATAACCCACAAATCCTTTTAAATGCAGCACTACAAGCCAATAACACAGGTATTTCAAACAGAGCTTTGGTGCCTAAATTCAAACTACAGCTGACTTTGAACAACACAGGATTGAACTGCGCAGGTCCACTTACATGCCTATTTTTTTCAACCAACAACAGATCAAAAATACAGTATTGGGGGAGGTGGAACCTGCATACATGGGGGGGATGTGGAACCTGCATACATGGAGGGATAACGTCATATCTGCAGGTTTTGCAGGGGCGACTACAAGACTTATGTATCTGCAGATTCTGGTTTACGTGTCGGGGGGAGGTTCCTAGAACCAATATCCCATGAATGCTGAGGGACAACTGTATAATTTTACAAAAAAGAGGCACTTGACAACTTTCAGGGTACAGTCTAGTGACCAAAGAAAGCAATTTTCCCTAATAAAATGATATTGTCTTACAGTATCCTAGGTCCTAACACAAGGTGATTTTCAAGGGGCCTCACTGAGATACATGAGGAGACATCGGGAAATTCTAAAAAGAGAAATATTTGTATTTTAGAAAGATGTTTTGGAAGCCAGATGTAGGGTGGATTAGATAGAGAGAAGCTCGTTATGTTGAGACCTAATGGAGCTATTGCAATACTTTAGGCAAAAATGACAGAGACTTAAAAATACAATGGGCCAACTCATGCACATACACCAGCATAATATAAATGTGTTGGCCATAAGTAAGGAGACATTCGGAAATAAATTTAGAGAGGAAAACAACAATGGGAAATCCTGCTAGCATTGAACCTCCTTAATAGTGAGAGGCTGAGTACATTAAAGTAGCAATTTATTTGATGGGCAATTGATATCTGGCAGGCTAGTGACAGCCTTGTTGCCAGGAGAGCACAGTTACAGTCTCAGACTGTGACTTTAAAAACTTCACTAGGGGAAAAATTACAGTCGGGCAAGCAGCAGCAGGGCATGGCCTACGGCACAATATGCCGATAACTAAGTCCCAGGGAAAACTGATTTGTGGCTTCTGATCACATGCGCTGAGAGCCTCTGCTATTGACTAGTTGTGGTTCATCGGGATGTAGATCTATCTTGGCTAACAAGAAAGCACTAGAGGTCTTCATTTAGCCACTGAGCCCTGTCTCCAGGGACTGTGTGCAGCTGTCTTTACCTTCCTACCAATCAACACATCAAAAGCTGCAGAATATATTTTCACTTTCAAAAAATGCAAACTGCAAGTGAGATAAAGTTGCCAAACTAGACTTGAAAAGCGGTGAATGATTATAGCACGCCTCCAGATATAAAGAATAAATCATGTGTGCCCAGCCAGTATTTTCTTATGTGTCAACAAGAAAGATAACTGAGTCTGTATCCACAAGATATCCACACCATATTAATCTGACTAGAAAGGATTAAAACCATTTACACTGGATTTCTTATTTGAATAATTCTAAGCAGCATACTTCCTCAGGATTTCTCACTGAAGATAACTGGTTATAATGAAATTATTAGAATATTCATCTTAGTAACCCTCAAATAATTACTTTGCATGAGTTTTTCACTCAATCTGTGTAGATCAAGGCAAGAATACATTTCATTTTTCACTTAATTTCAAAAAGTTATTTCTTTCCTGGTAGTTGGGACTATTTGAAATAAACCCTGGAACTTTAAATGTTTTCTCAAATTATCAGTTCTTTTGACATTGATTCTAATATCATCAAAACCTTTCCTCCCAGATGTTTCCCAAGAAGACTTACTCACAAAAGGTCATCACTGTTTCCCTGCTTTCAAGGATCATTTAGTTGTGGCATTCTTGATTTGGGATGTGTGCAGGTGCATGAAAAAGAGAGAAGGTTACCCGTTGGTAAGCCCTATTTAATTCTCTAAAATGAGTGAAAGGTCACGCTGGGGAGGTAGGCTTCTCGTGCATTTTAAGTAAAAGCCAGTGCTTTAGCTTTAAATTCCAGGTGGCCCAGTAAGGATTGGAATGCATGGTTTGGACTGCTTCCCTTCAGTTGCCTCTTATGGGAGATGCCACTTTGATTTACTGGACTAACTGAAACTGGCTCCTCTGGGCTGTTAACAGGACAGGTGCTGGATTGTCACATCAGTGCACACATTTCTAGGTGCCGTCAGTTCTCATATTGAAAGTTCCATCTGGGAGGGGTTCTACTTTGGCTCCAAAACTCCCTGTCATAGAGGCATTTCCTCATAGCAACTCTTCCTAGTTCCACAGAAAGATTAATATTATGTCACTATTTCATTTATAGCTGTATTGATGGCACGAGATAATTAGTGATATCAGTGTGTAACAAATGCTGTTTAATTATCCCCCACATGTTTAAAAATAAACATTAATTTGAATAAACATTGTGGGGTGATGCAAAAACAGTAAAAACCTTACGCTAGAATAAAAATCACATACTGTTTCAACATACAAATATCAAACCTGAGCTTTCATTCTAAGTTTGTTAATTTCCTCATACACTTTTTTATATTTCAACATAAGCACTAGTTCTCATTTCAACACTTTTATTAAGAAAATCAATCTTAATAGCTTTTCAAGCCCATTCATTCCACAGAGGTTCCAAAAAAGCTTAAAAGAATGTCTATTTCCACATGAAGGACCAGATAACACATAAACTAAACTTGCAAGACATGCCATTTTACATACCTTTGTAACATCGGGATTAGACTATGACAGTGTCTACCTCCCCAGGCAATTCTTTAGGACCACCCAGGAAACCCAGCCACTGCAGAATGCAGCCACATTCTGTTGATTTAAGAACGGAGAACATTGCAATTGTATCTACACTATAACAGCAACCCGTTTATTTAGAACACAATTAAAAATCTAAAAGATGAAACTTAAATATTTGGCTTCCTTAGAATGTAGCTCCTTTGGAGGAACCCTTTCATGTCCTCTCCTTCATGCCAGTGTGTTGCTTGCAAAGGAGGAGTTGGTCCAGTTTTGTATTCATCTACATAAGCAGCTCAAGAACTTCAACAAGGATCTTATTTAACTTAATGCAGTATATAAATAAAAATAAAATCCCCTTAGTTAAGCATAACCATAGTTGCCTAAACAAGCCCATTCAATTTATTTATTTATAAATTTAAGTAAATAAATAAAATATTTAAAGCTTACTAAGATGTATGATAGGGATTTCTGACAAACACATCCATATGGATGTTTTATGTGTAGCTTAGTTAAGGTCAAAGGTCAGAGGGTTTGAATAGAAAGTAAACTTTTACTTACATGTCTCTAATAAACAGATTGTCTGTAAGTTTTCAGTATACTACTCTTTGTTCTCATTTCTAACACATTGCTTCCTCTGCACAGTAATAGTTAGGGACTAGGCTGTGGACCAGGAAGCAGAGAGCTGGTTACTTTTAACTTGCTGTTTTATCAATCTAAGAAAGATTGTCTTGCCACCACCACTTTCTTACTAGAGATCCCAGTGCTGTGTCTACAAGGAATGGATCCTCAGAGTCTGTCCTTAGGTATCAGATACCAATATGAATGTGCCATTACAGTGCCAGCCCCGACAACACGGCCACCCATGGTCAGCAGTTCTCATTCATATGGGGACAGGTTTAGATGAAAATAAATTTAGAAGGTAAGGCTTCATCTTATTCATGTGGTAAAAAAAATAATTTACTTCTTTTTTTCTAAAGTGAATCAACTTCATCTTAAAAATGCATCATAGTCCTCTGGGATATTTTAAATGTAAAATATGTATAACAGTTTAGAGATGGGAGTTTTGTTTTGGAGGGGAGGGTTAGATTTTGCTGTGAAGAATTGGGAGAAGGAATTGTCTTATGTTGACTAAGAGGCTAGTGACAAAATAAGTCTCTTTGGCACACAGGCCAGTGAGTTAGAGCTTTTTTTAGTTCTCTTAGGTAAAGAGTTGAAGACAAGACTAGATACAGTTAGTTTCATTGAGGGCCAATGTCCCAGTTACTGTTCTGTTTCCACCAGCCAACTTATATACAATTGTTTGAATAAACAGTCAATTAACAATATTCTCTGAGATTTAAGGAAGTCATTGTATAGGACCCTCAAGATTAACTATATATGAAAATATTAAGGTACATGAAAAATACAGTCCTATATCACAATGAGTTCACCCTTCTTTAAGTTATGCAATCCTGTGGTGCTCTCAATAGGATGGCCACATGATATCACCTAAACCAGAACTGCTTGAGAGAGAGAGGGAACTAGAGTTCATAGACAAGTTAAACCAGCACTGCCCCAGGCAAACACATAAACAATCAATCTACAAATAACTTCAGGACTCCTTCAAATCTATTCCGAAAGTAAGTAATTTATTTCATTTTCATGTTAAACTTAGAAATGATGAGTCAAAATGGTCACAGTCTTCATAGTACCAAAACAAATCCCCAAATCTATGTTTTCTCGTATTTTTTGCATGTCATCACCAATTAATATTTTGATTCTGGAAGCTGGTAAATATTTGTTAAACTGAATTTAAGTTTTATACTTTATAATACATATTTTTAGATTTAAAATATATTTCAGAAACATCTTCATGGGCTTAAATTGCCCCCAAAATTACAAATAAAATTATAAAATAAAAGCAATACCTATTCCTGAACTTTAACCAACAAAGGCAATTATCAGTCGTTCAACATTGTGTCCCACATAATAACTAATAACTTCAATGACAGTACACGTGTGTGTGCCTGTGTGTCTGTCTTTGTTGAGGGTGACGGCATGGGAGAGAGACTACTCAGTTTTGGGGGGTGGCTTAGAGTGTATTTCAAAGGCAAATTTAGTAAATTTTCTGTTTTATTGTTTTTATGGGGTATGGGTTCTAATTTATTTAATATGCTTTTTACATTTATACAAGTAACCTGGTATATAATAGGAGGAGCCTAAGCTTTGAAATAAAATAGAACTGAGTTCGGATCCTAGCACAATCACTTATTTTTATGACTTCGAGCAAGTTGCAAAAAATCTAATGGTTATTTTTCTAGTTTGTAACATGGGACTGCAATAGCTGTTGAAGAGTGTTGTTTTGAAGATTGGTGACACTTAGCACAAGGCCTGGCTCACAGTAGGTATTTATTAAGTAATTATGTTGTGCTACCCAATTTTAGAAAGATAACTAAACAAAATATACTACGCTAAACAACATTTAACTTTATTCAGATAATTCAGAAGGCACATCAGGGTCTTCCAATATTTTGAAAAGCATTATTATAACCATTCACTTTTAATACGCTATAGTTATAAGTTTCAGTCTAAACATATGATTTTAAAAGAGAATGTTAGAAAAGTCTTGTTTCATTGTTAGTTTGGGATAATTCTGTATTGTGAACAAATAACAAACAAGGTGAAGATTGGGTTTCTTCAAAAACACAGTCCTTTCTCCTTAGTCTTACTGTAGATACAACTCTGAATTGGGAATCAGTTGCAATTTTTTGCCATCATTTGTATAATCTCATGCTAATTAAAAATCTTTTCTAAGCCTTACTTTCCCAGTATATAAAACAAAGGGTTGAAATAGGTAATCTTTTAGGCCTTTTTTATCAATAAACTTGAGTATTTTTCTCACTTTTATTTTCAAGAAACAAGCAGGATCAGAAGAAAGTTTCGAAACTACTATTTTATAAGTCTTCAAAAGACAACTATTTCTGCCACTTGCTAGTAGCAACAGGGTCGTGATCAGGAGCTGAAACACAGCTGGTAAAATGTATTCATTTACCTTCTGGATTTTTTTCTATAAAATCATAGCAGAAGGAATAGAAGTTAGAGGAATAACATGAACAATAGTGGGTTGGCCTGATTAATAAAAGAAAAAAAGAAAAGGAAAAGAAGGAAAAAAGAAAACCACCATTAATCAAAATGGCCCTGACTGAAACTTCTTGATAGAAGACTTATCTCGCACCTTCTTGGTCAAAAAAATTAAAGGTCATTGGTGCAACCTTTTCCACATGTGCTGCATTTCGTCTCTGCTAAAATCCTGCCTTTTGTGTTAAATTCAAAATTTCTTCAGGAAATGACCCAGGGTGTAGAAGAAAGGCAGTCTTCCATTTTGCCCTCATTTCCTGCAGAAAATATTTAGATATTTTTCTGGGAATATACATAACATTCTGCTTTAAAAGGAAAAGACAGGTTTTAAAAAGAAAAAACCCGTTCTATCACAAACACATTGCAGGCAGTAGCTATGCTTCAGACTACAAATCATAGTGAAAGCCAGCTTCTATCTATCTATGTAACCCGTAAAATGCCTTTTTAATTTAATATTGTAAGAAACATTCTATTCCAGATTTAAAAGGATTTCCCTATTATTTTCTACCCAAAAGATTAAGTATTAAATAATGAGCCCAAAAATAGATACCGCCTTGTTTGTTAAGGAGACCTGTCTTACACTTTCCTAACATTATAGCCAGATTTCACGGTCACAGGAAAACAAAACACACATAATGGAGTGGTTATTAATTCAATAAATCCAGCAGCTCTCGCGCTCTGGGCAAAAGGCAAAGTTAAAAGCAGCTGTTCATTGACGACATATGGGACATGGCCAGGGTGAGGTAGCTGCTTTAGCACTTCATCCACCACTTTTAAGGCTGACTGCACTCAATTTCTTAGACAATCTACACACCATTTTCAGTTCTGTACCTCCATAATTTATCACAACAATACCTCAAGCACACAGATTGGAGGGGGAAAATGAAAGCAATTTACAGTATCAAGATGAAAGTAGCTGGGTGGATAGAGAAGACCTACTATGTAAATCATATCCACAACTTCAAGGAATGCTGACATAATATTCTGGAATTAATTTTTTCCAGCATTCCTACATAGGTCACACAAAGGTAAATCTAGTTTCTCCTTCCTACCTCTCATATCTGGAGTTGTTTATCAATATGTTAAAGAGGAAATTGATTTTACCTCTCCCTTCTACAAGGACAATAAGAACCTTATGTATAAAACTTACCAATAACAATGAAAGGAATCAGTTGAAACATTAGCGTGCAAGCTTTATATATGTCTCCCAGTGAAAGGTCATAGGAAGACAGCAATAAAAAAAAAAAAAAAAAAAAAAAAAAAAACAGAAGCACAGACAAATAAGGGATAGCAATCTATTTCAAATAGGAGTCTGGATTATTATGGACTAATCTCATTATGTATGTCTATAAAATTTGTCTCAGATTCCTATCGGTAAACTACATTGATGACAAACGCCTTATTATAGAACATTTTTAGACATGAAATTTGTATATTGTCCTATAATGTACATTTCATGTAGGAGCCTGTTTTTATACTCTAATGAGAATAGTATGCTGATATTTTCATCAAAAGCTAGGCAACTAATTATTTCACTCCCCTCCTTCCCCTGTTCTCCTTCTATCTCTTTCTCTCTTAATCATCTTGGGGTTGATCAAAGCAGGACAAAGATGAACAGTTACAAGGTGATAAGAGATACTGCAAGCAAGCCAGTGTCTCAGAACAAAAGGTAATAAGCAAAAACCAGAACATGTTAGAATATTCTAGGATTTCGTGAAGGCATGTAAGACGGATATCAAGCCCTTTAGCAGTAAAGGAAAAGTAGACTCTCAAAACAGAAAAACTTGTCCACATTTTCATTTAAGACATTTCTTGTTCTGGTAATTAAATAAATTAAGTAAATAATTTTCTAGTTCTTTTTTGTCTTCCTATAAAAGTAAGTTGTTTATTGTAGACAATTTGGACAATAAAGGAATCAACAATTACTCTTAATCCTAACAATTAGAGATAACCTTGGTCTCTAGCTCTAGTTCTATCATCTATTGTTCACTGTGTGAATTACGTGTTTTGTCTTTCATCTCTTGATTCATCTTTTAATGTAAATGTGTGAGATATTTTTTATACTAATGATGTTCAAAATATTTGTGTATCATATATATTCTAAATATTTTCCTTTTCCATTTGCTTTATCACTGTTATGCTTAGTGCTTAATGAACATTATTTCATTTATTCCTCATGAAAACCCTTATGTGGTAGTTACTGTTTAATATAATAATAATAATAGTTACTATTATTACTATTTTATAGATCAGAAAATTGAGGCATATAGAACTTTACTACTTTACCCAAAGTCACAGTTAAAAAATCTTAGAGCTGTTTTTTGAACCTGAATGTGCCTATCTCAAAATCAGTGCTCTTGACTAGTGGGCATATTATCATTAAAGGTGTTTTTAATTTTCATGTATTTAATCTATCAGTGTTATGAATTGTTTTACTGCTTTCACTTCTATGCCTAGAAGACCTTCCTTATCCTATGATCAGATACAAAGTCATCTCTATTTTTCCTCTAGTTCTTTTATTTCTTCCTTTACATTTTACTCCATTATCTAACTGCAATTTATTTTAGGGTAAAATATGAGGCAGCTTTATTTTTCTAACTATGTAGTTAACCAATTAATATAAAATCATTTATCTGATAATTCACCTTTTCCTTGGTGCTTGGAAATGCCAATTTACCAATACTAGTGACTTCATATGTATTGGCTCCACTATTTTCATTATGTGACAGTCACCCATTCATCTGTTTTCAAAATGTTTTTGCCTATAACTTGCCTACTTATTTTTCCATATAAACTTCATAAATGTTAAGAAAATGTTGGAGAAACTCTCAAGATTTGGAAAGAAATTGCGTTGTTTATAAATTAATTCAAAGAAAAATATCTGTTCCTATAACCAAATGTTGATCATAATGACATGACAACTCATAACTCAGTTATTTTTCTTTACATATTTTTTATGGTTCTGGTGTGAATCTTTAAATCCTTTGAAAGGCTAAATAAATTATGTTTTCTATTCCATTTTATTTATTTGTTTATTGCCCAAATCAAAGAATTTATGAGTTTAGGCAAAATTGATTTCTTCTTATTTAATATGCCCCTCTTATTTCACAAAAAATAGATTCTTTTTTAGGCATTTAATAATTTTATACTTTAATAAAGATATTACCATTTTTTTCAAGTATGACAATAACATGACTTATTTTAAGGGTTACCTTTGGATTTTTTCTTATAAGTGGACATTACAATCATTTATTTGCTCAAGCTGTTACTAGAAAACTACTATGTCTCAGGCAAAATGCTGGGAAGTTAAAGATGAAGAATTTTAATACCTAATATTAATTGAGTTCTTAATACATGCCAGATGTTTTTCTAAGAGTTTTACTCATCTAATCTGTAAAATAGCCCTGTTATCTAAGTACATATTATTATTAGCCCCAATTTACAGACAAGTGATTTCTTTACTTGCCCATGCTCATGTGGCTGGTAAGTGGTAGAGCTAGGATTTTAACCTATGCACTGTGATGCTAGAGCCTGTGCTTTTAACTTCTATGCTGTCCCTGCCATCTGGAGCTTTACACACCAGTATAAAAGTCTAAAAGTAAAGCTACAATTCCAACTATGTGAAAAGAATCAACTATGATAGACTTATGATACACACAGAAAGGAAGTGTATAACTTCCCAGAAAAGTCGGAAATGACTTGATGGATGAAGTGAAGAAGAACTGAGTTTTAAAGAATGGGTAGAAGATCACTAGGTGCGTAAAGTAAAAAAGAATGTGCTAGACAGAGCAAATAATATGTGTAAAGGTAGGAGGTAAGAAAGAGCACAGCTCATTTGGGAATAAGCACAATGCAGAGCACTTGTGAGAGAGTAGCAGGAGATAGATCCAGAAGCCTGGACAGTGCACTTACACCAGGAGTCACTTTGAGTCCCCTTAGGAATCTTGCTTATATGTGGGGAAGGTCTAAACTCATATTCATTTTGTCACCCTGCTGAATGTGCTATATATTTACCCTTACTTAACTACTACATCTTATTTCTCTAGAAATAATTATATAATGTTTATAATGAGGAAGTGGCAAAGTGCTTAATTGGAAAAAAGCATGAGAACTATCTCTATCAATTCTTCATAGTCTTCATCTGGATGATCTTATGTTGTCAAGATAGTCCAAATAACAGCACTGCTTAGCAAATAAATGCACATATATCATAAAATTTCATTATCCCGATAATCCTGGGAGTGACTGTCACTTTACAGTCATCTCCATTTTACCAAGAAAGAAGCTAAGATTTGAAAATGGTGAAATTCAAACCCCAAATTAGAAAGTTTTCCAAATTAGGCTGGAACTCATGTCAGCTGGTAAATCACATCAGTAGATAGTATGCCATATAACACTAATTCTTAAAGTGATGTTGTGGGAAACTAGGAGCAAAAAAAATAGCATCTTACATAAACTGGTCCTCATATCTACACAAGATTGAGTGGCACAGTAAACTCAGATGCGATAGCACATTAGGAAAAACCAATACTGTCTGAAAAGTCCGAAAAGTATTTGTTGACTGTTGAATTGGAGTTTCAAACCTTTTAATGAGTATGTCTTTTATTTTCAAAAATTTGGCATTCTACATTTCAATCTATATAGAAATTGTAGATTTGACCTAAGTAAAACAATATTGAACTTCCAGGTTTATTTCACTGATTAGGAGATACAGAAAGAAACTTGCATTTACATTTTCAGCAATTCCTCCTTAAAACTGACCATTAAACACTTCTCAATTTTCCACTGCTTTTCAGAAATACTTCTAGCATCTTAATATAGCTAATCGAGGTACTACATATTTGGAATACTATCTAAAATACTTTATAAGTAAATTACTTTATATATAATATTAAGGCTTGAGAAAAAATATCTCGAGTTTATTTGCTCAATACTTCATAAGTTATTTTTAGATTCCTAAATTTTTATCATATGGAGAAACCTATATTTCACTACAATTTCAGTAAAAAAAAAAAAAAAAAAAACTATTGTATTCTTTACTGAATATTTTACTTTATTAATAAAGTTCTTCATCACTACCTCTATAAGTTAACAAGGTGTTGCTGCTTTGCAAATAATGGGGTTAGGAGTGGGGGTGTGGGGGTGTCAGCAGAGGAGGCAAGAAGCTATGAATGTATTAACAATAGCAACATAAACTAACACTGATGTGGCACTTATTGTAAGTCAAGTTCTGTTTTAAGTGCTTTATATACATCACTTATTTAATCCTTAATAACCTAATGAGGTAGTTATTGGCATTTTACATTGTCAGCTAGTTCCTGGTGGCCTTATGGTACAAACTCTCAAATAATACTCTGTTCTGCCTTCAGGTGAATAATGAATAATATGAATACTAAAGTGAAATTTAAAATGCTATTTTGTAAAATCTAAGAACATCCCCTTAGGCTAGATAATTGATTAAAGAGTTCTGCTTACAGGACACTACAAAGGCTAATTTATAAACTACGCCAAAACAATAATACTTGAGTCATTTAAAGAAAATTCTTCTATCATATGGAAATGATGTTCTAACCAGTCTTTAAATTACTAACCAAAGTAAATTGTCCATTACAAAATTGAATAAGAAGTCAAAGTTTCTCTATTGCTGGAAAGAATTATGACAAGCAAGCGGATGCCATTTAAATTACTACTGGTGAGGTGGCTTTTCTAGACAGGATGCAAGGTATTTAAAATTAATTTCATGTCATGGTTTAATTACTAATGAATTTGCTCTTTTAAAAGTCTGATGTTGAAGATCACACCTATCTAATTTTATTGGTAGTTCTAGTCATTGAATTTGTTAATTAAGAAAATTATGAAATTAATTTTAATTTTATTATCAGTCTTGGTGCAAAAACTTCAAATATTTGGGAAAAAATATTTTGGGATAAAAATAAATCAAATTTAGAAATAAGGCATTGTTTAGGCCTGATTCTTAAGCTGAATTTTACAAGTCACTTATTATTACTTATCAATTCTCTCATGATCATTTTCATAGTTATATCTGAGTTGTCCACCTAGCTGAATTGTTGTGAGACCATTTGAGATAATGCTTAAGAAGGTCTTTTTAAAATTAAGTATCGAAAGTACTAAATACTGTAATTATTATAAGAGATAGGGTGTGGTTTTCTTTTTTTCATGTATATGAGAATACATAAATAAATTCTTTTTTTATTTTTTAGGTACAAAGATTCCTAGGACTAAATTTCAAAGAAACTAAGGAAAGGTACTTTTCACATGTTCCTTCAGTTCTGGAATTAACTTCATCTCTCTGACAAACTTCATTACCTAGCAGACAAGAAGAGACAACAGCTGTGAGGCAACTTAAATTTTTTTGTAATTTCTTCATCTTAAGGATGAGTTGGACCTTTGTCATAGAAGTGATATTTTAGTGAAATTTCTACAACTCTTGGAAAGATGGGTTATTTTTATTAAATGCCATCTTTTTTTTCCAGTTTATATATGACAAGTCCAAGTTTTATACAGGCAAAGAAAAGAGGACACGTATAGCCACTTAAATGAAAATGAATCACTATGAAGCTGAATTGTTGTGAGTTGATTATCATGGTGTCACATAATGCTGAAATGACTTTAGAACATTTATATTACGAATTTTCTGAATTCACAAGTTAATATGACAAAAGCTAACAATTCGAAGTAATATGTTTTATCCTTGGTCATATATTCTATCTTCATCTTATATTTTTTTCCTATTTTATTGCAAGGTCATAAACATTGGGATTGCCAACTCTCTTTCATACTAAAACATGTCCCTATTTGCCTGAAATTTATTTATACCAGATTTATCCTTTGCAAAGAAAATTAGAATAAAAATAGAAAATTAGACCAGAAACTGGGGGGATGGGGAAAGGAAAAATGGGGAGAGGTTGACCAATGGGTACAAAATGACAATTAGCACTTTGTTTTATTAGCACCTTCTGATGGCATAAATCCTATTGAACTTTTGAAATATAATCACAGCAGGATCATTTAGTGACCCAAGTGGTTAACTTGCTATATGTTAAAAATATAAACTGTACAAAATAATTTTAGATTAGTAATATTAATTTAGTATAAAGTTGTGTTATTGATTTATTTCAGAATTATATTATTTATTTTATTTTACAAAAAATGTATTTATTTTTGTTGTACTTTCTCTCTTCCAAATTTAAGGAAAGATTTTTCATAAACCCATATAAATCAGACAACTGCCTGAACAGCTCATTTTTAAGAAGTGGCCTGCTTAACTAATATCTCTATCTTTTGTATTTTTCAAAGTTGCAATCTATCAATTCCTAACTGTATAGTTCTGAAAAAATTATACAATAACATACTTTACCAAAAACACTTGAAAATACTGTATTTTAACCTTTCTTATAACTTTCAAAAATAGAAAACTAGAAAGAAGAACATTTTGTTACTCTAAAATGTTCAAGAAATTGAAGGGAAAGCAAAGAGGAAAAAAATTATTTTCAATAATCTCCAAAAGAATTCATATTTATGTCTGTCTTGCTAGATTTTTTTCTTCTGCAGTCGATTTATCAAGATTTCTATTTTATTAAAGGAAGTGTTAGAAACTTGAATATGAAATTCCTCAAATCCCACTAAGTTTTCACTTGACTACTAATTACAGCCCCTAAAATGAGTTTGGATTCAATTTGACAATCCGTACAGTAGCACTTACTCAGTGAAATGGGCTTAATCATATCCTTTCTTTTATTTTCAGTGTATAATTTTTAAAAAGTCAGCGTCCTAAAAAATGTACAACATTTCTAATGTAAATCATTGCAGCACTATTATGTATATAAACTTTAAAATACCCTAATGGAATTTTGTTAATCCTATCTTAAATAATAAAAAAAAGTTGAAAATTTTTAGAATAGGGCACATGTGAGTAGTAAAATTGGCTTTTTTGAAATATTGCAAATATGTGCCCAAATCACAAATAAACACAACTTCGGAAGCCAAGTTATGTTATCACCAACACAAGCAGACAGTCACTGGTAGATCAGGTTATTATAACAAAGTCAACTTATTTCAAAATTGAAAAATTAAAAGTTCTTACTTTCAAATTTACATGCAACTTATTTCAAGATAATTATAAGATTTCATTTAAAAAAAGCATTTGTTCTCTAATTTTAAGGGAGTTATTAAATATTCTGTGTGGATTTACAATTTTATATTCTAACTTCTAAAACTAAAAGTAATATTAAGTGTAAATAAGTTGTATTTTTAGTCTTATACAAATTTTAAATTCTGCTCTATGTTTACTCTTGAAGCAGCTTGTGTC
Source organism: Cynocephalus volans (assembly GCF_027409185.1). NCBI lineage: Eukaryota > Metazoa > Chordata > Mammalia > Dermoptera > Cynocephalidae > Cynocephalus > Cynocephalus volans. The sequence continues at coordinate 97,108,854 of NC_084468.1, read as the reverse complement.
TACTTTTATATAGCCAAGAGCAGAACCATTCTACATTGTTAGAATAATAGATTGGTCAAGATTTTATCAAAGTACTCAAAATATTAAGTAGAAAGTGGTGATTACAAAATAAAGTGAACTACATAGATAGATAGATAGACTATAGGGAGATAAATTGACTGTTAGAAATAAAATATGTATATATCTCTTTAGGTATTTATTTATTTGTCTATATGCCTGGTTGCAGATTAAAGAATTCCAGAAAGAAAGACCATTAGGATCATCACTGGACATATATGGATGGTAAGATTAGGTCCTTATTTTATTTTCCATATATTTTAATGTTTCTATAAGCAACATGCATTAGTTTTGTGTAAGGAAACATAATTGTTAAAGCTCATTATGAGACTGCAGTAGTTAATACTCTCTTACTATCCCCGATCTCATTCTCTTGTGTCTGCAGGATGAGTAATGAAGTATACCAAATGTCATAGCTAGAATCATAATGAAAAAGTCTTTTGTAAATATCTCCATCACTTTTCCAAAATTACTGGAAAAAATAAAATAAAAGAAGGCATTTGTTCAATAATGCCAAAAAAGTGAAAGAATTTATTTCAGAAGAAAGGAAAACTAAGAGGAAAAGAGAACTATTGACTGGGTGTTATGTGTCAGTCTCTGCAGTGATTTTAGTGAACATTCTGTCAACACTCAAAGATAGTCTAAGGATTGGCAGGATGGGGGAATTTCGTGTTAGTTAAACTGGAGAATTGTACAAGTCATTTATCTTGCGAAGTCTCATATAACAAACTCGATTGCTCCATTGGGCAAATAGAGTCATTTAATACAGATGGTGCCAATTGCAGAGTTGGAAACTAAGAGAATAGGGGAATTCATTCTACTCTTCACACTCCCTAAAAAAGCATCCCGTTAAAAATGAGCAGTAGGAAGATAGAAAATTCTTGTAACCAGATACTGGCTTAAATGTTTTTCTGCATTCCAGTTTTCCCACAGCAGAGGCCATTCCTCATCTTTCAGATCTAAGATGGGGCTCAACTTCTAAGACGCTGCTTATGAAAACTAGTTTCCTTGCTCCTGCCATCTTTCAATGCCATAATTCGAAGATACTACATCAAGCATCAAAGCAGCAGGTGGCTGAAAAACTGAAATACATACAATTGAAATAATACAATGCATAGAGGGTTTTCTAAGAATCAAAACTACTACATGCAATATTACTCAGTACAGTAATATCTTGATCTAAAAGCAAATTAAAATTCAATCTGGGTTTTCAACAGAATATTAGCAAATATTTCAGATCTATAAAAGGCATGAAGAATTAGCCAATGGGCACCATGTATAAACCACTCAGTGTACTTCTAACTAAAGTAATCATTATCCTAAATTGAAAATTTATCATTCGGAAATGTATTTTTATTAGAGCTGTATGATCCCTAAACAATAGTGCCTTCTTTGCCTGTTTATAAAGTTTATATAAATGGTCCAATATTAAAAGCATTCTTCTGCCACTTGATGTTTTCATATAATCTTTGCCTGTTAATTCATAAATTTAGCCTATTTATATTTATGGAATTATTTCCACTATTTTCTTATGTGCTTTATGAGGATCCTGTTTTCCTCTGCTTTTTTTTTTTTTTTTTTTGCAATCTTTTGGATTGATTTTTCTGAATTCCATTTTCTAATTAATTCACTTATAAATTATATTCTGTTTTAATTCTCTAATGGTTACCTTTGATTTTTATTATGCATAACTGAAACACAAAGATCTAAAAGCATTATAAAACCAACTGCACTCTATTCTTACATATTAGTTTACATAAGTTTATGTCATCTTTTGTTAGCCTCACCACATTATTCATTATTACTGTTATATTGCCAATGTTTGTTCAAATTTACCCACGTTTACTAATTTCATCCTTGCTATTTCTCTTTGCACCCCAGTATTTCCTTTCAAAGTCATTTTTCTTTTTCCTAAAGAACATTCTTCAAACATGTTTTTAGAATGTTCAGGTGGTGATAAATTTTTTATTTTCAATTTGCCCATAATTATATCTTTCCCGTATTTTTTAAATGATGACTTAACTAGGTTAACAAGTATATTATCTCAAATTATGTAATATATTATTCTATTGAGTTTCTATCATTGCTCTAAGAATTCCACTCTTATTTTAATGTCATTCCTCTGTAGGTAATTTGTTTTTTCTCTCAAGCTGCATTTATTCTTTGCATTTCAGTAGATATTTACAGAGTTATTCCTATATGTGAGATGCTTGAGTAAACTGTGGGGACAAAATATGTATAGGGTAGCATTCCTGCCCTCAAAGAACTCACTGTCTAGTGATGGTATGTGCATATAATAATAATACAGTGGGCAAATATAGAGGTATGTACTGGATGCTCTGCAAAATGAGTGGAGAATATTTAACCTAGCATGGGGGTAGGGTGGTCAGGAGAGGCTTTGCCAAAGATGCTGCCTAAACTAAACCTTAAAAGATGAGTATCAGATAAAGGGCAGGAAAGGAGAAGAGCATGGCAGGTGTGAGCAATAAAGTTATACCATAATTTAAGTCACGAAGCAGAAGAAGTAGCAAAAGCAAACTGAGTAGCACAGGACCTCTCCGGACTAACATATTCAAATACCTCAGTACCTACATTATATCAGCCCCATCCCCCTTATCAGATTGGAAATTCTCAAAGTCATGGACCATACTTAAATGATTTTGCTGTCTTCCTATTGCTTAGTATGTTGCATGAAATCTTTGCTCAGTAAGTATAAAACTAATGAGAACTAATTTCAAAATGTTCTGATACAACTCTGACATGCTTAAGGTAGGCATGGGAAATTTTGTATCTCTAACAAGTCCAGTCTTAACTTTTAGATTAATGTGCAATTTAGAATATGCTCAAAGCAGGGATGGCACTATTGCCCTTAGTATTGCTAAAGAAGAAATATTACCATTTCAAAAATATATATATGCATGTATTACCTTGCAACTTTAAATTACCTTTATATACAATATCCAAGTTGTTCTACATACAGTTCTACTATAGTGCTTGTTGCTACAATAAACAGAAAAATAATAAAGGAAGGGTCCATTGAAATTAATGAACAAGTAGTTGATAAGCATCCACTAAATGTCACAATTGTATTAGGCACTGCATGAGAAACAACATTCTTCTTTAAGAACTAGGAAGGTCCAGCCGGCAGAAAATCACTAAGAACATAGCTGAACTCAACAGCACCATCCATAACTGGATATAATTGCCATCTATAGACTATTTTATCCAAAAACAGCAAAATACATCCTTCTCATGCTCATATGGACCATTCACCAGATAAGCCACATTCTGGATGATAAAATACTTTTTAAAAATTTTAAAAGAACAGAAATCATATAATGTCTGCTCTCAGACTACAATGGAATTAAACTAAAAGTCAATAATAGAAAGAAAGCTAGAAAATACAAAAAAACTTGGAGATTATACAACATACTTCTAAATAACATATAACTCAAAGAAGAAATATCTAGAGAAACTAAAAAATACTTTGAACTAAATGAAAATACAACTTATCAAAATCTGTGGGAAGCAGCTAAAGCAGTGCTTAGAGGAAAATTTATAGCACTGAATGCATATATTAGAAAAGAAGATCTAAAATCAATAATCTAAGCTTCCACCTTAAGAAACTAGAAAAGAACAAATTAAATCCAAAGTACACAGAAGAAAATAAAAAAAAAAAAATGAGAGTGCAAATAAATAAAATTTAAAACAAGTTATTTGAAAAGATAATTAAATCAATAAACCTCTGTTCAGAGTAACTGAAAAAAAATTAAAAAGAGAGAAAGAGAACACAAATTACTAATGTCAAGAATGAAAGATATGACAGATGTCATGGACATTAAAATTATAATAAATAATACTGCAAACAACTCTATGACCACAAATTTGATAACCTAAATGAAATGGACCAATTTCTTGAAAGATGAAATCAGCCAAAACTCACACAAAGAGAAATAGTCTATCTAAATAGGTATATACAGATTATAGAAATTGAGTCAATAACTAATAACCTTCCAAACAGGAAACTCCAAAACTAGATGGGTTCACTGGTAAATATTATACCAAAAATTTAAGGAAGGTAATATGCAATAATTATCTATAGTGTCTTCCAGAAGATAGAAATAGTGATAGTACTTCCTAACTTATTCCATGAGGCCAGTATTATCCTATCAAAACTGGACATTATTAGTAGAAAATAAAATTGTAGGCCAATATCTTTCACGAACACTGATGCCAAAATCCTCAACAAAATGTTAGCCAATCTAATCCAACAATGTATAAAAAGAATTATATGCTATGATCCAGTGGCATTTATCCTATTTATGCAAGGCTGGTGCAATATTCAAAAATAAATTAATGTACTTTACCACATCAACAAGCTAAAGAAGAAAAAACTCACATAATCATATCAATAGATGCAGAAAAAGCATTTGACAAAATCCAGTACCCACTCATGATAAAAACTCTCAGCAAGCTAGGAATAGAGGGGAACTTTCTCAACTTGAAAAAGAGCATCTACAAAAAAACCCTGCATCATACTCAATGGTGAGAAACTAAAAACATTCTCACTAATACAGAAACAAGGCAAGGGTAATCTCCACTCACCATTCCTTTTCAACATGATACTGGGAGTCCTAGCCATAAAAAGAAAAGGAAATGAAAGGTATACAGATTGTGAAGGAAGAAATTGCACTCTGTATTTATAGATGGCATGATCTGAAAAAATCAACAAAAGTATTCCTGGAATAAATAAGTGATTACAGTAAGGTTGCAGGATACATGGTTGATATACAAAAGTCAATTGTTTTCCTACATACATCAATAAACAAGTAGAATTTGAAATTAAACACATTTACATTAGCACCCCCCAAAATAAAATATATAGGCATACATCTAATAAAATATGTACTGTATAAGGAAAATTACAAAATTTTGATGAAAGAAGTCAAAGAAAACTAAATAAATGGATATATTTCATGTTCATGGATAAGAAGACAATATTTTCAAGATGTCAGTTTTTCTGAACAATCTATAGATTTAAAATAATCCCAATCAAAATCTCAGCAAGTCATTTTGTGGATATTGCAAAGTAATTCTAAAGTTTATATGGACAGAAAGAATATGTAGAACAGCCAACACAATATTAAAGGTTAAGAACAAAATTAGAGGACTAACACTACCAAATTTTAAGACTTAATATGAATCTGTAGTAATTAAAACAATGTAATATTGGGGAAAAATAGACAAATGCATCAATGAAACAGAATAGAGAACCCAGAAATAAATTCACATATTATCAAAAGACGTTTGACTGTGGATCAAAGGCAATACGATGGATAAAAAATAGTCTTTTCAAAAAATGGTGCTACAGAAACTGAATATTCAAATGCAAAAATTAATCTTGACCTTTAAACTCTCAGAAAAATTAACTCAAAATGGATCATAGACCTAAATGTAAAAACGCAAAACTATAAAATTTTTAGAAGATAACACAGGAGAAAACCTAGATGACTTCTGTGTACAGCAATGACCTCGTAGATACAATTCCCAAGGCATAATTTATGAAAGAAGTAATTGATAAGCTTATTTTATTAAATTAAAAACTTCTGCCATGTGAAAGGCACTGTCAAGAGAACAAGAGAATGTTAAGATGTGTTAGAGTTCTCCAGAGAAACAGAATCTATAAAATTTATATATATATATTTATGTGTGTGTGTGTGTGTGTATATAGAGAGAGAGAGAGCGAGAGAGAGAATTATAAGAAATTGGCTCATACAATTATGGAGGCTGAGAAATAGCAAGATTGGCAATCAGGAAGCTGAAAAGCAAGGAGATCCAATTTTATAGTTCCAGGATGAGTCCAAAGGCCTGAGAACCAGGCAAATTGGTGGTGTAAGTTCCAGCCTGACTTCAAGTCTGAAGGCAGGAGAAGACCAATATAAGATAGGCAGAAAGAGAGAATTCTTTCTTACTCAGCATTTTTATTTTATTCAGACCCTCAAGGGATTTGATGAGGGCCACCCACATTGGGAAAGGCAATCCACTTTACTCAATCTATTGATGCAAATGTTAATCTCATTCAGAAACAATCTTACAGACATGCCCCCAAATAATATTTGGCCAAATATCTGGGCACTCTGTGGCCCAGTCAAGTTGACACATAAAATCCATCATAAGTCCACTTGTTATCAACTTGACACATATATACATCTTCTTAAATCATATTTAATTTCTAAATAAAGAAAATAACAAGGCCATCACTTCACCTAACATGATACAACTGTCCTGCACACAACCAAAAATACACTCATCCACTCCCCAGAAGAGGAGATAATTTCTAGAGTATGTTTATACTTCTCCTTGATTTCCTATAACTTTAATAGTATGATATAAAATTAATATTACTTAAATACTATGATGCAAAGTCAATATATTTTATATTACATGATAAAGGAATAAGATTGGAAAGACAATAAAGATACTTGCATATATATGTATATACAAACACACAAATATATTCATAACAAAATAAGGAGAAATAGTTATTTCAGAACAATTACAGTCCTCAATTCTGCAACTGGTCATGTGGTTATAGCTAGTATTTACAACTGTCTTCTTCCACTATCCATTCTATATTCCCTTTGTCTTTAGTAGCACCTGAGCTGGTCATGGTTATTTAGCTGGTGGGACAACCCAAACTTTCATATTAAACAGTCTGACTCATTAATAATCCTGCCTGGATTGGGTTGTTGAAGTTTTCCATTGACCTTAATCAAAGAGCATGATAATAGACACTTCGAGGGACCTCCTGTATTCCAGACATTCCAGCTCTTCTTAGCTCCATTGTGGAGTAGTCCAATTTCTCTTTGGTAGCCAGGATTAATCACTCCAGCCAGCACAATAACTCTCTTCTTTGCTGTTGATTCAGGTGAACAAAGTGGCTATGCAGCAGTCTGAACTTCAATTTCAAAGAAGCCATTGTTGTGTCTCCTCGTGGAAGCATTACTCCCTTTGAAACTAAGACCTCTAAGCCAGCAGAGCACAGGTCATGAGAATAGGAAGCAAAAATTTTTCTGGTAGGTCAAATTTTGTTAGGTATAATAGTAAGTAATGCCACTCCCATTTTCATCTTTTGGTTCATAAGGCCATAAGTGTAGGCTGGGAGAGAGAAGGCAGTGTAACAGCAGTGGGGATCATGAGCATGTGCGCCACATTTTCATGCAACTTACTTGTGCCTTCAGGGCCTGCTCAGGCCTAATCACACTACTTCTATTTGAAGATGGAATGCTGCTATACACACCCAACTTTATGGGTTAGTGGGTCAGACAGCACTCAGTTCATAATGGGCAGCTCAGGTTGCATGGTAACTTGGTGGCTCATGCTTAAGTGTTCAGTTTCTACTAAGGCCTAGTAGCAGGGTTGTTTCAGAAAAGGAGAGTAGTTATCTCGAGAGAATGGCAGGGCTTTAATACAAAATCCTAAAGGTCACCTATTGGAGCCTGCTATGATTCACCTATTGGAGCCTGCAAAGGATTTAAACAGCATTCCTATTTGCCACTGACAATTGAAACATCATTGGATTGGCTCAAGTGGAAGAGCAGTTTTCACAGCAGGCTGGACCTGTTGCAGAGCCTTCTCTTGTTCTGGGCCCCACTGAAAACTAGCAGCTTTTTGGGGTCACTTGGTAAATGGGCTGGAGTAATACACCCAAATGAGGAATATGTTGCTGCTCAAATTCAAAGAAGTCAACTAGGCATTGTGCCTCTTTTCTGGTTTTAGGTGGGGCCAGATGCAACAACTTATCCTTCACCTTAGAAGGGATATCTCAACATTTCCCACTCCACTGGAACCCTAGAAATTCACTGAGGTGGAAGTCCTCTAAAGTTTGGTTAGATTTATTTTCCCACCCTCTGACACACAAATGTCTTACTATTAAGACTAGAGTAGTCTCTACATCTTGCTTACTAGGTCCAATCAGCATGTCATCAATGTAATGGACCAGTGTGATATCTTGTGGAAGGAAACAAGACCAAGATCCCTGCAAACTAAATTTTTGACATATAGCTATAGAATTGATATAGCCCTGAGGTAGGATGATGAAGGTGAATTGTAGGCCCTTCCAGTTGAAAGCATGTTTCTAGTGGTCTCTACTCACAGATATCAAGAATAAAGCATTTGTCAAATCCATAGCTTCATCCCCTCAAGGGGATGTGTTAATTTGTCCAAGCAATGAAACCACATATGTATAGCAGTTGTAACTAGACTCACCACTTGGTTAAGCTTATAATAATCTACTATTATTCTCCAAGATCCACTTGTCTTCTCCTCAGACCAAATAGGCAAGTTGAATGGGAATGCGGTGGGAATCACCACCTTTGAATATTTCAAGTCCTTAATGGTGGCACTAATCTCTGCAATACCTTCAAGAATGCAGTATTTCTTCTCTTTACTATTATCCCAGGTAAAGGCAGCTCTAGGAGCTTCCTCTTGACCTTTCTTACGATAATAGCTCTCACTTTACAGGACAAGGAACTGATGTGGGGAGTCTTCCAGCTGCTGAGTAAATCCATTTCTATTATTAATTCCAGAACTAGGGAAATAACCACGCAATGAGCTCAGGAACTCACTGGGCCCACTGTGAGATGGACCTGAGCTATAACTCCATTGATCACCTGACATCCTTAAGCCCCTACTCTGATTCGTGGAGCACAATGATATTTTGGGTTTTCTGGAATTAGTGTCAGTTTGGAGCCAGCATCCAGTAGTTCCTGAAAGGTCTGATTCCCCACCCCCCAGTGAACAGTTAACCTGGTAAAAGGCCATAAGTCCCTTTGGGGAAGACTGGGAGAAAGATTAACAGTATAAATTTTTGGCAGTGTACTGGGATCCTTTCTTAGGACGACCTAGCTTTCTCATTCAAGGACTTCTGGGTCTATAAACTATCTCAAGTCTGGGAACTCATTGAGGAGCTGTGAGCTTCTTTTATTCTGATTCAGGTTGGACATTTGTTCACTTGACCTAGAACTTTTCTGTTTGTATGCATCAAGCAGGAATTTAGTATATTTCCTATCTATTTTACTTCTGAGAACACCAGAGGCAACTAACCAGTACCCTGGATCTGCATCAGTCAGACTATTTTGATTGCCATTTTGGACTCAGCTGTCCATTACAGTAACCACATCTGCACTGTCCTTGGAAGTTGAGTACTGCCACTCTGTCTCTTCCACGCTGGAATCCAGTTACTCCCATTGCATTTAGTTTTTCCAATTCAATGACTATAGTCTCCACTATAAGTTATGGCCTACAAAAAATAGCAATGACAGAATTCTTTAAGGATACTGGGGCCCCCCATCACAAATTTGTTTTTTACAGTGGTAGCAAAAGATCTCTTCTGGATCCTCCCAGTGTAGATAAGCAGGTCTTAAACAACAAATTAGCTCTACCATTTCAGTCTCCCTAAGCTTTTGAATCCCTTCCTGTACATAAAACCAAGGCAGGTCCAGCATTTCTAACTTGCTCATTTTCTCTGTTTTGTGTCATGTTGGTCCTTGTTTCAGTCAACAAAGCAGCCAAACTGTTAGAACCCTTATTAACTTCCCCAGCTACAACATTAAATGCAGAACCTCTGCTTAGTGAGCCCTTATCAATAAATTTGATCTGACCCAACTTCATGATTCTTCCACCATTATACCACACCTTTAATATCCATTCCCACACATGGTTGCCAGATTTCTGCCTGTATAAATTAGAAAACTCAAATAGTTCTTTTGAAGTGTAACACACCTGCTCATGGTCACATTTTCTACCTCACCTTTAGGAATCTGCTGAGACTTGAATCTAGTTACAGGTCTACAAGTAAAGAGGGGTGGTATAAATACGTGTTCCTGAAGAGAATCTGCATTATCTTACATAGTAACTCTCTCAGGACAGGACACTACACTCAGGCAATTCAGGGTTAATCCCTTAAGAAGGGATGAGAAGGGCACTTCTACTTGGGAGGGGGAGTCTGCTTCCACTGACAAAGAAGACATCAGAATGTAGGGCCTCAATGTCCCAGCTTCATCAGGCTGTTGCCACATATCTCCAGTTCACCTTACAGCATCCCGTTCTTTCTCAATAAATGCCTTTACTTTAACAGAAGATACTGTGAGGCTGGGAGTTCAACTTGTGGTGTTATTCAGTCAGTCCCAAGATAAGATTCTGCATTTAATTTTCAGCAGTGCCAGCTCTGTAGCTACAGGAGATAATGGTCTCCTTCAGCACACACATAGAAGCTTTCAGGTCATTCATGGAGTGCTTGAGCTCAAAACTTGAATCCATGAACTCATCCTTTTCTTTCACCAGTTTTTCAGAGACATTAGGAGAAGCTTAACAATCTCATTATATTTGTTAGTTTTCAAAAAATGTTAAAAAGTGTCCTATACTCCTTGCTTTTTATAAGTGGTTAGTTAGGAGTGTTCAATAGACATATTTTGTATATATGTATTACCAGATCTCATCAGGGACCATTAATTCTCTTTAATATTGGAAAGACTGCCTCATATATAAGTTCACCCTGAATAAATCTTGGACTACCTACCTGGAATGGTCTGCCTCATTCTTGTTCTGAGATTGCTGCCTACTTACAGAGTGTGGTTCTTGGTTCTGGCAAGAAGTTTTCCTAACAGATAGACAGATAAATAGATAGATATGAGATTTATTATAAGGAATGTGCTCATGTAATTATGGAGGCTGAGAAGTCACAAGATCTACGGTCATCAGGTGGAGATACAGGAGAGCCAATCGTGTAAATCCCAGCCCCACTTCAAGTCTAAAAGCAAGAGAAGATCAATATCCAGCTCAAAGACATTCAGGCAGAGAGAATTCTTTCTTACTTAGCAGTTTTATTCTACTTGGGCCTTCAATTAATTAGATGAATTCCACCCACATTGGGGAGATCAATCTGCTTTACTCAGTCAACCAATGCAAATGTAAATCTTATCCAGAAACACCCTTATAGACACACCTGGAAATAATGTTCAATCAGCCAGGTCAACACATAAAATTAACCATTATAGAAGACAAGCCATAGACTGAGAGAAAATACTTGCAAAAGACATATCTGATAAAGGACTGTTACCAAAATATATAAAGAACCTTTAAAACTCAACAATAAAAAAACTAACAACCTGATTAAAAAATAGACAAAAACCTAAACAGACACCTCACCAGAGCAGATAAACAGATGGCAAATAAGCATAGGAAAAGATGCTCAACATTAAGTCAGTCAGGAAATTGCATATGAAAACAACAAGGAGACATCACTACGCACCTATTAAAATGGCAAACATCCAAATACAGACACCACCAAATGCTGACAAGTATGTGGAGCAACAGAAACACTCATTTATTGTTAGGGGGAATGCAAAGTAGTACAGCCACTTTGGAAGAAAGTTTGGTGGTTTCTTAAAAAACTAAGCATACTCTTAGCATATAATCTAGCATTCGTGCTAGCTGGTACTTAACACAAATGAGTTGAAAACTTATGTACACACAAAAACTTGTACATGGGTGTTCAAAGTAGCTTTATTTATTATTACCAAAACTTGGAAGCAGGCAAGATGTTCTTAAGTAGGTAAATGGATGAATAAACTGTGGTACATCCAGACAATAAAATATTATCCAGTACTATAAAGAAATAAGCTATCAAACCATAAAAAGACATGGAAAAACTTTAAGTGCATATTACTAAGTGAACGAAGCCAATCTGAAAAAGCAACATATTGTCTGATTCCAACTATGTAACATTCTAAAATAGGTAAATCTATGGAGCAAGTAAAAGGATCAAACCACAAGTTTGGGGGAAAGAATGACAAATAGGTAGAGAGCAGGGGATATTTAGGGCAGTGAAACTACTCTGTATAATATTGTAATTGTGGATACATTTCATTATAAGTTTGTAAAACCCATAGATGTACAACACCAAGAGTAAGCTCTAATATAAAATATGAACTTTAGATCATAAGGATATGTCAGTGTAGTTTCACTGATTGTAGCAAATGCACCACGCTGTTGTAAGATGTTGTTAGTGAGGAAGGCTGTCCTTATGGGGACAGGGTGTACATGGAAAATCTCTGTACTTTCTGTTCAGGTTTGTTGTGAACCTAAAACTGCTCTAAAAGAAGAAAGTTTATTTAAAAAAATAAAATAACTTGGGGTGTGGTAGAACTACTTTTAAATATCAATTTATGTGTCTTTAACTTCCACCAATACTTTTTCATTCTATAGGCTTCACCCCACTAAAGCTAGACTATGAAGTTGGGACTTTTTATCTGAGTTTCAAAATAGTGTTTAAAATTCATGGCAGAATCAATAGTAGGATCAATAGTAGAATTACAGCATAAAGTTTATACCATAAACAATATATTTTTCAAATAATAGAAGAAGAATTGTTTCTTTCTCACTTTTGCACTAAAGAAAATAAAGGCTCTAAGTCAAGAAGAAAGAAGGAAACAAAGAGAGAGAAACTCTGGTTAAAATACAGTGTAAGTGTCTGGAAAATGTGTCTATATCCTGATCACTCTTTTTTAAAGAATTATGTGGCTTGGAAGGATATTAGAAAGTCAAGACAGATTAGGGGATACTGGTAATCTACTTTGCTTCTGAGACCCTTTGAGGCAATACACCATGTAGAAGCATTACAGTAGACTTAGGTGCATAAAGTATGAAGATCGTCAGCCCTGCAGCAGTCTCACGGCATGTGTTGTCTACCCTATCATACATAGGTTCAGATAAGTATTTTCCCATGCTATCAGTAATGGTGCAGAATTTGTCATGATGGCCAGCAAATCTAGAGTGGTGCTACAAGTAGAAGAAACTGGTAGCTAATGCCAGTACAAATCGATGGCTAGAACTCCAATAGAATCAAAGAAACTTCCTTAGATGCCAGTGGGAAGGAAAAAAAAACAAAACAAAACAATGGGGACCGTACTGATTTCGTGTGTCTCCCCATACACATTGATGCCTTGACTTGTGTAAGCTCCCAATAGGCCAAGATTACTTTAAATTGATTAAGACTAATTTTCTTCCATGTGGTTAAAATGGGGGTTTGACATGGAAATTTAAGTCTAATTCTAGAAAAAAAGTGTTTGCACAAGTGAGTTTGTGATATAAGATTGTATCTACTGTGTGTGCAATAAGTGTAAACTATTAAACCTCTCATCAGGACTTACAAAGCCTAAACCTAAGGATCGTGAAACTTAACCACATTGGAGATAAGCGTGACAATCAGAAATGAAAAATTATCCAAATTGTAAATTATGCCTTGCTGGAAGATGTAGAGCCAGGCAGATTGGATGGGAGATCCTGAAAAGAATAAAGTAAGATAATAGGGCTAGAGATTATGTGGAACCACAGTCCATCAGGAAACCTGAGGCCAAATGTTGATGGGAGAGTTTCAAGAACAGTGCTAATCCAGGAGCATATTAAATCAGGGTTGATGACAGTTAGGCTATAAATTTGTATTTGTAACAAGGGGGTAATGGAGAACTATTGTGAGAGCAAAAGAAAAAATCATGGAGCAGCACCAGCCCATCCAGGCAATCTGACAAGTAAAAAAACTGTTAGAGAGACTTCCTGTTTCAGCTCCAACATGTAAAGAGCTTGATCATCATCACTGTTGGTGATAAACAAGAAAATTTGAACAAACTGAAAAATCAATATGTTTTCTCAGTCCCATCAGACAAATGAGGTAGGAAGGAAAGGTACCACCCCAAATCTGGAGAAATAGATAAATCCAGAGAGTTACATCTAAGATCTGCTTACTAGAGCAGAAGCAGGCAGAACCATAAACTGGTAGAAGCACTTAAATGGTAATTTTGGTGAATTGTTGGAGGTTGAGCATGAACTGGCATGAGAGAGAAACTTCTGAAGGCTGCAGTCTTAGGGAGTCCTGTGAAGCAGGTCCACCATGCTCTCCTTACCTACTTGCCTGGGTCTGATGAGGCAGAACACACTCACATGCAGCAAGTTATATGAAGTAGGCTTATTACTTACAGATAGGCAGCTAGGGACAAAAGACGCCTAGGATCCATTGTGAGCTGGGGATCAAGAAAGCCGCCTTTGGGAAAGGGAGTATGACTATGTGTGCCCCACATCCACCATAGCTGAGGGACAATAAAAGACAACCCATCCTGAGTCACATACCTCAGAGGCCATGTGTAACACTGGGCAAAGCTTTGAGAGGAACATGCCAAGCTGTCTTGGGGAGTTCCTCTGTATCTCAATATGTTACATTCCCTAGGAGGGACAGGAAACAAGGCCTGAGCTGCTTCGAGCAATTTCTATCTTACGATATTGAATCCCCAGCACATTCCAGTTATTCTTGATAACTACAAGCAAGAAAACTGAGAGAAATTGGTCGGTCCAACACCACCAGTAGTTCCTACAGGTACCTATACTTTCATGGGTTTTGCCTCTAGCAACCCCACCAGATTCTCCTGGTGAACAGGCTGGGAAATTCCCTTCCTTGCTCTGCAGTAGGAGGGGAAAAGTAACCATGGGGAAAATATGGCCAGAGCATTCTTCATAACAGAATCCTACTCTGTAGGGGGGAAGACTTTACCAGAGTCTTGTCCCATCTAGAGAAAGGCGTTTTTCCTCATCCCAGCTCCCTCTAGCTTTCTTGTCTCACCTAAGGGTGGGGGGTGGGAAGTAAAGAAATACCTGTATCTGTCACAACCCAGGGACTCAGGCCCACTAAAAGACTCAGATAATATCATAAGATTATCTCAATATAATTAAGTATGCTTCCCCTCTGCCATACCTTACTATCACACCAACAGGGCTCCAATAGAATTACAAAGTGAATTGTAGCTGGAAGAGCTGCAAGGTGTACATACACTCTGACCAAGGAAGAGTTCTTAGGGAAACATAAAGGGAAGACAACGGGGGGGACAAGAACAAAGACACTAGAAGGATTCAAAACCTCTGGCACAAAAATATTAAACACAGCAAGTTTTAAACAGTGCCTAACCCCTAGTCAGATTAACATAAATCCTCACACTAAAGTTCTATTACTTCAGTTTTTATTACCCATTATAATGTCTAGCTTTCAACAGAAAGGTGCAAGCTATACCAAAAAGCAATTAAAGACACAATTTAAAGAGATCAAACAAGCACATAGAGCCAAACTCAGGTACGATGCTGATTTATATTTATCAGACAGAGAATTTAAAGTAACTATAACTACTAAGTTGAAGGCTTTGACTGAAAAGTTGGCAATTTGCAAAGACAGGTGGGTAATATAAGCAGAACATGGAAATTATAAGGAAAAATCTTCATGACTTAGAATTTGGCAATGGATTCTCAGATTTGAGCAAGAGAAAAAATAATCAAATTGAACTTCCTTAAAATTAAAAACTTTTGTTCATCAAAAAGAACTTTGTCAATAATATGAAAAGACAACCTACAGAATGAGAGAAAATATTTCCAAATTACATGTCTGTTAAGAGTTTAATATCCAGAATATATAACGAACTCTTACAGCAAAAAGACCAACAACTCAATTTAAAAATGGGCAAAGAACTTGAATAGACATTTCTTCAAAGAAGATATACAAATGGCCAACAAACACATGAAAAGATGTTCTACATTATTGGTCATTAAGAAAGTGAAAATCAAAACTACATTGAGATACCATTTCACCTCAATTAGGATGGCTTTAATCAAAAAATGGAAAATAACAAGTGGTGGCAAGAATGTGGAGAAATGGAAACTTTTGTACATTGTAGGAATGTAAAATGATGAAGCCACTGTGGAAACAGTCTGGCAGTTCTTCAGAAATTAAAACAGAATTATCACATGATCCAGCAATTCTACTTTTAGGTATATACTTAAGAGAAATGAAAACATAAGTCCACACAAAAATTTGTAAATACATGTTTGCAGCAATGTTATTCATTATAGTCAAAAGGCTAAAATAGCAAAAAATGTCCATCAACAGATGAATGGATAAACAAATTGTGTTATGTACACACCATGGAATATCATTCAGCCTGACAAGGAATGAAGTATATGCTGTGACTTGGATGAACCTCAAAAACATAATACTAATGAAAGAAGCAATACAGGAAAAGTTACATATGTCATCATCACTTTGATATGATATATCCAGAATAGGCAAATCTATAAAGATAGTAAGATTAGTAGATATCAAGGAATGGGGGCAAGGGGAATTGGGGAACCGTTATTTAATAGGAATAAGATGTTTTTCTCAGGTGATGAAAAAGTTTTGAAACTAGAGAGAGGTGGTAGTTGTATAACATGATCAGTACACTAAATGCCACTGAATTGTAGACTTTAAAAATGGTTAATTGTGTTATATAAATTTCATCTAAAAAAAGAAGAGGAAATGCTAGAAATCAAAAGCACTAAGCGTAAATGAAGAATGCCTTTGATGGGTTTATCAGTAGACTGAATATGGCTAAGGAAAGAATTAGTGAGCTTCAAGACAGGTAAATAGAAACTTCCCAAACTGAAATGCAAGGGAAAAAAAGATTGGGGAGAAAAACAGAACAGATCATCTTATTAAGACAATTTCAAGGATATAACATACGTGTAATTGAAAAATCAGAAGGAAAAGAAAGAGACTAGAGCAGAAAAATATTAAAAATAATAAAAGCCAGTAATGTTTCAAAATTAGTGGCAGACACTCAACTACATATCTAGGAAGGTCAGAGAACATTAAACAGAAAAAAAAAAAAAAACACTATACTTAGGCATATTACATTCAAAATGCAGAAAAACCAAAGACAAAGAGCACATCTTAAAACAAGCTGGAAGAGGAAAAAAAGATCATCTTACATATAGAGGAAAAATATGGGAGTTACAGGGAACTAATTAGAAACCATGCAAATAAGAGGATAGTGAGTTAAATATTTACAGTATTGAAAGATAAAAATCACCAATCTGGAATTCTATATTTAGTAAAATCATACTTCAAAAGAGAATGAGAAAAAAAGAATTTCTCATACAAACAAAAACAGGACAAATTCATTACCAACAGACCAGCCCTGCGAAAAATATTGAAAGAAGTTCTTGAGATATAATAACAATGATTTGTCATAAATAGGTGTACATAAAGAAAGGGAAAACATTGGAGAAGGAATAAATGAAAGTAAATACGATATTTTATTTTTCTTGTTCTTAACTGACTTAAAAGATAACTGCCGAAAGACAGTGATTATAGTGAATGTTTACATGAAGTGAATTAACAGTAGTATCATAAAGAACTGCACAAAGAAATTCGAAATATTCTATTATGAGGTGCATGCACTACTCATGGCTGCAAGGAACAGAACATTGCAGTTTTAGGAGAGACCACCTACCTTACATGAACAACAATCCTGGGCTCTTCTTGATTCTTTATTCAAATGCCATTTGCAGTTCTTGAAACATCTCTGAATTATACCGTATTCTCCTAATTTTAAGACAGAAGGTTTCAAGGAGTCTTACAAAAGCAAAAGGCAGAGAAAGTTTAGAGTAATTGGAAGAACAAAATCATGTTGATAATTTCAAGGCAAAGTTATTAGCTTCTTGCCAAAATTTACTAAGCAATTAGTAATATGAGTATGTAACACTATTTTTGTCAAAAGGGAGAAGTATAAAAGAAAAAATAGACAAGAAAGAGAAAAAGAATGATATGATATTAAATGATGTTCTTGGTTTGGAGAATTTGTGATCTAGACAGGAAAACAAATGTTGTGCCCTGTAGGAAATCTCCCTCAAAAGCAAGAGTGAGTCTGCATTAGGGAACAGTTGGAGAGTGTTTAGCTGTCCTCATCCTTTGTACTTAGAGCTGAGCTGCAGTTAGGAGAGGGATTCAGCATTCTTGTTAACAAGTGAAGCTAGGTAGAAAACTGCTAGATGCACCGCCGGGCTGATTGTTTTGAAGGAAGATCCTTCCCCTAGGAGGAGAAATGTCACCCTATCCTACATTTCTCAGACTGTAAATTAGGAAGTAGATTGAAGTTGGAAATAGGCATTTTCTTTTGTCTTTCCAATATGCAGTGAAAAGTGGGATGAAAGACAGGAAAACTGTTCTCCAAAACTTATGAGAAAGGCTGTTGTCATGTGGCTTCTCTCTCAAGGGCTCTCCTAGCTCTTCATGATTCCTGCAGACGCCCTTTTATCCATCTCAGTCAGGGCAGGCTGTTGGCCAGCTAATCTGAGGAAAGTTGTGACACAGGAAAATAACTTTTTTAAAAAAGAAATATTTAAACTTGTTTTTATTTTAATGTAAAGCATATATTCCTTCTCCTCATGTTGGCCCATGCTTCTTTATCTGAATAGGTCCCTTGATTGGAGTTTTGTATCGTTTTTTCAGCATAAACCACACCCATGATGAGTATATTACAATTTCCAGTTTTGATATTTACAAAGCAACCCAAATATAGAATCCAGCTGGGACTTTTCATCCTCCCCGTTATATTTTTTAAAGTCTGGCTAATATCTAATTTCGTAGTGATCTTTTAAAATATGAATCATATTTGTTAAATCTGTACAAAGCTTTGAACTTGGTTTTGGGGCACATGTACACACACTTGTGTGTGCGCGCACTGCCCATGCAAGCGTGCATGGACTTTCTGTTGCTATGTATGACTGGTGCACATACCACCTGGTTTACAAAGCAAAGAGAAGCTATGCTGTATACTCAATTGAGCCATGACTAAGTGAATGAGGCAGATAATTTGAATATTACTTTAAATTTTAAAATTTTTATGAAAGAAATACATGTGCATAGCTTAAAGAGTTTAAGAATTTAAATCATTTTGCTTGTGGATAAAATCGGCATACCCATCGGTTTCCAATCACTTCACAAAGACAGCTACTTTCACCACTTTTTAAAAATGTATATTATCTATTGGACTCATTAATGTGAAAGATTAAGGTACACCTCAATTTTCTTCTACCACCACCCTCTCAATTCTACACACACACATACACACACACACATGTGCACACACGTCACATTTCCAGTCCTACCAATATAGACACTTTTTGCTTAAATAAATATTCTGCAAACATATTTCATGCATTTTTAGATGAGTTTTAAAATATATAGTAATTATTTTCCCTTTCTTGGATGTCTTTTTGTTTTTCTTGAAGCTTTATCATGGCCTAGGTTTTGGTTTGTTTTGACTTAGTTTTCTGTATATCAGTAATCTATTTCAGCCTCTCTCACTGAGCTGTAAAACTCCTCTTGCTGCAGTTAAACACGTATGACTTTCTGCGTTCTGATGTCTTTCTAGCTCTGTCCCTCCTGAAGCTCTCTATTCTCCTAATATAGGCTCACACACAGCTGTTGACTTAGAAATCTTTCACACTTCCATTATGCTATATCTCCTCTTTATTGTATTCTATTCCTTCTCATTTTTTCTTTGTTCCCTTGTTTAATGGAGTATATCTTTCATTAATTTTTTTGAAAAGCAGCATGTGAGTAAATTATCTTGAAATTTTACACGTCTAAGAATCTCTCTTTTTTATATCTTCATGTTTATGTTTACGATTTGGTTGGATAAAGAATCTAAAATGAAATCATCTGCCCTAAAATTTTTGAAGGCATCATCTTTTGGCTTCCACATTGCTATTGCGAAATCTAATGACAGGTTTGGGTTTTCAAACCTTTGGGCATGGCTTCTTTTCTTCCCTCTCTGAAAGCTTCTAGAATCTTCTCTGTATCTAAAATTGTATGAAAATGTGCCTTGATGTAGGCCTTTCATTATTTAATATCTTCAATTGGTTCTTTCAGTCTGAAAAATCAATCAGTACTGGCACTGTTTTTGTTCTTTCTTTAGTCATTTTTTCCCTTCTGTTTTTTCTATCCACTCTTGCCAGAACTTTATTAGTCCAATATGGGAACTTATGGACTAACTCTCTAATTTTCCCTACCTTTTTCTACAACCTTCCAACCAATAGTCTTTCTGTGCTTATTTCTGTGAGATTTCCTCAAATCTATGTCTCTGCTAACATTTCCTTTGCCTGTTTAAATTTTAGAATTTTTATTATTCCCAGAGTGTTATTTTTTGTATAGTATTCTCTTCTAGTTTTATGGGCTCTATCTTCTCAAGTCTCTGAATTTACTGATTTTAGGGAAGGGTTGTCTTTTTTTTTTGCTCTTCTCGAATAGTCTGTTTCCTCTAAAATTCTTTTTAATTTTTTATTTATTTTGTTCTCTTTTATGTGAGAGGCTTTCTTCAAGTTATCTGTGATTTCTGCCTAGCAAATCCTACAGAACAAAAATATGGTATATATGCACAATGAAATATTATTCAGCCATAAAAAATAATGAAATCTCATCATTTGCAGCAACATGGATGGGTCTGGAGGACATTATGTTAGTGAAGTAAGCCAGGCACAAAAAGACAAATATCACATGATCTTATTCACTTGTGGAATCTAGAAAAAATAAAAAAAATTAAAAAGTTAGTATTATAGAGGTAGAAAGTAGAATAGTGAGTACTAGAGACTGGGGAGAGGATAGGAAAAGAGAAAACAAGGAGAGGTTGGCCAATGGGTACAAAATTACAATTAGATAGGAGGATTAAGTTCTGGTGTTCTATTGCACAGTAGGGTGACTATGGTTAGTAATTAAGTTTTGTATATTATGTAATAGCTAGAGTAGAGGCTTTTAAATGTCCTCACAAAGAAATGCTAAGTGGGTGTGGATCCTAAGATGGCGGTGGCTGCAGCAGTTGGCATGGAGTAGCTGAGGTGGAAAAGGCAGCCACTGGGCCTTAGGCAGCCAGGAAACTTGTGGACCTTCCTCTTGCCGTCTCTGAAGGGAGGACTGCTGCTGGTGGCCAGTCGTGGGGGCTGACCGCCACTTTGCCCTTGGCAGGAGAGGCTGCCTTATTTACAGGCAACAGCTTTGAAGTACGGAGCAGGAAAAGAACTGTTTCTTAGCTGCAAAAGCGAGTCTCTAAACAGGGAACACGGTGCCGGGGCTGCTGTGGATGCAGACAGGATCCCGGAGGCCAGGGCCGCGCTGAAGGCGGCCAGCTGCCCTATTCAGGATTCAAGATTTCAGGCCGGCATAAAAGAAGATCCCTGGGAGCGTCCAAGGCACGCTGCGGGACCGACTGAGCAGCCCGAGGCGGCAGCGGCCGAGAACGGGGACAGTGACAAAGCAGAGGCAGAGAGGGAGCCGCCCGACCCGGCACAGCCCTGTGAGTCACCCCCAGCCTGGCCCTGCTCGGGCGGGGCAGATGCCTGCCCGGCTTCCGCCTGCCCCGCCGGGCCTCTCACCACCCCAGGGGCTGCCTCCATTTTCTCAGGTGGTGGTAGCTCCGGCCTGGCTCGGCCAAGCCTGTCCTCCTCACCCGGCTCAGCTCCTCACTGAGCCTTCCCACTTGCTTGCCCCGGCGTGGGGCTTCCTGGGGCCTCCAGGCCGGCCTCCCTTCCCAATCCCTCTGTGGTTCTCTGGCAGGGCTGGTGGCGTGGGGCGTCCCCAGCCAGCATCGGGAGGGCAAGGAAGTATGGGCTGGGCTGACTGTCACTCCACCGCACCCTGGGCTCTGGCCCCTGGTAAACTTCCTGTTACTGGGAGGTAGATACCATCTCTGCAGCCATCAGTTCAGAAAAACGCCTAACCAATTTCTGGTTAGGAATAGTGTGGTTGGAGAGTTCCTAAGATCACTTGAACCCGCCGGAGAGCTGACTGCGGGTGGGCACCAGACTCGGTCCTCGCCGGGGGGATTCAAAGGTGAACCGTGTCTGTGGGCTCCTCCCCTGAGGAGCTCACACTCTGGGATGGGAGATAAGACAAGTACACAAATAAACGCGATACCAGGAGGAAGGTGATAAGTCCTGAGAAAGATTTACACAGTGCTACAAAGGCACCCAGTATGACCGGTCGTCTGTGCCTAGCAGAAACCTGGTAGACTTCCTGGGTGAGGCGGTGCCGAGCAGGGTCTTGAAGGCCCAGCTGAGAGACGAGGGTTGCAGAAGACACGTCCCAGCCCAGCCCAGTGCGCACAGAGCAGGGAGACGTCCGGCTAGGGAGGCGGAGACTCAACAGAAACCACACACCCTGTGGGGTTGCCACTGCATGATCCAACAGCCCAGGCCAGAGCGCACGGAACAGGGAGAAGTCCTGCACGGGAAGTGGAAGCTCAGCAGAGACCACACACCCTGCAGTACCGCCCTGTGATCCAGCAGCCCAGCAGAGTCCAAGCAGACCAGAGAGGTGGCTCCCCAGAGAGGCCCAAGACCCAAGGCAACCACACACACAAGGCACTAGAGGCCAACTGAGCAGTCATGGAGGTAGCCATACCAAATTGGCAACCACAGCAACATCTTAGTCAATAGTCTCAAACCAGTGGACTGTGAAACCCCCTGCCACAATGAATAAACATCAAAAAAAAGATACCAGAAATACAAAAAATCATATGTCTGTCGGCCATTTGTATATCTTCCTTAGAGAAATGCCTACTTAGCTCTTTTGCCCATTTTTTAATTGGGTTGCTTGTTTTAATGGCCAACAGACATATGAAAAAATGCTCAACATCACTCAGCATCCAGGAAATGCAAATCAAAACCACATTGAGATACCATCTAACCCCAGTTAGGATGGCTAAAATCCAAAAGACTCTGAACGATAAATGCTGGCGAGGTTGCGGAGAAAAAGGAACTCTCATACATTGTTGGTGGGACTGCAAAATGGTGCAGCCTCTATGGAAAATGGTATGGAGGTTCCTCAAACAATTGCAGATAGATCTACCATACGACCCAGCTATCCCACTGTTGGGAATATACCCAGAGGAATGGAAATCATCAAATCGAAGGTATACCTGTTCCCCAATGTTCATTGCAGCACTCTTTACAATAGCCAAGAGTTGGAACCAGCCCAAATGTCCATCATCAGATGAGTGGATACGGAAAATGTGGTACATCTACACAATGGAATACTACTCAGCTATAAGAACGAATGAAATACTGCCATTTGCAACAACATGGATGGACCTTGAGAGAATTATATTAAGTGAAACAAGTCAGGCACAGAAAGAGAAATACCACATGTTCTCACTTATTGGTGGGAGCTAAAAATTAATATATAAATTCACACATACACACACACACACACAAACGGGGGGGGGAGAAGATATAACAACCACTACTTGAAGTTGATACGACAAGCAAACAGAAAGGACATTGTTGGGGGGAGAAGGGAGAAGAGAGGGAGGTTTTGGTGATGGGGAGCAATAATCAGCCACAATGTATATCGACAAAATAAAACTTAAAAAAAATAAAATAAAATGAAAAATAAAAAATAAAAAAATTACATTATATATTACATTATGTGATTTTCAAATGTTAAGCCCACTTTGCAGTCCTAGGATATTTAGTTTCATCATGATAGAATATCATTTTTATATGGAGTTTGATTTTATTAAGAACTTGTGCTTCTATGTCGCTATAGGATATTAGTATACAATTCTCTTTTATTTTAATGTATTTCGTTTACTAGCAAGGTAATACTGGGTGCCATAAATTAAGTAGAAAAAGTGTTCTTTTACTATCTGAAAGAGGTTGTGTGTAAGATATTATTATTTTTTTCCTTAAATGTTTAATAGAATTTACCATTGAAGCCACCAGTCAAGCTACCTGGACCTCTAAGAAAATAAGGTTATAAATTTCACTCTGAGCACTTTTTTTAGCTCCACCACACACAGATTGTTATTTTGTTTTAATTTTCACATAACTCATTTTTAGAAATATGTCCTGTTATTTATTTTCTTTGATTTATGGGTATTTAATATGTATGCTGTTAAATTTCAAAATATTTTAGCATACTCAATATGTTGTTTTTTATTAACTCCAAACTTAAGTACTACGTGGTCAAAGAATGTGCTTTGTATGATCCCAATACTTTTAAATGTATTGAGACTTATTGAATGGCCCACAATGTGCTCTATCTTGGTAAATGTGTGCAAAGAAAAGTAATATGTATTCTGTCTGGTGTTGAAAATTCTCTGAATGTCACTTAGGTTATGCTGGCTGATTGTTCTATTAAATATACTCTCTTTTTTTGTTATTTTTATCATAAATTTTACTTTATAAATGTAAATAAAAATTTTTAAAAAAAAGAAATACCAAAAATCAAGAAAGTACACCACCAAAAGTTAATAAATCTCAAACTCAAGACCCTATAGAACAAGAAGCCCTTGAAATGACTGACAAGGAATTTCGAGTGATAATTCTAAGGAAACTGAATGAGATACAAGAAAACTCAGCTAGACATCATGATGAAATGAGGAAAAGTATACAGGACCTGAGAGAGGAAATGTACAAGGAAATCAATGTCCTGAAGAAAAATGTAGCAGAACTTTCTGAACTGAAGAAGTTATTCAGTGAAATAAAAAACACAACAGAGAGTTTAACCAGCAGGCTTGTCGAAGTTGAAGAGAGAACCTCTGAACTTGAAGATGGGCTGTTTGAAACAACACAAGCAGACAAAAAGAAAGAAAAAAGAATCAAGGACATTGAAGAAAATCTGAGAGAGATATCAGACAACCTTAAGCGCTCAAATATCCGAGTCATGGGTATTCCAGAAGGGGTGGAAAACAGAGATTGCATTGAAAACATATTCAACAAAATAGTGGCAGAAAACTTCCCAGGTATAGGAAAAATCACAGATCTTCAGATCCAGGAAGCTCAACGATCTCCAAATGTATTCATCCCAAAAAGGCTTTCTCCAAGGTATGTTATAGTCAAATTGGCAAAACTCAGAGACAAAGAGAGAATCTTAAAAGCTGCAAGAGAGAAGCATCAAATCACCTATAAGGGAGCCCCAATCAGGCTAACATCAGACTTTTCATCACAAACCCTAAAAGCTAGAAAGGAATGGGATGATATATTCAAAATACTAAAAGACAAAATTGCCAGCCAAGAATACTCTACCCTGCAAGGCTATCCTTCCGAAATGAAGGGCAAATAGTATATTTCTCAAACAAACAAAAACTGCGGGAGTTCACTACCACACGACCACCCTTACAAGAAATCCTCAAGGGAGTACTGGGTTTGGTTCCTGAAAAATAACTACCACTGCCATAAAAACCCAAGAAAAATCAAAACCCACTAGTATAATAAAAATGGCATTCATGAAGAGAAAACAAATAATCAAAAACACTATCTACTATCTAAGGAACCAACAAACACAGAAACCAAGCAGTAAATCAGAAAGCAAAGAACAAAAGACACCTAAGACAACCAAACAACCAATAAAATTCTAGGAATAAATCACCACCTTTCAATATCAACTCTTAATGTAAAAGGCTTAAATTCCCCAATCAAAAGACACAGACTGGCTGACTGAATCAAAAAGCAGGACCCAACTATATGCTGCCTACAAGAGACCCACCTCACCCATAAAGATTCACATAGACTAAGAGTGAAAGGATGGAAAAAGATTTACCATGCAAACAGAAAAGAAAAACGAGCTGGAGTAGCTATTCTTATATCTGACAAAATAGACTTTAAACTAAAAACCATAAAAAGAGACAATGAGGGACACTACTTAATGATGAAAGGACTGATCCATCAAGAAGACATAACAATCATAAATATGTACACACCCAATGTTGGAGCAGCCAGATTTATAAAACAAACTCTATTAGACCTAAAGAAGGAAATAGACACTAATACCATAATAGCAGGGGACCTGAACACCCCACTGTCAATATTGGACAGATCATCTAGGCAAAGAATCAGCAGAGGAGCACAAGATCTAAACAAGACTCTAGACCAATTGGACATGGCAGATATCTACATAACATTCCATCCAACAACCTCAGAATATTCATTCTCCTCATCAGCACATGGATCATTCTCCAGGATAGATCACATATTAGGTCACAAATCAAGTCTCAATAAATTCAAAAAAATTGGAATTATCCCATGTATTTTCTCAGACCACAATGGATTAAAATTAGAAATTAATAAGAAATGAAACTCTGGAAACTATACAAACACATGGAAATTAAACAGCATTCTACTTAATGACATATGGATCCAAGAAGAAATCAAGCAGGAAATCAAAAAATTTATTGAAACTAATGAAAACAATGATACATCATACCAAAACCTGTGGGATACTGCAAAAGCAGTATTAAGGGGGAAATTTATTGCATTAGATGCTCACTTCAGAAGAATGGAAAGATGGCAAGTGAACAGCCTAACACTTCACCTTAAAGAACTAGAAAAACAAGAACAATCCAAACCTAAAGTTAGCAGACGGAAAGAAATCATTAAGATCAGAGCAAAACTGAATGAAATTGAAACCCAAAAAACAATACAAAAGATCAATGAATCAAAACGTTGGTTTTTCAAAAGATAAATAAAATTGACAAACCATTAGCATGGCTAACAAAAAACAGAAGAGAGAAGATTCAAATAACAAAACTTAGAAATGAAAAAGGTGATATTACAAATGATTCATCTGAAATACAAGGAATCATTCGAGACAACTATAAACAACTAAATGCCAACAAATTTGAAAATCTGGAGGAAATGGATAAATTTCTGGACACACACAAGCTCCCAAAACTGAGCCATGAAGACGTAGAAAATTTGAACAGACCAATAACAATAAAGGAGATTGAAGCTGTTATCAGAAGGCCCCCAACAAAGAAAAGCCCAGGACCAGATGGATTCACAGCAGAATTTTACCAAACATTCAAAGAGGAATTGACACCGATTCTTTACAAACTATTCCGAAAGATTGAAACAGATGCAAATCTCCCAAACTCATTCTATGAAGCAAACATCATCCTGATACCAAAACCAGGTAAAGATATAACCAAAAAAGAAATCTTCATGGCCAATATACTTGATGAATATAGACGCAAAAATCCTCACTAAAATACTAGCAAACAGAATACAGCAACACATACGTAAAATTATTCACCACGATCAAGTGGGATTCATCCCAGAGATGCAAGGTTGGTTCAACATACGCAAATCAATAAATGTGATACACCATATTAATAAAGTCAAGCACAAGGACGATATGATCATCTCTATAGATGCTGAAAAAGCATTTGATAAAGTTCAGCACTCATTCATGACAAAGACCCTCTATAAGTTAGGTATAGAGGGAAAGTATCTCAACATAATTAAAGCCATATACGACAAACCCACTGCCAATATCATCCTGAATGGGGAAAAGCTGAAAGCTTTTCCTTTAAGAACAGGAACTAGACAAGGATGCCCACTCTCACCACTCCTATTCAACATAGTGTTGGAAGTACTAGCCAGAGCAATCAGAGAAGAGAAGGAAATAAAGGGCATCCAGATTGGAAAAGATGAAGTCAAACTGTCCCTGTTTGCAGATGACATGATCCTATATATCGAACAGCCTAAAACCTCTACAAAAAAACTGTTGGAATTGATAAATGATTTCAGCACAGTAGCAGGATACAAAATCAACACACAAAAATCAGTAGCATTTCTTTTCTCCAATAGTGAACATGCAGAAGGAGAAATCAAGAAAGCCTGCCCATTTACAATAGCCACCAAAAAAATAAAATACTTAGGAATTGAGTTAACCAAGGAGGTGAAAAATCTCTATAATGAGAACTACAAACCACTGCTGAGAGAAATTAGAGAGAATACAAGAAGATGGAAAGATATCCCATGCTCTTGGATTGGAAGAATCAACATAGTGAAAATGTCCATACTACCCAAAGTGATATACAAATTCAATGCAATCCCCATCAAAATTCCAAAGACATTTTTCTCAGAAATGGAAAGAACTATCCAGACATTTATATGGAACAATAAAAGACCACGCATAGCCAAAGCAATGCTGAGCAAAAAGAATACAGCTGGAGGCATAACACTACCTGACTTTAAGCTATACTTCACAGCTATAATAACCAAAACAGTATGGTACTGGCATAAAAACAGACACACTGATCAATGGAATAGAATAGAGAATCCAGAAATCAACCCACACACTTACTGCCATCTGATCTTTGACAAAGGCACCAAGCCTATTCACTGGGGAAGGGACTGTCTCTTCAGCAAATGGAGCTGGGATAACTGGATATCCATATGCAGGAGAATGAAACTAGACCCATACCTCTCACCATATACTAAAATCAACTCAAAATGGATTAAGGATTTAAATATACACCCTGAAACAATAAAACTTCTTAAAGAAAACATAGGAGAAACACTTCAGGAAATAGGACTGGACACAGACTTCATGAATACGACCCCAAAAGCACGGGCAACCAAAGGAAAAATAAACAAATGGGATTATATCAAACTAAAAAGCTTCTGCACAACAGAAGAAACAATTAACAGAGTTAAAAGACAACCAACAGAGTGGGAGAAAATATTTGCAAAATATACATCTGACAAAGGATTAATATCCAGAATATACAAGGAACTCAAACAACTTTACAAGAAAAAAACAAGCAACCCAATTAAAAAATGGGCAAAAGAACTAAGTAGGAATTTCTCTAAGGAAGATACACAAATGGCCAACAGACATATGAAAAAATGCTCAACATCACTCAGCATCCGGGAAATGCAAATCAAAACCACACTGAGATACCATCTAACCCCAGTTAGAATGGCTAAAATCCAAAAGACTCTGAACGATAAATGCTGGCAAGGTTGTGGAGAAAAAGGAACTCTCATACATTGTTGGTGGGACTGCAAAATGGTGCAGCCTCTATGGAAAATGGTATGGAGGTTCCTCAAACAATTGCAGATAGATCTACCATACGACCCAGCTATCCCACTGTTGGGAATATACCCAGAGGAATGGAAATCATCAAATCGAAGGTATACCTGTTCCCCAATGTTCATTGCAGCACTCTTTACAATAGCCAAGAGTTGGAACCAGCCCAAATGTCCATCATTGGATGAGTGGATACGGAAAATGTGGTACATCTACACAATGGAATACTACTCACCTCTAAAAACGAATGAAATACTGCCATTTGCAACAACATGGATGGACTTATATTAAGTGAAACGAGTCAGGCACGGAAAGAGAAATACCACATGTTCTCACTTATTGGTGGGAGCTAAAAATTAATATATAAATTCACACACACACACACACACACACACACACACACACACAAACCGGGGAGGGGGGGGGGTGGAAGAAGATATAACAACCACAATTACTTGAAGTTGATACGACAAGACAACAGAGGGGACATTAGTGGGGAGGAAGGGGGGAGGGAGGAGGGAGGGTGGTTTTGGTGAGGGGCAACAATAATCAGCCACAATGTATATCGACAAAATAAAATTTAAAAAAATAAATAAAGAATAGTTTGCAAAAAAAAAAAAAAAAAGAATTCATTTATCTCACCTTATTTCATAAAAAATATGTATTTGAATGGATATATGTATTGCACACATCTTTTAATTCTACGCATTTTTTTTTCCATAAACTTTTTGACATACCCTCGTACACCATGATGCTATTTCCTAAACATATAATGGGTGGGGGCTAGCTGGTGAGCTAAGTCAGTTAGTGCTCTGTGCTGTAACACCAAGTCAAGGGTTCAGATCCCTGTGCCAGCCCAGCTACCAAAGAAAAAGAAAAAGAAAAAAAAAAAAAAAAAACAGAAAAAGACGATTAAAAAAATAATAATCAATAATATATATATGAATGAATCAAATGGGCTGCACATTGAAAAGATTTTTGTTAGACTCTTTCTAACTTTGATATTAGTTTTTAATATAATCTGTTTCTTAAAAGAACAGGTCAATCACAAAACTTAATTCAATCTTCCAACAGTAAAAATTTAAGGTTCACAGTTTTCTTCTACATTAATAGAAGGAACTGCATTTTTTTTCTCTCACAGAATATGTAGCCAATTGCATTTGTCGGTGGTTTTTTAGTGATAAGATTAGAACATTTTACTTGTAAGTCAAAATGAATATCAAATAAGATATCTGCATGAATAAAAAGATTACAACTAAAAGAACGTAATTTCTTAGAGAATGAGATTGGAACGTATGTTTTTTATACATCTGATTATTAGTAAAGATGTAATTATGTTTTAAGCTATTGGAGCTCATCTGTGGGTTCTAATAACAACAAATGGAAGTTTTATGAAATTATACATTCTAATAGTTGCTTATAGAACTTTCTACTGCCAGGAATATATTGAATGGATTGTATGCCTTATTTAAAAATATTACAGAATATGAAAATATCATTCAATATTACTGAGTGGTGAAGTTCTAGATATATTAATAACGACATTTTCTATGGCCATGACTTGAATGAAATTTAACATTGTAGACTTATTAAGTTTTCTTAACACTGTAAAAATATATTTTTGTCTATAAAATGGCAAAGTGCTACATATTTACTATGTTAAACATTTAATAAACAAGAGATAAATTTTCTGCAAGATTGTAAAAATTAGAAACAAAATTAAATACATATATGTACACAAAATTGTATCCATGTGTGTGTCATGTATCTGTGTGTGTCATTGTATAATAGTACCCACTCTTAGCCCAGAATCCTATATAATGCCTAGATATCTCTAACACTTTTTTCTGTTGTTCTGCTAATTGGAATTAAACTATATTCACACTGAAGTAAATTTTTAGTGGTTTAGCTTAAAAATTATTTGAAATAATTTTTGGAATGAGTGTAAGTTGAATAAAAGTTTTTAACGAGTACCCTTTTTTGTTGTTGTTTCTTTCTTGAAATCATAGTCTTATATATGGAATTTTAACAGGTGGTTTCTATATTAATACATAATACATGCATAATTTATGCTTGATTTTTACTATGAGTTCCAATAAATCAAAACATTCTCCTGTTTTATTTAACACCATATCTTTGGTCTTTCTAAAGATACAAAGAAGGTCATAAAGGTTTTCCTCTAAATTTGAATTCTAGATGCACTGATGGCATTGGCTCATTTACACAGGATGAAGCACAAGAAATGCAATGTGGAGAGCATCAGCTCATGAAGAAATAGTCTTCCTAGTTATGTTCTCCTTTAATAGAGTGAGCCAGAAAACATCACTAACTTTGCTAGGGTTTTCAAAGAAATCACAGCAAAAGAGATGCACATTTTCAAATAACAAAAACATGGGTTTAATAAATCAAAATTAAGCCTAAATTTTAGAACAAATGTCTATCAAATTGTTTTGAAGCTCCAAATGCTATATTTCTAGGCTTTTGTTTTCATCTTTCTATTTTTATCATATACCCAGCATGAATATTCCTGTATTTGTTTGTTACTTCTTACTGCTTGAGGTCATAGGTGAGTGAGAAGTAGAGAGATTAGGGAGATTATTCAAAAGAGTAATCCCTAAATATTTCAATAGTTTTTCACCACCCCTCTGATAAATACCCCTCCTTGTACACTGTGAACATAGAATTACATTTTAACTAATATAGTTTCAACTTGTGGAGCAAGTAACAAAGATAGATATGTCAAAATAGTATGTAGAAACTAGAGTGCTTAAGAGTTTTAACATTAACAGTAGATAAACGATGAATGATTTAAGTGGTTATTCCCCAAGTTTTTGAAACACTGGAGACTGTATTATCAATAGTGAACTTAATAATGTCAATAACTTACATAATCATGCAGGATCTCTGTAAGACATAGGAAATGGAAATGCAGCTGCTTGTTACTAATTATAGTCAACAGCTTAGGAAGAGGACATGTTTACAAAGCAATGTGTTGTGTCTGTGGGACCAATGGACTCCGAAGGGAAAACGTCAATACTTTATTGTGTTACACAGTTAGGTCAATTAACTTTAGAAATATTATCTTATAAGGACCACACTTTCAGTCAGATGTTCCAGTGACCCATTCCATAATTGCTTTTGCAAATCTAAAACAATATATAAATCACTCCTCATGAAAGGACTTTGACCTGCATGGTACTAGAATTTCAGATTTAATACTTAAAAAATATATATCATTAGCTCCTTAAAAAAGCAAAAGGGATGACAAGTCAATCTGGTAGCATAGTGGCACAAATGACAGAAAGAAGGCAGAGGGAGGTGGGATGGCTGTATTTGTATTTTAGTTGAAGCAATAGACATAGACCTTTTTTAAGTGACAATATTGGTAATAATTGTAGTTAACAACTTTGGTAGTTTCAGTGGAAGATGTACAGAACACTGTAGGTCTAACTATGGCTACAATATTAATTTAGTTGGACAGCCAAACATTTCTCTGAAGTCTGGTTGATTTGTACTTTGAACTGACTAGTATCTTCTTATACAGAAACAACCTGTACGGGAAGCTCCAAAGAAAACAGAAGTTGCAACACAAAATTTCAAGTATGCTTTTAGTTTATATACCAATGTTCTTAAATTTCCATATGTTAAATGTGTTGGTTTTGATTATGAATTTTTGAAATTAATTAACAGATTGACTTAAGATAGGCTGAATAAGGTTCAGGAGCATAGCAGGTTCTAGTGCAAGCTCTACCATCTACTGCTTGTGCCTCAGTTTTCTTATCTAAAAAACAGGATGAAAATAGTAATACTTAATTGTCAGGCATTTTTTGAGGAGTAGGTAAGTTAACATATACAAGACAATTAGATGAGCATCTGCCACATAAGCACCACTATTTTAGAATAACTTATTATCTGTTTACTAAGCTCATTATTATTGCTCAGTTTCTTTGATATAAAGTATATTCTAATAAGTGGCTTTAAAAAATGGGTTAAGACAGAAATGATCTATTTCTTCTTAAATGTTAATATCTACCTACTTCACAAACTTGTTTAAGACAAATTCTTTATAATCAGTCGATAGTACATATTTTTCTCATATTTTCCACGTGTGTATGTCTCACAGCATAGCAAAGTAAAATAAACACTAAAATAAAAATCAGTGGGCTGAAGAATTGGGCACAGGTGTCTCAGTCTGTTTCTGCTGCTATAACAAAATACAACAGACTGAGTAATTTATAAATAACAGAATTTTATTTCTCACAGTTCCAGAGTCTGGGAAGCCTAAGGTCAAAGTGCCTGCAGATTCAGTGTCTGGTGACATCTTGCTCTCTACAACCGTGATGGTACCTTTTTGCTGTATCTATTTCTGGTGGAAGGCAAAAGGGGCAAAATCTCTGTCCTCACATGGCAGAAGAGATGGAAGGGATGAATGGGGTGAACTTGTCCCCTCAAGCCCTTTTATAAGTCACTGATCCACTTCATGAGGGCTCTGCCTATTGACCTTCTAAAAACCCTGCCTTTTAATACTGTTGCATTGGGGATTAAATTTCCATATGGATTTTAAAGGAGGCAGAAATATTCGAACTGTAGCAACAGGCTTTGAAATCAGACAGACTCTAGTTGAAATTCTGTTCCTGACAATTAATAATTGATTCAGGTGGATGAGATAGGCTGTACAAGACTAACAAATGACCCCCAAGTCTCAGTGGTTTGCAACAGCTTAGGCTCATTTCCTGCTTATACTATATACAAGTTGTCTAGGTTCATTTCACTTTGGGACCCAGGCTAGCATCCTTAATTGGGAAAACTGAAAATCATTGTGGCAAGGGAAAAAGAACAAAGCAAAGAATAGATCTGAAAAATTCAGCTCAGAAGTGACAAAAAGCAAAAAGAAGTGACTAAAACAAATCATGTATTCACACCTGAGTTCAACAGGACAAAAATACAGGAAGGGAAAGTAGATATTAAAAAACAGGAATTAGGTTTACCAAAATATCTGTGTGATCCTAGAATAGTTAGTCATTCTGTTAATCGTACTTTCTGTATATGTAAAAGTTAAAACAAAAAAGTCTGACTCAGAAGATTTACAAAAATATAGGTCTTGCACATAATGGGTACTATACTCAAATGTTTTTTCCCTTTGTTTTTTCTTGGCCCTTGCTTTACTTTTAAGTTTGGTAAGTGACTTCAGGCTAACATTCTAATAGCTCAAATGTGTTTCTTCATTGATTCAAAGAAGTTATGGAATACATAATTTCTCAAGCCTCTGACAACTCTATAGGGTTATTATTCTGTGAATTGTGAATTGCATGTTGTATCTTGGTTGAAATGAAGACCAGGGCCATTTTACAGAGGATCTTTCTTTGAAAGGGAGAAGTCTCAACTTCAAAGATAAGGGCAACAGTATTAAAAGTTCTCAGAACATTTCTGTTTTCTAGTTTATACCAGGGTAGTCTGAAAAATGCCCCCATTCCCACCAAATATTCCCATATCCTAATCCCTGGAAACTTTGAATGTAGATGTGTTTAAATCACATCTACGAAAAGGGATTTGGAGATGTGATTTAAGATTTTGAGATGGGGAGATAATGCTGGATTATCTGGATGTGCCTCATGTAATCACAAAGGTTTTTATAAAAGAGATGCAGGAAGAGTCAGAATTGGAGAAAGACACATGATGGCAGGAGCAAGAGATCAGAGTGATGTGCTCAGGAGACAAGGAATGAGAGAAGTTTCTAAAAATTGGAATCAACAATGAAACATAATCTTGCTTGGAACCTCCAGAAGGAACCAGCCCTGCAGATACTTTGATTTTAGCAGCTAACATTTATTTCAGACTTCTGACCTCAAGAACTGTTAAGAGAATAAATCTGTGCTGTTTTAAGCCACTAATGTTGTGCTGATTTCTGATAGCAGTAACAGCAAATTAGTACATATGCCCAATGGAAGAATAAGTTATTTCTGAACTTGAAGTTAATGAATTATTGCAAACAGTTCAAATCTTATTAAATTTCCTAAACAGATATACTTTATAAAAATAAAAATTTGTACAAAAAATAGTCTACTTTTGAACTTTTTGAGCTTTTACTTGTTTTCTTACCTAGTAGTTACTTATTTAGAAGTAGAAATAAAAGAAACCAAGTTTAACCTCTAACTCAATTTTAACCATCATCTTGTATAATTTATTTAACCTTCAAGTTTCTTGTTTTCATCTCTTTATTCCCATGTCGATATTAACAAGCCAAATATTAGAAAACTCCAGATGAAGGGTACTGTCACATTGCCAAGAGATTATGACTAAAAGAGTCATATATAAAATCAACAAGCCACCAAATATTTCATCAACCCGACCACAAATACCAAAACACCTTCCAACTCCCACACTCCTTCTGCTGTTCCTTAGTCAAGGAAATCATGTCTGTAGCCACATATACTTCTAATTTAACTACACATATTCATTTCCACAAACCCCCCCCCCCCAAAAGTAGCAGGAACAGGGCACTACCTTTTAAAATTCCATCTGGTTTACCCAACCGTATTTTCTTTTAACTAATAAAGCCAATTTTTAGAAATCCATATGTATTTAAATTTACTTGGCCAAACGGTAAGCTGATATGAAGAGATAATTGTTGAATAAATGTTTTTATTTAAATAACTGTTTTTAGAACTAAGCATATAGCTTCACATGAATTTAACTGAAAATATCACTGCATTTGTTGTTGTAACAAATCACAAACTTGCTGACTTAAAAGAACACAATTTATTATCTTACATTTCAGTAGGTCAGAAGTCCAACATGGATCTCACTGGGCTAAAATCAAGGTGTTGGTAGAGCTGTGTTCCTCTCTGAGGGCTTTAGGGGACAATTTGTTTCCTTGCCCTTTCCAGCTTCCAGAGGCCTCCTGCATTCTTTAGCTAATTGCTTCCTTTCTCCGTCCACAAAGTCAGCAATGTTGAATCTCTCCGACACTCCTTCAGATGTCACATCTTTCTCTAACCACAGCCAGGAAAGATTCTCCACTCTTAAAGGAATCACGTGATTAGATTGGGCCCCCTAGATAATCCAGGGTAATCACCCCATCTCAAAATCTGTACCCTTCATCACATCTGCAAAGTCTCTTTAGCTGTATCAGGTAATATATTTATGATTCCAGGGATTAGCACATGGACATCTCCAGGAGCCTGTCATGCTCAAGTACACAAACACAAAACTTGACCTCCATTGGAGACTGGTGTACATAGAAACATAATGACCAAAAAAACCACCAATTTAGCTAAGTTACTGAAAAGGGTAGATACACCAGTTATTTTGTGTTACTTGATTAAATAAAACAAGCAAGTTTCCCACCAGAATTGGCTATTCTTTAGTTTGTTATTTAAACAACTGTCTTACTTTCTCGGTACTTTGTGTATGGGGGTAGAAAGATGGGGAGGTTGAGAAAAGGAATATTATCAAAACTGAAATACTATTAATGTGAATTCCAAATTTCCCTGTCTTGGGGAGGATAGAAACAGAACAGAAATGAGATGAAAGCTTCCAGGCATCTTGTTATAAACAGACTCCAATGCCCAGAGCTTCATTCATTCATTCAATTTACAAAGAAATATTGTGTCCCTGAGATGCTCCAGGCACTGTGCTAAGGTATGTGTTAGAAATAGATAATCAAGGCAGATATTGTCCTCGCCTTCATGTATCTCATAGTTTAGCACGGGAGGCAGATATTAAAGAAATAATTTTCACAGGAAAGTGTTGGTGTCCTTGCAAAATGTAATCCTAGAAAATTCTCATGAGGCCAGGTTCTTAAAGGAGTCTCCAATGGCCACATCTCAGTGGTCTCATCTTCAGAAAAAGTATAGAAAATTTGGGTTTATCCACAGACTCTCTGGAACAGTGCCTTCTGCCCTATGGAGTAGTTTAACTTAAAGGGACCAAGATTACAAACAGCCTAAAAGCACAACTTCAGTCCCTTGCAGTCTTTTCTAAAAATAACAGGCTGATTCTTCCCTATTAGGAAAATAAGTTAATAAGAAGTCAATACTCAAAAGAGAAAAGGAATCTGACAATTCTGGAACTAAAAGGTACCTGGGGACTGTTATGAGCTTAATTGTGTCCCATCAACATTCAAATGTTAAAGTCCTAACCCTCAATACCTCAGAATGTGACTTCGTTTGGAGACAGGGCCTTTAAAGAGATAATTAAGATAAAATGAGATCACATAGGTTTCCCTAATCCAATATGACCTTTATAAGAAGAGGAGATTAGGACACAGCTACACCCAGAGGGGAGACCATGTAAAAACACAGGGAGAAGGCAGCTGTCCACAAACCAAGGAGAGAGGTACCAGGAGAAACCAACACTGCCACCACCTTGATTTGGACTTCAGCCTACAGAACTGTAAGAGAGTAAACTTCTGCTGTTTAAGCCAAAAAAAAAAAAAAAAAGATTTCCACAGGAGGAGGTAATGGGCTGGACTCAAGTATACGTGAAATCTGTAAGTGGACATCTAAAGCCATAAATGTAAAGAATAAGTATTTTCTTGACTGATTCATCTCTCAGTTTCAAATGATCACCCAGTCTAATTCAAACACATCATGGTGATTTGAAAAATGTAAGTTGAAGATGGAGGAGAGATTCAACTTCTCAAACGCAGATTTATACTAGATTCATATTAGAAGCATAGCTAAAACTCAGTAACTTTAGCTAAGAAGCATCAGATGACGTTAAATGTATGCCAATATGAAATTACTTTTAAAGTATAGTATTTGTTACATCAAGTCGTATTTTAGCCAAGACTAATACTGGGCCTCGAGGTATGGAAACTGCACTCAGTTTTGTGGCATGCCATAGCTCAAGTCCTGTCCATCATGTGGCATACCACCAATTAGAATGACTGAACATACTGTTGCCAGTACAGCTAATCATGTCTTCACATGAAATCATAACCCTCTACTTTGCATTGGCAAGAGGAAATGAAGGACAAAAAAAATGTTGGGAAAGTTTCTTTTTGTACATATATATTTTTCTTCAAATGAAAACTATGTTTTTAAGTTTCACTCATATTTCATCAGTCTTCTTACACAAAGGTACATACTTGTAATAATTTGATTTATATCTGTATCTCTGTCTCTCTCTCTAATTCTACATATATATGTATATATATACATGTACACATATTTTTTTTCAATAGCTAATCAAAATTATACTACACAGTAATTTGCATTTTGTTTCTTTTGTTTAAAAAATTGTGAGCCTCTTCTAATGCTGTGGAATATACTTTGGAAATATAATAAACTGGCTGTAAAATAATCTATTATCCAGATTTAACTGTAAATTATTTCATCCTTCCTCTCTTTGTGGAAGTTACTTAGTACTTTTTGTTATTATAAATAAGGCTGTAATAAACATTCTTTTACATAGATCTTTGTGTATGTTCTTATTTTATCCTTATGATAAATTTCTAAAAATGTAATTATGGATTCAGGAGTATGAATATTTCCTTTTTCTGTATACAAAATGTTCTCCAGAAAGTTTATAACAATGAATCCTCTAACCAGCCTGTATTTCACATCATGCTTTACAACACAAAATTTTCACCAGTTGCTTTCTTTTATCCGTTTATTTTTAATCTTTGCTGTTTAATGGGAGGTGTAAATGCACAGACTCTTAGAGGACCCCCAGGGATTCCTGTTCTCTGGTATTCACATCCTCGTGTGATCCCCTCCCCCTGAGTTGTGGATCCCTCTCTTAGTCCATTTTGTGATGCTATACAACCTTTAAGTGAAATTATTTGTATAATTATATCTTAGATGCAAGCAATTGTAAAAAGCATCTTAGAATTTAAAAAATAAGATAGATAATATTTTTATATTAATGCAGTTGCTTTCTATTCCTAATGTACAAATAATTTCTACTTGTTTTACATATTGAATCAATCGAGGTGATTATGTGGTACCTCTTCTTTGTCCTTGTGAAATACACTGCTAAGTTACAATGAATTCTATTATAGCAAACATTCTACTGTTAGGTTGAACCCCAGTGGTTGTATTATCTAAATGTCTATTTTCTGTAATTATAAGGTTCAATGACCACTTCCTCTCCTTCTGCCTGTGAAGGATGATTTAGCTGTTTCATATGAACAAATAATTATTTTTAAACAAATCATTGAAAATTACAGTATTGCATTTTCATTCTCCTTTGATGGACTAAAAAGTCCTTCACCCTGTCCCAAGTGACAATGAAAGGTTCTGTGGCACCAATCACATCTGCCAAGGACCATCTCTACTTTAAGCACACATGATTGTTATACAGTAATAGTGTTGCTGTCATTCCTGCCCATGACGTCCATCCTCACTTGCCATCAAACCTTCCCTCAACAACTGTAAGAGGTGTTGCTGTTGACTTCCCACCCACCACCCTACTCGCACTCTAAAGAACTGCCCACAACAGAAGCTCCTCTTCACCTCACCATTACCCTGGTCTCCTCAACTGGCCCTGCTTTGGAATCTTCCCATCAGCCATTAGCTCTGTGCAGTTACCTCTTTCTCAAAAAGCATTGAGTATTTCAGCTAGAGTCAAGGCTTGGAGGAAGGAAATACACAAGAGGGATTGAAAGGATTCTGGGCTTATGGCAACTCAAAAATGATTATGGTACAGAGGCTTCAGAATTTAGGACTATTATGGTTCAGCTTTATTTTGAACCTAACTATTTATTATAACCTTTTTCCTTATGAGAAAATAGAAGCTTGCTGACTATTTAAACACCATCTGTTCATAAGTTTGGGACTGTTTGGATCAGTCTAGAATGCAAACAGAATGTGGCTATAATGGGATATGGGAGTTATCTGAGCTCTGAAGATACTGTATGTATGCACCTGGGCAAAGTCTTTCACTTCTCTGGACCTCTGCATTCTCATCTGATTTTAACTTTGGAATATGCCTTATTCTCTCTTGCCTACAGGAAGTCCACTGGCTAGAGCTTGTCCTAGAAGCCCATTAGCTAGAGCTGTGAAGTAGTTAAATGTTGTCTTTAGTAACTTCAACCTTCCCTTTCTGTAAGTATTT
The DNA here is from genome assembly GCF_027409185.1 of Cynocephalus volans. Classification (NCBI taxonomy): domain Eukaryota; kingdom Metazoa; phylum Chordata; class Mammalia; order Dermoptera; family Cynocephalidae; genus Cynocephalus; species Cynocephalus volans. Next base: position 97,069,007 of record NC_084468.1, on the reverse strand, counting down.
TCTCAGTTGTATCCGTTGCCTTCCTCTCCTTGTCTGGGGACCTAGTAACTCCATGTTTATTCTTTTTCCTTCATTAGCAAATTCTTTCCTCCAGTGATTATCTAGTAAATATATTTATGTTGAAATATATATGAATGACAAAAACTTGAAGTGTGACTTCTTTTGGGATATTTGCAATGAAACAATGTTTTAAACATTAAGGGAAAATGAATTTTAGCTACCAGTCAGATGGGTGAGACTTCTAGGAATAGTGACTATCATAACCGTCATGTCAGCTACTTCACAAAACAAGGCCTGGCTGGAGACACACATCTCTAGGTAACAGAATAACACAATGACAGCACAATTCCTCAGGCTTATAGAACCCACACCAAATTGAATAATCACCAAGAGGCATTCTTCCTCCTTGCCCTTATTCTTCAGTACAAGACTATGAGTTTATCTTCTGGATGATTGACAGCTGTATGTTTTCCTTCATTACCTGGAAGATAAAAAGACACATTCTTGTTCTCTTGAAATCAAGAGCACAATGTCTTATACAAATATTTCAGACCCACAACTTGTTGAAGGTTGTTTAATTTGAATATTTTTTGAAATATAGAGAAGAAGCTAGTACTCTAGCCAGACTCATCGGTAAATCCTGAAATGATAACTGTTTTGAATATCTGGTGAAAAATTCACTCAGTAAATTGCTCTGTTTACCAAGGAAGAGTAATTATTCAGAAGATGGTACACCCCTAGCCAAAAACACCACACAACCAGTCTCTCACACTTTTCAGGTCTTTTTACAAATGTCGCCTTCTCTGTGAGGCCTCCCTGACTTTCTCATCTTAAATACTAATTCACTATGCCCTGTTCCTAAACCCCCAACCATACATTTTTCTTCATTGCATTTGCCACTCTCTTGCACATTATAGATTTACTTTTTTATTTCATATTTTCTCTCTGTTCACAAGAATGTAAGTTTTAAGAGGGCAGGAACTTTGTTTTGTTCACTGCTATAATCATAGTACCCGTACCGTGGTTTGGCACATAACAAGCACTTGGGAACACATCAGATGCATAAATTAATGACATTAAATAATTTGTGGAAATATAAAGCAAGTGCCTAAATACGGATGGTGAATGTTCAACAAATGTTTATGGCCTTTAAAAAACAAATTTTGCACAAATGCATATGAAAGCCATTAATGTAACTGGAAGCATGTCTGTTAACATTTATAGCATATTATCTTACATATTTATACAAGAACAGCAAGTATTGAATACAATAAATTTAGATTTCAATGATGGTTAAAAATATATTGACATATTTAAGATTTATTAAAATACACTTTATATAAATATTTAAATTAACCTTTTAGAACTGCTTATTCCAAATAAAGCTAAACATGTATTGAATAGCATTAGCATTACTAACTTTTTACATTGCATTAGTTATTTTCTTAACTATTTAGTAGCAATAAATATGGTACAATATAATTTTACTACAGAGAGGAATAAACAACCACACAAATCATTAAATATTTAAACTCTAATTAAAATCCAATTGTCATAAAATAGCAATGCATTTCAATTTAGGCAATAAGGTTTCATATAAAAATTGCTAAAATATTTTTGGTTCCATTTTCTGTAATCAAAGCAAACTAATTTTGTTATTCACAAGTATGAGTATATTAAATTTATGCAATGTATCAGGAGAAATAGATAGAACTCTGAATATTTTATCCATTTAATTAAAAAATGGCTAGATTTTGTATCCTGCCTTTTAAAAGCTTTTCAAAACTCCTTAATCATTCTTCAAAAAATTATTTTCAACTCCACAGAAATATTTAATAAGGCCTAACTTCATTTTCAAAATACTTGACAGATAATTAGTTCTACAAACATTATGCATTACCTCAAAGAATCACATTTAAAATATAGTTTCTATGTGGAATCTGAGCAAAAATAAGCTCAATTACAAATATGCCCTCTGATTGTATAAGTTAATAAATGACTGAATACTTTATACCAGAGTCTCAGCAGATTCCAAATCCATGCATATTACGACCAAGAGGAGATGCCACAAAGGTCACAGGAAATATTTTTCCATGCAGTCCATTAGAAAGTATGTTAATGTGAAGCCCAGAAAGTATGATACTCTAATGTACAGCTTGAGCCCAGGAACGCCTGTTAGTTGTAGCAGGCTGCAGTCGTGCACAAGTGCTTACAGCTGCAGTGACATGGTGCTAAGCATGTTTTAAGACTAGTCCCAGTCGAGCGGCATCTTATCCAACCAGAAACAATCCCACAATCCAGCTCTTTTTAAGTGATCATCCTTGTATCATAACAGATTAAGGTTGCAGCTACTTTGGATTATGTTTAATCTAACCTTTATCCATTCACATCTTCACCTGAAACTTACAAGGACCAAGAGTCAATTGCTGGGGCATAATTCACAATGACACTGATCTTTCCTTCCTCACTCTAATTATCTGGATTAAGAATAACACTTTTGAGTAATTATTTTCACATTGGATAAACATTAAGCTTTCCCGGATTTATCTGAGCTTTTTCCTAACATGAAATAGATCCAACCAGGCTTATAAGAACATAACTGACAGCAGTGACAGCTTAATCAAGGCAACTCTAAACAACTAAAACAATAAGGAAATGTTTATTTCTCATTGTTTAAAATATTCAGGAATGAGAAACTTAACAAATTTAGTGACCAAAGGGGGGGAAAAAAACACCTAGACAACTAATTGCAATCCTCTAACTTTTTTTTCTTTCTTTGCAATAATTCAGTAATCCTCAAGTAAAGTTCAAATTCTAAAACACTGAGAACCATAATGATGATATAAAGTTGGCTATGATGATACTAGTCATGAAAACCAAGTATCTATTTTTCTAAACAATGTAATGTCCTAAAAAGAAAGAACACATTACATTAGAGTCAATGGGCTGAAATTATAGTTAGAGTTGACCAAGTACTTGTTGTATCACTTCTGATGGCTATTTTTCACCATTCTGAATTGTCCATCCAAGATTGCACACACTCCCTAAAATAGCTATCACAAACAGGTTAGAAAAATCTTCCAAGCTTGTCTTTGAAACTATCTAAGATCATATACAATTACACACTAAAATCACATCACAAAACCCAATTACACTTTGGCTTTGCAGATCCACAGATAACCTCTTAAAGAGCAAACTCCCTCACTGTGTCGACCTCTGACCTCAAGCTCTTTTTCCAATCTTAAGCAGCAGCTCTGTGTTTCTTAGCCAGTGTGAAGAGCACAAATTCAGAATGGTCAAAAGACCTTCAGGACTTTTGAAGGGTGTCAAGTGTTCCATCCATCATTAGTTTAAGGTTAAGTTAGTATTGCTAATATTTTATTCTTGTTCTTTTACCAATACATTGGTATTTTATATATTATACTGCCACTTATTTATAACCAAACATTTTAATAGAGGAATGTCCATTAAGTACACTTGCTTTCATTTTAATGGCTTAATAATCCATAAGCAGTAACACTGCTAAGCTTCAAAAAACTACAAAAAAGTGAGGTCACTGGTTATTTTAATAGTATTGAAAAAACTACAAAAAAAGGTTCCAAACAAAACAATTTTAAACAAACATTTATGATAAAAGAAAGGATAAAAGAAGTGATCTGGCTCTTACAGCAGCATCTCTTGTAAGTCCACAATTACATGTTTATTAATCTGAATTTGGAGCCTCATAATCGAGTATGTGATTCTTCATACAACAAGAAAGGAGTCTAATTTTATACCAAGTCTCCTCCACAGTTTCTGAAGAAACCACTAAATGGAAAATATGGAGCAGTTATTTATTTCATTTCCAGTGAGTGAAGATGAGTAATGAGATAAATAAATCATCTAATTCTAAATGTAAAAAAAAAAAACTTAAATTCATTGCTGGCTTTTCTTCAGATTTGGAGTCATTACAGCTTTACTTATCTATTTACTTATCTTTGGCATTAAGCTTTCTAACATATGTAATAGCAGTCATGAGATCACAGCATGTCAGAATTGCAATGACACTTAAAAGTTGTCTGCTCTAACTTCCCAAACCTTATTATCAATAGAGCATATTGGTGACTGCTGAATGCCCATTAGAATAGCTTACCATACTATCCCTAGTAATAATACCAAGTGTGTGTGAATAGCTAAGTCAAAGATATTCTTTTGCATGGAAATCAAAAGAGCAGGAGTAGCTATACTTATATCAGATAAAATAGAATTTAAATAAAAAGAAAAAATATTTGCAAACTATGCATCTGATAAGCAAGGACGTTATATAATGATAAAGGGGTCAATCCACCAAGAAGATATAATATTGTGTAATTGTAAATTTTTATGAACCCAATATCAGCACATCTAAATATATAAAGCAAATATTAATAGACCTAAAAGGAGAGAGAGATTCCCATACAATATCAGAAGGGGTCTTTACACCCCACTCTCAGCAAAGAACATATCCTACAGACAAAAAATCAACAAGGAAACAGTGAATTTTAACAGCTTTTTAAACCAAATGAACCTAACGGACATCTGAACATTCCACCCAACAGTCACAGAGAACACATTCTTCTCAACAGTATACAGAACATTCTCTAGGATCAATCATATGGTAGATCACAAAACAAGTATCAGTAAATTTTCAAAAACTGAAATAATATCAAGTATTTTTACTAACCATAATACAATAAAACTAGAAATCAATAACAAAAAAAAAAACCTTAGAAAAATATACAAATACGTGGAGAGTAAACAACATGCTCCTGAACAACTATTGGGTCAAGGAAGGAATTAAGAATGAAATTTTAAAATTTCTATAGACAAATGATAATGGAAATACAACATACCAAAACTTGCAGGATACAGCAAAAGCAGTTCTAAGGGTGAAATTTATAGAAATTTACATCAAAAAAAAAAAGAAGAAAAAAGAAAGAAACAAAGAAAAGAGCTCAAATAAGCAACCTAACTATGCAAATCAAGGAACTAGAAAAACAAGAACAAACAAAACTCCAAATAAGTAGACTGAAAGAAATAATAAAGATTAAAGCAAAAAATAAATGAAATTGAGATTAAAAAAATACAAAATATCAACAAAATGAAGAGTTGGTTTTTTGAAAAGAGAAACAAAATTGACAATCCTTTAGCTAGTTTACCTAAGAAAGAAAGAGGGAAGACTCACATTAATATAATCAGAAACAAAAAAGAAACCATTATGAGTGTCACGACAGAAATGAAAGGAATTCTTAGAGACTATAATGAATAACTATAAGCCAGCAAACTGGAAAACCTAGAAGAAATGGATAAATCCCTAGACATTTACAATTTACCCAAATCTAATCAAAAAATAGAAAGTCTGAACAGACCAATAATAAATGAAAAGATTGAATAGTAAAAAGTCTTAAATCAATGAAAATCCCAGGACTAGATGGCTTCACTGCTGAATTCTACCAAACATTTAAGGAAGAACTAATACTATTTGCCTCAAATTATTTCAAAAAACTGGAAGGAGGGAGAAAGTCTTCCAAACTCATTCTATGAGGCCACTCTGATACCGTGATACTGAAACCAGACAAGGACAGAACAACAAAAGAAAACTATAGGCGAATATCCCTGATAAACAAAGATGCAAAAATTATCAACAAAATATTAGCAAAACAAATCCAGCAGCACATCAAAAAGACTACCCATCATTATCAAGTGAGATTTATCCCAGGAATGCAAAGATGGTGCATCATATGCATATCAATAAGCATGATACATCTCATCAACAAAATAAAGAACAAAAACCACATGATTATCTCTATAGATGTATAAAAAGCATTTGATAAAATTCAACATTGCTTCATGATTAAAAACTCTCAACAAATTACAAATTAGGCAAAGAAGGAAAGTACATCAACATATTAAAGGCCATTTATAACTAGCCCATAGCCAACATTATTCTGAATTGGGAAAAGCTGAGAGCTTTCTCTCTAACATCTGGAACAAGACAAGAATGCCTATTTTTAACAGCTTTATTCAATATAGTACTGGAAGTGCTAGCCAGAGCAATCAGGCAAGAGAAAGAAATAAAGAGTATTCTAACTGAGAAGGAGGAAGCTAAAGTGTCACTGTTTGCAAATGACATAATCCTATATAGAGAAATTCCTATAGACTTCACCAAAAAACCATTAGAACTGATTAACAAATTCAGTGAAGTTTCAGGATTCTAAATCAACATACAAAAATCAGTAGCATTTTTATATGCCAATAGCAAATTATCAGAAAAAGAAATAAAGCAACCCCCTTTACAATAGCTACAAAAAGAATGAATACCTAGAAATAAATTTATTCAAAGAAATGAAGGATCTCTACAATGAAAACTATAAAACATTGATGAAAGAAATTGAAAGATATCATTTGGTTATGAATTAGAAGAATTAATATTATTAAAATGTCCATACTACACAAAGACAACTACAGATTCAATGCAATCCTTATCCAAATACCAATGACATTTTTCACAGAAATAGGAAAACGATCTTAAAATTCATATGGAATCACAAAGACCCCAAATTGCCAAAGTAATTTTGAGCAAAAAACAAAGTCGGAGGCTTCATGCTACTTGATTTCAAAACATACTACTAAGCTATAACCAAAACAGCATGGTACTGCCATAAAAACAGAGAAATAGACCAATGAAACATAATGGAAAACCAGAAGCCAATAGATCATTAATGGAGGTGCCAAAAATACAAATCAGGGGAAGAATAGTCTCTTCAATAAATGGTGCTGGGAAAACTGGGTGGCAACATGCAGAAAAATGAAAATAGAACACTATCTCTCACCAAATACAAAAATCAACTCAAAATGGATTAAAGTCTTAAATATAAGACCCAAAACTATGAAATTACTAGAAGAAACCATAGAGGAAATTCTTCATGAGATTGGTCTGGGCAAGGATATTTTAAATATGACCTTAAAAGCACAAGCAACAAATGCAAAAATAGACAAATGGAATTTCATAAAACTAAAAATCTTCTGTAAAGCAAAGGAAACAATCAACAGAATACAGGGACAAAATTATACCAAACTAAAAAGAGAAGAGATACCTACAGGATAGGAGAAAATATTTACAAACTATGCTTCTGACAAGAGGTTAATATCCAGGATATATAAAGAACTCTAAAAACTCAAAAGCAAATAAACAATCAGATTTTAAAAAGGACAGAAGATCTGAATCGTTTCTCAAAAGATGATATACAAAAGGCCAACAGGTATATGAAAAAAATCTCAACATCATTAATAGTCAGGGAATGCAAACCAAAACTATAATGAGATATAATCTGTTCCAAGTTAGAATGCCTACTATCAAGAAGATGAAACATAACAAATGCTGGTGAGGATGTGGAGAAAGGTTAATTGTTGGTGGGAATGTAAATTAGTACAGCAATTATGGAAAACAGTATGGATGTCTCTCAAAAAATTAAAAATAGAACATTCATATGATCCAGTTATTCCACTACTGGAAATATATCCAAAGGAAACAGAATCAGTATGTTGAAGAGATATCTGCAACCCTATGTCAATTGCATCACTATCCTCAATAACCATGTTATGGAATCAACCTAAATGTTCATCAACAGATGAATGGATAATGAGAATGTGGTATATTATACAATGGATTCCTACTCAGCTATTAAGAAAGAGTGAAATCCTGTCATTTTCAGTAACATGTACGGAACAGGAGGTCAATATGTTGAGTGAAGTGAGCCAGGCACGGAAATAAAAATATCACATGGTCTCACTCATTTGTGGAATCTGAAAAAGTGGATCTCATACAAGTAAAAAAATAGACTGTGGTTGCCAGAGTCTGGGAGGGATAGGAAGGAGGGAAGGACGTGGAGAGGTTTGTCAATGCGTACAAAGTTACAGTTAGGAGGAATTGGTTCGGTGTTCCAATACATAGTGGTGACTATGGATAACAATAATATATTGTGTATTTCAAAATAGCAAGAAGAAAGGATTTTGAAGGCTCTGCCAATTATGTGTATCAAAAGTTCACCCCATACCCAATAAATATGTCCAATAAATAACCAACAATTAAAAATAAATAAAAATTTTTAAAACATATTCTTTTGCAATTGTTCTCGTAAATGAAATATTTCAGCAACAGGCCCTTTCATACTCAATTTTTTGGAGACATTACATTAACACATTGGAAATATTTTTGTTCACTACCTCAAAATGTCAAAAATGAGTCAGGAAAAATATTAGACCTCAAAAACACAATGTCAGCAAGTTTTAAAAGCCATTGAGAATTTTAAAAAATATATTTCCATAGGGGAAAAATATGCTAGATTTCAAAGGATGACACAGAATTAACATCATAAAGATTAAATGAGCATCACTAGGTGATTACAGACATCTTATGAGTGAGCAGAAACATCTGAGTTCATATTTGAACAATGTTTGATAGAAAAAATAAACACAAATTAAAGTCTTGTTTTTTCTCCCTAGAATTAAATATATTTTCCATTTCGGAGGTTTTCCCTTAAAATTAGAATGCATGGGTATTTATTCATCTATTGTATCAATAGCTGATAAGCTCTAGGAGGCCAGGAGCTATATTCTCTGTGCTTAGTAAGCCCATTAACAGTGATTAGTCAAATGAATGAAACTCTGAGAGTACTCAAAATACATGAATTAAATTGAGATGCAAATTAATTACTCTAATTACTAATACCCCAAATACCATTTGTATAATCTAAAATCATTGTGAATCTCCTTCATATCCCTCCATACTCCTTATGTAACTATAGAAGAATAGAACTCTTTAATGATTTTACATCTCTAAAGATCTGTGAAGGGTAAAACAGAAGCACCTGGAGATATAGGTAACATTTTTGAAATCTGAACAGACAAAAATATATTCTAATATCTGAAAATATTCTGACACTGAAAATGTAATATAAAAGAAAAATTTTCAAGAAAAAAATTAATTAAGTGTTTGGTAGAAGAAGGTGTGAAATCTCTAACTGCTGACTGTGCTTTATAAACATTTACATTATCCTGGTGCTATTCATACTTATAAACTTCCTGAACACTATATAATTTTACCCATTGTTATATAAACTGCATTCCTCATACTAATGTTGCACAGTGGTGTAAGGCATGTGTTCTTAACAATCTGGACAATTCCTTCTTGACAGTACTTAAAGAGAGGCTGAGGCTACATGATAGCCCCAGATGGTTTTTAAGTGAAGAGTAGAAAAACTAATGTAATTGATTTGGTGCTTGATGAGATGCCCTAAATTTCAGTTTCAACTTTTACCTAATCCATCGATTTCACCTTTTTTTTTTTTTTATTTAAAGAAATCCCACTAGGGATCAGAGTTATATGTCTAGTATTCTAGAAATGTCTCAGAAATTTACCTGGGGCAACAGTTCTTTCAGAACTTTTCTCTACAGTTAGTTAAATTGCTGAGAATATTTGTCATAGATGTTTAGAGATAGTTTTTTATTTCCATCTAATGCTAGTTTCACAATTTTTTGAGTTTATATTGACGTACTTTTAAAAAAATAACTTTTTTTCTAGAATAGTTTAAGATGTACAGAAAAGTTGTGAAGATGGTACAAAGAATTCTGATATACTCACACCCAGTTTCCTCATTGCTAATATCTTACATTAATATGGTATATTTGTCACAACTAATAAACCATGCTGTTATATTATTATTACCTAAAGTTTATACTTTATTCAGATTTTCTTTAGTTTTTACCTAACTTAATTTTCTGTCCCAAGATTCCATTCAGGATATTACATAATATTTAGTCATTATGTCTCCTTAGGTTCATCTAGACTGTGGTAGTTTCTCATATTTTGCTTCCTTCTTGATGACTTGACAGTTTTGAGTACGGTAGTGGATTGAATTATGTCCCCCCAAAACTCATTGAAGCATGAATTGGTACTGCAAATTTTATGTATTAGAAGCTTAGCCCCCACTGTGACTGTTAAGAGAGTGGGAAATCCTATTATGGTAATTGAAAGGTGGAGCCTTGAAGAGGTAATTGGATTCTAGGATCATGCAATAGTGAATGGATTTAAAATGGTGGTCAGGGGCATAGATCTAAGGGCTTTAAAAGAAGAGGAGAGTCTTTCTCTCTTTCTGCTCTCTCTCAAAATGCTTCCACCATTTTGCAATGTGAGACCCCTGGGTCACTGTCACCACCAGCAGATGGACTGTGGACTTTCCAGCCTCAGAAACTGTAAGTAATAAATTTTGTTCTTTTTTAAAAAGAATTTTATTGAATCATACTTGATTATACATATTTTGGGAGTTTTTAAACATTGACATATGTTGATCAAATCAATGTTACTGGCATTTATATTATTACAAGTTGTACTTACTCTTTATGCCCCTTATCTTTCCTCATCCCCTTCTCTTTCCCACTCCCCCCCTTTAATTACCCTAGATGACTTCTGAAAGAGTAATGGTTACTCTGTTGATTTGTTGCTTAGATGATCTGTCCAATGCTGAGAGATGTGATCAAGTCTCCCAATACTATTGTAGAGCAGATGCTTCTTCTGTCGCTCTGGAATGAGCTTTGTGGAGAGAGACTTCCTCTTCTTTTCTTTGGTCTCTGCTGGTGACTCTCCTTGTGTAATGTACTCCAGTGGCTGGTAGACCATCTGCACAGTGGTTATGGCATCTAGCTGCTTTCATGGGAGCTGTGGTTATTGTGGTGGCTGTGGTGGGCCACCCACATAGAGGTGATGTTTTTGGCATGCTCCTTACGTAGTTGTTGGTGGTGATGGCAGTGTGCTTGGTTGTGGGAGGGGGTTTAGTCCCCTGATCCAGACCTCAGGACCCCTGGTGGGCCCTGTGGTGCTGGTGGTGTGCCTGGTTGTGGGACAGGGTTCTGGTCTTTGGCTCCATAACTCAGGACCCCAGGCAGGCCCCATGGCACTGGTGGCATGTCTGGTTGTCCCCCCGTTCTGGCTTGGTAGCTGAGGGGACTTCCTGTCCTTCTAGGTGTTATAGGTGTTCTTTGCTGAAGTGAGACCTTTATAAGTTAATATCAAACTTTGTCTCTGGTTGTGGGTACTCTGTTTTTTCCTTCAGTTCTGTGTTGGATTATTTGCTGTTCCCATCACTCAAACCCTGCACTGGAATTAGTTTGCTGTCCTTTGCTTATTTCTAAAATGGGGGAACTTCCTGTAGGGACCAGTATTTGAGCTGTGTGATTGAGTTAATTCCTGCTTTGCTGCTGATTCCCTGGAGAGGGCTTTTTGTGCAGCTTAGGTTTTAGTGATTGACTTTATAGGACTTCCTGGTTTAGTGAAATCCAGTGTACCTGGGTTGCGTAGAAATACTGGTCTGGGTCACGTAGAAATACTGGTCTGGGTCTGAATATTTTCATCTAACTGTACCCCACAAAATTCTGTATTCCTGACCAGTCTCCTCTGAGTGGTCCTATGCTGACTGGGGGACAGGTCAGCTATCCTTGCTGTGCCCCAGTTTCCCCCCAGTGGGCCCATCTCCCCCACCACCTGTGCTGCAAACACTTCCCATGGGATGGGCTGTACACCGGTCCCTTGCAATGACTCACTGGCCTCTGAGTGGAGCCTTTTTTCAGTTGTTGTGGCTCCTTGCTCTTATGTTGGTCCACAGGAACCCTATTGGTGGTCTTGCTGGCCTGGGGGCCACCAAGTCCCTCTTCTCGCCTGCTGCCTCCATGTAACTTCATCCAAAGGGCACAGCAGTGGCTATTGCCATCTCCTGCTCTGTGTGCACAGCAGCCCCAGCCTGGAAGTGGCCAAGGCTTGAAATACTCAGAGCAGCTTTTTCTTTCTCTCACCATGGCTTCTCTGGCCTTCCTGCACTGTGTAGGTCTCTCTTCCTCTTCCCCTGAGCTCTAGCAGCTCCTACTTGGCTGTCATTGCTTTTTAATAGTTGTAAATTGGTTGATTTGTGAGAGAGAGTGATGCTGGGGCTTGTCTATTCTGCCATCTTGACTGGAAGCCAAGAATGTGCTTTAGACAGAAGAAAAACATTAGATAAAGTCTATACTTTAGATTGGCCACTGGGAAGTCCACACCCAGGCCCACAGTGCCCATCTGGCCCAGGCCTCGGTCAGCATGGGCTGTGTTCTCAGGCAGCCCTGGTGCAGCCTGGGATGTGCAGCAGCTGTTGGTGCCTCAGCAGGGCACTTTTGTTTTCTTTATAAATCACTCAGTTGAAGGTATTTTGTTATAAGCAACATAAGCAGACTAATACAAGTATTGATCAGGTATTTTGTAGAATATCCCTCAACTGAAGTTTGTCTGACTTTTCTCTCATGATTAAACTGAGATTTTGAGTTTTGAGAAAAAGACCTTAAAAGTAACGTGTCATTTCATCATATCATATCCTATCAAGGGTAGATTAGTAATATCAGAAAATGGCAGAATAGACATTTTCAGCGCTTGTCCTCTCACAGCAACACCCATTTGAATAACCATCCATGCACAAAAATATCTTCACAAGAACTAAGGAATCCAGGTGAAAGACTGCAGTACCTGGGTGGAACACAGAAAGTAAGATGTATTGAAGAGGGAAAGGACAGTTTCACATTACCTATGTCACCCCTTCTCCAAGCCTGCACAGTCTAGTGTGGAGAGAAACACCCTCCACATAAGGGAATGAGAGTGATGTGAGCACCCAACTCTGTCACAGACCCCAGCACCAGTTCACAGCAGTGGACCCTGGCACCAGGCCATTCCCAGGGATTCAGGCTCCACAGAGGCCCCCATAGACCCAAGCTCTAGGCCCATCTTAATGCCAGGATGACCCCAGTCTCTGGGCCAGCCCCCATGGTCCCAGATTCTAGGCCATCCCCCATAAACCCAAGCACCAGGCCAGCACCCATGGACTAAGGCTCCAGACCCAACCCAGCACCAGGTCAGCCCCTGTGGCCCCAGGATCCAGGCTTTTCTCAGTGGATCCAGAACCAAGCCAATCCCTGGGGACTCATAACCAAATCCATCCATACAGATTCTGGTACATAGCCTTTCCCAGGACCCAGGCCATCCTCCATGGACCCAGGCACCAGACCAGTCCCCACAGACCTAGACTCACACCAGTGACAGGCCAGCCCCTGTGGCCAGGCTCCAGGCTTGCCCCAGTGGACTCTAGAGCAAGGCCAACCTACATAAACTCAGTACTAGGCCCATTTCTGAGGACCCAGATGTTTTGTCTACCTCAGATCCAGGATGGTTACCATGGTCTCAGGCTCCAGGCCCACCCCAATGGACCCCAGTACCAGGACAATTTTCACAGACTCAGAATCCAGGCTGCACCTGCAAAACTAGTCCCCGATCTGCTTCCATGGACCCATGTGCCAGGCTGAGGACTTCAGCATCAAGCCCACCCACAGACCCTGACAGTCTCACCACCCAGCATCCATTTATTTATATGTTCAATCATTATTTGTATCAAATTCAATACTACATAATTTATTTTGTAGCTCAAATCGTTCTAGATTTGACTATTGGAAGTTCTTTCAGGGAGCTACTGGGCAAATTTCATGTATCCCCATCACTGTTTGTTGTGATGGATCCCTGGATCTTTTCATTAGAGAACAGCATTAGAAGTCAAAATCTGCATGTTGCGTTTGACCATTGCTTCTAGAGTGTTACTGCTATGGGACCACTCGGTTGACAGAGTAAGAAAATATATTTGTATATATAAATGCACATATATACCCATATCTATAAATATTTCTGTATGTATCTGTCTTTATCTGGATTAAGCAAAATATGAAATCAGTGGTGTCTTCAACTTTAACCCAGTATCACATGAAATATTAGTCCCCCCCCCTTGTTTGTCTGTAGCCTACCACTCAAACAGTGAGAAAGCTGACTCCCACTATCTGCTATTCTTTTACTTGTATATTTCACTACATACGTGATAGAGTTTGAATGTGTTGTCCCCATCAAAATTCATGTAGAAATCCGTTCCCCAATGTGGCAGTGTTGGAAACTGATTGAGTCATGGGGGTGGATCCCTCATGAATGGATTAATGCTCTCCCTGGGAGAGGGGGAATAATGAGTGAGTTCTCGCTCTATTAGTTCCCATGAGAGCTGGCTGTTTGAAAGACCCTGGCACCTTCTCTCTCTCTCTTGCTTCCTCTCACCATGTGATCTGCTTGTACCCACTGGCTCTTGCCACTTTCCTCCATGAACTCAAACAGCTCCCAACACTGACACATTGGGGATCAGATTTCCACATGAGTTTTGGTGGGGACAATAACATCCAAACTCTATCAGGGGAGAAATTTCAAATGTTTTAATAGATATAATTATATTCTTGTTATCTATTTCTCTTTAAGTGAATTTCGGTAGTCTGTGTTCTTCGAGGAACGGGTCAATTTCATCTAAGTTATATAACTTGTAGATGGAGAATTGTTAATAGTACTCCCTTGTTATTTTAATGCCTATGGGATTAGTAGTGATAATCCCTCTTTTATTTTTAATCTTGGTAACTTGTGTCTTCTCTTTTTTCTTGGTTTGCCAGTCTATCTAGTGTTTTATCAACTTTTTAAAACTTTTCAAAGAACCAGTTTTTGTTTTTATTGATTTTATTTAATGTTGACCTGTTTTCAAATTCATTGATGTCTCTCTAATTTTATTACTTTCTTCTGATTGCTTTAGGTTTATTTTGCTCTTTTGTCTATAATTTCCTAAAATGGAAGCTTAAAACATTAATTCTAGATCTTTTCTTTTTTCTAATGTATGCATTTATTTAATCCTATATATTTTTCTCTAAGCACTTGTCTTAGTTCATTTTGTGCTGCTATAGCAGAATACCACAGACTGGGTAATTTATAGGAAATAGAAATTTATTGGCTCAAGGTACTGGAGGCTGACAAGTTCAAGATCAAGGAGCCAGCATCCAATAAAGGACTTCTTGCTGAATCCTCACATGGCAAAGGGCAAAGAGAGGGCAAGAGAGAGCAAGGGAGCAAACTTGCAACCTCAAGCCCTTTTATAATCAGCATTAATCCATTTATGAGGGTGGAGCTTTTAAGACCTAAACAACTCTCATTAGGCCCCCACATCCCAACACTTTTGCATGGGGAATTAAGTTTCTGACACATGCTTTTGGAGAGGCATATTCAAACCATAACAGCTCTGCTTTTTGCTATATCCCACCAATTTTGATACATTGTGTTTTTACGTTCATTTAGTTCCAAATACTTTTTAATATATCTTGAGGCTTCTCTTTTGACCCATTTACTATTTAGAAGTATATGGTTATATCTCCAAATATCTAGTGATTTTCCAGTTATCTATCAATTATTGATTTCTAGTTTAATTCCATTGTGGTATAAAAATAAATGTTGTGTGGTTTTTATTCCTTTAAATTTGTTAAGGTGTCTTTTATGGTACAGAATCTGGTCTTAACTTAATGAATGTTCTATGTGAGCATCAGAAGAATGTACATTCTACTGTTCTTCGATTGAGTATTCTATGAGTATTAATTAGTTGAATTCCATTGATAATGTTGTTAGAACCATTTATAGTCTTACTGATTTTTTTGTCTGCTTGATCTATCAATTACTGAAAAAGGAGTATTTAAGTCTGCAACTGTACTAATGAATTTATCTGTTTTATCTTGAAATTCTACTTTTGCCTCATGAGTATTATGCTCTGTTATTACATGCATAGCAAACAGGTTTATAAATGTATGTCTTCTTGGAGAAATGAGCTATTTATTATTATATGATGCCCCTTTATATCACTAATAATTTTCCTTCTTGAACACTGCTTTATATGAAATTAATATAGTTCTCTAGCTCTCTTTTGATTAATGTTAGCATGTTATAATTTTTCACATCCCTTTTACTTTTACCAGAGTGTTTATATTTAAAATGGATATCTACAGTTTCATCTTGTTTTGTATCCACTCTACCAATCTCTGTTTTTTAATTGATGCATTTACACTGTCAACATTTTAGATGATTATTGAAATGGGTGAATTAATGCCTACCATCTTTATAACTATATTCTATTTGTTACATTTGCTCCTTTTTTCTTCTTTTTCTTTATTTCTTTTTTTTTTTTTTTCTTTCTCTGGTTTTAAATGAGAATTTTATATAATTTAGTTTTATCTACACTTTTAGCATATTAGTCATATTTAAAAAAAAAATGTTTAGTGATTGCCCCAGTGTTTACAATATACATTTTAAATCATCTAAGTCCACCCTCAAATAACAATGTTCCACTTCATGTGTAATGCAGTTATCTTAACAGGGTATTCTCAATTCCTCTTTTCCATCCCTTGTGACATTGCTGTACTTCATTTCACTAAACCAATGCTACAATCACCCATTCCATTGGTTCTATTATTGCCACAAAAAGTTAAATTTTAGATCAATTAAGAATAAAAAAATTATTTTACTTTCATGTATTCCTTTTTCAATGCTAATTTCTTTATGTAGATCAAGTTTCTGATATGTGATTTTTCTTCTGCCAAAAAATTTCTTTTATCACTTCTAACTGGGCCAGATTGCTTGCTGGCAATAAATTCTCTCAGTTTTTGTTTGTGTGAGAAAATCTTTATTCACCTTTACTTTTTTTATTCAGGCTGCAAAATAACTGCACAGCCCTCACTGACAGTGAGTTCAGCATGGGAGCTGCTAAGAGCCCACATGACTATATTTTTCCAGAGGGGAAGAGCATGCTGAGTCCCCCCAACCCTCCTCAGTCCTGGGATGCCACTGGATGTCACCATTTTGGGATAAGAACCAGGGGAGCAGACCCACTCTCTCCAGCAAAGAGCATGCAGGGGACTGTGTTGGCCACTTGGATCTATGTTCACCTTTCCTGGGAACTCAGAGTCCCACCTGACACAGCAGGTCCAGTGCACCAGCAGAGAGCATGTGGGAAGCAAGCCAGCTCCTACTTCACTCACCCAGAACTAAACCTACAACATTCAACCTAACTATAAATATAGAAATCTTCTACAAGTAAGTCTCTTTCTTCAGAAACTACTCCAAATATTAAAATAAGCAAGTACACCACCAGATGCCCAGACATCAACACAGAGATACAAAAAGCATCAAAAAACAGGGAAACATGACATCCCCAAAAGAAGACAAAAATTCTCCAATATCAGACCCCAGACTACAGGAAACTGGTGAAATTCCTGAAGAGGAATCACAGACAGCAATCTTAAGGAAACTCAATATGATTCCAGGAAAAATAGATACAAATCAAAATGAAGTAAAAAATAAGAATAATAATTAAGGACATGTATGAGAAATTCAACAGAGATAGAGGCCTTAGAAAGAACCAAGCAGAAATTCTCAAATTCATTCAATTAAATAAAAAATACATCCAAGAGTTTAAGCAACCAGGTAGAATAAGCAGAAGAAAGAATTCTGAACTAGAAAACAGGCTTTTTGAATTAACCCAGTTGGGTCAAAAAATAAAAAAGGAAAATGAATTTAAAAAAATAATTTTTAGAAAAATTTTATTTAAAAATTATTTAATTTAAAAATCTTACAGGACCTATCAGACAATCTTAAACATACAAACATCCATATTATGGGTATACTGGAGGGGGAAAAGAATGCAAAAGGTGTTGAATGCCCATTTAATGAAATAGCTGAAAACTTCCCAAGTATTGGGAGAGATATCATCTCCAATATTTAAGAAGCTCAAAGATCCACAAACAGACTCAACCCAAAAAGCCCTCACCAAAACACTTTATACTCAAATTGTCAAAAGTCAAAGACAAAGAAAGGCTTCTAAAAACAGCAACAGAAAAGCATCAAGTCACTACAAGAGAATCACTATCAGACTAACAGCAGACTTCTCAACAGAAACCTTAAAGGCCAAGAAAGAGTAGGATGATATATTTAAACTACTAAATGAAAAAAAAACTGCCATCCAAGAATACTATACTCACCAAAGCTATTCCTTAGAAACAAAGAGGATATAGTACCTGTCCCAGACAAACAAAAATGCAGGAATTCACTACCACAACACTGGCCTTCAAGAAAACCTTGAAGGAGTCCTACATTATCTAGAATCAAAAGACCAATAACTATCATCATGAATGTATGAGAAAGAATAAAAACCAGTAGTTGAGGAAATACACAAAAGAGAAAGACAATAAATATTATTACTACAAAAAATAAAATAAACACCAAATATCAAAGAAAATAAGATGGAAAGAAAGGAATAAAAGTAATATAAAACAACCAAAAAAAAAAACTAATAAAATGGCAAGAAGAAGGCAATACCTTTCAGTAACAACCCTGAATGTAAATGGATTAAATGCCCCACTTCAAAGATATAGACTAGCTGAATGTATTAAAAAAATAGGCCCAACTATATATTGGCTACAAGAAACTCACTTTACCGATAAAGACACACATAGACTAATAGAGAAGGGATAGAAAATGATATTCCACACAAATGAGAACCAAAAATAGACAGGATTTCCCATACTTATATCAGATAAAATAGACTTTAAACCAATAACGATAAGAAGAGTCAAAGAAAGACATTATATAATGATAAAGGAGTCAATGCTGCAAAAAGATACAATATTCATAAATGCCTGTGTACCAAAGATTGGAGCACTCAAATACATAAAGCAATTATTGTTGGATCTAAACAGAGAGATAGACTCCAACACAATAATAGCTGGGAACTTTAACATGCTTCTCTCAGCACTGGACAGATCATACAAACAAAATTTGGCAGAGAAATACTGGATTTAAACAGCACTTTAGAGCAAATGGACTTGACAGACATTTACAGAACATTTCATCCAACAATTGCAGAATATACATTCTTTTTATCAACACAGGGATCATTCATCAGGATAGAGCACATGTTAGGCCACAAATCAAGTCTCAACAAGTTTAAAAAGATTGAAATCATATCAAGTATTTTTTCAGAACACAGTGGAATAATACTAGAAATCAACAACAAACAAAACCTTGAAAACTATATAAATACAGGTAAATTAAACAACATGCTCCTGAATGACCAATGGATAAAGAAGAAATAAAGCAGGAAATAAAAAAATTCCTTGAGACAAATGAAAATACAAGCACAACTTACCAAGACCAATGGGATAATGCAAAAGTAGTGCTAAGAGGGAAGATTATTGCAATAAATGCTTGCATCAAAAAGAGTTGAAAGGTCCCAAATAAACAACCTAACATTACACCTCAAGGAACTAGAAAAGCAAGAACAATCCAACCCCAAAATTAGTAGACAAAAAGAATAAAGATGAGAGCAAAACTAACCAAAATAGAGGGGAAAAATACAAAAGATCAAAGAATCAGAAAGTTGCTTTTTTGAGAAGATAAACAAAATTGACAAACCATTAGCTAGACTAACCAAGAAAAGACAAGACCAAGTCAAAAATCAGAAACATAAAAGGAGACATTACAACTGATTCCACAGAAATCATTAAAGACTATTATGAACAACTATATGCCAACAAATTTGACTATCTAGAGGAAATGGATCAATTTTTAAACACACACACCCTACAAATAGTGAACCAAGAAGAAATAGAAAACTTGAACAGATGAATAACAAGTAATAAGATTGAATCAATAATCAAAAGTCTCCAAACAAAGAAAAGTCCAGGACTGGATGACTACACTGCTGAATTCTACCAAACTTTTAGAAAAGATTTAGTATGAATTCATTTCAATCTATTCCAAAATACTGAAGCACAGGGTGTTCTCACAAACTCATTCTATGAGGCCAGCATCACTCTTATACCAAAACCAGACAGAGCACAACAAAAAAGAAAACTGAAGACCAATATCCTTGATGAACTTAGATACAAAAATTCTCAACAAAGTACAGAGAATTCAACAGCACATAAAAAAGATTTCACATCATGATCAAGTGGGATTCATCCCAGGGATGCAGGATTTTTCAACATATGCACAACAGTAAATGTGATACACCACATCAACAAAATAAAAAATAAAAAACATATAATCATCTCAATAGGCACAGAAAAAGCATTTGATGATATTCAACATCTTTTATTATAAAAACTCAAAAAATTAGGTATAGAAGGAAATTATCTCAACACAACAAAAGCTGTATATGACAAACCCACAAGTAACATCATCCCAAATAAGGAAAAGTTGAAACCGTTTCCTCTAAGAACAGGAACAAGACAAGGATACCTACTCTCACCACTCCTATTTAACATAATACTGGAAATTCTAGCCAGAGAAATTAAGTAGGAGAAAGGTATAAAGGACATCCAAATTGAAAAAGAGGAAGTCTGATTGTCCCCATTTGCAGATGACATGTTCTCATATATAGAAAAACCTAGACTCCACCAAAAACTCTTACAGTTGATAAATTTAGCAAAGCTGTAGGATATAAAATCAATACACAAAATTCAGTATGTTTCTATATACCAACAACTACCAGAAAAAGAAATTAAAAGCAATCCAACTTACAACAGCTACCAAAACAATAGCTACCAAAACAAAAACAAAACCTAGGAATAAATCTAACCAAGGAAGTGAAAGATTTCTATAATAAATTACAAAACACTGATGAGAGAAATTAGAGTACACACAAAAAAGGAAAGACATTCCATGTTCATGAATTCATAGAATTAATGTTATGAAAATCCCCATATTTCTTGAAGCAATCTACAGATTCAATGCAATCCCTATCAAATATCACTGACATTCTTTACAGAAATAGAAAAGGCAATCCTAATATTCATATGGAACAACAAAAGACCTTGAATAGCCAAAGCAATCCTGAGCAAAATGAGTAAAGCAGGAGGCATTACATTACCTGACTTCAAATTACACTGCAAAGCTACAGTAACCAAAACAGCATAGTGCTGGCATAAAAACAGACACATAGACCAGTGGAACAGAATAGAAATCTCAGAAATAAACCCATGTACTTACAGTCTATTAATCTTTGATAAAGGCTCTAAAAATATACATTGGGGAAAGGACAGCCTCTTCAATAAATGGTGCTGGGAAAACTGGATAACCATTTGTAGAAGAATGTAAATAGACCCTATCTCTCACTATCTACAAAAATCAACTCAAAATGGATTAAAGACTTAAATGTGAGACATGAAACTATAAAACTTCTAGAAGAAAACACAGAGGAACTATTCCAGGACATAGGACTAGGAAAATATTTTATGAAAAAGACTTCAAAAGCACAGGCAATGAAAGTAAAAATAAACAAATGGGATTATGCTAAACAAAAAAGCTTCTATATGACAAAGGAAACAATCAACAGAGCAAAGAGACTACCTGCAAAATGGGAGAAAATATTTGCAAACTATGTATCTGACAAGGGGCTAATTTCCACAATATACAAGTTACTCAAACAACTCAATACTAAACACACAAATAACTGAACTAAATGGGCAAAGGAGCTCAATAAACATTTCTCAAGAGAAGACATACAAATGGCCAACAGGTATATGATAAAATGCTCAGCAACACTAATCATCAAGGGAATGCAAATCAAAACCACATTGAGATACCATCTCACCCCAATTAAACTGGCTATTATCAAAAAGACAGAAAATAATACTGGTACAGATGTAGAGAAAGGGGAACCTCTATACGTTGCTGGTGGGATTGTAAACTAGTATGGCCATTATGGAGGTTTCTTAAACAACTACAGGTAGAACTACCACATGACTCAGAAATCCCAGCACTGTTTATATACCCCAAGAAATGGAAAGCATCATGTCAAACGGATACCTGAACCTCCATGTTTATCACTGTTCTATTTACAATAGCCAAAAGTTGGAACCAACCTAAATGTCCATTGACAGACGATTAGATAAAGGAAATGTGATATATATACACAATGGAATACTGCTTAGCTATAAAAATGAATGAATTTCCACCTTTCATAGCAACATGGATGTGCTTGGAGGTAGTTATGTTAAAGGAAATAAGCCAGGCACAGAAAGAGACATACTGCGTGTTCTCACTCATTTATGGGAACTAAAAAAAGGGAACAAAACAAAACAAGCAAGCAAACGAAGAAAAACAAATAATAATAATGTCAAACTGTTAAAAAGGGAAAGAACAATTATGGTTACTAGAGGCAGGAAAAGAAAGGGAGGAGAAGAGATTGTGAAAGATTGATTAATGTACACAAAAGTATGATGAGATAGGAAAAATAAGCCATATCGGTGTACATTTGACCCAGAAATCTATGATCAATAATGTTTTACTGCATGTAACCACGTGACTGGAAGAGAGGAGATCAAATGTGCACATCACAAAGAAATGATTAAGTTTTGCAATGATGAATAGGCTAATTATCCCGAATAAATGAGCACACATTGTATACATATATTGCAATATAAATCTATACTCAATAAAAAAGATCAATATGTTTCAATAAAACATTTTAAATAAATTTTGCATTTTATACTTAAAAAATAAAAATAAAAAGCAGCCCTTTGACCAAAGGAGCTAACCAGCCAGCCCCTTCACCTTTACTTTGGTGGATAATTATACCATGTCTAGAATCATAAGTTAGTGGAGATTATTTAGATTAATTTTGAAAAGCTATTGTCCATTATTACTTCAGATGGTCTGCTCCACTCTCTTTCTTCTTCCTGGCATTCTAATTACTCTTAAGTTATAACTTTGGAAATTGTTTCAAAGGTTTTGGATGCTCTGTTTTCTTTATGTTAATTCTTTTTCCTCTTTGTATTTTAATTTGGGGTGTTTCTATTTACCTACATTCAAGCTCATTGATTCTTTTCTCAGCTGTGTTCAGTCTACAGATAAACCCATCAAAAGCATTTTTTATTTTTGTTTAGTGCTTTTGATTTCTAGCATTTCCTTTTGATATTTTCTTTGTAGTAGCCATGTTCTGCTTACATTACTCATCTGTTCCTTGCATGTTTTCTACTTTCTCAGTTAGAATCCTTACTATATTAATTGTAGTTACTTTAGATTTCTATCTCATAATTCTAACATGTATATCATGCCTGAGTCTGGTTCTAATGTTTACTTTGTCTCTCCAGACTATTGTTTCATGTTTTTTGTCATACTTTGCAGTTTGTTTCCTTGCTTGTGAAAGTCAGATATGTTGTGTTGGGTAATAGGAAATGGGTAAATTGGACTTTAGTGGAAGGATATGTGTGAATGTGTAAATATGGTTAAGAGTTGTGTTGTGTTTAGGGTTTAGCACTGTAGTAATCAGAGGTTTCAAATTTCTCTAGAATCCTTATTTTGATTTTGGGATTCCTATAGACTTCTTTTCTGAGATAGTCTGTGTTTTGCATATCTTTTAGCTGTAATCCGCTGTTATTATATTTTAGCTGTGGATTAGATTTTATATTTTCGGCGTGATGGTAGGCTTAAAGAAAGGGGAGCAGTTTTAGTCTTCCAATTAATTCCCAGCCTTTAATGGGTTTGGGTCTCAGGGCTATAACCTTGGCAAGTGTTTCTGACCCTTCTACAATAGTGTAAACTTGCTTCATACCAGCTCCTCCCTTCTTGGCTGCAGTGTTCCCAATCATTTCTTGAAATCCTTTCCCCTCTTGACTCTACCCCTGACCACCGTTAGGTGAGACAGGAATGTAAAGGGGACTAAAGTGGGGAGGAATAAGATTTCAGAATTGCACTCTGGTGAAATCCTCTTTTCTGGACTGCAGGCCTTTGTAATGAAGAAGCTTTGGGTGTGTTTCACAGCACTTACTCTTTTCCTCCCCCCTCCTACAGTCCTGAATCCTCACTGTGAGAACTTGGAAGGATTTTTGGAGAGAAGGTCCACAAAAGCATGGCTTCCAGGAGGTTCTCAGTGTCATGCTCATACATATTGAGCCTCCAGCAGTTCATCAAAATTACAATTTAAGTGTTCCTATCAATTTGGCTTTAACAGCAGACTTCAGATATGAAGATTTTGGTTGCTCTACCTTTCTCGTGTACCTGTCTTACCAGATTTTGGATGATAGTTTACCCTACAAGCTCAGTTTATTGTCGGGCACAAGAAAAGTCACCTATTTTCAGTTTGCTCAACTTTTTCTTGTTGTAACAATAAGAGCAGTGACTTCTGAACTCTTCGCATGTCAGAACTGAAACTGAAAGTGAAATCTCCTTCATATATTATTTTAGGAATTATACATCCATGTTCATAAGAGAAATTGGTCCTATAATTTTCTATTTTTATAATGAATTTGTCAGTGTTTGAAATCAAAATTATCTTGGTCTTGTATAAACAGCAGAGATTTGTTTTCTCCTTTTTTTTAATTCTCCAGAGAAATTTATGTAAGATTGGTTACTTCTTTCTTAAATGTTTGGAGGAATTCACTGTGGCTATCAACTTGTTTTTAATATACATAATTTCTCTATCTTTTGTAATGTATTATACTTTTACTGTTTCTAGAATGCTTATTGAGGCATTTTTATAACTGCTTTAAAATCTCAGCTATCTCCCGCATCTACTTCACCTTAGTGTTAATGTCTGCGGATTGTCTTTTGTCATTCAAGCTGTGATTTTCCCGGTTCTTAGTATGATGAGTGATTTCAATTGTACTCTGAACATTGTGGATATTATGTTAGGAAATTCTTATTTTATTTAAATCTTCTATTTCAACAAGCAGTCGCCTGTTTAGGTTTACTGCATACGTCCTGGACTTTGGTTTCAATAACAATTTAGTTTTTAAAGCTATTTGGCTTTGTCTATGTAATGGTTAGTTTTATGTGTCAATTTCAGTGGGCCAAAGGGTGCCCAGATTAAGCATTGTTTCTGGGTGTGTCCGTGTGGGTGTTTGCAAGAAGAGATTAGCATTTGAATCAGTGGACTCAGTAGAATAGATTGCCCTCCCCAGTGTAGTTGGGCATCACCCAATCCATTGATGGCCTGAAGAGAACAGTTTGAGGAAGGAGGGATTTACCCTTTTTTTCTTCCTCACTGGTGAGCTGGGAAATTTCATTTCATCTCATCTACTCCAACTCTTAAACGGGTATTTAAATCATTGGGTCCCCTGGTTTTCTTCAGCTTCCAGATGGCAGATCATATGTATATGTACAGAGAGAGAGTGAGAGAGAGAGAGAGAGAGAAATTATGGAAGCTGAGAAGTCCCATGATATATACATGAGATGTGTGTGTGTGTGTGTGAGAGAGAGAGAGAGAGAGAGAGAGAGAGAAAGAAAAGATTTATATTATCTTTAAATTCTATTTCTCCACAAACTTTTTGAAGTAGCCTCATATATATATTGTTTCTCTGGAGAACGCTTGTGATAGTCTACCTGCTGCTACTAGAGCTTCTGGTGCCACTCATAACTGTGTGGGGATAAAGGTAGGAGATACTGGGCATGGGGAGGGGAACAGAGATCATTTCCCCAGGCTCCATCTCTGTTGTGACCCACACATCCAAGAGGGACTCCCTCTTGATTTTTGCTGGTACAGCCAGAGGATGAAAGAGCCTGTCTGGACTACTTTCTGCTGCTGGGTAGAAGGATTAGGAGACACCTGGTCTGGGTTCAGGACCCAAGAATTCAGCTAATATTCTGTCTGGGATTTTTTACTGTACTGACAATAGCTACTGAGAAGACACTTCCTCCCCATTTCTCACCCCCAGGAAGTGACCTCCCTTCTCACTTAAAGAAGATATCTTTTATCCTCTGCCTCCCAGCACCAATCTTCATTCCACATTCCAAAAAGCGTTCTCACAACTTTTAACTTTTTCCTAAACACATTGTACTAAAGATTCAGCTACACTAGAGAATCACACCAAAAATTACAAAAGTTCTATGAAGTATATGACTCTTGTCTGTCTCAGAAATGGAAATAATAAAGACTCCAGTCCTTCCTCCCCTGCCAGAAGTGCCACAAGACTGCTGTGCTACAATTTACCTCCATTCAAAATTGTTCTGTGTCAAAAGGTAGCCCTGCCCAACTGCTCCACTATTTCATGAAAACCCTGACTATCAAAAAAAGGGGGGGGGGAAGGTCTCAAAAAGGGAAGTCCTTACCCCATATTAAAAAAAAAAAAAATCTCATAAAAATACTCCTGACTGCTTATACAAGTTACTAAACTTCTTCTACACAAGGGCATAAAAAACGTATTTGTAACTTCATGGCGATTAGGAGCTGAGGGAGTGGAGAGGTCCCCCTGGGGACAGTGAAGTCTCTCTTCTTCCTGTATGCATAATACTAGTGGAGGAAAGACAACATCTTATTTAAAAATTTTCAGTCTGTGGTTTTATTTATAAAATTATATGTATATATATGATGTGTATATTATACATTCTATATACATAAATGCCAGCCAGTATGTTCTCCACATCATTCTGAACTTTGTTTTTTATATTATCACTGTATCTTGAAGGTTATTCCATGATACTAATATAGATCTGTATTATTAATGTGGGATGGCATATAGTATTTCATTGTACATTTGTAACAGGACTCTTCTAATCTGTCCCCTACAGATGGACATTTAGGTGATTCTTTGTATTTTTGCTATTGTGAATACTGCTGTAGGATGTGCAAATATCTGTAGGATAATTGCCAAAATTTGAATTCTCATTTTTGTTTTCAATCTTTACTCCTTCTTTGATTGGAGGCATTACTGATACAGAAAAAGAAAAAAAAATGCCTTTAGAAAGACCCAACTATTACCATCATTAAAGAAACTTTAGCATTTTAGGGCATTTACAGGCTGAAAGGCATTAAAAATAAATGACATACAAAATAAATTCGTCTTTTAAAATAAAAACTGATTTGTGAAACCATGTCTATTAGTCCATTTTTGTTGTTTATAACAAAATACACAGAACTGGGTATTTTATAAAGGAAAACAAAATTTATTGCTTACAGTTTCTGAGGCTGGGAAGTCCTAAGTCCATCTGCTGGTGGTGACAGTGACCCAGTAGACTCACAGGATGCTGGAAGGTGGAAGCAGAGAGAGACTCTCCTCTTCTTCTAAAGCCCTCAGAACCATGTCCCTGACCACCATTTTTAATCCATTCACTATTGTATGGTCTTACAATCCAATAGCCTCTTCAAGGCTTCACCTTTCAATTACCATAATAGGATTTCCCACCCTCTTAACAGTCACAGTGGGGGCTAAGTTTCTAATACATAAAACTTGGGGAACACAATTCAAGCTTTATTGAGTTTGAATTGGGGGGACATAATTCAACCCACTACACCAAATTTGATTTTATTTGGATCACATCTTAAAGGAAATCATTCATTTTTCAGCTCTCTAGTTAAAACTAGAGAGTTATGTTATAAATTCTCTAGTTAAAACTTTTCAAATGGGTTGCACTTACATGTGTTGGCTATCTAAACCTTGTCTTTCCAAACATTTCTCAGTATTCTATCATTCTGAGACTTACATTAAATTGTTCTATTGGTTTCTATGAAGATTGCTCAGTCATCCAGAAAATTTACCTCAGGAAGTTGTAAAACCCTGATCATGTTTCAGTAATTAGAAATTCCAAATTGAAAATTAATCTTCCTCAGACTTTTAAGAAGTTCCTCCTATCATGGAAATAAATTTGAAATCAACCTTTTCTTCATGTCCACCTGCCATCTTTATAAAAGTCAAAACCATATGTGCTTGGTCTTTGAAGTTCAATTTTGTCCTCTAATGATATCCTTCACGTAACAGTATTATTCCACTAGCCCTAACTTCCCATTGCCCAACTGGAGCCAAGTACAGCAGAAGAATGACAAATGCATGTGCAGATGGGTGATGTCGAGGTAACAAATGATCACAGCCTATGAAGTTACAAACATGAAAAATTTCAACAAGTTGCCCAGATAAAATGGCATACAAAATGAACCAATATAAGCTAAACATTTAGGGCAATTTCTGGTTTGAATTACAAACTCAATTTTTCTTAGATGAAATGTTTTTTGGAACAGAGGATCTATTGTTTATTTTTTTCAAATATATATCGTAGCTTTTTAGTGTTTAATTGTGATTAATGTGTACTAATTCACTTATTTTGTACAGCAAATGAAACATCATTTTTGTTTGCAAAATATAAGCTTCATTAAACTGAACAAATACAAATTTTTTCACCAATCATGAACTTAGTTTTAACCATCAATATTATTGCTAAAAACTTTGTGGTAAGTGATTCTTTTTTTTTTTTTTTTTGTCTCATTTTAACTCAGAGATATTAAAAGTAGAAAGCTTTTACCCTGCTAATCTCAGCTAAGGGAATGTTTAATATGTGGAATAAAGTCCTAAGAGCACAGAATGGGCTACAGCCTTCAAAAAAAAAAAAAAAAAAAAAAAAAACTAGAGTCAAATAAAAAGAACATTTTGAGGGATAAATGATACAGCTCCTGGATTGTTAAATGTAAAAACCAGATGGAAAAGAAAATCAAAAGGAAAGCTGCTTCATTTTTCAGTCACACATCACAAAGGTAAGCACAGAACGCTTTAAAGCCTATCAGTTATGGTACTTTGTTTTCTGCATACCAACCATTATAATCTAACATTAGGGAATTCTGGAAACATTTTTGTAGATTAAAATGTGCAGTTTCTTCCATGTTCATCATTCACAATATATTAAGTCTACGTGTATATTCATATATAAAAATGTTTCTAAGCAACTCCACTAAATATTCTTTGTGTCTTAAATCCTTAAAGTAGACGGATTCTGTGAGAAAATTCCTTCTTGAAAACTTTGAAGAATCTATATAATAAGCCTCAGGTAGGAAGAATCTGTCCAAAAGCATCTCAACCAGAGTGCCAAAGCGCATTTGCGTTACTCAAATAGGTAATAGGTTTGCCCAAGACGCTGCAGAAGGGCAGTGTTTGAGTGCATAGACTGTGGGGCAGCAGCCTCCAGCCAGGAATGAGCTCCTTAATTTAGGTCTCCTTGTTAGGAACTTGAGGGGAGGAGAGTCTGATGGCTCGACACTCTCTTGCCCCGGCAGCCAGGGCATGGGGAGTCACATTCACATTTGTTACTCCATTGAACTACACACAACACACCCACCAAGGTGCTCCCCAACTAAGACCACTATTTCAGCAGCCAGGGAGAGATGTGCCTCTGAAGAGCTGCTAGAGGAGTCTGTGCCCCTGGCATCTAAAGCCCAAGAAGCAGCTGGTTGGGGGAGGAAATGGAGAATAATGGGAAGGCAGGAATCCTGAGAAGTGAAACTTCATGTAAAATTTATCAGGTATTTCTGTGTTATCCAAATCAGGTGACTATTCTAAATAAGCACAAACATATGGCAATTTAGAATTTTATCATTATTTGACATGATTAAATGAACTAGTTCAGAAATTAATTCAAATTAAAAATGCTCAGCATTGTAATTCATTGTGAAAATGCAAATTTATACTATGGGGAAAAATAAGTTCTAACGGTCTACAGTAGTGCTAGGTAGCTATAATTAACAATAATTTATTGTATATTTTCAAAAGACTAGAAGAGAGGAGCTCAAATACTCTCATCAGCAAGACATGATAAATTTGGGGATTGATGGATAGGTTAATTACCCGAGTTTGATCATCACATACTGTATACATGCATTGAAATATAACTCTGTACCCCATAAATGTGTACAATTATTATGTATAATTAAAAAAATACAGTGAGTTATTACTACAGATTCTCCAGACTGGCTAAAATTTGAAAATACTTATAACACCAAGTGTTGACAAGGATGTGGGGCATCCTATTTCTCAAACACTGATGATGAGAATGTGCAATGTTACAGCCACTATGGAAAACAGTTTGGTAATTTCTTTAAAAATTAAATCTATACCTACCATATACCCAGCCATTCCACTACTAGATACTTACTTACCCAAGAGAAGTGGAAATATATGTCCACATGAAGTGTTGTACATAAATGTTTATAGGAGCTTTATTCACAACAGCCCCAAACTAGAAACAACCCAAATTCCAACAACAGGTGAATGGATAAACAAAATATATATACCCTTGGAATGAAATACTACTCAACAATAAAAAGGAGCAAACTATGGATACATGCAAAAACATGGACTAATTTTGAAAACAATATGCTAACTGAAAGATCTAAACTGAAATGGAACATCCAGTATAATTTCATTTATATAAAATGCAAATCTGTCTATAATGAGAAAATGTAGATCAGTGGTGGCCTGTAGTGAAGAAAGGGATGTACTGCAGATGGCTTTGAGGAATCTTTTGGGGATGATGGATATTTCTGTATTGTGGTAGAGTTCTATGGGTGTATACAACTGTCAAAACTAATGAAATTTTATACTTGAAATCAATACAGTTGTTATGCATGTTATACCACATAAAGTTGATGAGAAAAAAATGTATTCATATTTTCATAATAGTTTCAACCTTGTACTTGTGAATAAAATAGAATATTTGCTTATATACAAAATAAACAGTTATAAATCTTTACATGTGTAATTCTTTTAAAATTTCTAATATATACTTATGGGGAAAATATTCTCTCTGTGGTTACTACTAATAATTTGGAGAAATTATATAAAATGTCTGAATTCAGAATTACGTATAGTTATTTCAAACATAAAGCCTGATATAAAAAAAAATCATGTAGATGAAAATCCTTGTTTCTCCTATAAATTTTGAAAATATTTTATTTGAATGTGCAGTACAAGTTCAGTATTTGTTAAATCCTCTAATACTCTGTACTTTTATTTACTTTACATTATGTAATATAAAAAACTGCTAACTTTTAGTAAACCTCTTACAAACATCCTACCTCACCTCCTATATAATTCTCATGTCCCATGTGTGCCATGATGGGCTAAAATTGTGATGCTCCCTGACCCAGTTTGATGAATCAATCAGATACAGTAGACCCACCCTAGCATGTGAGGATCCTGGGGAAAGTGTACAAATGAAGGCCCATGTGCTCTTTGAAAGTTATAAGTCATACTGACAAACTATGATGTATGCTCCTCCTTTGACAGAGATACCTTTAAAGAAAATGTAAAATACGTGTAAAGCTACGATTTTGTATGACTGAAAGTCACAAATATATCAACGATGACTGAATCATTATTGCACATGTCTGGGGTTTTTGCTGATGAACAAGTGATGCCAATATTATTAAAAAATTAAACATATTCAGTTTATAAATTATTAAAATTTGTTTAACAAAATTTATTCTTGCTTTATTTAAGCAAAATCATTTTGTTGTAATAAAAATTGTCATAGTTTCTGTTGTATAAGCTGTAATGATCTATAGGATTTAAATATATAATAGTATTTAAAGTATATAAAATTTTAATCTATTTATATTTAAAATGCCAATAAAAGTTAATACAAAAATAAGAAAAATAATTTTTATGTTGAAAAACATGTTTTTTCTAAAATATCAAAAGAATCTGTAAGTTAACAGGTAAAATATATACTAGAAGTATTAAATATTAAAAAAATTAATAAGTAAAGTTAAACATTTACTTTTTAATATTTGTCTTAGTAAATGTTTTATAAAAATAGAAGTATTTTCAACTCCAGCATTTTATGTCCATCATAGTCATTATAAAGAAAAGATAACATACTCCTCGCACATTTGGTCTAGATTTGCCTATAATGTACAACTTTAACAATAGCATGAGTTGTTTAAAATTGTAATATTTTTCAGCTGCTCTGGAAAACTCTTGTGAATACTATGCTAATTGGTGAATAACCACTGAAATTGCATTTTTCACAGACAAAAGGAAGCAAAGAAAAAAATATATATAGGGCCAGCCCCGTGGCTCACTTGGGAGAGTGCGGCGCTGATGGCGCCGAGGCCGCAGGTTCGGATCCTATATAGGGATGGCCGGTGCGCTCACTGGCTGAACGTGGTGCTGACCACACCATGCCAAGGGTTGCGATCCCCTTACCGGTCAAAAAAAAAAAAAAAAGGAAAAATATATATTTGACACAGGAATATTTTTTAGGCAAAAATGTTTTACATTTAAGCTATTTGAGAGGAAGAATTTATAAAATTATTTAACTATTTTTTTTTTCATTTCTTTTCTTTTTTCATCCAAGCGTTTTAACTGCTCAGTTCTCTGTGTACTAAAGTGTCTGTCTCTGACATCAGCAATAGCAACTTACAAACCTTTACGTTTTAAAGTACTCTTCGGTTTTGGACAATTGAGGAGAAGTGTTTTCTTGGGCTTGAGCAGTTGACAGTCATGGGCCATACTGAGTCAGCACTGAGCATCTGATTTCTAGTGACAGTGCTGTTCACGTCTTCTTTAATGCATATATATGAACATGTGTAAGTATGGGTGTATTTATATCTAGACAGATTTAAATTACATGCAATACACCTATAATGAATTGTATATTTTTGTTAATATATAACTATGCATATTCTATAATATATGCATGTATTTATTAATAAATGTACACCTAATTTATTAGTTTATATGTATTTCTATATTTCTGATTTGTGATCTATAGGGTCTTCTAAATCACAGGATGCAGAGCACTTACCCATCTTGCTCCTTTCTGGTATGTTAATTATACTTTGTTTACTTTTTTCAGTGTTTGTCTTAATGCTTGCAATATACATTTACAGCTAATTCAAGTATACTTTTAAACAACACTATACTACTTCATGAGTAGTGAAAGTACCTTATAATAACAAAATATACCTAATTTTTCTTTTCCATCTCTTGAATAATTGCCGTTGTGTGTGTGTACATATATATATGCATAAATATGCTATTAATTTTAACAAATTGTTATCTGTTAAATAAATTAAGAATAAGAAAAATTCAAGTTTATATTTTACCTTTACTTATTCATTCTCTGATGATCTTCTTTTCTTTATGTAGATTGAAGTTTGCAACCTATATCATTTTCTTTATCTCTGTAAAACTTCTTTTAACATTTTCCGTAATGCAGGTTTTCTGACCACAAATTCCCTCAATTTCTGTTTGTCTAAGAGGGTCTTTATTTTTCACTTTTGATGAATAATATCAGGATGCAGATTTGTAGACAGGTGCTTTTTTTCTCTTAAAAATTTAAAATATTTCATTTCACTCTTTTCTGGCTTACCTGAGAAGTTGGATGTAATTTTTATCTTTGCTCCTCTATAGATAAGGTGATTTATTCCCCTGGCTTCTATGGAGATTTTTCCTTTATCTTTGATTTTGTGGCAGTTTGAATTTGATATGCGTAGATGTCATTTTCTGGAATTTATCCACCTTGGAGTTCTCTGGTCTCTTGGATCTATGGTTTGGTGTCTGACAATCTGGGGGAATTTTCAATTATTATTGTTTCAAATATTTCTTCTGTTTCTCTTTTTATTCTCCTTCTGGTAGTCTCATTACAGGTATGTTGTATCCTTTGGAGTTGTCTCATGGTTCTTGGATATTCTGTTGCATTTTTTTACAGCCTTTTTTCCTCTTCGCTGTTCATTTTTGGGGGTTTCTATTGACTTATCTGTCCTCAAACTCAAAGATTCTTCCCTCAGCACATCCAGTCTAATAGTAAGCCCATGAAAGGCATTCTTCCTTTCTGTTAGTGTTCATGATCCCTAACATTTCTTTTTTATTCTTTTTTAGAATTTTAATCTCTCTTCTCTATTACCCACCTGTTCTTCCATTTTGTCCACTTTTTCCATTAGAGCTTTTAACATATTAACCATTGTTCTTTTAACTTTCTGGTCTGATAATTTCAACATTTCTGCAATGTGACTCTGGTTCTGATGCTTTCTCAGTTTTTTTTTTTTTTTCAAACTGTGTTTTTTGCCTTTTTAGCATGTACTGTAATTTTTCCTTGTTAGCCATACATGGTAAATGGGGTAAAAGGAACTATAGCAAATATGCCTTTAGTGATGTAGTGATAAAGTGTGGAGGGACAGAGAACATTCTATAGACCTGTGATTAGGTCACAGTTTTAGTGAGTCTGTGCTCCTAGATGAAAATTTCAAAATTGCTTCTCAGTGTTTTCCCCTCTCAGGTGGGACAAGATATTTATTGGGGGCTAGAGTTGGGTATTTTTCTCTCCCCATGTGGAAGGCTAGAATTGGAGTATTTCCCTTCCCCCAGATCAGCTGGGCTCTGATAAAATCCTGATATGTTATGCCCTGGTAAAATTGTTTCTTCTCATGGAAAGACTTGTGAAGAAGAACAGAATAGTCTGGGATGTTTCAAAATAGCTACTTTCCCCCTCCTCTGCTGGAAGCTCAAGGGGATTTTTCTGTAATGTTTGTTGCTCCAGCAATTCTCAACCTTGGTTTCCCTTTAGAATCAATCACCTTGGGAGCTTTAGAAATTCTGACTCCTTATCCCACTAACAGAGACTCTCACTTAATAGGTCTAGAGTGTGGCTCCAGACTTTAAAGCTCCTCAGATGATTTCAGTGAGTCCAGATCTATGCCTTTACGCTAGTTTATCTTTGCACAATTCTCAGGTAGATATTTTTGGGTTGAAAGCCCCTCACTCCTCACTTCTACATTTCTAAAATTTAACCACTCTTTAAGACTGCGCTTAAATTCTATTCACCACTTACTTGGCACTTTATGCAGCACCCAGCATTGCAGTCATCTCAAACATGTAGATGGCTTATCTTTCCAGTCAGATTATGTATTTTTTAAATGTTTTAAATTTAACTTACAATTGGCAAATAATAAATGTATGTATTTATGGGATACAATGTGCACATTATATGTTATGATACACATATACAATGTAGAACGATTAAATCAGGCTAAGTAATATATCCATCACCTCACATACTTATCCTTTCTTTGTGGCAAGAACATGTAAAATCTACACATTTAGCAGATTATGTGCAAGAGCACTTCAAAAAGCTCCTGGAAAGATTTGTATTACCTTGTAACTCTATTTTTTTCATGAAATTTTTGAAGTATCCTCATACAAAAAACAATGATCAAAATGAAAGCTTGTAATACTTCTCACAATGTCTGATATGATAGTGGTGATGGTATATCTAATAATACAGAAGAAAATATTTTTAAAAATCACTTGGAAGGAAAAAAATATAGTGTTATTCAAGATAATGGTAGTACTTTTAAACCTTTTCTGTCAATCAAAAACACAGACAAGACATTTTTCATAGAGATGATCTCCAAATTATGTATTCTTTGCAGAAAATGGCTGATTCATATTGGACAACATTTTATGACCAACATGTAAATATTAAGTTTCTTGATCATAGTAATAATTATTATTGTTAGAAATATTTCAATATTTTGATATAATCCCATTTGTTTATTTTTCCTTTGGTTGCCCGTGCTTTTGGGGTCGTATTCATGAAGTCTGTGCCCAGTCCTATTTCTTGAAGTGTTTCTCCTAGGTTTTCTTTAAGAAGTTTTATTGTTTCAGGGTGTATATTTAAATCCTTAATCCATTTTGAGTTGATTTTAGTATATGGTGAGAGGTATGGATCTAGTTTCATTCTCCTGCATATGGATATCCAGTTATCCCAGCACCATTTGCTGAAGAGGCAGTCCCTTCCCCAGTGAATAGGCTTGGAGCCTTTGTCAAAGATCAGATGGCAGTAAGTGTGTGGGTTGATTTCTGGATTCTCTATTCTATTCCATTGGTCAGTGTGTCTGTTTTTATGCCAGTACCATACTGTTTTGGTTATTATAGCTTTGTAGTATAGATTAAAGTCAGGTAGTGTTATGCCTCCAGCTTTATTTTTTTTGCTCGGCATTGCTTTGGCTATGCGTGGTCTTTTATTGTTCCATATAAATGTCTGAATAGTTTTTTCCATTTCTGAGAAAAATGTCTTTGGAATTTTGATGGGGATTGCATTGAATTTGTATATCCCTTTGGGTAGTATGGACATTTTCACTATGTTGATTCTTCCAATCCAAGAGCATGGGATATCTTTCCATCTTCTTGTATCCTCTCTAATTTCTCTCAGCAGTGGTTTGTAGTTCTCATTATAGAGATTTTTCACCTCCTTGGATAACTCAATTCCTAAGTATTTTATTTTTTTGGTGGCTATTGTAAATGGGCAGGCTTTCTTGATTTCTCATTCTGCATGTTCACTAAAAAGCTTCTGCACAGCAAAAGAAACAATTAAAAGAGTTAAAAGACAACCAACAGAGTGGGAGAAAATATTTGCAAAATATACATCTGACAAAGGATTAATATCCAGAATATATAAGGAACTCAAACAACTTTACAAGAAGAAAACAAGCAACCCAATTAAAAAATGGGCAAAAGAGCTAAGTAGGCATTTCTCTAAGGAAGATATACAAATGGCCAACAGACATATGAAAAAATGCTCAACATCACTCAGCATCCGGGAAATGCAAATCAAAACCACATTGAGATACCATCTAACCCCAGTTAGGATGGCTAAAATCCAAAAGACTCTGAATGATAAATGCTGGCAAGGCTGCGGAGAAAAAGGAACTCTCATACATTGTTGGTGGGACTGCAAAATGGTGCAGCCTCTATGGAAAATGGTATGGAGGTTCCTCAAACAATTGCAGATAGATCTACTGCAGATAGATACCCAGCTATCCCACTGTTGGGAATATACCCAGAGGAATGGAAATCATCAAGTCGAAGGTATACCTGTTCCCCAATGTTTATCGCAGCACTCTTTACAATAGCCAAGAGTTGGAACCAGCCCAAATGCCCATCATCAGATGAGTGGATACGGAAAATGTGTTACATCTACACAATGGAATACTACTCAGCTATAAAAACGAATGAAATACTGCCATTTGCAACAACATGGATGGACCTTGAGAGAATTATATTAAGTGAAACAAGTCAGGCACAGAAAGAGAAATACCACATGTTCTCACTTATTGGTGGGAGCTAAAAATTAATATATAAATTCACACACACACACACACACACACACACACACACACAAACTGGGGGGGGAGGGAGAAGATATAACACCCACAATTATTTGAAGTTGATACGACAAGCAAACAGAAAGGACATTGTTGGGGGGGAGGGGGGGGGAGGGAGAAGAGAGGGAGGTTTTGGTGATGGGGAGCAATAATCAGCCACAATGTATATCGACAAAATAAAATTAAAAAAAAAAAAATATTTCAATATTTCAACTGTTTATATTTTATTTTTCAGTAGACTATTTTTAGAGCATTTTAGATTAACAGAAAAATCAAACAGAAGATATATAGTTTATTTTTTTAAAAAGTCATAAAATAAAATATCAGGCAAATACAAGCAGGTTGTGTTTTGGTTACATCTCTAGTTCTGAATTAAATGATGCTTTTGGGAAATGTGTTTTTTTTTTTAAATCAAAGTAAATAGAAAGGATACTTTTAAGATCTAATAGTTCAACGTTTCAGAGCTGCTAATGAAAAAAGAAAAAATATGCAAACAAATGACTAGAAGCAAAACTATGAGTTGGATTTTAAATCAAACTTACTGTTAGAATCAAATGAACAATTTACTATTACTATGTCATATATACATTTACATTTGCATGAGTTCAGCTAATACAAAGAATTTTCATTCTTCTCCAGCTATCTATGTGATCTATATGCAGCAGAAAAAATAAACAAATGGAATCTTGATATATATTTTTCAAAAAAATGGACAACTTACAAGTAGTCTTTTCACAAGAATATGTCAAATTTCACCTAAACTCTAGGAAAACAATCTGTGCTTACTACGAATAATGCTCATTTTATTTAACCCATGGATAAGAAATATTGCCAAAATGTTTGAAGCATAGAAGAGTTTCTTATTTTAAACCTGTGTTGACCCTAAGTCTTAAGTTACATGTTAACCACAGACAGGGAAAATTTTAAATAATTTATTATCATATCTAGATGATACCTAACCTTTTTAATATAAATAAATATTGGCTGATACCTCAAACATTTATTAATAAACAATAATTGAGCTTCTAAAATGTTTAACAAAGCACCAAACAAGATATTTTAAGGTTGTCACATATAAACCCAGGATGTAAGAGTATAATATCTAGGAAGAGAAGTAATATAAAACATGTATCCAAATATCTATTCTATGGTAAAAGGTGGCAAGTGCCATGAGAAAGATAAGTTTCTCCCTGTACTGACCAGCTGCCAAAAAAAAAAAAAAAAAATTACACAGTATTTCAAAGTGAAAGAGATTGCTTTGAATTTAGTGTATCAGGAAACTGAGTATTAAGAAACCTGGATCCCAATTCCTAATGTAATAAAAACCTAATATGTTTCATTTGTACAATGGTTAATTTTACATGTCAAATTAACTGGGTTAAGAGATACCCAGATAGCTGGTAAAACATTATTCTGGGTATGTCTGTGATGATGTTTCCTGAAGAAATTAGCATTTTAATTGGCAGACTATGTAAAGAAGATTCATCCTCACCAATGTGGAACATCATACAATCAGTTGAGGGCCAATATAAAACAAAAAAGGTAGAAGAAGCCCAAATTTACTCTCTCTTCTTGTGGAGCTATGCTATAACATTCATCTTGTCCTGCTCTCAGACATCAGACTTCAGTGCTTACACCACCACATGTCATGCACTTCCCCCTCCCTCCCTGCTCCATCTGTTCCAGGTCTTTGGTCTCCAAACAAATTACAATACCCTCTTTTCTTAGTTCACTAACTTGGAGATTGCATATCATGGGAATTCTTGGTCTACATAATTGCATAAGCCAATTTTCATAATTAATCCTCTCTCTCTCTCTCTCTCTCTCTCTCTCTCTCTCTCTCTCTCTCTCTCTCTCTCTCTCTCTCTCTCTCTCTCCTGTTGGTTCTGTCTCTCTTGAGAACCATGGCTAGTACAATTTGAAAAGTAGCAACTTTTCCCTTGCTCACAGTCCCCATCTGTAAAATAAATATTATCTTAAATATGCTACTACCTTTGGAATAGAGATGTTACAATAAATGCTTTGTCAATTTTATTAATTAAGGTCATTCTGAGAATCACCTCCATTTCAGACAGCTAGAAGGAAAAGGAACCAGAGGATCACCTATGGAAGATTCTTATGAACCAGGCCTGCAAGGTCCATCTTTTGTGCATTAGCTAGAACTTAGTCAGGTGGCAACACCAAACTGCAAGAGAGACTGGGCAATGAACAGCAAGCCATTTCTGCAACTGTTGCCATTAACATTTATGGGTCCAGTAAGAGTATGGCTAGTTAAGGATCCAGATTGTTTCTTGACACCACATACCTGTTATATAGAACTAAGCTTTTGATTATTGAAATATCTATTGCTCTTCCCACACCCCAAACTGTTCCAGGAAACAGCGCTATCTATGGTAGGCATTGCTGCTGCTACTACTCTGTGAATGTAACCACAATTTTCTGGACTCCAGATTAGAGCACTTATTACAGATGCCCTATTCTCCCCCATTCTGTAACGTAAGGTTGCTGAGGAAGGAGATGCTAGCCAGGCAAAGGATGGAAAAAGATTTTATTAGCAAGCGGCAAGCAGACAGACCGGGCTGAGCCGAAAAATGGTGTCAGCCCCAACAGGCAGCTGGGTGTCTTCTTTCATAAGGTTAAGGCTAGCATCTGGCCTAATGGAGGAGAATGGTTACAGTGTTCCACTCCAGGTACAGCCTGCTCAGCCTGCTCTTGGGGACAGAGACTTAGGGAAACAGAAACAGAGAGAAACGAAACTTAGAGAAACGAAACTGAAGGACAGCGACTTTATAAAAGTCAGGCTCTCAGTTCCAGGGACCTAACAATAATGTCACCAACACCTTCAACAGTCAGTCTCTCAAACATTTAGAGTGGCTATGTGCTGACTCTATTTTGGGACAGAAGACTCAAAGAATTCTAGCAGCTCTCCCTGAGCTTCATCAGCTAGCTATCATTTGGACCTAGTTAAGTTGCATTTGACTCTAATCCTGCTGGTCTTTAAAATTCAAATATGTTTCTAGCTCCTCATCTAAAGGGTTACTCTGTTAGGTGCTAAACAGGGTGGATTGGCAATAGCATCCACCTGTGGAAACTTAACTTCAAAAACTTTTAACATAATGCTCCCTGAGCACCACTTCAAGGACTTGGAGAAATAATCTATGGAAAACCATCTGCCTATTTTGGTCAAGAGACATATTTTTTTAAGGTTTTCCTGCGTGAGAGTATTTTTTCAGTTAGTTTTCAGTTATTATTTAAACCATTAGCAGTTAAAATGCAAATGTTAAAGAATACCTTTTTGCAACTGGATCATCTTTCATTGTGCTTGTGAAATATTAGAATTTGAAAGTATGTCTTTAGACTTAAATTATTTCTATATATTCAGTGGTAGGACAGCTTTGAGAGCATGTGTCTCTTAATCCAATCAGCTGTGGCCCTTATAAATGGTGGGAAGATCAAAGTGACTGAAATGTCTGTGTCTTTGTAGAGCATAATAACCACAGCTGATCTGTTGGATCAAATGAATATTTTCACCTCAATTCTGCATTTCTTCATATAGAAATAACCTCAGTTATGATTAGAGGCTTAGCATCATCTTATTTATTAGCCTGAATTTGAAAAAAATTAAAGCTAGAATCCACAAGCTTAACATACTGAAAATACACAAGAAAGAATTTTCATTATATAGCAGGCACAGTATTTATAAATTTTGTAATAACGACTCAGTTTGTTCTCATTAAAGGTATCTTAGCACTAACACGTTGATGTTTGTCCTGGAATTTTAAGATTTCACTTAGTTTTATTCAATGAGTGTTATCTGCAAAGTCACATATCTAACACTGTTCAGAGAATCACCAAGCCAAAGTGGATTTATATAAATTATTCTCTAGCCATATTCGAACTATACCTGAAAGATGTCCATCTGTCTTAATAACAAAACTCTGGAAAACACATTGGTAGATTACAATTGTGTCTAATAGTTACCAACAAAATAGTTGCAAACAGGGATTCTGTCTAGCTCACCTGAGTCACAGATGTTGGAAGCATTCGTGACTTAAAGGCACAGCTCTCAGTTACTGGTTAACTTCCAGTTTGTTAATTTCATATCCTTGCTTCATATAGATATTAACTGCTTCACACTTCTCATTCTCTTCAGTTTGGTAGTAATTGAAAATGTCACATTCCAACTTCTAAGTTGGATAAACATATTACATATTACAATGTCTGGGCCGACCTTTGTAGCTTAGCAGCTTTAACATAAGATAAAGCTCTTCAAGTTACACTATTCATAGGCTACCTTGAATTACATTTTTGAACATTTAGGTTCATTAAGGTAAAATCGCACGTGTTTAAATTATACAATTTGCTAAGTTATAACACACACATATATATATATACAGGTTTATATTTATGAAATCACCACAATTAAGAGGATGAATATTTCCTTCACCCCCAAAGTTTCCTTATGACCCTTTGTAATTCTTTCATACCTTCCTGCCCACTTCTGAGGCAACCACTGATCTGTTGTCTATCACTATTACACTGAATTACTGTTTTTTAATTATGAAAAAGATACTCTTTTAAAAACTTTGATTATCCATTATTTGTTTCAAGAGTCAATAAAAACTTAAGATATGTTGTGATGTCTCTGAGTAATATTCCAGACCTCATCAAAATCAAATACTTAAAAGACGGACAAATTAATAAAAAAAGCTAGAAACCGCAATTTAAGCAGAGATTTTTCTCTTTGACAAGCAGCTGTGCCTCTCATAGAGTTGTCTAAAGTAGAATGAAAAGCCTTTGGTACCGAGCTGGGGCTGACATGGACTGTCAGCCATCCCTATCTCTTTATTAGATCTCATCCTCCAAGTTAATGAGTGTCAGTACTACTTTTTTTTTAATTTATTTTTTATTTTAATTTATCAATATACAATGTACTTTTAAACTTCTAGGGAAAGAGAAGACTTTTCACTGCCAACTAACCTACCAGGCAATAACCTGGTTTTATATTTAATACTAAAAATATATCAGTTTCCTCTTCCCTAAAATATTACTATTACTCTATCCTAGTTCATTTTGTAAAATTTTGCATTATAAAAACAACTTATACTCATTATGGAAAATTTGAAAAACTTAAAAAAAAAGAGAGAGAAAAATTACTCCTGTACTCCTGACCTAGAAATACCATTCTTAATATTTGGGTATATTACTTTCCAGTTTTTTCCTTTGCTCAGACTTTTGCTTTTGGATTCTAGCATGAATTCCACACTACATGATTCTGCCTTTAAAGGAAATAAATTAAATGTATTGACTTATTTTTTACAAATTATAAATATAGAAGTTGGCTTTAAATTTTCTAATATTTGTAAGAAGTCTTTTATTTTTGAGTCTTTTTTCTCATTCTCAACATTTTTTTTAAAAATATACTCATGTATAAGAGAAGCAGCAATTCTAGACATTTCCTGTAGAAACTTAAAAAATATCAAATAAATCTACTACATTGAATACATCTGTAGTAGTCATTAGTGCTGTTCCCCAAATACTTGTGGCTCTTCACTTTTAAGCAAATGGTTGGATTATATTTCCTGGACCCCTTGTCATTAACACGACTAGTTCTGGCCAATGAGTTGTGAACCCAAGTAATGTATATTTTTTCTAAGCCAGCTCATCATGTGCAGCCTTCCAGAGTCTCTTTTCCTGACATTGTAATCAGCAATGTCTCTGATATTGCTGCTCTGCCAGGCTGACACTTAAGGAAGAGTCCACACCCAGTGCACGATAGACTTCTTGCATAGGAAAAAAGCCAAGTTCTGTCTCTCTAATTGACAAAGGACTGTGGAATGGTTACAGCAGCATACCCTAGCTTATCCTAATTTATTCACATTTATCTTTCCAACTTTTATTGCACCGATTCCTAGCTTATTTGTTTGAACCCTTTTCTATTCTTGTCAGTAACATCCTCTGAATGCAACTAAAAGAATGCAGAATAAATGATACAGTTATTTCTGATAGTTGTAAACTTAGTGATAAAAAGAGAGTAAAGGTTGGAGCCAGGATCATCACTAGAGTGTACAAATAATTATTGTGGGGTTCCTATATTTAGAAAAAATCTCACGTGAGATAAGGCATGGTGATTTATGGATGAAGATTTAGAACAACGTGTAGAGAAGAGCTATGTATATATTCTTCCAGTCAACACATGTGAAAATTATTCTGTATAGAAATGAGTGAGAATGTCCCAAAATCAGCATGTCGGTATCATTCTGGAAGCCCAATCTTATACAATCCCATGAAATAAATTCCATTCCAGTCAGGAGAAGCAATTTACTCACCAGGATGCACTCCTGGAAATGGGCCTGGCTGTGGGACCCCGATGACTCTATAGCCTGAGTCTTGCTCCTCCAGGCCACTAGTGTGGGGCACAGAGGATTGTTAGCGATTGAAAAGTGGCCCTAAGGGGAGAAATAAAAAACAGGAACCAGCTCACATGAGACCTGATCTAGGCGTGGAGCACTCCCTTCCCTCCCCAGGCAGCACTGCTAGTTCTAGACAGTCCCAGTAACCAGAGGGCGACTTAGAACATTTCGAGGGTGGCACTCCAACTCACTGTCCTGGGTTCACAGAAGTGATATGCCCATGCCTATCGGGAGAAACCCACTTGGAAATTAAAGTGACAAGTGCTCATTTAGATATAGACTTAAACTGTTTTGTCATACAAAGTCAACACTTAACAACCTTCATAGTGTCTACATAAGCACGTGGGCAACTGCATCTCCACGTCCTCTAATGGATACCTTGTACTGACTTTTTTCTAGGTTGTTCCTGAGGACACAGCAGAGCTACAAGGTAAAGGAAGTAATAATTTTTCTCTTACCAATACCTGTATCAATAGCATGGACCGAAGCAATTGCTAAAGGACTTTAATGTGCTTAAGAATCACCCCAGAACATCTGATAATGGGGCACAGGCAACTCTATTTCTGAGAAGCAAGCGTGTCAGGTGATTTCCATCGACCCGAGAAACACAAAACTAGAGACAGACTCATAAGCATCCCCGTCTCATTTGATATAAAGAATTTTGTTAACAAAGCAGAGAATGATGTAGAATCCTGGTGCTGAATGTAAACGTTTAATGATTGTTTTTAGTTTATATTATTGGCCCCTCTGTGACTGTGAGAGAGGGTAAGATTTAGAACCAGGGTCCTTGTTAGTAGTAAAGAAATGACCTTTACAGAAATGGTCCTAAGGGCTTTATATGTATTAACTTATTTATGTATAATCTTTAATTTAATCTTCATAACAACTCTGAGAGATAGATGCCATTATTATTATTATTAC
This sequence comes from Cynocephalus volans, assembly GCF_027409185.1. Lineage (NCBI taxonomy): Eukaryota > Metazoa > Chordata > Mammalia > Dermoptera > Cynocephalidae > Cynocephalus > Cynocephalus volans. Next base: position 97,024,822 of record NC_084468.1, on the reverse strand, counting down.
CATTAAAAACTGAAAGAACTGAGGAACAGAGGGTACAAGTAACTTAACTGATACCACATAGGTGGAAGATGGAGATCTGAGGTTCCAAGCTGGGCATTTCTACTCTGGAGTTCCTGTTCTTACTCACTGCCTCATCGTCACTCCGTGTTACTCCATCATACTCCATCATACTCCGTGTTACTCCATGTAACTCCATCATACTCCATCATACTCCATGTTACTCCATGTTACTCCATCATACTCCATCATACTCCATGTAACTCCATCATACTCCATCATACTCCATGTAACTCCATCATACTCCATCATTACTCAAGAACAGTACTGTTCTTGAGAACATAAACAAAAGTGCCAGCTACTAGCAACAAACACTGGGAGTGACTCTTTGCATTTCTAGTACATATCCCAGTAAACACCAAGGTGGAAAAGTCATAAAATAGCCCTACATTTTATATACCTAGACACATTGAAGCAGTACATTTCAATCTGGTTAAACACTAAAATAACCTGGGGAGCTTTTACAATATTCCAGTATCCAGCTCCACCACAGACAGATAATCTGAAATCAAAATATCTAAGGATGAAGCCCAGCATAAGTGCTTTTTAAAAGTTCCCCAAGATGATTTTAACATAAAACCATTGCATTGGAGTATAATAAAAACATAGTTACTTAAAATTTTAAAACATACATGTCTTTGAAGATGGCCCCTTTTTGCTTTGCTTTAAGAGAATGAAAGTAAGTTTGCTAAATATTCTACACATAGTTTGTGGAGTGTTGCACACTGGACTGAATTTAAATGCTTCATTATTAATATGTGCATAGTTATAACTTTATTTAGAGTTTTACTTGTTTCTTTATTAAAAGGGATTTGGAGATAATGGTCTGACAAATCAATTGTTTAGAATGACAGTTAATTAGTGTGCTGACTATTAGGTCATTCAGGAACCATTCTCTCCTAATTTACTAATTCTAGAGTAATTCAAAGGTAAACTATGATTATTTTACAACACATTTATGCCTGCTGGATAAAATGCCAGATTTCTCCACATTCCCTTTTTGGATTCAATCCATCTGAGTAGCCAGAGTCCTTCATCTATACCTGACACTTTTAAAGCTTTGTAGGAAACATCTGTTTTCCATTTTTAAAATGTCAACTTGTCCATCTTGAATGGGCATTGGGTAAAGTAGACAAATCCTTCTTTGTCTAAAGAGACCATCTTGATTGTTATGCCAAAACCATATTTGCTCTATTAATCAGATGCCTTAACAACTCGTCAGCAAAAGCAGTGGGCAGAGGATAATCCTGTGGTGCAACTTCTATGTTAACCACTCCAGAGAACACTCTGGAGTGGGCAATAAAATGTGCTTTCTCTCCAGTGTTGTATTTTCCTACTACATCCTGTTCTTTACTCTACTAAAATTAAGTATTACAGTCACAAAAGAGATCCAGGGAGATTTTAAAAATAATGAGCATTGATCTTTTTACCCCTTCCATGCCCCTTTCCCTGCAGAATCACTGCTCTTTGTTCTCAGCTCAGCTGATAGCCTCTGCATTTCTCATCCAAAGCCCGAGCCAGAAGCTACAGCCCCAGGGATTCTTTAACAACTGAAGAGTTTTCTGTGATATTTGGGATACTAGACCCTCAACTCAACTCTGAGCTTGTATGAGGATCTTCTTTGCCTCCCTTTACCCAACCCCCAGGATATGGAGACTTGGAGTTTTCCAAGAGTCAATAGGGATGAGTTGGAGTAGAACTTCACTACTGCCAAGGCATTCTCCACAATGGTAAAAATCATCCTTCAATATGTTCAATCCAAGCACAAGGCCATGACTCTAACCTTACGGCAATAGAGATGAACAGAATTTGGGGATGGCATGCCTCTAACAGGAACTGGAATAAAATGCTCAAGCAAGCTAGGAGTGGTAGTCCTGGCTCCTCTTCCCACGTCCCACATTCCTTCATGGGTTCTGGTTACATTCATCACAATGTGGATCTCGGTCATTTCTCAATGTTCCCAGCTCTCTGAAACTGAGAAGATTTGTGATTGACCAGCACTCTCTGCCAAGTAACATGTGCAAGCTGGCCTTTACCTAACCACAGCTGCATCAATGCTTTCAGTGCACTTTTTTTTTTCCCCGAGCTCTGTCTTTCTGGTCGGCTGTCAGCACGATCTTGTTAGGGCTTGACTGTGGCAGCTCAGGCCAGTTGGTACACTGCTACTGTTTCCTCTCCCAAGACATCTGCTTCAGCACTGCTTCAGATAATACTTCATTATGTCCTAGAAATGTTTCTTACCACTTTGTGCACCATTGTGTGTCATTCTCTTTGAAGTTAATGTGAGTCTTATGTGATGATATGATATACTTCAGAGTGTACCTAAAAATTATGGTCTACTGAATAAAACAAAATTAGAAAAATCCCTTTTCGTTTGTTAAATTCAAAACAACAGAACTTCATTCTCCCTTTATGCATGCACTTTGCTTGGAGATTGAAGAGACAGAGGAGAATATTTTTACTTACCCCTGCAGATCAGACCTTCAAGGAGGATAAGGGACACTCATGCACTGGGATAAGTGATGGGCTTACTTACTGTTTCTGGTTCCTAAGAGTCCCTGATAAAATCCTGGAAATGCTTGTATAAGAAATACTTAAGTAGAAAAAATCCGGTCACATTCTTAATTATAGCTTTGGGTGGGTATCTATCGGGACTGTATTGGTCTTTAAACCACCAAGTTATATAAGGATTGTGTGGATAGTTTTATCTATAAATACTCAATGATGAGTAAATATTTACACTTAATAATAGTTAATGTTTAGAGAATACTTACTATGTAAGATGTAGTGGCATAAACACATGACATGGATTTTCTCATTAAATTCATACAAAACCACCCTACGAGTTAATGGAGTCATATTTTCTACATTTTGCAGATGTGGAAACTGAGAAAGAGATAGAATAGGTAACTTACTTGCCCAAAGGTCATAGAGTCAGTGGTGGAATCAGGATTCCAATCCAGGCAGGCTGTAGCCAGAGCACACTCTGTTAACCAAATGCCATGAAAAGCACATTTAGAGAAGTCTGTGAAAGTGGAAGTTCCACCCTTGGGTCAGGGGGAACTTCAGATTACCAGTGGGACAGTGACTTTTCTCTTGCAATCTCCATTTGGTTCTACGCTGAACCCAACTCTGTCAGCTTCTTATGTCTTTTGAGACATTGACCCACTTCGTCTACCTTCACAAAGCAGATTACTCATAAAAGACAGAGAAAATGAAGAAAAGTCTCTACGAGCACTGCCTCCACACTAGGCCAGTTTTCAACAGATTTCCAGCACAAAGGTATCGAATTCTGAGTTGACGTGAAGAAAACTTTGACATGCCAGATGACATGTGCCACTAAGGACCTACAAATTTGTGAATCGTAAAATACCTTTGTCTACAAACTTGAGAAGAGTAACAAACTAGCTGTATTAACTCATTTGACCCTTATCCAATTCATTTAAGCACTTGAGTGCCAGCTTCAAGATGAATATATTGATTGTAGTTCTTCCTAAATTCTTAAAATTCACTATGAAGAGAAAGTATTACTTTTTTAATCAGAAAAAAAAAATTTACCATGTCTGATGTATTTTTTTTAGAGTTGTCTTAATTTTAGTTCAATATTTTTTTTGTGTGAATTCCTTGTCACACCAATGTTTTAGTAATGACATGTGGAATATTACCTCAACAAGAATTTTTTCTAACTGCATTGCCTACCCTCATTCTTATTTTTTCTATTGACTACAGGAGCCTATCTAACTTTACATTTCTGTTTCTAGAGAAGAATACATGTAGAAGAAATAACTTTCAAGTCATTTTTATCCTCAAAGTGGTTCTGCTCTAGCTATGATAATATATATAGTGCAATAATTCTCCATTAGAAGGTGACATCTACTTGAAAAGGTCTCTTGTTAGCTAAGTGTTTCTTTTATTGAATTATTGGCCCTATTTTCCCAGTGGTGAGGAAAGGGAGAAAGAAAGGGGGAAAACGAAAGTAGAATTCAACTTGAGACTGACCAAGAAGACAATAAAGACATCAGGAAAATGTCAAGACAGCTTTCAGATTCCAAATTCCAAACTAGTACCCCCATAAAGTACTAAACCTCAGTCATAAACCGTTTATGATATCCTCCATCATCTGTGACTTTGAGAAAGTATAAACAAAGACAGCAAAGACGATACATGTCAAAAGTGACTTTGAATCAACTGTCACAGGCAGTATATGCTCACAATGGATATGAACTGAGACCTTAACAAATCTCCAAACTCATGACTCCCATTATGTTCTATTTTCCCCATAAAATGCTCTGAAGGATACACTTTTTTGAAAAATTTGTGTTACCTCTTGGAATCCATTTGGGCTTTTCATAATGAAAGCATGAGAAAACTCAATATCAAAGTAACTAGAAAGCAAAAGAAATAAATTTGCTCATGTGACTGAAAAGACCAGAGCTTTCCCCAGCAGCTTGAGTGAGGCGATCGGGACTTGAATGTTCCCTCTCCTCTGCCCTCTCCTTTTCTGTCACCCCTTACCCCGCTTCTCTACTTCATCCCCTCAGTGCTGGAGTTGGAGAAAGAGATGAAGAGAGCTGCACATAGAAAAAAGGGCTCAGAGCAGGCCTCAGCTCAATTGTTTCCCAGTATTGAAATCCCAAGGGATGGGGGCGGGAGTTGAGCAACAGAGACAAAGGAGAACATTCTGGATCTGAGATCAGAGGGGCTCACCTCCCAGGATACAGGGAGCAGGGTAGATAACTCAGATTCTCAGAGGCAGTAAAAGTCACCATAAATTGGGTGAGCAGGAAGAGACCTCAGACTGCGACCTTTTGCCAGAATGGATTACACAGAGTCCAGAGAGGACTGAAGCCAGCATCCAATCCAGGACAATGCAGAAACCAGAAGATGCCCCATTCCCAGGGCAAGGATAACACACAAGCTTCCTCTTGTCACCCAGGAGCAGCAAAGGGAGGAAGGAACAGGTAAGGCACAGCAGAGAGGAACTCTGAATGTTGGAATATTTAGTAAAAAGCAACTCAGTTAACGTATGAGTTGCTGCATAAACCAGCAGTAACTGAATTAATCTTTCATAGACAAGATTAAGATTGAGATTCTTTTTGGTTGTTGATCTTGTTGAAAGCAGTCTTGTCCACTAACTAAACACAGTCCTCAAAAGAAGTGATCTATTCCTCCAGCACATTGTTCCAAATTTATCATCTTCAACTCCACCCTGTTTCTGAAGTTTCTTGATAGCACATCTTATCAGAAGTAGTTTGGAAGAGCCCCAGACCAAGCCACCTGCCTGAATGCTCTGACATACTCCTCTAATCTCGTTCCTTCTGACTCATCACCCAGTATTTCACATCCAGATTTGGTAACAAGTCCAAGTTTCTTGGCCTTTTTTGACCTGTCTTGTCTAATGCATCCTTCTCTTCCTTCATCATGTTTCTTCTTCTGATCCCCAGATCCAAAGAGAGCAATGCCACTGTCACCTTTACTACACGTGGCTTCATTTCCTTTTCTGTCTTTCATAGTAGCCAGGCCATCCTTGCTCAAAGCCTTCTTCATTCCAGGCAGGCTGGCTTTCTCCTTTTCTAAACACATGCTGCGATTATACCAGCACAAAGCGCGATACAAATCAGCAGGTGCTGAGCCAAGGATTGCTTCAAGGACATAATATGAGCTTGCGACATTGTTCTCAATGTACCTATTGTCCTCCAGGAATCACTGAAGCTATGGGAGGGATCTGCAGTTTCTGAAGTCCATGATGGTGGCTGTATCTGGGAGCTGGGTGGCAGTGGAGGAAAAGAAATTAAGATGTTTTTGGCTCCTTTGATTTGGAAGATTTATTGGCTTATTTATTGGTTTAATTTAGTTTGTTTTGTTTTGTTTTTCCTGCTGCCTGACATAAATGAGGATTCAAAAGCATATTCCATTTAGTTTAAATAAAATAAAAATGATGCTCTTTTCTATGCACCTATAATGTGACTATGCTGTTAACTTACTAAAGTTTTAATCAATGCTCTGCCATTGTCAGCTTTTTGACCATGGGTTTGTGTTGCTCAGTTTCTTCACCTTCAAATAAAGGTGATAATAGTGTATTCCTCACAGACCTGTTGAATTAAATTAGAAAACAAATATAAATGCTGTAGCTCAGTGCTATGCACATAGGAAGCACTTAACAAAGGTTATCTATTTTTATTTGTTTTAAGAGATCACTCCCTTATGTGAGAGTTAATTATCATGTGATGATCTAAGTGCTGGTGAGCTCACAGAGGAAGAGTCTTTTGAACTGAAGGTAAAAAACATGGAAGAATGAATCAAGCAGGGAAAAGGACAAAGATCGCTCCTAAAGAGAAAGAGCAACCACTGAAAGGATGTACAGGCAGTGTTAGAGAAATTCTCACTGGTTGTTCCTTTTGGCATGTGTGCCATTGCATATGGGGAATGAGACAATCTGAAAAGTATTTAAGGAAAAGGTCAAGGGAGATCAGCATGGAAAGTGAGGGGGTGTAGGTGAATGACCGCACTGCTGAGAGACATTCAAGAAATAGTACCATGAGGTGTCAGTAGCTGAGTAGATATACAGGGGTGGAGGGGCGATAAAGGAGGAAGCGAGGAAAGGGTTAAGGATGGCGTTCTGTGTCTGGCTGGTTAGATTGCTAGGCTGTGGGTCTAGACTCCAAAATGAGGAGCACATGAGAAGGAGCAAGTTTGAGTGTAGACACCAATAATTCAGTTAAGGTAGAGGAGCCCATGTTGGAAAATGCAAATTAAATATCCTGTAATTCATTTTTAGAAATAGTTCTGGAATTTGGGAGGGCATCCAATTTCGAGATATGTATTTAGGAGCCATCCACACTTACCTCATTCATAGATGAGACTGCCAAGGGAACATGGGCTGGGATGAGGGGACTGATGACCCCAGTAGAGAGCTCTGACATTTAGGATGGGTAGGGAAAGAGGACCCTGAGAAGGAGGCCATGGAGAACTGGTCAGAAGTTTAGTATAGGAGTCAATATTGCAGCAAGTTTGAGAAAAAAAGGGAATATTTAATGTACCATGTGCCTCAGAAGCTTCAAAGGTACCCCATGTAGATTTCTGGGGAATAAGAAGCAAATGGAAAGTGAGGGTGTGGCAGACAGTGGGGCCTTCTGCTGCTTTTTTCCCTGTCCCCAACCTTTGGTCATTGCAGTTGACTCTGCTGCTAGCTCTTTATGTCCAGATCCACCCACCACTTTGGTTTTATCTTATGCAACTCCTTTCTGCTGTATTTCTCCTTCCTCTCCCCTCTCCTCTCCGTAGTTACCACTCAAGCTATTTACCTCATCACTCTTACTGGCACTCTTCTTATTTTCCAAGGCAATTCCACCTGGAATTCATGACTTTTATCCTTTGATGACATCCATTTTCAAGGCTTTTTAACATACATTTGTATTTTAAAAGCTAAAAGTTCATATAAAAGTGTGGGAGAGAGAAAGAGCAAGAGTGAGCTTCGGTCATTTTATTATAACTAAGTCATAGAGGACTTACCCTGCCTTGCTGCTTGACTAAACCCACTCTGCAGACTTTACCATTGCCACCATGTGGCTCAAGCACTCAAGGTTATACATTAGCCAGTCTCTGTGCTTTTATTTTTGTTCTTTTTTCTGCCTGATTTTTATGTTATTTTAATTTCTTTTCTTTTCCTAATATAGTTTCCTTGTCTCAAATGATTTGAAAGTTAAAAGTTTATTTGTATTCTAATAGTAGCTTTTAGCTTACAAAAATTTTTTTCTTTAATATGTTAAGAAAATAGAATCTATGAAATGTCCAAGAGAGTGAAAATTTAGTATATTTTATCTTTCCATACTACCTTCTTCCCACATGTTTCCCAGTATCATCCATATAATTTAAAATGTTTGTCCTGCTTATCATAATTAAATTATAGTTTTGACCTTATACGTTTTTTCAACAATTGTTTCTGCTTTTTAAAATATTTGTAAGTTCACTAACAAAATTTAAAAAAGAAAAAACTCTCTCTGTGTTTTGCTGATTTTACTGCTGCTCTAATACCCATCCCCCATATTTGACTTCTCTGTTTAATTTTATAACTCAGGTAGATGTAGTTTCTCTTTGAATCATTTTTTTGAGGGTGTATTAGTGGCCTACCTTATCAGAAATATTTCCATTTTCTTTGCATATTAAGAGCAAAAAATTTAACATTTCCTTATTTTGAATATTCAGATAGGCTTCTCTTTAAATTAAAAAAAATTATTTTATTTATTTAAATAGTTCTTATGTTTTATCTCTGTTCCTTTTTCATCTTTTATTTTTCTTTTTATTGTTTTATGTTATTGTTCTTGGAATACCCATTATATGTATATTATGCTTCTGCTCTTTCTAAAAAAACTATTTTATTATATTTTTTAGGATTTCCATTATATGTGTACTGTATTTCCTAAGGCTGTTTTTTATCTTTTTCTCTTTTTCTTGCTCATCAATATTTTTCTTTTCTGTGTATGGAAGAATTTATTAGTTCACTTTCTATTTCATTAATTCTATTTTTGCAAGTATCCAGTTTCCTCACCATGGCCTCCAGTGGCTATATGTTGGTTTGTGTGGTTTTTGTATGGTTTTTAATTTCACAATGTGTGTTTTTATTATTGTGCAAACTTTACCAATTGCATACTATTCTTTCACTGGATATCAGATTTAGTTTCATAAATGTGTCCCCTTTTATACTTAGGTGTACAATTTCCTGTATCTTTTGATAGGTCTACTACTTTTTCTCTATCATTGTGAATATTTTCTGCTCATTTCATTCTGGTCACCTGGAGAAGGTAGCCTTATGACAGAGTTTCAGATTATTGTTTGCTGTACCCTGGGAAGAGCTTGATAGGTTTCTGCTAGGGCAGCAATTCACTCTGCAAAGGAACCCATGTAAAAGTTTTCTATTCCTCTGACTGTTCCTTCAGATGGAAACCCCACTGCTGTATCAGTTTTCAGCTGGTTGTAGGTGTCTGTTGTATGTGGAGGTTTCACTAGGGGTCCAACTTCATATCTATTAATTCTACCTGTTGTCTGAACTGCTCTCACTACTATGAGTTAGATAAATTGACCTTTGCCAATATGTCCTCCATGAATGTCCATGAATGCTGCCCTTCTATAGTAATGGGAATTTCTAGAAGATTCTCACTGTTCTTTTCAATTTCTCCATGTCTATCCTATATCAAACTGAAGTTTCTCCGAGTTTTGTCATGTAGAACTTTTATTCATTCAATAGTTCTTTTTTGAGAGCTGAGGATATAGTAATGATAGAAGCAAATGCATCTTGAACTTCATGAAATATACAAGGGTATTTTGAAAAGTTTGTGGAGAAATAGAATTAAAAGATAATACAAATCTTTCCATGAACTTTTTGAAGTCCCCTCACATATCCTAATGGGGAGGAGTCAGACAACAAACAAATGAGCATATAAATGTATATGATGGCAAATAGTGAGAAACATTACACAGAAAAACCAAGCAAGGCCAAGGAAAGAGGAAGAGGCAGTGGAACACAGTTTCTGAATTTTATGCTGATTTATTTCCTCCCTCCCAAGAAAACATATTTTTGTCTATTTAATTTCTAATTCCTTTTGGAATCTAGGGATTAAAAGGAGTGGCAAAGTGGAGGGAAGAATTTGATGCTTTCATTCATTTCACCAGATTCCCTTCAAAGTCTTCCTCTTTCTCCTTTTACCTAAGGACTCTCTAATCTATAACTCTGCGTGTGATTTTGTACTTTGATTTTTTTTAAGCATGTTCCTTATCTACATTTCCAGCTATCTAAACATGATCACAACAGTATATTGTATGCTTTCAGACTCATCATGTCCATGGAGAATGCATCTTTCTTTCAAAACCCATTGGGGGGAGTTGAATTCCATAAAGGTGAATGACATTCCAATGCCCAGAGCAGATTTTAAACACTGGGTCTTCTTCGATTCATCTTTCCCTTCGCTTCCAAAATTCAGTCCCTAATCCCTATCCATTTTTATTATGAGAACTGTTTCATCAATTCCTTTATTTCCAATCTCATAGATGCTGATCAGATCACCCAAACTATTCAACAGCAGCTCATTAGATTTCCTAATGACTCTGCTCTCTTTCTTCCCAGTCCATTTTAAGTACTGCAGAGAGCATTATCAGTCTAAAATGCATGTATAATATATAATAACATCACTTTCTGGCTTCAGTGGCCCCTATCAAATTATTTTTAAACCAGGAAGCGAGATAGGTATTTTTCTGTATTTAAAGTGCATTTATTTGGACATGTCTTATTCCAACCTCTTTGTCTTTAAAAATATGAAATGACTTATGAAGTCTGTAAAATGGTCTAATAGTAGATCTAAAAATATTCAAAGACCCAAAACTATAATTTTCAGCATTTTAAAATCTTTACATTGTAAAAAAAAAAATTTAATTGTTATTCTTTATACTTGGCCCTGTTCTCCTTCCTTGATGAGGACTATAATCATGCAGAGATGGAAGTCTACAGCTTCCATTGGCTCTGAGTTAAGTGATACAAAGTTCAAAACCATTTTCTTAGAAGGAGAATGATTGCATTTATTTCATATTTGAATAATTTCAAATAGCTTAAGTAATTTGGCTCGACCATATCAAAACAGGACAAAGAAAAGTACCTAGCATGAATTTTTACCCAGAGGAGTTTTTGTAGAAATTATGACAAACTGAAATATGAAAGAGAAAAACTCTAATCAGCATGTCTTCTATTTATAGTATTACCTATATAGCTGTAAATAACAAGGATATCCTAATGATTTCAACTACCAATAACTTTGCAATGAAAAACAGTGACTTTTTATTAAAATAAAACTTACCTATACATCATTTGGACAGAAAGAAGAATAATCTTTAAACAGTGAAATTCCACAAATAGATAAGTAGGTAAAACAATCATTATCAGAGAGGATCACAGGTCAAGCAAAGTACACTTGCACACTAAATTTACTTGTCTTTTAGAGACAATTTGCAAAGAGGGGACCATTGAACTACCAACGTAATTACTCAGGATATTGCCTTTGCTCTTTATTTTAAAAGATCACGTAATATTTAAGGACTACTTATGGTTAGAACTGCATTCACTTTTGAAAATAACCATTTCAGCCAGGGAAAGAAAATAAGAAATAAAATAAGAAAATAAGGAATGGGCACAGTCCCTTAATGGGTAAATATTTATCATCTGTACTGCTGTTAGTTCCTGAAAGACATGTGAGAAGTTTTGGAAGATCTGTATGTAGAGTGATGGTGTCACATTTAAAACCCCACAAAGCCCGTTTTGCTCCTAACACTGTAACTACATATCCTTTGTCTTCTCTGAGCCTATGCTGTAGAAAAGGCAAAGGAGAGCATGAAAAAAAAAAAAAGAGAGAGAGAGAGAAAGAGAGAGAGTATGAGAATAGCTTATCCTCCTAAAAATCTGGGGCAACTTGTCCAAAGTACTTGTTATACACAACTCTGGAAAATTAATCCTCAGCTTTTTTCTTTATCTTCTCATTATCACACAATCTTCTAATGAGCCTTCTCAACGAAGCAAACCTGCTAGAATGACTAACCCAAAGGGGTTATACCTTGTGCCAAGTTCCAAAAACCAGTATCAATTTAAAATTTTTATGACATATGTTTTCAGTACTTTGTCTCTTAACTCAACAAGTGGCTTTGTTTCTCTCACCCACACAAAAATGTAAACAGATATTATAGTTTTGGAGAAACTTCCCTGGCATTTCCTTTCTGCTTTTTCAACTATAGTCCTGCCTCCATGTGCCAAAGGCAGACTGGTTCCAACAAAGCATCCTTGCAAAGGCACGGGCAAAACTATCAACAATGCTATTGTCTTTAGAAAATGTGCAGAAAAAAGAGTTGACATTTGACATACAAGGTAAGCCCAAAAAAGTATTCAGAAGATTATTCTTTCCTGCTACTATAATCCACTAACTTCTTGTTGTTTAGTTCTTAATCCAGTATCATGTCTAGACTGTTTCTTCTATACCTCCAACAAAGCTTTGGGAAAAATAAAATCCTATCTTCACATGCTTCTCTACCCTTCAGCTACTATTGCCGGCCAAAATGTGGAAAGAGCATATTGTGTTCTCCCTTTGGCGTTTGGACATTTTGTCTTTCTAGGACATTGGCAATCTGCTACAAGTATAATAACAGACAAGAAACACAGGTACTTGAGGTTCTTTTTAGAAGATTAATTCGACCTTCTTTTGAAACAAGTACTAAGTAAACAGTAGAGGATATTGCTGTAACTTCTGGAAAGTATTTGTGCAATATAACTAATACACAAATGATGATATTATGACTATATTAAAAAGAGCATGTTTGAAAATTTTAAATGTGTCTAAATATATTCTCAATAAAGAAAATATACTTTAAAGTATAGTAAAACTCATTTATTTAATTTGAAGCATTTATTATTAGAATAGATGAGGTATTCAAAATGCGAAGAGGAATTTAAATGTGATGGTGGGAAGCAGTCTCCCTTACTCCTAACTCCTCCTCTTCCAAATCAATTTACAACAGCCCTCAGGACAAGAAAAGAGTCTTGCTGCCTTTTAAGTTAGGGCAGCATAGAATAAGAGACAAAGAAAGTTGATGCAGAATAATTTGCAATTTCCTGCAAAATGACTCCCATGAAGTTTAAAGTCATCCAGAACTGCAAAACTGATCCCACAGATCAAATAAATATGAGAACATTTCAATCTTTGACTAAACCATGTTGGCTTTTCATTCCAATGAGCAGCCAAGTGGATGTTTGCAAACTAGAGGAATTTTAAATAATTTTTCACGGGAGCAACTTTTAGAAATATTTTCTGCCATGTTTTTATTAGCTTTTGAGTTATAATAATCTAAGAGAAAAAAACAACGAGCCATGAAAGATAGGTATTTATAAATCTGTCAAAAATATATTTCAATACTTGCTAGCTGTCTACACACGACCTCAATCCTAAGGAATTTGAAACACTGGAAAGAGAAGACTAATAATCCCTGTAGTGATTTGTGAACAATGCAAAATAATATATTGTTAAATATATTAAAACTATAGTTATTCTTGGATGAAAAAGATAAAGGGCTAGAGAGCTTGGGAGCAAAGAGGTGAAAACTGGGCTGCATTTGAATGAAAACAGGTGAAGATGAAGAAGATACAGTATTCTACAGGTAGGAAAGTCACAGGTTAACATGAGTTTTGTGTATGTATTTGTGTGTTTGGGGGCAGGGTTAACAAAGATCAATGCTTAAGTTATAGAATATGGAAAGGAAAAGGCCATTAGCTTTCACTGAACATTACTAGCTGCCACACAAATACTGCTGTCGATGAAACTAGAATTTATTGTGCTCTTTCTACATACCAAGCACCTACTCTGTTGTTCAGTATATCACCAAGTGGAAATAAGGTTGTAAAATAGCTAGATTATGGAGGACCTTAAAAAATATAGGGCCCATACCATGAATCACACAAATATAACTTTATCTTACCTGCCCTCCTAGTCAGAAACGTGTTCATCATCAAATAATTCATTCATTCCTTCAGCCATTCGTTCAGTGGGAAGAGAAAGACAAATCATATGCAGTTTCTGCCCTTGGGTTCTCTCTCCCTCCCTCTCCACTCAGTTAAATGAGGAAAACAAATGAGCAAACAGACCTTAAGTGCAATGTGTTTAGGGCTATGTGAGATGGATGTACAGTGATGTAGCTTATTTGTAAAAATTGGTTAGATAATACAGTCATTGCCGGATGAGGAGATGAATATTAATCACATACGTGCTCTAAATTTCTGCACTTCACTTGAGGGTGTAAGATTTCTGGGAGTTCCTATATCGGAGGCACAGGGAGCCACATGGAGCCACATAAGGTTAAGTTATTCTTTCAGCAAATATTTGTTTAGCACCCACGAAGTGCCGATGTGCCTATCACTGTTCTGAGCCCTGTGGGTCCTTCCTAACCACAAGAAGTACTTGGATGCTGGGACAGGAATCAGATGATAAACAGTAAGTAAATATATTACATCCTATCATATCAGAATAAATGTGATTCATCTTCTTAGATTCACACTTTTAACAAAGAAAATAAAAATCAAGATAAGAATTTAACTGATATTAAATGCAAAACATACTTTAATATGAAAACAACCATAACCAATTATGGAGTAGAATGCAAAATCTACATGTTTGGGATAAAATACAAGATTTCAAAGTAATTTCACACTTATGACTGAATAGCTAACAACACTGCTGGTAAAATTCTCTCTTTCTGTTATAAGAGATACCTTATTGGAAAAATTAACATAGACTTGTTTAGGATTAATAGATTTATTTTGCCATTGTTGGTTGGACTGTCAGGGATTGGCACAGAATAACTGTTTCTTAGATGGCTTACAGATATAATTTATGAGAATTTCTTATATCAGAAATATATTTTTTCCTCAAAAAAGTCCAGTATTTGTTTACTCAAAGCATTTCTTACAGTAATATGATTTAAAAATAATGTTAGTGTTATCATCTTTATTATAGAAGGGTCTTATTTTCCAAAGTCCAATAACATAAAATCAATTCAGCTTCATAAAAATTGTGTAATACACAAAAGTTGCAAATGAACATATTTGAGATTGTGGTATTTTTCTTGAAGAATATATATGTCAAAGTCACTATCGGTTCTCTAGTAAAGTTTCAAATAAAAAGACTGTACCAATAACTGGCAATTACATGTTCCAATTTGGATTGTAGCCTTTTCCATTCCAACTGTAATATGTCTATACTCTGTGAAGGAGGTGGGGAGAATTGGGGATCGGGCTGGGGGAGACTCCTCATTACTGGGAGACTGCCAGGAGAGACCTAGTGCAGCTGTCATGTAACACCTGTCTTCTTTTCAGAAGCAGGGGGTGGCATTCTTATAGAGAAACCAGAGAAATATGGATTAGAGGAAACTACTAAAAGATGGATAGCCTATTGTTTCTGATCTTTTGGGCACCAGAATAATTGCTAATAGGCCAACGTCATGTTTGAAGAAATTGTACATTAAACACTGTCTTCACCACTATATAATTCAATGATGTGTTATTAATTGAAAACACAATCCAAAGGATATCCAGAAAAATTATTAAACATGTTTATGAGCAACAAAAAAAGTAAGAATGATTACCACTGAAGAGAGATATTAATACAGAATTACTTTTAATGCATTGGAAAAATTGCTTGAAATCAGATGTAAAATAGTTAGATGAAGGAATGAATCATCTGCTCATATTAACAGTTTAATGTGAGGGAGGAGTTTAATAGTACCAAAGGCACTGGTGTTACAGATTGTGGGCAATAAACTTAGAAGGATTAAAAAAATCTATTTCCAATAAAGGCAAAGACTTTAATGCACTCAGGTTTTAAGTGGAATGCAAAAAGTAAAAAACCACTTTTACTGCTTTGAGCTGCTCCATCTAGGCCTGCCTGAGTGTTGTGTTCTGTTTTGGATATCATATGTTTGAAAAGAAAGACAAACTGGAGTAAGTTCAAAGGAAAGCAACTGAAATGATAAAAGGTTTGGAAATAAGACAGACCTGTGAGCAATGGGCATGTTCAGGCTAGAGGAGAAACAATTGAAAGAGAGACATGTTAATTGTCTACAAACATTTAGAGCGATGTTATGGGAAGAGAAAGGATAAGTTATGTTAATCATTAGGAAAAGAGTAAGAAGCCATAAACTCGTCCTATTCATGGGAATTGCCAGGAATCATTTATTTATTTTTCTCTAAAGGTAATTCATGTAACTCTGTAACTTTACATCATTCAAGTTCAAGTTCATAGGCCCAAATGACATGCACATTTAGACCTGAGGGCACAAAAAGACCACAAATCAATGTTTGTGAGTAAAAGCTGGTTGAAAAGAAATACCTTTTGAGATGAGTTGCCTGAAGTGATCTGTGGAACCCCAATGCCCTTTAAGATGCCTCAGAATGAGAATAACTTTCAGGCTATTTGGGAGAGTTAAGAAATAAAAAAATAGTAACTTTCCTACAAAACATAGAGAAAATTTGAAGTTAAGTTAGTATTTCTATGAAAAAGATCGTCACATACAGATGCTTCTAGAACATATTGGCTAGCTGTGACCTCTAAGTAAGCAACAATTCCCTTTCACTATGTAGTATTCCTTAATTTCCTTTTGCCGATTTTCCATGCCTCTCACTGTCAGCACACATTTGGTGGTGCAGGGGGCAGGAAACTGAGGGAGTATAAAATTTTTATAATTAAGGATGGATTAGTAGTAAGAATGCCCAGCCATCCAAAGGCTGTGCAGCATTTTTGATGTTTGAAAGAAGTGTGTAATGTTGGATTAAGCTACAAGTAAGTAAGAATTTTTTTCTCCAAGTAGGCTTTGAAGTTGGGGGTTGAGTGGGCCCCTTGCCTCCCTGCAGTTGCCTCTGTGCATTTCTGATATGGTGCTCCATGTTCCAATCCATTGTAGCAGAGTCCTTGAACCAAGAAAAACTGACACTCATTCTCATTAATGGGTTTGCCTGGGTTGCTTTTTTGTTATTTCTCACTGCTTTTTTCTCACTTTAACATTTTCTAGTGACTTTGATTGATCTAATGTAATCTCCTTTTTCCACTTTTTTTTAAAAGCATGAAAATTTCCCAGCCAGGTGGATATTCCCTAATTCTCACAACTCGACTTACGATTTTTTTTTTAAATGAGTGTTTCTGATCGGTGAGAACTCATAACTCATTTGAATGGAAAACAGTTGGGGGGTTGCTACACTTCATTGTACTTAATTGTTGACATTGGTGGCAGCTGTTGCTGCCAATCTGTCTTCAACCAACTGTGAGCATATCAAGATCACACACACACACGTGTGCGCACACACACGTGCATTAACATATTCCTTTTCCATTATGTTAATGGGGTTTGGAAAATAGTAGAATATCTATCTTTTCTAAACTTTTATCCCAACAACTTTTTGTAAAATTCAGGTTGATTTTATTTTCCTATTGTCATTTCCTATTTCTGTAATGTTTATCTGCAGTGTTGCAGCTATTAGCATATAGCATTCATCCTAACCAACAACAACAACAACAGAGGCAGACATGGCCCTACGCTTTTTAAAGAGAAAGCTGATAAAATTATAAATTCCAGGCTAATCAGTTTGGCCTATTTATATATTTAGGAAAAGTAAAGTTTCTATTTTTTCATGCACCATTAGGTTGCTATAACTTCACATCCAAGAAAATGTTAGATGGATCAAATTATGCTCTTGGTTTCCATTTGACCAAAGGACTGAATGCATATACTACATGGGTCCCTATTAAAATAGAGAGGTATAGCACATGGATCAAACTAGCACAGATAACCTAAATTTCAAGTTCCAGTAGGCTTCAATAATACACACTCCAGAGCCTGAAAACTTTTTACTTCCTTACAAAGATTAGTAATTTACTCCTGCCCTGACCTACTGACATAGCTGCCGTGAATACGTTAGATCATTCTATTAATTAAGTAGTGAGTCCATTACATTACCCTCCCCAAATAATTTCACAAACAATCTACATGAAGATAGTAAAGGACTATCATTAATGCATAAACCACTTCTGTGCGACCTCTTCTCTGAACTCTTTCTATCTCTGAAAGAGGTGAGTCTCTCCCACGGAATAATAAATACTAAATAATACATGTACATGAAAAATGTGCATTCTCAGGAGCAATGTGATAGGCCAAACACAAAACCACTTATGTACATTGAGATTACTATCAATACATGAGTATTATTGCCATGTGGCTAACAAAGAGAGAAAGAGGAGACAGTTTCATCCTTCTCATAGGAATACAGGAAACACCAATTTTCATATATTTAGTTACTTTATATATGCAATAGTGATAATACTGTTGAAAAGTAGTCTATAAGCTAAGATTAAATGTTTATAAATATAAAACTTTTTGAAATATTTTTTCATCCACTATCATACTGGCTTTAGAGCAGTTTAAAAGCTGCAGAAAAATGGAAAGAAAATTTAGTATTGTTATTTTCTTGTCTTTTTTTAAAATTTTTATTTTCTGAAAGAACTATGAAAAGGAAATAACCAAACAGCAAAAACAGTAACAATACTGCACTACCACATACAACTTTCTTTATCTAATCAATAGGGAAATTTTCTGTCAAATCAGAAATTTTGTTTGTTGAATGTAGCTACTTCTCATGACAGACGTATTACAAGCCACATCGTAAGTCAATTTACTCCCCTCTCTTATTTCCTAAATGTACCAAGTTATAAATAAAGCAGATAGGCTCAAATGTATGTATGAAGGGTATGTATACCCTTCATAACTGCCCAGGTATTGTAAAAGAGTTTCTGAGACTCTTGTGTATGTTACAAAACTCGTAGAGAGTGGGAAATCAACTAGAGACAAATAGGAAACGTTTCTGCCACCTTTTTAACAATAGTTATTTCTCCCTTGTCTTTCTTCTAATACTCCTTCTTATCTGTCTTACAGAAATTAATTTAGGAATACTAGCAAAAATTGAAAGTGATTAGGCATTGGGTTTGCATATAAAATTTTTTTAAAAACTAATAGTAATTGAAATGCTCAGGCTTAACAATTTGAACTTAAATTTTGAATTAAGAAATACTCAAAACACAGTTAAAGAACATTGAAAAATGTTTGGTTCTTGGAATTCCTTCTTCTCAATCTTTGTGACAGTCACTTTTGTCTTATATTTCCATGAATTCAATATTAATGTGCAAATAAAAAACCATGACTTAAAATAAAATATAAACAAAATGACATGAATTATATATTTCCATATGATTAATCTTATAAGCAAAAATTTACTCATTTTTTACATATGTTAAGGCTTCAGCTTTATATGAGACATACCAAAACAATAACTAGTAGAGGTATACAAACAGTATGATGTGATTTTCTTTTTTCATTCTTGGTCCATTCAACAAATATGTATCAATGTCTACGATAGGTGACACTATTCAAGTAGCTATGGAAAAGACAGTAGTGAATAAGCATAGCTTCTGTTCTCATGAACTCTGCTGTCTAATGGTGCATTTGCCATCCTTATGGTCCTAAATACAGGAGCTTTATGAAATTTGGGATATGACAATCAAACACAATGTGTTCACATTCTCTGAGTCTAAAACATAAAAAAAAAAAAAATTTTCCCAACTTAGATATCACACCTTCTTCCGGAAAGAACCAGATCAGGGTTTTAGAATCAGTGAAATGAACTCAGAAACAAAGCATGTGTCCCACCACACTCACATAGGAAATTCCCAGAAGGGGTCAGGTGCCTAGCATAGCCCAGAAGCCGTAGGTCCCTGAGCAGGACTGCTCTCCCTTATTTGGGAACCCAAGAGTAATTCTTACACGAATGTAAGCCTCCACTGGGATCCTCTTACCTGGAGGAAAGAAAGAACGTTACAAAATTACTGGGAAATATCTATAGTACCTATGAGAGAAACAACACAATGAAAAGATATTACAGTGATTTACTGAGTGAACAATAATAGGATAAAAAAATATAAAGAAACCCCCAGAGTATTTTCTGCCAAAGATTTGAAGATGCACCAATTCCCACATTAAAGTAAGATAGCTTAGTCCCCTGCATTCACTTAGTAACTCTTGGATTTCAAGCTATTATTCAGTATTACAAAAATAACTCCTTCCCTCTTTTCTCAGTGCCAAAGATCTGCCCTCCTTTCTTAAGAAAGAAAAAACTTGCAGACAATTAAGGGATTCTATTGTTTTCCACTGTCCTGGCTCAGAGCAGTTCCATTACAAAATCATTATAGCAGTCTATTTGTGTATTTTGCTTCTCCCATAAGAAGCCTATTTTTCCCTCTGTGTTTTTTCTCTCCTCTTAAGTTTAATGAATTAATTATTATTTGCAATTTAGCACTTCAAAATTATTTAAACAGTGTTTTATTTTATTCTATAAATAGTAAAAATAATCCTGATACCACTCTTCTCTGTACTGCTACTTTTGACTTTTCATAGCTATCTAAAGAAATTCATGTGAAAATGATATATGGAAAAATATTTTAATATCACATAAATAAAAATGGAGGCATAACCCTTGATTCTCCTTATGTTGAAATGCTTTTATGTTCAGGTGAGTAAAACAGTGGTAAGAAACAACTAAAATAACATAATAAAAAAATCTAGAAAGATATACGAATTTAATGAAAGTCCAAATAATGTGAGCTACAATATATTTTAAGATGTCTTATCTAAAATGTAAGTAAGTTTACCAAAAAGTATATAATCAACACTTCTTAAAAGAGCTGAACCAGAAGAATGGTACTGGTCTTGATGATGACTTTCCAATAATACCAAAGTACTTTCTATCACCCAAAAGTAAAAAGTGCAGTATAGACTAGTTTTTAAGTTTTTGGAAACATTTCAGTACTTCAAAATTAGTAATATGCCTTTGAAATTCATGCTAATTTGATATAGACCAGGAACAAAATCACTGATTAGAAGAATCAATTTCCCAATCCAAATATATGAGTCTAATTTGAGAAAACAAAGATAAAAAATTACATTTTTTTAAAGTACTGATTTTAAGATATATTTATTAGAATTCCAGAGCCATTTAAGCATTTAGGAAGCTTTTCCTTGTTAGGACAGTAAATTTACTGGTCAGGTTCTTGTGCTTAAAAAAACAGAATGTTTTAAATTTCTACAAGCAATTGAAAATATTAAGGTGATTTAATTAAGCTTGTAAATGTAACTGATTTTTTAAAAGGGAATTTAGTGCTGTCAACTTAAATTAATCAGATGTTAATCAAAGGGTCCCCTGAAAGATAACTGTCCTACTATCACATAAAAAAATAGAAATTTTAAAATACAATAATAAGGTTTGTAAAATTGAACTCAGAGGCTTGAATAAAACTGAGTTCTTGAATACGAAACATTATGTAAGTAATTCTAAATGGGTTTTTTTTCTCCTACTCAACAAAGCACTTTGGCAATTGAGACAAACTGTCCTAAAAGAAAAGATTGAAAAGAAATTTTTTTCTTCAGATCCACTTGGTAATTTTTGAACTTGCCTCTTCAGCAAAGCCTTCCTGAGTATCCAGCACAGTGAATCTTTTTCTCTACTGTATTTTCATATTACTTATCTTAGCATATGAGAAGGTTAAGAGCACAAGTTTTGAAATTAGACAACCTAGAAACAAATCCAGGATGTGCCACCTACTAGCTGTGTGATGTGGACAAGTTATTCAACTTCTCTAAGCTACTATTCCCTTATAAGATATGTGTAATAATGCCCATCTCTTAAAAAAAAATGTAGGCAAACTATATAGTTTGTGATTGATATAAGATCTGAATTCAAGCATTCTGCTTTGTGTTAACATTTATAACAATAATAATAATAATAGATAACATTTATAGTGCTTATTTTGTGCCATCCATTTTTCTAAGCAATTTGTCTATATTAATTCATTAAATTCTCATAACCCCAGTAGATAAATTCATAATTTCCATTTTACAGGAGAAGAAACAAAGGCCCCGGAAATGTTAACTAGCTGGTCCAAGATCCCACAACCAGAATTCATTAGATCGGGGATTTGAACCTAGATAGTTCGTGTTTTTAACCACTACAATATACTGCCTCACTTTTAAAATAATTTAACAAGACTATTTGGCACTTACTTATGATGTATATTAGGGAGCCAAAATTGACTAAGATAGAGTTGTTCTTAAGTAGTTCACAGTATAGCAAGATTGACAGGCATCTACACACAATCATGTTAAAACTCCAACAAAGGCAAATCTTGGATTAATTTTCTCTCACTCTCCACTGCTCACTTCAAATGTCAACTCCACTCTGTTATCCGCTGGGCTGGCATTACTTTTGCCATATCCCTCAGCAATGCCTACATGCAAAAGTAGATTAAGCACTTGATGGTTTTCATTGATCAAGAAACTCATCCCATTCAGAATCAGGCTTAAAGTCTATGATCACTTCATTTAAATCAGATTCACATGTCAGTGAGAGTCCTCATGTGTACCTCTCTCAGTCTGAAGACCTTCAAAGCTGAAATCAACACTCATTTAATGGACAGGCACATAGCGGTAACTGATCTACAAAAATTCTGAAATACAGTTTAGAAAATGTTGCCAGTTCTTTGACTGGGACCCATGCCCTCCTCCCAATAATTGTTCTCACTAGTTTTTATTGCCACTCTATGGGATTTTGGTTCTGCTTTCTGAGTCAGCTTTCATTTTGATAAGCAGTGGCCCATGTTTTCAACAGAGTAGATTTTTCTGCCTGCTTTCTGTCTGTAAGAATGCAGTGTCCCGAAGTGTCTTTTTGCTTTGAACTTTCTTTTTGTCCAAGCTGTTATAATTCTTTTAAAAACACTATGGGCTTCCTGTGTATCAAATTATAGTCTAATCCATCAGATGAATGACAAAATTACAAATCTTTTCAAGAGGCTCATATTTTCCTTGGGCTGACAGTCAAGATGTTGTGGAAAAACATACTTAAAATTCTTAGAAACCTAATTTTCTAACATAGAGGCTTAAGAGGCATGTCCTTAAGATTCTTAGAAACCTTTTTAGTTATCTCGAGAGTTTCACAAGCAATGGCCCATGGACCAAATCTAACCCACAGCCTATTTTTGTTAGGCCTTCAAGCTAACAATAATTTTTACATTTTTAAAGGATTGTAACATGCAGATGGTACATTAAAAACTACAAAACACTGCTGAAATAGATTAAAGTTCTAAATAAGTGGAATGATATCCCATGTTCAGGGAGTAGAAAATGTAAAATTGTTAAGACAAAAATACAACACAAAGCAATCTACAGATTCAATACAATCCCAATCAAAATTACACAGCCTTTTTGGCAGAAATGAGAAGGTTTATACTAAAATTCGTATGAAATCGTAAGGGACTCCAAATAGTCAAACAATCTTTAAAAGGAAAAACAAAGCTGGAGGTCTCATACTTCACAATTTCAAACTTACTAAAAACCTGTAGTAATCAAAGCAGTGTTGTATAGCATAAGGACAGACATATAGATCAATGAAATTGAACTGAAAGTCCAAAATTAAACCCATACATCTACATCCAGTCAATTTTTGGCAAGGGTTTCAATATAATTCAGTGAGGAAAGAATAATCTCTGTAAAAATGGTTCTGAAACTGGATAACCACATACAAAGAATTAAGTTTGACTCATATCTCATGCTACATATAAAAGTTGACTTAAAATATATCAAAGGCATAATATAAGAGCTAAAATTATAAAATTCTTAGAAGACATAGGAGTAATCTTCATGACCTTGGATTTGGCAATGATTTCTAAAATATGACACCAAAGGGCAAGCAATAAAGGAAAAAATAGATAAATTGAACCTTATCAAAATTTAAAACTTTTTTGCATCAAAACATGCTATCAAAAGAGTAAGAAGACAGCCCACAAAATGAGAGAAAATATTTGCATACCATATATCTAAAAAGGATTTAATATCCTGAATATATAAGGAACTCTCACAATTTAAAGACAAAACACAAACAACCTAACTTAAAAACAGATGAAGGATTTCAATAAACATTTTACTGAAGAAGATATACAAATGGCCAAGAAGCAGATGAAAGGAAGCACATCATTTGTCATCATTAGAGAGTTATGCAAATGCAAAACAAAACCATGAGATACAACTCTACACCCTTTAGAATAGCTCTAATTTAAAAAGAAAGGAAGATATCAAGTGTTGATAAAGACATGAACAAATTAGAAAACTCGTACATTGTTGATGAGAATGTAAAATTGTGTACCCACTAAAAAAATAATTTAGTAGTTCCTCAGTAAATTAACATTGTCATATGACTCAGCAATTCCACTACTGGGTTTATACCTTAAAAAAAAACTGAAAACAGGAATTCAAAGAAAAATTTGTATGCTAATGCTCATATCAGAGTTATTCATAATAGCCAAAAGGTGGAAACAACTAAGTCTCCGTGAACCGGTGAGTGGATAAACAAAATGTTGTACATCTATACAATGGAATATTTATTATTCAGCTATGAAAAGGAATAAAATACTGATATGTGCTACAATGGGAATGATTCTTGAAAGTGGTGTGTTAAACGAAAAATAGCAGACATAAAAGGCCCCATATTGTGTGATTCCATTTATATAAAATATCCAGAAAAGGAAAATCTATATAGTCAGGAAGCAGATTAGTAGTTGTCAGGGTCAGGGAGGAGAGTGACTGCTGAATGATTTTCTTTTGGGGGTGATGAAAATGTTCTGTAAGTAGATAGTGCTGATGGTTACACAATACTGTGAGTGTGCTAATGGTAAATGTCACTAATGGTAAATTGTATGTTATGTGTATTGTACCACAAACAAACAACAAATATTAAACAGAGATCTTATGTAGCCTGCAAAACCTAAAATATATACTATCTGGCTTTTCATAGAAAAAGGTGGTTAGCCCATTTTCTACTTGCAAGGGTCTACCAAGCACACTAAATAAATATTGTTGAGGTCTTAACAAAGAATCTTGAAATATGTACCCTGAGACAGTCTTTTTTTCTGGTAGCACCCTAATTTTAATCCTTACCTGAGGCATTTCTTTTGAGAGTCTTGCAGGTTGAAGAAACTGGAAATGAGAAACAGTTTTACTTTTGAATATAGCAAGTGCTATCTCAGAAATGCTTCCTCTATATTTTACTTGAAAACTAAACAATTTTTTCTTTCATTATTATTTCTTTTTTCTGAATCTTAAAATGCACAACTAAAAGAAATCAGTTCATATATGTAACATAGACTTTACTAATAGTCTTCTTAGGGTCCTTTCAGCTTCTAGCCCCAACTGGTCCCAAAGCAAATGTCCCGTGTGTGTGTGTGTGTGTCCCAAAGCAAATATCCCGTGGGGTGTGTGTGTGTGTGTGTGTGTGTGTGTGTGTCACCCCTCTTCAAAGCTGACTGAGCTGCATAACTTTCACTTGAGTTTGCAGTTGCAGCCGGATAGTGTTTTGTCTAGAGATTGAAGATAAGTTCTCTCACGTATCTGGTATGTTATCTGGAATGTATAGAATAGCAGAGTGCTGGCTGGGTCTCTCTCTCTTTCTCTTTCTCTGTTTCACGTAACAAGCCTGTTCTTCACAGTACAGTAGTCTCATGGTAGTCAACCTTCTTACATGGCAGCTAGCTTCCCCCAGAATAGCATTCCACAAGATCTGCTTGGAAAATGCAAGGCTTATGACCTAGCTTCGAAAGTCGTGAAGTATCTTTTACACACACACACACACACACACACACACACACACACACACACACACAAATGTATCTTGCTTTTGCTAGTGATCAAAAGCAAGTGACATGGGCCTCAACCATGCCCCCTTCCCCTCTTCCTTATCCTCCCCCATTGCCCTCCCCCTCCACCCGTACTGCTCCACAACAACATCTTAGAATGTAAAAAATAATGATAATAATAATTTATTAATTTTTTAAAAAGCAAGTGACAGATTCCAGCCCAGATTCAAGGGAAAGGAACTATTCAATGGATGGCATGAAATCATGTAGATGTGTTTCATTGAGAAGAGTCATTATGAATAACTGCCATATTCACCTTCAAATTTCATTGGAAGTCTAAATCATGAATATGCATTATTTATTAAAAAAACACAAAGATTTGTATGACAAAATGAATAAACAACACACAGTGATAAGTTCAATAACAGAAGCTTGAGAAAATGTTCAATGACAACATGAAGGAAGAAGGGAATAGTTCTGCCTTAGAAAAGGGGGAGGAAATTCTTCACAGAAATGAAGGAATCTGAACTGGATCTTAAAGACTGACTATAAATTTTATATGGAGAAAGGGGTAAATGTGTTCATCAGCAAAAGGAACAGCGTAAACTTACAGTGCGATGAGAGAGCATATGATGTGGCCCATAAATAGCAAATAGTCCTGCTTGCCTGTAGCATACACTAGGGCCAAGACAAGACTGCCAAGTGGATTGGGACAAGCTTGTGATGGATGTTGTCTATCAGAAAAGGAAACTGGGAATTCCCTTGCAGGTATCTGTTTCCCAATGAGTGTTTCTCCATGCATTTGTGCCCCAAGATCTCTGACATAGAAGTATGCTGTGTATATCTGGGAAATTATACATACTTTTCTATAGCCCTCTTGGTAGTTCCAATGAACCTTAGAATACTAAAGGCTTTGAGTAGTCTTGCAATAAAGAAATCCATTTAACTCCAAGAAACTTTCCAATGTATTTGGATATATATACATATACACACACACACATATATATAGCCACAAATCACCCCACACCACTTTATTTTATGGAACATCCCTGGGGAGCCATATATGGCTCAAAAGCAAGTGAGTGAGATGCTAAGATTTTCTTTATAGAGAAAATCCCTGATAATATTTTGGATGGCTTTAAAGGGAACAAGACTGGAATGAAGGAGACTAAGAATGTACAAAAAATGGAGACTGGAAGTGAGAAAGCAACACTGGGAGTGAGGATGAGGGCATGAGCATATCATCTTTAACAATTCAGAGTGAGCTCTTGGACAGATATATGAGTACCAGAGTTCCTGTGATAGCATGTTACTATCAGTCTTCCTAATGGATTTGTTAGCCAACTACATAGCTGTATCATTTTGCATTGACTTGAATAAAAGGATTAAAATGAAAATTTTAAAAAAATATATCACACATAACCTGTCTACATTACGCTGAGCTTATTGTTATACCTTGTCAAAAAACTAGAAAAAATAAATTGTCTAGTTCTCATTGACCAATAAAATGAAGCATGGCTGTAAAATTTCTTAAAGGCAATCTTTGTTTTCCTGCTGCTGCTAAATTCTAAAAGAAATTGATCTTTACTCAGGAGGAATTGGACCACAGAATGAATAGTGTCTTAAAGACTTCTTTTTTTTATTTTAACTTCTCAGTATATATTATAGTTGATTTTCATGACCGTTTACCCGTTCCTCTTTCCTCCCTCCCTCTCTCCCTTCCCCCCCATCATATCCGTTCACTTGTCTTAACAAGTTCAAGGAATTGTTGTGATTGTTGTGTCTTCTTCCCTCCCACCACCCTTTATTTGTTTGTGTGTTTATTTATTAATTTATTTTTAACTCCCATAAATAAGAACATGTGGTATTTCTCTTTCTGTGCTTAACTTGTTTTACTTAATATAATTTTCTCTAAGTCCACCCATGTTGTTGCGAATGGTAGAATTTCACTCTTTTTTATAGCAGAGTAGAATTCTATTGTGTAGATATAACACAGTTTCCTTATCCACTCATCTGATGATGGACATTTGGGCTGGTTCCAACTCTTGGCTATTGTAAATAGTGCTGCAGTAAACACCAGAGTACAGGTATCCCTTCAGCATGATGATTTCCATTTCTCTGGGTATATTCCCAGCAGTGGAATAGCTGGGTCGTATGGTAGATCTATCTGTAATTGTTTGAGGAACCTCCATGCCATTTTCTATAAAGGCTGCACTATTTTGCACTCCCATCAACAGTGCATGAGAGTTGATTTTTCTCCACAATCTCTCCAGTGTTTATCATTCTCAGTCTTTTGGATATTAGTCATCCTGACTGGAGTGAGAAGGTATCTCAAAGTGGTTTTTGATTTGCATTTCCTGGATGCTGAGTGATGTTGAGCATTTTTTCATGTGTCTGTTGGCCATTCATATATCTTCCTTTGAGAAATGCCTATTCAGCTCCTTTGCCCATTTTTTAATTGGGTTATTTGTTTTTTTGCTGTAAAGTTGTTTGAGTTCCTTGTATATTCTGGATATTAATTTGTTGTCAGATGTATATTTTGCAAATATTTTCTCCCACTCTTTTAGTGGTCTTTTCACTCTGTTGATTGTTTCTTTTGCTGTGCAGAAGTTTTTAGTTTGATATAATCCCATTTGTTTATTTTTCCTTTGGTTGCCTGTGCTTTTGGGGTCATATTCATGAAGTCTGTACCCACTCCTACTTCCTGGAGTGTTTCCCCTGTGTTTTCTTTAAGCAGTTCTATTGTTTTAGGGTGCATATTTAATTTTTTAATCCATTTTGAGTTGATTTTGGTATATGGTAAGAGGTACTGGTCTAGTTTCATTCTCCTATATATGAATATCCAGTTTTCCCAGTACCATCTGCTGAAGAGGCAACACCAGTGTATAGACTGTGTATACACCCAGCACATAGACTTGGCGCCATTGTCAAAGATCAGATGGCTGTTGGTGTATGGGTTGATTTCTGGGTTCTCTATTCTAATTCATTGATCCATGTGTCTGTTTTTATGCCAGTACCATGCTGTTTGGGTTATTATAGCTTTGTAATTAAGTTTAAAGTCAGGCAGTATTATGCCTCCACCTTTATTATTATTATTATTATTATTATTATTATTATTATTATTATTATTATTATTATTTGCTCAGGATTGCTTTGGCTATGCGTGGTCTTTTGTTATTCCATATAAATGTCTGGATTTTTTTTTCCATTTTGGAGAAAAATGTCATTGGAATTTCAATGGGGATTGCATTGAAGACTTATCTTGCAGAAGACTCAAGCATTCTTGGTCACTCTTCATCCTATATGTGAGGCTTTAAGCATATACTAAAATGTTATTGTATAGGTGTTTTATGTTGTTTATATTTTTTAGGGGCTGAATTACATGAAATATTCTATAGGAAAATAGGTAGCCTTGTTCTTGTCTGTACTTTTAGAAATTGTAGGTGCGACTTAGAAACTCAGTCTGGAACAATTTAAGATCAACATATACATAGGGGCCTGAAAAAAAAAAAAAACTGCTGGCCCAACTACAGGCAATTATTTGCAGATGCATGTGTAGTTTACTAAGCTCCTGAGTTGTTCATTTGCATGCTTGACATTATGCTATAGGCTCAACACCTGTGGACATTTGCATGCACATCTTTTACAGCCAAATTTTCTGCAGGGGAGAGGAAAAACTTCCATGGGAAAGCAAACTGCACTGAAAAAAGGCACTGAAAAAAGAAGATACTTTGATTACTCCATCACTCAGACACATAGGCATTTATTTAGGTCTTGGTTAAACTTTGCTTCTAGGAACCAAATGCACTACATAATCAGTATTATGCTGTCCATTCATATTTGTAAATGAGTCATTATTTCTAATTTATTAATTATTAAAGGTAAAATCAATGGTAATATTATAGATATGCTATTATAATTTCAAAAAATAAACAAAAAAAACCCAGCAATGATGATTTAAGACCATAGCAAAGTTTGTAAATCTTATTATGATAGTTTGTCTTAAATTTCAGTAGGAATGAATTACCATAGTCTTTGTACCCAGATACAGATAGGTTAAGCAGACATGAGGGACTATCCACATCAAAATAAGGTTTCAGGACTATCGATGCTATAAGTCTTCATTTTCATACTAATAGCAAATGGCAGTAATGGCAAAGCATTATTCAAAGAAAAGTTTCCTGACATTAAGTGTAAATGAGCTAATGTCCTATAAAATGTTTGCACCTGCCTGCCACATAATAAATACCCAATAACAGTAAACTTTTATTTTCTAAACTGAGGACAAAATAAATTTGGGCTGAAAGTGAGCAGTTCTTGTTACTGGGTGAAAAATACCAGTAGAGAGAAGTTTTTTTAAAAAAAAGATTTGCTTATTTTCAGAAGGAATTCTAGTTTCCGTAGCTGTTAAGCTACCAGAAAGATTTAACGTAAATGCTTGATGTGGAATGAATCTATTTATTAAAATAATATGCAAAGCAAGGGAATGTAAATCGTATAAAACTGAATTATTTTAGAAATAAGCTAATACTGCAATTTGGCCTTCAATTCTTCCTTCCTGTTTTATTTTATATTTTCCTTCATTCAACTTCTTACATGATTTGAGAAGTTTTGAACATCTTACAAAGAATATATTCATTCCACCTCATTATCCTATGCTGTTTCAAAGAAAATCTCAGCACTTCCATTACAACTGATAGCAGACCTGGGGGTCCGCCACTCCATCCCACCACCACTTTGCTGTGGTTATTGTTAATTACGTCTCTAGCTCCAGTCCTGCCAGATCAAGAATGCTGAGAGCTACATTAGCAAAAGGTTCTTGATTCAATATTGGGGCTTATTATAAGGACATTGTTTCTTCACTTTTAAAGAGAAGGAAAAAATGCTTATCTAGGAGCTTCATGGAAATGACAAGTTTCACAAAGATATGCTTGTTCACAGATCCTGTGATATGAGTGGCTACTACTGATGGAACTGTAAAGAAACCAGGGAAGCACAGTGCCAAGTAGGCAACAACATTAGCGAGGACTCTTGGGCCATTCTGTGAATAATTCTAATGAGCTAAGCCCAATACCTCTGCCACCCTGAGAGTTGTATCTCTCCATCACCACATGGTCACCCACCCTACCCACTGGGACCTGGAAAATTGCAGTAACCTTCCACTTGTCTTCCTAGATAGAAACATTCTCCATTTCACTTCAATCCATAAACCTCCATCACTCTACAGTCAAGCATTTTAAAATGTATCAAAGATATGTTTTTTTAAATCTTAATTGGTTCGAATTAGATATAAACTCCTTAGTCTATATTTCACACCTCCACTATCTGGCCCAAAACTACCCTCCCAACTCATTTCTTAGTGTTCCCTAAAACCAAGATTTTCTATCCTCAGAGCATGAATTGGGTATGTTCTGAACTGGTTATCCCATCTTGTATTATAATACAAGATAACAGTAAAGGCCTTATCTTGTATAACTTCTCATTTTATGTGACACTTAGCCATGCAAATTGTACATGGCAGGAACTCTACTAACCTGCTGAAAAACTGAATTATTGTGATGTTTATATGTATGCCCGAAATAATATAAATAATTTTGATTCTACTATAATATAACCAATTACCTTGTATGCACACAAAGATCTAGCTACAAGGATGTTTATGTAACCATTTTTATCATAGAAAAACATGGGAACCACCTAATATCCAAAAGTAGGACACTTGGTAAATAAGCATGGTCATTCCTACCATGCACTACAATGTAACCATTTAAGTTGTCATTACAGAAGATTATTTAAATGTCATAGAAAAAATTCATTATATATCAAAGTTAAAAAAAGGAAAATTACAAAATAAGGGTATTGTATAATGCTGTTTTTGCAACAGCAAAAATATGTTTAGAAGTAGTTAAAAAATTTTATATTACAAAATTAATGGTAACAATTTCAAAGTAAAGTGGAATTTTATGATTTTAATTTTTTTCTTTTTGCCAACTTAATATTTTTAAAAAGTTCTTCAGTGTATGTATATTGTTACTGTAACATAAATATAAAACTTTTAAAAATAAAAATATTAATGTGGTTTTGGAATATTATTACACTTTGAAGAGAAAAAGCTATAGAAGAGCAAAACATAACAAATTATAGTTCTTTCAGGTGAGTATTCAACAAGATAACTAAAACTCATATTGAAATGGAAAACTAATACCATTTTTTCTTAGTCCTTATTGTCCATTCTTGCTTCAGCCCTCCTATGCACTGGCCCTAGATTTCCCCTTTTCCAGATTATTCTGCATGTTTTATGGAATGTCACTTCTCTGCCCAAAACCAACCAATGGCTCTTTCTTACATGCGAACAAAATTCTGTTCCTGGATTTTAATCCTTCCAGCTATCCCAGCGCTTTTCCTTAAAACCAGCTCTCTTCTTCAGTCTCGTTCCCTGTACTGGTTTTTGATCACATACCATGCGTGGCCCATACTTCGCATCTCCCTCTGTTTTCTGTCTCATTTCAGCACTTTGTTTAAGATTGATTTTAAGCTCTACTTCTGTCAAACAACTTCTCCTTTAGCCCACGTTCATCACTGACTTTCTATCTTGTTCATCACTTCAACTGCATAATCCAGCACACCCTTTTGCACTTGCCACAGCAAAACTTGCTGTTTCCTGTGTGACATGTCTGCCTCATGTAATTATAATTCCCTTGAAAAAAAACTCAGAATATTCTACTGTTTATCCCTTGCACAATAAACACTTCTTGATAGATTATTATGTATAAGATTGACATTTTCTTACACTATCAGCAAATTAGTTTTTAGAATTACCGGTTTGCCTTTGTTCATGTCTATCAATGCAAAAAAAAAAAAAACTAACATTGACTGAAAAGGATACTGATACATGTATTTGATAGTCATAAAACATCATTCTGGGATGAGGAATTAGAAACAGATCAAGAGATCTGTTTTCTTCTCATACCACATATATACTCTCTTTTAAGCTAAAACTTTTAAAAACATCAGATTCTGGAAGAGAAATAATATGATAAACCTGTGGAGGATCTTAATAACGAATGATAAAGACATAATAACAAAATGATAAGGAATGTGAGACATATTTCTCTAAACCACACCAAGCTTAAAATATATACATGGAAGCTACTGAAATTATAATAAATCAGTGTGTTTCCAAACTTTGCATTTCAACCAAAATATGATCCTCAGCAAAGCCTAATTTAATAAATGGGAAGCAGTGTCTTATTTCTTTTGGTGGAGAAGCAGAATTGTGGTAATTCAGTTGGAGGCAGAAAGGAAATAATTCTGACAAGATCAAATAGCTACGAGGTATTATCAGTCACTTTGGTTTAAGTATATCGTCACTGAGTTTATACAAAGCCATTATTGTATACTATCTTTATGGTTCTAAGACGGAAATCACATAATCAATGGTTGTCAGGCCACAAAAGGTTGGAATCCTCATCCGTAAGTTACATTTCTTATCCAGAACAACCACCACAGGGGAATAAACTTTCTCATGGGAGCTTACTTATAACTAAGCTCCAGTGGCTGTGGCAGAACTTGTCAAAATAGTCTTGGTATCTGCCTTTAAATCTTAAACCTAAAAGGCCCATGAAAGCAAAGAAAATTCAAATGTCATTAAACCATGGATTACCTTTGATTCTTTTCTGGAAAAATTTACTATTAGAGCAAACATTAATAATTTTCCTTGTTCGTGTTCAATTTGAAATAGATTGTTTAAGTGATGTTCCACCAAAAAAAGTCACCGCATAAAAGGAAACAATAAAGATCAGATAAAATGCCCTGGGCTCCTTTAAAGAATGTTGTAGATTTCTTATTTAGTCTTTCACCAACCAGATACTTCCACAAAGATACACAGGACATTGGGGAATTTGACTTCTGCGGCCCTTGCTAGGGTCCTAGAGGACTTGGGAGGAATTCTAAATAAACAAAGCCTTTCAGCTCAACCTAGCCACAAAGAGCTTACAAGCTCCTCTCCCCTACCTTTAAGTGGGCTCTACTAGTTCACCACCAGCCTACTCTCATCAATACACAGGAGCCCTAGATTATCAGAAACCAGATCCTGCTGGGATGAGTAAACACCAATCGACAGCCCCATTAGCCTCCAGAGGTCGCCTACTTTGTTTATAGTAAATAGTGAGACAACCAGCACCCGGAAGGCCTGGCCCTTCTGAATTTTTTATTTCATTTAGATGTTATAGATCTGCCTTTTTACAGGATTTTTCTGTGCTGTACCCTCTCTGCTTTGCATTTTTAAATAGTAATTTGTTTTACTTTCCTCTTTTTAATAAAACAAGAAAAAAACCTGAAGGTAAGTATCCATGGTATTTCTTAAAACAACTCTTTTCTCAGTTGCGTTTAGCCATCTGCAGGTAAGCACTAAAACTCAGAGGCAGAAAATGAAGATGCCTTAATTTTTTTTCTAAATTCTAATACCAGAGCTCTTCTAGGCATGATTAGTCATGGACCCTCTTTTCCAATTTAAGGCAGAGACATCTCGATTTATTATTCATCTAGAGCTGTATTTGAAATGCAGATGTTTCAGGCTACAGCTCTTCCACTGGATGCAGCTGGCCTAATCCTTTACTGCTGCCCTCAGATGATGACACATAGGAGAGCTGGGCCAAGTTTTGGACAATGCTCTTTCACTCTGGGAGTGGCTAATATATGAGGTGTGTTAAGACAGCCCAGAGGAGCCCTGGCAGTCCCCTGGACAAGGTCACCAAGCTAGATCGGAGACAGCTGAGTGCCTCATAGGGTTGAGAGTTCAACAGCTTAGTTATGGCACTATCCCTAGAGAAGAAGTAATATTGAGTTGTAGGAGCCAGTCTGTGAATCCCACATTGGCAAGAGGGCAAATTTAAAAGATCAGCAATTTTCTTTAAGGAAGTGGAGTTAATCACATTTTGGGTTTTATTGCTATTCGTTAGGTTTTAGTGACCATTTGCTTACATCTTAACTTGCTATCTGTAAAAGGGAATGTGGTCATCATTTGCAAGATTTTTAGACATTTACATACATCTAAAGAAATATTTATAAATTAAACACATATTTAGTTTTGAAATATTGTGTGCTATCATATTCTCTTAGTATGAAAAATCAAGAGCCATATAGAAGTCTAAATGATCACCCATGATATACTTGTTACGTTTCTGAGCTTTGCTATGTGAAAAGTGTGCCTGACTCATAAGGAAAAAGTTTGTTATTATAGTCTACCCAGAAAACAAATTTTACTTGTAGAAGTGGCTAACTGTGGAATCAAATATCAGAAAATAATCAGATAAAAAGTATTTCGGTCTTACTTTAAAATTTTAATATTGTGGCACAAATCTAACATTGCAGCCCTTTCCCAGTAACTGTTGATACAATCCGAAACCTAACTCTTACTGGAAATTAAGCAAGGGAGCAGGTAAAAGTGACATAATCAATTGGAAAGTTCACCACATGGTTTCTCCAAGGGCCAACCCCTCTGCCCCCCACCCCATCTTCCCTGACATTTATCAGAATTAAATTTGCCTGTGGATTTAGGACTGAGACACTTTCCTAGACATTGAAATTGAATGAGAAAAAAGTAAAGTCTTAGTCTACCACGCAGAGGTTTCTGTGTTTCTTAGCTGAGACATTTTAACTCCACACATTTACATAGAGCACCAACCTCGTATTCCTTGCCTGAGAGTCTCAAATCAATATGACAGATAAAGGTAAAGCTCAAGGTAAACGATTACCCTATAAGCTGATAGGAATTGTAATTTCAGTATATAGCAAACACTACAGGGTACAGTAAGCTTACAAGCATAATAAATTCATCACTTATTTCCAATGATTGATTTGTATTCTGGTTTAATTAGCCATGAAAGAGTCCATTTTTTTAAGCCTTCCTTTACTTTTCATTTTTATTTCCTCTTACCACTGCCTGCTGTAGAAGCTAATCCCCAGCTGTCAACTTAAGAAAATTTAAAGGGAGACACTAAATAAAAACATTACCAATAATGAATGCATTTTCATATATCAACCACAGATTTCAAAGATTTTATGGACAAAACGGGATTTGTAATGCTGTTTCTGGAAAATTGTCTTATTATTATAATTAACATTATTCTTAATTACAATCGGATCATTTACAAACATAATCCATAAAAACTGATATATTAGAATCACAAAAAGCAGATGTTTTATGGTATTCACTAAACCTACAATTTTCACGAAGCTCAATTCTAAGTAATCAATATAAGTGACTTTAAGAGAAATATACATTTATAGAAATCAGAAAAAAATGAAAGCCTGAGCTAAAAAGTGGATGGAGGTCAGAGAGGGATAAGGGATTGGGAACGAGAGACTGACAGAGGGAACTATTTGGTTACTAAAATAACAAACCCACAAATGCATTCAGAAAATTCACCAAGAGTGTCCATGTTTATTTTAACTAGCCATCACAAAAAGGGAAAAGTCAGGACAATAGTGAAGACCAGCTGTTGTTTTTCTTGAAGAGGTCCCAGCCCTGTATGCTAAGGAACTCTACTTGGGATGGCCTGGCTGAGACAAATGTTCTGTCCACACTTTAAATGGCAGCTGGTTATTAAATGACTCCCAATAGGGTGAACACTTGCTATTGACAATAAGGTAATATAAGGACCGTGCAGAGCAATCAGGATGGGAATGTGAATGAAAAATCTTTAATCTGAAATTACAGCTGTCAGGGTTATATTATAAAACATGAAAGTTGCATCTGCAGTTAGAATTAATGTGTCCCAAAAGCCAAGTTTCTCATAAACTGCATCTTGCAGATACATATTTTATAAATAGACTACCAGTCTTCTATAAATCAAAGAGAACTGTGGCCTATATTAAGGAATTAAAAAGGGTCATCTCTCCTGGCATTGGTATTTGTTGAGCACTGTTGGGGGAGGGGGATGCAGCATGAAATGAACATTGATTTCCAAAGTCTGGCAGAGAGGTTAGAAGTATTTTTCCTGCACAATAATATCCTACTGATTCTGGCACCACATACAAATGACTCTAAGTTACTCTTTGTAATAAGCTGTGAATGAATAGAAACAGGAATTATGACATAACATAAACAATGAAATTGTCTTCCTGGCAAATTTATCAACAAAATGTAAATTTGGGTTACTGGGCACTTTATTAAAACAACAACAGCAACAACAAAAAACTGATAATGACCTCTCAGGGGCAATCACTTACTTTTAAAAATAGTCATAGTCTTAACAAGATAATTTTAATCAGAGATTCATAAAAATCCATATTAGTAATGCCACATAAACATGTAAAATTGGGGGCCTGGAAAGATTACCAAAGATAGCATAGTCCAGGAACTCATTTTTAAAGACCTGGTTTATTTTTAAAATAAATATATCATGTACAAAAGACATTTATACTTTAAATCTCTGAAAACATGAAGTATTTGATTTCACAGTCGCTCAAATCCCATCTCTGTATTTGATAATGTATCTCACTTAAAGGGACTGAAATGACTGTAATAAACAAGGTGCTATCTTTATTGCTAATACTTAAGTCATAGTCGTGATCCTCTGATGCCTCTGCTGTTTCAAAAAAATACAGCTATGCCTTTTTCATCAGCTACTTAATACCTCAGATTCTCTTAAAATAGAGAGAAATGATAGATAAATAAACAGCAGCATCACACAGGCAAGCCTAATACCTGTCCCTTGTGGCATTATTTACCCTGGGAAATCCTCAGAAATTTACCACTGCTATGAAAAAATAGATAAAACAATTTTCTTAAAGGCTAGAAGATAAACCATCTCTTGATAAGCAACCACTTAGTTCACCTGAGCAGTAATTATAGCCCCCCAAAAGAAAATTATATTTTAAATCATCTGTTACATGATAACTATTAAATAGAAAGACCAAATAGATAAGTAGTGTATGCAAGTTGATAACATGTGCTGTGCTAATTTTGTGGAAGACTAGCACTATACTTAACACAAACTTTCCTCAGTTTCCAAGGTGAGGGACTGCTGAAGGTAGTTGGGCAGACAATAGTGGTATCCAGGGATTCAGGTGCTTTAATAGAAAGGCTGTTTTTTTTCTTTAAGTCTGGGGTTTAAAGACTGGATATGTGCTTTAATCATTGGATGCTGTTGAGTTTTCAAGTGGTATCAATGGCTGATAATATTTTTTTTGGCCGTGTTTCACAGTCATGTTATGACATTATCTCTTTTATATGGACCTTAGCCTCAGTTTCCCATGCCTTTGTGACCTCCAGATTAAATCACCACAGCAGCTTTGCCTACTTTTCCTTTGGCAGACCACCCAGAAGCTTCCACTGGTGCAAAATACAGCAGCCCAACTACATAAATATTTGGGCTGAAAGCACAGGACACAATTCAAGCCCAGAATCTTATATGCAACAACCCCAGAGTGAGCCTATTAACACAACACTTCCCAAATCAGATAGATTTTGAACAATAGATCAAATCCTAGCTTTAATGATACAACAATGGGTCTAAAAGCTTGTGAAGTGAACATAAAGTTGAGTAAAATTTTTGTAAACAATGGCATTGTCTTATTTTGATAACTTTGAACTTGAATGTAAAACAATGACTTTTTATAATAAAATTGTTAAAAATGAAAATTAAAATTTCAATTATAAGTGTTTTATTCTTATGGTAATAAACTTAAAAGTCCTAAAGTCCAATAGTGACTAGTCAACTGGAAAAGAAATAAAACCTGGGAGATTCAGCACTATGAAGTAGTGAAAATTGCTTTCTAATATTCTGGAACCCCTAAAGGAAAAGAGAGAAAAAAAAAAGAGTAGGATAACCATATAGGAAAGACAGTAAAAACAAGTGAAAACAGGGGTGGTTAAAAAAAAAAAAAAAAACCCTGTGAACCTACCCTACAGTACAAAATGTTTCCTGGATCTCCCAGCCACCAGAAACTAGACTGACTAAATATCATCAGAGACCCTAGGCCCCCAAAAGGAACTCAGGAAATATAAAGGAGTGCTTCATGCCTGTCCTTTTGGACTATGGGAGAAGAATAAAGGGAAGGAAGGAACATTCAGAACACTGGCCTAGTCACCTGGAGTTTGGCTACTGGACTATGCATACTCTGCCATGTGTGCAAATGACAAATTAAAGGAATAGAAAGATGAATAGACTAATATAGAGTTGCCTTTTTAATGTTGTCAAGAAATAACACTATAATAAAAACAAAAACTACCACCTACTCTTACCATCTTTTCATAAACAAAAGAGCATTAAAAATGTGAATGCAAGAAATAACAGCATAAGAATATGTAGTACTGCATTCAGTGTGAATGTTTTCCTATAAAAGTTTGTCAATATGTATCTACTTGCGATGTTGTAACATAAAGTGAAGCTCAAAAGTTCATCTTCTTCCTGAACTTTTTTTGCTGTATCATGTCTAAAATATAGTTAGGTAAGACTATGTCATGGAATATACAAACAAGAGTCTTAAAACCATTCCACTTAATCTGCAACATTTTGAAGAGCAAAAGGATTACAGCTGCCAGGCCTCCCATGCCTGCCTGGCCATCTCCCAGCCTGGTGCAATAGAAAGCAGCCCACGTGGGCAAGCGTCTGGGTGGCCAGGTTCCTAAGGCTTCCAGAGGGACCAGGAAACTGACCACCCAGAAAGGAGCACTCAGGGTCTACCTGAGAGGGGTCTGAGAAACACCTCACACTGGGTGAAAACACAATCACCAACCACACTGATTTGGAGATGGGTCAGTATGCAGCCATTGTTTTTCTAACATGAATGCTTTGTTTGACTTTACAATCACTGAGACTGGAAAAGGCCATAAAAATCCTCTGGCTTATATTAAGTCACACTAGTTTAGCTCTTAGTTGAGCCCATTGTCTCTGGGTTTCAAACTCAGCCTTGTATAACCAGCTTTCTCATGCTGGGGCTGGGATCCTACAAACCTCCTTTGTCTGCTCTCTGTTAGGATCTACAGCCAGGGAGCTCTAGAAGGAATCTGGATCCAAGACCAGAGGGAGGGAAGGACATACTCCTTCCTGCTTGCTTCCTGTTTCTGAGGGCACCACTCACAAGTCTTCTTCATTCCAACAGCGGTCATTTGTTCCACTAGCAGCATCTGATTCCGTTTGCAGTTTTTCTGATGCTCACTCACAGTATCAGTGTTATACTTCCTCAGAGACAGGAGCATCAGCCCAGGAACACCTTCCCAGGGGTCTAAATTCCATCTCGTCCAAACTGCTAAATTGTAATAATTCCAACCTCCTCTTTTTGTTCCCCCAGTCCTGAGGGTGGCACTTGCTCTCCCCGTAGTTGCTACATCTTGATACTTTAGTCTTCTTTGTTGTTGTTTTCTCTTCTCAGTTCTTCAATATCTGTTAAGTTCTCTTTGTGAACAAAGTAACTGATGTGGTTTCTTCCTCCAGATGGGCCTTTACCACATGGAGACTGCATTTTAAGGAGCTTTATGAGATACGATTTACATACCATGAAATCCACTCATCTAGAGTGCATGGTTCAATGGTGCTTAGTACATTCACGGAGTTTTGCAGGCATCACCATCATTTAATTTCAGAACATGCCATGTCCCCCAAAAGGAGACCCTTCACCCATTACCAGTCACTCTTCATTTCCTCCTCTCTCTACCCTTTGATTATCACTAATCTTCCTTCTGTTTGTATAGATTTGCCTATTCTGGATATTTCATATAAATTGTGTGTTATAAAGTAAATTGTGTTCTCCCAAAATTCATATGTTGAAGTCCTAACCTCCAGTGTTACTGCATTTGGACACAAGGTCTTTAAAAAGGGAATTAAGACTAAACGAGGTCATAAGGTTGGAACCCTAATCCAATAGGTTTGGTGTCCTTATGAGAAGATGAAGAGATACCAAGGGGGTGAGCACACAGAGGAGAGGCCATGTGAGGACATAGCAAGAAGGTGGCCAAAGAGAGAGGCTTCAGGACAAACCAAACCTGTCACATCTTGATCTTGAATTTCCAGACTCCAGAACTGTGAGAAAATAAATTTCTGGTATTAAGGCCACTAAGACTATGACATTTTGTTACAGCAGTCCTAGCAAACTAATACACAGAGTCATATATATAACATGTGATCTTTTGTGATTGGCCTCTTACTTAGCATAATATTCTCAAGGTTTTATCATGTTGTAACATGTATCAGTACTTCATCCTTTTTATTGCTGAATAATATTTCCTTGTGTGGATATACCACATTTTGTTTATCCATTTATCAGGTGATAGACTTTGTTCTGACCATTATGAAAAATGCTGTTAAGAACATGTGTGAACAGGCACTTGTGCCAGAGCAGGTAGGCACTGCTGCAGGACTCCCAGCCCAGGCCAGTGCATGCTTCCCAGAGAAACCCAACCCTCTCACCCACAGGCACTAAGGCAGCCAAGCCAAATTGGCAGTCCCTGCAGGATCCTAGCCAGACACTAGAGCCAAACAACTGGACCATGAAATCCCCTGCCACAATGACTAAACACCAAAGGAAAGATACCAGAAATATGAAAAGTAGAGAAAGTACACCACCAAAGGAAAATAATAACTCTCAAGCTCTAGATCCTATAGAACAGGAAGTCCTTGAAATGACTGACAAGGAATTTCAAGCAACAATTCTAAGAAAACTAAATGAAATACAAGAAAATTC
The DNA here is from genome assembly GCF_027409185.1 of Cynocephalus volans. Taxonomy (NCBI): domain Eukaryota; kingdom Metazoa; phylum Chordata; class Mammalia; order Dermoptera; family Cynocephalidae; genus Cynocephalus; species Cynocephalus volans. The sequence goes on along the minus strand of NC_084468.1, from coordinate 96,983,780 downwards.
AGTTAGACAACACAAAGAAATGATAAAAAGTATACAGGACCTGAAAGAAGAAATGTACAAAGAAATCAGTGCCCTGAAAAAAAAAATGTAACAAAGCATGAAGAGCTGAAGAATTCATTCAATGAAATAAAAAACACAACAGAGAGTTTAACCAGCAGGCTAGAACAAGCAGAAGAGAGAATTTCTGACATTGAAGATGGGCTGTTTGAAATAACACAGACAGGCCAAAAAAGAAAAAGAAAAAATAATTTAAAACACTGAAGAAAATCTAAGAGAGATAACAGACAACCTTAAGTGCTCAAATACCTGAACCATGGGTATTCCAGAAGGGGAGGAAAAGGAACTGGCATTGAAATCATATTCAGTGAAATAATAGCAGAAAACTCCCCATGTATAGGGAAAGACACAGATCTTCAGATTCAGGAGGCTCAAAGATCCCCAAACATGTTCAACCCAAAAAGGTCCACTCCAAGACATGTTCAGTCAAATTGGCAAAACTTAAAGACAAAGAGAGAATCTTAAAAGCTGCAAGAGAGAAGCATCAAGTCACCTATAAGGGAGTCCCAATCAGACTAACATCAGACTTTTCATCAGAAACCCTAAAAGCCAGAAAAGAATGGGATGACATATTCAAAATACTAAAAGACAAAGATTGCCAGCCAAGAATACTTTACCCAGCAAGACTATCCTTCTGAAATGAAGGACAAATTGTATTTCTCAGATAAACAAGAACTGTGGGAATTCACTACCACACAACCAGCCTTACAAGAAATTCTCAAGGTAGCACTGCGTTTGGTACCTGAAAAACAACCACCACTGCCATAAATACTCAAGAAAAAACAAAACCCACTTGTAAAATAAAAATGCTAACAATAAAGAAAAAAAAGTTTATCTACCACCCCAAGAAACCAACAAATACATTAAACAAACAATAAATCAGAAAGAAAGGAGCAAAAGATACTTAATACATCCAAACAAAAATCAATAAAATGCTAGGAGTAAATCAACACCTTTCAATAATGACTCGATGTAAAAGGATTAAATTCCCAATGCAAAAGACACCAAGTGACTGACTGGATTAAAAAGGAGAACCCAACTATATGCTGCCTTCAAGAGACTCACCTCAGCTGTGAAGACACACATAGACTAAGAGTGAAAGGATGGAAAAAGATATACCATGCAAACAGAAATGAAAAACAAGCTGGAGTACCTATTCTTATATCAGATAAAATAAACTTTAAACCAAAAACTAAAAAAAGAGATAAAGAAGGCCACTAATGATAAAAGGATTTATCCATCAAGAGGATGTAGCAATCATAAATATATATGCACCCAGCATCCGAGCAGCCAGATTTATAAAGCAAACACTATTAAACCTAAAGAATGAGATAGACACCAATACCATAATAGCAGGGGACCTGAACAGCCCACTCTTGATATTGGACAGATCATCTAGGCAAAGAATCAGCAGAGAAACACAAGATCTAAACAACACTTTAGACCAATTGGACTTGACAGATATCTATGGAACATTCCATCCAACAACCTGAGAATATTCATTCTTCTCATCAGCACAGGGAACATTCTCCAGGATAGATCACATGTTAGGTCACAAATCAAGCCACAACAAATTTGTGGAGTATACATAAAGCAAATGTATTTCACAGGGCCTGGTTTTCCAAAGCCTTGCAGTTTCAGGTTTAGCCTAACTTCTTAAAAGTACGTTAACCTTGCAAAAGACAGGACATTTTCCCCCAGGCTAGTCTCTGTTGTAAGATAAAGAATTGTAGCACAGCAAGGTTGCTGGCTTAAAGGACAGATAGGTTACTGATTGATATGTAAAGATACTGGAAAACTGCAGTAAGGAGAGAGAATGTTTGCTAAGATCAAGCTTTTGTTGGTGGATCAACTTAACATCTTGTAAATTGCATTATGGAATGTCACTTTGCTTGTTTTACTGAATGTTACCAGCCTGTATTGTTAAACAATAACCCCACCTATGTTCTCTTCCTGTAACTTCCTGATCTGGAGAATAAATGTGGGAAGAGAACCCCAATTCATGGTTAATTTCCCAAATGGAAGGAATGCCTCTCTCTTGAGGGTCCCAGGAGATTAATCCCTTTGTGGCTTCTCACTGCTCAGAAGAGATGGGCTTTGAGTCATCCTTTGCATCTCTGTCACCCAGGGGAAGAGGGATGACAAATCTGTGGGAGGCAAAGCAACACAAATTCAAAATAATTGGAATTTTTCCATGTATTTTTTCAGATCACAAAGGATTAAAATTAGAAATCAATAACAAATGAGACTCTGGAAACTATACAAACATGTGGAAATTAAACAGCATTCTACTTAATGACATATGGGTCCAAGAAGAAATTAAACAGGAAATCAAAAAATTTATTGAAACTAATGAAAAAAATAATGCATCATACCAAAACCTGTGGGACCCTGCAAAAGCAATATTAAGGGGGAAATTTATCACATTAAATGTTTACTTCAGAAGTATGGAAAGACGGCAAGTAAACAACCTAACACTTCACCTTAAAGAACTAGAAAAACAAGAACAATCCAAACCCAAAGTTAGCAGACAAAAAGAAATCATTAAGATCAGAGCAGAACTTAATGAAATAGAAACCCAAAAAATGATACAAAAGATCAATGAATCAAAAAGTTGGTTTTTTGAAAAGATGAAAAAATTGACAAACCTTTAGCAAGGCTAACTAAAAAAAGAAGAGAGAAGACCCAATTAACAAAAATCAGAAATAAAAAAGGTGATATTATAACTGATACCTCAGAAATACAATAAATCATTAGAGACTACTATAAACAACCATATGCCAACAAATTTGAAAATCTGGAGGAAATGGATAAATTTCTAGACACAAACTACGAAAACTGAGCCAAGAAGATGTAGAAAATCTGAACAGACCAATAACAATAAAAGAGATTGAAGCTGTTATTAGAAGACTCCCAACAAAGAAAAGCCCAGGACCAGATGGGTTCACAGCAGAATTCTACCAAATCTTTAAAGAGGAATTGATACCAATTCTCTACAAACTATTCCAAAAGATTGAAACAGAGGCCATTCTCCCAAACTCATTCTCTGAAGCAAATATCACCCTGATACCAAAACTAGACAAATATACAACAAAAAAAGAAAACTACAGGCCAATATCCTTAATGAATATAGATGCAAAAATCCTCAATAAAATAGTAGCAAACAGAATACAGCAACACATACACAAAATTATACATCATGATCAAGTGGGATTCATCCCAGGGATGCAAGGTTGGTTCAATATACATAAATCAATAAATGTGATACACCACATCAGTAAAATCACAGACAAAGACCATATGATCATCTCTATAGACACTGAAAAATCATTTGACAAAATTCAACATTCTTTCACGATAAAGACTCTCTACAAGTTAGGTATAGATGGAAAGTATCTCAACATAATTAAAGTCATATATGATAAGCCCACTGCTAATATTATCCTGAATGGGGAAAAGCTGAAAGCTTTTCTCTTAAGAACAGGAACTAGACGAGGATGCCTACTCTCACCACTCCTATTCAACATAGTGTTGGAAGTACTAGCCAGAGCAATCAGAGAACAGAAGGAAATAAAGGGCATCCAGACTGGAAAAGATGAAGTCAAACTGTACCTGTTTGCAGATTACGAGATCCTATATATCGAACAGCCTAAAGCCTCTACAGAAAAACTCTTAGAATTGATCAATGATTTCATCAGTTACAGGATACAAAATCAACACAAAAAAAATCAGTAGCATTTCTATACTTCAACAGTGAACATACAGAAAAAGAAATCAAGAAAGCTAACCCATTTACAACAGCCACCAAAAAAAATAAATAAAATACTTGGGAATAAAGTTAACCAAGGATGTGAAAAATCTCTGCAATGAGAACTACAAACCTCTGTTGAGAGAAATTAAAGAGGACACAAGAAGACAGAAAGATATCCCACACTTTTGCATTGGAAGAATTAACATTGCGAAAATGTCTATACTACCCAAAGTGATCTACAAATTCAATGCAATCCCCATCAAAATTCCAATGACATTTTTCTCAGAAATGGAAAAAGCTATCCTAACATTTATATGGAATAACAAAAGACCATGAACAGCCAAAGCAATTCTGAGCAAAAAAATAAAGCTGGAGGCATAAGACTACCTGGCCTTAAACTGTACTACATACCTATAATAACCAAAACAGCATGGTACTGGCATAAAAACAGACACATGGATCAATGAAATAGAATAGAGAATCCAGAAATCAACCCATATACCTACAGCCATCTGATCTTTGACAAAGGCACCAAGTCTACACACTGAGGAAGAGACTGCCTCTTCAGCAAATGGAGCTGGGATAACTGGATATCCATATGCAGGAGAATGCCGTACCTCTCACCATATACCAAAATCAACTCAAAATGTATTAAAGAATTAAATATACACCCTGAAATAATAAATCTCCTTAAAGAAAACACAGGGGAAAAACTCCAGGAGGTAGGAGTGGGTACAGACTTCATCAATATGACCCCAAAAGCATAGGCAACGAAAGGAAAAATAAACAAATGGGATTATATCCAAGTAAAAAGCTTCTGCACAGCAAAAGAAACAGTCAACAGAGTGAAAAGACAACCAACAGAGTGGGAGAAAATATTTGCAAAATATACATCTGACAAGGCATCAATATCTAGAATATACAAGGAATTCAAACAACTTTACAGCAAAAAAAGCAAATAACCCAATTAAAAAATGGGCAAAGGAGCTGTATAGGCATTTCTCAAAGGAAGATACATGAATGGCCAACAGACACATGAAAAAATGCTCAGCATCACTCAGGATTCAGAAAATGCAAATCAAAACCACACCAAGGTACCATCTCACTCCAGTTAGGATGGCTAATATCCAAAAGACTGAGAATGTTAAATGCTGGTGAGACTGCAGAGAAAAAGTAACTCTCCTGCATTGTTGGTGGGACTATAAAATGGTGCAGCCTTCATGGAAAATGATATGGAGGTTCCTCAAACAATTACAGATAGATCTACCATATGACCCAGCTATCCCACTGCTGGGAATATACCCAGAGAAATGGAAATCATCGTGCTGAAGGGATACCTGTACTCCAATGTTTATTGCAGCACTATTTACAATAGCCAAGGGTTGGAACCAGCCCAAATGTTTATCATCAGATGAGTGGATAAGGAAACTGTGGTACATCTACACAATGGAATTCTACTCTGCTATAAAAGAGAAAGAAACACTAACATTCACGGCAATAGGGACGGACTTAGAGATATATTAAGTGAAATAAGTCAGGCACAGAAAGAGAAATACCACATGTTCTCACTTATTTTGGGAAGCTAAAAATAAATAAATAATTACACAAACAAATGGGGGGTGGGGTGGGGAAGAAGACACAACAATCACAATTCTTTGAACTTGTTAAGACAAGTGAACAAATATGATGTTGATGGGTGGGAGCTGGGAGAGGGACAGGGGAGGAAGGAATCAGTTAAGGGACACAAAAATCAACTACACTGTATATTGATAAAATAAAATAAAATAAAAAGATATGGGAAACATAACTAAAATGCAGAATTTTTTGAAAAAAAAAAAACATATGTGAACAGATCTTTGTGTGGACATATGCTTTCATTTCTTTTAGCTATATACGTAAGAGGGATATTACATTTCAATGGGGAAAATAGACAACAGAAGTAAGAAATACATAGTTATGTTAAATTGTGGCATATAGTTGCACTTCAAGAGGGGTCTTTAACCCAAAAAAATGACAGGTTAAGGGATCGCCAATCAATGGCCTCAAGGACACAGTATTCAAGAAACATCGTTCTTCTGTTTCCATCCTCTAAGTAAGTATTTAGGGTTTGCAAAGTTTAATTCAAAGTGATAGTCAGTTATTCATGATTAGTGTATTTCCACACATGCTTCTTCATTTCTCTTCACCACAGTACCTTGGTTCTCTCTTATCCAAATCCCATTTGGTTTAGATACTTTGAAGATTAAATATGCTCTAATACTTCCCTTTGCAAGAGAGATTCACAAAACTAGTACACATTTCTACAGATGGCTCAAACTTTTCCAAGTTTCCATATGCTTGGATTCTACTATACATAAGCTTTAGTCTCTTTATTTTCTCTCTCCTTTATGCCTCAGTTTTACTCTCCTCACTGTGGCTGATGAGGAAAATTCTTCTGTTGGTCATAAATCCAAGCCACCATAATTCTATCATAGATGACGTTTTAAAATCTGGGATGTGCAGTTGCACTCCTCAACAACAAGTCCAGTGCAAACATAGGCACAAAGAGTTCAGAGCATTTTTCAGATAGCATCCATTCATAATCCTGAATATGATCCTGCAGTAAGAAGAAGCTTACTGATCCCTCAGTAAGAAGAGCTGAATTACATAGCGCTAGTCCTGTCAGTACCTCTGTTACCTCATCAGGGGCATTAACCTCTCTAGCCTCAGTTTCCTCAACTGCAAAATGAAAAGTTTGGATAAAATGATATCTAAAGCTCTTTTTGGTTTGAAAAAAAATCTGTGACTCTATAGGTATTTAAATAGAAACCATATTGAAACTATAAACAACACACTATAGCCATTTTATATGACTGCAATTTAAGGAGAATAAACATATAAGAAAATAATCTTCATTATAAATCATAACTCTCAGCCACTCCACCCCAAGGACTGTTATTAGAAAGATGTTCTCCAAAGCGCTTACAGGTTCCAATGCCCACCTAACTGGTAGTATCTTTTCTTTCAAATGTGTATTTTTTATAAAAATTTATGATTCTACGGTCAATTTTAAGCTTATGCAGAGGGGGATTTGGGGTAATCTTTCCCCTCAAAAATTTCCATCCTCAGAGTTGTCACACAGATTTTGATACTATAATTTGTCATTTCTTTGGTACAAAGACTTATTCAAATGTGATCATGTCTGGAAAGGGAAACACATTAAATCAACAGCTGTCATTGATTTTTAACCACATGGCAGTATCCAAAATAATGGGTTATGGAGTTATCTCCAAAAGAGGGTGCGTGCACCTGCAGGAAACCACTAGATTTCTGCTGGAGTTTGGGAATAAAGTTACACTGATAATTTTCTTCTTAGTCATTTGTCATTTCTATTTTTTAATATGTTTTATAATGCATGTATATGATGGTACTTCAGAATGTTCATGGGAAGATTTGTATTATCTCTCAATTATATTTTTCCACAAACTTTTTAAAGTACCCTCATATGACTAGAGAAATGTATGTATATAATATACAAGTAACCAAAAATAACATTTTTGGGGTTGAATGCTCAAAATTTGGAGACCCTGGGCTATTAGATAGGTAAGTTTTGTGGAAGGGAAAGACAGCACAAAATCTGTTTCTAGCAGGGGTCCTTGAGAATGTCAGCCTAGGTGTGCTGGGTCTTGGGGTAGGGGTGGCACAGGACAGTTGAAGAATGTGAAAAGCCTGTATGGCAAGCAGTGGGGTAGGGGCTGAGGTGAGGCCAGGTGAGGATCACAGAGAAGTTATGAAACAGCAAATGGTGCTAAAAGTAAATAAATAAATAAAAAGGGAAAAAGGAGACTTCGCACCTTCAAAATTTAACTTTGCAAAACCCTATGTTTACTTTTTTGTGCTTAATACATGACTTTAGGGCATAGCTTTTGGGAACCTTCCTTACTTCAAATAGCATTATAATTAGCCCTGTGTGAATACGGCCTGCTCATTGTGTTTTAAATTAAAGCACCCAAATCTGTGTTATAACAATATTACTGCACCCACAAATAATTTCTTTATGTATGGAACAAGTATTAGATACTTAACTACTAATTTACATATTACATAAGTAATTAAGGCTGAACCCTACAATAAAACTATACTAATAAACATTAAGGAAACTTTGAATTGAGATAATTTAAATGTCTTAGTCATCTAAATAATATTGAAAGGATGTGAGAGAATCTTAACATTATATCCAAAATTTTGAAATTCATTTGGGTTTATTTATTTTATGTGGTACTAAAAATATGGTAATCATTAATATTTAAAGTTTAAGAGTAATTTGTAATTAAAGTAAACATATACTATAAATTCAAATTAGTAGTGAAATAACTAAATATAATTTTCCCAAGAAATATATTAAAATATGCTTATAGTTTTAAAGTTACAAAAATATAAAAATAAAAACTTTCCTTCAGCTTCACAGAAACCTTTTAATGGAAAACTGAATTCTGGTGCTTATTTTTGAGAACATGTACGAGTTATTTTTATTTTATTATGTAAAAAAAAGTCTCTTCTCTTTTTTTCCTTTTTAATATACCACACTTGGTTGACAAATGTAAATACTTTGAGAGGATATCCCAGCAGAAGCCATTGTGGTTTGAGGATTTTCTCGTCATCTTGTATTAGAGAAAATGATGCTGAATCATACACATTTAACAAATCAAAAAGCAACCAACATGTGTAAGTAATGAAAATGCCCCATAGTAAGTAATAATCATGATGCCACTACAGGAAAACAAGAACTTTTATTTGCTTAACACATTTTGCCATGTTTCATAGAGATAGAAACTTTTACCAAATACCCTTGAACTGAAATCCTTCCCACTGCACTTCATCTTTAAAAAGATTTTAATACTGACAATAGTAAATACTCTTTCTCCACAAAAATGAATTTCTGTTAGACACAAAGGACACTGTTCTTGTAATTGGTATAGACAAAATAAATAGCCCTTCCAGAACGTGGGGGACAATTCAAGAGAATCATATCATGTTCGCCAAAATGGAAAACTCACAAAGAAAAATACTATGGTCTCATTAGTGATAGCAGCACTAACTCTGCAAGAGATGGGACAGGTAGAGTGGTTTCTTCCGTGTCACAAACCTAGCCATGCACTCTATGTCGTAGAACTATAAAAAATACAAATAAAAATCTTGTAACCAGAAGGATAATAAAAGTAGGCAAATGGAGTCATCGGTGGACAAGAGATTTTAATTAGATTCTGAATGTTAATGAGAAAATTAATGAGTCATCAAGGAATTTGATGACTAAAGCTACATGAGAAAGCTTGAGCCCAAGACATGCTGTGAAGGATTGTAATGAAGTTACACCAAGAACAAACAATGAGAAGGATAAAAACAGGATGTTAAATGAAGATCTGTATAAGGAACAATTCACCAATCTGCACTTCCAATTGGCAGCAATTGAAAATTTACAATGTATCTCTTCTAGGTAAAATCCCCACACAATTCTTCTCTGAAGAGTTTGAATGGACTTGCTTAGTTAAGTCAAGATTTCTACTGTGAATGTTATTGCCAAGAATAAAACCCTCTTTGATGGGCTTCGGTGGGACCTGAGACCTGATATCTGCTTTCTGTTCAGTCAACTTGAAGTTAAGCCTGCCAGTTAACAAGCTATGTCCAGCCACACACTAAGCTTCAAGTCTACTATTCATGGGACATACCTAACTTAACATAGGAAATACACACTGGCTAACCAATACTTTCTTGCATATAAACAGACAACCAAGGGTTTTTAGACAAGTAGAGAGACGACACAGCATTAAAGAGAAAGAGCTATATAAATTAAGAGAAAAAATGATCTTAAAAAAAACAGGTAATTGAAGAATAGAAAAGAGCTTTTAAAGAATTATAATTTACAGATTCATGGAAGTTCAAAAAAGCATTATATGCATAAAACAAGAATAGGATACTGTACCAATGAAACTATAAGAATATGTGAGAAAGTTTGTGGAGAGTAAAACTACAGTCTTTGAAATTAAAAATTGCAATTAAAGGACAAATTAATAAAGTCAAAGAAATATCTAGGATTGTAGAGAAAAATACAAATATACTAAATATGAGAGAAAACAAAATATGAAGAAATAATACAAGACTTCTAGCACCTTACTAATAGAGATAGAGAAGGGAAGAAATTCTCAAAGAAATAATAGAAATATGAAACCACTGTTGTTTTGAGCAGAGGAGACACAGCCTGTAATGCATTTTAATAGGATATTTCTAGCTCCAGTAGCAAATAGACTATAGAGAATCTACAGTGGTAAAAAGGAAACAACTTAGACAACTGAAAGCATTCAGGAAAGAGATGACGCTACCTTGGACTAAAGTACTAGAAGTGGAGCTACTAAGAAGTGCTCCACTTAGAAGATTCTAAATGAAATTTGGAGGTAAAATCAACAGAACTGTGTTAGATGTGGGGTATGGGGAAAAAAAGGTGTCAAGCATGTCTCAAATATTTTTGGCCCAAGCAACTGGATGAATGGAATTCTGGTCTTCTCAGATGGGAAGTACTGCAGGAGGAGCAGGTTTTACCGATGAGATTCGGGAGAAAATACACAATTTAAATTTGCACAAGTCAAATTTGAACTTCATAGCAGACATCCTGCTGGATATGATGAATGGTCAGTAGGATATTAGAGTATGGAATTCAAGGGACATGATGCTGGCAACAACATTTAAAGCTAACACACTAGACGAGTTTATCAAAGATTGAGTAGAGAGAATGAATAAAGAGGGTCCATAGGCTGAGCCCTGGAGCACTTCTATGTTCAGATATGAAGAAGATGAAGAGGAATAAGCAGAGAAGATGCATCTAACGAAGTAGAAGGATCATCAAAGGAGGCTGGTGTCCCAGAGGTCAAGTGTGTTTCGAGAAGGAGGAAGTCATCATCTGTGTCAAGAACTGCTTCTAAGTGAAATAAGGACTTAAACGTGATCACTGAATTTTGCAACATGGAGCCCTTTGATGACATGACAGAAGCTGTCCCTATGAAGTAACAAGGATAAAATCAGTATAAAGTGTGTTCAAGAGAGAATGGAGAAGTTGAGGGAGATTATATACAATCTCTGAGGAGCTTTTCTAGAAAAGTTAGCAGAGAACTGGGGAGGAATCTGGAAGTATGTTGAGATCAAATAAAAACTTTTTTTTATTATGTGTATTAGTGTGTGTGTGTGTGTGTGTGTGTGTGTGTGTGTGTGTGTGTGTGTGTGTGTGTGTGTGTGTGTAATACTGGGAATGTTCCTGTAGGCAGGGGTAATTTGATGCAGGAGAGAGAGAGAGCAACTGCGGAAACAGAGTCCCTAAGACACGAAGAGAAAAGCAATGCCCCAAAGAGGGGCTAACCTTGGATGGCACAAAGACAATTTATACTTTGTACCTGGAAGGAAGGCAGAATGTTTGGGGACATATGTATGTGGGTTGGTAAATTTTGCAGAAGCACACAGAAGTTGCCTTTTGATTGTTTCCAGTTTTTTTCAGTAAAATAAGAAAAAAAGGCATGTATTGAAAGAGGTTAGAGAAGAGCTGAAAAGGTATGAAATAATCCTTGAGGAGAGAAGTACAGCACCTAAAGAACTAAAGGAGGATTGCAAGGCAGCCCTAAGAGCCCACTTGACATTAGTGGTCAGGAACTTAGAGACATGGGATCCTGATGTGTTTTTCCTCAGCACTAGTCAGCTGCCTGGGCAGCTGCACAGTGGGTGAAGAGTTGAATGAAATAAGCTTGGAGTTCTGCCAGGCCAAGGTAACAGCAGGGGAGATGAGCAAATGAGCTGAGACGATAAAGGGAGTCATTATAATGATGGACCCAGGATCTAGGCTGGGTAAGGATGCAAGTGAGTTTAGGAGGAGTGTGATGGGCAGTGGAAAAGCAGGGAATTTGGAAGAAAGGAGTTTGGGAGTCAGGATACTAGAGTGAGTGAGGAAGAAAGAAAAAGGAAGGTCATGAGAAAGGGAAGAAGGATTGAAGGGAGGGAGGAAGGAGGAGAGAGAGGGAAAGCAGGCAGTGCTCTGAGATTGGAGCGCGTGAAACTGAGATTAGGGAGGGGTGCAATAATTCAAAATGTCAGTGTCAAGATCTAGGATATGGCAAGAGTGATTAAGGTGGGGTGGAAGGCAAGTTCACAAAACATGAGGAGGCAAAGGGCCTGAGCCATCAGGAAACTGGAAAGATTTATTTGCATGGATACTGAAATCGCCAAGATTTATGAGGGGATCATGTCAAAGACAGATAATGGTAAGTTGGTTGATAGGATCTACTTATGATTGTAAGTTGATAAGATGAGGGAGACATGTCTCAGGAATCTGGTGATGATTGTGGCAAGAAAGAGGAGAAAATAGTGTAACTGAGGGGCAGGCATAAGTTTCTGAAAGAGATGTTTTAAAGAGAGGAAGGTGTTACAATGGTTTGGAGGCAGCGATGAGAACAAGGGAGATCCCTCCCCCGTCCTTCAGGCGTGGTGGTATGAAGGTTGTAGAAGAACAATAGTCAAGACTAGACAGGGCAACAAATACAGGCATGCTCAGGGAGCCGTGCTCAGGGGAGAGGCAAGGGCTGAGTCACATTAGGGGATGTGCAGAACCATATGGCGAAAGTCTGAGGAATGAGAAATGACTTAGGAGTTTCGAGTGTCTTATGTTGACTGAGATAAACAGGGATGTAGGCCATGACCAACTCACTCCTAAGGGTCTTCTGAAACTGTGGTAGTAGGCTGTGAAATGTGTAGGGCTGGGAGGAGGCAGGGACTTTTCCAAGAGCAGAAAGAATTCCCTGAGTCCCTGCTCTGGTCACTGCTCTGGTGTCCTAGCTGTTGGAGGGGAAGTGTGAGAACACAGGAAGCTCTGGTTGATGTCTCAGAGGCTCCCCTATGTCTGTGTTTATATTACCTTATATTTGCATATTGCTTAATCATCATTACCATTCTGTGAGGGAGGTATTATAACTTCCATTTTACAGATGAGAAAACCAAGGCTTGGAAAAATTAAGTGATTGAACCAAGGTCATACAGATAATAAAATCCAAAGCCTGGTCTAGAACCTAGGTCTTCTCGCTATCAAGCACTCTTTTCTCAAAATTGCCCACATTTTGCCCCAAAACTATGTATTCAGAAACAGTCCCTCACAGCAATTGGGAAGTACATGCTACATACCAAAAACATGAAAATGGATATCTTTTAAGAGCTTAATTCATTATATCAATGAATTGCATATCAACACATACGTGGTTTATTAGGCAATCCTAACATCTGACTGGTAAGAGTTTATTTTCTAACTAATCAGAAGCATGAGTATATCTAAATAAAAATACATATGCACATATGAACAGGAAAAGGTAGCCCAGATTGAACATGGATTTCATGGACTGGTAGAAAAGGAAAGAACAGTATTGAATCTAAGAAGGATATTCTAGCGCTAGAGACTATTCTGTAATTCAGAGCAACGACATTTTATCACTTCCAACTGAGGCCTGGGTAAAATGGCCATGTGATGACGTACTTCTCACTAAACAAACTTCAAACAACTATTTCAAACTCTAGATACTCTTAAGTCTCTGGGTTTTCCTGAATAACGGTACTAGCAGTTAGGACCGTGGAAATAGCTAACCTCTTCTGTAAATAAATGAATTAGCATTCTCAATACTATTTCAATTACCTGTGATTGTAACTTCTTTCAATCTATCAGCCAGTACATAAGGAAATCTATTTTCTCACATCAAAGATGAGGGCCAGAGTCAGAATTGTATTAAGTATATTGTGGTTATCAGCAAAGCTTACCATTGGAACTCTCCCTTCTTTAGATTTAAGATAATTCTCTCTTCACTTGAAAATATGTGCAAAATTGCTACATCAAACAGTCTTCAGTAGTGTAAGTTAAATGTGTGATAATTTTTTTTACACAATATAATTTCGACAATATATTTATAAAGTTTTCTTTATTGTACATAGTACTTTTAGATGACTAATAAAAGAAGTATTTTATTTGCTATCAGAAACAGTGGGATTGATAATTATAGACTTCTCCATATGAAAATATTTCTCTTAACTTTCTGTACTTTCTTTGACATGTGGTGTATCACTAACAGTTGCTACAATGCAACATGTACTACGTATTCATTCATTGACTCACCTGAATTTTAAATATTTTAGAGGCTTGCTGTTTATATACAATAGATCAAACAACAATAAGAATAAGACAGAGGTTATTCTAAAGGGAAATACAACCAAACTAAATAGATTAAGAAATAGTAACATAAGAAATATCAAACGGCATACAAAGATTTACTGCCCTCCAGTACAGACAATCATGTCAATGACAGTGTGTTTCAGTCAGCTCTGGTTAAATAATGCTGTGACAACAAACAACCTCAAAAATCTCAGTGGCTTACAAAATAAATGTTTATTTTTCACTCATATTACATGTCTTTTTGGGTTCTGACATGGCATCTGTCCCAAGTTTCTTTGTCCCCTTCCTAAAACTGTGCCAGGCTTAATAGCAAATGGAAGAGATAGCATGGTGCAGCCCACAGAGTTGTGAAAACCTTTGTTCACAAGCAGCAGCACAACTAGTTTCCACTCATTTTCCATGGTCAAGAGAAACTGGGGCTGGAAGAGGCACAGGAAGAGGTGGCACAGTGATTCTTTAAAAATGTTTAATATTTTAATATACTTTTTAAAAGCTAATGTGTGTTTACTAGAGACAAAACACGTTACTAGAATATTTTAGAAGCTGTGTAGGATCCCCTAAAGACTCAAGCAGGAATGCCACTCCAGGTATGAGGCAAGGAGGTCTCTTGACGAAAGGAGCCATGCTTGGATTATATGGAATATGTAATATGGAACTTACTGCCCTTTTTTCCCCTCTACTTCTTGGGCTATTTGCCTCTTACTTGCAATCAGATCCTATGTTGACAACTGGGTTGACTGCTCCCGATTCACTGTGGCTTCGCACAGTATTCACACTTGTCTCTGGCATTCACACAGTTTCGATCAGTTCTCTCACCAGTTTTGTCCAAGTTCTAATCCACACTGCTCTGTTCCGCTTAATGAGTCCCAGAACTTCAGCCTCTGCGTCCTCCAAGCACCTGGACCACATCTGCCCACATTTGCTCAGTCCAAATCCCAGACCTGGCTCCTCTCATCAAATCTGGCAGATCAATGCCATTATTGTCTACTTATTAAGTAATTGCATTTTTGGTACATAAAATCTGGAAACATAGGGTCCACAGAGGTGGAAATTAACTTCTCTCATAATAATAAGTTCACAGCCTATTGTTCTTTGAGTTTGTTGCAAAGAAGGGACTTTTATGGTCAGGAGTGGTCAGAAAAGGGTGAACAACAATGGTGGGACTTGGGCTAAGAGCATTTGGAAGAATGAGACAAACTCAAATTATATGCTTATTTAGCAACTTTTTAAAAATATAATAATGTACATAATTATCACATAGAGGTCACATATACTTCAAATTTCATTTGTTTTATCTATAACCTCTATATATACAAACCATCTACCTATAACATACTTAAGATTGATAACAGCATGGGTATAACTATAAACCTCATTAGTTTATTCTTAAATTTTAAAAAAAGTCAAATAAGAACTACACAAATTGAACTTATAACAAATATTCTTAATAATAAGGGGAGACAGGCTGTAAACAAATACTCATTTGGCCACATTTTTAGTGGCCTAACTAAACTCTTTACAAAATGTTCCTGTTTCTTTGATAATTGCACTGCCAAATTGTTTTGTTTCACATTTAGGATGAAAAGGCAGAAGTGTGTGTTTTTGGATAAAGGATACTTATCTATTTAGGCTTTAGGCTCTGCCCAACACAAAAAAGGGACTTAGAAACAGTACAGAGAAATATTTTCCATTTCTCCCCTTCTCTCTTAGACACAAGTGGATGAAACTAAACCCAATGGCACTTTATGAAAGCTATGTTTGAGTGCAGCATCATATGCAGCCAATCTTTCTTTTTTGTAAAAATGGTTGACCTTGTTTACAAACTTCCTGTTTAGAGGCAACAAGTAATTTTTCCTGCCTAACATATGAGAGCTATTTTACATAATCTTTTCCAACTTTCCTTAGAGTATCCTCCAGGGATCAGGAATTCAGGTTAGCTGGTGAGTTTTTGTCTTTCATTATTTTCTTGTCAAATCTGCTGGTTTTGACACTTTTTAAATAGTGGTATTCACCAGTAGCTGGTTCCAGCAGGCCCTGAAATAATACGGGTTGTGCGTGTTCGAACTCCTTCTTGGAGACACGTAACAGAAGGTACTCAAAGCTGATGTGTGATGATGGTTCTTAGCTTTCAGTAGATTTGCCTCAGTTTTCCATGTGGGAATCTCTCCAGGGAAAAAGTTCAAGCACTGAGCTTACATTCTCCACCCTTGTTTTAAAGTCTGAGATGCGAGGGAAGGGAATTAATTTTCATATGAATTAAAGATGACTCTAACAATATGTTTCTTTTCAAGGTTAATAAACAGGAAAAGGCAAGTGATCAAGATGTAACCATAATTATTACTAGATTTACTTCAGACTGCTACTTAAAACTACAAGACACTATCATTACAGGCAATCCCTTTTAATGTCAACATCAATTTAAATTACCCAGAATTTTTCAGTAAGTGGTCTAAGCTTTTTCAAGTTTAAAATGACATCATAAAAGTGGTGTCATATTTTTGCAATTCAATAATGATGAAAATAGTAAGATTAAAGAGCATTCTAGTCTCAAGTTATTGTTTCTCATAGCTAGTAAAGTCTTAAAACACACAGTAGATCAGTAATTATAAATGTAAAATCAATTTTAGATTAAAAGTAAGGTTAAGTCATAAAGGAAGTTTGTGGTATTGTTCTGAGTGCTAATTGCAATAATTCTAAAGATTGACAGAATATTCATTATTGCCCACTGATAGTAAAGACACATTAATTTACTCAATACCATATGTTTTGACATAGAACTGATTTTCTTAGAGATAAGTTACTTGTTAAGCAGCATAACCACAAAAAATGTCAATAGTGAAGTTTTCAATAGTTCACTTAATTTAGTAATGTACAAACATATTCAAATAAAGTTTACCTAAAAGTTTAAAATGGGAGAGATGAACATCTCAAAGTGCTTATTTGCTCAAATCTTTTGTACTTATTTTCCATCATTTTATTCGCAATTCTTCCTGTTGAAAAGGAATTTATCATATCAACAGAGTACAACCAGTATCTACATTCATATATAAAAACTGTAAAAGCTTAAAAAACTAAAATATATTCATAACAATAGCTATGTTTCAAGGGTGCAACTTAGGTACTGACAATAAAAGCTTGGATTTTGGAGGCAAGGATTCACACCTTGGCTCTGTGACATAGTAGCATACCTCTGCGGTAAAGAGCACACGTCCTGAATCCTGAATGCCTAATTTTGAAGCCTGGTCCTGCCATTGACTAGATTTGTGACTTGGGAAAATAACAATCTTCCTGGGCTTCGATTTAATTATCTATAAAAGTGAGAATAATTACCATACCTACCTCATAAGGTTGCTCGTGGGCTTTAAATTTTAGGGGGTATATTAAGCACTTAGCAGTAGGAGGCTCACAGTAAGTGCTATGCAAGTGTTTGCTTTATCATTATAAGTATGACGATCATTCTTATTAGGAGCTGAATGATTTTGTCAGTTATCTAACCTCACCAAACCTACTTCCTCATCTTTCAAATGGGATAATAACAGTATCTAGCTCACAGCGTTGTGATAAGGACATTATGTGATGTCAAACACTTGCCAAGTCCACAGTACACAGGACGTGCTCAGGATTCGTTGATAACTTTCAGTGGCTGATTTCTGAGATTTCTCAGTTCTCTAGTGGGTGGGCTACAATGAATTCTCTGGTAGCAGAACTCACACTAATTTTCTAATTATTTCTAACTCTCTCTCTTCCATTAACATGGGAAGGATGATAAGATATAAAGGACAAAACTACTCTGCAAAATACAAGATGTGTATAAAAGAACCCCTTCAGTTGGGGTAGCCTCTGAAAAGGTGCGTATGTCTATTTTTATCCCATTGCACAGATTTCCAACTCTCTGGACTGATTCTTTGTAAAAACACAGTATTCACAATTATGGTTGGAAAAGTTACAGTAGCGTTATTCAAATTCATGATGACACTCAAGGGAAAAGGTCAGTCCTGTCAAGAGGTGGCTCTTCTTTATTAACTTCATATCTCTCACAAGTTTCTTACATGAGCTTTCATATCAATATTCCTGTGATGCAGCATGACTTAAAATGTGACATCACCATAGAGAAACAGCCCCTGAGACTCCATCCTGAGAGGATTATATCTCCAGTATCAAGTCCTTAGTAGTAGAAGAAAAGGATAGGAAAGTCCATTTTTAAACAAAACTTCTATTAGCCAGATCCCAGATGCACATATAAAACAGTCATAATTACTTGGCTTTTATTATGTCTTCCGACTCAGCCAGAGTCTGAGATGGAGCAGAAGGAAAAGTTTAGGTGTGCTTTGCACTCTTGCACTTCTCCAGCCCCACCTCCTCAGCTCATCTGACAAAGTGCTTAAAATTAGGGAGCTGGCTCTCATCCCTTGATCCCTTCCCCAGGATGCCAAGAGTCTCTACCTTAGGTTGCATTAGTGATTGCTACTTTTTTTATCCAATCCTTGGTGTAGACTATGCTTAGGAAAAGCACCAAGTAGAAGAGAAGAAAATCAAAAACATCACCTTGCCATGTTTTTAGAAAGATAAACTCAATTGGCCTTGATGCACAAAGGCTTAAAAGATGAAATAGTCTATCTTCTGTGTAAACCAATGATTTAGATAAAATTAGAAACTCTTTCCTCATCAAGAGAAAAATGGGGTCTTACTTTTTTAAAATAAAAGTTCTACTATTTGTTCTTTTCCTTTCCTTTAGTTTTATTTATATGATCAAACATCCTAAAGTTTCACATTCTCTCATTTTACTTGATTAGAGGCAGGATGTGTCATTTTGTTGGGTATTGTTATAACTGGTTTGATGTCTCCAACTAAAGGTGTTATTTCAATCCTTCCATGGCCTATTTTCAAAATAAACCCATTTCATAGTGATACTATGTGCAAAATCAACTAGAAATTTTAGCATATGCACTGCACCCAATAGAGATCACTGGAAGGCTTTGAATGCAAGTAATAAGGGAAACGGTGGCACCAACAGCAGAAATTGAGAAATCAGCAATATGATCTTGTGTGCAGAATATTGACTTAGAAAGGCTGAATTTGAGATGATGGCATAGTATCTAAGGATAAGAAGCTGGAAAAGCAACTTTTGTGTACGAAAAAGCTCAAGGTAGTAAATAAACATTTCGGAGTCATAAAATAGTAATTGCTCTAATTTTAAAAAGACTGTTTTATGATCGACTACTAAGTTATATGTCAGAACATCATTCTAAGTAATGTTCACTATTCTGAGGTGAGCATTAGAAACATTTTCTTGTTTGATTATATCATGGTGCATCACATGTACAAAGAGGTAGCATAGCATAATTGCTCCTGTGTGTCTGATCTGTGGACCAACTTCTGACTTGCCTGTCTCTGGAATTGTGTTCATCATAATACAGGACCATTTGCTGATGGCTGGTTGTGGGGGTCTTGAGTCATATATCATAAGCCTGGGAAGTCCATCATGTTCACATGGTCTCTGAATTACTCTTTAATTTGTCTATGTTTCACTTTTTCTTTGGTGTTGCTATATAATGCAGTTCACCCTTAACCAGATGTCATTTTACACCCAATAGATGATCATATTTCATAGCTGGCTAAATTGATTTCTGCATTTAGTTTGTAGAAAACTCAGGGATGTTTCCAGACCCAATATACTAGTAAATTCAAGACTGGCAACTGAGAATTGTGCAAGGAGCAAAAACAAAGGTAACTGGCCTTCAAAGCCAGTATACAGACCAAGGCTAGAATAAAAATATAGGAGAAATGAAAAAGAAAAACAAAACCTGCAATTAAATTAAAAGGCATTAGTACTTGATTTTAATTTGATTCTCCTTTTTTTACATCAAGAAATGCAACAATTCATATTTCAGTTTACCATATTTGTAACACATTTTTGAGTTTTCATACTTTAAGAGAAATTTTAAAATAAAATTGTCATTAATGAAAATAAAAGTCTTCTTTCCCACATGAGTTTAAAAGGTATCACAGGACTTCAAGTTAATATTCTCACTTAAAAGACCTAGACAAATGGCCCATAATGACAAATTACATAATTTTTACTTGTTTTTAAAACCTAATGTTTCAAGTTATTTTTTAGTAAAATCTCAAATTTTACTAAACATAATAAAATCTCAAATTTTACTGTAACATATATGTATATAAAATGTCATACACACATACATATATACATATAAAACATAACTTGGTCTAATTTACCAAAAATCCTTATTATAAAAATTAAGCTCTGTCTTAATTGTTATTCGTAATTTTAAATCAATTGTTCTTAAGCTCTAATGTGCTGGAGGAAAACCTAAAGATATTTCTGTATCCTGAGAGAGTTTTACATGAGTCTGGACAAAAACCCAGAAATCTGAAATTTTCACAAATATACCAATAATTTTAAGGCAAAAGTCTTCAAACACCCTTTGAAAGATTATTCTAAATGGTTCTAGAAATCTTTAAAAACCAGAGTGAATGTTATAGCTTTATGGTAATAATCATGTTAAAGTGGATATCTTAGGCCATTCTTTATGAGTCAAAGCATGTCTTTATAAAAGCAAATGAAATTTTTAAAAATCTTTTGCAGATTTTCAAACCAAATGATATATAGGTATAAATATACATATACAACTAAATGAGTTTTAACTTTGGGAGTCCTGCAGTCTTGTACAAGTTTTAGATCAAATATATTCAACATGAAATAATCTTTTGTTCTAGAGTTCTTAAGTTCTACCAGTGTATGTTGAGATTTAGAGTACTCTGTTATGAACAATAAAAACACTATATAATGTCAAACAAAATAAGACGGAATCTCCATTGCAGCCCATCAAAAGATACTAAGCACGACCTAAGATCTGAAATTCTTTGGCAAAAGCTGTGTTGTGGGGAGAGGAGATACTGAGTAGGAGGGGCTGGAAGCAAGGAGTGGGGTTTTAAGGACTGTCTTTCCATTTTCTTTCACACCACTCTCCTCTCCATAAAAATGTAATTTTTTATGGAAAACCCTACAAAATACTGATTCAAGAGGTGTCCTGGGCCTTTTTTCGTACTGAAAACTGATTTATAAAAGATAAGCCATCATCCTAGATGAATATTTAGAAACCAAGTTTAGGAACCCATGGTACAAACAATATTTTTTATGTAGGAATAGCTTTATTTTGGAAGGCAATTGTTCTGGACCCTTTCTCCAAGCAAGCATGATAAATGTCTTAAGTAGCTTATATGTAATTTCACTGAGAACAAAATTAATCCTCTAAAATTATTATTGTTTCAATTAAATGCAAGAAAATACTGCATGAAACTAAATTACCAAGAAAATCAATTACCAATAAACCGACAGCATATTTGTATTATAATTTGTCCTTTAAATAATCAAATGTTCTTCCATAAGCTTTAGCATATTTCCCCAAAAGGGTTGACATGGCATTTTGTCTTGTCTTTGAAAGCTATCTTTTGCTGTTAATTTGCATTAAACAAACAACAAAAAGACAAGAAAATCAAAGGAAGTACCCCTATATGGTTCTCCCACACATCTTCAGCTGTGTGAGCAGGCAGTTAAAACATGCAAATCCAGTTTGGAGGAAATTCGACATCTCTATTATAGATGAAAGGTAAACAAAGCAGATGAAGGATTAGTGCAATTCCAAATTTAAGATATTGCTCTCAGTGACTTATAATAAAGTGGTGTTGCATACGGTGGCATGTTTTAGATGACATTTCAATTGTACGAGCAATTTGCATTCTATCTGACATTAAATAACGTTCTTTGTATTATGAATTCCAGCAGCATCCTCATCTCCACAGCATAAAGATATGAACTATGAGGCACATCTTAATGAAGGGAGTAAGTTTTCCTGTCAATCTGAAATGTGAGACAAGGCAGTACCTGGACTAAAACGCCAGCAACATTATTGTGAGTTGCCCACTCCTGGCATAGTACAAATCTTCAGCTAAGGCATACTTCTTATTAAATAAAGATCTATAACTGAACACATGTATCTGTAATATCACTACAATCCAAAGAAAATTAAAAGACAGATTATGTCCAGGATATTACATGCACCACCACAGAGCACTGCTAGAATCTGGTATGGTCCTGTTGCTAAGATACCTGGCTAATGCCACGGAAACGAGCCCCTCTTACTAATCTAGTACAATCCATGCATGCTTCCACATATTTTGGCAGGAGAAAGTAGGAGTCCACTGACAATGGTTTGGGATATTACTAGCCAGTGTTCCTGAATTTATACATTTTTTATCTCTTTCTGGTAAGCTTCAACGATCTTAGT
Organism: Cynocephalus volans; assembly: GCF_027409185.1. NCBI lineage: Eukaryota > Metazoa > Chordata > Mammalia > Dermoptera > Cynocephalidae > Cynocephalus > Cynocephalus volans. The sequence goes on along the minus strand of NC_084468.1, from coordinate 96,961,441 downwards.
GAAATAAGAAATGTAACACTCTGTTAATGGCATTTGGTTGCTTTATGCCATTTAAAACAAGTAAGATTACTTTTTATCCTTCTGCATAGTCAATAAAAGTTGCTTAAAAAGGTAATTATTTAAGTGCCTTTGGTTGCAAAATTGTGGTGTTCCCCAAAATGATTCCCCTTAATCTTTGTGATTTATATTGTTATACACACATAAATGACTAACTGCATTTTCTCTCTCTATTGCTCTCTTCAAGGAGAATGCAATACACCAGTTTCCCTGGCTGCATATTGAATAAGAAATCAGGATACTAAAATAAAATACTTTTATCAGAAGTTACTTACAACCCTATGATACATAAAGCTGGTTTACAACATTGTTTCCAAAGATTTTCGTTTTATTCATTCAAAAAAAAAAATAGAGAGAAAGAAAATTAAAAGCTGTTTTCTGCATGACAATAATATATAAAATTCCAAAATGAAAAATAAATACTTTGAGGCTTCCCCTGCCCAGAGTGCTTTACACCTCTAGGGGTCATTTTTTTTATTTTGAAACAGTCTGCCTTTGTTAAAGCAAACTAAGCAAAGATTCCTATGGAGAAATCAAACCATTTTTGTATGGAAGTGTATTCCTACTCTGTAGTGCAATATGATCTTCAGAGCATCAGCAATAGTAGTTCCACTGAGCTCAAGTTATGATAACAATAACTTTTGCAGATGTTTGTAGCTGTCAAATATTTTTCAGTAAAATGTCAGAAGATGTGCTAAAAAGTTAAACCAGGAAAATTATTGTAAAGTAATTGGTTCAAATCAAGAAGGCAAGGGGAGGTCAAACATTAATCCCTGTGCATAAACAGTGAATGAACTATAGAGAAATAACAGTGATATTGATTTTTTAGGAGGAAACGATTACATACTGTATAGGTAGATACACAGTAAAGTGGAAGCTTATACATGTACTGGTGTGCAAATTTAAAGTTGCACATCTCAAAAGGACTAATTGATTTAAACAGAAGTTTTTGTTCAGATTGGCTGGGTATTTTTACTCATATTTGCTTTTTCATCAATATTTAGCCCAGCTTTGACAGTAATGAACCATAACCTGATTATGATAAGTTTATGTTACTCATACTCTTTTCTGTTTTCCAGTCCATGGATTCCCAAGGTCATATTGGAAGGTTATTTGACCAGAAACCATGGGGACTTCATGGATTTAGAATTCCATTTTCAATGTTATGACAATAGCTCATCATGATATTGTGCCTTCATTAGTGCGAAAAACAAATATCACAACTATCAATATGTACTAGAGAACACTAGAAAATGTATACATGTGTTCATTCTTTTATTCATATGCTTCCAGTATTTTGAGCCCCTCAGGACATTGTTGCAATGAAAATTATTTCTAAATTACTGCCTAGGAGCAGTATACAAGGGTAACTGTATTACAAAACAGGAGATTGTTCACGACAAAGAAGAAATAAATCAATAACAGGTGCAAGTATCTCAGATTCTGTTACTTCAACATAAATTGTCCCTGTAAGAAGGACAGAAAAATGTTTTTACAAACCTTTTTCTTTTTTCAATTCTCACTGGAATCCCATGTCAGAAGAGAAAATGGCTGTTTGCTTAGAATAAAGTGTCTTAGCTATCTACGTGGACCTGACAGTAATGGCAAAGGATGGCCGATCAATATCCATCTTCTTCATTCCTGAAGTAATAACTTTCAATAGGAAAATCTATTTACTTTTACTTACCTTTATTTTATTTCATTTTGCTTTAAAGAAGTTCATTCCAGAGGGAGGGTTTACCTTGCAAACAGCAGTTAACAAACTGATGATTTAACTAAGGACTCTGAGCCAGTAGGGGTGCTACCATTTGCTGTACCTGTGCGTTAATGCTAAGAAGAAACATATTCCTCTAGATTCTAAATTTGTTATTCAAATGACAGTCACTAAAAGCTTTCAAGGCCCACAGCTGCTTTGTATGAAAGGTATATCAACAAGGTCAATCAGAAACAAGGGTCAACATTTACATTCTTATATGTAGGGCTTCTGGAATGTTTACATTCTGTTTGCTGAAGACACTATGTGATACTGTACTGTGAGATCAGCAAATTATCACTGGAAGAGGATTTAAGAAGGAAACCCTAAACTCTTTCTAGGGAAGACCCGTGGTTTCACAGATCGTATAAAGACTGTAGTCACAAAAGGCCATGTATTTCTCTGTCCAGGTATACAATACAGAAGGAGCTTTCATCCCAAATTGTCACAACAGTCATTATCTTAAATTGCACTTCAAAATGAAGCACTCAACATATATGATTATTAGCACTAAAATAAAACATTTTCCAATGTTTAAAACATTCTCTCTTCTCTTTACCCCTTCTTTCTCCCTGTCATCCCTGAAACTGTTTTATAATCATGATAGATTTTTATTTCTATTGAGCTAGAATTGGTTTAAAAGTTATGGCTTTTTGTTTCCTCAACACATTTTTTTTACAGATTGACTTTCTTTTTCAAGGGGGTGAAAATTAACATTTCAAATATCAGACATTTAATAGCATTCAATGACAATTCTTGTTAGTGAATCCACTGAGTAATTTTTATCTTATTAACTTTTATTTTTGAAACTGTAATTTAAAATGCAGTGAATTTTAAAAACTACTGTAACTGTCTTTATAGAACTATGGATTTGGCATCATGAAAAACAAATATTTTTATCAACATTCAGACTACAATTTTTTTTAATTTCCCTACATCAAAAAGAAATTTAAAAATTATTCACATACACATTCACATATACATACACAGTGATTTTAGACTATGAATGCCAGAGAATCTTTTATACTAGAAAAGTTGCTCAAAAACATTGATATTAATATCAATAATTTAAAGTTTTACAATAACAGGAATGAACTAAACAGCAATCTGAGACTACTAATTCTCATTGTGAATTTTTAAGTTAATAATTGGTAATTAGTTTTAAATCAAAAGGAATAATAAAAACCTATTTCTGAATTCTCATTCACACATAAATCTCAGAACACTCATTGTGTATATTTGTTACTAGGGAAGGAGATCACTGGTACTAAACCCCTCCTTAAATTAACTGCAAGATGGGAAATAAATTAGAGGCAGTACCCTCCTTAGAAATTGTGAAAAAACGTATACGAATATAGATGTAATAAAGAAAATTAATTGCACATAAAGTAAAATATACATAATAATGAGCAAATTATATTTCACTTCTATTAATATCTAAGCATTCATTAGTAAGAGGATATCAGCAAAGAAAAATACATGTATACTTTGTCTGATATTTGCACCAGATATAGAGGATAACATTTTACATGAAGGTGATCAGCCTTTCACTTTGGTGAACTTCTCTCTGCATTTTCATGTGTGTGCATGTGCACCAGGAAAATAATACATGAGAAAGCCTTGTATATTGTAAAACACAAAAGACAGATACTCCAGCTAAGTAGGGCCCACAATAAATCTAAAGAAAAACCATTTTCAATTTTATAAAAAAAAAATAGTTTCACTTGTTAAAAGGCACCAAGGGATTAGAAAAAATATATTCAAGGTCTTAAAGATTTTAGAAAGCATTCTGTTGTAGTTGTTCTCAATGATAGCAATTTTTATTCATTGGTTTGTACCTGAAACATATTTCATTGTAGAATTTCATCCACTATTTCATGTTCCATTTATTGCCATTAAACTACATATACTACAATCTTCAAGAAATAATTACATTTATTTTAGGAAAATCAAAATATATAATAAATATTGCTCTTTAGATATATGATTTTTGAAGAAGTCTTTTTATAGGATTAATCTTACTATAAGGAAGAATAAGTGTTATTGAAAATATAAACAAATATTCAGGAAAGACATAAAATTTAAGACATAGTAAGTTTAAATCTCAAATTTAGAGCAAATAAAAACTATTACTTATCTCTCAAGGTAAGCTCATTTAATATTCCAATTAAAACTGAGAATTTGCAAGTTCAGTTGTTTTGCCAATAATTATTCAATATGTGTTCATTGAATAAGTAAAAAGAGAAGCCAACTTACACTTAACAGTAATATTTTCAGTTCTGAGGCCTAAAAGAAGGCAAACATATTCCTTCTACCTTCTCACTTGGTTGTATAAAATCAGAACTCTTAAAATCTTGAATACTTTTATGACTACATGATTAAGGTAAAAACTTGGTACCAATATGTTCAATGCATTGCATTTGTGAATTAATTTTCTCATCTTCCTGTGAAGCCCTGCAGACTGCCAGATAGGAACAGTGGACAGACATGCAAGGGGAGTGAGACAAAGACCCTCGCACAAGCCACTGCTGCTGCACGCATGCTGCAAAAAGAAAATTCAGAAAATTACATTGTATTTGGAGAAACTAAGTTAAAAAATGTTCTCACGGTAGGGAATTGTCATGTAGAAAACTTCAGATCATCATTTTTTTCCTAAATGATATCAAATAAAACAATCTTTTAAAATAGCCATTAAGTGGAATGGTGGTTGCTGGCAGTGGGGCGGTGGGGGTAGAGATGGGAGATGTTGGTCAGGAAGAATTAATAAAAATATTTTTTAAATAGACATTGAAAATAAGTATTCAAGAGCTTCTAGCAAACTCTATCTATTATAAAGCCCTGGAGCCCATTGAAGAAGCCCAATAAGTATCTTTTTGACTTATGCGTTTCTTCTAAAAATGTGTGTGTGCATCACAATTATACAACTAGCTCGACATGTGGAATTCCAGACAAATACTTATACTTTCTTACGCCACTGGGTCAGTCTATTGATTTCCTCCCCAATTCTTTGTTTCCCAGAGTTTTAAAGAAGTAACTATCTGCATGGTTTATGACCATCTTTTAAATCTCAGCAAAGGACATGCCATAATTAGGCAATCTAGGCCGTAATCTTAGGATCAAAATCACACACAGTTGTAATAACTGGAACATAAGGCAACTTGGCTTGTTCAGATTCCTCCATAGTTACGTTAGTTTTTATTTTTAACTAGACAGATTTACCTCATCCCTATTTTAGAAGCCTCTCAGGCTTTATACCTGACTTCCCTCAAATCTGGACCCAAATAAACAAAATTGGTTTATATACACACTCTTAAATTGTTCAATAGTTGATTTCAGCTTTGGCACTGCAAAAGTAATAGAGTTACAACAATAGAGTTGCTAATCTGTGTGAAGTATGTGTATATGCCTCTTTTTATTTTACATGACTTGGCAGTAGTGAAGGCCTAAATAGCGTAGTCATTGACTTTCATCTGAATTACAACTGTCGAACACTTAGTGCATTTGTTTGATTTACACATATTTATAAAGACTGTGTGTGAGTGTGTATGTGGGAGCACTGAAATTCTGAATTCTTAAATTCACGTTTATCAATGACATTTTTTGACAAAAAAAAAATTATTATTCTACCTAGTTCAATGTGATAGAAAGAGACAATTTCAGAATTGCACAACAGCCAGCAAACGATGAAGTGAATACAATGAGAGTAGCTACATTAGTCTTCTCTTCTCACAGGCAGGAGCTCAAAAAATGCTTTTGGACACAATGCTTTATTCGAAGAGGTTTCACACATGCATTTTTAATCAGGATTATATTTCACAGAGATCTGTCACCGCTCACAAGTGCAGCCGGCCGGTCCTCCTTGAAATGTATCAGCTCTCGGTCTCAGCCCTGAACTAGTTTTTCTTTGTACAAATCCGGACTTGGTGATCCACAGGGCGGTGTTTTTCTTAAAAGAAAAAAATAATCCCCTAGAATTGTATATGACCCCCATGCACATTGTTTTTAGTTCAAACATACAACTGCTTTAACCTGGAACCATCTTCGAAGTCATTCTTTGCTAAGTTTATAGTCCAAACATTTGCCTTTAAGGTATTGCTAAACCTAAAAGATCTAGTAACTGTGTTATTTTAAATTCAGTCATTTACATGCATTTTTGTGTTGAGTTAATTCTGTATTTTTTTCTTCTATTCTTGATCTGTTGTGTTACTAATCTATTTTCTCCTGTAATAATTATTAAGATCACATAATAAGGAAAATGTTTATATATGCTCCAAATGCTGCACATATAGTGTGACCATACTATTAAAGTATGTTCTTACCTACATATAAAATATCATATAGAAATTTATAAATGCAGAGGAACAACTCAAATGTGTATGTATATATCCCCAACCTAAATTAACAAAATGGATATAAGAGCCAAAAGAGGAGTTAAAGGCCATAGTTACTATTGAAAAATATGTATGTTTTGAAATTATATTTTTCCATTAAAAAAACTATTTTAGAATGACTATTTTTTGAAACTTTCATATTATTTATAACAACAAAAATTCACACTCAGATATTCAAATTAATATAAAACAAGATTTTTTAAGAGCTTAAGTTTGTACACAGCATGTTTAATCTCTACTGAATGCCAAATCTCTATTAAAGCACACCCAACGCACATTATGCATCTAATAACTAATACTCATCTCAAAATATATTTCAAGAAACATGCATGGGGGAAGAATTTTTCAGTTACAAAAATCTCTAAAATGTGTAAAAAGTCAAAACAGTAAAACCAGTTTAGAATCTGTGGGTTGAGAACTACTGCATAATAGCATATGTCCAGAAAAATATGCCAACACCAATAGCACAAGAACATTCACATGAAGTAACTATATCTATATGTTGTCAAGCAACTGGTCATAAAAGCACTGAATAAAAGGGTATTTGAAATCAGATAGTTCTGAAAATACCACAGCTGATTTTTTTATATTCTCTGACGGTTAAGAACAAAAAAGACTTTCAGACAAAGATTTTAGACACTCCCTGTGATATTTGACTTCCCCAAAGTTTATGCATAAGATTACCAGAAGTCTGGGATCCCCAAATAAAAGTCAGTATTAAGCCATTTGACTCCTGATTCTCAGTTGCTTCATGTTCATAAAACTACTATATTGCTCTCCATCATCATCATAAACACTGTACATTTTCACATCTGTCAAAGCATTTATAAACCCAGAGCTTACATCTGCAAAACTGGGATGAAGAAAAGCAGCTTTGAATATTACAGTGTCCTTTTTCAGATGTATTAAATTTTTCATAGTTAACATTTTCCTTAATTTTATCACAATCAGAAGGTTTGGAAAATAAATTTTAAATTTCTATTGCCTCTAATTAGAAGCACAAATACCAATGACTCAAAATTTTCAGGAGCTTAAAAGATAAAATTTTCTGGAAAGTGGGAATCATCTCTGTCTTGTTCCACCTGTCTTGCAAGTTTGTGAGAGCAAAAGATAATTAAAGAGATAATTACTGTCACAGTGATCAGAATACATTTTGTGTTTCTGCAGCACACTGGCCCTACGTGTAACAAATTCAGTCAAAAAAAAAAAATAGGGTCTGTCTGTAATATATTTCCCTATTTTTTTCAATGACAAGTATTACCAGAAAATATCTCATTTGATTATTCATCTTGCTATCCATTGTCTCCCTTTGCTAGAATGTAAGATCTTCACAGGCAGTGACTTTGTTTTTTTCATCACTGTGTTCTCAGCACCCAAATCAGTGCTTGGCACATCAAAGATGCTCCAACATTTGTTGCAGGTCTAATTATACAACAGCTTTGTGTTCAAATAAATATGCAGGAACACAGGCCTCTGTTGTCCTCCCCAGAAGTGTCTGAGCCCCAGGGTCTATGAATCTGTCAGGTATAGGTCATATGACCATCTTATTCAGTAAAAATGACTCAACTATGTATAAGTCTTTATGTTTATAAGCAGTTTCCCATTCGCAAAGGGCTTTGCCATGTCCTACATGACCTAATACTCTCAACAGCAGCTATCCATGGTTGGTATTACTTTTTCTACCTGTGTAGGACATGAGTGACACTGTTACTCATATCAAAGATCAAACTATTCATTCTGTTTCAACTCCTTTTCACCTTTTTACCTGTTTTGTTCCTGCAATTGTCTCTTCCTTTCCCTCATCATGACTTTTAGCCCACTCTACTGGATCATTCCCACCAGCACACAAGCCTTCTGTAATATTACTTATCTAAAAACAAACCCTCTTTTGATCCTTCATCAACCTGCAGCTAGCACTCCCCTTCCACTGACCCTCAGCAAACCCACTCTAAAGGATAGTCTATTCTCTTTCCTACTTCCTATCTCCCATTCCCCCCTGAACTGACTTCAATCAAGTTTTCAACTCTATCACTTCACTGAAACCTCTTCTTCAAAGTCACCAGTGATGTCCACGTTTACCTAATTTAATAGTATCTAGTTCTCAGATTTCATTTATCTTAACCTTTCAGAGGCATTTAACAACTAATCACGATCACACTTTTTGAGACATCTCTTTCTTTAGCTTTCAGGACATCACTGGACACACTTTCTCAGTCTCTGCTGCTGGGTTAACCTCTCCTCCATCTCCCCACTCCCTAGATGGTCAACTGCGATCAGTTGGCTTCAAATGCCAACTAAAAACTAATAACTTTTACATTTACATCTCCTGCCCTACCTCTCCTCTAAGACTCTAAACAAAGTAGCATGTTTACTAAGCATCTCAAACTCAAAATAGCAAAAGTTGAACTCAAATTTCCCCCCAAATCTGCTCCTTCTGTTGTCTTTTACATCACAGTAAATGACACCAGGCTTCTTCTAATTACTCTAGGAAACAAACAAACAAACAAACCTGGAAATAATCCTTGACTACTTTCTTTTTTGCATAGCTTGTATCTAGTCCATCAGGAAATTCTCAGCTCCATTTTCAAATTATAACCAGAATCTAATCATGTCTTATCATATCTACCTCTACCTCCTTAGCAAATGCATCTATCTCTTGCCTGGAGAACTATAATAGCTTCCTAACCTGTCTTCTGGCTTCCACATTTGTTTCCCTATGGTCTATCTATATTTAGAACCAAAATCAAATTATATCACTTTTCTGTTTAGAACCATTTAATGGTTTTCTGTCACGCTTAGAATAAAACGTAAAGACTAAGGTCCTACATCATCCGCTCCCCACCCCACCACTTTTCTAATGTTCTTTCCTAGGACTTTCCCCATATCTCTTTGGCATTCTTGCTCTTCCTCAAGCCTGCTGATCAAACTCTTACTTTGTGGTCTTTACATTTATTCTTCCCTCTATGTGGAACATTCTTTACCAGATACTCTTAATGGTGTGCTCCTTCTATTCATCCTTGGCTCAAAGTCATTAACTGTTTATTTTCTGACACTAGAATGTAAACTCCATGAGAGCAAAGATTGTTTCTGTCTTTTTCACTAATATATCCCTATCACCAAGAACAATGCCTGGTATAGAGTATGGTATCAATATTGGTGGAAGGAAGGAAGGAAGGAAGGAAGGAAAGAAAGAAAACAGGGCAGAACTAGAAGAGGGAAGGAAGAATTAAGATGATTTGTAAGCTGATTTTTTTCAGTTATATAATTCCAGAGATGATACTAACGTACCGAACATAAGTCTCATTGCAGATAAAATGCACTGAATTGCATGGGGTGGAAACAGGGAATGTTTTATTTTTCTCTCACCACTATCTTCAAAATGCTGTCTTGAATCTCTCTTAACATGACTGTATTTCAAATATATGCAAATAGATTTCCAGACATTTACAGCTAAAACAATAGTTGTTTTGTAAATGAAGACTCTATTTAGGTTTTTAAAAAAATTTTAAGTAAATTAAATTTAAAAATTTAACATCCAACCTGAATCATCTCCTCTCCCCCCACTCAGGCCTGAGCAGTGGCTCTGCAAAAAGAAGATGGCAGCTGTGCTTTTGCAGCGTTTTTGTCTTTTCTCCTTCCCATTTCTAGGTATTCCAGGGCTGGAACAGAGGATGGGGATTTTTAGGAAAGTGGAGAAAATATATTTTCCCTTAACTGGTACAGTTTGTAGTCCTTTATTTGCTAATGCTGGCCAGCACTGCCATGACAGGCATCTAAAAGCTGGTCTTTCAAGAAGTACATTTGTCAGTTTCCTTGGGAGGTCCCCATGAGAAACTTTGCACTGAATTTCTCAGTAATACAGAAGCATGTTTTCTTTTCTTTTCTTTTCTTTTTTTTAAAGATGACCGGTAAGGGGATCCCAACCCCTTACTTCGTGTTGTCAGCACCACGCTCACCCAGTGAGCCAACCAGCCATCCCTATATAGGATCCGAACCCAGGCCCTTGGTGTTATCAGCACCACACTCTCTCAAGTGAGCCACGGGCTGGCCCAGAAGCACATTTTCTAAGAGTGCAGAGAAGTGACTGTGGGATTGAAAACCTGAAGACTAAGGAAATGGCTTGAATCAACTACTCTTGGAAATATACCATAGGATAACATAGCAATAAAACTACTGAAGCTGCATTTGAGGCTATTAATGGGATATTAGCGCCACCAAAGTACATAACAAAAAGGTGCAAAGTAACTAAACTTGTGCTTAAATCACATTTGGAACATATAATTAATATTTAAGGATATGTCTAAGTTTAGAAAATCACTTAGTTGACATTTAAATAATGTTACAATGTGAATTCACACAGACTTGAATATGTACTAAAAACCTGCAGAGACACAGCAAATTAATGATTTAGTATAAGGTACCAAAGGAGAATGTTTGTAATGAGTTACAAAAATTGGAATTGGATCTATACTCACTCAACAATTCCCTAGTTAATGGGGATGATTTGTTTCATGTTAATTTGATTCTCTGATAAAGCTAAATATTTGTCAGTTGAATCAGAGAAACAATTGTAGAGATACCTGAAGTGGTTAGACATCATGGTAAAATTTTTTAAATTTTGTAACTAAAATCTTAAAATAGCAAAACAATAAATTATCCAGGACAATCATTACATATACAGAAGCAGCATGCAATAAGTTACATCAAAAGAGAGCTCTGAGATACATGCTGTCAGTTAGAGTTGCTGTTCAGATATTAGTTGAAGCTGACTGCATGTTAAAGGGAAACATCAAATATGATGAATCATTTTATACTTTATGTTAGTATGTGGAGTAAAAATGGAAATTCAATCTTTTAGTGGTTTCCCACTTATTAAAGAAAAAAGCATAAGCTCTATTATTTTCCTTTTATGAACTTCCACAACATGCCAGCCTTCCCTGTCTTTCCTTTACTCCTGCCCACATGAACCTGTTTGCTCCCGCTAAATAACTGGCTTGTCACTCTCTCAGTTTTGCTCTGTGGTTTTCTACTCCACTACTGCATTCTCAGGAAACACCCTCTTCCAGTATCTCCCTATCAAAACTTGTATCATCCTTCGGGGTTAAGTTTAAGAATCTTTTTCTCTCTGTGCATCGCTCACCCCAGCTGAACATACTCTCACACATCCCTTTTCTTAACATTAATATTATTTGTGCCACCCATTTTGATCTAAGCATTTAATATCCTTTATTGCAATCATTTATAAACATATCTTTTCAACTAAAATTATGCCTTAAAGATGAAATATTATCACATACTCAATTAGATGCCCCACAGTATCCATAGGACCACAGATAGTGCATGTGTGTGTGTATTTCTACTAATTTGTGCAATAAATATTGATTATGCTCCGACCCAATGTCAATTACTAGCATAAGCAACTAGGCTCCAGAGATGTCAGTAAAAACAATTGGCACAATCCTTAGCCTTACGTAGTTGACACTCTAGTGAAGAATTTAGACAAATACGTAAAGTACAGTGAAATCGTGTCATATAAGAAGTTCCGTGGAAGTAAATAGGAGGAAACAGGGAATAAAAGGAAGTGGAAGTGGAGAATTAGAGGATAGGTTGGAGTATTCAAAGTAAGGGGGAAAGAAACAGCTCTAGAGAGATAGAAACACATACAAGAAGTCCCAGATGAAAGAAAGAGCCTGTGCCACTCAAAGAACTGAAACACCTGCAGTGTAGCCAGAATGAGAAGTAAGAAAGAATTATTTCAGGATAGATGAAGTGCTCAATAAGATCACATGCTGCCCAGGTAATAAATGAGAGAAAGACCGAAGTGTCTATTGGATTTAACATAAAGAGAACTTTGGTGATCGACAACAGTGTTTCAATAGAATGGTAGCCTTGAAATCAAATTATAGTGAGTTGGGGAAAACGTGAAGAATGAGGAAGTGAGACTAGAGTGTAGATAATGCTTTTATTAAGTTGTACCACTAAGGAGAAGAGAGAGATAGAGGAAGAGTTAATGGAAAAATTGGGATTCAGAAAAGATAAGGAAGATGTGAGCATGGTAAAATCTGAGGGGAAGGAGTCAATAAAAAGAAGAAATTGATGACTGGGAATATAGAGATAATCAATAAATCAAAGTCACTTAGAGTGTGGGAAGCAGTGAGATCAAGGGCACAGATGGAGCAGAGGGAATGGGAAATGCCATTTCTTCTACTTTAAGGACAAGAAAGGAGGAAAGAATGAGATAGATTCACACAAATGTCTAGCGTGGTTGGTAAGAAGTTGAAGAACTGATATCGTCTCTATATTAACACCACTTCAACATCTTCACACTCGTTTTTGAGAGAAAGAGCCATATGCCTTTCCAAGGTTCATATTGGGTAGACTCAGCACATTCTGATGACTCCCCATCTGAGCCAGAAAGAGCTGGTAAGAAATGAGCCAAAATGCTTCTTAATGGAGACTGGGGCAAAGTAACTGTAATAGAAAAGCTGCCCCACTAGCCCCAACTTTCTATAGCCCCAAGAGAGGCCTCAGATATCACTTACTATGAAGCTTAAAACAGCTTAGCAAACTCCAGGCAAATCTAGGGCATTACTGCTGTTCAGGTTTTCCTGTCAAGGGATGGACTGGAGTGTGAGTCTGTACTAGTGATCCAGTATACTTTTGTGGTCCAAATGGAAAGTCGTGAAAGCAGTGCAAGGTTATTTCCAGGGGCATAGTCCAGTTCAGCAGTTCTTCACTTTAACAAGCACAAGAGCCGCTTAGGGAGTTTGTTAAAATGCATATTTCCTGGCCTCACAACCAGACATTCTGATTCCAGCAGATCTATATCAAAACCCAGAAATTCTCACTTTTTACAGCCACTCCACGTGATTCAGGTACACAGTGATTCAAGTGATTCATGAACAGAAAAAAGTGCAAAGAAACCAGTCCAACTCATCCACCACTCTTCTTCACAAAATGAAGAGCTAGCAGGGAGGAAAACATAATAAAATAAAGACATCACAGATGTAAGTAACAAGGCCAACAGACTCATAATCATGGCAGTTTAAGAAAAAATAGAAACTAATCTACAAGATGGTGTTCTTCTTAAAACATAGGTTCCTCTCACCAGACGTCTACAGCCATCACCAACTAAACTGATTTTCTATGTCATTTGTTCATGAAAAGGGAGACAAAAGTAACCCACCAAGCTGCTGTCCCATTGGTTGCAGGCTTGAGAAGGACACAGCATGCAGACAATGGGATCAACACTGGTGCGAGGCTGGACAAGCAGGGGCTGACAGATGCCCTCGAACTTTGCACCTCATTGTGTATCTTCCCACCTGCTCTTGGAATTAGCTCCACTCATTTTCTCATTTATAATTTCTTTTCCATATTCAACTTTTCTTTGCCTATAAATGTGCTCAAATATACCCATCCATAAAAAACAAAAAACACATTTTATCAACTCTGTTCTCTCAAGAGCTCTCACTCTACTTTTGCAGAGAAGCTGGCTGCTGACATGGTATGATTTCCCTGTGTTACTTCAGGTCTCATTTCCTCTGAAGTCTAGTATTTCTCAGAATGTGGTTCACCTCACACTATCCTGAGATGCTTTTGTGCATCGTTCAGACCTATCAGATTACACATATTTCTGTTTTGACAAACCCCTCACGTTACTTGCAGAAGCTAGAGGTTGAGAACTGCTATGATCCATTATATTCTTAATCTCACTCCCTATAACTCTAAAGAAACTGCTCTTCCCAGGGTCATGAGTGACCTATACTTATTTATTTATATATATATATATATGTCTTTTACCTGCTTTGCTACTCTAAGGGAACCTGAACTATCATTATCATAACAATGAACCAAGCCCTCAATGTGGTCTCAAGAAGCAACCTGTGCTAAATTCTCCCATAAAAAGACTATGTGGCTACTTAGTATACACACATTCCATGTGCCTGGATGCCAGGTTTTCTCTCAAAGTGGGAGAGGTGATCCCCAATGAAACACACCTCCTGGTATTTGTCACCTGTGCAAACTGCTTTCACATTGAATATGGCTAACTCTGTGACTCATCTTGATCAATAGAATGTTGCCAGAAGTCACATAGTAATTTCCAACACAAGGATTTAAGAGATCTTCAAATTCAGAACATTCCTTATAAACCCAGCTGCCATCATATGAGGAACAAAGCACCCCTGTGGACCGGCCCCTGTCTGGGTGACCCTCAAGACAGGCTCTCAGAATTTCACAGCAGAATATTAACCTCCTTTTGTCTCTGTGGAGTCAAAAATACACAAATCCATCTTTAATTACCAAAGTGTAATAGCCATCCCTTCAACTGTCTATTAGAAAATTCAGCCAAGGATTAATAGTAATCCATCATCTGCCAAATGCTCACTTGACACCTAGGATATTTAAGTGACAGATGACACCCCTCTATTCATTCATTCCAAATTTAGAAAGCACATAATATCCAGACCCTCACCTAGGCACTGCATAACAAAGGAATAAAACATGGCCCCTAAACTAGAGTAACTCATTGTCTTGTAGGAAGTCAGAATAGAAATAAAAATTACAATATAATATTACATGTGTGATTCAGAAGTAGAACAAAGGAGGATTTGATTAATTCTGTCTGGAATGGAGATATGAGCAGGGGTTAGAGTACTCTTTATATAGAAGATAATAAGTTACCAATGTTTCAAAGGCAAAAAGTGAAAAAGAAAATTCCAGATACAGAGCACAGCATTGACAAAGTCATGAACACATATAAAGAAGCAAGACTAGAGAAGCAGGCAGGGGTCATGAAAGGACTTGTATATCACTAAGGAATCTAGAATCCAGCATGGACTAATGATTTTAAGTCAGATGCATTTAGAGTTGTATCTCCACTCTGTCCCTCACTAGTCTTTGTCATTAGTGAGTTACTTAAACTGCCTGGCCTCAATTAATGGCATAATAATAATAATTCATTTTACTATTAACTCAAGGCACATAGTTGTGAATAAGACAGACATGGTTTCTGCCCTCGGAGAGCTTGTATCTAATATTGCTCTGAGAATTAAAGTTTCAAATATGCCTAGCATTGTGCCCAGCACAGAATAGAAATTCCATAACTGTAACTACCACTGATAATTAAAATAGATTAATTTTAATGGGATAGTATTAAGGGCTAAGGAATTCATCTTTGAGCAACAAAGTTAACTTTGGCCAAATATTGTCACCTCAGTGTTCTACCATAAATATCTTGATACCATAGATTTGAGGATCTTTGTGATGATTAACAAACCTATTATCAATAAACTTGTTTAATTGTGTTTCAAACACCTACTTGACTAGAAGACTCTTGTTTCAAGTAACACTACTAAAATCCCGTGAAACTAATGTTTTTCCGAGGCAATGAGTCATGATTAAGAGCATTCTTTCGTCTCCCAGCACTAAAAACCACTGATCTAGAGAAAGTTACTTAAACTCTCTATGGCTTGATTTCTTCATCTATAAAAAAGAGATAAAATACCTACCTCACAGGTTGCTGTAAGAATTTAAAACAAAGAAAAATATCTTAAAGCATAGTAAGTGCTCATAAATAGTAATAATAATTAAAAGTTTTTATTGCACACTTTTGGGGAATGTAGCAATATTATAATACTTTAAAGAATATATTAAAACAAAGGACTACACAAATACTTATGATAAATTCTATACTGATCCCAAAACAGTGAAATCAAGGCCATTGTTTGGTACTATTTGTACCTTGGAATGGCTGAAAGTAACTTTCATTTCAGATTTTTAAAAACAAAATATATTCTCTTCTGTTTAGAATAGTACAGGATCATTTTAACTAAAAACAGCTAAATAATCTGTAGTGACTCCTTATAAACTATAAATTACAAGACATTATTATTTCATTTTTAAACTACCAAATGCTACAAAAGATTATTTTTTCATGTCTTATAAGAACAAATAGCTAGAAAACCAGCATCTAGAATCAAGTCAATGCCTGCTTTAAGTCAACAAGCTAGTAGCCATGAGTATATTTACAGCAATGAATGCCACAGACATATTCATTTCTGCAGAAGCATGAGACTTATCTCTTCCTGCAAAGCATTTTATGTAGAAATGAAAACGTACTTCTGCTCTGTTACTAAATCTCACTATACTAATTTTATTCTCATCTTCTTTTCATTGCCATCAATATCAACCTCATCAACTCATCAAAAAAACACTATTAATACCTGAGCTGGGAACTGTGCTGTGCAGCATACAAAGTGCATTGAGCTCCCAGATGAAACAAGTAATTATACAAATGTCCTTTAGTGCACATTTACCAGCATAAAATCTGCATGAGGGGAAAATAGCCAAGTAAGCCAAAGTTATACATTTCTAAACACAAATGCATCACCTGAGTCAAAAAGAAGAGGCTTAATGAAAATAAACAGAGCTTTAAAAGAGAGATTTAAAACCTAAATGCAGCTTTGGACAAGTTGTGACTTTTCGATATCATATAGGCATTTTACCAAAAATGACTACAGTCTACCAAATAAACAGGAAGAGAGTCTCATTGGTCCCGCATGGAAATAACCCTCTCTTTACGAAATACATTTTAAGTGAGAAAGTTAGCATTTTCATGAGCATAAAAATCGTAAACATTTTTGTGTTGAATTCCCTTTATTGGACTTAATTTTACTTTTCTAGCAAGGGTATGGAATAGTGGTTAAAAGTGGGAGAAGAGGAAAATGTACTGAAATTCTCATATGTTCAACCTTTATCCTTGGGTGAAAATAAATGTCCCAAAACGAAGACTCTGTCAAAAATAATCTAAAAAGCAAAATAATAATAATAATAACAAAACTCACAGGTCGGTACACTTCATGTCACACCGTCACGCAGATGTCCATTGGATAGCTTCTCACCGCGACTACAAGTAGGGAGAATTTATGTAAGAGGTAGGGCAACCTTACCAGAGAATTGCAGAATGTTCGAGCAGGGCAAAATTCTAGTGAACATCTAGTCTAGTGGTCCAGAGTATTTTTATAACTAAAATATCTATAATTCCTATGTTGCCCTCCACAGCTAGACAGACTTGATTAGCAAAAGATAACAAAAGATAGCACGTAATTAACAAAAGATAACACATAATGCACACAATGTAGATTATCTCAGCTGCCAAATTTCTAATGTTTACATTTTCATTATCCTGCACAGTTCTATGATGAGTAAATGCACAATTTTCATGATGCCGTTTGAAACACTGAACATACTCAATGAAGTAATGACTCTGCCTTCGCATGTACTATAAATATCTGCGTTCCAGGTTCTTACCAGAGAATGTAACTAGTGGTTGCATTATCATTTTCAGAAGTCTGTAATTCTGTTCTGTTTTTAAGTGCCAAAAATGCTGATTTTGTGTGTGTGTGTGTGTGTGTGTGTGCAGGACACCTTTGGTATTTAAAAATTGCCTCAAATCAGAATAATTTATGCTTAAGATATACCTAGAGAATAAAAGCTTCATAGTATCCAGCAAAGCTGAACTCATTTTGGAAGTATTCCCACCACTTCTGCTTAGGTTTAAACCTTTCCAGATTATTTTATTGTCATTTTAATTTTCTTTTCTTGGTGTACCAGTAAATTTGAACATGTTTTCTATGTTTATATGTTTATTAGTCATCTGCGTTTTCTCCAGAACTGGTTTGAGCACCTATGAGCTTTTGGAAAATCCTGATGGAGTCATCATGGAACTGAAGGAACGGAGAAGGGATTTTCAGGAGAATGGGAGAGTAGAGAGGGAAAAAACAGAGGATGAGCCTGGAGATAGAGCAGGGAGGGCATTTACAGGCCCAAGTCCCTGCTCTTTCCTTGATCTGGATTCTTTTTCTTTCTTTGTCATTTTTTCTTCCATGGCCAGCTCCATTCTCTTAGGCCCTTGCCAATTTTCCTAGGACAATCAATTTTAACCAGCTCGGTGGACCCTCGGACCTGGCACTTGACCTCTGTCAGTTGAACCTGCATCTAAAATAAGGAGAAGTACAAGATGGCAAACATCTCTTCCTTAAAAAGCAAAGGAGGTAAAAAGTATTGGAATTTACTACCAATGTACTAATACAGCACTGTCATTTCGCTCCAATATTGCAGCTACTAACTATAAAATTGAATCCTCCCAAGTCCAATTCTAATCCTGGAACATTACCAAAACAATATGTTACCCTCACATTCTTTTTTTTTTTTTTCTTTTTCCACCCATTCTTATAGTGGTAGTATCTAAATTCTTACCTTGGATTAAGCCAGATCATGTGAAATAAGAGCACATTCCTCATACACATTCTGTATTTTGTATTCATTTGTCTAACTGAATTATGTTTTTATGCTTTGTTCTGGGTTTCCATTGGAGACTGAGGATCTTCACAAAAAAAAATAGTTACTTAAATAATGGCATTCTGTGGATACATGCATAAGTGGTGAAACTGGGAAAGCCTGTATGGGAGTCATGCTCTTCAGTCTTAAAATAGTGATTACCTTGAAGAGAGAGGCAGGGGAGGGTGAAGAAAGAAGAAATATAACTGTACTATGGTGTTTTATGTCTTCATCAAAACAGAGATTTGAAACATATTTGTAAAAATACTAAAAATATGTCAAATCTGGGAACTGAACTATATTTTCAACAATTCTTTTCTATATATTTAAAATGTGGAATCCAAAACTTAAACATATAAGGAAATCATCATATAAAACTCACTATTTTATTTGAGGGAAGTTATTGAAAACAATGTACTGTACTGCAGCACTTCTCAAGCTTGAACGTGCCTAGAGATCTTGTAAAATGTGGATTTAACTTTAGTGGATTTGAGTGGAGCCTGAGATTCCACATGTCTGACAAGTTCCCAGGTGATATTGGTCAAGAACCACAATGTGAGTAACAAGACTTTACAGTACCCCACAGTGTCACTTTGTGATGAATGCATCAAGGAAATTTTTCAAAAGGCTCAATTCCAGGAAAAGTTATGCCCACCTTGAGTAACTGGTTGACTTTTACCTTATGAATGCTATATATTTTGTTTCCCTTTTTGCCTTGACCACTAGGGAACTCAAAGGCAAATCTGTTACCTATCCTGGGAACTTGACAAGATTTTATGTTACACATTTTTATGAACTAATTTATTCTGGGTTTATTTTCCTGTTCATATTTTCTTTTTGTTATAATTGTAATACCTGTACATTTTATTACATTCTCCTTTTTTTAATTCCTTTTATAAACTGCTTCAAATCCTCTCAGCAATGAGGTCTGTATATTTGAATTAATTCATAATAAGGAGACCACTATTTTGATAGAGTTCACAGTCTTGTGGGGAAGAGTAACACAAACAAAATATAGATAGACTAGCTCTATATAGGATCTATAGGAGGGAGTACCTAATTCTGTATGAGAGTACCTGGAATGTATCACTCTTATCATTAATATTTACAGTCACAATAAGGACAGCAGCCACTGATTGAATGTCTGCCATGTGCCCAGCACTGGGCAAGGTATTTCATCTCATTTACCTCTTTTATCATTTATCACATATAATCCCACCTAATAAATCTGTGAGGTTTATATTATCATCACACTTTAAAGGCTCAGCAAGATTACTTATGCAGCTATGTCAGAGCCAGGTTTAAAACCTGTGTGTGGGTAACACCAAAGCCCATATTAAACATGATGCCTCCAGAATCTTCACAGAGAAGAAAATGCTTAATCTGAGACTTAGAGGTTGAGAAAGAAGGTTGAAAGTTTCCCAAGAGACTAAGTAGGGATGGAGAGGGAGGAGAAAGAACTTATTCCAGATAAGGGGAACACCATGTGCAAACACAGTGAAATGTGAAAATGCAGAGTGTGTTTAGGGATCAGCAAGAAATTCAGAATAACACCAACATGGAATTGCATGGGGGAGAAAGACAGAAGAAGCAGAAGTCTGACTCCCAAGAGACCTGTCCATCTTGTGGAGGACATGGATATTCATCCTGTAGGCAATGGAGAACTCTAAGAAGATGTTTAACAAGAAGGCAAGAAGATTAGACTCTATTTTTTTACATATCACTTTCACGGCGGTGTGTAGGATGGATGAGAGGAGACCGAGGATAGAGGGACGGAGATGCTTAGAAGGCACTTGCCACAGTTCTGATGAGCACACTGAAGGAAGGGCAGATGGCTTTAAAGAAAGGGGCTTATTTGAAAGGTTTTCAGAGTGTCAATTCTTTAAGACTTAGTATCATTTAAATACATGGAATGAAGAAAAGAGAAAGGCTGGAATTTAATCCACCACTCATGTTCCTAGCCTAATAAACTAAATGGACAGCAATAGGAGACTGGGTGGGATAGGTCAGGGTGGAGACAGGAAGATGACTTGCTGTATTTTAAATGCTTTAAGACATTAGCAGGAATGTAAATGTGCAAGGTTGGAGCCAAAAGAGATAGATGAGGCATCAGTTGGATATTTTTGGCCATGAAAACTGCAGGGACAGAAGGTTTTACTCAGTAGGAAAGTATATAAAATGAGGCAGAGCCATTAAAATCACAATTTTTAAGATGCAAGATGAAAACTAAAAGCTTGAAGAATTCACTAAGAGGGAAGAGCAGAATGTAGAAAGAAGATCTGAAGAAAATAATATCATAGAAACCAAATGCGGGTAGAATTTAAAGAAGGAACAATTTAATGATGTCCAATATATTGAGAAACCAAGCATGATATTGAAAAGTTTTCACTGATTCTGAAATTGTAATGCCGTTTTTAGCCTTAAACAAAAGCAGATTCAGTAAAGTAATAAGGACTGCAGTGGGTAGAGATGAAGATGTGGAGATAGAAAGAGCGGACTATACATTCAAGAATTTTTGCTGAGAAAAAGGCAAGAATCTGGAGGGGCCCAGTAGCATTCCTTATATAGGAGAAATGAACTTAGACATCCGTATTAATCCAGGAGAGCTGGTTTGCAAGGTGTCTCTAAAGAGAGAATAAGGCTGGGGGTGGCAGGGGTTAAGTCCTTGTTCTGAAAAAGTAGAAAACTGGAAATGAAGATTTTGGAGGATGCTCAGGGAATCACAAAATTGAAGGTGAGACCATGGGGCTGGGTTGCTTTTGTGAAGTCAAAACGGAGGTATTGAAGTCCATGGGATGGAAAAGCTGAGAGGCCGGGTCTCTCATGGGGTTTTCACATAGACACTGTTATCCCTCAAGATCACAGCCAGAGCTGAGGAACAGAGAAAGGCTGAGTCATTGCCAAAGGTTTTGAAATCTGTGGAAGACCCACACAAGGGGGAGTAGAGGGTTTAATAATGAACATGGGTTTACATGAGTGTGGAAATGAAATTGGCTGCAAGGAAGAAGCAGCGAGAGGCTAGAATAATGCCGGCTTCTGGCAGGCCATGTTAGATGGCTAGTGGAAGAATAAGCAGCCTCTGCTCTTTACTGTCATAAAGTGATATTCTGGAGTTTTGGATGAAGACAGAAAGTTCTGTGAAGTGGTTAAGAAACATGCTTGTTATCAAGTTATTGTGTCTTGGCTTTAAAAACACTCCACTATACTCTGTTCTGTGATTCCAGGGCTGGAACACTGCAAACTACATTTCTGTGTTGCCAGCTGTTCCCTGATAAGTTCTGACATTAGTGGGCACCTGACGGGAACTGGAAGGCTGGAAGACAGAGAATGGACTTGGTCATGGCTGTTTCTCTACCATGACCTCAGCAGTGCTCCTTCACCTGCTGGTGGCTCTTTATTCTAGTAGCAGCAGGTGATTCCAGTTTGTGGTCTTTCCATGCTCCCAGTCCAGCCTCATGGTCCCCTCAGAGTCATCACCCCAGTCATCAGGGATTCCCTCCTTTGAGGTCTGATTCCACCTCTGCAGGGCTGCTCCTCCAAGCTTCTAAACTGTAATAACCCCAACTTCTTAATTTAATTGTGAGTTTTCATAATTTATTTTTAGTAAGTATTTTTAATAAACATAAATAATATCTAACAATTGCCTCAAAAAACTCTTGAAATTTTAAATATTTTAAGACAACAAAAAATGCGTAGAATATGATGAGCTTAAAAAATTCTTAACATGTTGCTATACTTGCATTTTTTTAAAAGAGCAAGTATTGCAAATAGAGTCGAAGCCCCTTTGAACCTATCCCAGACCACATTTCCCTCTTTTCCTCCCTCTGCAGAGTTAATCAATATCCTGAAATTGGTATATATATTTCACACCCATGTGTTTTACTATGTATGTATTTATCTAAAAATAATATATAATATTTCTAATTTTATAAAATGATACAACTCTGTATGATTACATAACCTACATTTTCATTTATCACAAAGTCTCTAGATTAATCCCTATTGGTACCTGTGGCTCTAATTCATTTATCTAAACTGATTTATAGGATTCTATTTCATGATTATGCCACATTTTATTTAGCCAGTGATCACTGATGGATATTTAAGAAGTTCCATTTCCTTCCTATCACAAAGAGTGCTAGAATAAACATCTTTGTGTATTGCCTTGTATGTAAAAGTCAGAGTAGAGAATTTCCTTTATCCTATATTTTCTAATCTGTCCTGAAACGTGTTTTAGAGTAGTTTCACTCTCCAATTTACTAGAGCGCAAAAATATTCTCTCAGGTTATTGTGCCAAATGACATTCACACAAGCAGTGCCTCAAGTTCCCACTGCTCTCCATCCTCATCAACTCTCAGTATTTTCCAGACTTTTAATTTCCGCCAATCTAACAGATGTGAAATCATATCTTATCGCTGTTTAATCTACATTTCATGCATCTAAGCATCTTTTCATTTTTTGTTGTTGCTGTTGTTGTTTTTCTACTTTAATTTGCCTCTTCTATAAAATCCCTGTTCATATCCTTGGCCTGTTTTTCCATTGAGTTGTATTTTTTTTTCTTGATTTGTAGAAATTCTTTATATGTTGTACATTAATTCCTTATCACTTATATACAGTCCAAATATCATGGGGAGTTTTACATTTTTACTATTTTTTTATAGAATCCTTTGGTATACAGAAATTTTTATCTTCTTAATATAATCAAACATATCAATCCTTTTCTTTATGATATAGGATTTTCTGGCCTTAAAAAATGCTCTTTTGCCCTGATATTATATTATCTTCCATATTTCCTCGGAAACATTTAAACTTTTGCTTTTCATTTTAAGACATTTAATTCATCTACAATTTTATGTTTTGTTTTGTTTTTTTAATGTGGGTAAAATACTGTCCTAGTGTCACTGTTTTATTAGTTTCTCATTTCCCCACAGACACATGAAGTGGGTCTGTTCTATCCCAACTCCTCATTTAAGAAGGGTTTCTGTCCAGGGTCTCCATTCTGGTCTGTTTGTCCACCCCTCTTTCAGTAACACTTCATCTTGGTTACTATAGTCTAATGACACAAAAGCTTCCTTAGTCTTGATCTTCAGAAAGTATTTTGGTTATTCTTTGTCTTCTTCTCTCCCATATAAATTTTAGGATCAGTATGTAATCTCCCCACGCCGCTATTGGAATTCTGAATGAAATTGAATCTTTAAAATTTCTTAGACATTTTCCCATCTCATTCTCCCAACAAACCTAAAGGTAATTGGGTTACCATTCTGTCTTAGAGATAAATCTATATATCTGAGAAATGTTTAGTAACTTGCCCAATATCATAGGGCAAGCCTGAGATAAGAACCCAGATTTCTAAATGGTGCTGACTTTTGTATGTTTGATTTGTTCATTTATCTGTTTTTAAGATTGTGAATATCCCTTTTTTCCATCAACAGTCCTTCACAATCCTTGGAATGGTAATGTGCATACAAAACTTCTCAATGCTTTGGTGATTTTAATCATAAAGAGGAGGAGAACTACAAGAAGGGCATGATGAACAGAGAAAAAGAAGAAAGTACAGTATTTTCTTTACCTGAACTTGCAGGGTTTTTTCCCAGTCGTGGTTTCTCTTCCCTCCAAGTTGTCAGTCTTTAATTTACATAAAATAAGGCTTTATCACAGAGCAATGATGAAACTGGCTTCTCTGCTCCGGCCCTATGTTTTTAGTTAACTTGTGTGAGGTTCTGGGATAACAACATAAAATTCTTTAACTTGACTCTGCTACTGTTTTTGGAAGATATGCTGAGAAATATTTAAAGAATTTCCGTCTCAGAAACAGTTCAATAGAATGAATCCAAAAAAATGAATATCCAATTATGAATAGTAGAAGATGACCAAGAAAGGAGAGCTTCTAAAAAGACATGCTATTTTAAGTATTTTGATTAGTTGAAATATCTTTTAACCCCAATCTGAAGTTTTCAATGTGTATTTCACAAAGATTTCTTAAAGATTATGTTCAGATTTCACTTTGCTTTAATTTTAATTTTTCTATCTTTATCTAAAATCCATCCCTAGCCAAAAATTATTTTAAAGAAAATAAATTTGAAATAAATATATATTAAAATAGTAAGGTCACTAACCAAATTATCAACTGTAAAATGTAAAAAAAAAAAAAAATTTAATTTTCTACTGACTTAACCCACCTAAAAACTTTAATAGTATATAATATAAAGCCTTGTGGTATTAAAAGGTGTTAGTTAATTTTCTAAAATTATATTTTGTTTACTTTCACCTGTGAATCAGTACTGCTTTTTAAAATTGTATGATCTTTTGTTGAAACAGAAAATAAATCTTGCAAAGATATTATTGTTATTACTCTTAGCTAACTAGTTTATAATTTGAAAGTTAGGTAGAAATTATTATGGTGTAAATGTACGTCAACCAGAATGACAAATGACTGAAATGTTACCTTTTCCCCCCACCCGCACTCCCCCTAAACAAAACCCTAGATTCACTGTGTGGGAATATTTCCAAAAGGCAATATTCATTCTATTAAACATCTCCCACAGCATGTAGCTATTGGTACCTCAGGACAGATTGAAGAAAGAGAAAGGGAAACAGGAAAAGGGGCAGACAGCTGGATTAGACTGTGCTGTGTATATTAGTGATGGGTAGACTTCAAAAGACTTAGAGGTTCATTTTGGACAGGTGCCCAGAGATTCACCGGCTTACCCAAAACCTTCCATAACTTCTGATTTTAAAATTGAGCTAGAATTCTTTTGAGACAAGACTTTCAATGTTCTGTAGTATTCCATACTCATGGTCCTTACAATAGACGTAGGCTAAGAAATTCTAAACTTTCTGAATCCTGAAAAAAGGAGATAATTATTTTAAATAGATAACTAACAAAATTAGTATGTTTTAAAGTTTTGAAGAAAAATGTAAAAGATATGGTTTTTTTTTTTCCTGAGAGATTACAGAAATGTCTTAAAACCATTTACTTTTTATTTGAGTTCAGTTTTAAGCAATGTTAACAATAAACCTTGTGAACATGGTTCTGAGGACAGGTGAAATCTTCATTTGTGGTCTAATTCACTTATGAAGATTGGTAACATTGGGTGCCTGCGAATCCTCACCCACAGGTTCCTGAGAGACAGACTCAGAGAGATATATCATCAACATGCGTCTGGTATATTGATGAGAGACCCTGTCTGGAAGAGTTGACAAGGAATTTGTCTGTCATTCTAATTGCAGGAACTCCTTTTAACTGAGCACGGTGAGAGTTATCCTTCAAAGACTATGATCATTCGTTGGTCCGATTATCATGTATCTAATTAAATGTTTAAATGTGTCTCTCAAACAGCTCATGTAAGATTTACTATTACTAACAAAGCCTATTATGAAAAAAGTTGCTTTTACAAGAGGTCAAAAAATTATTTTTTGGTACAAATAACAAATTTCTGATACTGGCTTTGAACCAAAATAAACTACTTCTGTGTTTGTTAGTATGATTCTGAGTAGGGCATGATCTTACCCTTCTCAGAAAAGAAGACATGGGACATGGACTGAATAAGCAGTAATGAAATAGGTACAAAATAGTTTTCAGTGTGTATACCACAAGAATCTCTTAGAACAGAACTTAACAGGGAAGGGCTGCTTTCATGACTTAATTTATGAATATGTAGCTTCCTATATATTCTACATCTCATAACAGGTACTCCAATGTCCAATGTGTGCAATATTGCATTAGTTTCTTCATTAGGTATGGATAACAATGTATCTCCAACAGAATTAAATACATTAGCAAGGAGAGCTGTATCTGGGACCCAAAAAATTAGAATTTATTCTACACACAATTTTACTTCCAAATGCTTTTAAGAAATAAAACAACTAACTATATTTATAGTTCAAAATGTCTCAATCTCTAAAAAGGTGTTATCCTGACAATATCTGATGTCAGTGCACATTTTACTTGAAAATGTGCAGTTCCTGCCAAAATAGCAGTAGCTTATTGAGATCTGCATGCTCTACTCTAATAAAAGTGCAAAAATTAGTAACAGTTGTTCCATGTCAATTGCATGCTGAAAGCGGATCCTCAACAGATATGAAATCTAGAATAAGACCTATATCTCTTTATAGTTCTCCTCTAGCATTTTTCTAAAACAGACTTCATTTGATATTTCAAATCATTCCTAACTAATACAGCACTTGTAATTCGAACTATTTTGTATCATTTTGCCCATACTTTTTGAAGCTTCTCCAATCACTCTTATCACTTACTTGATTTTTCAATTTTCTTAATAATACAATAAATACTTCACAACAAAGACCAAAATCAATGATATCTACTAATTCTACTAATTATAGTATATATACCAAATGAGGAACAGAAATAATGAGCAGAAATTAATTTCATTGTTAATTTAATTTAACATATAATTGAAACACTTTCTTCCCCAATCATTTTCCCAGATCTATTCATATATAGTAATAAAATAAGCAAATGTGAGCTTCATGATCTATTTTCTGCCATAGCTTTGGAGACTATGACTGACTCAGAGTTAATGTGAAATGAAAAAAAAAGATACAAAAGCTATAAATTGCTCTCCAAGCTATTAAGAAAATTGATACTGTGCATCCAAAATATTCATTCATTTGTTGGCTAATCATTTCTGAAACACCTACTATGTTTAGTGTTTACCTTCAGAGTCTATCATGAGAAAATGTAAATTACACTACTCAAACATATTAAAATAATAAAGGAAAGCAAAATAGTCCTCTTTTAAAACATTATATTATCCCATTTTTACACTGTGAAATAAGCAGTGTTTCTGGTAATATGTCAGTAATCTCCAGTAATATTTTCTTTAAAGAACATTTTTGAGCTGTGTTAACACATGTTCACTCAAATATGTTAATGTTTCCATCCCCACTGACTCATTTCACACAGAAAAGCTCAAATGCTCTCTCAAATAGATAAATGAAAAGGGGATTTAAAGAGGCAATTAATAAATTACAAAGAAATAAACAATTAGCGCCTCATACTTTTACGCACATAGCCCTCAAAACAAGGAATGCCATAGTATACATTTACTTTAATTTGCAGGGTGCGTTATACACTCAGTATTGGGTATCTTTGAAAATTTTCCTAAGAAAAGGACCACCATACTAAAATAATCAGTAGAAAAGTATCAGAAGCTACACCCCTTACATCAATATTTAATTTTTTGAACAACTTTTAAAAATCACGTACACAATGTACTTAAAGAATATAACCATATAAACTGCTTTGGAAATTGTGTATTGACAAATTTATGATTTCTTACCTCTATATATTAAAATTTAGAATTCAATAAATAAACCAGTAAATGCATTTATTATTAAAAAGAAATTTCTTTAAAAATTCAAATCTTAACTTATTAAAAAATATAATAAAAGACATTTTTGTACTTTAGTATGCAAGAATTAGATTGCTTGACCTCTCTTTTAATGACTTAATTAGCTGTACTAAAGCCCAGCTGGGCCTCTGCTGACAACATAGCTAGATATTTCAATCAAGCAGTGTTATGGAGAATAAGTAATAAATGCTACCTTGTCGCCATACAGTCCCAAACCATAGTGCATGCTGGTAATGCTAAATTTGATCAGTATGCCTCATATTTCAATTAGTCGTGGTCTGAATCCCTAAAACTGTGTAATGTGTATGAATTCCTGATATCAGATACAGAGCCACAGGCTCCCACAGTTAGAAGCCATTGAGTTTGCTTTTATTAGCAGCCAATTAATGGCAAAAATCTGCATTGCTTTTAAAATTTATAACCTCTATTCCAGCTGCATCCTCGGCTCCTGCTATACTGTATACAATCAGATCCATATCACTGTCGCAAGTCAAACAGCTGCAAACTGTATTCTGTCCGCAGAAGTAAAAAATCCTTTCATACAGAAGCTTTTTTTAACCTCTTAGAAGTTCTTTTCAAAGCCCAGCAGCACTAGTCACTTTGCGACAATGAGCGATTTAATACAGAAAGAAAGAAATCTACACCAAGGTAACCTCCTGGGATGTGCTAGGTTTTCAAACGGAGTGAAACCCTACCACTCCAGCACCACACAAGGGCAAGCAAAGCCACTTCTCCTGACCAAGGCTAAGAAAATATAAACATATAAAACCTGACCCTCATACAAAGTTAACCCATTGAAGTCTATATAGTCATTAAAACAAAGTGGTATTACACAAGTTCAATATTAAGTAACGTACATAAAATGTTGGTATTCAAATTTGTATGCCTGAACCTTAGAGACTTCCCTAATAAAACATCTGTGGAGATCACATTCCCCCATCAAGAAGCAGTTTATTGCATACCTCAAGATTTCCAGACATTATTTTTAGGAACCAGACTCTTTCTGACATATGATAAGAAAGGAAATTTAGAAGTGATCCGATTTAGTAACAAAGCATAATTGCTTTCTGCATTGCTAATGCTTTACTTTCAAGATTATTGAGGGAATAGTTCAGCTTTACGATAATATGTATTTTAAGGTACGTTATACATACTATTCTGTGAGGCCTGAAGTATTTTGATATCTGATCATTAAAATGTTATTTGGAAGAAACAAAGTAGAGAGTTTCTTCCTTTGGTCTTCTATAAAATAGAACTGAATTTTAAAATACATATTATATATGTTTATATTTGTAAATATTAATATGGTCCTATATTTATATTACATAGGGTCTAACAAATAAAAAAAATTTACCTGGAAAAAGAGGAGCATGAAAAAATACTCACCAACTCTAATACATGGTAATAAAAATGTTGTACTAGGGTAATACAAACGGCTGCCATGGCTGTTTAAAAACAATAAAATCCTATTTTACAAAATTCAACTGCTAATAACCAGCATTCTTTGTAACTGCTTAAATACTGCAGTAAGACTTATAATGCCACTGTGAAATCATAAGCTAGCACTTCAAAGGTGTTGTATCTGTTACAAATTTAATCTTCACTGCTTTGTCACAACTGATTTCATCCCAGCAGCTTGGAGATGCAGCATAACAACATTCTTGTTGTCCTAGACAACCTGAACCAAACTGTTAAATACCTGTCTGATGCCCATGAATGATTACAATAATATTGCTTATGGAATCTCCAACAACCACCCTGAAAATGTGCAATTAGTCCGTTCCAGTTAATAGAAAGGGAAAAGTATGCTTTACAATGCTGACAAATTATAGGCATTTTAATGACAGAGACAGAAATTCTGTGCTGTATTTCATGAATGGTACAGTATTATGTTCATCATATTTAAAATACTTTTCTTCCTTTAACCCTTTATATCAGTACATTTCACAATTATGTAAGTTAATATAGATTTAAATCTCAAGCAATTTTTTTCCTACATGAGGAAATACATTATTTTATTATGTATCATGGGTCTTAGAAAACCAATATCCGGTGGTTCCTGTCTAAATACTGAATGATTTCATCTTCCAAACATCAGTTTCTGAAAGGTAGCTGTAAAGCAAATGTTTTTGCTTCCTCCCAGGTATACAGTGACACACCATGTACACTCAGAGCACAGGGCACTGATGTGAACAACTAAATGAACTTGCGTTCATGAAGTTGCTCAGACAAGGATCAGGGCATTGAAATCCGCTTGCATATTGGAGTTTAATTACAAAGCATAAGGTTAAATTCAGCTCCTCAGAGTCATCATGAAAATTTATAACTCTCAGGGACAATTTCAAGTTTGTCAACTGGCACATGGATTTAGTGTTCGTATACTGTGTGTAGAAGTGTATAAATATGCAAGTAACCCTTCTTCATAACAATACTGCATTACCATTATTGTGCAAGACAGCACTTTATATTTGAAATCTTTTAAAATTGCTAATCCATTGCTCTTCTCATGAAGCATCTTACCTACTTCATCTATATGTGCTTTTTAAATAATACTAGAAAGTATTTTTCAATGAATTTTTAATTAGAATACTATGGTTTAAATGTACCAACCAAGAAAATAAGTGCAGAGGGAATTATATTTATTATATTTCTCAAGAAACTATGAAGAATCCTGAAGTTTTAGCTAAAGATCATTATTTTCTATGGAATATACATAATCATTACAATATCTATGTTAAATAGGGTATAAATATGACCCATATGTCTTCAGTGAATTTAACAGCTTAAGCGATGGCATAAGATAACTTGAAAAAAAATGAGAATACAATTTTGTTTATATTAAGACCTTGCATAAAATAAAATATGAATGAACTGTAGTTAACCTAAAGATATGAAAACTTGATTTGCTGGCAAATTAAGCAAAAACAGAATGTGCTGTTTATAAATATTCTATCCTCATTAGGAAAGAATTATATTATTTTAAGCAGATTTCTTTATTCTTATTGATATACCACTTAAAATTATTTAATTCCAAACTACAAATGATGTAATTTTAAACACATTCTTTAGCACAGTAGTGATACCATTAAACAGACATTAAAGTTGCCCATATGCAATTCACACTTGTGACTTTTCCCTGCCATTCATGAATTATGCAATTATCCCTAACTCATGGAAATGAAAGTGCATTAACTGCCCACTGTCATGTATTGTCTCTTTCTATGTCCTTGTGCACACATTTCCACAGTTCATTATTCATAGATGCATCTATGCGAGTGTAAATGTACACATATAATATGGAAATAGTCACACGTGGAAATATAGCAACTAGACACCTGTTTGTGAAGATATATGCCCTTCATTCAAATAACAGCATTTAACAAGAGACACCTCTATCCTTGCTATGGATGCCACATGGTAAACAAAACAGATGCCATTGTTATAAAGTGATAGAAGGATTTCTTCACACATGAAGGAATGAAAATGTCGGTCTATAAACCTGAAACAGCACCCTTTCATCCCTGACAACTCTTCATGTAGCTTTCTGCCCCATTAAAAAAAATTCCTTTCAGCATTGATTGAAATCTCACTGGAATACTATT
The DNA here is from genome assembly GCF_027409185.1 of Cynocephalus volans. NCBI lineage: Eukaryota > Metazoa > Chordata > Mammalia > Dermoptera > Cynocephalidae > Cynocephalus > Cynocephalus volans. Next base: position 96,929,925 of record NC_084468.1, on the reverse strand, counting down.
TGAAAAATATTTTACCATGTGTTTCTACTTCTTGCCTTTTCTCCATGCATGGGAAGATACAATTATGATGACAGTAATTCATTCCTAGGGAAAACAGTTATTTGAAATACGTAGTATAGGAGAAATAAAAATGTGGCGTATTTTCCATTGAATGTTATGGTCTTGTGGGTTATTCCAAATTATGAATTGAACACTATAACCATTTGTTCCCGGTGGAATATATTCCTCAGCAAGTTTCTCTGATTTTAGTCTAGTAAGCACTAGTGAGCATTCATGTGCGACGGTTTGTGAGATGGGAAACAGTGAAGATTCCTTCTGATATTTCTAACATAAATAGCATTGTACCCACTGAAGAAATTCTTTCTAATTAAATAGAATGAATGTTACCAGATATTCAGGTTTTTAACTTGTATGTAATAAAGTTTCTTTAAAATGTTGCTTTGGGCAATAAAAGCAGGATTTAATGACTTAAGAAACAAAAGTAAAATATTTTTTTCTCAGCATAGATTTTAATTTTATTGCAGATAGTCAAATGTTCATGTTCAGAATTTCTTAAAAAGGTTATTTCAGCAAGATAGCTCATTCAGTGTAACTCATGACTACATAATATTAATTGGAGCATGTTTTTTGGAGAAAAATAATTCTTCTACAATCATCTATGTACATTCTTGTTATATATTAGTTAAATTTAAAAGTGAAATAATATGGGTCCATAGAGGTTTTATTGATATCTTTATTATTTATTAAGAATAAGCTAAATACTTATGTCACACTAGGTAGAATATTTTGCTGAAAATACAACTTTTCTTCATGATTATACATGCTTCTCTTTTTGATTCTTTGATTCTTTTTCAAAACAAATTTTAAATCAACCTTCCTTGTTATGTCTTCATATTTAGAACTGTATATAATTCTTGCTAAATATTATTAAATATTAAGTCATTTAAGTTATATGTTAAATTCTGCTATATTTCTCAAGTTACAAATAAATTTCATTCTTCTCACATTTTATAGATATTGATGATATGTAAGGATTCTACTAGTTTTAATGAGACACAGTTTGACTGAAAAGCTATGAAAAATAATGCCAGCAAGTATAAGATCCATTTGAAAATCAGAATAACAATAAAATAAACAGGAGGAAATATTCCATATCTTAAGTTGCATTATGTTAGAAACATTTTTCTCTCTAGGAGAAACTTTTAAGCAAGTTCAATTACTGCTAAAGTATAACAGAAATAAAATGTGTTAATCTCTAACACACTATATTTTTTATTCATGTAAGTTGTGATTCACAGAAATACTTCTACCAAGGCAATAAATATATCTAAGAATAATTTAGGATAAACATAAGTTTTCATTACTATACAGTATATTCACTTGCATCATAAATAAGGTGTGACCAGTAGAAGGCACTGTTACAATAAATATATACATACAGCTGCTCATTTACAAACTGGTTGGAAATTCTGATGAGAGTTTTACTAACTTTTCACAGCGCAAATATTCTTTTCATGTAGACACTGTTATAAATTTGTCCTATAAATGTGAAGAAAAAACGAATTGTATAACTTTTGAGTAATTTTCATTTGGATTTCAGCCTATTCACAATTTTATGACCCTCATTTTTAACTTAACTTAATTCCTAAAAGAATTATGTGGTCACACTTACCATCTTTAACACTGCATTTAAGGAATGTTGCTCTCTTGAGAAAGGACTCAGACTGCTGAAGAGTTAGACATGGATTCATATAGACCTTGCTTCAAAACAGGCTTCTAGTTTCATTCTTATTAACCTTTAGAGGTTTCATAATTTGCTGGAGCATGCAGGCATGGTTTTTTAATGGAGTTGCTTGGATGTATGAAAACACCTCTAATTAAATCTCCATCAAACATACCGCTAGCAATGTTGTTTAGTTTGTGTCCATATACAAAATCTCTTGAATGCCTCTCCAAGTTTACAAAATCCATGTTAAAGGAGCCAGCATTGCAAAAAAATGTTAACGGCATATGTTTGGATTTTTGTATTTCAGAGTCCTGACTACTTTATCTGAATTACAGATTTAGAGCTTTGTTATGTGTGATAGTTATGATAATATGATCACTAAAGGCACAGAGACAGGGAGACTCAAATCCCTTTGAAAATCCCTTTCTCTATTTCCTACAGCTGCTGCAGGAGTTTAATATCTGATAGAATGATGAAAAAGAACAGGCCGAACTCCAGTTTTAATAAAAATTTTAACAGGTCTACATATAGTTATGAAAAATGTTATTTGCAATGCCGATTTTTAATAAAATTTTCTTAAACCAAAGAAAAAATCCCCAAGGGGAACCTGATATGAGTGTGTTTTTCATATGTACTATTTAAGGCTCTTTAAAGGTTATGAAAGTGACTGATAAAATAAGTTCTATTCTATACAACACAAACATAAATGCACTTGCTCTTTTGCATTTTAATCAAATAAATAAGCAAAGCTTTCATTTTGTATATTGAATCAGAAACAAATAATTTATTGCATAGTTGATTTTCATTATTAGCAATAAAAATTCATATTATTAAATAACAATATTTTTAAATAAGTCAAAGCACTGCTAATACACATATCGAAGTATTCTATGATCTATGAATTCATAATGCTAAGAAATAATATATTTTCATGAAATTGAAATTTTGATCCCTGTATTTTTTGAATTTGAAAAATTACATAAAATTTGAAAATATATTTACTTTCATAAGAGAAGATAGATACATTAGGTATGATGAAATGAAATTTAACTTAATCCAAGAACTTCAGAACTTCTAAAAAGTCTCTCTATAAAGTAAAAACATACTAAATGGAGGGTCTCATATGCAGTGGTCTGCATGGGTGCCCTGCACTGTAAATACCAGTTCATCATGGTAATACTGCCTAGAAAGCAGTCACAAGACAATAAGCCTGGACCCCCAAAAATGTCTATGTTCACAAAGAATAAAAACAAGGTGTTTATAATAGTTCAAAATGAAATTTTAATTTACTGATCTAATCTGTAGCAACTGCAAAATAGGAAGGCTTTGTAACTTTCAATATGCTAAACACGAACAAGGGGTTCAATATTAATCCTTAAAATGTGCAGATTGGTATTGTTAGCATTAAAGCCACTGCATGCTAGTCAAGCACTGGTTCTCTAGCAACTGTCTTTTTCATTGTTTCTGAAACGTTTTGAGTACTAAGGAAAACTTCATAATACATAATTACACCATCTGTAATACGTTAACATTTTTTTTTAAAGTACTTGATAGACTTTCTGAATTAAACTAGCTACACTAATGCTGGATAACCGCTCTATTCTTTACCGAAGGGCATGCAAACTGTAACTATAAAGCACAGTCTTTATTTTATCCTTAAATAAATATTCACTTTTGAAAACATTAAATTTATTATGCACTGAAATGAGGAAAGTAAAACATTACCGCTCTTATTACTGAGAATCGCAAGGTTGGAATATTGAGCCATATTCTAAAGCTTTTGGTTCTCTTGCAGAATTTATAACAGGAAATTGACAGCTGTTGGTTCATGTATATTTACAATACTACTATTTAACAATTTTTTAAAACAACTTGTGTAATTCTAGAATCAAATCAAAATTGTTGGTCTAATTTGTTTACTTGATATTTCCCTGTATTTTTAGTTAAAAGGGATTTTGTGAATGGAGGGAATGGGGGGGCACTGACCTTAATCAGGGGATTTGAAAAAAGTTGGTGGAATCAAGGTAACAAGAACGAAGGAAAGAATAATTTATTGCTGTGACCATTTCTCCCCTTGATTTCTGTATTGGGATTACAGTGGATTAGCTCCAACCAAATACTATTTATCAGATCTTTGTAGACACTCTTGGTAAGTTACATAAACAGGAAAGCAAGATTCTGAGATCATATCTAAAAAAAAACACCCACTTGTAAAGCCTCTGAGTGCACAAAAAAGATGGGAAAAAATACACATCACTAAAATAATGCTTCAGCATTAATTACACCTTAAATTTCCTACTTAATGTATTTTTATGCCATTTTAAAACAGCCAGATGTTTAATAGGAATATTTACTTTCAAACTATAAACCAAATGACAAGATGCTAGTTTAAACATTCTTTGACTAATTTCACCTTTTTAATTATTTTAAAATAAAAACTGGATATCTTTTAGTTTTTTCCAGGAAAGGTTTATGAGCTATGGAAATATCCTTAGAAAATAAGAAATCACCTTGTTTTAAAAAATATGTTCAAGCCTTTAATGAAAGCTGTCATAAAAAACTTAATAATTAAAGCTCCACGTGGCCATGTCAAATAACACAGATCTTCTGCACCTCAAAACATTTAACTACTCTAAAATAAATAGGCATATTTTTATTCACATGAAACAGGTTATTCAGTTAGACACTGGTCAATGAGACATATTTTACTCTCATATAGCAAGGAACTGCATTCTACGTTCTACAACTAATCCTCCCCCCCAAAGTTAGTCAAATACAAATAAATAAAATTATTAACTTTATTTTTTCCAATAAAATTATTAACTTTAATCACATACCATATAGAATTTACACAATACTTTTATTCAATGATAAGAAATTTCATATTTTAAGAAAATTCTGCATTTTTCCCTAAAATTATACTACATGTTTCACTGGTGTATTTTGGGTTTCAGTTTCACACAGCCCTTGAACAAAACTGTCTATTTAAGTGTAAAAAAAAAAAGAGGTGGTCTCCTTTCTTCATAGATACCATACTTAGTAATTTTAATCTATGTTTTTATCTATATATCTCAAATGATTTAATAATGCAGCATTTGGGGGGAAATTTTTATAGTTACCTGAAAGTTTAGGGTGCTATCTTTATTATAGAGGGAGTAGATAAAATATTAAATAATATTTAAAATTATCTTACTGCTTAACTTTCACAGTTTCCATAGAAACAACTTGAGTATTTCTAAGCCACAGTGACTCTAACCACTGGTCTTTCTAAAAGCTTTTGTAAGCCTGACTGCTGATGTTTCCCTCTCTAAAATTTTACAATGAAATAAGTCACACTAACTACATATAGTTAGGGTTCAACTACACAATATTTTTAAGAATAGCACATTTGTATAAATACAGAGAGACGTGGGAGGAGCAGGGGAGAAATTCGTCGAATAATCCCAATTTTATTTTGTTCAAAAATATGGAGTATTACCCATTTGTCTGTATCTTCATAACAAATTATCATGAGTTATAAAAAGTGCTACAAATTATTGCATATTAAGCAGTTCCTACCTTTGAATTTCCTCATTGGCTTTGATCTGTATGGTCCTAACTGAGGATTCCATTTTGACATTAATTACATGTTTCATCAAATGTGTCTTTAAAACTTGTAGAATTTTCTTCAAGATGTTCAAAGATCAGGAATACCTGAAAAATCAATTTTTTTTGTTTTCATATTCTAAAATAATACCACCAGACAGCCTATCTTTAAAAAAAGCCAGATAACTTGGAAAACAGACAAATTAGGATGTGATTATTCACATCACAAATAATTCACAGATGGCTTCATGTAAATAGGGAGCTCCCTATTTAAGTGTTTGTTTACAGATCATTAACTACTTGACAAGCAGGCTACCAGGGCAGAAAAACTTAGAGCTCAAGTGCTAGGAGACACTGCCAATTGGAGATCAATCAAAAATGAAAAAAATAAAGCATCCATGGAACCAGCCTATGAATCAGAAAATATGATTTACTTCGTGTGTGTGTGTGTGTGTGTGTGTGTGTGTACAGTATACATATATATCTATATGTGTATGTATAAAAATGTGTGTATACATGTACACACACACACACACTTTAACAAAGAGTAAGACACCTAACAAACCAGCTGGATTTCCTTAGTTTATTTTAGAGATTTAAAAATGATTCACAGATTTTTAAATGTATATTGTTTTAAAGTACATCCACTGACAGAATTTATGAAATGTATATTTTCAAGCTTTATAGTGGAGTAATTGTTGCAAACCTAATGTTCTTGTATAAAATGATTGTATTCTTCGTATCACAACAAACTTACTAAATTCCTGCTGCATATAAGGCATTTTGCTAAACACTAAAGAAAAAACAAAACATTATAAAGACAAAATATAATTTTAAGTGTTTCCTTCTATATTGTGTTCATTGATATGTTTACAAATTGCTATTAGAAAATATTAAATTGCAATGGATTATTTACAAAAATAATACCTTTGTTTTGATTTTGAAGATAATAGATCTGGAGATATCAACTGGGGTTATAAATGTAAAAAGACTTGTAGAAGTCTTTGTCATCAATAGATGTTCCATCTCTTATTAAATCTTGAAAGAAAGAAAAAAGCTACATACAGGGTAAGGAGAATAAAAATGAAAAACACCCAAATTAATACTAAATATTCTCTTGGTTTATTACTAAATATTCACCTGGTAATGACAAACAATCTCTTAAGAATTGCTGAATAAAAATTTTAATTTTACTAAAAAATGAATACCAATTAAAGTCTGAAGTTTGGGTTCTCTTAGCCTTTGTAATATAAAAAATGTTTTGAAATATGAGAATTTTTGCAGTGATTGAGAACTATTCACATTATTTGGGTTGCTCACCCATCCTCAATGTCCAGTTGAATGCAGTTCTAGAAACAAGTATTGATGGCTTCCTTCATGACTAATACTGAGCTAGGAAGTTGGGCAATAAAACATATACACAGACTGTCCTTTCCAAGAGTTTACCCATATTATATCATATTTGCCCTATAAAATAATTAGCCATTCTTTAAATCGTATCCTGATGATAAACTCAGGAACCTTGTTAGATCTCAAATAAATCCAAAAACTTTTAGTGCTTTATTTTTATAACCTGCTTTGATCTTAGCACCCAAATTTTATATAGGGGTGTTAAACCAATCTAGATAAACTAGAATAAAGTGAACTTTCAATGCGCCATTAATTTTAAAGTATTTTAAATCAATTTTCCATCCATATTTTTTTAATTCAAATTGCTAAAGTATCTTATTTAGAAGACAAAATTATATACAGCATAGAAGAGAGTTACTCCCTCTTTCAAGTGAGTAACTGGACTTTTTAAAAATTGTTTTGAAGTCTAAGTCATGATACTTCACTTTGGATTTGTGGAAGGTGATTAAAGAATAAAGCAAAGCTGTGCAGAAAGGGAAAAAAGCGTAAAAGGAAGAAAAGAAAAACAAGTTTCTTATTACAGCTAAATCATTTCAGAAAAAAGAAAGATGGATTTGGCACTAACCACTAAGTCAGAGTATAATACATTAGAAAAACAACATAAGACAAACATATGTATTAAAGGTGGCACAATTCAAAGCAAGAAAACAGTTCATAACATTCTAGATCTTTCTTACCACTCTTTTGGAGTAGTTTCCTTTATTTCAGCACCATTCCACCACAATCAGAGCATCCCATACAAGTAACGGTGTGTGTCACTAAATTCAAAATAAGCATGATATGTTTAAGTATCATAAAAATCGCAAACTCCATAAATCATATAAAGTATTAAAAATTTGGACTTTTAAAAGAGATTTTATTTTAGACAGTTTCACAAAATTAAACAAATCAGTTACATTTTAGGTACATAAACCAGTTGTTTATAGCCTGTGAGTATGTTTGTTTCTCATCTTATTACCAAGGCATACACATGTAGAGTATTGATATATCTTCAATATTTGGGAAATGCTTAAATTGAGATGACAAATATAATTTGAAAAATGTGACAGATGCATCGATGACCACATAAGGATTTGCTTTTTTAAGAGATGGGGAACTAGTTTGGTTAGATTGCATGTGAGATAAAAAATAAACAGCGCTCATTCAAAAAAATAAACAACGTATCTGGGGGGCAGATATTATTCTGGTTTGCTTTGGTTTTTGTTTGTTTTAGTATAAATTTGCAATGACTGTTTTAGGTAATACAGCATTCTAGAATGCTCACAATTAATACTGAAAATCCTTGAGTCTCCTGAGAGTTTTCTCCCAGGGAATGTTCTGAATTTCCTGAAGCACCTGCATGTACCTGAGAAAGATTCTCAAAACCTGCAAGTTCAAATCTACATGCCCTCCTGCCAGAAACCACCAAGGCTGGTATTCAGGTTAAAACTACTAGAATAATTTGCTAAGAAAGTATTTATTCTTTGGCATATTGGCAAAGAAATAAAAAGATAAGCAGTTCTAAAGATATAGAGAATTTTACTTAATTTGGTAATGTGATTTTAAAAAAATACTCATCTCAAATAATTGGTTTCCTGTTTAAATAAGAGCATTTAAAATTGATATTTTCAAAAGACACATTTACTATTTATAAAACAAAACAATTTCATATAGTTTTTAATTATGCAATATGACATTTGAAATGAGACTCATTGAAAGGTATAAAAATAAAATAATTTCAAGTAAATGTTCAAACTTTTAGAAACAAACATGAAATTTATAAATTACTTCTCAGAAAAACTATTTCAAACAAGACTTATTCAAACTACCCTCTTCATTAAGTCATAGAAAATAAATTATGTTTAGTGTACTACTTTCTACATGTTTCTAGCTAAGAATCAAATTCAAAAGAGGTAATATATCCTTTAATAAAAGAGAAAGGTATTTGCCATTTTAGTACCAGTCTTGTTTTATGTCACATCTGAATGGTTGGATTTTGTTCTAAGCCACTCTCTAAAAGCAATATATACTATGTTAAAAGTATATTGAATTTGTGTGTATCTCTGAATTGGTGACACAAACAGTGGGAAACTGAGGCACCTAGGTTTTTCTAGAGAATACTTTGTATTTTTATTCCTTAAAATGTGCCTTATACTTGTCTATTCAGTATAAGCAAAGGAAGGAAAATACATTTTACATAAGAAGAAAAATGGTGGCATTAGTGTCTTTTAATCAACATGTCAAGGACCAGATGAATACTAATTTTATTTTGAAGGAAATAAAAAGAGTAGATGATTATTTCAATTGATTTAAGAAATTTAGACTTAGGAAAATTTTTAGGGAGTGTTTTACAAGATTTAAAGATAAAATTTCATCATACCAAAAAAGATTACAATAAATATCTCTAATAAATAAGCTAATAAATCACTAGTTTTAAAGTAATAATGTATTTAAATAGATGAGAAATATTTGATAAAACAAAGTATTTATGTAATATCACCATGATTCAATTCCTTCCTTAAAATATTACCTGTTTTTATTCCACTATATCTATTATTTTAATGAAAATACTTTCATGAGTATTTTGAATATTGAACTTTGGATCTTTCTTAAGAAAACATGTATTATGCAATTTAAATAACTATTCAGTATCAGAAAATTTGCCCTTAATGAACATGAAGGACACGCTGGTGTCAACTGGTTCAATCTGTAAATATATGCTAGAAAAATAATTTAAGATTTAAAAAATGGCATGAATGGAAAGTTCTAGATAATTTACATGCTTCAAAATTATTGGGTGTAAACTTAAAATGTCTTATTTAGGAAACAGTTTCAGAAAAATTAGGCAGTTGGAGAGACATGGCTGGTGGATGAGCCAAGTCAGGATCAAAAAGGAGAAACCACAATATTCAATGCCACTGAGCTTGATTGTAAGACATCACGTCTCTTTTTTCGCTGTGTACAAAGATGTGGGAAGTGGTAACTACAACAAGCCCTGTAACACTATCTATCCGCAGGAGGCAGCATCATTCCAAATGAAGCAGAATTAAAAGATGAGCTTTTGAAGTGTGAGGCAGTTGAATTAGATGATGATGATGATAGATGACAGATAGATAGATAGATAGATAGATAGATAGATAGATAGATAGATAGATAGATAGACAGACAGAAAGAAAGACAGATAATAGGTAGAGAGATAAGAAATGGATGGATAGATGATAGATGACTGAGAGATATGAATATGTTTAAAGTTCGCTAATATTTCAAGCCATTGTGTTTTTCTCTTTTTGCTTTTTTCCCCTTTTTCTTCCTGTAGAATCATCTCCTCCTCCATCATGCCCTCTTTCCAAGAGTTTTGATGTTAAGGTGAAGAAAATAAACGGCCAAGTAGAGGTAGGCTTCTGAAACAATGGACGACTGTCTAATACCAGAAATCAAAGGAAGAGATATCCGTATTTTTGGCAAGGGGTCCCAGTGAAATCTAACCCATAATTAAAGCTGAATCTACCACAAGCAGTTCACAGAATTTTGACTTTTAACTAGTTTTTGGAGGATTCTCCAGCCGAACTCATTTGTTCCTTCACCTGACTCAACTCTATAGAGTAAAATTACTGTACTTGAGTTATAAACATTTTATGGAAATAAGCCTTTACAAAATATTTAGAAAATTAAAAGTTTCAGAAATGACTTTTTTTAACCCCAACTCTCATCTTATATGGAGATAAATTCAAAATGTATTATGAATCGATACATTGATACCATGCAGCTTGTTTGTCTATCCATTTTTACATTGATTTTTTTTTAACAGACCCACTAAAGCCTTGAGAAAACAAACTGTCATCACAGAAAGGCCCATTGAATCACCTGTAAAAATGTGCTTTATATTATCAAGTTTTTTCACCAAAATCATCAGCATGATTTAAGACTGAATATTGCCTTGGGGAAATATCTTCAGAAACATGCTTACAACAAATGTTCTTTAACATTGTATTCCAATGTTTAAGAGCAGTAATAAGGAAGGCAAAACATCAGCAAGTTATAACATTTTTGCTTTTTCATCTTGAAATAAATGAACCAACTAAGACTAAAAGTCAACATGCAAATAATGATGCCAAGACACTCTCCTAAGAAGTTTATGAGACACAAAATCTCTCAGCTTTACTTTATTAAATACACAAACACTGGATTACTGTGAAGGAAAAATGTACTATGAGAAATTATGGTTAGCCATACAAAATGGTGAAATATTTACATAAATCATATTCTCATTTTGTGTGTGTTTTTATTACAAGATGGTAATTCTTTGGACAATATTTTTTCCTACTTAGGCTAAGAAATGCTTAGATTAACTGATTGATATTTTTCCACATAGAGACATGAAAAATGATTAGAATAGTAGAAAACTTATATCAGGGAACTTATATCTCCTATAATGTGAAATTAAATTACTTTTCCTTTAAGTAACAAAATGCATGGTTATACACATGAACACATCACCAAATATCTGTTGATTTTTAAAGAGTGGAATATATGATATAGCTTAGATATAATCATATTAAGCAAAATGTATTCTGTATTATATATATTTTACATACATATGTTTAAATCATGGCACACTAAAATAAATATCAGGCATTCTTCTTGGGACAGAAGTCAACAAATATGCTCAGAATATTTATATTACATATGTTATCTATTCTTCTCTCTATATGAGACTACATTAGATATGTATGCATAGCTTGAGATTATTTGGAAGGTGGTGGTGGGTCTCAATAGATATTCTTTTCCCTTTCTTTTCTATACTTCTGAGGAAGCATCCCGGACTTCCAAATGATATAAATAGTGTTTTATAGTCCAGGACATACTTTATATTAAAAGTATGTTTTAGCAATAAGTTCTAAAAATAGATAATATATAGGATTAGAAAAATGCTAAAGTAAAAGCATATTTATCATATACACTCATATAACGAATTGTAAAGCCAAATTTAGTTTGCTTAAGTATCTTAACCCTTTTATGTCACGTAGCAAAATAGCAGTGCATGTCTGCATGGTTCCTGTTACATAGATTTAGAGACACTGTAAATCAGTATGAATTTAACCCTTGAAACAAACTATATAGAGACCTCACCATCCTTGGTTAACCAAAAAACTTTAGTCATAATCACCAATATGCACATCATAAATAGCAAATGATTTATTTTTTTAAAAAAGTCAAAAGCAATGTCCCTTATATTTTGGTAACAGGTGTGCTTAATATCCACTTCAAAATTTTTGAAGTGAATGTCATACAAGTTTATAGAATTTTTTTGTCGCTGCACAATTGTAAAAGTATTTAATAAAATGTTCAAGCATTTATTACATATGTGTAATTTTACACAATGTTTTCCTTCAGAAAGGGATTTATGCTTTCCTTTGCTGTTATTAAAAATAATTTTAATTTAATATTATCTTCTGATTCTAACTGTATATACTACAGCACCGTTGAACTTGCACTCCTCATGCTTAATGATAATAATCACCACTTATATGCCACTTTTCATCTTCAAAGCTCTTTCTAAAAATTAATGGCAGCCAATGACATTTCTGGGGAAAAAATTATATACTTCAATGGTAGCTCTATGAACAACACCCAATATATTCACTTAACAAGTGGTAAACCCTTTAAACCAAGCCCCAGGACCCTGAAAGTAATTCACCTTTGGCAAACTAGAAAATAGAATTATTTTTCTATTATAGCTTAAAAGGACATGGAGATTATTTACTTCAAACCTTCTTCATGTTTTCCAGATGAAGAAAATGAGGACCTAAAAGATAAATGACTGACCCAAGATAATACAATGAGTTAATGACAAGGCCAAATATGTTTCCTAATAATAAATTATTGCTAACATTTATTGAGTTCCAATAATGCACCAGGCACTTGGCCTGGATTACCATGCATAATCCTTCATTCTATGACAATAATAGAATTATACCAGTTATTATTCCCCAGTATTTTAAATTGAATTACTAAAGTATGTGAATAAAAACTGAAATATTATAGAAACCCTTTTTTAATATGAACAATAATCGAATAACAGGGAAACATCTGGCCATTTTTCACTTTATGTATATTGTATTTTTGTCCATGTTTGTATGCAATTATTTAACCGAAACCTAGAATATTCAAGTTAACAATAACTCCCCAAGTGAAGGTATTTGTCATATATTTGTAACCATTGAAATAAATTTCTAAGTTATAATTTTCCATTTTACTACAATAAAGAATTTTTCAAAACAATCATGAAATCTACACTTATGTCAAGTCTCTCCTACTAACTTTAGCTCTTAATTAATCAAAGAAATTAATGAGGCTATAATCCTCAATTCGTTTTAAGCTTTATCCAGAGAACTGTCAAACTTCAAGTAACGTCTTTGCTTCCTGCCTTTGGCCATTTTCTTATTGCTAGCAAAAAAAGCGATCCTCATAATAATTTTTTTTAACTGAAAATGATTCTTTTGTACAAGTGTATAAATGTTTACTTCCTTTCTCCTATTCTGGACTGCAGATATTTCTTGTCATCAAAGTAGTCTTCACCAAATGGAAACAATGGGAGCTTCCATTTTTACTGGTACTAAAAATTCCTAAAGCCAACAGATACACTTAAAGACAGATTTGCTGAGCTTTTCTTGCTTTCAAATGAAAATATAATGGATTACAACAGAACTCAATATAGAAAAACTTATGTTGGCAGAAAGTGACGTACAAAAACCCATCACTGTATTTTCTAAGCCAAGAAAATATCCGCAGCCCATTTAATGACAGTAATAACACTCATTGATGATTTCAGAAGTAAAAAATCCTCCTGAAGTAAGACAAACAGAACATTAAAACAAAATATAAAGAAGTGATTACCTATAGGCTGGCAAATTACTGCCTTAGTCTTCATATTGTGTCTCTTCTAGAATCAACATACTCAAAATTTTCAAATGTAAGTATTTAAATTTACCTACCAAAATCCATATTATTTATAGAGAATCAATATTTTTGCTCATTTTTCAAACAGTTCTATTTCTTCCATTAAACTCTTTTCTAAGAGAGTGATGGAAAATAGCCTTTCATACTGAGCATTATGAATATATTTTAGGCTTAAAACCTTGTTTATACATTAACTTTGATGTGTGTGTGTTATTTTTTTCCAAAATTACAAATCAGTATGGGGAAATTAACTATTGACTTTGAGAATCACACAAGGTTTATATTGACTTGAACCACACTATTATGGAGTATGCAAAATAAAAACTCAAGTCCCTCTATACGAAACCATTCTTTGAAGCCCCAGCAACAAAATCTAACTTAAAGCAACCATAGCAAAGAGCATTTTAAAACAAACCCTTTTATAGGACATGGAATTCATCCAGATAGTTTTCTTGCTACTCAGTTTTATTATTTATTTCATAATTTCATGCCCATTACATAAATACAAGTTATATGCTTAGAAATGATGTCTTAACCAATTCTGAAATTTTCTTTCTTTATTTTTATTTTGGTATTAAAAAAAAAGAAGAAGAAAAAGTGTTCTTAATTGTTTTCCAGGATAACTGGATAATTTCTCCCCTTTGCATGGATATCTGACCAATTGAACACGGAGTCACCATCTATTTAAAATATAATGCTCCACAAGCTAAACTTCTTAACTACATAACACTAGGTCAGTGAAAACTACAAAAACAATCTGAAATTTTTTTCTGCGTCTTTTTTATATCAGTCCAAATATTTTAAATACATGTTTAATGATGCAATATGTGACCAAACTTTCTCTGGAACAAGAGGAAAAAATTATTATCAGTGTCTCTTTTATAATCAGTGTTTTATCTCCAAGCTCTAAGATCTACCTGAAGGCATTAAAGGGAAGAAAAAAGGAAGCCATAACTGTAGCTGTGACAGACTGCTAGATGCCAAGCACTGAGTTAAGTCTAATGTTACATTTAGTCCATATTGTAGTAAATTGCAATGTTGGTCCCAACCATGGCTCCCCTCTTCCCAAATAGAGGACTATACATCGCCTTCCATTGCCATGTGACTTTACGTGTCTCTTGCAAGAGGAATCCACCCTGACATCAAGGGGTACCATATAACTTGCTCTGGCCAGTAAACTGGGAACAGTGTGATAGTGTTGCTGTTCTAAGCAAAACATTAGGAAGCATTGTATGTTTCCACCAGCTCTCTTTCTCTTTCCCTCTGCCATGAAAATGTGTCCAAGAGAGAGTGGCTCCTTTAGCCTAGTTTCTAGAATGAGAAGATATGAGAGCCACAGCCACCAACATGCAATGAATCAAGAAAAAACCTCAATTGTAAATTGTGTTTTAACATTTGGGGAGTGTTCGTTATTGTAACATAACCTACAAAAGCTGATTGACATGTATACTGTATAAGATTGGTTATATTATACTTTCTTTAGAGAGAAGTTAACTAAGGCTCAGAAAGGTTGAGCAGTTTTTCCAAAAATAATTGAGGTTTGGAGTTTGCAAGTAAAAATCACAATAAGAGAGAATTTCTGTGCATTGGTTTTCTCGTTCAGGAAAAAAAAACAGAATTTTTTTTTAAATCTCTTAGAGTTATCTTAGATTTGTTTTGGAGATTAAATGAATTAAAATATATAAAATACTCAGAACAGTGCCTGGCAATAAATAGCAATTTTTAAAAAATTATTATTGTTAGTTTCAGAGCTTACTAAAAAATAACTTACTTTCTCTGAGCATCAGTTTTTTCATCTGTGAAATGGGGATAATAATTCCTTTTTTATATACAGTGTCAATAACTTAAATGAGGTAACATGTAAAGTTGCCTTCAAAGATATTGTTAAAAATATAAGGGTTATTATATTATTAAAGTATCTGATGACTTAACTATTTTAACAAGACAATGAGCCATCATCATTAAAATATACAATTATTACGCATATACCAAGAACTTGAAAAAAATGTTCTTCAGGAATCTAGACTAATCACTGTGGTTAATCAGATGACAGTAAGCTTCTATGTGCAAAGAAACAGTGAAGAATTTCTAGACCTGTGAACCTTCTGTGACACTGGAAATGCTCTTTATCTTCATTGTCCACTACATACATGTGGTTACTGAGCACTGAAATGTGGCTAGTACAACAGAAAAACTGTTTAACTCCTTTATATTTGGTCATATGTGGCTAGTGGTTATCATATTGGGCAGCTTAACTCTAGAACTTATATTGGAAATCTCAAGAGTAATGAACTACTCTAATATTCAGATTAAGACAATGGAATCTTCTTCCAATTAAATAAGAAAATTTGAGGAGGACAAAATCTAGGCAACGGAATATTTAGGGGATTGTTATTCTGGAGAAAAACCTAAAGGATTATTTGTGAATTATGATGGGTCTATTATGAGTCTATTATGTCATAGACTCATATTACACAGGCTATCAGTAGCCATAAAATGAATAAATTAAAGGTGTTCATGGTGGCACTGTTTTCACAGAGCAAAATGCCTGAAGAGAGAAAGAAAGCCTTGATGATAGCATAGCAGCAGTCCTCTTAGAGCTAGGAACTTTAGTTTCAAAATCTGACTAATGAAAAGCAGCACTGTGTTAAACATCTCCAGTGATACCATCCTAGGCCAAGTCACAACCAACTATGAACTGGAGCATATCAGTAGCTTGAAAATAGATCTCCTGGTTTTTGCTCTTATACCATCCATTCTTCTCTCAACACTGCTACCTGTAGGAATAAGATATCAAAATCACCAAAGCTTATTTGTCATAATCTTCTTGAAACCTATCAATGTTAGAATAAAATGCAAACTTTCCTATGACCTATAAATTCCAGTATGACCTGAACCTGTCTCAGATCACGCCCTCATCTGATGTTTCTCTCTCTCTCCCCCTCATTCACCACATCCCAGCCACTCTATTCTTTCAGTTCCATAAGACATCAAATTCTTTTTTCCCCCAGGGCCTTTGCACCCGCTGCCCCTTCTCCCTGGGATGCTCTTTTCATCCCTTCCTCCTCTATTGACTTGGTTAACTTCTACTTATCCTTCTAGTCTCAGCTTAAATATCCTGCCATGGAGAGGTTTCCCTTGTCTGCCACTTTTCTGTTTCTCTTTTTCAACACACTGTACATTCCCTACAAATTCATTAATCCAATTTGTGATTTTGTGTTCTTTTGCATAACCTCTGTCTCCCACAGAGACCTGCTTAATGAAGACTACATGCTCAGTGAAGGCAGGAAGCATATCTGTTTTATATCTGTTTTGTTTACTGCTACATTTTCAGCATTTAGCTTAAACGTGTTGAATGACTCAGTGAATGAACAACCAACCTCTTATCTTGACTACATCTTGATTCCTTAAAGTACCCATTACTCTGCCTTTCTCCCTCTATCTTTGATATTCTCAATCTTTTTGTCTACACTGGCTTTTTCCCTCCATCAGCCCTTTACTATAAACTGCTTCCTGTCTTTATTATAACCTACCTCCTGTTAGAATGCCATTTCTTATAGCCAGGTTCATACAACAAATGGCAACTTCTCAAAGTTCCTATTTCTTCTTCAACCATTTACAATTCGCTCTGTCAAGCTTTGGCTTTCTGCCCCATAATGCATAAAAATTACGGTCTCAAATTTTAACAATTTCCTGTAATTGCCAAATCAAATAGCCTGTTCTTTTATAGAAATCACACAGAATCTCATCATATTAGGCATCCACTGTTTTCATTCTTCTCTATTCACATTTAGTTCTTAACCACATGCATTCATATAGTTATAATTAATGGTGATTTTTTATACTCTAGTATCAAAAGTTGCTACATTATCACTATAATTTTTATATACAAGGATGTTCATCTTTCTGATACATTAATGTGCTACAATTAAACTATTCTCTTATAATGAGACATATGGGTTTTCATTTTCTCACCATTTAAAAAAATGGCCAAAATATCTTCATAAACTTAATATTTCTATTTTCCATTTTTAAGAGTTTATTTTTAAAATAAATTTCCAGAAGTAGAATTATTGGGTCAAAGTATATGATTATGTTTATTGCTCTTCAAATATACTACCAATTTTTATTGCAAATCATTAAAATATGGACAAACCAGCTTCACTATCTCTTTGCTTTAGGAGCTTTTCCCAGTCCTAACTCTACTTAATCTCTGTATTGATTCCTTTGTCATTCCACCTTGAAAGGTCCTCCTCAGTTCACACTATGTTGCCATGGTTTTTTCCCAGATCATCTTTATTTCCTTTACTACAATTCTCTCTTCTCCCAGCCTTATACCTATTCTTACCCTTCTTCCTGCGGAGTTCCTTCTTCTAATTGCATCTGCTCTTAAGGTCTCAAATATTTATTACCGAGGTGGACCTTGAGAAGTTTGCAAAATTTTTTTTTTTTTTTTTTGCTTCATTGTTGCTATTTGTTTGAAGTACTTGTGAGGGCAGCCTAGATAAAAATAAAAATAAAACATAATTTAAAATTAATGACAGGTGAATTGTAGCTAGAAGTGAAACTAGGGATACCAAACATTAAAAAAGGTATAGTTAATGAAATAATATGATCTTAATTAGTGAGTAAGAATCATAAGACTAGGGGAGTCATAAGACTAGAGAGGAAGAACTCTTAAAAAATCTTTTAGATGCATCATTAAAGAGCATATAATAATGAACTCTGAAATTAAAATATCACATTTTGACTCAGCCCACTGAAGTGACATATATATGAAAAAAATGCAGAGATCTCTTTCCCTTCACTGTAGACAGACATCACCTCACCCCGGAAAACAAAGTAACCTAATGGGGAGAGAAAGGAAGCTGCTGAAACAGACAAGGGCGGAAGATGGCAGGTCTATTGATGCTGTGCAAAGACTTGGGAAGAGGGAGGGAGTCCTGGGGACATAGAGTAGTCAAGTCAGTCAGTTTGCTTGCCCTGCCCATGACTCATTCTCAGGGAATCTACTAACTATTCTTGAGAGGCCAACCTAAGTGCAGAGTGGGCTACATGATCCAGACCCACACATTTAGCCACGTCCACAGCAGATTACACCGGATATGTTTTTAAGACATTCAACTCATGGCTCCCAACCTCCAGACAGATTCATTCTTCAGAATATTAGGTCACACACACACACACACACACACACACACACACACACACCTCTCTCTCTCTCTCTCTCTCTCTCTGAATGTAACTAGTAAAGTTGTGTAATAGTAAAGTTAGCCTAGAGTTGAGACAAGAGTTGAATTCATGGCAGCCCGAGCCGCATGAAAGGCAAGGTTATGGGGAAGGCAAAGATATTAAGATATTAAACGCCTTGCAGAGGTTCTTGGTCTACACACAGAGAAAGTGTGATGGAGACATTCAATCAAATTCCAAAACTAGAGATTACAACCAGAGAGATAGAGAGAGCGTGAGAGCAGAAGAGACAGATACACTTATCTGTACATCCTGAATGGTGCTCCATGATATTTTCATGTATCCCTACCAAAAAATCCCTCTTTCCCAAACCTAGCTTGAGTCTCTTTCTGCTCCTTGGAATTAAACAATTTCTAAGAAGGGTACAACACAGATACATTCATACATTGAAATATTTTATAGAAAAAATATTATGCTGTCAAAAATATTTATGATTGGAAAATGCTTATGATCCAATGAAGGAAGAGCAGAGTATGATCTCAACTGTGTTTAAAATACACACACACACACACACACACACACACACACACACACACACACACACACACACACACTCATTTAGAGACCTAGAGCGTAGTTGCATGAGTGGTGATTCAACCACCACCCACAGAGGTTAGCAGGCATGTTTCCACAGGGTTTGTACCATTACAGGCAGTTATGGCATCCATATTGCTTTCATTTTTTAACTTAATCAATTAAATAATCATTTAAATATTTTCTGCCTTCAAAATGGAAAGTACCATGAGACTGTGCATGTGCAGACACTGGAGACCGGATGAATATGTTCATGATTTAGTCACTCAGTTTATCACTCAGCTGCCCACTGTCAGCTGCTGCACTGGTTTTGAATATTATGCAGTTGTAAATTATACTTATTCTTTGTCATCTATACTTTAATGTATAGCCACAGCAGACCATTATTTAAGTACAAGCAACATAAGAAACACTGATGTTAAAATGCAAGTTAATGAGAAACAAACAAACCAAAGAGAGAGAAAAATAATATTTCAAATTTGCATCAGAATGATCTCCTCCAGATCTGTATGTTAATCTCATCTGAACTAGATGTCTCTAGTGTTTCCAAAATAGAGAATACATAGTAACCATTATATCAGGTTGATTTCCTTCCACTGGAAATTAAGACTCCCCTACATTTTTTTTTCCTGAATAGTGCTTTAAAATATGCTAAAACTTTCTCCTTTATTTTATCATTTGGATTCAAACATAAAATTATTTTTTAAATGGATTTGTTTTTTTTTTGTTGTTGTTGTTTTTTGTCTTTTTTTCGTGACCGGCACTCAGTGAGTGCACCGGCCAGTCCTATATAGGATCCGAACCCGCGGCGGGAGCGTCGCCGCGCTCCCAGCACCGCACTCTCCCAAGTGCGCCACGGGCTCGGCCCTGGATTTGTTTTTTTTAAAGTGCAAAGAGCAATACTTGGAAACATTAGGTAATAAAAACATGTTTTGTCTCTTTTTGATACCATAAACACAGATTTCAATCTATATTTTAATGTATATTTGGTCTCAAAACTATTATGTTATTTAAATATTTATTTGTCAACAAAACATATTTGTTCGTACACAGTGGAAGTAAGTTACAGAGCATGCTTCTCCTGGCCAGATTGCTTAAGCTGAGCTTCATGTTCCTTGTCTGTACAAGGAAGGAATTGGATAAGATGATCTTTTAAGTTTCCTTTCTGCTCTAAAATTCCATGATTATTAGGGAGTAGGACCAGATCCAATGAATTCACACTTTCCCATATCCCAAATAAAATTATATTTATTTGTTTATCTTCCCAAAATACTTTCTCTATGGTATAAGTGTCTCTGAAGACTGACACAGATAATTTTTGAAGTGCAAAAAAAGCATGAAGAATTAAATGCAAAAAAAATCCCTATATCGTGCAGATTTCAATCTGATTTAAATTAATATTATTTAGTTTTTATTTAAAAACAGTTTTACAGATACATAGTCTAAGTTGTCTAATAGTGCTAAAAAAAAAAAAAAAAAAAAAAAAACCAACAGAACCCCAGCAGCTTCCTGTTCTCCTTTTTCCCCAATTTCTGCATCCCAGAGGGAGCTCCTTTCAACTCTTTTAGTTGATTCTTTTGGCTAATAGCCTCCGGTCTGTAAATAATATGCTCTTCTTACTTTAGGTTTTCAGCCACAGGTATCATCTATTGATTTCTTACTTGGAAGCTTATGATTTAGCTTTTTTTTTTTTCCCCTACTAATACATCCTTCTTCCCCTAACATGCCACATATGCATACTACCTGTGCCCATCATCTCAATATTTGATACCGTAACTGATTTGAAAAATAGGCTGGCTTACATTGTGACTCTTTAAAACTATATCCACAGCTAAAGCATAGAGTGCAATATGACCTCTTTTAATGTTCTACAGAATATTCTGCCTTCTCAGGAAGACATCATCATAATTGTCTTCCTTTTAAATTTATTTAGTATTTTATGTACTTATTAATTAAAACCCAAACTCTCTGCCAATTGTCAAGATGTTAAGATGTGTTATATATTCATCTTCTTAAAGAAATCTCTCCTCTGACCTACTCCAATTTGGACCAAAAGTTCTCACACAGTTCATAGCTATCGACCTTCGCCTCCATCTTGAATTGCATCCCCTGTTTCCTGTTTCATGTAAGTATAAATAGATGGTAAAGAGACTTAGGTAAATATAGATATGGATGTAGATAAATAGACAATGTGTACGACAACAACAAATTGAGCTTATCTGTAAAATGGCCCATTATTTTGATACTTAGTGGGTAAATGTTCACTCTTGATAACTTTTTAAAGTGTTAGTAAAAGAGACATATGTACTTCTTTATTATATATACAGACATTTTTTAAAACTTGAGAAGTGGATTTTAATATGATTACATTGAAATTCTTACTCCAGTATCATAAAATATAATAATTATAATATTGATAACTCACTTTATCTTCTGGGTATATTTAGATGATTAAAACATTAAAACCTTGTGCAACTTCTTATTCAATAAAAAGCACAAACCCTGCCCAGGACAATTTGTTTCCAAGAGCAGAATCTGTAGTTAGTTTTAATGAAACACAACACAAGCGTAAATAGGGGCGGAGGGGGACAATAAACACAACATCTAAATGCAAGACCTATCTGTTTTTTCTTTTCGGTTCTCACTGTCCATATTAAAAATGGATAAATAGTACTCAGTTCTATAAATATGCAAATGCTTTATAAAGCATAGACCTTTAGGTTTTTCAAAACACCCTGAAATATGTCATTTGGTCATCATAATAACTCTGCAAATAAGTCAAAGAACAATAATGCTCCTCATTCTATAGATGCAAAACCTAAGCCATAGAAAGAATAACTTATCTATGGTACCACAGTGAGCCATTGTCAAA
This sequence comes from Cynocephalus volans, assembly GCF_027409185.1. Classification (NCBI taxonomy): domain Eukaryota; kingdom Metazoa; phylum Chordata; class Mammalia; order Dermoptera; family Cynocephalidae; genus Cynocephalus; species Cynocephalus volans. The sequence continues at coordinate 96,907,609 of NC_084468.1, read as the reverse complement.
ACTGACATCAGGACAAATACCACATGTTCTCCAGTCCCATGGTTCTTGATACCTAGGCCAGTCCTTCTGTTATTGTTATCATTATTATTACAATTATTATTTGTGCACATATCTATAAGCATATATTTTTTCCTTTTTTTCTTTGATTTTCTATAATTCTGTCATTCTTCCCATTCACACCTCCTCACCCTCCCCCACACACATACCCACAACCTTATACACCTCTCTCCATTCCTCGGTAACCAATTTTAACAGTATAGCTTTCCATACACTTCTCTATGCTGATGTAAATACTGACACATGCATGCACCACCCACCTACCCACACAAACATCTATACATAAATGGGAGAATCCAATATTGTTAGATTTGCAAAATGAAATCAAATTATAAATATTTCTGTAAACTTTGCTTTCACAGTCAATATACTATGAAAATTCCACCAAATAAATTCATTTTTAATGGCTGCATGATATTTCATGGTACTGATGTACCACTGTTTTTCACCACTACTCAGTGTGTTGGCATTCTCTTAGTTTTTAGTTATCACCTCAAACCCCATGATGCCACCATTTATAGGCTATATATGTTCTCATTCATTAGTATTTTAAAGACAATATTGGTTCAAAATCCAAATTAGTCTTGATAAGTTATAATATCTTCCATAGAGTTGTAAAGGAACTAAAGAGTCATTACTATTTGCAAATATGTCATTTACTTTTTTAAATTTTTTATTTATACATATTTATGGGGTATACAGTTGACTCTCAATATTTGTGTATGGTATGTTATGATCAAATCAACATTATTAGCATGTTCCTCATTACAAATCATAATTACTTTTTGTGTCCTTTACCTAATTACTCCCGATTCCCTTTCCCCCTTCCCCTTTCCCACCTCCAGTAACTATAGGTCTGTTCTCTCCTTCTGAAAGTTCAACGTTTATAATGGTCTTTCTTTCTTTGTTTCTTAGCTCCCACATATGAGTGAGGACATGCAGTATTTCTCCCTCTGTGCCTGGCTTATTTCACTTAACATTATTTTCTCCAAGCTCATCCATGTTGCTGTGAATGGTAGTATTTAATTCTTTTTTTACGGCTGAGTAGTATTCCATTCTGTATACATACCGCATTTTCCTTATCTAGTCATCCATTGATGGACATTTAGGTTAGTTCCATGTCTTGGCTATTGTAAATAGAGCTGCGATGAACATGGGAGTGCATGTATCCCTTCAACATGATGATTTCCATTCCTTTGGGTATATACCCAGAAGTGGGATTACAAGATTGTATGGCAGTTCTATATGTAGCTGTTTGAGAAACCTCCATACTGTTTTCCATAATGGCTGTACTAATTTACAGTCCCACCAACAGTGTAGAAGAGTTCCCCTCTCCCCACATCCCGGCCAGCATTTGTTATTCTCAGTCTTTTTGATCATAGCCAGTCTAGCTGGGCTGAGATATTTCAATGTGGTTTTGATTTGCCTTTCCCTGATGATTAGTGATGCTGATCATTTACTGTTTTACTATTTTTTCAGAATTATTAAACTCTAGAAAGTAAGGAGATTAATAATTTGAAGTGAAATACATACTACATTTTGCCTTATGCTTCAATGCTTAGAATATGGGTTTTATATCTGTGCTGCCACATACTAGCTGTGTGGCCTGCAACAAATTTCTTACCCTTCCTGTGCTTCAGAACAGAGATGGTAATATAATTTTCCTCATGCAGCTATAGAGAAAAGTAAACAACTTTAAAATATGTAAAGTACACAGAACAATGTCCAGCACATAGTGAGCACCCAGTAGGTGAGGGATATTACCAGTGTTACTGATGTCATTATTATTACATTGTAATTAGCTTCATTTTTACGTATTTTTTAAACTAAATAAAACTTCAACAAAATTGCTTACCATTGTTTAGAGTGACTAGAGGCATGTGCTGGAAAAGAACTTTCAACATTCCAAATAGCTTATAATTAAAAGTACATAAAATGGCTTACCTTACAGCTTCATGAAGAAAAGTGAAATTCCCAAAGAGGTTGTAAGTTTTCAGCACTCCCAGTAGAAAACGAGAAATAGTCATAAGTACTTCCTTGACAGGTTAACTGTGGCTGCCAACAGCCCAAGGAGTGGACATTTTGTTTATATGAAAATTCAGCTGGAAGGCTGTTCTTTTCTGTCATCGAATTTCATATGCTTAAGGTTAATAGTTACTTTGAACATATAAAGCCACCAATAGAACATGCAGCACTTCAATGAAATAGTTCAAACATTTGCATGACAAGTGTAGTAAAAGAAATCCCGTAAGAATTTGAGGTTGACTGTCTAGAATTTGCCAGCTCTTAAAAATGTGTGGTGAGCAAAAGTCATACCAAATTCTCTACCACTAGTGAAAAGAAACTCATGACTCAATTACTGAGCTGTATAAAATATATCTTCCACATATAAAGTGACAATATCATCCAAGATACATCTGTTAAGTTCCACACCAAGAACACACAAAAATTTGGACAACTACATGGCTCTATTTTTTCTCTGTGCTCAAATGTCTTTTCTATGTGCCTTTCTGCATGTGCTCAAAGAGTGTTACTTGAACTCAATAATGTGTTTCTGAGTCCAAAGCTTTTTGGACACAGAGAAGGGCAGGCACTGATCACCAATCAAGATGCTCAAGTTCAAGCTCACTGCCTCCCACTTAGCTCTCTGTCTGCCAACCAGAAAATAATTTCTGTGAGCCACTAAGGCTTACAGTTACTTATTCTTTATCCTTGATTTTTCAGGGAGGCCCCACCATCACCAGTGACCCTCACTACAAGCAGATAGCACTGCAGAAGGACAAAATTCTGATGCTATGCTTACTTTCAGCAACTGTAGCAAAGCCTTTCCAGTGCTGGCCCTTGATCCGGCAGCTCATGTAGGCTCAGCATTCGGCAGTGCAAGGCAGCTTTAATCTAATTCTCACTTCATTTTTTCCCCAGCTTTCTCCTCAGGACAAGTCTCAGGGAAGGAAAAAAAAAAAAAAAAAGAAAGAAAGAAAGGAAAGAAAGGAAGTCATGGGCCTGGCATGTCTTAATACAAAAATGCACTGATAATTACTGCGGCTGTAATTCTTGATCCAGCCGAAATGCAGGTACACAATTACTTTACTTGGGGGCCGTCTGCTTAACCCCTGCTCTGTTTGACCACCTCTCCAGCACGTTCCCTCTTCTTCAATAGCAGTTATCCCTTGATGGTAATAACTGACTTGCTGCCCAGGAAAAAGAATGCCTTGGGAAGCATCAAGGTGAGGAGGATCAGACCCAATGCCCCAAATGGGTTTGGGATGGATCGTGACTCATCAGGAACAAAAAAAGAGAAACCCACTACTTTTTATTGTTGTTTTTTAAAAGACTTAATGATGTTTAGAATTACAATAGTGGACATAAGATGGTGGTGACTTGGTCCCTTTCCAGTAAAATAATAAGCTATTCTAAAGTCTAGAAATGCTTTAGGCCTCCTTTATGATAGAGCTAAATTTTTTTTTAAAAAATCAACACATAACATTTGGTTTATGAGAGCATGAAGTGAATGATTTTGCTGAATAAGGAGCACCTGTTAAGTTTGCTTTCTATTGTGCTTTAGCAGAAAAGTGTTTCAGGGAGTATTTTCACATTTAAATTGGCTAGGCCTGCTCTATCAAATTTATCCAAAACTTTAAATAAAAATCTTCCCTTTTAATTAAGAATTACATGAATTGCCATATATGTAAAAGTGAGAGAAAGAATTCTTCAAAACATATCCCCCCAAAAATCTCTACTCTTGCCAATTCCACTATGCCCACCTTGGTCCAAGGTACCACCATCTTGGGCCTGACTTACTATAGGCCTACTTGAGCCTACAAATGTTCTCAGCTTCTACTCTGGCCACTCTGTCTAGCTTGAACACAAAGCAAGCTACTTCATTTGTATGACCTAGGCAAAATGAATATACAGAGCCCCCTGTTCAAAAAGCAGGAAAAAAGTGCCATTGAAGGTACACAAATATAAAATGTTTACCTTCTTTCCAAGGTCTTTCCCTTTCAATTTGTTACGAGGTTTTTTATTTGCTATGTAATATCATGCTTCTGAGGGCACAGAGATACTTGCAGAGGTGCATGCCCTCGCAGGGATGGAAGGGGTCTTACTCCACACCTCAGTGGGCACAGCCCACCTGCTGCTGGGATCCACTTCTGACAAGGAGCTGGAGAGAAGCCCTGTGACCTGGCTGGAGTTGAGAAAGTCAATTTCCCTTTGCCATGGACCTGCAACCCTAACCCATGGATGAGAGATCCCCACGGTGCAAATAAAGCAGCCCAGTATTTCCTGTGCTCACAAGAAAGGAATAGGCGAAGTCCAGTAGACATTTGATTAAACTTTGATTTTGTCTTTGAAAACCAATTTATCATTTTCCATCTAGTCTATTCTTCAATCAATAACTTTCAGAATTAGAAGACGTCAGAAAAGTTGAAACAGAAAAAAATATGGAAACAAAATGTAATATTGTCAAAGAAATACATAGATATTTTAAACATTGTTCTTGTTTTAAAATTGAGTTTAATAAAGTCTCTTAAATGATTCTTATGATGATTCAAAATTATTCTCAAAAGATCTTCACATTTTTTAAAATGTCAAAATTTCAGCTCTCTACAAGAAATCCTTATTTATTAGAGTACTGTTTAGAATTTTGAATTCACAACTATGAATTACAAACATTTGTTGAGCCAAGTACCAGGTGTACAACATTTTAACAACTTTTTACCCCAATGTTAAAGGCATATAAAAGAGAAGAGAGAGAAATTTGTGAGAAGACTAACTTTGGAGGGTGTTGTTAATGGCAACAAATCCCTGTTTTCTGCCACCCAAGGGGCAGGATGAGGAATCTGCCTCCTGGGCCCAGGCTTGGTTAATCTACCTTCCACCAGAAACCCCTGAGAGTGGAATTCTGTCCTGAAGTTGGAAGAGGATGATTAATGCTTGCGTGGGAAACATAGAGGGTAAGAGGGACAGCAAAGCATGGGACACTTGCTGTGCTCTGAGCATGGCCAGCTCTCAGTGTACAGTCTGCACAGGCAAAGTGGACTATACGGAAAAGAAAGCACATAGTCCTTTTGACTCCGGCACAAAAGGACTTCCTGAGAGGCTGATGAGACTCCAAAAGAAGGAGTTCTGTGCAGTGAATTATTAGCAAAACAAGGATTATTCAGAGCGGCAAATAGACAACAATCCAAGGGGCCCAGAAGAGAAGACTTTGTGAAACACACAAAAGCACCCACAAGCAGGATTGCAGGTGGCAGACAGCTACCTGCTGGAGGCTGGAGAGAGAGAGAAACCAAGGCACATGGAAAGAGGGAGGGGATGTTGATTAACATGTCGGATCTGGCATTCTGATTTCTGAATTAAGATTTTGCTTGTGACTTAAAGTTACCATTGTACTTTCTTTCATTTAGGGGTGACCATAAAAGTCATAGAATCTGCCAGAGTTCACATCCAGGAAATGACACACTGAGAGTAGTGAAAAATAATGTTCCAATTTCATCTCATAAGCCATGCTTGTGTATGGCTGATGACACGTGATTACCTGATGTTTAGAAAGAGATGCAGCATAGTGGAAAAACAAGGACTTCCAAATTCAGTAGCCCAATATTAAAATCCTTGCTCTGCCGTTTTTAGTTATGCAATCTTAGACAAACTATTTAGCTACAGCATTCACTTTCCTTTTCTATAAAACGTTGAATCTGGAAATCCAAAATTATAACTCATGCTTAGTTATTCCTTTAGTACTCAGCCCAGTGTTTGATACAAAATGGAGGGTCCATAAATAAATATTTTTAAGTGGCTAATAGGAAGAATAAAGCTGGCTTCTCAATCTATTAAACTTAAGGATTTCCACTATTAGCTGTGGCCCTATACAGGCAAGTAAGTAGGTAGGTAGACGAATGGATGCAGATATACTCCAAAAAAAGCTAAAAACAACTATGAATTTTAGTCAAATAAGAAACTGCCAAAACACCTTATATAAAAAAACTTATCACTACTCAGAGACATGTTAGAGCCATTGGAGTCCCTAACAATACTCTTCTCCCAATCCTTTTCTTGACATAAACAGAAAGGTCTATATTCATGTGATTAAGAAATCTTACAGATTTGGCTTTCTGTAGATTTTCATCGTAGTCTGAAAAACAGTGAAAATGATTCAAACTCTAAAAAGCAATCATACAAGAGAAATAATCTTATTTTGCTAGAAAAGCAGTGACTACTTGGTGACATAATGTTTTCATGAGGTGAAGGCTTGTAATAGGGTAGATAATGATTTTTATCATAGAACTTTTCTGACCAAAGAGCTGTAGGAAATCCAATTCACTTCACTTCAACAAAAATGCATTATCAGACTTTGCCTGGAAACATTTTAAAACACGGTTTGCATATTCAAATGCCTACAGTGATTGGGCAAGTAACCCAGATGGGTGCAATGCTGGACTCTATGCACTAAGGAATGGTAAGAATTGTTGCAAACCTGAGAGTGTATTCTCTTTCTACAAGATCAGTTGCTAATAAGCTCCAGATAATGGCACTTTGTAGGAACTTGGACCAATATTTGCTAGAATTTGCAATTTTAAGACAATCCTGACATTAAAATTCTTATCTGAAATTTTCTAAGTTTTAAATGTTGGAAATTAAAAAAAAATCAAAACAAAAACTCACTTTGTGGGCCAAACAAAACAAGCATTGGCCTGTGTATGGCCAAAGCTCTTAAAGTTTGTTTGTTGTTGTTTCCTAGTTAAATGTTAATGATGTTCAAAAGGGATAAGAATTTAAAATAATCATCACAAGTCTTTGACCTATTACTAACCGTCATGTTAGATCTTCAAAGATATTTGTATGGGTAACACCACAGATAAATGAACAATTTTTTCTTTCTTTTTTTTTCCTTGCTTATCTTTCTTTTTCTCCCCTTCCTTCTTTCTTTCTTTCTCTGTTTCTTTTCTTTGTTTTTCTTTTTTTTTTAACCAGTTGGGCTTTGCTCTGACTTCGAATTAATCTCTATCAATGTTGATGAAGTTGGATCTGTCAAAACTGTTCCTAGAGATCATTAATTCTTTGAGCTCAAGATTTCTGCAGTCTTCCCCTTTGTTTCCTTTCCTTTAGAAACATATCCTGATCCTGGCATTGTAAGGAAGTGAGCAGGAAATAAACAGGGAAAACAAACTCAACAAAATCAGGAGAATGCCCTAGCTAAGTTTCTCACCTCATGTTCTTCTTTATTTGAGCTCTACCTAATTGTGAGTGTGTTTCTGTGTGTGTGCTGGAGGAGGGAGTGATGAGGAAACAAGGGTGGAAGAGGAACAAGTCCAAGCACTGTCCTACACACCAGCCCTATGTAAAGGAGAGGTAAAGTCCCGAACTTGGCCATTAAAGAGGGAGAACAGAAGGGAAAGAGAGGCAAGCATTTATCACAATTTAATCAGTACTGTTTACATCTTTTTATTTCTCCTACAGAAACCCTCTGTCATTAAAGTCACACCTGGAGCCCTTGATTCAAATCAGAGCTCCTCTTCTTTGAGGAAATTCTGCAAAAGTCCCCAGAATGTTAAAATAGCTGACTAGAGATGTCACTACCACCACTACCACATCCTCCCACATCCTCCCACCACCCCAGCCAGGGATGGGAGAACATCTATTGTCTATTTAAATATGTCCCTTTCTGGGATATCAAATGTACCAGACATTCTCTTGAGAAAACTTCAAGCCTGTGATTGCATTTGCATCTAAGCAGTGGTCCCCACATGTAACACCTTCCCATTTATAGTGTTTGCTTTTCTTAGTCCTTTGGAAAAAAATAGAGAGAGAAAGCATTGAATGTTTGCAATTAAATTGGATTTGGAAAAGACTTATGCAGAGGAAAATGTGAGACGATACTCATGTAATATAATTGTATATTCACTCAAACAACTTCTATACCCATTCCCCGAAAAAGAAAAAGAAAAATACTTTCAAGGAATGAAAATAAAGACTCTTCATTAATACAATATTGTAGACAATGTAGCCTTAACTTTTGGAGAAAAGGAGTAAACTGTAAAAAAAATAAATCAAAGGTGAAGCCATCTGATTTTTCACTTAAATTAGAATTTCTTTGCTTCTGTACTTGGTGCACAGAAATTTCAGACTAGAAAATAAAATCAGGTAGCATACTATTTGCTTTATTTTCTTATGAATATGTAATCAATAAGTGTTTGCTGATTAATTTCCGGAAGCTAGCATTATGTTAGATAACCTGCAATACAGAGAGAGAGCTGGTAAGATAGGCTCTTTCCTGCAAAGATCTTACAATCAAGTTAGGGCAATAAAAACAAGACATGAATCATAAACTATTTATAGCAAATGAAAGTTTGGTTCCCTTAATTTATGGTAGAAGAAGTTGAATCACAAAGGGGCTGGGTCCTAGAGTTACAGAGCTAGCAGAGAACAGGGCTAGAACCCAGCCTTTTAAATCCTGAGGCCTTCTTTGTTAAGCATCATATGGAATAGTCCAGACTACACATTGCAATAGTTTAGATTCATGGAAAAATAGGGCTTTCATTGCGTTTTGAAGGATTTATCAGCATATGCTTTTATCCTGGGGAGTAGGGATAAGAACCAAAAATGACTTCAGCAGATCTTCTAATGCCCTACAATTGCATGCAAAATTTTAAATATAATTATGTTGTCTAAGAAATGATTATAGCTTTATCAGAGTCTCAATATGGCTCTTGAAGCAATGAAAGAAAAATTTAAGTTTCTAGGCAGTGGACAGCCAGATGTGAGAGGGGAAGATAAACCACATGAAATTCATAACACCAGTGAAAACAAAAGAACTACAAAGAACAGAGCACAATGTAAGAGGTGAAGAAAAAGCTAGGTACACAGAGGGAGGCCACATTACACAGCGTCTTCAAAGTCCAAAACGGGAGGTTAATATTAGTGAAGTAGGAAACCTCTCATAGGTTAGGTTCTACTATTTGTATAACATATTTGTATTTAGCAACTTTGATATACATACTTGTATTTAGCAACTTTGATAACTAAATGAAGGTGTTCTTAATGCATTAGTTGTAAAAAGAATTCTGAAGTACTCAGTTTTTATCTTGCAGAAACATGGTTATCTACAGTTTTAAGACCGTTATTTCTTCATGTTATATTTTGATATTTTGAATTTCTGCATTGTCCTTAGAGTACATCCAATACTGAAACATTCCTGGTCTTATAAGTTAAATTAATACAAAGACAAAGGCATTTGGAAGAGTCACTTAATAAAGCATGGGCCTGCCTATGTACACAGGTGTAAACCCTTCCTACTTAAGTAGTATGGAGATGGTCTATGTGCTAAAATCAGTTCGAGGACAAGTGCTCCTGCAATGACGAGCATTTCAGTACCATTTACTAGCCATTCATCTAAATGTTTAGAAAATGAATTACTTTCCCCCCACTAACAGCTAATTATTCACTTAGAAAAGAGCTTTCTTATTTTACTTAGAGGGTTTACCTACCACTGATCCCCCGCTCTTGCCTTTGGCCAAGTTCGGGTTAATACAGGGCTATTCCACTCCACTTCAAGAATGACATGCCCTTACTACCATGTTTGCTGACAAATGTCAATCAAAGTATTTCAGAGCTACCCCATCGTGTCAGCCATCATCTGAACCACACTTTCCCAGGAACGCCTTAGCATGGCATCTTTGTTCTGTTTTCAGATAAACAGATCCAATTCCTCAACAAACAGACTGCTACAGTCCTTTTGATAACAGTGTAATAATTCAAAACAAATGATTCTCGGCTTTGATGATAGCACTTTTATGGGTCATGAAGAAATCCTCCCACCAACATCTGTTTGATTTTATCTACTTGAACTTTATCCTCCAGTTGAAGATTTATAAGCTGAAATCATCCCAGCCTATTAAAGTCAAACTAATGTTCAAGCACCAAGCAGAGAATGAAAGTGCATTTCCTACTCATCTACCTTTTGAAAAGCTGTTGTGAACAAATGAATATCAAAAGTTTGGAGGGTTTTATATTTGGCTGAGCCTAAGCCAAGGCTCCCGTGACCGGGAACTTAGCAATCCAATTTGTGCATTTTAGGAAAAATAAGTTATTTGCAGAATCATTGTTTTAAAAGACAAAATGAAAAATACAGAGGTTGTTTACATTAAAGGCTGTTTTCTTAGTAAAATCCATTATGGGTCAGGGAAATGCAATCCAGATTTCTCTCTCTCTTTTTTTTTTTCCTCTCCCTAAATTTCCTTATAGACTACAAATTCTTAAATGACAGCTCAATAATATTTAACTTATTACCTCCAACCACAAAGGATGTGTAGAGGTTTTAATTTGATGAAAGGAACAGCAAGGGCGCAAAAAACTGGGAGTCAGGAATTCTGAGTTCAGATCCCATTCCTCCATTAGCTCACTAATTCAATCAAGCAACAGCCAGAGAACACTCGTTAGTGCTGTGTGTGTGTGTGTGTGTGTGTGTGCGTGTGTGTGTGTGTGCGTGTGTGCATGTGTGTGTTGGGGAGAGGGGCCATGCAAGATCCTAGCTATATAGAGGTTAAAACTTTATTTTTCTGCCATTAACTCCTTACCACATAGAGTAAATAAAAGGATCACACTTTTTCCCTGATTCGACTACTTTTAACATTACTCACCTCTCATTTCATTGCTTTCCTTCCAGATTTTTGCATTTAGTTATCTTCTCTCTCCTTACTTCTCCTCTCTTCTATTTCTCTTTTCCTTGCATAATTCCTGCACCCCCTCTCCACATGGATTGGTATAATGAGTCAGTGCTGAACAGGTTTTCCAAACTAATTCAGATATTTAATTTCAAACAAGACCTATTTTGTATTATTAAGGAAAGAAACTGTAAAAGACCTCTTAAAATATTAAACCTTCTTCCATTTTACAGATAAGAATACTGTGGCACAAGTAGTTGATAACTTATGCAAAGACATAGGTAGATCATTTATTCACTCATTCATTATTTCAATTAATATTTATCAAGCAATTGTTAGTCACCCAGAATGTTATTCAGTGCTAAAAACATACTGATAAAAAAACATAGATCCCGTTTCTGACCTTATAAATTTATGGTCCATAGAGGGGAAAAGGAGTTGGGGTACTATTACTACAGTAATTCACCACACCAACATATGTATGAATGCAACCAAGACAAGTGCTACAAAGAGGACAATGAAAGCCATTAAATAGGAGATTTGACTTAGTGATGTCAGGGACAATTTCCCTGAGGAACTGGTGCAATCTGAGACCTCAAAAATGGATAGGAGTTAACCAGGCAAAAAAAACAGACAAGAGGATCCCAGGCAGTGGAAAGCCTGTGCAAAGGCCCTGTGGCAGTGAAGTAAGAACAACCAAAAGAAGGGTAGCTTCATTTGGCTATTACAGTGGGAGGGGAATGGGAGAGGTGAGGCTGGAAGGGTTAGTAGCAGACAGACCATGTGGTACCTTGTAATTCTGATTAAGGTCTCTCCACGTGCTCCATTTATCTGAAGATAAGTAAAGGGTTTTATGCAGAGAGGTGATCTGATTAGATTTACATTTTGGCTAGGCTGCTCTGCTGTAGTGTTCACAGTGGAGGCGGCCAGAGTGATTACTTACAGACTGACTAGAAGATATGAGTCCAGGAAAGAAGCAATGGCATCCTGGACTAGGGTGGAGGTAGCAGAGATGGATAGAAACTGGCAGATTTGAGATATTACAGGGGTAAAATCTACAGCATCACATGATGGATTGAATAGGAGGGTTAAGTAGATGGAGGTGTAAAGGATGACTTTTAGATTTCTGAGCTGCAGAGTAGGTGGATGCTAGTGCCATTGACTGAGATAGGAAACACTGAAAGATGACCAGGTCTGAGAGAAGATCATGAGTTCAGTCTCGCAATGCTGATTCTGAGGTGTCTTTGAAACATCCAAGAGAGGATGTCAAGTCAGTACAAGAACCAGATCTGGACTCTAAGACTTGTAGTTCTTTCCAGTAAGTTCCCACAGCTGTTACATTATGTTCACTTGAAGAATAAAGGTATTTCTTGTTTGTTTTTGGTCTATTTGTTGACTATAACACTCAGGATAAATAATGGGTTGTATAGGTCAATTGTTAATAAACTTTGCTTATACCAATATAGTTTTTGCTTATACCAACAATTCCTGAAAAATATTAATAAGAAACGTAACATTTAAGTAGGCATGGGGGGGATAATTTACAGATTTTTTTCTGCAGAATTTGGAGTTAACCATTGATAAATGTCAAAAATGTTAAATGATCTGATTTCTATCTTTCAGTGATTAAATTATTTATTCAATTACTCATAGAAATAGGTCCTTTAACAAATAAATTGCACATACAGGCATGTATATTTTCTATATGCATAGCCCATCTGCCAAAATAACTAGCATTTAAACACTAAGATAGCATTCATAGATTTAAGGAACTCCTGTTTTATTTAGCAGAAGATCTCACACCTAAATCTAAACTGATACATACCTCTACAAGAGTAATTTAACTGCTATTGACACTCATTTTCCTGTACCTCAAAACAAAGATTTCTTTTTCACCTGCATGGTGTAAACATAACTATTAAGGACATAGAGATCATGTAATTGAAGCTGTGTTCTCCTGAAGTGCACTCAGCACTTAACATCAGCATCTGGGGCTAATCTCCCAGTACATCTCTTATCACCTCTGCCAACACCTTCCCCCACCCCAAGTCAAGTGCTGCTCTCTAGCATTTATTTGCAAAATATGAACATGTGTTACACTTAAAATTTAAATACTCCTCACTTTGTTGAAGAGAGATCAATATATTTTGTCATAGATGCAATTTTCAGGAGGCTCAGATATAATATATAGAATTCTATATATGGCTGTCTGATTTCATTTTGCTCTAAACAGCAACTGAGACTCTTTACACATCTTAAAAGTATTTTGCTACCAGTTGGAGATGACCCTGAAGATTAGCATGTGCTCTCATCACTGTCAGTGCACCTAGCCCCATTTTGAGGAAAACTCTTGTAAAGAAGTCTGTCTTTCCAAATTATAAACATGCTCATATAAATTTTCCATTTACAACAAATAAAATTTCTGGGGTCAAACATCATAAACCAAAATTTATGATGTCTGAAAAAGCATAAAAGATTGAATAATCCTACAGAAAGGAATAAATTACATGAGAATAGTGTAGATCAGTGCCCCAAGCATCTGACTAAAGCCAAACTCTTTAGAGTTCTTATGCTGATTTATTATCTTTCTTTATTGTTACCTAAGAGCAATATATTTAACCTCAGTGTGTTTCAGGTTTCCAAAATTCCAAAATGTATGTAATATTCTGGTCATCAACCCAACCAATAATGATATTACATTTATTTTCAATTTCCTTTGTCCATGAAGTTTTACACAAGGACAGTAGGCATCCATCCATGGGTATGCAGTGAATGAGAATGAAAAAGCAATTCCTTCCCCAGGGAAATGATTTGCAAGTTTAATGTCTTTGGAGTGATTGAGAGGAAGGCTTTCAGCTTTCGGGATTTTTTTTTTTTGATTTTTAAAACAAACTTTAGCCCCAACTTTTGAAGATTTAATTAGCTGAGAGTTCTGATGCGCTTAGTCTAGGCTCCTTCAGGTTGAGTGTGGACACTTAATCACTGCTGCTTCATCAGCTGCATGGCCTGAACAACGAGTTAACCAAGGCTTCTAAACTTTCTGGGTACCAAAAACAATCCAAACATTGAACTTGATGCTCAATTTTAATTTTATATTAAAGGTATAATATCGACTTGAAATCAACTTGAAAAGACGAAATTTATCTAACGAACATTCAAAGGAGCACAAATTTAAGTAGCAATATTCACCCCTTTGAAAGCTTACCTCTCCAGACATTTCTAGCCTGCATTAAACTGAGAAAAAGGACTTTTGTGGAAAATGAATTCAGTAATATATGTGGATCTACAAAATCACAAGCCTTAGATCATTATGTGCTACTATATTGGTTTAGCACACATTTCTCTCTGAATCTGTTTGTTATGTGACATTTGCTAAGTGAATATGCTTAAAGAATTCGCTGATTTTGTGCCTCTGATCTTAACAGCTTTGAGAAAACTTCAAAACACAGCTAAATTCAGAGCCAGAATAATTAATATATGTATTTATTTATTTATTTTCTTACTTGCACGTGCTTTGGCGTAACGGTTCACTGATATTTAGTACTTGCATCACTGAGCTCCTAAGCAAGGAACTGAGCTACTTCTCATCCACTTCATTAACACCTAAAGGAAGCTTTTCACTGGTTTTGAAATTTCAAGTTTATGTGAATTTTTATAAAAGCTTCTAGTTATGTGTAGAATATTAAATATAATTTTCTCTAGAAGATGGAAGAGATGAAATGAGAAAGACAAGGAGGAGAAAAAGGATTCTTTAGAATGAAAACAGATGATAGTATTAAAGGTTTTGTTTTTTTAAGGCTCCCTTTGGCTCTTTTCATTATAGATGCTTTGATTTGAAGACTTTCCTCTCAGAATAAATTCCCCAAACCAACACCTTAGCACCTACCTACAAAAGTAGAGATTATTTTTGAGCTTTTCTTCAATCTTACTCAGCAAAGCAATGAAAATCATCTCAGTGAAAAGCCTCTTTACAGACAAAGAGAATGCTAGTGACTCCCCATTTCCAAGGATTTTTGCTGAGTGGTCAGTTCAGTCCTAGTGATAGGTTTCCATAAAACTATCAGCCCACTCAACGTGAAATAATACAAATGCTGGGTGATAGACTGGTATTAAGTAAGCAATCCACAGCTTTGGAACCAAGTCCTTTTCCATGCAAAATTCTCTTGTCCACCTGGAATTTGAACTCATGACCTTGGCCTCAAGAACAATATTTTCTAACCTAGCATGCAGCTCAGGTCAAACAATTTAAATATGCACCTAGTGTCCGGCAAGTGTGTGTGTGATGTGTAAATATACAAGTACTTAAGTTTCTTATACTGAAAAGGATTGTTTGAACACGTTCTTGTATTTTGAAGATTTTCGATGTAGAAACCATTATAACAACAACAATAACAAAAGAGGGGAGCAGAATTGCTGTCCTGATATAATTACTGTTTTATTGATGCTCTCTCATGTCCTGTGGATTTACTTTAAATCTGCTAGACTTGTGAGGCCTAATGTCTAAATGATATACATAGAAAAAGACGCAGTCACATGTTACATAGTCCATCACTGCCTTTAAGCATTTGGAACAGGATAAAAAAGGTATTTTTTCCTTTTTTATTTTTAAAGGTATAATTCATTTGAAAACCAAAATCTAAAGGAAAGGTATCCATTCTTTAGTATATAACAATGTTATGACTGTATCTGCAGTTAAGAGAATATATAAAGTATTAATTGCAACTTCAATAAGCATAGAAATTGCAAGACATGGTCTGAAACAGCATGAGGCCCAATATATAATAAAAATACCATTAAGATACCTTAGACCAAAATCTGAAATTGTATCTTTCGCCATCTGAACTAAAAACGAGAGCTTGCCATGGATGAAAAAAATGCATAATGACAGCAATAAATAATACAAATGTCTGTGCCTAATATCCTATATGGAACAACATGAAATGCTGACATCATTTAGAGGTTTACCAACCTTATGAAATACTCTACTCATCATACTTCATGTTGTCAACTAAGAGTAACTTAGCTCCTACATATTTTTCTTATCCGTGTGGATATCTGTAAGTATTTATAGTATATGTGCAGCATTTATGAGTATTACATATAATTAAGTGCATTGATACCATTTTGTTCAAACATTTCACTCATGAAGGAGTCACTATATTCATTATGTGAATTATTTTAAATATTAACATTTTCCAGAATAATTTCTGAATTTCATAGAATACTAGTTTTGAATCAGAGAGTACTAGATATTTGCATATGTCCAGGATATTATTTTACTAAGATAATACAGTAGAAAGACGACTGGGCTTCAAGTCAAGAGACCTGAGCTCTGGGAACTGCTTGCTCATTTACTATTTGCATAATCATGAGTTCGTGTAAAGCCCAATAAATGATGTCCCTACTCTCCACACAAGTTCTGAACCAAATTAAAAAGGCAAAAGGAGGACAAGATATCACTTTTCCTACTTATAAGGTTTAGATTAAAGAATGTGACATATTTCTGCAGACAAAAGGGCTTTATAAACCTAAACACCTGAATAAGACCATCTGCGCACCACTGACAGCGCTGGACAACTACAAGCCTCTCTAAGCAAGGACCGCTGCTGTACAACCTGTGATGTTGAAAAGTCGAGCAAACTGTGTGCTTTCTGCAGGCAGGCAGACTCCAAAAGGAGAGAAAGAAGAGGCTTCCCATTTCCCCCCTCACTGAATCTGTGCTAACCTCGTGACTGGATTGACAAGACAGTGCAAGTGCATTAGAAGTAATGTTGTATAAATTCTGAACATAGACCTCAGCTTATATTTCCACTCTCACACTCACTGAATATTCCCACCATTTAAAGAAGCCCAGATTAGCCTCCTTGAGGATAAGAGACCATGTGGAGACAGAGGAGCCCAGCAGACAGCCAGTACCAACAGCAGGCATGGGAGTAAGACGGATTCAGATTATCCAGTTTCAGCCTATCCACCATCCAACTGTAGCAACATAAGGGACTCCATCCAGCAAGACCAACAGAAGAACTGCTTACCTGAGCCCAGCAAGCTTTGTTGGCCTTATGAATGTTAAGTAAATAAAATGATTATTGTCTTAAGTCACTAAATTTTGAAATGAACTACCCAGTAATATAAATGATACAGAAATTTGCACTGGAAATGGAGTACTGCCATTAAAAAAATCCAAAAAATGCCTAAAACATGTGGCATCAACTTTGGGACTGAGTGGAGGCTAGAAGCCTGAAGAGCCTGAGGAAATTCTAGTGGAGACTGAAAAGCTGGTAAAGAAACTGCTATTGTGAGACCTATATTATGTAGTGACAGAGCAATTGGCAAATATATCGGCTGCAATAATTTGGAAGATAGAAAACATACCCATAAGTGAGTGGAATAATGGCCCCCAAAAAGATATTCACCTTTAGTGAAAATACATAAACATGCATAGATACACATTTGGGGATTTGGGTATATGTGGCTACACTCATTAAAAGTTGACATTTCTCTTCAAATTATCTAATTGCCAAAGAATTGTGTGATAGTGAGGTTTGAACACGTAACAGAACAAATTATTTCAATTATTTAAATAATTTTTAAAAGTCTTAACCAAGTCATATATAATATATAAATACATTTACAGTGTTGGCATTGGGCTCACTGGTGGCAAGGATACTGTGCATATTATAATGAATTTAATTTAACAACCAACTTAAGAGTCTTTATCAAAAGCTCTGTACTGGACATAGGACATAAAGATATGTCCTCTGTCTTCAATCTGTTCATAGTCTTACTTGTAGTATATATAAGTGACGGTCTCTGTAAACCCATAGAGAAATATCTTAATTTATGGCACGTTACATTTTAATTGATGTTTAAAAATTAAATCATAAATTCCATTAATTAAAATTATAATTTCAAAGATCCTTCTTATTCATGTCTAATCTGTTTATTTGCAAGAGCTTGACAGACACCCCTATAGCTAACCAGTCTCTTTAATGTGTACTTAATGGCCTGTAAAATATTTTAAAATCACTAGGGGAACTGAGTGTTCAAAGGCTAACAGTTTTACAACACCCATAATCACCCCCCTCCAATTGACTGGCAGCACAGGGCAGCAAGAGCACCAGGAGTTAGAAATCCGTGGCGTAGGCAGAACTCTGCCACTTAAACTTGCTGGACCTATTTCCTCTTCTGTAAAGTGAGAGGGTTTGACACCCTGATCTCTTTCTTCTCAAATTAGAAATTCTGCCTTAACTATTTAAATTTCTATATATTGTACTTTCTTAGAGCAGGCACATCTGGATTACTTACTATTTTCATATTTTCTATACTTTATTTTCAGATCTTCTTTGCAATAACATTTATGTTTCTTTCCTTCCCTCTACGCTCCAACTTCAACTTACTTTAACACTTCTATTATACTATTCAGACTGCCAGAAATTGCTAGAAAATGATACTTTTTCTTTTGGAATCCTGAGCCACCAATACAAAATATAGGAAGTACTTATCTGTGAAACCCAGAGGATAGAATTTAAAATGAAATACGCACGTTAGATCACAGTATGTAAATTAGAAAGGTGAAAAAGAATAATAAATAGATAATCGTGGAGACTAAACAGCCCTTCACGCAATATCTAAAAACTAAATTCCGACCATTGATAATAGCATTTCTAAAACCTAGATTTAAAAATGTTAACATTTTGGTAGACAGGAAAACACATTTAACGTCATCATGACAACATCTTGCTCAAACCTGGAACATGTACTAGTTTCTAAAATTTTCCCCGATTCAACCTTTACTGTTTTACGGTCAGTTCTCAACAAAGAAACCACAGTTCCTTTCGAAAACATAAGTCAAATCATGTCACTTTCCTAGAAGGCTCCCCATTTGAATTAGAATGGAAGTCACTGGAACAGAGGCCCTTCGGGACCTGCTCCTGGCTCAACTCTGACCTCTTCCCCTGCAACTCTGTCCCTCAACCACTCCATTCCCACCTCATCGGCTTCCTTTCTGTCCCTCAAGAAAACCTGGGCACATGCCTTCCCTAAGACATTTGCACTCACTGTTATCTCTGTCTAGAATATTCTTCCTGCAGATATCCACATGGGTCAAGCTCTGACCTCCTTCAAGTCCTCCCCAAAATCAAGAGACACCCTTTCAACTAGACTTACTCTGACAACCCATTTGAGGTCACATCCTTACTCCTTCCTGGTACTCTCCAGCTCTCTCATCCTACTCTATTCTTTCTTTGCTCTATAATGTCTCATCCTCTAACATATCATGTAATTTATTTGTTTATCATGTCTGTGGTTTATTTTCTGCCCCACCCCATCTTCCACTAGAATGTCGGCCCCCACAAGATCAGGAATCTTGTCTATTTTGTTCCTTGTTGGATTGTCTCAAGTTTCTAAAACAGGGCTGAGCACAAAGTATGTGCTCAACAAGTTAATTGTTGAATGTGTGAACGTCCACTCCTGAGTCTGCCCGCTGACAGCCGTCACTCTCTGCCTTGCTTACTTCAAGCTAAGTCCACCACCACTCACGACCTTCTGGAACTACTGGGCCGTAGCTTGCCTTGACAGGATGCTGATTGCTCAAACAGGCTTAGTGTGGGAGGCCAAGCTCCCTTTACTCCCCATGTCTTTATCCACATCGCCTTCAAACAAGGCTGGTTAACATAATGCAATTTATCAAGTGTTGAGGCTAACTGAAGAGAATCCCAAAGAAATAGAAGTGGGACATTGAAATGGTACATTTTATGGGTCTATCTCTATTGTCCAAAGGAAAAGCACCAAAAGTTTTAAATCATTCAGCAGGGGGCTCTTGGTAGACATGTCCCAGTCCCTATCCTTGCACCCCTGCCCTCAGGACTTACCCTTGTGTGACAGAGTGCCACTTCAAATCTCCATAGTCCAGCTCTTTGCTAACTTCCTTTTAAGCAACTCCCACCCTCTACTCCCAGAATTTGATCTTTCTCTAGCAGTATTCTTTCTCCCCCGGCTAGACAATCTATGTAACAAAATAATCACCGAGAGTACATTTTCCAAAAAACTAAATTTAACTACATTTACACTGCACGAGGGGCAGGATTTACCATGAGAATCCAGGGCAGAATGTAGCACAGTTTTCTTCAGTGTTTTCTCACCTGGGTAAGGCACATAACGAGGGTAATGCTAAATCCAGCACATGCAAGTGAGTATATATGCAAGCAAGTATACATGCAGGCGAGTATAGAGCCATGTACCAACATCCTCAAAAACACACACCACCCAAAAGAAACACTCATGCTTGGAAAACAGTGATCTAAATTAAGAAAGAAGTCATCCCCAAATGAAAAATAAACTATGCAAGTTCTCCCCACACAAGTATTCCCATTTGCTTTTCTCCATTTCCGGGCTATGGCTGCCTGGAAATAAATGTGAATAAGCAAATGGGGGCCCAATAATTACATTGATGGCTGTACAAAGACCCAACCAAACTCCAAAAATCTCTGTAAGCATAAGAGAAGCAATATAAGCATGTATAATTCTCTGAAGAAAAAATCAAAGTCTACAAAGTCAGAATTTGGGGAAGAAGAACTATACTCGTATTTACAGACTGTACGCAAGATGTTGTCTATCAAGTTTGAGAGGCTTGACAAATCTAAATATAGTAATTTGAGAGAAATCTTAATAGAGGAGGGAGGTATGCAAGAAGTCAGAAAACTCTGAGTGGAGTGGGATGGAGCAGACTACCAAACATAAAAAAGTGCCTACTGTCTGGCTTGAAGTAAGAGAAAACATAACTTTTGAAGACCCCAATAGCCAAATAAGTTTCAAATGTAAAAGCCAAGCTACATTATAAAACCATCTGAGGTTGTCATCACTAATACTGATGGTTGTACCCCAATTTGAAAGACTAAAACCAGACACACTATATAGGGCAGTTTTCCATGATCATAATGCACATGTTTAAATAATTAGGATATAAAATAAAATGGTACCTAACCATGGAGAGAAAGATCTGTCACTAATTCAAATGACTGACTACATTAGTTGAAAAGACCGATGGAGGAAAAAACACAAAGCAGAAAAGTAATTGACTCCTATTAGCAATACTTATAAAATTACAGATGGTAACCCTACACAATCTCCAACAAACATAAATACAGCAGTTGGTCTGTAATAATAAAATACAACAAAATAACCAGATTTCAAAAATTCACAGTTTGGGGTCAGCTGCTTCACTAGCCTATGTTGCTGTTAAAGAATCAAGTCCAATCAATTCTGTAAAGGTAGGTGCTGCTATTCACACATCCTTAAGATTCTAGGCTCATGGATTATGTTTTGTAAATCAGTTAACTTACTACCCAGAGATTAAGGTAAATTCTGCTAAGGACTAAAAGTTGACTTAGAGCATTAAGAAGGATTAATGTTTAGCTGTGGAGAAGCTGAAGCACTAAGATAGCATGTTTACGCAGTGCTGTAGATCACAATTAATCCAAAATTAGTAGAAAAGATCAACAGCAACCCCTTTTGTATGCCAGCTTGGCTTAGCCCTAAAACTCACGACTTATTTTGAGGGCAACCTGTGAGCAGAGTTACTCTCTGCCTGTCCTAATAGTCTAAGGCTTCCAGAGCAAAACAGGCATTTGAAATGCTTGGCTTATGTGCCCTTCGCTTTGAGCAAATAAATGCAGAAGTCTGCCCTCTAGATTCCTCTGTACCTTTATCAGTGTGGCAAGTCCATTTAAAGGTACTGAGCTGCTGTCACTGAACAACACCAAATTTAATTTTCTAGCTGATATAAAAATAGTACTATTTTACTTAAATCACTTTTCTACATTGCATTAGCAAAGGATATGATGAAAGACCTGACTTTTAGGTATACAAAATGTCTGTTAAACAGTTATAAATCTATGTGAGATTTATTTATATTTTTGTTATTAAATATGACTAACAGAGAGATGCTACACAATTTATATTTGTCAGCTCACATTTATGTGTAGTTTTGTTTCATGTATTAACTAGAAATAATTTTAAGAATTTTTTCTTCCCCTTAGAAATATGTGTTTTCATTAAATAAGTGAAAACAATACTTTTCTTCGAAAGTGTATTAGAATGGGATCAAAGAATACTTGGCTATCTAATTATAAATGTATATTTTTGTCATCCCTCAGCATTCTTTCATTTTATTTTCATAAACTATTTTCTGTAGTTTGATAAAAATTTAAATTATTTCCTACAGAAGAACAAGCAAGCAAATTAGTAACATGTGAGAAAAATATAACATTCAATAAAAACAACTTGCAAATTGTTATCCTACTGGTTTTATCAAAGAATATATAAAATATTATACAGCAAAATTATATCATTCATATAGGTTTTAATTTTTTAGAAAGTTTCTCATAAAATTCCCTGAGAAAGGGTCTCTTTTCCAGATGCCCATTCATGAACTATAACACAGAAAGAATTATCCTAGAAGTATATTTTTATAAATGGTACTTTAGCTTCACTAGCAATTACTGAGCATGTGCTACAAACCAGACAAAGTACATTCTATTATCTTATCCGAACCTCACAGCTTATGTGTGGAGTTGGCAATAGTGAGATTTTGCTTTACATGTTAAGGAAGACCTTGAAATTCAAGGAAAATAGAAACAAACAGCAGACAAAAACCTGCATAAGGATTTTATGCTTCTAAGTGGTTCAGTTCAAATATTAACCAAGTCCTTTTATTTCACATTCAGATGTTTTTCTATTAATATATTGTTCCCAAATCTAAGCTATATTATCAAATGTTTTAAAGTATATTCTATAACCAATATAATGAATATTTTCAATAAAAATTATAATCTAATTATAATAAAACTATCTCTTGAGATGCAAATAATTCGTAAAATAGGAATATTGAAAAATACACTTTAACTTTAAAATTTTGTCTTGAATTTTGGGATCTAGAGAAGGGATTAAAAAGTGTTTTTTAATGTTTTGTTGTAGTTTGGAATTTCAGGTCACCTTCTAATGTTATATAGGTTAAAAGAATTTTATTCTTTTTTATGCCTAAATTTAATTCCAAATTTATGGCTCTTCAAAGTATGTGCTGTAATTTGTAAAATGAGATAAAGAAAGCTTTCTAAGACAGTGATGTTGGGAGAATTTAGTTGCAATTTGGAGGGAAATGTTAGATCATGTTTAATGCATTAGATCATGTTTAATACAACAAAGCAAAAGAAACTCTACGTTGAAATTTTAAGTATTTTTTTGAAGTACAGACTAAAACTAGTAGAATATAACATTTAATGGATATGTTAAGAAATTAAAGTTTTCTCAACATTAAAGCAAAATAAGAGTACAAAGGAAAAGAGGATCAGTGATGAATGTTTAAAAAGTAAAGCTTTCTGTGTGCTTCCCATTTTCTCACTTAAAATAACAAAAAAATGTGCATTTGAGAGCCAAGATTAACAAAATTTACAATTGATATTGTTTCACTCATCACGTATGTTCTTAAGTGAAAGTGGGACTTTTCTTGAGCCCTGGTGAGTGGCAGTAGGCTGGTCCATGGTGTCCACTGTGTCTTCTAGCACAGTTTGATGCCCCTGCCTTGAGGCAGGCTAAAGTGCCAGTCATCCCACCTGCCACTGCTTTTACAGATGTCAACACGGTAAAAACAAAAGGCAAACAATATCTTAGCAGTATTATGAAAATGTTGTTAACCTTCCTGACCCTGTGAAAGAGTCTCGAGGCCAAACACAAGATGATAAGGTGTTGTCTCAAAGAAAAGCAAATGGAAGATTATTCAGTATGCAAGCTGAACTAGCCACGATTCTCACGGAACACCACTTTTACTTAAAAAACAACTAATAAATTATGGATAGTCAGACTAGGGTATTGGGCAGTCATTATCTTGGGGAGAAAAAATAAACAAATTGATCCTATTACTTCAAAGAAAACAATTGTTAGCTTGTATTGGAAATGACAAAGTTCAAGTTTTCAAATAGAAATTAGAATTTTTAAAAATTTGTTCCACTGCTGGGGCTGGTTAGCTTTCCAATACTGAAACACTTCTCTGATGACATGAGTGGAAACATCAATGAGTGTGATTTGTGTGTGCGTGTTTGCAATTGTGCAATTAAATGTGTCAACATTTAGAGTCCAGGACTTCCCTGAAAGAGAAATTAGAGAAAGAGGGACCCTGGCTAGCTTTGAGGAAGAAAACAATCATGTCACAGGTGACGTATATATGGAGGGGGCCACATGGCAAGAAAGTGAGGGCAGCCTCTAGCTGCCAAGAGGTCCCTGACAACAGCTAGCAAAAAAAAGTGGGGATTTCAGTCAGACTGATAGAGGAGGTGCTCAGTTTCCCTGGGCTTGGGTTACAGCTTGTGCCTCTGGGTTACAAGCCATTACCCAAGGTTTCAGACCTCTCCTTTTGGTTCCCCTAAAGGAAAGTTACTGTTGCCAGTTAGACCTATTTTCAGCACCAACATGGTGAAAATGAGACCACAAGGGGCTGACTTATGCAAATCCAGTGGCTGGACATGCTCAGTGGAAAAAGGTTATACAACCCTGGAAGCTGAAAGACCTTCCACTAGAGGTGGTATAGAGCACAGAATATTTTTGAATATGCCTGGTGCATGTGACAGGGTCTGATCAATGAACAAGCTCCAGAAAGAGACCTACTGAGCATGTGCAAGACTTTGTTACATAACTGGGAACCACCCCTTCGCTGAATATTCATTAGATAGAGAAACTATAAAAGCTGAATCTAGCAAAAGGCAGGGTTGTTGCTCACTTTCCTGGAGACAACCCACACTTCACTGGCTGAGGAAGGTATGCTTTACTTTGTATCAAACTTACTTTCAGCTAGCAGCTGCTCACTCTCAAGCCAGCTTGCATCCTGTACTGAGCTTTAAATATGTACTTCTTAGTTTCATGTTAAACTTGATGTTGGTCCTGCTCAGTCTCTGGAGCTATGCAGCACTCTCTCTGTGGAACCTGTATTTTTTGTCTATTATATTAAACTTGTTTTCACTTTCTGCTATGACTCTGCCCTTGAATTCTTTCCTGTGACAGAGTCAAGAACCTGGCAAGAGGACAGGTGGGTTGAGGCTGACTATTAGGCCCCCCAGACCCCACCTCCAACATCAAGACAAGTACAAGGCACTGAATTCTTCCAACAAGGGAGTTTGGGAGGGGATCCCAAGCCCTAGATGAGAACACAGCCCTGACTGAACCTTGATGTAGCCTACCGAGAGCCTAAATTGAGGCCCCAGCTAACCCATACCCAGACTTCTCACTGTGAGATCAGAAATTGCTATTGTTTAAGATACTAAATTTGTGATAATTTGTTGCACAGCACTAGATAACTAATGCATGTGGCAAGGGAAAGTGCCCCTGGTTCTAATCGACTTATAAAAATGGGCCTGGCACATGGTAAGCACTCAGTAAATGGTTATTGAGGAGAGTAGAAAAGCAGAAAACATATTGTATTGTTGGATATGGTATATACATATTAGAAATACCAGATAAATTTATTCAATTTACAGGCATTCTTACAACTTTCTGTTCAATGAGTAGCTTAGTCCATGCATTTACTGCTCAGCAAATTAAGGTATTGTTCTTTGTATTTACATGGGGACTGGAGGCTAGGCATTATCCTACATGTAAAGGTTATTTTTTGCATAGATATTTAGTTCAGCACTGCTAGAACACATGTATACCTTTATTATTTTATTAAAACATATCACAATGATATAAAAATGTATTTTGTAAACAACAGCAAGTTATATTAAGTAAAAAAAAAAAAAAAAAAAATGTTCTGCAGTATTACATAAACAGATGAGAGGTTTAGGCCAAAACTCATGATAAGGCAAGAAATATTACAGTTACCATTTTACTATGATAAAAAGTTAAACAACTGCAACACAATAATCACTCTCCAAAACACATGGTAAAAAAAAAAAAGGAGAGAGAGAAAGCAAGCAAACAACCAAGAAAGAAATGCTGCCCAACAATTTTCAAGTAAAAAGACAGCTGAAAAGAATCTCATAGTCCAGTTGCTGTGTTTCACTGTGTGGCTGCTTGTGAGTGTAGGGCTTTTGCCTCTTTGCCTACGAGTTTTAAGATTTCACACTCTGAAGGCAGTTGATTTCCAAGTGTAACAGCGCAGACCTTCTGACTAATTCTATTTTTAGGGAAGACTTCATGGATAGAGGTATATTTCTCTTCTTATTTTAGACAGATTATTATAATTTATTATTTTCTGAGTTTCTTCCTTATCATGTGGGAATCAAATATTCAAGAGAAAATCGGATTGATTCACAAAAAAGTATTTTTAATTGTGATAATATTATAAGTATTATAAAATATTTATTGTTATAGTTAGTTTCCATAAAGAATTTCCATCAATTTGAATAAATTGCCTCGATGATAAAATAACATACTTAAGCAATTCCAAAATTAAGAAGACAAAAATAAAGATCCTGGACTTACAGTGGCAAGAGTTCTTTAACTGACCACCTCCTGTTAGAAGTAAAATTAGACCAATTAAGTACTATTACTCCCACCATTGCCACAGTTGCTTTTATAAAGTGGTTTATTTGAATTTCAATGTAAAGACACTTGCAGGCCACAGTATTTTTGGTGTATTGGAGAATTAATAAATAAATACATGTGTGCATACACATGCATTAAATTCAGGCTTATGGTTATTTTGAAGTATAATTTCAGTAGAATTCCTACATTTACATAACTCTCCCTAAGTGCCAATGTCTAATGTTAACTCATTAATATTTATATAGAAGCTGCAGAGAACTATTATCATCCTCATTTTACCAATGGTATAACTGAGGCATAAAGGAGTTACATAAATTTCCCACAATCATAATCATGGCAAGTGGTAGAGCTGGAATTCAAATCCAGGTAGTCTGATTCTGGAATCTGTGTTTTTAACCAACATGTAAAACTGCCTCTTTATGGTCAAAAGATTACTCGGATTTAAAGGAATTTCTCACCCACTTTATTATATAGGTCTAAATTGATAAAAGGAAAAGAAAATATATATCTTTTAAATAATTGCTATATTTTTGTATGTTCTTATGTTATCTTACCGTAATTTTTACAAATATAATAGCCAGAAATTATTAGTTTGGTTTAATGTTTATGATGAGAAAAAAAAAAGTTTAATTTTCAATTTGCATTTGATACCATTAGTACTTACATTAAGCCAATCCAGACAGATAATAAAAGTAAAAACATTAGAAATCTCTAAGATTGAGAAAACCTATAAAAATCAGGCCAATAATTTACTAGGAGAATTTTTTTTTTTTCCTTTGCTTTCTCTTTTCTTTTTTCATTTTTTCTTTCTCTTTTTTTTTAAGCAAGTGAGTTCTGCTCTGGAGACCATGCTTTCCTGTCTCTTTAGAACACTGCCCCTCCTCATCAGTTATTCTTTCCCCTTTATCTCTAACCCCTCCATCTCTCATAGAACCTTCCCAACAGTATCGAAATAGCCTCAGATTTCTTGGCCCCTCAACCTCATGATTCCTATCGTGTCCGTCTTATCTTTCTCCTTTCCTTCAGTCAAACTTTTTGAAGCCCTTTCAATAATCGCTGTTTCCCTTCCTCACACTTCATTCAATCCTCAACATTCTTCTCTCCTCCCTCTTGGCCTCCAAAGATCACCTGGGACTGCTTATAATAAAGAAATGGACCCATGCTTTATCAGTCCTCATTGTGTTTGATTTCTCTACCGCATTTAAAACTACTGAATAAATACTTCATTCCTGAAATGTCCTCTTCCCTTGGTTTCTATGGCCCCACACTCATCTCTATGTGGGGGATTCATCCTCCTCTGTTAATGTATTAAGTACTGATCTCCCTCAGACCTTCTTACTCATTGAAACAGACACTTTCGGTTTCAGATACCAACATGTTTCTTGAATGCTTGCTAAGTAGTGAAGAAAGACTTGACTCATTACTTCCATAAGCCCCAAATCAAGTGGTATTTATAAAATACCGGTTCCTTCGATGGGTTTATTCACTGTAGTAATATAAATTACTATAGTAGGAGTAAGTATTCTTATCTCCATTTTAGAGTTGATCAAGCTCATACATAAAAAAGCACAATGGTTTGCCCAAAGTGAAACACCCAGAAGGTTGCAGAGCCCAATCCAAAATACTGTCTTCTTGATCCAGCCTCCCTTCAATTCCTGGCCTCTTATTTTTAAGACCAAAAAAAAGCATTAAAGTGTACTTCTGGCTGGAGCTCAGGGGAAGAGTGGGAGAAACCTAAGGAGTGCATGAAGGTGGGAGAAGCCACGAAGAGAGAAAGAAAAAACTGCTTCGACCATTTCACATACTGGCCAGTTCTAAGCTGAAGCTGCTGAGCACATGGAGCAGGTGCCAGCAGAAGCCACTGCTGTTCCTTTCAGATGGAGTTGCTTAGAGGCAGCAGGAGAGAAGAGGGCCTTGGCAGCCCTCAGGCCAGCAAGACCACTAATAGGGTTCCTGTGGACCCATATAGGAGTGAAGAGCCAGAACAACTGAAAAGGGGGAGACACTCAAAGGCTGGCCAGTCATCGCAAGGGACAGGAGCATGGCCCTTCCCATGGAAAGCGTTTGGAGTGTGGGCGGTGGGGGAGACAGGCCCACCGGGAGAACACTGGGACAAAGCAAGGACAGCTGATTGTCCCCCAATCAGTGTAGGAACACCCAAAAGAGACTAGCCAAGAATATAGAATTGCATGAGGTGCAGTTTGATGAAGGGACTCAGGGCCAGACCCATTCTTCTACAGAACCCAGGTGTACCAGATTTCACTAGACCCAGAAGTACCTATAAAGTCTACCATTAAAACCTGAGCTGCACAAAAAGCCTTCCCCAGGGAATCAGCAGAAAAGCAGCAATTTAACTAAACCACAGAGCTCAAGTACTGGTCCCCATAAGAAGTTCCACCATTTTACAAGTAAACAAAGGACAAAAAATTAGTTCTAGCACAGAGTTTAAGTGGTGGAAACAGCAAATAATCTAACACAGAACTGAAAGAAAAAATAAAGTACCTATAACCAGAGACAAAGTTTGATATTAACTAGTAAAGTTCTCATTTCACCAAAGAATACCTATAACACCTAGGACTGAAAGTCCCCTGAGCTACCAAGCCAGAAAGCAGGGTGGTCTGGGGGCCTCAGCCATGCCCCCTGACACCCACAACCAGTCCCAAGGATGAGGGCTGAAGGTCTCAGCCACACCCCCCAGACAAGCACAACCACTCCAGCGATGACCACTGAGCCACTGCAGGAAGCAACCCGAGCTCTCCCGTGCCAGGGCAGTGTGGGGCCGAGGGCCTTGGCCACACCCCCCGACACATGCAGCCAGCCCAGTGATGACCACCAAGTTGCAGTAAGAAGTTCCCCAGGTTCCTGAGCTGGGCTGGTGGGAGGCAAGGCTGACATCTGCACCTAGTCTGGCAATGACCAAGCCACCACTGAAAGCCCTCCCGTTCTCCTCTGTGGGAATGTGGGGGGTACCACAGGCCTCGATCCCACCCCTCCTCCTTCCTTCTTCTTCCATCACATTTCTTTTCCCTTTCTCCTCTGTCCCTCCCTCCCAACTGCTCTGCAACAACATCATAGAATATAAAAGAATAATATTAATGAAGTAAAACAAATAAATAAATAAAAATAAACTGTACTTCTTGTACCCATGACGAAAGGCCAGGTGCTAGACGTTTCCTAATTGTATAACATTAATGTATTAGCAAGATTTGTTAGATTACATTTTAAACAGAGATCGAAGACTTCAAGAGTTGGGGTCAGGACAGGTGATTTTTGATGCAAAAAACAAAAGAAGCACTGCTCAGGCCAAAAAGGACCAGAGTTTAAGTCTCAGGAAGGTCCTCTGGGGAGCTCCAAGGCAGTGTTGAGGAGGCTAGAAATCTGAGCGTGAGAAGATGAGGTGAAGACCAGAAAGAGTGTTCAGGGGTTGTAAGGAGGGGGTCATAGCTCAAAGCAAACAGAGACTATTTAATTCTCCAAGGGCTGATCCCCCAGTACCATCATTTGAAGGGCCTTCATATTCCAGTTTACGTCACAGGAGCAATTGCAAAATCTCTGTCACATGAATGAATCATGAAGCAATCTTCAGAATCCTCTGTGACCTCAAAATTCGTTAAAAGCAAATCTCTAAGAAGCGTATGTCTAATTCATTTGCTACTTTATCAGCTTCCCTAAAGCAAAATTCCATATATCATGTTGCCTGTAGATGAGGTATGAGCTATTGGTAAAAAAAAAAAAAAAAAAAAAAATCTATGATTTTGCAAGCATTGTAGTCATCCTAACCCATCTTTTTTGCTTGTAAAACTTTTGTTTTCAGAAAATGGACATGTATCTAATGTTCTCTAAATCAACTAGCATATCCTGAGCATGAATCAGAAAACTGCGTCTTTACTGCCTGCCATCCCATACCTTCTTTTCCAAAACTGACCTTATTTTCACAGTTTGTACTCTTTGCCACATAACTAAGCAAAACTATTTACTAACCACTACTATTTTCCCCCAACTCAATGTACCTTTATAAACTTTCTCTAAGTAATATTCATATGTAAATATATGCCAACTTTTAAAATCAGGTGTTTCCAAAATAATTTTCCATGGCTCTTACAACCCCAATTATTCTGAAAGTCCACACATTTTTCACCATTTCTTCCTCCAAGATACTTAGCACACAGGCAAAAATCATTCCTATAGTTGTAACTTTTTTATTGTGATTAAGAAACTTAAGCTCTAGAGAGAGGAAGCTTGAGTTTGGTTCCTGGCCCTGCCACTTACCAGCTCCATGAACTTAGCCAAGCTCTTTAGCCACCCTTCGTCTGAATGTCTTTCTTTTTAAAACCGGGATCATAAACAACACTACCAGCCTCACAGGGCTGTTATGAGGATTAAATAAGATAATGTACATAAAGCACTTAGGACAGTGAGTGCACATAGTAAATAGTGATTAGAGGAGATGTTCAGTAGTAGCACAGCAGTAGGAGTAACTGTCATATGAAGAGAGGACTTTGGAGTGAAGTGACTCCTGGCTCCCAGACTCTGCCACCTATTAGCTTTATGACCTTTGCCAAGTTACTTAATCCACTTGAATCTGGTTTTATTACCTTTAAAATTGAGATAATAGTACCATAATATGGTTATTGGAAAGATTAAAAAAACTAATATGTCTTTAATGCTAACACAATACCTGGCATACTGTAAACTTTCTGTAAATAATAATGCTTATTATTATTATGACCAAGCAAGGATTAAAAGAACTTTCACTTTAATAACAAATAACTCATATCTACAAATATTTAACACATTGTGTGATGCTCTGCTTTCTGAGAATGTTGTCTAATTCCAATACCTGTGATATGTTCTGCTTTCTGCTCACCTCCAGACACTTTGGACATGCTATTTCATTTCCCTGGAAGTGCTCCCACTTCCACATCCTATCCCCTAGTCACCTGGCCCATTCACCCATGTAACTTCTACTTATTTTTTAGGTATTAGTCTAAAAGTCACTTCTTCAAGCAACTTTGAAGCCTAGAAAAGGTCTTCACACTCCAGAAAGGAACACAGCCTGGCTGAGACCTTGCTTGCTACCTTGACCATGCCCTGGTTTAGGTTTGGCACCCCTGCTACACACCCCTCCCACAGCACCGTGCATGTCCACTTGCCACTCATAACACTTGCCATTACTTTTTAATCGTGCCTAGTCGGCCAAGCTAACAATTCAAGAGGGATAGGAACCAAATCTGAATTATTCACTGCTGGAACCCCAGATATAGGGACAGTGCACATAGTATGACTTCATACTTACGAAGCAAATAAATAAGTGAAAGATAAGGGCTAAGATGAATATTATTCGGAGAGGTAACAACAAAGTAGTAGAAAGGTTTGAAGGAAGGAAAGATTCTTTCCACATATGACTGTCATAACAGGAAACTTTACAGAAGAAAAGGCATTCAAGAGGGTATTGGATGTTAAACGGGACTTTAGTAGCAAGATAACAAAAGTGGTAATCTAGGTAGAGAGAATAGCATTTTGGGCATCTCAGAGAGTCCTCTGTAAACAGTGCCCCTTGTTCCTCTCTCAGTTTCTGAACATTTTGGGAAATAAAACAAAGAATAAACATTGAGCCCAAAACACAGACTTTATTATTGACATATGCCAAGTTGAAGGATGCAGCATAGTTTAAGCCAAATGTGCCTGATAATGGAATCCCGGAGTTAAGGCAGAGTTACCCAGCTGGTGGCCGCAATCCCAAACCTGTGCCCTAGCACAGCAAAGTGCCAACTTCAGCAGCTAGATACCAACTTAAGAATGGCAGACATGTGACAGCGTGCCAGTCATTCTTCCCAGATTTATCCATCAAAAAAGTTGCTCCATCTTCCCAGAGGTGAATTGTGGAATAGAAGGAGATTAATAATGTGCTGAGGAAAAAATGTCTTCTCAGGAAAACCAGGAATGAGGGGAAGACACTTTTCCCTAATAAGAATAATCAAAAGGTGCATTGGGAACCCGCAAGAAGTCCAAACTTTTGGGGTGCAGTACATTGGCAAGCACATGGAGAATGAGGTTGAAATGATAGGTTAGGACCTTAGGGAGTACTCCAATTTCCACAATAAAATATTTCTAGATGATTTATTAGGCAAGATGTAGCCACTGAGAACTTTCTGGGAAGAATATTAAGTAATCCAAGCTTCTTGGAGTGATAACATATTGCAATAGTGAAAGCATGGACTCCAGAGCTGAACTGCCTGGATTTCTAACCTTTTTTTAAAAATTAATTAATTAATTTGTTTGTTTGTTTATCTATCTATCTATCTATCTATCTATCTATCTATCTATCTATCATCTATCCATCTACTTACTTACTTACTTACTTACCTACCTACCTACCTACCTACCTACCTACCTACCTACTTACTTACTTACTTATTTTTGCCTGCCAAAGAATAGTATAGAACAGTAGAAAAAGAACTAACTTTGAGTTAGGCAAATCTGTGTTCGATTCTCTACTCTTGTCACTTATTAGCTCTAAAATCTTGATTGAATAAGCTACCAAACTATTCTGAGACTCAGAGACTTGGAGATCACATGAGACGATGTACGTAAATTGCCTATCTTTGATAGACAATCAGTTTATTATTATTATTTTGTATTGCTATTGTGTAGTCTTAAAAAATATATGTCCCCTGAAAGTATGAATTAAATATTTTTCATCCTGTGTAGAATTGTTTGGGTGTGGAATAGCACAGCTCCACAGAAGTGACACAATGAAAACCAACTTGAGATTACAAAGAGGAAGACGAGTCAAAGTGCCTGGTCCTTCAAAAGACTGCTGGTTGTATAGTAGTGTTAACAGCTTCAGAATCTTATATGCATAACCTATGTTCCTAGTCACTTTTTAAATTATTTTTAAACAATTTTCTAAATATAATGCAGGTAATAACTCAGAGAACTGAGAGCTCCCCTACATCTATGTCTTAAGAAGACCAAATAATCTCACATATCTTGCCCATCTATAAGTCTTTGTTCACTAACTACAGTATTCTCTCTCTCTTTCTCTCTCTTTTTTTACTTGGTGGCTGGCCAGGACAGGAATCAAACCCTCCACCTTGTGTCTCTTTTTAAAAATATGAAAAAATTAGCTAAAGTTTTTAGCAAATGTTATGAAATGGCACAGCAGGATGCTTTACATTGAGTCCATATTATTTTATAATTTGGTATTAAAACAAGGAGACATTGTGCAAGGGAAGAATGTAGCAAATTAATGCCTCTTTAGACATAGCTGGAAAACATCTTTTTAGTTGCAGGGAGCAGCACAACAGAACCTGCTATAATCATATACAGATGATGGGAATTTGTCTAATGTTTTATGGTGAATCATTGATGAGGCCAGCAGAAAGAAAATTTGTAGAAATAAAATCACCTTGACAGTAGAGTACCAGGGTCAAAAAGCAAAGGAAAGTCAATGTTCATAGCTTTAATAAAAACAGTATGATCTGTCATCAACACAGCATTTTTACACTCTTGGACAATGCACTCTGAGATCTCCTGCTGGGATTCATTTGATTTTTACCAAAACCAACAAAGGACAACTTATAGCTGGTGATTCATTTTGACAGGAGAAAGCCATAAAGATACACATGTTTAGACCCTTGTAAATAAACAGTCTCCAGTGTGATTTTTCAGTACAAAGGACGTTATCCAGGCTATAGAGGAACAACTAATGGGTTCTTCTAAATTATGAATCTATGTCTAAAGATTAAGAAAAAATAATTATTTTGCAAGTCATCGCCACGCATCTCAGGCTGTTCTCCAACTGAGCTGAACATAGCCTTTAGGAAAGAAATAAAAATGCAAGCTCCCTGCTCAAATGGAAGAGTGCCATGTAGTCTCCATAACAATACCGCCAGGCAGCAAAGCTAAACAAACAGAATAATTAATAATTAAACACACAGATTAAAAGAGATTGTCACTAGGGTTCCACCCTAAGAAATGGTGCAAACTCTGTAACAAAAGCTTATATTCATCTCTAGAATGTTTTCTATCCTAGTTGAGCAAGGTAAGATGCAAAACCAAAAAGAACAGATTTATAAAAATTGTTTTTAATTGAACATCATCCTTGTTTTATTTTTAATAAGTTCTAATTAAACTGTTAAGTAAAAACTAGTGGCCTATTGATAAGTATTACCTAATCACATCAATTTTATATCATCTTAAAATGTTTATCTTCATATTTTAAAATTATGTACTAAAGTTTTAAATATTATGACTAATTTATATCATCAGATTATAATTTATAAAATGATGTTTAATATTCATCAAATATCCAAAATCTAAGGTATCATGCAAGTTAAAATAAATGACCACAATATATATGTATTTGTGAAATAATGTTGATAAAACATCACATCTGTGAAAACTGTTTTTTGGTATGCATCTAAAATTAAAATAAAACAAATTTCCATCCATTTCAGAAATTGGATTATTGCTGTTTCACTCTGAAGTTTACATTTTTAAAGCTGCAGTCTTGAATAAAATAACGGAAAGGAAAACTTGATAAGGAAAAAAAAGAATTAATAGTTTAAAACTGTTTTGATTTTGTAGTCATATCCAAATTATTTCATTTCCATGTATCTTTCATTCTATTATCTCTCATTAGCAACAGAACTCAGAAATATTATTTCCACAACTGTGTTTGCTTTAGAAATAATTGGACACAATGTGCTAAACCAGAAACTTATCCTAACCTTGTTGGTATTAATAAGAGACCTACAGCTTTTAAATATGAGATGCCGAACCATTCTTCCCCCAATATGAATAATGTTTTTACCCCCTGAGAAAGTGACTTTTTCCTGGTCAAGTTTCAAGTGCATCAACTTGAATAATATAGCACAAATCCTCTCCCCTCATTTGTAAAAATCCCAATGTTCCACTTTGAATTATCTTAGTTCTACCTTTGAGATGATTAAAGATATAATTATATTGTCTTAAGATTTTTTTTTTCTTTTTGGTTTCACTTTTCAGAAAGAAGGAATAATGAGATAATAAAATAGACAATTTCAAAAGCAAACTGATGTTACTTCATCTGGTTAATGTGAAAGAATTTTTTTTCCTCTAGCACATCAGAAAGTAATTTACTTAAAGGAGAGATACTTATGATAAAACTCAATTTAAACAATGTGGTTTAAAATTTGATAAGATTTAGAAGACCTCATTATTTATATTAAACCCTAAATTCTCAGTTTGGTTAAACTTTCATATCATCACAGTGTCTTATAAGAGCTGTAGGACAATGTCACTTTAGAGTCGTCACTAAAATATTTTGCAACAGTAATTTTTAAATGTTATAATACTTAAGCATTAAAAAAAAAAAAAAAAAAAAAAACTGGAACCTGCTGAGCTCTGTGACGTTTTCATCTCCAGCACCTCTTCTGTTTCGTAAGTTATCTCTACAGTCTTTCAGTTTCCTGGTTTGCTGATCTCTTCATCTTTCATGCCTAGTGTTCCTCCACTCATTGGGTGAGATACTCATCAAATCGTTTTTAGATTCCTACACAAAAGCTTTGCAGCGGCCTTCCCACCCAGAGCTCCTACCTCTTCCAGTCTATCCACATTCCAGCCAGACCAAATCTCCATAAAATACCACTTTCATCATGCCCTATGGCTCTTTAGGAACCATTAACTGAGTATTCACTTATGCTAAGAAAAAAACGCACGTCTGCCTTCATATGTCCCGACAAACGCTGGTGGGCTGCGCGCCTGGCCTCTGTCAGTCTGATGCTGCTGCTTCTCGCCAGGCCAGCCACCTTCCCACGTGGCTTCATAGAAGACTGATTTATGCCCTCCTCCGTGCCTTTGGCCATGTTCTTTCTCCTGTTGAAATGCTTCCCCCACCTTTCTTCCTCCCTTAACCTTTAAAGTCCACCATTTCTTTGAAAGCTTCATAAAGGCTCCAACCAGTGTAATTATATGAATCCTTTTGTATTCCTTCCACAATTAAAGATAATAATAATTACTAGTATAGCTACTATCACCATTTATTGAATTCTTTCTATGCAAAAGACAGCATGCTAAGTGTTTATATATTAAATTTTATACATATATACATACACATACATATATATTATGTAATTCTCATGAAAATCCTATAAGGATGAGTAACGTGAGGTTCAAAAAGTCTAACTAACTTTCCTCTTGTTATTGGATCCGAGGAAACAGAGCTGGGATTTGAAACCACAAGTACTTGACTCCAAAACCATTATTTTTTAAAAGTATGAAATATTGGTTCCACCTATTTCTTTTGTATGTATCACAAGGCTATAAGTTCCTTCAGGGCAAAGATTTTGGAGATCTTTAACAAAAACTTTATTGATTGCTAAAAACTACATATAGTGTTATTCAAATATATTAAATAGTATATCTGAATCTCCTTTGTTGCCTCATTCCCTTTTATTTATTTTTTTATCTCTACAAGATGGGTGCCAAATGAATTACTGAATTACTATGGTCAAAAACATAAAAGGAGGCAAAATTTGAAATACAATTTATTACTATGGATTTGGCCTAGAAAACTAGAAAATAGGAAGAAGAGAACAAGTGAACATTAAAGAGCTGGGACACAGAAACGAAGATAAACCAGCTCTTTGTAGTCATTAGAACTATACTGAGCAGACAGAAAAGTGAATGGAGTAACTCAAGTTATGTAGATTTTTTTTTTAAAGTTTTCACTAAATAGGAAAGTTTGAGCTAAGCATACTTATGTACATTTAAGCTTTATAGAGGCTTTTTATAACTTTATGTCCAGTTAAGTACAGTGCCAAGTGCAATATAAAAATGTATTGCTAGATCAGTGGAGATGCAGATGACACCATTCCTAGCCATCCAGGTCACATTTAAAATCATGTGTGCCAGATGTGTGCCAGCCCCAGTGCTTGGTGCCTGGAGAACAACGGGGACAGAGGCAGCCAAGACCACACTCTCATACAACTACAATCCAGCTATTCAGCCTCCACAATCAATTGAAGCCCCACCCTCTGCAGAAGACTTCTTTAGTAACCCTAATTGGAAGTGATTTCTTCTTCCCCCGAAATCTCTTAAAATTTTCTTAAATCTTACATCACTTAGCACTGTGTTTAAAAGAACAGGTTGTAGAGCCAGATTACTTGGGTTTGAATCCGGTTGTTGCACTTCCTAGCTCTGTGACTGTGGGCAAGTTACAGTAATAGTACCTCTTTCATATGATTGTGGTGAGGATTAAATAAATTAATCATATAAAGAATTCAGAACATCCCAGGTACATAGTAAGAGCTCCAGGACTGCTAGCTGTTATAATTAGTAGTCCCTGCTGCCACCACTACCATCACCATCATCACAGGCACCCATCTTATATATCCTTGCACATTAGTTATTTTTACTGTGTTTAAGGAAAAATAGGTGGTCTTTGTTCTATCTTCATACAGAGACTGACACTATGTCTTTTATAATTAATACTGTTCATTGACAGCCATTGCATATAAACACCTCATCCTATAGTCAAATGCGTGAAGAATCATGCCTCTCTTTTCTCTCCTTTTCTTTACAAACTAGCAGAAGGATCTCATTTTTTTTTTTTCCTACCAGGAGAACACTGCTTTAAGTCTCAAGAGACTATTTCTTTCCTATCAAAATCATAGTATAGTGCCCATTAACTCTGCAGGCAGTTTTGCCAATAAACTCTGAAAGATCATACCCTAAGATAGACTCAATTTTGAGAAGCAGGCAAAGAGCTTGATAAATACGATGCTACCAGTAAAAACTCGAAGAATATTCCCTATAAACATTAAGGTAAGATGTGAGAGAAAGGATCTTAGATAAATCATTTCAAATATAGAGTCAATTGCTTTGCTTTCAATCCCCTTGAAAGAAAAAACGATTATGCTTTTTAGCTGTCAGAACAAAACTCTAGGGTAATTCATAAGGCATTATATTAACACATATAAAACAAAATGAAAAACAGCTCCACAGTATGACCTTACACTTGAACAAAATCTGGAGCAAGTGTATTGGAGGCCAGATTAATACCCAGTTTACCAGGCAAATAAATTCCACTGTGAGTCACCCTCTGGCTTCTCTATTCTGCCTATGAGGAAATCCCAGCTCTAGTTTTAAATAGAGAACAGGTATTTTAACACAAAATAGAGGCAACTACTCAAAGCAGAGTCACACTTTTTTTTCTTTTTTTATTAAATTTAGCTGAGTTATTTTTTAAGGCTTTAGAAAGTAAATAAGTTAAAAAAGATTCACAAACTACTGAAGAGGTTGGAATTGCACTTAATAGGAAGGATATAAAATAGCATAGTGTCGTTTATGTTACCTGTGTGTGTTTTAAATACATTATATTGAACAATATCGTACACAAAAAGGAAGTGTATTTACTACAGAGGAGACAGTCGGCTGAGACTCTTCAAAAGCAGATATTTCAAAGTTTACTTTCACATGGGTTTTCACTTTTTGACCTGCTCTTGACCTGGGTAATTCTTGCAGACCAGTGAGTTTAACAAGGCCTGGGATCTATTAAAAGAGTGGTAGCCTGCCTTTTACTGAGTAGCACGCCGATGGTTTAAAGTAAATGTTATGGTTTGTCACAGGAACCAATTTGGTTACCGTTTGTTCTTCCTGCCCCTGCCTGCTGATATTTTTGCAAGTGTTTTTCATTCTTTAAATTCTATAAAGAAATCTGCATGCTGTTATTTTAAACTTCAGCATCTCTTTTTTTAGCAATTCATATTTAAAACCAGGCAGTGCACCCAGACTTTTCTTTGTGTGCTCCTTGGTAGAACTTGAACTCGTGGTGCTCTAACATGAAGTCCCTCATCTTTTGAGTACTAAAAAATTATTGTCACTCTCGGACTTTACTAGATTTTGATATCCAGTCAATACAAGTTTGGCCTGTGTTTAAAGGTAAAAACAATATTAAATATGCATCAATTATGAAGTAAAAATATTTAAATATTTCCATTTATATATATAATATTATTAATAAACTAGATGGGCGGGAGGTTTTGTAAGTTTCTTTCTAGATAGCCCTTACAAGCTAGTTAAACACAAAACTGATTTTTTTACAACTTTTTAAAAAACTTTTAAAAAATATCAATTAACTTAGGATCAATTTGAGAGGTGGAATTAATAAAATACCGATTTCGTCGTTAAAAAAGGAAATATAAGCAAAAATTGGCTGTCTCAAGTTCACCAAAGAATATAAGCTGGTGTTGACATTAATGTAGAGGGAGATTAAACCAGGCACTGGAGTGACTCTTTTTTCCCCTGGACGACATTAGGAACAAGGACTCTATGTATTGTACAAATCCTCAGTCTAATATCTTTTTGGATGCTTTATTTTCATTTTCCTGAAGACAAAGAAATACCCAGTGTTGTATATCAGTGCTTCCATGTATTTTTACCAATAAGAATTACCAATATGTCTGGGTATTAACAATACTTCCAAGCAACATAATCCTGTAAATTTATAATTGCAAAATAATCCCATTGTTGTGATGAATAAACCCAAAAAGCAAAGGGCAGAAGAGAGAGAAGAATCGAGTAGCCATTTCATGTGACACTATTGATATCATAAAACATAAAAATTAACAACACATATGTACACATAGTTAATAATCACCATTTATTTTATTCAAAGTTAAATATTTTATTTAAATAGTGCTGAGGCTACTTTGTGTTTGCACCTCTGCTAGATGTCTAAATAATAGCTAGTACTTAGTGATTGTAAGTGCTTTATATTTATTATTTCATTTACTCTTCATACCAACCTTTTACAGTAAATATTATTATTTTCAATTTCAGAGTAATGTCCTAAGAGTCAGAGAAGTTAAGAAACCTGACCAATGTCACAGAGCTGATTAAGTGGCAGACCAGGATTCCAACTGCTACTAGTGTGACTACACAGCCTAACGTACCTTCCCTCGCACAGGATCATGTCGAGAAAGCAACAGCAGAGAAGAGGGAAACAGAACGTACAGTTTAGAAATATGACCTAAAACTAATATAGACATACCTTTTTGCGATAATGTGTAAATTATGCTGATCAGAGATCATTAAAAAGATACTTTACTAAAGATTGGTAAGAAAACTTTATTATTGCTTTATTAAGGGTACAAATTTAAAATCCATTCGAAGAACATAATTTAATTAGCACTAATTATCTAGAAACATGGACCCTTTACTGTTTTTTATAATAGGATAAAGAAAAGCATGCTGTTTGGGGGGTAAATGTGATTGATCTGGAAATTGCTCAGCAAATGTAATGAATGTCTACAATGTGCTAGGCTACCTACCTCCTACTGATGCCAAACTGAATGACAAGGTCCCTGTATAGAAGATAATGTCAGATAACAAAAAATTCAAGATAGTGTGAGAAGAGATTTAAGGGAGAGTTGAAGAAAAAACACAAAGTAAGGAATGCTCGATTCTCCTTAAAAAGTCAGGGAAGTCTATAAGGAAGAGGAGAGTCATCGAGGGGTTATGATGGAAGAGTAAGCCAGGCAAGGGACAAAAAGAGACCAATGAGCTGGCAGAGGAACTAGCACATGTAAAAAAATGCAAGACACACCAGACTAGTGCGATTCTCAAAAATTGTACATTGGAAACCTGGGGAATTTTTTAAAATTCTGATGCCCAAGCCTTAAGCACACAAAATAATTAGAATTTCTGAGGATGGGAAAGTAGAAGAGAGAAATTTAAAGAGATGCTAAGGTACTTTTGGAAACAAGAGTAGAACTAAAAATTGCCTTGAAGAGATGAATCAGGTGGCCCACACTAAAACAAAAAAGAAACAAAACATTGACATGACTATATACAAGAACTATAGGAAAATTCTCGAAGAATTCTTTATTTTTTAATTGTAGATATACATTATATATTCTCTTTTGTATGTATGATATATTTCATAATAAAAAAGGAAAAGAACTGAATTGCCTTTTTTTATTAGCTGCCACCTACAAATATGATTCAGTATCAGCTCCTTCTCCCCTACTTTATTGAATTTTCTCTATGCCAGTCTCTCCCAGCCAAAAGAAATGGAATTTATATGAAAACAATTAAGACAATTATATTTAAAGACATCCTCCCAAAGCATATTCTGGACAATTTTAAGGTTGTACCCCAAAAATCCATCAATGGCAATGGAAGTAGATTGACATTATTTTTGTAATGATATCATGACTGTATGCCAGTTAAATCCAAAGCATCTACATAGGACCAAAGCCAGGGCCATGTTTACCTGAATTAAGTTATGGTATAACATATCTGCTAGGAAGAAGCTAATTGACAAGATACTAAGGATTTTATCTATGTATTACAAGAAATTGTAATCACAGAACTAAGAAATAAAATCATAACAAAGAAATACAAAATAAAGATTAGAAAGAAGATTGAAAACTAACAATTCTATGCTTCTAGCAGCACTGAGATAATAAAATAAATAATTCTTTAGTAAACACTGAGTAGAAAGATCAGAACATCTATAATAAACAAGGGTGCATATGATGAATGACTCATGCTCTGCAGGCATAGCTGGAGTGATGAGGTTAAAATGTGTAAGAAAAAGCAGCACATGAAGCATATTTATATTTATTTTCTATCTGAAGAAAAAAATGAATTGTGCCTAATATTTGAAGACAAGGCAGAATAAAGAGTACAAAATGAAATTCTGCTGTCCTCTATCCACAGCCAAACTGGATTTTACAAAACCACAAATAACTTTTTTAAAAAAGGAGGGATGGGATGGGGGAAAGAACTGTTGTGGTCAGAATGTTTGTGTCTCCTCAAAATTCATATGTTGAACTCCTAACCCCCAATGTCATGGTATTAGAGGTGGAGTCTTCGGGAGGTAATTAGATCGTGAATATGAAGCCCCCATGAATGGGATTTGTGCCCTTTTGAGAAGAAACACGACAAAAATGATTTTTCTCTCTTGGCTATGTGGGGATACAATAAAAAGTTGGCAGTTTCAGCCCAAAACAGGGCCTTTACCAGAACCCGACCATGCTGGGACCCTGATTTCCAGCCTCCAGAACAGTAAGAACTAAATTTCTGTTATTTTTCAGCCATCCGGTTTATTATACTTTGTTATAGCAGCTGTAACTAAGTAAGACACAGGGTCACAAATATTTCATGCTTCAGTGTTATCATCTATAAAATAAAATGTTTGGAAACAAGGCTCCCTAAGATCTATTTAAAGGAGGGGAAAAATTCTGAATCTATACAGAACAGAAACATTTTTATCAGTGTGTTTCAGAGAAAGCTGTGCTTTTGCAAGAACACCATGGAAAAACCCACATAAACAAAGTGATCCAAATTCAGATAGACCAGAGTATGTACCATTCGGTGTCTTCACACAACATCATGTCATATATTTAATCAAACAAACAAAAATCACAAGTTCCATCAGGTATCCATTAGAATCACCAGAACATGCCAACACACCCATAAACCCTTATTTTGCTCTCTCCTCTTCAAATTACAGTTGTGCACACATGCACACACACACACACACACATACACACACACACACACAGAAAATCATGCCTTCTCTCTTGTTAGACAAGTAAAAAGATATTATGTCTACTGGTCTCATTTTCCAACATTTCATACAAAAACATTACAAGTATCTAATCTGGTCCCCTGATCTAATCTAAAAGATTAGAAAATTCCAAGGAGTGAATTCCAATAATCACTCATACTTCCCTGACAATTGCATTTAATGACTTTTTGAGAACATAGAAATTCTACTGAACAATTTTCTCCAGTCTGCTCTAGCCTTCAATGTCATTCTTATAAATACTTGTGGACCACAAATTTTGTTCCTCTGTTTGCTCAGATTAATTCAAATATTATGTGTGTATGTTTCATAAGGCTGCTTTTGGAAAATAGAATGTCTTCTGTCATATATGTTTTCATATATGTGTATATAATACTCTTATTATATATATTTATTAAGTTTGAGGGGAAATGATTTGACTCATAGTGTATCTGTGTAAATAATCTATGCTATGAATGATAGAGAACTGCTAATATTTTAATATAGGGAGTTAAATTCTAATCAGAATTAAATAGGGAACAATGCTTTATTTAGTCACAATATCCCCAAATATAAATAAGGATGAAAAGTGTTATTTTTGTGTACCAATTATTTAGGAAATTACCTAGTTGAGTTATAATTGCAATTATATTTTTTAAATGTTATTTTTATTATTACCCCTGAAATGCTTTGAAGTAGGTTCATATTATAAACCCATTTTTCTGGTGAGAGAATTGATGAATAAAGATACTAGATAACTCACCAAGGATCACACATCTAAGAACTAAATTAAATTACTGAAAATAACTTTATAAGAATAAAAGGTTATACAAACATAATAGCATTAACAGATTGTAAAGAACAAAAGATCAGAGCATAAAATATTATCTCATCTATCCCAATGTTTTCATTTTAAAAAAAACTTTTGAAAAAGTATAGTGCTAAAGTTTATTGTAAGACAAAACCATGTATGTAAATACAGATTAGGATGATTTTATAGAAACATAAGAGGGTAAAGAAGTTAAAGTTT
Organism: Cynocephalus volans; assembly: GCF_027409185.1. Lineage (NCBI taxonomy): Eukaryota > Metazoa > Chordata > Mammalia > Dermoptera > Cynocephalidae > Cynocephalus > Cynocephalus volans. The sequence goes on along the minus strand of NC_084468.1, from coordinate 96,863,769 downwards.
TATAGAACAGACTATGTTTCAATGAGTTTAAATCTCTGTTTAAATCTCTTCTGAACCAACTTACTCTTAAGAGAAAAATAAAATTAAAAATGTTTTCTAGAGTTTATGCTACCCCAGTTAGGTAAGTACCAATCCTGTAAGTCAATTTTGTATTTTCTAGTCAGGGAATGCCCAGGATAGGAGCTTTCTTAGAAAATGTTTCTATAGATGTTAAATTCATCAAATAATCCTAGTAAGATATTCTCTTTGGCTATCTTGCCACCTCTATGATTCCTGTCCTGGAGAATTCAGTCTCTGCATGGTGCTCACTCAACATCAGGAAATGGCATCATAAGTGAACAACAAATATGTTACAAATATGAATAGAGAGAAAGAGATTGATATTTACAAATGAAAATTTACAAATATAGATCCCAGAAAGAGTGAATCAAGCAGGAGCTTGCTTACACTGGTGCCCTGCCCCTCCTGCTGGCCCCTTGCCTTCTGCTAAAACATGTGCTCAAGTCTCTTCTGCATCACAGAGAAAAAAAATATTCCCTTTATGTTTTCCTTTTGTGCTGTTACTCTATTTAATATCTTTATTAACACAAAAAGTGGTTTATAACAGTGCATCTGGTTTTTCACTTACCACTCACTCTCTAATCTCCATAAAATTGAGTGCCCATTGATAACAAGCTAATGACTCTGTTCCTCCCCAGAATTCCAACAGCCAACCATACTTTTGACTTTTTGGTCAGCTGGACATTCTTCACTGTCCCTTGTCTTCTTGAAACTCACTTGTCTTTGCTTTCATTATTCCACTTACAATTTACCTTTTACCCTCTGGATGCTCTTCTTTGGTCTCCCTTGTTGACTCTGTTTACCTGATCTGCCTCCAGAATATGAACAAACCCTGGGACAGTGGTTCTTAGACTTGACTGTGTGTCCAAACACCCTGGAAGGCTTGTAAAAAAAAAAAAAAAAAAACAGACTGCTGGATACCAATCCCAAATGTCTGCAGTGGGCCTGATAATTCACATTTCTAACAAATTGCAGGTGATGCTGATGCTGCTGGTCTGGGAACCATACTTTGAAAACCACTGCCATAAGGCTTAGTTCTATCTTTTTTCTCTGACATACTCTTATTCAGAAACTTCATCCACTCTGATGATTTTAACTATTGCTCTAATATATAACTCTTAAACTATATCTCCAATCCTGAGCTCCTCCATTAAACTTCATTCTCACATCTCTAACTTCCATTCCCACTCGACTACCCCTCCATCACTTTGAACTCACCATGTAAAGCCTAGCTTATCTTTCTTTGCAGAAACCAGTTCTTCTTCTGGATTTTCTCTTCCTTGCCCTTTGAGTGAAACCATCGTTTTCCCAATCATCCAGGTTCAATACTAGGATATCATTTTCCTTCTCTTCTCTCATTAAGTTTTGTGTCTCTCGACTCCCCTTATTATTATTACTACACCACGTCCTTGCAGGTATGCATCACTTCACACCTGGATTTTGGTAGTTATTTTTTTTTTTATCTCCCTGCTCCACTATCCCCACATACATACTTACTGTCAAATTAATCTCTCTCGAATACCACTTTGTAAAATGTGATAGTTTCCCATTGTCTATGGCAAAGCTTTTCCATTGATGTATGTCATAAATAGAGCACAGGTGTACTAGTATATCAATTTCCTAAGCCATGAGGGTATCCGGCCTGACCTGGGATAGTTGAGCTTCAAACAGCCAGAGACAGAGGCAGCCAGAAGGCCACCTCCACCTCTGCCACTGCTCACTGCAGTCATGGGGTTGAGGTTGCCTTTGTGGAGGCTGATTTTCCTTGGCAGTGCTCAGCAGACCTGGTTGAGACAGCTGAAGTGGGCACCAGGCTTAGGGCTCTGATTATACAGAGGCAGAAAACACCCACTTTATTCTTAAACTTACCATCCAGTTCAGAAAACTGATGCATCCATTAACAATAACTTTTGCATTAAAGTTAAAGGACAAAAGTGCAGAACATTGTATGAAATGGGAAAGATCCAGGGAAATGTATTGTGAGGGAAGGTAGGATGGGGGGGAATTTAGACTGTGTAACATAAAGGGGAAAGTAGACTAAACAAACAAACAACAACAAAAAAAAAAACAGGGTATCTTTGGCATAATTTGATGGGTGACAAACAACATAGGGAAGTAAGAAGTGGTGAAATTGTCTCTGAGGGTCAAAATCTTGTGAATGGCAGAATAACATACGGGGTAAAAGCATCTACTGGATAAAAACCCACCTGCGTTCAAATTCCAACTTTACCCTTTTTCAGCGGTCTGACCCTGGGCAAGTCGCTTGGCATCTCTATGCCTCAGTTTTCTCTTCTGTGTCATATATTAGTACCTACCACACAGCATCATTATAAGGATTAAATGAATGGACATACACGTAGCACCACAGAACCATGACATCCGATGAGCACTGTTACCTCTGTCCCTTCACAGTACCAGCACTCACTACAGAGCTACATGCAAAGAAAGTCAATAAACATTGTGCTGATGAAATGTTGAATCATCCATTTTATTTCAGGAAAAAGAAGAAACAAGCAGTATTGTCTGTAAGCTTCCTGTCCTTTTTATTTCAACAATATATTCATATTGTGTTCAAAAAACATTTTTTACTTCTTTTTTCTTTTTATGTTCACAAAACCTTAATATAGAATACTATTCTTCCCAGTTTCCTAATTAGACAGTCTAATTAGATTATTTACCCAGAAACCAAAGGCTTAGAATCCACTCCTAGAATCTTGATGCCATGTATTAACATTTTTTTTTAAATAGATAATAGCAGTTATTATCTCTATGTTTAGTAATCAGAGGCTTAACAGTATGAGAGCTTTGGGTCACTTTCTCTGAAATTCTTGGGTCTCTTTTCCTGATCACAATATGGCTTCCACAGCTTCTGATGAAGTTTGGATGTGTTGTCCCCTCCAAAACTCATGTGGAAATCTGATCCCCAATGTGGCAGTGCTGGAAACTGATTGAGTCACGGGGGTGGATCCCTCATGAATGGATTAATGCTCTCCCTGGGGGAGGGGGGATTAATGAGTGAGTTCTCACTCTATTAGTTCCCACGGAGCTGGTTGCTTAAAAAGACCCTGGCACCTTCTCTCTCTCTCTTGCTTCCTCTCTTTTTGCTTCCTCTCTTGCTTCCTCTCGCCATGTGATCTGCTCATACCCGCCAGCTGCCTGTCACTTTCTGCCATGAGTAGAAGCAGCCTGAGGCCCATGCCAGATGCCGCTGTTCCATAATCATAAGCCAAATAAACCTCTGTTCTTTACAAATTACCCAGTCTCAGGTATTTCTGTCATAGCGACGCAAAATGGACTAAAACAGAAAATTGGTACTGAGGAGTGGGGTGTTGTTATACAGATACTTGAAAATGTGGATGCAACTTTGGAACTGGGTAATGGGCAGAGGTTGGAGGAGTTTGGAGGACTCAGAAGAAGAGAAAAAGATGAGGGAAAGTTTGGAATGTCTTAGAGACTTATGTGGTGGTGAGCAGAATGCTGATAGAAATGTGGACAGTAAAGGCCATGTGGATGATGAGGTCTCAGATAGAAATGAGGAATTTCTTGGGAAATGGACAAAAGATAACCCTTGGTACACCACAGCAAGGAACCTGGCTGCATTGTGTCCGTGCCCTTGGACTTTGTGGAAGTTGGAACTTAAGAGTTGTGAACCAGAGCATTTGGCCAAAGAAATTTCTAAGCAGCAAAGCACTAAGGACACTGCATGGCTACTTCTAACAGCCTACTCTGAGTTATGGCAACAAAGACATAACATAAAGCCAGAATTTAAAAGGGAAGCAGAGTGCAAACTTTTGGAAAATTCGCAGCCTGGTCATGTGGCAGAGAAGTGGAAAGCAGGAGAAAAATGCGAGGGTGAAGCTGATAAACTGTTTGCTAAATACAATATCTTGGTGGTGAGGCAGCCAGATGCTAAGAACCAGGACAATGGAAAAAATGTCCTAAAGGCATTTGAGAAGTCTGGAAGGGTGCCCCACCAATCACAGGCCCTGAGGCCTAGAAGGACTGAGTTATCCTGGAGGACAGACCTGGGGTGAAGCTGCCCTCAGGATCCTGCTCCTGCATCCCAGCTACTCCAGCTGGAGCAGCCCCAAGTGTGGTTTGTGCAGCAGCCCTGGAGAGTAGAGGCCTGAAACCTCAGTGGCATCCACATTGTGTTAAGTCTGCAGGCTAGGAGGATGTGAGAGCGATAGAGGTGTGGCAGCCTCCACCCTGATACCAGAGGATGTATGGAAAAGCCTGGGGGGCCCAGGCAGAGACCTGCCACAGGGACAGAGCCACTGCTGAGGCCATCTACCAGAGCAATGCCAAGCAGGAAAGTGGGGTTCGAGCCCCCACAGGGAGCCCCCACCAGGGAAATGTCTAGTAGAGCCAAGGCAGCAGGACCACCATGGAGACGCCAGACTTATGGAGCTACCAGAATGGAACACCAGCCTGGAAAAGTTGCAGGCACCAGTGCAGCCCACTGGGCTGCACCTGGCAGAGCTGTGGGAATGAGGCTGCCTGTTGCTTTGGGGCCCCAGATGCCCAATTGTGCCCAGGATGCAGGACTTGGAGTCAAAGAACATTATTTTGGAGCTTTAAGACATAATGTCTGCCCTCCTGGATTTCAGACTTGTTCAGGGCCTGTTTTTCCTTTCTTTTGGCCTATTCCTACCTTTTGGAATGGGAATGTATACCCAATGTCTGTTCCACCATTCTATCTTGGCAGTAGATAAATTTGGTTTTGTTTTTCAGGTTCACAGCTAGAAGGACTTTTGCTTTTGGTCTCAGATGAGACTTTGGACTTTGGACTTTTAAGTTGGTGCTAGAGCAAGCTAAGACTTTTGGGACTGTTGGGATAGAATGATTGATTGTATTTTGTATGTGAGAGTGACATGAGTTTTGGGGGTCCAGGGGTGGAATGATGGAGTTTGGATGTGCTGTCCCCTCCAAAACTCATGTGGAAATTTGATTCCCAATGTGGAAGTGTTCGAAACTGATTGAGTCATGGGGGTGGATCCCTCATGAATGGATTAATGCTCTCCCTGGGGGAGGGGGGATTAATGAATGAGTTCTCGCTCTGTTAGTTCCCGTGAGAGCTGGTTGCTTAAAAAGACCCTAGCACCTTCTCTCTCTCTTCCTTCCTCTTGCCACATGATCTGCTTGTACCCGCCAGCAGCCTGCCACTTTTCCTCCATGGGTAAAAGCAGCCTGAGGCACATGCCAGATGCAGCTGTCCCAGAATCATAAGCCAAATAAACTTCTTTCCTTTACAAATTACCCAGTCTCAGGTATTTCTGTTATAGCAACACAAAATGGACTAAAACAGAAAATTGGTTTCAGAGGGAGGAATGCTTCCATCAGGAGACACAAAAATGATCCCATTGAACTGGAAGTTAAGGCTGCCACCTGGCCACTTTGGGCTCCTCATGCCTCTGAATCAATAGGCTAAGAAAGGCGTTACTGTGTTGGCTGGGGTGATTGACCCAGACTACCAAGGGGAAGTTGGACTACTCCTTCACAATGGAGGTAAGGAAGATTATATCTGGAATTCGGGAGATCCCTTAGGACATCTCTTAGTACTGCCATGCCCTGTGATTAAGGTCAATGGAAAATTACAACAACCAAATCCAGGCAAGACTATAAATGGCCCAGACTCTTTGGGGATGAAGGTTTGGGTCAGTCCATCAGGTAAAGAAACACGACCCGCTGAGGTGCTCACTGAAGGCAAAGGGAATACAGAATGGATAGTAGAAGAAGGAAGTTATAAATACCAGCTTCGACCACGTGACCAGTTACAGAAACAAGGATTGTAATTGTTCTCCCTGTTGTGTTAAGAATATGTCTCTATGTATATATGCTGTACACATGTAAAGCAATTATCTGTGTTTTTGTTCCCTTTGTTCTCTATCATGTACCATGAGACTTACTGACTTTATACCAGCATTTAAATGTTGTTAACCTTACGTCATAGTATTTGCAATTTTAAGTTATGGGATATTGGGAGAAGGGTAAATACCATTTAAGGACTTTACCTTTTTCTTCTTAGAAAGGGATTAATGTGTTTCCGGTTGTACGCAGGATAATGTGTCATGTTAGGTGAAACTATTATGTTATTGCACTATTTGAAAATTAAGTGTGATTAAGGAGATAGTATGGACACCAAGTTGACAAGGGGTGGACTTATGAAGGTTAATTCTAGATGTCAACTTGGTTAGACGAAGGAATGCTGAGAAATCTGGTAAAGCAATCTTTTCAGGTGTGTCCATGAGGGTGTTTCCAGCAGAGATTAGTATGAGAGTCTGAGTGGACTGGGTGGGAAAGACCCACCCTCAGTGTAGGTGGGAACCATCCAATCCACTGGGGTCCGCAGACAACAAAAGACAGAGGAAAGAAGTGAAGTTCTCTCTCTCGATCCACTGGAGCTGGGATACACTCTTCTCTCATGTCTCTGGACATCAGAGCTCGAGACTCTTCAGCTTTTGGGTTCCAGAATTTACACCAAGAACACGATCAGCTTCCCTGGTTTTGAGGCCTTGGGACTTGGACTGAGCCACGCTACCGGCATCCAGTTTATAGATGGCCTATCGTGGGACTTTTCTTCATAGCCACATGAGCTAATTCCCCTAATAAATCCCTCTCCTATAATTATAACATATTCTATTGATTCTGTCTCTCTGGAGAACCCTGACTAATACAGTTTCTATGACACACACTCACACAACAGTGTTTACGAAGGAGAGGGGCTCCTTTCAAACAGGGTAGAAATTTTTTCCCAGAAACCCTCAACACACTTTCCCTTACGTCAGGTTGTCCAGAAAGGGACAGCACAATCACTATTAAACCAGCCAGTATGCAAAGGAAATGGGATTGCTGTGATAGTTTAGACCAATCATGATCTACTTCACAAGGCTGGGCACACCTCCTCTGAGTATACTTTGCCCCAATACTTGAACAAAATCAGAGTGCCTTGAGCAAGGAAGAAAGTAGGCAAACAGTGTTTGACCAGTAGCCGATTAGGGATACAAATACTATGTATCAGATTCTAAGGTAAGTACTAGAGATTAACAATGAACAAAACACCATCCTTGTTCTTAATTTCCAAGATCAGAATAATTCCAACTTTTCTATTCTATTATCAATCATAGAAGTTAATTTAATATCTTTCACAAATTAAACATTATTTTAAAATTTTAAATGATACATGCCATTCATATAATTATTTTTGCCTTTTTCTACACATTAACTTACTAATTAAAATTTTATGTTGCCCTAAACCTTCCAATATAAGATCAAACAATATACAGAAAATAAAATTCTAAACTATTTAATATTGTATATACTTACATACACAGTGGAAAAAAAGTAATTTTCTTCATATTTCCAAGAAAGTTTCAGATAGTTTTGCAATATTTTATTGTTACCACAGGCTAATTTATCTTTCTTCTTTTCAAGTCTAAGAAATCCTTAAGGTCAAGGCTTGTCTTTTATCTTTGACCATAGAATACAGCATGGTGTTCACTCTATAAATGTTTATTGAATATACATGCTGCTGGGAAAACTAGATATGCATATGCAGAAAAATGAAACTACACCCCTATCTCTCAACTTAGACAGAAATCCACTCAAACCCGATTAAAGACTTAAATGTAAACCTTGAAAGTATGAAACTACTAGAAAAAAACATAGGGAAATGTTTTATGACATTAGTTTGGTTAAGAATTTTCTGGATAAGACCGCAACAGCACAGGCAACAAAAGCAAAAATAGACAAATGAGATTATATTGAACTAAAAAGCTCTTGCACAGCAAACAATCAATGAGTGAAGATACAACCTACAGATTGGGAGAAAATATTAGCAAACTATGTATCTGACAAAGTGCTAACATTGATAATATATAAAGACCTCAAACAACTCAAGAACAAAGAAAACAAATAACCCCATTAAAAAATGAGCCAATGAGCTGAATAGGTATTTCTCAAAGGAATACACACAAATGGCCAACAGGTGTATGAAAAAAGCCTCAACATCACTACTCACCAGGGAAATACAAATCAAAACCACAATGAGATATCACCTCACTCCAGTTAGAAGGCTATTATCAAAAAGATGAAAGATAACAAGTATTGGCGAGGATGTGGAGAAAAGGGAACACTTATGGACTGTGGTGGGACTGTAAACTAGTATAGCCATTATGGAAAAGAGTATGGAGGTTCCTCAAAAAATTAAAAATAGAACTACCATAGGATCCAACAATTCCATTACTGGTTATGATTTCCTTTCCATTGCATACATAACCAGTAGTGGGAAAAGGAAAGGAAACCAGTATGCCGAAGAGATATCTGCACCTCCGTGTTTATTGCAGCACTACACTATTCACAATTGCCAAGGTACAGAATCAGCCTGTTTTCCAACAGAGGAATGGATAAAGAAAATGAGGTACATATATACAATGAAATATTACTCAGCCACAAAAAAAGAATTAAATTTTGTCATTTGCAACAACATGGATAAACCTGGAGTACACCACATTAAGTGAATAAGCCAGACACAGAAAGACAAATACCACAAGATCTCATTCATATGTGGAATCTGAAAAAGTTGATCTCAGAAGTAGAAAGTGAGGCTGGGAAGGGGAAGGTGGCAGGAAGAGGTTGCTCAACAGGTACAAAGTTACAGTTAAATAGGAGGAATAAGTTCTAATGTTCTATTGCAGAGTAGGGTGAATATAGTTAACAATAATGTATTACATATTTCAAAAGAGCTAGAAGAGAGGATTCTGAATGTTCTCACCACAAAGAAATGATAAATGTTTGAGGTGATAGATTTGCTAATTACCCTGATTTGATCATTACACAATGTATACATGTATTGAAATATCACATTTACCCTGGCATTTTCATTAATGAATGAGTTAAATAAAATTTTTGATGCGTGTTCATCTTATATAACAGTCATGATTTTAGCTTTTAAAAAGTAGACATTAGATTGTACATTAATTTTGTGAAGTAAAAAAAGCTTGTTTAAATTAACAAACGTTTTAACAGAGTGTTTAGAAATCTTTTTTTTCATCACTCAAATTTACTCCTCCATTCCCATTCTTAAAACACTAGTTTTAAAAAGCTTTAGTGTTGTTTGCCTGAATTTGCTGAGATTGCAAACAGTAGACTATTCCTCCAGAGAAACATTAATTAAAAAACTGGCATCTCCAAATTCAAAACTCAAATAGACACTCATGGAGAAATGCAAGAAAAGAATAATAATATTTAACACAGCACCAAACACAGAGTTAAAAAATAAAAAAACAGAAAATGGTTCTACACAGTATCTGACCCTAACATGCTATGAAGGCTTTGTAGGTAATGTCTTATTTACTGAGCACAGTTGCCCCTTGCATATTTAATTATTGTAATTAAGTAGCTGTAAAAATGTCTAATTGAATTAAATCTGTGTCCAAAAAAATGGAAATCTATCAAGATAAAGGGGAACTAACACTATTTGATTGACAAGGGAAATTCACTTTTTATATTTGCTTTGCTTTTTTTTGTTTTAAGCCAAGTAGGTAGGTAGTTCTTGTATTTTAATAAAATGAAAAACATATCTCCCATCCTTTTCCTGTGCCTCCGCTATAGTGGCTATTAAATTTAAAATTTCAATGCACGTGTGTGGACAATCATGTCACCTCCCTAATTTTTATTCTTACCACAGCACACATCTTCTCAGATTGATGTTTCCATTTCAGCTGACTAATTTGGCGGGAGTAGCAGCTGTAATTTGCCAACAGGTTGACATAGCAAAGCATGGGCTGGGCTGATAGCACAGGACCTTTCATCAGGTGTAATCTACAACACATGCATATTACAGAGTGCTAGGTGTAGATCGGTGGGTGACATAGTGAAAAACAAGAAAAGGAAATCTTTCTTGCTTCTCAGTGCCTGTTAGCATAAAAAGCTTGATGATGAATCACCATTTTACCTTTTTAGTGGAAAGTTTTTAAGGGTCAACCTAGACTTGAAAATAAATTTGTTGTTCCCACCAAGTGAGTCACTAAAAATAAGAACATTATTTAAGCAGATATGTCTCAACCACAGTCTGAAAAAGTCCACTAAAAAAACTTAAGAATGCATAGCTGTGTAAATATTTCAACTGACCTGACATAGTTAAGAAAGTAGATGATTCCATAAAAACTCTGCTTGCCCAAGATGTTTTTTAAACGCATTTGATTTAAAACAAATAAATTTCCAAATAAGAAAACTAATAACTATAGGAAAAATATGGTATAATTTTTTCTTCAAATTTAGATTAATCTCTGACTTTCTCCTTTTCATATGCATGTCACCAGATGTATGAAGTTTAAACATGTCTAGTGACTATTTGCTTCATGGAACTAATCTTCTCACGAAAATGTACTACTTCTTTTTGTCCACATACATTAGGCTAAATTCTTAAATTTTGTTATTGTCATCTTTCTCCAGAGGGAGAATTCATTCTGTGTCCATCATACGCTTCATTACCTCTCCCCTCTTCAAATATCCAGCACCATCCCCTACTTCTCTCTCTTGTGTTGTCCTGCCTTTAACACATCTTCTCTATGACTGTTACTCACAAAACTTACATGCCATTCCTTCCTCTCTCTGGAACCTATATATCCTAACTTTACTAGTTTTTCAAGGATCATTTCAGAGACTTCTTAGTGCTTTCTAAATTAGTAACAAGTATGTTGAAGAATAATATTCTTATTACCTTCATTGCTTCCTGTTGTTTTTAATTTTTCAATTAAAATATTACCTTAATTAAAATCCATATTATAGGATATGAAGATCTCAACAAAATCAGATTTTGAAATATTGGGACGAGTAATGGTACACATGGAAAACTGTCAACTGGGTTTAAAATCATTATGACATTGGAGTTACATGATCACCCGAATCAATGATCAATGATCAGCTAGTAGACTATCTTCCAGGTACCTGCTGAATATGTTGACAGTTTCTACTTCTCTACTGTATGATGGCATAAACAGAGGTGTGGCTATTGGCATGAAAATTGTGCTTTTTTTCAGAGAATTGAACAGTAGTTTATATTTACTGAATATTTAATATGTATGAGGCATTTTGCACACATGATTTCATTTAATGTTCAAACCAAGCCGATCAGCAAAAGACTATTATCATCCTCATTTTACAGATGAGAGGTAGATTCACTTACCAAGGCCACTAAGAAAGTAAGAAGTGGAGCCAAGATTTAGGTCCATACTGTGTGCCTGAGCCCTTAAACACTACCCTCTGCTCTGGGCTCCTAGTCCTCTTCATCCTTAATATTTTTGCTGCAATCATTTGTCCCTGATTTATCCTTTCTAAATTGACAGTTCTTTTTCATAACACATTCAGATTTGAAAGACCTAGAATGGATCAAACAGTGTCTAATGTAAAGATTATCTCTGTCATTTCATTTTGAAATATCAGGGACCAACAAACAGGGTTGATATTTAAAGAGAAATTGTGAAGGAGGCTAAGTGCTCTTTGTGGAAAATATCCCCACTGTCATTTCCCCCACAGCAGCAGCCTTCTGACCACCCAGAGGCACCCCCCCACCCATGGTATACCCCTGAATAAAGTGCTTGCGATGTTTGCATAAAATATGAGCCTATCACTCACCAGGAACGCATGATCAATAATCAGAAGACCCTGCCTTCATACAGTACTTTATGGATTAGACAGCATTTTTAGTCATTGCTTTGATCTTCGTAGTAAAAACGCCTCTCAGAAGTTGAGAGAGGCCTGAGTGAGCCCCACTTTAAAATTCCTCAGCATGTGAAGGTAAATAAATCCCAGACTAAGGTTATAAAAATTATGATATATTTTAAACATCTGAATGACACAAATTTCCACTTTCAACATACATACAAGCAAACAACTATAATTGTGCAGTTTATAAAATAATTCATAGAATTTTTAAAATATATTCCTTGTGCACTATAGATGGTATGGTTTGGAAACAGGACAGATGTTTGAAACTGTAGGCTGTCCCCTAAAATCTGTTATTCTCTATAGATAGAATTGATAGAATTGTACCTAATAAGACTTCTCACTTACACATTTCCCATCCTTCTTTCCAATAAATGTGACCATGTGCCTCAGTTCCCTCCAAAGGAACATGAGAGGAAGTGCTGGGTGCCTCAGCTAGGAGTAGACCGTGAGACTATGCTCGTGCTCAAGCCACTCTCTTTCCTTTCCACAGTTGGAACCCATTGCAGTCCAGCCTGAACCGTAGAAGATGGCAGGGCACCAGGAAATGACAGAGAAGTGTGATGGAAAGAACCTAGATCCCTGAATGACCCCACAGGCCAAAGCAGCACTCTGCCTTGAAAATGCTCACCTCTGACTGCTATGTCAGAAAGAAAACAAATGAGTCTGTGCTACAGCCTAACCTCATCCAAACTAGCAGATGTTCTTTGAATTCTGTCAGCATATCCCTGCAACTGAATGCAAAATAATTATTTTGGAGATATAGAAAACGCTAAATGTGAGGACTTTTGAGAAAGTGAAGTCTGGGATCGATGAGTCATGCTGACCCACCCACCACTCCCACCCCAGCCCCAAAGCCTATATGACAGACCCTATGCGGCTGTCCTACAAGCCAGTATCTTTGCCTTTTTTCACATAAGAGGAAAGTGTAGATCAGGATATAACTTAACCAAGGTAACCCACCAGGTTTTCAGCTCAGGTACTTTGGCTCCAAATCCATGACAGAATCCTACTCTTTGTTCCTGCAAAACTCAGGATTTTCTAAAAATCCTTGTGTAAAGATACAATTTTACTGTCTAAAAATCCTTAATCATACAAGGGTACTTCAAAAAGTTCGTGGAAAAGTTTATATTATCTTAATTCTATTTTTCCACAAACTTTTTGAAGTACCCTCGTACATTCTATTTTCACATGAAAATTAGCAGAAGCAAATATTTTAGTATTATAGTGAGATTTCATCTACCATTCATTTAATGGGTAATTAATAGTTTCATGAACATTTAGGCACAGAAAGGAGAAAAACAGGATCTTAGAGGCAATGGAGGGGGTCTCTTACCTGTTCATCCAGAAGCAAAGTCAGAATCACTGATACTTTGCATATGTTGTTAGAAACTCTAAGACTTACTGAAATTTCAAGAAGTACAGATAATGGCAATAATATTCAGCTATTACACCTTCTACATACACAAATCCAAATACTTAAGACTTTTCCTTTTCCTCTTTCTCCATAAAAAATATATCTGTCTGATGTCCCATCTCCACTTAGAGCCTTGCTTTGTTAAACATTATACTTTAATTTCTGATAATGGGTGATATTGCCCCTAATTAATAATGTTCTTGAATTTAATAGTTGTTTTCAATAAACAATGTCTAAACTTAAGTACAGAAAAGTTCAGAAGCTATGGCAATCTCTTGGAGATATTTTAGCTGAAAGGCCTATCCTTTCACATATCTTTTTCAAATGCAATAGTAATGCTTGCAATAATATTTCCAAGCATCAATTGAAAGATAAAAAAATTAATGGCATTTTTCATTCTTTTTTGCATTCATATTTATTAGTTCTTTAAAAATTTCCTTCTTAGGAAATAAAGGCCACAGTGGTGCACTGGACTTGCAGAGGGAGAGAGCCTATCTGTGTTTACAAAGTGGAATGGAGAAAAAGGGGATGAGGAGGGAGGTCAGGGATAATTGGGTGGGGAACACGGGGTATAGTCACAATTTGAAGTAATGGGCATGGTACCAGTATGGATCTGGCCATCACATCTTGAGCACGAGTGGTGACAATCAGCTTTGTACCCCATGGATATTCATAACCAATAAAAATAAATAAATAAATAAAAATTCCCCTCTTTTTTTATCTTGTCTTGTTGACAAATTTAACTCAGAATAGTTGTAAATTTAAGAAAAGCAGAATCTTTGGACTTATCTGACTATTAAGAAATAAATGATCAGGACTGGAAACATTTACTGAATGTCTATTACGTGCCAGGCTTTACAATAGAAGACATGCACTATTTCAGGTTATTATCACAACAAGAACATAAATAAGTTTATCTCTCCATTCATTTGATAAATAAGAATTCAAATTCAAAAGATGTCTTACTCGTGGATTCTCAGATAATAAATGGTAAAGCTAAGATTAAATTTAGATCTATTTGATTCTAAAGTTCATGCTTTTCAACAAACTGAGGAAAACTGATTATGTGGTTTTTTTTAAACTAAAGAAACTTGTCACAGTCAAATATCTATCCTAGAACTTGCAAACAGATTTTTTCTTCTCTTTTCTTTTTTTTAAGTTCAGACAAAAAATAGGTAGCAGCCCAAGAACAAAGATTCTTGAGGGGGATGTAGCCCCAACAATGGTCCAAGTGTGGGAGAAGATGGAATGTCATTTAGGGAAATCAATCAAGTTACAAGGGAGTTCTTAGATGAGCTCAGATTTCAAAAGGACATATGTAAAAGCTAGAAGTAAGGGCACTAAAGCAAAGATAAATGGGGGGATGGGAGGAGCTTACATCTGCTGGAATTGTGTAACAAGGTCTTAAACCTGAATGCACGAAGGCTTCGAGGAATTTCTGTCATCAATAGGATTTTGTAAACTCTGGTAAAAGAGAAACCCCCCAAAAGGAAATGAAATGGGAAGTGTTCATGAAAGGTGTTTAATATTTACAGAAAACAGAGAGACAAAAGACTTACCCAGGCCTATTTTGCCTCCATCTTTTCCACTAAGGGGAGGATAGACTGAAAAACATTCCTTAGAAAAGAGAGATATACTTTGTAACCGATGGTTTTTAATCTTCCTTTTTATTTCCACTCTTGGTGTTAGATATCCACATGGATGTTACGTACACTGTAAACATTCCTGTTCCATTACATTCCTCATTAATGACCCCCACCCAGACCTCACTTCAGTAAAACCCACTCTGCGGCCAACCCAGAACTGCTTCATCTCCAGGAGCCTAAATTCCAGTAGACTACCCTTACCATGAGCTTCCTTTTTCCAATTCCCTTTGTCCCATAACACTTGCACTTTGAACTTACTAAACCAAAAACTCTTGATTTGATATTTAATGTATGGCTCCTGCTCCTGGTGTTGTTCCATACCAAACCAAGACTTCATAGTGTCTCACGTCAATATCTCTCCCCTATCTAATATAATTCTAATTTTGGATCCATTCAATCTTATACTTGTTCTGTTTCTATACTTAACAAACTTTAGATGGATACCATTACAACTTCATGGTTTTAAATCTTAAAAAGGACATTCAATATTACTGGTGTATTAGTCCATTTCTGTTGCTTATAACAGAATACCTGAAACTGGGTCATTTATAAAGAAACAAAAGTTATTTCTCACAGATTTGAAGGCTGGGAAGTCCAAGGTCCAGGGGGCACATCTGGCGAGGGCCTTCTTCTTGTCAGTGACTCTCTACAGCAATGCGAGGTATCACATAATGAAAATGACGCCAGCAAGCAAGCTGACCTTCCCCCTCACTCTCCTTATAAAGCCATCAGAACCACATCCACGATAACTCTACTTCATGAATGGATTTATCCATTCACAAGGGGACAGTCCTCATGATCCAATCACCTCTCAAAGGCCCACCTTTCGTATACCATAATTGGATTTTTCACCCTCTTAACACTGTTACAATGAGGGTCAAGTTTCCAATACATGAACTTTTGAGGGATACATTTAACCATAGGAAGTGGCAATAAGTTTTTACATGTCTCTTATCGACTCCCTCTCCTTTTTCTAGTATTTGAAAATGTCATGACTCTCTTTAAATCCTCTTCATAACCTTATTCCCTTTGTATTTAGGAGATGACACAGCCCCCCACTTCAAAGAGGAAAAAAGAAGTAATAAACTCTCTCACGCTGATGCCTCCTACCCACAGAGTTAACAATGTCAAGAGCAATCCCTGCATTACGCCCTTCCTTCCATCCAAGTCTCCCTTCTCATATAATGTACACTTCACCTCTGCTGTGATAAATAGCAGCAGAAATGACCTCCAATGATTCATATTCCCCAGTATCCATACCCTTTCATAGTGATTCTGGGCTTGACCTAGTGACATGCTGTGGCCAATGGGACAATAGCAAACGCAATGCAAACTGAGTTTTGGAAAGAGCTTGTGCATTGAACTTCACCTTCTCTCGCTGCTCTTGGGAATCCTAGGACCATCTCCCTGTAAATAATCCTAGGCTAGCATGCAGGACGATGAAAGACACAGGGCCTGGTCATTTCCCCAGCTAACACTGAGCCAACTGCCAGCCTTCCTACACCACTCAACCCAGGCAAGTTACCAGCTGACTTCAGAGATCATCTCAGCTAGCCCACAGATTTATGCAAAATAATAAATGTGTTGTTTTAAGCCTCAGTTTTGGAGTGGTTCATTAGGTAGTAATCAGTCTTGCTTCATCAACTGCTATCTTCTGGCTCCTGGATGTTCCACCTTCCTCACTGGCTTATTCTCCTCAGTTTATAAACAAACTCAGGTTTCTCCAATCTTAAACCACCACCTTCATCCCCATGTGCAAGCTATTTTATAGCCAAACTTTTTCAAAGAATTATCTATTTTCCTTACTCGGGATTCAAATCTTAAAATTGAAATCCACTTATTGCAGCCACCACTCCAGTTAAACTGCTCTTAAAGGTACCAGTGAACTTGCTAACTTCAATGAATACTTCTCAGTGTTTATTTTATTTGACTCTTCTCTTCCACATTTGTACATTTACAATATTTGAGCATCTGTTTATAGTAGTCTCACCTCTTTATCCTCCTGAAAAACTCCTACTCATATTTTAGGATTCAACTCAAGTACCATCATAAACTCATTTTTAAAAATCCATGGACTCCTTTCTCTGGGTTACTAGAATACTCAAGCGTCCTTCTACTTGTCACATGTTTTATTATACCTCTTTGCTTGTAAGCCTTAGATTTTGTGATTCTTATAGCACAGCATGTAGCATGTAGAGGGGACTCAATAAATTGTGGATTTATTGCTTTATTTGTTTATCAAAATTCAAAATCTCTTCAATGGAATGAGAAAAATGAAATTTAACAGAGATAAATGTAATGGCCTGAATTTAGTTTAAGAACATCAATTGTAAGTACAGTATGCTATGCTTTTATCTCAGATAGAGTTCATATGAAAGAAGACTATAAAGATTATTTGGCTTTAAGCTCTACTTTATACAAAAATATGATGATAATTTTTTTAAGTAATAAAATCTTAGGCTATCATAAAAGCATAGTACCCCTACTCAGGAGAGGTGGTCATACATTATAAAATCATATCTGTTCACTTTCTGGAAATCACCTTCTCAAAGACATATCAACACTATGGGTCTGAACACCATGTAATGTAGGGAAAGATGAAACAAATTTAGGACACTTATCTTGGTAGAGAGAACACTAGGAGGAGAGATGATGGCAGTTTTTAAAACATGAAGCGTTAGTCTATGAAGGTTCCTGGGGCTCCAATGAACAGTATTAGGACCCATAAGAAGATCGAGCAAGGGAAATTTTCTTCAATGGAAAGAAAAATTATTTACTAATTAAAAATAGTTAAAGAATCAAACTGGCTGCTCTACAGTGCAGGGTGCCATCACCTATCATGTATGTGTCCAGTGGAAGCTAAACAGCCAACCGTCAGTCTCTCTGATCCCTTCTAGAGAGAGTTTTTCATATTTGGAGAATTTTGCTGGCTTACAACTCTGTAGTTTAGATGTGTCATGCTATTGACAAGAGGTTTTTGTTGTTGGTATTGCCGTTTGTATTCATTTTCTCTTCCTCTGACGTATTTTACCTCCTGTAGAGCAGCACTAAATCTATTTGTATAGCACTTACCGGAGCTACACTGCTGTATCTCTTTGGAACACCATCCTCTGAAATGTTTTGAAGTTGTGCCAGCTGAGCCTGTAGTCATCACTGTCACTTCCTTTTAGTGCTTTCATTCTATCTCTGTTCTTGGAACAGTCCCAGCAGAGGCAAAGGCGACTTCTTTCACAAATAAAATCAACATCATACCCTCTCTTGATCCAGCACAACAAAACAGGAGGTAGCTATAACTCCGGAGCTTCTCTTTCCAGTATTAGTGTGCTTGTCAGCAACATTTCCCTTTCAGTGACTCGGCAAAACCCTAGTTGTACCATAACTTTACTAGGCCAATGGTTATGTTCTTTAAGTAACAATCACCATTTTCTGCTGAGTCTGTCAGAGTAGAAGGGAGGCGTAAAATAAAATATAGTTTTGACTCAGGTGGAATCTAATCTCCATGGCTCCTTTCGTCAGATAGAAAACAATGATGATGAACTTAGGATAAGGTTGAAATCATTCACTAGACTAAGAATAAACAAGAAACCAAATGGACCAATTTTAGTTTCACCTCCTTCCTGTTACCCTACCCATGCCCCATAGAAGGATTAATACTCCATGAAATGCAGACACTGAACCATCCTTGTAGATGTGTGAAATAAAGATTGTGTGCATTTGTGTGTGTGTGTGTGTGTGTGTGTGTACTAAAGCATGATAAATTGTAAGAAACATGAAAGATGCTTTTCATGCACAATGAGTTTTAATAATGATATACAAGAAAAGATGGCTTTTGTTATCCTTCTAGATTTTCTTTTCACCTTTTAGGAAACCTTAGACAAATTAGTTGTTGAGATTCTACTCTTAAGTGTTCATAATATTATTTCAGGTCTCCTGTCAAGTGTGCTAAGTGTCTCATGGCTTCTTTAATATCAGGAGTCGTACCAGGACAACATAAAGCTACCAAAGAACATGAGTAAATATGGCAGAAGGTTCTTCTACACTTCAGGTTGAAATACACTGATTGTAATAACTTCGAGTGTAGCAATCATATTTACTCATATTTAAATAGTTCAGAGCCTACACACAGATTAAGTTCTCAGTATTTTTTTCTAGAATATGTGTTTACTCAACTAAGAAAAATTTGATCTCTGCCACCACAAGAACAGGGAATTTCAAGTTGATGGAATTCATAGTTCCTAAGGATTCTTGAGGGTTCTGCTTTTAAAATCTACAGCTTTACCCAATGAGGCTATTGGTGATTCAGAGCAGTGATATGAATCATCAAATATGCCAGAAATAATATTTAAACCGTATGCAGTTATTTAAATGATCCTCAAACTGTGCAGCTGTAAAGTCTGAACTGTGTTTTTTGAGAACTGTGAGAGTCTGGGTATTAGAAAGCTATTCGGAGTTATCACTAAGAATAAGGTGCAAGCCTTCTTTCTACAGATCATTCTCAAGTAAGCAATTGGTGTGGAACTTGAAGTTGTCTTTTAGAAACAATTAAGCAAAGAAGCACGTGAACAGAGGCTCTCTTCCAGCTGAAAGACATCCTCTTCTCTACTGCAGCTATTAATCCAAGGAAACTAGAAAAGACAAATGTTGATTTAAGTCTCATTTCAGGTTAAATTTGATGTTAAAAAATGCCTAATATGTCAAGGGAAATTCTATCACAGTACATAACCACACCTTGAAGTAGCCTGTACCCTTCAGAGAGTAATTCCGTTCTTGTGAAATGGTGTGCCACAAATCACCGTTGTTCTACTCATTCCTATAATCTGTGAAGACCAGAATACTATCTCTATCAGTTTGTTCAATTATTCATTCTTCATTGTGTGCGACGGTTACTGAAAGTCTGCCAGAAGTGAGGCACTATACTCAGGGCTGGTGCTACAGTTTTGTCTAAGACAAAAAACATTCTAGCCTGTAGGAAGCTAACATTTGATCAGAACAGATAAGCGTTCAACCATATATGAGTCAATTAATTATTTAATTTATGCGGCTGAGTTCTATAAAGGCAAAATGAGAGCTAAAACCCAAAGTACTGACCTAGTTTTAGGGATCTGTTAAAGGCTTTTCTGACAAATAATGTTATGCCTGAGATCTGAAGTATGATAGGAATTTGGAATTTATTTCCATCGTTAGTCTAAGATAAAACAAAGGGTAACTTGTTCTGATTACCTCTTCTAAGATTTGAATTTTCAAAGCAGTGAAAAAAGTTCTGTAATTCTTCCTAATACCTCATTCTATCTGGGAATCTCTCTTTTTTTTTTTTTTTTTTTCTTTTTTCCATAATGGGGAGAAGGCAGGGGGAAAAAAGGTAGGAAGAGAATTATTTCAATTCTATTTCTTTAAATCTGTGAACTCATAACTACATTAAATATAGTTAAACATACAAAGCATGATAGTTTTAGCAGTGAGTCCAGAATAGCCATTCAAAGTCTGACAATTTCCCCCAGGAGCTGGTATGTAATACCATGATGGTGATTCCAGCTAGAGCCTAAACTAGGATTTAAACACGTCTGAGCCCATCTGTGACCTGTCAGTGGGCTTCCAGAGAAGAAGAACATGAGAAGATAGTTCCAGGTTTCACATGAAACAATCTCTGCGGATGACTGGAAACAACCAAATGAGATTTGGGGGAGTGGCTTAAGGTCCTTGGGCAGCAAGCAGGGCCGACCACAGTAAAGTTTGGGATATTGGCCTTAAGGTGCCCGTGTATACCCACAGGCAGATGAACAGTTCAGCCTCTGGAACCACATTGCTTGTACTTATGCCTTTACTATCATGGTGACCTAGGGCAAATTCATTAACTTCTACAAACCTAAGTTTGCTCATCTATAAAATGGGCATAACAGTAATAGTGAGTCACGGGGTTGATGCAGGGAATACTGAAATTACACATATTAAAAGACTAAGGCGGGCCGACCCTGTGGCTCACTCGGGAGAGTGCGGTGCCCGAGGCCACGGGTTCGGATCCTACATGGGGATGGCTGGTGCGCGCAGTGCGGGCGACACCACGCCAAGGATTGCGATCCCCTTACCGGTCACAAAAAATAAAATAAAATAAAAAAGTAAAAGTCTAAGGCACTAGCTGGCATTTGAATTTTATTTATTAGTACTGTTAGCATTATTTTTATTATTGGCAGGTTACCCAGGATTTGTTGGATTTTTTAAAATAAATAAATAAAGCCTCCAATTTGGCACCCAGCCTCTCCCCCTGCCTTACTACTTTAACAAAACCACCAGAGTTTGGGTCTAAATTGCAAATATTACTATGTCGCTTTCTTGCTCAAAATTCATTGAGGTTCCCCTTCACTTCCTTCTTTGCATGGCATATAAGGCCCTTTCAAATGCCAATTTCAGTTTTCCTGCCTACCACTCTCTTTCACATCATCTATATTCCAGCAATGTCAGCAAATTTACAATTTCCCAAATGCACTCTATAATTTCAAACTTCCATGCTTTGGTATTTGTTGTTACTCTTGCCTGCAACACCCCTTTTTACTCTATTCCCCCAAAACCCTGAAGTCCAATTTCGCAGATTTCTACTTCTCCATCAACGGTGTGTTCAACCACCACACCCTCTGTGTAGCCTTCTCCGGCATTTCTAAGCATAGGTAATTACTACCCACCTTGGCATTTTGAAACTACTAGGACTTACTTCATCAATGTTTTAGTCTTTTCTGTATGTCTTTCACCCCCACTAGACTGTGAGATTCTGGAATATACAGGACCTAACATTAGTGTATATGTATATTCTCTAAAACAAACGCTCTTATATAGTGATTCTTTGGTGTAATTTTGTTTGAAACTGCCATGCAAGACCTACAACCACAGCCACCTTCAATGCTATGGAATTGTCTTGTTTAAACTAGCCCTGAATTCAAAGAATACCATTTTTCTCAATGAGTAATTCTGGAGCTTTTCCCTGATTTTAGGAGTTATGAATTCTGACAATTTACAAAAGTAGGGCAGGCAAAGGAAGACAGAGGTCTCACTTTCAAGAATTAGATCCTACTACAAACATAGAGTTTGGGCTTTATGAACTGCAAAGAATTATTACACAAGTGGGTATTCTTTATCCATCATCATCGGCTCACTGCAGCAGATAAGAATCTTACACAAGTAAAGGGATAGTACCAGGGAATCAGGGGGAATAGCGCCTATGGATCAAAGCCCGCAGGCAGACCCCTGGCCTTATTTGTGTTGGGTGCCACTAACTCCAGGGATTCCCAAATGAAGTGAAATTGTCCATACCCCTACTTTGGTGCAATTAAGTCTCCATTTCTTCATTCAGCAAATATTTATTGGGCACCTCCTTTCTTCCAGGCCCTGTTTTTATTTTTTTTTATTTATTTATTTGTGTGTGTGTGTGTGTGTGTGTGTGTGTGTGTGTGTTTCCTTTTTTGACCGGTAAGGGGATCGTAACCCTCAGCATGGTGTGGTCCGCACCACGCTCAGCCAGTGAGCGCATGGGCCATCCCTATATAGGATCCGAACCCATGGCCTCAGCGCTACCAGCGCCGCACCCTCCCGAGTGAGCCACGGGGCTGGCCCCAGGCCCTGTTTTTTTTTTTAGACACTGCAGATAGCGCAGTAAACAAAACAGACTAAGTCTCTGCTATTATAAAGCTTACACTCCAGTAGTTTTATACGAGGAAGCATTAAGACTTAGGGCATAGTTTTCCTGTAAACCAGTTTCTTTACTCACAGCCAAATTTAGGCCATTTTATTGAAATAAATGATACTTCTTATCTCTACAACCACCTAATTCTAGCACAATAAGATCATAAAGAGCCAGCTCTTAAGAAATTGCCACCTTGTAGGATGGAAAGGGAAGTATGCTAAAGGGCTTAGCAGAAATCTCCATCTCAGAACCACCTGGATCCTTCCATATGTTAATGAGGTCTTTTCCCTTCCTCTTCCTCATCTCCCTTGATGATTGATTTATATGCAATCTTGAAATAAGAAATTCATTACAATGCTAATCACTGCTTAGGTTAAAAGAGGGTTGTTATTCTAAAATGTTAAAATTTTAACTAGCCACCAATAATACTATGATTCTTTTCATAAACTTTGTAAATATTTTCTGTTCTTCATAGTAAACATGTTATAAGCAATAACTTAAGATTGCATTTGCTTTTTTAAAATTATTATAGCTGCTTTACATTTCCTGATATTTAAATGATACTTTAACACCGAAGTTGAGTTTTTGCTTTTTTTTTTTAAGGTACAGTTAATTTTGAACCTTTACATTTTTCTTAGTTTGTTGTTAAAAAAATTCAACTATGCCATGAAAACATTAATTTTATAGCATTTACAATGGAGATCAAAGATGAATTGATGGGAAATTGAATTAAGATTATATAGAAACATATAAAAATAATTATTTCCTGTTACAAAAATAAAGTATACAATATTATTGGGATATAAAAACACAGTGCTGAAATTTATTTTGAGTGCTACTCATTATCTTTCCTTATAGGGTTTAATTCAGGAATATTTAAGAATTCCAGTACTTCTATGATATTTTGAAGTTTTATAACAGTAACAGTCACAAAATGCTTTCACAAAAATAGTAATATCTTTAGATCAAATAATTTTACACATTCAGAAAAACCAATAGAGCAATATATCAGGCATGTGAAAGAAGCATTTCCCTTTCTCCTTATGAGAGCTATCTGGTTTTATCCTAATTTAATTACTATGTTACCTAAGGGCAATAGAGAAGTTTTGAAAAAGTGAAAGGAAATTAAAAGGGCAATAGAGCAAATTGTGAGGCATAGTTCTCTAAAGAACTTTTATCCTCAGAAGATAAATAAACCAGTTAAATATTTCAGATGATTTATTTAGAGTTTAAAATAAAGAAAAAGGCAAAAATCCAAATGGAATTGATTAGCCAAAATAGTAAAGTTTTAAAAACACAATAGTTCTAATGTTATCTTAGGCCAAAAAAATCAATAGATTTAAATCTAAGAAATGTTATCATATGGTTTGTTTCCCTCAGTTATACCAGAATTCTTTCACCTATTTTCCATCTGCCCACAACTATCTAAAATAATCACAATGAGTAGTTTTAAAATTGCTTGTTACATTTCTACAATAAATCATAATTTTTGAAGCATTTAATTGCTTGTCTATCTTCAACAAGTTTCTGTAGACTCAAAACTTTTTTTTTTCCAGATAATAAAATGTAACCTTCTAGAAGTAGGATTTCTGATTAATTTGTATTTTCAATGGAATATAAATCCCATTAGTGCTGTATTGCTTTTACAGCTGTGAAATTATAAAGGAGATTTCTTTTACAAATAAAAATGAAGGCATATGTTTATGTATATGTATGTTAGTATACACACATCTCCTATTTAAAAAAACATTCCTTTATAGTACGTTGGTTTCAAAACAACAATGATTCTAAAACTACCTAATTCAATGACTTTTTTTTTTTTTTTGCCTTGAGATTTACTTGTGTTTAGGGTAAATTGCAGGTTCTATTTGAATAATAAACATAATAATAGAGATTCTTGAATATAGGAATCTTAATAAGTAAATTATAAATATAATTTACACACCACTGGCAGAAAAAATAGTACAAATGTTAAACTTAGAAAAAATCATATTTTCCTGGGTTTCTGCTCTTAACCTGTCAAAACTACCATGTGCAGCAACAATTTATGTTGCCCCTAGATTCTCATTTATTCCTTACTATAATCATTACTGACTGCTCATACTGTTACAATCAGATTAGCACCACGTTTATCTGAAATGGAAAATGTGTCATTATTATGTATGTAACTGAAACTTGGATGTATTTAATGAAACTTTTGGCATCATAACTTTTCTCGTCTCATAAAGTTCTAAATTATATTAATATTTTATATACAGTTTAACTTAATTGAGACAGAAGAAGTTAATAAATTACCAATATGAGAAAAAATATCTATGTGGAAAGGTACAAAACATTTCATCTGTGTGGAAAAGTACAAAAATCAGATCAGAAGAGATTTCCAGGTTTAGCAAATAAAAAACTTCACTACCCCAACTTAAATTTAAATTTCAGATAAAAATGAATGCATTTTAACATAAGTATATCCCACAGAACATTTGAAATATACTTGTACTACAAAAAAATTAGTAAGGGATGGCTGGTTAGCTCAGTTGATTAGACAATTGTACTGATAACACCAAGGTCCAGGGTTCCATCCTTGTACTGCCCAGCTGTCAAAAAACAAACAAACAAACAAACAAAAAAAATTATTCGTTTTTTTTCTGAAATTTAAGTTTAACTGGGTGTCTTGTATTTTATCTAGCAAGCCTAATAAACGTAAGTGTATAAGTATTTATGTATCATTTTTCACAGTTTCATCTGTTATTTGTCAAAGATTTCTATACAACAAAGTCAAATTTCACACGTTCAAGAGCTATGACTGAGCTATGACTTTCGTCTCTTCTAAATTTACTGAGTTGTTTTTTTTTTTTTTTTTTTTTTATTTATTTAGTGATAAACCTCTGAGAAGGGACCAGTCAGCAACTTCTACAATTCCAGCACAGCAGCAAGGAGCAAAAGGAGTACTTATTAACTAATGTGCGTTAAGGGCTTACATGTGAGCCAGGCGGCATGCTAAGTGCTGCACATACATAATCTCCTTTAATCTTCACATCAGCCCTGTGAAGTGAGTGCTATTATTATGACCATTTCACAGACAAGGAAACTGAGATAGGAAAGGCCAAGTCACTTGATCAAGGTCGCACAGCAAGTCAATGGGAAAGTTGTCCCTGAAACTCAGACCTGCCTATCCCTGTCAGTCTCCACAGTGCTATGCTGCCCTTTCTTTCCCAGTCAGGAAAGAGATAGACGTATTTGCTCCTGTCCTTCTTGAGAGTACCCTATAACCCCCTGCACCGCTCCCGCTCTCTTAAAAATGTGATATAGAAGGATCACCAGGCCCCGCGAGAACCTGGTTGGGTGCCCCAGAACTCCACAACCTGAGGCCATAGGAAAGCAACCCAGGTATTCCTGAGCACCCCAAACACGGTGATATGTGGGTGCAGAGATAAGTGGATCAAAGGATTTCCCATTTCGTTCTTTGTCTATATTACTGAGCAAAATGTTAAACATTTTATTGTTTTCATAATAACGATCAACTCTGTCTTTCATGACAAAATTTTCAAAGCTTTGAGAAGTTGTATGTTTTAGTAATATTTTTCTAAATTTCATCAGAACATCAAGTCTACATTCTTTAAAAACAATAATAGACCTTAATTCTACTAGTTCAACCATTAATGAAAAATCAATAACATTTTTAATTTTAAAAAATAAGATTTATATAAAATTTTTGTTTACTTGTTTGCTTGGAAAGTTTTGTTGGTTGATACTTACATAATACTTCCTAAGTAACAGTCTCTGTTTATGTGCATAACACACATTAACTAAGTCTAAGTCCACAACAACCCGATCTGGTCAGTATACTTTCTGGATAATGAAATTAAGGCACAGAGAGGTTAAGTGACTAGCCCAAAGTTGAAGAACCAGGATGCAAACCAGGCAGTTTGCTTCCAGTTTTCTGCTCTTCATTAGTAGCCTCTTGTTTGAGAATACATTATTCCTAATGAAAGTACAACTCATTTTTGTACTTGATACAAATGAGTACTTCATGTTTGGAATGGCCTATTTGTCCATATGTTTTCAAGGCTGAGGACATTTTTTCTGAAGGTCTAAACATCAACCCTTGAAGGAGAGCCCACAGAATCACTCTGTGTTCCTTGTTCAGCAATCTCCACAACTCATTTTGGGCCAGAAATGTACCACTGCACAATAAAGGGCCAATAACCAGTGGTCAGAGTTGGCTAAAATGCTGTAAGGGTGGAGCAAGGACACCCCAGGCTTCCTAAGTACTTCACACAAGGCTGCCAAAGGATTAGCTGAGTGTTCCTGTGCCAGGTTCACTTAACAGGAACATGTCAAGTTGTGGACACTAATTGGTTCTCACAAGTATTTTGGGTGATATAAAAATACAACTGCAGGAAAAGCAATTTCCCCTTAGAATGTAACCTGCTCCTGTAAATGCAGTATATTTTAATGAAAATAAAATAATGAAAGAAAAATAATTCTTTATTATTAGCATGAAATTTTAAGATGTGTATGTATACACTCTCTCCTTCATGCCACAAGGCTTCTATACCTACCACAATTAAAATTAAGCACAGAGTAATAGCATAGCTTTACCCCTATTTCCTTTTTCCCATCTGGTACATTCATGGCCTTGTCTCACGTTTTCAACTCAACATCTCTTTCTATACATTTTATGCATGTATGTATGTATGCATGTATGTGTGCATATGCGTGTGTGAGTATTTACATAATGGGTATGTAGGTACTCTTATAAAAGGAATTTAATTTCCATTTTCAGTCTATTATATGATTCCTGGATTGATTATACATCTGTCAAAATTCTGAGATTTATTTCCCCCAAATTCAGAAAAATATATAATTGGAGTGCTCATAGTTCCCAGAGGTACACAGACTTCACTTCCTTGGGTCTACAGGCATCAGGTCACAGGTCTGAGAGAGGTTGGAGGATAAACACAAGAGCGGCAAAAAGAAATGAGAATCTGAAAAGGGAGAAGGGAGCATCTTCACCAGCCCTACTGTACCTCCAGGTACCTTTTCTGATCAATGCCATAGCCAACTGATAATAAAGGTAGCCAAAGATTATGCTAACTATATAATTCACCTTGACATAGCACTTGCTCTCTCCTTGTGATGAATTATAATTTACTCCATGTTATCTATCCTAACCTTTCTTTCTGACATGTCATGATTCTAAACTTATCTAAAGAAATGCTTTATTTTTGAAACATGACTCCCAAAGCAAATATTTCGTAAATACCCTTTTCTTCCACACCTTTTTGGGCCACTAAGAAGAAAATAGCTGACCTGTGACCCTTTAAATTCTTTCAACAAGAGAGGCTTTGGAAGGCGAATAAAGTCACAGAATCTGCCTATGTGCTGTGGACTGCAGTCCTGGGTAGTGAATTTCACCTCCCACATGAGAAGTCAGCTCCCAGCCCAGGGTTAGGAGAGAACCAGGGTGATCTTCATGGTTCTCTGTATAAATTATCCACCTTTGTATGCGACATTTAGGAGTCAAGAGTGGCAAGCATTCAGAAAGAGAAAATAACAACAACAAAGAAATATTTGATCTGAATTTATTTTTCAAGAGAAAAAAAGAAAAGAAATAGCTGATCTGAAACAAAAAAGGAATAAAATAGGCTTTGTAAATTATGATAGTGCCAACCTAAGCACCAGCCTATTGGCTTTAATGGTTAACAAAGTGATTTAATACAGACCAATATCAGAGCCATATAGAGAATAATAAGTTATATATATCATATATCACACGTATTTCATAAATAGTTTGATTTGTCTCATGGTGCTGTAAACACCAAGAACAGAAACCGATTATGGTATTTAGCTCGCTTACACCATGTTGCTGGAAGAAATAATTGTAACTGTCAATATGCCCCATAGATTTACCTTCATATGACCATTAGCACTTTGTCTCAGTTTTCAAGCTTTCTTTGTTAACTACTAGTTAAACTTTAAGACCTTTCAACACAAGTAAATGTTACAATTTACAAGTGATGATAGAAACGGTTGCTGCTTTCCCTTATTACCCGAAGCACCTTACTACAAAATAAAGGTGCATTTTTGCAAACTACCTGCTTTCACAGTGCATAAGTAAGTAAAAGTCTGTTATATTATATTATATGTTATGTTATGTTATTTTATATTTTATATTATTTTATAGGAATATTATTAATGCTAGCTGGAGAGGGGGGGGTATTTTCTTTTGATATATGATAGAGAAGCCCAGCACATTACTCTGAGTTATGTTTTTCCCCATTTCTGTAAGACTTTATTTCAAGGACTTGCATTTTGAATTCAAAAAGCCCCTCATTGCAGGTGACACTCAGTTAAATGTTAAGTTACAGAAATCTAATGGCATAATTCCTAACCCACAAGAATTTTCTGGGGTGGACAATACTTATGGAGACCCATGAACCAAAATGTATGCAATCAAATGAAATATTAAGAGAAGACAGGTAAATATGTTCTATGCATTCTTCAAAGCATATTACATATAGTAAATTATTTATCCCCCCAAACAACACAATGAGGTAGGTACTATTATTTTCTCCATGTTTAATGCCGATTCAAAAAACAAATTGTAAAAAATTACAATTTTTATGAAACAATTGGGAATGTAAACAATGCCTAGGTATTTCTATTAGTCCATTTTCTGTCACTTATAATAGAATACCTAAAACAGGGTAATTTATAAAGAAATTAAATTTATTCTAAGAGTTTCAGAGGCTGGCAATTCCATGGTCCAGGAGGCACATCTCGTGAGGACCGTCTTCTTGGTGGTGACTCCATACAGGGTCCCATGGCAACCAGGGTATCACATGGCAACAGTGAGAAAACTAACCTTCTCACTAGTTCTTTTTATAAAGCCATTGAAAGCACAACCATGACCACCCCTAAAACCATCAACTCAATACTCCATGAATGAATCAATTCATTCACTAGGTCACAGTCCTCATGATCCTATCCCCTCTCAAAGGCCCCACTTTCCATCACCATTTGGGGGGTTAAGTTCCAACATGAGCTTATGGGGATATTCAAACCAGAGCAGAATGTAATGAGAATAAGGTAATATTATTATTGCTAATATTTTAGGTATGATAATGATATTACAGCTATGTTTTTAAAAAGAATATTTATCTTCAGGGACAAGGACAACCGTTAAAATATTTACAAATGAAATAAAACGATGTCTGGGATTTTCTTCAAAATAATATATGAGTAAGAGGAACACAAGAGTTCAGCATGCTTCCCAACTTCACCTGACAAAAGGATGGTGGCTGGAGTGACAATATAGCATATAACAGGTTTCTAACAGAACATCTTAGAAGAAAATAAATACCAACCAAACAGTAAATACTCAGGGAAGAAAGCCACTAAAAAGTTGAGAAGATTCAAATATAAAACAGCAAACTTTTTAGATGACAAGCGTCATAGAACATGCTTCTTTGAAATGTACAACTAATTTAGGAAAGCATGAGGTTGGTCTCTGTCCCTTGATCTTCTTCATCTCCCATAATGTTATCAAAGTCAAGTTGATCCATGGTATTCAGACAGTCTATGGAATTAAAGTTCTTTGTCTACTCCATAACTATGCCAGAGAACAGAAAGAGAATGACAAGTTGTAAGATCCATCCACAAATAACAGCATTCCAAAATACCATAGGCAGAGAGCCCTTGGGAAATCTTTCATTATCCCAAACCCCGTATGTAACAGACTGTCCTGCTAATTAAATGAGACAGATGCTGCCTCTGGCCAGAGCAGGGGACACATGGCATGACAGCTGGCAGGACTACCACAAAGTGCTAGGGGTAAACAAACTACTTCCTTCTTCCTAACTGCACCTTGCCTACATATGTATAAGTTGGGACTACTTTATTTCAGGAAAAAAAGTAAGTTTTATTTTTAGTAACCATGACTACCAGGATGCACTTATTTTATATGCTAGTTTGAAGTAGGAGAGTAGGAGAAATAAACCAATAATATTTGTGAACTGTGACTGAATATAATGGGCTTGACTACACCTGGATCTTACACATCTTTGTTAGGATAAAATTAGGTAATATTCTATTTGGTGATTTTATTACCACAGAGTTTATAGCATTTTAAAGCAGAGAGAGAAAGGATATTTTGTGGTTTTCAATAGACAGGAAACTGAGGCAGTAGGAGAAAATGTGAAATGTCTGATTTTTCAGTAAGTTAGCAATTCACCTATAACATTTTCTCTTTGTGTTATTTTAAAACACACTTTATTAATGATTTCTGTGATTTATGCTTGTTTTATGTCATTTAAGCATGTAATATAAGTAACAGGTGCCTATTTGGTGCCAGGGACTGTGCCAGAAGATTATGAAGACATTAATACTATTATAAACAATAACTGAATATTTGAGTGCTTACCACATATGAAGCACTAAGTTAATTAATTTGATTCTCATAAAAATCCTACTGCATAAGAATTATTATCATTTCTATTTTACAGATAAGGAACCGGAGGTACAGAGATGTTAAGTAATTTGTCTAAGGTCACACAGGTGATAAATGGTAGATCCAGTACAAAAAGATATATTAGATATGGAATATAAAATTGAATAAGTGATCTTGGCCCTTTGCTAAACAAAAAAGGAGATTTTAGTCTAGAAGAAGAGACAGACATATAAACAATCACCAATAGTACTAACAAATGAAGTAAAATTAAAATGTGAAAAAAGGATTTGGCAATATTTGATAGCAGATATTCAACTATCAAAATAAAAGCTTTCCTTTCACATCAAACAACTTTCCCTACAGGAAATATCTCTTTAGCACCTCCTATGTGCGTTGACTGCTGCTGGATGGTGAGAGGGCTGCAAATGTGAGGGGGCTACATTCTCTGCCACGTGAACAGAGGGTCCACTGTACACCGGGCTGACTCCCAAAGACAGAGAAACTCTATCCATTGCTCTCCAGAGGGTTACAGTTTAGAAACGAGAAGTGTATACATGAGACAAACTTGTCTGAATTAGTTCTGAGGATCAAGTATGTTTTATTCTTTCACACTGCCTGCCATAGAAGTCTCATAGTTATTTGAAGCAAACACTTGGTTTACATTAGAGCATTCTGGCTGCAAATAGCCCCTGACTTTGTAGAGCTATCTCTGCATTCTCATTCTCAGGGGTAACTTTTTCTTTCAAGCCTATAAAGAAAGGGGCTATATTTAAGTCATGTACAAGACAAGATTTTGGTGTATGATAGCTAATATTTTTTAAATGTCATACAAAATATAAAAAGTAATCGTAGATAGTTTCATTCTATGTACTCTCAGAGCTTGGTAAAATAACTCTAATCACCAAACATTAGTAGGATATTGTGAGTGATCCAGAATATGAAATTAATACAGAATTTTTCCCACTGCAGTTTCTGTCTTGGATCTAAATCTAGATTAAAGGCCACAAGTTTGTCTTCCTCCCTCTAGCATGCCAATCACTTGTACTTTCCCAAAGATATGCACAGCCTTCTTAGAGAACACGGAGCATCTCAACATGAATACAACCAGGTCACAATCATAGTTACAAACTGAGACTTGAGATTGGTTTCAGAGTCTATGTGTCTCCAAGGTCAAGAGTATAACATGCTATCCACACTGAAAGATGTCCAAATTTTGGCTCAATTCTAAAATATCCGAATTGAGGGAAGTCGTTCTTCCACTGAAAACATTCTCCATATTACACCTTGCTCTGGTCTAACACAAGTAGATTCAGAAAATTCTGAACCCAACGCAAATAACCTAAACATATTTCTTGAATACCTATCATGAGTAGAGGTGTCCCTATCTTAACTCACGTATGCAGGTCTCAAAGATCAAAAACACAGGGTGATGTTGATGGGCGGAGCCCTGTGTGCTTATTTCCCAGCATACACTGCTGAGGTCATACTAAGGACATTCTGTAGAAAATCAGTCAATAGACAGACTGCAATTATGAAAGCTATACTTCTGGCAAATACCTTAAATGCAAGCTGTTATTGTTTGATTATATTGAAATAAAATGAAATTGCCTGACAATTATAAGAGGCTATTAAAATGCCTTGGCTACTATAAGAGAAAGCATGAAATAACTCACTATATCTTTCCATGCTTTCAAAAATGATTTATTTTGTTCTCAGGTTTGTGCTCACATTTTTTCAGTGTATATTATGGACATTATCTAGTATTCCATCAAGACAACAGTGGCTAGTGTTACATTAACTACATCTTTTTAGTAGTTTTCCTCCTTCAGCAAGGAGGTCCTCCTTTTAAATATATCTCATTTTAGCATAGTAATTCAAATCTCATAAAAGTAAGAATATCAGACTTGATAAATCTGCTCAAAGCCTTTTACTGAAGTGGGAATTCTCTGTTTCTGAGAAATTGAAAGATTTAATGAATATATGCTTGTCATATTATGACATCTCATTTTTCCCTCTCATAAATACTTGTTGGGTTTATGATTTCCCACCCATTGGCCAGGAATGGCATTGTACTCACTGCAATTGTGGGCGCTCATACCAAGTTTAATTTCTCTCACAAGTAGAGTTGACAAAAGATCACAGCCACTAAGCCCTGGAATTACCCTAGATATTGCCCTCTGTGCTCTGCAAATGAAATCCTACAGAAGACCCTTTGGAAAAGAAGTACATGATGGTTAACACTCAGAAATCCATTTTGCACAGGGCAGCATTCACACACACACAAGTGCGAAATGACAGGCAGAGCTGCCAGTTCCTCGATGAGAAAAGTCAGATGCTTAGCACTACACACACACACACACACACACACACACACACACACACACACACACACACACACACACACACACACACACACACACACACACACAGTCACGCTGTCCCTCGCAGATGCATGCAGCCCTACCCCTGCAGCTCATAGTCCCCAGCTCTCTGCTCCCGCCTATCCATCTCTCCCTCATTCCCTTTCTCTCATGCCCTTGATTGACTACCAGGTCAGATAAGAAATTAAGACCAGTGAAATCAGAACCAGACCGCACCTGTCCCTTCGGCAGCCAGAAGAGAACTGAAATAAAGCACTTATGAAACTGCTGTGATCATAACCTTCAAAACACTGAACCCCTCCCAGCTGTTGGCTTTCCCAACCAAAGGTTCCACAATAGAGACGCTGGCACCAAGGCTCTAATAATCTATTTGTAACAGAATGCTGTCATTTTGGGACAGGGTAAAGTGTTGCAAACTGTAAAGATCCCTTTATAGCTACAAAGATTCTGAAAATAGATGTTGCTCTACTGATTTAGACTTGCTAATAGGAGGATCAGTTTGCTTCTATTTAAAATGATTCATTTGCTCTGAGAGAAAAATGATAGTAAGCAGTGATAAATACTTTGAAATGTGAACAACGCTTACTATCTGCC
Source organism: Cynocephalus volans (assembly GCF_027409185.1). Classification (NCBI taxonomy): domain Eukaryota; kingdom Metazoa; phylum Chordata; class Mammalia; order Dermoptera; family Cynocephalidae; genus Cynocephalus; species Cynocephalus volans. The sequence goes on along the minus strand of NC_084468.1, from coordinate 96,829,826 downwards.
TTCATTTGACAGACATTGGCATTTTTTTCTATTTCTTACAACCTAACTATTGGCATTTGTAAACAGCTACTGAATCATCTACACTAAAGTTGAACTCTTAGCTAGAAGAGTTTGTTACCCATTACGAGCCTCTAACGAATGGGAAGGGAAGAGTTTATTTGCACAATGAGCCATCTTATGTGTCTGAGTGTATATTGCTAGTTATGTTTAGTGAGGAAAACTTCAGTGATATTTTTCAGTACTTCATTAGATAATAAAGATTTCATTTTTTAAACTAAGCTATTTCTACTTAGTCCAAGTTATAATATAAAGTAACAAACTACTAATTCATATAGAGAAAGATCTCTACTCTGGGAACATGAAACTGAGGATTTTAAAGATATTCTAACTAAAGGATTTTTAATTGCATATCTCACAAATATAAACGTTATTATCATTCTCAATAACATATTTTATTTCCAAGCAATGGCTAGCAACGTTTAATAGACTGCAACTGAGATGAGGCATAATTAAATGTAAGGAGCTCTGCAAATAACACACATTTCTGTATTCATCATACCTGAACATATTTACCTTAGAAAAAAATGATATGTTGTCACATTGCCATAACAATTACATATGGAAATGAGGCATTTGTTAAAATCATACAAGAGACTAAATGTAAAAACATTCAAAGGCTATTTTAGCCAGATGTTAAATTCTCTCACATTTGCATGTAATGTTACAAATATACATATACACAAGAGTGGAGCCAAGAAATAGGAAAAGTTTGTAAATATTTATACACAGAGAACATAAATTATGTTCATATACATACCACCGCTAATCTCCTTCTTCTAATGACTTATACTGTCTCAATAGACACAATTTTTCAACTGTGCTATTTTTCTTTTGAAATAGTAGATTGTTTACACTAGTGCTTCAAAGATATTTATGTAATTAGGGTTCTATTTCTACATTGGCTTTTAAATCCAAGTTCTTCTTGTTTTGGAATATCATGTGCCCATAAATAAGTGTAACAGTGCCACACCGCAAGTGAAGCCTTCCACGTGGGGCAGGGAGGTGGCTAAGCACACAGACGCTCAACCAAACTTCCCCGTTTTGAACTCAGGCTCCTTCACTCCTCCCATGTGAGTGATCTCGCCTACCAGCCCTTTCTTCCTCAGTTTACCCATCTTCAAATGAAGAGAATAAATGGCACCTGCTTAATAGACTTGTTGTGAAGATAAATAAGTAAATATTTGTAAAGTGGTTAGAATAGTGGCTGGCACATAGTAAATGTTATATGAATGTTTGTTTAAATTAAAATAAAATGAACATTTCAACTATTGCTGTGTATAGTTTAGCATGTGAGTTTGATATATATCTAATAAGATGACCTTGAAGTATTTATCTGTGTGGGTCATTTATTTTCTGTTTCCATGTAATTGCAAATTGATATAATAACAGCAATAATAATTTTAAACAACATCAACAACAAATATTGAGTGCTTACTACAGTCAGGCACATTTTTCAGTCTGAGCTCATATAATCTTCCCCACCACTCTGAGACAGATACTACCATTATTCCTATTTACAGAGGGAGAAACTGAAATTTAGCGGGAATTACATAATTAGCTCAGGTCCCAAAATTTGTAAGTAGAAAATCAGGACTTGAAACAAGGCTTACCTGATTTCAAGAACAGGGCCCAGAACAGCTGAGTTCTTCTACCTCCTTCAAAGTAAGTTTATTTAACACCTTGGTCTTTCTTGGACTATCATTTATTTGCATTTTGATGATTCAGCTAGCTACCCAAACCCTTCTTGTGTTGAGTCATGGCTGATAATGGTTGAATCACTTTACTGAAAAATAAAATAGTTAGTGCCAGGCTCCTGGGGATGATTCTAGGCTTTTAGCAACACTTGAGTTTGTTTTAAGCTGGGATGGAAAAAATGCAGGACTGAGAATTACAAAAATCAGGATCCTGGCCCTGATTTTACCACAAAGCCCTAGGTAATTAAACAAGAAACTGAATGAACCTGGCTTATGAAGGTTTACTGTGACAGTCATGTTTTAGTGCTTGGCTAGTACTTATTAAATAAATTTAACTGGAAACATTCTTTTTAACAGAAAAATATTTTCTTGAACCTAAAAATATAAAACTGAAATTATATTTGGTTTCTCCATACATTAAGATCATTTTAAAAGTTAATTTTTTAACACAAGCCTAAACCTGACACTCTTTACAACAAAATGAAATTCATAGCACTTGGCTTCTCATAACTTAAGAGAACACTGGTTAACAGCCAAAACATTATTAAAAGAGTATCATTTTCTGGTGTGTTTTTCAAGAAAGAAAAAAGTCTGACATTTCTTACTTAATATTATAAGAAGTTTGATGACATTCAATCAAGTTAAATTGATCAAAGGAATGTCTATGTGTGCGTGTGCATGTGTGTGTCAACACACACTGCTTTCTCTCCATTCCAAGCAGTTTTTACTAGTGTCAACTTGCCCAACTACTTCTCTGATACTGAGAAAAAGAAATCAAATACTGCTGGAAAAAGAGAGCCTGAGTAGTAATGGTGACTGGACTCCTGTGTTCTGCTCCTGTCGAGAGTCACAGAACTACCAGCTGTACATTTCATTAAAAGTCCAAATGGGAGTCGTAGGAAATAAGGCAACAGAATAGGCTGTGGACAGAAAAGAAACTCCAGAGGTCCTCTGCTTTACTAACACAAGTGGGAGTGAAGCAAATTTCTAGGGCCTAGAGAGAAGTGAGACAATGGGACCTTCTACTGCTGTGGTGTGTGTCCAGGAGTATTTGTGGGGGGCTTATCTTTCTGCAGATTGCCACTGTTGGTCATGCCCTCAGTTTCCAAATATGTTTAGAAAATACTGAAAAATTTTTTTTTTTTATGTTAAAGAAAGAAATGACATAGAGAATTGACTGAGAGTTTTATAACAATAAGAACTGGCTCAGGAAGGATAAAGTCAGGCAATGAAACTGAGATGTCCAACCAAATTATCTGAACATGCTTATTAACAGCCACACAGTCCCTGCTGACTTCAGCAGGTGGCAGGAAAAACAGGCTGGAAGATCATATGTGGCTTTATATATCAAATCTCTCATATTCAAGAAGCAGAGTTTTTTTTTAGTTGTTATACAATACATAGGGTCACTGTTATTAATACATTAAATACCCTAACATACATAAAAAATTAAGTGCCATTTATGTTTGTCTAAATATTTACCACCCAAGAGATGAGATTTTCAGTCCCCAGAATATCCTACAGACATTTATTTCTATACTAGGAAATGAAAATTCTTACAAAATTTGAAATATTGTTTTAACACCATGTTCTTATTTGTCTTGCCAAGTCTTGAATTAGGAACCATAGTTTTAACTCACAAACTATGAGTCGGGGATCGGCATTTCATGGTGTTAAGCCCCCAATACTTATAAGAAATATTTTGGCCACAGTCATATGTAAATTGGCATTCAGCAACAATTCCACAAATTTGTAAATTGCTTTCTAGATTTTGAAAGTCTTTTAAAAAACATATTGGTTATTCTGAGGATCAGAGAGTACATAATTCCTAATTATCTCCATAAAATAGTGACTCTTTAAAATGAAGGTTTTTCTTTTTTTCTAAAACAAATATTATAACAGAATTTTACTACAAAATATAGTAATAATGGGTTTATAAGCCACCTCAATACAGGACAACCACTCAAAAATTTTATGTTAAATAGACTGGAATCTATATTAATACTATATTTCCATTGGTGATTTTTATTATAAAGAATACAATTTAGGTAATATATATATATATTTAGGTAATATATATATATAATATATATATATATTTAGGTAATATATATATTTAGGTAATATATATATATTTAGGTAATATATATATAATATATATATATATATATATTGCAATGCTTAGTACAAGAAACTTTTATTTTTTCATGAAATTCCAGAAATGTTGAGGTGAAAAAAATCTTATAATGTCTCTTATCTCACATTAAATATGTACTGAGATGACTACTGCAATATAAACCACGTAGTGATCTTCTCCCATTATTTCATTTGTATTTATGAAGACACATAAATCTACATACATCCTTTATATCAGAAAGGTGCACTCAGTTTTCCTTGCTAAAATACCTATTGTCTGTAGGATTTATAACCAAATAAATGTGTATTTAAACATGTAATAGCTTGTATCCTGATAAATATATTCTTTACAACAATCAATATTGGAGCCCTAAAATTGATTATGTGAAAAAAATGACCGTTTCTCTCCTTGCAGCCTAAAGTATCTCACATCCCCTGTGACCTGCCTCACAGGTAAGTCAATAGCTGCTGCACATGGGACCTGAGCAAAGAATTTTGCCCTGTAAGTGTAATCCATTTATTGGTTTATGGACCAAAAAACCTCTCGGGAGTGTTACAAACTCATATGCTTTCCTTGAGTGATGGGTTTTGCACTTGGATTTCTTATTTAATTGAAAGATGTGTAAAAACTTATGTATAAATAGAGTCCCATATTGGTTACACATTTCAAGAGTATCTCAAGAGTATAAATTATTCCATCAAGGGGTTGGAATAAATTATACTCAATAATTGGAATCAATTTTCCCTAGAGTAAGCACAAAAAAATTCCCATTAACATGGACAGAGGTTGCATGTAAAGCACGAGATGAAAATATAATATCACCTACAAATTAGCTTTGTATTCCGGTATAGCCAGAGAAGTAGCACAGTGAGATAAGCCCACTCATATTGAACTATCCTTTCTGGGGAAAGTCCCCACTGCATTTTGGATATGGCACAATGTTAGCAGATCAATAGCAGAAAAGAGAATGCACAGCCTAAGTGCATAATCACTGTGTTTTTTAGCTGTCTCCTGTCAAATGACAGTAGCATTGCCTGGTTCACACACACCTTACAGTAATTCTGTGTTGACTGAAGAGTTATTATATGAAAAATACATCCTACTCTTTCAAAGACAGTAAAGGTTAAGCTAGCCAATTTGAGCATCACCAGCAGCAGCGATCATGTACTGAGAACTTAGTATAACCCAGGCACTTCACTAAGCATTTTACTAATACCACCCTGTTTATGACAGACACAGCAAAATGGCTAAGGGCACACACTCTGGACAGAGACTTCAGAGTTCCAATATCAGTGATATTACCTTCTAGCTGACAGTGCAACTTACTTAACCTCTCTGTGACTCAATTTCCCCATCTGTAAAATGGTGATAATAATGGCACCTACTTCATAGGATTATTGTGAAGATTAAATGTGCTAAGTTTATATACAGTACTTAGAACAGTGTCTGACATACAACAAATGTTTGCTATTAACATTGTTACTATTGTTATTAATTTAGAGGGAAAGGGCATAGTTGTACATGTCCCATGCAATCTGGAAGCACTGAAAATGCTTTTTCTCTTGCTTGTATAGTAAAGGGATCCTTTCAGCTGCCAATTTTGAATACGGTACCATCCAGAGTGATATTATCTGTGACAGTCACCAGCTTTAAGCTAAACCATTTTATGAATATCAAATCAATAGTCCTCTTTGTACTGAAAAAAAAAGTACATATACGGCATGAGTTCCAAAAATATTCTATTCCACACAATGACCACGAGAGCAAGTGTAGGTCAAGTTGGAAGCCAAAAGTGAGCAACTGAGGGCTTTATGTGTATAGAGGTCTTTATAGCCCTTTCAAAGAGAATGTAGATTGGAACTGATGCCTAGTTACCTAGACTGGGATCCTTGACCACATAATGGGGGAAAGTAGAAAAAAAAAGAAAAATGGCCATCCTTAGCCTCTATTGCAGAACACATCACTCTTCACCAACCTCTGGTTTCTCTCCCAGCTGGAGAATTATACTTCCTCCTCATGTTAGAGTCATGTTTGGCCATCTGACTTGCTTTGGCCAGTGAAACATAAAAAGCAATATAGCATCTTCTGGGTAGGAGCTTCAAGAGCCTGCATGTGTTGCACCAAGTTACTTTTTCCCTCTTCTGTGGTTCTAGACAATGTTCTCAGCTGGTGTTTAAGAGGGAGGAAAGTGATGCTGAAGGCAGAGATCTTAAGTGACCCCTGATGGGCATATAACGCGAGCAACTGATGCACCTTTTTTGTTGTAAGACTTTGACATTTTGGGGTTGTTACTTCAACACTATCTAGCCACTCATGACTGATACAACCTCCAAGACAGTGTCCCAAGTGAGGGAAGAACCTCACCCTGAGGTGATGAGAGCCAAGGCCCTTTAGTGAGAATTATCTACTGCAGAAGAGTGACTTGGTCAATGTGATCAGCCTTGGCAAAGGCCAGGTCAATATTATGTACAACAAGAACAGTTTCAAAATGACTGCAAACTTCAACAATGAGAGAACAATTAGGACCCCATTCTTACATGGAGCATCAGAGACGGCAGAGATCCTTGGGCTAAGAGACTAAGCATCTATTCAGGAAACTATGTACTGCCTGTTGCCTTCTCCAACTGGAAGGAGGAATTTGAGGTGTAGGCATCCCACAGACTCCTCCAGTGGAGGCTCAGGCTACTTTCATTCTTATTTCTAATGTAATTCAAGCCTTTTTTTTTTTTTTTGTACCATCCTCCTGATTCCTGACTCCAGCCAAGCTAGAAAGTCTTAAGTAAAGTTACATATAAAAAACTAACATCTAAAAAGATATCAACAAAATAATTAGGCAATAAATATGAATTGAGCACCTGGTAGGTACAAGGCTCTATAGGAGATACTGCATGTATGTAAAGAACTGCCAAGTTCCACCCCTTTCTGCACAGAATACTAATAATTATTGAGTGTTTCTTATGCACCAAGCATTTTGCTAGGTACCTTACATGATTTACTGCCCAAGTTCTCAGAACAACAGAGTAGGGTTCTACTATCATCCCCATTTTAGAGATGAGAAAGTCAAACTTGGGGTGGGGGTGTGTGGAATTTCTTGCCTCAGGCCCTTCAGCAAGAATGGAGTCAAGACATGCTACAAAGAACTTTTATTTTAGTTGGGGAACAGAAGCAAAGAGAAAGATAACATTCAACTGTAATAACAGTCATAAGGTAGAAAACGATTAATTTCCAAATGACTAGTAGAAGAAACTGAAGAGTTGGATTCACAGAAGGAAGATAATCCCAGTCACTTTTGTGACCTGAAAATGTTTCATTTGGGAAAACGGCTCTAAGCAAGGAGTTAGGGATGGAAAAGGATTGGATAGGGGCAAAGAGGGTGCTGTCGAAAGGCTATTACAGAAAACAAAACAAAACAAAGAATCCTAGTAACTAGGTACCACTGAGGAAAGACAACCAAAAAATCATTATTAATAAAAGGCAGAACAAGTCTTTCATCCCTGCTTCAAATAGGACTTCACTGCAGGCATTCTTCAAATATTTCTTGATTCTAAAGCTGAGCAAAAGAGAGTAAAAACTTCAAAAGGACCTTTTTGACATTTATTTCTCTGCTCTAAACACAGCTATAACATTATCAAGATTTCATTCTCAAATAGACTAATCTCTGGCATAGGCAGCACCAGCTGGGTAGCCAAATCTGCTCTTATATTTATCTTCATGCTTAAGAGGCAGCTGTGCTTTTTAGAAAGGCTCTTTCTTGGAAATATTTCCAGTTTAGCTCGCTTGCCATTCACATGAGGAAACCTAGGTCCAGAGAGGCGAAGAAATTGCCTGAGGTCACACAGCTAAGAGAGTGGTGGCTGGTGCCACAACACTGGTGGGTTTATGGCTGCCTCAAAGAAGCAAGACAGCTATTGGTGCTGAAAGAAACAGAGAACAGGACAAGGCTGGAAGGGTCTGGAAAGGAAATTATAAAATACACTAAAATGCAAACTGTTTTTGACATCAAGTATACTAGGCATTGAGCTTCAGAAATTTTTAGACTTCCATCTTATACATTATATGAAATTTCACTGCCTGCAAATCTGAGAGCATTTTACTCCATGTCAGAAGAAAATGCTAGATTCTCCCCACATCTAATAAAAGTTGAATAGCCTTCATAAGAATTCAATTTTATAATTTAGCATTAATCTTTTGTTCACCGCCCATACATATCTCTTAATGCTATATAAATTGCAATTTCATATTATTCCATTTAGTTAATTTGAAAGGCAAAATTTTTAAAGATGTTCATGTTTTAATAAAACTTCTGTAGAATGTACATTATCATGGACCAGTTAACAGTGTACTTTGGCTTTTGTTTCAGAACAACACACATCTAGAAACATGCTTGGTTGAGGTGTTAGGTTTTGCCTTGGAAAACTCTGGAATTCTGAGTACAGCAAGCAACTTTCAGGGCCTACTCTGTTATAAAACTCTGCTTAGCAGAATGACGGCTGGTTACAATAATGCTGAAAATAAAGATTATTCCCAAAACAAAGACAAAACTTTAGAGTTAGAAAACATTTCCAAAGACACTTCAGAATTCTGTTTTTAAAAAATTAGTGTTTTTATCCCTCTACCTCTCTCACATAGGAATGACACGGATGGAGCAGATTTGCCTCTGCTTAACGAATGATTATATCCAATGAAACAAAATAATTGTTTAAATAACTGAGGAAAGGTAATGATCCTTTACATTTAGATGATTTACATATGGTAGTAGGATTGCCATACTAGTTTTTAGTTAATGACTGCTTTAAAAAAAAAGAAAATTCTACTTACTAACCAGGATCTAAGTTCTTTTTTGCTCAATTCTCTGACCAAAACAATCTCAAGCAAACAAAAGATGAGGCAAGAAAAGATTGGGAGAAAATCATTTTCGTCTCATATTTCATGAATCTTGTCTACAATTTGCAGTTCCACCAATAGAAGTTGAAGCAAATGAAATAATTAAAAATAAAACTAGCTCACCATGTAGAAGAAATTTTATGAATCATAAAGAGCATTCCCAATTTATGATCCATGAAGCTCTACTAGACTATTCTAATCACTATGAACCATTTAAATATACCAATTATTGAAGTATTATAGCATAAAATCTCTCCATTAAAAACATGCTAGGATTATCCAATAGTCTAGCAACCATAGGAAACTCCAAATTTCTGCCCTAGTCATAAACAGTGTGATGCTTCTTCAGAACTATAACATGATTCAAAACATGTCAAAATATTTTTGTTGCATGGTTAACCATAAAATCCATTTTAAAATTAAAGTTAAAAAATATATAAATCCTATGTTTTTCTTTGAATTTTGCAAATTTTATTGCATCAGTCAAAAAATGTGACTCGGGTAGTAAAATGTTCCTGAGGCTCAGTGTAATGGTATGTGTTTGAAATACAACCCATTTGCTCTTCATTCATTTTGCCTTAGTAGTTGGCAACATTACAAAATTTTTTCTATAAAATATTCTTTGTTGTGCTGTTATCATATTCATATAATTTCTGTATTTTATCTTTCTTGATAAAATATTTTCCACCCATGTCTGCTTTTTATCACTTTACAACTTACTGCCACATGCCCTTTTCTCTTGGCAAGGTTTATGAAGTGTCTTGGCTGAAAAAATGCTTGAACTGGCTTATCAACGGGCAATTGTCGCCTAGGACTTGAGTGACCACAAGGCATTATCTGAGGGTCATTACTGAACTGTCCTCCCTCACTCTGTAGCATCATTTTATAGGATCACCTTGAAAAAAATGAATAAGATGTTTTTTCATAATTAGCAATATAATAACTGACAATATTTAATGAGTTTTCTCTGTCCCTCATGTGTAGATTTTCCATAAATCACAAACATGTAAGCATTCCTGGGTCCTCTTCATGCCAGTGTGTTGCTGTGTAGGGAGGACACTGTGGCAGCTGAGCAAGTTGAGCATTTAAATACCCCACTCATCCCTGGTTTTGGCTTCCTTGCATTCATCTAGCTGTTTATGGACAACCAAAAGCTCCAAAAGCTGTTTTCCTTGGCTGTGAATTGGACTCTATAAAGTGTGTCTTAGTAAGAGTATTGTATTCCTGTCCTTTCAAACCTAGCCAGGTACTTTTCAGCTTTGGCAGCTTTTCTGTTGCCCACATTGGCAGGACTTTATTCCTTTACAATTACTGACAACACACAGCTCCTACCACTCTGCTTGACAGAGTCATCTTTGCACTTTATAACATGACTTTAAAGAACAATCCCTATCCTCCCAAACAACAGCTTATACTTGCTTAGCATTAGAACACACAGCTAATTATGTCTCCTATTAATAAGGGAAATACTGAAACATGAGTCAGTACATTCATTTGGAAAAACACAAAGTCTTCATTAGACTTTCATAAAAGTGAATTACTCTAATGTGCTCGCGGTAGGCACTACCCTATGCAGTTTGTAGAACGCAAGAAAGAAATTGTATGATTTCTGTCATTAAAGAGCATTATTAGAAAACTCCAAATATGTGCCTATAAAATAACTGGAGAATATTTACAAAGCAGTTAATAAGAATAAGCAACATACTATCAACTGAATTTTTTTATGAGAGAAAAATGTTTATTTTGTTTTAAGCTATTACATCTTGTTGTTTTTTTATTTAAAATTTTTTTTTATTTATTATTAACATATTTATTCTTACAAATCGTGATATTTCTTTATGGCCGTTGCCTGATCTAACACTTCCCAAACCCCCTCCCTCCCTCCCGCACATCTCTAACATCCTTAGGTTTGTTCTCTCCTTCTGAAAGTTCAATGTACTGTTGTGGTCTTGTCTTTCTTTCCTTCATTCCTTCCTTCTCCCCTCCTTCCCTCCCTCCATCCCCCTTCCCCACTTCTTTCTTTCTTGGCAGCCAGTTATGAGTGAAAACATGTGGTATTTCTCTTTCTTTGCCTGGCTTATTTCACTTAACATAATTTTCTCCAGACTCATCCATGTTGCTGCAAATGGCAGAATTCCATTCTTTTTTATGGTTGAGTAGTATTCCATAGTATATATACACCACATTTTCTTTATTATCAACTGAATTATAACTGTGAAAAGAATTTTCTTTTAGTTTAGAAAAAAAGGGTTTTTTTAAGCTGGAAGAATACTTCAGAGAAAAAAATCTGTTAAACATCTGAACACAATGAGAAAACCTCTATGTATCAGAAGATACAAGTAGGAACACAGGTCTTGTTTTTGTTTCCACATGGATTTCTCAAACCATAGTAGTTCTCTAATACTAATATTCAGGACAATATATGATTGACTATATAAATTAAAGAGTCTTAAAAGAAGGGATCTTAAATTTAAAGAGTCTTAAAAAGGGAGATTCAGGAGTAGGACAGAATATAAGGAAACATTCCAGTTTTCAAACTTCACCCGGGAACTCTCCATACTGATGCGCCAATGTGTAAGGGGAGATATACCGGTTCTCAAATAGTATTCACCATTGTAAACATGTTAATTAGCAATAATGACGAGGATTTTTCTTGGTTTCACATTTTGGTAGCTCATGGTAAATGCACATATTCACTTGAATGCAGGTAGTCGATTTTGCAGGTGGAACATTCCACTTGAGACACCTCATGAAAAATATTTTTTACTGGCGTGGCAACACTGGAGGACCATGACCATGATGAATAATGGTTTCTGACCTGCTTTGACTAAAAATACCAGATGTCAAATATGAGTTGTCACTTCTAAGGTGGTGTTGAAAGCTTCCTATTGTATATAAATTGTAGGTTGACACAGCATTAGATAAAGACATCCTTTGTTACCTGAGATTGTATTGTCTTCTGAAAGTGACCACAGAGTTTGGAAAATGAAAATTATCTGGTTAAACAAAACTCTACCTGTGTCTATTTTTGTTGACATTGGCAATCATTAACATGTTAGTCTTAGATTTAATAATTTTTAAAAGCATTCAGCACATATTTTGAGCCAGCCACTGAATTAAGCACCTTATGATCTGCCAGAAAGGAAGCTTGTGCAAAAGTTTATAGACTGCTATTTTATTAAGGAGTAAAATGGCCAGGAGCAACAATAAGGGACAAAGACAACTAGGTAGTAAAGGAGGGAAAGCTAATAAGAGGGTGGTCACCTCTAAGTGGAACTGATTGCTTAATCTCACTGTGTCCTCCTCCCAAAGGCTTTGTGACTGCATCTCAGCACAGTCTGTCAGGAAGGAAAAAGGAGAAAGATTTTGTGCTAGTCACCATCACTCAATTGCCAGAGGTTTGCATAGAGCTCATTACTTCCCCATGTTCCTGGGCTGTGCAGTATGGGCCCTGAGCAGTATCCCACAGTGCCCCTTTCTCAGCATCAAGAGGAAAGCCCCTGGCCAGGCAGCAAAATGCATTTGGTGCAGGCAGAAGGAGAAGCACCATCAGTTGTGCCTGTGTGAAGCTGATTCCCTTCCAGCTGCTGCACCTGCACAGAAGTGATCACAGCTGGAATGGGAAGAAGGTGACCCAGGGGATCTGAAGTGGTTTGTCATCACTTCATTTAATCCTTCTAGAAATAATATGGGTAGGTGCACTTATATCCCCACTTTTCATATGAGGAAATAGAGGTTCAGTGAGTCTAAGCAGTTTGCCTAAAAGCATTAGCTATTAACAATCTGGAATTTAGAAATCTTCATTATCATCCATTGGTCTAATTCAGCCATGACAATATTCGTATATTGTGTTTTCTATAAAAATAAGCATAAAAAATAGAAGCACATGATCTCACTTAGTGAAAAGAGAAATTCTTAACTTGACCTTCCCAAATATCACACACCTAAGAGTAACTATGACACTGAGCAGACACCAGCCTTCTTGTCCCTACACCGCCGCATTTCTACTAATTTAGGATAGATATAAATTCTAAGGAGATGTTTGTCTGTCACTAAGAGTGACAAAAAATAAAGGACCTTACAGTGGATGATACTCTGTTTTCTGAGGGTCCTAAAACCCACAGAAGTGATTAAGTGAAGGCAAGCAGCACAGCCTCAAGACAGAAGCACATTAGGCTATATACCCATCGCTAAAATCATGATTGGATTAGTAGTTTTCCCTGGTTCCATTTGCCAAAATCTGAAAAGATGGTACTACACACAACAGAAAAAAGCATTGACCCGAAGAGGGCCTGCAATAGAAGAGGCTGAGTGGACCATGTAGGCAAAGTTTGCTGGGCTCGGGACAGTGCAATTGAAACAAAACAAAATTAAAAAGTCTGTTATCCAAATAAGGACCTTTATGGCAAGGACCACTTAGTGTGGCACAAAGATAGGGATACAGAGGGTAGAAAAAGGAGAATTATAGGTTGAAGGAATAATGGACTGGACATAAAACATCTCTTCAAACTACCCAATTAAGTAAGAGTCAAGGTCATACACTGCAAGTTAAGCTGCAAGTTCTTGAAGAGCAGGAGCCATGTCTCTCTCATCTAGATAGCTCCATTTTCCAGCCAAGTGCCAGGCACCTGGTAGATGCTCATTCATTTATTCTTTTATTCGATAAATATTTATTAAGGCTCTCCTATGTACCAGGCACTATCCTATGAACTAAAATATAACATTAAGTAGAGCTAACAAATTTCTTGCCTTCATGGAGTTTCCATTCAAATGATGTTCAAACTACTAAAAATATAAGCTAATTTTCTGGGGTGATGAGCTAATAAGAAAATAAAGTATATATCTGGCAGGTATATTGGTCCATTTCTGTTGCTTATAACAAAATACCTGGAACTGGGAAATTTATAAAGAAAATGAAACTTATTACTTACAGTTTCAGAGGCTGGGAAGTCCAAAGTCCAGAGAACACATCTGGTGAGAGCCTCATGGTTGGCAACAGTGACTCAGGCTCTCACATAGCAGAATGGCAGAGTAGGGATTGAGAGACTCTCACATGCTCTACTTTTAAAGCCCTAAGAACCACACCCATGAACTAGGACAAGGTACTTACAATCTAATCATTTCTTCAAGACCCCACCTTTCAATAATCATAATAGAATTTCCCATCCTCAACAGTCACAGTGTGGATTAAGCAGCAATGACTTTGGGGGGGCATTCAATCCACTGCAGTGGGCTAAACCAAACTTAAAGAGTTAAGGTAGAAGGAGGTGCAAGATTATCTGGAGGAAAGAGAAAGAAAAAATCTTAAAATACTGGCTAGTGTAAATATTTTAAGACATAAACAAAAAGGGGACCAAGTTGTTCAACTTCTCTGAGCTATGGTTTCATTATCTGTAAAATGAGGATAAAATTGATTTCACAAGATCATTGAAGACAAAAAGAGATATTGCATGTGACATCATTTACAAAATGTAAAAACACTCAGCAAATATTAGCTGTCATTAGGACCCTAGTATTTCATATACATCTTTTATTCCTAAAACACTAATCTATCACTTTTTAGATCTGTAAGAGCTACTACAGCATACACACACATTTTTTTCAGAGGAATATTTTCTCATTTCACAAACAAATTAATTTCTCTCTCATCAGTGATCCTTTTAACAAGTTAAAAAAGGAAAGAGACTATAAATGAATATTTCTGAAAATGAATATAACCAGCAGCCAAACAAAGCTTTATTAATTAAGTTATTTTAGTGCATTTTTTTTATTGACGTCAACCCACCCCACTCAAGCATCACAATCATCTGAAAGATGAAACTCAGTGTTACACAAGCAGCAAGGCCTTTTGAGAGTCTAGAACTTGATGAAAATTTTTAACTGTCTTGAAACTGTAGTTACAGCTGATTTCTTACATTGTTCAATAAAACAAGGATAAATAGAATCTATAAATGACAAACATTTTATGTTTTATTGTTTCTTAAAAGTTTATACATTTTCTAAGTGAGATGTACTGAACATACTGGAAGTCTAAAGTTTGATTTCACAGATATTTGACACCATCTGTCTAAAGAGGAAGAGAAAAGTTGAGTTAAAATTTGGGATTTGCAAAACTATGTTTTGCTTTACATGATTTCTTTAATTGGTAAATCACTGCATTAATAGTCAAAATGCAGCAACATTTGCTATTAACATAACTTCTATTTTATAACTGAAGTTTCCTGGGAAAAGTGGAATACATCCTGGGTGTAATTTAGCAGTGTGAAAACTTGCTGATAATGGGCCCTCTTGATCTGGGGTCCTTAATCCTACTTAAAGTGCTTTTATTATGAGAAGTGATTAAGTGCAGAACACTCATTACATTAACAACATAGTTATTATT
Source organism: Cynocephalus volans (assembly GCF_027409185.1). Classification (NCBI taxonomy): domain Eukaryota; kingdom Metazoa; phylum Chordata; class Mammalia; order Dermoptera; family Cynocephalidae; genus Cynocephalus; species Cynocephalus volans. Next base: position 96,814,669 of record NC_084468.1, on the reverse strand, counting down.
TGAACTCAAGTCTCTAAAACTGAAATTTGTATGTTGAAGGACGGCACCAACACAGTCATCCAAGTTTACAATTTAAAATGCCATACAGATTTGCCATGGTATACACTTAGTAATTCAACAAATTATTGCCCTATCCTTTAGTTTCCAGGACCGGCTCAAACATGAAAAGCATATTTGACCTGCATTTACTGACCATATCTGTTAATAGTTTTGTCATGGTACCTGCATCTTAGTTCGACCCAAATGGAATACTTTGTCACAGCACCAGATGTCACAGTCTTAGTTTCATTAACATGAAAAGGTATGTGTGGCAGTTGTTAAAAGAGGCTATTTAAAGGACTATATTTGTGTAACTTTTTAAAATTCACTATATTAATCCACGAAAGATTTCAGGAGCTAACACAAATTAAATCAACCAAAAAATTCAATCCATATGAAAAGTTTTCCATTCCGATATGGTCAATATGGGATGATACATGTTTGCCAACAGTATTTGCTAAAAACAACTATAATTAGACATCATTATTAGATTCTCTTTTTACCTATTTCTTTGTGTGACTTACCTGTTTGATTTCATAAGAGCTTACATAGCTAATTTGACATTTTAGGAATACCACATGTACTCATGCATAAGTGGGGGCTAAAAGAAATAAATAAACAAATAAAAAGAAAGATACATCAATCACAATAATACATAGAACTTCCAAAAGGAGAGAATGGAACTGAGGTTACCAGAGGTGGGACAAGAGGAGGGGAAGGGAGGATAGTGAGAAATTGGTAAAGGGACACAAAAAATGATTACATTGTGTAATGTTGAATATACTAATTGTCCTGATTTCAGCATCAAAAATAATGATAATAATAATATTTAAAGAATTTCCATACACATTTGTCAGAGTTATCTGTGGGTAATAGATAAGCATTGACAACAAGATCACTGCCACCACCATCACCCCTACCCCAACCCACTACAAGAACTCAGACACAAGCTGCATTCTGGGAAGAGAGTACGTCATAAATATCAAATGGATCAGAGTGGAGACGGCCAAAAGAACCTGATTGTAACCTAGTTAAAATATATCTAAACTAGAAAAAAAAAGGTCGGTCAAAAAGGAGTTAGGTCCATCACTGAAACTAGGATTGAAAGAAGCACAGATGTAGATATATGTCTATTGTGGGTTATAAAACTAACCCCATGCTCTCTTATTTCTCAAATAACATGACTACAGGGAGGAAAGTTCGTGAGTAAGTATTCAGGAATAACCAGTTCACTTGACCTTTATTCACTGTAAAATGTAACATAATGGCATTCTGATTTTATATATAAGTCTTTTGTGAGCTTGCCTCATGTCAATCAGGATCACCGAGCTTGACCTGCTCTAGACCAGTGAAGCTTCAGAGCTAGGTAGGAAGGAAACAGCCCAAGACTACACCTCTTTTGTTGGCTGTTTGGAAACAGTCAGTTGTTCTTTCCCTGGTGAAAATCTAACTTCATCCCTTAATTTTTCATTCAAACTTCTACAATGCCTTACTTTCATAAAGAAGTAAAAGCCTCAAAAAAATTTTTCTTTTATTTCCTATTTACTAATCCCAGATTATTTTCAGTAAAACTGACTTTCACAAACTGAAGTTCCAGAAATTTTAGAAAAGTGACCTGGCAGGGAGAGTTGTTCAAATAACAAGTAGAGTCAAGTCCCTAAGCCCAGAGTCCTCCAGCATGGCGTTGTGACAACGATGCATGAAGAAAGAAATGGCATTTTGGGTTTCGCTAAAAGCAATCCAAGTCTCCTTACAAAAGTCTGCTTTTCCTATATTGTATGCAGCTGTGAAGACCATAACAGAAACAGCAGTGGTAAAAAGAGCAGACATATATAAAATATTATTTCTGTTTATTTATCTTGAAATTTCTAACTATTTTTAAGTTTTGAAAAATACTAACTATACCTGTGCATGAGAACAATATTTACCTTATCTCTTTTTTTCAGACTGAAAGAAGATTTCCTCTTCAGTTGCTCTATCAGCAGCTTCCTTTGAACTATTGCTGGATTTTTGCTGTCCTCTTTTTCTGTGCTGTTCTTTTTTGGCAGGGGGAAGGGGCTGTTCTTTTTTTTTTTTTTTTTTTGCGGTTCAGCAGGAACAACAGCAATTAGCACTACACATGCAGACATATTTTATTCTGAATAATGTGTTGTTTCTAACATGGAAAAACATGAAAATGAAAAAACTTGCAGGTATAAGGACATTTTCCTTAAACATGTATAAGGTCATCCATGGAGAAGAGCGATCAAGCTTGCTTTGTAGATCACCAGAGAATAACAATACCTAACAATAACTGTTAGATAAAAGAGGAGATTTTTTCAGCCAAAATGAGGAAATTTTTCTAATAAATTGTTCTGGGAGTCCAATGAATTTGGCTCCAAAGCACTGAGGGCTGGAGGTCTCCAAGCAGAGCTGGAGAACCTCCTTGTACAAATATTAAAATCATGAGGCTACATTGTCTTCAAGGACTGTTCAACTCCAACATTCCATAATTCTTTTTGATGATACTCAGCTTATCCCATTGAAACTACTAAGTTGAAATTATTTAAAAACCCAGTGGTTGATGCTTTAAATATTTTAATAATAACTGCTATATCTTATTGAATATATTTGATCTGAAAAAAAAAAGTTGTTCTTGAACTATTAATTTCCCACTACTTAAATAATAAAGTTCACAGAGAACAATTATTCTTCTGTGCACCGAGTAACCTTGTGGATAAGGACTATTCTTTCTTTAATCCAATCTGTTAATTATTTGTTCGGTGATTGTGCTATTGCTTTATATTAGCGAATGTTAATATCTGAGGATAAAAGAATTAAAAACAGAACACTGTCCTTGTCTTAAGGAGTTCAAAGAACTTGATAAGGAGTATCAAGTAACTACTCAGTAACTATGTCAAAGGTGGCAGATGCAAGAATAAAGGACTGCGTAAAGTTCTACTACAAGGGCTCAGAAGATGGGACAATGTCTGTTTTAACATGGTGCTATGAAGATACTTCAAAAAGTTCATAAAAAAAATTGAAAGATAATATGCATCTTTGCATGAACTGCTTGAAGATCCCAGGTATATTATATATATAAGAAGACTGATTAACAGGAAAATTAAGCCAATTATAGATACTGCTTTCCTTTGTTGTTTTGATGTTGTTGTTTGTTTTGTTTTTGTTTCTTTGTGCAATTCTGTCTCCTCTTCCTTCTATTTCTTTTATCATAGGTCCTGACTTCACTATGTAACCTTATCTTGCCTTATATAATAATAATCAGATTAGATGAGTTTTACACATTTTTAAAATTTTTCTTTCCCTATTACCCAATTGATCATTACACTCATTATTTTTTATTTTAACTCGAGAAATATAGCAAAACTTATTTTATAATAAAGATATTTAAGCTCTTTGCTGCTGGGAATTGAAATTCTGTTTTAAAATGTATTATTGTCATATACCACAGTAACAAAGATCCTCTGACAAGATAGCACAAGCTATAAGTTAAAATCATTTTGGCTTTAGTGGAGTTTTTCCCCCAACATTTTTGTTGACTTATTAATATTGATTGGGTTTTTCATTCCCTCCCCCTTACCTTTGACAAGTCAGGGTTAAGAGTATAATTTACAACCATGGGACAGGAGTTAACTGGCCCTCAACCACATAACCGACATTTTCTAACCAATAAGGCTGACCAAATTCAAGAGTGGATAAGAACAGACTTTATCATAATGAGCATATCCAGTTTTGAGATCAAATAACAAAGTTCTCTGAGGATTGGGTTAATTCCGTGTTTACTAAACATGTCTGATCAGAAGAATCACCTGATAACATTCAATTGCTAGACCTCTCCCCTAAAGAGTCAGATTAGGTAGATCATGGGTGGGATTCAAGAATTTTTTCTTTTAACAAAAACCTAAAATAATTCTAGCAAGCAGGAAAATTTAAGACAGCTTTAGCATCACACCATAAGTCATTGTCATCTACTACATATTTAACTTGCAGACTTTATCGATATAATTCACTAATGACTTAATCTAATCCATGCCTCTTCCTGACAGCAAATCCGCAGTGTACTAAAGACATTCCAAAATAAATGATGTATACCTTTCTATATGTTTTCTTTTAAGAAAAATCATTATTGGATAACATAAACAAGGAAGAGTTATTTACACCAGCATATACAAATCTGAAGAAAGGAATGGAAACATTATACAAAAAAAGAAATAACAAGTATGCATTAACCACAAACTTTAAGCCCAACACTAATTAGATATATTCAAAGAGTTATACTCTTCTTTCCTGACTAACACTCAGTTTGTTGTTTGTAGCTAAAGCAATTCAGACCCTTCTAGCTGATGAGCACATAAACAGTCAAACAAATTTTTCCTGTATATTTCCATGAATCTAGGATGCCTCATTCTCAAATCAAGATTTCCTAATTTCTTTCCAAATCAAGATATTTCTAGGCCTTCGGCCCTCGTATTTTCGGAGAATTCATCCCACATTTAATCAAACATATTAAGATGATGCCTCAATCACATTTAATAAAATTTCCTGGTATAAATATTTTTTAACATTGCTATAAATTGCCTTTTGATATTATTTGGCCACAAGAACTAATTTAAGTCACAGCTGACTTTGATATCTCAGCAATTATCATTCATATTTGATGATCCTTCCAAGGGAGAAAAAAATCTCACTTACAAATTGTTTTTAAATGTAAGAGCCTTTAAAAATAATAAAAATTAAAAATGAATGAGTGAGAGATATTTTATTGATCAGTTTTGTAATTTCTTTTACTCAGGATTGAGTGAAGTTTTTTTAGACATCAAATAATTAATAGTCCCCTGAAAAGATTGGAGGCCTTGTATGCCCAATGGCCCTGCCTTATACACACTTTGAAATAAATCAACTCATCTTAATGTTCCTCCTTTCACTGCTCCATGCTCCTTCCAGAAATTCTTCACCTTTGGAATAAACAAAATAATACTCCTGAGGTGATCATATTTGATTATCTAAGAAGTGCTGATTTAAAAAAGATTTTGAGAGCATTATGTATGTCCACAAATGGTTAATAAATTCTTATACTTTTACATGGAGGTCTGTTGTTGCTTTTTTCTGAACTTTACGAAATCATTCTAGTTAGTTAAGCCTTCCTGCTGTTGTCTGTCATGAGGTATCAGTTGCACCACAAAGGAACTACCATTGGAAGGTGACAAGGGCAAACCAGTATGATTAGAATCAAAGAGATATCTAAATTAACTTGCTAACAACGTTTCTCAAATGATAGGTACTTGTGAACCTGTTAGACTCTGATCCTTTGTGCTTATATGAATAATCAACTTATTGAAACAAAACACTATTTCTCAAACAGATGTCTAGGGGTAACAATTCATTGTCCATATGAGTCAACTACCATCTCGGGAGACTAGGTATGAACTGACTCTCAAATCCTGAAATGGATAAAAAATGTTACTTTTCTCATTTTTAGTTTGACAATAACAATTAGATCTAAAAATAACATAGCATGCCAGCAAAAGTCTCCTTTCTCAGTATTTGTGTCTGAGTTGGCAGCATAAGTGCTGACAATCTCTCATGAAATCCTGCTCTACTAAGATCTGCAGACTTAAATGTGTTTGGGTAGTTCAGATAAGCTTTAAATAAGCATCTGAATTTCTGGGTGCTTATGGAAAATGAACCAAATTCCTCTCCTTTTGAGATTTACTTATGTCTGATTCTAATGCATTCACATAGGAATAATGGAAGGTCTTACTTTACATATCTAAGCTTACCATTAATATTAAACAACGAATTTAATGTTGTCAGCCATGTGGTACTTCATTCATTCTAGTGAGCAGGGATCATTTGTATTTATTTTATTTCCAGCCAGTAAAAAATATGTTATTTGCTTTTTCCTAAAACAACTGCTGTCTTTCTCTGGGGAATTTGGCATTTCGGAAAAGTGCAATCATGATTCCAAAATACTGCATGATATAAAAACCATAAAATTGTACATAGTGCTGGGATACAGTAATGTAACAGCAGAGGAGGGTGATGGTGACAGGCTTTATTTTTCTGGTCTCATTAAAATCCAGTTACTGATTCTATTTGTTTATATATTAGATACCTGACGGCATTGATTATATGCTGTTGTTTTCCCTTACCAAATTAAATTTGCAAGTTGAAAAGTCAAACAGTACTAAGAACCTTTATTCCCCATAATTTGTACACTTGCAATTAAGATAAACTGTCATTTATCTGGTAAGCATATGTGGTTCCTGGGCCCAAAGGACAAGTTCCCTAGAGAAGATGTTTTCTGAGTCCCTGAAAAAAACTTACAAATATATGGTCGCCTTTCCAAAAATCAAAAACAAGTTAGGCTTCCGATACAGTTAAGCTTCCGATACAGTAAAGCTTAGCAGCAGTATATACCAGTTTTAAACAAATTTTAGAACCAGATGTTTTTTAACCCTAAATACAAGTTTGCCACTAAAACAAACATTGACTATGTTTTAACCTTTGACTATCTTCCAGAGACTGTGTTACAGGTTTCTACCCACACTGCTTTATGTGGTTCTCACAGCAGCTCTTTGAAGGCAGTATGCCCCCTCCCTTTACAGGTTAGAACCTGCCCAAGATCACATAGATATTAAATAACTGAACTAGGATTTGAAACTGATGTTTGTAATTTAAAAGACATTGCTCACTTACTAGTATGATCTCAACATAATATGATACGTAAACTTGTTATGAACACACTTCCCAGCTTCTGCAGCTCCACCTGGTGTCAAAGTTCACAAGGTGTTTCCTTCTACTTAGCTCCCTTAATCTGTTTACTTCTCAGTGTCCTCATCTATAAAATGGGGACACACACACCCATTTCAGAGGGTTGTTGCAAGGACTACACAAGATGACATAGGTAGAGTGCCTAGTCAACTGTCTGACACATGTTCAAACTCATTCTTCCCATCGCCCCCTGTAACTCCATCTGCCCCCCATCAAACAAGGGAAAGCTCTGGTTTGCTAATTTCCTAATTTTTTTCTTTCTAATTTTCCTTTTGTTAGTGCCTCCTTTCTCAATATTCACTAAAGAGAAGTGGGGAAAGAGGAGTTTTAATCTGCTACATAGTTATGTCACTGAAATATATGAAACTGCATAATGTCCTTTTACCAGATTGAAGACTTCCAGACACTTTATTACATTCACTAATAGTTAATAATTAATCTTCTGATTAATAGCTCAATTACATAAGAAAAGTATTTGTAACACAAAACAGCCTGTTTATAACACAGTTATTTTTTAAATATCTCAGCTTATCTCTTAAAACATGTATTCAAAACTAACCAATTTTAAAATATTTCATCTGTGAACTATATGATACAAAGTGTTTTCATCACAAAAAATCTAATAGCCACAACTTTACATTTACAAATAAAATTTAATTTACTAAAATTTATTTTTAAAGGATTTTTGTTTAATACATGAATATAAATTTACTGCTTAATCAACAAGTCAGGCAAATGCTACAAAGTATACTAGAACTCCTGTTTAGAGAAAAAAAGCTTTGCTATTTCCAACACCCTCAAGTAGTAATGAAACAACCACATCAATTAAGGCTTACTTAGCCTACGCGACATGGATGAATTTAGAAGAAATTATGTTAACTGAAATAAGCCAGAGACAGAAAGAGAAATAACGTATGTCCTGATTCATAAGTGGGATCTAAAAAAATTAACAAACAAACAAACAAACAAATAAATAAATAAATAAATAAATAAATAAAAGATACAACAATCACAATAATTTATTGAACTTTCAAAAGGAGAGAACAGAACTGATGTTACCAGAGGTGGGAGAAGGGGACGGGGAACGGGAGGGGGGTTAGCTAGAAAGTGGTCAAGGGCCACAAAAAATGATTACACTGTGTAATGCTGAATATACTAAGTACCCTGATTTTAGCATCACATATTGCACACAGGTATTGATATTCAACACTGTACCCCATAGATAAGTATAATTAAGTTTCAATTTAAAAAGAAGAAAAGAATGAAACAGCCTGCAGAGTGTAGATGGCTGGCTCTAGGTCACACAACTAAAAAGTAATAGAAATGGGAATTAAATGGGTCTACTGATACTAAATCCATCACTATTCTAGCACACATTCTAAAAGTAAAACAAGAAGACATAAGGCACTTAAAGTGCAACATCAATGTTGTTATTGATACACAGTAGTAACAAATCGATATGATAAAAACTTAAAAATATAAAATACAAGGGAAATTCAGGAAACCTCACTTTCTCTTTCTAATGCTTTTCTTAAAAGTTTATCTTTGGGGCTGGCTGGTTAGGTAAGTTGGTTACAGCCTGGTGCTGATAAGGCCAAGGTCCAGGGTTTTATCCCCGTACTGGCCAACCACCAAAAAACAAATTTTGTCTTGGGAAGTCCAGAAGTTTTTATTCCCTGTCTGAGGTTTCTAGACCTTACCAGATTGAATACTTTTCACTTCCAACCAACTTTGGCCATATATTTTTAAAGCTTCAGTTAGATTCTCAACCCTGTTATCATTCCACACTGTTATACCTCTGCAACCTTAAACCCTAATAACTCTCTCTAACCAAGATGTTCTACCATCCTTTCTTTATTCACACCTCTCTGTTGACTTCATCAAAGCCCTGAGTTCTCCATGTTCCTGCAATACTGTCCACCTCCTCCTGATTCCTCCCTCTTCCCTGCCTGACCTCAATCCTCGTTGTTCATGGTTGATTATTTTCTTGCCTCCAGAGCCCTCCATTTCTTGCACCCGTAAACTTCTGTTGCGCCTCCAAGCAGAGCACCAAAGTCAAATCAACGGTAGTTTATCTGTGCAGAGAAAAGAGTGCCCCTGACGAAATCATACCAGTGATCTGTTGCCCCTCACTACTTTCATAATGTCTCACCTTAGCAGAGCCTCAAATGCCAGCTGTCGGCACTCAAGCTTCACTGTGATCACCATCGTTGTCTCATTTCCTCAGGCACAGCAGGTAATGAGTCCCACTTAGACTTTTGAATGATACCTGCCCCCCAGTCTCCCTGGGATCTTACTCCACGAGCCATCATGATCGTGTTCAAGCCTTTCTCAGATAGAAGATGATAGATTAGATAGATAGACAGATGATGATAAACAGATCTCACTTGATTTCCAGTTCCCTTTAGAGTACAGTACAATCTTTCTCCTCATCTTTCTAACTTAATTTTTAAGAGTAACTGTATTCTTAAAGAAAGGTATAGTTTTCATTCCTCATTTCCAAGTCACTTCTCATCCCACTGAACACTGCTTTCTGCCCCCACTTAAACCCTACTCCAGAAAATCTCCAATGACTTCCTTAATTGCCAAATGGTACATTTAGTACCACTGCTTAATTGACACGTAAATTATTCCTTGGAAAAACTTCCCTACTGTGATTTCTAAGATTTTGAGTGAACTCTTACTTTTCTGTCTTCTTTTTGTTGTCCTCTTTCTCTGTTCACTACTGAAGCATTTGTATTTCTCAGGGTTCTGTCATCAGCTCTCTAGCATATTCATTTTAAATGCTTTTTCTGATTGACTTCATTCATTCTGGTAGTTTCCACTACATACTAATAACTCCCAAATGTACATTTGATAGAGTTTGGATGTGTTGTCCCCACCAAAACTCATGTGGAAATCTGATCCCCAATGTGGCAGTGTTGGGAGCTGATTGAGTCATGCAGGCAGATCCCTCATGAATGGATTAATGCTCTCCCTGGGGGAGGGGACCTGAGTGAGATCTCGCTCTATTAGTTCCCGTGAGAGCTGGTTGTTTAAAAGACCCTGGCACCTTCTCCCTCTCTCTTGCTTCCTCTCGCCATGTGATCTGCTTGTACCTGCTGGCTGCCTGCTGCTTTCTGCCATGAGTAGAAGCAGCCTGAGGCCCATGCCAGATGCTGCTGTCCCAGAATCGTAAGCCAAATAAACCTCTTTTCTTTATACGTTACCCAGTCTCAGGTATCCTGTCATAGCAACACAAAATGGACTAATACAACATTTGAGCTCACAAAGATATGCATGTGTGCATGCACTGGAAATCAAGTGAGATCTGTACATAGGTATTTGTGTATGTGGTGAATGTGTGTGTCAGTACACACACACATACACACACATAAACACATATCCATAGATATCCCCAACCAGCCCAGCTGTCTTCCCCAAGCTTCAGAATCACATATTTAACTGGATGTTCGATATCTCTACTTGCATATATTATGCATATATAAACTCCATACATTTAAAACTGAATGTAATTTTTTCTCCCCAAATCAGTGCTACATCTGTTAAGACCCCAGAATTAGAAACTTCAATCTCATCCTGAATCTTCCACTATACATTACTAATCAAACATTATTATACATTATTATTATATTATTATTATTATTTACATTACTATTATTATTTACATTACTATTATACATTATTATTATTATTATTATTATTATATTATACATTACTAATCAAAAATAAATATTTTTTCTCCACTGCCCTAGTCTAGGACCACATTCTTATTCAGTGAGATTGCTAAAAGAATCTCCCATCCAACTATTGTCTCCAAATGGCCCATCATTTGGAAAATACCCAATGTATAAACAACCAAGAAACTTCCCTGCCTAAATCCTTTGTGGCTCCCGTGGCCTTCAGAGAATCAAGGCTGGTTCTCTGCAACTTCTCTAGCTTCATCTCTCCAAGATATTTTGAACTTGGCGGTAAATTGACATTTGGTGGGGCCTAAGGCTCCTATAATTTGGGAAGGAATCCTTTTTAAGAAAAAGGATACAAAATTAGATACAAAAGTAAATATTTATTTAGAATGAAAAAAATAAATCATAACAAATTTTGGAACTTGAAAAATATGGGTCTTTTTCTTTGAAATCTCCTTAGGCAATTAAACAGAAATGTTTATACAGAAATTATTCCAGATTGTGACCTTGCCTCCCCTTCCCACCTAAAACCTTCACAATTCCCAGCAAACTTTGGAACTTATTGGGACTGTACAAGTGAGAGAACTTAAAGGCTGAACTTCACTAGCTTTCCACTAGATACTGCTCTACCTTACACTTTAAGACCCAAACACACTCCATGCAATTTGCTGCCTCTGTGCCTTGGCTTGTACATTAAATGTACTTGTCGTCCATTCCATGCCCTGCCCTGCCCTGCCATCTCCTCTCACTTCCATTCATCCACCTTGCCTAAATAATTCCCGACTACCTGTCACTCAAAATCTAGCTCAAGTGTTACCTGATTCTCCCAGGCTGGGTGCGCCCTCTTCTCAACCCTGTTCCAAGTGCAGCTCTCCCCTAACATTTGTAAGATCTAGGGCAAAAGTACAAATGGAAGCCCACTTATTATACACCTAAATACTTAAAAGTTATAAGTCAAGCTGACAAACTCTGAAATAATGTATATTCTCTCCTCCTGCCCTGAGAAATATATCTTCTAGATAGCTGAGTTCAAAGTTAGTTTCTCAAACTCCTCGTAGTTCTGGGCCATAACTTGCTGCACTGGGAGAACTGTCCTCCAGCCCCAGGACAACGTCAACTTCTCTTCTAAACCAAACCTGCCACCCCAACTTCATTTCACACTGTAATAGCTTCACACGTGCACACGTGGACATCCCAGCCCTGTCCAAGCTTCATCCATTGGGCCTAGGTATGAACATGCCAGTGGACTCAGGAAAGAGGCACCGTCCAGGGATGAACCTGCAGAGAATGTCGTCATCTAGGAGGAAAGGCAAACTCCAGTTGGTTACATTCCCTTGGGTGTCCAAATCACCACCCCATGAGAAAGGGCACAAACAAATGAGAGACTAAAGTAAGGCTTTCTAAAGCACACAGGCCAGGGCAGGCACCCCTCTTGCCTGGGCCTAAGGTGATACTGTCTATACGAATGATACCTATATCTCCTCCTAGACTATGAGCTACTTACAAGCAAAAACTGCTTCTTATCCATTGCCACCCACAAACCATAAATGCCTGAAAAAATGGATAAATTAATAAATAAATAGATAAAGGAAGAAGAAAAAAGAAAAGCATAAATCTGGGGACGGACAGACTATAAAATTATAATTCTTGGGATGCTTCTGCTACAAATAACTCACCCCGCCTAGCTCCCTAATGGGTCTCTAGGTTCTGTTCATGGAGCAGGTTTTCCCATCAAGAGACAAGTTTCTTTAAATGTAGTAGAATGGGATACTGATAAAAATGTAGTGATTTAAAATACCTAGGTGGCGCTCAGGAACATGCCTTTTTACAAGTTCACCAGTGATTCTGATGTACACTGACCAGAGGTTTAAAACTGCAAATATGGTTGAGGTTACAAGAATTATTTTCAAAATGAAGTGCAATTGTCTCAGCCAATAAATATAACACTTGATAGCAGATCCTTCCTTGATTCATTGTGACAGAGAGAGTGGATTGATGTGGAGTTGGAAGGGACAGGTGAGGGGAGGATAAAAAAGGCAAGAAGAACAGATAATAAAGCTACACTACTTTTTAAAAAATGAATGCACAGTATTTAACATGCTAGCTGGCACTAAGTAACCTCTCAATATGTGGTAGATTAAAATTGGAAAATAACCTTCAAAAGGCTCTCTGCTCTGTCACAGAGGCCCTGTTTCTCTTTAGCTGAGCAAAGACAAATAGACACCATGCAGCGAGGTATTTTTGTCTTTCACAGCTGCAATATCTGCTCTCGCACTTTTAAAAAATTACGAAGTTTTTTTAGAAGTATTTTATTGTTATGAAAGAGTTTTGTTCCCAGAGAATCCATTAATCAAAGTACTGAAATGACCTTTCTACCAAACAACCTGTAGATGGGATAAGTTCTGCACAAAATCTGTGATGTTTCCTCCATAGTGTTTACAGAAAAGTGAGTTGCAACGACTGTATTATGTAGTAGAAGCAAAAGAGACATTGGTCTCAAAATCCTGTCTCTGAATACAGTCTTAGAACCTTGGAAAAATTACTTGTCTTTGCTTTAATTTCCTCATCTCTAAAATGTAGTTGATAATAAAATTGCCTATTTTACAGGTCTATTCTTTGAGATTTAGATATAGTGGTTTATGCAAGGTACAGTGATTTACAGTGGAATGTTCAATAAATGTTTAAGTCCCTTCACTCTATCTAAAATGCAACAGTCATACGTATAACACATCACACAAGACAAAGTTACTTCAAAATTGACCATTGCCAACTTGATGTTCTAGTCCACAATCAAATAGTTTTTCCCAGACTGCTGTAAATATTCTTCACACAATGTATATTCATTTAATCATAATGTACTTCTTACTAAATCTTGACAATCCATAAAACCCTGAGTTTCTCATATAAAATTGGGTACATTTACCAGGGATTCATATATCAGACTGCTTGAATTAATTTACATAAATTATCACATTTAGTTGTACTTACCAAAAGCAATAAATAAGTGCTTGCTTGATTTGGGCTTAATTTGGGTTCTAACTTTGATTTGCCTTACTTAGATCATTGATTTTAGCATTGTTTACTAGGCTTCTATTAGACATAAGACTGAATCCATCCTTTTGAATTTAGATTTTGCATGAAGAGTATTAAATAAGTTCCAGAGTTTGAATAGCTGTCCAGTCATTGAATTGCCCTACGTTCTCTTAAAATAATTCTCAAACCAAAAACTAAAATAGCAGACATGGGAAACTTCATACAACCATATTTCAAAAAAAATATTTTTTTAAAAAAGATATTTAAGTTTAATACATGTTTTATACAAAAAAATATGTGAAAAAATACTTCCATATGCTAAAAGCAATTATGCTTCACAAATAAGGCCAACTAGGCCTTTTTTTTTTTTTTTTTTGACAACTGCAATTCACAAATGTTCTTTCTCTCCTGTTTTCTTCTATTACTCTCTTATTTCTTCTCTAATATGGGTAACTAGGGGGAAACTGTATAGTTCGTATCCTCTTATCAACAATGAAGAGAAAGTAGACGAGACTAAAATGTACAACAAAATGTCTGGAATGATACTGTACAATTAATTTTCTCATATACGTACATCACCTTTCACTTTGATCAACACTTTTTGTTTTACACACCATACAAAATGGTACTACAGCATGCACAGTGTAACAGACAGCATGACGGGGTCTTGCTTTCTCTCGTATAGCCTTTGTTTCATGCTTACATAAAAACGTAAAATTCCATGATATAAGTGATACATACATGCTTCATCCCAGACTCAGACGCCCTCTGCGTGCATCTTGCCTTCCAGGTCCTGCTCTCGAGAAGCGTGGCATCTCTTCCCAAGTGGTTGAGTGTGGTGAAAGGAACCAAAAAGCAAAGCATACTTTCAAAAATTGATTGAAAATTTGTCACAGTTGTCCTCACAAATAATTTTTATAATGCAAGTGTCATCATTAATGACAATGGGCATCAGTGGCCTCAGTGAACTTAGCATCAAAGCTCTTGGTTGACTTTTTAAATTCTTTTTCATATTCCTTATATAAATTCCATATAATGTCTCCTGATCTTCTTCAGGCTCCAGACCTGGAAATGTCTTCTTATTTCTTTGCATGCATGTCATAAAATACACCTAAACCTGAAACTTAGTGAAGAGGATAATGAGCTAGGAATCTAGAGACAGAGGCAAGCTTAGTTTTACCACTAAGTCAAGTGAATAATTTAACCTTATCTGACAATATTTTTAAGAGATCATATTAAAATTGCGGTCATTTACATTTGTATAACAATATTTTGCATTTCATAGTGTGTTAATAATTAACACATCTAATTTAAACAACAACAAACAAATAAAACCATGAGTAAAGCAATGGGAATTTCTGTCCACGTTTTCAAGAAGCACTAACAACAACAGGGCCTAACAACAGGTCTTTCCTAACTGAGTCCACAGGCTTTAATTTATGCCTCATAAAATTGGCTTTGTCCTCTTTCTCAGATTCCTGGGTGGTTAAATCTTTATCACAATTGGAAAAGTCTATTCTGTAGGCTTTACCCCCCGACTGACCAGATTGCTCAATGTTATTTCTCAGGAGAGTAGTGTCAAATCGTGGGAGACCATTAAATTAAACGGTGCTTAAGTATCTTCAAATTTTTTAGACAATGAGCTCTATATAAATATGAAATAGCATCAGTTTTTATTTTCTTAAAGGCATCCTCCATGGGCAAAAATAAGAGAAGAAATATTTTCTACTATAATCTCCTCAAAGATTAAAGAGTAAAGGCAGCTGGAAATGTCCATAACTCCCTCCGCTCTTTGTACAGCAAATGTATCAAGAGCTAAAATGGAGAAGGCTCCTTTGGCAGCCATAATTCTGTGTCTTTTAAAGATCTACAGTTTGTGCTCTTTCAGTTAAAAATTTATTAAAAATTAATTTTTTCCTTTTTGGTTATTATAAATTTCCAAAAAATCATATCTGTAAGCAACACATATTTCTGTGAAATAAATCAGGAAATCGTGATTACAGAGTTCCAGGAAATGCTGAGTTAAATTATCCTGGTCCATTAGTAACCATGCTGTACGTTTCTAACCAAGCAGCATTTCTCTGAGTCCCATTACCCCACTTACTATTATGTAACCTTCAATACACACCTCCATTTCCTCGTCCATAAAATGAGAAGACTGGACTGCATGATATTTAAAATTCTAACATTTAATAAGTGTTTTTTTCTGGAAAATAAAATGATAAATTGATATCTAGTTATACTGGTTTGATCTCATTAATTTGAAATCCTAACATACAGCACATAGCCTCTGGTTTCAAGTTTTAACAAGATGTATAGTATATTTAACATCAGTCATCCAACTTAAACTTGTAAACTAATCTAACATTTCTCAGTACATGTGAGAAACCAAACTGATGTTAAGTAAGGTAGCACTTAATTATTTCTGTATGGATTATGGTGCTATGCCTGTAGAACAAGAATATCAAAGAATTATTGTAGCACATAAAAATAATTTATAAAAACAAATAAAATCACATTTAAGGAATTCTTCACTGTTGTATTTAACCAAGTGTATGTTATTGATATGGAGTTCTAATTTATATAGTACTGATTTTTAAAATACTGTATATTTCAAAGTATTGAATTATAATTTACATATAAAATTTAAGCCCAATTCCCCCATTACCATGATATCACATAAGTCAGATGCAGATAGTTTTAAGTAGCAGATATGTCATAACGGGGATTCATAAAAAATGATAATGCCTTTGCCTCTACACAATTCTTTAAACCAAACCACAAGCTGCAGGAATTGAGGTAAGAATCGAGTGTGTTCCCTCCCATTTAACGTAAATGGTCTTACAGACATCAAAAGAATAACCAACTCAAAAAGCAGCTGAATATCCTTAATGAAATGATAGCATTGTGACATGAAGTTATAGTTATAGAACATTGGTTTTGCACTCCCATGTACTTCAGCATAATACTGTATTAATTATGTAGATGGAAACAAATAGACTTCATATGTTGTGTTTTGTTTAAAATAGTAATATTTTTTAAAAGCTCTAAAATAAAATGTTAAAGCTATTGTTTCAATTTCGTTCCCATCCTTTTATGTCTGGAGTTGTTTTTTATTCTTTTTAAAAGATTGGGTAATTTGAACCTCATCATAGCCTTTCATTTAAAGTTTTGAAAAAACTCTGGATTCTTTCTTTATCAGCAAATAAAGATAAGAGTAGCATGCTAAAAATGCCAATTTTGCTTCTTGTCTTGAAGGTGATAATGTGCTTTCCAAAGCAAATTTTCTTTTCTAAATCCAAAGACTCAGTAATATCACCTTAATAATCTTTTCATCTTGAATAGCACGATTCTTTGAAAATATTAATTACTGAACCTTTCATGACATCATTTTGAAATTATGTTATAACACTTGTAACACTTTAGCAAATTCAAAATGTTGTACAAAGAGAAATCAATATTATTAGAGGGCTATTGACCAAGAAAGATTTTTCAGAAACACCACTGTTCTAAGCACAAGTGCACACAACAAGCTTGAACATTAATTAGGTACTGAAAACAACAAGGTTTATTTGGGTGGAGAAACATGTCATTAGTCATAGGTCCTAATGAGTGGAAAAATTTTAAGATACTTGAATCATGATATTTAAAAATAAATGCAGCTATCTATAATAAGTCCCTCTTTCTAATCAGTTTTTGGTACACTTAATTGATGCATTCTTGTAGCAAATAACTATGTAATGGAAAGAGATGATTAAAAATGAGTAGCATGCTTATTTTAAAACCCAACCATTTCTACTGATGTAATAGGGATAACAAATCTTAAATCATAACTGTTGTATTGTGAATAATATAAGGTTTTGACTTTTCATTTATGCTTCAGAATCTTAACCACATTGTCTCACTTATTTGTAATCCATCAACCCAGGTGACAAATAGTCTTCTATATTTACTCACTCAAAATACACAAGAAGCATACTGTATTAGCAGCTGAAACTACAAACGCTACTGTCAATCAAACAGTCTGGCAGAGTACCATATTTCTTGTCACCAAGAGGCTTAAAGCAAAGAATCTGTGCCTAATTCTTTTAAACCTTATAGGTCAAAAGGTTTTAAAATTATTTTTGACACCATTTCTTTGCTTTGTCAACAGGCCTGAGTACTTTTTAGCTTGTAAAGGATATCAAAAACGACTCATTCTAACATCACAAATTTATGGGTTTTAAGACATCACTTTTCACAGTAACATAATTCTTCAGGCAGATTAGATGATTGCAATGCCTCAGAAAGACGTTGATCTGATTTCGAAAACTGTGTACTAAAAGCTTGGCTACATAGTACCTAGAACTGGGCCAAATGGCCAGTGGGTACTCAGATGTGTTTGGGCCTATGATAACGGCTGTGGCCCTAGGGTAAGTGGTCTGTACTCAGTTAAGCTAATTACAACTTGTAGGGACATAATCAATTCCCTGTGGCCTACACTGAATCGCAAGGAAAATACTCTAGCAGTTTTTCTAAAAGAGCTACTCAAAGACCAAACCATATGAATCCACGTACCTTCTGATAAAAATTCAATCATCCTCTCCATGTATAAGTAGGATTCAAGTACACGTCTTTTTCTCTTGAGCTTTTGCTCCTCCCTTACTTGTTTGGTATTCAGGCTACTTCAGTGCACCTCCTTTGTTTTCTAAAGTCTGTCTCTTCTTTCTGTGTGTCTCAAATATCTCTTCCTTTCAATCCTTCGAGCTGGACAATATCTTCAGACTCTTTCCCACCCAGGTACAGTTCTCTCTGTTTGATTCTGAACACCCCTGCTGAGATTACTGTTTCGCTCAGCAATCTCTTTTGCTTAGAGTGGTCATGGAGAAGGCTTATCATTCTGTTAGTGTACAAGTCCTAGGAAGCAAATCTGTCCCTCGCCTTCTTTTGTTTGATCTTCTTACTCTCATATCAAGAAGCCATCTTCATGACCACATACCTTACACCTGATACATCTTCTCTCTGCAAACTTAGTGACTCCACTCCCTTCTTTAAAATCTCTCTCCATGAAGTTTTTCTTGACATACTGAAAGGCAGTGACAAGCTCCTCCTGGCCTTATCCTGACTAAACATGAAACACTTTTCACAGTCTCTCAGTTACCACCCAACAGTGATACACAGTGCTATCACGTGGGGTTTTATTTAATTTCTTATATTTTCTCAGCACATCCTCACCTTGTAGGGCATATAGGTTTTATGTCAATCTGTGTGGATGCGGCTGGTGAGCAGCTGAAGGGTCCCAGAAGTTATACACGATGCTGCAATGAGCCACACACAACGGCTGCACAATCAGCATTTTTATGCTCATGTTGATCAGTGTTTAGAACCATCGAGTTTTTTCAAACTCCACACTGACTTGAGGTATTTTATTCCTCCTTTTTCCACTTATTAGGAGATCCAGAGGTACCATCTAGTCAATAAAGAGAAAGTGATTCAGAAAAGAGTGATTGTAATATTCCTTTCTCATGTACATAAACATGAGAAAGAGCAGCATATATATATATATAATATATATGTATTATATATATATATATAGTTACACAATAAAAATAAACAAAAAATAATTACACAATTAAGCACCATTCCCAGAGAGTAGGAAACATTTTATAGATGTCTTCAAATTCTCTCTCTTTGGGCCCAAATTCTCAACACTTAGAAAAGTAATCACTATTATAGTAATGATAGCTTTACTATGATTTTTTTGTTCCATCTTCAATAAAAAGCAGGCTTACTGAGTGCATTGTACAAAGATTCCTCAACACTCATATTTTTTTACGCAGAGGTGGCGGTAGTACACACTAAGCCATGGCTTAGATTTGTAGTTATTGTGAATTTGGTGTAAAGCTAAGGATTTTGTGGTTTTTAAAATTCACCATATTATATCCAAACGGCATTTTGCAAGCTACATGTTTATAAATTTGGGCTGTAATTGCTATTGTAAATGAATAATAAGTAATAAACATATTGTCTTGAAATGTTTTTCAATCACTAACTCTTCAATGTGTTTGCTTTTTTTCATACTAAAACAATGTTACAATTACCAATATGTATACTATGATGATGTGGGATGGGTTGTAAATCTTAGCTGAGTTTGCCAGTAAGCTACATTTAATAATTTGTTTCTACAACTTTATTTCTAGAGCATAAAACCTTAAATGATTTTTGTTTCCTAGGCATTTGTCTCCTTAATTACTTTCTTAGATATGTTTCTTTAAAAAAGCACTCTATGAGTGAAAAACTTAAAGTAAGCTCCCTTCCAGATCCATGGTAAAATCCATTACTTCCACATTTGCAAATAATTTTACAATAGATCCTTTTATCACATTACTTAGAACTTAACAAAACAGGGACTTTAACAGAAAAAGTCATTGTCACCGAAAAATTAATCCGTTTTATTTCTTGAGTAAGAATGTTTCACGTGTAACAAGCAGACTATTTAGTGATATGCATGTATGTAGTAAAAAAGAGCAAAAAAAAAAAAAAATCTGAAGTTTCGAGTTTTGGAATTAATCTATAAATGGCTGTGGTGAGGCTTCCTCGGCTTCAGGAGTGTTTGGTATCTGTGCAACTCCATGCCTGATGACATTTTGATATGTTTTTAGTGGGAACTTTTACAAGTCATGCCTTGTACTAAATTGCACCCTAGAGAAAATAGTATTATGAGGAAGTTCTGGTATACCACTTGCTCTTTTTACAAGGCAAATGTAAAATTGTATTTTTCTACCAAGTCAAACCAATAGAAACCTAATTGCTGGGTAAAGTTTGAGCTGTGTTTGAGCCATGGTAGACCAACAATTCCTCTCCTCTTTAGCTTTCAATTGCCCTGCTTTAGAAAGGCAAACAGTTTATAGAGACAGAGTTGGTTTTAATGACATTATTTATATTAAATATTCAGGATTTCCTTTTTAAGAAGATTATTATACAGTATTCATATTTTTCACACTAATATAACTCATTATTATTAATGTAACTTATTAGTTACATTAGCCTATTTGAAAAAAAATATCCCCATTGCCGTGGGCATAAACAGAACTCAGTAAATACAGTTTGATAAAAGGGAACTCAGCATGTAACTGTGAAATAATTAATAAATAAAATGCAATGATAATGTACCATGATAAAATTAGCTAGTAATATACACAAACTACCATTACAAGTCAGCTCTCAAGAAAAGGCATTTGCCATTTTTCCTGACACAGCAACTGCATGATTTATTTTATTCACTCTGTACATTTATGTGATGAACTCTCATTTATGTAATGTCTGAAAAGTTTGATATTCCTCTTACAAAACATACAGAAGAGAAGGTTGTTGAAATAATGGATTTCTTTAACAATTGTTTTTTTCTCCAACTTCATTTTATTTCATTGTCATCCAGTTGTAGGTTTACCCAAGCCAAACAAAAAAAGGTTTTTTCTGAGAACCAGAAATGGCAACTCTGGCTGCCATGAAGTGCATCGATGTAGTTGCCACATACATACTTTGCTGGATAGACCATTCGTTAGCCTGTAGCTAATGAAATGCTATGTACAGTGAAATTCAGTTCCCTTCCCATAGATTACACTGCGTTGATTCTGTTTTGCTTTTGGTCAAATGCCAAAGCAATACATCTAGCAACAAGAAAGCAATGCCGCTAATTAAAACAACATATACAATCCCAACATATGCAAAAGGAAATAAATATTTAAATAAACATGGATTTGATAAAGACTGTCATGATTAAAATTATACAAAACAAAATGAAGGCCTAAGAATGGTGTATTCCCTCCCCAAAACCTCCCAACCTAACTAGATTGACAAAGTATTTGAATCGTGGAATATTTAAAAATAGACAGGATAGTAAAACTGAGTTTAAAAGAAGACAAAAACTAAAGAAAGGAATTTGTATTATGAAATAATTTTTGTTTTAAAATACGTTTCAATGACCTATTTTTTAAAAACCCTCCCTAAAAAAATGTAAAGCATAAATTTATTTTTCATTTTAATTACATTAAATGATGTTTTAATTCACTAATTATCAGATCACATATTTGTAAAGTTCTATATTAATTTATGCAACAAATATTTATTGAGTACGTGCAGGGCACTGTGCTAGGTGATGGGATTAAAAGGATGAATAATAGACATTTTCCTTTACCTTAATAGAGCTAATAGTTCAATGAAGGCTAATAGCACAATGAGGGAAACAGAAGGAAAACAAACAACACACAAATAAAGATAATTACTAAACATGATTGAAGAAAGTAAACTGAGCTTGAGATGGATAACATTGCCAAAAACATACTTCAGACAGAGGGATTAGGGAAACCTCTCTCAAGAAGTGACATCAGAGCTGAGATCTGAAGGATGAGAAGAATCTGGCCATGCAAAGAACAGAGGAGAGAGACGCAGTCAGAGCGACTAATGGATGCAGAGGCCGCGAGGAAGAAGAGCTTAGAGAGGTCTAGGAACTGCAAGGGCATCACTGGGCATAAACTTGAGGAGAGCAACCTGCAGTGGGGCTAGAGAAGGAAAAGAACTTAGATGTGTGGCCTCTGAAGGAATTGCGACCAAAGCGGTGGCAGCAGCAGAAGAGTAGATGGTTTTAAGATACACTTTGGAGGCAGAATCAACAGGACAGGACTCTACTGTTAAAACTTTAGAGAACTTAGAGAGTAAGACCCAGAAATGTTAAATGCTTGAGAAAAAAGTCACAAATAAATGGCAGTGCTGACATTAAACCTCAGACATCCCAAACCATAAACCTAAATGCCTCATACTATTACACCAGTTATTAGTTTTTCACATCATGTTCCATACCTACAATATATTTATTGCAATGTCGTCTCTGAAAATTAAATCAAGATACATTTGTGAACGTGTATATACATAAGTGAATAAATTGGGTAGAAAATTCTAATTTTATTAAATCATAGGAGAGCTTTTTTTTTTCTAGTCTTCTGGTCACAGTTAATAGTTGATGCTACAATTACAGACTTCATGTTTCTCAGCAAGGACTCTATGACAAGACTGCTAGTTAACCACCAAAAATCCATTCTCCCCTTATCTAGGACACATTAGATTAGTAGAGTTGCCCAATTAGAGTACATTTCTCCACCCCTCTTGCATGTAAGAGCAGCCATGCACTAACTTTTCACCAACGGAAATGAAGGGAAGTGATCTTGGCCCTTCTGGAACTGGCCTATAAGCTTGCTTCCTGGCACTGAGCTTGCCTCTTCCGTGTCCTCACGCCCCTTGCCACCAGCCTGAACACAGATATGGTTGTGAACCAGCATGACCATGCAGGTAATGACAGCACCCTAGGAAAATTCAGAAAAATAACTTTGGGCGAACATGAGTCCTTGAATGAACACAAGGAGCACAGCTTCCCTGCCATGTTGGAACTTTTTTGTGAGAAAGAAATAAAATTCCTTTTTTTAAGCTACTGTGTTGTAGGATCTTTGTATTTTATCAGCCTAGCTTTATTCTAAACAATAAAGACTCACAAATCTCTACATGTCAGTACAATTATACTTCTCATGTTGGGAATACTCTCAAACCTTAATAAGAGGGAATATAATCTTTGTTGAATAGTTCACTGGTCTACATGGTATTTTCAGGATATCTTGTTAGAAGTGGAGGTAATTATGATATATTCATTCCCACTTCATCCCCCATGCATATACACAAACATTGAGATCCATTGCTATCCATGGCTTTTCTAGGTAAAGGTAGTAGTTCTGAAATGGTAGGCAATAATTCCCGTGTGCTTCAATCACTCACAGATATGCAGGCATGACTGAGGAACATATTATTATGGCAACGCCTGTGAGATAGCTCATTAAGCTGCATAAGTAGGATATGGGGTACATTGGGCCAACGTTACCGTGAGGAAGGCACAGACTAGCTTCAATTCAGTGATAGAACCGTGACTCACGAGCATACAGGTGGGATCAGTGTAGCAAATAATTACACAGCCACATGGTGCTAAAGATGACTGAGTCACCAGTGCTATAACTGTGAATGGACTTCAATTTCTTCAAGGCTGACAAAAGTTCTACTATTCTAAAGTATGCCAATGAGATAACAATTCAGAACCATTGGTCTGGGGTACCAATTTCCACTCCCACCAGTTCTGGTCAGGATGGTAGGGCCACATAGCAACTTTTACAGCAGATGACTGCATTCCTCAGAAGGGTGATTTGGAGATTAACAGGCAATTAGTAATTCATACACTTCACAGTAGTGGTAGCAGTAATAGTACAGTAGTCAATATCACAATGGTGATAATAACAAACATTTATTGAGTGCTTACCTAGTTCTAGGCACTGAGCCAGTTGCTTCATCTAATTTAATCTTTATAAAACCTTATTATTATCCCCATTTTACAGCTAAAGAAACTGAAACTTAGAGACATCAAGTGGAAGAAATAGTATTCAAATTCAGGCAGTTTAACTTCAAAGCCTCATGAATAACCATTATATTTTACTGTGACCTTTATGCAGTAGCCAAAGTCTAGACATACTGATACTTGTGTCCCCAGCACATCAATCATATAATTACCTGCAAACAATAAGTGACAAATACACAACTGCCAGGTCCATGTTCAATTAATTAACATAATGCAGTCAGTGTTTCCAAGGTCCATTCTTACTATTACTGTAACTGAAAACAATTTGCAAGGTGTAAGCGTCGTGTGATAAAACTTTAGTACAACATTCTAGAGATATTTGTATATTAACATCTTGTTTGATGATTGTGTCAAAGCTCAATTTAAGTTGCAAAATATGAATGTAAAGAGTACGACAGCCTTGCAGATGGGACTGTTAAAGCAGACATCTCCACATAACGTTTTAGCTTCAACTCACAGAAACAAGGCTTCCACCCACTTTCTCCACATGGATAATCATCGAAGAGAGCATTTTCAGCCACGATCTCTCTGACCCACTCCTCGCTCGTATTAACTCTATACCCAGAAGGATGAGTTGCTAATTCAATTGACAAGAGGCTTCTAGTCACTGGGCTTGTTTGCTGATTGGCAGGGCTCCTGTTCCTTAAGAGCAGGAACTGGAGTCACACTACTGCTTTTTCAACTTCCTGCACTCAGGAGCAAATCTTCCCTGTTCTCTCACTTCTTGAGTTCAGACACTGGGACCACCTTGCCCTTCATGTCTCTAGGAAGTAAGGAGACCTGCTTTTGTGGATGCACTTCTGTCTCTCTGCTTTGCTTCAACCAAGATGTGATTTCAGCCTTCAATCCTCTTAAGCAACTGGCTCAATACAAAAATTCAGATCCTGTTTTATAGGTTGCAAAAGCTCTACAGGCGAACCTGAATGTGTGGGTCCCAAGGTCAAGACAGGAAGTTCCAAATCCAGCATTTGCAAGAGAGCTCTGAATTGAGACGTATAGAGTACTTAAACATATACTTAAAAGTGGTGCTTTTTTTTTTTTAACATTTGATTCTTTAAATAAGGGCTCCATCAGTCAGAAGCCCTGACAGGACACCAGTCAATGCCACACCAAACCCAGAGCAATTGCTGTAATCATCAAGATTTATTGTTTTCCCAGCTGAAAACTCAGAAAAACTTGTTATCGATTGCCATGTACTAGTCCATTTTTCTGTCACTTAGAACCTGAAACCGGATTATTTATTTATTTATTTGTTTGTTTGTTTGTTTTATTTTGTCAGTATACAACATGGTTGATTATCGTGGCCCATTACTGAAACCTCCCTCCCTCCCCCTCTCCCCCTCCCTCCCAACAACCTCATATCTGTTTGCTTGTCGTATCAACTTCAAGGAATTGTGATTATTGTGTCTTCTTCCCTCCCCCCTAATTTATTTGTGTATTTATTTATTCATTTTTAGCTCCTACAAATAAGCGAGAACATGTGATATTTCTCTCTCTGTGCCTGACTGGTGAAACTGGATAATTCATAAAGAAACAAAATTACTTCTTACAATTTTGAAGGCTGGGAAGTCTATGGTCTAGGGGCACGTCTAGTAAAGGCCTTCTTC
The DNA here is from genome assembly GCF_027409185.1 of Cynocephalus volans. NCBI lineage: Eukaryota > Metazoa > Chordata > Mammalia > Dermoptera > Cynocephalidae > Cynocephalus > Cynocephalus volans. Next base: position 96,789,101 of record NC_084468.1, on the reverse strand, counting down.
TTGGTGGGGACTCTCTGCAGAGTCCCAAGGCAGTGCAGAGCAGCATATGACAAATGGGGGAGAGCACATTAGTGTGTTCATTTACTCTCCTTATAAAGCCACCAGTGCCACTCCCATGATAATCCACTCATTCATTAACCCATTAATCCATTAATCCATGAATGGATTAACCCTTTCATGAGGGCATAGCCCTCATGACCCAATCACTTCCCAAACACTCTTACCACTCTTAACACTGCCACATTGGGGATCAGGCTTCCACATGAGTTTAGGAAAGGACAAACATTCAGACCACAGAACCATACTAATTTAGGCCATTGTATCATCCTCAGAATAAACCACACTAACTGTTGATTATTGTTGAAATTTCAGTTACAAACAAGTTTAGGTAAACTAATATTGAAAATTTTACTACAAACTAAAAAGTAGAATTAAACAAAATCAGTTCTATTCATAGGTCAAATACATAAAAGTAGGAGATGGAAAAAGAGAGGGATGAAGATTTAATCTTCACATTAATCCCAACATTACTAAATAACAATAATACAGAAAGGAGAAGTAACAGGTCATAGCATGCTTTCTGTTGTTTGTTTTCAGAAAACTTATAAATTTAAAACGAAAATTCCAAAAGAATACAAGCTTCCATAACACATGATATTTATTAAAGATATTTTAGAGAAAATTTAAATCTTCAGTTTCAAGTTTGCAAATGTGCTTTGCATACAGAAAGTGTTTGATAAATTTGCTGAATATCGAAAAAATGAACATCTTGCCATTTTTATTCTTACACATAATGCTGCATTAAACCTTGCTGTATATACATATACGTGGGGGATATTTTGCCAAATTTTACTTTTGCTACTTGTGCTATTACTTACATTCCCACCAACGACATATGAGAGTATGAATTCCTCCTCAAGCTGCTAAGAGAAAGAGGCAGTTTTAAGCAACACACATGAGAAATTTAATTAACATAAAAATTTACACTCCTATATGCCAAAAGTTGTAAAAACAAAATTAAAAAACAGCCAAGGTACTAAAGAAGATATCTTCAACACATGTAGTGAAGACATATAATCCAAATGAAAAACAGGCATAGTATAGGAATATGCTATTTACAACATATATAGACATACAGCAATAAATATATTTATGTAAATATGAATGCATATATGAAATAGTCAAACTCACTAATACTATTTAAAAAACTAATTAAAATCATAATAATTTTTTTGCCGTTCAGGAAGAAAAAAAATTAGCAAATCAGTACAACCCGTTAGTGAAAAATGCAGGAAAATTTGACTCTTAGATACTATATTCCTAGAAGCGTAAACTGGTAATTTTGTGTTGTAGTGTAATTTGCATTATCTCTCAAAGATTTAAAAGTGCAATCTCCACAACTGAGAAATACCACTTTCAAAAATCCACACTAAAGAAATAACGTAAAGGAGGTACTTTAAAAAGGTTAGTGCGGCATTATTTTCAGTAGTAAAATGAAAGGTTGGGGGGAGGGGCAAATTCAAGTTCCAATATAAGGAAATGAAAGTACAACAATATAATGGAATATTATTTGGGAGTCAGGAATGTAAATGCTTTAGATCACTAAGCAGATATGATAATGCAGAGTTGAGTGCGATTAATAAGAATCAGGAGGTGTGTCACCAAAATGGATTCTAATTCAATTTTTTTCAGATACATTATATGGCCCAAACCAAACAAAATTTGTGTGAATCATTTTCCCCAGCAGATCTCCAGCCTGCAACATTTGAGACAGAAGTAAATGTACTGTTCTACAAAGACAGCCACAGAGATAACTTTTTTAAAAAAGTAAGTTGCAGGATCAATGAATGCCACAATCACCTGTTGGAAGATGTGTATACATAGGACCGTCTATAAACACATAGGAAATGGCTGAAAACATAGGTTAAATGAGTTACCTCTGTGTTGTAGATTTAGCAAAGCAGGGGAAGGGGGCAGGGATGGCTCTCACTTGTATGTTGTTTCTGAAGTTCTGCGTAGTGTTTACTTTTTATGATTTTTAGTATTTTTCAAATAAATTTTATTTATTTGTTTATTTATTTACTTAGTCTTACCAAATTGTATTTATTTCTTCAGAAAGTAATTTACTTATTCCACATGATATTTACTACTTTAGACCTTCTTGATGGAGGAGCAGCTCTACCACTCTTTTAAGTCAGAGCTGTGAGTGGCTTTGAGGGATGTAAGGTCTCTTATTGGGGAATAAGAGGAATTGGTATATTCCAAATATATATATATATGTATATATTTGTGCCCCCTCAAATATATAAATATATATATAGATATATTAGATACAAATATATAAATATATATATAGATATATTAGATACAAATATATAAATATATATATTTATATAAGTATATAAATTAAATTAAATTAAAATTTTAATAAAAATTCATTAATATATAAATATAGATATTTATATTTTTGAGGGGGGCCAGAAAACAAGTCTTAACACATTTTTTAAAAAACCAAGATCATGGGGGCCAACCCCGTGGCTCACTCGGGAGAGTGCAGCGCTGGGAGCGCAGCAGCGCTACCGCTGTGGGTTCGGATCCTATATAGGGATGGCCGGTGCGCTCACTGGCTGAGCGCGGTGCAGACGACACCAAGCCAAGGGTTGCGATCCCCTTACCGGTCACAAAAAAAACACACACAAAAAAAAACTAAGATCATGGGAAATATATTTTCTGACCAAAATAACAGGAGGAAATTTAGAAAACTCACAAATGTATGGAAATGAAACAACACTCTCCTAAATAAACAATGGGTAAAAAGAAAAATCACAGGGAAATCACAGAGTATTTTGAGATAAAAATCAAAGCACAGCACATCAAAATTTATAGGATGCAGGTCTTGTGCAGAGTTTAGAGGAAAATTTATGCTTGCAGACACCTATATTAAAAATAAGAAAAATCTCAAATCTGTAAGGTAAGCTTCTATCTTAATAAAATAGAAAAAGCAGAGCAAACAAAACAAAAGCAAACATAAGTAGGAAATAGCAAAGATTACAACAGAAATATAGGAAACAAAGAATTAAAAAACAGTAGAGGAAATCAAAACCAAAACTTGCTTCTTTAAAAAGATTAACAAAATTTGCAAACCTTTATCTAGACTGACACTGCAGTGGAGTGTCTGGTGGATCACCTGCATGGTGGCTGTGGCTACTGCCGTGGCATCAAACCACTCTTTCAGCAGCTGTGGCTGTGGCTTTGGCAGTGGCTGTGGTGGGCCACCCACCTGGAAGTGGTGTTTTTGGTGAGCTCCTTGCCTGCTTCCAGGCAGAGGGGGCTGCCCTTCTCAACTCTCAAATAAATTTTTAAACAAAACAGAATTAATCCAGAAATTCACAGATATAATTTCAGGAAAAAAGAATAGAAGTATGTTTAGGGTGAAAAGATAAAGCATAGCTACACCCCCCCACCCCCCTGAATGTTATAAACCATGGTTATTTCTAATTTGGGACATACCTTTTATGATTAGTCAGTTATTCACCCAAGTATTTTTCCCTAAGAGAAAATGTTGTAATTAAAATACAAAATTACTATATATATTTAAACACTGAATTTGCACCAAATGAGGACCTCAGGGAGGGAAAAGTTAATCTTTTGGGAAGTTTTAGCAAGATTTTTCAATATTTAAGAATGTTTAACTCAAACTATCTACCAAAACTAGCATATTTTCAGCTATGTTACCAATTCACAAAATTGTCTGATAGAAATGTCAAAGAAGTTATTTGAATTTAGCCATGAAAGATACAATTAAGTTCTGTTCCTGTTTACTCCATAAAACTTTAACTTTGTGGTCAAACATTACTTAAGTGGCATTTGAGTTAAAGAAAAACAACATTGACAAGACATTTCAAATTGAAAAGGAGTTGATTTTTTAATCCTATTGTGCTTTTTTAGCATACTTGAGGCTTGTGTTTAGAATTTGTTGTTTGTACTTATCAAGTGTGTATGTACATGTGTGTGCACATATGCACTTGCTTTATTTGGTACATTACACCATTCCATCACTCTTTACAGTCAGGTTGTATTTGAGAAAAGCATTACTATAAGTATAGAGTTTTCTCAAGGAGATAAAAGGAAAGCTTAATTTCGTTTTTCTAAGAACTCTGAATTTTCAGACCCAAGTGATTTATACCGTTTGTTAATTGATTCCATTCCAGCCCCATCAATGATACTGAGTGTATCATCTATGGTCTCTTAAATTGGCTCCTAGATTCAAAAGTAAAACCTAGCATCTCTTATGTAACAATATAGGGTTCCTAAAAGGAACTTAAACCATCAAGCAGTGAGGAATACATGTTTTAATAACAGGTATTAAATTAATTATCTTAATAATTAAATGTTGAAATATAAAATGTTATGGCCAGTAATTTTAACTCCAGCTCTTTAGGGAAATTTTCTTCTTATTCAGATAAACAGCTTTATAAATTACAAGAAGAATATGTGCAGAGGGGTCCCCAGACATCCTGTGATCCATCTGCAGAGATTTTTGCAGACCCTAAAGTGCTGAAATAGTCTGGGTTCACTTAGGATTCAGTAAATGAAGGTTGATTTACTGACATCAGCAAACAAATTAATAGTACAGAGTAATAATGGTAAATAATTTCTTGCTTTAGTTTTGCTATTTAGAGATTCCTCAAGCATGGTCAAATGCAAAAAGAAATAGATTTACTTTTCCCCTGCAGCTCTCCCTTAGGTTTTTGTTCCATGATTCCCTAAACTAAAAGTAATCTTATACCCTCCTCTAAAATTCTATTTTTCCGGGCTGGCTCGTGTCTCACTAGGGAGAGTGTGGTGCTGATAACACCGAGGCCATGGGTTCGGATCCCATATAGGGATGGCCGGTTCACTCACTTCGGAGAGTATGGTGCTGACAACACCAAGTCAAGGGTTAAGATCCCCTTACTGGTCATCTTTCAAATAGATAGATAGATAGATAGATAGATAGATAGATAGATAGATAGATAGATAGATAGATAGATAGATAGATAAAATAAAATTCTATTTTTGCATTTCCATTTCATCTCCCTCATGGTATAGTTCTCATACATTTTAAACATACATCAAATCATGATATTCTTCTACTAAAAACTCTGCAATGGTTCGCCCATCACGTGCAAAGAAAAAGCCAAAGTTCCCAGTTCACTCTCTGACTTCATCTTAAATAATCTCCTCCCTGTGCCCCATCCCTCCTTACGTTGCTGCAGTCACCCAGGCCCTCTGCCATCCTCAAACACTCCAGGGCATCACTCTAACTCTCATTTACTCTGGAGAATTTACTAAGACAGCTACAAAAGAATGTGTCTGTGTTGTAAGAAGAGGCACCCTCATATGAATAGAACTTAGACATTTAGGGCCACTCTGTTTAAACAGAGGCAGCCAAATCTATTCGATGTTTTCTCTATGAGTGTTGTGGAAGAGTCGAACAATTCTCAACTAACTGTGTTCATTCAGAAAACACCATCCTAATAAGTATAGCAGACATTGCTTTAATTAGCAAACCTAGTCATTGGTAACAAATCCATTTTTTACATCTTTTTAAATTTTATTTTTAGTTGCAGTGGACTACATATAACATAAAATTTACTATCTTAACCATTTTTTTTAAGTGTACACTTCAGTGGCATTAAGTACGCTCAAATGTTGTGAAACTACCACCACTATTCTTCTCTAGAACGATTCATCTTCCCAAACCGAAACTTCATACCCATAAAACAATGACATTCATTCTCTCCTTCCTCCAGCCCCATCGTTCTACTTTCTGTCTCTATGAATTTGACTGCTCTAGGCACCTCATATAAGAGGAATCATACAATATTTGTTCTTTTGTGACTGTGTTATTTTACTTAGCATAATGTCCTCAAATTTCATCCATGTTGTAGCATGTGTCAGAATTTCTTTCCTTTTTCAAGCTGAATAATATTCCAATGAACGTATATATCACATTTTGTTTATCCATTCATCCGTCAATGAATACTCGAGTTGCTTCCATCTTTTGGCTGTTATGAATAACACAGCTGTGGACATGGGTGTGCAAGTATCTCCTCAAGACCCCGATTTCAATTCTTTCGGGTAGATACACAGAAATAGAATTGCTGGATCATGGTAATTCTATTTTTAATTTTTTGAGGAACCACCACACTGTTTTCCACAGTGGCTGCATCATTTTACATTCCCACTATCAGGGCACAAGCACAAGGGTTCCAATTTATCCACATCCTTTCCAACACCTGTTATTTTCTGTTTGTTTGTTTGTTTGTTTGTTTGTTTGTTTGTTTGTTTGTTTTAATAGTAGCCATCTCAACAAGTGTGAGGTGATGGTAACAAACCAATTTTTATAGCATAAAAAGTTTGCAAATTGAGGATAGTCTTTGCCATCACCTAAGCATCCAAGCTGACCATGTCTCAACAGACATCAGAAAGGAATTTGTTTACAAAGATTAGATATTTCGGCACTTAGCCTAATGTTCCGTTTCTTCACATGTGAAGTAGCATAATCAACTATTTAAAATTATTAGGAAAAAGAAATATCTAGAGGGAAATACTAGAACAATTAAAAGAAAAGTGGAAAGGACGATGAAAAATAAAGTTAGACATCTATAGATGGTGTGAGACTGAGGAAAAGCTCAGCCAAAATTCTAAAGCTTCAAACATTTTGTCTCTTTGATGAGGAAAAGGTGAAAATTTAGTAATTTTATAACAGGTGTTTCGTTGGTTTTTTTTCTTTTGTATTTTTATTTCGCAACAATTTTATGGCTACTCAATTGTGACAATTTCAATGTTGCTGCTATTTTGAGGATTATTATTAATACTTTACTAGATGTTTATTTTCCCTTAAACATGTATTGTCAAAAGTGTTGCATACTTGAGAATGATCTTATTACATTTTAGGATCAGCTTTTTTTTTCCCCCAAGAGTAATAGTTAATAATTATATAATGCTAGTCAACAGAACACAGGATTCTCTTAAGGGAATTTGTTTTTCACTTAGCTTTGCAGGGACACATTTATTCCACTGAGAATAGGATACCTACACTGACATCCACTCAGAGAAGTAATAACTTGCCAAATCCTATTTATCAACGTGTATCCTTTTCTCAATTAATTCAAGATTTCCAGTTTGTTTACTTTCATCTCCAAAATAGCAACAACTTCCTTTAATATTTCAGACAGTCTGGCATTTAAGTAACTGATTGATGAATGTTCAATTGCACTCAGAAGGCGACAGCAGTTCTCATCATCCGTAATTCATTAGCATATAATGGAAATGCCATGCCAATCAAATTAAAATTGCACATGATAAGAGCTCTCTGTTATTGATTGAAATTTTTTTCTCGGCAACTCTTGAAACTGCATTTGGTAGAAATAGGTTCTCTGCCTGCATCCAAGTTTTTTTTCATTATTCCTTTTCCCTCCTCTGTCATGTCACATTCTTTTTCAGTGCCTCGCCAGCAATGAGAACGATTTCTTTGCCAATCTTGATTTCAGCTGCGTGTTTCTGTTTTTCCCCTCTTCATCTCTTTGCATTATTCATTGCTGGGCTGCAGCAAAATATTGGAATGTGTAGCAAATGGCAACAGAAAGAGAAAGACATCCTTTCCCAGAATTTATGTTGTATATATTTAATGCTTTGGGCTTTAAGAAACTGCCATACCAAAATTCAAGCTATTTGCATATATACTAACCACTACATACTCTATGGCATGATGACACTACATGGAGGATAATCACCAAAAATCCATGTTCGTGTTTTCAGAAAGGCATAAAAATATGATTTATATACATTTTTTGTTGTGCTTTTTTAAACAAGGGTTAAGTAACAAAATAAAACATGTCACATTTCGTTTATTCTTTCAGGCCTCACAGCCGAGTATGTCTTTAGTCTGCAAACATTTAACATTTTTAACTTCAGCATTTCACCACAGAAGACATCTGAGAGTTATCCTCTTCCCTTTACTCTAATAAATTCTATAACTCAGAGCTTGATCAAAGCACTTCTCTCTTTAACAATGTAAAGAAAGAAAATTCAAATTGAAGTCATTTAGAATTCCTCAGTAGTTAAAATGTTTTTCATAGACACAATCAAACCTTCTTTAAAGTTGCAATTAATTCTTAGTTAGGGGAAAAATACCATATGGAATAAAATTCTCTTTGGAAATCACGTGTTTGCATTCCTGCTGTATGATTATTCTTACCACACCAGAAACTTCTTAATTAATTGCACTCTTCGTGGCTGCACTAAAACAGATGTAAATAAGTGCTTTTTATAACCATTAACCTTCACAACAGGCTTCTTCACAAGAACTGCAGGGTCGGATTGTTGAGAGGCAGTTGAGGGTATGCGCAGCTGAAAACTACCTCAGCACAGTCATCTCTCCCTATTTGAATAGGCAGTTTGTTCTAAATCCAACAAATGGGCAGGAAGATATTCCCAAATGCTGCAAAGTTTCAAGAGTTGCCCATGTTTAAAAACAAATTGGACTTACTGTATTGAGTTTTGAGTAGTGATTATATAATTAGGGCTGTGAGTCGGATGAAACCTACCACTGCACTAACTTGGTTTTATTTGTTCATTTATTAACTTTTTTAGTTGGCAAGAAAGCAAGACTACTGAGAGCTTAAATCAGTGAAAAATGTAACAGTGAGAGAAATTAGAGCGGTAAGAACTAATAAAAACAAAATACAGACAAGATCTTGTAAGGAGTCCAGGAAGAAGTCCACCTGGCCTGATGCCAATAGCTGTTCATTTCAGGGATGGAAGTCATTAAGGAGGGAGCATGCCGTGTCTTCTAGGAACTCCAGTGTACAGCACGGTAGAAAAGAAGGGAGCGAGCCCATCTGTGTACACTCTAATAGTAGAGTATTAATTTCAAGTAGTCTTGTTAACATGCTTTTTGAGGTTGCTTGGTTAAAAAAAATAGCAAAAATGTTAAAACAAATGTATTATGCCCAACACTCTCTCATAGACATGTGTATGCCTCTTTGCATTGGGGTTTTCATCATGAGTTTACTTTTAAATTAGCAGGTTACCCCATGATCTGAGTGAATATGAGTGAGTCTTCGAGGGAGAACCCCTTCCATTAAACCAGGGGAATTCTCCCAAATCAAAAAAGAAATCTGCATTTCGGGGTATCAAGTGATCAAATGCAAATCAAACTTGAAGCATGTGCTTTTTTGATAAATCCAGGTAAGTTCCAGAGATAAGATTCTCTCACGGGAAAAGGAAGAATATCAAGGTGCAATCCGATGTACACCAATAAGAGCTACCAAGTGAAGATGAGATGAGATGTTAGACCCTACCTATTAAAAATATTCATCCATAATTCCTCTCACGGCCTTTAGGCAGTACGTGCTTTTCAGAAGAGATCTCATGTCAGCTGTTTGATTATGGTTTCTAAGGCCTTCTCAACTTTCCAATCAAACATTAACATCACTAATAACAGTTACCAATTAGTAAATGCCAAACACTATGTATTTTACACAATCATCCCTAATTCCCTCCAAAAAATCTATAATCTGGGTATTATCCCCATTTTTACTAATAAAACCTGGGGTCGGAGAGGTTAAGTTACATGTCCAAGTTAGTGTAGAACCAGGATCCTAACTCAGAGCTGCCTGACCTCAAAGCCTAAGCTATTTTTATTACCCCCTGCTTGGATGAGACACCTTCATTCCACTATCTAGATAACCAGACCAAACCCAGGATGTCTCTGGGGTACCATACCTCTAAACATCCCTTCCCACATCTCCATTTTGCAAATGTCTCTTGGTTTTTCTTAAGCAAAGTCAAAGAACAGCCTTTCTCTTTACAACCATCCATAAAATAAGATTAATCCAGCTTCACAGGATTTACAACTCTGATTTAAGGTATGGGACTAAAGTCCAAATACAGATGTGGAAATGATTATTTTTACACCTACTATGTATAAGGAGATCTCTGTATGATCACACAAAGTGAAGGTTCCATCTGTCTCTGTGACTTAAGCCATCCCATCTTTTATGTAATCTTCCTACTTTACAACCACAATTCCCAGTTTTAACCATATTGCTGCACATGTGCGCGCACACACACACACACACACAGACACACACCCACACACACACACTTCCTCAGTTTATCTATTGGTCTTTTTTCCTTCCAAATACATGACACCGAAGGATTTAGAATACTAGTGGTGCTCAATAACTATTTATTATCATTAATTAACCTATGCCTCAAGGAAGCCAACGAAAGGAAAAAAGAAATTTGGTTTAAGAAAACATATGATTAGGCCTCCCTGCCTTTTTAATTAGAGAATCTGCAATTTAGACTCATTGTGAAACTGCGTTCTCATAGCTATGTTTCCTTTATCAAACTGATCTCCATGTCAAAGAGAAAGGAGGTTAGAAGAAATTAGTAAACATTAGAATTAAACTGGAATTCACCACATTGTAGCAAATTCAAACCATGTGACTTAATCTTTAAATTGTCTTTCTCGGGGTTTTCTCCCTCCTTCCTTGTTTAGGCAGTAAGGGTGTCCCAGGCCTTTTAGTTGGCCACCTGCACCTTACTCAGGAGAGAGAGGGCTGTTAAGAGTTGCTCTGGTGTCCTGGGATTCGTATGTAGAAGATTCCCTTTCACTATCTGATAGCCTCGGAGCTGAGACGGCTGTTCTGCACCACTCATCACCAGCAGCGTCAGAAGTTGTATCAGCATCTTCAAAAAGAAAGTCAGTACATTTTCAGTTAAAAATAGCAGTATTCTAAGTTTACCTATGTCCCCTGCATAACTTTTTAAAGTTGAAGTGAAAATATCTTGATGCCATGCTCGATGTGTTCAAGAATTCCTATCAGGTGTAAAACACCATTGTTTTATTTCAAGAAGCAGCAACTCCACAGCAGTGGTCAAAGCCTGAAAGTTCTTAAGACTTGACTTGGCTAGCATTCCAAAATGTTATTCTAACCCCCTGATAATCTTTCATCAGGAGAATGTGCATCAATCCACATTTACAGTGACTTTTGGGTTTGCTTGAAGTCAGTGTTCCCAGTTATGTAATAAAGTGTGGCAGAAGAAAAACGCCAACACTTAGAGCAATTATAGTTAATGTAAAGCTGAGGCCTTTTCTAGACCTAATTGGGGGGGCAGGTAAGGAGAGTAGAGATACTTCTGATTTGTTCGTTGGGCTATAAAAATTACATATATGGCCTCTGAGAATTGACTTGATTTCCAAAGGTCTAAAGAACAGAGGAAGAAGTGATGATGGCCTTTTGTTTATAGAAGCAAACTTCCTGTATGAAATGACTGTATGGGGGGTACACCAAAGTATGGTTTTAATTCTTCCCTGGATCCAGCCCTGAATAAAGTGATGTAGCTCTAGCAGCACCTCTAGCAGCACCCAACACATATTCTTCCGCTCACATAGCCCACCAAGTCCAGACCAGAGAAGGCTTTGTTTGACTCCAGATTTCTGAGCAAGCTAGTCTAGGTGAAATGTATCAACTATCTCATAAAAATTTAAAACTGATCATGATCTGTCTGGAATAAATCACCTAGCATATCTTTTTTTTTTTTTCTAATTTTTCTTTCCTATTTGCTCGATTTTACATTCTTTCTTTCAAAGAAACATGTGCAATGACTCTGCAATTTTGCACATTAAACCTGTAAGTGCTCTCATCTTTATACTATTTATATATTCCACTAATGTAAAATAAATTTCAACTCCTTGGGAAATTTGAGATGGATTTACATGAAATAGAGTATTATTTGTAAACTGTTTATAAATTCTATTTATAATTATCCAGTTGAACTAACAGACCTCAGCAAACAAATCATGTTATCATCATCACTGATGACTTCAAGAGTGAGCATTTTGAGTGGATTTGGATCAAGTTCTTAAAGAGAGCTAGGGCAGAGGCTTAGTTCACTGGATTTTCACTTCTTGAGACATGGAATCATGTACTGAATAAATCAAGTGCAAATGGCTTCATCTTAGCTTCCAGCGGTCAACACTATAAAGTAAGTACATATTTAACACAATCATCAGGCTCCAGCATCACAGCCTAGAAGCCCAGAATAGAAGAAGGGCTACTAACCAGCTTTGAAGGGCATCCATATGCAAAGGAGTCAGGATACTCAGAAGACATCAAGTGACAGAATAGCTATTCATATTTTGGGGCCAAACTTACTGGGCCAGTTACCAACCCTGTCAACATTGTCTCTCCCAGGAGAAGTAGTCCATGGTATTTTCTTCTATTCCCACAGGGCCTTATTAGGGTTTACGAATTTTAGTGAGAGCACAAACATGACACAGACAGATAGTTTCTTGTCCTCTTGACACTTATTACTCAAGAGAACTAAGAGGAAACATCAGAACTCTTTCTAAACCACCAAACAAAGAAAGAGAAAGGGGACAACTCGCCTAACAACCCCACTACAGTGAAATGCAGTCAGGCAGTGGAACCTGCTCAAGTTCTTCTTCAAAAGTGGGCACAAGTTCAGAATAAAATGTCATTATTGTTTAAGAACAATAGTATGTGATAGTGAAAAAGGAAACTCTTGCACTTGCCTGACTTTTTATCCACTTGACGTAACTATTGCAATGAAGCATGCATGTTAAAGATAAATGAAATAAAATGATAAAACTCAGAAAGGGCTTAGTGTCTGGTACGTAATAAGCACTCCATAAATGTTGGCTCTTAGGTCTTATCAGTAAGAAAATCAGATTAAGCATTCTAATAGAAAACATAGATTTTAGGCAAAGGGAGAACACACACATTTTTCAACATGTGTAAAATTAAATTACAGCACAAATGGACCAAATTGAGAACCTTCCAGAGATATATAGAGGCCTGAAAATACCTCTACAGCATAACAAAGACTCGTAGGGACTTTATAAGAAAGGCTTAGGAACATTTGTTTATTTTTTAAAAGACTGCCCTATGGGAACCTAGAGTGAGATATGAAGCTTACAGGCTTGAGATGATCCTCCCCAAATTTGGGGGTTGTTTAATGTAAGTCATCTTGGGTTTTAAGCTGGCTATTTCGGACTATTCCCTTAACTAAAACAAGACGGCCCCCTACCTTCGCTGAGAGATCTCAGAATCCCTGAAGTCTGGCAGCCTCCACTAAGCCAGCTGCTGTTTGCAGGATTCTGATGATCTGGGACTTCCCAGGTGTCAGAAGCAAACAATAGATCACAGCTGGCATTAATTGGCAGCACCCTGGTTGGCAGTCTCAGCAGAGAGAGGCCAAACACTGAACAGGCCACAGAGAGAGGACTCCCCTCACTCAGCTAATATTAATTGAAATGTCTTCGTGGAATGCTGTTTTGCACATTGCAATGAAAACAGTTTGTTTTTAGGATTTAAACATCCCTCCGCTGTGTTTGCAATCTGAACACTACAGCATGTGTTAAAACATAAGATCCAGGGAGGCAAACTGACTATAAACAGAGTAGTTTAGGAGCTGGGGGGTGGGGAAGCTGTGTCTCTCTTTTGCAATTTTCAAGCTCAGTGAAGTGCACAGTAGTGATAACACAGCACAAGCAAGGGAAAAGAAAGAGATATTTAAAACTTCAGAGGATTTTTCACTGTGTGCATTATTGGTAAAAACCCTGGAAAAGAAAAAAAACGTTTTAAATCCATGACTTTTCCCCCTGATATTGCCCTCTTAAAATCCTAGACTATTCTGCTAAATATTATCCTGGTTATCTGGGGTAATAGTCTCAATCCATCCAGTTAAAAGATATCAAGGAATGTGGTGCGCGGCCAGTAATATAGATTAGTATGCTAATGTTGTTCTAAGGGTAGCATTGTTAAATAAGCCTGCGATATCCCTGGAATCAGACTGAGCACACTATGCCAACCCATGTGTATCATTTAGGATTATACATGGACTGTTAAGAATACAGAACAATTGCTTCACATTTCTCTGTGCTGGTGTCATCTCCCTTGCAAATCTGGGAACAACACCCATATCTCATCTTCAGCTACTGACATTTGTCATAAATTTCAACTGACCTTTTGCCAGAAGAGCTTCAAGATGATTTTCTTTTTATCTTTTCACAGTCTTCAGCATGTCATGATTCATTCCGGAAGTATTTGGAGCCCAGCACTGTGCTAGATATTACAGGAGATGAACAAGAAGCAGGAAAATCAGTTCCTACTTGGGTAATCAAAATATGTTTTCATGACACAACTAGACAATCTGGAAGACAGTGATAACCTGCTAGTGTGAACTGAACACATCAGGGCCGAAGAGGTAGAAAATAAGGCATACTTTTAGTTTAGCCATCAAAGGCTTCGTGTAGAACATAAATTTGGAACTGTGTTTTGAAGAAATGTAGAATTTGCATAAGAAACAATATTTCAAATTAAAGGGGGAAAAAAGCAGAAGAAAAAAACTGATAAATAGGAAGTCCATAAGAAGGGAAACAAAAATATTCTGACTAGAATAAAGGGTACACTGAGTTCTTTTATGCAACAGAGAAGGGGTGAAGCTGTGGTTATATTGGTTCATTCTCCAAATATTAGAATATTCCAGATTTTATAAATAAAAATGTTTACACAAAGCAGTTAAGTGATTCTCCAAAAACTGTGAATCCAGTTGATAAGTTATGTTATAACTTAACTTACTGTTAAGTTTGTTAATAGATCTGAGCAAAGACAATAAAACCCAGCCCTGGAGTAGTATTAACTCAAGTCCTGGACCTGCTTGAAGTGTTTGCGAAAAATAATTTAAACCCATTCCCTTTCCCCCAGATACTGGAGTAGGAACACTTCTCTAGTTCTTCTTTGACAACTTAAATTATTATTTTCTCAGCAGGTGCAAATATCTCTTTAGCCCACTTTAGCCACTCACGTGCCTTTCTTCATTTTCTTTCCCCTATTTTTCTCCCACTTTTAGCTTCCCACTCATCTTCAAAAGATGAGTGGAGAACACAGAAGTTGTTTTTTTTTTTTCTATCTCAAAGCAATCCTACTTATATAATTTTACCATGTGAATATAAGCTTGCTAATACCTTGAACTCAGTTTGCACAACTGTAATACCTAATAGGCAGTGTGCTGTGGGGAACAAATTGTATGTAACTAAAGCATTTTGCTCAATTTTATTGGACAGAATGTCATGCAAAGAATGAAAACCATTAACTTAAAAATATAAGCAAGTACCTTCATTGCCATATACATAACTTAATGTAGGAATGCAATTTATATCTTAGGTTGGAAAAAAGTCTCATTTAGATTAACTTTCAGGACAAAAGTAAAAACTTTGATCACTCTTTACCTAGGAAAAACTATGTGATTTAGGACAACCCATTGTCTAGCCAAGTAATATCTATCCTGTGATAATCCTTCCCACCTACTGAGTATCAGTCACAGGAGTGAGGGAATTTAAGATGAGTTTTAAAGCTAGGAGAGTTAAAGCAAATTATACTAACAAATTTAAATGCAGTCTCTGGGGAATCAACTTACTGTTGTAAATACTTAATTCTTTCATTACAGTTACAACATCTAGTGGTAGAAATAAACTTGCACATCACTCTCTATTGATGTGCTTAGAACCTATCAAGTTGCTTACAAATGGAATTCAAAAAGAAAGGATTTATTTATTATATTTGGAAAATGCTTTGTCATCTCTTAAAGTAAGGATAGACATGCAAAGATTCTACATTTTCACAGGTGACACATTCTCCTGGATTTAAATACTGCAGTGGAGGAATTGGGAAGCCTGATTTTTTCTTTCACTCAACCTACATCCTTGACAAGCTACCTATATGAACTCAGGCAAGTTCTTAAGCATTCAGAGCTCATTACTTATGACCTAATAAACAAAAAGGTGTGAGAACCGGAATAAAAATAGAAGCTTCAAGTCAATCTGAGAGATTTTGCTCAGGAATGGATCAGATTAAGGCAAGCTCTTACCAAACAAAGATAATGCAGAAAGGAAATCATACAATTATAGAATTTTAAAGCCAGAAACAACCTTAGAGCTTATTGATTCCCACCTGCTCATTGTGCAAATGATGAACTTGATATCTGGAAAGAATAAATAAGATACCCAGGGCCATTTAGCTAAGCTGTGCTGCCATGAAAGGAACCTGGAAAGTGAAGCAATGCATGCGCACACAGACGTTAAAATGTTTAGAAAGAATGATTTCGTTAATATAGGTAATGTTTGTGCAACGAGAAAGCCATTGGCAAAATAATACACTATATTAAAACAGAGACTTTTCCTCTCTTGATTTCCCTTCTATAGATGTGTTATTGCAAAAGTGGTTCCAGCCCCAAGGCAAGACAAATAAGGCCTGTTCTTAATGGTGTGTGAGTCTCCTCTGCCATGCTGGCTATGAAGAAGTAAAAGATAAGGGTGAAAAAAGTCAAAAGAGAAAAAAGAAAATCACTGCTATTGAGGTCACCAAGCCCAGAGGCAAAATCGTATCAAAGTACTTTATTGTATTGTAGATAAAATGGATTCCCTAGCTTACTAATTTTGTCTTGTAGCAATTAAAGGGATAGATAAAGAAAAAAAATCTAAGACCAGTTAAACTTAACAAAGTTTATTCGAGCGAGAAATAAATTCTAGAACAAGGCAGCATTCTGGACTGAAGATGATTCAGAAATGCCCCTGTTCAACCACATATGTGGGTCATATTTATAGCCAAAGAAAAGAAAGTAACATACAGATAGAACCTGATTGGTCATTGCTCTGCATTTGCCTTATTTAGGCAGGGCATGACCAGCTGGCAGGCTGCGACCAGCGGAAGCTTGACTGCTGTGATGGGCTGAGTGCAAAAGTTCAGCAAATTTCAGTATTCCTAGCTAAGACGTGCCTTGAAGCTGAAGCTGAGGTCACCTCTCAGCTCCATTTTAAGGGCCTTAACTAAACGGATGCTATTTTCTTCGTCAGTAGATAGATATAAAATAAAGGACATGTATACTCATTGCAGTTATTCAATAGGTTCCTGGTATGATTTGCATTTTCATACTTTTCCTTTATAATTAATATTCTCTGTATTTCGAACTCTTGTACAGAAAAGATTCTGGAACTGTCTGAAGCTCTCGATTTATCTAAACTTATTGGCACTTTCCTATCAGTCCACCATATTTGCAAGTCTCTCCTGTCCTAAAATAGGCCATCTTTTTAGCCTTTTTACCTCTTTCTCCTCTTCTGTCTTTCCCTAACCAACCCTTTGATAAAATCATCCTGATTCAGTCTCCATGTTTCCTCGTTTACTCTCCTCCCTGCTCCACTGTCACTTTCAGACCACTCTCTTCAGTAGCTCTCTGTTGCTGGTTTCACAATAACCCCAGATCACCATATCCAAAGACCTCTTCTCAGTTCACATTCTCCTGGATCGTGTTTGGTATCCAATCACCTTCTTCTGTGAATGCAGTCCTTTCTTTTATGGCTCCCTTAAAGCCACTGTCTCCCAATCTTTATGAACATTTTCTTTTTTTTTTTTTTTTTTTTCGTCTTTTTCGTGACCGGCACTCAGCCAGTGAGTGCTCCGGCCATTCCTATATAGGATCCGAACCCGCGGCGGGAGCGTCGCCGCGCTGCGCTACCGAGTGCGCCACAGGCTCGGCCCTTTATGAACATTTTCTCAGTCTCTTGCTGAGTCCTCCTCCACTACCTGTCCCCCATTCAGTCACTAACAATCTCATTCACACTTTGGGTTTCATCTACACCAGTGGTTCTCCACAGGGGATGATTTTACCACCAGGAGACATTAGGTAATGTCTGGAGAAATTTTCGGTTGTCACGACTGCAGGGGGTAGGGGGCATTGGCTACTGGCACCTCGTGGGTAGAGGACAGGAATGTTGCCAAATACACTACAGTGAACAGGACAGCCCTCCAAAATGAAGAATTAGCCAGCCCAAAATGTCGATAGAGGATGAGAAATGACCTACACCTACCTGTTTATAATGTGAGTATATAATTCATCCACAGCTTACATCTCTCAACTAAATTCCAGACCTATTTTTAATATATCTCCCCATACATGTCCAGTAATTACCATTATTTGCCTCCAAACCTTCTCTTTTTTATAGTCCCTCTTCCAAGTAAAGGCTTCCTTTACTCTGAACTCAAGTTAGAAACCTTGGAATCATTTTTCATTCCGTCTCTGTCACCTCCACACCACCTAAGTGTTCTATTTTACTTTATAATCTCTATCATATATCATTTCTCATTCCCTATCACCCCTGCACAACCATGCTCTATTTATTTTATAATCCAGTAACCTCCTGGGTGATGTGGGTGACTTCAGCCCCTCCCCATTACATTCCCTTCTTTATGCTACAACAGCCATCATTCTACAGCCAAAGTTCATCCTGTCCCTCTTTTACTTAAAAATTGTCAGTGACTCTGATTGCTTAGAGGAGGAATTCTTAAGCTGGATTCCAGGATTGGAGGGGAGGAAATGGAATGGGACTAGAGGGAATTTCCATATGCCACCTAAAATTGTAGTGAAAGACTCCCGCAGTGGGTAGTCAGTCAGTTCAGGGAGACCCTCCCAAGGAACAGCGAGACCACGGCTTCGGATGCAAAAACAAGAGGTTTATTGAACACACAGGTACCCGGGCGACTCAGTCTTTCGAAAGACTGGCGCCCCGAGTAGAGCTCCTGGGTCCTTTTTATAGCAAAAAGCGCGGGTACAGAAGCCTCCGGGCTGGGGCCCAGGTGCATAACTGCAGATATCTCAGACCTGCCCTCTTGGCTGTACTTTCCCTATACCCTTGTAAAAAGCACTTCCTTCATTCCCCCATTTCTCTTGTGGATCGCTCTAATCTTAGAGCGGAATTAAAAGTTATCTTCGCCATTTAAGGTTTGGTATTTTTGCCTAAGGACCAGAATCTTAACTGCACTTACCCTATCATTGATGAATTGGACTAACCTATTGATGACACAGGGCCCCAGAATGAGCAACAGAAGAAGGAGTACTAGGGGCCCGGCGATGGTTGATAGTAGGGTAGTGAACCAAGGGGAGTTATTGAACCAACCTTCAAACCAGTTTTGATCTTTTTGGCGCTCTAACTGTCTTTTATCTAGTCTTTGTTTGAGTTTGGCCATGGTGTCTCGTATCACACCTGAATGGTCTACATAAAAACAGCACTCCTCTCTGAGGGCCGCGCAGAGGCCTCCCTCTCTTAAAAACAGTAAGTCAAGGCCTCGCCTATTTTGGAGTACTACCTCAGATAGAGAAGTCAATGAGTCCTCTAACTTGCTGACTGAATCCTGGAGGGCCCGGAGGTCAGTGTCCATGGCAGTCTGGAGCTCGGTTAGGCCCCGCTGGAGGTCTATAGGTCCTTTAATCAGAGCAGCCGAGCCGGTACCTATACCTGCCACAATTCCCAGTAGGACAGCTAGGGTAAGTGTGAGAGGTTCTCTCTTAAACCTGGGATGAGGGTTGTCATAGGCCTGCAACAAAGTTTCTTCAGGATGGTAATAGATGCGAGGAATCAGCTGAACCTGGACACAGAAATCCTTAGACTGATTAAAAACTGAGAGGGAAACGCAAGGGGTGAGACCGGTGCTGCAAGCCCACCAGCTATGGTTGGAGGGGAGAAGGTACTGATGGTCCCCGGAGGAATTGATGGATAGGGTCTGGTTGCAAAGATGTTGATGGGTAGAAGGTATTGTTCCTATACATAACCCTTGTCCTGTGACCTCTGTGAGAGTAAGCTTTCCCTGGGTCCCCCAACGGCAACTCTCGGCGCTGGTATAATTGGCCTCTCCCAAAAAGGCTATTCCTTCATAGTAGGGGGGGCTTATGGCCAGACAGAGCCAGCAATGCTCTGTGGCGTTCGGGTTGGTGGCATTTAGAGCTAGGAAGGCCCCCTGTACAAGACCAAAGAGCCTGTCACCCGTGGTGGGGGGTAGAGTGCCTGGTGATAGGAGGCTCTGTGTAGCAGTGCTCCTTTGTGCCGCGGGGGGTTGCCTGCTAGTCATTGGGAACAGCTTGTTGCTAGGAGGTCCCTGTTCTGCAAGGACGGGGTCGGGGCCCACTGCCACAGTTGGCATATTGGTGATCTCTAGGCGAATGGTAAACTGTACACCTGGATCGTTTCCCGTCAAATAGAACCTTAGTCCCCAGGTTCTTCCTTGTGCCCAATCTCTGGAATTTTTTTTAAGGGGGTTACACCAGCCGGAGTTGTCACAGCTTTTACTGCTACCGTTACGTTCTACAGTTATGAGGTCCCATGAGGAACTAGGTCCCCAGTAGACTGTCCCCGTGGTTTCACAACCCCATTCTTTGCAATATAGGGATTCCAGCCCTCCGCACCTTCTAGCTTCTGAAAGGGTCCGGCCATCCCGGGGGCACACGTAGAAGGGGGAAGCGGCAAGCCTGTTTCTAGCTCGAGGATAGCTGCACCCTGGGACCCCCCAGGTGATCTGATTATAAGCTTTTGTATAGTCTGAATCAGGGGGTCTGATCTGGGCCTTGGAGGCCGATACACTGGATCCCGGGATATCCCAGGTTTCAATACCCGCCGCCAGGGCACATACATCAGGTTTAAGATCGGGCCACCAAGTCCAAGGCGGCTGGGTAGCCTGTTTGGTCCAGACAACTTCTCCAGTTTGGGACAGTACCTTCCAGGTGAGGATCACAGGCCGGTGGGGGTTCTTACCCGGTGGACTCATTTTTCCGCCGCCGAATACGCAGCTTAAGAGGATGATCAGTCCTTTCCAGCTCCCAGGTCTCGTTTGGTGCCGGGGGTGGTGCAGGCTTGAGATGGGAAGCATGGACCCAGGCAGCGATGCCATCAACTTTTACTGCGGTCGGGGTGGTCAGCAATACCAGATACGGGCCTTTCCACCGAGGCTCAAGGTTGCTGGGTCGATGGCGTCTGACCAGCACTCGGTCTCCGACCTGGAACGGGTGGGGGACAGCTATGGTACCGGGCTGATATGCCTCTTTGATCTGGTCCCAAATCTGGGTCTTCACAACTTCTAGAGCCTTTAAATGGGTAAATAAGACAGGGAGAAAATTATCATCGGGACCCAGTGTTCCTCCCAACTCAAGTATGGGGGGGGGTCCCCCGTGGAGGATTTCATAAGGAGTCAGACCAAGCTGGCCAGGGGTATTCCTGGCTCTGAACAGCGCTAAGGGAAGGAGGGCCACCCAGTCTTTTCCACCGGTCTCTAAGGCCAATTTAGTTAAGGTCTCTTTGATGGTTCTATTCATTCTCTCTACTTGACCTGAGCTCTGGGGCCTATACGCACAATGTAACTTCCAATTTATCCCCAGTTGTGTGGCCAGTCCCTGGCTTACCTGAGCAACAAAGGCTGGGCCATTATCTGACCCGATCACCTTGGGGATCCCGAAACGGGGCAGGATTTCTTCTAGTATCTTTTTACATACAGTCAGGGCCGTTTCCGTTTTGGTAGGAAAAGCTTCTACCCATCCAGAGAAAGTATCTACAAATACTAGCAGATACCTGTTCCCATACCGGCCAGGCTTTACCTCTGTAAAGTCTACTTCCCAGTATACGCCGGGTCGATCTCCCCGTTGTCTTTTTCCGGTCTCTCGGTAGGTGGTAGTCGCATTAGTCATGGCACAAGCCGGACACCGATTGGCGACTTCTTGAACGGTGGACCGGAGATTCGGGATGGAGAGGCTGGTGCGGCTCGTTAGTTGAAGGAGCTTTTCTGGTCCTAAGTGTGTTAGCTGATGTAACCGCTGAATGAATTCTTTTCCCTGGTCAGGAGTGAGCTCTCCTGGCCTGGTCTTAGCTTGAGCAGGCTCGATTGGCTCTTGAAGCTTTATAGTTTCTGCTAGCACCCTGACCGACAGGGCGGCTTGTTTTGCAGCCTCGTCGGCCCTCCGGTTCCCGGCCGCCACAGGGTTATTTCCTCTCTGGTGGCCCGGGCAGTGGATAATGGCGACCTGCTTAGGGAGGTGAATGGCCTCTAGCAGAGCCAGAATTTCTTCTTTGTTTTTAATGTCTTTTCCAGCCGAAGTGAGCAGTCCCCTCTGTTTATATATTGCCCCATGAATGTGAGCAGTGGCAAAAGCATACCTGCTGTCCGTGTAGATGTTGATGTTTTTTCCTTCGGCTAGGCGTAATGCCTGCGTCAAGGCGATTAGCTCGGCCTTCTGGGCTGATGTCCCTTCTGGCAGGCTGCTTGCCCATACCGTCCGTTTGCCATCTACGATGGCGGCCCCTGCTCTCCGCTTACCTTCCACAATGAAGCTGCTACCGTCTGTATACCAGGCAGGCACTCCGGGCAATGGCTGGTCCTTCAGGTCCCGTCGAGTCCCAGCTTCTTCAGCAAGGATTTCTGAGCATTGGTGTACTGGGGTGGATTCTGACTCGACTGGTAGTAGGGTAGCTGGGTTCAGGACAGCAGGGGGCGCGAAAGATATCCTTTCGTTTAGCAGCAAACTCTGGTAATGAGTCATTCTGGCATTGGTCATCCACCGATTGGGGGGCTGCCGCACAATACTTTCGAGGCTGTGGGAAGCAATCACAGTCACATTTTGCCCCAAGGTTAACTTATCAGCGTCTTTGAGGAGGAGTGCCACTGCAGCAACCGCTTTTAGGCAGGTTGGCCACCCACTGGCCACTGGATCCAGTTTTTTTTGATAGATAAGCTACTGGCCGTCGCCATGGTCCTAGGGTCTGAGTAAGCACTCCTCGGGCTACACCGGCTCTTTCATCTACGTATAGAGTAAATGGTTTGGTGAGGTCTGGGAGAGCCAAGGCGGGGGCAGACAGCAAGGCTTTTTTTATGTGGTCAAAAGCCTTTTGATGCTCCTCAGTCCAGGTAAAAGGAATGTTTTCCCTTGTCAGGGGGTACAAGGGTGCAGCCAGGGAAGCAAACCCAGGAATCCAGAGCCTGCAGAATCCGGCAGTGCCCAGAAATTCGCGGACCTGCCTGGGGGTTGTGGGAGTAGGGATCTTCATAACTGTAGCTTTCCGGGCCGGGGTCAGCCATCTTTTTCCCTCCTTGAGCAGGTACCCCAAATAGGTGACCTCCTTCTGGCATAACTGGGCCTTTTTAGCTGATACCCGGTACCCCAACTTACTCAGTTCCTGCAAGAGCTTTTGTGTCCCTCTTTTGCAGCCTTCATATGTGGGAGCTGCCACTAGGAGGTCGTCCACATATTGGAGTAATATGACCTGGGGGTTGAGAGCCCTAAAAGGAGTTAAATCCCGGTGGAGGGCCTCGTCGAAGAGAGTGGGTGAGTTCTTGAACCCCTGTGGCAGCCGTGTCCAGGTCAGCTGACCAGTGTTACCTTTTTCTGGGTCTCTCCACTCGAACGCGAACAGTGGCTGGCTGTTGGGGTGTAGTCTGAGGCAAAAAAAGGCATCCTTGAGATCCAAGACTGAGTACCAAGTGTGACTAGGCGGAAGGGAACTC
The DNA here is from genome assembly GCF_027409185.1 of Cynocephalus volans. Classification (NCBI taxonomy): domain Eukaryota; kingdom Metazoa; phylum Chordata; class Mammalia; order Dermoptera; family Cynocephalidae; genus Cynocephalus; species Cynocephalus volans. The sequence continues at coordinate 96,765,702 of NC_084468.1, read as the reverse complement.
AGGAGGCTGTATGGGTTTGGGACTGAGGGATGAATGTCTTGCACCCTTTTGTTAATTTCTCTCAAGTCTTGGACTGGCCGATAGTCATTGGTCCCTGGCTTTTTTACTGGTAGCAGAGGGGTGTTCCAGGGCGACTGGCAGGGCACTAAGACCCCTAGGTCTAAGAACCTTTGGATGTGGGGTCTGATGCCTTCCCGGGCTTCTTTAGTCATTGGATACTGTCGGACAGCCACCGGTGAGGCACCCGATTTCAGCTCTACTACTACTGGTGGGACGTTATTGGCCAGTCCCATACCTGTCTTTTCTGCCCATACGGTGGGAAAAAGTTGGAGCCAGGATGGGTCGATGGAGGGAGAGGCCGGCTTTTCATACAGCCGGTATTCTTCTTCTAGGTTTAGGACCAGGCACATGGTAGAGTGATCTCCCCATGTTACTTGTGGGCCCTCTGTAGAAAACTGGATTTGAGCTTTTAGTTTGGTCAGGATGTCCCGGCCCAACAGAGGAGTAGGGCACTCAGGTATGACCAAAAAGGAATGGGTCACTTGCTTATGTCCGACCCTTAAAAGTCTCTGTGTGGTCCAGGGGTAGACTTTGCTGCCGGTCGCTCCTACTACGACTGTCCGCCTGGACCCTACCTTCCCCATGGGTTGGGTCAGTACCGAATGTTCAGCCCCGGTATCGACCAGAAACTCGATGGGGGTCCCCTCCACTGTCAATGTTACCCTAGGTTCGGGGAGGGGGTCCGAACCTTGACTCCCCTAGTCGTCTAGGGATAGAACCCTAGCTTTTTTGTCGTTTTTCTTTTTTCGGGGGCATTCCCTTGCCCAGTGGCCTTTCTCTTTGCAGTAGGCGCACTGGTCCCTGTCGAGAGGAGGCCTTTTGTCCCTAGGTGTCGGTCTTGCCCGGTTGCTCAGGGTCCCTTTCTGCTTATCTGTAAACCCTTTATCACTTATTACTGTGGCCAAAATCCTAGTTAAATTTTTTTCTTGGCGTTTATCACGCCGCCTCTCTCTCTCTTCTGTCTCTTTTTTTTCTCTTTCCTGTCTTTCTTCTTCTGTTTCTCTCTTGTGGTACACCTTTTCTGCCTCCTTTACTAAGTCTTGTAAGGAAAAGTCTTGGAGCCCCTCTAGTCTTTGTAACTTTTTCTTGATATCTGGGGCTGACTGGCCGATAAAGGCCATGGCAACTGCCGCCTGCTGTCCCTCAGAAGAGGGGTCAAACGGAGTGTATCTCCTATATGCCTCCATCAGGCGTTCCAAGAAAACCGAGGGGGGTTCTACCGGTCCCTGCAAGACCTCTCTTACCTTAGCCAAATTGGTGGGGCGCCGGGCTGCCCCTTTGAGACCTGCCACTAGAGTCCGGCGGTAGACCAGAAGACGCTCCCTACCTTCGGCCGTGTTGTAATCCCATTGAGGTCGATTGAGGGGGAAGGCCTCATTAATGAGGTTCTCGAGTTGTGTAGGGGCCCCGTTGTCCCCGAGAACGTTCTTGCGGGCCTCCAGAAGAATCCTTTCTCGCTCTTCAGTGGTGAAGAGGATCTGGAGTAGCTGTTGGCAATCGTCCCAAGTGGGCTGGTGAGAGAACATAAGGGACTCAAGAAGTCCCGTGAGTCCTGCTGGTTTTTCAGAAAAAGAAGGATGGTTAGATTTCCAATTATAAAGATCTGCTGAGGAAAAAGGCCAATATTGTAGAGGAACTAGGCCGTTGGGCTCGGCTGGGGGTCCTATGGCTCGGAGGGGTAAAATCACAGTGGAGTCAGGACCTGAGTCGTCTGCCGGACTGCGGGCACGGCGACTCCTGGTCCTAGCGGCTGGTCCCTCAGGATCGGAACTATCGGGCGCCTGGCCCGGCACCGGTCCGATCGCCTGAGGGGCCAGAGGAGGCGGCAGGGCCGCCGGGTAGGGCGGGGGCTCAGAGAGAAGGAGCGAGTCGTCTGGTGTCGGGAGGACGGGGGGTTGGGGAGGGGCGGAAGGCTTCCTTGTAGGTGGCCTTTGAGTATTTTCTGATCCCGAAACAACAGCGACTTTGCTGGAGGGTGGCACCCAGGGAGGGGGATTCTGGGCGAGGTCTTGCCATACCACGACATAGGCAACCTGGTCCGGGTGTCCTCCGGTCTCCTGAAAAACAATCTTTTTAACTGCAAAAATGACAGTAAGATCAAAGGTTCCCTCTGGCGGCCAACCTACGCCGAATGTGGGCCACTCAGACGAACAGAAAGTCTGCCATTTTCCTTTTTTGATCTCCATGGACAGATTGTGAGCCCTGGCTTTGACATCTTTCCAATGATCTAGAGTAAGGGAGAGGGGCGTAAGGGCACTTTGCCCCATCTCGAAAATTTCCAATAGGGGAACGACGACGCAAAGACCTATCACAACTAAGACAAAAAGAAACCAGAAACGGCGACGAGACCGAGTGCCGTAGAAATAGAAGAAAGAGTCCGATGGCAGAGCGCGCCTCCCGAGACGCGGTGAGACCAAAACACAATAATCCTCTGCCAAGGGGTCCACCAGGCGTCCCTGGTCCTCCCCTGATCCTGGGACGTCTCCCAGGATTGCCGGGTGGCGAGCCCCCGAACACGTCTGTTCGCTACCCGCACTTCGCTCCCAGAGCGACTAACCCGGAACAAACTGAAACCAAAATGCGCGCGCTCAGAAAAGACAGTCAGAGTCACAGGATTAGACACAGAAACGAGACACAGAGCAGTCGCTGGCCAGCTTACCTCCCGCAGGTGGGTCGGTGGTCCCTGGGTAGGGGTCTCCGATCCCGGACGAGCCCCCAAATGAAAGACTCCCGCAGTGGGTAGTCAGTCAGTTCAGGGAGACCCTCCCAAGGAACAGCGAGACCACGGCTTCGGATGCAAAAACAAGAGGTTTATTGAACACACAGGTACCCGGGCGACTCAGTCTTTCGAAAGACTGGCGCCCCGAGTAGAGCTCCTGGGTCCTTTTTATAGCAAAAAGCGCGGGTACAGAAGCGAGAAGCAAGGTAATTGGTTAGTTTAAATCAAGCCAGGGGTGAACTTCGGTCAAGTGGGAGTCCTTGAAACAGCTGAGGGGCACTCTTGAAACTTTAACTGACTTGTCTATTTCTGGGAACTATCCGCCCTTGGCTCCGGGCTGGGGCCCAGGTGCATAACTGCAGATATCTCAGACCTGCCCTCTTGGCTGTACTTTCCCTATACCCTTGTAAAAAGCACTTCCTTCAGTAGATGAAATTAAATATGCAGTGCATTTTTCTAAAAAAATTAACAGCTTTCATTAGATTATGGCTGTGATTCTCAAACTTTAGCAAACATCAAAAACTCCTGGAAAGCTTGTTACAATACAGACTTCTGGGCCCCATCATAGATTCAAATTCAGTACATCTGGATTTGGGACTGAGAATTTGCATTTCTACCAAGTTCCCAGTTGATACCAATGCTGCTGATCCTGGAAGCACATTTTCAGAAACATTGTGTTACGCTGAAAGTATCTGGAGCTTGTATAAAAATACTGAGTCCTGGGTCCCATTCCCAGAGATTCTGTAGGGTGTGGCCTGGGCTTCTGGATTATTTTTAAAATCTCCCTGGGTGATTGTAATATGCAGTGAAGTTTGTGAACCCCTGCTCTAAGAGATCCAAAATAGGTAAAGAGCCTAGAGGAGAAAGCAAAAATTGTTTAGGATAAAACTTCCTCTTCTGGCTTCCACCTGCCTCCCAGGTCCCTAAGCCACCCTTCCTCTCTCACCTTCTCCATCACCTCACGCTTGACCCTCTAAATGTCCACACCAATTAGAATCCCCTATGCACACTGTGAACTCTCCTGCCACTACGCATTTGCTCATACACTTTCTTCTGCCTGGAACATTCTTTCCCAAACTTTCTTTCTGGAAAATTCTACGCATCCTTCAAAGCTTAAATGTTATCCACTCTGATTTCCTCAGACCCAAACCCAGACTCAGCCACCACTAAGACAGAATTATCACTCCCTATTTCATATTCCCATAGCACTTCATTAATAACTCTTGTTTTTTTCACACAATATAAAAATTAGTTGTTTACTTGCTGAATTTCATTAGATTGTGAGATCCTGGAGGGCTGCGAGTATCTGGTGCCTCAAGCAGCACCCAACACAGAGCAGGCATCAATATGATTCACTCATTCACTCATTCATTCATTCATTCAAGTAGGTAAAGGGAAATCACCTCTGCCTACACTTTCCCAATTCGTTCTCCCAAACTTTTTCTATTTTAAGATTTTACTGTATTTTAAATAGTAAGCAAATTTTTTAGATGGTGAAAGCTCCTTGAATGAGCAGAGTCTTCTGAATGGTTTTCAAAGTCAGAAAGGGAGTCGTGTCAACAGCTTTACTTACTTAACTATCATAACTGAATATTTAATTTAACATATTCAAATACTTAAAGTTCTCACTGGTAAACCTGCAAATAACTACTTTAAAAAGTGTGTGTGGTGGGAGAAATAACTATAAAAATGTCAAGTTAGGAAAGCATTGATCTGTTTCTCTGGGTCTAATTGTTGCCCTATGTAACTCAATGGGAATTCTCTCAGTGAATTACACAGTGTGTGAATCAGGCCCAGATGTGTTCCCGAGTCTTCTCTGCTTCATTTACAATAAACTTTTTTTTTATGTTTTCTCTTCCCTGCCCATTTAGAATAGTCACATATAAATAAGTTGCATTCTGGGCCGGCCCGTGGCTCACTCGGGAGAGTGTGGTGCTGATAAATAAGTTGCATTCTACATTTTAAATCCTCAAAAAAAAAAAATACACTATGAAGTATAAATCAAATCTCTATAATTTTGTGGTTTAAAAGAGGAAGAGAAAAAATTTACCATAGTGTCAAATATCTATGAAAATGTAGCAAAGCTGCTAATTAATATGATTTTTTGGATCAAAATTTAAGTATATGAATCGGTCAAGAAGCATTTTTAAAGGGTAACAAAGCACTGAGTGACTTTGTGATTCTTTCTGTAGCCCCTTTCTTTGTCATGAACACAGATGACAGCAGCCAAATTTCTAAGGATTTTCGATAGTTGAGCTACTGTTACTTGTCATTGTAAAATTGTTACAAAGAATTTGTCATTTTCCCAACTCTATAAATACGGAGTACATTTTACAATATGAGTTTCTGAAAACAGACTAACTGAAAGTATTACAGAGGATTAAACAATATGTAACCCAATCATCATCTATTTTTTATTATTAGCTTTTCTATTTCTACAAACAGAATATACATAGTTATTACTCAGAAATTCCACCAAAGGACCAACACTACTCAATGCATCCTGCCTTTTCATTTCTCGAGTTCCTTAACTGAATTCTAGGAATTAAGCAATTCTCATTTGACAGAGCCAAAAAAAAATTTTGTCTAGTTTTTTCCTAGGCTTAAATTTCTAGGAATCCATTTTTTTTGTTGTTAAGTGATTTTATTTTTACTAGTTTGCTCTACTTGTTAAAGAGAAATAGGACACAAAGAATCAAATTTAAAGTGTGTGTGTTATCTGGGAAAACAGTGAATTCTTAAATATTGTGAATCTCGGTCAGTAGTATCATCATTTTATAATAACACAATCCCATTACAGATAACTGGTAGCATAATTTTGATACTGGTGCCTCCAAGTCAAAAGTTGTTGTTGTTTTGTTATTGACAACATGAATTAGTCTTCAGTGAGAATGAGTCTTTTCTGACAGTCTTCCTGAATTACAAAAGTTCCTTGGATAAATCTAAGACCCATGGTTAAAGCATCATTAATCAGTCTTTAAAACAAGCACCAAAATTTACTGTGCTCTTTTTTCTCCACACCTCTGTCTCCTCCTCACCACCCCAAGGCAACATGAGGAATAAATCTAATTCTTTAATTTAACTAATTGCATTACCTCACTGGAGACTTGCTATGACACTGTCCTCAGGCGCCCTATCTACCAAGACACCACATACATATAGGTGAAACATTTTCAAATGAGGTCCTCTTCTGATATTTACTCTAAATAAATTTCATTGGACGAGGTCCAAAATGAACTCAGGTTACCAGGAATTTCTAAGAGTAATTTCGCTAATTTTGTAGTTGGGATTCCATGTGCCGGAGTAACTCAGTGAGTGAGTGGGCAGGATGATATGTTCTTTCAAGTTAAAAATAAATGTAAGTCAGGAAGAGTGGTTTGATTACGTTGCTTATCTATGACAGCTCTATAGATAAAAGAGTCCTCCTCGGTGGTACCATTTGAATACTAAACGAATCCACTCAGGAACAATTTAGTGTTATAACTATAATTAGTAATCCACATTTAAATTCAAGAAACATACCGACCTCCTCCCAAAACCATAGGTAGAATATCATGCTAACTTTGCCTTGGCTTTGGGAAGCCAAAAGCTAACCTTACTTTTGTCACTGAGATATTTTCAAGCAACCAAAAGTTATCTTTTTCATAGTACAGGATAATTTTAAGTGAAAAATCTTGATGCACTGTAAAATATTTTAAATACTTTTATTCAACTTTATGGCCCTAGTTGGTTCTTGCAAATTATTTTGGTAGCCAGTGAAATGTTCATGTGAAATTTATTACTGCCAGGATCTAGAATCTTCAAAATACATTTGAAGAAAAAATAAATCTGAATAATTAAAGCAGCCCTTCAATTGTTTTCTCCCCAGACAAAATTTGGACTATGAGAAACAATGATATTTTAACTGTTGGGAGAGTCCCAGAGTTTTACAAAATTGTGGCTATTTGTTTGTTTGTTTGTTTGTTTGTTTGTTTTATTAGTTCAGAGAAGACTAGCTCTAATTTAGTCAGAAATTTAAGCCCAGATATTAAATTTTTTATGTCCAATTTCTTAGCAAAGGAGGAGCATATTATGCTACTGTGATAGGTAGAGGTGTTTGTTTTCGGTGAGATAGAGATTTTCTGCAGACCAGGTGTTAGTAATGAGATAATTTATAATTACTTAGGGAGCAGGACCAAGATGGAAACAATCAATAACAAAGCATACTTAGCAGGTGTATATAGGATTCACCAATTGGCTGATGGGAATCAAAGTTCAGCAAACTTCCTATGTTGACATTTTCTGTATTGATAACTATAAAACTCCTAAAATTGTTTTGTTAAACCTGGGAAAGCAATTAAATTTTGTTTTGCTTAATCTTTTATTTCTAACTCTTTATAGTTGATTTTCTCTATGGTATTGAAAACAATAGTAACACAAAGAACTTGTATTTTCACATATTAACTAATAAGCTTTCTCCTTAGTAATTCTTTTCTAAGCTTTGTCCTTTCCCAGTTCAAAGATTTTGAGACATCCATTGCCTTAGGGCAGGGTTGATACTTTGGAGAAAAGAACAAAAGAGTAAAATCCTTGGCTTTGGAGTGTCAAAGACTTGAGATTCAGGCATAGGACAAAAAAAAAAACCCTGGAATGATAAGTACTCTCGGTCAGAACCAGTTTTCTCTGCCCATCCACCTCCAGACTAGATGAAGTTGGCCACCGGGAGGGAGAGAGGAGGAGCACACAAGAGGAAACAATGGTGTTTGAGTAGCCTTTGGTGTCTGAACAAAAGGAGGGTTGATAATGCTGGAACCTCCAGATAGGCTTAGTGGATCTGACAAGGGAGGGGTTCTGTGGGTGGAGGTCAGGGAGCCCAGAGAGTGTCCCCAGGCCCCCACCTGGCACAGGGGATATTGGTATATAGATGGTTTGCATGGAAGCAAAAAGGGTCTGAGAGAGCTGAAGACAGTTCTTCATGGTCCCATCCACAAGAACAGAGAAACGTGTCTTGCTCAAAAGGAGGTGTGAAGTAGCTGAGAAAATGAGAGCTGAGAGTATCTGAAAGAGTGAAGACCCTTTGGGATTTGAAAAGGAATCTAAGTACATCAATAACCAGAAACCTGATGAAATATGGGGGTTTCGATGGATGCCCACAGAAAAAAAAAATGACCAACATTTCTTGACAACACGTAAGCCCTCCAGTAAGTAGGTTCAGCCCTGTGGATGCAGGTGGAGATCGTGAATGCACTAAAGTCTCCGGTGAAACACATCTGGCACTAAGGGCTTCAGATAAGATGCTGTGACCTGCAGTATTAACCCTATTTTATATAGGAGGAAAGAACTGTCACACCAAGATTTGGGCTTAGTTATTTCTGATTCCAAAATCTGAGCCAATACATTTTATTAGAGTAATAATGAGTCATTAATGTATTATTCAATAAATAACATGGAGACAACTGCTTCATCTTTTTGAAAAGAAAATGACTCTTTATGCCAAAATAAATTCCAGATGGATCAAAAATTTTTAATTACAAAATTGAACCATAAAAGTATTAAAAGAAAACATGGGGAAATATTTCTTTAATTTTGTAATGTGGAAGACCTTCCTAAACATGACGCAAAACCAAGAAACTATTAAGGTAAATGCCAAAAAATATAAATAAAGCTGAAAGGTCAGTGACAAAAAGAAAGAAAAAATGTTGCAACATATTTTGATAGTCAAAGTCTAATTTTATAATTTACACAACAAATTTTTTTTAAAAGACTAAAAATTATAATAGAAAAATGAGCAATTCATGTAAATAGACAATTCACAAAACTGGAAATAAAATGGCCAGTAGCCTGCAAAAGATACTCAGTCTGAGTCATTATTAGAGAAATGCAAATCACATAAAAGTTTTAAACTTTCAGATTGGTAAAATTTTTAAAGTTCCAGTGTTGATGTAACTTCAGAGAAATAGGTTATGAAAAATTTGGCACTTTTGATAGGAGCTTTAATTTATATAAATTTTGTTAGTATAAGGTAGTAATGATCAAAGTCAAGAATGAATAAACATCCTTTAACTCAGCAATTCCATTGTTAAAAATTGACTCTAAAGAAAAGATAGTGTTCACACTGATTAGAGTGTTCTTTACAGAGTTATTTATAGTAAGAATAACCAGGAAAAAAATCTAAAGGCTTATTAATGAGTATGATAAAATATATCATTTTACCCTCATTAAACAGGACATTATATAACCATTAAAAAAGTAAAGTATATTTCTAGGGACTCAAACAGATGGTCTCTAAGCTGATTAAGTGAAAAAGCAAAGGTGTCTCTCCACTCCATCATAAAAAAAAATTTAAAAAGAAAGAAAGCAAAAACAAGGTATATATCAATGTTTATAATACAATCCCACTTGTGAAGACCTTGAATATGTATACACACACACATACACACCCAAATATGTAATATCAGTGTTGATTTTTTTACACAGGTAAGAAAAGAAGTGGCTACCTTTCAAGAGATTACTGGGAATAGGAGTGGTATCTTGAAAAAAGAGGTGAATTTTAATTCTCATATTGTAACTTTCTGTACTCTTTGTGCATACATTACTTTTACTTTGATTTTTAAAAAATAGTCTTTTCTTATGAAAAATCAAAGACGTTGGAGTTGTTTTGTTTTTGCTGGTTTAAAATTAAAAACCACATTTCAGTAAGTAAGTCGCCCCTCCAGAGATCCAGATATCTGCAGCCACCAGCAAGGAAAGAATTCTGTATGGCTTAACATATTTCTAAATTATTGGTTTTGTTATTACAAGTACTTGATTTTATTTTCATATCTCAAATGACTTCCATAAAACCAAACTCAAAATAACTCAAAACCTAGCTAAAAGTGGTTTGGAGGTGCTCACCATGTTATGGTTAGTCCCTAATTAAGTCAATTGGTAAAGAAGTGTCTGCATATGTTTCTAAGCCCCGTTTCCTAGTGTGTTAGCAAAAAAGGTATGAAGAATAACAAGAGGAATGAAAGACGTGTCACCTGCATTTAGGCAGCAGATACATCACACCTGTACTCTTCCCTCCATGGTCACGAGGCTACATACCACCAGCCCTCCAGTCTCAGCTCAGATGCCACTTTCTTGGAGAGGCATTCCCTTACCACCTATCTAAGGGACCGCTCACCCACATCCTCCTTACTCTTCACCTTGGCTGCCTGCTGGTTTCCTTCTTGACTCTTATGAATTGTGGTTATGTTTACTTGTTTGTGAAATTGGTTTTGGTCTATCTACCTCATTGGAATGTATGCTCCATGAGAGCAGGGCCAAGGTCAACTTGTCTACCACTGTGTTCCTAATGTTCACTCTCACCTGGTGTAATCATGACACATAATTAATATTCAAGAAATACTTGTCATATAGTTTAAAATATAATAGTTATATGTGTGTGTGCGCATGTGTGTGCATATACATATGAAGAGAGAGAGGGAGACTATAATATTAAAGTAGCTAGCTTTGAGTACATACACTGTGTACAGTATTCAAAATATCTATATATCACATTCATGCCATATTTAAAACAACTTTATAAGGTAAATTCCATTAGTATCCCTATTTTACAGGTGAGGAAACTGACACATAAAAAGATTAAATACCTTGACCAAAGTCATATCCAGTTAATAAGAAAAAAAGGAAAAAATATATATATATATCAGCTGAATATCAGCTATATGTATTATATATACAATTTCTATTTATATATAAAGTACATAGTAGAGATTTGCTTTTTTAATTCTAACTTCAAGGCTGAAACAAAATCAGAAAGAAATAGGAACTCTACCCCCAACAAACCACCAAAAGAATCACCAAATTAAGACAGTTTTATTTCTCTTTTCACATGAAAGGAGGAAACACATTTCTTGTGAATAATGTGGTAGGACTTCCTCCTCCCTCCATCCTTTGGAAAAGTACATCAATTCTTTGCAGAAAACTCTGTAAGTAGCTTTATAGGGTCCACCCTGTGAATGCTCTTGTATGACTGCAGAGGACTCCAGTGAAGCCAAAAGCAGCAGTGATCTGTTCTATCGTGTGCAGAGTATAGTTGTCACTTCACTATTTATATCTGGCATGTGGTTATATAGTGTCACCATCAGCAGAAGCAACAAAAATAATTCTGAAGCATAGTTCCTGATGTTTTGAAAGACAGTGTGAAAACTGATTCCCTTTAATTTATGAATTTTTCAATAAAAGAAGGTAGTATGAATGATAACACAAAAATGTAGGACATTTTCTGTGAAAGCTCAATGAGAACAAATTGAACAAAAGGATTAAAGCAAATGAAAGATTAACTTACCTTAACAAAAACATCCAACTCTTCGATGCCGAATTCTTGTTCCTATAGTAAGTCTTTCTTTTGTATTCAATACATGCAGGGCAAGGCTCTGTAAACTGATATGCAGCCTAAAACAGACACACTAATTATAACAGTGCATATGTGTTTCTTTCTCTTACCCAGTGGCTTCATTCATACCAGCCAGGAAAATCATGCTAGCAACACCCATTTTTAAAAACAATAGTTACTTACAGGATTCTCTGAAATCATTTCTCCATTAAAGTGTATTTATGTATTTGAAACAACCAAAAAACAAATATTAAGCAGAAAAAATGAACTACTGTTAAAACTTTTTAATATTAGTGAGTAGAACATCACTACCAATGAATCAAAATTACTTTAGACAGACGATTCTCAACCAGGGACAATTTTGCCCAGAAAGGATATTTGGCAATACTTGGACACATTTTTTTGTTATCACAACTTGGGAGTAAGGTGGGGGATGCTATTGGTATCTAGTAGGAGTGTCCAGGGATGTCACTAAACATCCTCCAATGCACAGGACAGCCCCCACGAAAAAGAATTATTTGGCCCAAAATGTCAATCTCTCTATTGAAGACCCTCTAGCCCATCTATGGTGTGAGAAAGACAACTCTGGAATAGAAATTCAGCTGAAACCCTAGCTTCAAGGGTTTATATTTTTTTACATTTTCCTTAACAGTTTCTGGGTTTTGTGTAATTTAACAAATGTTGTTGGAGCTCTTAGTATGTTCCAGAGACAGTTCTAGATTCTGGGGATGCAGTACTGAACAAAACTGATGAGTCCTCACTGAGATTACATTCTACTGGGGAATACAGAGAAGAAGCAAATAACACATAAAAATATGTGTCCTAAGTTAGTGTCCTCAGGGAAAAGACTCTGGCACAAAGTTTAGCGTGTAGGAAGTTTATGAAGGAGTGCTCTCAGACTCAACATCTGCGGAGTATTGATGAGTGAAGTAGAGGAAGCAGGAGTGAATAAAAGGAGAAGATGAGCTAACATGCTGTCTGACAAGGGCCTCCGCTGATTCCTTGGGGAGCTCTAGAGCTGCACTGGCTCTTCATGGTGTTCTCCACTGAGGCAAAGGGGCCAGGCCCTTAAACTCCCACAGCAACGGTCATTCAATGTGTGCTGCCTCCAGAAAGGGGGAATGAATGTGGGTAAGGCAGCTTTCTCCCACTGAGGCTCATTCTCAGGGGAGGATTCAGCTGAGAACTGCCACGCACACTTCCAGCAGCAGGGGAAATGAGTAGTCAGTTCTGAGGGGGACAAATTTGGGCAGCATATGATAGAATCCGCTATATACACACCAAACAGCAATGAATGAAATAACACCAAAGATGGAGAAGGGTAGAGGGGGGAACAACCATTTAGAAAGAATTATCAGGAAAGGTCATTCTGATAACATGCCTCTGAGCAGAGGTCAAAAGGAAGAAAAGGAGTAAGGCAAGGAGAGACTGGGGGAAGAGTACAGCAGGCAGGAGGGACTGCTCTCATGAAGGCCCTGAGGCAGGAATATTTAAGGAACACCAAGAAAATCACTTTGACTGAAGTGGAGGAAGCAAGAAGGAGATTGGTAGGAGATGGGATTGAAAATAGCTAGGGTATACATTGTGTAGAACTTTTTGATCGTTATAAGGCTTTAGGATGTCTTCCCAAATGCAATAGAAAGTCGGTAGATGGTTTTGAAGAAGCTTGTGATGTGATCCGATGTATAGATGGATTATATGGAGGTAAAAGTGGAAGCAGGGGCACAGGTGGGGGCAGGCATAGTGTAAGTGGAAGATAATGGTGGCCGGAGCCAAGGTAGTAGAAATGACTGTGTTTTTAAAAGTAGGGATGTCATCACCTCCATGTGGGTGGCCCACAGCCACCACAATAGCCATGGCTGTCGTGAAAGTGGCTAGATGCCACAACCACCATGCAGGTGGTCCACCAGCCACTGGAGTGCATTGACACAAGGAGAGTCACCAGCAGAGACCAGAGAAAAGAAGAGGATGTCTCTCACCACAAAGCCCTTTCCAGAGTGACAGAATGAGCATTGGCTCTACAATAATATTAGGGGACCTGATCACACCTCTCAGCATTGGACAGATCGTCTAGGCAACAAATCAACAGAGTAACCATTACTCCCTCAGAGGGAGAGAAGACATCTAGGGTGATTAGAGGGAGGACGGGGAGGGAGGAGGGAGAGAGATTGGACAGGGGCATGAAGAATAATTATGATTTGTAACAGTATATGCTAGTAATATTGATTTGATCAACATACGTCAATGTTGAACCACAAAAATATGTATAATCAATTATAATTCAATAAAAATTTTTTAAAAGATAGCAGAGAAAAATATAGAAATAAAGGTAGAGATGTCGGTATTTACTTGTGGATTACATGTGTACTGCAAGAGAAAAAAAGAAATTAATGGTGACTCCAAGATTCCTGAGCAACTGAGTGGATATGGGTATTATTTACACATATAGAGATCTAGGTGAAGGACAGGTTTACTGGGGGAAATCAGTTTTGCCATGTCCAGTTTGAGATGAATTAGGTATCTGTATCAGGGATGATTAGGTTTGACTATGAGTAACAGAGACCCAAAATAAGAGTAACTTAAATATGCTAGAAATTTTAATCTCTCCTGCACAAGAGTCTGGAGATAAGCAATCATTCCAGCTCTCTTCTCTATTTGCTCTGGAGTGTGGGCATCATCTCACAGTTCAAGATTAAGCTCTAGCTCAAGCAGCAGGATGGAGAAAGGTAGAAGAATGGGCAAAGGGTCTCAGAAGCTGCCATGTGGCACTTACCCTTGGCCAGAAGTTTGTCACATAACTACATCAAACATCAGGGGTAGGGGTCAATGTACAGGCTTTATTCTGAGCTGCCATATGCCTACTGAAAATTATACTACTATGGAATAAGAGCGAATATTGGAGGACAGCTAACAATCTCTGCTGTAATATACAATGGAAATCTCAAATAGGCAGTTGAATATACAGATCTAGAACTCAGGGCTGGAGTCAGAACTGGAGACATAAATTTGAAAATCATCAGTTCATAGATGGTTATAATTAAATTTATGAGACTGAAAGAGATTGCCTCAGATATAAGTACATATAAAGAAGAAAAAACTCACATAAGCCCTGGGTAGGTTGTATTTTCCAAAGATGGGTATAGCAGTATTTCCCATCCTGCATCTCACATACAATGTGACCTTGCTGTGTCTCCCTTTAAGAGGTGGAGTCTATGCCCCCTTCTCTTGAATCCAAGTGGGCTTGTGAGTCACAATCAAAAGAATATACTGGAAGTGACACAACATGTCTTCCAAGGCTAGGTCCGAAAGGAGATGCAACTTCTCATTATAATTGGAAACACTTGCACCTGGAGCTACGGCTATCCATGCAAGAAGTCTGACTAACCTGAGACCACCATGCTGTGAGAAATTTAAGTCACATGGAGAGGCCAGGGGTAGGCTTTACAACTGGCAATCCCAGTGTTCACTGGCCGGTGATACGTGTGGACCCAAGCACTTCAGCCATGAGGCTAAGGAGAAGCTGGTCCAGTGTGCTGGCCTTAGATCCCTCATCATCTCTCAGCTCCCTACGGAGTGACCAGCTTCAGGGAGGAAACCTAGGGAAACATTTTCTCCCCAATTATTTAGTTAGTAATTAGGAAAACGTACTTTTAAAAATGACTAGAGTTAGCATCCATAATCCTAGTATTATTTCCTTTTGTCTAGTAATAGTGGGAAACTAGTGGTAGGACTGAGAGTATGTCTGACTGATCTTTCTGAGTACTGAACTCCCTGTCTACCCACAACAATCTCCACCCTCCAACACGCACACACACACACACGCACACGCACACGCACATACCCCTATGAGGAAAATACATTTGCCGTCAATATTGTTTTTCAGCCACCTACCTGTCTCTGTCATTTCTCGCCACTCTAAATTATAAAGTCCCAAATACAAAGACATTTTTATCTGTGTACATAGAGTTTTATATTACCTAGAACTGTTGTAGACACTCAGATGCTTGTCATGCTTGGAAAATCTTTAAAATTTCTTCAGATTAGTTGAGGTTTATAATCATTGTAAGCATATTTGTCCTCAAAGCTACAAAGGTGAGATGAGAAATGAATTTTATGGACCAGGAAGAACTCAAAGGAGTAACATGGGTAACGTGTTTACTGCCAGACCCTCGGGAGGCAGCATCATGGAGCTAAGTTCCTTGATTTGAAATAATCAGTTATGGACTATTTCTCTAAAATAGAAGGCAAACAATTTTAATAGAGACTCTGTACAATCATTGATATCATTTATAAGATTACTGATTATCCAATGGTATGACTGCAATGAAGTGATTATAAATGAGCATTTAGAAAAAAAGCTAAGAGTTATCAAAGGATGAAATTATTTCAGAAGTAATTATGAACCCTGAGTTATTATTTCAGCTTCCCTTTAGAATAAATTTACAGATGGCCATTGCTGTTCTTAACTTTTGCACCTCTGGATTCATGAATGGAGACAGTGGAAGTTTCAGAAAAAATGTAACAGATGGGAAAAACAGTAATAAATATTCAATAAAAAATAAAGCCAAAATTTAAGCAAAATTTACAATTCATAAATAAAGAAAATATCCCAGGTTGATGTCAAGTATGTTTCTTTAACATATGAAGATTTCTGAGAGTTTGAGACAAGTCTGATTTTGCATTTTCAAGGTGTGCAGTACACTTGACAGATTAAAAAGTTAAAGTCCATCTACCTGCCCATCCCTACACCTTCACCTTCTTCACTGCCTCCCCAAATAATTTCTATCACCATTATTACCCACTCAGCTTGCTTAGATAATAGTAGAGTAAATAGTAGGAAAGGTCACAAGAAAGCAAAAATTAAATTCCACTATCCCTCATTTACTATTCACCTGTTTTAAAAGTAATTTCCTCCAAGGTGATACTGTAAAGTAAATAAGATCTGGACAATAATATTAATTTATAACTCATAATCAATTTAGAGGAAATATGTTCTCTGGCTGTGGCACACACATACACATGAATTTGACCAAAACCAAAATAATAAAAGATTAAATTTTAAAAAAAAAATTAGTAATACAAAAACATTTAATTTCACTTACATGTTCTTAACAGAAGTACAATTTGATGTCATTGTTTCATTTCTTTATGTGTAACATCAAAATATCAGTTCTTTTGTCCTTCAAGTTGATTTCAAATAAACAAAGAAATTTGGAGAATTTGGATGGATGGAAGGAAATAGTTTTGACCTTGAATTATCAAAATAATTGCTTTCATTTCTCCATGACCCAGTTTGAATGAAGAAAAAAATCTTAATTTACTGGCAATATATCACACAATATATTAACACATTTTTTAAAACATGGTCTAAAGTAGAAATTATATTTTTCAGAATGGGAACATTTTAATCTTTATGAAATATATTTTTTAATTTATTATTATTGAAAATATCTTACATTTATAGTTAAATGTTTTCAATTATGACAACAGCATACAGATGTTTTATTTTATTTGGTAGCTGAAAAAGCCCTTCATGTTAGGTAAAATAGGTATTATTATCTTCACTATTCAAATGATGAAACTGAGATAGAGGTACAGGATCTTGCCCAAAAACATATAGCTTTGGATGGTAACTGACAAGAGAACCCAGGTATTCTGACACTCAGTCAGTATCCTTGTCATTGACTGATAGAAGTTGTCACTCTGCTGGGCCAGAGGTTAATTCTTTACTTAGTTTAGTGATTTATTAGTCATGGTTTAACAAATGTAAATAATAAAATAACCAAAAATTGAATCTATATGCTCCTAAGAGCTTGAGAAGAAAGTCATAACTAGAGAATAGTTTCCCATAGCACTTGTGAGCATACTCTGCTACAGAATGAGCCCAAAGTGGCCAGGAAGAGAAAATGTGTTTATATGTTTTATCTTTACAGGGTCTTCAAGTTCCATTTAACAAGATCTTGTGCTCAATAAAAGTTTTATTTAACGTCTAGACTGGCCACAGTGAAAACTCTTTTTCATGTTTTTTTCAAAGAAAGGTGCTCTTGGAACATTGGGGGAAAGCAATAGATATGATCTCTCATGACTTTAGCAAGGCTTTCGAGTTAGCCTGGATGATAGAGCCATCAACAAATTGGAAACACAGTCCGGTCACACCAGTGATCAAGAGCTGTGTAGCTATTGCGTGGTTATCATTGGCTCAGTGTCAAACGGGTGGGAAATGAATAGAAAATCCCAAATGTAAATTTGTTTAACATTTGCCATCAGTGACCTAGAGAAATGGAGAGCTTATTTAAGTTTGCGGCTGGATAAGATGAATGTCCTTTCTGGCACTAGAAATCTCAAAAATGAAGACGAGGGGCACAACAGAATCAGAATTCCACATATCTTTGATTAATTGGAAAAGAAGTAGTTGGGGAAATAATCAAAAGCAACAAAACTAAGAACAGTATAGCATCTTTGAGAAATGTGATTAAAAGAATGCAGAATGAAAATTATTAGCAATTGCTTGACTTTTTGTTGTCTGCCTCTGTAACCCAAGCTCACAGTGGCTGCACTCATACACACACACACACACACACACACACACACACAGTATACCAAAAAGAAGTAGAATTCAGAGAGAAAAAATTGTGGTGGGTATCTAGCACTTTATATAGAAACTTTATTTTCCTTTAGTGGGACTCAGAAACTTCTAGTGAAGACTACCTTTCCTTAAGAGTTGTTGTTGTTGTGTGGTTCTCCAATTTAGCACAGGCTGTATGTTTTATGAAGTTGTACAGCTCCCTGAGTAAAACAGAAGTATGGGAGGTAGAGGAGGACATTGTTAGTTTTTCTTTTATAAAAGACAGGTTTAAAATTAAGTGATTCGGCCAAAACTATGCGGGGAATAAGGTACTATGACAATGTGTTAAAAATAGAAATTTAAAAGTTGTTTAATGCTGTGTGTATACTTCTCAGCTAGACAACTCTGTCTTCTCTACTCAGCTTTCTTCTAAGACATCTTTGAAAATAATGCAAAGTGTCTGAATATGACAAACCTCAAGCTATGAAATAGAATAGATGATAGAGAAAACTAAATCACATAATGCTGAAAGCTTTTCCTCTCTAAATTTGCAAATGCTAACCTGAAGAGTATTTCATTGTCTATTGGCATAATAACTTCTTTTTCCTAAGAAGTCCCACAGATATTTTAGTTGAAACATTCCTAGAAACTGTACATATGTAGTATAAATTGAGACCATGGCAATATTACTGCAGTTCAGGTAGAAAGGGCAAACAATAATATCTTTTATTTTTAAAAAATCAATTTTTGTTTATAGGTGGGATTTTGCTATTCGAAGGAGGGCAAAAGGATAATAATGTTTTTATCTCTATATCTGTCATGTATGAGGAGAAATGTAACTTTTCTATAAAACAGCATTCTCTTTGTTCCCTCATCCAGCACCAAGACAGATAACTGTAAAATGTGTCAGAGTTTTAAGAAAACAATACAAAATCAATTAAGTCATTTCATGTAATAACTAGGAAGGAAAAGTTTATATTTGTAAATTTTCCATCATTCAGCTCACTTAAAAATTTGCCCACCTAGTCTGGAGTTACCAAATGTAATCTGTGATGAAACACTTCTTTGTCTCTGACCTCTCAAAACAAGTATACTCATTTTGAAACAGACCTATTTAATGCTCTGTGTGTTTGGATATACATATACAGAAATGCACTACATAATCACATTTCAATCAACAGACCACATATATGATGGTGGTCCCCTAAGATTATAAAGGCTATACCATATAGCCTAGGTGTGTAGTAGGCTATACTATCTAGGTTTGTGTAAATACACTTTCTGATGTTTGAACAATGATAAAATCACTTAACAACACATTTCACAGAACATATTCCTGTCATTAAGTGACACAGAACTGTGTGTAATACATATAAACATATGTGTGAAAGGTAAGAAAATCCCTTCACTAGAATTCTGTTTTCTTTCATATAACTAGCCAACCTCTGACCCTAAATTTTTGCTTGGGAGCCCAGAATTTAAACTTAAAGATGTTTGGCATGAAGTAGGAATTTAACTTGAAGTTTTATATTTTTCCCTGTAGTTCCATAGAAGAAATTAAGTGGTTCAAGGTCATTACAATTTATAGAACTTGTATTAATTTTTACTGATTATTTCATAACAGATTTTAAAGGAAGGCAGCAATAAAAAATGCATTGAGATTATCCTGAAACTTCTTGGATTCCTTTTATTGAAGAATTTACAGAAGATATATGTTCTGAAATATTTTTAAGAAAGCATTTCATGCCATAGCACATCACAATGATTTCCTAAATATTTCACCAAAGTATAGAAACAAAGACATTGCCACACATGCTAAAAATATGGCCCATCATTTTCTTGCCAAAAACAATCCTCCCTTAAATCAGCTTTGAATATTAAGTATATTCAACCTCTTCATTTAGTTTATAACTCTGCCATCCTTGACTTTTCCAAGTTCTTTTTTAATCCATTTCTACCTCTACAAATAACAGCTACTTGTGGTAAAATCTTTGTCAAATTAAATCAAATAAAACTGTACTTCTTTTTATTTATCCCACAGAGGTTTCAAACTGAGTCCCCTTTATCATTTGTATTGGTTTGCTAGGGCTGCTGCAACAAAGTACCAAAAACTGAGTGTCTTAAACAACAGAAATGTATTATCTCACAGTTCTGGAGGCTGGAAGTTCAAGATAAAGACGTCAGCAGGTTGAGTCTCTCTAAGGGCTGTGAGGGAAGCATGAGTTCCAGGCCTCTCTCCTTGGCTGTAGATGGCCATCTTCTTCCTGTGTCTCTTCACATGGCTTTCTCCCTGTATGTGTGTGTCTTTTTCCAAATTCCTCCTTTTTGTAAGAACTCCAGTCAGGTTGGATTAGGGCCTATCCTAATGACCTCATTTTACCTAGATTGTCTCTGTAAAGATCCTATCCCCAGATAAGATCACACTAAGGTGTTATGAGTTAGGATTTCAACATATGAATTTGGGTAGTGGGGAGAGGGGGTCACAATTCAACCCATAACACCATTGTAGAGCTTTTCTTTATGTAGAAAATTCTTTAGGTAAAAAAAAAATCTGAGTAATTTGAAAAAAATCATACCATGTCTCTGTGGGTGTGGCCAACTTGGGTAAGAAAAAAACAATGGGTCTATGCAAAGACAAACCACCATCCAGACCCGCTCACTTTTGTCTTAGAGGAAAAAAAAAAAAAAAAAAAAAACTTCTTTCAATTAGAACTCTCTTGGTTGCAAATGACAGAAAGCCCAACCCAAATTTGGCTTAACCAAAAAGGAAACGTATTGGTTTCTGTAACTGAAAAAAGACTGGTTCGGGACATGTCAGGATTTGGGGCTTAAGCAATGTCATCAGGACAAAGTTTTTCTACATTACTCAGCTTTGCCCTTTTTTATCGGATTTATCCTCTTAGAGTTAAGTCCAGCAGGAAAAAAATTTTCTACAATCACCTGCAAAATTCACTTTGTGTCTTATGGTCTTAGATTGGGTTATGTGCCAGTCATGGTGCCAGGAGAAGGAGAAGCTCTGAGTCGAGTCTGAACTCACAAACCACGTATCTAGAATCAGTGGTGGAGTCAATTCTAACTGGACAGATAAAAATGGGGGAGAAGTTGATCTCTTTTTTTTTTTTTTTTTTTTTTTTTAAATTTTATTTTGTCGATATACATTGTAGCTGATTATTGCTCCCCATCACCAAAACCTCCCTCCCTTCTCCCTCCCCCCCTCCCCCCCAACAATGTCCTTTCTGTTTGCTTGTTGTATCAACTTCAAATAATTGTGGTTGTTATATCTTCTTCCCCCCCCCCCGGTTTGTGTGTGTGTGTGTGTATGTGTGTGTGTAAATTTATATATTAATTTTTAGCTCCCTCCAATAAGTGAGAACATGTGGTATTTCTCTTTCTGTGCCTGACTTGTTTCACTTAATATAATTCTCTCAAGGTCCATCCATGTTGTTGCAAATGGCAGTATTTCATTCGTTCTTATAGCTGAGTAGTATTCCATTGTGTAGATGTACCACATTTTCCGTATCCACTCATCTGATGATGGGCATTTGGGCTGGTTCCAACTCTTGGCTATTGTAAAGAGTGCTGCGATGAACATTGGGGAACATGTATACCTTCGACTTGATGATTTCCATTCCTCTGGGTATATTCCCAACAGTGGGATGGCTGGGTCGTATGGTAGATCTATTTGCAATTGTTTAAGGAACCTCCATACCATTTTCCATAGAGGCTGCACCATTTTGCAGTCCCACCAACAATGTATGAGAGTTCCTTTTTCTCCGCAGCCTCGCCAGCATTTATCGTTCATAGTCTTTTGGATTTTAGCCATCCTAACTGGGGTTAGATGGTATCGCAATGTGGTTTTGATTTGCATTTCCCGGATGCTGAGTGATGTTGAGCATTTTTTCATATGTCTGTTGGCCCCTTGGATATCTTCCTTAGAGAAATGCCTACTTAGCTCTTTTGCCCATTTTTTAATTGGGTTGCTTGTTTTCTTCTTGTAAAGTTGTTTGAGTTCCTTATATATTCTGGATATTAATCCTTTGTCAGATGTATATTTTGCAAATATTTTCTCCCACTCTGTTGGTTGTCTTTTAACTCATTTAATTGTTTCTTTTGCTGTGCAGAAGCTTTTTAGTTTGATATAATCCCATTTGTTTATTTTTCCTTTGGTTGCCCGTGCTTTTGGGGTCGTATTCATGAAGTCTGTGTCCAGTCCTATTTCCTGAAGTGTTTCTCCTATGTTTTCTTTAAGAAGTTTTATTGTCTCAGGGTGTATATTTAAGTCCTTAATCCATTTTGAGTTGATTTTAGTATATGGTGAGAGGTATGGATCTAGTTTCATTCTCCTGCATATCGATATCCAGTTATCCCAGCACCACTTGCTGAAGAGGCAGTCCCTTCCCCAGTGAATAGGCTTGGTGCCTTTGTCAAAGATCAGATGGCAGTAAGTGTGTGGGTTGATTTCTGGATTCTCTACTCTATTCCATTGGTCAGTGTGTCTGTTTTTATGCCAGTACCATACTGTTTTGGTTATTATAGCTTTGTAGTATAGCTTAAAGTCAGGTAGTGTTATGCCTCCAGCTTTATTTTTTTTGCTGAGCATTGCTTTGGCTATTCGTGGTCTTTTATTGTTCCATATAAATGTCTGGATAGTTTTTTCCATTTCTGAGAAAAATGTCTTTGGAATTTTGATGGGGATTGCATTGAATTTGTATATCACTTTGGGTAGTATGGACATTTTCACTATGTTGATTCTTCCAATCCAAGAGCATGGAATATCTTTCCATCTTCTTGTATCCTCTCTAATTTCTCTCAGCAGTGGTTTGTAGTTCTCATTATAGAGATTTTTCACCTCCTTGGTTAACTCAATTCCTAAGTATTTTATTTTTTTGGTGGCTATTGTAAATGGGCAGGCTTTCTTGATTTCTCCTTCTGCATGTTCACTATTGGAGAAAAGAAATGCTACTGATTTTTGTGTGTTGATTTTGTATCCTGCTACTGTGCTGAAATCATTTATCAATTCCAACAGTTTTTTTGTAGAGGTTTTAGGCTGTTCGATATATAGGATCATGTCATCTGCAAACAGGGACAGTTTGACTTCATCTTTTCCAATCTGGATGCCCTTTATTTCCTTCTCTTCTCTGATTGCTCTGGCTAGTACTTCCAACACTGTGTTGAATAGGAGTGGTGAGAGTGGGCATCCTTGTCTCGTGCCTGTTCTTAAAGGAAAAGCTTTCAGCTTTTCCCCATTCAGGATGATATTGGCAGTGGGTTTGTCATATACGGCTTTAATTATGTTGAGATACTTTCCCTCTATACCTAACTTATAGAGGGTCTTTGTCATGAATGAGTGCTGAACTTTATCAAATGCTTTTTCAGCATCTATAGAGATGATCATATGGTCCTTGTGTTTGAGTTTATTAATATAGTGTATCACATTTATTGATTTGCGTATGTTGAACCAACCTTGCATCCCTGGGATGAATCCCACTTGATCGTGATGAATAATTTTTCGTATGTGTTGCTGTATTCTGTTTGCTAGTATTTTAGTGAGGATTTTTGCATCTATATTCATCAAGGATATCGGCCTGTAGTTTTCTTTTTTGGTTATATCTTTACCTGGTTTTGGTATGAGGATGATGTTTGCTTCATAGAATGAGTTTGGGAGATTTGCGTCCGTTTCAATCTTTTGGAATAGTTTGTAAAGAATCGGTGTCAATTCCTCTTTGAATGTTTGGTAAAATTCTGCTGTGAATCCATCTGGTCCTGGGCTTTTCTTTGTTGGGAGCCTTGTGATAACAGCTTCAATCTCCTTTATTGTTATTGGTCTGTTCAAATTTTCTACGTCTTCACGATTCAGTTTTGGGAGCTTGTGTGTGTCCAGAAATTTATCCATTTCCTCCAGATTTTCAAATTTGTTGGCGTATAGTTGTTTATAGTAGTCTCGAATGATTCCTTGTATATCAGATGAATCAGTTGTAATATCGCCTTTTTCATTTCTAATTTTTGTTATTTGAGTCTTCTCTCTTCTTTTTTCTGTTAGCCATGCTAATGGTTTGTCAATTTTATTTATCTTTTCAAAAAACCAACTTTTTGATTCGTTGATCTTTTGAATTGTTTTTTGGTTTTCAATTTCATTCAGTTCTGCTCTGATCTTAATGATTTCTTTCCGTCTGCTAACTTTAGGATTGGATTGTTCTTGTTTTTCTAGTTCTTTAAGGTGAAGTGTTAGGTTGTTCACTTGCCATCTTTCCATTCTTCTGAAGTGAGCATTTAATGCAATAAATTTTCCCCTCAATACTGCTTTTGCAGTATCCCACAGGTTTTGGTATGATGTATCATTGTTTTCATTAGTTTCAATAAACTTTTTGATTTCCTGCTTGATTTCTTCTTGGACCCATATGTCATTAAGTAGAATGCTGTTTAATTTCCATGTGTTTGTATAGTTTCCAGAGTTTTGTTTGTTATTAATTTCTAGTTTTAATCCATTGTGGTCTGAGAAGATACATGGGATAATTCCAATTTTTTTGAATTTATTGAGACTTGATTTGTGACCTAATATGTGATCTATCCTGGAGAATGATCCATGTGCTGATGAGAAGAATGAATATTCTGAGGTTGTTGGGTGGAATGTTCTGTAGATATCTGCCAATTCCAATTGGTCTAGAGTCTTGTTTAGATCTTGTGTTTCTCTACTGATTCTTTGCCTAGATGATCTGTCTAATATTGACAGTGGAGTGTTCAGGTCCCCTGCTATTATGGTATTAGTGTCTATTTCCTTCTTTAGGTCTAATAGAGTTTGTTTTATAAATCTGGCTGCTCCAACATTGGGTGCGTACATATTTATGATTGTTATGTCTTCTTGATGGATCAGTCCTTTTATCATTAAGTAGTGTCCCTCATTGTCTCTTTTTATGGTTTTTAGTTTAAAGTCTATTTTGTCAGATATAAGAATAGCCACTCCAGCTCGTTTTTCTTTTCTGTTTGCATGGTAAATCTTTTTCCATCCTTTCACTCTTAGTCTGTGTGAATCTTTATGGGTGAGGTGGGTCTCTTGTAGGCAGCATATAGTTGGGTCCTGCTTTTTGATCCAGTCAGCCAGTCTGTGTCTTTTAATTGGGGAATTTAAGCCTTTAACATTAAGAGTTGTTATTGAAAGGTGTTGATTTATTCCTAGCATTTTATTGGTTGTTTGGTTGTCTTAGGCGTCTTTTGTTCCTTGCTTTCTGATTTACTGTTTGGTTTCTGTGTTTGTTGGTTCCTTAGGTTGTAGATAGTGTTTTTGTTAGCTTGTTTTCTCTTCATGAATGCCATTTTTATTATACTAGCGGGTTTAGATTTTTCTTAGGTTTTTATGGCAGTGGTAGTTATTTTTCAGGAACCAAACCCAGTACTCCCTTGAGGATTTCTTGTAAGGGTGGTCTTGTGGTAGTGAACTCCCGCAGTTTTTGTTTGTCTGAGAAATATACTATTTGCCCCTCTTTTCGGAAGGATAGCCTTGCAGGGTAGAGTATTCTTGGCTGGCAATCTTTGTCTTTTAGTATTTTGAAAATATCATCCCATTCCTTTCTAGCTTTTAGGGTTTGTGATGAAAAGTCTGATGTTAACCTGATTGGGGCTCCCTTATAGGTGATTTGACGCTTCTCTCTTACAGCTTTTAAGATTCTCTCTTTGTCTCTGAGTTTTGCCAATTTGACTATGACATGTCTTGGAGAAGGCCTTTTTGGGTTGAATACGTTTGGAGATCGTTGAGCTTCCTGGATCTGAAGATCTGTGATTTTTCCTATACCTGGGAAGTTTTCTGCCACTATTTTGTTGAATATGTTTTCAATGGAATCTCCATTTTCCTCCCCTTCTGGAATACCCATGACTCAGATATTTGAGCACTTGAGGTTGTCTGATATCTCTCTCAGATTTTCTTCCATGTCCTTGATTCTTTTTTCTTTCTTTTTGTCTGCTTGTGTTATTTCAAACAGCCCATCTTCAAGTTCAGAGGTTCTCTCTTCAACTTCGACAAGCCTGCTGGTTAAACTCTCCGTTGTGTTTTTTATTTCGCTGAATAACTTCTTCAGTTCAGCAAGTTCTGCTACATTTTTTTTCAGGACATTGATTTCCTTATATATTTCCTCTTTCAGATCCTGTATACTTTTCCTCATTTCATCATGATGTCTAGCTGAGTTTTCTTGTATCTCATTCAGTTTCCTTAGAATTATCACTCGAAATTCCTTGTCAGTTATTTCAAGGGCTTCTTGTTCTATAGGATCTAGAGTATGAGATTTATTAACTTTTGGTGGTGTACTTTCTTGATTTTTTGTATTTCTGGTGTCTTTTTTTTGGTGTTTATTCATTGTGGCAGGGGGTTTCACAGTCCACCGGTTTGAGACTAATGACTAACTAAGATGTTGCTGTGGTTGCCAATTTGGTATGGCTCCCGCCGTGACTGCTCAGTTGGCCTCTAGTGTCTTGTGTGTGTGGTTGCCTCGGGTCTTGGGCTTCTCCGGGGATCCACCTTTCTGGTCAGCTTGTACTCTGCTGGGCTGGTGGATCACGTACCACAGGGTATGTGATCTCTGTTGAGCTTTCACTTTCTGTACAGGACTTCTCCCCGTTCCGTGTGCTCTGGCCCAGGCTGTTAGATCGTGCAGTGGCGACCCCACCGGGTGTGTGGTTTCTGTCGAGTCTCCGCCTCCCTGGCCGCACGTCTCCCCCCTCTGTGCACACTGTGCTGGGCTGGGGTGTGTCTTCTGCACCCCTCGTCTATCAGCTGGGCCTTCAAGACCCTGCTCGGCACCTCCTCGCCCAGGAAGTCTACCAGGTTTCTGCTAGGCACAGACGACCGGTCTCTCTGGGTGCCTTTGTAGCACTGTGTAGATCTTTCTCGGGTCTTGTTCACCTTTGTATCCCCCCGGTATAAACCGAGTCTAGTGCCCGCCTGCAGCCTGCTCTCCGGCAGGTTCAAGCGGACCTGGGAACTCTCCTACCACACTATTCCCAACCAGAAATTCGTTAGGCTTTTTTCCAAACTGGTGGTCGCAGAGATGGTATCTGCCTCCCAGTAACAGGAAGTTTACCGGGGCCGGAGTCCAGGGTGTGGTGGAGTGACAGTCGGCCCGCCCGTACTTCCTAGCCCTCCCAACACTGGTCGGGACGCCCCACACCCCCAGCCCCGCCAGAGAACCGCGGAGGGAATGGGAGAGGAGGCCGGCCCGCAGGGTCCGGAAAGCCCCGCGCCAGGCCAAGCAAATGGGCTCAGTGATGGCCGAGCAGGGCGGAGCTGCCCGCACCTGGGAAAATGGAGGCAGCACCGGGGCAGTGAGTGGCCTGGTGGTGCAGGCGGGAGCCGCATGGGCATCCACCCCCCGAACAGAGCTGTGCCAGGGATCACTCACAGTGCTGTGCCAGGTCGGGCGCTCGCTCTGTCTCTGGTTTGTTGCCTTCCGTGTTCTCGGCGCTGCCGCCTCAGGCTGTTCAGTCGCGGCGCCGCTTGGGCGCTCCCAGGAATCTTCTTTAATGCCGGCCTGAAACCTCGAATCCTGAATAGGGCAGCTGGCCGCCTTCAGTGCGGCCCCCCCAACCTCCGGGATCCTGGCTGCATCCACAGCAGCCTTGGCGCCGTGTTCCCTGTTTCAAGACTCGCTTTTGCAGCTAAGAATCAGTTCTTTTCCTGCTCCACACTTCAAAGCTGTTGCCTGTAAATGAGGCAGCCTCTCCTGCCGGGGGCAAAGTGGCGTTGAGCCCCCACGACCGGCCAGCAGCAGCAGTCCTCCCTTAAGAGATGGCAAGAGGAGTGTCCACAAGTTTCCCGGCTGCCTGAGGCCCAGTGGCCACCTTTTCCACCTCAGCTACTCCGCGCCAGCCGCCGCAGCCGCCGCCATCTTGAAACCAGAAGTTGATCTCTGAATAAAGATCAACCACTTGTTACCAGAGGTGGAGTAAATGGATATGGTATGCCAAAAACACCCAATATCTACTACAGAGGACTGAGTGACAAATCCAGAAGTCAGTGGATGAATTTGGGGATAGAGTTTCTTTATTTACACAAGACTTCTATCAACTCAAAAAAGATTAACAAAGGGTTTTAAGAACCCACTAAAATTATCATATCATGCTGAACTTATCTGTAAATAAATATCAGCTAACCCTCTGATTTTTTATGCAAAATTCCATGTCAACTAAACCTCTGCAGAAGATACCAAAAACTGAAAATAATGGCTTTAATTTATTGAGTTCGAGCAACCAATGTGGCTCAAGAATGCAGAGTACAGGCAACAGCTAAAAGAGAACAAGCTTAAGGGAAACTAAAAAAGATGTTTTCTCTCAAGCAGCCTTTTCTGTCTCTTGAGCAATAAGTCTATCCAGCTACTATACCCACTCAGGAGAAACAAATATTTTCTTTTCCAATATACTAAGAAAAAGGGAAATTTTTAAAAAATTTTATTTGAAGGGCTAACTTACTGAATCTATCTCCTTTCAGGTCATTAAAACAGTGTCACAGATTAATGGAAATGACATATCCAAGTTCACACTCTGTAAGACCATGTAAATGGGCTATGAGAAATTATTGGTTGCTGGTCTTCTGTTTCAACTGTTATTGTTCATATATTTATTGACTCATACTTAGGAACTGGAACTGGACCTAATTAAGAGAATATATATGTGTGAAATAGCTTTTTAGATAGAGATGAACTACTTTTACTGGAAGATTTTGTGACATTGTTCCTTAGCGTTATGTAGTTTTTCTTTAAGATCAGTTTAGTGGGGTCAGCCCCATGGCTCACTTGGGAGAGTGCGGTGCTGGTAGCGCTGAGGCCGTGGGTTTGGATCCCATATAGGGATGGCCAGTGCGCTCACTGGCTGAGCGTGGTGCAGACCACACCATGCCGAGGGTTGCGATCCCCTTACCGGTCAAAAAAAAAAAAGAAAAAGATCAGTTTAGTGGAAACTCTAGACTGTCTCAACCTTTAAACTTGTTTTTTTTGTTATTGTTATTTTTGGTTGGGGAGGGGTTGTTTTTGTTTTTTTCTTTTTTTCAATGAGAGGGAAGCAAGCCATGAATCTAAGAAGCATGACCAACTTTATCAATTTTAGACAAGAAGTTTGTCTGAATTACATATGAATATGAATATATGTCACTGAAAATTAAGTTTCTTCTCTCTTTTCTGTATTGGGGAAGGTTCTACCTTTGCACATCTCTCTCCCTCCCTTCCTCTATTTATCAAGAATTTTGAAGAAAAGGAGAAAGGTTCAGACCAGGCAAAAGAACATTTTAGACACTACTTAATGCAAATTGAGTTCCATTTGTCAAGTTCTCTCCAATGCACACAAAAGAACAAGCTGAAAATGGTTAGGAAATGTCAGCGATTTTGAATGTGTTACTAATTATTTCTGTACCTCATCATCAACTCAGCACTTTTATTCTTGGTAACCATGAATCACCCTGCTCACTCATTCATCACCTTAATTCGCTTTTTCTGCAATAGTTGTTTTCTTCATCAGAAATGTGTCCCCCAAAGTAAGCACCAGCCTGGATGTCAGTTAGAGGCTCACCTTCTAGTCACTTTTTCCCTAGCCATGTCCTGCCAGTTCTTCCTCTGTTCTTTAATTTCTGTGGGAGAAATGGGGAGTGAGTACAGAGTCGCTGAAAATCTAAGTTCAGCTCTGATAGGACTCTTTTAAAATGCATGCTATGAGATCTGTATTTTGAATACTAAGTTCTGACACCTTTTATGTACTAAACAAATGTCCGCTATAGATATACATTACCAGATACATGTGTATCTTAAAGTTTTAATTGAATACCCATGAAGTCAGGAACTCCCAGTGTATTCCTAAAAGCCTAGCACCTAAACCATAGGTTGCATTTAATAAATACTTGTTAAATAAACAAAGAAGCGAAAGTATGGATAATGCTAAACATACAAGGGGTCTTGTAAAAAATTCATGGAAGGATTCATATTATCTTTTAATTCTATTTTTCCACAAACCTTTTGAAGTCCCCTTGCATAAAGCAGTTATAATAAGGAAATACTTCACTATCCATAACATTGAATCATCTCTAGAAAGGATGAATCGTGTTGTTAGATGGCCAATGCTCAATTGAGCACTTTGATGAAAATTTAAATACAAGTTTGGGAGTATAAACCTGAAAACATCCAATTATTTTTCAAAGTGTGGGGGATCCCTTGAGTGAAGAAGAGGAAACTTGGAGGGAAATGCTTAGCAGAGAGGTAGAGAGAAACCCTAAATGGCAGCAGAGTCATGAAGGGACTTGGGAGAACGAGAATCACTGATGCGAAGTTTTACAATTGTTTGCTCTAGAATAGGCCACGGAATAAACCATTCTGCCTTCCTACAAAAGAGTTGGCAAATTTTACATTTTTCACTAATGTGAAGGTATTCTTTGGGGGAACTTGAGAGGTCTGCAGTTATGTTCCTTGCTAGACTGTTGCTGAGCAAGGACAGCTCACAAGATAACAAGATTATAAACGCATAAATCCTTGGGTGGGAATTTTGAAGAAATCTTGGAAGGAGCGATGGCTTACACAGGTCATGAGGCGGGAGCACGATTCAGTTCTATCTAGATCCAGTGGTGCCGAGAAACCAAGCTGTCACCTGGGCTCGGTGCTGCACACTCAGAGTGGGTGAGTGGAATGAAGACCTTAGAGGAATGGGCCTAGGATGCTCTTTGAATATGTTTTCCACTGTGCAGCTTTCAGTTCCCCAGTAAGCTCTCACCTCTCATCACCATCAAACAGCACTGACCATGGCACTTTTCTTCTGACCAAACTCCGATTAATTAACATTATTGACTGTTATTGTAACACCTAACATTTACTAAAGTCATACAATGTGGCAGCCATGATGCTAAGCATTTAACAAGTGTTACCTCGTTTACAGACATTTATCTATAATATTTCACCTCATTTACAGACATTTACCCATAATATTACTTAAAAGATAAGAAATATTATACTTGGAACAGTGTAATTGATCTATAAACATTTTTCCAATGAATGAAAGAATGAACCCTTACAATGTGTCAGACACTATTCTAAGCATTTTCCATGTACTAATTCACTGAATCCTCAATGCAATCCTGCGGTGTATAATATTATTATTCCAATTTTACAGAAGAGAAAACTGAGGCACAGAGAAGTTAAAGACTTGCCAATAGCCACACAGCTAGTTTAAACCTAGGCAGTATAGCTACAAATTTCACACTTTTAACCACACAGTGTTCTAAATGAATGACCTGAGGAAAATAAGCTGTAGAGAAGTTAAATAACTTGTCCAAGTTTACCCATCAAGTGAGAGCAGACACAGAACTCAAACTCAGGTCTGGTTGTCTTCAAAATCCACACTCTTTATTGTTCTATGCCAAAAAGACCACGCATCAATTAACTAACTGGGTTCTGAAGATCAGAGTCGAAATCTTCAAGGCCCTTACAAGTCTTGGAGCCTCTGGATAAAACTTGGCAGCCTAGAAAAGATACCAGTTGAGCAACCAGAAGAAAGAAGAGCCGGAAGTACCTGTAAAAAAGGCAAAAGACAACCATTAAATGGAACATTTTTAATTAAATAATCAAATCACCAGGTTAGGGCTGGCTTCATAGGCGTATAACCAGTGCAGTCACACAGACCTCTCTGCTCAAAAAACCCTGCACTTAGAATTTAATACTCTGTAGATCCCATATTAAAGTGACAATCTAAAAAAAAAAAAACAAAAAGCAAGGCTTAGTGAAGTAAAATAACTTGGCTAAGCTGGCTGAAATTATTTGAGTTTGCATTTTGTAAATGAAGTCTTTGGAACAATGGATCATGTAAGAGTGCTTGGAGGCATACTCCTGAGTAGCCCACCTCCTACCATCTCTCCACCTTCTCACCAACCTAAGATGGGTTCTTGGCCACCTAGGCCCTGCCCAGCCTCCTCCTCCCTACCCCAGCCCTGTGACCACTAACATCCCCACCTTGAGCAAGGGAAGGCTCACATTCTATCCTTACCCTCCAGCCCCAGGAAAGCCTGGATGCAGGCACAGAAATAATCAGTGCTGGGTGCACATCTCATGGCATTTTAGGGCAGGTCAAGTCAGTGACTCTCCCTATCCTGGACTGGCAGCAACACAGAACATTTAGTGCGAAGCTTGGCAGGAGCCCCTTAACACTCCTAATCCAGGTACCAAGCACATCTCACAGTGGAGGTTGCAATCATGGGGGGTCATCTGTCCATCATGGATTGGGACAGGGGCCCATTGGGAAGGAGACATTGACTTCCCTCCCTGGCCAGAAGCCCCACATTTTCATTTTGCACTGGGGCTCACAAGTTATATAACTATCCATGCACCACATCAACATGTAGCTTTAACTACATTGCTGGAAACTGAATTCCCAGCACCATTATCACCTAGCTTAGCATTAAAATAGGTATGAAAGTTGAAAAATAATTTTATAATTGGACTTGCAAATAAAAGAGAGTGTGTAGCATTCTAATATTTTGTGACATCTATGTTTCCATAGCAATACTTGATCTTGCTAGCTTGTGTGTGTGGCAATTTATTTTTATTCATATTAAAAATTCTCAGAAAGATCACTAGACTAGCAGTAAGAAGAAAAATTTTCTGGTCCTGAAAGTGCCACTAACCTGCTCTGTGAGATTGAAGCAGTTTACTGCTCCTTTGGCTTTCAGATTTCTTCACTGTAGATTAAATAGGTGGATTGTGATCTCTGAGCTACAACTCTGAGTCCAATCCCAAAGTCTCCACTCATCAGAAAAGTCATCTACTCATATTTCAACACCCACCCATAGGTATATGACTCAAAAATTATAGTAATTATAACTGTAGTAATTATAACCAACAAACATTGTTGGTGTTTACCAAGGTAAGTACTTTATGTGCATTATTTCCTTCAATCTTCGAGTTTTTTGTATGAAAAAATTTGACTAATGTTGAACTTATTTTTGGATTAATGACTACTTATATCTTTTCTTTGAGTCAAATTTGGTAAATTAGATTTGTCTAGGAAGTGGTTAATTTTACTAAATTTTCTAATTTTTTGCCATAAAATTATTTGCAATATCCTTTTATGTATTTATATCTGCAGTACCTGTGTGGTGTTCCATTGTTGATTGTTTATGCCTTCTATTTTATTGATCAGTCTAAAGAAAAGTTTGCCAGTTCTACTATACTGATCTACTTTATGATTGTTTTCTATTTCTTTTCTTTTATTTTTTTAACAAAGTTCAGAGAGTAATTGGGAAACAGAGATAAAGTCAGAAAAGTATCAGTGGGGGCCAGGACTTTGGCTTTCACTCTGAGTGCTCAAACTATTGCATGGTTTCGAGCAGAGGTAAGATATAATTTGAAATATGGTCTAAAGGATCTCTTTGATAAAAGGAGACCATAGGAAGATAGTGTGAAAACAGGAAGATCAGTTGGGAGTCTACTGCCCTAATCCAAGCAAGGGATGATGATGCCTTGTACCAGGAGAATACTAGGAGAGATCGAAATAAATAGATTCCAGATATATTTTAGAGATAGTGCCAACAGAATTTAATGAAGTATTGGATGTGGGGTATGAGAGTCAGAGAATAGTCAAAGATTACACAAATGTTTAGGGCCTAAGTGATGGGAAGATGTAGTTGTCATCAACCAATGTGCTTTTGTTATGTTTTTTGTTTGTTTGACAGTGTAGAAGATTTCAGAAGTCCCATTTTTAATATATTAAGTTTGAGATAATCTATTAAATGCCCAAACAGAAATATCAAGTAGCCAATTGGAAAGAGATTAAACTGAAGACACAAATTTGGATATTATTAACATACAAATGATATTTAAAGCCTTAAAATCAGATGAGAACAGTATCACTGAGGGAATGAGTGTAAAGATAAAAGAGAAGAAAACTAAGGAAGGAGCTCTAGGGTACCCTTCAACTCTAAAATGTAAGAAAACAAAAGAAGAACCAGTGAAGAAGACAGAGAAGGAGGGACCAGAAAAGTAGCAGAAAAACCGAGAGAGTGTGTGATGTACCAGAAACCAAAGGAAGATGGATATTAAAAAGAAGGAAATAATCAAACCATGTAAATATTACTGATGGGTCAAGGAAGGTGAGGACTAACTGTCCTTTTGATTTACCAGATTGGAGATTGTTGGTGGCCTTGGGAGAAGAGAGTAAAAGCCTGATTAATTAGAGTGAGTTAAGAGAGAATGGGAGAAATGGAATTGGAAACAGGGGGTGCAGAAAACTCCTTCAAGGAGTTTTGTTGCAAAGGGGACAAAGAAATGATGGTAGATGGCAGGAGAACTGGGGTCAGGAAAGTTTGTTGTTGCTGTTGTTTCAGGTGGGAGAAATAACAGCCTATTTGTATAATAAGGGAAAATAATTCAGTTGAGTGAAAAATTGATGTCGTAAGAGGCAGAGGAAAGCATTTCTAGAGAAATGTCATTGAGAAGGTGAGAAGGGACAGATCTTACTGCACACACAGAGGGACTGGATTTTGATAAGAGCATAGATATTGTGCTGAGATGGGAAGGCAGAGCATGAGAAGATAACGCTGATGATCAGACATGGTGCTGAGAATCTGTGGAAGTTCCCTTCTGATTATTATAAATGTCTCATTAAAAAATGAAAGAAAGTCAATCAGCTAAGACTGAGAATGGGGAAAGAAGTGTTGGAATTTTGAAAGGAAAGAAAGGTGTGAAATAGTCATCTAGGCGAGTAGGTACATGGTAGCATTGAATTTAAAGTGGAACCATTTAAATGTGGTCGTGTGTTTTGTTTTGCATCAGCCATGCTCAGCATCAGGTCCAAGTGGAGAGAAGTAAAAACCTGGATTTAACTACAGTAGAGCCAAGCCAACCACCATGAAGCCCAAGAAGGACAAAGGAGTTAAGGGAATATGCAAGAAAGAGATTTATATCAATTTCCCATGAGATTTAAGTGATTAAAGAGGATATTATGGGGGTGAGGAACACTGAAATGTTGGTAAGGATCAATAGATTGGAAGTCACAGCGGGATAAAAGGATTATACATGTTGATCTGATAATGCCTTAATGTCTTGCCAACTTTCTTATGTTTTAAAAAAATTTTTAGAATTCATCCAGCACTTTTAGTCAGCTAGTTCAAATGATCCTAACCAATACTGCCAGAAATAGAACCTCCCCTTTGTTTTTAAACTTGCATTTATTTCTTTTTTTCCTTCCCCCAAACATCAATCCCAACACAACAGCCTTCTGACTTTGCTCCACCATTCCATTCCCTTGTCACTGCCAAGTCCAGGTATTGAGTAGTTCATATCTAGATATTACCACAGCCTCCTACTGATTTATTTTATCATCTAATTAATAGCTATTAGAATAAAGAGTTTTTCCTCAAATATTATTTTAAGTATCACTTAGCATAGAGATACCAGAACAGGGAGGAATTAAATTCTTTCCTATCTTCAATCCCCAAATCCAATAAGATACCTAATTATTTTTAAATATTAAAATTCCTCCATTGGCTTTCTAATGCCCTTAATATTTTGCATTGTGGGTTTTCTTGCAAAAACGTGTATTGTTTTCTGTTTTTTAATATTTGCACTCAGAATTTTGATTTTAAGACCCATCCATGTTGTGAAATGTACAAGAGGGTCTTCAAAAAGTTCATGAGATGGTTAATAATATCTTTTAATTTCATTTTTCCAAGAACTTTTTGAACTACCCTCATAGATCCAGTTTATTGTTTTATACACTTGCTTAGTACACCCATGGTGAGCAACCACTCACATTTTACTTATCACTTTTCCAGGACAGACACCCAGCTTGCCTCCTAATTTCCACCACCATAAATAATACTACCCCATATGATCATTTCTTTGACACACATATTATACCTAGGATTAGAATTATGGGGTCATAGATAAAGATATAATCCCAGATGGAGAGATGGCTCTCCAGAATGGCCATTCTACTGTACCTCCCAACAGCACATATAAGGGTCTCATATCCCTGACTACACTTGGCATCATCTAGGTTTACAATTTTTGCTGATATAATAAATAGAAAATGATATTGCTTTGTTGTTTTAATTTGAATTTTTCTGATTAGCAATTAATTAAACATTATTTAATATGCATATTGGCTTTGGGAATTTTCTGTGTTGCACATTGCCTGTTCATTTTCTTTATCTGTTTCTACTGAGGTCACTGTCTTTTCCTTGTTAATTTGCAAGGATTCTTCATATATGCTGGACATTTACCTTTTTTAGACATTAGTGTCTACAACATATAGATTCTCCCATTCTGTTAGCTCTTTATATTGTCCATGCTATCCTTCATTAACCAGAAATCATTAATTTTGATATAACCAGTGTCATCAGTATTTGTCTTAAATTCTGTTCTTTTGAAACTTTACTTAAGAAATTATCCCCCATTCCCTAGGCTAAAGGTATTCTCCTATGCTTTCTTTTGTTAATTATGCAGTTTTATCTTTCACACCTAGAGTCTACTTTTGAATGCTGCATTAATTAGCAATCCAGTTTATCTTTCTATATATGGTAAACCAGGCTTCCCAACATCTTCCAAATACTACATCCTTTCCCCCTTGACTTGCAGTGTCATCTTTATTGCAAATTAAGTATACACACATATACACACAAGTCTGTTTTTGCACTTTCTATTCCATTCTGCTGATCAATTTGTCTATTCTCGGGCCAATTTCTCAAAATCTGACAGAGCAAGCAAGACTCACCCTCACACACATTCTTTATTATTCTTAAATTTATCTTGATTCTTTGTGAATAATTATTCTTTCTCGTATGTAGAAAATACAACTGGTATTCTAATTGGAATTATAATCAATTTATAGATTAATTCAAGAAGTATGTGATATATTCACAACATTAAGTCATCCCTGCCAGAAATATGAAACGTCTCTCTAATTAAGAAGATCATTATTTATGTCCTTTATTACACTCTTAAATATTTCCACATAAAATAATAGTGTGTTCTTGTTAATTTTAGATCCCTTACATTTCTTATTGCTACTTTGGATTATATTTTCTAGTTGATGGAGAGAATTATATTTTCTCCCTGACAGCATGTCATTCAGTGTCCTTAAGAAACAGATACTAACAGGGATATCAATTCCAGTTGAGGTGATTTTAATACAGTAGAATGTTGCCCTGTCAGCATAGCTCAGCCTGTAAAATATGACAGGTTAACAGATAGATAAACTGCATTTGGATAAACAAACTTTAAGATTGTCCCATGTACTTCTTGCCCCTTACACCTTGGCGTGAACCCCCAAATGTCCAGTTAAAGAGGAAAAACAACTCAACTTTTCTTCAATATTAATAATAGGGCAATACTAACTCTTTTTACTTAGCAAGGTCAGTACACAGCTTAAGAAACTGAGTGTTTTAGTCTATTCATGCTGCTATAAGAAACTAGCATAAACTGGGTAGCTTATATAAACAACAGAAATTTATTTCACACAGTTCTAAAGTCTGTGAAGTTCAAGATCAAGACATCTGCAGATCTGGTATCTGGTGAGGTGCTGATTTCTCATAGACGGTGCCTTCTCACTGTGTCCTCACATGATAGAAGGGACCAACAAGCTCTCTTGGACCTATTTTATGAGGGCACTAATCCCATTCACCTGCTAATCACCTAATCTCCTTCCAAAAGACCCCACCTCCTAATACCATCACCTTGGGGGTTAGGATTTCAACACATGAATTTAGGGGGGACACAAATGTTCAGACCACAGCACTGAGAGATTTGGGTGTTAATTTTAAGAAAGATATGAGCATGGTTCTAGGTTAAGGAGAAGTAACTATAGGAAAGACACCCAGGTAACATGTTGGAGTTTGGAGAGAAAAGGATGGAGAATTGGAGGTAAAAAAGAAATGAAGTAGATTCTTGGGAACAGGAGAACAAGGGATCTCTCATGGCTTCAGTTCACAGACATTTTCTGACTGTCTGCTCTGCACCAAGTTCTGGGCTCAACCTTGAAGAAACAGGTACCAAGAAGACAGTCATAGTCTGTGTCTTCACAGAGCTTGAAAGATAATGAGAGCCAGACACTGAACAAGTGAATATAAGAAAATAGGCAAAGATGCAATCTTAGAAAGAAATAGGAACATATCCTCCTCTAAGGTCGAAAGGAGAAAGAGAAAAGAGTGATACGTAATGAGATTCTGAGACAAAGGGAGGCAGAAGTTTAGGGAGATCATGGATCATAGCTTTCTGTCATGTCAAAAACTAAAAAGTAAAAACATCTTCAAAGAATGGACACCAGTTTATAATTGGTACCATAAAAAGAGGACAAATTTTAAATTACAACTCGAAGGATAAAATATGAGTGAGTACCAGCATCAGGGGACCAGTTGAAGCAGAAGAACATAACAATACGGAATTAGGACCACCTGTTTCAAGTCATCTGGGAGGCTTCTTAAAAGTCCACCAGAGACCAACTAAATCAGAGTCCCTGGTGGTGGGCCAAGGAGCTACATTTTTATTAAGTTATTCAGGATATTCCTATGTACTCCAGAATTCAAGAAGCACTGATGCAATTGGACTAATCCTTACTGTGTTTCAAGTTTCTCTGCCAAGATTCAGCATCAAATTTAATAATAATTTAAATTTCCTACAAAGAATTTTAATTTTTTGAAATTGAATCTATAGGCACAGATAGATCTTAAGACTATACAAGGGGGCACAGATCTTTAAGGCTATACGAGGGGTCTACAAAAACTTCATGAAAATGCATATTATGAAAAAACTATGCATGGATTTCAAAAAATGTTTGTACCAAAATAAACTTGTACTAGCTTATCATAGCATGTCTGAACAGAATCTATTTGAGACACTAAGAAGGATAAGATATCAGTTCAAGAATAGCCCCTATTGGAGCAACATGAATTCTTCTCAAATTAAAGCAAAAACAAACATCGAATTTATGGTGAAGCTTGGGTAGAAAAATGGTGAAATCACTGATGCTTTATGAAAAGTT
Organism: Cynocephalus volans; assembly: GCF_027409185.1. Classification (NCBI taxonomy): domain Eukaryota; kingdom Metazoa; phylum Chordata; class Mammalia; order Dermoptera; family Cynocephalidae; genus Cynocephalus; species Cynocephalus volans. Next base: position 96,727,011 of record NC_084468.1, on the reverse strand, counting down.
TATTGGGGTAACCCCAAGGAAATCAGCAGTTTACAAATGGATAACTCAGTTTAAGAAGGAACAATTCAATGTTGAAGTTGAAGCCCTCAGCAGCAGACCATCCACATCAATTTGTAAGGGAAAAATGAATCCTGTTCATGACAATTAGCAACAGAAACTATAGCCAACACCATAGACATATCAATTGGCTCTAGTTATACAATTCTGACTGAAAAACATTTAAGTTGAGCAAACTTTCCACTTGATGGGTACCAAAAGTGCAGATCAGCTGCAGACAAGAGCAGAGCTTTCAATAGAAATTTTAAACAAGTGGGATCCTGAAGCATTTCTTCAAAGAATTGTAACAGGAGATGAAACATGGCTTGACCAGTATGATCCCAAAGACAAAGCACAATCAAAGCCATGGCTACCAAGAGAAGGAAGTGGTCCAGTCAAAGTAAAAATGGACTGGTCAAGAGCAAAGGTCATGGCAACAGTTTGGGGGGATACTAAAGGCATTTTGTTTGTTGACTTTCTGGAGGGCCAAAGAACAATAGCATCTGCTTGTTATAACAGCGTTTGAGAAAGTCAGCCAAAGCTTTAGCAGAAATACACCTGGAAAAGCTTCAGCAGAGAGTCCTTCTCCACCACAACCAAGCTCCTGCTCATTCCTCCTATCAAACAAGCACAATTTTTGTGAAAGTTTCTACAGAAAATCATTAAGCATCCATCTTACAGTCCTGATTTGGAGTCTCCTAGCTTCTTTTTATTTCCTAATCTTAAAATATCTTTAAAGTACACCCATTTTTCTTCAGTTAATAAAAAAGACTGCATTGACATTGACGAATTCCCAGGATTCGCAGTTCTTTAGGGATGGACTAAATGGCTGGTATCTTCACTTACAAAAGTGCCTTGAACTTGATGGGGCTTATGTGGAAAAATAGTTTATATTTTTTTATTTTTATCATTTTTACTTTTTTGCAAACTTTTTGAAGTCCCTTTGTATTTTTGTTCTTCATCCTAACGCATTTTCTAAGATTTTACGTATTATTTGCTCTCTTTAAAAATTTGTTGCAAGTTAGAAGAAATAAAAAGCTAATTCTTTCATCAGTGTCTCTAAGTGGTCTTATATGTGCAAAGTATCTTTTTATTTTCAAGGAAAAAAATCTCTTTTAAGAAGATTAAAAAACTGTATTTCCAGAGTGAAGACTGGCAGACACTACCAAGTAGTATATTTTTTATGTATTAAGTAAATTTATACTTTTTAAGTTCTGGTTCTTCCTACATCTACATTCTCTCACCATTCACCTTCAAGTGAAATCTAGGAAGTTAAAGTTTATTAAATTTGGGTTATTCTGAAAAGAAAATGATAGTTGAAGATTAAGTAGCTGTGGGAAACATCAGGTAAAGAAAGGTTGACAAGGAGTCCCTAAATGAAATCCTCAAATTTCACAGACAGCATCAAATGCCAAACAAAATGGATAATGCAGTAAAGATCTATAGGGAATAGTTTCCTAGAAAACTGTTTTTTCAGTGATTGATATCCACCTTTTCCTAAAATAACATTAGTTGCAAGAGAATAAATGAACTGACATATAAGTATAGATATAGATATATACATATATATTCCTATTGAACTATGAGTTCCAGCACATTTATAAATCTGCTCGTGTTGAAAGGAGAGGAATTTTAAAGTTTGATAAAATTATTAAATTATTAAATTATTAAATCATTAAATATTACAGAAAAATTGGTTAGTTAAATTATTTCCCCCCAAATTTCCTTTTTTTTCTCTATTCTTGTGTTCTAAATTTTAATGGCAATAATAATGTCTCTAGAATATACTAAATATTCAAAGTATATCATCAATATTCAGTTCAGAATTTTTAAAAACAATGTCCATTAGAGGAAATGTTTTTAATTTTTGCCATTAGGACATACTGCAAAAAATATTTCTATAGAGCAAAACAATGGCAAAAACTACATTCTGATATTTTAATTTAAAGTTATATCATTCATTGTGAATAATTGGCATAAATACATTTACATGTTGTTTTATTCGTCAAGAAATATGTTTTAGGTGATGAATAGATTTGTTTAATATGCTAAAGGTATAATGGACTCTGGTCTTCCTAACCTCAGTTTGTGTTGGGTTTTTAAACACCTTATAGCCAATTTGAAGCTGAGACACTTAAGCAGTCAAAATACAAATCTAATCCTAAAGTTTCTCAAGAGATAGACTTCAGCCACAAAGAACGCTTCCTCTCAAGCCAACTGTCTATAAATCATCACTTTGTAAACAAAATAAAACATATACAGCAAAATTAATTATTTTTATGTAATCATTTCAGTACAATGAGTGATTGTTTTACATTTAACAAATGTTCTGGGATGGTAGGTTGGATCACCTAGTTAGAGTGTGGTGCTGGTAACACCAAGGTCAAGAGTTTGGATTCTGTGAAGGTCAGCCGTCAAAAAAAAAAAAAAAAATCTCCTTGTTAGTTCATTCAACAGGCAGAGCCAAGCAATAGTTAGTGACCATAGCAATTATAAAATTAGCAGTAGCAGTTTACACTTATCGTGCCTTACTGTGTGTCAGGCATTGTCCCAATTTTCCTCTATTCAGCACATGGCAGCAGTAGTGATTCTAACACAGCCTAGGAGAGATCATGCATCTGCTCTGCTCAGGACCCTACAATAGCTTCCCAACTCAGCCTAACAGTCAGTGTCCCCACTATTGCCTACGAGGCCAATATGTGCACACAGATTTTCCCCCTCGCCTTACTCCCTATTACTCTCGCTGGGGGCACAATAGCCTTCTTGCCAGTCTTCTAACATGCCATCACAATCTGCCTTAGGGTCTTTGTAATTGCTGTCAGTTTTGTCTAGAAACACATATTCCCACATATCGGCATGGGTTGTCCCTTCACTTCCTTCAGATCTCCATCCTAAGTCACCTTCTCAGGAACACCTTCCCTATCTGTCTTAGCTAAAATTCACAACCCCCTTGACACATCCAATTTCCCTGCCCTGCATTATTTTTTCTCCCTACTATTTGTTACTAGAATACTTTATATCTTTTTTGGTTTTCTGTCTCTCCAGTAGAATATAAGTTCCATGAAGGCAGAGATTTTTGTCTGTTTTGTTTATTACCATAATCAGGGGCACATGGCATATAATAGGAGCTCAGTAAATGTTTGTTGAGTTAATGAAAAAGAGAATCAATATTTATCACTTACTTTTGAAGCAAATGGGCTTATGTAATCATGGAGAAATTGTAAGTATGGAAGCATTAAACATTAATAATAGCATAGATTTGACAGAAGTCATCTGCCTTAGCCATTACTCCTTACCACAGTGAGGACTAGGGCGTAAAAGCAGTCTATGGCCCAGTCTGCTCAATCTTCTAGATTTTTGCATTTCTGGTCTGCAATAATCTACAGCATTTCAGCATGCAATCATTCCCAAAACTTTATTTGTATGTTCTCCTTTGAACAAAATGTAGACTGGAATATCTCTTGACAAAAAACAGAAAAATGAAGTTGGAAGGCACAAGATCTGTAATCATGAGCACAAATCAAACACAAAGACTGGCCTCCTTGTGTCATCTAAGACATGGCAGTAGCCCAGGATAACAATTCTCCTTTTTTAAAAAAAAGCATGAATGTAGAATGCTGGCTGCCGACCTCTGTTCTCCAAGAGGAGTGGAAAGAGCTTTGTTTGCCTACCATTCAACCCCCCCTGCTACCGTGTGTTCTGCTCTGCCCTTCTGCATGCCCAGGCTGGCCCTACTCACCTTCAGAGCCACTTGCTGAGGCTCAGCTGCTTTCTGTGACTAGCAATTGCCACAACTAAAGAATTCCAGTCACTAGCTTGCCAATGATGATGGAAAGTTTTGGGCTATCAAGGAGTGGATTCTTAATAAGTACACATTAAACACTCTTTAAAGAGTGTCCAAACTGGTGTTCTGCCAGGGTTGTCACCACGCTAGTTGAGCATGGCACAGTGAGAAGGTCACGGGCTTTGGGATCAGACAGACCTGGGTTCAAATTCCAACTCCAAGATTTTTAAAAATAGCTCATATTTACTAAGAACTTATGACACACCAGGCACTAAGCTAAGCACTTTATATATATAAATTATTTGATGTCCATAATGATATGATATAAGTATAATTATTCCCATTTTTACAGATGAGGAAATTGAGGCTCATTCATGTGCTCCAAACCACATCTCTAAAAAATGGCAAAGCAGAGACCTGACTTCTGGTTTTTCAGGAAAAAAAAAAAAAAAACCCTACTCCTGGCCACTATTTTATACTTATGAGAATTTAAGAAGGAAAATTAACTTCATTAGCTTTTGAGGACTGAAATTTTAAAAATGTAAGTAATCAAAAACACACTGACTGCTCGATAAATGTGAAAAACCCATCTTTTAAATTTGATAACATTTGAAAAATATGGTTAATTATTCCAGTTGTGTTAGTGGATTGTTTTACATGTTTAAGGAAGAATTCTTACTTTTAGAGATACATGTGGAAATTTTTACAGATAAAATAATATTGTCTGAATTTGCTTCAAAATAATCCAGTGGTGTGGGGGATATAGGTGAAACAACATTTTCATGATAATTTTAAAAGTTAAGAAGTGATGAGTATACTGAAAATTATAATACTATCTATTCTACTTTTGTTGTAATTGGAAATAATAAAAAGTGTTTCTTAAAATACCCCTTAAAATAAAGAGAAGTGTGCATGTGTATACACACGTATAAACATACAAGCACACATGTATACATATGCATGTGTATAGGGACAGAGAGAGACTTGTTTTGCTAGAAAGAGTTTCCACAAACTGGAAATAAACCATAATCTATTTATTATGAATGAAACTGATCTTTAGATATACAGTTTCTTAAATGAAAGTTATTGTAATATAAGACAATGATTTATCTATAGCCACATTTAGAAAGCAAAACTCATGCAGAACCATTAGCTATGTTGAAATTGTCCTCAAAACCACAACTGCACCCTCTAGAGTAATTCCCTGGATTTATATGGTGACTAAATGAAGAATGTGGGTATTTTTGCTTCACACACAAAGCATTAAATCCTGATCAACTGAAATAAACAAAAGATTTGAGTTTTCTAGCCAATGATTTGTTTTAAAGGCATAAAATACAGGGGATTTTTTTTCCTCAAAACACCTTTGAGGATATTAAATTGAAAAATATCAAGAAAATACTAAGTATTGCTAATAAGAGAATAAGTTTAATTCGTGCACTTTCTACATTCTCATAAAAACATAAATCGCATAATACGGGTTATACATTGCTGGATTTTTTCTTCCAGAGAATTTAGTAATATTTAGAGACCTAGAATTTGCCAGAAGGCTCACCTGATGAATTCACTAAGGACAAGACTATGTCTTTAATTCTAATATGTGAATATAGGCAGTAATTTGGTGATGACATGATAAAACATCTATTTTTAATAAAAAAAAAATTTTAAATGGTAGAGTTATATACAGTGAAGTGAATAACAGGTAGAAATTTAAGGTCTGTTTGCTCACCAATTTTTATCTGTTGGGAAAATATCTACTGGCCTTTGTTAAATTCACCGGCAAGGAACATCTCTTCAGGAGGTCAGTGTTATTGATCAGGTTTTTAATATTCCAAATTTCTCACTTGTTCAAAAATCAGTTTGTTGTTCTACCAGAAATAACTCAACCAACCCTGACAAAGAAGGAAATAATTGAGTTTTTCCAATTAAATAAATATTCAAAACTCTTGGATATATACCCATAGAGTCACAGTCTAAACTTTAGTCCTGAAGGCAAGTGTGGAAATGTCCAGTCTGTCCCCTCTGATATTTTTAGTGAGTCATGGTTAGAGAGTGCAATTTTCATTCTATTCAGCCAAGCCCCTCTAAAAGGATAAAACACGTTCTTAAAAGAAATTTAGACCAAAAAAATTCATTACAAAGATACGATTAAAAGTAATAATGTGTAGGGGGGAAAAATTATGGTCTTGGGCAGCTGTATAACATACTTTCCTCTCCCACTATCAACCAAATCAAAAAAAAAAAAAGGAAATACAGAAGAAAGAGTGCCGAACTTTCAGATAAAGCTTCCAATTTTCAATCCCAGTTTTGTCTCATAGGTAAGTCTTTTAAAAACTCTGCACCTCAGTTTCCTCACTTACAAAATAGTGATGATAATACCTACTTCAGAGCTGAGAATATTAAGATTAAATCAGACATGCAGTTAAAGACCTAAATGAAACAGAACAAAATCTATCATTATTCTTCATATACAAATAAATAATTCTAATGGAAAACACCATCAAATTGTAGCTAAAGACATAAACAGAGGCTAGAGCATGTTCTGTTTAGCACTGAGATCACTTGCTAGCCCTAATGGAGGCACAGAGAAAATGCTCTGTGGGAAGATGATCTCCCAGATGACCTTCATCACACATATTAAAAGGTTACTTCATTAGTCTGGGCAAAAATCTTTTTAATATTTGTACCACTTAGTCCTGCAGACTTGCCTCTTTGCATTTCTACCAAATCAAGCTATATTCATTTGGGGTGTTCATACACTGATGATATTTTCTCTGCTCAATAAACCAAACACCTGTCAAATCTTCATACTTTAGGAGTCATACAGATTCACTTTTAAAAATAACACTTAAAGAAAGCTTATTTTCTAACACTGGTTTTCATTTTAGTAATAATTTTCTTTAAGCCAAAATTAAAGTCCAGTCCATGTTTTCTTATCTATCACATTCTTTTCCTGTTGTCAGTAATTTAGCCACAAAAAAAAAATAATAATTCAAACTAGAAAGGAAAAAGAAACAGAGAGAGAAAAACAACAATAGTATAAGAATGAAATACAAAAAAATTAAAATAACTTGGAGAAATAGGATGATTATAAGCAAAAATAAGTAATTTTAACATGACTAATCTTGGTTATTATGCAAAAATCTTAATTGTTAATTTAGAAATTAAAAATCTCCTCTATCAATTTTATTAATTAAATGTAAAGATCAAATAAAAGTTTAATATAAATATTTTGCACAAAAATCCCTATAAATGATAAATTTGGGACATTAACTTGGTGGTATTTTAATGACTTTTTATTTTTTAATTCCTACAACATATCTAGCATTTCACTAGGCCAGTTTCTATTAAAACATAAGCACAGACATAAAACAAGACAAATTTGCACACAGATTTTTTGATTGTGCAATGGCAGATCTCCACAATGTATTTAAATCACTTTTTTGTCTGTCTGCCTATTTTGGTGACAGAATAAAAAAATGAATCCTGAGAGTCTAGATGAAAATGAAGAGCAGTGTATTATTGATATCTTCATTAAATACACCCCTCCCCCCAAAAAAGATGCTTCCAGAAATGTGTTTGGCAAACTTGATATTGTTCTTGTAGATCATGATGCTTCAGAAGCATGACTTCTCTGAGGAAACACTAGATCTTGTAACAGAAATATCTTTAAATCTTTTAGATAGCCAGTCCACAGGGAAAGGTTTAAGAAAGGATCAAAGCTTGTCCTTTCAGCTTGAATTATTCCATTACAGCTGAATGTGACATAATTACAAAAGATGTTGGATGTGGAATCTCATCAGGATTATCTGACACTCATCTTTGTTGAAAAAGTCTCCCCAGCTGTTGCTCTGATCGCCCAAATGTGACAGGAGTACAGAGTACAAAAGTACTTGTAAGTGACCACTGCTTGGGGCGAGCTTAGCTTCCTTAGGCCATTTTGTGACTTTCCGCAAATATCAATAGTATGAAAAAACAGAAAACATTGTTCCAAGTATAGTTCCATTTTCATCTGTAAAACAGCTTAGAAAATGTTTAAAAAAAAAAAAAAGCAGCAGCAGCCAGGAGCTTATCTTTTGGCACATTTGTGTTTGATTCAGCCAAACTCATTTAGCTATAAACATTTCAATCAGAAATGATCATTTGCACTCCTATGCGAGTCTAAGTCTATGTTCTTATTTGTTTATACAATCTCATCTTAATTTAATGGTCCCCTATCTTGATGCCTGTAAATGGCTTTACTGTTGGAAATTCTGGTTATTGGGAATGACTCAGAAAGAGCGTTTATGACCCTGAAAATGAAATAAGCTGAATAAATATTTAATTTCCTACTATGTTTAACATCTTCTGGCCATCAGTAAATCACATTTAAAATTTTAAAAGGTGTGCTCTTTTGCAAGCATTTGCCAAAGTTTCTTTTTTAAATATCACTATGGAAGTTCAATTTTAAAATATAACATCAAACATAAAATGCTGAATAATTACCCATTCCAGAGGATTTGGGAGAAGCAAAAAAAAAAAAAAAAACTTTTCTTTCCTTCCTTGTCGTGGATTACATTTTCTTCATACATTATTAATGAAGTTAAACTACTAGTAACATGCCAAATGTGCTGCATAGGAGATTTGTGCCTAATCCAGCACAAAACAGGCCCAGTCACATAATGATAGAAAAAAGAACAAATGTCAACAGTTTCACACTGGGACTAGATTAAGCAGACCGTACTTACTGATTTCTTACACAGGGATTATCTCACTTTTAGTGCTATGAGAAGGAAGGCCACACTTCTCTTATATTAACACAGAATTGCACCTGAGGAAAAAAAAAATATGGAGAAAAAAGGCTTCACCCCACTCGCACTCAGTCCCATGGCCATGGAAACTTGATTTATTAAATACCACAGACTTAAGCCATTGTTTGGATAATGGGCTACATAAAAATGTCTAATAGTGATATTCAAGTATTAATACCTTAGAGATCAAATATAATATTACTGCTCATTGAACTCTGATTAGATAGTGCTTAAAATAACTGGTGTTTACTGTTTACCCTTCTACTTGCTAGGTTCGAAAAGCTCCATGGCTTAGGTCATGGCTGGATCCCTTACAGGCAATATTAATGTTGAAAGAGTTTAAGGATTTTTTTCCCCTTTAATCTCTGGAGGCTAAGACTCGCAGCCCTTACGTAAGCAAACTCACATTGACTTCAGTGAGAGCTCGGCAGTTGCATAAATATCACAGGAGCTGGCTCCCATGCTCCACGATTAGTCCTGCTCAAAGGGTATCTGTTCATTGAAAGTGTTAGTTTTCAGAACTTCGATGATCTGTGTAGACAGAATTATATCTATTATCCATGTCTAGATTATGTACTAGTAAATAAGCTAAGTAAAAAAAAAAAATATTTATTTATTTGTTTGTTTATTTATTTATATTTCAGAATGCAGATATTTCTGTGACCTCAAAAACTACAATGACTGACATCCAGTCCAAAGAGTGACTTCATTATATCAATGACAATAAAATCTTCCAATGCTTCTGTATTAATAATCTCCCAAACTTGATTCTTAGAAAATGTTTCAAGAAACTCTGTCTTAAGAGGAATTTTATCTTAAGATGTACTTCCATTTGGCTCATTAACTATTTGTTAATTTACCTTGGCTCTTATTCCAACTACTTAGTATAGTGGCTTAGAAGCCAATCATTCACTAAATGGATGAAACGGTATTATTTAGGGCTTTTTGCTTATATGGTACTAAATAATAGTTCATCATGTTGTTTGTATATAATTCTGAAATAACTCTTTAGAAAATTCTGGCAATAAAAAAGAATGAGCAAAAGAAACTTGAAAAATAGAAAGAGATGGGTAAGGCTTGACTTACCAAAATAGCAGACAAAACTCACTACCATTCTCTAACTGAACACCCAGAAAGAAAAGAATATTTTCTTTACCTTTGAAGAAATCTTAGAAGGAAATATGTTTTCAGATTAATAGTCTTTTCCTCAATTTTTTCTCCACTGATTTTTGATTTAAAAATTTTCTAACATAAATCTTCTTCTTTGGCATTTCATGACTCTACCTACACCTCTGGGCAAGTATTCATTTCAAAAGAAAAAGTTGCACAAACATTCCTAAAAGAACAAACTGCTTATGGTACACCTTGAATCCTACATTACCAAGTGGTAGATACAGGCACTTTTGTTCAGAATCATAATCATATTCCCATAGGACTAGAAAATTTTAAAACGTAATCATAATTTGTCTCAATTATATCTGACAACACAATCAAGTGAATATCATTAATCCTTTCTACCAATGAGGATTATGTGTAACTTTCTGTAGCATGCAGCAAGGAAGTAGAAAAACAGGGCACTTAAATTCACGTCTTCTGACTGTAAATCTAATTTTTTTTTTCCCTTCAAATCAAGACAGACATTCTGTTGATGCTTACTCTCAGTTACTACATTTAACCCCACAAAAATAAAGTAAAAGTTTCATCCACTGGCATAGAACTTTGGCATGTATTTGCATCTTTCACTAATTTTTGTTTTAGTGTTTTTCAGAAGTGTACTACAAAGACAACTGCTGGTACTTAGGATGACTTTAGATAGTAGCCAACTAATATTTTTATTTTAATAGTTTAATATTTATTTTTCAAGACTTCAATGTGGGAAGAGATTCTGGTTTCTATTTATAGTTGTATTAAATCCCATTCTAAGATGTTAGTTTATTTTTTAAGTGATTAAATACTTTAAAATATTAATAAGTATTATCATAAGTGGCACAAGACTATAGCAAAAATGTGAAGATGAAATGGGAATGGCTGAGGTTTGGAAAACACTGATTTATTGATGGTTACATGTGACTTCAGAAAATAAAATGAAAAACAAAGCACAACCACTAACTGCAGAAATGTACAGTCTATAATAGTTTTTCCATACATTATGATAGAAATTAACAGTGCTATTAGAAAAGAAGAAAGTCTAAAATCTATAAATTTCCATTCCAAGAAGCTAGAAAAAGAAGAATAAGTTAAATCCAAATTAATCAGAATAAAAGAAATAATAAAAATTTGAGTAGAAATCAATGAAATTAAAAATATGAGAATAACAGAGAAAAATCAGTAAAACCAAAAGCTGGTTATTTGAAAAGATCAATAAAATTCATAAACCTCTAGCCAGGCTAACCAAGAAAAGAGAGGGAAGATACAAATTGCTAATATCAGAAATGAAAGTAGAAACATCACTACAGAGCCATGGACATTAAAAAAACAATAACGAGCATTATGAACAACTCTAGGCCCACAAATTTGATAATTTAGATGAAATGGGTCAATTTCTTGAAAAAAAGACAACCTATGAAAACTTATACATGGAGAAATAGATAATCTGAGTAGGCCTATATCTATTTTTTAAATTGAATTATTAATCAATAACCTTACAATACAGAAAGCACCAGGCCCAGAGAGTTTCTGGTGAATTCTACCAAATATTTAAGGAAGAAATGATAGTGATTCCTTATAATCGCTTCATTAAGATAGAAGCAGAAGGAACACTTCCTAACTCATTCTACAAAGACAGAATGACCCAAATACTCAATCTAAACAGACACTACATGAAAAGGAAAACTATAAACTAATTTTCTCATGAACATAAATATAAAATTCCTCAACAAAATATTAACAAATTGAATCCAACATGGCATAAAAAGAATTATACACCACAACCAGGTAGGATTTATTCCAACCATGCAAAGCTGGTTCGATATTCAAAAATCAATTAATGTAATCCATAATATCAACAGAATAAATAAGAAAAATCATATGATCATATCAATAAATGCAGTAAAAACATTTGACAAAGCCCAACATCCATTTATTATAAAACTTCTCAGCAAGCTAGAAATAAAGGGAAACTTCCTCAAATTGATTTTTTTTTTTTTTTTTTTTTTTTATGTATGATTCCATTTACATGAAATATCAAGAACAGGTAAATCCAAAGAGACAAAACACAGATTGGTAGTTACCAGAGGCAAGAGGGAAGGGAAAATGCTTAACAGGTTTGGGGTTTCCTTTTGGGGTGATAAAAATGTTTTGGGTCTAGATAGAGGTGATTGTTGTATATCATCGTGAATGTACCAAATGCCACTAAGTTGTACACTTTAAAATGGTTAATTTTATGTTACGTGTATTTCACCTCAATAAATAAAGTGTTCTCTTCCCTTCTGCTGAAAAACTTCAGTCCAGCTTTATGCAAATTATTTGTTGTACCTTTCGTATATATAAGAAGTACATTCTAAGACATTCTTGGGGGAGATGGAGGCAGCTAGCCCACAGCTGGCTCCATCACTGGCCTAGTTACAGTCAGCAGTGGGTGGGGCCAAGACCCATGGCCCCCTGCCTCAGGACCCCAGGGGCTTCTCACAAATCATTTTTTTGTACAGCATTTATACCTCAGCTCTTATGAACCCATCTTGGCATAGTAATTTCAATAAGAGCTACTTATCTGCAAAGTTTCTAAGGCTGAGAAGTCCACTGTCCACGGAACACATCTGGTGAGGTGACTACAGAAATGCAGGCTGTCACATGGCAATAATGACAGAGCATAGAAAGAGCTGATTTTTAAAAAAATCTCCAAAAACCTACAGCAAATATACTCAAATATAAGAAATTAGATGCTCTCTTCCTAAGATAATGAACAAGACAAGAATATCCCCTCTCACTACTCCTAGTCAACATTTTATTGGAAGTCCTAGCTAATGAAACATGACAACAAAAGGAAATAAAATGTGTACGGATTGGGAAGGAAGAAATAGTGCTCACCAATATTTCTGGTTTCCCTCTCTTTTCTGCACTTCAAGATTTTATGTTTTTTTCTTTTTCTTAGTTTTGTTTTTTTTGTTGTTGTTGTTGTTGCTTTTTTTTTTTTTTTTTTTTTTGGCAGCTAGTCACTACGGGTATCTGAACCCTTAATGTTGTTGTTATCAGCACCACGCTCTGACCAACTGAGTTAACCAGCCAGCCCCTGAGTTTTACATTTTTCAATCAACTTAAAGTTAGCTTGCTCTGGCCAATGAAAAATGAAGTGATGTGTCTCAATTCCAGGCAGAAGCATTTAAGAGCTGATGTGCGATTCCTCATGTTTTCTCCTCCTGCTGTGGCAACTGTGAATGCATTTGTTGAAATGGAAATGTCACAAGCAGCCTAGGAAGTTGAACTGCCACATGGAGCACAGCTAAGCCATTAAAATTTTCTGGGGTTTTTTGTTACCATAGCATAATATACCCTCACCTGATTAATACATGCCTGAATACATAGAACTAACGTAATAGAATAGCTTCAGCTACTCTGAAGAAAGAAAAGGGAAATGTGTTCTGACTGGAGGATAGACAAACTTTCTTTATAAGGAATGGGTCAGGACTTCGAATGTCAGAGAAAGGGAAGGAGTGGTCAGGTGGAAAAGATCAAGTGGATAAATTCCCAGAGCATTAACTAAAGGGTATATGAGGTAATGGTGTATAGGACGACGGAAATTGGAGCCTGTAGTATAAGTTAGCATTGGAAATATAAGTTGTGGCTGGATTGTAGGGGGCCATAAATGCAAACCCAGGATCTTGAACTTGATTCTACAGGCATTAGAGAGGGCTCCTGAAAGCTTTTCAGTTGGGAATCAACATGATCTGAGCTAAACTCTAGGCAGGTCAGGCTTATAGAGGTACACTGAAGGCAGAGAAGAGTTTGCAATTTTCTGGTTGGAAAGAAATAAGAAGCTAAATTAAGAGAGTGTCAGAGATGATGGAAATAAACTGATGATCATGAGAAACATTTTTATGGTACAATTGACAAAACTTAGTGATTGATCAGATGTGGGAGAAAAGAGGCAGGATTTGAAGAAAATGAATGAATGGGTGATTTATTCAATCAAGCCAGAGAACACAGTAGGTGAGGTTTGGAATTCAATGAAGGCCTTGAATTTGAACATTGCAAAAACTTGCTGTTGAAGTTTACCATGATTGTAACAACACAGTGAGCTTATTCAGATTATTTCGCCCATGATTTAGGGGAAATAACCAATTTGATTAGTAGAACATGTATAAATTGCTCCAAGATGATACAATAGGATAATATCTCATTTAAATGATATAATCTTAATAAAAAGAACATATAATTTCAAACAACTGTGTTAATCAATTGAGCAAATAACTTATTATTCTTATACCAAAATATTTGATGAACTAAAATCACTTAATTCAATGTACAATGTATGACTCTCTATCTTTTAAATTATTTAGGTATTGGTATAAAAAGAAGTAAATATTTGAGGAAAGCACACAACACTTTTTGGGCTCTAAAATGGTAAATAAGCTAAAAGTTTTCTAAACTCTAACTCAAATATTTTAGTATCATGATCTTACACTTCACTTAGGACAAGGTAACATTATACGGTTTTTGAAAATATGCTTTAATATGTAAATAGTCAAAAAGGATAGTCAATTTTGAGGAGTATATATCACTCCTCATTAGAAAATAGATAGCAATAACAGATTACCTGAAAAATGAATGCAATGTCAATGATTAAAACAGGCCAACTGAAGTGAATTTTCAGATACTCAGACATCTAATTTTCACATACTCACCAAACAATAATAATGGGCAAAGAAAGGCAAATAAATGAAGGTGCTAGCTTCCTCTTATTTCTCGATATGTAGATTAGGTCCTCAAAACACTCACCACTTTGCATCTCCACAAATCAGTGCTGTAAGCAAAATGGCATTTCCTCTTATTCTGTGTCTGGCCTCCCAAGTGTCTAAACCAAAAGCTGTTTCTACAGAGTCTTCCTCTCAGCTTAAAGTCAAATCCCATCTAAAGTATTAACAGATAAAATCCTGATATTTTTCTCCCAGAGATATTTGCTTTTGAATGACAGCCTTGAAGTCCAAGAGATAAGGGCTGCCACTACTCTTAGACTTCAGCATGAATTGCAAGTTCCCTGAAACAGAGACCATATTTTGTTTCTTGCACATTATTTTTGTTTTTGTTACCTATGACAGTGCTTATCATGCAATTCCTGCTCAATAAATAGTAATTGATTAGAGAAATTAATTAATTGCTAATAGTTTAATTTTAGGTCAACAGGAGTATTTGAGGGCTAAAGGGGCTGCCGTTGTTGTTCCTCAAACCATGCTGAATGGACACCACTAGGGACTGAATGTTTGTGTCCCCCCAAAATTCATATGTTGAAACCTAATCCCCAGTGTGATGGTATCTGGATGTGGGAACTTTGGGATGTGATTAGGTCATGAGAGCAGGGCCCACATGAATAAGATTAGTGCCCTATAAGGTGCTCTCCCAGAGAGCTCCCTTGTCCCTCTCACCATTTGAGGACACAGCAAGAGGACGGCCATCTGTGAACCAGGAAGTGGGCCCCCACCAGACACCAAATCTTCCAAAGCCATGATCTTGGACTTCTGTTATAGAAGCCCAAACTGACTAAAACAGACACCCTACTCCAAGGTCCAGCCTGGACTGTGAATGTGAACCCTGGTGCCAGCAGTATATCATTAATACAAACTCATAGCTACCAAACAAGGGAATTCAAGGTCAAGATAAATTGGAAAAAGAGTTCAACAGAAAAATTATTTGTGGAAAATGAGGATGAACAAAATGTCTTTAAGGAAGAAAAGGGGAAACAAAAAAGAAGAAAAAGCTTAGGTGCCCTGTCTTCAGTTTAAAGAGGAAGGATAGTTTTTCAGACATGGTCAGAACTATGTAGAGAATTGCTCTTTGATGATTCTGCACTCGTGCTATTTCCTGTGTCTACGAATGTGGCCAGACAGATATACGCCACAGACTTCTGTACGCTTGTATCCTGTTCCTGCCTCCACTGCCCCTGTAGTCTGTTGCTTTGGAAATCCTACCTCTAACCTTCTCATTTAACAGTCTTTTTGCTCAAGTTAAATATCCATGGCAAACAATAGCTAGAGTATCTAGTTACTGCATCCAGAAAAGGTCAGCCTGTTATTTATTTCCATTCCGTGATGATAATATGGTAATGTTTATAACTTAAATACACCTCTGCAGAGGACTATTACCTTCTCCACTTACAATTGGCCTTCAGTCCACTGCACAGCAGTTGTACCAAACCCAAACGGCCATTCTTGTTATGTGACTGGCATAGACGCAATTAGCATTGTTAAAGATGCTTGTAGAATGACTGTATTCTGATAGTTAACTGTGTCATTCTGTCTGACTGTATCTGCTAATAATACCATGAAGAATTAGCCCTGTTTCCCAAGCACTTTTCTACGCCAACTACAGAGTCAAATATGCAGAGATAAAAATCCTGCTTTATGATGTGCCCTGTGTTGTTTTTACAATTCTCTTTCTAATCTCACATCTACAAAGCTGAACAGTATATTAACCACACATCCAACTTCCTTTTGAAATGAGTCTTTCCTTTGAGCGTTTCCATGAGTGTTGGATCTGATGACCTTAGCTGACCATATCATTGTGCTAATGAGGTCAAAGTCGATCTTCATTCAGTTCCCATGAAGTCCAGTTAACTTTGATCTGTTCTGTTACCAAAGGTCCTAACTTATGTTGCCTGAGTAGTGAATAGGTGAAGTTCATCAAAAAGAGTCATCATCCTTCTATTAAAAAGCAACTTTCATATTTTATATAGAGGTTAACATAGAGAATAAAATGGATACATGACATTATAAATAAAATTGGTAGTTCATCATTTGTAAAGACTGAAGATAGACTCAGAGTCTCCAAGTACAAAGGATTAATGCTAGGTAGGATTGACCAGTCCTTTCCACAAGTGGACATTAACAAGGGTAAAGCCAAAAAATTAATATTAACAAAACACAGATATAGAGACATAGATATAACTTGGTAAACTACATTTCTCTATTATTCATAGGTAGATTTTATGCTTTTTCTATTACACAGGACAAAATTTTAATTGCAGCCTGGCTACATGCTTCCCATAACATCTTTGATGTCTTCAACTGGTGCATGCTTAGGAAATACAAATTCCTTCTAATCTTAGCTTAAATAAAACATAATTAAATGAGATAAATATGGTGTCGAACTATGTTGGCTAAGCATAGATGAGTATAAGGATGGTATCTAATAGTTTTTCCTGAAAGTGAAACTTAAATAGTAATGACTCACAAATTAATTTTACAAGGTACCCAGATAAACATTTTTTATTTATCAATTATGCATTTGTTTTGTTTTAAATAGTAAGATGCAACCTAAAACATCAAATCCTTGATTTCCTAAATGTTATTGTTAAGATAAAGTTGCACACACACATGAGTGCACACAAAAACACAAATGATGCAGAAATATTGCAAAAAATCTTGAAACTGACATGCGAATGACTAAAGTCTGGGAAATAGGTATATGTTAACAAAATGAAAGACCTGAAATAAAAGCTATGATATTGAAAAAATATATACTTTATATTGGTATTTTAAAAAAAGCAAAGGGTGATCTCAGGAACATTAATTAACACAATTTTCAGTTATTATTTTGCATACAAAGCAGCTTCTAGCACACCTTTTTCATCTATATTATACTAAATGGATTCACTCAGAATAGGTATAAAACTCAGAGTAATCAATAGCTTAGATAGAAAGAATTTTAAACATATTCTCTTTCCAAGGAACAATTATCTGCATAAAATTACCCTCATAAGGACTCTTCAATGCCACCAGTCCACACACCAGCTGTACACAAATATAGGTAAGAAATTTTCCACCAGGAAGGCTCTGCCTCATTGAACCCCAAGTAACTGGACTAGAGAAGAACTCCAGCCTCCCTGCCACAAAAAGAGACTAACAAGTGACCCAAAGCCAAAATATGGTTTAACTGCCTGTGTTTATTCACACCATGCTTCTCACATTTTAGGCAGATGGGAGATGTGAACATGCCCCAACACAGAAAAGTCTTGGCCTGTTCAGGAAATGCAAAAGGATGCTGTGATGGAAAGCAGAGAGTAGGAATGGGTGCCCCAGGACAGTGTTCTACAGGTGGGCAAGGACATGGTCATGCAGGGCCTGAAGGCCACTGTGATGTGTTTGGATTTTAATCCAAGTGCAATAGGAAGTCACAGAAGAGTTTTAAGCATGGGAATGAAATGATCCTATTTTCATATAAAAAGATATTTCTGGATACTGTATGGAGAATTAATGAGGGGAGGAGAAATCAAAAAGGGCAGAGGAGAGATTGTTTGGAGGCTGTTAAATTAGTTCAACATTAAATGATAGTGGCCTGGGCTACAGTAGTTGCAACCCAGATGGAGAGAAGTAGATGGCAATTTGGGTAAGAGAGGAAGGAAGGCTGATTGCTATACTTCCGATGGAATTTATGAGATGATGAAAAGTTGGAAGAAACACAGGTTTGGCTGCATGAGAATGAAAAATTCAGTGTGGAATATGTTAAGCTTAAAAGATCAATGAGATGTACAAATAGAGACGTCAGAAAGGTAGGTAGCTGGATATAAAAGTCTGGAACTCAGGGGATTCATCAGCACGTGTATTACTTAAAGCCATAAGATTGAATGAGATAACCTAGGGAGAGAATATAGACAGAGAGTATAAGAAAAGAGGATCTAGGCAAAGCCCTAAGAAACAACAACAACCTATAAAGAGCAGACAGAGGAAGAAGCAGCAAAAAAGACAGAAGGCACCACCAGGGAGGTGTGATGAAACCCAGGAGAGTATGGTAACGTAGAAGCCAGAAAGGAAGGAATTTCAACGAGGAGGAAATGGTCAACATGCCCAGTGCTACTGCCAAGGGTAGGGGAGGAGGGGCAAATGTTGGTGGCACAAAGTCACTGGAACCTTGGCAGGAGCAGTTTCAGTAGAAGGACAGGGGCAAAGCCAGATTGGGGTAGGTTGAAGAATGGAATAAAGATAAGGAAACAGGTACAGCGTGTATAGATAGTTTTCTTAAAAAGCTTGTTGATGCAATGGAGCAGAGAGGGAAAATGTGGAATCAAAGAGTTTGGGGTTTGCTTGCTTTTGCTTGTGTTTTAGGATGAATTGGGTGAATGGATTGGAGGCATTGGTGCTGCCCCAGTCTTGCCAGTAGCACCAGGAACATAAAAATATCCACAGAGAAAATACAAAGTACATCTTCAGTTCAGCATGGCATTTGACATGTGTGAGTTCTCATCCTAACCCTATGCAAAAAACATAGCTGCACTTTTGTTATAAAACAAGGAATTTTTCTTGAGGCACGGGTACCAATACAAAGTAAAGTTCATAAAATTGCCCTTTATATCTTGTCCTGTTTTATTTAATATTTTCTATTTTTATTAAAATTACTTAATTTGCTTTAAAATTTTTAAATTATTTGCTTTAAAATTAATTATTTAATTTTAAATAATTAAAGGAAAAATGTAGAAAAAAATGTCTATAAAATCTGTGGCCTTAAAAAAAATGAGTGCTGTCTAACAGTGAGAGCAAAAACACTGTACAGTGGAATCTATTTTCAAAAATTGTAGTAAAAGAATTTGGGGGATGAATCCTTCAGAGAGATACATGGAACAAGGATGAACCTTTTTCTAATGCTAAAATTCTGGTAGGGAGTTCTTTCCATTACACAGAAAAGCAATTTTTTGTTTAGCCAAATACCTTCACAGTTTCTTAACCCAAAAAAAGGTGAAGTCCCAAATGAGGGGCCCATGACTCTGCAGAAGGAAATAAAGGAGAAGGCAAGATCAGCCCTGAGGGTTGAGAGAAGGAGAGGAGTGCAGCAGCCTGGTGTAAACCTGGGCTTTGTACTGATAACTGTGAGGAGCCCACAGAGGCAAGAATAACAAAGGGACTTTTGAGGTCTAATATTTATTTTTGATTCTTTCCAAGATGCATGCTACCTCTCTTCATAGCTTCAGACCTTCAGTAAAAGTCTATGTATACAAACTTGGGTAAGTGTAACTGTAGGGAAGTACAGAAACTCAGGTACCTACCATGGTGCAACAGAATACAGAAAAGTGACAGCAGCATGGAAGATAGGATGCAGATTGGGAGTTGAGAGCTCAGTAGAAATAGATGATTAGCAGAGGTGAGCAAGCATGGCCCTGAAGCCATGAACATGCAGGGTTGGTTGATGCGATCCTCCACTCTTGAGATAGGGTCCATGCCAATTTTATTTAAATCTGGAATGTGACCCAGGGAGCTGGAGAACTGGGGACATCCAGGCAACTAGCCCTTGACTTACCTAAGTATAACAACATCCATTTTCTGACACCTAATAGAACCTGAATACATCTCATTGAATTTTTTTTAACAACCCTGCAGAAATACAGAATGGGAAAAACTTTACTTACAAGTAGTTTACACAAAAAAGATTAAGAGATTATTATTAGATCAATGTTAGTCAACAATGTTCTCGAAGAAAATAACGACTTCCTGAGCCGCAGTAATAGAAATGGGGTATCCAGAAACAGAAAAATATTATCTTCATTGAATCTTCCTGAGTATGATGATATTTATATTCAGTTCTGGATACTTAAAAAAGATATTGGCAAAAGAGAATAACTACAGAAGAAGGCAACAAAGACGGTGATGAATCTGGGAGCCACGTCAAACAAGGAACAAGTGAAAAAAATGCATATGTTAACCTAAAAAAAAGTCTTAGAAAAGATATAACATTTGGAAAGTTACCATATATAAGAGCGTGGTAGGCAGAAAACATGTACACATGCATTCATGCATGTACACGCAGACATACACACAAGAAAAAGAGAATTGACTTTATTGAGCTCTCATCGCTGTCAAGCAGTTTACATGAGAATTCCATATAATCCTCACAACAGCTTTCATGAGGTTAGAATTATTATGCCCATTTTGGCTAAGGAAGGCTAAATAGAGACTTGTCCACAGTCACATAATGATGAAGGTACAGAGCTGGGACACAAACCCAAGTCCGTCTGACTTCATAGCCTGTGCCTTTCCTCCTACACTATGCACCTCACTTCCTGTCCAGTGGTAAAGTATGCCAAGTGCCCACTGGGAGATCTGAAGGGCCAAGTCCAAACAAAATAGAAAAACAAGACTACCAAGTAATACAAGTATGACCAAGAACAGGAATGTCAGAGCTAGGGTATGGTTGTAAGGAAACAGGCCAAAGTCTTAATGGCAATACAGGCTCAGGCCTGGGAGGTCAGGGGTTTCAGAGCCTTCAAGGACCTTACAAGGCATCCCAAGATTGCCTGAGAATCAGTGCAAGAAATGAACTGAAGGGAGGATTAACATCCTAGCTGGATCCACATATATCAGAAAACAATAAATCAGAACTAAAGCCGAAATTGGAGCTTTCACTCCTAGGAATACTGACTTTCTATCAGGGAAAGAAACATGAGTTTTCTAAGAGTTAGTGTATTAGTCTGTTTCTTTTGCTTATATCAAAATACCTGAAATTGGGTGATTTATAAAGAAAATGAAATTTATTGCTTGCAGCCTCTCAGGTTACAAAGTCCAAAGTCCAGGGAACACATTTGGTGAAGGCCTTGGTGGTGGTGGCAGTGACCCAGGGATCTCACATGACAGAAAATGGAGGATCAGAGAGAGACTAACCTCTCATGTGCTCTTCTTTTAAAGCCCTCAGAATCACACCCCAGACCACCATTATTAGCCCATTCACTACTACACAGTCCTATAATCTAATCACCTCTCTAAGGCTCCATCTTTCAATTACCATAATAGAACTTCCCACCCTTAATAGTTACAATGGAGATTAAGTTTGGGGGGACATTCAACCCAAGGCAGTTACCCAACCACAGAAAGCAGGGAGTTGGTTTTCTAGAAACCTCTCTTAAAGTATGGGCATGAAAAATTTATGGAAGAGAAGAACCTCAGAGCCCATATGCAACAAATGGTAGCTCTCCATCCAAGGAAGCCCACTACTTCATTGCAACAGATTTCTCTCCAGGATGGAAGGCATCTATTTGCCTTTCTCCAAGCCACTAAGAAAACAGCCCATTTATGGGCTCTTCCCTGTGAAGTCTATTCCCTGGGAAGTCTAACCACTGTCTATTTCCTACCAGAAGAACTGTCAAAGGTGAGAGAAATCCCACCAAGGAAAGTTTGGGTGCAATGTGACATTTCCAAAAAGGTGAGGAAAGGGGAACAAGAAACTGAGAAGGAAGCAAAAGAGGAAAAAAGGAAGAGTAAAGAAAGAAAAAAGAGATGGCACCACTGAATGCAGACAAAGAAAAACATGAGAAAGAAATTCATCGATAGGGTGGTTGTGCAGGATTTTAAATTTTAACTCTCAGTTTCTGTATTTTGATATAAAATTTCCTTTATCTCCTTTTTATTTTGCATTAAAATAACAAAAATTCTTATTTTGCATTGAAGTAACATAACAACTTTCTATTTATATAATAAGTCTACTAAAGATTTGTACCAACACAACTTCATTACTTTTACTTTCATTTAACATGTAATATGATTAGGGCTAAATGTTTCCTTTTCTCAGATGTTCTGTCTTTTATATGCTATAGTCCAAAGTAAATACTTGGGTTTAAATACTGAATGGATTTGGGGAAGATAATAGATTCACAGAGGTTTAGAAATATGGGATCAATATTTATCCTTGATCATTTACCACTTTCTCTGTAATTCAACTTTGGGTGAAAATGCACCACTGACCATATTAGAAGGTTTAAATACCACTTCTAATTTTAACACTATTCTTATAAGCAAAGTGCTGTAAAATGGAAAGGTGATCTCTGGGCAAAATAAAGAATGAGATTTTCATAAGTTCCAAGTTATATGCAAATCAGTCTTTGTAATGCATTTGGGATAAAGGGATCTTTTTGTTGTCAAGGCATGCCTTTTCTGGAACATCAGTAATGTAGAGAGATGGAACACTCACATGTAAGTTCAATACAAGGAAAAATATTTAAAACAGAACACATCCTATATTACTCCCTTTAATAGTTAAATCACCCATTTCTTATCTTAAATCTATCATTTAGATCTCTGAGAATGATTGATATTCTGTTTTAGTCTTCTAAAAGCAATTGAAATTCGAAGTTTCAAATGCTAATCTTGACTCTGAACTTCTCAAGGTCAGGAACCATAGTTCCCTCATCTTTACGTTTCTCGATCTTGGCAAAGCACCTGTAAGCAAGTAGCCTTTGAATATGTTATTGTGGAAATGAAGAGAACTAACAGATACCCAAAAAAACAGTAGTAAAATACAAAATTGAAAGGTAGCCATTTTGCTGATGTGGTTATTTAAAAAAAAAAGCAACAGAGAACATTTTCAGTGTTGACAAGCAAACTTATCAAAAGTGAATTTACTGCAGATAAAGAAGAGAAGCCCATTTAAGCTCTTCAGGCTTTCACACCTTGTTCCTATTAGGAAATTTTAATTTTTTAATTAAAGAAGATGGTGAAAATAAATTCAATTAAAGAAAGCCAAAATTGCAAATACATTTTATCTCATGAATAAGTAAACTTAGTATAAATAATATTGTGAACTAAAATTTAGAAGGAAATTCAAAATAAAAAAAACAAGAACAGATTAAAATTCAAATTAGTCTCTAAAATAAGTTATCTCAAGGAATATCCCAAATGAAAGGAAATAGCAGGTATTTAAAAGGAAGGACACTCTATCTAGAATTGCTTAATTAATAACTCTTCATTGCCTCCTATCATAGCATTTTATGATATATCAGTCCATGCTGACCTAAAAGACAAAGTATTGGATATTAGACATTTTATTTATGACCCATAAAAACTATTATCCAGAGTATGTATCACTAGCTTAAAAAAAGAAAAACTCTGCAAATGTAATTAAAATGACTTTACTATTTCAACTGAATATTCATTATAAATGTTAAAACTGCCAACTAGTTTACCCACATAGGATTTACTATTTTGACATTTCAAATTACAAAAGTATTTTAACCTTTGTTAAAGTGGGAATTACACATGCAATAGAAAGACCACCCATGCCAGAATTGGGCATTGGTGTCTTTCTGATCTGTTTTACATGTGTTTGATGAAGGATGCAATTCAGCTGTTATAACAATTTCATTGTTGAATGACTTCCCCTTGGGCAGCCTAGTGACTGATTTCCACTGGTTATTCATGTGTTTTATTGATTGACAGCCTTGGACAAAGTTATTAGATCCTTTTAAAAACATAGGGTTTCCAATAGAAAAAGAAAAAAACAACTTTTATAGAATACAATTAATGTGTTTTTTAAAAATAATATATATGCTTCACAGAGAGCAAAACAAACTTACTACTGGAAACAGCCACACCTCCAAGATGGGACAAGAATCTAGGAGATTGCTTCTTCTCAACAATAGATAAAAAACAAAAACTAAGGAATGCAAGTTAGGCTTCAGTAGCTTTGATAATTACATGTAACAACAACAACAAAATCTGCATAATATTCATCAGACTCAAAGTAATATAACTACATATATCCCCTTTCTGTTTTGATATTTGTCTCAGTATTCTGGGACATCTTCAAGGCCCCACCTTTCAATTACCGTAATAGGATTTCCCACCCTCTCAACAGTCACAGTGGCTGGGAATCAAGCTACAAATACATAAAACTTGGGGGACACAATCTGTATCAGTGAGTACTCATTGAAAAGTTCCAGGGTGGCTATCTCCTGTGTAAAATAACATGGTTTATATATTGATAAGGCTTCTGGATGCTGCCATTTCTTTACCCACTGGCCACCCTTGTAGGTGACGTGGGTGAAGCCATCCTCAGCCTGGCGCTCCACACCTCCATCTCTGCTTCCCTCTCCAGGAACCTCCAGCCCCAGCAGGCGCTTCCAGCTCAAACATGTGCACTGCCTGAGGATATAAAATTTTTAAAAATTGTAAAGCTATACACTTAAAAATTGACTCATGTCACTAAACTTAACTTTACATTGTTATAAGAATAAGAAAGAGGTAAAGAAGAATGAGTATTAGGCAGTAATGGAGACAGCATATTTTATTTATGAATCTCCTGCCAGCACAAACCATATAACTGACCAATCCAAAATGCCAAATGCTGGTTGGGTTCTGGTGAACGCTGGGGTGTTCTCTAGGGTTTGCTGTGGCTGCTGGACCCACAGTTACTGGGCAGAGCCCTGTGGTGGCTGAAGAACAATGGAGGAGCTGCCATTCTCTGTGGAGTGTGGCTTTGGCTGATCACTGGGAAGCTGAATGAGGTCGTGGTGGAGCTGCTGCCCAGTGACCTAAATCCACAATTCACTTGCCACAGCCTCCCGGGGAAGACACTGGTGTGACCACATGTCGTTATCAGATTATTGATGGGTCTGTTCTTTTTATTCAGAATAGGTCAGTCCATTAGAAGTCAACTTCATGTAAGACTTGAAAAGAAGATTGCAGAAACACTGACTGCATGGATTGAGGGAAAATTCCAGCTCATTATAAGCTTAGTGCTACTAAAAAGAAGTATGCAGAGATCACGTCATCTTTACAGGATGCCGGGCAAAATAAAGAGTCGTTAAATATACTCAGCCTTACAGATGCTTGCAGAAAGGTAAAGAGCACCAATGACATACTGATGAGGAAGTAAACTTCCCTCGTTCAAAAACTAAAGGAAAAGAGATCCAAACTCTCCATGGAAGAAAAGCAGATGGCAGAAATGCTGAAAATGCTGGCCATTCATAGAAGAGGTCATGAGAATCTCCAAATCACAGGGAACTTCTTTAAAACTGCCAGGAGGCCAAGAGCCAAGCCCTTATGGCTTTTTCTCCAGAAGGGGTGCTGGGTCTTAAAGCAGCGCTGTCTCATCCCCTCCACTCAGGCCTCCTGAGCTGCCAGGCTGAATGCTCCCACCTCGACTCCACCTGAGGGCGGCTGAAGCAGTGTACCTAGGGAAGCCCTCCCTAGGCTGGAGTTTCTTCTCCTTCACATGCTGCACACAGCAGGCAGCTCCTCCAAGCTCTATTCCTCCCAAACTAAATAATATTGAACTTTCTGGAACACCCCAAGAAATCTGGGACTTTCTCTTTTCTGAAAGTTTAGATTATCTCTTACTAGTAGTGAAAAAATGCTGTACCTAAGGGATTCATCTTTCATTAAAACTGAGTTTTCATGAAACTACAATTCCCAAGACAATGTTTTGTAAATATTATTTATGTGTTAATTAAATTAGTACACCATTTATATTTTATTCTGTATATAATCGTTGTAACTTGGAAATATGTACAATTTAGCAATAAAGACTTTTAGTAGTCAATAAAAAAATACATATATATATGTGTGTGTGTGTATATATATATGTATATATATATATAGGGAGATGTTTTAAAATGCCTCTGTAATTGATTTTGTGCCAAAGAAGCTAAATTTTCCCCAATATCTATTCTCTTCTTCATGGACATGGAAAGACATAGCATCACTTGCTGGTAAGTATATTTAGGCAGTTACATTGTTTTCCAATGTACAGGTTTCATACAACATTTGGGGACCTTTCCTTAAATGAAAGATAATGCATACTCTTTAACTCTTTTGTTGTCCCTTTCTCTTTCCTGCTAGATAGAATGTGGACATGATGGCTGGAGCTGGAGCAGCTATCTTGAGCCATGAAGTGACCTTGATAATGAAACTACACACACAAGAGAGACAAGATAGAAGGAGCTGGGTTCCTGAGGATTTTTGTGAAACTGACTATCACATCGGCCTTGAACTACTTATCTACAAACCTTATAGAGTCAGAGATAAATTTCAATTATACTTAAGACACTATATTTTGGGTCTCTATTACTCTCAGTAAAATCTAATCCTAAATAATAGTATTCATTGGCAATAGAGAATTGGCGAAAGAAGTGATTTATCAGCCCTGAAGTTTTTAATACCCTTTGTCTGAGAAGATATATGTGCCTACAAATCTCTGCACTTACAGAATAATAATGTAAGAGTAGCAAATATAATGGCTACCACTTTTAAGGGAGAGGAAAACTGAGGCACAGGAAAGCTAAGACTCAGAAAGGTTAGATAATGTGGACAAGGTCACACAGCTAGTAAGTGGCAAAGCCAGAATACAGAAAACTAGGCCCAAAGAATTGAAAATACCAGATGGTTCATGGTGTCATGTCTACCATAATCCTCATTTCAGCAAGCAGATCACTATTGTGAAGAGCATGGAGAATCCCATAACAGTATTCCTCAGACATATCTCTGCTCTGCTGATGGGTACTGCAGTAAGCAGGGTTGCGTAATGGTCAAACGTTGCTGCCCAAACATGAATTCCTACTAGTGCAGCAGGGTCTCCATCCCAGAGAGGTGTTCAGAAAATATTACTGTTCACTTCCCAAAACTGGCAGTTGAAAATAACTTATCTCTGCCACAGAATCAAAACATTTTTAGGATGTTTTGCATTTTGCAATTCTCAAAAGGAATTCTCCTGTAACTATTTTCACCCTCAGTCACCTTCTAAAGTACGCATAACAGGTGTTATTCCTATCTTAAAGATGCAAAAGATTAAACATCAGAGAAGTACCCTCATATAGCCAGACATGAGTTAATTACACAATTAACTTCCAAGTTCATGACACAAAGATAATGAAAAAAAAAAAGAAAGAAAGAAAGAAAGAACTGCTTAGATTTACTGAGTCACTATCTAGTTCACTTTAGCTGACCAAACCACTAAGGTTCTGAGGTCAAATGACAAGTATCTAGACAATCACAATTAAATGACACATATCTAGGCAATCACAAACACTAGGATATGTATCATTCTCACATTTTAGTAGGTAAGTGTTCTCTCCCCTGACTCTGAGTACATGCATTCTTGCCATGTTAATGTGGGATACCTGAGAAAGCACTTTGGCGGCTACAGGAGGTATTTGGATGAAGACAGAGCTTAATCCTTATGCCCTGAAACTTCTCAGTCTCATCTCCACTCCACCACCACCCCTGACACCGGTCGGATAAAAGCAGACTTCTAAAGTTCATGGAAAAATAGAATTAAAAGATAATATGAATCTTTCCATGAACTTTTTGAAGTACCTTCATATATATTTTTAATAGACTTTATTTTTTAGAGCAGTTTTAGGTTCACAGCAAAAATGAGAGGAAGGTACCGGGATTTCCCATATACCCCTTCCCCCACACATCCACAGCTTCCCATTATCAACATCTCCCACCCCCACCATAGTGGGACATTTTTACCACTACAGTTGATGGATCTACACTGCACATTATCACCCAGACTAAATGCATTTTTAAGCTGATTTGCATATTTATTTCAAATTTCTTTTTACATTACCATCATCTTATTCTTAAACTTCCCATCTCAACCCTTCACATTGGCAATTAATTTGGAACATATGTGTCCAAATTCTGATATGTGAATTGATGATGTGTAAAAAACAAGACATAAACTATTCTTTCTCCAGAGAAGATTGAAAGGCAAATGAGAGGAACTAAAAAAACACTGATCCAAAAATCATTGTCAGTTTTCCCATAAGCATTTAAATGATTTTGCAGTATATGGGATTCCTGGGAGGGGTTTGGGGAGGAAGGGGTCTATTTTACTAGTAACTGGTATTCTAAATATAAGTAAACAAATAAATAGAATTACCAAGTAACTTTTGTTCCCAAGTTATTTGGCCATATCCTATTCTGTGAAACTAGATGCTTCCTTCTTTGTTTTACAGAAACTTCAGTATCATGTTGAAGTCTAATATGTCAGAAAGACAGAAGTCACTTCATGAATATCTACAACTTAAGTCTGACCTGGTTAGAATTCTTATACACATGTATTTCTCCAGGTGACCTAGCTTTGGTCCTGAACTTGCTTGAGCAAAGTATAGGCCACATATAGAGCAATAAGGAATAGGAACTCACTCAGGTACCTAGATTCACAATCCCTTGAAAATATAGCTGAAAAATGGAATTCTATGCTAGATTTATTTACTGAAACTGTCATTTTAGTAAAAAATTGAACTGCATTACTTTGGGAATTGTGGTGACTAGACATCTATGTTTATATTTGGGTCCTTTTGTTGTTTTTCACTATTATTATTAAGACATGATGCTTAAGAAACTGTGAAAGGTGCTTAAAAAATAAAGATGTGCAGATATGACCTTGCTCACATGGAGCATAAATTCCAGTGGGAGATTATACTCACAGATAAACAAATGAGTAAAGAAATTGATTGCAGATTTATGAAGTATAATGTAAAAACAAATGTCTTTAAACAGGAGAATGACATGATCCTATATGCTGTCTTAGAAATCACTCGGCCTCTTGAAGAACAGAATGGAAGTGAGTAAAAATGAAAATAAGGAGATTGGTACAATAGTCCAAACAAGAAATTAGAAAGACCTGTTCCAAGGTGGTCTCATAAGAAAAGAAGATGAGTCTATGAATTTGTAATATATTTTAGAAGTTGAGAAGACAAAACCTTCTGATGGATTTAATGTGAATAAAAAAAGGAAAAACTTACCAAAAGTGATACCCAGGAGTCTAGCTTGTGACTCTACTAGGTGCTGATATCATTCACTGAGAGAGGAACCAAGAAGAAAGCACAGGTTACTGAGGAAATGTAGCAAATTCCACTCTGGATAGGTTAATTTGAGATTTCCTGTGAAACACCGAAATGAAAATGTTGACCAAATACTTAAACAGAAAGGCCATGGTTTCAGAAGCAAATCCAGGGTTGGAGATGGAATTCAGAAAGTCATCAGGGTATGATGACAATGAAGCCACACGGTAGACCCAGTTGTTTAGGGAGAAACATTCAAATCAAAAGAGAATAGATGCTAAGACAAAACACCACTTTTTAGAGAATGCATCAAGAAAAGTAAACCTGCAAGAGACTGAAAGAAGCAGCTGGAGGATACAGAAAGACTACAAGATTTCTAGTTAAGGACCTAGAGGATGGCAGTACTATCACTGAGATGTGGAAAAATGAAGAAGATTCTTGGGAAGTGAGGGACTGGAAATCAATAATTATGTTACATTGAAGATGACTGTGATTCCTCCAAATAGAGATATCAAGAAGATAGTTTGAATATGTGAGTCTATAGTTCAGAGGAGAAGTCTGGGGAGAAGTTACAAATGTGGAAAATTCCAGCATATATAGTAAAGTCATAAAGTTAAGTGAGATCTCCTCGGGGAAAAATATAAAAAAGAAACAAAGTCTGGACAAAGCCCTGAATATCTCCAACTTTTAAAGTTTGAGTCAAAAGTGTGAGCCTGGAAAGAAGGATGAGAGTGGGTTGCTGAGACAAGAAGAAAGCCAGAAGAATGTGACATCATGGAAGGTGAGATAGAAAAACATTTTCCCAAAGGAGGAAATCACTGACTGTGCTGAATGCTGCTGGGAAGTTAAGTAAGATGAGAACAGAAACATAAACACTGGATTTGGCACAAGTAATTTCAGTAAAGTGGTAGGGATCCAAGCCAGATTTGAGTGACTTGAAACTGAGTAGAAGGTGAGAAAGGGCGACAGCATATAGACACTTCTTTAAGGAATTTGGCCAGGAAGGGTGAGAGATGTGGATAGTAGATCGAAGGTGGGGGAGACGTGAGGTTAGTGGGGTTTCTCCTTCACCAAGAGGGATACGACAGCATGTCTTTATACTGATGAGAATAATCAAGTAGAAGGAGAGAGATTCATAATGTAAAAGATAAGAGCAAGGACTGGAGTGTTTAAAAAGACGAGAGGGAATGAGATCCCAAGCAAAAGTGCAGGGATTGGCCTCTGATAGAAGAATTGACTCTTCTTCCATCCTTTCTGTAAGGAAGAAAGAGATGAAGGTTATTTATAGATTCAGCAGTGAGAGTTCTCTGATGCCTATAATTTTTCTCAGTGATATATGAGATGGGGTCTTCTGCTGAGGAGTGGGGAGGAAAGAGGGGAAGAGTAATGAGAGCTCTGAGCAGCCAGTATACGGACAAAATAGTCACCCTGTAGAGGAGAAAAGTAAACTTAGGAGTATAACAAGGATAACAATTTTTGATATAGATTAATGTGCTTTTCTCTTTTGCATTTCCATGGACGTGACCTTCTCTCTACTCAGAGGCATTCATCTATAGGGGAGTTGGAGAGTAGGTGTCAGGGGGCATAGGAGGGTGGAGATTAAGACAGACAGAGCAGGAACAGAAAGAAAGCAATCAATGCTCAGCGGAATCCCTAGCAATACCATAAATTTAAAAAACAGGCTTTGTCAAGAGAAAAAGGATTTTCTAAGTTCCTCAAACTCCCGATAATGTATCAAAAGCCAGTCTGGCTAGCTTGTCCATCTAGCTTAATATCAGTAGGGAGAAATCAAGATAGGGCATAGGAAAAGTTCCTGACACATGGGAAGGGGGAAAGCCCACCTAATTCAGCCCTGGAAAAATATGGACAGGAGAAGAGCAAGAGGTATAGCAACATCTTTGTCTTTCCTCCCTCTCAGCATTAAATCTCAGGAGTGAGGGTGTAGAAACAGTCTGATAGGTACAGAGGCACCCAGAACATCAGCATTAGCAGCCTGCTTCTCCAGACAGAGTTCAGAAGAGACATGAACAACTGGCAGAAGTCCCTCATGTGTTCCAGCATCATGTCTGATGCACATGTCACCAACACCACACCTATTGCTGCCGGTTCCTTAAAGCTCATGTAGAACATGAGTGGATTTAAAGGTGCTGAGAGAGTTGGTTGATCAGAAAAAAACCTGACACCAGAAAAAAAAAGGGGGGAGGGACTGCAAAGTACAAGATCTGTGCTACCAGAACAAATGGCAAAGACTGCAGATTTCAGAAACAGATACAAACAGAAGAGCACCAAAATGTCACAAGGAACCAGGCATACCTCAATGGGTACCAGCGCAAACAACAATCTGTCACTACAGATATGAGTAGGACACCCCTCCTCCCCAGCAAAGACAGCAGAGGTCCAGAGTTTACTAAGTATATATCTGATATCATCCTGAAGAGGAACTAGAAAGAGTAAAGAGATATAGAAGACAAAACACCCGAGGGTGAGAGGGGAGGGAGAGGAGGAGGGGCAGACTAACGGGTCCAAAACTCTGCTGTCTACCCTAGATGATTCATCATGCAGCATATACATGTATTGAAACAACACCCTGTACCCCACAAAGATAAAGATAAAATTGGGGGAAAAAAAAAGACAAAACACCCAAAGGTTACCCAAAGCAATAGCATCTAATTAAATTTCATATCTAAGTTTCTCCTACCCTACCACCTCATCACCATCCCTAACTTTTGCCTCTATTACTAAATAAGTGAGACCTGGAAGGGAAAGATTACATCAGTTATAGAAAACAAATAAGCCACATTTTTTTTTTTTTTCAAATCAGACCTACAGGTGTAAAATTTTGACCCAATAACAGGCTCCCCTTGAAGAATTTCTAGGTTCTGGCTGAGCATGTTTGAAGTTTGAGATCAAGAATTTTAAATTGTCTATTGGCCTCATTGTGTGAATTTTTGTCCCCAAACAGTGTTCATGAAAAGGGGATGGTTGGGTTCAATCAGGTTGAGATTTCGCCATCTAATGTGAAGTAGAAAAAGAGGCACAAAGAGTTTCGGGCATTAGCAACAGAGTGATAATAATGATGGGCCACAACATTATGCTGGTCAAGGAAGGAAGTGAAGACGGGAGGGAACTGATGGACAGGGCATGCAGGGTCAGCGGACTGGAGGTCTCCATGATGTTGAAGAATGGTTGCAGTGGGTGCACTAGAGCAACTAAGCAGAAAGAATATGAGATGGGAGTTGCAAAATGGGACATCCAAACATTTCAAAGGTTGTGGTGGTATTGTTCACAATCTTTTATATGTGTACAATTTACCAAGTACATTCAGATACATAACAGCATTGATTTAACTATTTCTGCCTACAGGGAAAGGGAAATTTAATAAAATGACTAAAAATTCAGAAAATAATTTAAAATGTTTAAGAGAAAAATCTACCTTCAAGTACATTGGGGAAATTTAGAAACAACCATATAAATATCAACACTTAAGTACTAATTACAAGACTCACTTTTTCTTTTCATTGATATGGGTCTGCTAAGAAACTAAACCACATTTTTTATCAAATTACTTAGTTGGTTAATTATTTGATTAATAGTGGGAGTTACTATACTAGCTTGTTTACATTTTTGAAAAAATAAAACTGCCGATTGTCTTTCTGCTTCTCCATATCCACATCAGTCTCCAACAGTTTTTTCCACATCTCCACAGAATGCAAACGTTTCATATTCTTACAAAGGAATATTCTTATAATATTTCTATATTTGGAATTTGAGGTGTTCAGGAGCAGATCAGCAGAATAATTCTATATATCCATCACTAAAAGTGAAAATATCATTTAGTCTAATTAAATCAACCCTTAAAACTAGCAAAATTAATGGAAGAAATGTATTCATATAACCCAAGTTTAAAAATAATGTTTTACCTCAAAATATGTAAACTATGAAACCATCATCTTTTCAACCAACATTGTCTAAATCAGGGACCACAATACTGAGGATAAAAGCTTTCTCTGGCCTTCCCAATTATGCTAAGCCAGCATAGTACTCCAAAATGATTTGAATTTGAATACCTTTATGCAGGGCAAGCCACTCTGAAGTTCCCACAGTATTCACTATGTTATCAACCCAGTAATTTTGTTCTCTACCCATAAAAGATCTGTATTTTATGACCTATGATCTGTAAATCACTCTCTATTTTTTTGTTGTTGTTGTATAGAGTCCATTTAAATTATATTGTTTTTATTTTCATTTTTTAAATATTAAGCTGAACTTTTCCATTTTAAAAGTGACCAAAATTCTTCAATCTTTTTTTTTTTGACTGGAATTTTTTGTTGGACCTCAATTCCTTAAGAAGACACATTATTGCCAAAGATTTGAGAAGACAAGATAATTCTTGTATGTCTTCCAGTTTTAACCACAAAGAAGTTAACCCATTTTTTCTAACATTTGAAAAAATATATATATTATTTTCTTAGATTCAAATTCCTTGAGGCATCATTCAAACTTCACATGAGGTTCAGAGTGTAGTAATTAGCAGTAGGCTGCTTACATTTGCCAATATATTTGTACAAACATATGTTCGCACTCGGTTCTGTATCAGCTACACATCAAAGAAGGGCACTGAGGAGGAATTATTCTACCTCAGGGCTGGATTAGTGTCTCTGCCTGAAGTAGGCCTCATTTAAGGGTATGGTTCGAGGGAAATTAAAGAACCTGCATGGCCTGAGTACTGGAGTGAATCCATTAACAAAAAGCTGTACTGAATATTTCTGCCATTTCTTTCCGGCCCTGCTACAATGATCCTGGGGCTGTTATAACCTCTTTTATCTTCACTTTGCCAGTCTGCAAAAATGGGACCATATAATTGTCTCCCAAACACCTCACAGGACAATGAGCATGTCAAGAATGCTCATGCTAGGAAGATTGGTGCTTCTTTCTGCTAACATCCTTTTTCAGGTACACACAAGCCATTGCCTAAATCCACACCCACCATCCCTCTCTGTAAAGATTAAAGCCCACAGCCCCCAACACAGCCAAACTGAGGGCCAAAGACTGAGGAAAATCTCCCTAATCTCACCTCCCAAGAAAGGCTAGCTCTCTTTTTATTACTGTGAGTTTTAGCAGCACTACTGCCAAAATGAACACATTTATTTTATAAGAAAACCAAGTAATCGTAATAATATTAGAGCTGACAATGTAGAAAGTTCTGTTCATGTTTCCCCTCATTCAATCCTCCACAACAACCTTTTAAGGTAGGTACAATTATCCCTATTTTGCATAGAAGGCAACAAAATTAGACATTAAGAAGCTTACCCAAGGTTACACCAGTAGTAAGTAACAAAACCAAAATTTTAACTAAACTCTGACTCCAAAGCCAGGTAACTTAACTGTTCTACCATAGCTATGCATCGAGGTAAAACTATCACAAACTGAAGAAGGAATTGCCAATCTGTAATGTGCTGGAGCCTGCTAATACCAGTCTGGAAAAGCCAACTGTTAAATTTTCAGAAATTTTGTGACAATCATTATTAAAAAATAAACTGTAGAAATGTATAATTAATTTAATTATATTAAGAACAAAAGTAAGAAATACTCCAAACTATTTAATGAAGCAAATGAAGCAATACAATTTTTAAAAGATGTTCTGTCATAGCCTAAAACACACTCCCAAGAGACATAATGCTCATAAAGAAACACTGGGAATGCAAATTTTAAAAGCCTACTATTTCCGTTATCTATTGCTGCATAACAAACTATCTCAAAACTTAGTGAATTAAGCAATACCATTTTACTATATCTCATAATTTTTTGAGTTAGGAATTCCAGCAGGGTGAGGCTGGATGATTTGTCTGCTCTGCATGTTGTCAATGGGGGTGGCAGATGGGCTGGTCTGGCTCATCCAAGATAGCTCCACTCATGTATCTGGTGCCTTCGCAGATGTGGCTAAAGAGCTGAGCTCAGCTGGGACTGTTGACTGCAGTACTAACACAGGCCTCCCCACAGCTGCCTCAAGGTGGTTGGACTTACTTAAAATTCAAGGCTCCCAGGAAAAGTATTCTAAGAGACAAAAAGTTGAAGATCTTAAGGCCTGGGCCCCAAAATGATACAGCATTATTTCTGCCATTTTGTAGCCACAAAGCCTGCCCAGATTCAAGGGGAGGGCACATAGACTGTCACCACATCATAGAGGAAGGTCAAATAATTATTACCACCTTTAATCTATCACCAACCAAATTATTATTAAGTTGCTTTTACCTATATCATGTTTATATTTTTAAAGTTATTATTATTTAAAGATATGTGCTGAAATATTTGTAAATGAAATAATATGAAGTTTAGGATGTAAGGATAAGTGAGTGAGATTATAGATAAAATAAGATTGGCTACAAGATAATAATAAGATAAATAGGACTGACCAGAGATAAAAGCTGTTGAAGCGAGATGATGGCCAACTGAGGTCTCTTTACCCTATTAATATATGTTTGAACGTCTCTATGTTAAAAAAAACTTTTTTAAAAAAACTGCTTCAATGCCACCCAAAAAAAGCATTAACCTAATTGCTTACACTAAGCACAAGGGAAGATTTAGACAGAGTGCAAAAACACAGTTATTTAAAAACTGGTCTAACCAGGGGTCCTTAGAGCAATGGCTGATTCTAGGACTAAGGAAGGTAGTATACAAAATGAGCCTGGAGCACCCTGTAGTTCCAGAAAGCCAGGAAGTGCTCAAAAAAAGAAAAACACAATGATAGGAGGACATCAAAGGGACACAGGCGCCAACTGAGAGAGCTGCCAATGGTCAAAGCTAGAACAATTTGAGAAACAAAATAAACAAAGTAGACTTGGACTATAACCCAAACTGGAAAATAAATATCTGTGAGTCTATACTGATATAAATAAATGATTAAATAAATAAATGGAGAGAATAAACAAATCTCCCATGCAGAGGAATTCCAAATAATTAATGTAGATATTCCACCTTCAAGAAGGTGAAGCATAAGTCCCCACTTCTTAAGTGTGCACTATTTATAGTTACTTCCTTGCAAAGAGTACAGTATTAAAAAGAAAAAAAACAGAATTCAAATAGAGAAAACTGGCAAACACTACCTCAACTAGGTGATCAAGTTTAACCTCAACAATGATAAGTCGTGTTGACATTATATGCCTTTGATATAATGTGATGATAATAGCACTTTAGCTCTGTAGTCATCTTCCCCAAAACCCATAACCCTAGTCTAATCAAAAGAAAAACATCAGTGTCTTAGTTCATTTGTGCTGCTATAACAGAATACCACAGACACTGTTACACTGGGGATTAAGTTTCCAACATGTAAATTTCTGGTGGACATGTTCAAACCATAGCAATTAGACAAATCCCAATAGGGGAAAATTCTACAAACATCTATCCAATACACCTTCAAACTGTCCATGTCATCAAAAACAAGGAAAGTAAAAAACTGTTACAGCCAAAAGAAGTCTAAGGAGACATGATGGCTAAATGCAATGTGATATCGTGAATGGGATCCTAAAAAAAGGACAGTTAGGTAATATCTTGGTCCATACAAGCTGCTATAAAAGAATATCTTCAACTGGGTAATTTATAAATAACAGAAATTTATTTATTGCTTACAGTTTGGGAGGCTGGGAAGTCCAAGATCAAGGTACCAGCAGATTCAATGTCTGGTTAGGGCTTCCTCTCTGCTTCAAAAATGGTGCATTCTAGTTGTTTCCTCACATGAGAAGGGGCAAACAAGCTCCCTCAGGTCTCTTTTATAAGGACACTATTCCCATTCATGAGGGCTCTGCCCTCAAACTTAGTCACCTCCCAAAGGCCCCACCTCTTAATACCAGCACATTGGGGATTAGATTTCAACACATGAATTTTGGAGGAACACAAACATTCAGACCATAGTAGGTAAAAACTAAAAAACTCTGAACAAAGAATGAAGTTTAGTTAATACTTACACATCAATACTGGTTCACTAATTATAAGAAATATATCATACTAATCTAAGATTAATAATAGTGGAAATGGGTGTGGGCTATATAGGACTCTCTGTATTATTTTTGCAATTTTTCTATAAATCTAAAATTGCCCTAAAATAAAAGATTTATTTTAAAAATATAAGCTGGTTGTAGAAGCTTCATGAAAATCAGACATGATCTAGAGCTTTGAAGTGGGTTTCTCTAGTCTGTATGAAAGTAGCAACAGAAACATGCACTTCAGCCCACCCTAGTATACTGCCAAATATAGGTATTAGATGAAAGAAGAAAATATCAAGAGACACATCACTGACTGAAAGAGCCAGCTTTTTCCATACTTAATGCACTCTCTTGTGTGGATGAACTTCTGCCCTACACCACAAAGCAATACAGAACCAGGATCTAATGCTACCTGAAAGATAGCAGAGGTTCTGGGGATGATCTCAGTTACAAACCAAAAAACATCTGGGAGGTGTAAAGAAATTCATCCATCTTCCAAAGATGTCAAAAGGGCAAAGAGTTTCATAAACTCGGAGAAAATCTGGATCAACGTGTTTCTTGGCATCCTGGAAAGTAATTAATTCCTTTACAAGGATAAAGATTCATTTTATTCTAAAGACATCTTAACAATGCCACATATCCTCTTAAATAGATCCACACTAGAGTTTCCTCGGTTCTACGAGAAAATGTCTTGACCCTACAGCAGTTCACATACTCGGAACATTTCAGCAGGCCATTACTACAAGGTCAGACTTTTATTCTCATTCTTGCAATTATGAAAAGAAAGGCGGTGGAAAACCAGGGCATTCTCACTTCTCAGGGTACCTTGATAAGCAGCAGTAGGCATCATGGATGACCATTCTGTCATGACATCTGGTCCAAATGAACCTGCCCCTGGTGCTTAAATTATTTTGGGCTACCATTGAGGAGAGTTTCAAGTGCTACTGGAGTCATTCCTTCAGTGGTCCAGGAACAGTCAACATTCAAATCTAGCACTGGGCTCATATCGCAAGGACTCTCCAGGGTGCCATAACCACTTGCACATCCTTCTTGTAGGTGACAGTTATGGTATCCCCTCGAGACCACTGCTCGAAATAACATTCACCTGCTACACAGGAAAGATGAGGCTCACCCACTGGTCCAGTGGGACAGGGGCTTACACACCCACTAGACTTGGAGCTTATAAAGTTTTCAGATTCTATCCACATCATACTGTGACATAGAATAAGCTATATAACTCATCTGTAAACCCTTATAATTTCTCTTAGTTTGTGGAGATAAATACCCCTGGGTAGAATAAACAGAAAACCTAATTTACACCAAATATGTGAAAACTAAGTTAAATTTAAACTCCACATAGAATCAACCATTCATTCTTAGTATCAATGGAGAAGTGTATGAGAGTACTTCAAAAAGTTCGTGGAAAAATAGAATTAAAAATATGAATCTTTCCACGAACTTTTTGAAGTACCCTCATACATAAGATTATATAAATTTTGTGAAATAAGCATAATCATCTTTTATTTATATAATACTAAAATAAGTTTTTATTATCTAAGAGAACACCAATGAATGGTGCAAAAACAGACCAGATCATCTTGGGTTGACTAAAAGATCATTATCTCAGATTGAGCATTATATTAACTTTTCTCTATGAACAGAAAAGCCTGATCTTCCTTTGTGCGGACCAGCCCAGAGTAATTTTAACTCATCAAAAATGGCCAGGCAGTAGGGGAGGGGTGACCCCCATTATTGAAAATTAAATAACAAAAAGACAATCATACCCATATATTTCAAACATAGTTTTATCACATAAATTCAATTTGCTGCAGTTTTCAGGCTTTAATGACTTTAGGGAATAGTCCACTGACTAAAGAAACTCTCATTACAAAATGGTATTTAATCTGAGGCAGGGGGTGGGGGGAGACAGGGCAGGAGACACTCAAGAATATATTGTCCCAGAAGCCACTTACCAAGGCAGAGATGAAATGAAATCTAAAGAAATGGTCCTCAAAGGCATGATGCAACAGGAATTAGAATAAAAACTGGCAGACATGGGTACATAAGATTGACTATAGATAATCTCCCTTTACTACTTTGATGAAATCTTAATTATGCTGTATTTACTAAAGAGGGGATACGATGAGTATAAAGAGATGTATCTAACTGACATTTTTTAAAGTATTTGTTTTACAACAACACAGAAAGTAGCCATCTATCTACCAATTAATTGAATTAGTAAAAGAAATTTTACTAATCCAAATAAATGACTTTTCTTAAAAGTGAAATTTTACATGGGTGATAATTAATTTTTAACTGATCTTGCAGAAACGTTTGTAGTGTTTAAGGAAAAAAACAAAAACATAAAAAACCCTTTAGAAAGCTTTCAGCTTTACTGAGAAAATTGTTGCCTGGACATTTATATGTCCTGTCTATAGAAATGACTTCAGTTATTTGGGACAGGTGGTTTTGTTTGTGGAAAATCACCAACTATCTTACTTTTTATCTGCTTCTGAGCATTTCATTCAGATAGTTTACAATCCAAAGGCAGTCAAGGAAAAACAGAGAAAATAGAATTCATATCAATATTTTTGGACTCTTAAAATATCCATGCCATTATTTAAACTCTAAAAACTGTCCCATATTACTTTAAAAGTAAGAAAAAAAAAACCCTCTAATGTGTCCCTGTTATATTTTCATTGTAAAGTACCTAATGTTTACAACTATGCTTAAAGTATTTTAAATAATTTATTTCATTGTTGGCTTCCATTTTTATAAATTCTATGCAGAGTTGCATTTTAAATATAACTAATGATTATTTTTCAGAGCACAATTCACCTACTTTGTTAATTTTACATACTTTCATATGTTTTGTGACTGTCCTTTTCTCTTATTATTGGAATCGGAAGCTAGAAATAAATGAAATGATGGTTTCATTTTCAATAAGTGACAACCTTAGCAGCACTTGTCCTATCCTTAAGACTAAGACTGTTGAATATGCACTCTGACATGCCAAAAATATTCTTGAAATCCTTTGCTCTATATGGAGTAAAAATTAAAAACTCCCTAATACCAGTGGCTTGGACATGACATCACTGGAGATATAAAAGACGAGAGGGCAGAAAAGAGTGCGAAGAGAAACACAAAAAAAGGGCTGGGATGGGAAAGGAGGGTGAAGCCAAGAACAAATCTTTCCTTCTTCATATTTCTGAATAAGTCTGGGCCTGTCCTTAAACCACTGTTCAGCCAATAATGCTGAGAAATGTGAGTTCCTATTTTGCCTTCTCCACTTCACATCCTTAAATCATTTAATTCTTCCCTATTTTGACAACACGCTATTTCTCATTTTCCCATCACATAACCTTATACCACTGAGTTTCAGATCTGCCTATGAAATGCTGAACAGAAATACAAACCATGCCGCATCTGGAAAAGACTTGTCCCAGACCCTAACCCGCCTTTAACCCATGACATTCACTGGCCTTGTAGAAAGCGGTGGTATCATGTGGTCATAACTGACAGTAAATAATCTGAGAATCATGCCAAAGATCTGAATCATGGGAATTGTGCATTTTTGCTTTTGTACTTTAATCAAAAAATCACTAACCATTTTCAATTAAAAAACTGCATCTGGGGTTGTCAACACATGTGCCAAGTTTCAGTTGAGGGCAATTTGGAATGGTTAGGTTATAAAACGATCAAATAGCAACTTGGTAAATGGAAACACTGACAGAGTTTTCACTCATGAAATTTTCCCACAGATCAAGGCAGCTGAACTGAAGAAATGCTCACAAGAAGGCTCAGGCAGGTAGACTATGGTGCCTTTTTCTTGTGTGCCCATCACACAAACACACTGCACAAGAAAGGTTGTTTTTAAGGCCCTGAAGCACCTGCAGGCTGAAGTCAGCCAGAGGGAGGATGGAAAGGAAGGACCACACAATGTCTTCAAGAAGAAGCTTGTGTACCCAGGGTCCTGAAGAGTAGTAAGAGAAGCCTAGGGGAGAAGAAAGGTCACTGGCCCTGGCTCAGATGACCTGAGTTCCAGGCATAGTTGGCCACTAGTTCTCTGTGGATCCATGGGCAAAATGTTAGTTGGATTTTCCTGCTGCCCCACCAAATTATTCATTTACCCCTTGGAAGCTGCATGCTCTCAGCCTGATGAGACTTTTCTTTCATGCACCACACCCATGTACTGAGGTTATAACAAAACTTTGTGTGTAAAAAATGTCTGGCCAGCCTGCATACACTCATTTTTAAAACTCTGATTCTGCATGCCTAACCTTTCAATTACTTCAGAAGTTTTCATGAATAAAGGCTATAAAACTTACATTGCAAAATTTCACTTAATAAATGTTTCCCATCAAATCTAACCTCTTGAAAAGCTTCCATGAAAGGTCACTAATAG
The DNA here is from genome assembly GCF_027409185.1 of Cynocephalus volans. NCBI lineage: Eukaryota > Metazoa > Chordata > Mammalia > Dermoptera > Cynocephalidae > Cynocephalus > Cynocephalus volans. The sequence goes on along the minus strand of NC_084468.1, from coordinate 96,685,316 downwards.
ACCCTCAACCTTTTTTAAGTTGTGGAGTGATTAGAATTGCATTTTGAATATAATCCAAACATGATTGCTGAGAAACACCTTCATTTCTTCTTAGCCCTTAGCACTAATTTTCCCATGTAATTTGTTCTTTTAGAACCCTGAGAGACTATATTTAAACAGTTGTACTGACAATTTTAAAAAGTTGCTTAATTAAGTGAGGAGGATTTTTTTTCCTTGGGAAAAATCCTCAGCCCATATCTAGATCTTGTTTTAAACCTTGGTATTTTAAGGATTCTTTCAAGGTGTTTGAAGTATTCTTAATAGTTACTCAATTACTATAAAACCCAATTTCTATTCTTCTAATCTCTATAATCAAATCTTTACTTTCATGACTTGCTATTAAGCCCCTATTTTAGGATTATAAAACCAGATATTCATCTTCTGTTACTCGTTACCATTAAGTTGAAGGTGGCAAGAATTTCGCACATACTTACAGTGGCTATGCTTGTTAGGCACCCAGAAATAAAATATGTGCCAAGGTTTCTATAATACTATTGGGAAAGCACTTGTGGAGAGCTAAATACACGGTAGATAATTAATACAAGCGAAAAATGTGCTCCATTAAGCTTGCAGACACATTCAGCAATAAAGTATGTGATACTTACCATCTAAGAATCATGGGGCAATCTCATTATATACAACATCATTGGGATCTGTCTTTGAGTACTACGACTAGAGTAGGAGCCATTCCTATACTAAAAACAAGAAAAAAGCCAGATAATCTACAAAAGTCATAACTCTTCTTGAGCCCATCAGAGAGCTAAAGTCACAATCACAAGTCCAAAGAGTGATAAGCCTCTCTGAAGAAAAACGGAATACATGAACTTTTATCTTTGTCAGAGTATGGGAGGAAGAGTCTGTATCAATTGGTAAGAAGAAAACTGCTGAATCTACAAGTTTTCAAAGCCACGTGTCTGCTAGGAGGACAATTTAGACTGCTTTGGAGATCCAGATCCAAGGGGAGTCTCCGGCTCTTTTCCATAAGCCTGAACTGGTTGCTCACAAACAAGACTGAAGTGTGACAGCAGTTCTGTGCCACCTCCTATCTCCCCGCAGTGAAGAATAGGCATAAAACCCCGCCTGCATCTCAGATTCTTCTCTCATATAAACAAAAGCCTAAAACTTCTGGAGAGAAGCAGGAAGGTCTCCCACCCAGGCAAAGATCCACTGCTTCTGGGAGAGGGTAGAAGCAAAAGCCGCCCTCTTTTGGGAGAAGACAGGAAACTATACACTTCTACTCCCAGCCAAACCACAAGTTACTGAGAGGGATAGCAGCAAAATCCATCTCCCCTGGGGGAGGGAGGGAGCAGAAAATCTATTAGGGTCCTGGCAACCACAATGATAGAAAGCAGAGATCTTCTACCCCTGAGAAGGAAGGACTCTCTCTCCCATCCAAGACATCTATGGATACAAGGCAAAGTATGGCTAAGGAAGGGGCAAGAATGGTGACAAAACCCCCATTGCAGAGGCCCAAGTACATACAGCTTAACTTAGACTGAGACTGAAACAGAACAGGGAAAATCTCCACTCCCCCTATCACAAGGCTTGTACATAAGCAACAGAGAGAAGGGCAGAGCACAGAGAGACCCTGTCTGTGCATGAATATTCAGGATCTGCCGAAAGTACAGAGTAAAGCAGGAACACTGAGAAAAACCTTGTGGTACTTCAGGCTCCGCAGTAAGCACCAGGTAGCAACAGCACAGGAATCTGCAGCCTGTGGTGCACCGAGGGTAACTTTAGCACCCTAAATCCAGCTAAACTACTGACTAGATTGACTCAACCTCCCTACACTAACAGCCTGACAAAAAAGGAGAGACCATTTCTAGGAGCAAATTCTATCTACCTCAGTCTTTACTGTTCTTAAAAACAAAACAAAAAAACAAAACAAAACGAAACCTCACAATCAACAAATAAACTAAGAAAAACAACCAAACAAGATCCATTATCAAGAGATTAGAGTAGACAACAGAATCAGGCCCAGAGATTACTCAGCTATTGTAATTATCAGACAGGGGCTTTTAAAAAATTGTAATTAATATGTTAAAGGACCTACTGGAAAAGATAAAAAACATGCCTGAAAAAATTAGAATTTTCATCAGAGAGACTGAAACTATTTTAAAAAGCCAAAATAGAAATGATAGAAATTAAGAGCACAATATCAGAAATGAGTAATTCATTTGTCAGTTTTATCAACAGACACAACAGAGGAAAGAATTAAAGATAGGTAAATAGAAGCTGTCAAAATTGAAACAAAAGTAGAAAACTGAGTTTAAAAAAATTAAAGAGCTGTGGAATAATCTCAAAGCATCTAATGTGTGTAAGCAGATTCCCAGAAGGAGAAAAAACAGGGCAGAAGAAATTCCAAAACCAAAAAAAGACAACAAACACCACATGCAAGATACTCAGAGAACCCCAAGCAGTATTCAAAAATAAAAAATAAAAAATAAGTAACAATAATAAATAATTTTTTTCAAAAAAAATAGAGTTAACTTGCTGAAAACCAAAAATACAGAGAAAATTTTCAAAGCAGCCAGAGGTAAAAAGAAACTTTGCATACAGAAAAACAAGTGAAGAATTACAACACGACGATTGTTAGAAACTATATACCTGCCAGAAGGCAATGGAGCAACATCTTCAAAGTACAGAAAATACAAAACTGCAAATCCGGAATATTATATTCAGTGAAAATATCTTTTTAAAATAAAGATAAAATAAAGTTTTTATTCAGACAAACAAAAACAGAGAGAATTCATAGACAAAATGCCCAAACCACAAGAAATATTAAATGAAGTTCTTCAAGCAGAAGTAATACGATTATTCCAGATGGGAATTTGGATCTACACTAAGCAATAAAGAGAACCAAACAAGGAGAATTAGAGTAAATACAAAAAAACACATTTTTTTCTTATTTTTAATTATGATAAAAGATAATTGACTGTCTAAAGCAAAAATAAGAGCAATATACAGTTGGCCCTTCCTATCCATGGGTTCTGCATCCACAAATTCAACCAGCTACAAATAGAAAATATTTGAGAAAAAATCATAAATTTTTTAAATACAGTATAACAACTATTTACATAGCATTACATAGCATTTACACTGTATTAGGAATTATAAGTACACCTAGAGATGATTTAAAGTATACAGGAATATGTGTGTAGATTATATGCAAATACTATGCTATTTTATATAAGGGACTTGAGCATCCATGATTTGGTATTTGTAGGGGTCCTGAAACCCCTACAGATAACAAGGGACAACTGTATTCTAGGATTTATAACATGAGTAGAAATAAAACCTCATTCTCTGGTTTGATAATTTGCTAGAGAGGCTCATAGAACTCAGGGAAACACTTTACTTCCATTTACAAATATATTATAAAAGGATATTTTAAAGGACACAAATGAGAGCCAGGTAAAGAGATATATAAGGCAAGTTTCAAGAGTTACAAGTGCAGGAACTTCTGTCCCCACGGAGCTGGTGTGCACCACTCTCCTGACGCATAGATGTGTTCTTATTCACCAACTCAGAAGCTCTCCAAACTCCAAACTTTTAGGTTCTTATGGAGGTTTCATTAATGTAAGCAAGGTTAATTAAATTATTCGGCTTTGGCAATCAACTCAACCTTCAGCCCTCTCTCCTACCTAGAGGTCTGGGGTGGAGTCGAAAGTTTCAATCCTCTAATCACATGGTTGCTTCCCCTGGCAACCGCCCCACATCTTGTGGTTAGCTATGTGCTTTCTAAAAATTACCTCATTAACACAAACTCAACAAATAAATGGATAAAGAAAATGTGCTATGTACATGTAATGGAATATTATTTAGCTTTGAAAAGAAGGAAATCCTGCCATTTGCAACAACATGGATGAACCTGTAAGATATTAACCTAAATGAGATAAAATGGTCACAAAAGAACAAATAATGGATGATTCCACTCACATGAGGTTTCTAAAATAGACTCAAAGGAGCAGAAAATAAAATGGTAGTGTCCAGGGACTGTGGGAGGGAGAAATGGGGGGGTTGTCTTTTGATGAGTGTGAAGTTTCAGTTATGCCAGAAAAGTTCTAGAGATAGTTAACAATATATTGTATTTATTACACTGTATAATAAGTGTATTGTGCACTTTTAAAAAATCATTAAAAAGGTGTGTCTCATGTTAAGCATTTTTTGCATAAAAACTAACGCACAAAAAACTTTTGGAAGTGATGGATATGTCATTTACCTTGATTGTGGTGATGGTTTCACAGGAATATGTGTATGTCTAAACTTATCTAATTGTACACATTAAATACATGCAGTATAAATACCAATTATACTTTAATAAGCTGTATTTTAAAAGACGCTGTAAAAAAGCAAAATCACAAACTGAAAGAAAATATTTTTTAGTATATCTGATAAAGAACTTATATTCAGAATATATAAACAACTCATAAGAAGACAAAACAAATTTTAATGTGTGAAATAGTTGAAAAGGTGTTTCACCAAAGAACATATACAGATGGCCAATAAGTGCACAAAAATGCTCGGCATCGTTATTAATCAGGGAAGTGCAAATTAAAACCACCATAAGAGTACTGCCCTTCTGCTATAATTGCTTAAAATAAAAATGACTAATAATACCAATGGCTCATGAGGATACAGATTTGAAACCCCATATATTACCGTAGAGAATGTAAAATTGTACAGGAAGCTTGAAAAACCATTTGGCAATTTCTTACAAACATACACTTACCATATGACCCAGAAAGTCCGCCCTAGGTATTTACCTAAGAGAAATAAAAACAAGGATCTATATGCAAATGTTCATAGCGGTTTTATTTAAAATAGCAATAAAGGTACAGAATTTAAATGACATCAATTTGTGAGCAGATTAAAAAATTGTGGTACATTCTTACAATGGATGACTACACACCAGAAAAAAAGAAAAAAGAAGGAACGAGATACACTCAATGACACACATGAATCACAAACACATTATACTAAGCAAACATTAAAGGCTACATATTTTTAATTTCATTTATACGATTTATTGAAAAGAACAAAACTATAGAGACAGAAATTAGATCAGAATTGGCCATGGGCTGGAGGTGGAAGAGGGAATTAACTAAAAAGGGAATAGTTTGAGGTAATGGAAATGCTCTGTATCTCAGTTGTGGTGGTGTTTACAAGACAACATATATTTGTCAAAGCTCATCAAACTCAATATGTAAAAAGAGAGAATTTTATTTCATATAAATCATAACTCAATAAACTTAACCCCACCAAAACTTACATGGCAAATGTGGGAAAAAACAATATCCAAAATGATATCCTGCAATGTTCAAACCAAAAAGGATGAAGGCGCATATTACTATTAAAGGCAGGGCCACGAGTCTACACTCCTTGTGTTTGGGATATATGGAGAAAGCAGGGTAAATGATCCTTACTCCAAGCTCTCTTTGCACAAAAGTCTTAAAAATCCTTTATTTCTTTAGGTCTTCAGTGCTTTCTGCTGTTAAAAAGGTCACTGGTAAAATACTGCAGGTTCATCTGCTCACACTTACTCAGCAAGCAGCTTAACTAGAAACTAAAATAAGACAGATGTCTGTGAAGGATGGAAAAAAGAAACAGAGGAAGTTGTAGGTGAGAAACAGAGCCCCCGAAGAAGAGATAGAAGAGCAGTAAGAAAACTTTCCAGCTACTGGAGTTGACAGTTTCTCCAGGCCTAACATTGTTGGTGGCCTGTCTTTGGACTGGAGCTTCAAACAAAGGGCTGGATAAACAGCATGAGATGATAAACACACAATCCTATTCTACCTTCCATGGGAGACAGAAGTATATAACAGTTAAGAGCATCGTGTGTGGAATTACACAGATCTAAGTTTAAATCCTGGCTCCACCACTTGCAAGGTGTGGCACTTTCCCAAGTTATTAAATCCCTCTGGGTCTCAGTTTCTTCATTGCTGTAAAATGACAATGGTAATGCCTAACTGATAATGTTTTATGATGATCGGATGAGAGTTTGTCTACAAAATGTTTAATCACTATAGTAGCAATTAATAAAACATAGTTACAGTTTTCGTTTTCATTGGTAGTAGGAATAGGGTAGTGCTAGTGCCATGGCAGTAGCAGCAGTTCTGTTATTTCTCTGGTTAAGGTTAAGGGAATGTAAGTTTGCAGGGGGAAGGACTAGGAGACCCAGTCTACAGCTCTTGTCCATTCCAAACCCTTCCCATTTCCATCATTCTTTATCATGACTAAATTCCTCCAATGACACACAGAATGTGAAACAATAAACCACAGTGTTCCAGGTGAGAGGAAAAAAACATTTTAAAAGCTAATGAGGTTTTACTTCTTGAAAACTTTTTTTTTTTTCCTTTAGAAACAGAGCATTATGATCAGGCAATTTTTTCCCCAAAGAGTATATAACTTTACTATCATTCAGGGAAAAGTTATTAACATAATGACCCTCATTTCTTTTTATTTATATTAATTTATCAATATACAATGTAGTTGATTTTTGTGCCCCTTTAACAATTCCTCCTTTCCCCTCTTCCTCTCTGCTGCCTGCTCTCCCTCCCCCCATCAACATCATATCTGTTCACTTGTCTTAACAAGTTCAAGGAATTGTTCTGATTGTTGTGTCTTCTTCCTCCTCTCCCCCCCCCATTTATTTGTTGGTATATTTATTTATTTATTTATTAGCTTCCACAAATAAGTGAGAACATAGGATGTTTCTCTTTCTGTGCCTGGCTTATTTCACTTAATGTAATTTTCTCTAAGTCCATCCATCATGTTGCAAATGGTAATATTTTATTCTTTTTTATAGCAGAGTAGTATTCCATTGTGTAGATATACCACATTTTCCATATCCGTTCATCTGATGATGGACATTTGGGCTGATTCCAACTCTTGGCTATTGTAAATAAGTGCTGCAATAAACATCGGAGTACAGGTATCCCTTCGACATGATGATTTCCACTCCTCTGGGTAAATTCCCATCAGCAGAATAGCTGGGCCATGTGGCAGATCTATCTGTAACTGTTTGAGGGACCTCTATACCATTTTCCATAGAGGCTGCACCATTTTGCAGTGCCACCAACAGTGTACGAGAGTTCCTCTTTCTCCGCAACCTTGCCAGCATTTATCTTTCTCAGTCTGTTGGATATTAACCATCCTAACTGGAGTGAGATGGTATCTCAAAGTGGTTTTGATTTGCATTTTCTGAATGCTGAGTGATGTTGAGCATTTTTTTCATGTGTCCATTGACTGTTCGTGTACCTTCCTTTGAGAAATGCCTATTCAGCTCTTTTGCCCATTTTTTAATTGGGTTACTTGCTTTTTTTGTTAAGGTGTTTGAGTTCCTTAAATATTCTGGATATCCTTTGTCAGATGTATATTTTGCAAATATTTTCTCCCATTCAGTTGGTTGTCTTTTCGCTCTGTTAATTGTTTCTTTTGCTGTGCAGAAGGTTTGTAGTTTGATATAATCCCATTTGTTTATTTTTCCTTTGGTTGCCTATGCTTCTGGGGTCATATTCATGAATGTACCCAATCGTACTTCCTGGAGTGTTTCCCCTATGTTTTCTTTAAGGAGTTTTATTGTTTCAGGATGTATATGAAATTCTTTTATCCATTTTGAGTTGATTTTGGTATATGGTGAGAGGTACAGATCTAGTTTCATTCTCCTACATATGAATGTCCAATTTTCCCAACACCATTTGCTGAAGAAGCAGTCTCTTCCCCAGAGTGTAGACTTGGTGCCTTTGTCGAAGATCAGATAGGTGTAAGTGTATGGGTTGATTTCCGGATTCTCTTATTCTGTTCTTTTGGTCTATGTGTCTGTTTTTATGCCAGTACCATGCTATTTTTGGTTACTATGGCTGAAGTCAAACTGTCCCTCTTTGTAGATGATATGATCCTATATATAAAACAGCCTAAAGACTCTACAAAAAAAACTCTTAGAGTTGATAAATGATTTCAGCAAAGTTGCAAGATACAAAATCAACTCATAAAATTCAGTAGCATTTCTATACTTCAACAATGAACTAGCAGAAAAAGAAATTGAGAAAGCTAGCCCATTTACAATAGTCACCAAAAAAATAAAATACCTAGAAATGAACTTAACAAAGGATGTGAAAAATTTCTACAATGAGAACTACAAACCTCTTTTGAGAGAAATTAAGGAGTACACAAGAAGATGGAAAGATATCCCATGCTCTTTGAATTGGAAGAATTAACATTGTGAAAATGTCCATACTACCCAAAGTGATCTGCAGATTCAATGCAATCCCCATCAAAATTCCAATGACATTTTTCTCAGAAATGGAAAAAACAATCCTAACATTTATATGTATTAACAATAGACCACAAATAGCCAAAGCAATCTCGAGCAAAAAAATAAAATAAAGCTGGAAGCATAACACTACCTGACTTTAAACTATATGACCCTCATTTTTATAAGCCAGTTTAGAAGTTTGGGGAAAGCTCTAACCACACAACTTTTTAATACTCTGTTGGAACCAGAAGACTGATCCTGCCCCTTTGAGGAAGGTGTAACAGACACCCCTGGAGATCTACATACCACCACACATAAAATCCAGAGGTCATCTAGGAAAGAGAAATGCCCCCTCCACAACATGAGGATTTTATTTTAGCCCTCATAGTGTAAATCCTAAAGGAAATTTCATGTACTGTAAATGTATATTTTAATATAAGCCTATATACATAATAAAATAATGAGATAAGGAAATGTGATTTTCATATGACCTGTGTGAGTTACATTCCCAGATATGTGAGAGTTTTGAGTGAAAAAAAAGAAAAAATATTTACATTAAGAAACATGAGCAATTAGGTGAGGAGAGACATCATAGTTTGCAGAGATGATATGACTGAGAGAAACAGTTAACAGTTTTAAAGGATAGAAAGGAGGGAGGAGGAAGAGCACAGAGATGAAAAGGTCCCCTGTGCATAAGAAAACTGGAGATGAAGGCTGGAAGGTTTCTTCAAGTAGGTAGACCATGGGAATTTTACTCAATAAGAGTCCAAAGTGCCACAGGAAGAATCTCTTTGAACTTCTGCAAAACCTGAGGTCGAGAAAGAAAGAACTTTGTTTCCTCATTTGCCAAGGTGCTAAGAGAAACGGTTCTAATACCTGTAATAAATTGAGAGATACTAAGGAAAAAAAATTTTTTTTTAATCCTATGGGTCAGGGATTAAAGAAAATGAAACATAGAGAAAAAGGTTCTTTAAAACATGATTCATCAATTAAACTTCATCAAACTAATTTAAATAATTCTATTGTCAATTTGTGACATACATCTGTATACAGTCTTTTCTCATTATTCACAGTAGTTGTATTCTAGAAAGCCAAATATTGAACCATTGCTCCTAGAGGAAATATAGGCTTAGGATCCTTCAAGCCCCTGGTCACAATATTATCATCAATCAATACATAACCTTGTTTTATGTGTGCTTCTGTTTAAAGACACATTATTTATTTGTTAATTTATTAACATTGAGCTCATGGCCAACAGTACTATAAAGCTCATCTATTGCACATATTTTCTCATAAGGTACATCACAGTCTTTGCACACTGTTAAATGCCAGCATTTTTGCACTATGCATAGGAGCCATTTTAAACAGTAAAATCAGCAAGAAAAATCACAAAAACACGGGTCATGTGGCACTAAATAACTGCAAAAGAATGTTTGCTTATAGTATGAGAGCAGAGAAAAGAAGGCAGTGTCAGTTTGTTCAGCCTTAGCTAGGAACATGCATGTCTGGCAAATCAAATTTTTTGTCACTGCACTTGTCCAAAAATAACCATAAAAGTACCACAACTTGGGGGTTACAAATAAATTTTAGCAGCTAGGCAAATTCACAAACACAGAAATTGTGAATAGTGAGCATCAGTTGTATAATGTAAACCCACTAAATGCTTCACACCATGGTAAAAATAATTTTGCACTTTAATCCGCTCTCTAATTTTGTATAGTACTGAGGGAAAAGAACAGAGAGAAACAGAAGGAAAAGGCCACAGGCCCAAGATCACTGTCTTTGGAGGCGAAACTCTAGTACCTTGGGTTAACACAGCAGAAAATTCACTCCTGTAAAAACTTCCAGGAAATCTTCTGTTTGAGAGTTAATCTAGGAAGACTTTCATTTAAACATAGATAGATGATAGACAGACAGACAGACAGACAGACAGACAGACAGACAGACAGACAGATAGATAGATAGATAGATAGATAGATAGATAGAGATAGTTAATTATACAGATTATAAGTAACTGGGACTTTTAAGGATACAAAGCTACTTAAAAGGTCCAAATTAACTTAAGAATAATTTGAATATAAAATGAAATATGATGTGCAGATTCCAAAGCCAAAAGGGAGTGCTTAGAAAGGCTAAGTTTTACTCACTCAGTTGGGAGAAGTTGGAAAATGTTCCATGAAGAACGTAGTATCTGGTGTGGAATTTTGGTAAGTTGGAGAGTTGCCTTACACTGAGGAAAGGAAGTGAATCAAAGCCTGAGAGCAGGAAAGCATAGTTATGGGAAGTATTCCACGTTAGCTAGAAAATGAAAGTAAGGGTAAAATCCGATTATAAGTTGGGGCAATTTTTATGGCCTGGCCTGTGATACCAGGCTGAACAGCTGGAACCTAACTCAACAAGAAATTGGGAAACTTCAAGATGATTTGAGCATCAGATGATATGAATATGAAAATTCACCTTTCAGCAAAGTAGAAGACTGGAGGTGAAGATGTCATTAGAATACTCTAGGCGAAAAGCAGTGAATTTCTGAACCAGGATGCTGGCAGTAGAAGAAAAAACAACAGTGAGATTTTGATGTGGTTATATAGATTTTAGAACCTGATTTAAATTGCAGAATTGAGGTGGTTGTGGGACAGACAGGAATAGAAGATTTTCAAGAAAAAAAATGGTGGGGTTTTAATTTTGAATGACTGAGAGGGTGGTGGCACCATTAAAAAAACATATATATATATATATATATATATATAATAAGAGAGAGGCTGATGAAAAGAGATAAAGGGAAATGATTAACTGTGGGGTGGGGTGGTTTGGGGAGACATTGGTCAAAGGATACAAAATCTCTTTTCTGTATGATTAATTGATCTTATATATAGAAAACCCTAAAGATTCCACCAAAAAACTGTTAGACTAATAAGTGACTTCAGTAATGTGCAAAACACAAAATCAACATACAAAAATCAGTAGAATTTCTATATACTAACAATGAACTATCAAAAAAAAAGAAACTAATTCTGTTTAAAATAGCTACCAAAAAAAAAAAAAAGTAGGAATAAGTTTAACGAAGGAAATGAAAGACCTGTACACTAAAAACTATAAAACACTGATGAAGGAAATTGAGTAAGACACAAATAAATGGAAAGATATCCCTATTCATGGATTGGAAGAATTAATTTGTTAAAATATCCATAACACCCAAAGTGATCTACAGAGTCAATACAATCCATATCAAAATTCCAATGACATTTTTCACAGAAATAGAAAAAACAATCCATAAATTTGTTTGGAACCACAAAAGATCCTAAACAGCCAAAACAATCTTGAGCAAAAAGAACAAAGCTGGAGGCATCACACTCCTTGATTTTAAAATGTATTATAAAGTGATTATAATCAAAACAGCATGGTACTGGCATAAAAACAGACACATAGACCAACAGAATAGAATTGAGAGCCCAGAAATAAAACCATGTATTTACAGTCGATTGATTTTTAACAAAGCTGCCGAGAACAACACTGGGGAAAAGACAGTCTCTTCAATAAATGATGTTAAAAAAAACTGGATATCCACATGCAGAAAAATGAAACTAGACCCTTACACAAAAATCAACTCAAAGTGGATTAAAGGCTTAACTGTAAGACCCAAAACTGTAAAACTACTAAAATAAAACACAAGGGAAAATCTCCATGATATTCATCTGGGCAATGATATTTTGGATTTGACCTCAAAAGCACAGGGAGCAAAGCATAGTTAAAATGAGATTACATTAAACTAAAAAGCTTCTGCAAAGTGAAGGAAACAATCAACAGAGTGAAGAGACAGCCTATGGAATGGGAAATAATATTTACAGACCATACATCTGACGAGAGATTAATATCGAAAATATATAAGGAACTCAAACAACTGAACAGCAAGAAAACAGATAACCTAATTTTAAAATGGGCAAACAGTCCTCAACAGACATTTCTCAAAAGAAGACATACAAATAGCCAACAAGTATATGAAAAAACGCTCAACATCACTAATCATTAAAGAAATGCAAATTAGAACTACAATGAAATATCATGTCACACCTGTTAGAATGGGTATTATCTAAAAGACAAAAAATAACAAGAGTCGGCCGGGATGTGGACAAAAGGGAACCCTTGCACTGTTGGTGGGAATGTAAATTAGTACAGCCATTATGGAAAACAGTATGGAGGCTCCTCAAAAAGTTAAAAATAAATCTACCATATGACCTAGCAACTCTACCACTAGGTATATATCCAAAGGAAGAGAAATCAATATCTTGAAGAGCTACCTGCACTCCTGTGTTCATCACAGCATTATTCACAGTAGCCAAGTTGTAGAATCAACCTAAGTGTCTACTGATGGGTGGATGGATAAAGAAAATGTGGTATATATACACAAAGGAATACAATTTAGCCTTTAAAAAGAAGAAAATCCTATCATTCGCAACAACATGGATGAATCTGGGAACATTAAGTTAAGTGAAATAAGCCAGGCACAGAAAGACAAATACCACATGATGTCACTCATATGTGGAATCCAAAAAATTTGAACTTGAGAAGCAGAGAACAGAATGATGGTTACTTGGGGATAAGGTGGGGGGGTGGAACTAGGGAATGGGTTGGGTTGGTGTTGGTCAAAGGATAGAAAGATAGGAGGAATAAGCTCAAGAGATCTTTTGTATACCATGGTGACTAGATGTTAATAACAACGTATCATATTCTTGAAAATCACTGAGTAGATTTTAAATGTTCTCAGCCCCCAAAAAATAAGTATGTGAGGTACTAAATATGTTAATCAGTTTGGTTTGGTCATTTCACAATGTATACATACTTCAAAACATCATATTGTACATAGTAAATACATATTTTTTTTGTCAATTGAAGATAATTAATTTTCTAAAAGATTTTTAAAGTAAATTATGCCTTTATGTTTTTATATGAATTCCATCCAAACTATATCTTATATGTTAAGAATTAATGTTTTAAATTAAGTTTAGTAGTTGATATTTTCCCTTCTAAAAAAAAAAGAAAAAGAAAAAAGCCTGACTCACCAGGAAAGTAGTGTGAGAATCTAAACATTCTTAAGTGTTCCTGTCCTGAGCATTAGGATTTTTTTTCCCTCTATTCTCAAAAAAACAAAACAACAACAACAAAAAAAAAAAAGAAGAAGAAGACAGGCAGGGACTGTCCAGCAGTGAGGATTTCCATTAGACAAAAAGGTTTTTATCGCACTGCACATTCAAATATAAGCACTTCAGCTATTGCTCTACACAAATAAAAATAAAAACTCATTTCCTTTGTTGATATACAAAATATTAAGACATTATTAGGATTCGTCAATTCTGTTTCATGACATATCAAATACACGGTTAGAATACATCCTACTTGAAAATTTCATATTGCTCTGCCACATCTCATCTTTACACATAAGTTTAGGTGAATGATATTTTCTTTTAAATATCACTTAAGATCACTCAATTATGAGAGCAGAAGGGGGGAGCCCTTTAGTCAAAGTATCCTCAAATGCTGGAATGAAAATTCCTGAGCTCCTTGTCTTATAAAATAAGTCTTTTTGTGCGCATAAAATATAGTTCAACATTAAGCATTTTCTACAAAATAGGGGACAAATCCCAATGTAATCTTCATACAAAGTTATTTTAGGTGCCTAATGCCTGTAAAATTATAGATGTGCCTTGTCCTAAAGTTGAGAGTCTTTCAACATTTTCATCATAAACCCCGTTTTTCAGGGGCTTATAACTCAACGATAGAAATTCGTTTCAGGGTGAAACTTGGAATACCCAATTTCAGTCTGATCTAGTTATAACCAGTTGAAATAAAGACAAAAAAGTTGGAATTATCTTTCTCATTTGACTATCGAGGCTTCTAAGTAAAAAAGAAACACTTTCAGGCATTTCCATCAGTTTTTCATTTTTCAAAAATCTTTATCTTTGGCATTTTTGAAATATAGCAAAAAGGATAAAAAGAAAATTTAATAAGTAATTAGTGTCTCAAGAGAAGGATAAAGAGGTGCTGGATCTTTTACAGCCAACTCACCCTCTAAAATCCGGTAAGGTCAGTAGATATTGAAACTCATTACAACATAATGACATTTATTTTCAGTGAAGAGCTTTTATTGAATGAGTACAGAATACCTAATAGAGGCCTATAGCATAGAAAGTCATGAGAAAATTTAACCATAAATGTTCACAATGCAATGAGGTGATATTCTAGATAAAAGAATGTTTAAAAAAAAAAGAAAAGAAAGAAAGAAAGAAAGAAAAAAATGTTTGCTCTGAAATAATGGCAGCAGCTTATATTCCAAATGCTTGTTTGATTCCTTACGCATCATAAAATACTAGCTTTCCCTAATGAGAAGATTTATCACATTAGTGGATATAAAGATATTTAAATGTAAGTGACATTACTTGAGCATAGTGGAGCTTTCACATTTCTTGTTATAATATTAAGTCCTGGAGAAAGTATGCAAAAAAGTGTGTTTTAGCAACTTAAGAGTTAATATATTTTGCTAGCACCTAAATTACTATTTGACAAGATGAGGGACAACAAACGTGGTCATTGTTTGCTTGGTTATTCTTATTAAATGCAGTTTAACACTTCATGGCAATCCTCTTATTCTTCATTTAAACACTCCCGTCTTTTGCACACTCCACCTTTGTTGATACCATCGCAGCACCACCTACAATGTCCCTAAAGTGTCTTCTCAGGCCTGGCAAAGAGCAGGGACATAAAACTGTTCCCTGTTGCCTTTGCCCTTCTTCCTTGCTTCCCATCGTCAAGCCACCCACGCCCTTTCACAGATCTTCACACTCCAGGTGCTCTGTGTGCACCATGTGCTCTTGACTGTCTTCCATAATAAACCTGGGCCAGATCTGATAGGTTTAAGGTCAAGAAACAAGAAAGAAAATCAGGCTTGAGAGCTAAGGTGTGTAAACTGAAATGTAACAAGTTTTGTTGAAAGGTAGCAAGATGAAAACTATTCTAGATTCTAATCTCTATTCTGCTACTAACCAGTTGTTCTTAACATGTCTAAGTCTGAGGTTTTCTTACCTAAAAAATAAAAAGACTAGATCAGAAGATTTTAAGATTTCTTCTAGCTCTAGAGTTCTGGAATTTTTGTGAAAATATGTACTTAGTCCAGTCAGGCAAATTTTTCTATCATTTAGCTCAATGAAACCCACACAGATAACAGTTTTCTCCCCCAAAAGCATTTTGCTATCGTCATTAAAAATAGAATTATGTATGATAAAAATCAGACTTACTACTGAAATTTCATATTTTCCTAATTCATGCATGCCGAGGCATTAGAGGACTCCCTTCCCAACAATAGGCAGCTAACCATTTGACCACTGCCTGGCAGCAAGGCCAAATCCATAGGAAAAAATAAGGACAGAGAGCCTTGCTGAAATCCTTCATTCTTGTAAATTTGAAACTAACCCATTGGAAAATCCAGTGGCTTTTGTGGGTTAGCTGTGCATGTGAAATGCAAGCTTATTAAGAACTTAAACCAATATTCATAATTTGATGTCAGCCGGATTTCTCTTCCATCCCATCCCCCAGTGAAGTACAAAGAAGAGCTATAAAGATAAGAAAAGGGAGACACAGAATCCATAGGAGTTTGAATTAATCTTCAATTTATTGTGAAACATACTAAGAATTCTGAAGTGCTAGAATTTAGGTTTGCTGTCTTAGGGAATTTGGCCAATCAATTTGCCTACACCAGTAGCTATTCAGCTAGGGTATTGTAGAAATATAAAAACACACGATTTAAAACAGTTCTAAACCCTTCCCACCTTCAGAATCAGGTCAGACAGTATTGCATCAGAATCCCTATCTTTTCTCAGTCAACAAGAGCTGCTATCAGTCGTTCTGGGAACCCACGGCACTGTCCCTTCTCTGACAAACTACTGAGATAGACTTGGGATGCCTCTTCACACCCGACAGGAAGGATATGCCCTAAAAGCCACAGGATAAGCTTAAAATATGCTGCAATAACTCCAGGAGGAAAAAAGCAAGAATATCACGGCAACATGTAAGGACCAAGTATTTCCAGAAAGCGGAGATGTCAGGTCCCCAAAGGAACCTCTGACTCTCCCCTCAGTGGAGGCCTACTTTGGAGACTGCATGTGAGTGAAGATCCCAGGCAACTATGTGCCTCTAAGGTACATGGCAATTTCTTTTTTCTTAAAGCAGCTTTAAGGTCAAGAAGTGTAATTTCAACTTTGTATCACAATATAGTACTGAACATACTATAATAAGTATTTAAAACTGAGGGAATTTAATGCAAAAAGTTGGTTACACAGGTGATGGAATTGCTGAGAAACCAAACTGGGGCAAGAAAAGCAACCCAGAAATTAGAAACTACTCCCTACGCTGGAGGACCAAAGCGACGAGGCAGTATTATCAGAGCCCAGGGAATGATGCCACCCAAAAGAATCTAGAATTGCTGCAGCCTGTCCAGCCGCAGCTGGAGTCACAAAGGTTATGCAGACACCCAGTGCACATGGGGCAGAGAAAGCTCATGTTTCTCTCTTCCTCCTGCCCTTCAGTCTCCCACCACTACCTCCTACTGTCCAAACTCAGAAGGAAGATAGCTGTGTGGGAGCCTGAGAAAAAGCAGCCTGTGGAACCAGCCTCCCTGAGGCATAGAGCAGGGCTGAGGAAGGGCGAGGAATGGGTCTGCAACAAAGGAGCCAAGGACCTGCAACAAGCTCACAAGCACCTGCTGTGGGCCAGGCAGCCATCCTGGGGCAGATATAATCAATGCCACAGGCCTCAGAGAAGTTAAAATGCCATGACAGAGACAGATACATAAGCAGGTAATAATCCTGTGTGTGAGAAGTGATAAGATACATCAGAACTCGAAGAAGGGAGTGGCAGTCTGGGATCTAATTATGCTCCTTTAATTCCCTCAGGAAAAATGTTAAGATGGGTATCCCAAGTTAGAAACACAGAGTCTATTCATATCATAGAATCTCTTCTCTTAAAAGCCCATAAAAAGGTCCCTAAAGAAATTATTGTTGGTCTTTTTCTTTCTCATTCCCCATGATCAAATGACTTCTGTCATCACTGAGGGATTTTGACTGTCTCTGGAAAATGATGACTAGAGTAACCCAACCAAAATGAACACTGCGGTAAGGAGGCCATTAGGCTGGAAAGACGCACAGCCAAAAGCGCCTTCATAGGCTACGAGTCAAGGAGGGAGGGGAGGAAATGAGAACACGCTCGGCCTTTGCAAATGTAAGGAGATTTTCCAGTAACGCGACAATAATCTAATTACCAAAATGCTTCTGATACTGCTACCCATGAAATCTTTTTTGGCAAAAAGACTGACGGAGTAAGTACAGCAGGCTAAGTGATTACTGATAGGTTTGAATTAGAGCCAGATTAAAGGTACTGTACTGGCTTTCTGTGTAGGGTGCTTGAAGCAGCGGCCAAATGTTCAAGCCTGAACCCTTCCACTAGCATAGAATCTAAGGCCACTGTGTTCTGTCAAGGCACATTAACAAGGTTTAAGTCAGTGGGCTGAACATCAATATTTTCTCTGCTGATTTATTTATCATTAGTACAAAATATTAACATGAGTCTGACTGATTTCTGTGGCAAAAATCAAAGGCTACCGCAATCATGCTAGATGATACAAATATAGAATGATCCTTTTACAAGAGCAAACTATACTCACCATAAAGAAACACAGTAGCATTTCAATCCTTCATTGCCCCACAGTGCTATTTGTTTTGTAGCCAACATCTTAACAGCCCATGAATGTTGATAAACACCTTGTGTTCAATAGCAGACTAAGAATGCAATTATCATTAAGTGATTTTAAGCCTGGGTGGGGCTCCATGTATAGTCCACTGGTTTAAAAAAAAAAAAAAAAAAAGATGCTCTGCATTTTACTGGTAACCGTCCAGATTTTTATTTAAAACAGAAATGCAGGGGAAAAAATGGCTAAAAAAAATTCTACACAGTTTCTGTTCTGGACCATTAATTTTTCAGTCAGATCTAACTATCATTTAATTGGTTCCTGATGCTAAAACTTGGATTCCACTTTAAACGCTTGAAACTAGAGCATATAGAATAATTTGTTATGCTGAGCTATTCATCCCAAATGTCCAGGGAAAATAAACCAATCTCAAAATAAAACTAGGCTACCTTTTGTGATGACATAAAATTAATAGCATAGTTTAAGAAATAAACCTTGTGTCTATGTTTGCAAAAAAAAAAAAAAAGTTAGGATTTCCACAATGAAGTAATGTTTAATTCATAATAACGACCAACGTAAAAGGGGGTACCTTAACACCAACAACAACAAAACTTCTGTGAACATAAATTTGAGAAATCTGACCTAATTTAGAAATATTCACAATTTGAAATCTAAAAAGGAAACAAACCTATAGACATCACCTATATTTTTTATAAGAATAGAAAAAAATTATTGGATAATTTGGGAATTTAACCAGAAAAGTGGTTTGGGAGATCTGCATTGTAAATAGGTTTCTCTTCACACCAAACAGAGTCAATTTGTAATCTGACTCAACTAACCGCTCAAAGAAACAACCTCTGAACAGGAATTCCACACATGCAGATAAGCACTAGTGAAAATCCTTGCGAAATAACTGCTAGTTCAGCAGGAACCCAGTGCAACTTGGTAGCCAGTCTCTGGAGAGATGCCAAATTAGTTAGATAATTGTTCTGGCCTGAATACAGCCCTAGAGATGGAGTGGACAAATTCTTTGGAGCTTTTGGAGGATAACCTGTAGATTCCCAGCTATTGACCGTATAACAATGCTAGCCATGTGTCTGTAGCTTCAATAATCGGAAAACATCTTATAAACAAAGAGCTCTCTTTACCCCAAAAATAAAGTTTAAAGACAATATAGCTGAGCTGTTTTCTAGTGAATGAAGCTGCAAGAGAAAAATGAGCATATAGCATACAATTTAATTTACAGGAGGTAGGGCATAGAGTTCCCTAGTTTCCCAAAAATGTTTTAGAATTATACTAGTAAAATTCATCCTTAATGTTATTTTAACTCTAACTGCCGATCAATACTTTCACCCTAATGCAAAGTACTAGCTATATATGTATTTTTACAATTTTTTTTCCCAGTGACTCAGTTCCTTGATTCTGAATCAGTTTCTTTCCCATTAAAGTTTTGAGGTTTCTCCCCTCCAACATATTAGAATATTTCTGTTGCTTTAACTGTCTTTCCTGATTCTCCTTTCTAGCAACAGCTTCCACTGGCAAGATGGCTCGTTAGTTTAATGATACGGTCTGACTTTGTGCCAAGAATTCATCATCTTTCCTCCCCCAAAACCTCTACCTCTTTCAGTGTTACCTATCTCAGTGAACAACACCAGGCCACAAGACAGAAAACTGGCTAGACTCAAAGACTCCTACCACCCCCTCAACCCACATACCTAATCATCCTTTAAGTCCTGTCCAGTGTAGCCCCAAGGTTGCCTCAGGTTCACCTCCTCATTTTCTTCCTTTGCACATTGCCTTAGTTGAGGCCTTAACAATTTTTTGCCTGGACTACTGCAATACTTTTATTTTGTCCCCATGTGTTCCTTCTTTTAGAGAACCCCCTTCTGTCTTCACTCCAAACAAGCAAGTTCTTCTACTTAACAGAATCACAATGGCTCCAATGCCTACAGTCTCAAGTCTAAACTCCTCTGCAGGCTTTTTGAGACCTTTCTGGCCCCCTCCCTAACCAATCCCCATGTTTATTCCAGTTTGCATTTTCTCAAACTTCTCCTTTTCTTTTTATCTTTGAATCTGCTGCTTCCTCTCCATTTCCATCCCACCCCTATAAAATCTAGATAGAGAATTCCTCACAGACTCAGGTTACCCTTAGGAAACTTCCCATCGCCACCCCTGGCTGTAAGGCTTTCCCGGTCTTCCTTCCTGGCTGCCCCTCTGTCACAGCACTTGTCCCACTGCAAAGGAACTAACAGCTTATAGATAGTTGCAAGTTCCCTGAGGGCTGGGATTTTATTTTACCAGTTTTTGTATTCCTCGCACCGAATCCAAGTCCTGAGAATCTGAAGTGGGCGTGGGGGAGAGCTATGGGAAGAGCTGTTGAGGAAAGAAAGAAGGAAAAGAGGAAGAGAATGAGGAAGGAAGGAAAGAGGGAAGAAAAGAAGGAACAAAGAAAATGAAGGAGGAAGGAAAGGGGAGCAAACCACACAGATACCCTTACTAGAATAAAAGCTTTTGGTCCACTGAGATAACCAACTACTGAAAAACTTGCAGAGTGAAACACATAAAGAAAGGAACACATCCTTAGCCTGTACTTGGAAGTTTGTATGTCAGGCCCAAGAAAGATCTAAAAAGACATAGCACAGTCCTTTCTAACATAACTGAGTCATATGTTGATATTGGTTTCAAAACCAATAGCATCTAAAAGTAAAGAAAATAATGAATACCAGAAAGGGAGGGGGTCTTCAAAATACACCCTAGAACTTGAAAAGGGAGAGGGAGAAGATAAAGGTTGACTAGACATGAGTGGAGCCAAAAAATCACCTTTCCCTGCTTCAAAAGGCATCAGAGAAAGGAAAGGGGGATTGTACATTAATGGAAAAAAATCAACCACTCTGATTAAATGTTACATTTTTTTTTGACTCACTCAAATTTCAGGAGGCCAGGGGGAGGGACAGAAGGGTATGTTTTTTTATTAATGATTAATCTCTGTTTCCCCAGTTTCTCAACTTGGTGACATTGTTGAACTTGGGGGAGGGGAGCATGGAATTAAAGTAGCAAAAAGTATGTTTTCTCTGATTCTACAGGATATTATCCTCAATGAAAATTTCCCTTGATTGCTTACTTTTATGTACCTACTGAAATCTCTACTTGGGAGGGTTTTTCTTTTATGATTTGGCCCCTAAACATTCTTTGTCTACTTACTGTGAAGAGTCCTCAAATAAAGGAAGTTACAGAACAACATTATTATCCTAAAAGCAATTTATAATAGATAAGGCATTCTCAGTTTTGTCTGGCTTAAAAAAAAAAAAAGAGTAATGCTTCTGAGATGATCACTTGTTAAAACATTTGAGAAAGAGAATGTCATACTCTAAAAGAGTCCACTCTTCCCATATGACGGAGAAAAAAAAAAAAAAAAGCCTAAAGACCCAGCAGGAATAAATAATTCTCAGTGATTTATTTACAAAGCTGAAGTGTATGGTTCTGAACGAGATATTTCCCAGAGCTGCAGCAGCAAGCTTGACACAACAGCAGATCCGTTTCAATCTCCCAAACTACTTTTCCACAGACATTTACCTCTGTTTTCCATGCTGTATTTCCTGCTCCAAGGTCAGTAACTTCTTTCATTTATTTTTTCCTCTAACCCATATGCCTATTCTATCAACCTAAACCTCTGAGGTCTCATTATCAGAGTCTCGGTGCCATTTAATCACGAGTCAATCCAAACACTAATCTGTATTTCATCACTGACATACTGCCTGTCCCAGGTAAGCAACTTACCTTCATTCATTCATTCATTCATTCACTCAACATGTATGAAATGAGAAACTACCATATGCTTGGCATGGTGCTAAGTACTGGAGTGCAAAGGTTTACAGGACTCAGTTTCTGCTCCTCTTCAGTGTGAACCTTTAATGACAATACTGGTAGCAAGTAGTTATAAAAGAGGAAAATAGAAAGTAAGGGAGCAGAGAGGAAGGAGCGACCAACATTAACTAACCCCTTTCTCCAAAGGGAACATAAGTTTTCCTTCAAAGGAAAATAACTATTCTTAAGTCCAAAAATGACTATAATATTCTTATGTGTTATTGAATAAACATTTACACTCCTTAAGACCTGGGTCTATAAAATCAGCTTCTATAAGAGGTAACTTGAAGAAATTATCTAGATACCGAGACAGCTATTGGGGGAATGGAAGGAAGGGGATTACCTAGGGAAGAGAGTAAAGTATATAAATTACTGAGAGACTTACTTAAAGTGTCTGTGGACATGTAAGCCAAGTTCACATATGCAACTAAAAATTAACAAGCCTCCTTCACCAGAGGCCTGACAGAGCAAATTCATGGAGACCCTTCCTAACTTGCAGCAGTATAGTACTTAATGATTTTCAAGGCATTTTTCCCCCTCATTATCTCTACTCACCTAAGGATTAATCACAGAATAAGTAAATTGAGGCACTCAGAGAAAATGTTAAAATCCCAATCTGACTGGGAAAATTTAGGATCAGAGAGTCATACTAGTAAGTGGCACACCTGGGATGAGTTCTCAAATTTTCTGATTCCTGACCAGTACTCTTCCACTAAAACACTGCCTCTGGCGTGATACTATGTATAGAAGCAGAACAGAGGAATTAAAATCTAAATATGAAAACAGGCTTTCAGACAGATAGATAAGATATATGTGATTGCATTGCATAGATGTGATGCAAATAAATTTGATTTCTAATGCCTCCAACACCCCATGAGATATCTACAGTAGGTTCTTTGGTATGCTAGAACTCAGGCTGAGAAAGAGTGAACTTTGAAAAATGAGAATAGAAACAGAGCATCTTCTCTGAAGATATTAAAGATTTGGGAGGTCAGTACTTTCTACTGGAGTTTGAAGGAAGCTCAGGGGACCATGGGAGGGAAAAAAATCAATCTTGGAAGTGATTGTGAAATCCACTCAATATTAAAGATATTTGCCATGTAAATCTGCTCATTCCCTCTGTCTCAGACCATATGGGCTGCGATAGCAAAATACCTTAGACTGGGTAATTTATAAAGAGTAGAAATTTATTTTTTACAGTTCTAGAGGCTGGGAAGTCCAAGATCAAGGCACCCAGTGACCTGGTGAGGCCTTCTTCCTCTGTGTCCTCACATGGTGGAAGGGGCAAGGCAGCTTCCTTCAACCTTTTTTTGTAAGGGAACTAATTCCATTCAGTCAGCTCCAAAGCCCCACCTCCTAACACCAGTACAATGGGGATTTGGTTTCAACACGATTTTTTTTTTAGTTTTTTTATTGAAACATATTGATTATATATATTTGTGGGGCACAGTTATATTTCAATACATGTATACAATGTGTGGTGATCAAATTAGGGTAATTAGCAAATTCATCGCCTTAAAAATTTATTGTTTCTTTGCAATGACAACATTTAAATCTCCTCTCTTCTAGCCATTTGATAACATGCAGTAAATTATTCTCAATTATAGATGCCTAGCTCAACTGCACACCTATATAACTACTAAATCACTAATTTTGTCTTTGTAAACTTTATGAAGCAAGTTTCTTGGTGCTATCTTAAGATGTGAAACCCAAAATAAAATGATCGACTATAACTATCTGTACCTCAAAACCTCTACCTAAGCTTTTTTAAAAAAAAAAAATTAATGTTAATTGATAAGGAACAAATTTAACACAAAGATTAACATCCTTAATGAGAAAAGAACTCCTAGAAATGAATTAGAAAAATCTAAGAAGAAACTTGGTGAAGGACATGAGCAGATAAGTTACACGCCCCGTAGAAACACTCGTTTCTAATAAGTGCACTCTAAGCTGTTGTTGCAGGGAGGGTGGGAGGAAGAAAGCGGAGGCGAAGCTAAGGCCCTCAGCCCCCATCTCAGGATCCCAGGGGTGTCCGGCACCCGCTCCTCTGTGGTAGCCTGCCTGGATGCAGGTGGCGGTGGTCAGGGCTACGGCCACAGCTGTCATATCAGGACCGCGGGGGGAATTTTGGAAGGACACAAACATTCAGACCATAGCACCCTTCAATAACCTGTGAAGGTTTTTCCCTGGGTAGCAGTAGAAAATATGCATGGAGGCTAGGATTCACTTCCCACCCACAACTGAACAGGAAGAGGAAAAGATGCCTCCCTTGCTGCAAGTAGCTGGTGGTGGCGATGATGAAGTGAGTTCGGCTATCGCAGACGTAAATTGCATTGGGTACTGGACCAAAAGGATTGGGGGATGCACCAATGGAAGGAACTCTATCCCTGTATTTGTGGGATACCAGTCTGGCTTTTGTAGTAGACAAATCCAAAATAACAGTGTCTTAAACGAAATGGAAGTTTATCTCTCTCTCAAGTGGTAGTCCAAGCAGTCCCACAAGGAAAGGACGGCAGTTCTGTGGTGCCAGGAAGCCAGGCTCCTTATTTTTTGCTCAATCTGGCTGCTCCATCTCCAGGCCTCCCACCACATTCCAGTCAGCAGAGAGAGAAAGAGGAGAAAGAAAAGCACATCCTCTCCCTTTGAGGACGCAATCTAGAAGTTGAACAGAGCATCCCGTTGTTACGTTATTGACTAGAACTCCATCACATACATACACCTAGGTGCACAAGAGGCCCAGCTGAAAATTCTGCTTCCACAGAAACAGGAGAGGGAAGATATCAGAGGACAACCAGCTATGTCTGCCACAGACCCAACCCTAAAAAGTCATCTGTGACAAGGCTTCCCCTTCTTCCCTCAACTCAACTGCAACTATTTTGCAGCACTTTGCTGTAATTATGAGGCCCCTGTTCCACCTGAACTGCATCCCCATTTCTGAGGAACTAAGTCACTGGCCACTCCTGAGAGGGCAAGCCACACAAGCTGAAGAATTGCTTACAAAGACTCTGCTCCAAAGTGCATAGGCTCATGAATATATTACTGATATTTTTTAGCACTTACTGTCATCTTAAGACAAATGTAAGAACTAATTTGTAACTAAAAGAAACATTACCTATGAAATAGGGAAATATCAATGCATGAAAAACATATGGTCTCTGCCCTCTATTAGAAAAATCATGCGCTTTTTGGCATGGTAAGAATATTGTATCATTTTAATACTTGAGATACATTTTAAAAAATGATGAAAGTATTGCTGTCTGTTTTAAAAAAATAGTTTGAAAGTGATGGTTATGAGCACATTTCTCAATTCTCTCTTCATTTGCCTATTCTAAGCGGTCACAACATTACTAAAGGAAAATGAAACCAAATCGTAGACTAAAATGAATCATACCTGGTTCCAATCAAAATTGCCTTGAATGTATGCATGCAAGTACATTTGGTTTAATGCTACTCTCAGCAAAGTTACCAAGAAGGACACTCCGTGTGACAGGAAATTTGAGGTTCTCACCACTGTCCAGAGCATATATACATATCATCCAGTGGTTATGTTACATTGGAATGGTGCTCTCAAACATCTTGTATAAGGCAGCATTAAATATGGGTCTGGAAGTTACTTAGAAAATCCCTAAACTGAGTTTATTTGATGATTTAACAATATAAATTGCAGAAGAAGAGAGAATCTCCTGTAGAAACTCTTCCATGATGTAACGCTACAAACAGCCATCCAGAAACAAATTTTATCCATTGAGTAAGATCCCCTTGGCAGGCCATCTCCCAAGAGCGAGCTACAACGTCTGTAACATCTCCAACTCTGGGAGACAGATGACATTCTCCAAATCCTGGAGGAACTGTACTTTCCCCTGAATTTAGGGTAGAAAGCATCATCCTAAAGCACAGGCCTGCTCAGCTTCATTACCACTGCCAAACCTTGCAATCTCCCTTCCCACAAATATATGTACTACCTCACACACACACAGACACAACAATAACCATGAAGACCATTCATTTCTAATAAGAAGAATAATTATACTGCTCACTGATACTTTGGGGAGTCAAATAATTAAGGCTATCACTAGGAGTGATGAGAAACTTTACCTTTTGCCTTTCCACTGGAAAATGAAAAAGGCACCTGTGGCAGAGACTGGAAGCTGCTTTCCTTTGACATCCTTCTTGGCAGCAGAACTCTGATGTTTAGCTGGCTATATTGCCCCTCAAAATAAAAGATTACATTTCCTGGCCTCCTCTTAGCTAGGTGTGACCATGTGACAAAGTTCTGCCCTGTGAGAGGTTAAGTGGGTGATTTCCAGCAAAACTGTTTAAAGGAGATAGATGGGAGAGCTCTCTGTCCTTCTGCCTCCCAACTCCTGACTTGCAGAGTGGATCTGATGACTGGAGCTGCCAAACATGAGTGGCTCAAATAACCATTTTGGACTATGAGGTGATTTTGAGAATGTTAGTCATGCCTAGAATGATATCTTAATTAAGGTGAGCTAAGCTGCTGCAGCAAAGAGAATCCAGACTTGGTGACTTGGAAAACAGATTTCTTCTCTCTTATACAATAGGTCAAAGTAAGGGTTCCAGGTACTGGGTAGTTTTTCTCCAGTCATTCAAGGACTAAGGCTCTTGGTGACTCTGTCATCTTTGTCATGTGGCTTCCAAGGCCACGCTAGCTATCACCATCCAGCCAAAGCCAAAATGGAAAGAGTGAAGGGCTAGGACCAGAGATCTCCTCTTAGAAAAGTGAGGAGGAAGCTCCCCCATCATTTCTGCTCACATCCCATTGATGAAAGCTTCATTGCATGGCCACATCCAGCGGCAAGGGAGGCTGTGCGAAATTCAACTCCTAATTGGACAGCCTATTGCTATGGAAGAGGAGGAAAAACAAGTTTTAGCAAGCAGCTTGCAGTCTCTGGGCTGATAATAAGGCAGGATTATAGAACTCTGGGCCCCTGGTGGCACCTTGGAGTATCTACTGCCTACAACTGTATTTCTTTTGAGAGAAAAATAAATGTTTATGTTATGTAAGCCACTTTTATTTTGGCATTTTTTTGTTTCTTTGCAGGCAAACTTAATCCTAAAGGGTACAAATTATCAGATTTTACCTGTAAACATAGGAACATTTCGGCTTATGAGTATAAAATACATATTGGTCAATTAAATAACTATGATATTTAAACTGCGAAGGATTACTCTATCAAGACACTGGAGGTCATGATTATAATTTTCAGTTAGCTTTTAAAATGGAAATTTTCCTGATTTTCCATCATGTTATTGGTCCTTTACTGTGCAATACACCAGGTAATTTCTCAGTGACCTAAATATTAATAATATTGATGTAAAAACTGAGATTTATTTCGAACAAAGGAACAAACTCTAGACTTAGCAATCATCTGGTAGATGACACTTCTTTAATCCAAATTATATACCATCTACTCAATTCTCCATTTGAATTACAGTTTTAAAAATAAATCATTTATCTAACTGATAAAGTCATGTGTGAATTTTTTAAAAAGAAAAAAAAAGATAGAAAACAAGATACAGGTTTCCCATGTAGAAACATTTGTTAAGTAATTTCAAGTAATATATTTCATTTGATAATGCAGAACTTTTTTCCTAAGATTAATAAAAATAGCATTCAGATCTAAGGGAATCTCATGCTACCTTGGAATAGTTTTTTGTTGTGTTTTGTTTTTTTGCAATTTAATTGTCTCTATGTATCTTTATTGAGCTGTTTACACTTATTCTAACCATGTTTTATAAAGGAACATGTGTACATGTAAAAGTTTCATTTGGGAAATCATGAGTCCTTCTTAAATAAGAATTCATTAAATCAGATTCTCCTCAATATCTCAGTAATCATATTAACCCTTTGAAATGATTAGGGCTGCATTTAGCACCACACACCACAGCAATACAGAATTGAAATGACTTTCTGCTTCTTAACTTCATGGAGATTTTTAAGTATGGGAACCAGGAGACATGGGTTCTGGCCTTCCTGACTACAACTCGGCTCTCCAACCTTGAGCAAGTTCCTCAAATGCTTTTGACCTCATTTTTCTCATTTATTAAAGGGAACACTTAAATAATCTCAAAAATCTTATTCACTCTTCTAATTATTCTTCCAGTTCTAAAGTTCCCCTGACCCTGCGACTACAAGGCCAACCTTGTAGCAGGGACTGCAAATAATATACCCTCAGTAGTAAAACTTAGGAACATGGGAGTAGTCCTTGCATTAGTCAGAAATGATTACACAATTGTGTAAGGCATGAGGCTGTGTTTCACTCCCTCCATGACAGCTTCTAGTAAAACTGATAGTTACCTTTTACTGGGGGTTGATTATTTGACAGGCACTGTGCCAAGTGAATTACATACAATATTTCAGTTAATCCTCACGACAACCTATGAGGGTGATGATCTTATGCCCATTGCACAGATGAGGAATCAGAGGCTTAAAGCAATTAAATAATTTGCTTGAGCCACACAGAGTGTCGACCAGAACCCAGGGCTGCTCAGCTCCACGCATGGACTCTCCAGTACAGTGCAAGAGGCCTGCAGGCGGCCAGGTCTTCCTGGCAAACTGCTTGCCTGCCCCCACTCTTGGACATGCCCTCTGAGTCACCCATATTTAATTACACCATGAAGTCTCCATAGTAAACATTCTTTGTGTCCCTCCCGACTCCATTCCCTCACTTCTCCTAATAATAGATGCAAACATTAATTGAGCACTTGCCCCAGAGTTCTGCTCCTTAAATAGATTGTCTCATTTCATCTTCAAGACAAGCCTCTGAGGTACATACTGTTAGTTCCTCCATTTTACAGGGAAGGACACTGAGGCACAGAAAAGTTAAGTTTATTGCCCATGCTTCCCAGCCAATAAGTGAAAAATAAATGTTTGAACTTAGTTCTAATTCCAAAGTAAATAAAAATTTATAAATGCTGGTAACATTCTAAATTAACATGTGTTGAAACTTTACAATGTTCTGGGCCCTATGCTAAATGCTTCACATAAACTATCACACGTAATCCTCACAACAATCCTATAAGATAGGTATTATTTTTATTAATGTTGTTATTCAGATAACAAAACCAGGCAGTCTTGGGTAACTCACGAGAGAAAGTCAAGCAGAGATTGAGCTGAGTGATTACAAAGTCAGCCTTTAATATCAAACACATTGCTTGTTAGAACTACTAGTGTGTTCCCTTGACAAATTACTTAACCTCGCTCTACCTCAGTTTCCCCATCTGTGAAGAGCGTGTGTTATGAGGATTCAATGTGTGAATATATATAAGGTGTTTGGAACAGTCTCTGGCACAGAGTAAGAAGCATATGACTATTAAGACAAAATTAATGGAAGCCCAAACTTTGCCTTTTACTAACAAAGCTGCTATATCTCTCTGTGCCTTTGTTTCATCACTTGTAAAATATAAAAGATAACAGTACCTACTTTGTATTGCTATTTTGAGTAGGAAACAAGTAATTACACAGAGAGAGTACACTAATAGACATGCATTAGAACATAAGTGCACATAAGTTTTCAACAAATGTTAATTTTCATTGTTGTTATTATGACTATATCATTATTATTGTTTTGACCCTTTTCTCATTTACACAAAAAATCTTTCTCTGCCTTAGGAGTGATCAAGCCAGCCCTGCCTAAACCCTTTTTCCTCAAAGAAGCAGAAAGAATGTCTAAGGTGGTCAGCAATTCAGATCATTTCAGCCGAGCTGTACGTGCAGGTCAGAGAACACCTTTTTCCTCAGAACTCACTCCCAGGAGGGCAGGAATGATTGTCAGTATCTGGGTATGAATGGCACTCCCTGTCTTGAAATGTTTTCTAAGAATGCACCTGACTCGCATGACTGGAAGGCTCTCGGGGCAGGGCTTGACATCTACTGTTTTGATGACTCCTGCAGCATCAAGCTATAGTCCAAATTATTGCTTGGTTGACTGACTGTTATAACAACTGAAAGCGCAGGCAGCCCTGCTCCCCAGAGGCACATTGCGCAATGGTATACCTTATAGGTGCCAGAGCCTGACTGCCTGGGTTTGAAGCCTGCGTCTTTCATTTTCTGCCTATGTGAACTTAGACAACTGACCTCACTTCTTTGTGTCCCAAAAATCTCTAAAATTGGAATTAATCATGTCTTTAAAAAAGTATCTGGATGTAATAAGTGCTCAATAAATGTTAAGTTATTGATTGGCTAGCACAGATGACTCAAAGTTGTCTGGGTTGTCCATGACTTTATAGTCATATGGTGTGTCCCTATCTGATTATAGAACAGAAAGGAGCTTCCCTCCCTTTTGTGAGTATAAGCTATCAGTCCAACAGTTCCCATGGCAGCTGTGCCCTGCCCATCACTCTAGCAGTGAATGTGTGCCAAGCATGCATACCTCCATGAATCATTTTGGCTGTTAAGAATCATTCATCAACATGACCTTCTCTTTCTTCTCCAGCCATGCTAATAAGGCTATATCACTTGCCACCCACACATACAAACACATGCAAAAAAAATTAATCTTGCAACAATTATATTCTATAGATTTGTCCTTGGGCACTAAGAAAAATATCTGTTCCCTGATTCTGAAAATAAGCATTTATTGAGTGTCCCATATCTAGACACAGGGCTAGGCACTTCAATTATAACAGTGAAAATCCAGTTTTAGACCAGAGTTTATAATCTAGTTGAATGGGAGACAAGGGAGGTGGAGCAGTTAGAGAAGTAAATACGCAAACATGAAACCACGCGGTAAGCAAGCACACAGTTGTAGGCAGTGTGGGGGTGGGCAAGAGGGTTGGGGAGAGTGGGTTTTCAAAAACTAGGCACCAAACCAAAAAAATTAGAGGTTCAAAGAAGGCTTCACAAGAGAAAGTAGACTCTAAGCTGAGACTTCAAGGAAAGGTATGTTAATTCACACAATTATTCCATTATGTAGGTGGAGAAACTGAGGCTGGAAGACACTGGTCTGAAGTTATAAAAATGTATGAGAGTCTTAGAAATAAAATACTGTCTTGAAGACTCGTTCTTTGCCTCCAACATCACACCATACTCCCTCCCTCTAAAAGATCTAAACATTTTAAGTTTATGAGTCTGACAACTTCAATGGCATTCCTTAACCAGGCTATAAAATTCTAGCCCTGCCACCACAGAGCTGTTTTTTCTGAATTTCACAAACTTAGAGATAACACTGACTCTAGTTTTCTGGCCAGCAACAGTAATGGAGCCCAGGACCTCGGTTTATATTTGAAGACTAACTTTACAACTGCAAAAAAAGCTTTTGCCTTGAAATCCAGGCCAGGGAGTGAGGTTGAAAGAAAGAAGATTTCTTTGAGACTGCTTGCTATGGGAAAGCTAGAACTTTCCAATCATTTTGTAAATCTCAGATTTCCCTTCAAAGTTATGTTTTTGAAGAGTTTTGTTTGTATCAAAATACTATGTCATAGCAATATCTATATAATAATAGAAATGCTCTATCTATTCAAAAATAAATATTCCATGTGAAAAAGTTAAGTAGCTGTCATGTAATTATTTCTCATTCGATACTGAATATTCAGCAAAAACAAAGAAGTTGGATCAACATGTCAGCTTTGCCCAAAGACGGCAACATATAACCATAACTTATAAAATTGAGTTTATAAGTAAGATTATAGGTAAGATTTTCCCTATATTTCACATGTATGCATATGTTCATCCTCTTGGCTCTGATAATGTTGTACAAGCATTCAGAAACCAAGGCTTTATGTGCCATGAGAAAACTGGTTCAACTGAAATATTCAGTGAAGATCCTTTGCCAAGCATACAAAGTCTATTGCTCTTACAGCCAAATCTGGCTTACTTTCACTCTTACAATCATGTAATTTGACAAATGAGACACTTCTACCACCCCCCTAATTCATTTAGTTGGACTGATTCTACTGTATCAGCCCAAGTTTATAACAAAACAGAGAAATTATTATTAGAAGAGAGAAATATGTTATTTTGGCATAATTATAATCAGCAACCTGAGGCGTGCCAAAGTTAAGTCAATAAAGGTTATTTATAAAGCATGAGGTACCACACAGTACTGTTAGGAATAAATAGAACCCAAGACTTCAATTCCTAACTTTAGCTAACAATTCTTTCTCAACTGACGTAATTACCCTGAAGTTCTGGAAACAGAATAGTGAGAAGAATATCATCAGCAAGACTATATTTTAGATTCTTTATTGAAAAAGATTTAGAAATGAAATGTGATAATAATCAGATGTTTATTCCTGCAAAGAAGAATGGAGTCATATCAACTTTTGCTTTTATCACCTGGCTGTAAACACTCCATGCCTGTGGAGCTGCATACAGTCCAAAGAAAGATCTAGGCCAAAGTGCATGGGAGTGCAGAGATCTTGAAGCTAGAAAGCACGTTCGCTCAGGGTAATTTTCCTCTTTATACAGTACCTTACAGTTTACAAAGTTGGTTTTAACTTGACCACTACTCATCAAGGGCCTTGTACATGCTGGCATTGCCCCAGATGCTCTGGTGTCAGTGTAAACAAGGTAATCAAAGTCCCATCCCTGCCGGATTAATTAATCCTTGAAATAAAGCCACAGGAGGTAGATATTATCCCCATTTTAAGGATAAGGAAAGTGAAGTTTAGCATAATTACATGATTTTCCCAAGATCACAGAACCATCAGGCTGAGAAAGTAGTAAGAATCTGAATGCAGGTTATTTGACTCGCAGACCAGTGTAAAATAAATAAATCACTCCACCTCCAGGGGGTGCCCTCAAGCCCTTTTGTGGCCATTCTCAGAGCTTTTCCTGTTTAAACCCCCTATTACCCAAAGAAGAGCCGCAGCAGTCAGTCAAAAAAAGGATGGACAAAAGGAAGAAGGCTCAGAAACTGGAGACGAGGATGGGGTGGAAGGGAATGCTGTAAAGGAACGGGGTGTAGGACTCCTGTCCCAACTCTTCTCATACCTGAATAAGGGGGAAATTGAGTTTGTCATTATTTTAAAGTAGCTGTTAATTGTGATCCTAATGTGTTAACACTTGTTTTTTAAATGGGTTTGGCTTCCATCACATTTTACAGTTGCTCAAAAAAATGTTTATCCGGCTATGCGCAGAGTGCAAAAGTTACTTCTAGATTCAAAATAATTTAATATTCAGCCAAATATTAACTGGTAACAAATCCCATACTAGTGATTAACCTGTAGGCTGTGGTTCTCCACAACCAGTGAACATTAGAATCACCTGGAGAGTTTTTAAACATTACCAATCCCCTAGGATCCTCCATAAGCTAATCAAATCAGAATGTCTGGGGGTGGATATTGGTGTGCATCAGAGGTTAACTTCTGCCTTGCAGTCGTTCTCAGAGTGTGGTCCTGGAGACCAACAGCATCAGCATTACCTGAGAACTTGTTAAAGACATATTCTCAGTCCCCATCTCAAACTACTGAATCAAAAACTCGGCGGGGGGTGGGGGGCAAGAAGTGTGTTTTTAGAAGCTCCCAGGTGATTCTGGCACATGTCCAAGTTTGAGAACCACTGGATTAGGATATTTTGTCAAAGAGCTGTTGTCTGCCTGAACACCCAAAACAGCTCCTAAGCCATTTCATTCTCTAACATTAGAAAAGATAAGTTACTTGAAAAACATACTTTACATTTAATAATATAAGGACCACAATAAATAAATCCAAACTAAAAGATGGAGGAGAAAAATCTCTATCATTTATTTTTTCTGTTTCACCCCATTTTTCATTGATTTTTTTTCCCCCTTCTGTTTCTATTGATCAAACGCTGAAGTTTTTAGAGCGCTGGCCAAATGTAAATGAGTTCCCTTTCTCTTTAATTGCATGAGACACATGTGAGCACAGAAATATGAGTTACAGATTTAAATATATTAATCTTTATGAGAGCAGCATTCTCCAAGTATCATGCAACCCTCACATGACAGTCTTGGGTGCCACAGGCAGGCATAAGTTGTTTACATTAGCAAATACATTTCAACAAAAACACATGTTGGCAGTTAGCACTCCCACAGCTCCTCATACAAGCCATTATGTGGGGAGCTAGATTTTCTTAGAAGAATTTGAATTTGAAAAGTGCCTTTTTTTATATTTGGTTCCTAAGAACCGTATGAAGAACTCAATACATTTTGGCTATGTTAGATTTTCAATTCTCCACGTAATAGAAGGAGTTAACATTACTGATCCAAAGCCATAAAGTAAGAAATTCCAAGCTCTCCAGGACACACTTTGAGTGAACATTTTAATATGAACACTTTTGGGGGGAAAGGCGTGGAGGGAACTTATCATTCAGAAGCCAACTAAATTGTTCACAGTCAGTTACAGATCAAACTTCTTACTCTACTCTTTCCCTCTTCTCACTGCTGCACTTGACTAGAAAAAGAAAGAAAAAAGAGAAAGGGCTGGCCCGTGGCTCACTCGGGAGAGTGCGGTGCTGATAACACCAAGGCCATGGGTTCGGGTCCTATACAGGGATGGCCGGTTTGCTCACTGGCTGAGCATGGTGCTGACAACACCAAGCCGAGGGTTGAGATCCCCTTACCGGTCATCTTTTTAAAAAAAAAAAGAAAAGAAAAAAGAGAAAAAGTAGCCAATAAAAAGAGCCCATCTTGTGGAAATAGGGATATCAACAGTCTGTCATGTGCAGTTCTAAAGAGCTAAGGGATGTCATTAAGGTGACATAGGGTGAGGACAAACAAGCCATTTCCATAAGGCAGAACTAACACTCAGCTAGTGCGGTCAACGTGTTGGTACAAAATGTAAATATTTCTACATCGACCAGTAAATAGCTAATGTTCTGAGCTGCCACAGTGTCACTTCACTGCCCTGGCCACCCCTGACAGTTTCCCAGGCACTCCTGTCCTCCGCAGCTCTATC
Organism: Cynocephalus volans; assembly: GCF_027409185.1. Lineage (NCBI taxonomy): Eukaryota > Metazoa > Chordata > Mammalia > Dermoptera > Cynocephalidae > Cynocephalus > Cynocephalus volans. The sequence goes on along the minus strand of NC_084468.1, from coordinate 96,650,547 downwards.
CTGCAGCTGCAGAGACAACACCAGGCTGAGCAGGGGCTCCTGGGCCTGCTGAAACATTGCAGCTGGCACCTCTTCTGATGACCAGGCCCATGCCACATAGCTTGATGGGGGTTTGGACTATCACTCTCTATGTCCATCTAGGCCTCAAAAATCAAAAGGAATGAAATAAAGTGTAGGTGACTTAACAAATTACTAAAGTATTTAATGTGTTAGCTTCACACCAATATATTTTTGCTCTGAGGAAAAAAAATGCGCTTTAACATATATACATTTTAAAATGCAGGAGGAGATCCCTCAGATGAAGCCCTGTTCTTCACAGTCACAGTGGCAGTGTTCGAAATGGCCACATGACCATAGTCATGGTCACAGTTGTGCTGACATCCGCCCTCCAGTCTTCTCTCATTGCACACATCTCCTAACCAGATAGTACCATGCACCACCAGACTGCAGGTGGATTCTTCTCTTGGAGCAAGTATTTAAAGTGGTTTGGAAAAATATATATGAAAGTCACAAGCTTTAGAGTTTGAATGTGAACACTTGCACAATCTCTTTTTTCATCCTCGTTTCAAAGCATTTGTTTCTGCTATGCCGAATGGACAGTTTTCCCAATGCACGTGTCCAGACCGGCTATTGATGAGCCGGGGGTTTCCTCCTGACCAACGATCGCCACGCAGAGAGAGAGGAAGAAGCAAGACAGAACATGGCACTCAGCACTCAAGCACAGTGCATGAACTCCTGCCCAACAAGAGAGCCCGCCTCTCTGAAGCAGGCCAGCCACAGTCAAACGGCCCCCACCTCCCAAACCTGCTCATTCAGTTTTGCCTGTGGTCTGATCCACACCCATCAATTCTCTCCAGCTCTGCCAGCTCCCTTAGCTGGAGGCTTCACCAGTTCCTTCACTTCCTGTTCCACCCTTGACCCCAGCGTCCCACAGCTTCATGCCCTGAAACCTCAGGACAGTCACTCCCACACACCCTGCCCCAGCTCCTGGAAGCCCCACATGAGCGGCCCCTCCCCCCCACCCCAGACCCCTGCTTGCTGAACAGGGGAGGGGAGGGAAGGGGGAAGGGAGAGGTCCAGTTTTGTGCACATCACTATGACATTTTCACAAGGGGAGTTGCTGACCTCAGGAGCATTCACTCCCTTCACCTTCTACTACATTTAGTCACTACTTCTAAGCACCAGCTCTTTACAAGTAACCTTCTAAGAGCTTTGGAATCTGTGCTTTACCAGGGCTTAAATAATTAATGGAATTAGTGGTGAGTCAGAATAAACTTAAAAGAAAAAGACATTTTAAGAACAACTGCAAAAAAATTAAAAGGATTCAAATAAATGTAAATATTTATAGTTTTCAGCATGGAAAAAGTGACTTTACATGCATGCCTCTTTCTTATGTAGCTCCTAATAAAGAATTTGTATTCAAAATAAAGCCCAAGCGTGTGTGTCCTATGGAAAGTTCAATTTCCTTTGGGGAGCGTTATTCATTTTTTGTAAATTCTGGAAAATTGTATTAATTTAGTGCCCAAGACTTTGTTTTAGCCATAAGTCCTCTCATCCAAATTCTGATGAGGTTTACTATGTAAAGAGGATTAACTTTAACATTTCATTTAAGCACTCTAAGGATTATATTATCCATAAATGTCAGTAAATAAGTATTATCTTTATCCTTTGGTATACAAGAAGTAACACTCTTGTACCCCACTTGCTTTTTCAGTAACAGTTGGCAGGTTTTGTGTCGGGTGAGGTTTTTCAGTAACCTATGTGTGACCAGCAATATAGGTCAAAGATCCGTCTGGCACTTAAATTTCTTTATTTTTTTTTCCCCCATTTACTCTAGGCTTATGAAAGTTCTGGGTTTTAGTTAATCAGCCCCATAGCAGTAAAATTGACTTAATTTTCACCAGAAGAAGACATCTTAGACCCATGTTGCTGGTCAAGCACCTTTATATAAATCCCTGCTGGTGAGAAAGAAACACTAAATTATATTTACCTTAGCAGCAAGAAGCTTAAGTCAAGAAAGCTTTGCTTATCAATTTGTTCTTTACCAGAAATAACTTTTTATTTTTTGCTTCTTCCTAATTTTATTATCATATTCCCTGTTATTTGTTATTATGACTCTATTAACAGATCTGGATATACATTCATCAAAACTAGTGCTCTTGAGAAATTCACTATAAAATTCATCTCAGACTACTATCCTAAATCTCACCTCTACTCAAATTACAAGGATAGTAAAGAAGGCATTAGATCTCCAATATCACCCAAAAGTCTTACTTTCTTTATCTGTCAATTATTTCATTTTGTAGTTATAATACAACATGAACGTCAGGATTTTGCTTCACTTAGAAAATGCTTTTAGAATCTCCAGTGACCTTATGTAGAAATATATGTATAAAATAAGATAATGTGTTAAAGTTGTTGCAAGGCGAAGAACTGGAATACCTAAAAGCAAAAGAAGATAGATTTAAAAATTACCAGTGCTCACTTGATTTCTAATGTTCCAAAACAGTTTTCACTTTGGAACATGGCAAAACATAAAGATCTACTTCTTCATGAATTGTGTTTAAAATTGAAATAGATTTCAATCCGTTCCCCCAAAGTTTATAAATAACAATAGCTACCAATAATTGAAGCACGGTATCAGTCACCTCTTTTATGTCACCTTTGAGCCTCTATGCATCAAGTGCCTCTGGGACCCTTGACCACTTTCTTTGCTCCAGCTGCCACCTCCGCGACCATCTGTGCAGAGGCTCCTCCCAGCCACCTGGGCTCTCAAGGCCTCAGCCCCACCCACAGCCCCTCACCTCTCATGCTCTGCACACCTCTCACCTCTCATCATGCAGTGTCCCCACAGCCCTGGAGCAGGAGAATGCCAAGACTTGTTCATCACCATACATGAGCAACCTGGAAAAGGAAAAGTTAATACCCAGGGAGTGAACCTTTGGCCAGTGGAGACTAAGAAACAGTAAATAAATTGTTTTCCCTTTGCCATTCCCGTGAACTTCCCCAAGATGCAGCAATTCATGTGTCCTTTCTGAAGACAGTGCCATGAGATTGTTTATACGCCAAGTAGACACAGGTGTGGTAACTTCGTTCTTCCTTTGTCACTCTTATTTTCTTTACTCCTGTTTCCCTGCGACTGTAATCCTTTATCACATCCTTTTATTTAAGAAAGGTGTTACATAAGCTTTTGCCTCAGTAGCTCTACTTTTGGGGAAACTTTGTTATATTTGTTAACTATTTCTGCATAACACAACTACACAGTCTCAGAGGCATATAACAAGAAGCATTTAATTCTCACTCCTTAATTTGCAGGTTGGCTGGGTCAGCCTCGCTTCAGTCTGCAGCTGTTGTAGTGGCTCTGCCCTCAGCTGGGGGGTTAACTTGGCTAAGCTCCTTACTGCAGGCTGGGCTGTAGTCAGCTCCACCTCTGCATATATTGGTGTATTAATCATAGAGCTCAGACTGAAGGAGCAGGAGGTGCCCAGAGGAAGTTCTCATATCAGTGGCGTAAGTGCAAGATGTCATTGCAGCAGCACAAGCACCTATCAAGTCCCTACTTGTGTCATATCAGCTAACATCTCATAGACTAAAGCAAGCCACATGACTGAGTACAAGTAAGGAGGAGGAGAGGCTCACCTAGTGAGCAACTGCAAAGTTACATAGCAAAAGGTGTGGGTATAGTGAGGGGTGAAGAAATTAGACCAATGATTCAATCTACCCTATCTAGCTAAGGTAAGCACCCTTGCTATGAATTTAACAGGTTATCTTTAGATTACAGATGCAAAAATAACTATCCCAAGAGATTTAAAAAAAAATTTTTTTTAATAGATAAATAAATAAAACTTTCCCAAAGTCACTGTTATGATGCCAGGACACTAACATAAGTCAAGTCTACCAAACTCAAAAGTCCACTTATTCAAAATTGCAACTGGATGCCCGCAGTGATCCAGGAAGTATGCAACGTATTAGGAATACCAAAGTTAATTAAAAGTATCATTCTGACTTCAAAGAAAGCACAGGCTCGTGGTAAGACAGAGAGGTATACAAGTACAATACAACAAAATAATTGCCATAATAATGGAAGTATGGGCAAGCCTTAGTGGGAGTGTGGGAGACAGGGTACCCAAGAAAGAACTCTTGAGACAGTCAGGAAAGCCCTCACTTTTCACATTTCTCCACCACAGCAAGCGACTCATTTCCCAGCACAGCCTGCCTCCTACCTAACCATGGTATTTACTCCACAAGAACATTTGCACAGATAGAACTAAGAAATTCCTGCACAGTAACATCCTACAGTGTAGGAATGCTTTGGGTTTATTTATGGGATGATAGAAATGTGGACATTCCTTTTCCAGTTGAGATCAGTTTCTTGTATAAGTAACAAAAGATAAGGTAGACCTTTCTGACACTCTTTCTTGTTTTCCCAGAACTCACGCTTACATCACTGTCTGTAAGAACAGTCACAAAAATTACTCTTTTAATTTAAAAGTATAATGCTGCTTATTCAGTATAATTTCAATTTATGGCAAAGCATTCTGCATTTTGCTACACAAAATATGCTGCAGATATTTATATCAAGATAACTTATATTATAATTTATATTTTTTTATCTTCCTTTCAATCATTGCCATCTTTGTTCAAAATATTTAGTCATAATGAAATGATTAGTGGCAATAAAATAAAAGAAGATATAAGAAGAAAAGATCATGTTCTGTTGTTAGTCACCCCCAATCTGCATCAGGGGTTCTCTATCTTGGCTGTGCATCAGAACAGAATTTGTAAAAATACAATGTCCAGGACACATCTCAGCCCAAATAAATCAGAACTTCTGGGGTGAGGTCTAGACATCTACATTTTATAATAATGGTTACCAAAGCCTGGGAGGTAGGGGGGTGAGGAAGAGGAAAAGTGGTGGACTAATGGGTAAAAAACTATGCTACATATGCTCAATGAATCATTGTGCAGTATATGTATTTGTTGAAACAACACACTGCACCCCACAAATACATACACGTAAATGTTAAAATATTTTGAATAATTTTTTTTAATATTGTTTTAATTCATTCATTCAACAAACATTTACCAAGTGCCTGCTATGTCCCAGGTATGGTGCTACATGTAGATGAGAAATAAAGAGTGGTGAGCAGAAATAATAGCCTCCCTTCAGGGAGATTATGGTATAAAAAGCAGACATTAAACAAGTAAACAAAGACTATTTTAAAAATTAAACCAAAATATTACACATTATCATCAGTACCATGAAGTAAAATCCTCTCTGAAGACACCATGTGTAAGCTGAGACTTAAAGGATAAATAGGAGTTAACCAGACAATGGGCTGGGAAAGAATATTCTAGGCAGAGGGAATAGCACATGTGAATGTGTTGAGACAGAAGGAGTCTAGCTTGTTCAAGGAACAGAGAAAAGGTGCCTGCCTGTGACTGAGGCAATGTGGCATGGGGGTGGTATGGCTATGCTGTGAGGTGGGGCCACATGACTAGGACCTTAAGGTCTTGTTAAGAACTATGTATTATATTCTAATTACAATAGAAAGCCATTCAGGTATTTAGAAGTAGGGAGAGGGACAAGATCCAGTTCATCTAGTTAAAGTGGGAAGGGGTGTTCCTCCTTAACCCTCCAGGAGGCATTTCAAGAGCAGAATACTCACAAACTAGTGACTCTCTAATTTATGGAAATACAGCATATATCTGTAAATCACACAAACACACACACAATGCAGTCACCTGACTAAAGTTCATTTTTGCTAGTGGTAGATCCATTCAATATACTTACATAAGCAAGTCAATACTCTTCTGTACTGTTTATTTTAATAACTGATTTTTAATACAGTGTTTGCCATTCTGCAAAATTGATCAATGGTGTTTGTAATCACTCTCTTTTATTGCCAAACCTAATTGCTGGTTTTTGTTACTATAGAAGCTGAGTTCCTTCTGAAGAGAATGAAATACTTCATCCATCTGCCCAGGAAAGGCAGTATCATTTTAAGCAAAAGCTGTTAATTTGATTTTCATTGATGAACATTAGCCAGTTGATAAATCTTCAAAAAGAAACTTATACCTACATCTGAGTGTGATGGATTTCTGATATGCTAATAGGACTGGTCCTGTGAAAAATCTTAGCAAGATACATAGACTCTGGGAGAAAATTACTTTTTTTAAATGCCAGATTAATGGTTTTAATTACTTCTTCCAAGCTTGGCATAAATACAGTGCCCAAGAAGAAATTATTGGTATATGTTTAAATCATCATTTCATGACTTAGATGAATCTCTTACTTATTTATCAAAAAAAGTGTTATTCTTTATATTAATTTTCTAGGGTTGTCATAACAAATGTCACAAACTTGGTGGCTTAAAACAAAAGAAATTTATTCTCTCAGTGTTCTGGAAGCCAGAAGCCACCCTATCACAGGCTCAAAGGGAGAATTCTTCCTCGCCTCTTCCAGCTTTAGGTGGCTGCTGGCATTCCTTGGTTTGTGGCAACATAACTCCATTCTCTGCCTTTGTCTCCACATGGGTTTCTTCCTTGTGTCTCTCTGTGTCTCAAGACTCCCTCTCTTTTCTTTTCTAAGTACATATTATTGAAGTTAGGGTCCATCCTAAATGGAAAATAATCTCATCTTAAGATCTTTAATTATATCTACGAAGACTCTCTTTTCAAATAAGGTTGCATTCACAGGTACTAGGCATTAGAACATAGACATATTTTTCTGGGGGACACAATTCAACCCACTACACACTCGTAAGCTTTATAATTAATACTATGATTGGCTACAAATGAGAGAAATCTAAAAATAACAGCAGCTTAAGCAAAACAAGTTAATTTTTCTCTCAAGGTAAAGCTCAAGTAGAAAAGACAAAGTTGGTATAGTTTCCCATGCTTTCAAAGACCCAGACTATTTCTATCATTTTGTTTGTGTGAAGATGGTCTCTATTCCTAATTTCACCTCATGGGCCAAGATAACTGCTCTATCTCTAGCCATTACTTCTACATCCCTGCCACCTAGAAGTGAAAAGATAAGGAAAAGAACAGAACTTTTCCTGTAAGAAAACTTCCTGGAAATTTTTCACATCATTACTTCTTCCATATTAGTGGCCAGAATTTAGTCATATGGCTAACCTAGCTGCAAGGGAAGCTGGGAATTATCGTCTTTATTCTGGGCAGACATTTGCCCAACTAAAATTCAAGAATTTTATTACTAAGGAAAAAGTATAAAGCAATGTTGAAGAACACCTAAACATCTTTGCCCTAATAGCAAAATAATCTCCCAGAAATGTACTGAAGAATTGAACATCCTGAATTGCTAAGTTGATAAAGAATCAGTACTTGCATAGACCCTGAATTTACTCTAATCTCTAAAATAACCACACTTTTAGAATAGCTGTCCCTTATTTTTTTATTCTATTCTTAGTACTATCAATATGTTTTTGTGGTCTTTATAGAATTCTGTGATGTCTCTACCAAATGCACCAGCTAAAAGTTTAGTAAACTTATTGACTATTATAAGAGTCTTACTAATTCTGATTGCTACTCTATTATTAAGGTAATATCCCAGTATATAGTATAGGGATAACTATCAAAAATGATAGGAATGAAGGGTACCACACAAGCAAAAGAGCAAGATTTAAACAATGGAAGATTGCATCCAGAAGAAAGAAATAAGTAGAAGCTTCCATTTCAAATAAATAAGCAGCTTCCATTTCACCAGGAAATGAGCAGTCCATTTCACCTCAGTCTTTGGTAAAAGAACAGCTATCAAACAACAACAACTTAAGGTCAGTGTAGGTAGGGATCGGGTGACATCCAATCTGAACTAATGAAAGAAATGCTTGAGGACTTCCTGTCATAATAATATTCAAAGTCCATTACAGACCATGACATTAACTAGAGGTGAAAACTAAGCTCTAGGAAATAGAGCTTATAGGAAGAAGGCCAGGAAACAAGCCCCAATAAGCTACCTAGAGTAGTGGGCTGCCCCAACACTCCACTAGAGACCAGAAAGCTAAGACAAGAAATCCAAAAACAAAAAAGATCTATTCAATAGGTAGACTGTCTGAGGACTTTACCAAGAGTAGACTCAGAAAATCCTTGTCACTTTGAAGTGACCGATCTGCTTTTTATTATTTGTTTCTGCTTTCTTTTGCCTTTTTCTATCTATAAAACCAACCTCCTCTGCTTGGCTCTTTGGAAAACTTATTCTATTTTATGGAATAATGTGTTGCCCAATTCGAGAATCTCAGTAAAGCCAATTGAGATCTTCAACTAAGAAAGAAAATTCTTGTCAGATACTACTAACTGACCACAGAATCCAGTACCCTCTGGAACTTTGCCCTAAGAAGCAAGAGAGCAGACATTTGCCAAATAGTAAGTAGGAAAACACGTCTTAATACCTTGACAGGTGAAGTTTCAGCACGACCCACTGGTGACATCCATTCACAACAGTGAGGACAAGTTTCAGTGAGATAAGAACTGACCACTACTTTCTAAAATACATGTATATTTATACTTAAAGTACCACGTTAATTTCTTTATCAACCCACATCTGAAGACTCTAGAGTAAATCCTAAAAAATATTGTTTTTGTGATAAAACCCACAGCTGAATCATATTAAGTTTTCAATTGTTCTGCTCCTACTCATACATCTTCTCCCCAACTGTTCTTTATTGCACTTTTGGGTTTATTTAGGGAGACAGTCCTTTTATTCTGAATCACTGTTAAAATGAGTAAATCCAAATCTCCCATTAATAAACCTATGAAGGGAAATCCTCTGAGTTAAGGCAGCAGTGAAAGAATTTGTGTGTTTCCAAAACTGTAGACAATGAAATATTGTTTCAGTGTCATAATTTGAAAGTCAGATTCTTAATACCTAAGACACTAAAAAAGAAAAAGTGGCTTAAGTAGTACTCCCACCACTACCAAAAGTGGTGGAAATAGTTATATGATAAAAGATAGAGAACTTTCATCTATTATTTGATCAGACACCAGTCATCCAACTAGCTGTAGCTTCAAAGATTTATTACCTCTCAGAGCATCTTTTTCTTTTTCTTTTTCTTTTTTTTTTTTCATATCTATAAGAAGGGGAGCAAAATCTCCTACAAACACCATAGAGTTAGTATAAAAGCCATATAAGGAAACAGATATGATGGCAACTAGTACAGTAGAAAGGAATATATAGATGCAAGATGTTTGTATTTCTACAAGCATGAACACTTTTCTCCGTCCTCTAGGTGTATTTTGCCCACTCAGACTCACCACAGGACCAATGTAATTTTCAGGGTGTTGAGAGGATTTTGTTTTATGTTCATTGTTATATAGTTCATGTTCCCATTTCATCTTTCAAGTCCTTATCTTGATTCTTCCGTTTGTTTGCTGAATTTTCATGTTGCTTGCTCAAGAATAAAGCTCTCCTGTTTATGATCCCTGCACTGCACAGCTTTACTCATTTTGCAGCATGGAGCTGTTGGTGTCTCCTTAAAGGCTTCTTTCAGGGGAGCACATGGGCTTGAAGAAAGAGTGACTGCAGATGTTCTTTCATTGCTGATTGACTTAAAAACTGAGACTTGAGAACAAGTCTGTTTAATTGGTGCACTGGAGGTAGAAGGAGCACGGATCTTCAGCCTTGCACCTTGCACTCTGCCTTCAAACATAGGGAAGCATTTGAAGCATCTGCTTAGACACAGATTTTCTTTCCTCAAACAAGACTCCATCTACCCTGGCTGAAGTTCTCCCTGACGATAATTATGTTGGTGTTTTTGAGAGACCCCGCTATGAGCACTGAACCAATAGGAAGTAAGACAAGAGTCAATGAATGAACAAAAATATCAGTTTTATTACTGATCCAGTTCAGGCTGCAGGACTTAGTTTAGCATAAGAACAAAAAGGGCTTGCTCACTCCTAGCTTGAAGACTACTTGATTCAGAACAGCTCACCTGAGGGAAAGTTGGAGACTACGGAGCAGACACACTTACTAAGGGCACTGTCTCCACTCCTTTAAGTGGAAAGTTTAAAAAGGGGTGTAGGGGAGAGAGACACCAAATCTCCTTATGCTTACAAAATTTAATAGAATAGCCTCCACAATCAAGGAAATTGGAATAATGTCTGTCACTAGCCAAGCTGGTCACCAGGAGGAGTAACAAATGAGTTAAAAGTTTAGGAGTACATAGGGCTGATCTCGCTTCACATAAACCAGAAACGAGAAGATGTGTTTCTTCCTAGTAAATAATAATAGCTTACATTTATTAAGTTTTCACTATGTGCCAGGCACTGCTCTAAAAGCTCTACCTAGATTAACTCATTTAATTCTAACAACAAGCTTGTGAGATAGATACCATTATTATCTGCATTTTACCAACGAGGAAATTGAGGCACAGAAAGGTTAAGTAACTGAATGAGAAAAAAGAAAATCATATCCAAGCAGAAGTCTCACCAGGAAGCAAGCAACACTGTATCACTTGTAGAACTTCATGAGAAAGTCCAGCCCAGGTGGAAGAGTTCCTTTTCTTCTATATTTAGGATTTCTGCTCCCAATATGCCTAGGACTATAGGAACACACCTACACACAGTACTGCTCATGAATTGGGCTGGTCTTGATGGGGTGTGACAAGAAGGACAGCAGGAATGTTCCTCTCTCTCCGAAATGTCTCTCTCCCTTAAGCTATTATGGATCCTGCACAAAATCCCCACTGACTTCTGTCCTCCTCAGGTTAATGCATCCAAGACCAGTGGTAACAGATGAGTGTTATTTACACAGAGCAACAATGGGCTACAATCAGCCTTTATCTCTTTGTAACATATTAATGTGGAGGTGGGGGTTAATGCTAGAAACAGAGCCCCATGGAAATGAGACCAAGATCAGAGGAGGTTTGAAGAAAGAGAGGAGAGTCCTCAGGGTGGGTGGTTGGTGAGAAAGGCTCATGGATGTCCAGGAAGCCGTGTGAGGGGCCCAAGGACTGAAAGAGTATGAGCACAAAACAGGGAATGGTCTGTCCCTCCTTCACTCTTTCACTTTATTTTATATGATGTTCCCAAGTCTTTCTCTGTCATTTGTTAAAAGGTCATCATTTCCTGTCTCTATGACAACAAAAACACTCATCTGTCCCTGAAGCTCTTCAACTGTCCACCCCCACCAGCAGACACCCACCCTCCCTTAGATTCCATGAAGTCAGAAATGATAGAAAGAACGTCATTTCTATGCTCTCTCTTACCCCATGCATAAGTTTCCCATGGCTGTCATAACAAATTATCACAGACTGGGTGGCTTAAAACAACAGAAATACATTCTCTCCATTTTCAAGAGTGGATGTCAGGAATCAAGGTGTTGGTAGGGCCACAATTCCTCTGGAGGCTCTGGGGTAGAATCCTTCCTAGCCATTTCAAGCTTCTGGTGGCTGCCAGCATTCCTAGGCTTCCTTGACTGGTAGCCACATTACTCCAAGCTCTGCCTCTGTCTTCAAATCACCTCCTCCTCTTCTATCGGTCTCAAATCTCCCTCTGCCTTTCCATTATAAAGACATTTGTCATTGGTGTTAGGACCCACCCAGACAATGCAGGATGATCTTCTTATGGCAAGATGTGACTTAATTATATCAACAAGGATCCTTTCTCCAAATAAGTTAACATTCACAGGTTCCAGGGATTAGGAGGTGGACATATGTTTTGGGGGGCCACCATTCAATTTGTCCACAAGAAAAAGACAAGAGAGAAAAAATGGGAAACTATAGTGAACTAAAACAATGTTTTAGAACCCCACCCACCTCACCTCATTCAGAAAAAATATTAAAATGATAAGTTGTATAGAGATTCCGTGAAGAGAAGGCCGGAAAATAGCACCAGGTTCCAGTGCCAGCCATGTTGCCAGCAAGGGCCTGTGATCTAGTATGATTCATTATCCTTTCAGGGCTCCAGTGTTCTTATCTATAAATGAAGAACATGTTCCAATGTTCTTTGAGTACCCTTCCAACTTCAACATCTTATGATTCTACAGAAAATTCCAAGCATATTTTAAAGCCCAGCATGTACACAGTTAGAAAACAGACAAAAGTAGTGTTATCACAGCTAGTCTTTCATTCAGCAAATACTCTTGAATGTCTTCTTTTTCCCAGGAAAAGTTGGAGGCCTCAGTATATCAATAAATAAGCCATTGAATTAATTAATACAGTAATCCCCAGAATCTTTCAGTGATGCCAAAATCAAAAAGCCCCCCCCATTAGACTGTTTTATACAGAGTCTACTCTATAAAAAATGAAGAAAAAGGAGAGAAAGAAGAAAAAAACCTGGCATAACTAATCTGAAGCAGAGCTGCCCAGTGGCTGTTCATAGCTGTGTGAAACACACCCAATTTTGGACTATCCTAGGGAGACATTGTGGTGGAAAGAAAAACGTATGGGTTCTGGATTCAGTTCAATCTGAGATCATTCCCAACCCTATGAGATCTTGAACAAATCACTTAACTTTCCAGAACCTATGTGCTCATGTGGAAAATGGGAAAACTATAAGAATATATGTCCCATGGGGAAATGGTGAGGACCCACCTTGAGAAGGTATGGAAGCATTTAGCAGCAGCTGCCTGGCATGTGTTTCCTTCTGTTTGCCCTACCCAGACGAAAGTAAACAGATCTGACCTTAAGCAAGTTGTAAAGTGTTTGAAGTTCACTTTTCACCTGTTTTCCTGTACTTTTCTTTTCCTTCTTGATGGCAACACTTCCAGTCAAAGAACTTGTCATTTACAGCTGTTTATTGATTAAACTGAAACTATTTATAGCAAGATGTTACCTGGAGCAGACTTCTGATTATTTTGTCTCTAATTATAGGATGTATGCCAAAGTCTATTTGGATATGAGCAGAAAGATGAGGGGAGATCTGGGGGGTGGGAGCAGAGAAGCTGATTCTAAAGTCTCTTAAAATGAATCTAGGCCCCCTTAGCTGACTCAGGAGGGGAACCTTGTCCAGACTTTTTAGAAATACAGCTAAGGACCAAATAAGCAAGACTGAAAGTTAGAATCTTATACAAATTTGCTGCTAGAAGTGATTTAAATAAAATAATAATGGGGGAGTGCATATTCTTAAGATAGGGAAGCCTATTCCATTACTACATTCACCTTTCCCAAATTTGTATATTGTGATCACTTTTTCTGTCTACAAAATATCAAGATGTATAATGAATGTTTTCTGGAATGAATTTGTGTTACGTTAGTATTTGGTGATTTTTTTCATGCCCAAGCCGTCCTCATAATTGTAATCTAAGAAAACATCTGTATGGCTCCTAACTAGAATTATGAAGTTCTCAAAAAGTACATGTGCTAGAATTATGTTCTTCATTAATAGAGGTAGTTGAAAGTGAGTATGAAAGTTTGGGCTCTAGAGTCTGGCCTAGATTTGCATCCCAGATTGTGACTATTTGCTCCCTCTGTTTTTGTAATACCTTGTAAGAGTTACTGTCCCTCTTTAAGCCTTAGTTTTCTCATCTGCAAAATGAGAACAATGATAGTACCTATGTAGTAAATTGCTTAGCATAATATACTCACTATAAATGAGGTATAATCACTGTCCACAACATATATGTATGAAAATAAAATCTTATTGCTTCAGTCTCAGAAATGGGAGAAGCATTAGTCTGAATAAATAAAATATTTAACTGCAAAATGATTTTAAAGAAAATAACATAAAAGAGTGCCACAGTCTTTATTGCCTGGTAAAGAGCCTGGTCGTCCAATTAATCAATAGGTATGACATATTTGTAGACCCATGATGGGCAATTTGATTCCAGTGTAGAAAGAAAGAAAGAAAAAGGAAGGAAGGAAGGAAGGAAGGAAGGAAGGAAGGAAGGAAGGAAGGAAGGAAGGAAGGAAGGAAGGAAGGAAAGAAAGAAAGAAAGAAAGAAAGAAAGAAAGAAAGAAAGAAAGAAAGAAAGAAAGAAAGAAAGAAAGAAAGAAAGAGAGAGAGAAAGGGAGGGAGGGAGGGAGGGAGGAGGGAAGGAAGGAAGGAAGGAAGGAAGGAAGGAAGGAAGGAAGGAAGGAAGGAAGGAAGGAAGGAAGGAAGGAAGGAAGGAAGGAAGGAAGGAGAAAGAAAGAAAGAACAAGGCTGCCCACAGGTCAGCCCAATTTTTACTACTATCACAATTGCTTAATAGGCCTTTTTTAGTTCTGATTATTTTCATCACAAAGACAGTTTGTCAATTTGATTAATTTATTCTTCCATTCAACAAATAGCAATTACTGATATCAAGGGACTGTGCTAGGAACACAAAGATGAATAATATTTAACCCATGGCCTCTAAAAGTTTACATGCACAAGTATGTACTGCACACATGCAAGATATGTAAAGCTTACATATATGTAAGTAATCTAGATAATCATTTAGAAATTTAGCTAGTTCCATGTTTCCCATATTTTTGATGGAAATAATTACATTCACTCCCATTTTTCAAGATTATTGGCTGGAGGAAATCCCACGAGAGCTGCTAGTCCCAGCATGTTGGATGACACTGGTGATGCTGAGGCCCAGCAAGACAAACCAAGGCCAGCCCAGTCCCTGGAGAAGGTGCCCAGGTCACCACTTCCACTAACTCATATTTGCATCTGGCCCTGCTGGTTTCTGGTGCAGGAACTGAGTGACCCTTTGTGTTCAAGCAGGAGGCATGGCCAGCAGGCGCGATCTTCAGCCCAGACCAAGCCCTCATTATACAAATGGAGTGTATGAGCCAGGCCCTGCTGACAGTGGACATACTGGACTCAGGGAAGCTAGTCAAAATCACCATCTTCACATGAACGCATATACAGAGTCAGGTGAAGAGCATGCTTCAGAGCCTGGCAATGTGACACCAAGAACATTGTGCCTGAGCTGAGAAGATGAAATGACTTGAAGGTCCGTGCATCAGGTCCCCACCCTCCCCAGCATCCTTTTGCTTAATAGGCCTAAGTTGTATCAGGAGGATCATGAGGACAGTCCTGCTTCTGCTACTAAAGTTGAAGAGGAGCAAGTATCCTTAAATTTCTGCATTCCTTTTTCTTGTGTCATGATGGATAGTGGTTTATTTTGATGCAAGTGTGAGTGTGTAGAAGTGGTCTAATAAAGAAATGAATTTCCTTGCTTTTTGTCCAATAGCATAGACCTTTGCTCACTTAAAATAAAGCAAATTTATAAAAGAAAAATAAAAATATATATTATTGGTTGACTAAGGTCTTTAAAACTTTGACTAAACAGCATATGGAAGTATACAGTTTATTTTGATGATTTTTATTTTGACATTACATTAATACTAAAACTATTTTGAAAAAAATAAAGACATAGACAATTGATTAGAAATTTTGACCAATTCAAGTGAGCTCTCAGGGTTGTCAATTTGATTCATTTATTTGTCTCTATCTTCTTATCAACTTATTTCTTCTCTATTACAAAAATTAAACTGGACCAGCACAAATAGCTCAAGTGTGCAGCACTCAGGAGCCTGACCTAGGTTACTATAAGTACACTTGAAAGAAGATAAAACTGCCTTTCTTTAAAAATACTTTCTAATTTAGACTTTTATTTATGTGCCGTCTCATTCCTATATATGGCTTTTTGTTTTTTGTTCTTGTTTTATACGAGATGAACTCTTAACAAGCGGTAGCTATTTCACTTAGCAGTGTTCTCTTCATTATGACAGAGTACAGCAGTTTAGATTCCTAGTTGCTTTTAGTATAAATCAATTATAAAAACAAATAGTAAAAGATACTGAATATAATCCAGAACAGTTAACGTTCATACGGAACATTATATTCATATAGAGAAATAAAATTTCCATAAAATTTAAAGTTGTTGTATTTTCAATATAGAGTAATTAACCATCCCTTTTGACATAGAGTATAAGAATGAATGAAGAGAGATTTTTTTTTTAAAAAAAGAAAAGAAAGGGGATTTTCACTTCCTAGGACCATAACAATCTAGTGATTAGAACTGACACATGATATGTCATCTAAAAGTATTTTAACCTATCCTTTTGTACTACCATGACCATGTTGCTTATTTTTTTTAATTGGCCAGAGACAAGGAGGTTTTCATTAACTCTCACTAACATTATTCCAAAGAAGAGTCAGCTTCAGATAAAGCCATATTCTTTTTTAATTATGTGTAACCATACCAAGGTGTTCTTGGGGAGGAAAAATAAAAAGCTCCCTCATAACCCTTACTAAGAATCTTACCATGGGGAGTTTACTCTTATTTAAATTAAGAGTCAATCCTTTATTAAATATATTCTAACTAGCTATTACTATTATAGCAAAATTACCTCTATGAATGAAGAAATTAAGGATAGGAAAGGCAAGGAAAGTCTCAGCTGGATTGCCTTCATCTTTTAGAGTTCATCAACACTTCAGAGAATGCTTTGTAAAAATAAAAAATATTGTTTTCACACTTTAGGCATTATCCTGTACTGACTGAAGTGTGCAGTTAAATTTTGTACTAAATCTTAAACAAGGACTACATGAACTCACTAAGGAATGAGACATCTTTGATAAATAAATTGGAAGTGTTTAAAGAATTTATATGCATTCTCTAAATGAGTCAGAGGGTTTTGCCATTTAGATTATTATTTATCCTATTCTTTATTTGTTTTTGTTGTCAAAATTATAAGCAGATAGGACTTAAAGGAAATGTTGATATATAATGTATGTATATATGTACATAAATATTTATACACACATTTATACAGGGTGGCCTATTTAAAATCATAATGCTTTACATAGACCTCCTGTTGTGAATATTTAATCATATATTCATTTTTCTATATATACAATACAGGGTATAAACAGACAGAATATATCCATAATTATGTGAATTTTAAACTGTCTTTTTAATGAAAAAAGAGCTAAAAATTAAATGAAACAAAAACTATCATAAAGTTTAATTATTTTAATTTTAAGCAAGATAAAGAGATCTTATTTAGCTTTTAAAAATTTTTATGACAGGTCATTTGTATTTTTTAATAGGTATGAACTCAAATATAAAGAAAAAAATTCTGTTAAGATAACCTCAAAAAAAGTCCATTAATCAAAATAACGCTGAAAATCAGTCAATGACTTCAAAAACTTTTCAGCTCAATAGTAACATTAATTGACAGAAATCTAATATTAGTAAAGAATATGTGGCTATTACATCATAATCCCCTTTGCTTTGAAAGGTCATCAGTTGCTTTGAATGTCTAGATTTATATCAATTTCACAATTTTCAGGTGTCTGCTTATAACCTAAGGTAGGAAATCAGACATGATGAATCAATTAAAATCAATGAACTTTACCCATATCAGTAATTAATCCTATTTTGGACTTAATTTTAGAAATTTCTAGTTTACAAAGAAATGTTGATTTTTATTTTTTCCCTACTCTTCAACTCCATTTTTTGTCTTTCACTATGTATAGACCATAGCCAGGCAGACATAGGCTAATGACCCAGTAATAAACAGACTGCAGAAGTAGGTTTCTATGGGGCAGCAAGAACTCCTGCACATGGTAATAAAGGGGAACCTTGAGGGCTACCATGGCTTCTACCCCAGACTCCTAGCTCAAGCTCCTCTGTCCCAGCAGAATCCTCATTCCACATGAGCAATGTTAGCACCAAACCTGGCACTTCTGGGACATACCCTCTTTTGAGAAACTCTCATATATATGCTTACCAGAATAGATCCATATTTGCTGACTTAGTAGTAAAGCAAAGTGAGAGCAGCCTTGAATCTGGTCCTCATTGTTGTCTTCTTTCAAACCCTGGGAGTCCTCTGAGGTCTGGACTAGCTCACTGATTGGATTATAGCTTTTCAGTGAAAGTATCTTTGGAAGGGCCTAGAAATAATGTATTTCCCCAGTTTTATTGTCTCCCAAAAGATATGTTTAAAGGAAAAAAACTAAGCCAGCAACATTTAAACTAAATTACTGCATTCCTTAGCATACGAAAGATTGAAACAAAATTGTTGGGGAGATGAGGAATTAACTTCACCTATAATTAGAAGTAAATTTTCAATTTAAAAAATGTAATACTATTTAAATTCAATCTGGGAAACAAAAGACAAAAAGCAGTCTTCTAAAGTCAACCTGAAAACGATTCCACTCTATTATTCTCTCTTCTTCCCCCAGTCCTGAACTCTGCCATATCAGTTTAAGCAGCTCTCTTTTCTTTCCTTTTTCTGTGATTATCTGCATATAGTTAAAAGGTTCCATTCGTCTTTCTTTTTTAACTTAGCTTATGCCCTTTAAAGATCCAGAAATATTATTTCCATCATCCAGAACTCAGCTTAACAACTTACCACAAAATGAATCTATCAGATTAACTAAATCATCTTATTGAGCCACAATCTAGAGCCTGCCTCTGCTTCTTTCTATTTTAGTTCAGTCTTCACTTTTCCTTTCTTGATTATTTCTTTCAGCTTAACATTCTTGTGGATTTGGAAAGGATAGGTATGAGAAAAGGGAATATGACATGTGTATCCTTTCTAAAATATAAGAAAACAATAAAGAAATATTTCAAAATGGAAAGCATTATTTGTGTTTTTATTGACTTTCGAAGATCCTACTTGATTTTTGTAAATCAGAAACCAGGAGAATGATACTAACGCTTTGGGAAAGAGGGATGAGTTGTTAATTGTGGCAAAAAGAATAAAGAATTGTGAGGATATTGCTCTTGGCCCATCCCATTCACAGCTACTCTCCTGTGGAGAGAAGATAATACAAAAATGTTCTCAGTAAATGCATTTCTGAGAAAAAAGAGAAGATACTCCAGGAGAGAAAAGGAAAGCAAATATCAAAAAGGAAAATAAGAACCCTATGGCTTTCTTTAATTGACAAATAAAATTTTTATATTTTTATAGTTTACAACATAATATTTTGAAGAATCCTATCGCTTTTGATCTGTAAATCACATTCAGGAAACGAACTTCTCAAGAATTTTTGGAACATAAAAATTTGAAAGAAGAAAGAACATTTATACTCAGATAAGAACAGAACATGGAGAATCATAATTGTTTCAAGATTGCTCCTACATTTTCCTTCAGTAAATTTAAACATTTTTCACTGAATCAACAGTTTATTGAAGTCAGGCTTGGGAAACCACCTAAATATACCCATGAGAAAAGACACTTCTAAACAAAAAGGTAGTTGTTATAACCTCAAGAGTGATATGAACAAAATGATCTACATCCTCCAAAGAGACAGCACAAATATCAAAAGTCATAATAAGTAGAGGCGATCCCCTCAGGACAGAAGGTGTGCTGTGTATACAATTTCCAGATAAGAACAAAATCATGACACTTAAACAGTAGCAGCACTGTTAGTTACATGTGATATTTGAAAAATATGACAACCATCTCAATCTGTTCAAGTAGCACTCATGGTAAGGGTGAAATTTTATCAACATTGGTTAACTTACGGTGTATTAGAAAACTAGCAAGGAGATAAATTGATGGATTAAAAGATAAACTACTCACAGGAGGACAAACAGAAGGACAGATAGAGTTACAATCAAATGTGTGCTTTACTCAGGCAGAAAGATATAACCAGCCCCCAACAAGTAATGTCTCTGCTAGGAAAATGCTGAACATAGAATTTTCTGATTTCGTTTTTAATTTAGTTCTTCCAGCGTCACACTGCATAACCAAGTGTAACTCTCAAAAAGTCTCCATTGCACTGTTTCTCATCTGTTAAATGAGGCTAATAATATTTTCATATCTTTTTTTAGGGCAAACGATATATGAAATATTTGGAGAACTCTGGAAAATATGCCCTCTATTAATTAGAGCTATTTGATATGACATTGTTTTCTTCAGTGAAGAGTTCAGTTAACAGACAGATGGATATACCGTGTAGATGTAAAGTTATGAAGCATCAGCATTACCAATGGACTTTAGAAGCCTCTTTGCTGAAAAGGGTAGCTAGCTGTCTTCTGGAAGTAATTTTAAAATAGGCTGAAGGACAGGGGCACCCTCTAGATCCTTTCCAGACCTTACTTTCTATAGATCCTAATTACTCTTTCCCATGTAGAAAAATACTCGCTATGAGATCTGCAAAGCAGAGATAGAACATAAGGCTCTGTGTGCCCTCAATGCTTACTTTCAAAAATACCAAAGCATTCTGAGGGAGATAGTCGTGGATTCCTGTTACAGCACAGGTTGAGATCCCCCTTCAGATGAACTCACCATTTTCTTGATATAACCCCACTCCTCCATGTCACCTTATTCCACACACAGCACAAAAAAATAAGAAAATTCTTGCCAGAAAACAGGAAACTGGATAAATTCTTCCATTCTTCTCCCATGCTTCCTAAAACTGAAAAGCCATACATATATGTATCTATTCTTTCTGGAGAAGTCCAAAATGGAACCAATTTTGCATCATTTTCAATAATGAGACAAACTTAAATTGGAAATAACCTTTGGAATCAGTCACTAGCCTGTTGTGGTGAAAGGGACCCCATGAAAGGCTGCTTAGTGTTCTCCCCTAATTAACATTCCACCACCAACAATTAGCATGTGGTCCAGTGTTGCTCCCACAGACTGTGTCCTTGAGATCATTATCTTTCCCTTGCATTTGTCTCCTGACAGCCCTCCACACAAGATTTCTTCAGCACAGGCTATCATTTCATTTAAAATTTCAAATGATCTTTCTACAGTAATAGAGATGCAAACTAGGCAAGGTAGGTGATGATAGGTAAAAATCTCATTTCTCCTTTGAGCTTGGCATGCTTTAACACAATAACCAGATTCCTAACAGGTTTTTCTAGATTTCACTCTCCACTCAACTTGCATATTCTTGCGATATAGATGTTCTTATTACTCAGTCTTTATTTTCATCTCTCTTCGGTTCTAGGATAAAACTATTTAAACCCAATTCAGAGATTTTATTCTCTCTTGGAATCTTTGGGAAAGAGTTTTGATACATTGAATTCTTGGGATCTTATATTAGGCTCAGACCAATCTGACAATTTAAGCATTAATTTTCCTATGGCTCATAAATATCCCTAAACTTATCTTTATTTCTTAAAATGAACTGCCCAGGATAAATACTGGAGATTGGCTTTCTGCTCTCTTTCATCCAATCATTTTGCCTTTCCGCCTCTCTAGCACTTAAAACATTTCTGACTTTCTCCATCCTCCAGGTAATACATTTGCTCTTCCTGTCTCTGCACTATCCTTTTGTTTTTTAAAATGTTCCACATGGAAGTTCTATAATTTTTCTCTCAGAGGATTCTGACCTTCCAGTTCTGGTCACCATCAGTTCAGTATACTATTTAACATTTGGGACTTTGGAGTTAGACAAACCTAGATTCAAATCCCCATTGTGCCGTTTAATGACTACGTGACCTGAAGTATCCTACCCACTCTGGACTCCAATGGTTATAAGTTTGTGCTTTTATCAGCTGGGTAACCTTGGGCCAGTGACACAATCACTCAAACCTCACAGTCTTCATTTCTAAAATGACAGTATCTACCTTGCAGTGTTGGTATAAGGAAAAAATGTGATGATCAACACAAAAGTGTTTAGCGT
This sequence comes from Cynocephalus volans, assembly GCF_027409185.1. Taxonomy (NCBI): domain Eukaryota; kingdom Metazoa; phylum Chordata; class Mammalia; order Dermoptera; family Cynocephalidae; genus Cynocephalus; species Cynocephalus volans. The sequence continues at coordinate 96,629,022 of NC_084468.1, read as the reverse complement.
CATGGCTAAATAAACTAAGTACTCTGTAAATATTAGTTATTAATACTAATACAAATACTAATTCATATTATCAGATTCATTTTGTACATAACAGGTTTCCTGACTTCACTTTGTTCTCAACAAATACTATTATTTCTAATACCCGGGCTACATCACACCTCCTTAGGCAAAGTCTTTCTCTCATGGTCCATATTAAGTTCAGAGTAGAAAGCTGGAGAAGCAGAAGCATTGCCACATTTTACACAGTTGAAACTATTTAAACTTGTCTACATTTGAGTTCTGCTGAGCCCTTACTTGTCCCCATCTCTCTTGTATGTTCCAGCTTACTAATACAGCAGCTTTCTCCTAAATACATCAAAGCCTAAACATTGAGATTATGATAATAAGTATGACAGCCACAGCTACAAAACATAAATGAACTAGAGATTTTCTATGAAAGCATATGATGAAGACCAAGAGCGGGGAACTGACATACACACCGAGTGTTTGGGGATCCCACAGTTGGGTAATCAGTGCTCCAATTAAAGAGAAACTCGGGTGGAGCACGTGACCACAGCACTCATTACCTCACTGAACCCAGGCTGAAGTGGCTGCTAATTTCCAATGTCCCCTTTTCCTTCCTCTGTCATTGTTCTCATTCCATCCCTCCAGAAACTGAGAGTTCATCAATGAGGATATCTTACCAGAGAGAAGTTGTTCCAGTTGCTACAAACTCCTGCTAGAAATTCCAACTAAGTTTACAAGGTACATTTGTAGGATGGTGATGAGTAAGTCATAAGCATCCCAAGTACCAATCATTATACATGAGCTGAGCATTTAGATTTTTTTGTTTATGGTGGTGGAGATGGTGGCGTCCTCTCTGAAATCCAACCCACTCTCCAAAAAAGTAGGAGGAATACAAATAGTAATACAAATTGTTTTTACTTCCAACAACTAAAATGGAAGTTCTGAAGGAGGTAAAAACTGGGAACTTTCACAATAAACTAAGAATTTTTGTTATTTGAAAACCAAATTATGCTGGCAAAACCGGCTATTTTAAAATCAGCATACTAATTGAATTCGCCTGTAATGAACGTGGACCCAAACAATGATGTCAGGCCTGGTAAGGATTTAGAAACACTAGAAGATAGTCCAAGAAGACCATACAAGAACAATATTATATTCCTAAGCTTACTTACAGAAATGGTTGACTCAAGGGAATTATCCAGTTCAGGGTGTCTCCATGTCTTCATTTTCTGAATTTGCTATTAGAAGTTAAAAAAATTCTAAATAGCTGCTTTTAACGGAAATTCATATTGGTCCACGTAAATGAAATATGTAAAACAGTTTGTGTCTTTTTCATTCCCACAATGATAAATAAAGTTAAAGCACCAAAAGTTATAGACATTGGGGGGTGGGGGGTCTTCTTTTCATTGATGAACCCAAGGAATTTGTCCTCTCTAATACCAATAACTATGTTGACATATTTTTCTCTGTCTAATTCTGCATATATTAAAACAAGGTGGTTACAAATAAAACCCAAAAATATAACTTGCATTCTAATGAAATAATCCTGACATCATTCTGTTTTGTACTGTGGCTTTGCCAGTTATCCCATAATGCAGATTCCTGTGGCCCTCCTCCTTAGAATGACTGTCTTACTATAAATGATAGCCAGAGTTGATTGAGGAATCCTGAAATTGGGGATTCTGATTCCTGATGCAATCTATAAATCAATCTACTGCATTAGTTCCTCCTTATTTACAATTTAGGAAAGGATGTAGGTGGAGGTGTTTGGGGTACATGAGCACACATGCTTAAACTGCTTTTAAAAAGAAAGGGCAGGAGAAAGTGGTATCCAAGTTAAAATCAGGCAGGCATTTTGGATTTCTAGAGATGAACTGAAAAGGGAACATCTGTTAGATCCCCTGGGTTTGAGGCCAGTCTGTTTAAGTCTTCATATCTCTGAGTGTGTGCACACAGTAGAGAGGGTGGAACTTTCCATCCTCAAATCTGAAAAAATTGAGAGATTTCGGAGGGCCCAGATGTGCCAAAGGTCAGAGGGATCAATATACAGGCTCTACCACCAAAGGGGGGGGAAGGTCGAATAGAAAACCACTGCGAAAGGAAAGCCACTGAGAGAGTTTCTGAATAATTAAAAAGTTAAGAATAAGCAAACTCGATTTCCGTGGGGGAAGGAGGTCGGGTGGGGGATAAAATAAGCAGTTGATGTGGTAATTAAGAAGTTGGTGGGAGTTTGGGCAGGTCACCTCCTTTCTCAGATCAGAGCCCCATCAGAAATTCTTTCAAGTGTCCTTCTGCGTCGCCAAAGATGACAACAGCAAATCAATAAGTGCTTGAAATGAAAGGGGATGTTGGCTAGCCCCCAGGCTACAGATTTCCCGCCGCCAGCCTTTTCTGAACTCCTATAGCGTGCCTTTGCACCGCGTCTCTTAAGAAGAGCTACCTTTTATTCCTATTCTCAGGACGAAGGTAAGTGCTCAGTTAGCATATCTATTAAATGTCGGCTCTGGTTCCAGCTCTTGGATCGCGCGGAAAGCGCGTTGTCGCCGCTCGCCCAGCCGGCCGCTGGGCAGGGGGAGAGGAGAAGCTTGGCCTGCCGGCCTGCCTGGCCACACACCTCCCGGGCTGGACCGGAGTCTTCCAGGGGTTAGCGTTTCTGGGTTAGAACTGTAAGGTCCCTGTCCGAGCAAAAGGCCTGAATGACCACGACCATCGGAGCGCTCCTTACACTTCATTTATTTACAAACAAGTACAAAATCATTAGCAGTCGAGAAAGACCCGTGCTCTAAAATCAAAGCTTGAAATCACCGAAAACTCTGTTTTGAGTTCCAGATATTGGTCTGTTACCCTTCCAATATTCATCGCTCCCCTAATACGTCTTGATTTAACAATCTTTCCAGGGCCCAGCATCCCCCGGAAGTTTTAATTAGGTAGTCCATTAATGAGTCAATACAGACATTTATATACTCTTTTAGCTTAAGTGGTTAAGTACTAATTTCAAAATAATTATAAAACACCAGAATAGGCAACGCATAGTAATTTTAATTTATATGCAAATCAACCGGTTCGCCTTAAACGCCTTTTATTTATTTACTTTAACAATTATTGTATTGTAACATCGGAGGCATGGATCAAACATCCTAAATGGACAATTCGGAAACAAGACCTGGACTGGGAAGAAAATTTAGAATAGCCAACAAATCAATAATGTTTGAGGAAGTTAAACATCGCTAGCTATTGGTATTTACATACTCGCTTGTTGTCAGATAAGGAGCTGGTAAAATTGCTTGCCAGGGTTGAGATCATAAACCAAACTGAAGAAAGTAAATGGTAGCACGCATCCCGTCACAGCAGGCTCTAAAATAATACTGTACCTTTCCCAAATCCTGACTCTTGGGTGAGAGGCAGTTGGCGGAGGTCACCACGTATTTATCCTCCGTTTTGCCAGGCTTTGATCACAAAACTTTTGTCCTTCCTGAGCTTCCCAATTTGATTGTTTTAACAGTTCTGTCACTTGCTTCAAAATATTAGGAGTACAATTCAGAATCTCGCTAAAAATTCTCTGAACCCATTTAGCCAGTACCGCTCCTCCTGCGGTTAGTTTTCTCGGCTATGTTTAATTATCTGTGCCCTCCACACATTAAATCAGATAGTGGAAAAGTCAAAAGAAATGGTTGAAGGAAATGGTCCAATGCACTGGTTTACTAGAAGGCTATTATCTTTAGACATAGTTCAAATTTTTGGAAAAGTAAAAAACAATACAGTCTTCGGGGGGGTGGGGGGTTAAAGATATTCTAGAATGGTGAATTTTACCAGCGGATCCGAACTGGAGTTGTTTATGTAAAAGTGTAACATCCTTGAAATTCACAGATACGTAAGGTCAGTGTCTCCCCGCCCAGGCGATCTGGCCCTTAAGGAGCTGGTACCTTTGATGCTACAATCTTGTTTACATCTGCAGGGCAGGGAATTGCTTGCTTTGCTTGGGCGCTCCCTCCACCCCCTTCTAATTTGAAGTAATCGGAATCTAAATACAATCGCCACGGTCCACTCTTCCATTACTACTTTGACGAGGGAAAAACCTGAAATCCACGTCTTAAATCGGCTCGGTGGTTTGTAGCCTCCCAGCACCCTGCCTCTCTGCTGCATGCCTAATGTATTCCCTAGTGATTCTGGGCATTAATTAGTTGTTTAATAGGAGTATGACTAAAAATGTAAAAGAAGGATTAGGAGCGTGAAACGTATGTCCAGCTCCTTCCACACACTCGAGGAGGGAATGAGAATCACTCTGTATCTTCTATTTCTCCAGGAGCCATTTGCATTTCCCACCAGCTGCTCACTTCAGCTGCATTGGCGCTGGGCGAAGCGGGGACCCAAAAGCTCAGCTCGGTGTCTGCGGCGGCGGGGACTGGGGTTAACTCGCCCCCGGCGGCGGGCGAGACTCCAGACAGAAAGGGCGGGGGGTGCGGGGGAGAGCTAGGGGAACTTGTGCTTCCCCGAAGCCCCTTCATCCTGGCCCTGGGTTGCAAACCTCTGAATCTGAAAGGCGGAGGGAGTTGCACGCGCATTTCTGCGCGTCTCTGCAGCGCAGCTCCTTTCCCTTGCCCCTTGTCTCTCCGCGCGTCTCTGAATTTTCTCATTCACTTCCCACTTTTCCGTGAGATTCCCCATCCTCGCCACCAGCTGAAGGTGAGACCGTCCTGCTAGGGGCATCAATTAATCTCTAAAAAATGAAATGGGAAAAAAAAAAAGAGGGGAACCATTAACCCATTGCTCAGGGGGATGGGGAAGCAGTAAAAATTGTGGATGGGAAGAGATGAAAATGTCTTCCTTAGACTATATTATCCGGTAAGCCGTGACTAGAGTTCAGCTGTGGGACTTGTTGAAGAAATTTGATTTTCTTGTCTCGGCAAAATCTCAAAAATCAGAAATAAAAATTCTCAGAGACAGAGAGGAAATAGACATTAAAAACAGCACTTGGGGATTTTTTTTCCCCTCATTTCTCTCCCCTTAAATAACACTGCTTTGAGTTTCCACTGGGTAAAGAGAAAAAGTGTGAGTTTTTACGGATGTTACGTGGAGGTTGGAAATGGCTTAAAAAGTAGATCTCTCCTCAGTTTTCTTCGTGGCTGAAGAGGCTAACCCTTTCCATAAAATGAGTCCATCTGTCGACTGTTAGCTATTTCAAAGTGAAGGGATTTAGCACTCAAAACAAATTGAGCAAGTTTGTTTGCCTGTTTTTACTGCTAACTCAAATGAATTCAAAACACGGAGTAATTCAAGAAAACACATAACATGTTCCAGACAGCCCCCAAATGTAGAGAAAACCCAGCAACTATGTGGTGACCCTGGCTAGTTTTAAACGCCAGGCTTTAAAAAAACGTATATATTTCATGCACGTTCTCCCAACGAGTCATTATATTTCTCTAAAATTTCGTGACTTGGTACATTGAATTAGGAAGAGCAATACAACTTTTAGAGCGAACTTTATTCTCTATTGGGGACCAAAGCTGAGGGCTCTTTCATGGTGGGCCTGACCGAGTTCTGCTCCCATGTAGGAATTAATACTGGCGGGAAAACCCAAACCTACGGGTATGGCTGTTTTCTGACATTTTCCAAAAACATACATTAACAGGACGCCCTTGAGATTGAAAGAACTTTGTCACATATGTCTGGCAGAATCCTTCGCACCTGGTCCTCCAGGCGAATCATATTTATAGACCTTCCACCCAAAGGCAGGACAGAGCCAAAATATCCTACCAAAATACATGCCCTTGCTCGAGTCAAGAAATCGGAAAATCAGGGTGCAGAAGTAGGGCATACTTTTTGGGTGAGAATGGCCTCTCTAACTTCACATGCTCTTTTCACTTTTAGGAGCAAATGTGGATTTGAGGGAAGCTTCTTCCCCCACCCCCACCTCCATCCCGTGCAATTTAATCCCATCCGCGCTAGGAACCTTAACCTCGTCATTTTAAAAAATGAGATATCCGTGACCCGGGGTGAACTTGTTGAGGGTAGGTACAGCATAGGAAATTCTAGACACCATGAGCATCTGAGCCTCGTCCAGCGCAGTCCTTTCATGAACACTGGTCAGTGCGTGGCCATGCCCACCTGCGCGCCGACACCCAGAGCGCGCCGGATCCACCCGCCTTGACCCCGGGGCGGTGCCCGGGCCGTGCTGGGCCAAGCGTCCCGGCCTTCCCCAGCTGACTAGTCTAGCTCACTCGCTGCGGGTTGTTGCCCTCCCACCCTCTCCCCCTCACTCACCCCATTTTTCCAGATTCCTCCTCAGTCATCCTCTCTCCTCAGTCATCTCCCACCAGCCCACCTCTACTCTGGCTCACCATCGGTCCCTCTCCCCACAGTCGCTCATTGCTGTGACCTCTTTCCTCAACCTTGCAGGCCTAAAAGAAGGTCAGTCACGCACACTCACACCCACACTCCACACGCCTCGCCCCATTAAACCCATACATGTTGTCCTTTGTTCCATTTCTTGGGCCACTTTCCCTGTCCCCTACTCCCAACCCATCCAGATTTGCAAGCCAGGAGTGAGTTTCTGTCTCCCTGGTGCCCTGGCCTTCCCTTCTGATTTATTAGGGCTCCTGGTTTGGCGCAGATTCCTTTTTCTTCTCCTGCATCCCAGCCTCCCTGCCTGTCCTCTCCACAGTGGGAGCGCGTGCTCCTGCTGCTCGGTCGGCTCCTGACTAAGCGCCCTGCCCAGTTCTCTCTCCTTTCCCTTCCCTGGGCTCTTTCTCCGGCTGCGGATTCCCTGGCCCGCCGGCTCGGCTCCCCTCCCCTGCCTCGCCTCTCGTCGCCCCTGCGCGCTCCCCCCCGCGCTCGCCCGAGCCCTGTGCTCGCTCCTTGATCGCCCGCCGCTCAGCCGGGCTCGGCCGCCCGCCCGCCCGCGCGCCCGCGCGCCACTGTGCAGTGGAGTTTGGTGGAATCTCTGCTGACGTCACGTCACTCCCCACACGGAGTAGGAGCTGAGGGAAGAGACAGGGATGAGAGGGAGGGAGGGGAGAGAGAGTGCGAGACCCAGCGAGAAAGCTGGAGAGGAGCAGAGAGAAACTGCCAGTGCCGGCTAGATTTCGGAGGCCCCGCGCACCCGTGGACTCCCTCGGAACTTGGCACCCTCGGGAGCCCTGCAGTCCCCCTCGGGCCCGGCTTTCGGGTGCTCGCCGTGCCGCCTGAGCCTGGGCTCGCTGGAAATCGCCCCGGGAAGCGGTGGGACGCGGAGCCAGCAGCTCACTCCCAGTAGCCGGTAAGTGGAGGCCATCTCTCCCGCAGGGATGTGAGATAATGCGAGTCTGGAAATTTGTTCCACTTTGGAGAATCTTCACCGGAGGTGATTTGTGGTTCTCGGGGCTGCGTTTCCCCTGAGGTAACGCAGTTGGCAAACAGACTTTGCAAAGCCCTGTTCCTTTCGCCCCCAAGTCACAGACACTAGCAATCTACCGGGTGCCGAAGTCGAGTGGGAAACCAAACGATGGCTGGCATTTAAAACGAGGTATCTTCCCTTAAATCTTGGTGCCAGCGCTGCAGGGACAAATCCTCAGGCCGAGGATTAGCATTCTCAAGATAATGGGCCGGGTACAAAGTTTCAGCTACTGGAAGATTAGCCCCCTTCCCATTGTTACCCATTGGAAAAAAAGATTCCATCTTAACTAGCAGTTAGTGACCTCTCAGGCCCAAGCGAATTACCTGGCAGCCGGGCCTAGATGCCGAGATCGCACAATTTCTTTGGATTATAAATCCTTTAAATTGATCACCAGTCAACTCCAATCTTGCACTTCAAGAGATATATTCTAAATGGATGCAGGGGAGAAAACTATTTTCCAGCTGGCGACTAAGAAAAAAAAATTGCGATTCTAAACCTGAGAAATAGTTTCTCTTTTCATTCCAATTTCATCACCTTACTTTCCTAAGCAATTTAGTAGTGAAACCATCATAGAGTGGTGTGATTTTTTACTCTCTCGTGCAAGGTCTCTGTCTCACTAAAGTAAATGGAAAAAAACGTATTGTTATGAATTAAAATCACAGGAATTCATATATTCTAAAATATCTTTATGAAAAATTCATCTGATTTAGAGAGATTTTCTTGCATCTTTTAGACCATTAATGAGAACTAAAGATGCTTTTATCTCATGAAATATTATTTTGGGGAAAAACCATCTAAATTCAAATCCCAATAATGTCAAGGAAACAAAGCATGTAAGCAAAATAAATTGAGGCTTTTTGCTTATGTAACATAAAATATACATACAAAATTTCCCTAAAAATTAAATAACTACCTCATTTATGCAGTGTTTTACTTGACCTCAGCAAAACTACACTTAAATCATTCAGGTGCTTTGTTCCTTAAATTGAGCATGTTTGTCTTCAAATGCTTCTAAAGCATCGATATTAACTGGTTTGAAAGAAGGCTTACGCATGGTAAAATACAGAATTGTATTAATCAGTATTTTAATTTCCTTAAGTGATTACCCACTAAGAATTAATTTACTGGCTAATCACATCAATTTAGTTCATTTAAAACATATGTTCTTGTGCTGTTTATTTTTTAACTTTCCATTTAAAAATTTGTTATGGGCTAACAAAGTGAATGGAAAGGCGGAAATGGGAAGGATTTGGAATTATTAGAACTATATTTTTTTCCTGCAATTTTATTCTTGTGGCAGTCATCAGAATTATTTTTAAGCAAATTGTTTTATTTCTTAGGGCTGCTTTCCTGCCTTGCCCTCGTGGTTCTGTATGCTCCATTAGCTGTGAGGTGCTTTTAGCATGCTCACAATACAAAACTCAAGTTGGCCAAAACAAGATTGCCTTGCATATACATTCCAACCAGGACATGAACTTCTGGGGTGAGAACAATTTCCCATCAGGAAAAGTCAGCATCTCAATTTGTGAGATTAGACACTGAAGCCAGTCCCGAAGTCTGGCAGCCAAATTTGTCACACAAAACTTGTCTTGACAGAGCAAGTTTAAGGATCAGCAGGCTGGAATTGGAGGTCTCTTTTAAAAAATTATTTTCCCCACTTATTCAGACTCAGTTTGTCTAGTAAAACTCGTCATTACAGAAGCATAAAATGCAGGTGTCAGGGCTCTTTTTGACTGAGAAATAAATCACCATGTCACAAGGACATGTAGGAGTGAGCTAAGGAACACGCCTTGACCTTCTTTTCAGTCCTTAGAGTGGAGCCCTATGAGTTCTTCAAGATTTGTTTTGTACTGCTTTGTTTGGTCTTCAGCCCTGAAGCATGGAGGGTTGGTGGGGAGAATGTGTAATAATTGACTGACTTTACACGATAGACCCAATCTTTTCCTTTTGTGTATTTTATTCTCAAAAAAAATTAAATTAAATTAAAAAATAAAAACTATTTGCAGTTACCATCTGCAGTGTTCTGGCTACTGGCTAATAATGCAGCCAGTATAGACACATAAAAAAAAAAAAAAAAAAGATTATCGAAATGATGATGACATGCAAATTTCCCCTGAAATTATCATAAGTAAACATTTGAAGTCTGGACTAATAAAATCCCATCTGTGTTACTTCATATCGAGTTAGTAGAAAGCTGTGATAATGAATTTTGTAATATCTCACGAACAGACATCTCAATCAGAGACTAATCCTGTGATTTTACTGCAGAATCACTAAATCTGGAGCCGCCAAACTGCTACTTCTGGGCCCACGGGCCCACAAGGATCCGCAGAGTCCCCTCCCGCGTCCTCGCTAGCGAGTGGGGGAACTGCTTAGGGTCCCCATCCTTGGATCCCCACATTACCGCACCGGGCAGCCCTTCTTCTAGGCAGCGACTTTGGCCAAGTCCCCCCGGGGCCCAGCTTGTTCCAGGAGAGGCCGAGAAGCGGGTAAACGCGACTCAGGCCAGAGCCAGGCCCCGCAGCTCTCTGCCCCGCCTCTGCCCCTCCGCCAACTCGGCAACGCCCGCTCCCACCCCCAGCCCTGGACTCGCGCGGAGGGCGCCCTCCAGACACTGGCGTACCCTGGTTAGCGTGGACAGAGGCAGACACTGCGAGCGAAGGAACCTGGGAGCCTGGGACCTTCTTTCCTTTCTTCTGTCTTTAAAGCAACCGCGTCTCTTCTACCCACCCGATCGAGCCCCTCTCCGCCCACGTCACCCGGTTTGTTTGTGGCGGAGAAGGGGACGCGCGATAAGCGCTTGCCTTGCTGCGTTGTGGTCGGAAATTTGAAAAACTTTTGGCTTTCCTGGGAAGGGAAGGGAGAGAGTTCGCCCAGAGCTACTTCTCCGTCCTTGCGGGCAGTAAACCACCGAGGAACGTTTGCTCCGCTTTCCTCAGTCTCGTTCAGTCCACCCGGTTTCTCTCCTCTGTGATCTTAAATCATACTTTAGGGTAAATAAATGGCCCGGTGAGTATCTCCAGGGAAAAGTGTGGCTAAATATGGGAAAGTGGCTTCTGATGGATGAGAGGCCCGAAGTCAGCTGGCTCCTGGAGCATCCTAGGTCCCGAGCTCCTTCGTTTCAGAATTACAGAAAACTGAGAGACGCTGCGGTCTAGGACAGAGGCAAGTTAGCTCTGACGTTCTGCAAGAGTTTACTGACCTTCAACGAACGGACAACCGCTGTGCTGAATGGTGCTTCGCACACATCTCCCCAAAGAGAAAAGTCCTCTCCATCCACCCACCCCCAAATTGGGTATCTACTAATGTTGCCCTCGTGTTCGGAGGGGCTCTTAACTCTGGGCGCAGACACCCTTGTAAGTAGTTGCACAGCCTCCCCACGACACAGTGCGTTATCGGCTTCTGGCTTCTGGGCCCATTAGCTGCTCTCTGGAGAGAGATCCCCTCTTGGTTAACATTCGGATGTCCTGGACAAAGGCCAGTGTGGGGATGTTGCTGGGCAGCCAGAGGCTGTCAGGTCCAATAAACACGCCTGAAGCCCAGCACACAGTAGGGGCCTAACAGCTACTGTTGATGTTGACCGCCCCACAGGTAGCCCGCTCTGAGTCCTGCGTGCTCGACGGCCGCCGCTTGTCACAGCTCTCCTCCTCTTCTGTTTTTGCAGATAACGGGGAATGGAGACCAACTGCCGCAAGCTAGTGTCGGCGTGTGTGCAATTAGGTAAGAGCCCGCTTCTCCTGCCGGGGTAACACGAGGGTGGAGAGAGGGCACCGGCCCCGCGGCAAGGCCCTGGCAAGGGGCGCTTCCCCGAGGGGCCAGCCTGGACAGGAAGGAAATCAAAACCAGGACGCCAGTGGCCTCTCCCTAGCGGAGAGAGGGGAGACGGTAGACAAGGAGGGAGCAGCGCGCAGCGTCCCACAGCCCCCGGGCTACTCCCCGGGTGGAGCCGAGGGCAGCCGGGGAGGCGCGGAGAGAGTACGCCGCCCTGCGCCGGGTTCCCCAGAGGGTCCGGGGATGCGAGTACCGCCCGCTCTTTTCTCTAACCGGGTCTTTGCTTTTTGTCCCCCTTTCTCTTCCGTCCTGCCTCGCCCCCCATCCCTGCCCCCGGATCCTTTCTGCCGCGGTCCGGGGCGTCTCTCTCCACCGCACGTGGGTCGGGCGCGCGCGGCTCAGGCGTGCAGCCGGCGGCCGTTGAATGCCTTTTCTCCAAAGACTCCGAAATCAAAAAGGTCGAGTTCACGGACTCTCCTGAGAGCCGGAAAGAGGCAGCTAGCAGCAAGCTCTTCCCGCCGCGGCAGCATCCCGGCGCCAATGGTAAGGCCGGAAAGAAGCTCAGGCCGCGCGCTGGGCACCCGCCTCCGGGACTCTGGGCCTCGCGTGAAACGCAAGCAGGCGAGGCTGCCAGACCCGTCGCGCCTGCTGCTTGAACTTAGACACTTGGCCTCTGGGTGGGAAGGGAAGCAGCCGCCCCAGGGACATTAATTCCTTTCCCCAGTTATACTGCACTCCTGAGACCCAACACCTCTCCCTCTTGCTCTTTCCCTGTGGTCTGAGCCCTACGCACGCCACAGCCTACACCTCCTCGCCCCTAGCTGGAGTAGAAAAGTGATCCAACAGCGACCTCTGTCGCTCGCCATGTCCCACTGCGCGCAGCACCATCAGGGCCCACCCAGTCCCTGAGGCTCTCAGCCATGCCCCACCCAGGCTTGTGGATGCGGTGTTTTATCGCGGGAGGCGAACACAGGAAACTTGTGTTGGCGAGGGTTCGTCTAGGTGGGTTGGAGCGGAAGGAGGGTGGCAGACAACAGCCCTGCAGAGCAGCAACTGTGCGCAGCAGAGGGTAGAATCGAGTGTCCGTCCCTATCGACCTGCCTGCTGTACTGGTTGCCAGGCCTCGGATTTGGGTGATGTCCTTGCTTGATTAGCTGGTTTCACTCTGGACGAGTCAAGGGACATTACTGCGCAAAGTCTGCAGGCTTGTGTAAGAAGTTAAAACGTCACCAATCCACTGCACAGGCCTCTACTGAATTGAAACTTGTCCTTGAGAGAGAGAGAGAGAGAGAGAGAGAGTGTAGAGTGTGTGTGTGTGTGTGTGTGTGTGTGTGTGTGTGTGTGTGTGTGTGTGTGTGTGTGTGTGTGTGTGTGTGTGTGTGTGTGTGTGTGTGTGTGTGTGTCTCTCTAAGGGATGGGAGGAAGGAAGGACAAACTTTCTTTCAGAATACATGGAAAACTTAAATTTACTGTTCCTCTATTCTTCGGGTTTTCCAGGCCCCGTAATAAATAAGTGCCTAGCCTTAGGAGGTTGTTGACCTTTGATAGCGCGAGGAGATAAAGCCCCCCACGGCCCTCAGTCCCTAACCCCCTCCTTCCGGATTAAAGTGTAAGGATACAAATGTAATGTGTGCCAGAGGGGGGCGATTTAGGACCCCCGGCAAGTAAACAGACCGTATTGCTAAGAAGAAAACAAAGGCCCTGCATTGGGTTTCCCTGTGAATCTGAGAGAAAAGCGTCATTTGTTGAAACAAAATGTCTAAAGCAATCTGGAGCTTCAGGGCTCCAACACTGCACAATATCGTGAATAGTGCCGGGCCAGTTAAACGCTCACTTGTCTAGGATTAACCTCATGGGGTTAAATGGGGGCAATGTAGAGATAACGACAGGTGATTTCTGTCATTAAGATTGTGTTAAATTCTTCGTCTGTTTGATAATCGGTCGTAAAAATAAATTATTAGACTGGAGTATGTTTGGGATATGGTTAAAAATCAAGAGCAGCGATGACTCCCGGGGAGAATGTTTTGTGCGGGCTCAGCCCTGGCTCCGGCCAGACGAGGGGAGCTCCCCAATCTCGCTTTGCACCGGGCGGGCCGGCTGGGCCGCCAAGGCTGACATTTCTCGCGGCACTGGGAGCTGGAGAGACGCAAAACGTCCCCTCCGCCCCCACCCACACCCCGGGTTTCATTGACCCGGATAATGGTTTCTGAGGACTGATGACCTCCCTGCGAGCTGGGGGAGGCAGAGCCTCTTCGAGGAGATGGCTAGTGTGGGATGGGGTCCTCCTAGGTGGGCAGGAAGTGACTGAGAGCCGAGGAATCCTGTCCGCGCCCGTCACAGGCTGGGTAGGCGCCCCTGGGTGTTCGCTTTTTATAATTAGCAAATAAAGAACGAGAAATAATGAAAGATTGTTTTCCTAACCATTACTTTCAGGCCTGGATTATTTTAGTGCGCGTGAAAGGCTCTTCCCCTACATTGTCGATGTGTCTGTTTTCTACCTTTTGGACCGAAAAGAAAAATTGCTGCCCAAACATGTTTAATGCCATTAATTAAGAAGAGGCATGTGATGGTTGAAATGCTGAAAATCTTGATTTTATTGGCTTTTAGGGAACTGGTAGACAAAAAAGAAATGACACACATGAGTGGGCAAAGCTTTAACGATGAAGAAATGTTGCCAGGGTACCCTTTACTGATTATAATTTATGGAATATGCAAACTCCTGGCCACAATCCGTTCTTAAAACAAACGGATTTATATTTTGTAATTTTTTTTTTACAGTTTCTCTGTGGTTTTAAAAAGAAAAAAACTGTTTACAAAGACATGCGATTTTTTTTAATGTCATGATATTCTGTTATTGGCATTATCCTCTCCTCCTCTGCGCCCCCCTCCCCGCCCCCAAGAAAAACACCTTGTCCTCGTTGAAGACACTTTGAAAACGCTCCGAACAGGCAAAGCCAAACTCTGAGTGGCCTGGGCCCTGCGTCCCTTTCCAAGTGAGTCCCCGTTTCTATGATACCCATTGGGCGAACCCCCAGCCTGCTCGAACCCCGAAACGGGAGGGAGCATGAGGGCGACTGGAGACCCCCAAAGCAGGGGGTTGAGAGAGGGTTAAGAGAGGAATGGCTAGGCTCGGCGGCGAGGCAAGTTAAGTAGCTACCCAAGAAAGAAGGCGCAGAGTCCCGCTGAAAACGTCCTCCCAACACAGAGACCTTTGGCTTTTCTTGCTTTGGGGGTCCCGGAAGGAGGCTCCTTTTTGTGGAACTCATAGAATGGTCTTGACCTTCAGGAATGGGATGGACTGGCCCTCCCCTGTCAGTGACTCAAAAAGTTTCGGGGCGGTGGCTCTGGGTTCAAGGCTGAAATCAGACCGCGCTGCCGCCCCTTTGGCCCTGACATTTGGCTTTGCGTCCCGGCATGGGGCGGGTACTTCGCCCTACCTCCCCCAGCAGCGCCATTAATTTTGAAATAGCTTTGGCAGAATGGACGGGTTGAGAGGGTTTGACCCAAGTCTCTGGTGTGTGCAGGCTTCCTCCCCCTGGGAGCGAGACTCCAAAGGCCCTCGGCCGGAGTCACACCTTCTCATGCCGCGGCAGCTCAGTCCCTTCAGAGGACTCGGGTTAACCCTGGCTGCCTAGGCGGCCGCGGACCGTCCTCCGTCCCCCCATTCATTCAATCAGCAAATGTTTGCCGAAGATATACTAAGTGGATTCCTAATGCACCCCCTATAAAGCAAATAATCCGGTTTTCCTTTGCCGTTATGAAGCAACTTTAATGCTAACACGAATATCAGCGAGTTCAGACCACACCATCTCTAGCAAAATGCAAAATGGTGGTGTATGGGGCGGAGATCCCGGCCCTGAGCGTTGTCAGAAAGAAGGGCATGTGTAGAGGGGTGGAGGGCTCTTACTGTGGCTAGGGGGCAAGGGACAGGTGCTTGCCTAAGGGGGCATGAAGCTCGAGGAAAAAGCAACCCAACAGGGGAGCTGGGTAAGGACAGGAGTTTTCCGTTTTCTTTTCTCCACCCCTGGCCCCCCAACACCCCACTACCGTCGTCAAATCTGCAGTTTATTGACAGAAACTGCTTCTTTGCTTTGTGGTTTTCCTCAGGATAAATAATACCACTGTCCACAGGCAGTCAGTCCTTGCGGATCCCCGCCCGCGAAGGTGGTCTTTGCAGGTCGCGTTCCCCGCTACTGACGCGGTCCGCCCTCAAAAGTTTCTTAAGGCTGGTTTGGCTGTTATTCCGCGCAGCCTGCTGTTAATATATGCAGCAGTTGTTAGAGCGACTCCGGGGAAAAGGAAATGTATAACGAAAGCTTATTCGTGAGCAGGAATATACTAATGGAACAATCTGATGTCTTCTTAATCCTATGTAAAAAGCTTTGTCGTCTTCCTAATATTGACTGAATGGGTAATTAATGGCTCTTCATCTAGGCGAATACTCTGTAATCCAAGATAGGCAAAAGACAACAAGCCCAAGGTAGAAGACAAAAGGCCCAACTGCAGCCCCATTCCCCCCACTCCCCCCGGGATCTCCGATTGGGAACATTTTCTCTTAGAGGAGAAAAAGGCAGGAGTGGGAGAATATACCTATCATTTCTGGACTAGACTTAACCACAGCACCTGGCCACCAAGCTCAATTCTCCAATACCCCATCTTTCCCCCTCCCGTTCTCCAATACTCCGCCTTTCCCCCACCAGTCCTTTTCTTTGCGTTTCTTTCTTCTTAACTACTCTAGAATGCACCTCCCCCCATTATGGTCCTGACCAGCACCCTTTCCCCCAATCCCCCAACTTTCGTTAGGGAAAAAATGGATCAGACTCCTTTCTGATACAGGAGGAGATGCCTTTCTTTTACAACCCAATGCAGAGTGTGAGGACTAAGGTAGTTGGGAGGGGAGGGAAGAAATTAACGGAAAGAGAGAGCATGCAAATTGTGCATGTGTGTTAAAGAACTATCAGGAGTGATGGAGTCAACTTCTTTGTGAAGATCTGACAGAAAGAGTGTCCAAGATTCTCGCAGCATGTTTTTAATAGGCTGACATTTTAATTTAAACCTTTAGAAGTGATATATTACTTGGGCTACCGCAATGAGGTGGATTCCTTTTTTCTTTTTTCTTTTCTTTCTTTTTTTTTTTTTTTTTTTTTTTTTGTTAGCTGACAGCTTTTAAAATATTATTTCGCTAGGGAAATAAAAGCTTCATCTCAGATTATAGGTGGGTATTTTTGGATTTATGTGATTTATGGTCACCATGACAACTAATGCTGAATGTTAGCTACCAGCATGTCTGCGAGAGAGAAAACAGAAAGAAGGGAGAGAGATAGAAAAGGGAGATGGACATGAGCTGGAGAGCAAGGAAAAAAGAAAGACGACTGTTTTAATCCAACTGTTGTTGTTTTTTAAAAAGTGACTTCAGTTAGCCTGTTGCCACTTCCTTCTCTCTGGGCCTGGATATCTACATTCAATCTCATATTTTCCCTCTCTCTTTCTCTTTCTCTCTCACTCCTCCGCCCCCAACACATATTTATATATACAATTCTCTTTATTTTACTTAATTCCATGAATAGTTGCTTTCCAGAGATTAAATAAGTGCCTAGTAAAACTGTAGGGCTCAAATGCAAATGTGAGGAGGCATTAACAGCATTATCATTTTCATTTAGTGATTTCAGCAACAACCCCCCCATCCCCCGTCCATCTCTCTTCTCTTTCTGGGCCAGTATGGGGGTACCACCCACCACCATCCAAAGACCTTCCTCCCAGCTAGTTACTCCAGATCTCAAAAGATTGAGTGACTAGAGCTGGTGGGACGGAAACATGGGTACCATTAACAGGGACCTAGAGAAGGTGGGTGTTGCTCAGTACATCTATAGTCTTCTGATTCAGAAAAGAACCTTCACCTTTTAACAAACCAGCACTTTTTTATTCCATTTAAGGAATGGGAAAAAAAATCAGCCACAGC
Source organism: Cynocephalus volans (assembly GCF_027409185.1). Classification (NCBI taxonomy): domain Eukaryota; kingdom Metazoa; phylum Chordata; class Mammalia; order Dermoptera; family Cynocephalidae; genus Cynocephalus; species Cynocephalus volans. Next base: position 96,611,914 of record NC_084468.1, on the reverse strand, counting down.
AAAGCTTTTAATTTCTGAGTCCTTTGGTTTCATGGCTATGTGAGGAGGGGACCCTTTCCAGTTTGGTTTATATGCAGAGAAAAGACAGGCAGTGGAAGAAAGGAAGGAAGGGCCACTTCTTGGACAGAGTGCAAGGTCTCCATCTGACCTCTGTGCCCTACAACACAAGCTTGTGCACACACTCACACCCATCACATGGCTCTGAGCTGAGTCGGCAAGCCTCGTCCTTGAGCTGGCCTGGGCTGGGCAGGACTCCCACCCCTCTTCGGCCTGACAGCTCAGGGAGACATTTAATTGAGCCATCTTCTGGGTGAGATCTGAGGACTGATTCTTTCCAAAAGTCGGGGATCACTTGGATGGGTCCTAGCCCATACCCAGCCCACTGCTACCAGAGTTTGGCCATGCAGCTCAATTGTTCACTGAGATGGCCAGAGGGACTTTGCACAACTAACACTAGAAAGTGTGAAATTAAATAAGACTTTAAGACTGGTAATCATTGGCAAATACTAGCTCAAAACATGCCTGACCCTGTGTCACACATTTTTATCTTTGAGGGTCTTTCTTTGAAATAATAAGCAAGAAAACCAATTGAGACAACCCCTGAGGTCTCCCAGTCTCAAAACCTCAAATCCACACTGGACATTTTTTCCTTGCCCCATGGAAGCCATGCAGCACTTCCAGTTTCCCTGCACGGAACACGCCGATCTTTACTGGATTGAAAACTTCTGTGATGGAGGCTAAAGTCATAGTAATTTCTAGAACCAATCAAGAAAACTCCAGCCAGAGGTCACAATAATACCAAACTCACAAAATACATTTAACTTCTTAACTTCCATCTCTTTCCTTGTCTATGCTGCCTATGCCCGTACACCCAGAAGTCTTATATAGATTAAATCTCCAAAATTGCCCACCACCACCATCACCAAGTTTTCACTGAAAATTGTTTCTTAGTCCCCACCACACCTACTTTTTCCCCACCTAGACTTTTCATATTGGTGTTTTCCTGCCACCGCCAAGGGAATCCTGTTGGGCCTGGGCAGAGTGTCACTCAATCACGGCTGCACAGAGTGTGTAAAGTAATTAGGAGATTAGAAGAGTGTTGAAACTCTGGCTGGAAAAATGCAAAGAAAATCTTCACTTTGAATCAGTTGTTTAAAGAGTGGGGGGAATGGAGGAGAGATATACATTTATATATAACATATTTATATATAATGTATGTGTATGTTTATATATGTATATACAGAGATATATGTACATATATATGGTTTTGTTTTTACTTCAGTCACTGTTCTCTAGATAATCATCTTTATTTTTCACTTGGCTTCAATGGATCCACACAATTTAAGATTTCTTATCTTTTTAGGCTCTTAGATCCCCAGTGCTTTCAACTCTCCCACACTTCAGCACTATGAGGAGCTGTCACTTACTGTTGGGTTTTTCACCCACTTTCGAGGCTGGTTAAGGTCCTTCATATATGTGTATTTGCCATGATGCAAGTTCCATCAGTAGAGCAGAGCCACCAGAGCTTAAATCAAAATTCTATGGGTTTAATGAGAGATGGTCTCAGAAATCTATATGGCTCTGCAGAGCTTCTCAACTTTCCAGAGTAAAGAGTTCTGAAAAACACCCCAAGCCTCCAAACATTTTTTTGCAGCTCTAGGGTTTGAATCTTGAAGAAACATGGAAGGAGATGTTCAAGGGATATGCTCACTACAGTGAAGAATTTTTCATTCTTTGATGTGGAGTCTCTTCATGAAAGGAAGCTTTAAGGAGCATGGTATGGTGAGGATCACAGCTATACTGAGATTTTAAAGAATGAACTGGAATATGATTAGTAAACACATTGAGCAGAAAAGAGCTGGATACGTATTGACTTAGTTATAGGTCATTGGCTGGAAGTGCAATGGGAGGAAATATTTACTTTACACATATACTTTATGATCTTGGGGGAATTAGAGGAAATTCAATAAGAAAATGGCTAGAAACATTTAAAACCCTTATTTAAAAGACTTAAGCAAATTAGAGTCTTATCAGATTAAAAACCACTACAAATGTAAGAGCATTGTCTTCAGTGAAACGCTGTGGGGTCTGAGAAGGAGATTCTTCACCAAATCTCAGGGATAAAATGCGTCATTTAAGCACCAGATAATGAGCAGAATGTAAATTAATTTAACCTGCTTTACCAACAGGCTGCTGGTGTAATATGTATAATTTAGTGATAAGATTGCAGGACTTAATATAGCCGAATGTATGAGCTTCAGTGAATGCAGACCTGTCACATGGGGATGTGTTCTGTTCGGAGCAGGTGTGTGTATGCGTGAAATGGGGTGAACTGGAATAAAAGTTTAAAACCAGAAACGCTTTTTTAAAGCTTACTATGAAGAAAGTTTCCCATTGTAACTAAATCCTCATAAAGTGGGATGATACTGGTGGAGAAAGACTGAAAAGTAATTCTCATTTGCTTCCTTGCAAAGCTCTCAAGCATGTTTAAAGTGGGGGAGGAGTTGCAGATAGGGTTTAGAGGTGAGGAAGGGCAAAGGAGAGACACATAGGTTGCAAATATATTTGTAGTCGCTTCATCCACTCTGTTCCACACTGAATAAGTTTCCCAATTTTGTGAACAAGGACAAGGAGGGAGTTTTCCGAAGATACCTTGCACTGTCATTGCAAATCATTGATTGCAATGTTAAGCAAATACACACACTCTGGGATGATAACACTAACTCCACAATAAAACAATCGCCAATGCAAAAACCCAGAAGAGATTAGTTTGTGCTCACTGGCTGACCGAAGCCGGGGGACAAAAGGACTTTCAAAATTTATTTTGAATATGTTTGGATTTCTTTCTTTAATTTTTTTGGAAATTAAATTTCCTTGGAAATATTGCTGTATAGAGTTGATGTCACCAAACGTAATTTTTTGTTTTGTTTTGTTTTATATAAATGAATAAGGCTTTGCTTTTCCTAGCTGAGTAGTCTCCTAGGCTTTTTCCTCTTAACCCACACCCTGCCGCCTCTAACTGCGTGGACTTCAATAATTCAAGACAGCCTCGAGCTCCCTAGGAAAAGAAAATGACTGTTAAAAATTATCCTTGAAATTGGTTATTGGGCAACATTCTTAATTGTATGGAAATTCATTAAAGCATATTTTATATATAATTAGCTCAAGGTTGTTGATTCTACAGGCTTTATGGATTTGAATCTGATTGATAATAAAGTAAACAAGAGAGTCGAATTTAAAGCTTGGTTCTCTTGGGTTAGGACGAGCTTAATACAGTGTACAAGGAATTTGAAAGATGTAGGATATGTGTCTTCATCAATGTTAAGTAGAATGGATAAGCTTTCAGCATTTTGAAAACGCTGGGTTAGAGTTTCTGTTCTATTGTGTGTTTTCTGTCTGGGGACTAATAAGCATTACAGAGAACGTGATCTGAGGCGACTTTTTATTCTTGTATAAATCCAGAGTGAACCACCAAACAGTTGTTCGTTTAAAGTCAAGGTAATTTTCTTTTGACGGGTCCATTTGCTTCTCGGTTTCTAATTTATTAGGCTGCCTTTTCAGGGCTCTGTCTTCTTTGCAATTAAAGTAAAGCTTCTTCAGATTAGCGCAGCATTCACTTGACAGGCTGTTTGGAAAATTTAAGATCGGAGAGGTGATTTGTTGATGTTTTTAAAATTTTCTAGTTTTAAGTAACATGTCTTCTTTCTGTATGGGGCGGGAGGGAAGAGCGCGGGGGAACTCTCGGTTGGAAATAGATGTGAGACACAAAAGGAAGGGAAGGGGGTGGGGGAGATGCCTTGTTGATCCTTGTACCTTTCAGCCCTCGACCTTTACGCTCCCTTCTCCCAATTCTTCCACTCCCAGCCTCATCTCTCCACCTCCCAGTCCCAACTAAAAGCCGGATCGCCTTTGGCTGGACTTCAGCAGAATTCCCAGGAGTGTGCCTGTGTAGACGCGGTGGGCACCGGGAGGAATTAGCCCGGCCCCGCACTGCTGATAGGTGCAAAGAGGACAGTCCCCCGGCCGGGGCTCTAGGCCTCCTGATTGGTGTGGAGCCACGTCACTCCCGCCCGGCGAAGGGTCTGGGAGAAGGCGGAGGCGGAGAGGTCTGGGGAGGGCCGCGGCAGAATGACGTCTCCGCACCAGGAAGCCCGCCTCTGGTTTTAAGATGTTGGGCCAACAGGGAAGCGCTGAGCCGCAGATCTGGTCCGTCGCTCGCTTGGGTGCCTTGAGCTGAGCTGCAGCGAGGCCGCGCTCCAGCTCGACGGCCCGAGGGGCTGTGCGTGTGCGCGCTGCGAAGGGTGCACTTAGAGGCCCACGCCACTGCTGCTGCTGCTGCCCGCTGCCGCCGCCGCCTCGGGGGATCTAATATCAGCTACCTGTCCCTGTCACTCTTGACACTTCGCTGTCAGGGCTGCCGCGAGGGGGTGGGCAGAGAGCAATCGGCGTTAGCTTTCCTTATTGGAGGGGTACTTGGGGGAGGGAGGGAGGGAAGAAGGGGGTCTTTGCCCACTCTTGTTTCGCTTTGGAGCATGGAAACCTGCTCCCTATAGACGCTCCGAGCGGTGCCCTCCTGCCCCATGTCTCCGTTTGCCGGTTGACTTTCGGCCGCTGGACTCTCGCTTGAACCTTCCGGAGGACACGGGGGCGGTTTGGCTCGAGGACTCGGCGGGGGTTGTGTCCTCTGGCTCTACCCACAGCGGCCACTGAGGGGAAACACTGCGCCTAGAGCGCGACCCGGAGCAGGCAGCAGCGGCCACGGGGGCTCGGCGGGGCGGTAGCCCAGGACTCGTAGGGAGGCGCGCTCACTCATCCATGAACTGCATGAAAGGCCCGCTGCACTTGGAGCACCGAGCAGCGGGGACCAAGCTGTCGGCCGCCTCCTCGTCCTCCTCCTGTCACCATCCCCAGCCGTTAACCATGGCTTCGGTTCTGGCTCCTGGTCAGCCCCGCTCCCTGGACTCCTCCAAGCATAGCCTGGAGGTGCACACCATCTCTGACACCTCCAGCCCAGAGGCCGCAGGTAAGGTGCCGCGCTGTCGCGCGGACACTCCAGCTCAGCCGCCCCGCGCCGCTCGGTCCCTCTCGCCCCCAAGGAAGTTGGCCCCTCCTGGGGAAGGCGTGGTGGGAGTGGTCGTTCTGCTTGCTTTCCGCAGAACTTCCGGGAGCTGGGATCCCGACGAGCTCGCGTCGCCCTCGTTTCTACCTACACCGCCCCGCGCCTCGTGCGTCGCGAGCGGCGTGTGCAATTCTCCCGCCCTCTCTATTCTTACCCTGGTTCCTCTTCGGTTTGGGGGATCATAAAAACCCCAGAGCCCGATTTGAGGACGTTCAGAGGCCGCCCTACCTCTGTGCTTGTTTTCCTCTCGGCTTTCAGCTTCCGAGAAGCTCCGCTCGTTCGAAAAGTAGGTCGAAAAGTATTTTTGAAACTACTCAGAAATACTCTTCGCGAAGAGGAGTTTTTTTCTAAAGGGCCGGCGAATTTGGGTGTCTAAACGGATCCCAACATCTACTTTTCCTAGTTTACCGAAACCACATCGAAATCTGAGCTTTCTGCAAAGGGGCTCTGTAGAGCGCGCGCGTGTGCGAGTCCCGGGAGATTCGGTGTGTCTGCGCAGAGAGGGTATAAATATACTTGAAAGCACAGGCTATAAAAATGAATGTGCCGCCGCAGTGAGATAAACATGTAAATAAAACGTGCGACGCTGGGGGAGGGGAGTAGATGGGGCGCGCACACCCACAGTCTCTCTGCACACCCTACAGATGCAGCGCTCCCCGCGGCCCGGAGCCGCTGCGCACATATTCCTCCAGCGCCAGCAGCGCAGCTCTTCTACCCCCTCCGCCGCCCGGCCCAGTTCGAGTTCGCGGGCTGTAGGTGGGCATGCTGACCGGAACCTTTGTGTGTTTTATTTTCAGAGAAAGATAAGAGCCAGCAAGGGAAGAATGAGGACGTGGGCGCCGACGACCCGTCCAAGAAGAAACGGCAACGGAGGCAGAGGACTCACTTTACCAGCCAGCAGCTGCAGGAGCTGGAGGCCACTTTCCAGAGGAACCGCTACCCAGACATGTCCACGCGCGAGGAAATCGCCGTGTGGACCAACCTTACGGAAGCCCGAGTCCGGGTAAGAACCAGCACGGAGCTTGGAAAGGCTAGAGGGAGGGCGTTGTTGAGGTGCAGGCCATGTAGATCAGGAGTGCGTGTGGAAGGCTGCGCCGCCCAGGAGAGGGCCGCTGGGCAGCAGCTTTGCAAAGGCAGAAGGCCTCGCGGAAGACCGAGTTACGAGGTTACAACTCCTCCTTCCGCGGCCCGGGCTGCCGGGCTGGCGCAGGCGCCTGGAGCTACGTCCGTTCACCGGACCGCGAACCCGCGCTCTGGCAAGCTAGGCCGCGTGGGTATCCCCCTGCACAGGGCATTGTGTGTTGCCTTGCAGTCTCCAGACAAGAGCTAATACAATCCCTTCCCGAGCCGCGAATAGTCTCCAACCTGTGCGCCTTTAACAAGGAAAACCCGCCAGAGACACGCAAGTGTTGGCCCTTGCTGGGAACCTTTCGCTCCCGGCCCTAGTCCCGCTTTTTCTCTCCTCGGCTGGCGTTCTTTACAGCCTTTGCGGTTTTATCGGCCTTTCAGGTCTCTCCCACACCCTATTCCCTGTTTTGCGATCCCAAGAAGCAGAGTCTTAATACAAAACTACGATTCTACCAGTCCTCTTAGAAAGAAAAAGAAAAAAGACTTTTCTGTTTGGTTTATTTATCTTCTCCCAGGAGTTGAATTTTTTGGAGATTGATACTCCCACCCTTCCTCCGAATTATAATCATAGTTTTATGAAAAGGGCTTACCTTAACTTTGTAGCAAATCTGTACTTTATGGATTGGCAAAAAAAAAAAAAAAAAATGAGCTTAAATAAATTACCCAACAGCAGCATCCTGGTTTATGCTGATCGATGTAAAATTCAAAATTTGTTAAGATTTTGAAAACAGAAAACAGCGAAGCAGCATCCAGAGGCTTTGCTGTCATGAAAAAAAAGAAAGAAAGAAAGAAAAAGAGTGCTCTGAATAAAAAAAATAAAGTTCCCAGTTAGAGGAGAGAGAGAACATTAGAGAATAATAATGATGAAAAGATCAAAATGAGCTTCCAAAGCAGAGGGAAGGAAGACACTCTAGGCGGTATCTGTGCAGGGTGTGAAGCTATGCTGGTGGATAAAAAGAACCGGGTTGAAGTTGGAAATGGTTTTAGTTTAACTGCCCAGAGCTGGGGCCGGGTGGTTTTGCGCAAGGTCAGTCTTTGATTAGCTCTCTTTGGCATCAGGGAACGGGCCTCGCACGTAGTCTTCTCGCCTGGGCAAAGTATAGACTGCCGAGGGTAGAAGTGGCAAGTAATTAAAATAAAAACACAATCGTAGGTTTTCTGGAGTCCTCTGGAAAAGCCCTCCCAACCCCCAGCCACCGCTTTTTGCAGCCCCTCCTTGGTCCTCTGCAGCCTCTGCTCAGGGCTCTCACTCCTTCCAGCTGCCTCCTTCCAGGACGGCTGCTTGCCCAGCCAAGTGGGAGTGAGGCATGCTTTTTATAGTAGCCGGGTGCAAAGAGGAAGGGGGATAAAAAGGAAATCGAGAATGAAAGGAAAAAGGAAAAAAAGCGGATTAGGCGGCTGGGCCCGGCAGAGAAGTGTAATGTGAAACATCACCGGTGTCAGCTCGGAGATCTTGGGCCAGGTCTCGCTCTAATACACAAAAGCCGCCGTCTGGGGCGACAGGAGGGCCCGATGTGGATTGGGAGTGGGGTTGCGGCGGGGCCACCGGACGTGGGTGGGGGGTGGCCAGCCTAGACGGCCGCCTGCAAAGCCAAACGACCGGGCTGGGCCCTGCCGGAGCTGGTTCCCGAAGTTTCACGCGCCAGACTCGTGGAGATTAACTAGCTGAGGGGAGGTGGTCTTTTGGTTTTTATTTGGCTGTTTCGCTTAGGCGAGGAAGGGGTGTCGCGACCCTGCCCTTGTTGAGGGAGCACGTTCCAGGGGGTAGGGGGCGACAGTGGAGGTCCGAGAGGAGAGGAAGGAGCTGTGTGGGAAAGAGAACTCTCCTCTGGTGCCCTACCAGCCCCTTGTCCTCATTACTGGGTCTGTGGCTTTGGAATGGAAGCAAGTTTGCTAGGTGGCCCGAGAAGGGTTGGGCGGAAAGCCGGCTGCCCCACGTTTATTTTACAGTAAGTGTTTTTGGACCTGGAGGAGGGCCTGGGTTAGTGATCAAGAGGCCTGCCGGCCGCCAGGCGTTCGGCTGGGGTTTGTGGCGCAGCTCAGTGTCCTGGCTCGCAGACCGGCGCCGGTAGGGCCTCCCGCGCTTGGCGGAGGCTGGGAGCTGGTAACCGAGTGATGGCGTGGGCAGCTTGGGGCGGTGGGGGGTGCGAGGTGGGGCGACGAGGGGGTGCAAGTTCACACGCGCGCGCACGTGGGGGGGGCCTCTGGTGCTTTCTGGGATCAAGATTTTATTAATCCCCACTGTGGCATCTGTTTGCTCCCGTGCCCCTACCGCCCCCAGGTTTGGTTCAAGAATCGACGGGCCAAATGGAGAAAGCGGGAGCGCAACCAGCAGGCCGAGCTGTGCAAGAATGGCTTTGGGCCGCAGTTCAATGGGCTTATGCAGCCCTACGACGACATGTACCCAGGCTATTCCTACAACAACTGGGCCGCCAAGGGCCTCACGTCGGCCTCCCTGTCCACCAAGAGCTTCCCCTTCTTCAACTCTATGAACGTCAACCCTCTGTCGTCGCAGAGCATGTTCTCCCCGCCCAACTCCATCTCGTCCATGAGCATGTCATCCAGCATGGTGCCCTCAGCGGTGACAGGCGTCCCAGGCTCCAGCCTCAACAGCCTGAATAACTTGAACAACCTGAGCAGCCCGTCGCTGAATTCCGCGGTGCCGACGCCCGCCTGTCCTTACGCGCCGCCGACTCCTCCATATGTTTATAGGGACACGTGTAACTCGAGCCTGGCCAGCCTGAGACTGAAAGCAAAGCAGCACTCCAGCTTCGGCTACGCCAGTGTGCAGAACCCGGCGTCCAACCTGAGTGCTTGCCAGTACGCGGTGGACCGGCCAGTGTGAGCCGCACCCACAGCGCCGGGATCCTAGGACCGTGCCGGATGGGGCAACTCCGCCCTTGAAAGACTGAGAATTATGCTAGAAGGTCGTGGGCACTAAAGAAAGGGAGAGAAAGAGAAGATGTAGTGAGAAAAGGAAACCACTGAATTAAAGAGAGAGCTCCTTTGATTTCAAAGGAATGTCCTCAGTGTCTGACATCTTTCACTAAAAGTATTTCCAACAGTTGCAAGGACACATATACAAACAAATGTTTGACTGGATATGACATTTTAACATTACTATAAGCTTGTTATTTTTTAAGTTTAGCATTGTTAACATTAAAATGACTGAAAGGATGTATATATATCGAAATGTCAAATTAATTTTATAAAAAGCAGTTGTTAGTAATATCACAACAGTGTTTTTAAAGGTTAGGCTTTAAAATAAAGCATGTTATACAGAAGCGATTAGGATTTTTCGCTTGCGAGCAAGGGAATGTATATACTAAATGCCACACTGTATGTTTCTAACATATTATTATTATAAAAATGTGTGAATATCAGTTTTAGAATAGTTTCTCTGGTGGATGCAATGATGTTTCTGAAACTGCTATGTACAACCCACCCTGTGTATAACATTTCGTACAATATTATTGTTTTACTTTTCAGCAAATATGAAAAAATGTGTTTTATTTCATGGGAGTAAAATATACTGCATACAAATTGGTCTGGATTCTTTCTGCCCTTCTCTGTCACCTGGCCAGGGCATCTCAGTCACTGCCTCCTAAACAAACCAGTTCTCTCTGCCTGCCTGGTTAAACATACACGGCAGCGGTACTTATTTAAATTTGGTAGAAATAAATTATAGCCATTCATCACAAACTTTAAAAAAAAAAATAAGAAAAAGGGGGGGAGGAAGGCACTCCCGGGGGGGGGGGGGGGGGGAGAAAACGCTGCAAAGTCTGGTCTTGTCTCCCAGATTTTTCTTTGGCTTAAACCCAAAGGATTCCATTATTGCTTGCAAATAATATAAGAGAGAAAGGAAAAAAATTCAGAAAGTACGCCAGCTTGGAATGACTCCCAAGTTTACTCCTTTAAGGGGGTAAACCCCACATCTCCAGTAAATTGTTATGGAGAAATCTGTGTGCATGTATACATGTACAATTTATATACGTTCCTCTCAGGAGGAATACATCTATAATAAATTTACAAGGAAACACCTCCAGTTCAAAATATTTAGGACTCCACGTTTATCTTTCAGGCTTAAGTAGAGAGATCCTTCATGTTATATTGCATTACTATTTCCAAATCCTTTGGAGACATTAAAAGAAACAAAGACCATTTCTAATAACTACAGCCCTTCAGTTTCTCAAAGAGCCCAGGGGTTGAGAGGTTAGAGTGGAGTTTCCTGAGTCTTGTCGAGCAATATGTAGTTGAGGCAAAGGTCACGCTCCCGGTGTTTTGTTTTAAATAATATTGACCCATTAATTCTAAACCTGCTTGTTCCTGAAATTATACAGGATTATAGTTTGCAAACTGCGGGACAATGAAGCAAATCAAGATGAATTACAGCCCTGGCCCTCCCTCTCATCCTCTGACATCTAAACGGGGAATGAAGTCGGTGTGAGTGTTCAAAAGAACTTTTAAGCACCCGCTCTTCCTTTATCGGTGGTTTTCAGCTTTTTTTTTTTTTTTTTTTTTTTAATGTGAAATCTGATTTTGTAACAAATAGTAGCAAATACAATTTAGTCCCAAAGAATTTATTACCTTGGCACTAGGATCGTCGTTGGGGACCGGGGGGGGGGGGGGGGGGGGGGAAGTTCCGCGGTCTTTTGTTATTTTTGTCAACACCCCCCCCCCCAACACACACACACACACATAAAGTGGGCGAAGACAAACACCAAGCTGGGGAAGGGAGAGCGAAAAGCAGCCGCTGGTTTTCTGGAGCCGGCCGAGAAAACCTGTGTTTTTGCGCTTAGGTTGCTTTTATCTGACTAAAACTTCACCTAGAAGCTTTTGGAGCTCAGACACTGAGTCTTTGTTCTGCAAGGAACTGCTGCTGCCACTTAAGGAGATCGCAGATAATGTCCCCGATTTAAGATCAGTGCTCAACGCACATTAACTTTCTTTCTTCTTTCTTTTTAAAGCTCTGCCTCCGACCTGCAGCGGAGGGATCACGCGGCGGCGGGGGGGGGGGGGGGATAGATAAAAGCCCTTTGGACGAGGGTCACCTCTGTCCCTTGTTGTTCACTTGAGAGCAGTGGAGGGGAAAACGGTCCCCAAGGGCGGACTTTGGCTTCTAGAACCGCGGGGCCCATCGGTCTCAGCCTCCCCTGCCTCTGCCTGGTAGGCAGCGGGGAGGGGCGAGGCGGAGGGAGGGAAGAAGCTGGATGAGGGGATATGGGGATGGGGGCTGGAAGTGCTAACGAGACCTGCTGGGAGGATTCTCGTCTCCTGCAGGTCGGAGAGTGACTTGGGATCGCTGGGGGGAGGAGGTGGATCTCGGCCTAGTTTGGTTGCTGGAATAGAACTCGACGCGAAGAAATCAATCAATCTGCAGGAAACAAAAAATGGAAGTGGAGGTTTGGGCAGAGTTGTCACTTCCTCGACCTGAGTGGTGCAGGCTGGGGGCGGAGACTTGGGACCAGCGAGAAACCCTTTCTCTCACCTCAACTCCTTTCCCTGGACTTCCAGAAGAAATAATTTTTCTTCCCCCACTCCATCCCTGCTGGCCAGCCAGGCCGCCCGTCCCTTTTCCCTTGGAGCGAGAGAAGCCTAGTTCCAGTGCCGGGGCAATCGGTCCCCTCGCCCTCCCGCTCCCACGCGGGTCCCCCCTCCAACCATGGCTGCATCCACTACCTCGGTTCCACTCAATCGATTTTTGCTGCATGTCAACACTGATTACCGGTGAGTGTGAGGGTATTTTTTTCTCCTTCTCTAGGTCTCTTAATGATTTCTGAGCTAGTTGTGTATTAAAGTGCTTAAGGAGCCTTTAACGTAATCTATAGCATGAACACCAACCTCCCCCGCTTGAGTTCAAAAATGGTGAGCTGAGGTTAGGCCCCAGGAGCCCAGGCCTCACTGAACTTAGCCTACCGACGTCCTGAGCTCTCAGAGGGTGGCCTGGCCTGGGGCAGGACCCCAGCGCAGACGATGAGGTCTAGGGGCTTCCCACTCTCCCACACGCGCACACACACACCTGTTCCTCTCACCTTTTCTCCTCTCACTGTCTCCAGCCTATCCTGGTGTTTTTATTTTGTTTTTAAAACACTTTAAATTTTTTCCAAGGCTTCAAACCTTCCCCTAATACCAAATTCAGATTGGTGGAGCCCTGTGGAAAGGTGTATACAGCTCACGTTTGTTTAGTTTCCTCCCACTTCCTAAGTCCGAGTTTCAGGGTCTACAACTTGGTTAGAGATTTAAATTTTAAAAATATATTTGGAAGCCTGGGCCGCATAAGCGGTTTGATGAAGAGGCAAATCCTCGTTTTCAACTCCCTGCCCTGCTCTTTCTCCCCCCCCCCCCCCACCCTCTTCCTACAAGGTGCTGAAACCCGGGAGTCCTTTCAGGAGTGTAACAAAAAAATTAGTGGGAAAATAATAAACAGCGTCTTAAAAGTACCAATATTCCTCGAAAGCCCCATAAATTAACCCTGTGAAGAGTAGCGAACCCTTTTAAGGCAAGTCTATAAAAATCCAGCGCGATTTCGAAGGACAACCCTCCCCCCACCCCCACCCCCGTCCTGAATGTGACCAAACAAAGGTCTGTCCTGCAATCCACATCCTAATCCACGGGCGCCCCCGCCGCCGTCGCCGGGGCTCCCCCCTTCCGGCAGCCCACAGTCGAGGCAGGCTACGCAGGGAATCCCTGACTCTCCGACTTCACTTTTTTCAAGACAGGGAAAAAAGGAGGGGGTTGTAATCAGATCAGAGGCCTTTATGAATATAGACTCCCTATTGATTGATTTATAAACCCCCCGGCAAACTGCAGTTAATCCAAGCACACCGGGAAGCTAGAAACGTGGCTGGCTGAGGGACGAGAGGTCGCGGAGTAAACGGGAGAAATTTCTGGTAGCAGGTTTTCAGAAGGAATTTTTAAACATACCTTTCCTCCCCCAGCCTTCCAAACAATGGCATTTTAACCAAACTTGAGAAAACCTTAATTCAAGATGAGATTTAAAAAAAAAAAAAACAATGGGTTAAGTACAAACACGATTCTAAAACCTTTTAGGTTTTAGCAGATGAAACCGGGAAAATGTGACTCTAATCTTAAAAGTTTATCATCCTTGCCTCCTCCTGCCCTAACCCGCCTCCTCCCCTAGGGAGGCCTTCTCGCTGTCGACCTTCTATCCGAAAAGACAGAAACCAGAATTTATCGTGTTTGGGATGCTCAACTTCATTTACTGCTGTGCAGTGTATTTTATGCATTTTATGTAAATGTCAGTTTTAGATTTTGTTTTAAGATTAAAGAAGAATCTGAAAGAAATAAAATACCATTGAAGATGTATTTAATTCTACCTAATTACCTTTAAAAAATGATTGCTACTCCTTTTGCAATGATGCATTGTTAACAATTCAGTGGCAGTTGTGGAAAACAGTGGATACTTGAAGCTTAACTTAGCAGAAAAAAAATGGCTAAAACAACCGTCTAAATTCCTTACAATTTTTATAAAACAGTTTTAAAACTTTTAATGAATATATGGTAAAGATGTTTACATCGGGGTGGTAGTGCAGGGAGATTGCCTCCCCCCCACCCCCTTTTTCTTTTCTACCTTCAGAAGAGCTAAGATCAGACTCATTGGGTCCTGCCTGAGCAGGGTGTGTGTCCGTACCCTGTGACTTTGATGGATCTTTCCAGATCTAGTTCGCCCATCATCTTCTGGCAAAAATGTTAAAGGTGTTTTTCCCCCTCTTGCTCGCTCTTTTTCTCTCCCTACCCTCTTCCTGTTCTGTTTTCTTTGTCCACAGCCAAAGTTCTGCTTTTTGTTTTGTTTTGTTTTGTTTCCCTAATCTAGCAACTTAGAAAATGATGCGCTAATGCTGAGTCCTGATGTACCCACCTAAGGCCTGGGGTGGTTTTCTTAGAACCCCGAGACTCGCTCTCCCAATGCTTCCTCTCTCTTTCCAGGAGTAGCAAAACCTCTCCGCCTCCACCCCCAGTTTGCAGCACCGCGGGACCCCCTCGAACGCTGTTCTGGGCAGGAACGTTTATCCTCCTCGTTCTGGGAAGATGACACCTAGAGTCGTCCCTGCTGTCCCTGAGGAAGAGGTGCGACAGCAGATCGAATGTGACGTGGAACTCAGACTAGTGGCGCCCAATTCTTGGGCGCGTCCCCCCACTCTGCTTGTGTCAACAGCACCGGCAACTCTGCTTCTCTAGGCAGTTATCACGGTGAGGTTGCTGCACCCAATTTAAGCCTGATGGCCTCCTTCTCTGTCCTCCTGGACGGACTGACAGGGCCTTGTCGGGTGTCACTTCACTGGACTGCCTGAATTTGGTCGATCATGAGTCTCTTTGACAGCTTCATCCCGAGGTGTGCGGACGCGGGGGAAAGAGGAGACGGGGAGAGCGTGGGGCACCGATGTGGACAGAGGTGGGACCCTGCAGACCATCCCCAGCGCTAAAGAAGGGGCTTTGCCTGCCAGAGACCAAGGCTTCAGACTAAAGATCATTGTGTTAGAAAATGAAATAATACCAAACAAAAGAAAATAAAATAAAAACCCTCTTCTGCGGGAGCTGGGCCTCGGGTGATGTTCATTCACAGGACTCTACTGACCTCAGTGCCTCCAACCCCTGCTTGAAATCCGTGAAATCGAGGGCGTCGTTCTTATCTGATGAGGCGGTGTTTGGTTTATCTCTCTTGGGGCGGGGGGAGCCCTCCTGCAGATGCTGGGCTGCAGCTCCCGGCTCCAGCTTCCCAGCCCCGAAACTCCTTCCCCTGTGTAGTGGGGTAGCCCTGTCAACCTCCAAGAGCCAGAAAAAGGCAGTTAGGACAGCTGGCCGGGACCTTTTGGATCATGAATTCCGCGGGAGGGGAGGGGGGCCACGCGCCCAGCTCTTAAAATGACCCAAGGTGCAGCCGCTCCATCTGAGCTGCCCCCACGGGAGGCTTCCCCTTGAGCCTCATTGGCCGCCTGAACCGTGACTCGGCTAAAACCGCGTCCTACCGCTTTCCATTGACCAGACAGCCGCTTTATCTTAATGTTCATTTTTTGGCCGGTGACATGGAGGGAAGAGCGGTGGTAAGACGTTCTGCCTCCCTTTACCCTAAGGTATTTTCAGAGGCGCTTGGAGAAGCGGGAACCCGGAGGGCCACCTACGCACCTCCGGGGTCGCCCTGTTGGGTCCCCGCACTCGGCGTTTGCACCTCCCTCTGGACAGCAAAACCGGAATCTAATCTGCAGCTGCCGCCGCGCCCCCACTTCCCGCCAGCGTCCACAGCCCCAGGCTGGACATCGAAACCCCCTCGGGGTCCAGCTGGGACAAAGCGCCCTCCCTCGCGCCTGCTCTCCGGACGCCCCCGCACGCGCCACTGCTTCGTGGGCGGTCCGGACCCCGCCGGGACAAGGCCTTGTCTCTGCCTCCAGGGACGCGCGCTGGGCCAGGGCCGCGGATGCGACCGCCTCTCTGCCCTTTCAAGAGTCCACGAGGACAGTCCTGCGCCAGAGGAGGCCCCCGCCACATCTTTTCTCACCCTCCCTTGGGACTCTGCGCCTTCACTCCGGAGCGGCCATATACCTTGAGTGGGTCATTCCTGCCTGCCTCCTGCGAGCTGCCTCTCGAAGCCTGGGGGTTGAACATTAACCGGCCCGAGCTATAGAGTGGGGTAAAACGTTACATATAAAAATGAATCATCTATCTGATCCTGGGAGAGAAGACTTATGGCCATCTCTGCGTCTAGAGCAGTCCTGGCCGTGTCCCCGGCCCAATGTACCGACTCTTCTGTCGGCCACTTCCCATTCATTTGGCTCCAGGCAGCTGAGGACGGATGGGGGCCTGGAGGGATGGAGTTTACCGAGCCAACCTTTCTCCTTGCATAGCCTGAGGTTAAGGGCTTCTAACAAGCGAATTTCCTGTCCGCTTACGTTTGACGTAGGTCTGGAACAACTTTTCATCTCTTATAAAGGCTAGTGGAGGCCCCTGCAGTCTAGGAGAAGCAGCTGTCCACAGGACCGAGTAGACGCGTCGCCGGCGCTCGGGGCGGGATCCTAGGAGGCAGAGCTGGCTGGGTAGGGAGTGGCAGCAGGAGCCCCGGGTCCAGGCCTGAAGCGGGAGGGGAGGCACGTGGTGGGCGACCCAATGGGCTCGCGACCTGGCCCGGGGGCTGAGACCCCGCGCAAGACCTGGCCTGTGGTCTCGCTGAAATCCCAGGCTCCCGTCGGACCCCACCCCCCACTGGCCAGGGCCCTGCCTCTTTTCGACTCTGACCTATTTGTTTCTTTAAACATGAGTAATCGAAAGTAACAATGACACTTCTGCACTGACTTGTGTGGTAGGCCCACGTGCCCGGTCAAATACACAGAACTTCGGAAAAGCTAACAGCTGAAGGAAGAGTTCAAGACGTGCACCGCCTGAGTTCTCCTGCCCTCACCTGGAAACATTAGTGACTCAAGCGCTCAGCAAATTCCT
The DNA here is from genome assembly GCF_027409185.1 of Cynocephalus volans. NCBI lineage: Eukaryota > Metazoa > Chordata > Mammalia > Dermoptera > Cynocephalidae > Cynocephalus > Cynocephalus volans. The sequence continues at coordinate 96,595,218 of NC_084468.1, read as the reverse complement.
GAATAGGGAGGTGATGCCATCTCTGTATCTGTCTCTCTCCTTCTGCCTAATCCTCCGCACCCCCCGCCCCCACTCAAGAAAAGACAAGGTGTGTGCAAGCAAGAGAGAGATGTGATTTTACATAGAGAGTTCAGGAATTGCCAACCAACATGCAGAACAATTCTTGCACTTCTTAAGAAGATTGGCTTATTTGTTTCTTATGCAAAATAGTTGATTTGTTTAAAATGCAGTGACTTGCCCATAATAATGTCTCAGTATTTTTTTTTTTTTTTTGGGACAGGTTACATCCTCCACCCCACCCCCAACATGGACCTACCTCTGACCTGTTCATTGAAGCATCAGAATTTTTGCTTACAGCATTCACCCAACTCTTTGAACTTAGGGGTGCGAGAAAGTGGCCATGGTGGCGTACATGTCTGGAATAAACTCTGCATCATTCCTTTATGCTCATGGTCGTGTCTTAACTTCTTCAAAGGCCACTGCTGCTGCTTCAATGAGTTCACAGCCTGTGTAGTAATCCTGAGAATTTCTGGCTGGGGATGGAGGGTGGCAGCACAGACATGCAGTGAACAAAGTTTTTCAGAGACTCAGCAGGCATCAAGCATGTGATGAGTACTGCATACGTGTATTAATTGGACATTATCAATTGTTTGGTTAGATCCTGGAGAAAATGGCTTTGAGTTTTAGATGTGGTTACAGAGTGCCCATCACTTCATGTAGTGTCACTGTTCTAACTTCTGTGCACACAATGTTCTATGCCATTCCTGTAGAGCAATACAGCCCAACTTTGTCATCACCCAACTTTGTGTTACCCAACTCCCCCAAGAAAAATAGAATTGACTCAAATGTTCCACCTGTTAGCTCCAGAGAGACAATGAGCACATCAAAGCAAATAAATAAAAAGAGGAGGTATGAATCACACTCAGTTGCCCTTTGGTGACTTAGAGACACAGAGAAACATAGGTGGCGAAAGTGCATTTACTTTTAAAAGTGCAGGTGGTTGGGGAGAGGAGTATTGTAAAGGGTATTGCAGCGTTCACTCAAACTGTCTTCTCCCCCACCAAATTACCATGTTATCTGACACCCTCGATCTATTTGTGTCCTGGGTAACAGACAGTTTGACCAAGAGGTCACAGACTAGAGGGCTTGGGTGACTGGAAACAAGTTTGACAAGAAAGGAATCTGGGTGGGTGGCACCGTGGAGGTGGAGAGAGGATAAGGCCTCCGTGGCTGGAGCAGCCTGGCAACCCCAAGTCTCTGCGGGACCCTGCATTTAGACTAAGTGCCTTCACAGAGAACAAGGGATTAGGGGCAGCTGTCACACAGCTTTGTGGATGAGAGACATTTATGTCTCTGTCTATATTCTTTTTCTTTCCCTTCCCTTATATCCTACCTTCTTCATTTCTTCCTTTTCTTCTTGCCCTTCTTCCACCTCAATAGGCTGTCTCTCCCCAGAATTCTAGCTGCTCCTGGATTATCCAATGCTTGTCCCTCTTTTGAATGAAGGCCTCAGGTTCTTTTTAGTGTTCACATTTCCAGATACAAAAAAACTTGTTCCACTCAATCAAGAGTCTACCCGTAACCATTTGTATTCATAAATATGGAGTGCTTGTATGAGCAATAAAGGTTTCAGGACCAATAAGTAAAGAACGCACTATTGGAACCTGTTTTTTCAGAGCACAAGAGGGACTAGGTGCATTCATGAATAAAGCCCAGGCTGGATGTCCTGGGATGGTCAATTAGCATACTCCTTTCACCCCAGGTGGGAGGACCCTTGTGATCACCAAAATGAGAAAGCTCAGTTCAGTTTACCATTCTCACCTTGGAAACTCCTCTTCTCTTGAAACTACCACCTGTGGACTTGCACGCGTTGTCAAAATTATGTGTTCCAAGAAACCACAGAATCCATCCTTTGTAGAGTTTATGTGCTAATATGAGGTCCTCTCTGCCTCTTTCCGTATAAGGGTAACTGTTTTTCTTATGCTATATCCTCTTGTTGTCAGCTCAGCAGTATTTTATTGGTGATTTTTTACTTGGAAAACATCTTCATTGTCATCCTGCAACTCTTTAATATTAGAACTTTGTTGAAAGATTATTTTCCTCCACAGAAGAGCTGCCCCATTTCACCTTCCTTTGGCTCTTTCTTTCCTTTTCTAGCTTCTTCCAAAATCCCACTTAAAAGTAATTCTGTATCTCAGAATTCTCTCCCTTTTTACTTTTTAAATTTCATTTCTGGGCATTTATTATTCCCATACCACCAAACTACCTTTAGTCCATGTTACTTCTTTCAATTACCATAATGAGGTGTTGTATTGAGTTATGTTATTTGGGGGACATTTTTTAGCTTCTTGTGGGAGTCTGGCACAATTCCTGCTAAAATAGTAGATGTTCAATACATGCTTATTGATCAAGTGATATAATTAAAACCTTTGTTCACAAAAATAAAAGTTCAAAGACAAAAAAAATCTATCGAGTTGTCATGAATTGAGTCTCAAATTAATTCTAATTAATTTCTAATCCTTTTCTCAACAAATCAGATATGTAAAAGAATTCCATTGCAGAGATTTTATTTTAATCTTTTTCATCATCACTACCATCATCTTCATTATGTCAGAGCATTTTTAGAATGATAAATCAGGATCAGGGTCCATAAGATACTGGACAAATTTTGATATTTCTTAATATATCTACATTAAAATACAGAAGTTTTTAAAAAATCTAGCTTGGGGAATATGTGTGGCAAGAAAGGTAGAGAAAGGAAGTGTTGTGGGGGGAGGGGCGCACATAGTGACATAGAAGTTTCCAGCTTACAAAGTCTAGGATCATTTTACTAATTAACCTATTATGATGTTCAATCCTCACAATTATCTTATACTTTTTAAAAATTTCACTACTTACGGGCCAGCCCATGGCTCACTCGGGAGAGTGTGGTGCTGACACAGGTTCAGATCCCTATATAGGGATGGCTGGTTAGGTCACTTGGGAGAGCGTGGTGCTGACAACACCAAGTCAAGGGTTAAGATCCCCTTACTGGTCATCTTTAAAAAAGAAAAAAAAATTCCCTACTCACAATATATAGTAAAATGTAGTGTATCAGTATGTACGATGGACAAAGTTGTTTTTTTCATTCTCAGAGAAGAAAACCTAAGTTTTTAGCCCAAAAACAACAACAAAGATTTAACCCAATCAGACTTTGACTAAAGTCATAGACCAAACAAATCATAGTTATTTTTATTTCTGCTAACTTTTGTTCAGTAAGCCTCACATAGTTTTGATTAATTTAATGGTGGCAAAATATTCCTTAGAACACTTACCGTATCCACTCTCACTTTCCAGCTGTAACCATAAACAATAAACTAAACACACTTCACCACAAGCAATAGGATGAAATATCTGGAAGCATTTGGTATCTCTTAACATACACCAGAAAAGAAAAGTTTTGTCTTATCATGCTAAATAAATAAAAAATAAATATATATACAAACAAATAAGTAAATGGTAGGGACTGGAATGGTAGAAAGTTACAACAAAATAGGCTTTGCAGTGCCCATGGAGCTTTCAAAGATAGCAGTCTCTACTGGAGAATCACTAATCCTGGCCAAGCAATTTCTTAGAAGACACTATACAGAGGATTAGATGGCTGGGGATTTAAAAAACCAAGGGATAGAATGATCGGGAACTCAAAAAAGTGTAATAGACTAGGTAAGTTATCTTTGATTAGCTCAGTCACTATAATCATCATTTTAAAAATTACACAGTGATGAAATAATGGGTCAGTATTATTTTCACAGCACTCAATGTTCTTTTATCTTTATTTTATGCATAACCTTTTTAAAATATAGTGATACAGAGTGATGCATAAAACAGTTTCTGAGTACTTTCTATGAACCAGAACTGTGCTAGTGCTTTTCACACATTATCTCAGTCATTCTCACAATAACTCTATAAAGTAGATACTATTATTTTCTTATTTGGCAGATGAGAAAACTGATGCTCAAAAGTAAGTTGCCTCAGGCTTCCTGGTTCATGAGTGGCAGAGTCAGACCTAGAATAGTACTCAGATCAGGTACAATCTAACAAGACCACTAAACAATACCGCTGCCCTGAAAGAACTGCTAGTCTTCTGTATCACTTTCTGTTCATGTGATTAGAAAATGCCATTCATAAAAGGAAAAATACATTAAAAGTGCTATGACAATAACATTACCTAGTTATCTTATGAGATGAATAGTGTTTGAAAAAAAGATGATTATAATGATGAAGCCAATCTAAGGTAAAATTTTTTACTCTTTCACATGTTTCAAGGCACGTTTCTTAGACTAAAGCAATAGACACAAGTTGTCAAGACATTTTGATATGGGACATTTTAGATATGACAGGAAGAGCAGCAAATCCTTGCTAATGTTAAAGAAAGGAGATATATATATACATATATATATATGCTTTATATATATACACATATATACATATATACATACATATAAGGGTACTTCAAAAAGTTCTTGGAAAAATAGAATAAAAAGATAATACAAATCTTTTCATGACCTTTTTGGAGTACTTTAGTATATATGTGTGTGTGTGTGTGTGTTCACACACACATGCATATCATTTGTTATATGATCAAGTGATTTTTCCTTGATATTGTACATTACAACCTGTTCTCTCCTTTCTTGCCTTTCCCCACCCCTTTGTCCCTTTTGGAGGCTAACTCCAGATCTCAGCTTAGACATCCCTACTCTGGGAAAGGCTTCTCTGACACCCTGGCATTGGGTTAGGTCACAGTGTCCTTCCTGTGTGTTTCCAGGGCCATATCAAAGCACATAACACACTTTCATGAACTTAACGCTTTTGAAGATTATAGGCCAGTAATTTTGCAGAACGTTTCTCAGTTTGGCTTTTTGTGTGTGCGGTTTTCACATGATTAGTTCAGATTTCGTTCTTCTATGATACTCAGGATGTCATAGTGCATAGTGATGCTGTGTTCTTAGTGCATCATATTATGAGACACGCAACGTCAATTTGTTCAACATTTGATGATATTAACTGATTACTTGATTAAGATGATGTCTGCTTCACTGTTTTACATTTAAAAGCTATTTTAATATCTTTTCTATTAATGTTATGCTTTTTCCCATTGTAATTAATTAGTATTTCATGAGCAGCTTATAGTAAGATACTGAAGCCTCCTGCCAACAGCCGAGTGAGTGAGTTTGGAAGCAGATTCTCCAGCTCTTCAGGTAACTACAGCCCTGGCCAACAACATGACAGCAACTTCCTGAAATTCTCTGAGCAAGAACTACCCAGCTAAGCTGCTCTCAGATTCCTAACCCCCCAAACTGGTAGAAATAAACACATTAAGAAGCTAAGTTTGGGGGTAATTCGTGACATAGCAATAGATAACTAATACACTATATATCTACTTTGTATATTCCAAAAGTTTTTGTCACTTTTCATCTATTATTCTCTTCTTCTTTGCAGTTGGGGATTTATTTATTTATTTATTTTCTTTTTTGCTGCCGGTTTAATAGCACTTCAGGAAAAATAGAGATAAACAAATATAATCCACCACAGTTTACCAGAAGTCCAAGGAAGTGAATCTTAAGCACAGATTTGATGGAGGGAAGGGATAGGACTTAGTGGTACTGTGCAAGAAAAAACATTTGAGATAGAAGAAATATGAAATAAGCACTAAGAGGCAGACAAGGACACTTTACAGAAAATAAAAAGCAACTGAGATACCTTTATTTCACATTTTATAAATCGAATACTAATTTTTAAAAATATAATTTTAAGAATACTTATTTTGTCTGCCTAGCTCCATTCTCTTTTTTCTGGAAGCAGAACTGTCCTTCTTTTGGAGGACCTGCTCTTCCCTGTTCTAATGGAGGCTGCCGATCATAAAATTGATCTCTGTTCATAAGAGGAGGCATGACCTCGCCTGGCCTTTGTGTCCTTCCTCAGGAATTTTCAAATGGGAATGTAGAGAAGTGAAGCCATTTCTTTCATGATGAGGAGATGAGTTGTCAAAAGCCACGTTCTCCAGGGCAGAAGATTGCAGTCTCTGGCAAAACAGAAAGTTGACTCAGAGAGAAGCACAGATGAGAGCTGGGGGAGAAAGACTTCTGGTGGTGTTCCTGTTACGATGATACTCAAGGTACAGTTAAACCCATGCCTTTCCTGAGATTTTGCTACTCAGGTCAGTATATTTCCTGTCTTGCCTAAGGTAGTTCAAATTGAGTTTCTGTCACTTACAACCAAAAGCGTTCCTGCTTCAGTAGACTTGTGCCTCCCTCCCTGCCCCATAAATAGTTCCTTCCTCTAGAGAACAGAAGAAAGTGCCTTTGGAGCCATGACTTGAGAAAGCATTTTGGGATCTTCAGATGCCCAAGCGTAAATAGAAAAATCTCATCTCTTAGTGCCCCTTTGCTAACACTGTCTGGGAAGTACTGATGGTGTGAGGAAGGAGAGTTGTATACACACACACGCACACGCACACAATCACACACACACACACATCCCTGTTAAGCTTTTTTGCCAGCACAACAATATTTATTGAAGGTCTATATGATTCAAGCACTTACAAAAACCTGTTTGTATTAATCCAAGACAGTACATTTTCAGATTGTTCCCAATTATAGATGAGCTAACACCTATAAGATAAAAGATGTTAAATATTAGTCGTTACAAAATGAGAAAGTTTCAGTAAAGATTCAGCGCATTCTTCCACACGTTCTTCAGGTGTAACCCACCACCATATGAGTGCATCTTTTGCTGTTTACTAGAAGGTTATCCCAAGAAACTTGAAACAGGATTTCAAATGCAAAAGCTATCTCAGTATTACTACTTAAATGACTTGTTTCTAAAGACATTTTTTGAGAAAGATTATGAAAAATGAACCAAAAATTTGAATCAAACTCATCAGCATGGCTTGCCTTGAAATTCTAGCTGTTTTCACATAAATTTGTGTCCTCCAAAGAAGCAGACTGACACAAGTTAGCCCAAATCTATATAAACAAACTTAAGTTTGGAAGAGCTGTGATGTTAAAAGCACTAATTCCAGCTTTGATTATGACTTTGAAATGTGGACAAATAGTGTTTGTCCAGTAATTTCTCATGTGTTTTTTCTCCGCTGGTCTTCCTGGGGGGAAATGGTTACAACAGCTCACAGCAATTCTCTGAAGAAATATTCACACTGGCAAAGGTACCAACTCTTTGCTTTCGTAGTGGGTGGTCCAGCACAAAAATTCCCCAGTGGCTGAGAATCTGGAGCCTGCCTAGGCCTCCCATAAGCTGCGTAGTTAAACATTTTTACATGTAATTTAAGATGTGAACTTTTAGAATTAATAACAGGTAATTGAATTTTTCCCATTAGAAATTTTTAAGGAATTCCCAGCATAATATTTTTTTGTAGAATAAGACTACAGCATAAGTAACTGTCAAAAATGAAATACCTTCTTACTTTTTTAAAAAATGTAATATCCTGACTCCTCATTTTGCTCTACCATTTTTATCCTCTCTTCTGTATCTTTCCATTGTTTTCTCTTAATTTTTTTTGTATTTTGTTTTTGTTTTGGCAGCTGGTCGGTATGAGGATCCAAACCCTTGACCTTGGTGTTACAACACTGCATTTTAAACAATTTAGCTAATTGGCTAAACACACATTAATTGTTAAACACACATGCATATTTAATGTGTAATTCAAAATTCATAATATGTTTTTGTTTTCTAGATAATTCATTCATTTAATAAAAATTTATTGAACACTGTTTCAAGGCTCTATGCTGGGCACAAAAGAGGATAGGAAGATAATGATTATCTACTAAGATAAGTGTTTTATGGGCTGGCCAGTTATCTCAGTTGGTTAGAGCACGGTGTTGTAACACCAAAGGTGAGGGGATCCCTGTAATAGCTAGTTGAACAAAAAAAAAAAAAAAAAAAGATAAGCGTTTTATACCTAACACTTCATTTAATTATGGCAACAAATCTATGAAAAAAGCATCGTTATTCCCATTTTTCCAATGAGGAACCTGAGGTGCCAAGAAATTAATTAACTTGCCCAAGATCACTCAACTAGAAACTGGCAAACTTAATTTGAAACTAGGACTCTTTTGACCCACAAAGGTTTTTCTCTTCACTGCCCCCAAACCAATGTATAATACTTACTCAACTCATTCCATGATAATTCCAATTCATAAGATCTACCCCTAAGTAAATCAGATGTGCTAACTCTTACATATGAAATGATACAATCTATGCTTTCAGGAAGCTTAAAATACACAAAAAGACGTCAATCACGTAAGCAAATAACTGAAACCTAAGATAGAATTCAGTGAATACCTTAGGAGTGGTAGAAAGTACCACGGACTTTCAGAAAAGAATGAGAATACTTCTGGCTGGGAGGATCAGGACATCGTATTTGAGATTACTTTTGGTTTTGGCTTTGAAAGATGAGCAGCTTTTAATAAAAGTGGAGCTAGAATATTTCAAGCAGAGATAAAAGCATAGTGAAGACTTGATGGCAGATGTGGGATGAGTTTGGTCAACCAAGAAAATCTGGTATGGAGCAAATAGTGGAAGACAAGTCTGAAAAGCTAAACTGTGGCTAGAATGTAGCAGACATTGAAAACTAGACCAAGAAATGTGGAGTTCATTGTGTGGGCAGCAAGGAGATGGGATGCAGGTTTTAGAGCAGTGTAGTGAATGCATAGATGCTGTGCTTTACCGAGTTAATGTGGCAAGGATGTATGGCCAGATCACCTGCAAGAAGTAAACCAAAGAGTTTAAACCAGAGTTATGGTAGAGAGAAGAGAAAACAGAGCTGAGAAGGATAGCCACAACACTACTGAATGAGAAGGGTTAGGGAAAGGACAAATTTAGGCAAACTTCAAGTTTTTTAGTTTATGTGACTGACTGAATGATGAGGTCATTAGCAGAATTAGGGAAATGCTATTCATTTAAATAGGAATGTCTTGAGGTGGGCAAATATAAAAAGAAATCATGCATCACAAGGCAGGTCGAGAGAAATGTAGTTTGGAATTCCAGAAAAAGGAAGCCCAGATTTGGAGGGGAAAGGATTAACCAATTGACATATTCATCCAAGAATAGCCTTACTGAGAGGTCAACTAGATGGCAACTTATCATGGTTCATAAGGCAGCCAAAGGCTTGCCCAAAACTTTTTATTCATCTGTCAACTGTGTCAGAAAGTCCACACCCTTACATACCCTGATATGGATTAAGGCACCGATAACAAAGCTCCCTAAATTTTTTCAGATTGGCCTATTTCTTACTTTTCAAAAATAGTCAAATTTTGATTGGATAGAGGGAGATTTAAAAAGATTCTCAACTTGGAATACAAGGGGCAGACTTAGGGTCCCTATGGAGGTTCCTAGTGGCAGGAAAAATTAAGTACCAAGAGATTTGGGGGGAGGAGAATTCATAATCTGTCAATAATTTATTAACCAGCTCAGCAATTAAGAAATATTCGTTAAGGATCTACCGGGCATAAGGCATCCTGCTAAGTCCAAAGAGAGAAAACAACAAGAGCAACAAGAACAAAAACCATTATCTCTATTCTTCAGGAGTTTAGTGAGCAAAGGATAATGAATTTATCCTACCTCATACTTTTGCCAGAATCTGGTATTTTGTGTACAGCTATAGCAATTCAATTATATGTTTCAGTTTTCCAAACTAGAAAATTTAGAACTTCTAATCTTTAGTACTCACTGCTGTGGGTTTTGTTAGCCTAATTAACTCAGTCTTCCAAAAATATATTAGCGTTCCTGATGAAATTGGAGCTGCCCACTGTTTAGCATACTATATTATCATGGTGCATGGGAAAATTGGACTCCTATTTAAATCTGATACAAAATGAATTTAATGTATGTGTCATTTCTATAATGGTGCAGGTGAAGATATTATATACTTATTTTATCACAGGTCTTTAGATCAAGGAACTGTACTCACGGAGCTGTACTGAAGAAACCACACTCAAAAAGCTTCATCCACATCTGGGCCTGTTTGGGATGGCAAGATTCTAGTCTTGGAGGTGACACTGTAATGACATGAGACTTTTGGTGGCCTTGAGAAGATGTAAGTATGCTTCACATATGGGTAGTCTTTGGGAGATAGAGGATAAATCTAGTGCCAGCCTTCAAGATGGTCTCCAAATAATCCCTGTCTCCTGATACTCATGCTACTTTGCAGTCCCCTCCCACACCAAATAGAACTGACCTGTTCATTATGTGTGTATTATGGAGATGACCATGTGTAACTTCCAAGGCTAGCACATAAAAGATATTGTGGCTCCTACCTTGCTCACCCTCTCTAGCAAAAGCCAGCTGTTATACTATATCATGAAGACACTCAAGCAATCATAAGAAGTCCCTGTGGTGAGGAACTGAGCTAGAATGAATTTGACAGCCATGTGAGTGAGCCATCTTAGAAGGTGACCTCCAGCTCCAGACAAGCTTTCAGAGGATTGTGGTCCCAGCAGAGATTTTAACTGCAATCTCCTGAGAGGCACTGAACCAGAATCACCCAGCTAAGCTGCCCCCAAATTCCTGAGCCACTGAAACTGTGTGAGATAATAAATGTTTGTTCTTGTTTTCAACCAGTAAGTTTTGGGGTAATCTGTTAGCACCAATAGGTAACTAATACAATGAACTACAATCTCAGTATGAGGCAATATGACACGATTGCTTAAAAATGTTGTTTCTGAGCTATTACTAAATAAATAAACACACAAACAACCAGGGGCGGGGAAGGAAGAAGACACAACAATTACAATTCCTTGAAGCTGATACACAAACAAACAGAAAGGACATTGTTGGGAGGGAGGGGGGATAGGGAGGAGGGAGGGAGGTTTCGGTAATGGGCCACAATAATCAATCACATTGTATGTTGACAAAATAAAATAAAATTTTAAAAAAATGTTTCTTGGCTGCATCAATTGAATAAAGGTTCCATATTATCTATGGTAATGGTCCACTTCTAGACTTACACCAATATAGGATATTCTTTAGAGTTTGAGTCATATACTTTCAAAGACATTGCTAAAGACATTGAGAGCACTAAAGGACTGTCAGGATAGTGAAAACTTAAAATATAACATGAGGAGTGACTGAAAAAATTGGTGATGTTTAACCTAAATAGATTTAGGAATGACATGGTATCTGTACATGTGTTTAAAGTAGTAGTGCAAGAAAAATGTAATAGATATATTCTGCATAACCTGTGTTTCTTCAAAGGGCAGAAAATGAACAAAAGGATAAAAGTTAGAGAAAGGTAGATTCTAAATAAACATATGGAAGCATTTTTTGATGCTTCAAATTCTCTAACAAAATAATGATTTCCTCATTGGAAGAGTTGAAACATAAACTGGATTACCCCCTATAAAAAATGCAGTACAGAAAAATACTAGACTGCAATGCCAGACAAACTTTGCAAAATGGCTGTAAGGCTGCTTTCCTATTCAATCTAAAATACATTTATGCAATTATCTGCAATAAATAGCAGATTTATAGGAACTCCCTTACACAAACCTCCAAAGTCTTGTAGAAGTACCATCTTAGGTGACACAGTGAACTTTTTGCAGATTCATGGAAAGTAATTAGTGTTTTCCCAGTTACATGAGCATCTAGAAACAAAGCAGAAAGACAAATACAGAAGAAAAATATATCTCATTCTTGTTATTTGGTCTAAAGGTATTTTTTTTTAAAGGCTTCTCTGGGATAGATGTATTTCCTGAAGTTAACATTCAGATTCGGCTTTGGTTTCATTTTAAAACCAGAACGTTGTGGATTAGAATGATTTATAAGACAAAATTAACTTGCATATCACAAAGTACAAAGAAGGCAAGCATAAATCATCTTCTCCACTGGGAATCATTTCATTATGTACTGTTTGAGGTGTATCTGGAAGGTCTACCATGTGCCAAACATGTGAGTGTTAAACTACCAGTCAGTTATCCAAAGTTACATAATTATTGATGACAGAGTTGAGAAAAGAATTGAGGATTTTTAATTCTTAATTCTCCACATAATACTCACAATTTTAGAGTCCCTTAAGAGAGAGAGTTATTATTTTTCTTGAGTAATTAAAAATATATAGAAGATGAGTTGATGTCCTAATTATTAAAAATAACTTAAAAATTATTGTAAGGATAATATTTATAATTATAAAAACAATAATATATCTGGAATACTTAATTAGATAATTTTGCCTAATATAATATTTTCTTAAACAGAAATGTGGAAAACAAAACCATAGGCTTTTCCCAATGACCTCTTAAGATTTTTTTTCTCTGTTTACCATCTATAAATTGGGATTAATATACATGTAGAACACATGAATGCTATACAAACATTGACTTTTTGTCTATAGTGCTTTGAAGACAAACAGCCTGTTAATTGAGGAACATTTTTTAAAATGTTTCATTTTTCAGATTTATTAAGACATTAATCATGTTTTCATTAGAATAATGTATATTAAAATGCCAACCTTAAGTCTGAAGTAAACTTTTATTTATTTATTTATTTATTTATTTATTTATTTATTTATTTATTTATTTTACATTATAGAGCCTCAGGGTTCTGAGATCTTTCCCCAAGACACCGGCCCATGTAAAAAGGCCATTTTTAAATTGCTGTCTTGGAAAGATCTTATGTTCAAGAGCTTTTCTTATCATTGCTAAGCTCCCCAAATCTTTTTTCCGGTATCATTTTTGTTTCATCTTACTAGCAAATATTAAGTAGGAAAAATAAGGCAAACTATGTATAAATACATCAACATTCTAACATGGATATTTACCTTTCAAAATCTTAGTTACAGTTATCCCTTTGGCATGATTATTTCCATTCCTCTGGGTATATTCCCAGCAGTGGAATAGTTGGGTCATATGGTAGATCTATCTGTAGCTGTTTGAGGAACCTCCATACCATTTTCCATAAAGGCTGCACCGTTTTGCAGTCCCAACATTGTATGAAGTTTCCTTTTTCTCTGCAACCTTGTCAGTATTTATCATTCTCAGTCTTTTGGATATTAGCCATCCTAACCGGAGTTATTGCAGCACTATTTACAATAGCCGAGAGTTGGAACCAGTCCACATGTCCATCATCAGTGAGTGGGTAAGGAAACTGTGGTACATCTACACAATGGGACACTACTCTGCTTTAAAAAAGAATGAAATACTACCATTCACAACAACATGGATGGACTTAGAGAAAATTATATTAAGTGAAACAAGTCAGGCACAGAAAAAGAAATACCACATGTTCTCACTTATTTGTGAGAACTAAAAACAAATAAGTAAATAAACATACAAACAAATAAATGCGGGGGGAGAAGACACAACAATCACAACAATTCCTTGAACTTGTTAAGACAGGTGAACAGATATGATGTAGATGAGGGGAAGAAGGGAGAAATGGAATGGGTAAAGGGCCACGAAAATCAACTACAGTGTATATTGAGAAGTTAAAATAAAAAATTAAATTAAAAAATAAACAAAAATTAAAAATTCAAAAAAACCCCACGAAGAAGTTGAAATTAGCTAGCTTTAGCAATAGTACCTTTAAAGGGCAACAATCAACGCTAAAAAAAAATAAAATAATAAAATTCTTAGTCATGGACCGAGAATTTTATAACTAGCCTAATTACCATTCACCTAAATTTAGAAGCAAACTATGAACGTTATTCTCCTTAGTACATTATTTTTAGCTAAAAGAAATGAGTATTGATGTGCATGATAATTATATTGTTTTACTTTTCTAGTAATAAAAACGGTTTTAATGTGAAAAACAGAACAAAACCAAAACAAACAAAATCTTAGTTACTATGCTAAGATTTTTAGATTGTAGTTCAAAGTTCTCAACTTCTTTACTTTATAACTGGGGGGAGTGTCTGCTTTTTCACTTCTCACAAAGCATGTTCCTAGCCTATGAGCCTTCACAGTCCCTGAGATCCACCAGGATTAACATTTGTAAACTGCAAATACACAAAAAGCCAAGGGTCGAGGATTTTCAGAGAGGTATAAATATGTTTTCCTTGCAGTGGTAAAATGAGGTAATCCTAATCATCAGTAAGGAGAATAAAGAATTCTCATTTTCAGTTTATACTGTAACTAAATTCAGTTTCTCTAAACACTGAATTGGCCTGGGTTTAGAATATGGAACATTTATAAAAAAGTATATTTCCAATAATGATAGGACTACCTGCTTTTCATATTGGATGGCTATACCTGACTCAATGTTAAATATTTAAAATACTGAAAAATAAATGTATTTACTTTCCTTCTTAGAAAGGATGAGGGCTTTTTAATTCTAAAGCCACTATTAAACTATTTTTAAAGATTTAGTTTTAAGGACATCATAGCCTAAACTGAGTAAAACATTGCCAGAATGTCTTGAAATATGGAGTATAATTTTAATGCCATTGATTTCTTTTCTATAATGGGAGTAACATATAATTTTAAAAGAAAGTAAATTTTAAAATGTAAAATGAACGGATTTCTATTTTCTCAACTGTCTCTATAAACAAAATCAAAAAAATTGATATAGGCTGATATCACAATATCTAATTGTTAGTGGTATATAGGACATTCACGAAAGCCCAATGTTCCTTTTCAAGTCATACTTTAAAGTGAGTTTTTACAGTGTTGGACTTAAAAGAAAATTGATCTATCTCCAACTTGTGTAATCTTTAACCCCAATATATTTCAGTCATGGTTTTTCCTTTGTAGATCTGATATTTACACTTTAATTCATAGCACAAAAACATTTGAAATGACATTATCATTCCAACAAAGAATATGTATCTCCACATTTTGAAATATAATTTCATAGACACTTTTACCCTTTTTTATATTTCATAAAAGCCAATGTTTTAGTCAGTATATAATAACACTGTAGAACTATATAGTATTTTAGATGGTGTAATAAGGAAAGAACAGAGATTTAGTGCGGAATGCGCTGACTATTACTAGGGATTCATCAGGCACCACCTGTCCTCTTTCTTCATTCCTATATAAAAACAAAATCAAAACATCAATGCAATAGCACAAGTATTCATAGAGCATTTTTTTGGAAAGTGTTTTAAAAAAAAGTTTGGGGATTGCAGTTTGGAGAACATATAGGCTATACACATACAAATAAATAGTTGTAAATACTTGACTTGGAGCTGACAAAATGGGCAATTTATATTCTAAACATGTCTCATGTTTTGGGAGACTCTAAAACTTTCTTTAAACTCTAAGCCCGTATCATGGTTTCCCAGGGACAACAAAAGGAGAAATATCACTCTTTCAGGAAAGCCAGATGAGGAAGGATTTTAATAGATAGTTAGAAAAATAAAATAAAATAAATGTAATTAAATTATTAGAAAACAATTTTATTTTAAAAGGATCACTAAATTGTGAGCCTAGTTGGATCTTATTTACCTTTGTATTTCAGAGTCTAACAATATCTGGCACCAGGTAGAAATTCACTAAATATTTACTGAATAAATTATTTTTAAAAGTGAAATAAAACTATGATTTTTGAAAATTTAGCATCTTTTATATATTTAAATTTGTCATTAATTAGATAATAATAACTCAAATTTTAATGTATTTTTAAGGACCAAATCTAAATTATTTAACACTAACATTTAACAGGTAACCAAAACTTAATACAGTTAGGCACAATTGTAACAACACTTTATTAATTCCATATTAATTTTTGCTTAAAAATGTTTTCCTGGCTAAAATCCAGAGTAATAAAATATATCCATCCATTAGGGCACAAATCTAAATGAATTGTTGAGGTTAAATCATAAACAGCTAAAAATAGGAATGTATAGCAGAAATGGGAACAGGTCTGAATGTCTGTTACTTATGCTGCTAACTAGACTAAGTACCTTTATTCAATTGAATCTGGAGTTTATATGCATTTATGCCAGATACTTAGAAACTAGCTATTGTTACTGTGATTGCTGTTAAACTTTTAATGTATTAGATGTTGTGCCAATTTTAATGGACAGTAATTTCTTGTATAAAAGTACAAATGTGTGAAAATTAAGACAAAATGGAAATGCAATTGTTGAGCTGAAATATTATTACCCTGGAGTTATCCTATCTTATGTTTTCTCAGATGTTTTAAGAAAACTCTAAACAACTCTTGAAATGACAGTATATCTTCACTGAGATATCTCTTATAAATCCTGCATATTTTTATTCTCAAATTATGTTAAATGTCTAGCTTCATTCTAGGATCACTAAACATACAAAGCTAAGTATGTGATACCAATGTACTAAAAAGAATTGCTCCCTCTAGTGAATTCACAATATTACTTCATTTTTTTGGCACTCCTATGTTGAGTAATTTAATAAATGATATAAATGATGTTGGTTATATGTTGATGATAGTGGTCTGTCCTACTTTTGCAATGTTAAATTTTAATGTTTTCTGTGCTTGAATATTGGGAAGTTTCATAATGATTGATTAGAACTGCTTGTCAGATATTTTAGAACATTACATTTTAAAACCCTGTGTTGAAAAAATAATTTTTTAAAAAGCTCTTGAGATTACTTTTGAAACTCAATTGCTAGCACGTTATTTTCAGGGCTGTAGATAAGTTGACTTACCAAAGAAAAGAGGGGAATTAAAGCAATTGTCCTAATGATTAAGAGTGCTCTGGGTGAAATAGTTGAACTAAAAATCTAATTCTAGAGATAATGACTGTCCTTGCTCTGATTACCACACACCTCAGAAAAATCAGACATTATTGAATTTATTCCTCACTACTAGTCAGAAACACTGTTCAACTAATGATACAGATGTAAAACTATTTGAAATTCTTTGGAGTTGTATTTAAATTTCTATTACAATACCTAAACATAAAGTAAAGTAGTGGAGCTACAGTAAAAGGAAGATCATTATTTAATTCTCAATTTGTTATTGCAGACCTGGCCTTAAAATAATTCATTTTATTTATTATTTATTTATTTATTTGCCGCTGGCTGGTGTGGGGATCCTAACCCTTGACCTTGATATTGTAACAACCCCAGTCTAACCAACCTAGCTTGCCAGTCAGCCAAAAAATTCATTTTAAATCACAAGGAAGAGAAATTAAAACTTAAAAGGTATCCGGGTAATGCATCTATATAAGCAATTGACTTAAATGTGACAATAATAATAGGTCAAAACAAAACAAAATCAGTCAGGAAACTCATTTTTCCTTCAAAGTGGGATTCCATTTTCTCAGGAATTTCAATTACCTGGGTAATTATTTGTGAATAACACTTTGCTGAATAGGCAAAGCCTTAGTCACAATGTAATTGAGTTAACATAGCAGATGGCCTGGGGTTACCTGTCCCATCAAGTTATTGTTTTTCTGTATCAATAATAATGAAGTAATTCCGTCAAGTTTTATGTAGTTTTCACCTTCCAAGTGCTCAGCAAATATTAATTCATCATTGCAGCACTCCTATGAGGTAGAAATTTTTAGTAAATAAAATATAACCTATTTGAAAGCACCTGTATAAGACAAGCAGAGAAACTCCAAAAAATTAAATGATCATACTAACTATATGAAAGAAGATAATATTGTGTTACTGTTCATTCTCTTTGAATTAATTTCAGGAGGAAATCATGGGAATAATGGGACTGTCAAGGTTCAAAAAGAAGAAAAAAGTTTCCAGTCTCCTTTTCCAAGTGAGGGAACAATTAGCAATATTTCCACAGAGCGGTGACTAAGTCCCAGACAAGGTCCAACCTTCGCCCCCGCACATGCCTTCCCAGGCCAGACCTTGCTGGGGTTGACCCCACCCCCACCCCGCCCGGTAGAAGCCCCGCCCCGCGCGCTGGGCACGCGCATGCGGCCCCACGTGGCAGCTCCCCAGTTCGCCCAGGTAGTGATCGCGGTCCGGGGAGCCCAGCTGGGTGCTTGTCAGGGGTTCGGCCTCCTCTACCCCTTCGCCGAGGCCTCCTTTTTCCCCTCCAAGACCCAGCACGCCATTTATTTCGAGAAGTCGGAGACTTCCTTCTTGTCCTCTGGCACCTCCGCGCGCACCTCTTGCTTCTCGTTCCGAGGTGGAGCGCCGCTCTGAAGTGGAGGAGGAACCCGCCCGAAGCAGGAGGCCCGGAATCCCACGGCAGAGGCGGGCCCCGAGGGCTGGTGGACGGCGCAGGCAGCTGCAGCCTCCGTTCTGGGAACGAGGAGGCGAGGGCCTGCGCGGGGTCCTCCCAGCCGCCGCGTGCATATAGTGGGGCCTCGCTTACGCTGCGCTGGTGGCGTGTCGCCGCCCCAGCGGAAAAGGGCGATCCTCTGAGACTCCTGAGAATAGGGAACGGTGTCCGCACCCAGGGAAAGCGTGCGAGGTTTGCGACCTTTACTTTTCCACGCGTTCCCAAATGGTGGAGTCTGGTTAAAAGCCCAGGGAGGCGATGATAGATGGAACTCCTTGGTGTCTCTCGTGGGGTGACTTATGCCTTACTCTGCCTTCCCATTTTGCGCCCAGCTCTCGGCGATCCCCCTCTCCCCCAATTCCCTGGCGCAGGCCTTTGTGGAAACTTGAAAAAAATGTCTGCCCCTGGATGTTTATAAAGCTTTCTGGTTGCTCCTGTGAGTAGTGGGTGGTGTTGGGGGATGTTCGCACCATAGTAGTACAGCTGCCATCACAGGCAATTCTCACATCCCAACACAGCTTAGCTTGTTCCGTTTTATCTGAAGGTAACATCGTGTCTTCGTAGCAATAATTAGTGAGGAAGAACATTTTATTTATTCACTCATTTTTAATTTCATAAGTGGTGAGAAATCAAGGGTTTGGATGAAAGAGTTAAAAGAGGAAAGAGAAATTTAGGTGTGTAAAACCAGAAAACATTTATTTGGCATATTTACACTGTTGGAGAAAGGTGCTCCTTTTGAAAAAAATGAAGTTCGGTTCTCGGGTATTTCTATTTTCCTCAGAGTTTTTCTACTTTTGGTCACTCCGCATTTAAGGAAATGGAAAAACGAGAGCTGAACTTTCAGATCCTCAAACCGGTCTTCATTTAGGGTTTAGTCAGTTGTTTATTCCCATAAAATACTCCTGAACCCCACCCCACCATGACTGTGATAATTGCTAAACTCGATTAGCAAATCTGGCACTGAGCTTGCTCACAGCAAGTAATGAAAGAAATAGAAGGCATTTTAGTTTCTGGAAGTCTAATTTGTAGAATCCTTAATCTGCCACTAGAGGCTGCTCTTAGTTCTTAATATGTGAGGACCAATCTAGTGAGAAGAGAGGTGTTTATTTTTTTTTCTTTTTGTTCATTCAAGTTTTGTTTGGTTTTTGTTGGTATTCAAACAAAAGATAAAGACACTCTTACTTTTGGCTTGGGCTTTTGTATTTCAGCACACTATATAGGCTTGGAGTGTTTGAGGTTGCTGTTACTAAATTTCTTTTTTGGAATTAGAAAGAAAACCCATCTTTTATTAATGCACAATCCAGGACCAAAATGCATTGTCTATCACTTTTATTATTAACCCTTATTGTGAATTAAATAATTGTTCTCTTTTCCCCATTCCCTTTTTAATAAAATAAGGGATATTCAGAAAGGACTTTTCAAATAGGTGAGATATAATTAGATCTCAAATAAGCAAAGCCAGGATGAATACAAGGTGAAGATTTATGAAAGTTCCAATAGCTGATGGAGGCTTTATCTCATCAAAGGCATATTGCATTCAAAATATTTTTATTTCTGACAAGTGATAGACGGCACTTTAAGTGTCAGACGGCAAAGTATTAATCTACAACATGAGACTTAAACATTGAGCCTTCTACATGATACGCAAGACCTGCCCTTTCTTACTTCCACATCTCATTGTAATTTGCAAAGGGGACACAATTCTAACATCTATTGAGCTCCTGCTATATGCCAGTTACTGTGCTAGATGTTTTATGTACCGTTATCTCATTTAATCTTTACAATAGTCTTATGAAACAGGTATTATCACCTTTTTAAAATGAGGAAATAGGCTTAGTGAGATTAAAAGTAACTTGTTCAGGATCCAACAGCTAAACGGAGTGAAGCTGAGATCAAATCTGGTCTGGTTGATGCCAAAACACATCCTCTTTCTACTTCATTACACTAGAAGAAGTTTAGTAAGGACAAGGATACTATTAAGGAATCATTCATACATTTAATAAATGGTTATCAAATCTTATTTTTATTAGCTAAAGTCCATACTTCATTCAGATTTCATTAGTTTTAATCTAATGTCTTTTTTCTGTTCTGGGTCCCAACCAGGATACAACATTACATTTAGTTATGTGTCCGCAGGTTCCCCTCGGCTGCAGCAATTTCTGAGACTTTCATTGTTTTTGATGACCTTGACAGTTTTGAGTAGTGGTCAGGTATTTTGTAGAACGTCTCTCAGTTGCATTTTCTGTTGCTTTTTTTTTTTTTTTTTTTTTTTTTTTTTTGACCAGTAAGAGGATCACAACACTCTGCACGGTGTGGTCCGCACCACGCTCAGCCAGTGAGCGCACTGGCCATCCCTATGTAGGATCCGAACCTGCAGCCTCAGCACTACCAGCACCGCACTCTCCCGAGTGAGCCACGGGGCCGGCCCTCTCAGTTGCATTTCCTGATGTTTTTCTCACGATTAGCCTGAGGTTATGAGTTGGGGAGGATGGCCGTGGAAGTAAAGTGCTGTCTTCATCACATCATATCAAGGGTACCTGCTATCAATGATTTATCACTGTTGATGTTGATCTGGAACAGCTGACTCAGATAGTGTTTGTCAGGTTCTCTACTTTACAGTTTACTTTTTTCTCCCTTTCCATACTGTACTGTTTGGAAGAAAGTCACTGTGCACAATCTGCACTTAAGGAGGGGGGAGCTATGCTCCATTTTCTTGAGGCATGAGTATGTACAGTTAATTGTTTAGACTTCTACACAGAAGATTTGTGTCTTCCATTTATTAATTCATTTAATTATTTATTTATATCACTGTGGACTCATGGATATTTATCTTATACGTTGGGCTGTAATTCATTACTCCTTTATTTTCTTGCACAAATTGGACCAGCTTTTGCCACTGGGAGCTCTTTCAATTAGCTCCCGTGTCCCTCTGACATACTTATGACATTTGACATACCCATACATACTATGTATACTCATGATTATGGCATTTTTAATTTTGTTTTGTTTTTAAGCACTTACTTTCTGGCACTGTAAGATACTGCAGACCCATCTTGTATATTTCCTTCCCCAGTCCTAGACTCAGTCATTTCTCCAAGGAGCCATGGTTTCTTTTATTGAAGAATGGTACTAGAAGCCAAGATATGGGTGCTAAATGTGCTCAATACTCCTGGGGTGTCATTGCTTCTAGTCTTTGTTAGGTGACAAAGCAAGGAAATTCATGTGTATATACTGACCCCTATATATTTTCATATCTATAAATATCTCTATATTTAACATCCTGTATCTATATTAAGCTAAGCATGAGTTCATACTGGTGCCTTTTAAACTCTAATTCATTACCATGTAGATCATTCTGGCTTCCTTCCCTTGCTTACCTGTAATCTCCCAGTAGTGCAAAACTTGGTTCCCTCCATCTACCATCCATTTGCTTGATTGTTTAATTCCACCATATGTGTAAGTGGTGTCAGAATTGTTAGCAGGTACTCCCATGGGAAATAACTTTATCAACTAAAGTACACTGCTTATTCAGTTTATTTTCTCTTAATCTTATAGATTCCATTTATGTTTATAGTTACAGAGGTCAGCACCTTTTTCCCTACCCCATTCAATGAGGTTATAGATATACTTGTAACAGTTAAGAGTTCTGGCTACTTTTTATATTCGATTGGGTATCCCCTGATCTCCTAAGTGATTTTTTTTTTCTAATTTACACACTTAAGGTTCATTCTTTGTGCTGTAAGATTCTGTAGGTTTTGAGAAATGCATAGTGTCATGTATTGACCATTACAATATCATACAGAATAATTTCAGTGCTCTAAAAAAATTCCCTGTACTTCACCTATTCACTTCTCCTCCACAGGCTTAAGCCTCTGACAGCCACTGATTTTTTTACTGTCTCTATAGTTTTGCATTCCAGAATGTGATATAGTTGGAACCATATAGCATGTAGCCTTTTCAAACTGGCTTCTTTCACATAGTAATATGCATTCAAGGTTCATTCATGCCTTTTTTTGTGGGGTGATAGCACATTTCTTTTTATTGCTGAATAATATTCCATTGTATGGATGTGTCAGAATTTGTTTTTCCATTTACCTATTGAAGGACATTTTGGTTGCTTTCAATTTTTGGCTAAGATGCATAAATCTGCTATTGACATTCATGTGCAAGTTTTTGTGTAGAAATAAATTTTCAAATCAGCTGGGTAAATACCTAGGAGCATGATTGCTTGGTCATATGTAAGATTATGTTCAGCTTTGTTAGAAACTGCCAAATTGTCTTCCAAAGTAGCTATACTCTTTTGTATTCCCAGCAGCAATGAATGAGAGTTTCTTTTGCTCCACATACTCACCAGCAATTGGTATTGCCAGTTTTTTGGATTTTAGCCATTTTAATAGATTTTTAGTGGTGTCTCATTTTAATTTTCAATTTCTTAATGACAAATGATGTTGAGCATCCTTTCATATGCTTATTTGTCATCTGTATATCTTCATTGGTAAACTGTCTTTCAGATGTTCATTGTGACATGTTTGTTCAGATTTGTTTTTTACTTTAGTACAACAAAGGTTTATTTCTTACTCGTGTGAAATGTCCATTGAGGTATGGCTGAGGGCTTTATTTCACATCACCATTGTCGTTACTTCTCAACTAGGCTGATGTAACAGCCACTATCTAGAACTTTGTCAGTTACTGTGCCAGAAGGAAAAGAGAACACATTGAAGTTCTCCTGGCTCTGCAAGCTTTTGCTCGAGAACAGCACCTAATACTTACATGGACATTTCAATGATCAAACCAAGTTGAATGGCCATGTCTGATTCATTGGTATGGGAAGATGCAATTTTACCATGAATCTGAAAGAAGAGAAAAAAAAACCAAAATTTGTGAACAATCCTAGTGAATACTAGATGTAGAATATGGATATAGATACAGAGGTAGATGTAAATGTATCCATATCTTTTCATTGTGGTAAAATATACATAACATCTTTTACCCATTTTTACCCATTTTTAAATTGGACTGTTTTTTTTTTTCCTCCTTGCTGAGTCTTCAGAATTTTTTCAGTATTTTAGATACAAGACCTTTATCAGATAGGTGTTTTGCAAATATTTTCTCCAAGTCTGTGGCTTATCTTTTCATTTTCTTAATAGTATCTTTTACAGAGCAGAAGTTTTTAATTTTAATAAGGTCCAACTTATAAATTTTTTTTCATGGATTGTGCTTTTGGTGTTACATGTAAAACCTCATCACCAAATCCAAGGTCTCCTATATTTTCTTATAGAAGTTTAATAGCTTTGCATTTTACATTTTGGCCTGTAATCTATTTTGATTTAATTTTTGTGAAAGGTTTAAGTCTGTGTGTGTGTTTATTTATTTATTTTTGTAAGTGGATGTTTACTTGTTTCAGCACCATTTGCTACAAAGACTATTCTCTCTCCATTGAATTGCCTTTATTCCTTTGTCAAAGATCAGGTGATTATATTTGTGTAGTTTATTTACGGGCTCTCTATTCTCTATTTTTGATCTATGTGTTTCTTCTTTCACCAATACTATGCTCTCTTGATGGGTGTATTTTATAATAAGTTATGAAATCAAATAGTGTGAGTCCTCTAACTTTATTCTTCTAGTTCAGGATTGTGTTGGTTATTCCAGGCATTTTTCCTTTCATATAACCTTTTAACACTATGCTCTACCCAACTGAGTCAACTAGCCAGCCTCATATAATCTTTAGAATCGGTTTATCAATATCTATAAAACACTTGCTGGAATTTTGGTTGGTATTATGTTAAATCTATAGGTCAAGTTGGGAAAAATTGACATCTTAACAATATTGAATCTTCCAATCCATTAATGTGGAATCTCTCTCCATTTATTTAGATATTCTTTCATTTCTTTCACCAGAGTTTTGTAGTTTCAGTTGTAGAATTTTTATTGTGTGCTAGACAATAAAATCTCAGGAAAGCATTCTGGGCAGGAACAGGGTTTGGTCAGTTCACTTTTGGAACTTAGGGTGCACTGTCTTGGCAGTGAGGGATAGGGCTGGAGAGGTGCAGATCCTGGTAGACTGTGAGTACCAAGCCGAGTGCTTTGAAGCCTATTCTTAACACAGGGTGAAGGCGAGGAACTGTTAGAGCTGGAGAATAGCACACTCAGATCTTCATTAAAAATACTACTGTGCTAGCAGGGTAGAGAGAGGTTATTTTGATAGGGCAGGTAAGAACTGAATAGTGAATATAGGGATAGGAAAGAAGACTTATATTTGAGAGAGATTTCAGAAGTAAGATTGCTAAGGTAATAGGATTTCATGACTAATTAACTGGATATAGGATAAATGTGACTTAGAAGTTTCTGGAAAAGTGGTTGTACCATTGGCCAGGATCAGAAATATAGGAAGAACAGATTAGTGGGGGTATAGGGGATAAGTTTCATTTTGGACTGAAACTTGACAAAGTTTGGGGTGCTTGTGGGTTATTTTCATTTGGCTTTTGTAGGTGTAGGTCTATTTAGTGTCACCTCCTCAGAGAGGCCTTCCCTGAACACCCTACCTAAAATAGCATTCATCTCTCCATCCCCTTTATTTTGCCTTTTTTTTTTTTTTTTTTTTTGCCATGAGATGTGTTTTATTTTCATTAATCATACAAATAATTTTCTATAATATCCCAGTGCAAGCCAGAGAATTGGGCACTCTGATTGAGGGTCCCCTCAGAGACCCACAGGCCGATGGCATCGGTGAGTAGTGCCCGGGTTCACAGTGCAGCTTGTGGCTCACGTCCACCTTGCAAGTGGCTCTTCCTCCACACCACGACTGGGGACTTGGAGATGACGGGGGAGGGGAATCCTCCAGGCTCTTAGGAAATTTCATTCCCCTTCTCCTGCTCAGTGGTCTCTGATCAGCAGGGTGTTCTCCTGTGTCTCCATTTCTTCAGCTTGGCCTTATAGAAGCTGGCAATTTCCCCCATGTCTGGCTTGTCTGCTATTTTCTTAAAACAATCCAAGGCGTCTTGCTCCTAGCCTGGGCTCCTAATGCTCCCATTCGTGTTGTTGCAGCAAGAGACCCCCTTAATTTTGCTTTTGTTTTTATTGTTTGTCTAATATAACTCATCACTATTTGACATTATGCATGTATTAGATTTTGCCTCTCCTCCCACTAGAATGCTAGGCTCGAGTGAGCAGGGACATTGTCTATTTTGCCCACTGTGTAGAACAATGTGTAACTCACATGAGCGCTCAATAAACTTACTGAGTCGATGAATATGTAAGTCTAGGAAGGACATAGGCAAGATATTAGGCTTCAAATACCGATTTTGGAGGCATCCCTATACAGATGACAGTTAAAACCATGCAGGCATGGAACCCTAGGGATAGCATGTGGAATAAAATCAGAAGTGAAAGGAATATAGTGTCTTAGGAAACATCAATGTATAAGGGGCAGGTGGGAGAACAGAATCCAGAAAAAGAGAATGAAAATAAGTGGTCAGAGAGGTATGAGGCGGAGTCCTAAGGAAGCCAAAGAGGAAAATTTTAAGAAGGAGGGTGTTAAGAATTAAATTGGGTCCCTCAAATTCATATGTTGAAGTTACTACCCTCAGTACCTTAGAACGTGACCTTATTTGGGTGTAGGGTCTTTACAAGTGTAATCAAGTTAAAGTGAGATTATTAGGTTAGGCTCTAATCCAGTATGATTGGTATCCTTATAAAAAGGGGAAATTTGGACACACAGACACAAATACACAAAGAATGCCATGTGTACATGAAGACCAACATCTATAAGCCAAGGAGAGAGGCCTGGAACAGATCCTTCCCTCACAGCCCTCAGAAGGAACCCACCCTGCTAATACTTTGATTTCAGACTTCTAGCCTCCAGAACTGTAAGACAATACATTTCCCTTGTTTAAGCCACCCAGTTTATGGTACATTTTACAGCAGCCCTAGCAAACTCATACAGAGAAAGTGGTCAGTCATCTTGTTTGTTAATGATTGTTCAGGTTAGATAAGAAATGAAAAAATGCCCATTGAGTTAGTCATTAATAGGTCAATGGTACTTTAGCAAGAACTATTTCAGATGCAGAAATCATATTGTGGTGGATTAAAGAGTGAATAGTGGGAGACCAAGTGGAAACTAATCATAGGTTTTGCTTTAAGTACGCTGATGATACATGAAGGGAAAGCAGTTGGTTCAGACTTCCTGCTTGGTTGTATTTGATTCTCTTGCTACTTCTATCCAGCTTGTACTTTTAAAATCAAATTAGTCTTTCTAATTCTTTATTTTCAGTATATTATTTCTCTGTTCCAGAATTTTTAGGGATTCCTTAATTGCCTATAGGATAAAGGCCTCAGGCTGACTTTCAAGACTTCACATATCCTGGGCCCTGCTACGCCAATTCAGATTTACCTGTCTGCATTTGTGATCCTAGTTTCTCACTCTCTCCTACATATGAGGGTACTTCAAAAAGTTCAATTCTATTTTTCCACGATCTTTTTGAAGTGTGCTTGTATAACAAATTTATGAAAAACTCCAGCCTCTTTTTCCCCTTTGGCGTTTCCTTCTGTTACATGTTGCTATCCTCCAAGATAAAGTTTAAACCTTGAATCTGTTAGGACTTTGACAACTCTTCTAACCACTGATTAAAGCCAACTTCTGTTATTAAAATAACAGCTGCAAGCTAACTATTTTTATTACAAATATGCATTTAAAGACATATCTACAGAGACAAATAGTGGAACAGTGAGACTATTTCTGAATAATGCTAGTCAAACAATCCTGCCTTTATCTAAAAAATCCCACGAAGTGCATTAGTTAACTGAAGTGGTTGAGCAAATGCAGCTTTGTGCAGCCCTAGAAGGAATTCCATATCGGTGTTAGGGTTCAGTGCATCAGTAATTTACATGCTTCTCACTCCCACCCCCTATGCCAGCTGAATTCTCAGCCAACTGAGAGATAAATGAGTTATTACAGTTAAAGACTAGGTTGGAGGACATAGCTTAGGTGTGTAGTAATAACAGTGAACCCAAAGAATTAGGTAGACTCACCACCTGTCACAGCCTCCCTGGGCAACTTCATCCCCCCTTCCCCTACCCTACAGGAAGCCTTTATTGCTAAGTTTGTTTCATTGCTGAAAGCACATCTGAATACATGCTTTCTGAACAGGTAGATCCCTGGAAGAGGAAAGATGGGGAGGGTTGAACCATGTATGCCCTGTTCTTGCTCCTAAAAAGAAGAAGAGAAGTGAGTGAGGGGCAGAGAAAGTCCAGGACTTTTGCTCTGTTGGAAGGTGTCTGCACTTTGAAGGACACATTAGGAGCTGGGACTCCTAACATTTGGGAAGGAAGAGGAAGGATTTCTGCCAGAAAAGTTTCCTAGGGACTCAATATTCTGGAAAACTTCAAGAAAGAATCCTCCTGTACTGTCTCTGAAATAGCCTGAAGAGCACCCTAATTCTTGGGTTTACTTTGTGAATTGCTGTACCCTTAAGTTACTATTCATAATTTCCTGTTGTTGACAATGCCTGGTTTAAAAACGGCTGACAGTTAAAACAAGCACAGCTAAAACTATGGCCAAATGTGTGAGGTAACATGTAAAATTAAAGCAACCACATCGAATCTTTTCATTCTTAAATCTTATTTCCTATTTTCTCAAAATAAAGTCCTCCTTCTCCCAAATACCAACGTACATGCGAAAAAATAAAAAACGTACATGCAAAAATCTAAGCATGGCAGTGACAGCCAGGATTTAGGGTAGATTCCAGGGCACATTTACTTAGAGCATGAGTTTGGAGAGTGAGGTTCGAAGATCAGGTCCCACTTGACAACTCTTCCAGCTTTATCAGTCAGGCCAACTGCTCTAGAGGTTATAGATCCCATGTTGCTCTGTTCCACTCTCATTTTATGACTGCACATTTAATTTAAATTTCAGTGTAAACTTTGAAAGTTTATGTACAGTCATTGACAAATCTTAGCTGGATCCAGAGTGTAGGTTATCACTTTATATTTAAAAGAAAGGAAAAGGAAAAAAAAAACACAGCTTTTTATCTACCCCAAATTATGGATCTGTTAGTTTACCAGGCATTTTGTCTACATTTTTATAGCTTCCTTCTTGAAAAACTTAAAGTTTGGGCTTTTCTGGAAAACTGGAACATGGATTTTCATTATTATCATATTACAGATAAATCTTTCACAAAGAACATACATTTGTTTGAGCTTTTATTGATCCATAGACCTAGACCTTTAAGTCCTTGGGTAAGAATCATTTACACCACTCAGGCATAATCATTGCTATAATTTTGACATAGATCCTTCCTATTATAATACATGTTCAATTCATCTTGAAGTGTTAAGTGCAAAGATATATTGATTAAAGTTATAGACTTTATATTACTTTATCAAGAGTTGGGTTTTTTTGTTTTTTTGTTTTTTAGTTTTTTCCCTCCAAGAGGAGATGGCTAAGGAGGAAGTGTGCAATATTTTCTTAGAATCTTTTATAGACTAAAACTACTGGAGCCATGCTCTGCATCCTGTAATTTTCAGATCCTTAATAATTGCCCAATGTGTTAAAGTGTATGGGTGCAAAATTATTTATGTGGTAAAATATTACCTTTGCACAATGGTTCTACTTTTGAAATGGATTCTAAAGAGACATCTGCCTATTGACTTTCATAGGAATATGTCAACATTTTCCTCAGTTTACTTGACTGTTAAAGTAACAAGAGAGAGCATCTGTACTCAAACTTATATCTGTACTCAAACTTACTTCTGTTTTGATCAAACTTATCAAAACTCAGTTAAGCATTTTAGAGAGATTTTCAAAGAATAAAATTTATGTCATTTGTCTAGATACTCTAAAATTTAACTTCAGATTAAGCCAGTTATCAATTAGTTCTGTACTTGGACACGGTTGTTTTGGCTTTCTCTAGAATTGCTTAATTGAGAATTGACTATTGAATTTAGAAAGGTGACCTCAGCAAGTGCAGTTTCAGTGGAAAAGTGGGGATAAAAATCCAATCAGACTGGGCTCAAGGGTGAAATTTTGGGTTAGGCGAGCATAAACAACTCTTTAGGGAAGTTTTGCAGTCAACAGAAGGAGAGACCTGTAAACAGAAACTGGGTCACGAGAGTTGTTTTGTTTTGTTTCTTTTTCCTTTGGGGGAAATAATAGCATGTTTCTCTACTGATGCAAAGAATACAGTAGAAAAGGAAAAACTAATGATATAAGAGAGAGAAGGTGGACTTACCAGTGCCATGCTTTGTGAAGTTGAGTAAGGACGGAACCTAGTGCTCCAGTGGAGAATGTTGACTGTGCACTTGAGAAGAATGTGTATTAAACTGCTTTGGGGTGCAGCATTCTATACATGTCTGTTAGGCACATTCTCTTTTAATAATTATTAATTTTGGTGTAAGAAAGGAAGTATTGCACAGAAAGATAAATAGAGCAACTCTTTGGTTGAGAGGAAAACTGGTTACATAAGTCACATGTATAGAAAACAAAAGAATTATGATTCCCTGAACACTATATTGTCCTCATCGCCACCTCTGGACCTTATCCCACCTTAGAATATTATAAGATCATGTTCTTTTACATAGACAAGTATGCACATTCCAGAAAAGGGCGAGGATTCAAGGATACAGTATGAGGCTTTGCACTGACAGCCTTTTTCCTTCTCATAGAAAAGTAACACACTATAAAAGGATTTTTTTAATTGGTAACTGTCATAAAAATTAAACTTCTCCCTAGGCATTTTAAAATACATAATTTAATATGACACATGGTTAAATTAACAAACCAATATCCTTTAGGCTATGTGCTTTATCCTGCTTCATTTTGGTTTCATTTTTTTCTTCATGTAATTTAGCTTCTCCTATCAGTACTACCCTCAGTTTATTGGTGGACAGGGATAGGGATTCTTTTGTTTATTTATTCACATGGCTCTGGAATTTTAATGATTGATTGCCTTTGTTGTAATGATAATGAATATAACATGGATCTCATTTACTAGGGCTATTATTTAATTTTTCTCTCAGTTTTCAAATGGAAAAAAAATTATCAAAAACAAATGAGAAGATTCCTTTCATTCACATGCTGATATGGTGATTACTATGAAAATCTTATTATCTTCCTTTCCCTTTCAGTAAGGTTCTCCCTCACTCTCCCTTCTTCCTTTCTTTTCCCTCTCTCCCTCTCTTCCCCCTTCTCTCCATCCCTGTCTTCCCTCCTTTCCTTCCTTCCTTTCTTTTCTTTTTTCCTTCCTTCCATCCAATAACACTAATTAGCCCTTTTTTTTATGAACCTTAACAATTTCTTTTCCATGACCTTCTCCCCTAACTATATAAATGTTTCTTGCGAGAGTGTACAGGAACACTGTATTAGGGAGCTAATGTAGTATGCACTCTGTATCCTTGCTCGCTTAGCTCTGCTTACTTCTGCCTGGCCTCTTCCCATGTGATAGTAAGATGGCCAGCAACAGCTCCAGAAATCTCCTGGCTTAGCAACCCCAGCAGAAAGAGGAGCATCTTTCCCCTAATATCCATGTGTCATAATCCTGGATACATTAATTTGCTCTGTTTAGATCAAATGATCACTCCTGAGCTTACCACTGTGATCAGAGAAATGGGGTACTTTGATGGGAGATGGGGTAAATGAGGCATGTGATTTTTAGTTCTGTCAAGATTGTATGGAGTCCTGTTGATGAAGAATGCAATATCAGAACCAGTTACATGTTTGAATCAAAATACAAGCAACCCAACTAAAAAATGGGCAAAAGAGCTAAATAGGCATTTCTCTAAGGAAGATATACAAATAGCCAACAGACATATGAAAAAATGCTCAACATCACTCAGCATTCGGGAAATGCAAATCAAAACCACATTGAGATACCATCGCACCCCAGTTAGGATGGCTAATATCCAAAAGACTCTGAACGATAAATGCTGGCGAAGTTGCAGAAGAAAAGGAACTCTCATACATTGTTGGTGGGAATGCAAAATGGTGCAGCCCCTATGGAAAATGGTATGGAGGTTCCTCAAACAATTGCAGATAGATCTGCCATATGACCCAGCTATCCCACTGCTGGGAATATACCCAGAGGAATGGAAATCATCAAGTTGAAGGTATACCTGCTCCCCAATGTTCATCGCAGCACTCTTTGCAATAGCTAAGAGTTGGAACCAGCCCAAGTGTCCATCATCAGATGAGTGGATATGGAAAATGTGGTATATCTACACAATGGAATACCACTCAGCTATAAAAAAGAATGAAATACTGCCATTTGCAATGACATGGATGGACCTTCAGAGAATTATATTAAGTGAAACAAGTCAGGCACAGAGAGAGAAATACCACATGTTCTCACTTGTTTGTGGGAGCTAAAAATAAATAAATAAATACACAAAAAACCAGAGGGGTGGAGGGAGGGAAGAAGACACAACAATTACAATTCCTTGAAGTTGATACAACAAGCAAACAGAAAGGACATTGTCGGGAGGGAGGGGGGAGAGGGAGGTGGAGGGAGGTTTCGGTGATGGGCCACAGTAATCAACCACATTGTATATTGACAAAATAAAATAAAATAAAATATGTTTAAAAAAATACAAGAATCTTTTGGAAGTAATGATGCAAATCCTTGGATCTGGAAGTAGAAATAATTTTAAGGAGACAAACTTCATAAGCACCTTGGCAGAAGGAAAATTGTTACTGTTGGGAGGAATATTGGCTCCGTCATGAGCCAGTGCTACCCTGTGATTTAGTTTAGTAAGGTTCTAAGGAGGAAAGGCAACTTTTTAAATAATAGCTTTATTGAGAGATAATTCATACATCATAAAATTTATCATTTTAAAAGTATGCCACTTTCAGTGGTTTTGGGTATATTCACAGAGTTCTGCGACCATCACCATTGTTTAATTTTAGAATATTTTCATAACCTAAAAAAGAAAGCTTTAGCAGTCACTCCCCATATTCCCTTCCCAAGTCCCTGACAACCACCAATATACTTTGTCTCTATAGATTTTCTTATTAAGGACATTTCATATAAATAGAATCATAAAATATGCAGCCTTTTGTGACTAGCTTCTTTTACTCAGCATAATGTTTTCAAGGTTCATCCATATTAAAGTATGTATCATTACATAATTCCCTTTTGTGACTGAACAAAATTCCATTTTAAGGCTATACCATCTTTTGACTATCCACTCATCAGTGGATGGACATTTGGGTTATTTCTACTTTTTGGCTATTATGAATAATGCTTCTATAAACATTCATGTATACGCTTTTGTGTGGACATATATTTTTAGTTCTCTTGGGTATATTCCTAGGAGTGGAACTGCTATGTTATTTAGCAACTCTACATTGAGCATCTGAGAAACTGAGGAAGTTAACCTTGATGATTTTGTCAGTGGTGCGTCCTAATATGCCTACATAGGCTAACACAAAAGGGAAACATATTGCTCTGACTCTTTTTCCTTTAAATCAGGGAATAATCTCTTCCAAATGCTGCCTATCATAATTTGTCCACATTCTAAAAGTTATCAGTGCTGGAGTGGACTCTCTGAGGGTCAATCCATTCCATCAGTCTGTACCAAGCAAAAGACCCTGCTTGCAATTTTTTGTATGATAAGGACAATGGGCAGGAAAGTTAAATGAAAATATAAACCAAAATAAAATCTGTAACTTTGTTTTGTATTATTCAGGAGTCAGTTCAGGAAATACTCTAGGTATTCCAAGCAGAAAAAGATTTAATACAGGGAAATAGCCACTTACGCATTCTTTAAAAGAGCTTGAAGAATAGAAATTAGAAGATCAGTGCCAGGAGCTGTCTCTCTCTCTGCTTCTGCCATCTCCCAATGTGATACCCTGTGTTGCTGTAAAGCCACCACCAAGGAAGACCCTCACCAGATATGTTCCCTGGACTTTAGACTTCCCAGCCTCAAAAATTGTAAGGAATAAATTTTGTTTTCTTACAAATTACCTGGTTCTAGGTATTTTGTTATAAGCAACAGAAATGGACTAATAAAGTACCTTATTCAGTTGAAATGGTTAATTGTATGTGTCAATTTTGCTGGGTCACAGGGTGCCCAGATTAAACATTATTTCTGCATGTATCTGTGAGGGAGATTTCAGGTGAGATTAGCATTTGAATTAATGGACTCAGTAAAGTAGATTGTATCCTACAATGTGGGTAGGCACCATCAAATCCATTGGGAGCCTAAATAGAACAAAAGGTAGGGGAAGGAGGAATGCACCCCCTATTTTTTTCTACCTCACTGCTTGAATTGGGACATCTCATCTCATCTTCTCCTGCACCGGCATCAGCCCCCCAGTTCTCAGGCCTTCAGAATTGGGCTAAATTATACCACTGATTTTCCTAGTTTTCCAGCTTACAAATGGCAGATTGTGAGACTTCTCAGTCTCCATGATTGCATAAGCCAATTCCTCTTACTATATCTTCTTTTTATGTATTACATATCTCCTTTTATATATAAATAAAATAAATAAATTTCCATTTACATATGTATATCCTATTGGATCTGTTTCTCTGGAGAACCCTAATTTTAGTATTCTCTTTGTTATTGCTCTTTTTCCCAACATTCTTTTTTCTCGCATAGTTCTTCAACTTCCATAAGCTTAGGTAGAACTGCTTTAAATCAGCAGCATTCTTCTCACCTATCATTAAGACTTGCTAAATAATGCCTTCGGCATCTATTCACAAGTTTAAAATTAGGCAGTGATTCTCAACTGGAGCTATTTGGCCTCTCAGAGGACATTTGGCAATGTCTGGAGACATTTTTGGTTGGGGGAAGTGCCACTGGCAACTAGAGAATAGAGGCCAGGGAAGCTACTAAACATTCTACCATGCACAGGATAGCCCTGAAAGTACTGTCAGGCCCAAAAGAGCAGTAGTACTGGGGCCAAGAAACTCTGGGTTGGAATATGGAAGAAGGAAAAAAAAGGGGGGAAGGAATTGAATGTGAAAGGAAGGAAGGAGTAAAGATGAGATCCACAAGGGATAGATACACTTTTTCTGTAGAGGACCAGATGGTAAATATTTTAGGCTTTGTGGGCCATAAGGTCTCTATTGCAATTACTCAGCACTGCTGTTGTAGCAGGAAAGCAGTAATCAATACATAAATGGCTGCATGTGGCTATGTTTCAATAAAACTTTAAGGACACTGACATTTGAATATCATGTAATCTTCACATCATGAACTATTACTCTTTTCATTTTTTTCAACTACTTAAAAATATAAAAACTGTATTTCGCTTGCAGACCTTACAAAAACAGGCCAGCAGAAGTTTGCTAACCCCTAAGATAGAAGAAGAAGGAGGGAAAAGGATGGGATATAAATGACTATTGTAAAGCACCATATTAGTTTAGTGTTTATGTAAAGTTGGGCTAGTTTATGCTAAAGTAACAGATAACCTCAAAATCTCAGTGATTTACCATAACCAAGGTATATACCTTGCTCACAACACATGTGTACTATGTGCTGAGTAACTTCTGCTCTGTGATGTGATCATCCTGGGAATCAGGCTAAGAGAGCAGCAACTGGAACATTGCTGAGTATGCTAGCTGAAGAAAAATGGACAGCGTGGCAAACCAGGGATTGGCTGCAGACATTTCTGCCTGAAATTGGCATACATCACTTTCACTCATATTTCACTGGCCAAAGCAAGTTACATACTCATGCTAGACTTTTATGGTGTGGGATAGTAGAATCCTCTCCCAGGAAGGGGCGGTCACTATGTGTGAACAATAACACAGTCTAACGCATTGTCTAACCTTACTGTCTTCAGCTTAGGTTTGCTTACTCCTCAGCCTAAGTTTATTATATTCTCCAAACTAGTGTCGTAAGTGGGGGCTGGGAGATATAATAGTAACAATAATAGCAGCTAATGTTTATTGCTTGATTATTTCCCATACATGCATCCTTTACATGTATTGTTGCATTTACTTTTCACTAAAACCAATTGAGGTGGTGTATTAGTCTGTTCCTGTTGCTTATAACAAAATACCTGAAACTGGGTGATTTATAAAGAAAAACGACATTTATTGCCTATAGTTTCTGAAGCTGGGAAGGCCAGTCTATCTGGTGGTAGTGACAGTGACCCAGGGGTCTCACATTGCAAGATGGTGGAGGCAGAGCGAGCAGAGAGAGAGACAGACTCTCCTCTTCTTTTAATGCCCTCAGAACCATGCCCATGACCACCGTTTTTAATCCATTCACTACTGCATGGCCTACAATTTAATCACCTCTTTAAAGCTCCACCTTTCAATTACCATAATAGGATTTGCTACCCTCTTAACAGTCACAGTGGGGGTTAAGTTTCTAATACATAAAACTTGGGGACACAATTAAGCTTCAGTGAGTTTTGGGGGGACATAATTCAATCCACTACAGGTGGTTACTATTTTTATCCCCGTTTTATAGATGATGAAACAGCAATGGAGAGATTAAGGACACTCAACTACCAAGTAGTCAATACTCAAACCCAGGTCACTCTGGTTTTAAAACTCATGTTTTCACTCTAACATAGATTAAAATGTAGATTCTGGTGATAAACTGCCTAAGTTCAAATGCAAGCCAGATACGACTTTTATGAACTTGGGCAAGTTCTATAACTTCTCCTTCTCGGTTTCTTCACTTATGAAATATGGGTAATACCAGTTTCTACTTCATGGGATTTTTGCAAAGATTAATGCAAAAATTAACGTATGTATGTGGAGTGCTAGTGTTTAGAACAGTGCTTGGCAAAAAAAAAAAGTTTGACGATGATGATGATGTTGATGATTTAGCCATGTTTTGGAAAGCTACACTAGTAATCTAATCTCCTCCCTTCTACTCCTTCCTCCTCCCCTAGTCCCCTTTGAGAATTATTGTTCTAGATTTCTGCCCCTACTCTGCATTTTTCTATTCTTGGACTAGCTCTTCACCAACTTGGAGCATAAACTGTAGGAACACCATTGTTTTCAACTCAGCTGTACACTTCATCTCTGCTTCCCAAATTTTGCTTGCTTGTCAGTTTTATATTTGTGGTTTATTATTTAAACTCCTAGTTTATATTTAGTTCATAGCAATGATCTGGAATACAGGAGTTGGCTGTCTGGAGGAGAGGCAATAATAGTGGCCCTGGTTCTTGCAACATGACCTTGCTGATCACATCTTCCAGTTAATTTTTTAAATTAGATGATTTTACTGTGGTTTAATTTTGGAAACATCATACTAATTTTTTCCCCTGTAAATATTGTGACAACACTCAGCCAGCACTGTAGTAAACTGTGCTAGGCATCGATCTCTCTATTAGGCATCAGCCTTTTAAAAACCAGATATCGTTTGAGAAGAACCTGATGGTCTGGTAGATTTATTATGACAAAGTGTGTACAGCTCTTTTCTACATGGGGTGAAGAGAACTAAACAATTTGTTCTCAGTATTTATGCTTAAAATGGAATAAAACAGAGTGACTTGTAGGCAAGTTGGAATCTTTAATTTTACCATCCCCCCCAAACTTATATTTTTCCTTAAAAAAATATTTATTTTATAAAACAGAGGATAAAGCATGTTATTTCTTTATTTGTCCACTTAAAACAATACATGACTTCAAGTGGTGGATCTGATTGTGGTTGGAATTTGAAGTTAGGATGTTAATCCCCATGAGGGTAGTGGGGTTTTCCTGATGATTTATGCTGATGTGTTTTTGCTTCTGAAATAATTTTAAATGTTTTAAAATTTTTTGTCTGGAAATTTTTTTTCTTTTTTATCTTTTTCCTCCTCTAGTTTACATTTTAATTTGCTAGTTTAGCTGCCTGGGTTTAGAAGTGATAATTAAGAAACAGCAATAGGAAAGTTTATAAAGTCTCAGAGAACATGAACAGGGCACACCACTGTATAAAGACAAAGCTAAGATTTTGATTCTTTCCATGTGCTTCAATTTTCCTCAAGCCTATCCTAAATTACCTTATACTTTTGAAAGTTCCAAATAAATTTAGATTTTCTAGATATAGCAAATTGGAACACAGTAATTTACCTTCTTCTCTGCCCACTGGATGGATATACGTTGTGGCTCTACTAGACATCAAGTGCTATATTAAACATATTCTAGCCATCAGCTTCCATGAAATTGATGCCTTTAATCAAGTCATGCATATAAATTTGATCAGTGCTGTTCTGTATGGATTAGTATCTAAAGGTTTATACATAAAACTTATCTATAAGAAGACATACCCTCAGATATGCAGAGGCATGCTGGAGTGATCTATGGGTTTCCCCCATTTTCACACTTAGATTGCTAGACGAGGTCAAAGCTAAATTCAAATTTCATTAGTTTTATGGAATAATCTGCCTTCTCTCTTTCCTGAACAATTTCCAATGATTTAGCTTTTTTCCTCTAAAAATCCACGGAGCAGAGTTAAGCATACTGTTCCCTCTACTTTTGTAGCATATTTGAAGGAGCTTTGTAAGAAATGGAGTAAGATGAGTGAGTCCAAGCATGAAAAAGGCCAGGTCTTGAATCACATTTGCAACGGGCTAAATTATGTGGGGAACACTACAGTCATTTTCATTCAAGAGTAATGTGACACTGGAAAACAATATTTTTTGAAGTTAATCATTTAGATTTATTTTTTAAGGGAGAGGAGAGTTTTCTTGTTGATTTTGTCAGAGCAAAGGCAACAGTCAGACATTTCTTTGGCTGATTCATACAATCCTGGAGTAAAATTGAGCCCAGGTTTCTTTGGTAGGATTTGCAGTAGTAAGACATATGTGAATAAAGTGATATTAGGTCTATGTAATTCTCAATAATAAAATAAAGATTAAGGTGGTAATATTGGTCCCTCAAGTACTGGTATTTAAACTTTAAAAATCAATCAAGAGAGAAGATTAAGTGGCGTTTTTTTGGTACTAAGAATATAAAGCTGATACCAAATCGTTCTATTTTCACAGATTTAGAATACAAAGAATGGCATTTAAAGACATTAAAATAACTATTAAATTCTCTTCAGTTTGTAAAGAATCTCCCATGAAGTACACTTAGAAGAAATCCCTGAGTATATTAAATACTCTATTAGTATCTTCCTTCATAAACAAAGGGAACAATTTAAAAGCTTTGCAAAACATATGAACAAAGTACTTAGCAAAAGCATTATCTGTTTATAAAACTGCCTCCATAGCACTTATGAATTAGGCCACCAAATTCTTAATAGGAGAAACAACAGATTCACAGAATTAAGCTGTGACATTTGAACACATTAACCATCCTTAGGCAAATCAGAAAACCACTCCCTTATGGTGTCTCTGTTTTGTTTCAGCCACTCAATATTGTTTCTCACTGTTTCCAGCACTTGCTCCCTAGGACTTTCTCCTGCTCCAGCTTCTGGATATTTTGCAAAAAAGCTCTCCATCTAGAAATGAGAGGGAAATAATTAGGAAAGACATTTTAAGCCCAATTGTTCTTCAAGAATTTCATTTACAAACTGGATTTGTTTCCTTCTTGCCTGGAAATTTGGTATCAGTGTACGAGTGATACACTGCTTAGTGCATCATTCAGGTTAAGTTCATCCCTCAGACTAGCTACCATTCCCCGTGGCTTTTGACCCCTGGCAGCACATCAAGCCAAAATAGGCTCTGACTTGAGCTGGGGAAGGAGGCTCCGTATCAGTGGCTGGCATACCCCTTTTTGCTTCTGCTGGTTTCTCTATTCTCTGTGAATTCCCTGAGGTGTTCCCGGGAAAATCTGGCCTGCGGAATGATAGTTTTGCTTAGCCTTTCACTCCGGGATTCTGGAGTATTTTAATATACTTTCAGTTTAATTAAAGACATTTTAAAAATCACTGTTAAACTTAGTTCTATCTTCCCTCTGACCTCCAAAACCCTCAAACTCAACCATAGTATTATTTGCTATTTACAAAAATACAAATTCGTTTCTTAAATTACAAAAGGCTGTTAAAATTCCAAAGTCTAGGGCCGATCCCATGGCTCACTCAGGTGAGTGGGGTGCTGGTAGCGCCGAGGCCGTGGGTTCGGATCCTATATAGGGATGGCTGGTGCGCTCACTGGCTGAGCGTGGTGCAAATGACACCATGCCGAGGGTTGCAATCCCCTTATCTGGCAAAAAAAAAAAAAAAAAATCCAGAGTCTAATACACAGATACCAAAACTTCACACAGCCTCCATTTGTCCAACATGAATGAACATCCCTCCTCTTCTCCAGGAATTGAGATATTTGAAACCTGGAAGATTTGAAATTAGTTCTGAAATTCCAAAACTGTGAATTCTGAATGGAATCAAATCTTGACCATCTTCAGAAAAGGAGAGACACAATGTTCATGCTGTAGTGAACCGACAGTCTCATGTAGATAGACTAAGCCTCCCACGGCCTCACCTTTCTCAGTTTTTAAACTTTTTTCTTGGCCCACTGAATATTTTTTTCAGTTTAGAAAAAAATAGGTGTATATTTTATTAAATACAAGAATTATTTCTGTCTTCATTATGTATACTTATCAACATAAATATATCAAAACAATGTTTTACACCTTAAATATACACAAATAAAAAAAGGAATTATTTCTGGGTTTTTTTGTTTTTGTTTTTGTTTTTGTTTTTGTTTTTTGCATCTGGACAGTAAGGGGATCCCCCTCTGACCTTGGTATTGCCAGCACCACACTCTCCCAAGTGAGCTAACCAGCCAGCTCAAAAAGGAATTATTTCTTTCTGGTTGTCTTCTGTGATTGAAATGGAGAAAATGGCATCGCTATTTGGGAAAAAAAAAAAGGTTTAACTCTGTTACTTTTTAGACAAATAGAGGAATTTATGTACATACCTGCCAAAGTTCTAGTTCAGTGTTGAATGGCTCTGCTATCGTGACAATTCGGCCGAGGTATCGGTCATTGATTGTAAATCTGAACAGAAATTTAGAGGAGTAAAAGGGAGTATAAGTGACCAGAACTTAAAATCTTTTCTCTAAATATAGATGTTTTCTTTCTGTTTTGTGGGGTTTTAAAATTAATTTTCAACGTAAGCAAAACAGTAAGAAAACCCATTTAACTTAAAATAATTCTATTCAGGAGAAATTCTTAGTAAATTGTGCACTTCTTAGATAGATTCACATCACTTTTGCAGATGTGGGCGACTGCTTGTCGTATTCCCCAAATCAGTTCTTTTTTCCTGCACAAATGAGCACCCATAAATGAGAGACTGCATTTCTCAGTCTCCCTCGTGGCTAGGTATAGAACATGAGCACAAGTGAAATGTTCAACTTTGGCTTAAATGAGGGGAAATTGATTGCCTTAGACTTCTTGTTTTTTTTCTGCCCTTCTTCCAAGCTGGAGCATGAACATACCAGTGATTCAGTTTCAACCACACAGGTGAGATAACGGCCTAGGCCTCGCAAAGCAGAACCTCCCTCATGATTTCACTGCTCGCTTCAGGAGTCTAACCTGAGTGAGAAATAATTACCCACACATGCCCTTTAAGCTGCTGCGTTCCTATGTTTCTGTTATAGTAGAATAGCTCTAGTACCATTATCCTAACTAATATTTTATGCATTTCCTACAGGTACAGAAATTTGACTACCGGCTATTTATTCTGCTTTCAAAAAGCTTTATTAGCTACTTACATGTAGGGGGTTATGATTTGTTTCAGATTGGCTAAGCAAAGACCCCTGAAGTTAAGTGCGAAGATAGAATTTTAGAGATGATATCCTATTCTTGTTCTTTCTGCATTTTCTCTCTTAAAGAACAAGAATCAGAAGTTTGCTTACAGACCATAATACAGATGGTCGTGATGGAGACAAAAATCTCATCACAACTAATCACAGTGCAAAAAACCGCACAAAAGTACATATAAACCTCAAGCCACTGGAATGTTGGGAAGGGATACAAGAAAATATATCTATGTATAAAGCAGTAGGATAAATTTTACATTTAAAAATGATCACATAGCAAAAGCAGATGCCATGAAGATAAAAATCAACAGTCTGTTTTTACACAAATTTATAAGTTTTATACTAAATTAAAAATCAAACACTAACTGCACTAACTAGGAAAAAATAGTTGTAATATATATTATAAAGAGCAAATATTTTTACTATATAAAGAACCTTACAAATTGGTGAGAGGGAGAAATATGTCAGCATGAAATTAGCAAAGGAATGAAAATGTACCAATGGGAAAATTATGAAGAGTTCTAGTACTCAACCCAAAACCTCAGTGTACTAGGCCCAATGCCTACCTTTATTACAGACACCACTGAATTTAGATCCACTGTGTCTTTCATCCCTAATGTCATCAGTCATTACCCAAAATGTGACTCTGAGGCATCTAGTAACGCTATCTCTAAATGTGTATACTTCCTTCGTTTCTGACAGAGCTTCCTAGATCTTCCCAATCTCTTGAACCCATCCCCCTAGCCCTTTGGAACTGACTCTTTCCAGGGAATACTACCTCTCACCCAGAGAATGTTTATTTTCCCACATCCTTTGTAGCACTAGGAAACCGTCATGCTCCCATTGCAGCTTCCAGATAATTATTCCTCCACCCTTTCTAAAAACCTCTGTTCCTTCAGGGTCTTCCCTCTCATTTATAATACACTTTGGCACCTCTACTTTATACTCCAAGCCATGCCATCATTCTGGGTGATTTCAAGGTCCGTGTGGCTGGTCAATAGAACATCTTAGCTCCTTAGTGTCTTGACCTTACTTCCAACGGTATTTTCTCCACTCCACCTTAGCCACTAAATTCCCATGAAACCTTGTGATCATCCATAAATAATCCACCTCTAAAATTATTAATTTATGCACCCTCTATGACATGTCATTCAGTTTTCACTATGACTATGCTTTGACTTTTCCTGGATTTGACTATCCTCACCCCTACATTCTGCTGGACCATCAACTATGTCTTCCTTTTATTTCTTTCTTTAAATAGTTTGGATGCCATGGTCTTCCATTTTCAATAACATTTTTCCCAAGCCCTAAACTACCTTGTATTTTAATAGTTTATGTCTAGCAAAACTCCAGCTTTGGAGGAAATCAACTGCCCATTCTCTCTGAGTTTGTGTCAGATCAGCGATTATCACACTGATAATCTTTCTACAAGACCCTAGTCAACTCATTCTTTCCCTCTTCGAATTGCCTTTTTCAATGTTTTAACTCTCTTCCAACCTCCAAACACTCTGCCTCTTCCCTCCCTCCCTCCAAAGATGTCTTTCCTTTCTACTTCACAGAGAAAATACACAACAACTCCTACAAATTGTAGTTTACAAGCATACAAATACATGTTTCTTCCTCCTATTGCCTGTGCTTTGGATGCTATTTCTCCCCACTTTCTTAAAAACTTTATATTTTAAAAAATCTTCTTTCTGTATTACATATTAAATTTCTTATTCACCACTGGATCTTCATCATCAAATTTTCAATATGTTAAAAACATTAAAAATACCTTCCATATAAATAAAGAAAAAACACCTCTCTCTTGGTCTCACCTCTCTCTCGTCATCCTTTCTCTCACCTCCCCATTTACAATCAAACTTCTCAAGAGATTTGATTTCTCGTCTCTGTCTCCTCATCAAAGACACATTTATTGATTTGCTTCAATTGAGGTCTGCCTCCATCACTCAACTGAAAAGCTGTTTCTAGAATTACCAATGGCTTTTATGTCAATACATCTAATGGACATTTTTTAATCTTTAATTTACTCAACTTTTAAGTAGTTTCTAACAAGGGATCATAACCTCTTTGAAACAATCTCCACTTTAACCTCTCAGAAGAAACTCGAAGACATCATATATAGCAAACCGAACTCATAGTTCTCCGGCAAACCTTATCCTTTCTATAACCCGAGGCATTATCCGTGTCCCCTCGTTTTATCTCCCATTTCCAATCTACCACCAAGTTCTAAATGCTGTTGTTGTCTCTTCATCATCACCATTACATCCATAGCACAATCTACCACCATCTTTTCCTGGGGCTATCACAACACCTAACTGCCTTTGCCAAATCCACTCTGGCCCCCAGCCAGGTGTATATTGTACCTGACTACCAGAGCTTTCTTTTAAAAGTAAAATAGATCATTCTGCTTTCTTACTGAAAACTCTTTAGTGACTTATCTTTGCTTTTGTAACAAGAGCCCAAATCTTAAAATGACCCTGCAGCTCTTGGCCCTTATCTTTCCTTTTTCCTGATGGTAGGCCTCCAGCCAGGAAGGCTTCACTTCCTGTCTTCAGTTTAATCATCACTTCTTTAGGGAAGAACTTGTTTCTTTTGACTTGGTCAGTTTCCCTTTATACTCTTTCAGTGTGCCCTGAACCTCTTTTTTGGTAATTACAGTTTTACATATACATACATGTATTTGCATGACTCTTTACTTAATATTGTTTTCCATCACTGGCTGTAGCTCTCTAAGGACAGAGAACCAGGTCTGTGTCTCCCTACAGTTGCACCCCAATGCCAACCATAATGCCTAGCTCATAGTTGCTGCTCCATCATATTCATTGGATGTAAGAATTATAATTTAAAATGAGATTCATCTATTCAACTTGCGAGAATAGTTTTAAAATAACAGCACTAAGATTTGGAAAAGTATCAAAAAATAGGCAGTTATTACTAAAAATTTTTTGGATGGCAATTCTGCAGCATTTATCAGAAACCCTGAAAATGAACACAAACTTTACACCAGTAGTACCACTTCTAGTATTAATTGTATCTTAAAGAAATTGTCGAGGACACTCAAAAAGAACAAAGAGATTCAGTTGTTCATCAATACATTATTTATAGCAGTGGGGCAACAATTCTACTGTCCAACAGATAGGGACTGGCTGAACAGACTAAGATACATCTACACACTGAAATACTATCAAGCCATTAAAATTATTTTGAAGAAGCATACTTAAAGACATGAAAAGACATCCACAAATAGGGTGGGGAAAACAAGTTATAAAACCATATGCATAGTATGATTCCATTTCTGTAAATTAATAAATAAGCAAACAGCCATAGAGAAATGACCTAAGGAAAAAAATAACAAGACCACAGGAGTTATTTCTAGATGGTCATAATACAGGTAATTTTTGTATTCTTATTTTTGCTTATCTGCACTTTGTGCAAAAAACACATATCAATTTTATAATAAGAAAATAGGTATTTCAAAAAGGAAATCACACTGAGTTGCTGCAGTGAGATTCTATGGTTTTAAAAAAAATCTGTGAGAGGTTTCAAGATGGCGGTGACTGTGGCAGTTGGCGCGGAGTAGCTGAGGTGGAAAAGGCGGCCACTGGGCCTCAGGCAGCTGGGAAACTTGTGGACCTTCCTCTCGCCATCTCTTAGGGGAGGACTGCTGCTGGTGGCCGGTCACGGGGGCTGACCGCCACTTTGCCCTCGGCAGGAGAGGCTGCCTCATTTACAGGCAACAGCTTTGAAGTATGGAACAGGAAAAGAACTG
This sequence comes from Cynocephalus volans, assembly GCF_027409185.1. Taxonomy (NCBI): domain Eukaryota; kingdom Metazoa; phylum Chordata; class Mammalia; order Dermoptera; family Cynocephalidae; genus Cynocephalus; species Cynocephalus volans. Next base: position 96,550,642 of record NC_084468.1, on the reverse strand, counting down.
TTTCGTAGCTGCAAAAGCAAGTCTCTAAACAGGGAACATGGCGCCAGGGCTGCTGTGGATGCAGACAGGATCCCGGAGGCTGGGGCTGCGCTGAAGGTGGCCAGCTGCCCTATTCATGATTCGAGGCTTCAGGCCGGCATAAAAGAAGATTCCTGGGAGTGCCCGAGCCGCGCTGCAGGACCGAGCAAGCAGCCTGAGGCGGCGGGAACCGAGAATGGGGAAGGTGACAAACCAGAGAGTGAGCGCCCGACCTGGAGCAGCCCTGTGAGTGACCCCTGGCCCGGCCCTGCTCGGGGGGCTGATGCCCACCCAGCTTCCGCCTGCATCACCGGGCCACCCACTGCCCCAGGGCTGCCTCCATTTTCTCAGGTGGTGTCAGCTCCAGCCTGGCTCGGCTCCTCACTGAGCCTTCCCACTTGCTTACCTCAGCACGGGGCTTCCCGGGGCCTGCGGGCCAGCCTCCCCTCCCACTCTCTCCGTGGTTCTCTGGCGGGGCTGGTGGTGTGGGGCGTCCCTGGCCAGTGTTGGGAGGGCAAGGAAGTATGGGCGGGGCCAACTGTCACTCCACCACACCCTGGACCCCGGCCCTCAGTAAACTTCCTGTAACTGGGAGGCAGATACCATCTCTGCGGCCACCAGTTCGGAAAAACGCCTAACCAATTTCTGGTTGGGAATAGTGTGGTAGGAGACTTCCCAAGTCCACTTAAACATGCCGGAGAGCTGTCTGCAGGCGGGCACTGGACTCGTCCAGGCCAGGGGGATACAAAGGTGAACCGTGTGCTGCGGGCTCCTCCTCCGAGGAGCTCACGCTCTGGTGTGGGAAATAAGACAAGTACACAAATACCCGCGATACCAGGAGGAAGGTGATAAGTCCCGAGAAAGATCTACACAGTGCTACAAAGGCACCCAGAGCGACTGGTCATCTGTGCCTACCAGAAACCTGGTAGACTTCCTGGGCGAGGCAGTGCCGAGCAGGGTCTTGAAGGCCCAGCTGATAGACGAGGGTTGCAGAAGACACGTCCCAGGCCAGCCCAGTGTGCACAGAGCGGGAAGACGTGTGGCCAGGGAGGCAGAGACTCGACAGAAACCACACACCCTGTGGAGTCACCAATGCATGATCCAACAGCCCGGGCCAGAGCACACAGAACAGGGAGAAGTCCTGTACGGGAAGTGAAAGCTCAAAAGAGATCACACACCCTGTGGTACATGATCCAGCAGCCCAGCAAGTCCAAGCTGACCAGAAAGGTGGCTCCCCAGAGAGGCCCAAGACCCGAGGCAGCCATACACACAAGGCACTAAAGGCCAACTGAGCAGTCACGGAGGTAGCCATACCAAATTGGCAACCACAGCAACATCTTAGTTAGTCAATAGTCTCAAACCGGTGGACTGTGAAACCCCCTGCCACAATGAATAAACATCAAAAAGAAGATACCAGAAATACAAAAAATCAAGAAAGTACACCACCAAAAGTTAATAAATCTCAAACTCTAGATCCTATAGAATAAGAAGCCCTTGAAATGACTGACAAGGAATTTCGAGTGATAATTCTAAGGAAACTGAATGAGATACAAGAAAACTCAGCTAGACATCATGATGAAATTAGGAAAAGTATACAGGACCTGAAAGAGGAAATGTACAAGGAAATCGATGTGCTGAAAAAAAATGCAGCAGAACTTGCTGAACTGAAGAAGTTATTCAGCGAAATAAAAAACACAACGGAGAATTTAACCAGCAGGCTTGTCAAAGTTGAAGAGAGAACCTCTGAACTTGAAGATGGGCTGTTTGAAATAACACAAGCAGACAAAAAGAAAGAAAAAAGAATCAAAGACATGGAAGAAAATCTGAGAGAGATATCAGACAACCTTAAGCGCTCAAATATCCAAGACATGGGTATTCCAGAAGGGGAGGAAAATGGAGATTCCATTGAGAACATATTCAACAAAATAGTGGCAGAAAACTTCCCAGGTATAGGAAAAATCACAGATCTTCAGATCCAGGAAGCTCAACAATCTCCAAACGTAATCAACCCAAAAAGGCCTTCTCCAAGACATGTTATAGTCAAATTGGCAAAACTCAGAGACAAAGAGAGAATCTTAAAAGCTGCAAGAGAGAAGCGTCAAATCACCTATAAGGGAGCCCCAATCAGGCTAACAACAGAATTTTCATCTCAAACCCTAAAAGCTAGAAAGGAATAGGATGATATATTCAAAATACTAAAAGACAAAGATTGCCAGTCAAGAATACTTTACCCTGCAAGGCTATCCTTCCAAAATGAAGGGCAAATACTATATTTCTCAGACAAACAAAAACTGCAGGAGTTCACTACCACACGACCACCCTTAGAAGAAATCCTCAAGGGAGTACTGGGTTTGGTTCCTGAAAAATAACTACCATTGCCATAAAAACTCAAGAAAAATCAAAACCCACTAGTATAATAAAAATGGCATTCATGAAGAGAAAACAAACAAACAAAAACGCTATCTACAACCTAAGGAACCAACAAACACAGAAACCAAACAGTAAATCAGAAAGCAAGGAACAAAAGACATCTAAGACAACCAAACAACCAATAAAATGCTAGGAATAAATCAACACCTTTCAATAACAACTCTTAATGTAAAAGGCTTAAATTCCCCAATCAAAAGACACAGACTGGTTGACTGGATCAAAAAGGAGGACCCAACTATATGCTGCCTACAAGAGACCCACCTCACCCATAAAGATTCACATAGACTAAGAGTGAAAGGATGGAAAAAGATTTACCATGCAAACAGAAAAGAAAAACGAGCTGGAGTAGCTATTCTTATATCTGACAAAATAGACTTTAAACTAAAAACCATAAAAAGAGACAATGAGGGACACTACTTAATGATAAAAGGACTGATCCATCAAGAAGACATAACAATCATAAATATGTACGCACCCAATGTTGGAGCAGCCAGATTTATAAAACAAACTCTATTAGACCTAAAGAAGGAAATAGACACTAATACCATAATAGCAGGGGACCTGAACACCCCACTGTCAATATTAGACAGATCATCTAGGCAAAGAATCAGTAGAGAAACACAAGATCTAAACAATACTCTAGACCAATTGGAATTGGCAGATATCTACAGAACATTCCATCGAACAATGTCAGAATATTCATTCTTCTCATCAGCACATGGATCATTCTCCAGGATAGATCACATATTAGGTCACAAATCAAGTCTCAATATTTTCAAAAAATTGGAATTATCCCATGTATTTTCTCAGACCACAATGGATTAAAACTAGAAATTAATAACAAACGATACTCTGGAAACTATACAAACACATGGAAATTAAACAGCATTCTACTTAGTGACATAAAGGTCCAAGAAGAAATCAAGCAGGAAATCAAAAAATTTCTTGAAACTAATGAAAATAATGATACATCATACCAAAACCTGTGGGATACTGCAAAAGCAGTATTAAGGGGGAAATTTATTGCATTAAATGCTCACCTCAGAAGAATGGAAAGATGGCAAGTGAACAACCTAACACTTCACCTTAAAGAACTAGAAAAACAAGAACAATCCAAACCTAAAGTTAGCAGACGGAAAGAAATCATTAAGATCAGAGCGGAACTGAATGAAATTGAAACCCAAAAAACAATACAAAAGATCAATGAATCAAACAGTTGTTTTTTTGAAAAGATAAATAAAATTGACAAACCATTAGCATGGCTAACAAAAAAAAGAAGAGAGAAGACTCAAATAACAAAAATTAGAAATGAAAAAGGCGATATTACAACTGATTCATCTGAAATACAAGGAATCATTCGAGACTACTATAAACAACTATACGCCAACAAATTTGAAAATCTGGAGGAAATGGATAAATTTCTGGACATACACAAGCTCCCAAAACTGAACCATGAAGATGTAGAAAATTTGAACAGACCAATAACAATAAAGGAGATTGAAGCTGTTGTCTGAAGGCTCCCAACAAAGAAAAGCCCAGGACCAGATGGATTCACAGCAGAATTTTACCAAACATTCAAAGAGGAATTGACACCGATTCTTTACAAACTATTCCAAAAGATTGAAACGGACGCAAATCTCCCAAACTCATTCTCTGAAGCAAACATCATCCTGATACCAAAACCAGGTAAAGATATAACCAAAAAAGAAAACTACAGGCCGATATCCTTGATGAATATAGATGCAAAAATCCTCACTAAAATACTAGCAAACAGAATACAGCAACACATACGTAAAATTATTCACCACGATCAAGTGGGATTCATCCCAGGGATGCAAGGTTGGTTCAACATACGCAAATCAATAAATGTGATACACCATATGAATAAACTCAAACACAAGGACCATATGATCATCTCTATAGATGCTGTAAAAGCATTTGATAAAGTTCAGCACTCATTCATGACAAAGACCCTCTATAAGTTAGGTATACAGGGAAAAGATCTCAACATAATTGAAGCCATATATGACAAACCCACTGCCAATATCATCCGGAATGGGGAAAAGCTGAAAGCTTTCCCTTTAAGAACAGGAACCAGACAAGGATGCCCACTCTCACCACTCCTATTCAACATAGTGTTGGAAGTACTAGCCAAAACAATCGGAGAAGAGAAGGAAATAAAGGGCATCCAGATTGGAAAAGATGAAGTCAAACTGTCCCTGTTTGCAGATGACATGATCCTATATATCGAACAGCCTAAAACCTCTACAAAAAAACTGTTGGAATTGATAAATGATTTCAGCACAGTAGCAGGATACAAAATCAACACACAAAAATCAGTAGCATTTCTTTTCTCCAATAGGGAACATGCAGAACGAGAAATCAAGAAAGCCTGCCCATTTACAATAGCCACCAAAAATATAAAATACTTAGGAATTGAGTTAACAAAGGATGTGAAAAATCTCTATAATGAGAACTACAAACCACTGCTGAGAGAAATTAGAGAGGATACAAGAAGATGGAAAGATATCCCATGCTCTTGGATTGGAAGAATCAACATAGTGAAAATGTCCTTACTACCCAAAGTGATATACAAATTCAATGCAATCCCCATCAAAATTCCAAAGACATTGAGATACCATCTAACCCCAGTTAGGATGGCTAAAATCCAAAAGACTCTGAATGATAAATGCTGGCGAGATTGCGGAGAAAAAGGAACTCTCATACATTGTTGGTGGGACTGCAAAGTGGTGCAGCCTCTATGGAAAATGGTATGGAGGTTCCTCAAACAATTGCAGATAGATCTACCATACGACCCAGCTATCCCACTGTTGGGAATATACCCAGAGGAATGGAAATCATCAAGTCGAAGGTATACCTGTTCCCCAATGTTCATCGCAGCACTCTTTACAATAGCCAAGAGTTGGAACCAGCCCAAATGTCCATCATCGGATGAGTGGATACGGAAAATGTGGTACATCTACATAATGGAATACTACTCAGCTATAAAAACGAATGAAATACTGCCATTTGCAACAACATGGATGGACCTTGAGAGAATTACATTAAGTGAAACAAGTCAGGCACAGAAAGAGAAATACCACATGTTCTCACTTATTGGTGGGAGATAAAAATTAATATATAAATTCACACAAACACACACACACACACACAAAAAGAAAAAAACGGGGGAGGAAGAAGATATAACAACCACAATTACTTGAAGGTGATACGACAAGCAAACAGAAAGGACATTGTTGGGGGTTGGGGGGGAGGGAGAACGGAGGGAGGTTTTGGTGATGGGGAGCAATAATCAGCCACAATGTATATCGACAAAATAAAATTAAAAATAAATAAATAAATAAATAAATAAATAAAGAGAAAAAAAAATTCCAAAGACATTTTTCTCAGAAATGGAAAAAACTATCCAGACATTTATATGGAATAATAAAAGACCACGCATAGCCAAAGCAATGCTGAGCAAAAAAAATAAAGCTGGAGGCATAACACTACCCGACTTTAAGCTATACTACAAAGCTATAATAACCAAAACAGTATGGTACTGGCATAAAAACAGACACACTGACCAATGGAATAGAATAGAGAATCCAGAAATCAACCCACACACTTACTGCCATCTGATCTTTGACAGAGGCACCAAGTCTACACACTGGGGAAGGGACTGCCTCTTCAGCAAATGGTGCTGGAATAACTGGATATCCATATGCAGGAGAATGAAACTAGATCCATACCTCTCACCGTATACTAAAATCAACTCAATATGGATTAAGGATTTAAATATACACCCTGAAACAATAAAACTTCTTAAAGAAAACATATGAGAAACACTTCAGGAAATAGCACTGGGCACAGACTTCATGAATACGACCCCAAAAGCATGGGCAACCAAAGGAAAAATAAACAAATGGGATTATATCAAACTAAAAAGCTTCTGCACAGCAAAAGAAACAATTAACAGAGTTAAAAGACAACCAACAGAGTGGGAGAAAATATTTGCAAAATATACATCTGAGAAAGGATTAATATCCAGGATATATAAGGAACTCAAACAACTTTACAAGGAAAAAACAAGCAACCCAATTAAAAAATGGGCAAAAGAGCTAAGTAGGCATTTCTCTAAGGAAGATATACAAATGGCCAACAGACATATGAAAAAATGCTCAACATCACTCAGCATCCGGGAAATGCAAATCAAAACCACACTGAGATACCATCTAACCCCAGTTAGGATGGCTAAAATCCAAAAGACTCTGAACGATAAATGCTGGCGAGGTTGCGGAGAAAAAGGAACTCTCATACACTGTTGGTGGGACTGCAAAATGGTGCAGCTTCTATGGAAAATGGTATGGAGGTTCCGCAAACAATTGCAGATAGATCTACCATACGACCCAGCCATCCCACTGTTGGGAATATACCCAGAGGAATGGAAATCATCAAGTCGAAGGTATACCTGTTCCCCAATGTTCATCGCAGCACTTATAATAGCCAAGAGTTGGAACCAGCCCAAATGTCCATCATCAGACGAGTGGATATGGAAAATGTGGTACATCTACACAATGGAATACTACTCAGCTATAAAAACAAATGAAATACTGCCATTTGCAACAACATGGATGGACCTTGAGAGAATTATATTAAGTGAAACAAGTCACGCACAGAAAGAGAAATACCACATTTTCTCACTTATTGGTGGGAGCTAAAAATTAATATATAATTCACACACACACACACACACACACACACAAAAAAAAAAGAAAAAAAAACGGGGGGGGGGAAGAAGATATAACAACCACAATTACTTGAAGTTGATACGACAAGCAAACAGAAAGGACATTGTTGGGGGGGAGGGGGGGAGGGAGAAGGGAGGGAGGTTTTGGTGATGGGGAGCAATAATCAGCTACAATGTATATCGACAAAATAAAATTTAAAAGAAAAAAAGAAAAAAGAAAATCTCCTAATTGCTGATAATATTTTTTTTTGCAGTGATCTTCTATAATTTCTAAAATGTTCCTCTCTGTTTTGTTCTTAGTGATTAAAAATTAAAGAACATATTTGGGAACTAGCAATGAATAGACAGAATAAAAACTGCAACTATCTGTGTAAATACCAAAAATGTGAGAACAAAATATGTTCATCCAAAGAAACCAATATCATATACAATATAGAAAATAGGGGGAGATATGCCATATATTTATCATACTGGTCATTTTTAAAACTAAAATAAGGATTTATACCTTAAATAGTTCGAAAAAATTATATGAAAATCATCTTTTTGGACTTAATCTTTATATAAAAATACTATTACGTTATCTAAAAAATAATTTTAATGCACACAATACTTTTAATTAAATGCTTATTAAATTATTTTGTTTATGAGGCAGTGTTCAAATGGTTTCAATCATGACCTATTAACTTAATTTTTCATCTATAGTCCTAAACAAAAATCATACCCCACTGTTGGCTCATTCAACTTCTCAGTTTCATCAAAGAGTTTAGTGGAAGAAACAAAGCAAAAAATAATTTTCAAAATATCTTTGGGACTTTGTGGTTAAGTCTAAAACTGGCAAGGGCATTAGTGGTGTGGCCATCAGCTGTCATAAAAATCACATGACAAAAGCTTTATTTAAAAAGCAGCTTGTTTATTTTAGGGTGACAGTAAATTGTTCAGAAATGAAGGCAATAGAACTACTCATGAAATTTGAAAAATGTTCGAGAGTTTGGAAATATTTGGATAAAACTTGCTCATTTCTGTTTAATTTGTCTTATCCATTTTTCATGGAGAAATTCTATTTATTCAAACCAAACATAATTAATATTGGTTTTTTTGTGTGTGTTAGACATGTGGTTATTATATAATTTTATGTTTGTGGTCATTTGAAATAATATCTCATGAGAATAAGACCATTAGACTATGAAGAAATACTAAAAGCCTTAGGCAAGGGTTTTGGAACTAGTTCTGGAAGCAGTTTATCGATTTGTTTTTCTTGGAAAAAAATCAGTTTATTAGGTCTAATTCATTTATTTTAAGGCCAGATGTTTATGACCTTTATGACCAGGTAAAACTTATTTTTTCCTACTCTTTAATTTTTTTTTAGAGGTATAACAATGAACTAATTTTTAAAAACTCAAAATGCATTACTTGAGGTAAATTATATAAGCACTATTTAAATAGGCCTTGAGAAATTTTATATTTAATAAACAATAAGTGAATGGTCATTTAATAAAATGCAAAATAGAACATTGTTTACTTGTCTTTTCACAATAATTCAAAAGTAAGCACTGTGCTTTATATACATAGACTTCTTGCGGCATGCACCAAAAAAAAAAAAAAGAAAGAAAGAAAAAAAAAAGATAGTTCTATGGTCTTTTTGATTAAAACAAAACATGCAGTAGTGTGTCATCATACATCTTTCAAAATTGAGTGTGTTACTTTACCTTGCATGACATGAATTGTTACACCCAGATAACATGTTCTTAATAGGTAGATTTATTCATTCTAAACCAAGCATTTCATTGAAACAATTATAAACTGATGAACAACACACATACACGTGCGCACAAGCATGCACATGCACAACCAATCTTCATAGTGATGGATGAGCAGTTACATTCAATAGTCACAAGAATAGAAAAGGCAAAAATGTATCACAAATAGGCAGAAGCAATGTAGACTACCTTGGCTGAAAACTAGAGATATAGTCTGGATGTCAGAAGGAGGAGAAATATAGACACAGTGACACCTGTGAATTGTAGGGTAGAAAGAGAAAAGAAATAAAAGTCATCATTGTAGTTGGTATTTCTCATCAGGCTCTCATTATCAACCATGCAGTGCTGCTGGATTGACAGGAGAGATTAGAAGGAGATCACAGAGGCTGTTTCCTAATGTGGGGATTACAGATGGTAAAGGTCTTTTGGTCAGTGTTTACACATTTATTTGGGACATATATTCATCCTATGTTCTATGTAATACTCTGTCAAGAAAACATCTTTTTAATAGAAATTGAGCATTATGTTTAGAGGACCAGAACCAAGAATAGCAATATTTCTTCCACATGGGGCTGACGAAACAAGAAGTTTGGAAACTTCATTGATTTTTCTCTTTTTTCATCCTTGCTGTTTCTCAATTTAAAGCTGCTATTTCCTGGGAAATATAGTTCCCTTTTAAGAACTAGTCTATACACTTGAAGATCATGATACCAGATCATTAGATCTGGTCAGGGGAGATAAAAGTTATCACCCATACATGCCCAGTAAGATACAGGGCTATAATCCAACCCAGGTCCAGGAATTCTCATTTAGTTTCATCTAATATTAATTGAGAACTAAATAAGTGCCTGGCATTATGCTGGATACAGCACAACAGGCAGTATTATACTAATTAGTGTTAACCAAACTAAAAATAATGCAGTTTAGTCACCTCTCCAGATCGCAGAATCTTATAGATCAGTTGGAAACAATAATTTCCTGAAAAGGGATTATGCTTAAAATTAACTAGCACATTGCTTCCCTGAAAAGAAAATACCATGATTCTTTACCTCTGATAATATACCATTTCTCATATTATATAGTTGTCAGAGAAAGTGCTCCAAAGAGAAAAAAGAAGGAACCTGGATATGGTAACAAACAAAGAGCACAGCAGGCCATTATCTGATCATCCCACCTGTCAACTAGATAGTCCCAGTTGAGTTGTATCCAATTCCAGGCCATGGTCTTCCCATAGCTGTTATATGAGATGTACCGGATGACCGTGAACACATCCTGAGTTCTAATAAGGTTTGTGTCCTTGAGCATATCCAAATACCTGTGAGAAGCCAAACAGAAAAACAATTCAAAATGAACTTTTAATGTTCACCCTTAGCTAAATTCCAATACAACATAGCTTTCATTCCAGCAATTCAATTCTTGAGGCATCAACTGACAAATTTAATTAAATATGACAAATGATGAAAAAAAAGTTTTAATTTTCTAATATGTGTAACTGTTTTTACCAGCACCACAGTGTCCCATGTGAGCTAACTGGCCAGCTCTTGTTTAACTGTTTTTTAAAGAATGACTTATGATTTTGAGGACTAGTGAAATGTAAACTACAGAAACATTTAAAAACTACCTTATTTTGGAAGTACTAAAATAAAAACACAAAATTTTAACTTGATCTTTTGAAATACCACTTATTGCATAGAAGCAATTCACCTGTTATTCCACTAAATTAAAAAGAAGAAAGTAAATTAAGAGAAATTATTTACGCTTTTATTTTCTAGAACTGTTAGACCTTGTTTGTTCTTCCCTAGATTGTAAGAAACAACCTTATAATGTAAACTATGGTTAGATTAGTTGGCTTTAATTATAGCATAATGCAAATAGGTCCAAGATAAATTAAGTGACCAAATGGATAGATTTTATTAAATTTATGCCATGGCTGCACCTAGAATTACTTTTCTAGCCCAATACCTTACAAGTTAATATTATTATTCAAAAAGTGTTTCCGAATAAGATTGGCACATATTTTGTTCATTAAGAGAAGGCACCTCAAAAACAGATATCTACTGCTGATAGACAGATATATTTTCATATTCTCCAAGTCCTGCTGCCCCATGGCTTCGTACCCACTCGCTTGATTTATTTATATCTTTAGGCAAATAGGAGATCATAACTACAACAAAGGGATCGCTGTTAAACTTGAGTTGTGAGATAGTTCTAAGAGTCAGCCTTTGTCAAAGAGAAGAGATATTTCTAAATTTCTTATGTTTTTATTAGTATATCAAGAGCCAGACTAGCATACTTGACTATAGAAATTTACCCTAAGTGAGACTGGAGAAAACTCAAGCTCTAAGGGAAGTCCATGCCACATGAACTGGAAAACACCACTCCCTCTAGTCCCAAGGGAAAAGGACTGTCATTCAGTATCTACTTTTGTACTACGTCAAAATGGCATGGGAGTGTGAATAGTACATTCTAGGTAGATGAGGTGAATATATTAATGTATTTAAGATAATACTCCTTGCTCCTTTGACTTGTGGGTACTGTGTAGGGTAGACTAGAAGTTTCTTAATAAAATGCAGGGGTGCTGGAAGGGCTGTTGGGAAGACAGACATGCCATGCAATGCAGGTGTTCGTGAACGGAAGCAAATGACTGGGGCTACAGTTTTTGTCTCTGGATGGCAGACAGGGCTCCAGCAGGTAAAATGTGATCAATGAAAAATCAGTGGGCTCTGGTCCAAGACCAAACTAGGTAAACACCTTAAGGCAAAACCAGGAAGGACCAGAGGTCCCTTTTTCCATCACCATGGGATGCCTTATTCCCCTATATACAGAAGGAAAATGAGGAAAGGAACGGATTCTAAAGACTGAACATTTACTCCAAGAAGACTATTTAAACTAGAATTCTAGTTTAACAACTGATTTAAAAAGTAGACTGACAGACAAAAATGCTCAACTCCAGTTGTTCCTCATCTTACTGGCTCATCAACCCTGGTGTGAGAACTCTTGAGAACAATCAGATAGGAAATAAAGACACTACATTTTCTTTGTACTTGCAGTTGTTTGGGTAAATGAAAATACAACCATTTATCATATGTTTCAGATAAGAAAGGAATTCCAGGGAAGCTTTTCCTGCAGCCTGGGTTTGCTGCAGAATCTTCTTTTGCTCTGGTCATCATTCAACACTGGAAGACTGTAGATGGCTGAAGTAACACACTCAAATGTGGGTTATATTGACTCCAAAACTTTAAAAAAGCCACTGCACGTGACTGAAAACTACCTGCCTCCAGAATCTTTTCATATGAGATTACACTCTTTATTGTTTAAGCCAATCTTAACGTTATTAATATTAATCTTAATGTTTTGTTTCTTGCAAGGATAAAAACTTTTTAATGAATTTTGGGGGAAGTCATTATACTTTAATCAGAGTCTTAAAGAGATTGACACAGAAAGTATTGAATACCATTCATATAAGTGAAATAAAAGCCGAACTGACCTCGACAAAAGGGTAACATTCTTCACACACGCTAATCCATACAGCAGTTTTTCTTTTTCTTGAGCTAATGAAGTTTTCTGGTATTGCTCAAGAGTATAGTTCCATGAAGTCTCATTGCCAGAGTTCTGCATCCCATACCGATACACCAGAAGCCTGAGATTTACAGGAAGACTGGAAGATGAAACAGTGTTTCAGAAATTTAAAGGACTCATTTCTCAGTTTAAAGTCTTTCCAAAATGAAAACAAGGTGAGTAGTCACCTGACATTCCCACTTAGCCACTGATCAAATAATTTAGAAGCATTGTTCAAGGCTTCTCTGTCTCCCATCTTGCATGCGAACCCCAACACGGAGGTACGGAGTAACCTTAAAAAAAAACAACAAGCACAAAGCCGGGCCTTAAGCACTTTCAACACGTCTTAAAACACACGATCAAATGTTAAAGGAGTATTAGTTTTAAAAAGGCAAAAATAACTTTGTGAGGTGGTCTCCAGTATCATTCCATCCTAGAGAATCAGCAATGGGCTTCACTTGACCTTGGAAGTATTCCTGAAATAAAAGCATCATGTACAATGAGTGATAATTTACTATTTATCAACAGTGCCCCCTATTGTAATCTTTTTTCCTACTAGTTCAAAGAACTTTAGGCCCGTCCTTAAGAAGGAATGTATTCAGTTTTTGTCACTTTTCCATTTTGCTTCAGTCCTGAAGATAAAAGCCATTCTGGATCTTTCTCTAAGGATTTATAAAATTTGGGGGAAGTCCCTTTTAACCTCCATTTCTTAGTTAACATATGTAATACACAGAAAAACACTTGACATACTTCCAGTACCAAGAAGATTGTCCATAAAATAATTTTAAAAGCTAGTATTTGTATATTGCTTTAGTTTTACAAAGGACTTTTATATTGTTTGATCCTCACTATTCATTACCATAGTCAGGCAAGTGCTGATGTTCCTATTGAAGAAAGGAAATTAAAACTTACAAATATTAAGTCATTTGTCTAAGTTCTTTCATTTATTAAGTGGAAGAGCTAGAGATTTAAATCTAGAAATTGTTTAAAATTACAACTGTCCTAGCAAAGTGCTACAGAAATCTTATAATAAAATCTTTATGTGAAAATAACAGTAGTAAAAACAGGGAAATATAATGTTATATTTTGGTAACAAATTCATTTTAACATAGATAAATCCATTTAAAATAGGATCTAGTTAATATTTATAACTTAGAATGAATAATTTAAATAAAAAATTATTGTATTCATTCTAACACTAAAATATACCTTTAAGTGGTTTACTGAACGACAAATACTAATACACTTTAAATGGAAAAAGAATAGATAACATGTCTTTGCTTTGATTAGTCACGTCATGACACTTTCCTTTGATTTCACTTGGGAGGCAGATATGCTTTTGCATCACCCAGTAGCAACTTCCCTCAGAAAGCATTTTCTTCTACTAATGGCTAAGCATTTACTTTCATAAGATATCACAGCATGAACATCACCTCAATTATAGGGTATAGTTCTTGATCATCTTCAAACATGCTAATGATGTAGGTTACGGCTGAAATTACTCTCTGCCACGGTAAATAATCCTCTTCGCTTGTGAGATACTTTGTCAAGTTCAGAGGCACCCGATAATCTAGAAGTTGAGCTCTGAGAAAAAAAAAAAAAACACGGTTAATTAAAAACTATAGACTTTAGTTTCCATCCGACTGATAATACTAATAGGGGAATCGTAGTTCATCAAATTAATGAGGATTCTTCTATCAATAAATTAAGAAATTGCATATATTGTTGAGACCCAATCAAAGAATTTTGTTCAAAATGATGTATCAGAGCTTTCATACATTCAGGAGTAAGGAGGAAGATGACATTAAGATGTACATTTGAAAAGTGACGATAGCAAATTTTCAGATAAAACGAAAGCCATTTCACTATACAGTTAATATTAATAAATAGAAACTTTAAAAGTTTAGGTTCACAAGCTGATTATAATATACAAATGCCACTATAAATGTATTATATTGAAATTATTTATAATTGCCTGTGAAGAAGCATGAGCAACAGTACTCATGAATATGAATGCTTACAACATTCAAAAATTGAACTTATATTTTCCTTTATTACATCTTCTCCCTTATACATTTCCCACTAATCTTCATAAATAAAAATAAACTCTTCTCTTTCAAAAAATTTAGAAATACTATTTTTTTAAAGGATAATACTTTATTACTGTTATAATTCTAAGAAAACATAAGCAACTGAATAGCTTCTGAAAGTCAAAAAGATGGATTTTTTTCAATTGCATTTTCTTTTTATCTTATTTTAAAATTTAATTGTTCACATTTGTGGGGTACAATGTGTTGTTTCAATACATGCATATATTGCACATGCATATATTATACAATGTTTCACTTAGAGTAGATAGCCTATCCATCCTCTGAACACTTATTTTTGTGGTGATTAGTCAAGATACTCTTTTCTAGTTATTTATTTTTTAATTGGCACAAATTGATTTTACATATTTATGAGTACAGAGCTATATTTCAATACACGTGTACAATGTTTGATGATCAAATCAGGGTAATTAGCATATTTATCATTGCAAAAATTTATCATTTCTTTGTGAGGAGAGCATTTGAGCCAATTGAGAACATATAATAAATCACTGTTAATTATAGATGAATAGAACTACTGTTGATGACTAGAACTCATTTTTCCTAACTAGCTGTGATTTTGTATCCATTAAACAACCTCCCCTACCTGCCTTCCTCCTCTCTTTCCCAGCCTCTAGTAACCACAGTTCTGCTCTTTTACTTCTTTTTGGTGTTCACACATGAATGAGAATATATGGTATTTGTCTTTCTGTGCCTGACTTATTTCACTTAACATAACGTCTTCCAGGTTCCTTCATGTTGCCACAAATGGCAGGATTTCATTCTTTTTTATGGCTGAGTAGTATTCCATTGTGTATATATACCACATTTTCTTTATCCATTCATCTATTGATGAACACCTAGGTTGATTGCATATCTTGGCTATTGTGAATAGTGCTGTAATAAACATAGGGTTGCAGATATCTCTTCAGTATGCTAATTTCCTTCCCTTTGCATAAATACCCAACAGTGAGATTGCTGGATCGTATGATACTTCTGTTCTTAGCTTTTTGAGGAATCTCCATACTGTTTTCCATAATGGCTGTACTAACTTACAGTTCTACCAACCGTGTATAAGAGTTCCCTTTTTTCCACATCCTCACCAGCATTTGCTATTTTTTGTCTTTTTGATAACAGCCATTCTTACTGGGGTGAGATGATATCTCACTGTGGTTTTGATTTGCATTTCCCTGATGATTAGTGATGTTGAGCATTTTTTCATATACCTGTTGGCCATTTGTGGGTCTTCTTTTAAGAGATGTCTATTTAGGTACTTTGCCCGTTTTAAAACAAGATTATTTGTTTATTTGCTGATGAACTGTTTAAGTTCCTTGTATATTTTAGATATTAATCCCTTGTTGGATGCATAGTTTGCAAATATTTTTTTCCCATTCTGCAGGTTGTCTCTTCACTATGTTGATTGTTTCCTTTGCTGTGCAGAAGCTTTTTAGTTGATATAATCCCATTTTTCTATTTTTGCTTTCATTGCCTACCCTTTAGAAGTCTTCTCCATAAAATTTTTGCCCAGACTAATGTCTTACAGTGTTTCCCCTGTGTTTTCTTCTAGTAGTTTCATAGCTTTAGGTCTTACACTTAAGTCTTTAAACCGTGTTGAGTTGATTTTGGGATTTCATGAGAGATGGGGTCTAGTAAGCTGTCCTCTTTGCCATTCTTCCTGCCAGCCAGCATTCTCTGCTTTCCCTTACATGACGACCTACCCCTCTCCTGGCTGTGTCAAACAGTGGGCTGCTGAGCACAATATCTGCTACTGAGGAAAAAAAGCAAAAGAAAAACAAAATAGACTAGTGTGACAGGTGAAGAAAAAAGGATTCTTTCTGTCTCCATTTTGGCAAGGCCCCAAGACCAGGTCCCTTGGTCTATGCTTCAAAGTAAGATGCAAGACCACCAAAGCAGGACCAACATGGCCAAGAACAGGTCATAGTGACCTTTAGCTGATAACCCGCCACCAGACTATAAAAGAGGCTGGACAGCTAAGTGGGAGAGTGACATTTTAGCAGAGGGCTTTTAGAGAGCACTATGGGTGTACTGTAATGCTCTCTCCTCCAAGGGAGAGGGCTAAAGGATGCTTTTCTCTCAGATTAAGTCTAGGAAAAGGGGTTTCAGTGGCACAACTCAGAGTTTTACCTGTGTTTACTGGAATTTGGGGGCACAGTGGCCTGGTGTCTGATACCCTGAGAAATCTAAAGGATGAGAGATCATGGTTGGCTAGTGCTCTGACCTCAGAGTGAAGAGATGGGACTGCATTGGGTGGCCTGTCCTCCCAGACATTGTTGGGGCAAATGACACATGGATACTTCCAATGGAGCAGAAGTGGGTTGGAGGTTTTTACTTGCCCACCTCAAGGAAGCTGCAGGAGAAAGACCCTCGGCAATGAAATAGGTGTGGGTGGCAAAAATCTCATGAAAACTCCATGCAAGGAAAAGAGTCAGCAATAAACATCAAACAAAGTTCAAAAAAAACCAAAAGTAGATAGCACATCACAGTCTTTCTTCCTCTCAACCATTCTCCCTGCCTGTTCTTCTTGTCTTAACTTCAAAGAACTACAGGCAGCGTGGTGAGTGCAGAGAAGCAGCAGAAGCTCCAAGTAGGGTAACGAGAGGGAAATCAAGTGTCCCATTCCCGCTGTGGGTGGCTGACAGAGGTGGGGGCAGGGGGAAACTTTAAATGAAATAGAAAGCTTTAACGATTTTACTTGACTGGGCATATTATGGAACTAAGATGGCATGGGGGGACTAGAAGTGATGGGGTGAACTTTTATTCCTCTCCTTGACCAAAAGAGTCCTGTGCCCAGCCCAGGCAGTAAGAGCAAGTACTAGCTCTTCAAATCAGGTTTGAAGGGATGGGACAGGGGAATAAAGAATATATTTATTTTCGGATGCACCATTTTAGTCCTGATTATTAAACATAATACTGTAGTTTTATTTCTTTTTAAACACCTACGTAGACCTGCCACAGGTACTTAACCTATAAAACTAAATGTTTCTGCTTTTTTTCCCCCTAAAGTTTCAGTGTGGTGTGGACACAACTCTAACTCTGGTGGAGTCTGTCACTCTCTGAGTCCCCCTTTCCTCAAGAGCTGCAGAAAGAAATAGGACCAGGTGATAGCTCAAGTATTTTCTAGCTCTGTTGTTGTGTGATCCTATGTATGTTTTGGTTTTAAATTTGTTTCACTTTCTTCCTTTCCACAGCTCTTCATAATTTTATGTGGCTGTGGCCAAGGAGCTGAGCAAATGCGAGAAAGTCTTTCAATACTGTGAGTTACTTGCTTTATACACAGTTCCTCAGAGAGAGTTGTTCAAGAGGCTTTCACTTCGTCTTAAAGCAAAAAGAACTGTCTGCATTGTGTTGTGATGGGAATTAAACTATAGAGATTTTACAGTTCTTTGTAATTTCTAACAACCAAGAAGCTGACCTTTGGAAAAGGTGCATTCACAGGAGAGTTTCCCAGAAAAAATTCTAAATGATTCCTTATGTTTTAAAATACCTATTGATCATATTCTTTCATCACTTAATTCTCTAGTCTCTGCAAAGTGCTTGGCACATAGTAGGTGCTCAATACATATTTTTTAAATGAGTGAGTGGCATACTGTAATATAATGAAAGTAATTAATCTGTTCCCTATCCAGGAGATTAAACTTGGATATTCACTAAAGAGCATCTTATTGCTATAAAAAAGAAATACAAAGGTAATCTAGATCAAATTGAGAATAGCTTTTTTAAATGCATCTTTGTTGTTAAATCAATAGTGGATGCATTTTGGTCAAGTAATGTAATTTATCGAGTACTCTACTCTTTGGGGTGCTTTATATTTATTATCTCATTTATTCCTCACAAGAGTTTCATGAGGTCATCTCCATTTTACTAATAAAGAAAGTGATCCAGAGAAGTTAAGAGACCTACTCAAGGTGATACGGAATCATGATTTCAATCAGGTTTAGGAGACTGTTTTTTAACCATATAATTCCTTCTTTGAAAAACATCAGGGAGATTTCTGATCTCCAATATACTGTCTAGGAAGTCTATGTAAACTTCCTCTCCCATGTCTTTAGTATGATTATACTATCCTTCCAGCCATCTATTCAGCCAGTATTTATTGAACATCAACTATTATTAGCTACATATGGTCAGGAGCTGGGTATGGGTGCCTACCCTTGTGAAACGTAAAGTTTGATGAGTGAAATGGACAATTAATAAGCAATGACAATCTAATACTGTGGGGAAATATAAGGGCACATAAGAGGGACACCAAACCCAAACAAAGAGGCCACAGGAGGCTACCTAGGGAAGTGCATCTCATTCTCAGTATATTGCTTATAACTAGAATGCGGCAGCCTCAAAGCCAGAGAAGTAAAATTGGCAATGTCCCAAGCTCCTGCAAAGTGCCAGAAACTCAATAAATGCTTGTTAACTTACTGGTGCTAGCCTACCTGAAAAAAAATTTAGAGGTACCATGGTTACTACTCCTCAATTCCCCTAATCTATGATGATTATCTTTTTCTAAGTGCAGATTACTTTAGGCCTTGAGAAAGAAGTCAAATTTCCTAAATGGTACCTTAATTCTTATCAGTCCTAGAACACCATGGCTCATTCTTCTTACCCCAATGACCTGAACAAGACTTGACAATTCTAGCCACCAAATCTTACAGTGGACTTGGGCTCACATAATTGAATTAATGAAACACATTCTTTGTCTTTTTATTAAATCAAATTATGAAGGTGTACTTTTGAGCATTTGCAAATGTCACTCCTAATTAGCTCAAGTATTCTGATATAGACAAACTGTACTCAAAGTCAACAGGGTGGGTGAGCTTTTATGTGGACATTAACGGCTAATATCAGTATTTTAGCTCTAAGCCTCATACGACCTTTTAAAAAGAGGGTTAAGAAAAACAATAACATTTTAAATAGTGACTTTGGATATTTTAACCTAAAATTGATTAGTATCTAGATGTTATAATCTGTTTTTTAAAAGATTTTATGATAAAGCCCACAGTCTTTTAAGTGATCTGGTCTCATTCTAAAACATACCTTGACAAAGCAAAAGCATCATCAATCAGACTTGCACGATCAGCAGAAGAAAAGGTCTGGGGAGAAGAAGAAGAAGAGGTAAGAAACATGATTCCTAAAACAAAGTGTATTGAAAAATAATTAACATCATGAAGATGCTGTTCTTAGAACAAAAGTGAAACAATTCATAACTATTGCTATCTCTTACCTTGTGGTTGTCAGAAAGATTTAGAGCTATCGAGTCCCAAATTGATAGTTCATAATTTACACGATAAAACCCAATATGATCTGGGTTTATTTTGAGAAAACCATTTCTACTAGTATTAGAAGAGTTCAAAGTGATTCCTGTGGAGTAAATAAACACTAATGAGAACCATGTTTGCATATATTGTAAACACAGAGAAATTAGACCCAGAGGGCAAAAAGAAAAGAAGAGAAAAGAAATATTAGCTCAAGGAGTCAAGTTTGATTTGGATCCAAAGCCCCAAAACCTAATTCTTATTTATTTGCCTAACTTTAGAATGTCACTGGAGTGAGTGAGCTAAAAAAGAAATGTCATGTAAATCGATGTCCTATAATTTGTGACTTCTTACTGGCAGAAGCTTGCCAAATGGGTGAAATAATCCTGGGCTGGTCGATCCTTCAATAAAAGAAAACAATGCCTAAAGACAGAGAAGTCCATGCCTTCAGGGGTAGTCAATATATTCCTAACAGTAGTAGGTTAATTACACAAAGAATATTCACTGGAGATGACTGAGGAGGGGATAAAAATGTAAACATTTAAAAAAATATTTCATTGAAGTTAACATTCAATTTGATGGAAATTGCTATTGTTAAGTAAATAGTGATTTGAGAATCAGTAACTCTTAAAATGTCAAGAAGGCTTGCAATAGAATTGAAATCCAAATACAGCATTCTTGATTTTGTAATTAATTTCATACTTGCTCTTCCAATTTTATTTTTATTTGTAAAGTCTCCTACTTCCTTATTTCAATTGATTGCATCAATCCTTTTTCATCAATGGATTTACCAAATTAACTTTCTTTCTAAGGTAGCATTTGATATTTACACAGGGCTCCAGTACATAGATTTTAGAAACCCAACATCAAAGGAACAGAGACTTATGTTTCAGGTAAAAGACACACACTTAAAATAATAGGTATGCTCTGATATGATCAGTGTTTCTTAGCATTACTCCTACATTTTTCAATTCATGTACTCTTTTGTCTCCATGAACAATAAACAATTTAAATAATGGTATGGGAACAGTTAGTATATGTAAGGAATTTCAAATAGTTTAATGTAGGGTGAGACACTGGAAATAGAAGAGGCTGGAAATAACTATCAGGGCTTCACTGTGAAGAGCCACGTGCCACACTAAAGGAGTCCATCTTCTGAGAGGTGGGATGATTTTTAGGCAGGGAAATAACATGGTCAAGTCTGTTTTCTAGAAAGGTAATTTTGACAGTGATATGGGAGATATTTCGGAGGGGATTCTAGAGGCAGGAAGACTAACTCAGAGTCCACTGTAATCTAGGGCTGGAGAGGATGAGGGTTTACACTACTGTGGAGATGATGAAAACTGAAAGCAGGTGATGTATTCAAGAGTCATATCACAGGTAAAATCAACACTGTTTTTTGGACTTGATGTGGACAGTGGAGGAGGGAAAATGGCTTGCATGACTGGATGAATAATGGTGCTGCTATTGGAGACTAGAGGAAGGTGAGTCATTTGGGGAGGAAAGATGATTTAAATTTTGGAAGTGTTTGCACGGTCTGGAAGATATCCAGGACACAGTAGTTTTTCATAATATATGAGTAAGCTCTTCAGCAAGACAATAAGTTTCTTTAGGAACTTTCAGAGTAGGTACTTGACAAATTATAAACCCTTACCTCACTCATGTAGTATTTATCTTTCTTTGTCATTCTCTCACGGACAAGTTGTTGAAAGAAAACTAATCTTTTGGCAACCGTGTGCTTAGAATGTTTGCATCAAGAGGAGAGTCTCTTGCTAAGCATAAAGGCATATGTTACAAGAGAAAGAGCATGAACTTTGAGTCTGACAGAACTAGGATAAGATCCTTGCTCTGTGACTTACTAGCTGTGTGACCTTGGCCAAATCACTCGACCCCTCTGTGTTCCAGTTCTCCATGAGGGAAATAGGGATAAAAATTCCTCACAGGCCTGTTGTGAAGATTAAATAAGATAACATAGGTAAAGTGTTGGTCACGTAGTTACGTGTTATGTGTCCGACAGATGGTAGCTATCCCCATTATTGTGAAAGGAGATAGGCTGCCAGTTCTATAAATAGCGAAGCAAATATAAATAACACTGAAATGTTCCTGGCAATCCATCTAAATGCTGCAGTGTTTTAGTGTGCTTTATATATACCTAGTAAAGCCTGTGTAGAGTTACTGTGATTTTTCTCAATTTATAGATGAGGAAGCTGAGATCCAGGAAGTCAGCAGTTAAGGACTTTCCAAGTTCATGCTACTTTCAGAGCAGTTGTCAACAGCAAAATACTGTTGGGTTGTTCAGTTACATAATGAAGTCAGTCAGACTGAAATACTGATGCCTTTTCCTGGTGACACTTAACAGTAAGGGCGTACATTTCCTTCTGTTTCTCCGTTTACTATTCATTTTTTTCTGATTATAACAAAAGTATGTGTTCTTTATGGAGCATAGTATAAAGAAGAATATAAAAATAACCTACCACAGTTAACACGTTTTCATTGTCTGTGTATGTTATGTGTGTATCTTCCATGTACACTCACACAAACACACAATGCACATAATGACTCTTCTTTTTTTATGGTTAGTAATCCTTTTTCATCTGAAATTATATTAATGCCTTCTAATTTTATTTTATATATTTGAAAATATAAATTTAATGGCCACGAAACACTCTGTCACTCAACTTATAAATGGTTTGTTCTGTTTTTTACTAATTCTATGCATAAAAGTGTTGAATAAATTATTTCTGGGTAGGGGCTCTTTCTAGGAAATTCTTTTTTTTTTTTATTACTTGTCTAAATGATAGAGAAGACTGATAATTACCTTTTCAAAATTTCATCTAGAGGCCATTTAATTTCATCCCCAATACATTTCAGTAACGGAGAACACATGACAATTTCTTAATGTTACTATCATCTATTAATAATTAGAACAAGTTTTAGACAAGTAGACAGCTTGTAATAGCTGGAGCTTTCTAGAGAAACAAACATTTTTCCTTAATGATATAAATGCTGCGTTGCACTAATTCTTTAAGCAAATTATTTTTCAGTGTAAAATGACAGCGCTTATATCTTATGAAATTTTGTGCATCACTTAACAGTAAAACAGCTGAAAGACACAAGAGTAGTACTTTTTGACTAATGACGCACAAAGTACACTTGAAGAGCTAAAAATTTCAAGTAGGATGCATTATCAGAATTTGGGGTCAAATATGATAGTTGTGTTGCAATTGTTTACATGCCTGCATCACCCAAAAGACTGTAAGCCCCAGAGGACTAGGAACAAGACCACCTAGTTTGTATTTGTGTCCCCAGTACCTGGCATTGTGTCTGGAATTGAGCAGTCATTTTAAAGAATACTTGTTGCTCTTGCCAAAAAACAAAATGGGTAACTATGCAAGATGGTGGATATGTTAATTTGCTTCACTATAGTAACATTTTACTATCTATATGTATCCCGTAATACCATGTTGTATACCTTAAATATATACAATAAAATTTATTTTAAAAAAATAATTTGGAGTTAAGGAAGAAAATGGCGATCTCTGAAACTAAGGCTAACATAATCCATTGTAAAATGGATTGCTTATCCATTTGTGGTAATGTTTTCAACAAGTTACCCATTCAAGAAAGTATTCATGATTGTATTAGTGATAATTATAGAGTTCTTCCTAAATGTCAGCAAGTGGGTTACAGAATCTGCCTGAAAAGAAATGTGTAGTTTTAACACATAATCTGCAATGAACAGGAATTTGGAAAAATAAAACCTGCCTGTGATGAGGAAGGATTATCATTAGGGATGATTTTAGAGATTGGGAAGAATAATTACAAAGGAGAGTTGCACAGTGAAGATCTGTTAGTGTGTCTCCAGTCTGCCCAGGGAAGCAGGTACCAAATTGAGCTGGCACATGTGTTCCAGGCCTTTCGACAGGTCAGGTCTTATAGAGAACAGTGTATATGGCAAAAACCAGTTAGTTGTTTACCACACTATTCCTTTTCCTCATGGGTACAGAGCTAGACTATATGTATTAGCCTTCCTTGCAGTTAGGTAGCAGCACATGATTGAGAGCTAGCCATAAAATGTAAGCAGAAGTAATAGATGCACTTCTAAACCTGGCCTCTCTGTTATCTTCCCCTATCTTCTATCCAGATGCAAAAGATCCAGCAAGGGGTTCTAAGATCCAGGAAAGAACTAAGACAGCATTTCTAAGTCACTATTTGGTGGAGAGCCACCTAGGAGAGATGGCTGGTTAGGAATACCTCCTTTGGATCGTTGCATGGACAAGAAACTTTTATTACATCAGGCCACTATTGAAAATGTCTAAGGGCAATAATTAGATTCACCTGG
This sequence comes from Cynocephalus volans, assembly GCF_027409185.1. NCBI lineage: Eukaryota > Metazoa > Chordata > Mammalia > Dermoptera > Cynocephalidae > Cynocephalus > Cynocephalus volans. The sequence continues at coordinate 96,526,433 of NC_084468.1, read as the reverse complement.
CTAATGCAATATATCAAGCTGTCACAATCTGATGACATTTCTAAAATAATTGATCAACCTTAACTCTCCTATAATCCTTACTAAGTAAACTTTCTTCCTGGGAAGAGATGCCTAGTTATCTGACATGAGTATTCTAGTTCACTAGGCCAGTATATTTTATCTGTGTAAATTAACAAATTAGCATTATTTGTTAATCTCTTGTATGTTTGGTTTATGTGAATAAGTCTTCCAAGACTAGGTACATCAGGACTGAACTGATGACTTGAACTCTGAACCAACAAAACTGAATCCATAATCATCCAATAAAAGTTTGTACATTTCATGAGCTGAGCCTGAAAAAATGAAGAAAGTCCTTCACTCTCTGTCATCAAATAGAAAATTACATGCCCATCATTGTTTAAAATATTGCTATTACAGATTTTTTAGTAAATCCTATTTCTATGACAGTCAGAATTTGGTTATCTAAGCCATCCATAGTACATCCTCAAATCTGGAAGTAAAAGTTATGAAACCAATCATCACCAAGTCCATATCATCTCCTAGGCCTTAGACCCTCTCCCAGACCCTATGCACTTAGGAATGTCTATTTTAAAATATTATATTTTAGCAAGATTGTTTACCTGATATTGTTTGATAACCTTCAATCCTAAATGTCAGAAAGCAGAAAATTAAAAGCAAAAAAGTGGCATACTTCTAAATGTAAATGCATTGACAACAGCCAAAATAGTAGCTGATACTAAAGGTAGAGATATAACTAAAATATACACAGACAGCCTTGAAAAGCACAGCAGTCTGGGGCAAAGAAGGCTTAATTAAGCAAAGACTTACTAAATTCTTAGGATGTGCATAGCACGTTGTTGGGAATAGGTTGGACAGGGGACAAGAAATATGATGTGTAGTTTGTGTCTTCAAGGAGCGTATAATTTAGTTGAAAAAGAAAAGAGAGAGCATATGAAGTTTGAGTAACAACGATTCTGTTTAAAGTATGAAGTAATAACAGTGGAAACGAGGACTGATGAAACTGACAGCATAAAAATACCATAGACAGTGAGAGGAGAGATTATTCAAAGTAGGTTGGAATAGCCAGAAAAGCTTTTGTGGTAGAGGCCCCCTCTTCTTTTACAAATCGCATGTTTAATGTTTTTTTTAATGCTTAAAATATCACATACAATGCAAATGTAAATAAAAGACCTTGGGGGAAGTCCCACTATTGCCTGGGGAATTTCTAAATGATGTGTCATCAAAGAAACCAAGAGGAGGGAGGTAGGACTGGTAACATGAGCTGGTTGCCCATTCAGTACATTCAGGACATGTTCGTCATCTGTGCTCTGAGCTGAGAGCTGAAGATGTCCTCAAACAGGAAACAGGAACTTATTGCATAGCCTAAAAATGGAGCAGGCACTTTGAAGTAGGAAGAGATGTCTAGTTTGCTTCTGGCTAAGTGACCAGTCATGATTCTGAAGTTTCAGATAAAGGTAGGCCTGTCATCACAGTTCTGTGAACATGAGAGCCTCTTCACTCATTTGTTCATTCATTCATTCATTCAATAAACAATTATTAGGTGCTTGCTGACAGTGCCTGCTGGAGATACAGAACAACAAGGAATAAGTTCCATTTCCTCAAGGAAAATTCTGTGAGAAGGGGAGACACAGATAAGTCCATAGATATAACAAACAAACAAAAAAAGTGTTAAATGTAATGACAGTGGGATAGAGAGGAGTGCAAGAGCTCCCTGCTCTCTCACTTTCACAGTCACACTCTGTCCAGCTCGCCTGTCCCCTCCACACACTTGGTCGATCACCCATTTAGTCCCTGAACTCTCGCCTAGGTGTTCTTTTCTTTAGTAACCTCCCTGAACCCCCAAATCGAGGCTGTTGCTTCTCCTGTAAGTGCCCTGCACTTCTTGCATTATGACACCAAGTACTGATGACACAGAATTATATCTGCCTGATGAGCCATCCCTAGACAGTCATCTATGCAAGGTGAAGGACTGTTTTGTTTTTGTTTTTGTTTTCTCCCCCAGCATTATCTCCACACCTACCTCTGTGTCTGGCATTTAAGTTAGTTTTTAATAAACACTTACTTGAAAGAATTAATTAATTAATTAAGGATTACATTCATTATTCCAAATATTCTTTCTAATAAGTACATAATACATATTAGAACAATGTTTATTGTGAACTCTTGAAATTTATTTTATGAAGCACTTGAGTAAGCTATAGTTATCTGCAAAATTCACTTGTATAGAAACCTCGCTCCATGAAAATGCTGGATAAACTGTGTTAAGGTTGATGAATTATTCATGCTTTTAAATTTGTAAACAGCAAATCAAGCAGCTGCTGAGAAATTCTTCCAAACCTTAATTAACCATGAGGACCAACGGGGAAAATATGTACTAATGTAACCAAATTTATTGAAAACCTTCCAATGAAATCCTAAACTTGTCATGCTGTCAGTGCTGTTACACGTTATTGTCTTTTTTCTGTCTTCTCCACTTTCCTCTGTCAAATGTGCTTATGAGTAAGACAGTGGTCAGAAGATAGACCACAAAGATAGAGCTTGGTATTCAAATACAACATAAATGTATATCAAATACCAAGAAAAAATGGCCTTGATCTTGGGAATTTGGAAAAAATTCAGAAAAATCGTTGACCACTATGTTATAATAATTGTTAGCATAAATGACCAAGAGAAAACTTTGTTGTAATGGCAATCCCTGTCAATAAGGGTTCCAGAAAGGAGTCTTACCTCCATAATAACAAAGGTGTTAGAGTTTGCAGTAAAAATAAAAATCACAAAAGAGTTCATAATAAAAGAAAGGAAAAAAAAATCCAAAATTTAAAAAAACCTACTGGATCCACAGAAAACCTAGTACATAAGTGTTCATAGCAGCATTATTTATAACAGACAAAAGATGAAAATGATCCAAATATTCATCAACCAATGAATGGATAAACAAAATGTGGTTTATCAGTATAATGCAATGTGATTTGGCGATACAAAGGAATGAAGTACTGATAACATGGACAAACCTTGAAAACATTATGCTAATTGAAAAAAGACAGTCACAAAATGCTATATATCATTTCATTTATATGAAATATCCAAAATAGGCAAATCCATAGAGGCAGAAAGTAGATTAATGGTTGCCCAGGGCCAGGGGTATGGGAAGACAAAGGGGTGATAGCTGATGGGTATGGACTTCTCTTTGAGGTGATGCAAATGCTCTCTTCACTGTGGTGATGATTATTCATATATGTGAATATACTAAAAACCACTGGATTTCCACACTTTAAATGGGTGAATTGCATGCGATGTGAATTATGTCTTAATAAAGCTGGAAACAGGGTAAAATTTTACTTGCCGGGGGAAATCATAATTAATGTTTTAGAACATTTTTCAGGAGCAAATAGGCATATGCAAATAAGGTATGGGTGATCTACTTTTATCCTTAAGAAGCCGAGGGCGAAAGACCATACCAAATGCTATTCTGAAACTGAGTCCTCATGGGACAGATTTTGAAACACAAAACAAGTATAACAGTAAAAGTATAAAAACCAGGATTCTTCTGTGATTAGTGCTGAAACCAGTCTTATTTATATTTTTTTCAGTGATCTGGAGGTCAATGATAAGGTCTTGTTTTTATATAACTTTAAAATTTTTCGAGTAAGGAAAAGACAAATCAATGGAGACAGAAAACAGAAATATATTTCAAGAAAATGATTGGTTTAATTTGATGAGACCATAAAAAAAAACCCAGGCCTATCACATAACATTTTAAGAAATGTAATGGCTTCCTTATCTGAAATAAAGAAAAAACAAAAAGAAAGGAAAAAGGAAGAAGGCAAGGAAGGGAGAGAGGGAGGGAAAGGGAAGGAAAGAAGAAAATTTACACACTGATCTTCCAATGGTTGGGTCTGTGGCCCTTCTCCTTTGGATATGGATATTTATTATTGTGTCACAATCACAGTAAATCATCAAAAAGAGTATCTTGAGGTAGAAAAGTTCTCATTGTAGATAAAAATTTGGAATCACCAATAAATTATTCAAGAGGTCTTTTAGCTGAAATTTACATAAGTTCCAGCTGTCTTCTTGCTTCTTTACACTTAGTTTAATGTAGTACATCAATTCAAAGAAGAAATAAATCATTTGATAATATTTACCTCCTCCTTCTGACCTATTGTAGACTATAGTACTGGATACTTCATCTTCAGTCCATTTAACTGGAATATTCCATGTGTAACTAAAATTTTTAAAAAATAAAGATTTTACTTTATTACTAAAAGATAAAAAAATTCAAGTAAAAATAACTAAAAAGCAATAGACAAGCATTTTTGCTTATAAGTGATTATCCAGTCTGTAGAATACAATTAATACAGTTAATACAAAACTCTTTAGTGATGAAACTATGCCATGTAATGGCTCTTAATTTCTACAAATCTATAAAATATAGAAATCTGCACCAAAAATTAGCTAAGAATAAAGAAGGTTATTTCTGTAAAATGCTTTGAGGCTTTGGAATAAAAATATTGCATAAATCACATAAATATAACACATTATATTATAATATTGAGCATTCAGGCATATACATGCACAAACTCTAATATGCTATATAGTTTTGGTCAAGGAATACAAAACATTTTTAGAAAACAATTTGTAAAACTCTGTGAAAGAAATAACACATTTTAGAAACTGTTGAAATTATACCAACACCCATATGATCCAGCAATCCTTCTTCTGGGTATATACCCAAAGGAATGGAAATCATCATGTTGAAAGGGTACCTGCACTCCCATGTTCATCGCAGCTCTGTTTACAATAGCCAAGACATGGAACCAACCCAAATGCCCACTGATGGATGACTGGATAAGGAAAATGTTGTATATATACACCATGGAATACTACTCAGCCATAAAAAAGAATGAGATGCTGCCATTTGCAGCAACATGGATGAGCTTGGAGAAAATCATGTTAAGTCAAATAAGCTAGGCACACAGGGAAAAATACTGCATGTCCTCACCCATAAGTAGGAGCAAAGAGAGAAAGAAGGAAGGAAAGAAAGACCACAGTGATGTCTTTGAGGAGGGAGAGAGCACACCTAGGGCTGCCAGGGGAGCTGGGGGAGAGATGTCAGGGAGAGGTTGGTTAGGGGGCACAGGGAATAATTGCAATTTGTGGCAATGGGCATGCTGGTAGTATTGATCTGATCATCACATCTTGGGCACAGGTGGTGACAGTCAGCTTTGTATCCATGAATATACATAATCAACAACAACAAAAAATATACCAATACCGCCATCCCCCAAATCTTCTAATGCTCTACTGTAAGTATCTCCTGTTTATGATCATGAGAATCAGTGTGCTCCAAAGGAAAAATCATCAGGTAAGCCTGTTTCAAGGATTTTCAGTTGTTCTCTTTAGCTACTTAGTATTTTCTCACAGAGTGGCAGTGGGGGGAGTTAACTTTATATTTTGATATAAAATATACTCAACACTCTTGTGACTCCCTGAGTCACATCATATTGGTCTAGGTGGTCAAATTTTCCTTTGTTCTGGAATGAACCATTAATTTTCAGAACTAGCATTACAGCAAGATCTCCAGGTTTCTCTGAATTTCATTTACTGTGAGAGGGCTGAGTGTCTGAGGCTTCCAGGAGGAGAGGCTGGTAATGGGCCTCAACAGGGTGAGCACGACCAGCTTTCTCAATGCTTTTCCAGTTCAGGTACCAACCTACGTTTTGGAAGTAGCTAATTTAATAATTCTGAGTGCTCTTCATTCTTTGATGCTTGGACAGTAAAGTACTTTGGCCATTTTAATTTTTGGAAACACCTGAGTATGCTACTGGTGTGACTTAATTCCCAAAGCCCTGCATTGTCAGCCAGAAAACAGGTTCTGTTACCTGCCTCATAGAGTACAAATCATAGAGCGTGTCAATAAACTTCTTTCAGTTCTCTAGAAATATGGGTATGACTACTATAGTAGATGAGGAAAATATATGAAATGAAGATTGTTCTCTGAAAATTTATTTGAGTGAATTCCCTCCACATTATATTTATTTTTTAATTAGAAAGTTTAGCAGCAACCAAATCTTTGGAACACCTGACACACCTTTCTAGCCCACGGCCACGCTCCTAGTCTGGGCCCATCTCCTTCATCCACCTTCACATGGGTCTCTGGCTGCAACATCATCCTAACTGGTCTCCCTGCCTCCACTCCGGCCCCCCGCCCCCAACCGCTGATCTATTCTCCACAGTGCAGCTGGAGGGGAACTCTGAAAAATGAAATCCTGCCAATTCTCTCCTCAGAATCCTTGAGTTTGCACACTATTGTCCAAAATCTTTACAACGCTCTGCATACCTGCTCCCTGCCTTCCTCTCCTCTGTCTCCCACTGCTTTTCCCAGTCACTCTCTGCTGTCCAGTGTCTTAGAGCCAGACAGCCTGGGTTCAGATCAAAGCTCCATCATTTACACTCTGTGTGACCCTTAACAAGTTTCTTAGTCACTCTCTGCCTCAATTTCCTGCTATAATAAAATATATCTCCACTCAGTCAATGCTCAATAAGTGTTGGATATTATATGTACGAGGCTCCTTTTTAACTTTCATACATGCTGTAGTTTCTATTTTGAACATCCCAGACAGTCACTCTCCCCAACACCAATTTGCTCACCTTAACTATCATATCCTCAGGAAAGCAAGTCTTCTGTGACCCTCCCTACCTACCCCACCTCCTGCCCAACCCCCACCCCCCAATTAATTCAGGCTCAGCAAATCAGTGGACACATATGACAGGAGAGAATAATTACTGTGAAACTTTCTCAATGGAAGTTCATTTCACAAGAGAGAAATATCTTTTAATTTTAATATCCAAAGGCTCTAGCAGTATTAAAGTTGGCCAATCTAATTTGCTAGAACAGAAGACAGTAACTTTAAAGGAACACTTTCTGAAACACCTTCTTCACACCCTCTAATTTTCCTTCCTCATGTTATTCTAATTGCTACTGAATAATTGATCTTGTGATCATTTCTATATGTGACTATAAAATAATGTCAACGAAATCATTAAGAAAGAGATCAAGAGGATAAAGGGTCTCTGCAGTAGATAGGATCAGGCAGTGGAGAGTAGACACCTGGGGTGGGGGCGAGGGGAGTGGATGCAAATGTCTTTCTACCTAAACCAAGTATTAAAAAATTGAAAGAAGGAACAATAAAAATTTGGCATGGGTGAGATTGGAACAATGTCCAGGGGACCAACGACGTGCCATGTTGCTCCCCTATATATATATATATATATCCTAGCCAGGATCCACCACTGGAGGGACTCAGGAAGGTAACTGGGTCTGGGATGATGTCCCCAAAGTGGTGCATCCTGGTTCCTGAACATTGACTGAGTGGCACTACTTTAAGCACTTTTGATATATTTTATAAGAACAGATGAGGACACTGAGGCAGAGAGTGATTAAGAAACTTGTTCAAGGTCACACAGAGAGTAAATGATGGAATCTTGATTTGAACCCAGGCTGTCTGGCTCCAAAACAATGGACAGCAGAGAGTGACTGAGAAAAGTGGTAGGAGATGAAGGCGACATATGGAATTTGTAATTTTAGGTGAAATACTTAGAAATACTTAGAAAATCTTAGAAGTCTACAAAAATCTCATTTTGTAAAGTGTTTGATTTTAACATAATGACATGTCCAAAAAGTTGGATATACTTGAGTTTTAATTTGTTGGATTTATAAAAATATATAGGAGTTTTTAAAAATTAGATTTATAAATCTGCTTCTTTAGGTGTTTAGGTGTCTGTATTTTGAAATTATAATGAATTTAGTGAAATTTTAACTAGTGGTGTTTAGAATAATTTAATTAAATTTATAGGTTTCTTACAAAAAATATATACAAGAGAATTTGATTAAGTTCCAAGTGCTGTTTAAATACTCGGGATAATTTAATTAGTACAATTTGTAGATAAATTTGCCACTAATCAAAAACTAGAAAAGCTGGTGTTGAAAAGCCACAGTCTCCTCCTCCACCTTTCCCACAGGCCAGCACCTCTCTCAGAGGCATCCCCTTTAAGTGCTTCTGGCTTTAAGTTCTCCTGTAGTTTAACTCTAACTCTAAATGCCTGTATTTTTTCATTTAGACAATATTTATTAACTCGCCCATGAGACTGTTTGAGCTCATTTATAATACTCTTTTATTCCATTCCCCTTTTAAACATACAATTTAACAAAATAAAATTATTTTTAGGTATTCTATAGGTTATGATTGTACCTCTCAATAATATACTCATACCATCATTTCTTGCTTTGTAAATGTTAGCATTACTACTCTGCTAACTGTCAAATGAGGTTATCCATGGGAGTGCTGGTAAATGCTTAACAACCTGTTCTTAGAAGGCAAAACACAGAGTTTGCCTATTTCCACGTAATACTCCCATCATGACCAATTTCCCATCATTGCCAACACGATGTCAGTGACACCATGTTGACATCATGCACACCCCTGAGTTAGTACCCTGAAACTTTCTTCCTCCTTTACTCCCTCTTCCACCTTCTTTCTTCTGTCAGGTATTTTTCTTGTTACAATCTTAAGACAGTTTGTATTTACAATCTATTCTGCCACCATAACAAAATTTGTATGTGTTATCCATTGCTTGGTTAAAAAAGTTAAAAGCCAATAAATAACGTTCATGAAATTGTACTACGCAGTACACATATTGTTGGCCAAGCAGTATGTGGAGTTATATCTCCCTCTCTGTGGTCCTATTTCATGGTCCCTCAGCCACTTACATAAAATTTCCCTGACGTCATGGTCAAATGGATTCCTTTTTCTTATACTCTATCAATGGTAAAAAATTATTCCACCTGCTTCACGTTTTGGATCACAATATTAATATACAGTCTTTGATTTTGGTTTTTCTAATTTTCCTCTTTATGCTTGACCAAACTGATGGGCCTTCATCAAGTCCTCAAGTTTTTCCATCCTCCCAATCACTATCCACTAAGGAGGATTTCTCTTGTTCTGGGAGATCATCTACCTTGGGCCCTGCCATCCTGCTGTTACAAGCACTCATGGCACCATGACATTTCCTTTCATGGCTTTTATAGGTTGGATGCACCATTTTCTGGATCCTGTGTCCCAGATTCGTCCATATCCCCTCTTTCCCTTTCTCTCTCTCTCTCTTCTCTCCTCCAATCTCCCAATCCCACCTGCAGCCTTAAGTAACTTTTTAAGAAGTGTTATGTGGAGAGCAATTTCTCGTGCTCCGTATCTGAAAATGTCTTTACTGTACTTTCACACTTGGTCTAGTTTGACTGGGTACAGAATCAGAGGTTGAAAATATTTTATGCTTCTATAATTGGGAGCCATTGCTCCATTCTCTTCTTGCATTCAGAGTTGTCATGGAGAAGTCTAATCCCACATTAACTTATGTCTTTGTTTTTCAAAATTTCATGAGAATGCATCTTAATATATTTTTGGGTTTTTTTCCTTTTGGTACTGTGTACTCAGTGGGGCCTTTTAGTCAGAATCCTTGCTTGCTTTATTATTTCTTTGATTTAACTTGCCCCTCAAGTGTCTCTGTTTTCTTTTGTGGGGACTCCTATTAGTTGGGTGCTAGACTTTCCGTATTTGTCTTCCCCTTCACATTTGCTAGCTATAAGTGTGTTAGCCCTATATTTGTAGAGAATTCCCCAAATTTATTTCTAATTGGCCTGTTAATTTCTTGACAATGAAAAATTTAATTTTCCAGAGCTCTTTTGCATTCTCAGTTTGTCCTTTCCAAGACCTCCTGCTTTTAGTTAGTGGGCATCATAGCTACTTTCATTTCTGAATATATTTCGTAAATTTATTTTCTGTTTTCTCAATTATGTTTCTTACAGACTCAGGGTTTTGTTTTTTGTTTGTTTGTTCTCACGGGATTTTAACCTTTTATGCTTCTAGATTTTTTTCACTTATCTTGTGATCCTTGATTGTTCAAAAGAAGAAGTAAATTAATTATCCTTGATGGCTCGTATGTACTCTCTCTGCTATTGAGCAGGAGCTCTGACAGGGGGCTCTGTGTGTATGAGGGGCTGGCGGCTCCAGCCCACCCGTCCCACAGATGTCATAATGAGGAAGGCTTTCCTCTGAGAGTCCCAACCAAATGGAAATCCTCAGCTCTTCTTCACTGTTTTAGTTGATATTTTTGGGAAACAAGCCCTCTGGATTTTTGGCAGGCAGTCACTGCCAGATTTTTGAGAGCTCCGTACAGAGAAAAAAAATGTTAGCCGATGGACAGAAGGTGGGGTGGGAGGGGCAGGTACAACAGACACAATCGTCCAGAGTCTAGACTTCACATTAATTGCCCTATTTTTGGCCTCACTTCTCACTCCTCGTGCTGACACTGAGCCCTGAGCCTGTGGAGGGATACAGAAGTCCCCTCATTATGAGCTGGCCTCCTTATTTTGTTTTCCCTTTGCATTTATCCTTCTGCTTTTCGTCTTCCAGAATTCTATGATGCGTACTGCCCCTTCCCTTTATTCTCTCTACTCTTACAGGCTTATTTCTGTTAGGGCTTCCATTCCTCTATTCAATGACATCTGGGAAAAATAGCACACGCTGGCAAGTGCTCGGCCCACCATTGTGAAGCTGGACACCATTCAGCGGTCTTTGAATCCCCTTGTTCTCCTAAAGGCACCGTGCCTTTTTACTATCACCCATCAGCCACGTTACTCAAGAGCAGGATCTAAGCAAATGACCAGTATTTCTGCCAATTTTCTGCTTTTCTTTTAAAGTGCATTATAGAGCCTTACCCAAAATCTGACACTGGCTGGGAAGGATCTGCTGCTGAGTCCAGCAGAAAGCGTTTCTGTGTTACAGTCCTCACATAATCTACATTAAGCACCGGGTAACCCATCTGTCTAGTCCAGGTGTCCATTACTTCTGCCACTGGTAGATTACTTGCCTAAGATTGAAAAAAAACATGAAGATTAATTAACAAATAAAGGAAAATAAAAAGGTAGAATAGTCAGGTGAAGATATGATTGGTAAAACATTTGTAAATCAGGTAAAAAAAATATTGGGGGATAAACTCTTCCTTACCTCTTCCAGTGCTTCCCAAAAATCTGAAGTTTTTGCATTCTTGAATTGGAATTTCTGCAAATAAATCTGTATGTAAAAGATAACAAGTATTTTAGAAGTTAATGTTTGCTTTTGTTATACTTCCACAACATGAACTAAATCCTGAGTTACATTTCATTCTAATGTATAATATAGCCAGTCAATCTAGAATGAAAATTAAATGGTATACTGTATGCAAATCATTTCATAACCTATAAAAACACTGTAAAATAATATTTTATTTGTGCAGCATAATGGATATTTTTCAGATCAATGAAATTTTTATTTGCTTTTTATGTTTTTTTGTTGTTTTGTTTGTTAGACCAATGCAGTTGTGACCAGGAGTGGGGAAAGAGCTTAATTCTTTTGAGGCAGGCAATCTAAGACTCTTAAGGGCAGTCAAGGGCTCAGCAAGCACTCGACAGTTCACAATATTCTTGATCCATTGACTATGAAGAGAGATCCATATTCTATGATCTTCAATTAGTGGTTGTATCATCCACCCTCATTTTCTGTGGTCTTCCCTCACCTTAAACACTAGATGACTCCATCACACACAAGTGACTGAAATGGTATGTAAAGATGAAACAGGTGATCAAGGCTCTAAGCCAGGGGTCAGCAAACCTTTTCTGTGAACAGCTAGATAGTAAATATTTCAGGTGCTGTGGGCCATATACCTTCTGTCACAACTACTCAGTTCTGCTTCTGTAGCACAAAACCAGCCACAGACTATAGGTAAATGAATGAGCATGGCTGTCTTCCAAAAGAACATTATTTATCCCCATTGATATTTGGATACCATACAAGTTTCATGTGTCATGAAATATTCTTCTTCTTTTGATTTTTTTCAACCATTTGAAAATGTAGAAACCTTTTTCAGCTCACAGATCTTTAAAAAATGTGTGGTAGGCCAGATTGGGCCTACAGGCAGTAGTTTGCTGACCTCTGCCACGAGAAAATGAGTACACAACCTATTGAATAGCAATAATGGTAATAATGATGAGGATGGATGAATTGGGGAAATTATTCACTTTAAAAAACATCTTCAGAGCCATCCCATGGCTCACTTGGGAGAGTGTGGTGCTGATAACACCAAGCCACGGGTTCAGATCCCCTTACCAGTCATCTTCAAACAAACAAACAAACAAAACATCTTCACTCTTCAAACATTTTAAAAATACAAATCTCTTAAATAGAAGGCTCCCCCTTTTAGAGATTCTGTTCACAAAACCTATCTGTGTACACAAGTTTTCAGATATAGTGTGATATAGCTCCAGAGAAAATTCCCAGCCTTCTCCTAATCCCGTACATCACTTGGGGTTCTCCAGGAAACTTAGCACAGTTCACTCCTCTGTTATTTTCTAGAGTTGCATGGTTTAAAATGTCTTTGATAGAAATAAAAACTTCTTAAGTTTTTTTGTTTTTGTTTTTGTTTTTGCTGGCCATTACAGGGATGGAACCCCAGACCTTGGTGTTATCAGCACCACACTCTAACCAACTGAACTATTAAGTGTTCTTAATGGTTAACTTTGCACACATCATTTTCACTCTAAGTTGCTATAATTTTTAGTAGGTGCTGTACCTAGGTCAAATTATCTTCTAAATTCCTCTTCTTTTCAGGTATAGAGAGATAAAGCAATATTAGCAGGACCCCAAGAAGCCTGGAAGAGTGTTGAGGCCCGTTTGTAATGCGGCCTCCGTATTGGTTCTTTTGATCAATTCACTTCTCGGCATGACCACCAGAGGGCAGAAAAGGCAGGGAGAAGAAGCAAGCACTGTCAATGTCGGGTACTCCTTCCAGGGTGTTGCACCTATCACAAATTGTATCTTAATAAAATAATTGGATACTTGGTATAATAATAATTAAAACCATTGCTATGTGTAAATGACACTTTCTGTTGAATAGTGTCTTCTTAAAATTAATTTAGAGGAGTTTATTTGTATACTCACAATGTCCTGAGTTTAGAAACATGCAATCTAAAAGAGAACTTAAATACCATTTAATGTAACTTGCACATTTTTGAGGTAAAGGAAACTGTTCTGCCTATCTGGGTGCCTACAAAGGTGAAGAGATTTGCCTGAGATTACTATGAAGAGAATTCTGAATCCTGGATCAGTGTGTGTGCTTTTCATCACCACTGTTGTTACTGTTTTTTAAATTGCAACTTCTAAGGCTGAATGGAAATTTATATAAACAGTACATTAAAAAGTACTGATTTTATTTTGTCTAGATTAGTCCTTCTGAATATTCTATATTATGAAATTTCCTTCCTCATCTTGAATAACCACGACATAGTCATTCCAGTCAAAATTATATGATGAGAAATGCCTACTTAGCTCTTTTGCCCATTTTTTAATTGGGTTGCTTGTTTTTTTCTTGTAAAGTTGTTTGAGTTCCTTGTATATTCTGGATATTAATCCTTTGTCAGATGTATATTTTGCAAATATTTTCTCCCACTCTGTTGGTTGTCTTTAGGATGGCTAAAATCCAAAAGACTCTGAATGATAAATGCTGGCGAGGTTGTGGAGAAAAAGGAACTCTCATACATTGTTGGTGGGACTGCAAAATGGTGCAGCCTCTATGGAAAATGGTATGGAGGTTCCTCAAACAATTGCAGATAGATCTACCATACGACCCAGCTATCCCACTGCTGGGAATATACCCAGAGGAATGGAAATCATCAAGTTGAAAGTATACCTGTTCCCCAATGTTCATCGCAGCACTCTTTACAATAGCCAAGAGTTGGAACCAGCCCAAATGTCCATCACCGGATGAGTGGATACGGAAAATGTGGTATATCTACACAATGGAATACTACTCAGCTATAAAAACGAATGAAATACTGCCATTTGCAACAACATGGATGGACCTTGAGAGAATTATATTAAGTGAAACAAGTCAGGCACAGAAAGAGAAATACCACATGTTCTCACTTATTGGTGGGAGCTAAAAATAAATAAATAAATTCACACACACACAAAAACCGGGGGCGGGGGGAGAAGACATAACAACTACAATTCCTTGAAGTTGATATGAAAAGCAAACAGAAAGGACATTGTTGGGTGGGAGGGGGTAGAGGGAGGAGGGAGGGAGGTTTCGGTAATGGGCCACAATAATCAACCACATTGTATATCGACAAAATAAAATTAAGAAAAAAATAAAATAAAAAATAAAAACCAGGTTAATTTTGGAAAAAAAACAAAAAAACAAAATTACATGATGATCTAGGTCATAGCCCCTCAGTAGTTGGTATTGGTAAGCACAAGAGGAAAGGGGCAATGTTTCTATTACTAGTATCCAGAAAGGGAAAGAATACCTTGCAACTGAGCCATTCCTATCTTATCAGGGATACTATTGATACCAGAAGAAAAAAGAAAGAAGAGAGATATTTCTCAGTTATTTCATAACCACGCATGATTATAATGGAATGCCCCATTATCTATTATACTTTTTTTATGTACAAGAACAGCTTTAAAGACTTTTCCCATTGGTGATTTTGCTCTTATTTCCCCCCACCCTGTACTTATTTTGCTGTCTGAGTTTGGGTTTGGGGGTGAACATGAAAGAGAGCGGACGACTGGCCAGCCCCAGACTTAGCACTACACCAGGTCAGCTAATGGAGAGTCACTATTGGCAGATAGTTGGTATTTGCAAGGCAAAGACCTCGAACTCCAGTTCCACAGATTGTGGGATTTAAGGGCAACAATCACAGTGTGATGATAATAGCTCAAGGAAGATACCGTTTGGGTGCTTGAACCATGTAAAGCAATGTTTCAGTTGGTCTGAGTATGGCCTATATGGATCATGTACTATTTTCAGATATTAGCTAGTGTTTGAAGCTTGAAGAAAAAGAGTGACTGTTTTGGTATTTTTTTATTTTTATTTTTTTGTAAGTTCATTCCATAGCACTACACTGGTATGAAAACTTAGTATCTATTCATCCTACTTCAGTTTCCAGCACCTGCTATAGTCACAGTTAGGGTAGAGGAAGACTGTTTTCACTTGAGAAATATTAGTTCTAGAAAAGACTTTTTTTATTAATTGTAACATAGACACTGAATTAAAGGAAATATGCGAGTTATTGAATTATTAGAATAGCTAGTCACTTCTAAGAACTCTTTTGGTATTTCCCTAAAAAAATTAATATGAAAGATCATTTAATTTGAAGTTGCTCTGAAGATACCAAGAATGTGTTATTTATCAATTATTGTTTAATTTACAATGAAAATTATGCAAATGAATTGTAACTTAATTTTTGAAAATAAATTCTCTTTCTTTATTTCCATGTTTATATTAGTTGGTGTAGACTAGTCACTCATTCATTCAACAAACATTTTCTGAATCACCTAAAATGCGTAATGCATTCTACTTGGCACTGGAGTATATTCAAGGATACAGAAGATAGAGGTCCTCACTAAAGGTGCTTACGGTGAGAGAAGATATGATAAAATTTGAGTCTGAAGCTGGGGGAAAAGTTACAAGATGTTTCATGTACGCATAAGCACAAGTACATAGCTTCTCTGTACCTGATGTCCACACAGAATATTTTATTAATGAACAAAGGAGTTAAATGTACTGATAAACACTTACTCCCTAAGTATTTCCTAAATCCTGGCCTCATTTCTTAATAGTCATCTAGGAATTTTAGTATTGGGTAGAAGGGGCCCGTTACCTTTTGGGGTAGTGTAGAGAGGGCTAAATGCCACGTGAGAAGTGCTGGGAGTGAGAACTCTAGGAAGGGTGGCATCGGGCTGGGGAAACTTGTCCAAAAGAAGCACTGGTACACTCTGCCAAAGCTGGTGGGGGCACTGCTCAGACCTATGCTGTGTTTTGGGGGCTGGATGCCATCAGCAGTGCTCTTTCTCACTGCCTGATTATCACAGCAGGGAGGGTGGAGACAAAAGGAAAAGAGGAGGAAACCATTTCTAGACTGGAACGGGGCCAACCTGCAGACAGGACAGTTATATGGACACATTGTAGCTACTTCAATAACAAAACAAAAAAACCCTGAGCCAATTGGCTTAGTGTCAACTAGAAGAACAAAAATGAAACTGAAACTTCCACTGGAGTAGTATCCTTAAGTGGAATGTGAGAAATGCTCTAGAAAGTTTATTGTCACTTCTGTTTACAAAAGGAAGCAGGTCCTCTCTATTCATTGACTGCATTACAATAAGAATATTTATAGCGGTCATTCTCTAATCCAATAACAAGGAAGAAGTCTTACACTACCTATAGTACTCACTGTAAGGGAAGACTCTTATAGATATATTTAAATGTTTATGTCATGTTTCTATGGAATGAACTGTGCTCCCCTGAAATCTATATGTTGAAGCCCTACTCCCCAGTGTGATGCTATTTGGAAATGGAGCCTTTGGGAGCTATTCAAGTTTAGATGAGGTCATGAGGGTGAGACCCTCACGATGGAACCAGTGTCCTTACAAGAGACACCAGAAAGTTCTCTCCCTCTCTCTCTCTCTGCGATGTGAGGACACGGTAATGTGAGGACATAGTAATGGCCATCTACAAGCCAGGAAGAGGGCCCTCACCAGAGACTGGACTGGCCGGCACCTTGATCTTGGACTTCTCAGCATTCAGAACTGTGAGAAAATAAATTTCTGTTGTTTAAGCCACCCACCTATGGAATTTTGTTATGGCAGCCTGAGCTGACTAACATATACATAAAGGGTATCAAAAATAACTAAGTAATCTTTTTAAACTTCTTCATGAGACTTCTGCTAAATGATAATTACAGATACAATGTAGGCACTTAACTGAATATGAAATCACTTTTTATCTTTTGCTGTATTATCTATCCCCAGACACAGAAAGTAAAAAGGCAATTATCCTTAAGTAATCACATATCTTAACATTCATGAGCCACATATCAGTGTAATTTATTTTTAATACTATTAAAACTGATAGGGATGCCTGGTTGGGTCACTTAGTTAAAGTGTGGTGTTGGTAACACCGAGGGCAAGGGTTTGGATCCCCGCACTGGCCAGCCACTAAAAAATAAATAAGTAAAATAAAAATAAAAGTAATAAATCATACCTGGCATCCTTTTTGAAATTTCTCTGGTGTTATCCAGTCTTCAAGCATTCTCAGAATGGAAGCCCCCTACAATGGAAAAAAATGACAAATTAAACTAATAAAGGATATGTAAGGAACAAATATCAGTATCATTATTGTAAGTAGTATTTCCTGAATATATTGTGATATTATTTCTTTAAGATGATTATGCTAAATTATGGTTATAGCTCTATGATTTTAGGGTAAAAATACCACTTGGCATACCCCTTGTATCTGTGTTTCTAAAATAACTAAAAAGTAAAGAGAAATTGCTAAAATAATCATCATTTCAGTGCCTTGAGATTCAAATAATTATTGCAGTTCTCCAAGTAAACCAGCAGAGGGGGCTTTCCTAATGAAAGAGAAATATGAGTCAAAAAAATCGTGTTATCTGATGAAGAAAGTAGTTTTACGGTAAAATTCTGGCACCTTACTAAAAATACTTCCATCCGGAAAAAAAAGAATCATATTTAGTAGAAGGAATTACATAGTTGAGGAAATATATGGTCATACAGTTTAATATAAGTAGATATATAATTTAGGCAAAAATTCCTTCTGTTCAAAAGTGGCTTATCTCATTTGGTTTTCGTTTGTCTGAAAAATCTGATGAATACCTCTGCTCTCTATTTTTTTTTTATGTATTATAAGATTGGTACTAAAATTCACTACTTATAAAATTTTTATTAATTTTCAAGCAACTAATGAGAAAAACATTGCCTCCTCACTTAAGTTAGTAATTTTTACTATAATTTATTCAGCATTCTAAGTTATTTTTGTACCTAGTAAGAAGGCTAAAGGCTTAAAAACATTTATTTATGGCCTAATATTTTAAACCCATGGAGTGTCTAGGACTCAAGGAGAAACTGATTCAATACATATAAACTACTCCCATGTGAGTTATTAGAATAGAGTATAAGTGGATTAAAAATTTCATTTTAACAGAAAGACAAAAATAATCACTGATAATGTAAAAGAAAAATGAACAAAAGAAGTCTGAAAAGATGCCATGGGACTAATATGAGAAGGAAAACCAAACAATATGATGCTATAAATTTCAAATACTAATATATAGAAATTTTTTTCATTCCAACCAATTTTATCTAGTATTCATTTTAATAATTATAATATTTTAGACTTATATAAAACTTTAGGTATCACTTAGGATAAAATGTATTAATTGCATTAGCTTTTGACCAACTTAATGCCATGGATAAACCATGAGAAGCTGAAGTGGAAAATGACTAAAACAAAATTTTAAATTATGTTATGTACAGGTATGAAATATGCTGGAAAGAGAAACTATAGGGAATGTTGTGGGAGAAAAAAGGTAACATAAAACTTTGGATTATAGATTTTCGGCAACTTTTTGTAAAATTTCAGTGGATAAAAATATCTCATCTACAACATGCCAATAAAGTCATCTTTAAATCTCATCTGAAAATGGATAAAAGTATCCAACTGAGTTGGATTTAAATGTTTATAGGGAGCACTAAAGGACTCTACTAGAAAAGGTTCCCAAAACAGGGTACTTCAAAAAGTTTATGGCAAAATAGAATTAAAAGATAATATAAATCTTTGCAGGAACTTTTTGAATATCTCTCATCTATGGCTTTTCTTGTTGACTACGGAGCAGAAAAAAGATTTATTTTCTTTATTAAAAGATCAAATAAAACAATTTTAAATTTGATAATTAAAGTCTAAATGTTCAATTATCTGAATGAAAATAGTTAGAAACAAAAATGAAAAGAGAAATTTTTTAAAATCTGATTCAAAATCCTGTGGCAATGAACAGTATTGATCAATTCCACTGAGAAGTATAAACCGTTGAATATTCAGCACTCAGAATAAGTTCTACAATGTTTTCCAAAGCTCATTGGCACAGTCTAACCATTTTTACCATCCTCAGGCATCTACTAAAAGAAAAAACACTAAACAGAAAGATGTTCAAAACAATGTCGTATTTTCCCCACCTTGCTATAGGATATTCCATCAAAAACAGATGTTATTTCAGCAGGGGTAGTCACAGTGACAACAATTGGATGTGAAGACGTTAAAGAATCATCCTCGTGTACCGGCAATACATCTTCAAGTAATATCTGGTCATGCTGAAAGGACAGAATGAACCAAAGAAATATAGTGCTTTATACTGGTTTATGATTTAAAATACCATATATAACAAAAATTGAAGGAAAATAAATATAAATGACAAATTAATTAAAAACAAACATTAAGTTTTCTAATTAATCACATTTTGCACTGGTTAATCCATACTGATTATACTCCCTTCTTCTGATTTATAACTCCTTCGACTTCTTCTTCCCCTACACAATAGGCCGAGAAGACACAAGAATCCATGAATTCTGTTTCTGCTACTTCTGTGGGACTTTGGACATATGCCAAACTTCTCAAGCCCCATTTCCATATCTGTGCCATGGCAATGATGACATCACCTCACAGATTTGTTCTGAGAATTAAGTGAGGTAGCACGTCAACTTGACAGGTATTGGTGTTCAGTGTTTATTTTACATCAACTTGTCATGGGAATTTGGATGATTCATAATTAATCGAAGAAAACATTACCTTATTCTTTAGTTCTAATAATCACCTCTCATTTCAGTCTTAGGGTTTCTCAACAAAACAGAGTGGCTGAGAGCTCTAGCAGTATAGTCAGACTTTCTTGGTTCCAATTTCTAGGTATGCAAGTTTATACCAGTTCTCTCACCTGTTAAATAGAGGTGGTGATGGCATCTCCCTTTTGGAATTGTGCACAAGATTTAATGATAGAATTCATATTAAGCACTTGGCATAGTATCTGGTACAGAGTGAAGACCTAATGCATTAGCTACTGTTACTATTTTGATTCTTAAGTAAAAAGATTCTGAAATCTAACTGTGTTAAACCACTACTAATTTAGAAAATCAAAAGCCTTAATGGTCCTACTTAATTTAAAATGTTTTCAAAAGAGGAACATGCTATATTACTTGACATTTTCCAATTTCATGGGTAACCATTTATAATAGACAAGGTACTGTTGTCAAGCAATGACTGCTAATCAAGATAATTTTGGCTTGGATTTTGATTTTGGTGCACCTAGGAGGCTTAGGTAAGTCAAAAGAATCCTGTTCTTGGCATCAGGAAATTTGACTGTAGTCTTGGTTTTGCTACCGACTGTGTGTGTTGGAAAGTTACGTTACCTTCCTGACCTTCAGATTTTTCAAAAGGTAAGCCTCCACTGTTGTACAGTGACAAATATGTTTTATTTATTTTGGGGTCCTCTCTAGTGTTTGCTGAATGAAGAAAGGAAGAAAGGAATTGTTGTGAATGTGTCGGACCATGTGGTTAAATTTCATTTAAGAACCATACACCACATTCTTCCAGAATTTAATCAGTATTTTTGAAACTCTGATATTGGAATGTTAGACAATATTAAAATGTTACAATTTCTTCTGTTTGCTATAAGAAGGGCATCGGGTTACTTTAAGAAAGAAAATAAAGTACAAAATAATTTTCCATTTGTGTAATTTAGTTTCAATAAGTTATGAAATTATTCATTTTCAATGCAAATGAATGGTTCTCAACTGATTTTTCCCCCCCCTCAGGAACATTTGAAAATATGTGGAGATAGTTTTGGTTTTCAATACTGGGGCCGTCGGGTCTGACATTTAGTAGATTGAGGCCAGGGATCCTGCTAAATGTCTTACAATGCACAGGATAGCATCCCACAACAAAGAATTATCCGGCCCAAAATGTCAATAGTTCCTTGGCTGAAAAACTCTAATGTTGATTAAATTTTTAAAAAGCAATTGTTGCAAATTAGCGTTTTCATGTTTGAAAGTTAGGTTAGGGAACTGCAAAGGCTTCAAGCATTTAGCGTTTTTATTCTGTCCAGTAGAGGGCAGTATTCTACATAGTACACAACCTGGTAATTCTCTGTTTCACACATCTATGTATTCATACATTCATAAATACTATCAGATAAGAATACTCACACTATCTAAACGTAAATAACAAAAAATAAATAAACATAAATAGCAAACATACTTAGTTTTTCTAGAAAAAAAAACATCGGTAGTGTTCATAGAAGTTTCTGTTCTAGGCCCCTAAGGGGCACACTGTATGTTAATAGTCATTATAAGTACATTTTTGGAGCTTTGAAGCTTACAAGATAAAGAATAATATTCTAATTTCTTAGAGGAGATCACTGACTCAGAGAGATTATGTAATTTGCTCAAAGTCACATTCTTTGTCATGCATCTAAGAAATGATGTGTCCAGGATTTGAATTTGAGTCTAACTACTAAGCTTATGCTCCTGTGTCTTCACTGCACTATCTCAGCAACCTAAGGTAAGCAGTTTATAAAATGAGACTTAGACATTTCTTAAAGGGTTAGCACTATGGATACTTTCTTGAACACAAAGTTGGCATTTTCTATGCTAGCTAATTTTTTTCCTGCCTTGACACAGGTTTTTGAGTGACTCTGTCAAGGATATCTCCAGATTGTGATGGTCAGTTGGCCTCCAGAGACCAGGCAAAGGCTCTAAGGTACAGTCCAATGGAAACCAGCTGGATACCCCCTATTCTCACAATGGAATTCCCAACTCACCCCTGCACTGGCCCCTGGCTCAGGACCAGTCATAGTCCAACGGCTTCAATCTGCTTTGCATGAGGAAAATAGAGACTTGGATCTTATGTGTTTAGGGCTCACCATTTGCCAGTCTTTTTCTGCATGGTCTACTCCCAGAAACTCGAAGAAAGAAGCAAATCCTTCATTTAGCCACAAATCATCCCACCAGTCCATGGTCACAATATTTCCAAACCACTGAAATTATAAGCAATAAAGAGATACTTAACAACAGTCTATTTATTGATTGATTGATTGATTGACAGTTGGCCAGAACAGGGCTCCAAACCCATGACTTTGGTGTTATAAGACTGTATTCTAACCAACTGAGCTAACTGGCCTCCTCTTTTTTTTTTTTTTTAAATTTATTTATTTTTGCAGTTTGCCAGTTCAGGGATCCAAACCCTTGACCTTGGTATTACCAACACCATGCTCTAACCAAGTGAGCCAGCCCTCAATAAAGAGATTGGTAAATTCTTGTGCTTATGGTAGAGAGGCTTAGAAAATTTTATAATGCTTACTTGTCCGTGTAAATTTTGTCACTGGAGACAGAAGTGGCAGGCACTATACTTAACATTTATTTCCTTCTTTATTTATCCTGATTTTTAAATGATATTAAATTCTCCTTAGTTTATTGCCTTGATTTCGGTATTACTAGGAATAGATAACATTAGTAGAAAGGCCTCCTGTGTATTTATGAAAGGCAAAACAACATATTGTAAAGTTTCTTTATGGTTAAATATTTATTAGCACTAAAAAAATTTTCATGCAGGATTTTCTTAGTAGGCTATTTTTTATTTGCTAAGTCATAAATAACTTGAATTATTCCTGTGATCTTAAGCCACTTTTAAAAGCAAGCTGATTTGATGCTAAGATCCTCTACCTGATGCACAAGTTCATGGGCAACCACAGCAGCCACCCTCTGTTGGTTTGATGAGGCTGATTCCTCAGGGTCATACAGCAGGTTTGTTTCTCTGTAAGTGATGAGTCCCCAGTTCTCCATAGCACCAGTGCCAAAATCTGGAATAGCGATTTGATCTATGGAAAAAGAAAGAGTCCAGTGAGAAATGCATTCTTTCCATTTGTTCATAGCTTTGCTTACCAAATTAAGTTCTTAAGATGAATGTTTTTTAAAAGGCTAAAAATAATTTCTTAGAATGAAAAACAGTAATCATTTGTGCAAACATTTCAATCCTAATGAACTCAAAATTTTCCATGGAGCTCTTCCTGTTGGCTCCAGATATCAATGTGTCTTTTTTTTTTTTTTTTCAAAGAAGGATACTAATGTCAATGCTCTTTTCAAGGCCTCCATAATTTTATGTATTTGTTCCTCTCTGTCCTTCATTTTTACTAGGTCCCCCCTCCACCCTGCACGATTTTGACTTGGGTAATAAAGAACATCTGTTTTGGGAATAAGCTGTAAGGAAAAAGAGAATGAAGTTATCAAATGAAGTACAAACTCCTAAGTGCACAGAAATAGATTTCTATCCCAGGAGACAGAATATTAGGGAATACGAAACTTCATTTTTTTTCCTTAATTCTACGCAGTTTGAGGTCAACTTGATTCCCTACCAAACAAATAGCTTACCATCCACTTACATGTATCAAATAAGTTGGAGAAACATGGAATTGACTATATTTTCTCTAAAGTTCCTTCCAGGTCTAAAGGAGTTTCTATTCTTTATTTTTGCTGGGGCCTATAATCTTAGACATAATATCTGACAGAAGGAAGCAGGACTGATCAGTTCTATGTTAAGTCCTAAAATAGAAAATGCTCAGTTGGTTAGTGGAAAAAATACAGCTTCCCCAGTTAATGAACTATAATCAGAATGTAATTTCTTTATTATTACATATAACTCAAATGAGGTATAGAAATGAAAATAAATTGAATTTTCACCTAACATGAAAAAAGGTACTTTCTTTCTGGTTAAAATAAAGATTTTTCAAGCTTTTTATTAAAGAATGAAAAGGGATATATCTTAAATAGAGGTCAAGATTATTGATTACCTCTATCAATAGCAGTTACCTTTTCATGTTACCTTCATTTTCAGATTTGTTTATTTTGTCACTATTATCACTTAAAAAGTGAAGAAGTATCTCCCCCAAGGGCTGATTTTTTTTTTTTTTTTTCTTTTTGGCAGCTGGCTGGCATGGGGATCTGAACCCTTGACCTTTGCCTATATTTTTCATAATGTTGAGGAGTGTAACTTGCACCTAATCCTTGAACAAAAGGGATTTTTTGTAACCTCATTTCTCTGGTGGGTATTGGCATTATAATTAACTAACTACAGCACATTTAACTTTTTGGAGTTAAATAAATGCAGAAGTCATTTCTAAGGAGTCTAAGACAGAGTTAATTCTGAAAGGGTTGAAAATGCACAGAAAAGAGCATGAAGAAGGAGTTGGGGAGAGAGAGGAAGAAAGACAGGAGGAGAAGAGAGAAATAAACTTGTGGGATTTCCACTTTCCAGGTTATTCTGGGTGGCACAAGTGAGATAAAGGGGAAAAGATCTTTAAACTTATGTACTTAATATCTGATTAAATATTATTCTGATTTTGATGAAAAGTTGCTTCTCTTTCTGTCTCCTCTAATACTTGTTGAGCAATCAAGAAATGAAACTGCTTCCATTGAAGAGAAAACGTGTCACCTACAAACTTGCTAAGAGCCACAGCTTTTCCCATGTAGAGAGTTTGGCATTCCAGTTGTTTGCATTGATAATTTATGAAAGTAAGGGCAGAAAGAGGAAGAGGGAAGCCAATTGTTGGTTGTTTTGTTTTCTTACTGCCTTCATTTCATCTCTACAAACATCTATATGGGTGTTACATTTAAAGTCTTTACTAATACCACTCAAGCTTATTAATAAAGCATTTCTGCCATTGACTGTAGTATCATATCCACATCATTTTTTTAAAGTTTATTTATTTATTAATATTATTACTTTTTACATTCTAAAATGTTGCTGTGGAGCAGTTGTGGGGAGGGGAGAGGGGAAGGGGAAAAGAAATAGGGTGGGAGAGGGAGGAAGAAGGGTGTGGTTGAGGCCTGTGGCACCCCCTCATTCCTGCAGGGGAGACCAGGGGGCTTCCAGTGGTGGCTCAGTCATTGCTGGGCTGGATGCATATGTTGGTGGGGTCTGCACCATTTTTTTTTTTTTTTTTTTGTCTTTTTCGTGACCGGCACTCAGCCAGTGAGTGCACCAGCCATTCCTATATAGGATCCAAACCCGCAGCGGGAGCGTCGCTGCGCTCCCAGCGCCGCACTCTCCCGAGTGCGCCACGGGCTCGGCCCTGCACCATTTTGATTATAGCCCTACTTTTGTTTTAAAAAGAAAACATGCCTCCCCCCAACCCCCACCTTAGGAAAAATTATTTCTGGAGGAAGCACCAGTGTTTCATTTTACCTGCTTGGAGAATCAAGAATTAGTCTTCTACAGCAATGGAAAGATTGGAAGCCCACGGGACTCCTACAATATCGGTTTTTTTCCTATTATTTTCCAACTCACTGAAGATAGGGAGGCAATATAAGCTACTGGGATGGGTACTGATTTTGAAATCAACTGATCTAGGTTGCTGTTTCGGGCTCCATCATTATAAAGCTCTGCAGTTCTGTGCACATACTTTCATTTTTATTTGGAAATAAAAGACTATGCATTTATCAGATAAGAACACAGTGTAGACATAATTCTTGGAGTAATCAAGAATGGATCTTGTAGCATCTAGTAAGCATTAGGCACATATTGTTGGCATATAATAAAAAGACTTATGGATGACCATTAACTAATGGTGATACAATTGGATTAAATGAGTTAACGGGTGAAAACAAAGGCAATATTAAAAATAAGAAAATAAAAAATGATTCTCACCTAGTTTAGGAAGAGAATAATTCATAGCAAAGTATTCTTCAAAGTAATCAAACACAGTTTTAGTTATGTTTGCAGCATAGTCAGCTGTG
The DNA here is from genome assembly GCF_027409185.1 of Cynocephalus volans. NCBI lineage: Eukaryota > Metazoa > Chordata > Mammalia > Dermoptera > Cynocephalidae > Cynocephalus > Cynocephalus volans. The sequence continues at coordinate 96,500,691 of NC_084468.1, read as the reverse complement.
TGCTTTTGCTCTGGCTGGACATAAATAGTGAGCTATTAAACAAAACACAAAAAATTCAGTGAAAATTTTTCTTCATCTGATAAAACACAAAATCTACAATACATGATATACAGCTAAGGAAGGTGGGCTTTGGAGCCAGATAAGTCTAATGTGAATCCTAGTTCTGCCTCATTCTAGCTGTTTGGTCTTAGATAAATCATGTCACATTCTGAGACTCATGTAAAAGAACAATAAAACTGCATAACTCACTGAGTGACTTTAATGACTAGGAATAATGTAAGACACAATGGTTGCACAATGTCTCTGACATTAAAAAATGGCATTAGTTTTTTCTATGTAGAACATATATTGTCTTCTTAATATCTATGAATCTATGTATCAATCCATTCATCCATCCACCCACCTATCTCTCTCTGTCTCTGTCTCTCTCCCTGCCTCTCTCCTCCCTCTCTCTTTCTCTCTTTCTTTCTCTCTCACTGTGTGTGTGTGTGTGTGTGTGTGTGTGTGTGTGTGTGTGTGTGTGTAGTCTGTCTTTGAAGAAATGAATTCATGGGAATTTTTTCTCATCAAAAGAGCACTTGAATACATGGTTTCCACTTGTGCTATTCTATCCAGTTATTCCAATTACCCTTCTAATATTTCAACTATCCTACTCCCAGAGCCCAAAATATAATGACCCAAACTTTTCCCGAGATGGAGTCATCTTGGTAAGCTACATCAATTCTCTAAGTCACTAGGGTATTATTTTGTGCTCCCATGACACAGTTTATAACTCAAACCACGTATAAACATTTTCCTTAATTCTAAGCATGTATGGCTTATAAAAAACTATCAAGAATCCTCTTAAACATAACGTTGTGCAAACAGATGGGTGTTTAGGCACTTCTTAGTATGTGAAAGAGGAAAAGGTGTTTCAGACAACTAGTGTCTGCTAAAAGTTTGTGAGAAATTGAAATGAAATATACCTGTTAGGCCTAAGAGTTGATTTAAAACCCTCAAGTAAAGCATCAGATGTGGTTAATTAGTAAGGACAAGACCATTTACCTACCTGGATCAAGTGACTCAAGATTGAAAAAAAAAAAAAAAACAGAAAAAAGGAAAACAAATTATGTCTACCCTATTCCTTTATTATTCCCAACACATTGCTAGTCTTGGTATTCATTTAGGCACACATCTTGAGCTGCATTTTCTTAGAAATGAATAACAGAAGAAAGATCCAATAATTTAAAGGATAAATTCTGAAAGAGCATCCTTTACACGACCAGTGCTGGCTCACTGTTCTCACATGCACTGGTAAGTGACATTCCTGCTTTATCTGCATAAAGATGTGTTCACCTTCACCTTCAAAGACAACGTGACTCACTCAATTATCTCAGCATTCTTTGAGGGGTTTTTTTGTGTGTTTTTTTCTTTTTTTTTTTTTATTTGCCAGAAGTGATGGTGTATTTCCTCTCTCCTCTTTGTGAACAATGATGTGCATTTTCCAAGAAGTTAAGAGAAACTAAGGATCCAGTTGGTGGCCACAGAACAGAGCACAGGCAAGTGACCTTATGAAATCAAAACCATCATGCTCATCCAGGATTGCCATGTCATATACTGAGAGTCTCAAAGTTGCTCATCTGTGAACTAGTATATCAAAACTCCCTTGTATTTTCTACCTCCTCTCTTCTCTACCATTAAAAACTTCAGGAAGGGCAGCTCCTCTTGGCTCACCCTGCTGTCATCTACACACTCTGTGCTTTCATGATGCCCATGATGTTTGGGGAGTGGAAGGAAGATAAGGAAGAGGAAGACTGGATAACAGTGGGGGCTCCCACTACAGGTGAGCAAAGGGGGGGAGAAGATTGGGTGTGCTCTTTGTGCTAACGTTTTCCCATCTCCCACGCCAGTAGATGCTCTCCCTTTAAGCAGTATACTTCTGAGACAGTATAATCCATTTTTTCTTACTCTGTATTTCTGTTGGTGACAGCAACAGGAAGGCAGTGTCTTTAAATAAGATTTGTATTAATGTAAATTCAATCAAAATAAAAGCAGTCCTTTCCTCTTTTGTTTCTGAGAAACTCAACCCCACAGAAGTATGCTCTGTCACTGTAGCCTGGCTGGTCTGTAGATCACCTGGGATCTGTGACCCTTCAAAATAAGGACCAGAGATCATACTTTATGACCACTGCTTTGATCAACTAAGCTAAGCAATCACAGAATACGTAAGATACAGCTCATTAATTCTGTAACATAATTAGCCAAAGCATATCTATGAGTGTGTCCTATCACCTGTATATCACGAACATATTTTTACATTAAAGACTCCACTAACATGCCAACACTGTCTGCAGTTTGAAGCTCCAAAATAATCTATGTGGCATCCATTTAACAGCAGAACATCTGTGACATCTGGATTTGGTGATTTAAAAAAGCACCCTCCCCTCTGAGGACACCTTCACTCCCCTCCTCTGCACCTGTCCTGTTCTCTGACCTCATTTTCAACACGTACCCCCTCTGCACCTGCTCTTCCTGCTCACTACGTGACCCCCGAGCCATCATCACTTCTTAATAATATGTGCCGTCTCTCTAGTTGCATGTGTGCTTTAATGCGATGACTGTTTTAAGTGCACGGCCGGCCATACTGAAGTAACATGGAGTGAGAAGCGATGTAGACATGTATTTTCTTTCTTCTTCTTTATCTTCTGAAAGATTCATATATGACTTTATTATTCAAGGACCCTGTTAAGGGTTGAATAAAAAGTTTATGTGTAATCTTTATAACTTTATATATAAATTTTACAACGGTACTTCAAAAATTTCATGGAAAGATTCTTATCTTTTAATTCTATTTTTCTACAAACTTTTTGAAGTACCTTGTATCTGTAAACTTTATATATAAATATGAAGTTTATAAGCCTTCTGGAATCTAACTTTTATGCATATATTTACTTTATAGAGACAGTAAGTTGCCTAAGCAGATTAAATTACCTGAATATACTACCACTGGGTACTATTAGTCATCTTTCAAAGCACTGAATCTTGTGTGCTAGTGTCAGTGGTAAAAGTCTGAGCTTTCTAAAGACTATATTCAGTTGATTATTCTTTTGGGAGGCATGATACATCTGCTTTATCCCAACTGTTGCTTTTCCCAGATCATATTGGAACCTACTGTAAAGAAGGCTTTTAGTGTTCTTAATATTATCCTGTTCATTAGAGTGTCTCCAGTAATTTGAGAGATGGAACTTAAGTCCAGGAAAACTGATGCCTATTTGGTTGCTGTCTCTCCCTTTAGTGTCCCTTTTCCGGACTTCACATGACTTGACCATCATACACCCACAAGATCAACCTCCCTTAGAACAACTTAACGAGGCCATGTACCATCTTTACGTTCAATAATTATCTATGTCTCTGCAACCTAAACCAAATACAAAGCTCGGCAGTGTAATTATGATGTTTACTTATTACTCTCATTGCCTACTTAAAATTTTCCAGGTGATGTCATAAGCAGTATCCATTCAATGTCTCTCTCACTCCACACATCAATTCTATGAATCCAGTGCTATTAATAATAATATGTTACAATACTGTGTATCACTGATGAGTACCCCAATCCTTCCCCTGGTTCAGTTCCAACAATTTCTTATCCACAATCATAAAATCTGAAGAGGTCTGAAAATTAAAAGGTTTTTGTAAGTTTAAGCAAACTAATCTGGCAGTATCATCTGACCTGAACCAATAGGAGGTTTTTAAAAAACCTGTAAAAAATTGCTGCAGAAGCAGCCCTGTTTGATTATAAGATGCTGCCCCAGATTCTGCTGTAGTGACTCAATAATATGCATGTTTGAACCACATCAGCTTTCACAAATCTGAAAATTTCTGAATTCCGACATACAACTGGCCACAAGGGTTTTAGGTAAGGATTATAACCCTCTATTTGAAATATTAGAGTTTGAAGGGGATTTAAAAATAAACTCTCTCACTGTACACTTGAGAAAAATGAAATCTAAGGCAGAAGTGACACTAGAATTCAGGACAAAGTTTGCTTTTTACTATATCATACTGCTCCTTTCTTGTAAGACTGAAACTTAACTTTCTCTAGCTGCAAAATAGAGATAATGACAGTACTTATATCACAGCGATAACGTGCCAGGGTCAAATGAGATAATGCATCAGCAGTGCTCGACACGTGTGTCCCACCAACAGCACTGGTATCATTAGAGAAAATACACTGAATTATTAACCCCTGTGATTTTCTTGTCTACACTTCCTCGTATGTGGGTGATAACCATATTGTGGTATCCACATTGCCATTAGGAACATTAAGAGAATGAAGTGAAGGAGGAAAAACAGTAAAAGTGACGCTTTTTACTTCCCAAATAGGCTCTTGATGCTCACACAATAAATTTGAAAATCAAACCTTTTCATTTGCCAGAGGCTAGTTTGGAAAGGCTTTTAGCAATAAAAGCAGAAGGCCAAGAAAAAAGAAAACTAGAGTTGTTACTGTGGTAACAGATTAGAGAGAGAATGAGGAGACATCCTGGCAACCCGATCTCAGAAAACTAGATGAAAGTTACCTGGGCCAGGGGAGGGGCAGGAAGGTTGTCCAGGCGAGACTCGGGAAGGGTGTGCTAGGGTCTGAGATTAGGGCGCTGAACTTGGAAAGACACACGAACAGAAGAGAATCAGCTTTAACAGACTGCCAGCCACCACTGCCACCATCACCTGGGTCAGAAGCGGGCCAAGACCTGCAGGGGTCCCTCGCCCACCTGGGAGTGCTACAGGCCCTCTGTGCCGTGAACCCACGTCTTTATTGTCCTTGTCAGTTGGGCATTTTCTATTCATAAAGGTGACCACGCCCGGCAATGTAAGTCTGTTGCTTACCTTTCTAAACTTCTTGTCCCAGCATAATTAATAACAACTTCTCTATTATTTACATTTTATAGTTGATAAAACATCTGGTCACTCTACCTATCGACAGCTGCTGGTAACCCAGCAGGACTTGCACCCTTCACCTCGTGAGGTATTGCAGGGTCTCATCGGAACTGATCCAAAGAGACGTACTACTTTCGATGACCCAGGACCCTTGCAAGGAAAGATGCTTGGCACTTGGAGGGATGCTACTACCGGGAAAGACCTGAAAACACACTGGTGTGGCCCAGGGCAGTGGTGACTGCCTCGGGTTCTTATGTCGGGTGAGGTACAGATAGCATGTTTTACTCACCTTCAGAGCTTAGCATCCTCCTGTGCACATAATAAAGAAGTATAAAATAATTTGATCGAAAGAACCCTCTGTTTTGAAAGAAAAAAGAAATCCATATTGTTTTTAACTCTATAAAATCCTACTTAAGCTACACAGTTGGTATTACCAAACATGGCATTTAGTGTGTTGAATTTTACAAGTTTATGCTCTAAATGTTCTTTCAGCCACAGGCAGTAAGTTAGAGGAGGAGGGTACTTGGTAGAAAGAAATAGTGATGGTGGTTTTTTTTATCTTTTTCAAGTTTTGCTTTATCAATGTGATGTATTCTTCCTAAATTTTACTTTGCCCCTTACCCATACATAAATGATATAAATATGCAAAACCTTTGCTTGAAGTTTGGGTGACTAAGAACTACTTTATTGTTGTTTGTTATGGCTATGCAGTTTTAAAACATGTTCAGAACTTTGAGTTCAGAACTCTGTTGCTATAAAGTGCTGTTTGAGAAGAAACCCAGCTTAATCACTTAGGTTACACAAAACATTTATTGGCAGCTTACTTTCCACTTAAGTCAAGATTTAAGTCGTTTGACACTTGGTGATTACTACTGTAGTCAAATTTTTAAAAATAAAAAATGAACATTTTAAAGATCTAACTTCTTACAGAATTTTATATTATTTGTATTAATACTTTGTTTATATTTTTATAAATTGAAATAAAGAATAAGATTCATTAGTAATCATTCACAGCTTCTTGAATTAAACATATTCCTTCAAGGAAGATTAATAACCCTTAATTTAAAGTAACCCTTCCAGTAAAAAAATAATTATTTTTTTAAAAACTGATTAAAATCTTATAAAAATCAAGCTCACTCTGAAGAATCAGCAAAGCCACAGCAGAACAATTTTTTTGAATGATAACCCAAACCTGTGAGAAAAATAGCTCTAAGGGAAATAGAAAATCTCCACTAAAACACCACAATCATAATTGCTGCAGGAAAGATCCACTGACAAATGCTACAATGAATGGTCAAAACTGTAATAAATGAGAGTGGAATATTTACATCGTCTTTATCTCCCCCTAAATATTTATTAATCACTGTAGTGGTTATAACATATATCCATAAATTCTTTGATTCTCCTCTCTCCAGGAAGTAGAGCTTAATTCCATTTCCTTTGGATGTGGTCTGCACTTAGTGATTGCTTCTTTTTTTTTTGGTGGCTGGCAGGTGCAGGGATCTGAACCTTTGAACTTAGCAATTGCTTCTAACAAACAAAATATGGAAAAGATAAAGACTAAATTATAGTGGAGAAACTGAGAAGACACCGTCTTAACCAAGTCATCAAAGTTAGCGTCTCCAGTAATAAGTCATGTTAATATCATATACCTCCTGATAGGATGTGATGAAAAGGACCCTTTATCTCTGTGGTATTCTTCTCCCAATCCAAAACTCCAGCCTAATCTTGAGAGAATATGCCACAGACCCAACCGAAGGACACTTTACAAAATACCTGACCAGTACTCTTAAAAAAACAAAGACTGAGAAAATGTCACAGATTGGAGGAAATTAAGGAGACATCTTGACTAACAATGTGGTTGTTTCATCTACTAGATTTTGAATAAAAAAATAGCACACTACTTGAAAAACGGGTGAAATCCTAGTAAAGCCTGTGTTTTAGTTAGTATGGTATTGTACAAATATTAATTTCTTAGTTTTGATGAATGTATGTATGATAAACAGTTATATAAAATGTTGACATTGGGGGAAACGAAGTGAAGGTTCCATGAGGATTCTGTTGTATCTTTGCAACTGTAAATCTAAATTTATTTCAAAATAAGAAGTTTAAAAATACATCTCTGAGTATTCAAATGAAACTTTTTTTTAATATGATTATTTCCATGAAGGGAAATGCATAAATTAAAATCCATGGCATAAAACCTAAACTGTTTTAATAAATTAAGTCTATTTTTTTAAAAAAGTCAAGGTATACATACTCTCTGCACTCGACCAATCTTTCTAATCAAGGTGGACGTGAGTAAGAAGACAGAGGCAGGGAGGAAGGCTTCATTCACAGGTATAATTCTAGGTGCAATTATTCAGGAATCATCCTGTAAGGCTTTTTGGGAGAAAGCACAATCTAATGTCTTTTACTGGGTTATTAGGTTTAATATGGTTGTAGTATAAACCTAATTGAATGGATAATACTTTCCACCAGCATTCTCTTACTGAGAGGTTCTTCCCAACTTCCTGCTCTGATCAAGAAAGCCAAGGAGAATTTGGCTAGAGTTAAAATCATCTCTAACAAGGTAATTGCTCCTTTTTGCACATTTTTCTTTTCAAAAGACAGAGGAAAAATGCCCCCCAAAGAAATTGAATGCCTCATTAGAACTTACTGTTTCTCAGGAACAGTAACTTGTCTTGAACTTGCCATTTAACTTGTCCAGAATTTGATCCCTTGAAGGCTGATACAAAGCTGCAACATTCTGGCAATATTACTGTTATGTCAAATATATCTCAGAAGGCATCACAAGCCTAACGACTTTTTCCTACTTCCTGTTTTTCTTCCAAATTTTCTATAATGTATGTGCATTAAACCTATAATTTAAAATACATAAAAATATCATTCTAATACACATCATTCCATATTTGAGAGTGAATTGCAGTATATCCCAGCTGAGCTGCACTATCAGGTTAACAACGTGTGCATCAGGGATGTTCTTTCCCATGTTATGACTCCTGCAAGAGCAACAGGATCGCATTCTTCTATTGAAAAGAGTTACTTCACATAACTATAAAGGTATATAGTCTCTCTACACTTCCTACAGTTCAGGGTTGGTTGGTTGGTTTTTCTGGGGTGGAATTCAGTTATTTCATTTATTTTAAAACCCTTAACCTATCAACTAAACCTGAAAAAGGCCTCAGGACTAGATTTCTTTACAACAGAGATGTAAAAAGTCCTTCCATCAGTGGCTGGCCTCAATTGTTGCTAAACTACTCTAACTCTTCAAGTTACTCAGGATTTAATCAAAATGTAATGCAACTAATCTTTAAAAAAAAAAGAAAGAAAATATGCAGAGTCAAAAGTCTCCTGAGCTACTTTTAAAATTAAATTTTTCTCATGAGAAACAAGGATATTTTAAGCATAACGAATGGTTCAATTACTAATGTCTGCTATGTTCTCTCCAAGTAAGCAATTAAGAGGAACACAGGCCTTGATTCTGTGTTTATTGACATAAAGGAACTCTTGTCAGAGGGGTGGACATATCCAAGCGAGTTTAATCAGGTATTACAGATTCTTGGATTGACCATAATCTGATTATAAATAGCAGGTGATTATTGTACCAGAATAATATCGTCAGAAGCAGAGTGAAGAAGAATGGCTTTTTGATTTACAAAATTTCTACTAAAAATGGTGTAGATAACAACTACCTAGCTTCATTAATTTTTTTTTTTAACTGAAAAAGTATCATAGGGACTTCGGTTCAAGATGGTGAATTAAATTGATGCTTTGATGTGCCACCCACTGGCCCTAACCCTCAGAAATGATTGATAAGGGCCGAGCCCGTGGCGCACTCAGGAGAGTGTGGCGCTGGGAGCGCAGCGACGCTCCCGCCACGGGTTCGGATCCTATATAGGAATGGCCGGTGCACTCACTGGCTGAGTGCCAGTCACGAAAAAGACAAAAAAAAAAAAAAAAAAAAAAGAAAGAAAGAAATGATTGATAAAATATAAGTATGGTAAAGCCTCCCCCCAAATTTATCAGGGCTTTAAACATGCCTATGGAGTCAATAACAATACAAAGCAGTGGGCAGGAACTGAAGCTATAGGCTTATTGGGCTCTGGTTTCGAAAGGAATTGGTCACAAACAGGTTCCTGGGGATCAAACCCAGGTCATGCTTTGAAAATTACATTTTTAAACTCTGACTACTATTTCTGATTATTTCCTCATCACTTTTTTGTTTTCACTTTATGACAGTCATATCTTCTGAAATCTCTGAGTACACTAAATAAAAGTTGTATATGTGTTAGAATGTTTAATTTTTTATAACTTTTTTTGGAATTACCTTTTATTTCTGCAATTATTGCTATTTACTCCCATGGTGTTTTTATTTGTCTTGGATTTTCTTTTTTATGTTCCTTGTTTTCCTCACATACCTGACTGTCTTCGGTTGTTCAGTTCTGAGAATGCAGGACAATGAGGCTGCTGTGATTTCCTCTGATATTACATTTCGGTAGAGTTAAGTAGGTTGATTTTCCTGTAAAGCTCCCTGGAGTGGGAAATCATACCAGGAGCATTTTGTACTTGGGTGTCAACTATTATACTTTAATTTAGAGTGAGAGGGGAGGGAGCCAGGAGGGGAACCTCCCAAATGCCAAAGAGGAGCAATTTCCTGTGGGGCATTAACACTCGCACTAGACGCCTTAAATTTCTCCCTTAAGGTTCTTTTCAGCCTTTGAAGGGAATGGCCCCACAGATTTTTCACATGAGGGAAAATTCTGTCTTCTGAAGAAGGGATAGAAGAAGAAAAAGATACCTACTGTGCTCAGTTCCACGGCTCACTTTCTGGTATGGGCTCTAATGACTCACCCAGCTAGTATAGCTACCTTACAAATAAGTGTCCTTGCAAAACAGCTGGATAGGAAGAGTAAATTCTATTGGTGTACAGTGAGCTAGGCATCTATAATTATCAATAATTTACTGCATGCTATCAAATGGCTAGAAGAGAGGAAATTGAATATCCTCCTCCCCCAAAATGATTAAGTTTTGTAATGATGAATATGCTAATTACCTTGATTTGATCATCACACATTACATACACGTATTGAAATACAACTCTGTACCCCACAAATATGTATAATCAGTATGTTTCAACAACAAAAAAAAAGATTAAAAAAACAAATAAGTAAAAATTAAAAAACAAACAAATAAGTGTCCTTTGTCAGAGGACCGGGTAATAGAGTTATATTGGAAATTCAAGCTTCGTGTCACTGTTAGAAAATGACTCCAAGTACAACATCCTCTGCTGATTGGTTGGTTGCAATGTTCTTATTTATGAAACAATATCATCGTTAGAATTGTTAAGCCTTTTTGCACTGTCTTATAGAAAACTTAAGTAATCATAATTTTTAAAAATTGGTGTGGAAAAGACCTGCATATGATAAAAGATAGCCACACAATTGAATTGTGGGTGATGAAGAAAGCACTTGCAGATAGAAATTCCATGTTCTATGAGACTGAAAGGAAAAACCAGCTTGGCTAATGTTCTCTCCTCTATATTAAGAAAGAGGCATGCCATCGACTGCATTCAGCACAGTCTAGATCAACTTCCTCTTTCTGATGCCATTTCTTTTTCATACCTAATATTATATGTTAGTCACTGGTAGTGCCCTTTACCACAACTGAAGGTCACATCAAAGCCACATATGTGGCATGGGAAAGACAACAGTCAGATGAGTCATCATGATACGCAGCCCCTTTGGAAAGGCCTTTGGACATTCCCCTATACGGTATAGGAAGCATGCTGAACACCCAGGTTTAGGATATCTGAAAAACCCTTAATGTACCAAAATGAAGGTAAATTTTCCCAGGAGCTAGTTTCACAGGAAATAGAGAAACCCATCCTTTCCCTTCCAATAACTGGTAAAGAGGTAAAGATATTTTCAAAACATCCTATTTCAGAGGGCTTAGCAGGGCACAGTACTTGGAAAGAATTTGGAACATGAGTCTTTGTCACTGGCCAGCTGGGTGATCTCGAGTAAATTATTTAAACTCATTAAGTTTCAATTTTCTCATCTGTAAAATGGGGGTGATGATTTCTTTCTTATAAAATTATATTGTGAAATTTATCAAGTTTTATGTATCTATAAAATATATGGCACAGAGATGGATTAACTTGCTTAATAGACTAAGTGTTCAGGGCATAAGCAAAACAGGACCTCCAAAATAAAAAAAAATGATTAGGTAAACGTATTTGGTTTTTTCAAAAGAAAATTATTGAACTAGTCATCTCGATCTTTAAAAAAGCTCGTTTCTATTTTCTCACACATTTTAAAAATGTTTATTGACACTTTGCTGCTGTCCTATGTTGAATTACATACAGGAATGGCTCCATAAACTTCTCAATGCTTAGTGACTCGAGGAATACTGCTGGCTTCCTCCTCCCTCTCTGGTCTCTACCTAGGACATCCCCCCGACACATACACTTAAACATTGTACTAAATTAGGCACGCTGAAATATTTTCTTACATTTGTGTTGGTGGACTTAGGAGCTTGCTTTTGATTTACAGTGAATTTTCCCCCTAAAATAATTCAAGACCATGAAGATCTATGTCTGCCATATTTGTTTGTTTGTTTGTGTCCTTTCAGCATACATTTTTCTACATTGCTCAATGTATTATCAGGTTCACAGCCCCTGGTGACTAATGGGTTTATCTGGCCTGTTGCGGGGAGGGGGGGAGGGGAACCTGCTCAAAAAAGTAGAAAATTAATCACAAATGCATAAGTGGTAAATTTTTTAAATGTAGTGGGACTTACTGGTTTTCCACTATTTGACATTCGCACCACAGGGTAAAATTGATGTATGGCAAAGCACACCAGGTAAGTACTCATGGGAACAGACTTCTGGAAAGTTGTTCGTTTCCATGTATCATCCACAGACTCTTCACTCTGTTGAAAACAAAAGATCGTCTTTCATTTATCAAAAGATCAATTGTGTACAAGACAAACAAATGGTTGCCCCAAACCCAGCTTTCTGGTCAGAAGCTCTCTGTTAAAACTTAGGGGTAAAATAGTTTGTGGTGATGTTGAAAGACTAAAGAAAAATTCACCTCATATTCAGTACTGTGAAAGAGTGATTGGATTAGACACTGTATTAGGGTACTTAGGGAGAAATAAAACTTGGACTGTGACATCGATTGGACAGGAGTTTATCTTTCTACACTAAACACACAATCCTGACCATAATATGTGAGGGGACTCTGTGATCTCTTAAGGAAGGATAGGGGCTAGCACTCAGTGTTTTGAGGAAGAACTAAGGAGGTATTTGCAGATTTGACTATATGCAGAAAGACAATCGCTGCATCGGGCAGAGTGGAATGTGGGCTTCTCTCTTCCACCTCTGGCTGTCTACATTGAAGACCCTAAGTATGGTCACTAAAGTCAGTGCTTTGGTTACCATGGACAGAGAAAAAGATTCCCTTGCTTGCCACAGCTGCTGATCCATCAGGGTTTTTTTGTCCATGCCAGCTCTGCCGTCCTCACTGTCAATCACCAATCTTAATACTTAACCATGAATACTCGTCCAATTCCTGCTGCCATTGTTTAAACATTTCCACATCCTCTGCAGCCACTCTCTACGTCACTCTCCAAGTGGGAAGCTTTAAAAAGAAATTAACGGAGGGAAGCTGGACTAGAATTCGTACCTCACTGACATGTGTGTGCTTGTGTTTGTACAAAAGTGTTGGAGCCACAGCAAGATAAGTTATTCTGCGATAAAAGCCAAGCAGTATTAGCTGTGATCTCTTAATGACCCAGAATATTCTCCTTCTTCCAGGACTATTATATGGATCTAGTAGAAGGGGAAGAAGAATAACTCTGCAAAATGAAAAGGTCATATGGGGAGATCTTAAGCAGAGGTGCCTTTTTGCTCCTCCCACCTTTACTTCCCCCCATCCATACCAAGACAATTCTGATGGCATTTTACCCTGATCCAATCTTCTGGATTGGTGTGTCATATTTAAGTGTATCCTTTCCTTTCTTCTCCAATCAAAACTTAATTTCTCAGGTGCCTGACACCAGGAGAAAACAAGTTGATAAACTAATTCACACTGAGACATGGAGAGCTGATGAGAGTTTACCTTTTAATCCTCTTAAGCTTTCGTTTGCTTTATTTTGTTTTTGTTTTTTCGAGGAATATTTGATCATTAAAAGGGATGAATTTCAATGATGATATTTCAAATAGTGAATCAGAAAGATGGGCTGGGAGTACTTCTGGTACTAGGTAGATGACAATTATACCTAAGGATGAGCCTGACCCTTTTACAGGTCAAAAGTATAAAGCATGGTAAACCTCAACTTTGAGGAAATGACACTCTCGTTTATTACATCACCCATTATGGAGATGAGGAGCAATAACAGAGGAAAGAGTCTTACGTTAATTGATAATTATGCAGGCAGAAATTATTGTAGCCTGCTTTAACATTTATCAAGTATTTCTCATTCATTAGAAAATTTATGGGTAAGGTGTTCCCTGGAGTTGGCTTCTATAACCCAGTATTTTACTGATGATTTTTTTACAGTAGCTTTATACTTTTATAAAAAACTGGGTTTATATTCAACTGAAAACTAAAAATAGTGAGTAGGCTGTCAAATATTTTTATACCTTTAATTCCATTAGTTTGCCACTAATTTGTCACGATTAAGGGATTCTGTCAGTTAAGCAGAGCCCAAGCTAATAATGTATGTTCTATTATATATACTCTCTTACTTAGAAACTTAATGGTTTTTCTCCTGGACTGTGTTAAGTTAAAGACTTCTAGGCCTCAAAGAAAAAGAGACTGTCAAAATGTATTATTAATTTTTTAAACAAATGACTAGTGCACATTTAGTTTTAAAATTCAGTGGGTTCTCTTCCATAGCAAATCAGGTAATTTACCTGATATTATAAACAGGCTATCTGCATAAACAAAGCACTTTAAAAATACTCACCTCCATTGGCATGTTTGAAAGTGCACCATAGTCATTGGGGTGGATGATGGATATCGTGTAAGTTGCCTTTTTGTTGGGCTCATCAAAACAAGGGAAGGATTTCCTGGCATCTGTTGGTTCATGATCAGTGGCCGCTATGCTCCTTAGAAACAAAACACACACACACACAAAATGCATGCTGCCTCCTCTTCCAGCCACTATGTTCCTATTCCCAGAAAAAAAATCAACTATGTCATTATAACGATTACATTTCTTAAAATGAGGTTCTATCCAGAAACTATCAAATAGTTATTATAGTCTTTCCTGGAATTTTTAGGTTAACAAATAAATGAAAATCCCGACAGAGACTGCTTCAGATATTTTATTCAAATATTTAGATATTTTGATGCCATAACTAAAAATCTTTAGATGAATAAAAATAAATCCATTTATGAGATGAGCTCTCACTCTCTCTACCCCACAGCTGTTGAGCAACAAGTGGATAAACACAAAGCCAAATTCAAAGGCTTGATTCTATCTGTCCTCCCCAGAAGGGAGCAGCTGTGTTCTGTCACAGAGTAGAGGAGCATATTCCAGAGTCCCCGGTTCCTGTCTCTACTGGTACATTCTTTCTTATTTATATTACACTAGGGACAAACTCCCCAGTTTTATTTCCATGCTAAGGCAGTACTGAGTAACCCCCCAGGTAAAATAACCTTTGGCCTGGTTTAAAGCTCACTTTTGAAAAGAGACAGCAGCATTCTTTTATGGTTCTAACTAGACATATGTTTGTGTAAGTTAAAATGTTCATATTTAGTGTTTCCATGATTTCAAAGTAAAAATATTTTTTCTGAGTAAGTGTTAAAAAAAAAAATCAATGAATGTCCTTTTTTACCTGTAAGTATATCACAGTAAGACAGTATTGTTTATTTGCTCATTAGAAAACTAAGCCAAGTAAAAAGTGTAAAAGAAAGGAAAAGTAAAGAAATATTGATTTGTATTCATTAATCATTTCTGTAATGAAAATATTTTGTCCTTCAGGATTCTCAGGGACTAAGGAAAGCATACCATAAAGAATACCAACCTAAATTATTAGATCATTCTTTATTATTATTATTATTATTATTATTATTAGCATATTCATTATTACAAATCATAATTTTTCTTTATGCCCTTTACCAGACCTCTCTCTCCCCAACCCCCTCCCTCCCTCCCTGCCCTCTGTAGTATCCTTAGGTTTGTTCTCTCTATCAACAAATATTTATTGAGCCCCTGCCCTACACAAACACACACACACACACACACACACACACACGTTTGCAGACATTATTCTAAGTGTTGAGGAAACAACAAAGACTGTATAAGGTAAGGTCCCTGACTTTTTACAGGGTGATAGACAATAGACACACAAATAATTTAGGAGAATGACGAGAGTCCACAGAGAGTAGAACAGGGGAAGCGACAGAGAATGACTCAGAAAAAGTGGTCAGCAATTTAGGGAGCATCGTCAGAGACAATCTCTGGGAACAGATGATGGTTTGCTGAGATGTGAACAATGAGAAAAAGCTGGGTAAGTGAAGACGAAGGAAAGTGTGCTCCAGCAGTGAGGACAGTAAATGCAAGTTCCTGAGGCCAACAAGAACTCAATATGGTTGAGGAACTGAGAGCTGTCCTGCAGCTGAAGGACAGTGAAACAGGCTGAGCGAAAGACAGGTTTGACGAGGTCAGCAGAGGCCAGATCAGGAGAATATCATAGGCCCCGGGAAAAGTCTGCATTTTATTTTGGTTCAAGAATTTGTTGCATACATTAATTCACCTAAAAAATAATATGCTATAGGTCAATATCCATATATGAGAAATTACAATATTTCTGAGTTTTCTTCGAAAACCCTCTAAATAGAAAAAAACACTTGTTAAAACTCAGCCAAGATAACTAACCTTTTTAAAAACAAATAAGGCCAGAAAAGTGACTGTCTTTTGGGAGAGTGTTGACTAAAGGAAGGAACTTTCCGGGATGACTGAAAAATTATATGTCTTGATGGGGTGTTGTAACAAAGATGTGTGCATTTGTCAAAATTCATTGAATTGGGGCTGACCCCGTGGCTCACTCGGGAGAGTGAGGTGCTGGGACTGGAGCGGCGCTCCCACCGCGGGTTCAGATCCTATATAGGGATGGCCGGTGCGCTCACTGGCTGAGTGCGGTGCGGACGACACCAAGCCAAGGGTTACAATCCCCTTACCGATCACAAAAAAGAAAAAAAAAATTCATTGAATTGTGTTCATTAGATTTGTGCATTTCAATGTACACAAATTTTATCTAAAAATAACTGTAGACAAAGATTGAACTTTAGTAAGTTGGTTTGCATTTTTGCAGTGTTACGTGTCAGCAATTCAGAAACAACCTTCTCTGTTTTCTAGCCTGAGCAAATGAAAAAAGAAATATTGAAGATAATGGAGGAAGGCAGGTTTCTCACTGCTGGGGAAGAGAATTATAAATTTGTAAAGTGGGAAGACTAAAATGTACCCTGTGGCACTGGATTGTAATTTCAGGTTTCATTATGAATTCAATGATTTTTAGTTGCAGATATTGGTATATGATTACATCAAGAGAAATATATTTCCTAGCTCTGACTGCTAGACACAATGACAAGCTTGCAGCTTGAGCACAATTAGTTTCCAGATGATGATTTCTAAATGCCATCCTCCACTAAAAGAAACCAGGATTCCTTGGCCAAAAGGCTGATTCCCGTACTGGTTCAGAAAAAGTCCAAGATGATCCTGGAACATCCCGCTGTGCCAAAAAGTAAGGAAGTTCTCAGAGAATCGCGGGAACAGGTGTGAAGGACACAGGAGCCTGCTTGAGGGGACTGGCCAAATCTGGGTGAACTGTGATATCAAAATAAATAATGGGATTATAACTCGTTAAATAAAATAAGAATCCATGAATTCTTACTCCGATAAAAAAAAATGAATACAAAAATAAATGAGGGAGAAGGTAAAGCTATTCCTTGCAATAAATTGCCTACAAATAACTTGAGAATAATGGATTTAGAAAATCATCAGTAGTTGCCAAAACAAATGGGTGAAAATTTGATGAGAAAGGGATAGTTGAATAGTTTCAAAGAATCTCCTGGAAAATGACTTATGAAGAGAAAAATTGTAACTTTACAGTGAAGAAACTTGTTGGATACTACCTTAAGCAAGCATCAAAGGTAGAATGACTAATAATAGCACAAATCAACATGATGTATCTTCTGATGTGATTTCCTGAGAGATACAACTTTACTTCTGTGAAATTCCTGACAAAAAATTAATTATCATTTTTAAATCATGAGGGAAGTCAGAGATACTAAAATTGAGGGCCATTTTCTAAGTAACTGTCCTGTACTCTTAAGAAATACCAACATTAAGAATGACAAAGAAGGGCTAAGGGACAGCTCCAGTTTACAAGAGTCTAAAAGGGATTTTAAAGTCTAAATTTAATCATACTAAATGTAATGCGTGATTCCAGACTGGATACTGGGGGGAAAATTGCTTGAAAGGACATTACTGAGTTAATTGATGAAATTTGATTAGGGACTGCGGATTAGATAATTGCATTATATCAATGTTAAATATCCTGACTTTGACAACTGTACCATAGTTAAGTGAGAGAATGCCCTTGTACTTAAAAAAATACACTCTGATGTTAAGCGATGAAGGGAAATGATGTCTCATTGTACTCTCTAATGGGTAAGAGAGAGAAAGAGAGAGGAAACGGGACAAAAAGTAAGTAATTGTTGATTCAGAGTAAACTATTTTTAGGAGTTCTTCATACTATTCTTGTAACTTTTCTGTAAGTTTGAAATTATTTTAAAATAAAAAGTAATCCAAGAAAAGTCTCAGCCAAGAATTTATTCTGCAACAGAATAATTATTGATTAGTTTTGTGATGTTAACAATTTAGTCAATTGAAGTTGACTAAACTGAATCTACATCTTGTAGATTGTTGTTAATTGCAAATACATCAGAATATAAAGAAATCCATACATTTCCCTAGGGTATTAAGGTTTTATAATAAGATCCACTGAGCTCCAACTCCGTGTTTAGTCAGCTGCCTTTTTCTTCTGAATTCTTCTGGCTTCTGATTTCTTCCAGAAGCAGAGGAAAAGGAAAAGTCACTCCTTGCAAGAATGTTTCAAGCTTAGTCACACCTCAGAAATAATCAAGCTAACTAATTTGAGAGAGAGAGAGAGAGAGAGAGAGAGAGAGCGTGTGTGTGTGTGTGTGTGTGTGTGTGTGTGTGGGTGGGTGGGTGTGTGTGTGTGTGTGTGTGTGTGTGTGTGTGTGTCTTCATGTGTGGAAGGTGAGATTAAGGAGGGAGTAGAATTACATTTTCCTAAGCAATAGCCTTGGGTAGATTTTCAAATACTTTCTTTCACTCTCTGCTAGGTGCTAGAGTATACCAGAATATTTCAAAATGTTCATGGAAAGACTCACAATATATTTTAATTCTATTTTTAGTATACTGGTACACTCCTGAGAACATAGGAAAGAGAAGAATTTTCCCTCTTTTTCTCACGTTCTCTCTTTAAAAGAAGTTCTGCTTGATTGTAAGCAAAAACCACCTTCCTAAAGTAGAGTATTCCTGAGTTTGCCTAAGGACATGAAAGAGAACCGTGTTGAAGATCTCTCTGTGTGGTGTTTTTGGTCAGTCTCAGTGATCCTCACAGCAAGTCCCACTCAACTACAGTAACCTGGACTTACATTGATGTAGGAAAAATGACATCCATAAATGAGAAGGGCTACAAAATGTCTATTTTTTTCTTTTTTAAACTGCAGAGCCAATATGATTTTATGGGGAAAAACCCACTTCTATAACAAAAAATTCTTAGATTCTAATCCTACTTTGGCCCCTTAAGTGTGATCTTTAGCGAGTCACAAAACCTTCTGACTTTTAGGGTAAAAACTCACCAGAGCATGTCTGCCCTCTTCACAGAGTTATGGGGAAGTGTGGGGGGTAGATCAAATGTAGTACTATATTTGAAACTCCCTTGAAATTTATATAATGGGGTTAAGATACACCTCATTCTATTTCCTGTAAATCTAGAAAACTAACTATGCTTTCTGACATAGCACTTTCCACAATCTAAGATATTTAAAATTCATTCATTTGACTGGAATAAGTGCTGGAACAAAATTACTTTGTGTATAAATACTATAGGCAATATAACCATTTTTTTAAAAACCTGTTATTTTTCTCATGAACTCCTGAATAACTGTGTGTGTGTGTGTGTGTGTGTGTGTGTGTGTAGGAGCATATATAATATATATGTAAAAGCTTTTGAGTTATGAATTTAGCATATATATTAATATACATATGCTAAATTCCATTAATAGTCAGTAAACTTGTCTAAATATATGTAAATTTGAAAACAAGGTATATGAGATAGCAATACACTGCAATTTTAGATCACAACTTCCTTGGGGAGGTTTCCTTCAGTGATTAAAACTTCTTTTAGGATACAACAATCACAACAATTCCTTGAACTTGTCGAGACAAGTGACCAGGTATGATGTTGATGGGGGGAGGGGGAGAGGCAGAGGGGAAAGGAGGAATTGGTAAAGGGACACGAAAATCAACTACATTATATATTGATAAAATAAAATAAAAACAAAAAATAAAAATAAATAAATTTCTTCTTTTGAAAATCAGATGAACTGTGTTTCAAACTAATGGAAAAACCTAACTAACAGCACGGTACGTTCAGCAGTGACTCTTGGGTATGTCCTGACTAATTATCATGCCAGGCAAATGTGCTGAGGTAGACCATCTTTCCACAGGGGCCTCTCTATGCTATGTTAATAAGTCACTTACTAGACCCAGCACATTAAAAAATATTCTGTGTAACTTATTAATTTACAAAAGGGAAGAACACCCTTATGACTTCTCTGAATGCATTAGATCAAGTCGACTTTAGAGAAAACTGGGGGAGAAGAAGAAGCTTGGTTCACTCTGAATCAACTTTAAAAAACAAAACCTACCTGATTATCTCATAAATCATCTTGCACACTGTTCCCAGTGAAGACTGTCAGGCTATGTTCAGCAATTTAATAACTTGAGCCAGCAAAATAAACAGCAAGATCTGGGTGAAATCCTTAAACAAAGGGCTTCTGATGCAGGAGAGAGCCACAATTACTAAGTGTCTGTGTAGACTAAGTAAAAGGTTCCAGAATTATGTAGGGGAGCTGATCAGTGCAAGAAAACCCATCTAGATTATTCAGAACTCAATATATTTTTATGGAGGTTTGAATGAACCCCCATAAAATTAATCATTTAATGTTATTTTTTAATTGCTTTCTTTCCTATGCAGAAGATAGATCAAGGTCAAGTAAAATCTCTTGTTTCCTTGCTTCTAAAATAAAGGAAATTACATAGCCTCCTGCAACAAGTAAAGAAGACCAAAAATATATTTTTTTATTGATAATGTGATCACACCTTGACATATCAATCTAAGAATATAATGAATAAACTGATACACAACTAAAATTTCAAGATAAAAACTACACATGCTTGAATATACGCATCCATGCATGTGAGAATAGGCCACACGCACACACTTAACTAAAACCATCTCTTGATGTTTCCACTAAACTCCTAAATCTTTATCACAAGCTCTAAACTTGTGCTTTAGTCTTACTCATCTAAATGCCTAACAGTCATCTTTTCTTAGATGTTTGACAGGCCTTAAACTTAATATTTTTAGTCTGATATTAAACTTACAATCTTTCCTTCTGCTCTATTTCCAGTATCAATTAAAGGTAAGAGCTATCACTGAGATCAGATATCTGGAGCATCCTAAACCCATAACTTGAACTCCCCCTGCCCCATTGTCAGTCAATCTGCAAATCTTGACTACTTTACTTCTCAGCTATTTTCTCCATAGTGTCCTCTTCTCTCTATCCTGAAATCACTGTCCTATCTGATTTTTGTCTTCACTTTCATGGATCGTTGCAATATCTCACATGTACCCAGGTGTTGAGTTGGCTCTTTCCTTCACCAGCCACATCCAAAGGGTCACCAGTTAATTTTTCCTTCACAGTGCCTATTATAACTATCCTTCCTTTTCTTCCCTCCAGGTGTTCCAGAGTTATCTCTAGCTATCCTCTTTATATGAACCTCACCTACAGACTAATTTTCTTGTCCCCAAGATGAGTCTCCAACCTGATGCCTTTCCTTTTTGCCTGCTTTTATCATCTCACTTGCCTCCGCCTATTAAAATCCCACCACAATATCAAAATTCAGCTTAAATCCTACCAGTGCTGTGAAGAACACACTGAAAACCCAAACTAGAAATGGTCTGTCCCTCTTTTAAATTCCTGTACTTCCTGTCAATTCCAATGATCTTGGTCCTTAAAATATAAGGACTGCATTCCTAAGTCAAAAAAAGATTATATAAACTTTTTCCTTCTGCAGGGTGGAGAGAAAAGAAAGCGAAAGAAATTTTCCACCCTGACTAAGTGGGAAGGTAGAGATGTCACTGGTGGAAGTTGGTCTTGTTTATGGGAAAGGGGCTGTGGCAAAGCAGCATGTCCCAGCATGGGCCAGCACACCAGTCATGTGACAGCCACAGCTCTACTCTCAGAGAAGATTCCATAGTGACAGACAGTAGGGAAACTGTATACTATGTTAGTCTTTCTGAAAAGTTCCACCATTAAAAAACAAAAACAAAAACAATATCATTTCCTATTTAATGTTACTGCCCAAACTAATTTGGCCACAGAATTCCTTGCCTGCTTTTTTTCTGCCAACATCCACTAAGATCCCATGCATCTAAAGCTCTGTGGAACATACTTTGGGAAAAGCTGAGTAAGAGCAAATCAAAATGCTGAGAAGGAAATGACTAATACTTGGAGAAAAGAAAATATATACTTTGGACATCTGAGCAAAAGAGAACTCTTTTTGGAAAGAGAACAACTGGAAATCCTACATAACAAGTGAGAAAGAGTGGAAAGAAGGAGGATGCGGTCAGGGAAACGTTCCAAAGGTTTCAACCCTTTTAAGTGGTTTTCCGCAGACCCTAAGTAATATAATAGAGAGTAGGAAGAAGTAGGTCAATAAAGGAAAAGTGACTCTTAACATTTTTCAAACTTTCTGCTCTCAAGCCTCACTGTAACTCTGTCCCCAGCAAGATAATGTGGATATTATTGCTAAGGAACTCTAAATCGCTCCATTTTCTTTTCGACCTCTCCTATCACCTCTCAATCCTGAGGGAGAGAATCTTGGATAGTGTTTCCTCCTTGTGAAGTTCAAGTCCTGGTAGTATTTGCAGAAACAAGTAATTTTGATCACTACTAAGTGCAATCGTGTTTAGTTAGCATTGTGGTTGTCACCTTAATATCTTAAACTGCTAATACTCAATCTTGGAGTTAAATTTTGCATTAAGGCAGAAAGTTCAGAAAATATTATTTGACGCATACTTCAAATGTATTACTATGGTGAGATTTAAGACGGTGTGAATGTCATATATGATGAAACTCACTCTATAGCATGGCAGAATGGTGCTGCGCTGGTGAACTCACCCTGGTGGCCCTTTTGTGTACTCTGGTGGGTAAGAACCCCTGGGAGCTGTGCGGTCATGCTACTCACAGGCTTGAACAAAAACGTAACACGCTTTTCTCATATGCTTGAAATATTTCATAACAAGGAAAACAAAAGCTATTCTATTTAGCCTAAATGAGGTTATTGAGCAGATGCCAGAAGTGTTCCAAAACCATGTGTGCAGTACAGAACTGGCAGCATCCTATGTAATGTGAGAGCTTCAACTGCTCCCAGTGAAAACAGACAAAGTCGGGAACACCAGTCCTCAGTGAGAGCCCAACTGAGCATCGGCCTTCCTCGCCAGTCTTGCTGCCATTTAGTATTTTCCAGCCAAAAATTAAGTCAGCTGAATTTCAGAATGACAGCGCTCAGGTATATATTTAATGGTAAAAGTAACTGGTACAGTAAAATAGTAGTTCCATAAGTTTAGGCATTCCTGGAGTGTACAAAATTTTATTTTATTTATTTCATAAATATTTTCATGGCTTTCCTCAGATGTAATTTCTATTATCTTCCCAATCTAAGAAGCAGTTTTAAAGTTTTAGCAATAATATTTTAAAAGTTTTGACTTGTTTTCACTTTCATGAATTTTTAGAATCTTTTTAAGGTGGATATTCTTCAAAATATTATGCCTTTTACTCCACCAAATTGGCAAACACTTTAAAAAATCATTGTGTCATTAGTAAGGCTCAGAGAAATAGGAACTTTCATATATTGTTGGTGGAAATATAATTTGAGACTACTTTTTAAAGTCAGTTTGGAGAAACGCACACATATTTTCATGCATATATATGTTATATATATGTATAGAAATATATATACATATATATATATACATGCATTCACACATATGTAGTTTAGACAATTTCCTAGGACTTTTCTTACAGAAATATTAGAAAATGTTCATGAATATTTATTTATAAGGATGTTCATTGTGTTCTTGGAAAAAGTAGGAGCAACTTAAATACCTACATTTAGTGGAAAAGTTGAATAAATTACATTGCAGTCATAAATGGCCTACCATGTATACATCAAATCAGTTGTGGAAGAATATCAAATGACATGTTAAAGTGTTGATGCTATATTGAAAAACCACATTACACGATACTACATACAATATAATAATGCCATGTTTAGCTACGTCCAAAAAAAATACTAAAAGAGTATCTGCCTAAATATTACCAATGATTATTCTTGGGTGATAAATTTATGAGTGGATTTTTATTTTTTCTTACAATTCTCTCTGTTTTCCAAGTTTTCTTCAATGAATGTGTATTATCTATGTCATAAATAAGCAAAATAAATGTTACAAGTTTCTTGATGTATTTATATCCTTTGATTCAGTAATTCTATTTTTAGGACTATATCCTAACCTAAGGAAATAAACAGATACACACGTAAACATGTATTTACAACTATGTTCTTTCCTAACTTCTTTACGATAATTAAATACTAGAAGCAACTCAAATGCCTAGCAATAGTGAGTTGGTTTTTAAAGATTACAGTGCATCCATACAATGGAATATTGCACAATCTTTAAAATATGATTCTTGGAAATATTTAAGAACGAGGGAAAAGACTTAGAATATATTAAACAAAAAAGGCTTATAAGGGTCAGCCCGTGGCTCACTTGGGAGAGTGTGGTGCTGACAACACCAAGTCAAGGGTTAAGATCCCCTTACCAGTCATCTTGTAAAAAAAAAAAAAAAAAAAAAAAAAAAAGGCTTACAGATAGATAGATAGACAGACGTAATGCAATTACAATTTTGATTGCCTAGAAAAATATAAAATTAACATGTTAACAGGGATTACCACTGGGCAGTGAAATTATTTACAGTTTCTTTTGATTTTCCTTTTTTTAAATTCCTATGCTTTCAACAATGTAATTTTTATGAACAGAAAAAAATATTTTAACTGTAAAGAAGCTTGTTTTATTGCTGGAAATAATAAGATATAGGAACTACATGAGCATGATCCCTCCAAATATTTTCTTCAAACTATCATTTCTACTCAACTTATCAGTGTTATCACACAGTAATATAGGAATAGTGAAACATTTCTGCTTAGTCGCTGGGTCTCTCTGACAAACAATAGGAAGAATTTTGGCCAAAGGTTTCCTTTGCTCTGTAAGATGCTTAAAACAACAGAGAAAAAGGGATATTCAGTGGGCTGGCCCCAGACTCACATTTCTGAATTGTGATACTCGGCTTTCTTGATTATATACCTCTTAGAATCTAAGAAGGCAAAGGTCTAAGCAGTTTCAAGTCCAGTGACAAGGGTTACATCCACAGTGTGATAGTTTTTAGAATTCAGTGAGAGTTGATGCCTTTAACACAGCCCTGGTAATAGCCACTGATTGATATAAATGTTACATATATGGCATATACTTACACATATGACATATATACATACACATATATGCTTAAAGGACTGTGGGGAGGAAAAAATATTTGTATGTACTTAATTACTTAGTATATTTTACATTGCTTAGCATTACCATGCATACTGCATGATGGGCAACAAGCCCCAAAATGTATCCATGCTCTGCCACTGATGTGTAAAACATGGTTCTGGCCATAGGAGATAAGAATACACAGTCCTGCCTTCTTCCCTGGATGAAGACACAAAAACAATTCTGTGGATCTCACATAATTTATCAATGTCTCTCTTCCCCAATAAAATGGACAAAATAATAATTAACATTTACCGATTTTTCACTTAAATTTAGCATAATATCACTTTTAAAACTTCACTATAAAATTGTTACCATATAGTTCAAGAATATCACTAGTGAAATTGACCAAACACTTGTAGTTTTAAAATCTGAGACAGTTCACGTACATATTAAGGATAGGGTGATATGACTTCTCCCAATGAATAAAAGACTTAACAGTGATTTTTGACTATGCAGCTCACTTACTACTTTCAAGTGTTATGATACGCCCGAAAAATACAACAGGGCAAGAATTTTTGCTTCCCAGATGAACAGGCAGAACTGAAACCAAGGGCAGATGAAGATCAGATCAACAAAATAATGGCAAGGTGGAAAGTGAAAAAGAAAGGGAAAGAAATGGAAATCAGATATGCGAGCTTAGGGGAAGTTAAGCAAAAGTTAAAACGTACTTGACTTGTCCGTTCTCCGTGTAGGTGGTTCTGTAGAACCCCACGAGGGAGGTGTTGAGCCAGCCGGCGAACTCCATGGTCAGGAGGTAGAGACCGTCACCGCCGCTGGGTGGAAGCTCTCCTTCTGCTTCGACCACCACGTACTCGTGCTCTTCGTACCCGAAACACCTGCTGACTTGCACCTCCTCCCCGGAGGGCCCCTTGAGCACCGGGAGCCGCGTGATCCTCGTCTCCCGGATGTGCAGCCACAGGTGCCGCGTGGCCGCGCTCACGTTGAGGGAGATGCTCACGGTGCCTGTGTACGTGTCCTCCTCCAGCAGGGGCTTCACCTCCAGGTCGTAGTGCACGGGGGTGATGAAGTCCGGCAGCCTGAAATTCGTCCACCCTCCGCTTTGATCTGCACTGGCAGGGCAGACGTCCTGGTCCTGTGCAGGCACATGCGAAGGGCCGGCGGTGGGAGGCAGCTGGTCCGCGTTCTGCCCCGCGTCCGTGGTGCAGTCACACGACCTGCTCAAGCCCACGGCAAGTCCTACTATTAATCCTACGCCCACCACCACCGCACAGATGATGGCCACATGTTTCGTTTTAATGCAGTATCTCTTAGAGCTCTCTTTCTCCGCGAAGTTCATTTTTGTGTCCAAAGTCAAATGTTACACAGAAAAGGATGTTGCATTGAACTGACGGACGTCAGCCGACTTCCTTTTTAAACTGGAAGGAATCCCCTGGTTTAGCAGCCTGTTTTCGCTTTTCCCACACCTCTCTCGGGCTTCCTGCGTCTTTTGCTCTCCCTTCAAGTTCCCACCGGCCACTCAAGGATGAAGGCGGAAACAAGGGGAGTGGAAAAAGGACTCCAGAAGAGGAGCTGAGCTGGAGGAAGAGGACTGGCGAGAACACTGTCACGGCTCCCCTTATAAACGGCACATCTCCACCCCTACCCCTCCTGCACTGGAGCAAGTTAAATATAAAACAGGGCTTCGCTTATCAGCCAGCTGGAGGACGATCCTTTGCCAAAGCTCTGTCAGCAGCTTTCAGGGAGAAAACGTTCGAGTTAAGAGGTGTGCTTATAGTAGAAAAACTCAACCTTTGCCACTAGGTCTATGGTTTCTTCCTGTTTTGTTCACAATCTCTGTCTTGTAAAGTAAAAGGGCTTCTTGAATTACAGCTATTTTATCAGGTAGCTTGCCAAAGAAGCAAGGTGTTTGATTTTCATCCCTTTTCCTCATATTATGTAAACATTCAAGTTCTGCATTTTGGAGAAGTCATGTCCTGGAGTTGGGAGCTCAGAGTGATACATAAATTCAAGGACCACTTAGGTATTCAGTAAATGTTTGTTGGGTTGGAGGATTAATAAAGCATAGCCAGATAACCTTAAATCAGTTCAGTTGATACTGGATGAAGAAGAGCAACCAAAACAGCAGTGGAGCCGGAAAGCCTAAGAAAAAAAGGGAGAGAGAAAGGGAAAGTCTTGAAAGGACAGAGGACAAGGTGCCCTACTTATCCCTGCAGTTTGCCTCCAAGGAAGATTGATTTCTACAGACTTTGATGTGGTAGATTAGGTTTGGAGCAGATTCCAAATGCAAAAAAGAATAGCCTGTTGGGAGATCCATTATCAATGCAAACCTATTGCTTCTGAAAGACAAGGCTGGAGGGGGGGGGGGGGAATCACAATGACCTCTATATTTATGAGTAGTTTAGATGCAGACACCCAAGCCATCTCTAATAGTAGCAATACAAAAATAATTATAAAAATTTTGAGAGCTTCCTCTATGCCAGGCATGATGCTAAATAATTGATAGAAGTTATTATTTAAATCTTCCCTACAACTCTATGAGGTCAGTACTATCATGATGTCCCTTTTAGAGATGGGAAGACTGACATTAGGAGATGTTGTCATTGCTCAAGTGACACTCAAGGCTCTATGGCTCCGGACACTCAAGGTCACACAACTTGTAAAGAGCAGAATTGGGTCTGAACCCAGGTTCTCTGAGTCCAAAGTCCATATATCTAACTACTACATTTCACCACCTCCCTTCTCCGAAGAGGAGAAATATTCAAGGGTTAAGTAGCTGTATTAGTCCATTTTTGTGTTGCTATAACAGAAAACCTGAAACTGGGTAATTTATAAGGAAAGAGGTTTATTTGGCTCACGATTCTGGGACAGTTGGATCTGGTGGGGTCTCGGGCTGCTTCTATTCATGATGGAAAGCAGCAGGCAGCCAGTGGGTGCAAGGGGAGATGCCAGGGTCCTTTTAAGTAACCAGCTCTCATGGGAACTAATAGAGTGAGATCTCACTCACTACCCCTCACCCAGGGAGGGTATTAATCTATTAATGAGGCATCCACCCCCTATGACCCAAACAGCTCTCAACACTGCCACATTGGGCATCTGATTTTGACATGAATTTTAGTGAGACAACATACCCAAACTCTATCATTCTGCCTCTGAACATGATGCCTCTGAGCTCCAGAGGAAGGTGGTTTTGACTTGCTTTGGGGGCCAAGGAGGAGAAGGAGGGGAGTTGAGGTCAGAGAACTCATCCTTGTTCTGGGCAGAAAAGCACTTGTGGAACATGGAGATTCTCAGTGGGAAGGTATGTGCCCCCTCCCTGGCTATGACCCTGGCTGACCCCTGAGCTAACCAAGGCCGTGGGCTCTGGCCACTATGGGGACAGTCTGTGTGGCCTGACTAGAGACCCCCAGTGCGGGAACTTTGAGCCATCAGAGAAGACAGTGGAGAACAGAGTGGGTTGGGCAGGACACTTCAGTCTTTCTTGCCGGCCAGGGCCAGGCTGCGGGGGAGCAGCTTGGCATGACCAGAAGAGGACAAGGAGGCTCCCACAGGGGGTCCAGCTTCACTTTATTCAGGACAGTCTTCTTGATGGCAGCTGGTGAGACCTCCTCCTGGTCAGTCATGGACTGCAGCTCTCGTGTGTGGATGCAGGAGGCCTCTACGGCATTGATGAGCAGGGAGCAGAAGCCCCAACTCTTCACCATGTGCAAGGCATAAATGGTGGCCCCAGCAGGAGAGCAGACATTGTCCTTGAGCTGGCCTGGGTGCTGTTCAGAATGCAGTAGCCTCTTGGTAGCCCCCAGGAGGGTCTGCGCCCCAAGGTACACTGCCAGGCACCTTGGCAGCCCCATCTTCACACCCCCCTCAGCCAATGCATCCAGAGCCATGAGTGAGTAGGCAGGGCCAGTGCTGCTGAGCCCTGTGACCACCTCCATGCAGAAGTCCACGCTGCCCAGGAGCTACTCCAGAAGCCTGCCGTCCTCCACCTGAGCTAGGTGCGCATAGCATACAAGGTGGCTTCCTCCTGCAACCGGGGTGTTTGTCATGCAGTGGATGACCTTGGGGGCTGGCTGGAACACCATCAGCTTCTTCTCAATGGTTCCCAAAGTGCAACCCATAGACATTAATAGATAAACTTACAGGGCAGGCAATGCTGGGTTAGATGACGTTAAAAATCTTTTTTTACTACCCTGCATTCTTTCAGAACCTCCATATGGTGACACAAGTTGTGAGCCTCCCAGAGAGGAAACATTGTAGAGTAATTTTCACATTTAGTGAGCTTTGTTTGGTGAGGTACATTTTGAGGAACTTGTGTTCCATGGAACACACTCTGAGAAAGGCTACTTTAAACTGTTCTAAATTACAAACTAAACAAACATTTTAAAAAACTTTAAAAGCAAAAGGGTCCATTTTACTCTGTAACATTTTTCTTCTTTTCTCATAAAATAATAAGAGAAAAAGAATTAGAGGAAAAAAGAGAGAGATGTTTTACTAAATTATAGGTCCATTTTGAATTTATCAATTTTACATTCTGAAACAATCCTAAACTTTTTGAGATCATAGTATTTTTTTTTTTTTGTCTTAGTATGTTTAAACTGGGCAAATCAACTTTCTGAATTTTAGCTCTTGAAACCCCATTTTTATTGAAAAGATCATCTGACATTTTACTAAATGTTTGATGGGTCAAATATCTTGATGTTTTTCCAAAAACTGAAGGCAAAATAGGGATCAAATTTACCTCAACATATTGAAAGGAAAAAGGAAAAGATTTGGAAGAATGTACATAAAATTATGTTAAACTGGAAGCATTTTTTTTTAATCTCAGATAAGACAATCATATATGAAATTTCTTAAATTCAGCTTCATCTAGAAAGACAGCACTCTTATCGCCAGGCCCTATGCTTGGGCTAGACTGAACAGAGAAAATAATAGGTCTTTGGAACAGAGTACACTCAAGGGGGGTTGAGAATGGCCACCTGCAATAGAATATCCCTCCTACTCTGCCTGAATTCCACCATAAGGGATTCATTATTTAAATCTATTTTTTCGCTGGAAGAAATAAAATACCTTAAACCCATGTTTATAGTTTGTGAGTATAAATTTTGAATCTAAGGCCCACTTTTAGCCATGGTCTGTTTAGTAGCAATGCTTGAAAACTAACTGCACGCATCCAGTGATGGGCACCACCTCTTTTCAGGTTCAGCATATTAGGATTGCCTACTGTGATAGCGGTAAAATGTACAGCCCGGTGAATGGGGGTAGCAGAGCCAGCATGTGCCCTAAACACATCTAGGGTCAACATGTCAGGGTTTACAAAAGCCCTTAGCTTTCATAATTTGACACTTGTTTCCATTGCAGCGATGCGTGCTTTTCTTTCTTTGACTGACACTGGCAAGACTGAGTCTGTGGCAGGAGCCTCTTGACCTTGAAAGCTCTTGTTCCAGATCCAATCGACTGTAACAGTCAAGGCAGCCACAGGGAGTGAAGCGGGGGGGAGATCTTCCTACAAGACCACTGAACCATCACAGGCACCCACCTACGTTAAATGGTTTATATTGGATAATCTTATGTTAAATTAATCTATATTAGATATAACTAATTTGAAAAGGCTACCACTGGTCAATTTCCACTTATTAGGTCCAAGCCAATGGAGTAAATGGACAACGGTTCACTGTAGATGATAAACCACACCCCTCATAGCTTTTGACAAGGTATATCATCATCTCTTTCCGGTACAAAGTCCAATATCTGTTCCCTATTTGACACTCAATAAATATTTATTCATCACTTATTGAATAAACAAATGAATGGGTAAACCAACAAAAAGGGGAAAAAACATCAAGAGTCCAGAATGAGAAGTGTTAATAGACATGCTACATCAGAAACATTGAAATAAAATAAGTTCATTTCAACTTTTCAAAGAAGATGAGGAAGAAAATAAAACTTCAAAACACATTCAAACATAATTCAATAAAAAATTAAAATCAATGAAATAACAATTTTCTGTCTTTTCTATTCCTTGTTGTTGTTTCCTGGAAGTGAGGACCTGGAAATCATCTGATCGTGAGTAGGTGAGGAACTTCTTGGCTAAT
Source organism: Cynocephalus volans (assembly GCF_027409185.1). NCBI lineage: Eukaryota > Metazoa > Chordata > Mammalia > Dermoptera > Cynocephalidae > Cynocephalus > Cynocephalus volans. Next base: position 96,469,740 of record NC_084468.1, on the reverse strand, counting down.
TCCTCCCCACAGGAGGTAGACTGATCTAAGAGACCCACCATAACATCAAGCACCTACTGTGCACCTCTTTGCTTCAGCTTAAAGCTTTTCTGATAGGTCCCAGGAAATCCACATCCCTTACGTGGGGTGCTGTTGGCTCACCTGAGCACTAGGAGCATCTCCAGAAATGTTGCCAACAATCAACCTTACAGTGTGATTGTTTGGCTGGATGGCCCTTTACTCCCATCATTGATCCGAGCTGAACCCCATGGTTCAGGAAAATAATGAATACACAAAAAAGCAACTAGTTCCACCATGGAGGAAGCAGAATCTGAAAATTGGACTGTATTATACAGGGAGCAGGGAGTATCTGAACCGGCTTCTCTCCATCTTGCCACAGGGTCACTGTTATCAAGCATGTAACCTCCATAAACCTGTTCAGTCCAGGCATTTCCAAACTTTAAAGGTTTATTTAACATTGAAAACAGAAGAACGCCATTGTATTTGACTTGGCTAACTGTGAGTTCTAAATCCATACTGACAATGTCCTTTGTGTTCCTGGTCAATTAGTTTGTATTTCCAATGCCTGTACCCTATTCTTTATTTATTTGGCCACAACGACTGTTTTAAAAGGCTCAATATGTTTTAAGACTAAGTGAACTAGATTAACTTTTTTCAAGAGGTGAAAACTGCTACAGATGTCAGGAGCAGTTGTAAGACAGAAAATATTCAGCATGCCACATCTCATTTTTGTTGGCTGGTAAATGATGATTTTGTGCAATGACTGGCACGATATGGATAAATACACAGTGGGGACAATGAGGAAAAGGAGAATGAGAAAGAGGGGCAAGAGACAAAGGAAAAGGAGCAGAAGGAGGAGGATTTTTAAAGAAGATGAGGAGGAAAATAAAACTCCAAAACACAAACATAATTCAATAAAAAATTAAAATCAATGAAATAATAGTTTTCTGTCTTTTCTATTCCTTGTTGTTGTTTCCAGGCTGATTTGAGAATCCTCCTGCAAGGTTTTCTGGGACACATACACTGGTCACCATATCTCCCACCCCCATTCCCCATGGGCGCCAGGGTTTCGCAATTCACAAGCAAGAATCATGTTCCTGTTACACGTCTGGATGGCTCTGGAGAGAATCAGTTCACTTTACCTACCCACTTAAAAAGTGTCTCTGGGCCACTATTTATTCAATCAATCATGCCACAAAAATTTGCTGACTCAACAAATATTTACTTTTCAGCAAATATTTATTATGCAAGGAATTCTAGGATAAACTTTAAAATGTGGACATGAAAAGAAATATGAGTAAATATTCTTAAAATATGTTACATGTAACAAAACCCTGCTTTGTCTCAGCATGTAGAGGTTTTGAAAATATTCAGAAAAGCAAACAAAATAAAATTAAAGGATTTATTATTTCTATAAATTTTTAACTCCTTTTATATTGAGTTCCCTAATGTGCAATAATACATTTGGAGAAAGTGGCTGGATATAGAAACAGTAGGAGAAGAATAATAGTGGTAATATAGTCTAGATTTCTATTGCTTTAAGGATTTCAAAATTATCTTGATACGTTTTCTCAGTGCTCTGACTAATAGCTCTATATTCTGAGTTTAAAACTTCCTGAAATGCTTAATTTACTCAGCATTTCCTTTCAGCCTTTGTAGTGTCAGAATTCTTAGCAATATTTTCTCTCTCTCTTCTCTTCTATCTGCAGAAGTCTGCAAAAATGATGTTGGTATAGGGAAACTACCTCACCCAGTGTTCTTATATTCCATAAAGAATCTAAGTGAATTATACCAGCAATGATGATTTTGGATCATGTTTCCCACATTCTAATAAACCCATTTTTTACCTTAGGTAATATTAATCATTTTTTTTTCCAGAGAAAAGGCCTGTAATTTTCCAATTTTAATTTATTAGTGCTAGCTGTTTGGCTTGAAAATTTCTTTATTACCACATTAATTTTAACCAAATTAAATTGTCTCCAATTTTTGTTTTCCTTGGAAGTAAAGACTTTAACTGCATTAAGATGATCAAAGTTATCCAGAGGAGTAACAGGAACATTATTTCTCCTGGTGGTGTTCGTCTCTTCTGTTTTCAGTTTATCACTTTTTTGGAATTTTTTTGCCTCCGGCTTAAAAATGTACCCCACTCCCTGATGATAGCTACATCCTAAACCCTGGAACTTGTGAATGGTACTTTATATGGTTAAAAATAAATAAAAAAAGAAGAGTCTTGGCAGATGTGATTAAGTTAGGGATTTTGAGATGTGAGATTATCCTGGATTATTGGGGTAGGTTCTAAACACAATCTCATATGTCCTTTATAAAAGGGAGACAGAGAGAGAGATTTAACACATAGAGGTGATGTGAAGACAGAGCAGAGAGAGATTTGAAGATGCTGGTCTTAAAGATTGGAGTGCTGCAGCCCCAAGCCAAGAAATGCTGGCAGTCACCAAAAGAAGCAAGGAACTGATTCTCCCCCACAGCTTCCAGAGGGAGTGCGGCTCTGCTGGCCTTGATTTTAACCCACTTATATTCATTTTAGACTTCTGGCCTCCAAAAATGTGAAAGAATAAATTTTTGTTATTTTAAGCCACTAAATTTGTGGCAATTTGTTATAGCAGCCACAAGAAATTAATACAGCAGATTTTAGATTCTTTTAACAAACGTATATTGAGAGCCACAGTTTGCCAGGTATTTTAATTGTTGGAAAAGCAGTAAATAAAAACACAAATGAAAAACATAGTCTCAGGACAGAATAGTTTTTCTCAAGTAGAAAGAGGGTCGAAATAAAATAGAATATTGGCTCTGCACAAGAGCATACTCTCTCCGTTCATTCACTTCTGATTTTCTGCAGATACACTTTAGAACTGTTTTTGTTCTCTGGGATATATATACACACATATATATGTATATACATCTCTCAAGGTTTTAGAGGATTTTTATGCATTTATTTCCCAATTTTCTTCACTGTGGAATATTTGGTAACAGGGTTGATAAATTGTTTTTCAGTGAGCAGGATGCATATAGTTCTATATAAATAATATAACTCCCACTGATTTTATTTGAATCCTTTATTAAATGTACATCTGCAGAAAAATTTATATTCATTTCTGATTTTGAAGCTTTAATTCTAGATTTTTTTTTCTTTCTTTTTTTTTTGTTTTTATGGTCAATGATGTTACAAGTCGAGGGCAAAATTACACTACTTCTTGCAAATAAAGTAATTTCTTTTATATTTTAAGTGCTTTGCCTTGTTTATTTCTACTCTTGTCATTGATGGCTAATCTGGTGAATTATTTGACTTCTGTATTTTAGATACTTTCCTTTTCCATTCAGCTTTTAAAGGGTTTTTAGATGACTTTCATTCTTGGTTTATCTGCTATCTTTTATATCTCAGCCTAAGATATTTATATGTATGTATTGCAAGGGTTTTAGTTTGACTGCTTAAAAATCTCTTTACTCAAGATTCAGACATATCTTCATTTTTGAAATCTTCAGGTACAGACCACCATGGGCTGGAACTTATGAAACTTTTAGATGGTCTTTGAGAAAGAATTTATTTCAGAGTTTATAAGTCGAGAATGCTTTTAGTTCCAAGTAACCAAAGATTTAGCTAACTCACTGTGGCTTATTCTGTAAAGACATCTAATGATCTCTCATAACAAGAAGTCTGGAGGTCACGAGTATCCACATGGCTTGGCAGCTCAGTAATGTCATCGAGGAACAAAGCTCTGCCTATCTTTCCATTCCACCATCCTTACTTTGTGTTCTCAAGCTGGTTGCCACAGCCCCAGCTATCACAATCACATTCAGAAAAGCAGAGGGTGAGAAGAAGAGTAAAAGCTTTTTCTTTAAGCAGTTCTCTCCTTTTGTCAGTGAAGAAAAATCTTCCTAGAAGCCCTCAGCAGGCTTCCCCTGACATCTCTTCGGCCAGGCCTGACTTGAATATTCCTTCTATAGCTTCAGCTGGCAGAGAGGAATGGGATAGAAATGTCTGCCTTGGATAACCCCAATTCATCTGCAGAACAGTACACATTGCTGCCACAAACAAAATCAGAATATTTGTTGGCCAATAAGAAGGAGGAAATGGCTGTTAGGTGGACAATAAAGGCTGCTGCAATGTTGCAGGGAGCACAAACAAGCCTGAATATATTATATCCGCGCGAGAGGAGAGAGACAGATCTGAGGGTAGCAGAGAGTTTGACTTCCTGTCATTCACTGCCAGCCACCCCCATCCTCCCCAACACCTGACTTGTCTGGTTTCTTTTTTCCTTCCTAAAATCGTCCTTCACATTACCATTGCACTACACAAACATCTTCAGTGAATCCCATTCACTGATAGGATCAACTTCCTGCTATGGTTTTCAAAGCCCCACTTCCTTTGTTTCTTAACCTCCCCAAATCCCTTTTCAAATGTACCCCCAAGCCAAACTGGTCTATGTATTGTCTTGCAAGGAGCATCACTATCACCATGCTCCTGCCTCAGGTTCCCTTCCTCCCACTCTCTTTCTAAAACACTCTCAGGACCTAGCTTACCTCTCTTCTCGAGTAAACCTTCATTGATCCAGACAGCCTACAACGAGCAATCCTCCTCTAAACACTTGTAAACACTTACACTGGATATCATTCATTTGCTGTTTATCTTCAGACCAACCCCAATCTGGCCAATTATGCTGTGTTTTAATAAGGGAGGCCCAGCTGCCCAAGCAAGCAGCACCAACCTATCTGTGATAGAACACAATCGAAATTTATTTCTCACTTAGGCCACATCCAAAGTGGATACTCTTTGTTACAGAACCCTCATGGATGACATGCCTGCAAGCAGTGACTCGGGGATTTAGTCAGCCTCCTTCCACCTTGTGGCACTCCCCTCTTCAATACATGACCTCCAAGGTTGCTGTAGAAGAAGAGAGTATGAGACACTCATACTGATTTTTAATCACATTGGCCTGGAAGTCACACACATTACATTTACTTACACCCAGTGGCCAGAACTGGTCATCCGACTGCTCTTAATACCAAGGGGACTGGGACACATCGACATCAACAGCTCTGCCCTTTGAGAGAGGATCACATGGCTTTGGTGATCAGACAGTCATTTCTGCCCCATACTGGCCTCGCTTCAGTTTAAGATTTATTTTGCCGGTGCAGTGCAGTGACTCAGATTGACAGGTTGTATGGAGAAAAATTCTGTACGTGTTGCTGCTAAAATTTGCATAGAAGCCTAAGGTTATATCCAAACAAAATCTCCTCTCTTCATACGTATGGAAAAAGTATTCAGCTACATGCTCATAGTTTATGCTTATTTTCCATCATCCCTGCTCTGAATATTTATTTTAAATTGATTTTTCCTGGGCAGACTTGTTTTACTGTGAGGGTGATACATGCAAAGTGATTCACCGTGGGTCCCACACTGCTTCTAGAGATGGCATAGGTACAGCAACTCCCCATTTGACTTTCCAAAAGATCATTTTATTTGCACTTCAGAATACCATAGAAACAGATGTGAGTAAATTGCATTCAGGTGGAAGAAAGGAAGGAAACGGAATGAAATAGAACCAATCTTCATGGCACATACTTGGTTCCAGATGTCTTTTATTTGCTGTCTTCTTACAGCATCCAGCAATTCTATGAGTTAGCTGTTATGAGCCCCAGCTGCCATTGGCCACACCATGTGCCTCAAAATCTAATAACAGGGATTTGGTGCTATTTATGGCTGAGTCCAGACCTCCCATGAATAATTTTGTATTTTTAGCTACGTTAGGGGCTACATAGACCTTTGCAGATAAACTTGGTAACAAATCAGATTTATTATATTGTCTCTAAAAAAAAATGTACTACAACCTCCCACATAGAAGATGTATTTATCTGGGTGTCAAGCCCATCAATGCACCGGGAGAACCCCCTCCCAACCTGTGCCGAGCTGGGGTGGATACTGCACTACTTTCTGTCCTCCGATGCCCTGGGGTTGTTCCTATCTGCTTGGGATGTCCAGAAAGTAGTCCTGTAATTTAGGTAGTGTAAGCACTGCCTAGCTTATTGATTCAATGACGACAAATTTAGAATAGTGGAAGAACAAGAGAATAAGTCTAACTGTGATGCACCGATGCTGTGAATTGTAAACTGGTTATTATCCTATTTTTCAGATAAACCTTATGAGATTTGAGAAGGTGAGTCCTCCTTTTAGATGATTTTAATTAAGGCTACTTCATTTTCTTGATGATTGATTTTTCATATGTTTCAAAAACAACGTTCTAGACATGAAGTAACTTTACCCACATCCACGTCCAGGGAGTTGGCCCTGTCATTTTCCTGCAGTGGCTCCGTCTATGAGTTCAAGTTCTGAAGCAACCCCGTGGTTTCAATCACAACATGTAATCGTTCCGTTCTGCACCTCTCTGAAGGCTGGCATTGCTTATTTCCCCCATTGTTTATAAAGTAACTTGCATAATGAGTGTGTGTTATTTGTATCATTGCTTTCCTTCAGCAACTGAAAGTCAATACTGTTGACTCTAAAGTAATAGTGCCTGTATGTGGCAATAAGGTACATGGAGATTTAGCTAGCGATTTTATTAATTTGACTCATGTAGATATTCAAATTTGATAAATGAAGACAAAATTATATTTGTAGTCAAAGGTAACTTTTGGCCTGTTGGCAGCGACAGGCTATGCATGTTTTTCATGAAGCACACCTATTTCCCTTCCTCCTGCGCTCACAGCAGGACAGCCTTTCTCAGTCTTATTTGGGGTGGATGTGTGACTCCATTTTGGCTAATGGAATGTACAGAGAAGTAATATATTCTTTTCCGGACCTGTCCTATAAAAACCACCTGTGTGATCCTATGTTCTCTCTTCCTTTGCCTGCCAACTAGATGTTGACAGCCAGGGAAATCTCAAAAGCCAGATATATAAAATGGAAGAATCACAAGATGAAAAGAGTCTGGGCTTCTGAATGAGCACATGCCCCTTCCCAACTCCACACCACCAACCGATCCTTATGTGAGCAATAAATAAAACTCTATTGTACCAAACTACTAAGAGCTGAAGGAAATATCTGTAGCATGACTTTAACTAATACTCTTTACTAGACCTATTAATTCTATTTTGTCACTGAATTTTTACTTTATACCAGTGGGTGTCAATCAAGGGTAATTTTGACACCCTCCCAGGGGACATTTGGCATTATCCAGAGACTTTTTAATTGTCACAACTGTGATAAGGGTAATTGGATTGCTACTAGCTTTTAGTGGGTGGAGGCCCTGGTTACTTCTAAAGATACTACAATGCACCACACAGCCCCCACTTGCATTATCTAGTCCAAATGTCAAAGGTGCTAAAGCTGAGAAACTCTGGTTTAAGCTATGTCTATTTGGCAAAAATAAATATAATTAAATATTTGGTTAACTTCATTATATGTCTTATTTAGTAATCTTCTAATCCTGTCTGACTAATTTAGGATCTTGTTTTGGCGGTGTGATCCACTGACAGCTTTGGTCACTAATTGTCATTTTGCAATGCTCAATGAACTCTAGAAGACATTTCTTTCGGCTTCCGTAGCCATCTTTACCCAGTCCTCCCCTTACACCATGCTATTTTCCACATCATATGTTTATTGCTGAATCTCTAGAAATTCTCACAATATCTGGCATAGAGTAGGTGTTTGGTAAACATTTGCTGAATGAAGACTGACCTAATGTAAATAAAACCACTAGAAAAAAAAAGGATGAACTGCTCCTGCCCTCTCCTCTCCTCTCCCTGAGCTCCAGTGACACTACATCACTCTGGTACTTCTCTCTCATTCTGTCTTCAATGTCTTCTCTGCCTGCCCTCTAAATGTACTTCTGCAAGTCAAACAGTTTCTTCTTTCTCTCCCACCTTTGGACAACTCAATCTTACGACTTCGACCATCACGTCTATTCAAAGAACGTTCAAATTTTATCACTATTCCAAATTTTCTCCTGAGATTGAAGGTCAAAAACATGCCTACCTGTGTCCACTTGTGTAATTCCTCTATCACCTGCAACTCAGTTGGTCTAAAGCTAAATGTTATCACCCTCCCAAAAACATTGTACCTCCCCACTCCTTGCTTTGTTTCATTTTCCATGAGCATTACAATCATTGTTCCATGGCATCAACCAAGACCCTTCTCTCTCCTTCACAGACTGCTAGGTACGTTATAGGTGCTTGACAACTTATAGCTTCTCTTCCCCATCTCTCTGTATAAGTTATCTTGTATAGCTTTAATTTGCCATTTTCTTGTTTGGATTTTAAAGATCCAGAGCAGCATTGGTCAATAGAAATAGAGTCTGAAGCATATATGTAACTTTAAACTTTCAAGTAGCCACATCAAAAGATGAAAAAGAAACAGGTGAAATTAATTTTAATAATATCATTTATTTAACCCAATATGTCCATTATGTCTAAAATGTTATCATTTCATGTGCTCAAAATAAAAACATTGCATGTCTGCCATGCAAATGTATTTGGCCAAAGAAACTAACCTCCCTTACATGGGACAGGTTTCTCTTTGTTCTTAAAGTGCTGCAGAACTTACGTTGTACACTGTTTTATACCTATTTGCAGCTTTAAATTGTTTTCTACTTTCTTGATATGATATATACCTTTTATCCATATGACAGTATTTCAAAAAGTTGATGTAAAAATAGAATTGAAAAATAATACGAATCTTTCCAAGAAGTTTTTGAAATGCTCTCATACTATTCCCCACTCAGTTCTAGGAGTTTGTTGGCAAAGTGACTGAGACAGGACAGGGTGCTGGAAATAAATAGCGAGACTTCTGTTGACAGATGAGGACACAACAAAGACAGCAACTAACAAGTACTAACTGCTCTTCCAAAACCTGAGGCACCTGGCTTAGAAACACGTGTGTATTATGAGATAGGCTAGTAAAGAGCAGCAGGAGGCCCATGTAACATGAGTGGTGCAATGGAGGAGGAGATAGGTAGGAAGACAGGTAGGGATGAAGCGGAGAGGTCACCAGGAGGCGTATTGTGTAAGTCCACCTAGGATTTAAAGTTTTGTCCAAAGATGGATGAAAGCCATGCGGTGGTTCTGAGGAGAATTCCTTATGATCTGATTTACATTTTTAGAAAGATAACTTCAACTCTCATACAGAAATGAAGTACAGAGGCAAAGGTGGAAGTGTAAAGACTGGTGAGGAAGCCACGGGCAATCTAGGAGGGCTTGTAAAGGCTCATGCCGAGGAGGTGGGAGTGTGGTAGGGAAGGTACTTGCATTTATGGTATTCAAAACTTCCTGATGGATAAAATTAGGCTTTGACAGAGAGTGAGAAATCAAGGATGTTGCCTTATTTTTGGCCTAAGCAACTGGGTTTATAGAAGTGGCATGAACTGAGATGGGGTAGATGTGTGAGGAGCAAATGTCAGGAGGAGAGTCGAGAGCTCACTTTGGCTTTGACATGGATGAGACGCCTGTTAGACATCTTCAGCTGGGATTAGAGACGGCTGTAACAGTAGCTGGAATAAGCTGCAATTTTATATTTCTCTGTTACAAAAGTCCAGAGGTTGACAATCTAAAGCTAGAGAAGTAGCTCTGCTCCATGAAGTCACTAGGGATTTAGGCTGTTTCTAGCCTTCTGGTCTGACATCCCTTGGTATGACCCCCATGAACCAAGCTTGAATTCCCATAATTATATCCATGTTTCAGGCAACAGCATGTGGAAAGGGGAAAGAGGTGGCAGATGACATAGGCTAGCTGTCTCTTAAGGAATGTTCTTGGCAGCTGGCACATGACACTTCAACTTACATCTTAGTGGCCTTAAATCAATCACATGGTAACTCCTAGCTACAAAGGAGGCTGGTAAACAGAGTTTTCATTCTGGGTGTCATATGCCTAGCTGAAAATCCTATTGCCAAAGTGGAAAGGGGGATTGAATACTGGAAGAAAACCAAAAAATTTCTTCCCACCTGGTTTGCCCTGTCCCCATTTCTCAAGACCTCTGTATCTCTAAATTTACTCAGCAATTTAAGGCCTCTTCTGATTTGACTTCTCAGCATATTCTTCACTGTTCATAGCTTCTTCCTCAAAACACATATACCTTTTCGCTGTGCCACAGTTTTCCTGTTTCTTGTTTGTTGGATTGTTTTCTTCATGTTGTTTCTATCCTCAGGGTTGGCATCCTATCTCCAAAGACTAGTTAGAGGTTATGAAAGGGACATCACTTCAGGTGTCAGCCTCCTTGTGGCTACTTCTCCAGGTCCACTGCTACATTCCTCTTCTTCTGGACCCATGGTACCAGGCTAAGATTAGTTCTTGAGGATCCAACAGACTCTCCCAATAAGGGAGAAGACCATTGTATTTTTCTCAAGTCCTAACTGGATTTATCCATGGCTAAATTCTGTCTTATCAGGGATTAGAGAAAGAAAAAACACTCATGATTATAATCCTAGGACTGCCTCTATACACAGGTCAAGTGGTGTGCTATGGGGGACGCTGAAACATCCCCCTGTCGGAGAGTCCCTCTCCCAAGTGCTCATTACTGAGCTGGAGTCCACTCCTGACCGGCCCCTAACCCCTCTCTCAAATAAGTCTTTGAAATTATATTAGTCTGTTTCTGTTGCTTATAACCTAATACCTGGAACTGGGTGATTTAGAAAGAAAACAAGATTTATTGCTTATAGTTTCTGAGGCTTGGAAGTCCAAAGTCCATCTGGTGGTGATGACAGTGACCCAGGAGTCTCACATTGCAAGTTGGTAGAAGCAGAGAGAGCAGAGAGAGAGTAACCTCTTCATTCACTCTTCTTTTAAAGCCCTCAGAACCACACCCCTGACCACCATTTTTAATCCATTCACTACTGCATGGTCCTACAATCCAATCACCTCTTCAAGGCTCCACCTTTCAATTACCATAATTGGATTTCTCACCCTCAACAGTCACAGTGAGGATTAAGCTTCAATCGGGTTGGGGTCAGGGGGGCATCCAGTCTACAGCAGGGATTAAACAATATTTATTCCCAAATAGTCCTTGTTAAAATACACATATTATCTGAGAAGGGATACAAGACTTTAGGGGTGCTTACAGGTCAAAACATATTGTGGTTCAATCTGGCTTCTTTTAAGTCCCTGACACTATATGAAGTAGTGACACAGGACAGGGATAACCCAAGATAATTTTGTTCCAATATAGGAATGGTGTTGCAATTTGCTTGTTTCCCATTTATGTTAGCAGTACACGTTACAAAACATCTTGTAGTGCCAAGTTAGCGTCCTGGATGGAAAAAGAAGCTGGGTGGCTGCTGGCAGGGCACATCAACTCTTAAGATCAACAGACAGCCAGTTCAAGACAGGTTTTGTGCTTGAAAATAACTACCTTAAGGAATAATAACGTTTGGTGCTTGGGATTCATGAGTCATGAACTAGTTTTCTTGACTACCTCATGAGATCCTTTTTTTTTTTTTTCTCCTCTTGGCTCTGGTTCTCAAGGGCCGATGGCTTTTTTCACTATTGAAATCAGCAGATGTCCTGCCTCTGTCCACTGAGGGCATTATCTCTAATGTCAACCATCACTTTCGCTTATGCCCACTGATATGGTTTGAATGTGCACTCAGAGTTCATATGTTAATGCCCAATGCGACAGTGTTGAGAGGTGGGGCCTTTGAGAAGTGATTAGACAAAACCCTCATGAATGGATTAATGTCCTTATCCTGGGACTGAGTTTGTTACTGCAAGAGTGTGTTTGTTATAAAAGCGAGTTCAGTCCTCTCTTGCTTTCTCTCAGGCCATGTGATGCCCTCCGCCATGTTATGACACAGTGAGAAGGCCCTCACCAGATGTGGCTCCTTGATCTAGGACTTCCCAGCCTCTAGAACCATTAGCCAAGTAAATTTCTTTTATTATAAATTACCCAGTCTGTGGTGTTCTGTTATAGCAACATAAAATGGACTAAAACATCTGCCATGCCTGAAGCCAAGAGCATGGATGTTGGTATAAGGGTGCCACCTTCTGAAGCTGCCAGCACTATTTCTGGCCACTGTTCAAACTTCTATCACCAGAGCAGCAGCTGTGTTATGATTTCAGAGTTTGCTAAACAGTATTAGTACTGTTTTCTTTTTTGTAGCTCCCTCTTCTACAATTCAGAGAAATCTGTGCAATTCATTCAGTTACTCAACAAATATTTATTGAGCCCCTGTAATGTATGCACATCATTCTCGGTTTTAGGGATATATTGGTAAATAAAATAGATGAAATCGCTGCTCATGTGAAACTTTCATTCTTGTCTATGCTGGGGGAGATGATAATAAACATATGACAAACATCATGTACAATTTCAATTCCTTCCCCTTCAGAAACTTGCTCATTGTTTTCTTTTTTAATTTATTTTATTTATTGAATCAAAATTGATTATACATATTTTGGGGGTTCAGTATTGAGATATGTTGATCAAATCAATATTACTAGCATATATATTGTTACAAATGATAATTATTCTTTATGCCCCTTGTCCAATCTCTCCCAAACACCCACTCCCTCCCCCTCCCACCACTGATAACCCTAGATTTCTTCTCTCCCTCTGCAAGAGTAATGGTTACTCTGTTAATTTGTTTCTTAGATGATCTGTCCAATGCTGAAAGGTGTGATCAGGTCCCCCGATATTATCATAGAGCAGATGCTTCTTCTGTCACTCTGAAATGGGCCTTTCGGAGAGAGACATCCTCTTCTTTTCTTTATCTCTGCTAGTGCACTCCAGTGGTTGGTGGACCTTCTGTGTGATGGTTTTGGCATCTAGCCTCTTTCACGGCAACCCTGGTTATTGTGGTGGCTATGGTGGGCCACCCACATGGAGGTTATGTTTTTGGCATTCTTCTTGGTGTTGGTGGTATGCCTGGTTGTGGGGTGTGTCTGGTCCCCTTCTCCATGCCTCTGGTACCTGGGCAGGTCCTGAGGTGCTGATGCAGTGTGTCTCATTGTGGGAGGGCAGTCCGGTCCCCTTCTCCATGCCCCAGGTCACTGAGGAGGCCCCAAAACACTGGCATGGTGTGCCAGGTTGTGGGTGGGGATCCAGTCCCCTTCTCCATGCTTCTGGTCTTCGGGTGGGCCCCAAGGCATTGGCACAGTGTGACTGGATGTTGGAGTGGGGTCCATCCCCAGCTCCAAGCCTCCAGTTGCCAGGCAAGCCCCAAGGCACTGGTTGTATGCCTGGGCCAGAACTAACTTTTTATCCTTTGCTTACTTCTAAAATGGGGGAACTTCCTGTGGGAACCAGTACTTGAGATGTGTGGTTGGTTTAAATTGCTGCTTTGCTGCTGTTTCCCTAGGGAAGGCTTTTTGCGCAGCTCAGGGTTTAATGGTTGACCTTATAGTTACTTCCAGCTCTCCAGAGACTGGGTGGATCTGTGTTGTGTAGAATCTCTGATCTGGGCCTGAGTTTTCTCATCAAACTGCACCCCATGCAATTTTGCATTCCCAACCAGTCTTCTCTGAGTGGTCCTGTGCTGATTGCGGGGCAGGTCGGCTGTCCTTACTGTGCCCCAGTGTTCTCCTGGTAGGCCTGTCTCCCCCACCACCCATGCTACAAACACTTCCCATGGGATGGGCCCTGCACCAGTCCCTTGCGTTGACTAACTAGCCTCTGAATGGCTCCCCTTTTTCAGCTGTTCTGGCTCCTCACTCCTGCATGGGTCCATGGGAACCCTATTAGTAGTCTTACAGTCCTGCAGGCCACCAAGGCCTTCTTCTCCCCTGCCACCTCCAAGCAACTCCATCTGAAGAACACAGCTGAGGCTTCTGCCAGCTCCTGCTCCATGTGCTCATCAGCTCCAGCCTTAGAGCAGCCATGGCCCAAAACGCTCAGAGCAGTTTTTTCTTTCTCTCATTGTGATTTCTCCTACCTTCATGAACTCAGTAGGTCTTTCCTCCTCTTCCCCTGAGCTTCAGTGGTCCCAGCTTGGCTGATGTTACATTTTTATAGTTGTAAATTTTTTGATTTGTGGGAGAGAGTGACACTGGGGACAGTCTATTCCGCCATCTTGACTGGAACCCTTCGTCATTGCTTTGAATGAAACTTGTGAGCCTTGATGCTTTTTTCTTGAAAAAATGAATTATTTCTCAAAATGTTCCTAGACCCCTCATACAAATAGACTCATGATGGTTCACTCTATCTGAATCCTGGGGTGAACACAGTATAAGTTAAATTGGAACGCTTACTACATAACAGACAAAGCAAGTGTTTGAAAGAAAATAAACCTGCTGAGTATCTCATATTTTACGGAATGTACAAACATCACCCAAGATTAAAAGTACCAGGTAAACTGGTCAATTTGAGGATGAAAATATTTTGATTTTCCAAATATAATCCACAATCTAGAAATTGATGGTTGTTGCTCTCACAACCTCAACTGTATGGTTTCAGAGATACTGGGGGCATGTGATAGAATTGCGTTGTATGTGTAGTTTGAAATGATCTCTTTCAAAGACATGTCCCAATTGAACACAAGTGACATTTTTAGGAACCCTAGTTGATGAGACAGCATCATTTCATGTCACAGACATGTATGAGAGCATCTTCTAAGTGGAACTGTCTGAAGCAGAACACCCTTGCCCACGGGGTCAGCAGAAGACAGGAAGAGTCTCTATGACATGTCTGCAGGCCAGCTCAGACACACCAGCTTTACCAACACCTGCTCAGCTGCCAAAACTACCTGCACTTCTAAGGGATCAGACAAAGTCTACTGCTGAGGCGGTGTCTTGTAGGAGCCAGTTTCTTGGTACTGTTCCCAAAGCCTAGGGACTGATGCTGCCTCTCACATCACCCAGTTTTAAGCAATTTTTATTATTTATGAGATTGTGAAGCCTCAGGGTGGTACTGAACTTATAAAGTGCATGGCAAGATGTACTTGCCCTGAAGGGCTGTATTCTCAAATGGTTCTGTTTGTACTCAACCAAAAATCAATAAAGATATGATGGCTTCTCACAAAGCTATTAACTGGTATTGTTAAGGCCTTCATGCTTTAAATTACAGAGCCATAATTTGATGTTGCTGGAAATTAAGAATGTGCAGGTCATGTTACCCACAAGCCCAAGCTTTATAGATAATGCATTCATTCATTAATTCATTCAACAAGTATTTATTAGGTATCTACTATGTACCAAGTACTGTTCTGGAGGGTGGGAAGACAGCAGTGAACAATACTGATGAAAATCTCTGCACCTATGGTGTTTGCATTCTAGTGGGGAGACCAGGCTGACTTACTCATTAGGCAGAGTAAGCACAGTGTCCAGAGCTCACAAGACTTTCAGGGGCCCACAATATTGCTTTAATTCTGACTTCTTTTAAAGTCAGAAGAAAAAATATAAAATAATAAGTGCAGCCTGAGTTATATTTGTTTTTATAGTAATATTGTCTTCAAATAACAATTCTAGTCTTTTTCTGTGGGGAAAGGGACCCACAGAAGCAAAAATGCTTAGGGCCTATGAAAGCCTTATGCAGTGCTGGGGGGAGACAGACAATAAACAATATTTAAAGACAAAAATATATAGTGTGTTAGAGAAACAAAGAAATCAGGGAATGGGAATTAAAAGCATTAGAGGAAAGGGGAGTTGAAATTTTAGACATAGCATCTGGGAGCACAGTTTCCTAAGCAGGTACCATTTGAGTAAGGGCTGGAAGTTAGGGAGTATGACCATTGAAATGCAGGCGGAGACCGTTCTTGCACGAAGGAAAGTAATGGTCAGGCCCCAAGATGAGAAGGTGCTTGATGTTTGAATGACAGCAAGAAGGCCAGTGTGACTGTAGCATATGAAGAAGGAAACAGACAAAGGGAACAGAAGGAAGAGATTAGGTGACAGGAGGCTGGATCATGTGCGATCATGTAAGGTTAGAGTAAGAACTCTGACTCATGTCTTGTCCTGATTTATATTTTAAAGATATCTCTCTGGGTGTTGTGTTGAGAATAAATTGAAGGGGGCATGAACAGAAGGTGGGAGACCTGTTGGAGACCACAGACCACAAGGAGACCTATTAGAAGACCACGGAAACAATCCAAGTGAGTAGCAGTGGTGACTTGGAGCAGAATAGTTTCAGTGGGAGTGGTGAGCAGTGGGTGGATTCTGAAACTGTTTTAAATGTAGTGATGATAGGCTTTGCTGACGGATTGGAAATGCATTGTGAGAGAAGAGGAGGTGTCAAGATGAGTACAAGTGTTTTGGCCTGAGCAAAAGGATGAGTGGAGTTACCATTGGTTAAGATGGGGAAGACCGAGGGAGAGGTTGGTTGGGAGAGAAGAGCAAGTTCTCTATTAAAAATGCAGGTGCCCATGCTGTGAAGGCAGTTGAAAATGTCCTGGCTGAAAATGTACTTCTGGGAGTCATCGTCTGATCCCATTCAGTCATCAACCAAATACCACAAGTTGATGGAACTGAATGCTTTAGGATAGAAAGAAATCACAGAGCAAGTAAGTGTAGAAAGCGACAATGTCCTCTACATTTTTATACCTTCAACAACTAGCTCAGTACTTAGCTTTCAATAAATATTTTTTAATTGAAAGAAAATGTTTCTACTTGTCACAAGAGGACAGCAAAAAGCCCCTTAGGGAAAAGCGATGCACTATAATCTCCAAGGAAGTATGAAGCTTCCTTGTTCCACACACATAGCTCCCTGAAATTTTCTGTATGACATTCATGTCAGTTTGCAATTCTATGATTATTTGAACGATTATTTAAGGTCTTGTTCTCCTAACTACTTGAGGGTAATGACCATATCTATTCTATTCTCCTTCCTCCCACCATCCAGTACAGTGTCTAGAATATAATGGTTACTTTATTAGTATTTGTTGAACCAAAAAAAAAAAAGAATGGAAAAGAATTGTTTTTATTTTTCTACCAAGGTCATTTTATTTGAATTTATCAATTCTATAAACTCGCATGGATTCTAAAAATATATTTTTTATCTAATGGGGCAAAATATAAAGACTTGACATAAATCTTTGGTGTCAGCTAGTAGCATTAAGCTGATAATCCTTCCTTATCTGTCCATCTTCCCATCTCAACCATCAATAGATCACTGAGTCTGTCTACCACCTTGCACCTTCTCCATGCACTGCCCCAGGTGCCTACAACCACATGATCTGATTGGCACTCATGACAAAATTCATCTACTATTCTTCATCTAAATCAAACTAGACGAGTGAACTCACCTACCTTTATGCCCCCAGTGGGCTAACGCCACAAAAATAATATGGTATTTCTGGATGTTATGTCTGCAAAGTCAACACAGCTAATTAGCACCCACATCCAGCACCCACAGTCCTTACTGTTCTTGCTGAAAGGGAATTCTTTGCTATCATTGGGCCAGCTCTCACTTAGTAGTAGCTGGCCTAGGATGCTACTGCAGCTGATGTTTGTCACCCTCCTTCCCTCCATTCTCCATCCCCCCACCACCCCCTGGCAAATAAAACCCACTACTTAATGAAGGGTTCTTCTGTATCTAGCCTTTACAATTCAGGATTTCTGTTGAGTCCTAGAATGTCATTACATTTCAGGAAAATCATGCTTTCTTAGATGTCTGTATATTTCTCTGATTTGATTTCATGTAGTTTTAGCTTTCAGGAGTTTTTGACCCAATCTAGCAAGGGTATTGCTGGTCTTTTGCACCCCCCTGCTGCAGGATCCCTTCTAGCCTCCACTCATTTTCAATGATTCTAACCCTGAGAAAGCAAGAAAGGGGACTAGAATGTGAATGGGAGAATTTGAGTGCTCTGTAGTGCAAGCTTTGAGAAGGCACTAGAATTTGATTTCAAAGACACATCTGGGTGGAGGATGCTAGTGGCACTTCTGGGCTCTAGTCAAGCAAAAAATGGCATGAGGCAGCAACTTCTGGACAACACTGTGGTTGTGGTTATCACTGATTGTGCATTTTCTTTGTGCTTAATAATTGCATATATTTTATCATGCAATCGCCTCACCAATTCTACATTACAGGTGTTTTTACCCATTTTACAGGTGAGGAAACCAGTTGCTGAGAAGTTATGTATTTTCATAGAGCTAGCAATGGTATAACCAATATTTGAATCCAGATCTCAGAATTCATGCTCATAACTGTTTCCCTATATTGCTTCTTGGTTTTAAGTACCAAAGGGGCTTGCTACTGAAGCCACACCTTAGAGCATAATGATGGGGAAGACTTGAAAGACACCCAAATCCTACTTCCCTATTTTGCCTGAGGCTAGTCCAATACCCCAAGACAAAATGGGAAGAAACCAAACTGTCTTGGTTATTGCTGTTTCCAAAACCTAGACAGTACCTGGTGCACAGGTGCTAGATAAATATTTGTGGAAGAAACATGTGACTTAGAATAAGAGGTTCAAAGCCATCATCACATAGTCTTCATTTCTAGCACCAATATTTCCATAGGCTTTTCAATAAAGACTTTCATGAGGTTGTTTGAAAAAGAAGAAATGGCATTTTCAGGGCTATCTGTGGCTCTCTTAGGTCACACTGCTCAGGACGGATTCTTGCAGAGCACACAGTCGGAGAGCCCTCCGAGTGGTCCCTGTCGTCTGCATTGATTGGAAACATCCCCTTTGCTTTCTGTTCTAAACTCCAGCGTAGCACACTAATGAAGTTTAAACACAGTTGCTGGTTTCCCCCTTAGAGGAGTCTCAGTTTCAGAGATGAGCAGAATTCCTGTAAATAGGGCTGAGGCAGAGCCCCTGGAATAAGGTAAGAAACTTTCAGCCCATCCTTCCATCATGCTGTGTGTCAGCGTGAATCACAAGTTCATCAGAAAATTCATTGCTCACCCAAGCTCCCAAGAGTTTAGAAAATATCCTCCATACCATTGGTTACAGGAGCTATGTGCGTCTCTAATCACTACCTTATTTTGACTCATCTGACCCAAACTACCAAAATCAGGCTATCTTCCAATGTTTCAGCTAGTTTTGTTGATAGGTAATATTTAGATAAGCCTTTTAAAAAGAGTCATCTTATCTGAACTTTTAAGCTCTGTGCTAACCTGAACATCCATCTAGTTCGTTCCTTGTATTAATTTACTATGGGGTAAATATTCAGCTTAAATGAAAGACAGTTCTATATGGTACTGTTGAAGCCATACATGTAGCTAATCCTAAATCTGATTGTCTTTTTCCCATTACCCTGTCCTTAATGGATCTCTTTTCTATCTTCCTTTAGTTTCCAGAAAAGCTCCCTAGAGCAATGGATCTCAATTGGGGGCAATTCTGCCACCAGGGGATATTTGGCAATGTCTGGCAGCATTTTGGGTTTTTACAATGGTGGGGGTTGTTACAGGAGTCTACTAGGCGGAGACCAGGGATCTTGCTAACCATCCTACAATGCACAGGACAGCCCCCACAACAAAAATGATTCCTCCCAAAATGTCGACAGTGCCTCTGTGAGAAATCCTGCTCTGGAGTATGTGGGATGTTAATATCATGGTGACCACCATAGAGACATTGTCTAGTTTATATTTATCAAATTTAATTTTAATGGCATTAAAATAACAAACCTGGCGTTTACAAATAGGTAGAGAAAAGCACGAGTACTTAATAGAAATGATAAGATTAATTATTAAGTACCTACTTTGTGTTAGGCATTATGTTGGTTGCCTTATATATATCTTCATCTAGTCCTTACAACTCTATGAGAAAAAGTATTGCTCTTTCCCCCATTTCACAGGGATGTCACTGCAGTTCATAGAAAGATTAATAAATGTGCTTAAAGGCACATGGATAGAAAGGCATAGATCCAGGATTTAGATCCTGGCATGACTCCAAACTCTCTGTTCTTTCCACTAGTTTCAGAATTGATCTTTTCCCATTAGGAAGGAAAGCACAGAAATAAAATTCACAAAATTTTCTTGTCTCAAGTGATTTTTCTTATTTCTCTTTGATTAATTCACTTGGCCAGAAATTCCTATTCCACAGCCAGCCTGACAGGTGAATCCACCCCCTGACCTATCCCGATAACCTACAGCCTGCTGTCGCCAGCTTGTCTCTCAAGTACATCCCTCCTGCATGTGGGAAACTGTAGTGCAGTGCAGACATCCACACTGGTGCTGTGAGCCTACCATTTACGTAGCACTTTCAAGTTATCCATTTATTTAAGCCTTTTGATAACCCTGCAAAGTAGGTAGGACAGATATTTTCTGTCCTCTTAGGAATGAGAAAACTAAACTTGAAAAGATAAATTGCCAAAGAGTGTGTGGCAAAGAAGCAGAAAAAGAATTAGAATCCACATTCTGACTTCTCACTTGTGTGTTTTTTCTTGTTGTGGTTGATGGCGAAACTGCCTCACTGAGAATCTCTTTTGACTATTTCTTAGTTTGTTTGCAAATAATTTTGTGGCCTTGTCCCCAGAAAATACCAAAGACTGCCATTGAGATGCACCATGGTTAAGGCAGTAGCCTTTTTCCAACTTTTTCATCTATTTAACATTGTTGGAATAATGTTCAGCCAACTTCCTCCCTGCTCCTTCTCAGAACATCTGGATAGCTATGTTTAAGTATAAATCTTTTGATTCTCTTTAAAACTGTACCATAAGGCTGTATACTCTTTTACAGTATTACAAATACTTCTTCTGGTTTTCTGGGTATGGGCAGCCATGACCAATACTTCAGGGAGGTCCTTCTCTTCCTAAAATAAAATTTTGATTCTTGTGCTACGGGGCATTGAGGATGATAAATTTGGTTAAATTATCTCAGCTGTGGCTGCTTATGAACAAAAGATCTTATCAGATTGGCCATTTGGTGAAACAATTTAATTGAGATCCTCACCCACATCTCACACCAAAGTAATTTCCAGTAAGAGTAATGTAAAGAAATAAAACATTCTGTATATTAGACCAAAATATGGGTGAATATTCACTTGATGTCATGATGAAGAAAGACTTTATATGCACAAAAGCAGTGAAAGAATTCTCAAAGGAATAGAGGAATAAATTTGAGGACCAAAGCATGAGAAACTTTCCTTCATAAAAACTGTAAATAAAATTAGAAGTCGGGATCCTAAGATGGCGGTGGCTGCGGCGGTTGGCGCTGAGTAGCTGAGGTGGAAAAGGCGGCCACTGGGCCTTAGGCAGGTGGGAAACTTGTGGACCTTCCTCTTGCTGTCTCTTAAGGGAGGACCACTGCTGGTGGCCGGTCGTGGGCGCTGACCGCCACTTTGCCCCTGGCAGGAGAGGCTGCCTCGTTTACAGGCAACAGCTTTGAAGTGTGGAGCAGGAAAAGAACTGTTTCTTAGCTGCAAAAGTGAGTCTCTAAACAGGGAACACGGCGCCAGGGCTGCTGTGGATGCAGACAGGATCCCGGAGGCCGGGGCCGCGCTGAAGGCGGCCAGTGGCCCTATTCAGGATTCGAGGTTTCAGGCCGGCATAAAAGAAGATTCCTGGGAGCACCTGATGAGCAGCCCGAGGCGGTGGCAGCCGAGGATGGGGACAGGGACGGCGACGATGTGGAGGCAGAGAGGGAGCCGCCTGGCCCGGCCCAGCCCGGTGAGTGACCCCCCGCCCGGCCCTGCTCGGGGGGCGGATGCCCGCCTGGCTTCCGCCTGCCCCACCGGGCCACTCACCGGCCCCAGGGCTGCCTCCATTTTCTCAGGTGGTGGCGGCTCCAGCCCGGCTCGGCCAGGCCTGTCCTCCTCACCTGGCTCAGCTCCTCACTGAGCCTTCCCACTTTCTGGCCATGGAGCGGGGCTTCCCGGGGCCTGCAGGCCGGCCTCCCCCCCCAACTCCCTCCGTGGTTCTCTGGCGGGGCTAGTGGCGTGGGGCATCGCCAGCCAGTGTTGGGAGGGCAAGGAAGTACGGGCTGGGCTGACCGTCACTCCACCGCACCCTGGGCTCCGGGCCCCGGTAAACTTCCTGTTACCGGGAGGCAGATACCATCTCTGCAGCCACCAGTTTGGAAAAAAGCCTAACCGATTTCTGGTTAGGAATAGTGTGGTCAGAGTGTTCCCAAATTCGCTTGAACCTGCCGGAGAGCTGACTGCAGGTGGGCACCAGAGTCGGTCTGCACCGGGGGGATTCAAAGGTGAACCATGTGCTGCGGGCTCCTCCCCTGAGGATCTCACACTCTGGTGTGGGAGATAAGACAAGTACACAAAAAACTGCGATACCAGGAGGAATGTGATAAGTCCTGAGAAAGATCTACACAGTGCTACAAAGGCACCCAGAGCAACCAGCCATCTGCACCTAGCAGAAACCTGGTAGACTTCCTGGGCGAGGTGGTGCCGAGCAGGGTCTTGAAGGCCCGGCCGATAGATGAGGGTTGCAGAAGACACGTCTCATTCCAGCCCAGTGTGCACAGAGCGGGGAGACGTCCGGCTACGGAGGCAGAGACTCAACAGAAACCACACACTCTGTGGGGCCGCAACTGCAAGATCCAGCAGCCCAGCCTAGTGCACACAGAGTGGGGAGACGTCCAGCTAGCGAGGCGGAGACTCGACAGAAACTACACACTCTATGGGGCTGCCACTGTGTGATCCAGCAGCCCGGGCCACAGCACACGGAACAGGGAGAAGTCCTGCACGGGAAGTAGAAGCTCAGCAGAAACCACACACCCTGTGGTACCACCCCGTGATCCAGCAGCCCAGCAGAGTCCAAGAAGACCGGAGAGGTGGCTCCCCGGAGAGACCCAAGACTAGAAGCAACCACACACACAAGGCACTAGAGGCCAACTGAGCAGTCACGGAGGTAGCCATACCAAACTGGCAACCACAGCAACATCTTAGTTAGTCAATAGTCTCAAACCGGTGGACTGTGAAACCCCCTGCCACAATGAATAAACATAAAAAAAAAGATAATAGAAATACAAAAAATCAAGAAAGTACACCACCAAAAGTTAATAAATCTCAAACTCTAGATCCTATAGAACAAGAAGCCCTTGAAATTACTGACAAGGAATTTCGAGTGATAATTCTAAGGAAACTGAATGAGATACAAGAAAACTCAGCTAGACATCATGATGAAATGAGGAAAAGTATACAGGACCTGAAAGAGGAAATTTACTAGGAAATCAATGTCCTGAAAAAAAATGTAGCAGAACTTGCCGAACTGAAGAAGTTATTCAGCGAAATAAAAAACACAACGGAGAGTTTAACCAGCAGGCTTGTCGAAGTTGAAGAGAGAACCTCTGAACTTGAAGATGGGCTGTTTGAAATAACACAAGCAGACAAAGAAAAAGAAAAAAGAATCAAAAGCATTGAAGAAAATCTGAGAGAGATATCAGACAACCATAAGTGCTCAAATATCTGAGTCATGGGTATTCCAGAAGGGGAGGAAAATGGAGATTCCATTGAGAACATATTCAACAAAATAGTGGCAGAAAACTTCCCAGGTATAGGAAAAATCACAGATCTTCAGATCCAGGAAGCTCAATGATCTCCAAACGTATTCAACCCAAAAAGGCCTTCTCCAAGACATATTATAATCAAATTGGCAAAACTCAGAGACAAAGAGAGAATCTTAAAAGCTGCAAGAGAGAAGTGTCAAATCACCTATAAGGGAGCCCCAAACAGGCTAACATCAGACTTTTCATCACAAACCCTAAAAGCTAGAAAGGAATGGGATGATATATTCAAAATATTAAAAGACAGAGATTGTCAGCCAAGACTACTCTACCCTGCAAGGCTATCCTTCCGAAATGAAGGGCAAATAGTATATTTCTCAGACAAACAAAAAATGTGGGAGTTCACTACCACATGACCACCCTTACAAGAAATCCTCAAGGGAGTACTGGGTTTGGTTCCTGAAAAATTACGACCACTGCCATAAAAACCCAAGAAAAATCAAAACCCACTAGTATAATAAAAATGGCATTCATGAAGAGAAAACAAACAAACAAAAATGCTATCTACAACCTAAGGAACCAATAAACACAGAAAATAAACAGTAAATCAGAAAGCAAGGAACAAAAGACACCTAAGACAACCAAACAACCAATAAAATGCTAGGCATAAATCAACACCTTTCAATAACAACTCTTAATGTAAAAGGCTTAAATTCCCCAATCCAAAGACACAGACTGGCTGACTGGATTAAAAAGGAGGACCCACCTATATGCTGCCTACAAGAGACCCACCTCACCCATAAAGATTCACATAGACTAAGAGTGAAAGGATGGAAAAAGATTTACCATGCAAACAGAAATGAAAAACGAGCTAGAGTAGCTATTCTTATATCGGACAAAATAGACTTTAAACTAAAAACCATAAAAAGAGACAATGAGGGACACTACTTAATGATAAAAGGACTGATCCATCAAGAAGACATAACAATCATAAATATGTACGCACCCAATGTTGGAGCAGCCAGATTTATAAAACAAACTCTATTAGACCTAAAGAAGGAAATAGACACTAATACCATAATAGCAGGGGACCTGAACACCCCACTGTCAATATTAGACAGATCATCTAGGCAAAGAATCAGCAGAGAAGTAGAAGATCTAAACAATACTCTAGACCAATTGGAATTGCCAGATATCTACAGATACATTCCATCCAACAACCTCAGAATATTCATTCTTCTCATCAGCACATGGATCATTCTCAAGGATAGATCACATATTAGGTCACAAATCAAGTCTCAATAAATTCGAAAAAATTGGAATTATCCCATGTATTTTCTCAGACCACAATGGATTAAAACTAGAAATAAATAACAAACAAAACTCTAGAAACTTTACAAACACATGGAAATTAAACAGCATTCTACTTAGTGACATATGGGTCCAAGAAGAAATCAAGCAGGAAATCAAAAAATTTATTGGAACTAATGAAAATAATGATACATCATACCAAAACCTGTTGGATACTGCAAAAGCAGTATTAAGGCGGAAATTCATTGCATTAAATGCTCACCTCAGAAGAATGGAAAGATGGCAAGTGAACAACCTAACACTTCACCTTAAAAATCTAGAAAAACAAGAACAATCCAAACCTAAAGTTAGCAGACAGAAAGAAATCATTAAGATCAGAGCAGAACTGAATGAAATTGAAACCCAAAAAACAATACAAAAGACCAATGAATCAAAACGTTGGTTTTTTGAAAAGATAAATAAAATTGAAAAACCATTAGCATGGCTAACAAAAAAAAGAAGAGAGAAGATTCAAATAACAAAAATTAGAAATGAAAAAGGTGATATTACAACTGATTCATCTGAAATGCAATGAATCATTCGAGACTACTATAAAAAACTATACACCAACAAGTTTGAAAATCTGGAGGATATGGATAATTTTCTGGGCACACACAAGCTCCCAAAACCGAGCCATGAAGATGTAGAAAATCTGAACAGACCAATAACAATAAAGGAGATTGAAGCTGTTATCAGAAGGCTCCCAACAAAGAAAAGCCCAGGACCAGATGGATTCACAGCAGAATTTTACCAAACTTTCAAACAGGAATTGACACCGATTCTTTACAAACTATTCCAAAAGATTGAAACAGAAGCAAATCTCCCAAACTCATTCTATGAAGCAAACATCATCCTGATACCAAAACCAGGTAAAGATATAACCAAAAAAGAAAACTACAGGCCGATATCCTTGATGAATATAGATGCAAAAATCCTCACTAAAATACTAGCAAACAGAATACAGCAACACATATGAAAAATTATTCATCACGATCAAGTTGGATTCATCCCAGGGATGCAAGGTTGGTTCAACATACGCAAATCAATAAATGTGATACACCATATTAATAAACTCAAACACAAGGACCATATGATCATCTCTATAGATGCTGAAAAAGCATTTGATAAAGTTCAGCACTCATTCTTGACAAAGACCCTCTATAAGTTAGGTATAGAGGGAAAGTATCTCAACATAATTAAAGCCATATATGCCAAACCCACTGCCAATATCATCCTGAATGGGGAAAAGCTGAAAGCTTTTCCTTTAAGAACAGGAACTAGACAAGGATGCCCACTCTCACCACTCCTATTCAACATAGTGTTGGAAGTACTAGCCAGAGCAATCAGAGAAGAGAAGGAAATAAAGGGCATCCAGATTGGAAAAGATGAAGTCAAACTATCCCTGTTTGCAGATGACATGATCCTATATATCGAACAGCCTAAAACCTCTACAAAAAAACTGTTGGAATTGATAAATGACTTCAGCACAGTAGCAGGATACAAAATCAACACACAAAAATCAGTAGCATTTCTTTTCTCCAATAGTGAACATGCAGAATGAGAAATCAAGAAAGCCTGCCCATTTACAATAGCCACCAAAAAAATAAAATACTTAGGAATTGAGTTAACCAAGGAGGTGAAAAATCTCTATAATGAGAACTACAAACCACTGCTGAGAGAAATTAGAGAGGATACAAGAAGATGGAAAGATATCCCATGCTCTTGGATTGGAAGAATCAACATAGTGAAAATGTCCATACAACCCAAAGTGATATACAAATTCAATGCAATCCCCATCAAAATTCCAAAGACATTTTTCTCAGAAATGGAAAATACTATCCAGAGATTTATATGGAACAATAAAAGACCACGCATAGCCAAAGCAATGCTGAGCAAAAAAAATAAAGCTAGAGGCATAACACTACCTGACTTTAAGCTATACTACAAAGCTATAATAACCAAAAGAGTATGGTACTGGCATAAAAACAGACACACAGACAAATGGAATAGAATAGAGAATCCAGAAATCAACCCACACCCTTACTGCCATGTGATCTTTGACAAAGGCACCAAGCCTATTCACTGGGGAAGGGACTGCCTCTTCAGCAAGTGGTGCTGGGATAACTGGATATCCATATGCAGGAGAATGAAACTAGATCCATACCTCTCACCATATACTAAAATCAACTCAAAATGGATTAAGGATTTAAATATACACCCTGAAACAATAAAACTTCTTAAAGAAAACGGAGAAACACTTCAGGAAATAGGACTGGACACAGACTTCATGAATACAACCCCAAAAGCATGGGCAACCAAAGGAAAAATAAACAAATGGGATTATATCAAACTAAAAAGCTTCTGCACAGCAAAAGAAACAATTAACAGAGTTAAAAGACAACCAACAGAGTGGGAGAAAATATTTGCAAAATATACATCTGACAAAGGATTAATATCCAGAATATATAAGGAACTCAAACAACTTGACGAGAAGAAAACAAGCAACCCAATTTTAAAAAGGGCAAAAGAGCTAAGTAGGCATTTCTCTAAGGAAGATATACAAATGGCCAACAGACATATGAAAAAATGCTCAACATCACTCAGCATCCGGGAAATGCAAATCAAAACCACACTGAGATACCATCTCACCCCAGTTAGGATGGCTAAAATCCAAAAGACTATGAACGATAAATGCTGGCGAGGTTGCGGAGAAAAAGGAACTCTCATACACTGTTGGTGGGACTGCCAAATGGTGCAGCTTCTATGGAAAATGGTATGGAGGTTCCTCACACATTTGCAGATAGATCTACCATATGACCCAGCTATCCCACTGCTGGGAATATACCCAGAGGAATGGAAATCATCAAGTTGAAGGTATACCTTTTCCCCAATGTTCATTGTAGCACTCTTTACAATAGCCAAGAGTTGGAACCAGCCCAAGTGTCCATCATCAGATGAGTGGATACGGAAAATGTGGTATATCTACACAATGGAATACTACTCAGCTATAAAAACGAATGAAATACTGCCATTTGCAACAACATGGATGGACCTTGAGAGAATTATATTAAGTGAAACGAGTCAGGCACAGAAAGAGAAATACCAGATGTTCTCACTTATTGGTGGGAGCTAAAAATTAATATATAAATTCACACACACACACACACAAAAAACCGGGGGGGGGGAGAAGTTATAACAACTACAATTACTTGAAGTTGATACGACAAGCAAACAGAAAGGACATTGTTGGGTGGGAGGGGGGAGAGGGAGGAGGGAGGGAGGTTTTGGTAAGGGGCAACAATAATCAACCACAATGTATATCGACAAAATAAAATTTTAAAAAATAAATAAGAATAAATTAGAAGTCAGCCATGGAGGTAGAGATTGAAGGGGGCAAGAGGGAGCTTCTGGGGGCTTCTGAGATGCTGGAAGTGCTGTGTTTCTTGATCCAGGTCTGGTTACATTGCGGATACATGTCTCACTGAGCAGTATACTTATTTTGTATTCATATATATGTATGCGGTCAATGAAAAGCCAAGGGTAAGCGTAAAAATACATTTTAGGAGAATGACAGATAAATGTGAGATAATAATGAAAATAATAATCCAAAGAAAATTGACCAGAGAAACTATAAATGACTAATAATAAGCACAGAAACATTTTGAAATATAAATATTTTTAATAATGAAAGCAATGCATGCATATGATAAAAACTCAGTAATACAGAATGACAGAATAAAAATTAAGTTTACTTCATTCTTTCCTAACTCAGTTTTGCTCCTCCAGGGAGATCTCTATAAGCAGTTTCTCCTTCATCTTTCCAGCAAATTTCTATGTATATTATAAGTGGAATTATATTACGTTAATCCTCGTATTATCCTTCCAGAAAATTTCTATGCATACACATACATACATATTTAAACCAAATGAAATCATACCACACAGCATATTTAATTATTTTTTTTTAACTGAACAATATCTTCTGGATATTTTTCCTTATTGGCACATGAAAATGTACCCCATTCTATTCTATGGCTTCACATTATTCCAGTTTACTATGATTTAATATTTCTTTATTAACGGACATTAAGGCTGGTTCTTATTTTTGGTTTTTGTGATTACACATAAAGTTGCAATTAAAATTTCTACATTTATATTGTACATTCATTTAAACAACTGTCAGAAAAATTCTTTGAAATAGAATTGTCAAGTCAAAGGGATACATATATTACTTTTACATTTTGCAAATTATTCCCTAATTTTTCTTCAAGAAGATTGCTCCAAAATTTAGTTCTATGAAAGTTCATGACAGTGCTGCCTTCCCATACCTTCATAACAGTAGGTATTATCAATCTAATCAATCTTTGACAACATAATAGGTCAAAAATGGCCTTTTATTTTAATTTGCATTTTTGTAATTATATATGAGGTTGAACATTTATGAAAAAATATTTAACCTCAGAACCGGAGCAAAGCAAGGACGAGGTCCATGCTGGGGTGGGGTGGAGGGAGAAGGAGGCAGCAGTACTGGATGGAGCCCAATCAGGGACGAGTTTAAAGCCACAGGAACGAATGAGAACGCGGGGCGAGAGAAAGGAGAGAGAGCGGCGCTGGGGATGGAACCGTTTCTGCCTCTACCTCGGACCTGACCGCAGCCTCTTTGAAAGCAAGGTATCGGTTTCTTGCTTATCCTCAGAAAAGATCTCCCAACTCACCTAATTTTCTGATAAATGACTTGTCGATAATGCTTGGGGCTATTTCATAGGTTATGGGGGTCATCTTATAGGTTCAACCTTTGCCCCAGGAGCAAGAAATTGCTAAGCTTCTCATGTCTCTAAGTGGTTTTGATTGCCTTTGTAGAGAGATTTCCATAACATCCATGTCTGGCTCTCAGCGACTGCCTCTCCCCTTGTATTTGAGCTACTTCCCCTTCAGTTCTCTTGGGCTCTCGGCCAGCTCTGCCTGCTGGTGAGTATTCTCACTAGTTCCAGCTCACCGTCCTCTGACCTGCTTGGAACCAACAAGGACTCTGATTCTGAACTGGCCATCACTTCTACTCTGGCTGGCTCTGAGTGAGGATTCCTCAATCTGCCTCTCATACGCCTCCAACTATCGAAGGAGACACTTCTGGAAATGTGTGGCAGACGTGATTATTTTCTGTAAGTTCCTGTGGCTGATCCAGGGTACTGACTCAGTCTGCCTGCCAAGCACTGCTTCTCTGCAACCAATCCTTGGCTCCTCTTCCCTTCTCTCTGCTTGGAATTCCAGCTCTTTCTGTCTCACCTTTATCCTCAAGCTCTGGTCGGGCTGGCTCAAGTTGTTTTAAATTCCATAGCTTTAACTCTGCTAAGGACTCTCTTATTGTCTCCCCTGATGATTAAGTACCCTCCACCAACTAGTCCTCTAGGGGTGAAGTATCTGACAATTTGGGGAGATGGGTAGCAGAGAGGAGGAGAATTAACATGAACTCAGCACAGGTTCTCTGCCAGGCACCATGCTAAGGAGCTTTCCATGTTACCTCTAAAATCCCCTTAAACTTTGAGAATGGGTTATTGTTATCTCTTTTTACAGATAGAAAAATGAAAGATGAGAGAGGTTAAATTATTTGACTCTAATCATTCAATAGGAAGGTTTGAAATTCAGCTACATTTGAATCTAAATGCTGTGCCATATTTACCATGGGAGAAAACTTCATCACCTTTAAGCTGCCTGCAGTTTCAGGACCCCTTGAATCCATCTTTTACGTTGTGGCGACAATGATATTTAAAATGCAAGTTGGACCCTGTTACTTTCTTGTTCAAAATAGTTCATGGTTTCCAACACCCACAGATAAAGGCCAATTCCTTAATATGGTGCACTCAGTGATACAACCATTATTTTTTTTCCAGTAGACTTTTCCATCAAACACTGTTCTCTCTCCCTTCTATGACTATTCATATGATGTTCCTTTTGTCTGGAAGCTTCAGCCATACACCACCTCAAGTTCCATCTTCTTGGGAAAGCCTTGTTAATCCACCATTGTTTTGCTCAACCATCACCTCCCTCATGAAGCCTCCCCTGACCTCTTCTCAAGATAAGTCTTTCCTTTTCTGAGCTCCATTGTCTACTGGGTGTTCGTGTTATGGCATTGGCTGGTTTATCTGTTGCCTTGGATTGAATGTCCCCTCAAAACTTGGCCCTCACTGTGACAGTGTTAAGAAGGTGGGAAATGCTATTGTGGTAGTTGAAAGGTGGAGCCTTCAAGAGGTGATCGGATTGTGAGGACTGTACCCTCGTGAATGTATTGATCCATTCTTGGGAGTGGTTCTGGTGGCTGTAAAAAAAGAGTGAATGAGGAGGTTAGTCTCTCTCTCTCTCTGCTCTGCCATTCTCTCCATGTGACACCCTACATTGCTATAGAGTCACCTCACCAGATGTGTTCTCTAGACTGTGCACTTCCCAGCTTCTGAAACTGTAAGCAATAAATTTTGTTTTCTTATAAATCACCCAGTTCCAGGTATTTTGTTACAAGCAACAGAAATGGACTGATATGCCTGTCTTCTCCATCATCAGGGCAGGGGCTGCGTTTTATTAGTGTTTGCACTCCCAGCACATGCACAGATTCTGGAATACAACAACAGCTCAACAATGGTTTGCTGGAATGAATGAGCTTCCTTGTTTTGTTTCAGTATTACTCAAAGTAGGATTAGAAAGTACTTGCATCAGAATAACCTGGGGTGCTTATTAAAAAATGGAAATTATTGGGCCCACTCTATACCCACCAAGTCAGACTTTCTAAAGAAGGAAGCTCATGAATACTCATTTTTACTTAGCTCCATAGATAATTCTTACACACTCTAAAATTTGAAAACCACTATTATTTCTTAGAACCGCAAAGGGCTTTTAAACATGACACATCAGAATAGAAGACAACGTGGAGAAGAGAAGTACTAGGTATTAGGGTGAGGGAGACAGTAAATGAACTTATGGTATGTCCACAAAATGGAATATTATATAGCTGTTAGAACCCATAACAATATCAAGCTGGATATATTTTCTCTTATGAAAGTTTTCCAAGAGCTATTGTTAAATGGGGGGTGGGGGGAACAAAAAAGCAAAAGGTAGTTCTGTGTGGTTATACATATGCTCAGAAAATCTTTTGGAATTTTCCATAGAGAACTGTTAAAAATGCTTATCTCTCAGGAGTGAAACTGGCATAGCTGGGAATTTGTAAGCTTTTATTATTATCTGCAATCTTCTACACTGTTTGAACTTTTTCATGTGCCCATTTTTCTTTTATAATAGTTTTATTATTTTAATTTAAAATCTTTCTTGGTAAATTACATATTAAAGTAATAAAGCAATAAATTGCTTTTCTATAATTTTAAAATATAATAGAGTATTATAAATGTTTTTAATATCATCAAAGTTAACAAACAGGTAATTTAGTGAAAGAAGCTTAAGTTCTGAAAAGCAGAAGACCTGGCTTTTAAGAAAAGATTGAGGTACATTTCACATGACATAAAAGTAACTATTTTTAAATGATCATTTCAGTGGCATTTAGTGCATTCACCATGTTGTGCAACCAGTGCTTCTATCTCGTTCCAAAACATTTTCAACACCAGTTTCATCAGCAGCAATTTCCTAGGAAGCCAATAATCTGCTTTTTGTCTCTATGGATTCACCTATTCTGATTATTTCATGGTAAATGGAATCATACAATATATGACCTTTTGTGTTTGGCTTCTTTCACATAGC
This sequence comes from Cynocephalus volans, assembly GCF_027409185.1. Taxonomy (NCBI): domain Eukaryota; kingdom Metazoa; phylum Chordata; class Mammalia; order Dermoptera; family Cynocephalidae; genus Cynocephalus; species Cynocephalus volans. The sequence goes on along the minus strand of NC_084468.1, from coordinate 96,437,381 downwards.
ATAACATTTCCGAGGTTCATTCACATTGTAGCATGTATCAGCACTTTATTCCTTCTTTGTTGTCTTTTTTTAGAAAACAAATAATTCTACTTTTTAAATGGGCAAAAGATTGGTATGGACACTCCTCCAAAAAAGATATACAAATGGAAAATTAGTAGATAAAAATCATTAATTAATTAATTAAAATCAGAATGAAATACCAATACTCATCAAATAGAATGGCTAAAATTAAAAAGATTGAAAATATAAGTGTTCATTCCTTTTTTATGAATGAGTAATATTCTATTGTGTGGATATAAGACCTGGTTTTGACAGTCGACCCTACTTAGTTCTTGCCCTCAGGTGCAGGAAATGAGAGACTGCCCATGAAAGCACCTGCTACATGATCAGGCTGAATAGAAAGTGCTGGACTCAGACCCAGACCCACCCACTGAGCTGGAGGGAAGAGGCACAGACAGTAGCTAGTAAGACTAGGTGAGACTGGTACTTCAAAAACCAAGCTCATTTAAAGGTTTTTCCATTTTTCAGCTAGCATTTTGTAAATATGGCCATAGAATAGTAATAAAAAGGCCTATAATTCCTTTAGATCATCTAATGGTTATGTGGTTTGAGAAGAGCAATTATTTACACTAACACCCCCAAATTCACAAACTCATCATCAGAAGGGGAGGCACTGACTTCTTCGGGAATCATGTGTTTAATAGCTCCTCTACTTCCAGGATTACTCTTCTGCCGCTGGATATTTCTGCACTGGAATTTGCTGATGTTAAAAAACAACTTTTCTTTTATATGCCTTTGCCTATGGGACAGTTAATAATATCCTGTGCTTGCCTCCTGTGACGAGACTGCTCAGGGGATTCTCAAGCAGAAAGCCTCTGTGCTGCCCTCTGGTTAATTATACTCTGTGCTCCCCAAGAGATGAAGCGATCCCTCTAACTTAGAACAGCCTTGTGACCACATCCTCGACCCTTTGTCCTATGTGGTGCCATTTCTCCTTCAATTATACTGTGCTTAATCAGCTGTTTGGAGTACAGGTATTATTAGCCTAAGCTGCATATCTAGAGTTGAATTAGAGATCGGCAGCTTAGCTACAGAGTTTCCTGCAGTTCACCAGCTTGCTTTTCTAGTTCTAATGTCCAAAATAACCAAACCCTCCACTCTTAAACCTGCTCAATTTCTGAAACTTCCCAGACTCTTACAGATTGAGTTTAATAACGATTGCAATGGTCATTAAACAAAACACCTACTGTGTGCTAGATATATCAATAACAATATTCATACCTTACTGACAACTTAATATGTGCCAGCCATTGTCCTAAACACTTTATCTCAATCTCCCAACAACTTTATGCATAGGTAGTTCCATATCAATGATGATATTACTGAAGCTCAGAAGTTAAGTAACTTGCTCAAGATTACATGCCTAGTAAGTACTAAAGCTAGATTGTAATCCACGTGTTCTGGTTTCCAAAGCTACACTCTTGACTATTACACTCTATTGTTCTGCTTTACAAACACTATCTCTAATAATTCTTCATTCATTCAACAAATATGTATTGAGCATTTACTATGAGCCAGCAACAATTCCTGGTGTTAGGAGAGAAGCAATCAGAATAGAAAAAAATCCTGGTGCTCATGGAACTTCCTTTCTAGTTGTAGAAACAGACAATAGCAAACATAAATAAGTAAAATGTATAGTACATTGGTGTCTTAGTCTGTTTGGGCTACTACAACAAAATACCATAGACTGGGTGGCTTATAAACAAAAGAAATTTATTTCTCATGATCTAGAGACTGGGAAGTCCAAGATCAAGGTGCTGGCAGATTTGGTGTCTGGTGAAGGCCTGCTTATTGGTTCATACATGGTATTTTTTCTCTGTGTCCTCACATGGTGGAATGGACGAGGGTTCTCTCCAAAGCCTCTTTTATAAGAGCACTAGTCCCATTCATGAGGGCTGTGGCCCCATGACCTAATCACCTCCCAGAGGCCCCACTTCCTAATATCATCATCTTGAGTGTTAGGATTTCAACACATCAGTTTTGGGGGGACATAAACATTTAGCCTATTATAGTTAGCTAGTGGTAACTGCCCAGAGGGAAAACTAATGCAGAGAGAGGAGCTAAGAAGTATTGGAACTGGGATGGAGACAGTTGAAATTTTTGACAGTGTATCAAAGGGAGGCCTTAACTAAGAGAGTGACATTTGAGTAAAGAAAGCCAAGTGGATACCTGGAGAAGAGCACTCCAGGCAGAGAGCAGAGACAGTGCCAAGGTGCCTGGGGTAGGAGTGTGCTTGGCGAGTTTATGTACAGCAAGAAAGCCTGTGGGGCTGGTGTGTGGGAAGTGAAGGGGGAGCAATGGGATAACACTTCAGAGACTTACCAAGAGACCAGATCGGGTAGGACCATGATAGTGAGGAGGTGGGCTTTACTCTGAGGGAGATAGAGTTGCTGCTCTGATCTCAGAGAATGGTGTGCTCTGACAGGCTGCCGGGCTGGAAACAGAGTGGAGGCGGCACAGCAGTGAAGGCAGAGAGACCATTCAGGAGCTTTTGCTTTAATCCCGTGAGTGATGCTGGTGGCTTGGGCCAGGGTGCACAGGGAGCTGTAGATCTACTTTCCGAGAAAGTGTTCTTATTCCAGCTTTACAGGTAATGAAACTGAGATGCAAAAAGGTTAAGTAACTGGCCCCAAAATAAACTAGCTGCACTAGAATGCAAACCCATTTCTGATTTTCCCCAGAGTCCATGTTCCTTCCTCTACTACACCAAGAATCTTTAAAGCACAGTCCTCTGTTTAAAGGCAAAACCACATTCTTCTCAGAATATTGAGGACAAAGATAGCCTGAATTTGATATGAGTGGTGTCTCCCAATTCATGGACCCGTTTTTTGACTTATCCATCAACTCTCACACATCTAGGGAAGGCTGCTATTGAAATGTCTCCAGCCTCAAGTCGCAACTGGTATGGGAATTGGGAGAGGGCAGCAGATGTGTGGTGGTGGGACATGAGTCAGCCAAGAGGAGGAGCTTGGAAAGGCAGAAACCGGAATGTCAGAGAGGACATGACAATAACCTAGAGTACATTTTTCAGATTTTGCCTCTTCTCCTCATCTGATCATATAAAGCAACTTAGATTTTTTTTTTTTTCAAAATGAGAACATGCCAACTTTTCCCCTAATGATCCAAGAAATACCTGGAACTTGGCTCAGTATGGGGGATTGAGCCCATCTTCCTACCTCCTATTCACCCCAAGGACAGAAGATGTCTCTAACAGGTCTGGAAAATGAGAAGGGGTAGTTGGTGTTTTCTGTGGACCAGAAATAATAAGAAAGCCCTAAACGATGGAAAGCAGATGAGAACTACTGCCCAAAATTTGCAGCAGAGAACTGCTGCCAAAGATGATGGTGGATTTAGAGGGGTTCTAGAGGGAAAGAATATATGGAACAGAAGGGAGCTGGGTGAAAACAGCCAGAGGAAGGACTGAAGCCTGGTGCTGTGCCAAGCTTTCCCATCATTAAAAAGAATGATAACCCTCTCTTGACCCCACATTTCCCTCCAGGAATGGCCTCATCTATCTACTTCCTTTTATAGCAAAACTTCTCCAAAACTTCATTACTTTCTGCATCCAATTCATCTCTATCCATTCTCTGTGAGCCTGAGCTCCAACTAGAATTGTGGCCCCACCATTTCACCAAAGCAGCTCTTTCCAATTAAACCAATGACCCCCATGTTTCTAAATCCAATGGTCTCACAGCAACACTTAAACTTAAAAAAATAAAGAAGAAGAAGAAATCCAATGATCAGTTCTTGGTCCTCATCCTCCGTGACCTGCAGCAAGCAGCTGTTGACATGCTGATCACGCCCTCCTTCAAACATGTACCTCATGTGGCTTCTTGGAAACCATTCCCCTTTGATTTTTCGCTCCTCTAACTGGCCACTTCTTCACTATTTCTTTCTTTTTCATATCCTTGACCTCTAAATGTTGAGTGTGTCCAAGCATATTTCTCTGTCTACACTCACTCCCTAGATGATTTCACCAGTTTCAAAGTTTTAAGTATTACACATTAGGCTAAAGTCTCTTAAGTTTATGTCCTGCCTGGTCCTCTCTTCTGAAATCGAAATTTATATCTTACTTCTTACTCGATGTCTCTACTTGGATGTCTGATAGGCACCTGAGACTTACATTCATAACTGAACGTCTCATTCCCTTGCCCTTAAGCCTGCTCATTTTGCAATCTTTCCTCTCAGTAAATAGTAACTCTTACCTTTTCAATGAAGCCTTCCCCGGCCACCATATCTAAAATCACAGATCTTCCCCACAACCAGGATGCCCTGTCCTCCCTCTCAGCTTTTTCCTGAAAGCACTTATCATTCTTTGGCACAGAGCATATACGATTTATATATGTTGTGTATTTTAACAATAAAATCTCCATGAGTGTAACGATGTGGCCTCTTTTGTTTACTTGTTGTTATCTCCAGAGCCTAGAATAGTACCCGGGTTCTGTGGGCACTCACTATATATTTGTTGAGTGAATGAATGGATGAGCAAGGACAATTCCAAGGTTTCTATCCTCAGCTACTAGAAAGATTAAGTCACCATTTACCGAGATGGGGAAGATCATGAGAGGAGCAAGGCGAAGAGCAGAGTCCAGCTTTGGACATATTAAGTTTGAGGTGCCTGCTAAAAATCCAAGTGGAGATGTTGAGTAGGCAGGGGGTTCAGTAGAGCTTCATGCTGAATATAAATTTTTTGAGTCATCAGTATACATGTGGAATTCAGAGCCATGAGAAGGTTGGGATCACCAGATAGATGATGAAAGTAGAGAAAAGAACAATTCCAAGAACTGAGTCTTGGAATGATGCAAGGTTAGAGTTTAAATGTTAGGGAGGATAAAGGGATCAAATAGAAGGAAAACAATAAACCTATCCCGTTCTGAAAGTAAAGTTAAGGAAGTGATTCAAGATGGAAAGAGTGATGTATCATGTCAAATACCACGGATACAGCACCTAACATGAATAAGGAGAATTGGCCACTGAGTTAGCCACATAGAGGTCACTCAGATTCAACAGAGAATTAAAAGGAAGGCTTCAAAATGTAATCAAGTAAAAACGTATTACAGAAAATCAAGAATGGTTCAACATTAGAAGACCTATTAATGTAATTCACTACATTCATAGGTAAAAGGAGAAAAACCATATTGTTTCAATAGATGGTGTAAAAATCATTTGATAAAATTCAGCTCTCGTTTCTGATTTTTTTTTTTAATTATAAAAGTAGGAATTATTTAACTTCTTTTTAACTTAATGAAGATGTCAATATGTTTGAGACTAATATACAACAAGGGTTGTCGAGTTTTTTCTAAAAGGGGCAAATAGTAAATATTTTAGGCTTTTCAGACTGCATACGGTCTCATACATAGTCTGTATCTTCTTCATCCTCTTGTTCCTCCTGCTCCTCCTTCTCCCCCTTCTCTGCAGCTGCTGCTTCTCTACAACCCTTTAAAAAGGTAAAAGCTGTTCTCAGCTTTCACCCCATACAAAAACAGGCTACAGAACAAATGTCCCTTAGTTTGCCAACTCCTGATCCACAGTAATATCCAGATGATGAAACACTAAATGTATTTCCATTAAATTCAAGAACAAGACAAGGATTCCTACTATTGCTGCTACTACACAGTGTTATGAAAGAAATCTTAGATAATGCTTCAAGGCAGAAAATAAAAGCAAACAAGAAAAGAAATTTCATAATCAACATTTACTCATCTCTATTCCTTGCTAATAAGAACCCAAATTTTGCCCATCTTTTGCTTGGTGTTATTTTGTTGGATGTGACATCTGGAGCTGCTGCAGTCATCTTGCAATCATGGGGAGACCCGGCCTAAGAAAAAGCTTATAAACTGGAATTGGAAAGGCATAAAAAACCTGGATGATGATGTCCCTGAAGTGCTGAACTAACCAAGCCTGTAGCATTTAGCCAGGGATATATATTTGGTGCATTATGAATCTCTTTACTGTTTGAGTCTGTGGCTATTATTTATAGCCCAAACCATTCTGATTGAGTGTCTTTATTTACAGGTAATACCACTGCATACTAAAAAATTCAGAGAACCAACTGATTCATAGAACCAATAAGGTTAAATGTGGTCTAGAAAGTACACTAACATGATCAACTTTAAAAAGTCAATAGATCTCCTATGCACAGCAATAACTAATTGCAGTCTATCATAGGGAACAGCTTTGTCTTTATACATGTGGCACAACTGGGCTTGACGTTTTGCTAAGAGGCTTAGACAAATTTAAGCTCTTCAGCTTTTTAAATTAAATATAACATAAATCTAATATAAAACAATAAAAATAAATTTAAAAAGATAGGGCTTCCAGTCATGATGGCAGAGTAGACAGTCACCAGCGTCATTCTCTCCCACAAATCAACCAATTTACAACTATTAAAAAGCAGCTACAGCCAAGCTGGGGCCATGCAGCTCAGGGGAAGAGGAGGAGAGACCTACAGAGTTCATGAAGGGGGAAGAAGCCATGATGAGAGAAAGAAAGGATTGCTCCTGCCATTTTTTAAAAATTTTTATTGAGGCTTTTCAAGATGGCGGCGGCTGCGGCGGCTGGCGCGGAGTAGCTGAGGTGGAAAAGGCGGCCACTGGGACTCAGGCAGCCGGAAAACTTGTGGTCCTTCCTCTCGCCATCTCTTAAGGGAGGACTGCTGCTGCTGACCGGTCGTGGGGGGTGACCGCCACTTTGCCCCCGGCAGGAGAGGCTGCCTCATTTACAGGCAACAGCTTTGAAGTGTGGAGCAGGAAAAGAACTGTTTCTTAGCTGCAAAAGCGAGTCTCGAAACAGGGAACACGGCGCCAGGGCTGCTGTGGATGCAGCCAGGATCCCGGAGGCCGGGGCCGCGCTGAAGGCGGCCAGCTGCCCTATTCAGGATTCGAGGTTTCAGGCCGGCATTAAAGAAGATTCCTGGGAGCGCCCGAGCCGCGCCGCGACTGAACAGCCCGAGGCGGCAGCGGCCGAGAACTGGGAAAGGCGGCAAACCAGAGACAGAGAGAGAGCACCCGAACTGGCACAGCACTGTGAGTGATCCCTGGCACAGCTCTGTTCGGGGGGTGGATGCCCAAGTGGCCCCCGCCTGCACCACCAGCCCACTCACCGCCGGTGCTGCCTCCATTTTCCCAGGTGCGGGCAGCTCCGCCCTGCTCGGCCATCACTGAGCCCTCCCACTTGCTGGCCTGGCGCCAGGCTTTCCGGAGCCTGCGGACCGGCCTTGGCTCCCACTCCCTCCGCGGTTCTCTGGCGGGGCTGGTGGCGGAGGGCGTCCCGGGCCAGTTTCGGGAGGGCAAGGAAGTACGGGCGGGCCGACTGTCACTCCACCACACCCTGGACTCCAGCCCCAGGTAAACTCCCTATTACTGGGAGGCAGATACCATCTGTGCGGCCACCAGTTTGGAAAAAAGCCTAACGAATTTCTGGTTGGGAATAGTGTGGTAGGAGAGTTCCCAGGTCCGCTTGAACCTGCCAGAGACCAGGCTGCAGGTGGGCGCTAGACTCGGTTTATACTGGGGGGATACAAAGGTGAACAAGACCCGAGAAAGATCTACATAGTGCCACAAAGGCACCCAGAGAGACCGGTCGTCTGTGCCCAGCAGAAACCTGGTAGACTTCCTGGGCGAGGCGGTACCGAGCAGGGTCTTGAAGGCCCAGCTGTTAGACGAGGGGTGCAGAAGACACGCCCCAGCGCAGCACAGTGCGCACAGAGTGGGGAGACGTGCGGCCAGGGAGGCGGAGACTCGACAAAAACCACACACCCGGTGGGGTCGCTACTGCACGATCTAACAGCCTGGGCCAGAGCACACGGAACAGGGAGAAGTCCTGCACAGGAAGTGAAAGCTCAACAGAGATCACACACCCTGTGGTACGTGACCCACCAGCCCAGCAGAGTCCAAGCTGACCAGAAAGGTGGCTCCCCGGAGAAGCCCAAGACCCGAGGCAACCGCACACACAAGGCACTAGAGGCCAACTCAGCAGTCACGGAGGGAGCCATATGAAATTGGCAACCACAGCAACATCCTAGTTAGTCATTAGTCTCAAACCGGTGGACTGTGAAACCCCCGGCCACAATGAATAAACACCAAAAAAAGACACCAGAAATACAAAAAATCAAGAAAGTACACCACCAAAAGTTAATAAATCTCAAACTCTAGATCCTATAGAACAAGAAGCCCTTGAAATGACTGACAAGGAATTTCGAGTGATAATTCTAAAGAAACTGAATGAGATACAAGAAAACTCAGCTAGACATCATGATGAAATGAGGAAAAGTATACAGGATCTGAAAGAGGAAATGTACAAGGAAATCAATGTCCTGAAAAAAAATGTAGCAGAACTTGCTGAACTGAAGAAGTTATTCAACGAAATAAAAAACACAACGGAGAGTTTAACCAGCAGGCTTGTCGAAGTTGAAGAGAGAACCTCTGAACTTGAAGATGGGCTGTTTGAAATAACACAAGCAGACAAAAAGAAAGAAAAAAGAATCAAGGACATGGAAGAAAATCTGAGAGAGATATCAGACAACCATAAGCGATCAAATATCCGAGTCATGGGTATTCCAGAAGGGGAGGAAAATGGAGATTCCATTGAAAACATATTCAACAAAATAGTGGCAGAAAACTTCCCAGGTATAGGAAAAATCACAGATCTTCAGATCCAGGAAGCTCAACGATCTCCAAACGTATTCAACCCAAAAAGGCCTTCTCCAAGACATGTCATAGTCAAATTGGCAAAACTCAGAGACAAAGAGAGAATCTTAAAAGCTGCAAGAGAGAAGCGTCAAATCACCTATAAGGGAGCCCCAATCAGGTTAACATCAGACTTTTCATCACAAACCCTAAAAGCTAGAAAGGAATGGGATGATATTTTCAAAATACTAAAAGACAAAGATTGCCAGCCAAGAATACTCTACCCTGCAAGGCTATCCTTCCGAAATGAGGGGCAAATAGTATATTTCTCAGACAAACAAAAACTGCGGGAGTTCACTACCACAAGACCACCCTTACAAGAAATCCTCAAGGAAGTACTGGGTTTGGTTCCTGAAAAATAACTACCACTGCCATAAAAACCCAAGAAAAATCTAAACCCACTAGTATAATAAAAATGGCATTCATGAAGAGAAAACAAGCTAACAAAAACACTATCTACAACCTAAGGAACCAACAAACGCAGAAAACAAACAGTAAATCAGAAAGCAAGGAACAAAAGACACTTAAGACAACCAAACAACCAATAAAATGCTAGGAATAAATCAACACCTTTCAATAACAACTCTTAATGTAAAAGGCTTAAATTCCCCAATTAAAAGACACAGACTGGCTGACTGGATCAAAAAGCAGGACCCAACTATATGCTGTCTACAAGAGACCCACCTCACCCATAAAGATTCACACAGACTAAGAGTGAAAGGATGGAAAAAGATTTACCATGCAAACAGAAAAGAAAAACGAGCTGGAGTGGCTATTCTTATATCTGACAAAATAGACTTTAAACTAAAAACCATAAAAAGAGACAATGAGGGACACTACTTAATGATAAAAGGACTGATCCATCAAGAAGACATAACAATCATAAATATGTACGCACCCAATGTTGGAGCAGCCAGATTTATAAAACAAACTCTATTAGACCTAAAGAAGGAAATAGACACTAATACCATAATAGCAGGGGACCTGAACACTCCACTGTCAATATTAGACAGATCATCTAGGCAAAGAATCAGTAGAGAAACACAAGATCTCAACAAGACTCTAGACCAATTGGAATTGGCAGATATCTACAGAACATTCCACCCAACAACCTCAGAATATTCATTCTTCTCAGCAGCACATGGATCATTCTCCAGGATAGATCACATATTAGGTCCCAAATCAAGTCTCAATAAATTCAAAAAAATTGGAATTATCCCATGTATCTTCTCAGACCACAATGGATTAAAACTAGAAATTAATAACAAACAAAACTCTGGAAACTATACAAACACATGGAAATTAAACAGCATTCTACTTAATGACATATGGGTCCAAGAAGAAATCAAGCAGGAAATCAAAAAGTTTATTGAAACTAATGAAAACAATGATACATCATACCAAAACCTGTGGGATACTGCAAAAGCAGTATTGAGGGGAAAATTTATTGCATTAAATGCTCACCTCAGAAGAATGGAAAGATGGCAAGTGAACAACCTAACACTTCACCTTAAAGAACTAGAAAAACAAGAACAATCCAATCCTAAAGTTAGCAGACGGAAAGAAATCATTAAGATCAGAGCAGAACTGAATGAAATTGAAAACCAAAAAACAATTCAAAAGATCAACGAATCAAAAAGTTGGTTTTTTGAAAAGATAAATAAAATTGACAAACCATTAGCATGGCTAACAAAAAAAAGAAGAGAGAAGACTCAAATAACAAAAATTAGAAATGAAAAAGGCGATATTACAACTGATTCATCTGAAATACAAGGAATCATTCGAGACTACTATAAACAACTATACGCCAACAAATTTGAAAATCTGGAGGAAATGGATAAATTTCTGGACACACACAAGCTCCCAAAACTGAACCGTGAAGACGTAGAAAATTTGAACAGACCAATAACAATAAAGGAGATTGAAGCTGTTATCAGAAGGCTCCCAACAAAGAAAAGCCCAGGACCAGATGGATTCACAGCAGAATTTTACCAAACATTCAAAGAGGAATTGACACCGATTCTTTACAAACTATTCCAAAAGATTGAAACGGACGCAAATCTCCCAAACTCATTCTATGAAGCAAACATCATCCTGATACCAAAACCAGGTAAAGATATAACCAAAAAAGAAAACTACAGGCCGATATCCTTGATGAATATAGATGCAAAAATCCTCACTAAAATACTAGCAAACAGAATACAGCAACACATACGAAAAATTATTCATCACGATCAAGTGGGATTCATCCCAGGGATGCAAGGTTGGTTCAACATACGCAAATCAATAAATGTGATACACCATATTAATAAACTCAAACACAAGGACCATATGATCATCTCTATAGATGCTGAGAAAGCATTTGATAAAGTTCAGCACTCATTCATGACAAAGACCCTCTATAAGTTAGGTATAGAGGGAAAGTATCTCAACATAATTAAAGCCATATATGCCAAACCCACTGCCAATATCATCCTGAATGGGGAAAAGCTGAAAGCTTTTCCTTTAAGAACAGGCACTAGACAAGGATGCCCACTCTCACCACTCCTATTCAACATAGTGTTGGAAGTACTAGCCAGAGCAATCAGAGAAGAGAAGGAAATAAAGGGCATCCAGATTGGAAAAGATGAAGTCAAACTGTCCCTGTTTGCAGATGACATGATCCTATATATCGAACAGCCTAAAACCTCTACAAAAAAACTGCTAGAATTGATAAATGATTTCAGCACAGTAGCAGGATACAAAATCAACACTCAAAAATCAGTAGCATTTCTTTTCTCCAATAGTGAACATGCAGAAAGAGAAGTCAAGAAAGCCTGCCCATTTACAATAGCCACCAAAAAAATAAAATACTTAGGAATTGAGTTAACCAAGGAGGTGAAAAATCTCTATAATGAGAACTACAAAACACTGCTGAGAGAAATTAGAGAGGATACAAGAAGATGGAAAGATATCCCATGCTCTTGGATTGGAAGAATCAACATAGTGAAAATGTCCATACTACCCAAAGTAATATACAAATTCAATGCAATCCCCATCAAAATTCCAAAGACATTTTTCTCAGAAATGGAAAAAACTATCCAGACATTTATATGGAACAATAAAAGACCACGCATAGCCAAAGCAATGCTCAGCAAAAAAAATAAAGCTGGAGGCATAACACTACCTGACTTTAAGCTATACTACAAAGCTATAATAACCAAAACAGTATGGTACTGGCATAAAAACAGACACATTGACCAATGGAAGAGAATAGAGAATCCAGAAATCAACCCACACACTTACTGTCAGCTGATCTTTGACAAAGGCATCAAGCCTATTCAGTGGCGAAGGGACTGCCTCTTCAGCAAATGGTGCTGGGACAACTGGATATCCATATGCAGGAGAATGAAACTTGATCCATACCTCTCGCCGTATACTAAAATCAACTCAAAATGGATTAAGGATTTAAATATACACCCTGAAACAATAAAACTTCTTAAAGAAAACATAGGAGAAACACTGTAGGAAATAGGACTGGGCACAGACTTCATGAATACGACCCCAAAAGCACGGGCAACCAAAGGAAAAATAAACAAATGGGATTATATCAAACTAAAAAGCTTCTGCACAGCAAAAGAAACAATTAAAAGAGTTAAAAGACAACCAACAGAGTGGGAGAAAATATTTGCAAAATATACATCTGACAAAGGATTAATATCCAGAATATATAAGGAACTCAAACAACTTTACAAGAAGAAAACAAGCAACCCAATTAAAAAATGGGCAAAAGAGCTAAGTAGGCATTTCTCTAAGGAAGATATACAAATGGCCAACAGACATATGAAAAAATGCTCAACATCACTCAGCATCCGGGAAATGCAAATCAAAACCACATTGAGATACCATCTAACCCCAGTTAGGATGGCTAAAATCCAAAAGACTCTGAACGATAAATGCTGGCGAGGCTGCGGAGAAAAAGGAACTCTCATACATTGTTGGTGGGACTGCAAAATGGTGCAGCCTCTATGGAAAATGGTATGGAGGTTCCTCAAACAATTGCAGATAGATCTACCATACAACCCAGCTATCCCACTGTTGGGAATATACCCAGAGGAATGGAAATCATCAAGTCGAAGGTATACCTGTTTCCCAATGTTTATCGCAGCACTCTTTACAATAGCCAAGAGTTGGAACCAGCCCAAATGCCCATCATCGGATGAGTGGATACGGAAAATGTGGTACATCTACACAATGGAATACTACTCAGCTTTAAAAATGAATGAAATACTGCCATTTGCAACAACATGGATGGACCTTGAGAGAATTATATTAAGTGAAACAAGTCAGGCACAGAAAGAGAAATACCACATGTTCTCACTTATTGGTGGGAGCTAAAAATTAATATATAAATTCACACACACACACACACACACACACACAGACACACACACACACACACACACACGCACACAAACCGGGGGGGGGGGAAGAAGATATAACAACCACAATTATTTGAAGTTGATATGACAAGCAAACAGAAAGGACATTGTTGGGGGGGAGGGGGGAGGGAGAAGGGAGGGAGGTTTTGGTGATGGGGAGCAATAATCAGCCACAATGTATATCGAGAAAATAAAATTAAAAAATAAATAAATAAATAAAAAATAAAAAAAATAAAAAAAAAATTAAAAAAAATAAAAAAAAAAAAATTTTTATTGAATATGTATAATATTTTGGGGGTTCAGCATTGAGATATGTTGATCAAATCAATATTACTAGCATACATACTATTACAGATCGTAATTATTCTTTATGCCCCTTGTTTACAACCACCACGCAGATGGTCTGCAGCCACTGGAGTGCATTGACACAAGGAGAGTCACCAGCAGAGATAAAGAAAAGAAGAGGATGTCTCTCTCCACAAAGCCCATTCCAGAGTGACAGAAGAAGCATCTGCTCTATGATAATATTGGGGGACCTGATCACACCTCTCAGCATTGGACAGATCATCTAGGCAATAAATCAACAGAGTAACCATTATTCTTTTAGAAGGAGAGAAGAAATCTAGGGTAACTAGAGGGGGTAGGGGGAGAAAAAGGGGGATGGAGAGAGATTGAACTAGGGGCTCATACCGTTTTGAATCCCAGCCACTTCAAGACTGGCCCTGGTCAGCACACGGAGCAAGAGCTGGCAAAAGTCACTGCTGTGCCCTTCCTATGAAGTTGCTTGGTGGTGGCAGGGGAAAAGAGGACCTTGGTGGCCCTCAGGCCAGCAGGACCACTAACAGGGTTCCCGCATAAGAGCAAGGAGCCACAGCAACAGAAAAAAGGAGCCACTCAGAGGCCAGTGAGTCATTGCAAGGGACAGGCACATGGGCCATCCCATGGGAAGTGCTTGGAGTGCAGGTGGTAGGGGAGATGGGCCCACTGGGAGAACACTAGGGCATAGCACGGACAGCTGATCTGCTCCCCAATCAGCACAGGACCACTCAATGGAGACTGACCAGAAATATAGAACTGCAGGGGGAACAGTTTGCTGAAAAGACTCAGGCCTAGACCAGAGTTTCTATACAACCCAGGTGCACTGGATTTCATGAGACCCAGAAGTGCCTACAAAGTCAACCATTAAAACCTGAGTTGCACAAAAAACCTTTCCCAGGGAATCAGCAGCAAAGCAGCAATTTAGCTTGACCACAGGGCTCAAGTGCTGGTCCCCACAGGAAGTTCCCCCATTTTGGAAGTAAGCAAAGGACAGCAAATTAGTTCCAGTGCAGAGTTTAAGTGGTGGGAACAGCAAATAATCCAACACAGAACTGAAAGAAAAAACAAAATACCCACAGACCAGAGACAAAGTTTGACATTAACTAGTAAAGGACTCACTTCACCAAAGAACACCTATAAAACCTAGAAGGACCAGAAGCGCTTTGGGCCCCCAAGTTAAGGATAGGAGATGGCTGGGGACCTCAGCCATGCCCCCCAGCACCCACAGTCAGCCCAGTGACGACCACTGAGCCACAGCAGGAAGCACTCCGGCCTCCCAAACCAGGATGGTGGGGAACCAAGGGCCTTGGCCACGCTCCCCCTGACACCCACAACTGTCCCAGTGATGACCACCAAGCTGCAGCAAGAAGTGCCCCAGGATCCCTAGCTGAGCAGTGCAGGGCCAAGGTCCTCAGCCATGCCCCCTGATACCCACAACCAGCCCAGCAACAACCACTGAGCCACCATAGGAAACACCCAGGGCTCCCAAGCGAGGGCAGTGGGAGACCAAGGACTTTGGCCACACACCCCCAACATCTGCAATCAGTCCAACAACAACCAAGCCACCCCTGGAAACCCCCTGGTCTCTCCTGCTGGAATGAGGGGGGTGCCATGGGCTTCAACCACATACCTCCTCCTTCCTCCTTCTCCCACCCTATTTCCCTCTTCCCCTCCCACCCAACTGCTCCACAACAACTTAGACTGTAAAAACAGATGGAGCCAAGGACAGACCCCTCCTCCCACAACGAGGCACGCCACCACTGCTATGGGGCCTGCCCAGGGTCCTGAGGTATGGATCTGGGGACCGAGCTCTCCTCTTGCAACCGGGCATGCCACCACTGCCACAGGGCCCATTACTCTTTCAGAAGGAGAGAAGAAATCTAGGGTTATCAGAGGTGGAAGTGGGGAGAGTGAGGGGGATGGGGAGAGACTGATAAGGGGCATAAAGAATAAGTACAATTTGTAATAATATATATGCTAATAATATTGATTTGATCAACATATGTTACTGTTGAACCCAAAAATATGTATAATCAATTATGATTCAATGAAAAAATAAAATAAAATAAAATAAAGAAGAGTCATTGGAAACAAAAGAAAAATGTCACAGGAAAATGTATGATCAAATAGGAGAAAACATTAAACTGCACTTTTAAAACTAAAAATGAATGTGCAAAAAATATCTGTTTAAAAGGTTACTGAAAGATATATAAGTAGATCTAAAGAAATAAAAAGGCATAGTACATTCTTGGCAAGGGAAGACTTTGTTGAAAGTTGTCAACCCCTAACTAATAAAACATTCTAACACAATTTTTCATGGAAATTCATCATCTGACTAAAATTAATCTAGAAAAAATGGATAAAAATATTTTAAAATGGAGAAAGGGAGACTTGCCCAATCAGATATCAAAACTTAGTATAGTAATATTCAAAATGGCATGGTATTTTTGGCAGGAATTTACAAACAGAAAAAATAAAAAGAGAGTTAGGTCCATACAGAAATTTAGTTTATTTAAAAAATGGCATTTTAACTTAATAGAAACATAATGATCAATTCAATTTTCATTGAATTTATTTTTATTGGGACAATTAACCATCTTTTTCTAAATGATACTAAATCTACCGTACTTACAAAAAAAGTACATTCCAGAAGGAATAAGGGTGTAAGTTTAAAGCAAAAATTATATGTGTTAAAATAAAATGTATGTTTATTTGTTTAAAGAGGAGAGATAAGACCTCTTTAAAGAAGACAAAATCAGGAATCATAAAGGAAAAAATAATAAATATTAAGTTTTGGTAAACAAAAGACACGAAATACAAGCAACATACTAAGAAAAATACATGCAACATGTAAAATATACAAATGTACACTTAAAGAATATACTAAAAACACACATAAGTCAGCAGAGAAAAAATTTCCCAATAGATAAGGTGGGGGGAGTCACAAAAGAAAATATACCAATGGCTAATAAATATCTCTAAGTATGTTCAATTTTGATAGTAATCAAGGAAATTATATTTAAAACAAAACCATACCATTTCACACCCCAGATTGTCAAAAATTAAAGAACTGGTCACAAACAAGTGATAGTATGGGTGTGGGAAATATATACTCATATACTATTGATATGAGCATAACTTTAAACTTGTTTTCGATGTACAGTTGGGCAGTGCCTGATAAAAATTGAATGGGCATTGTATTCACTCAGCAATTCAATTTCCAGTTATCTACTTGGAGAACAACTTGAAAGTGTGTATAAGGAGTCTTAAACAAGGATTTTTATTATATTAATGTTTTGATTGGTCCAAAATTAATGTTTTAATTTAATTAAATTTATTTATTTATTTATTTATTATTTATTATTTAATTAAATTTAAAATTAATATTTTAATTTAATTAATTAAATTAATGTTTAATTGGTCCAACAAAACAACACACAATACCGAAATTTCTATCAATAAAATAATGGTTACATAATTTTAGAGTATAATCTTACTATGGAATACTATGCTTTAGTTAAAAAGAATAAGATATGCCTAAATAGCTTACACATAAAGACGCTCAGGACAAACTGTTAAATAAAAGCAGAAAGTAACTCAACAACACATAGATTCATTCTTTTTACGAATACTTATTGAGCACACACTCAGTAGTATCTCGTACTGTTCTAATGTTGCTGCTGTTCTAGGCATGCAGACCTAACCCTTCCTTTTTATAAAATTACATACTGAGGTGTTCTATTGATTAGATTCATTATAGTTTTATGTTTAACCGATACCTGACTGATGGAAATTTAGGTTGTTCCTGATTTTATAGATAATAGACACTTCTGTGATGAACTGCCATGTTCAGAACTTATACAGAATCTTTGCACACCTATTTTATTATTTTCCTAGGATAAATTGCCCATAATGAGATTGCTGGTCTAAAGGGAATACACAATAAAATGTTTCTATGTGTTTCCAGATTACCTCCAGAAATCTTGTGTGATCAAGGTATGACAATTCTTGGTCCCAAATAGTCTTGACAATATTGAAAATTACGTATCTTTTAAGTCTTAGGCAATATGAAAGGTAGAAAATTATATCTCAGTTGTTTTAATTTGCATGTCTCTGGTGATAAATGTGGTTGAAATTATTTCAAGGATTTGTTAACCATTTACACATTTTTGTGAACTGCCTGTTCACATCTTTTGTTTTGTACTGGAACATCCACCTTTTTTCTTATTAAGATATTCTAAAGATAGATCTGATATTCACCAAATATTTTTAAGACGGTGTATACTAAAGTTTTGTGAGAGCTTGCTTTAAAAACATGCATGGCTGAAGACTGGCTAGGCTAAATGATTACACAACTAATTCGTGGTAGGACAACAACTGAATCTAAGGGACCTGGCTCCCAGTACAGGGTTTTTTCACTTCACCCCCAGTGCTTCCCTGAAGAGATAACAGAATTTTATAATAATCAGATATGAAAATGTTAACATATTAGTCACTGTTTTGTTTGCCGGTATTTTAGAACACTTCTCATACGGCCTTAAGCCACAAATTCTTGAGTAAGTCTTGCTAAGTTCTCTGAACTCTAAGGTCTTAGATCTTATAGTTCTGAATTAGTCAGAATTCTTTGGGTTACAAGTGACAGAACCAACTTGCATCAGTTCAAGGTAAACAAAGGCATTATTGGAAAGAAACTAGGGCATGTCACTACCTGTGGGAAGAGCTGGTGTGTGGTGTGTGATTGGGGCTTAGGGTCTTGATCACTAAGAACCTTCAAGACTAGCTCTTCATCTCTCACGTGATTCTCTCCTGCTGCAGATCAGTCCCTCAAAATGGCGGTAACAATGGTGACACACAGCTCCTGAGCCTCACTCTTCCTGATTTCTACTACTAGAGGAGGCCCACCCATGCTCTCTCTTGTGTGGTATTTTAAAAGAGCAGAGAAGCATTATAATGAAGTCAGCTTTGGTCTGGTGCTCACCACTTGACTGTGAGAACATGGCAGCTCCTAATCAAGCGGTGTGTCTGGAGTGGGGCAGAGAAGCAAGAGAGGGATTCTGCGAACAGAAGTAGTGAGGGGCACCTGCCACTATCCCAGCCTAGATGAACTAACATGCGAACCCACTACCCACGCCCTTCCAATACTTTTATTTTTATGTCAAATGTACCCATTAGTCTAGTTCCTGGACAGCAAATGCTGACGGCTTGGTGGCTTCTCAAGGTCCAAGATAGATCTGAGACCTCGGAGGATCAGTTCTGTCTGCCAGAGATGAAGAAGGGGAGCGGCGGCACTTCCGTTCTGGTTCAAGCACTCCCTTGCTTTAAATCTAATCAAAAGTTTCAAGAGGAGCTTCACACACACACACACACACACACACACACACACACCCCACCCCAGTAGAATTGCTGAGAGTGAGAATGTGTCCTTAACCATGTTAAGTCTCCAAATAGCGAGAGATGCGAGCAGGGGTGGCTGGGGAGGGCTGTGATGTAGGCTGTCCTGTATGCAAAGGCTGATACTCAGAAAACTACACTGGGTGAGATTCCAGACTCAGTAGTTCTTTCTTTATGTTGCTTACCAAACTTTTACTCAGCAGCCATTCTATGCCAGAGACTGTGCTGGTCTCCAGGAATACAAAAGAGAAAATTTTAAAAAATAGCTGCTATCCTCAAGGAGCCTTTTGTTTAATAGTGGTGAGATCCAAATAGACCAACGAGTTTCAAGTAGTCAAATAGAATGACTTGTTTCTAGAGGGATGGGCGGTGATCCAGGGGTACAGAGGCCAGGCAGCTAATCAGACAGGCAGTAAAGGAGAGGGCTTCTCTGCAGGGTGACAACTACACAGTTTGGGAGGACAAGATGATGAGGCAAGAGAGGTTGAGGAGGAGAATGAAAGGACATCCCAGGGGAATTCCAGAGGTCAACTATGCAAATGTCATGGAGGCAGTAAACCATATGACACGTGCAGGGAAGAATAAGTTGTTCAGAGAGGTTGGAGTGACAGTGTGTACAGGGGCGCGATGGGAATAAGATTAGAGAGACAGGTAAGAGCAAGGCCAAAAAGGGCCTCGAATGCAAAACCAAAGAGTCTGATCTTTATCCTGGAAACTGTAAAGCCATAAAGGATTTTCGACAAGAGAGTACTGACATGTTCAGACTGGTAATTAATAAATACCTCTGGAACTCTAGAGGATTTAAATGAGTAGAATAGGTTGAAATTGTGGGCAGGGAGAGCACTTCAGAGACTCTTGCTGGAATATTGTCAGACAAAAGATGTTAAGGCCTTAACCAGAACAGTAGCCTGGAAAAGGGAAGTACAGAAGAGCTTGAATCAGTACCAGGAAGGCAGAATCCTCAGGACAAAATGACTAACTAGATGGGGGGCGGGCGTGAAGGAAAGGGAACAGGCTAGGTTGGTCCTTATGCGTCTGGCTTGGACAACAAAGGAGAACGCGGAGGTCTAGTTCCGAGAGGGAGAGCACAGGAGGACGTGCTTAACCGAGGGCCAAGTTAGGGAAGGCCTGACTTTTAGAGGGATTTTTCACTAATCCAGACTGTTGGGGTAAGGCCTACAAAAGTCAGTGATAAGCAGACGTTATTGATGCAATTGCATTATTTTAATCATCTAAATTTTCATACTGTCATCGATGTAGGTGTTTAAATTTTCAAAATTCTTAACACACATGAAATCATTCCAGTAATAGGCAATTACTAGAAAGATTCCATGTGAAGACTGTTCTCCCTTTGTTGCTATTTCCCCAGGTGACAGGTTACAGAAGGTCATTGAGTAGGCCTGATAATCATTAACTAATAATTTCCAATTGAAGTTTTGAACTCTTCGTTAGGAACTGAATACTCACACGCAATGTTATTAACTGTAAGAGATTACTTCTTTTCAGTTCATGCAACTACCGATGTTATTTTCAGCTTAAAAAGAGAAGGATTTACATGTTAAGTTTTTGCTTTGTGTTTCTTTCAATAGGACCATCTGAAAAAAGTAAAAAATGTCAGATTCCCAGCTCAGTGTCAGAACCTATGTGATAAAGTTCTCTTTTCCAATAACAGAGCTTTCACCTCAACTAACACTCTAAAGAATTCGGATATAGGAGTCATCTTCTCCTAAACTAGCAGCAGACATCCCAGCCTGTTCTACATTCTTCATTCCCTTATTCTTCTCTGCCTGATATGCTGACCTTCCAACGATAAAAGCATGTTGTGTTGCATATCAGCTGAAACCCTCCACCCTCCCTGTGAAGGTCTAGACTTAAGGATAAGCAGAGTCACCAGTGAAGTGTCTATGCACTCTACCCATGAGGGTTATTCCTTTGGCCAAAACTGCTGGTTGCCTTTCCAGTCTCCATCCCTTCTCTTCCTTAGCAACAGATTGTATTTGGACAGCCACATACCGAGATAAATGACTTTACTTCCAAACTTTCCTTGCATTTATGGGTAGACAATCAATATGATGTGTAGGAAAAGTCATTGGATGGGGTTTCCTGAAAAGCTCCTTAAAGGTGCCTGATTCATCTGGGAAGAGCCCATTTTAGCCCCCTCATAATAAGCAGCCCTAATTTTTAAGCCACTGTAGTCAGGTTTCATTGCAAACAGCCAGAAGCAATTTTCGACTGGTAAAGATTACCTTAAGTATTGAAAAGAGTGGGATCTAGCAGTATAAATTGTGCCTCAATACTTCCCTGAACCCTAAAACAAATCCTCACTACATCTTTAGGTGGTACAATAAGATAAACACTGCTTTTCACCGCTGAAAGGCCAGTTTCGAAAAGTCCCAGGGCCTGTGCCTTTTATAAGTTAAATAGTAAGGAACAGAAATACCTGCTAAGGCTGGGTCTGGGTCTTGCCTGACAGCTCATGGTTCACTTCACTGGATCTTTCAGTAATCAAACAAAGTAATTAGGAAATCTTTTCATTAAGTCAGCTTATCTAACAGGTTAGGGGTTTACAGTCAACACAGCGATCCACATGTGTTCTGAAGTACCTGTGAGAGAAGGCAGAATGGAGAAGTGGCCAGGAGGGGAATTCCAGCTCAGTCACTTTCCAGCTCTGGGACCTTGAGCCAGGTACTTACACAGGAATTTTCATCTAAACATGAGAGTGATAACAGGAACCAACTCAGAGAGTTGTTGTGAAGATTAAATGAAGTAATTGATGTTCAGTACTTAGCACTGAACTCGGGAACATAATAAACAAATGATCAGTTAGTATTAGCCATTATCATTTTATGGCCCACAGAAACCAATGTTTTAGCTGTGATTGGGTTCAGATATAAGTAACAGAAAGAGCTCAAATAACAGTAGCTTAGACAGATAAAAATATAATTATCTCTGATGTAAAAGTCCAGATTTTTGTTATACGTGCATGGAATGGTGGCTCTTCTACATGAGGATCCTCTTCCAATTCAAACATTATCTCAGCTATTTATCTTTATCTAGTCAACCCTTGATTTCTTCATAATAAATGTTTAGTAACTTTAAAAATCTTGAATTCAAAGAACAATGTCCAAGTACATAAGCAATTAAGATGATGTGATTAGAGGCGGGGAGAGATATGAAATCTATGTAGCGCATCATCAGAATCGGGATAAGGACGAAAGTTCTGGAGTTTGAAGCCTGAGATCAAGTCTGTGAGGAAAAGAGAAAAGCAAAAAATCAATTACTTCTTGATGATACCATTGTTAAGGGATGGGAGGAAGAAAAGAAGGGAGCAGAAAAAGAAAAGACTAAAAAGTGAATACTCTTAATCCAAATGGTTTCTTTCTAGAGAGACACACACACACACACACACACACACACACACACACACACACACGTGCACTTTTTAGGAATACACATATATGCAATAAACCCATATAGAAAGGGAAGCAAGAAGGAAAAACTAAACATGAGGTTCAAGATGATAGTTATCTGGGGTGAGGTGACAAAAGGAAACTGGATGGAGGGGACTATATGTTTATTTGTAGCAGGATTATGGACAGGGCCTTAGCTTTTGATTTGAGTGGTAATTTCATAGGTACTTATTATTTTATTAACAATAACTCTTTTACAAAGATGGGCACCAGAAAAGAAATAAACTGTAAGAGATTAATTATTATAAAAGAAATAGCTTTCAAAACAGAAAATATAAAGGGGGAAAAGACCACAGTTACAAAATAAACAAAAGAGATAAATTCTTAGAAATAAATTTGATAAGAAATGTACACTCTTAGTGTCCAGGAGATTGGGGGTTATATGTCAGCTTTAGAAGTGATGTCATTTTTCTGGGCTCTGCATCCTCATCGAAAAATAAAAGAACCAGGTTAAATAATTTTAGAATCTCTTTCAGCTTTAATACATTATATCTATAGAACCTTTCCTGTTGAAGTCTTCAAAGAACTTGACCATAGCATAAGTATTTCCATAGTCTTTCATTGTCTCTAGTAAATATCTTGGATAATTGTCCAAAATATGAAATCAAAAAAGTGTTTTTAAAACCCGAACACAGAGGAAAACTGTTTAAGTCAGCTATCCTTGCATTTCTCTGTTTTATTTGGGGAAAATAAAGACTTGAGTGTCTGGGACATGAGATCTCTCTAGACGACTACTATGGCTTCTGATTTTATTTTTATGAATATGTTTCTGAAATTGTTGTGGAAGGCAAATGGTGGCAGGTGGTTGTTCTGTAATAGAGAGATTAATGCATTTAGATCAAAAGAACTATGTCAAAATCCATCTTTGCTAGTTAGTAGCTATTGGACCTTACATAAGTCAGTTTACTACCAAACAGCAGAGTCCTGATCTGTACAATGAGACCATACAGTCTTTACAGGGTTGAAAGGAATAATAACTTGTTGCTTTATAAAATATACAATGCTATACTCTGAAATTATCTCACTAGTACATTGCAAAAATTCTACTTTTAAAGCTTCCTGGGTATACATATCTCAGTTGAACAAGGAAATATGCTATTGTTTGTGCAGTAAGTGTTGGCTTGGCTCTGTAGCCCCAGAATTGAGTGCTCTCCAAACACGCTGAAAGAGATTTTCAGAGCTAGTCTTTTTTTTTTTTCCTGTTAACTAGATGATTTTATTTATTCAAATGCCTCTTCTGAATTGTCCTCCAAGAGTTTTGATAAAGAATGCTGCTCATTTGCAAAGTTATTACAAAATGGAAAGCCTACATTTCTGATAAAGCACCCTCATATGCCTAGATTTAGCAAACAGTGGTGTCAGAAGGGCTGGAATTAGAGGTTCTATCATCACCGCTAGAGAATTTTCAAACTCAGGTGTCTCCAGGAGCTAGGGCCAGAGAGGTAATCAATGCCAACCCCTAGAGTGAGAATATTTTATTCTCTCCTTAATTGAACAGGAACAAAAACACCAGCATAAGCTTCCATAACAATTCTCAACTGGCACTTTGGTTGATTGGGAAAAAAAGAAAATCTTGAGGATGTTGTAAAATGAACTCCAAATGCCCATATAAAGGGGGCATTTCTTTCACTACTCAGTGATGGCCAACTGTTGCCAATCTGATTTTTCAGAAAAGAGACAAATATCTTGATTTTTATGTTCCATTTCCCAGTTTAAAATGCTCATTGATAATTCAAATTTCAAAAATCACTGTGCTGACCAGTACTGCTTATTGGGGGAAAATGTCCTGTGGCCAGCTGATGACCACTAGGTTAGAGACATGTGACATTGAGAGAAAACATAACATTTTTGCAATCAGTAAGAATCTCCTGCACATCCCTGTCTGTCCAAAACACACTTTCTCTTTGTCTGTCTGTCTCTCTCTCTCTTTTTCTCTCTCTTTTGCTCTCATAAAATCTATAATTGTTCACCAAATGCATTGTTTCTTCTAGTTTTCTCTTGACTAGATGGTAAATTGGAGAAGGCGAGGAACTAGATTTCTGTGGCCCCCAGCCTAAGATTTCTTGAATTTGAGTTCAGCGGAAGAGTCTCCTTAGAGTCACCTGTAGAGATTTTGATTCCTTGAATCAAAAGGAAATCCCAGATATACACTTTTTGTTTGTTTGCTTTACAATTCCACGATGATTTGGTTGCAGATGGATCCCAAATGACACTGAAAAATGTTGCCTTAAATCAGTGGTTGTTCCACCATTTTTCTCCTCTGGCCAGGACCCATGGACTATTCAGTTTATACAAATTTCCATAAATAAATATGCTCACTTAACCCAAGTTGGACACAGGTAAAGAAGGCTGAGGTTTTGCACAAAGTTCTTTTCCTCCCTCTTGCAGTCAAATGCTCTTCCACTGAGCTATACCCCCTCTTTTTCCTCCCTCTTGGCAGGCTGGAAGCAGAGGAGGGGCAGGGGGCAACCGGGCTCGTTTGACCCACTATCCAAATTACCTGGCACAGAGCTGGGCCCATTATAGGTATTTTTCTTTATTGTTCTTTTATTTTAGAAATTCACTGTTAAACCAATGCAAGATGTTTAAATCCTCAATTACAGGACAGTGAGCAAAAGAAGTCAACTTGCTTTCTTGTTTTCTGGGTTTCTGCCAAGAATTCACGCACGATTTGAAGCTTCTGCTGCATGTTAACTCACCCAAAGCATTGGCGAGCCAGAGAAAGGACAACCTTTCAGTCACCATTTTAATTATTGCAGGAAAAGGCCCGTTCTGTCTGATATTATTCCCCAAGACAAAATTTTGTTTTTTAGTAAACTGGTATTGTCTAGCAATACATGATTTCTCTTTCATAGTAAACAGAGATGTAGTTTAAATCTGCCAAGAACTGAAGTAATAAGTATGCAAATTTGATATAACTCCAGAGCAAGTTGCTTTTCTGAATATTCATGTAGGAACTTCTGTCACCTTTATTGCCAACAAAGAAGAAATATTGTCAGAATTAATACACCCATGAACAGCTAATTCCAACCTCTGCCTCTGTGACCTAGCACAGTAATAAGGGGGGAAAATTATTTTGACTATTATGTATAAGTTTCTTTACACAGTCTCTGATTTTAAATGATTGCATAACACTCCATCTTGGCATATTGGCCAGATCACCAGTTTTTCACTGTTAATGACCACATTGACAGAGAAATTCACAGGTTTTCTTTCTACCTATGCTAGGAGCTTTCTCATAAATACTCACTTCATTCCAACAACAACCTGGAATGAGGATTTTGTTTCTCATTCTACAGGTAAGGATGCTCAGGCTCAGAGAGGCTAGGCAGGTTTCTCAGAATCACAGAACAAGTCAGTGGAAGAGCACACATCTATCTTCAGGTTTGTTTGTTTCCAAACTTAATGACTCATGTAGCCACGCCTTAATGGGGTGATTACTATATGGTACATAGCAGACGTCATATCAGTTAAGACTCTTTTGATGCCATTAACAAGAACCAACCAGATTTTTGAAGTAGGTTACTCACAAAGTGGATAAGGGGTCAGAGACCTAGGAAGGACCAGACAGAGAACCAAGACAAGACTTAGAACAGCCCACAGATATCTAGGCAGCAGGATGCACTCTGGGCTTCACTTTAGAAGGAAAACCTCCAAAAGTTGTTTTCATTGTCTTAACTCAGTTTGCTGGTAATTCAGAGTCACGGGAGAGAGATTCCTATTGACCCAACTGGAGTCACATACTCCTTGGCTAGGTGAAGGTAGAGGTCCTGATAATATATAGTACCATGAAGACTGCTTTTGCCTGGGAGAAATAATTCCCCCAAAAGAAGTAGGGTGCTCTTAGGAAGAGAAAGTGGGTGCTGAGATCACCACCTCTCAAAAAAGTCAAAAAAAGCCCATAGGCAGTTGTCCTTCAGAACTAAGAATACTTCTTAAGTTCACTCAATAATCTATTATGGAGCTTTCACACATGGATTTGCTCAGATCCTTCATGAATTTCTTTCTATATTGAG
Source organism: Cynocephalus volans (assembly GCF_027409185.1). NCBI lineage: Eukaryota > Metazoa > Chordata > Mammalia > Dermoptera > Cynocephalidae > Cynocephalus > Cynocephalus volans. The sequence goes on along the minus strand of NC_084468.1, from coordinate 96,411,018 downwards.
CCACGACCACTGACTCTGATAAAATTTTTATCAGAAGTTCTTACATAATTACTTTATGCAAAAAATAGTACTTTGATTAGGTCTAAATGACTACTTTTAAGATTCCAACATTGTCTATATTCAAAACATGAGAAGTGATGCCTTTTCTTCACAGCCTTTGTGATTTACAGAATCTTGTTCATGGATGTTCTGTCACGTTTCTGACCTTCAGCATGTCCCACTAACTGCAACAGGATGAGGCAGGCAGTCTAGACATAGCCCAAGCAAGGTAGAGCCCCAACCACCCAGGTGGCGACAGGTGAGCCTGGTGTCCAAAGGATGTGACAAAGGATCTTAGACTCCCAGATAAAATTGGTGGAGTGTCCTGATGGAAAATCTAAAAACAGGAGATACCCCTCATTTCTAGGCAGGTTGAAAGTCACTATCAGAAAAATTTATCAGAGGTAGTAGGGTTAAAACTACTGAGCAGTGGTTCAGGGCAAAACTCCATGTCACTCATTCATTCTCTAAATAAATGCCTCATCAGTCTATAGAAAAGGCTGCCACAGCCATGGACATTCGGTTCGTGGAAATCCTCCAGTCCACCTCCTACCTGATTCACCAGTCACTTTAATGGTGGCCTTCCTAATTCATTGATTTTCTGCATTTGGACTTTGTACCTTGGCCTCCTTTGCCTGAGCTGGCTTGCTTTATAACAAGCTCTTGGCTTTTGACTTTAGTTGCATGTCTGCTGTCCATCCTTGGTCCCCAGTTCTCTGTGACACTAGACAGGTCACTCTGTCCTGAAGCCTGGCTGGTCTTTCCTTCGACCAGAGGAAAACAGGACTAGTAGCTAGGCCAGCTATAGGGATGCTGGATGCCTCCTGCTGACCCTCAGGACTAGACCTGGGACCAGCCATATGGAGAGGAGGAAAGCAGAGTCCCAGAATTTGCCAGGCCTTTTACACTTGTGAATGAATGACCCACTTGTGTCGGTCCTTCAGCTTGACTGATTATTGTATTTGCCTGCTCTGACTTTACTCTCCCCATTGTATCTATCCTGGGAAGTGGCAATCAATAAGTCTACATGGGAATCAAGCTGCAGATCACTCACGTTTGTGACAAGATTGAGATAAAAGTTTTGCAAGAAGTTTTTCCCACATATCTAATAGGCTTATTTCATCTCAATAACACAGTGAAATATTTGTAGAAGGAGAATAAATTAGATATAATACTTCTTAATTCCTATTTTAAGAATTCCTATTCTTAAAAGATTATCTCATAAAAAAATTCAGATTGTATTCCTCTAAAGATATTTTTGAGGTCTCTTTTTCAGTCTTTCAAAAGCTTCTGACAGTGACTTCCATGCACTTGGAAATTCACTCTCACAAGGGGTTGCAAAGTGGTACCCCAGGCTTATATTGGACCATCAGGAATGACTTGTTTTGCCATTACTATGTTTGTATTTCAACAATTACATATTTTTTTCAGTATTGCTAAATGGTTCTCCTTTATAATTACTTGCTCTAGAGACATGTTCCCAACATCCTTCCTTATCTTTTTAAAAATGTTAATTATATTTATTGTAAATTCCCGTTCTGTCTCCCACTGGTTCTGCTTTCTCTTGAATAGGGTGTTCTGTTTTCCATCTGTCTGTTAAGTGGCTCTTGCTCCTCAGATGTCACATAATTTCTAACTGTGAATTTATCTTTATTGCCTTGGGATAGCAATAGTTCCATGACAATACTTTGGTGGGGTTTTTTTTGTTTTTAATGCAAAACACTTAAAATAGTGACTTGCGGAGAAAGCACCCAATACTTACTAGCTATGTTGTGTTTTCTACGGCAACATAATGAACTACCCCAAATATCAGCTTAAAACTACACTCATTTATTATCTCATACTTCTGTAGGTTAGACATCTGGATGGGCTCAACTAGGTTTTCTTGCTCAGAAAATCAAAGGCAAAATCAGGGTGTCATTTGGGTTGGGCTCTTATATCTGGAGGCTCTGGGAAAGAATCTGCTTCCAGACTCACTCAGGTTGTTGGCAGAATTATTTCCCGCAATTGTTTGACTGGATACCCATTATTTTTATTTATTTATTTATTTATTTTTTGCTGGTTACCAGCCACATTGCTCTCATCTCCTAGAGGCTTCCCTCAGTTAATTTCCATGTGGCCCCTCCATCTCAGACTACATAATGGCACATCAGATTCTTCTCATGCTTAGAATCTCTCTGACTTCTCTTTGGCTACCAGCTGAAGACAAGTCTTTTATGCTTTTAAAGGGCACATGTGCTTAGATTATGCCCACGTGGGATAATCTTCCATTTGCTTAATTCAAAATCAATCAATTAATGCACTACGTTGCTAGGGCTGCCATAACAAAGTACCGGAAACTGGGTGGTTTAAACAACAGAAATATATTGCCTCACAGTTCTGGAGGCTAAAAATCTGAAATCAAGGTGTTGGCAGGGTTGGATCCTCCTAAGGGCTGAGAAGGAGAATCTGTTCCATGGCTCTGTCCTAGCTTCCAGTACCCTCAGCTATTCCTTGGCTTATAGATGGTGTTCTCCTTGTGTCTTCACATTGCCTTCCCTCTACCATATCTGTCTCTATACAAATTTCTCCTTTTTTACAAGCACACAAGTTACATTGGCTTAGGGCTCACCTTAATGACCTCATCTTAACTTGGTTGGCCATGAAGACACTATTTCTAAATAAGGTGACATCCACAGGGAGTGGGGTTAGGATTTCAACCTCTTTTTTAGCCCATAACAATTAGTAACCTTAATTACATCTGCAATATCCCTTTTTGCCATATAGTAGAACATAATCACTCAAATATCGTTAGGGGCAGAGCTCATAGGGGCCATCTCAGAATGGTTATTATTATCATTTCTAGTAGTGCCTGTTTATGAAAAAGTTCAGACTATGCTCAAAGCACTTCTTAAGGACAAAAGGTAGAACCTTCCAGAAAGTAGAAACCTATATATCGGAGTCTGAAAGATCTAGGGAATTACCATACATTTCAAGAAATGGCACTAAATGTTAAAACTTTTAAGTCACTTTCAACTTTCTTCAGTTATTGCTGATATGAAAATATTCTAGATTGCTGTCAAAATGCTGTTTTATCTTAAGAAATATAGTATATATATTCCAAATAAGAATAGCAGGGAATTAAGATATTCTGATGGTCCTCATCACTGTGGTAAACTCATTCATTACCGAATTTTCGTGTAGATGAATGCTAACTGCATCTGCCAGAATTTCAGCAATGTTTGATGCCCAAGAAATCTTTTTGACATTAGCAAAAATACATTTTTAAACTTCAGGACTCATATGCAGACTTGGTAACAATATCTAATACCAGATAAAGTTAGAAGTGTTCTGTGGAGATTCTAGGTGAATCTCTTTTTATCTTAAAGAAGATTATATGGGAAAGTCTACAGATTATAGTGCAAATTAAATTTGAAACGTGTGGTTATGATATTTTCTTTTTTAAGGCATCAATGACTCAGCAATTAGTAAGTGATATCTTTCTAAAAGGAAATGAATAAATACAATTCTTGCTAAAAGCAGCATGTTGACAAAAAAGAAAGAGAAGAAAAAAGAAAAGATATCTTTGAGCCTAATTAAGGCACTGAGTAAGTCACCAGCTAACTCCTGGCATTAAGGGAAGAAAATGTCAAGAAAAAGCTGGAAATAAAATGTCAGATACAGCAGAAAATCCAAAGCATGAGGCTTGAGAGTAAAAGTCCATTAAATTTAACCCTTAAGAAATTTTTGTGGTCTTTAACAGCACTGGTTCATCAGTGGAGTAGATGGGCTAAAAACCATCTTGTTGGGAATCAACAGGAAAGTAAATGATGAGGAAATAGAAATCCTGAGTTCAGGAAAGAAAAGAAGGCAAGACTTGGTACAGCAGACAAAAGGGAGAAGGTGGAAAACGGACGGGGAACATACAATGTGTGAAGATAGAGGGAAAGGAGCGTGTTTGGAGGGAATGCTTGAAGGGAGATCACAGGGCACCTTGTAATCAAGTAGCATTAGGCTTTGAAATGTTAGGCTAAAATAGTAAATATTTACTTATTTGGCAGAATGATTGGTTTAGAAGTAAACTCTTTCTTAAAAGCAAGTTCTCTGTTTCTAGAATTCATTCTTATTATTTTAAACAGAGGTAGACTCTAGACTAATTTACTAATTATTGAGTTGGTGTTAAAAGGTGTGACATCATCTTATTAATTTGAATGGATGGCCTTTATTCCCCTGAATTTTCAAATTCTATTTAGCTAATTCCCCAGGAGGCTTGTTTGGTTCAGCAGCTGCCTCTAATGCGGGCAGGCACTGACCTCTTTCCAACCTTTAGCATCCAGCCTTTATGAGAAGGGGAGCTAACTAATTAGAATGGTAGCTTAGGAAAATATCAATTGTGGTACACACCCAGGCCAAAAAAGCTTACATGCACAAAAATTGAGGATTTGGGCCTGCCCAGCCTCCAAGACTGCTAACATTGGGCTTTTATCTCACATTTGGAAAACTGGTTTTGTTTTGATTTGTGTTGTGCTTTAGTATACTAGATAAGAATTTATCTGAAGGAATAATTGGACAAATATGCATGGGCATTTGTAAAAAAAAATATCCATTACAAACTTGCCTACTTTAGCAGAAAAGTGGTAATAACTTAAATTCCTATCAAGAGATTGTGATTACATAAGCTATATAGACTTATATAGATCATTATGTTCCAGGCACTGTTCTAAGCACATTAAAAGTAGTAAGTCATTTAATCCTTATAATGTTATATAGTATATTAGAATATAATGTAAAATATATGATAAAATGTAATAGTAATATCATGCCCATTGCACGTACAAAGCTGAAGCACAGAGCAGTTGGGTACTTGTCCATGTCCTGCAGCTGGGAGGCCACAGAGCCAGGACACAAAGCCAGGCAGTCTGGCTCTAGTGTCTGCAGCCTTAATCCTGCCTTATCTGCTCTCTGAACATTCTACTGCCTTTACAGAATCATTACAGGAAAATAATTAACAAAAAATATGTTTGACATGATCACATTCATGTAAAAATGTATATTTATATCTGTATTTTAAAATTAAAGGATTTTTAAGAAAAGAAAAGGCATTACAAGTGGGTGCACCAAGTTGAAGATAGTGATGATTGAGTGGATTACAGGTGTTTTCTATTTTCCTTTTTTTGCTTGTCTATGATTTCTTTCTTCCTTTTTTCCCACTAATAAACATTCTTCTAAAAAGAAAAACAACAGCTGTATGTGAATGTACCTAGCATGCAAATATGTTTTAAAGTGTGTGTTTTAAAAGAGCGGCCTTTAAGGAGAACCATATTAAATTAGAAATAAAGAGGGAAAATAAACCTTTATATTCAACATTCTCCTTCCTCCATATTAGTCTCCTGTTTATAGCCTGCCAGTCTCCTCAGTTAGGCTTCTTTTCATGAGCAAGCTAGTATAGGTGGCTTTTGTTTTTTCTTAACTAGCAATATTAGTTTCAATTCAATCTTTTGTTTTCTCCATCAGAAAGGCACAAGATTTCTCTTTTAAAATAAGTGATGCTTTTTGCCTGATCTGTAAACTTGAATGTGATATATTTATTTGATTATGTTATCTTGAGTCCTCTAGGTAAGCCAGCTTTAGTAAGACCTATCAGAATTATATGCATTAATAAACCAATCAATTGTGATTCTGTCCAAGGTGAGAAAATTTACAAGGGCTTCAAGGTGGCCGTCGCACCAAACTCTGGGCAAAGTTAGTGTTGGGTAAACTGGAGCATTTGTTGAACTTATTTTAGTTTTGTACAGGCAGATATAACTGGTGTTCTCTTCGTTTTATAAATGTTACTATTCTTCAAGAAGAATCTAATAGTGCAAGATGACCCACTCGCTTTCTGAAGATTTTAATCCTGGATTGTTATGTGTTTTCCCATTAAGTTATTTTAATTGGCCATACTGTTTTTAAACATGAGACTGTTTCATCCATCTCAACTTTGCTGCCAAATCACATCACCTTTTTAAAAAATTGAAGTAAATGAACATTCAAAATGGATTTGTAGCCATCATAATAAAGGAAGATATAGGGTTTTTTGGGGGGGGGGTGTTCCTGACTGGTAAGGGGGTCGCAACCCTTGTAACGGTATGGTCTGCACGACGCTCAGCCAGTGAACACACCGGCCATCCCTGTGTAGGATCTGAACTCGCGGCCTCGGCGCTACCAGTGCCGCACTCTCCCAAGTGAGCCACGGGGCCAGCCCGGAAAATATAGTTTTGAACAATAACCTGTCATACCTCAGGACATTTAAATTGATATTTTATACACCATTTTTTAAAACATTCAAATCTAAAAGAATTAAGAATTATAAAATCACATCTCCAATCTGAGCCATAATTGCAAATATCTACAAATTTAAGAATGCTGCCATTTGAAATACAATCAGCCTCTTTTTTTGTTGTTTCAAGAAGCACCCTTTACTTATTCAAAAGTATCCAAAGAGAATAAAGTAAAAAAAAAATTGTGGGATTTCTAATTTTCTAGCAAAATGTTAAATACTAACTCATGAACATTAATTCTCTTTTTGAATGAGATTTTTCTGAAATACTTTGTATTACTACATATTCTATATTTTCCTACCACTATAATTTTGCTAATATTTCCTGTTCTTGTTTTAAATCAGACATACAAATCAACTTTATTGTTAAACATAGAAAACTATTGATGGGATGGCTATAATATTTATAAAAACACATAATTATATTCTCTAAAATATTTTGCACAACTAGCAATGAACAATTAATCTTTGAAAAGTATTCCAGATGATTGTATTTAGGATCAAAGTCCTCAGCATCTACATAAGGTTAAGGAGAAGTAGTTACCAGACAATCTCTAAAGGAACTCAGAAGATATCGGTGGGTAATTTAACTGATAAAGCATACCAGGGGTCTTCAGAAAGTTCATAGAAAGAGTCACATTATCTTTTAATTCCATTTTTCCATGAACTTTTTGAAGTACCCTTTTATTGTACTATATCCTTCCTATTTTGAGTTTATAAACAAACCTCACCCACATTTCAGATATTTAAAAAAATTTTTCTAGCATTGCCATTTCACCCACCATAACAATGCTTACTCTTAGCAGTATGTAAGCAAATGGCATCTAAATAATTGAAGAAAAATGTACTCAAATATGTTAATCATATCCATTTGCTACCAGTAGCCCATTCAGTGCTATAACTTAGGTGAAACTTGGGATTTATTGCGCTGGGTAGGAAAAACGTCCCTGAAAAATTTGGCAGATGCTGGAGTTCAACTAGTTCTTGAAATTGCTTGTGATTATCCACAAAACCACACACTGAGTTGACCTGCACTAAGGCAACATTGCAGAGTGGGAAGGCATTGCTTTGCGGGTCAGAGTATCTGCTTGGTTCTCATTTTGCCATGTAATCTTGTACAAAGTGGGGACAATAATAGTGATCTCTCAGGGTGAGTGGAAGGTGGGAAATAATGCATGGGAAACTGTCTGCCAGATAATCAACTCAAAGTAAATGTTAGTTTCTTTCTCCTGAATGACAAACATAAATGAAATATCTCCTGACTTTTCAATGACATAGAATTATTTTTTACTCATTCTGCAAATACTGAACAAGTCTGTCAGGGTTTGGGTTTGGGCAGGAAAACAGAAGCCACTCATTCTATTCCAAGCATGAATATTTTCAATACAAGGAATTAGAGGCTTACACAATGGTTGGGAGGCTGAGGAAACCAAGGTAAAGGAGGCTATCAGCCACAATCTAAGCCTTTCACATCAGGAGGTTCTCAGGAGCTTGCACAAAAGACCTTCCGCATATCAGGAACTTCTGGGATGCTCCCTTTGGCCCCTCAGACTGTAAAAATGATTCAGACAATTACAAGGGAGCTCACTTGTAAACTGCTTCAAATCTCATAACTGCTCGGTCATCTGCCTGCAACTGCTTCCAGAAAATCACAACCTTGTCTCTTCCAAGCCCTGTGCAAGTGCCTCCTATTGCAACAGGTTTCTGGAAGACATAGTTCTCACCCTCCTCTGTAATGGAGACTTTAGAGGGGGTTAGCAGTGATGCCAAGTTGATCCCAGATGATCCGGCACACCTACTAAGGGCACAGCTCACTATGTGGAGAACAGAAGGTGACTCATGCGTGGATCTTATTCCCACCCTGCTCCCAATGGGGAGGGAGAATAAGACACAAATAAAACCAGTTGCTCAAGGCAGAAGACTCAGGTAGAGGCAGAGTTGGGGACAATGCTGAGCAAATCACAGGAAAAAGAGATGGTGTTCAGCTGGTGGAGAAAGAATTAGGGAAGGTTTCATGGACTTTAGAATAGGTGGACTTTGAATTGAACTTTCAAGAACAAGTAAGTTTGGGATATAAGTAACTTGGATAAGCATGATATTCCAGGGTCATGAAAATGGCATGAAGAGAGGCACAGAAATAGAAAGGAGTGCAGTGAGTCCTGGGAACACTAAGTAATTTTATTAAGCTGAAAAAAAAAAGTTCTTGAAAAGGAGCAAAGTGTAGGGGAAGTCCTGTGTATTAGTCCGTTTAGTGTTACTGAATTACCTGAGTTAACAGAATTGCCTGAGACTGGGTAATTTATAAAGAACAGAGATTTATTTGGCTTATGATTCTGGGACAGCTGCATCTGACACAGGCTGCTTCTACTCATGGCAGAAAGTGGCAGGTACAAGCAGATCACATGGTGAGAGGAAGCAAGAGAGAGAGAGAATAGTGCCAAGGTCTTACAAACAACCAGCTCTCATGGAAACTAATAGAGCAAAAACTCACTCATTAATCCCTCCTCCCCCAGGGAGAGCATTAATCCATTCATGAGGGATCCACCCCCATGACTCAATCAGTTTCCAACACTGCCACATTGGGGATCAAATTCCCATGTGAGTTTTGGTAGGGACAACACATGCAAACTCCATCATTCCACCCCTGGCTCCCCAAAACTCATGTCCCTCTCATGCAAGATACAATCATTCCATCCCAGCAGCCCCAAAAGTCTTAGCTTGTTCCAGCACCAACTTAAAAGTCCAAAGTCCAAAGTCTCATCTGAGACCAAAAGCAAAACTCCTTTCAGCTGTGAACCTGTGAAAATCAAAACCAAATTTATCTACTGCAAAGATACAATGGTGAAACAGACATTGGCTACACATTCCCATTCCAAAAGGGAGGAATAAGCCAGAAGAAAGGAGAAACAGGCCCCAAACAAGTCCAAAACCCAGCAGGGCAGACATTAAATCTTAAAGGTCCAAAATAATCTTCCTTGACTCCAAGTCCTACATCCTGAGCACAATTGGGCATATGGGCCCCCAAAGCATCAGGCAGCCTTATTCACACAGCTCTGCCAGGCACAGTCCAGTGGGCTGCACTGGTGCGTACAGCTCTTCCAGGTCTGCATTGCACATTACCAGTGACCCCGCAGTGGGGTCCTGGCAGCAGCCCCAATGCCTTGGCTCTACTAGACATTTCCCTGGTGGGAGCTCTCTGTGGGGATTCTGACCCCACTTTCCTGCTTGGCATTGCTCTAGTCGATGGCCTCTGCAGTGGCTCTGCCCCTGCAGCAGGTCTCTGCCTGGGTCCCCAGGCTTTTCCATGTATTCTCTGGAATCCGGGTGGAGGCTGCTATGCCTCCACTGCTCTCATGTCCTGCCGGCCTGCAGACTTAACACAACATGGACACCACCGAGGTTTCAGGCTTCTACTCTCCAGAGCTGCTGCACAAGCCATATTTGGGGTTGCTTCAGCCAGAGCAGCTGGAATGCAGGGAGCAGGTTCCCAAGGGCAGCTGCACCCCAGGTCTGTCCTTGAGGACAACTCAGTCCTTCTGTGCCACAGGGCCTGTGATGGGTGGAGCACCCTTCCAGACTTCTCAAATGCCTTTAGGACTTTTTTCCCATTGTCTTGGTTCTTAGCATCTGGCTGCCTCATCACCAAACTAATGTCTTTAGCAAACAGTTTATCTGCTTCACCCTTGTGTTTTTCTCCTGCTCTCCACTTCTCTACCACATGGCCAGGATGCAAATTTTCCAAATCTTTACACTCTGCTTCCCTTTTAAATTCTGGCTTCATATCATGCCTTTGCTGCCATAACTCAGAGTAGGCTGTTAAAAGTAACCATGCAGCTTCCTTAATGCTTTGCTGCTTAGAAATTTCTTCCACCAAGCATTCTGGTTCACAACTCTTAAGTCCCACCTTCTACAAAGTCCAAGGGCATGGACAAAATGCAGCTAAGTTCCTTGCTACACTGTAGCAAGGGTGATCTTTTGTCCAATTCTCAATAAGCTCCCCTTTCTATCTGAGACCTCATCATCCACATAGTTTTTATCATCCACATCTCTATTAGCATTCTGGTCACAACCACTTAACCAATCTCTAAAATCTTTCAAACTTTCCCTCATCTTTTTGTCTTCTTCTAAATCCTCCAAACTCCTCCAATCTTTGCCCATTACCCAGTTCCAAAGCTGCATCCACGTTTTCAGGTATCTGTATAACAACACCCCACTCCTCAGTACCAATTTTCTGTATTAGTCCATTTAGTGTTACTATAACAGAATTACCTGAGACTGGGTAATTTATAAAGAACAGAGATTTATTTGGCTTATGATTCTGGGAGGGCTGCATCTGACACAGGCCTCAGGCTGCTTCTACTGCTTCTACTCATGGTGGAAAGTGGTGGGTACAAGCAGATCACATGGTGAGAGGAAGCAAGAGAGAGAGAGAGGAGGTTCCAGGTTCCTATAAACAACCAGCTCTCATGGGAACTAATAGAGCAAGAACTCACTCATTAATCCCTCCTCCCCCAGGGAGAGCATTAAGCCATTCATGAGGTATCTGCCCCCATGACTCAATCAGTTTCCAACACTGCCACATTGGGGATCAAATTTCCACATGAGTTTTGGAGGAGACAACACATCCAAACTCCATCATCCTGGAAAGTAGTTTTTGTTTAATCATAGGACACTATTGCCAAATATGAGTTTGAAATCTCTTTAACAAGGGGAAAATTTAAACTTTTGAGAATATCATGATTGAATTGCTTGTGAGGATGAATCCTTTCCACAACTCTATTATGCAGGTATAATCCCTGCAGGACCTTCACTAACCCAGAGTGGACACTGCATGCCCTGGAGGATTCAGTGTGTACAACTCTAGGCTGGCACCCTGATAATCCCCCACTTAATAGGTTGATAAAGGAAATAGAGGTTTGGAGAGGTGCTGGAACTGCCTAAGACCATGCAGTTGATGGAACTGGAATTGAAGCTTGTGGGGTTTGGTTCCAAAACTAATATTGAGTTAAATGTATCCCCCAAGAATTCATTTATTGGAAACAGTGTAGCAGTGTTAAGAGCGTGGGAAATCCAATTATGGTATTTGAAAGGTTGGGCCTTTGAGAGGTGATTGGACTGTGAGGACTGTGCCCTTGTAAATGGATTAATCATTTGGCTGCCACAGTGGAGGAGAGGAAAGAATACCCAGAAGGATACTCTTTAAAATCCCAGACACACTGGCCCTGCCTAAGCCTGAGACTGGACCAGGAAAACCAAGAACTCCTCTTACTCGACCACAAGTCTACTCCTGAGTAATGAACAGCAACTGGGAGAGGGGCAAGAGCCTAGAATAAATGAGAACTGACGGTGGGGAAAAAATATCAAGAAAACCCCTCTGCACCCCATGCCCCCACATGAAGAACAAGGCAATGACAACCTACTGATGGAGAAATTTGATGTCTCTGATTTCACTGAGGGTAACAATACCAATAACAAAAACTAAACCTTTATTACTACTGACTCTATTGACTCAAATCCCCTCTCATACTAATAGCCTAACAGAAGAAGAGTGACTATTTCTAGGCATAAACGCTATTTAATTTAATGTATTTTATTCAATTCACAATGTTCAGCACTCAATAAAAAATTATTAGACACAAAAATGCAAGGAAAAAAATGACCCGTTGTTGAGAGATAAATCAATCAACAGGAGGAGACTCAGCAATGACCAAGATGTTAGGGCTATCACACAGGGACTTTAAAATAACTATGACTAATATATTAAAGTATATTGTAGAAAAGATAGACAACATGCATGAGCAAATGGGAAACCTCAGCAAAGAAACAAAAACTATAAAAAATATCAAATGAAAGAAATCATAATGTAAGAGACTAAAGAATTCCTTTGATAAGCACAGCTGAGGAAAGAATCAGTGACTTTGAAGATAGATCAGTGGAAATTATCCAAAACTAAACACAAAGAGAAAAAAGAGTGAGAGAACAGAGTATCCAAGTTCTGTGCAACAACATCAAACAGACTAACACAGGTGTCACTAGGTTCCCAGAAGGACAGAAGGGAGAGAACAGGGAAGGATTAATTAAAGAGATAATGGCCAAAAATTTTCTGGATTTAATGAAAGACAACAAACCATAAATCCGAAAAGCACATAGAACCCTGAGCAGTATACACACATACACACACACACATCACACTCATACTGCGGAAAACCAAAAACAAAGAAAATCATTAAGGCAAACACACAAAAAGAAATTATGACATAGAGAATTTTTGTAACAAAGAGAAGAATTACCAAAGACTTTTTTTTTTAGAAACTGTGTAAGCTAGAAGACAATAGGACAACATTTTTAAAGCGCTGAAAGATAAAATCTGTCCATCCAGTGAAAATGACTTTCAAAATGGAGGCAAATACTGTCTACATCAGTAGAGTTCACTTTGGAACTTACATTAAATCACTGAAAATTTACACTTGCCACATTATACTGCATGACATGTACAAGAGTACTTCAAAAAATTCATAGAAAGATTCATATTATCTTTCAATTTTATTTTCCTCAAACTTTTTAAAGTACCCTCATGCTTATAAATTTGTTCCTTAATTGTATCAGGCACTGGAGAAAAAAATAAATAAAAGGTTTCTGTCCTGATACAATAATGCCTGCCATCTAGAATGTGCTTAATAATGTTTCCAACTGTCCAGATCAACTGAAATCTGAATCATAAGGTAGATTATTTAAATAATCCTATCAGACAAGTACTTTCCATGCCTACCATGTACAAAGGAGCCTCTGTTAAACTAGAAGTTACAACAATTGAGACATTCCCATACTTTCTGAGTATGAGTAAGGTCTTCATAACTTTGCTGCTGCTGCTGCTGCTTTCATGTATTGTGCCCATGATATGCAGAGGGTTGTACAATGTGATCTAGGGACAGAGATGTGAAAGGCAAGAGACTGTCATAGGAAAGAATACAGAAAATACCTAGGCTGTCTGTACACATTTGAAGCAATAAATTTTAATTAAATCAGTAAGCTGAGATAAGGTCCAGGAATATAGTAATCATAGGAATGATCAGTATTTCTGCATTTCTGTGATTTGTGGTATGAGGTATCTTGATTCAAGCACATGTTCAAGTTGAAATACTTCAGAAATTGTGCCATTGCTAGTGTTGTTTAACACATGAAAAAGGGCAGGATAATAGAAATAATAAAGTAATAATGATATCAAAACAATACAATACAATTGTGTATGCATCTAGGTACGTATAAAGATACGAGTTTAAGTCTCCTTGATATTAGCCGCAGGTCTGCAGTTTCATTACATGGTTTATATAAAATTAAATATACTTTTACACTCATGTATGCATGCACTGCCTTAAGTAACTTTTAGGATCATACATTCATTCAGTTATTGAGCATAACTATGTCCTAAGCAATGAGTAATCCTAATATTGGAAACTATTATTAGCAAGACTAGAAGGTAAATTTCCCATTCGATTAAAAATGTACAAAACAAATTATTTGTATTGGTAGAAAACATATGTCTGTACGTATAACTTAGATAAATGTGTTAAGAAATGTATTTTTTTGTTATTAAAAAATGTCAACAATATAATGAACATTTCTATAACCTCACCTGGACTCATTGAGTAGTAACATTTATGCCATACCTGATATCTCTCCCCCTTCCGCCCTCCTCTCCTCCTCTCTCTCTCTGCACACACACATAGTCACACACTCACACTCATGGACACATGCACAGAAATTCCCCTTTCTCAACCATCCAAAAATTAGTCTGCAGATGTCAGGACACTTCACCCCTAAATACCTCGGCTCTCAAGAACAGGACACTCCTCTACATAACCACACCACCAGTACCATACAAAAAAAAAAAATTATTAGTTCAATAACAACATACAACATGCCATGCATATTCAAATTTCCTCAGTTGTTCCATGATGTCCTTTACCACTAGACTTTTTTTTTCAATCCAGGATCCCATCAAGGTTGATATACTGCATTTGACTGTTACATCTATTCCCTGGTTTATATTAAATCCTTTGAAGAGTCCTGCTGAAAACCCCATATTCTGGATTTGTTGTTTCCTTGTGGTTAAACTCAAGTCGAACATTTCCGGCAAGAACACATTGTAGATGAAGTATTTACTTCCCACTGCATAAAATCAGGAGGCAGGACGTCAGGTCACCGCACTAGTGGCAATGTCAAGCTTGACCACTTGGATAATGTGGTAATCTCTTCATTATAAAGGCATATTTTGTCCCTTTGTAATTAATAAGTCATCTATGGGCTGTTAATTTAAAACTGCAAGACTCTACTGTTTCCCCACAACCTTTTACCTGATGGTTTAAGAAAATATTCTTGATGACCTGAATCAATTTTTACATTGGGGGTTACAAAATAATTTTCTCATTCTATTAATCCTTCCACATTTATTAGTGAATCAAGTGTGCTTTAATAAACACTGAATAAAATTACAAAATTTAATAAACTAAACAAAGTGATAAAAATTTCACCATTACTCATTAGTACTTCTGAAACTCTGATCTCCAGGTATTCAACTCTCTCCGGTTTCACAGGCAGATGATGGCATCCCAAAGCACCTGGGATACTCAGGACTTCAGTTCATTTCCAGCTACTCCACACCCTGAGCCAGTCACCTAATCCAGGCCTTTTCACACATCAACCTGAGCATTACCAACTCTTCCTCCTTAACCCCAGATGAAGACAATTGCTCTCATTTGTGCCCAAGTTGTGCCTTGTACAAACCTGTATCAGAGCATCTCTGATGCTTCATTACACATAATTATTGTTTTGTTTATTTCCTTTCTCTGGATAAGCTCAGGGAGGATAGGGATCTTCTCTTATTGGTCTTCTTACCCATATCACCTAGCATGATGCTCAGTACATATTGAATTAGCATTGAATTCACACAATCTACATCATCTAACAAAACCCATGAGAAGTAAGTAGGGCACATGTCACTTATTTGTTTTATGTACAGAGAAATTTAGAGAGGTTAAGTGACTTGCTCCCAGGGCTCTAGTTTCACATCTGGTGATACAGGACTGCTACCGCAACTGCTACCCAAGAAATTCCAATGACACTCATTCAGTGGTTTAGGGATTTACAGGAATAGGGAAACATCTCAAATGTTCTTTTCTGTCACAAAATGCCTTGCTCATTTTCTCCAAACCTCCCTTTCTTGAATATTCTTTCAGTGGTTCTGATTATTAAAGCTATTATTTATTAACCTCCTTTTGCAAAGGGGAAACAGAGGCAAGGGAAGACTAAATAACTTGCTCCCACCACACTCCTAGAAATCGAAATGGCCAGGATTTACCCGGACATCCCAGAGTACAGCCTTTAACCCTCCAATGATGGATCCATAACCACTGCTTCAGCACAGACCAAGTGTCAGGTCCTGGCAAGGAAGAACAACTTAGAGAGGAATTGTTAGTCTTCTCATTCACACAGGAGGAAATTAGTCTCAGAGAGGGACTAAGTAACTTCACAAGTAATAGCTAGTAACTAGCAAAACTAGGCTTTTGAGCCCAGATGACCTGACTCCAGTTATTTTGTTTAAAGCACCAGAAATGGACTAATACAGGAAAATTGGTACCAGAGAAGTGGGGTATTTCTTATAACAAATACTTGAAAATGTGGAAGTGGCTTTGGAACTAGGTATTGAGGAGAGGCTGGAAGAACTTGGAAAAACAGGCTAGAACAAGCTAAATACTGGTGAAAAGTTTAGAGGACAAGAAAACCAGGGAATGTTTGGAATGCTTTAGAGACTGGTTAAATGTGTTATTGCAAATAGGAAAAAGAGATGCAGCAGGATGTTCTATCTGGAGCTTTACTGCAGGTCCTTGTGCATTGTTCTCTACCAAGTTGCTTACGCTGTGCACATTTTCATGAGCCAGTTATATTTCTGAGATAAAATCTCAATGATTTTCATAAAGATGTTGGTTGTGAGGATTAAATGAGAATGTGCAACACCCAGTTTACTGGGTGGAAGTGAGGATGAAATGTGGGAACACATTTAAAATGCTGAGAACAGTTCCTGACACACAGTAAATGCTCAGTTAGCTGTTATTCTTGGCACAACTGTCGTTCTTGGCACAACTGCTGGTTTCCTTTCCCTGCAAAGCATACTGTGTAAAAAGGAGTGTGCACTTGTATATAGAGGGGGAAGCAGCAGCAATTTAAAGAGGTGGTAGATCAACAGTTAAGAAGTCCAGCAGTGGAGTCAGGTTAAATGGTGGCAACCAGAATGCTGATAGAAATGTGAGATGTTAATAACAGTGAAAAATGGGGAGGGGGGATGAAGAGGCATGTAGGAACTGTATGTACTTTCCACTCATTTTTCTTTGAGCCTAAAACTGCTCAAAAAGTCTATTAGTTAATATAGATAGATACAGATATAGATATAGACACACACACTAGTGTATTTGCAACAAGAACAGAGATAGATGGCAGATAAAGATCAGTACCTGCAATGTGCTCAATGTACCATGTGGTGAAATATTCTTAATTGGTTTTAAAGGATTTCTCAAGTAACTTCTCTTAAGCATATTCCTCATGAACCACACTGCCTCCATGGAGATGACAAAAGTAGAGATCATATCCCATAGCAAAACTAAGAGTTGCATTATAAACGTGCATTCCAACAGTTTGAGCGAAGTGGCTTCAAGTACTTCCTAGCTTAAATTTGGAACAGTTTATGCATCAGGAAAACTGTTCATTTTGCCCTTCAAAAGACTGACACAGGAAAATGTTCCTGTGGTTTTTATATAAGGTGCAGTTGCTCTTCAACCAAAGTTTCTTTTTCTGACAGCAGTTCTGGCAGCAGAGATGGTACAAGGTACACCACAAGAGTAGTCGGAAAAATCCGTATCGGCCTGGAGCCCAAAGCAGGAATTCTCAGGGACAGAATCATTGCTGAGGGCCCTTAGTGACCTCTGTGCTCTATGGAGCATGTAGAAAAGTATCTCCCAGGTCAACTGGGTGGGGCAGGCAATATGCACACCTGGACACCAGGGCATCTTTAGGCCATTAGCTTATTTCACTTCTTTTCTTTTCAAAGTCTTGTTGAGCCAGAAACATTATGAACCAGAAATTAGAAAGGAGAGGGGTGTCCAAAAACTTTGAGTGTCAGTTTAGAAAAACTGTTCACAACACACACTCATCTACATGCCAGTAAGATTTTGTCTCAGGCATACATCAAGATCGCTGGAAATTAGATGTCATGGGAATGAGAAGGTGGGGGCACAGAGTCCATGGCCCTAAAATAAGAACTAGAAAGAAATAGAAAGATTCTGTTATCAAAGTGTTTATTTTTAGCAGGATGGGATGGAGGATAGGCATTTAAGAAGGAAAATAACATAGGTTCTATCTATTTTAAATTACATGGATTCTGCCAGAGCTGGAGGGGTCTTTAGAGCTCATTTAGTCCATAGTCTTTCAAAATGTGTTCCATGTAGCATGAGGTTTTCTGAAGTTCCTCTAGGGTCATCTTCTGTGGACAAAACTAAGGCAGCTCAGCTGTGGGCAACCACACTCCAAATTCAACCTGAGCATCTCTACTTTCATGGTTTTGATATCAGAGGTGCACATAATTTATTTGTGTACTTGAAAAAGGTTTCCACTTCTTCAAAGAAAATGTTTTTTAAAAACCACCAGTTTAGTTCCATGTTCAAAGAGACAGAATCCTTTAAAGCTACAGAAGCTACCTGTTGTCATTCTTTCCAGATCAGAAATAATTGAATGCAATCGTTTTTTTCCCCCACCCCTAATAAAAAATCTACTTTGAGTACATAGGATATATCCCATTACCAAAAAAATACATGGGACTATCCAAATCATTATGTTGTTCTTCGTATTATTCTAATCTGAAGAAACACCAACTAATGCTTGAAAATTGGAAATTTGGTTAAAATGTTATATTTAACTTGTAAATTGCATCTTTTAGGAAATGGATTATTCCAGATCCTTAATTTTAAAGATAAGTTCTTTTGCCTCTGTTTTGATAAATACTTGTAAAATAAGTGATTAGTAAATACTCTACATTTAATTTAATGGAATCTTGTGTGTAGCAAAGTCTTGCAATGACTCAGTCCTCATTCTGAAATTGGCCCTCATTGTACTTATGTAATTGTAAATAAAGAAAATGTGAAAAATTTGTACTTTCCTTGGGTTACATCTTGCAAAGTGACTTTTTAACCCATCTGCACCCCTCACCCCCCCCCATCCCTCATCCCCTTATATGTATGGAGTATGTAAAAGTTTCTCTAGGGTATAAATCTTAAGAATGGCATTGCTGGATCATAGGACATGCAAATTCCTCAAATTTACTAAATAAAGTCAAATTATTTCTAATTTTATTTCTCCTAGTCTATGGCTTGCTTTCTCATATTCTTTGTGATATGTTTTGAAGAGCAGGTTTTTAATAAAGTTTATCAGCTTTTTAATTTTATATTTATAAAGTTTTGTGTGTCCTAAGAAATCTTCCCTGCTCCAAATATTTTCTTCTATAAGTTTTATAATTTTAATTTTTCATTTATATCTCAGATCAATTCAAGTTCAATTTTGTTTGTATGATAAAGTATTATAAGTCAAGATCCATTTTCTTCCATACAACTGGTATCTTCTGACCAGTTACTTCAGCATTACTTAGAAAGAAAGAGGAGAGATAGATAGAGAGAGAGAGAAAGAGAGAGAGAGAAAGAGAGAGAGAAAGAGAAAAAGAGAAAGAGAAAGAAAGAAAGGAGAGAGACAAAGAAGAGAGAAAGAAAGAGAGAGAAAGAGAAAGAAAAGAAAAGAAATTATCCTTTCCTCATGAGGTAACTCTGTCAAAGATCTCTTTGTCAAAAATCAGTTGTTCATATGTGTGTGGACTTATCCCTAGTCTCTTTACTCTGTTTCATTTTTCTATATATCTATTCTTATACCAATACCTCACCTTTTTTTGTTACTGTAGCTTTGTAAAAAGTCTTGTAATCAGATTGTTTAAGTTCCTCAAAATTTTATTACACTCTTTCAAAATTGTTTTGGCTCTTCTAGCTTCTTGTGCTTTTATATTAAATTTTGAACTGGCTTATAAATTTCTACCAAAAAAAAAAAAAATGTCTATTAGTATTTTTAACTGGAATTGAGTTGAATCCCAAGATTAACATGGGAAAAGTGATATCTTTATAATATTGAGTCTTCCAGTCTATAAGCGTGGTGTATGTCTCTCCATTAATTTGAGGATGCTTAATTTCTCTCAGCAAATTTCATAGTTTTCAGTGTATAGGTCTTGCACATATTTTGATAAATTTATCCCTAATTTCATGTATTTGGATGCTAGAAAATGGGATTTTTTAATTTCATTTTTCAATTTTTATTTCTGGTATGTAGAAACACTATTGATTTTTGTTTGTTGGCTTTATTTCCTGCAACCAGCTAAATTAACTTATTAGTGATTCCCTAATTCATTGTCCTTGTCAGTTCTTTCTGGCTCTGCCCTCTGGACCCTTATTCTTTGCTCATTGTGACATCTTTCCTTTTTGGTAAACAAACAAACACACACTTGTGTTTGTAGCTGAAAATAGCTTTCTCAACTAAATTTCTGCTTTCTGCCCTCAAGAAATTGATGGACTGGGCCGACCCCGTGGCTCACTCCGGAGAGTGCAGCGCTGGTAGCGCCGAGGCCGTGGGTTCGGTCCCGTATACGGATGGCCGGTGTGCTCACTGGCTGAGCGTGGTGCAGACAACACCGTGCTAAGGGTTGCAATCCCCTTACTGGTCAGAAAAAAAAAAAAAAAAAGAAATTGATGGACCAAAAGAACAAAGTTCATGGCAATAGGAACTAAACCATAAAAAAAAGAAAAGAAAAGAAATTGATGGACCAAAGGCCTCTTTTCATTTCATACTCTCTCCCCTTTTTTGTTTTCTCCAACAGAAGTCTTCCAAAAGCCTCTCTGTATAGTCTATCATCCCTGCATCACAGTCACAGGAGGGTGAAAGTAAATATATATAAACTTTGTTCCAATATGGCTGCATTCTCTGCCCCCTCTATTGTCTTATAATCATTTCTTTGTACAGTTTTAAGTCTTTTGAAGAAAGAAAAGAAGAAGAAACACACAGAGTATTTTATATCAATCCACAGGTCTACCATTTCTGATGTTCATTTCTGCCTGTGCATTAGTTACTGTCTCATTTCATTTCTTTGCCCCAATACATCTCCATTCTGCCCCTGCGCCCCACCCCCACTTTGTGCTATTGTTGTCATATATATTAGGTCTTTATGTCACTACCCTAGCAACACATTTGATAATTATTGTTACATGCAATTATCTTTAAATCAGTCAAGAGAAGAAACAGAAATATACATATATTTATACTGCCTTTTATATTTACTTACATAATTGCCAATGTTCTTTATTTATTTATATGGATTTGAGTTGCTATTGGGTGTCTTTTCCTTTCAGACTGAAGGACTTATCTAGGATTTCTGGTAAGGTAGATCTGCTAACAGCACATTTGCTGTCTTTGTCTGGAAATGTCTTTATTTCAGCTTTAATTTTTGTTTGTTTGTTTTTTGCCTGGACCTTGGTGTTATCAGCACCATGCTCTAACCAACTGAGCTAATCAGCCAGCCCCTTCAGAGTAATTTCTGAAGCATAGTTTTGCTGGTTAAGACTAGGACTAGAGTTATGCAAGTGAAGCTGTCACCTGGAGCACAAAATTTAAAAGAAATCAAAGATCTTAGTACTCAAGATAAATTGTATTTTAATGCAACAATTAAAAGTCAGAATGAATGCAATAAAATCCATGGTGAACAAAATATCAAAATTTAAAATGGAGACAGAATCAATATTACTAATTTTTTTTTTCTGCCTCAAGCTCCCATATAGCATGGCACTGCTGTATATAATTTTTCATTGACAATTTTTTTTCTTTTAGAATTTTGAGTATTTTATTTCATTGTTTTTTGCTCATTACTGTTTCTAATGAGAAGTCAACTGGTAATATTAATGTGGTTCCCTTGTTCATAATGAGTTGTTTTTTTTTCTTGCTACTTTCAAGATTTTCTTCTTGCTTTTGGCTTTCGACAGTTTGATTATATCTCTAGGTATGGATCTCTATCAATCCCACCTGGAGTTCTTTGAGCTTCTTGGATATGAAGATTAATGTTTTCCATCAAATCTGAAAAATTTGGGGCCATTATTTTTTCCAATATTTTATTCATTCTCTCTGTCCTCTCCTACTGAGACTCCATTACACATTTGTGAGTATGCTTAATGTGTCCTGCAGGTGTCAGAAGCTCTGTTGATTTTTCTTTATTCCTTTTTCTTTCTTTTCATCAGATTGAATTATCTCTATTGACCTACCTTCAAGTTTGCTGATTCCTTTATTTTTACCAGCTCAAATTTGCTTTTGAGCTCCTCTAGTAAATTTTTCATTCCAGTTTCTGTGTTCTTCCATTTTGTTCTTTTTAAAAGTAGTTCTACGTTTTCATTGATATCTCTACTTAATGAGTTCTTGGCATCTCCCATAGTCTATTTAGGCTGCTATAGCAAAATACCATAAGCTGGGTAGCTTATAAACAATAGAAATTTATAAGGGTACATCACAAAGTTCAGGGGAAAATGGAATGAAATGATATTGTGAATACCTTCATATTTCTCACAATTCTGGAGACTGGGAAGTCCAAGATCAGGGCACAAGCCTGGCTGGGTTCTCACGAGGGTATTCTTCATTACAGACCTTGAACTTCTCTCTGTTCCTCACATGGTGGAAGGAACAATGCAGCTTTCTAGGGTCACTTTTATAAGGACATCAATCCCATCCATGAGGTCTCTGCTCTTATGATCTAATTACAACCCAAAAGCCTCATCTCCTAAACCATCACATTGGTGATTAGGTTTCAGCATATGAATTTGGGTGGAACGTAAATATTCAGACCACAGCAATATTGTGCTTCCTTTAATTTTTAATCATAGTTTTCATTAGTTTATTTGATATATCTATAATAATTGCTTTAAAGTCTTTATCCAGCATGGTCCCCCTCAGGATAGTTTCTATTTGACTTTTTCTCCCCTGTGCATGGGTTACACTTTTCTTTTTTTGTTGTTTGTTTTGATCTCATAAATTTTGCTGAAAATTGGGCATTTTAAATAATACATCACAGCAACTTTCAGTTCTATATTCTTCCTCTGGAAGTGCTATCTGCTGTTTATTTGTCTAGTGACCTCCTTGAAGGAATTCTTTGAAGTCTGTCTCCACTGCAGTGTGTGGCCATTGACATCTCTGCTTAGTGTTTTTGGGGGGAGTTGTTCTTTTTTTTCTTTTTTTAACTTTTAAACCTGGCTTCCTAGAATTTCCCCTGGCTCAGCATAACTCAGTAGTCAGCCAGTGATTGGTCAGAGGTTTTGTTTAAATACCTGGAGTCAGTAAAGCTTCTATCCTTTGCCATTGTCTTTATGTGTGGCTTGGTGAATGCTCTGAAACTTCAGGAAGTTTAGAAGTCTGCCCCAGAATTTATTTTCTGCCTGTACAAGGCCGCATGTTCAGCTAATGACAATTAGACAGCTGGAGCCCTCCCCGGACTCTCCTTGGGGTTTGTGTGGCCATGTGCATGCAAGCAACCTTCGTGAGTCCCAGGGATATGTGGGAGCTTCTCAAGGCCCTCCATGGCTGTCTCATTCCTACCCCAAATCTCCTTGTTAATTTTCTCCCTGATCTGTGGATCTGTTACTCATCCCAGTCAGTGTGGCCTCAGGCTAGCTGTAGTGTTGGCCCTCCCTGCTTATTTGTTACAGAGATCACATTAAGTACATCAACGCCCCTGGAATGTGCTTTTCTTGCACTCTGTTCCAAATCAATCAGCCCCCTCAAGCTCTGCAGCTGCCTGTCCCCTGGAGACACTCTATGCCTCAGAGTTGATATGGGGCACTAATCAGAAGCAGCCCCAGCCTAAAACTCTAGACCCACACTGTTCTTATTGCTGCTCAGTTTTGTTTTGTTTGTTTTTTTTTTTTTTCTTTTTTGGCTGTTGGCCAGTATGGGATTCTAAACCTTTGACCTTGGTGTTATCAGCACCATACTCGAACCAACTGAGTTAACCATCCAGCCCTGTTTTTGAACCTTTTCGTTAGTTTTATCATTTGGAGATGAGGATGTCCTAACCTTCTGTCTCAGCCATTCTGGAAGTCCTGCGTCTTGCAACTGTTTTAAAACCTAGCCTTTAAAGTCACACAACATCACTTCTGCCTCTAGGCCATTCATATTAAGAAAATAGAGAAATAGGCTCCACCTCTTGTTGGGAAGAATCGCAAAAAGTTACAATGCTAAGTGGCAAGTGTACAGGGACAAGAGAATGGGAGCAATTGTCTTGCCAGCTGTCTTTCACAACATGAAGAGAGAGGCAGAGACAGAGATAGACAGGGATATGGATATAGAGATGGATCTGGATATAGACATATGTATATATTTAGATGATTATAACTTCCTTATGACATGTTACGGCTGGCTGGTTAGTTCAGTTGATTAGAGCATGGTGCTGATAATACCAACGTCAAAGTTCAGATCCCCATACCAACCAGCCACCAAAAATAAAAAAGATAAAGACATATTAAGGAAGAGAAAGAAATAAAAGGAATTATTGAGAACAGAGTTTCTGTTTGTGTGTGTGCTGGCTGTCTTTCTTTTTTTTATTTTAAGGTTTTTTTTCATTTTACATGTTTATAAGGTACAGTTTGTTGTTTCAATACATGTATATACTGTATAATGATCTAATCAGAATAGTTATCTATCTAGCTTCTACTTTAGATTCAACAATGCTCAAATTAAAATAAATTTAAGTAAAATATAATGTATTGTACATTTGAAAATTAGGTAAGAGGCTAGATCTCACATTAAGTTTTCTTAACAAACAAAAACACAACAACAAAACACAACTTTTTAGGTAAAACAGCTTAAAGGGAAAAAAAAGTGTGCTACCGAAGGGACATTGATCCCTAGAATCTTCTGTTCTGATTCAGTAGCACAGTGGCTATAACATAGTCCTAGTGAGGCAAAATCGTGAAAGAGTTTCCTGTGCAGAGAGCGTGACTTTCATCCTCCCGCATAACAACCTGATGAGATACAAAGAGCCCTGGAGGCAGGACTGAAGTGCAGACAGCCTGTTTCTCAGTCTGCGCTGCATCCCTAACATTTTCTCTATACAACCCACCGTGTGGATTCCTTCGGGCCCTTTCAAAATCTTCAAGTCAGACCTAGGAACCTGCAGGTGTGTGTGCCATGCACACATCTCTTTTAGCTGCCATGTGCTGTCCACCATTTCTCTCTCACATCCCTGTTCTGTGCTGATTTCCTGTGGTTGTGGCCCCTGAGTCAGTCAGCCCTCGTGAAGGTGATGGCTGTTGTGTTGCTGCTGCCCTGTCCTGCCTATGGTCCTCCAAGCCCTGCAGCTGCCAGCTCAGCTGCAGCCACCCACACCCAGCAGGTGCAGTGCTGCCCACACTGGTAGTCTGTTGGTGCTGCCTGATGTCACAGCCTGCCAGCAGAGTGCTGACCAGAGCCAGCCTCTCTGTCTCTCTTCTACCCCATGGGCTCAGGGAGAAGACAGGGTGGGCAAGCTGAGCCAGGAAACAGACCCTGCTGTTTCAGAAGTCCTCTTGCTCCTCCTGATGCTGGGTGCTGGTCTACCACATGGGAAGGCCCTATACTCATCTCTTAGGATGAATTTTTCTCTAAGAGGCAATTCAATCCAGATATAAATTGATTTGTTCCACAATCCAGATATAAATTGATTTGTGGTGGATCTGCACAACCACTCCTCAAACTAGATTCACTGAGACAAATTTGAGAAGCTCTATTAAGTTCCATTACATTTAAGCTGAGATCTCAGCAGTAATGTCATCTTCAGAACCTAGCCATGTTCGTTCAAAAGCTGTGTCTGTGTACAGCAGGCCAAGACATTGGCATCATATTCCTGGGTAACTAACATTATTCATAAAGTATTTTTCTGGTGATTCTCAATACGATAAATATTTTCATACACAGGGAAAATAATAACTTTCATTACACTGATTTTTACCTTGATACGCTAAAAAAGTTTTTTGGTGTTGAAATGTGGGATAATTCATTTTGAGGAACTACCTGTTTATTATAATTTGCTGCTTCACTGTAATTTTCAATATGTTATTTTGCCTGGAGATTAAGGCATGCTCTCTTGGAATAGTTTGTAAAGGAAAGATGGTTAACAAACACAGTAATGTATGTTGTTTTTGTTTTCTTTTGTCTGTTTGTTTGTTTTCTTGGTCATATTTCCATGAGTGAATAAACTATTTCTCAGGGCAAAGTTAGCTGTTATTTTTCTTTTTCCTAATATTACATATACTTTTCAGTCAAAGAAAAATTCACTTAGTACATTAGAGCTGAATCTTAATACGTGGCCTAAAGGAATAAGTATACTTCTTTAAGTAATTTATCTAACTGATAGATTCTGGTCCTGTTGAGGACTATAAGAAAAGCATGAAGAATTGAATGTTTAGTTTTTCCTTATATCTGAATCTAAAATACTTAAATCTGAAATACTATAATGCCAGATTTTTTTAAACATGATCTGTGTATGTGAAAAGACTAGCAATAGGTAAAGTACATAATTACCTAAGAATTTTTTAAATTAAAATATTTTAAATGTTACTTCCAACTCTGCAGCATTTTTTGATTATGAAACGCATTTGACTTTTAAAGCATACTTCAAGAATACCCACTGAAAAAATATTTCTTTTAAAAACATAACTCTCAAAGAACCAGAACCCATTAATTCCCAAATATTAGTATATCTGCTAAGTTATTGTACTTTTAGTTCTCATGCTTTGGGAATTATTCACATAGAAATCTATTCTTTGAGTACAATGGAAACATTGAGAATGATATTTGTAAAAAATTATATAAAAGGAAGGTACAGTTGGCATTTTTGCTTTAGGACTATAGGATTATATATAGCTATATAAATCTTAATTAGGGAGTACAAGAATTTTTTTAAATTTACAAAATGGTTAGAAACAATTTCTGTTGTAAAGCAGTAGAAAAGAATGCACATCAGTAAGGAGATTTATTTGAAAATAACAAACTCTTTGAATTTTTCCTGAGACACACATGCACGGGGAATTCTGCTCAAAGAAAATTAGTACAATCGCCTCCTAGCACTACTACTCCCTCCTAGTCTCATTTCTTTCATATGCACTTTAGGAGAAACATTTCAGGAGAAACATTTTTATAGAGCTAATGTTTTACATGGCTTTGCATATGGTTACAATTACCTTTGTGTTACAGGTCCTAAATCATGACATTCAAGTGTAAGTATGTCTATGTGTCTGAATGATGAGATTTTTGCAAAAGACAATTCAAATAATGTTTTATTACATGAAATCTGCAAGTAAGTAATTTTAATTCCACATCAAGTTAAGTCCTGTGCAAACAGCATTTATTTTTACTACTTTCTCATATTTTTCCCACAGGAAATGTTTGACATTCTAATGATGGATTTTTGTAAACAAAGAGGAATAGATTTGAGACTTCTTAACTGAGCTATATTTAAAGTTAAATCAATGTGTAAAATAGTAATTAGCATATAATAAATCCATATATGCATTACCTTTGACCATTCAGAATAGTGGGACTAGTCAATAAAGTAGATAAGGAGTTGTAGAATTGGATACGAGTTACATTTTCATCTCGATAACTCCCACCTTTGTCACTCACAACACAGCAAAATGTCAAGAAGTGAAGTTTAAGTGGAATCTGAAGGGAAAGTTTAAATTGAAAAAAATTTCCAAAAATTGGGCTGTCCAGTTGGCGTGCTTGGTTAGATGGTGGTGCTGATAACACCAAGGTCAAGGGTTCAGATCCCCATACTGGCTAGCCTACAAAACAAACAAACAAACAAAAAGAATTTCCAAAAATTCTTTTTCTAGGGCTATTCTTGTTTTATTTTGTTACTTACCTCTAGGAACATTTTAACAGAAAAAGAGTTAAGAAACCCACCTAGGACTTCCCCTATGTAACTGGAGTGTCCAAGCTTCAATTTGGCACAAAATAATGTCCCCTGGGAACAATTCAGAGTGTAACACTCACGAACAGGAGGATCAGATTCTCCTCGCACGAGGTTCTCCCTCCCTTGATATGTCCCAGAATCCCCCAGAATGCTTACTTAATGTGAAGCACTGGCCATGCTTGCTCTTGGCTCACTACAGGAACCAGAACTCAGATTGTCCCCCCTCTGAGAATGATGAACTCCACAAGTGCTAGGGGAAACTGTGTGTCCAGAATATGCTACACTGCTTCTGCCTAGAAGGCTGCTGAAACCTAGATAGCGTGAGAAAATTCTCCATTCATCACAGCTGACGTTGCGTCATCAATTAAAATTCTGCCTATCCCTCTTAACTTCTAATCCATGAGAAAAATACCTAGTAGAATTTTTTTTTTTTTTTTTTTTTTTTTTTTTGCGGCAGGCCAGCGTAGGGATGTGAACCCTTGACCTTGATGTTACCAACACTGTGCTCTAACAGCCAGCCCTAACTTTTTTTCTTTTTTTTTTTTTTTTTCGTGACCGGCACTCAGCCAGTGAGTGCACCGGTCAGTCCTATATAGGATCCGAACCCGCGGCGGGAGCGTCGCCGCGCTCCCAGCGCAGCACTCTACCGAGTGCGCCACGGGCTCGGCCCCTAACTTTTTTTCTTAATAACATGTCCTTCTGCTTTGAAACTTTGCATAGTCTAGCTGCTTACTTGTGGATCCTGGATGGAGTGCAAAAGGGAAAACAGTCTGGGATCCGGCAGGAGTTGAATAAAGCTAGCAGTCACATCCCGATGACAGTACGTGGTCACACTTGCCATATTTATTGCACTATCCAGATACCAGGTAGATACAAAGGAGTCCAGCACATGCTTTCATGAAGCCTGGGTGATGCTCCAGAGTAGAGTTATGGGGACCACTAGAAAAAGACAAAGAGCTATTCTCCCTCCATGAGTGAGAACGGACTATCTAAGAAACCTCTGCTTCCTGCCTGACTTCTTACAGAGACGACTGTTTCTGGCACGTCCAAAGCAGAGATGATACTTTTGAAGAACCAACACCTACCCTCATGGAAATAAATTCACCTTTTGATTTTTAAAATAACTTTACAAAAATGACCATTTTAGATGCTGCAAGGAATATAGAAGTATCTGAAATGGAAGTACCTGTGATCCAGTGGGGACTATTTAAGTCATGCATTTATTAAAAGTAACACAAGGGAAGGGGAGAGGTAAATAATAGAAGAAAAGTCACAGGGTTGTCAAATAAATGGTGGAGATATTTTCAGGTTCAGAGGGATCAGAGGAATGTGCAATCACTCGTCTGGGATAGCTTAAAAAAGGCTGCATGGCCTCACGGAACTGGAAGGACTTGTGCTGTGCTTGATGGGATTTCAGTGAGCAGATTTTGAATTTTTTCCCCCCACAAGATGTATTGTGACTTATTTCCATACAACTTTCACTTCAGGGCATCACCTTCAGAGGAGAAGAAAAGTTTCAAGAAAGGAAGGTGGCAACAAGTATAAAATTCAGAGAAGCTGAATCCCCCCTGCTCCTGGACTCTCCAGCGAGGGTAGTGCCACAGAACTGCTTCCCAACTCCTACCTCAGCAAGGCGGGGAGGGGGAGACATGGCTCATTAAGGCCCGCACCAGTTCATTAAGTACATAATAGTACAAGAAATCCCCCATCATTCTGACCAGGACCTGATTCAGTGAACATGACTAAGGGATGAGAGACAAGCTGTTTTATTACTGCTGTGTACAGTCATGCAAGATTGGTAGCACAGTTCTTCTGCTGCCTGTAGAAGTATCTTGCAGGCTGATGCTAAGAAAACTGCTGAATGTGGAGCTGCTTGCCAGCTGGGAATAGGAAGTATGCTGTTGACTCCCCAAGGGCACAGAAGAGCAGTAGTACTAGGCACATACCAAGAGAAATGTTAGAGGTAGCGAAAGTGGAGACTCATGGAATTGGACAAATCAAGAAAACTAAACCCAGGAAGAGGCAAAGTCCCATGCTGTGTGCCCTCCTTCAGAATACAGGGAAATCGGTGCAGGTAGAAAAAGGTGCAACGCCCAGTGGGGTGAGAGTAGTGATTAGCAGTCATCACAACTAGAACCTCACATATGAGCCCTCCATGGCATGGCTTAAAAAGTGAAAGTAAAACCATCCCCTGGATTATGGGACTGTTTCCTGACTTGACTCAATTATGTTCCTCGAAATATAAAGCGTGAATTTCAAAACATCTTAGATAAAGTTTGACATTTTATTTTATAAAATTATAGTCACCATTATAATTACTCTTCTTCTTAAATATTAATTTTATTTCTGTGTTGATGATCAGTGTATCCTGCGAGTCACATTAATTCTTGCAGCGAGGTGCATTCTTCATCGATGCACAGAGTGATCCACCGCTGAGTCTATAATTCCTCTTTGAAGAGTGAAATTTCAGGAATTTCTTTATTTCATTTCCTACTTCTTAATACATTTGACTTTTAATGTCAAACTGAAATTTGTTCTCCTCGTGTCGTGCATTTACTATATAAATTTTCAAGTACTGTGATTGCATGAAGACAGGACTCAAAGATTTTTTTTTTAGATATAATAATGACAAGTCTTTGTTTTTATTATTCCAGTGCTCATCAAAAATTTTTAAATATTTTTACCTGAAGAACAAATATTGACAACTAAATCCAGGAATTCTACCTTAATTTATTTTCTTTTTAAAAATAACTACCAATAAATAAATAAAATAGCATTGCTGTACTATTCACATCAGTAATGGAATTATATACATTATGAATACTGAAATGGATACACATCCCAGGGTTTGTTCATCTAGCAGAGGTGCTGATAACATCAAGGTAAGGGTTGGATCCCCATACCAAACAATTGCAAAAAAAAAAAAAACAGCGGAAGTAACTATGAAATGAATGTGAGAGACAGATAACCTTATAAATTAACACTGTTTAAATCACTGTGTATGATAGTCATGCTTGTGTTTTACACCCTCAAAAGGCAGAGGTAAATGAAAAACACAAAGACATTATAATCACCATTCCAGAGCTGGCCAGTTTACTCAATTGGTTAGAGCTTGGTATTGAAAACCTGTCTTAGTGACCTTTGGAAGTTTCCTTATCCTCACCCTGGGTTTTAGGTATCTTATCTGCTAACTAGATTATATCTAAATTGCCTTACAGCTCTAAATTTCCATGTTCTTTTAAAAGATAAATTTGTCTTTATTTTTAAATCAGTGCAAGTATAGGCAGTTAGGGTTGAATACATTTTTAGGATGAATTAGAAAAATCAGTTAGGTCATGATGCTAATGAGGCCATGCTCAGAATTGCCATTTAATCCTAAGTTCTAAAATAGGCACTACCCTGAGCCCTACTGCCAAGCCTTGCAGATGAATGCTCTAATTCAAGGTTAGGGCAGGGGTGTGGAAAGGGGGATGACAGGGCCTTGGCTAGATAAGAGACAATTCCAAGAAAAGCTTAACAAGCCCTGCTGATGATAGATAGCACTGTAGTTTCACCTTTGTAGACCAAAAAACACCACAAAGATTCCTTGATTAGGCTGGTTTTCCATTACAGGAACTAACAGGAATCTCTCCGGGAATTTGGTGACTGTTAAAGGGTGGGAATGGAAACAAAGCACAGATACTATGCATTTTTCAAAGCTGATTTTTATTTAAAGCCCAAACAAAAGATACTTATGATGTGCCTACTATATACCAGGCACACTTCTAGGCAACGAGGATACAAGAAAAAGTTCCTGCTAGGTGGAGCTTACACAGGGAGACAGACTGCACACATTAATGAACAAATAAGTGAAATAACTTCAGATGAGGAGAAGTCTCTGAAAAATATGAAATAGTTTAATGGGATAAAAAGTGCTAAGGAAGGAGAAGGGCAGTAGTAAGTCAGGTAAGGGAGTCCAGGAGGTCCTCTCGAAGAGGTAGCACTTGAGATCAGGCACAGGGCGAGGATGAGACGGCCTCGCAAAGATGTTGGGGAAATGTGTTTTAAGAAAGCAAAATCGCCTGGAAATAGGACTTGAAGTGTCCAAGGAACAGAAAAAAAAGTTTAAGGGAATGGAGCTTAGGAGAAAATAAGAAACTAGATCCTGTAGGTACTTGCAAGTCACAGAAAAGTGTTTCAATATTGTTCCAATTGCAGTGGAAAGCCATTGAGAGTTTTAAGCAGGGAACTAGAGCAATTTCTGTTTTTAAAAGAGTACCATGACAACTATGCATTCCATATTTTTCTATTTTTTTCAATTTATTTATTTATTTATTTATTTTTTATTTTTAAAGATGACCGGTAAG
Source organism: Cynocephalus volans (assembly GCF_027409185.1). Lineage (NCBI taxonomy): Eukaryota > Metazoa > Chordata > Mammalia > Dermoptera > Cynocephalidae > Cynocephalus > Cynocephalus volans. The sequence continues at coordinate 96,379,271 of NC_084468.1, read as the reverse complement.
GGGATCTTAACCCTTGGCTTGCTGTTGTCAGCACCATGCTCAGCCAGTGAGCGAACCAGCCATCCCTATATGGGATCCGAACCCGTGGCCTTGGTGTTATCAGCACCACACTCTCCCAAGTGAGCCACGGGCCAGCCCCTCAATTTATTTACAGGGATACGAACCCTTGGGTTATCAGCAGCTACTCTAAACAAATGAGCAAACCAGCCAGCTCTGTATTTTTCTATATAAAGATTTTTTTTCTTTTTTCATAAAGTAAACTTTATATAGAAAAATTTTATGATGTTTTTCTTTAATAAAAAATAAAATCAGGTGAAAAATATGGAACATTTGCTTAATCTGCATGTGTATTTGAATGTCAGATATCATCAATAAAGGCTTAGTAAGACATATTTGTTATTTGACTGCTGTATAATCCATGTTGTAAAACTGGTCTCCAAGAGAAGGAGTAATATGTAACAATTATGCCCTACAGAATGGCCCAGGATGGGAGGGTGGGTGGGAAGTGGGAAGGATGATGACAGGGGAGTGGATAAGACGTGGAATGGAAATCTCAGCACAAATAGGAGGGCAATAGTCAAAAACACAATTTATGGAAAATTGCAGAAAGGAGGAACTCAGAGAAAGAATTAAACTTTCCCTAACAAATTAGAAGTATGGAATGATGATGGGAAATGGATTTGTAATTTTTAGAGATAACATAAACTTCTCTTTTCAGTTTATTTAACTTAATGGATCGAGATTTGGAGAAGGACTATTATCACAGTACAGGGAAGTATTAGATGCTAATAAACATCTAGATTTTTCCAGAAGGACTTTGACCCAGAATAATATGTATGTGTGTGTGTGTGTGTTTATTTTGTATGAAATACTAAAGAAACATACCTTCAAGAAAATATTCTAAACCATAACAAAATAAAAACCGTAAAAGAATTTTCCCATAATTGTACTTATCACCAAAGAAAACCACTGTTTTTAGCATTTTAATTTATGCTTTTTTATCTTTTTTCTGTGTATATATTTTTACCACAGCAGTTTCATACAGTATATATCATTTTGTTGGTTGCTTTTATCATTTTATGCACAAGGGTACTTCCAAAAGTTTGTGGAAAAATGGAATTGAAAGATAATACAAATCTTTTCATTAACTTTTTGAAGTACACTTGTAGTCATAAGAACTATTATAAGAGCTAATGTGTATGTGTGTGTGTGTGTGTGTGTGTGTATATATATATATACACACACACATATATATATAAATTGCTTTCTTGGTGGCAGCTGGCTGGTATGGTGACCCAAACCCTTGACCTTGGTATTATAACACTTCACTCTAATCAACCAAGCAAACTAGCAAATCATGAGTTAATATTTATTGAGTGCTTATTTTGAGTCTGTGAAAGTATTTTCTCTTTTATTAAGTGCAGAATATCATTATTTGCATCCTACTGATGAGGAAACTAATAGGTTTTGAACATAACCAGCACCATTTTAGGCAAGGCCAAGCACAAAATGGCCACCAGCCCCCAGCCCCTTTTCCTTAGGAGAAGCCTCGTGACTTCTGTGAAATACAAACCCTTTTGGCTTCTGCATAGGCCCAATTTTCCACCCCGGTTGTGTCAGCCAGGTGGAGCTTCCGCACTAGGGTAATGCTCCTCCTCCACTGCATCAGCCAGCCCTGGCGCCCTACAGCCTACGTAAGCTCTCCCACCCCAACGCCTGCTGCTGCTCTCCACTTTGAGGGCTGCCCCGGCTGCTGCTCTCCATTTTTCATGCAGCCCAGCTGATTTCGGTACCCTGCATCTCGGCTCACTTTCTTTTAGAAACTAAGAATTAAATAGATTAGGTGACCTGTACCAGATCAATGGCTGCCTTGAACATCTGCATTATGTGCAATTCTGGTGTTCATATGCCAGTGAGAAGGAAAATCAAACCAGAAAAACTATTGCCTGGAGTAGTTCAAACCCAGAGAGGAGAAACAGAGACCTAATTTCTCATAGGAATAAATCTTCTAATTCCTGGAAATCACAATGAAAGTGGCAAGACTGAAAAGAAGGCTCTGAAGAAACAAAGGGAAACTCTATCTCAGTTTGAACTTTCCCCAGCCAGTTTAAGCTACTTGAACGATCTCGTTTACCAAGTTCTAAGACGACTGCCCCACTCCAGTTTGGCAGAAAGATTAGATATAGAAAAATTACGTCCTTCAAAAGTAAACAGCTATTTCAACATCATGCCATCTAGTTACATAAAACAATGGTGGGAGATTTATCTATTAAAGAAATTAGTTTCAAGTAATACTCCTCACCATAGAGTATTTTTGAAGACTTATTTTGAACACATTTACCATAGTTCTACGTATCAAGAAAGGTTGTTGTTCTTGTGAGCACTTGTAAGACATGTACAAGGGGTCTTCAGAAAGTTCACAGAAAGATTCGTATTATCTTTTAATTTTGTTTTTCCACAAACTTTTTGAAGTGACCTCATATGTGCCAGTTATTAAGTTGTCTCTCAGCTCCAAACCCTCCCTCTTCTTCTCGCTTTGCCATTGGGCTTCTTGTTAGGAAAAGACTTCTTGTTAGGAAAAGAAAGAGACTGGAAGGCTGGAGGAAGGGAGAAGTGACTTGGGCCTTTGTGCTTGCCTGCCATTCCTGTCAGGTCACTATGAAAACAGCTCTCCGCCAACAGCAGCAGTTGATTTTAAGCTTCCATCTTCTTCAGCCTCTAGAGATCTGAGTCCTGCCTCTGGAAAGCCCCTCCTATATTTTAGGTTATAGTAAATCCTTTTTCTCTGTGTTACCTCAGTCTTCCTTTCATTTGCTTTTCAGATGCCAATGTCTGCTTAACTAATTCCTTATATTCAATCCCCTTTATTTAAATACCTGGTATGGTTTCTAACTAGATCCTGATGATATAGTTTATTAAAGAATTTCCTATCTCATAGAATTGATTGCAAAAATTCAATGAGATAATTTAGGTAAAGTACTTGACAGTAGGTTAATGTGTCCGACACATAATAGATATCCAGTAAATTTTTGTTGAAGACTTGAATGGATAAATGAATAAATATTATCAAGATTTGTATTTGTCTTAATATAGATTGTGATAAAAGAGTAAAAATGAAAATTGATAAAATTTCAGTTGAAGATATAAGAGAATTTTCCTTTGTGAAAATAGTTTTGGGGGAAGAGACATGTATGTCAGAGGAAGTTTGAAATCAATGTGTTGTACCAGCTAAGGTCACTGGTCAGAAATGTTTAATGAGTAGACCTCTCAGTTCTCTGAGCAGAGGAGGGTGGTAGGTATGCCATCTCTTTGCTTGCAGGGAGAAATCTTCTGTAAGTTAAAATATAAAAATAGACTCTACACAACTTTTTTTTTTGACCAGGGAATACTCATAGGCATAATGGTTATGTACACAACCACCTAGTTCTGCCACCTCCTAGCTCTGTGACCTCAGTCAAATTATTAATCTCTTTGTGCTTCAGTGTTCTCACCTGTAAGATAGGGGTAATAATAGTTCCTTAAAAGATTATAATGAGAATTAAATTAGTTACCATAAAAATGCTTAAATTAGTGCCCATCAAGTTAATAAGTGCTATATAGCTTTTGCCATTACTAAAATTTTATGTGAAACTTGGTACCTGTGATGGTTAGTTTTATGAGTCAACTTGGCTGGGCCAGTGTCCAGATATTTGGCCATGCATTATTCTGGATATTTCTATTAGGATGTTTTTGAAATAAGATTAACATTTAAATTGGTGGACTTTGGGCTGACCCCGTGGCTCACTCGGGAGAGTGTGGTGCTCAGGGCGCAGTGGCACCAGGAGCGCCGAGGCTGTGGGTTCGGATCCTACATAGGGATGGCCGGTGCGCTCACTGGCTGAGCGCGGTGCGGGTGACACCACGCCAAGGGTTGCAATCCCGTTACTGGTCACGAAAACAAAAAAAAAGAAAAAGAAAAAAACAAACTAAATTGGTGGACTTTGAGTAAAGCAAATTGCCCTCCATAATGTGGGTGGGCCACATCCAATCAGTCAAAGGCCTTCATAAAACAAAGAATGACCTTCCCCAGGCAAGAAGGAATTCTGCCACCAGACAGCCTTTGGACTTGAACTGCAAAACTGGCTCTTCTGTGGGTCTCCAGCCTGTCAGCCTATCCTGTAGGCTTTGAACTTGACAGACTCTATAATTATGTGAACCAATTTCATAAAAATAAATAAATATAAAATATAAAAATAAATCTCTCTCTCGCTGTGTCTCTCTTTCACCATATATACATATATGTGTATATATATACACGAAGGTACTTCAAGAAGTTAATGAAAAATAGAATTAAAAGATAATACAAATCTTTCCATGAACTTCTGGAAGACCCTAGCAGCCTATTGGTTCTGTTTCTGTGGAGAACCCTGACCAATATATCTCCTAAACCAGCATCACATACTATCTATCATAGGTATCAGAGTCCTGTGGGGTCCAGATTGCTCCAGATTGTCTTCAGCCAAAACCAACTTCATTTAAACTTAAGTTTGCCATGTTAGGCTCCATAAAGAAAAATAATTGTTTTAAAACATCGATTTTCTTCTGATTTGTAAAAATTACAGACAATCTCTGCACCTGGAATGATAGCTTATATATAGCAGGCATGCAGTATATATTTGTTAACTATTTATTAGACCACATAATTTAAGGCGTCTATTGTTATCTAATGGCATCATATCTTAACTGCTAAGAAAAATATGACTCCTTGAGAGCCTAACCTGAAAATCTAAAGTTAAAGTCATAGCCAAAAAACTGTATGGTATAGAGAAGTGGTAGAATTATGGAAACTGGAGAGCCATAGTATTGCCAGCTTTTTCTTTTTCTTTTTTTCCTGGACAATAATTTTCTTCTGAAAAAAAATCAACATTTCAAAATACAATGCAATGCAAAAAGATTAATTTAGAGTAGCATTTTTCTTTATATCTAATTATGGTTGACTTATAACCTCCTATAAACTAATAAATATGAATGCACAGATATAGAACTGCTGAACCAGTGTATCCTCTGATGGAAATCAGACAGGCCATTATCTCTAGCAGCCATAGAGTTAGATAGGCAGGATCTGATTACAGAATTCCAAGTAAGGTCAGCTTTCCTAAATTATAGGATAGAAGTTATTGAAGTGGAGATTGATGCTTTTGTGGAACCAGAAGCCAAAGGACAAAGTCTCTTACTAAAAAAAAAAAAAAAAAAAAAAAAAAGGGAAAGAAGGGTAAAGAAAGTTCTCCCAAAAGAAGAAAAAAAACACTAGATACCCCTGTGGAACAGGTAATTTAATATCTATTTCTATGCCAAACCCAAATAAACACTTACATTGCTATCATTGCAAAGCTACATGGTTTCCTGGTTAGAAGCTATACGTGATACTCATGGGGAAATAGCTTTGTAATAACAAATGTCATTTAATTAAGTATTTTGTCAGATAACTGCAGGAAGTTGGGGGTTCTCACTATTCCCAAATAATAAAAAGATAGAAGGCAGTTGACATCCAGTTTTAATATTTTTAAATGGTTTGTTATCCCCTCGCCACTCCAGAAATGACTCCCAGAATGTTAAAGAACTAACTCACGGGAGGGAAATATTATCTCAGATGAACCTACTGGATTACTAAACTCAAAAATATACAATTAGTTTTCCTTTTAATCAAAACCGACAAACTATTACTGGGCTTGTCTCCCTATAATTAAAAGAAAATTAAACTGGGGAATACATATAAAATGACTGTTTTTGGACATTGGTAACACAAAACCATGCTTCTTACTGAGGGATACAAATGTGGTAAGCCTTGTAATAAATCCCCAGCTTACTGCCTGGAGGGATTTTCCAAACGGAGACACAAGGAGGTACCAGGGCTAAGCTGGCTGTCCAGGGGACTCAAAGATATGGGGCAGAACCTCCACCTCCGATGCCTCTTCTGCTTTTCAAATCCCACTGCCTTGAGGCCCTTGCCTCTTCAAATCTGGATTACTGATATTTCTTCCCAATTCATCTTCTTCCTTTCAGTTTCATCCTAAAACTCCAGCCCTGAAAGTTATGTCAGATTGTTTTTCTAAAATAGAAATCTGATTGCAATAATTTCAGTTAAAATTATTCAGTGGCTTTCTCTACCTTTGGGATAAGTTGAATATCTTAGCACAAAATATAAAATTTTAGTGGTCTGGCTTCTATTAATTATTATTCCCACATATCCACTCTTTTCTACCTCTACAACATCTAACGCTCCAGTCTTACTGGTAGTTTCCTGAATAGGACATTCTGTCACATGTTCATGGCCAGTTTCATGGGCATGTAACCTGTGCCGTCCAAGAGGCCCCTGTGCTCATAAGGGCCCTGCACTTGGTTTAAGACTCTGCTGTTGCCATCATGAAATTCTTAATAATTTTCCAAAAAAGTGCCCCATGTTTTTGTTTTGTATCGGACCTCACAAATTACATAGCCAGTCTTTTCTAATTTTGGATATGCTGTTCTCTTTGATTGGAATTACAGCACACCACCCCAAGCCCCCCATCACCCCCCCACACACACACACACCCCTAGCACAGTGGGGAGACACAGTGGAGAACAGGACAATAGAGTCTGGGTGAAATATAAAGAGCACTGGGGCACCTGGATTTGAGTTTCAGCTCTACCACAATTTAACTCTTAACCTCTCAATTTGCTTCATTACCTGTAATGGGGATTACAATATCTTTTCTGCTTACAACAGCAGGGGCTATGGAGACAATTGACTAAGATAGTATAAAAGTTTGTAAGCAGTAAGATACAGTTAGGGGTTTTAATCATATCATATCATCTTAATTGGTTTGCTTGCTTCAGCTAATATCAACAAATCCTCATCTGCAGGAAGTATTAGGCATGTCAGAGCAATTCCTTATCTTTTATACTCCAAGAAAAATGAAGAGTGCTTCAATAATGAGCTTGTGAAGCCCTTAGTTTCGAGAATTGCATGGTTTTAGAGAAAATGTTTATCCCCATACGTAAATGGGGACACCTTAGCTATTGCAGAAGGATAAAATTATGTCAACTAAAGCAGAAAATATGAAAATATTTCACAATTGAATCATCTATTAATTTATTTTGAAAACGAAGCCAGTTCCTGTAAAATGAATGCACTCATATATTGCTGGTAGAAATGAGTAAACAAAATACAGATCTACACAATAGAATACTGTTCAGCAAAAAAAGGAAGGCTCTGCTGCTACATGCTACAAAATGATGAACCTAAGAGAGACTGCGAGGAAAGAAGCTAGACGCAAGAGATTACATGTTTTATGATTCCACTCATATGAAACTTATAGGAAAAGCAAATATATAGAGATAGAAAGCCAATTTGTGGTTGTCTGGACCTAAGAGTGCGAGTGGGATTGATTGCAAATGGGCACAAGGCAACTTTTTGGAGTGATAGGAATGTTCTAAAACCAGATTGTGATGGTGGGTGCATAGCCACCTGAGCTTACTGAAAATCATCTAACTGTACAAACGGTGAGTGCTATTGTGGTATGTAAACTGTACTTCATTAAAGCAGCTCAAAAGAAAAAAGAGGACAAGTTCACTGTTACACAGTTATCACCCCCAGCCCTAGCCCCACACTCCTTAGGTCCAGCTCTGATACCAGCTTTGTGATTTTGGCCAATTTAATAAATGAAGGCTTGAAACATACTCCAACCAGCTTCATGAAAAATGAAACAGATTTTTAAATCATTAAGAGCACTTAAGATGACCTCCCCTCCTCATCATAAGAACTTCTTAGCCTACCTTACTTCCACTAAGAAGAAAAAAATTATTTCAAAATAAACACTTCAGTTTGCAACCTGAAACTGTCTTTGCATATTCACTCTCCTCCTTACTCTGTATTCTTAGTTCTATGATCTCGTTTTCTTGTATCATCGTTCTTCCCCCTCCCATGGGTCCACTTTGATTATAAACGTACTCAGAAATCTCAAATTAAAAAAACAAACAAACAAACAAAAAACTTCTGACCGTGCAAGCTACCTCTACTTATTATTCACAGACAAAGTTCTTGGAGGTGGTGGGGAGCAGTTTATAATCACTAACTGATCATACCTTGAATCTTTCTTTCTCGATAATCACCAGTAATCTCCTACATGCTAGATTCAGTAGTAGTTTCTCAAACCACATCAGCCTTTCTAAATTGCATACCTCTATAATGCAATACTTTTAGAAACCCTTTACTTCTGGTACTGCTGGGTTGTTGTGGTTTTCCTCCTGAATCTCCTACCTTTCAGAGCGTAATTTTCATGCTTGACATTTTCTAGCTATCCTTAAATGGAGCTTTTCATCTGGGTTTAAGAATGTATTTTCTGTCCTCTTTCTATACACTCTATGCCTACCCTCAGACCTCATCCATTTTCACAGTTTCAACCTCTGCCTCTCAAATTTTCAATCCTAACTTCTATCACCATCGCTAGTCCCATATTTTTAACTTCTTTCTGGGTAACTCCACCTGTAGGTACAACTTCCAACACAAACTTAACATATACAACCCAAACTCAAAAGGTTCTGCCCATTTCCCTCTGCCATACTTAATCTTTAAAAATATGTAAAATGCTATATTAGTTTCTATTCATAGGAGCTGTAGTAGGATATGGAGATTTTTAAAAGAAAAAGGGAAAGAGCTCAAGGTAAGTTTGGCCCTGAGTGAGTTTGATAAACAGGGGAAGAACTGAACTTCTTATAACGTTGCAGAAAAAAGCAGGACACTTGCCAATAAATCTTAGTTTAATTCAGTTAGCTTCTTGTAAGTTCTCTTGAACTGCCCTAATTAAACCCACCTAACTGTACTCCTAGGCTTCCAACAGTTAGCCTTACTTCCTTAAGATGACCAAATCTAGGAAATTCTGCTCTTGATTGCCCGCAGAGAGTCTGCACGACTTAACTTGGTGATTTCCATAACAGAATACCACCTTAACATCTGTCCATACTTGGGTATGGCTCTAATCCTGCAGCAAGCTGTGGAAGATACAGTCAATAACCATAGAAGAGAGACCGCTGCCACAGCCAGTGTTTAATATCCCATTGTTGCCTTGAAAAAGTAAACAAAAAATAAGACAGCTTCCTCATCATATTTTATCCTCAGTTACTTTAATTTCAAGAGTCATTTGCATTTTTAAAAGTATTTTAGACTCAGATTCAGTAGTGCTTTGGTTATCCTTGATTTTCAGAGTACTTTTCATTTAGGTCAAGATGTCACTCTTTCCTAATCAAATGACAGGAAAAATTAAAATGATCTGTCACTAGAAGTTGTTTCTAAATCCTAGCTATAAATCTCCTTGGGCATTAAAAAAATAAATAAATAAAAGCTTTCAGTAAAAATCTTACCCAAAATTATTTAATCTTTATTTTTACTTTTAAACTTCATTGTAAAAAATTTCAAAATACACTCATCATCCAGATGTAACAATTATTAATATTTTCAATGTTTGCTTCATCTATTTTTTCTGACATTTTAATCTTTAATGTATCATTGTTCTTCCTTGAAAGATAAGGATATTTTTCTGCCTATCTATAATACTATTATTATCAATAATAATTAATTTAGTACTTAGTTTATATCCAAACTTACCTAATGCCTCCAGAATACCTTTTTATAGTTGGTTTGTTCAAAGTCCACCCATTACATTTAGTTTTTACCTCTTAAGTCTCTTTTAATTCATAACACATACTCGTACTTTTCGGTGTCTATATTTTTTCATTTGAAGAAAGAGCTGCCCTTTTTATTACCATGTCTATAATTTTTATCACTGAATATCAACTTCTTCATTTATGGAAATCATAATAACACTGAATTATTGTCTGAAAAGTGTGATGGACCTACTCATCTGTAACTGAATTTACATACACACCATAGCATATGAAGTCTAACACGATATTGAGAATAAAGTAAGATAAAAGAAGCAAGTCTACTATATGAAAATTTTTTTTTTAGCCACATGGCATCAAAAACCTTTAGAAGAAGTGGTACTGTAGAAAAACAAAATCCCATTAGTAAAGTTGATTTAGGAAAGTTGGCACATTGGAGGGCACTTCTTTATTCAAAGTAAACAGGTTTGGAATGTGTCATAGGAGCATCTTATGAGTGTTAAGCAGCCAGTTCAAATTGCAAAAGCTGTCAATGCACATAAAGGTCAAAGTAATTATAATTTCCACCAGCAACAGACGAGTTCGTTTACCTGAAATTTTGATTTCTCCTCAAAAGTAAACCAGGAATTAGGAGGATTATACATCATGGTCAAGTGGGGTTTATCTCAGGAATGCAATATAATATGCCACATTAATAGAATGAAGGGGGGGAAAACCACATAATCTTCTCAATTCATGCAGACAAAGCATTTGACAAAATCCAACATTATATTACTACAGAAACCTCAACAAAGTAGGAATAAAAGGAACTTCCTCAACATGATAAAAGGCATTTGTGAGAAACCTATAAGTAATAATATATGCACTGGTGAAAAATTAAGTGTTCCCCCTAAAATCAGGAACAAAATAAAAATGCTACCTTTGCATTTCTATTCAACATTGTACTGAAAGTCCTGGCCAGACCAATTAGGCAAAAAAATAAATAAGTAATAAATAAAAAGAAAGGAAGGAAGAGAAAAAAGCAAGATGCATCTAAACCGGAAAGGAAGAAGTATTAAGTATCTCTGTTCACAGATGACATGATCCTACATATAAGAAGTCCTAAAGAATCCACAAGAAAAGCTATTAAAGCTAATAAACAAATTCAGCAAAGTGACAGGATATAAGTTTGACATTAAAAATTTAGTTATATTTTTAAACACTAGCAATGAAGAATCTGAAAATGGAATTAAGAAAACAATTCCATTTACAATAACATCAAAAAGAATAAAATACTTAGAAATACATTTAACCAACGTAGTTGAAAGACTTGTATACTGAAAGCTATGAAACATTGTTGAGACAAATTAAAGACTTAAATAAATGGAAAGACAGCTGTGTTTATGAATCAAAGACAATATTTTTAAGATAGCAATACCACCCAAAGTGATCTACAGACTCAATGTAATTTCTATCAAAATCCCAATAATTATTATTGCAGAAATGGAAAAGCTCATCCTAAAATTCATATGGAATTTCAGGAGACTCCAAATAGCCAAAATAATCTTGAAAAAGAAAAGCAAAGTTGGAGAACTCACACCTTCAATTTCAAAACTTACTAAAAGGTACAATAATTGAAACAGTGTGGCACTGGTATGTGGATAACATACAGATCAATGGAATAGAATTGAGAGTTCAAAAGTAAACTAATACATCTATGTTCAATCAACTTTTTACAGAGGTGACAAAGCCATCTATTGGGGAAAGAATAGTCTCTTTAATTAAATATCCACATATAAAAAGAATGAAGTCAGACTCCTACTTCATACCATATGCAAAAATTAAGTCAAAAGGAATCAAAAATGTAAGAGCAAAGAATACAAAACACATACAAGAAAATATAGGTTAAATCTTCATGACCTTGGGTTAGGTGATAAATTCTTAGATATGTTACCTAAAGCACAAGCAACAAAAGAAAAAAATAGAGAAATTGGACTTGACCAAATTAAAAACTTTAGTGCATAAAAGGACATTATCAAAAGAGTGTAAAACAGCATACAGAATGGGAGAAAACATTTGCAAATCATATACCTGATAAGGGTCTGGTATCCAGAATACATAAGAACACTTACAACTCAACAATGAAAAGACAACCCAGTTTATAAATGAGAAAGGGACTTAAGTAAACCTTTTTCCAAGGAATGACCAAAAAGCACATGAATAGATGTTCTATATTATTAGTCATTAAGGAAATGTGAATCAACACCTTACTTCACATGCATCTGAATGACTATAATTTTTTATAAAAGGAAGACAACAAGTGTTGACAAAGATGTGCAGAAATTAGAACACATACATGCTAGCGGGAATGTAAAATACTATAGAAAGAAGTTTGGCAGCTCTTCAAAAAGTTAATTATGGAAAACGGTATGGAGGTTCCTCAAACAACTGCAGATAGAACTGCCATATGATCCAACAATCCCACTGCTGGGTATCTACCCAAAGGAATGGAAATCATCACATCAAAGGGATACCTGCACTCCCATGTTCATCGCAGCTCTATTTACAATAGCCAAGATATGGAACCAACCTAAATGTCCATCGACAGATGACTGCATACAGAAAATGTGGTATATATACTACTCTGCTAGAAAAAAGAATGAAATATTGCCATTCACAGCAACATGGATGAACTTAGAGAAAATCGTGAGGTGAAATAAGCCAGGCACAGAAAGAGAAATACTGCATGTCCTCATTCATAAGTGGGAGCTAAAAAGTAAATAAATAAATAAAAGAAAGAAAGATACAACAATCACAATATTACATTGAACTTTCAAAAGGAGAAAACAGAACTGATGTTACCAGAGGTGGGAAAGGGGAAGAGGGGAAAGAGAGGAATTGGCAAAGGGCCATGAAAAATGATCACATTGTATAATGCTGAATACACTAATTACCTAATTTAAGTACCACATGTTGCATACAGGTATTGATATTCAACTCTGTACTCCAGGGATATGTACAATCAACCATGTTACAATAAAAATATAATAAATTTTTTTTAACTGAAAAGAAAAAGTTAAACATGGAATTACAATATGTCCCAACAATTCTACTCCTCAGTCTATACCCACAAGAAATGAAAACAGGGATTCAAACGAAAATTTGTGTGTGAATGTTCATAGCAGCCCTATTCATCATTGATGGAAATAACCTAAATGTCCATCAATTAATGAATAGGCAAACAAAATGTGTTATATCAATACAATGGAATATTATTCAGCTCTAAGAAGGAATAAAGAATGGATACATGCTTCAGCATGGATAAATCTCAAAAAACATTATGCTAAGTGTAAGAATACATACATAAAATGTAACATATAGTAGAGTTGCATTTATATGAAATACCCAGAATAGGTAAATTCACAGCAGCAGAAAACAGACTAATGGTTGCCAGTGACTGAGGCGGTGGGGGGAGTGACTGCTTAATAGGTGCAGAGTTTTCCCTTGGGGTGATGAAAATGTTTTGGAACAGATAGAGATAATGGTTGCACAAAATTGTAAATATACTAAATTGTACTCTTTAAAACTGGTTAATTTTATTTGCGAATTTTACCTCAATTTAAAAAAAAAAAAAAAAAACCTCAGGGAAGAAGATTCCACTGTAAGATGACAATGGGGAAGAAACATTTGAAACTTTTTTTTTATCCACTTGAGTATCTCCTGGCACAATTTAAACTTTTTGACAAGGGAACTGACAGGCCCTGGCATTTTTTAAAATAACATTACCAGAGCATAAAAGGTTCAGTGAAGACAGAAGATATTTCAATCACAGGCAGTGACCAGCCTTTTATGATACGGTTTATGATCATGAAAGTTGTTCTGTGTGTGGAGCTGGGATGGAATTGGGAGGACGGAATTAAGAGTAGAAGTGAAACTTCCCAATAGATGCCCTTTCATATAAATTCAATTTTGAAAACCATTCATTCAAACAAATATTTGAGCTTAAACATGTCCATATGCCATATACTGTAAGGAATGGGCTTATATTCTAGATGGAGAATCAGAGTGGTGCATAAAGCATCAATAATAATAGAGAGGCAAAGAGAATGATCAGAAACTAGTGAGAGTCAAATGAGAGTGAATAGTGCCTTACCCATTCAAAACTAAATAAAACTATATTGGATAAACTTAGCTTTATGAAAATATTAAGGAATAATTGGCCTCCCTTTTCAATTGTGTCTTGGGTCTCTGGAACTTTTTCAGTAGACTAGTGTTAGCTGCCAATTCTCTCACTCCTCATTTCCTGCCACGCAAAATATGTGTATATATTTTACGTACTAGAATCGACCTATTTTCTAATTTCATGGATCCTGGATTTGAAGTCACAGTTAGAGAAAGGCTTTATTCATCAAGATAGACAGAAGTTTGCTCATGTTTTTTTCTAGTACATAAATGGCTTTATAAATTACGAACATTTTATATATCATACTTTGATTTATTTGGAATTCATCCTTCCTATAAGATACAGATCCAGGTTTATTTTAGTCTAGATAATTCCCCAGTTGCACCAACACCTTTTTTTTTTTCTTTAGCTTTCTTTGGCAGCTGGCTGGTACGGGGATCCAAACCCTTGACCTTGATGTTATAACACCATGCTCTAACCAGCTGAGCTAACTGGCCAGCCACAAACACCATTTTTAAACAAACTTTATCTCAAATATTAAACAAGCTGAGTAAATCTCTACATTTATTTGGGTCCATTTCTGGGCTTTCTATTCTGTTACACTGGTTTGTCTATAGGCAGCTCCAGTACTTCACCATTTTAAATATTGAAGTCTTATAGTATGTGTCGATACTTGGTAAGGGGAACCTCTCATTAACGCTTTTCCTTTTCAGAGTTTTCCTGGCTATTTTTTAATTTTCCCTCATGAATTTTTTTTTTAACTCATGAACTTTAGAATCAACTTTTTTAGTTCTATGAAAATAATATATTTTAATTGGTATTACATTAGATTTATAAATAACTTAGGGAGAATAATGTCTTTATGATATGAATCTTACCACCCCTATCTATACATTGTATGGCTTCTCAAAGGTTCAAATCTTCTTTTATTTTCTTCAGGAATATTTGGAAGTTTTCCTGTCGTATGTTTTTCTCATTTTGAATTGTTTTTTTCCTATGTAATTTATCTTTTTGTGGCTACTATAAATGAGGGCTTTTATATCTTTACATGGTCTAATTAGTTGCTGATGAATATATGAATACTATTGATTACAAACTTATCCTATTGCATGTAGTAATTTTTAGGGTTTTTTTTCCCCCATTCAGATGGAAATCTTTCATACTGAGTAAAGCTCAGATTTGTTTAGAGTAGCAATTAAATTCCCCTCAATTTATCTTCCTAGCACTGTGTATGATTTTTTCCTCCATCTTTCAATCCAGCCTCTCTGGTTCACTCACTTTTTCTGAGCATGCCACATACTTTTGTGTAAGTGTGATTGATATTACTCTTTCACTTGTTCACATTTCAGTCACCAAATAGTCAATGCCCAAATTAAATCCATAAATCTTTCCCCAATTTTTTTTTATTTATCTAGAGATCATAGTCCCTTTCTCTATTTTGCTACAGCATGCTGCATAGGTTTGGTTCCTATCTACAGACTAGTTTATCAACTGTGTATCTGTGATGCTTCTAGCTTTTAAGGCCCTTGACAGCTACCAAATGGACTTCTGTAATTTCTATATTCCTTTTGTGTCTTGGATGAGTGCTTAAAGCATAGTAAATGTTGGTTGAAGTACATAGAATACATAAATAGACAGATAGTTAGGTAGATATTATGGATTGAATTGTGTCCCCCCAAAAGTTTAATGTGTTGGAGGCTTGGTCCCCACTGTGACAATGTTAAGAAGGTGGAAAATCCTACTATGGTAATTAAAAGGTGGGGCCTTAAAGAGTTGATTAGATTGTAGGACCATGCCGTAGTGAATAGATTAGTTATGGTGGTCATATGTGTGATTCGGAGGCCTTTAAAAGGATAGCACACAAAGAATCTCTCTCTCTGCTCCACCATTTTCTTCCATGTGAGACTCCTGCATTGCAGCAAAGCCATCACCAAAGAAAACCCTCACCAGATGTGTTCCTTAGACTTTGGACGTCCCAGCCTCTGAAACTGTAAGCAATAAATTTCATTTTCTTATAAATCACCCAGTTCCAGGTATTTTGTTATAAGCAACAGAAACAGACTAATACAGTAGATAATATAACATTAGATAAATATATTGAGGAACAGACAAGTACATGTCAGTATTTTTCAGACTTTAATGTTTCATAGACTAATAATATTTCAAAAATGGGGACACTGAAAAGTTGTTAGGTTTTGTTCTTCCAAATCAGAGTATTAAAAAATATCACAAAACTCCAATCTTCCTGTGCACTTCTGTTTTATTTGAGAAAGAACGTATTATTAGTAAGAAAGACATGAATCTCAGACTAAAGCATAGTCCTTTAAACTGATTAAATTGGGTAGGAAAATGGCAGCAGCACAGTTTTGAATCTTCTCACTTCTTCTGGAAATCATTCAGAACAATAAGGATAATAACAATATAAACTACAATGAAAAGTACAAACTACATCCTCAGCAAAATGACACAGCAAAATTCCAAATGACATTGAGGTGTGGTCAAGACACCTGAGATCTGAAGAGCAGCCCTAAGAAGCAGCAATGGTGCAGCACAGTGTTGGGAGAATGGGAAAGAGAGGGGCCTGACAATGGCCAACCTTAGAGATGGAAGCAAACATTTGCCCCTGGCTTTGCCCTGATGGGAAATACCTTGAGCAGGGCTGAGCTGGAATAAGGAGCATTAACTGGAAAAGGCAGAGGGAGGGCCCAGGGAAGACGTGAGGTGACTAAACTCAGAAAACACCACTTTTTTTTTTTTTTTTTGGTGGCTGGCCAGTTCAAAGATCTGAACCCCTGACCTTGGCATTACAACACTGTGAAAGCATCACTTTTTAAAAGGGAAAGACACAGTGGAAGACAACTGTTGGTTTTCTCAGTTTTTATAGCTGGGGACACAACGCTGGCAGGAGTCCTGCTCTTGTGAGTGCCAGGGAGATAGAGCTACATGGTGGGGCCACATTTTTGAAAAAGTAGTTCATCACAGCAGCATCAGAAGAGGGAGAATTTGAGCAGAGGAATCTGGAGAACTACTCTAGTCCTCCCGCACTCTACAGGAATCTTTTGCTTATGGCAAGTCTAGAAAAAAAACAGCATATTCAAACGTACTTATACACAACATTCAAACAAAGAAACTAAGAAAGTATATGAAGAAAACTTTACAGAAAAAAAATGTTGTCACAAAGCAAATGAAAATTATAACTCAAAATTCCTACGTAAATGAAACAAAACAAAAAAACAATCCAATCCTGGAATTCGACGATGAAGTTGGCTGAACATGAGAATAGGAAAAAAGACTAAAATTACTTGACAAGAAAGTATGTGGCATGGTCAGAAAAAGTAAGCAAACCAGTGAGGCTGGATTATAAGTTGGAGAGGGAAAAAAGTTAAACATAATGCCAGAAAGTCTTCCAGGAGATAAATTGTGGGGAGTTTAATTGCTATTTTTAATGAATCTGGGCTTTACTCAATAACCAATAAAGGACTATTTAAGGGTTTTGAGTAGAGTAAGCTGATTGGATCTGTGTTTTTAGAAGATGACTTTAAAGTTTCCAAAGTTCTTTGAAAGATAAGCTGTAGAGGCAAGAGAGTTGATACAACAAAATCAATTAGAAAACCAGATTATAAAATCTCTGTTGATTTATGCATTCATTTCCTATTTATTGAGTGTCTATGATGTGCCAGGCACATTCTCAGGTCTATGGAAATGGCAGTGAGCCACACAGAGTCCCTACCCTCAGGTATTTTACATTTTAACAAGTTTAGACCACTGACAAAGTTAGACATATACAATGTCAGGTGATTTATGTGCTATGAAGAAAAATAAAGCCAAGTAATAGCATAGAGAATGATGTTGTGCGGGGGGGGGCATCTGAGAAGACCTCTCAAATGAGAAGTCATCTGTGTTGAGACCTGAACAAAGTGAACAAGTGAGCCATGAGCCAGTCTCAGGGAGAAGATGGTACTTTGGCAGAAGTCGGGGTTAAGAGTGAGTGGTAAACCAAGCTAGTTGGAGACTCCCCATTAGTTGAGATAGTAGTTAAACATAGCAGGAAAGATGACTTACTAGAGGTACTCAGTGCACGTCCCTCTCACAGGAAATGACCAGAAACTAATAGACAGCTAAATATTGATGAGAGCATCTGAGAGCACAGGAGTGCAGCAGGAGATTGACGAAATCCTTGAGGAGCACAAAAACTCAGAATGGTAGCATAGAGAGGAGGCCTCAGCTGCCATATCCCCACCACTAGGATCACGGCAGGATCCATTGCAGGGAAAAGATAGGAAGAGGGCCCACACCAACCCCCATCCTCACCACAGAGGCCTGCAGTTCCCACTGCAGGAAGATTTCACAGCTCTTGCAAGACCAGAGACAAGCATGGAGAGCTACCTAGAATGTAAGCTGCATTGCTCCAGAGCAGGAGCACACATTGTACACTAACCACTCCCCACCCACATGACCCAAGCTGATAAAGTGTGACACCATCTTGAAACCAGAGCCACTGTGGCCAGTAGCCACTGTGCTTCCTCAGCATTAAGGCCCTGCAACTGTCATCCCTGCACACTCACGGGATAGGCTACAACAACCTGATCTCAACGGCTTGAAGCCTGGGCCCAGGATTGGCTGTGACCACAGTCCTGCATGTCTGGGAAGCCACCTCCAGGCCTGCTAACCTGACACATCCCCACATCCCAGGCCAGAAATCAAACAGGTAGACACCCATTGCCAGTGGGTTGAGCTCTATGTACCCAAGCTCCCAACCCAGAAAAACGGTTCATAGATCCCTACCTTAATAAGCACACCCCCAGACTGGTGGAAATAAAGCACATTGGTGCCCTCCCAGAGAAGTGGCCAGGCAGTTTCACCTTCAATAGTACTGTCTAGTGGCCTTGCCCATTGTCTGAGAGGTGGCTCGGCAGCCCTGCCATTGGCAGATCCACAGCCAAACTGCAGAGGAAAGTGTGATTCCACACCTGACCCTAAAAAGTAGTGCAATAGCCTACTTCCCAGCTGAGCTGTACCCAGCTAGCTAAGCCAAAGCATGACCATGCCACTGATTCAGAGAAGTAGCCCAGCTAGCATGCCTCTGGTGGGCCCACCCTTGAGTCTTTGAGCCATCACACACACACTCTCATTCAAGTGAGAAACAGCCTAGCTGATACACCCCTGGTGCCCCTAGTCAGAGAATCAGCACAGTGATCCTGCCACTGATAAACCAGTCCCAGAATACCTGACATGTCACATACCCACACCTCCCCAGTCTGAAAATCAATGCAGCACCCCATCTCCAGTATACCAACTGACCCACAGTGAGCATATGCATACTTCTAGCCTGAGAAGCAGCACAGCAAGACCACCCCTAGCACAGCTGCACCACCACTGGCATGAACCCGCCCCAAGCATAGACCACTGAGACATGTGCAGACCTAGAAACAGTAGATTACAACTGAAGAAACTACACAGAGTCTACACTACTATACCAACCCAGAACAAAGCCATTGTACTCTCCCCAACCAACACACAAGGATGCAATTGCAGGTGTAAGTTCCACACAAGACACTCTATAAAACTCAAAGAGGTGACTGTTGAAACAAGATAAAACAAGGAAAATAGCACAGCTAAGGAAACACTATAATGCTCTAGTAACAGATCCCAAAGAATTGAAAATTATAACCTACCAGAAAAGAAATTCACGTCAATAATCTTAAGGAAACTCAGTGAGATACAAGAGAATACAGAAAGACAATTCAATGAAATGAAAAAGATAATTCATGATCTGAACAACAAATTTAACAAAAAGTTAGATATCATCAAAAAAATCAAACAAATCTTGGAATTGACTAATTAATTGAATGAAGTAAAAAATGCATCTAGGAGTCTCAACAACAGACTTGATCAAGAAGAAGAAATAATTCCCGATCTTGAAGAGAACTGCTTTGAAATAACTCAGGATGACAAAGAAAAAAGAATAAAAAGTATAAACAAAGCCTACAAGATCTATGGGATACAATTAAGAGAACAAATATTCAAATTATGTGCATTCCAAAGGAGTAGAAAACAAGAAAGGTAATGAGAACATAATTAACAAGATAATAACTGAAAACTTTCCTAATCTTGGGAAAGATAATAAAATCCAAAACCAGGAAGCTCAAAAAGGTCCTTTCCAAGACACACTGCAGTCAAACCATCAAAAATTAAAGGCAAAGAGATAATTATAAAAACAGCAAGAGAAAAGTGCCAAGTCACTTATAAGAGAATACCCATTAGATTAACTGCAGGCTTCTCAGCACAAACCCGATAGGCCAGGAAGGAATGAGATTATATATTCAAAGTACTGAAAGAAAAAAAAAAACTGCCAGCCAAGAATATTGTACCTAGAAAAGCTTTCCTTCTGAAATGAAGGAGAAATAATATCTTTCTCAGACAAGCAAAAATTAAGGGAATTCATCATCACCAGTCCAGCCATACAAGAAATGCCTAGGGGAGTCCTACATCTAGAAGAGAATGAATGATAACAACCATCATGAAAACATCTGAAAATATAAAACTTATTGTAGAATAGATATAAAAATTAGCAAGAGAAAAGAGTCAAACCTTACCAATACAGAAAACCTTCACCACAAAGATAAACAATATGAGAGAAGGAAAAGAACAAAGGATACACAAACCAATAAGAAAACAACCAACAAA
The DNA here is from genome assembly GCF_027409185.1 of Cynocephalus volans. Taxonomy (NCBI): domain Eukaryota; kingdom Metazoa; phylum Chordata; class Mammalia; order Dermoptera; family Cynocephalidae; genus Cynocephalus; species Cynocephalus volans. The sequence goes on along the minus strand of NC_084468.1, from coordinate 96,358,783 downwards.
ATGACAGAAGTAAGACTTCATATATCCATAACAACCATGAATGTAAATGGATTAAATACCCCAATAAAAAGGTATAGATTGGCTGAATGGATGAAAAAAATGCAACCCATGCATATGCTGTCTACGAGAAACATACCTTACCTACAAAGACACACATAGACTGAAAGTGAAGGGATGAAAAAAGATATTCCATGCAAATATAAAAGAAAAGAAAGCAGGAATAATTATACTTGTATCAGATAAAACAGACTTTAAATCAAAATCTATACTAACAGACAGGAAGGGCATTATATAATGATAAAGGGACCAATACAGCAAGATTATAACAATTGTAAATATATATGCACCTCAACACTGGAGCACCCAGATATATAAAGCAATATTATCAGATCTAAAGGGAGAGATAGATGCCAACACAATAATAGTTGAGGACTTTAGCACACCACTCTCATCATTGGACAGATCATCAATGCAGAGAATCACCAAAGAAATATGGCCAATAGGTATATGAAAAAATTCCCAGCATCACTAATCATCAGAGAAATGCAAATGAAAACCACAATGAGATATTGTCTCACCCTACTTAGAATGACTATTATCAAAAAGAGAGAAAATAACAAATGCTGGTGAGGATGGAGAGAAAGGGGAACTCTTATACATTGTTGGTGTGAATGTAAATTAGTACAGCCACTATGGAAAACAGTACAGAGATTCCTCAAGAAATGACAGATAGATAGACTGTGGTATAATACAGTAATTCCACTACTGGGTATATATCCAAAGGAATTGAAATCAACATGTCAAAGGGCTACCTACACTCCCACGTTTATCACAGCTCTATTCACTATAGCCAAGATTTGGAACCAAACCTAAATATCTGTCAACAGATGAAAAAGATAAAGAAAATGTGGTCTATATACACAATAGAATACTACTCAGCCATAAAAAAGAATAAAATTCTGCCATTCACAGCAACATTCAAGCACAGAGCTTGGAAAAATTATTTTAAGTGAAATAAGCCACGTACAGAAAGAGAAATACTACATGTTCTCACTAATATGTGGAAGCTAAAAAATTTGATATCATAGAAGTAGAGAGGAAAATAGTGATTACTAGAAACTAGTAAGGGGAAGGGAAGGGGGGAGAGGGAGAGGGTTGTCAATGGATACAAAATTGTGTAGAGATAGGAAGAATAAGATCTAGTGTGCTATAACAATATAAGGAGACCACAGTCAACAAATTACTGTATAACTTCAAGTAGCTAGTCAAAAGGATATTGAATGTACCCAACACAAAGAGATGACAAATATTTGAGATGATGGATATGCTAAATACCCTGATACAATCATTGCAAACTGTATAAACATACTCAAATATCATATTGTACTCCATAAATGTATACAATTATCATGGATCAATTAAGAAAAAATAAATTGAAAAAAAAGATATATTCAGAGACAAACATCGACTAGAGATTACCAGAAACTGGGGGGAAGTGATAATGAGAAGTTATTGCTTAATGGGTACAGAGTTTATATTTAGAATGATGAAAAAGTTTTGGAAATAGATGGAGGTAGTAGTTACACAGCATTATGAATCTATTTAATTCCACACAATTGCAAGTTTAAAAATGCTTAAAATGGTAATCCTTTTCTTATATATATTTTACCATAATAAAAAAAATAAAAATAAATATATCCTGGTACAAATAGAAGAAGCAGAATGACAAATTGTCCTGGATGTAGAGAGATTACCTGTAGAAAGACATTGAAAAAGTAGAGGCTGGGAGGCTAAAAGATTTAGAAATAGTTACTTCTAGACAGATTTTAGGGCAAAATATCTTTTCTCTTAAGGCAAATGATTCACTTTTGCCTGATGAACATAATGCGAAGGATGCTGCTCCTGGCAGTGATAAGCCTATTTTTTTATTCACCATGCATTAAGAGTAAGCCCAATTGCACTAGAAAAACAAACACAGAGGGGGATGATTTGACACCAAATGCCTTAAGGAAAAAAGAGCCAGTAAGTTATTGTGAATACATGATATTACAGCCCTTCCCAGTGTGAAACAAAATCTGAAGTGGAGTTGACCCTTTAAAAGATTATCTTCCAGAAGCTAGGGCAAGATGGCAGACTACAGATGCCCAACACATGGTTCTTCCACAGAAAGAGACCAGAGCAAGGAAAGGACAGCTAGGTATGGGGAGAGCATCAGTGGGAGAGTGTTGGGGCAGGCAGCAGGAGCCTCGTGAGGACCCTGTGGAGCATGAAAGCCAAGCAGGGTGGTGTAGAGGAGAGGCATGTGGCTTTAGCTGTCACCACATCTCCCAAGCCAGGATCAGCCAGGAGGAATTTTCCCTTGCAGTGGAAAGAATCTGCTCAGCCATGAGCAATTCCCAGTAGAAACCCTCCTCCTGCTCTTGCCCCAGCCCACCCCACCATCACTGCAGTTGCCTGTGCCATTGTCTGGTCCCAGATCTATGGCCCTTCTCCCCACACAGGAGTTGATCCTGCATAGTGTACCCCATTGCATGATCCATGTTGCCCACATGGTGCTGGGCTCCTGCATGACTCCAGCCTTCCAGCTGAGTGAGTGGCCCCAGCCACCCATGTGACCCCAACACCTGGTGGTCCACTTGGGTGAAGCAGTCCAGTCACCCATGTGACCCCACCCCCCAACTCATAGGCCCAGCCATACAGCCACCTGCAGAGCCCCAGCTGCCCTAGCTGCCTACATGGCCCCCACCCACCTGCATGGTGCAGCCATGTGTGCAGCCCCAGCCGCAGACATATTCGCCAGCATCCCCCAGAAATACTGAGTCTACCCAGAACTACTGAGTCTACCAGTATCAACTGAGTCTACCTGGAACCAAAACTAAAACACTCCACCTAACAGGCAATATATAACAAATCTATAGGAGGGAATCTCTCCCCTCAAAAGCCACCCCAGAATAATAGAGGAAGCAAACCACCAGATGACTAGGCATCAATGCAGGGATACAGGAAAAACAAACAAATAAGAAAACAGAACACTATCAAAAGAACACCATAATTCTCAAATACCAGACCCTATACAACAGCAATCCCTTGATACATCTGAAAGGGAATTCAGAGTCACGATCTTAAAGAAACTCACAGAGATACAAGAAGATTCAGTTAGATAACACAACAAAATGAGAAAAATCAACTCAGGACATGAAGGAGGACATTTACGAAGACATAAATACATAAAAAAGAATGTATCAGAACTCCTGGAACTGAAAGACTCATTTGACAAAATAAAAATTACAATTGAGACTGTAAGCAGCAGATTAGAGCAAGCAGAAGAAAGAATTTCTGATCTTGAAGCCAGTCATTTTGAAATAATCCAAACAGATTTTTAAAAAAGAAAAAAGAATTTTAAAAAATAAAGAAAATCGGGCCGGCCCATGGCTCACTCGGGAGAGTGCGGTGCTGATAACACCAAGGCCATGGGTTCGGATCCTGTATAGGGATGGCCGGTTCGCTCACTGGCTGAGTGTGGTGCTGACAACACCAAGTCAAGGGTTAAGATCCCCTTACCAGTCATCTTTTTTAAAAAAAAAGAAATAAAGAAAAGAAAAGAAAATCTAAGAGAGCTAGCCACCTTAAGTGCACAAACACCCAAATCATTGGTGTTCCAAAAGAGGAGGAGAAAGGAAAAGCCATTGAAAACATGTTTTCATTAAAAAACAAATAAAATAACAGCAGAAAACTTCCCAGGTACTGGTAGAGATACAGGCTTCCAGATCCAAGAGGCTCAAAGGTCTGCAAACATATTAAACCCTAAAAGCTCCTCTCCAAGACACATTTTAGTTAAACTGACAAAAGTCAAAGACAAAGACAGAATCCTAAATACAGCAAGAGAAAAGCATCAAGTTACATATGAGGAAGTTACCATCAGACTAACAGCAGACTTCTCACCAGAAAACTTACAGAACAGGATGATATATTCAAAGTACTAAAAGAAAAAAACTGCCAGCCAATAGTAACATACCCAGCAAAACTATCTTTCAGAAATGAAGAGAAAATAGTGTATTTCCCAGACAAAAACTGTGGGAGTTCACCACCACACAACCAGCTCTATAAGCATCCTTAAGGCAGTCCTGCACTTGGATCCCCCAAAATGGTAACACCACCATGAATACATGAGAAGGAACAAGCACCACTGGTAGAGAAGATATGCAAATGAGAAAGAAAAAGAAACTATACCACACCACCTCAAAAAACCAACAAATGCTGTAGACAAATAATAAAAGGGAAAAAAAGATACTTGAATCAACCATAAGAAAAGCAACTAAATGTCAGGAGTAAGACAATACATTTCAATAACAATCCTAAATGTTAATGGATTAAATTCCCCACTCAAAAGACATGGCCTTACTGATTGTATTTAAAAACTAGTCCCAACTATATGCTATCTATGAGAGACCCACTTTACCTGTAAAGACACAAGCAGACTAAAAATGAAGGGATAGAAAAAGATATACCACACAAATGAAAATCAAAAGCAAGCAGGAATAGCTATTCTTATATCAATAAAATAGACTTTAAAGCAAAAACCATAAAAAAGAGATAAAGAAGGTCATCACATAATGATTAAGGAATCTATGCAGCAAGAAGACATACAATCATAAATATATATGCACCCAACACTGGAGCACCCAGATATATAAAGCAAACACTATTAGACCTAGAGAAAGAGATAGATCCCAATAAGATAATAGCTGGGGACCCAAACACACCCCTATCAACATTGGGCAGATCATCTAAAACAAATCAACAGAGAAATACAGTATTTAAACTACACTTTAGACTGATTGGACTTGGCATGTATCTACAGAACTTTTCATCCAACAACTATAGAATATACATCCTTCTCACCAGCACATGGAACATTCTCCAGGATAGACCACATGTTAGGTCACAAATCATGTCTCAACAAATTTTAAAAAACTGAAATCATTTCAAGTATCTTGTCAGACCACAACAGATTAAAACTAGAAATGAATAACAAGCGAAACTCCAGAAACTATACAAATACATGTAAATTAAACAACATGCTCCTCAAAGACCTATGGATCCAGGAAGAAATTAAACAGGAAATCAAAAAATTTCTTAAAACTAATGAAAATAAAGACACATCATACCAAAACCAGTGGGATACAGCAAAAAAAATACTAAGAGGGAAGTTTATTGCAATAAATGCCTACATCAAAAGAACAGAAAGATTTAAAATAAATAGTGCAGTGTTACACCTCAAAGAACTCAAAAAACAAGAACAATCCAATCCCCAAATTAGTAGATGGAAAGAAACCATTACAATCAGAGCAGAACTAAAGGAAACAGAGACCCCAAAAATCATACAAATGTTCAATGAAACAAAAAGTTGTTTTTTTGAGAAGATAAACAAAATAGAGAAACATTAGCAAAGCTAACTAAAGAGAGAAGACCCAGATAACAAAAATCAGAAATGAAAGAGGAGACATTACAACCAATACCACAGAAATAAAGAATCATTAGAGACAATTATAAACAACTCTATGCCAACAAATTTACAAATGTGGAGGAAATTGATAAATTTCTGGATATATACAAACTACCAAGACTGAACTTCCAAGGAGACATAGAAAATCTGAACAGACCAATAACAAGCAATGAGATCAAAGCAATAATCAGCAGTCTCCCAACAAAGAAAAGCCCAGATTAAAACCAAGTGGCTTTACTGCTGAATTCTAACAAACCTTTAAAGAGGAATTAATACCAATTCTCTTCAATCTATTCCAAAAAATTGAAACAGATGCCATTCTCCCAAACTCTTTCTATGAAGCCAGCATCACCCTGATAGCAAAACCAGACAAAGACACAACAAACGAAGAAAACTACAAGGCCAATATCTTTGATGAACAGAGACACAAAAATCTTCAGCAAAATATTAGCAAACAGAAAATAGCAACACATCAAAAAAATTATATACTATGATCAAACAGGATTCATGCCAGGGATGCAAGGATGGTTCTACATATGCAAATCAATAAATGTGGTACACCACATCAACAAAATCAAGGACAAAAACCATGTGATTACCTCAACAGATGCAGAAAAAGCATTTGACTCAATTCAACATCTCTTCATGATAAAGACTCTCAGCAAATTAGGTAAAGAAGTAAAATATCTCAACACAATAAAAGTCATATATGACAAACTCACTGCCAATATCACCCTGAATTTTTGGCTATCTAGTATTTGATCAGATTTCAAAATATTTGATTACACTAGTTCTCCACTCAACAGAAGCCTTTCCCTTAAGAACACAAGAAAATGATGCCCACTCTCATCACTTCTACTTAACATAGTATTGGAAGTACTAGCCAGAGCAATCTGGCAAGAGGAGGAAATAAAGGGCACCCAGACTGTAAAAGACAAAGTCAAACTGTCCCTGTTTGCAGATGACATGATCTTATATATTGAAAAACTTAGACTCTACTAAAAAACTCTTAGAGCTGACAGATGACTTCAGTAATCAACATGCAAAAATCAGCAGTGTTTTTATATTCCAACAATGAAGTAGCGGAAAAAGAAATCATGAAAGCAAGCCCATTTACAATCATCACCAAAAATGCAGGAACAAATCCAACCAAGGAGGTGAAAGATCTCTACAATGAGAACTACAAATCACTGCTGAAAGAAATTAAATAGGACACAAAAAGATGGAAAGATATTCCATGCTCTTGGATTGGAAGAATCAACATTGTGAAAATGTCCATACTATCCTAAGCAATCTACATATTCAATGCAATCCCCATCAAAATACAAATGGCATTTTTCACAGAAATAGAAAAACAATCGTAATTTCACATGGAACAATGAAAGACCCTTAATAGCCAAAGCAATCCTGAGCAAAATAAATAAATAAATAAAGCCAGAGACATTATACTACCTGCCTTCAAATGATACTACAAAGCTATACTAACAAAACCAGCATGCTACTGGCATGAAAACAGACACTTGGACCAATGGAACAGAATAGAGAACCCATAAATCAACCCACGCACTTACAGCCAATGGATATTCAACAAAGGCACCAAGAACATACAATGGAGGACAAATTGCCTCTTCAATAAATGGTGCTGGGAAAACTGGACATCCATAAGTAGAAGAATTAAACTAGACCCATCCCTCTCACCATATACCAAAATCAACTCAAAGTGGATTAAAGACTTAAATATAAGACGTGAAACTATAAAACTACTAAAAGAAAACAGGGGAAACACTTCAGGAAGTAGGACTGGGCCAAGACTTTATGAATAAGACCCCAAAAGCACAGGCAATAAAAGAAAAAATAAACATATAGGATTATATCAAACTAAAAAGCTTCTGCAGAGCAAAAGAAAGAATTAACAGAGCAAAAAGATACACTGCAGAAGGGGAGAAAATATTTGCAAACTATGCTTCTGACAAAGGATTAATATCCAGAATATACAAGAAATTCAGACACCTTAGCAAAAAATGGATAACCTGATTAAAAAATGGGCAAAGAAGCTGAATCAGCATTTCTCAAAGGAAGATATACAAATGTCCAACAGATACACGAAAAAATGCTCAACATCACTCAGCATTCGGGAAATGCAAATCAAAACCACATTGAGATCACCCCAGTTAGACTGGCTATTATCAAAAAGGCAGAGAATAACAAATTTTGGCAAGGATGACCCTCCTACACTGTTGGTGGTCTGTAAATTGGTGTAGACATTATGAAAAACAGTATGAGATCCCTCACACAGCTACAGATAGAACTGCCATACGATCCAACAATTCCACTGCTGGGTATATACCCAAAGGAATGGAAATCATCATGTCAAAGGGATACCTGCACTCCCATGTTTATCACAGCTCTATTTACGATAGCCAAGAGGTGAAACCAACCTAAATATACAGCGTCAGATGACTGGATAAGAAAAATGTGGTATATTTACACAATAGCATACTACTCCACCATAAAAAGGAATGGAATCCTGCCATTTGCAGCAACATGGATGAACTTAAAGAAAATTACACTAAGTGAAATAAGCCAGGCACAGAAAGAGAAATACCATATGTTCTCACTCATAGATGAGAGCTAAAAAATAAATAAATAAACAAATAAAAGAAAGATAAAACAACCACAATAATACACTGAAATTTCAAAAGGAGAGAACAGAACTGAGGTTACCAGAGAAGGGAAGAGGGAGAGGAGTTAGCAAGAAATTGGTAAAGGGCCACAAAAAATGATTACACTGTGTAATTTTGAATACACTAATTATCCTGATTTGAGCATCACATATTGCACACAGGTATTGATATTCAGCACAGTAGCCCACAGATATGTACAATCAATTATACATCAATTTTTTAAATTTTTTTTTACTCTGGAAAATTCTTTCCCAATTTCTTTAAAATCTAAGCATGCTCTTACCATATAACCCAGCAACTGCACTCATGGGCTTTAACCCAGAGAAATAAAACTTTTGCCCACACAAAATCCTGTGTATACTTGTTCATAGCAGCTTGATTTGTAACATTTAAAAACTGAAAACAACCAAAACGTACCTCAGTAGATGAATATTAAACAAATTATGCTACATCCATACAAGGGAATACTAATCAACAATAAAAAGATACAAATTATTAATTGATACATGCAACAATCTGAATGGATCCCAAGGGCATTGTGCTGAGTAAAGCCAGTCTGAAACGTTCATATACAGTATGATTCCATTTACATAACATTCTCTAACAAAACTGTAGCAATGGGAAGTAGTGGTTGACAGGTTTTAGGGATGCTAGGGGAGAGGAGAGAAGGGTTGAACTATAAAGGCACAGGGGAAATCTTCGTATTGATGGACTAGCTCTGCATCTTGACTTCAATGGTGGGTTATACTTGTACAAATCTGCACGTGTGATAACTGACATAGAACTGCCAGTGTCAAATTCCTGATTTGATATTATAAATGTGAAACTGGGGGGAAACTGACTGAAAGGTATATGAGACCCATCTGTACTTTTTTGTAACTGTCTGTGAATCTACAATTATTTTAACATTTTTTTTTTTAAATTAAAGATGTTTAAACCCTCTGAGCGTCTCTGAACTGAAGGGAAAAAATTACCTTCCATTTCTTCCTTTTTTTAAAAAATTTTTTTTCATTGTACATGTTTATGGGGTACAATTCTTCTACTTATTTTTGATCAGAGGAACTTATAGAAACTTAGAGTTGATTTTAATAAAACATATTTATACAGAATGATATAAAATCTTCAGTGTCTAGAATAGCATAGGTTTTAATCAGAAATAGTCACTAAAATATCCTTCTATGGTTTCTGAAAAAGCTGGAGTCTGACCTTATGACAGACCCTGATTCAGGGCAACTCAGGAGTCAATTTGGCTTTTGTCTGGTAGTCTAAGCAATTGCCTCTTCACTTTTTTTTTCCAGGGTGAAAGAAATCAGCAAGATGTCCACTCCCTGATAATTGACATTCAGGCTAGTCTGCACAGGCTGGCAAGACCAACATTTTTCTGTCTACAATGTAGATGCTAGTTGCTTCTTTTGAGTTTCTGTATTTGCAGAATGTTCCTTGGTGTTTACTTCTCAATTCAAGAATGTTGTCCCACTATCATATATAGGACTTTTGGGTTTTGGCTATCTAATATTTGATCAGATTTTAAAATATTTGATTACAGTAGTTCTCCAGTCAATAGAAGCCTTGTTATTCATGATGCCCAGCTCAAATACCATTGTCTCCTTCAAGTTTTCCCAGTTCTCCCTCCTCCACCCCATGTCCATTAGAATAGATTGTTTTTCTTCTATGTGTCCACAACGTATCATTTATACTCTTAGCCATAAGTCATTCTGCCATGTGCTATAGATTCTAATAGCATGTCTGTCCTTCCATTGAATTTTAAGTTTTGTTGGCAAAATCCTAATCTTAGAGTATCTACCATACCTTTTACCATAAAATAAGAAGTAAAGAAATCTTGGTTGAGTTTAATTTACACAATCGCATAATAAATTTCCTCCACTGAAAATTCAGGCCCTAGGATTCAGAGGGTTCTCAACAGGTAAAGCTAGAAAAGAAAATAAATCTCGCGGGGCCGGCCTGTGGCTCACTCGGGAGAGTGCGGTGCTGATAACACCAAGGCCATGGGTTCGGATCCCATATAGGGATGGCTGGTTTGCTCACTGGGTGAGCATGGTGCTGACAACACCAAGTCAAGGGTTAAGATCCCCTTACCAGTCATCTTTTAAAAAAAAAAAAGAAAGAAGGAAAATAAATCTTGCATTTCTGCAAGCAGGCAAACTGTACTTAATTATGTAACTTAGTTACAAAACTGTAAAGCAAGCATCTCCCATGTTCTGAAGGAAAACTATGACTGGGACAAAACTTTAATTTGAATGCAGATGTTCTAGACTGAGGTCAGCACATGGTAAGCATTTAGCATAGTGCCTGACATAGAGTTAGCACTCAATAAATGTTACCTACTAACAATCTCACCAAATTATAAGACACATTTTTGTCCTTACATTTTAACCTGTAGAATGAGGATGCACTCTGCAACCCACGGTGTCTTTCAATCTCTGTCAGCCCAAGGCAGTCATGATGTAGTTTTTTAAAAATCTTCTCTTGGTAAGATCAAGAAAGCACCAACAGCCAAGTGCCTCGGGTTCAGTGAGATATGCACATTGTAATTGTGCCTGGTTACATCTTGGAATAGTGCCTGTCACATAGTAGGAATGAGTGTGTGTTGGATAATAACTAATATGATAACCTTTGTTATAATTTAAATTTTAAAATACCTTATAAATTGGAAATGTGCTGAAAGACAAAAGCTCCCTTCCTTTGTCAGTAGACCACAGAATTCACCCTCGTTCTGTCTCATAGTCAGACACTGGCATTACCAATTATTGCAGGGAAGTTGCAAATTAGAAAGGCAGATGGTATTTTGCAAATATACGCATTGAAAGGGAAAATACCTAAGTGCCAATGCAGACGGCTGCCTGCTGCCATTCCTTCCCAACAGAGTTGGTCTTGAGCTACTTCCTGCTTTCTTGGTGGAAACTGCATTCCCTTTGTTATTTATTTCCAAAACCAGCGTGGATTACCTTATTTTTAAAAAGCAATATAAACTTATTGTTTGCAATAGTAAAATAAACACGACTCAAGTGATATTTTAAAAGACTCATAGTGTAGAACAGCCACTATGGAAAACAGTATGGAGATTCCTCAAGAAATAAAAAGTAGAACTACTATATGATCCAGCAATTCCACTATTTGGCATATATCCAAAGGAAATGAAATGAGTATGTTGAAGAGATCTCTCTGCACTCCTAAGTTCATTGCAGCATTATTCAAAATAGCCAAGATATGGAATGAAACTGTGTCCATAAACAAATGAATGGAAAAAGAAAATATGGTATGTCTATATTATGTATGTATATGTATATATATGATGAATACTATTCAGCCTTAAAAAAGAAGAAAACACTCTTGTTTGGGACACATAGAAGAACCTGCAGAACATTGTACTAAGTGAAATAAGCCAGGCACAGAAAGACAAATACCACATGATCCCACTTATGTGAGAAATGTAAAAAACAGTTGCACCCACAGAAGCAGAGAATAGAATGCTGGTTACCAGCCGCTGAGGGGGTGGGGGTATGGAGAGAGGTTGGGGAGAATTGGTCAAATGACACAAAATTCAGTTAGACTGGAGGAATTAGTTCAAGAGATCTACTGTACATATGATGAGTACAGTTAACAACAGTGTACATATTATAAAACTACTTAAAATTACTTAAAAATCACTGAGTAGATTTTAAGTGTGCTCACCACAAAAACTGATAAGTATCTGAGGTAATGGGTATGTTAATTAGCTCAATGTGGCCATTCCACAATGTATACATAGACATCATGTTATACCATAAACATATACAGTTTTTTTTTTGTCAACTTAAAACTAACTAATTAATTTTTTAATAAAGAATCACCATAGGATGGGAGAAAGGCAGTATCTTCTTTTAAACCTGCTAGGATATACTTCCTAGTTTCCTGAGAAACTAGGAGAGAGCTCTTCTCTTAAACCTTCTCTTAAACCTGCTAGGGTGTATTTCCCAGTTTCCTCCCTTGACCTGATCACTGTAGAAATTATACAAAGAGAATTTTCTGTTTCATTTTCCAGAATGCAAGAGAATTGAGGAAGGAATATACAAATATATACACAGAGAAAAAAGTCTTCCTCTGCAATTCAATTCTCTTTTACTGTCACTAACACCATCCCATAACCCAGGTATTTTATCTCTTTCTCACCCTGCCAGTCTAACCAGTCACTATGCCCTGGATATTCTGCCTGTACAATATCACTGCCCTCTTCTCATTTCCATATCTACTGCCAGTTCAAGTTCAGGCTCTCCTTATCTGGCCCAGGTTATATACCCTTCTAGATCATGCCTCTATTCTAGTCATTCCAGTTCTGAGGCATTCCATGCTGATGCAAGTAGATTATCAGTTTCATACTTACGAGTCTTCAGAAGCCACTTCTTCCCACGTTGATAGCTAATAGACATCTAAAACTCAATATATCCGGTACTGTGGCCCTGATCTCCCCCTCCAAATCTCATTTCCCATAATCTTCCTTTCCTTCTTTTTTTTTTTGGTGTCTGGCCAGTATGGGGATCTGAGCCCTCGACCTTGGTGCTGTAACACGGCGCTCTAAAGGACTGAGCCCCCACAATCTTTCCATCTTAGTCAATGGTAGACATTTCAAAATCAATATGTTCAACTTGCAGTTCCCCATTTATATTTCAAAACTCACTCCTCCCACAGTCTTCCCCATCATTCCAATTAATTAGGGCAAAAACCTTGAAGCCTTTTTGACATCTTTCTTATTCCCACATCCAACACTCAATCCATCAGAAAAAAAGTCTGTCAGGTCTAGTATCAAAATAAAACCAAGAATCCAGTTACTTCTTGATGCCTCTCTTATTATCTCCATTGACAGCCAGCCTGAGCCACTATTAAGGTTTGCCTGGATTACTGCAATAGCCCATTCACTAATCTCCCACCTTCCACCCTTGGCACCCTAAAGTCTACTATTCTCAACACAGCACCACATAACTATTTAAAACCCTAAATCAGATTTTGTTACTCCTTTGCTCAACACCTGACAATGGCACTCAGTTTCCTGTAATGACCTGCAAGGCCTCCATGAACTGCTCCCGACCTCACCTTTGTGACCACCTCTTCTGTCCTTGCTCACTCCACTGCAGTCTCCCTCACCTCCTTGATGAATTCTTGGAACAAGCCAGACATGTTCCCACCTTAAAGTCATTGCACAGGCTGTTCCCTCTGCATGGACTACCCTTTCCCAAGATATTTACCTAGCTAATTCCCTAGATGCTTTATATTTTTATTTCAATATCACCTTCTCAGTGAATAAATACCTTACATAAAATCAAACCCTCCCTGCTGGCCAGCACTCCTGTGCCCCCTCACCTTCTTTCACCTTTATTTTTTCATGACATCACTTGCCACCTTCTGACATACTGTACAATTTTCTTATTTATTATTTTTATCATCTTTTTTCCCCATGCTACAATAGAAGCTCCACAAATACAGGGATCTTTGTTTATTCTCTTCATGGATATACACTAAACACCTATAACTGTGCTGGACACATTGTGAGCACTAAATATTGTTTAAGGAACTGAATTAATTAATGCCAACCAATTAAAAATTGACTTTCCAGGCATGGTAAGAAAACATTCCCATGACAAGCTCTAACCCATTTTCCCATCTTTATCTCCTGCTTCAGTACCTTAATATTTCTACATTTCAGTCAACACGTAGAATGTCCATATTTAGTTTCTATGAAAACAAAATACTAGGAGAAAGGCATGCTTCCATAAAATAAACTTTTAACTCTAATTCACCTGTCTAACTTACGATACTGAAAAAGGGGACCGATTTTATCTTTCACAGTCATCTCCAAGGTGGTTGCTTGCACAGTTCCTAGGAAGTCAAAATGGAATAGCACCATCTGCTGTCAGCCTACTGGTCTCCATGAGATGACTTAGTGTCCTTTCTGTGAGCAGTTTGTTCTCTAATACATTTCAATAGCTAGCTTTTTGAACTTTGTGATATGTCCCATGTTATCACACAAAACATATCTGCCAATCTAAATAATAATAATAATAATAATAGTAGTAGTAGTACTAGTAGTAGTACTAGTTGTAGTAATAATGATAATAAATATTATTATTATTCCAAACTGCAGTGATTTCAAGATATTATGGTTTAAATTAGTTCTATTTACAACTGCTTTGGAGACATGAAATGACACAATTAAGCAGTGGAGGTACTTGGTCATTAATTGTAACTCCCTGACCTGAAATGCACCTCCTAGTAGGTTCACATTAGTCAATGGGTTTTTCAAGATAACTCAAGTCATGAATGACTAAACCAGATGAATAATAGGTTAAAAGATCACCAGTGTGACCAAGCACAAATGGTTTCTTTTTCTCCGGAAGTGTCCTTGTGAATTTAGACAAGATTTTGTTTCCTAGGATATATTATCCTTCAGATGAGCTAAGCTACCTTACCTGCATGTATTTAAAAAAAAAAAAAAATGTTTGCTTTGTAATTACCACCAACAAGAGTTTGTCTACCTGATATTGTGTAACATAAATATAATGCAAACTAGGAAATAATTCATCCACAGAAATTTAGAAAATTTCATATCTCATCTCTGGAAACTTAAGGAAAGAGTTAAGGTAGTAATACTGATTTTTCTGGTGTAAAATCATTTAAAGTCATGATTTAGAGTCATGAATAAAGATAGTAGAATATTTCTTCCCAGCAAAAATATGCTTTGCACCTCCCGATTTTCAGAAATGCAGATTTTCCTTTTTTTCCTAAGTGATTATTACATTGATTGCTTTTCATAGAGTCTATTAAATAAAACCAAGATTGGTCTAGCTGACTCTAAATGTCATTGGTTCATCCAAAAAATACTTATTGAGTGTCTATTGTGTGCCAGATACCGTTTTAGGAGATGACGATTCAACAGAATCCAAAAACTGACAAATTCCCTGTCTTCAAGGAGTTTAGGTTCCAGTTGTTGGTTGCTCATTTGTTGTTCAGCTAGGGTGGGAAGATTGACCAGCCCTGCCCTCCTGACAATTGGTATTCAACTGGGGAGAAATAAACAATAAGCATGATAAATAAAATATATAGTATATTGGATGGCGTTATGGATTGAAATGTGTCTCCCCCAAAATTCATATATTTAAGTCTAACCCCCAGAACCTAAGAAAATAACTCTATTTGGAGATAGTGTCACTGCAGATGTAATTAGTTACGATAAGATGAGGTCATAATGAAGTAGGGTGGGCCCCTAACTCAATATGACTGGTGTCTCTATACAAAGGGGAAATTTGGACACAGACACATGCACACAGGGAACATGCCGTGTTAACATAAAGGCGGAGATCAGGGTGATGGGCCTACAAGCTAACAAACTACAAAAATTGTCAACAAACTGCCAAAAGTTAGACAAGATGCACGAAACAGACTCCTCCTGCAACCCTCAGAAGAGACCAACCCTGCTCACACCTGATTTCAGACTTCTAGCCTCAAGAGCTGTAAGACAATACATTTCTGTTGTTCTAAGCCACCCGGCTTTGGGTGCTTTGATGTGAACAGCTGTAAGAAACTAATAAGATGGTGGTGAGTTCTACAAAAAAAAATTAAAGCAGAGAAATAGGACAGAGAGCATGGAGGTTGCAATTTAAAATAGAGCAACCATGGAAGTGACTGCTTCATGGGAAGGGCAGGTTTTCTTGGGGGCTGATGAAAATGTTTTAGAACTAGTTAGAGGTGATGGTTGCACAACATGGTGAGTATCTTAAATATGGTACCACTAAACTGTACACTTTCAAATCGTTAATTTTGTCATGGGAATTTCATCTCTATTTTTTTAAATAGGGAAGTCCTCTTTGAAAAGGTGAAATTTTGGTGAAGACCTGAAGATATAAGCTTCATGAGCAGAGGAAATAAGGATTGTTTTGTGTATATCTATGTAGTAGGTGCTCAGTAAATACACTGCATGAATGGGGATGAGAAAGGACTGTGGCTTTTAGTCTGAGGAGTGTAACATATATTTTTTAAAATCTTTTCATTCTGGACATTTTTAACACAAAATATAAAGAATAGAACAATAAGCCCCATGCAAACATCCCCTGGCTTCCACAATCATCAATATTTTGTCAATTTTCATTTCCCTCTACCCCAATGTTTTTTGCTGTAGTGTCTTAAAGTAAATCACAAACAGCATATTATGCTACTTGTAAATACCTCATTATGTACATTAAAAGATAAGCCCTTTGATTTACATGTTTACAGTGTCATTCTGGCAACTATTCTGGGAATTGACAGAAAAGGAGGAAAACCTAAAAGCAGAGGAAGGATGTAGGCAGTTTTTGCCATCATCCACCTAAGAGCCAAGGTGATTGCTATGGAGGCGGAGAGAACAATTTGCTGGTGACTTGGATGTGCTAGGAGACAAAACGATGGATACAAAGATGATGCCAAGGTTTTGGAGCTGAGCTACTCAAGGGACGGTTTTGCCCTTAACTGAGATGAGGCAGACTGTGGAGGAGCAGGTTTGGGGGCCTGAGGGGCAGACAGGAGCTCCACTTGGCACAAGAAAAGTTTGTCAAAAACTTTGTAAAAGAGCTGGCTGGTTAGTTCAGGTGGTGAGAGCATGGTGTGGTAACACCAAGGTCAAGGGTACTGACCAGCTACAAAAAAAAAAAAAAAAAAAAAAAACCCAAAACTTCCAAATAAAAAGGATGTTGGTGCTGAATTTGAAGTGACTTCCACTTAGGATCTTATTCATTATGGAGCAGTGAGACTTTCCAGCTGCATAGAAGGAACTGATCTGTTTAAACCAAAGCTACGAAAGCAATACAAATTTCAGTGACTACGGGATGGTCTCTTGAGAGCAGAAACAACAACTAGTCCTACATCTCACGTGACAGCATTAATCATCTCCTAATAACTCTTCTCCACTGCTTTCGTAGTAATAGTTTTTGCTGGTACAGGACTCCCCAAGATAAAGACTAAATTCTTCAGCTGTCCATGGACTCAGGAGCAGCCATGTGAGTACATCAGGCCAAAAGGATGTAAGTAGAAATATCATGAGGACCTTCCTTATGAGATAGCTGGTGTGCCCTTTGTCCAGTATTCTTTGTCACTTTGTTCCTGATGCCCAGTGTGCAGACACCATATCTGGATGTAGCTCTGGTGCTCCAGCCACTCTCAAATAAAAAGGGTGAGCACTGCTTCCTCGAGGATTCCTGAAGGGCATTCAGGTCTTTGAGATTTCTGCAGAGCAGACCTTGCCATCCCATCCTAACTGCAATGCCCTGAACTTTTTTGTGAGCGAGAAAGAAACTTTCATCTCATTTACAGTTTTTCTTTTTCGGTTATAGTGACAAAGCAGATTAATAATACTAATAGCTACCATTTATTAAATACACGCTATGTCTCAATTTCTGTGCTAAGAGTTTCACTAAGATTATCTTATTTAATCCTCACTAGAACCCCATGAAGTACTATTAATATCTTCATTTTTCACATGAGGAAACTGAAGTTTTCCCAAATGTTCACAGTTAGTAAGTGGCAAAGCCAGAACATGTTCACCCGAGATTCACTGGCACCAAACTCCATGATGGTAACTACCATGGAAACATAACTGAAAGCAGATGTTGGCTGGTCACCACTTGTATATGCCATCTGACTGGAGCCTTTTTCTTTGTAACCATCTCTTGGCTACTTAGTAGCAGGAAGCTCAGCTTCAGCACATTTGTGCTCTCTCTAAGATGATTTTCCTTCTGCCTTATATACACTCGTAATGTACACTATACATTGTACAGGGAAGTGAAGTTTTCTATTCACAAACCCAGGAGCACCTACGGCATCTAATTACAAATCTTTATTCAGTCTGAGTATTTGCGTAAATGAGGAGTGCATCACCTGATATCCACATTCCTACAGCTTTTGCTTCCATTTGTGGAATAAAGGGATTTTCTTTTCTTTTCTTAGGAAAATGGAGGTTTCTCTCTTTTGTGAGATTGTTGACAGCTCCTGAATTCATCCTGTGAAATACAAGGGCTAAACCCACCTTCTCTTACCACTCCATGAATTCTTCATTCTACTTATTCTTCCCCCAATCCCCCCAAGTTCTTTCATGGCTCTAGCTCCTTGCTTTGACCGTACTCCCCTCCTGGCAAAAATGATCCTCTCCACAAGTCCCCACTCATCTCCTACTCATCCTTCAGAAGCAATCACCTATTTCTATCACTTTCTTTCTTAGAAAATCTAAATTGAGGAGAAATATTATGTCGTGACTAGCATAAAAAGTTAAAACTTAAGAGATCAGCAAATACTAATGGACACAAAATTCTGTAGACCATATTATTGGCTCTCTCTGATTCTCTGGCTCAAATGGCTCCTCTTCTTTGAAGCCCCTTCCTCCTGCTCACCAGGCAGGTAACTTGCTCTCCTCTGTGCCCCTGTTCAGCTCCCTCTTTCCCACTGGACCTGACTTATTGGCTCATGTGGCTCTTTTCTCCTCTAGACTTACAGCAATGTGACTTCATGGAACATGTCTTTCACTATTTTGAATCCTCAGTACTTCAGTTAGTTCTTAGCACATAGTAGGTAGATATATATATTTATTGAATGAATGGATGAATGAATGAATGAATGAAAGAAAAATATAATGAAGTGGTGGCATCTTATTCTATTATTTTCTGGTTAAAGTAAGCTAATGACAAGATTTAAAATAAGGGATTTAAGATAAATGGTTTTATTATTTTATAACATTAATTTCAAAATTAGTTTAATATATAAGCAAGGGATTCTCAAAAACCAATTCCTCAGTCTTTTGCCATAACTAGTCTAGATATTTCAACTACATATTTTGAATTAAGTTTAAAAGTCATGTTTGTACAAGAGATACCATTTCTTCAGTAGCTTTTAACGGGTTTGATATAAATTTTTTTTTCATAGTATTTAGCAGTTCTCCCACCTCCAATCCAAATGAAAATTTTTCTGAGCTAATAAATCATCTCTTCTTTTCTGTTGCAAATTGCAGCCCCTTCTTAATTCCAGGTGTTGGATGACTTTGGTCAAAACTAAAAGTGTAAACTGTCTAAGATACAAATAGCTACCTACCAATTGCTTCCTACATAACAGCGTGTTTCACTTAAGAACACACTCATGTAATATGAACATACTCATATAATATATCTTTCCTATTTATATAATTCCTAGTACTCAGAATGCTAGTCTGCAAGTTATTCTTCTAGGAATAGAATCTCAGAAATTAAATACTAAGGGCTTTGAATTTGGGAATGTAGTAATATGCTACTAAGAACAATACCATTGAGATTCTTAACTATCACAGAGCTCCTTATCTCATAATAAAATATGATTTTTGTCATTAAGTATTTTATATATATAAAAAAATCTACTGATAGAGAATTGCAATAATCTAATATTATATTAGTTTACAATTGATTCTGTAAAAAAATTACCACAAATGTAGGTAGAAAAACAAAAACCACAAATTTATTATTTAGATTTCTAAAGATGAGAAGGCCAAAATTTATCATAGTGGGCTGAAATCATTGTATCAGCAGAGCTGTGTTTCTTTCTGGACACTTTAAAGGAAAATCCATTTTCTTACCTTTTGCAGCTTCTAGATGCTGCCTGCCATCCTTCCTGTTAAGCCCCTTCCATCTTGAAAGCCAGGATTAGTGGGTAAAGTTTTTCTTACATTGCATTATGCTTATGCTACCTATTCTGCCTCCTTCTTCCACATTTAAGGACCCACAGATTATATTGAACCAATTACAATAATCCATAATACAGAATCATTGCCTCATTTTAAGCCCAACTAATTAGCAAACTTAATTTTTAAAATATGATTTTTAAAAAAGGTTTTTCCTCCCACTCTAGTTCTGAATTTTTTTTTCTTCCTGCCTCGCTCCAAAATACTATGTCAATGACTTTATCATAAAGAAAAAAGACTAAACACAACATGCCAATATCCCTGACACAGAATAACTTGAAAAACTAAAAAAGACAATTCTTTGTTTCATGAGCACATTTCCCTCACCTAAATATCTCTTAATTTACTTGCAAGATCATGAGACTTGTATATATTATGGTGATTACTTACCTATTTATTTTATTTCTATCATATTTTTCCTAATTTCTACTCACTCTTGGCTTTTTTGTTTTTTAATCTTTTTCTTATAGTACGTCAATATGCTGATACTTCTTCATCTTAACTTCTGGAATATTCTATAGCCATGTTGTACAATAGAAATATAATATGAGCCACATATGTAAGTCTAAAGTTAAAGTAAAAAGAAACAGTTAAAATTAAATCATGTATATATGTATATAATGTTTAACCATTATATCCAAACATTACCAATTCTACATGTACTCAATTTAAAAAATTTTTTTTGACATTATTATTCTTTTGTATTAGGACTTGAAATTTAGTACGCATTTACACTTGAGGAACATCTCAATCCAAACGAGCCATGTTCAAGACTTAATAGTTACATGTGGATAATGGCTACCATACTGGACAGTGGAAGTCTAAAATACACTCTCCTTTGCCAGCCTTAGGAAAACATTTAAAAATACCAACTTGGCAATGGAACAAGAAAAGAACAATAATGATCTGTCAAATAATGTTATAATTTGCCTGTGACTGTGTTACCTATTTAAGAGTTATTCCAGTGGCAGAATCTATTGTTAACAATGTCTTCATAATGTACCATTATTATATGTGAAGTCAGTAACATGCTCCCCAAATCAGGAGCTCTGGGCCACTACAGAGAGTAGTGAATATATTCACCAGAAGTTAGGGTCAAAGAATGTTTTTCCTGTGTTTAAGATTAACAATCCAATGTCTTTCACATCCATATGGATAAAAGCATAGTATTGGCATAAATTGAAGAAAGCATGCTACCATTTAATAACTTTGACATCATCAGTTCTCCAGTGAACATGACACAAACAACCCAAATGACAAAAGTATTTTCACACCGTGAACCCAGAGTGAATAAAGGACACAGACTAACTTATCATGCTCTTATGGCCTCTACCCATAGCCAAAGGCATTCCATGTGCATGCCTTGGCCACATGCAAGCATCTCTAAAACACTCAACCAGCAGCAGGAGAGATTATAGTTCTGCTGCTAAAGTCCTAATTGGACTAATTTCAATGTAAATGTTGGATCCATCTTATCCCCCCATTTTGGCTAGCTGCTCAAACAGAGAAAGTCACAAAGAGAAAATAAACTATTGAAATAATTCAGTTCAATGTTGACACAGCCTTTTTTAAACTGTCAGCACAATTGTTTAAAATGTTCCCCACATAAATCAGTTTAAATGAGCCTGTTTAAAACAACCAAAACTGTGCCTCAACTGCCGGCAGTTTGACAGAAATACATAGAAGGGTTTTTCCTCCTCTCCCTTAGAAGTTGTGCTTCCAGTGAAGGAAAAGTATTTATACTATTCCCTACTGTGTAAGATAGACTTAGTTTAAATATAAATAATTGAAAATTTTAAATAATTCTTTCACATTTCATTTAATGCTTTTTCTTTTCTTTTTTCTCGTACCCTTTTCTTTCTTTTTCTTTTTTATTTTTTAATGAGCCCTTTACCTTTATTAAAAAGAAGAGATAAGGGCCGACCCCGTGGTGCACTCGGGAGAATGCCGTGCTAGGAACGCAGCAGTGCTCCCGCTGCGGGTTCAGATCCTACATAAGGATGGCCGGTGCGCTCACCGGCTGAGCGGTGCGGCCAGTCACAAAAAGACAAAAAAAAAAAAAAAAGAAGAAGAGATAAAACTTTAGGAAAAAAAGAGAGAGAGAAAATATTTACCAAAAGTACACAGTTGCATCATAAGTAAGCCTTAAGAGACATAATTTCAGATGAGTCAAAAAAGAAATGAACACTTTCATAAATGTATTACCCAGTAATTAGGTTAGATAGGAACAAATAGTCAAAACTAATTGAGGCTGGCCGGTTCGCTCAGCTGGTTAGAGTGTGGTGTTATAACACCAAGGTCAAGGGTCCCCATACCAGCCAGCCACCTCCCCAAAAAACTAATTGGTAAAGGAACTACCTAATATTTTACAAATGCTCAACATATGCCCCTCATGTCACATGGCACACATCAATCCCGTAGTTAATCCCAGACCCTTTATAGCATATGGTGGATAGTGCTGAAATGGCAGTTCTGTGCAGTCTTTTATTTCCTCAAGGCAATAAGGTAGAGGTAACTCTATTGTTTGGTGCACATTACCTGATGGGATTAGTGAATCGTATTTGGCTATTTCTGTGGCTGGTTGTTTTGCTCTGTTTCATGTGTATTCATCAAGTTTCTCTGAAAAGTTTCTGTCAACTGATTCACTCCAAAACAGTGAAGGTGACTCTCAAATGTTCATCAGGAAACCTCTGTGGATCTCATTTAAGTGTGGCATTGGCAAAATCTAACTCAGGATCATACAAGGCTGGGCTGGCCAGTTAGAGTCGTTGGCTAAAGTGCGGCGCTGGTAACACCAAGGTCCATGGTTCAATCCGTGTGGCCAGCCACAAAAAAAAACAAACAAAAAGAATCATATGAGGAAGGGCATTAAGGAACATATAGTTCCCTGGAATACAATACAGAGGAGACTTTCGACAGGGGTTGTGGTGATGCTCCCTTCTTTTACCCAACCCCTGCTTGTGGAGTGGAGGCTCCACCTTGGATTCAGTGCTCTGATAATACTGGGATCCCAATCACCCTTTCCCTGGCCTGTTCATAAAGGTTTGTTCATAGAGGTTTCTTGTCCAAACTGAAAAGACCAGAGGCTACAGCCACTCCCTCTTCCACCAAGTGCCCAGCACCTAGAGCTGGGGCGTCACTCAGAGAGAAACACAACACTATTCCCATCTACAACTCCAGAACTTTGGCTCAGAGATTTTGCCAAGGGAGAAAAGCAAGCCATAAATCAGAGAGCTCTGAATCTCTTCCCAAAGTAACTGACTTTACTTGCAAAAGAGTGTGGGAAAGTTTAAGCCTTATGATGCTCTCAAAAACAATGGGAGCAATTAGTAGGAGACTGGTAGGTTTATTAAAGAAATACACTAAATCATATGCCATTTAGTTTACCAGAGAGAATCAAGGAAAAAGACTGCTTAGAAAAAGCCCTCCTGGGGTTGAAACAAGTCTTAAAGACTGACCTCAAAAACTACTCTTTCAAAGGAGCCCAGATTGAATTGGATCTGTTTATGGAACAATTTGTGCCCTGGGACAGTGCTGAAAACAATATAGCAATCACACAGCAATTAATGAAGCTTGATGATTGAGTGTGGTCAGGAAGAGCCAGTCAAAGAGAGCCATTGATTTTATGAGGCCAGTATTACCCTGATACCAAAACCAGACAAAGATATCCCTTTAAAAAGAAAACTATAGACCAATATCTCTTGTGAATATAGATATAAAAATCCTCAACAAAATATTAGCAAATCAAATACAAAATTATCTAAAAAGAATTATTCACCCTGACCAAGTGAGATTTATACCAGGCTGATTCAAATTTTCAAAATCATTTAATGTAATCCATCACATTGACAGGCTAAAGAAGAAAAATCATATGATCACATCAATACATACAAAAGAAGCATTTGACAAAATCCAATTCCTATTCATCATAAAAACTCTCAGCAAACTAAGAATAAAGGAAAAGTTCCTCAACGTAATAAAGAACATCTACAAAGAGCCCACAGTTAACATCATACTTAACGTGGAAGATTGGGTACTTTCTCCTGAAGGTCATGAAAAAGACAAGGATATTTGCTGTCATCACTGCTATTAAACATTGTATTCTGGTGATTAGGCAAGAAAATAAAATAAAAGCATTCATGTTGGAATAGAAAAAGTAAGACTATCTCCAATCACAAGTGGCATGGTATTTTATGTAGAAAATTCTAAAGAATTCACTACAACACTTTTAGAACTATTAAACAAGTCCATTAAGATTGTAGGATAAAAGATTAATATACAAAAATTAATAATATTCTATACACTTGCAATAATCAGAAGACAAAATTAGGAAAACAATAATAACATTGTTCCTTTATAATAACATTAAAAAGAATACAATGTTTAGAAATATTCAACAGAAGTGTGAAATTTGAACTCTGAAAATTACAAAACATTGTTGAAGGAAATTATCTAAATGAATGAACAGACATCATAATTCCATGGATCAACATATTTAATTTAGTTAAGAATGCAACAATTTATTCATCTACAAACTGATCTATAGATTCAATGCAATTCTGCCAAAATCCTAGCTGGCTTCTTTTCAGAAACTGACAAGACGATTTAAAAATTCACGGGGAAACTCAAGGGACCCAAATGCAAAAGAATGAAGTTGGACCCTTTCCTCACACCATATTCAAAAATTAACTCAAGATGGACCAAAGACCTAAATATAAGAACTCAAACTATAAAACTCTTAGAAGAAAATACAGGTGCAAATCTTTGTGACTTTGAATTTGGCACCAAACACATAAACAACCAAATAAAAAATAAATACATTGGACTTTATCAAAATTTAAAGCTTTTATGCTTCAAAAGACACTATCAAAAAAGTGAAAAGACAATCCACAGAATGAGGAAAAATATTTGCAAATCATATATTTGATACGGGACTTGTGTCATGAATAAATAAAGAATTCTAACAACTCAATAAGAAAGAGATAAATAAGCCAGTTTAGAAATGGGCAAAGGATTTGAATAGGCATTTTTCCAAAGATACATATGACCAGTATGCACATGGAAAGATGTTCAAATCATTAATCATCAGGAAATGCAAATCAAAACCACAATGAGATACCACTTCACGCTCACTAGGATTACTAGAATAAAAGTCAGACAATAGCAAGTGTTGACAAGGAAGTAGAGAAGTTGGAATTCTCATACACTGATGGTGGAAGTGTAAAATAGAAATGTAAAACTTTGAAAAAAAAAGTCTGGTGGTTCTTCAAAATGGTAAACATAGAGTCACCTTTGACCCATGAGAAATGAAAACATGTCCCCACAAAATCTTGTACACCAATGTTGATAGCAGCATTATTCATAATAGCCAAAAGGTAGAAACAACCCAAGGTGTCTATCAATTAATGAGTGGATAAACAAAATGTGTTATATACATACAATAGAATATTATTTGGCCGTAAGAAATAATAGAGTACTGACACATGCTACAACATGGATGAAACACTATGCTAAGTAAAGGAAACAAGTCACAAAAGGCCACATAGCATATGATTCCACTTCTATGAAATGTCCAGAATAGGCAAATATACAGAGACAAAAAGTAGATTAGCTGTTGCTTAAGACTGGAGACAATGGGAGCACTGGTAGGTATATTAGTCCATTTCTTTTGCTTATAACAGATATACCTGAAACTAGATAATTTGTAAAGACACAATATTTATTGCTTACAGTTTCAGAGGCTGGAAAGTCCAAAGTCCAGGGAACACATCTGGTGAGGGCCTTCTTTGGTGGTGACTTCAGTGACACAGGGTATCACATTGAGAGATGGCAGATGGCTTGAGCAAAAAGAGAGAGCGCTCCTCTCATGATCTCCTTTTAAAGCCCTCAGAACCATGCCTATGACCACCATTAAACCATCAACTTAATAATACATTTACTAGGGCATGGTCCTCACAATCTAATCACCTTTTCAACACCCCACCTTTGAATGACCATAATAGGATTTCCCACCTTCTTAATGCTGTCACAGTGGGGATTAAGTTTCCAATACATTGACTTTGGGGGGTCACAATTCTATCCATCCAGGAAGTGATAGCTAAAGTATACAGGGATTCTTTCCAAGGCCACGAAAATATTGTAAAGTTGATCAGGGTCATGGTTGCACAACTCTATAAATATACTAAAAACCACATTGGATTATACATTTTAAATTGGTCAGTTGTGTGGTATGTGAATTATCTCAATAAAACTGCTCCCCTCAAAATCTATCATATGTTTGTGTACTAGCAATAGCAATTAGAAAATAAAATCTAAGAAAATGTAGTTGCCATGTGCATCAAAAACCCTCAGACACATAGAAATAAATGTAATAAAAACTGTGCAAAAAAAAAGATATGCAAGACCTCCAAACTCAGAAGACAAAACATCTTGTGGTGTGTTAATTCAACAAATTACTATTCAGCAATATAAAGGAAAGACTACTGATACATGCAAGCAACACAAACAAATCTCAAAACTTTATGTTGAGCAAAAGAAGCTAGAAACAAAGTAGTATTGTTGGAGCAAGCAGGACTGAAACTATATTGGTAACTGTATTAGACTATTTCTGCTGCTTGTAAAAAAAATACCTGGAACTAAGTAATTTATAAAGAAAATGAAATTTATTGCTTACAGTTTCTGAGGCTGGGAAGTCCAAAGTCCAGGAAACACATCTGGTGAGGGTCTTGGTGGTGGTGACAGTGACCCAGGGGTCTCACATGGCAGAAAATGATGGAGCACAGAGAGTATCCTCTCATGTGCTCTTCTTTTAAAGCCTTCAGAACCACACCCCTGACCACCATTATTAATCCATTCACTATGGCATGGTCCTACAATCTAATCATCTCTTCAAGGCCCCACCTTTCAATTACCATAATGGGATTCCCCACCTTCTTAACACTATCATTGTTGGAGTCAAGTTTTATGGGTACACTCAATCCATGGCAGTACCTAAAACCACATAGGCTTTAGGAAAAAAAAAAAGTTTTTTTCTTAGTATGCATTTCTCTGAGTTCCCTCTTTTCTCATGGTTACTTGATATTTTGAACCTTGGTTACAGGGCAGGATGGCATTATTTGCACAAATGTAAAGTTGTTTTCCAGTCAGCCTGGATTTGTAAACTTGCCATGAGACACATACTAACCAGACCCTGAGAAAACAAGGAAGACATCAATGAAGCTCTGCTGATTCCACACTGAATCAGGACCCTAAAATAACAGCAAGGATGAGAACAGAAGCCAGATGGAGCCTTGGTGAGAATTTGTACCAGGCCCAATACATGTCCCCCTCCCTCCTGCTCTACACTTCCCACATTCCATTCCCTCAACCAATTTAGCTCAACCACAGAGTTCAAGTACTGGTCCCCACAGGAAGTTCTTCCATTTTAGAATTAAGTGAAGGACAACAAATTAGTTTCAGCACAGAATTTAAATGGTGGGAACAGTAAATAATCCAACACAGAAATGAAAGAAAAAACAAAGTACCCACAACCAGAGACAAAGTTTGATATTAACTGGTAAAGGTCTCATTTCACCAAAGAACACCTATAACACCTAGAAGGACCGGAAGTCCCTGGGGCTACCAAGCCAGAAATGGGGAAGGGCTGGGGGCCTCAGCAATGCCCCCCAATACCTACCACCAATCCCAACAGTGGAAGACGAGGGCCTCAGCCACGCCCCCCCAACACATGCAGCCAGCCCAGAGTTGACCACCAAGCCACCATAGGAAGCACCCCAGGCTCTCCCAGCTGGGGTGGTGGAGGGCCTCGGGCCTCAGCCATGCCCCCGACATATGCAGTCAGCCCAGTGGTGACTACTGAGCTGCTGCAGGATGCACCCCAGGCTCTCCCAAGCTGGGGTGGTGGGGGCCTTGGGCCTTGACCATGCCCCCCAACATACACAGACAGCCCAGGGCTGACCACTAAGCCACCACAGGAAGCACCCCAGGCTCTCCCAAACCAGGGCAGTGGGGGACCTTGGGCCTTGGCCACGCTCTCCTGACATGTGCAACCAGCCCAGCGATGACCACCAAGCAGCAGCAAGAAAGGCCCCAGGTCCCCAAGCTGGGACAGTGGGGGAGCAAGGTCTTTTGCCACACCCCCCTGACATCTGCACCCAGCCTTGCAATGACCATGCCACCTCTGGAAACCCCCCAGTTTCCCCTGTGGGAATAAAGGGGATGCCACAGGCCTCAATCCCACCCTTCCTCCTTCCTCCTTCTACCATCCATTTCCTTCCCATTTCCCCCTCCCTCTCCCTCCCAAGTGCTCCACAACAACATCCTAAAAAGTAAAAATAGTATTAATAAAACTACATTTTCTTTTTAAAAAAATTTATTAATTGGCATTGTAATTAATTCTCTATTAATAAAATTAAAATAATTTTATTGTAAAGCTCTGTAATTTTACCTCTTAATTATTTCTAGTGTTTTCCTCTCTTTTGGAAGCTTACGACACTGCCCTCAACTCAGACTTATTTCTCATCTAGACTACTTCATTATCCACCAGCCTCCATTTTATTTTCCACATGCTTCTTCCAACTAAATATCTAAAGCTAAAATCTGACCCTGCTCCTCCTCACATTAATCCCTATTTCCTATAGAAAACAACCTGAGCTTCTTAGCATGGCATGTGAGGTCCTGTCTCTATCAACTTCTCCAGACTCTTCAGTTGCCATTTCTTATGCCCAATCTTAAATTCCCGTGATCCTTTTCTTCCCACACCCAAACCCACAGGTTGAAATGAATTCTTCCCCCCATTAGATTTTTACTACATTGTGAGCACACATCTATTACTTACCTCAGTATATCTGTTAAAAGGAGAAACGGTAACATCCAGTAGGAACAATCTTACTATTTCCTTTGCAAGCATCGACTTAGACTGCTCCAAAGTGTGACACGGTCCTTGACCTCAGGTTCAGATCATATTCTCCTTCCATAAATTCCATGCAGGAGACCAGTGGTTTCATGATGGCTCCTCTGTTATCCAACTCATCACTCCTCGCCTTGACTCAGGTTCACCTACAAAGCCTTACTCTGGGTCCAGGAAGAGAAAATATCCTCCCTATTCTTCTCTCCCTGCGTGTCTCTCTCCTCTCCTCTCTTTTGCTTTTTGTTGTTGTTGTTTTTGTTTTTGTTCTCTCTCTCTCCTTCTTCTTGCCTCTCCTTCTTCCATGTGCTCTAACTCCTTCCTTTTCTTGGGCTCTGGTTAGTTGCCAGTGTTTACAACCAGACAGAAACCTGTGGCTCTGAGAAATCTAGAAGCCTGTGTCATTTTGGCTCCTCTCTTCCTCCCTCTGCTCTCAGCTCATTGACCTTCATAACCAGGGCTAAGTTTCACTGGAGCCTCCAAAAATGAAAGAAAAAGACACAAAACTATGTTTCTCTATACCTAATTCAGAAAAAATGTGAGGAGAATGCTGTCTTTCATAGTCAGAACCTCAAAAAACTGTGCAAAAAATAAGATTTCTCATCACATATCTATAACAATTAGAACAAAAATGTTATGTCTGCTATTTCCTTATTTGGGAACAAATGGTTAAATCAAAGGAACATGAGATGTCAATTACAAGCTTTAAAGAGAACCCAGGCAGTCAGATTCTCTGTCGAGTGTCTAGCCATCTTATTTCTGCTGAAACACTTTTGTCATGTATTCAAACTCTCTGCTGAGCTGTTTCTTCATTGTTCACCTCTAAATAATTACCCAGAAATTTAGAAATGTATGTTCACTTTTCTCTCATCTGTGTACAAAACATACATGCAGAGAGCTACCCAGGACTGTTAAAAATCCAAAGCTGGCATAGCATGTCTGTCGTGTTTACTATGAAGATCTCAGGAACAAATTGCATTGGCAGCTGCAGCAGCTGTAGAGAATGCAGTGCTTATCTACAACAAAGCTATGATGCCAGCTCAAAGACTGCAGTTCAAAATATAATCTTTTGAGTTAGCAGAAAATCTAGGTACAGTGTTTAAGAAAGGGTGCAGTCAACCAAGGAGCATGCGTTTAGAAGCATAACTGAGCCAAAATCTCGTAGGATTCTTTTCGGAAACAAACTGCACTTGTGGAAGTTGGAAAAATATGGAGGACCATTGTTTGCAACAACGTAAGACCTGGTTTGCTCACATATTTGCCAAATGACCAGGGATTTTACAAAAGCTTTTAGCACCTCAGGTTCCTCATATATATACATTTTTTAATGTGTCTTGATTACCTCCAAAGGCTATTATGGAAATCACAGGCAATGGTGTATGTAAACAGCGCACACACACACACACACACACACACACACACACACACACACACCTATTAAAATTAAGGTAAAATTGTTATTATTTCCCAAACACTAACTTAAACTCTGAAAAAGTCAGGCTCATTCTGTTACATATCATATCATGCAGTGATTAAAGTAGTAATATAATGATGTGTCCTTTCTCTTTTTATTAAAATATGTTCCTTTTCTTCTTCATATCTCAGCTCAAACTTTTTTCTACAAGAATGTTTGTATTCTTAAGAGGGCATATGGAAGTATTCAAAGGTGATAACATCATTACGCTTGCATTTTCAAATGTGGCAATATGTTAAAGTTGTGGATCTACAGGGAGGATATTACTCATTTAACTTCTAAGTTAAAGCATTTTCAGTAGCGAGTAGAATGGTGGTTACCAGAGGCTGGAAAGGGGACAGTGTGAGGTTGGTTAATGGACACAGAATTACAGCTAGATAGGAGGAATAACATCTAGTGTCCACAGCACTGTAGGGTGACTATAATTAACAACAATTTATGGTATACTTTCAATTAGCTAGAAGAGAGCATTTTGAGCATTTCTGACACAAAGACATGATAAATGTTTGAGGTAATGGAAAAAAAAAATCAGTGGCTGCCAGGGTTTCAGAGGAGGAAGGAGGGGGGCAGGGCGGGAAGGATGAACAGGTGGAACACAGAGGATTTTTAGGGCAGTGAAACTATTCTGTATGATACTGTAATGGTGAAAACATGATATTATGCATTTGTCAAAACCCATAAAACTATACAACGCAAAGCAGGAGCCCTAATGTAAAACTTAATTAATAATAATAATATTATCAATATCGGTTCATAATCGTGAGAAATGTACCACACTAATGGAAAGTGTTAATAATAGGAGAAATTGTGTATGTGTCGGGGGGATGGTGTAATGGGGATATGGAACTATCTGGACTTTTGCTCAATTTCTCTGTAAACCTAAAACTGCTATAAAAATAATGTCTATCGCGGGGGGACCATTTTCAAAATAAAAAGTTGGTGGGGAAGGCAGAATATATTCTCTCAGTTCAGTCCTTCACACTAGCTGTTCTTTCTCTTGGAACAGTCTTTCCCTTCACCCTATTTGTCCAGAGTTTATCGTTGTGGTGAAGTTTGGAGATTCTGCCACATGCCAGGGAGTGTGGGACCTCCGGACAGGTACTTCATCTTTCTGAGCCTTAGTTTTCTCATTTGTAAAATGAGAATTCTAATAGTATTGTGTCCAAAGGTATCTAGTAGACAACATCTAACTCAAGGATTTATCTACTTTATAACTACACAAAGTAGCTCAAGTAACTTTTTGACCTTCAGCTTTTTTACTTGTAAATGAGGAACAATAACACCTCATAGAATTCTTGTGAAGATGAAAAGAGACGGTAATTGTGAAAGATTCTGCAAACCACAAAGTTCTATTATTATTATCGCTAATTGTTGTTGTTAATTTCTATATTGTAAGTATCTAATCATACTAACCATGTAGTATGGGCTCAGAAATAATCATGGATGGGTTTATGAAGTTCTTTTTTTTTTTTTTTTTGGCGGCTAGCTAGTATGGGGATCCGAGTCCTTGATCTTGATGCTATCAGCACCATGCTCTCCCAAGCAAAAAACCTTTCCTCCAGTAATCTGTCAGATTATAACACTGCTCTGTGCCCCTCATCAAGTGTGTTCCATTTGTATGATGTAAATTTGCTGCTCATGTAGTGATTTTCCTAATTGTTAACAGCATCTATTGAGAAGAAATCCAGTATTGGTCAGTTTGGAGGCCCCTAGCCCTCCCTTAATATTGTACAGGACCCCTAGTATTTATACAATTTGGGAAAATTGAGGAAGATCTTCTAGTGTTCAGTGTACATGGCCACTGTTAATGCTCATTGTCCATGTCTACATGGCCCAGGTGAAGCCAGTAGTCAGTTCATAGTGTTCATTCCTGCTGTGGCAAGTTTCACCACTGTGAGCTTTGCCATCCAAAGTAAGGCTACAGTGTGAGTGCCAAGTCCACAGGCATCCACATAGTCAATCCCATAAGACCAGTGCACTGGTCTTCACAGAAGCCACCACCCCTTGGTCCTCCTAGTTTCTATAAATCCATTCCTCTTCACAAAGTGAGTCCCCAACGCTCTTCCCAAAGTAAACCCACATCCCTCTCTTTCTCTGACAAAACAAACACTTTCATCCTCTCCCGCTTCAGTACAATCTTGGTAAATCTCAGTGGAGCTGATGCATTTATAACACAAAGAGCTGGCTTGACATCCACAAACGCAATAGGAGAAATCACTTTATTTTTGTCCATTCCTCCACATTAACAACAAACATATTAAGAAATCAATAACTTATCTGTGACAATGCGGAAAATCATATACATTCTTGCTAGGTCATCAAGATAATCTCTTCTTCAATTTATTGATAAGTTTATGGCATGGCTTGAAATAGATTTCTCATACTGCAGATGTAGTTTCAGGTATCCATGGTTCTCAGCTTTCGGAAATAGTGACTTGAAGCAATCAAATGGTGACTGAAACAAGCAGATGACAACAGAAAAATGATAGGAATTCTTTTCCTATCCAGAATTTCTATTTCAGAAGTTCAAAAACTAATTTTATTTAATTTGGGGAGGGGCAAAATTTTCACCTTTATTTTTTAGAGTGTTCCAGTCCATGGATATGGTACTTCTCTCCATTTGTTTATCTATTTATTTAATATTTATTTACTTATGTTCTAAACATCTTTTTCTAATTGATAAAATTTTACATCTTTATCATATACAACATGATGTTTTAAAATATATATACATTGTGAAATGACTAAGTCTAAGCTAATTAACATACGCATTACCTCACATAGTTATCATTTTTGTAGCCAAGGATGAATATTTTAAAATGTCTTGACATCTTTCTTTCCAGTTGTCTTATTGAAAGGTTTTCAAGAGCCTTAGATTCTTGAAACACTGAATATATTGTCTTAATAGAAGAAATTGGCACAGACCCTGTCACATCATGGAATGAAAAGTGAGTCTTTCCGTGGGAGCCATGTGTTCTCTTCTTGACTCATCGCTTTCATGATTTCTGGTACCCCACAGTTCATTGACTCCTGTTATCTAAGGATCTGGGAAAGAAGAAGTCTGCTGTTACTCAGTTCTGCATATTGTTGTTCTATTTTCCAGAGTGTTGACAAAATCTTTTCTCAAGAATGATAAAATCAAAACTAGAGGAGAATCTCCAGTTTGCTGGGTTTGGGCTATAAATACCTAAGATAACAGCTCTTTGGGGGAAAGGTGGTCATATAAACATTTAAAAGCTAAAAGAGGGGAGTAGAACTCATTTAGTTCAATTTATATGTATTACAAATAAAAAAAGACCCAAAGAGGTAATTTGTCTGAGGTCACACATTAAGATGGTTATTCTTAAGTTATTTGGTTCAATACAAAACATTCCCATGAATATTCTCTGGCATGCGTGGACTGGCTCACTATCATCTAAGACTTGACAATAGGAGGACAATAGGAGTATTTCCTTGTTGCTGTTGTCCTCATCTCGTCGTTATTGTTACTCCTAATTTAGGGGGAAGAAAAGAGTACCTGACCTTTTGAGAACCTATTAAATTTAGTTTCCAGGTTTTTTATTCAATTGCTCTTTTAGCTAAACCTTATCTTACCTAGTCTTACCCACAAGTAAACCAGAGGTGACTGACCCCTTCAAGGGGCTGCATTTCCACCCCATACTCACATTGAGACGAAGTCACAGCACTTCATTGCAACCCAACAAAACACAAACCTATTCCAAAAAAGCGTTGTCAATTAATGCAGTTTTCCTAAACATTTCGGTAAAATTTTTTCCCTCCCCTACACCCACTATTTGTTTAAATTAATCTCCCTGGCACCCAGTCTTTCTCTCTCACAACTCAGTCTTCAGATTTTGTTTTTCCTCCTTTTTTCATCCCCATACAGCATCTGGGTGTCAGCTATTAAGCTATTTATTGTCTTTCAGCTTCAGCCTTCCTTTCTAGCTTTGTGATGCTTCGGACTGGGATTCCGCAAACACTTTCTGCTTTGCCATCTGGTTGTCTGTTATGTTCTGCTGGTAGGAGAAGGTAGAAAGAGACTAGAAGGCGGGAAGAGGGAGAAAGAATTCACTATTTCCTGTCTGCTTTCCATTATTCTCTAGGCGACTCCAGTAACGCATCTTTACCCTGGTACCACAGTTGGTTCCAGAAGCATAAGAAGCAGTTTCTAGCTTTCTTCCACCTGTTAGAATTAGCCTCCTAATGATGCCCCTAAGAGATATCAGCACCAGCCCAGCAGCTCTGCAGGGCCCCTCCTCGAAGCTCCTAGGCTTTCAAGAGCCCCAATCTTTTCTCTTAGTTCCGCCGGCACTAGGGATGGAAGCTACTTCCTGCAGTTCCTATCTCTGTATTAACTGAATTTCCTCCAGTACTTGCTTAACCAATTGCCCATATTAAACTTTCTTTGTTAAAATAGTGGTTGTGGTTACTCTCTTCCTGATTGGGCCCTGACGGACACATGCTCAGCATCTTACTGATGCAGGCCTTTCCTTCACCCCTCTCCTGGCTTCTGAACACCACTTAAAATGTTAAAGGAAGCACATCCACTCATAATTCTTCAAGCACGTCCCTGGGGGCTTCAGTTTTCCCTGGTCTGTCTCTTTTGTTTTTCAGTGTTAAATGATGAATAGAAAAATCCTGCTCAGAGAGTAGGTTCAAGATAGTCTTGGCTCTAAAACGAGAAGCTGAAAACCTGCTGTCTCTTGATTGGCTGTCAGACTCTTCATCAAAGCAGATGTCCTAGACCAATTTTCAGTGACTCTTCATCTTTAATTCAAGACCTTAAAAAGTCTGACAGACTTGCAGAAATGTGTTTCATCTGGGTAACCCAGAGGATCACAGATTGAACTTCCCCCATGGTAAAGAAAGAGATAGAAGCCCAAAAGGCAGCTCAGTCTGTGACATTGTTTGAGGACAATTCTGTATGAATTAAAAGCTATGGCCTGGAAATTACATGACCATCTGGTATAGACCAAATCCTCAGTTCTGAGTGGCCTGAGGAATGAATTGGAAAGGAAGGAGGTGACCTATACACTTTAGGTCTAGGAAATTGCCCAACAGTTTCAAACATCCAAAAGAAAAACAGTTTTGGAGGGAAAACACAACAAAGAATTTTTAAACAATTAAACGTCATTTATTATCAACACGGAAAATAATTATGATTCATTTAAATGCCCAACTTATCAATTACCATGTTGACTGCTTTTAAATTATTTTTCTTGGACTAATTTTTTCACTGTACTGGTTTTTTTTGTTTGTTTGTTTGTTTTAAAGATGACCAGTAAGGGGATCTTAACCCTTGACTTGGTGTTGTCAGCACCACGCTCTCCCAAGTGAGCTAACCAGCCATCCCTATCTAGGGATCCGAACCCGTGGCCTTGGTGTTATCAGCACCAGACTCTCCCAAGTGAGCCACAGGCCAGCCCTCCATGACCTTCTTTAATAGGAGGAAAACTCATGAAGTTTATAGGATATAAAGCCAAGTAAATGTTTGATGATGTCTGCCCAAAATGCTAGTTTTGGATTTAAGTTATTTATGTGAACAGTAACTAGATAATATTCATTCATTCAACAATAATAATTGATAATCTACTATGTACCAGCAACTGTTCTAGGCTTTGAGACAGAAATGCCTCTACCTTTATGGGACTTAAATTGTTATGGTGGAATACCACAATAAGCACAAAATTAAGTGAAATACAAGTGCTATGGAGAATATTAAAGCAGCAAAGAGGAATAGAAAGTATTAGGAGTGAAGGTGGAGTTGCAATAGTAAATTAAAATGTTCAGAGAAAAACCTACTGATGCTGAATGCTGGCTCCCCAAAATATCACTAAGATGACCTGTTGATTAAACAAAGCTGAGGGCTGGCTGCTTAGCTCAGTTGGTTAGAGGGTGGTGCTGATAACCGAGGTCTAGAGTTCCTCTGTACCAGCCAGCCATAAAAACAACACACACACACACACACACACACACACACAATAAATAAATTAATAAATAAAAACAAAGCTGAGCTTAGCCTTAGCTCAGCATGGGCAAACATTACTGCCACAGAGCCTTAGTAGCATTTCAGAAGAGGGAGGGCAAAGTCGGGACCCTGAGTCAGTTTAAGGCAGGACTTTTTCAATGCCAGTGCTTGGTTAAGATTGTGTTAGGATCATGACTTAGTAGTTTAGGATTTGTGGTCCTAGCAAAGTGAAGATGTAACAGAAAGTTTTCAAAGAGTTTGGGTTCAAGGAGTCTTGGAGTTTCAACTGTAGTTGGAGGCTTTCTGTGAAAAGTTGGTGGCCTTTCAGGAAGTTCCTGGAATGTTATTTACAACTTTTATTTTCCTCAGCAAGAGTTTCTAAAATAGTAGCGTTATGTTGATGAAACCTAGGAATAATAAAGACATGTAAACATACACAGTAAGCTATGTGGGTGTGTATAGTTTCCATTTCCCTGAGAAAGGGAAATTTGAGCCCACGCCCGAGGAGTGAGGGAATGAGCCATGCCAACACTTGAGGGTAGAGGGTTCCACGTCAGGCCTATGTCCAACATTTGTAGGGCCTGGAGCAAGAGTATAAATGGAGGTCCACATATTATATGCATAAGTATTTAGAAGTTAGAAACAAGTTACCAAACTCTTAAATAAAATGTTTTAGTCTTCTACCTTGATAAATACATGAATAACTTCATAATGACAAAGTTTTAAAGCCAGATGCAAAGGTATAGCTTTTATATGCCTTAAAATCATTGAAGACAACTGATGTATTCACACTTGTGTTTATCTGGGTATTCTGTTGATGTTTGGATGAATAATAAAATAAGGACACACATACCTTTTAAATCATTATATGCTTACTTCATAAAATTTTATTTCTTAGCCTTCATTTCAGCAAGATCATAAATTGTTATATAAAGATTTTTTACATATTTTGTTTTTCTGTTGACCACAATGACATAAAAATGTGCTGTTCTATATGGTAACCACTAGCCGCATGTGGTCCTTGAGCACTTGAAATGTGGCCTGTCCAAATTGAGCTGTGCTACAAGTGTAAAACACACACCTGTTCCAAGATGTAATATGAAAAAAAATGTAAAATATCTCAATAATAATTTGTATATTGATTACATTTTGAAATGGTAATAATTTTGATATATAGGTAAATAAAATATATTAGTAAAATTAATTTTATCTTTTTTTACTTTTTTAATGTGACTTCTAGAAAATTTTAGAATTACTACGTGGCTCACATTTGTGACTCGTTATATTTCTCTTTTTTTTTTCAGCTTGTTGAGGTATAGTAGACAAATAAAAAGTGTATATATTCAAGGTATACAACCCATTGATTTGATATACATATACATTGTGTAATGATTAACAAAATCAAATTAACAGATCTATCACCACACATAGTTACCTTTTGCATGTGTGTGTGTGTGAGGATATGTAAGGTCTATTCTCTTAGTAAATTTCAAATAAACAATACAATACAATATCATTAACTATAGTCAACATGCTGTACATTAGACCCCCAGAACTTACATGTATTCATGTTATAACTGGAAGTTTGTACTCGTTGACCAACAGCTTCCCATTTCTCCCACCTCTCACCCACTGGCAATCACCGTTCTAATATCTGCTTTCATGAGATCGACTTTTTTAGATTCCATATATAAGTGAGAACATATAGTATTTGTCTGTGTCTGGATTATTTTATTTAACATAATGTCCTCCAGGTTCATCCATGTTGTAAAAATAACAGGGCTTTTTTAAGGCTGAATAGTATTCCACTGTGCATATATTTGTGTATAAGTCTGTTTTGTGTTGCTATAACAGAATACCTGAGACTGGGTAATTTATAAAGAACAGAAGTTTATTTGGTTTACGATTCTGGGACAGCTGCATCTGGCACGGGCCTCAGGCTGCTTCTACTCATGGCAGAAAGCGGCAGGCAGCAAGCAGGTACAAGCAGATCACATGGGGAGAGGAAGCAAGAGAGAGAGAGAGGAGTTGCCAGGGTCCTATAAACAACCCACTCTTCTGGGAACTAACAGAGCAAGAACTCGCTCATGCCCCACACCCCCAGGGAGAGCATTAATCCATTCATGAGGGATCCACCCCCATGACTCAATCAATTTCCAACACTTCCACATTCAGGATCAAATTTCCACATGAGTTTTGGCGGGGATAACACATCCAAATTCTATCAACATGTGTAAACAACTTAAGTTGTTTCTATATCTTGGCTATGTGAATTATGCTGAAATGAACATGGTGTGCAAATATCTCTTCTAAATATAGATTTCATTTCTTTTGGATATATACTCAGAAGTGAAATTGTTGGATCTCACAGTTGTTCTACTTTTAATTTTTTGAGGAACCGCCATACTGTTTTCCATAATATCTGTACCAATTTACATTCCCACCAGGAGTGTACAAGGGTTCCCTTTTCTCCACATATTCACCGAAATTGTTTCCTCTTATCTTTTTGATAATAGCCATCCTAACAGGTGTGAAGTGACAGCTCATTGTGGTTTTGATTTGCACTTCCCTGATGATTAGTGATATTGAGCACCTTTTCATATTTTGGTCATTTGTAGGTCTCTGGAAAAATATCCATTCAGATGCTTTGCCCACATTTTAATCAGGCTATTTGTGGGTTTTCTTGTTTTTGTTTTTGTTTTTTGCTGTTGAGTTGCATGAATTCCTTATATTTTGGGGGTATTAATCCCTTATCAGATATATGGTTTGCAAATATTTTCTCCCATTCTGTGAGTTGCCTTTTTATTTTGACTGCTTGCTGTGTAGAAGCGTTTTAGTTTTACATAGCCCCACTTGTTTATTTTTGCTTTTGTTGCTTGTGCTTTTGGTATCACAGTCAAATAACCATTGTTTAGACCAATGTCGAGTTTTTTCTCTATGTTTCTTCTAGAAGTT
Organism: Cynocephalus volans; assembly: GCF_027409185.1. Taxonomy (NCBI): domain Eukaryota; kingdom Metazoa; phylum Chordata; class Mammalia; order Dermoptera; family Cynocephalidae; genus Cynocephalus; species Cynocephalus volans. Next base: position 96,319,572 of record NC_084468.1, on the reverse strand, counting down.
TTAGCATTTCAGGTTTGCATTTAAGTCTTTAATCCACTTAAAGTTAATTTTTGTATATGGTATAAGATAGGGTCCAATTTTATCTTTTTGCATGTGAATATTGAGTTTCCCAAAGTCATTTATGGTAGAGACTATCCTTTCCCCATTGTGTATTCTTGGTACCCTTGTCAAGGATTAGTTGATCATATAATCTTTGGGTTTATTTCTGGGCTTTTTACTGTTTCATTGGTCTATGTGTTTGATTTTATGCCAGTTATGTTTTGATTACAGTTTTGAAAACATAATTTGAAATCAGGAAGTGTGATGGCAGCTTCTTTCTTTCTCGAGATTTCTTTGGCTATTTCAGGTTTTTGTGGTTCCATATGAATTTTAGAATTGCTTTTTCTATTTTCGTGAAAAATGCTATTGGAATTTTGTTAGGGATTGTATTGAAACTGTAGATTGTTTGGGGTAGTGAGAACATTTTAGCAATAGTAATTCTTCTAATCCATAAACGCAGGATATCTGTGTGTTCTTCAATTTCTTTCATCAATGTTTTAGAGTTTTTAGTGTACAAATTTTTCATCTCCTTGGTTAAATTTACTCAGTATTTTATTCTTTATGCTACTGTAAATGAGATTTTTTTCCTTTTTTTTTTTTTTTGGACAGTTTGTTGTCAGTGTATAGAAACACTAATTTATGTACGTTGATTTTGGTTTGGGGGGGTTGGGGGGGGTTGGGTGGCTGGCCTGCGCGGGTACCCAAACCCTTGACCGTGGTGTTACAAAACCATGCTCCAACCATCTGAGTTAACAGGCCAAACTGTATGCTGATTCTGTATCCCAAAATTTTACTACATTTGTTTATTAGTTCTAATGGTTTTCCGACACAGTCTTACAGGTATTCTAAATATAAGATCATGTCATCTGCAAACAGAGACAACTTTCTTTTTCAATTTAGATGCATTTTATTTCTTTTTCTTGCTTAACTGTTCTAGCTAGTACTTCAAGCACCTTTATCTTATTCATAATCTTAAAGGAAAAGCTTTTAGCTTTAGCTTTTCACCAGACAATATGATATTAGCTGTGTGCTTGTCTTATATAGGCTTTATTATGAAAAGAAGTTACACTTTGTCAAATTTTTTTCTGCATTTATTGAAATGATCATATGAGTTTATCCTTCATTCTGTTAATGTGGTTTATCATATTTATTGATTTGCATACGATGAACTGTCCTTTAATCCCAGGAATAAATCCCACTTGATTATGATGTATGATCCTTTTAACGTGCCATTGAATTTGGTTTGCTAATATTTGTTAAGGATTTTTTCATTAATGTCCATCAAAAATACTAGCTTATAATTTTCCATTCCTGTAGTATCCACATCTTTATTTGGTATAAGGGTAATCCTGGCCTCATAAAATAAGTTTGGAAGTGTTCCCTCCTTTTTGAGTTTGGGAAGCGCTTAAAGATTGGCATTAATTCTTCTTTAAATGCTTATTAGAATTCCCCCATGAAGCCATCTGGTCCTGGGTTTTTCTTTGTTGGAAGGTTTTTGATTACTGATTCAATCTCCTTACTCATTACTGGTCTGCTCAGATTTCTTACTTCTTTATAATTCAGTCTTAGAAGGTTGTATGTTTCTACTAATTTATCTATTTCTTCTGGGTTAATCCAATTTGTCATCATATAATTATTCATAGTAATCTTTTATGATTACTTGTATTTCTGTCATATAAATTGTAATATTTCCTCTTTCATTTATAGTTTTATTTACTTGAGTTTTCTTTTTTTTTTCTTGGTTAGTCTAGTTAAAGGTTTATCAATTTTGTTTAACTTTTCAAAAAACCACCTCTTAGTTTCATTGATCTTTTCTGTTCCCTTTGTAGTTTTATTTTATTTATTTCTGCTCTAATTTTTACCATTTTCTTAATACTTCTGACTTTGGGCCTAATTTGTCCTTCTTTTTCTGGTTCCTTGAGGTGTAATGTTAAGTTGTTTATTTGAGATCTCTCTTTTATCTTAATGTAGGCATTTAGCACTATAAACTCTCTTAGAACTGCTTTTGCTCCAGCCCGTAAGTTTTGATATGTTGTGTTTTTATTTTAATTTGCCTCAAAATACTTTTTGAGTTCTCTTTTGATTTCTTCTTTGCCCCATTAGTTGTTCTGGAGTATGTTATTTAATTTCCATATATTTGTGTATTTTCCAAAATTTCTCCTATTTTTGATTTCTAGTTTTATATTATTGTGATCAGAAAAGATACTTAGGATGATTTCAATCTTCTTTAAATTTGTTAAAACTTGCTTGACTCATATGATGTCTATTGGATAGTGCTAATCTAAAGAATTATAAAAAAAAATGTAATTGTCATCAAAGCATAGAAAATTTTAATGCATTATTAAAATGTAAATTACACTAATGTGTGAAATTTTAAATTTGTCAAATGTTTCTGTAAAAAAATAATTTTCTTCTAGAACATGTAAATTTATCTTTTTAGGTTAAAAAGCAAGCTATAATTAATAATTAATAAATATCAAAACTTTAAATGAAAGTAACTTCAACAAAGCTAAACTCTCAATTATTTGAAAATTTAATTATCTTATTGATTTTTTTTAAATACAAATCTATTCACAATTCTAGATTTTAATCTGTTTCTTATTAGTCTTATTTCCTACCACAGACTACCATTTCTTTTTCCCTTCATTACATGTAGGTCACTTCATATTCCCTTCAATATGACTGGGTCTTATTCACTCCAACTCTGTGTAATCTCACTTTTGCCCATTTCACTCCATAGACATTTCTCTCTCAAAAAGTCAAATAATTTTCTATTAATCAGGTTGAATAACCTCTCTGTGGCATTTTTACCACTCCACCATCCTGCAGCATTCAACTCTCCCTCTTTTGAAAGCATTTCCCCAATCCGTAACACCCTGATTTTCTCATTTTTCTCCTACTTCTCCAACCATGTCATCATCCACTATTCCAACCTCCAGACGACCCTTTAAATATTGGCATTTAATGAAGTTTCCCTAAGCACTTGTAAAATCTCACTATCCTCCTGGAGAAGTCTCTATTTGTGATGACTCACAACCTGTATCTCACCAACAAGCTCCATATACACATTTTTAACTCAACATTCCAAATCCATTCTTCCTCCTAGAAAACCAGCTCTCTTTCCTGTATCTCCTGTGTAAGCTAGTGACCAAGAAATCCTTCCAGTGACTCAGGCTCCAAGGCTAGAAGCAGGTGGAACCCCTTCCTTTCTCTTATTTTCTATTTTTAATCAGTAGCCACACTCTGTCAATATTACCTCCCCAATGATTCTGGAATCCTTTTCATTCATTCCAAAGCTCTAGTTCAGTTTCTCATTACAATAGCCTCCTAAATGGTACTATCATTTTTTTTTAAATCTTGGCCAATTTAATAAGGTAAAAAATGGTATCTCCTTATTGTTTTAATTTTTTAATTTCTTGGCTCGCTAGACATATCAGACACATCTTGTAACCTGTCTCACTTCTTCTATGCCCACTTTTACTCAATTTCTGCTGTAGGGGTCCAGATTTCAAGCAAGTGTAATTTGACAGCACCTTGCTTCACCTGTTCTGGAGCTTCTCTGGTGTTACACAATGAGAGATGCCTATGAGAACCAGATGCTGGCCACCAGTGCATATGCAAAACTGCAAGTGCAGGGGTTTAATCCCTGTGGGAAAACCTTTAGTCAATGGGTACAGGAGTGGTTAGGGTTTCAACACAGAAATTTGGTGGCACAATTCAGCCCATAACAGGGAAATTATTCATATGGGCTTAATCTAATTACACAAGCTCTTCAAAGCAGAAAACTTGTCACATGGCCCAAGATATCCATACTAAGAATGGTGGCAGTGGTCAGAGAAGGGCCAACTCTAGCATGAAAGTACAAACCATAACCCTTACGATAAAATGTAAGTAAAATTTAGCCTGGATTTAGTTCATATACTGTGAGAACATATAATATATAATTTAATATACATTTGTATAATGTATTATTTTATACACATTTATATTTATATATTATTTTATCAATAATATAATGTATAATTACATGTTCTATGAGCATATTATCATAATATATAATTTAATACATTATATAAATTAATAAATGCATAAATATATTATACACACATAAATAAATTAACAAAACTGCCCTTAGAGGAATGACCAGATCAGTGCTAGCCTGTGGACTACAATGCCAATCTTGTAGTTTAGGATTACCCATCAAACGAATGATTGAGTGAATATGCTCTCAAAGACTGGAGTTGGTAACTGCCATGGCTTTGTTGTGTGTTAATGTGGCTAGGCTGGACCACGTTTACCAGAAATCTCTTTCCTGTATGTTTTCGGTTAGAGTCACCACAAGAGAGAATCTTGCAGGAGATTTGAAGGGCAGAAATAGAGCAGAGCCCATTTGCAGCACATTGTCCCTGATCTGCCCGCTTACCTTGTTGACAGGATGTAGTCACCGACCTGCAACTGCTCCCCTCCTCTGGATCCTCCACAGCTTCTCTGACTCCAGGGTCTGGGGGGTATTTTTAGCTCCATGACAAGGAGCCCCGGTTTCTGCTCTGGATTTGACACATTTTTGATTGTTCTCATGGGTTCCTGCTTGTCCTTGCTCTTTCCCCCTTTGCTTTCACCTTCTATTCCCAACTGCCTGCCCTGTGGGCTTCAAAATTCCCAAAGCCAACAGGCAGATGACAGCCTTACAGAGACCACTTAATCAATTACCATGATTGTGAAAGGTCAGTCATATACATATACATATATACATATACATGTGTATACATACATAGACGTGTGTGTGTATACCTGGAGTTTCTGCTTCTCTGATCAAACCCTGACTGATATATTCACCCACACCTACCTATTTTGTATTTTTTTCTTATGACCATCAGGAAGAAAAGCTTAAATTTTTTTTTTTTTTTTTTTGGACCAGTAAGGGGATCGCAACCCTTGGCTCAGTGTTGTCTGCACCACGCTCAGCCAGTGAGTGCACTGGCCATCCCTATATAGGATCCGAACCCACGGCCTCAGTGCTACCAGCGCCGCACTCTCCCGAGTGAGCCACGGGGCCAGCCCAAAAGCCTAAAATTTTGAAAATGAGAGAGTGTGATTTCCTAAAAGTTAGATATTGCATGTGTTAAACCCTTGATAAAAATGTTAACCCACTAACATTTTAATTACATTAGGAATCCCCATTTGGCCACATCCCACTAAAATACTTTACCCAAGAAAATTTTCCTGATATTGTGTAGTCCATAAATATATACAATTGTCATGGGTCAATTGACCAAAAAGAAAAAGAAAAGAAATTTTCAGAGACAGAGGTAGATTAGAGGTTACCAGAAACTAGGGGGAAAGAATAATGGGAAGTTAATGCTTAATGGATATAGAGTTTGTGTTTAGGAAGACAAAAAAGTTTTGGAAATACATACAGGTGACAATCACACAGCATTGGTAATATAATTAGTTACATGCAACTGTATGTTTAAAAATGGTTAAAATGGCAAACCTTATGTTATATGTATTATACCACAATAAAAAAATTCATGATGTTGATAATATTGTAAGAAATTTTGTTGACAATTTCAGACAGTGTGAAGTTTTCAGGTGTATATAGTCAGTCATGACATGTAAAATAGAACATAATAAACACATCAAAATGTCAGGCCATTTGTGAAGAAATTTAAAATTGAATGGTGATTAGCCAAAGGTAATTTTGAATGAGGGAGAAAAATAAACAGAAATATTACATTATAAATAGTAGATTAAGAAACATAAGCAATTGTCCCTAAGATACTGAACTATTACTGTAAATATAAGAATTCATTACTTTTATCTTCATGATCCTTATTACTCTTTATGTTAATAAGATTGTGATATATCTTTTTTGTTTTATGGTAAGAGGTACATTCTATGTATGCTTTATCTACATATTTGATGTAAAATTAATAAAAATTAAATTTTAAATATACGTCATTAAGAGTATCAAGTTCAAGGTATTAATTGTATTTTGTGATAAGATCTAAGAATACACTCTTCTTGTTTGGGGGTAAATAATAACCTGCTTAGGAAATATATTTGGAAAGCATTAAAATTTTAGTTAAGAACAGAACTACAATAACTTTTCTTTCTCAATAGCATACCAAACAGACATAATTTTAATCACTAGAAGTGTTATGACACAATGGCCAAGAAAGTAAAAAAATTTCTTCTTTGAAGAATAATATCTTTTACCCCACACAAGGCAGTTTTAAATTGGGCTTTTCCAGAGAGAATCATATTAAAGATGATAATACCTAAAGCCACAAAGAACAAATAATTATTTTATTTCTTCACAAGAACTTTACTAAAATATCAAGGATAATGTGCATATCCCCCATAGTCAATAACAGGGGGAAAATACTTGAGCCAATTTGATAAAGCACATCATTCACAAAGATATCCCACACTTTTACCAACATTCATGTTCACTGACTTTTCAGTAAAGTTTAAACTGCACACATTCAAATTAAAAGTGTGAAAAGTACTTTCAGACACCAAAGTAATCATAAAAACATATAAACCTACTGAGGTAAGTGACAAGGATAGATTTGTTTTGGTTTGGTTTTTTTGTTGTTGTTGTTTTATTTGTCTTTTGTGTATTTAAAATTTTTTATTGATTAGGTAAAATTTGCACATAGTATAACATTCAAAAGCTACCAAGGGATATACAGTGAAAAGGAAGTTGCTTTTCTATGTCTGTCCCTCAGCCACTCAGTTCCCCTCCCCAACCACCAATGTTAGCTGTATATTCTTCTTGTATATTCTTCCAGAAATAGCCTATGCACATACAAACATACTATAAGCACACTATACGGATTCTTCTACTTATGATTTTTTTCATTCAAAACTGTTTGAGATTATTTTCTATCAGTCTGTAAAGTGCTGCCAACTTTTTTCCCTTATTCTTTTTTTTTTTACCATAAAACAAGTCTTAATACATTTAAAAAGACTACGACCATAGAAAATATGTTCTTTAACCACAATAACAGAAGGAAATTTAGAAAATTCACGAATGTTTGAAAATTAAACAATACTCTCCTGAAAAACAATGGGTAAAAAGAAAAATCACAAGGAAGTTAGAAAGTACTTTGAGATACAAATCAAAGCACAACATATCAAAATTCATAGGATGCAGGACTCATGCAGTGCTTAAAAGAAAATTTACACTTGTAAACAGCCGCATTAAAAATAAGAAAAATCTCAAATCAGAAATGTAAACATCTACCTTAAGAAAATAGAAAAAGAGCAAACTAAACCAAAAGCAAATATAAGTAGGAAATAACAAAGATTACAACAGAAATATATGAAATAGGGAATTAAAAAACAATAGAGAAAAACAACAAAACCAACAGTTGATACTTTAAAAAGATCAACAAAATTTGCAAACCTTTATCGAGATTGACCAAGAAAAAAAGAGAGAAGACTGAAATTACTAAAATCAGAAATAAAGCAGGGGCATTATTACATTGTCATTATGGTTTTATGTGGTGGTAAATTTTAGTTTCTTTCTCTTTTTTGATTGCATTTTTGTTTTACCAGTGGGTTTTGTTCTTCCTTGTGTATTCGTGGTAGTGATTATCAGTCTTCAGATTCCAGATGCAGGACTTCCTTGAGGATTTCTTATAAGGCTGGTCATGTGGTGGTGAACTCCTGAAGTTTTTGTTTATCTGGAAAATACATTATTTTCCCCTCATTTCTTAAGGACACCCTTGCTGGGTACAGTATTCTCGGCTGGCAGTTTTTTCTTTTAGTATTTTGAATATATCATCCCATTTTCTTCTCATCTGTAGAGTTTCTGTTGAGAAACCTGCTGTTAGTCTGATAGGGCCTTCCTTATAGGTGACTTGATGCTTTTCTCTTGCTTCTTTTAAACTTCTCTCTTTGTCTTTAAGCTTTGTCAGTTTGACTATAATATGTACTGGAGAGGATCTTTTGGGGTTGAATCTGTTTGGGGATCTTTGAGCCTCCTGAATCTGAAGGTCCATGTCTCTTCCTATACCTGGAAAGTTTTCCATTATTATTTCATTGAATAGGTTTTCCATGTCTTTTCCTTTCTCCTCCTCTTCTGGAATACCCATGATTAAAATGTTTTATGCTTAAGGTTGTTTAATAGCTCTCTTAGATTTTCTTTTTTTTAAATTCTTTTTTCCTTTTATTTTGTCCACCTGGGTTATTTCTAAAAGACTATCTTCAAGATGAGAAATTTCTTCTTCTGCTTCTTCTAACCTGCTGCTTAAGCTTATAGGTTGTGTTTTTTATTTCACTGAGTGAATCTTTCTTTCTTTTATTTATTTATTTATTTATATATTTATTTATTTATTTTTATTTATATTTATTTTTTTTTTAATTTTATTTTGTCAATATACATTGTGACTGATTATTGCTCCCCATCACCAAAACCTCCCTCCCTCCTCCCTCCCCCCCTCCCCCCTAACAATGTCCTTTCTGTTTGCTTGTCGTATCAACTTCAAGTAATTGTGGTTGTTATATCTTCTTCCCCCCTCTCCGGTTTTTTTTTTTTTTGGTGTGTGTGTGTGTCTGTGTGTGTCTGTGTGTCTGTGTGTGTGTGTGTGTGTGTGAATTTATATATTAATTTTTAGCTCCCTCCAATAAGTGAGAACATGTGGTATTTCTCTTTCTGTGCCTGACTCGTTTCACTTAATATAATTCTCTCAAGGTCCATCCATGTTGTTGCAAATGGCAGTATTTCATTCGTTTTTATAGCTGAGTAGTATTCCATTGTGCAGATGTGCCACATTTTCCGTATCCACTCATCTGATGATGGACATTTGGGCTGGTTCCAACTCTTGGCTATTGTAAAGAGTGCTGCGATGAACATTGGGGAACAGGTATACCTTCGACTTGATGATTTCCATTCCTCTGGGTATATTCCCAACAGTGGGACAGCTGGGTCGTATGGTAGATCTATCTGCAATTGTTTGAGGAACCTCCATACCATTTTCCATAGAGGCTGCACCATTTTGCAGTCCCACCAACAGTGTATGAGAGTTCCTTTTTCTCCGCAACCTCACCAGCATTTATCGTTCAGAGTCTTTTGGATTTTAGCCATCCTAACTGGGGTGAGATGGTATCTCAGTGTGGTTTTGATTTGCATTTCCCGGATGCTGAGTGATGTTGAGCATTTTTTCATATGTCTGTTGGCCATTTGTATATCTTCCTTAGAGAAATGCCTACTTAGCTCTTTTGCCCATTTTTTAATTGGGTTGCTTGTTTTCTTCTTGTCAAGTTGTTTGAGTTCCTTATATATTCTGGATATTAATCCTTTGTCAGATGTATATTTTGCAAATATTTTCTCCCACTCTGTTGGTTGTCTTTTAACTCTGTTAACTGTTTCTTTTGCTGTGCAGAAGCTTTTCAGTTTGATATAGTCCCATTTGTTTATTTTTCCTTTGGTTGCCCGTGCTTTTGGGGTCATATTCATGAAGTCTGTGCCCAGTCCTATGTCCTGAAGTGTTTCTCCTATGTTTTCTATAAGAAGTTTTATTGTTTCAGGGTGTATATTTAAATCCTTAATCCATTTTGAGTTGATTTTAGTATATGGTGAGAGGTATGAATCTAGTTTCATTCTCCTGCATATGGATATCCAGTTATCCCAGCACCATTTGCTGAAGAGGCAGTCCCTTCCCCAGTGTGTAGACTTGGTGCCTTTGTCAAAGATCAGCTGACGGTAAGCGTGTGGGTTGATTTCTGGATTCTCTATTCTATTCCATTGGTCAGTGTGTCTGTTTTTATGCCAGTACCATACTGTTTTGGTTATTATAGCTTTGTAGTATAGCTTAAAGTCAGGTAGTGTTATGCCTCCAGCTTTATTTTTTTTGCTCAGCATTGCTTTGGCTATGCGTGGTCTTTTATTGTTCCATATAAATGTCTGGATAGTTCTTTCCATTTCTGAGAAAAATGTCTTTGGAATTTTGATGGGGATTGCATTGAATTTGTATATCACTTTGCGTAGTATGGACATTTTCACTATGTTGATTCTTCCAATCCAAGAGCATGGGATATCTTTCCATCTTCTTGTATCCTCTCTAATTTCTCTCAGCAGTGGTTTGTAGTTCTCATTATAGAGATTTTTCACCTCCTTGGTTAACTCAATTCCTAAGTATTTTATTTTTTTGGTGGCTATTGTAAATGGGCAGGCTTTCTTGATTTCTCCTTCTGCATGTTCACTATTGGAGAAAAGAAATGCTACTGATTTTTGTGTGTTGATTTTGTATCCTGCTACTGTGCTGAAATCATTTATCGATTCCAAGAGTTTTTTTGTAGAGGTTTTAGGCTGTTCATTATATAGGATCATGTCATCTGCAAACAGGGACAGTTTGACTTCATCTTTTCCGATCTGGATGCCCTTTATTTCCTTCTCTTCTCTGATTGCTCTGGCTAGTACTTCCAACACTATGTTGAATAGGAGTGGTGAGAGTGGGCATCCTTGTCTAGTTCCTATTCTTAAAGGAAAAGCTTTCAGCTTTTCCCCCTTCAGGATGATATTTGCAGTGGGTTTGTCATATATGGCTTTAATTATGTTGAGATACTTTCCCTCTATACCTAACTATAGAGGGTCTTTGTCATGAATGAGTGCTGAACTCTATCAAATGCTTTTTCAGCATCTATAGAGATGATCATATGGTCCTTGTGTTTGAGTTTATTAATATGGTGTATCACATTTATTGATTTGCATATGTTGAACCAACCTTGCATCCCTGGGATGAATCCCACTTGATCGTGGTGAATAATTTTACGTATGTGTTGCTGTATTCTGTTTGCTAGTATTTTAGTGAGGATTTTTGCATCTATATTCATCAAGGATATCAGCCTGTAGTTTTCTTTTTGGGTTATATCTTTACCTGGTTTTGGTATCAGGATGATGTTTGCTTCATAGAATGAGTTTGGGAGATTTGCGTCCGTTTCAATCTTTTGGAATAGTTTGTAAAGAATCGGTGTCAATTCCTCTTTGAATGTTTGGTAAAATTCTGCTGTGAATCCATCTGGTCCTAGGCTTTTCTTTGTTGGGAGCGTTCTGATAACAGCTTCAATCTCCTTTATTGTTATTGGTCTGTTCAAATTTTCTACATCTTCATGGTTCAGTTTTGGGAGATTGTATGTGTCCAGAAATTTATCCATTTCCTCCAAGTGTTAGGTTGTTCACTTGCCATCTTTCCATTCTTCTGAAGTGAGCATTTAATGCAATAAATTTCCCCCTTAATACTGCTTTTGCAGTATCCCACAGGTTTTGGTATGATGTATCATTGTTTTCATTAGTTTCAAGAAATTTTTTGATTTCCTGCTTGATTTCTTCTTGGACCCATATGTCATTAAGTAGAATGCTGTTTAATTTCCATGTGTTTGTATAGTTTCCAGAGTTTCGTTTGTTATTAATTTCTAGTTTTAAGACATTGTGGTCTGAGAAGATACATGGGATAATTCCAATTTTTTTGAATTTATTGAGACTTGATTTGTGACCTGATATGTGATCTATCCTGGAGAATGATCCATGTGCTGATGAGAAGAATGAATATTCTGAGGTTGTTGGGTGGAATGTTCTGTACATATCTGCCAATTCCAATTGGTCTAGAGTCTTGTTTAGATCTTGTGTTTCTCTACTGATTCTTTGCCTAGATGATCTGTCCAATATTGACAGTGGGGTGTTCAGGTCCCCTACTATTATGGTATTAGTGTCTATTTCCTTCTTTAGGTCTTATAGAGTTTGTTTTATAAATCTGGCTGCTCCAACATTGGGTGCGTACATATTTATGATTGTTATGTCTTCTTGATGGATCAGTCCTTTTATCTTTAAGTAGTGTCCCTCATTGTCTCTTTTTATGGTTTTTAGTTTAAAGTCTATTTTGTCAGATATAAGAATAGCTACTCCAGCTCGTTTTTCTTTTCTGTTTGCATTGTAAATCTTTTTCCATCCTTTCACTCTTAGTCTATGTGAATCTCTATGGGGGAGGTGGGTCTCTTGGAGGCAGCATATAGTTGGGTCCTCCTTTTTGATCCAGTCAGCCAGTCTGTGTCTTTTGATTGGTGAATTTAAGCCTTTTACATTGAGTTGTTATTGAAAGGTGTTATTTATTCCTAGCATTTTATTGGTTGTTTGGTTGTCTTAGGTGTCTTTTGTTCCTTGCTTTCTGATTTACTGTTTGGTTTCTGTGTTTGTTGGTTCCTTAGGTTGTAGATATCATTTTGGTTTGCTTGTTTTCTCTTCATGAATGCCATTTTTATTATACTAGTGGGTTTTGATTTTTCTTGGGATTTTATGGCAGTGGTAGTTATTTTTCAGGAACCAAACCCAGTACTCCCTTGAGGATTTCTTGTAAGGGTGGTAGTGTGGTAGTGAACTCCCGCAGTTTTTGTTTGTCTGAGAAATATACTATTTGCCCTTCATTTCGGAAGGATAGCCTTGCAGGGTAGAGTATTCTTGGCTGGCAATCTTTGTCTTTTAGTATTTTGAATATATCATCCCATTCCTTTCTAGCTTTTAGGGTTTGTGATGAAAAGTCTGATGTTAGCCTGATTAGGGCTCCCTTATAGGTGATTTGACGCTTCTGTCTTGCAGCTTTTAAGATTCTCTCTTTGTCTCTGAGTTTTGCCAATTTGACTATAACATGTCTTGGAGAAGGCCTTTTTGGGTTGAATATGTTTGGAGATCGTTGAGCTTCCTGGATCTGAATATCTGTGATTTTTCCTATACCTGGGAAATTTTCTGCCACTATTTTGTTGAATATGTTTTCAATGGAATCTCCATTTTCCTCCCCTTCTGGAATACCCATGACTCGAATATTTCAGCGCTTAAGGTTGTCTGATATCTCTCTCAGATTTTCTTCAATGTCTTTGATTCTTTTTTCTTTCTTTTTGTCTGCTTGTGTTATTTCAAACAGCCCATCTTCAAGTTCAGAGCTTCTCTCTTCAACTTCGACAAGCCTGCTGGTTAAACTCTCTGTTGTGTTTTTTATTTCACTGAATAACTTCTTCAGTTCAGCAAGTTCTGCTACATTTTTTTTCAGGACATTGATTTCCTTGTACATTTCCTCTTTCAGATCCTGTATACTTTTCCTCATTTCATCATGATGTCTAGCTGAGTTTTCTTGTATCTCATTCAGTTTCCTTAGAATTGTCACTCGAAATTCCTTGTCAGTCATTTCAAGGGCTTCTTGTTCTATAGGATCTAGAGTTTGAGATTTATTAACTTTTGGTGGTGTACTTTCTTGATTTTTTGTATTTCTGGTATCTTTTTTTTTTGATGTTTATTCATTGTGGCAGGGGGTTTCACAGTCCACCGGTTTGAGACTAATGACTAACTAAGATGTTGCTGTGGTTGCCAATTTCGTATGGCTACCTCCGTGACTGCTCAGTTGGCCTCTAGTGCCTTGTGTGTATGGTTGCCTCAGGTCTTTGGCATCTCCGGGGAGCCACCTTTCTGGTCAGCTTGGACTCTGCTGGGCTGGTGGATCACGTACCACAGGGTGTGTGATCTCTGTTGAGCTTTCACTTCCCGTGCAGGACTTCTCCCTGTTCTGTGTGCTCTGGCCCGGGCTGTTGGATCGTGCAGTGGTGACCCCACAGGGTGTGTGGTTTCTGTCGAGTCTCCACCTCCCTGGCCGCACGTCTCCCCACTCTGTGCGCACTGTGCTGGGCTGGGATGTGTCTTCTGCAACCCTCGTCTATCAGCTGGGCCTTCAAGACCCTGCTCGGCACCGCCTCGCCCAGGAAGTCTACCAGGTTTCTGCTAGGCACAGACGACCGGTCGCTCTGGGTGCATTTGTAGCACTGTGTAGATCTTTCTCGGGACTTGTTCACCTTTGTATCCCCCCGGCATGGACTAAGTCTAGCGCCCGCCTGCAGCCAGCTCTCCGGCAGGTTCAAGCGAACTTGGGAACTCTCCTACCACACTATTCCCAACCAGAAATTGGTTAGGCGTTTTTCCGAACTGGTGGCTGCAGAGATGGTATCTGCCTCCCAGTAACAGGAAGTTTACCAGGGGCCGGAGTCCAGGGTGTGGTGGAGTGACAGTCGACCCCACCTGTACTTCCTTGCCCTCCCAACACTGGCCAGGGACGCCCCACGCCACCAGCCCCGCCAGAGAACCGCGGAGGGAGTGGGAGAGGAGGCCACCCCGCAGGCCCCGGGAAGCCCCGCGCTGGGGCAAGCAAGTGGGAAGGCTCAGTGAGGAGCCGAGCTGAGCTGGGCCGGAGCTGCCAGCACCTGGGAAAATGGAGGCAGTCCCAGGGCGGTGAGAGACCCAGTGATGCAGGCAGAAGCCAGGTGGGTGTCATCCCCCCGGAGCAGGGCTGGGCCAGGGGTCACTCACAGGGCTGTGCCAGGTTGGGCGCTCACTCTCTGCCTCTGATTTGTCGCCTTTCCCGTTCTCGGCCGCTGCCGCCTCGGGCTGTTCAGTCGGTCTCGCGGCGCGGCTCGGGCGCTCCCAGGAATCTTCTTTTATGCCCGAGTGAATCTTTCAATTCCATGAGTTCTGCTACATTCCTTTTTAAGGTATTAATCTCTTTGTAAATTTTCTCCTTCATAACCTGGATTTTTTTTCTTGTTTTGTTAGGCTGTCTGAGACTTCTCATATCTCAGTGAGTTTCCTTAAGATTGTTGCTCAGAATTCCTTTTCAGTCATTCCAAGGGTTTCCTGCTCTACAGGGTCAGGTGTATGAGAATTACTGTATTCTTTTGATGGTGTCATATTTTCTTGGGTTTTCATATTTCTAGTGTCTCTATGTTGATGTCTGGCCATCTGGTAGAGCAGTTGCTGCTTCTGTTACTCTGGAGTGGGCTTTGGGGAGAGAGATATCCTTTTCTTTTTCCAGCCTCTGCTGATGACTCTCCTTGTGTCAATGCAGTTGAGTGTCTAGTGGGCCACCTGCATGGTAGCTGTGGCTACTGCTGTGACATTGAGCCACTTTTGCAGCAGCCATGCCTGTAGCAGTGGTTGTGGTGGGCCACCAGCATGGAAGTGGTGGTTTTGGTGTTCTCCTTGCCTGCTTCTGTGTGGGGCATGCCACCCTTGGCTCCTGCTTAGGCTCCCAGGCATGCTCTGCTTCTTGTATGCTTCCAAGCAGAAGGGTCTGCCCTTGGCTCCTGCCTAGGACCCAGGGCATGCTCTTGATAAGGACCAATTAGGATACAAGCAAATGGCTTGTTCATTTACATGTAGGCATTGTCTAAAACCCCAATTTTCTCCCGATCAGGGTCAAGATCTCCTACCTGCCTATTTGAAAATTGGCACTTTTCCCCTAATGAGCCCACATACATGCTTAACAAATCTTAATTGTGTTGATTTACTGTTCAAGTTTGCAAAATTGTTTTGGTTCATAGAGCTTAAGAGTATTCCCCTTAAAGTACATTGTGCATACTTCCACTACATTCTCATGGGTATCAATTGATTACATAATTTTTCAGGGCATAATATTAAAATATTAAGTGAAAACAAATGCATACTTTTCAGCAATACTCTCTGCAGACCCTCCTTCAGCCCCTGTCAGAGGCTACTCAAAATGCTCTTATTCATCAACAGTACCTATATCTGCGCTTTTTGCATTTCATCCATATTGAGCAGCTAGTACCCAGTACAAGTACTATAAGGGATAATGTAAACTGCAGAACATGTTTGCTGTCCTAAAGAAGTCACTCTAGGTGAGACATTGATGAGCTTAAATAATTGGGATGGTCATGTGTGAAAAGACCTTGGTGAGGGCTTTGTTCATCATCATCTCTTCTTCTGGGAAAAGATGTGCACGTTGTACTTTTTTTAAAGAAAACCTGCTGACCAGTACATAATCATGCCTTCTAAACCTTATGTAAGCCTTAAAGGAGGATGCTGCTCAAGATTAGAACAGAATTCCCTGGGAAAGATACTTTTTAGTAAGCTGTTTCTGTTACGACCACCACCTCTCCATGAATTGCAGATTTTTGCTGGCTTGTGTAGATCTCCTGCAATATATAGTTTATACCTAGAAATGTTGATTGTTCTAAGTCACCCCAAATTCATCTCTTAAATACAGTGAAAGAATGAGTCTTGAGTAAAGTTCTTGCTACATTCATACATGCTAAAACTTTTCTGTACATTTGATCCTAAACCAATTCTGATGATAGCACTGACATAAACATTTACACATTCTAAACCTGATTGTACCTCCACCAAGTTTACAAAGCATCTTAAATTCACCTTGCTATATCCTGAAGTTTTTAAGGAAAAAGATGTAAATGCTTACTCATTTTGTATGCTGAAGAGAAAAAAACACTAGCAAAGAAAGACACTGATGATATTGGAGTGAGGCTGTATTAGTTCATTTATGTTGCTTATAACAGAATACCTGAAACTGGATATTTTATGAAGAAATGAATTATTTCTTACAGTTTGGAGGCTCAGAAGTCCAAAGTACAGGGAACACTTCTGGTGAGTGCCTTCTCCTGAGTGGGAACTCTCTACCAGTACCTGGTGACAACCAGAGTGTCACATGGCAAGAATGGGCTGAGCAAGAGAAAGAGTTAACCTCCTCACTTGCCCTCTTTCTAAAGCCATCAGAACCATGCCCATTACTCCAGGAATGGATCTATCCATTCACAGGGGCACAGTCTCCACAATCTAATCACCTCTTAAAAGCCCCACCATTCAGGGGCCGGCCCATGGCTCACTCGGGAGAGTGTGGTGCTGACAACACCAAGTCAAGGGTTAAGATCCCCTTACCAGTCATCTTTAAAAAAAAAAAGCCCCACCTTTCAAATACCATAATTGGATTTCCTACCCTCTTAATGCTGTTACAATGGGGGTCAAGTTTTCAATACATGAACTTTTGGGGGATACAATTGACCTATAGCAGAGGGGGAATTGAACAACAAAGCAAAGTGCCCAAAGGCCAATGGAGTAGGGACAGGGCACAAGGGGCAGTATTGTCACTGAATAAGCTGTTGATCTAGATGAGTGGGTATCAATAAGTTTGTAAGCACATGGGAAGATAGTTGAGAAAAAAAAATACCCAATTTATCAATTTTCCAAAGCAAACGCATGGGCTCCTAGGAGTAAGGGTTTTGGTCTAATGCTTGAGGAAGATTTAGAATAGCCATTGAGAAGTAGGGCAGAGAAAGCTATATATTTACAGGTAGTATGGAAAGCTCATAAAGTGGGGTGGAGACAATGAGTTTGCAGCAGTGCCAATCCATATGTTGTCAGTGGTAGTCAGTCCAGGTATAGGAGGTCAGGGAGTTGAACAAATAGGATAAAAATACATATTAACCACCTTGAATGCCAGGAGCTTTATTTGTACAATTGATGCAAAATTCTTTGACCAGTGAATGATATTATAAGAGCAATATCTTGCAGTAGGGTATGGAATGGAGAGGAACAGCATTAGTCCACACATTAGGTAACAAGGACAGGAATGAGGTCAGAAACAGTGTTAACATAAAGGAAGAGAAGAGGTTCAAGCCACATGCTCAGAAAGTAAAATGACTTCATGACTGATCAATCAAATGAAGTGCAAGAAATGAAAGTGTCTAATATTCTGAACCAGGTTAATTTGAAGAATTACATAGTAAATTTTCTGTACTTCCCAAAAGAATGTAAAGTGAAATCAATCAATATACTAGAGAAGTTGGAAGAATTAGACTTATTTTTGATGGTCACGTTAGGAGGAAGGAGTCTTGAAACAAGTTATTCTGAGGCAACAGCAGGTTCAGCCTAGTGGAAATAATAAGCAGGCAATGGGTGCTGTTAGAGGTTGTGGCAGGGATGCAGATTTGAGGGAAAATTACACAGAAGAGGTTGTGGAGAATCAAAAGAGAAGGAGAGAAAAGAAAGAAAGGGGGAAAAAAGATTTTTAAAGAAAGCTTCTGAGACATCACAGGAAAAGAAAGTTTAAAGAAATAAGCATTCAGTGGTATCGGCCACACCATATTTCTGCAGGGATCACTGGCAAGCATGGGCTCCTCTGCAACAGCACATGACTAAGGTGACCGGGGAGGAAGCAGAAGCAAGCTGATGATAGCTCTCTACAAAAGATGACTTTGCTTGTTATTAGTTTCTCTTGGGGTTGAATTATCTCACTGAAAATTTCATATGTTGAAGTCCTGACTCCCAGTTCCTCAAAATGTGACCTTATTTAGAAATAGGGTCAGCCTGGCAGCATGGTGGCTGTGGCAGGCGCCCCTTTTCTGGGTCCACTGTGCCTCCTTGGCCACTGCCACCGGAGGAGCCGTCCACCAGCAGGTCCAAGGCAGACCCCCACTCTCCACAGAAACTCATCCTCAAGGTGTACAGATCTGTCAGAAGACCATCTTCAAAGAGAGGATGCTCACCAAACAGAACAACTCATTCCAATGATGCAAATGGAGATACTTCCAGCTTCAAGGGCAAACGCTGCACTATGCCAAAGTCAATCACATTTGATGAGGTTGATCTGACAGATGCTTGTGTGGCTGAAGCCGGCACCAAAAATGTCAACAACAGCTTTATGGTCATCATTCCATCTAGGAAGCTCATTCTGTGTGCTGATAACAGAGAAGAAATGGAAGCTGGACTGCAGCTTTAAAGACTGTCCAGACCAGGGAGCATTTTGAGCCTACCCATTACAGCATGGACCGTTTCTCAGGGATGCACAATTGGTACGCATGTTCCCACACGCTGCCAACCTACTGCAATGTGTGCAGTCAGGCTCTGTCCAGAATCATGTCCCACGGACTATCCTGTGAAATGTGCAAATTTAAGGCCCACAAATGGTGTGCTGTGAGCATGGCCAATAACTGCAAATGGACCACGATGGCCTTGATCAGGAAGGACATCATAAAGGAGGAGGATGGGATCACCATAGCCCACTAGTGGCTGGAAGGAAACCCGCCCTTGAGCTCCAAGTGCACAGTGTGTAACAATATCTGTGACAGCATGCTGTGCCTGCAGGACTGACACTGCCTCTGGTGCAAGGCCAAGGTTCACATGTCATGTAAAGAATCCTTAGTGACCAAATGCCCACTCGACCTGAGTAAGGTGTCGATCATCCCTCCCACAGCCCTCAACAGCATCGACTCTGATGGGTTCTAGAAGGCCACCTGTCCTCTGTCTTGCACAAGCCTGCTGTTGGTCTTCATCAGTTAAAAAATGGGGACAACCAGGGTGTGAAGTTCCTCAGAATAGTCAAACAGCTGCTGAACCCTGCCCAGGTCTTTGACTTCATGAATAGACAACTGTACCTTGTCTTATGGTTATTCCAGAAGTTTGACACATTTTGGATTCTATTTTGTGACTGGGATGGCAATGTTGGCTGGGTCCTCTCTGAAATCAACAGCTTTAGCCTTCACAAAGGCTGCTGCCCCTTGGGTCGGGGAACAGCCTAGGACGTGTGCTCTGCTGGGGCTTAGCCTGCGATGAGATACCCAGCTCCCCCAGATCCTGGAAAAGCTGGAAAGACCCAGCACTAAGATGTTGGACAGGTGGAACATCACGGTAGAGGATACCAACCTCCCTCACCAGGCCTCCTCCTCCACTGTCACTGAAGACTTGAGTGAGAATTCCGATGTGCAGCACATTCCCTTCTGTGACGACTCAGTGGCAGCCCATCTTTCTAAAATCCTGACCTCAGACCAGCATTCAGTGGTGATCTCCTCAGCCAAAGTGCTGTGTGAGACCATGAAGGACTTCAGAGTCCCGGGTGAGGAAGGTCTATGGAAGACGACCGAGAGCTTGGAGGAGTCAGAGGTCACAGCCAAGAAATGCTTGGTCCTGAAAGAGAAGCTGGACTCTCTCCTCAAGACCTCAGATGATGAGTCCCTGGCCTCCTCCTCTCTGTCCAACCCACCCACCACCAGAGATAGGGATGGGGTGGGCAGTGCCTGCAGCTCCTCCAGGGACAGGTCAATGAGATAGGCATGCTCTGCCCCATGGCAGATATTCCAGCCTTGGGAACAACTCATGCTGACAGCCAACAGCCTGAAGAAATCATTCACCAACCACAGAACACATGGAAAGAGCTGTTGATGAGCAGAATGCCCAGACCCAAGAGCAGGAAAGGTTTGTCTTCAGTCTCAATCAGAAGAGAAGATGGATAACAGGGTGTGTCCTCTGTGATACGACAGTGAGAACTGCGGGGTCACCAAAGGGAGGAGCCACTACAAAGTATCTAAATTGTCATGTGTATTCGTCCATTTTCTGTTGCTATAACAGAAATACCTGAGACTGTGTAATTTATAAAGAACAGAGGTTTATTTGGCTACAATTCTGAGACAGCTGCATCTGGTGTGGGCCTCAGGCTGCTTCTGCTCATGTCAGAAAGTGGCAGGTACAAGTAGATCACATGGTGAGAGGAAGCAAGAGAGAGAGAGGGGAGGTGCCAGGGTCTTTTAAACAACCAGCTCTTATGGGAACTAATAGAGCAAGATCTCACTCAGGTCCTCCCCCAGGGAGAGCCTTAATCCATTCATGAGGGATCTGCCCCCATGACTCAAACTGCTCCCAATGCTGCCACATTGGGGATCAGATTTCCACATGAGCTTTGGAATGGACAAAACATCCAAACTCCATCACCATGCAAGAGCTGAACTGCAAAGCAAGTGTGTCCCTGGGTGGCTCTGCCTCTCTTCCTCCCCAGTCAGAAGCCTGGACAGCCTTCCCGAGCTGAATACCAAGATTCTCTACCCACACAGCTGGTCCGGGATGTCCAGTTCCTTTCCTGGAGGTTCAGTCATCAGATACTTATTAATTAGTGCTGATCCTTTTAACAACAAACCAGAAAACCTAGAGTATTATACAGAGAAGTATATCATGAACAACTATTTTGGCATTGGCCTGGATGGAAAGATATCTCTGGACTTTAGCAACAAGCGTGACGAGCACCCAGAAAAATGCAGAAGTTAAACCATGAATGTGATGTGGTATGGAGTCCTCAGAACCAAAGAGCTTCTGCACAGAACCCACAAGAGCTTGGAAAAGAAGCTCTTGCTGGAGTGTGATGGGGGGCCGGTCTCACCCCCCATTCTGCAGGGAATTGCTGTCTTCAACCTTCCCAGCTATGCCAGAGGGACCAACTTCGGAGGCAGGGGGAACACCAAGGAAGATGACACTTTCTCAGCTCCGTCATGTGATGATAAGATTTTGGAGGTGGTGGCCATGTTTGGCAGCATGCAGATGGCCATCTGATGTGTGTTCAAGCTGCAGCATCACTGGATCAGTGGCACACCATGAAGATTTCCATCCTGGGCGGTGAGGGCATACCTGTGCCGGTGGACTGCAAGGCCTGGATCCAGCCCCCAGGGTACATTCGGATTGTCCACAAGAACTGGGCACAGATGCTGACCAGAGACAGGGTGTTTGAGAACACCCTGAAGTCCTGGGCAGATAAGCAGAAGTGTGAGCTGCCCCACCCTCCATCTTTCTCTCTGTACCGCAAGATCCTGTCTGAGGAAGCGGCTACCCAGATGGACCAGCTCAGGCAGGTGGAAGGGGTCCTCATTCACAGTATCCAGGAAATAGCTGTCCCACCCAGACATGGAACAGGAACTTGCTCATGCTGTCAATGCCAACTCCAAGTCCATGGACTGCGTGCATGGCAAGCCCAGAACCACTGAGGGGCTGAACTGCAGCTTTTTCCTGGGGATGGACATGCATGTCCTGGAGATGAATAACACTGGAGCAGCTCTGGGCTGCTCTTGCCAAGATGGACCGACAGCTCAGGAAGCTGGCCAGCACCCCCTGGCTCTGCCAGCCCACGGAGCCTGGCGATGAGAGAGTGATGGGCCTTTCCAAACGCAGCCACAGTGGTAAATTTCACCTCTTGACCAAGTTTAAAAAGGAGAAGAACAACAAGAACAAAGACACCCACAGTAGCCCGGGAGCCCCGGAACAGTCATTTTAGACGGAGGGAGAAGTAACCTAGCCACAGTGCTCACTTGATCTCCAAAGTGGAAAAGGCTCACAGAGGAGCTGATGGACACCTGTCTTGAGGTCCCAGCATGGAGGGCTCCGAGGTTCCCAGAACAAGCCCCAGGACAAGCTGGATCTTGGTGAGGAAGGAGTGCAATAAGAACAAGAAGGTGACAGTGGTTTGGGGGCCTCCTGGGGCCCAGCCTTTGGCACCAGGGCCACCCCGAGTCTTCAGTGTCCTCCTCTGGGGAAAGTGTTGTGTTTGGTTCAAGAGTGTTGTTTAAAATTTATATGTTGTCAGTGATTAAAACAACACTGTTTATGTAAAAACCATTTTTCTAATTCTAACAAGTTAGAAGTGAGAAGGAATGAATATAACTGTTGTAGGAAACTGCCAGCTGGCGACGGGTGGTGTTTCCACACACGGTGGTTTACCCCGCTGCCTGTGGGACTGCTTTTCTGCCTGCTCCAAGTCCAGAGTCCCAGGGGTCTGGTGGTGTCCTGTCTAGTAGAGGAAGGAAGGATTCCTGAAGAGTCTTGGAGAAAAGGTTTTGTGCCCACAGGTGGGGCTTATCCCCTCATATTTATAATCCTAATTTATACGGTGACCACCTTGAAAGCAAATGCCTCTTGTATCGTTAGCTACATAGTCCATACCTGGGTGTTGTAAATAAGTTGTTCTGTGTATAAATAAAACAAACCTGTTTTTGATCTTCTAAAAAAAAAAGGAAATAGGGTTGTTGCAAATGCAATTAGCTAAGATGAGATCGTACTAGAGTAGGATAGGCACCTAATCTAATGACTGGTATCCTTACAAAAGGGGAAATTTGGACACAGAAATACACACAGGGAAAAGGCCAAGTGAAGATGTAGGTAAAGATTAAGGTGATCCAGCAGAAACCAAGGAGTGCCAAGGATTGCCGGCAAACACCAGAATCCAGGACACAGGCATGGAACAGATTCTTCCATCTCAGCTCTCAGAAGGAACTAATCCTGCCAACACCTGGATCATAGACTTCCAGCCTCCAGAACTACGACACAATAGCTTCATAGTTTAAGACTCTGTTGTTTAATAAGCTGCCTGGTTATTTTGTTATAGCAGCCCTAGCAAATTAATACAGTTTTCATCTTGAAGAAAAATCCAGTATTTTTACATTGCTGTAAAATAAACTAACTTACATTTTATAATTGCATATTTTACGTACTATCAGGTTTGATGTTCTCATATTTTATCTTATTTTGTACAGTTACAAAATTTTTCTCCAGGGCAGAGGGTATTGGGGTGGGATTTTGCAGAGAGACATGTGATCCTTAGTGCTCCTCCTCTCCCCAAAGTTCTGCTTTTGGCTCCCTCTGAGCCTAAGAGCCTCTTGTGATACAGGTATTCCTCAGGTGCAGCCAGATGGGTGTAAGCAACCAGATAGAGTTAGGCTGGCACCACTGCCTCACCTCCAACTAAAAAGGTGCAACATCATTGTTTTGCTGAAAGTTTTTACTTTCATTTAGGTTCAAAGGATTCATTGGTAAAAGAAACCACTAATAAGCCAGTTTATGATATTTATTAAGATACCGCAATAAGCAAGTAAGCAAAGAAAGCAAGATTATGTAAGCATATTTTAAAAAGAAGAAGAGAAAAAAAGAATTAAACAGTGTTTACATCACCAAATTGGGGAAACACCTACACCTGGGAAGCCCTGTGAACAGCAATCTGGAGTCCCAGTTGGGATTGTCCTGGGCAGTGTGTCCACTCCACAAGTGAGAATTCCGAGAGTGGTTTGGGGAAATCCTGTTTTTATCACCGAGCCACAGACTGATAACATTAGTCTGTGTGCAAACATGCAGCTGTGGTTATTTCATTAATACTTGGATCTTTTCTCACAAGTCATCAGGATGTTCTTTGGCCCAGGTTCCCAAGGTCCAAGAAGCTCCAGGACTTTCTTTCCTTCTTATCTGACAGTTCTTAAGCACCTATCCCGTGGGCCTGCACACAGTTTCGGAGAGTCTGGCACATAGCCTATGCAGGATCATTCTTTGGTCAGAGGACTAGCAATGCTTCTAAAACTGAAAAAGACTATAAACCTTAATTTTCCCAACAGTCATGATCCACTCCTCCACTCCCATGCTATGCTGAAAAGATTACCCTTCATAGTGGTCCAGCCTGAGGGCCTCACTAATGTGACATTCCAACTGCATTTATATCCAGTCAAACCATTTAGAATCTGTTCTTCTTGTGGTGTGGTATCTGTCAATCAGTGGAGTTTCCAGGCCTTTCATGTAGCCAGGTGTGATGGTTAATTTTAATGTATTAACTTGACAGGGCCACAGGGTGCCCAGATATTTGGTCAAATATTTTTCTCAATGTGTCTGTGTCTATGAGGGTGTTTCTGGATGAGATTTGCATTTGTATCAGTAAACTGAATAGAACAAATTGTCATCTCTAGTGTGGGTGGGTCTCATCCAATTAATTGAAGACCTGGGGGCTGGCCAGTTAGCTCAGCTGATTAAAGCATAGTGCTGATAACACCAAGGTCCAGGGTTTGATCCCTGCACTGGCCAGCTGCAAAAAAAGAAAAAAGAAAAATAAATTATTGATGACCTGAATGCCACAAAAAGACTAAGTAAGAGAGAACTCCTGTTGCCTGACTCCCTTAACCTAGGACTTTGGTCTTTTCCTGCCTTTAGACTCAAACTGAAACATCAGCTGTTCTTGGATCACAAGCCTGCTGGCTTTCAGATTAGAACTATACCATTGGCTCTCCTGGGTCTCCAGCTTCTTGACTGCAAAACATGGGACTTGTGAGCCTCCATAATCATATGACCTATTTCCTTATAATAAATCTTTTTATATTTTATGAAAGGATATATATATATTCTATCAGTCTGTTCCTCTGGGGAACCCTGGCTAATACACCATGTATTTACATAGTGTGATCAGTAATAGCATGGGCTTAGGGATCAAGGAAGTCAGGGGATGAACTGGGATGGCCTCAGGTGTACAAAGAAAATACAAACAGGACTTAATTATGTAAGCTTATTATGAAATTTAATGAGTAGGATAAATTAATTAAGTTAAATTAAAAATAGGGGCTGGTCAGTTTGCTCACTTGGAAGAGCATGGTGCTGATAACACCAAGGTCAAGGGTTCAGATCTCCATATCAGCCAGCTGCCAAAAAAAAATTAAAATTAAATAAATAAAAAGTAATTTTTAAATTTTATTTATTTATTTATTTGTGTGTGTGTGTGTGTGTGTGTGTGTGTGTGTGTGTATAGCTTGCCTGTACAGGGATCCAAACCCTTGACCTTGGTGTCATAACACCATGCTCTAACCAACTCAGCTAACTGGCCAGCCCAAGAACTCCAAATTGTTAGTATAATAACAATAATAATAATGTAGGTAGAATACTCCAGAGCAGTTCTATCACTTACCCCTGCCACAACCAACAGAGCATTAAAGCTTTCCCTTGGTGAACTTGCTACACCATCTACGTAAGCCTGTGTGAGCCTAGGTAATTCTTGCCTGAGTGTCAGTCACACCTCTGTAAGACTTTTGGACAAGATCCAACACCACAGTGTCCAGAGGTTATAGTACAACTACAACAACATTTCAAAAGCCTCTCCAAACTTAAATATACTACTTTCTTTTCATCTATAGTATCTCAGACTTACTCTTCTAATCACTAATCAGCCTAAAGGTCAACAAATATTAACTGAAGGAAAGAAAATTTCCCTCAAAAACTAAAACACCTTTAAAAAGAAGTTCAAATTGAGGACTGCCAACCCTGACTGAAAGTATATAAGAAAAAAAAAAAAGAATTTGAAAAATATGACTTTTATAAAAAGCTCCCTGAGTAGTATGCCTGCATAAGAAATTTTTCTGAAAAATTTATTGAGGGTAAGAATGGATTTCTGATATTTATTACCAGTGTATTTTTTAAGATTTAAAATTCAGATTAATGTAAAAGCTGATGTGTAAAATTCATTGCAAATATTTGTTTTAATTTCAGCTGTAAATTTGGGGAGTGTTTTTTCAGAAAAGTTAGTCTTTTTAGTCTAAAGTGCCTGATTTTTATTCACTCTTGTCGATATTCTGCTCTAGTCTCATCCTCTGTCTTTGAAATACATGGATATACTTAATACCTACAGAGTTAGCAAGTGAGATTGGCTTTTCTCCCAGTGCCAGCCAGGGAGCCTCCCTGACTGCAGCCCCCTCCAAGCTCCCTCCATGCCCCTACACCTGTGCTGAGCAGGCGCTAAGAATCAGCCAAACAAATCACTTGTAAATAACCTGGTGCACCTGTATGTGGGCAGAGGACAGTGAGCCCAAGGCCTTGTTACAGGGCTCTCTCCCCAGAGAGAATTGGAAGCACACAGATAGTCCCAAAGAGACCCACAGTGGCAGAATATGGCAGGTACAAAGAGATTTGCTACAGTCTCTTGGGGCAGCAAGATTGATCTTATTTCTTTTCCTCATTCTGTCCCTAAAGGGAAAGGCATTGAGGAGAATGGCAGCGGATATGGAGATATCAGTATACGAGTGGTCTTCAAAAAGTTCAGAGAAAGATTCGTACTATCTTTTAATTCTATTTTTCCATGAACTTTTTGAAGTACCCTCATATATGTACATACCTAGGTAGATGATAGATAGAAAGATGTCATACATATGAGTATATATCCAGAATGTATTTTTTTTAATCACCCAAAGTCCATAATTTACATTAGGGTTCATCTCAGTGTTAATATTCTGTGGGTTTTGGCAAATGTAGAAGATCATGTATCCACCGTTATAATATAATACAGAATAGTTTCATTGCCCTAAAAATCTTCTGTGCTTCGCCTGTTCATCCCTCTTTCCCGCCAGTCTCCCTAACTGTTGATTTTTTTCCTATCTCCACAGTTCTGCCTTTCCCGAATGTCACATAGTTGGAATCATACACTATGTAGCCTTTTCAGATTGGCTCCTTTCACTTAATAATATGTACTTAAGTTTCCTCCATGTCTTTACATGGCTTGATAGCTCATTTCTTTTTAGCGCTGAATAATATTCCATTGTGTGGATGGACCAGTTTATTTATCCATTCTCCTACTGAAGGGCATCGTGGTTGCTTCCAAGTTTTGGTAGTAATAAATAAAGCTTCTACAAACATCCATGTGCAGGTTTTTAGGGAGAGATAAATTTTCAGCTAGTTAGGGTAAATATCAAGGAGTGAATTGCTGAACTGTGTGATGAGTATGGTTACTTTTGAAAGAAACTGTCAGAATGTCTTTCCAAAGTGTTTATACCACTTTGCATTCCCACCTGTGATCTACTTGGAGAAATGAAGACAAATACCACCTTATCTTTTTCAAAGAACAGATGCACTGATAAGGCATCTTAAGAGTTATTTATTTTGGTATCTGATGCATTCTAAAATGAGCTCAATTAATTTCACAGTTTCAGTTTCTCACCCATTAATCTAGGATTTCAGGTATCATACCATGTGCAATATCAACCCTATGAAACCCTCAAAAATTTGTGACCTTGCTGGCCTAAAGATTGGCCTTTGGTTTGCAACTTGCACTTTGCCCAACGTGGACACCTGTGTTAAGAATAACTTCCCTGTCCCAGGGAAGTCACTTAACTGCAAGCTAAATAAATCTGTATGCTTCTTTAGTAGGTCAAAATGAAAAATTCAATTATATAAGAAATTAGGTAGAGAACTGATATGGAGTGAGGAGGAAGTAAAAGGGTCATAGCCCACGTGGGCGGAATTCTGCATTCACAGCGTGCAGTCTCAAAAGTACCTCAGCACCGGCCATTCTTCTGTGTTCCCAGCACGCTCTCACTTTTCACAGTGACTGTTTCAAATCTACTGTATACTCTTCTTCTCCTCCTTCCTGCTCATTCTCAGCCAACAATCTCATTTCCCTTTTCAAGAGACAATAAAACTTCCATACAAATTTTGCTCAGCCTCTGCCACCAGCTTGGACCTACTCATCCCTCTTCCTGTTAGAATCTGAGGGGAACTTGCTCCTTCTGAGTCAAACTCTTCCACCTGCCCTTGGTATCCTGCTCCTCCTGCCTCTGTAAAGCCTCATTCCTCGGAGTTTCCCTACTTTCTTGCTCACCTCTGACCCCTCTTTCTTCCCCAGCTCCTTTCTTGCCAGCATTTAAACCTGATTTCCCACTTCAAATAAAGTCCACTCAGTCTCAGTCCTTCAACTCATCAAAGTATAGGTCCAGCTTTCCCTTTAGAGACAAATTTTATAAATAGTTAATTCATTTATGCAGCAAGTATTTGCTAAGTGTCAACTACGTGCCAGGCTTTGTTTTAAGTATGAGATTCGGCAAAGAACACAGCAAACAAAACTCCCTACCTGCATGGGACATCTATTCTACCAATGTGCTGTGACTGTCTTCTTATTTCCAATTCATGTCACTACCCAGCGTCATCTGGCTTCTGCCCATACTCTCCTCTGAAAACTGCTCTCACCAAGGACACTAATGATCTCCTGTTGCAAATCACACAGAAATTGTTTCAGTTCTCATGTTATTGGACCCGAGTTTTGCAGCATTTGACATGATTGACTTCCCCTTCAGATGATGTCCATTCCCTGATTACAAACCTTTAATGGCTGTACATCTTATTTAGGACAAAGTTTTAAATCCCCAAGAGTAAACAAGGCCATTACTGATGAATCTCCTGCTTTCCTGTCCAGCCTCAAATCTCACCTTCTTAGCTTTAGTCTCGGTCTGCCATTCTTGGCTCCACCCATGCTGATCTCTCTATGATCGACTGGAAGGGCCAGGCACTCCTTTCCCCTTCTTCTTCTGTCTCATCCATGGCACAGAGGAGCTCCTTAATAACTATTACTTGAATTAAGATCATGTTCATTGAAGACCTACTTTATACCAGGCACTGTGCTACATGCTTTCCAAATAGTATGTCACTTAAGCTTCATAAAAGATCTTCAAGACAATAATTCCTATGATCAGAAAACTGGGCCAACAAAAAGTAAAATAACCTGTTCCCAGCTGTTTAGATCTGTGGTTGCCCAGCAGCCCAGTGATGAACAACCTCAACAAGAAGAAATACCGACTGAAAGTCAGGATACTATTTGGTCAAGAGAGAAGATGAAGGAACACCTGAGGTTCAAGGGCCTGGCCTGGAAACTGATCAACAGAAACTGGCTCAGGCAAAGACTGGGGATGTGAGGGGTGTGTGTGTGTGTGTGTGTGTGTGTGTGTGTGTGTGTGTGTGTGTGTGTGTGTGTGTGTGTGTGTGTGTGTGTGTGTGTGTCATCATCATGCTTTGGCATCTTAAAAACCTTCCTGGCTGGGAAGAGAGTGCTCCTCTCCAGGCTAGCCAATTCTTAAGAGATAGCAAAAGGCTTAGCCAGGAGCATACCCTTGATATAAAAACTAACCAGTCCAGGGCCATACCTCCTCCATCTGGCCCTTACATCCTAGAAGGCAATATCCCTCTGCCTTAATCATCCCAGGGCCTGGTGCCAGACACACTAGGGACCCCCCACCCCAAATCTTAGAGCCGATGGAAATTACTCAAACTAGCCAGTCTTATACTGTTTACTTTGCCCTGCCTTGACTTTCTTGAGAAAATCCTCACAGAGGCTCTGGCTTAAAACTTCTGCTAACTCCTGTCTTCCTCCTCCTGACCAGCCCGAGTCTTCCCCATGGGGCCTTGGGTGGAATGCCATGTCTCCTGTCTCTGGGACCTGTGAATATAATAGACTTTGTCTTCTTGAGCCTTTCCTGTGTCTCCTCTTGTGGCTGCATCTAAATGACCATCTCATAAAAGAACACAAAACAGGGGATGAACATAGAGATGGTCCTGGGGACAAGGGGAAGATTCTACCAAACGCCAGAAACAGGTGAAGGGCAACCATAGGTCTAAATGAAAATAAGCCAAAACCATGTAGTCTGTTCTCATGTTGGAAATGTGACTGTTAAAATTCTCTCAATAGTTTCGCAATTTTCTCCCCAAAAAGGTCACAAAACTAATAAGTAGTGAGAGAGGATTTGGCAAGTTTGACTCTATAGCAAAAAGGTCATTTCATGTTTCTGTAAGATTCATAATGAATTAAAGAGAATTTTGTTAGTGCAAAATAGAGTTGCTGGAAGACCCCTCATCATGATGCCATGACAGGGTGAATCCATGTCTGTTATTTTAAATCCCATTCTCTTTGTGAGAATTTTTCAAATTCCCAGCATAATATTTCCCCTAATTCTACAAAGGTTTTTAAGTCTTGATGTGATAATAGTGTTAGAACTGGAAGAAACTAAAAGATGGCTGTCCCTAACACCAGATTCTAAATCATTACATTCTACCCACAAGCAGCCATCTTTTACAAAGAAGGTCCCTGAAAGAAATAGACGCAGTTAATCTTTTCCCGGTAGAATACCTCTTGATCTTTAATACTCAAGCCTTGTAGGTAGTGTATATCTCTTTATAACACCAAGGTCAAGGGCTTGGATCCCTGTACTGGCAAGCTGCCAAAAATTCAATACCACATTTTATTTTTTTTGTTTTGTTTTTTTGATTTTTGTTTTTCTGAAAATGATATTCCCAACAAAGGTTAGCTTTAATCAAAGTCTATAAAGTTTTGTAAAAAATGATGATGATGATAACAATGAAGAGGATGGTGATCACAATGAATATATTGAGATGTTGATGACGATGAAGATAACGGTGGCAATGATGACAATGGTCGCAGCAGCTACCATTTCCTGAGCACCTAAATGGCCTAGTTACTACGTTGGGCACTTTATATACATTGTCTCTGATTATTACAATAACCCTGTAAGTTGAGGATTAGCCTTTCCACTTAATGCATGACAAACCAAAGCTCAGAGAAGTGAAGTAAACTTCTTGGGGTCATCACCCCAGGCATGGAAAGGGATCGATAGAGATTATTGCTTGAATTATTGCTCCAAATCCTGTGATCGTAACCACTAACCTAACTGCTTCATTCCTTTATTCCTTCATTTGTTCATTTATTCTTCAAATGTATTTATCTATTCAGTACTTATTTACTTAGTCCCAGGTATACCTATTGTAGCTGCTAGACCCTTCTAATCCTCCCATGTCAAGAAAAATGCCTCCATTCTTGAATTAGGAATAAATAGGAATGAGGGTGAATTACATTCAAATCAAGATTTATCACAATGAATGCTCCTATAACAAGTGTGAAAAGAACTATCAGTGATTTTTTAGCTCTTATAAGCAGATGCCAATTATTGGCTTCACTATTAATATCACATTTTAAACAAAACAACATGCATAAAAAGTTTCATTTATTTTTCAAATAATTGATAGGATACAAGAATCACATGAGAAGAGCCCCAGTGTCAATCAAATCTGCAATTCAGATGTTCTTGACACTAAGAGAAGCCATGTGAACTTCATACAAAGCTAAGATGTTAACAGCCATATCAATTTTTTGGTAGCCCCCAGGAAATAATATTTTAAACATTTTTTCATCCTCACATGACACTTTATTATGTATACTATTTTGCTGTGTTCAACTACATTTTAGAAGATTGGCTCAGAGTTTGGGGTTAATATGCAGCATGATGTAATTTTTACCATCTATACTAATGTAAAATGTTTCCTGTTAATATTCTTGCACCATAAAGTCTGATTTTCAGAAGTGAATTACTGGAATTAAACATGACATGCCTATCTATGCATAGAATACAAAATCAGGAAGAGAACTAAATTAATGCTCTTACCCAAAGGAATCCTCCCACTTGGAAGTTTCTCTGACATTCCCTCTCCACATGGATAAGGAGACTGCAGAGACAAGGACTTGTTTACCCAGAGCCCAGAGCCCCTTCTGGATCGTACTCTGAGTTCCTGGAACCTTGGAATTCCCTTCAGGCAGTACAAAGAGCAGAGGCAAGAAGGAATTTTGTCAGCAGAATCAGCCCTCTTTTAATGAGCTTTCCAAGAAACTGCCACCCAGTCACTTCTTCTTACATCTCATTTGCTAAAATTGTATCAGATGACACCCCTACCTGTAAGGGAGGCTGGAAATATGGCTGAGAGCATTGCCACAACCAAAAAACTGGGGTTTTATATTTAAGGAAGAAAGGAAAATTGGATTTAGGTAGGCAAATAGCAGTTTCTGCCACAGACGGGGTTATTTGGGAATGATCTGTAATCTTTTTCCAAGTCATCATTCACTGTGTTTTGTTTTTTCTCCTTTAACCTAACAACCTCAATAGTATGTCCAATAGTTAATTAGCAGGGGGGAATATCAGAAGACTATTAGAATACCTTAACTATTTGTTTGTCAGGAAATTGTCAATGCTCCCAGATATGAGCAACCTGAGAGGGAGAGTTCTGTTCCTCAGCACCTTGTGAATGTTCCTACATTTTGACTCTAGAAGCATCTGAAATAATCAGGAATGGGCTAGTAATTCAATCTGAAAATCAAACTATATAAGACTATCTGTACATATTCCATTGCCGTCCCAAATTATGCTTGGCAGCTTTTGATCCAAGATGGAAAAAACCAGAGACCACTAAAGGAGTTATCAGCAGGTGTGACTACTCAACTGAGTTCTAGAGGTGGGAAAGTTAAACACAGCAGGATATTGCTGTGAAAACAAGAAGTTTCATCAAGACAACTCCTGAGAGTTTTCGGACTCAGAATGAACCCATCTAGGCACACCGCTGCTGCCACGGGGTTTGCCCGGTGGAGCCGGGGACCAACACCTCCTCCCACATCCAGGCAAGGATCACACCAAAAACACCACTTCTGTGTGACCAGAGCCACCACAATAGCCATGGCTGCCACAAAAGCAGCTAGATGCCACAACCACCATGCAGATGGTCTGCCAGCCACTCAAGTGCATTGACACAGGGAGAGTCACCAGTGGAGACCAAAGAAAAGAAAAGGATGTCTCTCTCCACAAAGCCCATTTCAAAGTGACAGAAGAAGAATCTGCTCTACAATAATTGTGGGGACCTCAACACACCTCTCAGCACCGGACAGATCATCTAGGCAACAAATCAACAGAGTAACCATTATTCTTTCAGAAGGAGAGAAAAAATCTAGAGTTATCAGAGGTGGGAAGAGGGATGGAGAGGGGGATAGGGAGAGACTGGATAAGGGGCATAAAGAATAAGCATGATTTGTAATAATATACATACTAATATTATTGATTGGATCACCATACATTGATATTGAACCCCCAAAATATGTATAATCAATTATGATTCAATTAAAAAAAAAAAAAGTGGCCTGAGCCAAAAAAAAGTAGGCCAAAAGCAGGGGGGAAGTATTATTCTTACCATGGAAGAGCTGCCCAGCCAGTGCCCCACAACTGGCCATTCCATCTTCTTGTATCCTAATCTCTACTCATGTGAGCACCAGCATTTTACCTTCAGGGATCAAAAAAACGAAACGAAACAAAACAAAAAGCCCTTAAGGATGTTTTTAAAAATAATTCTATGGATTTCCTAGAGAGAATAGAAGGAGGGCCACAGAAGAAAATCCTTCCCATTCTGGTATTTGGACCTTCCCTGCCCCCAGACTAAAAGCTGCTACTGCAAAAAAAGTAAAGTCTCCTAAACCAAAAAAGAAAACCTGTTTATATACACAGAGGCTACTGTAAAACCAATTTATATACAACACAACAGAGAAAACTCATCCTGACTACTTAGAAAAATCAAATGAAGCTGCACTAAATCATCCAACCAAACTCACGAGAAGGATCACAGAACGTGGATCACATGAGAACCTAATCCAAGAATAGCCAATACAGAGAGCAATGTGAAATTTCCGAACTTGGCCATGACCCCTACAAATTTAAGATGATGGGTCTCCTCTTGCTAATATGTTTATACAAGTTCCTACAAATAAATTAATGGACCCCTCAATATATTTCTCCCTCCATATTACAAGAACTTAAGGTCCCAGAATAGGTAAAAAAGGTTTCACTTGCCCAAATTCTCTTAATCTTCTCTGACCCAACCAGAGGGGTCACTCTCAGGTATCTGGTTTGAGTCTTCTTCTTTCTTCAACAACTTGCATCAACTTCCACCAAAACTGGAGTCACAACAACCTCAGCATCTGCTAAGCTGGGTTGCTCCAACCCTAATGTCTCTTGTGTTCGGAGCACATTTGTAAAAGGACCAATCCCTCACCCGCTGACTTTAGAAACTTTAAGGAAATTTTTGGCACAAAATACAAGCACTATAGTTTTTTTCTTTTTTGTTTGTCTATTTTGATTTTTTTGGTGGCTGGACAGTATAGGGATAGAAACCCTTGACCTTGATGTTATCAACACCGCACTCTGACCAGCTGAGATAACCAGCCAGCCCAAGCACTACAGTGTTTACATCTCAGCACCTGTACATCTCCAACAGCATTCTCCAAGCCAAAGCATATATTACAACCTAACCCACATCACTGTTGCCAGTCACAGGCCACAGCAGAGATAGTATCAACGAGTGGAAGGATGCAAAGTGTGGAAAACAGTAAAAGCACTCTTGTTATTGGTAAATCAGGATGAATTTGGAGAAGTCATTTGCCTCAGCTAAGGGCAGCTTAGGACCTAGAACCAAAATAGGCCAAATGACCTACCCTGTTCCTTTCTGCCTAAGCATTTGAGTCTCAGACTTTTCTAATCCAGAGGGAAAATCTCATCTAACAAATAGTTCTGTTCTGAGAACTTGGATTTTCTCCATGATGTGCAGAGACTGCTCCTTCCTCCTTGGGCCAGAGGCAGAGTGGGGCCAACTTCACCAGCCGTCAGAAGAGAAGGAGCCCACAGAAGTCCACAGAGCCCACCAAAGAAGTGATAAAAGTCAGAGTAGTGGTTACCTGGAAGAGAGGGTAGTGACCGGGAAGGGGCACTAGGAAACTTTCCAGAGTTGTAAAAATATTTTCTATTTCGATCTGGGCAGTGATTACATATGTTATACAATAGGCAAAAAGGCATCAAACTGTTCACTTAAGATTTGTGCAGGTCACTGTATGTAAATTATACAGCAAGAAAAAAAGAAAAAGAAAAAAATTTCCCACACACGCACTCAAAAATAACTTTTTCAAAATAAAAAACTCCCCGAGACTTTCCTTAATTCTCCAGTTTACTGGAAGTGATAGAGTCCAAAGAAAGAATTAAAAGACAGCCAAAAACAAGGAATATGATGATCTCAGAGCTGCTATCTTGTCTCCACCTCTCTGAAACCTCATGGAAGGAATAGCAACTCAAGAAAAGAAAGGCAAAGAAATAACCAGGGTGCTTTCAAGAGGAAACTACCCCTACACCCTCACTCTTTAGGCCTCAGGAAAGAAAAGGCATCCAAAAAGTCATCACCCTTATGTGCACTGCGACTTTAACTCCCTTTGTTGAAAACAGTGAGCATCTTACTCCACACAAACCTGGCCCAATACACCTGACCAGTCTGGAAAGGCTATTCTGCCCTTGAGTCTCATGACTCAACTTGGTCTCATGAAAGAGAATGCATCTAAAAATTCATCACCCTTATGTGCACTTTGACTTTAAATCCCTTTGTTGAAAACAGTGAGCACTCCACTCTAAAGAAAACTAGCCCAATAAAAGTGACATGTCCAGAAGGGCTGTTCTAGCCCTTGAGTAATCACTCCTGAACACGCAGTTTCACAATTGCAGTTCAGTGAACCTGACCCACAGATTTATTCTCAGGAATGTGCCTAATTATTTATTTTTACAAGGACTCCTACATTATTTAAATTGAGGAAATAATGCCATTGAGGGCATCAATTAAGACTAACAATAAAAGCATGAAAAAATGTATTAGATATTTTTTTAAATTAAGGCATTGGGATAACCCCCATACATGGGGATGGGGCTTCCTTCTCCAGATTCCCCTTTGCCTGCTCTCACACAAGCCACCACCACTCAGACAACTGGATTGTTCTGTGTTCCCTAACTAGAAGAAGGATGTGTCAGCAGATAAAATTTAGAGGACTTCATTCCTGGATTTGGGATTCTAAAACTTAGGCAATTTGGAAGTCAAAAAGGAGCCATGATACATACAACATATTGGGGAAAATACATGGTAAGAAAAAGTGAAATGTCTTAGCCTCATCCCTCGCCCTGCCAGTCTCCAAGCCCTAGACTAGAGAGTCCTCAGGCTAGGGGAAGAATCTATCTTACTGCAATGGAAACAGAACCTTGCCCACAGTTCTTGGGCCGAGTTCTAGGGAGGAGTTGAAACTCTAGGATAGGCTGGTGGTCTCTGGGAGAAAAGGAAACCCAAACCTCATCACTCAAGCAGAGCCTGGGTAAATGGAAAGACCTCCAAGGAGAAATGGCTGCAATGGTGGGCCTGAGAGATGACACTGGACACAATGGCAGGGATTGCCCTGTGCCCTAGAACAGCATGAGAGCAAGATGATTTCCATGCCCTCCCTAGAGAAGCACAAAGCAGTACAGAGAGTGGTGAAAATGAAGGGCCTCAGGAGATGGGGGTGAGGAATGTGGTGATCGCATAGATGGTCACCAAGGACCACATAGGATGATGGCTACTCCAATGGACGCCAGTGTCAACGGATGGCATCAAGGACCACATTGACCCTCTGCCTTCCCGTCAACAACTCTGCCATGGTCACTGCTTGCTCACTTTTGTGCAAATTTTTTAGGGGGAGTGGCTGGCGGAACGGGTCATTGAACCTTTGACCTTAGTGTTATAAGGCTGCATTCTAACCTATTAAGCTAACCAGTCAGCCCCCAACTTCTGTGCAAATTTTAAAAATACACCTGTGAAATGCGTACTGCTCAGAGAATGGAGTGCAGATTGGATTTCATCCCCCTTGGCTCTCTGTTCTGTTCTGCCCCATCTTTACCCTCAAGCCATGGCACTAAAGAAACAGCCTTCGGAAGGCCTAACTTTTAAACCTGCTCCACACCACCTCTGAATCTAGCTGAACAGTTACAATTAGCCCATCTCAGGGAATTTAGCTGAAAATCTCGAGCAAAATAAATCTATGTCAAGGTAAAATAATAATGTTCAAAAAACAAAATTGCAATTAAGAAAATACAATGATGTCCACAAGATACACAAAAGATTGCTTTATTGTAATATTTGTTTTGACGCTTAGTTCTTATTACAAAATTCTCTCTCAAACCATAATTCTTAGTAATTCATCCTATGTATGCACATAGAAGGGGACCTGGAAGGAAATATAATGTAACCAGTTAATAATGACAAATGCAGACTCTTAGGGCCAGAACAAGCATGGAGGAGAACGGCTAATTCTAAGCTTCATAATAAAGAAAACAGAGCAAGAGAAAGTTAGGTTTGCCTAGGATTTAAGGGTCTTTAAATCATTTTCACGTACCTTTGTCGATTCTTGGAATATCCCTGCTTCCAAGAAGCAGAAATTATTACCCCGTGTTTAGAAGAATGAGATAAATAGGTGAGGAAAGGAGAAGTATGAGATATAAAATTTTATTTTCAAACACAGATGTCTGTTGATTTGGAAAAATATGTGATGGGATTCTGAATGATCTTTACTCTCTTCTTCATACCTTTCTACAAATTCGTTATGTGTAAAAATTCCTTTTATGATCAAAGTAAGAAAAGAAAAAAATTGCAG
Source organism: Cynocephalus volans (assembly GCF_027409185.1). Lineage (NCBI taxonomy): Eukaryota > Metazoa > Chordata > Mammalia > Dermoptera > Cynocephalidae > Cynocephalus > Cynocephalus volans. The sequence goes on along the minus strand of NC_084468.1, from coordinate 96,282,046 downwards.
GAACTTAATTGCTAATTACTAATTATTTATTCCTAAAATCAAATCACTAATCATCACAATAATGTAAACCATTGCAAAGCAAAAAGCCTAGAAGGAAATGCACTTAAGTAACGTCAAAGAGATGAATATAAATTCTTTTCTTCTGTGTCTATGGTTTCCAAGTTTTTAATACTAAAACGTATTATTTTTTTACGGAAAAAGAGCTTTTTTAAAAAGAAAAATTCCTAAATAAATATTTCTGAAGTATACGAATGTCCGTATCTACTTATCTTAGCAAAACTGTCACAATATGGGGGGGGGGGATTGGTAATATTGATAATAGGTTAAAAAACTGGGTAAAGATACATACAATCACAGGAGTTTTTTTCAAGAAAACAAAAAACAGGGCTGGTAGGTTAGCTCACTTGGTTAGAGTGCAGTGTTGGTAGATAACAGCAAGGCTAAGGGTTCGCATCCCCATACCAGCCAGCCACCAAAAGAAAAAAATAGAAAAAACAAATGACTTAAACCCTGCTCTGTGACTCTGATGTGGAGAACACCGGCATGGAGTGAGATCTGAGAGTTACAATGTAACCTGATTCTTTCTAACCCAGCTTCTTACTCCACACTGTCATTTCCCTCTCAGAACCTCAGTTTCCTTGTCTGTAAAACCTGCCTTGCTTTCCTTTATGAGGAAACTGAGGCTTGAGGGAAGTTAAGTGACCTATTGAAGATAATCAAAGCTAACATAAGTCTCCAAACTCAGAAAATAACCCAGGTGGCTTCAATTAAACACTAGAGCAAGCTCTTTCTCATGTGCCTCCAAACCTGGCAGAACAGTTAACAATTAAGCGCTTTCTTTTGAGAGCTTATATCTTGTCTTTTAAGACGCAGGTAGTACTCTAAAATCCAAATGATAAAACCTCTTGGAAATACCGATTTATGGTACCATCAAGAAAGCCATTTTCACAGGACTGATAACATGGGAAAGTATTACCCTTCAAGTGTGGAACATAGGTATGAAATGGAAACTTCCACAGCAAATGATCTAAAAAATATTGTTTGGGACAACATCCACTTCTTTTTTTATATCAATCAACCAAACTCTGTCCTCTATATTTGACCATGATATCCAAAACGACATTAAATCTTGTACATACCCATGACCCCTTAAGAAGCTTGCAGAAGATGAGTTATCTTTAAACACAGGAATTAAACCACCATAGTGATTTACTTGCATGAAACAAGAAATTCTAGATCTCTTTTGTCAAACATTTGTGAATTAAAGGCCTTTTAAACTTCTCAAGCTAACCCCCAGCTGTTTTTGTGTCAAAGGCCATTTCTTTCAACTAAAGTACTCAACTGTGAGGAAGCTTGTTCGATCTCATTACAAAACTGTGGGATGGAGTCCAGTGTTGGTCTTAAAAGGGACTTTTGAACCTAAAGTTTTAAAAACTGGCACAGTAAACATTTCTGGTAATATTGATATTCCTCCTCTACCTTCTATTCTTTTGGTAAAGCATGATTTTTAAAATTATGAAATAATATTATCACAGTCAAGAATATTGAGAATCCAGATAAAAGGGAAAAAGTCACATAATTTCGACACCATAACCCCCAAATTATGATTTTTGCATAATAACCTGCAGCATTTTTTCCAGATCATTTTGAAACTTTGAGGATGAAATTAGTGTAGACAAAAGGGCCCTTCGTGGACATGACTCATTGTTGCAAAACCCAGCACCTCTTTAAATGTATTTATCTCATTTTAGATGAAAAAATAAGGCAGAAGAAATTTTTTTAAATAGACCTCAATGTAGAAAGAGAGAACAAGTTCTGTCAGTGAGATTTTGGGTGATTTAAAGGGAGGCTCAATATCAAGCTTCCTTGTTTTAGTGGACTCGATCAATCTTACTGTACTTAATTATGATATTTTATTGTTGGAAGGAAATGGGAAAATAGTCTAGTCCAAATTTGCAAGTCTAAAGGTAAAGAAATATTACCTATTCCAGTACTGAACATATATACCTCCTGAGTCCATGGGAAAAAAGAAAGGAGAGATTCTTAAGTCTGTGAAAGACTCTTGTGAAATTCGTTGTCCGAGCATGTCATCCACCAAAAAATAAAAATAAAAAAATGAAAAGACCAACAGTAGATATAACACAATTACAGTTGAGAGAACCAAGTGGAAATATCACAGTGGAAATAAATGGGCAAATTCAGGATTGAACCCAAGGACTCTCCTTTTCTTTTTCTTTTTTTCTTTTTTAATTATGCCATACTTTTTGTTTGCTCTACTTTGAAGCACCAAGCACCTATATTTATGCTGACTGCCACTGGCCAAACAGGGTTTGTACATGTTTCACCTGAACTAGGGAAAAAAGTTAAATTTAAACACTTGACTATATTGCAGTAGGTTGAATGGCCCCCAAAGTCATTGAAGCTTAATCCCCACTGTAACTGGTGAGGGTGGGAAATCCTATTATGGTAATTGAAAGGTGGGGCCTTGAAGAAGTGATTAGATTGTAAGGACCATGCTCTAGTTGATGGGTGTGGTTTTGAAGGCCTTAAAAGGAGAGCACATGAGAATCTCTCTGTCTCTCTTCTCCACCATTTTCTGCCATGTGAGATCTCTGCACTGCTGCAAAGCCACCATCAAAGAAGACCCTCACCAAATGTGTTCCCTTGACTTTGGACTTCCTAGCCTCCAAAACTGTAAGCAATAAATTTTGTTTTCTTATAAGTTACCCAGTTTAGGTATTTTGTTATAAGCAAAATAAGAAATGGACTAATACAGAAAAATTGGTACCAGAAAAGTGGAGTGTTGCATATAACAAAAACTTGAAAATGTGGAAATGGCTTTGGAACTGGGCATTGAGGAGAAGCTGGAAGAATTTTGAGGTATAGGCTAGGAAAAACCTAGATGCTGGCAAGGAAAGTTTTGAACATCTTAAAGACTGGATAAATGGTGGTGACCAGAATGCTGATAGAAATATGGACTGTAAAGACCATACTTAGGAAGTCTCAGATGAAAATAAGATGAGACTTATTGGAAACTGTGGCAAAGATAACCCTTGCTATGAACTGGCAGCAAATTTGGCTGCATTCTGTTCATGCCCAAAAGTTTTACGGAATGTGGAACTTAAAAGTACTGACCTAGGGCATTCGGCAGGAGAAATTTCTAAACAGCAGAACATTCAGAAAGCTGCATTATTACTTGTAATATGTATTATGGTGGCAAAGGCATGACATAAAGCCAGAATTTATCATCAAAAGAGAAGCAGAGCATAAAGATTTGGAAAATTTGCAGCCTAGCCATGTGGGAGAGAAGCAGAGATCATCTTCAGGAGAAAAATGCAATGGTGCAGCCCAGCAACTCTTTGCTAAAGAGATTAGTAAACAAGAAAGGGATTATCAAGAGAAGGGAAAAAAGACTTTGAAGGCACCTTATCTATCTTTAAGGCTACCACTTCCCACAGGCCCAGAGGCCTAGGAAGACAGAATGGTCTTTGGGAACAGGTCTGAGGTGCCCTCCATGGACTCACTGTCCAGGGCCACCTCAGGAAGCAGCTTCTAGCACCCACACCCCAGCTGCTCTGGCTGCTCCAGCTGTGGCTAAAGTGGCCCCAGGTGTGTCTGGATCCTCAGCTTTGGAAGCTACAATCTGGAAGCCTTGACAATGTCCACATGGTGTTGGTCTACAGGACTGCAGAATGCCAGAGCTGTGGAGGCTTGGGAGCCCCACCCTGATTTCAAAGGATATATGGGGGCCCAGAAAGAGATCTGTTGCAGGGGCAGATTTGCTGCACAGAATCTTCACTACAGTGATGCCAGAAGGAAATGTGGGATTGGAGTTGCAGCAGAAAAATCCCACCAGCACCATGTCTAGTGGAGCCATGGGAGCAGGACCTCCATTGAGACCCCAGAATTGTACAGCTATCAGCATGCAACACTAGCCTGCAAGAGCTGAATTGTGGCCTGAGACCAGGAAAGCTATGGAAGTAGAGCTACTCAAGGACTTGGGGATGCAACCCCCACACCAGTATGTGGAGGATGTCAAACATGGGGTCAAGGTACATGATTCACGAGCTATAAGATTTAATGCCTGCCCTCTTAGCTTTTGAAGTTGTTTAGGATATGTGACCCCTTTCTTTTGGCCTATTGCTACCGTTTTGAATGGAAATGTATATTCTATGCTTGTCCCACCGTTGTATCCTGGAAGTAGATAACTTGTTTTGATTTCACAGATGGGACTTTGAACTTTGGACTTTTGAGTTGAAACAAGTTAAGACTTTGGGGATGAAATGAATGTATTTGTACACAAAAAGGACATGAGTTGTGGGGGGCTAGGGTGGAATGCAGTGGGTTGAATGTACCCCCAAAGTCACTGAAAGTTAATCCCCAATGTAACTGTTGAGGGTGGGAAATCCTATTATGGTAATTGAAAGGTGGGGCCTTGAAGAAGTGATTAGATTGTAAGGATCATGTTCTTGTTAATGGGCGTGGTTCTGAGTGTTTTAAAAAGAGCATGTGAGAGTCTCTCTCTCTCCTCCAAAGTTTGCTGCCACATGAGACCCCCCTGCATTGCTGTAAAGCAAAGCCACCACCAAAGAAGATCCTTACCAGATGTGTTCCCTGGACTTTGGACTTCCCAACCTCTGAAAATGTAAGCAATAAATTTTGTTTTCTAATAAACTACCCAATTCAGGTATTTTAAGCACCAGAAATGGACTAATACACGTATAATCTTCCCTATATTGTTCAGCTTGCAAACTACTCCTCCTGATCTGAAATCCTTAGAACTGTATTAGCCACATATATGGATATATTTGAGTAGTACTACTTCCCTATATTGTTCCCTATATTGTATAATCTTCCCTATATTGTTCAGCTTGCAAACTACTCCTCCTGATCTGAAATCCTTAGAACTGTATTAGCCACATATATGGATATATTTGAGTAGTACTACATTATTCCAAGTAACATAAATATTTTCCTCTCTTGAATAAGGCTTATGTTTAATAGAAAGATTCTTGAAACTGAAACACCAACTTTGATCATTAAAAAAAAGACACATCTAATGCAGTCAAACAAAACTGAAAATGGACATCTGTTTTCATTACCTTTCCTCACAATGATATAGCTCATGATAACTCACACTCTTTGAGCCCTGGGATTTTCAAAGGGATTTCCAGTATAAGTTTGAGCTCAACATCGCCTTTATAATTTCTACTTTCAAGCAGTGTTAGCCTATCTTTGAAGGCTTTATGTCTGCTTTTCTCATCTCTGAAATGAATGTACAAGACAGTATTTATTTCTGGAAGACTGAAACCTTGTTTTGCCATATGATCACCTTCACCAAGGGCTTTCCACAACTCACTGGAAAAGACTGCTGCAGGCTCACTGTCAGTGGAAGCAGCATCAGTCCCAGTCTTCAAACTGTGCAGTCTTGTCTGGCTCCTACTTCTGGTAAACCATTCCCAATTTGCTGTAAAACTTACTCTCTTTACCTCTCTTGTGGTAGATGGCATTAATGGCCCCAAGTTCTCACCACTTTTCATATCCACACCTTTTATCTTGTGCCTTTGAGTTCTTCCCCCGACTAAGGCAAAGTCTATTTCCCTATCCAACTTTAGGGCCGGCATGGGACTTGCTTCTGCCAATCAATGTTAGTGGATGGACATGTCCAAAGACATGCAAGTCATATGAATGATTAGGCTTGCCCTCTTGTACCCTGGGGAAGAACATGCCTGGAGCAGCCTGCTGGTGCAGGGAGGGAATGGCGAAGATATGAGGAAAACTCCCAGCTCACCCCAGATGCAAGAGGAAGCCCAGCTGAGGCTAGCAGAACCACCTACTTGAGCCCAGCCCCAGCTGACGCATAATAAATGCTTATTGTTGTATGCCACTGAGGTTTTGTAATTGTTTGTAGCACAGCATTGCTGTGGCCATAGTTAACTGGTACATCATCCCATACCATTGTATTAATTACCTATTGCTGTGTAACAAATTATCCCAAAATTTAATTGCTTGAAACAGCAAACATTAATTATGTCATAATTTCTGTGGTCAGAAATTTGAAAGAGGCTTAACTGGGTGTTTCTGGCTCAGAGTCTTCCAAGTGGTTGCAGTGAGGATATTGGCAGGTGCTGCAGTCAAGTGAAGGCTTGACTGAGGCTTGAGGACCTGCTTCCAAGATGGCTCACTCACAATGCTATTGGCAGAAGACCTCAGTTCCTCGGCCCTACTGACAGGATGTCTTAGCTCCTGCCATGTGGACCTCTACATAGGCTGCCTGAGTGTCTTCTTGGCAAGGCAGCTAACTTCTCTCTGAGACCTTCTCTCTTTCTTCTCTTACAGGAAGCCATAGTGCTTTTATCACCTCATCTCCAAAACCACATCCCATCTATCCCTTCTGCTTGATCATGTTCATTAGAAGACAGCCAATAAGTCCAGCTCATACTCAAGAAGAAGGAAATTAGTCTCTACCTTTTGAAGGGAGGAGCAGCTAAGACTTTGTGGACATATTTTAAAACTACCACAGAATGCCTTCTAGCCATATATTATATACATTTCTCCATTATATTATATACAGCCAGCAAACACTCACTCCTTCCCAAGGCATCCAAAAGTCTCATCCCTTTACATCATCAGCTCAGTCCGAGAACTCATCATCTAAACCAGGTACAGGTGCAGAAGAGGCACTTTAGTTTTAGTATCTTAAGTATAGCTCTTGGAGTCCAGTTCCTGAAAACCTGTGCACTAAGGGGATCAGTTACCTACTCCCACCCCTACACCCAACACACAGTGGTGAGACAGGCATAGGAGAAAGGCTATGAGCATCTTGAGATTTTAAAAAATGTTTAGCAACGTAACTTTTACGGTTTTTTTCTCATCAAAGCTCTAGGAGAGGTATTATTCCTATTGTAGAAAAGAGTAAATAGATTTATGAATTCATATTTAGTGACCAAAAGGTAATCTCTAGTGAAAGGACAAAATGACTGTAAAGAAAAATAATCAAAATTTTAAAAATAAATAATCAAGTCACTGTAAATCTGGGTAAAGTTACTAGTTAATAGTTTTGGTGGGAAACCCAGAGTGCTCAGGTTATAAGAGGCTTCATCAGTATTGTTGTATCAGCACTATTAAAAAGACTTTTCAGATGAGCAGCTGTGAGCTATAAGAAGGTATCTATTTCTGTTTCATAGGTATTACCTGCTAGAACGATGTTTTTATAGTATAGAATTTCTGCTTGGAATTCTGCTCAATTCAAGACTATCAGCAGAAAAGTGTGAATTCAAGTATCATATTTTTAAATCATGTAGAAAGGTATACCATTGTATATTGACTGATAATACAAAAATGGTATGCAGGGAGAAAGGAATTAGACAAGAACCTTTGAGTACTGAATTTTATTAAATAAATGCTTTATTTACAACAGGTGATAAAAAAGAATAGCATACATTTTATGTGACTTCAGTTCTCCAGGTTCAGAAATCCTTTTGAATCATACACATAACATTGTATACAGTCTAAATTGATAAAAGTCTATTATCAAAGTATATTGATAGATGTAGATCTTTTATGTAAGCTCCAAACATAAAAAAGTCTGTTTCTTTTTCCCTTGCTTTCAGGTTCTTTTCTCCTCTATGAATGACAATTTTTGTGTTTAATATAAAATAATCAATAAAACCTAAAATCAGTTTAGTAAAACTTAAGACAATGATAACTAGGAAAGATGCTATATGTCAAAAGAAGTGGTTAATACTGAATACATAAAGATCTAGCTCCTCTATAAATAAGAAAAAGGCATAAGCTTAGAAGCCTACAGTACTGGTTCCATTTCAATTCCATCTCAGATTTACACCACATGAGCGTTCCTTTCCATCCATTCATCATCCATCCACTGAACAAATGGTCTCCACCTGTAGAATCCCTATCCAACCTTCAATACAGTAAGAGGTTCTATTGTTACCCAATATACATCCCCTTGGTACCCATGACTTGTGGACCACAAAAGTATGTCCAGCTTGAGGGATAGGCCAGAAGTGCTGATGAGTTAATACATCCAGGAGCTACTCTCAATCAATGACGAACAAAGTTGGTGAATAAATATCACAAACTTCTCACTCTGCAGGTGTCACAGCTGGGAGGCACATGATTCATTGTCTTCCAGTGGTTCCCTGTGGGATTGGGCCTGATTGCTCTTTACATACATTATACTGCCCTCCTGCCCTCCCGTCTCATTTTCCTTTCCCTTATCAGAGCTTCCTAAAGTTACTTCTCAATTCCTTGTCTCAGGGTTAGCTTCTGGGAGAGCCCAGCCTTAGAAAAAGTCTAACTCAAACTTCTCCAAGAATGAGCACTTTCTCTCCCATCCTGCTCTCAAAATACTTGTTCATGCTGTTCTCATAGGACATTTTATTCATTGACTTGTGTTTTAAAGGCTCTTATCTCTCTCCCATTTTAGATTGTAAACTTATTGAAAACAAGAATCTTGTTTACTTTGTTAAAGGAACAAGTTTAAATTTTAACTGAGTTTATCTGAGCAAAAAACCAAAAACAAAACAAAACAAAAAAACCAAAAAAAAAACTCCAAAACAAAACAGAGCACAGCAAAGCAAAACAAAACAAACAAATCAAAAATGATTTGCAAATTGGGCAGCCCCCCAAACCAGAGCACATCCAGAGAACTTCAACCAATAGCATGATCTGACAGCATTTACAGGAAACAGAAGTGCAGTGTATAGACAGCTTGACTGGTTACAGTTTAATTGGTTAATTGGTTACAACCTCCTCCAATTAAACAAAGATAAATAACAGCTCCTGCTATATAATCTCTTACTACCTACTGGAAGTGGCTGCTAAGAATAATGTATTTAGAAGAATTGAAGACTCCATTTAGAAGAATTGAAAACTGTGATCAAAATGTGTATAAGGTGAAAGTTTATGCGATCTGAAGAGAAACCAGAGTATAGGGGGCCGACCCGTGGCTCACTCGGGAGAGTGCAGTGCTGGGAGCGCAGCGGTGCTGGGATAGCCAGTGCGCTCACTGGCTGAGCGCGGTGCGAGCGACACCACGCCAAGGGTTACGATCCCCTTACCAGTCACAAAAAAAAAAAAAAAAAATGTGTATAAGAAAGAATGGTGGGATGTTTTTTATCCACTGGCTTAAAATATCTCATATAATTCTAGAATTACTGCCTTCATCACTAAATCTCTCAAGCCTTCAGTGCTTTAGAAATCCACTAAGTTTAAACTTTAGTTTTAGTACCCACTACTACTTAGGATGCTCACCTGCCTCTAAAATTCCTGCTCTGCACTGATGGTTAGCTTTTCAACTCTAGGTTCAACCAGATACCAATTCCATACTGGTTATTAGTTCCCAGTCCAGGCTTACCTAAACTGAACAATTACTAGCATCTCAACATATATCTGCATAGGATTACCCACTACCACCCCACCTTGCCCCATACTCCAGCATAATACCTAAAGAGCAAGTTTAGTATAAAGTAATTAATTATTAATGGTGATGCTTTGGTCAATTTTAGTGAAGATCATTGGTGGTTGAGGAACCTTCCTAGAGATCCTCAAATTACTCTGTATATTCCAAGATCTATGCTGATGCTGATTAAGGCCAGATTTGAAACTCTGCTATAGAATTTTTTTAATATTTCACCAACTGGTCTGCTGCATCCTAGAACAACCAGAAGAGTGCAATATTTTTATCAGTAAATGCATATAATTAAAGTCAACAATTGCTGGTTCAAGCACTTGCTGATACTGCTTTAAATCAAATCAATAAATAAACCATCTCAACTTTGATAAACTTAGCATTGGCCTAACTTTAACTAATACATAACACCACATATAATATATAATACCATAATACACATTTTCTTCTTTATTATGTGTTTTCTTTTTTCTTGAGAATTATTTTACTAAATGTTTTGGAGAGAAAAAATCAAAGATTTTATTTTTTGGAAAATTAGAAATTATACATCCATACTAACATTTTAATTGAAACTTTGTAAATGACAAGAAAATGGGGGAGATATTATGGAAAGGAATGAAATGAGTTTCCTAAAAATTAAGTGTTAAGCTGGCTGGTTAACTCAGTTGGTTAGAGCATAGTGCTGACAACATCAAGTTCCAGGGGTTCAATCCCTACAGGGGCCAGCAAAAAAAAAAAAAAAAAAAAAAAGGAAAAGGAAAAGGAAAAAAAAGGGAGCTAAATTAACAGAATTTTAAAATAGGATTGATCTCTGTCCATCTCCACATCCCTTGACAGTGTGTCAGTTAGTATTCAGTGAAACACACATTCAAACCACTGTAGGTATTTTAAGCAGAAAGAAATTGAATACAGGGAATGGAGTCCTAATAAGATTTTTGGAATGGCTCATGCAGAGGGCTCTGGGCTGATTCTTTAAGAATGATCCCCGGAATGTTACAGAACGGATCTGCTGGAGGAGCTATCTCTGAGGCCACTGGAATGACTGAGTCAAAAGCATATCACTACAGCTATGATCCAGGAATGGGAATGCTGGAATCAAATCACTGTCACTACTGCTGCACCTCTGCCACAACTACATTTCAACACCCACAAAGCAGAAGATAGACAATAGAGAGCTGCTGCAGAAAAATCTGCTGGCTATAAGAAAAGAGCCCAAAAGGGCAGGAAGATGATTCCCATCTAGCTTTCTCTTTCCAAATGTTTCATGACTGCATCAAAAATACAGAACCTAATTTGCATCCAGATTCTATATGCAAAGGAGAGTGGACAACATAGTTTTCAGCTTTGCAGCCTAAAGTTTACATAAAGGCACTCTAGAAGAGAGTGGAATGAAACCACGCAGACCATTCTTCAGTATCTATCAGAGTCACTGTTTCACAGTCCTAATATATTGTATTTGGTTTTTTGTTCTGTTTTGTTTTGTTTTGTTTTTTAAAAGATGACCAGTAAGGGGATTTTAACCCTTGACTTGGTGTTGTCAGCACCACGCTCAGCCAGTGAGCGAACCGGCCATCCCTATATAGGATCCGAACCCATGGCCTTGGTGTTATCAGTACCACACTCTCCCAAGTGAGCCACGGGCCAGCCCCCTAATATAGTGTATTTGTACATTCCTGAATTACACAGTGCCAGAAAAACATGACAGAAGTTGTCTCCCTTTGGGAAATAAACTATTTTAAGCAAATCTATTCTATTAAAAGCAGGAGAATTGCAGGTAGTGTTACCTGGCAACTTTGAATATCAATAAAATGATTAAGCATACAGTTTCCATTTATTCATGAGTTATGGCTACACAATGCTAAATTTCCAACTGCTTAATACTACAGGGAAGGAAGAAAAGAAATCTGACATGAGTAGGGCTCATTTGATCTTAAAGGGAAGTTTTTCAGAATCTGTGCTTCCCCCAGGTTTATTCATTCTCTCTCATGCAAAAAAAAAAAAAAAGTCAATGAAGAAGTGCCCTGTGGCTTGCGTCACAAAAAATCTGAAAACCCTACAAACACTAAATAAAGTACTGCCATAGGCCGAATAATAGCCACCCAACAATATCAGGTCTTAATCCCCGGAACCTGTAAATATTACCTTAGATGGCAAAAGAGTCTTTGCAAATGTGATTAAATTAAGAATCTTGAGATAGAGAGATTATCCTGGTTTATCTGAGTGGACCCTAAATGCAGTCACATGTATCCTTATAACAGGGAGAAAGAGGGAGATTTAACACAGACACAGGAAAAAGTGATGAAAACACAGAACGGACAGAGACTTGAAGATACTGGCTTTGAACATTGAGGTGATGTGGCCACAAGTCCATTTCTGTTGCTTGTAACAAAATACCTGGAACTGGGTAAATTGTAAGAAAACAAAATTTACTGCTTACAGTTTTGGAGGCTGGAAACTCCACAGTTCAGGGAACACATCCGGTGAGGTGACTCTACAGCAATACAGAATGTCACATGGTAGAATAGTGGAGCAGAGAGAGACAGAGTCTTATTGCTTTCCTTTTAAAGCCCTCTGAACCACAGCCCTGACCACCATTCTTAATCCATTCACTAGGCACGGTCTTCGGAATCTAATCACCTCTTCAAAGCCCCACCATTCAATTACCATAATAGGATTTCCCACCCTCTTAACAGTCACAGTGGGGATCAAACTACTAATATGTAAAACTTGAGGAACACAATCCATATCATTCTGCCCTGGATCCCAAAGTTCACGTCCTTCTCACAGGTAAATACAATTATTCCATCCCGAAAGTCTTAACTTGTTTCAAGTCAAAAGTCCAAAGTTCAAAGATGGGTCTGTAAAATCAAAACAAGTTATCTACTTTCAAGATACAATAGTGGGATAAGCATAGGGTACATATTCCTATTCAAAAAGGGAGAAATAGGCCCTTAAAAAGGTGTAATGGGTCTCAAACAAGTCCAAAACACAGCAGGTCAGACATTAAATCTCAAAACTGGTGAATCATGTACCTAGACTCCATGTTTGGTGCCCTCTGCATGCTTGTATGGGAGATCAGGTCCCCAAGTCCTTGGGCAGCTCTGCTCCAATGGCTTTCCTGGTCTCAGGTGATTCTTATCTCTCACAGGCTGGCATTGCACACTGGTGGATCTACAAGTCTTGGGTCTCCATGGCAGTCGTGCTCTCATGGCTCCACTAGGCATAGCTTGGTGGGATTTTTTCTGCTATAACTCCAACCCCACGTTTCCTCTTGGCATTGCTCTAGTGAAGACTCTGTGTGGTGACTCTGCTCCTGAGACAGATCTCTTCCTGGGCCCCCAGGCTTTTCCACATCACTAAGGAATACCAATAGCCACCAGAAGCTACAGGGACCAAGGAGTAGATTCTCCCCTATAGCCTCCGGAAGGAGGATAGCCCTGCTGACACCTTGAATTTGGCCCAGTAATACCAATTTTGGACTTCTGGCCTCTAGACCTGAGAGAGCACAAATTTCTATCATTTTAAGTCACCAAGTTTATGGTAATTTGATATACCAGTCAGGAAACTAGTATGAGTACTGAAACTGAAATAGCACAGAACTTAAGTCAGTTTAAGACTGGCCAGTTAGCTCACTTGGAAGACTGCAGTGCTGATAACACCAAGGTCAAAGGCTGGGATTCCCGTATCAGCCAGCTAGCCACCAAAACAATAATTAATTATTTTAAAAGAAAAGTCAGTTTAAAACTTGGTCATGGTGATAGCAAACTTTAGGATTTGATAACTGGTCCGTACAATCAATAGCCAACTGATCCCAGATCTGAAAGTAAATAAACCACAATATATGAGAACAAGATAAAAAAAAAGACAGCTCTTCAGGATCAAGAGGTGAGTGCCCAGGAACCCAGTTTCATGGGGAGGGGGCAGAGGGGAGCTTGAGCTTTGAAGCCAGGAGCATTCTCAGCTTTGTCCTTTTCTAGAAGTTGGACCATGGGCCATAACTTATCTCTCTGAACCTTGGTTTTCTCACCTGATTCCAGGTGACAACAATGAAAATGGAAAAATAGGCACAAGTGAAGGGATTCAGTGGCTATTTGGATGGATAGGGTAAAAGAAAAGATGTTTAGGACAAATAGGAGATTTCTGGCTAGAGTGCCTTGGGAATGTGTTAAAATACCCTCAGCTGAGACCACAGAGGAAAAGGAGTGAGAAGGAAAGAAGAAAAGAATAAAACATTTTAATGAAATTTAAAAAGCGATTGTATTATAATGTTGAGTACAAAAGGCAGAACATAAATTTGCATATTAAAATGAAGTTCTACTTCTATTATCAAAAAATTCTAGTTTCACTATGATGATATTTCAATTCTCTTCTCTCAAAAATCACAGTAAAGGAATAGGGGAAACAATATTAGAAACAGAAATTCTATCTTTAATGTATGTAGGAGACAAATGAAATTACAAGCCATAATATCTAAAGAAGGAAAACAGTAGATGGAAAAATTGCAGATGTCTCATGAGACCAGGTGTGGGTACAGCAGGGTGGAGGAGGCAGGAGTGGGTGGTGATAGGTGGTAGGTAGGGTACCTGCTAGAAGGAAGCTAATTTGCTAAGGAGAACACCAGAAATCTCTGGAATTTCTCATACTATGTATTGCAAAAGGAGGAAAGCTGAAAATAGGGAAAGTGCTTGAAAGTCCCTATAAAGACCCATTGGAGTCCCCTCAGGTACCCACCTCTACCTGTTGAAATCAGGCAATCCTCCCTCCCCCACACCCACAAAATACTAATGAGTTCTTCCTATAAAAACCAGGTTAGTAATTTGTTTTTAACTGTTCCCATTATGCTATTCAATCCATCTATTAAATTTTGTAAAGCCCTCCAAACCACGCCCATGACCACCATTTCCAATCCATTCACTATGGCATAGTCCTAATCTAATCACCTCTTCAAAGGCTCACCTTTCAATTGCCATAATAGGATTTCCCACCCTCTTAACACTGTCAAAGTAGGGGTTCATACAATCTAAGGAGGGAGACATACAATCCAAGGCACTCTGTTTTTCTAATTTTTTTTCCTACTGATGTTGCAAACTAATTCCTTTATGTCACTGTTTACTTATCTCCCAAATCTCTTCTCTTGCTTTGGAAAATTTTTCTTTCAGTGTTACTTTCAAATCTCTTTTCAAGCCCATGTTGCATCTCTTGTTTACATCTAATCTCTTGCCTGTTATTTTATCTCCAGTAATCCCATTTTTTTCTTCTTCCAAATCCTGATTGAAACCTCAATTCTGAAAATTCGAAATGATTAGAAAGGGCCCTCAAATACATTACACCTTATAACTCATTAGACTTTTTAACAGGTATCTCTTCCAAAGTTCTTTCTCAAGACACTTAAGTAAGTACAAGAGTTCTCCATGTCATCTAATTGAGAAAGACTCAAGGCTGGAAGTTGAATTGGCTGAGAGGAGAATTGAATTGGCTGGCTCTCCCAGGAGAGTCTACCATGCTCAAAGTGCATGGACCAGAAGTGGTCGGGCTAAGGGTGGCATGGCAGTCTGCAGGGTGGCCAGTTTGTCAAAGTCCTCTTCTCCCTTCTTCCCTCACCCACTAAGAAGCATAAACCTTTCAAGCTAAAGGGGACTTTACTGACCACACTGTCCAATATCCTCCTTCACAATGAGGAAACTGAATCCCAGAAAAGTGAAGGGATTTGCCCAAATGTGATGGTTAATTTTATATCAACTTGACTGGGCCACAGGATGTGCAGAGATTGTTAAACATGATTTCTAAGTATATCTAAAGGGTGTTTCAGGAAGAGATTAGCATTTGAATTTGCAAACTAGATAAAGCAGATTGTCCTCCCAGAGGTGAGTAGGCATCATCCAACCTATTGAAGGGCTGAGTAGAACAAAAAAGTTGAGTTTACTCTGAGTGCTTGAGTTGGGACATTGATTTTTCTCCTATCCTTGGTGCCCCTGGTCCTCAGGCCTTCAGAATAGGACTGGAATCTACACCATCAGCCTTTCAATGATACCACCAGCCTTCTTGGGTCTCCAGCTTGCAGATGGCAGATTATGGGACTTCTCAGCCTCCGTAGTCATGTGAGCCAATACTTTATAATGAATCCCTTTATATATCATATTAGTTCTCTTTCTCTGGAAAACCCCAACTGATGACACCAAGATTACCCAGTGAGTTGATGACAGGGCTAGGAAAGAATTTGGGCCTTCTGATAGCAAGCTTAGTAGTCTTTCCACTGTGCCACATTTTAATCCTTCAAAATACCCTTTAGATATCCTCTAACAGGCAGCTGAAATGACTTCTGCCAGGTCTTAACTTTGTGTGCATCTGAGGGTGGTAAGTCTTCCTTCCTCCCTCCCTCTCCCTTCTGTCTAATAGAACTGCAACATAACCAGTGCCACTTTAGACAAGCGCAAGTACAAATTGGCACTGACAACCTCCTCCCCTCCCCTCCCCTTTTCCCCTTAGGAGAAGCCTCCTGACTTAAACAGAATCCCCTTTTGCTTCTGCAAGGACACAGTTCTCCACCCCGATCCACATTAGCATAATGACCCTCCTTGATGATATCAGCCAGCCCTTGGCACACTATATAAGCTCTACTACCCCCACAACTGGTGCTGTCCCCCATTTTCAGAGCAGCCCCAAGCTGTTCTCCACTTTGAGCACAGCCAGGAAGATTCTTTTCCTTCAATAAACCTTGAACGGTACCCGGCATCTTGGCTCACTATCTTTCATTATGGTGCTGAAACCCGACATTGTGGACGATCCCCTCTCTCTTGGGGTGATTGGCCCTTGGCTGCCCTTCCCAGACCTGCCAAAACCGGATGTCTCCATGACTCTCTCTCCTTTTCCCATTTCAAATCAACACATCCAACACCAGCCTCAATTCAGGGTGAGTCAGTGGGTCTGTCCTGCCTACTTCTATGGTTCCTCCGACTACTCTCTATGACTTTGGTCTCTACGAAGCCCAGGCACCTGGCTGAGGGAACTCTTATCGTGCCCCCAGCTAGTGGAGGACAGTCCTCTAGCCAGATGGTGGCTTTTCTCTCAAAAAGAAGGTGGGCACAAAAGGGGATGCCCTTTGCTGGCACTCTTCTTCTTCCAGGACTGACTGCCCTTTCTCACCCTCTACATGGGATCCTCACAATCCAAACCTCCACGCTCTAAACCCTTGAGCTGTCTCCTGGCCAATTTCTCGGCCTCCAGGGAGACATTTAAACTCAAACACCTCATTACAATGGATCCCAGTGGCCACAAAATGGCACTCGATTTAGACACTCACCGAAATGGCAAAAGCTGTAGAGATTCCTTGTTCAGGCTATTTCCTGTCTCTGAACACCTTCTTCTCTCTGTCAAAACTGCTCTACGTCTCAAATTCTCCGAGCTCATGCTCGACCTCCCCTTCCAGACTCGGATCAATCTTCTGATCCATCAGCCCTCCACATTTCTCTCTCTTCCCCACACCTGGCCTCCAGATGCTCATCCTCAGCCCAACTCCTACCCTTCTCTCCCTTCATCAGGTAACAGCTTTTTATAACCTTTCTGTGAAGTAGCTGGGATGGAAGGAATTATCTGAGTCCATATACAGGGTGCAGGTCTGGATGGTGGCTCAGCTACATGCTCAAAATAATAGGCAGCCTGTGGGAGCCGTTGCTGTTCCTTGCACGGACCCAAATTGGAACTACCAGGCTGGCCATGGGGGTCGGGATCTCCAGGATAACATGATCACAAACCTACTTCACGGCCTCCAAAAGGCAACTCACGAGTCAGTCAATTATGACAAGCTTAGAGAAATCACACAGAGAACCACTGAAAATCCCAGCAAGTTTCTAACCCGCCTCTCTGAGGCTTTACATGAATACACATGTATAGACCCAAACTCCCCTGCAGGCATGGCCCTCTTACACTCTCATTTCATTACCCAATCAGCTCCTGATATTCAAAAAACTGTAAGAGATCAGGCCAAATACCAGCTCCTAGCTAATGGCATCCATGGCTCACATACTCCAAAGCTGGCTGCCTGTAGGGGTAAGCCACCTGGGAACTGCTTCAAATGCAGCCAACTAGGCCACTCGGCATGGGCCTGTCGTAACCTGTCCTCACTGCAAAAGGCCAAGTCACTGGGGGATTGACTGTGCCACTCGCCAGGCTTTGGCTTCATGGCCATCCCTACCGGAGCTGCTCAGCTTTGCCCAGGAGGACTGATGATGCCCAGGGCCCGAGGCCCCCACAGAGATCACTAAACATGGGCCCAGGGTAACTCGCCTTGCAGCAGGTAAGCTGAACTCCTTTGTCATTGATACAGGGGCCATTTACTCTACCCTTCCTGAGTATGCAGGACCAACAACCCCATTCTCTATCACAATAGTAGGGGTCATAGGATCAGAATGCCACCCACAGATCACTCAACCCCTTCCTACACCCTACATCACACCCAATTCACACACAAATTCTTAAAAATGCCTCAATGCCCAGCCCCCTTACTGGGATGGGACATTCTTTTCAAATTCAAAGCTACTCTTACCCTAAACACTTTAACTCCAGCTACAATACTCCTGCTACAGGCCACAGCCAGACCTGGCCCCTGAGGCTTCCACCTTCCCCTCTCCTTCGGAGAAGGTTAATCCCTAGTATGGGAAGCTTCTCCCTCCATTGCTACACACCATTCCCCTATCCTTGTTAAATAGCTGAATCCCTCTTTGTTCCCTAATGTCCCACAGTACCCCATTGCTAACAAACACCTAATAGGCTTAAAACCCATCATACACAAACTCCTTTCTTATCTCTCATGGCCTACCCACTCGCCTTTCAATGCATCCATCCTTCCAGTTATAAAGCCTAATGTCTCAGACCATTTAGTACAGGACTAATCCTGACACATGCCGTTCCCAACAACTTACCTGGACAGTAATACCTCAGGGGTTTTGGGATAGCCCCCACTTTTCTGGCCAGGCCTTAGCTCAAGACTTAGAACTTCCCCTAACCACTGGCACTTTAAGACAACATGTGGATGGCCTCCTCCTTTGTGGTCCCTCCTATGAGGATTCACAGGCCCACACTGCTGCTCTCCTTAATTTCCTGGCCTCCAGGGGATGTCGAGTGTCCCCCAGCAAGGCCCAAATTTCTTCTCCTTCAGTTCAAGAGTCTAATTTCTGAACTCCCTATTCCTACCACAAAGGGTGAAATCCTTTCTTTCTTGGGGCTGGCAGGGCATATTTGCCTGTGGATTCCTAAATTTGGCAGCTACAAAACCACTTTATGGGGCATCCAAAGGGGTTCCTGCCATTCCCTTAGATCCCACAAAGCCCATTCATTCTCCCTTCCAGTGATTAAAAGCTGCTCTCCTCGCAGCCCCAGCTCTATCTCTCCCAAACCTATCTCATCCTTTTATCCTATTTGTCACCAAAACCCAAAGATTAGCAGTTGGAGTTTTGGGACAAGAGGCAGGAGATATTTTCTCCCCAGATACAAACCTCTCTAAACAACTAGACACCACAGCTCGAGAATGGGCCCCTGTTTATGGGCCTTGCTGGCAGCCACCCATTTACCATAAGAAAGCTCTAAACTAATTTTTAGACAAGAAACAGTCAAGACCTTCTCAGCCATAAGGCCAAGTCAATTCCTTGCCTTCCCACTTACACTTATTCACCTCACTTTCACTTAAAACTTCCAGTTCTCCTTTAAACCTTGCCTTCCATCAAAATCCAACCACACTCATCCCAAAACAGTCATGACACTTAGAACACAATTGCAGGGAGACTTTAGACCTCTTTCTCAATCCCTTTCCACACATCTCCCTGTCTCCCATTACACGGTTTATAGATGGGAGAGCCAACTCCACACCCGGCCCGCAGGTGTGTTATGCCATGTTAAATCTAACGCAAGCTATTGAGGCTGCACAACTCCCAAAGGAGGTTGGGGTTATACACTGCAGAGGACACCAAACCTCCAACGACCCCAGAGCCCAGGGAAACAAACTGGTGGATCTAACCACAAAACAGGCTGCTCAATCACCAGGTCCGCACTCTTCCTCTCCTGCTCAGGTCCTTCTCATGGCCCCTACACCCTTATCCCAATACACACCTCAAGAAATACCACACCTCCAATGGTTGGAGGCACAGAGAAAGGACAACTGGTATACTCTCTCCAGTCACTATGTTCTCCATACTACACAAGCTGAGCAAGGCCTTTTAGATTTCCATAATTCACTTCATATAGGCTATGAACCCCTACTACATTTTCCTCAGCCCATATATTACTGTCTCACAAAAGGACGCGCTATCTTCTAACCTTAGTAGATACCTTTTCAGGTTGGATTGAGGCTTTTCCTGCACTTCAGAGGATGCTACAGCAGTAATGCATGCTCTCACCTCAGAAATCACCCCTCCTTTGGCCTACCCACCAATCACTAACTTGCCCATGTGCTGCCCCCCGCAAACCCACAGGACTCAGCCCCCTCGAACTTATGTACAGTAGCCCCTTCACTCTCACACTTCTCCCTTCCAGCTCATCGCCTTTAGGCCAGTATCTCCCTACTCTGTCGCTCATTAGGGATCTTCTTCAGGAACAGGCAAACCTTCTATTACCTCATCCTTTCCCCACCATGCTCTCAGACTGTAAACTGAGCCCGGGACAGCAAGTGTATATTAAAACCCGAATCCCAAAGCCCTTTTCACCATGCTGGGAAGGGCCTTATACAGTACTTCCTGCCACCCCCACAGCAGTAAAGGGAAAGGCCCCCTTGGTATCATGTATCCTTGGTAAAACTAGCACCTGAGCCTTTACCCAAAGAATCTGTTAACACCAGGCCAGAGGGGTCCCTCTGCTGAAGCCCAACCCAACATCTCCTCAGACTTCATCCATTTTAGGACCCACAAAACTGAAAATCTCCAGGACCTCTGCTCTTTCCCCAATCCCTAAAGAAGGATGATCTTTCCCCCGGCAATTATCCTCTCACTTTTGCATGCCTGCTTCATGTCCTTTGCACAAGAGCTACTATTACACTATCTGTTCTAGTACTTGCTACAGGATTGGCCAGTGCTGCCCCCAAATATTGTAACATTATAGGAAGATTTCTCCTGGCACTTCTTTACCTCCTATCCGCAGGATGTTTGTTAGCAATTTCATTGTGGCAATGTGCCCTTCAAGTTTTTTTGGCTCCATAGCCCTTGGCATCCTTCCTGTGTTTTTCCTCCTATACCAATTCTCCCCCTTACCTGGAACGTGGAAGTTCCAGGTCCGCAGGGATGATGCAGTCCTCAGCGAATCAGACTGGTCCCTGAGTGACTCATCTGTGTCCCACTTCACGAGAAACTTTTTTGTGGCCACGCCCCTCCCTGTCGATGCAGCCTGTAACGTTTCCACAAACGTCTCTTCACTTTCCTCTAATCCCACCTCAGTGGGGACTGTCAGCGTTGTGCGGGGCCTGCCCACACTCTGCCTCACTAACACAAGACGCTGCCACTCACTTACCCCTCCTCATCCACGCCCTAAAACCGGAATATATTTCCTTTGTAAAACTAAGTTATCCTGTTGCCTGCCCCCAACGCGATTTCTTGCATATTCTTTTAACTCTTCCCTGATATCACCCTCCAGATGGATGGAGAGATGGAGATGGGACTGGAACTAACTTCGGCCCCCCCCCCCCAGGAAGTGCCCCCGCTCCTGTAGGGCACTAATTGTACTTTTTAATTGGGGCAGGGGTCCAATTAAATTAGAGGCCCTGCTACTGCCTCTCAATTCTATCAAAAACTCTCAGAAGAACTAAGCATAGACAGCATCTCCTCCCTGCACTGACAGGTCACCTCACTCGCGACAGTCGCTTTACAGAACCGTCGGGCCTTTTATTTTACTTTCTTACAGCCGAGAAGGAAGGCACCTGCCTCTTCTTGGGGGAGGAATGCCGTTACTATGTAAATGTGTTCAGGGTGACCCAAAACAACTTAAACCATTTCACTGAACCCTTGGATACCCTGGCTTGTGCCCCTACTAGGACCCCTAAGTGTGCCTCATCCTACTTTTTGGCCCCTGTCTCTTTTGGTGTTTCTCTAATTTCTTGCAGGAACCTCTACAGGCTTTCACCAACCAAAACGTCGCCAAATTGTTTCTGCAAGGAGGATACCAGCCCCTCAGAATCAGTGACCCTTCCCCAGAGGAATACAGCCTCCCCACACGAAACCAATACCCCGCACCTAAATCTTTTATTTTTCCATATCTTCGCCCATTTCCAACAGGAAGTAGCTTCAGAAGAATGAGAACTCTGCCCTTTTCCTCTTTTTCCTATACTTAAAAGCCCGGAATAATAGATCTGCAACATAACCAGCGCCACTTTAGAGAAGCCCAAGTATAGAATGGCGCTGCCCACCTCCTCCCCTCCCCTCTCTCCTTTCCCTTACAGGAAGCCTCCTGACTTAAACAGAAACCCCTCTTGCTTCTCCACCCCACACCACATTAGCATAATGCCTGTCCTTGATGGTATCAGCCAGCCCTTGGTGCACTATATAAGCTCTACCACCCCCACACCCGAGCTGCTCCCCATTTTAAGGGCAGCCCTGGGCTGTTCCCCACTTTGAGCACAGCCTGGCAGATTCTTTTCCTTTAATAAAGCTTGAACAGTACCTGGCATCTCGGCTCATTTTCTTTCACCGTCCATTCTTTTTCTTTTCTGTCTTTCTTTTTTTTGTTGTTGTTGGTAGCTGGCTAGTATAGGGATCGAACACTGGACCTTGGTGTTATCAGTACCACATTCTAACCAACTGAGCTGACCAGCCAGCCCTTTCATTCTTTTTCTATCTTGATATATATAAAGCATAAAATTAAACAAAAGAATGAATAAAACGCAAGATAGTAAAAGTGAGTGAAGGAAGAAAAATAAGGGTTAGCCTATAAGAAGGAGGGCAATGAGGTTAAAATTGCTATTATATAAAGCTAAACACTTGCTACAAGGACAAGTCACAAATTTGCCTTCACATGATCTAAAAGTGAAGGCATAATTCACAGTATTCTTTATAATAATAGATCAATTACTTAAGATAACAAAATTATGCTGAGTACTGAGACTGGATGGAAATATTCTTTAGAGTTTCCATATAAGTATTTGAGGCTTTTTTTTCTTTAGGTTACCTGAGTTGGAACAGGCAGAAAAATAGTCATTAGGAATTTGATTGATATTCAGTGTTATAAGCTCATGTCACAAGGTGTTAAATGCCCTTCTAAACCTTATGTAGTAGTCAACTCCCTGCTCATCCGGAGGCCCAGACATGGTCTACTGCTCTGCCATGATGGCTCTGACAGGTGAAGGCTGGATTGTGGTGGGAAAGTGTGGCCCACTGGGGCCCATACCTTTTTTGAGGCCTCCTCTATAGTTTGCAGCCAAACGTATCAGAGGGATAGCAGGAGAAGGTCTGGGTATTTTTTTGTAGTTCAAGTATTAATTTTTTTTTTCTTTTTTTTTTGGCAGCTGGCCAGTAAGGGGATCCAAACCCTTGACCTTTGTGTCAAGTATTACATTTTAAAAGGGAGTCTATTCATCATGTTATTTTCCATGCATCTTCTCTTTTCTGTTAACACAGATTATGAGGAGTAAATGCAATATCCTAAAAGCAATTCGTGAATACATATATACATATTACATACAAAAAGAGAGAAAGATCTTAATAATAGTGTAAAAGTAATTTTAGGTTTCCTGTACATGCAGGTTGCCTAATTGTCCTCCAGGGGCGCTAAGATCTTAATAGTGATGATGAGAAATGTACTTTCGTTATCAAATACTGTTCTTTAAGATTTCATTTATATCCCAAATACATTTTTGTGCTACTGAATAATTTTGTGTGTTGAATATGTATAGGGGAAGTGTATCAGTATACATGTGAAATAAAGAAACACAAGACAGGTAGTAGTTTATCTCCTAGTTTGCCTTCTTTCCCAGAGAGACGCTGAGTCCCCATACATACTCATTCCCTTGACTTTGACTGCTCTCTGTCACTTACTATGAAAGTGAAAAGTTTTGGCTGACAAACTCAAGGTTTTAGGCAGAAACTATCTTCAGTGTAAAAAGAATACACTCACAGTGTTGTAAAAACCCCAGGGTAAAATTGAACTTTTAAGCACCTATTGCATTCCCTCATTACATTTTTATTTATTTATTTATTTTGGCAGCTGGCCAGAACAGCCCTTATTACATTTTTTAAAAATCTAATTTCTTCCCCTTACTGCTGTACTCCTAGCTCATTTAGTGAAAATTTTATGGATATCTATTTTGGGATGTGAGCCTATTTTTACATAATTATTTGCACCACTCTTATTTACATAAAGTATTTGTCATCTTTTATACTTACCTCAATCCCCTCCAAGATCAATAAAGAATGTTTATTGACATGATGATCTTTCAGGATCTTTTAGGTTTATTTGTGTCTTTCCAGCAATTCATAATAGGAGTACGGTAATTAGGGCCCAGATTCATACTCCTTGAGAGTTTACTATGCCAGGTATTAATTGATCTAAGCACTTTACATTTTTATGTCATTTAATTCTCATGGCAACCTTGTGAAAGTTGTACCATTATCATTCTTACTTTATACATTAAGACAAAAACAAAAACACCATTGGTTACAGAGCTTAAGCAACTTGCCCAAAGTCAGAATTAGTGGGTAGAGTTGTAATACATAATCTTTTTCTCTTAGAATTTAAGATTTTCAAGAGGTCTAAAATGAAAATGATCAGGAACTAAATATACATTTTTCTCCTGTGAGGCAGTTATTAGTTTGTGGATCAGGTTTTTTTCTTGCAATATTAAGAACACAAATAAGCATTTCTCTGTTACAAAACAATATGTTGTCAGACTTTTTAAAAATTTCTGCAGTTAGATGGATGGCAAATTTCAGTGGGGGATAAAAAATCCTAATACAGAGGCCGACCCGTGGCTCACTTGGCAGAATGTGGTGCTAATAACACCGAGGCCACAGGTTCTGATCCCTATACAGGGATGGCCAGTTAGCTCACTTGGGAGAGCGTGGTGCTGACAACACAAAGTCAAGGGTTAAGATGCCCTTGGCAGTCATCTTTAAAAAAAAAAAAAAAAAAAAAAATCCTAGGCCGAGCCCGTGGCGTACTCGGGAGAGTGCGGCACTGGGAGCGCAGCGACGCTCCCGCCGCGGGTTTGGATCCTATATAGGAATGGCCGAGGCACTCACTGGCTGAGTACCGGTCACGAAAAAGACAAAAAAATAAATTAATTAATTAATTTAAAAAATACTAATACATATTCAGGGTATTGTCGACCTCTGGAGGTAAGGCCAGAATGAAACTGCAACTTGCAACTGTGTTCAGAGTGGCATTCCCCTTCCGCTTGTGCCACTGCCCAGACCTAATGTCAGCTTGGTGGCACCAAGGAAGACACACTAAGAAATTATGACTGAAATCTCTGTATTTCCAACAAGGTAAATATAAATTGACTTAGAATGCAAGGAAAAATGGATTCATCCCCTTGAGGTTTGTTTTTCAGTTAGAAATCTCTAGAACTGTGGAAACAGAGCTATGCAACCCTGGGGAGATGTGGTGGTATGAGTCAGAGCTCCCAGGTACAAACTAAGTAGGTGCCTGAGTTCTAGTCTCTTAAGAAACAGGAATCAAGAATTCTTTTTGTACCTGAACCAGCAGTGCCCCACAGACTAGGTGCTTAATAAAGACTGGCTTCGTGTCAATTATATTGGGCAAGAATTGCTGAATTTAAATCAGGACTTCCCAAACTGGTCCATGAACATAGGGACTCTGAGCTTGTTGCACAGGGTGCCTGAATTTATATGCTTGCCATAGACTGAAAGAGTAACGTGCATCATAAATTTCTGCACTGTTATTGTCTACATGCATGAAGATGCTATTGTAGTTAACAAACTAACCCAAGTGTCACCTGCTATTTCATTTACAGTGGCTATTCCACTGTACAGGGCTATGGCATCGAGGCCAACCTTTGGAGTCAGACTGGGATTAGAAATCTAACCTGGCCATTTAGTAAATTAGACAAAATACTTAAAATTTTCTTTTCTTTTTGGTGGCTGGCCTTTACAGAGATCTGAACCCTTGACCTTGGTGTTATCAGCACCATGCTCTAACCAACTGAGCTAACCAGCCAACCCATAATTTTCAAGTGCTACTTTCCTCGTTTATAAAATAGAAATAAGACTTATCTCATGAAGTTGTTATAAGGATTAAATGAGATGGTGCATGTAAAGTCTTAACATAAGGCTTGGCCTACGGCAGATACTCAAGAAATGATATATTTTATTATTTTTGTCAACATGTATTTACCTTTTTTTTTTTTTTAAGATGACCGGTAAGGGGATCTTAACCCGTGATTTGGTGTTGTCAGCACCACACTCTCCCAAGTGAGCCATGGGCCGGCCCTCACTTGTATTTTCTTTATCAACTGGTAGTTTCATGTGGGAGTCTATCTGGGTCCTTTCCTCATTCATCTATAGGGGTTGTGCAAATTTCTTATTTGCAGATGCTTTCCATTTGTTTAAGATATCCATGCTCTGCATGTGTGCCATAAATATCTTACTCTCTAGCAAAGTTTTTGTAGCCTCTAATAAGCCTTCTTTGTAGATGTCACATTTCCAGAGTTAGAATCAGGTGTAAAACTAGTTCAAGGTTAAAGAGGTGTATTTTCCATCCCCATGTAAATTAATAAAGAAAAATTCTTTACAAATATTCACTTGGCCAATGCTCCCTGAGACTAAGAGAAAGTGATGAAGAGGAAAAAAGGAAGACTATGCTAATCGAATTCACCCTGTTCAATGGTCTAAAGTCAAGAAGATAGTCTCTTTTTGATTTAAAATGGATTAAGGGCTGGCCGGTTAGCTCAGTTGGTTAGAGCGTGGTGCTGATTTAAAATGGATACTCTCTGGACTGGGGATAGGAGGAGGGGAGTCAAATGCGGTGGTTAGGAAAATGGGTCCAGAGTATCTGGGCTCAAATTCTGACTTTACAACTAAAGAGTTGAGAGCTCTTGGGTGGACTGCTTAACATCAGTGTGCTTCAGCTTCCCGTGTGTAATTTGGAATAATAATAGAATAACATGTAAGCAGGTATTATGTGTAAGGGCGGTGGCTGGGGAACCACAATCAGTGTAGTGGTTTGAATAGAGTTCTCCCCCAAAACTCATGTCCACCCAGAACGTCAGAATGTGACCTTATTTGGAATAAGAGTCTTTGCATATATTATTAAGGTAAGAATCGAGATGAGATGATAATAGGTTAGGGTGGGACCTAAATCCAAATAAGAGTGAGGTGTTTGGTCTTTTGTTTTTTGTTTTTTTTTTTTTTGGCTGGTTGGTAAGGGGATCTGAACCCTTGATCTGGGTGTTACCAGCTCCATGCTCTAAGATAGTGAGTTTATGAGATAGAAAAAGGGAGAACAGAGAGATACAGAGAAGGTAATAGGAAGATAGAAGCAGAGATTGGAGAGTCTACAAGCCAAGGAATGCCAAAGATTGGCATCAACCACCAGAAGATAGGAGAGAGGTATGGGGTGATTTCTCCCTCAGAGCCTCCGGAAGGCACCAACCCTGCTGGCACCTTGATTTTGGACTTCTAGTTTCCATAATGATGAGTGAATAAGTTTTTGTTATTTTAAGCCATCAAGTTTGTGGTAATTTATTAAGGCAACCCTAGGAAATTAATACAATCAGTAAGTTATTGTCCCTGTGCTCAAGGAAATCATTTTTATTTTTATTTTTTTAAAAGATGACCGGTAAGGGGATCTTAACCCTTGACTTGGTGTTGTCAGCACCACGCTCAGCTAGTGAGCAAACCGGGCCATCCCTATATAGGATCTGAACCCATAGCCTTGGTGTTATCAAAACCGCACTCTCCCAAGCGAGCCACGGGCTGGCCCTGGAAATTTATAATCTCCATTGGAGAGGATGAGCTAAGGGTCTTAATAGCTGAGCTATCACAGCCTTAAAAGCTGTAATAAAAAGGGTTTCAAGGGTTTAGGAGGCAAGAGAGAGAAATCATCTCTGTGAACAGGAAAGATTTCAAGTAAAAAGTAGCTTGTAAGGACCCAAACAGTAGACTGATTTGACAGGCAGAAACGGGAAGGTTTGGGAGAGAAGGATATTTCAAGCAGAGGGAACTGTGGACAAAAGCAGCAGAGATGGCAAAGCTTAAGATGCTCATGAAAGAAAGTGAGCCAAGATGCCGGGTACAGTTCAAGCTTTATTTAAAAAAGCAATCTGCTGGGCTGTGCTCAATACAGAGGACAGCCCGGGACTGCCCTGAAAATGGGGGACAGCACCAGGTGTGGGGGTGGTAGAGCTTATATTGTGCGCCAAGGGCTGGCTGACACCATCAAGGAGGGTCATTATGCTAATGTGGATCAGGGTGCAGAACTGTGTTCTTGCAGAAGCAAAAGGGATTTCTGTTTAAGTCAGGAGGCTTCTCCTAAAGGGAAGGGGAGGGGAGGGGAGGAGGTGGATGGCACCATTTTGTACTTGGGCTTGTCTAAAGTGGCACTGGTGATGTTGCAGATCTATTATTCCTGGCTTTTAAGTATAGGAAAAAGGGGAAAGGGCGGAGGTCTCATTCTTCTGAAGCTACTTCCTGCTGGAAATGGGCGAAGATATGGAAAAATAAAAGATTTAGGTGCGGGGTATTGGTTTCGTGTGGGGAAGCTGTATCCCCCCAGGGAAGTGTCGCTGATTCTGAGGGGCTGATATCCTCCTTGCAGGAACAATTTGGTGACCTTTTGGTTGGTGAGAGCTTCTATAGGTTCTTGCAAGAAATTAGAGAAACACCAAAAGAGACAGGGGCCAAAAAGTAGGATGAGGCACACTTAGGGGTCCTAGTAGGGGCACAAGCCAGGGTATCCAAGGGTTCAGTGAAATGGTTTAAGTTGTTTTGGGTCACCCCGGACACATTTACATAGTAACAGCATTCCTCCCCCAAGAAGAGGCAGGTACCTTCCTTCTCGGCTGTAAGAAAGTAAAATAAAGGGCCCGACGGTTCTGTAAAGCGACTGTCGCGAGTGAGGTGACCTGTCAGTGCAGGGAGGAGATTGCTGTCTATGCTTAGTTCTTCTGAGAGTTTTTGATAGAATTGAGAGGCAGTAGCAGGGCCTCTAATTTAATTGGGCCCCTGCCCCAATTAAAAAGTACAATTAGTGCCCTACAGGAGCGGGGGCACTTCCTGGGGGGGGGGCGAAGTTAGTCCCAGTCCCGTCTCCATCTCTCCATCCATCTGGAGGGTGATATCAGGGAAGAGTTAAAAGACTATGCAAGAAATCGCGTTGGGGGCAGGCAACAGGATAACTTAGTTTTACAAAGGAAATATATTCCGGTTTTAGGGCGTGGATGAGGAGGGATAAGTGAGTGGCAGCGTCTGGTGTTAGTGAGGCAGAGTGTGGGCAGGCCCCGCACAACGCTGACAGTCCCCACTGAGGTGGGATTAGAGGAAAGTGAAGAGACATTTGTGGAAACGTTACAGGCAGCATCGACAGGGAGGGGGGTGGCCACAAAAAGTTTCTCGTGAAGTGGGACACAGATGAGTCACTCAGGGACCAGTCTGATTCGCTGAGGACTGCATCATCCCCGCAGACCTGCAACCTCCATGTTCGAGGTAAGGGGGAGAATTGGTATAGGAGGAAAAACACAGGAAGGATGCCAAGGGCTATGGAGCCAAAAAAATTTAAAAGGCACATTGCCACAATGAAATTGCTAACATCCTGCGGATAGGAGGTAAAGAAGTGCCAGGAGAAATCTTCCTATAATGTTACAATATTTGGGGGCAGCACTGGCCAATCCTGTAGCAAGTACTAGAACAGATAGTGTAATAGTAGCTCTTGTGCAAAGGACATGAAGCGGGCCTGCAAGAGTGAGAGGATATTGCTGGGGGAAAGATCATCTTCTTTAGGGATTGGGGGAAGAGCAGAGGTCCTGGAGATTTTCAGTTTTGTGGGTCCTAAAATGGATGAAGTCTGAGGAGATGTTGGGTTGGGCATTCAGCAGAGGGACCCCTCTGGCCTGGTGTTAACAGATTCTTTGGGTAAAGGCTCAGGTGCTAGATTTACCAAGGATACATGATACCAAGGGGGCCTTTCCCTTTACTGCTGCGGGGGTGGCAAGAAGTACTGTATAAGGCCCTTCCCAACATGGTGAGAGAGGCTTTGGGATTTGGGTTTTAATACACACTTGCTGTCCCAGGCGTAGTTTACAGTCTGAGGGGGTGTTTCGGAAAGGATGAGGTAATAGAAGGTTTGCCTGTTCCCGAAGAAGATCCCTAATGAGCGACAGAGTAGGGAGATACTGGCCTAAAGGCGATGAGCAGGAAGGGAGAGGTGTGAGAGTGAAGGGGCTACCGTACAAAAGTTTGAGGGGGCTGAGTCCTGTGGGTTTGTGTGGGGCAGCCCATGGGCAAGTTAGTGATTGGTGGGTAGGCCAAAAGGAGGGATGATTTCTGAGGTGAGAGCATGCATTACTGCTGTAGCATCCTCTGAAGTACAGGGAAAAGCCTCAATCCAACCTGGAAAGGTATCTACTAAGGTTAGACGATAGCACGTCCTTTTGTGAGACAGTAATATATGGGCTGAGGAAAATGTAGTAGGGGTTCATAGCCTATATGAAGTGAATTATGGAAATCTAAAAAGATTTGCTCAGCTTGTGTGGTAGGGAGGACATAGCGACTGGAGAGAGTATACCAGTTGTCCTTTCTCTGTGCCTCCAACCATTGGAGGTGTTGTATTTCTTGAGGTGTGTATTGGGATAAGGGTGTAGGGGCCATGAGAAGGACCTGAGCAGGAGAGGAAGAGTGCGGACCTGATGATTGAGCAGCCTGTTTTGTGGTTAGATCCACCAGTTTGTTTCCCTGGGCTCTGGGGTCATTGGAGGTTTGGTGTCCTCTGCAGTGTATAACCCCAACCTCCTTTGGGAGTTGTGCAGCCTCAATAGCTTGCGTTAGATTTAACATGGCATAACCTGCCTGGGGGGCAGGCGTGGAGGTGGCACTCCCATCTATGAATTGTGTAATGGGAAACAGGGAGTTGTGTGGAAAGGGATTGAGAAAGAGGTCTAAAGTCTCCCTGCAATTGTGTTCTAAGTGTCATGACTGTTTTGGGATGAGAGTGGTTGGATTTTAATGGAGGGCAAGGTTTAAAGGAGAACGGGGAGTTTTAAGTGAAAGTGAGGTGAATAAGTGTAGGTGGGAAAGGGAAAGAATTGACTTGGCTTTATGGCTGAGAAGGTCTTGACTGTTTGTTGTCCAAAAGCTAGTTTAGAGCTTTCTTATGGTAAAAGGGCGGCTGCCACCAAGGCCCATAAATAGGGGCCCATTCTCGAGCTGTGGTGTCTAGTTGTTTAGAGAGGTTTGTATCCGGGGAGAAAATATCTCCTGCCTCTTGTCCCAAAACTCCAACTGCCAATCTTTGGGTTTTGGTGACAAATAGGATAAAAGGATGAGATAGGTTTGGGAGAGATAGAGCTGGGGCTGCGAGGAGAGCAGCTTTTAATCACTGGAAGGGAGAATGAATGGGCTTTGTGGGATCTAAGGGAATGGCAGGAACCCCTTTGGATGCCCCATAAAGTGGTTTTGTAGCTGCCAAAGTTAGGAATCCATAGGCGAAGATGCCCTGCCAGCCCCAAGAAAGAAAGGATTTTACCTTTTGTGGTAGGAGTAGGGAGTTCAGAAATTAGACTCTTGAACTGAAGGAGAAGAAATTTGGGCCTTGCTGCGGGACACTCTATATCCCCTGGAGGCCAGGAAATTAAGGAGAGCAACAGTGTGGGCCTGTGAATCCTCATAGGAGGGACCACAAAGGAGGAGGCCATCCACATGTTTTCTTAAAGTGCCAGTGGTTAGGGGAAGTTCAGGTAAGTCTTGAGCTAAGGCCTGGCCAGAAAAGTGGGGGCTATCCCAAAACCCCTGAGGTATTACTGTCCAGGTAAGTTGTTGGGAACGGCATGTGTCAGGATTAGTCCTGTACTAAATGGTCTGAGACATTAGGCTTTATAACTGGAAGGATGGATGCATTGAAAGGCGAGTGGGTAGGCCATGAGAGATAAGAAAGGAGTTTGTGTATGATGGGTTTTAAGCCTATTAGGTGTTTGTTAGCAATGGGGTACTGTGGGACATTAGGGAACAAAGAGGGATTCAGCTATTTAACAAGGATAGGGGAATGGTGTGTAGCAATGGAGGGAGAAGAAGCATCCCATACTAGGGATTAACCTTGTCCGACTGGGAGGGGAACGTGGAAGCCTCAGTGGCTAGGCCTGGGTGCAGCCTGTAACAGGAGTATTGCAGCTGGAGTTAAAGTGTTTAGGGTAAGAGTAGCTTTGAATATGAAAAGAATGTCCCATCCCAGTTAGGGGGGCTGGGCATTGAGGCATTTTTAAGAATTTGTGTGTGAATTGGATGTGATGTAGGGTGTAGGAAGGGGTTGAGTGATCTGTGGGTGGCATTCTGATCCTATGAACCCTACCATTGTGATAGAGGATGGGGTTATTGGTCCTGCATACTCAGGAAGGGTAGAGTAAATGGCCCCTGTATCAATGACAAAGGAGTTCAGCTTACCTGCTGCAAGGCGAGTTACCCTGGGCTCATGTTTGGTGATCTCTGTGGGGGACTCGGGCCCTGGGCATCATCAGTCCTTCTCCTGGGCAAAGCCGAGAAGCTCTGGTAGGGATGGCCATGAAGCCAAAGGCTGTAGGTTGGGGACTGGGCCACTCCCTCTCTGGCAAGTAGCACAGTCATTCCCCCAGTGACCTGGCCGTTTGCAGTGAGGACAGCTTATGACAGGCCCATGCCAAGTGGCCTGGTTGGCTGCATTTGAAGCAGTTCCCGGGTGGCTTACCCCCACAGGCAGCAAGTTTTGGAGTATGTGAGCCATGGATGGCATTAGCCAGGAGCTGGTATTTTGCCTGATCTCTTATTGTTTTTTTGAGTATCAGGGGCTGATTGGGTAACGAAATGAGAGTGTAAGAGGGCCATGCCTGCAGGGGAGTTTGGCTCTATACATGTGTATTCATGTAAAACCTCAGAGAGGCAGGTTAGGAACTTGCTGGGATTTTTAGTGGATCTCTGTGTGATTTCTCTAAGCTTGTCATAATTGACTGACTTGTGAGTTGCCTTTTGGAGGCCGTGAAGTAGGTTTGTGATCATGTTATCCTGGAGATCCCGACCCCCATGGCCAGCCTGGTAGTTCTAATTTGGGTCTGTGCAAGGAACAGCAACGGCTCCCACAGGCTGCCTATTATTATGAGCATGTAGCTGAGCCACCATCCAGACCTGCTCCCTTTATATGGACACAGACAATTCCTTCCATCCCAGCTACTTCACAGAAGGGTTATAAAAAGATGTTACCTGATGAAGGGGGAGAAGTGGGGGGAGTTGGGCTGAGGAGGAGCGTCTGGAGGCCAGGTGTGGGGAAGAGAGAGAAATGTGGAGGGCTGATGGATCAGAAGATTGATCTGAGTGTGGAAGAGAGGTTGAGCATGAGCTAGGAGAATTTGAGACATAGGACAGTTGCGACAGAGAGAAGAAAGTGTTCAGAGATAGGAAAAGGCCTGAACAAGGTATCTCTACAGCTTTTGCCATTTCGGTGAGTGTCTAAATCGAGTGCCATCTTGTGGCTGCTGGGGTCCTTTGTAACAAGGTTTTTTAGTTTAAATGTCTCCCTGGAGGCCGAGAAATTTGCCAGGAGACAGCTCAAGGGTGTAGAGCGTGGAGGTTTGGATCATGAAGATCCCATGTAGAGGGTGAGAAAGGGCAGTCAATACTGGTAGAAAAAGAGTGCCAGCAAAGGGCATCCCCTTTTGTGCCCACCTTCTTTTTGAGAGAAAAGCCACCATCTGGCTAGAGGACTGTCCTCCACTAGCTGGGGGCACGATAAGAGTTCCCTCAGCCAGGTGCCTGGGCTTCGTAGAGACCAAAGTCATAGAGAGTAGTTGGAGAAACCATAGAAGTAGGCAGGACAGACTCACTGACTCACCCTGACTTCAGGCTGGTGTTGGATGTGTTGATTTGAAACGGAAAAGAGAGAGAGAGTCATGGAGACATCCGGTTTTGGCAGGTCTGGGAAGGGCAGCCAAGGGCCAATCACCCCAAGAGAGAGGGGATCGTCCACAATGTCGGGTTTCAGCACCATAATGGAAGAAAGTGAGCCAAGATGCCGGGTACCGTTCAAGGTTTATTGAAGGAAAAGAATCTTCCTGGCTGTGCTCAAAGTGGAGAACAGCTCGGGGCTGCTCTGAAAATGGGGGGACAGCACCAGTTGTGGGGGTGGTAGAGCTTATATAGTGTGCCAAGGGCTGGCTGATACCATCAAGGAGTCATTATGCTAATGTGGATCAGGGTGGAGAACTGCGTCCTTGCGGAAGCAAAAGGGGTTTTTGTTTAGGTCAGGAGGCTTCTCCTAAAGGGAAGGGGAGGGGAGTGGAGGAGGTGGGTGGTGCCATTCTATTCTTGGGCTTGTCTAAGGTGGCACTTGTTATGTTGCAGATCTATTAGTTCAGTGATGTCAAATGTCCCAGCTTTGTTGGAATCTCTGCCTACGGAATGAGGTCTATAAAAGCAGGTTAGTGCTGGAAGGTCTCAGAAACAGTGTGTGTGTATTACCATATTTATATGCCAGAGAAATTCTGAGCTGGTATCAAGATCATCCATCCCAGTACTATCATTTTATATATAGAAAAGGAAATTAAAGGACTTTACTTTCTCTAAGGTCAGAACGCTGAGTCTGTAGCAGGGCCAGGACTAAAATTCAGATCTTTTGTTTAGTAGTCAAGTCATCTTTGCAGTATATCTTTCTTTCAAATATTCCTCCCCTGTCCTAAATCTTAAAAATTGACTACTAAATATAAATTAGCTGTTACTATTTTAGCCCTAGTGTTTTGTTTGTTTATTTGTTTGTTTTGGCCACTGGCCGGTAAGGGGACCCAGTTATTTATATTCAGTATTAGCTAACTATCTGGTTGTGGCTTAGAAATACGCACAATAAATCTTTTCATAAAAATTCTTAGTGGTGTTGCTGGGCACTCTCCCAACATTCCCAACCTTAGTGTATGTCTTGTAAGTTAAAATAGGTCTAGAAAAATCACCATTTTTAATGTTTTATTTCTAATATCATGTTACATATTAAGTTTTTCAATATAGAACATATTAAATAGAAAAGTGACCTATTATCTCACTACTCAGCTAACTTCTGTTGACTTTTTTAAAAATGAAATACAAGTACATGGTAAGAAAATTCAAATCATGCAGAAAAATAAACAGTGTAAACTGTAGGCAGAAACTCCCTTTAGTTTTCTCCCAGGTCTTTTCCCAAATATGTACATTAACAACAAATTCTTGTCGGTCTTTCCAGAAAAAAAATTATGCACAATGAAGATGTTTTTCTTTATGTAACACTATAAACAATGTCCTGTGCTTTGCTTTTTCATTTTCCTTAAACATATATTAGTAAGCTCTTTTGATATCACAACCTATAGAACCATATCTTTTTAAACGACTTACTATTCCATTATAAGGGTATGCCACCATTTATTCAAGCAGCCCCCTTTAATTTCCAGTGTTTTGTTATTATACACAGTGCTGAATATCATATATATATATATATATATATCAGCATGTTTTTGTGAGTATATCCATAGGATAAATTCTTATTAGTGAAATTACTGGGAATTGTCAAGCTATTCCTCAGTTTAACACCTTTAATCTTCTTCCACCCCACTGCAGTTGGAATAAAATCCAAACATCTTTTCTTGGTTTACCTGGGGCAAAGACCTGGCCTATGGATACCTCTCCAATTTAATTATTTTTCAAATCCTCTTTAGTTATGTCCTGAAGCCATACCAGCCCTCTGTCCTCAGTCCTACCAACTCATTCTTTACCCCAGGGCCTTTGTACTTACTCTTTCTTCTTTGTAACACTCTGCCAGAGGTGGCTGGCTCTTTGTCAGTGGAGTCTCAACTCAAAGTCACCCTCTCAAGGAGGTCTTCCAGGTTTAAAATTTAACCCTAGCTTTTCCTTATGAGAAAGTATCTTGTCTTCCCCTCCAGAATGGGAATTCCAGGTGAGCAGGAGCCCAGTCTCTCTTGTTTTCCCCTGAGACTCAAGAGCTCAGATGAGTATGTACTTAAGTAATACCTGGACAATGAATGGTGTGGATTTAAAATTATCATATAGGCTGCCAAATTGCTTTCCAGAAAGTCACCAGTTTTCACTGCCACTACAGCGCCTGTTCTGAATACCTTCTCCAGCACTTAGTACTATCAAGCATTTATCATTTTTATAATTATCCTCTTTAAACGTCAAGAAATAGGGACTTAATCTCCCATTTTTTGAAATTTATTTATTCTTTATCTCCCATTTTGGAGTAATTTTTTTTCCATACATAGTTAAGAACAAGTCAGATATTTGCTTTTAACATAACCCTAGATCCATTCTTGGAAAATAAACTGGCAATAACAGACATTATTTGAGTAAGAGACAGTAACTAAATGCGAACTTCTCATACTAGTTTGAAGTTGATGTGATGACTAGTAACAGTACAGAATTTAAAAACTGAATCCTTTTTAGACGAAAAACTCATCCATACAACATACAATAATTTTCTGGTTTTTTTCTCTCTTGATTCTTTTCTCACTTTCCTATCTTTTTTCATTTAATCATTCACTTTAAAAATATTTATTGGCTGGCCGGTTACTCTGTTGATTACAGTGAAACCTTATAACTCTAAGGTCATGGGTTTGGATCCCTGCACCAGCCAACTGCCACCCCCCCCCCCCAAACAAAGAAACAAACAAAAAATCCCAAATTCGCCCCCTTCCCCCTCGAAAAATATATTTATTGATTGCTAATAGGCCCAAGTATTGTGCTAAAGTTCTCTCTCATCTGGTTTCACCCACCTCCCAATCCAATTATGCGAAATGTTTTGGCCTGGGCCTTACCTTCAAATTCACCCAGACTTGTACTGCAGAAGTCTCTAGAATGACAACCCTTAATCCGAGAGACGCGGAAAGTCTGTACATAGAATCTATTGTCATGGATTTTTAAAACTCTCTTTCTTAAATTTCTTATTATACCTTCCTCCTTCTTTTCAGAGATGTTTCTTCCAGTTCTCACTTTTCAGGAGTTGGAGGCACCTTATTTTGAATGAAAATACGCTTCTCTTTAAACTACTGGGGAGGTGGGTAGATGCTCACAAGGGAAAGGAAATTTTCTCCCTAGTCTTAATGGCCACCTAAATTTATTTATTTGTTTTTTTTGTGTGTGTGTTTTTTTTTTTTTTAAAAGATGACCGGTAAGGGGATCTTAACCCTTGACTTGGTGTTGTCAGGGTCATGCTGTCCCAAGTGAGCTAACCAGCCATCCCTATATAGAGATCCGAACCCGTGGCCTTGGTGTTATCATCACTGCACTCTCCCAAGTGAGCCACAGACCGGCCCTGCCACCCAATATTAAAAGCATAAATTCCTTATTATTATTTTTTTAAGTTTACAATTACATTAGATCCCTTTATGTTTAATATTTCATTTTTCCTAGTTTTGGGGGACAACAAGTGGAGGGGCAGCCGGAGTAGAAAATAGTTTTCCCTCTGGTAAAAGAAAGAGGGATGTATATGGAAGCTGAGGTTAAAACGACGTTGCTGTAAGGCTGGAGGGTTCAGTAGGGGTCAACATTACATTCATCTCTCCCCTCAATCATTCTATTCTACTTACACATACAATAAATAAAGCAAAACTACTCATGCATACAAATAAAGTTTTTGCATTGGACCCGTTGGTCCAGTTCTGTCCGTTCACCTCCTTTCCCCCTCATCTGTTCATTAATTCTCCCCCTCCCGTACTCAACCCCTCCACCTAACCCCTCTCCCTATCCCTTCTTCCACTTCCGGCTAGTAGCCTTTCTCGACTTTCCACCATCCTCATCCTCAGCATCCCCTGTCTGCACGTGACTAAGGAGCTCTGCGGGCTGCCAGGCCCCTGGTTAGCGTGAGTCAAAGCCGGAGCTCCGGGGTGGGGGTGGGGGTGGGGGTGGTCCCGGAGGGCGCGGCCCAGGCGAGGAGATGGGAAGAGCGTTCCCTTCACGTGTGAGCCCAACCCACATTTATTTGCCTGGAGTTCACTTGAGGGAGTTGGCAGATTTTACTGTTTCCCAGTCGTTTATTCGCCAGGCTCTCGGGTTCACGCGCCTCGGGGCTGCTCCCCTCACGCTGAAACTTCATTCAAAGGCAGGGCAAGGCTGCCCACGAGGTCGGGATTGGGGAGATGGGGCTGACCTCCAGGCCTCTTCCTCCTCCTCCGCGCCCTTCCCCCACTCCTCCCACCACCTTCGCGGAAGCTAAACTGTCCCCCAGGGCGGGGAGAGGTCTCGCCGCTTCGCGCAATCCGTCGCAAAGAGTTAATTTTTCCGATCGCATGAGGGGGAGGAGATTTCCCTGTAGACGAGTAAAAAGGGTGATGGACGAACGTGCGGGCACTAAGACCGCAAGGCATTCATTTCCTCCTACGGTGGATGCGGACGCCGGGAGGACAGCCCCAGAGCGAGGAGCTGGGAGCGGAGGCACAGGCAATGCTCAACCCTGGATGTAGCTGAGAGGGGTCGGGAGAGAGACCGACCGCCGGAGACCGAGCGGCGAGGGGAAGACCTAGGGGGGTGGGTGGGGGAAGCAGACAGGAGAGCTCGCGAAATCAAGCGCTTTACAGATCATTTTATTTTGTATAGAGAACACGTAGCGACTCTGAAGATCAGCCCCAATGAACATGTCAGTGTTGACTTTACAAGAATATGAATTCGAAAAGCAGTTCAACGAGAATGAAGCCATTCAATGGATGCAGGAAAACTGGTAGGTGATGCTTTCGTGTGATTCTGTTCCCGGGAGCCCTGCGCGTCTTCCCGGAGTGCCTTAATGTCGGTGTTCCCTGTCCGCGGTGAATGGAGCGACGAATCGCGGGCTGCAGTAGCCGGTCGCTGAGTTCTCGGGTCTCCGGGCTGCAGGAGACACTGGGGCCGCATGAATCGCGCTGTCTCTAGGTGCCCCTGTAGGAACCGTGGCTACACAGGCATCTTTTATAAAGATTATATAACGTAGAACATATATGTGTGCATAGAGTGATGTCTGAGCGACAGGGAAGGCGGGAGAGATGCCACAGACCAGGTACCCTACCTGTACTACCTCCTGGTTTTCAGTCTAGGTTTGGGTTTTCTTGCTCGGCTTCCCGCAACCGGAGTGTGGAAGGCAGTGGAGGGAGGACCCCGTGTTAACCCTCTCCCGTCCGCCGCCCTGGGCTCTGGTGCTGGCTCTCCCCATCCCTCGTGTCCTTTTCTCCTTGCAGCTTTCCTACTTAACTGCCCTGCAGACTGCCGGTCCTCAGCCGGATGCCTTCTTTCCAGACCCCTTTCCCCACGCGGATCCCTTTCCGGTTTCATAAAGAGACGGGAGGGGGGAGGGGGCAGAGGAGGGGACAATGAGAACAGAAGCAAAAATGAATGAATCAGAGCGAGTGTAGTCACGCCATTATTAAGTTTCTGTTTTACGTTAACGCCTTTTGGACACATTCACTTCTAATTCAGTGGGAGCTGCTGATTGGAGTTCAGGCACACAGATCTAAAACCCATCGGTCCTTGGGGGGTTCTTCCCCAGAAAAACTTCTAACCGGGGAGAACATCTTTCTTGTTTTCTGTGTTCTCTCCGCCAGTCCTTTTGAAAATTCCTGTGTGGGAGGCGATCCAGTGTCACCTTGCAATATTTAACAGGGGAGGTCATCTCGCTTCTTCCTTGTAGGCAGAGCTGTGGCAGAAATATTTCTCTCCTCTCTTCAACCCCGAGTCTGGCGTTCAGTAAAGTGCAAGCCCAACGCACCTCAGGGCTGGGCAGTGGCCCGCAGCCTCCTGGAGGCTTGATGGAGGAAGGCCGGTCTGGAGGGGCTTCCGGGCGCCGGGGGATTTCGCCCGCCGCGTGCGCCCGCGCGCGTGCCCCCTGTCCTCACGACCTGCCTTCCCTCCCTCCTGTCATCAATGGGAAACCAGAGACTCCGGCGCGCCCGAGGCAGGGGCGGGTTGGTGCAGTAGGAGGGGGTGCCGCGGGCTGGAGTCGGGGTAGGGGGGTTCAACTCCCTCTGCTCCCGCCCTTCCCAGTCGCCTACAAGCCTCCTCGTGTTGGGCCGGTGCGCGCCCGCCCCCAGCCTCCTGTCGGCCGGCCTTTTGCGGTCGCAGCCGGGCGGAGCCAGCCGTCTGGGCCGCGCGCGCCTGTACCGCGCGCTCACGCAAGCTGCGGCGTGGCTGAGGGCCGCTGTGGACTAGGGGCCCAGGGGCCGGAGGGCGCGTCCCGCCAGAGCCGGAGCCTAAGGGGGACGCGAGCAGCTCGGAAGGACGGGAAGTGCGGCAGGCACGTGGGGCGCGCCCGGGCCGCCTAGGCCCAAAGCTCCGGGGGTGGGTCCGGAAGGTGGTTGTACGCCGAGAGTCCCGATCCCGTAGGCGATCAGACTTTCAGAGGCCGCGGCGTTTGGGGAGGCCGAACCCCCTCGCGCTCGCCGCCCGCGGTCCTTCTCCAGATGCACTTCCTCCCTCCGCGTAGGGGGTGGTGCTGAAGGCGGGGAGGGGGCGGTGACCCGGGCTGGCGGGCGCCGGGAGCAACGCAGCTGGTCCGCCTAGGGCCCAGTTCTCCGCAGCTGTTTACGGTAGCCTGCGCTACTCGTGCCCATCTTCCTCCCCCATTAGCCCTGTGTGCTCTGCATTTTTCTTTTTAAAGATGACCGGTAAGGGGATCTTAACCCTTGACTTGGTGTTGTCAGCACCACGCTCACCCAGGGAGCTAACCGGCCATCCCTATATGGGATCCGAACCCATGGCCTTGGGTGTTATCAGCACCGCACTCTCCCAAGTGAGCCACAGGCCGGCCCTGCTCTGCATTTTTTAATGTCTGCCTTGTCTACCGCTGGCTGCATCCTGCTTGAACCAGGCTTTCCGGGGTCAGCTTCCCCTCGCTCTGCCGGCTAAGCGCATTCACTGTCTGCGGGCCCTCCCTTCTACCACCGCGGTAGATAACTGCCTTTTATTGACTTGTTGCCTTTTCTCTGAGGCCACTTCCTATTCCTGCTCCAGGTACCATTTCCCGCCTGTTCTTTCCACTTAATAAGTATTCGCCGAGCCAGACAGGTCCTAGCCCTTTTGGGACTGAACATGACAAAAATGCGCGAATTTATCTTTGCCTGTAAGGCTCTGACCACTATTTCCTCCGAGCTCTTAAGTACCTTTCATCTGGCAATATCTTCCTGGCTTTTGTTTATATATAAGGACATTTACATACATATCTGTGCCTCTCACCAGACCATCGGCTTTTTAGGGCACGGTCCACTCTTGGTTCTTGATTGTTAGATGCTTGTCCAGTGAGTTAAAATGGTGATTGGTGCCCATTTTATTGCCAGCACTACCTGTTAATACTCGTGACTTAACATGTGTTTTGTATATGTTGTTTTAGTCACATTTTAGGATTTTTCCCTTCCTGGCTTTTGCCCTCTTTGTTGACTTTATGTTCTTCTTGGATTGCATATTGCAGTCAAAGAATCCTGTTGGCTGTTACCCTTTCCTTGCAACTCTTCCTGACCCTAATTGTCTTGCTTTCTTCTTTACTCTAGATCTCATGCATTTCTTCCAATATTCTGGGGGCCCAATTTTAACCCCCCCCAAAAGAAAAACAACAGCCAAAGAGCCTTGAACCAAGTGTGTAAGAAAGTATCTTTTTTATTTCCCTTGTTAATAGAAGGATTGGACCCTCTTGAAGCCAGGGGAACTTGAGGAAACTGCAAAATACCTGTTCCACACTGACTAGCTTTAAATGATTTGGAATAGCTTAGCTTGTGGGGGAAAAACACATTGTAGTGAAGTTTCTACTTTGTCTTTTGAGAACTTATTTGTAGTTGTCCAAAAAAAATCCCTTAGACACAGCCTCAAACAAAACTTGTTAATTTGGAGAATTATCTCTCAAAAATCAGCTACATTGGCTTTTGAAGAATTGTGAGGGGGGCCAGGAATAATAGTGTTTAGCCACTATGCTATCAGTGCTAACTAGTATCATTTAAGAGGACCTAAAATAAGGATAGTTTATTAGACATACCCTATAATCCACACTTGTTACCTTAGCACATACTAATGGAATGGGGATCCATTTTCGAAGTGGTATTTGTATAAACACTAAAGAGTTTGACTGAGACAAGTTTATCAAGTTTACTCTTGCTTTAATGAATGATTAACCTTATACTCATTGGACTAGACATGACATAAATACTGTAGACTTTTTTAACTTTTCTAGCAAATAGTTCCATATGTAATAGAATAGCAGTTCAAATGCAGATAAGTATATTTCCTTGGAGAGTCATCCTGAGCCTCATCTTAAAACTGTATGTCCGGTTAAAAATATGCTGGGTCATGTTATCTGGTAAACGAGAGTTTATTACACCAGGTAGAAGAAAATGCCTGCTTTAGTTTAGCTCAAAATAGGGTTTTTGAATTCCGATTTTACACTGAAAAGCCCCTGTGATTTTACAACATTGAAAATAGAGACATTTTGTTCTTTTTTGAGATGTCTGGCCTTTACTTGTTATTTTTTACTAATAGCTGACTTAGAAGTGCTGCTAGCAAGGGAGCAAACTCACCCAGTGATTGGTAAGGCAATATAAAATTCATTGAGTACGAAGGGAAGCTGGGCTATGCCTTTCCCTCTTTTAGCAGCCTGCCAGGTTTGTGCTAACAGCAGTGGATGCTAGTTGCTCCGGTTGTAATCGTCCGGCCAATGATGATTATCTTCTGATGTCGGCTGACACGGTGCTCACCAATAGGAAAGCAGGAGGCCTGTGCTGACTGCTGTAACATTATGTATGTGCCGTGACGTCTTCAAAGGGCTTGCCTAGAACCTCATAAAACCCTCCCCCCTCTCCTGGCATCCTCCACACATCCAGCCTCAGTGCTTTGTATATTTTTCTGACTTTCTCCCTTCTCCCTCCGGTGGTGATGGTTGTAAGGGTTTTATTGTTTTTGTATTTTGGATTCTGTATTGTACAGTCTGTAAGATAGTGTAGGAATTTTTAGAATTAGATATTGTCCAGCCAAGGAAACCCTTTTATTCAACAATTTGTTTTTACCAAAGGAAAAAATGGAAACACCTTAAAAGGAATCATACATCAATATGTTCTTTCTTATATGTGAGGTTTAGAGAGTAACACAATGGACAATTTGAGGATTAAAGAACATAAATAGTATTATAAACCTGTATTAGGATTTTACACAAAATACAGCAGCCTGCTGTTGATGAAACTTCAAATGCAGACATAGAATTAGGCTATTGTTTTTCCTGTAGTGAGGATTGCTTTCAACTGCTCTCTGAAATCCTTGTGATCTGCTGCATGCATTTGTAAGAAAAATGACTAGAAAATATGCAGCTTGTGGCTATGGAACAGAACAGGCCAGAGTTTCATTTAGTCATTAATATTACAGCAAGTATAAATTTGGTCAGCTGTCTAAGAAAATGCTGCGTCCATATTGTACTCATTATGTTGCTTATCACTTATTTTGGAGAATCACAACTTATATTAATCTTAGGATGAAAAGTCCTAAGTGTGTGAGACTTAACATGTCATTCAATAAACTTAAGAAAGCATTGGGATATAGATGGAATATGAGTTAAGAGTGAGAAGACTGAGAAAATATGTAGAGAAGAAAAATGGGATCTATGATATAATCCTAGAAAATAATGAAGAGGTGTGTAGAAATTTTAAGCTGAACTTTCATGTATCTTTTAAGAAATTATGTATATTAATGCAATCCTTGTTTGTTTAGGATTCACAAGGATGAAAGCCAGCTTAATGCAAAATTATTTTATGATTATATTATCCATCTATATATTTGCGTTAGTTATAAATGGTATATGGTGATAAATTGGAAGTTGAATTTTGTGATCTCCAGAAGGTTGCCTGTTCCTTGTATGTTAAATGATGATTTTAAAAGTGTCAAGGTGTAACATTGGAATTTAACTCCATAGTCAACCCATTCTATATCTAAGAGTTGCTTTACATATTTCTTTGAAAGAAGAATCTTTCAGCTTAGACAATTGAAAAGTTATGAGGGTGATGGAGACTTAGAAATAAATATTTAGGAGGAGTCTGGCACTATTCTGGCAATTCAAGATTTCATCTTTGCTTCAATTATCTAGAATATTTCAGGCCCAAGTATTTTCTTAAATGAGTTATCCAAAAATTGCTTCTGATTCATTTAATTTTTCATATACAGACACAAGTGAGCTGAACTGTCCTTTATTAAGAAGAACCAGACTTTCATCCACAGAATTTGCATCAGCTCTACTTTTACACTCTACAAAGTCTCTAGCTTTAAATCTGCCTGTTCGCTTTTACTCTCCATTTGTCTTTGTTAGAAGAGCTCAGGCATTTACATAGAAGAGTTACCTATAGCACATGTTTGTGAATGAAAATATAACTTGCCTTTAATGTAATGTTAAGGCTCATAACTTCATTCTTTTATCCATATTCTGATTGTTTTTATGGGTATATGGCAGTACAAAAGGGTAATGTTGGTGTAGTTATTCAGATTTCAGAGAACTTTTAAAAAACAGCAGTTGAAGTATAAGTCAAGCACA
Organism: Cynocephalus volans; assembly: GCF_027409185.1. NCBI lineage: Eukaryota > Metazoa > Chordata > Mammalia > Dermoptera > Cynocephalidae > Cynocephalus > Cynocephalus volans. Next base: position 96,237,960 of record NC_084468.1, on the reverse strand, counting down.
GAAAGTCAAATAACACATGATCTCACTCATATGTGGAATCTAAAAAAAAAAGGGGTTCTCATAGAAGTAGAGAGTAGAATAATGGTTACAAGAGGCCGGGAGGGGTTGGGGAAGGAGAAAAGGTAGACTAATGGGTACAAAACTATCCTATCTACCCTAAATGAATCACTGTGCAATATATGCACGTATTGAAACAACATAATACCCCACAAAAAAAAATTGGGGGGGGAAAGCATCTCTAAATTATATTTAACCTTCAATATTTAATTTTATTTATTATTTTCTTGGTTGCTGGCAGGTACAGGGATTTAACCCCTGGACCTTGGTGTTATCAGCACCACACTCTAGCCAACTGAGCTAATCAGCCAGCCCCTCAGTAATTTATTTTAGACATAGATTAGTCCTTCTCTGAAATATTATCCCAGAGTAAAATATGTAAGTTTTTAATTTTAAGTTTGTTGTGCAAGAATTATCCAGAGCATCAGAACCATGTAAGTCATCTAAGTTCAAGCTGATGCATTTATCATGATTCATTTCTATATTGAACATTTATGGTTTTTGTTTTAAGGTTCTTAATTCCTGGTATATTGGAATAGCAAGTGCTTTAGAAAAACTTTTGTTTAGTCAGTCATCCACTATGAACTTATTGAAATTTAACGGTAAGCATTTACTTTGCACAAAAAAACTACAAGTGAGAAAATTTTACACTTTTGTTTGCTGAGATAAATTAGATAAATTTGCTGAGATATATTAGATACGCTAATCGGAAACGATTTTGCTGGGTAGAGAATTGCTCAAACAGTTTTCTAATACTTCTGTTCCCTTCAATGTTTCATCATGTTTTTGTTTTTTTCTCTCTAAAGATTTTATCCAAGAGTTCCTAATTGCAATATGAGGAGAGTATCATTGATGTAATATACTTTGGGGAAGGAGATCCCTCAAAACACATTATATCAAGTTTATGACCACATATTTTAAGTGAAACAAGTATGATTTCTTTTTAATAAAGATAAATTTCAGATATTTTAGCTCAGTCTTTAATTTTATTAACACCTATCTGTAGAGCTAGTTTTTTTAAATGATCCCCTGAGTTTGGAGGCTGACTTTTTGAATTGGTTATTTGTTAACTCCTAATGAACAGAATAAAAGATCATTTCTTGAAGACTGAAAAAATAAATGAAATGGATGGTTACTGTTTATCTTTGCTAGGATAGTACAGACTTTTACCTAGAAGATTATATGTATATACGAGGGTACTTCAAATAATTCATGGAAAAATAGAATTAAAACATAATATAATCTTTCCATGACCTTTTTGAAGTACTCTTGTATATATATACACATATACATGTCCATATACATAAACATACATTAAAAGTGACATTGAAATAATGACAACTGATAACGCATGAAAGATCATTTCTTGCCTACCACAGGAGCATCTTGCTGAATTGAACATACTTTTCTAAATTTGCTGCAAAATAGGTCCTAATAAAATTGACCATATTGTCAATTTTGAAAAAAGAATAGTTAAATATGATTTTAATAAACATTTTATAGATGCAAAAATCGAACATTTAGTGCAATTATTACTGAATTTTTAAAAACTTCAGTAGGTTTAAGAATGGCTAAAACCCTCATGTTTTTCTGTCTTTTAAGCCCAGTTGCTTAGCTCTTTCTATTCATAAGGGTGATGTTAAAATGTAAAAGGTTTTAAGCCGCTAGGCCCACCCTAATTGGGGTAATTGACTTTTATAGGTGATGTGAGTTCAGTGGAATTGAATGCTTTGAAGCTGAGAATTTCATGGTCTTGTTTTTGGAGGCTTAATGCAAAAAGGTCTGATGAGAAGGTTTACTCCTGAAACTTTTTTTTTTTTTTTTAATTTGAGACTTCTATTGAAGTCTGTAGGTGCCTTAAGCTTTTAAAAGCTGTACTAGCAGTGATTATCATTATAATAAGAGGGCGGAAGCTCAATAAAAGGTATTTTACAAGAAAAAGTATCCTAAATATCACCTTCTACAGTTTCCTCTTATGACTTTTTGATACAGATTTCATTTAAAAATCTTAGAAAGTATGGTAGGTTTTCTTCATTCTGGAGCAATGATACTAATAGTCGATACTTCCATAGTTACTTGCTGATTGAAGGCACTCTTAAAATGTTTTACATATGTTAACTTAATCCTCACAACCACTCTTTGATGTATTATCTTTTACACAACAGAAAACTGAAGCACAGTTTGGTTATATGAGTGGGGATTTGCATGTGGGGACAAGAAGAGGGGAAATGGGCTCCACCCCTGACTAAGGCTTGGACTGTGGGGTAGAGATGGGGGCAGGTCACACAGGCCCCAATCATCCCCTTACTTGAATACTAATGAATATTCAGTCAGTAACACAATGCACTTGAAAACGTGGCTGCACTGAAAATATACCTGTGGTTTTAGTCAATGATGTCACAAGTGTCCTTTGTCATAATTTTCACTAAGTAGATCCTGAACACTTAAGGCCTACAGAAAGCCCTTGTTTGTTTTACTGGGTGTAATGAACATTAAACTGTAAATACTTCACAGTTCAAATCATTAAGAATTATTTTCTGAGTATCATTCATTCAAGATCTGTCAACACTTAATTTCAGAAAGCCATGACACCTTTAATGATGCTTCTATTATAAAATATTTACAATTTCATCTAAAACAAACTGAGGGCACACAGATTTGGAACATTTCTTATAAAACTTTGGCCTGTAAACTATTTTGTCTGCTTCTCTGTGGTGTTAACCTCACATTCATCTTGGTTCTAGACTCCAGGCAGGTGTTAGGGATTACTGGTCACTAACTACTAGCCACCGCTGTTGACAGAAAAAAATATGTGGGTTGGGGATATCCTTCTTGGGAGGTGTCGAGCTAGGTCTCATAGACACCTCAAGCCCATTGCACAGACTGGGTCACAAACCCTTCACACGCAGGTCCACAAGCTTGGTAATAAGAAAAGGTCCTGGGAGCCATGGGTAAAAAACTAATAGGCTTTATTCAGAGCTAGGAGCAGCTGCCCTAATGGCCTCCCGGAGCATCCCGAGAAGTGCCATGTATCAGCTGTTAGTTCCTCATACTAAGGTCCCTAACCCAGGACACGTGGGTGCCCATACGCAATTACATTAGATAGTAATCAAGGAACACCTGGGTGCACGTGGCTTTTTACAGTAGATGCTCAGCAAGATTCTGAACATCTGAGAGGCCCTGACCATTTTCCTATATTTTCCCTACAGGAGGGATAGCTCCTACAATGTGAAGAATTAGAGTACCTTTTATTTTATTAGTTTTCCTGATTCTAAAGTAAGAAATACTTATAAGAAAAAGAAATGAAAACAAAAAAAAATAGAGATGCAGGAAAGAAAACACCTTTAAGTCTGATGTAGAGGCAGTTACTGCCCTTTTTTGCCATATTTGCTTCAACCCGGTTTCCAAGTTTCCTGTATACTTTAGATCATGCAGCAGACAACAGCAACAGACTGAGTTTCCTATCATGTGCCAGAGACTGTATTGGGTTAGATATTTGCATATTATTATTATTTTTTTTTTTAAAGATGACCGGTAAGGGGATCTTAACCCCCTTGACTTGATGTTGTCAGCACCACACTCAGCCAGTGAGCGAACCGGCCATCCGTATATGGGATCCGAACCTGGGGCCTTGGTGTTATCAGCACCACACTCTCCCGAGTGAGCCACGGGCTGGCCCCCTGCATATTATACCTTTTTATGTTGCTCTTTTTCCTCTTTACATTATATTTTTCATATCATTAAAACCTCTCCATAAGTATAATTTTCAGTAGCTACTTAATATTTTGTTTGGGCTTAAATTTATGTAACCATTCTCTTAATGCTGAACATGTTAAGCTTGTAATTAGAAATAATCCTCTGATGAACACCTTTGTATATCATTCTATATGTTTGATTTCCTTTAGATAAACATAAAGTATATAGTGTCCAGGGCAATGCCTCTTTTTAAGGTTATGATATCTACAGCCAGGTTGATGTCTGCTCTGGCAGGTGTAAAGCTAGGGCTTACAGACCCCTTGAGTCTGTTGCACAGATTGTGTTACAAACCCTCCACACAAAGGTCTGTGAGCTAGGTAATAGGGGAAGAAAAGGTTCTGGGAGCCGTGGGCATAGGAAAATGAATGGGTTTTATTCAGATCTAGGAGCAACTGTGCTAGTGGCTTCTCTGAGAGTTCTGAGAAGCACTGTGGATCAGAGCTGTTTGTCTTTTATACTTAAGTCCACAACCCTGGACACCTGGGTGCCCATACACAATTTACATTTAGTAACAAGGAATGCCTGAGAATATTTATAGCAAATGCTTGGCAAGATTCTGAACATCTGAGGGGCCCTAACATTTTCCTATTTTTCCCCAACAATCCACCCCTTCAGGGTCCCTCGCTGTACAATCTGTGCATTCAGAATCTTCTGCGATGTTCCTTTAGCAAGAATAAGTGACCCTTACGTTCAACCTATCATCTGTCCAATATGCCTTAAGGCTTGTCCTTAAGGTTTCTCTTGTAGTTTTGTTTTTTCAATTATTATCCGCACATGTCCAGTTAGTAGTCATCATTGGTTTGAAATTGTGTATGTTCAATAAGCCAACACATTGGTCACATGAACGTATGTCTGTATCCAGTTGACTCTGGTGCCCGCAGCCAGAACACTGGGCAAAAAGACAGGATTATTGGTATCAATAGGGGGAGTTCTCACCCCTCTGGTGAGGTACATGCTAGTTTGCCATCCTGGGAAAGGATGGTTGCAGGAATAGGTATCTTACCTGGCTTATGATACCATACATTATCTGCTAGTACTGTTGGATCTGTAGGTTTTATATGTAACAGTATAGGGGAACTCATAATTGGCCATAATGATAATACAAGTGTGCCCTTTGGAATAGAGTGCTTATCTGTTCCAGTCCGTGTTACCTTTACTCGAGGAGTCCAAGTACTTGTCACCCAAGGTGAAATTTGCAAGTCTTCTTCTAATCCTTTCCCCCAAGGCCCTATTAGGCCTACCCAGCATATATGGGGGGCTTCTATTTTCCAAGGCCATTCCCACTGTACTGTCTGTCCCTGTTGTAAACAGGTTGGGTCTGGTAAGAGAATATTTCCATTCTTGCCATATCCTGGCTTCAAAAGCTCATCTCTAGTAGTGACTTGCAGTTGTATAGGTGCTGCAGCCCTGTGCAACAGACCTTCCACCGAAGAGGGCCCACCCTTGCAGGGTCTCTCGTTTAGAATCCTGACTGTAGGCCATAACTGCTGTATCCACCCCTTCAGGGATGGGGGTTGGGCAGATAGCCTTAGCCCCCTTTTTAAAAGACCATTGTATCGCTCAATCATTCCTGCTGCCTGGGGATGGTATGGCACATGTAACTTACACTGAATAGACAACTGGGAAGCCTACTTCTGAATCTCATGTCCAGTAAAGTGGGTTCCATTGTCACTCTCTATGACTATAGGCCGGCCATACATGGCCGTAAGGCTATTCAATGCCTTTACAGTGTTTACCTGGTCTGGGGCCTTACAAGGCCATACAAACAAGACTAGTAGCTGTATCAACAGCAGTGAAGATGTGTCTGAAATTCTCTGACCTTGGCAGTGGTCCAACAAAGTCCACTTGCCATTGAGTCAGGGGCACCCTTCTTCGAGTTATTTGCCCATCTATATGGGGTACCCACAGGGGTTGTGAACTCTCTTGAGCACATACTGGATAAGCATGACAGGCATTTACTACATCTTCCCATTCTATGGCAAGGCCCATCTTTGAGCTGCCATCCACATGGTTCTGCTGCCAGCATGCTGCATTTGTCGATGTAACCACTGGGCTACATCAGCAGCTGGGGTTCTCTCCAGCCATCTTACCTTAGCCAAGGCATCAGCTTCATCATTTCCTGGACTGGCTAGGGAGAAATGTCCTGTGACATGAAAAAGGGTTACTTCTTTCTCATGCTCCAATTCCCATAACTCTTGCCACATGGCTTGTTCCCACAGGGGTTGGTGGCCTATCATTCACCATTGATATTTCCAAGTAGAAATGCAAAGGGTTAAACCTTTGTACACAGCCCAGCTGTGAGTACAGATGGTTGATGGCCCAGGCTCATTTTTTATTACTGTCCAAACAGCTCTCAATTCTGCCCATTGACTGCTTTGCCCTGTGCCATTTTCATACCACATAGTATCTGTTAAGGGCTGGACAGCAACAGCTGTCCATGATGCTGAGGGTCCCATGCTAGAGCCATCTGCTAGAGCTTGTTCTGTGATAGGTCCCTGTCCCTCATGGAAAGATGTAGCCTCCACCTCCATGGGTAGGAGTTGTGCCAAAGTTTCCTCCACAGCCTCTACTGGGCCTAGCACAGCTTGCAACTCTTTGGACAGAGGACTCATTGACACAGTGCTTCTTTGTTCTGTATATGCTCCCCATTTAGACAGAGTGGGAGTCTGAGCTACACCTGTTTTAGGGTTGGTTGCCCACGTGCACAGCCAACCTAGTATGGGATATGTTGTCCTTACTAGGACTTTGGCAGTTCCTGTGATAGCTTTGGTGGCCATCAAGGCAGAATATACAGCTGCTGCTAGCTGTTTTTCTATTAGAGAATAGTATACTTCAGCACCCTTCCAGAGCTAAGACCAGAATCCTACAGGTGTTCAGAATCGGTCTTGTCTCTGCCACAAACCCCATCCTAACCCTCTTGAATTAGACGTAAATATCACACAAAAGGCTTAGTGGGATCAGCCACTTGTAAAGCCTGTACTTGCTGTATTGCCCTTTTTGTAGCCCAGTAAGCCTGTTCTACTTCCTCAGTCCAATCCCAGGGGGCTCCTTTGTTAATGCATACAGTGGGCATGCCATATGAGCCATATGTGGTACAAAAGCTCTCCAATACCTCAGAAGTCCCAAATATGTCTGTAGCTGAGCTACAGTTGTGGGTCAAGGGTATGTCTGTATCTTGTCTACAATAGCTTCTGGGATGACCCTCATTTTACCCGACCAGACCACTCCTAGGGATTTGACTGACAGCCCAAGTCCTTGTACTTTGGCTGTGTTCACACCCACCCTTATTGTTCCAAATGGCTTAGCAGCATTGGAGCTGCCTGGGTTAAATCTGTAAGAGAATCAGAGGTTAACAACACATCAATGTAGTGAAACATTGTAACCGTGCTGGGCTTTGTCCACTTGGCTAGGTCCCCAGCCACCAAATCATGACAGATGGTTGGGTTATGCAGATAACCTTGGAGCAATACTTGAGAGGTCCACTGCTTCCCTTCCCAGATGAAGGCAAACTGATCTTGGCTATCGGCTGAGATTGGAATAGAGAAGAAAGCATTTGAAAGGTCCAATACATAATGATAAGCTCCCAGCTGAGTCATCAGCTGATCCATCAAGTCATGAACTGAAGGCACGGCTGCATGCAAAGGAGGCTCTACTTTTAGTTTGACAGTCTACAGTCATTCTCCAGGTACCATCAGGTTTTTTCACTGGCCATAACAGAGCATTAAATGGGCTATGAACTGGATGAAAAATGCCAGCCTTTTCTGATTCCAATATAGTGGCACTTATCTCTGCATGTCCTCCCAGTAGGTGATACTGCTTTACATTAACCACACTGCTTGGCTGGGGTAACACCTGTGGGTCATGTTTAGCATATCCCTGTAACACAGGCTAATTTATTGTTCGTATTCATAGCCGAAACTCTCCAACTGTTTGCAGATGCAAGCCATAAAGTACATCCATACCCAAGATGTACTCAGCTACTAGGGATATATACAGTATACACACAAGGGGACAATCATCCTATGCTTAATGGCGGTGACATAGCTTTGACTTCAATAGTTTCTCCTCCATATCCATCTATATGAACTGTGGCCCCTAGAAATTTATCTGGATTACCATATGTCAGGCTATATTCTACACCTGTATCCACCAACGCCAAAACACGCTGAACATTTGTCCTTGACCAATGTATTGCCAATTCAACGTGAGGCCTCTGGTCCTCGCCTGCCCTCAAAAGATGAGTACCTTAGTCTGCTCCCTAATCAAACTGGAACATTTCATCCGCCTCCTCAGAAGCAATCAAAAAATCCTTTAAGTCCACCGAGTGCACTTTGCTACCTGTTTCTGGACATTTAGTGAAACGCTGTTCAGGGTGTAATTGCTGCCACAAGGCAAACAGGACCTCATCTGGCTGCCCATCAATTTTCTCACTATCAACCCCAGCTGCAAGCAAGTCAAGCCACATCTGCCTACAGCTAGTCTTGCTTGGTTCCCTCAGGATAAGATCCTGATTATTTCTTAGGGGTTGGGTCTTAGCCACCTTCCAGACCTCTTGCTTGTCTTTTTCTCCTCTACTTCACCCAGACTAGCTATCATGGTCATTACTTCATGTATAGGATGACTAACGTATAGGGCCAGTATGGCCATCAGTGAACCAAAGGATGTTGACAGGGCATTTTGCAGTACTATGTCTCGCATGCTCCCTGTAAAATTTTCATTGTCTGGGCCACAGGTGTTCACATTAAACATGGACTGCCTCATCCCCAGCTCCCTGAATTATTTGAGCTAACTCAGCATATGTTTGCTATTTACTAACAATCTTGGGCAATTCTCCAGCATTTGCCCACATGGTTCGGGCAGCTGCACTCACCCATTCCATTAAGGAGTGATTATCTGGCCCTTGTGCGTATCTGCAGCTATTCTGTAACTGCTGCCTCAGGGACGGGTACATGGTGATGGAGGCCAATTTTTCCATCTCCTCCCTAGATCATACCACACTATTCACCCCAAGGTCCCATAACTGCAGCAGCCAAGCAGCTAGAGGCTTCCCCTGTTTCTGCCAGAACTGTCTCCCTAAATCAACTAATTCAACCTGGGTGTATGGGACATAGGTAGTGAATTCAGTTACCTGTGGATCACCCTCCGGTTGTCCACCTAGTCCTATAGACTGCTCATGTTTCAGTTTCTGGTGTACAACAGGTCATGCCTAGAGATACAAAGTCTCCTCCAACTCACCACTGGATTTGTAGTTCTTCCAGGTATAAGAGGCAGGGGTGCCCAGTCGCAGCACATCATCCTCCAGACAGATCATCCATGCTTCCAACAGCTCTGCTTTCTTCTTTAAATCTCGATCAGTTTGTATTATAGTGAGAAGTAGCCAGGCACTGGTCAGCAGAAAAGTGGCCACCAGACACCATATATTCAAGGATCACCCTCCCAAGGGGCTCTCCAAGGCTGCACTGCTTCATGGAGTGCCTGGTCTATGTTGACTTGTAGTATAGTAAGAAGCAACCAGATCCCGGTCAACAGGAAAGTGGCCAGAGAGCACAACATATTCAGGAGTAGCCACATTTCCTCCCTCTCCAAGGGGCTTATGGCTCCTGTACCAATTGTAAAGCTAGGACTTACAGACCCCTCGAGTCTGTTGCACAGATTGGGTTACAAAACCTCCACATGCAGGTTTGTGAGCTAGGTAATAGAAAAAAAAGGTTCTGGGAGCCGTGGGTATAGAAAAATGAATGGATTTTATTCAGATCGAGGAGCAACTGTCCTAGTAGCTTCTCTGAGAGTTCTGAGAAGCACTGTAGATCAGAGCTATTAGTCTTTTATACTTAAGTCCATAACCCTGGACACCTGGGTGCCCATACACAATTACATTAAGTAGTAACAAGGAATGCCTGAGGATATTTACAGCAAATGCTAGGCAAGATTCTGAACATCTGAGGGGCCCTGACATTTTCCTATTTTTCCCAACAGCAGGGAAAGGGGATTCACACCCTTCTTAGCACTGAAGAGCAGCATGTCTTAAAAATCTTTGATAAGTTGATAGGAAAATGTGATAGCCCATTGTTTTCACTTGTATTTAGTTGATTTCTAGAGAGGCTGAAAAATTATTGATTTTGTGTTTTCCATTTGCTCTTACAAATTATCTGCACCTGTCATTTTCTAATTAGCTATTTGCTTCCACTTGGGATATATTAAGGATATTAGCCTTTTGTTTAGCATGACTATTTCCAAGTAATTTCTCTTCCAGGGTGATTTCTGTAGCCTTTCATACACTAATTTTCCATAGTTGGGAGCAGATCTAGCAACTAGTTTAGTATATAAAATAGAAATGTTTTTTATTACCATCTAAACTAGTAGAAACAACTATGCTTAATAAATGACCTGTAGGTTAATAGCCTTAGCAGGAAGAAGGGAAGACAGGCTGTGTTTGTTGGGTTTATCCTGTTCAGTGTGAGTAGAAAGGAATTAGTTTCTTTGACTTCCTGATCATTTTTGGACTTTCTTATTAACTGCATTTATTTTTCAGTCTTTCAAGGTGTGGTGACGAGTATTCATTGTGGTGTTGTAGTATAGCGGTTAAGCCCATGGACTGTAGAGCCAGTGTCTGGGTTCAAGTTGTGGCCCCACCACTAGGAACTGAATGATCTTCAGGCAGGTTAATTAGCTTCTCTCTGCCTAGTTCCCTCATCTCTAAATTTAGCACGGTGAAGATAATGATATTGAAATCTATCAATCTACCTTAATAGGTTAAGAAAATTAAACAAGTTATTTTACATTAAGTCCTTTAAACAGTACCTAGCACATACATTTTTATTGCACCATTGTTGTTGTCTGCACCATAGCTATGGGATCAAGAGGGAAAAGGGAGGCTGTATGGAATAATAATAAAATTCCTGAGCCAACCCCAAATGGCCATGCTGTCTGTCCTCCAAATGTGAGATAAAGAGTTGCATTACAGAAGAGCCACTAGCGAGGTAGGTGCTGAAGGAAAAAAAGTGACTTAATGACATCAACTCCACCTTTAAGAAACATGTAATCTACTTTGAAAGATCCTGGCAAGAGAAAACATTATTAATATAAAAGGGGTTTAATAAGTGTGGGATCCCAGCTTTACTGCAAACATTTGGAAACATTTCCAGAAGCTGTGCTTTATCTTCAATCACACATAACACAGTGTGAAGTACAGGCAATCCTGGTAACAGGACACTGGTTACTAATTTATTTTCTATAAAATGCCTGTGATTACTTCATTTAATAATTTATTCAGCAAATGCATATAGTCTCTGTATCAAAGTTATATACATTCAAGATAATAAAATCGCTCTATCAATCAGTGACATGATACTGGCTGAATGTAGGAGTTATGGAGCTTGCAAATTTATACTTCAAGTAAGTCCTTGGTCATTGTTCAAAGATAATGTTATTTAAACAAGAGAGGCCTGGCTGTTTTGATTCTTGGTGAAGTAAAATAAGAGACCATCACATAGCATCAGTTTTCTTTTAATGTGACTGAGATGTGGTAAGCCTCTGGTAGAGAAACCATTTAAGTGCAGTCTTTTCTTGGAGGTTCCTAATTCTCTCATTCATGAGACAGGGAGATGGGGGGAGCTTCTTCCATGTTCTTATTAATCCCCTCCCAGGCTCCCCATCCAGGCCTGCAGTTGGCGGCTTGCACAACTTGTGATGGGAGCACAGGTAAAGAAAGCATGCTTTGTATTAGAGTTGTTTTATAACTAGCCTCCAAGCCAATAATACTGAAGTCATAAGTGGAATGTCCCCCTGGGCCCCTATCAACTGCAGAGTGATTCCCTTTTCAGACCCAGTATTGTAGATACTTGGAATTGGTGGTTTTAACACTTGAAGTTTTGACTTGGAGAATGACCCCAAAGGCCTGGAAAATGAAGCAGTATTTTTATTTTGCTGACGTCAAACTTGAGAAACATCCATTTGTCAGAGCAGTTGTGTGGTGTGCTTTCTTTACTTATTGTCTGATAGGTAGTAATTCTCCTGAAAAATTAGAAACTTTGCTCCCTGTGAAAAATGGCCCCAGAAAGGAGTGCAGCAATTGGTACTAACTATGAAAGTAAGAGATTTAAGAGATTTAAGATGTAAGAACATTGTGATGCTTAATCAGAAAATGTGGTTTTATGGAGTTTTTTAGTGTAAAGGAGTGGTTTTTAAACTTGTTTGCTCATGTCCCTCTAAAAGAACTTTGAACAACTATGTACTGCCTTACGCACTTAAAACTTTTCATTGTAAATTGAAATAAATTTTAATTTTAATAGAGGTAGAATAAATTACACATCTTATAAAATGAACAAAGGTAAGGATTGGCTAATTACAATAAATATTTGATGACATGATAAGATAGGTTTATCTACTTCATTTAATATACAATGAATCTGAAATATATCACATAACACTCTTATCCATGGTTTTATTCAATTGGTAGTTTGAAAAAACATTCCACTTACATTTAAAAGAATCAACAGCACTTACCTTATAGCTTCTGGTTGGTCTAAATCAGAACATTCTCATATTCAGGATGTAGAGAGTTTAATCAGAAGGGAAGAAAATGAAGATAGCATGCTCTTGCTCATCATTGTTTTTACATTGTTTGGAGGCTAGAAGGAGAGACACGGGTAGGCTATCAAGTATCTTAAAGAGAGTTTTATTGACTGCAGAGAAGGAAATAAGATGATAGCATTTCCATGTGTGTTGGTGGTCATTAAGAATAGTCTCCTAACCTGATAAAGCAATTGGTCAGTCCATTCCACTTGGCTCTGGTTGTTTGAGGGTTCTTCTACATGTTAACCTGAAACTTATACTCTTATCCCTCCATGAAATGTTCTTCTACTATTGATTTGAAAGTTATGTCCCTCCATCAGTCCTCGTTCTGACTCTAGCTGTATTTATTCCCACTCGTGTATGACCATCTTGTATGTATTTGAAAATGGTTATTATGTCCTCTCTAGGCCTTCTTTTTTCACCCATTTCTCAAATGTCATTTGCAGTCCACTAGTAATTCATATATATACATCTGAAAAGTAAAAAAATGAGCCATCTTTTGCTTTGAACAATTAAGTATTATTTACTAGGAAACTACTAAGAGGTTTATTAGAGACTTGCTATGAGGTGGGGGTGGGGTTCTAATTTAGTTTTCTGCTAAAAGGGCTGCCACACAGTGCTTGGAACATTGCAAATCTCCTACTGTGTATCACATTCTGGAAAATTTAAGGACACTTGTCAGTGAGTCAGTATGGTTGTCTTAAGTTGTAGGGTTTTTTTGTTTGTTTTTTAAAAGATGACCAATAAGGGGATCTTTACCCTTGACTTGGTGTTGTCAGCACCACACTCTCCCAAGTGAGCTAACCAGCCATCCCTATATAGGGATCTGAACCCGTGGCCTTGGTGTTATCAGCACCACACTCTCCCAAGTGAGCTAACCAGCCATCCCTATATAGGGATCTGAACCTGTGGCCTTGGTGTTATCAGCACCACACTCTCCCAAGTGAGCCATGGGCTGGCCGTAAGTTGTAGTTTTTAATTACTGTTCTTGCATTCATATTTGCAAAATGCCTTTTTGAGCCTGTATTTGTGATTGCTGATACTGCATGTCATTGCACCACTTTGGTTGGTACTTGGTAATTACAAAGAACTTTTTTCACTGAGAAGAGGGAAGTGTGGGGTTAAAAAAAGTTTGGGGAACATGCTCTACATCCATGAACCTTAACCAAGTATTTGGGCCAGACTCACCTGGAGAGTTTGTTTTTTCCCCAGAATACACATGCACAGGCTTCATCTTAGGGATGCAGATTTAGCATATCTATGAAGGGGCCCAGGCAGGTGCTACTGGGAAAAATCTTCCCACTTTTCTTAACAGGAAGCACTGCTCTGGATGATGTGTATTCCATTCCACATTCTTTGGGTCTGTCTTCTCAAACCATTTGCTAACCTGCTCTACCTACTTTATCAAACTTAGGCACCCAAGCTGAAATACTCACTTTCCTCCTCTCCTACCTCTAATTCAGAGTCTCGCATGATCTGGCTCTCAATTCCTTTGGCCTCCTTCAGGCCTTCCCCCTCTTACTTTTTGTCTCCTTGATCCTTTTCCTATCTCCTTTCTCTTTCTTAGCCTTCAACATTAGCTAAGTCACAGATCCAATCTTGTTACTCCTGTGTTAAAACATTCAATGGTTTCCCATTGTGTATGAGACAGATCTCATTATTTTGAGTGGTTTGAAAGGCCATTCAGAATCTGGCTCCAAATTACCTTTCTAGCTTACCTGTTGAAGCAATCCTCATTCCATGCCTCCCTATTCAAATTTTAATTTCAAAGCTTTTTTCTTCCCACCCATCTCAACATTATTACCTCTTCCTTATGGTTTGCTGGCACTTGGTTCATAAACAGGTTAGTATTTTCTCTTCAAGCATTGCTATCAATGCCTACTACTAGTTGCATTCAACCAGTATGTTGAATAGATGAAAGCATGTATGCTTGAATATGCAAGGCTATTCATTCACTTTTTTTGTTTCTTTAATTTTGTTTTTTATTCCTTTGTTCATTCACTTTCAATTGTATCTTATTGTATTATCTCATATATCTTTATACGAGGTGAATTATAGGAGACTGTCCAGTTGTCCAGTGCCTTAAAAATGCTTATTTTATTCATCTAATCTTATTTTTAAGAGGAAAAGATATCATGAAAAATATAAAAATGATATGAAAAGATATCAAGTTTAGCATGACTAATTCTCAGTAAACCCAGTCCTTTTCTAGGTATTCAAACCATTTAACTCCAATCATAAAGGTGTGACTTTTTTTTTAAAAGCCTTCCCTAAAGTGGGGAGAAGGAGGGTGGAATTGTATGCATGAGAAAAAAAAAAGGAATAAAATAATACAAAATGGTAAAAAGTAGTTGTGTGAAAGTGGTAAAATGGGGTGGTGACGCTCCCGCGGTGGGTTTGGATCCTATATAGGAATGGCCGGTGCACTCACTGGCTGAGTGCCGGTCACGAAAACGACAAAAAAAAAAAAAGAAAGAAAGAAAGTGGTAAAATGATGGTTACTATTTCTCCTGCTATTCTAATTTTCTATAATCTGTTTATATTATATTCTGGGCATGTGTGAGAGGTGATTATGTGTGTAGTCTTATTTTTTCATTTTTTTTCATTAACTATAATGTATTCACAGTTTTTATAATGTTTCATTTTACAAAGGTATGTGTACAATATCTGGTAACAAGCACTTTTTAAAAACCCAACACATTTTTAAATAAACATTAAAATAAGCAATACAGTTAAATGTAAAGGCAGTTTGTGAAGA
This sequence comes from Cynocephalus volans, assembly GCF_027409185.1. Classification (NCBI taxonomy): domain Eukaryota; kingdom Metazoa; phylum Chordata; class Mammalia; order Dermoptera; family Cynocephalidae; genus Cynocephalus; species Cynocephalus volans. The sequence continues at coordinate 96,222,815 of NC_084468.1, read as the reverse complement.
CATTGAGCTGCACATTCTTACTCCAAATTTCAGATTAAGGTGGCAACTAGCCATACCGTTGATGTAACAATAAACTTTTTTCTCTTTCTATAGTAATAAATTATACAGTTTGATTAACTTTTTGTAGAAAAGGGTCATACTTCTTTAAAGGAGGGTTATAAAAGACATTAAGTTTAGCATTACATTTTTTACGTATGGACACAGGAATGTATCTAATGAGGCAGTTTCCCTAGGGACAATAGTCATCTGATCTAGTAGATTAGATTATACATAAACCTGTCCCTAGAGAGAAAAAAAATGAATAATTGGCTCAGGGACCTTATGGCACCTGGAAACAGAGGCTGCACACATACCTGGAATACATTGTTAACAAATCTACTACTGCAGAACACCTAGGACACTGTGTCTGATTTAGAGGAGATAGAAGGATTTTGTTACTCTCGGAAATGAGGTAATGAGGGCTAAATCTGTCTAGTCCAGAGGCTCTGTGGATCCAGAGAACCTGGTGTGTCTGTGGTAAGTCCCAGTGTGACGGAGCTTCTCACAGGACAGCTTTGTGGAGCAGATGTCAGTCCTGGGCATTGCTTTGGACTCTTCTTCTGGGCTTCCTCTTAGTTACCCCTGTAGTTGACTAAGCCAGGATCTAGGAAGTTAGCCTAGGTCTTGGAAGACTAGCCTTCCATACCAGTCTTTTGCTCTCCGTGGTCTATGTGGAAGAAAAGGGCACAGGAGAGAGGAAAGAGAGGTTAGGGGAGAATGGTTCTAAATCATATAGGATACAGTTTTTAAAAATCTGTCAGTGATTCAATGATGATCTTTGGGTTCTATCCTTTAAATTTAGACAATTGTATTCTTAAGTTATAGACAACTTGAAATAAATATTTCTGGATTCAAGAAACCAAACTATAGATTAGAAATATCCTACAGCAGCAAAAAAGAATAATAAATACTAAGAAAGATTATTATGAGCATAATTAATATACTAATAATTGATATGCTGGCTTAATTAGCATAATTAATGTTTTAGGTATAGTAGACTTGATTTTTCTAAAAGAGTATTAAAATACTATTTCTTCACAAGATAATTTTTCTTGAAGTAAATTTAATCAATCTGCTAAACATTTATGATTTTATTCTATAATATCAAAAGAAAAGGTGTATTTTGGTATTTTAAGAGAACCTTTTTCCTATTATAAAAATTCATTAAAAAAATTTTGAAATTAACTACTCAAATAAAGCAAAAGTAATGTATACATAGTTTGATATTCTACAGCAACATGTTTACATCTGTCTAATATCAAAATTACAATTTACTAAGCATAAAATGTTCTAGAGCAGTCTCTGAATGTATGGATGCAGTTCCTTCCAATAGAGGGGAGAGTAAGAGCTATATGGATGTATATTTGACTTTTAAAATATTAAAACAAGAATTTTCACATCAATTTATTTTGAAAATATACTTTAATTTTATTTTTATACAGTATTCAGTTTTCATGCTGTATATTACCAATGTTGTGGTAATTTAAAAAATAAATGTTTATTAATGATTAGGCTTATTTTTAAATCCAGCAAATGTTGATTTTAATCTTTAGTTCTGCAGATACAGTGAGATGAGATCAACACGTTGTACCTGCTGTCTGAGCTTAGATTGTGGGTATTATTTCATATGCATAATTCAGGCAAACCTGAGATTTTTTTTTTTTTTTTTTTTGACTTGGATTACATGGATGAAATAACACACCCACAGTGGAAAACTGTTTGAAACAAACTAAGAGAAAAGACTCTCCAATGTTTTTGAGAATTATACCATTGATAAAGTACAGAAAGCTTGGCCTCAGAGATCTATGAGTTTGTCATCTGACTAACCATTTTGTGGGGAATACTTCTTCTCCACAAAGCATTTGGTGTCCAGAAGCTCATTTTTTCTCAGAAATGCTGGAGGGACAAGGAATAGGATTCAGGCTTGTGAATATGCTTGTCCCAGCCTCTCACAATGGAGTACAGAGAATAACAAAAATTGGTTGCCCCCTTCAGAATTAAATTTTACACAATGGAAAGAATATAGGCTCTTTCATGTTTATAGTTTATCATGTCTATATTCTGTAATAGATTTACTGTTTTCCTTAAGTAGTTGCAATAGAGCAGCTCCATATGTCTTATTTATTTGCAATATCTAGGGCATTTGGAATGTAGTAGTTTTCCAAAGTATTGCTATAGATTATATATTCATTAATCTTAGGGCAGACTATCAATAGCTTGCCAGTTAAATGTACACCATATATTGTGAAAGGGAAAAAAAATCTGCCTATAAAACAGCATGTATAATACAAGGCCAATTGGTAAAGCACACACATGTATACAAACACATATATAGTTAGTATAAGGTTAAGTACTTATACAGTGTGTGTAGCAAAACACACTTTTAGTTTGTGTGTACCAAAACTTTATTATTATTATCTTATGGAGATGGGATTAAGTTTTTATCCCAGTGAACCAAAAGTGTGTCTTGATGCACCTAATATATTTGCTGGTGGACGGACTTTCAGATGCCTTGGTCTTCAGCAGCTGTGTGCATTCAGGTTATTCCGTCTGTTCTTGGGTCAAGCCAGCTGGTTGATACTAAATGATCAGAGTGTGCCTGCCATGTGCAAGACACAGGTGAAAAGACAAAGAAGTAGAAGGCAATGTCCTACCATATAGACAGATCCTCTGTAATATTTCAGTTTATTTGAATTACAATCCATTCAGGAAGGCAAATATATATGCAAGATACAGGTAGAATGCCATGTAGCAGAGCAAACGCTCAAGTGCTGGGATTTAGGAATGAAAGTAATTCAGAAAGGAGCATCACTGCTTAGTGAGATTTAGAAGGATTCCATCAAGAGGCAGGAACCTTGAGAGCTTACAAATGGATTGAAAAGGGAATAAGGGGAGTTAATTTTCCCAATGGTAGCAGTAGAGTACTGCTATGTCCTCCTGTATGCCATCCATGAGGGCTAAGCATGCTGAGATGAAGAGGTCTTAACTTACTGCCAGAATTATTGGTCAGGAGAGCCAGATGCTTTCTGTGGCAGTAAGTTAAGGACAAGCCAAGGTCCTAGACCACAGATTTCCAACAACCTTTGGGAGATAGCTAGAGATGTAATGTCAAAGAACATTATAGTCCCGAGGCTAAATTAATGTGGCATGAGCAACTTCTCAGTGATCTCACTTGATAGCAGGCTAGTATTTACTGTACCCAAAAGAAAAGATAATGCTGTCAGTATCTTCCCTAAAAATCAGCTCTGAGCTGGGCTTTTGTTGATAAGATATCCCAGGAGTTCTGGGGTTTTATCACTGTTGGAGGAGGCGGCCAGGTATATTTTAAAAAGGATCATGGGCTTATAATTTATTAGGAAACACAATTGGCCTAATTGATCATGTTGCTTGGAGAAGCCCATTCCTCCTTCCCACCTTCCCTGGTGGGCCAAAGGGTATGGGCAGAGGGTATAGGATTGTCCTTAGGAATTAGTCTTGGATTCTCTCTAGAGCATGGGTAAATGTTTGGTTTTTCAAAGCAGGTGTTACCTGGCAATCTCCACATTCCTTATTTCATAAATCCTCTTGATAATCCTCACAGGAATTCGTTATAATTGTTATTTTATAGTCTCAAACAGGTGACTGACTAACTCACCTCTGCCCGACACGGAATGTGTGATTGCTTTGAGATTAGAACTGCCCAGCTCCTGAGACCACTCCTGAGAGCACAGCCCAAGCTCCTCCCTGCCCACCACAGAGCCACACATGTTGAAGAGAACAGAGCCAAAGTGCAGCCTGGGACGTCTCTGTGAGCTGGGCATCTGAGCTCTTTTCCTGCCCACTCTGTTTCTTGCGGTGCTGTTAAAATACAGGATTTGATAAGCATTAGTAGCTCAGAGGAGGATCAAGCCTAAGGTTGACTGGCAGCCTGGAAGCCAGACTGAGGAAGTGAAGTAGCTCTGGCGGGCAGGAAGGAACCACCTGAATCAGGTAGAAACATAATGGTGGAAGTACCTTCTTCTGTGAACCCAAATAATATTTAGGGTGAGCTATATAAAATTGTCAATAAATATTTTGGCCTGTGAAATGACAGTATCACATGGTTTCACTTAAGTGGATTTCCTGGTACTGTTTTAATTACACTCTTACTACACGTATACTTTTATGTGAGAGAATAATGGAGTAAGTTGCCATTCTGAATTTTATTATTAGCAAACATCAAGCAAACAGTCTATTTCGCTTGCCCAACCAGTCAGGAGCCAGTTCTCTTTTTGCACAATAAAGATCAAACCTGCCCCACAAGCTTGTATGTTGGTGCCAATTTGGGTGGGCATTATAAAGGTAGATGCACAGAAAGGCCACATACATTTAAGAAATCCTTTCCTCAGAAATGAGCAGCCTACCTACCTGCCTGCCTTCCATCCTGCTTTCTTTCTTTCCATGAACCTTCATGGCATCTTATGGCAGACTTGTTGTGAAGGTAGAGTTATGTGAAAGTGTTTACTTACTGCCTAGCTCATAATACACTATAAGTCCCACTTTCTTTTTTTCTTCTCTAAGATAGCCATGGCCGGCCTCATCTTTCCTTACCTGAACTTGTCATGTGGGAAACCGTGTGTTAACGCCTGGGACCTGTGGATTCAAAGTTCTAGTGCCACCTTTGCCTCTTGGTGAACTTGAGCACATTCATTAACCTTCTTGGGTCTCCATTTCTAAGAGTGAAACAGGGGTAATCAAATCAGGCTGTGTAAAGAATCAACTAGTTAAGTAAGGTGTGTCCAGCACTTGATAAGCCTTCCGTAAGAGTAGCTTTTACTGGTATGACTATCAGCAGCCATTTTAGCATTAACTTGCTTTCAGCTTAACAACAGAGTTCCTAGTCAGCAGTATGTTCAAACTTCTCATTAAGCATTCAGAAATGTCATGTCGTGGCTGGTTGCTCAGTTAGTTAGAGCACAGAGCCTTGTAACACAAAGGTCATGGGTTCAGATCCTCTTATCCGCCAGCTGCCAAAAAAGAAAAGAAATGTCATGTGATACTCCTGCCTGAAATTTTTTCATTGCTACCAAATTTCCTATCACATTGACTCAGATTTCCCAGCCTGATATGGAAGATTCCTTGCGTTGTGACCTCAACTTACTCTCTGGTCTTATAGTTAGTTCTCCCGTTTCACTATGTATAGTTTATGACCCTGGCAAATGGAACTGCTGGAATATCTGTACCTTTTCCCTAATCTTGAAACTTGGAAGGACCAACTCAATGTTATCACCTTCATAAAACTTTTCAAGGTTTTGACCTTTTGATCGTAAATGGTTTTGATCAAAAATGGTTTGGATTTCTGCCTTTGAAACCTATAACTCTTCAATTTATATTTCTCATTTGGTACTTGTGACTTGTATTATCACCCTTAAAGCATTTTGTACTTGTGGATGAAAGACTTGGCCTTTATCCAAGCCTGCTACAGTATGCAGTCAATTCAATAACTATTTACAGAATTTCATTTACTCAATTTGATGAATGTTTAGTGAGGGCCTAGTATTTGCCAGACACTGTTGCAGGCAGAAGACCCCTGTTTTCATGGAGCATACATGTTGCTGGGACAGACATCTCAAACATGTAAACAAGAACATGAACAAAATAATGCTAGGCATTGATAAGTGTTATGGTGAAAATAAAATAACAATGTGACAGGAGATGATTTGGGGAGAGAGGGAGCTGTTTTTGCTAGGGGGTCAGGGAAAGCCTTTCTAAAGGATTGGCATCTGAGATGATAGCAAATGAGAAGAACATGCTACCCCTGGGAATGTCTGGGAGAAGAGGGATCCAGACAGAACACATCAAAAACAATGCCCTCATTGGATGAACTGTGGCTTCACACCTGAGTGGGTTTCTGCTGCTCTCTGTTTCGTTTTGGAATACCTCGGATATTGATTGCACGTTTGAGTTACACCTGATAGTTTGGAGTTCTTAAATTCTCAGAGTTGTTCTGTACCATGTTATTCTAAATGGTTGGTTGGCATTGTTCGCAGGGAGCCATTTTTCCCTACTTAGTCTTAGATGCAGAATATTTAGTTTATTTATTTATTTTTGTGCCTGTCTGGTACCAGGATCCGAACCCTTAACCTTGGTGTTACAAGGCTGCACTCTAAGAATGTTTAGTTTAAATCCCAGCTCCATGGCTTACTACCTGGGTGACCTCAAGTAAATTATTCACCCCTGAATTAGTATCCCAGTAATAGCTTTGCAGAGTTGTGAGGATCTAATTAAATAATGTATGCCAAGTGCCTGCCAGGTAGTAGAAACTCAGTAAACAGTGGAATTCATTATACCACACATTGTGTTTGGGTACATTAAAGTATGTTATTAATGTAGTATTATAAATCTAGGTCTGAGCCTGTGTTTCTATGTGATTGCAATTTCTTCCAGTGGTTAAGCTTTTCTTGTTGTGGAGTTTTCATCTTTTTTTATTTTTATTTTTTGGCAGCTGGCCAGTAAGGGGATTCGAACCCTTGACCTTGGTGTTATAATACTGTGCCCTAACCCACTGAGCAACCAGCCAGCCTTCCATTTTCAACTTAAAGCAAATTCACCCCTACTAGAAGCAGAAGCATGGCAAGTCTTCAGTGAAGGTGCCTGCACCTACCCCCGTCCCCAACCCCAACCCCAACCCTCCCCAAGGAGCTGCTTCAATGAGAAAGCTAAGGTGATAGAAATTATGAGCTGGAGAAATTGCCAATAGATGTTTCGTTAACCTAAATATGACTCAGTTTGTCTTCAGTCCAGATAGGAGCCTTTCAGGACCTCCTGTGTTCTATTTGCAGCAGGGAGCCAGGAGGAAAAGGGAAAGAAAAGTCATCCAAAATATCTCTATTCAGCAAAATGTTTCATTACAGCCCCTTGAAAAAGCCACATTAAAATTTTACTGAGTCTGACTAAATTAAGAGAGGTATTTGGTTGTCTGTTACCTTTGTAATTAATTCTTCTATGGATTGTCCCTCAAAACCATTTGTTCAATATTCTTTGTTCATTGTTTCACATGGAGGAATTTGTCACGTTCCTTTCTTGTTAAAGTCTCTATAAAAAATGGTATGTTTCAAAAATTGGCCCACTTCGTAATAACGTATGGATAGCATGCATGTTTTCAGTATTTGTTACAATAGTCTGAAAAGGATAATTTCAATAAAATAAAAATGTCTGATTCTTTACTACCACGAAGTTGGTGTTGATTGAAGTTTGTAAAATGGTATAGCTGTGCAAATTATTCAATAAAATTCCATTTTTAATCCCTGACTTCAGGAAAGTTTACATTTTAGTAGCAAGAGATAGACATAAAAAAGTAAGTTAAACAAGATATATATTTAGAGTTTATATATGTAGTATGTCTGACGGCAATTCGTACTAATGAGAAAAGCAACACAGGAAGAACAGGGAGGGGGCAGTTGGAAGGTAGGTAAGGTTTTGCCAAGGAAGCTACAGAAGACAGTATTTGAGCAAAGACTGTAAGATAGTGAGGGTGAGCTATGCAGGTTTTGAAATTAGGGGCTGAGGAAAGGGCCACTAAAAAGGCCCTACCTGGAAGAAGCATGTTTGTTTTTATTTTGTTTTGTTTGTGGCTGGCTGGTATTGGGATCTGAACCCATTTGACCTTAGTGTTAAAAGGCTGTGCTCTAACCCACTGAGCCAGCCGGTGAGCCCTGGAAGAAATGGGGACAATGTGGCAGGAGCAGATGGAAAGTGAGGAATAAAAGACTAGGTAGAGTTGAGGAAGAGCTAGTTCATTTAGCGTATGCAAAGATTTTAAAATGTGGTTAATATTAGTGTATTGAGGGTTAGGCAGATAAATGACTCCTCATGACTGGGGCTTCCCCCCCTTACATACGTGGCAGAAAGATGCAGACGTACAAATTTTTTTTGCAGTATTGTTTGTAATAGCAAATAATTAAAGACAATCTAAATGCCTCCCAGTACAGAACTAATGTAATAAAGTTTGACACATTCAAACTATGGAATACTATGTAACTGTAAAAAAAAAGAAAAGAAAAAAAAAAGCCAAGTTCTAAGTGTTGTTATAAAAAGAACTCCAAGATACATTGTTATAATTATAAAAGTCAAGGCATTCAATAGTGTGTATAAGTGGTAAACGAGCCCTCATATATTGATTTTTTTTGTTAACCTTAAATTTTACTTAAGTGTTCTTTAGATGCCACTTTCTCTGATGTTAAAAAAAAAAAGTCATACAAATCCACAAGAAAAAAATAACTCAGTAATAAAGGCACAAATAGAAAGTTTACAGCAAAGGAAATGTTTCTTAGCCATTTCTTTAAGTAGATATAGGAAAAATGCTTAATTATACTCATAACTGAAGAAATAAAACAGCAATGAGATACCACTCTCATCTTTTAGATTGTGAGTGATTAAAATTTTTCAGCAATTTTAGTGTTAGAGGGAAAATAAGCTGTTAGTGAGTGTGAATTCCTACTTTGGGGAGTCTTTGGAGAGTGGTTTTGCATTCTTTACTAAGACTGTGAAAAGACCAAAGTCTCATGTGTTAATGTGGAAAGAGCTCAAAGATACATCATTGTAAGTGAAAAACATCAAGACGTACAACAGTATTATGGTTTTTAAAATATACTATATATGCATCTATTAATACACACAAATATGCACCAAAATCTGAGGAGTAGAATTGAGAATCTTAGGAAAGAGGAGACTTGCCTTTTATTTTACAATCCCCTATATTACTTGACTATTTTAAAACCCATGTGCATATTATTTCTATAGTAAAAATTAAAACCTTACTAATTTAAATTGGAAATCAGTTCTTCCACTTTATATGATTAAGCAAAGTAACTTTAGTCACCAAATTATTTTTATTGCCCTCACATGTATCATTGATCATTACCTTGTATTATAAATCCCACCACAAAACTTTTATCTGTGTCGTCCCTGTGTATACCCTAGTATCTAGGTACATGGCAGATACTCCATAAGTTTGTTGACTAAGTGCATAAAGGAAATGTCCTTTTTAAATAAAGTGTCCAATATCCCAAGACTGCCATCATGCTGTCAGGTACATAATGTCTCAATTCTACAGGTGAAAGAGAGAAAAACACTGTTCAAATCACAAAGTAAGTCTAGAGGTGATTAAAATAGATAAAAATAAAGCAACTGTGCAAAATGAGTTTAGCATTAGAGCTGAAGCTAAGATTTTGAGTCATGACTACTTGTTTAGTTTAATAGATTATCCAACTTCATGGCCGCTAATTGGGGAATGGTTGTTACATTATGTCTTGGTTCTTAATGGGGCCCTTGGGAATCAGAAAAAGGCTAATGAGCTGTAATCTTTCCTCGTAAGAAATATGTTCCTTTCTCAGTAAACCTAGTGTGATTACAGGAAATGTGTAAGTTGATCTCCCATAGGTGGCACAAAATAAATTACTGCCACGTGTCACCTAACAACGGGATAAGTTCTGAGGAAACGTGTCCTTCATTGATTTCGTCATTGCGTCAAAGTGTGTTTTGAAAGGGATCAGCAATGAATTTTCCTATTATCTACACTGGTCACTAGTTGCATGAGTGTGGGCCCTCTAATTATGTTAACTACGTCTCTCTCTGCCTCACTTTCCTCATCTGTTAAATGGAGATTAGGATAATACCATCCCCACAAAGCTATGAAAATTAAATTGCAGGTAGGGATTGCGTCTGAGACTCAGCAGGTACTCAGTGTTAGCTAACTGTTATTAACTATTTTTCTATGGTGATGGGCGGTAATCATTTAAAACTGCAAGAATTCTAAAGTAGGCAACAACCCTTTCACTTGGGGTCAGACCTAATGTGTCAAATGCTTGGTTTTCTATTTTGAAGGTCAGAGCTGCCTGTGGAAGGGTCACCCCATGGGTAAGCAAGGCACTCCTCCTCAGCATATTTTGCAGTGGGTTTGTTTATACCAGCACCACCACAAACATGAGTAATGCACGACATCACTAGGTGACAGGAATTTTTCAGCTCCATTATAGTCTTACAAGACCACCATCGTATATGTGGTCTGGGTTGACCAAACGTTGTTATGCTGTGCATGAGTGGACATCATGCTCAGTTAAAACTTTTTGTGATATTCAAAATGGGGCCAATTAAATTAGGGACCATGCATACGATGGCTCACAATGTAGTTATCTATTTCTGTGGAAACAGATGAAATGGCATGAAAAGATGGACCCATTCATAATATAAAGTGGAATACGGGGTGCATAGTATGATTGGGTTTTTGTAAATAACATATACGTTAAATGCACCAAATTGTAAATGAGGTGAATAAAATAACAATGATTTTCTTAAACTGTGTATTAAAGCATAATTAACTAACTTAATGCATAGTTTTCAGTGTATTACATGCATGAACTTTGGTTTACCTTTGTGTATAGAGTAACTGAATATTTAATTAATATTTAAATGTATTTGGTTAGTTCTTCCGGTTCCTAGAAAATGATTTGCAATGTCAAATATTAAGTGTGGATCTCTAGTCTACTTCTTACCTTCAAGAATACATATTTCCCACTTCATTTCCTTGTAAAATTTACTTAGCAGTATAATTAAACAAAGTGTCACTTGGGCTATTTCAACACGTATAACTCCCTGGGGGCAGGTGGTTTTATATCCTCTGTATCAGATAGTATAATTCCTTGAGGTAGTTGGCACTCAGTAAATATTGATTCTATTGCTGTTGGTTTTCTTCTTAAGGAAGGAAATATTTTACAAACTACTGAGTCACTTTCATCGCCACTCCCCGGTTACTGTGTAATATTGTTTGGCGTCTGACCTACTCAAAGTAGAATAACTAGATACTTTTTCTTCACATTGCATGTACCAAATGATTTTCCTGCTTCAGTTTCTCCTGCTTTTAGCAATAAATTGTGGAGGGAACAAATAAGATTTGCGGTTATTTAACACCAGGAGTGAATGAGATGTTTGAGACTTTCTCTCTCCTCTTATTCCTCCGAGGCCGTAGCCTTGCTACATGATACCAAAGAGACCATTGCCTGGATGGCCTTTCGGAATGATGGTTAGCCAGTTTGTATAGGTTGTTAACACCATTAACCAGTCTTGTCATTGCTTGTTTTAGCCACAGACATCAAGCCATGGGCCATCAAATGAAAGATCTCTCTTTTTTTTTTTTTTTTTTTGTCTTTTTCGTGACCGGCACTCAGCCAGTGAGTGCACCGGCCATTCCTATATGGGATCCGAACCCACAGCGGGAGCGTTGCTGCGCTCCCAGCGCTGCACTCTCCCGAATGCGCCACGGCCTCGGCCCGAAAGATCTCTTTTTTTATGAATAATTTTGTGCTTTCAATGTGGATGCTGTTTTTAGTTTTATGATATATTTTGTTCCAAGGTGGACATTCATTCATCACATGTTTATTTTATTAACTAAAGAAGTGCAATTTCTTTACTGCTTAAAGTAATTTATTCAATCCTCTTGTCCCTTCTTTCCTGAAAAAGAAACATATGTTTTATTACACACTGAGTCCTTTTGTTTCTGTGAAGTACAAAGGTACTTCAAAAAGTTTGTGGAAAAGTAGACTTAAAAGATAATACGAGTCCTTCCAAGAAATTTTTGGAGTATCATCTTACATTAGTAACTTTTTTTTAGATGGAGGTAGATCAGGTGTAGAAATGTCTTGGAAAAGCCCTTACCTTTCATTATTCCCACTACAGAAGTCCTTCAGGGAGAATCCTATCCTAATTCTAGGTCACTAGTTATCTAATCCTCTTTCCTGACATGGCTTCCCATCCCAGAAAACATTTCAACTCTCTGAATATTTAGATTTTACCAACTGTGGCAGCCTCAGTAACAACTACCAGTCCCTTGCATTTTCAAGGTGGCTCTGATGGAATCATTTTTCCAGCAGCTTCAGGCTTTCTTTTGTCTTCTTTTCTTATTCTGTCATTTTGTCTCTTGAATAGGTTTTCAAACAAAGGAAAACAGGCCTATTTAGAGGTATGCCCCCTAAGGCACTATTCCTAGGAGAATGTTGGTGCAATGTCTTTTCTAAGGGCTTGTACACTTTATTACTCCTACACTGCATTGTAGCACTTCTCATTACTCAGAATAGTGGTTCTTAACATGAGTTGTGCTTCCCACATGGCAGTTCCTTGGCCAGCTTTTATGATCACCAAGATCACCAGTGACAAGGCCTTCATACCTCTGAAGTGTAAGGATCAGGGGATGTGATGAGAACCAGTGGTTTAGGAAGATGATAGAAATGAGAAGTCTATGGATCTACGTAATCCCTCAAGTGATTCTGGATTATTTTAAATACACCTGGAGTACGTGGTCATTCTATCATGGCCTATTGAGCTATATGTGGGTCTTAGATATGTATACACGAACCAGGGTAACTTGGGTCTCCTACTATCTGGAAAGAATGGAATTGTGTTAGAGTAAAAATAAGTGTTCCTACAAAGGTCAGTAGCATAGTGGTACAAATGTACTTCAAAAAATTTATGGAAAGATTCATATTGTATTTTAATTCTATTTTTCCATGAACTTTTAGAAGTACCCTCATATTTGTAATATAGATTTTTAAAGTTTGTTTTTTAAAATATTCAGTCTGTAATAGAATCTATTTAAGTGTCTTCAATTTAAAATTGAAGTATTTTGATTGACACATTATAATTTTTGTTTTTTTTCTGACTTATAAGCAATACAAATTTTTCCTATAGATTAGGAAAGTTTCTTATACTCAGTCTGTAGGGCTTATCACTTGTGGAACATATTTTTAGGTAGTTTTTTTATGGTATGTCAATACTATTAACACACTAATAAATACTGTATGATCAAATATATAAGAGGATTTCTAAAACCATAATCATTATGGTTTGATTCTAAAGAAGCAATCATAATAATTTATAATCTGAGATCTGAAAATGTTTAAGAAATAAAAATTAGTTTTTGTTTGTGTAAGTATGGCCAGTGTTTATTTTCATGGAAGTTGAAAAAATATATTACAAGTTTTGCCCAAAATTTGCTAAAAATGTAATAGGGTTAATCAAGTATGTATTAAGGGCCTAACATGTGCTTAAAATATATTACTCATTTAATTTTCATAATCATATGCTGCAAGGAACGTATTATCTCCATTTAACAGATGAGGAAGCTAAGGCTTAGTCACAGAATTAATAATTGTCAAGGGTAGGATTTGGACTTAGATCACTCTCCTGGATAGCCCTTGTTCTTTCTACTTCTACCACTTTTTCAGCCTTACAACAATCAGAATAGCATTTCTTCTCCAGGTCAATTACAAAGAAGGGATGGGATCCATACTTAGAGAGTAACATTATTGCGTATTGTCTTCTATCTTGCTTCCTTGTCATAGAGCACCAAGCCCTCTTCAAACTCAGTGGGGATAGTATAAGTTGGCAACTAATAAGTATCAGTTGGCAGCTGATAAGAAATTCAGAGATTGAATGTGATGACAGAGATAGCTTAAAAAATAACTTTGGAGGGAGGTAAATAACATGTTAAACTTTACATTAAGAAATTTATACTGATGACAAAAAGCCTGGTACTTTTTCAGTTTCTTAACTTTACTAAATTAAAAAAATTGGTATTTTTGATAGATAAACCCTGTGCCTTGGTATAAAACTGTGGAGAAAAACCTATGTCTGTTTCCTTGCAAGTGAGGTAAAGAATGCTTGCTGTTAGGTCAGTGGAAACAGCTAAGCTTTGTAAAGCTGCTTACATTGCATTAAGAAAATACAAAGTAAGAACCAGCCAATTATACCATCTCTAGAGTTATTTCAGGAATGACATTGGAAAGTTCAGTGGATTTTACTTCAAACGAAGATTTGTTAGCTTTGTTTCAGTCTGTAAAACCAACCTTAAAAATGTTAACATTATAATACATTTTCACTTCCTTATTTATATTGGAGCATAAGGTTTAAAAGTTTTAATTTTTAGGATGCCAAGAAGAAAACTGTCTGTCTTAAGAATGTAATTTACATGGAGAATAAAATGTGTCAAATTTATGAATCTTAAAAGAGCATGTATTACACTTTATTTTCTTTACATGGCTCTTATCTGACCACACTTATTGATTTTATATTAATGAATGAATTTCTCACCTGCTGTAACTGTGGCAATTCTTAAGTTGTTTGACTATCAATGAAGTTTTATCCCACAGCCTGTAAGTATCTATTAAATTCTCCCACTGTCAAAGTTTAAAGCATTCAAAAGAGATAGGTAAATAGTAAATGCTCATTGTATTTCAAAGATTAAGTATTTTGGACGAGAGAATAGGTAATATACAAGATCTCAGACATGACACTAGCTACCTGCTTGTCACAGAATGGTATACTTTCCACAATTTTACTGTAATTATAAACCCTTTCCATTATTAAACTTGAAATTACCAGGAAATTTTTCTAATATACATTCTGGCTATAATTGTTCATATCTGTCAGTGTTCTGGCTACCTACTTAAATGCTAACACAGGCTGTGCTGGCTGCTCATGACATTAAAATGTGTATTTATTATTTGCAGACCCAAGGGTACATCAAAAAGTGGTTCATCAATCATGTGTCATTGCTGCTCTCCAGTAGACAAGTGTCTTTACTCATGGAGAGGTCACATAGATCTGAAGTCCCCATGTTGAGGGGCAAAAGATTGTCTTTGCCAATTTGAAAAATCAAATTTTGAAAGAATCAAAATGTATATTTTGAAACAAGGTTTCTAGGACCGTACAGTAAGGAGCTTTGCCTTCTTCATCTAAAATTTTCTGAAATATTTTTATCCTTCTAACGTACGTGCACCTGCACATGTGCGTGCACGCACACACAGTATAGTGACTTAGTTGTTTCAGTCCTCACTACTTCTAAGTCTGATCTGTGTGTGAATCAGCAGCATCACAGGGGAGCTTACTAAACATGCAGAATCTCAGGTCGGCTGCATCCCAGACCTACTGAATCAGAATGTGCATTTTAACAAGATTCCCAGGTATTTCACATGTTCAAACATACCCAGTGTGAGAAGCTCTGGAATCAGGAATCGCTGCCTGGCAGAAAGGCCAGGCATGGCACTATCTGTATTTTCACTGAATAAATTCTCTTTCACTACCTGAGAGAATCCCTTACTCTTTTAAACAAGGGAGATCCTGAACTGTGTGCCAGAGAGGTGAGGTTTAGGCAAGTCAGGGTATTATAACTGTAATAGTGTGACAATAGCAGCTGTAAATATAATGCCAGGAAGATAATTAATGAGATCCATTATGACAGATGGTTTTTTCCCTCAACAGTTTCCTCTCTGATGGTGTATTCAGTTAATTCTCTGCAAAGAGAAGTCACCTACATAGAACTGAATACTTCTCGTAAATATTCATGTTACTCTTACCCAGTATTAGATAAACTTCCCTTTTACATGTAAGATTTCCACCCGGTTTAGAACTTAAAATATGCTAATATTTTCATGTAATGAATTATTGTTGACTGCTACAACTACTCTAGTAAGATTAGTATTCATTGACTGATTACTAAGTGTGTCCTGCAGGATGCATCATCTATGTTAATCTTCACAAAAGTCCTAGGCAATGAGGGGCTGAATCCTTTTTAGTGATGGGGAAACCGAGAAACAAAGAGATTAAGTAATTTGCCAAAAATTGTACAGCTAGTAAGTGGCAAAGGCAGGTATTAAATCAGGGAGTCTATCCTCAAACTTATTCATGACACCAATTTGCGTTCTAGACAAATTATGGCCCAGGAGCACTGTCTCTTAATGGGTAAGCATGTCAAATCTTAACATTATTATTGCTTTAATTATAATTAGTTGAAATCTTTTCGTAAATAATTACATATACATCTTCTGACACACCCAGGTACCTACCCTATTGGTCACACCTAAATACTGATCTTATTGGCAACTCATTAATATAACAATGGTATTAGAAGTCCTAGTCATGTGGAGGCTGGCTGGGGTTTGTTTCCTTTCTTTATTCCTGGCAACCCTGTTAGTTAGGGGCTGGGTTCTGTTTTCATCTTCACCGGTTCAAATCACCTCGCACAGCCTCTCTCTTCCCCACGCTTGTGTATGCTGGGTGTGCTCCACGATCAGAAGATTCCCCTCCATTGTGACCGCCCTGCATCCTTCATAGCTGACACAGGCGCTCTTGCATCTCGGACTGCTGAATGCATCAGGCTTTTCAAACTCTGACGAGGATTTTAGCACACTTCTGAGAGCTTATGCTGAAAATGAGAGTGCAAATGCCCAAAAAGTGAGAGGTGACTGCTGATGGCAAGACTGGAGAAAGGTTCTAGCAGTCCATGGGTTCTGGCATCTGAAGTTAGATCTTTTGAAGTGCTGGAATTTCCATCGTTAACAATGTACTTCTCGACAAACATCCTCTTCCTAGTGATTACAATTGTCCCATTTGGAATTAGCTCAGTCCTTCAAATCAAAAGGAGAGTCTGTGTAAGGAGTTAGTTACAAAGTGTATTTTTATTGGTGATGGTCACCCCTGTGCAACAGCCAAGCTGGAGAAACTAACCGCATCCATCCCGGTTTATTGTATTATTTTTTGGATCCCTTCTGCAGACCAGGTACCAGCCTAAGGTTGGCAAGAGAAGAGCAGCAGCTGACTGCCAAGGTGTAGGAAGGATCTTACAAGTCATCTGTACTCTGATGGGCTTATCAGCTCACTAATAATTAATACTAGGGGAAAATTGTATTTATACAAAATGTTCATATATGTCATCAAAAAGTTGTAAAAGGAAGTAAGCCAATATGATTTTAATGCCAGTATGGTATTATATTATATGAATATACTGTAAGCATTGGGCCAAGTTTATTGATTTACAGTGGAAGATAGCCTTTCCAGTATCTAAATATTCATAACTACTCCCTATGGCTCTCCTTTTCTTGCAAAAGTACCTACATAAGGATTATTATTTGTGGTGAAATCAAAACGCAAGGAAAGACCTAGTTTTGTGGGTTATTTCAGCTATAACAGAAACTGACAGTCTGCGTATCAACTAGTATTTAGTGGGTCATAGAGAATGCCCCTGTATGACAGACTATAGGCATTTTTGCACTAAAATTGCTGTCAGTTCCTTGGCTTAAACTTTTCTCAAGACCATCCCTCTTAGTGACTTATTTGATGTTCCTCTTGTTACTGTCTTCTTGATGGAAAACTAAACTTTCTAGTGCAGTGTTGCTCAAACTTTCATGTGCATCCAGATTGCCTGAGGAATCCTGTTAAGTGTACTGCAGATTCTTTTTCAGAAAGTCTACATGTAGAAATCACTTTCATTCTTAGATAATGCTGATGGTGCTGGTTGTCACCACCCTTTGAATAGCTCATAATACTGAGAAATCTATTTCTTAAAATGGGTTGTTCTTATACAAACTAACTTTTTTTCCTGAACCTATAAACGAAAAACATGAAATCATCTGACCATATCCTCAGATGCAAGAGTGCCATTAAAAAAATAATTGAACTAATGAAGTAATTGGACGATCTGTATTATACACCAAACATCATCTAATGATCTGTAGGAAAGAATTTATTGTACAAATAGGTGAGAGAAACAGCCCTAGAGTGTAGTTGTGTGAAAATCTCACTTGTTTATTTGAGCTGACACTGATGAGATATACCACATGTAGCAGTGTCTAGCGATGTCAAATGAGGTTGTTTCTGTTTTTTTTAAAGATGTATCCTCATCAGGCCCTGGGATCAACAGTTTGGTGTTCTTCATGCAATTTTGTAAGAAATTAGTCCACATACATTATGTTCAAGCCTAGAGTTCCTACGTGGTAGAGTGAGAGGTTATTAGCTTTTAATTGGTAGATTTAAGGATCTATGGATCTTGGCAAAGAGATGAACCATTCTGTGTATGCCGAGGGGCAGAGGAGGAGATTATGTACTGGGGATAATCAGCAAGTCATAACAACGGTATTTAGAAGATTTAACGTTGTTGTAATTAATAACTTCTCAAAAAGGTAAAAACATAATTTAAAAATGAAATTGAAGGATCGATATGTCATAGGATTGAAGTAACTGGAAAAAATGCCAACTAGCCAACAAAGCTCCCAGCCAAAGAATACTAAATGGCAATAAGAAGAAACTAACTAGAAGTCCCTTATTATGTTGCTTACCTATTCAGTATGAGTGAGGAAATGCCATGATGTACCCGAAGGGGGAAGAACCAACTTGATTATCAAGAGAGCATAAGTTCATTCTTACTATTGGAGGTTTTGAACTTCTTGGTTATTACGTTAATTGATCATTTACCTGTTTTGCCAAAAATACTTTAGGCAGATTGAGTAGACTGATTACATCAGATGGCAGTACTTCCACAGTTAAGCCAGGCATCAGTGGGAATGTAAGGAATATTTGTCAGTTCTATTTAGAATGGGAGTAGGATCAACCCTGCTAATTCTTGTTGAACAATACATGCAAATTTCCTGTAACTCCTGGGGTATTGCTAAAGTTAGTGAAGGCCAGGTTATTCAGGATGAAGTTCCTTGGATTGCAAAGATCACCAAAACAGATTACCACAACCTGGTGGAAGACAGGTTGGCAGTCAGACATCAGACCACCCATGGGTCTCTGTGCATTTTCAAGTTCTAGTTCTTGAGAGAAATGGGAATATCAATCATGTGCCACCAAATTGGCAGGACAATTATTTTCTCAGTCACCAGTAGAATTTTACTAAGTTATCTACATGATGGAGGACTTTATAAAAATAAAATAAAAAGTATATACTTTAACTGGAGTAAAAATTAGAAATGCAGTTAATACTTTTAAAACGTACATACATATGGGAATCTAAACCTTTTGATATTGATGTGCAGTCCTGTGCCAGACTTCACAGGACTGGAAAATAGCAAGAAGCATATAACACAGCAGTGAAGTGTGCAGCACATTCCAGCACCATCACCTACAATTTATATACCACACAAGTCACGCAAGCTCCAAACCTGTTTCCTGATTTGTAAAACTGGTATGATAATATCTTGGTTGTGTTTCCTACAATGTGATGAACTAAGTGTAAGCACCTTGAATAGTGATGTTTTTAAAAAATATTACAAAAGGTACAAGCTCATGGGAGAATGGAATTAAAAGGTAAAATGAGTCTTTCCATGAACTTTTTGAAGACACCCTTGTATACACGCAAGAGGTTTGCAGATCTAGCATTCACAGTTTAATCTGTCTGCAAATAGCAGCTTGTAAGTTGGAGACCATGAGTTGTGAGACCATGTGCCAGGAGTAAGCATTTCTTAAACCACTGAGAAGTGCATCCCCCACTTACCATAACAGAAATAGTAACTCTTCAAAAAAAAAAGTCTGTTAGTATTGGAATGCTAGTATCATCTGGGAATTCAATCAGGAAATCTTCCTTTGAATGTAAACAATTCTATTTCTATTACAAAGAATTACTACTTGTTTCAGAATCAATAATTTTATGATATCCGAATGAAAAAGGAGTCATCCCACCAAGGAGGAGGGAAATTGGGTAAGAAGCAAAGTGCTTCTCTAATCTTAACAAGTTTCCTGGTTGGTTGTCTGCCAACTCTCCTGGGTTATGGAACACAAAGGGCATTGGCATTTGATAAGAGCTGCAAAGAGACCATAGTACCACCAGTAGTAAGTGGATGGATAAGGAGAAGTGACAATTATGGCCTATAAGGGCACTTTCCCAGAACCCCTACTGTGGCTGCTGCTATTTGAGCCACTGAAAAAAATATGGGCATGTTACTGGTTGAGAAGTGGGCAAAGGGGAGACAAAAGCAGGACCAGTTTGTGCAAAAGTTGACAAATGACAATACTAAAGCAGGGCTAAACTATATCTAGGGTAGAGTCATTCTGTTTCAAGTATATTCTCCCACACTAGCTGAATTTCTTGTATTTTTTTTTTTTTTTTTTTGCCTAAAGCACCACAAAGTTCTTTTACACTAATAAAATACTAATCCTGTACAGTAAAGTTCAGAAACTTCTGCAAGGATCACAGTGCTTCTCAGTATAAAGACCACCCCTCCCCAGTAGGGGCTGGTCAGTTACCCGTGATGCTTCCTCAGCTCTTCCACTTCCCTGGCCCCCACATCTTCTGATACACCCCTTTTCTGAATGTGCAGCCCCCATGAACTGTTGTATTCTTCAGGTACATTGTGGGGGCCAAATATTAGAGTCACCTAGGCAGTTTTTAAAAATACCAATGTCTCAGGCCTTACTCCAGACAAATCAGATTCTCTAGGAGGTAGCATTCAAATATTGTATTTTTTAAAACTCTCTGGGTCATTCTAATGTGTTTCTAAGGTTCAGAAGCATACACTTTAAAGATTAAGAGGGAGAACTAAGTCGTTTATGCCTCAGAGTGAATCCATTTTTACAGATTGAGTTTTTCAAAAACAAGTATTATGAGTAAATGAAAAATTTTAACACTAGTGGTGGGGCATAAAAAAGAAATATTTTAGCAGTCTGTAAATTGAGGGTAACAGAATTTAGTTTAGGTTACTTGTTTGTTCAGACTAAATTGTAAGCCCTTCAACTAGGCTGCAAAACACCTGCAGAAAGAAAGTGTAAGGCCTTGTATTCTTCACATGGCCAAGAGGGGGATGTTACTGTTATATACTCTCAATAAGTAGTGGTTAAATGTTCTTTTACATATTATCTATTTAAATAATAATAAAAGAGGTTTTCTAAGAAGTATTGGAATAGCAGATGGTCATTCTGGAAGAGTTTACTATGATTACTACTATTTTTGTGGTGCCAAAGTTGTGACCTTTGTGGTTAATGTATAATATTCAGTTTTTGTAAAACATTAGGTACCTGTAAAGCTCTACAACTATGCTAAGCTGGGTCACCAGACCCCTTACACACAGGTCCATGAGCTAGGTAACCAGCAAACAGGTTCTTGGAAGCTGTAGGTTGGAAAGCACGGCTGCCTGGGCAGCGGCCACCCAAGAGAGTAAACCACCATCCAGCCTGCTTTACAAACTCTCTGAAGAACACAAGAATAGCAACAGAACTAAAAAGATACATTGGCATGCATGTGCACTAACTACCCCCCCACACACAATTTGCTTACAAAGGATGTGCAGAACCACATCCAACCAGACCCAAGGTGAGGGCCCTGACCAAACTATTCTATTTTCCCAACAGTACCTCTTGAATATTTTAATAAATTCATTAAAAAATTATATTTGGTTGCAATTACCAACTAGTCACTGACGTCACTTGGGCAATAAAGACAACTCAATATCACTCTGACTAAAACTTGTGTCTGCTGATAATTTTTTTTATGAATACTTAAGGTTATCTCTTGGTTGCAATTAAAAAGTGCTTACAATTGAAGGTGGAAAGCCATTCAAAAAAATTAAAAAGAACTAGAACCTCAGAGTCAACATTTATTCTTTCTTAGCAGAGCAAGTGGTAGAAACTGGTAGGGATTTGATATTCAAGTGCACAAAAACATGGGAAGTGAGGGACAAGTAGCCAGCCGATCATTGCAACTGCAGAGATAAAGACTAAGCACAGACTTCCCCTGCTTTTGCCTCCTCCTCTCATGGAAATAAGGAGGAAGGAAAGGAATAAAGTGGAAAAAAAAAAAAAGACCCAATTTTTTTCACTTCTCTGAAACACAGAGTCAAGTTTGGAGCTTCTGGAAAGGGAAAGGTAATAGCCTTGTCTGTCTCCAAAGTGACATGGGGAATAGGGGACTGTAAAGCCAACAGGAAACCCAGCAGCACATGAGTCAGTCCAACCTAACCAAGTGAATGAGTAAGTGAGTCAGCCCCAGCTAGGGCAGCCTGGGATTAAGGCAGTCACAGATAATCACCACATGGTTAGGAGGAGTAGGGATACCAAGCAAATGAAGCACAGCCATCCCTGAAGCACCTGAAGGTGCTTAATGACTAGTTTAGGGACAGGTTAGATAAGGTATTCTTCCAGAGGAGGGAAGGAATAGGACAGGATACAGGCTATCAAACACTTAGAGGTTATGGAACAATTTATACCCAAGTGGGAAAATTAGAGGTTCTTTGCTAGAAGATTCAGTAGTGGTAGAAATTATTTCAGTTATGTTACAGATTGTTACCTGCTGAGTGAAAGGTTGGATGAATTTGAGTAGAAGAGAAAACTGGACTTGCTTTGAGCTCAGATCTGGTATTTATTAGCTATTTTTCAGCAAATGCTATTTTGAGTCTCAGTTTTCTGATCTGTAAAAGGCAATAAGTTTGTCTCATAAGAATGATGTAGGTGGTGACACACAAGATAGAGTTAAACCCTGCCATAAGCATATAAATGTTCACAGTTTTGTTATTTTGAAATTAATGAAGGAGGAGCCCGTAAAGCTAGCTGGCTCAGAGTTCTGGGCATCTGTGAGCCCACTGCCAATTGTTTTATTTCTAAAAATTTGTTATTTTCTTAGAGCGGGTTGTGGAGGAACTTATGTAATGTTAGTGAAAGTGTTTAGTGACTTGCAGTGGGCCATACAAATTTATGGTCTTATTATTGCTATTATTATTTGGTTGAAAAAATCCATAGATTCTGTTAATAAATAAGAGAAATCTATTAATACTGACGATTAGCTTTTCACCATTTTAATTTAGGCTTAATTGAAGCATAAACTTAACTGATATGGATATAATACAATCTATAGTAAAGTCAAAGTTGCTATAAAACCTTGAATAGTGTTAAAGCTACATAGTTAAATGGCCCTTTCATCCAGTAGTAGGTGAGTTTGCTCCATATCCGATTGACTTTGACCTCTGCTTTCCAATTTTGCCACGATGAAAGTTAGTCACAATGGTGAACTTCTTCAGAGGAAGCAGCCAGGAAGTGCAAGAGCACTGAAGACAACCAGCCAGTCATCCAGGTGCCTTCCCAACCAGGGTAGACTTCATCCAGGCTTCAGAGTCAGAGAAACACTGAATTCTTGTGCTGGAAAGAACTAAAATTTGCTCTTATTAACCCCAAAGTCTAGTGTCAAGTTCTTGATTTCCAGTCTCCTGAGGAATCCAAAGAAATTAGTTTTACTATTGATTGATTGATTGATTGGTGGTTGGCTGGTACGGGGATCCAAATCCTTGACCTTAGTGTCAGAACACTGCGCTTTAACTTTTTCTTTCATATTTCTTGACCTATTTATGACACTAGACCATAAAATCTCTAAAGGTGCCATTTTTTCTGTTTTCTACCTTTCTCACCCTTCTCCAGCTTCTCTCTGTGGTCTTTGTTAGGACAAGGTGGACATGGTGTGGTTGTCAGTTACTGCTAAGTTTGTTAATTCAGCTTCAAGTAGCAGCTTTACAAATAAATTAACACTTGAGAACCTGAAAGACAAAGGTGATATGAAACTCAGAACACCACAACTGACCTTCAGCCAGCTATTCAGAGGGTAATGTTCAGTGTGGTCATTTGGTGCAGCTGTTATAATTCAGGGTAGCTCACAGATCCTGCAGAATTAGTTATTCTGGGTAAATAAAGAAAATGTTCATAAACTAATGGGGCATTACATCTTCAATTTTTAATTCAGTTTATAAAGAAGTGCTGATTGCTCCTAATTTAGGTGATTGTATCTATCAGACAACTGAATACATAATTAGTCCCAGCTTTGGTTAGAGGAAGACAAACTTTATTACTACTTATACATTTCAAAAGTTTTAAATGAGGCATTCAATATAGAGTGAACATTTTATTAAAGATAAACCTGTAGTTGTAGAAATTCTACTCGGCACAATTATCAGCATGACCCTTAAACCTGTTATAATTGAGCTTAAATATGAAACTCAAAATATTATATGCCTGTTTCTAATACAGGGTGATTCCCAGCTCCAGAGAAACATCTGAAGCATTCATGTATGTCAAAAGTGAATTTGAGAAACTTATCTAGAAAACTGAAACCAAAACAATACTTAGAATTTTAAATATCTAGAATCCTAAGAATGCCAGAATAGAGAAACAAGAATGTGTAGCACTAATAACAGGTACATCTCATTTTATAAATGTGCAGTCTGCATGATCAATGCTTTGAGGAACCCTCTGTAGAGATCGTTCCTATTAACCTCGACTTCAGCATTAACATCCCAATCACATATCCAAGTTTAGAAGAAAAATTCATTGTTTTACTAAACTCACTCACACAGATTCAACATCTAATTTAAGTTCTTCTTGTGCTGCTAGTGATGGTAGAGGTCAATTCTTTGTAAACCTCATACTAAATTATGGTCAGCCTCATCTCTCCTGGTTCTTACATTTTGATCCTTTGTCTATCTTTGAGGATCTTCTCCGAGCACTAAGTTGTCTGTGGTGCCTGGCACTGGATCAGGCCGGTGCTGAGAATAGGAGGATTACTTCATTGTTCCTCCAGGCAGCTTTGACTGAGGTCAATGAACAAGCGGAGAGACAGAGGGGAGAAGGCCGGGAGGAGGGGGCGCCCCAGTGCTGGATCGCAGTTTCTCGGTTGGTTGGCTCCTTCCTCACTAAGGCCTTTACCTGCCCCTTACTCTTAACCGTTTTATTATTTTTGGTGCCTGCATTTCTTCCCTATCATATAACTTGTTGAGCTTCATTTTTTGTATTTTTGACCCCTTCTCAGATTTGCCACTTAAATTATAACTTTGTCCTCCAAGTTTCTGACCTTGGCTATGTTAACTATGAGATGAGCTGTTTTATAAATTGTAGTCAGAGCCTAGAAACATTTCAGTTTAATCTGGTGTATTTAACTTTAACTTTCCCATCTTTTGACACCAAAAGAAAGTATATTGGGAAATCATGATTTCTCTCCAGACTAGGACTTTGCTCCCTAAACAGGTTTGTAAGTTAAGTAAAGGGTTAAGCAGGATGAGAAGGTCATGTGGCCTTTTCTTCCCTTCCCCCCATCCTCTCAGGCTCTTGTGATCCCTAAGCCTCATCCTCCCAAAGCATGTCACTCCACCCACCCCTTCCCCTGTTTGCACAAGTGCAGTACCAACAGGTGATTTACATACAAATTATAAGTTCCCCGGTGTGGTCGTGTTTAACACCATTATTACATAACAATATAAAATTATTAAGAATATATAATACAAAAAAAGAATCATTAGTATAACAATGTTAAAACAAGCATAGTTCACATCTTTTGCATAGTGGGACATCGGTAAGGAAATGCAAAATGCTTATGCTATGCTTTCAGAGTAGGATGAGGCTGTCCTTGAGGTTTATCTGCATAGCTCCTGGCACTCAGGGAACTTCATTAAATATTTGTTGAAGAAATGTATGAACCATTCACAGAGTGATTAGCCTGGGGTCACAATGGTACACTCACCTTATCTGTCCTTATCTGACTTGATTGCTGTGTGACACTTGACCCCTCTCTTTTCTTTGCCTTTTTTCCATGACACACCTTTATTTTCTTTTTACCTTTTGGCTGAGTCTTCTTATTCTTTTGTGTTTGTTTCTTTTCCCCTCCCCCCTTAAATGGTGATGCTTCTATCCCCAACTCCCTCAACTAAGCTCTCCCTTGACCTTCTGAGTATTCACCTTGGAGGTCCTCATTCATGTCCATGACTTCCACCACCACCACCCAGACATGGATGACTTCGAAGTAGATATCTCAGCCCTGAGATTTCCAAGTCCCACACCCTGGAGATTGCTCCTGTTAACCATCTCTCCTAGTAGATAATAAAATGCTGCTACTTCTTCATTCCCCACCCACCAGACTAACACCAACTACCCACTCAGACAAACCAAAAATCAAAGAATTATCATTTACCCTTCTTTTGCCTCTCTCCCCATGTTCAATCAGTTGCTAAGACCTCTCTTCTTCTGTTGAATTAATTTCAAAGCATAGGGAATGATCATTCTGATGGGTTACCATCTTTCAGAGTCATTCACCCGTCTGCCTCCACCATCACAGGCATCTTCTCAGTGGTAAGAACTGAAGTTACCTGGCCTCTGTCTCCATCAGGTGACATACCCTCCTCCCCGCTCTGTCCTCCATATTACCTGGGGGCTTTCTAAAAATTTAATCTAACTGTGCCCTACCTCCCTCACTGAAAACTCTCAGTAGCCTCCTCTGCTTTCAAGATGAAGTTCAAAAAGTTACTCAGTATACAACCCTCATCTTAATTTTCCAACTTCATTTCCAACTCTAGCCTGTGTCCTTGTTATTCAGACTCCACCACACCCCACCAAGTGGTTGCACCCACCGTTCTTCCTGCAGAAGTACCTCTTCCCCCATTCTTCTCCAGCTGTCCCACTTCTTTAAACTGGTCATTTCTGCCCTCCTTTTTAATGCTCTTCTCTTATCTTCTTCATATCTCTGAAAATTTAGACCACATTATAAATTTTTGTTTCTCTGTTTAACTAGACTGAATAATTTGAGATTAGTGTCCCCAGCATCTAGAAAAATGTAGACCAGAGTTTCTCAAAGTGGGGTCCCCAGGTCCTCATTGGGGATGTCAGAATCATTTGGCTGTTGTTAATATTCATACTCTTGGGCCCTCTCCTCCCCCACAGGACCTAGAGAATCAGAATTTCTGTTTTTGTTTTGTTTTTACAAATAGACTCCACAGGTGATTTTTATGAATATAGATATTATATAAAATGTATTGAATAAATAAGTAAATCATTTGGAGCCCTTGAGCATATTTTTTATTCACATACACTGTACTAACTTGGATTTGTTGCTGATAATTCTAAAAATACCATGTTTACAAAAAAGGCAGTGTAATTTTCTCTAAAAATTGCCTGTCATAAAGTGAACTCGGGATTTGGAAATCCTGTAGCCAATTGTGATCAATATAAATAAACAACCTGAGTAGTTTAGATTAAAAAATAATCCACACAACTCTAGATTTAAGCAGCCCAAAGTCTTCTAGTTCTTCTGGGGAATTTCCCTCAATACAAATTAATTAGTACAATAGTGCGAAGCAATAGATAGTTGGCAATGACTGGAACGTTGCTGTAGCAAGTATTTTATAAGTGCTTTATTCTTAATTCAGTGTCCAAGGTGTAGACCCTACACATAATACAAGTATTAATGATTTAGGAGGCTTCCTTAACTATAAAAGATTGTTACATTCAAACAAACAAAGAAAAAAACAAAACAGTGCAGCCAGAGCTGCTACACAGGAGTGGGAGTTAAAGAAGTCTTTAATGACCTTTATGTTTTGTCAAACTTACATTACTATCTTCTTGAACAGAAATGTATACTTAACATTACTTATAAGCATTTAAATGCCTAAATACACACTCATGCACAGATACAAATTTGCTGTCTTTGATATCCTAAAATGAATGATAGTCACATGCATGTAAACTAGCCTGAAAATCCTGGATCCTGCCAGACAGGTTGTACCTCTGAATATAAGTATAGCTATTGTAGCCTTCAGCCTACATGATAATATGTTTTGCTTTAAGTGAACCATCCAGTCCTCAGATGGATGGATGATGGCTGAGTCTGGTTGGTTTGTGTACTGCTTGTTACTGTGTCGCTTTAGTTTGCCTAAATTTGTTCAAGGAACATTTAATCCTTCTATTTTTCCTGGGAAGTTACTATTCCTTGGGCCACTGTATTGGTTCTGCTTTGTCCTGGGCTCAGTCATTACTTGACCAATCAAGCTTAACTAAATGAGAATAATTATGGCCAAAATGTCCAGGAAGTGTGTGGAGGATTTTTGGTTTTTGTTGTCCTGCTGTCTTTGGTAATGACACAGCTTCCATAGATCAGGCAGCTCAATGTCTTTGTAAAAGGAGCAAATGTCACTGTATGAACATTTACATTTTGAAGGTAATGGCTTGCTCGTTATTAAATCACCACAGGATTCCACATACTGTCACTAGTAACAGGAATTGATGCATTATATTCAGATGTTTCAGTAGAAATTAAGATTGTGTTAGGCTGGAAATAACAGAAAAATGAACAAGTAGAACCTTAATTGTGTATGAGGATTTCTTTCTTTCACCCAGCAGAAGTCCAGAATATACAATCTAGAGGTGTTAAGGCAGTGTGATGCTGTCAGGAAATTAAACTCATTTAATTCTTTATTCCACTCTCTTTCTTGTGCATGTTGCCTTGGAGCTATAATATGGCTGCTGCCAAGCATCAGGTCTGTGACTAGGAAGAAAAGAGAAGCACGAAGGACTAAAACTCCAAAGGGACATGTCAGCCAAATCAATTCATTTTGAAAAGCCTCTCCAGAAGTTGTCCCACCTGGCCACCTGTACTTACATAAGCATTGCCGTAACTATCACATGACTATCTCTAGTCCAGTCACTGAAAGGGAGCAAGGGAAAAGGGTGTTGCAGAGGGGGTTCAGTCATACTGCATACTCAGATAGCCTTAAGGTTGTTGGTCCAGTCCAGTTAAACTGGGGTTTCAATTGACGAGCATGTTGTGGTATATGTCACTTACTATAATGTCTGCCCTAGTGTTGTGGCATCTCTTCAGAGACTCAGGGACTTTTTAGGAGAATGACACTAGGGAACATCCTGTCCTCTCAGTTGGCAAGGAAAGTGAGCAATTCAGTATAGATTTGCTTCACTTGAGAAAATACATAATACAGTAATAGTATTTGATCTTTACAGATAATCATTAAGTTTCTCTTGAATAGGAAAGCTCCCCCAAATGTTTTCAAATGCAATTTAGTTTTTTTAAAAAATAGATTTGTACATAATTTTCCTGGAGTAAATCTGTTGCATAAAGCAAGATAAACCTTTGCTTTTAAAAAGTGTATTTTGCAGGGGGCAGGGAGGGGAGGCAGTAGCGAAAGCCTGGAGGATCGCTTGAGCGCAGAGTTCCGGGCTGGAGTGCGCTAAGCTAGTCATGTATCTGCACTAACTTTGATGTCAATATGGTGACCTCCCGGGAGCAGTGGGGACCATCACATTGCATAAGGAGTGTTGAACCGGCCAAAGGTCAGAAACAAAGCAGGTCAAAATTCCTGTGCTAATCAGTAGTGGGATCACACCTGTGAATAGCCACTGCACTCCAGCCTGGGCAACATAGTGAGACTCTGTCTCTTCAAAAAAATAAATAAATAAAAGTTTATTTTACCTTTGGGGCCTGAATATAAAATCTTGGTAACTCAGTCACACACTTAACCTAATCCTCTTCAGTCCTGCCTTTCCTGGATCTTCCAAAACATGTTCTGAGTGAGCTAACAACTTCCCATTACAAGTTCGGTCTTGTTGATTGGGAACCTGGATGACTGTTTTCCTAGTCCTGAAACTGACATGATTGCATACAGGTAGTTGACACGTGATGGGAGGAGCATAATTTTATATCTAAGAACGTGATAAGCACCAAAACAGATGAGAAAATATTAGACTTTGTTATATGCCCTATGTTCACAGGTAAGTGTTTGAGTGGAATCATTTGCAGAAGCACCTGACAAACCTCATACACCCATGTATGTAGAACATTTGACGAGCTACTCTGAAATGACTCCCCAGCTGGGAACATGTGGACTCAGGAACTTCCTGTAACCACACTGCCCATGATGCCTGCTTTATCCCCAGCTCCGGGCTCTGCTGTTATCTGCAACCTGTGCCACTCCCATAAGCCTCACTCAGCTCCAGCTTTCATTTGATCAGCAAGTGATCTTCATATATATCACAAATCCAAGCATGTTGACTTCATTCATTTAAAACCTTCAATGGCCTCCCATTGCTCTTAGGATTGAAAAGAAGCGTCTTAACATGGTCTATAAGAGTTTTCCTGATGATCTTGCTTCCACTCACTTCTCAGCCTTCATCTCAACACTACCACTTACTTGGAGGAATTGAAGGTTTAGCTCTCTAAATTTCTCATAGTTGTTTGAATGTGCTTTCTTTCTCCTGTCTCTGGCTCTTTGCGCATGTTGTTCCTCTCATTTTCTTTGCCAGGCTTATCTTGTCTCCAGAAAGCCTTCTCTGATCCAACAAGACGAAGTTGCAGTTCCTATTGCTTCCTTATTACCAATTCCCCTCTCTTCCATTTACTTGTCTATTTTCCCCCAAAAGACTTTAAAGTCTCTGGGGGCAGGGAATGTGTCTGTTTTGTTAACCAATTTCGATGACCAGCACATTGTTAGCACTTTAAAATATTCGTTGAATAGCTATATCAAAGAATGAATGAATCAGAAGTCTCCTAACTCTCAGCCCAGATGAACTCTTCTTAGTAATAATAATTCAGCAAAATTCTGTGTCATAAGGCAAAAAGCTTTGCAAAATTTTATTAATTAGGAATAAATAAATATCTTTAGTCTCTGTCATTATACTAAACTATCATCCTCAAGTCAATTCGCTGATGAGCCCATATCTTTCACCTGCTGTATCTCATTACTACTGAAGAAAAATAAATATGTTCTTCCCAGGTTTTAGTTTTTTGCTTAAAAATGGTAAGGAATTTTAGATTAATTTAATGTTTTTATTAGATTCTCACTTGAATAAGAAGCTTTAGGAGCTTAGTGAGACATAGGCTTACCCTGTTATTGGCATGGTATTGTGGCAATGCCAGTGCAGCATACAAGAGATGGCCTACTACTTTTTTTTGCCTTATTTTTTCTCTCTTTTCAAAGTTTTTGCTAGTTTTAATGCACTGATTTTTTTTTTAAATACAGTATTAGCCAAAAATGCTTTATTTGATTGTAGGACATAATTGATTTGGATGTGCATTATAGTTGTGTTATATTTGAACTAAGAAATCAAGGAGTCCAGACAGGTTTAGGCTGGTGGTGGCTGAAGATGTGATGCTAAATAATCATGGTGGTCTTGCAGCAGGGGTTCAAGCTCAAGTCTAAAAACTCTCCTGACATATTTTAGTGCAGACTCTTAGGTAATTCTTCTAGATTCAGAAGGTCTGGGAGGAGGAAATCTACTCTCTTCACAAACATCCCAGGAGGTTCTGATGCAGGTGCATAGTGGACCATTTTGAGAAACACCTAAGATTAGCTGGTAAAAGTGCTTAGTTAGTAAATGTAAACATGCACAGTGATGTTAAAGGACTAGCACCTCTGAGTCCTCTTAAACTCTTTCTATAGCACCAGGGAACAAGTTCGACATCTGAAGGAAATTGAATCTAATTTTTCACTATCTTCCATATGTACACTTTCTTGGGAGACCTCCCAACAGTCACCACTGGGGCAAATTGAGTTCCTGGTTTGTCATTACTGGGAATTCCAAGCTTTGCCACCTTTTTTGACTTTTTGGCTGCCCCTGCCCCCAGTTTTTTAAAAAAAAAAAACTTTTTTTTTTAATGGTCTTCTGGAACCAAATTCTTTCATTTCAATCTCCCAATCTCTCTTTCTCACTCTAATTAAAACTTACTTTTTAAATTATAAAAGTCATAAATACATCCTTTTTTTAAATTTATAACTCACATAAACACAAGTAGGAAGTAAAAATCACCCATAAGTAAATAATAAATAAATATATTCTTATCTATCCCTTTCTTTATATATATATTGATATAGTCTTGACTGTTCATTCACAGTCAGAGAGGTCTCTTTGAGTTCTGTAAGAACATGACGTTTTTGTAATATGTATGGAAAATGTAGAATGACTTATTTTTTTAAAAGTAAGTCTTTGGGTTTTTAAAGAAACAACCATATCTTTGAAATGTTTATGCTTTTATTTAATGATGGCCTCTCAATAACTGGGATCAGCTTATAATGTATGTAGTGTTATTATTCGGTTGAAAATAAAAACTTCATCTTAACTCACTTAAAGCCCTAGAGTAAAAGGCTTAATTTTTTAAAAATGGAAATAGGTAGTTGCTAGAGTATATTTTTAAAAGAAAATTACTTAATTCGTTTTTTTTTTTTTAGTTTAAAAGTCATGTTTTACTCATTTTCACTTGCCTTTTTTGTAAAAATTCTGATTTCCACAGTACCATTAGGATCCTGCTTCTTAATATGTGCATTTAGAGAAATGTACATTTTAAAAGTCACTTTTCCTGTACTCCCCTGCTGACTCATGAAGAAAATTGAAAACCTATTTCCTTGTGTTTGTCAGGAATCATTATACTTTTTTGCAACCCAGACCTAAAAACAGTTTGCCAGTGAAGCAGAATTAATGTGCTTGAAGAAAATCGAATTCTGAGTAGTGGAGAAGTAATCCTGTTGCTTTCTTCAAGAACCAGCCTTTGCCTTTGCATTTGCATATTCGGGTATGGGTTTACAAGAGGAAATCCTGAAAGAACAATACATACATTCTTTATGAAGAAAGATTAAATTTATCTCTAGTGTCAAGCTGTTTTAAATCTGTTTTAAGACTTTTTTTTCCTAAACCTTTCTGAGTCATAATTCAAGACTCTTATCATGTTACCTTCTAAGTCTTCTGTCTATAGTTGTCTAACTTAATTCACCAGAGACAGTATCAGAAACTCAAAAGTTCTGAGATTTTTTAGTAACTAAGATTTATAATTACCCCTAAATAAGATTTGGGTTACTTATAACTTTTTGTGGGGGGAGGCAGTGGCTGGCCAGTATGGGGATCTGAACCCTTGGCCTTGGAGTTTAAAATCCTCTGCTCTAACCAACTAAGCTAACCAGTCCGCCCCCAATTACTTGTAAACATTAATAAACTCTCTTTACCATAGTTTGGATGCTTTCATCCTCATTCTTCCTGAATGACACTCATGACTATGCAAATGAAGCTGTATTTACATGAAAAGTTACTGAAAGAAGCAGAATTATTA
Source organism: Cynocephalus volans (assembly GCF_027409185.1). NCBI lineage: Eukaryota > Metazoa > Chordata > Mammalia > Dermoptera > Cynocephalidae > Cynocephalus > Cynocephalus volans. The sequence goes on along the minus strand of NC_084468.1, from coordinate 96,190,147 downwards.
CTCAGGTACAAATTTATAGGTACGTGCTCAAATGATATCTCAGTATATTGAATTTTCCAAAGACAAAATTGGCAGAATCTGCTAAATTTTAACATTGAAGATAGTTCTTGCCATGGCTATTTCTCTCTGCCTTATTTTTTTTAATTTAATTTTCTCAAGAGTGACCCCATTCCCTCACGTCCTTCAAGTCTTTGCTTAAATTCACCTTCTTGGTGTGCTACCCTATTTAAAATTGCGATCTGCCCCTTACTCTCCTTCCCATTTTCCATTTGCACTGCTTTACTTTTTCTTCTTTCCACAGTACTCATAATCTTCTAACATACTACATTATTTATTTATTTTCTTATTTATTGTCTGTCTCCAGGCTTATAACCTCCATGAGGGCAGGCTCTTTTGTCTGTTTTGTTCACTGATGTATTTCCAGAGCCTAGAACAGTGTTAGGCATACAGTGGACGCTCACTTAACACTTGCTGAATGAATAATTCAAATCATTTCAAGACTCAAAACCCTAGAGTAATAAAAGCTAAAAAAAAAAAGTTTTTCTAAAATTCCTCTTATTTCTTAGTTTTTGAGAATAAAATATATAAAAAATATAGAGAAATTATTTTTCTATCTGCCAACAAAATGTACTTTTCCTCTTTGGGGCAGTTTTGGATACTGTACATAAGAGAAAGTTTTTTGTGTGTGTCTAAATGCCATATAAATTTTAGCGAGTACAGGTTATAAATATATCCAAGAGAATCTATCAATTTGATGAAAAAGAATCAGGTTATTTTGGAGTCATTCAGGTAAAACCTCTGTTTTTATTTTATCGTACACAGTTATCGATAAGAACTCTTGACCACAAAGCCCATGTACAGTCAGGTAAAGCTGCCATTGCCTGTGATCTTACCCATCTGAATCTTTACAAAGAATTTTGTAGCCTGATAACCCTCAGAATAGATCTAGCCACAGTTTGTAACAAGGGAGAAGACTTAACTCCAAAAACAGAGATTAGCTTTTTGGCATCCACATGCCACTCTTGACATTAAGGTGTTCTCTCTTGTAGCTGTGTGCCCCGAGGACTGGCCCACAGATCTCTGCTCCTTGACTGTTAGATGAGTAGGACTCTGGCTCAGCTCAAAGGTTGGGTTTAGCTCTTACTCAGTTCTCTGACCCAGACAACCAAAGGGCGAACAGGAACCTCCCAAAGCCCTTTCATAATTTCAGCTTCTGACTTGTGTGCATAGATTCCCTCAGAAACTCCTTTTTTCATGAAAAGATATACAGGAGGTCATGGACAAAGGGCAAAAGCTAAATTGATTCTCTAAGATCATCAGCTGTTGTAGGTCCAAAGTGAAAGGTGCACTTCAGGTCAAATAGCTGGTGAATATTTGTTCATGGTCAGTTAGTTTCACCTCATGCTAGGTGGAATTGAAGGCAGATTCTTGGCCAGTAACTGGTTTGGAATATCTGATGATAGTGTCATGTCTGTATCCTGCAGGATGATACGCCTTGAATGTCTGCTGACATTAAAGAAATGATGCCAGTTTTACGAATCAGGGTTAGGTCAAACCATAACCTTTGACCAGATTTGATTTTCCCCTCACCCTCAGAGGCAGAGCAGTGACCTCACACGACTGTTATCTCCACCCACATGGCTACATGGCCAACCTGATCTCAGCTCTCACTCACTCAGAAACTGACCTGCAGTAAACATTTTTGATTGTAAAAATATTGTAAGCTGTGAAAAGAATGAGCAGTGTACAACATTAAAGTCATGATTGCAAATATTGCTGATATTATTGACATTCTATAGGCCTTTTAACTGCATAAGTCAGCCAAAAGGTTAAATTTAATTTGTTTCCTTACTGCTACCTAAAAATTAAATGAGTATAAAAAGAATCTTTTTTTCTCCCACCATAAATAGGTCAGGGAAAAAAGGTGTCTACCCATAACACTTTTTGTTTTCATTTCACTTTTAGAAATATATAAATTAGAAGGTTTATTTTTATAGACATTTTTTATTGTTACTGTTCCTCAGCATACTGCTTTTAGGTGGATGAGTACTTCTCAGCTCAGTTCAAGAGTGACCTGTGCATACTAAGAATCTTATGACATGTGTCCTGTATTGGGAATTTTTATAAGAATAAAGTCTTGTCATTGTTGCACGATATTACGTCCCTCCATTTTCAAGCTAAGATATCAAAATAGTTTGTTTTCAGAAAGACTCCTGCTTCCTGCAAACTTGGATTGTGTTGTTTTGCTTGTTTATTTATTTATTTTTTTTTTAAGTTTATGCACTCATAAAAGGCTAAAATCAAATTCACAAGAGTTCTGGTATCATTTATATCTTTAAAATGACTAAACAGGATTTGAAATGTCTTTGGCCATAAAGACCCTACTATGTAGTTTGATTTTGCATATAATTCAATTTTTATAATTTTTTTTTTTCTGGTAATAAGCAATAGCTTTAGCTACCAATTATTGAGTACTTATGGTGTGTCAGATGTTGACAAGTTCTGTATCTTGATGATTTACAACAAGCCCAAGAAGTGGGTGTTTTTTCAGTGAGGAAACTAAGGCTGATAAGATGGAATTTACTCAAGATCACGGAGTAACATGCAGCAGCCAGGATTGAAATTTAGGCCTTTGCTACTCCAGTAGGTAAGGATGGTGGGTGTTTGCCAGAGTATCTTGCAATAACAATATATGCAGAAAATATGGAATAGAATTTATGTAATTTCATACAATATTTTCACACCTACCACCAAAATGTTTGGCATGTTGGTTAGCATTTTGTACTTTTTAAAACAAAAACATTTGTTTTTTAGAATTTAATTTGATTATATAAAATTTTTATTTTTCATTATTAATCGAATAGAAAAAATATTTAAGTACATAAAAGTAAGCTGGAGAAAAGAAGCACAATGAGCCTACCATCCAGGAATAACTGTTTTAAATGGGGGGGGGGGGGGTGCAGTTGTGTTTCTTCTCCAGTTTGTAATTATACCACATCTTCCTCTTTTTCCTCTGCTTCCCCTCCACCCCCCACAGTTACTAAAATCATATACATTTATGTAAATCTAACAGCTGACTAATAGTCTTTTGAGAGGATATATACCATATTATAGCCCCAACTCTTTTTTGGCTGTGCCCAGTATGGGGATCCAAATCCTTGACTGCGGTGTTATAACAGTGTGCTCTAACCAACTGAGCCAACTGCCCCTCCCTGACTCTTAGAGACTTAGTCTACTTTTTCTTTTTCCTCACTGTTGTGATTCAGTGATTATCTTGCCTTTACCATATTTAGGATTGTTTGCTTTAGAGAGATTCTTTGAAGTGAGTTGCAAGATTAAAAGGTACGAATATTTTAAGGCTCTTGATAAATACTGCCAGTATTTTTTTTAATGATTTTGGTTTTGGTGGCTGGCCGGTATAGGGATCCAAACCCGTGACCTTGTGTGATCTATGCTTTTCAAAGAGATAGAGCATTTTACTTTCTCCCTAGCAAAACCTAAGAGTTCCTGTGTCACTGTGTTTCACTGTATCTCAGAACCCGCCTTGTTGTTGCTTTCCTATTTGCCTATTGGTAGACACTAACTGGCATCCTGTAGTTTTCTTTGATTATGTAATGATCCTGATCAAAGCAAACATGTTTTCTTTAGAATTGCAATATTATGATGTTGTTGTAGGCATTTTAATTTCACATTAAGCTTGGCCTGTCACAGAATCTGTCTGGGAATTTGTCTGTAAAGATCAGATTCCATCGAATGCGAAGGAGGATACAGCTGTCTGGAGCAAAGCAATACTGTCACAGTGCTGGTCTCACTTTACACCTGTCTATTCTGTCATTTGCTTACTTTATGCAAACAACACATTGAGAAAGTAATACTTGGTCTCTGGCCAGAACAAAGTATAGAAATCAGTGGCACTTTCCCAACATTCCTGTGCAGTGCCTGACAGAGTATGCTGCTACAGGAGAAGCATGCCTGGGTAAAATATACTCATATTTCCAAAGCGAGTTTCAAAAAACAGTAGAATTGAATTCAGGTTATCTTGTAGGATTCTTTTGGCTTCTGAGGGGGGAAAAAAAGGTATAATATGAGAATACTTCAACACATTTATGGAAAAAATAGGGTTTTAATTAATTAATTTATTTATTTATTTATTTATTTATTTATTTATTCTTTTTTTTTTTTTGGTGACTGGCTGGTACAGGAATCCAAACTCTTGACCTTGGTGTTATCAGCACCACATTCTAACCAACTGAGGTAACTGGCCCGCCCAAGATTCATATTACCTTTTAATTCTGTTTTTCCATGAATGAAGTACCCTCGTAAAATACAATTTTAACTGTATAGATTTAGAACCAAGTGAATTTGAAGCATAGGTTCATAGATGACTTGAGCATCCATTATTTTATTTAGCCTCCCAGTAATATTTTTCTTCTTCCTTAAAACATGTCCAAAGAATAAGATTTCAAAAATATCCACTTTGTCATTCATTTATTCATGTTAGGGAACCACTTACAGTCAGCCCCGAAGTACAAGGCCCTGGGCATACAAAGTTGAGTAAGACACAGCTCCTACCCTTTAGGATTTTGAAGGAGACAGACATGTTTAACTTCGGTGTGAAATACAAAGAGATAAATGCTATAGTAGGCATGTAAAAGGTATATAGAAAGCACAGTGGTAATGAAGCAAGGAGTAATCAACTTGACCACAGATCAACAAAAATGATGAGGATAGGTGGGAAGGGCATTCAAGGTAGCAAGGATGGCATGTGGGAAGAAACTGAGACAAAGGAGCATGATATCTTTGGTGTGTGACTGTCACACAGGATGTTCCAGAGGGAAACCATGACATGATTCCAGAGAAATAGGTAGAGGTAAAATCAGTTTGACTCATGTGAAAGCGTTTTTGGACATCTCAGAGAAAATGTCAAATCTGTTAGCATTCCTATAGTTTGTAGATCCTGTAATCTACCTTATGACATCAGTGGCATTCATATTTAAATAAACAAGGTAGTTGGCTAGTAGTGAAGATCATATACTATATACAAAAATATAAAGATCTTGTCATTGTATGATTTAACATTTACATTTCCTTATATAGTTTTGTACATTTGTGTCCTCAACAATTTTTCTATATTAGATTTCAGGATCCTAAAGCACAGAAACCTTGTGTGTCCTTTTGGATAGCTGGAGTACAGAACAAGTCAGTCTAAGTGGGAAGACACACAGACAGAACAGCCGTGCACACACACAAAAAAAGAAAGCTATCATTACTTTGACTAAATTGAAACAGATTCTATTGTAATGGCCTGGAGCAATGTACAGCTGTGCATTCTAAGTCAGGCCTCAACTTGGTGACTGTAATGGAGCAGAAAGTTCCTGCATGAGAGCTGAAGCCTATGGATGTATATACTCTGAAGCCTGTCCAATATATATACTCTGTTGTTTTAGCACTTAGGCATCTAGAATTCTTCAAATTGTTTAAAAGGTGCTTTGGACTTGAGGATGTATCTTAAGTAAACATGTCAAATCCTTTATTTTCGTACTTTCTTTTTCTTTTGGTAGGAAACCTTTCTGTGTAAAGCATAGATAAGGAAAGAATATTGTCGTTCTCAAAATTTTGGTGCTTAGTAAATTAGTCTTGACGAATAAGCAAAGTAGAAAAGAGACTAATAAAAGTGAAGGCTGAGGTTTGCCGTGCAGAGTGATGGTGCATGCCAGCATGAATAACCTAAAGGACACATTCCCTCGTAAAGCACATTCCCAAAGGGAATGCTTTTGGAAACATGGGAAGACACGTTAACCTTTTGACTTTCAAAGGAATGATGAGTCAGATACACTCTAACCTAAGCATTTTTCCTTCCTTCTGAAACTGTCTGACTGAAGAAAAGAATGCCATGAGCACTGTGATTTTAAGACTCTTTCCTTGGAACCTGTGCTTGATAAATCCCAGCCACACATTAGTCACATCCCAGAGCTCACCGGACATGCAAGTGAAGAAAAAATTATTCTTCTGTTTCACAACCTGGTAGTCAAAGAAACTTTTAAAAATCAAACAAGGGCTGGCTGGTTAGCTCAGAGGGTTAGAGCATAAAAACACCAAGGTCAAGGGTTCACAACCCCTTACTGGCCAGCCACCAAAAAAAAAAAAAAATCCCTTTTAATTTTGAAAAATTGGGAGCTGTGCTCTTAATTTCCTTGTTTTCTGAGAGATCTTGACATTTTCATTAAGAATTTTTACCCAGAAGGTATTTTTATCATTTTTCTTGGCTTTACACCTGTGAATGAAGTTGGAGTGGTGAAGGCGAAATAAATCAAAAGTGTTTGTGGGGAATGACGTAAATAAATATAAAAATAAAATCTTCTAAACTATAAAGATAAAAGGCTCCTAAACTGGCTCTAGACACTATCTGGCAGGTTTTAGTCTAGTTCCTCTTGTAGAAACTGATGACAAGCACATACAGGAGAGCAGTTTCCTGTTGAACTCGTTTAGCTTTGTGTGCAGTCATCAGAGAATCAGTGCCTCCCAACATGGCAGAAACGCAGGGGAGCAAAGGCCTGAGAGCAGCTAATGAACACGGTTAATAGTTTGTTCTAAGATTTAGAAAACGGTGCAATTGATTTTTTTTATTACAATTGGCATACCTTATCTTGATAGCATCTATTTTCTTTACAATTAGACTACTTACGAAAATAGAGTTATTCTCACTCTTAATTTTGAAAGGTTTATATCCTAGAAACCTTCATGGTTATTAGATGTCGTACTTTGAATATGAGAGCTCTCCTCTGTGTTCATTGCAGCATTATTCACAACAGGCAAGATAAAGACTGAATCTAAGTGTCTATCAGCAGGTGAATGGATAAAGAAATTGTGGTATAATTAAACAATGGAATATCATTCTACCTTAAAAAAGGAGATTCTGCCATTTGCAACAACATGGATCAACCTGAAAGAAATTATGTTAAGTGAAGTAAGCCAGACACAAGAAAGTACTGCATGATTTCATTTATATGTGGAATCTAAAAAAGTCAGATACATAGAAGCAGGGTTGAATGGTGGTAACGTTGGCTTGTCCTCGGCTAACTTAGGATTGGCTATTATGGAACCGTCTTGTACTATAGGACTGGTTAATAAGGTCATGACTGGAATAACTAGTATTCTACTTCAAGAATTTGAACTCTGTGGCGGGGGGCAGGAGCAGTGGTATTGTCTTGGCAGTGACAAAGGAGTCTGGTTCTGTTATTTCAGATGACTCCCTTCTCTCTGGTCTGTAGGTACATTTTGTAATGCAGTTCTAGATGACTTTCAAGGCAAGAGAAGCAATGCAGCAGATGAACAGCTTGTAAGAATTGAATCCACGGCCAAGCCCGTGGCACACTCGGGAGAGTGCGGCGCTGGGAGCGCAGCGACACCCGCACCGCGGGTTCGGATCCTATATAGGAATGGCCGGTGCACTCGCTGGCTGAGTGCCGGTCACGAAAAAGACAAAAAAAAAAAAAAAAAAAAAAGAATTGAATCAACCATCCTTCTTGGGGCAGTTGGACCATGGTTCCATGGTAGTCAGAAGTGAACCTAATTCCAGAATAGTGAAGAGAGTAATATATTGACCCCAAGTGGCTGTTTTCAAAAATTGAAACACTGATTCGAAATTTAAAGCCTGCTTTATTTATTTACTCTGTGCTTGGAGTTGGTTCAAAGACATTCAGTCTGAGTGTATCCAAGGCATAAGTGACACCACTGTGACCATTGAACATATTTAAAGTGCTACATCACATTTTGACACACACTCTTGAGTTTTCCGATTTCTCTTATCCAGGGTTTCTCTGCCTTGGCACTATTAGCATTTGGGGCTGGAAAATGTTTGGTTGTGGAGGGCTGCCTTGTGCAGCATGCAGGGCCTCCACACACTGGATTCCAGTGGCCAACACCCTTCCAGTTGTAAAATCAAAGATGTCTCCAGATGTTTCCGCATATCCTCTGTGGGGCAAAATTAATCACCCCCAATGAGAACCATTGGTTTAGGTGAAAAGAGAAGAGGTCCACAGACTGAGCTCTGGTGATCCTCTAAAGTTTAAAGATTGAGGAGATGAAAGGAAACCAGCAAAACAAAGTGAAAAAGAGCAGACGGTGAAGTTGGAGAAGAAATAAGATAAAATAGTGTTCCAGAAAGCACATGAAGGAAGCAGTACAGAAAAGAGGTAGTTACCATCTTTGTCAAATGCTGGTGCTAATCAGCCATCTGAGGTGAAGACTGAAGACCATTGCAGCATGGAAACCCACTCTATAGATTTAACAATAAGAGAGAATGAAGTGTGATACAACTGGATTGCTGCAAATAGGAAAATGTACTTGATATATACTGGAATGCATATTTTAAGACTGAAATTCAGAAGATGGTTGCAAGCCAAGCAATCTTTGTTGTTGCAAAGGAATAAGAGATGGAAATTTAGAACTGCTGACAGTTGGCCTAGATCGAATACATATTAATAATTTTAATAAATTCTATACTGGAAATTCTAAATTCTGATGTCTAGTTCAATGACCAGAGGGGACTCCTATGTCTTGCAGTAGAAAAATGGGTTTAGACCTTAGTGTTCAGGTTAATACATGTGGTAAAGTAAATAATAGTCCCCCAAAGGTGTCCACCTCTTAATCCTTGATACCTGTGAATATGTTACCTTGCATAGCAAAAGAGACTTTGCAAATGTAATCAGGTTAAGAAATTTGAGATGGGGGAAATTATTCTGGAATATCTGAGTGGGACCAGTCTAATCACAGGGGTCCCTAGAATTGGACAACATTTCTAGGCTGTGATTCCGCATTATTCAGTAGGCCCAATATAGTCACAGGGTCCTTAAGAGGGAGGCAGGAAGGATCAGACTCAGAGAAGGTGATGTGGCCATGGAAATAGATGCTGGAGCAATGCATTTTGAAGATGGAGATGGCCATGACCCAAGGAGTGCCAGTGGCCTCTAGATGTTGGAAAAGGAAGGGAGGCCAGTTGTGCCCTAGAACCTCCAGAAGGAATGCCATGCTGGTGGCACTTAGATTTTAGCCTCATAAAACTTATTTCAGACTTCTGACCTCCAGAACTGTAAGATAATAAATTTGTATTGTTACAAGCCCCTGAGTTTGTGGGAATTTGTTACAGCAGCCCCAGGAAACTAACACTACCTAATTTGTAAAGCAAGCTGCCCTCATTATTGGAGTTTATCAAAGCTGGGGTCTACAGACCTTTTCTTATGCTTAATGAGCATTCAGATTTTGAAGGAGCAATGTGAATACTTGAGTCAAAATTTTTCCGTATTATTATTTTCAATAGCAAAATTAAATTTGTAGTCCTTTCTTGGGTTAATTGGATGATAATTTCATGGGCAAAAACAATGTTTAAGTCATTTTCACTTCGTTCCTAACAATGTGTTGCTTCTTGTCATTGCTTAATTTTTACTCAAGCTTAATTTCTTCTGTAAATTTGATTTAGCTTACACAAAAAAAAAAAATCTGTGAGCTAAGCGTGAGATAATCTTCATCACTGCTGAGCTCTAATCCAGAAATAGTATTTGGGGTATATTTTCTCATAGCTCCCCCATTTCTCTTTCAAAATTTATATCAAGGGAAAAGTTAGTGACGAGTATATTTACTCATCCGGTAGTTAACATGAAAACATGTCATTTTTTCCTTTATTTTACTTTCTAGCTTCTTTACAGTCATCTATGAGGCAATAAGTGTAAAGAAAAACCCTATGTAAACATACGGTAGTAGTAAATTGCAACAGAAAGAGATCCTCTTTCAATTGAAAAGTTCAGACCTTGAGTACAGAGAAAGAGTTCACAGACATGTTTATGCTTGTTTATGTAGTTATCTGTGCAGCTGTCATTTTTCTCGGTTTTAATGTAAATCTGGGAAAGTTCTATGTCCAAATTATACTTAATCTTATAAACCTGAAATTTGGTTTCCATTCCATTGTGAGTAATTATCTTTTTTATAGTGTTTTTTTCACTTCTGGTTTTAGTTTCCAGCTCTCACATAAATCTATTTTCTATAAAACATTTAGGGCTTCTTTAGGATAGAGATAAGTAGGAAAGAGATTTTTATATTTGACTCTAAGGCATGACTTGTTTGGGTTGTTATTAATCCATAGGGAAAGGATGAGTGGCTTCAGAGTTTGAGTCTTTTTTTTTTTTTTGAAGAAGCCAAGCTGTACCACATGGCCACAAACTAATGAATGCCAGATTCTATTTATTAATATTGCTTCTACATTCAGCCGAACCTGGATGACCATCAAGCAGAAGTTTTTTTAAACAAGGAATTCCTAATTTGAGAAGAAGTTTAGAATAAAAGATCTCTAAAGTCCATTCTCAATCCTGAGATTGTATATTTCTATGGTCCACTAGCCATTGGCGTGGACGAGAAGATTTTAAAATAAATAAATAAATAAAAGCCTGAAGCTTTGACACAAGCCCATAATTGTACTTTAAAGGTAAAGTTTAGCCTGGTGACAGGAGAGTCACTCAACTGCTCTTCTGTGATAGGAGCCATTTCAGATTGTAGCATGCTTTCAGTACTTCTAATATCATCATTATTATATTTTAAATAATCTTAGCAAGTGATCATTGTCTCATTGGAAATTCAGAGGATAGCTTTCTGTTTCTTAGAACAGAAGGCATTTCTTCAAGGAAATTAATGCAATGAAATTGAATTGCTGCTGGAACCATTTCTAGATTCTATGCTGCTTCTCTTATTCAGAACTTAACTTTCATTTTTTAATTTTTTTGGCAGCTGGCCAGTAGGGGGCTCTGAACCCTTGGCCTTGGTGTCACCAACACTTTGCTCTAATCAGCTTAGCTAACTGGCCAGCCCCAGAACATAACCATTTTAAATGGCCACTAGAGTTTAATGTTTTACTATGACCAGTATCTGTAGTTGATGTATTATCTAAGACAGCTACCTAGAAAGTCAAACTTGAAGTGACAGTCAGCACCAGAGAATCAGGATGAGAATACTGAGCAATACTCTCAAATAAAGCAGAAACTATAAATTATTTTTTCAATGCAGAGCTCATTGTTAGCTTGCTTTCAGGTGGGAGGTTTGTCTAATTAAGATCACTGATATGTTTTCGCCAAATTTTTATGCAGGGGTGGTGGCTGCTTTACTCCTTGTAAGCAGGTAAGAAACTGTCAGCTTCATGAAAAAAGAAATGGATTTTGATTTTTTCTTTGATTTAGTACCCTCCACTGTCTTTGGTCCTATCTTTGAAATTGATTCTTCACTTTATGAATAAGACTCCCAAAAGCACAAGCAACAAAAGCAAAAATAAATAAATGGGATATCAAACTAAAAAGCTTCTGCACAGTAAACAATCAACAAAGAAAAAGACAACTACAGAATAGGAAAAAATGTTTGCAAATTATACATCTGACAAGGGATTAATATACAGAATATACAAGGAACTCAAACAACTTCACAGTAAGAAAACCCCAAATAACCCAATTAAAAAATGGGCAAAGGAGCCAAATAGACATTTTTCAAAGGAAGACATACAAATGGGCAACAGGTACATGAAAAAATCTTCAACATCACTCATCAGGGCAATTCAAATTAAAACCACATTGAGATATCATCTCACCCCAGTTAGACTGGTTATTGTTGCTTTGCCTCGCATGGATTGGTCACCTTTCTTCCCCTCGGTGACAGAGCAACAAAGGATTACTCAAAGCCCATCTCTTCTGAGCAGTGCTCTCACTTAAGGGGTTGATTTCCCAGAACTCTCAAGAGCGAGGCATTCCTTCCTTGGGAAATTAACCACGAACTGGGGTTCTTGCCCCGCATTTATTCTCCAGACCAGGAAGTTACAGGAAAGAACATAGGTGGCGTTATGACCAATCATAGTTTAACAATAAAGGCTGGTAACAAGCAACATGACATTCCATAATGCAGTTTGCAAAAGGTTAAGTTGATCCACCAACAAAAGCTTGATCTTAGCAAACATTGTTTTTCCCTACAGCAATTTCCCCAGCATTTTTACATATCAATCAAGTAACTTGTCTGTCCTTGAGCCAGCAACCTTGCTGTGTTACAATTCTATATCTCACAACAGAGACTTTAGCCTGGGGAAAGTTTCCTGTCTTTTGCAAGGTTAACATTTCTATATGTGATTCCAAAAGGTTAGGCTAAACCTGAGACTACAGGGCTTTGGAGGCCCTGTGAAATACATTTGCTCCATAAATGTTAGTGCTCTCTAAAGGCTATAATCAAAAAGACTGAGAATAACAAATGCTGACAAGAGTACAGAGAAAGGAGAACTCTTCTACACTGTTGGTGGAACTGTAAGTTAGTACAATGACTATGGAACACAGTATGGAGGTTTCTCAAAATGCAGATAGATCTATCTTGTGATCCAGAAATCTTCCTTCTGGATATATAGCCAAAAGAATGGAAATCCTGATGTGAAGGGACACCTGCACTCCCATGTTCATTTCAACTTTATTTACAATAGCCAAGATATGGAACCAACCTAAATGTCCATCTACGGATGATTGGATAAGGAAAATGTGGTATATATATACATAATGGAATACTACTCAGCCATAAAAAAGAATGAAATTCTGCCATTCACAGCAATATGGTTGACTTGGAGAAAACCTTGTTACGTGAAATAAGCCAGACACAGAAAGAAAAATACCACATATCCTCACTCATAAGTGGGAGCTAAGAAAATAAACAAATAAATAAAAGAAAGAGAGAGAGACCACAATAATATGTTGAACTTTCAGAAGGAGAGAACAGACCTAAAGGTTTCTAGAGGTGGGAAAGGGGGAGCGGGAGGAGGCTAGGGAAAAAGTGGGTAAAGGACACAAAGAATAATTACAATTTGTCATAATGAACATGCTCAATCACATTGTACACAAATGCTGATAGTCAACTCTGTACCCCATAAATACGTATAATCAAAAAAATAAATTCGCCCCCAAACTGATTCACTTCCTTAACCATATCTACTAAAACAAAGAAAATACTATTCTAGCAGCTCCATAAGATACAATACCTTAGGATTAAAATTGACATTTCTTTTTGTGATAAGTCTATTCAGGACACTGAAACATAAACTTTACTGAAATAATGCCATGATTAACCTAGCAATTTTCTACACTTTAATCAGGACAGGAGAACATTCATTTGTAAAGGTGGTCCCATCTGATAATTCCTGTGAAAAGAGCAGCAGTCGGTTAAAGAAACGTGGTAAGGGCTGGCTGGTTAGCTCAGCTGATTAAAGCACGGTGCTGATAACACCAAGGTTTGATCCCTGTACCAGCCAGCCACGAAAAAAAAAAAAAAAACCAAACCAGAATCGCAGTCAGTTCACACACACCCACTTCAGTAACTACTATAGCTACAGATGATGGCATTGAGGGCTGTGGGGATAGGCCAGAGTACATTGATTCAGAGATCTGAATCCAACTTCTGCCACATCTGCCCTCTAAAATAGAAATGATGCACAGCAAGATTCTCCATGAACATATCTTTTTGTTGTTCAACCCCCGCTTCCAGCTCAGACTCTCAGTCCTCTCCATGACTTCAACCAACAGTTCTCCTTTTTTCTGGGGGACAGTAGCAGTAACTCTTCCCCCTCTCTCACCCAAGGGACATAATGGTGTACACATGAGTTGATCAATTCTTACTTGTTTAGAAAGAAGAAAAGAAAATTAAGCCATACATGTCAGTGCTATGCTGTAATTAGTAGTAGTAACAAATACCTTAAAATTTCCTGTGGCCTTGAGGTGGATACACAGCCCTAACTCTGCTGCATAGTTTTCAGAGCTTTACACAATCTGACTTTAATCTGCATCTCTAAGCAGACTCTGCAATACCCAGTTAGCTCTGCCTAACTGCACTGCTTGTCGCCACTTGCCTCTGTCCATCCTTCCAAAGCCTTCAGGGCCCACCTCCAAGGCTGCCTTGTCACAGAGCATTTTCTCATGACAAGATCTCCTTCCTCAGACATTTTATGGAACACTATTATCTATAACACACTTTGTACTAATTCTATATAACCATGCTTTATCAAGTAAATTTTTGTCTTTCTAACTAGATTAACAGAGGCAGAATTTACCCTTACATAGCAATTCTTTTTCCATTCAATGGCAAACTAACCACACTGCAGATGAGTATTATTAAACTGGATGTATGTCAACATTTTCCATCAGCTGTTGAAAAACAATATCGAAGGAAACAAAAGGAATTAATTGGTATCCTGCCAATTTAAGTATTAAAGAGATGGCATTTTTTAGATGTGGGTTTTATTTTGTTGTTTTTGATTTTTACATTTTCAGAGTATTTTCACCCCAAAGATACTCACAGATAAATACTAGCCACTTTCTGTACCAGGTCCATTTCTAAATGGAGCTCACTTTCCTGGAATATGGGGGATGTAGCCATGTAATTGAATGCATTGTGCTAAATGTGACTGTACTTTGATCATGGCCTACTTCAAGGATAGAAAAAGTGAATTACAAAAGGATGGTTTTCTGGCCTTGTTTTTAAATAAATAAGGAGAACTGTGATGTCTAAAATTAGCCTCTAAGGGGGAAGTAAAATGAGAAAGAGGTGTTTGCAGCTCAAAGCAGCTCAGAAATCACACATTTGATTTTCCTGGGTCAAACATAACAGGTTAGAATAACACCCTTTTCTTTAGTTATGGCTTTGTCTTACAATTCTTAAGCCACTATTCATTTGTATTAGTTATAGAAATATTCCTGTTATTATTCACAAAATTATTTTTTGTCAGAATTTCTGAGCATATACTTTATTTCCAGGAACAATTTACTTCTGAAAAAATTCTGAAAACTTTCCATTATTTTTAATAATGGAAAACTACCTGTATGAAGTCTTGGGGAAGCCTCAAGAATGTGACAGAATCCAGCCCTGGCTAGAACTCCCAAGAATACTAACTCAGGATGTCTCTCAAGAAAATCTTCCTTTATATTCTTATTAAATTATAACCACCACAGATGTCTATGGAGTGTTGTTTTGGCAAAAAGTAGCGTGTTATTTCCTTCAGTCTCTGGGTCCCCAACTTACTTGTGCTCTTAAAATCACTTTTAGAACCGTGGACTGTTTCCTGACTTGAATCAGCAACAGAAGTAGAGGAGATATCTTAGGGAGAGGTGGCCTCACCAGTTAGCATTCTGTCTCAGCTTCAGACTCTGTGACTTACAGCAGGACGGGTTTCTATGCACTAAGTGGAGATCAGTCAAAGTGGGAGGTGCTTTTAGGTCTTGTCTTTTCTCCCTCCCGGCTTGATTTTCACTTTCACAACTCCTTGTACCTTACACATGTACAGTAGCTGTCAACAAGGTCAGTTAGACACAACATTGAAAGGAAGTGAGTTGAGATGCCGGGTACCGTTCAAGCTTTATTAAAGAAAGAAATCTGCTGGGCTGTGCTCAAAGTAGCAGGCAGCCAAGGGCTGCCCTGGAAAGGGGGCAGCACCAGGTGCAGGGGCGGTAGAGCTTACATTGGTTTCTTGGCGCCAAGAGCTGGGTGATGTAGTTCCGGAGTGGGGATTGAGTTAGGTCATGGGAATGGAGAGTTCCGCGCATGTGGAAACGCCGAAAGGTTCATTTTCTCTGAAACCGTGAGGCTTTTGTAAAAGAGAACAGGGAAGGGGAGGGGAGGAGGTGGCCAGCGTCATTTTGTACTTGCGCTTGTCTAAGATGGCCCTGATTATGTTGCAGATCTATTAAACATGAGTCAGGAGGGAGCCCAGGCCATCCTCCCAAGCTGTTCATTAGCAATTATCCTATGTTGAAATACCACCCACATAAAAGTTTCTTCATGAGGAAATAAACTTGTTTGACTCTCGAAGGGAGTACATAGATCTTGATGTAAGTGCAAAGGAGACTCAAGCTAAGTACTGGTTTCAGTGAAATTCCACACGTTGAAAAAAAGAAAAAAAAAGGCATTTGAATTTATATATGTCCTTTTAGAAGTGTTATTCAATAGAGCAATAAATACAAATTATAAGCAGGAACCTGCTCAACTACTCTGGTAAGAACGGAAAAAGTATCTCCTAGGAATGTTTTAGAACAAGGTAATATGATACAGAAATCTAGCTCTCTTAAGGAAAAAGGATAAAGCCACTATTTGTTTTTGTTAATTATGAACTAATTTCCCTTATTCACCTTGATGACAGAAATGGAAGAAGGGGGAAAGGATAAATACGACCACAACAAACTGAAAGCACATCGGTATTTCATTTGGGTATCTTTATTTGGTTGGTTACCTGGTAATCATAACTCCAGAAATCACTATCCTCAAAAATACTTAAGTACCTATAATTATGGGTTGTGCTACATATAGGATGTAAAACAAGAAGAGTCCGTGCCACCTAGAAATTACTAATTAACTGATAATGCACATCAGTAGTTCATCTGGGTATCTTTATTTGGTTGGTTACCTGGTAATCATAACTCCAGAAATCTCTATCCTCAAAAATACTTAAGTACCTATAATTATGGGTTGTGCTACATATAGGATGTAAAACAAGAAGAGTCCGTGCCACCTAGAAATTACTAATTAACTGATAATAAAACAGTGTAGTGTTACCATTATACACAGCTAGGGAGGCCTGCCAGAATGTGAAGTATTACTGGATTACCATTGAAGCATTAGGGAAGTCATCTATCCACATTAAATGCAAAGTGGTCTAGTAGCAAGCCATTTTTCCTCTTGACTGTAGTTGAACTTTGCCAGAGAGATGCCAGAAAGGAAAGGCAGCTTTAATCCACTTAAGGTGCCCAGTTTGTTAAAGAACATCTTATCTTCTAAACAAAATGGAAAAACAATAATACACTTAACCATAAATGATACATTTTGATTACTCAATTAAAGAGGTAAGAGTTAATGCTTCCTTAGGTGACACCCTCTCACAGAAGAAGCTTAAGTTTAATTCTGAACTAACCCAAAGCATTATTTGAATTTCACCACAGTAGGTTTACATAGTATACAATAAGCACATTTTTAAAATAGCACTTAAGCAAATATTAGTTCCCACTATCGACTGCTTGTGATCCAAATATAGCCTATATGTTTACTTTGTTTTCCTGCTTGCTTGATCACAGCCATAATTTTGGGTGCTCTTGAGCAATGTCCAGATGCAACTATGTGACTGTGAGCAGCTAGTGTTATCAAGCTCCCTATTCCTCTTCTGCAGAGTGAGAAAATTGGGTTTCACCTCCAAGGTCCTTGAAGTTCTCAGATTCTGTGCCTCTGTACTAATTGACTTGGTTGCCCTGACTGTTGAATTGGTGCTTTGTAAATAGAGCTTTAAAAACTGTGTGGAAAAGAGAATGGGCCTTACTGGGAATTTAGTTGTGCACTGGGACTAATTCTCATTCTAGAAATGAGAAAGTTAGAGAAAAAATACACAGGGATGATTTTTATTCTTTTCTTGGTTCTTGAGGCGCATTACTTTTCCCTTAGTGGCTAGAATGATAGGATTGTATGAAGACATTCATTTATTTGATTGGTTCATAATTGCAAGCAATACAGTTAATCCAGCTGTAACCAAAACCTGAATTATAATGAATGAGTAAGTAAATGATGATAAATAATTATAAGGAAATATTTCCGGTGGATATATAGTTAATTTGGGTTTTCAAGGAAGCGAAGAGGGTTCGGATGAAAGTATCTAGGCCCAGAAAATTGAAACATGAAGGTGGGGAAATTCTTCATCTTTTCAGAGTAAAACAATGTTCTACTCAGTTACACAGTGATCATGCAAATCCGCTGGAGGGCTTAAGGAGTTCCTAAATGCTTGCAAGCTAACACATCATCTACATCCCTTTTTCTCATGAAAGTTTGTCACAGGAGAGCAGAGAGATCTGGATTACTTAACTTCTAAGCTCGTTTCTCTACCTGCTCTGTGAGGTGATTAGGATGAAATGGTAAAGCTTTCTACCCATAGGAATCACTCTAAAATATGATTATAGTCACTTATTACTTTTATAGTTTAGAAAAATAATATATACTATTTCATATTATTATTGCCTATATTAACTTCATAAAATTTTGTTTTCCTTTAATGAGTCCTAGCTTATGTAAACATAAATAGAGATAATGATACTGACTCTTAAGTAATTTGATGCTGTACCTTGGCAAATTTCAGAGGAGAAATAAAGCAATATTTTTTATGGCCAAAAATACTTTCTTCCTGAAATGATCAGTCGTTAAAGTTTCCATAAAATTGTCTCACTTTTCCACTAATCTTTGAATTTTAGAAATAGTCTGTGTGTTTCTGGAGTGATAAAATGTATCTTAATGCTTTTCTGATATTTTATTCTTTAGGTATTATTAATATATTACTGGAAAAGTAAAACTTTCTTTGAATGTTCACTAACTGTTCATTCACCCAGTTAGGGTTTGTTGAGGACGTACTATACACTGATGCATAATTATTTTCCTCAACCAGAAAATTTGATAGGACAAGATCATGTTTATTCAGTGAATGTTTATTAAGCACCTACTGTGTGTCAGGTCTTGTGTACCCAAGAGTTTGCAGACCTGGGCTGATTTCTGGAATCTTTGCTTTGTTTGGTGTTATTCACCAAGTAGGTCACTTGCATTCAAGTAGGCATGTTGCTTTTGATCCTCTGTGAGTCAGCAATGTTTGGCAGCAGTTAGGGGGAAATTATGAAGCATTTTACAAACAATACCCTCGAGGTTTACACATTTTGCTTTTGGTATTATGTCTTGTTTATTTTTCAATCCTTTCCCTGTTGACCTAATTGAGTAGGGAATATCCATGTGAAGAAAAACATTGCTTTCTCAGAAAGTACGATCAAATGTTTAAATTATTCACAAGGCCTCTGTTACTTTCTATTGAATCATAATTCTAAAGAAGCTTGTTGATTTTCTTTTCAATTTTTTCTTTTGATATTGTCAGTACTATTGTTCATTTCTACTTGGTATAGTAATAAACCAGCAGGCTTGTAGGGATCTGGAGATTCCACTCCATTTTGCTGGTGCATTTCTAACTCAGAGTCCTATCAAAACCTGACCACCAAAGTCTGTGGCTCAAGGGACTGGATGGTTAGCTCAGTTGGTTAGAGCCTGCTTCTGATAACACCAAGGTTAAACCCTGGGGTTTAATCCCTGTAAGACCAGCCACCAAAAATAAATAAATAAATAAACAAATAAACAAAATATCTAAAGTCTATGGATTAGAACACAGCAATTCCAACAATGAATATCTTCAGATGTTGTCCTATCAGATGCTTCAAATAATTATTCACGCAGATATCTTCCACAATGAGTCATCTTTTAAAAAAAAACTTTTATTATGGAAAATTTTAAGTATGAAATAGAATAAGGAGCCCCCATGCTCCATCATTCCTTTTGTTAATCTTATTTTATCTTTCACCCTTAATGCGTTTTCAGTTTTGTTTCCTGTGATATTTGAAAGCAAATCCAAACATGTAATTTCACCTGTAAATATTTCAGTATGTATCAGTAACTGATAAGTAGTTTTAGAATTATGCCTAACAATTTTCTGATTTTGTTACATATGTCTTTTTACAATTGGTTTGTTCAAATAAGGATCCAAAAAAGTTCTACATATTGTATTTGATTCTTATGCCTCTCAAGTTGCTTATAATCTGTGAAACAGTTCCACATTTTTATTCCATTCTACTGACTTGTTGAAGAAATAGCTTTAATTGTCTTGCAGAATATCCTACAGTTTAGATTTAGCCAATATTTTCTATAAACAAGTAATTAGATTGAGATTTTATTAGATTCAAGTTAAAGATTGTAGGCAAGTGTGCTGCAGATGGTTATGTATTCTTCCTATTGCATTATATATCTGACCATTGTGCCTATTGTTAATGATAATATTGAAATGTAATACCTGCCTTCTTTGGTGGAGAGGATTTCAGGAATTCATGTCGGTGGAGTCATTATATATATTGCTTGCAATTTTAGTGTTTTAAATTATCAATTGTTACTCCAAGGTCATTTTTTAAGTATGTTAGCCTGTTAGGAAGATGCAGTTCTAAATGGCTTTATTGTCCGAGTACACAAACAACGTTATCACCAAATATTTACAATAAAAACAATTCTCTTTTAAATTTTTCTATCTAAATTGTCTCAACAAACTCTAAAGAGTAAAACTAAGTCTCAGTGAAAAGGCTACTTTTTGTACCTTAATGCTATGTTGTTAAAATTTTTAGTCATAGAGCCCAAAAAGAAAATTTATCTACCCAAACGTGATTAGTCAAGGGAGGTTTCATCAGAACACCATGTCACAAGGAAGACTAAACTTGCTCTTCAGTGAGGGGGGCATATTCCCAAAAATATGGTTTTAGTGCTTACGAAGAAGGAAACTAGAATAAAAACTGATGTTTCCTAATGAATAAAAATAAATTGCTTCAAGATTTCTATTTCATAAGGTTGTGCTTATTTGTCTGTTTGTAGGAAGAAGTCTTTCCTGTTTTCTGCTCTGTATGCTGCCTTTATATTTGGTGGTCGGCACCTGATGAATAAGCGGGCGAAGTTTGAACTGAGGAAGCCATTAGTGCTCTGGTCTCTGACCCTTGCAGTCTTCAGGTAGATTTTTTTTTTCATTTTCCTAATAAAAATCAATCCATTTCATCAGATTTGCTAAAAGAAAGCAATAATTGAGCATTTTATTTTATATCTGATATTTTTGATTATTGAATACATTGAAAACATAAGATAAAATAAAGCCTTGTCCAGAGGGAAAGCTTTCTTTGCAACCAAATTTGCCACAATATACTCGGTCTCTAATTTTGACAGTTCTTATGCCATGTTCATTACCGTTCAAGTTGATCATGTAGTTATCTATTCATCTGTTAGGAATAGAAGCAGTGAATCGATTTCATTGTTTTTGTTGCACACATATAGATGAAGGGCTAAGTGGAAAACCACACAAGTAAACTGTCGAAGTCTATTGAAGAGCAGGGTTCAAAAGTCATGGGTGTGCTGTTACAGATTAAAACCTAATCAAAAGATGACACTCAGACATATGACCGGACACCGGACATCTGTCTGTGTCAGCATCTCTAGACCAGATAATGCTTTTGCTTTTCATCCCCAAAAGCACCCTCCACCCCCATTCTCTGAACTGACTTGCAGGCCTTTGTTTATGTAGCCAGTTTTTACTTTGCATCTGGCAGAATTCAACATAAGTCTGTCAGGAGAAGCAAGGCCTGGTCTCTCCAGGGGCATCTGTTAGCCGACATGCAGACACATTCCCCCGCTATAAAGAGCATTTCTGGTTTTGTGGTATTTGGTGATCTAGGCAATCACAAGTCTAGCGCACAGCCGGTGTCTAAGCAGGTGCCAGAATTTACCTACAGCACTAACAAAGGCACCTGTTCTATTTGTGTTTTGCTTGTCAAAGCCAGCAAGTTCATAATTAGGCTTGAGGGTTTCGGGGAGCAGATGTAGACACACTACACAACACAAAACTATTCATCTTAATACTTATGAATATTTATTTGTTTTTTTCATATTATATATTAACTGTTCTAATCCTAAGCAGAAATGGACAGTATCATTAAAAGCCTCATTAGACACTTAAGTCTTATTTAAAATGGTCAAGCAGGAAGACGATTTTCCTATTAAACTCCTATGATCTGTACATTTCTATTATGTTGGATCCTGCACTTACAACACCCATCTGCTCACCACTACTCAATATTTTTATTTCAGCACATTTTATAAGGTTCTAGGTTTGAAGTACTCATCATTGGGATCTGTCACTAAAGACTTTTTCCAGTTCAATCTGTATCAGGTCATGATACTCTATAATTTCAAGTCACATTTTCATTTTTATTTACATTTAAGGTTGATAGAGTGTGCCGCACCTAATTTGTTTTGATATTGGGGTGGGGGGGGGAATTATCTCTATCCTAATGAGATAATTATCTATCCTCTGTCCTCTATCTGTATCCTAATTATCTCTGTCCTAAATGAGGCCTTTCAGCATTTTAATGATATTTTTTCTTTATTTCCTGAGACTTTATTTTTTGTTATTTTAAACTTTAACACATATAAGCAGAGAAGAGAGCACGATGACTCCCATGTACCCATGACCCTGCTTAAACAGTTATCAACACTTGGCTAATCTTGTTTCATCTATACCCCTAACTTCCTCCTTACCCTCAAATTATTTGGAAATAATACAGGCTGAAATAATTCTGACTGAAATGATACCATGGCTAAAAGATATGTACTCTTTAAAAAACAACAGCAACAACAAAAAGAGAACACAGTTATCGTCTCACCTAAATTAATAATCTCATTGAACGTTCATATTTCCCCCAGCTGTCTCATAAATGATTTGTTTTTTACAGTTTATTTTTAAGAATCCGGGTCAAAATAAGATCCCTACATTTTCATTGATTGATTTCTTTTAACTGAGGGGTTTCTTCCTCCCCATCCTCCTGCCTCTTTTTTCTCTCTTACAATGCATCCTTTGAAGAAACCAGATCATTTACCTCATAGTTTCCCCCGGGCCAGATTTTGCTTGATTGCATTATAAGTTGGTCGTTACAGCTAGAAGGTTGATTGCATTTAGTTTTAACATTTGACAAGACTTTCTATAAGTAGAAACTGGGCGTCATCACTGTTTACTTATCTTGAAGTATACACAGTTGTTACTGCAAAGGCAAGATAATTGCTAGATTTTTTTTGCCTGCATTCACCAGTTTTAAAAAACTGGACTTCTGGATTACCCAGAAAATGAACAATAAGGTTTTCTTAAGTATCATTATGAACTCCTGGATTTTTTATGTGTCAATGATTTTGTGATATGTTTAATTTTGATGTGTTTTAGTGCATTTATTGCTGTTCTTTTTGATGCCAATAGTTTTTCGGTTTGTTTTGTTTTTTTATGGTATGACAAGATGTCCTATGCCAGACTAGCTGGATGTTCCTTGTCCAGAACTGGAATCAGCCATTTCTTCAAAAAGCCCTGGTTTTGTTAGAGGAGGGGAGATAATATTTAGAAACCGCCATCTGAGAACTATGGGTGGTTGTTAGTGCTAAGTGAGTTCTTATTTCTAGGTCTTTTCAGAAATTCAGAAACCAGAAACAGAAATTAATTTGTTTATTTTTTAAAGCGCTATATCCAGAGTTGATGCCAATACAGTACTCCCCTCTCATCCATGGGGGCTACGTTCCAAGACCCCCAATGGATGACTGAAACCTCAGATAGTACTGGACCCTGTATGTACTGTGTTTTTCCTACACATGCATACCTGTGATAAAGCTTAATTTATAAATCAGGCACAGTAAGAGATTAACAACAGTAACCAATAATAAAATAGAGCAATTTAAAAAATACTCTGTAATGAAAATTATATGAATGTGGTCTCTCTCTCTGTCAATACCTTACTTCACTGTACTCACCCTTCTTGTGATGGTGTGAGATGATAAAGTGCCCGCAGGATGAGATGAAGTGAGGCAGGTGACATAGGCATTGAAACATAGCGTTCAGCTATTATTGAACTGAGGATGTGGCTGTGAGGATGGCCGTGGTTGGATGTTAGTGGCTAACGGGCTGGTGCCAGGACAAAGGGATGACTCACATCCCGGGGGGAATGGAGGAGGGAGGCATGAGATTCCATCATATGCGACTGCAAATAGCTCAACATTTGAAACCTGAATTATTTGTTTTTGGAATTTTCCGTTTAATATTTTTTGAGCGTGATCAGTCATGGATAGAGGGGTGACCACTGTACTGTATGTGCTAGAAAATAAAAATTAAAAAATTTCAGTGCTTATAGAACTCGGTTCTAGTGCACTGGCGATTTAGAAGTGAAAAAGATGCGAATTATCTCAGTGATGCGTTACCTTCTTATTCAAAACAAGTGAAACATAATAACACGGACAACTCTAAATCCTGGGTATTGGACATTTGTTATTATTTGTGTTTTTCTGCATTTAAAACATTTCTTACAATATTATACATGCATGTATTTTCACACAATCTTATACGTAATTTTAGAGAATCTCAAATGATAGTTGCTAGTTTTTAGAAATCCAGATATATTATAAATGAAGTTGGTATAAAGCATTCATCAAAAATATGCCCTTCAAATAACAGATATTTTAGTGAGTATTAATAAAGAATCTATTTTGGTCGTAAGGGAAAACATTATTACAAGAATTACGTTTTTGTGGAAAGTTTTGTGTGGCTCTTACTTTACTATAATTCACAAATTTTCAAACAGTATCTAATATAAAGGCACAGAAATTCTTGCTCAGGAGAATCCTTGTATTAGATGGTCTGCAATTAGGTGATACACTAAGGGCCCTACCATCATCTACTCCATCTCTTCCTTCTTTGCCATTGCAGGACTGGAGACCACCAACTTGGAAAAAAGAGGAAAGAGAGAGTGAGAGAAATAAACTTTTAAGTTAGAGAAATTAGAAATGGGGGAGGAAGTGGAGGAACAGTAAGATTTCTCTTTTGAAAAATAACTGAAAAAACACTTTTTGTGTGTGTATTTTGCTGCTTAGGAATAGTCTCTTCTCTCAAGTTCTCAAACTTGCCTATATAGCGTGTTACAATAGCCTGGAACCCAACTATGACTAATTTTCAAACAAACAGAGACAACTTGGATATGAATTAAATCAGATCCACAGCCTACTTAAGCAAAAACCAAAATCCCTGCTTCATACAGTCTACTCCAGAAAGTGGTGGGGGGTTTTGTATCATTTGGCAAGAATTACCTGTAGAATATTTTTTATTCTCCTTTTCTCTTTACCCCTGGGTGTTCACTGAAACAATGCTCATGATATCAGTCTTCATTCAGGCCATGTACAAGGTAATTTATTGTACTGGGTTGATTATGTCCCCCCCAAACCCACCGAAGCTTGAATTGTGTCCCCCACTGTGACCGTTAAGAGGGTGGGAAATCCTATTATGTTAATTGAAGGGTGGAGCCTTGAAGAGGTGATTAGATTGTAGGACTGTGCAGTAGTGAACGGATTAATGATGGTGGTCAGGGGTGTGGTTCTGAGGGCTTGAAAAGAAGAGAGAAGAGGGTCTGTCTCTCTCTCTCTCTCTTGCTCTCTGTCTGTTCTCTCTGCTTCCACCATCTGGTATGTGAGAGCCCTGGGTCACTGTCGCCACCACCAGATGGACTTTGGACTTCCCAGCCTCAGAAACTGTAAGCAATAAATTTTGTTTTCTTCATAAATTACCTGGTTTCAAGTATTTTGTTATAAGCAACAGAAACGAACTAATACATTTACTGAGCCCTGCCATAAGTTTTGATGGAGTAGATAAAATACAACCAGCTGAATTTTCCCGAGGCCCACAATGGATTCATTTCATTTCAGAATGTTTTCTCTGGGGTTCCTGACAATCTCTCACCACTTTCCCTACCCCCAACCCTTTCAGAACCAAATCATCAGTTTCTGATGTCAATTAGTCTTTATAAACTTGACTGGGATGGTAGCACAGCAAACTAATCCACCCAACCCAAGGATAAGCATTTATTTGATGAGATAATTCCAGATGGCGCTTGGCCTTAGCTGTTTGAACATTTTCTTAGGGTAAATACTAAATTCTGGTAACATGAATTAGTAAATCCTTTAGATGAGATCTCTTCATGGTGGCAAATGAGTTAGAGTTGGTTTTCTTACCGGACTTTGATATAGTGACGGAGCATCAGATGCTTCAAGATGCCTATGCCTCGTTCTCCTTAGATGCTCCTGAGTCATTAAATAGTGTTGTCAGGACATGTCAGCTGGGTTTGTAAAAGACTTTCTATGTATTTATTTAATAACTTCAAATCCTTTCAGACTGGACACAGATGTGTGTGCTTCTGATTCAAGCAGCCTTTACCAGGTATCTGCCTGGCAGTGTTTTCTTCTCATCAGCAGTTTAAGGAGTTCCATGGAACCACTTTTAGGATTTTGATCCAGAGCAGGGTGTCTAGTCAGTATACATTATAATAGGATAATTATTTTGTGCTACATATTTGTAGATGTCAGTAGCCTGCTTGTTTCAAATTTGCTTCCTCCTGTTCCCTGGTGATTCACTCTGGCCTCAGCTGTATTATACTTTATTTCTACAAAGCCAGATTCTCCATACTTTACAATTTGACTTTTTGCCTCAACCAGCCATTTTCCCTGTTAAACCTCATTTTAATTTCTTGGCCATATTTTCATTTTGTTATTAAATTTCATCTCTGGTTTAAGTATAAAATATATTCAAGATTAATAGAAAATTATGCTATTTTTTTCATTTGTGAGATTTTTATGAGCAAGGTGCTTAAGTATAGCACAGGAACATTTTGGAAAAGTTTAACAGTACAAAGCACCAGAAGAATGGTAGTTAATCAAGTCATTCGAGATCTGTTTCCCACTGACTTTTATGCCCACACACATCAGCATTTAATATGTGAAGAATTATTGATAATTCCTTACTATTTTTAAGGCCAAGAAATATGCAAGGGTGCCTCAAAAAGTTCATGGAAGAAATTGAATTAAAAAATAATATGAATTCTTCCATGAACTTTTCAAAGACCTTTTGTATGATAAAAACAACTGAAGCTGTTCAAGTGAAAAAAACCACAATATTTTAGAATCCATATGGAAGGAGTGAGCGTATAACTGACCAATAAAATGACGATACATTGAAAATGACATTTTAGAACAATTTAATCAGTTTATACTTAAGCTCCTCATAAGTATCTATTATTTTTTTCTTTAGTTGCCAAAATTGGCCCCTCTTGATCCACAAAGAACAACTGCATTAGGCAGTTTTCTGTTGCTTATAACAGAATACCTGAAACTGGGTAATGTGGAACAAAGCAAAATGTTTTTACAATTTTGGTGGCTGGGAGGTCCTAGGTTGAGGGGTGCATTGGTGACAGCCTTCTTGCTGGGAACTCTTTACAGAATCCCATAGTGATGCAGGGTATCATATAGGGAGGGCTGAGCAAGTGTGTCCACAAACGAGAAGGTATGTGCTTTCTTCCTCTACTATAAAGCCTGCAGTCTACGCCATGATAACCTATTAAACCATTAATCCATGAATGGATTAGTCCAATCATGAGGCCAGTCCTCATGATCCGATCACCTTCCAAAGGCTCCAACTTTCAAATCCCGTAGTCTGACTTCCCCACCTTCCTAACACTGTTATAATAGGAAATCAAGTTTCGATGAGTTTGGGGGAACATTCAGACCATAGTTACAACTTAGACAATGATTGCAAGGATATTATTGGTATTAAAAGAAATGGATCCGCAAACTATAAGCATCATAGGAAAAAGGTTCCTTATTTTATGAGAAACAGTTTATAAATTTCAGTTTTAAATGTACTGCCAAAAGGGCAAGCAAAAGATACCTCTGGA
Source organism: Cynocephalus volans (assembly GCF_027409185.1). Classification (NCBI taxonomy): domain Eukaryota; kingdom Metazoa; phylum Chordata; class Mammalia; order Dermoptera; family Cynocephalidae; genus Cynocephalus; species Cynocephalus volans. The sequence goes on along the minus strand of NC_084468.1, from coordinate 96,162,758 downwards.
AATTGTATAATGCTCAGTAGTTTAAAAAAAAAAAAAAAAGCAAGCTGCTAAAAAATCCTGGAAGTGTGATGTCATTTATGAAAATTTTAATAACCTATAAATTGATACTATATTTTATCTATGAATATATAGGTAGTAAAATTATTAAAATGTTTGAAAACCTCAGGATAATAACTATTTCTGTTTCTGAGGAGGGAGGGAAAGGAGAGAAATGGTACCGAGTCTAAAGGAGCCTTTGACTCCTTTTGTAATATTTTATGTCATTAAGAAAAAGTCAAAGAAGAAAAAGATAACTGTTTTTGATACAAAATATGGCCACTTAAAAACAAAAAACAAATATAATAGCAAATAATGAAATTCAGTTTTTGAAAAGAAAGAGCAACAATTGTAGCCATTTTTTCCCCCCAATATACGATGTGGTTGATTATTGTTGCCCATTACTGAAACCTCCCTCCCTCTTCCCTCTCCCCCCTCCCACTCAACAATGTCCTTTCTGTTTGCTTGTCGTATCAACTTCAAGGAATTGTAGTTGTTATGTCTTCTTCCCCCACCCCCCATTTTGTGTGTGTGTGTGTGTGTGTGTGTGTGCGTGAATTTATTTATTTATTTTTAACTCCCACCAATAAGTGAGAACATGTGGTATTTCTCTTTCTGTGCCTGACTTGTTTCACTTAATATAATTCTCTCAAGGTCTATCCATGTTGTTGCAAATGGCAGTATTTCATTCATTTTTATAGCTGAGTAGTATTCCATTGTGTAGATATACCACATTTTCCATATCCAATCATCCGATGATGGACATTTGGGCTGGTTCCAGCTCTTGGCTATTGTAAAGAGTGCTGCGATGAACATTGGGGAACAGGTATACCTTCGACTTGATGATTTCCATTCCTCTGGGTATATTCCCAGCAGTGGGATAGCTGGGTCGTATGGCAGATCTATCTGCAATTGTTTGAGGAACCTCCATACCATTTTCCATAGAGGCTGCACCATTTTGCAGTCCCACGAACAATGTATGAGAGTTCCTTTTTCTGCGCAGCCTCGCCAACATTTATCATTCAGAGTCTTTTCGATTTTAGCCATCCTAAATGGGGTGAGATGGTATCTCAGTGTAGTTTTGATTTGCATTTCCCAGATGCTGAGTGAGGTTGAGCATTTTTTCATATGTCTGTTGGCCATTTGTATATCTTCTTAGAGAAATTCCTGCTTAGCTCTTTTGCCCATTTTTTAATTGGGTTGCTTGTTTTTTTCTTGTAAAGTTGTTTGAGTTCCTTGTATATTCTGGATATTAATCCTTTGTCAGATGTATATTTTGCAAATATTTTCTCCCACTCTGTTGGTTGTCTTTTAACTCTGTTAATTGTTTCTTTTGCTGTGCAGAAGCTCTTTAGTTTGATATAATCCCATTTGTTTATTTTTCCTTTGGTTGCCCGTGCTTTTGGGGTCATATTAATGAAGTCTGTGTACAGTCCTATTTCCTGAAGTGTCTCTCCTATGTTTTCTTTAAGAAGTTTTATTGTTTCAGGGTGTATGTTTAATTGTTTAATCCATTTTAAGTTGACTTTAGTGTATGATGAAAGGTATGGGTCTAGTTTCATTCTCCTGCATATTGATATCCAGTTCTCCCAGCACCACTTGCTAAAGAGGCAGTCTCTTCCCCAGTGTATAGGCTTGTTGCCTTTCTCAAAGATCAGATGGCTGAAGGTGTGTGGGCTGATTTCTGGATTCCCTACTCTATTCCATTGATCAGTGTGTCTGTTTTTATGCCAGTACCATACTGTTTTGGTTACTATAGCTTTGTAGTATAGTTTAAGGTCAGGTAGTATTATGCTTCCAGCTTTATTTTTTTTGCTCAGTGTTATTTTGGCTATGCGTGGTCTTTTATTATTCCATATAAATGTGTGGATAGTTCTTTCCATTTCTGAGAAAAATGTCTTTGGAATTTTGATGGGGATTGCATTAAATTTGTATATCACTTTGGGTAGTATGGACATTTTCACTTTGTTGATTCTTCCAATCCAAGAGCATGGGATATCTTTCCATCTTCTTGTATCCTCTCTAATTTCTCTCAGCAGTGGTTTGTAGTTCTCATTATAGAGATTTTTCACCTCCTTGGTTAACTCAATTCCTAAGTATTTTATTTTTTTGGTGGCTATTGTAAATGGGCAGGCTTTCTTGATTTCTCTTTCTGCATGTTCACTATTGGAGAATAGAAATGCTACTGATTTATGTGTGTTGAATTTCTATCCTCCTACTGTGCTGAAATCATTTATCACCTCCAAGAGTTTTTCTGTAGAGACTTTAGGCTGTTCGATATATAGGATCATGTCATCTGCAAACAGGGACAGTTTGACTTCATCTTTTCCGATCTGGATGCCCTTTATTTCCTTCTCTTCTCTGATTGCTCTGGCTAGTACTTCCAACACTATGTTGAATAGGAGTGGTGAGAGTGGGCATCCTTGTCTAGTTCCTGTTCTTAAAGGAAAGGCTTTCAGCTTTTCCCCATTCAGGATGATATTGGCAGTGGGTTTATCATATATGGCTTTAATTCTGTTGAGATACTTTCCGTCTATACCTAACTTATAGAGGGTCTTTGTCATGAATGAGTGTTGAATTTTATCAAATGCTTTTTCAGCATCTATAGATATGATCATATGGTCCTTGTGTTTGATTTTATTAATATGGTGTATCACATTTATTGATTTCCATATGATGAACCATCCTTGCATCCCTGGAATGAATCCCAGTTGATCGTGATGAATAATTTTACGTATGTGTTGCTGTATTATGTTTGCTAGTATTTTAGTGAGGATTTTTGCATCTATATTCATCAAGGATATCAGCCTGTAGTTTTCTTTTTTGGTTATATATTTACCTGGTTTTGGTATCAGGATGATGTTTGCTTCATAGAATGAGCTTGGGAGATTTGCGTCTGTTTCAATCTTTTGGAATAGTTTGTAAAGAATCGGTGTCAATTCCTCTTTGAATGTTTGTTGAAAATTCTGCTGTGAATCCATCTGGTCCTGGGCTTTTCTTTGTTGGGAGTTTTCTGATAACAGCTTCAATCTCCTTTATTGTTATTGGTCTGTTCAGATTTTCTACATCTTCATGGCTCAGTTTTGGGAGCTTGTGTTTGTCCAGAAATTTATCCATTTCCTCCAGATTTTCAAACTTCGTGGCGTATAGTTGTTTATTGTAGTCTTGAATGATTCCTTGTATTTCAGATGAATCAGTTGTAATATGCCTTTTCATATTCTAATTTTTGTTATTTGAGTCTTCTCTCTTCTTTTTTTAGTTAGCCATGCTAATGGTTTGTCAATTTTATTTATCTTTTCAAAAAACCAACTTTTTGATTCATTGATCTTTTGTATTATTTTTTGGGTTTCAATTTCATTAAGTTCTGCTCTAATCTTAATGATTTCTTTCCGTCTGCTAACTTTAGGTTAGGATTGTTCTTGTTTTTCTAGATCTTTAAGGTGAAGTGTTAGGTTGTTTATTTGCCATCTTTCCATTCTTCTGAGGTGAGCATTTAATGCAATGAATTTTCCCCTTAATACTGCTTTTGCAGTATCCCACAGGCTTTGATATGATGTATTATTATTTTCATTAGTTTCAATAAATTTTTTGATTTCCTGCTTGATTTCTTCTTGGACCCATATGTCATTAAGTAGAATGCTATTTAATTTCCATGTGTCTGTATAGTTTCCAGAATTTCGTTTGTTATTGATTTCTAGTTTTAATCCATTATGGTCTGAGAAAACACATGGGATAATTCCAATTTTTTTGAATTTGTTGAGACTTGATTTGTGACCTAATATGTGATCTATCCTGGAGAATGATCCATGTGCTGATGAGAAGAATAAATATTCTGAGGTTGTTGGATGGAATGTTCTGTAGATATCTGCCAATTCCAATTGGTCTAGAGTATTGTTTAGATCTTGTGTTTCTCTACTGATTCCTTGCCTAGATGATCTGTCTAATATTGACAGTGGGGTGTTCAGGTCCCCTACTATGATAGTATTAGTGTCTATTTCCTTCTCTAGGTCTAATAGAGTTTGTTTTATAAATCTGGCTGCTCCAACATTGGGTGCATACATATTTATGATTGTTATGTCTTCTTGATGGATCAGTCCTTTTATCATTATGTAGTGTCCCTCATTGTCTCTTTTTCTGGTTTTTAGTTTAAAGTCTACTTTGTCAGATATAAGAATAGCTACTCCAGCTCGTTTTTCTTTTCTGTTTCCATGGTAAATCTTTTTCCATCCTTTCACTCTTAGTCTAAGGTTGTCTTTATGGGTGAGGTGGGTCTCTTGAAGGCAGCGTATAGTTGGGTCCTCCTTTTTAATCCAGTCAGCCAGTCTGTGTCTTTTGATTGGGGTATTTAAGCCTTTTACATTAAGAGTTGTTATTGAAAAGTGTTGATTTATTCCTAGCATTTTATTGATTGTTGTTTGGTTGTCTTAGGTGTCTTTTGTTCCTTGCTTTCTGATTTACTGTTTATTTTCTGTGTTTGTTGGTTCCTTAGGTTGTAGGTAGCATTTTTGTTTGCATGTTTTCTCTTCATGAATGCCATTTTTATTATACTAGTGGGTTTAGATTTTTCTTGGGTTTTTATGGCAGTGGTAGTTATTTTTCAGGAACCAAACCCAATACTCCCTTGAGGATTTCTTGTAAGGGTGGTCGTGTGGTAGTGAACTCCCGCAGTTTTTGTTTGTCTGAGAAATATACTATTTGCCCTTCATTTCGGAAGGATAGCCTTGCAGGGTAGAGTATTCTTGGCTGACCATCTCTGTCTTTTAGTATTTTGAATATATCATCCCATTCCTTTCCAGCTTTTACGTTTGTGATGAAAAGTCTGATGTTAGCCTGATTGGAGCTCCCTTATAGGTGATTTGACGCTTCTCTCTTGCAGGTTTTAATATTCTCTCTTTGTCTTTGAGTTTTGCCAATTTGACTATAACATGTCTTGGAGAAGACCATTTTGGGTTGAATACGTTTGGAGATCGTTGAGCTTCCTGGATCTGAAGATCTGTGATTTTTCCTATACCTGGGAAGTTTTCTGCCACTATTTTGTTGAATATGTTTTCAATGCAATCTCCGTTTTCCTCCCCTTCTGGAATACCCATGACTCGGATATTTGAGCGCTTAAGGTTGTCTGATATCTCTCTCAGATTTTCTTCAATGCCTTTGATTCTTTTTTCTTTTTTCTTTTCTTTTTTGTCTGCTTGTGTTATTTCAAACAGCCCATCTTCAAGTTCAGAGCTTCTCTCTTCAAATTCCACAAGCCTGCTGGTTAAACTCTCCGTTGTGTTTTTTATTTCGCTGAATAACTTCTTCAGTTCAGCAAGTTCTGCTACATTTTTTTTCAGGGCATTGATTTCCTTGTACATTTCCTCTTTCAGGTCCTGTATACTTTTCCTCAGTTCATCATGATGTCTAGCTGAGTTTTCTTGTATCTCATTCAGTTTCCTTAGAATTATCAGTCGAAATTCCTTGTCAGTACTTTCAAGGGCTTCTTGTTCTATAGGATCTAGAGCTTGAGATTTATTATCTTTTGGTGGTGTACTTTCTTGATTTTTTGTATTTCTGGTATCTTTTCTTTGATGTTTGTTCATTGTGGCAGGGGGTTTCACAGTCCACAGATCAGATGAAATGAGCAGCGTATCTTCTGTTCCACTGGGCAGTCTGATGAACACAGCAGGCAGACTCAGAGGAGAATCTGGGCAGCGTGCGGAGTCCCTGGTCCGAGTGCGGCCGCCACCCATCAGCTCCAGCTCGGCTCAATATGTTGGGGCGCCTGGGTCTGAAGGGCCCTGATGTTCGGGTGAGGAGGGGCCGCCGCTGCTGCCTCCGCTGCTGTCGCCGCTGGGTGAGGAGGCGGTACCGCTGCTCCTGCCACCGCCGCCGCCTCCGCCGCTCTGGTGCCGGTCCGGTTCCTGCTGCAGCCGCCGAGCCTTTCACGGCAACATCCTCATGGGCTGGGGCGGGGGGTCTTTGTCCCCCTCCCCAGGGGAAGCGGTGCCCTTCTCCGGTGCGGGGCTCACGCTATGCTGGCGGATTTTCTTCACTCAACAAGTAGAGCATCCATCATGGTGCTGCGCCGCTGGGCTGCTACCGAGATAACACTCCTGATTCAACTTTATTCTTTTAGTTATTTCCAGTATCTGAGGCTGGGAAGTCCAAAGTCCATCTGGTGGTGGCGACAGTGACCCAGGGGTCTAACATTGCAAGATGGTGGAAGCAGAGAGAGCAGAGACGCCATTTTTTATAAGATTCCAGTCACGCTGGTTGTGCAATAAATAAAGCAAGTTTGTATCAAAACACAAGCTTTGGACCCTAGTGACTCTCATCCTCCCCCTACCCCACCCCATAATAATGGATTTACAGTTAAATTAAGAATGCCTTTTATTTTCTTTTTTTCTGACAGTGACTCTTAGTAAGTGTGTATGTATCACTGAAAGATAACTTTGTGACCTTTCTTTTCTGTCTCTTCCTTATTCAACTCTTAAAGACTATCAGGGTCAGTATTTCTAACACATAGACAGATAAGGTGTAGGTCCAGTAATGTGCATTTAATTATTTGTTAATCATTGTATTTTATCAAAATCTGTTTTGGTTTTATGTTTAGTCTACTTGAAAATGAAAAATATGACCTTATCTATATCTATACTTTGAATCTTCCTTCTCTTGTTTTTGTGTCATTTTATCAAAGAACTATAGAAACTGCTCACTTTGATGCCTCAATTCTAGTGTCATATTCATAAATTGCAGCACGACTCTCATTTTTTTAAACCGAAACTAATGGATATGTTGAAAAATCCTCTCTTCTGAAGGCAGAGTATGTAAAAGTTTTCTTCGTAGAATCAGATTTTTCTTAAAACTAAGTTGCTGGAACTTTTATCGAGACATAAAATGACTGAGACCAGGAACAGCACAATAGCCAGAGACATGAGACACGCTGCCAGTTTCAAAGGTCAGGGCATAGAATGATACCGAAACACATTTTGTTTTCCTCTGCATCAAGTGAAATGTGAAGCACCCCCACTGTATAAAATGGCCGATAAATGGTCAAGGCAAAAGCCTAATAAACAGTAAAGGCAAAAAAGGCCACTGCCATAGAAAAAACAATTGCCACCATTTACATAGCATTCCCAGAGTTGGCTTCCTTCCTCGATGAAGGACACCCCACTAACATTTCATAACTGGAGATACAATGTCTAGTTTGAAAGATAATGGATTTAGTGATCAATTTGAGTTGCATTTGAATGCCTTTCAACCTGAGAGCTGCAGGATCTCCTCTCCCCACCCCCTGCTCAGTTGACGTATCAGTTTTGTTATTCTGTTAACCTATACGTGCATGTTATTCTGTTAACCTATACGTGCAATATCACTGCCAAAAAATATGCAACTAGAGGATAAAGATAACTCTTTCCCTATCTCACCCCAGCATCTGTATGTGTTGCATATGTACTCTCTCTCTCTCTCTCTCTCTCTCTCTCTCTGCACTCTTCCTGCCTCCCCTCCCTCTCCCAGAGTTTATTTGATTCCCCTATCTTCAACTGGGACTTTACATCAGATGTTCCAATGCCAGCTCCACATACCCCTGATTCCCTACCCTGCATACCCACCACACTTCGTTAGCCATTCTGGGTGCATCAATAATAGGTAATAAAGAAGTTATATGACAGATTACTTCATTGTCATTCTGTTTGTCTTTTAGATGTCTCTAAAACTGGACTCATTATTTGCCAGACTGGATCCTACTAAAATAAAGTAACACTAATTGACTCTCTTTATCTCCTTTGAAAAACCAAGAACAATAATCAAAATAAGAAATGGCAGCTTTCCAACTGTTAACACAAGATAGAGCTTATAAACTGGGGTACATGTACCCTGTTTTGCTCTGGACAGTCTTGGTTTTAGGTCCATTGTTTCAGTGTAATTATTAATAGCTCCTGATTGAATCTCAAAAATGTCCCAATTTGAATGACAAATAAAATGGTTATTCTACTTATAATCCAGTGAGTAATTGTGTTCGTTCAAGAGAAAATAATTTCACAATTAGTGAGAAATCATATTGGCTCAATAAAAGAGAAAGGATCACTTGCTGACTTACTGCTAATAATCTTTATTTGTCGTATTGACCACTTGTCTGAAACTTGCTCTCTTGTCTAACATTCCCAAACATTTGACATTATCATCACTCAGATTTAAAGTATTCAAATCTGGTCTTTGCCCACAAAACAAACATACCTTGCCCATTTCTATTTTCAAGTCTTTGAACACCCTGTACCTCCTTCTGTTTCTCCACTCTTCCTGCATTTTTTTTTTTTTCCTCTATAAATCTTTGCTATCGCTTAGACTTAACTTAGAATTCCTTCTCTGGAAAGGCTTCTCTGATCATTTCAGCCCAGATCTCAGCTTCAGCCAAACTTGTTGCTATCACATCATTTAACCAGACTGTATACTGCCTGGCTGATGTACCTCCTGGGAGACTACGAGTTCCTTGCTGTCCTTGGAACACCTAGTGCACACATAGTTCTTGAAATAATGAATACAAATCTCACACTTGACCAGTTCTCTAGTCACGTGTCACTGTTTTCAGTCATTTCACTTTTTCACCCATTATATTTCTTGCAACAACTGTCTCAGATATACCCTAGTTCAGTCTTTATTTGGCCCCATCAGGCTTTACCTGTGATCATACATACATGCTTCAAGAAATCACGGCTTGATATCATGTAATGTCAGGAGTCTTTCAAAGGCCTACAAGGCCCTCCACAATCTGGCCTTAACTACCTGGAGTTTCAAGCATTTCCAAGAAAATAATAATTCAGTAAATGCATGATATTTTGCTCAGGTTTTTGTTGTTGTTGTTGTTTGTTTGTTTAAATTAAATTGTCCCAGTATGAGGGAGTTCTGAGCTGCTGTGGAAGGGGCTTACTAATGAGAAACCAGGAAAATGTCACTGTGCTTTGCAGATGGTGCTGTGGGCTCTGTCCGGCATGGGCAGGCTGGCCTCTCCTTACCTTAGCTGAGCATCCTTGTTGATGGGCATTAACCAGCAGGTCACTCTCCTACTGCAAACTTGCCCAGACTACCATCAATATGATGTGTGCAAACATGAGAAAGAACTGCAGGTTTATGTGTGCATAGACAAGGAAGGCCTCTTATTCTCCCAGAAGCTGCAGTTGACTTGACAGCCTTTGCTTATTTATGATTGGAAAAGCTATCCAGCAGTGGTTTTTTTGTTTCTTTTTGTTTTAAATAATTTTGTTTTGTAGCTCTAAAAGTGAAGATTCTCTTTGTAAAAGTTGCAAGCTACAGAAAAGCATGCATACAAAGTCTTTAATCCCACTACCCACAGATATTTACTGTTAATATTTCGGTGCATGCCCTTCTAATAATTTAATGTCAAACTTGGGTTTCTTTTATTGAAATTTTAATTCTCTGTAATGCAGTAAATACATTTGAGTTTGGACAAAATGATTTTCATAATATCTTTGTATTACAGGTGCGTTAAGAACTTGCAACAGCTGACATGTAAGAAGCTTTAAATCATTTTGTCAAAAATAATTAGTACCTTAATAGCTGAGATTTTATAGCTCTTCTGAAACTTGGTTGAAAAATAACATGAGCATTTTAGAAGAGATTGCATGTTTATTTAAGATGTAAGTATAATCATACCTGCAGCATTTGTTAAGCGTTGTTTTGAATTAAGGTTAAGTTAAGGATTACAGTGTTGATAAACTTTGTGTTACCTCACAAATCCTTAAAGTATCCTTCTTGTTCAGCAGAACGTGCTCTGTGTGTGTTTCTTTTTTTTTTTTTTATGCATTTCTTTTTAACTACAAGATTTTGAACTAAAAATTGAATCCTTAAAAAACCCTTCAGACCTAAGGAATAATGAAGTTTTTATGAAATTGCCTAACTGCATAATCTGGAATGCATCAGATAATACTGACATCTATTATTACACTGAGGTAACCACAGTTGTAGATTGGCAGAAGAAGACAAAGTGAATAACATGGAAAAGTACTAGAAATTTCTATCCTGAAGATTCCCATTAGCGAGCAGACAATTAACTGAAACATTGAAAGATAAGTCTTCCCTCCCCGATAGTCCACATAACCTCAAGGTGTGGATGTGAGCTGAGGATTATAGAAAAAAAATGGGATGAGGTTCAGTCACCCACCCTATGGTTATCCACTGCTGTTAGATCAATGAAAATCCTCCTCCAAAATATAATGCCTTTCTCATATAAAACAACTTTTACAGGCCTCTTATGACCTTGGTCTTCAAAGTATTGGCCGTTCTTTGACGAAAGCTACCAGTTTTTATTCTATACATCTCAACCAAAAGCTCCCAATATTAACTGCTCACTTATTTTTGATGATGATATGGTATTGACAGATTGCCTAGATTGTACTGAATTTTGCATATGACATAGGAAGCCCTGGTTTCTCCCTTGCAACCAGCAATTCTTTTAGCCACTGCTACCAGTAGATGGATTAATTTAATTCATAGCTAGCTCTCCTTGGAACTCATCTTACCATTTTTTTTTTTTTTCAAAAAATGTACAAGTGAGGATTGGTGGGAGCTGTTTGATCCCTTATTTTCATTTATAACTAAATTGTGCTTGATACCCAATAGAGGTTGATACCCAGGCAATCCCACTGTATTCACTGCTATCTGAGATAGTTCTTATGTTTTTCAGAACCAAAGGACTTAGAATCAAAACTCTGTAATTAAAGTGATTGATTTGGGGCATGATACTTCATTGCTCCCAAACTGGAATTTCCTAACAACATAATAAGCAATGATATTCTTTTACTGTTTTCACTTTATTGCTAATGATGCAATTATAAACCGAGAAGTAGCTTTTTGAATTTTTTTGTTCTGAGATGTGGATGAGTGTCACTGACTTGGCGGTAGATGTGCAGAGTGATTAAAGTGGCTGGGAGAGATTGTTCATTGCTCTTAAGCATTTGTGTAACCCAGAGCTAGAGCATAATTTTTCTCCCCACCCCCCCCAACACCCCGAAATTTTCAATACAGATTAAAAGAATTGCTTATGATTTGAAGAAATCAGAAGTCATTAGCTTTTCAGAGTTCTCTTACGCAGGAGGCAGAAATTTAGGTTCTCTGAAAGGGTTTCTCTTTAAATTGGAGTTTATACTAGGTTGATGAAAATAATTAAATAAAAAACTGTGCAGGACGTGGTTGCAGAGCTCCGGAGAAAGAGCTGAGAAGAAAATTTAATTTCAATCTGCTGTGGTTTGACTGTGTCTCCCAAAGTTCATGTGTTGGAAATTTACAACAGTGCAACAGTGTTGAGCTGGGACCTTTAAGAGGTGATCAGGTCATGAGGGTTCTCCCTTCATCAATGTTTCCTGCCCTTATCTTGGGAGTGTATATGTAATTTTCCATTCTCCATAAGGACATGGATCCTTAAATTTATAGATTAGAACGTCTTAAAATTAAAGGCGAATGGAGAGAGAGGGAGGAAGGTTAGCAAGAAATTGGTTAATGGACACAAAGAATGATTACGTTTTGTAGTGATGAATATATTAATTATCCTGGTTTGATCATCTCATATTGTACGCAAGTATTGATAGTCAACTCTGCACCCCACAAGTATGTATAATCAATTGTTTCAATTAAAAACAAAGTGAAGGCAAATGCACTTTTCCTACCTCATGTATATCTTACCTTGATTGGCTATGTCTGTTTCCTTCTATCTTAGCCTGACCTGTGAATATTTTATTGATCCTCTTCCTACCGTCCCTTTATAATGTCTATATATTTTTCTTCATCTTCACACACACAGGATAAGATTGCAAGTGGAATTCCATCAGAGGTTAGTTCTAAAGCATGAAAGTCAACTCTCTTTACTTTGCCTTCCTGCCTCCCCAGGTCCAGCACAGAGTGTGATTCACAATTACGTCTTAATTCATAAGCGACTGGATGGATAATACAGTATATCTCGCAAGCAGTAGGTGTATTTTTATATGTGTAAAATGCTATTAGTGAATGACACATAGCATCTTTTAAGAGTTATGGTTGACAGAATGCAGGTTGCCCACTTACTTCTACTTTTACTTTTACTCTGTAGGAGGTTCCCATGTGGATAAATGGTAAATGATTAATGATAAACCTTGCTGTTCAAAAGGAGCTCACAGAGAAATTGTCGTCCTGCTCCATACATAGTCTAAACCCCCACATAACACACAATATTTGCAGTATATTGTAGAATTACAGGGTAAAAACTTTGAGACGATTTTGGTCTTTGCCCTTATAATGCTAACACTTAAAATAGACATAGTTCATTGGGGGCTTATTAGGTACCTGGCACTATAGTAAGCTCTCTTCACATATATTGTCTTATCTAACTTTCAAGACTGCCTTCAGGTGTGTACTTTATTCTTATTTTACAGATGAGAAAACCTAGGGTCATACAGGTTCAAGAAACTTGTTCACAGTAAAATCCATGCAGTTCACACTAAAGCCTGTTCTTTTACGCAAAGAAAGTATCTCCAATGCAATTGTCTGCTGCAGAACTATGTGCCCTCTGTGTACCCAAATAATTACTGTATTCTCCTCCTCCTCCACCTTCTCCACCACCTCCTCCTTACATTCATCATCATCATCATCACAGTTATGCTCATTCTGTAGCCCTGAGGTCTTTTGGGGAGGAGCACGGCCTCCATAACACTATGACTTGCTATCTTGATGCAACAATGTCATTTTTGGAACAATGAGCTGCGGAGAAAAGTTCGCCTGTCTACTCAAAAGTTCCCAATGGGCAAAGATCTCATATAATCCACAGACAGTATCAGCATCTAGTATCCCGGTCGTCTGCCTTCATCTCAAAAAAGCCATGGGATCTCTTAGAAGTGATTTTCAGTTGCATATTAGGAAATTTTTTTTTGCAACATTTGGTTTTTTGATAAAAATTTTTAAACTATCTAATCTACTTAAAACTAAAATCCATCCAAATTGTAATTTCTTTATATTTATATTAATCCGTGAAAAGGATACAGAATGCTCTATACTCCGTATTCCAAATCTTAGAGTTCGTACATAAACCTGAAACCTTAGGGAGGACATACTTGTTTTGTCTTTTCTGTCATATTTCTTTCCTCCATGTATTAGGAAATTATTGATCCATATTTCTGAAACTGTCCATGGAAATCAATTCCAAATTTGTAAGCAGTCTGTATGTAGTTATATTCAGCTAACTGCATGTTTTCATATACCACTGTCTCTACACTTGTTCTTGAAGAGAAAACTGAACTTTTATTTCACCATTAATTTAGCCTGTTTAAACATTTTATCCTAAATTAAATATATAGTGTCACTAGAAATAGTTACAAAATAACATTTGCTAGAAGAAGGAAAAAAGCAATTAATCCAAGTAGAAAAGACAAGAGCAGATCTTACTTTTAGAGGAAAAAGAAATTCATTGCAAAAGTTCTGGCTAACTTACATGCTAGAGTCTCTGCATTAAAACACTAGTATGGGGCCGAGCCCGTGGTGCACTCCGGAGAGTGTGGCGCTAGGAGCGCGGTGACGGTCCGGCCGCGGGTTCGGATCCTATATAGGAATGGCCGGTTCGCTCACTGGCTGAGCACAGTCACAAAAAAGGACAAAAAAAAAAAAAAAAAAAAAAACACTAGTATGTTTAAGTAACTCCTCATATTTTCACTTGCTGTTCCTGCACCCAGCCCTTTGGCAGAATTAGTGTTCATTCTCATTTTGACTCGCATAAAATGTACAAATTACAACACCCTAAGGAGTACTCTGTTTGACTTTGGCAAAAACATGCTCCTCACAGTTTCACCAAAACCTTTGAGTGAGAATGATTGGAGGGCCTAGAAATTTCCTAGTGTGAAGGTCGCCTCTGCTTGGACATCCATTACCTCATTTCCTTAAACAGACAAAAACCTGTGAGATGTCCTATAAATCGCAAATGGGCTTATAATTTAAAATGCTCCTCAAAAATCTAAAAAAACCATGTGTTTGTAACCTTTTTTCAAAAAGGCAGGAACTTTGAAAAAAGGAAAAGCTAAAACCAAATTGACTACAATAGCTAAGGACTAAATAAAACAGTATTTTGATGAAACAATATCAGAAATCCCTTAGATTAGACGTATTTTGTACTGAAAACCAACCAGAAAATAAGAGCTATTTTTAAAAAATCAATTCCTTCATTCCACCAGAAGTTTTAAATTGTTTCTTGATCTAAAACTGAAGTTGCAGTTTAAGTAACTATTTGAATAAGGTAAGAGTGAATCCCTGTGCTATGACATTCATGACAGGTGTGCACTAAGGAACTCATTCAAATATTTTTCAGAACGGGGGAGTGCTGTCAGAGACAGCTGGGCTTGGAAACCTTCCGGAAGTCTTTTATTGTTTCCCGTATTGGATGAAGTCCAAATGTGAAAGTAATTACTCTTTAGAAATGCCAAGTTTTCAGGCTGTCCAGATGACTCTGCTCTTGTTGTATGAAAGAAATATAAAGCAAGGGGCCAAGAATAGTGACTAAATTTTATTGAAAGTTTTTCCTTTTCTTGGGTGACTGGACAGATAGGGTATCAGAACCCTTGACCTTGGTGTTATAACACCATGCTCTAACCTACTAAGCTAACTGGCCAGCCCTAGTAAAAAAAATGATTCTAAAGGAGTAATTTCCTCAGAAGTAGGTGTTTGCTTTGATTAAAGAATGCAAAGTAGAGAATCATCTGATCAAAACCACAAAAAATAAAAGAGAAAATCACAGTCATCCAATTTGACTTACAAGTGACTTTTAGGTAATTCATCAAAGCTTGGGGTAGGGAGGGTAGGTGGAAAGCGAGGAAGCAGCTTTTGTTATTGAATGGGAAATTTTTACTTTTATTGTTCTGAAAACTTTTCATCTTCTGAAAATTTGTAAGAGTATACTGGTTTAAGATGAACAGGCTACATTTCCAAACCTAATAGCCAATTTAAGCATATATGCCAGGTACTTTACCTCCACTATCTTACCCTCACAGCAGACCTACAAAGAAAATACAATTACAGGATGGTCACATTTTATGAGAGGGGTAAGTTTCTTGAATATTTCAAAATAATCAAATATTTCAGAACTTTCATAATTCAAGATCATTTTTCCCATAGGAATAAATTTCAAGTAGAGATATGTTTTCAGAACCTATGAATCTCTATCTATGTAGTTTTGTGTTTTTAAACAATTTTAAACAAAAAATAAATGCTAATAGTAACTTTGTGGTGTCTAACTTTTGTTTCTTCACTTGAAAGTTCTTGGTTCTGACAAGTGTTTTCTGTTCTACCACTTGACGAAGACTTGGATAGCACTGCTATAATTTACCAACACTGGCCATTAAAGTAACAGCACACTAGTCACCAAAGTCACATTTGGGACTTCTGAGGCCCCTAAACTGTGTGGTTCAAAAGATAATAATTAAAAATGATGGGTATTTTCATTTCCCACTAACGTGGTGCTCCCATCTGGCAGTATTGTAAACATAGTTTAAAGAAGTTGGGACTCTAGCTTTGAAATTCTGTGATTCTTGAGTGTAGTTTAGGTGTAGGGGATTCACATTCCTTCAAATTTTGCATATAAAGCACATCATTATTATATATTGGGGGATGGGGGGTGGTTGGCCAGTTAGCTTAGTTGGTTAGGGCACAGTGTTATCACACTAAGGTGAAAGGTTCAAATCCCCAAACTGACCAGCTGCCAAAAACAAACAAAAAATATTGTGTATAGAGATATTTCAAAATATCAGAATTCAAATTCGTATAAAATGCAACCATGTTCCTGTTTTACAGATGAAAGGACTGGTGCTTAGCGTGATTAAGAAATTTACTCATGGACACACTGCTGGTGGCAAGATCAGGTTTAGTTTGCTCAATGCCATGCTGCTGATGTAACTGGATGGTCAAAGTTACAGAGGACAAAATCCAGAAGCACTTCATGAGTGGCTTCAGTTAGAGAGGAACATGATTTTATGAGCCTAGAAGGGAGGGAAAAACTTTGATGTGGGGTGTCTGAAACCATGACCTGTGGGGACATTGGCATCAAAACATCTGGAAATTTAAAAATTCTCGTTTCTGGGTCTTCCCCCAAAGCTCTGGTGGTGGATCTTGGAAATTTGCATTTTTAGTAACCTCACGTGGTTTACTGTAATTAAAATTTCTAAGTAATTTTAGGGCATTTAGATACTCTTTAGGCAAAACTCTCTCCTCCTACCCCAGCGTCCAGGGACCTCTACACTAACTGTCTCTTAAACAACTAAAGGCTTTCAGGAGATGTTAAGTAGATGAGAAGCACAGTGCATGGTATGTTGCTATGGAGAGGTATCAGGCCATGACCCTGGCCAACTATGGCATATTTCGTCCTTGGTCATGCATTTCTTATTATGCCTCTGACCTTTCTACGGCCATTTTTTCCAGCACCATGAGCTACTAACTGGGTACCGCACCTGAGATGGCAGTGTTCTGATGAACTTTCACTTGAAGTTGCTACGTCAGCTGGCTTCCTGGCAGCCTAATGCTGTCTCTGCAGAGCCATGAGAGGCAAAGCTGCCCCAGAGCAGCATCTCTTCCCTCTGCTTAGGGAAACAGCTCCATGATTTCTGGCTTCTCCCCACCCCACAACCTTCTAACACATGGGCATCCGATTTTTCACATCTCTTGAGTTCCTGTTTCATTATCAGTCTGCATTTTCTTTTTTAGATGTCCCATCTTACCTCAAACTCAATATGGTCTGAAACAGTTTAATAAAAATTTTCTTAGCCAGTCCTACCAACTCCCCACTACAACTTAATTAATTAATCAGTGCATAAATAAGTTAAGAATTAAGTCAATTTGTCTCCATCTTAGTGCCTGGCATTATCCACTCTGTTACTCAGGCCAATAAACTTGGTCTTCTTTTCTTCCTTACCACACCGTACCATCCATACCAGTGTTTCCAGAAGTCCAATCAGCTATACTGCCAAAATACATCCCAAATTTGTCCACATTCATGTCCATTGTTACCATGTACCAGCCACCAACATCCTCTCCTTTGGAATTAAAAGAGATAATCTCCCTCTACGTGCTATGATTGACTTCTTATAAGAAGAAATATTTATTAATGTTCATAATGTTAATTATAATTAATGAAACCCATGTAGAAGCAATCTAATTAAGTCAGAATATTTTAAAGGGATGTCTGTGCTGTCTGAGTTAGCTCACGTTGGGTACCAGATTCTTGTCTCAATATTCAAGCGTTTGTCTAGTTCTGATATTTCCATGTAACAGTACCTGTAGGCAGTTCTCAATGTGAGATTTCCATGGAGCTGTTAAAGGGGTGTGTGAATAATGGTTGAGTTCATATTCCATAATGAAAACAAGTTATAGAGAACGATTTGGTCTTATCCACATCCTCTCTTGTACTTCATAGCATTGTTCCAAAACATTTGCACTAATGTTTATATCTCTTTTCTTCAGCACTCATCACCAATTCTTCATTTTTACTTATAAACAGATTCAATTTCTAGATATAAGTACTGAGTCATTATCAGTTAGTTTCTTCAAATCTGTCCAGCGGGATGCTGGCTGTGACCGTGACACTGGGACTCAGTGTTTCTAATTTGCTTGCTCTGTTACCATCTCTACCCCTGTTATAGTTTTGATAAAGCTGATTTTCAGGCTATCATCTCTTCATTGTTGGAAACTTTTATTTCAGAAAGTCATTTTAGAATTTTTCTCAAGGGTATGTGTCACCTGTGTTTGGACTTTTTGATTTGTCTCTTTCGCCAATTATTTTAAAAGTCATTAACGGGAAGATTTACTTAATTGGTATCATGGAAGGGATTTCTCAAGGTATAAGAGTTTAGACATGGAAACATCTAAGACCCTCTTCTAATGCTCTTTTTTTGTTGTGGTGGCAAACATATAACATAAAATTTGCCATCTTAACCATTTTTCTGTGTACAATTCAGTAGTCTTAAGTATATTCACATTGTTGTGCAGTCTTTAGAACTTTTTCATCTTGCAAAATGGAAATTCTGTACCCATTAAACAACCTCCTGTGTGTGTTCAGTGACCTTTCTGAGTCGTTGGCTGCGGGACTCTGTTGTGTCCTGAGCCATTGATCCTGCACCAAAATGCTTCAAAGCATTATTAAAAATGTTTGGATCTTCATGACACCCGATAATACCCAACTTTACCCGGAGATTTGGGTAGGAACGAGGTTGATGGGCTTCATTGTTTATAAAATCAGGAGTTCAGATAAAAGAAGTAAAGCTTTGAAGGGTACGAGTCCTGGCCTGCTCATGGTCATCAGTAACCAGCTGTACTGGGAGTACACATGAGGAGAAATGTCAGTCTGCCTGAAAACTGAAGCTGTGTTAGATGGGAATATGGAACATTGCTGTACATTTGTACAAGAACTGTGTACTTCTCAGCATGAGTAAATGTATTTGTGAGATGTACCACTACCCGTACTGGGAATGCTTTCAGCATGTTCCCCTCTCAGCTCCCTCCTGTCTAGTCCTTTCTTTCTTTCTTTCTCTCTCTCTCTCTCTCTCTCTCTTTGTTTTATTATTATTTAACTTATTTATTTATTTACATTCTCAAATGTTGCAGAGCAATTGGGGGGAGGGGGAGATGGGAAAGGGAGGTGGATAAAGTGGGAGTAGGAGGAAGAAGAGGTGGCATGGTCAAGGCTCATGGCAACCCCCCCATTCTGGCAGGGGAGTCCAGCGACAGCTTGATCATCACTTGGCTAGATGCAGGTGTCAGGGGGGTGTGGCTGAAGGCTTTGGCCCCTCACTGCCCCTTGGGACGCCAGAGTGCTTCCAGTAGATGCTCGGTTGTCATCACTGAGCTGGTTATAGATGCGGGGAGAGTTGGGGGTGGTGTCGTGGCTGAGGACCTGGGCACTCTCCCCATCCCAGCTTGGGAGCCTGGGGGGCTTCTGGTCCTTCAAGGTTTTGTAGGTGTTCTTTGGTGGTGTTAGACCTTTACTGGTTAATATCAGAACTTTGTCTCTGATCTGTGGGGTTTTTGTTTTTTCTTTCAGTTCTGTGTTGGATTATTTGTTGTTCCCCCCACTTAAACTGCACTAGAACTAATTTGTTGTCCTTTGCTTACTTCCAAAATGGGGGAACTTCTTGGGGGAACCAGCACTTGAGCCCTGTGGTTGAGCTAAATTGCTGCTTTGCTGCTGATTCTCTGGGGAAGACGTTTTGTGCAGCTCAGGAAAAATTGCTGACCTTATAAGCACTTCTGGGTCTTATGAGGTCTGGTACACTCAGTTTGTGTGGAAACTCTGGTCTGGAACTGAGTCTTTTCATCAAACTGCACCTCCCGCAGTTCTGTATTCCTGACCAGTATCCACTGAGTGGGCCTGTGCTGATTGTAGAGTAGATCAGCTGTCCATGCTGTGCCCCAATATTCCCCTGGTGGGCCCATCTCCCCCACTGCCCACACTCCAAACACTTCCCATGGAGCAGGGCATGCACCAGTCCCTTGCAATGACTCACCAGCCTCTGAGTGGCTCCTTTTTTCAGTTGTCGGTGACCCCTCACTCTTATGTGGGTCCACGGGAACCCTGTTAGTGGTCTTTTTGGCCTGGGGGCCACCAAGGCTCTTCTCCCCTGCAGCCTCCAAGTAACTTCATAGATAGGACACAGCTGTGGCTTTTGCCAGCTCTTGCTCTGAGGCTCCAAGCTCTCAGAGAGGTCCTTTCTCTCATTGTGGCTTCTCCCACCTTCATGAACTCTGTAGGTCTCTCCTCCTCCAAGCTCTAGCAACCCCAGCTTGGCAATCATTGCTTTTTAATAGCTATAAATTAGTTGATTGTGGGAGAGTGATGCTGGGGACCATCTATTCTGCCATCTTGACCAGACGTGCCCTGTGTAGTTCTTCAGACTGAAACAGATACAGTCAGAATCCTACCAAGCAGCCCATCCTTAGGAAACCCAAGGAACTGAAGCATAGACACCCTGAGTGTCACAGAAGTTGGTGATCAGGATCTAGGCACTTACAGAAGGATTCTGATGTTCAGTAAGTGTGTGTTAAACACATGATTCTGCCACTTAAAAAATAAACAACTTCCCATTGCCTCCTCCCTTCAGCCCCTAAGCCATTATTCTACTTTCTGTGTCTATGAATTTGACTACTTTAGATAATTCATAAGCAGAATTATATAGTATTTGTCTTTTTGTGACTGGCTTATTTCACTCTTAGCATAATGTCCTCAAGGTTTATCCATGTTGTAACGTGTAAGGATTTTCTTTCTTTTTAAGGCTGAATAATATTCTATTGTATATATAAACCACATTTTGTTTATCCATTCATCATCAGTGATACTCAGGTTGCTTCCATATCTTAGCTGTTGTGAATACTGCTGCTATAAAAGTGGCTGTACAAATAACATCAAGAGCCTGATCTCAATCCTCTGAGTGTATACCCAGAAGTGGAATTACTGAATCATATAGTAATTCTATGTTTAATTTTTTGAGGAACCACAACGCTGTTTTTCCACAGCTGCTGTGCCATTTTACATTCCCTTAAACAATTCACAAGTGTTCTAATTCTCTACATTGTAGCCAACACTAGTTATTTTTAGTTTTTTTGATAATAGCCATTCTAATGATTGTGAGATGATATCTCATTGTTTTTATTTGCATCTTCCTAACGATCAGTGAGGTTGAGTGTCTTTTCATATGCTTGTTGGCCATTTGTATATCATATCTGGAGAAATGTCTATACAGGTCTGTTGCCCATTTTTTAACCGAGTTAATTGTTTGTTCTTGAGTTGTAGGCATTCTTTATGCATTCTAGATTTACAAATACTTTCTCTCATCCCGTATGTTGCCTTTTCACTCTGATGAGTGCATCCTTTGATGCACAGAACCCATAGATACAAAGCTTTTGATGACATAAAGGACCCAGGTCTTTTAGTGGGTCAATCACAATTCCAGCTCCAAGAGAAAACAGAATAGAACACAGCTTAACCTAAGGACAAAACAGAAGGCCACTTGCTAGAGTGTCTATGAAAAACCAGGTAGTTATTTAAGTAACATTCAGTCTCTAAAGGCTTTCTTTTTTATTTTTTAAAAAAAATGCTTAGATTTACAAGTTAAGGGAATAAACTGATATGTCAGAAAGCTAATCAAAGTCAACCCATCCTATCAAACATTAAAAAAGAACCTCTGTTTGAGACTGAAGCTTTCTGACTTATCGGGGGATTGGTGGTAGGTAGAGACAGCGGTTGTAGAGCACACGCCTGCCTTCCGTTTGTCTGTCAGGGGACCATGTTATCCACTAAGGTGGCTCACTTAACTGCTTCCTCCACGAAGCCTTCAGCACCAATAGACTCCACACTGCCATGTAGCATTTAGTCTAGGAGTTCATGAATATCATCATGTGATACTATTTAAAACTCATTTTTAGATACCATTAAAAAATGCAGTGTAAGCTATTTCATGTTTCTGGGAGTAAATGTTATTTCTCCAAAGAGACCTTATCTATCTTCCATATCCTATTCTAAACTAGTTTTAGCTTTTATACACACTTCTTTCTTGTCATGTATTTCAGTTTTTATTTTATTTCTTTCATTTTTATAAATAAAAAATTTTTTTATTTATATTTTCATTGAATCATAATTGATTATACATATTTTCGGGGTTCAACATTAACATATGGTGATCAAATCAATATTATTAGCATATATATTATTACAAATCGTACTTATTCTTTATGCCCCTTATCCAGTCTCTCCCCATCCCCCTCTCCCTCTCCCTTCTCATCTTTGATAACCCTAGATTTTTTTCTCTTCTTCTGAAAGAGTAACAGGCCTTGTGGCAGCAGCAACCTGCTTGGTTGTGGGAGGAGGGGTTGGTCCCCAGCTCCATCATTTTTTACATTCTAAGTTGGTGTTGCAGAGCAATTGGGTGGTAGGGGGAGAGAGGGAGGGGAAGGAAATTGGGTGGGAGAAGGAGGAAGGAGGGGGGTGTGGTTGAGGCCCATGGCACCCCCTCATTCCTGCAGGGGAGACCAGGGGGCTTCAAGCAGTGGTTCAGTCATCATTGCTGGGCTGGCTGCAGGTGGGGGCAGGGGGTGTGTCTGAGGTTTTCTGTTCCCCACCATCCCAGTTCGGGAGGCCAGAGCACATATCTGGGCTGGTTGTGGGTGTCAGGGGGCATGGCTGGTGCCTCCCCTCTCACTGGCTTGGGGTCCCAGGGGGCTTCTGGTCCTTCTAGGTTTTATAGGGGTTCTTTGGCAAGGTGAGATCTTTACTAGTTAATATCAAACTTTGTTTCTGGTCTGTGGGTATTTTGGGTTTTTTTCAGTTCTGTGTTGGATTATTTGCTCTTCCCTCCACTGCACACTGCACTGGAACTAATTTGTTGTCCATTGCTTACTTCTAAAATGGAGGAACTTCCTGTGGGGAACCAGCACTTGGGTCCTGTGGTTGAGCTAAATTGCTGCTTTGCTGCTGATTCTCTGGGGAAGGCTTTTTGTGCAGCTCAGGTTTTAGTGGTTGACTTTATAGGTACTTCTGGGTCTAGTGAAATCTGTTACACCTGGGTTGTGTAGAAACTCTGGTCTGGGCCTGAGTCTTTTCATCAAACTGCACCCCTTGCAATTCTATATTCCTGACCAGTCTCCTCTGAGTGGTCCTTCACTTTTTGGGGGGCAGATCAGCTGTCCTTGCTGTGCCCCAGTGTTCTCCTGGTGGGCCCATCTCCCCCATCACCCATGCTGCGAACACTTCCCATAGGTCGGGTCATGGGCTGGTCCCTTGAGATGACTCACCCGCCTCTGAGAGGCTCCTTTTTTCCGTTACCTGCGGCCCTTTGCTCCTATGTCAGTCCACAGGAACCCTTTTAGTGGTCCTGCTGGCCTGAGAGCCACCAAGGCCCTCCTCTCCCCTGCAGCCTCCAAGTAACTTCATCTGAGGGGAACAGCAGTGAATTTTGCCAGCTCCTGCTCCGTGCATTCCCCAGGGCCAGGCTTGAAGTGGCCGGGATTCAAAATGGTAGGAGCAATTCTTTCTTTCTCTCGTCGTGGCTTCTCCTGCTTTCGTGAACTCTGTAGGTCTCTCCTCCTCTTCCCTTGAGCTCTGTTGGCTCCAGCTTGGCTGTCATTGCTTTTTAATAGTTGTAAATTAGTTGATTTGTGGGAGAGAGTGACACTGGGGACCATCTATTCCACCATCTTGTCAGGAAGCTCTTATTTCAGTTTTTAATTGTTTATTTCCATTCTTTCTTACTGTTGTTGACTATCTGCTTCCCCTCTAGATGAAAAACTCCATCTAACATATCAGATCTCACAGAAGCAAAGGAGTTCATGTATAAGAAATATTCAAACTTTTAAGCTTTCATTTTTTTATCAAAAAAGAGAATCTCAAGATTTTTTGGACATCAAATATCAACTTAAATATGAGAAAGACATTATAAATATTAGAAATGAGAATTTAAAATTAGTTTTCTAATTTCTGAAAAAAAGTAATACACTGATATGGCAAAACAAATTTCTAATAATAATCATTAAAAATTTGAAGGGTTTTCCTCCATAAGAAATTTTTATAACAGTTATAATACATGTATACATAAACTTTTTTAAATGTACACAAATTGGATCATACCATTTGGATTGTCTGGCTCCGTATGTTTTTCACTTAATCATGTGTCTTGGGGTTCTTTCATGTTAGCACCTAATGCACATCAACCTGGTACATTTTATAGCTATATTGTGTTCATTGTAATCTATTTAACCATTCTCATGTCATTGGACATTTAGATTATGTTATAACCATCGTTTTGATATTACAAAACATACATTTTGGTATACTTTTGCAAGTATATCTAAAGTATACGTTATATTCCAACAGTGGAGTTAGTAGGTTTAAATATGTTGTGCATCTTCAATTATATGTAATGTGCTTTTAGCCTCCTGTTTTTGATCCACAAGGTGTTTGAGGGATTTTCAAACTTTCTTGTGGTGGTTGCTGATTAAAAATTCCAAGAAAGGTAAATGAGTCAAACCCAGAAATGATCACTCAGTAGCAAAAAGATAAAGTGAAATTATACACTCTGAATTGTTAGAGGAGGAACAGAGGAAGTAAATTATCAGGAAAACTACAACATACATCCCTATTTAACTGCTGACTTAGACAAAAAAATAAAAAAAGAAATCCATACTCGGTGGCTTGTAATATTATTATTGAAAAGTGTTATTTTAGCAAAGGCTAACACACTAGACCAATGTAAAGGAGGCATTCTCTACTGTTGATGCCTGTCATCAGGTATGGACAGGGTTAGAATTTGGGTTGTCAGTAGAAACATGATATTGACATGGAGATGTCATGATTCTATATTGCAGGCACTGTAGTCCTGTATCATCTCCCAAATCTAATGGGTTTGAGGGTTGTTAATTTGTTTTAACCTGTTCTGGGATCATTGGCTAGTCTTTGTACTCAGGAAACTGTCAGAGTCAAGACCAATGGCACTTCAGGTTTTGTTACCAGGAAAATCAGTGACCTCTCCTGTGTTTATAAAGAATTGCTACTGTTGGGTCTGCTCTTGCCATGTTTTGATAGCTGACAAAATCTCATACCATTTTTTTCTTTTTCTAATTGAAGGATAGAAGTGTGATAAAACATTTTCATCACCCAATCCTAGAAGTAATTGTGCTTTTGGTTTTTGAGTTAGGGTGGAGATTGGGGATGGTAGGCACTTCAGAATAAAAGGGCTTTTGATTCCAAAATACTTACATTGAAGTTGAGGGCCAGTAAGGGAACAAAGTAAAAGTGGTTTTTATCAACTACTGATGTTCATGGGGAAACGGAAATAGCTGAAAGTCTTCATGATTTATACACAAGTCTCTTTCCAGGGTATTCTTAGTCATTACTTGGATATTCCATTTTGACTTCCAGATGGCAATAAATTGGAAAACAGAATTATTCAATCTTTTCTCAAGTAAATAAATGGTCAGACCTCACCGTCAGAGCATGGTTTTAAAGAAGCTTAGCTATATCTCTCTTATACTGCTTATGTATATATCCAAAGAAGAATCCCAACCATATACATATGCATTCTCTCAGTATTCTGTCATCATCACTAATTGTTCCTATTCCTTTTTACACACACACACACACATCATATGTATGTTTATTGTCTCCTGCGATAGGCTGTAGATTTCTATCCCCACCCCAGTGAATACTATCATATCTGACACTTAGTGGTGTTGATTCAATAAGTGAAGCAGTCATTTCTGTACCAGTCCTAATGCCACTTTGTCATCCAAGGGCTAATCAAGGATTAGCATTATGTCCCAACTTCATACTAAAAAATTCACTAGTAAAGTCTTGCAAGCTAGTACCATTGTGATTGTTTATTCAGTGGATCTGTTGTGGCCAGGCACCTATTTAAAATAGATTTTTAAAAATTATCAATGTAATAATATACTGGCTTTAAAATAGTCAAATAGTGTAGAATAGTATATAGTACAAAAACAGATGGCTCCCTCCCCCCACCCATGGAGTATCACAATTACCTACCCAATGGGTATTCTTGGCACCTCATTGAGGACATGCCATGACAAATGGCTAATGACGAAGAAAAAGGCTTCTTCTGGACTAAGAATCCAAAACAGTGGTTTGAAAAGAAAAGCCTCAGCTAATGAGGGCTGTGATCCCCCCTCATTCTTGCTATGTTGTTGCTGAGGCAGAGCAGAAATATCCATGCCCTCTCCACTGAGCTCTGTGCTACTCCATTGACTGTTCTAATCAAAACTAGGCTTTGACAAGAAAAAATGATACATTTCTTTAAAAGAAAATAAAAAGTATGCCAGTATGACCTTACAGCTGAGAAAAGACATGTGATATAATAGTCATCTGCCCTCATTAAACACAGTGGCCCAAACTCAGCCTATTTGAGGCACTAGATTTGGAATAATCTGTATCACCAGATTGAAACATGTATTGCACGTGAGCCAGATGCTTTCCTGTACCAACCGCCTTTCCTTCAAGACGTTCTGTGAAAAACCTGCAACATCCTACTGTGAACTTGCTGGGAGCCAGGATCAGGAGATAAGAGCTGGGGACCGAGCCGGCCCAGCGTGGAGCCGCCTGCACACCCGGGGCTGAAGGGCTCCCTGACCGAGCTCAGGTCAGCAACGCCACCCTGGGAGTCCACATCCCTCCGCGGGGCAGGGGAAGTGTCGCCGTGCATTGGGTGTCCTCCACAGGCCTCTGGAAACCCCCGGAGGGTGCCGTGGTGTGGATGGAATGTTTCTTTATAAAAAGACCAGTGCTGTTCCCCAGCAAGGGGAAGGGTGGCTGCCAGGCCCGGAGGAAAGTGAGAGACCAGGGCAGACACGAATGCGTCTCATGGAGCCTCAGTCCTGTCAACCGGCCGAGAATAAACCCGGAAAAATACACAAGTGCAAGTTGCCGTAGCAACGGGAATAATACGAGCACTCAAGTTCTCCTTAAGTCAATTTCCTTGACTTTCAATTGTGGATGATTATCTTTAACCTCTCTTACCTGACAAAATGAGAGAAGTAAAGATGATTTTCAACATTGAGGGATAGACAAAGTAAAGCAGCCGTAATAACAACAACAAATAGTAATAGAATAAGGATATAATAAACACTGCTCTATTGGGCTACCTATATATTTGAGGCTTGATGCTAACTAAATGCCTTACTTATATTACTTTTGCAAGTTAGATGTTATTCTCATTTCAGATGAAAAAGCCTTAAGTAATTTGCCCAGTTATGAAACTAGTAAGTGATTGAGCTGTGATTGGAGCCTAATGTATGAAGGCTTCAGTTTGCAACTCTGATCTACTGGTAGTGGCTTAAAGTGGTTGAGAACTTCCATGCTAGTACTGGCATGGCCAGGAGGAGTGCCAAGACTGATCAGCAGTAGTGCCTGCCGTGGACATAAATAAGGACTGGGGCAGGATAGCGTAAACTTCGTATTTGCCTGCTCCATCATGCTGCTTCTCAAGATAACGTCACTTAGGGAGGAAAAACTGTCTCCTTACCTTAGAGGGTATTTTGGCAAAGTGTCACAGTGTGACACTATTATAATAGCCACTTGGTTCTGAAGTGTGCAGTGGCTGAGATGTGCCAGGGGCAGAGCTAGTGGCTTCCCACAAATAACAATCATCCTGTTGGCTGAGCAGATCCCCCACTGCTCCCCAACAGTCACATTGTCACGTCGCAACAATGTGCCTTTGCCCACGGACACACGGGCCCAATGGCTGGCACTGTCAGTTTCCCTGAAAAGTGCCACTATCCTCTATTCTGAGTCAGCCTTATTGTTCAGAGCTTAGGGAATGAGGCTTATGTTCAGATATGGGACAATAATATGTGCTTTACGCTTGTCAGCAATATTGTGGGTCACCATGATATCAAAACCTACAATTCTACAATGGTCTGAAATGACCTCCCCGTACCCTAATTCTCAAACTTGTGCATACGTATTTGCCCCTAACTCAGATGCCACTTCCTCTGAAGGCTTCCAGGACCACTTCCAACAGCCAGAGTTAGCTTATTAATTTTTGTCACCCCAGCATCTAAAACCATGCTAATAAATTATTAATGATTTAAAGGATAAATTGTGTTGATACTTCAGAAACTGGGAATAAACTACAATGATTTTGAGACCCAGGAAGATTAAAGAAAAGTAACTATTTCACACGTACTTTCCTTGGATCTACTCTGATCATGAGTGACGCACACGCACAGTCTAGCAGCAAGTGCAGTAGAGGAGGGGCTCTGGGCTGGTGTGATTTCTGGGTACCCTGGGCTGGAGTCAGTGAGGAAGGCAATGTTTTATAAAATATGTTTGGTGGTTCAGAAGAATCACAGATCTGCAGCTGCCCCTCAATTCAGCAGTTGTTGGCTCGTTTATCTCCCACTGACTTCTAAGAGGGGATGCTGCTCTTTTGGGCAGGAGAAGGCTAGGCAGGCACATCTCCCGCATGTGGCCGGCCAGCTCTCCTCTCAATCCAGGGTGTGGTTTGCATACTCTGAGACCCACACTTCAGGGGTTTACTCCATAAGGGAGGCTGCTCGTTCTAGTTGCAAGTCCTTTTACACTTCAGGAGCTCAACATGTTCCAGGGCTCTCCTGTTTCCTTACCAGTTCTGTGATTTAAAAAACTCATATGTCAGGTTTTGGGGTTTGGGGGTTTTTTTTGTTTGTTTGTTTTTTCATATTTTTAACAATCTTTCCCTTTTCAGTAGTCTTTTGACCACCTTTGCTTATGTGGAAACAAACACATTATGGGGCATTGAAGAACAGTTTTAGAGCAGTTTTAGTACATGGTTCTGGGGAGCTCAGAGAAGCAAGCTTGCACTTATCTCTTCCTGGAGGAGGTGACAGTAGAGCTAAGTTTTGAAGGAGGCTCTTTCTGGCTTCTATGAGAAAGGTGGATCAGAGAGTGGGAAAGAAGGGGTCACCAAGGACAGTGGAGTGGAGCCTGCTGCAGGAGTCCAAGGAGAGGCCAAGGAGGCCCTTATTAAAGGGCAGTCCAGACATAGAGGAAGAGTTGGTTTAAAGAGAGAAACAGATTTTTAGGGAATAGAGCCAGTGGGACTTGGAAAAGTGTTGAACATAGGATAGAATTGAGATAATTTCAAGAGTTTGCAGCCACACCCATCTCCTTCCCAAGGAACAGCTCTTCAGCTGAAACACAAAGGTCACCAGAGTTCTTCACGAGATCCTTCTCTGTATCTCTTCCCATTTTCCATGACCTCTTTTTGGAATGTTGATAAAGAGTAAATGGTATGGCATGTGATCTTCAGAATAAAGTACTGAGAATAGTATTAGTTCTTATTTGCAGAACACCCTCAGATATTTCCAGGTAAATGCAAACTATTATGATTCTTCTATGTCTATTTCCTGCCGATGGCCAACCAGTCTTCTAAGTAAGGTTTATGTCCAGAAATGAAATTATTTTTCTAAATATTGTTTCTCTTCTCTTTTCATTATGAAGTATATTCGGTGCTCTTCGAACTGGTGCTTATATGGTGTACATTTTGATGACCAAAGGCCTGAAGCAGTCAGTTTGTGACCAGAGTTTTTACAATGGACCTGTCAGCAAATTCTGGGCTTATGCATTTGTGCTAAGCAAAGCACCCGAACTAGGTGAGTGCCTTCTCTCCTTCCACATCCTCCCCCTCTCTTTGTAGCTACATATATCCACAATATTTATTGAAAGTGACCAAAGAAACAATTTGAAGGTCCTATTTTCTTGGTTGCAGGAAAGTTATAATGAATGAATTTGAGTTCTTGACTGACTTCCACTTTTTCTCAGCCCCACCTCCTTCCTTTTAAATAATGGTGCATTGTGTATATTAAGAGCAAAGTAGTTTACATAGGACATGCTGACTTTTCAAGCACTACTAAAAGTGCACTTCTAAGGGCTTGTAGAATATGCACAGCCCCCTCTCTAAGGCCCATTAACAGCTGAGCTAATATTAGAATATGGGGTAAAAAGAGCAACAGCTATTTCCAAGTCCAATGCCTAAGCATACCTTCATCTCTCAAATTGGGATTCAGATTAGGAAATTAAGCTTTTCATTTGGGTATACCTACCAAATGCTAAGTGGCCCTGTAGTTCACTTTCTAGAAAATACTGGCTATATCTGTAGATTTCTAGGTTTTTTCCTTTAACTCTTTAACAGTCTTATGTTTTAAAGTGGCATAGTTTAGCAGAAACTGAAAAATTAAGTGTCAAGGATTTTCTGTGGTCATAGTTCTCCAGGAAAATGTCTTTATTACCAGAGAAAGGGACCTACTGGCGACAGCACAGAGTGCAACCAGAAGTAATGCTGGCCACCATCTCACAAATCATTATATATTCCTAGGGAAAACTTCGCCACCCTCTGGGTTTCTTAATTTTTTACCTGGAATTAAGAATTGTATGTACTTCAAAATATTTAAAGTAAATGTTGTCATTCTAGAATTTAAAATTGCATGTATTTAGTTCAAAAAATATTTATTGTTTTTTCTCCTGTTTCCTCTAAAAGGGGGGTCAGAGGTTATAATTTCATTACAAGCTACTTACAATGTAAGCTATCAACAGTCTTTTGTAAGGTGCCCCTAGTTCATGCCCTGTGTCTACTTGTGTAGGATGTGAGATCTCTCTGATGTGTAAGTCAACAACCTAGCTACTTTCCATTGGATGCTAAAAACCTGCTGCCCACAGGAAGGTGACAACTAGTTTGAGCTATTGGCTTGACTGTTGTCTTCCCAGGTCAAACACAAGGGAAGAGCAGCAAAAGGAAATTTTTTCTGAAAACCTTTCCTAAGAGGGGCAGGGGTACAAAGATAGGTCCTCTATATAGTCCAAAATGACTAGACAACTATCATGTATGTGTGCCAGGTTTCCCTAAGAATATATGCCAGTTTGCAGTTTTGTGAGAGAGGAACACACACACACACACACACACACACAAACACAACCAATGAAAACAGCGTCTTAGAGTGAAATGCCTTAGTGTGGATTCATTAACTCATTAATTCATTTATTCAATAAATTTATATTAAGCTCCTAACCATGGGCCAGGCATTTAATAGGGGGTGAAAGAGAATGGCTACTTTATCTTTTTGTTGTTGTTGCTGTTGTTTTTCTTGATTAATAGGTTTATTAACAATAATTTTATATATACCTTAAAGAAAATTTCAAAATTTCTAAATTTAAAATGTTTAAAATCTGTTCTCATTGGCAAAACATCCAAATATCCCTCAACAAAAGTAATAGTACACTCTAAATGAATGTCACATTTAAAATTTAATTCATTTTAACATTTTTGCAAAAAAAAATTTAAAAATTTACAATGCTTCATTTTTTTTCCTCTCCTCTTGGTAGAATGGCTATTTTATCTAAAAAAAATTTTATAGTGTGCATTTTATGAATCAGGACATTTTTTAATACTTGTATTGGGACCACTAGGTGCAAAGTCTTAGACTGGAGAAGCAGTTTCAAACTTGGATCTACAGACAATGCCTGAAAACCTGATAATGTATATTTAGGAATTTCAAAATTCTGTGAGATTATTTTAATTTTGTGTTTTCATTTATGGATAAAAGATTATCTTACTAGATGTATTTCATTGTAATTCTTATTTTGCTTAGATTCATAGGGTTTCTGAATTAGAGCACTGTTCTCAAACTGCAGCTAGTCTCAGAATGCAAGCATGTATTCTTTACATTTGGGGTTTTGTGACTTTTTTCTTTAAAATAAATTCATGCGCTATTAACATTTGAGAATTATTCAAGTTGAGAAAGATCATATTTTTTGAGTCTTATGTTGTACAATGAGTTTCCTTTTTACTTCCCCATCTATTTTGACAAGGGACTGACTGTAAATACCTGAATGGAGTAAATGCATGAGACACATGCTCCCCGCTGCCCCTGAACACTTGGAATTTCCACCTCTTGCTACTTTCAACAAATTTTTTTTTTTTTAATCAGAATTGGTATCATACCTCCGGCCCTTAAGCCTCATATTGCAAAGAAGCAATGTCAGCCTTTTCTTCCAGAAATGCTTTTCCTCATAAGGACTTCTTGTCTGTGCCGTGTTCTGAGTTCTGTCCAGTTGTACAGAATGGCCTTGAGAATAAAAATAGGCTTGTCTACCTTTTGGAAGAATAATTTATTGAAGACACCTCAAGCTATCCATGGTGGTCAGTTTCCTTCAAAGAAATGATGAGGCCTATGCTCTCTGTCCTTCTGACTTCTATTTCAGATTGGAATCAAAGTTTTAGGATGGTGGACAGAGTTAGGATTCCTAGAGAAGAACTGTTAATGTGGCACTCAGAGGTATCCACGCTGTTCTCCTTTGGTTGTGTTGGTTGTGTTGGTCCCGATGATGCTAATTAATCTCTCTTGTCTTAATTTAACCTGCTTTGAATATTACACTTTCCTCTGCCCCACAGTGGACATTATAATCCAACAGTCTTTCCTCTTGAGCCCCGAAGGAGCCATACTCAGGTCTGTCCCTTGCAGTCAGTTGGAGTGGCATGCCACTGGCATAATAGTCCTTTCCCTGAAGAGGCCTCATTCACGACAGTTTGTAGATTATTTAATAATCTATCCCTTCACAGTGAAAATATGGGATTGAAGTGTCAACAGTGGCCTGAAGTGTTGGGAAAAAGTAATATCCTAATTTTGACATAGTTCTTTAATGGAGGTAGTTAGGGACACAAATTCTTGATACAGTTTCAGGGCCTTTATAGAGATATTTTCATGTTCTGAGTACTCTTTTTAAATTTTAAAATATGAAATATCATCTTTCCAGTACTGCGGAGTTCATTTGACAGTGCCTTCCAGAGGTAAACCGCTGAGTTGAAACAGATCTGCAAATCAGTGCGGGTGTCTCCAAGACAGCCAGCGCCTGGCTCTTACTTATTGAATATGTTTGCTTGGATGACTTTTCATGCATTTTGGAAGTTAAATTCCTTCCCAGTTTTGTTTTGTTTTTTATGTTTGGTTTTTGTTTTGTCAGAAAACCTTGTCACTACCATTTAATTAAGAAAGATGTATCTATTAGGATTTTTCAGAACATCTCTTAATTTTAGGTTCTAAGTTCTGCCTTTTAATATTGTAAAATGCTAGATTCCCATGTGGGCACCAGAAGGAAAAGATTTTAAGAGAGAAAGAATAGTTTTCCCATGTTCAGTACCAAAACTCTATTTTCTTCCCCAAACCCACATGCTTGCAGTTTTCACTAAACTTTTTTTATTGTGCTAAAATATACATAATGTTCACATTGTCTGCAGTCATTACACCATCCATCCCCAGAACTATTGTCTGAAACTCTGTACCCATTAAACACCAGCTCCCCATTACCCCTTCACTAAACTCTTAACAGCAAGAAGGGCCTTCTGTTTCAGCAGAAAACAATGAGCTCATTTCAGTGAATTACAGGGTTACAATCTACTAGAACAAGTGAGGGGAAGAGAGCCATCAACCTGCTTTGTGTGCCAAATCTTTGAGCGCCTACTGTTTGAATTATATTAAAACCTGCTGAGATTTGATTTTGTTAAAACTTGGAAACATCTGTTCTGAGTCTGGGTCCTTGCTCAGTTGAGCTTGTCATTGTTTTTGAAACCCTGACTCAGCAGCACTGTATCTAACTCTGTGAAGAGGGACGCAGCCGTCTGTGACAAACCACACGCATAGAGTAGGCTCTCTGCATCTCTGGTGGCCAGGAGTGACCTGGGCGTTTCTAAATGCTAATTGGCTTCTCCATAGATACACAGAGATCTGCACTTCTGAGTGCTTTGCCAGAAGGTGTACTTTAGGAAGGACACTTAAGTATGAGAAACACCATGCCCTGCTTACAAGCTGTCTCTTGATTGAAAATAGCTGGAGCCAAGGTTAGAGAGATGATGGTAAAGAGAACATGAACCAGTAGGTAGCTAAAACAGGTGACATGACTGAAACATTCAAAGGTCATAAGTCCATTTCTTGTACTTGGTCAAAATCCTCTCCATAATGCGAACTGGACAAAAGAAAGATTGGTTGCCCGACATCAAATACACGATCCCTAGGTTAGTCTACATTTCCAGGTTACTCTAGCTTCTACAAGCCTGTAAATAACACAGCTTGGCATGACTGGCTCATGACAAATTAAATGTGATATTATGTGATTTCCCCAGAGAAAAAATAACCTGTACATACCAGAGTGGTGTGACTAATGCATCTCAGTTGCAATATCAAAGACCGTAAGAGGTCTTAGCCCTTCTGGAAGCCACCGCTTTGTCCTCACCCGAGGGAGACCCCCCTTCTCTAGGTCAGCATTCTTGGGGACAGTAACCTTGACTCTGTTGTAGAGCAGTGCTCCTGAGCAGCTCCAGAGCCTCGTCTTCGCTACTCCACTTACCATCCTGCATATTTGTTTTGAAAAAAATTCTTAATTCAAGTTAATTTTGTTTTTAAGATTTTATGACACGTCCTTCCTCTCTTACCTCACCCCCCCTCACAAAAGTAGCTAGAAACATCTAGTGAGTCTCAGATGAGGCCTGAGACACCCCCACCCTCACCCCAGACAGGAAAAACTTAAAGCAGTTCTCAACTCCAGAACTGCACATTCCGCTTTTCATCCCACGAGCTCATTCTCATATGTTCTGTTTTAATTGTTCTCCAGACAAGAAAATCTTAATAGAAAAGTGATGATTGGGCTAAATTAAATCTAAAGAATTAAAGAGGATGAAATGCTTATTGCTTTATGGCAAATTACTTTTATTACATTGTGTTTGGATATTGTGTGGGATTTATATTTTGGTTAGTGCTAAGAGACCAAAAAAAATCTCAACTGTGAATGACTTAAGTTTGTTTTTAATATACAGTTCCCTGGACTTCTCCATTATTTCCATTTGCACAAAGGTAGGCTGGAATTATGGTGTCTGTATTGTAGTCTACAGAGGGATGGCAGGCACTGAGCAGTGATTACACAGAAATAGTAGATCTTTGATAGTCATGCAAAAAGAGCACCGTTC
Organism: Cynocephalus volans; assembly: GCF_027409185.1. Taxonomy (NCBI): domain Eukaryota; kingdom Metazoa; phylum Chordata; class Mammalia; order Dermoptera; family Cynocephalidae; genus Cynocephalus; species Cynocephalus volans. The sequence continues at coordinate 96,128,235 of NC_084468.1, read as the reverse complement.
AACACTAAGAAGTGGACCCCAGGTCTCTTGACACCAGTTTGATCCCCTATGTACACATAAGGGTTACCATCACCATCTGTCATTATCAGCCTGTCTGACATTTATAGACAGTAAAAATCAGGCATCTCACAAGAGAGAAGTAGACTTCAACAAAAATTTTACAGTCGGTTCAAATATGTAGCTATCAGCTGGCAACTTTCCTTTCTGTTCTAAACAAATAAGAAGTAATAATGTTCAGTAGGAAAATAAACTAGTAGCCTCCTGATGAGTGGAATGAGGCACCGCCTGGATTATTCCACCCACAGCCATCAGAACCTCTAAAGTCTTTCCAAGGCCCAGCATTCTTTGACCTTGTCTACTGCCAGCCGTTTCAGGCCATCCACAAAGTGTGTGAGGGGTAAGAAAGGAATAAGCACTTAGTTCCCTTTGTGCTTAATGAAATTTCAAAATAAGGACATTTAAGTTCTTATTATACAAAAAGAAGTCAAGGTTGAGTTCCTGAAGGTCAAGAAGGATGTTGGTTTTTCCCATGTCCAGTAACTATAGAGAGAGGGAGAGAAAGAAGCATTTACCTGCATAAACCTGTTTCTAGCCCACATCCCAGTGTCTCTTCCTTTTTTTTTTTTTTAATTATTTTTCTCCTTGTTAATGGAATTGGGTATATTTCTTACTGGGCTTGCTCTTCCATTTCTACATAAATGTTCTACAGTATATTTTTACAGAATCCCTAGACTTTTCAGAGAATCATTGCAGATACACAGTATCTACCTACTATAAAAGCTAGCATAATTCTAGCTCCTGTAACTTCTCTACCTCAGAAACAGTGGTCTTTTTCTTTAAAGAGATATTGTTTGAAAAATTTTTGAAAGATCCTGGGAAGGTTTTTCACCGTCATCTCCAGTTGATTCATTGGTGTAAAATATTACTATTACCCTCTGTCATTAGTTCGTTTTCTGCTGCTATAACAGAATACCACAGACTGGTTCATTTATAAAGAAAAAATGTATTTCTCACAGTCTGGAGGTGAGGAAGCCTGATCAAAGGGCCACATCTGGTGAGGCGGGAGGGCAGGTGAGGCACAGAGAGCAACGGCGCTGGCCGACCTGGTCCTTCTGCCAGGAGCCCACTTCCCTGATAACTAACCTCAGGGGGGCAGAGCTCTCATGACCGGATCACCTCTTAAGTGTCCTGCCTCTTAACACTGTTACATTTCAGCGTGAGTTTTGACAGGGACGTTCACATCATAGCCCTCTCCTCAGCAAATGTGAATAGAAGATGACTTTTGCTCCCTTCTGACTTTGCCATTATTTAAATTTTTTTCTCACTGCCATATGGCAAGGCTTCACATTTTACAGGGCACTCACACAGGTAACTTTTGTCATGTACCAAAGAAAAATGATGGTTTTACTACTCCAGAGAGGCCAAAGAACATTTTACTGGGCACTTGAGTTCCAGTCTATCTCTCTTGATTGATAAATGACCCGAGACAAGTCACCTGTCCCCTCCAGGTGACATTTCCTAAAATGTATGGTTGAATTGGGAATTGGGCAACATGGTACTAATGTTCCTTCCAAAATTAATAGAATGTTGTGTAAAATGTCTTAGAAGCAACATTTGAAAGTGACATTTGTTGCCTGCGTACCATGTGTGACGAGGGCATGTTGTTTATCCTATTTAATCCTCAGACAGTTTCAAGCTACTTTTGCTAATTATTTCCATTTTATACATGAGGAAACTAGAAAATAGTGAGGATAAGTAACTTGCCCAAGGCCACAGAGCTCGTATGTACCAGTCCAGGATTCTAATCCAGTCCATCAAACTCTCCAGTACTAGCTCAAGACATCTGTCCTTTCACAAATCTACAAATTACCATTACATCGTGGTCAAGGTCCTCATGTACATTCTCTCCCTTCTTTGTCTTTCAGGAGATACAATATTCATTATTCTGAGGAAGCAGAAGCTGATCTTCCTGCACTGGTACCACCACATCACTGTGCTCCTGTACTCATGGTACTCCTACAAAGACATGGTGGCCGGGGGTGGTTGGTTCATGACTATGAACTACGGTGTGCATGCCGTCATGTACTCTTACTATGTCTTGCGGGCAGCAGGTTTCCGAGTCTCCCGGAAGTTTGCCATGTTCATCACCTTGTCCCAGATCACTCAGATGCTGATGGGCTGTGTCATTAACTACCTGGTCTTCTACTGGATGCAGCATGACCAGTGTCACTCTCACTTTCAGAACATCTTCTGGTCCTCACTCATGTACCTCAGCTACCTTGTGCTCTTCTGCCATTTCTTCTTTGAGGCCTACATCAGCAAAATTAGGAAAACAATGAAGGCTGAATAGTGCTGGAACTGAGGAGGAAGCCATAGCTCAGGGTCATCAAGAAAAATAACAGACAAAAGAAAATGGCACAAGGACTCACATATGGTGCAGCTACAACAAAATAAACAAAACATACGAGCAAACACAAAACCCAAGGCAGCTTAGGGATAAGTAGGTTGATGTAACCCAGTAAGTTTATGATCCTTTTTGGGTGAGGACTCACTGAGTGACCTCCATCTCAAAGCACTGCTGCTGGAAGACCCCATTCATTCCCTCTTCATCTGTCAACTCGAGACATCTGAGAGCAAAAGTGAGCCAGAGGCAGAGAGAGAGAAAGAGAAGGTAAACAAAGGCTGTTAACACTACATAAAAAATGTATTTACTAAGTGTTATATTTCTCTAAGGATGAGAGAATTTTACTTTAAAAACTGCGAGCACACACACAATCCTTTCTGATCTTTTTGACACTAAACTGGAGCCAATAGAAAAGATAAGGGAAGAGACACAGGGTGTATATGTAGGACAATAATGTTTTTGAGATGTTAGAACCTTTTAAAGAAAACTTAGCTGTTGTAGCCCCCATGAGAAAAGATGTATTTATCATTCCTTACGAAAACAGATGTAAACAACTATATTTCAACTAAAAAAAGAAAAGACTGATATTTTCCCCTTCACAGCATAGTGCCAGGCTAGTGAGTTTGCCAAAACCAAGTGGGGCATGATACTTCAAGGTTCTTTCTGGCAGGGTGGAAACAACCCAGCCCAGGCCCCAGAGGGGCAGCCCCATCCCGGGGCGTGTCTGATGGTTGAACTGTAATTTCTACTCTTCAGTGAGATATGAAACATTATGCTTTGTTCAGTTGTACCAGGCTTTTGAACAGAAGAGTAAATACAGAGTCAAAAAGATAAAAACTCAACCAGATGATCTCAAAGTGGATTCTGTACTACCTGTACAGGTTTGCCGAAGAGGAGTTCAACAGACAATATGTGCACCCCTCCGTATTTGACTTCACACATACTCATAACTTTCCCCATGAAATCCTGTGGTACAGTCCATATTTTCTATATTTTTGTGAATTTCAAAAAAGAAATCTGCCAGGGCTCTTCCTGATGTTGGGTGAACACTGTGTTTCTGCATCAACTGCATTTGCTCCCCAAGCAATGTAGAGATGTTTAAAGTGCCCTCTGCTGGCCGAGTGGAGATATTTCGACAAACACACTTAACGGCAAGTTTGGCTGAAAACAGCTGAGAACAAAGGACCCCCTATAGACTTATCCCTCAAATTTTAAATGATAGAAAGTATTCATCAGATTTTTTGGCCAAATCAGAAGACATCATTTCTGCTTCAAGTCAGCTTAAGAAACTTTTTAAAAGAGACTTTCGCTCTGGAACTCAGAAAATCAATTTATTAAGAGCCATATTCTTAAAAAAAAAAAAACTAGATAATATTATCTGTAATATTTCAGTCCTTTACAAGCCAAATAAATGTGTCAACGTTCCTAGTATTTCAAAGAAACAATTATGTAAAGTTGTTCAACGTGATATAATAGTATTCTAATTGGTTAAGTAGCTTAATGATTAGGCTAACTAGATGAAAAGATTAGGGGTTACTACACTGTGTAGATTATACACACATAACCATGCATATATGCACACAGATGCGGGGTACACAACTTCAAAGCCCAAATGAATAGAAACACATTTTCGAGCTAGCAGAAAAAGATATCGTCGTTTATCTTGCTTTATTTGAGAGTGTACAGTAAAAGGGATTTTTCAAATTATTTTTATATTATTTTAGCTTTAATTGTGCTGTCATTCATGAAACAGCTGCTCTGCTTTTCTGTCAGAGATGGCAAGGGCTTTTTTGGCATCTTGTTTATGTGTGGAATTTTAAAAGAATAAAGTTTTATTCCATTCTGCGTGAATGGTTTGAAGAATGAACAAAGAATCCATGCAAACCAAGTCATGACTGAAAGAACTGGGGAGCGGGGCTGTTACAGCTGTGTTAAATTAATGTGAACAGTTTATGATGTCTTGACATTTGTTCATAGAGAAGACACAACTGATGGAGGAATGTATTATTACTAGGGCAAAAACTGACATGAGCTGAAAAGATAGGTCCTGCTGTAGCAACTATAGATTCTTAGGAATCTATTAATAACGTTTTTTTTTTGAGTCTGCAAATCCATGATACTGTGCAATATGCCTTTTTTTCATATAACAGAAAATGAGCAGAATAATTAAAATGAGGAAAATGCCACATAACAGTTGACTTGAGTTTAATGGAAGGACCAGTTAGAGGCTCATCTGGGTGATTTAATTTAATTATTTAATTCAGTGATTTATCATAGATCCTTTAATGCAGGTTAGAATAAGGAAATGAGCATATACCTTCAGACTCTAAATGATTGCTTCTAAAGCACTTTCATGTTGGTATTAGGTTCGTGCTTGTGTTCACTTGTTATGTAATTTAGAATTTTTGTTTACAGGTCAAATGTCTAATAGTTTTAAAATTAACTAAATATATCTAAAAGGCATTTCCGACGTTATATCATGGGAGGAAAAAAGCCACACGTTTTTTAAAAACTGAAATTCCGTTATTACAGGTTCAGTATATTGTTTCTAACATCTCAGCTTAGCTGCTTTAATTCTATAAAGATACGAGGCTGGATTACTAGCCCATGACAAATCTGAAACCTACCAGAGAATTGACTGCCACATAGATAATCCTGCTATCAGTTAACATTCCGGAAAAAGTTGGGCAGGCAACTTTTTATAGCTGCCCCACTATGCTGCAATAGATTATCTTCCTATTGAAGATTTTCCACGGCATCCCAATTCCAGTATGGTAAAAACATCATTCCTGCATTGAGAAAAAGTCCTTGATTTCACACACACACACACACACTCACACACACACACACACACACACACACACACACACACACACACACTTTCGTACATTTGGTCTGAGCATCAGCTCGAGTCCATGAGTTTGCAATGAAATTCTAGTGAGAACTACTTTATTTATAGACCAAGGGGGCTTTAATTGAACCTTCTCATTTTGCTTATGAGAAAAGAGCAACTACTATATTATTTATATCCAATGCCAAGCCAAAGTACCAAATTAAAATCATGGATTGAGATTTGTTATTCCAGGAAATTTACTCTCATCCTTCTAATCATACTCCACTACAAAATCTAGGCAGCGAGGTAGAATACATACATAAATGTTGCTTGAGGGAAAGGAAGGGTTGATTATATCCCCCTCACTTCTCCATTTCTCTTTACTTATGTAAAGAGACTGATTAGTCTAGAGATTCATGTATCTGGACTGAGTCAGGGCCGGCCTGTGGCTCACTCGGGAGAGTACGGTGCTGATATCTGGACTGAGTCAGAGACTTCACTGGAATAGATTTTTGTAGAATTAAACAGAAAGACAGTAGAAACCTAGAAGAACCCACAAAATTTTTTTAAAAATCACATATAGTATCTTCATGATAAAACCTGTCACAGAGTAACAAAGCACCTGGAGTCAATTACACTGGAGTAGAATATTCTGGAAGCCTGGTCATATTCCCAGACTCTTGAATTACCTGGGAGAGACAGCGTGCTCAAGTTCCTATCTTTTCTTTATTCTGATAGAGCAGCCTCTGTTCAGAGACTATGTATGTGTCACACAACTGAGTCAGCTACAGCACATTTAGAGGGCTTTTTTCAGTTTGGTTAAGGATTTTTTAAACAGAGTTGTTGTATTGGTCAAGTGCTGATTCAAGAGAGCAGTTGAGAGTGGAAAAGACCAAATAGACTTTGCCTCCCAGAATTCAGACCTTTGAATTGTATTGGCATGGTCCATGTCCATCTCTTTTAGACACTTCTCTGGAAAAGTTTCCATCCCGAAAAGTAACACTGTGTGAGAATTGTGTGATGAAAGTCCAGAACTTTCCAGTAGTCAAATGTAGTATCTTTTTTTCCAATCTTTTTGTTTTCAATAATAAATGTTTTGCTAACAATTTGGGATGATAGCAGAGCCTATGTTCATGCTGTGAGTCATTGTCTCCTACAGCTTTGTAAAGTTATTCTTCTGTCCCTTTTATACTTATATACAACACCTGATTCTTTGTGCCTCAGACCCATTGCCATCAGGAAGAGATTTTACTAAGAATGCCCCGCAGCATTTAGCCTGTAGTTAAATGAGAGCTAATAAAGCAATGATACCCTAATTTGTTCCGACAATCAGTATGAAGTGCTAGGTTCATTTTGCCAGTAAGCCAACAGCCTCTCTACTTAGGCAAACAAGTGTCCCAGTGCAGTCACAGCATTTTCTTGAATGTCTGTTGTGACAGGCTCCAATTGTAAACATCTGCAAGCCATAGCAGAAGAGGCCAGTTAAGTACACCTGTTCAGAGCATTGAAGACTATTAACGAGCCTGTTGAATCATCAAGTTACTTTCCTCATCCTCAGATACTTTGAAAATTCAGGGCTCACAGAAGGGGAATCCCCAGGTTTCCCTTCCTCCTGAAATACACTCTTTTAAGAAAGTGACACAGAAGTTCTAGCAGTAAAGATGGACAGTGGGAGCACATCCGTGAGTGGGTTTGGGGAGGTCTTAGTAACCACACTTTGATTTTTAGGTGGGGCAGGCAAAAGTCTTGGAATCAGATACACTTCACTGGAAGTCCAAGCCACGACTGCATTGTAGTAAACTTCTCCTAATGTAACTGGATTAATTAAAGAAACTGGTCCTATAAGTCAGGGTCAAGCCACATTTGCAACCCATATAGGTCAAACTCATAGGTATTTAAATGCTATTATTTTCCCAATGCTCGGTGGCACTTGAGACTTTTTCTCCCAGTGGACAAAAAATCAAAAAGGCTATAGAGGTAGCCTAATCGTGCTCCCCGGTCATGTTCATTTCAGACAGGCCTTGCCTGTCTGGAGATGTTCAGGCAGGGTGTTGCTTGCTGCCACCTTGAAAACCTCTGGAAGGTTCACCTTCTCAGGGGCCCCAGAGCCTGTGTTCTGATAGAAGCCCGCCTATAATAATCCTCACGGAGCAAATCACAGCAATGTTGGAATTGTTATTTTCAAGTGCTTATTTCATGACATTAAAAGAAATATTTTTTCCGGTGTATTAAAATTAAAAATAAAGTCATAACTTTTGATTTAAAATCAAACTATGTTTCTGGTTTCATTCATCTCTTGTTCTAGGTAGTACAAAGGCGACATCAGAATACTGAGGGCTACTCAAGAATCTCAGGCCCTTCCTACACTTGACACCAATATGCTCACAAACCAGAGTCACTAAAATTCCTCATTTCTCAAGTAGAGCCCAACAATGATGTAGTCTTCAAATGCTGCTGACTAATATCCCATGAGACATCTAGCCCTTCACTAATACCTTTAATGGGTATAACATTTTATAATTTACATGTTTTCCACATCTGTTAGCTCACCAGAGCAGTCTTAATGGGACAATATAAATTGGGTCCTTGTTTTACAGATGAGGGAAATGTGCTGGTTAGATCCAGAGTCAAAAGTAGAAGAAATGAGATACGAATATAATCTCTTTAACTTTAATTTTATTGCAGCTATTCAATCTTTTGAAAAGAAGTAGAGTATAAATGAATTAGATTCTAATACTCTGCACTGAACTTTGCCATGTCATCATATAAAGTGTTTCAGGGGGAAATATATGTTGGGGAAAATATTTAACAAGCACAGCACGTCCTTCTTAGTAGGGGCTCAGTACATTTCTTACACACCTGCCAGCTATTAGTAGTTCAAGTCACCCCCTCCCTGGTCCTAAAGTAATTTGGCTTTCAAATTCCAGTGTTGGGGCTCCACCCGGGTCCTGAGGTATGGAGCCAGGGGAAGCTGAACCCAGCTGCAACCAGGTCAAGAGCACACCAAAACCAGCATTTCCATGAGAGTAGCCCTCCATAGCCACCACAATTGCCATGGCTGCCACAAAAGCGACTAGTCTCTGTAGCAGCAGTCACGGCCATCATGCAGAAGGCACGCCAGACTCTCAACTGCATTGACACAAGCAGAGGAAAAAAAAAAAAGAAGAGGACCTTGACCTCTCTCTCCACAAAGCACACTCCAGAGTAACAGAAGCAGCACGTGCTTTACAAAAATAGGGGAGAATTTGATCACACCTGTCTCAGTACTGGACAGATCGTGTAGGCAACAAACTAACAGAGGAATGAACGGTTAATCTGTCAGATGGAGAGGACAAACCTTTGGTTATTAAAGGGAGGAGGGGGAAGGAGAGATATTGGATAAGGGGAGTAAAGAATAAGTATGAATTGTAATAATGAATATGCTAATAAAAAATTAAAAACAAACAAATTCCAGTGTTCTGGTGCATTCTATTGCATACATTTTAGGTTAAATGGTTTATGTCATTCTTCATGGCTTTTTGAACATCAATGTGTACAACAGCAATGCCCGTGCAGCATTTATATTTAAGACCCAAGAACCTGTTATTTGTGGAGGTTTTCACAGCCAAATTATGCCTCCTTTCATATCTCAATATATGGAACTTTTTATACCTTTTGCAATCTATTTCATGTATTTTTTTTTTATCATAAAATGGGGGAAATCCATACTGTACACAAAGTTTTCATTAATTTCAAAAAAGGGGGGGCAGGGAGGGAAAAGGAAAATCAAACCTTAGGGAATGTTTCTGTTTTGATAGCAAAGTCTCAGAAACCTAATATAAATGACTGCCATCATGTACCTTCTGGTACATGTCTCAAAAACTGGAAGTTTCAGAAATGGATAAAGCAAGTATTACAACATACAAGCATTTATGTCACTGTGTAGCTACAAAGATACTGCACGTACATAACTCCAAGACCAAGGAGTATAATATAGCAGGCTTCCTGCAAAAGAAAATAAGAATGGGATCAGACCAGTATTTCAGTAACATGACCATCCTTGGCTGTTTTTTGCTTTTTTAAAAAAATGGGCGAAATTACGGGGTGTTCTAAATTGATGGTGACAGTGGGTGTCCCCCACTGTGATTAATGATCAGGACAGTTAAAATAATTAAAAGGGCTCCCCACTGACTGGTCTGTAGCTGATTACTCTCCAGGCTAGGTAGGTCTGGTGCAGGGTCTCAGTTATTCCCAGACGCCTCTACCTGAGACCAAACTGGGAAGCCCAGCTGAGCATAGGGACTTCCACCGCGTGTGTGTGTGTGTGTGTAAGTGTGTAAGGGGAGGAGATATACTGTGTGTGTAAGGGGAGGAGATATACTGAGTGTCTCCTGCCCCCACAACACTGCACACACACACACACACACACACACACACACACACACACACACAAAATTATGCACGTGCCCTCTGCCTCTAGGTCTGTGGTGTCCTGTAACATCATATCACTAATCAAAGGACTGCAGGCAAAACAAGAGCACCTCTGGGCCAGAAAAAGATTGGACCCTACTGATCTAAAAAAGACTGTTACCTAATTAATTATCCCACTTTTATCTCTTTATATCTTTTATGTCCTTTTTATATTTGCTGCTTTTTATTTTTCTTCATCTATACAATAGTTGAAGGAAGGAACCTTTGGGATTTTGCCTTATTTACTTATGCATTACAGAGTACGTATTCATACAGAAAAGATCATGCATATACACACTATGAAAACAACATGGCAACGTAAGGGTTAAACATGTGTGACAGCCCCCTCCTGACATACCGCCCTGCCATCTCACTAGGGATTCTGTCATCTTTGGTATTTTCAGGTCCCCCAGAGTGAAAAACCCTGCTACAGTACTCCAGGGCTTCTCACACAGCTTCCTTTTCTATTAACTACACTAATCCCTTTCATACTAGAAGGGAAATCTGTCCCCCTAGGTGTTTCTCTGCTATATTTTTTTATGAAAACTCCGGTGGGTGTTTCTTCAGGCAGCCAACATCTGTCTATGAAGAGAAGGAAAACAGTGTTCTCTATTTCTGCATGCCCTGCTGCTCATAGTTCTATGTGAGTTACTATAAAATGCTAGAGCATTTTTGCAAAACGAGCACATTATTTCCGAATTAAATGTAGTTCTAATTTCAGCTCAGTTTTAGAATAACAAAATCGATAGAACATAAACCTACCGAGCTTCCAAACTGACTTAGGTGGCCATGCCAACTCGTTTGTTCATTGACACATAACCCGAATTTCCCTACGACCCTCCCGCCCATAGAGGCCATTTTTCTGCTGGTTTGTAGCTCTTGCTAATACAGGACCTCTGGCTTCCTGCCAAAGCCTTTGCATCTAATTCTGGAACTTGCTGGGGGCTGTCTCCAGTCTCTAGCACGCATTTCTGTTACGTGGTCACCGGCACTCCACCTCCCCCTCCCATCCCCACCAGGCCCAGCTGCTGTTTCATCTCACCGCTGGGCCCTGAAATCTCTTTTTAAGCATGGGCAAGGGTCCCCAGTTGTCGCAGGCATCTCCCACCTCTCGGAGAGGCCCAGCTCCCTTTGCTCTGCGATGGGGCAAGACGCTTCTTTCCCCCTGGTTAGATGTTCTGTGGGAGAAAGCCGGCCCCTCTCTCCTCAGGAGCCCATGTGCCTCCAGGGGACTAGGGGATAGGTCGGGAACGGCCACCGCACTGCAGCAGAATCTCTCTTCCCTCCTGCCGCACGGGCCAAGCTCTCCCCTGGGTTCGGCCCTCCGGGCCTACTTTCTTCTTCATGTGCATGAGTGCCCTCACTCACATTGTAAGTGGCCCCCTGTGGCCACCACCCCAGTCCCGCAGACTTGCCCACACCTATCTGAGCCCTGCAGAAGTGAATTCCTTCCCTAGAAGCCCTGGCTCTTCTGCAGCTTCTCATGACCTGCCCAAACCATAGCTGTGGACATCTCTGAGACTCCCTTAAATTCAATCCAGGCACCGTGCTGCATGTGTAAGAAAGAATAGAGTGCAGAGATGCTTAGTACACGTCCCTGCCTTCCTAGTGAAAATCAGCTCCGGTTTGGCTCATGGCTTTCACGTGCACGTTTTCCTCTGCCTGGGAAGTGCAGGTTGGGGCACCCCTCTTATGTCGTCCCAGCACTGTGCTTCTCCACTTCACGGGACTCATCACCACATCAATAAATAGTTATTTGTGTATGGTCTATTTAATGTCTGTCTTCTTCAATGGATTACAAGCTCTATGGGATAGGAATCAAGCTTGTCTATTCTTCCCCAAAACTCCAGAACCCGGTAGAGGGCTAAATATTTGTTGAAAGAATGAATAAATGTTAATATGCGTATATAGATGTAATCTGTACCATAGTCGATCTCCATCTTCTTAGCATGTCTGTGTGTCTAGTGCGCATGTGTGTGTGAAGTTCCTGTGCTTTTGTTTACCGTGTACTTTTAAACAGAACTGTGTTTTCAACCATTGGATTATGAATATTTGCTTATTCCACTGGAAATTTTACAATCTCCTGTAAAATAGTGGCTGCGATTAGCAAAAGTTGCTCTCTGAGACTTCAGAACATAGGCTTTGTAGTTCAGCTGCCACCTGCTCGGTGGTAGTTATTTGAGCACACTGTGCTTGTTTCCTCATCTGTGCAGAGGGCATAAGAATGGCACCTACTGCATGCAGTTATTGCGAAAATTAAATTCGATAACACTTGTAAAGCCCTTAGCAGAGCGGTGGGTACATCGTAATTGCTCAGTAAATGTTAGCTGATATTACTACTACTCTTGTTATTTCTTACGTTCTATTTTCTGGGTGGTCTACACATGAGCCGTTGATTACTCTTCATTGTGACATTCCAGAAGTTTGCCTATAGAACTTCTCTGTCTTATTATTATAACATAAACTGTAAACAAAGAAAATGTCTTTTCCTGCCAATAGAGAATGAGATGTAGTTTGAAAATAACTAATTTCAATTAAGGCAAATGTAAAGTCCATTGTGACATACTTGTAGTTTTCCTTTACTGCTTTTGATATTCATTCATGATGGATTAGCTAAAACCTCTGAGAGAAAAAAAAAAAATCTTTCACCTGAGTATCCACTATTTGGTCTCAGATATTATCCTAACCTGTCCTAAGAGATCATCTCATACTACAGGCTCACTTTAGCATGAATATTGTTATAAAAAGAATTCTTAAGGAGATAGAGGCAAATTCCTGTATCTTATAGCTTAAATACCAGCTTTTCTGAATAATGCAATTTGAAATTGCCAGGGCTACTAATACAAACACAAACATCTGAATTTAAAATAGAACGACCATCCTGCATTATCATTCTGATGAGCAAGTCTGTCAAGAACTTATGTGCCGTGCTGTGAGGTTTTCTAGTAAAAGAAACTTGATTCCAGAAACACAGACAACTCTCGAACGATTATTTTATTCAAAATGCCCTAAAACTCCGGAGTTACAAATAAAATTCTAAGCTAATTTAATATGCACTTATCATTCAAAAGTAGTGAACGCAATATTACTCGCTAGAAGCATTGTCAAATGTAGACCTATTCACTTACCTTTAAACTAACAAATCTTTAATTTAAAAATATCTGTAAGAAGATCATGGGAAGGGCTGGCCCGTGGCTCACTCGGGAGAGTGTGGTGCTGATAACACCAAGGCCGCGGGTTCGGATCCCATATACGGATGACCGGTTTGCTCACTGGCTGAGCGTGGTGCTGACACCACCAAGTCAAGGGTTAAGATCCCCTTACCGGTCATCTTTAAAAAAAAAAAAAAAAAGATCATGGGAAGAAAACTGCATGAATTGTCAGAAGCTGCACCTGGGCTGAGAAAGCACATGTGCTTGTTTGTCCATTCAAACTAGATTAACTGCATTTTGAGGTTTTAGGTTATGCATTTTGCTTTAAATGTTAGGTTTAACATTTTGCTTTATATAAACCTCATTTAATTTAGGCATAATACCTCTAAAACTGCTTTCTTTGTCTAGGATTTTGGTCCACTTTACACTTCTTCATTACTTTGCAATTATATTATAGTAACTGCATTTTTGTTATAATGGAATATTTCTCTCAAAATTGCAGTTCCTATTGATGAATTTCAGGTTTCATCCAGTGTCCAGCTCTGAAACTAGAATAAAACCAAGCATCCCTGATAAATAGAATATTAGAGGCCATTCACCTCTCCTTTTTTTTTTTTTAATTACATAGAGGTTGTTTATCAAGAAAACCCCCTATTATATCTGAAAAAAATTGTAGTGCTTACCAAAATGGCTTATATTTACATGTATATGTGTATTCTAAAAATTAATTTGAGGTTTTTTCTATATTTTGAACTGCTCCCAAGAGCTTAATTCATAAGTGATTTTATTGCACCTAACCACTGATTAATTTTTTTATTATGAGAACTTTTAAACACATATAAAAGTCAAGAGGAGTATAATGAGACCCCAATATAGCCAGCACCTAGATTTGACATTAATTAACATTTTGCCATATTTACCATATTTGTTTTAAAGCAAATCCCAGGCATTTCACTCTTAAATAGTTCAATAAGCATTGTTAAAACAACAAGATATTTTCTTATATAACCACTATATTGATATTATGATACCCAGCAAAATTAACAATAATTTCTGTCCATTTTTCAAATTTCCTTGATTATTTTCAAGATATATTTTTATAGAGAGGTCCTCTTGTTTTTTTTCCATGCCAAGAGATTTGTTAAAGAAACAGAGTCATTAGTCCCGTGAAATGTCCTATATTTTGGAGTTTTCTGATTGTTAGCTTGAAGTATCATCTAAGTAATTCCTCTGTACCTGGTATTGCCTGAAAATAAGAAGTTAGATCTTAAAACCGGGAGAGATTTTAGCTTAAGATTTTTGCAAGAACCTTTTAGGTGAGTACTGTGAACTTTCTATTGCTTCTCACAGGGGGATGTCTGGGTGTTCCACTCTTAGGAGGCTAGGCATGATCGGGTGGTGCAGACAACAATCCCCCCATTATAATGTTGACTTTTCCCCCCTATACTGTGGGTGGGTATGTTGATACCTTTCAAATATCCAGTTCCCTATAAATTTTTCACCTAATCCTTTTGCATAAATTTTGGTGATAGTTGCCTGAATCATTTATTTCACTGGGGGATGAATACCTGAGATTTTAGAATTTTGTCATTTCTTTCACATGTATTAACTAAAATTATTTTGCTTAAAAAAGTATTATTCATCAACAAAGGCAATTTAGGCCTTTTGAAATACAATTTATATACGCCAAATAAATCTTCAATTGTTTGCTTAAATGTTTTCAGAGTATAAATTTGATGTACCCGCCACCTCTAAAGGTGACAAATGAGTCTTGAGGATTTTTCACTCTTTTCATTATCTTTTTGAACTCACGGGTTTTTATTATATTCAATATATTTCAACCAACTTTAATCATTATTCTTTTTTGGTTGCTCCCATCTTTGGGCAGTGAGAGCCCTTTAGCATGGCTTCTATGTTCTTTTGGCATGTTCTCAGTAGTCTTGGATAGCTTCCTTTCTTTCTGGCACAACAGAATGTCCTAGGGTCACCTTGTCCTTCTGCAGAACTGGACCTAGACTCAACCATTTCTCCAAGGAGTCATAGTTTATCTTAGTTTCTCTTAATGACCAATTTTTTTTCCTACTTAAAAATACTTGTATTTCAAAATGAATCTGGGTTCAACTACATTGTCAGGTTGAAAATCAGCTTATTTCAAAGACTAAAAACCCACTTATGTGCTGCTTGCCAAAGACTTTTTAATTAACATAATCATCAGGCATACACAGTAAGATTATCAAAGAGCTCTGGGCATTTCCTCACTGGTACTCCAATACTCATGTTAAGTTCATACAAGACCATTTTATCCCCACTTAATAAGGTGAGCTGAATAAAAAAGCAGAAATTTAATTGTCTAGAATGTTACACATATGTAAACCTTAAGGCATTCATCATGTTCTCTCACTATTAACAAACCTAGTCAAGGCTTTAAAGAAATTGTATAAAGCAGTCCAAAAATTATTATGCAAGTGTACCGACAGTTATTCAATTAAAGTTTAGTTAAATAAATAATTAAAAAGAAGTGTTTTTATTGTAATTTTAATATTTTATTCCACATAAAAATGGATAAGGATTGACCAGGGACATAATGTCGTGATTAGAGCAGACATTCATTTATTTATTCAGTCAATAAATATTTATGTGTCTGGAAATCTGAGGCACTAATATTTAGTTCTTATAGCTGAGATGTTTTAAATTAATTTCTAGAATAGGAAACTTTTTGAGGGAATGAAAATCCATCACAATTGAACTATTTCCACAACTGTCAAAGGTGGGATAAACAGATCATGACGCATTCAAAAGACCTAGACATATGAAGAAGAAATTGGCCTAATTTCCCCAGATAGTAAATCCCTGGAGGTCTTTGGCACTCTGCAGTTGACAGTCCCTTGTTTTTCACTGTGGTTTGGGTTAGATTTTCAAGCCATAAATCTGCCTTATTCTCCTTTTGCTTGTCAACTTGTCATTATCACCTTTCCAACCAGCCCCCACCACCTCATTGTCTGGCATCCTATGTACCAGAGTAAACTTGAGTCAGATGTATTCTTCCCTAGAGGATTCTCTGTGGCTGAAGGCCCAAGAGATTTCCAATAGGGACACTTTTCCATTTGAGTTTGCCTCTGTCAGTAGACACCTTGTCAGCAGAGCTGTTACTTCTGAGTGTTGCCTGATAGCTCACCTCTGCAATTTAAAGGGCACATTGCGGAAAGAACTCTATTCCAGAAAACAAACATCCTAGCCTCCCTTTAAGCCTTCCTCTGACCCATTCTGTGCGATCTTGGCCAAGTCACTGGCCTTCAGATACACTCAGTTTTCTCATCTCCAGATGATCTCAGAGGATCATGATGACTCCAATTCTTTTTCCCAACTAAAGTTAAATACATCTCTCCAAAATCCTATAAATCCACATTGTCGAGAAAGACATGCTGAAAGAGAGCTGGGCTACTTTTCTCATTTATATCACCAGACTTCAGTTCTTTTCAGCTGGTACAGACTCAAATAAAATTAAGTGGAGAATTAACAAAAGTAGGCTGAAAAAGCAAAAATTGTGGACTCAGAAACCACCATCATCAACTTGACTTTTTCAGAATAGATGGGCTGCAAAATAGAATGGATGGGATTCACCAGAAAATAATCCAATTCCTCGTTTAACTTTGCAGGGACACTACATTGCTTCAGAGTAACTTGAATGAGGTAAACCTAAAAGCTCCTCCTCCTGGTGATGGGTGTACCCTTGGAAGCTGTGTAGCAAAATAGTTAAGAGCGTGTGCTCTAGAGTCAGTCGAACTAATTTTAAATCTTAACTTACACCAACTAGCAAGTTACTTAACCTCTCTTTACTTCAATTTTCTTATCTGTAAAATGTGAGTAGTAATAGTCCTTCCTTTATTAATAAAGTTCTGAGACAGTGCCTGGTACATCCTCAGTCTTCAAAATGTTAGCTGGTTACCAGGCTACCACTCCTGACCCAAAAAGAGAAAATTGGATTTCCTTCAACATATCCCCATCACCATTCATTACCCACCTCAAAAAGCTCAAGAGTCACTACATTTTTTACTGAGCACATAGTACCTGTGGGGACAGTTAAATCTTCAAGGCAGTCCAATAGAGAAACCGTAACTTCCAAATATTTCTCAAACACTTTCTTCAAGTTAATACCTATCCCGTTGCAAATCAATCAAACCCATGCTGGCCTATTATTGCTTTCCTGAGAGCGGCTCAGAAATTCTGTCTCCTGGCAAGAGAAGTAATTCACCTCTTCTGCATTTTTTTCCCTGAAAGGTCATAACTATTTGTGGTCTTAGAAATACACATGAACGCTGAACTGTGTAAGTCTTTCCCTTTTAACAAATACTTCAGCCCACTATCCTACACCACAGACCTCAGCAGCTTTCACTTCCTATATTCATAACCAATGGCTTGAACAAAGATTAAGCACGTCCTGTCCCCATGGTTACTGCAGTGGCTATAATATTTTCAAAAGAAAAATTTATAAAAAGATTTCACTAAATGCAAAATTTCTCCAAATTCCTTCACGCATGCTAAATGTGGGAAGAAAATGAGACTTACCTTCAAAAAAGTACTTTTTTTTTCTTTTCTGCTGTGAGGACTAGCCAGAGAAGCCTGAAACTATAAAAACATGCCTGAGGGGGTTATTTGCCTGTAAATTATAAATAGATTTCACATTTATAGTTCAATAGATCATTTTGGAAATTTCCCAGCAGCTTTCAGGAAAAACAATTTCTCAGGTGCTTACATGAAATGATTGAGGCAAAATGGACTTTTCTGTACAAAGCATTAATTCTGGTTCACATTTTAAACCATGTATTTTTGAGTATATATAGAATGTGATACTGTGTCTTTCTTAGCTACTTGTAAGCAGGACACAGTGGATTAATTCACCAACTTGGAAACCCTTGTTTCAATCACAGCTGACAAAAAAAGAAGGAAAAAAAAAATGTGTTCTTACCTCAGAAGCCAAAAAGACAGACGTACTTGGGAGAGCAGTGTTGTAGGTATGTGTTAAGGGGCTTTTTGGGGAATGAGAAAAGAGCATTGCTACAATAAAGCTTTTTATTAACCCTCTATTTGATAAATTCACTTGCATTTTCGCTTCAAATTAACAGGCTTTCCCACTTAGACACAGTTTAACATTAAGAAATATACAATCTTTTGTAGAAGAAAAAAATAGTATCAATTTCACAACCACCATTACAAGGAAACTTTTTCCAGTTGCAAAAATACGAGCCCCTCAATAATACTATCAATAATGATAATGATACGGATGGCTGTAGCGGACAGTGTCATCACACCTGGAGCACGCGTCCCCCAACTGCTGTGTGCGTCGGCTGATAACACCTAAACGTGTGATTGAGTACACTCTTTATGCGTGTGTATGTTGGGGGGTGGGGGGCAGACAGTGTAGACCACAGTCAGTTACTGACACATGTTGGTGTTAAAGACTGACCCCCCCTTACCGCAGGTGGGTCCACAAGGGGAAGGTGGTCTCTGGGGAAACCACACTCTTGTTTAGTTTTTCCCCCTGCCCTACCCATGCTTCTCACCCGTCTTCTCCAGAGAGCACTCTTCCAATAATGACATGAACAAGAATCCAACCTAAGAGTTGGTATGGCACATGGTCCTAGGAAGCATTGCTAAGGATGGGATTCTCTGGCTGGGTCACTAGCCTGCTGGATGGAAGGAGAAACATGTCCACTTGTGGGAGGTGGGGTGCTACTACTCCATGGCACACTGGGTGCTAAGACCTTACCTGTTGTGAACTGGGATGGGATACAGGTGGAAAGAGATGCTTTAACTGGTGCAATGAGATAGGCATTTAGAAGATGTGGGAGAAACAGAAATTATAAGGACTGGGGAACTGATTTAATAAAGAGAAGTGACTGGCAGATATATTGATGAATAATTTAAAACAAAAGAAAAAAATGTCTTGCAGATTTTACAATGACCCCCATCTCCTGTGGCTTGAAGACTTTACTGTAAGAATGGCAGAACTTGAGAGAAGCCTGGATTCCCAGCAAAGGCCAGTCTTTCAGGCCAAAGTCAGGGCCTTGATGGAGAAGAGGTGAGACTCTGAGAATTGGGATGGGGCAATCTGGGTAGATGCACTTGAGAACCTTGATGCCCCAGTTCCCTTAAGGTCCCTGGGTCTGCAGTGGAGGCCCACTCCCCACTGCTTGAGGATAGAGCCACACTCTCCCACCGTCCCCCTACCCTCCCCCCCCACACCCTAATTTGGAGAGACTTCACCTCAGACAAGTGCCTTGCCAGGCAGTGCTCACCCTTCTCGTGATCTGCCCCATATCCCCTCCTGGCCAGCAGACCCATAATTAGAGTCAAATCGTAGCACCACCCAACCAAGAAAGTGCTGGGTATGCAAGGATAGAGAAGGGCTTCCTTCCCAGGGAGCCACAGCACCTGGTTGACAGGAAAAACAGGAGCTGGGATGCAGGTCAGGAAAGAGAGGATTGCGGAACATGAGTAAAACTGCAGAAAGGATGAGGTCAGGATTTCCATTGCTATTTTCCATTAATTTTGGGTATTCATCACTTTATTCCTGGGGTTGTAAACTGTTTGGTCAGCATGATTTTTAGAACACATACATAGTTTTTCATTTGAATGCTTTTATGTAGATCCCCCTGCTCCCCACTCTGTTACGTGCAATGGCTTTGCTTGTTCGCGTTACCTCCTTGGCCCTTAAGGATATTTGTTAGTAGTCCTGCTCTTGTCTCTGTCCCTTTGCCTTTAGGCATCAATGAAAAAAATAGTGTATTAGTCCATTTCCATTGCTTATAACTAAGTATGCAGAACTGGGTGATTTATAAAGAAAACAAAATTTATTTGCTTACAGTTTTGGAGGCTGGAAAGTCCATGGTCCAGGGAACACATCTAGTGAGGGTCTTGGTGGTGGTGACAGTGATGGCAGGGTGTCACATTGCCAAATGGCAGAGCAGAGAGACAGACTGTCTTCTCTCTTCTTTTAAAGCCCTCGGAACCATGCCCCTGACCACCATTTTTTTTTTTTAATTTTCTTTTGTCGATATACATTGTGGCTGATTATTGTTCCCCATCACCAAAACCTCCCTCCCTCCTCCCTCCCCCCTCCCCCCCAACAATGTCCTTTCTGTTTGCTTGTCGTATCAACTTCAAGTAATTGTGGTTGTTATATCTTCTTCCCCCCTCCCAGTTTTTTTTTTTTGTGTGTGTGTGTGTGTGTCTGTGTGTGTGTGTGTGTGTGTGTGAATTTATATATTAATTTTTAGCTCCCACCAATCAGTGAGAACATGTGGTATTTCTCTTTCTGTGCCTGACTTGTTTCACTTAATATAATTCTCTCAAGGTCCATCCATGTTGTTGCAAATGGCAGTATTTCATTCATTTTTATAGCTGAGTAGTATTCCATTGTGTAGATGTACCACATTTTCCGTATCCACTCATCTGATGATGGACATTTGGGCTGGTTCCAACACTTGGCTATTGTAAAGAGGGCTGCGATGAACATTGGGGAACAGGTATACCTTCGACTTGATGATTTCCATTCCTCTGGGGATATTCCCAGGAGTGGGATAGCTGGGTCGTATGGTAGATCTATCTGCAATTGTTTGAGTAACCTCCATACCATTTTCCATAGAGGCTGCACCATTTTGCACTCCCACCAACAATGTATGAGAGTTCCTTTTTCTCCACAACCTCGCCAGTGTTTATCGTTCAGGGTCTTTTTGATTTTAGCCATCCTAACTGGGGTTAGATGGTATCTCAATGTGGTTTTGATTTGCATTTCCCGGATGCTGAGTGATGTTGAGCATTTTTTCATATGTCTGTTGGCCATTTGGATATCTTCCTTAGAGAAATGCCTACCTAGCTCTTTTGCCCATTTTTTAATTGGGTTGCTTGTTTTCTTCTTGTAAAGTTGTTTGAGTTCCTTATATATTCGGGATATTAATCCTTTGTCAGATGTATATTTTGCAAATATTTTCTCCCACTCTGTTGGTTGTCTTTTAACTCTGTTAATCGTTTCTTTTGCTGTGCAGAAGCTTTTTAGTTTGATATAATCCCATTTGTTTATTTTTCCTTTGGTTGCCCGTGCTTTTGGGGTCGTATTCATGAAGTCTGTGTCCAGTCCTATTTCCTGAAGTGTTTCTCCTAAGTTTTCTTTAAGAAGTTTTATTGTTTCAGGGTGTATATTTAAATCCTTAATCCATTTTGAGTTGATTTTAGTATACGGTGAGAGGTATGGATCTAGTTTCATTCTCCTGCATATGGATATCCAGTTATTCCAGCACCATTTGCTGAAGAGGCAGTCCCTTCCCCAGTGAATAGGCTTGGTGCCTTTGTCAAAGATCAGATGGCAGTAAGTGTGTGGGTTGATTTCTGGATTCTCTATTCTATTCCATTGGTCAGTGTGTCTGTTTTGATGCCAGTACCATACTGTTTTGGTTATTATAGCTTTGCAGTATAGCTTAAAGTCAGGTAGTGTTATGCCTCCAGCTTTATTTTATTTGCTCAGCATTGCTTTGGGTATGCATGGTCTTTTATTGTTCCATATAAATGTCTGGATGGTTCTTTCCATTTCTGAGAAAAATGTCTTTGGAATTTTGATGGGGATTGCATTGAATTTGTATATCACTTTGGGTAGTATGGACATTTTCACTATGCTAATTCTTCCAATCCAAGAGCATGGGATATCTTTCCATCTTCTTCTATCCTCTCTAATTTCTCTCAGCAGTGGTTTGTAGTTCTCATTATAGAGATTTTTCACCTCCTTGGTTAACTCAGTTCCTAAGTATTTTATTTTTTTGGTGGCTATGGTAAATGGGCAGGCTTTCTTGATTTCTCATTCTGCGTGTTCACTATTGGAGAAAAGAAATGCTACTGATTTTTGTGTGTTGATTTTGTATCCTGCTACTGTGCTAAAATCATTTATCAATTCCAAGAGTTTTTTTGTAGAGGTTTTAGGCTGTTCGATATATAGGATCATGTCATCTGCAAACAGGGACAGTTTGACTTCATCTTTTCCAATCTGGATGCCCTTTATTTCCTTCTCTTCTCTGATTGCTCTGGCTAGTACTTCCAACACTATGTTGAATAGGAGTGGTGAGAGTGGGCATCCTTGTCTAGTTCCTGTTCTTAAAGGAAAAGCTTTCAGCTTTTGCCCATTCAGGATGATATTGGCAGTGGGTTTGGCATCTATGGCTTTAATTATGTTTAATTATACTTTCCCTCTATACCTAACTTATAGAGGGTCTTTGTCATTAATGTGTGCTGAACTTTATCAAATGCTTTTTCAGCATCTATAGAGATGATCATATGGTCCTTGTGTTTGAGTTTATTAATATGGTGTATCACATTTATTGATTTGCGTATGTTGAACCAACCTTGCATCCCTGGGATGAATCCCACTTGATCGTGATGAATAATTTTTCATATGTGTTGCTGTATTCTGTTTGCTAGTATTTTAGTGAGGATTTTGGCATCTATATTCATCAAGGATATCAGCCTGTAGTTTTCTTTTTTGGTTATATCTTTACCTGGTTTTGGTATCAGGATGATGTTTGCTTCATAGAATGAGTTTGGGAGATTTGCGTCCGTTTCAATCTTTTGGAATAGTTTGTAAAGAATCGGTGTCAATTCCTCTTTGAATGTTTGGTAAAATTCTGCTGTGAATCCATCTGGTCCTAGGCTTTTCTTTGTTGGGAGCCTTCTGATAACAGCTTAAATCTCCTTTATTGTTATTGGTCTGTTCAAATTTTCTACATCTTCATGGTTCAGTTTTGGGAGATTGTATGTGTCCAGAAATTTATCCATTTCCTCCAAGTGTTAGGTTGTTCACTTGCCATCTTTCCATTCTTCTGAAGTGAGCATTTAATGCAATAAATTTCCCCCTTAATACTGCTTTTGCAGTATCCCACAGGTTTGGGTATGATGTATCATTGTTTTCATTAGTTTCAAGAAATTTTTTGATTTCCTGCTTGATTTCTTCTTGGACCCATATGTCATTAAGTAGAATGCTGTTTAATTTCCATGTGTTTGTATAGTTTCCAGAGTTTCGTTTGTTATTAATTTCTAGTTTTAATCCATTGTGGTCTGAGAAAATACATGGGATAATTCCAATTTTTTTGAATTTATTGAGACTTGATTTGTGACCTAATATGTGATCTATCCTGGAGAATGATCCATGTGCTGCTGAGAAGAATGAATATTCTGAGGTTGTTGGGTGGAATGTTCTGTAGATATCTGCCAATTCCAATTGGTCTAGAGTCTTGTTTAGATCTTGTGTTTCTCTACTGATTCTTTGCCTAGATGATCTGTCTAATATTGACAGTGGAGTGTTCAGGTCCCTTGCTATTATGGTATTAGTGTCTATTTCCTTCTTTAGGTCTAATAGAGTTTGTTTTATAAATCTGGCTGCTCCAACATTGGGTGCGTACATATTTATGATTGTTATGTCTTCTTGATGGATCAGTCCTTTTATCATTAAGTAGTGTCCCTCATTGTCTCTTTTTATGGTTTTTAGTTTAAAGTCTATTTTGTCAGATATAAGAATAGCTACTCCAGCTCGTTTTTCTTTTCTGTTTGCATGGTAAATCTTTTTCCATCCTTTCACTCTTAGTCTGTGTGAATCTTTATGGGTGAGGTGGGTCTCTTGTAGGCAGCATATAGTTGGGTCCTGCTTTTTGATCCAGTCAGCCAGTCTGTGTCTTTTAATTGGGGAATTTAAGCCTTTAACATTAAGAGTTGTTATTGAAAGGTGTTGATTTATTCCTAGCATTTTATTGGTTGTTTGGTTGTCTTAGGTGTCTTTTGTTCCTTGCTTTCTGATTTACTGTTTGGTTTCTTTGTTGGTTCCTTAGGTTGTAGATAGTGTTTTTGTTAGCTTGTTTTCTCTTCATGAATGCCATTTTTATTGTACTAGTGGGTTTAGATTTTTCTTGGGTTTTTATGGCAGTGGTAGTTATTTTTCAGGAACCAAACCCAGTACTCCCTTGAGGATTTCTTGTAAGGGTGGTCGTGTGGTAGTGAACTCCCGCAGTTTTTGTTTGTCTGAGAAATATACTGTTTGCCCTTCATTTCGGAAGGATAGCCTTGCAGGGTAGAGTATTCTTGGCTGGCAATCTTTGTCTTTTAGTATTTTGAAAATATCATCCCATTCCTTTCTAGCTTTTAGGGTTTGTGATGAAAAGTCTGATGTTAGCCTGATTGGGGCTCCCTTATAGGTGATTTGACGCTTCTCTCTTGCAGCTTTTAAGATTCTCTCTTTGTCTCTGAGTTTTGCCAATTTGACTATGACATGTCTTGGAGAAGGCCTTTTGGGGTTGAATACGTTTGGAGATCGTTGAGCTTCCTGGATCTGAAGATCCGTGATTTTTCCTATACCTGGGAAGTTTTCTGCCACTATTTTGTTGAATATGTTTTCAATGGAATCTCCATTTTCCTCCCCTTCTGGAATACCCATGACTCGGATATTTGAGCGCTTAAGGTTGTCTGATATCTCTCTCAGATTTTCTTCAATGTCCTTGATTCTTTTTTCTTCCTTTTTGTCTGCTTGTGTTATTTCAAACAGCCCATCTTCAAGTTCAGAGCTTCTCTCTTCAACTTCGACAAGCCTGCTGGTTAAACTCTCCGTTGTGTTTTTTATTTCGCTGAATAACTTCTTCAGTTCAACAAGTTCTGCTACATTTTTTTTCAGGACATTGATTTCCTTGTACATTTCCTCTTTCAGATCCTGTATACTTTTCCTCATTTCATCATGATGTCTAGCTGAGTTTTCTTGTATCTCATTCAGTTTCCTTAGAATTATCACTCGAAATTCCTTGTCAGTCATTTCAAGGGCTTCTTGTTCTATAGTATCTAGAGTTTGAGATTTATTAACTTTTGGTGGTGTACTTTCTTGATTTTTTGTATTTCTGGTGTCTTTTTTTTGGTGTTTATTCATTGTGGCAGGGGGTTTCACAGTCCACCGGTTTGAGACTAATGACTAACTAAGATGTTGCTGTGGTTGCCAATTTCGTATGGCTACCTCAGTGACTGCTCTGTTGGCCTCTAGTGCCTTGTGTGTATTGTTGCCTCGGGTCTTGGGCCTCTCCGGGGAGCCACTGTTCTAGTCAGCTTGGACTATGCTGGGCTGGTGGATCACGTACCACAGGGTGTGTGATCTCTGTTGAGCTTTCACTTCCTGTGCAGGACTTCTCCCTGTTCCGTGTGCTCTGGCCCAGGCTGTTGGATCGTGCAGTGGCGACCCCACAGGGTGTGTGGTTTCTGTCGAGTCTCCGCCTCCTTGGCTGCATGTCTCCCCACTCTGTGTGCACTGTGCTGGGCTGGGACGTGTCTTCTGCAACCCTCGTCTATCAGCTGGGCCTTCAAGACCCTGCTCGGCACCGCCTCGCCCAGGAAGTCTACCAGGTTTCTGGTAGGCACAGACGACGGGTCGCTCTGGGTGCCTTTGTAGCACTGTGTAGATCTTTCTCGAGACTTGTTCACCTTTGTATCCCCCCAGCATGGATCAAGTCTAGCGCCCGCCTGCAGCCTGCTCTCCGGCAGGTTCAAGCGGACTTGGGAAGTCTCCTACCACACTATTCCCAATCAGAAATTGGTTAGGCTTTTTTCCGAACTGGTGGCCGCAGAGATGGTATCTGCCTCCCAGTAACAGGAAGTTTACCGGGGGCCAGAGTCCAGGGTGTGGTGGAGTGACAGTCGGCCCCGCCTGTACTTCCTTGCCCTCCCAACACTGGCCGGGGACGCCCCCCGCCACCAGCCCTGCCAGAGAACCGCAGAGGGAGTGGGAGGGGAGGCCGGCCCGCAGGCCCCGGTAAGCCCCGTGCTGGGGAAAGCAAGTGGGAAGGCTCAGTGAGGAGCCGAGCCGGGTGTAGCTGCCAGCACCTGGGAAAATGGAGGCAGCCCCAGGGCGGTGAGTGACCTGGTTATGCAGGCGGAAGCCGGGTGGGTGTCAGACCCCCAAGCAGGGCTGGGCCAGGGGTCACTCACAGGGCTGTGCCAGGTCGGGCGCTCACTCTCTGCCTCTGGTTTGTCGCCTTCCCCATTCTCAGCCACTGCCACCTCGGGCTGTTCAGTCGGTCCCACGGCACGGCTCGGGCGCTCCCAGGAATCTTCTTTAATGCCAGCCTGAAACCTCGAATCCTGAATAGGGCAGCTGGCCGCCTTCAGTGCGTCCCCGGCCTCCGGATCCTGTCTGCATCCACAGCAGCCCTGGCGCCGTGTTCCCTGTTTAGAGACTCGCTTTTGCAGCGAAGAAACAGTTCTTTTCCTGCTCCACACTTCAAAGCTGTTGCCTGTAAATGAGGCAGCCTCTCCTGCCAGGGGCAAAGTGGCGGTCAGCCCCCACGACCGGCCAGCAGCAGCAGTCCTCCCTTAAGAGATGGCGAGAGGAAGGTCCACAAGTTTCCCGGCTGCCTGAGGCCCAGTGGCCACCTTTTCCACCTCAGCTACTACACGCCAACCGCCGCAGCCACTGCCATCTTGAAACCGCCCCTGACCACCATTTTTAATCCATTCACTATGGAAGGTCCTACAATCCAGTCACCTCTTCAAGGCTCCACCTTTCAATTACCATAATAGGATTTCCCACCCTCTTAACAGTCTTGGGGGCCAAGATTCTAATACATAAAACTTGGGGGATACAATTCAAGCTTCAGTGAGTTTTGGAGGGACACAGTTCAAGCCACTACAAATAGTATTGCTTTTTGAACTCTCAGAGATGACTTCTTGCCTTTTCTTTTTAGCATCTCAGTTCATTTTTAGCATCTCCATTCATGTAAACTTGGCTGTTTGTTTTTTGTATTTAATTTCTCTGTTTAACTTTAATTAATCTCTTATTTATTCATTCTAATCCAAACTTCTAGTTCTTCAGATTGCCTTCCAAAGCTTTTATGTGTTGTTAGCCACTATTCGTGTCTGTGAGCTTAGTGATCAGTTACTTGTCACACATGGTATTTATAAAATGACATGTATTACAATAAACGTGAAATTTTCTATTTTAGTAGGAAAAGATAATTTTCCACTAAATTTTTAAGGTATTATTAATTTTTGATTATGTACTATTTTATTTATCAGCCACCTTGCTTAAATGCATTATTTCATAATCCTCATAACAGCCCTGTAAAGTAGTTAATATTGTCTCTATTCTACAGATAATAGGAAACAAGAGAAAGAGAAGTTAACATCTTCAATGTCATACACACAGTGGTTGACAAAGCTGGATTGAACTTCATTGACCTGAGCCCAGTGCTGTGCTTTTAATCACAGTGCTTTCTAACATTCCAGTTACTGTCTTATAAATATCAGTTTATTCTAGAATAAACTCTTAAATCTCACAGTAACAGCCTTAAAAATTTAACAAAGTTTGGAAAAAAAATACTTTCACAAAACGGTTGGACAGCTTTTTTTACTATTTTCCAAAACATACAAATAGAAAGGCAGAAAAAAAAAAAACCTATACATCTAAAATTGTAAAACAGAACAAAGAAAATCCCCAAATCCCCCCTTTTCAAGTTTTCTGTCCTTGTTGACCTATTTATTAATACTTTTGACTCTAAATTCCTCTTCCTCACTTTTTAAGTAGTGATTGAAAGTATGAAATAGAATGTAATGAATATCCTGTTATCCTGTGTATCTAAAACTACATAAGTGCCAACCATACGAAAATGTAAAATATCCCATTAAACCTGTCAGCATTGTGGAAGCCCTGCCTCCTACATGGGGCCAAAAGAGCCTCACCGGATCGAGCCCCAGCCCACACGTACAGCTACGCTTGCCTTCCTCGCCTTCCTCCAACCACACTAACTTTCTTTCAGTTCTTCCAAGGAGCCAGCTGCTCCCCATCTCAGGACCATCACACTTTCCACTGCTGCCTTCCCCTGGCCTAACTCCTGCTTTCTTCTCCTCCTTCTGGTCTCAGCCTCAGTGCCAGCTCCTCAGAGAAGTTATCCTGTCCCCTATAAACTTGGTTAGATTACAACATTTCACAGTGTAACTTTGCCCTGTAGTTGGCATCAGCACTGTAGTTTAACATCTGTGTTCCCAGATCAACTATAAGCTCTGCCAGGGCAGCCTCATTTTATACCCAGCACTTTGTACAGCCACTGCAACATAAATAGAGTCTCAATATTTTTTGAATGAGTGAATGAATTGAATATAAATATTAATGAATAAATGAAGTGAAGAGAGAATGGACCATAGCCAGAGAATTTTTGCTAATCATCACAGGTTGGTTTAATTGGCTTTACACCACACACACACACACACACACACACACACACACACACACACATTCCCCCCTTACACCAAACCCACTCACTTCTTAGTAACACTTCTCTTGTTTTCCTAGTGGATAGGGTTCCATAATCTAGGCTGGCATGGAGCGCGATGATTGCATATTGTGGAAGAGCTCATGCTGCGTCTCCTTCAGCCAGGCATGAGCAGGCAAGTTTTAGCCCTCAGTGATTAACCCCTATGACACCTTTCAAACACTCTCTATTCGTCATTCAATAATATGCACAATGCTTTGAAACTAAACATTCTCATTATCTGTAATGACTCTTTGAGGCACGTGAGATGTTAACAAGGGTAAGTGCAATTATCCAGCTTTGCAGTAAGAAGTCATATTTATTGATACTGTGATTAGAAGTCACTAAATATAGATGGGGTAATCTTACACTTAGTCCTAATGCAAGCAGATGATTGAAAAGCACCTTTTCCAGATGGGTGGGCCAATTGAAATCAGGTGATTACATCACGTTTATATGAGTCAGTCCAAGGGTATAAGGTAGGATGATTATCAAAGGCATTGTTGAAGAGTATTGAGGCAGAGATCTCAGTAGCAACACTTGAGAGGGCAAGACTGAGAGAAAGAGAAAGAAAGTAAAGCAGCAAATCTATGTCCCCCATCCCATTTGCAGTGCCAGGGCAGTATCTACAGAAGAAGCCTACTCTGCCCCACTCCCTCACCCCAGTCCATTCATTTCACTCAGACCATAGAGTCCAGATGACCCTGAGAACCAAGGAGTCTGTTACTGGTTCCCATAGCTGCTGCACAATAAACTGACTGGCATTATTTCTCTCCAAACCTGCCTCCTGATATTTCATAAACCTGGCTCTGCCAGTGTCTCCATGTAATCTATACAAACCACCTACAGAAGTTTCAGCAGAGAAAAACATTTACATAAACACAGCAAAGCACCCATAGCTTAGCTTAAGGAAATTCTCTTGCAAAAATGTGACCTTAATTATAAAATATGTATTCGTGAGGATACTCAGTTACAAATGACAGAAACTGAACTCAAGCTGGCTTAGGCAAAAAAAAGGTAATGTATGAGTCCACAGAGGGTAAGGTCAGATCAATACAGCTGGAGCCAGTTGGCAAGTGATATGAGGAGACACCTTTCTCTTTCTCTCTCTCTCCCTCTCTTTCTCTAGCTCTGCATTTTTCTCTGTGGGATACAAACTCATGTAGGCTTTCCCCAAAGGATGCAAAATGGCTCCCAGAAGCACCATTATTATGTTTTATCAGCTTGGCAACTCTAGCAGAAAGGGACCCTTTCTCAATAGCATCACTGGAAATCCCACGATTGAGTAGTAGTATTCTGACTGAGATCAAGTATCCGTCTCTGGACCAGTCAATGGGAATGAAGTGATGGGAAATGCTGATGGGCCAGGTCTGTATCAAATGTCCAAGAAATAAGGTCGGCCTCACACTGAGAATTGGGAAGGGCTGTTGCTCATAGGAAGAGCGAGCTGCAGTACTAGAGGAAGGGGAAACAAATGCCAGGCTGACAACGACATGCCCGTTCCAAAAGGCACAGTCCCCCTGCTTTCTAGAGACATCTATTCCCCTGCCTCATTCCTCAGTTGAATATGTTGGCATTATTCGTTACCCTACAACAATAGTCACATGTCTCGCTCTTTATACGGTGATTACTACGTGCAGTTTACATGTTTTCACTCATATACTCCTCACAAAGCCATGTGAAACTGGTACTATTATGACGCACATTCTATAGATGAGGAAACTGAAGCACAGATAGTAATTTGTCAAGTTTGCTTAGCTCGTAAGCAGTGGAACCAGGGATCAAACCCAGCAGGCTGACTCCAGGATATGTACTAATATCCACTTTGCTAATTTTCCTTTGTAATATAGTTTTATTTTTCTTTAGTTTTAGACAACTAGACTGGTTTTTTTTTCAGATTTGTATATTTATTTTGTTAATTTCCTTACAAATGATCATCAAGCATTTTGCTTTACAGATATCAGAACATCACAGCAATTTTCCAGTAAATAAAAGTAAAGTGTGGCAAGTAACAGGAGTCTTTATAAGTTTGCACAGAAGTGTTGTTTGGGTTGGGAGTAGTCAGGTCAGAATTGTTTTGGTTTTTTTTAAATTTAATTTAATTTAATTTTACTTCTCAAAATACATTGTACTTGATTTTCATGCCCCTTGACCCATTCCTCTCCACCCCCTGGCCACCCTCCCAAATCATATCTGTGCACTTGACTTAAATAGTTCAAGGAATTTTTGTGGTTATTCTGTCTTCTTCCCCCTACCCCCATCCTTTATTTGTTTGTGTGTTTATTTATTAATTTTTAGCTCCCAAAAATAAGTGAGAGCATGTGGTATTTCTCTTTCTGTGCCTGATTTGTTTCACTTACTATAATTTTCTCTAAGTCCATCCATGTTGTTGCAAATGGCAGTATTTCATTCTTTTTTATGGCAGAGTAGTATTCCATTGTGTTGATGTACCACAGTTTCCTTATCCATTCATCAAATGATGGACATTTGGGCTGGTTCCAGCTCTTGGTTACTGTATATGGAGCTGCAATAAACATTGGAGTACAGGTATCCCTTCGGCATGATGATCTCCATTCCTCTGGTATATTCCCAGCAGTGGGATAGCTGGGTCATATGGTAGATCTATCTGCAATTGTTTGAGGAACCTCCATAGACAATTAGAGTGTTTAAACTATGGTCTCAAATGCAGGAGTGATGCTTGAAATCTTTTTCTCACCATACTTACATAGACTCTGTAGTGGATGATGGCAATTGAAATTTCTTAAATATATTTACATATTGATTTTTTTTTACTTGATCCAAAAAGCCATAGACAGAGGAACTCTGAAAAATTACCTCCTCTGTAAAAGCATATCTTGAACTTCATATTCACAAACCACTTCCACAAATTTTGCTATATCCATATACCACCTCAGCTATTATTTATCTGCTAGTTTCATTTAACTTTATCTTAAATTGATTCACTTTTTACTTGGCCTTGAAATCGTGGACTTGATGTTCTAATTGTATTGTTTTTCCTGAAAGATATTAAAAATAAAACACTTGGGAAATTCAGATTAAAACCACAGTGAGATACGCCTCACAATCCCAGAATGCGTAAAATTAAAAAGACTTGACTGCAGGACAACTGAACTTCTCCTGCATTATTGAAGGGAATGTGAAATGATAGAACCACTTTAGAAAAAAAATCTGTACGTTTCTTATAGAACTAAAATATACACCTATCCTGTGAACCTATAATTACAATCCTACCCAAGAAGAAAATATATTTACACAAAAAGACTTGTATAAGAATGTCCAAAGCAGCTTTACTCATGGTAGCTAAAAAATAGAAACAGACCAGAGAACGGATAAACAAACTGTGGTATATTCACACAGCAACAAAAAGGAATGAACTAATGATGTGTAGAGCAACAGGGATGAAGAAAGAAATTAGACTGAGTGAAAGATTTACACAAAAGAATACATATCATATAATTCCATTTATTTGAAGTTTTAGAGTGGGTAAACTTATCTATGGTGGAAAAAATAAAAACAGTGGTTACCTGGGGACAGGGGTAGGAACAGGGATTAAGAAGGAAGCGAGGGAGCTTTCTGGGGTGATGGTATGTTCTGAATTTTGATAGGGGGTTGGGTTTATATGTGTATGTATGCATGTTATCAAACAATACATTTTACTCTGAAAGAAAAACTGCAGGCTGTCCCCTGTCTAGGTTCCATCTACAATTTTCAATTTTATGATGGTTCAAAAGCAGTATGTATTCAGTAGAAATCATACTTCGAGTACCCATACAACCATTCTGTTTTTCACTTTCAGTACAGTCCAGTATTCAATAAATTATATGAGATATTCAGCACTTCATTATAAAATAGGCTTTGTGTTAGATGATTTTGCCCAACTGTAAGCTAGCCTAAGTGTTCTGAGTGCGTTTAACTTAGGCCAGGCTAAGCTATGATATTTGGTAGGTTAGGTGTATTAAATGCATTTTCAACTTATGATATTTTCAATTTATGATGGGGCTTATTGGGGCATAACCCCATCATAAGTCAAGGAGCATCTGTATAAATAAATACTGAACTCTCATTAATGATCTGCATGCTGAAGTATTTTGGGAGAAATGTATTGTCATCTGCAACTTACTATGAAATGCATTAAGAATAAGATGGCCAGATCAAGGGATGGATAGGTTAGATACGTGACAAAGCAAGTACAGTAAAATGTTGATGGTAGAATTTAGGTGTTTTATGGGTGTTCACTGTAAAATTCTTTTCACTTTGCTGTATTTTGAAATTTTTCATAATAAAATATTGGATAACAAGTAAATACCTAATCATTAAAATAAAATTTAAAAAACTGTTTGTACAGGTACCACTTAAAAACATTTTACCTCTCTGCAGTAGTACATGTTCACAGTCAGCAAACCCTGCTATAGCAGAAACCTGCTTTTCTTAATGTCTAGAGTTGCAAAAGAGCATTATTCCTGCTCTGCATAAGCCTATAAAGCTGAGTGAAAATTTTATGGTTTAGGTTCATATTCATCTTTCCACTTTTCATGTCAAAAATTATCCATTTCCTCCAATTTGTCTCAACTCCAAACTTTTCTGAAACAAAGGAACAACTGACTAAAATTTGTAAATGACCTCCATTCTCCTTCAGGAAAGGCATTCTTTAGGAAAAGGGAGGGATTTGTCTTGTGGAAGTCTTGGTCACCGCACAAATAAGTCTCTAACTTAAGAGCATGGTGGGAAAAATTCAAAGCTGACAACTATAGAACTTAGGAAGTTTCATAAGTGCCTCCACTTAAACCATTGCCCGAGATACTGTTAAAGTTCAGCAGGAAAGTTTCCATTCATTGTAGGATGCAGTTACCATATATCTGAATCTGATGACAACTAAAATCAATAGTGATTTGGACAAAAATATTTTTTCTGACAAATTAATGACTGCTATTCACAAGATTTAAACAATAGTCCTTAATCAGAAGAAATTGAGAAATCTAGGAACAGCAGAGCAAGCAATATAAAACAAATTAGAATAGGAGATTTAGAGCAAAGACAGAATAAACAAAATGAAAGTAAAATTTTTTTAGCATTGGCAATTACTATCTTGGCCAAGAAAAAATATGCACTACAGACAAATATTCAGGAGTCTGAGAGACTTTCAAGAGCTATTGGCATAGGTTAAATGTGTGGAGGGAATGAAAAATGGTACATGGGCTTTCTACTTGCTATGGTGTCCAAAAATTCAATGCCCATAAAATGCAGAAATCATCTGAGTAGGCAAATATTATGACACTGTTTACTGGAACTGTAATTCAAATGCAAGCTTCCAGTCTGTGCATTAAAATCAAAAAATTAATTCCTATTAGGAAAAAAAATCCCACCATGCTGTTTGCTTAATATCTGTGTACATGTATAAGCTAACACAGAGTAAGAATCAGATCTTTGGGTCTTTTTTTTCCTCATAACATCTACATGAGATGGGATCTACCTTTAGACAGACTACTGAAAACAAGTTTATTTGAATTTTTCAAAAAAAAAATTTTAAATGACAGCGATACAAAAAGAAAAACTATCAAGTAATTATTAAGACTAAGGAAATGTCTGTAAGCCTTCAAAACTATCCCCTAAGAGAAGAGGCCAAACCACTGTGACTGTACCAAACAAAGTTACAGATAGCTGCTAAGATATGTGCGTGTGTGCGTGTGTGTGTGTGCGTGTGAGTGCATATATATATATATACACATATATATACATATATGTGTGTGTATATATATGTATATATAGGAGAAGCTCCTGCCAAGAAAACCAAAACCAGAGTAAGAAAACTATGTATTTGGTCTTGATATCTACCGTTTGGCAAAAATGGAAAATCCTTGCTGAAACCATGTGATGAATAGACACACCAAGACCATGGCAAGGATCATGCATAATGCAGTGGTACAGATGCTGACAGACCCACATGAGGACACTTCCATTTATTTTTCATGGGCTTTGAAAATTGATCTCTAAAGTGGTCCCATGTGAGTGTCTCCTTGGCCCAACTAATCAATGAGAGTACTTTGATTTTCTTTGCATCCAGAATGAATCTATCCATTGTGGCTATGCCCCTTAATTGACAAAATGAAGAGAGGAGAAAGAAGCCAAGTTTCTGATTAAATTAATGTGGCAGTTCTCTGAATTATAAAAGACCTCTTGCAAACCCCAAGTGGATTGTATGATTTTTCTAGGACTAGTTTTTTTTTTGTTTGTTTTGTTTTGTTTTTAAGTGAAAGAACAGTAGGACCAACTCTGACAATCCAGGGCTGAAATGAATTGATGTAGGATTTCTTCCTAAGCCCCCCGAGCTAGAATCACTTCTTTACCTTCCCCAAACTCATGCCAGAGAATTTTCTCATTATCCTGTCTCATCCATCCCTGTCATCCCCTCTCCATTGCACTTCAGTAAAGTACTTCAATCCTTAGAAGCCACCTATGTACGTGAAACTAAAGAAACATTGGCACTAATTGGAATCGGAGGGGAAAGCGCTGTAGTATCCCCACGATGGAGTAAGCGGCCAGATCAGAGTAGAAGTACAGTGCTGCTGTCATTCTCAGTGTCTTCAGTGTGCTGGGGAAGTAGCATCCCGTATGGTGTGCGAGTGGGGAGGGAAGGTGGAGGGTGGAGATTTTAGTTCTGAACTTCTACGATGTTTCCCCATAGATGTCATTTGCACAGTTTGGAAATCATGCTCACAAATCCCTAAAAGGGTCATACCAACCCACTTGGAGAAGCTATTGAAAAGGGACATGTGGCCATCATAATTGTAAATTTTACATAAGCTAAGTATGGTTTGCGCTGAATTCAGGGCCTGGCACAGAGACAGTAAATGCAATGTAAAGGGCTCCTTCTCTAAGATGGCCATCCGACGGCAAACCTTTCCTTTCTTCCAAATCCCTCTGGAATGACAGATGAAAAGAATCTAAAACATAAAAACCTATTTTAAG
The DNA here is from genome assembly GCF_027409185.1 of Cynocephalus volans. Lineage (NCBI taxonomy): Eukaryota > Metazoa > Chordata > Mammalia > Dermoptera > Cynocephalidae > Cynocephalus > Cynocephalus volans. The sequence goes on along the minus strand of NC_084468.1, from coordinate 96,093,096 downwards.
AGGATAACTCGTGTTGTTTTTCTTTTCTGGAATATTTTAATTGGATAGGAATAAGACTCACACGAACATTAGAAAAGTTTAACTTAGCTGTGTGGACAGGGTTTAAAGGAAATCAGGACTATGCCACCTGTGTTGGAAAATGACAGTCTTTCCCATTTTTTAATTTTTTAAGTGCAAAAGTGCAAGATTTGCATAGTTTGATTTAGTGAATCATTTATATGAAAATGATGTGGGGGTTTAAGTGACCCCTGCTGTAGACATATTTTAGTATGTTGAACTACCCAGTCTACCCACAGCTCCTGCCAAAAGAGCCAATCAAGGCAGCCCTGCTTGTATTATGTACCTCTGTTTCCCTGACAATGGCTAACTGAACTAGGGTAAACACCTGACCCAGAGTGAACAAATCTAAAAATCAGGCCAACATAATAAAATTCCCTTTTCTGGTGATTTTCCCAGTCAAAAAAACTGGATCAGCTGCATCCTGATTCACTTGATACTCAAAGTGTGATCTGTGGGCTCCAGCATCCACATTAGCTGGGAAATTTTTAAAAATGTTGACTCCTGCCCTTGACCTACTGAACCATTATTTGAACTTTAACAAGATCCCCATGTGATTTTGTGTACATTAAAGTTTGAGAGACACTGAGCTGGATGTGGAGATGGGGACAGTTGCAATGAAAGGTTGTATACAGTTTGGGGTGGGTTGGTTTCATGCCATGCTGGAGCACAGGCATGCCAAAGTGACAAGGAAACATAAAAGATGTGAAAAGGTCACTTTGCCAAGAGAAGAGGGAGATCAGAACAGACCCACTGAGAGAACCAGAGACAAGAGGCCCTGGGGGAGGGACTGAGGGAGTAGCCCCAGCTCCTGAGGCTCCTGCCCAGGGCCCAGGGCTATGTCACTTCCCATCCTGGCTGGATGTCCTGGTGACCTGTGGCAACTTCACAGTTAACATTGGCTTTCTGGTGCCAATCCCTAATTATTTTTATATGAGCTTCCTGTGTCATGTAGTTTCTATCAAAACTAACAAAAATTAGTGTAAAGGGGAAAATAAATCACTTCGTACTCCCCAGGATTTGAGTCACGTCTGGAGTGTAGTGCTCAGCCTGGGCATCTCTCATTAACAAGGATGCTGCTGTAGTGGAGCCAGGCACCTAGCAAGAGGCACCAGCGTAGTGTGAAACTATGAGTGGAGGACCTGAAAACATCAACAGAGGAATGAGAAACAAAAGCAGGCATTGTTGACTTTCAGAAGGGATGACTCTCAGGAAACATCTTGAAATGAGGAACACTATTTAAAATATTTGAAGAATTGGTCTTCTAGAGGTCAGAGCTAGCCTACTAGATGGCTATGGTAGATCACTCTAAGGAAGAATTGCCCTACAGCTCCAACAGCATAACAGCTGTCTTCTAAAGTACCAAGCTCACAGGACTGCAAAAATCAAGTCAAAAGCTGAGCAAAAGGACCCTCTTCAGAGACATGGGAGAGGAACTTCTCCTTTGAGCAGAACAAGCTGGCTTTTAAGATATGTTTTATTTATCTCTAAGATTCTCCAGGTGCCGGGCTGGGGTTATGAAGGCTCTTTTTCTCTTCTCATCACCAGCAGAGCGACTGCTTCAGGGATCTGAGTGATCATGAAGTCCAGATTTTTCCATTTGCCTCATTCTCTGAGAATTTTGCTGAGTTTTATGACAGTTCTTGAATAAAAAGATGCTACCTATTGAGTAGGAATAAAAAGTAATTCGGACCCTTAGAGACAAATGGAAAGAAGGCTAGGATTTTGAAATGAGAAAAGAACAAAGCTGGTTCCAAGAGTTCTAATGCAGTGGAGGATTTAAAAAGCTGTTAGAGGCAAAGAACCTTGAAGCTAGATTGTGAAAGCTTCTGCTTTCCACCATTTGTGCTCTTGATTTTCTGTGTATTTTAGTTCCTTAACAAGTTGTCCCAACCCATTATCTCATGAATGCAGGAAATACAGACAATTCCATTATAATTTCCATATTGGGACAAACATATGCATTACTATCTGACTCTGCTTAATAATTTAGCAAACACAGAAAGATTGCACAAGGATTTTGAAAAGCATCCTTTAAAACTGAAAGTTAAGGGGAAAATCTAAACAGTAGATTGTTGAAAGTCAGATTAATATTAGAAGAGAAGAAATAGGGAAGAGCAGAGCAAATGAAAGCACCAGAATGCAAATGCTCCTTCTTATCACAATTATACACCTCATTTTTTAAATCATATCCAACCAAATAATTTCTGAAGATTCCAAACGCCAATTTTTAACTTTTCTATATTGTTTCTTGGCCTTTACACAGCTTTCTTTTCTCAGATCAGATCTTCCATTATCTTTTTTTCTTTTTTTTTCTTTTTAAACCTCTCTCTATTTGCCAAAAGTGTTCAAAGTGTGTGGTAAAACAGCATTTGGGGCCTGAAGGTTCTTCTAACTGTGGAGGAAAATTCCCAGCTCAGAAACATGTTAATCCAGCATGCGTGCTTCATGGCTTCAGGGATCCAGAGTTCAGCAAACCCAGCCAGAATGAATGTAAGGAATGTGAATCATTCTGCTTTGGAATCCATGAAGTGCTCAATAGAATTTAGGGACAATTTCTTTTGTGTTCAATTTGCTCTTTTCTTGAACCTTGAAATACATCATACAAGAAAGCGGAAAAAAGTCTATAGGGAGTTCACAGAGAAATAATAATAATAAATTCCACGTGCCCACCACTGAAACTCAGTGATACAATAACACGAGAACCCCAGAAGTCATGCGGTACCCATCACTGACGGCCTCCTCTCCTAACACCAAAGACAACTATGCTTCAGGATTTTTTGTCAATGATTCCCTTGCTTTTCTTTATAATCTTACCACTTAAGCCTGCATCCACAAACAATATGTTGTTTAATTTTCCCTGCTTATAAACTTTATATAAGTTAATTATTTGGTGTGTAAAATTTGCTTCTTTCCTATTTTTCTCATTAATCCAAATTTAAGACTTTCAGGTTAATCCATTTTTATGTGTATGACTGTAATTGACTTATTTTAACTCCTATACAATATTCCACAATAAAACTATACCATATTTTTAAATTCATGTTACTGTTGATGAATATTCATGTGTCTTCCAATTTTTTGCTATTATGAACTCTTGTATTTGCTTTGAGATACACAAGTATCCCTAGTTTCTCTAGGATATACCCCTCAGATTGGAATTGCTAGATTGTAGGAATATTGATAGTTCCATGTTCTTACCAAAAGTTGGATTTGTCTAACTTTAAATTTTTTGCCAATGGCTGGCTGTTAAATATCTCATTGTGATTTCATTTTGCATTGCCTTGATTACCAATATAGGCTGGCTGTGAAATATATCGTTGTGATTTCATTTTGTATTGCCTTGATTACCAATATAGGCTGGCTGTGAAATATCTCATTGTAGTTTCATTTTGCATTGCCTTGATTACCAATATAGGCTGGCTGTGAAATATCTCATTGAGATTTCATTTTGCATTGCCTTGATTACCAATATAGGCTGGCTGTGAAATATCTCATTGTGATTTCATTTTGCATTGCCTTGATTACCAATATAGGCTGGCTGTGAAATATCTCATTGTAGTTTCATTTTGCATTGCCTTGATTACCAATATAGGCTGGCTGTGAAATATCTCATTGAGATTTCATTTTGCATTGCCTTGAATACCAATATAATTGGTCATCTTTTCATGTGGTTTTGGGGTCACATTTGTGTTCTCTCTTCTGCCCAGGTTTCCATTGCATTCTTTCTTATTAACTTTAGAAAGTATATATTGTATATTTATATACTCCTTTGTCAGTTATATCCACTGAAAATTTCAAAGCATGAATCTTGTATTTTTAGCTTTTATAATATATTTTGAGGAGCAGAAGTTTGTATTTTTATCAGCTTATTGATATTTTTCTTTTGGGGGTCTTAAATAAGAAATTCTTCCTTAACCCAAGGTTATTAAAACGTGCCCCAATAATTTTTTTTAAAGCTTTATAGGTTTGCTTTCCAAATTTATTTATATTCTACCTTGGATTGATTTTTGTGTACAGTGTAAGGTAAAAATCCATTTCATTATTTTCAGAATGAATAACCAGTCTTGTCAGCTGTACTTACTAATAATAGTTCATTCGTATCCCACTGATGTTCATTGCCCACTAAATCCTCTTTCAGGTTTTTATGTGTGGATCTTTTTATTCCATTCATCTTCTTGTCTGTCCTGCAACATTACCACAATTCTTATTTACTATTGCTATATAACACTCTCAGATATCTGATAGATCGAATTCTCCTATTTAATTTTTTATGGATAACTTTTGATTTTTAGTAGAGTCTATATTCACTTACATTTACCTACATATGGACCCTTCCAATTGTTCTTCATTTTTTTGCTGTATTTTCATGATCTTATCTGAGATCATTTTATTTTTGTCTGAAAATTTTTTTTCAATATTTGTATGAGTGCAGGTGTTCTGGTGTCCAATTCTTAAGATTTTTATGTAAAATCTTCATTTTGCCTTCACTTTTGAACAATATTTGTGCTGGATGTAGAACGTTAGTTCTTTCAAGACTTTAAACATATTCTATATTCTTCTGGCTTTCGTCATTTCCATTCATAAGTCATCTGTCTGTCTTGTTGTTCATTTGAAAGTAGTGTTTCTTATTTCTGACTGCTTTTAAGATTTTCTTTTTTGTATTTATGGTTTTATTTGTATTTATTCTCTTTAGTTTTGTGCCACTTCTTAAATCTGGTTTATTATTTTCCATTTTTAGAATGTTCTCACACATTATTTCTTCAAATATTTCTTTTACCCCCATTCTCTCTCATCTCTCCTTCCAGAGTTAGAAAACATATGTCAGAAGTTTTTTGTGTTCTCATGTATTATGGTTTTTCTGTATTTTCCATCTTTTTTCATCTCTTTATGCTTCAGTATGAATGTTTTCTGTTGATCTAGTTTACTAATTCTCTTCTGCTGTGTTTAATCTACTGTTAAGCCCATTTGAGTTCTTAGTTTCAGTTATTATATTTTCCAATTTACTATTTTTAAAGATTCAAATTCTTGCTGAAATTCTTTTTCTCACCCAGTGTATTCTTCAACATATAAACCTAAGTTATTTTTAAACCCATGTCTGATAACGTCAATAATTGGATCTCCTGTATATCTACTTAATTGGCCTGTTTTTTTCCCCCTTGGTTTTGGCTGTCTTATCCCCTAGCTTGTCTGGTAATTTTTACTGTACATAAAAATTTGAAGACATAATCAGGGACTCTGATGTTTCTCCAGAGAGGGTTCACTTTGGTTTGTAACAAAATTAAAGATGGGGTCAGGCTTGTCAGTAAGCTCAGCTGGTTAGAGCACAGGCTTGTAAATGCAAGGTCATAGGTTTGGATCCCCTTACTAACCAGCCCACACACACACACACACACAAATAGATGGGGGCAAATCACCTTAATCCTGTTTGGGAATGAGCTCATTTGAATCTGTGTGTCTTTGTGAGGGCTAAACTATTTCTAGTTAGCTCTTTTGCCTAGGGTGTAGCTCTTCAAAGGTCTTTTGTGAAATCTCGGATTGGTTATCAGGGCCTCTCTTCTTTGGCAGGTCCTAAATTCTGATTTTTGTCTCTGAGCTCCATAAGACTCAAAAGCTCTGCTCAACTTTTCTTCCATGTTACTGCCATTCTCTGCTTCTTCTTTCAGCCTGCTATTCACAAATTAGAATATACTTGAAGAGGAAAAGTGACATGGAGTGTCAGATTCATCTCTTTGCATTTTCTGTTCTTTCTTTTCAAGATCTTAGTCCCTCAAATTCTCATTGCCCTTGTAGCTATCTGATGACTTTAAATAAATTATTGTTTGTATTTTATCCAGTTTTTCTTATTATTCTTTGCAGCAAGTTTCTGATAAATCTACATTTTTATAGCCAGACCTTTCCATATGAATTTTAAAATCAGTTTGCCAAGTTTTGCGGAAAAAAATTTTTACTAAAAATTTTTATCAAATGAGATTTTTATTAAAAAGATTGTTATTAAAATTTTGTACAAACTATATATCTGTTTGGAGAGAACTGAGAACTTTATAATATTAAGACTTCCTATCCATCTTCTTTAAGGCCATATTTAATATCTTTCATTTTTAATTGTCTCTATAATGAGCTTGGGCACCTGTTACATTTATTCATGGTTATTTCACATTTATATCACTGTTGTAATTGCTATGTTTAACTACATTTTCTAGATAGTATTACTGAGATGTATTGATTTTATGTTACTACTTGTAATTTAACTGTAGATTATTTTACATTTTCTGTGGACAACTATATCATCTGCAAATAATGAAACTGTAATTTCCTTATTTTTAATCCTTACATATTTAAAAAATCTAAACTTACACTGCTTTGGAATAGTACTGTGCTGTCAAATGACCACCTAAGATATCTAGCACAATACAGAATAGGAGTGATGTTAGTGGAGCATTCTTGTCTTAGTCCCCATCTTTATTTTTATTTTTCCAATTAATCTTTTTCTTTATTTCTTTCTTTTTAAAAATTTTTTATGGATGAGATTACGCAGAATTTGCCAACAAACAAATTTCCAAAAGGAACTAAAAAAAAAAAAGGAAAGCAATAATCCCCCCCCGCCCAAAACGAAACCAAAGTCTGGCTTTTCCCTCCCTCAAGATTGTCTGGACAAGGTGGTCCTGATATTAAAAAGAGTGCTTTTAGCATTTCATTATTAAGTATGATGTTTGCTAGGAAGTTTTGATAGATTTTCTTCACCAAGTTAAGAAATTTTATTTTTCTTTATATTTTGCTAAGAAGTTTTACCATGAGCAGATGCTGGATTTTATCAAAAAATTCTTTCTGCTTCTATTAAAATACGCTTTTTTCTTTTTTACTTTGTTACTGTGTTTAATTATACTTATTGGTTTTAAATATTTAGCCATTCTGTCATTTATTATATAATACTACTTGGTCATCAAGTGTTATTTCTCTAATATGCTGATGAATTCATTTTGTTAATGTTTTCTTTAAACTTTTTACATAACTGAGTTTGGTCTTTAATCTTCCTTTCATGTGCTATACTTGTCTACTATAGAAGTAAGGGTTATAGCAACCCCATAAAATGAAGTGGGGAGTATTTTCCTTTTTCTGTTCTGTGGAAGAATTTGTATAACATGAGAATTATGTGTACCTTGAATATTTGGTTGAATTTGCCTGTTGTATCAATCAGGGATTAATGAAGGAAGCAAACCACTGGGTATTACGTAATAAGAAATTTATTATAGAAATTAAATCTTACGTAATTGCAAGAGGATCTGGGAAACTAAGGTCCAGAAAGGGGCTTTGCAGTATTAGAGCAGAGATCCTGATCAGCACTCCTGAGGCAACAGGATGCGTGGAAGAGTGGGAGCGGGCAGGGAAACCTGCCAAGACAGTCACTCCTACCCTCCCAAGTGGGAAGGAATATGAGGCAGAGCTGGTGGGGAAGTCTATGAAAAGCTGTTGCATCTGTAGCTGGTGGTGGGCCTGGGATCACTGATGTGCATCAGGGCCAGCAGCCAGGAAACAAAGATAAACACCAAGTAAGGGACAGTGAGGACAATCTGCAGCCTGGCAGCCATCACCATTGGGAAGTGTGAGGACCAGAAGGCACCTGTGCATCTGTTTTTCACTGCATCTAATCACAATGACCAATTGCATTACAAGACATACAGTGTTCCAGAAAACAGTTACAGCTTACCTAGTTGACACACTACAAAACTACCAGACACATAAAGCCTGGTGTTTTCCTCATTGCTAGCTTATGGCCTCTAGCTTCAGAAACCCTGTCAAGTTCCAAATAGGGAAGTAGTTTGCTTCAGGCATGCCTGGAGCTGAAGAGCTCTCAATGAAACAATGCAGAGAAGCGTTTCTCACTTAAGGACTGCAAAAAGCAAAAGAAAACAAAGCAAAACATAAAATCTTGCCTGTCATAGCTACTTAAATTGATTAGATCTTTCTCCCAGACTTTTTGTTTGTTTGGGGCGGGGGTGGGGTGGGGTGGGGTGGGGTGTATTTTTAAGGATTTACTATTTAGTGGTGCTATCACATTTTCAATTATTGCACAATAATTTATTCACATGTAAAGGACATCAGTTGGCAGGGGTGGCCAGTTAACTCAGTTGCTTAGAGCACAGTGTTGTAACAACAAGGTCAAGAGTTAGGATCCCTCTTTTGGTCTGCTACCAAAAAAGGACAGGAGCGGGGGGTGGGGGGTGGACATCAGCTGAAAATCGATGCTAATAGGTGGAACTGGAATCATACGGTTTCAAAAGAATGTCTTCATTAGGTGCTAGAAAACAGGTCATAATAATCATTTTACATGTAGTAGGTGACATTTAGTCAAATAGAATCTCAATCAGGCATTGCGCACAATGAGACCATGAGCATTAGGAAATAAAAATATTCAAACTGGAAAAAGTGCAAATTAAATATTTTAGATGAAAAGTGTTTTTTTCTTTAATCTGACCAGGGAGATGGTGGGATAGCCTGGTCAAGGACTTTAACATAGTCCCAGTTTTAAGATGTCAGGCTCACTGAAAAGCTCAAAGGAAACAGGGGTTTTCTGGTCCAAAGATAATGGTATGTTATGGGTTATTATGGTCTCATGTCATTTCTTTGGTTATCATTTAAATCCTAAGAGAAAAAGGTACTAAAATACAAAAATGTAATCTAAACCCTTAAACCTTCAAAAATGCTCACTTTTGGAGGAAGAAAAAATATTAACACTTAGGGAAAGAAAAACTTGGGGAAATTATGGTTATTATTTTTCTGAGGTCAGTTCACTCATCAGAAATAACAGATGGTTCTTCTGATCCTCCAGGATATCAACTGTCAATTAAAGCAAAACTAAATACAGAACAATCTAAATTAGCTTGGGAAAGGTGTCACACTGAATAAGTAAATGATATCCTCAAGTCATCCTCCTTATCCAAATCTTTACCAAAATTTCTATAAAATATCCATTTGAAAACATGGACTTCAATTCTTTTTTATTCTGACTTCTAGTATCACCTAAGTCCAAGGAGTTGGGAAGAAATGAGAGATAAAGATAAGCAAAGGGACTAGTTAACACATAAATGGAATAGTCCAAAGCCCTGAGCAATCCAAAGTTACTGTATCAGGTTGTGTAATCTGTAGTAATAATGCGTTGGCTGTGAGAAAAATATTTAATTAGAACATGATGTTAAATTTTACTTTATAAAGTTAGAGTTACAGATTTCAAAAAAATTTTTAAAGCATCACACTGCAAGCTTGACAAATCACTGGTTCAACTCTAACACCCCCTTAGACTGTTATTAACTACTTAACCAGGTAGACAATAAAAAGTTTATGTTTCATGATGATTTTATTTAAATAATTAGAAGAAACTGATTGCTATCCACAATGAAAATAAATCAGGCAATTTTCTTACAATCTCATATTTGAAAATATGTAAAAATTCTGTGCAAACACACAAAGGGGGAATTTACCATTTTTGCTGGAAAAACATTCTGTAAGGACTGAGAAAGGAAAGGAGAGTAGTGACTGAGAAACACTGAAGTCTCTGGGATAGTGTTTTAAAAATTAAATGTTTTCATTCAAAGACTTTTAAAATAGAAAAAATAAGGCATCTAATCCTGAAGAAATCAGGTTCTAAGTTACTACACTTTCCATTAACTTATCACAATCCATCCTGCAAATTTACCAGCGTGGATCACACCAATGATAACTAAAATGCCTACAATGTATCTTAACAGTAATTTTCCAACCATTTCATGAGATTGGGCTAACTAGTCTGTCCAGACCCAAGTAATTACTTTGCAGCTGACCAAACCAGTGTGACTGCCGGCTTTGACCCCAGATTTCTTCTGGGGCTGCAGGGGGAAAAACTATCTGTATTGACTACTAAAGACAAGATGGTTTATAAAGCACTACTGCCCCAATTCTGGTTTCTAGTGAGTTACGTAGTGATTCTCCCAGTTCCTTTTATTTGAAAATCCAAAATGGGACTGCTTGAAGAAAGAAAGAAAAAAGCACAACTACATATCTGTGCCCAGGACACTGAGTAGGTGACTAGTTGCAGAGACTGTGGAACCCAAATCTGTAGTTTTGCTCTACTTCTTGAAAGGAAATATACTGTCCATTGACATGGTTTGTTCTTGACCTTCCTCTTAATTCCAGTTTTCACTGAGTTGTCTCCATTGAGCATGGTGGATCCGGGGCCCTTTGTTGCCATACTGAGTTAGCTGACAGGAGAGCATGGGACTTCTCAACTCCCACAAGGGGCTGAGCCCCACAGGAGGGTAGATGAAAGCTCCGGTCCATTACCTGGGGAACAGAGCCCTTATCAGTGGATGCGGGCATCCAGCGGCTTCGCTCTGTGCCCATTCCACACATCTGGGGCTCTGTCCTCCACGGCTCCATTGACCCTACACAAAAATAAAAGGAAATGTCAGTATTCACATCATTTGCTATGCCCAGCAAGAGAAACCCTAATAGTAGTGGTTAGAGAATAGGCCTGAAATATGAGACACAAAAGGAACCTATTCCCAAACCATTGTGGACCCAATTTGAAGAAATTAAAATAATCCTTTTGGTTGAGATGATTCAAAGAACTGTGCTACCTGACACTGCTCCTTAGCTTTCCCTGTGTATTTCCTATCTCCCCATCTGGACCATAAATGACTTGAGAATAAGAGCTCAGGTTTTCAAGTCCTGTATTCCTTTCCCCCAGCATGGTCCTCTGCCCCTAGCATGGTTCTCTGCACTTCACTGCACCAATTGATGTTGCCTGAGGTCAGTGAAGATGGTTCTGTGGATCTACCTCCAGTACTGTGCTCTAATGGGTTTTCCAGGAGCAGAGAAGGGATTGGCTGAGAACCAAACTTGATCTTTTATCTCATTTCCCATTCTACCTCCCTACCCAATTTCTATGTATAATTTCACCCCAGGCATTTATGGGACAGCTGCTCATGATCAGGGATGTGATCACTCATACCGGGAGACAGTTATATGAGTAGCCCACAGAGAATGGGTCAGACTGTTTGCAGTAGAGTGTGCAGAGAGAGAGAGAGAGAGAGAGAGAGATCTATTCCTGAATACTCAACTTACTATAATGAATCCTTAGTTCTTTTCTGAGTTTTACCACATTCTTATCAATTTGCTGTGCTATTGATTAACTTGCAAAATTATATGTACCTCTAAATTGGATTACGTAGACAAGAAAGAATTATGTGTGTTTAGCTGCTCAAGAAAAAGTAGTAGATAACCACAAGATAGTCCATTACTTTCTAATAGTGCTATCAATAATAAAAACCCGAGCAACTTTTGAAAATGCTGTCTTTTTTCATTATGCAGGCAACAGTAACCATATATACATTTAAAACTATACTATTTATTATATTTTTTATATTCATTTCTTAAGTATACTTTAATATCCAGTTCTTCCTCAGATGAGGCAATAAAATTCTACTAAGTTCAGTATTTTGGGTTACATGGCACCCCACGTATGAGAGGGGAATTTAGAGTGAGTTTTCCAACTCATAAAGCCTATGGTCTCTCTACAAAGAAATCTGAGGAGCAGGGTATGGTAATAAGCATATTGGTGAAAATATAAGTGTAGTTGATATTTCATTAGCTCCTTTCATTAGCAGGACCTGTTTTTGTTGGCTCAAAGTTTCTCTAAACCTTTCCAAAGATTTATGACACAAAAGCATATTCAATAATGTCCTCTGTGCTGTGAAATATAGCTATGATATTGAGATCCATGCCCCAGCATAATACACTTCTCAACAAAAATATTCCATCAAAGGTTATCTAACTGCATTTCTCCCTGAAGTGGATTGAATTCCAGAACAGCTTGAAAACCTGAGTTCATTTTCTGCTCCCTCTCCGCAAGTGGTTTGGCTGGACTTCTCAGACGGCCAGGCATCTGGCTGAGGTCTAGACCCTGGTAAGACCTGAATACTCTGAAATGCCCAGGACCATACCCAGATCAACTTAAATTCCGAGGAACCCTTCCCACTAGAACATGGAACAAGTTTTTCTTGAAGCTATTTATAATTTCACTGCGATTACACTGATAGCTACTGATATAGATCCCAAACCCCAAGAATGACTTCACGATAAAAAGCCATTCATTGTGCACTTTCTCAAAGTGATCTAGCAGACTTCTGTGTGCCTAGAATTTTGAGTGAATATGGTAACCTCATATAAAACAGAAATTCATCCCAAATTTATTTATCTAAAGCTCCATAGCATTTCAACACAGCCTAGCTGCTCACATAGCTTATACAACGTAACGATTGTTTTTGTGGTTAGATAAGACTTTTCACTAGAAAACATTCAGGACCCATGTAAAGATAACCATTCACCAGACTCCAGGGAGGAAAACTGGCCAACATCTGCTGCCTGGCCATCCTTGCCAGCCACAGGTGGACTCCCATTTCTGAGGTCTTGGTGTTCCTTTATAAGCACAAACTGCAGAAAACAAATGGAAGAGAAAGGATGTTGTTACGATTCACAAATTATCTCAACATACATTAGATCAAAGTCTACGAGTTCATCATGTTCATCCTATGGGAGGTGAAAGTCAGAAGAGAGTCACCATCAAATTTCTCTCTGGCTAATGAAGATTCCATTTTCAATTAGGAACTTGATGTTACATTTCATTAAAGCAACTAAGCACTACTAATGTTTTTACCGAAGAATTTATTCTAAGTTCAGAATCCCAACTTTGAGGTCATAGATCCCTAGGGGCTACTGTTTTACTATAAGCAATCCAGGAATCCTAAGCATTGCCCATAGGTCAGAGAAATAATATCTCATGTACATATGTGCCACAACTTATCAAATATATATACACTAGTTAATAAAATTCATTTAAACATACTACCAAGTTCTGAGTAACTTAGGGTCATTAACAGGTACTAACAACTAATAGTGCAACTACTGTTTCACAAGGATCTACCAAATGTTTTCTCATGGTTGAATGGCTTGGGAACCAGAATTCTAAAAGGGAGGCCCAGAAAACAACATTTCTCTTCAGTCAACAAAATGATGATTTTTGTCATTATTTTTGTTATCCAAAATTGATTGGGCACTTGCAATGCAGGTTGACCAGAGTTCACTGGCTCACACTCAGGCGACATAGATTAGATATTAAAATAGATCAATGGTAAAAGGAAAGAGGTAACCCCATGCTACAGGACAGACGATGCAGTTTGGTGAAGCCCTTCCTTGTCAATCAGTAACCCAGCAGAAGATCCACCCCAAGGTTTTGGCTGACTGTGCCCCACTGGTGCAGAAACAGGCCCTCCCTAGGAAGGAGCCTACAGCTCAGAAAAAATATGAGGAAAAGGGAATAGGAAAAAAAATCTTTTTGCCCATGTTTCTCTTTGAGAAAAGTGTGGGAAAGGATGATGAGCGGAGTCAATCAGGGAGAAGGGAGGGAAATGTTGGTAATAGGGTGAATCCTATGAATGAGTGTTTTCATTTTCTTGTTTTCCACAACACTAATCACTCTGCATCTCCTCCTCATTAATGTTCTCCCTGTGGCAACACACTGCAAAGTCAATATGAGACCCGCTGTTCAAGGGCACATGCCCATTACTTCTGGCTGAAGCCAAAATCCAGTCCTCTGTGTTGCAAATTTTCCAACCATGTGCCTCTCTGCCAGAAGAACATAGGTCCCAGAATTCTGGGCTGAGATGGGGAAGGCAGCTGATGAAACCACATTTGTTTCTGCCGCTTTTCATCCTAGTTTAGATGCTCAGCAGCTGATGTCACCGGCACTTATGACATTGGGGATGGCTAAGCTCAGCAGCCCCAGTCCCCCTAACACAGCTCTGAGCCAACAATCTGCTCATGATAGCAGCAAATGTTTTTGAATTAAAAAAAAAAAAATAGCACACATTGTTTCTCCTTCTTTCCCATGATTTAAACGAGATGAACTAAACCTGCTACACAAAACCTTAATGAAATACCGTGTAGACTAAGTGCAATCTTAGTAATTTAGAAGTCCACAAAGTCATGAGGCCTCAAATACTGAGCACATTCTATAGCTAAGTCCTCCTACTTATGAAATTTATAGAGACGCAAACCCCTTGTAGTTCTGAAGAGGAAGCGAAGGTCTGCAGAGGTTAAGGACTTGCTGAAGATTAGACAGCCAATGAGTGGGAGGGTAAGGTTAGAACACATTTCTTATTTTATTTCCCTACTCAGTTTCAACTACAAAACAAGTAAGCATTGAATGCCTGTAACAGGTAGGGACAGGTGATCACCTGTTAGTTAAAAGCACAGCCACAGGAAAGCTGTTCTCTGGGAGTGCATGGTAAGGTAGGGCTGGGGAGTCGGGGGAATGAGGTGGGAAGGACCCCAAATATTGCCTTTGTCCCTCCATAATCTCCCCCAATAGCTCTTCCCTAAGATTTCAATCATCCATGGACCTGCCATATCTTTCAGCCTTTTTCACAATATACCACAAATAACACCAACAGCACACACTGAATCAGTCAAGTTATCTCTGACAGATTTCTGGAAATGGAAATTCCCTTAACAGTATCAAGAGAGCTTAGCCTGTCCCAAGTCTGCCTTCTAGTGTTCCAAGGTCAGCTATTAAAGCAAGTGACCCATGAAGCATCTTGAACTTCTCAATCCACTGTGCTTTTTGGATTTTATCAGGCAACTAGGATTGCCAGATAAAATACTGAACACTCTGTTAAATTTGAATTTGAATTTAAACTTGGACTTTCAGTATAAGCATGAATTTAGGTGTCCTGTATTTTTATTTGCGACATCTGGCAACTATTTTGCTACTGAAGTTTAGGGACTTAAAATATATGTGAGACAGTGAAAAAACAAATAACCCAATTAAAAATGGGCAAAGGAGCTGAATAGACATTTTTTGAAGGAAGATATACAAATGGGCAACAGATATGTGAAAAAATGCTCAACGTCACTAATCATCAGTGAAATGCAAATTAAAACCACACTGAGATATCATCTCACCCCACTTAGACTGGCTATAATCAAAAAGACGGAGAATAACAAATGCTGACAAGGATGTGGAGAGAAGGGAACGCTCCTAGACTGTTGGTGGGACTATAAATTAGTACAACCACTATGGAAAACAGAATGGAGGTTTCTCAAACAACTACAGGCAACTACCATACGATCCAGCAATCCCACTTCTGGGTATATACCCAAACAAATGGAAATCATCACGTCAAAATGTTACCTGCACTCCCATGTTCATCACAGCTCTGTTTACAATAGCCAAGATAAGGAACCAACCTAAATGTCCATCGATGGATGATTGGATAAGGGAAATGTGGTATATATACACCATGGAATACTACTCTGCCATAAAAAAGAATGAAATTCTGCCATTCACAACAACATGGGTGAACTTGGAGAAACTTATGTTGAGTGAAATAAGCAAAGCACAGAGGGATAAATACCGCATGTCCTCACTCATAAGTGGGAGCTAAGAGAGAAAGAAGGAAGGAAAGAAAGACCACAGTGGTGCACTGGACTTGTGGAGAGAGAGCAGACCTAGGGCTGCAAAGTGGGGTGGGGGAAAGGGGGAGGAAGAGGGAGGTTGGGGATTAATTGGGTGGTGGACACAGGGCATAATCACAATTTGTGGTAATGGACATACTGCCAGTATGGATCTTGCCATCATATCTTGGGCACAAGTGGTGACGGTCAGCTTTGTACCCCATGAATATTTATAACCAATTTTAAAAAATCACACATGCACACACATACATATACACACACATGCAAAAACATGTGCACGATCATACACAGGCACACAGAGACATATACATGTATGAGTCCTCAGAGTTCAGCTAGAATGTAATTAGAGCCTATCTTAAATAAAGAAAAAGGATAAAGAAATCCTTGTCCAAAAATAAATAAAATAAAATAAAATGTGTGTGAAAAATAAATATTAAGAAAATTAGGAGCATGATCTTGGGTTTTTAAGATATCCCTCTGAAAGGGATTACTTAAAAATTGAGAAAGACTTTCCACGTAACACATAAAAATCTAAGTTATAGGAAGAAACTTCACAATAGAAAAAAAATCCATAAATTTCTTGTGTCATTAAATCATGGCACCATATTAACTCATCTGATTCCTTTAATTTAGGACACGGTCTCCCATCCCCCAGGATCTCTCTAGCTGATGTGGTGTTGGCTAACACTGACACCAGCGGGGAGCTACGACAGACTCCAGCCGCCCTGAACTCAGTGAAGAATGAGAAAAGATGAACTGGGGTTAATATCAAGTCAATTCCTTGCTTCATCTGCTTTAGTCACATTACCCAAGGTTGGGCGCAAGAGGACATCCCAGCCTCACTGTCAGCCGGCCTGCGCCTGCTACTGCTACTGTCTCCGCTCGACTCTTCATAAGGATTCTTCGGATGTTTTGATAGCAGCTTCTGAGTCCTGTGACAAAGCCAACATTTGAGACAATCTCAAAACAAAACAAAGCAAAACACTCAGCCCACTCAGTGATGGTCGGGGACAACTATTTTTGCTACTGAAATTTAGGTTTTTAAAATGTGTGGGAGAAAAGAAATATAAAGATAACTAGGAACATAACTTTAGGGGTTTAAAAGGCATTCTTTGCTGCAGAACTCAAAATATCTTCCAGATGATATTTCACTCTTTCCAAGGTTCTGTGAGGGGTGTGTGTATGGAGGAGAGGGGTAGTGATGTGTCTGTTCCTTCACAGATATCTACTTGTCGGGCCTTAAAAACTAACGCCACCTTAAGTGACATTACAAGCGGCGCCATTATAGGCCCACAAGGGCCTATTAATGTGGCAGCCTAAGAAGGCGCCAGGAGGAAGTAGGGTGGGGCTGTCTGTGGGAACCTTGCCTTAGCCCTTATTGGCCAAATACGTGCTTCTGCACTCGTGAACACTGCGTGGTTGCAATAGCTAGGCAGAGACAGGATGCATGCCCTTGACCTTTAAGCTGATTGGATTATGTTAAAACCTCCCCTCCCTATCTGCCTATAAAAGCAAGTGCTTGTGTGATAATAAATGGAACTGCTCCACAGAACCCCCCGCCGCCTCTGAGTGTCCTTTAACCGGGCTGTTTTTGGGGGGGCCGGCGGGTGTGCTCACCTCTCTTGACGGCTCTCTTCCCCCGTCTCCTTCCAAAGGAGACAGGAGGGAAAGGGGAATCCCAGGCCGTTCGCTCGCCCACCGAAAGGAACGAGGCTAAGGGCTGTTCGGGTTGGCCAGCGGCAGACCCGACATCTACTGAGTACTAACTAAATCCCAAGCACTGTCCTAGTACTGGGAATATAGCAAGAGAAAAACAACAACAGTCTCTGCCTTAACGGACTTACAAATTTTGGCAAGGAAATAATACCACAGCAACTATATGAGGCAGGCTATACCAGCTTCATTTACAAGGGAAGCTGTGGGGTTTGGAGATGGCAGTGACACTCCCAAGACACACAGCTACCAAGGGCAGCACAGAAACTAGGTCATAATGATGCAAAGCCCAGGCTCCACTGCAATGTCCTACTCATAAAGGAATTAGAGGCAAGAACAGAAGGAGGGGAAGACCCAAGATAACACAGTCTCAGACTTGTAAACTAGGAAATAGACTAGGTCTCCTGCTGACAAATCCAGTTTGTTAAACACTGATTTGTGTGACAAATATTCACACTAAGTCTATGCAAGGTGCCATGCACTGGGGGAGGGGAAGAGGATCTCTCATTAAGGTGGGATCCTTGTCCTCAAAGCAGTAACCTCTAGCAGGAGAGAGACGGGTACACACATGTTACACAGGCCCCATTTAAGGGAAGGCAATGAGGCAATGTGGCAGCAAAGACCACCAGCCAGCCTCGAGACTCCAAAGCAACACTGCTGTCAGCGGCAGACGGGCAGCCTAATCCCCTCTATCAGTGTGACCCTCTCTCAAAAGCCCTAACTGGACATCTGGGAAAGAGTGATAAGGAAGAAAGGGGCTGGTACAAAAGCCACATGCCACAAGCTGAGAATACATGTGGGTTATTACTGGCTTTAATAAAGGCTTCAAGGAAAAAATAGAAGCAAGTGGCTGATATAAACAGTTCCGAAGTTCCAAAGTTGTAGTTTGTCATGGAATACTTCCTGTTGATTCCTTACAAGGGGTCCTTCCAAGAAATCAAGTTTTATGAAGTAATAATATTAGAATACTGTAAAAATTTCATTTAGTTTCATGAACATTAATCTTTTGAGAGACACAGAAGACAAATGTTGTCGAACACTCAATCTAGATAAGACAGGCAAGGAATGGTGTAGAAAGAGGAAATAACTGATTCTAAGTCTAAAAAATCATCTAACATATCTAACTTAAAAACTCAAGGTTAGCACTGCATTTGTTGGTATATATACTTTAGTGGCCATGGAAATATTTAGACTAGTAGCTTTCATTTGATCTTGTCAGAATCAATCTATCTATAGCACAAATGTAATCAAGCATGTAGCTGAAAATTTGCAGCAGGGTTAGCAGCTCTATTGATCAAAACTGTTATGTAAAATAACCATAGATTCACTAAGAAAAAGTTATTTTACAACTCTGGATGCATTTCAGCAAAAAGAATAAACAGGGTTCTGATGTGCTTTCTTTCTGAGGAAATAGTCATTATTACTTTTGATTTTAGGTAGATGGGAGTGAGAGGCTAAAGTTCATATTTGTATGTAAAGTCTACAGTCATCTTTCAGGTAAGCTGGTCTTTGAATTCCAAGTCAAAAAGGCCAAAAATTTGCCATTAGCTTCTAATCCAGATCTCTAAAAAATGTCAGCAGAATATAAGACACACTTACCACGTCAAAACACATCAAATAAGAAAAAATACTTAATAATTACGGCACACATGAACTTAAGTTTCTCACTTCCATTTTTTCTGCACTATTTGCCAAGTATCTACCTTTCTCTTCACATTCTGTCCAGTGGGATGAACCATTGATCATACAATATTCTTTCCACAAATGTCCAAGATATCTGTTGAATACCAGACCAAAAAGTGCAATGTTCCTGAGGGACCACTGAATTAAAATTTCAAGTCTGTGCTTGTTAACCTTGTCTCTCAGCAGATGGCAGAAAAGGGCTTAGAGCATATGACTCTTTTGGGGAAGATTACAGTTCATGGAAAACCATATCAATAACAACAGGTAGCATTTATTAAATCCTATATGCCAGACCTACAATTATATTCTCGTCCCTATTTTATAGCTAAGGAAATTAATGAATACAGAGGTTAGGAAACATGCCTGATGCTCTTTAGGCACTAACTGGGAATTGAACCTGTGCGATCTGATTCCAGAGTCCATGCTCTTAACCACTACACTAGGATATAGCAGGATCTCAGACAAGTGCATCTTGGCTGATACACTCAATTTTCCAGATTACAAGACAGCTGCCACTTGAGTGGTGTACAGTAGCGGTAAATGTGGTTGGATGGTGGCAGGTATTTGGTACATTCCCAGAGAATTGGAGCTTATTAGTTAAGTGGGTCCTAAGTTCTCCAGTCATAAAATGGTAAGATTGAACTAGATAATTCTATATAGTCCCCTTCAGCCTAAAAGTGCTATGACTCACTGATATTTTGCAGCACAAACTATAATGGTACCTGAAATGTTTCTCAGTGTTGATGATAGTGGAGGATGCTATCCTACATTTTAAGAAAATGGAAAATGAGGAAACCATGTGATTCACATACTTTCACACTAATGTAGCATTTTTAAAAAATTAAAAGTAGAAATATTTTTGTTCCACAATTTTTAACCATTAACTTGAAACTATTGAAAATCCAAAGATCAGAAACTTTCTTTCAAGTTAGGGGAGATACTTATTTTCTTTAACACTAGTGAATATTTTGTGGGAAATCAGCTCAATGGAAGGCAGTCACAAGAGCTATAGTTATGCAGACTACGGGGGGGGGGGGGGGGGCAAAACAATGTGAGGCTAAAAGAAGAAAGTGTAATGCAAAGTGCACTCACTACGTTAAATAACAACCACATACACGACTCAGGGGTGTGGATGAAGGCTGGAATGGGACAAGGAAATGTGACAGCCTTGATGTTTTAGGGCAGTGAAATCCTGGCCCTTCTTTTTATTTATTTATTTATTTTTTGTAAACATTCCATTTTTTAAATGTATTAAATATGTAGAAGTTCATCTCAAAAAGGCAGGTGTTCCCCTGGGAGGGTGTAGAGAGAGGTTGAAAGTACCATTGGAAAAAAAAAAAAAAGATCACCTGTAGTAGTGAGCCCCCCATAGCCCCATGAGGAGCAGCAGGACAAGCACAACCAAGCAGATGGCCACCACGGTGACGTTCGTCTGCCACCCACGGCCGGCATGGCGCAGCTCCCACCACTTCAAGTCTCGGTGCTGACATCGCTCCCCAACGTAGCCAACAACACAGCTGTGACAACATACAAACAGGTCATCAGAGAGCCCTGGCCAAAGATACTGATATTTTTCAGACAATATCCAGCCATCTCTCAACCTCTGCATTTCTAGACTCAGCTCTTTGGAAGCACATGGTAAATCCATCGGGGGTCAGTTGAAAGCACTGTTATTTACAAGTTAATGCAGCATGGACTTTCCCCTTTGTTCTGTTTGCCCTGGGATTGATGGGAGAATTTTTTGCATACTGCCTGTATAAGGCATTACAGAACATTGATTAAAGATCAATTTCTGTTAGGCTAAAATCCTGAGGAGCCATCCTTTAAAACCAACACAAAGCAACTCTGTCCTAAGAGCCAAGGGAGTTTTGAAAACAAATGTTTGGCCGGATTTTAAGGTGTACAGGTCAAAGGAAAGAGGAACTTGAAGGCAGAGTGCCTCATCTGAAACAGTCCATAAAAGAAGAATGTGTGCAGTCACTGGCCAGGAAGCACAACCCAGGCTGTGGGTTTTCCCATTTTGTGGTGGTGGTGGTTGTTTTAAGAATCACTACTGGCCCAAGAGAAAAGGTCTCAGTGGTGACACACAAATATTTGCTTATTTTCTTCAAGGGGGAAAAACTATATGGAGGAAAAAACAAACTTTCACCCATAAACACCCTGCTGTCTCATTAGTGAAATTGTTACTAGAATTATCAGTGACCAATTTACTGCTAAACCTTTCTAAAGTAAATGAAACAATGCTGCCATCTACTGGGAACATACGTTTCCAGAAACTACTGGAATCTCAGGTAAACACTTGTACTCTTTTTTTTTTTGCTAAAGCATCAACTTTAAAAACATCCTATTAAACATTGCATGATGCTCACTTATTAGGAATTTCTTCTCCTTGGACTTGGATCAACTATCTATCCATCCATGCCCCCACGTTATTCCAAAAGGAATGAATACACAGAAAACTGATACCAGTCCCTACAGTGTTAAGAGGCACCATGGAAAAAATATCAGACAAAGCTGCAAAAGATCTGGACACTAGTCCTTGTTCTACCCTTTGCTGGTCATAGGAGCTTGGCAAGACACTTTCAGAGGAAGGAGGGAAAGGAATTAGCATTTGTTAAGCACCCTATGTCTTTGACACCATGCTAATCTTTTACTAATTTTATTCTCCATGGCATAATTCCCATTTCACAGATGAGAAAACTGAGGCTCAAGGAGTCAAGTAGTTTGTACAAAATCACACGGCTAATGAATGACAGGTTTAATTCACATGGTTCTCCAATTTCAAAGCCTTTGTTTCATCTACTACACCATGCTGCTTTCAAAAAGGGTTTTAAGCTCCATTCACCATTGAAAAGCTATTCTTCTAGAACTGACCATGCAAGAGATGGCAGGATCTGAGTATAGAAGCCTAATGGGCCATCAAGTTATCCTAGGCTTTTCTGGATACTGTTTTAATTCTAGCTATATTTGATTATAGCCATTTACTATCAATGCTTAGCAGCCACTTTTAAACTGTTGGTTGTTAATGGGCCATACCTCTGATCCTCAGAGATTTTGGGGTCTGGAGGAATATGTCAATCAGGTAATCAAGAGTCCTGGGAGTCAACTCAGGCTGTGATAGCAGAGCTTCTCCGAGCCTTATAAGGCCCAGTATAGTCTATCAACATTTTTATTTGGGGCAGGGGGGTGGAGGGATACAAACCACTAGTTCTTTGGGTTATTATTAGTTCTTCTGTTAAACTAAACAAAAAATTCCCTGGCCAAATAAATTTGCATTCCCATGGTTAAATAATTTCAAGACATTCTGGACTAAATAAAGGTAAACAAGACTTTGTAATGTGTTGTGGTGTACCATGAATCAAGAATTGAAGGCTACTGTATGAAACATTTCTCACACTGATTTGACCACACACAAACAAGAAACATTTTGCAGCACTGGTGTTGGAGGTTCTTGGTCTGAAGAAGCCCTGCCCAGAAGGGTGTTTGGCTCAATGTCAAACCAGAATGAGAGAGGACCTCCTCTGAGCTCAGGAGATTTGGAACCTTCTGAGAATCTCCAGACCAGGAAATCTGTGAGGAATATTTGGGACATGAAGATTCCAGTTCTCACTTCCTCAGCATCACTGGGTACAGCTTGGGACTCCCATCTATCTGAGGGGAACTGCCACTGCCTCCAAGCAAAGAAGGAAGAGCTGGCCTTTTAGAAACGAGCTCCCAGCATGAAAAACACTCTGTATAGAATGATGCCTATGAAGTGTTTCTAATAAAAGCTGGACTGGTAAGCACTCCCTAGAGATTTGCTATTATGGAATTAATAAAACATAAGGTGAGGTCATCAGGGCAGGAAGAGGGAAGGGTTGCATACTTGATTAAACCACATATTTATTAAATGTACAATTTAAAAACAAAGTTGTGATCCAGATTACTGTGAACCCTGGTGATATTTTAAATATTGCTTTAGATTAAAGGTTCTTAAATTTGAGTGTTATCTCCAGTTTAATTGTCATTTTGTAGCAACTCATATTTAAAACATTATCAGGGAAATATGATATTTTCATCAGTATTTAATGAGAAAGAAAAGCAGTGTGCTAAAGAGTTCATCAATCATTTAATGAATTGCTGCTATCAGATCCAAATGAAAATACTGCACTAAATGCAATACGTAATCCTACAGAACTTTTTATGTTATTATAATAATTTTTATGAACTAAACGTACCATGGAGAAAAACAAACCATGACCTAATAAACTAGGACATTTGTTTTTATAATTTCATTATTTGGAATAAGAAACAATGAATGAGCAAAAACAATTTGATTCTTAATATTAAAATCAAGAATAACAATTGTAAGTACTAGATTTTTCTTAGGATAGATAATTATAGTATGTAAATATGAATGTGAAAGCAGAATTCTATTAAAGTAGAGTCATTTTTACAAATATTCATAAGCACTTATCACTATTTTTGTCACACTGACATGATTTATAATGCAGGGCTATATACTTTGTCACAGAATATAACTTATTCTTTTAATAATTTAGACTATAATAACTAAGACTACACGAGGGTACTTCAAAAATTTTGTGGAACGGCTTCCGGTCAAGATAGCAAATAGACGGTCCCCAGCATCACTCTCTCCCACAAATCAACCAATTTACAACTATTAAAAAGCAACGACAGCCAAGCTGGGGCCACTAGAGCTCAGGGGAAGAGGAGGAGAGACCTACAGAGTTCATCAGTCCGGCAACGACCAAGCCACCACTGGAAGCCCCCGGTCTCCCCTGCAGGAATGAGGCCATGGTCCTCAACCACGCCCCCCTCCTTCCTGCCACCCTATTTCCTTCCCCATTCCCCTCTCCACCTCCCACCCAACTGCTCCACAACATCTTAGAATGTAAAAACAGATGGAGCTAGGGACCAACCCGTCCTCCCACAAGCAGGCAAGGAGCATGCCAAAAACACCTCTCCCGTGTGGGTGGCCCAACACAGCCACCACAATAGCCACAGCTGCTGCAGAACCGTGCAGATGGCCCTCCAGCCACTCAAGTGCATTGACACAAGGACAGTCACCAGCAGAGACCAAAGAAAAGAAGAGGATGTCTCTCTCCACAAAGCCCATTCCAGAGTAATAGAAGAAGCACCTGCTCTACGATAATAGTGGGGACCTCAACACACCTCTCAACATTGGACAGATCATCTGGGCAACAAATTAACAGAGTGACTATTCCTCTTTCCGAAGGAGAGAAGAAATCTAGGATTATCAGAGGTGGGAGGGGGAGATTGAGGGGGATGGGGAGAGATTGGACAAGGGGCATAAAGAATAAGTATGATTTGTACTAATATATATGCTAATAATAAATCAACATATGTTAATGTTGAACCCCTAAAATACGTATAATCAATTACAATTCAATAAAAAAAAGGTTTGTGGAAAAATGGAATTAAAAGATAACATGAACCTTTCTTTTCTTGAACTTTTTGAGGTACCGTCATATTTCTGCTTATTATTTTTGATAAAATAATAAAAGCCTTTAAGCTTATAGCCTCTCCGTGAGGCTCACAATATTTTATCACCTCTTCCTCAGGCACAGAGAAAAGTACCAATGAGTAAGGAGTCTAACCATGGGGACCTATTTATTTTTCAGTATCTATCAGTTTCTTCATATTGCCCCCAAAATATACAATTAATTAAAACAAAATTTGACACAGAACTAGATAGTGTGAGTTTGGGTTTCATTACAAGCTCCACGGGGAGGTTCTCTGGGTGAGCACAGTAGGGGCGCCTCATAGTTTTAGGTCTTCTGCTTTTTAGGCTGATGCTTTGCCCACTCTGACACCCTCGTGGGTGCAGAAAGGGAGCAAAAGCAGCAGCTGTTGCATCCGGCAATTGCCACTAAACAACAAAAATGTGACTGTCAACTATTAGGAAGTGAAGAAAAAATACCTATATATATATTTAGTTTTGTAAAATATATGTATTTTAATAAATACATACTGGCAAGAAGTCCAGTGTAAACACGTACAACACTTTTGTAAATGCAGAAACACATCATACATGCTCACCACACATAAGGCAGCATATAAACCAAAGCTATAAGGAATTCTCTCACAAACCTAAGTTTCTCAACCAGTATCAGTTTGATCCCCAGACTAATACTAACATCAAGTTATTTAAGTAAAAGAGAAAATCACCAATTTCTTTTTCTATTTACCCTTGGTGGCTGGGGCTGGGGGTGATACATAAGGCAGGTGCAAGGGAGCACAGACACACTTTATATACATATATTTATGTTTTTCCTAGGGAAAATCTAATTGCAGAGAAATCCCGGTATAGATTTTACACATTAGCTCAAAGTTATGGACTGCAATAGCAGATCCCCCGGCTATCAGAAAGACAGTGTGACTTACTTGCACGCGTAGTTGTCTACCGCTTCGATGTACATGCACACGCCGTCGTGGAGGCAGTACCCGTCATGTGATGGGGGACACTCCGGGTAACTATTTCTGACAGGATAGCGACCATCTTCCCCAAGGAGAGAGGGTGGAGTAGAGTCTAGAAGAATCGAAGATACTAGTTTTATTTTCTGAAGTGATTGGGGTCTTTCAGATATCAGTATCAGTAACTAATTTCCATGAACAATTTTTGATATAATGTCTTTTAGTGACTGTAGAACTAATAAGAGTGACCACAGTTGCACTTGCCAAACCAAACTTTGTGTCATTCACCATGAAACCAGCCATTCTTTAGGCTCAGTATTATCTGATACAAAGCATATTGGAGGCAGAGGTTGACCAACCTTAAGTTACCATATGAATTCAGAGTCACTGATCTCACTATGAAAGCAAATCTGTCATCCACAAACATACACTAACCACGTGAAATGACAGCTAGTTTTAAATTCTCACTAAACAACCAGAATCTCTGAATGGCTTCAAAACTACCTGCCAATGCACAGTCCATGACCCCCAATATCCTGGGAGCCTCAAACATGCTTCTCCTAAAAACTATTTAATTTGTCTCAAAGACAAGACTGTAGCAACTTTGACAAGAAGGAAATGTTCCGTAACAGAGGGAATGCCAAAGTGGTAAAGTCTCTTCTATTGAATGGTTTGCTGCTCCTTAAATGGAAAACATCCGGATGTGTAGCTGACTATATAAATATTAGCAGTTTTTCAATACCTTTAAGAAGAGCAAATTATTTGAGGAAAATAACACGCTGAAAAAATAGAGACCAAGCAAGCACAGAACTTTCCTCTCTTAGGATGTTTCCTGCTTGCAGAGCTAAGAGAAGCAACAAGCTGGCAGTGACAGGAGAGAGCCCCATCCTGGATTGCAGGGTCTGGGTAAAGTCAGCTCCCCTTCTGGGGAGCTAATGGTGAGAAGATACTGCTGTTACCGGGAGAAGGTTCAGGAAGCAGAAATTGATCATTAGGAATATTTAAAAAGAAAGACAGCTGGAATTCTCATTCACATCAAGAAATAATGACTTTTTAATGTAACATTTTTAAAATCCTTGAGAGGGATTTAAAACGCTAAGAGTCCAGATATTCTCACCAACCTGCCCAGCCCCTGTAAAGTTTTTCCAGCAGCCTCGAAATCAACATTACAAATCGAGAGATTGGTTGCTTTGTTAAAGAGAACCACCTGTGTTCCCACCTTTATTGAATTGTGACTAATGAAAAAGGATTTATTCCAGATACTGTTAAATTAAGAAAACTTGGACCATTTCAAATTCTCAAGCCCAGCATCAACCTAATCAGGAAAGCCAGCTCTCCCACCCGATTGAATGGAATGATTTCCAGAATCTCTAATGCAAATACGCTGGGGTACAGAATTCCCCTGAACCAAGCCCCTCCCCTTCAATCTAGGACACCCACCAACCTAAAGGGCAAGTCAGTCCGGGTTCAGACAGGCTGCCGGCACACGTGCAGGTGTAGCCTCCCTCCGTGTTTGTGCAGTTGACCTTTTCTCCGCAGCTGTGCAGCCCCAGGTGGCACTCATCGATGTCTGTTAGGAAATAGGAGTAGGGAAGAGAAAATGGGGCGCAGAGGCGGAAAGAGGGTTACAATTGGAAAGCCCAACGTTCTGGAAAGGCAGCATCTTCAGTTTCTGTCATGTTGCATGTTCTCAGAGCCCTACACATTTTTAGGTTTAAAGATCCTATTATGAACATCGGAGAGAGATGAAGCGGTTCCCTCGGCTGCATGCCCATTCAGGTGTTCTAAGCTCCTGACAGAAGGCTGGAAGTTTGCTCTGCTTGGAAGGAAAGGAGAGTTCCCAGAGTTGGTGATTGGTAAACTACCTCTAGACAAATGTTTAGAGGTTCAGGTCCTAAAGATTCATGCTTAACTTTTGCAAATAGACATCCAGTCATTGACATACATGTTATAGCAAATACATTATTGCTTTTTGTACATAAATATGAACTAAGTAAGTCATCCTTTCTCTTCCAACTACCCACCTTTTTCTTTCTTAGCTATTACCACTCTAACATTTAAGTTCTTCCTTCCTCTTAATTTTGCATTACTACAAGAACAGCCTTACCACATTCCTGCAAGCCATGTCTCCTCCTCTGCACTGCTAAACACCAGTGCCAGATTATCCTCCCTTACTCCGCAATGAGATCAACCCATCCTTGCACCTCTTGACTCAAATGCTGCCAGTGGCTCTCTGTTGCCTAGAGCTGTGCTGTCCAATGTGGTAGTTGCCTAGAGCTGTGCTGTCCAATGTGGTAGCCATCACCATATGTGCATATTGAGCAACTGAAAGGCATCTAGTCCACACTGAGATGCGCTGTAAGTGAAAACCACATACCAGATTCTGAAGACTTAGTGACCAAATAAAAAAGAATATAAAATATCTTAATTTTTATACTGGTCACATATTAAAAATTTAGTATTTTGGATATATTAGAACAAATAAAGTACATTATTAAAATTAATTTCACCTGTTTCTTTTTACATTTTGTAATGTGGCTACTAGAAAATTTACAACAGCGCTGGCCTAGAGAAGTAAAACCCAATGACCGATCCTCAGTTTCTATCCTTCTAAGAATGTAACCCAATCCATCTATTAGAGTCTGAATTGTGTCCCCCCACAAATTCACATGTTAAAGTCTAGTGCCCCATGTGACTGTATTTGGAGATAGGGTCTATAGGGAAGTAGTAAAGGTTAAACGAAGTCATAAGAATGGGGTCCTAATCCCATAGGATTGGTGTCCTTAAAAGAGGAGGAAGAGACACCAGAGCTCTCTCACTTTCTCTCTCTGCACACAGAGGAAAGGCCAGGTGAAAACATACTGAGAAGGGAGCGTCCGCAAACCAGGAAGAAATCCTTCACCAGAAACCAAATCAGCCAAGTCAGCCCTCGATCTGGGACTTCCAGCTGCCAGAAATGTGAGAAAATAAATTCCTGTTGTTTAAGCCACCTAGTCTATGGTATTTTGTTAAGGCCACAGCACCTTACCAACCTCAGTTTCTGTTATCCCCCCACAAATAATCTGTACTTAGTGCTCAACTAGGTTATTCCCTATCCCCCAAATAAGATGTGCAATTGGTCAAGCCCAGAGTACTCCCGCCTCTTCATATATCTGCCAAACAAAAATTTACCCATCCCCATGGTCCCTCCAAAATGATACTTCCTCATGACATCTTTCCCAGTACCTCACACAGATACTTCTCCCAGTTCTAAACTTCCATTATGTTTTTTACTTCTCTTATGATGTGTACCCTTCTTTCCACTTACCACAGCTGTATTTCTTTTAGACCATGTTCTCCTTTCAAGCAAGGACTGCCTTCCTCATGCTGGTATTCCTCACAGTTCCTAATGCTTGTGCCTTGCACCTAATTAAATGTCTATCACACTGAATTGCTGTCTTGAATGACCAGATTGACTTTTTTTTTGACCTATTATAATCTCAATGAACTATCACCTTGAGAGAGAGAAAGCTTTTCAAACAAGCAAAAACAAAGATGTAGTCTTGTCCAAGACACACAACTACTCTTAGTAATAATAAGAATAACAACATTTTTCTGTAACACTTATTGTATGCCAGGCATGATTCAAAGCATTTGATCTACATATACATATACATACAGGGAGAGACAGAGAGAGAGAGAAAGGGCAGGGAAGGGGAGACAGAGAGGGAGGGTGGGAGAACAGGAAAGCCCACTGTTTCCAGAGGGCTTGAAGACTCCAATCCAACCAGGCAGGCAGGGCATGGCACCCCGTTGCACGTTCGGTACTGGAAAGAGGCTAGTTAGTAACAGAGTGAGAATCCAGAGTCTAATGAGTTTAAACATCCAAGAAAAGATACCTTCCTTTCTCTTCAAAGGAAATTAAATATGAAGTCTGTTTGTCTAAATTATCTATGAGCAGGCTTAATTAGTGCAGTGACATTTTCCTGACTGACAGCTAAATACGTGCTTAAAAGAGAATTTACAGATGTCTGCGGACTCCACAAAACTAATCTGATAAAGGTTTGATTTAAACCAACCAGATCCAGGAAATTGATAGTTATGACTGATATTTCATCTTTAATCTTAAAGATGTGGGAAAAAGCAGCAGCATGTGAGTTTCTTATCAGGGCATCTGCCCCTCACCTTGAAAAGATCTTTTTGTTTTCAGAAGAAGGAAAAGAAAATACAGAAAGAGAAATTGCAAAGCTCTTTAAAGCTTTAGGTAACCACCTCCCGAGGCCATGGATGGCTCCAAGCAGGTCTTCACTTGTAGGCTGATGCTATGCTACTGACACCTGGAAAGGTACATGACACCCCCCCCCCCACAAGTGAACTCCAAGCCAACGCCACACCCAGGCCTTGGCAGAGGATGGCAATTAGGAAAGAGGTTTCAATCATCCTTACCTGAAGCTGAGTGTCAGTGTCTTGACTCCTGCCACTGAACCTATCAAGAAATACCCGGGAGCCCTCTGCACAGACACACCTCCTTTCCTCCGTGCTCGCAGCAGCACCTCCCAGCAAGCTCTCAGCAGCTCTGCACTTCACCACGTTCCAGTCGCCAAATTCGTGACAAAGAAATGCTGTCCAATCCCCCCCACGACGGCTCCAGGTATGGAGGACTGATAAGACACTGGTGTCACTCAACCCCCCAAGAAAGCACCAGAAAGGCAGAGGGGCTTGAAGCTGACTAGTGCATTAATAGCACAAGGGCACAAACTTGACTATACCAAAAACTAAAATAGGTCATTTTGAACAGGTCGCACAACTCCTTTTTCAGTCTTGACATGTGTGTCATCCCAATTATTTCCTGTCTTCTCTTGGCCTGCCACACCAAGGTTTCTCCTGGTTTTCCAAGACCCACCTCCATCCCTCTCCCTTGCACACACACTCACTTACCAAGACAGTGAATCCCATCTCCCTGAAAGCCTTCTGAGCACTGGCAGACGTAGCCTCCTTCAGTATTAATGCACTTGGAGGAGGTGGGAGGGCACACTGGGATACCCATCTCACATTCATCTATATCTGTGGGCAAAATATGAACTAGTGAAATAATTAACAAATGGGAATAGTAAGAATGAATAAGCGTAATCTTATATTCAATCATTCAGCTGTTTACAGGAACTGTTTTCAAATGTTACGCAAGTTCTGCATCTAGGATGTAGAGTTTACTTCTGAATCAACTTTTACTGAGTTTCCACCCATCCAATTAGTTAAGTATGTGTAAATAAATCGTGTTGTGCCAGAGTTTCAGACCATAAGGACTGAGATCTTTCCCGTAATCACTAACATAACTTTGAGGCTATCAATATAAAATAGGAAACTGTCCATCATAACCTATTTATTTGACTAAAACTTATGGCCTAAGCTTCTGGGGAAAAAAAAAGTTGTGTTTTCATTGGAATCGGTGAATCATGAATTTGACGTGAACTCAAATTCATGCTTCTGAAGCTAATTATAAATTCTTCCCCTAATGTCAACTGCATATATTGTATAATTTTAATATAAACTCGATGTAATATATGTTTATATTATATGTAAATATTTTATATGTCTCATTTTCTATGCATGTCATCCATTATTACTAACATCAAATAACTTAATCAAACCTGCTGATTAGATAAATTCCTCTGGAGATTTTGAGTCAGAAAGACCAGAAAGAATGTTTCTAGCTTACTATTTTTCCAAATATGTGTGTTTGGACTTTGCTCTTACCAGAACATAGTTTTCCATCCCCAGCAAATCCTTCCAAACACTGACAGGTGGCATTCTCCCCCTCGGGAACACACTGAGCATGCGTGCTGCATCCCACGGGACCACAGTCATCTTGTTCTGCAAACAGCGAGAACCCCATGCGATTACTTCCAGACCTTAGGGAAGAATATGGACTTTAATATTCTGGGTTCTACAGAACATCCCGGCCTTTATTTCCCAAATTCTAGGACACGTTAACCTCCAAATAGAAATACTTTGTTGACCTGTAAGCTATATCTATATGAAAGGATCCATAAATCATATTTTTCTGTCTACATGCTCTTAACAAACTTTAGTATTAAAGAACTATTCAGTGTTTGAAGAGCACTGTGTGAACTTATTTACAATTTTTAAAAAGCAAATTTGAACTATAAAATTGCTAGGTGTGAGTAGATTCAAATTTCAAAAGGTTTATTGTTTACCTGAAAATTCCCAGCCATTATGACAGACAAAAAGAGTTGATCTATTCTTATCCCTAAAAAACAGACTACTATGCAGCAAGTAGATCTGTGCACCAACACGGCAAAGAAATACAATCATAAAAAGATTTATTGTCAATTTATTAATATAATGTTTTATATATGATAGAATATGTATGTCACAATGTGTGTTTATTATAAGATTTATGCAGTGACTTGCAAACCTCAAGGCACTTTTACAAAATCATGAACCATACAAGTTAAATGCTGTAAATGGATCATTTCATACTCCATTGAAATGCAAATGCCCCAGGGGACAGAGTTACATGTTGAGCCATAAACACGAGCAAGGTTTGTCTCTTTTTTTTCTTTTTCTTTAACTACTTATGTGTACAATCATTCTCTAAATGCCACCCAACCCTGACTTTTTTGGAGTTGAGGGAATCTGACATACCACAGTATGATGTAAACTATCATCTGTCTATTCATTGGTAAATTTGCTCATCTGAGTACAGAAGAAACAAAAGAAGCCCTCCGAATTTGTCCATAAATTAAGGAAGGTTAAATGAGATGAGCAGAATTCAGGTGCCATGTGAATACAGACATTGGATAATTGCACTTGATTTGCTTAGCTACTTGAATGAGAAGATTTCTCTTGAGGGAACACATGGCTTTCATGCTTGCTTGGTCATCTCCTGTCACTCATGACTCTTAGAGATGGTTAGTTCAGACTAAATCAATTATGCATTTGATTCAGCATTTATTTGGAAGACTAGCTCCCAAATCACAAGGCTGCTCAGAGCATAGGATGGACAGTATCCAATTACCCAAGACATTTTAAATCACTTGCAGAATTATCTTAAATTAGAATATGACTCAGGATTTGTTTGGTAACTTGCAAACCCCAAAGCAGCTTTGCATAATGAAAAGCAATGGCTATAGGAGGGATGGGCTGGAGCCAAACTTCTTCCTGCCACAAACTAGCCCTGGAAGGAATGCCTTCACTCGCATTCCTCTTCTCTAAACTACGGGTGACAATTTCTGCCAGGTCAATTTCCCATGATTGCTGTAAGGACTAGAAGAAAAAGTGATTTAAAAAAAAAATCCTTTGAGAATTAAAAGTACTCTACATATTTAAATAAGGGTGATAAATAAGAAGGGTATTGTGACAACCTGAATAAGAATTAACCTTATCACACCAGAAGACTCTGGGCCCTGTGAGCAAAATTAGTAAAATTCATTAAAAAGTACTGACTCTATACCAGGCCTAACTGAAGACCAAAAATATAGTGGGGAAGAATACAGATAAGGGCTCCGCTGTCTTCCATAATTAATTATTGAAATTCAAGTGCAAAAAGGACTATCAAGGCACAGTACCAGGGTTCTAAGAGAGCTGTAAGAGGCAGCCTCACCTGGTCAGAAAACTGGAAAGACTTTCTGAGTAAGAGATCTGAAGGGTTCACAGAACTCGGAGAGGTGAGAAAGAGCACTGTGGACTGGGAACACACAATATGTATGTTGTTGATAAGGCCTGTGTGACTGAAGCAGGCCACAGACAGCCAAGGACAGAAGGTCTGGTGAGCTCTCATTGAGGATGGTGAGACCTCTAAGGGCAGGCTGGACAGAGACTGACAGGCTGCTTTAAGAATTTTAGACTTTACTCTAAAATCCTAATGTGGAGTTTTCAAATTTTTTTTTAGTCATAGACAATTTGTTGACATGAAATCTTACTCTGAAACATGAATAAGACATCTTAGCTTAACCGGGATGGAACTAATACTTCATACACTAGAACAAAATGAAAAACAATCCAGGTATAGAAAGGTAAGGTATTTTTCACCAAGACAATCAGTTCCATATATTCTGCACTAGGCAGATTATAGTGTCCAGGTGTGAAGTCAAACACAGCCTGCTACGTGTGTACTCACAAATCTCTGGTCACTTCATCCCTCCCTCATTCCCACCCATGTGCCTAATCTACTATCTGTCATTTATCTTAGTCTGTGAGTCCCTCAAACATTACTCTTTCAAAATATGCTCTATTAACCTCTAAGGATTCCCTGGTGACTTTGAAAAGGTTCTCTATACTGCTAATATTGACTGATAGTGTTTTATTCCATCACATTGATTGTCTTCACATCAGACTGTGACCTTGCGGACTGGGACTATATTTAGCTCATCTTGAAATTTCCAGCACTTAACACAGTGGAGGCCAAGTGAATTGCTGAATAAATAATATTTCTAATATGACAAAGTTTTCCAGTACCTCTTATTTTAGCATGAATTAATTATTTGGTCATAATTTCCAAAAACCTTTGGTCAAGTCATTAGCTTAATCTACCTTAGTTTCAGTTTTTGCATCTGAAAAATGGTGGGTTGCAGTAAGGATAAAATTAGACAATGTATTTACAGTATGTGGTAAACTTTAAATCTCCACACAAATGTTAGTTATCATAATTACTAAAAATGTGCACCTTTTTATTTATATCTTATCAATAACCACACCAATAAGGTGGAATAAGAGGTCCCCAGAACCCTGTACATCAACAACGTAGTCTGCAGACAGACCACAAAAGTTGGGTGAAGCATTTTCTTGAATGTCCTAATGTGGAGTTTTCAAACTTTTTTTTTTAAAGCCATAGATGTTTTGTTAAAATAAAATGTTTCTCAGTAATATAAACAAATAAAATGTTTTAAAGTGGAGCTGCACTGATTGAAGGGCAGTGACCTAGAGAGAAGGGGTGGAGTTTGCAGAAGCTCCAGTGCTGAGTAAGCCTCATGAGTGAATACAGAACGTAAAAGACTTAGGTTCCCTAAAGTTGTTACATACTAAAAAATTACTTGGCATTTTGGTGATAAATGTGCAATATAGAAGAAAAGAATTTTAACATTTGTTGTTTATGGACTTTCTGCGCAGTTGAAGCAATCCACCTATATTTGCTTATCAATTACTGTCAACATTTTTTTTTTTTTTTGTGGCAGCTGGCCAGTACAGGCATATGAACCCGTGACCTCCATGTCATAATGCTGTGCTCTTACCAACTGAGTTAACTGGTCAGCCCTGTCAATTTTTCACACCAATGAAAGTATAGCTAGATGGACCAAATACACAAAATACTAGGTGTGGATGGGGATACACTCAAAACTATTGTCTTATTTTTCACCTTTGTTTTCAAGTTATATGAGGGTACTTTGAAAAGTTCATGGAAAGATTTGTATTATTCTTCAATCATATTTTCCTATGAACTTTTTGAAGTACCCTTGTATTTCTTAAAAGAATATTCAGTCCAAAGACTCAATGTGTACAGTTCACATCCAGTCTAATATGGAGCCATCTGCCCCAGGCACGCCACTCAGAAGAGAGGAATAACTTGAGTCCAAGGCTGGGCTTCATTAGCATTGTGTAGATTTAACCAACATTAGGAGAGAGAATTCAGAATTTCTCATTGGTAGGATGGAAATTATTAAAACCAGAGCTGTACTGGGGAACTCATTATTCATACCTGACACCATGATTTCAGCCACTAGCATGTATTGAGATTCTGTGGTGTTATCTTCTGACGCTCCAGTCTTGGATAAGGTGTCCCATGGTGTTACTTGGTTACTTAGATCAGCTTCATGACCTACTGAAGGTCAATAGATGCAATTAATTTAGCTTTTCTGTTTTAAGGAAAGTTTGATTTACTTTATATTTATGGCTGTTCACCAGTTGTGAGTTTAGACTCATTCTTACAGTAAGAGGATTCAGGAAACTGGCAGGGTCTTGGTGGCTCAGAAAACCACACCCTGCTATCCCACGTGCTCCCAGTTTCACTCAGTGCATTTGATGGTTTGTGGGGCAGGGAGCCAGTGGGGAAGAAAGACAAGACTCTTTTTGGTACTAGCAAGAAACAACAAGAATAAAATACCAACATCCTTATGAACAAAATCAGCTCATAATCAGCCCACCATTACTAAGGACAAATTAGTGAGATGATCTCCCCAACCTGTCTTCCATACACATTCTTCCTTTAGGTAGTTTCATGCTTATTTTAGCCTGATTTTACCTGCATTTTAGAATATGAAACGACATAAGCCATGATTTAATACATGCACCACCACCCCACCCCATCCCCCATCCAGATCATGGGAGAAATGGACTCTTTGACAGTATTTCTTTAAATGGTATTCTACAGATCTCTGCAGGCCCACTGCATAGAGTCCATAAGTTAAAAACTCTTTCTGTAATAACACTGCGATATTTACCTCTTTTTCCTGCGTTCACATTCATACTGGTATAGCAAAAGCAGTGGTGGGTAAAACTGCTAGTGCCTTAGCATGAATCGAGGCAAAGACACCAAACTCTACCAGTGGCTGTGCTCTTCACCACCATGCACACAAATTAAAAATCCAGTTTCACCAGAAGATCATGATGAAGCAATAAGGATTATTAATTTTTAAAACTCTCAACCATTGACTACATGGCTTTTAGATATTCTATGGAATAAAATGGAAAATACACATAAAACACTACCAGTGCATAAAGAAGTTATGGTGGTTACATGGAGGAAAAGCACATAAGCAATTTTTGAGCTGCAAGCTGAAATTGGCCATTTTTTTTAATTAAACATGAATTTTTGTTTGAAAAAATGAATGACAGACAAACTGTGCTGTTAGGAACTGGGTATTTGGCATGCATTTTCTCAAACATGAATAAAATGAGCCTGTCCTTCAAGGAAAACTGTCAGTATTTGTTGCTGATGTCAGATTCCACATCACAGCTAAGCTTAGGAAAGTATTGCCTGTCCAGTTCTGGCACAATATCAAAAGAGCAGTACCTGGAAAAGGCATTTCAAAAGGTCATTAAATAATAGTCCTTTTTCAACTCCATGTCTGTGGGAGGCCAGATTTTCTTCATTGATGTCAATAGAAACAACACATAACAGATTTAACATAGCTGTCCTCTATTAAGCAAGACAAAGCTATAAATGTAAAACAACACCACTCTTCTCACTACGTATTTTTTGCTTTGGAAAATATACTTATATCAGTTATTCTAATAAAAATATGTTACATTATAGATAGTGGATTTATTGTAATTTTAACAGAGATTTAAAAAATTTTGTTCTAATCTTTAATATAAATATTTAAAGATATAATCCACATAAGCAAAAACTCTATGAGATTCTCAATAATTTTTTAAGAGTGTAAAGGGGTCCTGAGACCAAGGGGGTTGAAACTATTGTCCTAAGGCAACAAATTAACAGAAAATTCTGAAAATCCAAAATATCCAACTCTTGTCCATGGATAGATCAGTTCACTTATTTGCTGTCAATCTGTCACCTATCTTATATTTGTATCATGCCTGTCTGATAAATATAGATTTTTTTAAAGATTTTAATAAAATTTAAATGATCTTTGGTACATTTTTGGTGTAAAGACATCAAGAGATGAATCCAAGTGTGCCTAAATTGTTTGGGTTCACATTCAAGGGAGGGAAATCATTGCTCCTGGTTACAAATCACACTTGGAATACTCTTTCTTCCTCTTCCTCCAAGTCACATTTACTTTGTGAGAAAGTGGATCACAAGACTTTTCAGTTTGCATTCCACACTTGTTTAATATCCTAAAGTTATTTTTTATAAAGGACTGGGCTTTTCACATTAAGACATGTCCTATGGTAGGGGAATTATATATTACTACCTCTAAAATTCAGGACATAAAACTTCCAAAAAAAAAAAAAAAAAAAACCTCTAAACATGTTTGTGAGGTGATAAAATGCTGGCATTTATTTCCAAGCCTGGATTCATTCCATTGTAAATGGGAACGTGAGGGGACTGGCGCTTAAGACTTTTATAATTAGAGGTCAATTTAGTCTGCAATAGGAACCTAAAACTCATCAGAGGAAAAAGCAAAACAAACTCAGCATTCCTAAAAACAGGGGAATTTTTTGTAATACAAAATATTAAAATATCAGCAAAAGCATAGGGATGGATGTACAAATATATTCCTGAGCCAAGAAAAGATAATTTAGTGACATAATTTATTGTATTACCTGCCGGTATCTGATGACCATTCAGAGCCAGACACATTTTCCCATCTGGGGCTTTCATAAAACCTTCACGACAAGAACACGAAGCAGTACCAAACCTCTCTTTGCAAACATGTTCACAGCCTCCATTTTGATATAGGCAGGGATTTGCTCCTAGTGGAGAAAAGAGGCAAATTCACAGGCACATTTGGAGATTAAAAGGGTCTTATTGATGCAAATCACAGTCTACAGCTTTTGGGGAGAACAACTCAGTGTATCTGAACAGAGGGTGTGTCAAGAGCCATTTCAGAAGCATTCCCACAAGGAGCCGCTGCTTCTTAGAGAAGCTCAGAATGTTATTAACTTATGAGTATTTATTGAGTTTAGCTAGTGATTTTGTTCAAGAAGCTCTTTAATCAGATGTGATTCCTATTTTCTGGCTCATAATGTCATCTAGGCAAACTGACAAAGGGCGATTCAGAAAGAAGAGCGAGGCAGGATGCTGGATGCCTTCTCACCTGCTCACTCCTGCTGACCTCACTCACCGGTACTCTCAGGGGCGGGGAGAGGCCCGAGTATAGCAGAAGATTCCACTACACGTATCTAAACTTTCTGCCCTTGGTGCTTTAACCCAAAAGTCTTTGAAATGTAGCAGGAAAGTAAAAGAAAAGATGAAATTAGAGGGATAAAGCATAAATTACCAAAATTGCCTAATTGGGGATAAAGCCTAAATGACCAAGTGACCCGATTGTCTTAGTTTAAACAAAGTCCAAATCCTAGAAAAAAATCTTAATATTAACACGATTAGTGACAATTGCAAAACAATCCCCCCACACACACACACACCCTCTGTCCGCCATCAAACAATTAAGACGCAGGTTCCATCCAAGGAAATACTGCTTAACATCTCCAGTGTACCTGGTTTTGCCAACGGATGAACCACAACCAGTGATGAGGGCTTCAGCATGCTGCCTTGGAGACGTACCCTATTTTTGCCAGTCCTCTTGTTCACCCTTATTACCGATGGCGTAGCCCAATCCGAGAACCACACGTGATCCTCAAACACAGCTACAGCAAATGGGTGACCTGGAAGCAATTCAAATCCATTAAATACACAGCTTCATTGTTTTGCAATGCATATCTCAAAGGGTCAAGGCTTGAAACTCACACGCGATTCCTACACGAAATCAATTCTTTACCATAGCTGCTCAGCAGGGTGCAAGCCACTGACCTACATCAAGCATCAAGGAGAACCCACATGACGAGGGAACCTCATCTTACAATGGAAACCTGATGGCATGAGGTCCTAGCAAAGCCCATCATCACCAAACATTGAGAGAGTGGAAGAATGTGGGCTGATTGTCTTAATAGCATCAGGAAGGAGGCCAAGGCGGGAATTTTCTGAGTTCACTAGACCTGTCACTGTTTAGAGACTACACTTGAGTAAGTTATTTTACTGCTGTTTGCCTTAGGTTCCTTGTCTTTGCATGGCAGTAATAAGCAGTAGACCAAACTCACAGAGGATTGCAAGGATTTTTTAAATTTGAGGTGATTGAATAAGAGTCTCCCCAAATTCCCATCTCCACCAACACATTTCCCTGCATTAACCTCCAACCTCCTTCTCCTCTCTCCAATCTAGTATTAGTCCATTGACCTGTACCCTTGATGTCATCCTTGCTGCCTTCTCTCCATCCTTGATCTGTCAACAATCACCTGTTTCTCTTACATCTAGCTTTCCCCCCTCCATCTATTGATATCCTCTCTCCCATCTTAATTTCCTCATCCTCTTGACCTCTTTAGCTTCTCTTTGTCTCTCCCCTTCCCTTCTTAGTCAAGCTTTTCTTAGCTAAGTTTTTTGAAGTAGCCATTTATTATCTGCCTCCAGTTTCAGGCTCCTATTGATTCCTAAGCGGGCTTCCTTTGGAGCCTACCTCAACCAAACGTACCTTTCCATGCCACTGAAAATTTTCAGATAAGGTATTCAAGCATTTAATCAGCAGAGAATTATACACAGGCCAGTCTTTTAGCAAAGGAACAATGGATTTGATGGATTAGAATGAATGTCTCCCTCTACTGGCAGCAAACTCTAATGACTTACTCTGGTGACTGCGTTTTTGACAAGGGTCATTAGAAGTCATTTCAGCCTCTAGACCCTTTGTCCCAAATTAAATCTGTAAATACATCAAGGGAATTTTTTACACAGCTCTATTTCTTTTCTCTGTGGTAAAAAAACACATAAAACAAAATTTACCATCTTAACCATTTCTGAGTGTACAGTTCGGTAGTGTTAAGTACATTCATACACCGTTGTGAAACCAATCTCCAGAACTTTTTCACCTTGCAAATCTGAAACTCTATACCCATAAAATAACTCCCCACTTCCCTCTGTCCCAGCCCCTGGCAACTACTATTCCACTTTCTCCTCCTATAAATTTGACTACTGTAGATACCTCAAATAAGGAGAATTGTACATATTTGTATTTTTTGTGGCTGGCTTATTCCACTTAGCATAAGGTCCTCAAGATTCGCCCATGTTGAAACACATGTTAGAATTGGTTAGTGTTTCAACAAACAAATACCCACATTAGACAGCTCTATTTTTTGGTTTATGGAAGAGCCACAATTAACTGCATTTTAAAATTCAGAATGAATTCCTCCAGTCTTTAAGTTAAAAGTCCTGAACTGGAAGTTTAGAAGCCACCACATATATACCAGTAGATGGCACTGTAATGATGGAAATGGTTATATAGATAATTTAATATAAAATTATTTTAAAATAGCCTTCAATAGGAAGTTGCATTAGTCATAGATTACAGTAGCAATACAAATTATTCACAAAATATCTGCCATGCTTTTTGGCTTAGAACATGGTATCTTTAACTTCTAGTCAGGAATTTTCAAATCCCTTTCTTTTTAAAAATTTTTATCTATTTTTGATTGTACATATTTGTGGGGTACAGTGTGTTGTTTCAGTACATACATATATTATATAATGATTCGCCTGGAGTACATAGCATATCCATCACCTAAACGTTTATCTTTCATCATGATGATTATAGTCAAGATCCTCTTTTTTAGCTATTTAGAAATATACAATATAATATTAGCGATAGTCAGCCTAGAACACCAGAACTTATTCTTGGCCATGCCCCCCTGACACCCACAACCAGCCCAGCAACAACCACTGAGCCACTGCAGGAAGTGCCCCGGACTCTCCCAAGCTGGGGTGGTGGGGGGCCAAGGGCTTTTGCCACATTCCCCTGATATCTGCACCCAGCCTGGCAACAGCCCAGCCAGCACTGGAAGCCCTCTGGTCTCCCCTGTGGGAATGAAGGGGGTGCCACAGGCCTCAATCCCGCCCTTTCTCCTTCCTCCTTCTTCCAGCCCATTCCCTTCCCCTTTCCCCTCTACCCCTCCCCCTCCCAACTACTTTGCAACAACATCATAGAATGCAAAAAATAATAATAATAATAATAAATAAATAAAAATTAAAAATACATACATATATTGTATAATGATTCACTTAGAGTAGATAGCATATCCATCACCTAAACATTTCTTTCTTTGTGATGATTATGGTCAAGAACCTCTTTTCTAGCTATTTAGAAGTACAATATATTATTAGCTACAGTCAGCCTAGAACACCAGAACTTATTCTTTCTATCTACCTGTAACTTTTTCAAATCCCTTTCTACCCTTTTATATTAAAGCTATAGTTTACATTTATTTGGATGCTATATTTTTTTTAATAATGTATTTCTCCTTCACTAAACTCCATGACTTCACAGAAAAGTATCTGTTTTACTCTTCACTGTATCTCCATTTCTTATAATGACTAAATAAATACCCATTAAGTACATGGATGGGTGAAGTCTAAGATTTCACACAAGTTTATCATCTGTTCTGAAGTATACCTTAAACTTTTAAAAAATCTTAGAAATACATAAAATTTTATATTATAGTTATCTTGACCTATTTCACATATAATACAAATCTAAAAATTTGCTATGTCTAAAAACAAAAAGAATGGGGAAAATAAATAACTTATTCAAATTAGTTTGATAGCTTCTTCCTAAAGAAGAGAAACCACATTTTTTCATCTTCCCAAACAGTTTCTAAATCTCCAAAGCATCTTCAACATCTCTCTGGCTCTCATTTTCTTCATCCAGTCTGTTACCAAATCCTCTCAATTTTTCATCCACTGATTTTTCACCCAATGATTTTTAATACCTTAATCATCCATTACACTTTTAAATGACAGTGTTCTAACTGAGGACTTCATTACCTATTGCCCGGAGACTGTTGTAGTCTCTTAACTGATTTCCTTCTCTCCAAATTCCAAGCCAAACTCCACACCCCACTTTTTTTTTTTTTTTTTTTTTTTTGGTGGCTGGCTGGTACAGGGACCTGAACACTTGACCTTGGTGTTATAACAGTGCACTCTAACCAGTGGAGCTAACCAGCTAGCTTTCCAACCCTTATACTGTTACCTAAGTGGTTATCCTGATATACCAATCTTATCACATATATTTCCTGTTCAAGAACATTCAATGGTTCCCTAGTAAATTCAAAATTAAGTTCAGTCAACATATCCTGGCAGTACTAACAAACAATGACCAGTTTTTGCAGGCTTATAAACTTTCTATTTACCACATGGCCCAGTTCAAATAGTCTTTGCAGATTGCCTGAGTCAAAATGAATCTCCTACTGCTTATATAATCTCATAGCCATTTGTATTTCTCTTTTAGCAGTTAGCATAGGCTACGATGTTTTAAAGACATTTACAAAAATATATGACACTCCATGCAAAACCTGAAAATACAATAGAAGAGACAACTATATTTATTAACCTTTGCACATGTTATCAATTGATATTCATTAATGCCTAAAAGTGATATTATCATTATTGTGAAATGACATTTTCTAAAACATAAAACAATAACAGCTGAACCAAGTTCTTATGCCTAAAGAAGTTTAGAAAATTTTAATATTTTCATTCTGATTTGGGGAAATTTCATAAAGGAGAAATGATTATACAATACTATTTTTTACCTAATATTCCAATCTGAAGGTAATCCTTGTAGCTCATAATTCTCTGGAGAAGTCTGTCTGTCTCTATTCCTTTCTCACCACATGGTTAAGGGTGTGTGTGTGTGTGTGTGTGTGTGTGTGTGTGTGTGTGTGTGTGTGTGTGTGTGTGTGTGTGTGTGTGTGTGTGTGTAAATACATTTTGTATTTAACACTCATAAACACACAGTTAAGATGAATCATCCATCCCAAAGCCTCACCTACATGGTTCTGGGCAAGTCTTTGGCGTTTTGAACCATCCAGATTGGCCATTTCAATCACAGACTGCTGGACATCACACCAATACAACTTGTCAGTTAAATAATCAATCGTTATTCCACTGGGCTCAATCAGATTAGAGCTGGCTATAACCAGTCGGCCAAAGCCTTGAAGGGAAGAACTTTCAATTCGTGGATTAATCCCCGTATCAGTCCAGAATAATCTCCTTTAATCAAGAAAGCACACAACAAATAAAATCTGCATGAAAAAATTCTTCCATTCTTTCATCATAGAAAACATCAATGTGAAGTAAATTACTTCAGGATACATGAAACTGGTACACTAAGGGATATAGAAGGAGAAAATATAGCACTGTATGTTAGACAAATAATTTTCAAAAGCAGAACAATTATCTTATCTATGCAAAGCATCTTGGACAAGAAATGCTAAATTAAGGTAAAGATCACCAGATAAAAAAGGAATTAGTTTAAAAAATTGTGCTATATGACTAATCAAAAGTGTGCTCGAGTGAATGTTCTTAAATTGACATTTCATGCTGCGAAATGCAATGAAATCTTACTAGCCTGTTCTTCTGTCATGCATATGTAAAACTCACTGCATATGTAAAACTACATGAAGGGAAAAACATATTCATCTGTTATTTGCTTTTGTACAACGCACTCTACTAACTCAGTTAATGTTAAGTTCCATAAATCAGGTGCTGGGCAATATCTTTTTATTGGCCTGTGTAGAGAGGGTTACATTCTCACTGTTTTAATCATTTGGCTAGCTCCAAATCAATTATCAATTACTAACAATATATTATCTCCTCTAGACCATTGTGAAATTTCCATTGTAAATAAAATAGGGTTGATTTTTAATCTTTGCTTTTTAACAACTAGGAAGGAATCTCCTTAATTCTCTAACCCCTAAAACAGAATTTGTCACTAATTCACAATTAACGGCATAGTCTTCTAATCTTTTATACTTTCTATTTCCTCTTGTCTAAACATAGGAATGACCGACCTATCATTTCAAATCACCTTATGATTTTTCTAAATAGAGTTCACAAGTCATACAACCCAAATATCCTTTTCTACTCAATTAACAACAATGTAGATTTTTAAAGAAAGTA
This sequence comes from Cynocephalus volans, assembly GCF_027409185.1. Lineage (NCBI taxonomy): Eukaryota > Metazoa > Chordata > Mammalia > Dermoptera > Cynocephalidae > Cynocephalus > Cynocephalus volans. Next base: position 96,049,073 of record NC_084468.1, on the reverse strand, counting down.
GATTAATGGGCTTAATGAATTACAGCCCATATCTTTCCAAAAAGAAATTGAATTTGCTTAAAATAAAAGGACACATTAACAATAAAATTATTATACAAGAATAGAAAGTTAAAAGACATTTAGAGATGAGGATTTCGTGCTAGCCATATCATGTCTGAAGATTTGAACAAATGTCATGGATATTCTTGATTTCTGATTCCACTGACCACCTGAGGTCTAAAGACAAACTTTAGACACAGCATATAAAACAGGAAGTGTCACACGACTTCTGCAGAAAGGCGCCGTATTTTCACAAGTACCTACTTGGCCACTGGATGAACAGCAATTCCTCGTGGTTGAGAGATGTTCTCCTTAATGATTATTTTGCGATATTTTCCATGTAAATCACTCCCTTCAATGACGGATTTCCTAAAATGTATGTAATATGAAGATGTTTATTATATCAACTTTACTTTTCAAACAAAAATACTCCTTTGCCCTATTCCTGAAATGCAAACATAGGCATTCTAAACTACCTCTAACCTCTCTCCCTTTCTCTCTCACACACACATAAAGTAGCACCAAGTCCACACCTTCTATTTTTTTTAAAATACAGTCTTTTAATTAGTTAATTAGTTAATTTATCCCAGGCAATTAACATACATAGTTAATTAGTTAATTTATCCCAGGCAATTAACATACATAGTGAGAGGATAAAGTAAGAGGGACTGTATCAGTGGCCGGGCAGGACATTCTCTTCACATCCTCCAGTCTCCTGCTGGAACCAATGGAAGCAAAGGCAAGGGGGGGCGGGGTCAGTCTGGTGGGTCACAGATCATGGGGAGGAAGGAGACAAGATAGCATAAGGACAGTGGGGGGAGATTTATGTTTATATTTTCTTCCATATGATTCTAAGACAAATGGGAGCACTGAGATATTATTTGCTAATCTTTACCTTAAAATATATATATAACCTTCTGGAATCTAGTAGGGTAGAAAATTCTTATTTCCTACTTTTTCTACTTACTTGTCAAACAAATCTTTATTATCAAACAAATATTAACTGAGTACCTACTGTGTGCCAGGGATTGGCCTAAGCATTGGAGGTACAGCAGTACAATATCCCTGTCTCTGTCCTCACAGAGCTCAAAGTTCAACAGGAACAGAGGGAGAGAGGGCAGGTAGAGGGAGAGAGGGGGGATTATAATACAGCACATGAAGGTAGGAGCTGGGAACAAGGACGTACAGAATGCAATTGGAAGACTGAGGGAGAGTGAGAGGGTGGGGAACCCAGCTGAGCAGGGGTCAGAGAAGGATTCTCGGAGATGATGAGTCAGGATGAGAAGGCAGCCAGGCAAAGGTGGATGAGTAGGTAAAGGGTACCCTAAGCAGAGGAATGTGCATGTACGAAGTGCCAGAGACCTAAAGAATGTGGGCCAGTCAGTTTCACTTTAGAAAGTTTGCAGTGTGGATATGCTAAAGCAGGCATGAGATGACAGTGATGAGATAAAACAGTAGCCAGTAGCCATTGACAGGGGGGAAGCAGGGTGTATTCAAATACTAAGTGCAATTCTGTAACATCCCACCCCACTGGGGAGCTCACAGGGGCTTCTGAGCAGATTCCTGGAGCAGGCAGGACAACAGGCAGAGGGGCCATGAGCAGGGCTGAGAAGAGCCTCTGTCTCCCATGCACTGCCTGCTTGCCTCATTTCCCTAAAAACCAGAGAATATAACCACCTTTAATTCATTCAACAAACATCTGTAAAGGCCTCTGCCTTGCTCTCATGGGCAATGTTTGCATGAAACAGACCTGCGCAGAAACAAAGCGGGACCATTGTCTGCTCCCTATTTGACAAAATAGTAAGGAGACTTTCTCCACGGGGCTTATTCAAGTCTACTTTCCAGCCACTGCGTGGGAAACAGGGCTTTCTGTATTCCTCATCACAGGCTCTGTGCAGGAGAGAGGTAAAGGTAAGACTGGCTCAGTGCCTATGCTGGGTCAGGAATGTTTTGCAAACCACCAGCCCAGGGCAGAGGATAATCTGAAACCACCTATACCCTAGTGCCACCTTTAAAAGAAGTTTGTTCCCAGATGAAGAGGTCATAGGAAGGATACTGCTGGGTGGAAGATATTTTTGAACTCAATGTGTCAAATTCTGTCCTCACTCAGACACAACAATCATTGTGCTGTTTTCCTTGGTGGGAGGGAAAGAATTGTGAGGCCACTTGCTTGAGACCAGGGGAGATAAAACTGTCAGTTCTGATCTCATCATTACATCATCTCTAAGTTCTGACTGTTGGAAGGAGTTGGCTGATGAGGATTGAGACGGACATGAGCTCCTGACTGTGGAGTTGTCCCAAGGCAGGACTGCTGGAATTTACTCTGAAAGATCCCCAAGGTGTTCACCTAATAGTAAGTACACTTCTATTTGATTCAGTCAGAAAGCAAATCTCAAACTCCTGTGTTGGGAATGAGAAAGCAAAGACCAGCAGGGACATTAGGTTCACATGAGTTCATGCATAACCCCTCATCTAGCGGAGTGTCCTCCTTAAAATCCATCATCTAATTGGTCTCAATGCCATTGGGATCCTCCAAGAGGAAAACCCACCCTACTTCCAGAGTAAGAGTCATCAGTCAAGAACCCTACAAGAGTGACTTTTATCCTTGTTACCTCAAAAGAATGCATGAACAGATCCATTTTTACTTTCTTGATTCTTTTTTACTGTGCGATAGACTTAGCTGGACAACAGGACTCCTTAATACTAAATAATAGCATTGCCAGTGGAATTATCAATGTTTACTTCCTACAGTTAGATGTCAATCTGAATCTGTCTTTTCTGGGGCCAATGCAGACTGTAACTATCCCACTGTGGCTCTTGTAGTTGGTTAAGAGTTATCATGTGATCTAGTATCATGAGATTGGAATCTCAGTCATTTAAATCCAATTTCTACCTAATATAAAGGTCTTCAAACGATAAACCTCTCATTTCCAGACAAATTAAAGGTTCTCTTTTAGCAGCTGCGGTTAGAGGGCAGAGGACTTAAGAAAGGATTTATTATAATGTCAATGAACTAGGGAATTTGAGGTCTGACTCTCCAGGATACGGTGGTGCCTGTCTCCTGAAGGCATTACCTCTGCAGTAGGTACTACGGTGCTATTAATCAAACACTGTTAAGATTAGAGGTGCCTTGCAAGTGTGGGGAAATAGACCAGGCATCCTTAGAGGGCCCAAGAGCAGTTGACATCTGCTGTGCTGATCAACGTTTACTCTTATGAGAACAGCCACGTACCAGCTCTGTTATTATACACAGCCAACATTTAAAATACCCTTTAAAGTAGTTTCGAATACAGACGAGGCTGTTATTATGATTTGAATAATTATTACAAGTGAAGTTGATTTCCATTTGTTGCATGACTCTGGGTGGAGCACATTTTAAGTCAGCTCTAGCTGGGGGAGAATACATCTCTGTGATTATTGTGAGTGTAAGCTTTGGAGACGGTCCTCCTGGAGCTCCAGTTCCACTTCTTGTCTGCTGCTGGACCTTGGGAGACTTATTTTACTTCTTTGATTATCAATTTTCTTCATCTTTAAATTGGAGATAAGAAAACTTACCTTTGGGGGGTTTAATGCTATCACGGATATAAAGTTCTTAGGACAGTGTCTGGTGCATTACAGTTATTTGATAAATAAATACCCAGATAACAAAGGAGTAAATAAACAAATGAATGAATGAATGACTAAAAAAATATGCTTGCCCTGGATATAGAAGGGCCGCATAATTGATAACTGTGTGCCACACTTTACACCTGGCTCATTTTAAAGAACCTGGTTTTTTCCCTTGGGTTACCCAGACCAAAAGAGATTTCTGGGATGTAGAAAGCCTGCCTCCAAGCCTATAAACCCATCCCCTGGGACTTCTCCCTCTGTGTTGGAACTGCCGATTTCACAGGGGTGAAACACGAATTAATTCTCCCTTCTTTTACTTTAACATGGTTGCACAGGTACCAGATGCTCAGGATGGCCACCATTTGACTTCACGGCTTTCTTTCAGTTCCTCTGAGAAAGCATCCTCAAGCACACAGCATCTCTAATATTATCCTCTGAGGGACTTCGTGGTTAGCGGCTCTTCTCCCAGAAGCGAGGAAGTGGGGTCTCATTAGCACACACCGGGGATGTAGCCACTTCCTGCCACCACCCTCGTCCCACCCCCACCCCGCACCCCGCACCCGGAGAGCAGCCTGCCCAGAGGACGGAAACACCGCAGCTTCGCCCTGCTTCGTTGCTTCCCACCAAAGAGAAAGAAGACCGTTCTCTGATTGGTGAACTTCCCTCCTAGCTGAAAGCTTTTTTTTTTTTTTGGCGGCTGGCCGGTAGGGGGATCAAAACCCGTGACCTCGCAAAGCTGAGCTCTGAGTAACTCCAGCAGGAAGCTTTCGCGTCCCTCCCTTCATGCTTGCTTAACAGGAAGCCAGCGTGTGAGTTCGAGTCCAAGATTTGTCACTTGCATGCTGTGTAACCTTGAATAAATCACTTAACCTCTCTGAACATCAGATTCTTTGCCTGTAAAATGAGGGGATTGGGCTAGTTGATCCCTGAAGCTCCTTCCAGCACTCACTTTGGGAGGGTACACGCTTTGCCTGGAAATTATATATGTGTAGCCTTGTGACATTTCTTGTACCGCTATTTAGATCAAGCATTTGTATTGATTTTTTGCTGGGGAAATATACCTTATCTCCCCAGCTACACCAAGAGCTGACTGAAAAGATGGCACATCTCATGCTCCTTGCATCTCCTGTGTTACCTGGGAGAGAGCCTTATTTATAGCAGATGCCCAAAGAATGCTTATTGATTGAATTCTCAGGTTTGGGGTCTCTGATAACAACAGCCTGAACTGCAAAATCACATGCTACTTTCTTGGTCTTTGAAATCCTCCTACAGAAACAAATCCAATCTCGATGAAAGGAGAAACATTCTGCTTGGTGGTAGGGAGGGAATGGGGGACGTGGGGACAGCAATAGGAGGCTTCTTTCCTCAAAGCCCAGCAATATTTTTCTGTGTTCAAAGTGGAGGATGAAGCCTGCAGTATTACTTATCCCATCACTCCCTTCCCATGTGGCTTAAAACTGAAGCAGAAAACATACCCTCTGTCTGTCCAGTAGAGTCTACGGCCAATCCAGTCCACAGCAAGACCTTCTGGAACATCTACTCCTTCCTCAATAAGCCTTTCTCGCTGGGACCCATCCATATTAGCTCTCTCTATCCACTTCAGGGCTGTATGGGCAAAGTAGATCTGCAAAAGAAAACATAGGTGATGGAGTTTGGATATGTTGTCCCCTCCAAAACTCATGTGGAAATTTGATCCCCAATGTGGCAGTGTTGGAAACTGATTGAGTCATGGGGGCGGATCCCTCATGAATGCATCAATGCTCTCCCTGGGGGAGGGGGAATTAATGAGTGAGTTCTGCTCTATTAGTTCCCGTGAGAGCTGGTTGCTTAAAAAGACCCTGGCACCTCTCTCTCTCTCTTGCTTCCTCTCGCCATGTGATCTGCTTGTACCTGCTGGCTCCCTGCCACTTTCCACCATGAGTAGAAGCAGCCTGAGGCCCACACCAGAAGCAGCTGTCCCAGAATCGTAAGCCAAATAAACCTCTTTCCTTTATAAATTACCCAGTCTCAGGTATTTCTGTTATAGCAACACAAAATGGACTAAAACAATAGGCATTTCTGATTTTTTTGAAAAACCTGATGTGGAATGTATACAAATGGGGCTATTAAATGTTCAGCTTATACAGTGTAATTCTTATGAGCCTGGCTTTGGAGATAGATACAGCCACCACTAAACTCCAACTATACCTCTTCCCAGAAATGTGTAACCTTGAGCAAGTTACTTGGTGTCTCAGAATCTTAGTTTCCTCATTGGTAAAATGGAGATAATAATATCAAGCTCATTAAGTTACATGATATATGTACATAAATTCTTAGCCCTTTGCCTGGCACATACGCATTTCTATTGCTACTGGTAATTAATTTTTGATCATTGGTCAATGACATAGCTATTGTAGTTGAACCCTAGTGGCTTCTACAGCCTGAAAGGTAGTAATGATTTGCAATTTAAAGAGGGCTGCAAGCTGGGCTGTATCTTCCACTGTTCAGTCCACAACACCCCACTTCACTGCAAGTCAGGAGACACAGGGTCTTCTCCCAGTTTTGCCACTTATTTGCTTGATTGTCTTAGCCAAGTCATTTAACCTCAATTTTCTCAACTGTAAAAATGAGGAAGTTAGTCTAGGTATTTGCTAAAGTTCCTTTTATTCTAATCTGATATGATTTCATTTTAACTAACTCATCTTGTTCAACAGAACATACCTTCCAGGGGCAAAGTTCTTTTTCATTCTACTATGCAGGCTATCAAAGAAGTACAAGAATTCATGAGTGTCAAAAAAAAAAAATCTTACAGGTTGGTTGACAATTTAATGATAGCATTTTGTGGAATTTTAACTGTTTATATACCTATATGCACGTAAACCTATAATCAACAATGAGAGTATTCACAATATGGTAACATGTTAAATAGTGGGTTATTCTTCTTTCTAGATAAAATAGAAAAGGTTATGTTTCAAAAATACTCTACAAATATTGGTACTTATACTAAAAATGCTCCTCTTGGGCTGTGCTTCTCAAAATCTCATGTGCATATGAATCAGCTGAGAGTCTCATTAAAATGCGGATTCTGATTCAGTGGTCATGGGTGGAGCCTGGGAGTCTGCAGTTCTAATAAGTTCCAGGTGATGCTGACGTTTCTGGTTTAAAGACCCAGTTTGAATAGCAAAAAAATGAGAACATTAATCATAAAAATAAAAAACAGCCACCTGACTTACAGTTAATTTTAGGTCTTCTTATTCATCTAGTTGTAAAAATACTGACTATACAGGAAAAAATTAGTTTATTAGTTTGATAGTAAATAAACCTTGAGCTGATTTTTTTTCTATTAACTATTTTTTTCTGTTAATGTAATTGTTCTATGGAGCCATATAGATTCAGTTCAGGGAAAAGAAAGAATTGTTTGCTAGTGTTTAATTACAAAACTTGTATTTGCAAAAATAGTTATATTCGACTATCAATCTATATCTATTAAACACAAAATCAATTTTCTTCAATCTCTTTTGGCCATCAACCAGACTACTTCAAATAAAAAAAGAAACAAAGCACAAAGTTTAAAATTTTAGAAATTAAGGAATTATGGAGGGGGATTAATAACTGTGTAAATTTATCATCATTGGGTGATAAATCTCCAAAAGACACTAAAACATCATTTCAAGCACTTTCTAACCTAGCACAAATACAACTAAGAAATTAAAGACCAAATGGCCAGCTGATTGGGTTGATAATATAGATATTCTAAGTTATATTCAGAAAACTTCATGTAAAATTGATTATTACGTAAATAATGTTATCAGTTAGACTGCCATTCCCACATGAGACATAAAACTTGTTTCCTAATTTTCATGGTTAAGAGGTTATTGAATCCCCTCCCTCAATGACATATATTAAAAGTCAGTTACTAACCATACTTCTTCCTGTGTCCTAACCACAATCTCCCACTCCTCCCACTGCTAGCAAATGATCAAAAACCTACATATGGAGCTCCCTTTATGTGCATGACACTGCACTAGTCTTCCATCCTCATCTTCAAAGAGGAAATTAAACTGAAGACCCTGCACAGTCATCCACAATAAATGGCAGAATCACAGCAAGGACTGGGTAGGTGGCAGGAAAGTCCTTAAAATTTCTCAAATTTTTTCCCAGTGCCTTTAACTAGTTCTGTGCCACTGGTTCTAGGCTTAGCAGAGGATTTTCAAGTAGCCCAGGTCATCTATTAGGATAAAATCCTCTACTCCTTCCTTAAAGCACATCCACGTCTGTTCAAGTAACAAAACCATACCTTATTTTCCACAGGGTCATGATCTAGAGCAAAAACCGTTCCTATCTGCTGGCCGAGCAGGATTCCATAATCTGTTCCATCAAAACGCATGTGTCGAATATCTTTAGAATCAGCAAACAGCAAAAATGGTGGTGGTCCTGTTAACCAAATTTCAAATATGGCTGCGGGCCGGCCCGTGGCTCACTCGGGAGAGTGCGGTGCTGAGAACACCAAGGCCCCGGGTTCGGATCCCATATACGGATGGCCGGTTCGCTCACTGGCTGAGCGTGGTGCTGACAGACAAATATGGCTGCTTGTAAAACATGCCTTAGAACTCAAGAGACACTCTGACTCTTCCCTTTTATTCCACAGTCCTTTTTAATTTCTGCAGCACTTGTTTTCTTAATTTCCCACCGGTGTGGTACAGACAAAGTCAAGCAAAGACACAGAAGACTTCCTTTTTTTTTTTTGGCAGCTGATGGTTAAGGGGATCCAAACCCTTGACCTTAGGGTTATCAGCACCGCACCCTACTGAGTGAGCTAACTGGCCAGCCCCCTAGGTATCTGCTTTTAAAATGCAAATTACTTATAGAGAGAGCTAGCACTAAATAACCAACACCATAGCTAAATGATGCAGATTTGAGGGCTGCAATCTCCTTGATTCACACAAACTGATATTAGCAGATTGAATACATTCATGTCTGAATAGATAATCTTCCCTGGTCTGAAAACTTCTGAAAGGAAAACATGATTATTCGAGTTGATAACAAGGCCCTGGATGATTTCATCATTATGTTATCTCAGATTACAATCATAATGAACCTTTAGGAGACATGAAATCAATTTAATATAAATCTAAGATTTCCAAGGCTATTGAGGGACATCAGAAGATGTAATACCAGGTAATGAAAAAATAGTTGAAGCACGATATGTTGGAAAATAGTTGAAGCATAATATTAAAGTTGTGTAACTTTACATTAAATTTTGACATAAAAAGGGCAGAATTTGACTAAGTATTATGATTTTTACATTTGCTGGAGAGATGAAAATAAAATCAACAAATAATGTATTAAAAACCCCTCAACTGTAAAGAGTTTTAAGACTATTCTGGTCATCACTATCTCATATACCGAAAATATCATATCCGACATGGCAAATCTTTGCTGGATGCTAATTAACTTAAAATATTCTTCAAAAACACTATTATTATTTATATCATTATTATATTATTCATATTTATAATGTGATTTGTTTTCTATTTCCAAAAATTAAAAAAATCAGGCTTTCTACCCAGAAGCCAAAAACAATTCAACTTTCTATCTCTCTGAATGAAATGTTTTCATGTAATCTTTTTGCAGGACCCACTTTCAGAAAATCACAGCACTAACCTGAAGCTGCACAGCTTTTTTTGTCCAGCTGTAAGTCATACCCAGAAAAGCAACCGCATTCCCAGGATACTGGGCTGAGAGGAATGCAGAGCTGGCTACATCCACCATTGTCAGGTGACGAGCAGCCTGCAAAAAACAACGGCTCAGTAAGGATGCTATGTCATTTAAAATATGACAATTTTACATCAAAGTATTGGGATGAGCCAATTATATGTTGATTTTTAAAACTATTTCTACATCACTTATACTGCTGCAATCAAGTTTATTTTTCAGAGATTAGGAGCAAAGTGTCACAGTACCCTCCTTCCTTATAACCCAACATCTTATATGTTACTCCTTCATATTCCCATGGCCCTTGTCCTCTTGTTCTACCACTGAGTTCAAGAACAAGTGCACTGGCACCTGCCTGGAATAAGAAATACATTTTGATGAGTTTGGTAGCCGGTCTTACTCTTCCTAGTGAGTAATTCATACTATTGCTCCCTCATATTTTTGACCTCTTGACTTCTTTTGCTTTCTTTACTAAAAAATCAAAACTCCACACATAACTCTTCTGCTAATTTTGAATGTATCCAGCCTCCTATATGCTGAAGTCTCTATGAAGAAAAAAGCAAAGAGTATTTATTAGGTGCAAGGAACAGACTAAGCACTCCACATCTGCCATCTCATTTAATCCAAGAGACACCAGTACCTCTACAGATGAGGAAACAGAGAAACTAAGCAAGAGCAAGTAACTAGTCCAAAACCACACTGCTAGTAATGGATAATGCTAACTTGGGGCTAACTTCAAAGCCCTTGCTCATACCACTACATCTGCTGTCTTAACATATAGATTTAAATTGAATTTTTTTTTTAATCTGTTGCATAAATATCTTTCAGTGTATAGTATTGGAAAATCTATTCTTCAACAACAAGATCAACTTTTAGGTGTCACTTAGAAAATGTATGTTTTCAAACAAACTTTTGTTTGAATAACAAAATAAACTTACCACTACATGTTTTTCCGTCTGTCTTAAGCACTGAGCCTTCAGGACAGAAACATATGGGACCATCCGATGTCCGAACACAGTCATGGCTGCATTCAGACACATTGCTTGGACAGGAAATTAATTCTAGTTAATGAAGAACAAGGTCAAGATTACTGTTAAGTCAGGGTTGTGGAATTACAATCATTGAGTCATGCTGTTCTGAAAAGAGTAAGTTAAATAAAGATCACACATTTATCAGATGCTCTGGTAATAGAGATAAAAAAACAAAAAAATTCAAATCTAAAAAGTCAAACACCTATGATTTTGGAAAATGACTCTAGTTTCCTTTGGGTTTCTTTTATTTCAAATAAGATTTTTAAAGTTATTAGTCATCAGAATTCCAAAATATTTTAAATAGAAATTGACCTAATGATTCTCATGTTCATCTGGAAAACACCTTTCTTGTGTAAGAAAAACTAGGATACTTTGTGAGTGTGGTTAGGTATAAGAAGAGAAATGAAAGGCTCTTAAAAATCAAAATTTATAATAAAGGTGCAATCATTAAAACAGTGGGGAGTGGGTGCAGGAATAGACAGAAGATAATAGAGCAGGAGAGAAAGCTCATTTTAGAAAAGACTCAAATACACATAAGAATGTATTGTGTAAGGTATTATTTTAAATCAGTGATCATCTGAAAGATCATCCAATAAATGGTAGAGAAATAACTGAGTAATGATTGGAGAAAAAGTTAAGTCCCTACTGTACATCAAATAAATTTCAAGTAAATAAAAGATTTAAATGTAAAATATGTACCAAAAAATTTCTAGAAGTTTTGAGAATCAAGTGAGATGTGTGTCATGTTTGGCACATAGTGGGACCTATAACATATTAACATCATGCACTTTAGTATCTTTGTCAACATGCAAAGCACATCGTATTAGGAGAGGAGCAAGTTTCATGGACAGGCACAAGGATACTGGGTAATTTCCAAGAAATTCATTTTATAAGCCTAGAAACAATGACTAATGCAGTAGCAGATTGTGTTTTCTAAATACAATGTCTCACTAAAAGGTAGCAGTACTCCTTGAGAAACTGCTGATTCCAGGTCTAGAACGTGAAATATATGAGATGAGGCTGGAAAATATGTCCCAGCAGGTAACAAGGAAATTATCAAAGACGACTGTGACCAGAAACCCATTTGAAGAGGTTCCCACTGGGCAAAGAGGAGACAATTTTCTCATCAGTAAGGATAACAATTGCAATGGGTCGAAACATATAAAAATGTTTAAAATCCATGAGGTCATAATAATTCTTAATTTTTAAAAAACACTCATTGGCCACCTTTAGAAAGTGCCAAGGAACCAACCCATTAACCCATTATTCTAAACATAAGTAAACAAAGAGAAAAAAATCAGGCATTTTATCTTGCCTTTACTGGAACAATTGTATCTTGAGGTAACTAAATAGTCAATGAGAAAAAATTCTCTTTATAAGGGCATTCCAAAAAATAATTAAAAAGAAATAACAGAACTAGAATATCACCATTTGAAACTCTTGATGATAACAGATCTAGGAAATTATTGTTAATGGCTGCCACAACCATTTGTTGAAAGACAATTGGGGAACTTTATAATGGATGAATGAACACACTGACCAATCTCAGCATGACGGAAAGAAACAAGCAGAAATTATGTGTCTCCTGATGGAAGTACCAACACATCTGTGGAGTATTCTTGCCAAAAATGTTAAGCTGAATCTGAGCAAGTCTGTAGGTCTAACTACAAGATTGCAGAAAAGACAGGAGCACACAGAGGTGTGATTAGCAAAATCCAGAAAGTGAGAAACTCTGCAAGAAAAAAATAGTTTCTTCAACAAATAATTGCAAGAGGAACAAAAGAACAGAGGGAATTTATAGAAAAAAGACAGAGATATCAAGTTAACACAACAGATGGAGATCGTTTGGTAATTTATTCAAACAAATCAACTGTTCTAAAAAACTTCTTAAGATTACTGGGGAAACTTGAAAACTGACTAGATATTTGATATTATTTGGGAATTATCGATAATTTTTTAGACATGATAATGGTATTGTTGTTACACCTGAAAACTGACTGGATATTAAATGATAATAGAGAATTACAGTTACTTTTTTTTAGATATAATAATGTATCATTATGCTTTTTACATGCTTATCTTTTAGAGATACACAATGAAATATAAGGTATTATGGGAAAAAAACAGGACAATACATATATACTTGATTTAGTAGTCTGGAGTAGAGACCAGTCACCCATGTTTTAAAAAGCAAAACCAGAGGATCCTAAGATCGCGGTAGCTGTGGCGGTTGGTGCGTAGTAGCTGAGGTGGAAAAGGCGGCCACTGGGCCTTAGGCAGCCGGGAAACTTGTGGACCTTCCTCTTGCCGTCTCTTAAGGGAGGATCGCTGCTGGTGGCCAGTCGTGGGGGCTGACCACCACTTTGCCCTTGGCAGGAGAGGCTGCCTCGTTTACAGGCAACAGCTTTGAAGTGTGGAGCAGGAAAAGAACTGTTTCTTAGCTGCAAAAGCGAGTCTCTAAACAGGGAACACGGTGCTGGGGCTGCTGTGGATGCATCCGGGATCCCGGAGGCCAGGGCCGCGCTGAAGGTGGCCAGATGCCCTATTCAAGATTTGAGGTTTCAGGCCGGCATAAAAGAAGATTCCTGGAAGCGCCCGAGCCGCACCGTGGGACCAACTGAGCAGCCCGAGGCGGCGGCGGCTGAGAACGGGGATGGCAACAAAGCAGAGGCAGAGAGGGAGCCGACTGACCCGGTACATCCCTGTGAGTGACCCCCGGCCCGGCCCTGCTCAAGGGGCAGACGCCCGCCTGGCTTCCACCTGCCCCACCAGGCCACTCACCGCCCCCGGGGCTGCTTCCATTTTCTCAGGTGGTGGCAGCTCCGGCCCGGCTCGTCCAAGCCTGTCCTCCTCGCCCAGCTCGGCTCCTCACTGAGCCTTCCCACTTGCTTGCCCCGGTGCAGAGCTTCCCGGGGCCTGTGGGCCGACCTCCCCTCCCACTCCCTCTGCGGTTCTCTGGTGGCGTGGGGCGTCCCCGGCCAGGGTCAGGAGGGCAACAAAGTACGGGCTGGGCTGACTGTCACTCCATCGCACCCAGGGCTCCGGCCCCCGCTAAACTTCCTGTTACTGGGAGGCAGATACCATCTCTGTGGCCACCAGTTCGGAAAAACAATTAACCAATTTCTGGTTAGGAATAGTGTGATTGGAGAGTTCCCAAGTTCGCTTGAACCTGCCAGAGAGCTGACTGCGGGTGGGCACCGGACTCAGTCCACGCCGGGGGGGATTGAAAGGTGAACCGTGTGCTGTGGGCTCTTCCCCCGAGGAGCTCACACTCTGGTGTGGGAGATAAGACAAGTACACAAATAACCGCGATACCAGGAGGAAGGTGATAAGTCCCGAGAAAGATCTACACAGTGCTACAAAGGCACCCAGAGCGACCGGTCATCTGCACCTAGCAGAAACCTGGTAGACTTCCTGGGCGAGGCAGTGCCGAGCAGGGTCTTGAAGGCCCAGCTGATAGACGAGGGTTGCAGAAGACACATCCCAGCCCAGCCCAGTGTACACAGAGCAGGGAGACGTCCGGCTAGGGAGGCGGAGACTCGACAGAAACCACACACCCTGTGGGGTCACCACTGCATGATCCAACAGCCCAGGCCAGAGCGAACGGAACAGGGAGAAGTCCTGCACGGGAAGTGGAAGCTCAGCAGAGACCACACACTCTGTGGTACTGCCCCGTGATCCACCAGCCCAGCAGAGTCCAAGCTGACCAGAGAGGTGGCTCCCCAGAGAGGCCCATGACCCGAGGCAACCATACACACGAGGCACTAGAGGCCAACTGAGCAGTTACAGAGGTAGCCATACCAAATTGGCACACAGCAACATCTTAGTTAGTCAATAGTCTCAAAATGGTGGACTGTGAAACCCCCTGCCACAATGAATAAACATCAAAAAAAAGATATCAGAAATACAAAAAATCAAGAAAGTACACCACCAGAAGTTAATAAATCTCAAACTCTAGATCCGATAGAACAAGAAGCCCTTGAAATGACTGACAAGGAATTTCGAGTGATAATTCTAAGGAAACTGAATGAGATACAAGAAAACTCAGCTAGACATCATGATGAAATGAGGAAAAGTATACAGGATCTGAAAGAGGAAATATACAAGGAAATCAATGTCCTGAAAAAAAATGTAGCAGAACTTGCTGAACTGAAGAAGTTATTCAGCGAAATAAAAAACACAATGGAGAGTTTAACCAGCAGGCTTGTCGAAGTTGAAGAGAGAAGCTCTGAACTTGAAGATGGGCTGTTTGAAATAACACAAGTAGACAAAAAGAAAGAAAAAAGAATCAAAGACATTGAAGAAAATCTGAGAGAGATATCAGACAACCTTAAGCGCTCAAATATCCGAGTCATGGGTATTCCAGAAGGGGAGGAAAACAGAGATTGCATTAAAAACATATTCAACAAAATAGTGACAGAAAACTTCCCAGGTATAGGAAAAATCACAGATCTTCAGATCCAGGAAGCTCAACGATCTCCAAATGTATTCAACCCAAAAAGGCCTTCTCCAAGACATGTCATAGTCAAATTGGCAAAACTCAGAGACAAAGAGAGAATCTTAAAAGCTGCAAGAGAGAAGCGTCAAATCGCCTATAAGGGAGCCCCAATCAGGCTAACATCAGATTTCTCATCACAAACCCTAAAAGCTAGAAAGGAATGGGATGATATTTTCAAAATACTAAAAGACAAAGATTGCCAGCCAAGAATACTCTACCCTGCAAGGCTATCCTTCCGAAATGAAGGGCAAATAGTATATTTCTCAGACAAACAAAAACTGTGGGAGTTCACTACCACACAACCACCCTTACAAGAAATCCTCAAGGGAATACTGGGTTTGGCTCCTGAAAAATAGCTACCACTGCATAAAAACCCAACAAAATCAAAACCCACTAGTATAATAAAAATGGCTTTCATGAAGAGAAAACAAACAAACAAAAACGCTATCTACAACCTAAGGAACCAACAAACACAGAAACCAAACAATAAATCAGAAAGCAAGGAACAAAAGACACCTAAGACAACCAAACAACAATCAATAAAATGCCAGGAATAAATCAACACCTTTCAATAACAACTCTTAATGTAAAACGCTTAAATTCCCCAATCAAAAGACACAGACTGGCTGACTGGATCAAAAAGGAGGACCCAACTATATGCTGCCTACAAGAGACCCACCTCACCCATAAAGATTCACATAGACTAAGAATGAAAGGATGGAAAAAGATTTACCATGCAAACAGAAAAGAAAAACGAGCTGGAGTAGCTATTCTTATATCTGACAAAATAGACTTTAAACTAAAAACCATAAAAAGAGACAATGAGGGACACTACTTAATGATAAAAGGACTGATCCATCAAGAAGACATAACAATCATAAATATGTACGCACCCAATGTTGGAGCAGCCATTTATAAAACAAACTCTATTAGACCTAAAGAAGGAAATAGACACTAATACCATAATAGCAGGGGACCTGAACATCTCACTGTCAATATTAGACAGATCATCTAGCCAAAGAATTAGTAGAGAAACACAAGATCTAAACAATACTCTAGACCAATTGGAATTGGCAGATATCTACAGAACATTCCACCCAACAACCTCAGAATATTCATTCTTCTCATCAGCACATGGATCATTCTCCAGGATAGATCACATATTAGGTCACAAATCAAGTCTCAATAAATTCAAAAAAATTGGAATTATCCCATGTATCTTCTCAGACCACAATGGATTAAAACTAGAAATTAATAACAAACGAAACTCTGGAAACTATACAAACACATGGAAATTAAACAGCATTCTACTTAGTGACATATGGGTCCAAGAAGAATTCAAGCAGGAAATCAAAAAATTTCTTGAAACTAATGAAAATAATGATACATCATACCAAAACCTGTGGGATACTGCAAAAGCAGTATTAAGGGGGAAATTTATTGCATTAAATGCTCACCTCAGAAGAATGGAAAGATGGCAAGTGAACAATCTAACACTTCACCTTAAAGAAGTAGAAAAACAAGAACAATCCAAACCTAAAGTTAGCAGATGGAAAGAAATCATTAAGATCAGAGCAGAACTGAATGAAATTGAAAACCAAAAAACAATTCAAAAGATCAATGAATCAAAAAGTTGGCTTTTTGAAAAGATAAATAAAATTGACAAACCATTAGCATGGCTAACAAAAAAAAGAAGAGAGAATACTCAAATAACAAAAATTAGAAATGAAAAAGGCGATATTATAACTGATTCATTGGAAATACAAGGAATCATTTGAGACTACTATAAACAACTATACACCAACAAATTTGAAAATCTGGAGGAAATGGATAAATTTCTGGACACACACAAGCTCCCAAAACTGAACCATGAAGACGTAGAAAATTTGAACAAACCAATAACAATAAAGGAGATTGAAGCTGTTATCAGAAGGCTCCCAACAAAGAAAAGCCCAGGACCAGATGGATTCACAGCAGAATTTTACCAAACATTCAAAGAGGAATTGACACCGATTCTTTACAAACTATTCCAAAAGATTGAAACAGACGCAAATCTCCCAAACTCATTCTATGAAGCAAACATCATCCTGATACCAAAACCAGGTAAAGATATAACCAAAAAAGAAAAGTACAGGCCGATATCCTTGATGAATATAGATGCAAAAATCCTCACTAAAATACTAGCAAACAGAATACAGCAACACATACGTAAAATTATTCACCACGATCAAGTGGGATTCATCCCAGGGATGCAAGGTTGGTTCAACATACGCAAATCAATAAATGTGATACACCATATTAATAAACTCAAACACAAGGACCACGTGATCATCTCTATAGATGCTGAAAAAGCATTTGATAAAGTTCAGCACTCATTCATGACAAAGACCCTCTATAAGTTAGGTATAGAGGGAAAGTATCTCAACATAATTAAAGCCATATATGACAAACCCACTGCCAATATCATCCTGAATGGGCAAAAGCTGAAAGCTTTTCCTTTAAGAACAGGAACTAGACAAGGATGCCCACTCTCACCACTCCTATTCAACATAGTGTTGGAAGTACTAGCCAGAGCAATCAGAGAAGAGAAGGAAATAAAGGGCATCCAGATTGGAAAAGATGAAGTCAAACTGTCCCTGTTTGCAGATGACATGATCCTATATATCGAACAGCCTAAAGCCTCCACAAAAAAACTCTTGGCGGTGATAAATGGCTTCAGCACAGTAGCAGGATACAAAATCAACACACAAAAATCAGTAGCATTTCTATTCTCCAATAGTGAACATGCAGAACGAGAAATCAAGAAAGCCTGCCCATTTACAATAGCCACCAAAAAAATAAAATACTTTGGAATTGAGATAACCAAGGAGGTGAAAAATCTCTATAATGAGAACTACAAACCACTGCTGAGAGAAATTAGAGAGGATACAAGAAGATGGAAAGATATCCCATGCTCTTGGATTGGAAGAATCAACATAGTGAAAATGTCCATACTACCCAAAGTGATATACAAATTCAATGACATCCCCATCGAAATTCCAAAGACATTTTTTTCAGAAATGGAAAGAACTATCCAGACATTTATATGGAATAATAAAAGAGCACGCATAGCCAAAGCAATGCTGAGCAAAAAAAATAAAGCTGGAGGCATAACACTACCTGACTTTAAGCTATACTACAAAGCTATAATAACCAAAACAGTATGGTACTGGCATAAAAACAGACACACTGATCAATGGAATAGAATAGAGAATCCAGAAATCAACCCACACACTTACTGCCATCTGATCTTTGACAAAGGCACCAAGCCTATTCACTGGGGAAGGGACTGCCTCTTCAGCAAATGGTGCTGGGATAACTGGATATCCATATGCAGGAGAATGAAACTAGACCCATACCTCTCACCGTATACTAAAATCAACTCAAAATGGATTAAGGATTTAAATATACATCCTGAAACAATAAAACTTCTTAAAGAAAACATAGGAGAAACACTTCAGGAAATAGGGCTGGACACAGACTTCATGAATACGACCCCAAAAGCACGGGCAACCAAAGGAAAAATAAACAAATGGGATTATATCAAACTAAAAAGCTTCTGCACAGCAAAAGAAACAATTAAAAGAGTTAAAAGACAACCAACAGAGTGGGAGAAAATATTTGCAAAATATACATCTGACAAAGGATTAATATCCAGAATATATTAGGAACTCAAACAACTTTACAAGAAAAAAACAAGCAACCTAATTAAAAAATGGGCAAAAGAGCTAAGTAGGCATTTCTCTAAGGAAGATATACACATGGCCAACAGACATATGAAAAAGTGCTCAACATAACTCAGCATCTGGGAAATGCAAATCAAAACCACACTGAGATACCATCTAACCCCATTTAGGATGGCTAAAATCCAAAAGACTCTGAACGATAAATGCTGGCGAGGTTGTGGAGAAAAAGGAACTCTCATACATTGTTGGTGGGACTGCAAAATGGTGCAGCCTCTATGGAAAATGGTATGGAGGTTCCTCAAACAATTGCAGATAGATCTACCATACAACCCAGGTATCCCACTGCTGGGAATATACCCAGAGGAATGGAAATCATCAAGTCGAAGGTTTACCTGTTCCCCAATGTTCATTGCAGCACTCTCTACAATAGCCAAGATTTGGAACCAGCCCAAATGTCCATCATCGGATGAGTGGATACGGAAAATGTGGTACATCTACACAATGGAATACTACTCAGCTATAAAAACGAATGAAATACTGCCATTTGCAACAACATGGATGGACCTTGAGAGAATTATATTAAGTGAAACGAGTCAGGCACAGAAAGAGAAATACCACATGTTCTCACTTATTGGTGGGAGCTAAATATTAATATATAAATTCACACACACACACACACACACACACACACACAAAAAAAAAAAAAAAAAAAACGGGGGGCGGGGGGAAGAAGATATAACAACCACAATTACTTGAAGTTGATACAAGCAAACAGAAAGGACATTGTTGGGTGGGAGGGGGGAGAGGGAGGAGGGAGGGAGGTTTTGGTGATGGGGAGCAATAATCAGCCACAATGTATATCGACAAAATAAAATTTTTTTAAAAAAATGAAATACAGACAGAATTACAAGTTTAAAAAATGATAATAATAATAATATGAACCTTTGAAGTACCCTGGTATATGAGCCTCAATCTGGGCATTAAATGTACTCACTGCTACTGGGCTGGTAAGTTATTTTTTGAATTATGTACTGTCTTATGTTATATTGGCTACTTAGTTCTTCCATTAAAATGAACAATGTAAAGTTAAAAATAAAATAAAATAAAATAAAAAGCAAAACCAAATAAAACTACAAAGTAATTCTAATGCACACTTCTGATTGAGGACCATCAACCCAGACCATAGCCACCTTAGAAACACTATGGAAAATGAAGGAAAATAATGCAATAAATACTTGTTGCTGTGACTTACGATGACATCTTTTTCCATCAGGAAGCAGAACGAATCCTGCAGGGCATGTGCAATAGTAGGCTCCAGGGGTATTTTCACAGCCAAGAGTACAGCCATGATTCCAAAAGGCACATTCATTGACATCTGCGCAATGACAACAGCAAAACAGTCAGATGGATATTTCTGAAAATAAATATTGATAGCCCTGACAAGTCAACACAAAGTAAGGTATCTCACATTTATATATGCTGTGACTGACCATGGAAAGACTGTTCTTCCTACCTTAGGAAAGGGTGAAAAGAAGTCAGTTCAATGATCACAAAAGCCATTTCTATTCTGTAACAGTTTATATTTATACAGATTTTCATACTAGAATTACTCTTGGAAAAAAGCTAGTACTAATTCCCTCAGAAAGATACAGCATGCCATTTAAGTTAGGGACTCTTGCAAGTTCTTTACAAGCTTAGGACATTTCCTTCTCTGCTCTTCATCCCTCATAACTTACTGAGCCCTTCCCCTGAACATGGAACATTCTCCAGCAGCTTTGCGCTGATGGAAGCTATAGCATTCCAGCTCACTGTTTCTGTGTTTTAGCCACTGGTCCCACATAAGCAGGGAACTATAATTAATAGCCAGATGCTAGATTTACCTGATCTAAATTTACCTGACCTAGATTTACCCGATCACCCCAACTAATTCCACAGAACATGTGCTACAGCCATCAGGGTCTTTTCATCACTAAATCACTGCACCTTTCAGAAGAAAGGACACAGTATGTCTCTTGGGTTCATTAAATTGGGCCTGGAATCTCAAAACTTGAGGAGCCCTAGATAACCAGCCTGGTTAACAGTTTCCCAAGGTTCTTAACTAGACCTTTATGGGATGAGGTAAGAGAGTCACATACTCTTTGAGAATCTCATGATAACTAGTGAACCACTCCCCCAAATTTCCACATGCTGAAATTTTGCATATCGTCAAATGCACAGAGGTCCATGGAGTCCATTCAGAGAATTTCTGCCTTATATTAACCCCTTAGTTTCTGAGAATGTTTGATCTAGGAACACAGGATATTAAAGAGAAGGAAAAAAATTAAAATGCCATTCTGGGGAAAAACGGGGAGAAAGGGTGAACTTGAAGTTGGTTTTGCACTGAGGCTCTGGATGGCCCACTGAAAACAAGCCACTGGCAAAGATGGGCTTTCCTTGCTTCAAACAGTAACATGCGTATTACCTTCACAGAACTTCCCATCCAGGCTCAAAGTATATCCCTCAGCACATGTGCACAGATGGGACCTGGGGTCTCGCCCACACACGTTGCCACTGCAGTTTCCTTTCCTTAGGTTGCAAAGTTTCTGCTCTAAAAGAGAAGATGGTTTATTTGGAGTGGAGACATGTTTCGACAGAGCATAATGCTTGATCCCTTCATGGTTCTTAAGAAGTCTTATCTCAAAAAAGTTAATAATTACAGGATTTCTACTGTATGTCAGTTGCCTTACATACATTATCAAATTTAACCCTTAAAACAGGATTCAGAGAACCCTGGGTCTGAGTCCTGCCTGAAACTTCTCTAAATTTTTTTCCTCTGTAAAATGATGGTGATGAAAGTTTCCACAAATTGGGGAAAAAACAAAAAAGAAGTCTTATCTCCCTGAGACATCAGCAGGGCTGTAGGGGTGTGGTCTTTCACAGCAGAGGGCTGCTCTAAAGTCAGAGGGCATTAGCTTGGATTCCCCAGCATTCCAGAGCCCATTTGTTTCTTTAATTGTATTCCTCCTATAATAGCTCTCAGGATAGGGCGTCCTAATTAGCTGAAGATGTCATTCATTAGCTTGCAAATACTAAGCACAATTTATTTGCTTTTCATTCTGATTTACTTTTATCAAAAAAAAAAAAAAGCACATAAACAAAAATTCTGAAGATGACATATTAGTTTAAAGAGCTGGCCACTTAGAGCATAGTGCTGATAACACGAAGGTCCAGGGTTTGGATCCCCATACCAGCCAGCTGCCAAAAGAATACATAGAGAGGGAAGAAATATCTTTTTGTGAAATTAAAAAGCTTCAAACCTAAGAACATCTTTTCTACATGTAATATTTATCAGTCAGTTCTACATGATACTTAGCTATTTCTATGATCATTCTTTACTTTTTTAAAAAATTTTCCTTTAGCAAGGAATTAATCATTTAAGTATTTCATTTTATTTTATTTATTTCTTTGGCAGCTGACCAATACAGGGATCTGAACCCTTGACACTGGTGTTACAACACCATGCTCCTGCCAACTCTTATGATCATTACTTAAAGAACATCTTTCAGACTTGATACATACCATTGCCATATGTCTTCTCCCCAAGTTTCTGAGTTTGTAGCTGCCAACATCTAATATGTTACAAAATTTCCCAGGGTAAAGAATAAAATCTTCTCAGTGAGGTGGGTGCTTGGGTTGAATTAGCCAACTATATTGAGTAACAAATGGTCAACTTGGTACCTTTAATTTTCAGAGTGAGAGTCAAGGGCTAACCTAGTCTAGTAACACATATATCCCTTTTCAAAAAGTTAACAAAACTTTTGTGTCTTTTGCTGCTTCTTATTTTTTGCCAATTTAAAAAATGGCAGGACCTTTGTCACATGCTATGGGAAATACAGAGGTAATCTTAAATGTGAGGGCAGATGCCCAGAATGCAGGTGGATATGGAGGCCAGAGATCTGGCAAGAGGTGAAAGCCAGAGAAAAGGATTGGGGTCACGGGCCCTGGTGTCATGGAGTTGTTAAGATCAGCTAGAGCCAATGTATAATGAGAAGAGCCAAGGACCCGAGAGAAGACTGCTGACAACATCGGCATTGCTGCAGAGGACACAGAAAACAAAGCAGCAAGAGCTGCAGCACAGCTATCAGAGTGCCTGGGACTTTTCTCCAAGTAGGTTTGTTTCTCTGATCTCTATCTACTTATAAAGATGTCTCCTCCATCTGACTTTACTCATTTCAGTCTATTTCAAGTCACTCTCAAAAGAGAAAATTTCAACAAAGGTATTTAAAAATGATCTGATTGCCTTTTATTCATGATTCATGAATCAGGCAGCATCTCATCTGCAAATAAGAGAGGTGCTCTGATGAGCATGGCAGAATAGTCAGTTTTTATAAGGTAGCTTGAGCAGAAACAAGAAAAGAGCATAATACAAAAAGTGGATTAGTTAACACCAGGTTACTTCAGGTTACGTTCTTTATAAGGGTTAAGCAGAGGAGACTTCCTTATTATACCAGCTAAAACTGACCTGTTTGGGAATTTGGCTATCATCTCTTTCCTGATTTCTCAGAAGGTCAGATAAACAACTTAGTTTTACTTTAGTGACGTGGAACTTTAGCATGAGTGACTCCATTTTGGTTTGGTCTGTTGGGGCCTAGGGCAGGAGCTCAGTCCAAATCAATGGTCTCCCATAAAATTTATACAACTTCACTAAACACTTTCTTGTTCAACAGCAGGATCCAGTTGAAACCTATCCTTGCTCTCTTGAACATCTCACTAGTGTACATCTAGATTACCTGGAAAGCATGTCACCTTCTATAGATCTCATTTGGTAAATCAAGGGAAAGGCTCAGAAATCTGCAATTTTACAGAATCTGGAGTGATTCTGATACCAGGAGCCTTCACACCACACTTTGAAAAACACTGGCCTGATGTCCTAATGAAACATTCCACCTTCATCTTAGTTATAAGTAAATATTTTTAGCTAGTCTGTGTTATTTCCTTAGTTATTTTGAACTTGTTTTTTCAGGTCTTTTGACAGAATTAAATGCATAATCAATCTTGTCAACTCTAAATACCATTGCAATATTACCTGCTAAATCAGTTAAGATTTACATTGAATAGTCTTTTGGATATTGATTCCAAAAAATTTTTTTTCTTGTCTATGGTTTTTATGCCAATTATGCATGTATAGTTACATTATTTTCATGTTTCTACCTGCTTCACTTAAACTGTCAAAATTTAAATGAAGTAAAATTAAAAATAAAATGGCCCAAATTTTAAAAGTGAATGACTAAAATTAGAAACTTCTGAATTTACTGGAGGCAAAATGCACTCGCTTTAAATTTCTACAAAAAAAAAAATGTAATGTTCTTGTCTTTTAATTTTTATGAAATTTGCAAATGACCAAAAACAAGAACAAAAATCCAGAAAGGCCTTTTAATAGCACCAAAATGCTACCACTTTCTTGAGACAACAAAAAATTGAGAAATTAAGCTTCTTATAAATACCCCTTATAAAAACCCAGCGTGTTAGGTGATTACTGGACTAAGAATCAGGAAAACTGAGTTCTGTCTTGGTTCTGCCTTTTACAGCAAATCACTTTTATCTCTTTGACCTCAGTTTCATAACACATGAAATAAATGTGTCTGAAATCCCTCCTTTAAAAAAAAAAAAAAGTTCCATGGTTCCAAACGAGATTAAATGTTTGTTGTAAATTTCTCTAAGTTTATACCTGTAAAGATTTTCAAACCTTAATCACTGCTTGTAATACGGTAATGGAGAATCAAACTGACTAATGAAGAAAACAGTTAGTGTCTAGGGTATAGAAAATGCTCTGTTCTTCCTGTAGATACAATATTATTTATCTTTTTTCCCCATACCTTTCTACTACCTCTCATCTGGACCTGTGTGTGTTCTTATCATCATTATTATCACTGCCACCATCACAATTATGTACATGCATCTTTTTTTCCATTATTTGAGTCCATTCACATGCCTTGTCACTATCCACACTTAAAGTCCCAATAGCACCTAGCATAGTGCCTTTTACAAAATCGTTGTACAGCGAACTTCTGGAATACATGCACAGAAAACCTGCAATCATGTTGCCTACAACCTATCTCCCTTATTTGTTTTTTCCGTGAATTTCCAGTCGACTTAGAGATAGAACTCAGATTGTCAGACTATGCTAGCCTGCTACTCTTTCCACTGTACCGTGCTGCTGATGGTTTTAATAATACTTATTAACAAGATATAGCACTCTTCAATGATGAACACAGGCAAGAAAGTACCCACATTCTCCTCTGCATGCTTGTGCTGATGTAACCTGAATTCAGACACTAAACACTTTAAAAGGTCATTTTAGGAAGTGGCAAGACACAGAGGATTGAGGTCATGTTTTTGTTTAATCTCCTTAATCTTCTGTTGTTCCTTAGCTTCAAAATAGGCCCAAGCTAGTACTCAGAATGCTCTGCTGACCTCAGATAACACCCCTTCTCAGAGCCAGTAGTAGGGCTTAGTTACCTTTGAGATCATTAAGGCTCCTAATCATGGAGTTTAATGTCCAGCACCAACTGCACCGTCAGTAACTGCCTGACAACACACAGGCACTCATGAGCTTTCCTACAGCCAGCTAAATCTATAGATTTCACCTTGGCCCAGTTCTGAAACAATGCACATGGGATTTCCTATCCTACTTTTTCCCACTGATCACATCTTTTTTTTCCTACCTCAAATTCTGTGTAAGACTCACCTTATTAGCAAAGACTTTCTGGTCTCTTTCATTCCAACCCATCACTTTAATCATTCCTGTAACAAAAATATTTGGCTGTTCTTTGCTATTGAAATTCCTAATTACAGTAAAAAAAAAAAAATTACTTACTCAGAATTCAGCTACTTGGTATCTTTATCCATCTGAAGTCTTTTAAGAATCAGAAAATAATTAATAACAAGCAAAACCCTATAAACTACACAAATACATGGAAACTAAACAATAGGCTCCTGAATGACCTATGGGTTCAAGAAGAAATTAAACAGAGAATCAAAAGATTTTTTGAAACTAATGAAAATAAAGTTCCATCATACCAAAACCTATAGGATATTGCAACAGCAGTACTAGGAGAAATTTACTTTAATAAACGCTTACATCAAAAGACTGGAAAGACTTCAAATAAACAACCTAACACTATACCTCAAAGAACTAGAAAACAACAACAATCCAAATCTAAAGGTAGTACACAGAAAGAAATAATTAAGATCAGAGTAAAACTAAATGAAATAGAGACCCAAAAAACAATAGAAAAGATCAACGAAACAAAAATTTGGTTTTTCGAGAAGATAAATAAAATAGACAAACCATTAGCTAGGTTAACAAAGAGAAAGAAGAGAGAAGAACCAAAAATAAAAGTCAGAAATGAAAAGGGAGACATTACAACAATACCACGGAAATACAAAGATTCATTAGAGACTATTATAAACAACTATATGACAACAAATATGAAAGCCTGGAAGATAT
Organism: Cynocephalus volans; assembly: GCF_027409185.1. Taxonomy (NCBI): domain Eukaryota; kingdom Metazoa; phylum Chordata; class Mammalia; order Dermoptera; family Cynocephalidae; genus Cynocephalus; species Cynocephalus volans. Next base: position 96,022,988 of record NC_084468.1, on the reverse strand, counting down.
GGATATGTTTCTGGACACATACAAACTACCCAGACTGAACCAAGAAGAGATAGAAAACCTGAACAGACCAATAACAAGCAATGAGATTGAAGTGGTAATCAGCAGTCTTCCAACAAAGGGAAGCCCAGGTCCAGATGGCTTTACAGCTGAATTCTATCAAACCTTTAAAGAGGAATTAATACCAATTCTCCTCAAACTATTCCAAACAATTGAAACCGAAGCCATTCTCCCAAATTCATTCTATGAAGCCAACATAATTCTGATACCATAACTACATAAAGACAAAAAAAGAAAATTACAGGCCAATATCCTTGATGAACATGGATGCAAAAATCCTCAACAAAATATTAGCAATCAGAATACAGCAGCACATCAAAAAAATTATACACCATGATCAAGGGAATCATCCCGGGATGCAGGGATGGTTCCCTCTTGACTCCTTCCTCCCTTCCACAGCCACATGCTGTCCTTCTGTTCAGTCTCCACAGCTCTCTCCGGGAGCTATGCCTAGGACAGGCACGAACACCCTTATATACGAATTGTAACAGGGACCCATAATCCCTAACATTTTCCACATTATCACCAAATCCTAGTGGCATCCAACAGGTAGGAAGTAGAGGAAACAAACAATTCCATCTCTGTTTCTGCATCTCAGAGGACTATTTGAGAATAAGATTAAATATATTTTAAAACCTTCTTGAAATGAAAATGTTACATAAAGGTGAGACGTTGGTATAACATCATTTATATGGCATTAAGCCATAATGATCAGCCTAACAATTATAAAAAAACAAAGAAAATCCTAACAATTTAAAAACAAAAAATCATACACTAAAGAATTCAAACAGAGACTAAACTTGGAAGTAGAAATTTGGGGCTGTGACTAGATTTAGTCAATCATTTATTTAATTTACTAACATCTATTGTCTAAAATTTATTTATATATAAATAACCAATGTATATATGATGGTTAAAAAACAAACAAAACAGGTTTCCTACCTGCATGGCACTTAGAACCAAGAGGTAGAAAGAATCAAAAAGAAAGTAAATTAATGTGTAATTACACCTTGTGATGAGTTCAATGAATGGTGTACTGAGAGAAAAACAGGAAATGAAGGGGCCTACTGAGGTTGGCAGATCAGAGAAGGCCTATCTGAGGACAGGACTTTTAAGCTTAGAACTGAAGAGTCTTCCAGGTGGAGAGAGGAAGGACTGCAAAAGCCTGAAGGCACAAAGGAGCTTGGCACGTTTGAGGAACTGTAGAAGGCTTGTGATAGACCTAGTGAAGTGAGAGTGTGAGAGCAGGTTGGTCCAATGTTGATAGTTCTAGTAAAACATTGAATTTCCATCTAAATGCAAAAGAAAGCTTTTGAAGGATTTTAAGCAGGGAGTGAATGGATCAGGTTTATTATTTAAAGTCAGGAGGAGAAAGCAAATCCGTAGAGTGGCTGCTATAACAGGCTAAGCAAGAAATGCTGGTTGTTTGGACTATGGTAGTGGCAGTAGAGGAGAGAAGTGGACATTTGAGATGTATTTAGGAGGTAGAATGGAAAGGATTTGGCTGTAGATTAGAAATTGAGAGTGAGGCAGTGGGAAAAATCAAGAATGAACCTGCAGGAGACAGGAATATGCCACCCCAAAACATGAAGGATTTGTTGAGCTGTAGACAATTAAGAAGCAGATGCAGGAAATCTCTCTGCCCTCCATTTCCTTAAACACAAGACATAGATTTAAAAAGACAAAAATTGTAATGCCCTTTTTACCAGGGAGAACAGTTAACCACTGAAGACAACTTTGGACCCTTATCAGCCTGGAGATGGCACCAGAGGAATCCGCATGAACAAGCTTCACCAACTGGCATTTGTCTGCCGTTTACTTGCCTTCCCACCAGTTGCCACTTGTAGAGACTCAAAGTTCTTTTCCTTTGTCTTGTCCCATCTCTAAAAATTGGCCCTTCCTTTGGATGCTATATAAGCTGGAATTCAAAGCCGTCTCTTTGAGAACTCATTCCCTGGGTGTTTCCCATGGATATATGAAATACACATGTTAATAAATTTCTGTGTGTTTTCACTTATTAATCTGTCTTTTGTTACTGGGGTCCATTTCAACCAAGAACTTATGAGGGTTGAAGGAAAAAAATATTTTTCTTCCCCTACAACCCCTAAGTGTCTGGTTTAAGAGAATAGCTGGGTAAGGACTAGGTGCCAGGCCCTGTCAAGATCAGAGGTGACTCACCAGCCTCCCGAGCATTGTCCTCTGCCTTGGGCTGTACAAGCGGATGTACCATAGTGAGCTCACCAGGTGGTGCAAATGATGGATCGAGGCTAATTCTAACCATATCCTTCCCAGTGAGTTTGTTGGCTATCCAAATTGTGTTCTTTTTCCATGTTGAATAGAAGATACGGTCACCAAAAAGGGACATTGCAAACAAATTGTGCCTTAAAAAACATAAAGAATGGCAGAAAATTTGTTCCTTGGCTTATTAAACTTTCACTTCATTTCAATTTGTTGTCTGAATTTTAATTATGTACCTTTTCAATTGTTTCTCATTTAGGTTTAAGAAAGTATAAGTTTAAAATTTTATTTATGTCATCATAATCTGAACTAATAGGACATCATTTCTAACTCCAGATCCACTGCCTCATTCTTTTGTTTGTCATCACTAAGTGTAAGTGATGAAAATTGGTAAGAAAATAGCAACAGAATAAGAGTGGATTTCTGGTTTTGTCAGTTTCACACTTGACTAATTTCTGCTTCTTGCTACAAGCTGGAGAGTCTGTTGCTGGCATGATAACAAATTGAATAATAATTCCAAAAAGAATAAATATGACCAACATGTGAGAATTTATTATATGACAAATACTCTATTATTTTTATTTGCATTTATTTACTTTTCACAACAACCCCAAGAAATAAATACTACTATTATCCCCACATTAAAGGAAACTGAGGATGCAAGAAGTTGTGTAAACTTTCCAAAGTTGCTCACCTAACAACTGGTAAATCTGGTATTTGAACTCAAGTCTTTTGGACTCCAAAATCTATGTGCTAAACCACTACACCATATTAGTTGATAAAGGTAAAATTAATTTATCACACAAACTTCCAATGACAATTGTCTTATTTTACAGCAAAAGCAAAACTTACTGTGTTAGATGCTTGCTAAGATGGACAAAACCCCCATTATAATCACAGGAACAAATACGAGAATGACTTCCTTCTGTACTGTACTGAACCCAAAAGAGCCGTTTATCAAGCACATCCAGTGACACAGCTGTTATTTTCTCTGACGTCTCCAACAAAGTCTTCACTTCCACACCATTGAGATCTGCCCTGTGAAGTCTTCCGGCCACTTCTGAAGACCAAAATATAAACCTGAGGGCAAACATATCACACAGACCCGTAATTGAATGTACCGTCACTTCAGTGGCTGACTTTCTCAGTGTTTCAACAGCCCTTATCCCCTGCACAGGACAAGTTTGACTACTTTGAATGAAAATTCAATTCAATGAGTATGTATTGCTCTATTAAGGAAATTCCATGTGATTTCAAGTTAGATGGAGAATTATGCTTCTATAGCAGAAAACCATGGTAGTTACGAGTGTTTCTAGAGAGAGCCTGCCTTGGTTCAAATCCAACAGCTGTCCTATTGAAAACAGTGTCTATGTACTATAAAAGTGGGCCTTGGTCTCAATAAGAAGGCCCTTTTGAGTTCAAAATGTTATGATTCTGTGAATCTTCATTAGATTTTGAAATATATTTCAATGTCTGAGAGCAGAAGAATTTACCTTTCTACTGGATCAACTGCTATATTTGCAGGATATTTTAAGGCACTTAAAAGAACATGGGAATTGTTTCCGTTCATATCTGTTACTGTAATGATTCCTTCCTGTTGATTTGCCCAAATAACTTCTTCATTTATCCAATTTATTGCCATTCCAGAAACATTCTTCTCTATATTGCACACTGTCTGTAAAATGAATTTTAAAATTATTATTAATATTTCCCCATTCACGACAAAATTGTTCTTATTGCTATGAATAGTCTATTCTTTTAAGTACTAGTCATTTTTAATGTATTCTCAAAATTATTTAAAAGATAAAATAGTCACAGATAAATGGTGCCTTTGTTTTGATGCAGCAATATCAACCCCCCATCTCCATCCCATGTAAATATTTCTGAGCACAGATAGTATTTATACCATAGCTTTGTAACTGAAAATCATCCCATGCATTATTGAAATTAAGCAATCAGCCATATGTATTAAAAATTTCAACTTTAGTAACAGGGAAATTTTGATGCTACCTTAAAAACAGTTTATTCGATTCACTTTGCTAATGGAATTTTCTAGATCTTCACCTGGACTCAGTTCCAAGCTTTACCAAATCCTGGCAAGATTCCCTTAGAGTTTGTGCACAGAGCTATGAAGCTGATGAATTTCTTGTTAGGACCCTCATTTTTCTTCTGGTGCCTCCTCCTCCATTTGGCCCTTCCTTTCTGCAGTCCTGCATGCCCTCACCCCATGACCACAGTAGCAGGACTTCTGTTTATGCCTCTTGGGCTGTGCTCCCAGATCTCTCATGATAAAAACAACCAGACCTTAATGCCAGCCATGGGTAGGAAAACCGGTCTTCTTGAAGGATGAGGGGTACAAGGTGGGCAGAAGCTCTGATCTGTACTGTTGCAGATTTCCACCATGTAAATATTCCCCCCATCGCTGATTTCCAGCTAACCATGTGAGGTCACTGAACTCAAAGCTGGGCAGAGATTGCACAATCTCATGAGCCTGTGCTATTCCTACATGTCCTACACAATATTCAGTCAATCCATCTTGCCAACTGCTAATATATTCATATATTAGCTCACCCAGGTAAATTGTTTGCATTTTAACAGTTGTCATTTATAAACAATGTTTTAACCCAAGGGAGAGAATATAATGGAATTGTAAGCATCAGGTCAATTCATTTCTTGATGACTTGATATAAATTTACAACTATTTAACAGTTTTTTTTGTTGTTGTTGTTCTCTGACAGGAAACCCTCCAGATTCTTAGCCTCAAGATTTTGAAACAATTCAACCAGATGGCTAAAGAATAATGAGTCGCCATCCTTGTTAAAAATGAGATTAGCAAGTATTAGAGATGTGATAAAAACAGATTAGCACCTAATTGAAGCTTTTAAGAGTAATTGGAGAGAGAAAGGTTTGGTTAAAAAAAAACAACCAAACAAAAAACAGTGGACACTTTGTGTTGGGAATAAATGCTTATGGTTTCTCCAGTCATGTGCTCTCTGTAATCCATCTCCAAGAATTGAGAAAACATTCATTTAAGGGTTCTACCAATTAAAAAGAAAGAGTAAGGATTTTTTGTATGTACTTAAAGTGAAATACTTTATATCTGTCATCTGCTTTATAATTTTTTTTTCGGAGTGCAAATACTTTAAGAATAAAAAGTAAAAAACTTCTTCCTGATGTCAGGTGCCAAAACCCAAGAAAAATTGTATACAGATAAAATAGGGTTTGTCAACCTCAATACTATTGACATTTTGGGCAGAATAATTCCTTGTTATGGGAGCTGTCTTGAATATGTAGGATGTTTAGCAGGAACCCTGCCTGGTCTCTACCCACTAGATGCCAGTAGCACTATCTCCCCACTCCTACCCCACCTAGTTATGACAACGAAAAAGGTTTCCAGATATTGCCAAATGTCCCCTAAGGGGTAAAATTGCCCACCCCCACCCCCCCAGCTGAGAGCCATCAGGGTAGAAAATAATCATGCAAATAACCTGTTTAAACCATAAAACAGATTGACAAAACAGGTGATCTGACTTAATAAACAGATATTTTCAAAATTACATTCATATTCTCATTTTCCCCTTTTTGGGCCTCTGAATATCAACTTATGAGCTTATTCAATAATATAGTACCACAGATGCAGACTAAATAAATATCGACATTTGACAGACAGACACATATTTGAACCATAATGTAATTTTCATTTACCTATATATTAAGAATTTGCCATATAATATTTTTCAGCCAATACAAACATCCTTCAAATACTGCAGGTAATGGTACTTTACCTCTTGCCTTGACCCATTCAGAAAAACTCTTTGCAAAAGTTGTCTCTCTAAGTCTACCCAATAGACTCTTTCCTCACTGTAATGAAAATCCATGATCACTGAGACACCAGCGTCCGTCACCAATTGCTCATGATTCGTTCCTTCCAGGTCAATTCTAAAAATACTACTTCCATGGGAGAAAATCAAGAAGGGCGCAGGACCTGAGTAGGAAGAAAGAAAACAAACTGTATATTTTCAGCGATATTTTATCTGATTTAGATAAGATACTTCCCCATGACGACCACCACAACAGAATTAGCATTTAATTCCTGGTTTTTTATTCTAAATAAGGACTTTTGTATAGAGAATAAAGAGTTTCTGTAGATGTTCACCATTAATTTGGTAAGTCATCTTCTCCACAAACTGAGTGTAAGAAATGAGCATTGCCAAATTATGAGAAATGAACTATTTCAAAATGAACACTTTTACTCATCTATAAAATGCTTTCGTATGTTCAAAAAGAAACCACCTGCTGAATTTTATTGTGAAAAGGGTCTGTATGAATATAAATTCTAATTATGTAAATTAGAAATAAAATCACAGATGTTATCATTTGGGGAACGGAGTCCCTTCCCTCTAGACTAACCTCATGGACAGAGTCCTCAGGGTAATGACATAGAAGAAGACGGTCAAAAGTGGAGGCAGGTCTTAAGTGGAATCAGGAAAAATTGAAATACCATCCTTTGACAATTCTAAAATATTTTGAGCCTGTTAGCACCATCACATGAAATACAGGATGCCCAGTTAGATTTAAATTGCATATATATATATATATATAGTGTATATATATTGTATACATATATACACACACAGCGTGGAACATACTAAACACTAAAAAGAAAAATTCCCTACTTACTTGAAATTCAAATTTAACTAAGAACCTTGTATTTTTATTTGCTAAATCTGGGTGGTGTATCTCACTGGATTTCTTGGTTCCTGCAGGGTGTTGCTCTGTACCCTAATCCTATACCTACAGTCCTGTCCTGTTCTAGTGGATGGCCACCTACCCACTCTGACTCTCTAGTACTCAACATCTGCTTGGGAACCTAATCCCTTCTTTGGAAACCTCAGCACTAATTACTGGTTGACTCCACACAGAGCTTGCTCTTGATTCTCTGAGATGGCTCCAGGGGATGGTTTCGTCCCCTGCAGCCAGGTTAGTTTCCTTGGTCTCTTCTGACCAAGGGTGTGCAGACTCTGCCCACTCTGCCTTTAGAAAACGATGGAACCACTGGAGTGAGTGGGGGCTGGGAGAGAATTCTAATATATTCTTGCTTTCCTGTTGGGCTTACTCCATTGCATCTTAAAACCTTAATACCTTAACGTGACTTAATAAATGTGTTTACTGTTACTAGTATAAGGATTAAACAAAATGATGGATTAACATTCTCTTACTCAGGGGTTATGTTCTAGAGCCAGAAAAAATTCACTCCACTTTAGAGGATACATCAAAATAGAGACACAGGAGGCAAGGAGAACTATAAGACCACGAGAGTTTGAAATAGGTGTCAGCATAGATGTGTAAGGGAATCAGCTCAAATCACACTTCTCATATCTTTGTTCTATACAGATGTGTAGGGAGCCTATGCTCTGTTGCCACTCCAGTTGTAAAATCACAGAGGCATCTTAGAAGAAATGGAACGGCCACTGGATCAACAGCCAGGAAGCCTGGTTTCTAGTCCTGGCTCCACCAGCTTCTCTGGACATCTCACAGGATCTCCCCTGCCTGGATCAAAGGATTATCGGGGGAAAATTCACATTATTGTTTTTTGGTTTTGGTTTTTTGTTTGTTTGTTTTTTTGGTGGCTGGCCAGTTTGGAGATCTGAACACTTGTCTTTGGTGCATGTTATCTTTTAATTCTACTTTTCCACAAACTTTCTGAAGTAAGCTTGTATAGCAATGAATCTTGGAGAAAAGGACAGCACTAGGAAAAGGCACCCTGAACCCACAACTACTAATTTGTGGGCCACAGATCACTGCAGGCTTGTAGATTTACTGCCAGGAGTCCTTTTTGATACTTGTATCATGCATTCTCTATAAACTGAATAAATGTGTTCAACTCAAATAATTAATTTTCTAATACATTGATGCATTGGTGAGATCGATAAAATATTTTATTTCTTTAAAAGTCTTACTAAATGGTAGCTTTCCACATTAAAAATAAAGGAAAGGCACTCTAAACATTTTAATATTCTTCACCCCAGAAGATGATATAATCCTTTGTACATAATAGATATATAATAGGTGCTCAAAATTTTTGAATAAATAAATAAATAAATTAATGAAGAAATAATTGTCTTATATATTGTCTGGGCTTTTACTGATGAAAACAAATCTAAAAAGACTAGCAGATCTATCAAATTCATAGAGCATGGTGTATCCTATGTTAGTTATTTTACTAACAGCAATGATAAGAATAACAACAAATTTTCACATCCTGATCTCATTTAGACCCAACATAACATCATGAACTAGATAGGCCAGATATTAAAATCAATAAATCAGAGAACAAATAGAAATCTGAAGAACACTTAGAGCCATAAAACACAAGTCATAGCACTAACTTCAGTAACTTAAAAAAAGAAAACAGAATCATTATAAAAAGACTAAATCTAGGTATAAATAACTAACACATTTTATCTTCAGATTTTGCCTATCTGAGGGCAAATCATAGCATCCAAGGTTTATTATAGCATCTTAGAACTGGCAGACTAATTCAGTATTACCTAATTCACATTACTTAATTCAGTGTTTTCCAAAAAATTGTTTGTTCAAAAGAATCACACAGGGTGCCTGTTTATGTATGTTTTTTGCAGATCCCCTCCCTTGAGATTCCATTTAATTCAGTAGGGCTGGGCTGAGGGCAAGGAATCTGTGTTTTAAACAGACACTCCAGGTGATTGTCATGTCGTGGTGAATGTGGAAAACTTGGGATCTAGTTAAGAAGAGGAAATTCAATGATATTTCCCAAAGTTCCACCACTAGCTGGTGGTAGGGTTGGAATTAGACTCCAGGTACTGCCCTCCCAATCCAATACTCTTTCCGACTCTTTTCTGCCTTGGTCTGGTTGGTTACAATCTTCATTTTACTCGTGGAATTGATTCTAATTCCACGTCCTTCAAAACACTCTTCCTTTTTCTTACACTGTCAGCATCACTTTACGTAAACCAGGGCCAAGGCTGAGATATGAAATATAATATGACTTAAAAGAAAATGAAACACTTTGAGAGTTAGTCTTGGTGAAATAGTTATTATTCTGTACTTCCTCTGGAAATGATAAATAAGTTAGTGTTCTTCAGACCTGTCAAGGACTCTATAAACACCTGTGTGTGGTAGGATCTGCAGATTTGAACGTCAGCAGGGTGTGCGTGTTTGAACAGCTAAAGCTTTCCCATGTCAAAACCTATGGCATTTATTTTGGGTGCAGTTCGGCATTTATTTTGGAAGTGCATAGAAAATCAAACATCATTTCTAAGTAACATAAACCCAAAGACAGCACACAGGTCACAGCAAAGCAATTGGAACCTCTGACTTCTCAACCTAGGGATTAGCAGCAGATCTTCGGGAATTAGAAAGGAGTCTAGAATTTTGGAGCATATTGAAGACTTTTATTAGTGACTACAAAGAACTGAGGCCTCTGTGTCACTCCATGGTCAGTTACAAAAAGTAGGTTTTGATTGAAGTAGGTGGCAGAAACAGAACATTTCACAACATGCAACTCTTCATCCACTGTGAGTCTGTGGAAGTGGCCCCACACAAGTAAGTGAGAAGAGAAATTGACTGTCTTCTGCAGGCCTTGGGGGCAAAGGCTCATGGAAACTAGTTAAGACATAAATAACACAATCAGATTAAAAAGAAATCCTAGTCTTCTCTCAGCCCAACGCTGCCACCTGCCCCCACCATCACAGGTTTCTCATCCTAAATCTAAAGACAGACTGAAAGCTCACACACAGGATGAAGAAAGTGGAAAAGGGAGCTTCTGGTCCTTCAAGACTCAGTGACACCACGAGAAAAGGATGTAGATGGACCCCATGTAAGAAAGCCTGCCACCTCCTCCCACTGCTGTCCTGATAGGGATCCCTTGTAACCATTCCCCAGGGGACTGACTTAAATGATATCTTGGGTTTTATGAAGTACAAAAGTTTTATTTCACTCTGAAAGACTTATCTCATCACATTTTTTCAGTGATAATATTCAAAAGGGCACAAATTTACTTTTTTGGGCAATCACAGCTTTCTTCTCAGCTTATTCATTAATGTCAAAATTCAGGGCAGGTGAGAGGGAAAAGCCAGGCAACTCAGAAATAATACACCTAGAAAGGGAAGCCACAAGATTTTAAGCTACATCTTAATTCTGTAAAGAATGTTCTGAGGCTTGATTTTGCTTCCCAAAATATATTAATGAAAATTGCCAACCTAGATCCTGAGTAGTGGTAGAAATATGTCCTCCAGAGCAGAAAATCATCCTTACTCTACTTCCAACTGCATTCACATTCAAGCTGAAGAGGCTTACTCCCAGGTTCTGAGGATAATAATTGAGATTAGCAGGTTCCGCAAAATTAAACTTTTTTTTCCCAACAGGACTTCTCAGAGTCTTTAATGTGCTATCACACATTTTAACGCTAGAAGAAGTGGGGTGGTGAATACCATCAGACTAATAATAGCCAACATCTTGCATGCTGTCTCTGGGGTAGCACACTGAATGCATTTCATTTAAGTGGGTGATACTAGGAGGTAAGTGCTCTCCTCATCTCCATTTTACAGAAGAAACTGAAATTTAGAGCAGTTAATGCTACAAGTCACAAAGCCAGTAAATAGCAGTGTAGAAATATAAAGCTATGTCTTTCTCATCACAGTTTATCCCAAACTGAATGCACCAGAAATTCTTATTGTTTAGTGTGCTGTAGTTCAATTGTGTTAAGGAGCCCACTCCAGGAAATGCTGTTTTAGGCATGTTCACCATAAGGCTGCATTCTCTATAACCATGTTCCAGGAACTAAGTACAAAATAGGTCCCTTTAAATAGAGGCATAAATTACATCACTGGGATAATTTTATATCTAACTCTGTAATATATTGCATTCCATATATAATGCATTCTTTTCATTTCTTGGTTTGTGGCTCCTTCTTCCATCTTCAGAGCCAGCAGCATAGCATGTTTAAATCTCTGTTTCCACCACCTTCCTTCCTCCTTTGATGTTCTTTCCTCCCTCTTTTAATAAGGACCCAGGATAATTGCCCCATTTCAAGATCACATCTGCAAAGTCCCTTTTGTTATGTAAGGTCACATTTACAGATTCCAGGAATTAAGACATAGACATATTTAGGGGCCATCTTCAGCTTACAATAGTTGATGATGTTGAACATCTTTTCATGGATTTATTCATCATCCTTATATCTTTTTTGGTGAAGTGTCTAAGTCCATTTTTTAACTGGGTTATTTGTTTTCTTATTGTTGCACTTGAAAATTTTTTAAAAGTATATTTTGGATATGTATCTTTTGTCAGATACATAATTGCAAATGTTTTTTCCAGCATGAGTTTATCTTTTTAGCCCCTTGACATTGCCTTTGGTAGAGCAAAAGTTTTTAACTTTGGTGAAGTACAATTCAATTGTTTCTTTCATACATAGTGCTTTTGGTGTCATTTACTTAACCCCAGGACACAAAGATTTCTCCTACATTTTCTTTTTAAAGTTGTGTAGTTTTACGTCTTAAATTTAGATTTATAACCCATTTTGAGTCATGTTTGTGTAAGGTGTGCAGTTTAGGTCAGCGTTCATTATTTTGCTTATGGAGGTCTAATTGGTCCAACACCATTTGTTGTGTTAAATAAAAACCATAGGAGGTCATTGTTTTGGACTAAGCTCCTGCGCTAGGCCTCAACAGACCAGACTAAAAATCAAAATGGAGTCACCCCTGCTAAAGTTACTGGTCACCAAACTGAAACTGAGTTATCTGGACTTCCAAGAAATCAGGAGAGAAAGATAACAGCCCAATATCCCAAACAGGCCAGTTTCAATTGGTATGATAATGGAGTTTCCCCTGTTTTAATCACTGACATGAAGTAAGCTGATATTAACCAATCAGTTATTTCTCTATTGTTCTGTCTCCCTGTTCCCACCTTTCAAGGAAAGCAACCTTGAAATAACCAGTCCACTTTTTGTTCTTTGTTTCTAGTTTCTTCTGCCGTTTTCTGTCTATAACACCAGCCTCCTCTGCTCAACTCATTGGAACACTGATTCTATTTTATGGAATGAAGAGTTGCCAAATTCTAGAATTGCATTAGAGCTAATTGAGCTCTTTATACTAAATTTGTTGTAATTTTGTCTTTTGAAGATACTATCCTTTCTCCATTGAATTGCTTTTGCAACTTTGTCGACGATCGAATGGGCATATTTGTCTGAGTTCATTTCTGGACTTTCGGTTCTGTTCCATTAATTTATGTGTTTATCTTTTGGCCAATTCCACAGCTCAACTATACTTTTAAAACTCCTATAATATTGTAGCTTTGCAGAACAGTGAACCTTGTAAGAATGTTCCTGTGCTGTAGGTATTCCTTCAATTTAAATAAGCATGTTTAAATATCCCTCAGCTTTTCAACATGAATTATGCTCAGTTTTATTTAAAGACTACCACTACCAGACTAAAATGAACTCACCAACATTAAAGCATTAGAAAAGTTTTTCCATATGTTTCACAGAAACAAACCAGAAACACACACACACATACACACACACCAAGACTCAGAAGTCACTATTCTGACCTGTCTACTGAGTTTTGACCCTACATTTTCAATTCTCTGGTAGGCATCTCTGCTTGAGAATATCCTCCAGCCCCAAAAGTCCCTCTGCTAGGTAAAAATTGAGATTATGCAACATGTTCTTGATTAGTTTGCATTTAATGAAAAGCTTGAGTTTGATAAAGTAATTTGAAAATCTGATTTAGAGTTTAATATATTTTGATATTTGGTCTTTGACAGCTGTCATAGACAAAAAAAGATATTTCACAATTGTATCTGTATCACATGAAAGAAACGCTTCATTGGCTGTATGTAAAATATAAAATTTACTTTTTAATTATATCCATCAATTATTCACAAATGTTGTTGAATTAGACTAGCAAATTTCTATCTTCCTAGATCTCAGTCAGTAAATGCAAACTAACCAGAAGGTATTGCATATTATATCTTTAACAAATGGATTTAAAGGGGGGGAATTTTTTATTCGGAAGATTTTTTAAAATAGTTTAGAAAGCTGTTTATAAGTGTTTTAATAGTGCAGATATGACAATTTTTAATAGGTAACATATTAGCATTGATTCAACAACAAAATCATGTAATAATGGAAACATTTCCAACATCTGTTTTCAAATTGTTCTCTTCACACACAGATTTCTCAGAATTAGCAATCACTTTCTCACTAAAGTTAAAATGTCACCTTTAATGTAAAGGGATAAAGTGGTGTTGATTTATTTTTTGAGTAGCATACTACTGACATCTATTTGTCATCACAGGAAAAAAAAAACACTTGTCATTTTTTAAAAGAATAATATGTAACATATAATTGTTCTCGAGTGCTTTGCTTCAAGATACTTTGTGGAAAGCATGTAGAACAAATATTTTCATGGTTACTCCCCATCCAATACAAAGTATTATAAAGAGTCTAGTTTAGTCTTGTTTTTATGGGAGTAACTACATCAATTGCATGGCACTTTATGCAACTTCTTTGCTACATGACCTTTGCTACACAGCCTGGCTGAGAAGGCTGCAAAGGCTGTGGTCAACTGCTGTACAGGGCTCCCTGTGATCTCACCCAAGACTCCTTTTTGTTGATGTTCCAGTAAATGCACTGGCTTCACTGCCATTGGATACACTAATACTACTTTTTTCATTAAATACTTTTTAATATATAAAGATGTCATTTCTGACATCTGAGAACTTCCACTGAGAAAATTTCTCCTCTGACGCATTCTTCCTTTATGGGCTCTTGAAAAACAGCTGTACTTTTTGTGCATTTCATTGTTGAAACAGAGAGGTATATACAAGAGTGACTAAAATTACTGATACTTGAGAGAGAATATGCATTTTGGCTCTTTACTGGCTCCAGTACTATTAGCTTTGTGACCTTCAGCCCATCACTTAACCTCTCTGTGCCTTGGTTTCTTTCTTTCAAAAAATGGGGATAAGAATAGTACCTCATGGGATTGTTATGAAAAATAAGTAAATTAACTCATGGGAAGTGCTCAGAATCTTGCCTGACACATAGTGAGTTCTCAATAAATGATGGTTGTTAGTTTCTAGAAAATACTATAAGCTGAGATATTAGAGACACCTTTATTTTTGCTCAACTGTGTAATTTCTCAGTCCGTATTTCATCACATTTTGAAGATGCTTTTTGTGCAGTTTACAACAGTATTTTCTGACAAAGGAACACATTTTAATTTGTTGTAATGTGGTTTTCGGTGTGTTATTTTAGCCAATACCACACATTTAACCACTGCAGGAAGCAGGAGAAACAAGTGCTTCACCAGTAGTGTGAGGCTTTTCCTCTTTTGCTGTAATACAAGAAACCTCAAAAGAGGCTTCCGACTTTCTATCACTAAGCTTAGTAATTGTAGTGTTAAATATCATAACTTTGAGCACAACTAAAAAAATTAAAAAGTAAAAATTATAAAAAGTTGTTTTCAGATTCTGAACACCCATTTAAAAGTATCTTGCTTGTCCTGATGGCTTCATATTACCCTTAGCTAACATTTCAAGGCACATTTTACAATTTTTGCAAGGTTAATTACAGGAAGTTTAAATCCATTTTTCAGGCTGTTTTGTTAAGTTCTCTAGCACGCTTTTTTTTTCTTATTGGTCAAATCTAAAGAGATTTACATTGCTTATGTAGACAAAAAAGAGTTTATTCTCAGAATAAGAGAAGTGTCGCGGCTACCTTTCCTCATTATTCTCCTGGGCTTGCGATATTAGAATTGTTTTCAATCTTTCATTTCTTTGTAGGAGGATTTTTAAGCCAATTGTTGAATTCTGTATGAGTTAGTTTGATAAAATCAAATAATATGATCCAGAAGTCAGTAGATAAACTACAGCCTACCCCTACACGGACCCTGAGCTGTGGAGCCCCACTGTCCCCTCAGGATACCCTGTGCGTATGGATCAGTGTTGTCACCACGGTCAGCCCAAGCATGGGATTAATGTTGAATACATACTGTTGATTTGAATTAATTCATTGGTACAATTTATATCAAAAGAAATCTCAGTCCTACTTTCCAAGTGCTTTTAACATAGAGAATTAGATATATTAAGAAACTTTCCCTAAACCAACCAAAAATTATTAGAACTTTGATAGGAAAAATTAATGAAATCACTACACTGGTGGACTTTCAACCATAAATCTTGAGAAGTGTCATATGCATTGTAAATTTTTGCAGAATGATGAGTACAGGGTCCTGAGCTGGATCTCACTGGATCTTATGAGTTATATTATCTGTTTGGATCTCAGCCTCTCATCTGTAATATGAGGCAATTGGGCTAGATGATCTTGAAGGCCTTTTCTAATTTAACATTTATCTGTTCAATTCCTTTCCTGCGTGCATTGTGGAATTCAATAGTTTCCTTCTTTGTGGCATTTTTGTAAAGAGGCCTAAGCTTGTGGTAAATTCCTAGATAAGTGTGATTCATCTTAACTTCTACTTTCTGTGAATGTTTCCTTCTCTCTGCTTCTCTAAACTTCCAATACCAAATCAATAATGTGTCACTATGAGCTCCACTAAAGGAAATAAACAGTAACCTAAAACAAGCAACTTCCTCCAAGTGACACTAAATGCTCAACACTCTGAAGGAAGTCTAAAAAATTAATCAATTGATTAAATCTGTAAAAAATTTATTGGAGGTACAAAATTTGATGTGGGTCTCATTTATGATTACTTTCTCCTTTTGCTACCTTTAAATAATGTTCCTCAAATTACAAGGCCAAACATGTAAGTATTTGCCTATAGATACTACATCCTGAGTGTTCCTAGACAAACAGACCAAAACAAAATAAAATTAAGGAGTGTTGGATGTTAGAGTTCCTTGTTCTCATTAAACCTGCCCTGTTTGATGCTAAGTTCTGGGCCCTACCTGTATATATAGCTGTACAAGCCAAGAGAAAAAACATTTTGTATAATTTTCTTGGAATGTTAAATGCAAATGTGACAACTAGCAAGAATAACTACCTGGAAAAATAATTAATTGATAAATTTATGCTGTATTTTATAATCAAGGAAAATAACAAATCACAAAGAATACCGTGGGTGAGATGATTGTTAGGACTTGGCTCATTCCAGGAAATCAATGTTGGACTTCTCTAAGCATCATTGAAAACGTGAAGAAACAGGCATTAGAAAAATTACAGAAAGCAAAGGTGTTTCCAATGTGTCTCAGTATATGGTATTTGGTAGAGAGTCACAGCCAATAATTATTGGAACTCACTATATGTCAGGTGCGATTTTAAGCACTTTGCATAAGTTACTTTAATTAGTCTTCATAGCAATCCTATGAGGTAGCTATTAACAGCTCATACCTGCTATATAATTGGACCTTATCAGTTTCAAAAGCTGAGGTCTAACATGACGTGCCAGGTATGGACATTGACTAAAGGTAAGAGAAATTCTTCCTGCAAAGTAAGGCAATAAGTAAGTGTGACACTAGGATTCCCTACCCAGACTGCTCCATTTTCTCCTGTGACAAGATTAATCCACTATGTAAAGAACTAACTACAATTCAGTTTGCTTAAAATATATTCTTTGTTTCAAAATGGCATCTTATCCAGTCTCTTGGAAGTCATAAAACCTGGTAATTTCAAAAGCATCAACATGGCTTATGTTAAAGAGGACATCTATGCACAGTGTACTTCTGTTTAGCTTTTGGTCCCAGAAGATAATACATCAATATTGAAAGGCAATCGCTTACCATCCTCTTCTGGTCATTGATGGGTGCTTTTTAAATGCATTGAGATTCTAGATAAAAATTTTTCTTCATATGCCTTATTTTTTTCCTCTTACATGAAATCTTTGCCATGATTTATTAGAATAAGAAAATATAAAAGTTTCAGTGGATTTTCAAATTTGTTTTCTAAAATATAATAAGCTTTTGATCCATTAGAGCATTTAAAATTCTAAACAACAGTAGTTGAATCCAAAACATGTACATTCCCTTACTGGATAAATTAACATTAGTGACAATAACTTTTGCAATTTCCCTGTACATCAGGGAGAGGTTCAATTCCTCTGTGTTGAAAATCCTGTAGTAAATAGAAAAATGTGTGCTTAGGAGAAGGGAGAAAAACACCAGAAGATCTTTGGTAGCTTCTCCCTCTAGGCATGTTTTTAAACCTCTTAAGGGAAGGGCTCAAAATGCAGGGGATTAGTGTGGGCAGACACATATTATGACCATGTTGAGTTTAACAATCTCCTACCTTTGACTTGTTTATACAAGGATAGAGTGCATGGAAGAAGAAAGATCCTTCTTCAGGCTTTTGAAATTTAACCAGAACAGTGTTGAAGTGAGTGCAATAAAACTCAATCTGTCAACTGATACACCGTGTGCTGATGCCATGATGCTGTTCTGACTGTCTATATCCTAGAAACCACCTACCCACAGAAAGAACCACCTCATGAATGAAATCTATGCATTATACACAAAGCTGGTCCACGGCACCCTGACAGGCTTTAGAATGGAGGAAGGAGGTAGTGTTTTTCTCTGAAAGGCTTTTTCTATCCAAGCACTGGGAAGGGGATGTGCAAATAAACCAGTACATCCCATGAATCACTGTCACAGGAGTCAGATGGGTGTCAAATACCTTCATGCACACAAATTCCAGTGTTCTAAGTATTCTAGGAAATTCTTGGGAAACCCAGACACTGAGAGGCATTAGTATGTTCAGCCAGGCTTGGGAGAATCAGAAAATCAAGGTCAGAAGTGAAAACAGACCCACACAGCAATTCAAACTCCAGGCTTCCAAAGAATGTCAAGAGGTGATGAAAGCAGAAGCTCCTGCCTTGTATTTGGCTAAAACTACTGGAGTTTCTGTCTATTTGCTAATTCCCAGAAAATTGTGAGGAAAGCTCTGAAAGATGATCTTAAGGAACAGAATAACTCCTAAAGAAAGACATATTCACATGCGTTATTTCACAACTGCCTTTGCAGGTTAGTAACGTTGGCCACATAAAACAAATGAAAAACGCATTTTCAGATATAATGGGAGCTTTCAAGTAGTGTAAAGGCCCCTTCTGTTTAATGTAATTTTTTCTTCTTCTACACCTCACACAAATACCAAGTCTGACCTCCAGTCATCTCTTTGTCATGGGCCCCCGCAAATGGGACAGTTGGGAAGGGACTGGAATGGTGGTATGCAAAGCCACTCGGTGTTGGTAAAGAATCTCTACAGAGTAAACCTGCATTCTTAGTTCCCCTAATATTCAGGTAATACTTCCTTCATGATGAGCAGTGTCAGAATTCTGGATGAAAGTGTTGACCTGGAGGCAAGAAGTAAACAGACAACGGTGACAATTACATCTCAGTGGCCAGATTTTTGTAGCCACTGCTGTTGTTCCTGGTTATTTCTTTTCTTTTTTTTTTTTTTTTTTTTTGTCTTTTTCGTGACCGGCACTCAGCCAGTGAGTGCACCAGCCATTCCTATATAGGATCCAAACCCGCGGCAGGAGCGTTGCTGTGCTCCCAGCGCCGCACTCTCCCAAGTGCACCACGGGCTCAGCCCATTCCTGGTTATTTCTTAAAGTTGATTCTCACTCTAACATTAGAAACTACAGCATAACAAGACTAACATGTTGTTCCCTAGCTCTAGGATTGTTCACACTTGGAGCAATAACTAAAGCTAAACTGAATACTGAACTGCTTCATGGAATTTGAAATTTTTTTGAAAAAATTTAGGAATTGTTGGAAAGAAAGTACATTCTTTCAAACTGACTGGACATTCTGAAAAAATTCCCCAATGCAGTCATCTCCAGCTATTGAAGCTAGTTACTGAGTCTTTGTTTTGTTCATAACAAAAATTACTTCAGTAAAAGAATTGCTGAAATAGCTTAGATCAGGCAATTTACATGTATTGGAAAGTTGCTAGTTTCTTCTTCTAGTTTCCTCCACTGTAATCAAAGTGACTAAAATATTAAGAATGTTGAGCAGATTTTAAAAGACTTGTTTTCCAGGTAAAGAATTTTTGTAACCTTTCATCTGTGGTTGAATGATTTTTAAACTCCGTTCAGATTAAAAAAAAACAAGATAAATTCATCTAAATCAATTGGTAAAGTGAAATCTACAATTAATGACTCACTCACAACTCAAACTATTTGCTATTCACCATAGTAGACCACTGGCCGACTAGGGAACATTCTGAGCATAAGTCTCTAATCACAGATGTGGTAACTTTATGCTTGGCCTTACCAGCCATTGACTACCTATTAAGGGTACACTTCTTTTTTTTTAATACTCAAATTATTTTAGAGGATGCCACCAAGCTAACCACTGGAAATTATAAATCGCTGTCTCCTATAAAATCTTCCCACCCTACAACTTTCTGAGAGATTCCTGGACCTGTCTCCCTCATCCTCATCCCATTGGTGGTTTTCCCTGACCTCCCTGACCTCTGGCCACACCCCTGTGAGGCACAGTGCTTCTGGAAGACGTCCCTCCTACATGCCACTCATGGTACATTTCACCAGAAACAAGGGACTGGTCTTTTTCTCAGTTTCCTCAGCACAAATGAGATCAATCTCTAACTTTTGATAAGGTCTTTAAAGATTGAGGATGATGAAAAGGGAGAATAATCCATAGTATGACACAATCGCTGGCCTAGACCAGAGCTTTTAGAGTCTCTTTTCAAATCAGTGCCCTGCCTTACTTCTGACTTGTAGCCACCAGGCCAAAGTAAGGGCACTGCCCAGGCCAGAGAGCTGCAGTCCCTTCCTAGACTGAGAGAGAGGACAGGGAAACATCTCCTCTGGAGAGAGAGAGAGAGCATTCCCCTACCTGGGACTGCCTCTGCTACCAGAATCTTCACATCTGTCTCAAAATTAACATTCTCCCATTGTAAAAGGAAAAGAATTGGTTTAAAACCAGGGGCCAGAATTTCTCTTCTGAGAACTGTTTTTGTTTACTAAAACATGCCAGTGTGCTATTCAATAGTTTTAAAAAATTTTTTTTCATTTAAAAAGGTAGGTCCAAGCCTTAAGTTAAAGTCAGTACCCTCACAGCTCATAGCACTAGTTCTTTCTAGAAGCAAGTGAAACAGGGTGGTGGCCGATGTGAGGTGGTGGAGTGTGGTAAAGGGACAGCACATGAGGGAAGTGGAATACAGAGAAGATCAGTAGTTTGGTGGAGGGACCAGAGGTGACACAGCCTTTCCTGCTTTGTCACTGCCTCCACCCCCAGGAATCTTCTGAGATAGAGAAGGGAGACACTGGGTTTCCCCAGAACACAGGTTGGAGGTACATATCATTTGATTTAAATATCCCAAGATATGGTGACCCCAACAGGCCATAGGGTTTTGGAATTTCTGAAACCCCCGGAGATGGAGTCTGACCTTCTGGTCCTTCTGGAAGAATCTCAGCACAACCTAACTGCATTTTTATTTCTACTGTTATGTGCTCTGGGAAATCATTCACTACAAGTAACTTCCCTTTACTTGAAGAAAAAAAACCCTAGCAATTCTTTTGTTTCTCTCTTTATGCTTAAGTGAAAGGAACTGAGCTAACAGTGAAGAACAGGTAAACGTTTATTCCAGCATTTTACTACTTCTCTAGAACCAGGAGGATGTATACCACATAGAGACTGTGTAAGATGGTTCACTATTGTGTGGAAAGAAAATATTAGAAATATCATGCATTGTAAATATTCAGTATATGTATGTTCATTATACATACACATATGTTCATATGTACAATGTACATATTATGTGTATGTAATTGATAACTAAATGTTTATTGGGAGCATATGCTCACATTTTAATTACTTTACAAATGGAATGGAGTTCGGAGACTACTGATCTAAAAAAATCAACCAATCATACTAAGCAAGAAACTTTTTCAAATGGATTTTCATAAAGGCAGATTGCAGATTGTAAAGTAAGGTTTTGAATTTATTTGAGCCAAATTACTAGTCCATTTACTTTCGATAGAAACAAGCAATTACTTTCTCTCCTCTGAACACAAGCAAATGATTCTCACCTTCCAACTTCTAAACTGAATTTCAAATATCTGGACAACCTCAAACTGCCCCCCAAAGTAAATTCATTTAAAGAACTAATTTACCTTTCCTTTATGTGCCTTTAACAGCTTTAAAAATCTTAGAGAAATATGTTCCAAACACGGAGAAAATATACAAAAAATTTAAATAATCACTAAAACTTTCAAGTGGCTTATTTTCGCTGTTGTTAAAATAAAAATATTACTGGTAAGAGATATAACAAATGGGCTTAGTTTGAACTGAATAGGATTTCTTTTTCAGTTGGTATAATAGAAAGACAAACTCCAGAGCTGCAGTTCCACAAGGATACATACTCAAATCAATTTCATAAGTTTTTGTATTTTTAACAAAAATTTCTGCTGATTGCAAAAATATGAATTATGAATGTTGACATTATTTTGAGTACAATTTTTAATGTTGTAAAACTATCATTCAGTTTTTCAATATGGCATTTTTTCATGTGTCAAGATATATTTAATGATTTTAGGAGAAACCAAGCCATATTTAGAAAATACTATCACTGTTACCACTAGTGAAAATAATTTGAACAATAACTATATTAATAGAAGCTAAGGCTTACTGAGTGCTTATCACATGCCAGGCTCTGTTTTGTGCCCTTCACACATATCAACTTAGTGGTCCTAAACTCAGGCTGCCAGTTAGAAGCAGCAATGGAGTGTAAAAAGCAAAGTGAGGCCTCGATTCTACCCCCGGAAGAGACTCTGATCCATATTGACTGGGGTGGCAACCTGGATGCTGGTGATTCTGATGTACAGCCAGCATTGAAAATGAATACGTTAATACAATGCTGACAACAATCCAAGCAGGAAGACACAATTACCTTTATTTTACAGTAGGGAAATCATTGAGACACACGGTTCACAAGCAGCAGAGCTGAGATTTGAAAACAGCCAGGTAGTCTGTCTCCAAAATTTACATTCTTTACCACTAAGTTCTACTACCCCCCAAAGACCAAAAATCACTGGATATTTGGGGAATGGTTTCATTCACATGTTGTATATAAAATATAATTTCTCTAATTTTTCTGCAGTTAGATTAGAAAAAAGTCTTCTGCATAACTCTGGCTGAAAAAACAAACAAGATTCTGATCTCAGAATTACTCTGGCTTGCACGTTGACTGGGAAGCTGACCAAGCCTTAGCTGGTGCTGAAATCAGTGATTTCACTGTTTACTGCTAAGTGATCTGCCCTGTTGGCTAAGTGTGCCCAGGATCACTCCTGCAGCCAGCTCTTTGAGGCTGTACTTCTTCCTTGCCCTTTATTTATCAAGAAAGTTCATATAAATAATGTGGGTACATACGTCAAACAGGACTAGTTCCTTTTTCAGCTAATATTTGTCCTCTAGGGCAGATAGACTTGAAAGTTTAGTAGCCACTTGCCAGCAGTTTTCTTCACTGCTCTCCTCACCTACTATAGCTCAAATAGAAACTAACAGAATACTCAGTTAATTATTTTTAAAGGGGGAGAGGTGGGGGTTGGGGAATGGAAAGAAAATCTAATTCTGTGTTTCTATCACTTGGTTTATCTGGCTAGCAGTCCCATGAGTAACAACCTTGTCTCAGTTTACCTGAATCTTGTGAGACCACAAAGCATTCTTCCTGCTGGGTCATATTGGCCACAGAGGTGGTCTGTCTCAATGCCAAGGGCAAGAAATAAGGCAAGTAGAATTTCAATGGGGGAAAAATAGATGATGGCACCATATCTATTTAGAGAGGAGAAAGAAACACTATCCTCTGAAATGTAGGGGGTGACAGGGTGTGACCCAGGCAGTTACTGGCTAACATCAGATGTGGAGTGTAAAGTAGGGGGTTTAAACCAGTGACTTGCAAGGAAGCAAAGGGGCAGGTAGTCACTCTGTGGGGTCTGTCATGTCACTGCACTGTTCATAATAAGGCATTTCATGATATGACTTGACCAAAAAAGAGCCAAGACATGGAGTCCAAAAGGGCATTTATTGAGCACACTCTGCTAACCACTGTGCTAGGTGCTTTTCATGTGTTATTTCACATGATCCCCACAAGAATCCTGAAAGGGGGATATTGTTTTCCAGCAGTATTCTAAAGTATCTCAGCTATTAAGCAGGTAGCCTGGATTTGAAATGAAGGTTGTTTGCTTCTAACACCTATGTTAGACTTTGTGACACAGTCTCCCTAACTCATTGTCTCTATCCTGGGCTTTGTGTTTATTTGGTGCAACCTGCCTCAGAGAAGGCACTGCTAAGCCACCGGCAGGGGTGGCAGGGAACATAAGGCATAGGCTTGCTTGCTGGAAGTGCTCAGACTGTTCCCTGAGACCCCAAAGCTATGCATCAAAGTTCATTTCCGTAATTTCTGTCCTCTCTTGTGTTCTGCTTCAGCAGTCTGGGTTCTTCCTTCCTAGCCACTCTCACCATAGCTCCTAAGGTGCCATGCAACTCTGGTCATTTGCCAACTACTCGAGGCAAAATTCCCCCACCCCAGAGAGGCTCCAGTCCACTTGACGTAACCGTGTCCAGAAGCTTTTACTTCTGCCTCCAACAGCTGAGTAAGAGAGTCATGGGGCTGTGTTTGTCTTTTCTCACCCCCTCTTTGTTGCTATTCTCGAGGGCTATGTGATTGGTAGATCAGGGAAAGACTCCTCATTTATTCAGCAAGAATTTGCTCGGTACACACTATGAAAGCAGAAATGTTCTAGGTGCTGAGGCCATAGAGACAATAAGAAGTCAGTCCTTCCTTCAGATACCCTAGAGTTCTGCTCACCTGATACAATGAGCACTGCCCGGTGACAGTTCGAGATTCTACATGAGAGCACCTGCCTTCCTCATTTGTAACTTCCTTTCTGTGTATGCTTACTATTTTATGCTGTCTTCCAGAGGTTTCTCTTCTGGAAACTTTACTGTGCTTTCCTCGATCTACCTCTTTTTGGAAGCCAGACCCAATTTCAAAAGGGCAAGATGACAGGAAAGGAATGTCAGGGCAACTCCTACCCTCTGGTAGCTGGAAATGTCTGCCTCGTCTGAGCAGCAGGTTGGAGACCCACACAAGGATTACAGAAATGAGTCAACAGTAAGAGAGAGAGTGGCTATCAGACAAGATCCTTGGGCAGGACTGTAATTCTCATCCAGAAAAATTCCCATTTCTCCTTGGCTAAAAACCCATTTAACATGGGAGGGGGTGCGGTTTATTTACCCACTGTCATTTCTTAGCAGTTCCTGAAGTTACAATGCACCTGTTACTGAAAAATTGGAGCTGCGTGAGCTGTGTCAGGGCTTTAGAAACGTCAAGAAAGAGCAGGGAGAGAGGGGGAGAGGTTGAACTTGAAACTTAGGTTAATTTTCACAATAATAGAATCTCATTAGTTCATAATTCTCTTCCCAGTTTTCACTGATGTTTAGCAACTTCTAAGTTCTTACACAAAGTTATCAGAAGGAAGGATTTTTTTTTTTTATGGCTTAGAAACAAGTTAAAAAAAGAAAATGCACATCTATTTCTCTAATTTTCAACATAAAGTTGATCAACTAAGTATTAGTTACTCCTCAAGTTAGAATAAAGATTGAGGTTTATGTGAAACGTTCAGCTAGTTTAGAAAGAGACATATCCAGTCACACACAGAAGAACAGTTTGAGAGCCATGAAATTTTATAGTTGGTAGCAGAGTAGCTCTAATGGCCAGTAAGGAAATAAACATACATCAGAAAGCAAAAAAAAAAAAGCAAATATACACACCCAAAGACGAATCAGAAAGAATGCCCAAGTGTGCAAGACAAAACGAACAGGGGTCTGAGGACAGTTTCCCGGAGGATGTGAATTCCTGTTAGTTGGATTACTTACCCACACAAGCAGAACTCCCACTTCTCACGGGCAGACCATCAGGACAGTTCCAGTGCTGCAATGCTGAGAGACTAACAAAACTAAATTTAAAAACCACTGGCAACAGAATAAGTAAGAGCAGCATGATCTTGATGGGTTTGACCTTTCAACAAAAAATGAATTGATTTTGTTCATGCATAGCCCCAGCAAGATGAGTATGCCTCAACCCAAACGTGTCCCCCCAGGGTGGTCTCCAGCCCTGGGGCATCTTTTACCCTGCTGTTTTGCTCCTTTTGCCCTCCAGCTTGCTGCCCTTCAACTCAAGGCAGTTTCTGAATGCAGCCTGAAAGGAACACTCCAGGAAAGATTTCTTTATCTAAGTTTTTTTTTTTTTTTTTGGAAGCCAGTAAGAAACACCTGAACCTGTCTGACAAATTTCACAGAGTTTCACAGCCACACTGTAGAGGACTGTGGCTGATTCCACTGTGACAGGCAGAGCAAGGCAGAGGCTAGAAAGAAAAAAGATAGGGAAGAATTGAGAAGTTCCAACCACGACCCCTGAATGAGACCAGATGAAGAACTATGTAGATATAATTCCTCCCCAAACACAGTTTCTCTTTTTGAAAAGTGGAATGACTCCCCTTCTCTTTTTAAAGCTCTCATGGCTCCACCTCCTCTCCTTTAGTGACAGTTGAGTGAGCTGCTGTTTGCAAATGAGATGTGGGCAATCCCAGGGCACAGGAAAGCAGGGACGGCTGCCAATGGGGAGATAACTCGCTACTCACCATAAATATTCCAGGCAGAACTGGGGAAAGAGCAATTAGGGGGCTGTGGAGGAGCTAATGGTGTCTTGGAGGTACCTGCTGAATACTGGCCATGTTTTAATGTCTTGAAAAATGGAGACAAAATTAAACCATGCAGTATAAATCAATGCTGAACAACCCTGCCGATAATTCACACTTACAATAATTGATCATTTCACATGAGCAATACTAAAGATAATTCACCTCCAGCTCATTATTTGAACAAATGTCAACAACCAGTGCACATTCCTGGTGCTTAATCTTTTTGTCTCTCTCCTGTATATTTTATAGCGGAATTTGAAAGATTATTCTTTCCACATCAAAGGGAAATCCCTGAAGCCAAATTAAGAGATACAGTATGCACAGACACCTTTTCTTTCAGCATGAACATAATAAAACATCATTAGGTGCCAGGAGTGCAGGGAAAGGAGTGGGTTGTTATTAGAGCCATTCTGGAAAAAAATAAGCTAACAGTGCAAAAGCTGGAAAGTGTTGGAAACCCAGCACAGCTGAATGATATTCCTTCTCAGATCATTTAGGCTATCTTCTCACGTCTCAGTGACAGAAAATAAAAGCTTGACGTATTCATTAGTTGTCCCCTTGACCACTGTCTGCTTGGAACAACAGCAGTTATTTCTTCAGCAGTACACCTAGGGCTCAGAAATATTTAGCTCAGGCAAACCATTTATACCAGATTTGAGGAACAATGGAAATTTCTGCCAGTTTACTCCATCCTGGAAAACAGGTTTCCATTTAAGTTGCCCTGAGGTAGTGTTCCAAGTGCTAGTCAAAATGTAGGTAAGCAATAGCTGCAAAAATAACAGGCACACTAGTGAACACCCATTATAGAGGATGGAATAACGCCAAGCCTTTTACTCATATTTAATTATGTCCTGATTATTCCTGAAAGGTTGTGTCATTTTCTGAAACAGCTAATGTCAGGATTTTTCCAATTTCACCCAGCCTCGACCAGGCAGCTCTGACTCCTTATAGGAGAAATAGACCCTGGGGAAGGGCATCATGTAGGTGGCTATATAGGATATTCCATTGATTTCTGGACTCACTCAGACTCAAGACTCAGGACAAATAACCTGCACTGACTATTCAAGTTACTAACCTTGTGAATAAGCTTTCCCTTTGGCAAAACACAATGCCACTATCACAGAGGTCAGCACTAGAGAGGCTTAGAGGATAATCAAGCACCAAGCTGTATTAGTGGATAGGTGTGGAGACTAACAGGAACGTGAATATGAAATAATCCACAATGATGTTCTATCTGGATTTGGAATCTCTCACATTATTTTTGGTTTTAAAAATTTGCTTTCCTAATTATATGTCACCTAGACTAATGTCATTAATGTTGAGCATAAGCCGCTTGGGATATGGTGGAGTCAACAAAGGTATAGTAGATACTGTGACTGATGACTGATGTTAAATATCAATCCCCACTAATCCATAGACAATCTACAGTTGCCAAGATAGCAAATTCATAGGACAAGGCTATCTAACCAGAAAGGACTTTCAGAGGTATTTAATAGGTCCATATTCTTATTTCTAGATAAAACTGAGTCTTTCCTGGGCGTATGAATATCCTCCTTATTTTAAAGTTGATCAGAATCCATTATGACCTTACATGTTTGAACGGCCAAATATGTTTTAGTTTCTGAAATTGAGTCAAAATTAACTAAATCATTGTTTAATTCAGAAGCTATATACGATAGGCCACTGTTTGAAGTATAAGAAGCAGAAGGCATGGGCACTAACCTTGAGAGCTTGCTGAGGTTGGCTGACATCAACAACAAAGAAGAGTCCATGAGTACGAGCTAATGAATGGCCAGTCACCAGGTAATCTGGGGCTGTCATGAAAGGAGGGGGAGCTGAAATGAACTCTGTGGGCTGGAGCATGCAGTGAAGCTTTGTGGAATAAGTAGGAAGCCTCAGATGGACATGGAGATGGAGAAAGGCCACGATGACAATAGGATGCGGGACAGGAATGGACAAAGAAAATAATTGCTTACTTATCAGGTCTTTAGATTTGGAAGGGACGTAGCTGGATGGGGGGAAGCCTTCTTGCAAGTAGGTACGAGAGTTTGACATTAATGGCAAGGAGGCAGTTCTGAATGCTTTTAAGTGTAAAGGAACAGCAATGGCTAGGAGAAGGGAGGCTACTGGGAGACGTGTTTTTGTGTGCTGGTCATTATTCTAACTTGTCAGATGAAATGTTCCCACTGAAACACAAAGCACTGAGTTCTCCTGGGTTATACATTTGCTGTACTCAACAGCTCTTATTAATCATTACCACCTCCACACCATCAACAGATGGTTGCCTCTGCCGGGGCCATTCACATCACTTCTCATCCTCAACACCACCTTGCACGCTGGATATTATTATCTCCATTTCACAAATGAGGACACTGAAGATCAGAGAGGCTGAGTAATTTTCTCAAGATCACACACATTTATGGAGAATGAATTCTGAAGTCATTATTCTCTCTTTCTTAGTGTCTCTGATTGAAATAAACAGGCTGGGGCATCATCAAAAGGAAGAGCAATACTTACACTGCACACGTGGATGTGACTGCAGGAACTAGAAGTGACAAGGCAGTTTCTTTAGGTAGGATGATTATTAGCACTTAACATCCACCTGCAGAAACAGTGCACAGGCTATTTTACGGACCC
Source organism: Cynocephalus volans (assembly GCF_027409185.1). NCBI lineage: Eukaryota > Metazoa > Chordata > Mammalia > Dermoptera > Cynocephalidae > Cynocephalus > Cynocephalus volans. The sequence goes on along the minus strand of NC_084468.1, from coordinate 95,994,336 downwards.
CTCTATCAAACGAGTATCAGTGTATCAGGGAAGCTCCTGTAAGAACTGAAAACTTTTTTTCATTTTTCAGAAAGAAAGTGGTTGACATATGTCTGGCATTATGTGTGACACATATGTGGCCGAAATTGAAATGGTATTAGGGTAAGAAATTGTAAGGGGCACAGGCACAGGAATCGGCTATGAAGGGCAAATTACAATTTATCAAGATATGAATACCAGATGCAAAAGTTTTATTGAAAGGAAGGGCAATTACTCAAATGAGTTGAAAACGTATGTCTACCAAAAAAACCTGCACAGAAATGTTTACAGCATCTTTATTCACAGCTGTCAGAACTTGGAAGCAACCAAGGCATTCAATAGATGAATGTATAAATAAATATAATAATATTTCATTGTATGGTATATTCATACAATAAAATACCATGTTATTTCTCTCATCGTAGACAAGTTTTGTCTGTTCTTGAACTTTACATAAATACAATCATATGGTATGTTCAATCATATGATATGTCCATACAAAGGAACATTATTCAGGAATAAAAAGAAATAAGCCATCAACCCATAAAAAGACATGAAGGAGCTGTAAATGTGTCTAGCTCAGTGAAAGAAACCACTTCGAAAGGCTGCCTAGTATATAAATCCATCTGTATCACATTCTGGAAAAGGCAAAACTATGGAGACAGTAAAAAGACCAGTGTGGTTGCCAGAGTTTCAGGGGGAGGGAGGAAGGATGAATAAATGTAGCAAAAGGAATTTTTAGGGTGGTGAAACCATTATGTATAATATTGTAATGGTGGATACAAGTCATTAAACATTCATCACGACCCAGAATGTACAAATGACAAGAGTGAACCCTAATGTTAACTATGGACTTTAGTTAATAACAATGCATCATTTTGGCTCATCAGTTGTAACAAATGTATCATGCAAATACAAGATGTTAATAATAGGGGAAATTGGGGATGGGGCAGGTAAATAGGTATATGGGAATTCTTTGTACTTTCTGCTCAATTTTTCCGTAAACTTAACACTGCTCTAAAAAGAATAGTCTGTTAATTATGAAAAAAGGGAAGGAGTTACTAACCAATTTAAATTTCACAGATTAGATAATGCCATATTCCTACCTAATGAAAATTTTTAAAGCATTTGGTAAACAAGAAGTCAAAGAAGAATCCTGCCTATGTTTTACTTTTTTAGTAAGTCTACCTTAGTTGCCTAGAAAGGTTCCTTAGACCAAGAGGAAGAAACAAGCCTCCAGAAACTGGGCATTTACAAAGGAGGGTATAAAAGTCTATAACACATAATTTATAATTCTATGAAGCACCAAAATTTAAATCTAAAAAATAAACCACTCATTTCAAACTGCATTTCATTTATTTCCATAATCTCAGCAAGCCTTCTTCATCATTCTCCAAGGTATTTTAATTTCTAAAAATGTCAGGGTTTAGAGAAAGAACTCTAGCTTTTCTATCACTCGCAATACAGTCTTTCGCCTGAACTTCAATTCTGCTGAATCTATAGGAGGCACAGTATACTACATAGAAAGCATTTGAAGTCTTGACAAGAGTAATAGAGATGTCATGTACTGCCTGTCATCAAATATCACTTGCTGGAAACTAATGAAAATGCAAACCATGGTTTGCAGCTCTTCATTTACTCTCTACTATATTTATGTAACTGTGAATCATTATCCTCTTTCCCCTCTTCTACCTCCAAAGACAGAAATTATTTAGGTGAAAATAATCATGGTTTGCCACTCAAAATTGGAAAATGTATAAAATAGATGGTGGAGAGAAAATATTTCAGTAAGTGATATATTTTTAAAATTTCAAATACCAGAGGAAAAAAAATTAATTAAATAAGTTGTTTGGTTTTCCCAGCCTGACTTCCAGTTGAAATGCATTTATTTTTTAATTTTTAATAAAGTAAAATTTACATAAAGGGAACACATGTTAAGTGTACAATCTGATGAGTTTTGATAAATGCATACACACTCCCAACACCTCAATCAAGATACAGAACATTTTCTTTATCATTATCTTTATCCTTTTACTCCTTCCAATGAATCTCATAGGTAACCATTATTATTTCTCTTATCATATACAAGTTTTGCCTGTTCTTGAACTTTATATAAATGCAATCTTATGGTATGTTCAATTTTGTGTCTAGCTTCTTTTGTTTAACATAATGTTTTTGAGATTCATCTAGGTGATGCATATCACTACTTCATTCATTTTTATTGCTGGGAAGTATTCTTTTGCATGAATATTAGAGAATTTGTTTATCTATTCTCTTGTGGTTGGAACTTTGGACTGTTTCCAGGTTTGGCTCAATGAATGTTTTCATACCCTTTCTTCAGTTAATATCTAATTGCTGGTTCATAGGGCAGGTATATGTTTAACTTCACAAGAAACTGCCAAACATTTTTCCAAAGTGGCTGCTCCATTTAATACTCTCACCAGCAATCTACGTGAATTCCAGTTGTTCCACATCCTCACCCACATTTGGTATTGTCATTTTGTGTGTTTTCTCTGATAAATCATCATCTACTTCAAGGTCTCAGAGATAGTCTCCTATTTTTTTCTAGGCACTTTCAGACTTTGAGCTTTTATGTTTGGGTTTATATTCATTTTGTTTTTGTTTTTTGGCAGTTGGCTGGTATGTGGACCTGAACCCATGACCTTAGTGTTAAAACAATGCACTTTAACCAACTGAGCTAACAGGCCAGCCCAGGTTTATTCATCATTATTAATGTTTGTATATTATGTAACTTGAACTTGAAGTTTATTTTTCTTCACATAGATAGCCAATTGTTCCAGTATCTTTATGAGGAGAGCTTTATTTTTTCTTGAATTGCTTTGAGACTCTTACTGAAAACTCTTTTGACCATCTATGTATGTGTGGATCTATTTCTAGACTTTATTCTTTAATTGTTTTATCTGTTCTTATGCCAATATCAGATTGTCTTGGTTACTGTTGCTTTATAGTAAATCTTATGATATGTTAGAGAGAACATCCTCCAGTTTTGTTTTCTTTTTCAAGATTATTTTTGGCTATTCCTGTTTTTTTGTATTTTCATATAAATTTTAGAATTAGCTTGGTAATTTCTACCAGAAAAAAAAAATTCTTTTGGGGTTTTAATTGGGATGTCACTGAATGTATATCTAGTTCAATTTAGAAAGACCTGACACTTAATGATATTGTCTCTCAATCTATGAACATAGTATATTTCTTCATTTATTTAGATCTTTAATTACTCTCATCATTGGTTTTGACTGTTCAGTGCAGAGCTTTACACATCTTTTGTTAAATTTATTTTATTTAATGGGTTTTTTTAATGCTCTTATAAATGGAATACTTCTATTAATTTTATTTTCCATCTTTTTTCTGGTCCTTTATAGAAATAAAATTGAGTTTTGTATATGGATCCTGTATCTTTCCACCTTGCCAAATACTTCATCATGTCTAGAGTTTGCTTAGCAAGTCTGAAGCCTAATATTTTCCCCACAAAACCAGAGGTAAAACAAAAAATGATAGGATGAAACATCATATCTAGTTTTTTTAAACTTCAATCAGCCACCTTTTTTTACTGTCATTCAGGACCCACCACCACAAAGAAAACTGAAAAAGAAAATCTTCCAAGCCTCTATGAAAGCAGGCCTTAGCCCCATTTCATAGAAGGTAAATCTGAGGTTAGAAAAGTTAGAGATTTTGCCCAAAGTCTCACAGTTATTAAGTGATAAAAATGGTAGACACAACCCAAGTCTGTCTGTCTCTAGAACATGTGCCTAAACCACACTCTCTAGGGCTTTCTTTATTTCACAGAAATGCTAAGATGAGCACCCATCCCCCATGCCTGCTCCTGAGACCAGGATGCCAGCAGGAAAATAGGGGATTCTTATCCTTTTTTTTAATTTTTAAAAAATTTTTGCCAGCCTCTTTGGTGCCTCCACTGCATTTGAAATTCCAACTGTAAGATCTCCTGGCAGCTGTTGAATGTCATAACTTATGTTGTTTGAGAAACAAAATGAAGTAGTCTTCTTCAGTGATCCATAAAGATGTGTCTGGAGATAATAAGAAAAAAAAAAAAGAAAAGGAGGCCACCATTAAATTAAATAAATAGATGTCCCGATCTTCAAATCAAAAGGAAAATCAAATATGAATGTAGGAAAACAATCCCAAGAATGAATGAGAGAGTCTTGTTCATGGAATAACCAATACATGGTATTATTCCAAATTCTACACAAAAGCTTTAAGTGTATTGGAGAAAGAAGGGAGGAAGGGATTTAGCTACTTTTACTGAGACTGTATGACATCCTGGAGCAATTATAAAACCACCGGATCTCAGATCCCGTGATAGCTCACCTGATTTAAATCTATGTCACGGAAAGGATTCATTCTCTCCTAGGTCAACTGTGGTTCCAGTTTCCCTTGGTGCATTCACATATTCATCTTAGGCCTTTCATAAGATGTATCTACTAAACCAAGAACAACAAAATAATGCAACTCTGGCATTCTGCAGATGAAACCTCCTGTGTACAGTGTTTTTTAAACTATACATAAGAATCTGCTTTATTCATTAAGAAGAAAATTACACTGTTTGCAGGGTGTTTGGGGACCAACTGTAATCTTCATTCTTAATCCCCTCAAATGCAGGAGATTATGAAATAAAATGGGGCCCAACATGTGTATACACAAGTAAAATTACAGTCTAGGTCGCCCAGGTATGCTGTGGCAAAAAGAAAAATTGGAATTATTATACCTGAGGCTTGGGCCACAACTTGTCTAATATGTAGCTTTCAGAAGAGGATCTATTTTACGATTATGACTAAAATGAACAGAACTGAGGTTTGTGATCGCCTGGCTCATTCACAACATGACAGAGTTTGGCACAATTCCTGGATTATATTCTTATTCTGTATGTTAAGAAATGATCTATTTCGTCTCTCAGCAGTTGATAAGTGGTTAGTTTAATATAACACATATGTCGATCTTGTATCAAAATGAGTCTTACCTTTAAAAGACGACCTGCATTTGGTATAACCCTTTTAGCCAGCAATTTGGCAACACATTTCAGAGCCATGAAAATATTCATAGGCGTTGACCATGTAATCTCACTCTTGGCAATTTCCCCCTAAAGAATAATCTCTCCACTAAAAAAAGAAGTTATCATCATACAAATATGTATTGTAATGTTATTTAGGGTAGCAAAAACTGGACACAGTTTTCATTTACAATTACAAAAGTGGTTAAGAAATTGCTATAAGAACATGATGCAGTCATTAAAAGGGAGGTGTTTACCGTAATATTAATAGAAAAAAATACAAAATATTATCTACCCTATGATTATCGTATTTATTATTTTGTATACATGGATAAGAAACACAGAAAAGTGGAAATAGTTTATTTGAATAGGTAGTCAGATTATGGTTTTTCCCTTTTTAGATCTGAGTTTTTGTTGTTTAAAGTCATAATTGTAAATGAGACTTACTAAGCAATCCACTGACCTCTAGATGAAGAACATTATGTTCAATTCTCTTATAACCCAAAAACCTGGAAGCCAAGCTCAGCCACCACCAGGCAAGCCACTGCCATGGGGTCCCTCTGGGGTCCCGAGGTATGGAGCTGGGCGAAGCCAAGCCCAGCTGCAACCAGGCAAAAAAGTACACCAAACGCACCATTTCCATGCTGGTAGCCCACCATAGCCACCCCAATTGCCATGGCTACAACAAAAGCAGCTAGTCACTAAAGCAGTAGTCACAGCTATCGTGTGGATGACCTGCCAGACACTCAACTGCATTGCCACAAGGAGAGTTGCCAGCAAAGACCAAAAAAAAAAAAAAAATGAAGAGGACCTTTGTCTCTACAAAGCACACTCCAGAATAATGAGGAAGCATCTGCTATATGGCTATCTGATAATGGAGAGGGGGACCTGAACACACCTCTCTCAACACTGGACAGATCATCTAGACAACAAGTCAGCTGAGAAACAGTTAATCTATCAGAAGGAGAGAACAAATCTATGGTTATTAGAGGGGGAGGGGGAGGAGAAAGGGGAGGGATTGGATACGGGGCATAAAGAATTATAATAATTAATAAGCTAATAATAAAAATCATGGCTTCTAAACATAGAAATAAAAAGCAAAGGGAATCAGGAAACATAAATAAATAACCTAAAAACCTGCCCTCATGTCTGCTATCTGTGATAGTGCTCTCGTTCCTTCCATTATCTGATTCAGTACTCAACTTTATCAGACCCAGGTCCCCCACGAATATCCTGAAAGGACATCAACAAATAATATCCTTCCTATCCACATATTTTTAAAATCAACATAATTATTAATTTGTTATAAATGAGAAATAAAAGGAAAGTAAATCATAATATGTTTATCAATATATAAATGTCTGGGCAGAACTATACTAAGGGAGATCTACTGAAGGTATCAAAAACTTACCCATGTAGGTGAATCGCTGTGAATTCAAAAGCTACCAACACAGATAGACTGGATTAGTACCTCAAAGACCATGACTGGTATCGTTATCAACAACTGCTCTTGGAACAGTTCTAAACAAATCAAAGTACAGTCTTTCTTAAATTTACATGGTTTCACGTTCTTAAAAGATTTGTTGTACAAAAAGCCATGTAAAAAATACTTTGTGTTTACATATATGTAAAAAGAGTTAGGCTTCAGGCTAGTGACTGGCAAACGTGAGTGCACATTAAAAGCACCCAGAGAGACTGTAAAGCTCCTGACGCACAGGCCTTGCCCCAGCCAGTTTAATCAGAGTATCTGGGAGCGGGATCTAGGTACCAGAGTCTGCGTCACCTGAAGCTTATTAGAAATACAGACACTCAAGCCCCTCTCCAGACCTACTGAATAGGATCTGCATTGCATAAAGATTTCTGAGTGATTCATATGCCTATTAAAGTTTAAGAAACACCGATCTAGGCTCAGATAATTACAAAAAAACAAGTGTTCCATCAGCCTGAATGTTCAGCAGGACATCCAATGGCTCTTTGAGACTTGGAAAATTCTTTATGGTACACTTTCTAATACATTGGTATTAGAAAGTGTATGGGAAACTTTCCAATACATTGAACATCTAGCATTCCTGTCTCTCTCCAAAATAAATGTCAGTTATATCTCCTACCCAGTCATTTTGATAACTGACAGCACCCTAAAACTCTCAAATACTTCCTAGCCTAGGAGTTAGAAGTGTTAACCAATGAAGAATTAACCTACTTTTTTGAAAAGTCAAGTTTACTCTGATTGCCTTCACTAACCAACCTGCCTACTCCTCCCTTTTTAGTAAAACTATGACCTCAGGACTCCCCAGTTGCAGTCTATGACCATTTCACACCCTCATTAACCTCACAGAAGCTCTTATGACAGAGATTATTCATCATTCTATCCTTTATTTACTCAACAAATATTATTGAAAGCACTCAACAAATATTATTGAAAGCACTCAACAAACGTTTATTGTTATTGAGTTAATGTTATTTACTCAACAAACATTTACTTATGCAAGTCACCATTCCAGATAAAAAGATGAGTAAGGCCCAGTGCACTACTGCCTTATCTAGGAGGAAAAGACATGCACTAGAGCCTATAATAAAATGAGTCATAATAAAAATATATTTTAAAGAGGAGAAGAGGAAAGTAAAAGCACATTTATAGTTAGCAACATCTGATAATACAGAATTGAGTGTTCAGGAAGTTCAAGAACCTCCCTTTTCTTGAAAAAATAATTGATTTTAAGTAGATATATAAGACCACTGCAAACCTTTTCATGCTAATTTGCTTAGCAAAACTTTTCTTTATGAGCAATGCAACAGTAAAAACCTTCCAGTCAAAGAAAGATTTTTACAGAGTTTTAATTAATGGAACCCAGATTAATAAAACCTGCTTTATTCTAGCTCTAGAGCTCTGATAAATCATTTGTCCTTAGACATCAAAGACTTGGGTACTGGTGATCAAAGTAGTATGATAAAACATAAAAGGGAGACTTCTTAAAGTGTTTTCTAGCTTCCAGCAGAACCACACCTAAATTACTAAAAATTCCATCTGGAATTCAAGACCTCAAATGTAAAGATTCTATAACATAGTCCATATGGTTCAAGTCAAGAACGTTCTGAGTCAAAAACATACACTCTGTTTAAAAATTGAGATATCAATTAAGATAAAATTATCCTCCAATAGATGCATGGTTTAAAATGTCAAATCTCCATATTGCCCATTGTTAGCAAATTAAATTTTATCCAACACACCATGTATTTCCAGCATAAGAAGAGAAACACAAAGCCTCAACAGGGCAGTCTTTCCCAGACAATTACTAAGAAAGTAAATGTTTACTTATAATGATTGAAACTAGGCATGTATTGGTGGATACATGCACTTAATACTGTTTTATGTGACAATTTTGTATTTCCAGATTACTTAACTAGTTCTCTTCAGTGTAATTTTTGAGGTATGTGGACAGATTTATTAAAGCATTTCCTTTGAAATACCTTTTGAGAATATTTAAAGCTGACCTACCACCATGTCTCTTCAAGATAAGACCTTTCATCACTTCCTATCACGCTCATTTGTTTTTATAGTATTAAATGCTTCTCTTTTCTTCAAATAAGTAATAAAGTAATGCAATTGTGAATTTTTAAGCAAAGGTTTTTGTTTGTTTGTGTGGGATTTTTTTTTACATCTGGCTGGTACAGGGATTGAACCCTGGACCTTGGTATGAACCAATTGTGAATGTTTTAAACAAGTTTTCATGTGGAGTGCTTCATGTATAGCAAGAATTAGATATAATCTTATCCACATCCGAGTCTTCAATGAGAATTGATCTCATGAGTCACCATTCTTTGAGGAAAATATAAATGCCTAGAGTCCTAAGAGTGGTAGAAAACATAGCCCTAGGAGGGTAATCAAATTTGAGTTATATTGGCACACAGATTAAAAAATAAAGGCAGAGCTCTGGGCTGTAAATTGAAGTATTCACATTTATGATGAAAATCGTAATTTTTTATCTCCTACATTTACTGAGAAGAGTGCTAAAAGCATATATTCAAGTTAAAAATTAGAAATCATTTTTTACTATTTCATGGATAATCCATATATGAGTTACAGGATCTACTGGATTCAAAACACATTTTAAATAGTCTTGACATTTATCTAAAGGGATAGGTGTAGTCTGACTCATTCTCGCAGCACGAGAGGGATTAGGTTCTGACTTCTGAGCCAGAGAACTCCTTTTCTCTGAGGAAAACATCGGCTACATTCATTAACTCATGGTAACACAACTAGGGAAGTTTGGGAATAGAACTGAGAGATTACACATTTCCCATTTTCTCTTTTGAGTCCCTAAAGCATATTACTGTTTGATGACTGTCTTTTGATTAAAGCTAACTCTCCGAGAAAGCTCCTCCAGAGTGCTGTGACCAGATACTGAGTCACATGACCAACCAGACATCTTGTCAAAACAGACAGTACCTGGAACAGAGCAGGCACTCAGCATATCTTTGTCAGGTGAATAAATGAGTGTCTAGTAGGTTAAAAGTACAAAGAAGCAGAGGAAACTATCTTGCAGTGTGTGCATGTGTGTATACACACAAATATAAAGACTCAAAAAATCATCCCACAGGCAAACAGTTTCCCAAAACCCAATAAAAGCAGAATCATCCATGAGGCTGATGGTTATGTAAAGCACTTTTGCCTTGTGGAAGTCATCCCAAAAATACAAGCATCACTCCCAAGGTAAAATCCCACCTGATCACTTGGAAACTTCTGAAGAATCCCCCTGGGGGAACAGAGATGTATCACTTCTGCCCTAGAAGGAAATGAGGGCACTGGGAAGGGAAAGCAACATACGCCTGCGAGAAGCCCCGTGACCCCACACAACCTCCCAGCTGCCCAGGGAGCAAAGCCAACATGTGGATCTCAACCTCAAATGCCACGATGAGAGAGAGAATGTAGAGTGTGGCATCTGAGTCCCATAGCCAGGGACACACCCTGTTTTTGATCACAGCTGTCCATGCTGTTCTTGGATGGGAGGGACAAGGAGGAGACCAACTGACATCAAAGTCAGAGGACTTTGGCTAAGGTCATAGGAATGAATTCGGTGGCTGGACTCAGTATCTGAACAAATTGATCTTTGCTAAAATTAATCAATCCATTTTGAACTGGAACTTATTTGATGACTCCTTGTTCCTATTTTTTTCAGCATGCCACACAGCCTGGGGTAATTTACAATTTACTTACTAACCCTGTACTTCACATTCACCTGGAAGTTACTGATTATAAAGTAACTGAATTGAGTTAGAGAACACCAAGCTCACCAAAACCCAATAATAGACCTTTTACTTAGTTTGTTACAAGCATGCTATTTATTCTGAAATGAATAAAGGAAAAATTTTGGCACCTTGCAGTCTATTTCACATGTTTTTTAATGCTTCTGATCACCCAGTTAATCGCATTCCTGAGAACGGTGGCATTTCTGGGGCATAGGAAGAATGGTATTCAAAGCTGTTTCCCCAGTCACATTTAGTGCCTGGTGCCAAGAATATCCAGTTGATGCTCAAGGAAGTGTGCCTCACATAAGACCCCTTTGGATTGCATGCATTTTGTTTTATGCTGATTGTGTTGAGCAAAAATCAACTGGACGTTTAGTCCAGCAACTCTTAAACAAGTTCTGTTCTCGTAGTCTAGCACTTGCCTTCCAGTAATTCATTGGCATGAAAGTGTACCAGTAGTGCCTTTAATATCCACAATCAGTGTATTATTATGTTGTTTTATATAAAGGAAACTGGAAAATGACCACCTGTGCTAAAATTTTGCTTTACAAAGCTCTTACAACAGTTCTCCATTTTGAATCTGCAAAGAAATCATAGTAGTAGTGATACTTCTAAGGTAAACTGATAAGTTCACTCTATGGGAAATTATTCTGAAAATTTCTATTGGCACATCAGTTCTTCAATTCTCTTAAATTCATTGTATAGATTCATATGCACCAAGAAGGACATATGGATTTTATCAACCCAATGCCAAGGTCCTAGTGGTTTTCTTAGAACAATTGATTATGGCCCAGGGACAGGAAGTCTTTAAACTGAAATTTAGAAACATTACTTGAATCATGGTTAAACTTTTAGCAAATAATATTGACAGGCATCATTAGGAAGCTCTAAGGCAGTGGTTCTTAACCTTAGTGGTGCACTAGATAATCACCTTGGGTGCTTTCAAGATCCAGACGGCTAGGCGCTGACTGATGAAATCAGAATCTCTGGGGTCTGGCTTCAGCATTTTTAAAAGCAGGTGATTCCAACGTAACATTCAAGGTTGAGAACTTCACTCTAGGGGAAAAGACATTGCACCTCCACTCCACAAGAGTTCTTAGAATGTATAGAATGTTCCACCTAGATGGCCAAAACATCTGTCATGCACTTGTCTCACAGTGCCCACTGCCTAGGCAAATTGTGTATCCTCCTTGTGGCTCCATATCCACAACTTGTACTCACTAATCCTTTTCATCATTTCACCTCAGAAATGACCAAGATAACCAGAAGTGTATTTTTGTTTCTCAATTATATTGTTTCCCCTAATTTTTATTGTAAATGCATTATATTTCAAATATTCATAGTCTGATCCTTCCATTGTATAGTTCCAAGAAATATTTTTGAATTTACAAACCCAAGTTCACTTTAATTCACCCAAATTTGGCATAATATCTGCCCTCTACTTCACATAAGTTAAAATTGCATATAGATTAGGGCTGGTTTATCAAGAAGCAGACTGTCAGACACACACACAAGCATATATACACAGACTCACACACATATTTAAAACTATAGAAAGTACAGAACATTTGGAGAATAAGAATGCAATTTTGGAATGAGGAGGACTTTTCAAGCACAGAAATAAGGCCAGAAACCATAAGAGTGAATGTGAACTAATTTGACTACACAACAATATAAATCTTCTCTATGCAAAACACCATGAATAAAGTTAAAAGACAAATAAAAAACAAGTGAGGAATATTTGCAGTATATATAACTGGTGAACAGTTAATGTTGTTAATAATTAAATGTCCTTACAAATTAAAAAGCAAAGGTCACCAACCCAGTAGAAAAATGTGTAAAGTCCCAAAAATAAGCTATTCACAGAAGAAGCATAAACAACCAAAATATATGAATGGATATTCAATCTCAGCAAGAAAAAATAAATTCAAATTGAAATAATAAAGGAAAGTTTGGCCACTTATTGAACTGGCAATGATTTGATAATGCCTGGTGATTTCAAGGTGTGGGAAACAGACACTTTCATACACTATAAAGTCCAATCTTTCAGGTGAGAGCAGTTTGGAAATATGCATCACACATGTTGAATATACTTTGACTCAACAATCCTGTTTCTGGGAATTTATCTTGAGAAAATAATGGGACACATAGGCATAGATGTTTAAATTAGGATATGGTAGGGAACTGAGGACCTCGACCATGCCCCGCTGACAAACACAACCAGCCCAGCGATGACCACTGAGCCACTGCAGGAAGTGCCCTGGGCTCTCCCGAGCCAGGGCAGTGGGGGCCAAGGGCCTTGGCCATGCCCCCACTGACACGTGCAACCAGCCCAGCAACGACCAGTGAGCTGCAGCAAGAAGGGCTCTGGGTTCCCGAACTGGGGTGGTGGGGAGCGAGGGCTTTTGCCACACCCCCCTGACATCTGCACCCAGCCTGGCAATGACCAAGCCACCACTGGAAGCCCCCTGTTCTCCCCTGTGCAAATAAGGGGGGTGCCACAGGCCTCAATCCTGCCCCACCTCCTTCCTCCTTCTTCCATCCCATTTCCTTCCCCTTTCCCTTCTTTCCCTCCCTCCCAACTGCTCCACAACAACATGGCAGAATATTAAAAAAATAATATTAATAAATAAATAAATAAACAAATTAGGATAGTCACTGGAGCATTCTTTACAATATCAAAAATATGAAAGTAACATTATTCATCGTTAGGAACTTGGTTAAATTAATGTGGTTGATCCTTATTAGAAAAAGTTATGCAGATATTTAGAGGGATGAGGTTGGTCTCTATTGACATGGGACGATGCCCTCAATATATTGCTAGTTTTAAAAAGCTGGTTTCAGAAGAATATGTATAATTTCATCTCATTTAATGTTTTAAAAGTTTATATTTAAATTTAAAAGTCTGGAAAGCTATATACAAATTGTTAATAGTTATTTTCTTTGGTGGGGTGGCAGATGGAACAAGTTAAGAACTTTTATTTTTGACTACAGTATATACATTTGTAAGTTACTTAGAAAAAATGTATACATTAATTTTATAATCACCAAACACAATAAGGATTTTTCCACTTTGGAAAAGCAAAACAAAACAAAACAAATACCTCCCTTCTGTGATACTTTAGCCCATGTGCCTGCTCTTGCACAATTCCAGGAATACTTGGGGCCCTTTGAAAGCATGCAGACCCGCCACCAGCCTCTCCAATGGACCCACAAGTCCAGTGGCTGAACCTGATAAAGGCTGGCAAATTTTATGGGATTGAATCAAACAAATGTCTTTTGAACTCCTTCTCTATGCTCCTTCTCTGTGCTCAACTATGAATTAACCATAAGCAATTTATATGATTTTTAATTTTTGTATTACAAAGCAGACTAGTTTTATGTTACTGGCTTAAAAAGGAGCTCAGCATTTTTTTTTTCCTTTTTCTGCCTTCAGTCATAATATAAATTGTCTTCCCAGGGAATAAGTGAATAAATAAACGAAGAAATCAAGGGATGCCATCTACACTGACTATAATGAGATTTTGATTCTCTTGGGGAGCAAATGACTGATCCATTTTCACCTTTTATTATCCTTTGAGTAAAAAGATAATAATTTCGCTCAGATTATTTACATATATTAGTGAATATCAGAGGCATGAAACTGTATTCTCCAAAAGAGTTTCTTTGGTCATTTTGTTAACACATACTAAACAACCCTATGTTGTTTTGATAAATTGACAGACATGGTTGCTTTCTTCTGAGAGTTTGGCCTCCAAAACGTGACCACAGTCAATAAACTTGTAGCCACACATCAAGAAGTCAATTTGAACTCCAGAAGAGAACTGAAGGCCCGGCTTATCAAAGAGCAGACTGTCATGCACACACACAAGCATGCACACACAGGTGCACATGCATATTTAAAGAAGCCAAGAAGCTGGGACACACCCATTGAGCAATGCTTTGAAAATGAGAAACCTAGATGTTCAATTTTACAAATGTGCAAATTGCTGGAGAGAAAAAAGATTCCGCTAAGGGTAAAAGGATATCACGATTGGCAGGAGTGTGTGGGGAGGAGGGTGAAGGTATTCCTAAGGAAAGAGAATTAAATGAATGTTGAGTTTGTAAGAATTTCCCAGGGCTAAGAAAGCTACTCCATCTGTCCAGAAGAAAGAGAATCAGCTGCCGTTTTTGGACATTGGCTATTAAATGGCATAGATCATGTTTAAACAAATACCAAAAATGCCTGCCCAAAGTAGTCATATTCGAATAATACATACATGTGTACCACTGAATTCTGTCTAAAGATGCACCTTAATTGCATTAATATCAAAGTCAATTTTCAGTTTTTCAGTTTTCACTGCTCCTTCTTTAATGTTAGTCTTCCTTTAATCTAATATAAACCCCTGTGTTCATCCAGGGACTGGTGTTTCTTCCAGCATATGTTGAACATGTGAAAAATGATGGTAACCATAAGTTTTGCCAACCTGAGCAAAAATAGTTTCATAACAGATTCCTATTTATAACTCAGAGTTGGGACTTAAGCGGGATTTTCATTTCCTACCTTCATTTTGCTCTTTGATTTACTATCCTTTATTTTCTTACTTTTTTCACTTGGAAATAATTTCAAACTCACAGAAAAGTTGCAAGTGAATTCCAAAACACCCTTTATCCAGATTCACCAGTTGTCAAGATTTTGCCACATTTGCATGATCGATCTCTCATTCTTTCCAAGTATATATTGAAGACTAGATTACATACATCACGACACATCATGCCTCTTTGCTTCTTAATATTATGTGTGCATCTCCTAAGAACACAAATATTTACCTTATTCTCTTACATAATTTCAGTACAGTTATTAAAGACATTTACCATTGATATAATACTTTTACCTAATCAGTCATCCTTATCTTATTTTCCTCCCTCCAGTCCAGGATTCAGTATAGGAAAATATATTATATTCAGTTGTTTAGTTAGTCTTTAGTCTCCTTTAATCTGGAACAATTCCTCACCCTTTTTAAAATCTTTAGTAACATAGATATTTTTAAAGAATACAAGACAGTTATTTTTTAGAATATTTCTTAAGTTGGGTTTGTCTGCTGTTTCCTCATGATTAAATTCAATTTACTGTGTCTCCAGCCAGAATACTATGAAAGTGACATTGTGTTCTTCTCAGGAAACCACATGCAGAGGCATGTTGTATCTGCTGTCCCCTTATCAGTGATGTTAATTTCGCTTTCCCAAAGAGTTGTTCTGCTTCCCATTGCAATGATGAGCACTCTGTGGGGAGCACTATGGGGATAAGCATGCAAATATCCTGATCCTTTGCAAACTTTTCCCCTTGGTAAGTCATCCATTGATGATTCTTGCCCAAACCAATCTTTACTGTGATGATTATAAAATAATTTTCCAGCTCTTGTTCTCATTCCTGTTTTACCAGTCAGATTTCTGCTATAAGAAAGAAATATCTATTATCTATCTGTGTAGTACCTGCCTATTATTTATTATCAGTAATGACTCATGGATCCCTATTGTACTCGGTGGGTTATAATTTGTTACTGTTTTTACTTCTCTTTATGTTCAGGTTGTCCCAGATATGGCCAGGGGTAGTCTCTTCAAGCTGGTTTCAAGGGGACTTTTGACATTGTCCCCTTATGTTCTGCACTTACGTTTAGCACTTCCTTATGTTTGGGCACAATAGGATATTTCAGATTCAACTATCACCCTCCCTACCACAGCCTTGAAATCAGCTGTTTCTCCAAGGAACCCTGGTTCCTTTCAGTGGAGAATGGTATTTAGAAAACAAAATTCAGGTGTTTGGTGTGCTCATTACTATCGGAGTGTAATTGCTTCTAGGTAGAGGTAAGAGAGGGAAAAGTATGCACATAGATAGGTGGACAGTGGGTAGGTAGGTACTGAGAGAGAGAGAGAGAGAGAGAGAGAGAGAGAGAGAGAGAGAGAGAGAGAGAGAGAGAGAGAGAGAGAGAATAATTAGCTCATGCCTTCAGTTCCAAATTTCAATCCAACTCCACAGGTTTTTCCTTGCCTTTTCCTATCTCATATTTGTATCTTCCTTCTTCAGCAGTAAAGATCCGGGTTCCAAGAATATCAACATATTTACTCATTTGCTTAATCTTACAATGTTTTAGAATTGTGACACTATGACACTCCAAAAACAAATCTACCAAAACAGAGTTCAAGATTCTTTTTGTCCTTTAGACTGAGGATGTATTGTCAAAGGGCTATATTCAAAAGTTTTTGGGGAAACTTCCACTTCTAGTAAGATGGAATAGACATACTTTTCCTTATTCCTTCTACTCAACTAAAAATCCTAGGCTTTATATATAAAATAAACATAAGAAGACTTTGAAAGGTGAAGAGAAGATGACAGAACAGCCAGGGACCTTGAGTCCCAAGGAACGACATGATGGTGAGTTCCCTGTGTTTTCTGTTTGCCTTGTATGCCTCATATGTTCCAGACCTGGAGCTGAAGAAGCCGGCTATCCAGAAATGCCAATGCACACAGACAAACAACAGCAATAACAACCATGACAACAACAACAGTTTGTAAGACAGAAAGCTCTTGGACAATAACTACTCTGCGTTAGCCAAATACCACAGAAAAAACTGGGGCACCACCCTCACCCCATGCCTGCAAAGGCTGAGTGGGGAGCCTAGACTTTCATGCTGGCCAGGCTGTAATGAGGTGTCCCAATCCCTCCCCAACTACAAGAGACAAAAACAAGTTATTTTGATTTTATGTTCCTTCGCCCTTTCCATATGGAAATGTTACAAATTGGAAATATAGTTGGAGGTCATTTGTTTCTGTTTGCATTTAGTTTTAGTTTTTATTTTCCCATACATGAAGTCTCAATTTTAATTTCTGAATACATAGAATATTAATTTGCTTCCAAAAGGAAAAAACAATGCAAAAAATTATACTGAGAGAAGTGTCCTCCCTCCCCTACTCCTCCCCACATTACCTCCTCCACCTGCCTCACTGTGCCCCAAAACATGTACACACATCCCTTGTGGGTATCCTATTTTATTGCTTTTGTTTACCCTTCCTGTGTTTTCCTTTTATAAGAGCAAACAGAGACATTTATGCATGTTTTATTATGTTCTCTCTTTCTAAGTAGTACTCTCGCAGATACATAAACAGATCAATTGATTGATCTATAGATACAGGAATATGGAGATATACAAATAAATGTTCTTTTATACTTTGTTTTTTCTACATAACAGTATACACTGAAAAATCACTCCATATCAGTTCACAGGCATCTTCCTTCTTAATTTTTACAGCAGTAGAATATTCTATTGTGTCAATATTCTATTTTATTTAACAAATTTTCTATGTTGGTTGCTTAGGGATTATAAAAAATTTTGCAATGATAAGTAATGCTAGAAAGAATAATTCTGTCTATGTACTTGTTATTGTTGTTGTTGAGGTGTACTTTCAAGGTAAATTTCTGGAAGTAGGATAGCTGATTCAAAGGATATGTGAATATGAAATATGCATATGGTAGTTCTATTTTTAGTTTTTTGAGGACCCTCCATACAGTTTTCCATAATGGTTGTACTAATTTACATTCCCATCAACAGTACACAGAGGTTCCCTTTTCTTATTCTCACTAATACTCATCTTTCATCTTTTTGATAATAGCTATTTTGACAGGTGTGAGGTGATATTTTGTTGTGATTTTAATTTGCTTTTCCCTAACAATTAGAATGTTGAGCATTTCTTCATATATCTGCTGGCCATTTGTATGTCATTATTTGAAAAATGTTTATTCGGGATCTTTGCCCATTTTTAAAATTGAGTTATTTGTTTTCTTGCTTTTGAGTTGAGTTTCTTATATATTTGGGGTATTAATCTTTTATCAGATGTATGGCTTAGCAAATATTTTCCCCTAATGTATAGGTTGTCTTTTCACTCTGCTGTTTGTTTTCTTTGCTGTGCAGAAGGTTTTTAGTTTGATGTAATCCCATGTATTTTTACTTTGGTTCTCTGAGCTTTGAGGTCAAATCCAAGACATTATCATCCACACCAATGCTTTGTATTTTTTCCCCTATGTTTTCTTCCTAGTAGGTTTGTAGTCTCAGGTCTTACATTTATATCATTAATTCATTTTGAGTTGATTTTTGTATTTAGTGTGGGGCAAGGGTCCAATTTCATTCTTCTGCCTGTGGACATCCAGTTTCCCCAACATTCTTTATTGAAGAAACTATCTTCTACCTAGTGTGTGTTTTTGGTGCCTCTTTTGGAATTCGATTGATGATAAATGTGTGGGTTCATTTCTGGACTCTCAATTCTGTTCCATTGCTTGCCATGACTATTTTTATGCCAGAACCTTGTTGTTTTAATAACTATAGCTTTGTAATATAGTTGAAATTAGGTAGTGCAATGCCTTCAAATTTGTTTTTGTTTTTGTTTTTTGCTCAAGATGGTCTTGGCTATTCAAGATTTTTTTGTGGTTCCATATGAATTTTAGAATTGTTTTTTCTATTTCTGTGAAAAATGACATTGGAATCTTGATAGGGATTGCATTGACTCTGTAGATTGCTTTGGGTAGTATGGACATTTTCACAATATGAATTCTTCCAGCTCGTGAATGTGGAATATCTTTCCTTTTATTTGTCTTCAATTTCTTTCATCAATGTTTATAGTTTTCAGGATACAGAACTTTCACCTTCTTGGTGAAATTTATTCCTAAGCATTTTATGGTTGGTCCGTTGGCTTGTTTTTGGTCACTATTATAAGTGGAGTTGTCTCCTTCATTACTTTTTTGGATACTTTGTTGTTAGTGTACAGAAACACTACTGACTTTTTATGTTGAATTTATATCCTGTAACCTTACTGTATTCGTTTATTAGTTCTAACAATTTTTTGGTGAAATCTTTAAAGTTTTCCACATATAGGATCATGTCATCTGCAAATAGCAATTTAACTTCTTCTTTTCCTATTTGGGTGTTTTTTATTTCTTTCTCTTGCCTAATTTCTCTGGTAAGGACTTCCAGTACTATGTTGAATAGAAGTGGAGACAGTGAGCAGCCATGCCTTGTTTCTGATCTGAGAGAAAAAGCTTTCAACTTTTCACCATTGAGTACAATGTTACCTGTGGGCTTGTCATATATGGCCTATATTGTGTTGATGTACATTCTTTCTAATTTGTTGAAAGTTTTTATCATGAAAGGATATTAAATTTTGTTAAATGCTTTTTCTGCATCTAATGACATGGCATTTTGGGTTTTATCCTTTATTCTGTTAATGTGATGTATCATACTTATCAGTTTTCATTATGTTGAATCATTCTCACATCCCAGGGATGAATCCCACTTGATCACAGTGAATGATCCTTCTAATGTCCTGTCAAATTTAGTTTACTGGTATTTTTCTGAGGATTTTGGCATTTATATTCATCAGGAATATTGGTCTGTAATTTTTTTTTTTTTTTTTTTTGCAATGTCCTTGTCTGGCTTTGGTATAAGAGTAATGCTGGCCTCATAAAATGAGTTTGGAAGTATTCACTCTTCTTCAATTTTTTGAAGAGTTTGAGAAGAATGGTATTAGTTGTTCTTTAAATGTTTGGTAGAATTTACCCATGAAGGGCCAAGCCCGTGGCGCACTTGGTAGAGTGCTGCGCTGGGAGCGCGGCGACGCTCCCGCCGCGGGTTCGGATCCTATATAAGACTGACCAGTGCACTCACTGGCTGAGTGCCGGTCACGAAAAAACGACAAAAAAAAAAAAAAAAAAAAAAAAAGAATTTACCCATGAAGCCATCAGGTCCAGAGCTTTTCTTTGATGGAAGACTTTGTGACTAATTCAGTCTTCTTAAACATTATTGATCTGTCCAGATTTTCTATTTATTCATGACTCAGTCTTGGTAAGTTGTATATGTCTAGAAATTTACACATTTCTTCTAGGTTATTCAGTTTATTAGCATATAATTGTTCATAGTAATCTCTTATGATTCTTTGTATTTCTGTGGTACCAGTTGTAATGTCTCATCTTTCATTTCTGATTTTATTTGAGTCCTCTCTTTTTTCTGTTAGTCAAACTAAAGGTATGTTGATTTTGTTTATCTTTTCAAAAATCAATGCTTAGTTTCATTGATTTTTTCTATTGTTTTTCTAGTCTCTATTTCATTGATTTCTGCTCTGATCTTTGCTATTTCCTTCATTCTGCTAACTTTGGGTTCAGTTTATTCTTCTTTTTCTAGTTCTTTAAGGTGTGATATTAGATTGCTTGAGATCTTCTTTTATGATATAGCATTTATTGCTATAAATTTCCCCGTTAGAACTGCTTTTGCTTACATCCCCTAAGTTTTGATATTTTGTGTTTCCATTTTCATATGTCTCAAGATATTTTTGATTTCCCTCTTGATTTCTTCTTTGACCCATTGCTTGTTCAGGAGCATGTTGTTTAATTTCCATGTATTTGTGAATTTTCTAAGATTTCTCCTTTTATTGATTTCTAGTTTTTTACCATTGTCATTGGAAAAGATACTTGAGATAATTTGAATCCTCTTAAATTTGATCAGACTTGTTTTGTTGCCTAACATATGATCTGTCCTGAAGAATGTTCCATATGTGCTTGAGAAGAATGTGTATTCTGTTGCTGTTGTTTGGAATATTCTGTGTATGTCTATCAGGTCCATTTGGTCTAAAGTGTTGTTCAAGTCCATTGTTTCCTTGTTAATTTTCTGCCTGGATAATCTAACCATTGTTGAAAGTGGGGCACTAAAGTCCCCTGTTATTGTTATATAGCAACCTATCTCTCTTTTCAGACCTTTAATATTTGCTTTATGTATTTAAGTGTCACAATGTTGGGCGCATACATATTTACAATTGTTGTATCCTCTTGATAAATTGACCCCTTTATCATTACATAATGTTCCACTTTGTTTCTTTTTAAAGTTTTTGACTTAAAGCGTATTTTGTCTGATATAAATACAGCTATCCCTGCTCTCTTTTGGTTTCCATTTGCATGGAATACCTTTTTGTATCCCTTCATTTCAGTCTATGTGTGTCTTAAAAAGTAAGGGGAGTCTCTTACACTTTCATATACTTGGTTCTTATTTTTTCATCCATTCAGTCTTCTATGTCTTTTTTTTTTAAGAGAATTTAATCCATTTACATTCAAAGTAATTATTGGTAGGTAAGGACTTACTACTGCCATTTGGTAA
The DNA here is from genome assembly GCF_027409185.1 of Cynocephalus volans. Lineage (NCBI taxonomy): Eukaryota > Metazoa > Chordata > Mammalia > Dermoptera > Cynocephalidae > Cynocephalus > Cynocephalus volans. The sequence continues at coordinate 95,972,873 of NC_084468.1, read as the reverse complement.
TTGGTGTTCTGGTCATTTTGTGAGTACTTTGGTTTTTTAGTCCTCCCTTGCTGGTTTCCTTTGTGGTTTGATGGTTTTCCATAGTGGTATGACTTAAATTCTTTCTATTTATGTTTTGTGCATCAACTATAGATTTTTGCTTAATGGTTACCAAGTGGCTTACATAAAATGTCTTATAACAGGCTATTTCAAGCTGATAACAACTTAACTTTGGTTATGTAAAACAACTATAAACTTTCACTCTCTCCTCCCTGCCACATTTTCTATTTTTGATGTTAAAATTTACATCATTTTGTAATATGTATCTCTTAACAATTTATTTTATTTTAATTGGTTTTAGTAGTTTTGTCTTTTAGCCCTTACACCAGAGATCAAATTGGTTTACACATCATCAATATAGTCTTAAAGTATTCTGAATATGATTCAGTATTTTCTATAGCATTTAGTTTTGTGTTTTTGTATGTTTTATATTATTAATTAGTTACCTTTTGTTTCAGCTTAATGAACTCCCATTAGGAATTCTTGTATGGCAGGCCTAGTGGTGATGAATTCCCTTAGCTTTTGTTTATGTGGGAAAGTTTTTATTTCTCCCTCATTTCTGTAGGACAGCTTTGCTAAATAAATAGTTCTTCACTGGCAGTTTTTTTGTTTGTTTGTTTGTTTGTTTTTTCCTTCAGCACTGAATTTATCATCCCACTTTTTCCTGGCCTGTAAGGATTCTGCTGAGAAGTCAACTGATAGCCAGATTGGGACTCCCTTACATGTGATATGTTTTTTGTTTGTTTGTTTGTTTGTTTTTATTGTAACATAGTTGATTGCATATATCTGTGGGGTATAGAATTGAATATCAGTACCTGTATGCAATATGTGATGCTCAAATAAGGATAATTAGTATATTCAACATTATACAATGTAATCATTTTTTGTGTCCTTTTACTAATTCTTCCTTTAACCTCTGATATGTTTATCTCTTACTACTCTCAGAATTTTTCTTTGTCTTTGATTTCTAATGGTTTGATTATTATGTGTCTTGATGAACTCCTCTTTGGGTTGAAATTGATTGAAAACCTTGCATTTCCTATACATGGAGGTTGGCATTTTCCTGCAGATTAGGGAAGTTTTCAGCCATTATTTCTATAATTATGCTTTCTGACTCTTTTTCTCTTTATTCTTCTCCTTCAATTCCCATGATGCTTTGTTAGTTCTCTTGATGGTGTCCCAAAATTTCTGTATGCTTCCTTCTTTCCTTTTTCTTTTTGCTGCTCTGACTGGATAATTTCAGATGTTCTGTTTTTGAGCTTACTGATTCTTTCTTCTGCTTGATCTATTTGCTGTTGAAGTTCTGTAATGAATTTTTCAGTTCAGTCATTGTATTCTTCATCTCTAGGATTTTTCTGGGTTTTTTATTATTGTTGTTGTTTCTATTTCTTTGGCCAACTTCTCATTTTGTTCATGTAGTGTTTTCCAAATTTTACTTAATTTTCTATCTGTATGTTCTTGTAGCTCACTGAAATTCTTTAAGAGAATTATTCTGAATTTATTGTCAGTCATTTCATAGCTCTCCATTTCATTATGGTCCATCATTAAAGCTTTCTTAGTGTTTTTTGGAGGTGTCATGAGCCCCTGATACTTTGTAAACCTTATGTTCTTGCATTCATGTCTGCACATTTGAGGAGACAGCCACCTCTTCCTGCCTTTGAGGTGTTCTTTGTCAGGGATAGGCCTTCACTATTTAGTCCAGCCTGTGATTCTGGATGGGCAAATTGGTAATGATCCCAGGCAGGCAGAGCTTGCTGTCATGCTTTTTAGTTGGCTGGATTGCTGCATTTCATCTGAGGTCAGGTGGGATTGCTGACTGAGCTAGGCTGTCTGGCATGATCACTGGCTGGGCTCTGCTCTCATACAGAGTTGCTGACTGGGCAATGTAATGACCTCTGATCAGGCCAGGCCACAGGGTGTATATCAAGGCTGGGCAGTTCCACTATTTAGATTCTGCAGTTGGATAGGGCTGCAGGCTGGCTTTTGATGTTAGGCAGAGTTGCTGCTTGAGACCAGTGGGATCAGAGGCTATGCTCTATAGAAATGCACAGTTGGGTCCTGCCTCCCTGCCTGGGCAGGGCCTGGGAGTGGGCTCTGGGGATAGGCCAAGCTACTGTTTGGCCTCCCATGTTGGGCAGGTCTGGCTACTATGCTCAAGGAAATGCATTATGGCAGCCTGGGTAGTGCCTTGGAGTGGGCTCTGAGGCTGGGCATGGAGATTTGCTGTCTAGGGACTCAGGCCAGTTTGAACTTCCCACCATGCTTCTGGAAGGAACCAGCTCAGCTTGTGGGTGGGCTATGCCCTTTGGTCAGATCTCTGATTGGGGACCACTGCTGACAGGAACACAGAGCTACCACCAAGATCTGTGTGCTGAAATCACTGTGAGCTCTGCCTCCTTTCTTTTTTTCTACTTGACCCCAGATGGTCTTTCCTGGCCATGACTTGCAGTGTTTCCCCTGATGCAACACTGTAATGGACCTCCTTGAAAACTGGGAGTGTGTCTTAGAATGCTAACGAAGCTGAATGTCTGCCTCTGGTTCTCTTTTCCCACTATGGAAACCATGGCCTCAGGGGAATACTGTCTGTATGGCACTGTGCTGAGTTGGGGGATAGTGAGGAGTGATGAGGTCAAAATAAGACTGTTCCTCTTACCTTTACAATGTGGTTTTTATTTGGTTCTGTCATCCACATTGGCATCTCAGGCTCATTCCCAAGTTTTGAGGTTTTCCCAAATGTGTTCTTATCTGTGGACAGTTGATATTTGTACTTTCTGTTGGGGAGGAGTGAAGCCCGGGACTTCCTATTCCACCAATTCCACCATCTTGCTGTTGTCACCCTTTCTTCCTTGTTCTTTTCGACTAAAAAATACCTTACAGTTCCTTCTGGTCATCTTCACCCTTTTTGTAAAATTTTTTTATCCTCAATTCATTTTGGGCCTTACTTCATGGCACTTTTATAATAGATTTGATACATTTCTGTGTTCATCCTTGGTTATATCTTGTACACATATCATTTGTAAAAGTTTCCCAAAATTCAGGCCACTTGCCTACTTCTATTCAGGGTTCCCTTTTCTGGCCATCATAAGATCCTGGAGCTTTCAACATTTTTCATGTCACAGTACATCAATGACAATAGTCTCACAAATGACACTGTCTCACTGGCATAGCTCAATTTTACAAAACTCAAATCCATTTTTCCTGAAAATAAAACATTGTGATCATTTTCAATTGCCACATATATTGGCTACGTATCAGTTAGGCTTGCTGTCCACATTGCTTCCAGTGATATTATAAACAAGCTCTTGATTGTGTGGCATTCCATGCTGCCCATTCTAATGCCAATTTTTCTCTCCTACTCGAGAAAGCATAATTGTAAGAATATGAGAGCAATGATGTCATCAGGATAACCCTGACTATAGTCAAATGTGTGCATTTTTAGTAAGTAGATAATTTACAAGTTTAGTGCTTTAACTATTAATAATAAATTACTTACAGCACACCTCATTGCCAAGACCAAGCTGAGAGATAACAAAAGTGCTTCCTCCTGAGGTTCCTTCCCCTCCACACCACCAACTAGACTTTCCTCACTGGTCAAAATTAAGTCCAGGCTTCACTTGATCTTGATTATGAGAGCAGTCAGTAATTTATCTCATCAGTATGGTACACCTCTCCTGTCTTGACAAATAACCTGCCTTGTACAATTTGGGCACCCCTCCAAGTCCTCCATTTGGTTCAGGATCCTGTAACATTCTCCCTCACTCATATTACTTCTAACATGGTAGTATTTTAGTAGTCTGTTTATATGAACCTTTCATACATATGGCAATAAAATTGCATGACACCTATAGCAGAGTAAAGAAATGAAAGTTTTGTAGACTTTTAATTTAAAATAAGTTGATCTAACATACATTGAAGCCAAGTACAAAATTGTCTGCAAAAGGTAATTTTTTTTTAGAAAATCCTAACAATGAATACTGAATTAAAAACTGTTAGATCATTAGACAAACCACCCAGTGATGAAAGCACCAAGGATGAACAAGCCAAAAAGGGAAGGAAAGGAAAGGAAAAGCAATTATACAAGAAGGGAAAAACTGGGAGTTCTGAGCAGGCTATTCATCCAACATTGGTTGTCTTCTAATACGAAGAGTATGCCTAAACTAAAATTGTTTTTCTTTTAAGTAAGAGCCATTTAGAATGAGCAATTTTTCATTCTCCACCTGCTTGTATTATAATTTCTAGAATGTGGTACATTAAAGCCAATTTGTTTTTTACACAAAATACTGTATTTTTTTAGAACTTGCTTCTCAGAATTTTTCAGGACTCCTGACACAGCTTTAGAAATCTTTGCTATACTAGAAAATCTTCAATATAAAGAGAATATAATATTTAGTTGCAAGGCTGCAACAACTGACCCTGCTTTGTGCTTGTGGCATCAAAAGGGATAGAAGAATGGAGGGCCAGAACATTAGTGAGATTTCCAGCCATACAAGCGTGCAGGCAAGAGAATCTAAGAAGTGGGTGGATGAGACTAGATAGAGGTCAAGGAGAGTCACTGCAACAGGACCATAGGGCCCCTCTGGGGTAACCAGGTGAGAGGAACCCAACCAGTAAGTCCAGGTGCCCCAATCCATACCAGGGTATCCTGTAGGAGGGCATACTGTGATGGTAAGGCAGGAATCAGTGGCATCCTTGGGACAGTCTTGTGGAAACTGAACTGTGCCAGCAGAGGGGGTATAGTAAATCTAGTGTCCAACTGAGCAGTTAGAAGAGATCATAAAAGTGGGATTCAGCTGTGGATCTGGGGCAGTCTCACCAATGGTTTATTAGTCTATTTTCTGTTACTGACAATGGAATACCAGAAACTGGGTAATTCATAAAGAAACAAAATGTATTTCTTATAGTTTTGGAGGCTGGGAAGTCCAAGGTCCAGAGGGTGCATCTGGTGAGGGCCTTCTTGATGGGGACTCCCTACACAGTCCCGTGGTGATGCAGAATATCACACAGTAAGAAGGGTGAGAGCATTTTCAAGTTCTCTCCTTATAAAGCTACCACTCTATACCCATGATACTCTATTAATCTATTAGCTCATTAATGGATTAATTCATTCACAAGGGCAGGGCCCTCATGATCCAATCACCTCCTAAAGGTCTCACCTTTCAACACTTCCACAATTGGGGATCAATCTTCCACATAAGCTTTGGAGTGGACAAACATTCAACTTGTATCAAATGGCAAGGGAAGAGAAGTTGACAGGTGATAACCAGGGCTTGACTGTAAAGAGTGGACAAATTGCAGAAGGTCAGCAAAAGCATGTCCAGCAGGCAAGAAGATTGGCCACTCAGTGGGTGGCCAAAATGACTTTTTGGTGGAGATTGTCAGTAACCTCAGTGTCAAGTAATTGGTGACTAGGTCTGGAGAAGCCACCATTGGATGTGGAACGTCAGGCCACCTGGAGCAGTGAAAGGTAGCAGGCATGCTGGGGCTTGGAAAAATGGTTACATGGGGATGCAAAAGGAGTTGAATGGACTTGGTGCTAGGAGGCTTGGCATTGCCTGATTGCAGAGCAATAGCAGGCCAGAATGGGACAGGAGGATCAAAAGGACTCAGAACTAAGCAAGAAGGCTTGGAGACACTGTGTGCACTGGAGGTGATGTCAAAGATGCAAAAGCTTGATCTTGGAGGTGGTGCAATCAAGCCAAAGTTTTAAGTCTTGTCCATCCCAGATGGCTGCCAAGTGCAACTGAGGTTCCAAGTGTTTCCAGGAGGTGCGGGCCGTAGAAACAGTGGTAAGGAGGCCCAAAAGACTACTGGGCAAATGCATCAGTCAAGGCCTTGCCAGGTAAGGATGTAGTCAGGGTTGGTGGTACAGTCTTGAGGGGCCATCCTGGGAACAGGACAGGGATGTTAATAGTGGACGTGTCTTCCAGCAAGTGAAAAAGTCAGTATTTGGCAGAGAGGGCATGAAGGAATTGCTTCCTGACAGGGACATGATAGGGCAAGGGCTCTCATAACACTGATAAAAGGTGCTGTGACTGGGCCTAAGCGAGACTAAGGCAGAGAAGCTCTTGAACAGGAGGCAGCTCCTCCCAGATTGGATACTCTGGAGCTGGGGTCAAGGGCTAGATGAGCACTGTAAAAGCCTTAGCTTGTGTGGGACTCTTCCAGTGGTGCCCGTGTCCCATGGGGGTGGCACTGGTGTAGAGCCACTGGAGCATGCCCACTGGGGCTGCCGAAATGCCTGAGCAGCTCTCCTGCTTCCTCAGTGGCTCCAGCCACTTTCAGCCCTGATGTAAGGAGGCTCATGCTGGGGTGCGCTGTTTGCCAGACCATAAACAGCACTGCAGCAGAGCAGAAAAACAGGTTACGTCCCCCCGCTGTATGCACAGCCCCATCTGATTGTACTTCCTGGATAAGCTGGCAGGATCCTTACGTAATGAAACTATCGTACTATCTTTGGAGACAACTGCCAGCTGTTGTATTTCTGCCTGTGAATTGTAGACCACTTCCTGTCAGGTACAGCCAGGGCACCTTCCTCCTGGGGCCATTTCCATGGGGGGAGGAGCAACGCTTCTTCATGGACTTCCATGCAGTCTTCCTCATCTGAGCGGGTGTGGGGGTGGCAGCCGCTATCTTAACTGGGCACTGGGTAGTGACTGCGGTAATCCAGGGCATTTGGGATCGTCGTTCCACGGCTCACAGGCCTCTGGATCAGCCAGGCGCAGTCACGCGACTCTGAGGTGAGCCTGTGTGACTTGGGCATGTTGTTCAACGGTTGCCGCGGCACCCAGCAGACACCGTAGGGGTGGCAAACCCTGGAGAAGCAGGGCTGACTCATCAGGAGTGCATGGGAAAAACAGCCCTTTGGTGATTTTGTGACTTGGATAGCGGCATTAGTCCAAGAGTCTATGGGAGATACTCTTCTAATTCCCCCGTTGGTGGACAACAACTACAGATAAGCTTTCTGCAGACAAGCTTTGCCTGAGCCTTCTTGGTCTGTGGCCTCACGACTTTAGGACCCTTCGGACAAGGACCTCCTCTGGCACAGCAGGGGCTGGAGACACATGGCCAGCAGTGAGCTGGCTCTTCAAGACAGGGGCATCCCCCAGTGTCCATAAGTCCTCCTCCTGGAACCTGTCCCCCTTCCTGGGGGGCCAGAGCGGTCTTCAAAATAATTTTGTCAGGTTTTGCCTGGTGGCAACCTCCACAACAAAGGCAAGGCAGCAATAGGTCAGAAAGCAGACCAAGCACCACCAGAACCACTGTGAAATCATCACCCGATTTCTTTGTCAGGGCCAGTCCCAGTTACCCTCTCCTGATTCTCCTTCAGAAATGGTTCGACTTAGGATTTTTCAATTTTGTGATGGTGCAGAAGCAATGCATGTTGAGTAGAAATGGTACTTAGAATTTTGTATTTGATCTTTTCCCTGGCTAGTGATATGCGGTGTGGCACTCTCCTGCGATGTGCTCCTAGTCAGCCATGCGATCACAGGGGAGACCTGCAGGGACACTCTACTGTGATACTCTACAGTGTACTGTGCTGCCAGATGATTTTGCTCAAATGAAGGCAAATGTAAGTGTCCTAAACACGTTTAGGGTAGTTTAGGCTAAACTATGATGTTCAGTAAGTTAGATGTATTAAATGCATTTTCAACTTATGATATTTTCAGCTTAGGATAGGTTTATCAATTGTAACCCCATTGCAAGTCAAGGAGCATCTGTACTATGGTTATGAAAAATTTGTTTTTAAAAAACCTAAATTACATGTATGAAGCCCCTTTCCTATGTATTTATGTGACCCACTCCAATTCAGTTTCCCTGTTTTTAACATAGAAAAAGAGTTTAACCAAATGAATCCATTGAAGCTTCTCTTTCAAAATCCTAAAATATCTTTTTAAGATCTAAAAAAGACTTTCCAAGGGCAGTCAGTAATTTCAAAGCCCATCTCTTTGTCCAGAGAATCAAAATATTATGTAGAAAAAGACAAACAGCATAGCCTGTGGTACTTTGGCAACCTGAACATCTTCTAACAACCAGAAGAAGAAAAAAAAAAAGAAAGAAATGAAGGAAGGAAGAGGAGAGAAGAAAGAAGGAAGGAAAGGCGAGCGAAAAGCAAAATATTAAAGAAATGGTTTTAAAGTTAGCACATTATTTAAAAATACCCATACAGTTTGTCAGCAGATGTGTTAAAGTGCTACAGTGACAATTTCTTAGAAATAGCCTTGCTATTGGTCATGATCCTCCTTTTATGCTTATTTTTGCTAATCCCTATATTTCTAAGTACAAGGGAAAATTTTTCTTACATGCAGTGTGAACACAACTCTACAATATCATAATGAATAATGGTACCAGGAGATGGAGCCTCCTTTCTCCATTGGGTTGGAGTTAACCTTAGTGAACTCAAAATTCTTTTACGATCCCATGCTCGCCCACTAGGCAATGCCAACAAATGTCCATAGCAAATGCCTTAAAGCACTTTGGACGTGAATGAACATCAAGGCTTAGCTGGTTATAATAATCTCTCTTCACTGCTCAAAAAAATACCTTTTTAAAATGCAGAGTTCACTTGTTATAACTATTTTCACATTAATTTATTTTAAAGAACTAAAATATTATCTTAAAAATTATTAATTTATTAAGCACCATCCTAAAAATTATTCATGTAGACATCCTCCACACAACAAAAATCAAGATTATTTGTCTTAATTCAGAAGTCTCATGGTATTTTTTCAAAAACACATTTAAAAGCACTCCATTTGTGATTTTCACGTAGGATGTGAAAGTCTGTCCAAAAGTCATCCAAGCAATGTCATCTATACCCACAGATCTTTGATTTTGTAGCTCACATGTGCCTAAGATGCAAAACCTTAGCAATAATACTCTAGTCTAGAACCCTCACTTTTAAGTTATCTGAGATTCCACACTTGACCTAGAACAAAGCAGCAATTTTTCTGAGTCATCTCTGTGCCTTTGTGTCCAGAGTTCCCCTACACTTTGAGACCTCGGAGACAGGGTCTCAAATTGGATATAAGTTTCTTTTGCAAAATCATCTTCCCAGAAAGATTCTGACTTACACTGCAGTTTGCAAACTTTGTACAACAAGAAACAAATCAATGGCAAGACAACAACACAGGCAGTGCTGGTCACCACGATGAGGAAAGACCACTGAAAATCACCTTCTTCCTCAACTCTGTCAGTAGAAAAGGTGATACATTGGTCTTTCTGGGGAGGCTCTCCTTTCGGACAGACACACGCCACGTATTGCCTACCAGGCTCCAAGCCATCTATGGTTACTTGATTCTCGCTGGAGTCTGCATTCAACAGCAGCAGGTCCTTTTCACCATACTTGGAGTAAAACACAGTCACCGCAGAGTTATGCGTGCGGTTGATAGTGTTCCACGTCAAAGTCACTCTCTCTTCAGTCTCGCTGACCACTCTGAGGTTTTCTATTGCGGCGTTCATCTCCGTAGGTGCTGTTCGATCCAACAATGCCAACTCTTCCTTCTTACTTGCACTGGCTCGGGGGAGCTTACTTCCATTCATCTTCACCTTTAAGTTTCTTTTCCCATCTGGGTGGAGCTGCACTGACTGCCTGGGGGCCATGGTGGTGCTTGCTGAAACACTACTGCCTAGAGTGGTGGTTGAAGAAACAATGGAGGAGAAGAAAGGAGATAAAGAGAAGGAAGCAGTGGAGGGAGGAGACAAAGAAGAAGTAGAAAGAGAAATGAAAGAAGTGGGGGGAAGAGAAGAGGAGGAAGAGGACGAGGGAGTTGACAATGAGCTAGGGATGGGTGTCACTCTTCCAGATCCTGGATGGGCCTCCTGCTCAGAGTGATCTCCAGGTCTTCTTTCAGAAGTGTCTGATGATACAGTGGTTGTGACAACACCAACAACTATCACAGTAACCACAGCTTCTGACATCCCAGCCAAATTGCTGGCCTTACATTTGTAATCCCCAGCATCCTTGTAAGAAATGCTTGTCAAGCTTATTATGGACCATCTGACTCCTTCCTCTGGAGATTCCTGAATTACTGGAAGAAAAAAAATTATACTCTGTGAGAAAAAAAAGGAAAAACTCCAGCAATCATGCCAACAGAGAAGAAACTGTCTGTTCTACGTCATCCTCTCCCATAAGCCTGGAGGGAAAAGACACTCTGCAAGTGTCTGGTGGCGGGTGAAGGTTCTGTGAACTGTTTACATGAAGCTCTAGCACCTGCCAGGTGCTGTGAGGTCTGTATGGGACATGAGATTTTTAAGACATGGGGTTGGGAATCAGACTTGGGTTTTAGTACACTTTTGTCCTTTAAGTAGTATATGGTTTTAGTCAAGTCAGTTAGTGTCTTTAGGCCTCTGTTTCTGCATTTGTAAAATAAGGGTATAAGTCAGTGATTTCACAAGTCCCTTCTAATTTTTACTCACTGTGATTCTATAAAATGTTTATCATAAGACCTTACTTAAATGTTTCTCAAGATATTTTTTCATTGCAATAAAATGCATCTATCCACATAGCAGAAGGTACAGCAGATCCTTTTCTGACACAGGAGTCATCATTTGTATTCTGAATCATTCACTTTATATTTAACTTAGAGAAATTAGCAATCATGGATTCTTTTGTTTGCAGAGTTATATACAGTTTGTACAAAAATTGAAATTTTGCTTTCCTAAAACACTATAATCTGAACATACTTCCATTCTGTTTTGATTTCAGAAGCTTTCTGAAGAATAATTATGCAAGGAATAGTATCCTAGTAGCCCAGAACTTAACTCACTAGCTTACACTGTAGGCCATTTACTATCTATATGCATTTACTATATGTATCATTTACTATCTATATGCAGAAATATTAAAATATTAAAAAGTTAACTTTTAAGTCTATAAAATTAAAATTCTATAAAATGTAAAAAGTTATTCTTAACTTTTTTTATTCTATCAGGTTTCATTATTTCAAACTTGATTTTAATTTAATTTTGAAGGGTTTTAAAAATATATTCCTTTAATCGTCAGAATATGACTGTTGAAACTGGGGCCAAAGCACAAATGTGGTAGGATCTAAAAAGTGAATATAATAAGTATTTCTAAAAGTTATACTTTTTGCCCCATAACAAGGTTTTTGTGTAACTTATTACTTAAATAATCATTCAAAAATGGAAAACTTGTATGAAAGTCCCTTCTTAAAAAATTGCAATGGTTATACATTTTTAAGTGAGCTGTAACCAAGATGGTGGAGCAAAACAAAGAAGGCCTTGTCCTCAATCATCCATCCACTGGATCGTGTTGTTTTATAACTAAGGGAAAAAGATTAGATTATCTTTATCTGGTGGTTAAATAAACTGCGGAAAATATCAACAATAAAATGTAGCTTTCGAATCCCTTACATCCACCAATCTTGGTAAATATTACTAGAATTAACCAGCCAATTTCAAATCACTCAAAAGCATGAGATTAATTTCAGACTTTTGTAAATTCTTCGTTTCACAGGGCTGGAATAAATACCTGTATGATTAACTGGCGAGCTGTCTGATCTGGTCCACGTGAGCTGTGGGGTGGGAGAGCCAGTGGCATCACACCGTAGCAGGACATTACTGCCCAGAGCAGACGTGATTTTGGTGGCCGAGGTCATCACCGATGGCTTCAGACACTGCTCCAACTCAGCCCGCTGAAACAAAATTCCTGTGAGGCTCTCGGGTTCACTACATATCATCAGTGGATCAAGAAGCACTATAGTAGGGTCAACAACCTTTGACAACTCGATGATTTTGGAAATGTGACAGTCACAGAACCAGGGGTTGTCCTGCAGACCTAAAACAGAAGGGAAGAAAAGGTTGATAAAGGTTATTCTGATGACTTTGGTTTACATCACTTGGGAAAGAAGGTGCCTACACCACCTTCTTAAAAACAGAAGTGCTTTGAGAGTTGAAGTAGAGTTACCACTATGTCAGTATTGCCCTACAGTCCAGCAACCTGAATGAACATATCCTGTCCTGTCCATTACTTCAAATTATTAATAATAACAGCTAATATTTACTGAGAATTTACTCAGTGCTAGGTTCTGTTCTAAGAATTTATCTGTATTATTTCATTTAATCCCAACAATCCTGGGAGAAAGATTGCATTATTGTCCCCATTATTATGATGAAGAAGCTGAGACACAGAGAGGCCAAATAACTCAACCGAGGTCACACAGCTAATCGGTGTCAGAATCAAGATTTCTCTCCAAGTACCACAGAATGCCATAAATACAGTAATAGAGATATTTCTAAGGTTCTATGGAAGTACTCACAGTATTATAAGTATTACACTATGCTGAGAGACACCTAACTCAGCCTGGAATATGTCACGTTTTTGTGTGATTTGGAGACATGTTGAGGTAATACAGGTTTCAAATTTCATGTACCGAAAACAGAGTGAGATGCAAGCAATGGCAGGAGATAAGACTGGAAAGACTGGTAGAGGTAAGACCATGGTTTGGCATGAGTGTTGCACGCAGCAGCCATGGAGGCACTTGGCTCAAATCTCCCTTCAGGAGAGGATCAGCTGCAGGGACTGCAGTTAGCTGACACTTGGCAGTTGCCTTCAGGATCCACTGCAGCTTTTAGAACTGTTCACAGGATTCCCTTGGCCTTCAGGGAGGCTGTCAGTGAGAGCTTAAAGAAAAGTGAGGAAACTGTTACTGGAAATTAGAGGAAAGGAGATCCTTGCTGTGGAGTGGCAGAAAGTTTAGACATGGAAAGTAGAAAACATAACCCAGTGAAATGAGAGATTTACCTAGGGGTATTTCTACACAGAGTGTTGAAACTGCTGCCTGGTGTCTTCTTGCTAGAGGAAAGTGTTTTAGTCCATTTTCTGTTGCTATAACAGAATACCACAGACTGGGTGATTTATGAAGAAAAGAGTTTTATTTAGCTCACAATTTGGGAGGCTGAGACGTCCAAGATCAGGCAGCCATATCTGGTTGGCTTCTGGTGAGGGCCTCGTGCTGTGTCATAATGTGATAGAGAAGCGGAAAGGGAAGCGAGTGTGTGCAAAGAGACCAGATATGAGAGGCAGCTTTGCTTCATAATAACCTGCTCTCGTGGTAACTAATCCAGTCCCACAAGACTGAGGACTCACTTCCTACAGGAAAGGCATTATAATCCTTTCAACAATCTAATCACCTCTTAAAGGCACCACCTTCCAACACCACCACAATGGGGACCAAGCCTCAACTTGAGTTTCGGTGGGGACAAAGCATATTCAAACCATAGCAGACAGATAACAGCTAAAGAAACACTGTTACGTGTAAAGGAACCAAAACTTTTTGGGTTCAATAATAGAACTGTTTCTCATTCCCAGCCTCACCAAAATTCTCAAATTAAGAAGGAACTTCAGAGCAAATATCAAATCCAGGGTGGGACTATGTAATTATTTGCTAAAATCTCAGAAGCATCTGAATGGTGCTTTAGAGTATTCTGTCAGAAAAAATGTCTCTCTGAAGGTCTTAAGGGTAATGTCCCGTAACAGGCTCACATAAAGTGCAGTTTAGAAAAGGATTTATCTCAAATATTCACGGTTATGGCTTTTTACTAATGGAGTGGCTTACAAACTGAGTAGAAAAGAAAGAACTACAATTTTTAAAAAATCTAACCATGGTGAAAATTTCACTTTAATTCATAAATTCTACATTTCTATTTATCCCTACTTTTATTATAATAGCAGTTCATGACTGGCTCATATTTTTCTGCCAATATTTGTAAATATTATTTCTTTTTTATCTTTTATTTTAGAAATTTGCTTTTCTTCTATGGGTGAATAACCTTGAACTTTTTTTTGTTATATTTAGTCCTGGAAATCTGTGACTAGTTCTCTAACTAATATGAATTTGAATTCTATCTCTTAAGTGTTGACTCCTTCACCCAATTTCACGCCACAAGCAGACTTTCTAGTTTATTTTTATATTGCAATAACTTAGTGTGGCTCTGAAACCTAATGTCTGGGTTGAAATCCTAGTTCTAAAAAAAAAAAAGAAAAGAAATCCTGGTTCTACCAAGCTCTACCAAGTGGGTATCTAACCACCTCTCTCAGCCTCATCTGTAGAATGTATATAATGGCAGTGATTCTTTCATAAAGTTGCATGAAATTTTAGTTAAGTAATTATGTAAATTATCTTAAATCAATGGCTTATTCATGGTAAAATCTCTGCAAACTTTAACCATTCCTGCTAAACGTAGTCCTTAAAACCTCTTGTTAATATAGTCAGTTCTAGTCTCTGAATAAGCCACAAATTTCACACAGAGAAAAACATATTCCCTACACTTGAGTCCATATTTTCTTTCTGTTAACAAAAAAGACCAAACTTAATGCAATCCACACCTCTACTAAAAACAATTCAAAGCGAATATGTAAGTAATGGTGGTGACGTGACCTGATGGATAGTGATACACCAAACTAATGTCAGTTAATAAACATTTAAAAACCCATTTTACCTCTAGGCACCACATTAGGTATTCATTTGTTATTGTAAATACTAGTTGACCTAATATATAAAGGCCTGATTTAAATATGGTATAGAAGAGAAATTAAAAAGTAATAGGAAATGACATCCTCACAAACTTTACTGTGTCTGGGTTCCAGATGGGGCTCTGCCATTAACTAACTGTGTCTGGATGCTGCAGCGCTACTGAGCCTGTTTTCTCATCTGTAAAATGAGGGGGTTGACTAAATAAATTCGATAGCTCTCTCTAGCCATCATATTCCGTCGGTCTATAAAATAAAAACAATGATTATAGACTGGAAGAAACCAAAGATGAAACAGCAAAAAGCCATTATCACTAAGTAAAAGGCGGAAGAATATAAAGAAGCATTTTTCATATCCATTGATTGAGGCATGAAAGTTAATCTATGGATCTGTTGGAATGAGCAGGACTGAAGCCATGTTGGGACCTAAAACTGCATGGGCTGGAGGCAAATTTTAAAAAGATACAGTTTTTTTCTTGTCATGCATTTCTCTGAGATCCCTCTTTTCCCATGGTTATTTGATATTTTGAACCTTGGTTATGTGGCAAGATGACATTATTTACACAAATGTAAGGTTGTTTTCCAGCCAACCTGAAGCTGCAAACTTGCAGACATGCACATACTACTATCCAGACCCTGGGAAACCAAAGAAGATGTCAGTAAAGCTATGCTGATTCCATCCCTCCAGCAGGACCCTGAGATAACAGCAAACATGGGAACAGAAACCAGATGGAGCTTTGGTGAGACCTTGCACCTGGCTCCTTGCACTGAGCTCCCAAGGCTCACATCCCCGTCCCTCTTGCTTTTCATTTCCCACACTCTATTCCCTCAACTTCTTTAAAAACCCCTCAGTAAATCTGAGTCTATGAGATGGCTTTAGCCTGGCCATTATCCTTCAGGTTTAGTAGAGAGATGGGTTAGCCTAACGTCTCTCCTCAGGTCACTGGTATTCCTGAATAACAGCTGACTTCCATTTTCACCAACATTTGACTTTTGAGTGGTTTGCTTTTGCAAGGGGGCAGGCAGCCACAGTTCTATGGATGTTGGTGGAAGACACAAGACTCCTGGTCAGAGTTGAAGGATAGGTTATTACTCATAGCACTGGAGGGAAGCATTATCATTATTATACTGCCTACCCTTTGCTCTGGAGGAAGATATATCTCTGCCTTCCAAAGCTGCTCTCTAGCAAAAATCCTTGAAAAGATAGTACAGAATAAAAAGCAGTCAGTGCCTGCCTCTCCTTTTAAGACACGCAGAAATTCAAGACACCATGGAAAATGATCTCACAACAGCACTAAGCATCTAAAGGATTGTCTAACCCAATCTTCATGATAGCATAGGGTAGGTAATATTATTGTCATTCTCATTTTAAAAATGAGAAAAACAAGACTAAGGAAGGCTAAGGAATTTGCTCAAGGTCACTTAATTGGACAGGCACAGTTTGAACTTCAGTATCCTGGTCTTAAAGCTCTCATCTTTAACCACCATGTTATGTCTTATACCACCTCAGGAAGCTAGTATTATTCTTCCATTTTCACCCCCGAGGAAAATTAAGCACAAAGAAATTACTACCTTGACTTTATAAATAGTTTAGAGTCCTAAGTCCCAGACTTTTTTAGCTTCCTAATCTAATATTCCTTCTGCCATAACTCATCTCTTTGTCACCTAAAAACATTTAGAGCCATGGGTAGCAGCTACAAGTGCTATTATTTACAAATAAAAAATGTCAAACCAGTGACATCTGGAGCACAAATGTCTATATAGGGAAAGATTCATATAACATAAACAATTTCATCAGTGCTTTGAAACTATTATCAAAATGTATTAACAGTAAAACAAAATTCTATAAAAAAAATTAATCCAACTGGTTATATCTAAAAGTTATGTTAACCAGGAGTAAATATTTTTAAATCCTTCAAAAATAAAATGTTGGTTTACTCCAGCTTTGAAACATCTAAGGTCAAGGGTACAATTTTTTGAACTCATCAGGGTTTTTCTTCTGGGGACAAAGGTACGAGAACTCTCTAAAGTTAAACTGTTACTTGCACTGCATTCCTTCAAGGCAACACACCAACCACAATCACAGTAATTTGCATTAATTAAATTATTTTATGTAACTATCCTTGGATGGGGCAAGTGAACTTTGCTTTATCCCTTTCTAAAAGAGTAGTATTTCCCATGCATCAGAGTAATTGAATTAAATGTGCTATTTTTTGTGAAAAGTCAGCAATAAGTTCTTGTACAAAAGTTATTCTGTAGACTATTCACCCTTGAAGGCAAAGGCAATGCCGCTCTCAACTTTGCGGAGCAGTAGTATTTAACAATCCAATAGGGAAAGGAAAGTCTTTTCAACAAATGGTGCTGGAACAACCGGACACCTGCCAGGAAAAAATTAAACCTCAAACCCTACCTTACACTATCCTCAAAAACTATTTTGAGATGGATCATAATCATAAGCATAAAAGCTAAGAATATAAAGCTAAGAACTGAATATTAACGCTGAAACTATAAGGGAAGTAGAATACCTCCATGACCTTGAGGTAGGCAAATATTTCCTAGATGGGACACAGAAAGTACTAACTATAAGAGAAAAATAATAATAAATCAGATATCATGAAAACTAGAACTTACTAAAGACACCATGAAACCAGGAATAGATGAGCCAGCTTTGAAGAAAATATTCATAATGCATATAACTGACAAAAGATTTGTATTCAATAATAAAAAGACAGATAACCCTAAAAAATTAAGCAAAACACTTGAACAGATACTTCATAAAGGAATGTACACAATGGCCAATAAGCAGATGAAAATCTGGTCCGCACCATTAATCATCAGGGAAATGCAACTAAAAGCACAACATGATACTGCTCTCTGACCCACCTTCCCCAACCCCCCACCCCCCAGAACAGCTTAAATGAAAAAGACTGACAACATCAAGTGTTGGTGAGGGCATGGAGCAACCACTGTCATGCAGTGCTAGTGGGAGTACATAATGGTATATACAACATCTTTGGAAAATTGGCAGTTTCTTTAAAAAATTATACATACAGCCATCCTATAACCCAGCAATTTCAATAGTAGGAATTTATCCAGGGAAAATAAAAACAGGTGCCACAAAAAGCCTTGTACAAGAATGTAATAGCAGCTTAATTCATAATAGCCAAAACTGGAAAGGACCCATGTAGCTAACATCCGGATGAACTATTGGTTCATTCATGCAATTGGATACGCATCTGCAATAAGGAACTACCAATATGTGTAACAACATGGCTGAATCTCAAAAACACGATGCTGAGTGAGAGGAGCCTGGCACAAGAGTGCATTTATACGATTCCATTTACGAGGCATTCTAGAGCAGGCAAAATTAACCTCCGGTGATGGAAATCAAGTGGTTGTCTGGGGTGAGGAGAGATTGACAGGGAAGGGGCACAGGGGACTTTCTGGGGTGATAGGAATATTCTGTATCTTGATAATAGTATTGGTTACCTGGGGGTATACAATTTATCAGAATTTACCAAATCATATACTTAAGATCCTGCATCTCACCGTATGCAAAGTATACTTCAATCCCTCAATTTGAAAAAAAAAAAAAACTTAAAAAATAAAGAGTGATGTCTCCGAAGATGAACTGCATATTTGAAGCTCAACTCTGCTTCCTTACCAGCTGTAAAAAGAGGGTGACAATCATTACGCTGCCACATGGAGTCGTCTGAGGACTGAAAACATGCCCATGAGCTCTTCAGAAGAGCACCTGTCAAGGCGCAAGACTTGACCATGTGGATTTGTCTTTTCGGTGCCTAGCAACGGGTGGGGCATATCAACAGAGACAGTGTTTGTTGAACCAAATTAATGCCATTTTAGAAAACTCTGTGGAATACTTGTTGCCACTGCCTTTCAGGCAAACTCCCTTCTGAATAGAAAAGCCCATGTGTACAAATGAGCAAATTTGAGTACCAGTAAAAAACACCCCAAAAAGCATTTTATGCCTTCTCTTGCAGGGTTTTTCCTCCAAGTTAAACAGCATCAAGCCTTACAGAATATGCCTATGTAAATATTTGGTTAATCTTGAGAAAGAGGCCATGGAAATTTGCCTGTATTGCAAAGCAAAAATGTAGTTTCATAGTTTATTTAAATGTTTACTTGCAGGACACTAGTTTATTTTTTTATGGATACATTAAAGACAATTTCACTAAGGTGATATTTTTACTCATGTAGAAGAAAGAGAATAACTGAAAAGTGTCTCTCTAAATTTTTCTATTAAATAAATACATGATTTAAAGAGAGCAATAAAGTAATGTATATATGAAGAAAATAACTCTGGTATTATTGCATAGCTTGCATTACAAAGGAGTGGGGGAGAGTGTGGGTTCTGGACCCTAGTGGCCGGTATTCAAACTCCAGCTTCAACAATGTGTGGTGAGTGAATTTGGGCAAGTGACTTAATTTGCGGCCCATTTCTTCATCTTTTAAATGGGGATGAAGTGGTACTTACCACAGGATTAACGTAAGACTAGAAGAAGTTATATATGTAAAGTATTAGAACTAAGCCTGGCCTTGAGTAACTCCATCAATATTAGCTATTACTATGACTATTACAAATAGAACCTCCATCTGCCAGCAATAATTAACACAGGCTAATAAAAATTGAATGAAAGAAGAGTGTATCCACTATAATAGTACAAACGTAAATTCTACAGGGCACCTGGAAAGATATCATTGCCACAGTTGAACACTGAGTTCTAGAAAATCTAGGACTGGTTCTCAGCAATATATTTCAATGATGCAACTGGAAGACTCAAATACTGTTGAAATAACAAAAAGCTGAATAGACATTTTTCTTTACAAGACATTGTAAACCCAGTCATGGATGCTGTAGTTGATAATAATCTCAAAGTCTGTATGCTTTATATTCTAAAGAACTGTAACACAAAATATCTCCTTTCATTCCCATCACAGTCCTGTGAGCACAATGGAACAAGTCCTGTCATCTCCATAGTCCAGCTGAAAAAACTTGAGTTTTCTGTGTGTAATTTACAAACATCAATTGGTCCTCTCTTAAGCAGGTGGCACCTCTTTCCCCTGTTGTAACACAGCATACATGACTTTGCTAAGGTCAGCACCACTCATGGATCAACATGTTTCAGACTATCTTCTTTTATTTATTATCATGATCATTGTTATCATTATAAAAGTAATGCATGATCATTGATGACATTTCAAAAATATAGAAAAATGAAAAGATGTCCTACCACCCGAAGAGGACAGTTAATCAGTTAGTGTATTTTTCAGTCTTTTTCTTTGCATATTTTTGTTTATTCATTTATTTTTGAAAAATGCATCTGCATTTTATTTATTTTATTTTTTTATTTAAATGTATGAATTATACATATTTGTGGGGTAAAGAGCTATATTTTAATACATGTATACAATGTCTTTGCACATTTTAAAATAGTTACAATCATGCTTTGTACACAATTACATACCCAGCTTTTTAAATTTAATGTTATTTCAAAAATATTTTCATGTTAAGATTAAAGAAACTTAACCCTAAAACAGGGAAAAAGCTGTTTGGGTAACTCTCCACGGACACTGGAATTTCATAATCCTTTCTGTTTGATCCCTAAGTTATCATCCAGATTTAACTCAAAAATGAAAAATATTAATGTTCTATAAATTGCTTCGTCATAGTAATATTGGTAATTAGTCATTAGAGAGCAACTAATAGAAATTCAGTAATTGAATTTTATTTTCTACTCTGTTGCATAATTCTATTAGAACCAAGAATTGGGGCCGAGCCCGTGGCGCACTTGGTAGAGTGCTGCGCTGGGAGCGCAGCAACGCTCCCGCCGCGGGTTCGGATCCTATATAGGACTGACCAGTGCACTCACTGGCTGAGTGCCGGTCACGAAAAAACGACAAAAAAAATAAATAAATAAATAAATTTAAAAAAAAAAAAAGAACCAAGAATTGCTTTCCAAGAAACTTAGAAAAATATATTGGGAGATAGAACCTCAGTATTAAATTAAGACAATTTCTAGCTATTAGACTTACTCATGAGGATTATATTAGTGGCTAAAACAAAGTAAACAAATACTGTACTATAGGTTCACATGGTGCCTATCAATGTACCTAATAAGAACACAAATATTTGTTAAACTAACGTGTTTTTTTCCTCTAACCCATCCTACAATAGTTCTTTTATTCTCCAATCAAAAATGTTTGAAGGACTAGATAAGCAATGGGCAAAACGTGATATAAGAAAAGCTCACATGAGTTTTCTTCTTTCTATCTGGCTCTTATTACTCATATTTTTAGTCTCATAAGCACCAACTACATTTACATTTCAACAAAAGCAATGCTAAAGCCATGTGAGTACGCTGTCACAGCACTTTTTTTTTTTAGCCAAAAATAAAAAATCTCAAATATATCTGTTATTTAATTCATACTTCACTTTAGCAAATATTCACCCATGTGCTATTGGTCAGTAAGATTGCCTGGCACAGATTTAGCATCTGTGTTCCTCTCACTCCAAAAGGCTTATGTCATTTCATTGTCCAAAGACCTAGAAGTTCTTTTGTCCTCCTGAGAAATACAACCTCTTCTGCAGCCACGATGGACATAAGTTGGGACTTAACAACACAGACTTATTGGCTGAAAAGTATAACAAAATTTTAGCAAATCAAACTAATTGATCAAATTTCAGGCTGTGTCTTATACAAAAGTATAAAAGGCTTTTCTGCCCACAGATTCCCCTGAAAAGGGTCTCAGTTTACTGATTTCAATCAGGCAACCACACATATTAGGCATTCACCCCATGCAGAGCAGCAGGTAAAAAGCACTGTGGGAATACATATGTGCAGGCACATGCATGTGTGTGAGCGTGTGTGTGCATGTGCATGCGTGTGTGTGTATGAAGAAGAAGAAGAAAGGGACTTACCGAAAGGAGTTTACATTTTAAGAAGCCAAGAGAAATACACATAGAACCTAAACAAGTCAGGATCAAAACTACAAAACTAATCACAGCTAAACTAAGAGAACAAATCCGTTAGGAGAACCATTTGGGGCCAGTAAAACAACTGGCATCTCCACCACTTCTTTTTA
Organism: Cynocephalus volans; assembly: GCF_027409185.1. Lineage (NCBI taxonomy): Eukaryota > Metazoa > Chordata > Mammalia > Dermoptera > Cynocephalidae > Cynocephalus > Cynocephalus volans. The sequence goes on along the minus strand of NC_084468.1, from coordinate 95,951,239 downwards.
GAGTAAGAAAATTTGGAAGCTATTCTTCCTAATTAAACCTCTGCCACCTCATAAAGATGCCAACACTGCTGTCCCACTCCTGAAGAACCTGCTGAAGAGCTGAAAAGCGAATAGAGCAGGGGATTGCCAGTAGCGCAGTATGGAGTATTGCTGAGCTCACAAGAGTCAGGACAGGTTGGTGGATTCTGTCCGTCAGCTCGAGGCTCTCTGAGAGCAGTGTTTCTCTCAGTGTATGAGGCTAGTTCTCCTCTCACCACCTCTACACACCCACCGTCATTATACCTTACACAGGGAAAACAGGAAACTTGACCTAGGTTAACTGATAAGGTACTATTCCATTAGAAGTGCAAATACAGAGTAAGAAACCAAATCCAATAGATTTTAAAAGACTGGACAAATAAAGGTTTGCATAGCAAAGTATCTATTCATGAAAAGTCCAGAGGCTTGTGAGCTTACCGAGAATAATTCTTCTTGGTGAAAGGTCCAGGCTTCTAGAAGGTGTTGTAACTAAGTGGGACCAGCTCTCCAGGAAACCTGGCGGCAATGTGGTTAGTCTGTTGCTTGATAAATCCAGGTAGGCGAGGTTCTTCAGATACCTGACCGCCTCATTTGGCACACTGGTTATCCTGTTATTGTGCAAATCCAGGGTCCTCAGATGGGGCATGTCCAGCAGAGATGCCCAAGGGAAAGCAACCAGAGAATTCCCATCCAAGCGCAGCTCATGCAGCTGCTTTAGGTTGTAAAAGCTGCTGGGGTCAACAGTGGCCACAGAGTTGTAAGTCACCCAGAGGTACTGGAGCTCCACTAGGTAGTAGAAGGCCTCAGCGAAGATTCTGCGGATGACAGTCTTCTCTATGCGAAGCTTCACGGTGTCCACGGGGAAGTTCATGGGGATCTCGTTCATATCCAGGTCATTACATAACACCAACCTAGTGTCACAACAACAGCAATGCAAGGAAACCTGCTTTCCAAGACCCATTTGAGATAATAATCCATATTTGAAATACATATCAAATCTTCATTCCCTACTGGTTTTCACAAAATATCTGTAAGCCTGTTTCACTTGTTCGTTAATAACACAACAGCATCTTCTTTTTCATCATCATCCTCAGGACAGCAGCTACTCTTATGTTAAACCATGTAAAATGGCCATTTTTGTAGTAAAAGAAAATCAAATAGCAATGTTGTGTGGTTCAACCTAATATTTATGGACATCTTTACGTGCCAGGCCTGTGCAACACAGGTCACATTCATTATCTTAATTAATCATCACAACAACCCTGTGAGGTAGATTTGGGGTAGTAGGTAAAAGTACCAACTCTAGGTTAAAATCTAAGCTCTGCCACCTCCTCTGTGGCCATGGGAAGTCATTTCACTAGTCTTTCAACCTCATTTCCTCATATGGCACTGCTATGATGATTAGTTAAAATGGATAAAAAATTTTACATCTTCCTGACACATAATAAGCACTCAGTAGGTGTTTGCTGCTATTATCAACAACCTCAGTTATACACCTAAAATAACAGAGGCCCACCAACATTAGGTCATGTCCCAAGGTCACCCAGCTAGTGGGTTACAGAGGCACCTTTCAAAGCCACTTCTGTCTAACTTCAAAGTGTACCTCCTCAGGAAATGGCCCATTTTAAAATAATCCCGTTAAAATTATAAATTGATCATTTTTAAGAAGATCACTTTACTTAAAAAAAGTGTTTATATGAGATGATTAAAGCTGAGATGTTTTAACAAAGTGACCTGTGCATTGCTTTCTGCCTAAGGAATAAACCAGAAACTGCAAGTTTATTCTTTTTAGCACTCACTGACTTAAGTGACCTTGAGCAAGTCACATTGTGTCCTAGTTTGTTGGCACATGTAAAACAGGTATAGAAAAACAAACCTGTCCCACGTGTGGGTTTAAAGTAGAAGAAATTTGAGAATTTAAACTCATTTTAGGCTGAAAAAAGACCTATTTATCTCCCATAATTTACTCGTCTGAATTGCTAAAAATGAACAATTAAAAGTTTTGCAAAACATCATCTAAATTATAATGCACTGTACATTTAGCAAATAATAACAATAAAACGGCCATTCAATAAAACACATTACATCAAACTGGTGAATTTTAAAAGCCCATCCATGCTGTGAACAGATGTGAGCAGCATAAAGCTATGATGTACTGGTAGCGTCATCTCCTTTCTATAACTTTGGGAGAAGATCCTATGCAATCATTGAAACTCTCTAGGGATACCACTTACTCTTCATCTCTGTTTTGTATTGCAAATGTTGGTGCTACTTCATGCCAAAACGGTAGCAGTTTCTGCTTATTAAGTAGGTATTTCCGTTTGTTATAATAGAAAAAAGCCTAGATTGGAAGCTAAAAGACCCAGCATCTTTATCAACTCAGTTACTGTATGGATACAACTATGTGACTTAGGACAAGGCATTTAGCCTCTGTACAGTTTAGTTTCTTCACTTAAAAAATGACAGGGGTTGAATAGATTATTTCTAGAGTTCTTACAGGCATAATATTCTATGATTTTTATAAAATCCATCAATAATGGGGCCACCATGGAGAAGGTGGCATGTCTGTGACGGTTTCTCAAAAGTACCCTGACGTGATCCTTAACTGCTGAACATCCTTGGCATCCTTCTGGTCTTTAATTTGCTACGTTCTTTTCATTGTCTTAACCACCCAGTGAATCTCTCAAAAAGATACCAAGAATTGGCTAGGTAACATTTATACAATAACAAGAGAAACTACTTCCAAATATGTTTTAATTATTATTATTTATTTGTTTAAAGTTGTAAGACATAAATTGGGCAATTCTTTTAACAAATTACTTCATTTAGGAGAGTCATTGTTTACTTTAACCAAATCAAAAAAAAATTCTGATTTTGTTATTAATCCCCTCTCAAAAAAAAAAAAAAAATCAAGGTCTACAGTGTTTAGCTAACAAGAGTTCTGTTTTAAATTTAACTTATACCTAAAAGAACTCAGGCACACTTAAGCAAATAACTATTCACACTTCACAGGTAAATGTTAAAGCAATCTAGAGATTAAATGACTTCTGTGAGGACCTACAGTGTCTGCAACAGACAGTATTTTTCAAACTTCTTTACTTTGTAAAAATTCCATTTGCTTAAGATGAAAAATTCTAATCATAAATCTCTCTAACTTCACTCGTGTGATCTTCCTTCCTACTAAGCAGTTGGCAAGAATAATCCTCAAACAAAAGAGAAAAAACGCTGACAGCAAATGATGTAGATATGCCCAGCACCTCCTGCTCAGCTCTGCTCTCTTACGCTGTCTGTAATCAAGGGCTGAACTGGCCTCACACATTTAAATGGCTTGACCTCCTGAAAGGGGCATTTTGTGAATAGGAGCATGATGAATATTTTTGTGTGTGTTTGGGAGTCTCGAGTAATTTGACAAGCTTTTAAGAGTTAAACTGCTCAAAATAAAACTGAAGTAGGTGACCAGTACAATTAAATTAAAGCTTATGTAAATTAAACCTTCTCTCCTCCGATTTCTGATAATCAAACAATTTGCTTTCAAAATAAGACTGTTTTGTTTGGGTCCTCTTTGTCAGAATAATTAGAGCACTTAGTAGCAAGGAGAGGAGCATACCTTAATCCCGAGCCGTCATTTCTGCCGTGATAATCGCAGGTGCACTGTGAAGGACACGAACAGCTCACTCCTTCCAAAAAGCTAAGCACAATGCACATGCATGCAAAGAGGCGCATCGCTCCTTTTAGCGGTTATGGGAACAAAAAGTAAAAACCAGTCCTAAGCATTCAGAAATGGGGAGCCAGGAATGCAAACGGCCATTTAGTAACAGCAGATTAAACGGGATTAGCTGAGATCTGTAGTTACTTAACCTATAAGTGCATCTTGCAGGGGATCGGTTGACCCAGCCCTTAAATAAGCATTCAGGAAGGTAGCGCATTCCAAGAAAAACGAAAATCAAACACGTCAGGACAATTCCAGTAGTTGCCCATATCTAGATTTGTAAGGAAATGCCTATAAAATCCCTTTCCTATGGAAGTGATTGGCACTACACCTTAAAAATAGACTTAATGCTAAAAATAATTCGATATCTTGGTAGATGCTAGAATACTCTGTAGATTATTTACATGTCGTAACATTATAAATTTTATTTTTTGCATTTGCTTTTTACCAGCATGTATAACATTCAGTTTTACAAAATTTAGTTTTAAAAGTAGAAGCACATGACATAAAATTGATTTAGGATAGAGTTATTAATGTTGCCACATACTGGTTCTCTCTAAACACAAAGTAAACAAAGTCCAGAACATAGATTTTTTAGGAAAAAGCTTTAATTCACCCCTGATGTAGCAGGATTAAGACTGTGTCCTGATATTCCTCCAAATCATCTCAGTGTGTGTGTCTAAAATTTATCCCAGCATGTTTATTATTAATGCAGGCAATTATCTCTGTTCAAGAATATATTTTCTTCCAAGCCAGTTTCCAAAGTATGGACATCAAAACCATATTTGGAGATCAATTGTCATGTTTCTTAGCAATATTAGGCTCTATCTGAAAATAAAAATTTAATTTAGTTTAATTTAATTTAAAAATTGCCTCCATACACATAAAATGGAGAATCCACAGGGACAATCAAGGATTTTAAGTAATTAACATATATCATTTAATTTTCTTATTGGATGGTTTTATCCATTATCTTTAAGTCAAAACTTTTTAAAAAGAAAATCAATTCTACAAAAATAAGAATATTATGGGAAATATTATTAAAACTAATACCATTCATAAAGAAACAATAGCATCCAAAAAACTCCTTAATTAAAATAAAACACTGCAACTTTCAGATTCTGCACAATCATTTGCTCATCAAAATTTACTGAGCACTTACTCTGTGTCAAGCATAAAACTAAGTTCTAGGGGTACAAAGAATAACAAGACACAATCACTACACATAAGGAACTCACATGATAAAGAGAGGCACAGAGTGCCAAAAGAGCACGGGAGAAGAACATCGAACCCAGCCTGTGTGGGTCGGGCAAGACTTCCTAGGTGGGTGGTACCTGAGCTGCCTCTTACAGGTTGCATGTTAATGTACTAGGGGAAAATTAGGAAAGTGGTGCTGTAAGCAGAGATCACAGGGAGGAAAGCAAGAAACAGCATGTGGGCCTCAGAGAACAACAAGCACTTCCTGCCAGTGACATTGTAAATTCATTCATTCTTTCCAGAGAACAAGTTAGCAACAATAATTCTGTTTTTATATTTGTATCCAATAATTCTAATCTGAAGAAACACTCAAATAGAACAACCTCTCCCAAGGAAAAGATATTTGTCCTATAATGTTCCCAGTGGTATATCCATGACACTAAAAATTGGAAGCAATTTAAATGTCCATTATTTAAACAATGGTAGATTGTGCTATGCTTAATGGTCATTTGAAGTGATAAATACGTGAGTCTACAAATTCACTCAACATGCAGTAAATATTTATTGAGTGCCTCCTATGTGCCAGGCAAAATGGGTCTATGCTAAAGATACATCAAAGAAAAAACATACAAGAATCCCACTCTGATTGAATTTAATTCTAGTGGCAAATACATAGACATACATATTCAGAACACAGTAATTAAAATGAAAAATACATAATAACATGCACAGAGATTATATTGCTATATAAAATATGTATGCACACTGACATGTGAGTTAGAGGCAATAGTGTTTAATGTTCGCTTGATTATTTTTATTAAACAGCATAAGTTAATAACTGCATTAAAATTTTAACATTTTGAAGTGTTAAAAATGTTTTTCACTCTAGCTGGCAACATCCAATAACTCATTTCAGTAATTATTTTGAGCACTATTCATTTCTATTATTATTAATTTATTCTCACATTAAAATAGCTATTGCTAGTATAAGGAAGGACCCGGGCAAGTTGCGGGTCATCAGTACAGTGTAATGCATGCATGATGGGAGAAATAAAAAGGACCTTAACCTCATGTACCCAGATTTATCAAAGGAGATGAGCAATAAATTTACATATAAGGAAACAGAGAACATGCATTACAGCAGCCAATGCACAAATAGAACTATGAGCTACACTTGAGGAACTTACAGTCTAATAGAGCAATAACCTATGTATGCATTTGATCTGAATGGGCTCATATTTAAAATAAAATTAAAGGATTATAATTATATATATATATAATGTTTTGATAGTGTGTGGTTTTCTATTATTTCATATTCTTCCAGAAGCCAATGGGTTTTGAGACACATTCATTGGTAAAATACTCGTTACATTCATTGCTTGGTGAGTCTGACATTTAAACATGGCAAACATCGCCCTCCGAAACCTACAATAAAAAAGGGAAAATCTGGAATTATCCTGTAATGACTTGGAACTTTTAAAGCATTTTCAAATGTAGGCAAGGTGCCACTTCTGCCAATTGACATCTCCAAATAAATTTTTGTCTCCAACTTTAACATCTCCTGTTGAGAACCTTTATAAATGTATAGCATATACATTTTAAGGAACAATTTTGCAGCGCTGATTATAAACATTGAAGATATTTAATAAAAATCAATAATTATGTGTGTTTAAACTGACGTTTCTAATGTCAAGTGCAGTGAGTTACTTATTTGAACTAAGGATATGTATTTCATGCATCCAGTCTTCTAAACAAAGGCCAGTTGAAATTAAGGGGACTTGAGAATGACTTTTCCAAAAGAACGACCAGCAGGCTCTGAATTAAAGATACGTTCTTTATTCTTCTTAAGTAGACTGTTAGGTCTTAAAATTTTTATGTTTCTTCACATACCTGTAGCTTAAGCTGCTCTCCCAAACATGTACATAAATACACAAGTTTAGTAGAAGCAGCACTGGCATTCCAGGATCAAATTACCTGACCTCTATTGAGATTTTCTGGCCAAATATTTAAGCATAGTAGATTGATTCATTCCGTCTTTTCAGCAATGACAGGAAATGAAATAATCTAAACTTCACTGATGAAGAAGGAAAGGAACTCTGCTGAGAATCCCAAAAGCGGGGGGGGGGGGGGGAGAAAAGAATTCTCTGGTATCCTGAATGTCTACCCACCCTTGAGGCCCTTTCTGTTAGCACTGTGTTTTTCTCTTGCATTTGAATGACATGTCTTCTTTCTAGCAAATATGTGACTATGCTACCCACTAAGGGAGCCCAACATTGCCTTGTCTGTTTTCTGGTAATAGAATCAGACTTTTTTTGGAAACCACTATTCCATGTATTTGGGGTGGGGAACCATTTAAACCAACCTGAACAATGACTTTCCAGGGTCTTTTCTGTCAGAGAGCCATCTGAGATGAAGCTTGCATTTGGGGATGCTTAGCTGGTAGAACTTGGTTCTTAGGTTGCCCATGATCATCTCTGCTACCATGTGGGAAGAGCCTGTCACAAAACTGGAGCATTTAAGGTCCTATATGCTGCTGCAGTTGCCATGAGCCAAATAACCTTCCACTAGATTGACATGAATTTCTGTCACTTACCTCTTGAAAAGTCTTAGAACATTACCCACTACCTTTTTTAACACTCTTTCTGTATCAAATGTTTTATTCAGAAGCATTTAAGACATTACTTACTTTTTATTAGCAACTACATAAATACAGGGGTTGTAGAATGTAGAAGATTTTGCAAACAGTGGGGCTATGATGGCCACTGAGGGAGGAATCTTCTTTGGGTCACCAAAAGAAGCCCATAAGCACACAATGGAATAAGGGGACCATGCCACCAGAAACATGACTATCATTACCACAGACATCTGTAAAAGAAAGAAATATTTGCCAGGCCCAATATCTAAAATATTTAAACTTGTAGCTAACATATCTAAAATAGCATGAAAATCTATCTAGGTTGGAATTGGAATAAATTTATGCTGTTGATGACATAAAGGAAATTCAGTTGAGTTTTTGCCTTCAATAAATGTGCTTTGTTTAGGTGCTTGAATTCATCTATGATAATCAGAGTTTGTGAAATGGATATGTTGATCAATATACCACATTGCCTTAAGAATGTTACACACATTTAAGAATATCCTTTTTCTCTTGGTGTGCAAGGGGAGAGTAGAAAAGCTGGCTCTGATGAAAGATGAAAACACACCTCAACCCACTTCTAGTGATTGTGCTATAAACTGCCAACATTGCTTTTCTCTCTTTCTCTCTCTCTCTCTCTCACTTTGATTATCTGCTAATCTAAAAAAGCAACCTTCTAACTTTCTAAACTCAGTCTGGAAAAAAATAAAATCCTATCTTGAGCTCGGTGAATTCTAACACAGGCTGATAATTTTATAAAGGAGCACCCTTGCATCTTGTTTAAATGGGAAATTTTTATATTGCTCTGTATTAGTTCATTTCTGTTGCTTATAACAGAATACACAGAACTCGGTACTTTGTAAGAAAATGAAATATATTGCTTACAGTTGCAGAGGCTGGGAAATCCACAGTGCAGGGAACACATCTGGTGAGAGTCTTGGTGGTGGCGACAGTGACCCAGAGGTCTCACATGGTCGAAATGGTGCAGCAGAGACAGACTCTCATGTGCTCTCCTTTTAAAACCCTCAGAACCATGCCCATGACCACCAATATCAATCTGTTCACTACGGCATGGTCCTACAATCTAATCACCTCTTCAAGGATCCACCTTTCAATTACCATAATAGGATTTCCCACCCCCAACAGTTAGTGTATGGACTTTGGGGGACACACTTCAATCAATCCACAGCATGCTCCCTCCTGATTGCCCACTAAAATGATAGAAAAGAAGTTTAAAAAGACATAAACCCATAAGGACAGAGAATCAGAAATTGGACAATCATTTTTTTAAAATGGAAATAATAACCATAGGACAAGCGGAAAATTACTTATGAGACATGAGAATGATTAAAAATACATAAATAAATGTTAAAAAGAACAGCAGTGAGAAAAAAAAAACAGATACAGACTTATCCGTTACAAAGCTACAGAAAGTCTAAGAAGCGAGGGTACCATACAGCTTTGAATGTGGGTGTGCACTTGGAACTCAAAAAAGGAAAACTGGTTGAAATCTGCAGAAAGAAGCAGCTAGATTTCCAAATCCCCTCTCCAGGTCCATTCAGTAACTGCCCCTTTCTCTTCCTGGAAGAATCCCAAAGGCACAATGTAAAAAAGGCTAAAGCAGGAAATTCTCACTGAGCATAAGAATACTGATAGACTTCTACCTCCCACCTAGGAACATGAAAGAATCTTCTACTTGGTAACTGATCATCCCAGAGTAAAATACCTAGAGATAAAGACAGTCAGAAATCCCCCCAAAAGAAACAGCCCAGAGAATTAGCACCTCCAAGCATACAGTCAGCTTCTTACTTTGTCGCTCTTAAATATAAGGGGACAGTCATCGACCACCAGACACTGAGGAAACTCTCACACTGACAGGCAGAGAAAAAAACAGTGCAGGAACTCAGGAGAAACAAAAAAATGTGAACAGAAGGCAAACGTAAACATATATCTAGTAACACAAAAGTAAGAGAAGATGTGCATCTGTACAATAAGAAGAGGAGGCTATGAAAAAGGAGAGTAGAGAATAAAAGAACTCTTTCACTTATGAAAAGTTTTTTTTTATCCAATCTATGGAAGTGAGAATAGAAATTTTAAAAATGCAACAGAAATGTTCAACGATATTGTCAGGCTAGGCTGGAGGACAGAGCTGAGCTGTGCAAGTGCAGGGTCAGATCCCGTCTTTACCTAAAATTTTATATTTTGTTCAACATGTATTTTTTCATTGATTTTGTTTTTTAAAAATACTGTATTAAACTACTCTTTTTGGTTTGATTACTGAGCTTTTTGATGCTCACTTGAATTTTGTGCCAAGGTTTGAGCCTCACTCTCCTCGCCCTAATCCCTGTCCTGGATATAATTGAGGAAATCTCCTAGAAACCAGAAACAAACAACAATCACATACACACATACACACCAAAAAAAAAAAAAAAAAAAAAAAAACCAGAGACAATGGAGAGAAAATTTAAGAAAATTAAAAGACAAATCCAGAAGATTAAATATCCAAAGAAAAGGAATTCCAGGAAAAGAGAATAGAGAAAAAAAGAAAAGCAGGAATCACCAGGGAAATAATGTAAGAGGTCTCCTAGAAGGGGAAGAGCTGTGTCTCCACATGGAAAGTACTCAACAAGTACCTAACACTGGATGAATAAAACCTACACCGAGGCACATCAGTATGAAACTTTAGAAAACTGGAGGCACAGAGATCCTATAAGCTTCCAAGAGGAACACACAGGTAGCTACAAAGGATCAGTCACCAGAATGCCTTCAGCCTTTACAACAGCAATGCTGGAAGCTAGGACACTATACAGAAATGCCTTCAAAACTCTTTGAATGTCATTTTTGTGTCTAGAATTCTACAGTAAGCAAACAATCAGTCAAATATGATGGTAGAATTAAGACATTTTCAGGTATGTGAAGTCTTAAAAACTTTACCTCCCTTGTAACCTCAGGAATCTACTGGAGAATGTGCTTCACCAAATCACAGAAAGTAAACACACACAAAAAAGGAAGACGAGCAATCCAGAAAACAGGGGATTTGTCCCTGCAGAGAGGCGAAAGGCATTCCCAGCTGGAAATGAAGGGAGTTGGGAGGATAACAGCTCTCTGAGCAGCAGTCACAGATAGCAACCAGTCCAGAGCAGAGCAAGAGGCCCAAGGGACCAGGAGGGATGGCTCCAAGAAGAGGTTAAAGTGAATCTAGTCTCTAATGTGTGTGAACATACTGACAGGAGAGAGAAAGCTTCCTAATCTAACTAAATATTGTTAACATATACTGACAGGTGAGGAGAGAGAAAGGTACAGCGTTGGTGGATGGCATAAGAGTTATAAATCCTCACTGTCCATAGTAAGAAATCAAGAGATGACAGCAAACAAAAATATTCAGAAGAGCAGATAAGCATATCACTCAGAAATATGGAGGCAAACACCAGAAGAAAGAGCTGGGAAGTAAAAATTGGGGCTGGGGGAAAAGACACTGCGGTGGGCCAAGGGACTCTTTCAACTATGTGTGTATCACAGCTTAATCACAAAAAACATTTCCAAGGATTCTGACTTCTTACCTTTGTTACATCTACCTGATCTGACCAGTCTCTGTTGAGGTACTCAGTGCAGTTACCAGTAGTATGGTGTTTAATAGATCGAGTGACATGGTAGTAGCAGTAAAACATCACTGTCAAGGGCACAATAAAATTTATCACAATAACTGTCATCGTGTAAGACACAAAAGATCTGAAAAATAAGGAAAAGCAATCATGACTACTCATTTAATGTCCTAAATGTGGGAAGGAGAGAGAGGAGATGATCATTAGAAATAATACTGGCAGTCATTATATTGCTAAATAGCTTAGGAAGTATATCTGACTTTTAGTTCATTTAGACCAGGGTTTGGCAAACCATATCATCTCTGGGCCAATTCCAGCCTGCCACCTATTTTTGTAAACAAAGTTTTATTGGGACACAGCCATGTAATTCATTTACATACTGTCTATGGCTGTTTTCACAGTATGATGGCAGAGTTAAATAGCTGTGACAGAGGCCATCTGGCCTATAAAGCCTAAATTATTTACTTTTTTGACTTTTAAATTTAGATTTAGTTTGAAATTTAGAAATTTTCTATTTGTTTTTCTGAGTCATCTCTTGTTTCATTTAATGAACTAAATTATCCTCCTTTCTCCACCACTCACTAGCAAGCAAATCCTTGCGGTGACTGCATTTTGCTGGGTAGTTCTTGGAATATGCTTAAAAACTGATCATGAAAAGATAGTAGGGAGGCAGCCTGGGCTTTCCCCAGAGCTGCATGCTGTCTAGCTTCACTAGCCCTTTTCCTACTCGTGATTTTACCTCTGAGATGTGCAAATATTGGAAGAGGATCGGTACCCCCTATTGCTGCCTCAGGAGAGGACAGAGGAGAAGGAGGAAGGGACCAAGTAAGGAGGGCAAAGGGAGCTGAATGACTTTTACTTGCAAACAAGCATATTCACTTTTCTCAATTTTGTCTCTTGCTTGAATCACATCATCACTACCAAGGAAGCACTTTGCCACACTTTATATGAGAAACACATGATCTAAACTTAAATTTGAAAGACTGAGAAAATGTCCACATCAGAAGTGTTTGATTATAAAGTGTAAGCATGTCTCTTACGCATCATTTTTCCGCCAGTTTATGGTACAGGTAGCCCCAGTAGGGTCTGGGGCATAACCAGCCCACCCTATGATAGGCATCAAAGCCCAAAATAGGCCATTGATCCAGGCCCCCAGAATCATGCTGATGTATGTGTTGGTGGTCATTCTTCTTCCTGTTAAACAAGCATATTAAATATAAGTATCATTTGCCAGTGATGGGACTCACTTTGTTTTCAGCGATGATTCCAAATTGCTATCAAGTAGACTCTTTGCAGAACACTTTAGTTCACTCAAAGCCTATCTACATAAATTCACATTCTGAAAAAAATGACATTTAAGTTGAAACCTGAATGATAAAAAGTGATTAGCCAGAGGATAAGCAGAGCGAAGAGATTTTCAGGCCTAGGAAAACAGAATATACAAAGACCCGAAAGTAGAAAAGGGCTTGGCCAGTACCCCAAAGTGAGAGTGGCCCTTGCCAAACCTGGAAAGGTAGCCAGGGGCCAGAGCCTGCAGGACCATGTAGGCTGCCTTATGACAGTTGGATTTTAAGCACAATAGGAAGCCATTGAAACTTTTGACCAAGGATTGCCAGAGAAATAAGACTGACTCTGATTACAAACAATTACACTTATATTTTAAAGTGAATGTGGATTGAGTGGCCATTAGGCAAGAAATGAATTCACTGAAAGAGATGAGGTAATGGTTGTACCTACGTCAGGACGGCTGATGGTCAGGTATCGATCCACAGCCACGACCGTGAGTAATCCAATGCTTGCCATTCCAAAAAAGATATTCAATCCAGCATAAATCTGGAAATCAAAATTGGAGAGAGTCCACCATTCTAAACACCCTCTCAAGAAACATTCAAATTTTTGTTCTATTGTTAGGATATATTTCAAATATATTAAATCTTTTTTATTTTAGTATTTTAAAACACATCTTCCATTGTCAAACTGTAACTGTTTCGATAAAGTCATTTATGAAAAGGGTTTTGAGATTTCATTTATCATTAAACTTTTTGAAAAAATTTTAAGGCTTAAGGGTGAAACTTCTGCACAATATACTTTCTAACAGAGTGCGAAACAAGCCATAACCAGGGGTGCAATGTATATGAGCAACACAAGATTAGTGTTCAGAAGATAGGCAGTTCAACAGGGGGAAAAGACTAGCTCAAGAGAAAAATAGGCAAAGGATGAATGGGCTATTCATACGAGCCCATTTACATTCAAATGTTTATGACATATAAAAAGATATACAACCACAATAAGACTTCAAAAAGTCATTAAGTATCATTTTACACTCACAAAAGTGACGAAAATTTAAAAGTCTGACAATCCCAAGTGTTGAGGAGGATGTGGAATAATAGAAGTTCTCATAATCAATAACCATTTTGGAGAGCAATTTGGTCATATCTGGTAACAGTGAAGATAAACATTTTCTTCAACCCAACCATTCCTCTTCTAAGCAATGTGTCTAGAAAACTCTCACATATTGCAGAAGAAGACAGTATAAGAACATTTTATTTATGATAGAAAAAAAATGGGAACAAATGCTCAATAACAGTAAAATGAAAAAAGTACATTGGGCTATAGTTCATAAAATGGGATACTACATAGCAGTTAAAATGAATGACTTACAGCTACATCCATTAACATTGATAAACATCAAAAATATAATATCTAACAATGAAAGGAAATTGCATAATGTAAACAATATGATATCACACAAATTTTAAAATACTCAGACAGAATCTGGGTTATGTACACATACATATGAGGATATTTGAAAAAGCTCATGGAAAAATAGAATTATAAGATAACATGAATCTTTCCATGAACTTTTTGAAATACTCTTGTATGTAGTAAGATAGAAAAACATTCATGGGAGGGAAGGAAATAGATTAGGGATGGTACACAATGGCCTTCAATAGCATCTGTGAAATTTTATATTTTTTTAAAAGAAAAACAACCTGAAGCACAAACTGCAAAATATTAAGATTTGACAAAACTGGTTGGTATACACGTGGACAACCAGTATTCACTATTACTCTCATCTTATTCTCTGTTACTCTCATGTTATTCTCTATAATTTTATGGCTTAAAATAATAAACTTAAAAAAGTTAGGCAAAATGTCATCATTGCCTACTATCCTAATTAATATTAATTCATTTCCTTGTCAGTAAAAATACCAGTAAATATATTTAATAATTCTCATGGACAACTTTATATAGGGAAAAAAAAACCAACGACATGGTAGCTTAACTAGTCTTTAGATATTATAATTAAGTCACTAAATATTTGAATGGTAGTTGAATGGTAGTTGTTTTCTTTGTTTTTTCCTTTGGGATGGGAGAATTTTGAAAATATAATGATGGTTAGTGATTTTATTTCTCTTATCAGAGACTATACATTCCTAGTTACTTCTGAAGCTGTTTTCCATAAAAGCACCATACCTATTGTCTTACAATATCTTATCTGATTTAAACCCTTGGGATTTTTTTTAAGACATTTAAATTTACATCTCTTCAATCTGCTTTATTTTGTTTTCATTCCAAAGATCTCCAATACCTGACAGCCTGCATATCCAAATTTCCAACTTCCATACAGATCTGAAGCAGCAGACATGGGATAGCCAATGCTACTGACCCCTATGTCAGTAACAGCCAGGTTAATAATAATTGCATTCGTGGGTGTCCGAAGTTCCTTGTACTTAATGAAGATGCCCAGAACTATTATATTGCTGAGAATACTTATCATACCTGAGAACACACACACAAACATCATGCACTTTGTTTAATTTGAATGTTTAAAAGTACAATCAAAATTAAATATTTAAGCCCCTCCAAAAACATAGCAAATCCATTTCAGTTCACTTATTTGAAGAGCTCCTGCTGTTCTTAAAACTGCTTGTAACACCTTTACGGCCCTTCTGTGAAGTAGAAATAAGAAAATTCAGACACAGAGAATCTGCTGATTGCATAAACCAGCACTGAAAGTTGCTTTTAATATCGTCAATATTAAACACTCTGTCTTTGAAATTCCTTCCGTGGCTTTTATGATAGCACCCTGTTGATTTTTAGGATTTATGAATGACTAGCCATACCCAAACATTGTCAGTGCCCCAGAGGTGGCTGGACTCGAGTGGACTGATGACTAAACTTATCAACCAGAACACTATTGTAGTCATTTACAATGAGAAATATTGTTGAGTGGACTGGATCTGCATGTCAGTCTGATCAACATCCCCTGCCTGCTGCAAAGGACGCCTAAGTTTCTCATAAACCAGATGTGGGCCACACTAGGTACTAACGCTGAGGGTGGGCTGCGAGGGGCGAGGTATGAATAGAGTTCAGTGGAGAGGCCAGAACCGTTACCGGTATCTTAGGGACTAAAGGAGGGCTACACAACAGGCAGGAATAGAGTCGTGTTCCATCCTGAAGAGAACTACTCGGAGAGCAATCCCCAGCTCTTGTCACAAAGAGAGGGAAGGTTTCCAAGCACCAGCACACAAAAGTATCAGCTAAGAACTTCTATTATATCTTGGCACTTCAGCCAAAACTTCTGTCTTAGCATCCTGTTACACTTATCTTCCAGATTTCTGTTTTTTCCCTTCCATGCTTCTGGCAGAATAAGCTTGCTACAACTAGAATTAACCTCGGCTCCTCTCCTCCTCAAAACTTCCAATCCTTCCCACTGCCTGTGGATAAATATCCAAAAGTCCCAACCTGATATTTCAGGCTCTTTGCCTCAATCTGTTGTCACCCTCTCTATGCAAAGTTCCACAAGTGTCAAACAAACCCTCCATTCTAGTTATTCATCAAATACACCATGCTTGTTGTGAAGTTTGACTCATATTTCTTCCACTTGAAACACCCTATTCCTTTCTTCTACCTATCGAAATGCTATCCATGCTTCAAAGTTCAGCTCAAGACTAATTCTGCCCCAAAGCCTTTTCCTACCCACACTGTATGCTCTTCCCTAAATTCCCAAGGTATTTACTTACACTATACTTAATCCTATGTGATGCTATATTACTTAACTCTTCTGTATTCCTTGTCTTCCCATGTAGATTTCAGGCTCCTAATGATTTCTATGTTCTTTGAGTATGTGACATGCAGCAGATTTATTTAATAAATTGACCACAACTAAAACTTATATTACTTAATTTCTATTATTCCTTCAAGAAAATTAGCACACAAATGATAGAAAATTTGATGATTATTTGGCTCTATTTTTGGCATCTAATTTTGTGACATGCATACAAGAAATACTCCAGAAAACTCAATGAAATGAAGAAACTTTCTGGGTTGGCTATGGATTCAATGACTTAAAAAGTCAGATTAAAAACAGTGCAGTAAACTGCTGCCTATAACCAGAATAAGGCAACTATGCTTTGGGGGGTCTTGAATATAATGGGCACTATGAGGTAAACAATACAGCCCTTTTCTCTGTTTTCTCTGCAGCTGTCTCAAGCACTCTGCCTTATTTCCCTAGCTGTAGGTGTTTTCTCATAAGCAGACAATAGAACACTTAAGTTAGGCCTTGGTTCAGTCCCATCTCTCCGGCAGTCTGAAGGCTAAGCCGCACTTGACACAGTCCTCTCCTTCACTCTTGAAACTTTTCCCCTTGGCCTCTTTGGCTTCCCTCCTATCTCTGGCAATCCTTTTAATCTACTTCCTGGCTTGCCTTTCTTCATCTCTACCATGTTAAATATGAGCATTGTCCAACTTTCTGTCCCCTTTCTTACAAGCAACACATTCTCTGAGTGATTTTTTCATATCTAAGGCTATGTGCTGCTATTTTCTAGATCAGTCTCATAAAATACAAACCCATGTGTCCAACTTTTTACTGGACATTGCTCTAAGTAAACTCAGAGACTTCCTCCTGCCCCAAACCTGTTCTTCCCCATGTGTGTTCCTACCTAGGTGAATAGCATCGACGTCTATTCAGTAGCCCAAAAAAGAAACCTAGAAGCATCTGTGATGCTCTCTCTCCTCCTCCCGCAATCATCAGTTCTGTCTTTGAGCTCTTGAATGTACCTATTTTCTGTCCCTACTGCCATTACCCCCCTTTCAGAATCACTGCAATGGTCTCCTACAAAGTTTCTTAGCTACCACTGTAGCTCATTTCAAAAATGCAGATCGGATCATGTCATTCCTACTTACAACCCTTTAGTGACTATCACCTTAATGGTTTACATGCTTACTCACTGCCTGGAACTCAGCCATCTTCTTCAGCTTATCTCTCACCCTTCATTTTACAACTCATCCATAATGGATTTATTTCTGATCCTTAAATTCACCATGCCTTCCTATCTCCCAGCTTTAATTGGGGAAAGGGAGAGTGCTTAAGTATACTAAATTAACAAAATGTGTGTTGCGCTGGAAGTTTGTAAAAGTTTGTAGGAGCTAGAATCTAAATGGAAGGTTAAATTAAAAGTAAAATCAAAAATGAAAAATCTAAATAGACTCTTGGTAGAAGTAACAAATTAAAGGGTGCTTTGACTGCACCCTTTTCCTCATAGTTTTGGGTTTGATTTAAGAGTTTAAGCAGATTTTATTAAAGGAGTGAGTTTTACTAAAGGATCTAAGAAACAGTATGCTTGATAACAGGGCAGAGCAAAAGCACAAAAAAGTTAGATATGCTCCCTTCAGTTCATCCACCAAAAACACAAACAAATGAACACATACTCATGGCATACTTTGACAAAACTGATCCTTGTAGTATATATGAGGGCTCTAGAGCCAAAATGCCTGGGTTCCAATCCTGGTGTGACTACTTAGAAGAAGTGTGTTGGGCAAGCTTTTTAAACTCTTCATCTGTATAAACAGGGAAATAAAACTAAAATGTAGCTCACTGAATTAGTGTAAGGATGAATTATTCTGTACATGTGAGGTTTTAGAACAGTGCTTGGTGTATAGCAAGTATTCAAATGGTAACATTAGAACTAGTAGTAAGCTTACTATTATTACTACTGTTATAGGGATAAGAACCAGATAGAACATTTTCTTAGGAAATTTCCTTTGAATGATACTTTTGTAACCAAATAAAAAAGGATAGCTTTTATTGGTCATCTACAAAAAACTAACTAAACTGAAAGCTTTTATACAAAGTATTTTCATGTAGTTATGATAATGATATTTTCTCTTAAAATAGTACATTGTTTTCTCATACAGTTGCAACACAAAAAAAAAAAATCAAAAATAGAACATGTCCAGTACTTATCATAGAGAGGTATTCAAATGAATGAGTTAAGATGTCACTAAAATTACAAAAGAGGAATTCAGTTTCTAGCACATAAAGTAATACTCTGTGAATTGTGAAGGAAAAAAAACTAAACAATTACAAAGAATAAACTGGGTACAGGATTTGTTGTACTTTTCACTCTACTTTTCAGTAATGTTTGAAATTTTTCTTAAAAGTCAATCCAAAAAATAATGAAGCCAGTATAACAAAGTATCACTTTTAAAGCTCATTACTGAGCATGAAGTTGGAAATTGACTGCTCAGCATAAAAGTTACATCACAATTCAATCAATAGGTAAAAAAGATAAACAATTTCTACTGTCATTTCCCCCACATCTTCTTTTTCTGCACACAAGCCTTTATTTTAATCCAATATTTGCATCAATGAGCATGCGTATGTAGGGAAAAACAAATATTTGTCCAACACCTACTGTACGTGTCACTGAGGTGGATTTATGTGTCCTTTAATTTTATTCCTCACAACAATAATGACAGGTGGCTTATTCTTATCCCCATTTTACAGATAAGAAAATGGAAGAGCAAAAAGATGGGGAGGTGCTCACAGTTGCAAAGATACTAAAAGATGAAATCCAAAGCTCAAGAGGTTTCCAATATAGCATTCTGGAACAACCTGAATTTTCACATTCTGCCCTCCATGACAATAACTCTGCTCTCTCATTTTAGGGCTTTAATCTTCTTTCCAGAACCTTCTGATCTTTAGCTAGATTCCACTACCAAGAATGAAACTATGAAAATTATCTATGAGAAATACTACAAAAATGCATTTTTGCCATGGTGTAAACATTCCAATAAGAACTTAATTTGGCAATGTAATAACAAAATATATGAATTTTTGTAAAAGAATCATTTTATAGAAAACTTTTCTATAAAAGTGTCACTTCACTGTTCTCACATTATGTATGAAAACTCAAAATAACCCGTGACATCAACCACCACTAACAATACTTTCACTTTTTCTCTCACCTACATTCTCTTACTTCATAGCCCAGAAATAGAATATTATCCTCAATTACCATGTGAGCAAGCCAACTCAGAAACAGGTGACTTGAAGTTGACCAATATGGAACTTGAATTAATACATGCTCTTTCTATACCTTTACGCTGAAAACCTCTGCTTATCTCAATGCATTCTAAAGCAAGGTAACTATTAATAGAGTAATTAAACATCCATACCTGCCATAATCAAGTAAGTTGCAACAATATTGTGTTCAGTCTGTGAAAAGACTGAGCCATCTTCATTTTTAGAGTCTGAATTGTTGCCTAAATTATTCCTTAGCATTTTGAAGGGAAGATATTGAGACAGCCTTCATAAGTCTTCAATAACTATGAACTATTTTAAGAGCCACTGAAGAAAGATTTTTCTAGACCAATCATTTCCACTTAGAGACCTCAAAGAAGGGCCTTTTCATAGAGGCCCTCCCTTAACAAACTTAATTGGGCTAACAAGGAAAGGATTTTAATTCCCAGAACAAGGGAAAAGCTTATTAATAAACCAAAAAGAAATACCAAACACCACAAATTTTAACCAATTTGGGCATCAGTCTTATATCCAAGGAGATTATCAAGCACACACATCCCACTTAAACAATAAACAATATCAGAAAATCAGTTCAGGATCTGATTTAACTGATTTCTGCTGGAAATCAGTTCTGAAATTAAAAGCCAGCCTTAGTCCTTTAAAACCATTCAGATTAAGGTCTGTTTTCTGTTGATCCTTCAAGTTTTGCCATTTCAGTTGTTTTTTTCTTAACAATTTAAATATTAGAGATAAAGAAGTAAATTCCCCTCAAACTTCCAAATCTCACTCCCCTAACAGTTCCAATATTATTTGGTGTATATCCTTATGCTTTTCTTTGCTTATACAAACATATATTCATACAGGGTTTGAAGTTTCCACTTTCTTCCCCTCTAAAACAAAAATGAGGAGATATATTTATATATATATATATTGTGTGTGTGTGTGTGTGTGTGTGTGTGTGTATTTAAAAACATTATGCAACTTGTTTTCCCCTAAAGCCATATCATAAATTCCAGGTCAATAACCTAATTTATTAATACCTATGCATTTCAAAGCGTGGATAAACCATGATCTACTCCACCATCTACCTGTCAATCTACCCTACACTTTGATATGCACGAGTAACTAACATTATCTGATGATAGTATTCCTAACATATCAGCAAAGTACCTGGTTTCATTTACTCATATTGTAAAATACAGTGTAATTCTAACATGATGGTACTTCAAAAAATTCATGGATTCACATTCTTTTAATTTTATTTTTCCATGAACTTTTTGAAGTACTCTCTATTCTGGATTGTTATAACCTGAAAAAATGGGTTACAATCTACCATGAACATGTAGTTAACATAATCTCTACTACCTTTTTTTTTCCATATTGTTTGCCATGTAACATTATTAAAATCTGATTCTTCTCAGTAGTGAATTTCTTAACATCAGTAAAACATTAGAGAAATGCTCAAATGCATCAGTTAACAGTGTAAGCATATAACAGAACCACTAGAGGGCTATATTTACTCACTTTTATAAATCTTAGAATGGCACAGGAGGAAGGAACCTAATAATCCTTTTGCCTCAGCTCTTACCTGTATATAAACTCAAGCTGATCTCTCCCAAGTCTTATGGCTACCAGTACTCAGATTTTTTATAAATGTAAAGTAATAACTATATTAAAGGAAAGTGAATCTCATACAAAGTATCACAACACTTCAAATGACCTGAAAGCAATAAACATACCTTTTAAAAAACTATGCGCTGCTGGGTTTTAAGTCTTTTCCTTCTTGTTTTCATTCAATATGTAAAATAAGACTTTATTGCCTAGTTGTAGCATCCATGTACAACTTTCCAGAAATAATTATTTTTATTTATAAGAACTGAAGAAAAATAATTCCAAAGATGGCCATCTTTCTGCTGTAGATGGTTTTTCAGATAATGGGTGAGGTAGGAGCATCAAAGTATTTTTCATGCTTCATGAGTGATACAGAAAAGCTATACTGGGGTGAGGCTTAGAAATACTGAGAAATACAGTGATAAACATATCCTGTTTACATAGCTCATGATTCTTTAATTCCGTATCCTTCAATTGTCCTAAAGCCACTCCACCTTTCATAACTCTTCCCAAATTTTTAGAAAATCAGAATGTTACTCAGTTATCAACTCAAATGATTTAAAATGTGAAAAATCATCAAAATTTTTTGCAATGGAACTTGGTGTTAGTTACCACAGTACCCTAAATTCACTAATATTAGGATCCCTAAATGTGAACTTGATTCAAAATGAAAAGCCCCAAAGGAAACCCACAAAGAACCATCCTTCAAGGAAGAAAGGGGAAAAATAAGATGGGGAAATAAAAGTTTAAAGATGGCCAGTGGCCAAAAAATATATACCTAAGGCAAAAGATGAAATTCCCAAGTGGCTTGTCTACTAATCTATACATTACTTCCATCATTGCCATTTTAGACAATGCCATTGCCCCTCTCATGCTCACTGTCTTTTAAAAACCAAGAGTGAAAATCCTGACCTTAACACTGTTATCCCAAAGATTCTAAATCAAATAGCCTCCTCCCTTCCTAAGTTGTAAAAGCATAACCGCCTTTTAAAAAAGTATTTTTCAATGTATTTATTCATCATATAGTTTTCTGGCCTATATATATTCATTAATCAAAAAAGATAAGTAAAATCCAAAATACTGACATAAGCAATACTATATGCTACTTGAATGAGCATTCAAAAGTTAATCGAACATGATAGAAAACTTAACAAGTGATGTAGAAACATAATTCCCTCTGAAGCACGTGAGGGAGGAAAAAAATCAAAATGGCAGGATAAATGGTTCCATACCATGGTATTCTAACTTGCTCTCATGGTTATATCTTGATAGTACACTAGCAATGGTGACCAAAACCAATTTCACTTGTAACAGCCCTACCCAGAAATATGAGTATGTAGCAGACAATCAAATACTGACTTATGGTGAATAGTCATCTTAAACCTTTAGAGTCCCATTTAAAAAGTAAAAGTAAAACAAGAACAATCAGTAAAACTTTCAATATTCCATGTACGTTGAATGAGAAAAATTTTCTTCAGAAATTTCTTGAACTATAGTTCTCAACTGAACAGAGCTCCTCCAACTGTAACAGATTCATAATACTAAAATGTTAAAGTCAATTGTTAATTTCAATTAGAGAAACTGTTTCACTTACTCTGATTTATGTACTATAACAAAAAAGGGAAATGCAACAAAGGATGCTAATATTCTCATATACAAAAGGCAAACATTTTGAAAGGGGGTGTTAATTCATAAATAACCTTGAAGTACTACTCCAATAGCCTATTTTTTATAAGATCAGTAATATATGTAAACAAATCCTTTCTTTTACCTGCAATCCACTGAGTCTGAGCTTTTACTGTTCCTTTTAACTTCAAAAATAGGTTTGGTTTAATAAACACACTCGAAATAACTTAAAGGAATATACATTTTATTTTAAAAACTCAAATATGCTTCAAATGAAAACTCCTGTCCATTTATTAAGCACCCACAGAGTGCCAGGCACTATACAAAATATTAAAAGACTTGCTCATGCTCTGTTAGAGCAAAACTGACAATTCTGTTACAGTCATTTTTGCATGTCGTTGACATTTTTAGCTCCACTGTCATAAAATGACCAGATCTTCAAGACTTGATCAAGAAGCAAGTTCCCAATCCACAGAAGTAGATCATGCAGGTTAATGCAGAAGTCAACCGGTGGTCTGTCAACTATTACACTTAATGTCCTCTACCTGATTAAGAGAAAATTAAAGTATTAAGGTATATAAAATGGATTTTTAATAGCACTATTACTCAATCTCAAGTTGAAAATCTGCGTTAGTTCCTGTAATATTTAGCAAAACTACTTTACCAAATTTAACTTCAGTCACATTAGACCTTTTTATTTTTCAATACAGCAAAATAAATTAGAAGTAGGTAAAAAAAAATTAAAAGGGAAAAGCAAGAAAGAGTGATACAAAATGAAGCTGTAAACTAAGCTAAAGCAAGGAACACCACAGTGTTCTATATAGTTGCTGGAAGAGAGAAATAAACTTAAAAAGAGAAAATAGCAGACAATATCAATTATAAAAATTCAGTCATTTAAAAGTCATTTTTTTCACTCACCTCTGAAACCACCACCCCCTCTTCCTCCTCTGAAGCCCCCACCTCCACCTCCTCTTCCACCTCTAAAACCACCTAAAAAAAGGAAACATTTATCAACTAACTGTAGCTTCTCACATTCTGGTAAGCCTACAAAGATCAATACAATTCCTACAATTATAAAGAATAAATATAGATTCATATTGTATCTTGCAGAAATTTTAAAAAGATAAAAACGGAAAAACTGTAGTATTATACCCAACTGGGCAGTCAGCTAAATCTCCAGATTACCACCTTTTAAACAAGGTATTTCATTTTAATGAATTAGAAAAGCTTGTTACTTTAAAGTATAATTTAGTCCTATGGTTAAATGTATGATTATCTCAGCTTTTGCTTATTATAAATACTTTTTTGGCTGAACTTAAGGATAGTTTGACTGAATTGACTTTTAATCCTAAGAACAATGGGTGGCAGATATGGGTGGTTTTATTCCGGGGGTACTATAGTAAATATGATGTTTACCGTTAACTGAGCTACATATGGACCACAGCTAATGCACACATGTTGATGATCCTTGAAATTTTAAAATTTCCTACGCAATTTCCTATTATCCAACAGACTGGTTTCCTATTTTTCTTTTTCTTTTTTTGGCTTCCTATTTTTTAGTCTCCATTTTTACTTATTTTGGGGACTAACTTTGTAAGGAATACCTGAATTAGAAAAAGGAAACAAACATATATCTATAAAATGCTGGTATAAAACTATAAAGGTTTAAGAAAATAGACTAGTTGTATACTTTAAATGTTATATGAGACTGAACATAGAATAGTAATAAGGGGAGAAATAAGTTTGTTCAGGTCCCTTTAAGAAATTACCTCCTACCTAGGTAGATTCAAACAAGTATGTTTATAGAAAGAAAAGATGACTCAACTGAGAGAAGCAAGGTGAAAACAGAGTTCTCTATCTTTTCTGATCCAGTAACAAAAGCTGTCCACGCCCAATTTTCAGCTGCTCTCCCTTCCCACTCTGGCTTTGCCATCACCACCTTCACTCACCTAGCACAGCCAATGCTGCAGCCTCACCCACCCCAACCCTGCCCATCACCCATCTTGCCCATAATGATGAATGTGCCTAAGCCGTGGGGAAACATATATACCAAAATAGTGAAACCACAGCAATGAATTTACTGGTAATAGTGCCTGACATCACATCAGAAGATATGGGTTTTAATTCTGGGTCTGCCAATTGATGAGGGCAAATTAACTTCTGTAAGCCTATGTTTCCTCATCCATAAAATAAGAATATTACCTTTCTCAAACAGTTTTGCTGAGTATTAAAAGAATATATATGGATATCTGCCAGCCGCCAAAAAAAAAAAAACATATATATACACACACATGAATATTAAAAGAATATATGATCAGATCCCCATACCAGCCAGCTGCCCAAAACAAAAAAAGAATACATGACCAGCTCTTGGCATACAGTAAATACCCAATGATATTAACTAAACAACTAAAATTCAGTTATGATAATCTTACACTTTATTAAAATGGCCAAAAAACCATGAATAACCCAGAGATGAAATCCCTCAAAAGAATACTTCATTAGATTTTTTATTTTTATATAGTTGTTGAAACAAAGCATTATTACAATGGGCAGTCTGCCAATATTTAGAAAGCAGTTTTACTAATAAGAAATAAATATGAGAGGTTTGCCTATGTATAAAATTAAATTGTACTATATGAATTAGCTGAGTCTTGGAAATCTCATTAGAAATTTCCCTCCACAAGTAACTTACCTCCTCTACCTCCACCTCTGCCACCTCCTCCTCTACCTCCTCCACCTCGACCTCCCCTGCCACCGCCTCTTGGAGGTCCTTTTTCACCTGGAGGTCGAGGCAAAAACCTCTGCAGTGGCAGCAGCTTATATGGGTCTATGTAAAACTGGAAGTATAATGGAAGCAATTAGTGTGATGACTTGGGGGATAGTACAGCATAATCATTAAGAACCTACATGCTAAAGATAAAATTGCCTGGGTTCAAATCCCAGCCCTATCACTTTTTACTGTGGAGCTCTGGGCAGTGACAATTTCTTAGTACATTAGTTTTCTTATCTGTAAAATGTAGATAATAAAGTATCTACCCCACATGGTTGTGGGAGGATTAAAAAAGTGATACATATAAGGACTTATACTTTGGCACACAATAAGCATTATATGCATAGAAAAAAAAAATTAAGACCAATTCAATCTCATGTCTCTTTTGAAACAGATAATGTCTGCTTAAAATTAACTACATTTCCACTCTTTTGAAATACATAATGCCTCCTAAAAATTAACTACATTTTCACAAGAAAAATAAAACTATTAAAAATGTAGCATTAAAGCACAAAATAAAGCATTAGCATACTTGATATTTAAGAATTTAATAAAGGATCATATAAATACTTACTGAACATACAAAGTAATGGAGGATATACAGAAACTAAACCCATCCTATACTTGGGGTTGAAGAGTAGTAGTTTTCAGATAATGGTATGTTTGGGAGTATATTGTTTCACAATTCTTCTACACCAAACATGAATGGGGGCTTTGAAACTGTAATATATTACTTACAGTAAGATGTCTGTATATATTACTTATAATAAGATGTCTGTATCCCTCTCTAAATATCACTTTATTACTCTTCTTCCCCTCACAGCCCATCATCTCAAAAATATTGTCTAGATCACACTGTCCAATTTGGAAGCCACTAGCCACATGTGAATATTTAAATTTAAATTCATTAACAATTAAAAATGCAGTTCCTGCATCACGTGAGCCACATTTCAGGTACTCAGTAGCTACATGTGGCTAAAGGCAGAAAGTTCTATCATTCCAGAAAGTTCAACTGGATGGCACTGGTCTACAGACTTTATAATAATCTGGGTTGGGTAAGGAGGGTCTGAATTTAAACGTAGCAGTGAATCTGGAAACCAGAAGAGGTAGAATGTACCCAATTTAGCATCCGTGATAAAAAACAAAAACAAAATACTAAATAATAACCCTCAAGTAAATAGCACTGTGAGAAAAGGCAAGGATCCGATCAGTTTAAGTGGCTATTACATGCAATTTTGTTTTTTCAGGTCACCAGACGAGAAGCCTTTCTTAGGACTGTTTATTTCTAGGCTCTTCAGCTCCAAGCATGCCTGAAGCAGAGCAATTTCCTGTTGAGTACTAGACAGGGTTTCTACAACCAGTAGCCATATACTAACAACAAGGTTTCGTCTCCATCTCATTTCCTATTCCAATCTGGCTTCTGGGCTCACCACTCCACTGGCTCCATGACTCCTTGACCTCCATGTTGCTAAAAACTACTTCGCAGCATTTTGCCACAGCTGAGCACTCCCTCTTCGAAACACTCCGTTTTCTCAACTTCTGTGATGCCACTCGGACACACTGGTGGTTTGCCTCCTTTTTTATTGGCAATTACTTCTCAGTCTCCACTGAGAGATTTAAATTTGGAAGGTGCCCCAAAGCCCTTCATAGGTACTCCTTTCCTCTCATTCTTTCTTTCTAGACTGTAGACGGTCTGTACACTGACAGCTTCCATATTCTATCTCTAGCCCAGACCCTTCCATTGAACTCCCAACCATCTGAGTATCTCAAAAGTACCTCAAACTCATTATTTCCCAAACCAAACTCATTATCTTCCCCTAATTCCCCTCTTCTCCAGAGGTGCCCATTTCAGTAAATGGTATGACCATCCACAAACATGTTGAAATCAGACATCTGAAAAAAGGTGATATTTTTTACTTCCTCAACTTCAATAGCCAATTAATTTATAAGTCCTATTGATTCTATTTCCTTTATCTCTCATAAATCCATCCACTTTTCCCCATGTCCACTGTCACTTCCCTAGTCCAAAATATCATCTCTTCTAGGACTATCACAATAGCCTCCTACCTGGCCCCTTCACACACAGTACTGACTCCTTACTAAGGTGCTTTTTTATTTTTCCACAGTGCCCTTTTTAAGCATAAATTTAACTGTATTACCTTGTTATTCAAAAACAAAACAAAATTAAAACTAAAGTCTAAACTCTTTCCTATGACCTAAAGACTTAAGTAATCAAGCCCCTTCCTATCTCTCCAGTCTTAATTGACAACCTTCCCCATCCCTCCTAAATGTTCTATGCCCAAACTACACTTCTGCTTTTTTGGATCCTTCAAGTTGCTTGCTGTCTTAGGGACTTTGCACATACTGTTTTCTCTACTTGGGATTCACTTTCCCCTTCTCTTTGACTAGTTCAGTGGTCAAATTTCTAGGAGTGAGATCTAGAAACATCTCTTCTTAAAAGCTCCCCCAGATAACTCTGATGTGCAACCAGGTATGGGAATCACTCCTACTCAACTTTCAGATATCAGCTTTAAGCTCACTTTCTCAGGGAAGTCTATAGACTAAATTTGATCCCACTATAAAGATTCTTATGCAAGCTATACTTTTCCTTTGCAGCATATACCACGTTACTGAAATTCTTGTGAAATCATTTAATATATATACATTTTCTTCAAATAATGTTTTATAATTTAACATTTTACCTAGAATGTTTAGTCAGGTAAGCTTTTCAATAAGAGTTTTACATAAACTAAAAAAACATATTCCAGCAGGTACAAAACATCTCATTTTAGTGATATAGTGGAGGAGTCTCAAGTACCCCAAGTAGGACTGTTCTAAGGTGTGTCATTCCCTTATAAAACAAAGGATCCTAAGTACCATAAGCTTGACTCACCTTCTGTAGTTTTTTAAAGGATGATGCCTTCATGTTTTCTGACAATTTAACTGAAAAATACTATTAATTTTATTAAGGAACAAATAAGCAATTAACATGAAAGAAGGAATAGAACCTTCTGAATTCACATATAATTTTTAAAACAAGGTTAGAGTATGTGGATATATATAGGAAAGAAATGCTCCTAAGGGAAATAAAGTTTAAAAACAATCAAACAAACAAACAAAAACCTTTCAATTCTACCATACTATTCCAGTGGCAGCATTATATCCAAAGCAAACAACTCAATCCTGTAGCACTTATCCAAATGGCCACCATTTCTAGAACTTTTGAAAAAAGAAGTCACCTTTGTAGGGCCTATCATTTTGATGTATATGGATGAATACATTCTCCCCTTTATGGTCAAATCTGTAACAATACTAATTTAATAAAGCAACAAGTTTTTATATTTAATTGCCTCAGAGGAAAAAAACCCAGTAACTTCTGAATGAGATTACTAGGTCTTCCAATTAAAAAGGATACAAAATCTCTAAGCTGTCCAAATATTTCATCCACTTTTCCAATTTGTTCTTTGTTTTCTAAATAAACAGGAGCGTTGAAATAAGGCACCTTATTTTCATCTGTGGTACATTTACAAACTATGTCATCTTCACAGGGATGCAGGAACTCTCCTAATACTGAAATAGTATAAGACAAAATTAAAATATAGAACTATTTCAAATGATATTGACCAACATCTTCTGGAAGTTTTCTTGACTACCTGGGATTTCACCATACCTGTTCTCCTCTGAGGCAGAAGAGTACAGTCATTAAGAGTGTGGACTTCCTGGGCGGGCATACCTTCTCCAAAACATACTAGCTATGTGACCTGGGGGAAGTTACCTACCCTCTCTCTGCTTCAGTGTCTTCATCCTTCATATGGAGCTAACCACATATAAGATGTATGTATACCTAATGTGTAGTACTGTGAGGATTAAGTGGAATAACAAATGTCAAGTGCTCATAACAGCACCTGGCACATTGAGACCACTCAATCTACAACAATTATTTTATTATAACTATTATTATCTGGTGAAAGACTAATGCTTCGTTCTCCTGGTTCTTCTTCCTTTTCCCCAACCTCTTAACTGTGATTCAATTATATTCTTGTCTTTTTTCCCTTCTTCCTTAGAACGTATCCATTCCCACTAACACCTCTTTACCAATAATTCTCAATCTTCTTCAGGGAGGTCTGTAATCTCAAAATAACTACCTGTATTCCTAACTGTCAGCCCAAACTAAAATACTTCTTCCATTCCTGCAAAACCAACTCTCCATCTATACTACCCAAGCTCAAAACCTAAAACCCTTTATTCCCAGTATTAGTCAAGTTCTACTGGTTTTGCTTCTTTTGAAATCTCTCTCCCGTCTAGCCCTTCCTCTTTTTTCTTTTCTTCTCACTGCCACCATCCTAAATCAGGCTCTCAATGGACTGTCACAACAGTTTGTGGGCTGGGATATTTGACTGTAGTTATTTCCCTCTTCAAATAATCCTGCATACTAATCCAACTAATTCTTAATTAGACAGTTTATCTTCTGTCCTCTTTAATATAGTAAGTTACTACTGCCAAACCTCCCTGTCTTACTTTCTGTGACTTCTACCCCACCTCACTGATAATTACCAGAATATTACTCTAATCAGGTCTTCTTCCTGACTTCCCCTACCATAGTTTCCTTCCTAATCAATATGTTTTCTCACTTCTCTCACTTTTGGGTAATAACTGAAAGCATGTGCCTTGGAATCAAAAACTTGGCTTTGTATTACAACTATATCACATCCTAAAGACTTATCACCAACCTTATGAATCTAGCAAAGAAACTTAACTCTGAATCACGTTTTTCTCATTTGTAAAATGGGGATAATAGGGGTAAGCACTCAATATTGCCAATCTCATATTTTCCTTTCTGCCCAAGTTCAAATTAAGTGTCCTTCAGCTTTTTGATCTCCCCCTTACATGCTACAGTACAACTGTAAGTCAGTTTACAGCACTCTCCACACAGACTGGCTTCCCCCACCAAGCTGCAATCTCCCTACCAGAGCTAGATCCATCCTTCAGCACCTGACTCCCAGTCAAACTTGCAGACTAGTAACACAAACCCACAATCCACCACCCAAGTGGGCTAAACTTTAAAAAAGACATACAAACTACACGTTCTGGAGGTCCTTGGTCTTGGCCTTTGTTAAAGCCTCCGCGGCCACCCCCTCGACCAAATCCTCCTCTGCCGCCTCCTCTGAAATTGCCGCCGCCTCCCCCTCGGAAGTGATTGTTGCTGCTGCCTCCACGGTTGAAGCCGCCACCTCCACCACCTCGATTAAATCCTCCACGACCTCCGCCTCGAAAAGACATACTCTGTCCTACCTAATGGGAAAAAAAAAAATGGTCCGTGCCCTTTGATCACTATGGCCTCTGAGTCTACCCCTAACCCCTCTGAGCCTTGGTCAGAACACCATAAAAGGGGACAATAATAGCAGCCCTGCCACCTCGCCCACGGCCGGACCGCCAGTGACGAACCCGATGAGAAGTGTTACCTCCCCATGGCCCGGTGAGCACCGGCCTACCACACACCAGCCTCGCCGCCGTTGGGTGCCTCCTCCCCCAGAAGACAGCAAGGTCTTCACACCCCATCCCCTCCCTCCCGCAGCTGGGTTCCGCGTCCTGCATTCTCAGATCCTCCCGCTTGTATGGTCACTCACCGGCGCCACGTGCACCTCTGGCTGCGGCCTTGCGCGCACACCCACCCTCCGGGTACTTCCGCCGCACTCGAACCTCCTCGGCCACCGTACCGGCACAGTAAAAAACAGAAATTCGAATAGCTGGTTTGCAAAAAAAGCCAGTCACTGGCGAAACAGCGACACCGTCACCTTTCCAAAACAGACATCAGCGCCGGAAAAGTAATAATACCATCTAATTTCAACCACTAGTTTACGATCGTGAAGTCAACTTTCCTAGAAATAAATGGCGGAAGTGACGCACAAGGGCGGGGTCCTGTTGCAGCGTGTCGTCACCGGAAGTGCTGCAGCAGTGTTGCCCTTGGAGATAGCTGGAGTTAGGAATCCGCCCCCTCTCCCAGAGACCGCTCGCGTTGTTGTGTGAGGCGTGATCGCGCCTGCAGTCGGAGCTGCCTGCTGTGGCGCTGTTGCTTCTCATGCTGCGGGATGATTTCCATCCTCGCTCATCAGTTAGTCGCCAACTCCAGTAACTGTGCGGCCACATCGCTGAGGCGTTCTAAGCCTCTCACTTCGCAGAGGTGGGTCTGGCCATGTCAGAACCTTCCACAGCCAGCGGAAGGGTTCATCTTCGTTCTTTCGAGTTCTGTGTTTTTCCCCGGCGTTTTGAACTACGCAACATTGTGGGTTCAATTGCACCTGTTCTTTTGTCCTATGTTTTCGCTAGTTAAAGGAAGAAAAGCAATGCGTGTGTGTGTCTCTGTGCATTTTTTAAAGAAACTATGTTATCCGTAGAATGCCAAACCGTCTTTTTATCTTTTGTACCAGACAATTTATTCATTCGTCAAGCGTTTTAAGCACCGACAGGCTGTGCACCAGTGCATATGGAAGCTCCTCTCCCTCCTCTCTTCCTAAGCCCTTGCTATCTGACATAAGCTCTCCCCACATCCGCCACAACTTCTCCCACAAATAAACGTAGTGACCTCCCATTTATGAAATTTGGTTGGTCTCTCTCATACCTGAATTCTCTGAGACCATACCTTAATATATGGCACAGTCCGTCATCACAAAGAAATGATTTAAGTTCTGTAATAATGAATGTTAATTACCCTGACTTGATCATCACACATTGTATACGTGTATTGATATTCAACTCTCTACCCCACAAATATGTATAATCAATACGTTTCAATAAAAAAAATTTGACACGGTCCACGGCCTCTTTGAAAGACAGTGGAGATTGGTACCTATTGCAGAGAGTTATTGTAATTTGTATTTTGAAAGACCTTTGTAATCTTTACTATGGAAATATGAGAAATTGCAGTACATATTCTACACTAAAGTATAAACTTCTTGAGAGAGCACCTAACGGTCCTATATATAAAAGTAATTTGATGAATGTTTTTCAATTCAGATTTGATCAACGTGCTTTAAAATGTATACATCATATAGGGATAGAATTATTCATAATTGCCCTGTTCTATTTTGCTTTGTGTCATTTAACATTCAAGTTCAGTGTTTCTATCTCCATTTGGTGTTCCACTATTATCTTGACTCAGTATAAAACTACTGAGGTGTTATGGAACCTTCAAGATCACCTGGCACCTGATTGATGTTAGGTCGTATGAGAACCCTTTTTCGGCCACGCCCCATCGTGGCGCTGGCTACCCTTCTCTTCCCCCTTTTTCCTTCCTGCGGTGCCACAATACCTTCCCGCCACCGAGAATCGCTCGCCAATCAGCGCAGGCTCCCTGCTCCTGGCCCCTTAGCAACATAATCCATCCAATCCCCAAACGCCCCGTGTCCCCTGTAAACCTATCAACTCTCTTCTAACCCTATAAAACAGATGTACTCGCTAAATAAAATCGGAATTTCTCTGGCAAGCTGCCTTGCATTTGTGCCTCATCCTTTCACCTAACCCCTTTATTTAACACATAAGGAACTGACATTCAGAAAAGTGAAGTAACTTCCCCAGCTAGTTAGAAGGGCAAATTGGAATCTCGGATTCTCACAGTTCTCAATTCTTTGCCCTCCTTCCCTGTCCCATCCTCCTCCCAAATTGTTTATCTTTTCATTTCTCTATTTGTCCTCGTGGTAGCATCATACTAAATACTGTTTTCTAAATACTGTTTTTTTGAAAGTACTCCCACAATTCACTTTTCAGCTAAAGCATCCTGTTAAGAACCAAAATCTGGATTAGTTTTCCTCTTATTGTGTAACAAATTACCCAACACTTAGTGGCTTAAAACAACAAACATCTTGCATAATTTCTGTAGGTCAGCTTAGTTGGGTAGTTCTGGCTCAGGGTCTCTCATGGGGTTGCAGTCAAGATGTCAGCTGGGACCACAGTCATCTGAAGTCTTGACTAGGGCGGAAATAATCTTTTTCTGAGGAGGCTCACTGACATGCCTAGCAAGCTTATGCTGCCTATTGCCAGGAGACCTCAATTCTTTGCCACATGGGCCTGTGTACAGGGTACTTGAATACTCACATGGCATGGCATCTGAATTCCCCCAGCACAAATAAAGCCATAAGATTTATGCATGTGGCAGGAGATTTATATGGTCTTTGTCCAGGTTTTCACACAGTTTTTTAAAAACATTATTGAATGAGTTGGCCTGTGTTTGATAAGGTTAGCCATTTTTGTAGCATCATACAGAACTTTTTTCATTTCAGCTCTAAGAGCTTCTGACACCAGCACTTCTGTGAGAAGAAAGCAGTGTGTTTTGGGGCCGGCTCGTGGCTCACTCGGGAGAGTGTGGTGCTGATAATACCAAGGCCATGGGTTCAGATCCCATGTAGGGATAGCCGCTTAGCTCACTGGGTGAGCATAGTGCTGACACCACCAAGTCAAGGGTTAAGATCCCCTTACCAGTCATCTTTAAAAAAAAAAAAAAAAGAAGAAGAAACCACTGTGTTTTGAATACAAGTACATCAGAATTTTCTTTTTAAAAAAAAAAAAAAGATGACTGGCAAGGGGATCTTAACCCTTGACTTGATGTTGTCAGCACCACACTCTCCCAAGTGAGCCATGGGCCAGCCCCACGAATTTTCTTTTTTTATGAGAGCTGAAAACTCCCAGGGAAGCTAGTCACTGATGGGGCACCATCAGGACAGGTACAAACAGTTCTTCCAAGATGTACTTTTTGTTTCCAATATGAAGATAACATTAGATATATCCACCTTTGCTTGTTTGAGGCAACATTTTATAGCAGAAAAATATTCTCAAATTTCATAATAATTTATAAATACTACACATGCTACCATTGTTCAAATCTAATGATTCATCAACCTGGGTAAGAAGTTGTTGGGGATTTGGGCGCTATTCTGCATCATGTGACATGTCTGTCATTAATCACATCAATTTGTCAAACTTTGTAAGTAAAATCTTTTTAGTTTCTCATATCCTGGTATTTTACTCTCTATAATTTTACATGCTGCAATTGTGAGGTTCCCATCAACTGTGGGGCTTTTTCCTTTTCCGATCAAAAAGTTCTGCTACTAAATATTTCACTTTCCTGACCTTTTCACTGAAGGTGGCTTTTTTTGAAAAAAAGCAAATTCTTTACTCAGGGTTTCCAAAGACCATTTAAAATTATCTGCTTCTTTTCTATGTAGTTAAGTGCCTTTTCAATTTTGTGCAGCCATTGCCGCATTTATAAGTTTTGGTTCTTCATTCTTTATCAGAACTACCAAGGCTTAGAATTCTTTTCCATCTCCCACCTTAACTTCAAAAATCAGCACATTGGCTTGTAAATCATATTTGTAAAACACAGGTGCTAAGAAAGTATAAAGCAAACTAAACAAGGAAATCACAAAAGAAAAATGAAATCTTCATAATACAATTCACCTTTAACCTACAAGCTCCATGTTTCACAATGTTTATGACATTAGCAAAACAACAGTGAGGCATCTGAATCATAGAACATAAAACTTCCTTCCTTAGAATGAAAATTTACCCCTGGATTTTCTATTACATCGGAGTAGCCCATTTGCTGATGTGAAGTATGCATAAAGCAAATGTACTTCACAGGGCCTGGTTTTCCAAAACCTTGCAGTTTCAAATATTGACCTTACAAAAAACAGGAAATTTCCCCCAGACTATTTAGTCTCCGTTGTAAAATAAAGAGTTGTAACACAGCAAGGTTGCTGGCTCAAAGACAGACAGGTTACTGATTGATATGTAAAGATATTGGGAAGCTGTGTAGGGAGAAGGAATGTTTGCTAGAATCAAGCTTTTGTTAATGGATGGACTTAATTAGATGTTACCAGCTTCTATTGGTAAACTTGTTAAACTGTACTTAGCAAAAATCCCACCTATGTCTCTTCCTGTAACTTCCTGGGCTGGAGAATAAATGCAGGAAGAGAACCCCAATTCGTGTTTAATTTCCCAAGTGGAAGGAATGCCTCAAGCTTGAGGGTTCTGGGACATTAACCCCTTTCTGGGGTGTCTCACTGCTCAGAAGAGATGGGCTTTAAGTAATCTTTGGCGGCTCCATCACCCAGGGGAAAAGGAGTGACAAATCCGTGGGAAGCAAAGCAACAGCTGTCTGTTGGCTTTGGGTAAGGGGAGTCCAAGAGGGGTGAGGAGATGTAATTCAGGAGAAAAAGGCTTACCTCATCAATCTATTGTTGCTCCTTCATTGCAATTCAGCACTTGCAGTTGTCAACAACCTGTCCAGTCTCACATCAAAAATTGAAAATGGACTCAACCAAATAAACAGCCATGCGGAGCATTGCCATATGGGTGAATGACCTCTATCGAAAATTGATAACAGAGCTACTTGATCATTATTCATCACTGTTAGGTTCGGCGAGAAGGAGAAAAAGGAGAGAGAGAGAGAGAGAAACCCGAGCCAGACACCATTTCAGCCAAAAAGCTTTATTTCACTAATGTGGAGGGAAGACTGAGCCAGATCAGTTCCCCACAACCAAAGAACACAGAAGGTTTATTAAACTTTTAGGGAGGTTTCTGACAGACTAATGGGCAATTTCGAAATCAGTGGTATGCAAGGTGACGCAGCCCTTGTGGTCCAATAACATCTGGTAGGTTAAGGCATAGGCTCTTGATTAGCCACTATTTCAGTACAAAGCATTCCAGCCTGAAGCCTGCTAAACACAGCCCACAAGACATTTTGATGATAACAGTAATGTTTACCCCTTCCCAGCAGAGGAATCTCAGTTCCCAAAGAAGGGAAAGGGGGAGGAAAGATGGAAATGCGCCGAAGCTAAGCCAGCCATGAGACCCAATGATCACGGCAAGTGCTGGCATTGCATGGAGGAGGAAGTTCAAAAAATGTAAAAAAAAAAAAAAATTCCCATCTTTTCTGGAGCCCCTAGTAACCTCTCTCAGATCCCCTAATGACATCTGCAGGAACCCTCACTAGACCACAAGCTTCTGAACAGTGGGAATCACATCTTATATGTGTTGGCATCCTAAGTATCTAGCATGGTGCCTGGAATAAAATTGATGCCCAATATTTGTTGAACTGAACTGAGCTCTTCTCTATATTTTGGATTTTTGCCCATCCCTTAAGATCCTGCTTGCCAACAAATGACCATAAAATGACAATCAAAGAGACAAAGAGATTATAAAAGAGATGGGGGGAAATGAGAAAGACGATAAGTGCAGACTAATTATGAGATTCAAAATCACTTCTTGGCCTTTGGCTAAGATCAAGTGTAATTATGGAATCCAAAATCTAAAAAGGTATACATCCAATTGTGTTACTGAAAGGTTAAGAAATCTAATTAAAATATTTGGTAAGAAGACACTGAATGACAAAAGAAAAGCTGGTAGCTAGAAAAAGGGCTGAAAATTTTTATATTGGAACAAAATTTTAGAAGGACTTAGACAAGAAGCCATTAAATTTGAAACATTAATGCCATTAAATTGGAAACATGACTTTTTTTAGCTTTTTATCATGAAAACTTGAAACATAAAAGTTGAGAAAACAGTATAATAAACCTCTGTATATACATCAATCAGATTTCGTAAATCTTATTTTATTTATCCGCTCATTACTGTTATTATTGCTAGAGTATTTTATAGTAAGTCCTAGTAGCATTTCACCCATAAATCTCCAGTAGAAGATTTTTTTCAAAACATAAGCACAATGCCATCATCATGCCTAACAAAAGTAGTAATTTTTTAGTATCAGCTAATATCCAGTTAATGTAAATTTTCCCAAATTATTTCAAAATGTCTTTTAACAGCTGGATCAATCAAATGAAGATACAAACAAGGTCCATACATTGTATTTCATTAATATGTCTCTTAAGTCTTTTACATTCTATATTAGTTTCCTCTCCCTATTTTTTATGGCATTTATTTATTGAAGAAATTAAGACTTTTGTCTTGTGGAATTTCTCACTTTCTCACTAATTGCATTCTCGTGGTAGTATATATATCTCATGTTCCTCTACCCTCAGTATTTCCTGCAAACTAGTAGTTAACCGACAGTGAGATCTGGAGAGTTGATTATGTTCAGATTCAATTTTTTTTTTTTTCAAGAATACTTCCTATAGCATCCCATGAAAAGGCTGGTTGTCTCTCTTTTAGTGATGAGATTGATCATTCAGATTAGTGTTAATCAGCCTGATCCCACTATTACAAAGTTCCCTGCCAGCTTTATATCTGGTAGTTTTAGCAGCTATTGGTAACCATCACCTAGATCCATTAGTTCATGAGGTGTTGCAAAATGATGATATGCTAATTCCATCTTCTGCAATTACTAACTGAAATAAAGAACTTCTCTTCATTTAAAAACAAAATATTTATTTTTATTCCAATCCTTTGCTATCATTGTTCTTTTTGATGCTTAAAGTGTTTCATCTTTGGCTTGATGGAGCCCTTCAAGTTGGTTCCTATGTCTTTTAATAACACCAAGTAGCCGCTGATAGCTTCTTTGCTTTCTGGCACAAAATGTCTCCAACTTCTTTTGTACATTTCCTGCCCTAGATATGGAATCAGCCCTTTCTCCAAGGAGCCTTGGTTTTTTTAGTGAGAAATGGCACGTAGAGAAGACAATCTAGGTGCTAAGGGGTCCTCTTTGCCTCTGGATTGTTATGACTTTTAGGCCCTATCAGTGGACAGAGTTAGGAGTTACATATTTTTGAAAAGAGAAAAATCATGGTTCATAGTGATATTTTCAATTCAGAGTTAAGATTACAGGGTTACTGCTTCTTCGAATTTAGACTTGTGTCTCTCTTACCCTGAAATTTTTATGAATTTAGCATAATTATTTATTTGCCTTAGCGTATATGTATATAAAATAGTTGTCAAGTAAGTATTAATATTATTAATAGTAAGACTACAGTATACTGTTTAAAATTGTTTGTATCGGTTTGCTAATATTTTATTTACAGTTTTTTGCACCTATATTCATAAATGAGGTTGGTCTTTGTTTTTCTTTTTATTGTGCTGTATATTCTGGTTTTGTAGATTCTGAGTATAGAATTCCACCTGGGATGCTCATGCAGGAGAAGGCCGGGGGTTGCCCATAGCTTGTCTCTTAAGTGCAGAGACTCCCTCAACCCCATGGAGGCTGTGTGTCACCTGGAATGCTACTCTGCTTCTCCTGCCCCTGTGCCCACCCGAGGGGTGCTGGATTAGAACATGCACTTCAGAGAGCCTTACTAGAGCAAATGCTGAAGTCGCCCCAAGTGGGGAACTGGCTCAACTGTTCTGCGCTTTACTTAATTGATTACATAGTCAATCACGACTCTCAGATTCTACTGTCTCTGTTAAGCTTGTATTCTCCCTTATTTTGGATTCCTCACTGTCACCTATATGAATTTAAAATGTCTGAACTCCTCTAGTAGTTGATCTCTTCCTCTGTACTGTATATACAAGGGTACTTCAAAAAGTTCATGGAAGAACTCATATTATCTTTTACTTCTATTTTTCCATGAACTTTTTGAAGTACCCTCGTATTCCAGTAATTCTTTTCTGTTTATATCCTGTTGATGAAATCCTTCATTTTTCAGTGGTGCAATGAATTTATTTTTATTTTTACATTTATTTTCACTGACATCTTAGAAGGGAAGAGACATAAACTGCATGGAATGTCAGTTATCATGAGCCATTCGTTACATTTTCTTTTTGTTAATTGCTGACAAAATCATTTTCTTATGTTGATTTTGTTTCCAATCACCAATAAACTTCGACCTTAGGTCCAGTAATTTTTTTATTAATTCTCTTATTTAAGTAGACAATCATTTTATCTGCAAATAATGGCAGTTTTATCTCTTTCACTCCAATATTTATAAATTTTTCATGTTTATTGCATTGACTAGAGTCTCTGGAACAATATTGAAATATAGCATGCTTGTTTTTGTTCCAGACTCTAATGAGTTTGTCTCTGCTGTTTCACAATTATATGTGGTGTTTACCGTTGGGTTCATTCCTTTATCAGATTAATGGTATTTGTTCATCTCCTAGCTTACTAACTTTTGAAAAATTAAGAATAGATTTTAAACATATCAAACACTTTTTCCATATCTAATGATATGCAGAATTTTTTATTTAATCTATTATTTTAATCTATTTGGTATACTGAGTTACATTAACAGATATTCTATTGTTAAACATACCTGTATTTCTTAAATAATCTCTACTTGGTCATGATATGTTATTCTTTTAATATACTGATGCAGAGAAGGACTGTGGGGAGGCTTCCAGTAAAGATGGCAGAATAGACAGTCCCCAGCGTCACTCTCTCCCACAAATCAACGAATTTGCAACTATAAAAATGTAACATCAGCCAAGCTGGGGCCGCTAGAGCTCAGGTGAAGAGGATGAGAGACCTATGGAACTCATGAAGCGGGGAGAAACCACAATGAGAGAAAGAAAAAACTGCTCTCAGCGTTTTGGGCTGCAGCTGCTTTAATGTTGGAGTGCATGAAGCAGGAGCTGGCAGAAGCCACAGCTGTGCCCTTTAGATGGAGTAACTTGGAGGCAGAAGGGGAGAAGAGGACTTTGATAGCCCCCAGGCAGCAAGACTACTAATAGGGTTCCCATGTATCCGTGCAGGAGTGAGGAGCCAGAACAGCTGAAAAAGGGGAACCATTCAAGGCTGGTGAGTCATCACGAGGGACCAGTGCAGGGCCCGCCCCATGGGAAGTGTTTGGAGCACAGGTGGTGGGGGAGATGGGCCAACCAGGAGAAAACTGGGACACAGCAAGGACAGCCGATCCACCCCCCAATCAGTGCGGGACCACTCAGAGGAGACTGGTCAGGAATGGAGAATTGAATGGGGTGCAATTTGATGAAAAAACTCAGGCCCAGATCAGAGTTTCTACACAACCCAGGTGCACCAAGTACCTGGAGAACCAGAAGTACCTATAAGGTCAACTATTGAACCCCTGAGCTGCACAAAAATCCTTCCCTAGGGAAACAGTAGCAAAGCAGCAATTTACTCAACCACACAGCTCAAATACTGGTTCCCAAAGGAAGTTCCTCCATGTTAGAAGTGAGCATAGGACAAAAAGTTGGTTCCGGCCCAGGCACACCAACAATGCCTTGGGGCCCACCAAGGGACATAAGGCATGGAGCCAGGGGCAGGACCCCCGCCCACAACCACTCACAGACCAGCACCTCAGGGCCCTACCCAGGAACCTGAGGATGAGAGCCAGGCCCAGACCCCACTCCCACATCCAGGCACACCACCAAGGCCTTGGGGCCTGCCCAGGGACCCAGAGCTAGCAGCCAGGGACCAGACCCCTTCCCAGACCCAGGCACACCATGCTAGCGCCTCGGGGCCTGCAGGGGACCCGGAGCTTGGAGAAGGGGACTAGACCCCCCTCTCACAACCAGGCACATCTTGCCAGTGCCTCAGGGCCCACCTGGGGGCCTGGGGCATGGAGAAGGGATCAAACCCCCTTCCCACAAACAAGCTCACTTCACCAGTGCCTCAGGGCCCCACCCAGGGGCCCAAGGCATAGAGAAGGGTACCAGACCCCCATCCCGCAACCAGGCACATCTCGCCAGGGCCTTGGGGCCCACCCAGGGACCCAGGGCACAAGAAAGGGTTGGACCCCCCTCCCACAACCAGACACATCTCGCCAGTGCCTCGGGGCCCACCTGGGGACCTGGGGCATGGAGAAGTGGGCTGGACCCCCCTGCCACAACCAGGCACACCACAACAGCACCTCAGGCCCACCCAGGGTCCCGGGATATGGAGCCAGAGACTGGACCCCCCTTCCCACAACCAGGCTCACCACACC
Source organism: Cynocephalus volans (assembly GCF_027409185.1). Classification (NCBI taxonomy): domain Eukaryota; kingdom Metazoa; phylum Chordata; class Mammalia; order Dermoptera; family Cynocephalidae; genus Cynocephalus; species Cynocephalus volans. The sequence continues at coordinate 95,909,933 of NC_084468.1, read as the reverse complement.
AGTGCCTTGGGGCCCGCCCAGGGACCTGGGGCCTGGAGAAGGGGGCTGGACCCCTCTCCCACAACCTGGCACACTGCACCAGTGCCCCAGGGACCCAGGGCATGGAGAAGGGGACCAGACCCCCCTTCCCACAACCAGGCTCACTGCACCAGTGCCTCAGGGCCTGCTCAGGGACCCTGGGCATGGAGAAATGGACTGCACCCCCCTCCCACAACCAGGCACACCATGCCAGCACCCCGGTCCCACCCAGGGACCTGGGGTATGGAGAAGGGGACCAGACCCCACTCCCACAACCAGGAACATTTCATCAGCACCTCGGGGCCTGCCCGGAGTCCCAGGGCACAAAAAAGGGACCAGACCCCCCTCCCATAACCAGGCACACCATGCCAGCAGAGCCTTGGAGCCCACCCCGGGTCCCAGGGTACGGAGCTGAGAACCGGACCCCCCCTTCCCACAACGAGGTTCACTATGCCAGCACCACAGGGCTCTCCTGGGGGCCTGGGGCATGGATAAGGGGACCAGACCCCCCTCCTGCAATCAGGAAACCATGCCACTGCCTCAGGGACTGCCCAGGGTCCCGAGGCATGGAGAAGAAGACCAGAGCCCCCCCTGCAACCAGGCACACCATGACTGCACCTCAGGGCTCACCCAGGGACCTGGGGCATGGAGAAGGGGACCAGACTCCCCTCCTGCAACCAGGTACACCTTGCCAGTGCCTCATGGCCTGCCCGGGGACTCGGGGTATGGAGCCAGGGATCAGACACTCTCCACAGCCAGGCACACCTCCAGCACCAAAGAGTATGCCAAAATCATCTCCTCCATGTGGTGGCCCACCATAGCCACCACAGTATCCACGGCTGCCACGAAGGTGGCTAGACACCATAACCACCACGCAGGTGATCTGCCAGCCACCAGAGTGCATTGACACAAGAAGAGTCACCAGCAGAGATAAAGAAAGGAGGAGGATCTCTCTCCCCACAAAGCCCATTTCAGAGTGACGGAAGAGACATCTGCTCTATGATAGTATTGGGGGATCTGATCACGCCTCAGCATTGGACAGATCATTTGGGCAGCAAATCAACAGAGTAACCATTATTCTTTCAGAGGAAGAGAGGAAATCTAGGGTAATTAGAGGGGGGCAAAGGGAGGGAAAAGGGGATGTGGAGGGATTGGACAAGGGGCATGAAGAGTAATTACGATTTGTAATAATATATATGCTAGTAATATTGATTTGATCAACATATCTCAATGTTGAACCCCAAAAATAGGTATAATCAATTTTGATTCGATATGAATTTTTAAAATAATAATAATAAATATATATATATATATATACTAATGTATATGGTTTGCTAATATTTTATTTAGGACCATTGCATGTATATTAATAAATGAGATTAGTTTATAGATTTCTTTCTGAGGCTAATCTTAGCCAGTTTTGGATAGGAATACCAGAATATTGCTATTAAGTCAGAACTTTACATCTTTTTCTGTATTCTGGAAAAGTTTAAATAACAGAGGAATAATCTTAAAAGATTTGATACATCTTAGTTAGTGTCTTTGGGGAGTTAAAATCTTTGCCATTTCTATTTTTTCTTAGCTATTAATTTATTTGAGTTTTCTACCTCTGCCTGAGTAAATTCTGATAATTTTATTTTCCTTGAAATTTTCATTGGATCTTCAGATTCATTTGATAAGTTGCACATGGTTTTATCACAAAGTTCTAGATGACAAACCACCAAAGGAACTCTGGCTGATTTTGGTAAAAGAAAATTAATTTGGAAGATAATAGGATGTTTGCAGAAATGACAAGGGGCTGAGAAACTAGGTTTAAGAACTGAGTATACTCAAGAGGGCCAAAAAAGAGTCACAGGAAGCTCATCCCATGTCTGACCAGGATGCTGCTGCTGCTGCTGCTGTGGTAAATAATTCTCCAACTGTTTCTTCTGTTCTATCACTTAACTCAAGACTCAAAAACCAGAGAGAGCGAGAGAGATTCTGATCAGTCCCCAGACTATAAAAAGGAATGGAAAGAGGCTGGGTATGGATTTTTCAACTTCTATTTTGGAAAGCATGTGTCTAGAATAACTCTCCCACTAGAACAACCCATAATAGAAGATAATTCCCCAAAGAAAACTGAAAATCTATTATGAATGTAGGGCAGGCCCCTAAAAATGTCCACTCTGATAGCATTCTCCTAAAACTGTTTTACTTTTTATTTCTCAAAATGACTCATTGTTTAATTTATCCAGTCTAAGACTTTATACTTTTTAGCTTATTTACTTTTGCTTATGTCTTTACTGCTTCCTTTCTATCACTTTTGAGTCATTTTATTGTTTTTAAATAATATCCTCAGTTGTATGCTTAGTTTATTTTTTTCAGTGCTCTTTTGTTGTAAAGTTTTAAAATATAATTTTGACCTGGAAATGTCTTTTCCTTTTGTTTTCTTCTATTCTTTCTAAGCCTAGAAATTCCACCCCTTACCTAAGGTTTAATATTTGTTCCAGGTGGCATTTCTTTTACAGATGAGAATCTTGATTCTAGTTTTAGTAATATTGTAAAATGTATCAATAGGGATATGGCCAGAAAAACTGAAGCCACTCTTGATATTTTAATCAGAAGGGAGGGTCAGAAGCAACTTGCACTCGCATGAAAGGGGCAATACTGTATACCTACAGTTTCTCCCCAGGCCCTATCTCCTACCTTCTATCATAAGAGAGTCTGAAGAGATCTGGATCATCTATAATTCCTGTAAAGCATCCCATCATTTTGCATTGATGGCATTACCTTGATCAGAGGAGATGAGCAAGAGGTGGCTAGGATGCTGAATGCCTTGATAAGACATACATGCTCCAGAGGGTGGGCAATAAAGCCTGGCACGTCAGTAAAATTTTTTAGGAAACCATTGCTCAGGAACCTGGAAGAACATCCTTTCTAAAGTAAAAGACAAATTATTGCCTCTTGCACTTCCTTCCACAAGAAAGGAAACTCAATACTGGTGAGGCTTTGGGGACTCTAGGGATAAATATTCCACACTGAGGAGTACTGCTCCAGCTGCCAGAGCAGGAAAGGGTTCTGCGGTGATATAGCAGACCATGTGGTGTTGGAGGTGTCATTGATGGGGAAAAAAGTTGTGTGGTGTTTGAAGAAGATGCAAAGGGAGAGCCATAGTACAGGACCGTGGGTTTCGGGAGCAAGGCCATGCCATCTGCAGCAGAGATTTATACTCCTTTTAAGAAACAACTTGTGCACTTCTGGTCCCTGGTAAATGTGAAATAAAGGAGACATGAGACACTATATCACCAGTGGCCAAAACTGCCCATTATGGCCTGGGTCCTAACAAACTCACAAAGCATAAAGTCAAGCAGGCCTAGCAAAATGTATTATAAGATAGAAGTGTTACATCCAGAACCAAACACAAACAGAACAAGAAGTCACAAGCAAGGTGCCTGGGCAGGTAGCCCATATCCGCCCTGAGCATCCAAACAGTTACACCCATGCCCCTCCCTCAGCTCATACCTATGGCTCTCCGGGGAACTTAGTATGACCAGCTGGAGGAGGGAAAAGCTCGCACTTGGTTTACAGATTGGCTGGTTAAGTATGTAGGTACGAGTCAAGAATAGACAGCAGCTGCATAACAGCTACACTCAGGAGTGGGTTTTAAAGACAGTGGTGAGGGAAAGTCTTCCCAATGGACAAAGTGTCAGGTGGCACACCTGATCACCTACTTTGTGTGGAAGGAGAAGTGGCCCAAGGTTAGGCTATATATGAAATCACAGGCAATAGTGATTGCCTGACCATCTTTTTTTTTTTCTAGCATGAAAAATATTTGAAGATCAGGAACAATAAGGTCTGGGATAGAAACATGTAGATATAGAAGTGGGCATACATATACACATATAGTCATGAGCTTGATGTATAAAAATCTTTGTATCACATGTTAACACCCACCAGAGTATATCTGCCAGAGAAAAACCACTAATTACCCAACAAAATGACTCAGCCAATTTGGTATCATCCAGTCTCAGTCATCAGCCACCCCAATGGTGGCACAATGGGCACAGAAATAAAGTGGCCATGGTAGCAGGGATGGAGGCTACCAGTGAAGCCAATAGCATGAACCTCCAAAGCTTAGCCAGCTACTACCATAAACACATGCCCAACCTGACAGCAGCAGAGACCAATGCTGTGCCCACAAGATGGCACAATTCATCCAGGATACCAACCAGCCACTTGGTGGCAAATTGTCTACTACATCTGGTCCCTTCACATTTTGAAGGGCCAATGGTACATTCTCACAGGAATAGACATATATTCATGGTATGGATATGCATTTCCTGCCTACAAAGCCTTAGTTAGCACCATGATCCCAAACGAGCAGAGTGCTTAATCCTCTAGCAGGGGATCCCATATAACATCCTTCCAGACTACAGTACCCACTTTACAGCAAAGGAAATGCAGGAGTAGGACTATGACCATTCAACCCATTGGTCATATCACATACCACACCACCCAGAAGCTGATGGCCTGACAGAGCCCTGAAACGGCCTGCTGAATACAGATTTGAGCTCTACTAGCTAAAGGCAATACTTTGTGCAGAGGGGTGCTATCCTCCAGGAAGCAGTATATGCATTGAATCAAAGATCTTCTTATAGTGTTGTATTCTCAACAAGAAGAATACATAGGTCTGGGAACCACAGAATAGACGGAGGAATAACCACACTTACCATCACTCCGAGTGACCAACTGGGGGCTTCGTGCTTCCTGTCCCCACAACTGTAGACTCTGCAGGGTTAGAGGTCTTAGTCCCCAAAGGACCACAGTTTCACTAGGGGCACAGCAAGAACCTTACAAGCTAAGGTTGCTGCCCAGTACACATTGAACGCTTGGTGTCTAGAGATCAGCAGGAAAGAGGAGTTACCACTTGACAGGGATAATTGACTCTGATCATTCAGAGGAAGTAGGGCTGCTGTTATCACAGTGGGAGTGGGGAGGAATTTGTGTGCAACCTATATGATCTACTGGGGTAGAAACAGCAACTTCGGCGTGAGAAACAAATGGTAAGCAGGGGTTCTGACCACTCCTGGAAGAGGTTGTGGGTCATGCCACCAGGTAAGCCACTAAGGCCAGCAGAGGTGGAAGCTTGGGGTGAAGGGAATCTAGAATGGATATGGAGGAGGGAGAGGATGAGTATAAGCTACAGCCCCAGGATCTACTGCAAGGGCAAGTGCAGTAGCTTTTCCCACTAACTACTTCTAAAGTTTTCTCTCAGGGAGAGAGGCCCACTGGAATTTTGAGAAAGTTCTCTTCGAGTATACATGGAAAACAGATCTAAAAGGTGCAAGTAGTGGACTCTGAAAGACACAGAGATGAGTTCCCTAGATCCCCCTTCAAGGGAGGTCTTGCTATCTGGTTGTGAAGAGTCTGGTTAGAAGTCACCTCTTCCTGATAGCAAATAATTATCAGATCCTATAGAGAACTGCCTCACATAAGGGCACGCCCCTCCTGGGCAGTCCACATCAGGTGACCGAGTAAGGCGAGGCCTAATGGCTCAGCCATTTCTGCCAGTCTCAGGGACATTGTGACAGTTCACACTAGCTCCAGAGCTCCTCATGGGCAGACCAAGGTTTTGGTGTACCTGCATCACAGTTCCACTTCTCCCTTTGCTCACTCCCACTTCCCCTCCTGTCCTTTCACAGGTGTTGATCCCTACTAAACATCTTACACCCCAAACTCTACCTCAAATCTACTTCTGGAAAACCCAAACTGTGACAGCATTTCTGCTGTCATAATTTTATTTCATAAATACAAATAAATCCTGCACTATAGTTGGTACTGGGGCAAGAATAGTTGTTTTAAAAAGTTTTCTGTGCTCAGAGAATATAATTTGATCACAGCACAACCAATGCATGGTAAAGGAGCTGGGCTTTTTAGAGTTTTTAATGTATTTAATTAGCATAGACTTCAATACAAGGTGCTTTAATTCTTACCATCTCCTAGTCTTCAACCTTAAAGAAAAAAATTATAATTTTATTTTGCCAAAAACCACAAAAAATTTGCCTCCAGTGCAATTTCTGTCTTTTCTCAAAATTAACATTGAGGCATTGTTCATTAACAAAGTGGGGAAATCAATCTCTTCTGAGGAAACAGTTCCTATTGGTTGCCTCCCTTGGCTATTTACTGTAAAGGCCATTTTTGGTTTCAGTTACGGTAAAACTCTTGGGATTTTAGCCAAATTCTTTAAGAGTTCAAAAGTACAAAGCTCTTTAGGAGGTTGCTCTTTTTAAATATTTTTTCAGAGGTTAAAAATTAAATTTTAAAAGACAATTTCAGGTGGAAAAGGGTCCTCTGCAGAGACAGTCCTTGAACACCTCCAACATGAAGTGTATTCACATTGTGTTACTTTTGTGCTTCCACTTAAGTCTTTGCAAGGTAAGTGATTCCATCCTCATGCAAGTCTTTTAGAGATTATAAAAAATTTTTTTAAAAATCTTTTTTTTTTCAAAAACAGGAAAAAATCGTAAAGATAGGATTTCGACTGAAATGTTACATAGTTCATAACCAACAATACTAGTATATAGTTGGTAAAAAATGTGTTAATATCTTGATAAGAGTTTTAAGAAAATAGTTCTTTTTATATGCTTATATATGTGCACAGATATTGAACTGAACAAGAATGTTACTAATACAAGGCTGTAGTTTACTGTCATTATATTAAATCAATAAACATTTACCAAGATCCTTGTATGTGTAAGGTATAGTTCCAGGAAAATGCAGAAGAAGGCACTGCTACATGACAGTATACATTTAATTGCCAAAAATTATACAAATACCATGTGACAAAGAACTTTAATGAGAGGACAAATCACTTCATGCTGAGAGATGAGGAAGAGATTATGGACCAAGTAGGATTTAAGCTGGACTTATGATTCTGGATTCGATTTGATCAGTGGTGAGAAAGGGGAATGCTTTCCAGCCCTTGCAGCCAGGAAAAGTAGCAAGTGCTGCAGGGAGAAGGCAGAAGAGCACCAGGTTCCTCAAGATACGTAAACCCATTTGATCGGATGAAGGCTTTGTGGGCTACCAAGGAAGTTAAAACTGAAATGACACTTTGTAGTGAGGCTGGAGGGTCGTTTATTAAGGTTAAAAACATTTAAAACATTTTAGATATTTATTGATGATTGCCAACTTTTGTGGTTAAAGTGCTTTGAGACAAGATTCCAAAAGCTGTTTTGTCTTTATGGCAGCTTATAGAAGCAAATATTTAAAGAAAACTACTCAAGAAATCAGAATTACATACTTTAAGTTTCTCATAACTTCTAAAATATACATCACCATTGTAATGTTTGTAATAGGGAACAAATGGAAATTAACTAAATACTGATTGATAAGAAACTGATTAAATTATTGTACATCCATAAATAAATGATTATGTAGCCATTGAAATGATGTAGTTCTTTATTTATTGAAATAAAAAAGTCCATACTACAATCTAGTTTTTGTTAAGAAAAAAAAAAAAAAACACACCTACATATGTTTGTATGTTTGTTCCATAAATGTTTATTGCTTTTATGTAATTACAGTAGATTACAGTCTTGTATTAGTAAAATTCTTGTTTAGTTCAATGACTAAGCACACATATAAACATGGAAAGATTTGTGTATCTTTTAATTCTATTTTTCCACAAACTTCTTGAAGTATACTTGTATATATGCATACACACATAAATGCATACTTACAGTTGCTTATATACATGACAATTAAAAAGTTCTTGCGGGGTGTGTATCAAATAGTTAAAAGTTGCTATCACTGGGTAATAGGATTACTGGTGATATTATTTTCTGTTTTATACATTTCTGATTTTCAGAATTCAGAAACTTTCTTTTATTAAATTTTTGTTAAAATGAACGTGTATTACTTTATTATTAGAAAAATGTTTTTTGAAAATAAGAAATATTTCAGCTCCCTATCTGAGTCCTGGAATGGAAGCAATAAAATAAATAAATAAATAAACATAATACCTTCCACTTAAAAAAAGGAAAGGAGCCTCTTTTTTAAAAATTTAACAGTCTTTCAATAATAAAGTTTCCTTCAGTCCTTTACGAAACAGCATTTTAAGAAGGGTTACTATCAAATTTTGTGAAAATTTCAGAACTTCTTAAAATATTAGTTTATTAACGAAAGTAGAATTTTTTTATACCACTTGCTGAAAGGTAAACAATTTTAAATGCAGCTATCATAGAGACAACATAAATGCGTTCAAATAGTTTTAAAATACATCTAAGTTTTCAAAATGAAATAAAATATGTACAGCTGGGAGAAATTTTTGTTATTTTAAGAGCTGGATACAAGTTTCTTTCTAGGGGATAAAAATACCTCCCTCCCTTTTTTTAAAATCAGAACATCTTGATGACCTGATATGGAGGTGGCTCATGTCAACGACTGGGTTAGACTGGCAGTAAGATAGAATTAAGATGCTCTGAATAGTGAAGTAAGAATACAATAGACCCCCTTATCCACAGGGGACACATTCCAATACCCCAGTGGATGCCTGAAACCATGGATAGTACAGAACCCTACATATACTCTGTTTTTTCCTATACATACAAATCCATGATGAAGTTAAATCTATACATTAGACATAGTAAGAGATTAACAACAGTAACTGTTAATAATAGAATAATTAAAACAGTATGCCAGCATCACTACTCTTGCACTTTGGGGCTGAATAGTATTACATTGTGTTTATATGCCACATTTTTTTATCCATTGAAGGGCATTTAGGTTGATTCCATCTCTCGGCTATTGTAAACATTGTTGCAATGAACATGGGAATGCAGGTGTATCTTCAATACATTGATTTAATTTCCTTTGGGCATATATCCAGTAGTGAAATTGGTAGGTCATAAGGTAGTTCTATTCTTAGTCTGTGGAGGAACCTCCATTTTGTTTTCCATAATAGCTGTATTAACTTACATTCCCACCAACAATGCATGAGAGTTGCCTTTTCCTGGATCCTCACCAGCATTTGTTATGTCTGTCTTTTGAAAATAGCCATTCTAACTGGAATGAAATGATATGTCACTACAGTTTTAATTGACATTTCCCTGATGATTAGTGATGTTGAGCACTTTTTCATGTGCTTGTTGGCCATTTGTATGTCTTCTTTTGAGAAATGTCTATTCAGGTCCTTTGCCCATTTTTTCATTGGGTTATTTGTTTTTAGCTGTTGAGTTGAGTTCCTTATATATTTTGAATATTACTCCTTATATATTTTGAACATTACTCCTTGTCAGATGTGTAGTTTGCAAACACTTGGTCCCAGTCTGTAGGTTGTCTCTTCACTTTGTTGGATGTGTCCTTTGCTGTGCAGAATCTTTTTAGTTTGATGTAGTCTCATTTGTCTATATTTGCTTTAGTTGCCTGTGCCTTTGTAGTCTTGTTCAAAAAAATCTGCCCACTCCAATTTCATGTAGCATTTCCTTTATGTTTTCTTCTAGTAGTTTCATTGTCCGAGGTCTTAAATTTAGGTCTTTTACTAATTTTGAGTTGATTTTTATGTATGGTAAGAGATGGGAGTCTAATTTCAATCTTATGCACATGGATATCCAGTTTTTCAAGCACTATTTATTGAAGAGGCTATCCTTTCCCCAATGTATATTTTTGGCATCTTTGTTGAAAATTAGTTGGCTGTAAATGCATGGGTTTATTTCTGGGTTTTCTATTCTGTTCCATTGGTCTATTCGTCTGTTTTTTTGCCAGTACCATGCTGTTTTGTTTCTATAGCTTTATAGTATATTTTGAAGTCAGGAAAAGTGATGTCTGCCGTTTTATTCTTTTTGTCTAAGATTGCTTTGGCTATATGGGGTCTTTTATAGCATCATATAAATTTTAAAATTGATTTTCCTATTTCTGTGAAGAATGTCATTGGTATTTTAATATAGAGACTGCATTGAATCTGTAGATTGCTTTGATAATATGAACACTTTTATAGTGTTAATTCTTCCAACCCATGAACACAGGACATCTTTCCATTTATTTGTGTCTTTTTCAATTTCTCCCACCAGTGATTTATAGTTTTTGTTGTAGAGATTTTCACCTCCTTGGTTAAATTTACTCTGAGGTATTTTACTTTTCAGTAGCTATTGTGAATGGGATTACTTCTTGATTTCTTCAGATATTTCATTATTGGTGTATAGGAAGACTACTGATTTTTATAGGTTGATTTTGTATCCTGCCACTTTACTGAATTCTTTTATTAGTTCTAGTAATTTTTTGGTGGGGTCTTTAGGGTTTTTTATGTATATGACCATATCATCTGCAAAGAGGGATAGTTTGACTTCCTCCTTTCTAATTTGGATGTCCTTTATTCCTTTCTCTTGCCTTATCACACTGGCTAGAACTTCCAGTACTATATTGAATAAGAATGGGGAAAGTGGGCATCCCTGTATTGTTCCAGATCCTAGAGGAAAAGCCTTAATCTTTTATCCATTCAATATGATATTAGCTGTGGGCTTGTAGCATATGACCTTTATTGTGTTGAGGTACATTCCTTCTATATCTAAATTGTTGAGTGCTCTTATCATGAAGGGGCGTTGGATTTTATCAAATGCTTTTTCTGCATCTGTTAAAATGATCATTTTTTCCTTAATTCTTTTGAGATGCTCTATCACATTTATTGATTTGTGTACATTGAACCATCCTTGCATCCCGAGGACATGTATCTTTATAGGTAAAGTGAGTTTGCTATAGGCACCATATTGTTCGTTCTTGTTTTATAATCCACTCTGTCTTTTAATTGTGTAATTTAATCCATTTACATTTATTATTTATTATCCATTTATTATTGATATATAGAAACATTCAGATAATGTGTTCTTTATTTTGCTATTTTTTTTACTTGTTACATATACCCTTTTTTCCAGTCTTACTGTCTTCCTTTGTAATTGAGTGATTTTCTCTATTAGTATATTTTGACTTTTTGCTGTTTATTTTTAGTATGTCTCTTACATCACTGGGGAAGGGACTGCCTCTTCAGCAAGTGGTGCTGGGATAACTGGATATCGTTATGCAGGAGAATGAAACTAGATCCATACCTCTCACCATATACTAAAATCAACTCAAAATGGATTAAGGATTTAAATATACACCCTGAGACAATAAAACTTCTTAAAGAAAACATAGGGGAAACACTTCAGGAAATAGGACTGGGCACAGACTTCATGAATACGACCCCAAAAGCACGGGCAACCAAAGGAAAAATAAACAAATGGGATTATATCAAACTAAAAAGCTTCTGCACAGCAAAAGAAACAATTAAAAGAGTTAAAAGACAACCAACAGAGTGGGAGAAAATATTTGCAAAATATACATCTGACAAAGGATTAATATCCAGAATATATAAGGAACTCAAACAACTTTACAAGAAGAAAACAAGCAACCCAATTAAAAAATGGGCAAAAGAGCTAAGTAGGCATTTCTCTAAGGAAGATATCCAAATGGCCAACAGACATATGAAAAAATGCTCAACATCACTCAGCATCCGGGAAATGCAAATCAAAACCACATTGAGATACCATCTAACCCCAGTTAGGATGGCTAAAATCCAAAAGACTATGAACGATAAATGCTGGCGAGGCTGCGGAGAAAAAGGAACTCTCATACATTGTTGGTGGGACTGCAAAATGGTGCAGCCTCTATGGAAAATGGTATGGAGGTTCCTTAAACAATTGCAAATAGATCTACCATACGACCCAGCCATCCCACTGTTGGGAATATACCCAGAGGAATGGAAATCATCAAGTCGAAGGTATACCTGTTCCCCAATGTTCATCGCAGCACTCTTTACAATAGCCAAGAGTTGGAACCAGCCCAAATGCCCATCATCAGATGAGTGGATACGGAAAATGTGGTACATCTACACAATGGAATACTACTCAGCTATAAAAATGAATGAAATACTGCCATTTGCAACAACATGGATGGACCTCGAGAGAATTATATTAAGTGAAACAAGTCAGGCACAGAAAGAGAAATACCACATGTTCTCACTTATTGGTGGGAGCTAAAAATTAATATATAAATTCACACACACACATACACACATACACACACAAACGGGGGGGGGGTAAGAAGATATAACAACCACAATTATTTGAAGTTGATACAACAAACAAACAGAAAGGACATGGTTGGGGGGGAGGGGGGGAGGGAGAAGGGAGGGAGGTTTTGGTGATGGGGAGCATTAATCAGCTACAATGTATATCGACAAAATAAAATTTTAAAAAAAAAAAAAAAAAAAAAAAAAAAGTATGTCTCTTACAAGCTTTTGTGTTGTGGTTTCCACAGGGTTTACAAAAAATGTGTTATAGTTATAACGGATTTTTTATTTTTTATTTTTTATTTATTTATTTTTTAATTTTATTATGTCGATATACATTGTGGCTGATTATTGTTGCCCATCACCAAAACCTCCCTCCCTCCTCCCTCCCCCCCTCCCCCACAACAATGTCCTTTCTGTTTGCTTGTCGTATCAACTTCAAGTAATTGTGGTTGTTATATCTTCTTCCCCCCCCCCGGTTTTTCTTTTGTGTGTGTGTGTGTGTGTGTGTGTGTGTGTGTGTGTGTGTGTGTGAATTATATATTAATTTTTAGCTCCCTCCAATAAGTGAGAACATGTGGTATTTCTCTTTCTGTGCCTGACTTGTTTCACTTAATATAATTCTCTCAAGGTCCATCCATGTTGTTGCAAATGGCAGTATTTCATTCGTTTTTATAGCTGAGTAGTATTCCATTGTGTAGATGTACCACATTTTCCGTATCCACTCATCTGATGATGGACATTTGGGCTGGTTCCAACTCTTGGCTATTGTAAAGAGTGCTGCGATGAACATTGGGGAACAGGTGTACCTTCGACTTGATGATTTCCATTCCTCTGGGTATATTCCCAACAGTGGGATAGCTGGGTCGTATGGTAGATCTATCTGCAACTGTTTGAGGAACCTCCATACCATTTTCCATAGAGGCTGCATCATTCTGCAGTTCCACCAACAGTGTATGAGAGTTCCTTTTTCTCCACAACCTCGCCAGCATTTATCGTTCAGAGTCCTTTGGATTTTAGCCATCCTAAATGGGGTTAGATGGTATCTCAGTGTGGTTTTGATTTGCATTTCCCGGATGCTGAGTGATGTTGAGCATTTTTTCATATGTCTGTATAACAGATTTTTTAAACTAATAACAACTCAATTTAAATGGCTAATAGAAAAATACCAAAGCTATTTGCAGATGACATGTTCCTATATATCGAACAGCCTAAACCCTCTACAAAAAAACTCTTAGAGATGATAAATGATTTCAGCAAAGTTGCAGGATACAAAGTCAACACACAAAAATCAGTAGCATTTCTATACTCCAACAGTGAACATGCAGAAAAAGAAATCAAGAAAGCTAGCTCATTTATAATAGCCACCAAAAAAAAAAAATATTTAGGAATAAAGTTAACCAAGGATGTGAAAAATCTCTACAGTGAGAACTACAAACCACTGTTGAGAGAAATTAAAGACTCAGGAAAATGGAAAGATATCCCATGCTCTTAGATTGGAAGAATTAACATTGTGAAAATGCCCATACTACCCAAAGTGACCTACAGATTCAATGCAATCCCCATCAAAATTCCAATGATATTTTTCCCTGAACTGGAAAAAACTATCCTAACATTGATATGGAATAACAAAAGACCACGAATAGCCAAAGCAATTCTGAGCAAAAAAAATAAAGCTGGAGGTATAACAATACATGACTTTAAATTATACAAAGCTGTAATACAAACTATACAAAGCTATAATAAACAAAACAGCATGGTACTGGCATAAAAACAGACACTTGGATCAATGGAATAGAATAGAGAATTCAGAAATCAACCCATACACCTACAGCCATCTGATCTTTGACAAAGGTAACAAGTCTACACATTGGGAAAGAGACTGCCTCTTCAGCAAATGGTGCTGGGAAAACTGGATATCCATATACAGGCAAATGAAACTAGACCTGTACCTCTCACCATATACCAAAATCAACTCAAAATGGATTAAAGAATTAAATATACACCCTGGAACAATAAAACACCTTAAAGAAAACATAGGAGAAACAACCCAGGAAGCAGGATTGGTTACAGACTTCATGAATATGCCCCCAAAGCACAGGCAACCAAAGGAAAAACAAACAAATGGGATTATATCAAACTAAGAAACTTCTGCACAGCGAGAGGAACAATTAACAGAGTGAAAAGACAACCAACAGAGTGGGAGAAAACATTTGCAAAATATACATCTGACAAAGGATTAATATCCAGAATATACAAGGAATCAAACAACTTTACAGGAAAAAAACAAGTAAACCAATTAAAAAATGGGCAAAGGAGCTGAATGGGCATTTCTCAAAGGAAGATATATGAATGGCCAACAGACACATGAAAAAATGCTCTACATCACTCAGCATTTGGGAAATGCAAATCAAAACCACACTGAGATACCATCTCACTCCAGTTAGGATGGCTAATATCCAAAAGACTGAGAAAGGTAAATGCTGGTGAGGTTGTGGAGAAAAAGGAACCCTCCTACACTGTTGGTGGGACTGCAAAATGGTGCAGCCTTTATGGAAAATGGTTTGGAGGTTCTTCCAACAATTACAGATAGCTCTACATATGACCCTGTTATTCCACTGCTGGGAATGTACCTAGAGGGGTGGAAATCATCATGTCAAAGGGATAATTGTACTCCCATGTTTATTGTAACACTACTTACAATAGCCAAGAGTTGGTACCAGCCCAAATGTCCATCATCAGACAAGTAGATAAGGAAAATGTGGTACATCTACACAATGGAATTCTACTCTGCTATAAAAGAGAATGAAATACTACCATTTGCAACAACATGGATGGACTTTGAAAAAATTATAATAAGTGAAATAAGTCAGGCACAGAAAGAGAAAAACCACATGTTCTCACTTATTTGTGGGAGCTAAAAATAAATACATAAATTTATGTGAAGCCTCAGTTTCAAGAATCTGAAAAAAAAAAAAGAAAAGAAAAGATACCAAAGCCAACTCTACACTTTTACATCATTCCACCACTTTTTGACAGTTTGTTTTTTCATGTTACATCTTTAATATCGCCTATCTTTTATATGGTTATTGTATTTATTATCTTATTAAATTTGTCCTTTAGTCTTCTCACTAGGGATATAAGTGGTTTATTCACCACCCTTACAACATTGGAGTATTCTAAGTTTGTGCACTTACTTTACTAGTGAGCTTATACCTTCAAATGTTTTCTTGTTACACTTTAGCATCATCTTCTTTCAGACTGGAGAACCTACTTTAGCATTTCTTGTAAGGCAGGTATAGTGTTGATGAGTTCCTTTAGCTTTTGTTTACCTATGAAAGACTTTATTACTCATTCATATTTGAAGGTTAGTTTTGCTGGATACATAATTGTTGGTTGACAGTCTTTTTCCTTCAGCACTTTGAATATATTATTCCACTCTGGCCCATAAGATTTCTACTGAGAAATTTGTTGAAAGCCATATTGAGACTCTGTTGAATGTTAAGTGTTCCTTTTCTCTTGTTGCTTTCAAAATTCTTTGTCTACTAAGGTGTTTCAATAGAAGATTTATGCAGGCAGAATGAAGAGTCAGCAAACTTGAAGATCAATCAATTAAATTATCAAGTCTGAGGAGAAGAAAAAAAAAATTTAAAAATGAACAGAGCCTAGGAGATCTATATGACACCATCTAGTATACCAATATATGCATAATAAGAATTCCAGAAGGAGAGAAGAGAGAGAAAGTGGCAGAGAATATTTGAAGAAATATTGCCTGAAAGTGTCCCAAACTTGATTTAAAAACTACATGACTCTACACATTCAAAAGGCTCAATGAGGCTGGCTGGTTAGCTCAGCTGGTTAGAGCACAGCCTTGTAACACCTAGGTTATGGGATCAGATCCCCAGACTGGCCAGCTACCAACAACAACAAAAAATAAATAAAATAAATAAATTACTTTTAAAAAAAACAAAGGGCTCAATGAACACCAAGAAAGATAAACACAAAAAAGGTCCACATCAAGGCACATTGTAATCAAATTGTCAAAGCCAAGGACAAAGAGAGAGTCTAAAAAGAAAGAAGGAAGAAAGAAGTGATTCATAACAATCATGAGATCCTCAATTAGATTAGCAGCAGCTTTCTCATCAGAAACCATGGAGGCCAGAGAGTGTGAAATGACATTTTTATTTTTATTTTATTTTTATTTATTTATTTATTTTTTTAATTTTATTTTGTCGATATACATTGTAGCTGATTATTGCTCCCCATCACCAAAACCTCCCTCCCTTCTCCCTCCCCCCTTCCCCCCCAACAATGTCCTTTCTGTTTGCTTGTTGTATCAACTTCAAATAATTGTGGTTGTTATATCTTCTTCCCCCCCCCCCGGTTTGTATGTGTGTGTGTGTGTGTGTGTGAATTTATATATTAATTTTTAGCTCCCTCCAATAAGTGAGAACATGTGGTATTTCTCTTTCTGTGCCTGACTTGTTTCACTTAATATAATTCTCTCGAGGTCCATCCATGTTGTTGCAAATGGCAGTATTTCATTCGTTTTTATAGCTGAGTAGTATTCCATTGTGTAGATGTACCACATTTTCCGTATCCACTCATCTGATGATGGGCATTTGGGCTGGTTCCAACTCTTGGCTATTGTAAAGAGTGCTGCGATGAACATTGGGGAACAGGTATACCTTCGACTTGATGATTTCCATTCCTCTGGGTATATTCCCAACAGTGGGATGGCTGGGTCGTATGGTAGATCTATTTGCAATTGTTTAAGGAACCTCCATACCATTTTCCATAGAGGCTGCACCATTTTGCAGTCCCACCAACAATGTATGAGAGTTCCTTTTTCTCCGCAGCCTCGCCAGCATTTATCGTTCATAGTCTTTTGGATTTTAGCCATCCTAACTGGGGTTAGATGGTATCTCAATGTGGTTTTGATTTGCATTTCCCGGATGCTGAGTGATGTTGAGCATTTTTTCATATGTCTGTTGGCCATTTGGATATCTTCCTTAGAGAAATGCCTACTTAGCTCTTTTGCCCATTTTTTAATTGGGTTGCTTGTTTTCTTCTTGTAAAGTTGTTTGAGTTCCTTATATATTCTGGATATTAATCCTTTGTCAGATGTATATTTTGCAAATATTTTCTCCCACTCTGTTGGTTGTCTTTTAACTCTTTTAATTGTTTCTTTTGCTGTGCAGAAGCTTTTTAGTTTGATATAATCCCATTTGTTTATTTTTCCTTTGGTTGCCCGTGCTTTTGGGGTCGTATTCATGAAGTCTGTGCCCAGTCCTATTTCCTGAAGTGTTTCTCCTATGTTTTCTTTAAGAAGTTTTATTGTCTCAGGGTGTATATTTAAATCCTTAATCCATTTTGAGTTGATTTTAGTATACGGTGAGAGGTATGGATCTAGTTTCATTCTCCTGCATATGGATATCCAGTTATCCCAGCACCACTTGCTGAAGAGGCAGTCCCTTCCCCAGTGAATAGGCTTGGTGCCTTTGTCAAAGATCAGATGGCAGTAAGTGTGTGGGTTGATTTCTGGATTCTCTATTCTATTCCATTGGTCAGTGTGTCTGTTTTTATGCCAGTACCATACTGTTTTGGTTATTATAGCTTTGTAGTATAGCTTAAAGTCAGGTAGTGTTATGCCTCCAGCTTTATTTTTTTTGCTGAGCATTGCTTTGGCTAAGCGTGGTCTTTTATTGCTCCATATAAATGTCTGGATAGTTCTTTCCATTTCTGAGAAAAATGTCTTTGGAATTTTGATGGGGATTGCATTGAATTTGTATATCAGTTTGGGTAGTATGGACATTTTCACTATGTTGATTCTTCCAATCCAAGAGCATGGGATATCTTTCCATCTTCTTGTATCCTCTCTAATTTCTCTCAGCAGTGGTTTGTAGTTCTCATTATAGAGATTGTTCACCTCCTTGGTTAACTCAATTCCTAAGTATTTTATTTTTTTGGTGGCTATTGTAAATGGGCAGGCTTTCTTGATTTCTCGTTCTGCATGTTCACTATTGGAGAAAAGAAATGCTACTGATTTTTGTGTGTTGATTTTGTATCCTGCTACTGTGCTGAAATCATTTATCAATTCCAACAGGTTTTTTGTAGAGGTTTTAGGCTGTTCGATATATAGGATCATGTCATCTGCAAACAGGGACAGTTTGACTTCATCTTTTCCAATCTGGATGCCCTTTATTTCCTTCTCTTCTCTGATTGCTCTGGCTAGTACTTCCAACACTATGTTGAATAGGAGTGGTGAGAGTGGGCATCCTTGTCTAGTGCCTGTTCTTAAAGGAAAAGCTTTCAGCTTTTCCCCATTCAGGATGATATTGGCAGTGGGTTTGGCATATATGGCTTTAATTATGTTGAGATACTTTCCCTCTATACCTAACTTATAGAGGGTCTTTGTCATGAATGAGTGCTGAACTTTATCAAATGCTTTTTCAGCATCTATAGAGATGATCATATGGTCCTTGTGTTTGAGTTTATTAATATGGTGTATCACATTTATTGATTTGTGTATGTTGAACCAACCTTGCATCCCTGGGATGAATCCCACTTGATCGTGATGAATAATTTTTCGTATGTGTTGCTGTATTCTGTTTGCTAGTATTTTAGTGAGGATTTTTGCATCTATATTCATCAAGGATATCGGCCTGTAGTTTTCTTTTTTGGTTATATCTTTACCTGGTTTTGGTATCAGGATGATATTTGCTTCATAGAATGAGTTTGGGAGACTTGCATCCGTTTCAATCTTTTGGAATAGTTTGTAAAGAATCGGTGTCAATTCCTCTTTGAATGTTTGGTAAAATTCTGCTGTGAATCCATCTGGTCCTGGGCTTTTCTTTGTTGGGAGCCTTCTGATAACAGCTTCAATCTCCTTTATTGTTATTGGTCTGTTCAAATTTTCTACGTCTTCACGGTTCAGTTTTGGGAGCTTGTGTGTGTCCAGAAATTTATCCATTTCCTCCAGATTTTCAAATTTGTTGGCGTATAGTTGTTTATAGTAGTCTCGAATGATTCCTTGTATTTCAGATGAATCAGTTGTAATATCGCCTTTTTCATTTCTAATTTTTGTTATTTGAGTCTTCTCTCTTCTTTTTTTTGTTAGCCATGCTAATGGTTTGTCAATTTTATTTATCTTTTCAAAAAACCAACATTTTGATTCGTTGATCTTTTGAATTGTTTTTTGGTTTTCAATTTCATTCAGTTCTGCTCTGATCTTAATGATTTCTTTCCGTCTGCTAACTTTAGGTTTGGATTGTTCTTGTTTTTCTAGTTCTTTAAGGTGAAGTGTTAGGTTGTTCACTTGCCATCTTTCCATTCTTCTGAAGTGAGCATTTAATGCAATAAATTTTCCCCTCAATACTGCTTTTGCAGTATCCCACAGGTTTTGGTATGATGTATCATTGTTTTCATTAGTTTCAATAAACTTTTTGATTTCCTGCTTGATTTCTTCTTGGACCCATATGTCATTAAGTATAATGCTGTTTAATTTCCATGTGTTTGTATAGTTTCCAGAGTTTTGTTTGTTATTAATTTCTAGTTTTAATCCATTGTGGTCTGAGAAGATACATGGGATAATTCCAATTTTTTTGAATTTATTGAGACTTGATTTGTGACCTAATATGTGATCTATCCTGGAGAATGATCCATGTGCTGATGAGAAGAATGAATATTCTGAGGTTGTTGGGTGGAATGTCCTGTAGATATCTGCCAATTCCAATTGGTCTAGAGTCTTGTTTAGATCTTGTGTTTCTCTACTGATTCTTTGCCTAGATGATCTGTCTAATATTGACAGTGGAGTGTTCAGGTCCCCTGCTATTATGGTATTAGTGTCTATTTCCTTCTTTAGGTCTAATAGAGTTTGTTTTATAAATCTGGCTGCTCCAACATTGGGTGCATACATATTTATGATTGTTATGTCTTCTTGATGGATCAGTCCTTTTATCATTAAGTAGTGTCCCTCATTGTCTCTTTTAATGGTTTTTAGTTTAAAGTCTATTTTGTCAGATATAAGAATAGCCACTCCAGCTCGTTTTTCTTTTCTGTTTGCATGGTAAATCTTTTTCCATCCTTTCACTCTTAGTCTGTGTGAATCTTTATGGGTGAGGTGGGTCTCTTGTAGGCAGCATATAGTTGGGTCCTGCTTTTTGATCCAGTCAGCCAGTCTGTGTCTTTTAATTGGGGAATTTAAGCCTTTAACATTAAGAGTTGTTATTGAAAGGTGTTGATTTATTCCTAGCATTTTATTGGTTGTTTGGTTGTCTTAGGTGTCTTTTGTTCCTTGCTTTCTGATTTACTGTTTGGTTTCTTTGTTTGTTGGTTCCTTAGGTTGTAGATAGTGTTTTTGTTAGCTTGTTTTCTCTTCATGAATGCCATTTTTATTGTACTAGCGGGTTTAGATTTTTCTTAGGTTTTTATGGCAGTGGTAGTTATTTTTCAGGAACCAAACCCAGTACTCCCTTGAGGATTTCTTGTAAGGGTGGTCTTGTGGTAGTGAACTCCCGCAGTTTTTGTTTGTCTGAGAAATATACTATTTGCCCCTCATTTCGGAAGGATAGCCTTGCAGGGTAGAGTATTCTTGACTGGCAATCTTTGTCTTTTAGTATTTTGAAAATATCATCCCATTCCTTTCTAGCTTTTAGGGTTTGTGATGAAAAGTCTGATGTTAACCTGATTAGGGCTCCCTTATAGGTGATTTGACGCTTCTCTCTTGCAGCTATTAAGATTCTTTGTCTCTGAGTTTTGCCAATTTGACTATGACATGTCTTGGAGAAGGCCTTTTTGGGTTGAATACGTTTGGAGATCGTTGAGCTTCCTGGATCTGAAGATCTGTGATTTTTCCTATACCTGGGAAGTTTTCTGCCACTATTTTGTTGAATATGTTTTCAATGGAATCTCCATTTTCCTCCCCTTCTGGAATACCCATGACTCGGATATTTGAGCGCTTGAGGTTGTCTGATATCTCTCTCAGATTTTCTTCCATGTCCTTGATTCTTTTTTCTTTCTTTTTGTCTGCTTGTGTTATTTCAAACAGCCCATCTTCAAGTTCAGAGGTTCTCTCTTCAACTTCGACAAGCCTGCTGGTTAAACTCTCCGTTGTGTTTTTTATTTCGCTGAATAACTTCTTCAGTTCAGCAAGTTCTGCTACATTTTTTTTCAGGACATTGATTTTCTTGTATATTTCCTCTTTCAGATCCTGTATACTTTTCCTCATTTCATCATGATGTCTAGCTGAGTTTTCTTGTATCTCATTCAGTTTCCTTAGAATTATCACTCGAAATTCCTTGTCAGTTATTTCAAGGGCTTCTTGTTCTATAGGATCTAGAGTATGAGATTTATTAACTTTTGGTGGTGTACTTTCTTGATTTTTTGTATTTCTGGTGTCTTTTTTTTGGTGTTTATTCATTGTGGCAGGGGGTTTCACAGTCCACCGGTTTGAGACTAATGACTAACTAGGATGTTGCTGTGGTTGTCAATTTGGTATGGCTCCCGCCGTGACTGCTCAGTTGGCCTCTAGTGTCTTGTGTGTGTGGTTGCCTCGGGTCTTGGGCTTCTCCGGGGATCCACCTTTCTGGTCAGCTTTTACTCTGCTGGGCTGGTGGATCACGTACCACAGGGTGTGTGATCTCTGTTGAGCTTTCACTTTCTGTACAGGACTTCTCCCCGTTCCGTGTGCTCTGGCCCAGGCTGTTAGATCGTGCAGTGGCGACCCCACCGGGTGTGTGGTTTCTGTCGAGTCTCCGCCTCCCTGGCCGCACGTCTCCCCCCTCTGTGCACACTGTGCTGGGCTGGGGTGTGTCTTCTGCACCCCTCGGAAATGACATTTTTAAATTGCTGATAGTAAAGAACTGTCTTTCAAGAATTTTATATCTGACAAAACTATCCTTGAGAAATGTATATGCCTAGTTATCAGGTCTAGTTGGTTTGTAGTACTGTTCAAGTTATTTACTTACTGATCTTCTATCAATAAAAAAATTTACAAATAAATGGAAGCTGAGAGAACTAGTGGCTAGTATACCTGCCGTACAAGAAAGGGAGTTTTTCATGCTGAAATGAAAGAATACTAGACAGTAACTCAAAGTCATATGAAGAAATAAAGAAGTCCAGTAAAGTTAACTACATAGGCAAATATAGAAGCCAATATTGTATTATTTTGGTTGGCAACTAAACCCAAAGCTTACAGAAGGAAGGAAATAATAAACATTAGAGTGGAGACAAACTATATAGTAAGACAATGGAATCAACAAGATCAAAAGTTGGTTCTTTGGAACAATCAGCCAAATTGACAAACCTTAGCTGACTAAGAAAAAAAGAAAGAGAAGATGCAAGTAACTAAAATCATAAATGAAATTGGAGACATTACTACTAACTTTACATAAATAAAGAGTGATAAAAGAACACCATGAACAACTAAATGTATGCCAACAAATTAGACAACTAAATGAAATGGACAAATTCCTAGAAACACAAATTACCAAAACTGATTCAAGAAGAAATAGAAAACCTAAACAGACCTGTAGCAATTAAAGAGATTGAATCAATAATAATTTTTTTTTAAAAAACTTGCCAACAAAGAAATGTCCAGAATCAGATGGCTTTACTGGTGAATTCTCAAACTCTTCCAAAAAATAGCAGAGGTGGGAATATTTCCTAATGCATTCTATGAGGCCAATATTATCCTGATACCAAAGTCACACAGAGATACAACAACAATAAAAAAAAAAAAAGGCACAAAGCAGAGATAAAGGATATCTTTCCCCCACACCAAAAATTCAGAGATTCCCAGTATTATTTGTTTCTCTTTGCAGATGGAGATTTTCATGTAAGATAATTTTCCATCAGCTTGGAGGACTTACAAAAAATTTTCTTGGGGGCTGGCTGGTGAGCTCTGTTGTGTAAAGCATGGCCTTGTAACACCAAGGTCAAGTTCCCTGTACTGGCCAGCTGCCAAAACAACAACAAAAATTTCTTGTAGTAGAAATATGCTGTTAATTAATTCTTTCAGCTTTTGTATGTCAAGAAAGATTATTATTTTGTCTTAATTTTTGAATGATATTTTTTCAGGGTATAGAATTATAGTTTTTTCTTTCAGTACTTTAAAAACACTGCTGCACTGTCCTCTTACTTGAGTTATTGATGAGAAATCTGCTGTCTCCCTTGCATTTGTTCCTCTGTACATAGTGTGTCTTTTTTCTTTGGCTCTTTTTAAGATTTTCTCTTCATCACTGGTTTTTGAGCAATTTGAGTATGATGTGCCTTGGTGAAGTTTCCTTCATGTTTCTTACAAGTTTGCAGTTCATTCAGTTTGTTGAATCTGTGTGTTTACAGTTTTCAAAAAATTTCGATAATTTTTGGCCATTATTTCCTCAAATGTGTTTTTTGTTCTCTCCTCTCTCTCTTCTCCTTGGAGACTCCACTTACACATATACTAGGCCACTTGAAGTTGTACCAAAACTAACTTATACTCTTTAATTCTTTGTTATTTTTGTGTTTCATTCTGTACAGTTTGATTTAATGTCTTTAAGTTTGCCAATCTTTCCCTTTGCCATGTCTGCTCTGTTGTTAGGTCCGTCCACTATATTTTTTAATCTCATATATTGTAGTTTTCATCCCTAGAAGTTCAATTTGGATATTTTTCATATCTTCCACATCTCTATTTAATTTTTTGAACATATGGAATACAGTTATAATAACTGTTCTAATATCCTTGCCTGCTAATTTTAACATCTGTATTAGAATTCTGGATAAGTTTCAATTGATTGATTTTTCTTCTCATTATGGGTCATATTTTCTGGCTTCTTTGCATGACTAGTATTTTTATTAGATGCCAGATATTATGAATTTTACCTTGTTTAATGCTGGGTATTTTTTTTATTCCTACAAATATTATTGAGCTTTTTTCTGGGATGCAGTTTAGTTACATAGAAACAGTTTGGTCTGTTCAGGTCTTGTTCTTAAACTTTCTTAGGTAGGATTTAGAATAGTGTTCAGTCTAGGGCTAATTATTCCACACTACTGAGGCAAGATCCTTCTGTGTACTGTACCCAATTCCCCATGAATCATAAGTTTTCTAGTTTGAGTAGAAAGAACAAGCACAATTCACAGCCCTGTTTGAGTATGGGCACTGTTAACCTCAAATTCTTTTCAGTGGTTCTTTCCCCAGCTTCTGGTAGTTTCTCTACACACAGGTGCTGATGAATCAGCTGAGTACTCAAGGGGACCTTCTACAGAACTCCAAACTTCTCTCTCTATACCTCTTTCTTCTTTCCAATACTTTATTCTGTGAACTACAGCTGCCTTGGTTTCAGTAGACTCTCAGCTCTGTCTTCTCAACTCAAGGAGTCCCCTTGGGCTCAGCCAAGCTCACCCTCTCTGCACCACAGCCTGGAAACTCTCTCAAGGCAATAAAATGGAACAATTGCAGGGCTCACCTCTCTTGTTTCTCAACTCTCGGGGCTCACTACCCTTTATTGCCTAATGTCCAGTGTCTTGAAAACCATTGTTTCCTATATTTTGTCTATTTCTTGGTCATTTTAGGCTGGAGGATAAATCTGGTCCCTATTACTCTATCTTGGCTGGAAACAGAAGAATTCTCATTAAGTCAAATTTAATTAATTTAAATTTAAATGATAACATTTTGTTAGTGGCTATTGTATTGAATAGCACAGTTAACAATTGCTGAGGTTGCTGTTGAGTTTTTAAAATACAAATGTAAACCTCAGATAAGCTCTTTTTGCTTTCACTTATCCTTTAATAGACATTGTGTTATAAATGGAAGTTAATTCAGTCAACTATCAGTTCGGACTTCACATAGGTGGTCTCATATACTTAATGCACTGGAATTGTTCAAGCTCACTTCAGGTACAGTTACTGTATTACTGTCTTCAAACCCTGTGATATTACATTTTCCTAAATTTAAATAGCAGATTCAATTAAAAATGTTGTCACAATAATTGTAAGGATGAAGAAACAAAAGTTGAGTTATTCAATTTTTATGTACTAATGGCCAATTGGAGTTTTTGTTTTTAAAATATAAAATACTAGAGGTACAATCCTTTTGCTTGCTAAGTGCAAAGTGTACTTCATGCAGGAAATACTTTATCAAATTTGAGTTATATCTTTCAAATGAAATTTCTTCTTTTTTGTTTGCTATTCTTTTTCCTTAATGGTTTTAATTGTTAAACTATATATTATTTATTAGTGCAACAGATGTATATACAAGTATGATTTTTCTCTTTTTCATTAAATACATTAATGTAATTTAAGTTATTAATCTCTTTTTTCTTGTTCATACTATAATATGTATTTTACTTTTTAAATTTTTTTACAGGCATGATTATACAGAGGTGCTTCAAAAAGTTCATGGAAAGATTTGTATTATCTTTCAATTTTATTTTTCCACTAACTTTTTGAAGTGCCCTTTTATATACGAATTTCAATAAAAAAAATTTTTCACCATTTGCATTTTCTGCATAATTTATAATTTCTTTCATTACTTGATTTTTACTGAAAAATTTGTTTGGGGGGAACGTTTAAAAAGTATCTGCTGTGTAACAAATATACTAGGCTTGCCATTGTCAATAGACAATTTTTTGCAACTCATATTCTAGACAAAGTGCTTATTTCTTAATTATATAAGGAGTTCACACTCACACACACACACAACACACACACACAAAACAGGAAAAAAATCAAATTTATATCAGCAAATGATATAGTTAGTATGTGAAGAAAAAAATAAAAATCTCTTTTAAAATTGGAGTATATTGAAAGATGCTCAACTTCACTCACAGGGAAAAATGCAAGCAAAAGTATACTCTGGTAACATTTTTACATGTCACATTGGCAAAGATAAAAAAGTTTAATAAGGTATGTACTCTGGCCAAGGAATGGAAACAACACACTGTCATATATTGATGATGAGAATGCAAATTAAAACAACCTCCATAGAGAGAAATTAGGTATATTACCTTTCAGTATTAAAATTGCTCATTCTTTTGATTCATCGATTTCACTTCCAGGTAAATATCTGACAGGTATACTTAGCATATGTGAGAAATGATGTGTATTATATAAGGAGATTCATTACAGCATTGTTTATTTATTTATTTATTTATTTATTTTTCTTAATTTTATTTTGTCAATATACAATGTGGTTGATTATTGTGGCCCTTTACCGAAACCCCCCTCCTTCTTCCCTCTCCCCGCTCCCACCCAACAATGTCCTTTCTGTTTGCTTGTTGTATCAACTTCAAGGAATTGTAGTTGTTATGTCTTCTTCCCCCCCCCCCGGGTTTTGTGTGTGTGTGTGTGTGAATTTATTTATTTATATTTAGCTCCCACCAATAAGTGAGAACATGTGGTATTTCTCTTTCTGTGCCTGACTTGTTTCACTTAATATAATTCTCTCAAAGTCCATCCATATTGTTGCAAATGGCAGTATTTCATTCATTTTTATAGCTGAGTAGTATTCCATTGTGTAGATATACCACATTTTTCGTATCCACTCATCTGATGATGAACATTTGGGCTGGTTCCAACTTTTGGCTATTGTAAATAGTGCTGCAATTAACATTGGAGTACAGCATTGTTTATAATAGCAAAACATTGGAAATGATCTTCAGGCCACTTAAGGGGCTGGTTATAGGGCCACTAGTTGCAAATTGCACTGGTTGATGGGGGCAAGATTGGAGAGTAAAATATGGGCCCACATATACATTGATGATCTCTGGAAAGATTCACAAGGAACTAAGTGACAGCCTCTGAGGTGGGGCCTGGGTGCGTTGAGAGGATAAGGGAAGGAAGGAAATACGACTTTCACATGTACCTTTTTGAACCTATTTTTAACGTTTCTCTACATTTCCTATTCAAAAAAAAAAGAAAGAAAAGAAAAATGAAAAAAATAAAATTTCAGCATCTCATGTTCATTAAGAAAACAACAAGAAACTAGGCTAATTTTTTTAATCTCTGAGGCAAAAATAATGGAGTTGACCCCAAAACAATACTCCCAATTTTTTAGAGAGACTAAAGAACAGTGTACATGACTCTATCCTCCCTGCCAACACCATACAGCTATCTTTCCACAATTCCCAACAGCATTCTGATCCTGTGAAAAGAGGGATATTTATTTAAAACATAAAAACAAACAACAAAAACAACAAAAGACCATAACAAATTTTTTATGTGAGCTGGAAAAAATTAATTATTAGGTATTAACAGAGAAACATTCTCTCCCTAACTATTTTTCTTTTTCTTTTTTCTTTTTCTTTTGTCTCTTTTGTGACCAGCACTCAGCCAGTGAGTGCACTGGTCATTCCTATATAGGATCCGAACCCGCGGCGGGAGCGTTGCCACGCTCCCAGCGCCGCACTCTCCCGAGTGCGCCACGGGGACTCAATAGTTCAGGGTTGAACTATTTTTCAACCTGAATAGAATGACTGCTGGTTAAGGGGTTGCTGGGATGGCTGGGGCATGGCTTTATATCAGAAACAGAGCTGCTCCAAGATGTGATGCAAGATGGGCAGCTCCAAGAAGAGAAAAACTGGAGAAAAAAATTGCTAGTGAAGACCACGATGGGGAGTAACTGAGAACACAAACGGCCTAAAACTCTTCCAATGGAAAGGTTTCTGATGGTTGCTAACTCTTGGATGCAACTTGCTTATTCACCTCTGGAAGAAAGACAAAGTGCTATATTATTTACTCTTTGTGACTTTTCCATTTTTTACACACTGTTTTTCAGGGAAATCATCATTGTACCAGTTGGTTAATGCCATAATAAGTCCCCACAAAATCTCCGTGGCATACAACCTCATTTAGTATACAATTCTGTAGGTCAGCTGGCGATCAGCTGATCTATGGTGGGCTCAGCTGGAGTGGTTCTTCTCTCTATGTCTTTGCCAGCTGGCCATGTTCTTCTCATAGTTATGGCAGAGAAACACAAGGACAAACCCAGTTGCACAAGTACTTTCCAGCATCTCTTGTGTCACATCTGCTGACTTCCCATTAGCCAAAGCAAGTCACATGGCCATGCCCAGAGTCAAAGAGTAGGAAAATACATCCTGTCCCCAGTGAGAGGCACAGCAATGACTGGCATGAAAGGAGAATGGGAGAATTGGGGCAATCTACCACAATCACCCTCATAGTAGAATTTATATAGGATCTTAAATGTTTTCATTTGATCCTCACAATAGTTCTGTGAGAACATTATTTATTTTCCACATTTTATAGAAGAGGAAACAGGATTAGAAAGGTAAAGTCACTTACACAAGATCACACAACTAGTTAGCAGTAGAAAGGATACTTTCTAATAATGCCCAGAAGAGGGGGAAAGTAGTGAACTTTTCCTCACTTCGGTCATCGTTGATCATCTTGTTTTCTTTGCTTCTAGGTTAAAGATGGAAAAGGAAAAAACAAGATGACAGAGATATCTGAAATAAAGCTATACACTGAATATCTGAAATATAGCTATACAATGGTGTTGTTAAGACCTAGAATAGGAGATCTTTTTTTCTTGTTTGTTTTCTAATGACCATCTATCTCGAATGGTTTCACTGTAATCCTGCCTAGAGAAAAAAGACAAAGTTCACATAAAAATAATGGTTACATCATTACAAACACCAAGGTAAGGACCAAAAAAAAAAAAAAAAACTCACATACACAAAGAAGCAGCAGCAGCTAAAAGGGAGATGGAATCATGTTTTGCAGATGAAGATGAAATCATGTTTTTGCAAATATAGTGATAATTGCTAAAAAATTCTGAGCATGTACTCCCAGTATATGTAAATATGTTTATTTACAAATAATTAATGCAATGCTGTACAAATAAATACACGTAAGAAAAAACAAAATTTTAAACATAAATAATATTGTAATAATAATGTTCACCATTAATCTTTCATGGAATGATGCCATTAATCACACATTATTTTTGAAATTTTTCATTTGATTTTAATGGTGTATTAGCTGGAAAAGAAATTTTACAAAGAGCAATATACACAATACATAGAGAGGTTCATCATTAATATTAGATGTAAATCTATATTTCAAATACTCTTTTTGACACTGCTGATGGGACGGGACGAGCTGACTTCTTGTCATACCTGATTAGCTTTTCATTGTTTTTAATTACATACTGTGGCTGATGAACAGCTTCTACTGGGGTTAGAAACATAGACTGTGCCATTTTCTTGTTGTTCACTGGTGTTGCGTTTTGGCATTATTTTCAACCCAGAGTTCATTTCTCTATGAGAATATCTTTAAGTCATTTGTCAATTTGTGAGGATTACTTTAGCTAAGACTAGAATATATCATCCACAATGTCCCTTAACCAAGCACATGTACGTGATCCTCCTCTAACCCCATAGCCACCTCCAATTATCACCCCATTTCTCTGTGCCTTTTACATCTAAACTCTCAAAAACTTGCTATGCTTGAATCCAGTTAGACTTGGGTTCCCACTATTCCACCGAAATTACATTTGTTAAGGTCACCGTGGAGAAGCATTAGACACAGCTGCTATCACCCCTTCCTTCTCTTTGCTTCTGTGCCACCATTTGCCACTTATTCGCCATTTACTTCACTGACCACACCTTGTCAGTCTCCTTTACTTCTCCCTCAACTGCCCAACCTATAAAATGTTGGGGGGTTCACATCCACCAATGCTTTATATTTCATTCAAAGAATAAGCCAAAGTTTTCACCATAGCCAACAAGGTCCTCCGTGACCTATCACCCACCCCTCCAATTCTGACCTCATCTCCTCCCATTCTCCATTACTTACTCCCTTCCCACCACACTGGCCCCTTGACCAAGGAGGCATCACCTGTGCTTCTACCTCAGAACTTTTGCTTCTCCTGTTTCCTCTGACTATGATACTTCACCCCCAGATATCAGCCTAGCTTGCTCCTCACACTCAGGCCTCTGGGAGAAGGTAGCCTTCTCCCCAGAGTCTTCTCTGACAACCCTGTGCAAAACAGCAATCCTCCTCCTCACTCTCCAATTCTCCATCCTCTTACCCTGTGTAACATTTGTCACACATGTCATACTATGTATTTGTTTATTCATTTTTGTCTGTCTCCTACTAGAAATGTAAACTCTATGACTTTGTACAGTTCACTCTTGTATCTCCAGGACTTAGAACAGTACCTGGCCATAGTGGGCTCTGGATAAATACTAAATAAATATGCTATGAGTGCAGGCACAAGTGCCAATCCAGGTTTAAATATTAGTAAAGATGATTCTTTTTCTTTATACTTTTTCAATAAACCATGAGAGTTAATATAATTTCTAATATTTTCCCCACATTCCACTGGATTATCTTCACACTCCCCAAGTTGTGTGTAACACACTTTGAAAATTATTAGAGCACAGGAGTAGCTCTCAGTTCCTGGTGAACATAAGAATTCTATGGAGCTTGTTTAAAGTGAAGATTCCAAGATCTTCCCCAGAGATTATGATTCAGAAGGCCTACTGTTTGGGTCCAATAATCTGCGTTTGTAAGATGACACACCTCAGGTGGTTTTGATACAGGTGGTGAAGGGCCACAATCAGGAATACCTGGTCCAGGTATTTGATACTCTTCTATTTCAGCTCTTAACTCCAGGCTCAATAACAGTGAAAAAAACTTCTTTAGTATGCCTCAGTCAGCTTGTAATCAAAATTATTTAGGTCCTATACTCTCTAGAATTATGAAGATGGTATCAGTCAGTATAGGCTGGGTTATACAGCAATAAGAACCAATCCCAAAATCTCAGTGGCTTAACACAGCAAAAATTTATTTTTTGCTTATACAAAGTCCACTGTGGGTCTGAGTGACTCTTCAGTGAACCCATCCTCCATGTGTTGCCCCAGTATTCCAGGCTACTTAGATTCTCCAGTATCTCTGTAACATCTTGAGTCCTGTAGAACTCTCCCCACTCTCTTTGGCCTTTTTGTTTATGCCTTTCTAAAAAAAAAAAAAAAAAAAAAATTCCTTTACTCTCACTTTAATGGGACTTGGAGAGGAAGTAAAAATATTCTTTTTTTTAAGTGCCTGCATTCAGCTGCCTGTGTCCAACCTCAAGACCAATTGAGGTTCTAAAAGTGAACCATTTCTTCACCTCCTGTCCCAGTCTCAACTCACCAAGATCTAGTTTCTGCCTCTAACACTCAGCTAATACTACTTCCTCAAAAGGCCCAAGGACTTATGTTCATCAAATCCAGTGGCCTCTTTTCAACCTTTATCCTCTGAAGCTCTCTGCAGCATTGGAAATCCAAGCAACACCCCTCTTGCCAGGAAACAAAATCTCTTGTGTCTGTTCCTTAAATGTGAATTCTCCTCAATATTCTGTCTTTGCCATTATTTTTCACCATTCATTCAATTAATACTGGGCACTGTGCCACATGCTAGGGACCCAAAGGTAAACAAAATATTTGTAAAAGCATATTAAAATAATACTCTTTTTGAGTTTTGACTAAAAGCCAAAAGGCTAAGAAAAATATTCAGTGTTTTCATACTCCAAGCTGAGCTACTTGGAATGTGAAAGTTCAAAGGAAGTGATCCTGAACTGATTTTGCAACTCTTAACTTGAAAATATAAAAGGGTTGAAAGTGAAGAGACTGGGAATTCCTATTGAGAAAGTTCTTGCAGTTGTCAAAAGACAAAATTTCCACAAATTAGGGCCGGCCCGTGGCTCACTTGGGAGAGTGTGGTGCTGATAACACCAAGGCCACAGGTTCGGATCCCTATATAGGGATGGCCAGTTAGCTCATTGGGAGAGGGTGGTGCTGACAACACCATGTCAAGGGTTAAGATCCCCTTACCGGTCACCTTTAAAAAAAAAAATTTTCTACAAACTGAGTTTGAAGATCTAATTGGCTTTTATTAGCAATTCCTGAATTGGGCAGCATCCCATATAGAAATAAATAGGTGCTCCATAGGGCATGGCAGATCAGTGGGTTTTTGTAAGGTAGCTTGAACAGGAACAAAGAAACAATATAAAAAGTGGATTGGTTGACATCAGGTTACTTCAAGTCACTTTCTTTGTAAGGATTAAAGCAGAGGGGACTTCCTTACCATGCCAGCTGAGGTTGACAGATCCTTTCTGACTAGTTGTTGTGAGTTTCCTGTTCTTAGGAAAAACTGCTCTGTTTGGGGGATTTTCCTGCTTCTTTAAAGTTTCAGTTTAATTATGTGGTACTTAAAACAAGTGACTCCGTTTTGGTTTGTTCCATTGGGACCTGGTACAGGAGCTCAGTTCAAAACAATGGCCCCCTATAATTTTATATAACAGAGAGGTGGCATTTTCCCTTTCACTTCCTGCCCCATCCCCACCCTCCGCCAGCAATGAGGATGAAGTCAACAGTGCTGCTGCTTCTCTTCAAACACTGTAAAAGGGCCTCCCATAGATCCCCTTAGAATGCTTGACATGTATTCACCAGAGTCTGAGGGGACAAAGGAGCTGGTATTCAACCCACATTTGAAAAAATTAAATTCCCAAGGTTATAGCTAAAGGTGCCTGGTGGAAGAGCAAAGAGAGGTGGCTGTGTTGGAGCAAGCCCTGCTTCCAGGGGCAGGCAGCAGAAGACGTAACAGGTAGATGAGGCCCTGAGGAAGGAATGTACCTAGGGATCATATGAAATAGGAGTCCTGCCCAAGTGACTCCCTGTCAAGAGTGAGCAATCTCAGCAGAAAGAGGCTGGAGGTGTACTGTTGAATGCAGAAGCTGAGAAGACATACCCCCTACATGGCCAGCTAGAAGAGAGGGGCTGCTGGTGTTCAGTGAGTTGGCATTAAGTGCTCCCAGTAACGTAATGTCTAGAGAACCTTCAAGTACTCTGCGAGAGAGATTGGACTATAACCCCCACCTTGCCAAGGCTAGAGCACCACAGTAAGAGTCAGATGAGACCCGGCTACCCATTCCTCTCTCTCCCTCCTAATCTAACCCCACGAGGTGGGAAGCATGACCCACAAGCTGTGGGTGGAGGAGAGCTCAAAAAGAGCCCACTACACCTCCAAAGCGAGTCTGAGCTGGGAGAAAGTAGAAGCTTTCACCTGGAATGGAGGTCAGAGTTTCAACAGTTACACAGGACTGGACATTGTCATTGCTGTTTAGTGACTGTTCCTGGGACTAAGTGTCTTTTAATTTTTTGGTTTTGTTTTCATCTAAGGGTGACTGAGAAAGTTATGACACTTGCCCAAGTTTCTATCCAAAGATCAAGGAGGAATGAGACTTCAGAAAGTATTTAAAGGGATATGTGTGGGGAAGAATCAAGTTGCTTTCTACTTGCACCCAATTAGAGTACTGCGCCTTCAAAACAAGGGTGATACATAGAAGGTCTCCGCTGTCAGGGCTCTTACAATCTGGCCATTGGAAGATATAGGAGAGAGATAATTACAAAAATTCCAACTCTAATAAGTGCTAAAAAGATATACATGGAACCATGAAAAGTATATAGCTGGCAGATTTCATTCTAGATCACTGTGTCAAAAGCCAGTTTACGAAATGACCAATTCATCAAATTTTCTTGTTTGTATGACTATTTATAAAGTTTAAGGAAAAGCATATTGGAGAGAATGACTTTTACAGCTTTTGCAAATTTTTGCATGGTTTTAATTAGTTTGTTTCTATTTGTCTTCAAAACAGCATTTAAAACTACTCCATTTGTCTCTGCCCCATCTTGCTATTACTGCAGCTGGAGGGCTCTGAGAAAGGAGGGGGCTGTCACTGTTCAGGGATGGGGAGACCAGAGGATAAGATGCCCACCCCGCAGAGGTGGTAACTGGAGGACAGGGAGAGTGCTGGTTTTCCGTAAACTGACTTTTGACCCGAATGGCCTGTTTGTTGCTCTCATATTTCCTGTGGATTCCTACAGGTTTAACCAGCCTCTTGCCTGTCTGACCTGATCTCCAGAAGGATCTTTCTAAAGTGCAAACTTGCTTCCCTGCTTAAAGCCCGTCAGTGGCTCCCTTGGGACTTGCTCCTTCATCCCCTGCCTCTTCTCCAGCCTGGTTGTTCTCTTTCTCACAGTCCTGCCTGGAGAGCCTACCCACCTCCCTCCTCCAGCTGACTCCCCCTCAGTGCCCTCAGAATTCAACCCAGACATCAGCTTCTCCTGGAATGTTCCCATCTCTTAGTCAGGATCAGGGGTCCAGAACACTGTCCTAATGACATCCCCACCCCCATGTCTATCAGGGAAATTGTCAGTCATACTTGCCTGTCTCTCTCCAGGTTGGTGTGCTCCTTAGGGTAGGGACTTTTATCCCTCTATCTAGCCTTAGGCAATTCCCTGGCAAGAATAGTGATCACTAACTCACTTATTGAATTCATTGATACATGAGCTAATGATCTGTCTTCCAAACTTCAGGTACACATTTTCCCTAAAAGATATTCCAGACGCATGTCCTTCAGGCACCTCAGACTCCCAAACCAAATTCATAATGTTCTCCTTTAACTTAATATTGCTTTTGGTTAATGGCACTACACATCCTTACATTCATTCAGTATCAAAAGCTATGACCCACTCTCAACCCCTACATTAATTAAATTGTTGACTACTGTTGCTTTTGCTTGCTCAAGGGTCTTTCCAAAACATTTTCATGCCTCACTCTTGCTGCCTCTTCCTCCCCTGTTTCCTGACCAATGACCATTTGAAGCACACACAATGCTGTATACTCGAGTGCTGGGACTGCTCATGATGCCCTAAATATGTTCTGCACCAGCCCTCCTCTGTGTGTTGCTCCCACCAGCCCTCTGATGGCTACACCCACCCTTTCTGGCCTTTATTAAATGGTACCACTTCTAAGAGGTCTTTTAAAATCCTCCTCAAAAGATTTAATCTCTCCCACCCTGGTTTTCTAAGACTACTCTGTTGTATTTGCACCACTGTTACATTACCTAACCATAGTCTGCCTTGTACTGTAGCTATTATGTGTGTTTCTATCTTATTGCCTGAACATCAAGCCCTTAAAAGATAGAGATCATTTCATGTTCATCTTAGCAAGATTTTGCATGCAGTAGGAGTTTAATAAATGGTTTTGAATTTAATAATAGAATTTATAAATTTAATACATCAGTTCATTCCATGAGACTATATTCAGCACCAAGTTTGTTACTCTGACTTACTGTGTAGATCCACTGATTTCTTCAAAGGCAGAATTTTATGTTGGTCTTACAATGATAATAGCTTCCATTAATTTCATGCCTAGTACCTGCCAACCATTCCACACATATTATTTCTAATACTTATAATATCCTTGCAAAATAGGAGATATTATCCCCATTTTACAGAGGAGGAAATTCACACTTCATGAGGGTCACTTGCCCAAGGCCATATAACTATAAAGTGCCCAAGCTGGGACTAGAAGCCAGGTTCATCTAATTCTTAAAACCACCAGACCACACCACTCTCATCCGTCCTGTGGGGTGGGTCTGTCTTGTACTTTTCCTTCACTTACTCATCTTCAAAAAGAAGACTTTAGTTTGTTGCTCAGTTAATGTTTGTGTTTTGCAGCTCACTTCAACATCAGACACATCTCAAGAGGACCTGGTGGATAAAAAGTGCTTAATGAATAAATACACACATCTCTCCTGCAATAAAGTCTTCTGCCAACCATGGCAGAGATGCATTG
This sequence comes from Cynocephalus volans, assembly GCF_027409185.1. Taxonomy (NCBI): domain Eukaryota; kingdom Metazoa; phylum Chordata; class Mammalia; order Dermoptera; family Cynocephalidae; genus Cynocephalus; species Cynocephalus volans. Next base: position 95,874,211 of record NC_084468.1, on the reverse strand, counting down.
AGGGGACCTGTGTTTGTAAACTCCCTTATCAGTGCCCAAAGAATGGCACCTCAGTGTGTTCAACTAATGGGAAAAACTACCCAACTTACTGTAAACAAAAGAGTTTGGAATGTATTCGTCCAGAATCAAAGTTTTTACACAATGGAACATGCAGAGGTAAAGGTAGGTAAAGTCGAGTTTTCAAGTTATTCTTTGATATAAGAGGGCAATTGTGTGCCATACTTTCTATTAGAAAATACTTTTCCTGTGAAATGTCATGATGACAACTCAAATTCTTCTCTAGACACACCATAGTAATTGGGGCAATAACTAAAGAAATCAGGGGTCACCAGAATCCAGCCAGCCCTTGAGTCCAGAGCATGTGGCTCTGAGGCCAGGCCTTCCCTTCAGTGCCTGTGCCCTCCCTGCTGCCAGCCCTTTAGAATGGTCCCCACCTTCACTTCTACTTGGTTAAAGGGATTGTTCCCAGGGCCATCAAGTTGGTTCAGAACCTAATGAAAAAGTCTTGACATGAGGTTGGTACTGACAAATAGTCTAATCAGGCCTCAGGCCCACCTTTGGACCTCTAGCCCCCCAAGTTTCTTCTAGCATCCATCTCCCCAGACCACGTCCCTCTCCCCAGCCTGCATCCTTCTCCCCCAGCCTCGACCCCACTGGCCCTAATTATCCAAGGGGAGCCTGAGCCACTGCTGATCTGAAGCATACTCCAACCCAGTAAACTTGGCACATCAGACCAAACAGCTGCCTGTACTTGTTCAGGGGCCTAATGTAATGAGGAGGCTGGGACCGTAACATTCAGATTAGTAAAGTGGTTAAGATTAGGGATCTCACTGGCAGACCGATTTAGTTTCAAGCACCTCTGAACCCCACCTCAGTTACTGACAAGCTGTGTGATGTCTCTGGACCCCGATCCCCTGATCTGTAAAATGTGAATAATGCAAGTCCCTAAGTCATAAGGCTTGTGAAAATGAAATAAAATGATGAATGTAAAGCTCTTCACACAGTGCTTGGCACACAGAAAGGGACCATTAAATTTTAATTATAACAGCAAAACTCAGGCTCCATGTCTTCTGATTTAAAGTTATCAGAGAAGTACTTAAAACATTCTTTTTAAAGGCACCGTGATATACACCAGCTCACAATAGCCTGTAAATTTTTATGTGCTGAGTTGAAGTACTGTGGAAAAGGAGGAAGAAAGTGCCCTGTTTGAGCCCGTCTATCTCTATCACCTGTTGGAGAAGAAGAAGGCAATAAATTGTAGAAGTTATTTTGTCAGTGTCAGACTTTTTCTCTCCTGAGGCATTAAATGCCTTAAATACGTGAGAATACATAACCCTTTCTACATTTTGTTAACTGTTTGGCATACTTTTAAGAGCGCGGACTTTGGAGTAAGATCCATAGAGCAGGTTCCAATTCCTGGCTTCACCATTTGGGCCAGTAATTTAACTTCTTCTAGATTTAGCTTCCTTGTGTGCAAAAATGGTGATAACCACAGGCGTAATCTTCACAGGGTTGATGTAAGGATTTAAGGATCTTCTATATGACTAGATAGCACAGCCACTGAACATAATAAGCATTCATAAGATAATTGCTTATTATTTGTTAAAATATTCGTACTGTTCAAAGTTAATTTGAAATTAGGTATTTTATTATTTTAAAGTCTTTTAATTAAGAGGGGGGTAAAGTGAATGCCTAAATATTGCTCATTGTTTTGATTTTTTTATTTTAGGAAGTTTTAATGTTTCCTTGAAATATAAAAATAAAGATTCAGAGGGAATTGTTGAAGTAAAACTTGTGGATCAAGATAAGAAAACATTCATATGTAAAAGCACCTGGAGCATTACGGAGGCCAACGTGGCCTGCCGTGACCTTGGATTTCAGCAGTGAGTGTTGGCATCAGTGGATTTTCTCAGGGTTGATTTTGTTGTTCCGATCATTTGCTTTTTGGTTATCTAATCTTTCTGTGCCTCAATTTCCTCATATGTAACCTGAGAATATCAACTACCCACCTCATAGAATTATTATGATGATTAAATGTGTTCATTTTCACCTAGCACTTAGAACCCTGCTGAGCACAAGCATCTGTAAGTTTGTTAAAAGATCTGGACATAAATCCTTTGGTGATTCCAAGAGCTACAATACATTCATTACTGTCTATGTCTATTCATCTATAATTATGTCCACCGTTTCATACCTAATATTGTTTATTTATGCCTTTTCTCTTTTTTCCTTGATCAGTTGTGCAAAGGTTTGTCTATTTGCTTAGTCTTTTGGATTTTTGTATTTGTAAATGGTCTCTTGTTTCTTTATTTTCTATTTCATTAATCTTTGCTATTATCCTTCACTTTAGCTTCTTTTCCTTATTTTCTTTTTCTAATTCTTTGAGTTGAATGCTTAACTCAACCATTTTCAATTTTTCTTAGTTTCCTAACATAAACATTTAAGGTACAAATTTTCCTCTAGGTTGTTTTCATCTGCATGCCATAAACCTCCATAATTGGTATTTTATTTATTGCCCAGTTCAAAATATTTTCTAATTTTCAATATAATTTCTTCTTTAACCCATATGTAACTTAAAAGTTTATTTTTACTTTCCAAATGAATATATTAGTTTGCTTTAGGTTAATTTTTTGTTATGGATTTCCTCTTTAACTGCATTGTGGTCAGAGAATGTCCCTGTATGATGACAATTTTTTAAATATTTGTTGAGACTTGCTTTGTGGCTATTTTTTAAATGCTCCATGTGCAGGATTCTATATAATAAGTATGTTATCCAATTATAATAAGCAAGATTAACTGCTTTGTTCAAATCTTTTTCCATTGCTTTACTTCCAATCTTTCAGTATCTTTATATTTCAGGTGTGTTCCTTACAAACAGCACATACCTAGATTTTTAAAAATATCTAATATGACAATCACTGTTAACTAGAGTTTGGTCCATTTACATTACTGTGATTACTTACATTGTTGGATATATTTTTCCTATGTTATTTTGGGCTTATTATTTACCCTGCTTTTTCTTTGCTTTTGTTTCTTCCTTTTCTAATTTGTATTAGATTAATAAAAATTTTTTAAAATCTTCCCCCTTTTCTTCCTCTACTTGGTTTAGAAATCATACATTATATTTCTATTTCTTTAGGGGTTATCTTTGAATTTTTACCATAAATCTTTGACATAGGAAGTCTTTCCCTTCTTCGGTAATAATAGAAAAAGATGCCATTACCCCATGAGGCTTCCACTATTTAGTTCTACCTGAAGTTAATTACTATCATTATATAATAAGCAGTTATTATCCCTATTCTTTGGTCAGTGCTTACTCAGATTTACTTCATGTTTACCAACTCGTGGTTTGTTCCTTCTTTCATCTCACTCTTTCATTCTGGATTCAATTTTCTTCTTCCTGAAACATATCTGCTAGTAATTCATTGGTGAGAGTCTCTTATTGTTCAATTGAGCAATAGGATATTTCTGATTTTCAGCAGTTTGTAATCTTCAACCTGTGGTTCAACCTACTGGTAAACTCTTTCAGTATTTTGCTGTTACATTTTGCATAAGCTCATAAACAACTTCTCTGATTGTAGCCAGTGGGGATTTCCCTTACTTCTCTAAGAGTTCATTTTAGGCATTTATTATATTTCATATAGTATTTTTAGATATTTTCCAGTTGAGAGGTCTTTCAGATTATTTATCTATCAGATTGCCCCACCCAAATGGCTCTCTTTTGTTCTCGTGGCATGGCTTCATGAATACTATATTTTCATTATGAATCTGAAATAATTAAAATTACCCTCCTTGTTCTCTTTGTGCCTTTCATTCTAACTAGTCAATTTATATTGCCATTACTGTTTTATTTTTGTTTCCATTTGCCTGATGCATCTTTGCTCAACTTTTTATTTTTAACCTATTTTCCCCATTTAACTTCTAAACAGAAGCAAGGAGCAATTGAATGTCCAGGAAGAAGTAAATTCTTCACTGTTGTAAATTGTTCACTGTAAATCATCATCTCTAGGATATTGGTTCACTGAGGCAGCCTCTTCAGCACACAAATTCTGAACAAATTAAGAAGTCCAAGCAATGGCATATAGCTGCAAAAACATCACCTTAATACTATCAAGGCTGAATTGAGAATATAACTTAGTGTAAAAGCAAAACGGATCTACTAGAATTAAACCAGCTTAACCTCCCAAATCTTAGGCAATAATGGGACCAACCAGGTAAGACTTAGAGCATGGGACAAGCAGAGAGACTCCCAAAAGGAAAAGAAGGAAAGGATAAGCTGACCAGGCCTGATTTATACTACCAAAATCCTCTGACCAAAGAATTCACTCCCTTTCCTGGAGAGAAATGCAATTAAGGAATAGAGAGAGACCAGGAGAAATAGACCTCAGATTAGAAGGAAACATCAGGAGTGAAAAAGAAGCAGTCATCCTTAATAAGAAAGAGGGAAGAGAAAACCAATATTTGCTGAGTGCTTGCCATGTTTTGAACCCTAGTTAGTTTAAATTGATTATTTTAGTTAATCTTTACAAAACCAGTGAAGTGGTTATACTCCCTTTTACAGGTGAAGATATTGAGGCTCAGAGAATTTAAGTATCTTGCCCAATCTATAACATGTATGTAGAAAATGAGAGTATATTACTCTAGACCCTCATCTCCTACAATAAGGTTATAAATGCAAAGTACTAATTATTCTACGTAAGGTTTCATTTATTCTATTTGCAGAGGTGCTTTTGATACTCATGGAAGGTTTTATATTACTGACGAACTTCATATAAATTCTGCTGATTGTGTGCATGTGCGTTGTCGGGGATTAGAGACCACTTTGGCTGAATGTACTTTTACTAAGAGGAGAACGAAGGGTTACCAGGGTTTAGCTGGTGTGGTGTGTTACACACAGGATACAGGTGAGTAGAGTGCTTGGCTAGTATTTTTCCTTCCTTCAAGGTTGTTTATTTCACACCAAGTCCATAGTAAATAAGCAAATGATTCATACCCAGTTGCCAGTCACAGTGGCAACAATATGGACTCTATCATGTTTTGGGTTGTAGAGCCTAAATTTGTGCTTTTCCCTATTGTACATTTTTGCCATTCAGATATTAGTTCTATTATTCCTATATAGTAAGCAAAGTTGCCTGACTCCCCTTTGCTTCCTTGAACAGCTAGATTAAAGTTACTACAGCAAACACAAGTCAACCAAGCATGAGAAAAAAAACCTCACCACCTCCTTTGAGAGTTCCACGCTACATATGTTCCTTTAAAAAGTTGACATGATCTTTGCTTTTCCATCCTGACACTGGAAAATTTTAGCCATATGGATGGTGTTAAAGACCAAAAGCACACCCTTCCCTTTTCAGTGCTAAAACATCTTGGGAGTGGGGGTGGGATTCGTGCAGCAGCATGAAAGTAATGGGTGAGAACCAGTGTTCGCCAATGGCAGCAAGTGCTCCTGAGCCCTGACCCCACCACCCCCATCTCAGCGAGCACACACTCCGCCAGTAAATACTGGTTTTTAGAGATAAAGAAAGGGCCTCCCAAAGCCAGCTTTGGCATTTGTTTTCCTATTAATCATATATTCTATGTTGATACTACCAATATATTTTATATCATTTTTTGAGGTCAGACTTTATCTTAATGACCCCATTATCCCAAAAATGTGATAAGGATGTTATGCTGCAACTCCATACATAAATTTCACAAAGATAATTCCTGCTTTACAGCTCCTCCAGAAAAAGAGTCCTTTCAGTGTGTGAATGGAAAATACATTCTTCAGAAGAAGGCTTGTGATGGTGTCAATGATTGTGGAGACCTAAGTGATGAGCTATGCTGTAAAGGTAGATTCTAGCCTTTAAATCTCCCAAATTTATTCTTCTGACTAAACGAGTAAAACCAAACAACTTTACCACTGAATTTAAGATTCCATCTCATTCAATCTTAAGAAATGCAAAACACCTCTTCTATTATGTTTGCACAGAGTGCAGAAGTGGAAGTTTCCGCTGTAAATCGGGTGTGTGTATTCCAAACCAGTATAAATGCAATGGTGAGGTGGACTGCATTACTGGAGATGATGAAGTTAATTGTGAAGGTAATTTAAAGTTTTGCAGTGACTTTTTTTTCATTGTTGAATCCAGGGATTCTGCACCTTTCCTTTAGGTAAATTGTAATCTTAAATGACCACCGGAGGGTGTCACAGTGAGAATACTACTGAGTGGGCATTTCCATTTTGTCAATAGGGGCAATATAATGGTGATTTCTAACTTTATTATTTCTTCTGCATTTATTAACTGGAATTCTATAGAAAAAAACTTTCCCTTATCAACTATTTTGTTTCCATGAAATGTTATTCACAGTAGAAAGGCAGGATAATTTCTTTCTTTTACTTACCAGCTTTCAAAGCAATGAGTTAGTGCTCTGGACAACCTCCAATGGTGAGAAATATTTATTATGTACCTACTCTGTGCCACACAGACTGACTTTTTGCTCCCATCAATGCTTTCTGGAGGAAAAATCTCTTTAAGTTATTACATTCATTCATTTATCCAGTGAATACTTATTAAATTCCTATTTTGTGGGCCAGGCTGTGCTCTAGGTGCTGGGGTTACAATAGTGAACAAAACAGCATTGCAAAAATCCCTTCCCCTTCATGGATCTTACCTTCTGGCAGGGGAAGAAAGACAGTAAATAATAGAAATATCAAGTAAAATAAAAAGTACTATAAAGAAAAATAAAGCAAGAAAGGAGGATATAAAACATCAGGGGGGTAAATTTTGGAATATTAGATAGGGTGGCCTGGGAAGACCTCACTCACTGAGGTTACTTTTAAGTTAACAAGCTGGAGGAAATGATGGAGCCTGCCACACAGAGGTCTGCGGAACAGTGTTCCAGGAAGAAGCAACAGCCAGTGCGATGTTCCTAGCATGTCTGAGGAACAAGTAACAGGGCAATGGTAGTGACGCACTAAAGGTGGGGACGGGAGGTGTCAGAACAGATGAAGGCTGGTTAGTGAGTGAAATGGGGAGCCACTACATGACTTTGAGCAAAGGAGTGAAATGATCTGCCTTGGGTTTTAAATTAAGATTATTTTGGCCGCTGGGTGGGGAATAGGCTATATAAGGACAAGGGGAGAAGCAGGGACACCAGGTGGGAAGCTACTGCAGCCACCCAGGGACTAGGACCTGCTGGTAGGAATAGAAATGACGAGATGCAATCAGATTCTGGATATATTTTGAAGGTGGAACGGACAAGATTTACCAATACATTGGATGGGGGTATGAGAGTACGGGAGCAGTCAAGGAGGGCTGAAGGCGTTTTGGCCTGAGAATGGAAAGGCTCGAGCTGCTATCAACTGAGATGGGGGTGCTGCGGGAGGAGCCACGTCATTTATGGGACTTACCCAGTGGCGTGCTGGTAAACGTTTAACAACTGGCTTGGGAGAGGAAGAGAAAAGCCCTGATTGGTAGCTTTTCCCCATTTCTGTGGTATAAACCCTCCCACCATAAGTGCTTTCAAGCTCTCGGCAGGACGTCACAGAGCACGAGCGGGGAGTGACGGGCACGACGGGCGTGTGTGGACTGCGTCGGCGCGGGTCCTGCAGCTGCTGTGCCTGTCTACCCTTCCTGCTCAGCGGTGAACACCTCGCAATAGGATCTAATAACTTTTACAGTCCACATGTCCTGGGAGAAGTGCCTGATACATAAGCATTAAACACATGTCGAAGATATGTGTGGATAAATGAGTCTGTGCAAATTATACTTTGTCATTACTTGGGATTCCCAGGGTTAGACTTCACTGAAATTTTGTTTAATTTTCCATTGACATCAGTTCTTCAATTAAAGAATATGCTTTTTGGGATTTCAAAGCATATCTTTTGAAGGGTCTATTAGCAGTTAAACACCAGTGCTTACTCATGCCTTTTCGTTCAATCCTTAGTGAAGAGTGGAAGAAAAAAATGTTTTCAGGGAGGAGGACAGTGAACTACGGCTTTTGCCAGGGAAGCTCTCCAGTTTGATCTTACTTCGGTATAATGATGTTCTGGGCTTTTTTTCTCTTCCTCTTCTTTTCCCTCCTACCCTCCCCCCACCCCCCCATTTAAAATGCCAAAGTTGAATGTCAAGGAACACAATTTGCTAGTTTATCAGGGGGGAAAAAATCCTATTACAAGAGAGTAAGAACAACATAAATCTTATTTTCAAATCAATTTCTTGAATTCATATCAAAAATACATTTAGTCAACTGTCACTATTACTTCAGTTTACCTTTCTTTAGGATGAGCTCTGCCTCTTGTATTTCAGTACTGTTTCTAACCTTACCCTCTAAAAGAGGGCAAGCGAGAGCAGCAATGTAAAATTAAAATACTGATATATTCATTGACTTCTACTTTAAGTGGCCAGGTCAGAATCGCTAAATCCAGGGAAGCTTGGATTATATCTTGATTGCACTCATTTTTTATATGCCCTCCTTTTATTAATATGTTAACAATAGTCATAAATTTGGTATATCTGTATAGTAAGTTTTCTGTTAAGTATGTGCTCAAACGTACCTAAGATATTAATTTCTAAAAACTCAAGTATTCAAATTAAAATGATTTCCTTGCTGTGGTGAAATTGGTGTGTGTTTAAGCGCAAGATGAAAATTTTGTTATGCAGTATTAAAAATTAAACTAAAATGGCATTCTGTAGTTTCCTTTTATCTTTTTGTAACTATTAATTTAAATTGTTAGGCTATTCCTGAAATATTAATGATTTTTGTATATTTCATTCAAATGAAAATGATCTCTTTGTTATATTGAGCTTTTTGTTTTGTTTTTAGGAGCTGGACATCTTGCAATTCGAAGTAAATCTATTTTTTTTTTTTCAGTATTAGAAAATGTATGTTACAGAATTGAAACCAAAAACAAGGTGCTATAGCTTTTATGATATATAGTCAGTATATTAATATGGTGTGTATTTTTTTCAAATGAAAGTTATCCTCTGCTGTGGTACATTTTTTACTTTTGGCTTTTGTTTTTTTCAGACTTTGCAACTGTGGCTCAAGGTAAAAATTTAATTAAATTCTTAGGATATTGGAAAATTGAAAAAAAAAACTAATGTTCTCTTGTCTTATATTTTATTGCACCTATTAACTGAGTATGATATGATCGAGTTACCAATAACCCAGCTTTAACATAAGTTTAGGAACAGAGGTCTTTCTTCAGTATGATAAACTTTCATTCTCACACACCCCATTCACAACCTACTGACCAAAAAGCGCCCAAAGATGACTCTTCCTGCACATTTCACCTTTGCCAAATACCTTTCTCATCTTTAATTTTTTTCTCAAAAACCAAGGCAACTCCTGAAGAAATTACCACCGAAGGAAAAATATCTTTTCATGATAGTCATTTGCCTATTTACTTATTAAGCCAGATGTCCCCAAATCCTTCAGCTCTTTGGGACTACCCTTTTCTTAAAGATTCATATAAAATTACTTAAGTCCCCAGCCCACATAATAGCAGAAGTTCATGGTCCTCGTTAGGATTTCCTAGGATTCCTGGGGGACTCACTAGCTCAAGATCATCCCTTGCTCTGAATGCCTATTCTCAATAATTTCACTGAATTCCTTCTCATTTGTCATTTGGCCCTCTGAAGATGCTGGTTTTGTTTTTTTCCTTCTTTACTCCTTTTCCCCTTCCCTCTCTCCTTCCTTTCCTGCCTTTCTCCCATCCTAGTTTCAAACCTCAGGGAAGAAGGGATGAGTTACTGATACTCCTTAATTCACCATATATGACCTTCACTGGTCCAGGCAAAGCCCATCTCTTGTTTTACTTCTTTATTCCCCTTTATCCCTATACCTTACTCCCACAGGCAACCATTTTAATGTGATTTAATGTGTATATCCTTTTGTTTGTATGCATTCTTGTGAACAATATAATTTACATACTATACCGGGTTATAGATCTCATATTTTTTCTCTTTTCATGAAGCACTACATTTTAAAGATCTGTCCATGTTGCTATGAGTTCATTCAATCTGTTACTTCTAACTACTGCATAAAATACTCTGCTGTGTTCATCTTTCACAATTTACTCTCCACCTTCTCAATAATGGACTCGCAGCCTGTAGTCACACTGTGATGAATATCCTCTCCTTAAGGATGTGTGGAAGAATTTCTTTGAGACATCTAGCTGGGCAAGGGATTGTTGAGTCTTGGGGTATGCCTCTCACTTTGCTTGCTAGTGCATGTATGTTCTTTGGCAGAGCTGTTATGTACTGGGATTCTACTCAATCCCACAAACATTTAGCACTATCCACCCTTCTAATTTTACTGGTTTCATACTGTCAGGTGATGGCATTTTTTATTAACTTGAATTTTTGTAATAACCAATGATTTTGAGTTGCTCTTCATATGCATACAAGCTTTTTGAGTTTCCTTATCTTTTCCTTTCCCTCATCCTTTCACTAGTTCACATCCTTTGCTTAATTTGATGTATCTTTCATTGCAATCTTCTTTCTTATTGATTTGCAGGGGTTCCTTTTGCATTCTAGATATCAATCCATTGTCATGTTTAAACATTGCAAATAGCTTCTTCCATTTTGTGACCCACCTACTACCTCTATCCATGGTGAGATTTGTTGAACAGAAATCCTTAATTTTTACACAATGAAAGTCATCGACTGTCTTTCTCATGGTTTGTGCTTTTGAAGCTTTGTGCTGTTCTTTTAACATCCAGTACACATCAGCTACACTGGACTTTCCCACTTTCTTTTTCTTTTCTTTTCTTTTCTTTTTTTAATTTTTATTGAATCATAATTGATTATACATATTTTGGGGGTTCAACATTGAGATATGTTGATCAAATCAATATTATTTGCATATATATTGTTACAAATCATACTTATTCTTTATGCCCCTTGTCCAGTCTCTCCCTATCCCCCTCTCCCACCCCCTCCCACTTCTGATAACCTTAGATTTCTTCTCTCCCTCTGAAAGAGTAATGGTTACTCTGTTGATTTGTTGCCTAGATGATCTGTCCAATGCTGAGTGGTGTGTTCAGGTCCCCCAATATTATCACAGAGCAGATGCTTCTTCTGTCACTCTGGAATGGGCTTTGTGGAGAGAGACATCCTCTTCTTTTCTCTGGTCTCTGCTGGTGACTCTCCTTGTGTCAATGCACTCCAGTGGCTGGCAGACCACCTGCACAGTGGTTGTGGTATCTAGCCACTTTTGTGGCAGTTGTGGTTATTGTGGTGGCTGTAGTGGACAACCTACATGGAGGTGATGTTTTTGGCATGCTCCTTACCTTGCTGGTGGCTCCTGGCTCCAAACCTCAGGACCCTGGGAAGGCCCCAATGGGTACTTTGTTGTTTCTTTCAGTTCTGTGTTGGATTATTTGCTGTTCCTACCACTTAAACTCTGTGCTGGAACTAATTTGTCATCTTTTGCTTACTTCTAAAATAGGGGAATTTCCTGTGGGGACCAACACTTGAGCTCTGTGGTTGAGCTAAATTGCTGCTTTGCTGCTGATTCTCTGGGGAAGGCTTTTTGTGCAGCTCAGGTTTTAGTGGTTGACTTTATAGGTACTTCCGGATTTAGTAAAATCTGCTGCACCTGGGTTGTGTAGAAACACTGGTCTGGGCCTGAGTCTTTTCATGAAACTGCACCCCATGCAGTTCTATATTCCTGACCAGTCTCCTCTGAGTGATCCTACGCTGATTGGGAGGCAGAGGAGCTGTCCTTGCTGTGTCCCAGTGTTCTCCCAGTGAGCCCGTCTCCCCCACTGCCCATGCTGCAAACACTTCCCATGGGACAGGCCATGCACCAGTCCCTTGCGATGACTCACTGGCCTCTGAGTGGCTCCTTTTTTCATTTGTTGTGGCTCCTCACTCTTATGTGGGTCCATGGGTACCCCATTAGTGATCTTTCTGGCCTGGGGACCACCATGGTTGTCTTCTCCCATGCTGCCTCCAAGCAACTTCATCCAGAGGGCACAGCTGCACCTTTGCCAGCTCCTCCTGCTCTGTGCACTCAGCAGCTCCAGCCTGGAAATGGCTGGGATTCAAAATGGTTGAAGAGGTTTTTTTTCTCTCATTGTGGCTTCTCCCACCTTCATGAACTCCTTAGATTTCTCCTCCTCTTCCCCTGAGCTCTAGCAGCCCCAGTTTGGCTATCATTGCTTTTTAATAATTGTAAATTAGTTGATCTGTGGGAGAGAGTGACGCTGGGGATTGTCTATTCTGCCATCTTGACTGGAAGCCCAAAAGGGGGTGTCTATTAATAATTACCTAGGACCCTTCTGTGCACCCCAGTCTCACTGGTTCCCCTGAAAGACCAGGAGGGTTTTATGAGGTGAGAAAACTCCATGCACAGCCTGCCCAAATGTCCCTCTCCCAACAGGGGAAGATTTGATGTCAGGTCATGTTCTTGCAGCATCAAGAGTAGGAGATCATACAAGTGAAGATGCAAGGCAAAGAGAATATCAAAGCCTTCCTGGTAAGAAAAAATTCCATTCTGTGGTCGTTGGAAGCAGAAATATCTGCTCTGTCAAAGTCCTAGATTCCCTTATTACTCTGTCCTATCTGAAAAAGACCTGGTGACAAAGAAACAGTGGCGCAGAGCAGGATGGAGTGCCAGAGGGGCAGCCTGAAAGGGCCGAGAACCTGGCGCAGCGGGTCAGGCATGTCCCCATTTTCTTTTGTTGAGAATTTAATGTGAATATTTGAGTCTTCTCTGATTCTTGAGGGTGCTTTTGTGAATGCTTCTGAGCAGAGCTTCTCTTTGTTCCAGAAGACAACTTAAGTGTGTGACAAATATGACTGTCCCAAAGAGAACTTGGGAAATCCAAGGATGGGACACAGGATTGCTGCAGCAAAGTAACATTGCCCTACTGGGCAATGCCATCCCCAGCCACATCCTCATCCAAGGTAGAGCAAGATGTTGGTGGGAAATCTCCCTTGGGATCCTAGGTCAAAGAAATTATGACCCTGTCCACTGAAATGTTCTAGAATGGCAGAGTGAAAATGGGAACATCCTGTATAACTTCAAGCAAAAGTCTAAGGGAGAAAGGAGAATTTTTTTCTTTTGACTTCTACATCCCAGATAATGGTAACCATATCCAATACCAAAACCAATGAAATATCATGCTTGCATGACTCCTGTAAGAAGTACCTTTCTATGACAAAGTGAGAGGAGCCTTTTTAATGTCAGCTCAGGACTTTCTTGGTCAGTGTCCATGACTCTCCCTACCTCATATAAAGACTCTGTGAATGCAGAGAGTCGAAAGAGAAGATTTCCTTCTCTTATCCATGCATTTTGCCTGCTCTAAATACAGAAAACTGCAACACCATGAGTCCTACCATTCACTTGTCCCAGCAGACACCTCAAGTTTGTGGCCAGCAGGAATTTCTGTGTAGTTCATCTTGAAACTTTATTGCCTAGCTGTAAAAAGGAAATAAGATGACATGTTCTGGGGATGTTGTACAGTCCTTTTTAAAGGGAGGACAAGTTTTAAGACAGAAAATTATCAATGTTTAAACAATTTAATGATTTAATTTCCACTATAAACACAACTTTAAACATTGGAACTTTTTGTTTTATCATAGAAGAAACAGAAATGTTGACCGCTGATATGGATGCAGGTAAGTTAACATTATACTTTTTTTACTAGTGGTTCACCTGTTAAGCTTGCATTTTAAAGTCATGTGGGGCAATGCATATATCTGTATATAATCAATTCAAGCAACAATTCACTTTGATATCAATTTAAATTGAACAAATATTACATTGTTCTTTTCTTTTCCCTCTTGCTTTTAAGAAAAACAAGCATAAATGATTCTTGAAAACTGCTTTTAAAACTGGGTTAATTTAGGGCAGCCCATGGCTCCCTTGGGAGAGCGTGGTGCTGACAACACCAAGTCAAGGGCTAAGATCCCCTTACTGGTCATCTTTTTAAAAAATAAAATATAAATAAATAAATAAATAAATAAAAATAAAACTGGGTTAATTCATATGGCTAATTTTGAAGTGAAAACAATACTCTAGTCCTACATAATGTTTTTCTATCTGATATAAACTTTGCCAGGTCAATTTTGTCAAAACAACCAGATTTCAAGAATGACTCATGACATACATTTTGAAATAGAAAAATAATAGATGTTAATTGAATTAAGCTGTTCTTTCAAATTGTTATAAAACATAAAAATAGGAGGCCTTTGAAGATCTATACCCTGGAAATTGTGCACTAAGAGCCAAATTAAATTTAACTGTTTTGTTCTTGGGAAGGTAGTAATTAATTAGAGCTTTCGGGTCAGACAGACATGGGTTAAATCCTGATTCAGTTATTTATTAGCCATGTAACTAATTGGAATAAAATAGCTCCCTGTTTTAGGGAGATTTTAAAATAAACTTCATATTAAACTCCCTTGTAATTGCCAGGCCCCAAAATTAATATGAATGGAAGATTTAGATTTTGAAACAACAGATATCAATCAAAAGGGATTTTCAACAAAGGCCCTTTATTTTCTTCTCAAGATAGCATTAATTTTCAGATACTACCCAAGCTGGTTTCACAGTCCTCAACGGATGAGGTCTGTTCTTCCAAAAGTTCAAGCAAACACTTAAGACTTACCAGCACACTCTTCCCCCAACCCAGTTTTTGGATGGCTGAGACCAGAAAAAATCTTCCATCCATGTTCATTCACAACTTCTCCCACTTGGGGGCCTACCTTCTTTTGGTAAGCCCAAAATGATTAATAGTGATAATAATTTTCATTTCACATTTGGGGGAAAGAAGCAAGTTTACAAAAATTTTCATGACATGGTAAAATATAGAGAGGGAATAAAAGCAGCATCTTTTACTTTCTTCCTTTGTCATGAATTTTCTTGGAAATTAATCATGCCTTAAGTCTTACTCTACCATGTTTTCTCAGTGACAATTGTGCCATGTCTGCATGCTCACAGACAGAGGAAGGAAACATCATTACATGTCAAATGGCTTAAAAAATATCCCCTGTCTGGCTGATCCACTTCTCTGGGGGTCCCTAACACATGCACATTATCTCTCAGGGTTAACATGATGATTAACTATACATACAGAGTGCTTAGTATGGGGTCTGACACATAGAAAGTACTCAATATTAATACCATTGATGTTAATATTGATATTACTGAAGAGTTCCATATAAACAGCCTCTAGAAGGTTAGAAACTATGAGAGTGAGAAAATACAGTTCCCCACTTGGTCAGCTTATTCTGATTTCAGAACATGACCCTATCCTGAGCTGTCACTGTGGTAGTGCCTGGACATGCGTCATCTCTCATCTGCTAGAAGCTAGTAAATGTTTAACCCCCTGGCCAGCCTCTTCTTGCCACTACTTCACCTTTAGATGGAACTTCAGAGAATCAAGCTGATCTTAATATTAAGGCAGATTTTTTAAACAAGGTGAATAGTGCAGTTTAGCATCCAAAATAATTTACTAATGAATCCAGCCTGTTTTGTATTAGCTGTGAATCTGCTGTTTTTGTGGCATAGATAATCGAGAAGTGTCCAGAAGGTAACGGGTTCAAAATAATAACGATACGATCTCTTCCTTTCTTGAAGAAAGAAAGCAGATAAAGTCATTCTTACCTAAACTATCCTGTGGAATTAAAAACAGCTCGCACGCTCGGAGGAAGCGAGTCGTTGGAGGAAAGCCAGCAGGAGTGGTAAAGCTACATGACAAGTCGCTACATTTATTTCCCAGGAACAGCCCAAGTTACGGGGGAAAACAAAAAAAATCAGGGGTGACGTGATTACAAAAGACCAGGAATCTAACAATAGAGGTATCTCAGGGCTTCCTGTTTGTATCACTATCCGGTAGAATGGCAGTGACCATGCAAATATCTTTTACAGGGAGACTTACCATGGCAGGTGGCAATTAAGGATGGCAAAGAAATCAAATGTGGGGGAATTTATATTGGTGGCTGTTGGATTCTGACTGCTGCACACTGTGTCAGGTAAAAAATGTTGTCGATATATTTTAGATTTCCTGAAACAATGAAAACAAGTAATAGAGATTGTGGCAGATGATAAATAAAAGCGTATCTGAGAAAAGTCATTGACAAGTTCCACTCTATTAAATGCTAAATATCCTCTGGTATTCATGACTGGGACTCCAGAGGCCAATGGGTTCAATTCCACAGACCATTTCCAGCTGGGACCAAACTGGAAGAGTTTATGACTGAGAGTTTATAAAGAGCTAATACTAACTCAGCATTTCCTCTGGTCTCACCTCAAGAAGAACGTTGTTTAAAGAGCTGCGTGTATTCAAAGGCAATGAACACACAAGTCATTTTTTCCCATCCATGTACCCTTAAATGTATTTGATGTGTGTTCCAGGCAATAAAGGAACTGTTCAAAGCTCGAGGCTAATTATCTTACATACTGCTTCAGCACTGGCTGGCTTGCTCTGTGATTCTGGATAAATTGCTTACATGGGTACATGACTCAGAGCTATGGCCTGGGCCCATCATTTTGGAGGTGGGGCCACTGCACTGCACCATCTAGGGGGCACCACTCATACTGCAGTTTGCTGTTTGAAAGTTCCCTGGGCTGCAGCAAGCAGGTCCTGGCCGATGGGCCATGAGTCATTGAAGAACTAACCTGCAGAGGAGTGGGAGAAGATTGGCCTGCTGAAGAACAAGTCATGTTATCTCCTCCTTTGACAGGGTTTAGAGAGTCTCAGGTCTCAGAAGTTGGGTAGACGTAGTGTGGATTCAGCAGTGACATGTGACAAGATGTATCATAATAACCTATGAATGGAAAAGACAAGTTTTATGCAGGACCAATAAGGCAAGTTAGAAGTGGCTGTACTGGTTTGCTGGGGCTGCCATAACAAAATACCACAAACTGGGTGGCTTTAAAAAAAGGAATTTCTTTTTTCACAGTTCTAGAGGCTGGAAGTCCAAGATCAAGGTGCCAGCAGGGTTGGTTTCTCCTGAGTCCTCTCTCCTAGGCTTGCAGATGGATACCTTCTCACTGTGTCCTTTTCTGGACTTTACTCTGTGCACGTGTATCCATACTGTCTCTCTCTTTTTGTATAAGGACGTTAGTCCTATTGGATTATGGCCCCACCCTTATGACCTCATTTAACCTGAAATACCTCTTTATTTATTTATTTTATTATTTTTTGGCAGATGGCCAGCAAAAGGATCTGAACCCTTGACCTCGGTGTTAGAACCATGATCTAACCAACTGAGCCCTTAATTAACTCTTTAAAGGCCCTATCTCCAAATGCAGTCACATTATGGGTAGGGCTTCAAGATATGGGGTGTACACAATTCAGCCCATAACAATAGCTGAATTGCAGTGTTGTTTAATAAATCAAGATAAAAGGGCAGAGCTCAGGATTCTGGCCTCAGTTCTGGCCTTCAAAATAAATGAAATGTCATTATTGAACATCTCTTACAGACCAGGTACTGGGCCAGGCACTTTCACATTTGTTATCTTGTTTAATATTTTCAACAGTCCTAAAAGGTAAATACTTTTCTTCCCATTTTGTAGGTAAGCTGAGTGAGACTGAGAAGTTACATGACCTAGCTAAAACTATGCTAGCAGAGCCAGGATAAAATCAACTTCAACGTATTTGACAGTCACTTAGATGAAGGTCTGCTTAGCAAATCTTCAGGTGACCCATAGTTGGGAGAAAATAGCAAATTAAATGACACCTATAAAAGTCCTCTTGGATTAGAGCCATGGCCCAAATCTAATATCTTCCTTCTTAAAGATCCTTTTTTCTTGGCTTCTGTGACACCACACTCTCCTGCTTTTCTGCCTGTCTCTCTGGCCACACCTTTTCTGCCATCTTTGCAGATCCCCCCTTCTGTGCTTGAGCATCATTGCTCAGCTGAAATCCTGGAGCTCCTCAATGTTTAGCCTGGCTTCCTCCTCTCTTCTTACTCCTTCTTCCTGAAGATACCTGTCGTTTAAAATACCACTCTATGCTGATAAAGTGATATCTGCAGCCTGGGCCCTCTCCTCCAACCACTGACCCTACAGTCAACTGCCTATAGACACTTCTTGGCTGTATCAAAAATATGTCAAATTCAAAATGCCTAAGGCTAAGCTTGTGGTATGTCCCTTCCCCCAAATATGGTCCTGTTCCAGTGTTTCTTATCTCAGCAAACGACAACACTGTACATCTAGTTACACAAGGCAGAAATCTAAGAATCATCATATTTCACTTCCTCAACTGTACCACAGTCCAGTCATTATTTCACCAACACTAAATGTCATTTTAAATTTCTAATTATTTAATTCTCAAAATTTCTCTCGATCTCTACTATTACCCCGCTTTTCCCCTTTCATCTGGATTATACCAATTGCCTCCTAATTGGCCTACCTACATTCATTCTGTCCATCCACTATCCCCACCTATCTGTTCTCTACTGTGCAGCAAGTGCAATGTTTCTGTACCTGGTTTTGATCACTTAACACTTAAAATTTAAAGACTTTGCATTCCTCTTAGGATAAAAACTAAACAAGATTTTTAACATGGCCATTAGCCTCATATGATCTGAGCCCTACTTACCTTTGCCAGTCTCATCTTGCCCCACAGCTGTACCTCCTGCTCTCTGCTCCACACACTCTGGACTTCTTTCAGCTACTCAAGCACACTTGCTCCTCCTGCAAAGGGACCTTCATATATTGTTTCTTCTGCCTGGAATGATCTTCTTTACCATTTTTTTCCTACTTAGTGCTCCTCTTTATTCAGATTTCAGCTCAAACTTTACTTCCTTAGAGAACCTTCCCTGACTCCCTTAAGCCAAAGCCCTCTTGATAAGTTCTTGAAAGCCCAGATACGGTTCATTCCTCTCACTTTTCATGGTAGAATACATACCTTCATCCGTGTGATTATCCATTTAATCTTACATCTTGCCCTCGACCCTGAGCTCCATGAAAGCAGGAACTATTTCTGATTTTGTTCATTTCTGCATCCCAGTGCCTAACACAGTGCCTGGTATATATAGTAGGTGAACATTAAGTATTTGTTGAGTAAATTGAATGAATAAATGGAGTTAATCTTTAAGCAATATTCAGGACCTCTAGTCCTGAAAACAACCAACATTAATATGAAGGACAGCATTCTTGGAATACCAAGTATAAATAAAAAACATCCTGAATGTCTCATTTTCTCCTAGGACATCACTGTTTCACTGTAAGGTGATTACCTGAATCACCATTATGTAAGGATAAATTCTATTCAGTTTATGCTGTTTGAGGAAGCAGAAAGTATATAGATAATACATTTTTAAAAGATTTTCATTAAATTGTTTAAAATAAGTTTTGTTGCTTAAGGAAAATCCATTTAATGAAACATTTCATTGTTTGGAAACTAGACTATGAAGTCATTATTTAGCACCTTACTTCAAAAGACAAAAACAAAAACAAAAAACCAACTAAATAATACTTCACCAAAGTGACTCTATACTATTCTCTAAGAAGATGATGGTGGATGCCTAATTTGCTTGAAACCATGTGTTGAAAATTGGTATGAAAATGGAGTGAGGAATAAGAATAGGCAATATTTAGCTCATTTACTGTTTCAGCAGGATTTTAAAACAGCTACTGTGTTCCGGGTACAATAATAGGTGCAGGGGCTGCATAGATGAATTAGACCCCATCTCTGACTTCCAGCAACAGAGTCTATCAGGAAGAAAGGAATGTGGACAAATAAACACAGTGCAATGATGGGATGAAGTCAGTCTTAAGGGCCAGGAAAATGACTGCTGTGGTCTTCGCCTGAGGACTTCTAGGATTGGCAGAGTGATGAGAGTGTGCGGTCCAACACCCCAGTTTTTCAAACACATTTCTGGCAAGATGCTGTCTGGTCTCTGCTTAAACACCAGCACTCACTCCAGAAGCAGCAAGCTCATTTGCTTCTGGGCAGCTCTAGTCAGTGAGTTCCTTATGTTCCTGACATTGAGCAGTTAGGTGGATTACTCCTCTCCCCATTTACCACTGACCTAATTCTGCACTAAGTAAACTTAATCTCACTGCTTCATGACAGCAGGAACAACAACAACAAAAATCTGTGAAAACAAAAAAGTTCCTTTAAAAGGAAGAATATAAAGATGAAGTGTCGGAATTCCATATTTATATATATTTTTTCACATCATATTTTATTTCTCTTTTCCTTTCTGTTACAGAGTCAGTAAAGCTCGCCATTACCAAGTATGGACATCATTAGTAGACTGGATAAGACCTAACTCTGAGCTATTGGTTGAAACAGTGAATAAAGTTATTATCCATGAAAAATACAATGGCACCACCTACGAAAATGACATAGCTTTGCTTGAAATGAAAAAATTCTCAAACCACAAAGAATGTGAGCTGCCTAATTCCATCCCTGCCTGTGTCCCCTGGTCTCCATATCTATTCCAACCTAATGATAAATGCATCGTTTCTGGCTGGGGTCGAGAAAAAGGTATATGCTTTATAATTTGTTAAACAGAATCCAGGGGTTGGAAATGAACGGAAGTAGAAATGCATGGGAACTAATCTTCTAGTACTCAGAGAGAAACATACATCAAATCCAGAAAAGTGAGCACCCAGCCAGGGCCGGCCAGCTTCATGGGCTTGCAACCTGTACGCTTGCCCAGCACCCAGCACTTCTAAGGGCTCTGTGCTGGATTTATGGCTCTACTGTCACCACCATGAAATTCCTAATAATATTTGAAGGGGCCCCACCCCACATTTCCATTTTTCACTGGGTCCTGAAAATTGTGTAGCCAGTCCTAAACAGACTTTCAAAGTACACATAAACGCTGTGATCTGAAGGAAACATTGAGGACTAACCAGTCATCAAGAAAAATATATATAAACAGGGAGACATACAGCATGACCTTTGTGGATTTGTTGGAGAGATGTGGATGGAAGATTAAAAGGTTTGCAAAAGGGGCCGGCCCCACGGGTTCGGATCCTATATAGCGATGGCCAGTGTGCTCACTGGCTGAGCATGGTGCAGACGACACCAAGCCAAGGGTTACGATCCCCTTACCGGTCAAAAAAAAAGGTTTGCAAAAGGATAGCCTCAGTATATGCTGAATCACAAATGCCCTCCAACCCTCCTGCTCTCTCCTTCCCCATTCCCCCTGCCCAACCCCCTCCACAAAGAGAAGGGAACATAAGGAATTCGTTCTTTGAGTTTCTAAAAAGACTTGAGGTGAACACTTCATATAAATAAGAGATGTGAGACAAATTGACTTAGAGACAAATTATTAGAAGGAACTGCTGAAATTAGAGATTTGATTAGAATTAAACAAGTCAACACTTTCTCATTCACCTTGAAAATTTGACCTCAAAATTTAGCTTCCTTTTGACCTCTTAAACTCTTTATAAGATGAAATTCTAAGTAACTTCATTGCATTGGCCTTATAGACTTATATTCTAACACATTCTTTATAATTGCCACATTGAAAAATGTAAAACGTATGTATAAATTAACCTGGATTTGTATGTTTGAATACCCAAGACTTATAAAATACTAAATTTTATTAGGAATTAACTCATTCATAAGGTATTGTGTCCTTATATTTGTTCTGTTTTTAAAAAAAAAAAAAACTTTTATTATGCATATTTACAAATATACACAAAAGTAAAGATAAAAGTATAATAGACCCTTACTTATCCATCACCCAGTTTTCATAGTTATCAACATTCTGCCATTCTTGTTTTATCTCCTAGTATCAATCAGGGTCTCAATAGGGTAATTAGAAAGGTTTATTTACAAAGGGGCAGAGGTTGGGGAACCACAAGGGCTACACGGGAACCCAGGACTAGCAGTACCAAAGCTGTCACCACCCCTAGATCTGAAGGCTTAAGGGAAGAAGTTACCAGAAGGAGAGTCTCAGGTAAAACAGGCTGCCTTGAGAGAAGCATTGACATTGAGTTGAAGGTTATAGCCAACCCCAATCTCACTATCCTTCCTCCTTCCCTCCCTCCTTCCAACTGGGGTCCTCTTTGTGGGAAACCAGAGGCCAAGGGACTCCTGTTGAGGCAGTCTCTACAGGTCAAGCTTTTAGGACAGGGGCAGGGCATTGAAGGGTGGGGAATGGATCTGAGGGACTATCAGGAGCTCTTCAACATTTTCCCCTACATGTTTTTCCTGAAGTATATTAAATCAAATCCCAGATGTCATGTAATTTCACCCATAAATACTCCAGTATTTTCATACCCAACTAAATGAAAGTGATTCCTTAATATAATCTAATAACCAATCCATGTTTAACATTCCTCATTTATTTACAAAAATATTTTTACAATCAGATTATTTGAATCAGGATCCAAAGTCCACACATTGCGATTGGTGGCTATTTTTCTTTAATACCTTTAAATCTAGAACAGTTACCCTTTTTAAAAGAAATTTAATATGTATTTATTAAAGAAACTGGGAAATTCCTATTTTAGAATTTCCACACTTTGAACGTGGCTGACTGTATCCTTGATGTGGCTTTTAAAATGTTCTTTTATTACATGTATTTCTTATAAACTGGTAGTTAGATATGTTCTTAATCAATGACTAATTTATTAATCAAATGTAGTTTAACACATTTATTGAGCATGTACTATGTGTGCAAGGTAGTAATGTTAAAGTGCTAAGATTTCACTGATGAAAAACACGGACCCCGTCAATAAATGAGGGGAGGAAGAGGTTCCAGGATTGAAAGAGGAAGGCCAGCTCTCAAAGGGGCTCACCGTATGGAGGAGCCCTCAGACACGAATGCCACCATCAGACAGCAGAATGTGACAAGTGCCTCAAGAAACATCAAAACAAGAGTACAGTTTTAAAATTGCTCACAGTTCTAAAAGGTTTTCGCTGAACTAGGAGAAATAATAAACTACTAAGAATTTTAAAAGCTCTTGTCTTGAAGCTAACATAGTGGGACTTCAAAAAGAAAAAATGAAACTCCTTTCTAATTTGCTATATACTTGGTGGATTTTTATCTCCCTCTCTGTTTCCCAGGAGGGTAGAATATTAGTTCTACAATCAATTAGTACGTGCTCACTGCAGTGCTACGTTCTGTTGGGGGCGTCCTCAAGACAAACCAGAGGTCTCTGTGCCCAGGTAGTTTATAGGTTAATCAAAGCAGAGAGTCATATGGCATAAGATACTTAGTATGTAATTGAACTACTGTGAGTTCATGCATTAATTACATAAATATTTATGGAGCAAGTACATTGTGCAAGCATGATTCTTGGTGCTGGTGCAGAATGAGTCAGGCTCACCCCCTGCCCTCCTGGAGCTTTGGGTAGAGAGGAAGCTGACACCTAATGAGAAACTGCAGCATAAAAATTGCTGTGAGCTGGGAAAAAGGAAGAAGGGAGATAGGGTAAAGGTCCTTACCCTTGAGACATCTCACCCTGTATTCTTACATTTTTCTGATCTTCCTCGGTCTGTCAGTGACAGAACCTAGCCCTTCTCTTTCCTTGGACCAAACTTTCACTTAAGTAGAAAGGAAGTTCTAAATCCCCTTTTCATTATTTCAAATCGCTTAGGAGGTAGATTTCTTCATGGACACACAAAAACATGTATACATTGGTAATTTCGTATTATATTCTTTAACTTCTTATAATAAAAAGTTGCTTTCAGCAAGCACTTTCAAGGAAATAAGGGACTGTAAGCAGATAGGAGTTATGTATGTGAGAAGAACCCAACACTGATTACTATCCAACGGCCCTACTGAACTCAGTAACCACAGGGGAGGGATTTTATCTCATCCACCTCAGCTACCAGCTCTTTAGCAAATGAGTATGACCTCGGATTATATGTTCAATAATCCCCCTTGACTGTCCATCCAATTTTAGAAAGATAATTATAGGCAGTAGGGATATGAGGAGAATATGATTAAGTATGCTAAAGAATTATCCTCAAAAGTTTATACAGGTATTAAAGGATAGATATGTTATTCTTTTAAATTCTTAATAGTTTACTAAGTCATGAGAGTATTTACTTAGATTTCTCATTTGTGACTTCTAAATGTCTGTTTTCTTATTTTGTTTAGATAACCAAAAAGTCTATTCACTTAGGTGGGGTGAAGTTAACCTAATAGGCAACTGCTCTAAGTTTTACTCAAATCGCTACTTTGAAAAAGAAATGGAATGTGCAGGTAAGTGCTTGTGGTTTGTTGGATATATGAGGGTACTTCAAAAAGTTCATGGAAAAATAGAATTAAAAAATAATACAAATCTTCCATAAACTTTTTTTTTGGTGGCTGGCTGGTAAGTGTATCCAAACCCTTGACCTTGGTGTTACCCACACTATACTCTCCCAAATGAGCTAACCAGCCAGCCCTTCCATAAATTTTTTGAAGTATATATACGTATATATATACATCTCTCCTCCTTCCTGCCATATCAGCTCCCCTGTTCTGGGCCCTGAACCCTTCCATTTGGCCTTCTGGCTGTTGCATTGTCAAACTCTTTCAGTCTCTTTCCCTTAGCTCAAGTTCCCTCATTCTAATACTAAGGAAAAAAATCTTCCGTAAGCTACTATATAGCAGTACAGTAAGTGACTAAGAGCACAGACATTAGAAACAGACTAGGATTTATACCCCAGTTTTTGCCAGTTACTAGTTATGTGACCTTGAGCAAATTTCTTCATAAGGAAACTGAGATGCAGAGCAGTCACACAATTTTCCCAAAGTCTTACATATAAAAAGTGGTATACCCAGGATTAAAACTAAAACCACTTCTAAATGAAAGTTCAAGTTATCTCATCTCAAATGCCTACAGTTGAAAATAAATTCTCCTTAGAAATCACATTACACTTCTCATGTCACAGTATTTGATATCATAGATATGCTAACTCTCCTACCTAACATAACTACAGCAGCTCCTACTTTTGGAGGTGATCCAAAGGCAGGATAGCAGCCAGTGTAGTGCATTTAGGATGTTTTATTGAAACCATTTACAAATAGTGTACTACCGAAAAAGGCAGAGTTATTAACATCCTATAACTTCTTGGATACAGTGATTTAAGAATTTTAGAAAGTCATAAGAGTGAAAAGAAAGTGCCCTCCTATCTTGAAATGGAGTTCAGGGTTACAATGGACAAAGGGGTGAATAGCACTGAAATGTGGCTTTCTGGGTTCAAGTCCAGGCTCTGCCCCTTATTAGCTGTGTGACCTTGGACAAGTTAATTAACCTCTCTGTGTCTTATTTGTCTCATCTGTAAGATAGGGATAATAATGATACCTCATATGGTTGTGGTGAGAATTAAAGTAATGATTGACTAATACATATTAAGCACTCAATAAGCACTAGTTATTCCTATTATTTTCCCACCCAGTATTTGATGGTCCTTTGGGGTTGTAATCTCTTCCCAGTACACAGTTACATAAAATGGAGAACACAGGAAGAACATACTAATTTGGGGGAATGAGTAGATTTATTAAGTATTTCTCAGCCTGCATCTCTCCAACTCTGCAAGCACATGTTATTTCCTGTCAGGAAAGTGTAAGAAAGCAGAAGTCAGTCACTACACACATTGTGGAGAAGGCAGGAAGTCAGCATGGTGGCCTTGCCCAATGAAAGAAAATGTGTGATTTTCTCTTTCCCATTTCTTACTCAGGTACAAAAGATGGTTCCATTGATGCCTGTAAAGGGGACTCTGGAGGCCCCTTAGTCTGTATGGACATCAACAATGTGTCTTATGTTTGGGGTATTGTGAGTTGGGGTGAAAACTGTGGAGAACCAGAGTTCCCAGGTGTTTACACCAAAGTGGCCAATTATTTTGACTGGATTAGCTATCATGTGGGAAGGGCTCTTATTTCTCAGCACAATATATAACATTGTGATCTCCCTTTTCTTTCTACTCTTTTTCTTTCAGGAGTTCCATTTTAATTGAAATGAAACTATAATTAATACTTGTCTAGGGAAAAAATGAACAAATCTTATTGGCTATCTTTAGAGGTCGCTAAAAAGTTTATGCCATATTGGAATTTTGCTGTAGAATTCTCAAATAAATATTTTGGTTAAGCATTCAAGTTTAATTTATAGAAAATTTGGTGAAATTATCTCTTCATGCCAGAGTAATGTATTGACTATAATAAGGGGTTAGGTACTTGAATGACTTTGGATTCACATAAGCCTGGGTTCAAACCTCAGCTCTACCACCTATTAAGTTTGACCCTGCAATTTATTATCTTCTTTGTGTGTCAGTTTCCATCTACAAAATGGGAAATGGAACTGCATGAAAATGAAACTCATACTTATGTAAAACATTTGGCATAGTACCAGTCACAGGGTAATAACTGACCTCACAGCTTTTGTTCCATTTCTTTGCTTCTTTACGTATTAAAATTTCTCAAAAGATTTGTCTTTGCTCAGACAAATCTTGGGTGGAATTAGTGCACATGCACGCCAATGTGTCTTTTTAGTTTAGTTGCTATTCTTGTGTGTTCTTCAGCTGTGTGAAGCAGTGGCCCCGAACTGCTGACTGGCAGAGAGCTTGCATGTAAAAAAAGAGAGCATGTTTACTTTGCTGGCAGCTGCTCAGTTTTTCTTTGGACTTTGGTGGTAGCAGTTGAGTTTCTGAGTTTCTTTGAACTGCCTAGCTCCTAGATGTGTGTGTCCAGAAATAAAGACTACTGTTTCTTCAACCAAGGCTCCAAGGACCTTTTTTTCTGGTTACCTAGCTTGTAGACCTGCATGTGAAGGGTTTGTGACCCAGTCTGGATAATGGGCTTGAGGGGTCTGTGAGCTCCAGACCCAGCCCTAGCTCTACACACTCACAGTCCAATGACTCACAAATCCATATCTCTTTCCTAGAACTCCAGAATAGTATATGCCACTGAACACTTGACATCTCCATGTGGATATCTAGTAACATTTCAAAAGAAATATAGCCAATCCAACATTCACAATTGCTTCCCTCTAAATGTGTTCCTCACCACCTCAGTAAATGGCAGTACCATCCACTCAGGGCTCCAGCAGGCACCCAGTCTCTATCACATCAGTTTGCTTAGCACCTGCCATTCCCCAACATAATCTGTTTTTACAGGTTTGGTTACTCTTCCCCACACTGCCACCAGCCACAGGTACAAGTAAGATGCGTGAGAAGAAAGACCTTGTGTCCTTCCAGCTGCATCCCCTAGTCTTGGTGCACAGGGTGTGCTCAGTGAATAACATTAGCTGCTTCAACTGCTTTAGTTTTGGGGGTTTTTTTTTAAAGCACAGCTATCATCATCCTGAGGGCAGAGGTATATTTTTCACGTGGCATATCTTTAATATATATATCTTTAATATGTAATTGGGGTCCAGTCTTAGATAGAGCCCAGTTGTTTTAATAATAGAAATGCCCATTTCTACATATATTCCAAAATCAGTTGCTGCCCAGATTTTTTTCCTTTTTTAAAAGTTTTGATAAAAATACATAACATAAAATTAACCATTTTAACCATGTCTAAGTGTACAGTTCAGTGGCATTAAGTACTTTCACGTTGTTATACAACCATCGCCACCATACATCTCCAGAAACTTTTCATCTTCCCAAAGTAAAACTTCACACCCACTAAACAATAACTTCCCCCTTCTCTCTCCCATGCTGCCCACATTTTTCATTCCTTTTCTCATGGGATGCAGGAGAATATTTGTTTATCTCTTGCTGTGTAAGAAGGGACCCCCAAATAGTGGCTTAAATAACAATTGTTTATTATTTTGCTCATGAATCTGGGGTTGACTGGGCTCAGCGACGAGTCCCCCTTCCGGTTTCTCCAGCAGTTGCAGTCAGACAGGGCTGGAGCAGAGTTATCTCAAAGGCTTCTTCACTCACACGTCTGGTGTCTGGGCTGGGAGCTGGACAGCTGGAGCTTCTCAGACAACTCTCTCTATGTGGTCTTTCCACATGGGCTCTCAACAGGGTGGACCCAGGGTCACCAGACTTCTAACATAGCAACTGATGAGCATCCCAAGAGAAACTGCAGAATCTGCCCAGCCTTTTCTAAACTCGCCTGGAAAGTCATTTAGCATCCCTTGCATCACGAAGGCCTGCCCAGGTTCAAGAGAAGGGAACATAATCCCTCTTTTGATGGAGGGGTGTCAAAGAATTTGTGGTCATGTTTTAAACCACCTTGTTCTGACCCAGCAATCCTGGAGCAACGTGACACTTTAGAATATGTCTACGAATGATATAGAAAAGTACTCAAAGGGTTCAAGTGGGAAACCCAGCACAAGATGCACCCTCAGATGATCTAGGAAGGGGTAGTATCAAAGCCAGTCTGTACAGCAACCTGGGACCTGGGGGTTTTGCAGCAGAGTGGACCCGGGTCAGGGCCAAGGATGAAGAGCCAGCTCTCCGAAGTGACTCCATGTGGCAGAGACCAGGAACAGCAGGAATGGGATAACCTGACTCCAGGGTTCCCCCAGTGTAGAGGTCTGTCTCAGGGCTCCTAACTGCAGACAACAGAAGCCAATCTGATTTAATGAAAAAATAAAATTACTTAAAGATATTATACAGTTTCCAGAATTTCCAGGAAAGCCAGAGAATTGGGGTCTATGTATCCAGAAATAATGCTCAAAGACCATCATAGGACTGCTCCATCAGAGACTCCCATTGCCACTAGATGGGGCCCCAGTGTCCATGCACAGCCTGCACTGCAGAGGTTGGACACCGGATGCTGCTGCTAGACCCTCTGCCAATGCTACTTCTGTGAGTCAGCACAGCCTCCCCTAAAGGTGTCCAGGGAACAGAACTCACTGGATATGGAGCTTTGCCATCATCTTATACTTAATCCTCTCCTCAGAACTCACCATCTTACAAGAGAGACAGGAAAATAAATTATGAAGCTACACCTTGCCAGGTACAATGGTAAGGAAAACTCAAGGATGATCTGGAAATCAGTCTGAAGTGTCTGAGTTTCCCCAAAGGCGAGGTTAATATGAATTACGGAAGAACTTTCCAGACAGATGCAAATGCACAGGCTCTGCAGCTTGAGCAATATATATGCACATTTTTGTTTTTCTATAACAGAATACCTGGGACTGGGTAATTTATAGAGAAAAGAGGTTTATTTGGCTCACGATTTTGGAAAAGCTGCATCTGGCATGTGCCTCAGGCTGCTTCTACCTATGGCAGAAAGAGGCTGGGCAGCCAGTGGGAGCAAGGAGATCACATGGAGTGCGTGCACGGGAGAGAGAGAGAGAACACGCATGTGCGAGAGTGTGCGTGCGCATACTAGGCTTCTTTTAACAACCCACTCTTTGAGAACTAATAGAGCTAGAACTCACCTCCCCATCCCCAGAAAGGGCATTAATCTATTCATTGGGGATCCACCCCCATGACCCAAATACCTCCCAACACTGCCACATTGGGGATCAGATTTCATAATGAGCTTTGGGGGGACAAACATATCTAAACTATATGAAGGAGCCAACTACACAAGAGAATGGAGATCAGTTCATTGTGACTGGAGCTCAGGATGCAGCTGAGGAACTGGAGGGAGAAAAGGCCAGACCAGGATGGGCCTCATGCCAAAGAGTTGGGACCACTGAAGGATTCTGGAAAGTTCAAGCTGGAGGCAGTGAGGAAGATGTATTTTTAAGGGGGTAAGACAAAATAGAGAAGACAGTTAAGCGTCTCTAGGGTAATTCAAACAAAAATGATGGAAGAAACTAAACTGGGGACAAAGAGGATAGCGCTGATTCTATATATGTTAAAGAGTGAAATAGATGACAGAATACTAGGGAGAGGGATTTTAGTCCAGGATAATTCCCAGACTCTTGACTGATGAGATAATTGGTCTTGCCCCTGATTGTAGAAATAAAGGGAACAGAGGACTAGAAGCAGGTTTAATCAGTTGGGGATATTTTGAAATTGTGGTGCCTGTGGGAGCTCAGTGAAGATGTACAATATGCAATAGGAAATGCAAAGCTGGAAATCAGCCAGAGGTTTAGAAGTAGCCAAGAACCCTATCTAGAGAAACCAGACACCTTAATTTGTCTTGATGGTCTAAAACCCGCCATCTCACCTAAGCCGGCTCCTTTCCATCTGTCCAGTGCTTCCTCCATGGGTGCCAAGTAATCTTACATTCTGCCTATACAGATCACTTGAAAATCTCTCTCCCTGATCAAATGTGCCTGATGATGGACCTGACAACCCCCCACCCTGCCCCACAGGCAAAGAGCCATTATCTTCAACATATTATGGAACCAGCCCCAATGTTCACAAATGTGGTGCAGCCATCTCTTGTCCTTTACTTTGTCCTGTCTTGAAATCTATTCATGCCATTGACTTTTTAGCCAGAGGCTGGAACCCAGCATTTATTTCCCTTGAATTAGAGCTCCCTTTTAGAAATTAACCTCCCATTCTTAGCACTGGGCAAAGATTGATCATATAGCTGAAATTGTTTCACTACATGGCATTTATTCTCATCACAATAACACTGCTGAGGCCATTTAGTGAGATGGAAAAGACTGTGCTGTGGATTGAATGTCCCCCCAAAATCATTGAAGCTTAATCCCTACTGTAACTGTTGAGAGTGGGAAATCCTATTACAGTCTTTGAAAGGTAGGGCTTTGAAGAGGCAATTAGATTATGAGGACCATGCCATAGTAAATGGATTAATCCATTTGATGGTTTAATGGTGGTCATGGGCATGGTTCTGTTGGCTTTAAAAGGAGAGCTCATGAGAAGCTCTCTCTCTTGCTTCTGCCTTTCCCACAATGTGATATCCTGCATTGCTGAAGTCACCACCAAAGAATGCCCTCACCAGATATGTCCCCTGGACTTTGGACTACAAGACCGTAATAAATAAATATTGTTTCTTTACAAATTACCCTGTTCTCGGTATTTTGTTATAAGCAACAGAAATGGATATTAGTCTGTTTCTGTTGCTTATAACCAAATACACAGAACTGGGTAATTTATTTAAAAAAAAAATTATTGGGAACTGGGTAATTTATTTAAAAAAATAAAATTTATTACTTACAATTTACTTTGTCCTATCTTGAAATCTATTCATGTCATTGGCTTTTTAGCCAGAGACTGGAACCTAGCATTTAATTTAAGAAAAGTTAATTGGGAACCGGGTATTTTTAAAAAATGAAATTTATTGCTTACAGTTTCAGAAGATAGGAAGTCTAAAGTCCAGCAAACATATCTGGTGAAGGCTTTCTTTGGTGGTGACTTTAGTGATGGCAGGGTATCACACTGCAAAAAATGACAGAGCAGAGAGATAGCTCCTCATGCATTCTCCTTTTAAAGCCCTCAGAACCAAGCCCCTGATCACCATTTTTAATCCTTTCACTATGGCATGGTCCTACAATCTAATCACTTCTTCAAGGCCACATCTTTCAATTACCATAATAGGATTTCCCACCCACAACCACCGTTACAGTGGGAATTAAGTTCTGGGGGGACGTAACCCAAAGCACTGTCCTTGATCATTGGTATTTTGATTTTGTGTTATTGTTAATAACACAAAGGAATGCATAATGTTTTAGTTTCCAAGTATTCTAAGTTAACACGTTACATTAAACCCAAAAAACTTTGCATTCTCACCTCATTAATACCATCACATTCCGTTATGTCCTTGTATAGAGACCCATTAGGGGTTTCTAGAAGAGATAGCTGACTGTGCTTATTATTGTGCTGGGAAGTTCTGTATAGAAAATACAACTTATGGCTGGCCAGTTAGCTCGGTTGGTTAGAGCAAGGTGTTGTAACACCAAGGTCAAGGGTTCAGATCCCCGCACTGCCCAGGTGCCAAAAACATAATAATAATAAAGAAAATACAGCCTAGTCTTGGCCACCAGCAGATCCCATTCCAAGGTACTCATATAGCTCAGACAAGAATCAACACAAATATAGTATATTTTATATTTTCACAATTTTATTTTGATAATATCCACTATAATTGCTGGTCCCAATTCATCTTCTATTTTTCTTCCTGACTACAATTGTGTTTTGTCCCCAGTACTCCAATGAAATTTGTCTTGTGAAGTTCATCAATAACCTCCAAGTCACTAAAACAGGTGGTCCACATCCAGTCCTCACCTTCCCCACATCAGCAGAATTGGTCATTCTGTCTTTCTTTGACACACTGGAACACAGCACTCTCTTACTGCTGCTACTTGGCTGCTCCTTCTTGGTCTCCTTTACTCGTACTTAGTTCCTGACCTCCTAAGATGTAGACTTTGTTCTGCTTCTCTTTACACACCCACTTTTTAAAGAATCTCATCTAGTGCCATTGCTTTAGAAGCCATTCCTATCCTGGCAACTTCCAAATTTATTTTTAACCCTTATCCCACCTTTGAACTGCAGGCTCAGAATAAGCTTCTCAAACACGGTATGACTAAAATTAATTTCCTAAATTTTTCCCCAAAACCTGCTCCTTGTACAATCCTCCCCATTTCAGTTAGTGAAAATTCTCTACCTTTCCAATTGCTTAGGTCAAAACCTCAGCACTGTCCCTGATTCCTCTTTCCCTCATATTCAATCCATCAGCAAATCCCTTTGGCCCTACCATCAAGTTACATCTAGAATGTGACCATTTTCACACCTCCATTGTTCCCTCCCTGGGCCAAGCCATACTAATATCTTACCTGGTTTATTGTGTCCTACCTGGCTTCCTAATTTCAGCCCCTACTCCCCCATAATAAAGTATATATAGAGACAAACTAGCCATTTTATCTAGCAGGACAGGCCTGGAAGACAGCTGTGGATTTGCAACCAACGCCACAAAAATAACAGGTTTTACTGATTAGATGATAGTGTCCTGTATAGAAGGTTCTTTTCAAAACTTTTCTGCTACTATTGAGAAGAAAAGATGGAAGTGGGTCATCTAGAAGCAGTTGTAAGATACGGTCATTCAGGGCATGCATCCTGTGCAGTGGCACAAGGCCACACATTCAAAAGGGGTCCACACTTAATGCTCTGCTGTTGTCACCTTAAAATTCTTAATAACTTCGAACAAGGGGCCCTGCATTTTTATTTTGCACCTATCCCTGCAAATTATATAGTTGGTCTCTGGTCAACGCCAAACACTGGCACTTGTCAGCAGGAATTAAGAGGAAAAAGTAAATCTTGGAATTACTGCAACAGAACAACAAGTATCTAATCACTGAATATAAAAAAGAAAAGAAAACATAGACCCTTGTTCTAGAATTATGGTGGGGATTCCCATGGGAGAACACAGTGGAAAGAGATTTTCTTGACAGAAAAAGAGAGCAGTTCCATCAGCCAGAGGAACTGGCATTTGAGAATTTAATCCTTGAGGAGAGATGAGAAAATAGAAGACCAAGTTTGAATCTGCAGCAATAAGGCTATAAGAAATTAGATGAGATCAGCCAGGAGTAAACGTAGAGAGAAAAGAAAAAAAAGGAGAGGCTTTGGGTCTTAAATGAGACTGAAACCAGGTTATCTTACTAAATTCTGTCTTTTCTTTTGGAAGATTTATTCCTGAACTAAGGAGTTTTTCTGGAAGACTTGAACCAAGTCTGTTTAAAGATTCCCATGGTGGAGCTAGGTGATACCTCAGAGGTAACCTAGTCCAACATCCACACTTTAGAGATGAGAAAACCAGTTTTCCAGAAGCTAAGAAAATGATTTTATGTTGCTGTTTCTAAATGTGTTGTAAAGTACTGTCCAAAATTTTTTTAAAAACTCTCTCTCTGCTTCCACATCTTGCAATGTGAGACCCCTGGGTCATTGTTGTCACCACCGAGGCCTTCACCAGCTGTGTTCCCCTGGACTTTGGACCTCCTAGACTCTGAAAGTAATTTAAGGTCACCAGTATGGAAGTATATTAAACAGGCGTGGACCATTTTCTGGATCACATATATTACATGAATTCAGTGTAACAACACTTGTTATAGCTGGACATAGCGAGAAGACAGCCATCTGCAAGCTGGGAAGAGAGCCCTAAGCAGGAATCTGACCATGCTGGCACCCTGATCTCATAATTCCCAGCCTCCAGAACTCTAGGAAATGAATGCCTTTTGTTTAAGCCACCAAAAATTAATTAAATAATTAATTAATCTAAAAAAATCTTTGGCATCTTGTGAGGACAGATAGAGGCCTTGGTTTGACTGGATACTGTCATGTGATTTCTCACCTCTGACTCCTTCACTGTAACAAAGATAATACCTTCCAGGAACATTCCTCCCCTTCCTCCACTGTGGTAGGAGTTGATCACAGCCCAGGATGCCTGGCTGAGGGTCTGACTGTAGACTAAAGTCCGGCAGGGTATCCACTAAGCCAGCCTGCAGGAGGGAGGGAGGCTTTTCTCTCTTTCTTACTTGCCCAAGGGCTGCACCTCTGTAAAACGGTGTTGTGAATGTGCGAGATCATGAACCGAAGTGCCTGGCACATAGTAAGCACTCTCTGAAGAGGTATGTAATTTTTATGAACTCTACACGCACATTTATTATAAACCCATGAGGTTTGTAACAAACACAAATAGCCAAACTAAAATATATTGGTAATTCTCATAGAAAGGACGTATCTATTCCCAACACTTTGAACACTGCCCTAAATCATACCATAAAATTCTTGAAAACTGCTGGGATACTAAGATAACCAGATATTTGTAGCTCTGGTAAAAAATACCGCAATCGTTATTTATGGATACTGCACAGCGCTGGGGATGAAAAATACAGGGAAACGTCACTAGAACTATTCAGTTACAAAATATCTTAGTAGAAAAACGATAATTTCCTTGATTACGATTTTTTACCGCATTTATTTGCAAACCAGGGAAGGAAATTTGTGGTTTTTACTGTCAAACCATTTTTCTTCCAGAGAGTCCAAACCAGCATCTAGCTCATCCTGGTTAAAAAGTCAAGCACCGCCATAGCCTTGGGATGACATCCCCCAGATCCATCACCGCTCCCCCAACAGCGGCCACTGCGGGTCTTTAGAATCGGGGCCAGACTGGAGAAAGCGAACCTGGGCAATGCAAGATGAGATCCAGAGTCGCCCACGTCTACGACAGAATCACGTTTTCTTTTCTTGGATTTTTTTTTTTTTTTTTTTTTTGTGGCTGGCCGCTACTGGGATCTGAACCCGTGACCTTGGTGTTAAAGGCTGCGCAGAATCACGTTTTCAATCCGAAACCCCAGCTGGGCCTTCGCAGCGCTCTCTGCAAGAGGCTCAATTGTCCGAAGTTGCCCACACCCCCCAAAACGTCGGGGTGGCGGGGATGAACCCTGACAGGTCAGGATAAACCACTGGGGTCCGTCCTGCACTCTGGCTGCCCTGTACAACCACGGGAGAGTTTTTTTTTTAAACACCGATACCCCTGAACCAATTTACTTAGGCTCCCGGGGGATGGGGCCGAGGAATGAGTATTTTTTTAAGGCCGGCTCAGGTAACCTCAAGTGAGTCTGGGCGGAGGGCCTCGGGAGCGCGCCAGACGACCACGTGGGCGTGGTACCGCCCCGCCCCGCGCTCCCCTTCCCCCGCGCGCTTCTGACGCGCCACGCTCTGCGCAGGCGCATAGGGACGGCCGCCGGCCCAGGTAGGGGGTCGCGCCCGGCTGTGCGTCTCCACCTCCGCGCCACCTCCTCGCGGCTGCTGCGAGGCCGGGCGGGCCAGCCAGCCGGGAAGAAGGCGTGGGCATGGAGCCGGTGGCGGCCGCCGAACCCGGGACTCTCGCCGCTGCCTAGGGCGCCCGGGGGCTCGGTGGGGGCGCGCCCGCCGCTGCGGATCCGGGACCCGTGGGGCCCGGCGCTGCGCGTATGGCCCTGCTCCGGCGGCCCGCGCTCGCCCTCCTGCTCCTCCTCCTGGCGGCCGCTGTCAAGTGCCAGGAGCAGGCCCAGACCACCGACTGGAGGGCCACCCTGAAGACCATCCGGAACGGAGTCCACAAGATAGACACGTACCTGAACGCCGCCTTGGACCTCCTGGGAGGCGAGGACGGACTCTGCCAGTATAAGTGCAACGACGGTGAGAGGGCACCCAGGCCCAGTGAGGCCCGGGCTTTCAGGGGAATTGGGATGACGGAGGTCGTGGATGTGTGAGAGTGACGGATACAGGGCAGACCTTGACGGTGTCCTTTGCTGTGGAAGAACCTAACCACTGCTGGAATTCTTGCAGTTCTTGTGATTGAGCAACCTGGGTATAAATTCGCACTGCTATTGTTAGAACGAGAAAGGTCGTCTGAGTGCATTGTTTTCATTGCTTTTGAATTACTTCTTTTTTTTTTTTTTTTTTTTTTTTGCAGTTGCACGAAGTTGCCTAAGAACTTACTAACATACAAATCGTGGAAGTGGAGTGGAACAGGCTGATTTTAGCTCTATTTTAGCGCTTATAAATTAGCTGAACATGCAGGCAAACCACAAATTTTGAAATCACGCCATATTAATTTTCCTCAAGAGTCAGTATCAATTGTTTTTCTGCAAAGCTATAGAAAATAAATTGTGAACTTTGTACAGACTTTTGGTATACTTGATTGTCGAGAAAGAGTTCTGATAACTCTTCTAGAAAATAATCTACCAACACTTGACAGTTTTCTTTCCTTGAATGTCAGTCACCACTCCTCCTCATTGTTGGTTAATATTAATGTAATTGTTTTCATTTACTCTTTTCACATTTTTGAAACATTAATTCTGTTTGAATCTAAGAACTTGTTTGGTAGCAATGCGACTAGTAATAAACTCAGTATATCAGGCAGAGATGGTTCGTTGAAGCACTTTTTCGAATGCTTAAATATTTTAATAGTTCAGAAAAACTGCTTGGGTTTCTGTTCGGAAATTCAAAATAAGATAACACTTGGGAGATCATGTTTCCAATAAGATTAGGCAAGATCTGGGTGTCGTTAATGCTGGCAGCTGAAAATAATAAGGAACCCGATGACTTTAACGTGGAACCTGATTGTGTGTATAGGTGAACTTAAAAGGAACCTATATCGTGTAAAACTGTGATGTCACCTGCTGCCTGTAATTCTTAAAATAATTTCTGGCTTTATGTTAATAGAGGTAACGAATGAGCTGTATCTTGAATGCTATAAAGTACTGAACAGGTAGTTTCATATTTCATTACTTCTGAAATTTATGCCTAAATCTTACCACTTGTTTGCCACAGGAAGAATGTTTTTGTCCTTGTAGAGCTTGTTAGGAGGAATATAAGTGAATAATTTAAGGATTAAATGGTTGCCTTTCCTTAGGCAAATACTGTAGTTTTACTTAGTCATTCCCATTCATTATACAAATATTTGACTCTTGACTATATGTCAGGTGTTGCTCTACCCATTGAAGATTCAGCAGTGAACAAACCAGACAAAATCCTTGTCCATGGAGCTTATGTTCTGGTAGCGAGAGACAGTCAGTCAGTAAAGTAATAAACAAGTAAAGTAAGCTAAATATGGTGTATATGTAGGTCTGTAGTATGCCTGTGCTTTGAGAATAGTGAAGGAGAGAAGCCAGCAGTGGCGGTGTTGGAGGCAATTTACTCTTTTGAGTAGGTTATTGAGGGAAGACCTCACTGATAGAATATTCTAGAAGAAATGTGAAAGTGGTAAAGGTGACACTGGTAAAGGTAATTTGGGGGATGAGCATTCCAAGCAGAAGGAACAGCAAGTGCAAAGGACCTGAGGAGAAAGGATGACGCCACAGGTTTTGGCCTGAGCCAAAAGAAGGGTGCATTGCCATTTACAGAGTCAGGGAAGACTTGGAAGGAGTAGTCTTCATACGTTTATTATGAGTACTGAG
Organism: Cynocephalus volans; assembly: GCF_027409185.1. Taxonomy (NCBI): domain Eukaryota; kingdom Metazoa; phylum Chordata; class Mammalia; order Dermoptera; family Cynocephalidae; genus Cynocephalus; species Cynocephalus volans. Next base: position 95,836,555 of record NC_084468.1, on the reverse strand, counting down.
TTCTTGAGTTTATTTGCGTTTAAAATATCTCTGAAGTTGAGTGGATACTATTCCTACTGAAAGAGTGTTTTAATGTTTCCTCTTACTTAATCTTTTTCATCTTCTGCAAGCCTCACAAAATTTACCATTTGGAGCTTAGAGCAAGATCTCCAGTATAAAAAACACAAATGAATTTGAGAATTTAAGAAATGGTATGCTTCAGTGAAAAATCCTTTTGTATCTTAGTAAGTAGTCTCTTTAGTAGACTTAAGGTTCCAAGTCACCATGCTGATAATTTCAACTCACGAGAATAGTTCTTTTATTTTCTGTTACTTAAGTCTCCCTGGAACAATGCTTCAACCTTTCCTATATTTTGAAATACAAATGACCAAATTAGAATCAAACAGAAATAGACAAATCCCAAAGCTAGGGTGTATGGTGGTTAAGGAGTGTTTTTTAGTTGCAATGAAGAGATCAAGGGAGCTTTTTAAAAAGAAAGAAAGTTAATGGTAAGGAGAGGGTGGTCAGATTAAGGGGCACAGACTTGTTGCGTTCAACTATCCTTGCTTTACCTAAGGGACTGGTGTTATACAGCCTTGCTCCCTTACTTTTGGCCATCCTCCATTGGGTGAGAAAAAGGCTTTATTGAAAGTTTAAAGTTATTTAGGGGAACAAATTTGATAGTTGCTGTTTTTTTCTTCTTTTTTCTCCCTGACAGCAGAGAAAATTTGAGGAAGAAAACGTCCCAATTTCCTTTGAAAAATAGAAAGCAAAATTGCTTATAAAAGTGTTTTTAAAATTGTGAATGTCATTAATTTATTCAGTGATGTATGTTCTCACAGGATCCCTCTGGCTGTTGTGCTGAGAATAAAAAAGGTCAGGGGGGTGGGCTAGAAAGAATGGAACCAGGGCGATGCATGCAGGAGTCCAGACAAAAGATGGTAGTGGTTTTGTCCAGGTTGGTAGTGGTAGAGGTGGTAAGAAGTGGTTGGATTTTGGATGTATTTTGAAGGAAGAACCTAAAGGATTTGCTGATGGCTTGAAGTAGAATATGAGTAGAGTTAAAAATACGATTGGTGGTTTTACCTGAACAACTGGAAGGATGGAGTTGCCATTAAATGAAAATGGGGAAGACCATAGAAAGAACAGTTTTCAGGCATTAGGAAAAATAATAGCATATTTGTATGATTTTGAGAATGATTTGGTATAGTGTAAAACACTGATGAGGGAGAAAAGAGAGAGAATTATTGGAGTCATATCCTTAAGGTAACTGAAAGGGGTGGGTTCTAGTACATAAATAGAGAAGTTGGCCAAGAACAGATAACATTATAACATTATTCCTGTTAATAGGAACGAAGGTGGAGGATATGAGCATAGATGCCGGTAAGGTGGGTAGACCTTCAAGTTCACTTCCGATTGCCTCAGTTTTCTCAGTGAAGTAGGAGTCAACGTTGTCAGCTGAGAGAGGTTATAGAAATAGAGATGTTGGAGATTTGAGGAAAATAGGAAAATGAACAAACCAGAAGAGTATAGTAACATAAGGGCCCCGTGGAGATTAATGATCATGAATTTAGAATCTCGAGTGTTTAAAGATGAGGGTTGGGATTCCACCATTGTGCTTCCTACAAAACACAGTGGTAAGATCAGTGTGTGGCCCTACAGCCTTCCCCTTATGCTTCTCATCTGCTTTATATTCTTTCAGGTAAAAAGAATTGGTATATTTGGAAGTATTTACATCAAATTTAGAAAAAATATATAGAAAATAACTAATTTTGTCTCAATCCAGAAAAATCTTTAGAATTCAGCTGTATGACTGAAGCCTCAGAGAATACAATGATATTTTGATTCATTTAGTTACTAAAAGTTTCAAAAGTCCAAAGCTCATGTAGTCTACATGCCAGATAAGTTGGCCTACATAAATTAAGCATCCATATGTGCAAAGTTACTGAGAATGGAGTTGGAGAGGAAGACATGACCCCTGTTTTCTCTAGACCTAATCATTCCCAGGTAGAACAAAGAATAATGAGAAAATATTGGGCCTCAAGTAACTAAAGAGATTTTTCTGAGACTTTCTCCATTTTCTTTCCTTGAGGTAGGGGAAAAAAGCTATCTCATTATAACAAGCTGCTTATATGACATGTCTGTTTCTATTAACATATATGATAGGAAGAGACAGTGTGAGGAAGCAGACATTGCAGGCTTATTGTAAATAAAATTAACTTCACATTTTTTAGACAGTTTTGAGGTATAGTTTACATACCCTAAAATGTACCCATTCTAATTGTACAACTGAATGATGTTCAGTGAAATTATAGATAAATGCAATCATCACTACAGTTCCATTTTAAAACAGTTCCGTAACTCCGAAAAGTTCCTTTGTGCCTGTCTGCAGTTAATCTCTGCTCTTATCTCAGTCTTAGGCAACTAATGATTTGTTTTTTGTCTCTATAATTTTGCCTGTTCTGAAATTTCATATAAACAGAACCATATAGTATGTACTTTTTGTGTCTGGCTTCTTTCATCTATCATGATGTTTTTGAGGTCAATCTGTGCTGTAGTATTTATGAATAGTATATTCATTTTTCTTGCTGTGTAGACATACTATATTTTGTACATCCACTTACCAGTTGATGGATATTTGGATTGTTTCCAGTTTTTGACTATTATGAATAATGCTGCTTTCTGTGGACATATGTTTTCATCTCTCTTGGGTCAATTCCTAAGAGCAAAATTACTGGGTCATATAATAAGTTTATGTTTAACTCTGTGAGAAACAGCCAAATGGTTTCCCAGAGTGGCTGTACCATTTTACACTTGCATGGGTAATGTGTGAAGGTGGTAGTTTTTCCGCATCTTTGCCAACACTTGTTGCTTTTTTAAAAAATAGTCATTCTAGTGGATGTGCAGTAGTAATCTCATTGTGTTTTTAATTTGCACTGTCCTAATGACTAATGATACCAAGCATTTTTTCATGGGCTTATTAGCCATTCACATATCTTGTTTGGTGAAATGTCTATGAAAATCTTTTGCATAGTTTAAAAAAAAAAAAAGAATTCAGCTATCTAAACAAATGATGAAACAAGACATCAAGAGAAGGAGTTATTAAGTCAAAAACAAAAATCAATGAATAGTCTTTCCATGCAGTTGTACATGGTAGATTGGGGGAGGGGTTGTTTGTTTGTTTTTAATTCTTCCTCTCATCTCATTTTTTCCTTAGCTTTCTGTATTTGCTTACAAATTTTAAGAGACAGTAGCCCCAATGTGTCGTGGTATTTTGGTTTGACTCTAATTTTGTTGCTTCTGTTATGAGTTTTTGCATCTTTTATAAAAAACTGGCAGCAGTAAAAATGCTGATTTTTTTTTAATGTTCAGCTTATAACACCATTTATAACAAAATTTGAAATATTAATACATTTGTAATTTTGGCATCTGAATCAACTTAATTTTAATAAACAACTATATATATTTCCATTTAAAGGTGAATTTAGAAATTCAAAACACTTTAAATGTTTTGAAAAACTAGTTACTTCCAAGTTTCCAGTGTTGCTGTGGATAAAGAATATTTTAATTTCAGGAAGGACTGTTTCCCATTTTTTTCATCTGGTCCGTTGTTTGGGTGTCCACTATGTGCCAGGCATTTTCTAGGTGAGCAAGACAAAGTTCCTGTCCTCATACATACCGACCAATGTTATGTTAATTTGATAAATACTAGAAAGAAAAATATAGCCAACCATGGGTTGTGGGAGGGAGGAGATGCTATTTTAGATGGGGTGAGCCAGAAAGGCCTCTCTGAGGAAGTGACATTAGCAGGTTGCTTCAAAAGGAACCAAAAAACTAAACGTACACGCCCCCTTTGCCAATTTTACCAGCATTGATTTCATGGAGTTATCCAATGTCTCATGTACAGTAGATTCTGGTTCTTTATTACTTGATTTTCTCAACTTCTCTCCTTAGGACTAGTATAAGTAATAACCCTATTTGAGACAGCAACCTCCTCCATCTCAGGCCCCCATTTTCTTTTTTGCCAGTTGACTCTCTGTACTGTCTCTGTTCTTCTTTGTTCTCCTATAGTGAGCATGGTTTTTCTGTTTTTTCTTTCCCTGATTTCATTTGCTTCTGATCATTCTCCCATTTAAAGGTAATTATCTTTAATGAAATGAGAAAATGTATATATGTTAATACACTCACACGTATGTATGTATCATTATCATTACACATCATCAAAATGTCAAGAAGTGTTTTTATAGACTTGAGATCAAAGAAAGGTCTATGGCTATAGATAAAATATAAGGAGAAGGAAAAATAGAAGTTCTTCTGTTGTATGAATATTGAGGGAATATCCTGGGTTAAATTAAAAAATATCACTTGAGATCGAGGATATTGGATATTAGAAACCCATGTGCTTTTAAAACTCTAGGCCCATATTAGTTGTCTGAAGGTGGTAATCTTTGATCCTCATGGAAGAGGGAGAGGAGCCAGAAATCTGGAGACCGACAGATGGGTGGGGGAATGTATAAGGTGTCCAAAAACATGGAAATATAGGTTAAACAATATGTTAGTTACATTTTCAAATAATATGCCCAATATTATTTCTTCAACCTCCAGACACCTTTTTAGGTGATATACTTTTAAATTTAAAGCATTGAGTCCAATTGTTAACCTGAAATATATGTATAGTAAATGCATTATTTTTCATTTCCAAGCTTTTGAACATTCTATCGTGTATTTACTTTTGTCAGATTAACAGTTTGACTTAATATATATCTCTCAATAAGTTTCTAAACATTTTAAACAGTTGATTGTTAAAAATCCTAAGAAGAGTTTCATGATGAAGCTTAAGGAACTAGAGTGGGTTCCCCAAGAATATAATGCTGATCCAGCCTCTCTCTGTCTCTGGGTTTCTAGTGTGGTAGGACAAAGAAAACCATGGATAAAATGTGTAATTTTTATGATATTCCCATGAGAAATGTAGACTGGATAAAACTTGATTTAGGTGAAGTCAGAACTGGTTGAGTGGTCTACCCAAAGGGTTGGGTTAATAACTTCATGGCTTCTTATGAAGAGGGTTTATCTATAGCATGGTGTTGTTGACCTCTGTCCTGTGTAATGTCTGTGTCTCAGGTTTATGAATATAGGCAACACTGGGTGAATAGCTCTAGATTTAAAATCTGCTGAATAATCCTGGATGATGAACTAAAACTAACAAGGTAGAATTTTAGAATCTTGTGTTTAGGCTCAAAAATTAAATTGCCAAAATGCTGAGCCTCTAGCAGTAGATATTAAAAAGTGCATTAGAAAGAACTGATGATTTTTTACTGCTGTCTGATGTATGTTAGCACTAAGACACAGCTGAAACATATGCTAATTATCTTAGACTGTGTTAATATGCATACTTTATCCAGCTCAAAAGGTAAACAGGCCCATCATACCTAATGATGTTCAGTTTGGGCTGCCACATTTTAAAGAGATGTAACGAACTAGAAGTGGTCGGTATTGGGAGGCTGATGAATGCTCACCAAACTCAAAAGAGACTGAAGTGGCAAACTGCAATACCAGTTTATTAATTTATATTGAGTATTATAACTGCCATGGAAAGTAGTTTCTTGAGAACCTAACCATAGGCATTGGAGATACAAAACAGACAAAAATTCCAGCCCTCAGGAGTTTACATTTTAGTATAGGAAGACAGATAATAAACAAAAAATTAGATTAGTGATATAGTCTGTTGGAAGACATTGCTGAGAATGTGAATGACTTAAAGTCTGTTCAGGCTTCCATAATGGAATGCCATAACTGGATGGCTTTTAAACAATAGAAATTTATTCCTCACAGTTCTGGAGTCTGGGAAGTCCAAGATCAAGGTGCTGGCAGACACTGAATAGTGTCTGGTGAGGGGCCACTTCCTGGTATAGAATAACACCTTCTCACTGTGTCCTTATATGGCGGGAGGGGCTAGGCAGCTCTCTGGGCCTCTTTTGTAAGGGCACTAATCCCAGCCATGAGGACTCCAGCCTTATACCCTAATCACCCCTAATGGTCCTACCTGCTAATACTATCACATTGGTGATTAGGTTTCAACATATGAGTTTTGGGGAGACACAGACATTCAGACCATAGCAGTGAAGGAACAACTATGTAGATATCAAGAGGAAGAGCATCCACATAGAGGAACAGCAGGGTCAAAGGCCCTGAAGCAGGAGCAGACCTGGAGTATCTGGTACAGCAAAGAGGTCAGATGTGATGGAATGGAGTGAGGAAGAAAGGAAAAGAGAATAGTAAGGAGAAGAGGTCAGAGAAGTCACGGAAAGGCCAGATTATTTAGGGTCTTACAGGCTTTACAGACTTTAGTTTTTATTCTGAATAAGATGAGAAGCCATTGGAGGGGATTTGAGCAGGAGAGAGACTTCATCTAATGTATGTTTTAATAGGATTACTCAGGTTCAGTGTTGAGATTGGACTATGTTGGAGCTGATGTGGGGTTGGGGAACAAAAGTGGGGAGACTAGGTAGGAGTTTATGGCAATAATCCATGGTGGCTTGGAGCAGGATGGTAGTAGTGGAGGTGATGAGAAGTACTTAGATTCTGAATATTTTGAAGGCATAATCAACAGGATATGCTTGCTGTTGAGTTGAATGTGGGGTATAAGGAAGTAAGAGTCAATAATAGCTAAGATTTTTGCTCTGAGCATCTGGAAGGATGGAGTTGCCATTAACAAAGAAGAGGGAATTGTGGATGGAGCAGGTTTGGGATGAATGTCAGAAGGTACATCTTAAGTGTGAGATGCATATTAGATATCCAAATGGTTAGTATGTCCTCCCTCTGCAGGCCCTTGTAAGTGGGAAGCTAAATCATAAACAGCTTTCTTATAAATAAAGGACTAAAATCAGGACATAAGAGTTGAAGGACCACAATGACTTGTCTGTGATGGCCTGAGGCATCTTTCATTTTCCTAGGGCCCAGAAACAGCGCTTCTTTGACAGTGCTGGAGAAACAAGACCAAGTTCTGTCATCGGCCTCCTCTTTTCTAGACTCATCTTAACCATTCCCTTTTGTACACATTGTTCCTCAGAATGAGTGAGCAGACTATAGCTTTTAATCTTCATGAGGCTTGAGGCTGTGCTTGATCACCTCAATTGAACATGGAACCTCTTAGCAACTCACTTAAATCGTTTTCAGTTATTACTTTGAGTGGGTTACTTATGTTGATCGCTGATTACTGAAAGAGTTGCTTTTTTCTTCTCTCACTTTATTTTTTAGGGTAACCTTATCTTTATTTAAGTCGCCTAGCAATAAATGTTGGTTGAGGGCCGACCCTGTGGTGCACTCGGGAGAGTGCGGTGCTGGGAGCACAGCGGCGCTCCCGCCGTGGGTTCGGATCCTATATAGGGATGGCTGGTGCGCTCACTGGCTGAGCGCTGTGCGGACGACACCAAGCCAAGGGTTGCGATCCCCTTACCGGTCACAAAAAAAGACAAAAAAAAAAAAAGTTGGTTGAATGAAAGTTGGTGAAATACTTTGTGTCTGTCCAAAGTATCCAACAATGGGATGCTATTTTTGTGTTTCCCCAAGGGGCAGAGGATTGTTTACAGGTAGAATTTATCAGAAGGCAGACGAAAGAACATTTTAACAATTGGTGTCATTACACAGTGGTTATTTCTTGATGTAGGAGGATTATGGGAAATATTCAGAGGGACAGTACAGGATTATCCAGTATGTTAAAGTGATTTCCATATTACATGCAATGAGATATTACTGAAGTTCCCTCCAAAATTTAAAATTGCTTTGATGATGTCATCTTTCTCCTTGGCACTGAACCATTGGTGCTATTAGGGAGTAATAGTATAGCTGGAGTAATATAGTTTCCCAAATATCCTCCTGGCCTTTTTCCTTTGCTGGCAAAAAGTACATTTGTGAAATGGTTGGCTGGAGTGGGGGACAGAATATGTGGTCCTGTAATATCTCGTGGTGGTATTAAGCTTATGAAATGATCATTGGACGACCTTGTCTTTAGCTTTAGACTCTTGCTGAGTAAACTGGCTAATTAATGTTTATTGAGGTTTGTGTGCAATGGAGCATTTGCAAAAGGTTGGGAAGATACAGTTCTTGCCTTATAGGTTTTAACCTAAAAATATAACTGTTAGGATGTACAGGAAAACAGTGTGCATTTGCCTTTCATGCATATAAACCCAATCTGGCATATAACCTCTGAAATCTCCGGAGTCCAGAATAATCTTTTATATGTTTTGTATGGCATAGACTTATAAATAATATTTTATGAATTGCTGTATATGTGTATGTGTGCACATTTGTATATATTCCACATTCTTCACCACAGGAGAAATAAAAATAATTAGATAGACAAGTTAGCATTCTTAATTTGCGTGCTCATCAAAATACATATTCACTATGTCAGCATCCAAATAAGTATTAAATATTTTCAAGGCTAGTCTAGCACATTGTGGACTTTTTTTAGTATGTATTTTATTTCTGTTGTATTTGAAAACTTATTATGATACCATTTATATTTTATAGGATCTAAGCCTCTCCCACGTTATGGTTTTAAACCCTCCCCACCAAATGGATGTGGCTCTCCCCTGTTTGGTGTTCATGTAAGTATTGTTTTGTATTTGATAAGTTTTATGACTAGTAGGTTGTTTAATACTTTAGATAATACAAGATTATCAATGTGCTCTCAGGTTCACAAATAATTTTGCTTGTTGCAGTAGTGATATGGTTTATTACATTCTTTTATGGCAAACATAACTCCTAACAAAACTAAATGGTGTAAAATTAATGTTTTATTTTGAAATCTTGTAGATGTTAATATACCATTTAAATGGTATTTCCCTATGTCATAAACAGTTGAAAAGTTTGGGGTACAGAAGTAACACTGCTTGGGGGGAAAGTATAGATAAAGCACGTTTTCTACATTAAAACAAAGCTAAATGGGATAGCTGTGTGGTTCTTGTAGGGGAGTATTATGGGAAAAAAATGTTTATGAGACTGATTCCTAATCACAAGGGTTTTGTGTTAAAAGTTATTTAAAATAGGGCTGGCTGGTTAGCTTAGTTGGTTAGAGCACAGTGTTATAACACCAAAGTCAAGGGTTTGGATCCCTGTACTGACCAGTCACACACACAAAAAAAGTTATTTAAAATAACTAAAGGTAAATTATACATTCAAAGTAATGGTATCTATCTTTGGAGAATGGATAAATACTTAAAGATTAAAAAATAGAAACCAAAATTGAGTTATAGGAGCTTAGAAGTTTTCTGCAACATTTCACATAAAGTACATTTTATTTGGGGAGAGAGAGACACAAAACACTTGGAAATATCCACAGATCATACTTGCCTAGCCCCTGGAGAAATCTTTCAATGCCTTATCTTTCCGTTTTTAAAACTACGTTTTTAATTTGGGGTAATTGGGAGTTTTGTTTGTTACTGGCAGATAACTGTGCAAAACAGGGAGCAGTGAGGCATGGCTGAGATGGAATGAGATGGGTAGGTGTGGATAAGAGTTATGGAGAGACTTATGGGAAACATTTGTAGGCAGAAATAGGTTTTGGAATTACAGAGAGGGCAGTTATTGTCATTTATTTCTATTAAGTCTACTTGAGTGCAGGACTTGAGCAGAGGAGTTTTGCATTTCGTTGACAATCTATCCAAATGCCTCTTGCAGCTTAACATTGGCATCCCTTCCCTAACAAAGTGCTGCAACCAACATGACAGATGCTATGAGACCTGTGGTAAAAGCAAGAACGACTGTGATGAGGAGTTTCAGCATTGCCTCTCCAAGATCTGCCGAGATGTACAGAAAACACTAGGACTGACTCAGCACGTTCAGGGTAAGGATGATCCAGTGGGTAGGTGATGAGTGCGGTTTTAAAAGTTTTATTGAATGCTTTATATTTTGTATAGGATTTACCAGTAGGGGTCTTTCATATATATATTATCTATTGTGATACAGCCTCTTTAATTTTCTCAAGTGAGGAGCTAATAAATTTGTAATCTAAAATGACTTATAGTCATAGGAACAAGAAGTGTTAGGAAATCTAGGAGAAGAGTGTGTGAGGAGAGAGGAAAGAATTCATCCACCTTCTGCCCTGGAGTATGTCTCTAGTCATCATCCAGAGCTTTATTTCTCTCAGTTCTAGATGCTAGAAAGTATAAGATCAAAGCACCAGCAGTTTCATTGTCTGGTGAGGGCCAACTTCCTGCTTCACAGATGGCACATTCTAGCTGTGTCCTCACATGGTGGAAGGGCCTAGGCGGCTCTCTGGAGCCTCTTTTATAAGGGCACTAATCCCATTCATGAGGGCTTCACCCTTGTGACCTAATCACCTCCCAAAGGCCTCAACTCCTAATTCCATCACCTTGGAGGTTAGGATTTCAAATAGGAATTTTGGAGGGCACAGACATTCAGACCATAGCAACAGTGAATTTAAGAGTATAGCACACTGGAGACTTCTGATCAAGATGGCAGAATAGATGGTCTCACAACTATTAAAAAGCAATGACTTCCAAGCTGGAGCCGCTAGAGATCAGGGGAAGAGGAGGAGAAACGTATGGAGTTCATGAAGGCAGAAGAAGCCATGATGAGAAAAAGAAAGGACCACTCCAACCATTTCAAGCCTTCACCACTTCAAGGCTAGCCCTGGTGAGCACATGGAGCAAGAGCTGGCAAAAGCCATTGCTGTGCCCTTTGTATGAAGTTGCTTGGAAGCTACAGGGGAGAAAGAGGCCAGGAAGACCACTAACAGGGTTCCCGTGGACCCACATAGGAAAGAGGGACCACAGACAACTGAAAAAAGGAACCACTGAAAGGCCAGTGAATCATCACAAGGGACCGGCACATGTACGGTCCCATGGGAAGTGTTTGGAGTGCAGGGGATGGGGGAGATAGGCCCACTGGGGGAACAGTGGGGCATAGCATGGACAGCTGATGTGCTTTCCAGACAGCACAGGCCCACTCAGTGGAGACTGGTCAGGAATATAGAACTGCAGGAGGTGCAGTTTGCTGAAAAGACTCAGGCCTAGACTAGAGTTTCCACACAACCCACATGTACCAGAACTCACAAGACCTGGAAGTGTTTACAAGGTCAACAATTAAAACCTGAGCTGCACAAAAAGCTTTCCCGAGAGAATCAGCAGCAAAGCAGCAATTTAGCTCAACCACAGAGCTCAAGTGCTGGTCCCCAAAGGAAGTTCCCCCATTTTAGAAGTAACCAGAGGGCAACAAATTAGCTCCAGTGCGGAGTTTAAGTGGTGGGTGTAGCTAGTAATCCAACACAGAACTGAAGAAAAGACAAAAAACCCACAGATCAAAGTTCTGATATTAACAGTAAAGGTCTAACACCACCAAAGAACACCTATAAAACCTAGAAGGACCAGAAGAACTCCAGGCTCCTAGGTCAGGGGAGGGCCAAGGGTCTCTGCCATGCCCCCCCAATGTCTGCATTCAGCCCAGCAACAACCACCAGAAGTGCCCCAGGCTCCTAAGCTGGGGCAGTAGAGGGCCACGCATCTCCCCCCCACCACCACCAATGTCCACATGCAGCCCAGCAGTGACCACCAAGCTGCTGCCAGAAGCACCCTAGGCTCCCAAGGCAGGGCAGGGGTCAGGGAGCTGAAGGCCTCAGCCACACCCCCCTGACATCCGCATCCAGGCTGCTGCTGTTTGCACCTCAGGCTCCGGAGCCACTGGGGAGGGGCCTGAGGGCCTCAGCCACGCCACAACAATGTCCGCATCCAGCCCAGCCACGACGACCAAGCTGCCACTGGAAGCATCCCGGGCTCCTGAGCCAGGGTGGTGGGGGGGGCCGAAGGCCTCAGCCCCCGCCCCCCAGTGTCCACATCCGCCCCAGTGATAACCACAGAGCCACTGCCAGAAGCACCCTGTGTTCTGGAGCTGGAGCGGTGGGGCACTGAGGGCCTCAGCCATGCTCCCCCCCCGCCCCCCCCAAAGGCCATATCCAACCCAGCCATGACCAAGCTACTGCCAGAAGCCTCCTGGGCTCCCCTGCCAGAATGAGGGGGGTGCTGATGTCCTTGACCCTGCCCCCCATCCTCCTGCTCCCACCGTATCCCCCTGCCCCGTAACACCACAACATCTTAGAATGTTAAAAAATAATAATAAATTAAAAAACAAACAAAAAAGAATATAGCACACAGGATTTGAAGAAGGAAGTTCTAGAAGATTTGAGTCTTAACTCTGTCTTCCTGCATAACTGTGTTGGGAGGGTCCCCCAAACCACACCCAGGTTCAGTGATTCACTAGGAGAACTCACAGTACTCAGCTAGTAGTTGTACCCACGACTGATTTATCATAATGGAGGGATACAAACCAAGATCAGCAAAGGGAAAAGTCACTTCAGTGTCCTCATTTTTAAAATGGGAAGAATGATAGTACCTACCTCCTAGAGTTGTCATGGAGAGAAAATGAAACATTTATGGAAATACAAATCACTATTTAAATACTAGTAGTTATAAGGTTTCTCTACTGTCAAGCCAGAGAGTGGTCCATACACTGAAATCAGAAGAAGAGCAATGAGAAGGCACAGAGGAAAGCTAACATCTTTAAGCACCATAAGATACTGTGCTAGATACTTCATTCATGTTTTCATTTGATGCTCACAAAAACTCAAAGAAGTATGTGGTGTTATCCCCACTTTTCAAGAGAAGAAACTGAGGTTCAGAAAGAAGTAACTTGCCCAAAGTTATATACTTATCCTTTAGACTTTCTGACTCTAAAACCTCTGCTTTGTCTACTGCAGTGTTCCCCAAATAGTCTCATATTATAGGACTGATTCTGAAATCCTAATAATAACCGTCAAGGAAGAAATCTCTGTTCCAGACGAAGCTTGAATTCACAGCCTCTATATCCCCGGGCATGTGTTTGGCTAAGGTAAACTAGTTGTACAGGTGAAGCACAGGTGGACGTATTTCCTGTTTTCTGATCTAAGAAGGACATAATAATGTGGCTAAATGATGAGACCAGCTTTCATGCAGTCTCCTATTTAATAGTCATAGCCTCTACACTTCTGTGGTTGGTTGTTTTCCTTAATGGCACAGTTTTTTGCAGAATTTTGAAAATAATAAAACTTAATAATGAAAAGTTTCTTCCTTAACACAAAGGTTTGAAACTGAAAGTACTTGTACAACTAAAAGCTACTCTATGCTACATCTCCTTAAGTGTAACATGTTAAGATAATCTCACCTGGGTCTTTCAGGTTTCTTAGAATAAGAAAAGCAGGGCCGGCCCGTGGCTCACTCGGGAGAGTGCGGTGCTGATAACACCAAGGCCCCGGGTTCGGATCCCATATAGGGATGGCCGGTTCGCTCACTGGCTGAGCGTGGTGCTGACAACACCAAGTCAAGGGTTAAGATCCCCTTACCGGTCATCTTTTAAAAAAAAAAAAGAAAAAAGCAAATTGATTACTTTTAAAAAAATTTTTTTTAATTAAAAAAAAAATAGCTGTACTGGGGAAAAACTTTTTCTTGGTGGGTGGCCAGTACAAGGATCCAAACCTGTGACTGTGGTGCTATAGGGCTGCATTCTAACCAACTGAGCTAACTGGCCAGCCTTGAAAAACATTTTTGATTCCTGTGCCCCCACCTCCAACTCCCAAGCCAAACTGGAATATTGATCAAAGGAAGAGACTGAGTTCCATTTACTTTAAGCATCTTAAGTGATGTGTGATCAGTTCTTAGAAACCATTGGCCATAATGAAATGTTTTGAGGTTTTTGTTTTTAAACTTTATTTCTTCTGCACCTAAAACATCTTTCCTCAAAAAGCAAATTTAAGAGTGTTATCAGGCATCTCTATTATTGATTATATTTTTCAGATAAAAGGAAAGTTAACACTGATTAACTGGTCAGTGCTGTTGATAAAGACTGTTACTTGTCTACTACAAAATATTGGGTTGAACAGTTAAATGCAAAGAAAATATAAGATACATGGTAGAGACTAAAGCTGATATATAGATATATCTATAGATATATCTATAGATATATCTATATATGCTCCTGGTTTGAGAGGGTTTGGGGTGACTTTCACCCAACTTACATATGAGCACTCACGAGGGATGTGCTTGACACTGTGCTGTAACATGTAATATAGGTGAAGAGAGACTGATGCTTTGCAGTTCCCCAGCAGTAATTCTATTTTCTTACTTTGCAGCGTGTGAAACAACGGTGGAGCTCTTGTTTGACAGTGTTATACATTTAGGCTGTAAACCATACCTGGACAGCCAACGAGCTGCATGCTGGTGTCGCTATGAAGAAAAGACTGATCTTTAAAGAAGATGCTAACAGCTGGTGACAGATGAGGACAGAACATAACCTTTGACAAAGAACTAATGCTTGTACAGCATAATGTTGTCTTATTTTTGTGAAAGGATTATTTTAAGACCTTACAAGACTTTATATTTTGATGTTAAAACCTCAAAGTAAAAAGCAGAGTGGGAGAGACGGTGAGGCGAGCGTGCCTGCCTTGCTGGGAATCCTCCTGCGCGGCACCGCCTCAGTGTGCCGGGTTATCTTGACCAAATCTCAAAAACAGGTGCTTGTTAAAGGGAGAAATTTTGAAGAGAAGAATATGTAACTCAGTTTTCACAACCACATTTACAGAAAAAGAGATCAAATATAACATTCATTAGAAGGTCTGTTCAACATTATCTTATTACGAAATATGGGAAAATCTTCACTTAGAAGTATTGTTTGTTTACTGTGAAATTTTAAGTACACGTTTATGCCTGGAAGGATCTGACTTGATTTTTTCTCACATAATATGTTGTTTCTCTGTAGCCAGTTGAGCATATGAATGTCACACTTCTATTAGGATTAGTTATAAGGACAAGATTTCCATGTCTGTTTCGCTTGTAAAATCGGAACCATCAGCTGGCAACCTCTTAGGGAGTAAGCCCAGGAGATCTAAGTATTATGTAATATGCCTAGAAGGCGATGTGAACAAGATTCAGAAGCACAGCCAAATCCCATTTTATGATCCACTCATATGACAAATGTCATCTTTTGTTACAATCTTTGCCTAAATTGGAGAAAACAATATCATTAGACAAGTGAAAAGGTGTTTAACATAACTGATCAGAGCACTATATGCTGTTATGCTTTGATGTTTAAATTCCCCAGCACTTGTTCCTCATTGTACAGTCTAGGATATTTTTAAAGGACTGACCATTTACCAATTGTGGCCTTAATAAAAATTGTTCTTGGTATAGTTTTTGTTTTGTTTTGGGTTGTTTTTTGTTTGTTTTTTGCTTTTTAAGTCAAAAAACAAACTGTGGAGTGAAAAGGGATAGAAAAGGCAAGCTACAAAGAAGTACCTTTGTATATCTCTTATTTACAATGAAAATTATGAACAGATGTTTAAGAGCACATCCCAGAAAATTTCAGCTGCCTCTGAAAATGTCTGTGAATGTTGAAAACTTTTCAGCCCCTTAAAATGCTCAGCTGTGTTCCTATACTGGTCTTTCTTTACCACTAGCTGTTGACTTTCCCTAGCCCAGGATCCCAAGAATTGGAGACTTCCATATATATCCTTTGGTAACCTCTAGCCAAAGTTATGAAGATAAAGTGCTTGGAAAGTCAGGGAAAGACAGCACAAGGAGAAGTGATTCATTACAGGCAGAACTGGACAGAAGGAAAAATATGTTCTAGAGAAAGGGCTACATTCCTAACTTTGAATATGTGTCATTGGTAGGAACCTAATATCTTCCCACACTTGAGATGGTGACAACTGTTCTACTAGATGTGTCCTCTTTTAAACAGCAAGTGTCTGTTTTGTGGCTAAGTGAGCAAACTAGGCTCCAATTTAAATGTTTGGAACCTTTAATACTTTATTTCAAACTTCTGTAGCAAGTTTTGTAAGACATCACCAATATGTAATCTTTATCAATATTTATTATTGAAATAAATGTTTGACCAGGTAACTAAGCTTATAATGAATTCGTGGATTTTCTTAGCAGCATTGGCTTTCTCAAGAGGACAAACTCAAGAATGTCTTTATAAAATAATTCATGGCCATAAGTTATAAAAAAGTAGAAACAGTTTTTGTATGTTCAGATTTTTAAAAAATAAACTTACCTTGGAATAATTTTAGATTTATAAAAAATTTGCAAAGATCATATAGAGTTCCTATATACTCCTCACCCCGTTCCCCCAGTGTTAACATTTTACATAACCATGAGACATTTGTCAGAAGCTAAGGAACCAACATTAGTAATTACTGTTAACTAAATTCAACTTTATTCTTCAGATTGTATGAGGTTTTCCATTAATGCCCTTTTTCTTCTCCAGATCCACTCTAGGATAATATATTGCATTAGTCATGTCTTATTAGCCGTGATTCCTCAGTCTTGTTTTTATAACCTTGACAGTTTTGAGGAGTCCCAGTCAGGTGTTTTGTAGAATGTTCCTCAGTTTGGGTTTGTCTGATGTTTTCCTCATGATTAGACTGGGGTAATGGATTTTAGGAAGAATACCAGAGAGGTGAAGGGTCCTACTCATTACACGGTATTGGGAGTTGCATGCTATCAACTTGATGTTGTATTAACTTTGGAAACTTTAGGTAATGTCTCTCCTGTAAAGTTATTTCAGTATTTTTCCCTTTACTTATTTGTGTTCTCTGGAAGCCAGTAACCCTCCAGTCTGTGGGAGGTGGGAGAGGCGCAGGATTACATTCAACCTCCTGGAAGAGGAAATAGCTATGTATAGTACTTGGAATTCTTCTGTAAGAAAGACTTGTCTTCCCTCTACCCCCCAATTTATTAATTCAGTTATTATATATCAGGGTGGACTCATGTATATTTATTTTATATTTTGGGTAATATTTTGTTCCTCAAATTGTTCCAGCATGGCCATTAGGAGTTCTGTCAGGTTGGCTCCCTTTGACATGCCCATCCTTTTGATTTTTGAGCACTTTCTTACTTTCCAGCACTGCAAGATACTCCAGGCTCACCTTGTATATCCCCTGCCCCAGCCCTATGTGTGAAGAGTGGGTTAGAATATGATACCCTCCAAACAGAAGGAATTCTCAGACCAAAGAACGCGTCAGGCAAATCCATGCAATGATTTTTATTAAAAAGGTAACTTACATACAGGGAAGGTTGCACACAGCAAAGAATCAGACGTCTACACAGATGAGAATCTCTGGTTTTTAGGTAAGACTTATACTGCATAACTTCAAAGAAATAGTTTAAGAAAAATAAGTTTCCTGTGATCTGTGAAGCAGGAAGCTTGTGATGATTTTGGTCAGACTAGCTCATGCCAGGAGTTGTGATAAGTCATGTAGTCCCTAAACCCTGTGTTCCTGTTAGCTTGCCCTAAAATTAATCTATAAGTGGTCAGTGAAACAAAGGAATAGGGTTAAACAGGAGTCCGCGTGGCATGCAGGGCACAAGATGACATCAGTCCTGTTCACCCCCTGACATCTTTTGTGTGGCCCACACATTTTTATCTGCCAATCTTCTGCAGTGATCCTAGGGCCAGATATCAGGTGGTGACTTGTATCCCTATCCTGCAACAGCAATACAAGCAACAACAGGAGCATAATATCCCTATTCAGCAGAGGAATATACTAAGAACTACAGTTCCCCATTTCGCAGGGAAAGAAGCCGTCTAGTAAAAGCATCTGCAAAGCAAAGATGAACTACATGATCAGTGGCCTCTCTCGTATGTGAAAAATCAGTTACATTAGCCTCAGAAAGGAATGTAGGTACAACATTCTTGTCCAATCAAAGCATATGTCCTATGAGCAGCAGTTAATATATCTAAAGTCTAAAGGCTAGCTCAGTTAGAGCACAGCTTTATAACACCAAGGTCTTGAGTTTGGATCCCTGAACCAGCCAGCCAACAGAAAAAAGGCAAAAAAAATAAAATATTCTTGGGGGGGGGGGGGGCGCGTTCTGTTTTGTGACACCACTTTTCTCATTTGTGCTATTTCTTGATTTAATAAGAAAATGGCATCATCTGGCAGGAGTCATTCAGGGCAGTGGCAGTAAATTTGGCCAATGCCTGGACTTCCAATTTTGTAATGATGTCTGACAACTGGGAAGAAAACATGCCATTTTGGGGTTCCAAAAGGTGCCTGCTCTAAATGTCTTGTTTTCCTTCCCAGTTCATTCAGTGTCCAATACCTGGTGTATGAGAGGCAGGGGTGGTGGGGTGGGGGGTGGTAATTACCACGTGTGTTCATGTGTGTCAGATATGATTCATCCTTTCAATACAAAAAGGGGCTACCGAGCCTAACATCCCATGTTCTGCACAAAGCCTTCCCATACGTGATCCCAAATGTGATAGGCAGGGGGTGTCTTGGAGTCACTGGTGCAGTGCCTACTATTGAGAACACATACTGTTTAGTGTCATATTCAGATAACAGAGAGGGCTCCATGCAGTGTTCAGACGGCACAGTGGGTCTTTGCTCTCTACAGTCATCATCCCCACCCAGAGTTCCCATCTCCTCTTGTTGAAGGGCCACACCTTCCAGGGCATCCCCTCAGCACTGGCTCCGGCAGCAATCCGCACACCCAACAGTCAGAGCAGCTGTGCACTACAGCAAAGTGGCGGCCAGGACAGAAAGGCATTTCCCAACGTTGTAGGCAGGGACTCAAAAATGAGGAAGCTAAGGGCGATGTGATAAAGGTTGCAAAGGTGTTAGGTAAGGTGAGTCTTCATTTGACAGTAACAGTTGCAGTTTGGTCACCGTGTGCCAATACCACCCCCGGTCTTGGCCTTTCCTGGGTGGGCTACACCACGTATTCTGGCCCCTGACTATCAATAGGAGGAAGCATGCTATAAACAGGGGCTTCTCTTCTCTGGCATGGAGAACATGGAGAAGTCACATGGGTCAAAGTTGGGCCCTCTCCTTAATAAAAAGAAGGGCTGAGCATGATGCCAGAGGTAAGGCCACATGCCTGTAGGATAGAGTAGCAAGCCAGGTGGGAGAGGGATCCCATTTTAACTTACAATTTACTAAAGTTTCCCCAGGTGGGAGGTCTTGTAGCAATTGCAGAACAAGCCCCTCATCCCCTTGAAGTGGCCTGAAACCTCCTCCTTGTATTTGTACTTTTAAAGCGCTAGGGATCAGTGTATGCTCAGCCAACTGGTCATAAGCAGACATGCGTTCGATGGTGGGGGCAGCATTTATCAGTCTGATGGCTTCCGTCAAGCGAGGGGACCATCCTTTTAGGGTTCTGTCTGGTGATAAAGGCTTTAGGGTGGTCTTAATTATGCCATTTGTCGTCTCGTTGAGACCTGCAGCCATGGGATTATAAGGAAGATGAAAAGTCCATAATATGTCATGGGCTTCAGCCCACCCTTGCACAGCATGTCTACTGAAGTGGGTTTTTTGGTCACTGTCAATTTGGATTGGAGTCCCATACATATTCTCTAATTTTGTGAGTCCTTTTATAGTGATGGCCTGATTTGCCCTTTTAAAGACAAAGGCCTGAATAAGTCCAGTTGTAGTGTCGGCACATGTTAAAAATGTATTTCCAGTTATATGTTGTGGAGCCACGACTAATGTCTATAATCCTGTAACATCGCCAGTTGCAGAGCTACTTATCCTGTTCGTGACGCCAATTGTCTAGCTCCACAACCACGCCACTTGTCAGGCTCTTTTACCTGCCAGTAATCCTGCCGAGTGGGCCAATTGTTGAGCTAGGGCTGGGTCTGGAGCTCCCAGACCCCTCAAGCCCATTCACAGACTGCGTCACAAACCCTTCATTATGCCAGGCTGGGTCACCAGACCCCTTCACACATGTCTATGAGCTAGGTAACTGGCCAAAAGTTCTTTGGAAGCCACAGGTTGGAAAGCATGGCTGTGCCGGGCGGATGCCTGATGCAGACACCCGCCTGCCTGCTTCACTAAAACTCCTCTACTTCTCTCTCTTTCTCTCTCTCTCTGAAGGACACAAGAATAGCAACAAAACTAAAAAGATACATTGGCACGCATGTGCACTAACTCCACACACACACACACACACACACACGCACGCACACACTTTGCTTGCAATGGATGTGCTAAACCACACCCAACAGGACCCTAGGCGAGGGCCCTGACCAAACTATTCTATTTTCCCAACATATGTCTTTCCAGATATACGTTCGTAAGGGCCAAACATAACCTACTTGCCATCTGGTGACTAAGTGGGTAGATTGTGTGATGTGCCCCAATGTCTCAATGGGCACCGCCGTAGTAGGCATTGCAGATAGTCCTTGTTGGGAGCCTGCAAATCTGAATTTAATTGGTAAAAAAAAGCCTTTTTACTACTTCCCAAGTTGTCTTTGGCCCTTGATGGCCAGACTTATGGTGAACCCGATCTGCCACATTCAAAGGTGTTAACAAGTCCTCCAGCAGAACAACTTGGGCCCTGGCGAGGGCATCAGCCTTGAGGTTGCCTGGCAGGGTAGTCAGTGAGTAAGCCGACACACGCCATACAGACACCTGAACTGTCGGCTGTGTACGCACTTCCCACAGGTCTCTGTATAGCTTGAATCCCCATAAACAGTTTTCTAAGCATAGTCCAATTTTCATGGCGCTGTTGCAGCATCCAGGCAGTCAAGCCTTTCCAAACAGCCCAGCTGTCGGTGGCTAGACTGAGCAGCATTGGCTTGTGGGTCAGCATGATCCTCACCACTCTAAGCTCAGCCCACTGGCTCCTCTATTTCCTTCTTCAGACCAGATAACATGAATCCAACTGGATGGCAGAGGAACGCCAGGTGGGTGGATTTCTCCAGCTGCTACCATCAGTGTGCCAGGCATCAGGTGGAAGAGTGCCCTGTCCCTCTTTACTTGTAGGTCAGGTGGAGCGATATCCGTGATCTTTGGAATGGGACCTGGATCCAGATATGTGACTGGTCCCAATAAAGTATGCACTTCTTGAAACAACGGGCTGGTGTTATATGAACACCTTGGCTATAAATACACAGGCCATTTTTACAGTGCTTATTTGGGCACATGCACTCTTTGGTTTTAAGAATGGGTCCTTAATCCATCCTCCTTCCAGCAGTGGGGTACGCACCTCCACTGGCAGGTCAGTCGTTAAGCCTTCTATTTGTTGCAAGGCCAGACATACAGCCAAAAGTTGTTTTTCAATGGGTCTGCATGTATGTAACCTTTCCATAGTTGTGACCAAAATCCAAACAGTCTGTGTTTCCCATTCGGCTTCTGCCATAGGCCCCAACCAAATCCCTCTGGATAAAAACTAACATCCGATTCACATCTTCCTTCTGGCATCAGCGCTCCTAACACTAGCACCTGTTGTACCGCTATCTTGGCCTATCAAGTGCTTCTTGTTGGGGGATGTTCCAATTCCACCTAGTCCCCCTTTTCTGCCATAGCATAAAGGGGTCTCAGGATTTGAGCTAAATGTAGAATAAAAGGTTGCCAGTAGCTAACAATCCTACAAAAGTTTGTAAATCTTTCGCAGGTTGAGGAACAGGGAAAGCCTTTGTCTTCTTAATAACTGCCTCCAGCATTACTTTTGTCTTACTTGACCAGATAACTCTCCAGAATTTTACCAGTTGCTACAGTCCTTGTATCTTGTCAGTATTTAGTTCCCATCCCTGTTTCTTTAAGTGTCCTTGCAGAGACACTGCAGCTTGGGAAAGAGATGGTAAATCACCACTGGTTAGCATAGTATCATCAATACATACAGTGATACTCGTTGAGGGACACATCCATTTTCCACCCTTCCAGGTCTCTTGCTATCGTGCCATGACAAATGGTAGGGCTAGGTAAGTAGCCTTGGGGCAGCACCTGAAAGGTCCATTGCCTCTGTCCCAAGTAAAGGTAAAATGATCTTGAAAAGAATCATCCAAGGGAATGTGAGAGAGCATTTGCTAAATCCAACATACAGTGACATGTCTTGAGGGAAGTAGATATCTGTTCTGGCAGGGAAGCTATGTGAGACACAGCAGCATGTATGGGTAAAGTTACCTTGTTGAGTTTCAGGTAATCCATCCTCATATACCACGTGCCCAAGTGCCATTGGGATTCTTAACCAGCCACACGGGGATGTTAAATGAGCTTTGGGCTGGCTATATCAACCTCCCTTCCCTAATTATTGGATGGTAATCTCTTCCTGCTCTCCAGGCAGTTTGCATTGCTTGATGGTGACTACCCAAAGGGTCCCAGTTTATATGCCCTACAAATACAGGTTTGACTACCCAAATGTGTAGCCTAAAGTCACCCAGATCCAAGTCCTACAGTACATGTACTCCTAGTATATATTCCAGAATTGAGGAAATGTAAACCAGAAAAAGATAAGGGGCAGCCACCCAATTTGTAAATACACACTTGACTGTTTAACCCTGATTGTTTTGCCACCATATCCATCAATGGCTCAAATCTCATCTCTAAATTTAGCAGGTTGTCATAAATCCAAGTGCACTCGGCTCCTGTGTTAATTAGAATCAATACTGTCTGTTTTTTTATGGCAGGACCAATAAATAGTTAATTCTACATGGGGCTCTGGTCAACCCCTAACCCCCGACCCCATGCACCAGAGGGCAATGTTGGCCCAGCCACTAGTCTCTAGGGGTTGCAGGTGTCCACCCCCTTCAAAGTTCTCCCAGAAAGGAGGGGTGCTGGGTTGCACCAATGGTTTTCTATATTTGATTTAAGAGGAGTACATTGCTTATCCTTAGGGAGAGCTTTCCATAACGTCAGAAGAGCTGAATTTGTTTTTTTTTTTTTTATCAATGTCTTCCTTTGGGTGCCTGCTAATACCAGATCCTGCCATAGCTGCTTATACGAGACCCTGCTAAGGCCCCAGTCTTTTACATCCCCCTTCTTAAAGTCTTAGGTTTTATCAACCTTTTTCCCTATGGTGAATTTTCTATCTCACTTACATCAGCAATCATGGCTGCTACTGTCTAGATGGGTCGGCCTACCGTCAGGGTGAGCACTGAAAGCAGAGTTTCATGCCAGGACCATAGAGCCAAGTGCAAGATTCTGTCTTTCACTCCTACTGTAAACAATTCTTCATCTGGCCCCCTACAATGCAGGGCATGATGGAATGTTTCGTTCCTAATTCTCTTACTGTGTCCTCCAGTTCTCCATGGTGGTTCACCTTAATGGAGGAGATGGCACGTCCTCTTCATTTGGCCACGTCACTTTTACACCTACCTGGACTCATTCTATCAGGCCGCCAGGTGGCCTCGATTTTCTCTGGTCCCAGTGGCATACAGCAGTGTCACAGGGCAGGCTGTACTTGTCACAGATGCCATTTCTGACATCTCAGAGCCGCTTAGCATTATGCCATCTCCTCCTGTGTCCCACAGCTGTCGTCGTCATGCAGCTCCTCCATCTCTGCCTTTCGGTTTGAATCTGCCAGTTAGCTCTACTAGTTTAGCAGAGGCGTGTTCCCGCATAGTGGGCTGAGTCCCGGCAGGGACTCTTCCCTACTCTCTCCTGGCTCTCTAGTAGACTGGGTTTTAGTTTAAATCAAAGATTGCACCTTTAACTTAGACATCTCCCTTTCTCTATGATTATGTCCTCATCCTCTGATGAGTCATTATCCCAGGGGTCCCGTTGCTTGGGTTCCCAATTCTCCTGTGAGATGATAGTTCTCGCACGGGTTGGCAGCCAGCACCCGCCCTGCATTTCAGCCACCTTGCAAGCCGTAACCTCTCTATGTTCTTCCTGTTGCTACACCTTTTTGGAAAGTAAATCCGAATTGGTGGAGTGGGCCATTATCATATCTTGCTGTAAGATAAAGCCTCCTTAGTTTGTTCTAATTCTTAAACTCAAAGCACAAAGGAGGGGCCAAGCCACTGTTCCAACCACTTGCTTACTTTCCTTCTTCCATCTTTTAATTCCAACAGCTTTGGTTAAAATATCTAACAATCCCTTGGACGTTTTGGGGGCATCCCCATACTCAGTACCAGTCCAAAGTATTCAATAAACCTGGCCAGGTCCTCCCACATTGAAGCTGCTGGCCAGCTCGGGATATCCCCACAGACCCCAAGATTTCTCTCCCCGCTTTCCCATGCTTCGTTCTCAGTCTGTTTCTGTACGGCTTGGTTTGTCAGTTGTGTGAGGAGGGGGTCAGAATATAATACCCCCAAACTGAGAAGGGACTGTCAGACTGGAGAGTGAGGCAGGCAAATCCATGCAAAGACTAGTAGTAAAAGGGAAACTTATACAGGGAAGGTCACACGTGGCGAAGAACCAGATGTCTACACACGAGAACTCTCTCTGGCTTTTAGGTAAAGCTCATATAGCGTAACTTCAAAGAAACAGTTTAAGAAAAATGAGTGTCCTGTGATCGATGAAGCAGGAAGCTTGTGATGCTTGGGTGATGCCAGTTGTGATAAGTCACGTAGTCCCTAAACCCTATCTATGTTCCTGTTAACTTGCCCTGAGGTTAATCTGTAACTGGTTAGTGAAACAAAGGAATGGGGTTAAACAGGAGTCAACATGGCAGGTGGGGCACAAGATGGCATTAGTACTGTTCACCCTCTAACACCTTAGAATCAGCCCCTTCTCTAAGGAGCGCTGGCTCCCTTTGTTGGAGAATGGTACTTAGAAACTTAGATGTGGGTGCTGGACATCCTTGTTGTTACGACTTCCAGACCCTCCTAGCAGACAGAGGTGGGAAGTATGTAATCTGTGTATAAGTACGTATCTATAATTATTTCTGTATGTATGTATATTATTAAGCTAAGCATGAGTTTATACTGATGTCTTCAACTCGAACCCTCCCTGTACCACAGGGCATCTATCTAGATTTTAAGGTTGGTATTTTCCCTATTCACAGAATAAATTTATTTTTTAAAAAAGCAAAAAAAAAAAAAAAAAAACACCACAAAAACTGATCAGCTCTTTTCAAGAAATAAAACATTGATGTTTTAAAATAATAAAACTATATTGCCTTCAAATAATACCTGTCTCTTTAAAATCTTTTGACACACTTCTTTCAAGGACAGACACGGCTGTATTCATTTCATAGGTGGAGAAACTGAATACAGAAAAGGTGTGATGAAGACAGAATTGAGATTTGAGGGAAAAAGCAAATTAAGCACATCCTGTGGAGCAGGCTTTCCTTCAGTGAACCTCTAGACTAGTCTAGACTAGTAATACTAATTAAAATTAGTTGTGTTATAAGTAATCCTTCTTATATTGGAAAAGTGGTTATTTCTATTAGTATTTATAGAAGTAGCAGATTATCAGATAGTGTGATGCAAAATGGTCATTATTTTATCCTGGTACAAAACAGGTATAACATCAAACAGTGAAGAAAATGGGATATTTCTATAAAAACAACTGTGCTTAGTGGACTGGCTTCTGTAATGTTCAAAATTTACAGAAATTACCTATAATATATTCATACAAGTCTTATATAATGACCGATGCTAGAATTGGTAGCCCCTGAAGTCTGCTGTTTTTTCCTCACTGGTTAGCCTTTCAAAACCAGAGCAAGAATGAGTCAGTGCAACGAGTATATTAAAAATAACAAGTTATTATATAAAATGAAATAAACTGCATCAGTGGTGTCATCTCTGCAAATAAGCCAGAGTGATGTTATACTTTTTGTCTCAGGCTTACTTACTTCGTTTCCATAACATCCTTCAAATTCTCCTTACAAACATTTCTTTGTTGGCTCTCAAGTTTTAAGTGTAGAAGTCAGAATCACAGAAATGTAATATTTCTATGATTTCTAAAAGAAAAAACATTAGAAAGTTAGTGAGGTAAACACTGAAAACAGTGACCAAAATTTAAATTTTAGAATTATCTCTGAATTTAATTTTATTCCATATATTTTATTTTAGCATAGGTAACAAGCTAAGACCTTCAGTTTCAGTAAATTCCATAAAAGTGACTATTTAGATGTAGGAAGAATCGAGCCATCCTATTGGTTAACTTTCAGTGTATCTGAATTATTTTAATAAAAAGATTTGCTTTGGGTTTTTTCTTCATTTTCCTTGAAAGGGAAAAGAGAGCTTGGTAGGATTCCAGTCTGTGTTAGTGCTTCTCAAACACCAGCATGTATCAGAATCACTACAAAGCTTGTTAAAACACATTGCTGGACCTCACCCCCAGAGTCTCATTTCAGTAGGTGTGGCGCTAGGCCTAGGCTAAGGTCTGGAATCCTGTCGACAGCGCCAATTGCAGCGCTCTTAATCCTGTTCCTGATGCCAGCTGTAAAGGTAGGCGACCATGCCAGTTGTCAGGCTCTTTTACCTGCCGGTAATCCTGCACCGACTGGACCGATTGCCAAGCTAAGGTTGGGTCTGGAGCACACAGAAAGCCCATTCACAGACTGGGTCACAAACCCGTCACACACCAGGCTTGGTCCCCAGACCCCTCACACACCAGGCTGGGTCCCTAGGTCTATGAGCTAGGTAACCAGCAAACAGGTCCCTGGAGCCATAGGTTGGAAAGCATGGCTGACGCCTGCCCGCCTGCTTCACTAAAACTCCTCTCTCTCTCAACACAAGAACAGCAACAAATCTAAACACACACACACACACACACACACACACACACACACGCATGCACGCACGCGCGCGCACACACACACACATGATTCGATTACAGAGCCACACCCAACTGGACCCAAGGCGAGGGCCCTGACCAAACTATTTTATTTTCCCAACAGTAAGTCTGGGGTGGACCCAAGAATCTGCACTTCTTTTTTTTTTTTTTTTTTTTTTTGTCTTTTTCGTGACCGGTACTCAGCCAGTGAGTGCACCGGTCATTCCTATATAGGATCCGAACCCGTGGCGGGAGCGTCGCCGTGCTCCCAGCGCTGCACTCTCCCGAGTGCTCCACGGGCTCGGCCCAAGAATCTGCATTTCTAAAGAGTTCCCAGATGATGTTAATATTGCTAATTCAGAGACTTTTATAGAGAAGAATCTGAAGCTGTGAGAGGTTAAATTGCAGTACATGCTCAGTGTCTCACAGCTAATAAAGTGGTGGAGCCAGGATCAGAACCCAGGAACTTGCTCCCAATTCCAGGCACTCAAACATTTTACTGAGGATATTTATTGCCTTAAAAGCCTAGAAGTATACACTTACAGTTCTGAAATAAGTACCCAAGAAAATGATTTGTATTCATGACTGAAGGTAGACCAAATAAAATCTTATTTTAGAATGCATAACCACATAGACTATAAACGTAATATTCTGAGATAACAAGATACTTAGGGAGAAAAGTGACAAATTCCTTTCATCTGTTCCTTTCAGATAAGTGGAAAGCCAGCCAATTGGAGTTCCACTCCTGTAGAGGGAGTGTTTTCGGACTCAAGCAGACACCCTGAAAGTTAAGCAAAAGGGCAGGGATTTCTAGTGGTCAGATAACTTATTCAAATTGAATAAAGTCGAGTGCAAATGTTAAAACCCTAAATTTCATTCAACGACTAAATATTAAGCATCTCCTACATGCTAAGCAACTGGGCTAGGTAATGAAACCAAAAAAAAAGGCCAATCCTGCTTTCGATGGGTATAAGATAAGATAGTGGTAATAAAAATAAGAACCAATATTTGAAAGAAAGTGAGCCAAGATGCCGGGTACCATTCAAGCTTTGTTAAAGAAAGAAAATCTGCTGGGCTGTGCTCAAGGTGGGCAACAGCCCAGGGCTGCCCTGAAAAGGGGACAGCACCAGGTGTGGGGGTGGTAGAGCTTTTATAGTGTGCCAAGCGCTGGCTGATACCATCAAGGATGGGAATTATGCTAATGTGGATCGGGGTGGAGAACTGGATCCTTGCGGAAGCAAAAGGGGCTTCTGTTTAAGTCAGGAGGGTTCCTGTAAGGGGAAGGGGGAAAGGGAGGGGCGGAGGTGGGTGGCGCCATTTTGTACTTGGGCTTGTCTAAAGTGGCACTGGTGATGTTGCAGATCTATTATTCCTGGCTTTTAAGTATAGGAAAAAGGGGGAAAGGGCAGAGTTCTCATTCTTCTGAAGCTACTTCCTGCTGGAGATGGGCAAAGATAGAGAAAAATAAAAGATTTAGGTGCGGGGTATTGGTTTCGTGTGGGGAGGCTGTATTCCTCCAGGGAAGGGCCACTAATTCTGAGGGGCTGGTATCCTCTTCGCAGGGATAATTTGGTGACCTTTTGGTTGGTGAAAGCTTGTATAGGTTCCTGCAAGAAATTAGAGAAACACCAAAAGGGACAGGGGCCAAAAAGTAGGATGAGGCACACTTAGGGGTCCTAGTAGGGGCACAAGCCGGGGTATCCAAGGGTTCAGTGAAATGGTTGTTTTGGGTCACCCCGGACTCATTTATGTAATAACAGCATTCCTCCCCCAAGAAGAGGCAGGTGCCTTCCTTCTCGGCTGTAAGGAAGTAAAGGGCCCGACAGTTCTGTAAAGTGACTGTTGCGAATGAGGTGACCTGTCACTGGAGAGAGGAGATGTTATCTATGCTTAGTTCTTCTGGGAGTTTTTGATAGAATTGAGAGGCAGTAGCAGGGCCCGCTATGCCAGTCTCAGTTGCAGGAAGGATTCCTGCCCCAATTAAAAAGTACAATTAGTGCCCTACAGGAGCGGGGGCACTTCCTAAGGGGTGGCCGAAGTTAGTCCCAGTCCCGTCTCCATCTCTCCATCCATCTGGAGGGTGATATCAGGGAAGAGTTAAAAGAATATGCAAGAAATCGCGTTGGCAGCAGGCAACACGATAACTTAGTTTTACAAAGGAAATATATTCCGGTTTTAGGGCGTGGATGAGGAGGGGTAAGTGAGTGGCAGCGTCTGGTGTTAGTGAGGCAGAGTGTGGGCAGGCCCCGCACAACGCTGACAGTCCCCACTGAGGTGGGATTAGAGGAAAGTGAAGAGACGTTTGTGGAAATGTATGGTCTGCATCGACAGAGAGGGGGGTGGCCACAAAAAGTTTCTCGTGAAGTGGGACACAGATGAGTCACTCGGGGACCAGTCTGATTCACTGAGGACTGCATCATCCCTGCGGACTTAGAACCTCCACGTTCCAGGTAAGGGGGAGAATTGGGATAGGAGGAAAAACACGGGAAGGATGCAAAGGGTTACGGAGCCCAAAGAATTTAAAGGGCACATTGCCACAATGACATTGCTAAGAAGCATCCTACTGATAGAAGGTAAAGCAGTGCCAGGAGAAATCTTCCTATGATGTTACAGTCTTTGGGGGCAGCACTGGCCAATCCTGTAGCAAGTACCAGAACAGATAGTGTAATAGTAGCTCTTGTGCAAAGGACATGAAGCGGGTCTGCAAGAGTGAGAGGATAATCGCTGGGAGAAAGATCACCCTTCTTCTGGGACTGGGGGAAGAGCAGAGGTCCTGGAGATTTTCAGTTTTGTGGGTCCTAAAATGGATGAAGTGTGAGGAGATGTTGGGTTGGGGGTTGAGCAGAGGGACCCCTCTGGCCTGGTGTTAACAGATTCTTTGGGTAAAGGCTCAGGTGCTAGTTTTACCACAGATAAGTGATACCAAGGGGGCCTTTCTTAGTACTTTTACGGCTGTGTGGGTGGTAAGAAGTACTGTATGAGGCCCTTCCCAGCATGGTGAAAGAGGCTTTGGGATTCGGGTTTTAATATACACTTGCTGTCCCAGGCTTAGTTTAAAGTCTGATGGGGGGTTGGGGAAAAGATGAGGTAATAGAAGGTTGGCCTGTTCCCTAAGAAGATCCCTAATGAGCGACAGAGTAGGGAGATACTGGCCCAAAGGTGATGAGCTGGAAGGGAGAGGTGTGAGAGTGAAGGGCCTACCGTACATAAGTTCGAGGGGGCTGAGTCCTGTGGGTTTGTGGGGGGCAGCCCATGGGCAAGTGAGTGATTGGTGGGGAGGCCAAAAGGAGGGGTGATTTCTGAGGTGAGAGCATGTGATACTGCTGTAGCATCCTCTGAAGTGCAGGAAAAGCCTCAATCCAACCTGAAAAGGTATCTACTATGGTTAGAAGACAGCGTATCCTTTAGTGGGCAGAGTAATATAAGGGCTGAGGAAGGTAGAGTAGGGGTTCATAGCCTACATGAAGTGAATTACGGAAATCTAAAAGGATTTGCTCAGCTTGTGGGGTAGGGAGGACATAGCGACTGGAGAGAGTATACCAGTTGTTCTTTGTCTGTGCCCCCAACTGTTGGAGGTGTTTTGTAGCTGCCAAAGTTAGGAATCTGTAGGCAAAGATGCCCTGCCAGCCCCAAGAAAGAAAGGATTTCACCCTTTGTGCTAGGAGTAGGGAGTTTAGAAATTAGACTCTTGAACTGAAGGAGAAGAAATTTGGGCCTTGCTGGGGGACACTCGACATCCCCTGGAGGCCAGGAAATTAAGGAGAGCAGCAGTGTGGGCCTGTGAATCCTCATAGGAGGGCTCCAAAGGAGGAGGCCATCCACGTATTGTATTAATGGGCTAGTGGTTAGGGGAAGTTCAGGTAAGTCTTAAGCTAAGGCCTGGCTGGAAAGTGGGGGCTATCCCAAAACCCCTGAGGTAGTACTGTCCAGGCGAGTTGTTAGGAACGGCATGTGTGAGGATTAGTCCTGTACTAAATGGTCTGAGACATTAGGCTTTATAACTGGAAGGATGGATGCATTGAAAGGCGAGTGGGTAGGCCATGAGAGATAAGAAAGGAGTTTGTGTATGACGGGTTTTAAGCCTATTAGGTGTTTGTTAGTGATGGGGTACTGTGGGACATTAGGGAACAAAGAGGGATTCAGCTATTTAACAAGGATAGAGGAATGGTGTGTAGCAATGGAGGGAGAAGCTTCCCATACTAGGGATTAACCTTGTCCGAGGGGAGGGGAAGGTGGAAGCCTCAGGGGCCATGTCTGGATGTGGCCTGTAGCAGGAGTATTGTAGCTGGAGTTAAAGTGTTTAAGGTAAGAGTAGCTTTGAATTTGAAAAGAATGTCCCATCCCAGTAAGGGGGCTGGGCATTGAGGCATTATTAAGAATTTGTGTGTGAATCAGGTGATGTAGGGTGCAGGAAAGGGTTTGAGTGATCCATGGGTGGTATTCTGATCTCCTGACCCCTACTATTGTTATAGAGGACAGGGTCATTGGTCCTGCATACTTAGGAAGGATAAAGTAAATGGCCCCTGTATCGATGACAGAAGAGATCAGCTTACCTGCTACAAGGCGAGTTACCCTGGGCTCATGCATGGTGATCTCCGTGGAGGCATTGGGCCCTGGGCATTGTCAGTCCTCCTCCTGGGCAAAGCCTAGAAGCTCCGGTAGGGATGGCTGTGAATCCAAAGGCTGTAGGTTGCGAACTGGGCCACTCCCCCTCTGGCAAGTGGCACAGTCAATCCCCCAATGACCTGGCTGTTTACAGTGAGGACAGTTTACGACAGGCCCATGCCGAGTGGCCCGGTTGACTGCATTTGAAGCAGTTCTTGGGTGGCCTGCCATGAATGGCATTAGCCAGGAGCTTGTATTTGGCCTGATCTCTTATAGTTTTTTGAATATCAGGGGCTGATTGGGTAATGAAATGAGAATGTAAGAGGGCCATGCCTGCAGGGGAGTTTGGGTCTATACATGTGTATTCATGTAAAGCTTGAGAGAGGTGGGTTAGGAACTCGCTGGGATTTTCAGTGAATCTGTGTGATTTCTCTAAGCTTGTCATAATTGAGTGACTTGTGAGTAGCCTTTTGGAGGCCGTGAAGTAAGTTTGTGATCATGTTATCTCAGAGATCTCGATCCCTGTGGCCGGTCTGGTGGTCCCAATTTGGGTCCGTGCAAGGAACAGCAATGGCTCCCACAGGCTGCCTATTATTTTGAGCATGTACCTGAGCCACCATCCAGACCTGCTGCCTGTGCACGAACTCAGACAATTTCTTCCATCCCAGCCACTTCACAGAAGGGTTATAAAAAGCTGGAGCTGAGGCGGGGTTGTTACCTCATGAAGGGGGAGAAGGGACGGAGTTGGGCTGAGGACGAGTGTCTGGAGGCCAGGTGTGGGGAAGAGAGAGAAATGTGGAGGGCTGATGGATCAGAAGATTGATCTGAGTGTGGAAGAAGAGGTTGAGCATGAGCTAGAAGAATTTGAGACATAGGACAGTTCTGACAGAGAGAAGAACAAGTTCAGAGATAGGAAAAGGTCTGAAGAAGGAATCTCTACAGCTTTTGCCATTTCGGTGAGTGTCTAAATCGAGTTCCATTTTGTGGCTGCTGGGGTCCATTGTAACGAGGTGTTTGAGTTTAAATGTCTCCCTGGAGGCTGAGAAATTGGCCAGGAGATGGCCCAAGGGCATAGACCATGGAGGTTTGGATTGTGAGGATCCAGTGTCGAGGGTGAGAAAGGGCAGTCAGTCCTGGGAGAAGAAGAGTGCCAGCAAAGGGCATCCCCTTTGGTGCCCACCTTCTTTTCAAGAGAAAAGCCTCTGACCAGCTAGAGGAGTGTCCTCCACTAGCTGGGGGCACAAGAAGAGTTCCCTTGGCCAGGTGCCTGGGCTTTGTAGAGACCAAAGTCGTAGAGAGAGTAGACGAGGGAACCATAGAAGTAGGCAGGACAGACCCACTGACTCACCCTGACTTGAGGCTGGTGTTGGATGCCTTGGTCTGATACGGCAAAAGGAGAGAGAGTCCCGGAGGCATCCGGTTTTGGCAGGTCTGGGAAGGGTGGCCGAGGGCCAATCACCCCAAGAGAGAGGGGATCGTCCACAACGTCTTCAGGTTTCAGCACCATAATGAAAGAAAGTGAGCCGAGATGCCAGGTACCGTTCAAGCTTTATTAAAGAAAGAAATCTGCCAGGCTGTGCTCAAAATGGAGGACAGCCCGGGACTGCCCTGAAAATGGGGGCCAGCACCAGGTGTGGGGGTGGTAGAGCTTATATAGTGCACCAAGGGCTGGCTGATACCATCAAGGAGGGTCATTATGCTAATATGGATCGGGGTGGAGAACTGGGTCCTTGCAGAAGCAAAAGGGATTTCTGTTTAAGTCAGGAGGCTTCTCGTAAGTGGAAGGGGGAGGGGAGGGGAGGAGGTGGGTGGCACCATTTTGTACTTGGGCTTGTCTAAAGTGGTGCTGGTGATCTTGCAGATCTATTAATATTCATTGAGCTCTTCACATGCCAGGCATTGTTCTGAGTACTTTGCAGTCATTTAACTCAATTGTTACAAGCATTCTATCAGTAACATATTAATATTCCTTGTCTTAAATGCATAATAAGTTGCTAAGATAGTGATTTCTGAAATATTTGTGCACACAATGAAATGAACAGAATGGTAGTCCCCCCTTATCCGCAGGGGAAAATGTTCCAGGGGAAAATATTCCAAGACAACCCCGGCCCCCCATGCTTGAAGCCGTGGATAGTACTGAGCCCTGTATATTCTATGTTTTTTTCCTATACATACATACCTATAATAAAGTTTAATTTATAAATTAGACACAAGAAGATTAACAATAAAAACTAATGATAAAATAGAACAACTATAACAATATGCCAGCATAACTACTCTTGTACTTTAGGGACAACATTAAGTAAAATAAGGGTTACTTGAACACAAGCACTGCAATACCATGACAGTCACCTGACAAACCAAGATGGCTATGTGACTAAGGGCAGGTAACGGATACAGCGTGGATATGCTGGACCAAGGAGTAATTCACATTCAGGCAGGACAGCGTGAGATTTTATCATGCTACTCAGAATGGCACTCAATTTAAAACTTACAAATTGTTTGTTTCTGGAATTTCCCGCTTTTATTTTTGGACTGTGGCTGACCGTGGATAATTGAATTTGGATAAGAGGGAACGACTGTAATCATAAATGGCTTGGTTTGAATAAATACCCTTCTCCTTTACTCTACTGAATGACCAAGCAAGACCTTAAACTACAAGTACATGTTAAGAAAAGTTATCAAGTTAGATTTTACCTTTCTCTCCTAAATAATAGTATAATGTTTATGAGATGGGTCTCTTATTTTAATGAATTAGAAATGGTGCTGTAACATATTTTAATTTTTTCCCAATCTCAAGGTTGGTCACTTTTTAAATGACAAGGTCCAGAGGAGTTACAAAGAG
Source organism: Cynocephalus volans (assembly GCF_027409185.1). Classification (NCBI taxonomy): domain Eukaryota; kingdom Metazoa; phylum Chordata; class Mammalia; order Dermoptera; family Cynocephalidae; genus Cynocephalus; species Cynocephalus volans. Next base: position 95,802,626 of record NC_084468.1, on the reverse strand, counting down.
GCCATCTTTTCATCCAACCTGAAAGAACTGTTTGTTGAAATAAATTTTTCACAAGAGCCAACACCCAAAGAAGAACTAAATTAAATCCAACATTGAGTGCCCCATGGCACCCAATTAGCACACTGTTTGGGTGGCATTTTGTGGGTGAGGACAATATGCTCTGCTTCAAGAAAAGCCATAATCTATATGAGGGGTCTTCAGAAAGTTCATGGAAAAATGGAATTAAAAGATAAAAATAAAAAATATAACATTTATTTCTCAACATAAACTTCCTCAAGTTTAAGAGACTTTTGTAAGTGATACCAACCATTTAGTCCATCCCTGAACAACTAACTGAGGGACCTAGGAATTTAACCATGTCAATGCAGTCCTTTTTACATTATTAACTGAAGAAAAATGGGTGCCCTTTAAAGACTTAAGATTAGGAAACAAAAAGAAGTTAGAAAAAGCCAAGTAAGTACTGTAAGGTGGATGCCAAATGTTTTCCCATAGAAACTCTTGCAAAACCGCCTGTGTTTGAGGAGAAGGAGCAGGAGCATTGTCATGGTGAAGAACTCTCTGGTGAAGCTTTCCTGGGCGTTTTCCTGCTAAAGGTGAACCAGTTGAGATGTATATGGTGTTGGCTGTTGTTCCTACTGTTAATCATCGGTCCTCTTCAATTACAGCAGGAACAAGATTAATTTTTTCCTCTCAAATTGATGTGCATGGTCTGCCGGTGTGGGCTTTATCTTTGAGATCACCTCGTCCCTTCTTAAAATGAGTTATTCATTTGTAAAGTGCTGATTTTGGGGGGGCATTGTCCCCATTAACTTTCCATAAAGCATCAATGATTTCTCCCACCCAAACTTCACTATAAATTTGATGTTTACTCTTGCTTCAATTTTAGCAGAATTCATGTTGCCCTAAGAGCTCTTCTCAAACTGATGTCTAATTCTTCTTAGTGCCTCAAACATCCCTGTTCAGACATATTATAACAAGGTAGTATGAGTTTACTTGGGTACAAAAAAATGGAATCCATGCACACTTCTTTCATGATATGCATTTCCCATGAACTTTCTGAAGACCTCTCCTAGACTCTCCCTCTGTGAATTTCTGCATGATTTATTCCCCAGAACTTTCTGAAGACCTCTCCTAGACTCTCCCTCTGTGAATTTCTGCATGATTTATTCCCCAAATTAGCCAGACTTGAAAATCTAGGAGTTGCCTCTAGCTATTTTGGCCCAAATTCCCTATACAAACAGAGCATTTACAATAAGTTAATACAAGTCTATAAAGTAACTCGCACTGGGGAAAGGACTACATGTGAAACTGGAACACATATAGGCCACCCTCAATTCTAGGAAGTCAAGAAGAGCAAATATTTGGAGGTTAATAACCCAAAACACGCCCTGACCAGGTCAGCTAAATTATAGTGCCATGGGAGATCTAAGTCAGTAATCAAGTCCACCTGTCCTGGAAAACTTTATCATAAAAAAGCCATAAAACAACCCAAAGTGCTTCTTATTACCCTGACCCTAGATCCCTGCATGTAGAAGGTAACCTAGTAACAATCCCAAATCTAGAGTCATGTACAACCAATAGTAATCCAGCAGGGCTGTCTTTCTCTGTCCCCTGTGACCCTTCCCCCTCTTGTGATTATACAGTGCTAACTGGCCCTCTTCAGAATGCCTTTCTCGGGGCGTCCTGACTATGCGAGTCCGGCTGCAGCTGTCCTATTGGCTCAGTACAACCTTGCTATAAGTTATTTGGCCTGAGTTTCTCTTTAGGTCAACAGGCTGCAGGGATTGAGCGAGGCTGAGCTCACCGCAGGTGATCTGAAATTGCCTCAGGCTTCCTTCCCCGGGCCGTCGTCGTGTGTCCTCGGGGTGGCAACTGGCACTTCCCGAGGGCTGGGCTCGTCCCTCCGGCTCCCCTACCCCGCGCTCCGCCCCGCGGACTCTGGAGTGACTCCTGGAAGGAGCTTCAACTGGGCGGGAAGTACCGGCTGGGGTGGGCGGAGCGCCGAGGCCGGGCGGGGGCTGTGGGCCCCTGATTTCAGGAAGCCGGGCCTAGCCGGGCGTCTTGCTGGGCGCTGAGCCGCGATGAGCACGGCGCTGGGGCTCCGCGAAACTCACCCTGCAGGTAGGCGGGGGCGCGAGGGGCCGCCGGGCAGGTTCGCGCGCCGTGCGTCTGCGCCGGGGGTAACGCGGGCGCCGGTGAGGAGCGGGGACGCGGGCTGCTCCGGCTTTGCTGGATGGCCTCAAGGAGTTGCGGGTTCTCGGCGGAAGCGCTCAGGTCCGGAGGGGGCTGCTTACCTTTGCAGTCCAGAAAAACACCTCGGGGACCGGCTGTCGCCTTCTCGCAGCCCCGGGTAGCGGCGCCCGTCGCTGGGGCGTGCCCCTGCCGCCTTTGTCCTCCGGCGGTGAGCTCCTTGCAGGCGTCCGGGCCATGTAAACTTTAAAAGGCTGGCTCTGGCCGCTCCTGGCGCCCGCCCACGCCTGGCCATATGAAAAGTTGACTTTGGGAGTTTAAGTTAAAGGAAGTGGCTGCACCGAATAATTACGAAAGCATGATTAGCCCGCGGGGTGCAGAGGCCCCTGGGTCTGTCCGGGCTCATCCTTGAGGCCAAGCCAGGCCTTGGCGCGCACCACAGTCCTGATATCTGTTTCCTGCATCCAGGAAACCTGCTGCTGTTTGCTGGTTCGAGTTAAAACAGCAGTAACTTTTCTCTTCGAAATAAGCAGCTGCTGAAGGCGTACTTTAGAACGCTCTTCCTGACAATTATATTACTGGTACATTGCAGAAACTTTAAGCCAGGCCATAGTAGAAACAAGGATGAAACGCTGACATTCGGTTGCAGAGTGCCTTTATTTCAGAGCTTTTTATTCTTTGCTCCACAAAGGAAGCCTTGCTCCAGAGCCAAGTTGTAAAAGTCACCGTGGTCGTATGGGGAGTGGCCTTGTCCTACGGACAGTGCAAGCTCCAGTGGCCATCCCCAGTTCTGGAACAAGTGGTGAGGGGTGGAAAGCCGGGAAGGGGTCCAGGATGCCCGGCCATTAGTCACTGCACCTCCTTCTCCGTTTTTGTCTGATTCCTTTTTTTATTCGCCTGCTCCCTTTCTTTTCTGTCTCCACCGCACCCCTATTCCACGTCTGTTCTGACGAGGGGTTACTCAGTGCAGTCGCCCCCCCATATGCATGGGTTCCGCGTTCCCGAATTCAAGCAACCCAAGATAGGAAATATTCGGCCCTGTTCAGCCCAGCGCCCAAAAAAGTAAAAAAAAAAAAAAGGTGTGGCGACTGGAGTGCAGAGACTGGAGCTTACGGGCGATCCTGGCTTTCAGTCCCAACTCTACTGCGTTGACCTTGGACAAGCCCGGCCCACTTTATCCCTGCCCCTTGCGCTGTGGAGTGGCCTGAGATAAGGTATCTAAAGCGCCAGGCCATCAACAAATGGTAGATGGTAGGATTATCTGGAAGGAGTATCAAATTAGGGTAAGGAGAAAAAAAGAGTGATTGGTTTTTAAAATGTAAACTGATTTAAGGAACAAGGAGGTGGTAGAGTAGCTGTTTTCCATTATGGTAGAAGAGAAGGAGCAGTGAAAAAAAGAGGTCAAGAATCAGGTTTAATGAAGGACACGTTTTGATAAATAGATTGCAGATGAACAGGAATTCATAAAACTGTTACATACGGGGGACGACCCTGTGGCTCACTCGGGAGAGTGCGGCGCTGGGAGCGCCGAGGACGCGGGTTCGGATCCTATATAGGGATGGCCGGTGTGCTCACTGGCCGAGCGTGGTGCGGGCGACACCACGTGAGGGTTGCAATCCCCTTACCGGTCAAAAACAAACAAACAAACAAACAAACAAAAACTGTTACATACGGTACTCCATTAAAATTTATCTTCTCCATGTTAACAAAGCCATTTATGATTTTAGCCAGGTTTTTTGTGTGTGTATTCATGCAGTATAAACTATATATATATATATAATTTTTTTTTTTTTTTAAAAGATGACCAATAAGAGGATCTTAACCCTTGACTTGGTGTTGTCAGCACCATGCTCTCCCAAGTGAGCTAACGGGCCACCCCTATATGGGATCCGAACCTTTGGCCTTAGGTGTTACAACACTACACTCTCCCAAGTGAGCCACAGGCTGGCCCTTAAACAATACTTGTTAAGTGCACCTTTCTTAAAAGCTTGACTGCTTGGTACATACAGCTTAGGGTGGCCATGACAGTAGTCATGATGTATTATTTTCTCTGGAATCTGCAAGTAAAGTTGATCAACTCCAGAAAAGTGTTGGAACTTTGGTCCTGACATGTCTCCATGGCTTTCTGCTCCCATTCAATATTTGCTAGAATGGCGGGTGGTGCTGGTCCTTAATTGATAGTACAGGATGCAAGGTGCACATTTATATTAGAGTGAAGGTTAGAGTTGGCCAGGATCAGAAGCAAAGTTAGCATTCTACATCAATAGCCTTAATAATAACAAAAAAACTTTTTAAAAAAACCCTCACTGAGATTGCGAATCTGTTAACTTTGAAAGTGAATGTCATTTTTACTTTATTTTATTTTATTTTTTTGTCTTTTTCGTGACCGGCACTCAGCCAGTGAGTGCACCGGCCATTCCTATATAGGATCCGAACCCGCGGTGGGAGCGTCGCTGCGCTCCCAGTGCCACACTCTCCCGAGTGCGCCACCGGCTCGGCCCGTGAATGTCATTTTTAACAGGTTTTCTTCAGCAGTGTATTAGTCCGTTTCTGTTGCTTATAACAGAAATACCTGCAACTGGGTAATTTATAAAGAAACAATATTTATTGCTTACAGTTTTGGGGGCTGGGAAGTCCAAAGTCCAGAGAACACATCTGGTGAGGGCCTTGTTGGTGGACAGTGACCCTTCACATCAAAGCAGGGTGTCACATGGCAAAATGGCAGAAGCAGAGAGAGAGAGCTAACTCCTAACTCCTCCTTTTAAAGCCCTCAGAACCACACCCAGGACCACCATTAAACCACCAATTTATTAATCCATTCACTGTGGCATGATCCTCACAATCTAATCACCTCTTCATGGCCCCACCTTTCAATTATCAAAATAGGATTTCCTACCTGCTTAACACTGTCACAGTGGGGACCAAGCCTCAATGAGTTTTGGGGGACATCGAATCCCCAGCAAGCAGCTACTTAAAACTAGCTATTTCTAAATCTGTGGGTCTTCACTAGGTTGAAGGCAGTATTTGAGACAACCTAAACACCCATATTAAATTACACCAGAGAGGAAGAACTGTGATGCTCCTCCTTTTGAGAATATGAAAAATGAAAGCTTTAAAGATCCAATAAAGCATATCTCCAGTGCTTCCACCCTCAAGGACTTGAGCTAGTTTGGTGACCAGCCATTTGGCACAGCTTCCCTTAGTACACTTTGAGCACCTTAGGCTTGACAGTCAGCACAATGCAAAAGCTGGAGGAAGTGATCTACTGGGTCTGCTCCACCTTCTCCACCAGGAAAGAGACTGGCTGGTTGCCAAGCTGTGCAGGAGAATTCTTGGGGGTGAGTAGTATGGTTGGCTTTCTGACATACAGATTTAATTTGCTTGGTTTGAAGTTATTTTATTACTTTACCGTACAAACGGTTAAAAGATAAAGAGGTAAGATTATCAAAAGGAGGTAGATCCTGGACAGCCTTTGAAAATGGAAGGAGTGAAATCCCTTTACTGCCCTATAGAGAAATGTGTGCAGTAGGAAGTACCTGGTTACTGTGATCACCTAGGGCAAGGGTCAGACTAAAGAGCTTTCTTATCTGCAGTGTAGTTGCCCTGAAGAAACCTGAGGAGAGTGGGGAGGGGTTAGAGAGGCGGCTTTTGGCTCTCAAACTTTTATTTAAAAATCATCTTGCTAAAAATACATTGTTACCCACTTCCTCCAAGATTCGGATTCTGTGAGTCTCGGTTAGGACTCAGGAAGCTGCATTTTAACATCCACACCAGGAATTCTTATGCACAAGGCTGAGAAAAAGTGACTTAGGGCCCATACAACAGGTGAATGCTTTAGTGGTCCTACTAGCTTGGGTAAATTCCGGGAGGAATAGGCTGAATGTGACTGGCTAAAGGGTACTTGAGCCAAATTCCCCACCTCACCCTCATTCCCAGGATATGTTTTTTTCAGGGAGAATTTAGAACAATCAGGTGTGGAGGGAGACTCTCCAAGAAGAGGGGAATACTACCCACTTGGCTAGGAGGTGATGGGTAGGAGCCCACGCTTTAGGGCCATTCTTCCTTCGAAGACCTCAACCGGGGGGTGCCTCTTGCTATACTGTTAATACTTCCATTTATTCATTAATTTCTCTCTCCCTCTAAGCTGTTCAGTTTATCAGGTAAAACAGATTCATGAGTGGATGGACCCTTATTGTAGAAGATGCTACTCTTGTTGCACTGTCCAATACAGAAGCCACTGGTCATGTGTGCTATTTTAATTTAAATTAATTGAAAATAAATAAAAAATTGAGTTGCACTAACTTCAAGTGCTGAGTGTGGTTAGTGGCCACTGTATGGGACAGTGCAGATACAGTACAATTCCATCATCACAGAAAGTTCTGTCACACAGCAGTGCTCTAGAAAGTAGACAAAAATTCAGTGAGCAGTTGTCTAGAGGGTGGGGAAGTCTGATGGAGAGTGGAGAACAGAGGGTTCCCATTATAAGAATGCCGCTGTGTTGTTCAGGAGATCCAATATCTGAGCCTTTGTCCTTGTCTTTCTCTTCCTCTACCTAAACTTCTACCTCTTCCAGGTGGTAGGGTAATCCAGTATTGACTACAAGTTGTATTTCAGTTCTCCTGTATGACTCAATTCCTTCTCTGTTTCAGAAAATATTTGCAAAAACATATTCTGCATAACAAAGCAATTACATATTTCATTCGAGCTCTATAATCACAGAACTATGTTACTCTAGGCATATTGTGGAGTGAATACATTTGTGTAATATTTTCTCCATTTGTTTATAAGATGATTTGTTATTCTGCTCATAAGAAATGGAGGTGAGAAAGCATTGAGCTGTTAATTTATATTTCATTTGTATGTTAGTAAGCAGTTTCCCTTCATTTCCCCTTATCCCTTCTCTTCATATACTTTGGCTTTTAAACTAACCAAAATAGAAGAGTCTGAGTTTGAGAGTCAGAAGTGGGATGGGAGTCCCTGCTGTGTTTTACTTCCATAAGTCAAAAAGTAAATTAATTAACCAACATCAACCTTTTTTTTAACAGGTGGAAAACAAAACATGACAGAAACAGATGCCTTCTATAAAAGGTAAAAATGTGTTCTTCTCTAATAAAGATCTCTTCCTTGGTGGTCATGATCAGCCTATAGAAATCAAAGCAAAAATGGAATCTGGGAGCTAGAAAGTAGAACTGCATGTGCCAAATTTTAGCATTTGGGGAGTTGATTTGTAGATAGGCAGGTTAGTAGCTGTTGTCAAAGGACATGAAATGGTGTTCACAATATATGATGATTGGTATGGTATGGGCACAGAGCTAGAGCATGGCCCTGAGCCAGGCTGTTGTCCTGTGTCGCTGGATCCTGAGGATCGGGGGAGAAACATCAATGAGGAGGGCTTAGGGGTGTGTTGCTCAGGATGGCGCACGGCTGTTTACCAGTTGGTACAGAAATATTTCAGAACTTTCCTTACAAGCATGGCCTTTCCTAGAGCATACCAGTGGAATATCAGCCTGGCAAAGGAGGTTGAAGCTGCCTCCTTTGAAGACCTGTCTACACATTGACCTTGGGCTTGGAGGAGCTCATGATTATGACTTGAAGTGAATGTTTTTAAACTTTTCATTAACAGTGAAATGTTTGATCCGGCAGAAGCGTACAAAATGGACCGCAAGAGGAGAGGAATTGCTTTAATCTTCAATCATGAGAGATTCTTCTGGCAGTTAAAACTGCTAGAAAGGCGGGGCACCAACACAGACAGAGATAATCTTATACGCAGGTAGTGGTTTTATCTACATGTCAAGATGAGACACTTAAGTGATAACGGAATTATTTATAACTTGTTGGCACTGATAACAGAGGATGGGCTTTACTTGGGCATAGCCTCCCTTAAGAACTTGCCTGAGCAGTCTTCCTTGCCTTACTCTATTAAGTGTTGAAAGGCTTTGCATTGTTACTAACATATTTGCATCATAGATGGCAGTGTTCTCAATTGAATTGGTTATCATTATGATGAAATCCTTTCCTACTGTGAGTGATCAGAGAAAACCATCATTATTTGATTTTTTTCCCCTGAAGAAAAGTAAATTTATATGTCATAAAAATGTGTACAGATTCCTCAAAAGTGAGGGTATTCAACAACTATGAGAAGTTCATAAGCTAATATTCAATTTAATATATTACCAGGTTTTCAGATCTAGGATTTGAAGTGAAATGCTTTAACAATCTTAAAGCAGAAGAATTACAGCATGAAATTCAGGAGGGTAGGTAGTTTTGCTATTAAATCTTCCTCTGACGGGATTAAGTACTTTATCCTATCTGTAAAAACAGGTATAAATGGTGTGGCAAAAAAGTGATATTAAAGGTTTTGGTTGTGCCTCTATATTTATGTTACCCACCAGATTTAGAGACCCTTGGCAAAGTATTATGCCTCTAACGTTTATACTTAGTACCACTAATTATACAGTCTATAACTTTAGAAATGAATGAGACAACCTCTTCATTTGGTGGTAAAAGTAAGTCTAAAATATAAATATTACAGATGCTGGGCAGTCGATAGGCTTATTTTTTAATTGACTGCTTTCATACCCCATTTTTTCACTGGTTTCAAAATAGTGTTGATTTATATACATTACTCTTAATTTCTATATCATTATGCAGTAAGTATTCTAATTATAATACAATGTATATCATAATCACTGCATGCCATAGATTTTCAAATCACTTAAGCTTTTCTTTAAACTGCAAATCATTTAAATTTTAACTGGCTGCTTATCATATTTTCTACTTTGCTCATGAGCTATGGAGAATGTCAGTCTCATGTCTTAATATTATTTTGGAAGCTCTAAGTGCTGCAGACATACAGTGAAGACGTGGCCTTCATTGGAGGGTGGCAACACTTAGAGAGTTGTTAAGTAGTTTCTGGGTCTTTCCAGTCTGCTGTAAGATAATCACTGCTGATTCAAAGCAACTTATAATTTATTACTATAGGAACTTGGATCTTAAAGAAGGTTCCCCACCATAATCCCTTTGTTTTCCACATCATTACTCTGTGTTTAATAAAAGTTAATTGGTGGTTGGCCAGTACGGGTACTTTAAACTTTAACAATTCAGATTTTTAAAAGTCAAATACACTATGGTATAAATTATTCTGTTGGTTTAATGAGTAAAATAAGTTGTGTTTCATTACTGGTATTTTACATTTATTAAAGAATAACACATTTTCCTCTTCCCCCAATCATACGAATGTAACTTTATTCTAGTATTAGTATATTAAATTCTTATATGTAGATAACAGGCATCTTATTTTCATTTCTATATGCACTTTTGGGAACATTTATAGTGTCAGCCTCTAGCCACGTGGATGCTGATTGCTTTGTATGTGTCTTCCTGAGCCACGGCGAAGGCAATCATGTTTATGCATATGATGCCAAAATTGAAATTCAGAAATTAACTGACTTGTTCAAAGGAGACAAGTGTCAGAGCCTGGTTGGAAAACCCAAGATATTTATCATCCAGGTAAGACTGATTATATTATAATTTAATTATAAAGTCTATGGTTCTGTTAATGTGATTATGAAAGTCTAAAAGCCAGTTTTGAAGTAACTTTCTCCAGTAATTGAAAGACCCTTTTTGAATCCTGGCCAATCAGAATTGAACTTTGAGCTGTTAGTAATAATTTTTTCTTAATACTCACTGTCCTTATGACAAAAAACCAGCATTTGGATTGACATTCGATGTGATTCACATAATAAATAACCACTGTTATCTTGGTTATTTATCGTGACGCCCTGACCGAGCCACTGGAAGAGGTAATCTACTGACTGAAGAGTGCCGTGCAAGGCAGGCTGTTTAGACTAAGTTGGTTGTTTGGGAGCTGGAGCATATAAGCCAATGGGAAGAATGCAAGAATAAAGAGTCTAGTCCTAGCCTGCCTCATGCCTTTCATATTTCCCCTTAAACCAAGATTGTTTCCCCCCTGCCAAATTGTTTGTAGAGATAAAAATATTTTTTGGCATGAATAATATCACTTGGCACATCAATAGGGATTTAAAACAACAGCAACAAAAGAAGCCTGATGTTCCTTCCAGTCCTGAAGTTCTTTATTTCATGGAGGATATGAAATAATGTGATACCACATGTCACATCTTGCCACAAAGCTTTGGCAAGGAGTGGGGATGGCTATAAGAAAAGTTAAGGATGATTGCCTAGTTTCTAGTTTGGAAACTGCATTGGAGTGTCTGTGAGACATAGACTTGGGAATACAAGTCTAGAACCTCAGACAGGTAGCCTGGGCTGGAGAAATCAGTTTGGGAGTCATCAGGAGGTAGTGGGTAATGGAAGCCATGGGTGTAGATGAGTTCACCATGTCAACTATAGCCTGAAAAATAAGTGTAAAGCAAAACTGAGGGACACCAATGAGGAATGAGCTGAGGAGGATAGACCAGAGCAGGAGAAAAATCAGGAAAAAATAACATGATAGTTTTCAAGGAAAAGGAAGTGGCCGACACTGTCAGACACAGAACTGGAAAATAATAAGCTACTATAGGAGGACAGCCACAGAGGGAAATGTTTGCCAAGTTACTTTCTCTATGCCTCAGATTCTTATTCCGTGAAATGGGGATAACAATAGCACCTGCCTTATGGCGTGGTTGTGGGGACAGAATGATCTGACTTAATGAATGAAAACACTTAGAACAGTGCCTGGCAAATGGCAAGCCCTGTATGTAGACTAGCCCTTATTCTTACTGCAATTGACTTGACAGATGATTTCAAGTTACAGGTGTTCTATATTATATTTAGGAAGGACAGTAGAAAATAAGGTCTGAAAATAAGCCTGATAATACTAAGATTAAACTCTCCCTGTAAAAATGGGATATTTCTATTTATCTGCTATCACTCAGGACTTTGTTTCTTTTGACATTTATAATTGTTTAAGTGACCATTTCAGAATTGATGGGTGCATTCATAATGCTACAACAGAATCTCATTAGGTCACCATATGAGTTTCTAGGGCTGCTTTAGCAAAGTATCACAGACTGGATGGCTTAAACAACAGAAATTTATTTTTCTCACAGTTCTGGTGGCAAGAAGTCTGAGGTCAAGGTGTTGGCAGGGTTTGTTTCTACTGAGGCCTCTCTACTTGGCTTGTAGATAGTCCCAGTGCCTTGACATGGTCTTTTCCTCTCTGTATGTCTGTGTCCTAATCTCCTTAAGGATACCAGTCAGGTTGGATTAGGGCCCACCCATACGACCTCATTTTATCTTAATTACATCTTTAAAGGCCCTATCTCCAAATAGTCACATTTGAGGTAATGGGGTGAGGACTTCAATATATGAGGTTTGGGGGGGACACAATTCAGCCTATAACAATCATTTAAGAGTAGAATTAATGTTAGCTTCTGAGTGAGTCAGAATTAGTATTTAAGAATTTGAGAGGCTTCCAGTCAAGATGGTGGAATAGACAGTCCCCAGTGTCACTCTCTCCCACAAATCAACCAATTTACAACTATAAAAAAGCAACAACAGCCAAGCTGGGGCCGCTAGAGCTGAGAGGAAGAGGAAGAGAGACCTACAGGGTGCATGAAGGCAGGAGAAGCCATGATGAGAGAGAAAGAACCATTCCGATCATTTCGTGCCACAGCCGCTTTAAGGCTGGAGCTGCTGAGCACATGGAGCAGGAACTGGCAAAAGCTACAGCTGTGCCCTTCGGATGAAGTTGTTTGGAGGCAGCAGGGGAAAAGAGGGCCTTGGTGGCCCCCAAGCCAGCAGGACCACTAATAGGGTTCCTGTGAGCCCACATAGGAGCGAGGAGCCACAACAACTGAAAAAAAGGAGCCACTCAGGCCGGTGAGTCATCGCAAAGGACAAGCATGTGTGCTTCCCATCCCATGGGTAGTGTTTGGAGCATGGGCAGTGGGGGTGATAGGCCCACCAGGGGAATGCTGGGATACAGCAAAGACAGCTGACTGGCACCCCAGGACCACTCAGAGGAGACTGGTCAGGAATATAGTATTGCATGGGATGCAGTTCGATGAAAAGACTCAGGCCCAGATCAGAGTTTCTACACAACCCAGGTGCACCTGGTCTCTGGAGAGCCAGAAGTACCTATAAAGTCAACAGTTAAAATCTGAGCTGCATAAAAAAGCCTTCCCTAGGGAATCAGCAGCAAAGCAGCAATTTAGCTAAACCACACAGCTCAAGTACTGGTCCCCACAGGAAGTTCCCCCACTTCAGAAGCAAGCAAAGGACAAAAAGTTATTTCCGGTCCAGAAATACCACTAGTGCCTCAGAGCCCAACTGGGTACCGGAGGCATAGAGCCAGGGACCGGACACCCCCCCCCAACTGGGCATACTGCCAGCACCTCAGGGCCTGCCCAGGGTCCTGTGGTATGGAGCTGAGGACCAGACCCCCCCACAACCAGGCACACTGCTAGCGCCAAGGAGCATGCCAAAAACATCACCTCCATGTGGTTGGCCCACCACAGCCACTACAATAACCACAGCTGCCACAAAAGCAGCTAGACACCACAATCAGCATACAGATGGTCCGCCAGCCATTGGAGTACATTGACACAAGGAGAGTCACCAGCAGAGACCAAAGAAAATAAGAGGACATCTCTCTCCACAAAGCCCATTCCAGAGTGACAGAAGAAGCATCTGCTTTACGATTATATTGGGGGACGTGAACATTCCTCTCAGCATTGGACAGATCATCTAGGCAACAAATCAACAGAGTAGGGGCCAGCCCATGGCTCACTCGGCAGAGTGTGGTGCTGATAACACCAAGGCCACGGGTTCAGATCCCTATATAGGAATGGCCGGTTAGCTCTCTGGGTGAGCTTGGTGCTGACAACACCAAGTCAAGGGTTAAGGTCCCCTTACTGGTCATCTTTAAAAAAAAAAAACAAAAAAACCCAGTAACCATTATTCTTTCAGAAGGAAAGAAGAAATCTAGGGTAACTAGAGGGGGGAGGGAGAAAGGGGGATAAGGATAGATTGGACAAGGGGCATAAAGAATAAGTATGATTTGTAACAATATATATGCTAGTAATATTGATTTGATCAACATATGTCAATGTTGAACCCTCAAAATATGTATAATCAATTATGATTCAATAAAAATTTTTTTAAAAAAAATTTGAGACCTAAAGTGGGGTCAGGAGGAGGAAGGAAAATTAATAGATGTCTTCTCAAGTCAGGCAGTGTTATTTTGACTTATAACAATTTATGGCATTAACCAGGCAAGCAAAACCCAACTGGAAATATTCTGCCTGATTAAATAGGAACACTTAGGTAAATACTATAGTTTTTAAAAGAGAGGGTGACTTGGTGCGAGAGGGTGTGGTTAATCCATAAGAAATTTTAAAAACACAAGCTTTTTCTCCTTATAGTATACCTTTCAACCCACATAATTTGGTGTGTAGTTGGGAATGCCAACTTTTTCAAACTTTAAAACAGAGAAACAACTTTGTCAGCCTTAGTCCCCTGTAAACCTGAATGCTTCTGAACTGCTTATAATGTGGCTTCTTTTGTTATCGACATGAAGGTGTACTGAAACTCCACTGTAAACATTAAGCATTGGGAAGACAGCAGTAGGCAGAGGAGGTGGTTTTTCCTTCCTTGTCTTGTAGGCGTGTCGGGGAGACAAGCACGATGTGCCAGTCATCCCTTTTGACGCAGTGGATCATCGGACAGAAAAGGTGGAGGACACCAACATAACCGAGGTGGATGCAGCCTCAGTGTACACACTGCCTGCTGGAGCAGATTTCCTCATGTGTTACTCTGTTGCAGAAGGTGTGTAGGTGTTTAATACAAACATATAATTGGCTCTCCTGGCTATGTTCCTGTAAGTCTCACGTTTGACTGATTTCGGGTCAGGTCTTTCTATTGGGACATGGTGGTTCAATCCTGAAGCTCACACACTTAGAATGGATTTCTTTGAAAACTTGGCACAGAGTGTTAAATGAAAAGTGTAAAATGTCTTATGGAAAAATCATCCCTGAGAACTATGCTGATTAAAGCAACAAGTCTAATTATATTAAACATTAGCAACCTGCTGACAGCTACTGATGGTGGTGGTACCACTGTGGTAATATTCATGGAAAGGTTTGTTGAAAAATATTTTGGTAACAGTTGTCCTTTGCTTTTAAAAGTAAATAATTTTGTTTTACTTCTAATATATTTGTGTCTCTCAAAAACATTGCCTGGCTACCATCTTGGGAATTTTTTAGGAAATGGAGGAAATTATATAGAACTAATCCTGTTTTTATAAAACTATATAGAATTAATCTCTTTTCCCACACGAGAAGAGTTGGCAGAAAAATTTTAAAACCATATCATGGACATATCTTAGTTTTTTCCAAGGATTTTTTAGAACTTATACTATTGTAGCTATGAATTAAAAGACATTTTTCAGTCTCAGTAATTGAATGCCAGAAAACTACAGTGACCTTTTTCTTCCCTGTCTTTTTTTAGGATATTATTCTCACCGGGAAACTCTGAATGGCTCATGGTACATTCAAGATTTGTGTGAGATGCTGAGAAGATACGGCTCCTCCTTAGAGTTCACAGAACTCCTTACGCTGGTGAATAGGAAAGTTTCTCAGCGCCGAGTGAATGATTGCAAAGACCCAAATGCAATTGGAAAGAAGCAGGTTCCCTGCTTTGCCTCAATGCTAACTAAAAAGTTGTATTTCTTTCCAAAATCTAATTAATAGGGGCTATTTAGTCTTATGACCTGTATTCAAAATGTGTTTCCTTTTTAAAATAAGAATCACTAGGTTGAAGCATATGGTATAGCAATTTAAAATGTTTTAAGGTTTAATGTCCAGTAGAGAACTGCCTTTTTTTTAATAGTTCATGTTGGACATGGTGAAAATGTTTGATATGTAGAAATGAAATCCTCAGGGAATTACCATAAAGAAAAAACCTACAAGCGCTTGGAGTATTTGACTTTTTCATTGGTAACTGCAAGGTTATCCAAAATATCTGGTTGATTTATCTTGTATTTTGTGACTTTTTTTGATAAAAGTTTATTGTATAATGTTTTTAAAGGTTTTTGAAACCCAAGATTAGATCATTGTTTGCCTTAATAAAATATTTGAAATTCATGTTTTATTAAATTTTTCTAAATCACATTCATTTATGTAATTTATAGTAGAATTATTTTCACTTGGTCATAAGTGGTTTAATATTTTATCTACATGGGTTACTATACTTTGTATGACTTTAACGCTCACTTTTAAAAACATTAGCCTTCAAGAACTAATATGACATTCTAAGGATGAGATATTAAACATAATCCTTAGCCACCATATGCTAACCACCTGCAAAATCTGATTTTCTGTCGGCATCTTTCATGAGTTGCTATGCATTGTCCCACAATCATCACACCCATTCACAGACTATCATATTAATTGAAAAATAGATGTTACTTTTAATGTTTGGTTCTTATTGATATGATACATAAAATTTGTATAGTATTTATTGTTTTGTTAACCTGACAGAGGCTGAAGAAGGTTAACTGTTTAGGCTTTAATAACTAAAACTGAGCTGTTAGCTCAAAAGGAATAGTTTGCATATGTTGTTTCAGCTGCAGCTCAAAAAGTACCAATTATGCTTTATGGTTAGTGGGACATTTATATCTTTTTGATAAATAAGGATGTCACTTCCAATTACTGCATATTAAAAAAAAAAAAGACATTGGGCTGGCTGGTTAGCTCAGTTGATTAGAGTGTGGTACTGATAACACCAATGTCCAGGGTTCGGTCCCTGTACTGGCCAGCCATCCTCCCCTGCCAAAAAAATAAAAGAAGTTAATTTCAAGATGATTTCAAATGAAGCCTAAGAATGGAAGTGAATGACAACACGCTGCCCATTTTACTTCCACATGGGCGTGAACACAGGACAGGCTGGTTGCAGCAGCTCCAGCTTGGACGGACACATACAAGCCCTTTCTAGCATTAACAAGTCACGAAAATCCACAAACCAAAAATCTCAAGAACTTCAAAGAATACTTTTGTTTTACAAGAATTTATTAACTAAAAGAGACTGAACAAATTGAAATGAATTAGGGACTCAAAAATGTCCACTTTTCTAAGTTGCAAAATCAACACAATTAAAAAATCCAAGGACGTTTAAAAACATAAGATTAATTCTTTTCACTGAATTGCTCTACTTGCATTCGCAAATAGAGAGAATGGCGCACCTGTTTCAGGGATTCTCTAGCCTGTCACGGGAAAAAGAAAAAGCACATGGTCAGAATGAGAAACATACTAGCGTTACTGCTTGAGAGGAATTCTATAAATTTAATGTTACCTTAAGGCAAAATATTTAAACCACTAGTGGCAAATAACTAAAATATTTCAATTTTATACAGATCCTTTTTAAAATGTGAGCTTAAGGTTTCCAGTTATCCTTATGCTTTTTAAAAAAATAATCGTTTATTCCCCACTTCGTAATGGTTTTTCCAGTTTATATTCTTTAAAAAACACCCTGTAACCTACCAGTTTCCCTTTTTCTCTCCACTTTATTACCTTAAAAATATTTTACAAAGTATTATATTTAAAATTTTTAATGTACCATCCTATAAACTAGCTGAAAGAACATTAGTCTTCTTGGATTGGATCATTCAAACGTAAGGGAATACATCCACACACACACACACACACAAAGCATATTTTTATGTAATGATTAAATGAAATTTTTTATTACGGAATTAGTAATTTCTTTTTTAAATGTCAGGGATGGGTAGTTTAGACAGTACAGATAACAAAAGAGGATGATTACTGACTATTAAATGAGCATGCATTGAGCAATGAAGGATATTTTTATCCAAACCTTTTTGTTACAAAATTACTAAGAAAAATTAAAAATCCAGCTATGTGCTGAGAACTCACCACTTAAACAAAGTTAATGAGTAAATTGGGAAGCTAGAGATAAAAGCTGCCTAAGAAACAGATTGTGATAACGTACATAAGAGTACAGGCTCCCTAGCCAAACTTCTGGGTTCATACCATGGTTCCCTCACTTTCTAGCAGTGCACACTTTCTAGCAGGGAAAGTAACTTTAACAGCCTGTTTCCTTGCCTGAAAGATAGGGGAAAGACGAAAGGAGGAATACCATAATAATCCTTCTATCTTTAAAGAGAAGAAACTTATAAATACCTTCAGAGAGTTTTAAATTCCTTATCACAGTGTTCATCTTCCTAAAATGCTACTTCCTATTATTTGCTTAGAAGCAGATTGAAAACTTTTATTTTACTATCTCAAAGTCATTTAAGACATTTTCAAACACATCTAAAGCTATCCCCATGTAGGATACTGAAGACAAGAATAAAAATGTAGGATATGAAATGAGTACCAGATATGTCAACTATTTCACTAAACAATCCCACAATACACAGAAATCTATTGAGGACCAAGATTTAACATATGAAGATGAGCCACCAATTGTATTTCCCTAAGTTCTGGCTCCCAAGCAAAACCAGCTATAAAATGTATTTGCAGTAAGATACCTTATCAAGGTCTTCTTTTAATTTGTTGTATTGTTCCACGTCAAAATGCTGTTGTTTTGATTTCTTATGGAAGAACTGAAGAAAGTGCCTACTCTTAATAGCTGAGTAAGTATAATCCTTAAAAAAAAAAAAAAAGAGAGAGAGAAGAAATAACATGTTTTGCTTCTGCAAGAAAGACACTTGACTCAGCAACACCAAAGCAAAGGAAGGTGGATGAATGAGTGAAATATCTACAGGGGCTATCAGAGTTGGCATAAACCAATACATGTAAAATATTTAGTCTCATTTGAGGTCAGCTGCTCCTTTCAAAAGCAAGCAAGGCAGGGAGAGAAATTATACACATTGAAAAAGAAGGAAGGAAAAAAAAAAGGGAGAGTTTTAGGAAAATAACCACAAGACCAAGCTAAAGTTACTGGGTATTTTGCAATACAAATTCAATTTTATTTATAAATGAGGGCACAGAGAACATAAACTTGACATATTTATCCCAATGGAGAAATTTGTGTGTTATACTAATTTCTCTATAGAGATTATACACAGTTTCTCTGTGTTATATGTAAGTTTCCATCCAGCCTTGTGTAAAACAAAAGACTTACCAACTTATAAAAACCCAGATAGCAGTAACTCAGTAAATAAAAAGACTTTAATGCTCATTACTTGACTTGAATAAGGAATTCTTTGCAAAAATGTTCTTACTATTTTCCTAACAAACTACTCACCTGTTGAGTGACTATGAAGTATGCAAAAAACACCATGGAATTCGCAAATGTGATGAAGTATGTAACTGGTTCCATGATATCCCAGGAGTATACCCACCAAGTGAGCCAGGCCAGTGCCCCACCCTGAATGGACAGCAGTGCTAATCCAGCCCATAGGAGTCTGCTTGATTTGGCTTCTGAGCCAGCTTCAATTCTAGCTTTCTCCTGGAGAAAGAGTGGGAGAGGGGACAACTGTTAATTCTGTCTACAAGTGTGCCAACTTAAGGGGATAAAATATCCAGGAAAGAGGAACATTTGAACAAATGCACAACTGCATTTCTTTAAAGAGGTTAGATATATGGAAAAACTGAATTTATAAAACATACATTAATGAGTAATTACTCATTTTCAAATCAGTTCATTAATAAATCTTTTTTAAATTATAAAGGTAATACCTGTTCATGGAAAAAAAAATAGTACAGAAGGGTATACAATGAAAAACTCAGAAGTCACCCTCTGAACCCTAACTAAAATTAGAGGCCTATTTTCTTTGACTCAGCAATTCCATTTCTGGGAATTCATCCTACAAGCACACCTGCACACAAGTGATTCATTACAGACTCATTCTTAATTGCAAAAGACCAAAAATAATCCATATGTCCATCAAGACATTATGCGACTGTAATGAGGAAGCTCTCTATGTACCAATATGGAGAAATTTCCAGTATATATTAGTGGAAAAGGTGAAAACGGTGCATAGTAGCGTGCTTCCCTTTTCTGAAAAAGAAAAGAGAATAACAATATATTTGTACTTGTTTATACATAGATAAAGAAAATCTGAAATGATTCATATGTGTGCGGGATATGGTAACTAGGAGGATAGGGTGGGAGGAAAGCTTTTCAACGGGCACCTTTTCAGATTTTTAAAATTTTAATTCAAGTAAATATATTAAATTTTTTTAATGAAAAAAATTAAAATGGTAAATAATGCAAAAAAAGTCCTTCTCTCTGCCATCCCCGAAATACCCTTATGGGTAATCACTATTAAAAGTTTTTTTACATCTTCCAGAAACTTTGTATTCATATACAAAGATACACATATACTCTCCCATTTTTAAAATATCACAAATGGAATTATAGGTTTAAAGAATGCAATTAAAACAAACATACCCTCCCCCTAACCCCCCCCCAAAGAAATTAAAGCTATTTTTTTTCCCCACCATTGATAAACTTCAGATGTTAGGAAGCCATTACTAACTTTCCAGCTGCAATTCTGTTAAGCAGAGCTGGGGCCCTGAGCCTATTCTCTAAAAAAGAAACTGAGGTAGCACTCCAGCTCGTGCATTCAGCTCATACTTTACTTATTTACAGAGACATTATGGCTGATTCGTGGAGAGGAAGCACAGCACAGAGTTTTAAAGAAGGCAGCTCTGGAGTCAGACCTGAGTTCAAGTCCTGACTCTACCACATATTAGCTGCAGCATATGGATTGAATTGTATCCTCTCAAACTTTAATGTGTTGGGCACTTGGTTCCCACTGTGACAGTGTTAAGAGCATGAGAAATCCTATTATGGTGGCTGAAAGGTGAGGACTTGAAGAGGTGAATAGATTGTGAGGACCAAGCCATAGTGAATGGTTTAATGGTGGTCATGGGCGTGGTTCTGAGGGCTTTAAAAGGAGAGCACATGAGAGTACATGAGCCATATTCAACATGTGATACCCTGAGTGGCTGTAGTCACTACCAGGAGAAGGCCCTCACCAGATATGTTCCCTGGACTTCGGACTTCCCAGCCTCTGAAACCATAAGCAATAAGTATTGTTTCTTTATAAATTTATATAATACTCAGTTCTGGGTATTCGTTATAAGCAACAGAGATGGACTATTACCTAAATACCTCCATTGATAGGTTTCCTCATCTAAAAAATGAAGATTCTAGTACCAAACTCACAGGCTTGTTGTGAAGATTAAAAGAGAAAATAAGCATAGATAAAACATTCAGAAAAATGCTCACATGAGGAGCACTCAATAAATAATAGATATTATTTTCAAATAGACTCAATTGAGATGCTTCCTAACCTGTTCAAGGGGCTGCAACTGTTTCTTCAGATGGTCAATTTTCTCCAGTAAATGGTGCTCTCTCTTTTTCTGAAACTCTTCTAAATGCAAGACTGTAAACAGTCTATGAACCAAGGATTTCATGTTTTCCATCTCAATGTCACGCTCATTACTCAGTTTTTCTGAGGAAAAACACAGGGAAACATAAGGCAGTCACCACACTTTTTCCTCCAGGGTCTATAAGTCCCAGGAACAAAATCTGAGTCCTCATGCCTGGCCACCTGAACCAACTCCTAGGGGGGCATTTGGTATTGGCCTTTCTTCCTGGTTTGGATGATTCCATTAGTCTCTCTCACATAAAGACAATCTGGAATGACACATTACCAGACAGTAGGTTTACAATTCATCGTTTTTGTCTTCTCTTCTATTGTGATAAGACTTTTGCTGTTTCTTTAAAAATATGCATACATGGGCCAAGCCCGTGGCGCACTCGGTAGAGTGCTGCGCTGGGAGCGCGGCTACGCTCCCGCCGCGGGTTCGGATCCTATATAGGAATGACTGGTGCACTCACTGGCTGAGTGCCAGTCACGAAAAAAAAAAAAAAAAAAAAAAAAAACGATAAAAATATGCATACAAGAAAGATAAGAGTATCTATCTACCAGAATGCAGGTGAATACCTCACCTTAGCTTGTAACACATTAGTTAATGGGTTCACTTTTATACTTGAGTTCAGCCTAAGATCCCTCCCCGTATCCCCAACCATCTTTCCAAAAGTTATTTTAGGATCCATAAGGAAAGAAAGCTGGTATACAAACACATAGACAAATGCATTACATACATTTGAAAAGCAGTTCAAGTACATGTTCTTTTCAACAAGGGGAGTCACAGTAAACAACAAAGTGTAGCTCTGCAAAGCAGTTCATATATACATTTTTTTAAAAAGGGAGCACAGGTCAGAATATGCCACCACAAAATATGAAAGATATACAGGTTGAGCGTTCCTAATCCAAAAATCCTAAATCTAAAATGCTCCAAAATCTGAAATGTTTTGAGCACCAACATGATGCTCAAAGGAAATGCTCATTGAAAGATTTTGTATTGTCACATTAAGGATGCTCGACCAGTAAGTATATAATGCAAAAATTCCAATTGGAAAAAAATCTGAAATCCCAAACACTTCAGGTCCCACTTTGGCATAAGGATTATTTTGAGCTGAAGGCAGTTAAAAAGCAGCAGATGCAAGAAAAAGCTCTCTAGCCTACCTCTCCGCCTAAAAGCAGGACACAAATTTACAAAGGAATCTCTCCTTGCCTCTCTACAGAACAAAGATTGATTATCGCAGACTACTTTAGACCCATATCAGCCTGGAGATGGCACCAGAGCAATCTACATAATAAACTTTACTAGATATTATCTACCATTAACTAATTTATTTGCCTTTCCACAATTTGCCTCCCCTAGAAACTCAAGGTCCTTTTCCTTCCTTTGTCTGTCACTATAAAAACTATTGTTCTCTGTTGAAGATGTTCTATAAGATAGTTCTAAGCCACCTCTGAGAATTACTCATTCACTGGATATCTCCCATGTATATTTGAAATATATACATTAATGAACTATTGTCTATTTTTCTCTTGTTCATTATTTTTTGTTACAGGGGCCTGTAAATTATTTTTTTCAACCCCTATAGGCGTCACAGTGTTTCAGAGTTTTTAACATAGAGTTCTCTTGATTACGTATTTCTCTTACCCTTCCTCCTCTGTGGGTTTATAAATCCACATAAAATCAGGCTGTACTGATACCTTTCTGAGGGTTACAACTATTCACCATCACTGCAACAGAACCTGAGGGCAGGGGACAGGGTGAGAGGAAGGGAAGAAGACCTTCTTTCTAGGCAGCAGCAGACAAGGGAAATAATGATCCTACAGTTGGTATCAGCCCAGTGATTTTCCTGTTCATGCAGTAGTCTTGAAGCTATTTTTCTTCCATCACTGCTCAATTCTTCAAGACTGTGTTGTGGTCTTTAACCACTTCCACATTTTACACTAAAGCTGTTACAGAAGGATGAAAACTAAAAGTTCCCTTCTAGGCTTTTGGCTTTTGAGATCACAGAAGAGTCATAGTCCTTTTGTTACCATGAAAAATATATTGATATTTAAAAGGTCTATATACAGAGGAAAGGCATAGATGGGGCACAATTTTGTCCAAAGCTTTGGAGTGTAACAAAGATAAATCTGGACACTAAAGCAGTGAAGATAGATTTTATTAATAACTACTGCAATAGACAAGAGGGTTCGGTGTAAACTGAACTCAACTTTAATTTGTGCAGAGCTAACTGGGCATTTTAAAGGGAGAACAAGGGAACAGACAGAGAGAACTGTTGTGGGGTCTTGGACAGAGTCAGGGAAGTGGAAATGTATAGAAAGTGGGAGAAGTTGGTTAATGTGACTAGGCCATCTGGGTCTGTTAACTGCACTTACCCAGAGGAGAAACAACCTTCTTGTATCTTTATGACAGAAGGCAGTGATGCAAGTCAGAGCAGGGCACTCAATGGTTGGGAGTGAAAGCAAGAGTTATGTCCTTGCACGTTTACATTTCAAAGAGAGGCTCTCAGGTCCTCCAGAAGACAAGTCTAGGTAGTAAAATATTTACACCTCAAAGAGGGAGAGAAAGGTTTATAATTGCAAGTTTTCTAAAGCAGCTGCTTAACTTAGTCCTTTTTGTGTTGCTATAACAAAATACCACAGACTGGATAACTTATAGAGAATACAAATTTATTTCCTCATGGGGTAAAGAGATGGAGAAAGATATACAGGTTGAGCGTTCCTAATCCAAAAATCCTAAATCTAAAATGCTCCAAAATCTGAAATGTTTTGAGCACCAACATGATGCTCAAAGGAAATGCTCATTGAAAGATTTTGTATTGTCACATTAAGGATGCTCGACCAGTAAGTATATAATGCAAAAATTCCAATTGGAAAAAAATCTGAAATCCCAAACACTTCAGGTCCCAAGCATTTCTGATAAGGGATACTCAATCTGTATCGTGCTAACACTAATCAAAAGAAAGCTGGAGTAACTATATTAATTTCAGACAGAACAGACTCAGGGTACAGAAAGTTATCAGGGATAAAGAGGGGGCATTAAACAATGATAAAAAGGTCAATTCTCTGCGAAGATAACAATCCTTAATGTGTATGCCCCTAACAACAGAGCACCAAAACATAAAGCAAAAACTGACAGAACTGCAAGAAGAAATAGATAAATCCACGACTATAGTTGCAGACTTTAACACTCCTCTATCAGAAATGAACAGATCCATCAGGCAGAAGATCAGGAATTACACAGTCGAACTCAACAGTACCATCAATCAACTGGATATAAGTGACATCTATAGACTACTCTATCCAACAACAGCAGAATTCACATTCTTCTCAAGCTCACATGGACTATTTCACCAAGACAGACCACATTCTAGGCCATAAATTACACCTGAACAAATGTAAAATAAGAGAAATCATACAATGTATGCTCTCAGGTCACAATGGAATTAAACTGAAAATAACAGGAAGATAGCTGGAAAATTCCAAAATACTCAGAGACTAAACAACACACTTCTAAATAACACATGGATCAAGGAAGAAATCACAAGAGAAATTTTTAAAATACTTACAAATAAATGAAAACAGTGAATACAAATATTAGAAAAGAAAAAAAGACCTGAAATAAAAAAATCTGAACATCGACCTTAAGAAACTAGAAAAAGAAAAGCAAACGAAATCCAAACTAGGCAGAAGAGAAAATATAATAAAAATTACAAGAAGAAACCAATAAAATTGAGAACAGGAAATCAATAGAGAAAAATCATTGAAGCCAAAAGCTGGTTCTTTGAAAAAAAAAATCAATTAAATTGATAAACTTCTAGTTAAGTAAGAAAAAAAGAGAAACAAATTACTAATATCAGAAATGAAAGAGGGGACAGATCCCAGGGACATTAGGAGGACAATAAAGAAATACTTTTTAGGAGGACAATACACAAATTCAATAACCTAGCTGAAATGTATTAATTCATTGAAAGATAATATGTCAAAACTCACACAAAAAGAAACAATCTGAATAGCCCCATACTTATTGAGAATATTGAATCAATAATTAATAAACTTCCAACAGAAGCACAGGCCCAGATGAATTCCTTGGTGAATCCTACTAAACATTTAAGGAAGAAATTTCGTAAGTTCTCTACAGTCTCTTTCAGAAGACAGAAACAGAGGGAATACCTCCTAATTCATTCTATGAGGCCAGCATTACCCTAATACTAAAACCAGACAAAGACATTTTAAGAAAACTATAGACCAGTATCTCTCATGAATATAGATGCAAAAATCCTCAACAAAATATTAGCAAATCAAATCCAACAATGTATAAAAAGAATCATATACATTTAAGTGAGATTTATCCCAGTTATGCAACACTGGTTCGACGTTCAGAAATAAATTAACATAATCCATCACATCAACAGGCTAAAAAAGAAAAATCACATGATTATATAAATACATGCAAAAAAAGTGTTTGACAAAAATCCAGCACCCATGCATTACGAAAACTCTCAGCAAACCAGGAACAGAGGGGACCTTCCTCAACTTGTGAAAGACAATGTCGAGAGAATGAGAAAACAAGCTACAGCCTGGGAGAAAATATTTGCAAAAGACATCTGATACAAGACAGTTATCCAAAACACTCAAAGAATTCTTAAAAGTCAAAAACAAAAAAACCGAACAATCCAAAAAAATGAGCAAAAGATCTGAATAGATACCTCACCAAAGAAGATACACAGATGGTAAATAAGCACATAAAGCAATGCTCAACATCATGTAATTAGAAAATTGCAAATTAAACCAACAATGAGATATCACTACAAACCTACTGGAATGGCAAATATCCAAAACACTGCCACCATCAACTGTTTGCAAGAATGTAGGGCATCAGGAACTCTCGTTCACTGCAGATGGGAATGCAAAATGGTACAGCCACTTTGGAAGACAGCTTGGCAGTTTCTTATAAAACTAAACATACATTTACCATATGATCCAGCAATCATGCTCCTTGGTATTTACCCAAGTGAGCTGAAACCTATGTCCACAAAAAAACCTGCTCACAAATGTTTATAGCTTCTTTATTCATAATTGCCAAAACTTGGAAACATCCCATTCAGTAGGCAAATGGCTAAATAATAGTACAATAGACAATAGACTATTATTCAGTGTGGAAAAGAAATGAGCTATCAAGCCCTGAAAATGCATGGAAGAACCTTAAATGCATATTACTGAGTGAAAGAAGCCAATCTGAAAAGTCCAAGTGTAAGACATCCTGGAAATGTCAAAACTACAAGAAAGTAAAAAGATCAATGGTTACCAGAGATTGGGGAGGCTAGGACAATGAATAGGTGGAGCACAGAGGACTTTTAGAGCAGTGAAACTATTCTATATGATACTATAACAGTGGATACATGTTATTCTACATGTGTCACAACCCATAGAATGGATAACACCAAGAGTAAATTCTTTTTTTAAAATTTTTTTAAATTTTTTTTTTTAAAGATGACCGGTAAGGGGATCTCAACCCTTGGCTTGGTGTTGTCAGCACCGCACTCTACCGAGTGAGCCACGGCCGGCCTACCAAGAGTAAATTCTAATCTAAACTATGGACTTTGAGTGATAGTGATGTGTCAATGTAGGTTCATCAGTTGTAATAATTATACCACCCTGGTATGGGATGTTGAAGGGGGGTGGTGGGCAGAGGGTATATGGGAACTCTTTCTGCTCAATTTTGTTGTAAAATTAAAACTCCTTTAAAAAATAAACTCTGTTTTTTAAGGAAGAGTTAAGAGCTGTACAGCAATTATACTTGAATTCATGATTTTCAGGCCTACCTCTCTCTTAACCCAGTAATGTCAGATTAAACATTCAAGAACCTAAGGTTAAACCTTAAAAGTCTAAAAAGAGTATATGAGACTAAAAGCCCTCCTAGGAAACTTCTAATGATCATTTGTGCCCCTGCTATACATAAAAGCTTAAACACTGGTTCTCCAAAGCCTTCTTGGTCATTTAATTAACTAAAAAGATTCTTAAGATAAGCTTTGCTCCCTGTAAAAGCCCCACAGTGTAAGGAAAAAGTTAATTCAGTTGGATAACTGTTTCTTACCCTTCTTGGGGCATTGCACATCATATGCTATTTTATTAATGACAAGTTTAAAATCATTCATTAGCAAAATATCCATCAAGGTTGAAGTTGGAATCTCGCCACCATCTGAAAGAGAAAACATAATGCAAAAATATACCTTTGTTTTAGAACAATCTAAGAACCATTTCCAACACATAGAAAATTACTAGCCCAGGTCTCTGCAATATAGTAGCGGACATCTGCTTTTTGGTAGGCTCCCCCAAACCCAAATACTATTCCCACTGAGGGGAATCCTCTCCTGTTGCTCTGCCTCCCATTTTACTGGACCAAATGAAACAGGCAAGCACTTCCTCAGCCACACACTGTCAGCTGGATGGAATCCCCTGGTGAAACTATATCTGCAGGTCATGCAAAGATTCAGGGGAGGTGGAAACTCTTCACAGCAAGGCCAGGGCAGTGTTCCTGTGGGTGTTAGCAGTAGAGCCCATCAGGTGGTCCCTGAGCTAACCTGGTTTCTGCTAGTGTCTCTCCCAGTTCCTGCCTACTTCAGAGCCTGGCTTTCTGTCACTTTGGATCTGCAAGCCTGTTGACATAACTCCCCTGCTTAGCTAGTCCATTTCTGCTGCTACAGTCAAGCCCCTGACTGGTACATGTAAGCACACTAGTAGTAACATTTTTTTAAAAGTCTGCCTTCCTCTTACGTTTAATTACTAGAGTCAACTTGAAAGGGACCTAAGCCAGAAAAACAACCATCTTTGGGTAACTAAGACCAAGCAGAACATTTCAGTCAGCCCTTAACTTGGAAACTGATAATTATCAATTCCTTGAGGTTAGCAGAATAATTGAGAGAGGGCAGGGAGATGAAATCACAGCCTCTTATGTTGATTTACTGCAGAGGGGGTGCACCTACAACTAAAGACTGAAACTAAGTTTCTTGTTTTTCTTACCTCACTAATTGGCTGCAAACCAGAGGAGATATAAGAGAGAGGCAAAACAACCTAGCTGGTTGTAATAAACTCCCTCTCTTACTTAAAGGCAAACTGCATTCACGTTAATTAGAAATCCAAGTCAGGTATTTTTATGATGTTTGACTAAGGTTATTATCCTTGAGCTCTCCCTAGGAGATAAGGACTCCAACCCTGAGGTAACATTAAGGACTTGAAAGTGACCAGACTCTGTGAGGCTGAAGTTTCCAATCCATCATGGGACCCTGACATTTGAGCAGACCATCCACTGCTCCCAGACTCTTCCCCCATTTTTTTCTTTAGAACAAAGACCCTTACCTAATCTTCCTGCCTCTTCCCCTTTATAAACCCCAGAAGAGGCATCAGAAGGCGGGATGATTTTAGCCTAGTCATCCCCCAGATGCCGGTTATCTGAATAAACCTTCTAATCCTTGCACCAACTTCTGGACTTTCGAGTCATTTGTTTAATGTGAAAGGGCAAGCCGAGCCTGGTCTGGTGGTAACAAACTGATTTGCATTATTTAAAAACTTAGTTACCAAACAGCACCACAAACCACTGCCACACTGGCTCCCTGACCTTTCTAACTTGGGGGGAAAATGCAGAGGCAAAACCTCAAGAAGGTGGGGTATCAGAAAGAGTAATGAACATAATCAAACCTGAGAAACAAATTTGAATTTGTGTGGTTTATTTTGTGGACATGGAGAGCAGCAGGAGAGATGGCAATAGTAATTTGAAATATCCTAGGAACATTTATAAAATTTAAAAAAAAACAAAAAAACAAAAAAACAAATATCCTAGGAACATTTCAGAAAAAAAAAAAAAGTCCTGGAAATTTTTAATCTCGATGTGCTTTGCACAGCTTCTCATATAGCCTAACTTTTGTTATTATATTTTTGAACTAAATTTTAATGTAACCCAGGTGCTAAGAAAACAAACTTACTGAAAAAAAGCAAAAAACTGGCCCTGGGTAGGGATTTCTCTATCATTTTTCCTGCAGAACAGTCCACATATAATTACATGAAATAAAGTCCAGGAAAATGCTGGATATGTATTTTCTCCAAGCTGGGTGTTTGCTTGGCTACATTCAAACAGAGCTACATTAATATGCATGACAGGAATACTGCTAGTGAAATCAGGAAGAACCTGATTGCCTGCCTCCAGTCTGGCTCCTGGTAGTTCTTTTGTTCCAGAAGGCAGCAACTCAAATTTGCACCTGGATCTGTTTCTAGAACTTGGCTGTTTGGGTTCCTCTTCATCAATTGGGGTGAGATCATTTTCCAAAAAATTGCCAAATAATTCAACCCACTCAATGGGCAAAACTGTGACAAGCTTAGGACACTCTTTTCAAGCCCAAATTAAACACAGGCAAATTCTACCCAGAGAAAATCTTTTTTAAAAAATCAGCAACACACCAAAAAATTGTTTTACCCAACTTTACAAGTGTCATTTAAAAATTTACATTTAAATGACTTCAAACCAGCTCCTTAAAATATTACTATAAATGAAATCAACTAAGTATGATTTCTCAGTTCAAATAATACATTATCCTTTATACAAATGTACGAACAGCAAAAGATTGACGTGAAACATTTTAAAGGTTCTAATAATAGTGCTGAATTTTTCATGTATTCTTGGGTAAGTATTGATTTAAACCCCCAATAAAGTGTTTTCACTCAGTCCAAAGAACCCCTTTTCTCTTAAGATTTCTGGTCTCTTTCTTTGTGCTTTGTTTCAAAGCTACTCCAATTATTCTTACAAATGAGCAAGGTAGACATCGATCATTGTTTTAACCTCTCATTTCATACATTCAACAAATACTTATTGAGTACATACCACTAGACAAGCACTGCTCATTTCAACCACTTCTGAGTTCTAGGTTTGCATCTGCCTACTCTTAGAAGTTCAGAAAGGCAGGCCCTGTCCCAGTGTGTAAGGCCCTTGGACATACTCCTGTGCCAGGGGGAATGTCTGCCTACTTCAGGGATGACATACTAGGAAGCCCATTGTGGCCAAAGGGCTAAAACCTTATTCTATGCTCCAGGTTTTAGTCGGAAGAAAGCTCTCCTTCCAGTTAAATCTATAGTCCTTGCAATAACCTACAACAAGCCTTTCCAGATCTGCCCCTCCCTGTCTCTCAGAACACTTCCTCCTTCCGCCCAGCTCCCTCCTTTGCAGGCACACTGGAGTCTGCTCCCACCCCCAGGGCTCTACCTCCAGACCTCTCCAAAGCCTCCTTCTTCATATCCTCCAGGTCTTTGCTCAAATGTGACCTTAGCCAGTGTTACAGGCTGAACAGAAGTGACTCTTTTGTTAAAATTCTAAATTAAAAAGTTTTTTTTCTTATTCTTGTAACCTGAACTGCATAGCTTGCAGCTGGACATTAGAATACAGTGATTCTTGGGGCTGGCCTGTGGCTCACTCCAGAGAGTGCGAGGTGCTGATAACACCAAGGCCACGGGTTCGGATCCTATATAGGGATGGCCGGTTAGCTCTATGGCTGAGTGTGGTGCTAACAACACCAAGCCAAGGGTTAAGATCCCCTTACTGGTCATCTTTAAAAAAAAAAAAAAAAAAAAAAAAAGAATACAGTGATTCTTGTTCACATGATTGCTAGAACATAATGACTCTCGCTCACACTGTACATAGATTATACAAGAAATTATTAACCCAGGTGGTCATTCTTTACGAGCTTACTATCTAGATCTTTCTGAGGTTAACAGGAACTGAATCCGTGACTTGACTTCATGGAGGATGGTCACCATAAATCAGCTCCCACCTAGGACGTTTTCTGATGTTTATCTGCAATTTTACGATTATGCCTGCACGTCCCTCAGATCACCATGAATCAGCACCCCCTTCCACCGATCCCTATAAGAGCCTTTGGCAAGTCTGGGAAAAGTGGAGATGGTCTCTGAGACATGAATCCACCATTTCCTTAGGCTGCTGGCTTCCTGATTAAAGGCTACCTTTCCTTACACCAACACTTGTCTCAGTTACTGGCTATTGAGCTGCGAGCAAACGGACCTTTGGGGTTTCGGTAACAAGCCCTCTTCCCACCCACACAGTCCCCCCATCTCCTACTTTGCTTTATTTTTCTCCATAACACATACTATCTAACATAATATAGAATGTATCTCTTTGTTTCCTTCTCCTAAAATTTAAGCTCCCTAAGGGCAGGTGTTTTTATCCCTTTTGTAATTTGCTCTACCTCTACCATCTAGAACAGTGCCTGGATTATATTAGGTGCCCAACAAATATTTGTTGAACGAATAAATTCTTTAATCTCCATTTTTCTAACTTCTGTATCTATCCCTTAATTTGTTTTGAACTTGGACAGGGAAGAAAAATGCGAACCTCCTTTTCAGAACTGCAATAGTAGTAATCAACCTTTAAATAAGCTTATTCTAAGCATTTAATATTACAATAAAATAACTATGCAAATTTATTAATTTATATTTGTAGCTTCTGCTGGGCTAGGGTAAAGAATTTTTTATTCTATTTTAGGGGCAGTGGGTCTAAGACTATTTCAGACCATGAGAACATAAAAGCTATATCCTAAATATAAAACGTTTAAATGATTAAATGCCTCTACTGGTACTTCAAAAAAATCTATATTCTTCCTAAGAACTAATTATGTCAAAAAATATACTAGATTGCAATTGCTTTAAACCAAAGATAAATAAACTATTTCTGTATTTTAATTACTCACTGGCTATTTTAATCATTGAAACTGCATTTTGTTTTCTAATTATTCAAATTTTGCTGAAAATCACATGTTAATACCTTTGGCACTAAAATTTTCTCAAAACAAAAAATCTCGGGCTGAGTTTATTAAATGAGTAACTGAAATTTACATTAAACTTATTCCACTAATTTTTTACTCAATGGAATATTTTTTTCTAAAATATTCTGAAAGCCAATTTTATTTTTATTTTATTTATTTATTTACTTTTTGACCAGTAAGGGGATCGCAACCTTCGGCATGGTGTGGTCTGCACCATGCTCACCCAGTGAGCGCACCGGCCATCCATATATAGGATCCGAACCAGTGGCCTCGGTGCTAACAGCACCACACTCACCCGAGTGA
The DNA here is from genome assembly GCF_027409185.1 of Cynocephalus volans. Taxonomy (NCBI): domain Eukaryota; kingdom Metazoa; phylum Chordata; class Mammalia; order Dermoptera; family Cynocephalidae; genus Cynocephalus; species Cynocephalus volans. Next base: position 95,770,943 of record NC_084468.1, on the reverse strand, counting down.
GCAACGGGGCCGGCCCCTGAAAGTCAATTTTAATATTACTTCCTGATGGGACTCCAGTCTTTTATTTATTTATTTATTTTAATTTTAATTTATCAATATACAGTATAGTTGATTTTCATGTCCCTTTACAAATTTCTCCTTTTCTTCCCTCCCTCTTCCTCCTCCCTCTCATCAACATATCTGTTCACTTGTCTTCCAAGTTCAAGGAACTGTTGTTATTGTTGTGTCTTCTTTCCCCCTGCCCACCCCCCTCCCCCCATTTGTGTATTTACTTATTTATTTTTATTAGCCCCCACAAATAAGTGAGAACATGTGGTATTTCTCTTTCTGTGCCTGGCTTATTTCACTTAATATAATTTTCTCCTAAGTCCATTCATGTTGCTGCAACTGGCAGTATTTCATTTTTTTTTTTTTTTTTTTTTTTTTTATAGCAGAGTAGTATTCCACTTTGTAGATATATACCACATTTTCTATATCCACTCATCCAATGATGGGCATTTAGGCTGGTTCCAACTCTTGGCTACTGTAAATAGTGCTGCAATAAACATGGAAGTACAGGTATCCCTTCGACATGATGATTTCCATTCCTCTGGGTATATTCCCAGCAGTGGAATAGCTGAGTCATATGGTAGATCTAACTGCAATTGTTTGAGGAACCTCCATACCATTTTCATTAAATTTATTTTTTAATAGTAGTGATGTGTAAAAAATGAAGGAATCAGTAAAGGCCAACCATTTATTATATGATGAATTATATACTTCTTCCTAGAAAAGTAAAGAACCAAAACAAAGGTTCAGAAGAAGACAGAGAAAAGCTCTGGGACGAAGCTGTAAAATATATGCACCTACCTGTCGTGAAGATGGCTGCAGTTTTGACTCCTTTATCTTCACTTTGTAGGTCCTGAAGGAAAGAACCAACTGTTGACAACAATGGCTTGACTACAAATTGACAGCGTTCGTGTCTGGATGGCAAAGTAAGTGTTATCAAGGGAAGGCCGTGTCTATAATTAACTGTTATTTCTGTTAAGAAAAAAAAGATAGCACAGGAATGGATAAAATTTACTTTAAATTACAAGAATTCTGAAAGGAATGCTTAATCATGGAATTCACAAGCCTCTGAATTCCTACAAAAATTTGTATTGCTCTTATAGTACCTTCATTATACTACAGTTTACATATTCCCTACCACTCTGTAACATTTTATTGTAGCATGTACCATGCTATTTTATGATTATCTGCTTAAAGTTTTCCCAGGTAAAGAGTTAAGTTCTTGAGGGCAAGACACTATTTCTTATTCATCTGTAACTGCTGTGGTGGGAGTTTGACTAAAGATATTGAAGATATTATGGGAGCAGAAAAGGAATGCACTGAACCCAATCAGGGGGTGGGATGGGATGGGATGGGGTGGGAAAAGTGCAAGAAATGTCTATTTTGCTCAAAACTCAAAGCTCTCACTTTATTTGGAAGAATGGAAATCAATGAGCATATGAATCAAAAAGTGATAATAAAGCTTACCATCAGGTGGCACCACTGTACTATAAAGGTGTGATCGGTAGTACTTCAGATTTCCATCCAGCTTCACACACAAAACCTGTAAGAAAGATAATTTTTTTTTTTTTAAAGAGAAAGTTGAAATAAGTGTCTTTACCAGAAGATTCTTTTTTACCTTATATGACAAGTATAATGAAAAATTCAACCTCCCATGCATCCCCAGGTAAAAGCCCTTAGAAAAGCTCACTAAATCTTTCTGGCCGTATGCTTGCCTGCTACTATATATGCTGCATGGGTAACACACATGAACAGGGCTCTCAAATTGGAAGGTGGGGATCCCAGAATTACATAAGAATTTTTAATTTCGTTTTTTCCTTTTAGGTAATAATCTAAAATAAATGGATATAAGCGTATATATTCTAGATACGTCCTTCTCAAAGTATGGTACCCAGAACAGAATCAGCAGCAACCCATTGGAGCTTGTTAGAAAAGCAGAATCACAGACTCAATCATGACTTACTGAATTAGAATCTGCATTTTAACACGACCCCCAGGTGATTCACATGCTAGAGATCTGTGCTGTCCAATATGGTAGCCACTAGTCACATGTGGCTATTTAAATTAATTAAAATTACGTACATAAAAAATTCAGTCACCACTGCCACATTTCAAGTTCTCAATAGTTCTGTGTGCCTAGTGGCTATCCTATTGGACAGCACAGGAATAGAACATTTCCATCACCACAGAAAGTTCTACTGGACAGCACTGCTGAGTCTACCACATCTGAATGGCCACCTCACTATAGAACCTGTTTTTAGGACTTGCACTGGTGTTTGTGTTTACAATTCATTGGTGCTTAATGAAGGCCAAATGATATCATAGTGTACTGTGTGAACAAAGATGTGGTAGAAGAACTGAGGAACTGGTTCAAAGGAATTTGAAATTCAAAAAGAACTTGTGCCAGAAGAATTAGTATCACAGTCACAACATCGCATCTGTATCATAGTGATTCAATTTTTTTTACTGCATCATTTCGAAATAGTTTATTAGCAATAAGTTGCCAGTAACTGCAATAAAGAATTCTTTTATAAACTGTATTTTTCAAATTTTCAGGATTTGAAGGTACACTCTTAAAATAATAAAGCAGAGGTCAGAAGTATGTTGTTACTGTTACAAAAAATAAAAAAAGATGACAATGACTCAAATGATGTTCCATTATGGTCAAAATCAAAAGAATCTCATCAATAAGTGAAACAAAACATTCATTCAAGTACATATACACATCCTAGTATTCAGTACAACATAATCAATTAGTTTCAACAAAACACCATCTATTTAAGGTTGTTCACTTGAGTTTTATTTCTAAAAATGTAACTCACTAATAAGATGAGAAGAAAAGGCAGGTTATCTCTTAAAATAGATGCAACTCTCAATAAATAAATATACACAGAAGTCCTCCAAGTTTGGATATGGATATTACAATACTGTCCATTACTTTTAGTGAAACTACATCAAACTGAGAAAAATGTGTACACTTGAAAACACATCAGAAGTAATTCCCCATCAAAATATTTTAAATGATGCACATGAGTAAAGTTTTACTTCTCCACAATCCCACAAGTTTCCCCAGAGGCAATCACTCTTAGTGGTTTGGTGTGTATCCTTCCAGACTTTTTCTATACGTACAACCTTTATATATGAGTTAAATTTTACGCTAGAGTCTGTATAATGCTAAAGAGTTTATGAGTCAGGTTCCTGGATGCCAGTGATGATAATTCCTGATCACAAAATTCTTATTTCATGTGCTGATGAAGTTTCTGGTCCACTATTGAGGAAGTCATTTTAAACAGGCACCTTCTTCCAGAAGATACTGAAAGAAGGCACAATGGGCAGAGAAAAATAGAGGGGGGGCTTTCTCAAGCTTTACATGCCTGAGAATCACCTGAAGAGTTTGTTAAGGACACAGATTCCTGGACCCTACCCCCAGATATTTTTATCTAGTAGGTCTGAAGTACAGAATGTGAGAATTTTAATAAGCTCCAGAGTTATACTGAAGTTGTTGGTGTGAGGATCAAACTCTGAGTAGCTGGGCTTTACTGGGGCCCCCACAGGCTTCAGGGTACCATGCTAAATTCTGCATAGAATCATTGTGAATTCCAAATTTTAGTGCCTTGTCAAGGGCTACAGCTTTCAAATGGTGTTCTGTATCAGGGCAAAAGATGATTTAGGCTTCTCTTAATCATGGTAGTAGGAGCATCTTTTGTGCTTGAGCAGAGCTCCTAAATCCCTTGGAATTCCCTGGGCAATAACAGCTTCTCTTATTTTAATGAGCAACTCTTGGTGGGATCCTAAATGGCTTCAGGATGGAGGATGGTTCCAGAAAAACCGAACCTTGATTAGAAGCCTAGAAATTTCAGCCCCATTTCCCCCAGCCTCCAGGGGAGAGGGGCTGGAGACTGAGTTAATAATCTATCATGCCTAGAAACCTCCATAAAAGCCCCGAAATGATGATGTTCAGAGAACTTCCAGTTTGATGACTGCATTTACTTGCTGGGATGCTGGTGCAACCCAGCTCCACAAGATAGAAGCTCCTGGGCTAGAGACCTCCAGAATGTGAAAACTCATGTTCACACAACCTGTACCTCGCCCTGTGTACATACATCTTCGTCTGGCCATTTATCTGCATCCCTTATAATATCATTATAATAAAGAGGTAAATGTAACTACAGTGTTACCCTAAGTTCTGTGAGCTGTTGTAGCAAATTACAGAACCTGAAGAGGAGGTGGTAGTGGGAACCCCCGATTTACAGTCTGTCAGAAGTACAGGAGGCCCAGGACTTGCACTTCGCATCTGAAGTGAGGGCAGTCTTGTGGGACTAAGCCTTTAACTTGTGGGATCTGATGCTAACTACAGACAGATCATGTCAGAATTGAATTAAATTTTGAGACACACAATTGATGTCTGCTGAGTTGGAGAACTGGTTGCTGCTGTGAGGAAAATCCCCACACATCTCGTGCAGAAGTGTCTATGGGCAGAACAGATCTTAGTAACCTGTATGAGCATTGTGATTTTACTTATTTCTGAAAACTATCTTTAAATAGTCCAGAACAAGATGTAACCAAGAGTTTGACTCTTTGGGGGTAGGAGAGACTAAAAGTGGCCCATGTCAAGATCAAGCCAAGCCTTCCAGTGATTTGAGAACTTGATCTTTCGTATCTCTAATATCACTGCAACATCCCAGGACAGGGACCTTACTCTGGCAATTTAAGAACTGGCTCAGACCACAGGAGTCCAACTGGGGGCAATATTGAATTACTATCCAGAAAAGGGTAATCAGAATAAATGATAAAGTCCTACTTACAGTCTACAAACCAGAATCCTAATACATGAGGAATTAAATGCTAAGAAGGAACTGACAAATTTATTTTGAAGATTAATTCACTTCAGAGAAAATAAAAATTAAGAGTTACCCAAAACTGACTTTAGCACAAATTATATTTTGGGTCTTCAAAATGAGATAAAAGGAGAAGTGGCTTCTGGAAAATGAATAAGAAATTATGACACTAAAATCGATAAAAATAAAACAAGATGAGGGTCTAGTCATCCTAAGATTCCTGGAAATGAAAAAAGTCAATGTACATGTGAACAAAAATAGCTGAACGGACTAGATAAGTTCTTGACTGGACAAAATCAATAGAAAAGAAAACTAATGAATTGGACAATATTTCACCCTGGTACAGCACAAAAAGATATAGAAACTCTAAGAAAACAAAAAGTAATTAATTCTCATATATTGCCGGAAAGAATGTAAAATAGTACAACCATTCTGGAAAATACTTGGGAGTTTATTATGGGAGTTTATTATAAAGTGAAACATAAACTTACATGTGACCCAACAATCCCACTCCAAGCTATTTATGGTAGAGAAATAAAAACTTCTGTTCACACAACTTGTACAAATGCTATTTCATTTCCTCCCACTAGACTGCATACTCCCTGGGAGCAGGCAGGGACTTGGTCTGGTTCACTATTGTATCCCTAGCACCTGGAATAGTGCCTGACACAATTAATACATATTAAATGAATGTAGAAATAGCTTCCATGTGCTAAGGGAATATAACTACCAACCTACAATGCCATACTCAAGGAAATTACTTAAGGCTAGCTATGGTTTGAACATGTCCCCCAAAGTTCATGTGTTGAAAACTGAATCCCCAATGCAACAGTGTTGGGAGGTGAGCCTAATGGGAGGTGTTTAGGTCATAAGGGCTCCACCCACCCTCATGAATGGACTAATGCTGATTATAAAAGGGCTTGTGGCAGCATGTTTGATCTCTTGTCACTCTTTTGACCTTCTGCCTTCTGCCACAGGATGACACAGCAAGAAGGGCCTGGGCCAAATGTAGTCCCCTGATCTCGCACTTCCCAGCCTCTAGCCAAATAAATTTCTGGTCATTATAAATGAACCAGTCTGTCATATTCTGTTATATAGTAGCACAAAACAGATGAAGACAAAGTTGAAAGAAACGAAGAGCTTTTCAGTTATATAGGAGATCGTAGTTTTTTTTCCACAGAACTTTATTCAAAAACTTCTTCAGGACAAAGTGAGCTACACCCAGATGGAAGCAGAATAGAAGAGAACACTGTTATAGGCTGAATTGTGTCCCTCTCCTCAAATTCAAATGTTGAAATCCTAACACCTAGTACCTCAGAATGTGACTGTATTTTAAAGAGTTTATTAAGTAAAAATGAGGTCACTAGTGTGGACCCTAAATCCAATATACTGGTGTCCTTATAAGAAGAGGAGACTTGGATGCCCACAGAGCAAAGACCATGTGAGGACACAGGAAGAAGACAGACATCTTTAAACCAAGGAGAGAGGCCTCAGAAGAAACCAACCTAGCCAACACCTTGATCTTGGACTGTCAGCCTCCAGAACTGTGAGAAAATTAATTTCTGGGTTTTTTTTTTTTTTTTTTTTTTGTCTTTTTCGTGACCGGCACTCAGCCAGTGAGTGCACCGGCCAGTCCTATATAGGATCCGAACCCGCGGCGGGAGCGTCGCCGCGCTCCCAGCACCACACTCTCCCGAGTGCGCCACGGGCTTGGCCCAATTTCTGTTGTTTTTAAGCCACCCAGCCCATGGTATTTTTCTATGGCACTTTGCTATGGCGGCCCTAGCAAACAAATGTAAACACCAGAGCTGTAAAATATGTTGGTAAATAGATGAGGAAGAGAGGTAGCAGGCAAAAGGCGATGCCTGGGGCATGTCCCTCTCACAGAAAAGGACCACACAACTAATAGAGAGCTCCTATATGTTGGTGGGAGCATCTGTAGGAGAGTGACAGTGCAGCAGGAGACTGGTGAGATCCCTTTGGAGCATGAACGCCTGGACGGCAGTATAGAGAGGAAAGAGGCACACAGCCTCAGTTGCCACCGGGATCAGCACAGGAGGGATGTTCCCTTGTGAGAAAAGGTAGGATGCAGGCCCACACCAACCCCCATCCTCACCAGAGAGGCCTGCAGTTCCCACTGCAGAAGGATTCCACAGTCCTTGCAAGCCCAGAGCCAAGAGTGGGGAGCTGCCTAAAATATACGTGCTGCATCACTCTAGAACAGGAGCACACATTGCTCACCCCCACCCTCATGCCCCAAGCTGATGCAGTATGGTGCCATCTCGAAACTAGGGCTGCTGTGGGAGTGTGCCCTGCCCTGGGGCCAGCCGCCACTGCACTTCCCCAGCCTTACGCACTCACACTAGTGGCTACAACACCTTGATCCTGGGGTCTTGGGACCTGGGCCCAGGAGTGGCTGTGACTCCAGTCCTGCACATCTGGGAAGCCAACCCCAGGCCAGCAGAACTGCCACACCTCATGTCCTCATGTCTGGTCAGAGATCAGACAGGTGGACCACCCCCAGCAGACTGCTCCCCTATACTTGCCAGCCAACTGAATTCTGTGTGCCAGTGTCCCTGACCTGGAAAAACAGCTCAGGGGTCCCTACCCTAATGAACATGCTCCCAAGCTGGCAGAGCTAAAGAGTATCTGTGCCCTCTGGAAGAGTGGCTAAGTGGTTTTGCCCTTGACAAGCCTATCCCCTGACCTCACCCAGGGCCTGAGAAGTGGCTGGCTGGCTCCCCTCTCAGCATGTATATATACCAGTATATATACACAATGGAATACTACTCAGCCATAAAAAAGAATGAAATGCTGTCATTTGCAGCAACATGAGAAAATGATGTTAAAGTGAAATAAGCCAGGCACAGAAAGAGAAATACCTCATGTCCTCATTCATATGTGGAAGCTAAGAAAGTTGATCTCAAAGAAGTAGAGAGTAGAATAGCGGTTACTAGAGACCAGTTAGGAGAGGGGGAAATAGGGAGAGCATGGTCAGTGGATACAAAATATAGCCAGATAGGAAGAATAAGATCTAGTGTTCTACAGCACTGTAGGGAGACTACAGTCTATTATTGTATAACTTTAAGAGCTAGTAGAGAGGATTTTGAATTTTCCCCACATGCAAAAATATGTGACAAATGTTTGAGGTGATGAATATGCCAATTACCCTGATATGATCATTACACACTGTATAAATATACACAAATATCACACTGTATTCCATAAATATATACAATTATCATGGGTCAATTAAGAAAAAATAAATTAGAAAGAAAAAAAATTCAAATATAGAAGTAGATTAGAGGTTTCCAGACACTGGGGGAAAGGCATAATTGGAAGTTATTGCTTAATAGATACAGAGTTTATGTTAGGGTAACAAAAAAGTTTTGGAAATAGAGATGATTGTCACACAGCACTGAGAATGTTAATTAATTCCATGAACTGTATGTTTAAAAATGATTAAAATGGCAAATCTTATGTTACATTTTACCTCAATAAAAAAAGTTAGTAAATTATTTACTGTAAGAAATTTTAAATACATTTTTTGTGTTAAAATTAATTTAATAAGCTAAACAAAATTTAGTAGATTATATTCAATGGATTCTTAGAACATGTGTGATGGTCCTTGTCATGTTCAGGAGGAGGCCAAAGATAATAAAAAAACTTGACACTTTGTTAGAAAAGTTATAATTAAATACACTATGTGTGTTTTTAGTATAGTTTAGTTAGCATATAGTTTAGTGTACATATAGTTTCTAAGGTGATAGAATAAAAAGAACAGAAAAAATTTTTCAAGGAAAGTTGAAAAAAGAAACAAAAAGACTATAGAAAATAGGAAACTTAAAAAAAAAGATGAAGGAAATAAATATAATAAAAGTCATTATAGGAAACTTAGAAAATAGAGAAAACAAGCAGCCACCATCTCACCAACTCCTGACTCTTTATGCCAGACTTTCTACAGATATATATGCTCACATTATCATACAGTCAACTGAAAGCTCATAATTTATCACATCTTAATCCTATGGATATAACAGAATTTACTCTTTACCTATTGTTGGATATTTCCATTCTATACACTATTTCAAATTTTTTTTTTATCAGAAAGGAATGCGTGCTCATTTCAGAAAATCTGTAAACCAAAGACACACAAAAAAGGAGAAAATAAAATTACCAATAATGGCACCATCTAGAATTATCACAATTTACATTGCTGTATACCTTCCTGTTTATTTTCTACATACTATATTTAATTTTTCACCATTACAATGAAATTGATTCTAAATATCTTTGCACATAAATCTTTGCATTTTTGTTTCTTTAGGCTGAATTGTACAATGGTTAGATCATAAAGTATTAATATTTCTAGGATCCTGATAATGTATTATCAAACTTCTTTGGGGAATTTTTTTTTTCATAGTTTTTCTCACTACAACCCTTGATTTGTTGTAGTCTGAATTCAAACAAACATATCTTCATAAGGTTCAGAATCAAAAAATAACACATATATTTGGTCATCCTTGGAGCAATAATTCCCCTCTTGACACTCATTCCCCAGACAGTTTACCACATGTCTTTACTGGGACAACCCACAGGTACCTCAAACTCAACACTTTCTAAACTGAGCTCTTCCATACTCCTCCATAGACCTGATTCTCTCCTTTATTCCTTTTCTTGATGAATTGGCATCATTAATTATCAGTCATTAGAACTAGAGGGCTAAGAGTTATCCTAAACAACTAATATTCCATAAAATCAACTGGTAGGTTATACCACTAGTTACAACTAAAGTGTTACTAAGGCCCACTAGTTCTACTTCATACATACCTCTCACAACCACCTTCTCTCCCATCCCCACTGTCCTGGTTCAGATCCTCATCATCTCACTTAGATTACTGTAACAGCTTCTTAACTGGCTGCCCCCACCAATCCATTCGAGATTTAAATCTACTTTAGCTCTCTAAAATTAGATAAAGTCAACCTATTTCTAGAGTTAAAGACTTCTATTGCAGAGGGAAACAATTTCAAAGAAATCTTCCCATGAATTGATTCTTGTCTTTCTCCAGCCTCACCTTTCCTTCCCCAGCTCCACCCACCTCCCAACCTTCTATTTCAGACATGCTGAACCTACTGCAGTTTCTTAAATATGGCATTCTTAGCAAGCTTTCTTGCCTTCACACTTCATCTCCCCACTGCATGGGAAGTCCTGCCCAGTGTACCTACCTTGCATGGCCAACTCTTACTCTTAACCCTTTAGTCTTCCTACCATAAAATCTATAGAACTCTATCTGTACTTACCATCTCTTCCTTGCCTCTACTGCAATAAAGTGGCCTAACGCCTCAAAAGCCAACCTCCCCTCACATGCTATCTTGTATCCCTCAGGCTTTCTCAAAAACTTTACTCCCTCAATTGTTACTCTCTCATACCACTCCCTCTCCTGCTATATAAGTACATCAGCATGCAAACATATCCTGTCTCTTATCTTTAAGAAGTTCCAAATGCTCAGATAACCACATATCCTTCCAGCTACTTCCCCCATCGTATGTTCCCCTTAGCCAAATTTTTCAGTTTATCTACACTGGCTGTCTCCTCATCCTCAATTCCCATTCATTCTTCAACATCTGTCTTCTGTCCCCAGCCCCTCAGCTCTTTAGCCCAGACCTCTCTTGAGGTCCAGAGCAGGACATCCAAATGCTTGACTAACACCTCCCTTACATAAATCTTAAACATGTTAAACTGAATTTATCCAAAACGAAACTCTTGCTTTTCCCATGAAACCTCTTCCTCTGGTCCCATCTTCCCCGTGAAATAAGTTACCCACCATCTCCCTAGCTGGTCAAGTCGAACCCAAGAATCATTCTTGATTCCATCATTTCCATCAACCTGCCAATTCTACCTCCATACATTATCTACTTCTCTCCATTTTTATTGTTAGTGCTCTGGTCCAGGCCACCATCATCTATTGTACCAGTTTCCAAATTAGTTTACTTACTCCCACCCTTGCTCTCCTCCAGGGCACCCTCCTCCAAACAGCAAAAATGATTTTCTTGAAATGTAAATAGAATCACCCCATTTCTCTGTTTAAAACCCTTCAGTGGATCTTCTTTACACTTCAACAAAATAAAAACTTATCATGGCCAATGAGATGCTACATGACTCAGACACTGCTTCTCATGCCAATCTCATCTCACTTCCGTCTCCTTGCTTACCTTGCTCTGGTCCTATTGGTCCTCCCTCAATTCCTAGAACACGGCAAGTTTCTCAGACATCAGAGCATAGCACATGTTATTCTCTGTCTAAAAAGCACTTCTCCCCCTCTCTGTATAGCTAAGTGTTTTACATGCAATATCTTATCTAATCTTTATTGCAAACATAGACGGTACATACTATTATTTCACATTTTTTCTTTCTTTCTTTTTTTTTTTTTTTTTTAAAGATGACTGGTAAGGGGATCTTAACCCTTGACTTGGTATTGTCAGCACCATGCTCACCCAGTAAGCTAACCGGCCATCCCTATATGGGATCCGAACCCATGGCCTTGGTGTTATCAGCACCACACTCTCCCGAGTGAGCCACGGGCCAGCCCTGACATATTTTTTTTCATTCAAATGAATTTATGTTATCACTTAATTTATCAAAAAATTAGCTCGGCATATAAAGATGTATTAATATAGTAGGAAGTATGGCTGGCCAGTTAGCTCAGTTGGTTAGAGTGTGGTTCTAACACCAAGGTCAAGGGTTTGGATCCCTACACACCAGCCAGCAACAACCCCCCCCCCCCCCAAAAAAAGATGGTAATATGAAAGGAAGTAACTACAGAACAGGGGCCTGTGGGGGGAAATCCAGTACCCTCTATCTTGCTCCCCCTCTTTTTAAAATAGACTTTATTTTTTTAGAGCAGTTTTGAGTTCACAGCAAAACTGAGCAGAAAGTACTGAGTTTCCATATACACCCTACCCATCCCCCCACCCAGCCTCTGGCACTATCAATATCCTACACCAGAATGTATATCAATTAACCTATATTGGTACACTATTATCACCCAAAATCCACAGTTTACATTAGGGTTCACTCTTGGTGTTGCATATTCTATATGGGTTTGAACAAATGTATAATGGCATGTATCCATCCTTACAGTATCATACAGAGGAGTTTCCCTGCCCAAAAATCCTGTGCTCTGCCTATTCCTCCTAACCCCTGGCAACCACTGATCTTTTTACTGTCTCTGTAGTTTTGCCTTCTCTAGGATGTCATATAGCTGGAAACATACAGTATGTAACCCTTTTCAGATTGACTTCTTTCACTTAGTAATTATGCACTTAAGGTCTCTCCATATCTTTTAATGGCTTGATAGCTCATTTCTCTTTAACACTGAATAATATTCCATTGTCTGAATGTACCAGTTTATCTATCCATTCACCTACTGAAGGACATCTGGGTTGCTTCCAAGTTTTGGCATTTGTGAATAAAGCTGCTACAAATATCTGTGTGCGGTTTATTTCCCATATTTTAATTGTTAGAATACTGGGTCACATACAGGGAGACTAAGTAATCTGTCTAAAGTCACACAGCTAATAAGTGACACAATCAAGCACCATAGTTAGCCCCCGCCCTTAACTTAAATGCTTCACTATACTGCCACCCTGTGGTACAGGGGATGCAGAACTGCACTTGGCCCAGGTTATCATGTGTCCTCACCTGTGGTGAGTAGTGGGGTGTTTCCAGGTGAAGAGTAAGGAAGGGGTCGTGGGCATATAGAAATAGTAGCTGTTAAAACCAGCTTCCACACTATTGAAACCCATGTAAAAAAGGCTTCCAGGCACAAGTGATCTGAACTAGAGGAAAATATACTAGGTGTTTCTATCACAAACAAATCTTAACTAACTGAATTCACACAATGATGTTGAAACCAATTTATTAACTGTAAACAACGTATTTATTTTTAAAGGCAATATACTCTAATATTTCAATATGTATCCTAATAGACCACAGTGGGATAGGCAAATTAATCTAACACCTTCTCGCTGGGTTGTTATCCTTAGTTATTTGCACTCAAAAACATTTCCCTGTTGAAAGGAAGAGAGGAAAAGAGGGATGGAAGGAGGAAAAAAGGAAGATATATTTATACAAGAATACAATTTCAAGGATCCTGCTGAGGTCAGTCTAAAGGAATGACCGACTTAAATGCCTAATGCTTGGAAGTGATATAAATGTGGCCTGGCTGACAGAAAGTTGGTTGAGACACTACACTCAATATATGGAAGTTATTGTTGGTTACTAGCCAAATGCTGTATGCGTTAGTTCTGTTTCTATCATGTTGTGCATTAACTACTCTTCTTAGACTGTGTAGACCCAAAAGAAAATTTTATTTTAACAGTGATAAATCATTCATGTAGTGCCTGAGACCGAAACATTAAGACAAATGCCTAATGTATGCTATGAAATTCAATTTTTGTTACGCAGATTTAAAATATAAATCTAGAAGCAATTAAGAAGAATTCACCAAAAGAGAGTTGCTATATAGTAGTTTGATTCTTTTTTCTTTTTGTACAGAGAAGCAAAAATAAATCATGAAAGCTTGAAGCTCAGTGAGAGGTTCTACAAAAAATCATGATGCACCACAGGGTAGAAGACTAATGAATCCAAGGATAAACTTCAAAGCAAAACAATTATCTAACCAAGGAGTTTACAAAGCAGCCTAATCCCAAGAGCACCATTGTGCTTGCTTCACACATTCCTCAGAAGTAGTCTACATTAAGTGGTAAATAAAACAGGGTTTTAAATGATTGAGTTTTAATTCATTTTTATATGCATGTTACCAATTTCCCTGTTCAACATTTTTTTTTTTTTTTTTGGCAGCTGGACAGTCCACAGATTGAACCCTGGATCTTGGAGTTATCAGCACCGTGCTCTAACCAACTGAGCTAACAGGCCAGCACGTCAACAACTTATTCTCAAATAGTTAAGACACAAAAGATTCCTCCTATTGCATTCACGACTTTTCTGTATCTTTGAGATTGTCTCAAATTAATTCTAAAAATAAGTTTAGAAAAACACCAAAATTACCACATACAGAGAGATGTGATTCATTAACAAGGGGTCCGATATTAAATAAACCTTTTTTGCATGCCAATAGAAAACTATGGTTACTTGGGAAACTGAAAACAAACAAGCACAAAAACTCATGTACCCTTTACACGTTCTTATTCAGAAACTCCAAGAATATTGGCATTTCTCAGACATGTTAGTACAGCTTAAAAGAGAAACTATAATACTTATTCTATGACAACTCTTTCTTAGAGGAATATTATTAAAAGGCCATTCTGAAAATCTTACACAAACCCACCACACATGCAGAACTGAACCGTTTCAAGACCAACTCACCAAAACTCACCTCCTCCTTTTGGTTTACTCCCTACCATCATGACTCATATTGAAAAGTCCCTAATTTTCTAACCCAGTTAGGGCATTCACATTTCCAGGACAGCTTCAGTTATTTACAAAGTAAATTTACCTACTCAGAATTTGAATAATATTGCTTCTCTTGAATAAACAAATGACAAATTGATTTCAGTGTGAAAGTCTAGTTGAGGGAATATCAATAACTTCGTTACATGCCATTTAACCAAAAATAATATGTCATGGAATGTGACAGAAAAAAAAAATACAGTTTTTAAAATATATTCACTGTTTTTTTCTCTTTAAAGTAGAAATAGCTTTTGTGATCCAACCTTACATTCTAGATGCACTAGGAAAATGTCAAGTATCAAGAAGTAGAAAGTATGGTCTAAAAAGAAGTTGAGCTCAAGCTGAAAATGAAAAAGATGTAGCAGCATGACTCCGAAAAGGAAATGGACCTTTTGACCAGGGTGAAAAGGAGATACTGATGTATAATGGACAACATCAGGAAGTAGCATAATTTGCATGATGAATATAAAGCAGAGAGTAGCAGTTTATATTTAGATTTCTTAGTTGAAAGGCAACAGCAATACACTGATAAAATAAATTAAAAAAACAGTATACTTCTAAATATAAGCCTTTTTAGAACAACTTTAATTACTCTGCTACAAAAGCACTACATCTGACTCTAGTCTCAGTATGAGGCTTCCAACAATAATATGGTGCTTCAATTTGCCCTTTCCACATCCACAAGGGAGAACACTTGTTATTATTGCTCTTTCAGGGATTGCTCGATTGTATTCCACAGACATCATCAGATCATGTAATTTACTTTAAAAAGATTTAAGACACAGCTTGCAAAAGCAACAGACTTGGTTCCTAATAACATTTATTTGTTCAAAACTATCAAATTATCCTTGAAAGGGTGAATTCTTATCACCATTAAAGATATTAAAAAATGTCCAAAACTGCAGTCAGAATATTCTACAAAATTAAAACTATTATTATCTATTTTCTCAAACCAAAGACACTATTTATTTAAATATGTATGGTCTAGACCATATATATTTGCATACATATCCACATCTATTTAAATCAGTGCACATGTTTATAGTCACAACTTTTGTATATTGGAGAAGTACTTGAAGATCTTTGCATGACAAAGATGGTGATTCCATATTGGGAAACAAATGGGAACTACAGAAAGGTAACACCTCTAGATTTCTTTAGCAAGCACATAATTCCAAGCTTTTATGTACTCTGTTGTGGTAGACACAGAATGCAGAAGATCCCTTCACTGGAGATGTGAACACACAACTGATAAATAAAACTGCAGTATATAATGCCTGAAAATATAAAGTCATTCAGGTCATTCAGTCAACAACTAATTCAACCCATATTTACTGAGCACTTATGTGCTGAGTGACCAGGCTCTTTCAAAGTTCTGGCCCCCAAACCCATGTCTGTACTACGTGACCCTCTCACTCCCATTACTGTAATTGACCAGATTCCTGCTCCAAACTGGGCCAATTAGTTTCCATCCCAGGAATCTGATTGAGAGTAAGAGTCTGTGTTCGAATTGGAACTCTCCTACACTGCTGGTGGGAGTGTAAATTCCACTTTGGAAAACAGGCAGTATCTCTGAATACACACATACCTAATGAACAGCAACTCTACTCCTAAGTATGAACCAATAAAAATAATTCCAAATGTGCTTAAAAGACAAATACAAGAACATTCACAGCAACACTTTTCATAATGACCAAAACTGGAAACTACACAAATCTTCATCATCAGTACAATGAATAAATTACGATATATTCATCAGATGGACTACAGCAGTACAACAACATGGATGAATCTCACAAACATAATGTTAAGCAAAAAAGACCGACACAAAATAGTATACGCTATAAGATCCCATTTATATGAATTTCAAAAACAGGCAAAAGTATCTACGGTGTTAGAAGCTAGGATGGTGGTAACGATTCAGGGGTTAGATAGTGATTAAAACAGAGCATGGGGGAGATTCTAGGGTGCTGGTAATATTCTGCTTCTTAATCTGGGCTCTAATAACATGGCATATTCACTCTGTGAAAATTCATTAAACTTATGGACTATGCATTTCCTGTGTGAATGTTTCTCTTCAAGATTCTCAACTAAACCTGGACTGGACTCTTGAATTGAGATTTAAATTCTTCTTTGTGAGAATTCTTTGTAATAGAGTTAGGACAGGAATAATACAAGAGTAAGCATGATAATAGAGAGAGTAAATAAAGTGTAATAGAGCCCCAGAAAAAGAAATAATTTTGGAAGGAAAGCTTTACTTGGGAGGTACCTCTCAGATAAGAACACATACCAATTTTTTGCTCTTAACCTAAGTCACTGATCGTCAAGAATTCTCTCAAGGGAAGAGAATTGACACTTTAAGGTATAGCCAGATAGTGCTAACAAAACTGTCTTCCTTGCTTTGATACCTGGGTGTCTGAGATAGAAGGCAGAGAGCCACATGGGGCGGCACAGTTGGCACCTCTACTCAAGTTGTGCAAAACAACACATAAAATGCTTTACATTCATTCCACTGCAGGGATGTTTCATGATACAGTTACAGTTTTTTAAAAAATTCCTTAAAAAGTAGTACATTCTATTCAAATAGATGCAAAACAAAAGACTTCAACTGAAAGCTGGAATGGTTTAAATTTTATTTTTTAGTAGATATTTGTTCACTTCTGTCATATCTAATGTTATAAATTTACACTTACACATTTCATTTTGGATCCCTTCGTAAAATACAAGGGTACTTCAAACAGTTCATGGAAAAATAGAATTAAAAGATAATATGAATCTTTCCATGAACTGTTTGGAGTACCTTCATACAATGTATGTATTTTTATCTTATATTTTCCCCTTACATCTCTACTTTCTAACTTCACACAGTCTCTACTTTAGAGTATCAGCATCAGGGCCTGACATTTACTTGGGCCACCATACCCTGACGCCTGCCAAGATAGTGCTGATATAAAAACAGGCCATGACAAAACACTTAGAGGGGATAAAATTTTTTTTAAAAAACTTAAAAAAATTATCACTACTTAGTTGGCATCTATAACCCCACTCAAGACTTGAACTAGAATTGCCTAGGCAATCTGCTCCCAAATTCCTTCCCCACAGAAACTGTGAAAGTTAATAAATTATTATTGTTGTTTTAAGCCACTAAGTTTTGGAGTGATTTGCTATGCAGCAATTAATGATGTCTAAAATTCAGACTTTACTGTTTTAGGTTAGAATTCTCTAGTTTAAAAAAGTAAGATTTTACTTTATTCATACTCTGAACGAGGGGTCAGCAAACTGTGGCCCATGAGCTAAGAATGCTTTTTACATTTTAAAAAGGTTGTTTTAAACAGTGAAGAAGAATATGAAACAAATACCATCTGTGGCCACAAAGCCTAAAATATTTATCTGGTCCTACACAGGAAAAATATGCCGACCTCTGCTCTAAACAAACTTCAATAATATGGGAGGGTATTGTTTCATTTTTGTTCTTTGGATTTTAGTGCTCTTTAATAACATTTATCTAGGCTGAGATTCAGATCTTTTCGAAGATGGCAGGTATGGCTGTTAGCCAAAGGAGAAACACGCCGCTGCTGGTGGCAAAGAAATTAGCAAGAAAACACCAGCCAGAGCTGTTCTGTGAAAGAGGCCTGCTGTTTGTTAAGTGTGTAAGCTGGTCTCTAGACCAGCTCTCTCAGTAGGAGGAATGCAGCCTGAAGACACAGCCAGAGGTACCTCAGAAACAGCCTCCGGGTGGGGAGAGAATGGTCTGAGAATGCTGCTGAAGTTGGTCTATGAGGTCCACTGAGCTCTTGCACTGAACAGAGGGAAGGAGAACCAGAACTGAGAAAGGGAGCACCTTCCTGTTGCTCTCACCTTGCAGCGTCTCCCCAGCCCTTTTACTGACAAAGCTTCACACTACACCAGCTGGCAAAGGAGAAATGTTTACAGGGTTCAACTCCAATATCACAAAGCAAGGCAAAGCAGCATAGACAAAGCTGAGAGATAGTAAGTTGATAAGCGGCACACCCCTGAAACTATACTTTTTTTTTTTCTCATCCACATTGTCCTGCATTTTCCTTAGGGAAAATCATGCAAGCATGTATTGCGTCCAAAGTATATAATGATATTTATTTGTTTGTTTTTGTGCTTTCATTATTCTTTTTTAACAAATGGCCCCAGAAGTGATATTTAATATTTATCACTATATTTAGTACACATGCCAAAGGTGCTCAATTCCACACTATTATGTAACATTTTCTGAGTGAAAAAGAGCTACATTGAGTTGAAGAGGTTTCACATTCCCATCCAGTTATACAATGTTGGTGGGGGAAAAAAAGAAGCATGATAGTTGAAAAGAAAAACAAATGCCTAGAGACACAAAACCTAAGAGGCCGGTCAGTTGGAAAAACAAAGCATAAGAGATTGGTTAATGCTCACAAACCAGAAATGTGTTATTTGTTATCAAAAGCCACAAGTCCGGTACCAAACTGTGTGCAGTGTGGTGTTAAACATCATACCAAACAGGACTATACAGATTGGGTGTGGACTCAATTACTTACTAAGCAGAAATTATTTACATAACTTGCTTCCTCTGAAACAATATCCTCAACAGCAAGTTATACTAGCTTGGTCCCATCTGAGATGCCACTGATCTCTGTCCAGAGATTGAATATCCAGGCAGAAAAGGTGAAGAAGAGAATAAACTGTTATCTAAAGAATTAAAAGGAATTCTAAGTGCTGTGAAATCTGTGAAATAGTGAAGCTCAGGAACTCTTCAAACAATAAGTCAGTTCATATATAACAGGAGAGTCCAGGAAAGGCAGTACATATAATGCAAGAAAAGAAAGGGACAATTTTGCAGCTGAAAATCACCTGACATGTCATCTGTCTGAAAAGACCACTCAAGAAGAAAATTTTTAGATGATTCTTTTTTAATCTGATAAAAGAAAAAAAGCCATGATTCCCAAATCAAATTTCTAGTTAATAGTCTTGGCTGGAGAAAAGCTCTAACTTAAGCTCTTAACAGTTCTCAGGACAGACTGTATTTTAATCTAGGGAAATGAAGAAGGAAACATAACCTAAATTTCTCTAAGACCCTAATAGATCTGCAACACAACCAGCACCACTTTAGACAAGCCCAAGTACAAAATGGCACCGCCCACCTCCTCCCCTCCCCTCCCCCCCTTCCCTTTACGAGAAGCCTCCTGACTTAAACAGAAACCCCTTTTGCTTCCGCAAGGACGCAGTTCCCCACCCCAATCCACATTAGCATAATGACCCTCCTTGGTGGTATCACCCAGCTCTTGGTGCCAACATACCGATATAAGCTCTACCACCCCCACACCAGGTGCTGCCCCCTTTCCAGGGCAGCCCTGGGCTGCCTGGTGCTTTGGGCACAGCCCAGCAGATTTTTTCTTTAATAAAGCTTGAACGGTATTCGGCATCTTGTCTCACTTTCTTTCAGACCCTACCTACCAAATCCCACAAGTAATTCTTCTTTAGCAACAAGCCCCAAGCTGCTGCTCCAGATGTTTCATACTTTGTTGGCTCTACACCTTTGCCCAGTTTCCTTTGCCTTAATGCCCTTCCTCCTATAACTCTAGCCCATTATCATTCTAACCATGGAGACAAACAAGACAGGATGCAAACTTCAGAGCCAAACTGCTTGAATCAGAGCCCTGGTTCTACCTGCA
Organism: Cynocephalus volans; assembly: GCF_027409185.1. Classification (NCBI taxonomy): domain Eukaryota; kingdom Metazoa; phylum Chordata; class Mammalia; order Dermoptera; family Cynocephalidae; genus Cynocephalus; species Cynocephalus volans. Next base: position 95,750,907 of record NC_084468.1, on the reverse strand, counting down.
GGACCTGGTCCCAGGTTCTTAACCTTTCTGAACCTCACTTTCCTCTTCCTCTCCCTCAAGGAAATCCCAATTTACCAGAAGGGCAGAAAAGTCCTCTAAAAATCGGCTCCTTACCTGTTCTTCCCCGTACCACCATTTCCCAGTTACTCAAGCCTTCGTTCTTCTTTCTTTTCTCTTTCAATTATACAATCCCTCAGCAAGTGCTCAGCTCTACTTCCAAAATAAACTCCAAATTAATTAAATTCCTTCTATTTCCACCCTTATTGAAGCCACCCCCATCTCCTCCTGGCTACCTTAAGTACCTCCTAACTGGTTTCCTGGCTTCCACTGTTGCCCTCTACAATCTATTCTCCCTAAAATAGCTAATGTGATCTTCTAAAAGTATAAATCAGATCTTGTTACTCCCTTACAAGAAACTCAATATCCCACCATTACCACTTAGAATAAAATTTAAACCCTGCCCTGTCTGGCCTCTGCCTACCTCTCCAACTTCACTTCCTTCACTTTGTCCTCTCTAGGCACACTGGCCTTCTAACGTATTCCTTATATACACTCTTAAATACAATTTCATTCCTGCTCAGGGATGTTGCACTTGCTGTTTCTTTTGCCTGGAATACACTTCCATCAAATCTTTATACCACTGACTCCTTATCATTCAGGTCTCTCTCAAATGTTGCCTCCTCAAAAGGGCCTTCCCTGATTATCCTGTCCAATGCTATTCCTGCCCCAGGACTCCTTGTCCCACACCCCTTCTTGTTTTAACTTCTTCCTAGTTCTTATCTCGATCTGAAATTAAATCACTTAGGCATTCACTTCTTTATTGGCCTCTTCACACTAAAGTTTCAAGAGAGCAGGAATCTTGTCTTTGTGTTTTTCACTTTATGTCCAGCATCAGGGACCATGCCTGGAACATGGTAGGCACTCATAAAAATACCTGTTGCAGCCAGCTGCAAAAAAAAAAAAAAAAAAATCTGTTGAATGAATGAATGAATGATTATATAAACAAGTACAATACTATGTGACAGCTGCTCCGGTTATAAAAAATGCTATAGGAGAAAACTACTCATTTACTAAACTGCATGACAGATTTCATTGGAGGAGGTAAAATCTGGACTCTAAATTCTCCCAAATCATGTAGCATATCTCATACTCAAATAATTACTGAGATTAATTCCTTCTCAACAACAAAAAATTAAACTATTTCTTTTGTCATGTCTTCTAAAATGCTTCCAGATACATGTGCCCAGTAAGCATTGGTCATATTCTATCAGTTACAGAAAAACTTGAAAAATTAAGATTTATTTGGGAATAAATCTAGTATTTTTTTGAGGAAAAAATTTTAAATATCAAAAACAAAATTTAGAAATAATGGTTAATAATGATCAATGGATTAGAATTGAAAGCTATGGTGCATCTTCAGCTATGTTAATTTTATGTAAAAAACGATCTCCTGAGGAAAAGTGCATTCATACATTATATACATGTAACATTAGCATCTTTTGTTTTTTACATATTAATTCCCATGGCTCTTCCTTCTTTTCTCTATTTGCCTCTCAATGTTTAACAATTATCCCCAAATAAATCTTGTTTTGTGGTGGAAAAAAGAAATAAGCCCGTTTTAATCATAATATAATAAAATTCAGCAAATGCACCTCAACTTGTTCAGTACACTCTTGCAAGTCTAAGTGCTATCCAGGCTTCCTTAAAACAGAATTCTTCTTGGAAACACAAATAATTAACAGTAAATCCCTAACACTTCTGCCAGTTTCCACATAACTTTATATTAAAACCCAGCTTTAACTTCCAACAGCTATAGACAACAGCATTCACTCTTTTTTACTTGAGCTGTTTCTTTGAAACCCAAACTTTAGCTTACACAATGAAAATAAGTTAGGCAAAGCAAATGGATACCACCTTGAGAGCATAAATGTCTGAGTAGCTGAACTGATAATTATGCATGTTTGGTAATTAACATAATATCGCCTACGTTATCACAGTCATTTCTTAAAGAGAATATCAGGTTTTAAGCTCAAAGTTTATATCAGTGAAAACAAAATCGGGTGATCATTTAATGACAGCAGCAGGTATGGTATAAGCATTTTTCCAGGGAAATTTCTTATCTGTTATACTTGCCTATTTCTGAGTCCTTTCATTTATGCTCCACATATTTTTATCTCAAACTATTTGAAAATGTTCATACATGAAGGAAAGAATCCATGTTCATACATGGGTTTCTGGAAGATACTGAATTGAAATGAATAATAGCCTGAGTACCAATCCTCATTTTGAGGCAAAATACATGACTTTGACAAGCCACCTAACAACTTTGGGCCTCAATGTATTTATCTGAAAAATGTGGAACTGGAAAGGTGACTTCTAATGTTACCATAATCTTTGACATTCTATACATGTGAAAAAAACCTAATTACAAAAATTAATACCACAAAGTGTGGAGTACACTAACATTTATAAAGCAAATGTATTTCACAGGGCCTAATTTCCAAAGCCCTGTAGTTTCAGGTATAACCTAACTTTTAAAAATTACATATGGAAATGTTAAGCTTGCGAGAGACAGGAAACTTTCCCCAGGCTAAAGTCTCTGTTGTAGATAAAGAATTGTAACACAGCAAAATTGCTGGCTCAAGGACAGATGCCCTTGGAGCATGTTAACCTAAAGTTGCTCTATTGTTATGTAAAAATACTGAGGAAACTGCTGTAGGAAAAGACAGTATTTGCTAAGAACAAGCTTTTGTTGGATTGACTTAACCTTTTACAAATTGCATTATGGAATGTCACGTTGTTATCTCACTGATGTTACCAGCCTCTATTGTTAAACTATACTTAGCCATAACTCCACCTATGTTCCTTTTCTGTAACTTTCTGGCCTGGAGAATAAATACTGAAAAAGAACCCCAGTCTGGTGTTAATTTCTGAAGGAGGCATGCCTCTCTCTTGAGAGTTCCTGTAATTTAACCCCTTCAGGATGTCTCACTGCTCAGAAGAAATGGGCGTTGAGTAATCCTTTGCATCTCTGTCATCCTGGGGGAGAGAGGTGACAAAGAGAGTGTAACAACAAAGTGATGCAGAAGATATACGTTTAAATAAACAAAACCATCACTTACTAAAAAAAAAGATGCAGAATTCCTGCAAGGAAATTAGGATGGTGAGAGGCATGAAGAACAGATTATGTCTAGGACCTATTTGCAATCAAATATAAAAGTTACTCTGCCTTTATCTCCTAAATAAATTGTGGAAAAATCAGACTGCCACTAACTGCATGTCTTAGGCAAGTCATAAATAAGTTCTTACTCATCTATGAAATTAAGCACAGAGCCTGGCAATAGTAAGTATAGTCATCCTCCCTTATCCTCAGGGAATACGTTCCAAGACCCCCCAGTGGATCGTGAAACTACCAATAGTATTAAACCCTAAACATACTATGTTTTTTGATCTGATAACCAAGATGGCTATTAAGTGACTGACAGGTGGTGTATACAGCATGCATATACTGAACAAAGGAATGATTCTCCTTCTGGGCAAGATGGCACAATTTCATCACACTACTTAGAATGGTGCCCAATTTAAAACTTATGAATTGTTTATTTATGGAATTTTCCATTTTATATTCTTGGACCATGGTTGACTATGGATAACTGAAACCTCAGAAAGTAAAACTGTGGGATAAAGAGGGACTACTGTACTCTAAAAATATTTATTGAATGAATAAATAGGTAAATGAATAAATCCATGCTTTTGCTCCCTACCCTCAAGAGCAAAAGTTTTATAAGTTAAAATGAAAAAAAATCCCAAAATATTTTAAATGTTACAACAGAGGAAACAGAAATTGGGCAGCACTCCTGTCTGCAAGTGATTTCACAACAGCCAGACTCTTTCTACCTTTTCAGCTGGCCGGGGCTGATGGGCCAATGAAATCCTCCTGAGAATCTGATAACATGAGCAAACAGGAAGTGACTGAGGTTGCTGAATCATTGTATAATGGTGTCATAGAGAGACAGAGGAATCCCTGCTGCTCTAGTTCCTGTCCCTCTGAAGATGGGCATTCAGCTCTTACTACTAGAAGCTACTACAATGTCCTTGAAATAGATTTCTTGTTTAGGCTGGCCAGAGTTGGTTTCTGTTGCTTGCAACAAAATTTTTTTAAAAAAAAATTTTTTTTTTTAAAGATGACAGGTAAGGGGATCTTAACCCTTGACTTCGTGTTGTCAGCACTATGCTCACCCAGTGAGCTAAGCAGCATCCGTATATGGGATCCGAACCTGTGGACTTGGTGTTATCAGCACCACACTCTCCCGAGTGAGCCACGGGCTGGCCCGAAACAAAATAAATTTTAATTAATTCAGGAAAGGTACAGGACAATACAAATATACTATATTGCTTTAACTGTAACATTAGAATTGAGAAAGAAGCTACTATCTATTGAAAATCTATGTAGCAGCATTTCACCTGCCTTACATGATTGAATTCTCAAGAAACCCCATGAGGTAGATGGTTTTCATCCTTATTTCACTAACGATGCTCCAAGGGTTAAGTAAAGCAGGGCCCAAGTCACAGGGTTCAAGTTCACAACCAGGTCAGTTTGACTTAAAAGTCACCAGGCCACACCGCCTTTATTATTTAAGAAAATCCTGACTCTCAAGACTTTTCATAAGTCTATGTATTCAGAGTCATAACTTATCTTACTATATCTGTGTAGCAATAGATATGATACTACCTATATACTAGAGCCATGATTTCTGAATATTAAAATTTTGAATATTAAATCCTAAATCTCTTCTATAAAGCCTTTTATACTCTTCTTAAAAGTACCTAATTTACAATCACTGGAGAAGAAAAGTGTGATAAGAATTTGTTCTCTTGTAAATTTTCTCTGCTAGAAAAATCTTCAAATTTCATATATCTTCTGTAAGAATTTCTAGTAAGTATTTGGGATGGGTGAGAACCGTAAAATTAGCCAAGGAGGAAGTGACATAAGAGTGAATTGAGTGCTTAGTATAAGCAGTGCTGACAAGTCTGTACTGTCACAGCTTAGAATCTAAATTTCATTTGGGGTGTTACCTGAATGTAGGACACTGGCCGACTGAAACACCAATCTATGGCACCCATTTGTAACTAAAAGAACAAGGTTAAAAGTCAATGCCTTCTAAGCTTTAACACCGAGGACTAATGCATTCTGTCTGGAAAGATCATAAAGGAAAAGATGAAAATAGATAACCTTAATTAATGTTTTTTTGACTATACCCAATGGAAAAAATTGCATTCCTCAAAGTGGTGAAGTGCCTTACCCTCACTCTGCATCTTCCCTCTCCCTTCTCTCAAAACCATTTATTGAACACTTACTATTTTTGCTATATAATGTACCAGACCCTGGAGATACACTGGTAAACAAGATACAGTCCCTATTCCATGAGACAGATGAGTAAACAGACAATCATAATACAGACACTCCTTGACTTACGATGGGGTTGCATCCCAATAAACCCATCCTACTTTGAAAATATCATTAAGTCGAAAATGCATTTCGTACATCTAATCTACTGAACATCATAGCCTAACCTACCTTATATGTGCTCAGAACACTTACATTAGCCTATAGTTGGGCAAAATCATCTAACACAAATAATAAATATAATAAAGCATTGAATGTCTCATGTAATTTATTGAAAACTGTACTGAAAGTGAAAAAACACAATCAGTGTATGGGTACTCACCATTAATGTACACAGCTGAAAGCACACTGGACCTAAAGAATGTTTGAAGCACTGAACTAAAATTAATTGCTGGATGGTGGGGATGCTACAATGACACGGTCATCAATTTTCTCTCTCTTCTGGTGAGGTTTGCAAATAGCTAGTAGAAGGCACTGGGGCATCAACACTTGAAGATGGTTGAGCAGGCACAGAGTTCTTCAGGAAGATACCACATTTTGACTGTACAGTTTGTTCCTTCTTTCCATTATATATTTCTCTATTGCAAGCAGGAGCATCCTGTATCTGCCTGTCAGCTCTTGTAAGTCTCTAGTAATTGACATTCATTTCTTCTAACATCCATAGGCCATTGCCGACAGTACATCTCTGCCAATTTCTTTGCTATGAACTTTCTTGGTGCTGCAATTATAACTACTTCCTCTGCCTCAACTTCTTTCTTCCTCCAGTTCGATCAACTCCTCACTGAAAAGCTCTTCAGCCTCAATGTCAACAAGCTCATGAATATCCTCTTTAGCAATGTCTAATTCTAGCTGTTCCCAAGCACTTAGTACTTACTATTACTTAATATCTTATTACTTACTATTTCTACAACAATAGAATCTTTGTTAAAGCCTCCAAATGTGTTCACATATCTCCTCAAAACTTTCCTCCAAACGCCATTCATGCATTGCTATGTGACTTCTTCCCATGCTGCAGTGATGTTCTGGATAACATTCAGAATGTTAAAACCTTTCCAGAACTCTTGGAGTGTTCGGCCAGATTCAGTTGCTTCAACCACCTGTACAAACATCTGGCATAAACAGCATGCTTCGAATACAGCAATTGCACCTTGATCCTTGGTTGAAAGACCACGGTTGTATTTGGCAGCAAATAAACAACCTTTACATCAGGATGCATGTCGCTGATATGCTGTGGATGCCCTGAAGCATGGTCTATGATCACAAGAATCTTGAATGGGATGTTGTTTTGATTACAATATTCTCTTGCCTGTGGAATAAAACAGTTCAAAACCCAGGAAACGATGATGTCATTGAAATGATGAAACACTGAAATAATGCTGATGTCATACAGGCTCTCTTGTTATGACAATAATAAACAGGAAACATATGCTTGCTCATGTTCTTGAATGCTCTAGGGTTTGCCAACTGGTAGATTAGGAAGAGTTTTAATTTGAACCCTGCAACATTTCCACCCAAAAGCAGCATTCCATGATCTTTGAATACCTTGAATCCTAGCATTGTCTTGGACTCTTGATGAATGTGTAGACACTCTGGCATATGCTTCCAGAACAAGCTTGTTTCATCAACATTTAATAATTGTTCTAGCAAATATTTCTCATCCACAATTATCCTATGCAGCCCTTCCTCAAAAGCTTCAGCAGCTTCAGTATCAGTACTTGCTGCCTCACTGCTGACCTTCGCATTATGAAAATTATGATGGCTTTTGATGCATTGGAACCACACATGACTTGCTATAAATGTTTGCATACAGGTAGGATCATCAGCACCCTCTTTGAACATATCAGAAGCAGGAGACAGAGGTGGGTGTTTTGCAGACATGATGAAATTCAAAAACACAATATCCAAAAAACACTGGCAACACAGAACAATGTAGAGTATCAGTTGTTTACCCTCATGATCGCATGGCTGACGGGAGCTGCAGCTTTCTGCTGCTGCCCAGCATGGAGAGAGAGTACTGTACCATAGATCTTTAGCCTGGGAAAAGATTAAAATTCAAAATTTGAAGTACAGTTTCCACTGAATGAGTATCACTTTTGGACCATCACAAAGTTGAAAAACTGTAAGTTGAACCATCATTAAGTCAGGGACTGTCTGTACTGTGACACCGCCTGCAAGAATTAAGTTTAGAGTGCTGTGAGTACACCCACAGAGGCATATATATGACTTAATCTTGAAGGACTGGAGCACATTTTATCAAAATTACAGTGCCTCAGATGATCCCCAATTTCAAATTGTACTAACATATCTACCAGAAATAAAAAATCCTCAAAGCCACAGAATTGCTTTTCAAAATCCTAAATTCTTTAAGATCTTTCCTAGCAGGATTTCTTTAATATTTTAGTTTCTGTCTATTCAAAACTCTCTGCCAGTAAACAATTTGCTTATTTTACATATTTTATGCAAAATTTCAGAAACATTAGCTTTTATATTCCTTATTAAATTTTTTTGTTTGAAACAAACCGACATACATTATAGGTTACCACAGGGTGTGTGAAGGGAGGGGGAATGTGGAGAACAGACTTTTGTCTTTCATCTTCTAACATATATTTATCAATAATGTCATAAAATCCACACATTTTATGTTCATGTTTTCCATGGATAAACTACAGAGGTACAAGTACACTAAAGTCATTTCCTTGTGATTTATACTACTGAGTAATAACTCTAGTAGCGACATTATAATTTTGTGACTCGGCATAAAGCAAGAACAAGTACAAAATGATAATGCGCTATTTAATGTACTCTGTCCCTTATTTTATTATAGTATAAAATCTTTAGGAGTGAAATTTGCTTTATTTCTTCTGTGTGTAGCCACTGTAGAACATTATGTTCCGTTCTCTCATTCTACAATGCTCAAAAGAGAACAAAAAAACCCCTGCCCTACCAAAAAAATGCCAACAGTACCAAAAGTAAGAACAATAAGTTGAGGACTAAACACTTGGAAAGATCCTCTGCCAGCCAACAGCTCAGTTTGGCAAGCGTCTGTCTCCGAGAGTTGAGGTAAATTGGGACTATTAATCTGCATATATCGCTATTATTTTATAAAATTGAGTAAAGATGGGTAAATCAAAATGCTAATAGTAGTGTTACAAAGGAGAGAGATCACAACAATATGGTTAGGACAAAGAAGGAAATCAACAGAGGTGCAAAGAATGGTGAATATTTAGTATAAAACTGGATATTTTGGTTATAGCCACCATAATATGCATATCAAAAAATAAAATTAAAGCCCACATACAAATACTGGAAATTCATAATCATAAATTGTATCTAAAAGGTGAGGCATCACTTGCAATGTTTTTTTTTTTTCTTTTGGGCAGCTGGTCTGTTCAGAGATCCAAACCCTTGATGGTAATTTTTTTTAGCATATTCTTGCTTTCTTAGAAGAGAACAAATCCACATTTAAGTATACTTTACACTTTTGACTTTGGTACATGTTTTTAAGGTCATTATATACAAACGAGCTTATGCACAGAGAAAAAACTGGAAGGAAAAATATCAAAATATTAATATGGTTATTTCTGAGTGGAGGAATTATCAGAGGTTTTCATTTTCTTCTTTACTGAAATTTAAGGGGATTAAAGACATAAGTCTGTAATTCTCTCAAGAAAATCCAAGAGTCAGCAAGACAGAAAAGTCACACATGTTTAAGGTGAGTGTCAGGTCCAAATTAAAGCAAAATAGGGGGCTGGCTGGTTAGCTCCACTGGTTAGAGCTTGGTGTTATAACACCTAGATCCAGGGTTTGGATCCTCTTATGGGCCAGGCACAAGCAAACAAAACAAAACAAAACAAAAACAAATCAAACAGAAAACAAAGCCAAATTAAAGCAAAGTAAAGCTGGGTTGGATGAAAGGGGAGATGACAAGATTCAGAGCTGTGTCAATTCCTCACAATTGCTTGTTCTGTTGGGTAACAAATGGCTCAGGCCATGGACCAGATAGCCTCAATGTGTGTCTACTAAAGATAAGGTACTATGAAAAAATTCTCTGCAAGACTTTCAAGATCCATTGAATCATAAGTTACATTAGTTAGAATAGCATACAAAATAAAGACAGAAAAGTTTGTCCCACTACTAAGATAAAGCAGTGAAAATAAAACATAAAATTCTCCAGCAGAAGGTAGTTAGAATTTAAGCAAAGCTGATTATTGGGAAAGGAAATAAGTTAATTAAAAGGCAATTTAGAAATATGCACTAAATGAGAAAAATGGCAAAATATTCTTCATTTTTCACTCCACAAATGTTTGTTGAGCGAGTACTACAAGACACTATGGATCTATCACTCAACATTTTACATATATCATTTTGAACTTAAATTTCTGGCCTACAGCCTCTTTGCAGTAACCAGTTTCATAGTTACTACTGACCACGTTGGAGGTACTTCCTTTTCTTGCCCTAAGTGGACGTGATGGTGAACAGGTGATGACACCCGCCACTCACTGATCGCCAACCTCCAGAACTGTGAGAGAGAGATGTCCCTTTTTTAAGCCACTCAATCTATGATATTTTGTTATAGCAGCCCAAGCAGACTAACAAGCCACAAGACCAACAAAATTCATGAGAGAAACAATGAGCACTCTCTTTTAAACAAGTATTCTAAAATTTTCATGCCACCAGTCTAGTCAAGGAGATCTAGAGAAATTGTTACAAAATGTTCTTCCATTTTAATCACTTGATCAATGCAGCATAATCACAGGGCTTTATTTTCTTCTTATAGTTTTAGCTAGCAGTGCAATTTAAAATGCCCCAGTTTGCCATCTGCTTCATTTTGACAAGTATAAACCATACCAATAAAAAAAAAAAAGTCTTCGGATCAGCCTTTTTTTTTTTTTTTTTAACAGAAAAGAAGAAATACATGTCTCAACTATGGGTTCTATTTGAGCCACGATGAGGTTTGGCTCTGATTTTCAGAAATCTTTACTCATATGATATCTAAGCAACTGAATTACCCCTTTTATTTTTAAAAAAAAAAAAAAATTTTTTTTTGGTGGCTGGCCGGTACAGGCATCTGAACCCTTGACCTTGGTGTTGAATTACCCCTTTCATCTATTAAGTCAATACTTTTTCTTTTTTTTTTTAATAATAGGGAATGTCAGAATTGTGTAAGTATCCTTGGTAGATGTGGGGATATAAAACTGGATTTCTCAGCTGCCTTCCTGAGACTTGGAAATACATAAGACACAAAGCTAGAGAATGTTTGCTTTCACCTCCCCTAGAAGCATTTACTTTTTACATACCCTGAGAATTAGATCGAGAGCCATTTGTCTAGGTAATTACTCTGATCCAAAAGGATGGTAAAACTTCTTTTATCTCTACAAGTGGGCCAAATGGTTACAGCCAAGAATAAGGCCCTACGCTAAATTCCAATGTGCCAGGAAGATAGCAGTGCTCTCCCTGTGTATTTACAAATGCCCAGAACTTGGAGACATCTTTTTTCTCCCCCCCCACCTTTTTTTTTTTGAGGGATGGCTCCTGCTTTCTGTTTATAAATGGAGAAATTACATAGTTCTCTGTTTCTTGTCTATGGGGTGAAACCTGCCACCCGCATGGAGAAATTCTATTGATTCTCATCTCATTGCCTGTGGGTCTAGGTGTGGGAGACTGCTCATCTTTCTGCAGTATTTTTATATATATACACATCCCACATAACTTTACAGGTGGGCTAACATCTCAAACCTTTCACAGTCTTTACAAAACTGCAGGGAACAGCAGATCTGAGGTCAAACGAGCAAGTTAGAAAGGGACACCCAATAGGAAGCAAACTAGAGCCCTCATTATATTCATATTAATCTTAGAGAAAAAGCTTCCTCAGAGGTGAGAGATGCTTTAGGACTATTAAATTAAAAGATATAATAAAAACATGTCTCAAAACTCCCCAAGTTGCCCCAGGGAGAGTGTGGGCCTCTCAATTCTAGCCCATCCTACCTAACTAGATCTTGTTTTCAAGGCTAAGTTCAGGAATCAGGGTTTTTTTCAGCCCCCTCTCAGCACTACTCCCACCACTAGCTGACAGGGACCCAAGAATGTCCAACTGCCTAAAGCACTGTTTCAGCCCAAAAGAGCTAATACCATTTAAGTCAGACATTGGATGGGTGACTGTGTTGGACTGATCTTTAAAATGGTTTTTAACCTATGAATCTACCATTTTACTATACTAGTATGGAAAAAAAGAAAGTGGAAAATGTACGACACTCATGGCATCTGGATGAAAGTTGGGGTTCGTTACAGGCATTGAACACTAGAGAGGGAAGGAAAATGCTGCACGGACTCCAGGTCACCTAGTTCTGTCTCTTCTTTTCAGAAGAGGGCACCATGGCCCCAAAAGGAGAAAGAATTGCTAAGGCAGCACAGGTAGTGGCAAAACTAAAACTAAAACCAAGATCTCTTGAATCACAAAAGAGTACTTTTGCCATTTAATCACTAAAAATTTGTATTTCCTATAGTGGAAATGGAATGTTCATCACAGCCTAGATAATATAACCTTTAAGTCTTTGTCCAACAAACAACTTTCTGATTGATTTGCATCTCCAAGATATCACAATACTAGTAAAGCACTACCCTGCCTATGACATACAACATTTTAGCCTGCAAATTGATATTAACATGATTTTAATGAGAGGTGTAAGTTTGACCAGCAGAACTCAGTTTTCACTAGAGCCCAACTACCCATGGGAACTAACAAAACCAAGATTTTGAATTCTCAAGATCATTCACAGGATCCAGCAGAGAAGAACATTCTAAGGTAGAACCACCTCCACAGACCTTCTAGACTGCCCTCCCTCAACAATACTACTGCATAAAGGCCTTAGATACTCTCAAACCACATGCTTCAGAGCTAAAAATATTTAACTTGAGAAAAAAGATTAAAGGCTGCAAAGTTGTTTCCTGTTATTCTGGTGGTTTCCATAACTCTCAATACGTTTTCCATCACCTAAGACACTTGTACAACCAGAAGAGTACAAAGAGGAGAATCAAACAAAGCTAGGAGGGATGGAATAAGGTTTTAAATGGAAACTATGTAAAACAAGTTTTAGCTGATTTGGCATTCAAACCTAAGCAAAGCTCAGCACTTGATTAAGTTAGGATTCAAATTCCACTATAAGCCATGATATTCAATTCTGTTCTTGGACCACAAAGCTTAATTACATATCTATTGTTAAGAATAGCTTCTCCACTTTCCTTTTTCCTCAAATGAAGTGATAGAGGTTTTTAATTTTTTATTTGTTTATTTTTTATAAAGGTATTAAATGTCAACAATCTTCAGCACTTTTTCGTTTAAAAATAAAAATTTAAGCATCTTTCAGAGATGATTAATGCCTAGCCTATTTATTCTGACAACACTTGGCTGATACAGAATAGCTGACTGTATTCTGAACGGTTGAATATATATTGGCCTATTGACATACTTTCACGGTTATTTCTTTTGATTCCAATTCAGAGAACAAAATAAAATTCACAATTTTACTATGGAAAGAACAACTGCATATATGTATTTTAAAAGTAAAGGAACTCGATGAGAAGTCTCAGTCTGAAGTTCTCAAACAAATCCTCTGTAACTAGGCCTCACTGTCAATATAAAAAGTCAAGGGCCCCGATGATAATTACATGAGAATTTGACCCAATTTTCCTGAGATTTAAACTCATTCCAGAAGACCCTCTTTCATATCTGCAATTACAGTCCACTCTTAAGTTCATAGCTACTTAAGAGCTGGGCTGGGAAGTTGTGGGTACATCGCTGCTGCATGGTGCAGTAGCAGCCCTCCCCTATCACCCCTGCCTTGTCCCAGTCTGAGACGCCTGTCCTTCTGGTCTCCCCCTTCCACCTTCACTTCAGATTGAGCTACTTTGTCTTCCTGAGGCATTCTCTCCAGGATTATTTAGGGGGCTGTTTCTCGTCCTCTTTTGAATGCCAGCATCTACTAATCTGACAATAGGCCCCACAGTGCCCTTCACAGTTCTCTTGGAAATCTTAAGGAATCTCATGCAAATAGGCCACTAGGTAGACTGCTGTGACATTCCTGAAGAAATATGCGAATTGGACCCCACTGTAACCCTCACAACAGAACCACACTTTTCAATAATCCACACAGAATCTATGAAGCAATTTTTTATACAGATATTTGCTGAGTGCCCAATATCCACACAGATTGTATTTCATGGTAAACACCCTCTGTTTTAGAAATTCTCAAGGACCTGCTGAATTTGGAAGCAAGTGGCAGCCTACTAGGCAGCAGGTGTCATTAAATATAAATGGAAGTATTGAGCTATAACTGTAGGAAAGGTTACACCTCTTCCCTCAGGTTTTTCTCCTCTAGTGAGAATGAGAAACGCTTTGCCAATTATTCATGTCTGGGAATAAGTCAAGTTGACAAGTACTTTTGGAGTGCTGACATTACCCTTGGACTGACTATACATTCAAAAGGCAGAGTCACAGCACCAGGGAAATTTACACAGACTTAAATTCTACCCCCCTGACTTCCATATCTCTGATATGGTGCCAGGGAGTAATTGATTTAAATGATCTGGAAAAAAATTTTTTTACTGCATTATATTACTAAAGATAATGAAATAAAGAAAAGTCCAAAATATGTAAAACTTCTAATGTGGCATCATTAGCTTACTTTATGACTAGATCCAAAGTGGGAGATAAAAGCATATATTGCATTGGCAATCTTAAGACAATCAAGTTTTCTCAACTATGGAGTTTTCAAATAAGACTTTTCCTTCTTGCTGAATAAGAATATTCATTTTGATTTGAACATCACACATTGTATACATGTATTGAAATATAACTTTGTTCCTCATAAATATGTATAACCAATACATTTCAATAAACTTAAAAAAAGAGTATGCATTTTGGTGTTCTAAATAAATTCTACTAAAAATAATTATTTCATATTTTGTGTACTTTACTTGCTGATCACCACACATGCAGACATGGAAAGGAGTGGGACAAACTTACTTCCCAGAATGACTTCAAATAATCATGAATTCTCAGAATCATTCAGTCTTAGGTATGCTTGAAAGGCAAGAAGGCTGCATCAAGTGGGGCTTAAAGTTCCAATAATTGCTTTACCCAACTCTGTGGGAAAACTGAAAATAAATAAAGGGCTTTGGGTGTCTTTTCCCAAGCTTGCTTGTCAACAAAAGACTGGACTATAGTGTTTCTTATTACTCTACTGACTCCCTGTATACTACCTCCAATCTTTAGGGAAAACTGTTCTTTTGATTACATAGGAAAATATTGACTGACATGAAATAAGATTCCTAAAATACTGTTGGATGTTATCCAAACTGTTCTTTTCATACACACCCCTTCCCCACCATATACACAAGAAAGATGTAGGCATTTATATTTGCATGCACACACACAGCCAACTTGCTCTAGTCTTAAAGTGAACACTGGCACTTTCAGCACTGAAAGAAACATTAGTCTGTTGTCTAGAAATAATTAAAGAAAAAATTAAATCACAAATGGAGTCTCCCAAGTGAATGCTCAAAAAAGGACTGAGTTTATAATCAGACATACCTTTAAAATGTTTTTTCTTGACTCTCTTTACTGTCAAAATATCCACGTAGGGGGCTGGCCAGTTAGCTCAGTTGGTTGGAGCATAGTGTTACAACACCAAGATCAAGGGTTTCAATCCCTGTACCAGCCAGCCACCCCAAAAAAAGAAAAGATAAAAAAAGTTATATATCCATGTGTATATCACTGCTTTTAGACTGACCAAGAAAGAGCATAAGGGATCTTTCCGGTGCAATGAAAATGTTCTATATCTTTACAGGGATATGCGTTACATAGGTCTGTGTATTGTCAATACCCATGAAAGTGTGCACATAGGATGTGTGTATTTCACTGTCTGTAAATTTTATCTAAAAACAGAACTATTAGGAAATATGGAACTCTCGTGAATAGGTTTACTTTTTGCAATGGCATGGAATTGTGATTTTAAAGCTACTATTTTCTGTGTATTTCAGGCTTGAGTGAATGATTACATATATTGAAATAATGGCACACAGGTTCCTCACTGTTAGAGAAGTCACACACACACACACACACACACACAGAGAGAGAGAGAGAGAGAGAGAGACAGATATAGGGAAGATGAGAATGTAACCTTTGATGCTGGACTGGAACTGCTGGTCTCAAATGTGACCTTATGTATGAATACGTGTTATATAAAATACATATAGTGTATTATAAAATACTCAGGATAATACTTTCTGAGAGGAATATCATTTTACTTACTAGCTTGGTCTTCTGAACAAGTGCTACAACTGGTAGCAAGCAGCACACCTAGCTACCAGACCTTGGTTTCTAAATATCACTATCCACTAAAAGACACCTGGGCTCTTTGGAGAAAAAGCTAATTCTAAGATCAGGGAAGAGAAAATACAAATGGGCCTGGAATATCTTGTTGCACCAAAAAGTAAAGAAGTACTCAAAGAATGACAGGGAGACATCAAAAAGATGCAAAAGTCAGACTGAAGGGGTTCCCACAGGCCAAATCTAGGAAAATATGACAGTCACAATAAATAATGACAGTAAAAGAGAACTCATTCAGTAAAATAAGTTACTCTTGATATTGGCACTCAGAATTTTTTAAATTTTGGAATTGCAGATAAGGGATTGTGTACCTACACTGAAAAGGATTTTGACTATGTTAGACAAACTTTACCTAATTGTACAGAGTTTCCAATCAGCTATTTTGTACCACACATCTAATACAAAAACGTGAGCAACAACAACCCCAAAAAAAAAAAAAATCTGGGGTAAACAAGGATTCAGCAGTAGAAGATAATAAAACCTCTCATTAATATCTTCAGAGATAAGAGAAGACATTGCATCCACAAAGCAAGAACAGGACATTATTTTTTTTTTAAGGAGGAAATTCAGCAAATAAAAAGAGAATTCTTAGAAATTAAAGAGTTAACTAGCAGAAAGGGGAACCTTAAAAAAAAAAAAACTAAAATTTAAAAGATCAGGCTAAGAAAACCTCCCAGAAAGTAGAAGAAAAGACCAAGAAATGGAAATTAAGAGAAAAAGATTAGAACAGTAGAAAAGTAGAGGATTGGTCCTGCAAGCCCAATATCCAAATAATAGGAGTTCTAGAAAGCTCAATTACAGGAGAAAGAATGGAGGCAATAAGCCATTAAACAAACAAATCCCAGACCTGAAAGACACAAGTTCCCAGAATGAAATTGGGCCTACCAAGTAGCCAGCATAATGATGAAGACATCTGTCTAAGATCTATCTTTATGAAATTTCTGAACACCATGGACAAAGAAGAGATCCTACAAGCTTTCAAACAAAACAAAACAAACACAGGTTTTATAGTGAGGAACAAAAATCATAATGGCATTGGACTTAAGAACAATGGAAGCTAAAATATAATGGAGACATGCCTCCAAAATTCTCAGGAAAACGCTGTCCCATCTCAAATTCAATATGCAACCTATACAACCAAACTACCCAATGCAATCTTAAAAAATATCTATCATTCATATATACCCCCTACCCCAACATCTACTGGAAGAGGTACTCTTCCAAATTGAGTGAATAAACCAAGAAAGCTGTCTAGGCATCAGGATCCAACATGGGTGAAGATGATGGCGAAGGGTGAAAACTAGGTGGCGGCTATGCAGTAGACAAGAAGGGCATGTCAGAGGCTCCAGAAAAGATTTCTTCAAGAAGATAAAACTGAAAGACTTCTTAAGAAGTTTCAATGTACTGGGAGGAGATTTTCACAGCTAAAGGAACATTTGAGATTGCAATTACTGAGTGGAATGAAGAAAACTAAGCGCAAGTGTGGGTGCACGCACACCAGCCATTTTTAGCTTTGGGCGAGACAAACCGTGTGTGAAGAAAAGCTAATCATGGTTTTAACAAAGGCAGCCCTGAATACTGCCCTAAGATGATAACACTTTATAGAGAGAGGGGAGACAAACGTGGGGCAGCAGTGAAGACAATTAAATCGTCATCTTCAATAGAGGTCAACACAAAATGCCTAAATCTGAAATACCAAGTGAGAGCAATAGTAGCATATCATTTAAGCCATGAAGGTAAATGAAACTTATCAGCTAAGAGTAGAAAGTGCTTGCTTCTAGGGAGTGTGGAGGCCCACTGTTTCTCACAGCAATTTGTACATCTATTTGACTCATAATGTATGCACATACAATAAAAATAAAAATTGAATTTTAAAAACTCGTTTATTTTTTTCCTTCACTCCTTTTACATGGGATTTCCAAAAAAAAAAAAAATAGAGAGAGAGAGAGAAACTCAATTTTTAAAATCCCATAAAACAGCTAGGTAAGACATAGAAATTACATTAGATTTAGTTTTCTCTGTTCTAATCAAACAATATTTTAAAACAGGAGTAGAAAGGACTTAAATTATAAGCAAACAAAAGCAAAAGTAAGCCAATTATAGAGCAACAATTGTAAACACATTACTGTTCATAGAATAACTTCATATATACCCCTGTTTTTACACATCTTCAAAGTTTTTTTAATAGGTAAAGAAACTGCAGATTAGAGGGTTATTCCCTTACTCTTAAAGTTAAGAGAAGAGAAAAAAGACTTATGATATTACTCTTTGCATAATTCTAACAGAGTTCCAACAGAAAATCAGCTTTTAAGAATATGCTCTCCTCACAAAACAACAAAAACAAAACAGGTAATTGATATGAACGTGTCTTAACAGGAGTATTTCTCTCTAGTTTAAAAAAAGGAACAATGCGGGGAGTCTACCACCCAGACATATTGGTTGATGGTAATTTTTTTGGATCTGCATCAACTAGAGGGAAGAAACACAAGATGTTCCTAGCAATCTTATCTAAGATGTGATAAGGCAGTTCTAAATAAAGGCCATGTCTGAGAAAGAAATGTGCGGATTCCCGCACAGTCAGGCAGATGGACAAAGGTCAGTCAGGTACACAATACATGTTGAGCACCTCTGTGACGAGTGCTATGCCAGACCTGGGATACAAAAGTGAACAGGAGGTGACATCTGTCCTCATAGCTCTTACTCATCAGGAGGCCTTAAGAAAGACCACCACCAGAAACATGACTCCAGCAAGCTGCAATGAAAACTCACCCAGGAATTCATGGGAACAACATCAGTAAAGAGACTCAATTCAGTAAAACAGAGTCTGTACCTGTGCCTCAGTTTCCACAACCCAGTTTAAGAGATGGTGACTAAAATGAAGGTTATTTGTAGGATTCTGCCCAAGATCCCTAAACCTAAGGGCTTTCTCCAGTACTTTAAGCAAGTGAGGTTACAGCTGAGGTACCTGGCACGGGATCCATATCTGCAGAAAGAGGGAAAATACTTACAGAAGTCCCAAGCATTTCCCAGATTAGAGTGAACCAAGTGTTTTTCTGCAGACAGACTCCCTTGAAAGTTCTTCCTAGTGAGGAGATAAAAGCCAGCATGTAGATAATGAGCTAAACCAAGGAGTCAAACCAACTCTGCCCTGCGTTCTGGCAAATAGGGTTCTCTGGGAACATCCACCCTAGTCATTCACACAAGGAGGAATTATTGGGCCAGGCATGGCCTTAACCTTGAGGCAAAAGGAGTGCTTAGATTCCACCTTCCAAAGAAATTTATGAGGGCATCAGTAGCCATCATTTGGAGAACCATCAGAAGAATGCCAGCATGGTTACACAAAGGTAATCTCAAAAAGCACGATGTACTGACATTAAAGACGACAGGCATTTAAGTCCTGGCAGCCTTGTTGGGTCTGTTATTGTACTCACAACACCTTTCTGCCTTTTTTTGCAAAAGCACCACTACTATCAATCAATGGTTTTCAAAGCATGTTCTAAGAAATCCATGGAGGGGCCCTACAAACCTGGTGGGGGTGGCCAAAAGGAAAGGTTAAACAGAGCAGAATCTGGAACTCCAACACCATTTACCACTTTTGCCCATTTTATTTGTTTTATGTTTTGGATTTTATCCAAATGCAGCCCTTGAAAACAAGATTCCACTAACTAAACCTGAAAATCTTTTAATTCTAAGTTGTTTATACCTTGTTAAATTCCTGATGGTTTACCACAGTACTCATAAACGGGGGAGCAAATAAACTGGCAACCATAACATAATTCTAAAAACAACCTTTAAAAGAGCAATGTTAAAATGCAACTTTAAAAAGTCACTTTTTAAAAAGAACAAATGTAAAAAGGCATTTCTCAACCTAATCAGAATATCAAATGTGAAATTCCAACAAAGTATCTAGATCAAGAGGATCTTCTAATTTAATGTTTTTTCTGATTATTTGAACAGTTCAGAGTATCATCTTTCAGAAAACATAAATTTACTCAAGGATTTAAGGAATTTTATGTGAGAATCTGATATGTGACTGAGAACTATTATATAAACACAATTGTACAGCTGCATTATGGAATATTATGTAACTGCTGGAGTGAGCAGGACTGAAGCCATGCTGGGATTTAAAACCATATGGACTCTAAAAGATTTTTAAAAGACACAGTTTTTCTCTTGGCATGCATTTCTCGGAGTTCCCTCTTTTCCCATGGTTATTTGATATTTTGAACCTTGGTTATGAGGTAAGATGACTTTATTACATGAACGTAAAGTTATTTTCCAGTCAGCCTGAAGCTGCAGACTTGCATTTGCTACCCAGACCCTGAGATAAAGATGGGAGCAGAAACCAAATCAAGTCTTGGCAAGACATTCCACCCGAAACCTTGCATGAAGCCTGCATAGCTCATGTGCCCCTCCCCTCCTGCTTTTCATATTCTCACGTTCCATTCCCTTAATCCCCTCTTTAAAAACTCCTCAGTAAACCTGAGTCTTTGATATAGCTTTAGCCTGGCCATTCTCCTTCAGGTTTAGCAGAAAGATGGGTTAGCCTAATATCTCTCTTCAGGTCACTGGTATTCCTGAATAAAAGCTGACTTCCATCTTCACCAACATTTGACTTTTGAGTGGTTTTTTTTGTCTAGGGGCAGGCAGCTAGACTTATGAGTTTGGTATCAATTTGGGGGAGCCTCAGCCAAAAGCTAAGTGTGCCCTATAACATAACCATTAAAAATTATGTTTATTAAGAGTTTTACTAATATACTAAAAACTGCACAAAAACTTTTAAAAACTTTACGATGTATCTGATGTAATAAGTTTGATATGAAATTTATCAATAGCTATGGTTTGAATGTCCCTGCCAAAACTCATGCTGAAATTTAATTGCCAATGTATTGGGAGATGGGGCCTATAGGAAGTGATGCGGTCATGAAATCTCCACCCTCACTAATGGATTAATGCCATTATCACAGATAGCAGTGGTTAGTTATCATGGGAGTGGGCTTCTGAAAAAAGGATAATTCAGTCCCATTTCTCTCTGTCTTGCATGCTCACTTCCACCTTCTGCCCTTCTGCAGTCGTACGACCACCTCACCAGATGTTGGCACCATGCTCTTGGACTTCTCAGTCTCCAGAACCGTGAGAAATAAATTTCTTTTTTCTGTAAATTAGTCTGTGGTATTCTGTTACAGCAGCAGAAAACAGACTAAGGCATCAACATTTTCATTTATACCTCATACTCAAGATTATAAATATTCTCCCACATATTCTCCTAGTACATTCATAGTTTTCTGTATTGAGTTTTTCAAACCATATAAAATTTATTTTGTGAATGTATGAAGTATGAATATACACTTCTCTATTGCTGCAAAAGGATAATCAATTATCCCAAAACCACTGACCAAATATTCTTCCCTTTTCTTAGTGATCTGAAATATCACTTTTACAATGTATTAAATGCCCACTAATTAATATATAGTCTATTTCTCTAATCATTCTTTTAGGTCCTGATCCATTCAGATATTTCTGGATTAATGCTACTGTTTTAATGATGACTGTCTTAGATGACATCTGTTAGGACAAGTCCCTTCTCATTGTTCTTTTATCAAATTCTTCTGGTCTGTTCTATTCTTTTTCAAGTGAATTTCGAAGTTAGTCTATAAGTGTTCATGAAAAACCCTATAGCATTGACTTTATAGGTTGATTTATAAGTCATTCTTTATATTCCATTCAGTCCCCACAAAAATAGAGCTACCAAAATTGATAGACATGATTTAAAACAGGTGTTTAAAAATGAAAGCCAAGATCGTGGAAAGCTATCATAGAGAGGCACAAAATTTGGCCCTTGTCTTATTGATTGGCATGACAGGAAAAAAGGTTAGGCTGACTTACTTCACACTTACAACCTAACAGAAAGATGTCAGCTTGTCAGGGGAGGAATTTTTGCTAACACTGAACTAAGAAATGTAACCTTTCATAGGAGATGAAAATAAGAAATGGAATCTTCAATTTAGGGGAGCGGAGAGTTGCAGTAACACCAAGACTTTCTTTCACATGATCATTTCCAATATCAAACTTTGCTAAAAGGTGATGGTTTTAGCATCAGAATGCAAATATCAAAATCTCCAGAGCAAACACAGAAATGTCCGTTTAGCTGATACAGAGTAAAACGCAATGGAGTTCAGTGACTCAAACACCAACCTTATTCTCATTGTAGTCACACAGGAATCTCTCAGCTACTGCCCAAGGAAACAGAATGAGTTACCAGACGATTTGCATTTTCATAGCAAAACGAGAAATATCTATTGGTCACAAAATTTCACCCTCACTTTGATGTGTCATCCTTTAGCATGATATTTTAAAAGATAAGACACAGGTGATACATTTTGAAAGATGTATCATGAACATGCCAGTTCAGCCACAATTTACCTTGTCCTTCAGTTAGGACACTAACAGGAAGAGGCCATCACAAAATTGTCATTTGGTTTCTACAACTGTAAAGGTAAAGGATACTACTGAACTAAGTAGTTAAAACTCCTTAAATGAGAAATACGTGAACCTTTTTAGATCTGTCCATTAGATGCTGGATGAAATTCTGTTTCTGTATTTTAGATCACATCATAGCCATTAACCATTTACGATTTTGCTTCTAATTATTTCAAATCTATCAACTGAAATAGCTAATAAGTTTTCATTTCCACAGTGATAATTTTTTCAATACAATAAAGGTAGCAAAATTACAACTTACAACATCTGAGAAAAGAAATGCTTCTGAATTTAACTCATGTACAAAGCTTCCAGCATAGGCTTTTATCTGTTATTTTTATATGTATCCATTTCTTAGAAAAAGTTAAGATTTTGATTTCAATAATTATGCGACACTTAAAACACAGTTTTATAAACGAGTCATTTAAAGGCTGTTTCTTACTAAAATCTAGAACTAGTTTTTAGAGAATATTTGCATTCTCATAAACTTTTGTTTCAAGCTTGTTATATAAAAGTAATTTTTTTTAAAAAGTTCTACGTTCCTTTATGAGGATTTGGTCCATTGTTTCTTCCCTCACCTAATTGCTATTTTCAGTTAGACTTGAACTATTACGTTTATTTTGACCCATTCTCTGAATAAATTTACAGTTGACTGTAATACAAAATCTTTTCTACTTGGCAGTAGTGAGGATTCTCACAATGACCCATAGGTGTCTTTGAGTGAATTTAAAAGTTGGCTCCCCTTCCTCAGATACATTAATGGTCATTTGCCAGAAAAGCATCATAAATTTACCCATTCACATATGAATGCCACCTTTTACATGTAGCACCCCTGAGTAAATGCAAAACCTAACTCTACATGGAGGTCCTCTTTTGCTTTAAATATGAGATTTAATCACAATCTCAACAACTAAAATATGAAGAAAAAAGCCATACACTTCAAGTTTCAAATCCACAACTACGCATTTTAAAGTACAGAACAAAAGTAACACACATAGTCCCTGACTTTGGAGAATGTCTAACTGAATTAGCAAGTACAAATCATGGAAAAAATCATGCTCAGTAACAATGAAGATGATAGAATCAAGTGTTAAGGAGGACAGCTGTTAAGGAATATTGGAGGCAGGATTCCAATGGACAAGATCTAGAAATGAAAACAGAAGAAAACTGGGATAGGAAAATCCCAGAACCTTCAAACAGCAAGCTGTTTTTTCTTGCTACTTCTCTTGATTATTGTCACCATGCAGGACTTAAGAGGATTTCCTTCACAATACTAATCTTGGGTTTGCCCAAGTCTAGTGTATTATCTCTGTGCTCCAAAAAAGAGAGAGAAGAAAAATGGGGCAATGTAGTTTATTGAAAGTACGGAATTCATTATGAGGATCGGGATTTAAGTCTCAGCTCCACTACTTACTAATTGCGTGAATAACTTATTTAACTTTTCTGGGCCTCAATTTTCCCATCTATAAAAGATAAATATCTGTATGATGAGGCCATGCAGAAATTACATGAGAGCTTGTGTACAGAAAGTACTTTATTTAAGAATAAGTTATTCTTAAGAGTTATTAAATTTTCATATATTGATCAATCATTCAGATTTCAAGAACTACATTACTATGTATTATACATTATTATGTATTATTATGAGCATTTAAGAGGATAACTTTAAATTTAATACCCTGAACTGTTTTCTTTGAAGGAGAGATGAGAAAGTGATTTTAAGTGACAGGAGACAGCTTTGTACTAGTTTAACTATAATCTTGCTACAAATATGATACTGACTCAAATTGTCTTTTTAAGTTCCTTGCCCAATATTCTTGGATTATCTGAAGTCATACTTAACATTTCACTGACTTTGCAAAGAATTAAAGTCTCTTTTAATTAATTAACCTGATTTCCTCTTCTGTAAAGCCAATTGCTTCTTTTTTTTTTTTTTTTTTAAAAAAAGATGACCGGTAAGGGGATCTTAACCCTTGTCTTGGTGTTGTCAGCACCACGCTCAGCCAGTGAGCGAACCGGCCATCCCTATATGGGATCCGAACCCGTGGCCTTGGTGTTACCAGCACCGCACTCTCCCGAGTGAGCCACGGGCCGGCCCCCAATTGCTTCTTTTGGAGGAAAAAAAGTACAGTTTATTTGGAACTTTATTCAGCAATTTATCTGTTTATTTCAAAATCTTTGAAAAAGGTTTTAGGAAACTTCTTACTTTTATAGCATAAACAAGTTTTCCATATGAAATTGGTATGACTAGGTCATCTTTGTGGTACCTTTTAAAATTTAATCTCATACCTCTCGTAGAATTCAAGTATGCATTTCAGAGTACGAAACGATCAAGTTTTAGCAATATTCAAAGCTCTTCTTCAATTGAATCAACATAAAAAAATCAAAGCCTGAAATATACTGTTTTGTTTTTTTTTTTCAAAGTAAGAGACAATATCTCCACAGTAAAACAGACTAGCTATTAGGAGTGTAGGCCTCAGAGGCAACAGGAGGGGTTTGAGTGTAGTTCTTCATCAGCTCATCAGTAAATAGAGGGTAATATTAGCAGTTACCTCCAATAACTGCAAGGAGGGGGGCTGAGTAAGAAAGAGAATACGACATTGTCTGGCACATGCTAAGTAATCTTTATAGCTATTATTATAAATATTATTATTAAATAAAAGGAGTGACTTCAATAGCTGCTGGTATAAAAAATACTTACAGGCTTGACATTGAAAAAATTAGCTCCTTCATTACAAATGACTGAATAAAGCATCTGAAGTCTTAACCTAGACTGAGAATTTTGCAATTTCAGTTTTAATGAATGTTAGAATGTTCATGTTTAAAGAAACCATGAAGAAGTAATTTCTGAGTGAGTATGTGGCTTGGCCCTTCACTCAGGGTTGCAGTCACAGCTCTTCCTCATTGGCCCCCTCCCCAATGCTAGTCCTGAGTTACTACACCACCTCTAGTGGTTCCCCTGCACCCACACTCTGTGAATAATTCTTTGTATATAAACTCTCCTCTAATTAGTGTATCCTAATCTGAGTGGGCCATCTGTTTCCTGTTGGGACCATGAATTACACAATCACTTTACACTCTCGCAGTCCAGAAGAGTTCCCACATCATTCCATGCTTTATGCTTTGAGTATTATCTTTGTTTTTCTTTGCCAATTTGATAGGTTAAAAAAAGGAAAATATTACCTCTTTGTCCTATTGTTTTTGCATATCTTTGACTATCAGTGAGGCTGACAATTTTTGTTTATCCACATTTTTATTCCCTTTTCTGAGGATCACTCATGTCCTTTGTCCATTTCTCTATTGAGATCTTAGTGTTTTTCTTATCAGTTTGAATGATCACTTCATATATATTTGAATGAAGGGAAGAAACACCTACTTGACTTAAGCAAGAATGGAAATTTACTGTAATGACATAGAAATGTCTCTCAGATAGCCTAAATAAAAGGATTTAGTAAAACCACAGGTGTGGACTAGAATCAGGGACTGGAGGGTCACAGTGAGGTTGTAAAGTCCTCTTGATCCACATTTCATTCTCCTTCTCTCTGCACATCAGTGTCATTCTGCTTATCACTACAAAATGATTTTCACTGCTTCCTGGTGCACATTGTAGAAATAGTCCCCACCAAACAGCTGCAAGTATAACTCCACTATTCAAAAGAGCAGGCAACAGCGTTGGAAATCCTGGACCTAATCCAAATTCCTGCGTCAGGTGGCCAGCTGAATGAGTGTCATGTGCTGTGATGGCCAATTCTGCTGAATCATGTAGGTAAGAGTGGAGATGTTCCCAGAAAAGCAAGGTGACAAGCATAGCCTACAAAGTTGTTTTC
The DNA here is from genome assembly GCF_027409185.1 of Cynocephalus volans. Classification (NCBI taxonomy): domain Eukaryota; kingdom Metazoa; phylum Chordata; class Mammalia; order Dermoptera; family Cynocephalidae; genus Cynocephalus; species Cynocephalus volans. The sequence goes on along the minus strand of NC_084468.1, from coordinate 95,724,806 downwards.
TAAAATATATTAATAATTTTAATGGTTACTGTTGTGTCTGTGAAATACCATTTTCTAACGTCTAATAGCTTTAAGTAAATGGGATAATTGTAAACATTAAGATATTTCATCCTAATTTAGTGCCAAAGGTACATGCAGGAGTACAATTTCTCTCCAAGAGAGCTTATACTCTGATATCAGTTTTCACATAATGGCAAGCATAACAACAACTGTTGATTACAATGCTTAGTCATTGGCACAAATTCAGACTCCACTAGTTAAATAGAAACACAATCCCACTAAATAGAATAAAATAATTAAATGAATCTGTCTGGATTCATTATAAAGTGAATTTCATATGCAAAGGAGGGCTATAACATGTTAGTAGAGCAGCCAAGTTTAAACTCAAAGGAATAAGAGTTATGAGCAGCACACCTGTGCTGCTTGAGGGCAAAACCTCACAACAAACATTCTAAACCCAAACCTTTTACAGAAAGATTAATAATATATATTTAAAAAGGCTAAAACAAAATCACTCCAACTTAATAGTTATTACACTATAAACAATCTACATCTTTTTCTTGGTGGAGGAGGCAGATAGTAAGGAGTAAGCAGAGCAAGGGATAAACTGCAGTGGATTAATTTTTAGCTAGGTATCTGAGTTTAGCAATCTCCAAACTTCAGTGGTTTCTGACTTTGTGATGGATATCAAACCCAGGGGTATCTAAGGGACATCAAAGAACATTCGAGATGAAAGGAACCTTAGAGATCAAGATCATCTCCCCTTACCTTCCATTTCGATCTGGGCCAGTCCCAGGTCCCAAATACCCCTACTCAAGTCAACTTCTTGGCTTCTCAGTAATCCACCTTTATCTTCCTATCTATTCAGTCTAACTTCCTTATGCACTTAAAAGCCTCATACATTTTTTGGATCTCTACGTTTATCCTCTATTAGTCTATTTCTGTTGCTAATAACAGAATACCTGAAACTGGGTAATTTATAAAAAAAATGAAATCTATTTCTTACAGTTTTGGAGGATGGGAAGTCTATGGTCTAGAGGTGCATCTAGTGAGGGCCTTCTACAGCAATGCAAGATATCACATGGCAAGAATGGCAAGAGCAAGAGAGCTAACCTTCTTACTTGCTCTAATTATAAAGCCAGCAGAACCATGCCCATTACTCTGAATGGATCGATCCATTCACGGGGCCACAGTCCTCACAATCTAATCACATCTTAAAGGCCCCTTTCAAATATGGTAATTAGATTTCCTACCCTCTTAACACTGTTACAATGGAGATCAAGTTTCCGATACATGAACTTTTGGGGGACACATCTGACCCATAGCATATCCAATCCATCTTTGGTTTGGATTCTGTGTTCCTGTAACAGCCAAGCACTACTTCCCTGATTTCTGTTCTAGGTTATAGAACTGTATTCAAAAGTAGTGCTCCTTTACCAGGCCCTGCCCACAGTCTAGCTCTGCCTCCCATCCCACCTTGGCTTGGCCAGCTTGGCCATGCTCACAAGTGCAGCTGCTATTTTCAAGTAAGTACTGCACAGTGGTACCTCATTCCTCCTGTGATGGTTGTTAATGTACTGCCTGTCCACTCCAAATTCACCCATTTTGACTGTTCTGTGAAAATGTATCTGGGGCCTTTAAATATTTTTCCTGTGCTGGCTTGCACTGAAGTTCTGTCAGTAGTGGGCACCTGTGAGACACTGAAGAAAGAAAAAGGGTTTTGCTTCCTGGTTCTGGTGTGTTCACTTGGTAGGCTCCTGTAGCACAGACATAGGTGGATTAGTCTCTGTATTATATTATATACTAAGACACGTTTTACTCTAAGATGCAGTTAGTTAGCATTTTCAACCATCTTAAGTACCTAATATTTCCTTTTTAGACCATATTTATAATAAACTAGCCTATAAAATGCCACTAAATTCATATACTAGATATGCATGGTATTTTTTATAACTTTTACTATTGCTCTTTAATGACCACAATTCTTCCAAAGGAAGGCCTTCCTTAAAACCATATTTGTCAGCATCTTTTCTCAGCTATACTTTTTTTTCTTCCTTATCAGGTGTCATTGCATAAACTTGAATTCTGGCCTCAAATTCTAATTGAACCATTAAAATGTATTTCTCTCTTCCTTAGCTTAGAGTGTACAAGTGAGACTATACCCTTTTCTATTAGTTAAAGCCCAGAGAGCAGCTTATAATGAACCCAACAAGGTATCAAATGTTTCTCCCTCTTCCAGTCCAAATTAAAAATGCTGAAATTTCACAATTTCTTTTTTAAAGTTTTTCAGGGAGAAATAGTTTCCCTGTAAATCTATTGCTAAGAAACACCTATAAGTGAGATTCAATAGTGCCTAGAAAATTCAGTAACCCCCAAAACAAAACAATCCTGTCTATAGCCAAGGGGACTATGGCAGATACAGTTAAATGTCCACTAAAATCCATCCTTCCTTCTTCCACAGTATCAAGTTTTAGAGGGAATGTGGCTCCTGGCCAGGACTACATCCCTCAGCCAGCTTGCAGCTAAATGTGGTCATGTGACATATTCAATGAAATATTCAATGGAACATGAGCACAAGTGACATGTAACACCTCCAGGCCTAGCCCATAATACCTTGAAAGACTAAAAAAGCCTCTGTGCTTTTTTGACTTTGGAAGCCATGTGTAGAAAATGACAAACAGGTCAGCTTAGGTTCCTGAATGACTGTGTGGAGTAGAGCTACTGCTTGACCTATAAAGCTCACCACAGAACCAGAAAAAACTGGCTTTAAGAATACAGAAGTTGGGAGTTCCAGTCAAGATGGCAGAATAGACGGTCCCAGCATCACTCTCTCCCACAAATCAATGAATTTACAACATAAAAATGTAACATCAGCCAAGCTGGGGCCACTGGAGTTCAGGTGAAGAGGAGGAGAGACCTATGGAATTCATGAAGGCAGGAGAAACCACAATGAGAGAAAGAAAAAACTGCTCTCAGTGTTTCGGGCTGCAGCTGCTTTAATGCTGGAGCACATGGAGCAGGAGCTGGTAGAGCCGCAGCTGTGCCCTTTAGATGGAGTTACTTGGAAGCGGAAGGTGAGAAGAGGACTTTGGTGGTCCCCAGGACAGCAAGACCACTAATAGGGTTCCTGTGGACCCATGCAGGAGCCCGAGGAGCTGAAAAAGGGGAGCCATTCAGAGGCCGGTTAGTCAACGCAAGGGACCAACACAGGGCCATCCCACGAGAAGTGTTTAGAGCATGGGCAGTGGGGGAGGCGGGCCCACCGGGAGAAAACTGGGACACAGCAAGGATAGCCGATCCACCCCTCAATCAGCGCAGGACCACTCAGAGGAGACTGGTCAGGAATGCAGAATTGCATGGGGTCCAATTTGATGAAAAAACTCAGGCCCAGATCAGCGTTTCTACACAACCCAGGTGCACCGAGTCTCTGGAGAGCCAGAAGTACCTATAAGGTCAACCATTAAACTCTGAGGTACACAAAAAGCCTTCCCTAGGAAAACAGCAGCAAAGCAGCAATTTACTCCAACACACGGTTCAAGTACTGGTTTCCCACAGGAAGCTCCCCCACTTTAGAAGTAAGCAAAGGACAAAAAATTAGTTCTGGCCCAGGCACACCACCAATGCCTTGGGGCCCACCAGGGGACATGAGGCATGGAGCCAGGGGCAGGACCCCCACCCACAACCACTCACACAACCAGCACCTTAGGGCCCTGCACAGGAAACCGAGGATTGGAGCTGGGACTGGACCCCACTCCCCCATCCAGGCACACCACCAATGCCTCGGGGCCTGCCCGGGGACCCAGGGCTAGCGGCCGGGGATCAGAACCCTTCCCACATGCAGGCACACCAAGACAGCACCTCAGGGCCCCACCCAGGGGTCAAACTGTTATGCTCTGTAATATATATTACATCCATGTATTGGTTATTCTTCTCTTTCAGGTTTTAACCATGGGTAACTACGCGTGGGGCTTTCTAAGAGCCTCCAACAGGATTATCTCACAGTGTCTCAATCTCTCCATTCGGAGACTTTTGTTGGGCTGGTCAGCTGCTGGACAAGATAAGGCATAAGCAAAGCTCCTGTAACACAGAAACCCAAAAATACCATGGGACTCAAAAGAAATGTTTGTTTTTCTAGTAGGTAGGCAGTTGAGGACAAGTGAGATGACCTGTAAGTCATCCAGGTATCCACGTCTCCTCTATCTGGCTGCTCCACCATCCACTAAAGAGTTGAATGCCTCCACAGGTATGAGCTGGCTCACCCCTTCTACATCTGCATTCTAGCCAATGTGAGGGGAAAAAAGGAAGAAGAGAGAAATCAGCCTCCTAATTAAAGATGTAAACTGGAAGTTGTACTTATCACTTTCATGTCATGTGGGATATCCAGAATTTGGTTACATGCCCATACCTGACTGCAAAAAAGGCTAAAGAATGTAGCATTTGGGAATGTTCCAATATGGTAGAGCCGGAGTGACAAGATTAGATATGACTGAGGAAATAAGCCACAAAGTAAAAGGACATCATGTATTTTTCAACCTAATCCATCCCCGATCTAATTTTTTAAAGCAGTGTTTCTCGAATTGTATTCAGTGGACCACTATTCTGGGAGAACTTACAGAAAATGCTGTAGGATAAAAGAGGTCTGCAATCAAACTCTTTCCCATCCTCCAAGTATCCCAATGCACATTAGCAAAGTAAAAGTCCCAAAAGTTTGTAGTAAAGGAACCCATTTAACTTGGTATGGTTTAGCCTAGAGTTTTTCAAACTTGTAAGAACAGATTTGTTTTTCTGGAATATCTATTAACATCCTAGGAAACATTTTCTGTAGGATATCAGTTTGTGACACAGTTTAATAAGCATAATTTCTATATTATAAGATTTTAATATGATGTCTAAAACTAATGGAAGTCAAGGACCACACTTCAAAGATAATACTTCCTGCAGTCTGATCAGAGTGCTTACAAGCACCTTAAACCCCTTTCAGACTCCTTTCTCCATGCTTCTGCTCTTTCTTCACGTCAAAATATGTCTGCTAGGCCGGCCTGTGGCTCACTTGGGAGAGTGTGGTGCTGATAACACTAAGGCCACAGGTTCGGATCCCTATATAGGGATGGCCGGTTAGCTCAATTGGGAGAGCGTGGTGCTGACAACACCAAGCCAAGGGTTAAGATCCCCTTACCGGTCATCTTAAAAAAAAAAAAAAAAACTCTGCTAAACCCTTAGCCTGCTCTGCTCTCAGAGCTTGGCTGAAGTCTCTCCTCTTTTCATCTCCACAATTTCTAATGATGTTCCTTCTCTGAATTCTTCTAGTATTTACTATCTCTAATATTTATTTGACCCTCATGAGCCAACTACGGAAAGAACACATATCTCTCTTATGTATAGGTACCTTGTCTTCCACGTAACTTTTAAGCACTTTGTGTGCAAGCCTCCAGACTTAACATGAATCGCCAAAACTCCTCCACTGAGATCCTGGGGTTCAGGCAAAAGGCAAAACCCATTCTAGGTGCAAGGGAAATATGGGCAATTAAAATGTAACAGACTTGGACCTAACTATGAAAGAACAGAAGCATGAGAAGCCTTATCTAAAACTCACAGTAAACCAACATAATCAGGGTGAGGGAAATAGAAGCCAAAGTTTGAGCTAAAACATTTTTAGGAACCTGGGCAGAACCAGGTCTTGGAACTGGTCAGGGTGAGAGCAGCACAAGCGATGGCAAAGGCTCCAGTCACAGTTGGAACCTCCATTACAATCCTATTTATCCATGCTGGCCCCAAATTCCAGAAATATTGGGAAAATGGCCACAGTCTCTGCATGGATCCTCTAAATTTTCTTTTCTTTTCTTTTTTTTTTAATTCCTATTCTTACTCAAAGATTTCAGATTCTAGGCTGCTTAGATGAATGGCAATGACCATGCTGGGTTACCCACCAGTATTCGAACATTCAACAGTATTCAACAAACTTTGCTATGCACCCTGAAGGGCCTCTTTTTATGGGCCCCCAGGCATTGGAAGACCAGTGGATGATAATCTCATTCAGGGCAACTTCATATGTCAAAGAAAATTATGCCCCACTTCTGGAATGGTAATGGAGGTGGTGTTACTAAGAGGATCTGCAATGTTTCCTAATATCAAAAATTACATTAATTACAAAATAATTAATTTGGATTATTTTTCAAAGGTCAGTTTTATATTTTGCCTAGGAGCTGTGTCTTACAAATAAACATATTTTATAATTGATCTTTAAGTTAATGCTCTAAATTATTTAAATTGTAATGATTAAACTTTGAGTGCTAACACTAATTATTGGCAGTCACAAAGCAGCACTTTTTGAATTTAAAACAAACATGATTTAATTCTCTGAGAATCCCTTTTAGAAAAGTTCCTTGTCTATGAAGAAAAATACTGCTTTCTTCACACATAAACAATCATTCTAAATCAACACCACACTTTAAGAATACCCAAGAAAGTACCTATATGCCAGGCTGTCCAAACAGAATTTATATGTTTAGTTGAATCATGTTACTTATGTCCTTTGAAAATCCTGATATGAAAGCACTTCTAATGTAAAACAATTAACCAAAATATGATTTAAGACTACTGTTTGCTTTTAATGAAAAATACAATATGAATAAGGTTATTCTGGTTAACTTTTTAAAAATCTTCAATTTTTTAAGGTTCATATAACAAAAAGTGGATAAGAATGCTTCAGGTTTTCCCCTACTAGATTAAGTGGAGAAGAGGAAAATGAAAAGCCATGAAGAGAACATACCATTAAGGAACTCTACATAATATTTCATTCTTTATCATCCATTCACTTATCCTCTGTGCAATAAGTATTTATTACGCACCTACTTTGCCAGAGCAGAGGTGGCCAGAAATGGAGAAGATAGTTTTGACCACAAAGTGCTGAAAATCCAGGTTGAAAAATCATATGGGCACAACTAACTTTAATGCATGGTCAAATGATTGAACGCTGTCAGTACTGTGGGGTTAAAAGAGAAAGTGCAATCAACTCAGCCTGCAGAGATCTGCAGAGACATCAAAACTGGGGTAAACTGGGGTGGGGGTAGGTGGCTACTGGAACTCAGCCTTGAAGGAAGAGAATTCAGGAGAAAGAAGAAGGCGAGTAATGGGAGAGAGAGACTGATGCCTGGGGATCATCATACATACCAACAGGGAGGGGTGAATACACATGACAAGCCACAGGAAGTACTAGTTTAGTCATGCTGGACTGTGGGATATGTGAGGCATGGAGTAGAAAGTGGAACTGGGGGATGAGGCCCCAGCATGGTTCTGGATCAACTGTAGCTCATGCTTTAAAGCTTGCATACCTTGGTTTTGATAATAATAAACCCATAAAAAGGGATATTTACAAGGTCCAAAGAAACTATACTCTTCTGAAAAGTGAAAATTGTTTTATTATACATTATCTAAAACATTTCCAAAGCAGAGGTGCAGAAATGAGTTATCAGTCTATAAAATGTCACAACAAATAACCTCTAGCAAGGGCTTAGAGAGCTAATGCTCTGTTGATCTGTCTGCAAAACATTTTTTGAAACAATTTTTTTCCAAGTTTATGGTCACATTATTGTCAGACTCTAGAAAGAGCAGTTATTCATCAACACCTTCTAAAACCCCCTCTTCAAATACTTCACTGTAGCATATTGATTTATGTCCTCCCAAAACTCCCTGAAGCTTGATTTGTATCCCCCAAGTTTTACCTACTAGAAATTTAACCCCCACTGTGACTGTTAAAACGGTGGGAACTCCTATTATGGTAGTTGAAAGGTGGAGCCTTGAAGAGGTGATTGGATTGTAAGATAATAAAGTAGTGAATGGATTAAAAATGGTGGTCAGGGGCGTGGTTCTGAGGGCTTTAAAAGAGGAGAGCCTGTCTTTTTCTGCTGCTCTGCTTCCACCATCTTGCAATGTGAGCCCCTGGGTTGCTGTCACCATCACCGGATAGGCTTTCGACTTCCCAGCCTCAGAAACTGTAAGCAATAAATTTTGTTTTCTTTTAAATCACCCAGTCTCAGGTATTCCGAAATAGCAACACAAAACGGACTAATACACCCACTCAGCCAAATAGGAAAATTCATATACCAAAACCAAACAAAATGTTTAACAAAGGACAGAACCCCACATGAACGAACACACACACACACACAGAGTCAGAAAAACCACCACCACCAAAAAAAAAAAACAAAACAAAACAATCAAACAATACCTTCTTCCTTCCCCCAGACAGGATGGGGCATTTATTATTTACTATTATGCCCAAGAATCTGAAAATAAGCTTATTCATCTTCAGGTCCCAGAAATGTGATTTGTACAAATGCATTCATTACAAAAAGCCATATATGTAGTTGAATATAATAGGATTATCACCTATGTCCATGGCAGTTTTGAAAAAAAGGGAAAAAAACAAACCAAAACATCTACTCAATATAGTAAATATCATAAGACCCTCGTGAAGAACTCATACTTGTGGAGTGACCCTTGCCAGCCTCCAAGACTTTTCCTCCCTAAAGTTTGCAAAAGCAAAGCTTTGTGAACCTGTTGGTTTCTCGATATGAGATTCAGTGTTTTACAACACTTCTTGTTCCTGCTTACAGGCTACAGAAATTTCAACTCTAGCCCCAATTCGTGCCTCTCTTTCACTGTTCTCTACTTATTGCCCTCAATCTATTTAAAGAAATTCTCTTCAATGGACTTTGTTTATAGCGAAGATTTCATACATTTCTCACCAATCTTGTGACTCCTAGATGGAAATTTAATTATTCCCTGAAGATCTGCCAAAAAACATCCTGGGTTGCAATGCTCTCTATTCCCTTTATGATGAACCTGTAACTAACATAAAAATTATGTAAAATCAAATAACACCAGTTAGGAGTTCATGAAATAGGAAGCCCTCAGAGTAAAGAGATTTACAGGCCTTGGTAGTTGACCCAAACTATAGTTTAACTCAGGTGTTGACAGTGGAGGTAGAAAGGAAATAGGAAGATTTAGGGCAGGTGAGGGTAGTAAGAAGGAAAAAAAGAAGAGAAATCCATTTCTTTGTGTGAGGAGAGTAACTTCATTACCACCACCTTTCTTTGAGAGAACTGCAGCATCAAAATAAATTCTTACAGCAACTTGATTCAACACAATTAACATCTATTGAGCAACTTCTATGGGCAAAGCACCAAACAGACTATGTGAACAAGAAAGAGACTGGTTTGCCACACTTCCACTATTTATTACTTAGAATATATTTGTTCAAATGCCAAAGAGCTGATTTTTAAAATTTCTTAAAGCCTTATTTATGCACTACTTTTTCCCATTAAAAGATGATTACAGAAAAATAGCTCTCTGAGGAGCACCATGGCAGTTGGCAAGAAAAAGCACCTTACAAAAGGTGGCGAAAAGGGAGCCAAGAAGAAAGTGGTTAATCCATTTTCTAAGAGAGACTGGTATGATGTGAAAGCACGTGCTATGTTCAACATAAGAAATACGGGACCAAACACTAGTCACCAGGACTCAAGGAACCAAAATTGCATCTTATGGCCTCAAGTGTTGTGTGTTTGAAGTGAGCCTTGCTGATCTGCAGAATGATGAAGGTGCATTTAGAAAATTCAAGCTAATTACTGAGGATGTCCAGGGCAAAAACTGCTTAACTTCCATGGCATGGATCTTACTCGTGACAAAATATGTTCCATGGTCAAAAAATGGCAGACCTTAATTGAACCTCATGTTGATGTCAGGACTTCCGATGGTTATTTGCTTCGTCTGTTCTGTGCTGGTTTTACTAAAAAGCTCATCAGATACGAAAGACCTCTTGTGCTCAGCAGCAACAGGTCTGCCAAATCCAGAAAAAGATGATGGGAAATCATGAACAAGAGGTGCAGACAAACGACCTGAAAGAAGCATTCAATAAATTGATTCCGGATAGCATTGGAAAACACATAGAAAAGTCTTGTTAATCTATTTATCCTGTCCATGATGTCTTTGTTATTAAAGTAAAAATGCTGAAGAAGCCCAAGTTTGAATTGGGAAACTCATGGAAACTCATGGTGAAGACAGTAGTTCTGGAAAAGCTACTGGGGATGAAACAGGAGCTAAAGTTGAATGAGCTGATGGATATGAACCATCAGTCCAAGAATCTGTTTAAAATTCAGACTTTTAATAGGGACAAATAAAAAAATCCTGTTTGTGGGGGGAAAAAGAAAAATGAGTGATGATATGTGATATGAATGTAGGGGAAAATGAAGTTAGAGAACACGAAACTGAGTACAATAAATACATGTCACAGGTCTTTCACATTTGGCAGAGGGGGGTTGAAAATCTAATCTTAAGCTTTCTGGCAGCCAGTGCACAGAGACATCAATGGCTATACACTTCGCTGTCTGTATAATAAACCCCACATCTGCTCAGGAGAAACCCAACTATTCTAATACTAAGACTAGAACAGCAGTTTCTTCCATGGGTCCTCTTAAAGGGCACCTTTTAACTGACTACTATGTTTCTTAAAAAATATGCCAATGTGGAAAATTCAGTAAAAAAAAAAACATTTGGGTGGGGGATCCCATGCCACAAAGTCTGAATACATAGCTCAGAGAATAGAGAAGCTGGTATTTGTTTTAAAACCAAGGAAAAAATAAAAAAAAATAAATCAAGAAAAATTTGTACTGGTAAATTAAATCAGATCAAAAAAATTCTTCTAGAATATAGCTGAGATAATGGTTTATAGCCTATGGGTTTACCTAAGATGTCTATTATGTAATGGTTTGGGGGTTCTCATGCTAGATACTATTGAATAGGTATTTCACAGATGAAACTTTTCACAGATGAAAACACCAGTAATATAGAATAAAGTATGAGAGAGAGACAATCTATTCTGACATACTAAGCCCATCAAATAAATTTCAATTTCCTTTAAAAGGGAAAACAGTTATTACGAATACTAGGTAAAACTGCCACTCTACTGACTGCCTAAAATTGTAAAAGAAATTTTCAATCATTAAGACAACCATTCTGACATCAACAATACAATACTTTGTTCAGTGGTATATTTACATCCCCTGGTAATATACCAACATGGCAATTTTAAAGATGGAAAGGATTTATTTAACACCAATTAAACAAATCCCCTTGTTTTGAAAAGAGGACAAAACAGGCCCTAATAGACTGAATGACTTGGCTAAGTTCACAGAGCTAAGTGGTGGTAGGCTCAGCTTGGCACTCAGATGTCCCAGTTGCTTAACACTAACTAAATAAGCTACTCTTTTCTATTCCATGACCTAAACATATTCAGTTTATACAGTAGATATCAGTTAGATCAACCAATATTTAGTTTCATAGGTACCTCATTCAACAAATATTTATCTGCCTAGATACAAAATCATTTCCTAACTTAAAGTTTGCTGTAAAACCATTTAATTACAATAAATAAAAAGTAAAATCAAAAACAAAAAGCATTAATACCTAAGTGCTAGAAAGGTGGTAATGTTTAATGATTAACAGATAAACTGATCTAGAATTACTTTCAAGGTCAAAGCATCAATGTCTTTTCTATAGTGTAGACACAATCACCAACAGACAACCAATTGCTCTCCTCAGGAAAGAGCTCTGAAACCAGTATTATAGAACACAACGTGTCAATTATAAGAGGTGGAATAGTAGGAAAGTGTCAAACAAGAATGATATGTTCATTAAATTCAAAAGATGAAAACCACAACTTCTAATAATTGTCTTGTGGTGGATTAAAACATTCATATGATTTGTTTCTAGATGTTTAAAAAAAAAGCACACTTAATACTTAAGCCTCTCTGCAATGTACACTTGATTTTTTTTAAAGTTTTAAACATAGTTTATGCGGGGATTCAAATTCTGTATTAGGGGCACAAAATCATATCAAGGAGTTTCTCAATCTAAGCAACAGAAAACCGAAATTAAGAAAGGCACAACTAGGCAAGGGTTTTCTGTTGAGACGTAATTCGCCAGGCACCATAATCACTTAAAGCTGCGTCCATGCGTACAAGAAACACCACCAGGAGCCAGAGATTGCCCTGACAACCACTTAGCCAGAGTGCTGACAAGCAGAGATGCTGCCACCGGGACGTGACCATGAACACCAGGCCATGCCTTGGCCAAGGTAATACAACATGGTTTTGCTCTCTTATGCATCACACTAAATATGATCTTTAAAAAACAACTCTACTACACTAAACATACCTATGTCAACAAAACTTTTTTTCCCACCCACAAAACAATGGCAATTACTCACCTACCATATTAAGGATAAGAATTTTATGTTTTTTAAAGTTACTAAATACTCCTATAAGACACATGACGAATTTCAGAAAAGACCAATTTTAATTGGGAACTCTTATTTGAAATACTACTTATGACAATTCCCTGCAAGCTAGTATTTTCTGAGCTCTCAGGTCACAAACCACTCTTTTGGTTCTAGCTGCTTTCATATTATATATGGCTCTAGGGGTCTGAATGTTTGTGGCAAAAATACATAGAAATAATGTTTCATATCAATAATGTTTGGGACAACCACAAAATAGCAACACAATGAAAAATATCCCTACAGCCAGGTAACTTGATTTGAAGAAAATGGTTTAGTAGTCCTAGCTAAAACACCATAGGGACCAGGATATTTCTATCAGTTTCTTTATGGTAAGAGTTCAAAGCTGCATATGAAAATGCAAACTCACAGGCTGGCCTTTATTCTTTAGGGGTCTCTTATTAGATAGGTAATATGATGGAAACATTTCCACTTCTAAAGTTTGACTTTGTAGCATGGACATTTGACTTAAAACCAAAATTTGCAAATTATAACAGTCAAATATAAGGCTTCTTAATATGATTACCTAGAGGTAAAGTACTAAGCACTATTCCCCTATTATTAGGCCTAAAAAGCCTCACTTTATCATTTTCTATTTCTTTTAAAAGGGCATCCACATTCCTGCTAGAGCATGCAGTGGCACCACGTTATAAAGCATCAGATGGGATATGCAGAAAAAGGGCTCGGAGTTGATAATTTGAGAAAGAGCAGCCAGTTCTGAGATCCTGTTCAAAGTGTTATGTCAATATGCTGCTCAAAGTGTTAAATGGATTTAAGAGAAAACGGAATCAATCATTTGTGTTGTGTGGTGAAGGGGGGTTCACTGTATTGGGTTGTTTTAATAGCTGGTGTATTTTTGACTATAAAATGCAACACTTACTATAAAAACACAATTTTAAAATGTGGAAAAAGCCTATCTTGCCCATTACTCTATTGAGGCTACCGTTTTACATTGTAAGGAGTTTGCTCCTTTTTCTACATATTAGTAACAAAATGGCCTTCATTCTCTTTCGAACATTCACGGAAGGCATTTTAAAAATGCAATTAAGTATTTCCTGCATCAATCCAAACTCTAAAGTTCGGAGACAGTTGGGAGAAAAAAGGGGTCGGGGGGGGGGGGTCGGGTAACCACCACAAAAACCCCAAAAGAAACAGGAAGTGAAAGTGCCAAGAGAATCTCATTGCTTACTTTTTGCTTTTCTTTCAAAGTGCACAGCTAAAAGATAAAAAATAAATATTTTTCCCTTTAACAACCTAAAACTAATCTAACGGTGGAGGAGAAACAAACTGAAACTCAGAAACAACTCCCCGCCCTAGCACGCGCACCGCGAAGGCTCTTTTGAAAGGCGGTCTGTCCTCGCCAGGCCCCGAGCGAGGGCTCCGGGCCCCTGTCAGGCTGCATCACGATCCCCGTTTCACTCAGCACTTTCCCCTCTCTTCCTGTGTCTTTTTTAGCGCACATCCCGTCTCTTCCCTCCTCCAAGCAACGTTTCTACTCAGACCTCAATACAACTGTCAGGCCAGCTGTTACTCACCAGCACACACTCATGAATCACCCGTCTCTCGGGGCTCCGACCAAAACGCGAGTTTTTCTTCCCTCTTCAAAAGGGAGGTGCTCGCGGTTTTCAGGATGGGCATTTCCCTCTCCCACGGCAGAACGCCCTCGGGGCAGTCACTGCCGCCCCCTCGTTTCCTGAAGCCCCCTCCGAGCGGCTGTGGAAACTTACTCCCGACCGCAGTTTGGCCGCCAAGACACTGCCGGCGGGTTCTTCTGCTGCCCCCGGCCGCAGCCCCGGGGTCCCCGCATCCCGACCGCGCCGAGGTGATGCGCCCGGCGCGCCGCTCTGGCCTTTTCTTCCCTGGGCCACGGGGCGTGACCCCCGCCCTGGACCCGGGGAGCCACGTCCGCGGCCCGGCCACCACCTGTCGGGGCCTCCCCGCGCGTGGAATTGGGGGCGGGGTGGAGCGGAGGAAGCGGCACAACGCAGTGAACCGCCCGGCCGCTCGCCTTTCGCTCCCGCCAAAGTTGCTTGACGCAAACTTTCCACCCGCCTGCCCCCGGGCGCCCCGTGGCCCCCGCACCCGGTCTTACCTGGGGCGGCTGCGGCCTCGGACGCACTCGAGCCCGGGTTCCGGAGGTCGGCAGCAGCCGCGGGCGCCACGGCCGGAGGCCCCTCAGGAGCATCTTCCAGCCCGGGCGCGGGGCTCCCGCACGCGTCAGCAGCACATCCTCCCCGCGCAGCCGGGCGCTCGCAGCCGGCGATCGCTGTCGGCGCAGCCCACCCGCGCCTCCGCCCCGCGCCTGCTCGCCTCCCGCGCCGCGCGGGCTGGGCGGGGCTAAAGGAGGTGTGTCCCTGTTTCCAGTTCTCGGCTTTGCACACACCCCGAGGCGGGACTGTTTTCTTTCCTCCGACCAAAAAAGAAGAGAGAGGGGGCGCGAGAACAACAGTGAGCCGTCCTCTTCATCTTAGGTTTCGGGGGGCGCCTCTCCTCTTTCCGCAGAAGCCCCTTCTGGAATGAACGAGAGCGGGTGACTCACACCTGGCGAGCTGTTGATTTCAGAACTCGCTGTTGATTCCGGGCACTTTGTGCTCTGAGAGCAGTCTTCTCCATTCACCCCCACGGGGGAGGGCGCGGGGAGGGGCAAGGGGAAAGCATCCGGGATCTGGAGATGGGCAGGGTCTCTCTGGAAGTTGGTCTCCTCCACCGAGCGGGAAAGACAGAGGAAGCGGGTCTGCCAGGTCTGCCCGTCTCTGTGGGCTCTGAGGCTTGTGCTGAGGGCTGCGGTGGCCTGGGCCCTTGGCTCACTGGTGAGCGCGGAGTCAGTCAGACGGTCCGCCCAAGGCCTGCCTCTGCTGAAGGATTGTAGTTCACCATTTACTGGCCCAAACCCAAAATCTTTGTGAAAATCTTTCCCGAATCAGAATTGACTTCTCTTATGATGCACGTTTTTAACTGAAGGAGCTAAGGAACTGGAACTTAGTCTTCCCAGCAACTGGGAGCAACTGGTAAAGATAATGCTTTATCTTGGAGACTTTTTGTAAACAAACACAAGCCATTTAAAAGTAGCTTAAACCAAACGTTTACACAGCTTGCTTACAGTAGAATTGTTAGATAAAATACAGGATGTCCAATTTAATTTGAATTTCAGATAAACAAGTAATGTTTTAGTAGAAATATATTCAGATATTTCATTTTTTAAAGAATAAGTGATCCATGCAATATTTGGGACATACTTACACTAAAACAATACTTATTGTTTACCTGAAATTCCGATTTTTTTGGTCGGGGGGGGGGAAGGCTGTCTGGTACAGGGTGAAATTCAAATTTAACTGGGCAACCCATATTTGTATTTGCTAAATCTGCAAGAGGCCTGAGTTAATGAATCAAAGCTGGCAAACAATGCAACAAGTGGCAAATCACTCCTGATGATCTCCTTTATTGAAAAATGAAAGAATTGTAAGTTTCTATAATAGTAAAAACTTTATTGCCATTCAAGACTGATTCACATAAGTTAACTAGCATGTGTGTTTCAAAATACAGTTTCCCTGGACGGATGGTGACACTTTAAATGTTAAGTTCACATGGGAAGGTAAATTACTTTACCTGAGTCTTTTGCTATTACCTACTGCTCCAAATGAAAGAAAAGAGTTTTATTAGGAGGGAGGGAAATGGAGAAGAGAAGGAGAGGTCCATTTTGCAGCACAAAATCTGGCTGCAAAGACAGGGTCAGCTAACTGCTGCGAGAAAACCTCTGGACACGACAGACAGAAGGGGCTTGCTGGGGATGACTCGCCAACAAAGCCACCCAGCACACATAGTTTTTTGGTGCATGACAAACTTTACCACAATGAATGGGACTTTTGGTGAGACAAAACAATTACTCAATGTGAGCTAGTTCATAAATACTACTTCCATGTTTCAGCCTTTTCACATTTGAATCTCTGATCTTGCTTTTCAAATACAATTTTTTAACAGCTTTATCAAGGTATAATGTACTGTGGAGCCACAGCTAAGGCTAGGGCTAATGTCTGGTATCTTGCTCAAATCGCCAATTGTAGCGCTCTTAATACTGTTCGTGATGCCAATTGTCTACCTACATGACCACTGTAGTTGTCAGGCTCTTTTACCTGCCGGTAATCCTGCCGACTGAGCTGATTGTTGAGCGAGGGCTGGGTCTAGAGCTCCCAGACCCCTCAAGCCCGTTCCAGTCCACACCAGGCTGGGTCACCAGACCCCTTCACACAGTTCTATGAGCTAGGTAACTGGCCAAAACGTCCTTGGAGCCATAGGTTGGAAAGCATGGCTGCGCCAGGCGTCTGCGCTGACACCGGCCCACCTTCTTCAATGAAACTCCTCTCTCTCTCTCTCTCTTCACTAAAACTCTCTCTCTCCCTCCAAACACAAACACACACACACACACACACACACACACACACACACACACACACAGTTTGCTTACAAAGGATGCTGAACCACACCCAACCTGACCCGAGGCAAGGGCCCTGACGAAACTTCTATTTTCCCAACAGTCAGCAAAGTTAATTTACTGTTTAGCTAGTGAAGCTTAAGCTTCACGTGGAGTCTCTTCCAAGGGAAGGAGTGGGGGGGGCGGTCCAGTAGCAATGTGTTCACTCAGTCATATGTTTTTGTGATATTTCTAAAGGTAAGATATTTTTACTGATATTAGTTCAGACAACTGTCTCTGCTCTCCATCCACCCTTCTGTTACACATCCCCTTTTGTCAGGTGGCTGAGTGGCCATGGCCATTTTCAAGAGCTAGCAAAGAGTAAATTAAGTTGGAGATACATTTAGTTTGGGTTTAGTGGGATATTTTTACGTGGCTCACAGTCATTTCCACATATTGTTAAGTTATTGCTAGCCATGCCCATTTAGGGATGGTTTCCAGGAATATTCTTATTACTGACTGGGCCAGCTTAGTGTTGCGACAAAAAAGTGCAGGGTCAGAGTTGGTACTGCAAAACCATGTGTCCTATGGTGCCCGGTGACCAGAAGTACATGGCTAATGAAAATGAAATGATGTTTGAAATGAATGGATCTGGAAGCTAGTCTGTGAAATATCTTGCAAATATTATAGCTCATATATGAAAAACATGTGATGAACATTTTCCCAAATTTAAGAATTGACACATTATCAATTGAGTTGTAAAGCTTAGAGACGCTTTTCTAAACTATCAATGATATAAAACAAATCAATCATGCTAGAGAAAAGACAACTATCTTTTCTGTTCTTTCCACAGAAAGTATTATAAAACTGTTGTCATATGAAAAGGCAGTTAAAGAGAATGTAGCCAAAAAAGTGTAGGGAAAAAAGTATTACAGGGATGTATAGGAGCAATTAATTTATAAAAATGTTTTATTTTTCTGGGTTTTGTGTTTTTAAAAATTGGTTATTTGATTTATTTTCTCATTCTAAATAAATTTTCACTACCATGTCAATTTTGTCTTCTTAAACTTTTGTTATTTTTCTTAAAGAGGGCCCCCCAAGTTATAAGCTTCAGGCTCCACAAAACCTGGATCTGCCTCTGTGCTCAGGCATGAGCACTTTGAGTTATCTTGTTTAGTTGTTACAAAACCTTATGGAGGGTTGGCTGGTTAGCTCAGTTGGTTAGCCTGTAGTCTTATAACCCCAAGGTCAGGGGTTCAGATCCCTGTACCAGCCAGCTGCAAAAAACCCCCCACAAAAACCAAAAACCGTATGGGATATATTATTCTTAGATCTCTACTACATGTGAAGAAACTGAAGTAGTAAGTTAAGTAACTTATCTAAAGTCACACAGCCACAGAATTCAAGCTTGGAATTATATTAAGACCCCAGGATTTTAACCTTGACCTTATATTGCCTATGTCTTCTGGATCATCTGACCACCTGGGCTTCCTATAACCATAAGTGTCATATCATAGCCAGGATTAGGGTGAGGTGAATCATTGATGTGCAGGGTCACATCCTGCCTCTATTTAAAATTTTGATATTTTGTTTAATGGATTTTTTGCATTAATTTTGATTTTTAAAAATATCATTTATCTTAATGACTGAGTTTTTTGGGTGCCCCTTTAAATTTTTCACCTAGGCAAGTGCCTCACTGGCTTCACCTAATTCCAGCTCTGTGTCATATCCTTAATTAAGATTTGTGCTTTAACTATTTTGTATGTTTCTTTTTTTTAATTTTTATTTTTTTATTTTTGTGCTTTAACTTTTAGTAGAGATAGCCCCTAAATTTTATCCATGGATTTTCATACAGACTGCCTTTGCAGACATTATTCACTTATATCCTCAAGCCACTTCCCACATGCAGAACTCAGTTTTTCACAGATTAGCTGACCAATAATGACATGGGACTGTTGAGTGTTGGCACTGACTACCACTGATTGAAAGAGTCTAGCTTCAGTCACAGTAGAAGGAAAGTTTATTTTCAAAAAAAGTTTATTTTATTTATGTCACTTGGTCTTACTTGTAAAATCATCTGAATTTAGCAACTTCTCATACGTCCTCTCAGACGACCGCAGCACTGGATAGTAGGGTAACCAGGCAGAGTAGCTGAGAGGTCCCCTCAGGAATCTTATATGAAAGCCCCCGCACAGTGATTGAATTTTAGTTGTAACGAGAGAAGGATATTACTTTTCTCTATTCTGCCTCTAGGTCCTAAGACTCCATTTTTAATAATTAGAGTCATAAAGAACTTTGTACCCAAATGCGAATACATATTATTTTCAAACACATATGGCTGATTCATAATGTAATGACTAGATCGGATGTCTCAAATATTTCTTTAAACTTGAAAGAAATTAAATACAAGAAATGGGAAATTAAAAAGATAAAGTATCACTACCCTATCTTTACCACTGGAATTTAAATTATACACATAAATATTCCTGGATTAAACATGAAATAAGTGGAAATTGAGAATTATTTTAAAACTGAATACCAACAAAAAGCACTTGATATTAAAATCTTCAGTAGTCATGAAAATTTATAGTCTTAAATGCATTTATTAGAAAACAGGAAAAGTTGAAAATAAACTAAGCTTACAATCCAAGAAGCTAGAAATACAGCAACAAAAATAAACGTAAAGGAAGTAGTGGGAAGGAAATGATAATGGTAAAAGCAGATAGCAAATCAAATTTCCTCTACTCTTCCTTTATAGAAACCACTATCCCCTCTCCCAAGAAGTAGAGTGATTCAATAAAACCAAAAGTTGGGTTTTTTAAAAGGCACAAAGATAGGAAAACACCTGAAATAAGAATGACCATGAAAAAAGAAATAAGGACTAACTACATAGTAGAAAGGATTGAAAAAGCTAACCCCCAATAATTGCTTATATCAATCAAGTTAAAACTACCCAAAATAGGCTCAAAAAAGAGACCCTGGATAGATTAGTAGTCATAGACCGAAACAGTGGTCATAGATAATAGTCTATGACCTGAAACCCGGAAAAAGGCCCTAAGCTCAGAGGCTTAATGGGCCAGTTAACCAAAACTTCAGGAATAGATAATTCCTATCTTATACACCAAATATTTAGCTATTTCATACAAACTGTTCCACAGCATCAAAACAGATGGGAAGCTATCCAACTCAATTAATAAAACTGGCATAATGCTAATGACAAAATTAAACAAGTAAACACTGTAAAAGCAAACTATTGACCAATCTTTCTTATAAAAATAGATAAAACAGATCCTCAGTAAACTATTAGCAGATGGAACTCAATACCATAATAAAAGAATAATAGAGTGAGGATTAGTTCAAGCTGCCAGGGTCGATTCCCATATTTCAGGGCAATTTAAATTGTTAATCCAAACATCACCTACCTAACCTATGCCTAGGGAGCTGATTTATTCATAAACTGTTAATTGCTTCCACCCTTGCCTTCTTCAGCTGCCTACAGTAGGCTGGCCAGACCCATCTTGGTAGGACATCACAACTCTGCTGAAAGCTTTTTAAAGGCTTTGTACCTCTTTCACAGTGAAACCCGAAGGCCTCACTATAGCCTGCAAGGCCGCATAAGATGTGCTTGGCTGCACTAACTCCTACTGCTGCCTGCTAGCCTTTACTATGCTTTTTGTTCTTAGCATTTAATCATTATCTGAGATTACACATTTATTTTTTTGTGTCCCCCTCAACTAGAATTTAAGTCCCATGACAAAAGCGACTTGTCTGTTCTGTTCCCTGCCCTATCCCCAACACCTAACAGTACCTGTCACATAGTCGGTTCTCAAATATTTGCTGAATGAATGAATGCATGGACGAATAATAAAACAGGACTTCTAAGTTTAAATCTACAACCAACTTTAAGAATAATACATACATACATTCTTCTGGTTATCAGTACATTGGGGGAGGGGGTTTTGCCAGATACCTTTCTAGGTTCTGATAGTGAAGTGATGAATAAAAAAGATGAGCTTCTTGCCTGCAGAGAACATAACAGGAAAGCTAAATGGTGAACAAATAAATAAATTGGAATAAAGGTTATAATAGGAAATGTACAAGGGCCTATAGTAACATATAGCAGAAAGACCCCACCTAGGCTAGGGGTGAGAGACAGGCTGACATCACTACACACTAACAACTGACAGAGGAATGGGAGCTAGCCAAATGAAGAGGTGAAGCTGCGTTCTAGCACAGGGAACAGCATGTTCAAAGGTTCAGAGGCATAAGTATTCATAACTCTCTACCAATAAAGAGATATTAGGTGGAAAGCTGAAGTTTGGAATTGATTTTTTGGAACAAACCTGATAACAAACGAAATATAACAATTGTGGCTCACTGGTGAGCACTGAGTTTTGAACTCTGATGGTATGTGGATGTAATGGTCTAAGACTGCTTGCTTCTTTCTGTGTATCCATCAGTCCTGGATGGTCTGAAGCATATATAAGTACAGTCGATAAATCGATCATAGAGAACAGAGTTAAGATGGCAGGTAGCCAGCACAAAAACTTTTGGTTTTCAGTGTCAGATGGGGAAGAATTTCAGTGCAGGTAGAAACTAGCAGGTAATAAGAGGGCAAAGAGCAGGCTCAACATGGGAGAATCATTAGTACTATTACCATTGTGCAGCTATTTTGTCAAAACATCAATTGCCATTTATCGAGTACTTACTACATGCCAGGTGCTGCACAAGAAACTTTACACAGAAAAAATAAATAAATAAATAAATAAATAAATAAAAAAGAAACTTTACACAGTCATTACGTATAATTCTCACAAAACTCTTATCAAGGAATTATTATTATCTCTAGTAGATACGAAGGCTCAGAGAAATTTAGGGATTTCAGGTCACATAGCTAGCAGATGGACTAGAATTCAAATTTTGTTCTATTTGGCTTCAAAATCCACATTTTTTCTGTTAGAGTCAGTCTAACATTACGGGACAGATCCAAAACTAGAATTAAGTAGAACTGAGTTTTCACTATCAAATTTATTCCTACTATACCTCTCAAATTATCTTCCAATTTCTGTCTACCACAGTACAGAATGTTGGTTGGCATTCTTTCCTGGTGGGAGATGCAAATCTTATTTCTGAAAAGTTTGAATCATCAGTGATCCATTCTTTTATTGGGTTGATGTATCCCATAAACTTTTAGTATTAAACACCAGAAATATAAGAGGCACTCAGGAAAATCCTATAGGTCCCAGACATAGTTCTCCCTATCCTCTTATATGGCAGCAAATCAATTCCTCTTCATAATCAGGATCAATCCCCTTCCAGCTGTTGGTATAAAGAGCACAAAATGGCCAGATGGTAGTTATAACTCCCAATTCAGTGGGACCATTATTATGTCCTTTGGGAACTAGGCATATCTTTTTTGGGAACTAAAACCTTAAAATTCTGTGACTAGATTAAGAGGGAATGCTCTCACTTCCAATTCTTGATTCTTGGACCTGAGTGTTCTGGCTGTAGGAGAAAAATGTTGGTTGCTGATTCAAAGCATATACTGCATTTTGTAGGATAGTTACCCCACTGTCACTATAACTGAGTCTTCAGAATGACATTCTACCTTTCTATCAGGACAGCTGCTTTTTGGGGTGACAGGTGGTAGTAAGACCCATGAATTCCCATTGCCATACTTCTTTTGCTATAAAATGAGTTCTTTGATCTGAAGCTATGTTGTGGAAATCCTATGGCAATGATGAAGACATTTTGTAAGCCCATAGATGGTGGTGTTGGCAGAAACACTGCAGGCAGAGCAGGCAAGTCCATAGCCTGATGATGTGTCTAATCCACATGCTCTCAGGTGGTTATCTGGTTCCCCCAAGGAATATCATATTGAGGAACTAAAGTAAGTCTCAGCTGAAGTCAGGTTAGGAATACAGTGGCAGTAGTCAGATCAGCCTTGGTGATGGGACATCCATAATATTTAGCCCACGCATAGCTTCTATCTTCAGAGGTATGGCAACTTTGTACATGGGCCATTGAACAAATACTGAGGTAGCTACAGAAAAAGTCTAACCATCATAGGATAAGTCACCTCATCCATCTGATTAAGGTGGATAATTCTTGCTGCAGACACCCTTTGGTGTACATTGATATGGAACACAAATATCTTCATACTCTGTGTCCATTTCATGAAGTCTATCCAAATACCTGTTTTCCAAACCTCCTTGTCACCAAATCTCTAATCCTGTTCCTTCTAAGTCCTTGACCATCTAACTAGTCATTAGCCATTGCTTATGAAGCTGTACAGATGTACATCTCTTAGCTATCTCACTGTATCCAAAAGGGGCAATCAGTTTACTGCTTAAAGTTCTGCCCACAAAGAAGATCAGGACTAGACTAATACTATAGCAGTCCAGTTGGTGCCCACATTTTGTCTTAAAACCAGATTCTGGTATCTTCCTTAGTTAACTGATCATAAGGAAACTCCCCATGAGGCCACAGACGTGAACTGAGGGAAAGGAAGCAATGTAGCAGGAGCAGGTGTCAGAAGAGTCTGGGCCACCTGCTTATGACCCGATGAGCCTGATCTCTTACACACTGTTTTCACATAGTGATAGATTACTGCTGTGCATGTTCATTCTTACTGTTTGGTTCACACTAATCAGCTCAGATCACAAGGGCACTTAATAAATGTAGTAGACAGTTCAATAGCAATCTAAGAGCTGTTCTCAAAAAGTTAAGTTTTTTGCAGGAGAGTGCACGGCTGTACTCCAAACTCCTAGAGAGGTCTGATTCTCTGGCTGAAGCTCCATATGACATTTGTATTTGCCACAACCACTCCAAGTTAGATCTACTGGGCCAATATAAAGCCCAAGTAGCAGAGCAGTTTGCACTGCAGCCTGACTTGATGTAGGGCCTTCTCTTGCTCTGACTGCACCCCAGATTGACAGCCTTACAGGTTACTTGGTAATGGGTCAGAGCAACACACTGAAATTTGGTATACATAGCTTCCTGTGCCAATCGTTGTGGAAGGTAGCACAGGGAGCAGCAACTTGTCTTTCATACTGGAGGGGATCTTGCAACATGCTCCAGAGCACTGAACCTCCAAAAACTTCAGAGATGGTACACTCCTAAATTTTCATAAGGGTTATCATCCAACTCCTGGCTCTATTCCCATTCCATCTGTCAAGATTTTCTTAATTCCAATCTAATGTAGTATGTTTCTCTTCTCATCAAAAAGAGACTGTTTTTACCTTCATTTGCAGTTCTTCAACTCATTTTCTTTTTAACTTGGAATTATTTAACATTGATTCAACAATTTACTGAATGCCTACTATGTCAGGCATGAGGGGGCACTAAGACAAAGAGGACATAGGTCCTATGTTTAAAGGAGAATGTCAATCCTAACAGCATGATGGGGACTATCAGAGAGATAAGCAGAAGGTGATATGGTGACACGTGGGAGGGGTATCTAATCCAGATGGGGGAGCAGTCAGGAAAGGGTGCCAAGAAGTCGTGATACCCAGGCTGAGTTCTGAGGATGAGCAGGGCTCAGTGAAGTAAGACATAAGGGGTTGAAAGCCTTTTCCAAGTAGGGGAGCAGCATGTGCAAAGCCTGGAGGTGAATGAAGGGGAGCTCTCAAAATGATGTGGTTAGCCTTCTTTTCCTTTTAAAACTCCTTGCAAGCATGCCCCTTCTTCTCACCCAAAGCTCCCTGCCAAACAATACAAATGGCCAAAGATATATGTCCCATAAGGAAGAAATGAGAATGGCTTATCTACCTCCCATAAGGATCAATCGCATGATGCCTATATCCTGGTCTATGTCAGTTTCCACATACCCTAAATGAAATCTGGCTATCTTCTGAAGACACTACCTCCCTTGCAAACCTTTCAAGGGGCAGTTGTTTTTGATCCCAAATCACAGGTAGGCATCCTTCTACTCCTCATTTGTAGGAATCCAGATTATTCCTTCTCCTTACCTACCTCAGGTGTTCCAAACTTATGTCATCCAACCACAGCATATCCCCTGCCACTCTTCCTTACTGCAGTCATTTACAGTCCCCATTTTTCCACCACTACTCCTGTCATTTTGGGGGGGCAATTTTCATAATCAAATAGATATCCATTTAAAATCCTGGGCTCCAAGTTCTGACCTCCTCACCTTGAGTTATCTCTAATAACATCTCAATCACCTACTCTCACAGATTATACCCCAGATCTTATCATTACCAATATCTAAACTTCCTTCAAATCTCAGCTCCAAGCATCCCATATATACTGGTCACTACTTCTTATCTTTCTAGTTCATTCTTTCTAGTATCCATACTCTAAGAGGTCTTTGACCTCGACAGAACTTCCAAACTACTAAGCCCACTACCTTTTCTCTAACCATCTCCCATTTTGTGCTCCTTTAGCTTAAATTACAGTCACTCTCTTGTATACATTCTGAATTTCCTTGCTCCTCTTTTCCTTGCACCCAATGCTGGTTAAATACAATATTCCACCAAACACTGAACATAGCAAGAGGAAAGAGGCATAGTTATGCTAACTGGTTTCACCTTAAGTTCATGACTCACATCCCAAGATGGGCCTTCAGTGCTGCCTGACGATCTTACTATGTGCCACTTGTCAATTCAATATGTTACTCTAAGAGACTATTTCATAAAATCTCTAGTACTCTTTCCCCTTTCTCAGCTGATAACTCTACATATAGAAAAAAGAAAAGCAATCAGAAGGTAACTTCCACATTCTACCACAAAGTTCCCCTACTTGGACAGTTCTTCCAGATATCCACACGGCTTTAGGTCTCTGCTCAATTCTCACCTTTTCAGAAGGGCCTTCTCTGGTTACAATCAAAAACAGCATTCTCAATCCCCTTATCCAGCTTTATTTTTCTTCACAGAATTCATCACACTTGACAAATTATATAGAAATTGTCTTTCCCTAGTCTTCCACACTCTCACCCTAGAGCTTTGTGAAAGCAGGGATTTTGTTTTGGCTAGAACTATACCTGGCACATATTAAGAGCTTGGAAATATTTATTGAATGAATGACAAAATATCCAAAGACAAAAGATTTTGTCTTTTTTAAAGTAGAAATATCATACTTTTCATTGTAAAATTATGGTATTTAGTCTTAGAGTACTGCAGTTTCTCCTAACGCTCAATAAGATTCTTTCTGGAGGCAGCATGGTGTAGGGATGAGTACAGTCCTGGGGGTAGGGGGTTTGGTGGGAGTAAGCGGTGGGTGGAAAGAATATTTGGCTTTTACTATCAGCTCTGTCACTAATTAGTAAGTAATGTCATTTAGGGTGAGTCATATAACCTCATTTCCATCAGGAATGTAAGAAAGTACTTATATTTTTATCCAAGGAAAAGAGATCCACAAAAGCACAAACCAGAAAAAATCATTCCCCACATAAACTAAGAACCTTTTTCCTTCCAAAGTTTATTGATGAGAACTTTCATAGTGTACAAAATAAAATTCCATTCCACAACCTAATGAATCATTAACAGTTTTTATAGTAAATAAGCTGTTAGTCAGTGAGAGATTTCTTGATCAGAATAAAATCACTCTCGGAACACAACAGGGTTCCTAGACAGGAGCCAAGGGCAGCCCCCTCCGCCTGAAAACAGGCAAGAAAGCATGCCTGGGGTCCTAGGAAGGAGCTGAGGGCAGCCCCCTCTGGCGGAAGCAGGCAAGAGTATGCCCAGGGTCCTAGGTAGGAGCCGAGGGCAGCCCCCTCCGCCAGTAGCACACTGAAAACACCACTGCCACGTGGGTGGCCCATCATAGCCACAGCTACCACAAAAGTGGTTCAGTGCAACAGCTGTAGCCACAGCCCACCGTGGCAGCCCACCAGACACTCAACTGCATTGACTCAAGTAGAGTCACCAGTGCAGACCGGAAAAAGAAGAGGCCATCTCTCTCCTCAAAGCCCGCTCCAGATTAATATAAGCAACTGTAGAGATACTAGAAATACTTAAACCCAAGAAAATGTGACACCACCAAAAGAATACAGTAATTCTCAAATATCAGACCCTGCAAAGTACGAAACCCTTGAAATGACTGAAAAGGGAATCTGAGCAACAATCTTAAGGAAACTCAATGAGACACGAAAAGACTCAGGCAACGTAATGAAATGAAAAAGAAAAAAAAAAAAAAAAATCCAGGATATGAAGGAGGAAATTTACAAAGAGATCAATACCTTAAAAAGAGTGTAGCAGAATTCACAGAACTGAAAGATTCATGCAATGAAATAAAAAACAACTGAGAGCTTAAGCATCAGGCTAGAACAAGCAGAAAAAAGAATTTGATTTGAAGACAGTCTTTTAGAAATAACCCAGGCAGACAAAAAAAAAAAAAAAAATTAGAAAATGAAGAAAATCTAAGACAGCTAGCAGACAACCTTAAGAACACAAATAATCATATCATGTGTGTTACAGAAGGGGAGGAGAAAGCAAAAGGCATTGAGAACCTATTCAATGAAATAATACCAGAAAACTTCCCAGGTATAGGGAGAGACACAGACATCCAGACCCAGGAGGCTCAAAGATCCCCAAATAAATTCAAACTAAAAAGATCGTCTCCAAGACACATTATAATCAAACTGACAAAACTCAGAAAGAATCTTAAAAGAAGCAACAGAAAAGCATCAAGTCATCTATAAGGGAGCCCCTATCAGACTAACAGCTGACTTCTCAACAGAAACTCTACAGGCCAAAAGAAAATGGGATGATATATTCAAAATACTAAAAGAAAAAAACTGCCAGCCAAGAATCCCACCCAGCAAGGTTGTCCTTTAGAAATGAGGGAGAAATAGTGTATTTTCCGGACAAACAAAAGTTGCGGAAATTCACCACCACATGACCGGCCATACAAGGAATACTCAAGGATGTCCTGCATCTGGAATCCGAAAAATGATGATCACTACCACAAATACACAAGAATGAACAAAACCTACTGGGAGAACAAAAATGCAAATAAGAAAGAGAAAGAAACTAAATCTTACTACCACAAAAAAACCATAATGACAATGTTAATAATGCCCCTGCTTTATTTCTGACTTTGGTAATTTCAGTCTTTTTTTCTTGGTCAGTCTATATAAAGGTTTGCAGATTTTGCTGATCTTTTTAAATAACTGGCTTTTGGTTTTGGTGTTTTTCTCTATTGTTTTTTAATTCCCTATTTTGATATGCTGTGCTTTGATTTTTTTCTCCAATTTCCCTGTGATTTTTCTTTTTACCCACTGTTTATTTAGGAGAGTGTTGTTTAACTTCCACACATATATGAAAATTTCCTTCTGTTATTGTGGTCAAAGAACATATTTTCTATGACCTTAGTCTTTTTAAATGTATTAAGACTTGTTTTTTGGCCAAAGGAAAAAAAAAAAAAAACAAGAATAAAATCACTCTCAAAATTCAAGATGGCAATCTTAAAGTCAAATAAAGAGGATAGTCACATATATTATTACAATTTTCTTGCTGTAAGTGTGCTGGAAAAAATGCCTAACTTAAATGAGAAAGACAATTTAAGATTACATTTAGTAATTAATTGTATTTTGAAAGTAGTACCACTTATTTTTAGAAAACAAACAGAATAAATGCTTGGTAATGTCCACAGACTAATGAAAACTTATTGATTCACATATATTACTACCCAAGTAGTAAATTCAATATATCCTATGTGTAAAAAAAATACCACCAACCT
Organism: Cynocephalus volans; assembly: GCF_027409185.1. Taxonomy (NCBI): domain Eukaryota; kingdom Metazoa; phylum Chordata; class Mammalia; order Dermoptera; family Cynocephalidae; genus Cynocephalus; species Cynocephalus volans. The sequence continues at coordinate 95,696,364 of NC_084468.1, read as the reverse complement.
GCACACAAAACAAAAACATCAAACCATATTTTCAAGCAAAATATTTTTAATTAGTAGGCTGATCATAAATAAATCCACATAAAAGATTTAACAGAATTACAAAGAGTTTTATGTTTCTTTTGTGAACTCAATTCATAATACGTTAGTCAATCTCATTCTCTAACTGTGACAAAAAGAGTTGTCATCCAACAAAGCAGCACAGTTTAAGCAATTCATATTCTGTAGTTACATTTTTACATTTTTTTACAAATGTAACATTTATGTACATTATATATATTTTTTCTATAGTTCATGTACTGAAACGCTATTGTTTTTACAGGGAAAATGTTGAATTCATCTAGTGAATATGAATCATTACTTGTTAAAAAGTAATTCATATAAACAAACAACAAGTTACCACTGCCTTTTGGCATCTATTGTCAGAGTTCAAGTCCAGAAATGTTATACTAATTATAAGAAAAAAGAATTTATCTAATTTTACATTGTAACATATCATTCCACATAGCTACATAAATTTGCCAGCTTGCAATGAACAGAGCACTGTACTGGTGCACTACTGGAAATGTGTAGAAACCAATTCAAAATGTACTTGGTGAAACAGCATCAACTTTACCAATTAATTTAGGCTGAAGAAAATCTGTCAAATTCTTTCTTCCCCTTTACCTTTTGGCCAAAGCCTCAAACAGAGCGATGTGCATTGTCTTATAACAATAGATGCCTTCATTTCAAATTTCCTATGTGCTTCTCTGACAGATTAGATTATGCTTTACCTACGTTATGGATCTTTTTTTTTTCTTATTCAATTTTATTCCACTTCACTTACAAATCTGCTGCTGAACATGAAGCAAAAACTCATAGTAAGAGAATGCAGCTTCTGTCCGGTCTTCAATCAAATGCTGAAAAAATTCCATTTTGGCAGGACTCTCATCTCTGGAATACAGAAAAGGGCATTTATCTAAAAATGCTTATTAATAAATAGAATAATTATGCACTTAAAAAGTTATTAGTACATGGAGACATTAGAAAAATGGAACATGGGGGTTATGAGTTAAATAACAACAATCTACCACCAGAACATATTTTGATATTATTTAAAGTTGCTTTGAAGATAAGCAATTTTACATAGATTGCACAGGAAAAGACAACTTCATGATTAAGTTACAAAAGTACTTACTTTACCACATGAAGGATTGGGCTTAACGGTCTGCCGTCTCTAAGCCAAGTTATAAAGGATCTGGCTCTTTCTGATGAAAGTGTATCTAGCTCTGGAAGATATGTCTGGTAAAAAAAAAAAAAAAAAAAAATCGTAATTAGGAAATTATTTCCTTTCTCATAGACTTTGGCAATATTAGAACTAAATCAAAATTCCCACTATCACCAGTCAACTGTCAGTACTCTATTTCCCAGCCCTGACAGAAGCAACCAAACAAAAAAAAAAATTAAATTATTGACAAATCTGTTTATATTGTTCTGGATAAATCAATAAAATATGCTTAATGATAACTACATCACTGACATTTTACCTAAATATATTTTTCTGGATAACTCAATAAAACATGTACAATGATTAGTATGTCCTAGTATTGTGTCGCACCTTTATGTATCTTCTAAAGGAAATATTCCAAAGAAGGGGGCTCCGATTAAGTTCCAAATTCACTTAATTATACATTATACCCTGTCCTAAAATTAGCCACTCAGGGAGAATTTCATGTTTCCTTTAATCCTTAAATTTTAAAGGCAAGAAGTTTTTAAAAACAGTGTGGATGTGTAAATATATTTAAGAACTATATGAAGGCTATTTTAGAAAGACCTAAAAGTCTAAGTCTATTCTCTCTCTCTCTCTCACTCTCTCTCTCTCTATATATATACACATATATACATATAAAAGGAAAGATTTATTTTTCTTTTACAAAGCCAAATGTAACAGTAAACTAAATATAATTCAAAGTATATAGTAATAAAATTTAAAAAGAACAGTTTGGTCGTGGCGCACTTGGTAGAGTGCTGCGCTGGGAGCGCGGCAACGCTCCCGCCGCGGGTTCAGATCCTATATAGGACTGACCAGTGCACTCACTGGCTGAGTGCCGGTCACGAAAAAACGACAAAAAAAAAAAAAAAAAAAAAAAAAAGAACAGTTTGGGTTAATTATAAATCATGTCAATATTTCAAAAATTTAAAATTCCAAAAATTAAAAATTACATTTTGATGTGATTTTTTCCAGATATTTTCTAAGTATATACAGCTACTATAATTATATATACAAACCACATTTTAAAAAGTACAAATGGGATATTACACATACTATTCTCTCTTCAGACTGTATTCTTTTTAATAAATGCACAGATATTACTAATTTAATGCTATAAGCATCTGTGTACATACACATACTCCTGTGAATACATCTATGGGACATGCTCTTAGGAGTACAATAATTTACTGCATCACAGAGTACATGATTTTAATTTTAACAGATACTGTCAAACAGTCATTGGTTTTCCATAAAGGCTGTATAAATACACACTCGAATCAAGAGTGTTTGACAGTGTTTATTACCCTACACCCTCTGCATTATTGCCTATTATTAAATTTTAAACTCTTTACCAACCTGGTAAATGAAAGAAATGCTGTGCTGTTATTTTACTTTGTTTTCTTTGCTTATGAGTGGGGCTGAATATTGTTTCATATGGCCAGTACTGTATTTTTCTCCTCTGATTTGCCTGTTCCAATCCTTTGCCTATTTTTTCTTTTTTTCTTTTTTTTTTTTTTTTTTTTTCCTTTGCCTATTTTTTCTTTTCTTTTTTTCAGGGTGGGGATGGGGATGACGATGGGGAAGTCTTTTTCTTAAAGATTTCTAAGGGAACTTTTTAATACTAGAGAAGTTAGCGCTTTCTCAGTCTTATGAGTTACAAATAATCATATGATTTTGTTTTTTGTATTTTGGCTTTATTTGTTTACTTTTACCAAACAGAAGTGTTTTATATTTATGCTTTCAGATTTAGTCTTTTGAATCACTGACGCACAAAGGCCTTACCCATTTTAATATTATTTAAAAAATCATAAATATTCAATAATGTTTCTTTTAGTGATCTGCATGATTTCCTTTTTTTAAAATCTTCATTTGTTTTGATCCATTTACAAATTATTTTGATATAATAAATAAGGTAATATACAGCTTTGGTTTTTTCCTAAAGGCTAATCAGTGGTCCCAAGATTATTTTTGTAATATTCCATTATTCCCACAGTGATTTGAAGTGCAATCTTTACCACATTCTAATTTTTATTAATTAGATCCATTCCTGAACTCTATTCTATTCCACAGATCTATTTATCATGCCAGTACCATACTGCTGAAATAACTACAGCTTTAAGAATAATAAGGTTTACCATTTTTTTATTTTATTTTTTAATAAATTGTAATTTTATTTGTGTCTCCCTCTGTCCTTTTAAATTTCATCCCCACAGCTTATTGGTTCACTTTTAGGTAATAAGTACATTTATTTATTTTCTTATTGAAACATAATTGTACATATCTGTGGGGTATAGCATTGAATATCAATACCTGAATGCAATAAGTGATGCTCAAATAAGGATAATTAGTATATACAACATTACACATTTTTTTGTGACCCATTATCAATTTCTTGCTAACACCCCCTTGCCTTCCCTCTTCCCCACCTCTGGTGGCCTCAGTTCTGTTCTCTCCTCTTGAAAGTTAGGTTTACTGTTTTATTGAGTAGAATTTATTTTTCATATGCTTTTACTCTGTGCTGACATTATTTTCCCTTTTCAAATGTTTCCTTAAAAGAAAGGAAGAATGAAAAGACCACAATAATACTTTAAACTTTCAGAAGGAGAGAACAAATTTATATTTACTAGAGGGGGTGGAGGGAAAGGAGAGAGGGGGATTGAGAAGATACTGGGTAAGGAGCCCAAAGAATAATTACAATTTGTAATAATGAATATGCTAATAAAAATAATGAATATGCTACTAATATTGATTTGATCATCACATGTTGTACACAGGTGATGGCAGTCAACACTTTACCCAAAAAACATGTAAAATCAATTATGTTTCAATAAAAACAAAACAAAACAATCAAAAGTTTCCTTATTATCCTTATTGGTTGGGTCTTAGAAATGAACTCTGCGATTAATTTGTCAAATTTAAAAAAATCAATCAAACAACAACAGATTTTAATAAGGATTACATTGAATTTATATTAATTTCAGGAAACAGGACATATTTACAATATCCAAGAATAAGGCAGGCCTTCCTTTTCAATTAATTAAATATACAGAACTGCTTTTAGAATATTTTCTTGATATTGGTTAACACACAATCGGTAAAGATCTGTTGAAAAAATTATGATTATTATCAGCAAAATAATTTAAATCAAAAGTCAAAGTTGTTGGAAAACAGTTTGGCAGTTTCTCAAAGAGTTAAACACAGAGTTACCATATGACCCAGCAATTCTATTCCTAGGTGTATACCCAAGAGAACTGAAAAGATGTTCACATAAAAATCTGTATGCAAATATTCATAGTAGCACTATTAACACAACAGCCCCAAAGTAGAAACAACCCAAATGTCCATCAATGAATGAACAAATAATAAAAATGTGGTATATCCATACAATGGAATATTTTTCAGTCATAAAAAAGAATAAAATGCTAATACAATCTATAATGTTGATAAATCTTAAAAACGTTATGGGAAGTGAAAGAAGCCAAACACAAAAGGCCACACATATTATGTAATTCCATTTATATAACATGTTCAGAACAGGCATATTAATAAATAGAAAGTAGTTTAGTAGGTGCCAGTGGAGGGGAGTAGGGGAGAATTGAGAGATACAGGGTTTCTTTTTTAGAGTTATGAAATGTTCTGAAATTAGATAATGGTGAGGGTTGTACAACATTGTGAATATGCTAAAAATCACTAAATTGTACATTTTAAAATGATTAAAATGGTGACTCTTGCTTGAGTTTTATGTCAATGAAAAAATTAAAAACAAGCAAACAAAAAGTTAAAGTTGTTTAAAATCCACTGACCATTTTCTGTGGTATTGATGTAAAATTAGGACACCCAAGCACATCCTCTATGAAGTTATTGTCACAGCCTTTTCCAATCCAAATGTAAAAAGCCTAAAAACAAAATGCAACAAAATATTAAAACTTTCTGTTAAGAAAACCCATTACAGCTAATTTTCTCAAAATTATCATGCATAAAAGAGATAAAGTACACTATCTCAAATAAAGTAGGAATAAACATAAAACTAAAATGGAAACGTATTAATTGGTACATTGTGAATCTATATGCAAGAATCTACAGTGGTTCATATCTTCTTTGCTTAAATTTTAAGGTTTTCGATAAAATATATTTTACCTTCTTTCACACTTATCTCCTCAATAGGCATGTAATGATTTAATCAGAGTAATAAACTCACAACATTTCCCATCCACTATTTCAATTACTGTCTCCATATTTTAACTCATGGGTTTTCTCCTCTTTTGTGGCTATCTAAATCCCTTCCCTGCTTCTAAGGTATTTTGAAGCTACCTTGACCACTATGACACCTTCACCACCACCCCTGCCCAGTGACTTCTCCTGAATTGTTAAATAAGATTTCTGACAATGGATGTAAGCTGAACTAGATCTTAAGGTCCCTTAAATTTTATAATTCTAGATGATAAAGTCCTTGAAGGCAGGAATTTCTCTCTATCAAGTACACATAATCCATGGTAGTAAATAATCCACGATAATAAAATTTATTTATCTATGATAATTAAATGATGTCCAACTAGAAAAGTTTAAAGTAAATTCATACTTCTAGTGTCAGTTACCAATTTATTGCCTCTCAACTCCAAATCCACCTTTCAATGCCTACTGTGTGATAATAGAGCTGAACCCTGTAAGTGTTTCTTTTTTTGCTAGCTGAAACAATGTAAAGCTTTGTTAGTAAAGGGTGCTTACAGAGCCACAGTCCATAAGGAAAGCACCTTCTCTTGTCAGCTTCTCTGCAGACAATTTTTGAAGAGGTGGCTGAGGTACAACCCTGTCATTAACATGTACTGCACCCTGAAAAGAAACAACATGAATGAGCTTACATTACTATTATCACAGTTTGAGAGCTTTCAGGACACTAACTCTATGAGATACTGGAAAACAACACTTGAGAATTTTGCAGGATGCAAAAAATATTGATTATATGTTACCATCATGGCTATAGAATCAAGACACTCAAATATATTCGAATTTTAAAAAGTAAAAACATGTACATGTAAAAGGGTCTGTCACATTTCCTTCTCCTTTGGGGTCAAGATATATTAAAAGTATGACTGCTGACTCTGCCATATAGCAAGCTACTTTTTTATGTTTCTTTACTAACATAATACTACATTTGGAATTAATACAACACAAAGAAAAAAGACTACACATTTGTACATTAAATTTATTGTGGATACCAGATTTAGTTTACTACTGCAATCTGATCATATCAGAAAATTAATACCTACAAAACATAAATGGAAATGTCCACTGTACAATTTAGTTTTGTAATAAATATTATAACCAAACCCACAAGATAAATTACTTCCCATATAAAACTATTTTTAAAAACTCCATAACCACTGATAGTATATGAGAGCCCCATCATCCAATCAGATTCATAGCTAGTGTTCTTATTTAATGTATTACTAACAAAGGAGGTAGAAAGAATGGGAAAAAAAGTCGATAATACATTATTACCGTAGCCATAGAATCAACACACTCAAATACATTCAAACTTTAAAATTTCAAATGCACTTAAATGCATACCTCATCTGTTAATCTGTCTATCCTGTATAAATTGGGATGAATCATTTTCATTAGATGTACAAGTGGCTGAGACTTTATCTGACACATGGCATACACACGATCATCCAGGCGTGTGCTCGTACCTGTTCTAAATGCTTTCTACAAGGGAAAAGATATACATTTTCAAATAAAATAAGAATATAGTGTTCAAATATTAAAACAAACATATACCATCAATCACAGAAAAAACACGGCCTTCAAAACAGACAGACCTGGATTCAATTCTTAGCTCTGACATTTAATAGGTATGTATGTGACACTGGAGCAAGTTACTTAGCTTCTCTGAGCTATATTGTCATCATAAGAAAAACAGGGAAAATAATACCTCTGTAGGTTGTTGTAAGTATTAAATAAGATGATATATATAGGTATATAACACCTACTGTGGTGCCTAAGACATGGAAAGATGTTCAATAAATATTAGATCCTTTTCCTTAGTCTCTTTCTAGAAACACATATTAAGAGTAGGCTATGACCACACCATTATTCAAACTGCTCATACATATTAAAGAAATAGCATATGGCTTCACAAGAATCATCTCGTAAAAGGGGTCTTCAAAAAGTTCTTTAAAAGATTCATATTATCTTATCTCTTTCTTTTTTCTGTTTTTGGAGGATGGCCTGTGTGGGGATCTGGACCCTTGACCTCAGTATTACAACACCACGCTCTAACCAACTGAGCTAACCAGCCAGCCCTCATATTATCTTTTAATTCTATTTTTCCACAAACTTGTAGTATCTTCCTATTTATACACCTTCATTTTCCACTGATCTTTTATTTTTCAAAACTCTTCCTCTGTACAATCCTCTAGTTAAGTATTAAAAAACGTAGATTTCATTTCTTCATATATGTATCTAAGAATTTTTTAATGCTTTATTAAATATAACAATGTATAGATAGCTACCTGTTTGAGAAGAGCCAAAACATAGAGAGGAAACAACTTCAGGGAGCTGGGTGCTATCAATGCAGAGTGCTGTAAATTTGAGATAGTTGAGCCATATGCAGATAATGAGTCCACTACAGCATTCACTAAAGCATCTCTTGCATCTGATAGACTTGATGAAACTGATCGATCCACAGCTATGAGGCAACCAAAATGAAAAGGTGTTTAACCACTGGAGGCCAATGAGCACTATGAGATAAAATTTATATGCATTATTTAAGAAACAAACAAAATTTATTTAAGTTTTTAGGACGGAAAAATACATTCCACCTGTTCATTCACTTTTTACTCACCCATGTTTGCCAGAAGGCAGATGGCGGCTTGTACATCCACTCCTGCATATACATCTGCTAGTGAACTTACCACTGGCAAACAAAGTGTATGCACTCTAATTCTCCGCTCACCTAAACAAAATGATGAATAAATGTCATTGCAAAATACATTAAACCAAGAAAGAAATAAAGCAAACAGGTCAAAATTTTATTCAAGTTATTGTTTTTGCTAGAGTAAATCACCAACAGCACTTTGAAATACAAAAACAAAGTTTTACAAATAACATGTTTTAAAGAAAATTAAACACCCTCCAAATCTGAAAGTAGACTATAAACATATGGTACATTTTGTATATAATTGAACATCAGGTTCTAGTTTTTATTTTAATGTCACTCATTCTAAATTATATCCAACAGAGTAAAATATCAGAACACTGAGACTGTCAAATAACAAATGAAGCCCTTAATTGCTACAGTTTTTTTTTTTATTTTCTGGGGCAAGAAATAATGCAAAAGATGGCATAGCTGGATTTAGCATGAGTTGTTTACCAGAAACATATAATTTTAGAAATACAAGTCTTCCACAAATCAAAAAGTATACTTTTTAAAGATTCAAAAGTAGGTGTTAAATAAAAAAAGAAAATAACAGAACACATATTTGATTAACCAATTCAAATTCTACTGCTTCCCACTGTGTATTCGTTCTTTTTCCTTGCCCACTAATGGGCATGTGAAAGCAGGGGTGAATTACTGCTGCAGGGTATATTTCCTTTCTGTTAACATTACCTTTGCTTGATGTATATAATAGGGCCGTTTGAAAGCACACTAAGGAAGTATCTGTCAAACTTTCTTCAATTGATAACTGTACTGCAAATCCAGCATCAGGATTGATGTTTGCAAGGGATAACAAATCAGTGGAACGAACAAAGAAGTTTCCATGAAAAGTGTGCATTGAAAGACCTAGAAAAGAGAAAATTTGATATAAAAGATGAAGTTAACAGTATCTTCACCTCAAGCTAAAGCTACCGTTTAAAGTCAAAGATGCCTCTTGTTTTGAATCAAAAGGATAACTGGGGAGGGTAAGGTTGGAATGTAGGTAGAGTTTCTAAAATACTAACACCAAAAAATGAGTGTAGGTTATATCAAAAGGAGACTATACATTTAACTTGTCCTGATACCTATTCTTGTTAACATTTTCTCATATATGATTTGAAACAAACGAGGGTTACTATACAGCTCATCTTAGATTTAAAATAAGGGATCAGAATCCCTCCAGCAAACATTCACATAAAACCAAGGAAATGTAAATTAACTTATTATGCAGACAAAAATCCTTAATTTGACAATTTTTATTTAAGATCTTCCCTATTCCCCTAACTCGTTCTCAAACCATTCCACTATAGGCTTTCTCTTAGGTTCTTCCTGAATAAACCAAAACATTACTTTTATCTACTTATTCAAGTTATTTTAAAAAACTGGGCAACGATTATTGAATAACAATAAATTTTTAAAACAGGGTATGCAGGCTTACTGAATCAAATAGAAAGCCTTCTTTTCTTTTTTCTTCTTTTTTTTTGGGAGAGGGGGCAGGTTGGCTGGTACAGGGATCGAACCCTGAACCTTGGCAGAAAGTCTTCTACGATGAACAGTCATCATCACAGGTAATTGATATATGACTCACTGATTTTTTTTATTTGCTCAATGATTTTGACTCAAGTATGTGACATAAAGCATAATTTTTACAATTTCATACCTTTAGTACACCTTATTCTCATAACAGCTTCAAATCCAATTTTTCTTGTGAGATATCGTTTTAGGTCTTTTTCTAACTTTTCTGCTTGTGAAGGATTGTGAGCACAGTGGAAAGATGGATAATAATAGATGCACCCTGCAGAATACTTGGACATGCAAGCTTTAAAGAGAAATACAAAAAGTATTAGCTATAGATATAATAACATCCCACTTGTCCAACAGTAGCATAGATTCTATATTATGAAGAAATCTAAGTCATAATAAGAAAACCCAGGCTGTCAAAATAAGTATATAAGTCTGAGAAAACAAGAAACATTTATAAAATATACAATAAAGTTTATTGTTGAGCAGAATCATGTAATATAGACAAAATACTAACGGCATTTTATATTTGTAGAGAGCTTTAAAGTTTACTGATAATTTTCATAGGTATTATCTATCTAATTAACATGACTTTCTTCTTAAAATATTAAGAATGCTTACTGAAAAGTTTAGATTTAATTATGTGCTAATTTGTAAAAAGTTAAACAAAATGATATCATCTTACCTAGAGAAGCAAGATCAGAATACTGTGAACTTAAAAGGAATAAATCCACTGCAGTTTGCTGTCCTGAGCAATCTAAAGCAAGTTTCTTGTAAAAATCAGTTGCAGGGCCAAGATGCTGTACCACCTAAGTTAACAAATTAAAGTTAAGAGCTAGAAAATTTTAATCATGCACATAGTTTATGTCTCTCATAATGTAATAAGAAAGAGGATATCCTCTGCCCCCCTACCAAACTAAGGAGTTTTTAAAATGTCTATGCGTTGGAAACAATTTCCTATAAAATAATAGTAGCTAATATTTATAAAAAGCACTCACTTATGCATCAGCACTGCTTGAGATGTTTTATAAAAATTAGATAATTTAATTTTCATAATAAAAACCCATAGGATCTACCTTTTATCGATGAGAAAACTGAGGCAAAAACTGATTAAGTAACTTGACCAGGTTACATAGTTATTGAGTGATGGATGCTGGAATATAAATCCAAAATGTATGGCTCCATAGTGAGTGCTGTTTAATCATTATTATGTACTGTTATATAACATGAGAGAGTAAAAGATTAAGGGAGGTTTTTCTTATTAGTATGAGCAAACTTAAATTGAGAAGGTGGCAATGGAGAGTCTCCAAGTTCTTAATCACTATGCCATATTGCATAACAAAATGTTTTAATCCTCTTAATTATATTAGTTTACTCAGATACGAAGGAATATACAAACCAGAACACATATGCAATCTTTTGAATAACAGGCAGAAAGAGAATATTTTTGAAAGTTAAAAGAGAAAAAACAAAACCAAAGAATTCTGTAAATATACAGCAGCTTTCTGTGTTCAAAACACAGCAGTAATTTATAATGGGCCATAACAGACCAATGAACTGAATGCTAGCTATATCTGTTGATGAGTTTAAAAAATATACTTGCCCCAATTTATTTTAAAATTAGCTTCTTGTTCAAAAGCAACTTGAAAATACAATTTTTATAAAAAGTACAATATGGCCCCATTTTTCTCCAGCAAATTGGTGATGAATAAAAAAGCAACAATACTTAATGGTGGCTAGAGGATGAGAATCCTTAAGAGTACAGGTTGATAAAAAAAAACGCAAGAAGTAAAATACTCTATTTAATAACTTAAATAAAGTTTATACCCTTTGACGCAATAATTTCACTTCCAGGAATTTATCCTAAGAAAAAAATGAATATGTGGCTAAAGACTAATGATACTTTTAAAATGGTTTAATTCATATTCAGAACTAATTATAATGGCATTTTCCCAAATGTAAGTTGAGGTCAGACAGAACTCATGTATAAAACAAAAATGAATGTTCTAGTTCATTTACTATTTGAAATAAGGGATTAAAAATACCCTGACCAAATCTTCATGTAAAACCCAAGTAATATTCAACCTCATATCCTTTTTTTTGTAACAGTGAAACTACTGGAGACATCTTAACTATTAATGTTGGGGAGGCAATTAATTTAATTAAGTACTTTCACATTTACTTAAAGATATATATGTATAGTTTTAGGGACCTCAGAGAATGCTCACAATATATCTGATAAAAAAGGCCAGTTAAAAAGTACAATATGTGTGATGCTCAATTTATGCTTACTTGTGTGTGTTTGTATAACTAACTGCTAACATCTTGATAGTAGATTACTGATATTTATATTAATCCCTACTTTCCAAGATATACAGTGATCTGTATTACTTTTATAATTTAAAGGTTTATTAGTGTGAGCATGTTAAATTATAAAAGCTCACATTTAGTAAGTTTTACCACTTGTGTGACACAAAAGAGCACTGGAGTCAGCAAATCAATTCATGGCAAATAAAAAAGTTATTTAACCTTTGGCAAGACACTAATCTGTTTCCTCATCTGTAAAATGAGGGGTTTTTTTTATGACTTGCAAACAAAATAATAAAAAGAGAACACTCTGCAACACAATACAAAATGATAATGTGAGTTAAACACTCCTTCCAGTTTTTAAAATTATTAATGAAGTAGAAAAGTAGAATAATAAGCAAATAATTACGTAGTCTATAGAGGTAGAAAATACCACCCTGAATATGACAGAGAAACTAAATACCTTTGTACTTGATCTCTGATTAGGATCTTCTCTGGACTGCAGAAGTCCTGCACCCAAGGAAGGTAACTGTGTCTGAAATACAGACACACGGCCACCTGTTGGAGACATTAATTTAAAGGCAGCCTGAAGTGCAGGACCAAGGGCACTGTGTGTTTCTCTTGTATTGGTGAACATATTTGGTAATGCATTCAATAAGTCTTTTATAAGCTGCGAAAACAAAAATTAAAAGTTGAATTACTAAGAAGACAAGGCAATATTCTTCTTTAAAACATTTCAGACTACAATATGTGTCACTGCATTTCTGGGGACTATAAAGTGAGGAGTCAACAAATACAATAACTACATATTGTCTATTTGTTTGCAATATTAATATACCAAGTAAACAAATATTAAATATCTTAGTAAAGAGTTGAAATAACAGAAATATTTTGGTACTTTAAGAAAATAAGTCAATCTCACCTCTTTACTTTCATATAGATTCACAAGTAAACTATCCGGTGTTGGTAGAAAAACATCTATAGGGAAAACATATTTTAATCAACAAGTCAAGTCAAAAGAACATAATAAATAAGAAAATATTTGTTTATCAGGTCATACATATAATGTGTACTATAATATTGCTTTATTAAATAAACAGTATATACTCTGTACATATTATATGTGTGTGTGTAATAAGTACACAGGTGTAAAAAGCAGCATATGACAAAATGTATTGTAAAATAAAGTCACCCCCATTTCAATGTAGTTAGAAAGACATTTTGCTGACTGCTTACCGTCTATATCAGACACAATTAGCATTTGAGGCTGTGATAATCCTTCTTGTAAATTATAGAAATGAATAGTGCTATCAAAGGTCATAAATCCTATTCTTGTTCGTGAATCTCCAGGAAGCCTAAAGATAAAAATGGCCATTTTAAATTCGAAGTGCTCAGTAAAATATTTTATTTCAGAAAATAACGAAACAGTAAACTAAGTCTAAGGATAATTACACATATACTTTTTTTTTTATAGGGGACAGAAAAATTAGCCCTACCTAAACCAATACATATCAGAGAAGAGCAAGGATGAAATATTCCAGTTTCAGATGAAACTATGGACATGCTTAGAACTGATACTTCAGAAAACTGAACGACATCAGTATTCAAAAATAAGAATAAACCAAAACTAAAAATAAAATGATTTAAAAAAATTAAAGACCTCTTGCTATCTTTCCTTTGAAACATATTCTTCTAAGTGAAAAATTACTCATACTTTCAGTTCCAATATTACAATAGTTTAACCATGTTTAAGCATTTTAAGGGGAGAATGATAAGTGAGTACTTTCTAAGAAAAGATTGAATACAATACAATGTGTAAAATTTTGAACAGAAACCGCATTTTTGAACATTAAAATATTTTATATATCAATCTTTTGAAAATTTTGTTAGAACTCAGTTTTCAAAAGTTGATGCCACAGCATAAAAGAATAAATTACCATTTCTTTGCCTGCCAAGCTTTCCTTATTAAGATAGATGTTACAGAAGTATATTTCAAAGTACCACCAACCATGTTAACTTCAGTTATGTAATTTATTGTTTTAGCAATCCTTTAATATATTTTTTAATATTAGAGGATGCTAAGATAGAATGTGCCTCAAAGCAAGAAACATCTTTACTATTTTGGATGATTGATCAGGCTACTCAGATACCTGTATAGTCCGCAAGGTAGGTTAAAAGCATTTCAGAGAACAGAATGCAATAAGTTATATGGGTGTTCCGCTTACCAATACTGGTCAAGATTTATAATGTTTCCGAAGACTAACAGAAGAAATCTTCCTTGAGATTTCTAAGTTCACTCAGTATTAGTCATTTGTTACCAACTAGAGTGGAGATTACTGACCTATCCCAAGTGCAAAATACAGAGTTGAGCTGGAACTCCTCCAGCATCAAACTCCTCTTTCTAAAAGATGTTTTCAGAGCTCTTTCCAAAAACATGTTACTGTATTTTTGCTATCCTATCCCCCTTACCTCTTTTTTAAAAAATTTTCCTAATCCTTCTATTTTCTGCTATGATCAAATAGAAATATTTTTAAGAACTATTTTCCATTCCCAATTTTATCCTTTTGGTTTTGCACAGTCTATTTAATTTGCAAATAGTCACTCATCTTTGTCAGGTGGCTCCTATCTGGAGCTATATCCCCATACTTTTCTAATCAAGGACAATATATTAAGAGGAATTTTAGAGCAGGGAGATGGAATAGGAGCTTGCTCTGTTCACTCCATGCATCAACCTGATATTGCAGTACCTCCAGGAAAGATGTTATCCCCTCAGGGGATTAAGCCTTGATGTGTGAAGACAAGAAAAACAAAACAAAACCATTTCTCTACGAAGTAGTTGTCCATTGCTACTCACTGCCATTCTGAAGTAAGCACTTGTGACTAAAATAAGGACAAATACTTCAACCAAGGATAAAAACATGAAAATTCTGAATTACTAACAAATACTAAAAGCACATCTTTCAATATCTTTTGATTTTTAAAATCTTGAACATCTTAATGTTATCAGTTTCATTTATAGGCCAAGATCAGTGATAGGTAGACTACGAAATCAGTAATATGCAGACTACAGTGACTAGAAGTAGCACTCACCAGGGCAAAGATCTCAAGTTCAAATGGAAGATGAGGAACAGCGTTTTGGAATCACCCATAGTATTTGTGACAAAGTATGAGGGTACGTAAAAAAGTTCATGCAAAGACTCGTATTATCTTTTAATTCTATTTTCACACAAGTTTTTGGAAGTATCCCTGTATTCACACATAACCACCCCCATACATCTACACATGTCAAGAACCACTGCAGAAGAGAACCACTCTTACTAACAATCTTAAGTCGTATCTCTTATGGGTGTTGAAGTAAAAAGAGAAATGTATAAACAACTTTGTTTTCCAGAGACTTGGATGGTTCGTTTTCGAAGCTAGTGAGGAGCTCCTTCAGGACCAATATTGGTAGACACGTAGGCAGGAATCAGTACCAGTATAAGCCACCTAACCTATACTCTGTTTCCATTTCCACAATACAGCTCATTACTAATCTGACAAAATGAAGAGCTTAGTTTTTGGCTTCCTAACATATTTAGCACAAAATCAGTTCCTTCCTTCTCTTTATCTGGTTCATTTTTTCATTAGTGCAATTAAAACTAGCTTATGAAAAAATTCCTTGCTCAGGCGTAAATTATAGCTAGATTTCTCTCATCCAAATTCCTTTTTAAAAATTAAAATTAAAACTTTTTATTCTATTTAAATTGACATAAAACTATTGCATACAACGTGATGTTTTGAAGTATATATATATATATACATCGTGGAATGGCTAAATCTAGATAATAAACATATGGACAACCTCACAAAGTTATCATTTTTATGGTGAGAACACTTCAAATCTACTCTGTTAGCATTTTTCAAGAATACAATATTGTTCTTAACTATGTCACCAAGTGATACAATCAATCTCTTGAACTTATTCTCCATAACTAAAATTTTGTATCATTTGACCAATATCTTCCCACCCTCGCCCCCATCCCAGCCCCTGATAACAACCATTCTACTCTTTACTTCTGTAAGACCAACTTTTTTAGATTCCACATATGAGTGAGATCGTGCTATATTTGTCTTATTTCTTATTTGTCTGGCTTATTTCACTTAACAAAATGTCCTCCAGGTTCATCCACGTTGTCTCAAAAGACTGAAATTTCCTTCTTTTTAAGGTTGAATAGTATTCCATTCTGTACAATATATACTACATGTTCTTTATCCATTTATTCACTGAGGGACACCTAGGTTGATTTCGTATCTTGACTACTGTGAATAACGATGCAATAAACATGGGAGCGCACACACCTCTTCGGCATACTGATTTCACTCCCTTGGGATATATGCCCATTAGTGGGATTGCTTGATTACACGGTAATTCTATTTTTAAATTTCTGAAGAACCTCCATACTGTTTTCCATAATGGCTGCACTAATTTACATTCCCACCAACAGTGTGCAAGGGTTCTCTTTTCTCCACATCCTTGACAACACTTGTTATCTTTTGTCTTTTTGATAATAGTCTCATCTCGATTCTTGATACTCTTTTCTTGGCCCAGTGTTCAGATCGGCTAAGTCAGATGGATAGTTAGACAAGATCTAAATTCTTGACTAAATATTAAACATGTAAGTTAACCAAACAATAAAATCCAATCCCATAAACTGCTAGTAAACACTTCATATTTATATACATTTATATACACAGTCATTATGAGTAAAAGAAAGATTCTTACTTGTCTAGATTTTCTAACAGTGACTGGCTCAACACTGTCAAATATCCAGCTTCTACTGCATTATGAGACACATCCAAAACAAACAAGTAAACTGCAGGTTGAGGAGGACGAAGCTGAAAGAAATAAAATAACGTACTTTATTTAGTAGGTACAATTTCTTTTACTACCGGGTATTTACTGAGTGTAATGTACCAAAAAATACAAAGCTAGGACTGCTGTTTTGTGAGGTTTTATGAGCTAATAAAAATGACATTCCTTTAATTTTTTTCTTGTAAAGTTGGTTGTGTATTAATCATGACAAGGCAATTATTACATGGTTAAGAAGAAGGGTTAAATGTTTTCCTGGTTAAAGGTATGTTGGCTAAGATATATTTTAAAGAAAAATTAGGCTTATATATTATTTAATACTAAGCTCTCTCTCTATATATATATCCTTTTCCTATTCCTAAAAACATTAAAAATTTTTTATTTTTAAAAATAAATTTTAAGCTTGTCAGCCTGTCACTAGCTATTGGGTCACCTGGTGGTGGCTGTCTCCAAAGGGCTAAGTGTAAAGAAAGTCCTTGTGATGGTATTGTAGATATGATTTTTTAAAAAATTCCTTATCTGTTAGAGATATATACTGAAGTATTTATGGGTGAAATGATATGATGTCTCAGATTAACATTCAATACAATCCAGAATAAGTGAGGGGAAGGCAGACTGGGGTGGGCTGGGAATAGATGAAATACATTTAGGAGAACGTTGATAATTATTAAAGCTTGGTGATAGGGATGGGTCATTATATTATTTTCTCTTCTTTGGAGTATGCTTGAAAATTACTGTTATATTAAGTTAAAATTTAAAAAAATGAAGCCTTTAAAAAAAAAAAGGCCAATAAAAATATATGCCAACCAAGGGTCATATGAATCATAAGGCAAAAATTAAAGATTATTTCTTGCTTCACCACTTCAACTAGATTAAGATTACTAAGGTCCCAGAACATGAGTTAGTAAAAGTGATCAAGAGAAAGCTTACTATAGTTAATATGGAAACAGACATGAAAATAGTATTTAAAAGGGCATAGGCTAAATTAGACTCAAAAGGCCATAGAGATTACAAAAATAAAGATGGGCTAAGCACCAAGAATTTAATGCACATCAGTTGTTCCTATTCACCTTTTTCCACTAGCAGCACCTTAAATTTTTGCAGACAGCAAAGATTAGAAATGAGAATACAGAAGAAACATAGTTATTATAAATGTATTAAAAATGAAAAGATATGATAAAGATGAGAACTCAGGCCAAGAATTCATTTTTGTAAGTGAAAAAGAAGAATGAGATCTTAGAGTCCATATAATTAAAGAACAGGTAGAATTTTATGATTGAACCAGAAAAAGAAAAATTAGAGTGAAGTCAACATCCATTTATCTTGATGTAAGTACTGGGTGAACCAGTAAGATGGTGATATAGGACCCTGAAGCTGCAGTTTTGGGCAGAAACATTCATTTTTCTGTTTTGAAGGTCTTAAGCAGTAAATGGTAAAAGAATATCAATATCCATTCCATGCACGTAACCAAATGAAACTGGTAATAAGTTGTAGATGTTAGTGCTTGCCATAAAACATTACTAATACTTCTTAGTGATATAATGCATTCTTTAAGGAGATCAAATAACCTCTAAAAAGAGTTTTCATCTGTTAAGTGTAAACTTTCAGTATTATTTTTAAAAATTAGTATCATGGGCAACTTCAAAATATGGACAAGAATTCACTTAACAGCAAATTACAAATTACCAATATAATTATATCCCAAGACTAATAGGATATAGTCATGAATAGTTACCATGTAATCTGAAGAAGCAATGAACTCCACAGTTGAATTCTGAACTTCTGGTCTTTTATGAGGTTCTCCATAAGATCGGGTAAGGGGGTTATACATAAATTCTTCAGGAACTAATTAGGAGGTAGAAATCCAGTACAAATTTAGCAACCATTTGCAATTAAGCACACATATACACACCTAGAAATAAACACCTTTATTATCAATGTTTATATGAGGTTTACCAACAGTTCTTTGAACATTTAATGGTAAAAACAAATCCCTTAAGCCCTCTCTAAAAAATAGATCATAAATATAAAAAAACTTATTTTCTGAAATCAGGACACAAGTTTCCTTGCTTCCTAGATTTGTATTCTATTGATTATATCACATGACATGGAAAAAATCAGAGAGAGAAACATAAATTTGAAAGTAATTATATATAACAGGGGGACCCGAGAAACGAGTGAAGGGAACAATAGACAGACACATACATAGGCATGTGTCCACATACTAGTGAAGGTCTACCTGAGTTGAATGAACCAAATATACAAACAGCAGACAATCTTAACTGTCAGCAACAAGCATAATCAGTCTGCATGAGGTCACCTGCGTGACTGTCACTATTTCTTTTTTTGGGGAGGCTGACTGGTACTAGCTGTCACTGTTTCTTTTATGAATGATTTTTCACTTTGCTCTCTCCTGTTACTCTCCTCATTGTCAATTATCCTTTTGGCCAGCCAAAATGAAGGATCCCTAGCCCTAGCCTATATTCTATTAAGAATGGCATAAAAGTTGTTTTTAAAGCAATGAGAAGAGAAACCAGGTAATGACAAAAATGCCAAAAAGTGTGGAAAATAATAATAAAACACACTTAAGAATCTGAAACTCACCATCATTAACTCTATAGCACAAATTGCATTTCCATCTGCGCTGATCAATGAAGGATACAAAAGGGTTGATATATGTTCGACAAGATCGGCACCTCACAATGGTATTTGATGTTATCACTGGTAATTGCTAGAGAATAAAATAAAGATGTTATGGCAGAAAAAAGAACCCCAGAAAAAAGAACACTGCTCTGCTCCATATACAGAACAGAAACCATAATTGTGTCTTTGTGTGGTTTTGTATTGAAGCATATTAAAATCCAGGGGTGTGCTGAGCAACACAAGCAGCTATCAAGTTTTCTCCTTCTCTAGTCACAAACCATAAGTAACACTAAAATAAAGTCATATCAAATGTAATAAAAGTTACTTGCTGACAAAAAAAAGCCTGGTTGTCTGAGAAAATAATAAGTTAGAGCTCATCAACTAGACTCAAGACATAACAGTGAGAGAGAAACATATGTCATATAAAAATGCCTTTGTCTTTGTTGACTGACTGTACCTGATTCTAGACTATCAGGCACTGCTCATTAGACAGACACAGCAGTGTGAATGGGAGCTGAGGTCAGAAGATGCCAAACACAGAGTGCCTTTTTAAAAAATAATAAATATCTACGCTTAGTTTGGGGAAAAAAACCCTTTATATTCAATGCAGAAAATATGAAGAAAAGTTAAGAGATCACATATTATTCTATCTCCCTGAATTAACCCCTGTTATCATTTTAGTATATTTCATTCTGGCTTTTTTTCCTATCTACATATAAACATTCATAGTTTTATATTTCAGGGTTTTTTTTACATTTACTATTTTATACATATACTGTATATTTGTAGTACAAGTAACTATACAGCCTTTGGAAAAAAATCAGGAAATATAACTAACTGAAAATTAGAAAAAAAAAATTGCCTAGAGAATGTCACTGTTAACAATTTAGTGTATATACTTCTAGAAGGTATCATACATGGTATCTCTATTTACAGAAAAATTATCACCTGTGTATACAGGAAATGGCCTATCTTGGTTTAGAGATAAAGACTGTAAGAGTACTATTGTAGGTGATTAAATAGTATTTGGAAAATGAATAAATTCATGGTACTCATGCATATTATAATTATTTGACTTTCTATTCACTTTGATCCTTTCTATACAACCTAGTAGGATGGTAAGCTCCATGATGAAGCTTGATGACATTTATATCTCTAACATTTAGCATGATAGATAGTCACAAGTATTTTTTGGAAGAATGAGAGCAAAAGAAACTCAGTACCAATAGAAGAGGTAAAAAATAATAGTAAAAAAAGTGTGAGGGAGGAATCCAACTTATGAAGTATAAATAAAATGCCTTTGGATAAAATTATTTCTGGAATTTAAAAACTTTAGCTTATAGAAAATGGTGCTGATAACACCAAGGTCTGCAATTTGACCCCTGTACTGGCAAGCCACCAAAAGAAAAAAAAAATTAGTTTAAATACAATTTATTTGCATGAAATACCAGAATGTATAAAAATCTAGCAAGCTAGGTATCAAACCAAATAAACTGTAAAACCTTAAACAAGTAATATTTTAATTCAACAGATGAAGTGTTTTTAACTTCCCCTAATACTATACAGGTTATGTGTGTAATTAACAAATGTGTTAAACTTGTTAAGAAACAATCAAACAGCTTTTCTCCCTAACTAGATATCATTGTTGGTACTTCATGTTTAATAAAGCACTCCTAAAGTTGATCATCTTCTCTGGCCACTCCAACTTCCAAAACTACTAATCTTTACAAATCCATCTCAGACTTCATCATTTATAGAAGACTTCTGCATACTGTATCCACAGGGAATCACTTCTTATAATGTACTCACTATCTAGGTATCTCATAAAATTTGGTTAATTGCATGCAGTAATTATCCTGCACTGTAATTATTTATTTTTACATCTTTGTCCCCTGTTAGATGTGAACTTCTTAGGGTCAAGGTCAATGACTTAATCATCTCTGTATTACCAGTGCTTAGGTTAGGGTCTGTCACAAAGCTGGCACTCAGAAAATGTTTGCCAAGTCAAATTTAACAGATTATTTCTAACTTCAAATATAAAATGTAATTACTTTGTACATAAACATACATGTCAGTACCAACAAATATTTTTAAATATGTTACTTTACCGTTAGGTCTCTGAAGGGATGTAACAACAATCCCAAAGGAAGCTTAGCTTTATTCAGTAAAGCCTGTGTCTGTGGAATATTTGTCAAAGTACACCGAAATGAACTGCAAAAAACATAAACAACATGGAGTACATTAGCTATCAGAAAAAAAATACACTGAAGTAGACAGGATGATTAAGAACATTTAAGGACATAGTAAAAATCATTTAGGCATATTATAACTATAAGCAGGAAAGTCCTGATTACTTTAAACAGGCATAAATGTAATAAACATCAAAAGACCTAAATTAAGGACTCAACATTTCCATGGTAGAAAAGTACAACACATTCAATAAAACACAATTAGTAGAAAACACAAGTGCCAAGGCATACTTCTTTGTCTTAAATGATGCTGTTCCTGATTTTCTGCTCCTTTTTCACTGATTGAATTCCCACTCTTACTAAAAGATTTGTCAATGTTATTGCTTCTTCTGAAACCACGCTAACCTCTACTTCCTCAAGTCAGAAGGCATGACTTCTTGCTCTGAGCTGTGAGATATGTTTATGCTCCTATGGTATCAATTAGTCTGATTTGCTTGAGTTGGTTGTGTACCTTATCTGTCTTCTCCACTTGAGATCAGAGATAATTTTGTTCTTATGGCACTCTAGCACTATTTCTCTCAACAGTAAGTGCTTATCACTTATTAAGCTGTAAGTTAAGGTCAACAGGCAAAGAATCAATAAAAAAGAACACAGAAGTAAGAAGCAGAAGTACTGGAAACTAGAAAGGGAATTTTAAGAAGAGTGGTTAACATGTAGAGAGAACCAAATATCTATTTACTCCAGACTTAGTGTTGTCCTTGAACACACCAAGCTTGTTCCTGCTTCAGAAACTCCACATTTGCTGTTCATGCAGTGTACAACACTTTCCACAGAGAGTCACATGGCTTGCTCTCTCCATTCAGATCTTTAATGTGAACACACTGGAAAAACTGTCCGGACTCAATTAAAATAGTCACACTTCACCACTCCTCCCTACTCCTATTTATGTTACATTATATACAGTACTTACTAGTTTGATGGTTCATAGTATGTCTTCTCTGATAGAATATAAGTTCCATAATTCCATAGAGATCAGCAACTTTTTGTTTACAACTCTATCCCCACTACATAGAAACAGTGCCTTGCACTTAACTTAGAAGGCGTTCAGTATATATTTATTGAATTAATAATTTATCTTAACATGTAGGCCCTATTATTATTCCTGTGTTACAGTTGACTACTGAGATTTGAGAAGTAAATTGCAGTCGCATAGCTACTTATTAGAACAATGGTGCAAACACAGGTCTGTCCAACTGTAAAGCCTATACTCAATAACTCTGTTATTTTGATAAGAGGGATATTTTCACACAAAAAAACACATAACTGGGAAGAAATATACACCATTCCTATACCTCGGTATATGAGGGTACTGGTTCCAGCACCTCATGCATATACCAAAATCTTTGGATACTCAAGTCCCTCAGTTTGCCCTGCGGAACCCACATAAATGAAAAGTAAGCCCTCTGTAGATATGGGTTCTACATCCACATATACTGAATTTTCAGTCTGCGGATGGTTGAAAAAAATCTGAGTGTAAGTGGACCTGTACAGTTCAAACCCATGTTGTTCAAGGGTCAGCTGTACTCATTCCCCTACTTAGGGAATGCCTTACCATTCATACTACAAGGCCATAATTCACAAACTCATCAACCCTACTTCTAAAAAACATGTAGGTCCAGAGGAATATCCTGTTCTTAGGAGACAGAGGTACTGAAAACATGCAAGAACAAAGAACATTTGGTTTTGGAGTTATTAAGAGTACAGCCTTTAGAGTTGGACAGACTAGGTTCTTACCATTGTTCTAATAAGTAGCTATAAGACTGTGTAATTTAAAGATAACAGAGCTCATCCACACAGAACGTATACCAGGACTTGGTGTCCGCCAGATGGAGTCTGTTTGCTAAACATCTCCACGAGATGAGGAATACTAAATAAAAAAAATTCAATTCTAAATTGAGGCTGGATCAATAAGCCAGAGGGTTAAAAGTTTTCACATTCTATACTGAGTAGAAAAAAAAAATTCAGAGATAAACCATTTTTTAAACCTGTTTTGGGGATTACATAAGTGAGGTCTGTGTTCTTCTGAAGCAAAACCTGAAGAAGGGTATACAATTTTAAAGATTTCACCTTACTTAAAAGATATCAGAAATTATTACTGAGGAAAGGTAAGAAGAAAGAGATTTAAGAATGAAATATATAGTTAGATTTGGGTTTCGGAAACTTTCATTCAAACAGAAATAATTTTCCTAGCATTATGTGATAGGGGAATGGAACTGGATTGAGACAGAAACGGAAATAGGAACAAATGACCTAAGTTGAATTTTACATCTAGAACTTTTACACAAATGAAAATAGAAAAGTCCGTGTTAACAAAACTTCCAATGAGAAGATCAATACCATTCTACTTTTACTATTTTTGAATGTCATACAATGTTTTCACCAAAGTATATTACTTAAAAGACTATAAAATAAATACCTACTCTGGGCTACAGTTTAATTTTTTGAGTTCTAAATTCAAGTTAGGTACAGGAGCCAAAACAGGAGTCATGGGTAAAATATTCCTCTCCTGAGTGAGGTTTATAGGTCTCAGGCTTTCTGGTTGTGGAGAACTCTGAAGACTCAATCCTCCTAGACTGGAAGACAGCTGGTTCATACCAGGATACTGCTGAAAGAGCAATTCAAAACAAAACAAAAGAATAATATAACAAACATGAATAAAATTTCTTACACTATATATAGGACATCAACATACAAAAAAGCAAGAAGGTAAGAAAATTGAAATCTGACTTGGTAATAGTAGAATGACTTAATACGACAGTTTAAATAAAGCATATTTCAAAAAAACACAAAGCAAAAATAATGAATAAATTTAAATCTTATTAGCAAGGTTAAAATTCACAACAAAATTTCAGTAACAATGCTTTTTAAACATCAAGAATTTGGTTTCCCTGAATACAGTTCATACAGAATAAAGGCATATTTTCAATGTTTTTTCAATGATCAATTTTCAGAGTAATGAGTTGATGTCATGGAAATGTACAACGATGTTCAATGAGTTTTGCTTTACTTATTTTTCTATGTTTCCTATATTTTTAATATTATTATAAATTCATGACTTTTTGTTAATTCAAACTGATTTAATGAATTACAGTCATTACTCATTTGATGTTCAAACTACCCAATCCTGGGCCAGTGAGAGCTCTTTCAAGCTGGCCCCAGTATCCTTTTGATATGAACTTGCTAGCCTTTGTTAACTTCCTTGCTTTCTGACATAACATTTTGTACTTTCCCTCCTCCAAACCTAGAACTAGTTATTTATCCAAAAAGGAATTCTGTTTCCTTTTAAGTAGGAATGGTATCTAGAAACCATGATCTGGTTGATAAAAGTGCTCATTGCCAGTGTGCTTTTATTACTTCCCAACTTTTGCAATGGATAGAAACAGAAAACATACATGTTTAAATAGAAGAAAAAAAACAATGAATTCACATCAATGTTTCCAATTCAAATTTAAGATGGCAGAGTTTTCACTTTTGATTTTATACCTGTATTTCTCTGTTGGTGAAAATCTTGATTGCTAATGGTTAACAGCATTATTTGTTTTATCCCATAATACACTAAAATAGTTTCAAAACAACACCAATATTATTATAAATCAGATTGTTAAATTAAATTGAAGATTTTTTTGTAGTTCTTTTTCATCTTAGATTATATCCAACTAAGATGTAAAAAATCCTGAGTTTTGAGATCGGCTACAATACTTTTCTCAGTTATCAGAATGTTCCCAACTTGATAAAAAGGTTCATTTGTTTTTGTTTTTAATCTTTAATGATTGCTTTTTATCTTTTTTGACTCAATGTTTTTTGAATAAACATAACATTGATATAATTCTAATGTCAAAACTTTACAATAAAGTAGATTTCGAGATATCGCATTCACTCTTGACACCTCACCTATAGTTAACTATTTTTATTAGTTTTTGGTTTAATCCTTCCATTGTTTCTATTTACAAATATAAATTAACACACAAGGGTACTGCAAAAAGTTCATAGAAGAATTTAATTAAAAGATAATTTGACTCTTTCCACGAACTTTTTGAAGACCCCTCATATATGCGGCTCTAAATATAGCCCTTTCTTCACCTAAAAAAAAAAAAAAAGTCCGGACATTGCCATCTCTGTATATAAAGATCTTCTACACTCCTTTTTATAATTACCCAGCACTCCATTATGTGAACGCACTGCAGAGTTCCAGCTATTACATGAATGATAAATTCAGGAAAATCACTATTTCACACCCCATACTGAAATAAAAGGTTCAGGGAATAATCATCTGGAACACATGATAAACAGATATCAACAGATTATAAAGCCATTAAGTGAAAGCTTAATGAGAAACTTCACAATGAAAGGATCAGAATGTCACCATATAGACTATTAATCAAGGCCTAGTACCACTACAAGTAAGACAACCAGATACTATTATGAGGTATGCATCACCAAAATATATCATATTCTGACCTAGGTGAATAAATTAAGTAATAAACCTGAATATAATCAAGCCATTAGGTAACTTCCAGTCCATAGAAAATGAAATAGAGGAACAAGTTAAATGAGACCACAAGGAAGCAATCAGCTAAATTCAGAATGTGGGACATTCTATCGCACAACAGTGCCAGTTTTTTTTTTTTATCAGATCAAAGACATGGAAAAAAGGGGGGTGAGGACTTGTTTTAAATTAAAACAAGAATTAAGAGACAAAACAAATACAATTAGTAAATTATTGTTTATATCCTAATTTGAATAAGCCAAGTATAAAAAGGCATTTCTGAAACTGGGAAATCTGAATATGAATTTAATAAAAGGGATCCTCTGAGTTTTCAGAAGTGCTGTTAAGAACGAGAAAAAAATGATCATATGGATCAACAGTAGTATATAATGGAAAACCCAAAAACAGACTCAAGTTTATAAGAATTTTGGATACAAAATACAGGTGGGATATTTGATAAGTGAGAGAAGCTAGATTACCTAATAAATGACATTATGAGCTAACCATTTTTGTGGGGAAAATGTGATTTCTTATTTATATTATGTACTAAAATAAAACCTTAGATGGATTAAAGATGCAAAACTGAAATCACCAAAGAACTAAAAAAAAAATATGTAGCTAGAATATCATCCTAATCTTAAATTTGACAAGAACTTTTAAAAAAATACAAACAAAGGTAAAAACAACAATAGGAATTATAATGTAACTATATAAGGTTTAAACATTTCCCCAAGGTCAAAAAAACCACTATTAAAATTAAAAACATATGTCAAGATGGGGAAAAGCTGCAATATACATTAGACAAAAGGTTTATATTTATTACAGATATACAGAACAAAGGTAAAAGAATATGAACCGGGATTTTTGGTAAAGAAACACAAATGACTAATAATTACAAAAAATATTTTTAGTTTTACAAAATAATTCTTATTGTACTTAGTAATGTAAAGAAATGGGCAATCATATATGAGGGTATTTCAAAATTTGTAGAAAAATGTAATTAAAAGATAACACAAATCTTTCCATGAACTTTTTGAAGTACACGCACACACTTTTGCTTAAATTATAAATGGGTACAATTTCTCCATATCTAACTACTAACCGTTGATCAACTACTGACTGCCTGATATCTCCATCTGGATGTCTATTAGGCATTTTTTTTTCTTCTGGCTGGCACATGGATGTCTATTAGGCATTTTGACTTAACATGACCAACTCGATTCCCATTCCCAGACCTATTCCTCCCTTTATCTTCGCCATCTAAATAAATACACTAACCTCTACCCAGTTGCTATGTGAAAAAACCTAAGACTTACCTTTGATCCCTTCCTTTCTCTCACCCACCACATTCAATCCATCAACATGGCAAAAATTATGCTTTATCCACTCACTTCTTACTATCTCCACTGATACCACCTTAGTACAAGGCACAATCATCTTTTTCCTGGATTATGGCAGAGCTTCAGTTTGTCTCCCTGCTTTCTGTCTTTTCAAATACTCCCATCCCTAATCCACTCCATACAGCAGCTGAAATGATTCTCTAAACATGTAAATTAGATGCCATTACATTACATAAAGTCTCCCATGTCTCTCCCCTTTGCATTCCAACTAAAATACAAACCTTTGACAATAGTCCTTCTCTAGCTCCCCGATCTCATCCCCATTACTCTTCCCACTGCTGAATTTTAGCCACTGGGACTTTATTCCTGGAACATGACAAACTTGCTCCTGCTCTAAGTCTTTGCAAGTATGTTTCCTCAGCCTGAAATGATCTACCCCCAGATTTTTCTATGCCTCACTTTTTCTTGTTTTTCAAATGTTAACTCAAACATAATTTCTACCATGACGACTTCTCCAGTTCCCTACTTCATATTCTCACCCCACAAATTTCTTCAACTTGTCTTACTTAATAGCACTTGTAACTACTTGAAATTATCTCATTACTTTATTTGTTTACTTATTTATTGTTTCGTCAATCTTGTCCTCCACCAGCTTTCTTGAGAGCAGGAACTCTGTTTTGTTCATTTAGCCTCCTGTGTCCTCAGTGCCTAGAATAGTGCTGCCACATAGTAGGAACTCAATAAATTTTTATTGAATGTGTAAATAGAGACTCTGAAATCTTATAAAATTAAGTGATTTGATTCAGTAATTCCACTTGTAGAAATTTCATCTAAGAAAATAAAGAGACAAATGCACAAAGACGTGTGTATAAAAGGATGCTGACTTTGACTTATGCCCAACAAATGGTAGACTGGTTGATTACAAAACATACAGGTTATCAAAATAATGAAGGACATACAATAATATAGAAAGGTCTCTTCTTATACTGCTAAAGAAATTAAAATATTTCTAAAGCCAGTATCCATATTTATCAACCTTTTTTGTTTGTTTACACAAGTTATTTGGATGACAAGCTTCTTTACTGGCTTTCCACTCAAGATGTAGAGCAAGAAACATGAAAAGACAGACCCCAAGAATTGCTGTTTATTACTTGATGGTAAGAATACTGGTTGATATTTACTGTCTTCTTTTTGTTTATCTCCGTTTCTATAATTGATCATGTGCTACGTTTGTTTAAAGAAAAAAAGCTATACAGAACAGGTACAAAACTATGCTATCTACCCTTAGTGAATCTGCGCAGTATATGCATATATTGAATCAACACAGTGTACCCCAAAAATACGTACAAGCAAATGTTAAAATTTACAAAAAAGAATTAGTTTTTAAAAAGCTATACAGTATCTGGTTTTTTATACATTCACTGAAAATATTTTTCTAATTTTTATTTTTAAGCATTAACTTTTTTCCTGTTTTTTAACCCTGAAAAACAAATTTTAAGTTTTTTTTTTTTTCTTCTTCAAAGGCCAACTGTTGGAGTTTTCCCACTACTCAGTAAAGATCATATCAAATTAATCAATACAAAGAAAGCCCTTAGATTTCAAAACCCTCCCACTCGGTTACAATATTTGCAAACTTTAAAGATACTTTATTATAGAAGACTGCTTAAAACTAAGGAAAGATATTCTTATCCTAACTAGGAGTTCAAAAACAAATAGCTTCTTGTAAACTTAGTTTGGTAATGTTAATCTTAGATAAAATTCTACAATATTTTTCAGTAGATAGGTAAGAATTTAAATGTAAGTCCTAATTGTATGCTTAAATAATTACCATTCAATGACCCTGAAACAATATTGTCCAAAATCTATCTTAAATTCAGATCAGATGAAAATAAATCACTACTTTGTAATCTTCCTTGGAGAAATACATATATCAAATCTGACACTGATTTTCTACTGCACAAGTCTCTACCAGTTAAAGGGGGAAAAATGTGGTTAATTCTGTACTGCAAGGACTTTTGCATTCTCAGGAACAAGTCTGGTCTTGGACAGGTGATTTCACTTATCTGAGTCTCAATTTCCTCACTTACAAAATGAAAGGAAGGTGATGGTCTAATAGAAAGAAGTCAAAATTCCAAGTGTTGACAAGGATGTGAAGCAACTGGAATTCTCACATACTGCTAATGAGATATAAATCAGAACATCTGCTTTGGAAAACTGTCTGGCATTAACTGCTAAAGTTAAACATGAATACCCTATGACCCAGCAATTCCACTCCTAGATATATACATTCACTTAAAAGACATGGACAGCGATGTTCACAACAGCCCATTCATAATAGCCCTAAACTGGAAATTTACTGTAATGTCCATCAACAACAGAACAAATAAACTGGTGTATTCACATAACGGAGTACTATGTAACAATAAAAATGAATAAACTACAACATAATAAGCATAAAGTTGAACAAAAGATTCTAAACACAAGAGTACATACAGTAGTATGATTCTACTTATATAAGGTTTAAAAATGGGCAAAACTAATTTGTAGTATTAGAAGTCAAGATAGTGGTTACTCTTGTTTGGGGTGGTTAATGACTAGAAGAGGCAGGAGAGATGCTTCTGGCTGGTTAAGTGAGTGTGTTCAATTTGTAAAAATTTATCAAATTGTATGCTAATTTGTATACTTTTATATAATATAGATTATATTTCGATAAAAAGTTAAAAAAATGCAAGGTAAAAGCAGATGATCTCTAACAATCTACTTCTAAGTATTTTGTGCCTTTATGATGCTCATTTCAACTGTGATTAATAACCCATTATATTTTTTAGTTTGTGTCTTTTCCCTTTGTCTAAACTCTTCTGACCCTTGTATTAGACATACAGTATAAAAAATTGTGATCACAGAATAGAATAAGGTTATATTTAAAAATCTGGTATTTTAAATATTAATTTTTATTTTTACTCCAAAGACAATCTCTTAACTTTTCTAAAATAACCTCTCAAATAAAATGGGATAAGAAAGAATACTTCCTATACTCCTATGTCACAGGTCAGGAAGCTTTTTCTGTAGAGGGTCAGATAGTAATTTTAAAGCTTTGAGAGTCATATGGTCTCTTTTGCAAGTACTCAACTCCACCACTATAGAGCAAAAGCAGCCATAGATAATAACAAAAGAACAAGCATGGCTGTGTTCCAATGTTTCAATAAAACTTTATTTACCAATATAAGCAGTGGACCAGATTTGGCCAAAAGGTCATAGTTTGTGGATTCTTGTCCTAGATCATTATATAAGAACACTTATTCAAAAATAACATTTTTTTATCCTTGCCCAAAACTTCAAAGAATCAATCCTTTCTTTGAACTTAGTTTTCTTCTCATTAAAATGCAGAACTAAGTAATATGACCTCAAACAGGAATTCATCTAAAGCACAAGAGTCAGGCAAGACTAACTTAAAAAGTGTGAATCATCTGGACCAACAGAGCCACAAAGAAAATCTAACAAGGAAATCTGTACTAACCAACCACATTTCTCCAATGCCTTTCCCAGTTTTATTCCTCCTTTTTCTGCACTTTACTTCTAAGATTAAACGCCATAAATAAATAATTTTCCTTTTTCTAATTTTTATTCTTTGTTCACCATAAGATGAAATTTCTGTAAAGTTAGTCTACTAAGAACAGTTTATTATAAGTAGAAATGCTTCTGCCATTTCAGCTGTTTCCCTATATTTTTTCTTAATAAACATAAATGTAAAATACTCTTCTTTAAGTATTTCAGAGTATGATAAATATCATAGCAGTTTCATAACTGATATTTAAAAGGTGGCTCTGGAACAGGTCATGTCAGCACAGGTACTGGCAGCAGTTAATGAGCATGCAAAATGAGGAGCATTTACGTGTGTGGAGGCTCTCACCAAAGTCAGTTATACTTCATAGAATTCTCCAAGTGAAGAGGGGGACCAAAATAAATCCCAAATCATATTTTACCATGTCATTTTCTGAGGGGAGTGCCAGCTCAGTAATAAAGAGATCTAAAAACCTTAACATTTACTTTAATTTCCTGATTATAAAATTAATACTTGTACATTGCAGATTCTGAAAACTAAAGGTAGAATGAAGGAAATAAAATAAATCACAGCTAATGTACACACACACACACACACAAAACTAGGATCAAATTCTATGTATGTTTGATCTAGGTTCATCTGTACTTGTACATGATCCATTTGAATCACCAGGGATTTGTTAGAATTGGTAGTTAAGTTTTACAATTTTTAGAAATGCAATGTCTTTACATGACTGAATACATACTTGAGGATACTGCTGGAATCCAGAATATACTGTGCTACTGGGCTGTACTCCAGAATTAAGTGGTGCTGTAGCATTCTGATAACCAGGCTGAAGAATCGGATAACCATAGCCAAAAGGCTTAGCCATTTTCGAAGGCTGAGGAGCAACAGAAGGGGAAGCTGGAGAAGGACCAGGGTCAGGATCAGGGGTAGGCTCAGGAGCAGGACTGCTTGCAGCTGAAGAAAGCATATCTAACAAAGGGAAAAATACAGTATTAGGAACTGAAAATCAGGACTCAATAAAGACTTGACTCTTGGGTAAGCCATAACCTTTGGCATTTCCATTTTAAAAAAATATTTATTATGAGAAATTTTGAACACACACAAAGTAAAGAGAATAGAATAATGAACCACATATACTCGTCACTAAGCTTCAATAACTATCAATATTTTGCAAATCTTGTTTTACCTATTGTTCTGCTAGATCTTTTTTTTTTTTACAGAAGTATTTACAAGAAAAACCCATATTTCATATCATTTCACCAACAACTACTTCATTTGGTATTTCTAACAGATGAGAAGTGTATATACATATGTAGCTAATACAGTTTTTAAAAAATTCTCTCAGCAGAAATGGGGCTAAGATGCAGAAAACAAAGCAAAGCAATAAAAAGGGTGTCAACTATTCTTTTCTCTAATTGCTTTTTACTCTGACACTGCAATCTATATAAAAAGTCCATGGAGAGAGTGACATGTTTCTACAATTCCCTAGAAGTCTGAATAATTTGCAGAGGCAAAATTGTAAGGTATGAAAAATAGTGTCTAGAACAGTGTGTAATATGCCAAATGAAGTATCTCAACACAATAAAGGCCACATATGACAAACCCACAGGTAACATCAAACTGAATGGGGAAAAACTAAAAGCTTTTCTCTAAGAACAGGAACAAGACAAGGATGCCCACTCTCACCATTCTTATTTAATGTAGTACTGGAAGTCCAAGACAGAGCAATTAGGCAAGAGAAAATAATAAAGGGAATCCAAATTTAAAAAGATAAAGTCAAATTTTCCCCGTTTGCAGATGACATGACTTTATAATATATAGAAAAACCTAAAGACTCCATCAAAAAACTCTTAGAACTGGGCTAGATGGTTAGCTCACTCAGAGCTGTGGTGCTGATAACACCAAGGTCAGGGTTCAGATCCCTATACTGGCCAACCTCCAAAAAACCCCAACTCTTTGAACTGTTCAGTTAAGTTACAGGATACAAAATTAACATACAAAAATCAGTAGCACTTCTATACACCAACCACAATCTAGCTGAAAAAGAAATCAAGAAAGCAATCCCATTTACAATGACTAACAAAAAATAAAATACCTAGGAATAAATGTAACGAAGCAGGTGAAAGATCCTTAAAATGAAAACTACAAAAGACTGACGAAAGTAATTAAAGTAGACACCAAAAAATGGAAAGGCATTCCACATTCATAGATTAGAAGAACTAATATTGTCAAAATGACCGTACTACCCAAAGCGATCAACAGATTCGATGCGATCCCTTTCAAATTACCAATGGCATTCTTCACAGAAATAGAAAAAACAATTCTAAAATTCACATGGAACCACAAAAAACCCTGAACAATCAAGGCAATCCTGAAAGAGTGAAGGTATTACACTAGCTGACTTCAAAATATACTACAAAGCTAAGAAATCAAAACAGCATGGCACTGACATAAAAACAGACACATGGACCAATGGAACAATAGAAAACCCAAAAATCAAACCATATACTTACAGACAACTTTTCTTTGACAAAGGTGCCAAGAACATACATTGGGGAAAGGATAGCCTCTTCGATAAACGGTGCTGGGAAAACTGGATACCCATATGCAAAAGAATAAAACTAGACCCCTATCTCTCACCATCTACCAAAATCAACTCAGAAGGATTGAAGGCTTTAATGTAAGACCTGAAACTATAAAACTACTAGAAGTCAACATGGGAGAAACACTCCAAGACATTGATATGGGCAAAAATTTTATGGAGAAGACTTCTAAAACACAGGCAACAAAAGCAAAATTAGACATATGGGATTACATAAAACTAAAAGGCTTCTGCAAAGCAAAAGTAATAATCAACAGAGCAAAGAGGCAACCAATTGAATGGGAGAAAATATCTGCAAACTATTCATCCCACAAGGGATTAATATCCAGTATACACAAGGAACCTAAACAACTCAACAGTAAAAAAACCTAAATAAGAAGGGCTGACTGGTTGAGCATTGGTTAGAGCATGGTGTTATAACACTAATGTCAAGGGTTCAGATACCCTTACTGGCCAGCAGCAAAAATAAACAAACAAATAAATAAAACCAAACACAAACACACATATTCACACAAAACAAATGAACACAAACAGAAAAACAAATCTGATTAAAAAATGACCAAATGACCTGAATAGACATTTCTCAAAAGATACACAAATGGCCAACAGGTATATAAAAATTGCTCAACATCACTAATCATCCGGGAAATGCAAATCAAAACCACAATGAGATATCATCTTATCCTAGTCAGAATGGCTGTTAATCAAAAAGACAAAAAATGACAAATGCTGGTGAGGATGCAGAGAAAATGGAACCCTCCTACACTGTTGGTGGGAGTATAAATTGGTACAGCCATCGTGGAAAGCAGTATGGAGGTTCCTCAAAAAACTAAAAAAGAACTAACATAGGATCCAGCAACCCCACTGTTGGGTATTTATTCAAAAGAAAGAAAATTAGCATACCAAAGAGATATATGCACCTCCATGTCTACTGTAGCACTATTCACAATAGCCAAGATATGGAATCAACCTAGGTGTCCATCAACAGATGAATGGATAAAGTAAGTATGGTATATATACACATGGATACTACTCAGCCATGAAAAAGAATGAAATCTTGTCATCTGTGGCAACATGGATGAGCCTGGAAGACATTATGTTAAGTGCAATAAGTCAGGTACAGAAAGATATATATCACATGTTCTCATTTACATGAGTGAGATTAAAATAAAAAAAGTTGGACTTGAAGTAAACTGCCACCTTAATCATACTGACTCTTCCAATTAATAAACATGACATACCACTCCCTGTATTTACAATTTCTTTAAATTTATTTTGCAATATTTGGAAGTTTTCAGTGTATAGGTCTTGAATATCTTTTATTAAATTTACTCCCAAGTATATTTTTTGGTGCTATTATAAACTGAGGGTTTTTAAAATAGCATTTTCAGGTTTTTCATTACTTGTATATAGAAATACAATTGACTTTTGTATCTTCAACTTTGATAAACTCATTTATTCATTTTAATCCCTATATACAGATACTGTAGGGTTTTCAATATTTGTAAGCATGTAGTTTGCAAATAAAGACAGTTTCACTTTAGAAAAAATAAAATTCAATTAAACTGAAAAAACTGTAGAAAATATAAATATCATATATAAGAAAAGCAACAACAAAAAGAAACTCTAAGAATTACTCTACTGCATATAACCATTATTAACATTTTGTTATACTAGTCTTATTTTAAAGTCAACTCTAAAATGTATATTCATTTTATTTCTTTCTATAAAATTAAGACATAATATTCTTCGCCAGCCATCATATGCTGCAAAAACATGTTCTTAAAGGCATCTGACTTAATAAAATTTATTTTAAAAAGTTTCTTGAGAAATATCTTCTTTCTACTGACTCTGTTGGTTCTAATGTTGAAGACACATTCCTAGACATTCTGCTATAATCTTGTGCTGACTAGGCAAGGGTCAGCTTACTGGCTTTCTGATAACCTTCCAGACTTCTTACAAGGACAAGAATTTCAATGTAGTGTCATAATCCTTAGATCTCCTGCTTGTCCCACCTCATGGTGATGGGAACATACATAGGTAGAAAGGTCTCTTAACATGATAAGAATCATCAGCATAAGAAATAAAAAACTGGAGTAAACATGGAGGTCTAAATCTTTTCCCCTTCTTTATATCATATATATCTCTATAGTCATAAGATCTATCATAGTGCCTGAAATAAGTAGACCTTTAATTCATTTAATATTACTGTTACAGATGTTCAAATATTTTCTTCGTTTTGGTGTAGTATAATACCTAGAAAACTTGCCCAAGGTCACTGACATACTGTCAAAGCACAGTTCATTATAAGATTAAAATCTGTTGATTGAATGAACAGAGTAAAGTCTTACTCTAAGGCCATGATCTTTTAACTACACCACACTGGATATTTCATTTCAGATTAATTTAAGCTCATGAGATACTATATAGTTATTTTCATCTTTTAGTAAATGAGTTAACTCTTCTAGAATACTTTGATAATAGTGGTTACTTTTGGAATAGTTTACAACTTCTTACACACACACACACACACACACACACACACACACACACACACACACACACACACACACACACACACACACACACACACACACACGTTTCCAGGGGAAAAAATCTTACCACTGAAGACTGAATAGCTTATTCAAGTATAGCTGACCCTTAAACAACACAGGTTTGAACTGTGAGGGTCCACTTATACTTGGATTTTTTCCAACCAACTACAGATCCAAAATACAGTATTCATGCAATGTGTATATGGTGGGCCATCTTATCATATACACTGGTTCTGCAGGGCTGACTGAGAGACTTGAGTACTTGCAGATTTTGGTATACATGGGTCCTGGAACCAATCACCCATGTATACCAGGGGACCCCAGTAGTCTTAAAATATTAAAAGAAAATTCTGTACTACCTTGAGAAGATTAAAGTTTTCTACTGATTCATAGGATAGCGATAGCAAGACAGTGTGTTTAGTTAAGTACAGCACACTCCAATTAAGCTTCATCCTGGATTATTATCAAAGTGATAAGAAATAGAGAATGGCAAAATTACTTCTGTTAGTCCTAACGTTGGAATCATTAGAAAAAAAGAAAGAGAAAGAGAGGTCAGGTGAGATTGTCAGGTTGTCAGTGACAGGAGAAAAGGAAAATCACAATATAAGATATTATAATAAAATGACTATGATTATCAAAGGGCTATTAAAAATCTTTTAATACTATCATCACTCCTATATCCTATGTAATGACTGAAGTCATTTCCAGATATGGTTAAAAGTGATGCCCCTAAACTGGCTCATCTATTTACCTAATGGAAGCAGCCAGGAGCTATAGGGGGAAAGCAAAGAGTCAAACACTATTTATATTCAGGGTCTAGCTGGAAGGAATTCAAGGACCTAAGCATGAGAACAGAAATAGGAAATTTATTTAAGGAGTCATTTTTTAAAAAGGGAAAAGAAGAGGAAAATTATTCACCATTAAAAGTCTTTTATTATGATAACAAAAATAAAATAATAAATTTACTTAGACCTCCCAGAAACAACATTCTTATTTATTACATGACAATTAACACTATTAAACTAAGGCTGAGAAATGCTGGAAAAATGTCCCCTTTTTTCTATTAAAAATATAGCTTGCTGATTATGTATAATACCAGTATACATTCATGCCTGAAAGCAAGTGATGGTCAATAACTTTTCAAATGAACATTAACCATGCACAAAACAACAAATTACCTGGGTAGCTCCCTCCTTCTAGGGCATCGTAACTGTTGGGCACTGGAGAAGCACTGCTTGTGGTAGAAGAACTGTCAATACCTAAAAGGAAAACCAAAATATCTACTAAGTTTAAAATGACAACGTATCTTAGAGCCACCTTTGGCAATTTTGAAAAAGATGTTTTTGCTGAACTAGGAAAATTCCTGACTCTAGTACAAAAGTAAAATGATTGATGTTTAAAAACATTTAAGACACCATGTATGAATTTCTGCTAATAAGAATAAGGGACAAGAGTGTGAAGAATTTGAAGGTGATGAGTAGAATAAAATTCAGTCAGACATATGTAAGGCATCTTAGAGAACAATAGACATCAAACTATTAAAAGTAGTCAAACACAAATAAAAATTTCAGGTTAACAGAAATGTTAATAGAGTCACACCTTAAAGATTATATCTACTAAATCTCAAGCTATTAAATACATTTTATCAGTATTAGGGTATTTTAATTAAATTTTAATGACTTTTATAACATAGCACAACTGTTTGAAATAGTCATAATGTTGCTTGGGTTGCTACCTAGAATGTTACTAAGCTTCCTTCTGTCTCAGTTTATTCATCTGCATAATGGAGATTAAATAATATCTGCCATACTGACCAAGGTAATATAAATGAAAAGCACTCTAATAAATGTGTTAGACTATAAGAAATTTTATTACATGTATTCATTCAAAACCAGTTATATTAAGGCTGACCAATTAGCTTAGTTGGTTAGAGCACAGCCTTGTAACACCAGGGTCAAGGGTTCGGTTCCAGCCAGCAGCAAAAACAAAAAACCAAAACAAAACCTGTAAGATTAAGAGGAAAATTCAGTGGCAATGTATGACGAAATTTGGTGATAGGTCACACGGATAGAACTTTCTTTCATTCACTTATTTCATTCATTCAACAAATATTTTATTGAGAACCTACAATTATCCTACATAAATCCACTAGAATATATACTCATGAATAAAACAGAAAATACAAATTGTCCTTCTCTGGTGTCTGAGATCTTAATCTGTTTCATAGTAAGACAAAATTCAATGGTACAGAGGTTATCCCTGGCTCTTAATACCAATATCATAAATGGAGTTTAAACTACATTTTAGGTTAACTTTCAACTATGATATGAAAAGAACAGGTATGCATATATCTTTCATTGAATAATATTGTGGGCTGGCTGGTTAGTTTGCTTGGTAGAGAGTGGTGCTGATAACACCAAGGTCAAGGATTTGGATCCCTGTCAGCCAGCCCCCCCCCAAAGGGAATAATTTTGGATAAACATGGAGTCAGGTATAATGACCAAGGACGTAATAACTAAAGTTATTTGTATAGGAACATTTTTACATCAGCAAAGAACATGATTTACAGGCAAAAGATAACAATTACATCAGACACTGTCATTTACTTGCTGTATAACTTTGGGTAAGTTACATCATCAATACTCTCTTCTGCAAAATAAAGATAATTTTTAAAATGTCTCATGTATACTTTTCAATGTCCTTGTGAGGCTTAAATGAGATAGTGGAGGTGAAGCCATTTATAAAAAGTATGAGGGCTATAAAATAAATAATAGGTAGAAGACACTAATATTCACTAAGTACCTTTTTTATGATAAATAGAAAATTTATGCATATATATGTCATTCCTCTTAATAAAGGATGGGAAGTAATGGCTCTTCCTTTTTAATCCTTATATTTGTGAATTTATAACTAAACCAGAATGCTGCTATATAAGGCCAAAAGCTTTGCAGTAATAGCATTTAAAAATGATATATCAAAACCCAAATATTCATGAATATTCACAGATGAATGGATAAACAAAATGCAGTATATCTATACAATGGAATATTATTCAGCCATAAAAAGGAATGAAGTACAGATACACAATGCAATGTGAACGAACCTTCAAAACATGCTAAGAGAGAGAAGTCAGACACAAAAGGTCACGTATGATTCCATTCATAAAAAATATCCAGAATAGGTAAATCCATAGAGACAGAAGTTGCCAGAGGCAAAGGGGAGGGGAAAATGAGGAGTTACTACTTAATACATACAGTTTTTCTTTTCAGGATGATGAAAATGTTCAGTTCAATCTATTATAGTATGTTTATAAAGTTAGGACTAGATAGAGGTGGTATTTGCACAACATTGTTAACATAGTAAATGCCACTGAATCACACACTTTAAAATGGGTAATTTTATGTTATGTGAAATTTACCTCAAAAAAATAAACAATTACCAAGACATTTCAGTGGGGGAAAGAATATTCTTTTTAACAAATGGTGCTGCAACCAACACAATATATCCGCATGCAGAAGAATGAAGTTGAACCCCTTCCTTAAGCCTTGCACTAAATTAACTCAAAATGGATCAGAGACCTAAATGTAAGTGCTAAAACTATAAAACTGTTAGAATGTAAGAGTAAATCTTCATGACCTTCGGTTAGGCAAGGATTCTAAGATCTGACATCAAGGCACAAGAAACAGAAGAAAAAATAGATCAATTGGACTTCATCAAAATTAAAAACTTCTGTGCTCCAAAGGTTACCATCAAGAAAGGACAGACAGCCCACAGAATGGGAGGAAATATTTGCAAACCATATATCTGCTAAGAGACTCATATCCATAATATATAAAGAACTCTTACAACTCAACAATAAAAAGACAGAAAACCAAATTAAAAATGAGTAAAAGGATTAAACAGATCTCTCTCCAAAGAAGATAAACAAACAGCCAACAAGCATAAGAAGAGGTGTTCAACATCATTAGCCATTAGGGAAATGAAAATCAAAACGAGATACCACTTCAGATCCACCATAACAGTTATCACCAAAAAGACTATTAATAGCAAGTATTGGTGAGGATATGGAGAAACTGGGAGCCTCATGTAATTTGTAAAATGGCGCTGCCACTTTGGAAAAGTTTGGAGTAAATGTTTATGTCAGAATTATTCATAAGAGCCAAAAAAATGGAAACAACTCAAATGTCCATCAACTGACAAATGGATAAATAAAATGTGATATATCTACATAATGGAATATTTTTCAGCAATAAAAAGGAATGAAGTACTGATACATGCCACAATATTGAAAATGTTGAAAACATTACATTAAGAGAAAGAAGCCGGTCACAAAAAACCCCATGTGATCTATTTATAGGAAATGTTCAAAACAGACAAATTTATAGAGACAGAAAGTAGATTAGTGGTTGCCTAGAGCTGTGTGTATTGTGTAGTGAGGGCAGAACAGAATGTAACTTCTAAAAGGTATGGGATTTGTATTTTGGAGTGACAAAAATGTTCTGGAATTAAATAGTAGTTATAGTTGCCAAACTTTGTGAATACAGTAAAAACTGCTGAACAGTACAATGGGTGAATTTTATGATATGTGAATTCTATCTCAATAAAATGATTATTAAAAAACCCAAGGTATTCTCCCTGATCAAGAAAATCTTTCAAATGTAAAAATCAGGAAATAATTATTCCTGAAAAAATAAAGTCCAAAGATAAAAGATTACTTATATATATCAAATTATTTCAAAGAACATAATACTACTTAATTATGCTGCTTAGCTTCTTTCATGTCAAATCAAAAGTAAATATTTAAAATATTGTCCATTTTAATAATACTATAGCTATAAGCTTTACAGTATTAATTTTGTAGAAACTTACTCTATTTTATTTATTGAATAATTTGAAACCTGCTAGTCTACTTTAAAATTCACTTTCAGAAGAGTGCAAATCTATATTTTGAACCTGTCAAAATATGAAAGCAATATTAATAGTTACAAATTCAGATGCACCACTAAGATAAACTAAACAAACAGACTTGAACTTTGCTAAAATTTATTAAGACTAATGCATTCTAATTAGGTCATGCCATCACTGTCAACACAAATCAAGGTAGTATTAAAAACACACACACATAATACATTATGAAACTTACACATTAACATTCTGAATATGCTTAAAAACACTTTCACTAATTCTACCACCATCTTAGATGGCATTAAGTCTCAATGCCTTCACACTGTCATAAAAGGAACTTCAAAATTTGGCTTCCATTTGTCCTTTTCACCCAGATCTCTTACCTGACCCTATATTATCTTCCCTCTTTTACCTTATGATGCAGTCACACCAAACTTCTTGTTCTTCACCATTTTTTCTTGTGTTTATGCATTATGCATTTTGGTCTGTTAGTCCAGATTTCCTTTCCTACTCATCCTTCAAATTTTAAATCATTCAAGGGGCCGGCCCGTGGCTCACTCGGGAGAGTGAGGTGCTGATAAATCATTCATGAAACCTTTCCCATATGCCCATGGAAAATTATTTCTCCTATGCAGGGGCATTTTCTCAACCCTGAATTACTGCACTTTTCAAGATGAACTGTAATCATATATGGTATCTGCTTCCCTATCATATTATAGGTATTTGAAGGCCACAAATGATGCCACTATACTTATCTTTGGAACCATGACACCAAGGCAAAATTGCTTGTACACTGAAACCAGTGTACAAGATGGTTTCAGTTGAACGAACAGCTTTGGTACTTGTCCCACTTTTCAACCTCAGATAGCTCTAGTTTGCCTCAGTCACTCCATATTACAATTAGTGATAAATATTCTGAGATCAAAGGGGGTTTAGCATGAATACAGTACTTGGAAAGAATTTTCCCTCATTCTTTTACTGGCTTTATGTCACAGCTTGAAAGAAAAAAAGAGGAAGAAGAAATAGAGGGAGAACTGAAATCTGAGGATGCAAGGAGAACAGATCGAAAGAACGGAAGTACAGGTTAAGTGTCCCTTATGCTTGGGACCAGAAGTGTTTCAGATTTTGGATTTTTTGATTCTGGAGTATTTGCAGAATACATACCAGTTGAGCATTCCTAATCTGAAAATCAAAAATCCAAAATGGTGGGCTGGCCAGTTAGCTCAGTTGGTCAGAGCATGGTATTATAACACCAAGGTCAAGAGTTCGGATTCCCATACTGGCTAGCTGCCAAAAAAAAAAAATCTGAAATGCTCCAATGAGCATTTCCTTTGCACATCATATCAACTTTCAAATTCTGGAGCATTTTGTTTTGTTTTTTATTTTTTATTATTATGAATATTCATGAGACACAAATTACCAGAAATTGCTTTTGTACCTTGTGTCCCCACCCTATTGTCTCCCAACCACCCTCCCCCTCCCCTTCTCCCCCCCACTCCACTTTGCAGCCCTAGGAATGTTCCCTCCCTCTATAAGAGCACTGCAGTACTGTGGGCTTTCTTTCCTTCCATCCTTACTCTCTTAGCTCCCACATACGAGTAAGCACATGTGGTTATTTATCCCTCTGTGTTTTGCTTATTTCACTAAACATAAGTTTCTCAAGGTTCATCCATGTTGTTGCAAATGGGAGTATTTCATTCTTTTTTATGGCAGAGTAGTATTCCATGGTATGTATATATATATACACACACCACATTTTCCTTATCCAGTCATCCATTGATGGACATTTAGGTTGGTTCCATATCTTGGCTATTGTAAACAGAGCTTCAATGAACATGGGAGTGCAGGTATC
Organism: Cynocephalus volans; assembly: GCF_027409185.1. Taxonomy (NCBI): domain Eukaryota; kingdom Metazoa; phylum Chordata; class Mammalia; order Dermoptera; family Cynocephalidae; genus Cynocephalus; species Cynocephalus volans. Next base: position 95,653,322 of record NC_084468.1, on the reverse strand, counting down.
CCTTCGATATGATGATTTCCATTCCTCTGGGCATATACCCAGAAGAGGGATTGGTGGACTGTATGGAAGATCTATCTGTAGATGTTTGAGAAAGCTTCATACTGTTTTCCATAGTATAGTGGTTGTACTATTTCCAGTCCCAGCAACAGTGTAGGAGTGTTCCATTCTCTCCACACCCTTGTCAGCATTTGTTATTCACCATCTTTTTGATTATAGCCAGTCTAACTGGGATGACCTACACTGAAATTTTGGAGCATTTTGGTTTCAGATATTTGGGTTAGGAATGCTCAACCTGTAGCTGAGACTCCTTGAAGCTGGGGAAAAGTATTAAGAAGCATTTAAGCCTTTTTTAAAAGGCTTAAGCTGTTTTCTCTCTAAAAGACAAACAACATAGGTCAACAAAGGCCAGTGTATTTACTGATGTTGCTCACCTTTGAATTTACCAGATAATTTGAGATTTTATTGCCTTATAACTTGCATAAAACATGGAATAAACGTAAGTCAATTTCTATGTCCACCACTTACTTTTTGAGAAAAAATAGACACAAAATCTCTGAGTTGCTCTTCATTAGTAACAACATGTTTTATAATAACACCTATTCCACAGGGCTACTATTAAGATTAAACATATATATCAAATATACATTAAACAGATACTCGCAAGAGACTCAGGAAATGTTCTTCATTTTCTGTCTTCCTTCTCCCTACCCCCAAACAACACTACAAGTAAAGGAAAAAAGAAAAATCAAAACGAGACATGAACCTCCTGACTGATAAATCCAATTGTTTATTCTCAGATTTCAGCCAAACTTTCCTTAACACTTAATGTCGCTAATCCAATAACAACTTCTGATTTCCAAACCTGTAGTTAATTTTTCATCACTGTTTGATAAGTTTTTTAGAAACTGAAGAACAATTCCACATAAACTAAACACACAAAAATCTCATGAATATAGGAAAAGGAATGCCACTGCTTTGCTTAAAAAGCACTCCAAGGGCTGACCCCGTGGCTCACTCGGGAGAGTGCAGCACTGGGAGCGCAGCGGCGGATCCTACATAGGGATGGCCAGTGCGCTCTTACCGGTCACAAAAAAGAAAAAAAAAAAAAAAAAAAGCACTCCAAAAGTCTATTATATTGGATACTTGATATGTAATCTCCACACCAATTTGAGCCACTTCCTCTTACCTCTTTACATATCAAAAAATTTTTGTAACTAGGCAGGGTTTAAAAAAATAACTAAAATCCCTTTTAGGGCCAGCCCATGGCTCACTTGGGAGAGTGTGGTGCTGACAACACCAAGACAAGGGTTAAGATCCCCTTACGGGTCATCTTTAATAATTAAAAAAAAAAAAAAAAAAAATCCCTTTTAAAGCTAGGTTTTCTTCCCCTGCCCCCCGAATGTTCCTTTAATTTGCAATCAAAAAAAGTATCATTAAAATAAAAACCATGAATAGAGAGCACCAGGATTCTAGTAAAAATGTCAATAGTTTTATTGACAGCGTAATAAAAAGGCACAGGAGTTAAGATAGCATGTAAGTAATACTGTAGTGACTACTGTCACGCGCCCTTTACTTCCCTCCTACTCCAGCAGTTTATGTTCTCATTAGAGATGGAGATGCCTTCCTTTTTATACCTTTCTGCAGATAGACAGACCTCAGCTGGAATACCCACTCTGCGACTTAGCAGTTGTGTGACCACAGATAAATGTTACTTAACTTGTTTAGGCCACAGTTAAGTCATCCGTAACATGGAATTGTTTATTTCTTTCTTGCAGGATTGTTGAGAAGGACACAATTCTCCAGGTTAATAGTGATGGCTAATCTTTCTGAGTGGTTACTATTTGCCAGGCAGTTCTATGCTTGTTACAAAGAATATCTTCAATCCTCAAAAAAAAAAAAAAAAAAAGCCACATGTAATTGTTACTATTATTCCCATCTTACAGATGAGTAAATTGAGACTCAGTGAGTTTAAGAAACTTGCCTAAGATGACAAAGTCAGGATTTGAATCTAGAAAAAAATGACACAAAAACCTACAGTGACTTAGCTCTTTAGAGCTAGGACTGGCACATAGTAAGTACTCAAAAGTCTTAGGTATTAAAATCTGAATGCCTTGAGTTAAGAACTCAGGGAATTTTAACCTGTAATATATTCAAGAAAAAAATTAGTTCAACAAGATAAGGCAAAAGGAGAAAAGTTATAAATGCTAAATCTTTTTGATCTCCCAATTTTTTTTTCAATATAAGCAAATGGAATTTTCAACAATTGTACCTTATTGCAAACAGAACAAAAATGGGAGTAATTTAGGTTAACAACATTACACAAAATAACACATTTTTGAAATCTTCAAAATAACAACCATGAGATAGAAAAAGTGAGGTGTACCTAGGATCTGAATAATATATACATTAAGAAAATAATAATTCAGAACCTGGGAGCAATGATCCATCAGTCGCAATAAGCACATATTATAATCAGATATTGGTTTCTAAAATACCCTTCTCCACTTAAGAAACCGGGATTCCTTGGAGAAATGGCTCATTCCAGGGTTTCAGCAGGGTAAGTAAGTACAAGATGGGCTAGGAACATCTTATTGTTGCCTTAAAGTAAATGCTCAAAGATTCATAGGAACATTTAAAAAGACATTGGAACCAGTTTGAAGGAGTGGACACTGGCCAAATCTATGACAAGTTAATATCAAAATAATGACAGTAATGGATTATAACCCACTGAATAAAATAAAAATCCATGAATCAATATGGACCTAAAGAAATCAATATCAGAGAAGGGAAAACTTTTCATTATCATAAAACCCCAACTCTTCAATACAGAAGGAATGTCTGAGTTTCAAAATCACCAACACCAATAAATACCAAAACTAATGGGTGACAGTTTAATAAAGGACAGTCTCAAAGAATCTCCCCACAAATTACTTATTAATTTCAAAGGGGAAACGTAGTGACTCCATAGTGGAGAAACCTGGCAGATACTACCTTTATGAAATGACCAGTTAACTTCATCATTTTGGGAACAAATTGACATCATGTGCCTCAGATAGGATGCACTGAGACCACAACGTAACTTTAATGGTAATATTGCCAAAAAATGCATAATATAAAACTAATCATGAGGAAACATCAGACAAACCCTAACTGAGGGACACTGTACAAAATAACCAGTCTGTACTCTTTGATCAAGGTCAAGAAAGAGAAAGAAAGGCTAAGAAGGAACCATTCCAGATTGAAGGAGTCTAAACAGACTCCTTCATGACTTGATAAAACTAAATTCAATTCATTATCCTGAATTGGATCCTGGACCATGAAAACAACCATAAAAGATATTATTGAGACAATTATGTAATTTGTCTGTGGACTGTGTATCAGATATTATTCTACCAATGTTCAATTTCCTGGTAACTATATTGTAATTATGTAAAACAATGTCTTTGTAATTAGAAGACATACACGAGTATTAAGGGGTAAAGTTCATAATGTCTCCAACTTACTTTGAAATGGTGTAGGAAAAAAATATATAATCACAAAGAAAATGGGGCAAAAATGGTTTATCTAAGTCAACCAGATATATGGGAGTTTCTTTTACAATTTTTCTGTAAGTTTGAAATTATGTTAAAAGAAAAAATTACAAAATGTTTCGGATAGATGGGTTTTTTATATATTTAGAGTAAGAAAAATTACTTCCTACCTGGCATCTATTTTTACACTCCTCAAATTATGCATAAGGATTTGAATATTTTAAGAAATCCACAGGAAATGCAAACTTCTGGTTAAACAGATTGTGAAGCAAATACTCCCACTCAATAGTAACAGTAACAGAAGAAGAATCATGGTCACAATATAGTAACTTGAAAGATCATCGCTTATGGATTCAGTCTTAAACTATTAGAATTAATAAAGGAACTGAACTGCTTAATTTTCTGCAGTGTTCTACCTATCAAAGGCAGAAAAAGATATTAAACAGGTTGCAACACATAACAATATGCACAACTTCTTCAACTAGCAGAGTATGAACCACTACTTCATGAAGCATGAAAATGATTACACATTCTTGGCCTTCTAAATACATGACAAGAAGGGCCAGAAGGACCTTACAGAAACAATGTCCTATTTCTCTACCACTGTTATAAAAAGCCACATGGCTCACTTTGATCAGACTAAAGTAGCATGCAAAGCAAAAAATAAAACATTATTGCTAAAAGGGTACTAGAGCAATCATCAGCCAAAAGCTTCAGTCAGGACTCATTCTTTTGCACGTGACATGGGAGAAAATGCATCTCTGAAGTATGGAAGCACTCTATACCATCATGAAAGGTGTATTCTATTATTTACGAAATGGTAAAGATCTCCAAAGGAGGAAAAACAAAACAAACAGGCAAGCACCTTATGTAAAGTGACCCAACCTTCTATAACCCAAATCAAGTAAGTTCATCATGCTAAATCTTCAAAGACACTTTTTTTAAAGGCTAAGTAAGAATGTGGAAATAAAAAGAAAACTTAAGTAGGAAAAGATCAAGAACTGGTGTAGAGCTAAAGCAGACCTGCTTCCTCATCCTCCTCCTCCTCTTCCTCATCATCGGAAGTTGATGACAAGGGAGTTGGTGCGGAGCTAGCTTGATTATTAACATATTCACCATACTGCATGCCTGTAAAGTGGAAAGCACAAACACAAGAGTCAAACCAACAGGAAAGACAAGAAATAAAATTTTGACATTATATTAAAAGTGAGAAAGAACTCTGACACTCCAAAGAACATCCCAGCATGCATATTAATATTAGCAAATTTATTATCAAAACTAGAACAGTTAGAAAATCTCTGCAAAGCAGTTTAGTAAAAGCAGCTTTAATATGAACTAAATGGTTTAAGTGTGAAAAAAGTACCATGATACACTGATAATATTTAGGAAACTGCAATGATATTCTCTGAAAATTTCACTAAGCTCTATACACGTTTACCTTCTTTGACCTGAGGGCCCTTGTGGTATACTTCCTTTGGGACTGCGCATTCTTGGTGGCCAGTGATCATTTCTACTGAACTGAATCTGTACAGCATACAAAACACACACAGATACTTGGTGCCTTCCTCCTGCTAATGTCACCTTGATGGTAACTCAGTTCCCATAACGGAAAAAGAATGACAGTTAGAGAAAAGAACTGTATTTAGCATAGTTCTCTGCTTATAGTAGTTACTCCAATTTAAAAAAAAAAAAGAAGAAGCTTATTAACTGGGGCCTTACAAGTGTGACAATTACAGAAAAGTGAATTTTCTGAGATGGCCAGTCACGTCAGCATCATCCTACTGCCTCCATGTGAGTCTGAAGTAGGTGAACAAGACTGATCCTCTCTCTGTGTGAGCTACACTAACGGAAGGCAGATTTTGTGGAAAAGGTACCATAACTGATACTGGTAACTGCATAATACTTCTCTTAAAAATAAAGTTGAAAGTTGATTGCATATTTTTACTACTTAATTAGTCTGGTAAAATCAGGACTTAAAAAATTAACATCCACAAAATTGTTATAAGGGAAAATAAAATTAATCTTAATTAAAAATGAAAACACTTCATGAATAAGAATAAACACCCATGTCAGAAAAATCTTATACCACCACTTTGAAAAATATAAAAACCTGGAAAAATAGTGGGAATTTTCAAGAATATGTCATTATATTGCAAGCACAATGAAGCCCAGCCTCTCCAAAATCACATAGTACTCCTTTGATGCTCTCTTCATTTATTTTTTTTTTTCAGGTGACCATTTTGATTAGCATGGGTAAACATAACTCATCTCTATAGTCAGAAAAAAGCTATTAAAGAGTAAAACTTGAGTTTAGAAGAGAGCAAAGGTTAACTTGTAGATGAGTGAAGCTTTGATCTTTCAACTATGACTAAAAATGTCATGGAAAAATCTACTAGCTTTGCTCAAACATCGTTTAATATAGGTAAAATAGCAGTTATCACAAATTCATCTGAGAGAGTAAAACTTAATGAAAATAAGTTCAGGCAATACAAGAAACAAACCTGATACCTTGAAAGACCAAATTCAGAGTGGTATGTTCCTCTAACAAAAGCCTAGTTAAAATGAAAATTTGACTAATATTAGACCTTAGATTAAATATACTAAGAAGTTTATGATTAAACAGGTGAAGAGTAAAAAGTTTTTATAGAAAAGAAATTCTTCTTCAATTTAAGGACTTGTTTAAAAATGGACTACTTTTCCAAAATACAATTTGCACCGTACTTTAAAAAGTATACATATGTGTATGTATATAATAAAAATAAATGAGAAGAAATTCCATTTATCGTGCTGAGCTAATAAGCTGGGGAAAAATAAAAGGATCCATTCTTCTCATGACTGAATGAATATGCAGGTTGTTGACTGTTACTAATCAAAGGGGGCAAAGTACAGGGAAGGTCTATATGTATCATGAAATGAACATTTTCCTCCCTTTCTCTGTATTTACTGGATAAAAATATATTTATTTCACTTACTATTGGAAAAATATCCAGTGCTTAATTGGAAGCAAATGAGATGGCTATACAATAATAATAATAATAATAATAGTAAGTTATAGAGCAACTACTTAATGCACTGTAACAAACCTATGAATAAGAAAGATGAGAATATTAGTTACTATAGTATCATTTTAGATTATACTGTGGTTGTCAGTGTTCTACATTAACACACTGTCACACAATATACCCAAAGCTTCCTTTCCCGAAAAAAGGTGTAATCTGTTTTGAGATTATACCTTTTAATGGGACAAGAATATGACATTTTAGTTAATCCACATAAGAGTGGTAAGAACTCTAGAATAACAATCATTTCATATTTAAATGCCCTCCTATAGGTTGGGTACAGCACATACAGACTGCAACAAATGGGGAGTTACAGCCAGAAAGGGGCAGAGAGCCGAGTTATCTACTCTAGGATATGTGAATGGTTAATAGAGCTTCCTCAAGTGCCTCTATTCAGACTCTCTTTAAGAGCCAGAACCTATGTATGAGATACACAGACCCCATACATGAGGTTGTAGAATATGACTTTCTCTCCCAGAGCCTGGCCTGAAAACCTCTGTAGAAGTGTACATGGAGCACATACCACTACTACCACTACCACCACCATCACCACCACCGCCACCAAATGGAGAGGGAACGCTATATCTTAATTTATTGTCTTAACCGGAGCTTCCTAGTGAATTTACTAAACCAAGAGGCAAGAAAAACTTTGAAATCTAACATGATGAACAACTCTGTTATTAACAGGGCCCCAATACTTTAAGAAAGACTTTCAGCTTAAACTACCTACCACTAAAGTACTTTAGGCAAAACTTTCCAGACCATATCCTTGGGGCTGGCTTAATAAAAGGTATCTCCACTGTTTCCTATATAGCTATACTGGAGGTTCGCTGTTTTAAATTCAAGAGTTCAGACTTCTGAGCAACTATTACTTTTCCTAAGCTGGTTTTCAAACTGATGCGCATACTAGAAGACTTTTCAAGGATTTCCACAAAAATAGTTTTAAGGGAATCAATTTTCAGATATCAATTTCTATAAGTACTCTTCCCTAAAATTTATCCACCTGAAAAAGTGCCTTTGTTAACAACATCCTTTCTCTCACTTTACAAAGGTAACATGTAACCTTAACTTATCTAAAATTTTACTACAACACATCGCTTGGAGGTATTAAAATTTCTTAGGCACCAAAGAGCAAGTTTCATCCTTGTTTAAATGATAAATCAACATACCCTAAATCTATAGGCTTTCTGTTACCTTGACAGATATGTTTCAGTTAGGGGTGAAACACAATAGAAAGAACTGATTCTCACTGGAATATTCTTAATTCAGAAATATGGAAAGTAGGGTTGTGGGAGTAATGATATTTTATTTAATTAAATAATTCTCTTTATGTAGATCCTGACCACTACTGTCAAATAACTCGCTACTTTAGAGAACCAGGAGAACAAACCCAAAATAGTAAGAATACTGAACAGAGAAGCAGCATGACATTGTGGATAAAGACAGGGACTCTGGGTTGAATTCCAGGTTCTACAACTAACTACTTTTGTGCCCTTGGGCAAGTTACTAACCTGTCTGTTCTTCACTTTCATCATCTGTAAAATGGGGTAATAACTACCTCAAAGGGTCGTGGTGAGGATTAAGAGAGTTAATTTCAAATTCTTAGAATGGTGACATATGCTAAATACTATATGAGTGTTAGCTATTATCTCTGAACTTTAAAAACAAGTTTTTGGTTTATATTTAATTAAAGACAATTATTTTCAGCTATTCTTAGTACTCATCCATAGCGCAAGTCATTAGTCAAAAATAAAAGAACCTTCCACCAACCTGACTAGTGTATTTAGCAATGCTAATTCTCTTAAAAACAAGTCCCAGAGGACTATCAAGTTTTTTCAAGATACACTGGACAAAACTCACAGATAAAAATTCCATATAACTTCTTTCAGAGTCTATGTGAGATGTGCAATAAAGTATTTTAGAACCTATTTTATCATAAAATATTTATAATATAGTTAATTCTCACTTTACTATATCTTATAAGATATTTAATACTTTCCACATCCTTTCAACAAAAAAATATTTACCAGCAAGTGAACATATCAGTATTTAGTACTATATGTTTTGAGGGCTGTTTCTGCCAATTAGGTTATATGGAGACTCCACCCATAAAATAAATGGCCTACATCACAGCTTTATGTTTTTTCTAAAAACACATTTAAAGGATATGGTAAGATATTATATTGGCAATGGTATTAAGAAATTCACAATATTTTTAATAAATGCTGCGACAGTAAAACAAATACTGAGTTTGGAGGCAGGATGTTTGCTCTGGGTCTTGTGAATTTGTAGGTCTTTGGGTAAGACAACCAAACTCTCTAGACATCAATTTCCTTATTTATAAAAGGTGAGATATAACATGCCTGTTCCATACAACGAACAAGTAACACAATATAAGTTAAAGGTATTTGTGAATTATAAACTACTACATGAAAATAATAATAATGCTATCTACAATCTTGAAAATAAAATCTAACAAACAACAACAATTTCTGACACATATTCAGAGGTTAAAAAGATTTTTAAAAAGAGCAATATTGCTTTGGTAAAACTTTTCCAATACCATTCTTATCTACTTTATGCGAACAAAGTTTCTCAGCAATTATATGTTTGAAAATAGATATTAAGAATAAAGTTGACCTGAGTCCTATCATATTCTAACAATGAATCATACACAACCTAGATATGAAGATTTGGTGGGGAGGTGAGAGAGCCCATTTATCTCACTGAAAAGATGTATTTCCAGTAAAAATGTACTTTCCATATAAAAAGTACCAAAATTCATGATGTTTACGTTGTTTTGACCTACTATATACTAATAAAAATTATACTGATAGCTTAATCCAAAAGAAAAAATAGTAATATTTAGACATTTATGGTCATAGATAATAAAACAAATTTTAAAAATTGCAATGTATATATTATTGTGGCAGAAAAGTACAACAGAGTGATAAAAGAGTTTCTAGTTTAAGAATATATAATATTATTACATTCAGAAAAGGGGATATAACTTCAAGGAGAAAGAGGAAAAATATAAACTTTCCAAATGTGAAAGAAGGGCTTATTTGAGTACTTTTTAAAAGAACGATGGTAGGTATTCCAGTGGATACATTTAAAAGAACCATGTAACATATTGTTTTAAAAGTTTACATAATATGTTGAAAATTACATAAGTGCAACTTTAAATTTTTGATGAAAAATTTTAGATATCAATGTCAAAAAAAGTTATAGTAGTTACACGGTTGTTCCAAAATTTTTTAGGAAATACTCAAGAAAAATTTGAAGTCTCTCTTCTAAAAACCAGTTAAAAAATGCTTAGTCTTGGGAGAACAACTAAGCAAGGTGTCTTTACTGGGGGAAAAAAGACTAGTCTTTTAAGTATTAGCATTTTTTTTTTTTTTTTTTTGGAGGCTGGCTGGTACATGGATCCAAACCTTTGATCTTGGTATTACAACACCGTGCTCTAACTGACTCAGCTAACCAGCCAGCCCATGCATTATCATTTTAGTAGTCATATCAGGCCCACAGCAAACCCTGTACAGATGGCACACTGCACAGTTTACGAGTCTCTATTCATGCAAACTACAACTTGTGCAACCATATGTGGTAGCCCTGACTCACATGAACAATTAGGCTGTGTGCCCCAGATCTATCCAAAGGCAAAGAGGCCACTAAAAGGTCAAACTCCTACTTAAGAAAAAGGAGCAATAAAAGATATAACTCGGGCCGGCCCGTGGCTCACTCGGGAGAGTGTGGTGCTGATAACACCAAGGCCATGGGTTCGGATCCTATATAGGGATGACCGGTTCACTCACTGGCTGAGTGTGGTGCTGACAACACCAAGTCAAGGGTTAAGATCCCCTTACCGGTCATCTTTAAACAAAACAAAACAAAAAGATATAACTCAAATCTCTCCAGTTTTTTCTGTTACTTAAGAAAGGAGCTCATCATAGGTAAATCAAGAGTCTATCAACAGTCAACAACAAAATTCAGCCTCATTTAATAGAAAGAATACAACACAGAGAGATTTGAGTTGAAAGTCTTTAGCTCTGCTGTTTATTAACGTGTAGCTTTGGGCAAGTTACTTAACATCTGTAAATTTTACTTTTGTCATCTATAGAACAGAGATAATATCTAAGAGCATTTCGTAGGATTAACATGGGTATTAATGAGGTAGTAAACAAAGTATCTGGCACCTTGTATGTACTCAACAAATGTTAGCTTTTCTTTTCAAAATCTGTTTTATTTAAAAAGAAAAAACATAATTATGGTTGTTTAGTGGGAAAGTGGTCTACCACATGATATTTATAGTAAGATAGTAGGATGGTATTTAAAGTAAGATGATCAAAAAGAAAGTAAGTAAAATAGGAAGAAAGAAATCAGCAGGGGCAATGTAAAGGGTCAAAAGAAGCAAGATATTTAAGAAATGGGAGGTAGCCACCAACGTAGAAGACACAAAAAGACACCATTCATTTAGTTATGGCTTCTACATATCCTTAAGTTTTTTCTACTCATGATAAGCAAAACTTGCCTACCAGCCCTTCACTTTGAAGGCAAGTGCTCTTAAGAACTAGATTCTATTCCGAGAATATCCACTGGCTTGTTTGGTGCTACAGTTGGTTTTCCTATAAAACCACATAAAATTTATGATGTAAAATCTATTGAAAGGCCTCTATTGACCACATAAACACTCAACAGACATAAGCAGTGAGAAAATCCTAATAATCTATGGTGCTTTTTCCTTTTCTGAACTTCAGAACATAAAAGAGAGGATTCTTCATACTCAAGGTTAGGAGCTGTCATTACATTGCAAGTCTCTAAATATTACAGTGGTTGCTCTGGAAATACAGATGATAGACTCCTGAAAACAGTTCAGTTATCTCTGATCAAATGAAAAACATGGTATATTAACCCAAAACATCAATACTTTGGTCTTTTAGCCAGGCAGAAAGTAACCAAGAATACTGCCAAAACAAAGGACAACGTGGGGAAACAGGGTAAAAACACATTTTATTACCTGTCACTTATTTAACACATGGAGAATATTAAACAAACAAATAAATGATATAGTTTGTAAATGATACAAGAGTGTGGGTTACAATTTCATTTTCATCCCTCATCCCCAAAATTGTATCAAAGATTACTTGCTATTAACAATCACAATGAGCATAAAAATCAAATAGGATATGAAGATGGACTAAACAAGGAAATTTTGGTTGCTTTATCCTAAAAGAAACTATAATAACCTTTCAAAAGTAGAAAATAAATGTCCCGTGACAGAGGGATGGATTAATGAATCATAATACAGCACAATGAATTATTAATTGTGAAAACAGCTATAAAGACTATGTAGAAGGCTGGCTGGTTAGCTTAGTTGGTAAGACTGTAGATATGTGAAGAATGTGTATAATAAATGTAAAAGCAAAATATAAAATGGTATATAAGCTATGATTACAATTACGTAAAATATATAATCATAAACAGCAGACACTGGAAGCTAATATACCAAAAAGAAAATAATTGTGTTTGGATGATTGTAATTTTTCCCCTATATTTCCTATAAATTACAGTATACAGTTTGACTTTTAAAAATCAGATATCTGAATATGTGTGTGTGTGTGTGTGTGTGTATAAAATAATAGATATTTCTAATACCTTTCTGTTGTAATAGCTCTGATGGCTGTGTAACTGAGGCCACAGGCTCAACTGGATGGTTTGCAGCAGGAGGCATTCCTGTTGATGAGGCTCCTGACAAAACAGTGGACACTGCTGGGCTCGACTTGGGAGGATGAACATTTTGTATAACAGGACAGGATAAACAATCTGCAACTAAAAACGAAACAAAAAAATCTACAACTGAAGACAAGAAACTATTTATCCACAGCAACAAACTTGGAATATATTAAAGTATACTTACTAACAAAATAGTTTATTTGAAGTTCTTATAGAAACTTGAGTAGCATCACATTATCTAGTATATTTTTAAAAGAAGGTAGTCCAAAGAAATTCTTTCCAAAAAACTGAAAAATTACTTATCAAATGTTTTAGTAATTTTTAATGGTAATTTTCCTAAAATATTACACATGCTTCCCTACCTTCTTAAACAAAATGAAACCAAAACAGCTTTTCTTTCCTAACTAATGATCTCTATTAATAGTAATTATTATATTATGCAATGGTACCTCAGGTAAGAAGATGAATGTAGGTTATTTGATTCTGTAGTAATGTCCCTGAATTCCATAAACACTTTTAGTATCAGCTCAGATATCATTTTGCATTGTAAACTGCCACTTCTCACTTTCTGTTTCTAACCAGATGACTTATTTCACATCTACCTAAGTAAGGCCCTGACCATTACACTAGGTTAGACTTCTGGAATAAAGTACGTGTGATTCATAGCAGGCCTTTGTGATATCTCAATTTACCAAATGTCTCCTAGGTGGCAAAACTGCCCCTGGTTGAGAAACACTGACATATAGGACAATCTTCAAGACTGTCGAACCAAGAGATAACTGAAAAACTTATGGCAAAAGACTAGTGGTGAGCAGTGACTATATACTGAATAAATACACATATCTGTGTATATGTATGATGTGCGTGTATGTATATATGTAAACAAACTTAGGTCTAAGACTGAAACAAATGTAGGAATATGGTGACCAAACAAAATGTATTATATGTCCTGGTAGTGTACAAATGATATAAGTATGGGAATGGGGAAAGAAGGTAGAGGGTAGTCTAAATAAGCTGACTGCATCATCATTTTTAGTAGGAAGACAAATTGTCATCAAAGACTGAAAACACAGTCACTGTATTTTGTAGTTCCTTTCATCAAGGTGGAGCCTATTTTCCCATGCCTTGAATTGGAGCTAACCTTGTGATTGGCTTTAGTCAGCAGAATGTGGCAGAGGTAAAGGTATGTCAAGTCCCAGACCTCAAGTCTCAAGAAGCCTTGCGGCTTATGTCTTTGGCAATGGATACCATCATGTAAGAAAGCTGCTCTAGTCACATGGAGAAAATCTAGGTACTCTAGTAAAGAATCTTCACCAGCTTACACATTTGAGCTAAGCCATCCAGAAGCCACATAAGTGAGTACAGAAAAAAACCAGCAGAGGAATTGCCCAACCAACCCACAGAACAATGAAAAATCATAAATCATAGTTGTTTTTAAACCAGCAATAGATAATTGATATCATCATTAAAACTGCCAGTGTAACAAAGTAATAAGAATATTTAATGGTACACAAGGAAAAATTAAGAAAGATATAATCATCTAAAATTAGGTGTATGTACATGTATGTATATATATACATATATACCTGAATATATATATAGACGCATAATAAAAGACATATCCATGAATTCAGTATCCAAGTTTGAAAATAAAACATTTCCAATACTGTTGAAGTTCTTAGTGTACTCCTTAGTGTTCTCTGCCCCCTCTTGAATTGTGTTTATTATTCCCTTATTTTTATTTTTAGTTTACCACACATATAAGTAACTCTAAACCTTATTTTTGCTTGTTTAACTTTGTAACAATAGCAGACTACATGTATTCTTCCATGACTTTCTATGTTACATATTTTGGATTCATTCCTGTTAGCGAGTGCTTTTCACCATTTTCACTTCTGTTCAGAAGTACATTGGAAGAATATAATTTATTTATCCATTCTACTATAAATGGACTTTTAGGTTGTTTCCAATTTTTTTTTTTTTTTCATAAATAGTGCAGCTATGGATGTTGTGTGAACATGTCCCTGGTGCAGATGTGTAAGTTTCTCTAGGGCAGAACTTCTCAATGTGTGTGTCATAGTTTGAATACGTGGACGTATGCAGCAAGAGATACTCAATCCCTAAGCCCTGGGGGCAGCCCTTCAGGAAATGAAGGCTTTGGCCTAGAAAGCAGACTAGTCTATTTAGCCCAGTATCCCAAACAAATATTATCATTTGCCATAAGTGCTACACATCTAAGACAGAAAGTGGTGCTCTAGAGCCTTCCTTTTCAAAGTGAAGTCTATGGACTAGAACCCCTTATGTGGAAGCTTATTGGAAATAATAGACTCTTAGGCCAAGCCATACTAGATCCAGTGGTCAGACCCTGCATTTTAACAAGACCTAGGGTGGCTTATACGCACAAAGTTTGAGAAGGACTTCTTTAGAGTAGACAGAAGCGGGATAAGCCACACTTCAGGGGTGGTTATCTTCAATATCAATACTGCCAAATTTTCCTCAAATATTGAACCAATATACCCTCCTACCAACAAGGTTTAAGAGTTTCCTGTTACTCCACATTTTTACCATATTGTCAGACATTCAAATTTTTACCAAGCTGATGCTAGGTATAAGAAGATATACCATTTTAGTTTTAATCTGCTCTTTCCTGATTACTAATGATACTGAGTATGTTTTCATTTCACCTTCTGTGCAATGCCTGTTCCTATATTTCTGTCTTGGTTTTTGGCCTTTTCCATATTAATTTATATGTGTTATTTGTGTATTCTGGATAAACACTATAAATATTTTTCTCCCAGTTCACAGCTGTCCTTCTGTTTTATAATGTCTCTCAATGACGAAAAGTCCTTAATTAGAAATTAGTCAAGTTTATTAGTTATTCTTCATGGCTTGCATTATGTGTGTTGTCCTTAAGAAATCCTTCCCTACTCCAAGCTTCTGGACATAGTGTCCTATATTTTCTCTGAAAAGTGTTAATGTTCTGCTTTTTTGCCTCTACATATTTATTTCACCTACAATTTATTTTACCCATGGAGAAAATTCATCCCTCAGATTGCAGCTAAAATATCACTTCCTCATGACTAATAGCTCAAATGCACCTAAAGTACACTTTCCAAGTAACATATATGAGAATACTGCAAAAAGTGCATGGAAAAATAGAACTGAAAGATAATACAAATCTTTCCACACACTTTTTGAAGTTCTCTTGTATATATGCTTCATGACAAATAATAATAGCAATTTTACATTCACTTGTCTTTATTTGGATAATGTTTTCCTCCTTAAGTGGACTGAAAAACTGTATGAGGATAAGGATCAAGTCTTTTTTCTAACTTTTATCTCCCAACACTAGAACAAACCCTGGCACACAGATGGCTTTCAAATATTTGTTGGCTTAATGGAGACAAGGTCTACCAACATTAACGACCAGAAAAGCATGCCAACCAAGAAATTGTTCCTTTCACAAAGAGAATTTGACAGAAGAAACAATGTATAAAACTGGCACTATGCAAAATGAATTGATACACTACTTTTTAGTTTATGGGATGTTTAGAGACAGAAATCACGATTCAAGAATAAATCTTTTGTCTTTTTTGATAATTAAGGTAGTTCCTTAGTTTTTACTAGCTCCTTGGTTACTTATTAGCTTCTTAGAACTCACTTCCTCATATATATCATGGATTAGGTATCTAGACAGACTCCCAAAAAATAGTCCTATATTAATATTGTATAATCCTATAAAAGTAAACTCTATCTTCAGTAATTGTGCATAAAATTCTTTAAGAACTAGGAAAGATTAAATAAATTCTCAGTTAATAGTACCGCCACCCATTCACATTGTTCAAGCTAGAAATTTTAAGTCATCTTTTATTCTTCCTTTTCCTTCATAAACTATATCAATAAATCCCTGTCATCTCTGTCATCTGTCTTCTGTCTAAATGAATCCCAGCCCAGGTCATCATTCTTCACCTAGATAATTTTACTAACTCCTTTCTAGCTGGTCTTCCAGCTCCAGGCTCTTCCTCCTTCAGTTATCTATCACACTGTTCACAGAAGAAAGTTCTGAAACACAAATCTGACAGTGCCACCACTTTCCTTATAAACTTTAGATGGCTACTCGTAGGACTAAGCATGTGTTTTTTCTTAATTCCTCTCACGTATCCAATGTCACAGCCCAGCAGAAACTGAGAAATTGGACACTGGCGACTGGACACACTGGAGAAGGGACAACTAAAAAGGCCAAATTCTGAAGGATGTGAACATGAAAATGTACATCTCATCTTTAGAGCTTGGAGAACATGTGGAAAAACTGACAACTGCTGGGTACAAAGTTGAGAAAAGATGATAAGGTTAAAGTGTAGCTTTAGAAAAACTGAAGGAGCAGGAGTGTGATGGAGCAAAATTATGTTATTCCCATCTCACAACTCTGCAATCTTACAAATATCCAAAGCTGAAAATAATCTCTTGTACTGCACTATTTATACCTTTTAGGAGCACTATTTTTCCACTGCAATTGTCTAGTTTATTTCTGACATATTTCTTTGCTCACATAATCCTCTCCTACAGGGTATTTATTTTGCTTTTCCTCAGGCACATTACCACTCAGAGATGACAGATATAATATTAACTTATCAGTGACTATATCTTAGTGTCATGTATGTAGTGAAATCTTATACAAGGATTATATAAATGTTTATTATTTTTACACAAGTAGCTTTTTAAATGCTTCTTGTATAAAATTGTACAGTCAGAACAATAAGTACCACATGTTCTCATTCATATGTGGGAGCTAAAAAAAAAAAAATGTTGATCTTATAAAAGTAGAGAGTAGAACTGTGGTTACTAGACACTGAGAAGGAAGGGGACAGGGAGAGGTTGGTTAATGAAAACAGAATCACAGCTAGATAGGAAATATAAGTTCTACTGATGTAATATAGTGCCAAACATCTATAATTAAAAATAATTTATTGTATGTTCTCATCACACACTGTATATGTATATTGAAATGTAACTCTGTACCCCATAAATATGTACAATCAATACATGTCCATTAAAAAAAATTTGTGTAAACATTTTTTTTAAATTGTGCATAGTAAAATAGTGTTAATCAGACTATTTTATAATAAGCTATCAACATGTGGTTCTTATTGAGCAAGAAATATTCCAAACAATTAATTTTAATCAAAATAATTTTTCTGGCAAAATTCTATATCCTGGCAATAAGATTTATCTCTCTAATTTTAAAATTATGTGCTTTTCAAAACAAAGAGATAGTAACAATAAATTAAGAAAATGACTTTAAATGAATCTACAGTTTTGGTACACACTTTGCTATCAAAAAGGGATATCTTTATATCCCAAAGTCACACACTCAACCAACTTCACCTCAGACTTAAGAAAAAACTTCTGAACTTATCACAGCTACTTGATTGTAACTATTTACTAGATTACTTGATTATACTAGAGATTCACCTACAGTGATTGCTTAAAAATTTTAAAATGGCCTAATGAAATGACACCTTGTAAACACTAACCAAAAGTTCAGCCTAAATTAACAACTTAACATAGCACCCAAAACATACATACTTGAAGTAGACTTTTTAATAAAATAATGTGAAGTTCTAGTGCTGATTTATAACATACTAACACACTTTTCTAAAATAAAGAGGCAAACAAGATGACATTTAAAGGTTCCTATTATTCCATGTTTTGAATATGAACTCATCAACTGCCTAAAAATAACAGCATGATCCATCACCATAATTTTTATATTTGCTTAACTCAAGTTTATGCTTTTGGACCTACAAACTTTTACAAATTTTTCAAAGACTTTTAATGAAGCTAGTATAATCAAGTAATTAAAAAATATAGTAATTTTTGTCAGTTACTCGAAGGTTGAATTTCACACAAAACTATGCTTAATAAACTCAGATTCTCATTTTAAATGTGACAAAATAATTGAAAAGTGTACAAAACAATTAAGTTGCCTGTCTTTCTAGAATATTAAACTCAATATTCCCATAGTCCTCAAACCTTGTACCTAGGCACCCCTGGCACTGCAACAAACTCACAGGATTCTAAGGAATGTTTTAAATTTTTAAGAAAAACATAATGATATCTGTCAAATACCTTATAAACTACTACTACTACATTATATGGGGGCACTGTAAAAAAATATTGAGATATATCAACTGAGAAAGTTTGGGAACCTCTGTAATATTCAGATTCAAAGTAGGTTTTAGGGGTGGCCAGTTAGCTCAGTTGGTTAGAGCTCAGTGTTATAACACCATTTGGATCATTGTACTAGCCAGCCGCCAATCAATCAATCAATCAATCTTTCAATCAATAAAGCAGGTTTAAAAAGTAATCTTATTCCTTTAGAAAAGGTTAAGAGCATGTGTCATACTAACCTGAGATATATTTAATTTGTCAACCTCTGAACTACAATTAAAAAGTAGTCTACCAATCTAAAGGCAAAAAAACCCCACTTCTTCACATGAATTAACTTCTATTCATTATGGCTTTCACAGTACAGTACAAGGAGTAAAAGAACAGAAATATACTCTACCTCTCTGTCTAAAGGACCAATTACTACAGTTATTTGAATAAAAGGTAATTTTGTAATTATTCTCACTTTTCATTCAATTTCTTTTTTTTCCTTTCCCAATTAGTTGTTGTGTTTATTGGCCAAGTGATCTCATACTTCCCTGATACATCTCAATATAAACTGGTTCCATCCAGTGTACCATTCTCATCTCAGAAATAAGATAGGAATTATCTGTATTTCCTTTGTCACAAAATGCTTAAGTCAGAGGGACCTTAGGATAAGCTGATCTGTAAAAGGACTGCTGAAAGAAGAGAGAAGAAAAGAGAATTTCTAGGGGACAGAAAGTCCTGGTTCTGAGAGGGATAGACAGTCAGAAGAAACTGACCTCCCAGCCACGCTGTTTCATTAATGACCACAAGGCAATTCAACTTGAATAGCTTTCCTCATTTGTAAACAAAAGGAATACAGTACATTTTGGATCTGGTACAAAGCATCACTTAAAACAAAGTCAGAAACAGATTCCCAAGACTACCCTGGAGATCCTATTCTAGCCCAGTAAACTGGGGTTGAAGATCACAATCTGTGCAAGTAGTTCTAGTGCACGGCCAGATTTCAGAACTGTGACAGACACTTTTAAGTTGATTCGCTCAAGATCCAGTCAATGCTAACCGCCCCCTTTTTTTTGTTGCCTACATCTACTATGGAGGCAATATTCATTTTCCAGCCTTCCCTAAAGCTAGGAATGGTCTTTAAAACAGCTATGGCAAGTGATAACGTAAAATGAAGTCTGTCAGTGCCACCATCCCATCTTTTCTTTCCCTTCTTCCTACTTTTAACTCTAATTTGATGTCATAGGTACACAAATATCTTATTTCTATAAACCAACATGCTAAAGATGGCAGAGGAGAAAGAGAGAAAGGATAAGAACATCTGGATCTACAGCATCTGCCTAGACTTGTTATGTGAGAAAAATACCTTTTTGTTTATACCACTTAGTTGCTTATAAGCTGAAAAGGATTTCTAACTGACAAAGCAATAGAAGAGTAGATAATCTCAAATGTACAGTTCAGGTCTAATATTAAAGTTCTAATTTTAAATCTAATTTTCCAGGGAAGGATACCTTTCTATAACATCTTTGGCATATGTCTATGCAGACACTGATATACAATCTAAAGACATCGTTCAGAAAACTAACACAGCTTTACTGCTTTACCAATTCCCATTCTTTATATATATTTTCATTCAGTTTCAGAGCAGATTCTGTTAAATTCAAGTTCACAAATTAAAATGAGTAAATTCTATTAGTAAATCCTAATAAGTTTAACCACGTCTTGGGAAGGTCAGGAAGCCTAACTACCAGGGTATTTTTCATGGGCGTTCCTTCCTCTTCCCCATCTTTCATCCTAATATACCAACTCAAGAATAAGAAAACAGTTTTTATGTGTAGCAAACATATGTTCTATGAATGTCACTAACAGGGGCTAACTTAGGGAAACCAGTGTAGTATTGCAAGCCATCACCTTTTCTATAGTGAATGGGGTTCCAGCTGGAAAAGATAACTGTCCCAAGGTGGGACTAGTATAAAAGAGAAAGTAATGGCCAACAAGGCATTTCCTCAACATGGACCCTTCCGTTTTTCCCTATACCTAACTCACATTAAAGACAGTGACTGCAGAGGCATAAAATATATTAATAAATACTGACTGACATCCCAGCAAGGAACCAGCCTAGACAAGGAAGATGGCTGGGTGGCTAATTGGGAATGGGTGATGGGGGAAGGATTCAGGAAGATGCTGCAAAATACTACAATATACAAAGCAAATGGTTTGCCAAACTGAGCTATTTTCTGATTTTTCTATTAGGTGATATCATCTTAACCTTCATGTAAGTAATATCCTGATTGGAAATACACTCATTTTCAACGTTTTGGTGAACTTTTCATTCAACCTACCAGTATTTGCTGAGTTGTTGTTGGCTATAGCCAGGGATCCTGTGTTGTTTCGTTTGAGACTGTCTTGGGTCGGAAGGCCTGGAGCTGACAACCACGATAGAGTACTGTATTCTGCAAAACTTTGCTGCTGGTGTTGTTGTTGTGATGGTGGAGGTGGAAGTGATGATGGATGGCTGATAGCTGTATTCTGACCAGAAAATGAATTATCTTTAGCTGGCCTGACAGGTGGAGCATTCCGTGAGGTGAACATTTGCCCATATGGATCACCAGCAGGCACAGAGGGATATGAAACACTAGGATATGCAGCATTAGAAACAGTTGACATAGCATAATGACCACAAGTAGAGGGAAATCCCTGAGAAGCAACAGAAGAGTTGGCAGAATACACTGCTGGACTATTATAGTGATTCACAAAAGAGGAATATGGCTGGGAGGCACTCGTATGCAAATGGGATGCTGACGATGCAGCACATTGGAAAGATCCTAGAGTGGATCCCACAATATGAGGGGCAGGAGGAACCCTGCTATACATTTGCTGTGCTCCTGGTTGTTGGTTTGCTGTGCTAGGAGACACCACATTTTGTGTTGGTACTGTATAGAGACCAGAGTAGTAATCACCACACTGGCTATCCAATGGCAATGAAGTCATTTTCCCAGGTCCTTGAGAGTAATGTCCTGAGGGAGCAATATAGTTTTGATGATGCAATCCATACCCAGATGGAACCTGCATTTGATTCTGTGCTGGACCTGAAAAAGAAAGCAAGTGTTTACAGAAACAGGTAAAGAGAGAACTAATTTTTAAACACAGTTCTCATCCAAATATTAACCCAATTAAATTTCTTCTACATAATCCCAATTTATTACAACAGATACACACTGTTAAAGACCCATTGTGGCAGCTAGCCTCCAGATGGCCCCCAGTGGTCTCCACATCCTGTTTATCCACACCCTTTCACAGTCTTTTCTCACTATGTACCAGGACTGGTCTGTGTGACCAATAGCATATGGAAGAGGTAACAACGTATCCCTTCCAAGATTAGTTAGCTCATTCTTGGGCTGTGGATCTCTTTCTCTCAGATAACTCAGTCTGAAAGAAGCAAGCTGTCACGCTGTAAACTGCCCTATGGAGAAGTCTAAGAGGTGAGGAACTGAACTTTTTGGACAACAGCCAAAGAGAAAGTAAGGCCTGCCAACAACCACGAGTGAGCCGCAAATCCTTCAAACTCAGTAGTGTCTTAAGATAACTATAGCCCCACTTGATGACAATCTCATGACAGACATGGAGCCAAAAACACCCAACAAGGGTGCTCCCAAATTTATGTCTCTCAGAAACTGTGAGATAAATATTTGTTGTTTTAAGTCATTAAGTTCTGGGGTATTTTGTTATGCAGCAACAAGTAACTCTAAAAGTAACAATATACCTATTGCAAAAAAAAATTTTTTTTTTCAAACAATGAAGAACATAAAATAAAAAGTAAAAATCCCCTTCTCTCCCTGGTAGCTGGTATCCTAGTTCCCAGATGTGCTACAGTTAACAATTTCTTCTGCATTCTTTGTATACCCACGTATATATGTAATGCATATGTAAGCATACACAAGTATAACATTTTATTTTTTAAACACACAAATAGGATCATATTACAGTTCTGCAACTTGCTTTTCTTCACTTAATATACCCTGAATATTTTTGTGTTAGCATATATAAATGCTCAATATTTTTTTTAAAAATTGATATACTATTTCATTGTAGAGATCTAACATTATTTACCATATTTCCATTGATAAATATTTATTTCATGGGGTGAACTAATTTATATATATGAGGTCAACTTCTGATGAATCTGTAACAATAAGTTCCTAGACATGAAACTGGACATTCAAAGGGGTTGTGCTTTAAAAATCGACCATTATTGACAAATCTCTCTCCAAAAAGGTCTATCAATGTATACCTCCCATCAATAATGCTTAAGAACATCTCATCTTCACAACATTGAGTAGTATTTTAATTTTTGCAAATCTGAAAAGTGAGAAACATCTCAGTTTGCAATAGTTAACTCTGAATGACGCTGAGACTTTTTAAAAATATTCATCACCCATTTGGGTCTTTTCCTTTTACCTGCACTTTTTCTATAGGGTTGTGAGATTTGTAAGTGAGAGAAAATCAGCCTTATGTTACATGCTGTAAATATTTTCCTCCAGGTTATTGTTCATCTTTTGATTTTGTTCACGGTGGCTTTTGTTATAGTCTCTCAATTATTATGTAGTAAAATGCTTCTATTATGCTTGATAGATTTTTAAATCATATTTAGTACAGCCTTTTCCATTCCAAGATTATAAAACTCTACATTCATGCTTTCTTTTAATGTTTTCATACTTTCATTTTATGTATTTACATCTTTGATCACTATAGTATATTTTATTAATTCCAATAAAATTAACATTTATCCAAATATTAATTTTATTAAAATTAATACTATAACTATTTTAAACATATTACATTATATGCTACTCGTTCTAAATGCTTTAAACATACAGTCAAGTCATGTATTGTTTAACAATGGGGATATGTTCTGAGCAATGTATCATTAGGTGACTTCATCATTGTGTGAAAGTCACAGAATATACTTACCTATGAGTAAGAGTATACAAACCTAGATGGCATAGCCTACTACACACCTAGGTTATCTGGTGTAGCCATTAGAATCTTATGGGACTACTGTTGTATAAGTAGTCCATCATTGACCAAAACATCATTACGTGGCACATGACTGTATCAACTCCTTTAATCCTTTGAAATAAATAGTAGTATTATATGCACTTGATAAATAAGTTAAATGAGGCACAGAAGTTAAGTCGCTTAATAAAATCACATGCTCTGGAAGTAACGGGACTAGGATTTGAATCAAGCAATCTGGCACAAATCCATGCTCTTAACTGATGATTTGCTATCCCTCACTACACTAAAATTCAGCTTGCTTTCTTTCTATAGTCCAGCAAATGGCCAGTTTTCCAAACAATGGAATTCTAGTCTTAGAATTTTTGGGTTTTGGGCAAATCTTAATTATCCTAGTATCTAGTTGTCTTGTCTTGTGGAAGGAAATAGATATCTATGCCATACCTCAAATGAAAGGATAACAACAACAACAACAACAAAAATCACAAGCTGTTTCAAATTCACTGACACAAGTGTACAAAGTACCACCATATTCCTTGCCATAATAATGTATTAAAATATTTGCTTACAAAAGAAATAAGAATAAAGCTTACGTTTCCTGATATTTACAAACCCTACTAAAGAACACAGTAGAATATTTATTTTGTAAATAATACATGTAATACATATTCTATGGACAGCACAAAGATAACTTACACAATCAAGCTTTAAGGGAAAAATAGTATCCACACTTTTCACCTGAAAGAATTCACTTAAAAGGAATAAAGTCTATTTGGAATCTTTCATTAACGTGACAAAAAAATGTAAAATGTTCTCCTCCTCTCCCCTATTTAAATATATAAAAAATTAGATTTGCTACCTTTCACTATAGTCTCAGAAAACTCTACACTGGTAGAATTTATCAATGAAGAAAAGAGTCAAGTTGTATTTACGGAAATCTGTTTAAATATCTACCACTTAATGACTGATTTGGCTCATTCATGCTACATGATGTGAAAAGTGGAAAATAATCATCAGTATGTCCAAACCTCTCAAATGTCATTCTTCTAAAAATAACAGGAATGGTGTATTGCTGAAAATGATCAGAAGTGAATTACCCACCAGAGAATGCCTATTTACTTCCCAGTCCATCAAAAAAAAAGAAAAGAAAAGAAAAAGAAGAGAGAGAGAGAGAAAGATACTTTGGAGAAATATGGGGGTAGAAATACCTAAATATATGTGGGTGCTTACTATTTCTTATTCTATATCAAGATCTAAATGTTACTAATGTATGAAAAAGTATCTGAAAATAATTTAAATTAATCAAAAAAGATAAATGTATATCATTTTAACATGTATTCACTATTAAAAAATTATTGAGATATTTTATTTTTGTACTATTTCTTCCAAATCCACTGTTTATTTTAGACTTACAGTACTTCTCAATTCCAATTAGCCATATTTCAAATGCTCAATAGCCACATGTGCAGGTACATAGCATATATCTATAATTCCAGTTCTTTTTGCCTCTCCTAACAGACCCAATTTCTAGCCCTTAGGTTTCCCTCAGCCCCATTCTTTCTAGAGTACCTGTTTCAATTTTTTCCGTATTTTACTTAAGCTCTACAGCCTCCAAATAATATTGTATTCTAGAAAGGAAGGAACTATTTTTCTAAGAATAGCACAACATAGTGCATTATCACATGTATACACATATTATATTTAACTTATTTGAAGATAATTTCTTTTGTAATAATTATTGAAACTGTGATCTTTCTTTGGATTCAAAATGACTCCACGGCATGTATGAAAATATTGGTGGCATTTGAATACTTCTGAAACGGAGAGAGACAAAGGTTGTGGAGGGGAGAATAAATAAATTATGTAGGTGGATAATCAATTTTTGAAAAATAACATTAGAAGTACTTTTCTTATTACAAATGTGATACAGTCATTGTAAAAATGGGACAGAAAGTGATCAAACAAGATAAAAATCATCCATAATCTTACTACCTGACATAACTGCTATTAACAATCTGATGTATATCCATCTGATATTTTCTTTTTGCATATATATATTGCATTAACTAATTTAGTTAAGTAACAGTGGGACTATAACATACATTTTTACATTATTTCGTCATTTAGCATGACAAATATTTTTCCATAATCATTTTTAATGTCTGAATAGTATTCCATTACAAGGATTTACCATATTTTAATCAATTCTCTATTATCAGCCTTTTAGGTTGTTTTCATTTTTTAAACACTAAATCACATGATAATGAATACATTTCAGTAGGCAAATCTTTGTGTTCATTCATTTTACTTTTTTTTCCTATCAGTAATCACTGTTAGGTCAAGTCCCCAGTTGAGAGCTTAACTGTGCCAACAGAACAGATACCAGGATGCCAAGGAAAAATGCAAACAGAGACCAAAAGCAAAGTAAACCCAGAAGATGAATTTAGCAGAGAAAGACTTTAATGCAACCATTATAATTATATCCAAAAAAAGAAAACAAAGTATATTCAGAGAATTGGAAAAAAAAGCTATCATTGTATAACAGGGAATATCAAGAGGCAAAAAACATTTTAAAATGGAAATATTCACAATAAAACCAAAATAAATATGCTAGATGAGCTAAACAGCATGGTACAAGAATCAATGAACATTAAGACTGATCAATAAATTAATCCAATCCAAAAAACAAAGAGGTAAGACAGAAGAAAAATGAACAAAACTTAAGTAACCATGGGACAATATGAAGTAGTCTTACACTTGTGTAATCAGTAAGCGTCTAGTGGGTTGAAGATTGGCCACCTCTCCCCCAAAAGATACATCCACATCATCATTTCCAGAACATGTGAAAATTATTTTATATGGAAAGAGTGATTATTACCTTATATGACAAAAGAGATAATTAGGTTAAGGATCTTGAGAGGAGGGGCTTCTCCTGGATTATCTGAGTGGGTCCTAAATGCAATCACATGTATCCCTATAAATTACACATACAAAGTAGAAGACATACACACACAGAGAGAAGAAAGGCAATGTGAAGATGGAGCAGACAGTGATGCAGCCACAAGCCAAGGAATGCGAACAGCCAACCACAAGCTGGAAGAGACAAGGAACATATTCTCCCCTAGAGCCTACAGAGGGAGCATGGCTGCTATGGTTTAAATGTTTGTCCCCTCCAAAAGTCATGTTGAAATTTAATTGCTATTGTAACAGTGTTAAGAGGTAGAACTTTTAGGAGGTGATTAGGCCATGAAGGCTCTGCACCCATGAATTAATTAATGTTGTTATGGTGGAAGTGGGTTCATTATAAGAAGGCAAGTTTGGCCTCTCTCTCCATCTCTCTCCCCCTCTCTCCCTCTCTTTGCCCTTCCACTGTGTGATCCCTTTGTTATATGATGAAGAAGGCCCTTGCCAGAAGCCGACAGCTTGATCTTGGACTTCCCAGCCTCCAGAACTGTGAGAACTGAATTTCTGTTCATAGGTTTCTGTTTACTATAAATTATCCAATCTCAGGTATTCTGTTATAGCAGCACAAAATGGACTAAGAGAGTGGCCCTGCCCACACCTTAATTTCAGAGTTCTGGTCTCCAAAACTGTGACAGAGTAAGTTTCTGTTGTTTTACACCACCCAGTTTGTGGTAATTTATTACAGCAGTTCTACGAAACTAATACAGTAAAGATACAGAACAGCAATTCTCAGAGTGTAGTATAAAGAACCCTAGCAATACCAGAGATTCTTTTGGGAAATCTACAGGTAAAAACTATTTTCATGATAGTACTAAGATGATATTTGCCTTTGTCACTGTATTGACATTTGTACCAATGGTACAAAAGTAATGATGAGTAAAATGCTGGCCCTGTGGCACAAACTGAAGCAGTGGCACAAAGCAATACTAGTAATTACCATATTCTTCACTACCATGCACTCACAGGAAATAAAAAAAAAAGCCAGCTTCACCTAAGAATGTTCTAAATAAAGCAGTAAGAATTATTAATCTTATTAAATCTCAACCCTGGAATATAGTAGTTGTGCGTTTTTAAAAAAATATTGTCTGTGATGAAAATGGGAATAAACATAAAGCACTTTTATTGCGTACTGAAATATAAATGTTATCTTAAGGAAAAGTACTTGCTTAGCAGTGAGCTTTTTCTTGAACAAAACATTAGTAAATAGAATACCGCAATATATACAAAGTAAAATACATCATGACCAAAAAGGGTTCATACCAGAAATGCAAGGCTGGTTCAACATTTGAAATACTTTTAATGCAATTCACCATATGAACAGACTTAAGAAAAGCCATATAGTCACATCAATAGATATAGAAAACGCATTAAACAAAAGTCAACATCCACTCACAAAAAAAATTCTCAAAAAACTAGGAATAGAAGGAAACTTTCTTAACTAATAAAGAATACTAAAAACTTACAGCAAACATCATACTTAACATTACACTTCATGGGAAGACACAGACAGCTTTCTTCCTAAAATTTATAAGATGACGAGATGTCCTCTCTCACAACTCCTATTCAACAATGTACAGGATGAACTACCTACTTCAATAAAGGAAGAAAAAGAAATATATACCATACAAATTTGAAAGGAAAAAAATAAAACTGCGTTTATTTGCAGAATGACATGACTGTCTATGAAGAAAATTCCAAAGAATCTTCAAAAAACTGCCTGAAACTAGTAAGTAAGTTTATTAAGGTCAATACACAAGAGTTGATAGCATCTCTAAAGGCCAGTAAAGAATAAATGGGATTTAAAAATTTTAAAAAACAATACAACTCATAGTGGCACAAAAAAATACAAAGCACTTAGGTATAAATCTCATAAAATATGATCAGAATCTATAGGCAGAAAACCACAAAACAGTGATGAAAAAAATCAAGGATTTAAATAAATGGAATGATATATCATGTTCATGGATTAGAAAAATAGATATTAAGATGTAAATCATCTTAATCTTTGATCTTTAGATTCAGTGCAATTGCAATAAATATACCAGCAGGCATTTTTTTGTAGATATCAAGGAGCTGATTCTAAAATTTCTATGGAAAGGCAAAACAAACAAACACTGAAAAGAACAAAATTGGAAGACTCACATTACCCAATTTTAAGACTTACTTTATAATCAAGAAAGTATGCTACTGGTAAAAGGACAGACACACAGAACATAATAGTGAGTCTAAAAATAAACCCACAAAAATATAATCAACTGATTTTGACAAAGGTGCCAAGGTAATTCAATTGAGGAAAGACAGTCTTTACAACAAATGGTGCCAGAATAATTGCACATTCATATGAAAAGAAAAACAAAAAACACCTCGACACATACCCCAGACCTTAAACAAAAATTAAGTCAAAATAAATCACAGATCAAAATGTAAAATAAAAAAAAACATCTAGGAGAAAATACAGAGATTATCTACGGAAATCTAGGTTTGACAATGAGTTTTTACCTATGATACTAAAAGCATGATCAGTAACAAAAATATTGAAAAAACAGGGGGCGGGGGACTTATGTGGGCTGGCCTAACATTAGCTCAGTTGGTTAGAGTGTGGTGTTGATAACACCAAGGTCCAGGATTCAATCTGTTACTGGCCAGCTGCCCCAAAAGAAAATATTGATAAAGTGGACTTTATCAAAATTAAAAACTTTGCTATGGGAAGAGCATTAAGGAAATGAAAAACAAGATACAGACGGGAGAAAATGTTTGCAAGTCATATATCCGATAAAGGACTTGTATCTAGACTATTTTAACAACTCTTAAAACTCAACAATAAGAAAACAGACAACCCAACCAAGAACTAGTGAAAGATCTGAAATGATAATCACCAAAGATATATGGGTAGCAAATAAACACATGAAGAGATGCTGATCATTAGCCACTTGGGAAATGCAAAGTAAAATCACAAGGAAACACCTGGACACACTTATTAGCGTGACAAATAAAAAAGACCGAAAATATCAAATGCTGACAAAGATGTTATGTAACAGGAGCTCTCATTCACTGTTGGAGGGAATGCAAAATAGTAGTCACCTTGGAAAATAGTTTTGCAGTTTGTTATAAAGTTAAGTATACACTTAACTATGTGACCCAACAGTCCCACTCCTACATATTTACCTAAGTGAGCTAAAAACATGCATTCCCACAAAAAAGCCAGTACATAAATGTTTACAGCATCTTATTCATTACCACCAAAAACTGGAAATAACTAAGATGTCTGAGAACAGAGAAATGGATAAACAATCCTGATCATACATACAGCAGAATACTACTTAGCAATAAAAAGGAACAGACTATTGATTCATGCATAGATGCATGCAGCTAAGTGAAAGAAGCCAGATCCGAAAGCTACATGTTGTATGGTTCCATTTATGTGACGTTCTAAATAACAATATGGAAAACAGAGCAATGGTTGCCAAGGACTGGAAGAGGGGTGAGACACTGACTATAAGGGGACTACATGAGGACATTTTTTATGGTAATAGAACTGTTCTACATGGTATTGTGGTAGTAGACACATGATCACAGGCATTTGTCAAAACTGAAAGAACTGTACTCTACAAAGAATGAATACAAATTTATTACATGCAAATTTTTCTTAAAAAATGAACCAAGATGTAGAGAAAACCTAGGATGGAATGCAGACTGTGACAAATCAGTCTACCTGTATTACAAATGTATGACAACCTAACTGAAGGATGTTTAGGTAATACAGATACAGATAGATACAGAAATAATTACAGACATGTTTATATACATGGGCAGTGTACACACACACTCACCACATACATTTCCCACTTAGAGAACCTAGAAGTAATGACTCCCCAATAGCAATGAGCACATCCAGGACCCAGTTCTTGGTTTCTAAATACCATGCCCCCAACAAAAAGAACCAGGGTTTCTCGGCCAAAAGGCTGATTTTAGTGCTGAGGTGTGGCTAGTACAAAATGAAGTATCTGGTAGTGTCAGAAAATAAGGAAGTGCTCAAAAAACACGTGAGTTTTTTGAACTTTCAAGTGTTGAAGCCCTAACACCCAATTTGGTGGCATTACAAGGTGTGGCCTTTGGGAGGTAAGAAAGTTGAAATGAGGTCATGGAATTGGTGCCCTTACAGGAAGAGAGAGATCTCTCCATGCGCACATACCAAGGAAAGGCCACGTGAGCACACAGCAACAAGGCAGAAAGAGGGCCCTCACCAGAACTTTACTGTCCTAACACTCTGATCTCAGATTTCCAGCCTCCAGAACTATGAAAAAATAAATATCTGTTTTTTAAGCCACCTAGTCGATGGTATTTTGTTATAGCAGCCAAAGGTAAGACACCTCCCCTTAACCAAAGGGCCCATCATTAACACGATCAGTAATAAAACAAGTTGGTATCATGTCACCCAATATAACATAGATAAGAAGGGTACTTCACCTCTGTGGTATTCTTACTAAAAATTCATACCCCCAGTCTTATCACGAGAAAGCATCAGCAAACCCACAGTGAGGGACTGTGTTCAAATTGTTAAGGTCATAAAAAAGGAAAAGATTAAGAAACTGTAGCAAACTAGAGGAGACTAAAGGGACATGACAACTAAATTCAACATGTTATCCCGAATTGGATCCTGGAACAGAAAAAAGACATTAGAGGAAAACCTGGTGAAACCCAAATAAAATCGGTATATTGTATTTCGTCAATGTTAATTTCCTGGTCTTTATAAATGTACCAATGTTTTATAAGATGTCACCATTAGAGGAAGCTGAGTGAAGGGTATTGCACTTACCGTACTATCTATGCAACACTTCAGTAAGTCTAAAATTATTGCAAAATAAGAAGTTTTTAAAACACCAATGGAAAAAGTACTGGAAATGATCTATTTAACTGACACATTTTTTAGATAAATGACTACCCCAAACATAGCCAGAGTGATTTTCCTAAAAAGCAAATCTGTTAGAACACCAAGGTCAAAGGTTCAGATCCCAATACCAGCCAACTGCCAAAAAAAAAAAAAAAGGATACAAAAAGGAAATCTATATTACTTCCTTGTTAGACAGATTGAAGTCTGGCTTGAGGAAGTAACCGCTTGAGCTAAAGCCGACCCGTTACTTCCTTGTTAAAACTGTCTAATGGTTTCTCTTGCCATGAAAAATTCAAATTCTTTAACATGGCCTATAAGACATATGTTCATGACCTAATCTCTGGAACCTGTGAATATGTTAGGTTACATAGTGTAAAACTACAGGACTATGCCAATTAGCGGGTTACACCAATAGCTACACTAAAGCCAAAACTTTTCATTATTTTAGTTATACTAAGTTTCCATTTGTATTCTCAGGGCTTGGGCTCAAACCCTTCAAACACATTGTACAGACTGGGTGGGTCACCAGACCCCTCACACTCAGGTCCACGCTAGGTAATTGGGAAAGATCCCAGGAGCCATTGGCAGAAGACACAAGCTCAGTCCTCGCACAGCAACAGCAGCTTACAGCAGCAGTAGCAGCAAAAGCAGCAGCAGCAGTGACCTCTCAGGAAATCCTGGGGGCACCGACAGCAACAGCCTCCAGCGGCAGCAACCGCCTCCAGCAGCAGTAGTGGCCCCCCCTGGGGGCGTGGGGGCACTGTGGATCAGAGCCACTCATCCTTTATCCTTAAGTCCATAACCCAGGACACCTGGGTGTACATATGCAATTACATTAGTCAATAGCCAAGGAACACCTGGGCACACGTGTATATTTACATCAAATGCTCGGCAAGATTCTGAACACCTGAGGGGCCCTGACCATTGTCCTATATTTTCCCAGCACATGGCAAAGGAGAATTAAGGTTGCAGATGATAGTAAGGATGTTAATCAGCTGACCTTAAAATAGGGAGAGTATCCTTGATTATCCAGATGAACCCAATGTAATCACAAGAGTCCTTAAAAGCAGAAAGAGGAGGCTGAAGAGTCAGAGGGAGATGATTACAGAAGAATCCTCAGAGAGATGCTGTGTTGTTGGCTTTGAACATGGAGAAAGTGGGCCATGAGCCAAGGAATGTGGGTAGCCTCTAGAAGCTGAAAAGACAAAAAAAACAAATTCTCCCCTAGATCCTCTAGAAGAGAATGCAGCACTGCAGACACCTTGATTTTAGCCCAATTGGACTTCAAACCTACAGATGACAAATTCATGTTGTTTTAAGTCACCAATTTGTGGTAATTTGTTGCAGGAGCAAATAGAATAATTCAAAGGCCCTTCACAGTCTGACCTCTGCCCACCTCTCCTGTTTCGTTGCTCACCTTCCTATAATGATTTTAAACAACAACACCTTAACATACTAGTATATGGCAAGTCCTTCACATGCCTCTACCAAAGTTTGATCAATAAATAAAATTTAATTTTGCTACAACTAAGGATGCCTACTGATACAGTGAACTCAAACAATGCTGAGCCAGTAGGAAGAGGTATAACTTGCCACAAAAAAAGCAAGAAGCCACAGCACCATATCAAGTAAGATTGTATGCTAGAAGCTTTGCCTCAAGAGGCCCTAAAAGAGGATGATCAGGGTAGAATACAGTTTTACTTTAAATTGCCTTTTAAAGGCTTCTGAAGGGGATCAAGTGAATGCGTGATACTTTTCTGAAATTTGCTTTTTTTTATTACAAGTGTTCAAAGTTTAATTTTTTCAAGAGAATGCCACCAAAAATTTTAGCACTAAAGAGGCCATGAGTATGAAAAGGCTGAGAATCACTGTTCTAACACTCATCCTTAATTTTTTTTCAAGCCATGCTTCCTCACCTCTGAATCTTCACACAGTTCTTTCCTCTACCTGGAATCTTCCAAATTTCCCTATTGTCCCTTTACCTGACCAACTCAACTCTTCTTCAGATCTCAGCTCAGTTCTTCCTCTAGAAAAACATTTTCTAACCCTACAAGTAAATGCCTGCCTAATGTTTCTTCTACAGTATCTTGGACTCCTATGACAGCACTTTTCACATGGAATTGTAATCATCTCATTATAAACTCTATAAGTGAAAAAATTGGGTCTAGTTTGCTTTTAGCTCTATCATTTTGCCCAAGGCTTAATCAGCATAGTGCCTGGCTTATGGAAATCACTACTATATATATTTTTAAATTAAGTCTACTAAATCATCATCAAATATTTCTATATCAGGCACTTACCTCACCATAATGTGTCAACAAGGAATACTGTATGATACTTAAAGAGAAAGATCATAAAACTTAGAGCTTTCACTATGTAAAATAATTTATACAGTAATACAAAAATATAGGTCTGAATCATTTTTACTTTGCCATTTTATACTTTTTACTCTGTTCAAGTATAAGAAAGTATTCATAACAAAAGGAAATTAAAAATCTACTGTATTTCATTACGTCTAATGTGTTTTGATACCACCCCTTTTTTTAATCTTAACAGGTGTATTAGTTTCTTACTGTTACTGTAACAAATTACAACAACCTTAGTGGCTTAAAACCACACAAATTTATTCTCTTACAGTTCTGAAGGTCAGAAGTTCAAAATCAGTTTCACTGAGCTAAAGTCAAATTGTCATAGGGCGGTTTCCTCCTGGAGGCTCTGAGGGGAGAATCCATTTCCTTGCCTTTTTCAGCTTCTAGTGGCCACCTATATTCCTTGGCTTATGGCCCCTTCCTCCTCCTTGAAAACTCATCACTCTAGCCTTGCTTCTGTCATCACATTACCTTCTCAGCTGGCTCTGACTCTTCCTGCATCTCTCTAATAAGAATGTTGTGACTTTTTATCAGGCCCACCCGTATCCAGGATAATCTCCCCATCTCAAACTACTTAGCTTAATTAGAGCTGAAAAGTTTTCAGGGATTAGGACATGGACATATCTGGGGGGCCTGTTATTCAGCCTACCACAGGAGGTGTCAATAGCAGGTTTTTACACAAGTATATCCACTTTATGGAAAGCAATTTTAACATTCCTCTAGAAAAGCATTCTCTAAGATGTACTACAATTTTAGAGGTAAAAATGTGTCTTAGAATCAATGAAATAATTTAATTATTGCACACACCAAATAGTACAGCATCACCATTCTATCCTCAAGCACCAAGACCTGGGGGGGGGGGGGGGAGAAGAGTGAGCATGAACAAATAATCTCTGAACAATTTTTACATTCTTAGCTTTAAGTGAAGTATGTCAAATAAAAGAGGGAAACAGATTATTCTAACACATTATCTTCTCACTGGTACCAATCTTTTTCTTTTATCATTATTATTCTTTTTCACTGGTACTAATCTAAATTGAGAAATAAACTAAAGATTTTTAATAAATAGACTATATAACTTTTCAATGGAGCTGCTTAGCTGGTCAGCCTAACTGATATCATCATGTACCAGCTAGATAGAATCTCTGATTTTCTAAAAGCATCTACAATCTATGCCCTTCTCAGCAAGACTGAATTATCACAAGATCACCCCAAGAATATATCTGCCTCAGTGACATAATCTCCTTTCAGAGACTAGATTCCCACCAAAAGAAAATTGATTCTATTCCTGTTTTAAGAAAACCTGACATGGAAGTTGATGGAGTTTGGATGTGCTGTCCCCTCCAAAACTCATGTGGAAATTTGATCTCCAATGTGGCAGTGTCGGAAACTGATTGAGTCATGTGGGCGGATCCCTCCTGAATGGATTAATGCTCTCCCTGGGGGAGGAGGGGTAGTGAGTGAGTTCTCACTCTATTAGTTCCCGTGAGACCTGATTGTTTAAAAGACCCTGGCACCTTCTCTCTCTTTCTCTCTCTCTCTCTTGCTTCCTCTCGCCATGTGATATACTTGTACTCTTGCTTCCTCTCGCCATGTGATCTACTTGTACCCGCCGGCTGCCTGCCACTTTCTGCCACACGTAGAAGCAGCCTGAGGCCCATGCCAGATGCAGCTGTCCCAGAATCGTAAGCCAAATAAACCTCTCTTCTTTATAAATCACCCAGTCTAAGGTATTTCTGTTATAGCAACACAAAACGGACTAAAACAGAAGTCAAAGTTTACAAAATATGCATTTCATGGAATGTCTACTCAATGTACAAAAAAACATAGGATCTCTTTAAATAAATGAGTTTCTTTAGGGCACATGAAATATGAGTTGGTTTGAAAATTTTCAAAACCCACTGACTTCCCTTTATTCTACTTTCACTGCCCTCTAACTCATAACCAGTGCAAACAGAGCACTTTTTTTTTTTTTTTAAGATGACCCGTAAGGGGATCTCAACCCTCGGCTTGGTGTTGTCAGCACCACGCTCAGCCAGTGAGCCAACTGGTCATCCCTATATAGGATGCGAACCCGTGGCCTTGGTGTTATCAGCACCCCACTCTCCCAAGTGAGCGACGGGCCGGCCCTCAGAGTACTTATTTTTAACATTCCTTATCACACAACCTTCAGTGGCTCTTCGATCCAACTGCAGTCCAAACTTCTTAGGATAATTTCCAAGATCCTCTGTCAACAGCACCAACATACCTTTAAAAACTATTCTTTTATATCGACAAAATAAAATTTAAAAAAAAAAACTATTCTTTTATTACTCTCTCGTGTGAGTTTGCACCACTAAAAGTACATTTTTAAAAATTCCTTGCCTTTGATTCATGTATTCTCACCTGACCACTCAAAGTCTGTCCATCATTTTAGATACATCTGAAGTTCCACCTGACCTCTACCCTTAAGTTTCTCCTATTACTTCTTCAAACAAAAAGAATCAATTCCTCTTCAGAACTCTTAGCATCATTCTCTCAGGGCTTATCAAGGAAATAAATGTTCAGTGCTTACATTCCTTTCCTCTTTTACTATAGTGCTGAGAACTCCTGGAGTGCAGAAAACCTTCATATTTGCATCCCCACAGTATCTAGCACAAGATATTACACAAATAGGAGCTAAATATACATTTGCTAAGAATTGTGAATTAAATTTATGCATACTGTCAGGATTACACATGCACAGCATAAAAAAAGTTAATGTGCTTAAGATCAAAATAGACAGTACAGGAGATAACGAAAGGGACAAAGTTCTAAGAGAAAGGGAATGGAATTCTGTACCCAGATAATCTGGATATGTCTCAGATAAGGCAAGGATAAACATGCAGGAAGAATGATAGATTTAGTGGTGGGAAGATGAGTGCATTCTCTTCAGACTGCTTTCAATTTCTTAGTAAAATAAGGTTGTCAGTGGATAGGGAGAGAGGGAGAGAGGATATTGAGGGTTTGAGGAAACAGGGGAAAGTGGAAGGGAGTAGGGAAATACTGTAGGACTAACTGGTACTGAGGGCTCAGTTAAGAGATGCTGTCACAAATTTAAAGTTTTCCTTAAAACCTCAAGGAAAATAAACAAACCATCAAAATAGAATGATTCCAACATTATATAGCCATATTACAGGGAAAAAAACGTTACATAAAAAGGTTACCAACCCTACTATAAATATGCAAGATTGACATAAATAATTGGGCTGGCTTGTTAGCTCAATTGATTAGAGCTTGGTGCTGATAACACCAAGGTCCAGAGTTCAATCCCTGTACCACCAGCCACACACACACAAAAATGATATAAACATACAGCAAAACACAAACATATAGCGAAACATCTGAATAAGATAATAGTCACAATTTCCACTACAACACAATTGTGATTAAAAAAGAAAAAAAAAAAAAAACTGAAGAGAGAGAAAATAAAAAAACAGCAAACTGTCTCCAGTTCTACTATTAATCCTAAAATTTCTATAATAGTACGGTCACTCCCCTAGTGACAGGGAAGCAGCATTTTTAATATCGAGCATATTTGTTTCATTATCTTTTCCTGAATCAAATTTCAATGCCTTTTTTGTTTAAAAGCCAGATTAAAAGTTTTCATTATCTTAACACAGACCATCAAGGTCAGTAAAGTAAAACCTCCTCAGTCTTACTGAGATAAATTCATACCAACTTTGAGATGTAGAATCAGATCTCGGAATGTAATTCATTCATCACTGAACTACCAAGAAGTGGGCTGATAGCCAGTATGCATCCTAGTATGCATTTTAACTATCACCTTTGTTAAAATATTAAAATACTTCTGAATCTGTTGGTAAGTAGGCATAGCCCTGGTCCTGCTCCCCCCTTTTTC
This sequence comes from Cynocephalus volans, assembly GCF_027409185.1. Classification (NCBI taxonomy): domain Eukaryota; kingdom Metazoa; phylum Chordata; class Mammalia; order Dermoptera; family Cynocephalidae; genus Cynocephalus; species Cynocephalus volans. Next base: position 95,615,724 of record NC_084468.1, on the reverse strand, counting down.
ATCCCACCGTGCTAGTCCCTGCCCTAAACCTTCTCATGACCCATGAGCAACTAAAGGACTAATGCCTGGCGCAGTTGGAGGCTTATAGGATTCTGCTCTGGTGTCAAGGTTGGTATCCACTGAGTGGTCAGAACACACAGTACTGATTACTGAATATTTTGAATATACTACCCCTGCCAATAAGGTATCAATAACAGTACTAAAACACAGATTTAATCTCCAGGCATCCCCCTCCCCCTTTACTGGAGATTGATGGGTGGAGACTGAAAGTTCCCTCTAATCACTTGGTCTATCTGGTGACCAGCCCCGTCCTGAGGCTGTCTTGGTGCTCACCCTCAGGTTGCCTCATTAGCATAAACTCAGATGTGATCAAAAGGGGCTCATTATGAATAATAAAAGACTTCTATCATTCAGGAGATTCCAAGGGTTTTAGGTGCTGGTTGACAGGAACTCGGGCCAAAGACCAAATATATTTCATATTATATCGCACCACTAAAGTAAGTAATCTCTAGGTATCATTCCAGTTTTATAATTCTGTCTTCTGTGATGTTTTATACTCATACTTCTGACCTATTTCTTTTCACCATATCTAGAATTCCACAGAGATAAATTAAAAGGCAAACTAGTTTCTGTAGAGCTGAAGAATAAATCAGAAACTCAAATAACTGCTTAATCTTTATCTACAGATGCTGATACCACATAGCAAAAATGATTTTTTTCTGAGATTAGCAAACAAAGCAAAAACAGATTTGATCTTGCCATTTCTCTACTTAAACTAATCCCTTCCGCAAAAACAAAAGCAAAAAAGCCTGGCCCTAGTTCTTTATTTTATCTTAAATTTCCAAATTCCTTAGCATGACATTAAACGCTTTTCTGCAACCTGGCCCCTTTTAGTTATTCCTTTCAGCTTCAATGCCTTGGCTTTCCCTACCACCCAACGGACCTTTGTGCCTCTTCATTGCTTACAGTTTCTAAACATGCCTTGCACTTTCACACTTCAAGACTTTTGTTCCTTCTGTAACTAACCTCTGCCTAAAGATAGCCTTTCCCTCCCAACCCTACCTGTCAAATCCCTCAAGGGCAGCCAAAAGCAATTCAAACATCACCAAAACACAAGTCAAATTAAGAGAAAGGCAGGAATTCTGTCTTATATTCATAATACCTTTCAATTCTATTTTTCCATGAACTTTTGGAAGTGCCCTTGTGTTTGGCATCAAAACATTGATTCGTTCTTATAGGTTTAATATTCTGGCATTCCTTGAATGCTCACAAAATTTGTAAGGCTAAAATAAATATTTGCCACTTTAAAATTGTTCACTAAGATGGTAATGCATATTCAGAAAAATCTTGAATCACTGTTAAACATGGGTTTACACTGTTCTAAAAGACTTGAGATCTATTCCTAAATTATCATGCTCTAGTTCCTTCACACGCAAAGCCATTTTAAAAACAAAACAAAACCAAAAATTTATATTAAGGTTACAAGAACAAAAATTGCGGGCCGGCCCGTGGCTCACTCGGGAGAGTATGGTGCTGATAACACCAAGGCCCCAGGTTCGGATCCCATATACGGATGGCCGGTTCGCTCACTGGCTGAGCGTGGTGCTCACAACACCAAGTCAAGGGTTAAGATCCCCTTACCTGTCATTTAAAAAAAAAAAAAAAAATTGCTCACAAATAATATTTTTACATATGTTCAGGACAGGTGTGCAACAACAACACTATTCACATTCAAAACCCCTTATAGTAAACAATGACTACTGGAAGTAAAGCATATAATATTGACAAGTATGGCTTTTGATTATGAAAAAATTCAATCTCGGATTCTCAGGATAAGGGATAAACTTCATATCTGAAAAGCATGAGTTGTAAAACTTAGAATGTTGGTTAAGCTGATTTATAAAGTCCATTAGCAAATTAAATAAAGTAGGTCAGACAATCATTTGAAGAGTACTAAGTATAGTTTGTTCTCTTACCACACAGGACATATTTTTCCAAATTCAGTCAATTACTTTCGAAGGATCTCAACTGACACACTATCACGTCTACGAAGAGAGTTCCCCCTCCCCCGGCCCGGCTCCCATCCACAAAAGTTCCAAATCTCAAGATTAGGGAATGGATATCCTAGAGACGATCACTTTTCAGCTGAAACTCCCGCATACTAAAAGCCTACGACCTTAGTATGAAAGCGGCTTTCACGTTACATTGGCTGCTGCCTGTATGAAGGCCTTGCCTCAAAGCAGGGCCAACTCTGGCACTTTTTCTATTTCTGAAAGTGGAGCTAGGAAAAACACCTAGATCTAAAGATATTCGTTTAAATCCGTTTGACACCTGTTCTCTTTCAAACACTACAAGCAAACTCCAAAAGCCTAAGCAGCAGCAGCGGCAGCAATGACAGATCTGGAGGCCGAACTGGGTCAGGGTTACAGTTACACTTATGTAGCATATTTACACCCTTTTGTCTACAAACTTGAGTGCAAACTTAAGTTCCCTTCAAGGCAGCGTGCTCTCTGGGCCTCAGAAATCAAAGCAGTTTTCCTGAGACAGGAAGAGCACAATCCACCCTGCTGGATGGGTGGCTGCACTAGCCTTCCCCAGACCACGCACTCCGCGGCCTCGGCTTCTCGCCGGCTCTCTCAGCAAAGGGGTCGCCAGGGGCAGCTCGCCCGCGCCCAGGCTGGGTAACAGGGGTTTACCTGGTGCGTGGGCTCACTCTTTTCTACGGCCCCCACTCACCCCCGGAGGTTTCGGGCCTGGAGTCACATTACATCAACAGCCCCAGCCCCTGCCCTCCCGGTCCGGCCCCGGCCCCCACCCCCACGCCTGGGCGCCCCTGCCCCCGCGCGCCCCGCACCGCTCATTCCCTGCCCCTCTCCAGCGTACAGGGCCAGCCCCGGGCCCGACCCCGGCCCCGCGGCCTCCGCATCGCAACCGCCACCCGGAACAGCCCCCGGCCCCGACGCCCCCTCCCGGCCCACCCCGCCCCGATCCGGCCGCGCAGGCCGCCCAGCCGGAGCTAGGCCCCGCGCTCCGCCCCGGCCGCCCGCCTCACCGTTCTGCTGGTGCGGCGCCGGGCCCGGGCCCGCGGGAGCGGCGGCTCCTGAGGCGGCGGCTCCGCCGAACTTGGGCGGGATCCGGGCGCTGCCGGCCGGGTGAGGGGACCCGGCGGGGGCCGACATGACGGCGCTGCTGGCGGCGGCTGCTCCGCTCCGGAGAGGTGGGCGGAGGGAAAGGAAGGCGGGGCCGGAGAGGCGAGAGGAAGAGGAAGGAGCGCGCCCGGCGTCACCGAGGGAGTCACCGGGACCGCGGCTGGAGTGGCCACCCTCCACCGCGGAGCCCGGCGCCGCCGCTCGGCCGCCGCGGGCGCGGGGATCCAGGCCGGCCCCGCCTTGCCCGCGCCCCGCGTCGCGGGACTCCCACCTCTGGTCGCCCCCCGCGGGCTCGGGCCTCGCATCGCCGCCTCCACCACAGTGCCCCCTGCAGGCCGAGCCTGAGCTGGCCCAGCCCCGAGGCGGGCCCAGGGTACCGCCGCCGCTCCGGCCCGGAAGAGGCCTCGTTCGCTTTGAGGCTGGAGGGCTGGGCCTCGGTAGGTGAGGGGGCCCTGTGACCCGCTCCCGCTGGGAGAGGATTTGAGAGCTGCGGGGTGATGTCCGGAGCCCTGGGCAACGCCGGACCCGACTGACCCACCCACCCTTTCTCTGAAGAGGAACCCCGGGGTTTAGTTTTGGTTTTGATTCTTGATTTTTTTCCTCCTCAATTCCAAAGGAAATGTGGCATTCAAGCTCCATGTTCGCTGGGAATGTATAATTCATCAGCAAAGAACGAGGAAACGTTTCTCTGTGATAAACACACAGACTGTCAGTAAGAATTCAATAATTCAGAACTTTTCCCACTGGTAAAGTATCTAGGGAAGAAGGGGAGGATGGAGTGAGGGAGACCAGGAAGACAAACTTTATCTTTCATTTTTGTCAAGGGTGGGCTCATCCTGTGGGTATTCGGAGAAACTATGGCATCCAGAACAACCCAGCTTGCTTTGTCTACCTTAGACAAATCTTTGAATCTCTCTGGTCTGTCCCAGCATGCTAACTGGCAAGCTCTGTACTACATTACCCAAATTATTTTGTCATCTTGGAATCCTGAGTGTACCACCATCATACTGTATTGGAAATGAAATTGCTCAGGAACATTGAGTTCACCAAGTAAGGTGATAAGAACTCTAATTTACGGAAAGATTATGGAAAGCATAAAGTGTGTTGTAGTCCTACAACACTTCAAAGCTTCCCTTTAGTTGTGGCCATGAATTAATGATACTTAGCATTTTAATGCACCAAATGAACTACAAATTGGATTTTAGTAGTTGGATTTATACTTCTGAGTTCTAGGATTTTCAACTATATTATGCTTCACTTACACAAAAGGGGCAAGCCCTTTTCCACGTTTCCAGCTTCTCCCCAGGAACCTAAGCCCCACAGGAGCAAAAGATAATACTCTACTTCATCAAGGAGATTAAACAATTACAGGTTCCGGCACTTCCCAGGAGTCCTTTGAATTTGGATTAAGGACTACCATTATGTGGGTAAAGGAATAACTAGGCAATTGGCTTTCTGCCCCTGGAATATATCCTCTTGGGGGTAAGAAGCCTATTTCAATCAGTTATGTGGGATGAAGGTGAACCCTGTTTCTTGAGGGGAGACTTCTTAAGGGGAGGGTTGGGACCCATTGTTTTAATAGATATTTCTCACAATCTTTAGCACCTAAGCTGCTTCGACTTGTCCACTAATTCACCATAGTATTTTTCTAGCATGTTTATGACAGTGTTCAGGACACTCTACCTGAAAATATGACACCTTAGCATACTGAATATTTTAAGCTGAAGGAATTTGAGAAATGGCAGGTGTAGGAAGGACTCTTTCTGATCTTCCCCTGAAGCAGGTCGTAAAACCCTCATGTGAGAGGTGCTTTCCCTATACCTAGAGTAAAGGCGCATCCCCATCTCTAAAGACAGAGGAATGCTGAGAGGAATCTAAGTGAACAGGCCTTGCTAAATTTCCCCCCCGTTTACTACTGTTAGCTCATACCTGTTTTTGTCCAATCACATTTTTCCACGACTCTCTACTCTTCATCAAACCTAGTATGAAAACACTCAGGGGCTGGCTGGTTAGCTCAGTTCGTTAGAACACATTGTTATAACACCAGGGTGGCAGGTTCAGATCCTCGCACTGGCCAGCTGCCAAGAAAAAAGACTGAAAAACACTCAGTTTTAACTTCATTCCCTTATGAATGTCATACTGTCATGTAAAACTTATATTAAATAAATGCATATGCCTTTCTTTTGTTAATCCGTCTTTTGTTATAGGGACCCCAGCTGAGAGCCTAGAAAGTAGAAGGAAAAGATGTTTTTCCTACTCTAATTTATAAGAATCTTTTGCGTGACAGATCCTAGAATCTTTACAAAAATATGTTATTTTACTCTCTTCTTTAGGTCCCATCACTGCTATCAGTGAAGAAAAGGATGAAGGACTGCATGAATACTTAATACTTAATATGTGCTAAGCACTGTACTTATCACTTTAGATGTACATTTTTTATTTTTTATTTTTTATTTTTATTTATTTTTTTTTTTTTGTCGTTTTTTCGTGACCGGCACTCAGCCAATGAGTGCACCGGTCAGTCCTATATAGGATCCGAACCCGCGGCGGGAGCGTCGCCGCACTGCCAGCGCAGCACTCTACCAAGTGCGCCACGGGCTCGGCCCTAGATGTACATTTTTTAAATTTATTCACAATAACTATGGGATATTTTTCTTATCCCCATTTAAATGGCGAGGAAGCTAAGGCTTACAGAGTTCAAGTACTGTTAGTAAAAATCATGAACCCATGATTAGCAGAAACAGAGATCAAACCTAGGTCTATTTAGCTCTAAAATCTTTGCTCTTTTCACTATGAACTATACTAGGTTAATTTACATTTTTCTTCATAGATCTATGCTAATTATGATATAGTATTTTGCTTGGCAAAAGATTTTCAGTTTTATATATTTAGAATGTGTTCCAGTATTCTTTAGAATAGTGGATCTTGAAATGTTTGAAATGCAAATTCTCAGGCCCAACCCCAGACCTACTGAATTAGAAACTCTGGAGATGGGGCCCAAGAACAAGCTTTCCAGGCAATTCTGATGCACAGGTAAGTTTGAGAACCACTGCTTTTGAATAGTTAGGTTAAGCTGAATTGGTTCATTCTTTTTAACTTTGGGAGATGATGGTCCTTTTCTTCAGGACAGCTCTCCAATCTTTTGCAAACCCTTAAAAGTGATATGTTGTAGATTTGTAGACAGTGCCACAAATGCCAAATGTGATAGTTCCTGTGTCAGCTCAGATTGATGTGCAGTGTTGATGCAGATGTTGAGGCCAAGTCTATGTTCAATGAGAAAGAAGAATTTCTATAACTGAAATCAATCCGTGCCACATATGCAGAAGGAAAATTTTGATGATTGTCAAATCATGACATGTATCATTATTTGTCATCCCCAACTTAGGACCCGTATTCGCTATAACAGAAATTGTAGGAGTCTTGGACAACTGAATACCTGTTTCTATCTCAAGAGATAATAGTCCAGTTTTTTCTCTATTGTGGCCTGGCTTTCCATATTCTTCCACCAGGTTTTTTATTCACTAGTTTTTAAATCACATTTGATCTCTGTAAAACACCCTTTCTCTTTTAGTGGCATTCTGTATTACGTGTCTCTCTCCCAATGTAAAGAAACACTTTGCTTCTTTCTCCTCCTTTATCTGATCTATTTACAAATTTACTGCATTTTTAGTAGGCCAGGTGTTGAGGATACAAAGGTGAATAAGATATAGTCTGCCCCAAAGATATGCAGGATATTTTATGTATATACCCATTGACCTATATTTGGATTTCTTGATGTTTTTCTAAAAACTTACTGTATTAAGTTTTCATCCGTTCCTTGTAAATCTTTATTCTTGCCACTGTTCTAATTTGAGTTCCACCTCTCATGTTATCATGGGAAGAAATAATTTCACTGACCCTAATATTATTTGATCATTTATGTTGATGCCATTTAACTGTCATTTAATTCTTAACTGTCTAAGACACAACTGAGATTTTAAAAGAAAAGGATGAACTTATTAGGTAAATAATTACTACACAGTCTACCTCTGTACAGAAGTGCATACATTTACAGGAAATTCACATTTTCACGTAGGCTTTTTGGCTGTTTATTTTAGACATACTGTCATTGCTTTAGTTATCTACTTATCCAGCCCACAGCAGATTAGAAACAATGAATCATAAAGCAGGGGAAGGAAATGCTGTTGATATAGGTAAGTTGAGAGCAGCTTTCAGTAGTAGTTGGCAGAATAAGTACAGGAAAGACAAGAGAATTGGAAAAATGGAAAAATTAAAAATGCACAGCAGTCTGAGGTAATTAATTAAATTGAACAACCCTACATATTCCACTGGGAATATGATAAACATAACCCCAAGTCTCTGCCATCTGAGAATTTATAATCTGGTATTCTGAAGGTAATGGAATGAAGGGAACTATCATTTACTGAACACCTGCTGTATAACTTGATAGCTCTTTAGGACATTACTATATATCAGGAACAAAACAGATACTCATAGTTTTGGCCCTAAGGAACAAAGAAAATTAAATTATGCTCTGCAGTCTGTTTCAGAAGACAGGAGGGATATACATTCCATTTTAGAACTTTAGAAGCTTTACATATGAACAGGTTAGGTTCCAAAGGCTCTGTTGTTCATAAGTCCTCATATACATAAGTTCAGAGTCAGTAGAAGAGTTTACGCTCATAGGCCACATATGCATTTTCACCAACCAGAAAAGTGAGCCAGTTTTTTGAAGCTTTAGAACCAAACTTACTCTTCTCTTTTTTGCCGATGTAAGTTGTAAAGTGGTACCTCTCAATCTTTAATGTGCGTATGAATCACTTGAGGATCTTGTTAAAACACAGTTTATGATTAGGTAGGTTTGGGATGGCCTGAGATTCTGCATTTTTAGCAAGCTCCCACGTGATGCTGATGCTGCTGGTCCACAGACGACACTTTGAGCAGGATGGTTCCAAAGGACATCTTTTCATGTACATTTGAAAGTCCATTATGGAAGGAAATGCTTCTGCCTGAAGTTCCTAAGAAAGCTTCTTAGCTGCTGCAGTATATTCACACCTGCTACCGCTCATATTGATATTGTACAGATTAAAGTGTGCCTGGCATTTACCTGGCTTTCTATGGCAACAGTGCTTTCTATGGCAACAGTACTTTCTTAGGCCTTTGAGATACTCGAACCATCTCCTAATGGGTTAATAGGTGCCTGATGTTGGCACAGATCCTCTCACCACATATTCAACAGCGTTTCCATTTTGTCAATTACTTTTCTTCTTGTTGATTGATATTTGTTGTATAAAAATGGTGAATTTGTCTGCTTGGGCTGTCATAACAAAATACCATAGACTGGGTGGCTTAAACAACAGAAATTTATTTTCCCATGATTCTGGAGGCTGGATGTCTGAGATAAGGTACTGGTAGGGTAAGGTTCTGGTGAGGACTCTCTTCCTGGCTTGCAGTTGGCCACCTACTCACTGTGTCCTCACATGGCAGGCAGAAAGAGAGAGCAAACACTTAGGTGTCTCTTTTTATGAGGGCACCAGTTCTATTGGATCAGGGATCCAACCTTATGACCTCATTTAACCTTAATCACCTCCGTAAAGGCCTTATCTCCAATATAGTCAAATGGGGGGTTAGGGCTTCAACATATGGATTTGGGGGGAGTTACACAATTTAGTCCATAGCAAATGGCATTTTCACAGATGGTATGATTCACTCTTTGTTCTTCAGAATTATTCCTCCTTTCAAATGGGTTATTCCATTTTTTTGTGTTTTATTATTATGAATTTCTGTTTTGTTTGTTTTTGGCAGCTGGCCGGTAAGGGAATCGGAACCCTTGACCTTAGTGTTACCAAAACTTTCTGTTTTTTAAATTAATTAATTAATTAATTTTTGGCAGCTGGCAATGGGAATTTTGCTTTCAAATCTCTGCTCTCATCTTCTTCAAATCGCTCTTCCTACTACCAGCTTCAAAATTCTTACTGCTTTCTCTGTGACATAGATATTGGGATTAATATTTGTAAAACAAATTTTTTTTTTTTTTTTTTTTAAAGATGACCAGTAGGGGATCTTAACCCTTGGTGATGTCAGCACCACGCTCACCCAGTGAGCCAACCGGCCATCCCCACATGGGATCCGAACCTGTGGCCTTGGTGCTATCAGCACCACACTCTCCCTAGTGAGCCACGGGCCGGCCCTGTAAAACAAATTTTAAAAACATAAACTTATGAAGGCCCCAAATTAATAAGAAGACTCAGGGCACATTGTGGGCTATGATTCATTAAAAGATGTGCCAAGATATCAATCCCTTTCAGACACTGGGACAGCTGAGACAGTCCTCAGGTGATCTTCAGGCTAGTCAGCAGCTAATCTGGATCCAGCAGTATTGGCACCCATCAAGTAGAAAGTTTGCTTCATTGTAATTTTTCAGTCAGAATTGTGTAAGCTGAACTAGTTGAGGTGTTTATGGTGTTGGCTATTGTTTCTGCTGTTAATCATCAGTCCTCTTCAATTAGGACATGAACAAGATTAATTTTTTCTTTGCAAATTGACGTGGATGGTCTGCTACTGTGGGCTTCATCTTCAACATCATCTTATCCCTTCTCAAAATGAGTTATCTATCCATGAGCTTTTTGAAGACCCCCTTGTATATTTCAAAATTGCAACAAGAGTAGATTTTAAATGTTTTCACCACAAAAGATTATAAGTATGTGATATGATGGATTTGATAATTAGCCTGATTTTAATCATTCCACAATGATTTAATGATTTTAATCATTTCACAATATACCAAAACATCACATTGTACCCCATAAATATATACAATTACTATTTGTCAATTAAAAATAAAATTAAAAAAAAAAAGCCTTGTGTTTTAGACAAACCAAAGAAAGAAAAAAAAAAAAGCTGGTGATATGAGAGATGTTAAGAAATTGGGGGATTTCAGTTAAAGAAGAGAACCCCATGGGAAAATGATAAACGTCTTAAAGTACTGGAAAGTTATCTACCGAAGACTTGTTAAGTCTGCTGCTCCAGATGGCAGAACGAGGGCAGATGAATTGAATTTTGATACATGAGATATGCTCAAGGACAAGATATATGTACTTATGTTGGGATTCCTGAAAAAGGTATTCCCATATTGGGAGGGAGGTTCTACTACATACCCTCTGAGCTTTCCCACAATTCCAGGTTCTGTAATCTGTGGTTCTATTTGACATTTGGATTTCATTTAGTTTGATATGTTTAATAATCACAAAAACTTTTATTAATGTCCTTAAAATTTTTAAAGGCATGTCTGACTTTAATTCCAGTGTAATTTACATATCCTTCCTGAGGAGTTCTTCCTTTTCTCTGTGTTATATTCGAGGATTGAAGTTGATTTTCTCTATTTTGTCGGTTCACAATCTCTTTCAACAAGATTTTTCCTTATAACAACTTTCTTCTTCACTAATGAAAAACAGAAATCAAGTAGAGTCCTGTGCACAGTTGCTATGTTATAGAGTCTTCATCACACTCTGCCAAAACTTATATAATATTATAGGTCTTGAGTTACATGAAACTTGGGGTGGAAGAGGGTTATTTTATTTTATTTTTTATTGTAACATAGTTGTTTGTATGTGACTATGAGGTACAGAGTTGAATATCATTACCTGTGTGCAATATGTGATGCTCAAATCAGGATAATTAGTGTATTCAACATTACACAATGCAATCATTTTTCATGGTCCTTTACCAATTTGGAAGAAGATTATTTTAGATAGGAATTTCTGTTATTCCCCAAGAATTCTCTGTGAGAAATTTTCTCATGAGAAAAACATTCAGGAAGAGAGAAATATACATTCTGTGGGTACCATCGGTTTCTTGCCAAGAAGAAAGATAGAAATGGGAATCTTCTATCTGTCCTCTGTGCTTGGTTGGTGGATAGGGCGACAAGAAATCTCTCTTTTTTTTTTTTTTTTTTTTTTAAAGATGACCGGTAAGGGGATCTTAACCCTTGACTTAGTGTTGTCAGCACCATGCTCTCCCAAGTGAGCTAACCGGCCATCCCTATATAGGGATCCGAACCCACGGCCTTGGTGTTATCAGCACCACACTCTCGCAAGTGAGCCACAGGACGGCCTGAAATCTTCTCACTTTTACACCATGTGCAAGAAGGTAGTGAATAAAGTAAAAGTAAAACTGAGAACAAAGTGGAGGGATTGGGGAAGGAGACTTAACAGCTGTCATGAGTAGGGAACTTTGCAGACAGGAGAGATATAGAGAGGTCTTGTAAGAAACTTTACTCTCTATTTTTCTGTAAGAGACCCCTGTAGTATACCTATAAGGAAACTTACAATAAAGATCTATATTATTTATCAAAATTAGTGTCATCATCTTTGAATCAGACCTCCCTCAGAAACATGGCATCTCAGTTGTAGATTACACAAACTTAATCCAAAACCATCTCTAGGCCTAGCTGTTCTTATTTCCTGAATCTAGGTGATTTATGATATGAGTGAAGTCTGTCGATTTTCCAAAACTAAAAGAATCCTCACTTTGTTTTCCATGGAAATCCAATGGAGCTATAAGTTGTATAGCTGAAACCAGGTCATATAATCCATACACTTTCTCCATAACTAAGGGCAGAAAAAGGCAATGGTTGTGGTATCTGTCAGTTTTCCCTGTTAACTGAAGTTTGGAAAATATGTGCTCTGAGATACTCACAATCTGGGCTTAGGTAACATTTCTTCTCTGTGTGTTTTATGTTGTTGTTGTTGTAGTCAGCCAATCAGGCTAAAGCAAAAGAAATTGTCCTGGCTGCAAATGTGTGAATTCTTCATAGACATAAAATATAGACATATTGATAGTTAATATGCACGTATATACACACAATGGGCAGAGTTATAATTTTGTTACGTGATTTCTAGGCACAATGATAAGAAATGTACACAAAACAATGTCACATGCTTACTTTCAAAATAAAAGTTTGAGGTAAAAAAAAATTTTTCCCCACTTTTGGAGCACTCAGTATGTGCTGGACATTGTTCTACATTAACATATTATCTCCAGAAAAAAGAAGACACTTAAAATAATTCTAGAAGGGCCAGCCCGTGGCTCACTCGGGAGAGTGTGGTGCTGATAACACCAAGGCCGCGGGTTCGGATCCCTATATAGGGATGGCCAGTTAGCTCACTTGGGAGAGCATGGTGCTGACAACACCAAGTTGAGGGTTAATATCCCCTTATTGGTCACCTTTAAAAAAAAAAAAATTATATATATATATATATCAGCAAACTTTACCCAGGCGGTGGTCAGGACCATAGTGTTTCATTTAAAAAGAAACCGGAGGGCCGACCCTGTGGTGCACTCTGGTGAGTGCGGCGCTGGGAGCGCAGTGGCGCTCCCACCGCAGGTTCGGATCCTATATAGGGATGGCCGGTGCGCTCACTGGCTGAGCGCAGGTGCGGCTGGTCACAAAAAAGACAATAAATAAATAAATAAATAAAAAGGAACCGGAAAATGTAATCTAGATAGGTTACTAAAAATACTTTGTCATTAACATATCATTTTTAAAATTTAAAATAAAGGGGGGTAGCCTTTTAAAAAGCCCAATATCTGAGGCTCTAAAATGCAACAGTCCTCTTCCATTTAACAATTAGTTTTAAAACAGATAATAAAGTCCCACCCCCCTTCTGTCTTAACTCATTTTTCCTCCTTGATGGTCTAAAATGTCGATGGTCTATATGACAAACCCACTGCCAATATCATCCTGAATGGGGAAAAGCTGAAAGCTTTTCCTTTAAGAACAGGAATTAGACAAGGATGCCCACTCTCACCACTCCTATTCAACATAGTGTTGGAAGTACTAGCCAGAGCAATCAGAGAAGAGAAGGAACTAAAGGGCATCCAGATTGGAAAAGATGAAGTCAAACTGTCCCTGTTTGCAGATGACATGAGCCTATATATCGAACAGCCTAAAACCTCTACAAAAAAACTCTTGGAATTGATAAATGATTTCAGCACAGTAGCAGGATACAAAATCAACACACAAAAATCAGTAGCATTTCTTTTCTCCAATAGTGAACATGCAGAACGAGAAATCAAGAAAGCCTGCCCATTTACAATAGCCACCAAAAAAATAAAATACTTAGGAATTGAGTTAACCAAGGAAGTGAAAAATCTCTATAATGAGAACTACAAACCCCTGCTGAGAGAAATTAGAGAGGATACAAGAAGATGGAAGGATATCCCATGCTCTTGGATTGGAAGAATCAACATAGTGAAAATGTCCATACTACCCAAAGTGATATACAAATTCAATGCAATCCCCATCAAAATTCCAAAGACATTTTTCTCAGAAATGGAAAGAACTATCCAGACATTTATATGGAATAATAAAAGACCACGTATAGCCAAAGCAATGCTGAGCAAAAAAAATAAAGCTGGAGGCATAACACTACTGACTTTAAGCTATACTACAAAGCTATAATAACCAAAACAGTATGGTACTGGCATAAAAACAGACACACTGACCAATGGAATAGAATAGAGAATCCAGTAATCAACCTACACACTCACTGCCATATGATCTTTGACAAAGGCACCAAGCCTATTCACTGGGGAAGGGACTGCCTCTTCAGCAAATGGTGCTGGGATAACTGGATATCCATATGCAGGAGAATGAAACTAGACCCATACCTCTCACTATATACTAAAATCAACTCAAAATGGATTAAGGATTTAAATATACACCCTGAAACAATAAAACTTCTTAAAGAAAACATAGGAGAAACACTTCAGGAAATAGGACTGGACACAGACTTCATGAATACGACCCCACAAGCATGGGCAACCAAAGGAAAAATAAACAAATGGGATTATATAAAACTAAAAAGCTTCTACACAGCAAAAGAAACAATTAACAGAGTTAAAAGACAACCAACAGAGTGGGAGAAAATATTTGCAAAATATACATCTGACAAAGGATTAATATCCAGAATATATAAGGAACTCAAACAACTTTACAAGAAAAAAACAAGCAACCCAATTAAAAAATGGGCAAAAGAGCTAAGTAGGCATTTCTCTAAGGAAGATATACAAATGGCCAACAGACATACGAAAAAATGCTCAACATTACTCAGCATCCGGGAAATGCAAATCAAAACCACACTGAGATACCATCTAACCCCAGTTAGGATGGCTAAAATCCAAAAGACTCTGAACGATAAATGCTGGCGAGGTTGTGGAGAAAAAGGAACTCTCATACATTGTTGGTGGGACTGCAAAATGGTGCAGCCTCTATGGAAAATGGTATGGAGGTTCCTCAAACAATTGCAGATAGATCTGCCACATGACCCAGCTATCCCACTGCTGGGAATATACCCAGAGGAATGGAAATCATCAAGTCGAAGGTATACCTGTTCCCCAATGTTCATTGCAGCACTCTTTACAATAGCCAAGAGTTGGAACCAGCCCAAATGTCCATCACCGGATGAGTGGATACGGAAAATGTGGTACATCTACACAATGGAATACTACTCAGCTATAAAAACGAATGAAATACTGCCATTTGCAACAACACGGATGGATCTTGAGAGAATTATATTAAGTGAAACAAGTCAGGCACAGAAAGAGAAATACCACATGTTCTCACTTATTGGTGGGAGCTAAAAATTAATATATAAATTCACACACACACACACACACACACACACACATACACACACACACACAAAATAAAAACGGGGGGGAGAAGATATAACAACTACAATCACTTGAGGTTGATACGACAAGCAAACAGAAAGGACATTGTTGGGTGGGAGGGAGGAGAGGGAGGAGGGAGGGAGGTTTTGGTAAGGGGCAACAATAATTAACCACAATGTATATCGACAAAATAAAATTTTTTAAAAAATAAATTAAATAAATAAATAAATAAAATGTCGATGGTCTTCCATTGCCATCTGGTGGATAATGTGTAAATGTGCTCTGGCTTGAGAAGACTTCAGCCCCGCCCATCGCAACTGTACCCACAGGTCCAGTCCCCCTTAAAGCACACACACGGGCCCTGCCCCCACCCCAAAACACTACCATGGGCCCAGCCCCACCAAAGCACTACCACCGGCTTAGTGGTGCAGGGGAGGCTCTGAGACTACTCAGAGTGCCCCCAGATGCAGATGGAAGGAAGAGAACCCCGAGCTGGGAGGACTGAAGAGGAATATTAATAAGAAGTTGAAAACAGTGAGAAGACGGTGTCATCTCAGAAGATGACAGAGGAAGCAAGGGACAAATGAACCATGCATGGTGCATGGATGGAGGGGAGAGGAAGGAGGTGGTTAGCGGGGTCTGACACTGGCAGCAAGGGACAAATGAACCATGCATGGTGCATGGATGGAGGGGAGAGGAAGGAGGTGGTTAGCGGGGTCTGACACTGGCAGACACGCCAGGAGGGGTGACACTGCCCCTTAGCTGAATGAGTGCGGGCAAGTTCTCTAACCTTTCTAGCCTTCGTGAGTAATAACCATTGTCAGTAGTGACAGTAACAGCAGGGAGAATCATAAGGCCCGAAAACGACGAACACATTCCCCTAAGCTGGTTCTGGGGGAGGCTCTTTTAACCCTGTTGTTTCCCTTTTCAACCACTAGAGGAAGTCTGAGAACCAAGGGCAAAATGTCAACTGGATTTCCACTGGGTGCTAGGGCAAGCTGGTGGAAGTTGTTGCTGGCAGGATTTGAGGTCACGGAGCTAACACAGCCATCCTCAGGTGCTGGCAATACACAAGAGAAGTTCAAGTAGCCTTGTGTTTGTCCCTTTGCCAGATACGACCTCCTGGGCTTGTGCTGGGCTCTCAGGATAAAAGAGAAAGGAGACCCAGTCACAGAACACAGGACCTGGGAAAGCACAGGCCAGCCCTGCGCCCATGTACCAGGGCCTAGGGCTCCAGGGGAGGAGACTGTCCTCGTGCAGCTTGTTCAGGGAAGTGGGCATGGGAAGCCTCTTGGGAACACTGTCTCCTTTGGGGACAGACTGCATCCCTTCCTCCTGGGAGTCACCTCTGCATCTACCTGGGTGTCCCCAACTAAAGTGAGGGTACAGGGAATCTAGGCAATGCTCCCCTAGAATTACGGGCTATCACTTATTTGCCCACAGAGGCAAATTGGTGGGATGCAGATGCACCATGAATCCATGTAAACCTGTCCTCCCTCTATACTCCCTGCATCTGTCTTGCATTCCCAACATCGATGGCATCCATTTGTGTCATGAGAAGATGCAGTTCATAGATTGACCTAGGTGGCAGCCATGCACCTCTAGGTAAGTGACTTGATCCCTCTCAGTTTTTGTCAACTACAAAGAGCTGAGTGATATCAGGAGTTAGGGAATAGACAACCCATCCCCCACCTCCACCCCCAGCCACCACCAGCAGCTCCTCTGTACTGTCTCCAGGGCTTAGATAAGAATTAACCAGGCTGGCTGTGTGGCTGGCAACTTAGCACAGTCTATTCAGGCTGGAAGACTCCAGACCCCTCTGTTTACTGATGGGGGAAACAGGCCCAGAATGTGGAAGTGACTGGCCTGAGGTCACACAGCAAAACTGAGATGGAACCAGAGCTCAGACCTCCCAGGGACCCGACAAAATCTGCTGCCCAAAAGCATGCTGAAATTGTGCTGACACTGCTCTTAAAATCACCCAAAGCACTGATTTTTAAAAAGCAGATTCTGTAGACACCTTACAGACCTACTAAAATTGAATATCTGAGGCGGGGAGGGGCCAGGGCATCTGAATTTTAAAACACAAAACCACCGCAGGTGGTGATTTAGGTGATGGGCAAGTGTGGGCATTTCTGCTTGACTTCACGCCTCTGTGCTAGGTTTTCTCCACCTACCCCCAGCCTCTATCCACCCAGAGGCAGGCCCATGTGAAAGGCATCACCCAGCCTCCTGCCCTCTGGCTTCCTGTTGGGTTTGGCCAGTGAGAGGCAGGGTCCCAGGACCAGAAGGCAGCAGGGGAGGGAGGGTGGATGTCTATCTCTCCTGCTCCCTGGGTGCTGGCTGGCAGGTGGGCGAGGGCCACGGCTCCTGCAGGGCAGCGTCTCTTAGAGCTACTCCCTCTCCTTGTCCCTTCGAACCCAGCAGTAGTAATGGCTCCCTGCTGTTGCTAGCCCTGTGGTGCCTCACCACCTCTTGGAGATCCCCTGGGCTTGCTGACACCCCTGTCTCTTTATTCCACTCTCTTCAGTGAGACCCCCTCTGGATGCCATCTGCTTCCTGATGGGAACCCTGACCATGCAGCCCTTAATCTCTGTCAAAGTGTATCTACCACTGCCTCCAGCCCTAGGAAAAAGGTTCTGGAATCTGTGTGATGGGACTACAGAGGAAGGTCACCCTACCCACTCGGCAGGGTCAGGGGCAGCTTCCTGGACAGGGTGACTCTGAGCTGAGTCTCACAGGGAAGAGTGTTGGGAAGGGAGGGCAGGCGAGGAGGCTGTATTTATAACAGGCAGAGGATGCAGCAAGCATCACAGACTGCCAGAGTCCAAGAGTCCAGCCTGAGGAGGAGAGGTGAGGGGTGACCAGGACAGCTGAGGAGCAGTGAGACGGGCTCCCGAATGTGACACTAGGAGACTTCCCACATCAGCGGAGGGCAGGTTCTGACAACCTCTCTGGCAGGAAGGATGAAAGTGGAAAATGACTCTCTAAAGACCACTTTGCGAGGAGGCAGAAGATGCATGGTGGCTTGTGACTGGGCTACCACGCATGAGCCTCAATTTCCTTACCCACAACATTGGAGCCACAATCCCACCTGTCCCCCTCCCTGGACTCATGGGAAGACTTATAAATGTGAATCTGTTTTGCAAACTGTTAAGTGTTGGACCCAAGAGAAAAATGATGACCATTCTTCAGGCACAAGTGACAAACGGGGGTGTCAGCTTTACCAGAAATGAAGGCTTCCTCAGCACTTGGAGCATTCTCCAGTCTCCCTGAGGAATAACCAAGGCTTAGCTGCTCTCCGGACAGACATGCCTTCAGGTGTCTCCACAGCCCCTGTCTCCAGGACGGCTGCTCCTCTGCTCCTGAGCAGGAGCAGAAGGTGCCAAAAATCTATTTTCAGGCTCTTTGATTAGGTGATGACAGCTTGGTTTTAGCGAATTAGATACCATTTTCATTCATGTATGTCAGGCCCAGAAATGGGGGCATATGTTTTAGGACGACTTCCCCCTTGGGTCTCTGTCTCTTCCACATTTCTGTTTCTACCACTGCCCTAAGAGCATCAGCCATGCAGGCTCCCAGTCGCCTTCTGTGCTAGGTGCTGGGGTCCAGGGTGAGACACTGGCCCCAAAGAGTTCAAAGTCTAGTGGGGAAAACAGAGATAACTGACTACTCCTCTAATATTCCTGAACTCCTCCCCAGTGCCAGGCAATATACTCAGCAACACCCCAGGCTTGGTCCCTGTCCTCATGGAGGTTTCATCTTAGTGTATGAAAACAAACAAGAAAAAACAAATGATCACCACACAATGTTCTAAGACCTACAAATGATGACAAGAAGGGCATCATAGAGGACAATCACACTCAAGCCATGAGAAGATATCCAGCCGATGGCCTGTGCCGCTCTCTGAGGCACTTGTCACATGAGATCATGAACTCTGCATGGGAAACTCAGTTTTCCCCATCTGGAAAATAGAATAATAATAGTCTTTTCTTTATAGAGCTGACATGAGGATGTAATGAGGTGATTTGTGGAGATAATTTTGCTCAGTGCCTGGCACATAGAGATGCTCAATAAAAGTCCTTTGCCATGATTAGTTTTGTTATTATTTCTTGGCCAACTTGACTTCCCTAGAGCCACTGTGCTGGGCAAGGTCTCTACAAAATGCTGGCTTGATGACGGGATCAAAATGTAGTTGCTGAATGGCTCCCGGCATGGATGGGGGCAGTGAGGTCTGGAACACAGGCCAGGGCAAGCCTAGGTTCCATCCCAGTCCACCTCTCTGGGCCTCTCTAAGTCTCAGTTTTCTTATTGTTAAATAGGATGATAATGGTACCTGTCTCATGCATATGTTTGGAGGGTTAAATGAGAAGAGTTAGGGAGGCTCTTTATTTTTAATATTTTAATGGTGGTTATGGTAGTTGCTATTGGTACCATGTATTTTTTTTTTTAATTGGCTTTGGATGGTGTGTTAGACTCTTAGAGCTGCCATAAAAGATGACTACAGACTTGGTGGCTTAAAACAACAAACAAGTATCCTCTCATCTATCGGTTCTGGGGATTAGAAATGTTCCATGAGGGTGTTGGCAGGGCCACACTCCCTCTGGAGGCTCCAGGGGAAGATCCTTTCCTGCCTTGTCCAGCTTCTGGTGGCTGCCAACAACCCTGGTGGCTGTGTCACTTCAATCTCTGCCTCTGTCTTCCCATGGCCTTCTCTTCTTCTCTCTCCTCTTCTGTCTCTTAAAAGGACATTTGGTCATTAGATTTAGGGCTCACCTAAATAATCCAGGATAATCTCATCTCAAGATTCTTAACTTAATTACATCTACAAAGACCCTTTTCCCAAAGATCTGTCCAAAGGATGTGGAAATATCTTTTTGGGGGCCATGATCCAACCCACTCCAGCTGGGGAGGGCAGACACAGAATTTTCCTCTCCATAGGTCTCTTGTGCAGTGCCTGGCTCTCTGGGCATCACCAATACCCACTGAATGAAGTTGGCAACAAAGTGTGAGGAAAAGAGGGGTGATCTAGGGCCTCTGCCCTGAACTGTTGAGTGACCGTGGAAGTGGGATGTCACTTTCCTATCCTGGTCTCAGGCTTCCCGTTATAAAATCGGGAAGTTGGGTGCCATAGCTTCTGGGTAACCTCCTGAAAGCTAGGACTGGATGTGCTTCCAGAAATAGACCTGGCAGCCTCCAGGTATCAATAACCCCGAAAGCTGGAAATAACCCAGAAAGTTGGGCACCCAGAAAGTCCAACTTCTGGCCAGGCCCTGGATTTCCTCAGTGGCAGGAAAAGCGCCCCCCTACAAGATCCTGGAGAGAGGGAAAGGAGTGAGAGTAAAGCTTCAGACACCCTGCTGAGGGCTTTATCTCATTTAATTTCCCCCACAACATTTACAAAGACAAGCATTATTCCCACTTTTCAGCTGTGCAAACTGAGACTCAGAGAGACCAAGCCACTCACCAGAAGCCACCCTTCTAGTACCTGTCTGTCTGCTTGTCTTTTTGGGGGGAAAAACTCTGGCCTCTGCCCAGTGATGCTGGTGTGAGGCAGGCATTTTGTTGGCATCTGATGCACGTCTTCCAGCCAGGCATGTGCTAAAAGCCTCAGTGAGCTGGGTCCTCTCATCTCTCCTCATTCTGCCCTGAGAGCTGGTGCCATCGCAATGACTTCCTTTAACACACAAGACTTCAGCTTCAGCAGCTTCAGTAACCTGTAGAAGGCCACAGGTCCGTCTCTTCAACCATGGAGTATTCTGAAGCCACAGAGCGAGTTTACTTGTGCACTACTGAAGTATGGAGGTGCAGGGGTGAGAAAAGAGAAGCAGAAGGGGCGGGAAGGTGCCGCTGGCTCTGACACAATGCCATGGAAACCAACCAGTAGTAACCTCGATTTACCTATGTTTATTACAGAATGATTCAACTCAGCAATATAAAATTAGCTAGTCTATCTCAACTAAATCCTCTAATACATACTCCTAGCTCCTCACATATTATTTGAGGTGCTTTCACAGCACCTGTAGCAATGGTGGGTATGGATGCCTCACTGAGGGTTAGAACATGGTGAGAGACCAGAGCCTCTGACCAGAGACTCACCATCCAGCATCAGGAGAACAGAGAAGCACACACCCCTACGAGTGTCTTCAAGCTATTCAATCTCAGGGCCTTTACCCTAAGTGAACCCTAAAGTGTTTGACCTCAAGCAGATTGGTGCCTGCACTCACTCTGCTGTCCCGACCTGTTGGCCTGTGGGTTGACCTGCCTTATACAGTCAAGTGCTACATAATGAAGTTTTTGTCAATGATGGATGGCATATATGCCAGCGGTCCTTATAATGCTGTATTGTCACTGTTCCTTTCCTATGTTTAGATACACAGATACTTACCATTGTGCCTCAGTTGCCTGCATACTCTGTACAGTAACATGCTGTCCAGGTTTGTAGCTTAGGAGCCATAGGCTATATATGCCACATAGCCTAGGTGTGCACTAGGCTATACCACCTAGGTGTGTGTAAGTGCACTCCAGGATGTTTGCACAAAGATGAAATTGCCTAACGATGCATTGCTCAGAACGTACCCCTATCTTTAAGTGACGCATGCTGTATACAAATTTGGCAAACCCTGACACGTTGATCCTGATAATATACACATGTATGTATGGGGAGGAGGAGGTTGTGTTAACGGGAAGGATTAGATCATCTGAAACTTTTGAGGGGAATTACACTGAAGCCCTGGTACCTCTTGTAGCCTGCACTGGGCACAGGCAGCTCTCCTGGGGTGGTTCTGACAAAGCCCAGACTGGGGCTCAGAGTCAATTTTCACACATACCAGGGGCTCTCAACCTCCACACTTTTGGTATCTTCGCCTGGATAATTAATTCTTTGGGTTTGGGGCTGTCCTGTGCATTGGAGGTTATTTAGCGACCTCCCTGGTCTCTACTCACTAGATGCCAAGAATATACCATACCACCTGCTTCCACCATTGTAACAACCAAACAATACCCCCAGATGTTGCAAGTGTCCCCTGAGGGCAAAATCATCTCTAATTGAGAACCACCGGTTTATGTGAATGCTCTATGCTCACCTTCCAGAAATTCACTTTAATCTGGGGAGCATCCCAAGTAGAAGATTTTAGAGGTGGAGGTTGTATTCATTTCCTAGGGCTGACATAACAAAGTACCACAAACCTGATGACTTAAAACAACAGAAATTTATTCAGTCACAGTTCTGGAAGCTAAAAGTCTGAAATCAAGGTGTCAGCAGGGCAACACTCCCTCTGAAGGTTCTGGGGGAGGATCCTTCCATCCCCCTTCTTAGCATCTGGTACTTGCCCGCAATCTTTGGTGTTCCTTGACTTGTAGACACATCACTCCAATCTCTGCCTCTGTCTCCCCGTGTGTCTCTGTGTCTCTTCTCTTGCTGTAAGGACACCAAAGTCATATTGGATTAAGGATGTGCCTTACTCCAGTATGACCTCATCTTAACTATTTACATCTGCAACGACTTTATTTCCAAATAATGTCACATTCTGAGGTTCTAAGAAGGACATGAATTTTAGGGGGATAGAGGACACTGTTTAACTCATTCCAAGACCCTGCAGAGATAATGGGGTCCATCCCTGACTTTGCAGTAGGGAGGGCCTGGAAAATCTGGCTACTTCTCAGCATCAGCCAGAGACAGAGCCAGAATCAGTGCCAGAATTCCTGACACCACATCCAGCCTCCAAGGGCATGAGGAACAGTTGGGACTAAAATTCTGTCCATGGGAGTCCACAGCTAGTCCACTGCCCAGCTCCCCAGTCCCACCCTCATACCTGCACATCCCAGCCCGAGGGTCCTCACAGGATATTCTCTGCCTACCCAGGAATCCCTCACATCTTCCTACTACCAGTCAGATGCAGTCACCAGAGGAGAAGAGTTTTGTTGGTTAATTTTTTTACCCTTCAAAAAAATAAATTCAGCTCTGCTGCCTCTGCTTCCACCAATTTGCAATGTGAGACTCCTGGGTCACTGTTGCCACCACCAGTTGGACTTTGGACTTCCCAGCCTCAGAAACTATTAACAAATGGTTAGTAATACCCAGTGTTGGCTCTGGAGCGTCTTCCGGCCGCGCGCGAGGGTGGTCCGGCCAGCCTCCCTGACATGAAGGGATACAGCAAGAAGGCGTCCCTCTGAAAACTGGGAAGAGAGTCCTCACCAGGAACTGAATGGGCCAGCACCTTGATCTTGGACTTCCCAACCTTCAGAACTGAGGAGTTGCTAATGTTTTGTCAAATTCTGAGATACAAGGATGATATGAGACTTGAAAGAAGGCGATGCATACAGTTTCCTCATAGATTTAGGGCAGCAGCGGAGGAAGCGGCAGCAGGGGCAGGAGTGGGGGAAGCAGTGGCAGCGGAGCTGGCGGCAGTGGAGCCGGTGCAATGGTGCTGGCAGCAGCAGCGTGAGCGGCGGCAGTGGCAGCAGCAGGGGAAGTGGCAGCGGCAGGAGCGACACCCTGTGGTACCGCCCCGTCACGCAGCAGCCTGGCAGAGTCCAAGCTGACCAGAGAGGTGGCTCCCCGGAGAGGCCCAAGACCCGAGGCAACCACACATGCAAGGTACTAGTGGCCAACTGAGCAGTCACGGAGGTAGCCAAACCAAATTGGCAACCACAGCAACATCTTAGTCAGTCAATAGTGTCAAACCTGTGGACTGTGAAACCCCCTGCCACAATGAATAAACATCCAAGAAAAGACACCAGAAATACAAAAAATCAAGAAAGTACACCACTCAAAGATAATAAATCTCAAGCTCTAGATCCTATAGAACAAAAAGCCCTTGAAATGACTGACAAGGAATTTCGAGTGATAATTCTAAGGAAACGGAATGAGATACAAGAAAACTCAGCTAGACATCATGATGAAATGAGGAAAAGTATACAGGACCTGAAAGAGGAAATGTACAAGGAAATCAATGTCCTGAAAAAAATGTAGCAGAACTTGCCTAACTGAAGAAGTTATTCAGCAAAATAAAAAACACAACGGAGAGTTTAACCAGCAGGCTTGTGGAAGTGGAAGAGAGAACCTCTGAACTTGAAGATGGGCTGTTTGAAATAACACAAGCAGACAAAAAAAAAAGAAAAAAGAATCAAAGGCATTGAAGAAAATCTGAGAGAGATATCAGACAACCTTAAGCGCTCAAATATCCGAGTCATGGGCATTCCAGAAGGGGAGGAAAATGGAGATTCCATTGAAAACATATTCAACAAAGTAGTGGCAGAAAACTTCCCAGGTATAGGAAAAATCACAGATCTTCAGATCCAGGAAGCTCAACGATCTCCAAACGTATTCAACCCAAAAAGTTCTTCTCCAAGACATGTTATAGTCAAATTGGCAAAACTGAAAGACAAAGAGAGAATCTTAAAAGCTGCAAGAGAGAAGCTTCAAATCACCTATAAGGGAGCCCCAATCAGGCTAACATCAGACTTTTCATCACAAACACTAAAAGCCAAAAAGGAATGGGATGATATATTCAAAATACTAAAAGACAGAGAATATCAGCCAAGAATACTCTACCCTGCAAGGCTATCCTTCCGAAATGAAGGGCAAATAGTATATTTCTCAGACAAACAAAAACTGTGGGAGTTCACCACCACACGACCACCTTTACAAGAAATTCTCAAGGGACTACTGGGTTTGGCTCCTGAAAAATAACTACCACTGCCATAAAAACCCAAGAAAAATCTAAACCCACTAGTATAAAAATGGCATTCATGAAGAGAAAACAAACAAACAAAAAGGCTATCTACAACCTAAGGAACCAACAAACACAGAAACCAAACAGTAAATCAGAAAGCAAGGAACAAAAGACACCTAAGACAACCAAACAACAATCAATAAAATGCGGGGAATAAATCAACACCTTTCAATAACAACTCTTAATGTAAAAGGCTTAAATTCCCCAATCAAAAGACACAGACTTGCTGATTGGATTAAAAAGGAGGACCCAACTATACGCTGCCTTCAAGAGACCCACCTCACCCATAAAGACTCACATAGACTAAGAGTGAAAGGATGAAAGAAGATTTACCATGCAAACAGAAAAGAAAAACGAGCTGGAGTAGCTATTCTTATATCTGACAAAGTAGGCTTTAAACTAAAAACCATAAAAAGAGACAATGAGGGACACTACATAATGATAAAAGGACTCATCCATCAAGAAGACATAACAATCATAAATATGTATGCACCCAATGTTGGAGCAGCCAGATTTATAAAACGAACTCTATTAGACCTAAAGATGGAAATAGACACTAATACCATAATAGCAGTGGACCTGAACACCCCACTGTCAATATTGGACAGATTATCTAGGCAAAGAAATAGCAGAGAAACACAAGATCTAAACAATATTCTAGACCAATTGGACATGGCAGATATCTACAGAACATTCCATCCAACAACCTCAGAATATTCATTCTTCTCATCAGCACATGGATCATTCTCCAGGATAGATCACATATTAGGTCACAAATCAAGTCTCAACAAATTCAAAAAAATTGGAATTATCCCATGTATTTTCTCAGATCATAATGGATTAAAACTAGAAATCAATAACAAACAAAATTCTGGAAACTATACAAACACATGGAAATTAAACAGCATTCTACTTAATGACATATGGGTCCAAGAAGAAATCAAGCAGGAAATCAAAAAATTTATTAAAACTAATGAAAATAATGATACATCATACCAAAACCTGTGGGATACTGCAAAAGCAGTATTAAGGGGGAAATTTATTGCATTAAATGCTCACCTCAGAAGAATGGAAAGATGGCAAGTGAACAACCTAACACTTCACCTTAAAGATCTAGAAAAACAAGAACAATCCAAACCTAAAGTTAGCAGACGGAAAGAAATGATTAAGATCAGAGCAGAACTAAATGAAATTGAAACCCAAAAAACAATTCAAAAGATCAATGAACCAAAAAGCTGGTTTCTTGAAAAGATAAATAAAATTGAAAAACCATTAGCATGGCTAACAAAAAAAAAGAAGAGAGAAGATTCAAATAACAAAAATTAGAAATGAAAAAGGTGATATTCAACTGATTCATCTGAAATACAAGGAATCATTCGAGACTACTATAAACAACTATATGCCAATAAGTTTGAAAATCTGGAGGAAATGGAAAAATTTCTGGACACACACAAGCTCCCAAAACTGAGCCATGAAGATGTAGAAGATCTGAACAGACCAATAATAATAAAGGAGATTGAAGCTGTTATCAGAAAGCTCCCAACAAAGAAAAGCCCAGACCAGATGGATTCAGAGCAGAATTTTACCAAACATTCAAAGAGGAATTGATACCGATTCTTTACAAGCTATTCCAAAAGATTGAAACAGACGCAAATCTCCCAAACTCATTCTATGAAGCAAACATCATCCTGATACCAAAACCAGGTAAAGATATAACCAAAAAAGAAAACTACAGGCCGATATCCTTGATGAATATAGATGCAAAAATCCTCACTAAAATATTAGCAAACAGAATACAGCAACACATACGTAAAATTATTCACCACAATCAAGTGGGATTCATCCCAGGGATGCAAAGTTGGTTCAACATACGCAAATCAATAAATGTGATACACCATATTAATAAAATCAAACTCAAGGACCATATGATCATCTCTATAGATGCTGAAAAAGCATTTGATAAAATCCAACACTCATTCATGACAAAGACCCTCTATAAGTTAGGTATAGATGGAAAGTATCTCAAAGCCATATATGATAAACCCACTGCCAATATCATCCTGAATGGGGAAAAGCTGAAAGCTTTTCCTTTAAGAACAGGAACTAGACAAGGATGCCCACTCTCACCACTCCTATTCAACATAGTGTTGGAAGTACTAGCCAGAGCAATCAGAGAAGAGAAGGAGCTAAAGGGCATCCGGACTGGAAAAGATGAAGTCAAACTGTCCCTGTTTGCAGATGACATGATCCTATATATCAAACAGCCTAAAACCTCTACAAAAAAACTGTTGGAATTGATAAATGATTTCAGCACAGTAGCAGGATACAAAATTAACACACAAAAATCAGTAGCATTTCTTTTCTCCAATAGTGAACATGCAGAACAAGAAATCAAGAAAGCCTGCCCATTTACAATAGCCACCAAAAAAATAAAATACTTAGGAATTGAGTTAACCAAGGAGGTGAAAAGTCTCTATAATGAGAACTACAAACCCCTGCTGAGAGAAATTAGAGAGGATACAAGAAGATGGAAAGATATCCCATGCTCTTGGATCGGAAGAATCAACATAGTGAAAATGTCCATACTACCCAAAGTGATATACAAATTGAATGCAATCCCCAACAAAATTCCAAAGACATTTTTCTCAGAACTGGAAAGAACTATCCAGACATTTATATGGAATAATAAAAGACCACGCATAGGCAAAGCAACACTGAGCAAAAAAAATAAAGCTGGAGGCATAACAGTACCTGACTTTAAACTATACTACAAAGCTATAATAACCAAAACAGTATGGTACTGGCATAAAAACAGACACACTGATCAATGGAATAGAATAGAGAATCCAGAAATCAACCCACACACCTACAGCCATCTGATCTTTGACAAAGGCACCAAGCCTATACGCTGGGGAAGACAATGCCTCTTCAGCAAATGGTGCTGGGAGAATTGGATATCCACATGCAGGAGAATGAAACTAGACCCATACCTTTCACCATACAGTAAACTCAACTCAAAATGGATTAAAGAATTAAATATACACCCTGAAACAATAAAACTTCTTAAAGAAAACATAGGAGAGACCCTTCAAGAAATAGGACTGGACACAGACTTCATGAATACGACCCCACAAGCACGGGCAACCAAAGGAAAAATAAACAAATGGGATTATATCAAACTAAAAAGCTTCTGCACAGCAAAAGAAACAATTAACAGAGTTAAAAGACAACCAACAGAGTGGGAGAAAATATTTGCAAAATATACACCTGACAAAGGATTAATATCGAGAATATACAAGGAACTCAAACAACTTTACAAGAAGAAAACAAGCAACCCAATTAAAAAATGGGCAAAAGAGCTAAGCAGGCATTTCTCTAAGGAAGATATACAAATGGCCAACAGACATATGAAAAAATGCTCAACATCACTCAGCATCCGGGAAATGCAAATCAAAACCACACTGAGATACCATCTAACCCCAGTTAGGATGGCTAAAATCCAAAAGACTCTGAACGATAAATGCTGGCGAGGTTGCAGAGAAAAAGGAACTCTCATACATTGTTGGTGGGACTGCAAAATGGTGCAGCCTCTATGGAAAATGGTATGGAGGTTCCTCAAACAATTGCAGATAGATCTGCCACATGACCCAGCTATCCCACTGCTGGGAATATACCCAGAGGAATGGAAATCATCAAGTCGAAGGTATACCTGTTCCCCAATGTCCATTGCAGCACTCTTTACAATAGCCAAGAATTGGAACCAGCCCAAATGTCCATCATTGGATGAGTGGATATGGAAAATGTGGTACATCTACACAATGGAATACTATTCAGCTATAAAAGCGAATGAAATACTGCCATTTGCAACAACATGGATGGACCTTGAGAGAATTATATTAAGTGAAACAAGTCAGGCACAGAAAGAGAAATACCACATGTTCTCACTTATTGGTGGTATCTAAAAATAAGTAAATAAATTCACACACACACACACACACACACACACACACACAAAAAAAAAAATGGGGGGGAGGGGAAGAAGACACACAACTACAATTCCTTGAAGGTGATACGACAAGCAAACAGAAAGGACATTGTTGGGTGGGAGGGGGAGAGGGAGGAGGGAGGGGGGTTTCGGTAATGGGCCACAATAATCAGCCACATTGTATATCGACAAAATAAAATTAAGGAAAAAATAATAATAAATTCATAAATAGTCCTTGGAAAGTTGTTTACTACCCGGCTTTAATGGCCTGTTTATTACCTTGAGCCTGCGTCTGTTAACACGCCTCTCATCATTTTCCCTCATTAACTGTCAATTTCGAAGCCAGTTTTGGCATTAACCATGCCTAGCCCTAAATGGCTGTGGACAGTTGATTTTACTACTGTGCCTTGTCTTGGGAATGTGGGGGCTGTCATCAAAGAGGAGGGCTGCTCAGAGGGGTCTCAGCAGCAGGCTGTGGGAACATGGGGATTGCTGGCAGATAGGCAGGGCAGGTGGGGATTTGGAGCCTGTGACACAGGAGTGTGGGGGCTCCAGAGATGGACTGCCCTTCTTTTGGCTGTGGAAGGACAGGAGCATATTTAGAAGGAAGGTAACTTTGTAATTTAGAAGGATTTTCAAGAATCTATGATCTGGGGGAAAAAATTGCACTCACAGGAATGTAGAAAAGAAAATGCCTTTTTGGAAAATAACCATGACTGCTTCATGCACTGGCTCTGAGATTGATCTCAGGCTTCTCATCCCTTTGTCCCCATCTACTCTGTGCCCAACCCTTCCAAGGTATAGGAGACACAGAAATGAATGAGAGATGGCCTAGCCTCCAAGATGCTCGTGTATAACAGGGAGAGAGATGCGTGCACAGGTCTTGACATGCCAGTGAGCTCCATGAACTCGGGACCTGGGAGGCCAGAGCAGGGGCCAGGCAGTGAACTCACCAGGACTGCTCAGAGACAGTCCCCAGGGGGCTGGCGTGAGCCTGGAAGGATGGGACATTCATCACAGAGAGAGATTTATAAAAGAGCGGTGGGGTGAAGCAGCATGTTACCCACTCTAAACAAACCCGCAGCGTTAGTGTAATGTTTACAATCCTCCACAGGCTGAGAATAATATCCAAACGGTGAGGGAGGTTTGCAGGTCTCAGCCCTTTACCTGGTCCCCAGCTGTCTTCTGCCATCTCTCCCAGTCACCCCCTTGAGATTCAGCTACACCATCCAGTGGGATAAATAGCATCCCCCCAAAATTCATGTCCACTTGGAACCTCAAAATGTGCCTTATTTGGAAATAGGGTGTTGCTTTGCTTCCCATGGATTTGTCACCCTTTTTCCCCTCGGTGACGGAGCTGCCAAAGACTACTCAAAGCCCATCTCTTTTGAGCAGTGAGAAGTCCCAGAAAGGGGTTAATATCCCAGGACCCTCAAGCGTGAGGCATCCTTCCATTTGAGAAATTAACCACGAATTGGGGTTCTCTTCCTGCATTTATTCTCCAGACCAAGAAGTTACAGGAAGAGACATAGGTGGGGTTTTGCTAAGTACAGTTTAACAAGTTTTTACAATAGAAGCTGGTAACATCAGTAAAAACAAGTCAGATGACATTCTATTAGACAATTAAGTGATCCACTAAAAAGGCTTGATTTAGCAAACATTCCTTCTCCCTCCAGCAGATTTTTAGTATCTTTACATATTAATCAGTAACCAGTCTGTCTTTGAGCCAGCAACCTGGCTGTGTTATCAGTCTTTATCTAACCACAGAGACTAAATATCCTGGGGAAAATTTCCTGTTTCTTGCAAGGTTAATATTTGAAACTGCAAGGCTTTGGAAAACCAGGCCCTGTGAAGTACATTTGCTTTATGAATCCTCTACAATAGGGCATTTGCAGATGTTATTAGTTGAGGTCAAACTGGATTAGGGAGGACCCTAAATTTAATGACTGGTATCCTTAAAAGAAGAGAAGAGGAGACTCAGAGACACACAGGGTAGATGGCCATGTGATGACAGAGGCAGAGTTGGAGTGATACAGCCACAAGCCAAGGAATGCCACAGATTGCCAGGAGCTACCAGGAGCCAGGAGGCAAGGACGGAATCTTCTTAAAGTCTCAAAGAAGGCCTGGCCCTCCCAAATCCTTGACTTCAGACTTCCAGCCTCTAGAACTATAAGAGAATAAATCTCAGTTGTTTTAAGCCACACAGAGTGTGGGACTTTGTAACAGCAGCTGGGGGAAAGGAATACACACCTCCACCCGGTGGGAATGCTGATTCCTCAGTGTCCTTCCGAACTGTCTTTGCTGTTCAAAGGCCTGGCCAAAGAGTTCTGGGTTAAGAGAACAGACTGAACACACACTTTGTCTGCATCTCACTGCTGCCATCTGGACTGGCTGTCCCTGGGCCTGGTGCACAACCTCTGGCCTGGGATCTCCAGAGCAGGTTGTCCTGGTGCCGTCACTAAGATCCCACTGTCCAAGTGCTCCTGTGGCCTGGCCTATCCTGGCCTGACCCATCCTTGCTCTTGACCATGAGTTGATGAAGCTCCTGCTCTCCCCAGCAGACTCTGGGTTCCAGTGGATACAATCATGTCACCCCCAAGAAGTCTTCTGTTTTGACCTACTCCTGAGCGTGCAAGCAGAAATACACACAGCCACTTGCTGGCACCCGTCCCTGCTCACATGGCAGCCCCTCCAGATGCCCATGGGGTGGAGAGGGGGTTGATGTCTCCTAGGACCATGCCTACCCTTCCCCTGCTTTTCCTTCCAGGGAGCTCGCAGAGAAGCTGAATTTGACTTGTCCCAGAGACTATGGTCAGCACTCAGCTCACAGCAAACACATCACCCTTCTTTACACAGCCAGGTTTGTGCTGTTTTTCAAAATTAAGCAGTGTTTTGGGGAGATGCCTACACAGGTGGAAATGCTAACTACAAGTTGATAGAGAATTTTCTGGTGTGGGGAGGGATGGGCACCACTGAGAATTGCTCATGGGACCTCAAAAGTAGCTCTCCTGCAACTCCCACGTGCACACATGTCACCTGGTTCTGGGTCTGAGCAGGGGCCAGAGATGCTGCACTTGCAACAGAACCCCAGGAAGGCCAGTACTGCTGGTCTGGGAACAATGCTGAGAACCAAGATTCTGAGTCACTGGTGACGTCCAATTTCTCCATCTGGGTAGAAAGTAAGGATGTGAATTTTCTTACTGTCTTTAAACTATGGGTATACACTTTATGCTCTTCAGTACTTATATAAGGATACTTTTAAAAGTTCATCAAAAAATAGAACTCAAAGATAATACTGATCTTTCCATGAACTTTTTGAAGTACCTTTGTGCTATACATCATAATTAAAAAAAAAAAAAAAGAAAGAAAAGACCTGCTGAAATGTCACCTTCTCTTAGAAGCCATTCTTACTCCTCTCAGACCATGCTGGTCACATCCTCTCCTGTGTCCCCAGGGCCAACAGGGTTCCAACAGGGTTACAAACTTCAACACCTACAGGGACCAGGAAAGTGACATCCTCCTACTGAGGCTGGCAGGGAAGACCCACCCTTGCCAGCTAAAGAGATGACTGATTGTTACCTACAGGAATGTGGGCCCGGGGCCATCAGATGTAGCTTTTCAAGAGAAACTGGATATTCTGATTTTTGTGTAAAAACTGATTTTCTTTTCCAAAGACACCTACAAGCTGGAAGGGGTCTGTGTCTTGCCAAAGCTCTGACCCCAAATCATAGCTCTGACCTAGATCATGAATGATCTGCTCACATAATCCCTGAGCACATTGTGAGGTCCTCGAAGGTGGGGCTTATCTGTAACCTGGTTGGTCTAGGATCTTCATCGTCAACAATAACAACGACAATAATAGTAACATGCACTCAGACAGCAGTGACTGTGCCGGGCCCAATTCTAAGTGCTTTTACATGAATTAACTCACTTAATCCCCATAAATTCTGTGCCAGACACTGTGCTACACTCTTTAGGTATTTCTAGCTGACCGAATCCTTGCAAAAATGCTTGAAAGCTGATGTCAGCTCCATTTGACATATGAAAACAGCTGAGTCTCAGAGCAGTTGAGGACTTGCCTGGGTGACTTGTCTTGGTTCACAGCTGGTAGGTGGTAGGCCTGAGCAGGAGTGCCCGCCAGGGACCATGTTCCCACACTGTGCTAGGCTCACTGACTCATCTACAACAGATGTATATTCCTACTTTTATCAGCTTTGTGACCTTAGGCAATGTATACAACCTTTCTCTAGCTTCAGTGTTTGTGTCTGCAAAATGGATATAACAATATCTCCTGGGCTCAAAAAATGGAATAAGGATTAAATTGTATGAAGCAGGCAGTGCACTTAGTGTAGCTGCTGGCACAGATTAAGTGGTGGCTAAATTGCAGGAAGTTTCCTTATTTTGGTTTGTTTATTTTATGGATGTTAATTTCCATCATGACTTCAGCCTATGATTCCAAAGTGGTCCCTGCCGTGCATAATCGCTGTCATGGCTGTGTGCTTAGGGATGCATTCTCCCCCATCCACATGTGGGATTTGGGAATCTATATATACCTGGGAAGTGCTGGCTGAATGTGGAAGGGAGAAAGGAAGATGGGGAGAAGGGAACAAGCAAAGGAGACTAAAAGGAATGGAGGAACTTCAGCCTCAGCAGGAGATGTCTTCCAAGGAAGGAGGCAACAGAACGTGATTGAGCTCCTGCGTGTGAGCTGTGGGCTTCCCGGGTGACACAGGTGATCTCGTCACATCCTGGATGTTTTTACAGGAGAGGAAGCTGATGCTCAGTGTTCCCAGCCCACTCCTGTGTCTTCCCTCCGAGCTGGCAGGCTGGCTCAGCTGCGAGTTTGCAGAGCTCCTACCATAGTAACCATAACATGCCTCAGTCCTCCAGCCACTTCCACTTTTGCCTCTGGAGGCTTCAGCTCACAGTAGGACCAAGCTACAAAAACAGGATCACTCGGGCTGGGAAAGGACCCCAACCCACCATTGATGGAACTGCCATTTGTTGGTAAAATCCTTTGCCTGTATGTTAATCCCATTAATTTAATGATTATTCTAGGAGGCAATAATAAATTAGAATTTTTATTTTATTGTCCTATTTACAAGACATTTTTGCCTATCTCATGTAATCCACTTAGCAACACTCTGGGTCCTCCCCTGACTCTCCTCTTCAGTCTTGTCACCTGCAGCTTGTTGGGTATTTGAGTTGCTACCCCCCTGCCCTCCTCCCTTAAAGTATTCCTCAAGGCAGTAGTGATCCATTTCTCCAATCTTTTTATCTTTCTCCTAGCACAAAACTCAGAGACCACCAAAAAGCAAAAGTATCATTCTGTTTATATCTTGAGGAATGAGAGGATCCCTTTTTAACATCAAAATTGTTTCTGTGACGTTGCTTGCTATTTTTCTAATGGGATTATAGGAATTATTTATGTATCCTCATTATCATCCTTTGTTATAATGTTGAAGGTGAAGTTGTATTTACCAATCTTATCTTCAATGATTGTGCTTGTTTAGAAAATACTTCCTTACTTGGAGAACATATGAACATCCTTCTATACTTCTTCTAAAAGTATTAAAACTCTGCCTTCCATTTACATATTTAATTTATCTGTATCTTGTCCCGCGCTACCGTCTCGCCAGCAAGAACGACGCGGCACACAAAGGATCCTTCTGCAGATCAGCTTTAATGCATCTTGAGAGGGAGAGCATAAGCTTGCCAAAAATGGAGACCCCGAGCGAGGGGAGCCGCGCCCCTTATATAGAGACAGTCCCTCGCCTAGGACGTGTTCCCATCTGATTGGCGGTCGTGCATCAGCCCAGATGACGCCACGGGAGAGGCAGAGACTAGAGGTGGGGAAATTCCCAGCACATGCGCTCTAGACTTGTTTTTGCCGATTGTCAGTGTCGGCCGGCGCCATCTTGTAATGGCGATTACGGTGTAACGTGGGCAGCTCCCCACAGTATCTAGTTTTTCTTATGTGATGGGAGATAAGAATATATTTTCATTTTTTTCTCTGTAGATCACCAGTGGTACTAACTTCTTCTACAGATTAGCTCCTCTTTGCTCAGTGGCCTGTAATGCCACTGCAATCACATATAGGTTACCAAATGTAGTTTGAGCTTGTTTCCGAAATTTTTATTAGGCTCCACGGTCAGTTTCTCTGTGCCAACAACAGCCTGCTGTAATCCGAACAGCTCTGTAACACATGCCAGCATCCTTTGCACAAATCACCTTAACTTCATGCTTCTTAAGGAATGCCTTGGCTATTCTTGGGCCTTTGTTCTTCCATACACATGTTAGGATCAGCTTGTGTAGTTCCTTAAAAAAAATACAGTTGGGATTACTCTTTGAAATTATATTAAGCCAATTTGGAGATATTTGAGATCAACATGTTGAGTCTTCCTAGCCATGAACTGAAAATATTTCTTCATTTGTTCATGATCTTAATGATTTTTCTCTAACATATAATTTTCCTGATAGAGGTCTTCCACATTTAAAAAATAATTATCCCCAGGTCGCTTTTATCTTTTTTTGCTATTACAAATGGCATCATTTTTGAAATTACATTTTCTAAATACTTGTCAGTAGTATAGAGAAATGCATTTTTTTTATTCCTGACTTTATACCTACTTTGCTGAACTCTCATTAATCTCAATAATTTGTAGATTCTTTTGGATTTCCTATGTAAGCAAGTATATCATCTGTGAATAATGGCAGTTTCATTTCTTCTTTTGCAATCATTATATCTTTTACATCTTTTTCTTGCCTTATTGCACTGGCTCGGACACTAGGGCAATAGTAATGTTAGAACACGCTCTTGTCTTATCTAATTTCTAAGGAGAAGGTTCTAACTTGTCACCATTAAGACCTTTTCCTTATCAAGAAAGCTCTTTTCCATTTCTGTTTTGGTAAAGCTTTTTGTTTGTTTAATTGATTGATTATAAACAGGTGTTAAATTTTCCAAATTCTTATTTCAACACATATTGAGGTGGTTTGGTTACTTCAATCTGTTAAAGTAATAAATATTTATAGATTTTTCCCAATATTAAATAACCTTTGCATTTTGGGGATTAAACTCAGCTTGGTTCTCATGTATTATCTTTTTCATACATTGCCAGATTCAATTTAGTAATTGTAGAGCTAGAGGTGGGGTCTGGTGCTCACATACCCCTCGAGCCTGTTCACAAACCCTTCACATGCAGGTCTATGAGCTAGGTAACTGGCAAAAAGGTCCTTGGAGCCTTGGTTGAAGAAAGAGGAGTCTTTATTCAGCACACACAGTCTAATAGCTAAACAGTACAAAGAGAAACTACAAAACTCAACTGCTACTGGCAAAGTCGAAAGAAAAACTGAGCAGGTGCCAGCAGAGTAAACATTCTCTATTTTTAGACGCAAGCTCTGCCGGCCAGCTCTGCTTCACAAACTGCAGAGCACACAATAACAACAAAATTAAAAAGATACATTGGTGTACATGCACACTAACTCCAACCACACTTGTTGACAAAGAATTAAGAATGTGCTGCTCGACCCCCCAACGAGACCTGTGCCAAGGGAGCCTGACTAAATTATCCTATTTTTCCCACAATCCACCCCTTCCCTTGCCATACAATCTATGCATTAAAAATAATCTGCGATGTTCCCTTAGCGAGGATAAATGACCCTTTTATTTATACAGCCTATTGTCTGTTCGATATGGCTTAAGGCTTGTCCTTAAAGCTTGTCCTGTAATTCTGTCCTTTAGTCACACATTTGTCCTCGACTAATGTATTGCCAATTTAACAAGAGGCCTCCAGTCCTCGCCTGCCCCCAAAAGATGAGTACCTTGGCCTGCCCCCTATTCAAAATTGAACATTTCATCCGCCTCCTCAGGAGCAATCAAAAAGTCTTTTAAAATCAGGGCAGGCCTGCGGCTCACTTGAGAGAGTGCGGTGCTGATAACACCAGGGCCACAGGTTCGGATCCCATATAGGGATGGCCGGTTTGCTCACTGGGTGAGCGTGGTGCTGACGACACCAAGTCAAGGGTTAAGATACCCTTACCGGTCATCTTTTGAAAAAAAAAACAAAAAAACCACCGAACATACCTTGCTACCTGTTTCCAGACATTTAGCAAAACGCTGTTCAGGGCTCAATTGCTGCCACAAGGCAAACAGAACTGCATTTGGCTGCTGGTCAATTTTCTTCCTATCAACCCCTGCTGTAAGCAAGTCAAGCCACATCTGCTTATGGCTAGTCTTGCTTGGTCCCTTTGGGATAAAATCCCGAGCATTTCTTGGGAATTTGGTCTTAGCCACCTTTCAGACCCTTTTTGCTTGTCTTCTATCCTCTACTTCACCCAAGCTGGCTATCATGGTTGTTACCTCATGTATAGGATGACCAATGTATGGGGCCAGTATGGCCAAAGGACATTGATGGGGCATTCTGCAGCACTACATCTCTCATGCTGCCTGTAAAATTTTCATCATCCAGGCCATGAGTGTTGACATTAAACGTGGATTGCCGCATCCCCAGCTCTCAAATTATTTGAACTCAGCAGACGTTTGCCATTTACTAACAATCTTGGGCAGTTCTCCAGCATTTGCCCACACAGTTCGGGCAGCTGCACTCACCCATTCCATTAAGGAATGATTACCTGGCCCTTGTGCATATCTGCGGCTATTCTGCAGCCGCTGACCCAGGGATGGGTGCATGTTGATGGAGGTCAATTTTTCCATCTCCTCACCAGAGCATACCACACTATCCACCCCCAGGTCCCATTACCACAACAGCCAAGCAGCCAGGGGCTCCCCCTGTTTCTGCCAGAACTGTCTCCCCAAGTCAACTAACTCAACCTGGGTATATGGGATATAGGTGATAAATTGGGCCACCTGTGGATTGCCCACTGGTTGCTTGCCCGGTCCCATAGGCTGCTTGTGCTTCATTTTCTGATGCACAACAGGTCATACCTGGGGATGCATGGTCTCCCCCAACTCGCCACTGGATTCGTCATCTTCTCTGGTGTGAGAAGCTGGAGTGGCCAGTCACTGCATGTCATCCTCCAGGACATTCATCCGTGCTTCCAACAACTCTGCTTTTTGCTTTGTATCTTCCAGTTACTGCACATCATCCTCCAGGATAATTGTCCATGTTTCCAACAACTCTGCTTTCTTCTGTAGCTCTCAATCAGTTTTCAGCAGAGTGAGAAGCAGCCAGGCTCCAGTCAGCAGAAAAGTGGCCACTGGGCACCACATGCTCAAGGGCAGCCACATTTCTTTCCCCTCCCAAGGGGTTTTCTGATGTAGTACCTGGTCTATGCTGACTTGCAGTGCAGTGAACAGCAACCAGATCCCGGTCAACAGGAAAGTGGCCACAGGGCACAACATGTTCAAAAGTAGCCACATTTCTTCCTTCTCCAAGGGCTTCTTGGCTCCTGTACCTGCTCAGAATCCTGCTGACTATGCCAACTGGAGAGCTAGAGCTGGGGTCTGGTGCTCACAGACCCTTCGAGCCTGTTCACAAACCTTTCACATGCAGGTCTATGAGCTAGGTAACTGGCAAAAAGGTCCTTGAAGCCTTGGTTGAAGAAAGAGGAGTTTTTATTCAGCATGCACACATTTAATAGCTGAATAGTACAAAGAGAAACTCAGAAACTCAACTGTTACCAGAAAAGTCCAAAGGAAAACTGAGCAGGTGCCAGCAGAGGAAACATGCTCTATTTTTAGACATGAGCTCTGCCCGGCCAGCTCTGCTTCACAAACTGCAGAGCACACAATAGTAACAAAACTAAAAAGATACATTGGCACACATGCACACTAACTCCACCCACACAACTTGTTTACAAAGAATTAAGAATGTGCTGCTTGACCCCCAACCAGACCTGAGCCAAGGGAACCTGACTAAATTATCCCATTTTCCCCACAGTAATATTTTATTTAAGATTTTTACATTCATGTTAACAAGTGAGATTAACCTGTAATATTTCTTTCTCATACTATCTCTGACTGATTTTGATATCAAGGTTATATTAACCCTGTAGAATGAGTTTGGCATATTTTTACTAATCTCTGTAAGATTTTGCATACAAAAAATTCAGTTTTGAAGCAAAAGTGATACTTTGAGGGGAAACCCATAGCCTTAAGTATTATACTAAAATAGAGAGAAGACTGAAAATATATAAACTAAAAAGAATAACAGAATATCCCCAAATGAAGAAGAAAGATAAGAACAGAAATTAATGAAATAGAAAAAAAAGTTACACAAAGCACATTAACAAGGCTAAATGTTGTTTCTTTGAAAAGATTAATAAAATAGACAAACTTCTGATTAGACTGATTAAAAAAATACAGGAATATTAGGAATAAAAATGGATAAAAACTATAGCTACAACAAAGATTTAAAAAACAGTATGCCAAAAATCTGAATTCTTAGATGAAACAGTGGAAATCCTAGGAAAACATAGTTTAAAAATTGATTTAAAAAGAATTTTAACAGCCCTAAATTTCCTATAACCATTTAATAAATGAGTAAGAGGTTAACTATCTTCCTACAAGAAAAAATAATTACAGGTTTCATAGATATATACATATTTTAACAGGATCATTCTACCAATCTTTCAAATTCTTTCCACATTGAACAGTCACCTAATCGACACATTCATCCATCCATCCATGTATTCACTCACACAGCAAATATCTTTGGAAGGTCTGCGAGATGTCAAGTACTGTCCCAAATGGTGGAGAGAGCAGTGAATGAGACAGAGCTCCTGCCTTTAAGGAGCTGACATTCTAGAACAGGAAATAGACAATTACCAGCAAATAATGTAATTTCAGATAGTGGGAGAGGCGCTATCTCAAAATAAGACAAAAGATGATAACGAGTTGGAGTGGTGGAAAAGAGGAGGGTGAGAAGACAGTGCTAGCATGTGCAGTCAGGAAAAGGCCTTGTGTAGGAGGTGTTGGAAGAAGACCTGCTTGAGGAGGAAAGGGCAGCTGTACAAACATTGGTGTGAGCTTTGCTTCCAGGTGGAGGGAACAGCATGTGCAAAAGCCTTGAGACAAGAATGGAATGATCTAGCTGTGTCAGAGGAAGTTGTCGACCCTCCTCCTAAGTGCCCACCCAGTGCAGTCTCCTCCCTAACTCCATTGTCAAGCAGTAAGTTCCCTGCTATCACTTCAATTTAGGTTGAGGGCCAAGCCCAGTTCTCCACTAGCCCATGTTACCAAGAATCTGATTCTGGTTGTTCTACTTCCCTGTTGGGACCTAGAGCAGGTCTAGAGGAGGAGAGTCTGTACCCTTCCTCTTTGACCATCCTTCAGCTATCTTCCCCTGAAAGTGGCCCACCTCTGCCCAAGGGCCTCCTTTCCTCCCTTGGAGCAGAACCATTTAACCCCTTTCTAATGCTGTCAGATAAAAGTCTGAACTTCCTCAGTCCACCCACCTCCTGCCTCCAATCACTCCCCATCTTCCCCTAGCCCCACCCCTGCTTTTAGATTTGCCCAGACCCCAATTTTCCAGGTATTTTATCTTTGCACAAGCAGGTTTTTCTCTTGAAATGCCATCTGCTCCTCCTTTATTCTTAATTGTGTGAGACACCTCTCCAGGTTCATGCACCTCAGCAGGGAGCTTCTTCTTCCACCGTCCTGGTCCGTTGGTCTATATGACAGTCCTGACATTGTGCACTGCCTTGCTTCTGCCTCCCTGTGGGCTTTGTCCTGCTGCTCTGCCTCTCCTCTCAGTCTTGTCTGTCTCCCATAGCCCATTTCCTGTCTTCTGCATCTCCAGGCTCCTCTATCCTAGTCTCTTCTAATCCCCATGTTCCCATCACAGTTTCCAGCAAGACTGTTCATGCCAACAAATGCCTGTAGAGTAAACAACCTGATTAAACCCTTAGGCTGGACTAAACACTCAGGAAATGGTCCATCTTTGAGCTAGGGGTCATCACAACTTTCAGGCAATGTCACAGAAAATGCAGCTCTTTCCCAGAATTTTCTCTTTTCTTTTCTTTTTTTCACAGCTGGCCTCTCTGGGGATCCAAACCCTTGACCCTGGTGTTATGAGCATGGTGCTCTAACCAACTGAGTACTGAGCTAACTGGCCAGACCTTTGCAGCATTTTTTAACAAGTATTTATCATGCACATGGCATTGTCCTAATCTACACCTAATATGTGGTTTATTCAGTGTGAGCAGCATGCCTGAGTGGAGTGCTATCTGCCAAATGCTCCACCTGGAATGCAATCAGCCCTCCTGGTTGAATGGGTTGAATGGATTAATGAATAAACACCCCAGAAAGCACTTTACACAGACGATCACCTTTAATCTTTGAAGCAACAAACTAAGAGATAGGTTCCTCTCTCAAATCCGATTTTACAATTTAGGAAACATTAAGGCTTTAAGAGATTAAATGATTTACCCAAAGTTCACAAAGCTAATAAGTGATGGGGCTGGGATTCAAATCCACCATTGTCTTGTTTCATGATCTGACACTACACTGTCCTATGTGGTGGCCACTAGCCATGGGGGGCTGCTGAGGACTGGAAACGTGGCTGGTCCAAATTAATATGTCTTGTAAAGGTAAAATATACCCAGATTTCAAAGATTTAGTGTGCAGTATGCATAAAACAAATGTACTTCACAGGGCCTGGTTTTCCAAAGCCTTGCAGTTTCAAATATTAACATTGCAAAGGACAGGAAATTTTCCCCAGGCTATAGTGTCTGTTGTAAGATAAGGAATTGTGTAACACAGCAAGATTGCTGGCTCAAAGACAGACAGGTTACTGATTGATTTGTAAAGATACTGGGAAATTGCTGTAAGAAGAGAATATTTGCTAAAATCAAGCTTTTGTGGGCTGGCCCGTGGCTCACTCAGGAGAGTGTGGTGCTGATAACACCAAGGCCACGGGTTCGGATCCCATATAGGGATGGCCGGTTGCTCACTGGCTGAGCGTGGTGCTGACAACACCAAGTCAAGGGTTAAGATCCCCTTACCGGTCATCTTTAAAAAAAATAAAAAAATAAAAAAATAAAATAAAATCAAGCTTTTGTTAGTGGATCGACTCAATTGCATTATAGACTGTCACCTTGCTTGTTTTACTGAATGTTACCAGCTTCTATTGTTAAACTTATTAAACTATACTTAGCAAAAACCCCACCTATGTTCTCTTCCTGTAACTTCTTGGTCTGGAGAATAAATGCTGGAAGAGAACCCCAATTCATGGTTAATTTCCCAGATGGAAGGAATGCCTCTGTCTTGAGGGTTCTGGGAGATTAACCCCTTTTCAGGGCTTTTCACTGCTCAGAAGAGATGGGCTTTGAGTAATATTTGGTGGTGCTGTCACCCGGGGGAAAAGGGGTGACAAATCTGTGGGAGGCAAAGCAACAATTTAGTATGAAAATTAGAATGGAAAATATCTCACTAATGATTTTATTTTTTGGCATCTGGCCACTATAGGGAACTGAACCCTTGACCTTGACCTTGGTGTTGCAAGGCTGCACTCTAACCAAATGAGCTAACCAGCCAGCCTCAGTGATGATTTTTATATTGAGTATATGTTTTTTTTTTGTTTTTTTTTTTTAAAGATGACTGGTAAGGGGATCTCAACCCTTGGCTTGGTGTTGTCAGCACCACGCTCAGCCAGTGAGCAAACCGGCTATCCCTATACAGGATCCGAACCTGTGGCCTTGGTGTTATCAGCACCGCACTCTACCAAGTGAGCCACGGGCTGGCCCTATATTGAGTATATGTTGACATGACAATATTTTGGCTGTACTGGGTTAAATAAAATACATTATCAAAATTCATCTCACTCATTTTTTACTGTTTTAATGTAATTTAGGAACATCAAATTTGCTTTGTGCTTCGCATTATATTTCTGTTGGACAGTGCTCATATAAGCTCTGGAGCAGAATCTCCCCCACAGCCCTCAGAAGGAACCCACCCTGCTGACACCTTGATCTCAGATTTCCAGCCTCCCTCCATAACTGTAAGATGATACACTTCTGTTGTTTAAGCCCCCCAGTCTGTGGTACTTTGTTATAGCAACCTTAGGAAACTCATACACCCACCATCGGTTTAATGACCCCTTCATTCACGAGCTTCAAAGCCTAAAGGCAATGCCCCAGTATGGGAGGCAGAGCCTTGGGGACATGACCTCAATCTACCACCTAGTAGCTGCTGGAGCTTAGAAAGTCTCTCCCTCTACAGCCTCGGTTTCCCCATATGTCAACAGAGGGGAGTGATACTGGCTGTCTCTTTGGAACTCCTGAGAAAGGGGGCTTTCACATTCAATGGTGGTGGCCCAGGTGAGAGGCCAGCATCACCTTGCCCAGCCCTGTCGCCCCTTAACAGGGACCCCTCACCTGAGTTTCACATGGCTGGGTGGGACTGTCATTTTATTCCATTTCATAC
This sequence comes from Cynocephalus volans, assembly GCF_027409185.1. NCBI lineage: Eukaryota > Metazoa > Chordata > Mammalia > Dermoptera > Cynocephalidae > Cynocephalus > Cynocephalus volans. The sequence goes on along the minus strand of NC_084468.1, from coordinate 95,572,794 downwards.
TCAAGGGTAGCTGGTTGATGGAGTTTGGATGTGTTGTCCCCTCCAAAACTCATGTGGAATTTTGATCCCCAATGTGGCAGTGCTGGAAACTGATTGAGCCATGTGGGTGGATCCCTCATGAATAGATTAATGCTCTCCCTGGGGGATGGGGGATAAATGAGTGAGTTCTCACTCTATTAGTTCCCACGAGAGCTTGTTGTTTAAAAGACCCTGGCACCTTCTCTCTCTCTCTTGCTTCCTCTTGCCGTGTGATCTGCTTGTACCCACTGGCTGCCTGCCACTTTCCACCATGAGTAGAAGCAGCCTGAGGCCCATGCCAGATGCAGCTGTCCCAGAATTTTAAGCCAAATAAACCTCTTTTCCTTATAAATTACCCAGTCTCAGGTATTTCTGTTATAGCAACACAAATGGACTAAAACACTGGTATGCAGCAGAACAAGACAACATGAGTCAGTTAGCCAGAATGTTTAGACACTGCCTGAGGAGGACAGGATTTGCTTACCTTTCTGAGACCCACTGTATGCCAACATGATGGGCCTCACCTGTAACTTCTCACCTGTCCCATTGGTCTGAAACATCAGCTGTCTGATCTCCCCACCTCTACTGTGGCAATGATCTCTCCTTCCACTCAGTTTCTCGGCTCTGCAATTGTTGCTCTCTGGGGGCCCCAGTTGCCTTCCCCTGGCCACTGTCCTCAGCAAGGGCAGATGATTAAAGGGGAAAGTACACCGTGGAGCCAAACTGCCTGAGTCTGAATCCTGGCTTTGCCCCTAACTAGCTCTGTGACCTTGGGCAACTTCCTTTGCCTCTCTCAGTCTCAGGTTCCTCATGAGTAAAATGGAGACAATGATAACTCGGTCCTAGGCTTCTTGCCGGAAGATTAGATGGGATCTGGCACATAATAATTACTCAGTAAATGTCAGCTATTTGTGTTAGCACTTTACTTATGAGCTTATCTTATTTCTCCCACTGTCATTGAGAGGATTTTGGAAAGGAAATAGAAATTTAAGTTTTAAAAGGCTAAATATACCCTGAATTAGAATTAGAAGCATGAGTAGAAAATAAACTTAAAAAAAGAAAAAAAAATACGAGCATCTGTACGACCTCATAATATATCTTATCTTTAAAAGTTATTTGTATTTCTTAACTCTCTTAACTGTAGATCCACTGAAAGGGCTAGAATCAATATTCAACCAGTATAAATGATCATCCCCAGCCTCTAGATGATGGTCTCTAAGTACTATTTCTCACTTAAAGAAACCAAGTCTAGGCAGGCAATGAATGAGGTGATTCTGGAACATCTTGTCATATAAGAAAGCAAGGCAATTATGAAAGACTACTGAGCCCATGTCAACTCAGGCCTCAGGAGCCAGTTTGAAAGCCTCCTGCTCACCAAAGATGGGGAAATGTGAATATCAAGAGAGTAGTAACTGCAGCATATTGAAACACATCAAATAAATTTAAATGTATGAATTCATGATACTCAGAAGAAAAAAAAGAACTTTTTGGGTCATTCCTTGGAGGATACTAGAGAACCAATTTATTAGTTTGAAATCTGCTAAATAAAAGGGGGAAAACATAAATATACATTGTTAAGGGGAATGAAAAATGGTACAGTCACTTTGAAAATAATATTTGGCAGTTTCTTATAAAGTTAAACATACTTTTAACATATGACCAGCGATCTCACTCCTGGATTATCCCCCAAAAACTTACCCAAGAGAAATGAAAACATCTATCTGTCTTAGTCCGTTTTGTGTTGCTATAACAGAATTAGCTGAGACTGGGTAATTTATAAAGAACAGTGGTTTATTTGGCTTACGATTCTGGGACAGCTGCGTCTGGCATGGGCCTCAGGCTGCTTCTACTCATGGCAGAAAGTGGCAGCAGCCAGTGGGTATGAGCAGATCACATGGCGAGAGGAAGCAAGAGAGAGAGAGAAGGTGCCAGGGTCTTTTTAATCAAGGAGCTCTCATGGGAACTAATAGAGCGAGAACTCACTCATTAATCCCCCCGCCCCCAGGGAGAACATTAATCCATTCATGAGGGATCCACCCCCATGACTCAATCAGTTTCCAACACTGCCACATTGGGGATCAAAATTCCACATGAGTTTTGGAGGGGACAACACATCCAAACTCCATCACTATCTATACAAATACTTGTCACTGCATGTTCATAGCATTATTTATAATAGCCCCAAACAGAAAACAACCCAAATATCTATCATTTAGTGAATGGATAAACTGTAGAATATTCATACAATGGAATACTACTCAGCAATAAAAAGGAAAAAATTACTAATACATGGAATAACATGGATAAATCTCAAAAGCATGCTAAATAAGAGAAACCATACAAAAGGTTACCTCTTTTATGATTTCATTTATATGGCATTCTAGAAAAAGGAAAAAAATTCTTTGTGATCTTGGATTACACAATGGTTTCTTAGCTATGATGCCAAAAGCACAAGTGACAATAGAAAAAAATAGAGAATTTGGACTTCATCAAAATTAAAAACTTTGTGCTCCAATAGACACTATCAAAAGAGTAAAAAGAACCCACAGAATGAAAGAAATGTTTACAAATCGTGTGTCTTATAAGAGACTTGTGCCCAGAATATATAAAGAATTCTTAGAATTTATAAAAATACAAACACCACAATTTAAAAATGGGCAAAGGATTTGAATAGATATTTCTCCAAAGAAGACCTGCAAATGGCCAAGAGGCACATGAAAACATGCTCACCATCACTAGTCACTAGGAACATGCAAATCAAAACTATAATAACAAAGCAATCAAAACTACCATTTCGTACCACTATAATGACTAAAATTTAAAAGACCATTAACAAGTGTTGGTAAGGAGGTGGAGAAATTAGAACATTCAGACATTGCTGGTGAGAATGTAAAATTGTGCATCCACAGTCTGGCAGCTCCTTAAATGGTTAAATACAGGTTACCATATGACCCAGCAATCCCACTCCTAGGTATACATGCAAGAGAAATGAAAATACACGTCCACAAAAAAAACCTGTTCATAGGGCCAGCCCGTGGCTCACTTGGGAGAGAATGGTGCTGGGTTCGGATCCCTATATAGGGATGGCTGGTTGGCTCACTTGGGAGAGCGCGGTGCTGACAATACCAAGTCAAGGGTTAAGATTCCCTTACCGGTCATCTTTAAAAAAACAAACAAAACCTGTTCATAAACGATCATAGCAGCATCATTCATAATAGCCAAAAGATGTAAACAATCCAAATGTCCATCAACTGACAAATAGACAAATGTGGTATATCCATACAATGGAATATTATTCAGCCATAAAAAAGGAATAAAGTACCCACACATGGTACAACACAGATGAACTTTGAAAACATTATGCTAAGTGAAAGACAGCAGACACAAAAGGTCACGTATCATAGGATTCCATTCAAATAAAATATCCAGAACAGGAAAATCCACAGAAACAGGAAATAGATTAGCATTTTCCTGAGGATGGAGGGAGGGGGAATGGGGAGTAATTATTAGCAGGTGCAGTATTTCTTTATGAGATGACAAAAATGTTCCAAAATTATACAGGGGTTGTCTTACTCTGTTCAAGCTGCTATAACAAAATACTTTGGACTGGGTAATTTATAGATAATAGAAATTTATTTCTCACAGTTCTGGAGGTTGGGAAGTCCAAGATCAAGGTGCCGGCAGCTTTGGTGTCTGGTGAGGGCTGCTCTCTGCTTCACAGATCGTGACTCTTGTTGTGTCCTCACATGGCAGAAAGGATGGAAGGGCCAAGCGGGCTCCCTCAAGCCCTTGTACAAGTCTTATAGAAGGACGTCGTGGCAGAGTCCTCATACATAATCACCTCCCAAAGACCCCACTTCTTAATACTGTTGCATTCGGGATTATGTTTCAACATCAATTTCAGAGGAATGCAAACAGTCAAACCATAGCAGTAGTGTGAACCATCTCACGAATATGCTAAAACCCAATGAAGTGTGCACTTTAAAAGGGTAAACTTTATAGGATGTGAGTTATATTTCAGTGAAGCTATCTTTTTTTTAAAAAAAGATGCCCAGTGATATAAAAATGTGACCTTGAATAAATCCCTTAAGCTTTCTGTACCTCAGTTTCCTTACCTATAAATTATGGTAATAATATCAATATCTACCTACCTCTGAGGGTTACTGTGAGGATTAAGTGAGAAAAGAAATGTCTTTGGCAAATGCCTCCTTCCTTGTATGTGTCCACTCAATGGCAGCTGTCTAACATCATGGTTGGTGTCAGATTCCCTGGCACTGTGTGGGGGATCAGGACCAGGTGAGGATAAAGGTATGAGGAAGACCAGTCCTTCCCTGGAGGATATCATAGGAGCAGGACAGAAAAATACTGGTTAGTGAGCAGGAAATACCATGTGATGCCTGCTATAGTCAAGATGGGAGCCTCAGAGCCCAGCAAAAGTTGCTCGAGCAAACTGACCGTACATGCCATGTGCGCAGCAGGGCAGGTGGGTCAGGAAAAGCAACGACGTAGTGTATTTCTTATAATCAAAGATGCTAGCCATCATAAGACACACACTATTTTATGTATACAAAGATCAATAAACACACCTCTGATTTAATTACAGCCCACTATCAAGAGTAAGTCAAACCCCCACATCAGAGACACTCAAATGTGAACAGCAGCACATTAATGAAACACAACATGTGTCAAGCTCTTGATCTGGGCTGACCCTTCTCACTCTACAACAATTCCGGGAGATGCGCAGTCCTTATGGTCAACCCAAACTAATATCCATGAAGCTCCCAATAGTTAGTGACTTCTAACTCCAGCCTTGAACTCTGAACTCACTCTAGACCTAGCCTAATCCCTGAGTCTAACCTGCGACCCTACCCCTAAAAGCAGCTCTATCCTTAACCTGGGCACCAACACCACTATCAGTTGTCACTCTACCCTGGCTCTAGCAGATATGTTTTTATTCTTTTTTTTTTTTTTTTTTTTTTTTTTAAAGATGACCGGTAAGGGGATCTTAACCCTCGACTTGGTGTTGTCAGCACCACGCTCAGCCAGTGAGCGAACCGGCCATCCGTATATGGGATCCGAACCCGGGGCCTTGGTGTTATCAGCACCGCACTCTACCGAGTGAGCCACGGGCCGGCCCTTTATTCTCATTTTAAAGACAAACACAGTGAGCCTGAGTTGGACTTGAGAGGATTTATCCACAGTCCTGAAGTTTAAAGAGGCAGAGCTGGGATCCAAACCTTAAGCTGTCTCTGAAGTCTGTGCAGACTTCCTGCACTCCAGGAACCCGAGTCTGTGAAAGAGCTAGAAAAACAAACAGCTACGCAGGCTATGGGTCAGCACCAGGTGGAGGTCAGGCCCTGCTCAGCCTCCAGGGAGGGAGTAACTGATTCACACCTGAAGGTGTTTCCTTCAGCCAACAGAGCATGATGCCTGCACTGTGCAGGTGCCCCAGGATGCTTGTAACTCATGCAAAATATGTTGGAGCCAGGGCCAGAGAGCCAAGTTACTCAACAGGGAGTGAGGGAGACCCCCCCAGCAGGACCTTCCTCAGAGAGGTGCAGGGCAACTTGCCTAGCAGATCTGGGAGGGGTTCAGGATAACTTCCCCCGAAAGGAGGCTGCAGCCCCGTCCCCCATTTCACATCCCCCACTGTCCCCCTCTGGCCCTCATCATTATGTCAGCCCTGGAGGCCAGTGCTCAGCAACTTCTCATAAAGCTCATCTGCAGAGAGCTGCCCATGTCCAAAGGCACAAGTGGTGTTGCTCAAGTTCCAGCACATTCTTCCAGTGCCAGAAGTGGCCTTGCTGGGGCCTGATTCCCAGCTGTGTGCAGTGGCCTGGTTAGCTGTTTGCCTGCTCCACTGGCCCTTCTGGCCCAGGTGACCACCACAGCGCTGCCACAGCCCTCTTCTGGTGAGGAAAGAGCTAATAGGATTTGGCCACATCCCATGCCTGTGGTCAGCCCTACTTCTAAAATGCTCCACCTTGTCACAAGCACTGCAAAGGGGAGGAGTGGTTGCAATGACTCCCAAATAGTGCATTGCCTAGGGCAGCTTGCAAAGTGCTGCCTGGAACTCCTATCTCAACCAGTCTTGCAGCACTGCTGGAAATTAGAACGTTCTAGCTACACACACAGCTGGGCACCCATCAGATTCAAATCCTGGTATCATCTGCTTAACCTCTGCTGTAGCACTTGCTAGTCAACAGGCTGAGATTGCACATGAGCATCTGTCCATTCACATGCCACTGAGCTCCTTCACTCCTGTGTAAAGAGATCTTTAAGCTTACGTAGCCATACAATAGTTTTTGTCATACATCATTTTTGTGTGCACATAAAGAAAAATACAAGCAAACAAAACATAAATTGTTTTTCCCTAAGTTTGACTTTTGTAAATCAGGCTCATGTTTTTCCATGTAGCATCATCTTCTGAGCCATCATTCTTGCTAAGTGACTTACAGTGAGCTTCTTTGGTGCTCACACAACCTATGTGGACAAGACTACCATTAACTCCATTTATAGGTGCAAAAACTGAGGATCAGGGAGGTTAGAAAATTAACCCAAACTAACACAGAAAGAGTCTTGCTGACTCAAAAGCCCTTGCTGGAGAGTTCCGTTCTACTGCATCTCCTCCTTGCCTAGCTATGTGTTGAGTGAAAAGAATACAGGCATTGGGGTCAGGCAGCTTTGGGTTTGCATACTACTTCTGTTACTTCCTTATACTCTGAGCAATCACTTAATCTCCCAGGGCCTTATTTCTTCATGTGCAAATGGCAATAATAATACAAGTCAAAAGGACTTTATACTAAAGAAAACCAAATACTATTAAGGTCCCCTTTCTCTTTGCTCTTCTTCCCTTGAAAAGGACTTCGGTTAATTTTCTGAATCAAATTGAGTATGCATACAATGACTTAAGTCTTCGAAGTGTTAGGGCCTTGGAAAATGATGGGTCTGAATATCAGGCATGCCCCTCCAGGCCACCATTTGGTGACTAACCAACATGGGAGTGTAGGTATCTGGCTGCCCTTCCTGTCCAGGACAGAATGGCTTGCATTGGTTGAATTCCTTCTGTGTTCTGGGGGCATGCACCTATGAACGGTAACACAGGTGCACACCCCGAAAGCGGTTCTAACAAGCAATCTTACAAGAATGACTCTGAGACCCAGAGACCCTGGTAACCTGCCCTGGTCACCCAAATTGCACAGCATGAATGGGGTGAAGCCAGAATCTGAGCTCAGGTACTCCTGAGTGTGATTGTTGGTCCAAAATCTCATGACATCAAACTTACATCCCCCAAGAATGTCAGAAAAACATGAGGCAGGCTTATTAGAAAAAGCTCTAGCAGGATATATGTGTGTGTATCTAAACTTGATATCTATGTTTCAGTGATGAGTGTATGTGACTGTCAATGACTTGGACACTTGAGCTCTGTCCATTGCAACACTTTGAACTATGACAATCATTCCCTGTCCCTGTTCACTGCACCAAGCAGCCAAGATCACCTGTTTTACTTTTTCCTTAGTGGTAGCTTGAACACCCTTTTCAGCATAAGCTCTATGAGAACAGAGATTTTTTCATGTCCACTGTTTTTCCCCAGCACGTACCACAGTGCCTGATGCACAGAAGAAAAACAATAAATATCTGTTGAATGAATGCACTGTGTCTATGGATTTGAAAGATCAAAATATTAATTTCATGCTTGAAAATAGCAATGCCTTTGTTATTATTTAACTCCTTACAAACTACTGGCAGTTCTGTTTGGTAAACATCTACTGAGGACCTACATACAATGTGTCAGGCATTGTTAGGTACCAAGGGACAAAGATGTTTATAATTATGATTATGATTATACTCATACACACACTTATTTCTTAAGAACTGAGGGGTGTGTAAGGCAAAGATCGGGATCTCCACTGCAGAGATGAGAAGTCACTTACCCATCCAAGGGTCAGGGTTTGGGACTTAAAACCAATATTAAGACTTTAAACCTATAATTTGTCCACTCAGGAACCTTCCTGCCTCCCCACACCCCCAGCAGCTGTCCAGGAACCCAGGGGAGCAAGTCATTAGCAAGTGGGACTCATTCCCAAGGATGCTGTTTGCCTGTAATGAGGTGTTAGCTGAGGAAATGAGGACTGGGCTAGCGGGTCTCTTATCCCAAGTTATTTGTTTGACCCTGGTGCTACTTCCCTCTAACAAGGCCTGTGCAGAGAAGGAAATGAGTTTCTTATTTCAGAGATACTTTTTAGATTTGGATGCATATTTAATTTTAACTTCACAAGTAAAACATGAATGTGGTGTTTTTGTGCAATGGTAACACATTAGATATAAGACTCAAGTCCCCTGTAACTGTCAGCCCTGATTCCAGCTTCCCCCACTTCCACCCAGGGTGATCGGTACTGTTAATTCGGTATATATCCTTCTTGATCTTTCCCTCTTGCTTTCACATTTATTTCTCAAACATGAGGCAGCACTTGCTGTGTGCCAGATATTGTTCTGCCTTCCAAATTTTAACTCATTTATATTTATGAATCCATATGTCATGTATATGTGAATATATATATGCACATACATACACACAGACACATAATCATATGAAGCTCGAGTTCTACAACTTGCCCTTGTCTTAGAGATCTTTCCATATCAGTATGTACAAGATTGCCTTTTCTCTTCAATGGCTGGATGGTTATCCAGTATATGTGTGCCCTAGTTTATTCAGTTAGTACCCTATTGATGAACATTTAGGCTGTTTAAATTTTTAATTTTATTTCAAACCATGTTGCATGAATATCCTTCCACAGATCTTGTGTATAGTAGGAGTTGGAGGGATTTCCAGGGTAGACTGACTTAGAGGGTCTTAAATCTTAACCCTTAGTAGGTTACTCTACAAATAATAAATGCTGCACCCAAACAGGTTTGGGGCAGAGTTGTTAAACCAGTCATCGGTGGGTGATGGGCGGAAGAGAGGGAGGGTATGGGTTAAGTCCCACCTGATAACTGGCCCCTTCAGGAACTGCTTTCTGGGAAGACAAAGATAAGCAAGGACTGACCTCCACCTTGGGAGGGGAGCCCAGCTTTTCCAGAGGACCCCACCCTTCCAGCAGGTGGTCCCTCAGCCACTAGTCTTGTCACAATGGAAGCCACATGGTTTTTGCAAGGCAGAGTTGGAGTGGCTTGTTTTTGGAAGGAGGCCAGTCCTGGGGTGGGCCAGGCTGCATTACGAGGGGGTCCAGTGGATAGGAGCCCCAGGGCTCTCAGGAGGACCAGTGAGGAATGACAGTGCTATGACTCCAGCTCTGAGACCTTGAACAAGTCATTGGACTTCTCTGACCCTCGGTTTCCTCATCAGTAAAGCTGAGCTCCTAGTCCCTGTCCTGCAGCCCCCATTGCTCTAATCTGAGAATCAAATGGAAGAGTGGTGAACTGCAATCCCAAAGTGAAGCACCATTTTCCCCAGAGATTCCCTGGGATGGTATCTGAGCCTTTTGTTATGCAGCGAGCAGAGCCCAGTGTCTATGCTGCTGCAGACATGAGGGTTTCTCTGTCCTTGATGACGAACTTCTTTCAACTGTGTGGGAGAGCAGGGTTGGAGGGGAACCTTAGTGGAAAAATAAATTAATCAGGACTTTACACCTGTAAAAATTACTGCAGCCATTCAAGGAGTGGGTGCCATGTACCTTATGTACCCAGCTCAGATAGCCCTCATTGCCCTGAGCAGTGGGTCATACCTCGCATTTTGCAGAGGAGGGGACTGAGACCCAGAGAGCTCACAGGGCTTGCTCCAGCTCACACAGCTCTCAAGTGGGAAGTTGGTCTAGCAGTGAGCCTGGACTTGCAGATAGCACACCACCATGTCACGGGGACACAGCTTGGGTTACTCTCCCAGGCTGCCATTGGCTGTGAGAATTAGAAGCTCTGGAACCAGGAGGCTGAGCTTTGCCAGTGCCTGATGTTGCTATTTCACGAAATGGGCTGCCAGGCCCACCACCGGAATCGTTCTCTGGGCTGGGTCAAGCCATGATATGTTTTGATTTGTTTTGTCCACACAGAGGGCCAGGGGTCACCAAAAAGGCCCTGTAGAGGTGGAGAAGGGCTTACAAAAAATATATGTCCCTGCTTAGGTCTCTTAAGAGTCTGTCCTTTTCAGCTACCCAAGGCCAGGAGAAAAGCACCATGAAGGGTCAGCTGCAGGCAGGCAGCTCTGCTCCCACATGGGGCCTTGGACCAGGTACTGACAATTTGTGCCCTGCAGGCTGCCCCGCTGGGAAATGGAGAAGTGTCTTCCCCGAACACTGTCACCACTCAAAAAAAAATTTTTTTTTTCTTTTTGGCAGCTGGCCAGCACAGAGATTGAACCCTGGACCTTGGTGTTATCAGCATCACACTCCAACCGACTGAGCTAATTGGCCAGCCCCTGGCACTCAAATCAATACTGAAGAGAGGCAGGTGTCTGAGCTAAGAGGGAATTCGCAGTTTTTCTGATTGCTCCCCCATTTCATAGATCGAAAAAAGAAGACTCCAATGATGACGTAGCCCAGCAGGTCTGGGCTTTCTTCATTCAGGGCCCACCCAGAGGACCATGGGACACTCCATCTGGATGTGTCAGACCTCAGGCTCAAAGGTGACAGCTGGCCTGCCTGTGTACACAGGTAGGCTGAAGAGACACAGGTGTTACCTGCAGGCTGATCCACTACCTAGCCCACACTAGCTGCACAATGACTCCAGCCAGCTTCTGGGCTGATGGGTGGACAGACCTTCACCCCTTGCTCCTCTTTATCTATTTCAAGAGGGCACCCACTGTGTTTAATTAACACTATCCTGCTAATGGCCTTTGGCCTGGAACTTGAAGAGATCTAGAAGGAGGTAGAGGTGAGATGGGGGAGGGCAAGGTGAAAATGTATTCTTTCCTTAAACGAGGACTTACTCAGCATGCTCATGTGCCAAGGCCTGTGATTAGCTGTTGGGAGACGTGGAGCTGAATTGGATGCTGACTTGGCCATCTCTGTGTAGTCCTGGCTCAGACACCTGACTTTAGGCACACCTGCTCTGAGTGCAGAAAGGTCCCAACACATACCTCCATGTCCTCAGAGAGGGAGAGGCCACGTCCACACACCCAGATAGGGAAGCCAGTTCTGGACATGCAGAGCTGGCAGAGGAAGGAACAGGTCCAGTAAAGGCACAGAGATTGAGCAGCACAGAGCAGGAGCTGCCGCAAGGCTGGAGTCCTGACGGAAGATGGTGGAAGGGAAGGCAGAGGGAATTTGGTGCCAAGGAATAGAAGGTCTTGCTTGCAGGTTGAGGAATGGGCCATTTCACTTGTTTTACAAGAGTTGGTGTGGTAAAATAGCAAGAGGGTGGCTGTTGGAGTAAACAGACCTGAGTTCAAATCCAGACCTCAGCTGAGAGACCTTGAGCAGGTAACAACCCCTATGTGGTCTTGATGTCCTCACTTAAAGGAGACAGTAACAGGGCCCACCTCCCAGGAGCATAAAGAGCATCCACTGAGCACGTGAGGATGGTCCTTTCCTTTTCTGTCCCTTTTGGGCTAGACCTTAAGGATTTTATGCCAAGTCTGTTTGCTCCATTTTCAAGAACAACTGGACTAGTAGTGTGCACTAATGTAGACATGGTCACTGTTAGCCCTTGATGCGAGTTTCCAATGCTTTATGTTCAATATGCAGACATTTGATCTCATTTAGAACATGAACCAATAAAAAGGCAATTTGTTACTAGGTTAGGAGACTAGGTCAGCCCCGACAGAGATCCAAGGAGCGAGACTTCATAGTGACTCCAGCTTTGTGAGCAAAAAATATTCAGTAAGGAATTTCCCTAAAATATAGAGCAGTATGCATTCGCCACACCTACTCAATATCCATCTTTCATCAGAAGTACTGGAATACCTCTGCCAAGCAGAGGGTTATGAAAAGCAATTCACTCTGCTCTGCTCTATTCCGTTGAAGGACTTGAATGGTGAACAAGTTATTTTAAAAATTATTTGAAGTCAAACATTCACTTGATCACTCTAGTCTAGCTTAACTTGGAAAGCTACTTTCTGAGGGTTTTGAAAAAAAAAAGAATGGCCATGGTTTAAATCAGAATGTGGATAGCATTATCCAAAACTTATGTCCCCATCAAGTCAACTGGAGATACTTAAGAATACAAATAATTCCAGAATTCTAGAGTTTCAGAGAAAGTATTGTCATTAGTTGGGCATGAACATGTCTTAAGGTCACCATTTCATTTGCAAATATTGTATTGACCCACCAGGCAGAGTTGAAAATGACTGTATCTACAAACCTTATGAGAGGGGAATAAAATGTTCTTTAGGGACCTGTTAAAAAAAATCTGTAAGGTGTCATGTAGACAAGAGGGGTTCTTTTTAGTTCAACTGTCCTCCATTTAGCTCATATACTGAATTCCCCAAGCTATTATTACTATGAACAGACTACTTTCCCCATAATACATAAATTACAAACAACCCAACGACATGGGAAATAGACTCATGATTTTAAACCCAAGAAGTTTTGGTCCACAGAAAGAATTTTACTGCTAAGTGAAACCTAATCCACAGCACTCATCAGGCATCATTCAGTTTTCATCCCTGGGTGTGGGTAGATACCCAAAACAAGAAAAGAAACACAAACTCCAGAAAGAAGGTGACGAGGGAGCTGGTGTTGGGATTGACGGGCCCAGAAATGATCAATTGTGCAAAACAAAGGAGTAAGGGATTGAAGAGGGAGGGAAGAGGGGTGTGTGTGTGTATGAGAGTGTGTGTAGGGGGGCATATTCCAAAAATCTTGGTCCCTTGACTGAGAAATGACAATGAAAGCTCCAACAAAATAAAACTGATTGAAAGTTGAGGTTGTTTCTGAGAATTGTCCTCCTCTTTCTTATCAGGGATAAGCAGGAAAGAACTGGCCCAAATTATCCAGACAGGTTGGATCAGCTTCCTCTGCCACTGTAACTGTAGTTGAGTCATCGCTTCAGACCCTGCAGATGGTGGGATTGAGCAGGTGACACAACCTGTGACCTCTGAAAGTGGCTTTTTGCCTCCACTTCCCATTACTCTGCCTGATTCCTTCTGTTTCTGAAGCTTTGGTTTCTGCACATATGTAGTGGGCAAGGGAGTATGTCTGCTTCTTTAAAAAACAGACAGAAATTAAGGGGCTCAAGGAAATGCCCTTCTAGGAGGTAAGAAAATATTCAAATCTAGGACCTACAGTGATGTCGGAGGAAGTTGGAGTCTCCTTCAGTGATTATTTGAAGGACAAGACACATCTGGGAATGTGGTTGTTAGTTTCCATATTCTGATGTTTAAAAAGTGTCAGCAATGCTACTTGATATAAATTTCACATCCAGATCTTAAGACGATATACCAGCAAATGACCATTTCATCAAATCTTGTTTAAAAAGATGAATACTCTAACAAAGCTCCATATTACACATATCTCACTGAGACTAACCTTTCTAGACATGCAATTGTCACCCAGGCGTGGTTAGCTTTTCCTATAATTTTCAGTTTCATTTTATATTATTTCCTTCAAAAAAACAAAAAGAAAGAAAGAAAGAAAATAAACTTAACCCCCCAAATTATCTTTTGGGTATTAAGTGTCCTTCTTTTACCCAAAATGCATATCTTACCTAGCTAACTTCAACCACAAACACATTTTTTGGGAAAGTTTCTCGAAGTTAAGCAGCTGAAAGCTGCGGAAGTATTTTATTAGCAATTTCGTTGTTTTTTCCACGAACTTTAAGACTACAGCTAACAGGAAAAGGCTTACCCTTATTCCTTTCAAAATGTACTGAAAGTCTAGACGGGAGTGTAGAGCGCCTAGGAAAGAAAAAATAAAAAGCCTGTGCCTTCTTGATGTCACGAAGTGTGTCTTCTTTTCCAGTTTGATGAGTTGGAATGCATAGGAAATGTAAATAAAACGCCTCCTTCTGTCTTTCTCGGAGAGTCTTTAATTAGATTTCGTCCCAGCGAGATCTTTTTATAAAGATCTCAATTTGCTCAGGCGGTCTCTTCCAGTTCCTCCAGAACTTCACAAAAGGGGCAGCGTCTCTAGGAAAGTCTGTATATGACAAAACTGACATAGCCGATGAACACGGGCAAGATGGGGAGAGCAGCTGGGGAGGCGCGGTGCCCGCCCCGCCACAGCACGCAGGAAGTCTATGTGTCGCCAGTCTTGCGCTCGGCAACGGGCAGCTCTGTCTCTCCCTCTGTGACCCGCTGTCCAATCCACATTCCAATGCTTATTTATGGGAGACGGATACATTAGCACCAAATGGGTTTATGCGGATTTGTATGTGTTTCAGAAACCCTGGCAGCCCAGAAAGGGTTCTCAACTGTGCACTGACTTTACAGCTCCCAGCAATAGGCTTCCGCCATGAAAGATCCCCATGCATGGCTCAGCTATGCCATTTGTGGTGGGCTGGCTGCGGCTCCAGCGGCAGAACGAGGCGCGCCTGCAGCAGCAGCAGCAGCCCGGGGGCCGGCCCGACGGCCAGCCCGTCGGCAGGAAGGACCTGGACGCCATCAAGCTCTTCGTGGGTACAGGATTTCTTTTGGGGGTGATGAAAATGTTCTGGAATTAGATAGTAGTGATGATTGCACCACTTTGTGAATATTCTAAAAACCACTGACTTGTTCATTTTAAAAGGGTGAATGTTATGATGTGTAAATGATATCTCAATAAAGTTGTTATTTTAAAAGGGGAAAGTGCGAAAAAAAGAAGGGGGTTGGGGAAAAAGAAAAAAAAAGGGAAGGTGCAATAGTAGATATAGTTCCTGTTTTATTCCCCTTTTATTCCTGTTCCGAATTCTTTCCCCTTCCCGGGATCCGTCCACCCAAGTTGCCACACGAGTTGAAGTTCCCGCCCCACTGGTGGGGGGGCGTGGCTACGACTTGCTTTGGCCAATGGGATGATTGCAGAGGTGATGGGCAGTAGGTGCTCCAATAAAGCTCGGCTTTATAGAGCTGACTCAGTCAGCAAACTCCAGTTGAGCTGCTTCTATAGGTCCAGCTCTGGGAACAGACAGAGTCTCCGCCCTCACAGATCTGGGGGAGCGAGGGCAGGCGAGGAGGAACTGCGGAGGAAGAGAGGGAGGGAAAGACGGAGGGGTGCTGGGGTGCGATTTAGAGGGGATGGGGGGCTGTGGGGGGAGCCCAGGAATGGAGCTGTGAGGTGGCTCACCCCGAAGGAGGTGGGAGCCTGGGGGTGACACTTGAGTAGAGACCTGAATGGTGAGCCAGCCACGGTGAAATCTCCAGGCAGAGGACACAGCCTGTGCAAAGGCCCTGGGGCAGGACTGAGCCTGACATGTGGAAGGGCGAGGAGGCCCATGTTCCTCTAGTCGCTGATTTTCTCGCTATGATTGTCGTTATATTGATGAGTTCTCTACTCAAGTTCCGAGCACGCCTCCTCCAGGAAAGTGCCTCCAGAACCGGGATTCGGCGGCGCGGCCTCAGTTTCCCCACGGACGTGCTGGTGGGCGTGGCGTGGCCGGGCGCGGCCGCTGGGGGAGCTGCGGAGCGCCTTTGTGGCTGCCGCCGGGGCGTGGGCGCGTCCGCCGCTCCAGTTGCGAGTCGCTGCCGCCGCCGCCGCCGCGGGTCCTGCTCCCGCCATGGCCCTCTTGACGGAGAGCGAGGCGCACCGGCGGCATCAACAGCTCCTGCAGCCGCGGCCCTCGCCCGTGGGCGGCAGCAGCAGACCTGAGCCCCCCGGGGGCCAGCCCGACGGCAGGAAGGACCTGGACGCCATCAAGCTCTTCGCGGGCCACATCCCGCGCAACCCGGACGAGAAGGACCTCAAGCCGCTCTTCGAGCTCACGGTGCTCAAGGACCCCTGCACCGGCCTGCACAAAGGTGACTACAAAGAAGAGGGGCTGCGGACGCGGGCAGCTGAGCCAGGCTCGAGGGAAGTGTCAGCCTCGGGTGGTTGAAATGCTCCCGTCTGCCCACCCCCCGTGCCCACCCTCTCTGTTGGGATCAGCACTCCCTCCCCATGTCTCTGCCCTCCCCCTTCCCTGCCTCCACCTTTGGCTCAAGTTAAAACTGGTCGAGCCTGTTAGCAATATGTTGGGGTCTGAGGCCAAAGACAATGAACGTGGACTGTCAATCTGGGCAGAGTCCCAATTCTGGACAGGGAGCAGAAGGAAGGCTTGGGCGACCTCGGAGCCCAGCGCGGGAGGCAGCTGGAGGCCTGCCTGCCTGCCTCCCAACACCTGATTCTCTCTGATGGCATCCCGGAGCGGGTGCCCAGCCGTCGTGGCCCCAGCCCTTGGCCCAATGTCTGAATTTGGGTGGCTTTAACAGCTTCGCTGTCAGGTGTTGGGGACTGGGGGCGTGGACTGCAAAGGCTTTGTGCTGGACACCCCTGGTCCCCGTCCTCCAGCAAGACCCAGGAGGGGCCTTGGGGATGCACCAGGGCTCATGACCTATTTCAAACCCAATTTGTCCCCATCTCTCCCTGGGCGTTGCATGCACGGTGATAAACATGAATAGGTGTCTGTCGAATGAATGAATGAGTGAGCGAATGAATGAATAAATGAATGAATGATGGGTCAGGACAGGTCATAGGGAGGGTCTGGTGGGATGGATCTCAGGCTGTCACTCCAGCTAGATCCTCCAGCTGCTAGTATCTTGAGGGGGAAGAAACCCCTCCCATCCCCCACCTCTTTGCAAAACCGACCACACCAATAATAATAATAATAATAATAATAATAATAATAATAAGGCCTGAAAAATCTAACTCCTACGTGTGGCCTAGGAGCACAGAGGGGTCACACTCAGCCATAAGTCAAGCTTTGGGTCTCCATTGGCATGCCCCCACCCTCTGGTATGTCTGAAGCACCCATTTCTAGAAAGATTTCGATGGGGGGTGCCCACGTGACCCCCCAAACGTTGAATTCAAAGGTTGATGAATTGAAAGGGTCAAGGGGACAGATGGGCTGAGGGGAACTGGTGACGCCCCGTGGCTCTTCCCCTCTTTTTCTTAATTTTTAAATCTCTGGAAATTCTCAGCAAGGAAGATGTGAGGGGTGAGGGAGGGGCTGGGGCTGGGTTTTTAACCTAGGCCTGAGCGTCAGTTTCCCTGCTGTCAAGGAAGCAGGACCCGATGAATATGGAGTTATGTTTTTCTGGTTGGAGAATGTGGGGATCCAGGGGCACCTCGGGGTCTTTCCCATTTGCAATCTTTCTTGGAGGATGAAAATTAGAAAGCAGAGTGTCCATGACAGCCGGTGGTCACCCTCCACTTTTTTTTTTTTTAAAAGAGATGACTGGTAAGGGGATCTTAACCCTTGACTTGGTGTTGTCAGCACCACGCTCTCCCAAGTGAGCTAACGGGCCAAGCCTATATAGGGATTTGAACCCATGGCCTTGGTGTTACCAGCACCACACTCTCCCAAGTGAGTCACGGGCCGGCTCCACCCTCCACTTTTTGAGGGGTCCTGAGTCAGTCTGTGTTCTGGACGCAGGGGCTGGGCGTCATGACAGGGGGGCCCAGCTCCCCAGTACCCTTGGGGCAATTGATCCTCACCCATGCTGGGTCTGGCTGGACTTTACCTGGTTTTTACCTAGCTGCTTGGCAGGAGGTCGTGGAGGGGCAGGCAGGAGGTGGGGGTGTCTTGAAGGCCAGTATCTGGGATGCAGGCTTGCATTTGGGGGTCTGCTGTGTGACTTCTGGCCAGTTGCCACCCCTCTCTGGGCCTCAGCCGAAGGGAGGTGGAAAGATGAATGGGAAGTCAGGATTTGTGGTGGGGTGGGGAGGAGTCCATGCACCTCCTGCCAACACTGATCTTATTTGGCTTCGTTTCTGGGGAGCCAACAGGGTACAGTGGTGCCCGCTGTTGGTGCCAGCTCAGAGCAACAGGGGTGGGTGTGTGGACCCCCGGGGGATGGAGAAGTATCCCTTCCCAAAGGCAGAAAATTCTCCAAGAGCCTCCAGGTCCCCAGGTGCTGGGGGGTCCTGTGAAGCTGGGCAGGAGCTCCAAGGATTGGAGAGGGGTGGAGTCACAGTCACCGTGACACCTGCCACATGGCATGGAGAGGGTCATCTAACATTGTCATTATTGTCATCACTATCTCTTCCTTAATTTTCACTCTGAGAGGGTTGTTTAATCCCCACTGAAGGGATTACCTGAAGTGGGCTTTGGAGCTTCAGCACACTTCGGGGAAACTGAGGCCTAGAGGGGCATGCATTGCATCCCAAGGCTGACCAGAGCTAGGTCCCCTTCACCTACTCACCTCCCACCCAGGCGGGGGGATGTAGAAGCATATCTATGTGACAAAGGGGTGACAGGTTCTCCTGAGGGTAAGGCCCCCAAAGATGTGGTTGAGGAGGGGAGAGGGCTGGGACACCTGAAGGCCACAGCCAAGGGTGGGGGCAGCCCCATTCCGAGCGAGGGGCCTGTGCTGAGATAGAGCCAAGACTCTGGCTCTGGGAATGGGGCAGGGGTCGGGGGAGAGGGTGGGGGTGACGTTCCTCCGAGAGGGCAGGCCCATGGTGCTGGCTTTTTTGTTTCATTTTGTTTTTTAAGAGAGATGGAGACAGAGAGAGACAGAGGGAGGGGGACAGAGACAGAGAGAGCAAGAGTCTAGAAGGAGAGAGATACACAGAGATCTGAGAGAGACAGAGACGGAGAGACAGGAGCAAGATGGAGAAGGGAGAGTGGGAAGCAGGGAGGCCACGAGGCCCTGTCCCCCCACACCCCACATCTGTGTCTTATCCTGAGAAAGGGCCTCTCCGGGGACCCCCACCCGGGGCTAGGGGCTCAGTCTAGGAACTGGGGCAGGGATTGGCCCTTCCAAGGCTTCCCTCCAGGTGGGGAACCTCCCTCTGCGGTGCCCGGCAGCTTGCTCTCTCCAATCGGATGCATGTTAATGTAGAAGGTGCCAGATCATGCTGGTCTGTGTGTGCAGGGGCCCTGCATTTATGGTAATCGCATATTCATTTGCATGTTAATGACAATATTTGTCTTAAAGCAGAGGTTGCGCCAGGGGATGGGTGCAGGGGCCTGGGTGGGGGCCAGCAGTTTGCATGGGAGCAGCAGCTGCTGGCTGGGCTCTGGGCAGGAGGAGGGGAAGCTGGAGTCAGCGGGGCTCTGAGGCGTGAGATTCCGAGTGTGACACGCCATCCCCAGAGAGACGGCCTGGCAAGGGGGGCACCGAGGGAGCAGCTGGCTCTCCCGGTGGCGGCAGCGGACAGGACACTGGCAGGGGGCTGCGGGGGCAAGCCACCAGGGCATTGAGTTTGAGTGGGAGGGGCCTTCACTTGCAGTGATGTGGCTTCAAGCCAAGTGCACCCTTCTCTGTGCCTCAGTTTCCCCAGCCGCTCATTCTTCATTTAACAGACTTTTATGTATCCCGAGGCCTCCCACCTGTGACTGTGACATCATTTCTGCTCCCCATTCAGGCAGAGAACATTTATTGAGCACCTACTGTGTGTCGGGTTTTGTGTGGAGCTGGCCATTTGGAGTGGATACGTTCCTTTTAGGATTCATGATGGAATGGACTGGACATTAATCCATCCACCCAAGTGGGCAACATTTATTGCGCACTTGTGGTGTACCAGGTCGTTTAGACTCTGGGATACCATGTTGGGCAAAACAGATAAAAATCCACACTCCCAGACCTTTCCTACCCCCAGATTAGAGTCTGGTCAGGGAGACAGCTGAGGAGCCAGGTTACAAGGCACTGAGCTCAGGGATGTGGTGGTGGAAACACACATCAGCATTGATAACCCAGAGAAGGCTTCTGCAGGCATGCGGGCCAGGGGGGCTTCCTGGAGGAGGGGGTTAGTGTAGGAGAGCAGTGTAGGAGAGCTAGGAGTTGAGTTGAGTTTGGTTTCTCTGCATCTTACTGACTGTGTGGCCTTGGGTAGATGTCTTTATCTTTTCAAACATCAGGGTTGCCTTCTGTAGAATTGGGGAGACCGTCTCAGCAGAGGTGGGGAGGGGATGAGGTGAGGTCCGAAAGGACAGTGAAGGTCTTGGCACTGGGCTGGGCACAGAGCACACAGTATGCGCTTGATCAGTGGGAGCCGGACTTATTATGTGACCTGAAGGGTGAGAAGGATTTATTGATAGGGAAAGGTGTTCCTGACAGAGGGAACAGTTTTTGCAAAGGCTGCTAACCCTGTGAAATGTCAGGTGCGGAGAGGATGGAGTTTTTGTCTTGGCTGCAAAGGATCAAAGGGTCTTGCGAGCCCCACGGTCCCTTCCTATGTGGGGCTTGTCTGTCAGGGCTCTTCTGAGGGGTCTTTAATTGGAGTTGGACCCAGGAGCCTATCTCAGAAATAGGCTTGTGTCACTCTCTTTTACCCCTGATATGGGCAAGTGAGGCCTTGGCATTGGGAACACTGAGTAGGACCACATTTATTCATTTATTTATTCATTCAGTCAACACTTCCTGAAAGTCAACTGCATGGAGGAGGGGCATTAGAACTGGAGCTTTGAAGGATAGGAGCTTCCCAGGGGGAGAAAGCATTTCATGTATTCATTCACAGAAATACTTATTATGTTCCGAGCCCCAGGATAGATGTGAAACACAGCAGTGAGCAAGAGAGGTGGGTGTCTCTGACCTGTTAGATGTGGGCAGAGAGAAGGGGACTTGGAGAGGCCTGGAGGTGTGAAGGGCACAGCTGTAGAAGAGGAATAATTAGGTGAGGCATGGAAGATGAGGCTGGAAAGCAGCATGGAATGGACCCTGAAGGACTTCTGATGCTGGACTGAGCTGGGACTCTTTCCTAAGGGCACTGGGGAGCCATGGAAGAGTTTAGAACAGGGGAGGAACTCAGACCTGCATGAAAAGGAAACTTCATGTCTCATTAGCTGCCATTGCCACCACCAGCCTCTTCCTAGCCTTGTTCAGGATATGCTCATTTCTCATACACCTGGATGAACAAGATGGAAGCTTCCTGCTGGGATGAAGCCCACAACATGGGAAAAGAGGACTGCAAAGAAGCAGATGTGTGTTCAGGTCACAATGGTTGCTGGAGAAGCCTCAGCTACCAGCTCGGGCTGAGGCCCAGAGCTGGGGGCTCGAAGGGCGGTAGCTCAAGAAGCCCCAGCTCCAAGACCAGCCCAATAGCTGAGGAGCCTTCTGCCACCATCGCCACCATCATGATGGCCATCATGCCCACCCAGCAGATAGGGAGGAGAGGACCTTTTACTTTCTATTTAGTTAACGTGAAGTAAGTCACATGTACCCATAGGTTCTCCCAGCGCAACTCAAGCCCCACGATGCCCTCCTGGCCTTCCTCTGCTATGGCTTTTTTTTTTCCATGAAAGATGACCAGTAAAGGGATCTTAACCCTTGACTTGGTGTTGTCAGCACCACGCTCTCCCAAGTGAGCTAACTGGCCATCCCTATATAGGGAACCGAACCTGTGGCCTTGGTGTTATTAGCACCACACTTTCCCAAGTGAGCCACGGGCCGGCTCTTCTATTGCTTTTTAATCCTTGCAATGTGTTATGATTTCTCACTCTAAATAATTTTGAACCTAGTTTTAAAAAAAAAACAAAACATTTTGGATTCTTTTACTTAAAGAGGTCCTTCAAAATCATCTCAACATCAAGCCTGTGGCCCTGGCTGTGTGCTCACAGTGTGTAGACATCCATCCAGGCACTGGGGACAGCACTGTTAGCCTGGAAGACGCACCCCTGCCCCTGGGTATGGCCAGCACGTGGGACAGAGCCAGCACTGGCAAGTACCCAGTGAACGTTGACCTAAACCCAGTTGCACCCTAGAAGAGTTGGCTTCTTGGGGGGCCCAGGGCTGACCCCAGCAGCACCCAGGTCATGGGGTCAGGCTTTCAGAACCTCCCGAACCCCTTCAGGCAAGGAGTCTACTCTGGCACCAGCTGCCCCTGCAGTATGGAATAATACAGAAGCCCCTCTCTCCAGGCCTTAGGAGGAGGGATGGGCCAGCATCGCACAGCCCAGCCCCCAACAGCTCCCACTGGCCCATCCCCTGTCCTGGAACACTTCCATAGAGACAACTGCAACCATCTGAATGTTTGTGTCCCCAAAACTTTATGTGTTGAAACCTAATCCCCAAGGTGATAGTCTTAGGAGGTGGGACCTTTGGGAGGTGACTGGGTCATGAGGGTGGGGCCCTCATGATGGATTAGTGCCTGAAGGAGGCTGAGGGAGCTTGTTTTCCCTGTTGGCCATGTGAGGACACAGCAAGAAGGCACTGCCTATGAAGCAGAGAGCAAATACTTGCCGGACACCAAATCTGCCATGCCTTGATCTTGGACTTCAGCCTCCAGAACTATGAGCAATAAATTTGTGCTTTTTATGAGCCACCCAGGCTATGGCCAGTTATATAAACATGTATTATTAACTTTTATAAAAAGTAAGAAAGTCACTTATTGGTAATGAAAAGAACTTCAGGACTGATGTCTAATTGAACAAGAAAGCAAAGCATGTATTGTTGTGTAAACCAGAGTGCGTAATAGAGTTGTGGAAACAATAATTACATGAATTGGAATTTCAGAGAGGGAGACATCTAGGGCAGGGTTTTTGCTAATTCTCAGCAGGGACTGATGATCACACTTCACCCACGTGGGGGCCCGAGAAGCCAGAGAAGTATTGGTAAGTCACTCAGGACTGGTGCTGGTGTGAGAGATCACACAAATCGAGAAGCACTGACACGGTCAGTATTTTCCACAGGACAGTCTGTGTTCTGGGGATGAACATGGAGGATTGAGAAGCCAGGCAAAGGGTTCCGAAAAGTCAGAGTAAAATCTGCCTGAATCTCAAAGTGCTTGGGAGATTATGTTTTCCCAGAGGCACAGGGCCTGCTGATTGGTCCCACAAGATTTTTGCAACATTTGAAAGCCGTGGGACATGGGCACTAAAGCAGCAAGCTGAAACCTCCAAAGGTCACAAGTAGATGTGCCACAGTCTTTCATGCTTGACCAGTGACCTACTAGAATTTCCATCCAAATCCCTGAAGGGCCTTCCCTGAGGAAGACAGAAGAAGCAGAGATGGACGAGCCTCATTACAACTATGTATGTGTAATTGGATTCAGGGGGGGACAGAGAAGGGAGAGAGAAGGGGGCAGAAGCCATCACTGAAGGTGTAAAGGCCAAGGATTTTCCAAAATGGGTATAACACATCAATCCACAGATTAAAGAACCAAACCCCAATTGGGAATAAAAAAGAAAAGAGGAGAAAATCATACTAAAGTCCATCATAATTAAATTGTTAAAATGAAGCAGATAAAGTCAAATTTCTTTTCTAAAGAAAATTCACACCCTTATGTGTCATTGTTAAACAATAAATGTCAAAATATTCTAAAACTAGTTATTCATCATAAGAAGGTAATAAAATGATAAGAAACCTAAGATTCACAGGAGAATGGATACACTAAACAAAAAAATGAAATCAAATTATCAGAAGAGGGGAAAATGACAGAATTGATGGACGAATACGTCTGAAAGCTGTTTATTTGAATAATAAAAACCAAACAAAAACCATGTATTCACTTTCAGTGTTTATTTTAATGAACTAAATTTGACTCAAATAAAAATACACAAATCTGCAAGTAGAAAAAACATAAATGTAGATTCTGAAGAAACTATAAGAATAAGGATAATTATTTAAATAGACATTTCATAAGTAAGTTTGATACTTTAATGAAAAAGAAAAATTTCTGGCCAAGTATAAATAATAAAACATTGCTAAGGGCCCCCCACCAGCCTGGCCTGCCACTAAGGGGTCCCCTCAAATGGCCTGCCCTAGGGCCCCCTTGGCATGCTTGGTGCTAAGGGACCCCTGGCCTTTGTTGCCACAAAGGGCCTCCCTCAGATGGCTTTCCCCCGGGCCCTCTTGGCCTGCCCTCCCACTAAGGGTGCCCCTGGCCTGCCCCTAAGGGCAGGTCTGCCCAGGCCTACACAAAAGACCCACTGGCCTGGCCTGCCTCAGGGCCCCTGTTTTAGTCTGTTTCATGTTGCTAGAACAGAATACTTGGAACTGGGTAATTTATAAAGAAAAACAAAATTTATTCCTTATAGTTTCTAAGGCTAGGAAGTCCATTGTCCATCTGGTGGTGGCAACAGTGACCCAGGGGTCTCACATTGCAAGATGGTGGAAGCAGAGAGAGCAGAGACAGAGAGACTCTCATGTGCTCTTTTTTTAAAGCCCTATGAATCACACACCTGACCACCATTTTTAATCCATTCACTATGGCATGGTCCGCCACTGGCCCCCTAAAACTCATATCCTTTTCACATGCAAATACATTCATTTCATCCCCACAGTCTTAACTTGTTTCAACTCGAGAGTCCAAAGTTCAAAGTCCCATCTGTGAAATCAATACAATGTATCTACTTCCAAGATATAGTGATGGGACAAACATAGGGTACATATTCCATTCCAAAAGGGAGAAATAGGCCAAAAGAAAGGGGTATCAGGTTCTAAGCAAGTCTGAAATCCAGCAGGGCAGGCATTAAATCTCAAAGATGGTGAATCATGTACCTTGAGTCCATGTTCCATGTCCTCTGCATGCTGGTGTGGGGGTTGGGCAGCTCTGCTCCTATGGCTTTCCTGGTTGCAGGCCACACTTCAGCAATCCCAGGCTGTCATTCCACTCTACCTCCACAGGCCTGGGGTCTCCGTGGCAGTCCTGCTCTCATGGCTCCACTAGACATGATGCTGATGGGTTTCTCTGCTGCACCTCTCACCGCACGTTTCCACTTGGCATTGCTCTAGTGAAGGCTGTCTCAGTGACTCTGCCCCTGTGACAGATCTCTTCCTGGGCCCCCAGACTTTTCCATACATCCTGTGAAATCTGGGTGGAGGCTCCCAAGCCTTCTGAGCTCTGGCATTCTGTGAGCTTGCAGACCTTACACTACATGGACTACACCAAGGCTTCTGGCTTATATTTTCCAGAGCTGTGGGTCCAGCCACACCTGGGGCCAGTTTAGCCACAGCTGGAGCAGCCAAAGCAGCTGGGGTGATGGTACTAGAAGCAGTTTCCCAAGGTGGCCCTGAGCAGTGAGCCCATGGAGGGCTCCTCAAGCCAGTTCCCCAGACCATTTTGTCTCCCTAGATCTTTGGGCCTGAAATAGAAGAGTTGGCCTCGGAGGCTTCTGCAATGCCTTCAGGGCCTTTTTCTCCTTCTTTTGATAATCCTGTTCTTTTGTGTTAATCTTCTCAGTACCACTGAATTTTCCTTCTGAAAATGCTCTCTGCTTCTCTGCCACATGGTCAGGCTGCAAATTTTCCAAATCTTTATACTGTGCTTTCCTTTTAAATTCTGGCTTTATGTCATGCCTTTGCCTCCATAACCCAGAGCAGGCTGTTACAAGTAGCCATGCAGCTCCCTTAATGCTTTGCTACTTAGAAATTTTTTCCACCCAATACTCTGGTTCACAACTCTTAAGTTCCAACTCTCACACAGTTCTAGGGCATGTACACAGTGCAGCCAAGTTCTTTGCCAGTTTACAGCAAGGGTGATCTTTGCCCCAGTTTCCAATAAACTTATTTCTGTCTGAGACCTCTTTTGAATGGTCTTTACAGTCCATATTTCCATAAGCATTCTACTCACCACCATTTAATAGGTCTCTAAGACATTCCAAACTTTCCCTCATTTTTTTTTTTTATCTTCTTCTGAGTCCTCCAAACTCTCAACACCTAGTTCCAAAGCCATTTCCACACTTTCAAGTGTCTGTTACGAGTAACAGCCCACTCCTGGTACCAATTTTCTGTTTTAGTCTGTTTGTTTTTTTTTTAAAGATGACTGGTAAGGGGATCTTAACCCTTGACTTGGTGTTGTCAGCACCACGCTCACCCAGTGAGCTAACTGGCCATCCCTATATGGGATCTGAACCTGTGGCCTTGGTGTTATCAGCACCACACTCTCCCGAGTGAGCCACGGGCCAGCCCCATGTTTTAGTCTGTTTTGTGTGGCTATAACAGAATACTTGGCACTAAGGGCCTCCATGGTCAGGCCTACTATTCAGGGTGCCCCTGCTGCTAATGGCACCCCTTCTGCTAAGGGCCTGCCAGGCCTGCCCCAAGTGCTTCCTTGGCCTGGCTTGGCACTAAGGGGTCCCCTAGCTGGCCTGTCCCTAGGGCCTCTCTGGCCTGGCCTGGAACTAAGAGCCCCAGTGACCTTGCCTGATCCTAGGGACCCCTGCTGTGGCCTGCCTCTCCAGATCCCCTAGAGTGGCCTGGTCTGACACTAGGGCTCCCCTGGCCAGGCAGGCCTACCCCAAGTGCCCCCTAACGTGGCATGACCTTCTCATAGGGAAGCCCTGGCCCTTCCTGGACTACCCCAAGGGCATCCCTAGCCTGGCCTGGACTGTCTCTAGGACACTGCTGGCCTGACCCAGCCTGGCTCAGAGCCAAGGAACCCCTGACCTCCCTGGGCTGTCCCAAGGGACCTGCTGGCCTGTCCTGGCCTAGCACTTTGGGTCACCTCTGTCCTGGCCTGGTCTGCTACTAAGACCACCCATGGCCTGATCTGCTCCTAGAGCCCCTGTGCCCTCACCTGCCGTTAAGGGCTGCCCTGGCCAGGCGTGCTGCCAAAGGCTTCCTATTGCTAATTGCCAGCCTGGCCTGTCCTGCCCAAGGAACCCACTGGTTGTTCTGTTATAGGGTCCCCCTTTACCAGCCTGCCCTTAGCAGACCACAGCCATAAGGTCCACCCTGCCACTAAGGGCACCCCTGCCACTAAGTGCCCCCCTTGACTGGCCTTTTCCTGGGCCCCCTTGGCCTATCTTGGTGCTAAGAGCTCCCCTGGCCTGCCTCTAGGAGATCACCTGGCCTGACTTGCCCTGCCACTAAGGGCCCTCTTTGAATGGCCTGGCCCATGGCCCCCTTGTCCTGCTTAGTGCTATGGCCCCCCTGGCCTTGCCTGCCTGTAAGAGACCCCCTAGACTGGTCTGCCCTGCCCTGGGGGTCTCTTAGAGGCAGGCCAGGAAGGCCAGGGCAGACCTGAGGCAGGTCCAACCAGTGAGTCTCTTCTGTACACCTGGTCAGGCTCACCCATAGTGGCAGTGGGGCCCTTAGCAGGCCTGGCCAGGGACCATTAGTGGAAGGCCAGGAAAGTCCAGGGGCACCATTAGTGGCAGGACAGGCCAGGTGAGGCCAGGGGGTCTCTTAGAGGCAGGCCAGGCTGGGGGTGCCCTAGGGGGGCCCAAGGGGAGGTCAGGCCAGGGTCTCCTGCCTGTTAGTGGCAGGGAAGGCCAGGAGGGACATAGGTGGGCTAGAAGAAAGAAGGAAACATAGAAAGAAGGCAAGAAGGAAGGAAGGAAAGAAAGAAAGAAAGAAAAGGCCCCAAAGAAGGAAGGAAGGAAAGAAAGAAAAGGAAGGAAGGAAAGGAAGAAAGAAAAGGCAGGAACAGAAGGAAGGAAGGAAAGGTAGGAAGGGAAGGATGGGAGGAAAGACAGGACGGAAGGGAAGGAAAGGCAGGAATGGAAGGAAGGGGAAAAAGGCAGAAAGGGAGGGAAGGAAAGGCAGGAAGGAAAGGAAGGGAAGAAAGGATGGCAGGAAGGGAAGGCAGGGAACAAAGGAAGGAAGGAAAAAGGAGCCCCCCAGTCCCCTCTGGCCTGGACTGACCTGCCTCTAAGTAGCCCCCTGTTCTGGCCTGGTCTGGCCTGAACTTCCAGTAAGGGCTCCCCTGGCCTGATGTCCCCTAGGGAAAGAAAGAAAGAAAGAAAAAGAAAGAAAGGAAGGAAAGAAAGAAGGAAGGAAGGAAGCAAGCAAAGAAAGAAAGAAAGAGCCCCAAAAGAAAGGAAGGAAAGAGGGAAGGAAGCAAAGAAAGAAAGAAAGAGCCCCTAAATAAAGAAGGAAGGAAAGTGGGGAGGTTAGGGGAGGGTAGGGAAGGGAAGGTTAAGGGAGTGTTAGGAAAGGTTAAGGGAAGGTTAGGGAAGATTAGGGAAGGTTAAGGGATGGTTAAGGGAAGGTTAGGGAAGGTTAGTGAAAGGAGGAGGGAGGGAGGGAGAGAGGACAGAAGAAAGAAAGAAAGAGTCCCCCTAGGGCCCCCTTGGCCTGGCCTGGTCTTCCTCTAAGAGAGCCCCTGGCTTCACCTGCCCTTACACTAAGAGCACCTCTGGCATTTCCTGGCCTGCCACTAAGGGCTTCCCTGTCCAGGCCTTCTTTTAATGGCCCCACTGCCAGTAAGTGTGTGCCTGGCCATGCCTGCAGCAGAGACACACTGCCTCAGAGCTGCCCTGGCCTGACCTAGCCTATCCTTAGAATCCTGCTTGCCTGGCCTGGCCTGGCACTATGGGCTGCCTCTGTCCTGGCCTTGTGCTAAGGGCACCCCTGCCTGGCCTAGCCTTACACTAAGTGTACCCATGGCCTGGCCTGCCCCTAGGGCCCCTGTGCCCTCGCCAGCCACTAAGGGCTGCCCTGGCTCCTAGGCTGCCAAGGGCCTTCTACCACTAAGGGCCATCCTGCCCTGTCCTGCCACATGGCCCCCCTTTACTGGTCTGCCCCTAGCAGACCACTGCCATAAGGGCCACCCTGCCACTAAGGACACCCCTAAGTGCCCCCTTGACTGGTCTGTCCAGGGACCCCTTGGCCTGTCTTCATGCTGAGGGCCCCCTGGCCTGCCTCTAAGATCCCCCCTGGCCTTGCCTGGCCTGGCACTAAGGTCACCCCAGGCCTAGCAGGCCTGCCCTAAGTGCTTCCTTGGCCTACCCTGGCACTAAGGCCCCCCTGCCCTGCCCTGACCCTAGGGCCCCTGGTCTAGCCTGCCCAAGAGACCAGTTGTACTAGTCTTCCCCTATGGGCCCCTGAGACTGGACTACTGGTAAGAGCACCTTGCTGCTTTCTTTTCTCTTTTATTTTTTGTTTTTTCTTTTTCTTTTTCTTTTCTTTCTTTCTTTTTTTTTTTTTAAGATGACCAGTAAGGGGATCTTAACCCTTGACATGGCATTGTCAGCACCACACTCTCCCAAGTGAGCAAACCAGCCATCCCCATATAGGGATCTGAACCCATGGCCTTAGTGTTATGAGCTCCACACTCTCCCAAGTGAGCCACGGGCTGGCCCCTTTTTTTGTTTGTTTGTCTTTATTTATTTATTTTTTGGTTTCTCTTTTATGTTTTTTTTTTTTCCTTTTAAATTTTATTTGCTTCTCTCTCTCTCTCTCTCTCTCTCTCTCTCTTTTTTTTTTTTAACTATTTTTCTTTGTTGTATTTTTCCTGGGATTTTTTTTTTTTTTTTTTTTTTTTTTTGCATTTCTTTGTTTTTTCTATTTTTCTGTCTTCTTTTTTCTTTTTTCTCCTTTTTTGGGGGGGCACTCTTTTTTTGGTTTTCTTCTTTACCTTGGGGTTTTGTTTGTGGGGGTTTCTTCTTTTGGAGCTTTTTTGGGGGTTTTCTGGTTTTCATGGGGGTATATTTTTCTTTTGGGGGACTTTTCTTCTTTTCATGGAGGGTTTTCTTCTTTCTGTTGGAGTTTTCTTTTCTTTTCTTTTCTTTTTTTAAAGAGGACAAGTAAGGAGATCTTAACCCTTGACTTGGTGTTGTCAGCACCATGCTCTCCCAAGTGAGCCATGGGCCAGCCCTGGAGTTTTCTTTTCATTAGGCTTTTGTTCTATTTTAGTTTTTTTTTTTACTTCTTTTAGGGGGGGGTTCTTCTTTTTGTTACGGTTTTCTTTTTGGAGGGTTTCTTTTTGTTTGGGTTTTCTTATTTGGGTAGAATTTTTCTTCCTTCTCTTGGCATTCTTTCTGTTGGAGTTGTCTTCTGGGTTTCTTTTCTTTTGGGGGGTTTCTTTTTGTTGGGGTTTTCTTATTTGGGGGGAATTTTTCTTCCTTCTCTTGGCATTCTTTTTGTTGGGGTTGTCTTCTTTTGGGTTTCTTTTTTTTTTTTTATCTTTATTTTATTTTTATTTATTTATTTATTTATTTTTTAAATTTTATTTTGTCGATATACATTGTGGCTGATTATTGCTCCCCATCACCAAAACCTCCCTCCCTTCTCCCTCCCCCCTCCCCCCAACAATGTCCTTTCTGTTTGCTTGTCATATCAACTTTAAGTAATTGTGGTTGTTATATCTTCTCCCCCCCCCCATGGTTTTGTGTGTGTGTGTGTGTGTGTGTGAATTTATATATTAATTTTTAGCTCCCACCAGTAAGTGAGAACATGTGGTATTTCTCTTTCTGTGGCTGACTTGTTTCACTTAATATAATTCTCTCAAGGTCCATCCATGTTGTTGCAAATGGCAGTATTTCATTCGTTTTTATAGCTGAGTAGTATTCCATTGTGTAGAAGTACCACATTTTCCGTATCCACTCATCTGATGATGGACATTTGGGCTGGTTCCAACTCTTGGCTATTGTAAAGAGTGCTGCGATGAACATTGGGGAACAGGTATACCTTCGACTTGATGATTTCCATTCCTCTGGGTATATTCCCAACAGTGGGATAGCTGGGTCGTATGGTAGATCTATCTGCAATTGTTTGAGGAACCTCCATACCATTTTCCGTAGAGGCTGCACCATTTTGCAGTCCCACCAACAATGTATGAGAGTTCCTTTTTCTCTGCAACCTCGCCAGCATTTATCATTCAGAGTCTTTTGGATTTTAGCCATCCTAACTGGGGTTAGATGGTATCTCAGTGTGGTTTTGATTTGCATTTCCCGGATGCTGAGTGATGTTGAGCATTTTTTTCATATGTCTGTTGGCCATTTGGATATCTTCCTTAGAGAAATGCCTGCTTAGCTCTTTTGCCCATTTTTTAATTGGGTTGCTTGTTTTCTTCTTGTAAAGTTGTTTGAGTTCCTTGTATATTCTGGATATTAATCCTTTGTCAGATGTATATTTTGCAAATATTTTCTCCCACTCTATTGGTTGTCTTTTAACTCTGTGAATTGTTTCTTTTGCTGTGCAAAAGCTTTTTAGTTTGATATAATCCCATTTGTTTATTTTTCCTTTGGTTGCTCGTGCTTTTGGGGTCGTGTTCATGAAGTCTGTGTCCAGTCCTATTTCCTGAAGTGTTTCTCCTATGTTTTCTTTAAGAAGTTTTATTGTTTCAGTGTGTATATTTAAATCCTTTGGGTTTCTTTTCTTTTGGGGGGTTTCTTCTTTATGTTATGGTTCTCTTCTTTTTGTTGGGGTATAGGGGGTTAGAAATCTTGATTCTCCTTTGATCTTAGAATAGGATTTTTAGGTAATGCATGAATGAGCCAAAAGGCTCTTGAGTAAGGGGACAAAAGTCCACAGATAAGGCTGGCAAAAGCCATCTAATCAATTCTAATCACTGTTTAGGGGTGGTATTGTGTACTTCGACTGTTTTAGGTTGCTGGTTTGATTCCGGCTTGAATGACTATTGACTATTTAACCTACTGATTGTTCTTAAGATATGTTAAGGAAACTGCTTGAATGCTGTTTAAATATGCTAAGGAAATTGCCATAAGAAGTATGTGGAAAAGAAAGTGTTTACTAAGGACAAGCTGTTTGTTAGTGAATTAACCAAGCTTTCTACAAATTACATTCTGGAACGTCACATTGTTAATTTACTGCTGTTACAAGTTTTACACTGCCTGTTTTTATGTACTTCTTTGATGATTGAATCAACTGATTTTTCTTGTGAAACTTCCTTGTCTTGTCAATAAAAAGAAAGGCTGATTTTGGATTGGGGCTTCTGCTCCCCTGATGGGTGGCAGTCCCTCCAGGCCACATTGATGGTACTTTGAGTGAATTCTTTTTCTTTCGTCTCGGTTACACAAGCCCCAATGCTTTCACCTGTTGCCCGTCCTTGACCAATTGATGAGCAACTACTAATCAAGCTGTGAAAAAAGCCCCAGTCCCCTAAATGAAAGTATCTGATGTGACTAGTTATGGGCCTTTCATGTTCACCAAGTCATATCAAACCTGATCCTACCCTACCCTACCTACCTTGAATTGTTTACTACTCAAACTAAGGGCCAGCCCTACAGTTGTGTAGGTTTCCTGGAAGACCTGGTTTCCTCCTTCTACCTCTGACCTGGGTGGCTTGGTGTAGTGCAAAACTTATTAGGTTACTTCTGTCCAGTTCACTTAGTTTTCTTTCCTCTCTACTGAAAGAAAGTGAGCAGAGATGCCAGGTGCTGTTCAAGCTTTATTAAAGGAAAAAAATGTCCTGGGTTGTGCCCAAAGTGGGGAGAAGCCCAGGGCTGCCCTCAAAGTGGAAGGCAGCAGCTAACTTAGGGCAGTGGGAGCTTATATTGGTATGTTGGCACCAAGAGCTGGGTGATGTAATTCCGAGGTGGGGATTGAGTTAGGTCCTGGGAATGGAGAGTTCTGTGCATGCAGAAATGCCAAAGGTTTTGTTTTCTCTGAAGCCATGAGGCTTCTTGTAAAAGAGAACAGGGGAGGGGAGGGAGGGGGGTGGATGGTGCCATTTTGTACTTGGGCTTGTCTACAATGGTGCTGGTTATGTTGCAGATCTATTATTCCTGCCTTTTAAGTATAGGAAAAAGGGTGGAGGTCTCATTCTTCTGAAGCTACTTCCTGCTGGAGGTGGGTGGAGAGGAAAAATCAGGTGGAAAAATCAGGCCAAACAAAAACATCACGTTGGTTTTCTGGGGGGAAGCTGTATTCTTCTGGGTCTCTGACCTGGAGAGGCCAGTATCATCCTCCTCCCATGAAGAGTTCAGTGACCTTTTGGTTGGTGAATGTCTGCATTCATTCCTGTAAGAAATTAGAGAAACACCAAAAGAGACAGGGACCAAAAAGTAGGATGAGCCCCAGCACAGTTAGGGGTCCTAGTAGGGGCACAAGCCAGGGTATCCAAGGGTTCAGTGAGATGGTTTAAGTTGTTTTGGGTCACCCCGGACTCATTTACATAGTAACAGCATTCCTCCCCCAAGAAGAGGCAGGTGCCTTCCTTCTCGGCTGTAAGGAAGTAAAGGGCCCGATGGTTCTGTAAAGTGACTGTCGTGAGTGAGGTGACCTGTTGCTGGAGGGAGGAGATGCTGTCTATGCTTAGTTTTTCTGAGAGTTTTTGATAGGATTGGGGCAGTAGCAGGGCCCGCTATGCCAGTTCCAGTTGCAGGAAGGATCCCTGCCCCAATTAAAAAGTACAATTAGTGCCCTACAGGAGCCGGGGCACTTCCTGAGGGGGGGGGGGGGGCTGAAGTTAGTCCCAGTCCCGTCTCCATCTCTCCATCTATCTGGACGGTGATGTCAGGGATGAGCCAAACAAATATGCAAGAAATCGCGTTGGGGGCAGGCAACAGGATAACGGAATTTTACAAAGGAAATATATTCCGGTTTTAGGGCGTGGATGAGGAGGGGTAAGTGAGTGGCAGCGTCTGGTGCTAGTGAGGCAGAGTGTGGGCAGGCCCCACACAATGCTGACAGTCCCCACTGAGGTAGGATTAGAGGAAAGTGAAGAGACATTTGTGGGAATGTTACGGGCTGCATCGACAGGGAGGGTGGTGGCCACAAAAAGTTTCTCGTGAAGTGGGACACAGATGAGTCACTTGCAGACCAGTCTGATTCTCTGAGGACTGCATCATCCCTGCGGACCTGGAACTTCCACGTTCCAGGTAAGGGGGAGAATTGGTATAGGAGGAAAAACACAGGAAGGATGCCAAGGGCTATGGAGCCAAAAAAATTTGAAGGGCACATTGCCACAATGAAATTTTTGCTAACATCCTGCGGATAGGAGGTAAAGCAGTGCCAGGAGAAATCTTCCTATGATGTTACACTCTTTGGGGGCAGCACTGGCCAATCCTGTAGCAAGTACTAGAACAGGTAGTGTAATAGTAGCTCTTGTGCAAAGGACATGAAGCAGGCCTGCAAGAGTGAGAGGATAATCACTGGGGGAAAGATCACCCTTCTTTAGGGATTGGGGGAAGAGTGGAGGTCCTGGAGATTTTCAGTTTTGTGGGTCCTAAAATGGACGAAGTGTGAGGAGATGTTGGGTTTGGGGTTGAGCAGAGGGACCCCTCTGGCTTGGTGTAAACAGATTCTTTGGGTAAAGTCTCAGGTGCTAGTTTTACCAAGGATACGTGATACCAAGGGGGCCTTTCCTAGTACTTTTACAGCTGTGGGTGTGGTGAGAAGTACTGTATGAGGCCCTTCCCAACATGTCGAGAGAGGCTTTGGGATTTAGGTTTTAATATACAGTTGCTGTCCTGGGCTTAGTTTAAAGTCTGAGCGGGTGTTGGGGAAAGGATGAGGTAATAGAAGGTTGGCCTGTTCCCTAAGAAGATCCCTAATGAGTGAAAGAGTAGGGAGATACTGGCCTAAAGGTGATGAGCTGGAAGGGAGAGGTGTGAGAGTGAAGGGTCTACCGCACATAAGTTCAAGAGGGCTGAGGGCTGTGGGCTTGCAGGGGGCAGCCCATGGGCAAGTGAGTGACCGGTGGGTAGGCCAAAATGAGGGGGTGATTTCTGAGGTGAGATCATGCATTACTGCTGTAGCATCCTCTGAAGTGCAGGGAAAAGCCTCAGTCCTGAAAACGTATCTACTAAGGTTAGAAGACAGCGCGTCCTTTTGTGGGGAGAGTAATAGAAGGGCTGAAGAAGGTGTAGTAGGGGTTCATAGCCTATATGAACTGAATTACAGAAATCTAAAAGGATTTGCTCAGCTTGTGTAGTAGGGAGGACATAGCGACTGGAGAGAGTATACCAGTTGAACTTTCTCTGTGCTCCCAATTGTTGAAAGTGTTGTATTTCTTGGAGTGTGTATTGGGATGAGGGTGTAGGGGCCATGAGAAGGACCTGAGCAGGGGAGGAAGAGTGGGGGCCTGGCAATTGAGGAGCCTATTTTGTTGTTAGATCTGCCAGTTTGTTTCCCTGGGCTACGGGGTCGTTGGAGGTTTGGTGTCCTCTGCAGTGTATAACCCCAACCTCCTTTGGGAGTTGTGCAGCCTCAATAGCTTGTACTAGCTTTACTATGGCATAACCTGCCCGGGGGGCAGGCGTGGAGGTGGCACTCCAATCTATGAACCATGTAATGGGAGGTGGGGAGATGTGTGGAAAGGGATTGAGAAAGCGGTCTAAAGTCTCCAAGCAATTATGTTCTAAGCATCGTGAGTGTTTTGGGATGAGAGTGGCTGGATTTTAAGGGAGGGCAAGGTTTAAAGAAGAACTGGGAGTTTTCAATGAAAGTAAGGTGAGTAAGTTGTAAGTGGGAAAGGGAGAGAATTGACTTGGCCTTATGGCTGAGAAGGTCTTGACTGTTTGTTGTCCAAAAGTTAGTTTAGAGCTTTCTTGTGCTAAAAGGATGGCTGCTGCCAAGGGCCCATCCTCGAGCTGTTGTGTCTAGTTGTTTAGAGAAGTATGTAACCAGGGAGAAAATATCTCCTACCTTTTGTCCCAAAACCCCGACTGCCAATCTTTGGGTTTTGGTGACAAATGGGATAAAAGGATGAGATAGGCTTGATAGAGATATAGCTGGGGCTGCGAGGAGAGCAGCTTTTAATCACTGGAAGGGAGAATGAATGGGCTTTGTGGGATCTAAGGGAATGGCAGGAACCCCTTTGGCTGCCCCATAAAGTGGTTTTGTAGCTGCCAAAGTTAGGAATCCATAGGCAAAGATGCCCTGCCAGCCCCAAGAAAGAAAGAATGTCACTCTTTGTGGTAGGAGTAGTGAGTTCAGAAATTAGACTCTTGAACTGAAGGAGAAGAAATTTGGGCCTTGCTGGGGGACACTCGACATCCCCTGGAGGCCAGGAAATTAAGGAGAGCAGCAGTGTGGGCCTGTGAATCCTCATAGGAGGGGCTACAAAGGAGGGGGCCATCCATATATTGTATTAGAGTGCTAGAGGTTAGGAGAAGTTCAGATAAGTCTTGAGCTAAGGCCTGGCAAAGAAGCAGGGGCTATCCTGAAACCCCGGAGGTTAGTACTGTCCAGGTGAGTTGTTGGAAATGACGCATGTCAGGATTAGTCCTGTATTAAATGATATGATCCCTTAGGCTTATAACCAGAAGGATGGGTGTATTGAAAGGCGAGTGGGTAGGCCATGAGGGATGAGTAAAAAGGAGTTTGTGTATGACGGGTTTTAAGCCTATTAGGTGTTTGTTAGCAATGGGGTACTGTGGGACATTAGGGAACAAAGAGGGCTTCTGCAATTTAACAAGGATAGGGGAATGGTGCATATCAATGGAGGGAGAAGAAGCATCCCATACTAGGGATTAACCTTGTCTGATAGGGAGGGGAAGGTGGAAGCCCCAGGGGCCATGTCTGGGTGTGGCCTGCAACAGGAGTATTGTAGCTGGAGTTAAAGTGTTTAGGATAAGAGTCGCTTTAAATTTGAAAAGGATGTCCCATCCCAGTAAGGGGGCTGGGCATTGAGGCATTATTAAGAATTTGTGTGTGAATTGGGTGTGATATAGGGTGCAGGAAAGGGTTTGAGTAATCCGTGGGCAGTATTCTGATCCCGTGACCCCTACTATTGTGATAGAGGACAGGGTTGTTGTTCCTACATATTTAGGAAGGGTAAAGTAAATGGCCCCTGTATTGATGGCAAAAGAGATCAGCTTACCTGCTATGAGGTGAGTTACCCTGGGCTCACGTGTGGTGATCTCTGTGGGGGCCTTGGGTCCAGGGCATTGTCAGTCCTCCTCCTGGGCAAAGCCAAGAAGCTCCAGTAGGGATGGCCATGAAGCCAAAGGCTGTGAGTTGGGGACTGGGCCACTCCCTCTCTGGCGAGTGGCACAGCCAATCCCCCAGTGACCTGGCCATTTTCCGTGAGGCCGGGTTATGACAGTCCTGTGCCATGTGACCCAGTTGACCGCATTTGAAGCAGTTTCCAGTTGGCTTGCCTCTTAAGGCAGCCAGCTTTGGAGTGTGTGAGCCAAGGATAGCAATAGCAAGGAGCTGGTATTTGGCCTGATTTCTTTTATAGTTTTTTGAATATCAGGGGCTGATTGGGTAATGAAATGAGAGTGTAAGAGGGCCATGCCTGCAGGGGAGTTTGGATCTATATGCATTTATTCATGTAAAGCCTCAGAGAGGTGGGTTAGGAACTCGCTGGGATTTTCATCAGATCTCTGTGTGATCTCTCTAAGCTTGTCATAATTTACTGACTTGTGAGTAGCCTTTTGAAGGCTGTAAATCAAGTGTGTGATCACGTTATCCTGGAGATTTTGATCCCCGTGGAGAGCCTGGAAGTCCCAATTTGGGCCCATGCAAGGAACAGCAATGGCTCCCACAGGCCACCTATTACTTTGGGCATGTACCTGAGCCACCATCCAGACCTGCTCCCTGTACATGGACTCAGACAATTCCTTTCATCCCAGCCACTTCATGGAAGGGTTATAAAAAGCCAGAGGTGAGGTGGGGTTGCTACCTGAGGAAGGGGGAGAAGGGGAGGAGTTGGGCTGAGGATGAGCATCTGGAGGCCAGGTGTGGGGAAGAGAGAGAAATGTGGAGGGCTGATGGATCAGAAGATTGATCTGAGTGTGGAAGGAGACGTCGAGCATGAGCTAGGAGAATTTGAGACATAGGACAGTTCTGACAGAGAGAAGAAGGTGTTCAGAGATAGGAAAAGGCCTGAACAAGGAATCTCTACAGCTTTTGCCATTTCGGTGAGTGTCTAAATCGAGTGGCATCTTGTGGCCACTGGGATCCATTGCAACGAGGCGTTTGAGTTTTAATGTCTCTCTGGAGGCTGAGACGTTGTCCAGGAGATAGCCCAGAGGTGTAGAGCACCAAGTACAGTAGAAAATGAGACATTTAGGTTTAATGTCTCCCTGGCGGCTGAGAAATTGGCCAGGAGACAGCCCAGAGGCGTAGAGTGCAGAGTAGAGTAGAAAATGAGACTTTTAGGTTCAATGTCTCCCTGGAGACCAAGAAATTGGCCAGGAGATGGCTCAAGGGTGTAGAGCATGGAGGTTTGGATCATTAGGATCCCGTGTAGAGGGTGAGAAAGGGCAGTCAGTCCTGGTAGAAGAAGAATGCCAGCAAAGGGCATCCCCTTTGGTACCCACCTTCTTTTAGAGGGAAAAGCCACTGACTGGCTAGAGGAGTGTCCTCCAATAGCTGGGGGGCATGAGAAGAGTTCCCTTGGCCAGATGCCTGGGCTCTGTAGAGACTGGAGTCATAGAGAGTAGTCGGGGGAACCTACAGAATTAGGCAGGACAGACCCACTGACTCACCCTGAGTTGAGGCCGGTGTTGGATGCGTTGGTCTGAAACGGCCAAAGTAGAGAGTCCTGGAGGCACCCAGTTTCAGCAGGTCTGGGAAGGGCGGCCAAAAGCCAATCAACCCAGGAGAGGGGATTGGCCTCTCTTTGATAGTCCAGCCAAGACCCTTCCCGGGTTTAGGCAACATAATGAAAGAAAGTGAGCTGAGACGCTGGGTGCCATTCAAGGTTTAGTAAAGGAAAAAATCTGCTGGGCTTTGCCCAAAGTGGGGGGCACCCCAGGGCTGCCCTCAAAATGGAAGGCAGCAGCTAACCTAGGGCAGTGGGAGCTTATATTGGTATGTTGGCACCAAGAGCTGAGTGATGTAATTCCGGGGTGGAGATTGAGTTAGGTCATGGGAATGGAGAGTTCTGTGCATGCGGAAATGCTGAAAGTCTTGTTTTCTCCAAAACCATGAGGCTTCTTGTAAAAGAGAACAGGGCAGGCAAGGGGTGGATGGTGCCATTTTGTACTTAGGCTTGTCTAAAATGGCGCTGGTTATGTTGCAGACCTATTATCTACCACCACTACTGCCTGCCCCTCATAGTTAGGGGGATAACTCTTAGCCACACTTGTGTTCTTTTTTCTTTTTCTTAGTCACACTTTTGCTGCCTGGTCCTACAGTTGATTGGACTAGGAGTAGGCATTTCCCACAAACAAAATTTTGGTTTCCAAAAAGGTAAATCAAGGTCTCTTCACTCTCAATTTGGGACTGAGGATGAAAGAATCCAATCTCAGTTTGGAATCTCTCTTAAATGGAGGAGCTGTAAATCTTGGATCTGTAGGATCCATCTTCAACCTGATAGGTTGCTTATCAACAGCATTTCCCTCTTTTGCCTCATAATTCCATCACTGTTATCAGGGAAGAAAAGGAGGAAAAGGACGAAAGACTGAATGAAAGATCACTGCAAGTGGAGGACTTGCAGAGAGGAGTGACTCAGAGCACTGCTGCCAGAGCTTAAGGGCCAGATTCCAGCCCATTTCAGAGTCTCAGCTGTAGTCCTGCTCCTTATAATAACAAACTCCCTCTTCTTTTTAAACTAATTTGATAGAGTTTCTGTTTCTTGCAGCCAAATGAGTATAAAACAGTACCTCAAAGTTCTTGTATGCCTCCTGATAAAGTTATAAAGGGAAATGTCTTCAGAGCTAGTTCATAAGCCAACCACAAAATCAGTTTTACTATGTTACAATCACCTTTTATGAGTTTGGTGACACTTAATTCAGCAAATATACAGAAAATACTTACTCTGTGCAATGCACAGTGCTTGTCAATGTAAGGAATCCAAAGATTAGTAGGAGCTGACCATTTCTTTAAGAGAGGAAACAATGAGCAAAAATAATAATAGGTAAAAAGTTTCATGACAGAAGTATAAGTAAAGTGCTTTGAGACAGAGAAAAGACGGCAACTTATTCAGATTTTTAAAAAATTTTATTAATCAAATGTTGAAATGCTAACAACATGCTGAGAAATGTGTTATGATCTGAAGATACAGTGCAGCATAAAACTTAATCCTTACTTGAAGGGACTTAAATTTTATCACAAGGGTAAGCACAAGCACATTTGGCAGCCAAAGAATCACCTAACCATATGCTGGGATGGGGGTTGGGGGGTGGGCTGGGATTTGAGAAGGCATCCAGAAGAGGCGATATCTAGATTGATATTAAAAGATATAAAGCTTAAATAGGATTAGATGAAGATGGGCTAGAAGAAAAAATCTCAAATATAAAAGACTGGGGCCGAGCCCGTGGCGCACTCAGGAGAGTGCAGCGCTGGGAGCGCAGCGACGCTCCCGCCGCGGGTTCGGATCCTATATAGGAATGACCGGTGCACTCACTGGCTGAGTGCCGGTCACGAAAAAGACAAAAAAAAAAAAAAAAAAAAAAAAAAAAAAAAGACTGGTGCCTTGGGTTAAATGTCCCCCCAAAATTTAGTCTCCACTGTGACAGTGAAAGAGGGTGGGAAGTCCTATTATGATAATTGAAAGGTGGGGCCTTGAAGAGGTGATTAGATTGTAGGACGTGCCTACTGAATGGATTAATAATGGGGGTAAGGGGCATGATTCTGAGGGCTTTAAAAGAAGAGCACATGAAAAGTTCTCTCTCTGCTATGCCATTTTTTGCCATGTGAAAATGGTTACTGGGTCACCGTTGCCACCATCAAGGCCTTCACCAAATGTATTCCCTGGACTTTGGACTTCCCATCCTCTGAAACTGTAAGCAATAAAATTTGTTTTCTTATAAAATACCCCGTTCTGTGTATTTTGTTATAAGCAACAGCAATGAACGGTATTAAGACATTTCTTTAAGCAGCATTAGATACTCAACACTCAGATTCTGTTACTCTTCATTTTTTTGTTTTTCTCTTCTCAGTCTTCATCCTGAGTTTCCTTCCCTTCCTTTCCCTCTTCTCCTTCCCCCCCGTTCCCTTCCCTCTTCTTCCTCCCTTCCCCTTCCCTTCCCTGATTGGAGTGGTTTTAACTAACCATGACATATCTTGAGACCTGAGCTGTGGTCAGTGAGTCTTATTGGCCTATCTGAAGTCTGTGTCCTCCATTGAGTTTCTCTGTCACCTAGTGTCAGGCTGCAGTGGCCCCCATCCTCCAGACAGTTCCATTGCCACCAGCAGACTAAATGCTCTTGTGGCAGTCACACCTCTCCTTGGAGGTCCGAATCTCAGCTTTAGTTGGGGAGATGCCCCTCTAAATTTCTAAATTTCCTTTCTTATACACTCTCCATTGGCTTTATATGCAGGAGCTGCCATCTGCAGTTGCTATTTCTATGCCACTTAGAGTCCTCTTTTATCTCTATTAGTAGTTCACCACATTTTACTAAAAAATTGTTTACATTAAACTTCCCTGTTTAAATAACTGGTATGGTTTTTGTCTCCTTATTGGACCCTGGCTGATATAATAAGGCAAAAGGAGGAGTTGGGAATGACCCAATGACTCCACAAAAAGTACAAACCATGATATAAAATAATTA
This sequence comes from Cynocephalus volans, assembly GCF_027409185.1. Taxonomy (NCBI): domain Eukaryota; kingdom Metazoa; phylum Chordata; class Mammalia; order Dermoptera; family Cynocephalidae; genus Cynocephalus; species Cynocephalus volans. The sequence goes on along the minus strand of NC_084468.1, from coordinate 95,531,715 downwards.
TATAATTTAATTTCATGTAAATTAAAGACTTCTGTTCTTTGAATGATACTATTAAGAAAATGAAAAGGCAAGTCAGTTCAGTAGAAAATATTTGCGATACATATGTCTGACAAAAGACTTGTGTGCAGAATATATTAAGTATCTCAAAAATAGGAAGACTGTATTAATTTGCTAGGGCTTCCATAAAAAAATACGAGACTGGGTGGCTCAAACAACTGAAATTAATTTTCTTACACATCTGGAAGTTAAAAGGCCAAGATCAAGATGTTGGTAGGTTTAGTTTCTTCTGAGACCTTTCTCATTAGCTTGCAGATGGCTCCCTTCTCATTGTGTCCTCACACAGTCTTTCCTCTATGTGCACATGTCTGTATCCAAATCTCCTCTTCTTATAAAGACACAAAGACTCTTCTTATAAAGACACTTGCAGATCACAAGTTCTGAGTGTTCTCCCTATTGTAATAGTTCCTCTCCTCCTATTGCAAATTTCCTTTTGAATAAAGCCTCTCCTTATCCAAGTCCAGATTTATTTTCACTTGCCATTTCTTTCTTTCTTACCATGTATACAGTGGGGCAATCTAATAAGAATTAAGCAAGTAAATAGACAACTGCTGGGCTGGCCAATTAGCGCAGTTGGTTAGAGCATGGTGCTGATAACACCAAGGTCCAGGGTTCCATCCCTGTACTGGCCAGCTGCCAAAACAAACAAAAAAACAAATAACTACAACCCAGTAAGGTATGTATTTTGTAGGGCCTGCTCCATACTTTTCAGGGCCCAGTGCAAAATGAAAACTCAGGGAGCCAGCGCTAGCATAAAAACAGACACTCAGACCAATGGAACAGAATAGAGAACCCAGAAATCAACCCACATACTTACAGCCAATTGATCTTTGACAAAGGCACCAAGAACATACATTAGGGATAGGACTGCCACTTCAATAATTGGTGCTGGGAAAATTGGACATTCGTAAGTAGGAGAATGAAACTAGACCTTTACCTCTTGCCGTATACCAAAATCAACTCAAACTGGATTAAAGACTTAAATATAAGACCCGAAACTATAAAACTACTAAAAACATAAAACTATAAAACATAGGGGAAACACTTCAGGAAGTAGGACTGGGCAAAGACTTTATGAAAAAGTCCCCTAAAGCACATGCAAAAAAAGAAGAAGTAAAGAAATATGATTATATAAAACTAAAAAGCTTCTGCACTGCAAAAGAAACAACAGAGTGAAAAGACAACCTGCAGAGCGGGAGAAAATATTTGCAAACCATGCATCTGACAAGGTATTAATATTCAGAATATACAAGAAACTCGAACAACAGTAAAAAAATTAGTAATCCAATTAAAAAATGGGCAAAAGAGCTGATTAGGCATTTCTCAAAAGAAGATATGCAAATAGCCAACAGACACATGAAAAAATGCCCAACATCACTAAGCATGAGGAAAATGCAAATCAAAACCACATTAAGTTATCATCTCACTGCAGTTAGACTGGCTATTATCAAAAAGAGAATAACGAATGCTGATGAGGATGCAGAGAAAGGGAAACCCTCCTACACTGTTGGTGAGACTGTAAATTAGTGCAGCTATTATGAAAAACAGTATGGAATTTCCTTGAACAACTACAGACAGAACTGCCATATGATCCAGCAATCCTACTGCTAGGTATATACCCAAAGGAATGGAAATCATCATGTTGAAGGGATACCTTCACTCCCACGTTTATTGTAGCTCTATTTATAATAGCCAAAAGTTGGAACCAACCTAAATGTCCATCGAGGGATGGCTGGCTAAGGAAAATGTGGTACATATACACAACGGAACACTACCCTGCCATAAAAAAAATGAAATTCTGTCATTCACAGCAACATGGATGAGCTTAGAGAAGGTTATGTTAAGTGAAATGAGTCAGGCACAGAAAGAGAAATACCACATGACCTCAGTCATAAGTGGGAGCTAAAAAAACCCAAACAAATAACAAATAAACAAATAAAAAAGAAAGAAAGAAACAACAATCACAATAATATGTTGAACTTTCAAAAGGAGAGAAAGAACTGAGATTACCAGAGGTGGGAAAGGCAGAGGGGAAGAGGAGCCTAGGTAGAAATTGGTAAAGGGATGCAAAAAACCATTACAATGTGTAATACTGAATATACTAATTACCCTGATTTGAACATCACATATTTCACCCAGGTATTGATATTCAACACGGTATCCCACAGATATGTACAATCAATTATATTTCAATAAAAAATACAAACAACAAACAAAAACCAAAAAGAGCCGGGCAGAAGTGCCATTAAAGTTACTGAAATATGTTTTCCATTTTCTTCCATAGTCTATCTCAACTTGTTATGCTTGTTTTTACCTTTTATTTAATGCCCTTCTAAATAAAGAAAAATTTTAAATTTTAATTATTGGCATGAATTCTATCATTCATCTTTATACTGTGCAATGACAGTTTAAATGAAAATATAAGAGCATCTAATTCACATGTGGAATCACCAAAATTACACAATTCGTACTTCTTAGCTCCTACATGTGTATGCATTTGTCTCAGTAGAAGGGTGGAAATGCTGCATAGAATTAATTCAATTCTTTTTTTTTTTTTAACTTCTTGATACATGCACATTCTATCAATACTCTACTTTTAGCTTATCGATAAATAAGGAAGGATTAAAAGGCAAAGGAACTGTGAGTTCCCCTATATTTCCCTCTCCTTCTATGTCATTTTTAGGGTAAGTGGTTGGCTAATACTGGGAAGTAACATGAACAAGAAAGAATATGGTAAGGTTCCTTCGTTGCTTGTGTTTCTTAGAATGCTACTGTCTTCTTTTTGCATTCAAAGACAATTCTTGTTTGAATGAAAAGTCCGGCTTCGTGGGGCTGTTAGGCAACCCCCCACTCACACGCGACATGCTTACCCTGTACTCACTTTGAGTCTCTCTGAAACTCCGTCTCTTCCACTGTCACCACCATCCTTGTGCAAGCTGCCGTCGTCTACTAACTGACTAGTCTATCTGCATCCATTCTTGTTCCTGTGATCCATTCTACACACTGCAGCCAGAGTGATCTTCTCAGTATCATATCTGATCATGTTATTCCCAATAACAAAACCCTTAAAGCTTTGAGAATAAGTTTGACAAAACTCCTGAGTCTGACCTATAGACCTCTACACATTTTGCTCTTACATTTTTTTTTTTTTCCAGCTTCAGCTTGCAGAATGCTCCATATAATAAGCACCTCCATCTCTGAACACTGGCCTTGCAGCTTTCTGATTAACCCATTTCTTTTGTGACTTTCTTAAGAGAACTCTTCCTCACCTCCATACAGCCCCTCTTCACCTAGTTAAATTCCTCTCATTCTTCAGATAAAATTTCAAATATCCCTTCCTTATGGAAGCCATCGCTTACTTCTCTGAACAGTTCAAATATTCTAATTGTTCTTTCTCATAGAACCATCTACCTCTCCTTGTAATGCTCATCAAAGTAGCAATTTTATATTTATTTTATGGCTATTTGATTATTATCTATCTTTTCCAGTGTATAAATAAAGGAAAAGAGAAGAAACCCCCTTTTTACATATATTTTTTGTTTTCATAACACTTACTGTAGGAGGTGATTGATCATTTATTCACGAGATTACCTGAATAATGCCTTCCATAACAGGCCATGTCTTTCTTTTTTTCTTTTTTTTCACTGTTACTCTGCCCCAGCTTCCATCTCCAGAACCTTTCCTGATCATACTAGGAATACGATTAATCATTGAGTGAAATGATAGCCAATTGGACCAGACTTGTCCTGCAATCAAAAGAATTGCTGATTTCAATGAGTGCCTAAGTAGCATAGCAAATAAAGATGAATGTCTGAACACTTCATTTTCCTTTGTCTTTCAGATTTATCTTAGTATCTTTCAAAATCTCAGTTGCAGAATGGGTATAATCCTCTGGCCCTCTGAAGTGGGGAGTTTGAAGGATTCACATGATCTTGCTTTAGTTTGCTTATCTGTTTATCTCTTTTCATGCCCACTCACTTATGGGCCCCTTCCTTTTCTGTCACTGATATAGTCCTTGCTGAAATCCCCTCCTCCTTTTCTTTTTAGGCCAGTCTCATAGTGTTTCTAACATCTGGTATGGTTTAAAGGGCTCTTGCCTGGAAATAGAAGTTCTTTCCAGACCATGATATAAATTTCTAGTAAAAACAAATGAATGAATATATAGCAAGAAAGAACATTTCACCAGGAAGTTGCCCTGGAAGTGGGCTGTTATGGTAAAAGGAGGCATTTGCCTGTTATGCAGCCTCAGTAACCTGATCACTCCTGCCCAATCAGGAGCTTTCGAATGCATTGTGGGGTTTGCTGTCCCAATACTCAGCAGACTGTGTGTATTACAATATGTGCATTGGCACTTGTTATACAGCAAGTGCAAACAGCTGGGTTTCTTGCTGCTCCTCCAGTGCCAAGTTATTATTCCTCATAAGACTTTTTAACTGCTTTTGCAGTTAGTAACATCAGTGACTGGGAAATCAAATATTTTATCTATTGGTTTGTTAACTTCATGCTATTTTCCAGATGTTTTCTAGGGTTGTTTCTCAGATGTTGATTTGTGGTGGCGTTGATATTTTCTTTCTATAGCATTTTATTGTTTTTGAGCAGTGATATTTAATTTAGTTTGGGGAAATGCCTTTTCCAAACTCTTGTTTTTGATGACACACAGTTATTTTATATCTTGTGTTAATACCACAAACTACAGGACTTGGCCCGATTATGGACATGACTAGACAAAAGGAGCTTTAGAAGAGCACTGCACGCTTTTATCTTCACTTGTGTTGAAGCTACCAGATGCACTGATAGATTATGGGCCCACAGCATTTTAAAGTCAGAGACTCAGATCCCCTCTTTATTCACAACAAAATAACTGGAACTCATAGATGCTAAGTAATTCTGCCCTGGGCCACACAGCTAGCTTCCGTAAAATCAGAACTAGGAGCAGGTCTTCTAGGTACAGGGAGATGAAAGCTTTTTTCCATTCTTCTCACCCAGAGGCATAGGTGTGAATTCACTTGACCCTTCAGTGGTGCAAGGATTCATTCATTAGCAAAGAAGTATCTTGACTGCATTTTGAATAGGCAGGACAAACTCCTGCTGCCAGTCCACAGGACTCATCACTCTTTCCGGGTGATGATCCCTGCTGGGTGGCACGCTGCCAGCCATCTCTTCCTACAGGCTTGCATCACTGAGGTATCATATGAATGGAATGACTCTGTGCAAAGCCTCTTTGCCAGGAACTGTTTCCACATCTCTACTCTCCAATCCCCCCGTTCTCCCCACAAGCTCTCTCCCACCACACAGACTCACCAAGGGCCTTTTAAACCTTTCTCCATCCATGGTGGGGAGGGGACGGGACGGGGGGAAGAATTAAGTTCAGTATGCTGGAACATACATGCGAGGCAGAAAAGTTTAGAGAGTTTGACAGCAGTTTATAAATAACTCAGGGTAGATGTTGCTGACAATGGGAAGTATACATGGGAAACGCCATCATTAAAAAAAAATGTATTCTTTGAAAGTGAAGGATGACAGCATACAGACCAAACACCCAAAAGCTTAACAGAAATTTTCACAAAACTGTAGGTAGGCTTACATTATATTACACAAGTTTTAAACTCTGGATCTGGGCCGAAAACATCACCTGCTTTAAGTCTTCAGATAGACACTTAAGAGTTATGGAATAATACAATTGACCAGCAAAACACTTTAAGATTTGGTTGTAATCTATAGACTGTCAACTTGGGGGTAACTGGTAAAGCAATTTGTGGTCTCTTTTTGTCTTTTTTAATTGATGATATTTCTCCGCAGCTAGCCTTCCTGGAGAAATTGAAACACAGCTGCTGCGCTGTAAATCCACAAAGTGAAATAAGTGTTGTCCAGTGAATAATGAGAAGTTTCCCAGAACAGGTCCTCTAACAATCTTGCTTGCCTCCTGTTAAGGAATCCTTCCTTGTGGGCTCAATGATGATGCATGCATTGAGGGCAGTGGGACTCGGGATTCCAAGGCACATTGGGGCAGAAGGAGCCCATAGCATGCTGTCGAAAATTGGACCACATGAGTCAACACTAACAAAGAAGGCCTGGAACACGAGCTTCAAAATCCAAGTCAAAACTCACCCCTACAGGGCCGGCCCGTGGCTCACTCGGGAGAGTGCGGTGCTGATAACACCAAGGCTGTGGGTTCGGATCCTATATAGGGATGGCTGGTTCACTCACTGGCCGAGCGTGGTGCTGACAACACCACGCCAAGGGTTAAGATCCCCTTACCGGTCATCTTTAAAAAAAAAAAAAAAAAAAAACTCACCCCTACAAGAATATTAATAGGCATATTCTTGTAGGAGTGAGTTTTGACTCAGATTTAGTCTTATTTGATTAAATCTTATTTGGTTATGTCAACTCTTTACTATTCGTCATCCTTTCAGCATGCATGCACTTAGATTTTTTAGTGCCATTGTCATGTAACATCTACCAATCTGGAACACGTTCATGGTCAGTGGACTGCGGCTCTCCAGTTTGGTGTCACCCTTAAGGGATGCCTTTCCCCCTGGCCGGCCAGGTCAGACTACATTGCACGTTTACTGTACAAGGACATACTGTCTCAAATGGCTCCACCCCCTCTCCATTCCATTCTGTCACCTCTTGGTTTCCAGTGCGGATGCCTCTCTGTGGTCTCGGTTCTCACACTACTCTTCCAGCTCCATGCTTAAGGTAGCTCTCCTGACTTTCGAGTTTGTTTGTCCTCTCCTCCGCATTTTTCTCTCTCCACCTCGGCTTGAAGCATTCACAGTCTCAGGATAACGTGCCCTTCCCACTTGGCTTCACCCTCAGGACTTACCAACCATTTTCTGCCCTTTGGGACAGTCTTGCCACTGATGTGTCTCAGTAAAGCCCAGATACTGTTTAAGAAGTGATGGTGATGAGTAGCATTTTTTCTTTCTTTCTTTCTTTCTTTTAGTTTTTTTCCCTTTCTTTTAAAACATTTTTTCATTTATTTATTTTTCTGTGAGTAGCATTTTTAAAAGAAGTTTTCTAATCAAGGAGGTGAAAATAAAGACAGTTCGAATATGTGAAGGGGAGTGAGAAGGTGGATAAACTCACCTGTTCAGATTATTCAACTATTCAAAAACACACATTCCTCAAGTGCTCCAAAGGAATATAATTTGATAGTATCAACATGTTGCTTTATTACAATGTTCTGTATTCATTTGGTATGTATATTCCATTCGCCTATTAAACTCTTAGCTTCTAGAGGGCAGGGACTAAACTTTTATTACTCTTATTTCCCTTGTTGAATGGGCACTCAATTTTTTAGTGACAAACTGACAGATCCCCCAAACCAAGACTTGCATGTCAAGAAGTGTGAGCTGTGACTTACGTACAGATGTCACAACCTATTTTGAGGACGATTTCTGTGGATTGTAGACCTGGTAATTCATACTGTGTGGGCATTATCCCGTCCACCTCCCTCCTCAACCCCAAAACATTGACATTTTATTCAGGTGGAATTCCATTAAAGTAAATATCAAGTAATGACTTTATCAAGAAAACCAACACTGAGACCTTTAATTAATAAATAATATTATTTATTAATTAATAAAACCGGTGTGTGTGTGTGTGTGTGTGTGTGTGTGTGTGTGTGTGTGTGTGCGTGCGTGCGCGCGCATGCATGGTGGTATGGTGGCACGGGCTGGGGAAAAATTGGAGTAACGATGTCAAGAAAAGCAATATTTCGTCTTTATAGGGGGCCTGTGGAAGCAGGAGGGGGTGGTTGTTGCTAGGCCATTTACCCCTTCCCTCTTGCACTGCTTAGGGGCCTTGGTAGGTGGGCACCTTACCAATACTCTACATTTCTCTCTCTACCACTCTGTTCTGTCTCTGCTGTAGCTCAGATCTTCATCATCTCAGACCTAGGTTATTGTTTTGTTTTGTTTTTGTTTTTGTTTTTGGCAGCTGGCCAGTTAGTTCACTACTGAGTGAACTAACTGGCCAGTGCTGGGTTATTGTTAATAGCCTCTTAATTTATTTTTCTGCTTCTAGTTCTCCTTCATCTAATCCATCAAATACATCCTTGTGAGATTAATCTCCTCTGGGCATGGGGCTGTTTGTATCAATTGTTTAGTCATAAATATCCAGTCACTTTCATTTATTTAAATTTCCTTCTCTACCTTAGTTCAGCATTCAACACCATCCATGATCTAGCTCTAATCTAGCTTTCCCACTCACTTCCGGGTACTCTCTTCAGGCACGTTCTCTTCTTGTTAAATGGGATCATTTACACGTTCCCCCCAAACTTCCAATGCCTCTGCCTCTAGGCTATTCCAAAGCTGGTTGCCCTATACTGTAGTCATGTATGTAAATCTTTCCCATCTTTCAAGGCCCAGTTTAAAAAGCTGCCTTGTTCATGAACTCTTCCCTGAACATCCCTCTGGAAGTATAATGTGCCACCTCTGTTCTTCCACAGTATGTTGTGTTTTTATACTTCTTGGGACACCTACTTCTTTCTACCTTTCGTCTTTCTTCTACATATATCTGAACTGATTGATTAAGTGCTCTGGGCCAGACAGCCTGAATTTTTTTTTTTTTTTTTTTTTTTAAAAGATGACCGGTAAGGGGATCTTAACCCTTGACTTGGTGTTGTCAGCACCACGCTCAGCCAGTGAGCGAACCGGCCATCCCTATATGGGATCCGAACCCGTGGCCTTGGTGTTATCAGCACCACACTCTCCCAAGTGAGCCACGGGCCGGTCCGACAGCCTGAATTCTAATTCCGGATTTGGTAATTTATGTGATCTTGGTTATTGGCTATAAGTCTTGGGTTCTTCACTGGTAAATTGTTAACAATCATAACTACCTCCTGGGTCTTTTGGTGAAGATTAAATAAGATAATGAGTGTAATACACTTAATACAATCTGGACACAGTAAATGATCATGAAATTATGAGTTATGTTTATTATTATTGCTATTAATTTCCTTTCTAGACTTTAACTTCATTGAGTGTTAGATCTCTGTTCATAGCAAGGGTCAGCAAACTTTTTCTGTAAAAGACCAGATAGTCAATATTTTAGGCTTTGCAGGTGACGTACCTCTGTCATATATTCTTTTCTTTTTACGAGTTCTTTTTTGGGAGGGAGGCTGGCTGGTATGGGGATCCAAATGCTGGACATTGGTGTTATCAGCACCACTGCTCTCCCAAGTGAGTGAACCAGCCAGCCCTTTCTCACAACTTTTAAAAATGTAAATTCATTCCCAGCTCACAGGCTGTACAAAAACAGGCCACAGCTGTCTGTAGTTTGCCTGTCTCTGTTATATAGTCCACAGTGCCCAGATCAGTGCTTCGAAGTAAACAGAAGTTAACTGAGAAGGTGGGCTGGCTGATTAGCTTACTTGGTTAGAGTGTGGAGTTATAACAAAAAGGTCAACAGTTTCCATTGGCTGCCTCCCTGCCTCTGTCCCCAAAATCAGTTAACTGAGAAATATTGTCTGATTATCTAAACAAGCAGTTACAAGATTGAGCTCTATAGGAGTGCCTCTGTTCTTTTTTCACCTTTTGCAAATGACTCCACTTTGCTCCTTTCCATCCTGCACTATTCTAAGTCCTGAATATTTCCAGTGAATCTCATTTAGGAACTAGCAGGATGAAGCCCCCAGAGCATGGGGCCAAGGGTGAGTTGTCAGTTTGTCTTTAATCCAGTCTAGCAGGGGAGTTGTACAGTGAGTCAGTGAAGTTAAATTATTCTGGGAGAAAAAGTGGTGAGAGTATTGGAACAATATTAAATACTGTATTATTGCATTTAGATGCAGCTCTTTCTGTTTCTTCATGAATGTGTAAAATTCTCACTCCCACGCTGGTTTTAATTGAATGTCTGACAGAGCCAGCCTTACTGTGGCCAAAGAAAATGAGAATGTTGGTATTAGCATACCTTAAAATTTTATTTTTAATTTGAATTGACACATTGTAATTATACATACGTATGGGGCACAATCTGATGTTTTGATACACATATATGTTGTATAATAATTGGGTTAGGGTAATGTACCAATCACCTCATAGCATAGCATAGCATAGCTTTTTTTCCTTGCTAAGTATATTTACATATCAACTCCTATGATAGCGTACATTATTTTCTCTTTTGTGCCTTGATTTTATCATAACAGCATCGATTACCTCTATAGGAATCTTTCCATAGACATACAGGAATGCACGTGAGAATGATTGGCTTACTCTGAGAGTTATTACTACTGGAAATTCAAGCATTAGCTCTGCTTCCCTTAGAAAGTCTATTTTAGAAAATAATTAATGTGACATACTAACTTCGAAGCACAGGCTGTGTGTGTATCTTCACACTCATTTAAAAATACTTTTATCTTTACACAATAACTGTGAGGCTGATTATTGTTCTTTACATTAAAAAGGCGAAAGATTTATGCGATCTGAAGAGAAACCAGAGTATGTTCTTTACATTAATTAACTCTGTAAGTTCACATGTTTGTTCACCAGAGCAATATCAAGAAATAGAATCACTAGCAATATCCAAACAAATTATATTCCTTAAAATAAGTCAATTTCATGCTTTGAAGGTAGTGAAATTATTCATCACTGAGAAATACCAAAATGTCCACTAGGTGTTGCTGCTGTACCCTGAATTAGCCAAAAGAGGATCAGGAAATGCAAAATATTAATAACTACACTCACAAATTTATTATCATGACTAAGCAATTGTTATTGGGAAGACAAAACAATAAGTGGTACTTAACTTATTTTTATATAATTTTGATGAAGCTGTCATTTGCAACTTTGTTTCATATATGGAAAGAAAAATATCTTAGGAGAGAAGCTAATAAGTCAATGCTAATGTTTTATATTTGAGAAAAACAGTCAAAAGGAATATATAAAAATAGAAATTTTAGGAAATGCAAAAAAAAAATACAAAGAGTGTGTACATATATATGGAGACTTTAGACAATGTCATATTTTAACAATGTTAAAAACTTTTGGTTAAGATAACATCTATTAATCTGGGAATCTGGTAAAATTCTGTAGCAATCAAAGCAAGCCTTGAAAGAATGAAAACCTTCATTTTGATTCTGGCTCAAAATTCAAGCTCTACTCATGTTATTTCCAGGCCTATAGAGTAGCAATAGTTGCCAAAATATCAAGCATAAACTGTAAATTTTATGAACCATTGCTTTCATTTACCTTTTAGAATTGAGATGTTGAGAGTTCTGTGATCTTGTTGGTTATGATAATACCCAAGACAGAAGTTTAAAAAGGCTAGGAGTAAGATCATGCCTGCTGTTGGTGTAGTCGTCACAGTTGTTATATAAAGGCGAAGTTAAACAACGTGGAATATTTCTTTTAACATTAGTTTCCATTTTATGCAACCCATGGGGAGTGAGAGTTCTTCAAACTGTAGACTGTGGACCTTTCTCCTCCTAAGCAGTGAAGCCCACAATGAGAGTATTACTCCTGCTCTGGAACTTCCCTCTCATGGAACAAATTTGCAAGGTCTGTGGCAGTGATTCATAGTTCAGGAAAGACACACCTTCCAGTAGCAAAGATGAAGAAGGATATTATATGTTTAGTCTTTGCTATTTTTATACTTCTGGTTTTCAGTTAAATTGTGACTTACAATCATTTGGTTTGGTGTTCACCAAACACAACCTCCATTTGAGTCAAAGACTCATTTTTTCAAACTTAAAATGAAAAGAATCTATAGGTTCTTATTTTTTCCCTGTAATGTTTTTATCATTTTACTAATGCTGAAAGTCTATACAATAGGCTTAGACTCATAGCAAACAAAAAATCAGTTTCACAAGAATAGGTAAATAGCAGTTAGTGTTCTCATTAAAAATGAACAAACATAAAGACCAAATTAGGATTTTTTTCCTTGGTTCTTGTTTACAATATGCACTAAAAATTACTATTGTACTTAGGAACTATTTTAAGATTGAAGTTTACTTTAATGGAGCTGAAATATTTGAACTTTCTGGTTGTGTCATATGGTAGGGACCTTGTGCTATGTAAAGATACCGTTTATATATTTGATTGTGTGTATATTTCTTTAGCATCTGCCTCTCCCACTGGAGTACAAACACCACAAGGACTATTTTGTACAAACAGTGTCTATACAAATAAGTGCTTAAATTTTTTTGTAGAGTGAATTAGTAAGTGATTAAGTGACGATAAGCATTACTGGGTTAAATAAATGAAATACCTACCAAGGCCAAATCCAACCTTAGTTATAAAAATAATTTCTGGGGCTGTCTGGTTAGCTTACTTGAGAGAGTGTGGTGCTGATAACACCAAGGTCAGAAGTTCAGATCCCCATACTGGCTAGCTGCCTAAACAAACAAACAAACAAACAAACAAACAAACAAACAAATAAATTTGTGAACTGTGAGTCATCCAGAATACTAAAATTGAGTGCAAAAGTCCATTGGTAGAGGAAGCATTTAAGATGCTAAGGTACTTTCCATCTTGGTTGTTTCTTAACTTTTTTTTTTTTTTTTGGCAGCTAGCAGGTATGAGGATCTGAACCCTCAGCCTTGGTGTTATAAGGCTGTACTCTAACCAACTGGGCTAAATGGCCATCTTTGTTTCCTAAATTTTCTAGATCCTTGATTGCTCCTCCAGAACACAGTTTTCACATACCTTGTTTCCTGACTCTGCTGTTTCATGACAATAAACCTGACATTTGTATAACGGCAGCATAATGCTTTCTGGTTTCATCTCCAGTCTCTAGCCACACTAGATAAGTCAGGTCCACTAGAACACCAAGGGATTTAATTAATGCCAATAATTGTATCTCTTGTGCTTGGTTCTGTGCTAGTATTCTATATACACCATGATGTTTTATTCATTTGTGCCTTTGTCAATTCCAGTTTTTCTACCATAAATGCTTTTCCCTTCCTTCTTCACCTGTGTCACTATTACACATTCTTTAAGACCATCTCAGGCATTACCTACCCCATAAATCCTTTCCTAAGCCACAAGGCTAAAGTCCCATAAGCAGCTACACATAGTTCTACTAGAAAATTTAGTACATTTTGTTTTAGTACACATAAACATATCCCCCACTAGACTATGAGGGCTCCTCAAAGTAAAGCAATCGGAAGCAATTTGAACAGAACTACACCCTATTTTCATTATCAAATATAGGAACCTACCTGTGTCTCTACCTAAATATCCTGTCTCACTTCTTAGTACAATGGATGACCAGCCATCGATTCATCTAAGGCCAGTCCATCTGCTCGGGAACTTCCCTCACGCTTGATTTATAGTTTGTCTAGGTGTAAAATGCTACTTCGAAAATGATTTTTTTCCAGAATTTTGAAGGCATTGCTTCATTGTCTTCTTGTTTCCAGTGTTGCTGTGAAATCCAAACCATTCATATCATTTCTTTTAAAAAATTTATTATTAGCATATTCATTCTCACAAATTGTGATATTTCTGTATGCCCTTTGCCTGACCTATCACTTCCCAAGCCCCCTCCCTCCATCCCTCTTTTCTAGTATCCTTAGGTTTGTTCTCTCCTTTTTATCATAGAAAATTTTAAATATGTTCAGACGGAATAATTAATGGGTCCCCACATAAGCATCACCATCATGCTGCTTCCACAATTATCAATTTATAGCCAATAATGTTGCATCTATAGCCCACACCCCCATTTCCTACCCAACTTTCAAATAGTTCGAATCAAAAGCCAGAATTATACTGTTTCATTGTAAATATTCAATACTTACCTTTAAAAGAGATAACAGGTCAGTTTTCTGATCCTTTGCATATAATTTGTTTTATTCTCCCTGAAAGTTTTTAGGAAATTATTTTTCTTCCCAGAGTTCTGAAATTTTACAATAATTTGCCCCTTGTGCCTATTTCTATGAGCTCTTTCTGTCTATAATCTCATGTTCTTTGGTTCTAAGAAATGTTCTTAAGTTGTTTCCTTGATTATTTCTTTGCCTCATTACTCAGATGTTGGACCTCTTGGTATGGTGCTCTAACTTTCTTTTCTTTCTATTTTTCATCATTTGAACTTTCTGTTCTACTTTTCTCAGAGATTTTCTCAACTTTATCTTTACCTGTCAAAGTTTTCATTTCTGCTGTTATATTTTTAATGTCTTAGAACTCTTTTCTATGTCTACTGAATGTTTCTTTTTTATGGCATGTTGTTTTTATTTCATGGATGCAATGTAATATCTCTCTCTCTCTTTTTTTACAACTTGATACATTTTTGAAGTTTTCCTCTCCTCCAAAGTTGCATTTTCTTGATTTCTTTGTTTATTTTGGTTTCGATCTACTGTGGTAGAGGCCCTCTTCATTGGGCTTGTAATCCCTTTGCTCTCTACTCATGATCAAGAAAGGGTGAGACTAAAAAACGGATTGACTCACTGAGCCTGTGGGAAGGACTTAACTGAGCTTCACCGGCCATTTGCAGGAGTACCTCTGAGGTTGGTATCTTTAGTTCTTGCTCTTGAACAGGTCAGATTCTGCAGAAAAGAGTTTTTCAGTTTCCTTTCTGGAGGGGAAATGTGTTGGGGAAGAAGCTTAGGGGTGTCTGCATTCAGCACTAGACATGTGATCACTAGCCATGGTTTCATGGCATCCTTACCGTTTTATCTTGGTTAGGTAAAGAATTTGGGAATCTAAGTGTTTTCCAAACAGCTTTTACCCACATCTCCTGATTTAGGAATGCTCTTTCACACTCAGTTTCAGATTTTTCTGTTGTTGCCCATTTCTGATCCGTTTGAGCACTATGGTATAAATTATGTTGGTTTTGAACTTTCCTTTCTGCCAGCTAGGGATTCGGGCTTCTTGCTAAGTTAGTTATCACACATCTATGTGCTTTCCAACTTACAAAATTTTGTGGCTGCTGTTTCCTCTACTGTTTTCCTCACACTTGTAGATTTAGGTATTAAAACTCATTTATTATATTTTTGTCGGGTTTTGAGAGGGAGAAAAATAGGTGTGTTTTCTCATATAATCTTAACCTGGAAGAGTCACCTGGAAGTTCACCTTTATATTAAACAATGTTTGATTAAACAAGTTAAATGTTTTATATTAAACAAGTTAACATAAAACAAGTTATATTATACAAGTTAACCTGCAAATTCACCTTTATATTAAACAATGGTTGTGGAATGTAAGGGCCCTCTTTGTTTAAACCTTAAAATTCCACAACCATTGTTTAATATAAAGGGGAACCCTGTTGCTCATGGTGGACTTACTGGTAGGATTTCTGGGAGCCAGTGAAGCCACCAGGACCCCTGTACTTCTTGGATTTGCAGTGAGGGGAGTCAGTGGCCAACTGGATGAGGATAAGGATGTCTTTAATTTCTTTCTTGGAAGCCTCATTCACATGTTTCTGGTAAAAGGCTATGGGCTTTGCAGATGGACCTGCAGATTTCATAAATCTGGGCCATATGGCCACCACCGTTCACAGGGGCACAATGTCCACACTGGGGAACCAGTCTTCGCTCAGAAGCAGAACTAATTCTAGTGGCTTGTACAAGTACTGCAGTATGCTTGGCTCAATCACCTCTGGGTCCATCTGTTCACCTTGTTGAAGCTGTTGGCCCTTTTGCAATGTACCAAGGCTGTGGCCATCTACATGTGTCCCAAGACTTGCACAGACTGCAGCTGGCCCTTGGGTAGCAGAGCTGTGAGTGTAGACAAGACCACCTCCCCGAGCAGCTCCACAGCAGAAGAGGAAGAGTCCCTTTTTGAAAATAACCTCCACTTGATTTCCAGGATACCACGCTTTCCTGTTCTCTTTTTCTTCCTTATCTCACTGGCTACCCAATCAAAAATAATATTTTTGGGAGTGTTTTCTAAATGCCAGGAGCTGTTTAAGATGATGGCAAAACAATAATGAACAGAACAGACAAATTTCTATCTCATGGGGCATATAGTTCCCTTTTCCTTTGTTGGATTCTTATCCTTTTTCTGACCCTTAAATTATGAAGGGCAGGGCCGGCCAGTGGCTCTCTTGGGAGAGTGTGGTGCTGACAACACCAAGTCAAGGGTTAAGATCCCCTTACCGGTCATTTAAAAAAAAAATTATGAAAGGCCCCAAGGTTTGGACTTTAGACATTTTCTATTCTTCCTAAGTGATCCAATTCACTTGAATGAATGAGAAAACATTCATTTGAATGAATGAATTGAAATGAAATCAATTCATTTGAAAATGAATTGAAAACATCTTTAAAATGGCTTGAAACATCTTTAAAATCTTAACCCTAAATTTATGTTCCCAACCTTCACCACTTTCCTGAATTCTAATCTCATCTACCTCACTGTCTACTCAACATAATCACGTGATGTCTGTAGTGGGCTGAATAGTGGCCCTAAAGAAGATATGTCTACTTTCTAATCCCTGGAACCTATGACTGTTACCTTATTTGAAAAAAGGGTCTTTGCAGATTTAATTAAAGATGTTGAGATTAGATTTTCTTGAATTATCTAGATGGAGCCTAAATCCAATGATGGGTATCCTTATAAGAGACATACAGAGAAAATAGACACAGAAGAGAAGTCATTGTGAAGATGGAGGCAGAGATTGGAGTGATGCGGCTACAAGCCAAGGACTGCCAAGGAATGCTAGCAGCTACCAGAAGCTTTATTTAAAGGGAAGACTGGCAACAATCTAAATGCCTGTCCATAGGATATTGGTTAAATAAAATTATAGTTAAGCCATTAAATGGAATACTGTGCATTGGTAAATGAAGAATGAGAAAGCTCTTTATATGTAGGAATGAAATAATCTCACCTTAAATGAAAAAAGCAAGTGCAGAACAGTATATGGTGCGCTACCCATATGGATTTTTTAAAAAGTCTACAAATGTATATTTGCAGCAGTAAACATAGACAGTTTGTAAGGATACACAAGAAACTGTTAATAATGGTTGCCTTTGGGGAGTGGTTTGAGGGAAGATTTGGGAGTCTTTTCCCTACCTCTCTTTTATAAAACTTGAATTTTGCATCATTTGAATCTATTTCCAGCATTAAAAGAAGTCATGTAATTACCGATACCAGTGAAATCTTCTGGGAATGCTGAAGTTTTAGCTTACAAACTTATTAGTTCTGTCTTATAGTTCTCTCCTCCTCCTCCTCCCTCTCTTTCCCCCTTCTCATTCTCCTTTCCCCCAGCATTTTAAAAGGAAGTTTATTTTTAAATACTTCTGGGTATTTTGCAGCAGGAAGATTTTCAGGTTTCATAATATTTCAATATTTAGAAATATTATGAACTAGACTCTATTTCTTAAATATATTTCTGAAGGTGGAAATTGGGTAATAGTATCTGAATATTTTTTGAACAACTTGGAAGCATATTGCTAAATTGCTCCTAAAAATTATACCAATTTATGTTATCACCTGCAGTTAATGGAAAAGCTCCTTTCCTTGAACTCTCATTGGCACTTTTGCTATCATTGTGTATGTGCCAATTTGATGGATTAAATTCATATCTCATTATTTTAATTTGCACTTTTAAATTGTAATAAGTTTGAATATTTTTTCAAAATTATATTGACCATTTGATTTCTTTTTAAATCTTTTTTTAGTATAAATTTACACAAGGAATACATTGACTGCATTCTTACCATATGTGATTGCAACTATATAGAAATATAACAAACACATGGTAATATATGATGTTAGGTAAGGAATCTAACTGTATTTTTTCCAGAGTTAACAAACTTTTAAAGAAAACAACATTTTATTAAAATCCTACCCTTTTGCTACTATTAAAAAAAACGCTTCACTGATTCTGAAGCTATATATGTTTTGGATGCGTCGCTGGATTTGGATTCTTTTTCATTGCTCTGTCTGTCTGGTATCATGCCAGAATTACATTGTCTAGATATTTTTGCTTGAGTCTTAATTCCACTCTTTATTCTTTTGTTGCATAATTGTAAAATTGGAATTTTGAATGGAATTACATTACATTTATAAAAAAATTGGGGAGATTTGAAATTTTACAGCACTAATTCTTTTCATCTGAGAACAAGGTATTTTATTCCCCTCATTTAGAACTTTTAGATTCCAGTAAAATTTTGTATTTTTCTTTATGTTGGCACTACATATTTTTTGTTAAGTTTACTCCAAGGTATTTGGAATTTATAGCCCCTTCCCCAATGGTTAGGTTACTTTATTGCGTTCTTTGTGTCATATTATATCACTCAGTATCTCTGCAGTGCTCAGCAGTACCTCTGCTGTCTGAATAGCTGATGTGAGCTTTGAATGCCGTAGGTCGGATAAATATTATTTATTCCTCTTGTGCTTGAATGTGGCCACCTCTTATTCTCATTTTATGGCCTGTGGAGAGTTTATAGTGACCTATTGCTGGACCAAGAACCAGAATTTGCAGTAGTTTGCCTCCATTTACATAAACAGCTAACTGTCTAGCTGCCGGCTTTTACAGCGCCACCCCACCGTCAGCACAACACTTGTGCTTCTGAGCCCTGCTTGGATATCTGATTCCAGGCACTTCCTTCCTCACAGTGCTTATCCCCACCCAGGGCCCCCTGAACAACCCTAGAAAAAGTCAATTGTTTCCATTTGAACCCAGAGACTTGCTCTTGTATTTATTAAATATCTATATTATATCATAGGACATATAAAAAAGCCTGGTCTTCCATCAGAAAATTCGGGTAAAATAAAATCTTTTCTTTTTCTTTCTTTTTTTTTTTTATGGTGCTAAAATAAACATATAATTTACCATGTTAATCATTTTTAAGTGAACAGTTCAATACTGTACACACTATTATATATGCACATTGTTGTAGAAAAATCTCCAAAACTTCTTCATCTTTGCAAAATTGAAACTCTGTACCCATTAAACAATAGCTTCCCATTCCCCATCCCCTAGCAGCCACCATTTTATTTTCTGTCTATGCGTCTGACTGTTCTAGATACTTCATATGAGTGGAAGCATACAATATTTGTCTTTTTGTGACTGGCTTACTTCACTTAGCAGAATGTCCTCAAGATTCATCAACGTTGTAGCATGTGTCAGAATTTCCTTCCTTTTTAACACTGAATAATACTCCATTGTATGTACATACCACATTTTGCTTATCCATTCATCTGTCAATGGACATTTGGGTTACTTCCACATTTGAATATTGTGAATAATGCTTTTATGAATATGGGCATACAAATATCTCTACAAGACCCTGCCTTCAATTATTTTCTAAGTGTTTTACTAGACTTACCTCATTTGGTTCTTACTACAACTTTATGAATCAGATACTATTAATATCCCAGTTTTACAGATGTGGAAACTGAGACACATAACTTGCTAAGCAACTCCTGTGTTTAACACTACTCTATACTGTTTTCTAAAGAGAAATCTAGGTGTCTTACACCAAGGAATGGAAAATAAAGAAATGAAAATCATGTTTGCATTGGCTGTCTGTAAAGTAAGAAAGAGACATTAATTTTCAGGATTCACCATATTCAAAGAACAATACAGTAAAAATTATATTCAAGTTATATCTATTCTGACAGAATTAATTATAAAGTTGAGAGCTATCCAGATAATTTAGGAAAACATCCTGCTTTTGAGTTGCTTTCAAAAATAAATTTTACTCAGATGATTGCTTTGATATAAGTAATCTAGTAAGGCTATTTCACATTTTCAAAATTAAGCAGACTCTTTGGATCCCTGTACTGGCCAGCCGCCAAAAAAAAAAAAAAAAACAACAACCAAAAAAAACCCCAACTCAATTTCTTGTTTGTGTAAACATAGCCATAATGAAATAGATAAGAAAACAAAAAAGGAGACAGAATGACTGCTCTGTGAAAACCTACTGGAACAGAGCTCCTGTTTAAACTGTTACTGTCTATTTACTTTTATTGTATTTTATTTTTGGTGGCTGGCTAGTATCTACTTACATTTAGGGTATTTCTTATATACTAAAATATCATATATAATGATTTGAAGTATTACTGTAGGAAGGAAAAATGAGCCTGAACAACAGACACTTCACAGGAAAAGAGTGAGTATGGGAAAACTGGTGACGGCCGTCATCCCATGCTATGAATTTCTGGACCAGAGATTTGACTGTCTTAACTTGCATGTATTCCACATATGCTTTTGCAGTATAAATTCCAAAATCTCATGAGAAATGT
This sequence comes from Cynocephalus volans, assembly GCF_027409185.1. Classification (NCBI taxonomy): domain Eukaryota; kingdom Metazoa; phylum Chordata; class Mammalia; order Dermoptera; family Cynocephalidae; genus Cynocephalus; species Cynocephalus volans. The sequence goes on along the minus strand of NC_084468.1, from coordinate 95,511,535 downwards.
AAAAATGTGTTCTGGGGACTGTTCTTTAATAGGTTGTCTATAAAGTAAGTGTGTGTGTGTTGCATATATCTTGACATTTTTTCTTTCATTTTTTTTTTTTTTCAACTTAGCTGCCCATTAAAATCATCCATCTTCCTTAGGTCTTGAAACACTGCTGTATTTTCAGGATCGGGAAATAAATATGTTTTTGTTTCCTGCCCCACAAAATAAATTATTTGAGTTGTTTTTCTAAGCTAAATTGTACTTCACTTCCTTTTAGATTTCTTTCCCATCAGACATTTTTTCAGCTAATGTAAAATTTATACCCAACAAACACATTTCTTTCAAAAAATGTAAAGTTGTTTCTAAGAATACAAATCATTTAATACTTTTTCCACAGAATTATCGTCAAGGTAGATAGAGAATGTTTTACTAAGTCTGATGAGTATTGGTTGTGCAAAGATTTATGCAGCAGTGGATAAATAAGGAACATATTTGAGGCAATTTTAAAACTGTCTCAATTTAAAAATAAGTAAAGTAAAACCCTGCTGCTGAGGGAAATATAGATGGTAGAGCTGAAGTTTTCATGACTGTTACTCTACTTTGATCACATTTAGATTTAGGGTGACTGTACTGGCATCTCATCATAGGGATGTTGATGTTAATATCTTAATAAGTTTAATAGGTTTATTTTGGTTACATGACAAGAACCCAACTCAAATTTGTTAAGATATAAAGGTGATTTTAATTGCTCACTGAAGCCAAGAAAGGGCTAAATAGACAAAGCTGTGGCCTGGGCCTCCAGAACAGTTGGAAGCAGGGCTTCAACTGCTGTCAGCATCTCTGTCACTGCCTCTTTTTCTGCAAGTCTGCTTCCTTCTCTTTTGCTCTAGACCAGATTCCTCCACATGGCAGGAAGCATAGCCCACTGACAACTCCTGAAATCATCCACCATTAACCACTGTACCAGTCACTCTTGCTGCCCTGGCCATGTGCCCTTGGTCCATTCCTGAGGTTCCCTGTAGCTGGGGAATTGTTCTCCAATCTGTCGCAGGCTTCCTACCTGAAGTACCTGCATCCTTCTGCCTGCGGACATTCTCTAGCTGGGGGAGTGGGCTGGGATGGCAGGTAGGACAGGACAAAAGGGCCATATCGTTAATACACTCAGGAGTAAACTTCAGCCAAAGAGGAATGGGAATTGATGCATAACTACCCCACTTTCCTCATTCTTCAGGCCTATAATTGTGAGTTTTGTTCTACAGGCCTCACAAGGTTGGACTGAACACTTTTTATTATTGCTTTCCTCTTTTCCTTGTCTCTCTTCCACACTCTCTTACCATGCTTCTTGGGATCAGCTCCCAAATAAACTACCTTGTTTCAGAGTCTGCTTTCGGGGAAATCCACACTAGGACAACCACCAAACAATAACTGGTTTGGGTTTCCTTTGTGATCCACTGCAAAAACCATGGAGAAATTCTTAGGTTGGACCATCTTGGGTCAAGTGCTTACCTAAGCCAATCAGCTGTAGCCATGTCATGTAGGACATGGTAGCTATCACATGGTAGCTATGGCCAGAATAGGGGATAAAGTATTCAGAGGCAGGGCCTAGGGGAGTGGAGAGAAGGAGCAGGTCAAAGATATAGGAGGATATTATTCATAGAAGGTAGGATATACGAGGTTGTTGGGATAACGCATTCTTTGGGTATGTAGGACAATAGGTATTTTACCCATGAGGTAGTTAATAGCATGTTTTGTCAAAAGTTTGTTCTGAGTAAATTTTTTTGTAACTCTATTTTAAAATAATTTTAAACTTACAGAAAAGCTGCAAGAATAATCAAGGAACTCTCGTATTATCTATTGCCCAGATTTACCAATAGTTTATATCTTGCCCCATTTGTTTTTATAATTCTCTCTCTCTTTCTATATATATATATACACACACACACACAAATATATACAAATATCTCCATATATACAAACATACCAGTATATATTTATATATATTTTTTCTGAACCTCTTGAGAGTATATTAGAGACGAGATGTCACACCACTTTACCCCTAAGTACATCATTGTGTATTTGCTAAGCACAAGGAATTCTCTTACATAATTTAAGTGCAGTAATAAATTCAGGAAATTTATCATTGACATTATTCTACCACCTAATCTATAGTCCATACTTAAATTTTACCAATTATCTCTACAGTATGCTCTGTATAGCTATTTTCCTACAGCCCTTCAGCATACATTGTAAATAATTATCAAGTCTCTTTATTCTCCTTTAATCTGCAACAGTTTTCTCAACCTTTCTTTGGTCTTGGCATTTTTGAACAGTACAAGCCAGGTACTTTATAGAATGTCCCCGATTTACGAAACTGATGTATTTTTAACTGGTGGGTATGTGGGAAGTAGAGAGAGGGGTAGCAGTGAGCAGGGGCTCCATGATAGTCCTGACGGTCAGTTCATTAACTGTGAAGTGGTTTCCATTCTACCTTATTATATCTAGCTCTGGGTAGACTAAAACATGACAGAGACTGTTCATTGATTTAAGCTAGACAATGCAGTATTATTGGAACACATTGGAACATGTGGATGTAATCAAAGTGTCAGTGATGAATTCTTCAAATTATTCTTTTTTTTCTAAATATTGTTCAAAGGTGGTCTCTAACTAAAACTTCTATACAGCAAGTGGGTATGTTGAATATATCAGAAATTTATAGCTGAGTGGAGCTAGAGATTACTTAGTGCATTTCACAGAATAAGAACTGTAGATTTACTGAGCTTAAGAAAGTTGACTTTGGTAGTCAATGGAAAGCCGAGATGAGATCCCACATCATCCTGATTCCCCGCCAAGTGCTCTTTTCTATTCTACCCCAAGTGATCAAAACTATTCTACCCACTGTGGCTGTTGCCTTGATTCCCAATTGTGATTTGGTGGCAATCCAATTTCTGATGGATTTGATTAATCTCATCATCAAACAAATGATGCTTTACCAGGAAAGGTCTCACTTTAGGGGCCACTACCTAAAAGAGGCTATTAAAATTAGGCAGCTCTTTTGTACCTGAAAACATTCATTCTGCCAATAAAAATGCCTGCATAGCTAAATAAGCAATTGTATTAATACATTAATTTCTGATGCTTAGATTTTTATATTTTAGTTATTGTTTTTAATTAGAAAAAGGAGTCTCTATTAATTATATTAATTTACAAACAATGAACTCTAATAGAATGCAGACCCATTCTTCTCTTTAATGAAAAAACAAGTGTTATACAGAGCTCTCCCTTCAACTAGGAGAGGTGGTTGAAAGGCTGTCTGGGGTAGTGGGAAGCTCATTTGCTTTAGAATCAGTCAAATGGATTTTCAAATTCTGTATCAGTCATTACTAGCAGTATGGCTTGGGCAGGTTAAGTAATCTTTCTGTACTTCAGATTCATCCATGTAATGGGAGTAATAAATATCAATTATTTGACTCTGTCTGGTACTGTACGTGCTTACTCTTAAGCATGACAGATGTATTTTAAAGTGTCTCAGGTGGTGTCAGCACTCAATTGATTATTTTAGTGATTATTTTTAACCAGGTAATTGTCCAAGACCTGTGCTATGAGTGGGTAGTAAGAAGTGCCATCACAGGGCAAGGAATGTATAAAACGTGTTTTGTCACTAATGAGAGGAACTAGAGCTCAAAATAATTGGAGACTTTCATAAACAGTTCATACAGTTATTTTTTAAACTTGCTTTGTTCCAGTTTTGAGGCTAACAGTTAGCAGCAGCATCCCCCTCTTCTGCCCCACTTCTCTGGCTGGTTAATTTCATTTTTTTTCTTAAACAACACAACAAACCTCCCCCCCAAAAAACCCCAAAACTTCTTTCACGCTTCGAAGATGCCCACAGATTTTCATTTTCGTAGATTTCACTGGCCTAAAAATGCTTTGGCTAGCGGGTCCTTACAGCAGGACTTGTCCCACACCCCCTTGGGTAGCCATTGCTGTGTTTATGTATGTGTCCCTGCTTCTTTCTTAATTGAAAATGTGACCTAAGTGTCCACAATACATTAATAAAACTAAACATGGTAAAGAGATTTCTTGAAATGTAAAATCTTCTCTATGTCTTTTGTTTTTCTATTAGTTTTCTCATCTCTAAAGCAAATTGGTAAAATAATTTTTATAGTCTTTCATAGGAATGTTTCTTCCCAGGCAGTAATGTCAAGTTAGGTATGAACCACAAAGTTCTGAAAATGGAACCTATAATGGAAACTGCAACTCAACCATGTGACAGCAGCATCGTGAATGTGAAACTATGACACAGACTCAGTCCCTGCTTGAGCAATTGCTCCTCTCTACTCTTTTCCTGTTTGAACAGAAAGGATACCAATTGTATTAGCAATTATCTGTCTGAATCAGCTGGTTTTGAATGTGACAATTTTCTTAGAAAAGTGTTTTATAAGCAATTTGCCCAGCGCATAAGGATCATAGAATTGCTAATTTGGAACAAGGGAGGTCACTGGTCCAACCTCCCAGTTGCAGCAGACACTCCCTCTACAGTCTCTCTGATAGATGGCTACTAGGCTTTTTATCTTGAAATGATAAAATAAGTCATTCTATGGAAAAAGGTGAATTTCTGTATTTTGGGTTCTACAATCCCTTCCTTTTCATTTTAATCATGTCTTCCAGAAACAGAAAATATAAATAAAAGCGAACTAGAACATTGTATTAAACACACACACACACACTCATGAGCTTAAAATACTAAGCAAAAATGTGGTGGTGAGACTGCTGAGTCTGATAATGAGGACTGGACATTTTACAAACGGCTGTCATGTGCTAGGACACAAAGGGTCTAAGAGCCAGGTGTGATTAGCAGGGAGCGCTCAATCACGAGCCACACTGAGTCTCACTCTCCTGGTGTCTTTATTTCAGAAAGAGCCCAGCAGGTGAAGGGAAAGCTGTAACTCCTAAAAATAGAATCAAAATGATAAAAAGTACAAGTAGATTTTTTGTGGCATATTGTAAGCTTTGTTTCTTGGTAGTCTGATGTAGTAGGGAATTTTCTTTTCTGCCTTCCTTTTTTTCTGTCCCTTGGGAGACACTTTAATGATCAATCCTGGCCTGATATTGAACCTTTCAGCCAAAGACTGCTGCTCACGTTGGGCTGCAGTTTCCGCTGGTGCCTCATTTTACACAGGCATGGTGTGTGAGCCGGAGGAATGATCATGGAGAGCCGGGAGGGAACAGCTGTCTGTCACATAGTAAACAGGGACGGCTGCAGATCAAGGCCAAGCTGGAACACATGGCGGCTGCAGGGGCAGAGGAGAGCTGCTGAAAATTGAATCCTTCCTCCTAGCTCCCGACCTTATCACATCGCAACGCCAGAGTCATTCTTAAGGAATTAGAGTTTCTAGTTTTTATTTTACTCCTCACATTTGCTTCTGGTTTTACTCATATAACCAAAAGAAAGCCTAAAAAAGCAAAGAGATTAATATTTCAGGAGTCGGAGTGCAAAAGTCTCCACTGAAACCTCACTGTGTTAACTAATAGGCACACACAGTTCAGTTCTGTTTTCTAAAGCTTGAGTCTTTTCGTGCGAACCTTTAGAAAAATGCTCGAATGCCACCTATTACTAAGCATTGAGCCCATCTTATGTTTACCTTTTATATACACCAGTGGGTCTTAAAAATGAAAGGTTAAGGTTGCTATATGTTTACTTGCTGTTGGAGATGACTTTAAAATACAAACTCAATGACTGCAGAAATGAAATGTTTAGTCATTCCTGAGCACTGATGTGGCCAGAGCAGCCTGTTTACCAGGTTTTAGACACTGACTACTTTCAGGACTCGAGAGACTGTAGTGATTAGTGCTTGCTTAGGGTTGTTCCACCTATTTAGCAGGGCGAGTCTACTCATCAGTTATGGTTTATTGAATACCTTCTATGTGCCAAGCACTCTACTATGTGCTTGAGAGAATTACAAAAGAAGCAGAAGACACACATTAAATTGAGAGAACCAGAGAAAACACAAATAAATAGATACCTGTAAAAATAACAGACAGAATAAAATCAGCTCTATTCCCTAGAGCGTACTCGGCGCCCTTAGTAATGGATGTGTTACTCCCGTTCCAAGGGCACTAGTAACAGATACTATTGGGTGTTCAGGAAATAAAAGTCTTCTTAGTATTTTTTCTCTCTTGTACTAAAAGTGGTAACTGTAGTACCATATTTCCACAGTTCCTAATTAGTAAAACATGCAACACAGCTTTGACTGAGAAATAGCAACGTTCTCAAGTATCAGAAATGATGCTTGAATTAGGCAAAGTCATCAGTCCCAATCATGTGGTGAACATGCTCTGTTTTGGAACTAAATGGCCAGAATAGCATGTTTGGGATTGTGAGGATATTTATTCTTTGTGATTCCATGGATCCAAACTAGGCTTGTCAATTTAGTTAAACTCATTCAGGAAACACTTATTGAGTGCCAGCTACCTGCCCAGTACCTGCTCTAGATGTTGGGGATTTAAGACTGAATAAGAGAGAGGACTTTCTCTCCATGAGTGCAGAGTGTGGGTGTACGTGGGTGAAGGCGGAGGTTTGGGTGGAGTGGGATTAAGCAGAAAATTGAATTACCATATGGCAATTGCTATAGTGATTTTTATTTTCTCCTTTTAGGTTTTGTAGTGGGGTACAGAAGGTTGGAAGCTGTTCTGCTACTAGAATTCCTGCGGGAGAGGGATTGTGAGTGATGGTCCTGTTACTGGGGATGAGCATCGACGGTCAGAGAATGAAGAAACAAAATAGAGTTACGTTGTCTGCTGGAATTCTGAAATTCCGGGGCAGTTAAATTATCAGGCACGACTATAGAATGGAAAAGAGTCTGTAACAACCACTGTCAGTGCCTGGCCCAGCTCCTCCTTCACCTTGTCCTTGTAGTTCAAGCTATGGATGACTTTCGGCAACCTGAAGATTTTCTCTGGCAGTGTGGGGTAGGCAGAATATGCCAGAGATTTTATGTCCCCTTCCCAGCTCTCTTATCAATAGCTGATGAGAGTAGGGGTATAAATACCTCAGTTGCTTCCCTCCTCTGGTAGGATAACTCTGAGACTTGACTCCTCACAGAGTTCTACAGAACAATTAAGCTCCAATTACCCACAGTGGTAACTGGCTTGAAACCACACCTTAATTAGCTGACTTTTTTCTGTCTCACTTCTTTATTCTCTTATTGGGTGACACCCAAATAAACTGCAGCACTCAAAACTTTGTGTCAGGATCTGCTCTGGGAGAACCCAGTCTTTACAAATGATTGTTCACTGACATCCTGGCTGAAAACTAACTCAGCTGGTAATTGATGGAAGTTTTCAGGTGATCCTAGACAGCTGGTAAGGGTAGTCTTTGTTAATCCCTCTCCTCAACCAATCCAATTTCTTTCCTCTGCTTTACCCGAATAAGATAAAGAACATCCATAAGTGAATGTCAGTAGATGACTATTCATGTGCTGAGGGCTTGCCCACAGACTCCTGCCGAGCAAAGCAGATTTTCAAATTTGTTACACATAATCGGTCAAGTTCCATACCATGTAACCTTGCCTTCTTGGCTATAAATATAAATAGATCTGGAGTGTGCCAGTCTATGAATTAGCCTAAATGATGCTTTCATTCATTCTTTCATTCGAAAATACTTATGATGTGCCAAGCACTATGCTAGGCATTGTGAGTATAGTAATGAACAAGGTAGATCTAAACTGGTCCTTTATTAGGCTTTGAATGCAAAGTTTAAAGAGGCGGCAAAAAGGAAACTATGGCAGAAACTGGGAGGTATACAATGAACATATCATGTGGAAATGCAGAAGCCACAGGAGGGAGAGAAGCTATGAGAAGAGCGTAGAGACCATTTGGCAGTGGAAGGAGAAACTGGAGAGACAAAGAAGCAGGGATGAAGAGTCACTACTCATAGTAATGTTGCTACCCTAGATTCTGGACACAAAAGCCTGCTGATGAGACGGCAGCAAGGGTTGTAAAAACTGCATTGGATCCCCAGGACGACCCAGTTTCCAAACTCCATTTGGCCTCTGAGAGCTGGCCCTGCTATAAGTCATGTTCATCCATGTCCTTCAGCTCTGAGATCCTGGTTTCTTATTTTCTGGTGTATTATTATTATTATTTACAACAAACCTTCATTAATTAAGGACACCTGTAAGTGAATTCTTTTTCATTTTAAAGCTAATTAGCACAGAGGTGTAAACATGGAATTCAATTCTCACTTTTAACAGATAAAGAAACCAAGGCCTAGTGAAGGAAAATGATTTTCTGTTGAGGTAAAAACCCTGACTCCAAATTGACAGCATTTTAGACCTGTCAAGAGCAAACTAGAAACCTCACTCACTGTGAAGAGGCCCCAAAACAAGGCAATTTCTAGGATAACCAGCATCCTAAACTGGCATTACATAATAGTTTTCAAACAAAGGTTCATAAAAATCCCATTTATTTCACTAAATTTGCACTGGTCCAATTCATATTTATCAATGCAATCATCTAATTTTCCTATTTATTCTTTTGGTTTGTTTTGCGCTACTCCCCATACCTTTAAGTCAGCAGCATCAGCATCAGCTGAGAACTTGTCAGAGATGCAGATTTCTAGGGCCCATTCCAAACCTACTGGATCAGAAATTCAAGGGTTGAAGTTTATCAATTTGTTTTGATAAGCCCTTGGGGTAACTCCTTTTTCTTTCTTTCTTTCTTTTTTTTTTTTTTTTCTGTTTTATTGTGTAAAAGTATGGACAGTTCAGGTACTCTACCCCCCCACACCCCCCACCACCAATTTCTCCTCCCTCTGGGTAATTCTGATGGCATGCTGAAGTTTGAAAATCACTGCTTTAGGCTACAAAAATATCTGAATCCACTTGCAGCAAATATTCAAAGTATTCCACAGTTAACCGTAAAACAACTTTTAAAAGAAGAGACTCTATTATTTTAAAAATTAATCTCTGATGCTTATTAGGCCTATTTTTACTGTTATTGTCGATGTTGATGCTGATGTGTGTTTGTGTGTTTTTCGGTTCTAGGTGCATCAAATCCAGTGGTGTGCTGGTGAATCTTTGACAACCAGCTCTCTGGAAAAGAGAAAAAGAAAATACTTCATTTATAGATTTGCTAACTTCTGTGATGTAAATACTCGCACCATAGCTGATTTCAAGCTGCCAACATGACACTGAAAATGAAGCTGGGAAGAGATGTGGAGTCAGGAAGAGATGAGCACAATCAACTCTCCAAGGTCAGTACGGGCCCTACCCATTTATTCTAATTCTATGCATTTAAGCATAAAGTTTGGGACATAATTGTACTTAAATGTTAGCTGAATAAATTGTGAAAGAGTAAGGATGTGGACTAGAATCTTATTTTTCGGGTAAGAAAAATTTGACCTGAATGAAGACTTTAACATCTCATACCATTCTTCTTGGATTATTATGATGATGTTCACAAAAGTAACAACAGAAAGAAAATATAAACATGCATTTATATGGAATACATTCTTTAAATGCACCTCTTTATTACATATTGCAACAAATCAGCCTATTTAAATACAGGCCATTTTCAACATATCACTTTATGGCAATAAAACACTTTGTAAATCAATTTTATTATTCCTCCCTGCAGGAGGTAATAGTATGAGTTCCTTATTTTTACAGATGAGGAAAGTAGGGCACAAAGAGATCTTCAAACTTTCACGTAGTGTGTTAATAGAAAAACTGGGATTGGGACTTGAGTCCTGGAGTTTCTCAGCCATAGTTTATAAGGTTATGTTTTCTGAAATGTGTATAATTTAAAATGAGACTTTAATTGGCTTTGGTCTGCAGGTGTGGCTATGCTTTCTACTGGCATAACGGGGCAGCCCTGAGGTTCATCATGATTCTTGCCATGTCCCTTCTTGCCAGCCCTCACTTGCCCAGAGTCCCTGCTGAGAAGGGCCCTTAGAGGGCCATGTTTCCTACCATATTCCTAAAACCATCCATCCTCCAAACCACAGCTGCCTGGATCAGAGGTGGACGCCAGGCCTAGGAGTGGCCAATCAATAGATTGGCCTGTGGCTTAAACATAACAGGGCAATCATACTTCTTCTCTTCAGAATTTGGAATAATAAAGGACGAGAAAATTAATGTGGAAGGTGAAAGTTAAAAGTCATGATGTAAAGGTATGCTGGAAAGGCCATAGTGGACTGTGGGTAAACTAAAGTTATGAAATAGCAGAAATGACTAGTCAGTAGAAGGTTTGACTTAGAGAACAGATATAGTGATTAGATAAGGAAGCAGTAGTTAGAGAAAGGAAAATAAATATTCAGGAAAAATAAATCCACAACATAAGAGACACCATGGTCACGTAGCAATTGGGAGAGATGGAGTAGCCAGTTCTTGTGGCTGCTCTGGCGACTGGAGGCTTTCCAGCTTCTATCCGTGCATATATGGACATGTTCTGCTTCAGGGACAGGAGCTCTGCACTAGTGACTTAGTCCAAAGGGGGTCTGTAGTAGTCACATGACAAGACATCTGGAGGCAGACAGCTCAAGGCTGGAGCGGTGGCTCCATAACATTAACGCCATGCCAAGCTCCTCTAGCTTTTCCCTCCAGCATCCTTGACATCCTCATATTTGCCATCTCATGGCCTCCAGCCTTCCATCTATCTCCATGCCAGAAGAAGAAGAAAATGATGAAGAGAAATGTGTTTTCCACACATAAGTGTCAGAAATATAAAACTTCCCGGAGAAGATTCTGTTGTTGTCTATCTGACCGGATCAGTGCCATGGTTGCTAGCAGCAGAGGTTAAGAAATATAGCTCCCCCTCCCCACTTTTCTTCTTTTTTTAGTTTAGCACATTGCTGCCCTAGATAAAATTGGGAGTACTGTTAATAAGTAAGAAAGGGAAATTGGGTAAACAACTAGCAGTGTCTGCCCAGTATACTTACACCTACACTCCCACCACTTGGGTATCTTGAGTGAGTCTTAAACTAAATTAGAATGAGCATGGAGGTAAGAGGTGCTTATTTGGTCCAGAGGAAGGTACTTTAGTCATCAGCTGTCATAATTCTGCTATGTCCCATTTTGATCAAATATAGTTGGCCTGCCCAGAAGAGTGATATCTTGTATTAAAGCACTTAAAAACCAAACCAAACCAAATTCAAAGCATTAATTGCTACTAACAAATATGGATTTGTTAAGAAGCCATGCTAAACTAACTTTGCTAAAATATTTTTTGAATTAGATTGAAAGACAGGGAATAATGCATATTTGGAGTTGTCTTGATTTTGGCAAGGCACTTAATAAACTCTTTTGATGTCATTATAAAAAGATGGAGCAATTTAATTTGATGGCAGTCGAGTTATCTGAATATAAAGCTGATTAAATATATTTATCAAGTATGTTGACAAATAGATTGTTATCCCAACAAGAAGTCTTTAGAGGTGAACCAATGGACTCTGTCCTGGATTTCACCCTGTTCTGTATTTCTGGTGGTGAGGAGGAAGAAGAGAGAGAATTTCACTGATTCAAAGCTGGAAGGATAGCTGTTAATGACGGGTGAGGAATAAAAACATAGGGACAGAATGGGGTTAGGTTGAAAACAATCACACAGATATAGGAGATAGAGGATCTGGTTTAAGAGCAGTTCATGGGAGAGAAAAAACAAGGACTATATTCCATCCAACCATGATGACACGTGGCTTACTTGCCCCCTCTCCCTTTGTCTTGCTCACTTAGCAGATCCACAACCCAGGTGAAATCCAATACTAACTACCCCACACTTGCACTTGTGGAGCTGCAAGTGGCTGGAGAGAAAGACAACCACATAGGAAGTCCTCACTTTAAGTTCATGACCATGTAGGCTCTTAATGCTGCCACTCCCAGAACCACATAAATGCTCCCGATGCACTAGAACTTTTCCATTTCCTCAGCATCACCTTGCTTATCCTCCTTCTCAGCTGATGCTCCTGCTTCCTACTCAACTGAGAAAACTGAAGCAAGCACAAGAGAACTTGCACAGACCTCTCACCCACCTCTACCCACCCCTCACATCTCCACCCACATATACTACCTTCTGGCTTGCAACAGAGTTGTCTCAAGCGCATATCTCTATTTGCACACTAGATCCCCCCATTTGTGCCTCCAGAGAGACATTTCTTAAACCATTTTACCTTCCATCTCCTACATCATCAATTGCTCCGTATTGGATAATTCGCATCAGCACTGGAACATGCTATTACTATTCTGTGAACTATTTCCAGCTCCATTTGACTCTGAAAATTGTTCCTCTCACTCCTTTTCCGTGGTTCTTTCCCTGGTCTTGAGGAGTTTGCTCTGCGCAGGTGTGCTCCCAGTCATCAGGACTCCCCAGAAGTCCCTCTTGAGGGAACTCCTGCAGCCCTCCAGGGCCCTGTCTCTGGGCAGTCCTCTCAGCCCTGCTATTCTCTCTGTGGGTTCTCGCACTGCCTTGGCCTCCCTGAATTCTCTCTCAACTCTGCCTGCTCAACTCAGGTGCTCCGTTTGGTTTCCCCTTCCCCATGCTGTGGCTCGTAAACTCTTTAGGCAGCACACTGGACAGTCATGGGGAGCATCTCATTTGCTAATCCCTGCTCTTGGGGATCACTGTCTTGTGCTGCCTGTTTTTCAGTGTCTGAAAACCACTGTTTCATGTATTCTGCCCAGTTTTTTAAGGCATTTAAGGTGGGAAGATAAATCCAGTCTCTAGTGCTTCATCATGGCTGGGAGCAGATCCATTCTCCTGACCCACACTTCAATGAGACTTTCGCCCCTAGGACATCCTCTGAACCTCTCTTGTCTGGGTCATCCCTGATCTCTAGGGTGATAAGTCCAGCACTCAGTCCTTGCTTTGCTTGACCCGCCGGCAGCATTTGATACATCTGATTGTGCTTTTAGACGTGGGACATTTTATTCATTTGGCTTCCATCTTCCTCTAAATGCACTAGTCGATCCACCCCAGCTTGCTTTCTTCTTTCCTCCCTCAACCTCTGAGTATCTGAGTGTCTTGGGACTTGGTCCTTGGGCTCCCTCTTTACCCAGTCTACACTCCGTGATGACCTCATCGAGCCCCTGATGTGCCCACATTTGTCTACAGCACAGATTCTCCCCAATTGGAAGTATGTACACTCAGCTTCCTACTCTACATGTCCATTCTCAGGTATAGTTAACAGCTAAAACTCAACGTACTCCAAGCCGAGCTCCTGCTTTCTCCCTCTAAGCTTGCTCCACCAGCAGGCTTCTTCAGCTGTGTTGATAGCAACTCTACCTTTTCAATTGCTCAGGCCAAACACTTTGCAGTAATTTTTGACTCCTCTTTTTCTCTCACACCTCATATCTTACCCATCAGAAAATCCTCTTGACACTACCCTTAAAAAATGCCCACAGTCCGACAGGTCCTCATCCCCTTGACTGCTGCCACTCTGCTCTGAGCTGCCATCATCGTTTCCTACAATGCCACAATAATCTCCTAACTTGCTTTGTCTTCAGCCTGCCAGAGGCAGGGAGAGGGAATCTATTCAAGTCTTTTCTCAAATCAGCATCCAAAATGATCCATTTGAAATACAAATCAGATCATTCACTATCTTGTTCAAAATCTTGCAGGAGCTCTAGATTTTCCTCAGAGTAAAAACCCACCCAGCTCTAACTGACCTGCCTGGCTACCTTTCTGACTTCCTCTTACTGCTTTTCCACTCACTGGGCTCCAGCCACAGTGGCCTCTTTTTGTTCCCAGAGCATGCCACACAGGTCCCACCTTAACTGTTTGAACACGCTTTTTCTTGAAATACCCACAGTTAATTCCCTCACTTCAAGTCATTGCTCAAATATCACCTTCTCAATGAGAACCACCCTGACAAATCTGTTTAATACAGCCCCCTTCCTAACCCTCCCTATCACCCCTCCACCATGCTCACAGTAGGAACATCATAAGTACTTGTGGAATGAAAGAATGATAATGGCTGGTGAGAAAGCAAATGTAATTTTAAGTTACTTTAGTAGAATCACTGTTTCCAAATAAGGAATATGTAGTTTCAATATACTCTGGAGGAATGGTGAAAGTTAAAAATTTTCAGCACTTACTATGTGCTTTATATACATTATTATATCATCGAATAGTCACAGAATATTATAAGGTAGGTGTGTATTCTGCTGTGTGGATGAAGAAAATGAAACAGAAAGGCTAAACAGATTTCCTCTCTCACACAGCTAGGAACTGGAAGAACCAGGATTCAAACTCAGGCAGCTGACTCCAGAACCCATATCCTCACCATTGCACTAGTGCTGAAGTGTATCTAGAGCCAAGTGACTGGGTTCTAGAAACCATGTTGTATGATAGAAGGCTGAAGGAACTGGCATTGTTCTCAGAAAAGAGAACACTCATGGGGCATGGCAAGTCTCCAATGTGTAAAGGGATGAGATTTTTATCTTGTTATAGAAGAGAAAAACCAGAGCTTGCAATACAGACCATACACAACAGCAGATTTTAGCTTAATATTGTGAACCTTTTAGCTATTAGAATTGTACAAAATTAATATGCTCTGCTACTTAAAGTGACGACCTTCTCTATCACAGAAAGTTTACGCAGAACTTGGATGACCATCTCTTGGACGTAAAGTTCTTCAGGTAGAAGTTTGGATTTGACTTTCCAACTTGCAGATCCTGTGATTCACCTGCCCTCTAGCTGGTGGCTTACTCAGATGCTGACGACAGTTGGAGGAAGGAACAGTGTGAGACCAGAACTGCTCACTAGTTTGGGAAAAAGAAGCAACTCATTTCCATTGCCACCCTCTCCATTCCACAGCAACCCTGGAGATGGGGGAAGAACCATTTCTATTTCCTCAGTGTAAAGTTGTGTTCCCAATATGAATGCAGTGAGATTAAACTCACATCACATTGTATTCTGCCCTTATTTGGAAGCAGGACATATGTTAATTGGGCTGACAGGAAAACTGTTCATTGCTCAGGCTGGAGGAAGCCTGATTAGGCAAATCATGTAGCTTAAATTTGAAAAGACTCAGGGGGCACTTCTGACAAGAAGTTTCAAGAGGACACCTCTCGAGGGTGACTGGGCAGGACAGGCTTTGAGGAATGGTGGTGGAGCAAGAATGGAAGCTGGGAGAACCAACCCCCAAATTGCCCACTTCACAAATTTTCCAGAGGCCTGGACCTGCTTTCTTCCCTACCCTTGGTCTGAGCTGCTGCTTGGCAAGCGGGAGGCATCATGGCATAGCCTGTAGTTCGTTTGGGTACCAGTCCGATCTAAGCTCAAATCCTGACTATTCCACGAACCAGTCACAAGACCGTGGGCCAGGCATTTCATGAACTGCTGAATATCAGCCTCAGCATGTCGGTTAACACCTACTTCAAGGGGTTGTTTTCAGGACCATATGGAAGTGATATAGACAAAGCCAAGTATGGTTTTGTTGCTCAGAAATGTTAGTTTTCTTTTCTCTTCTGGATCCAGGGAAGGGAAACTTCTAGAACTGTGCCACTCAAAGGGTGATGCGCAAACTATTGCTAGTCCATGAACTGTTTGTTACCAGTTAGAGATAAGCAGCTTGAGCCAGGCTGTAAATCAGGCGCACTGCTTCTTTCACGTAGGAAGTCTACCAAAAAACCCCCAGCTAATCTGAAAATGTGTTTAATGACCTAGATGTTATATTCTGGTGCAAGTGCCTTATTTCATTGTGGTCAGTAACAAACATTCCATGGACCGGAACATTGAGTAGCACTGTATCTAGAGATACTATAATAAAGATTAAGGACAGACACAGCAACTAGACCCTAGAGACTGAACTGCCTACGTTCAAATCCTAGTTCCACTGCTTAGTGATTCTGGGCAAGTTACTTAACTCCCTGTGCCTCAGTAACTTCATCTGTAAAGTCGGCATGTTAATAGTACCTTTGAGTTGATTTATGTGTAACCTTTAGAATAGAATCCAACATAAAGTTAAGTACCGTTAAGATTTTGCTGGTATTATTATTGGGGAACTTTAAAGAGTTTTGGTCTCATAGGGACTGAGGCAGTTTGATTTCACTCTGTTATAGATTACTTACCTTTCTGTGGATTTTTATTTTTTGTTCCCTCCCTCCCTCGATCCCTCCCTCTTCTTTCTCCTCCCTGCTGCCCCCCACTTTCTCCTGTTGAAGTAGATGACATCATGACCTTTTCTGCTATTTTGCTAGCAGTAAAGTTATATTGAACTCTTAGTGAATTAACTCATCAATGTTAATAATATTTTGGGGGCCAGCCTGTGGCTCACTCAGGAGAGTCTGGTGCTGATAACACCAAGGCCACGGGTTCGGATCCCATATAGGGATGGCCAGTTAGCTCACTGGGTGAGTGTGGTGCTGACAACACCAAGTCAAGGGTTAAGATACCCTTACTGGTCATCTTTTTAAAAAAAAATGATATTTTGGAAGCTCGGCTTGAGTGGATTGTGACTTAAAGTACAAGCCTGGAGAAGATCCTTATATCAATTTTTCAGTGGAGACAAAGAGGTTCTGTGGTTTCCTTGAGGGAGGCAGCTTCGTTGACCTCCTGCATCTGTGTCGATTAGGACGGTGATCTCTGTTCAGTTGACTTCACTCATCTTTGCACTTATTCTTTCTACCCACATGCAAACCACCCGGGACAATCTTTTGTGCACTGGTTCCAGGAATAATTAATTCACTGTCATGTTTTTAAAAATTATCATTTTTAAACAGGGCTGGCTGGGTTAGCTCAGTTGTTTACAGCATGGTGTTATAAGGTTAAAGGTTCAGATCCCAGTACTGACCAGCCGCCCCCCCACCACCAAAAAAGATAAATTAATAAAAAAAATGGTAACATAAAAACAAAAAGTTAAACACTTTTATTAAAAAGTAGGTAATACATGAACAAATTTAATAATGCAGTGTTTCAAGGCAGTTACAGCACACAGGCATTTGTGTCTGTTATATTTTAACTTGCAAATTTCAGATTCTACAACATTCAAAGTCAGCTTTGAATGATATCCATCTTTGCCCATTTAATCAGTTTCTCAGGTGATCTGTTTTTATAGATTGTCCTCTTGGAACAGCACTCCAACTGCTTGGCTTGGTTTCTTTTTTTCTTTGTGTGTGCCATTTGGATGACATTATCCTAAACTTTAAATCTTTCTTGTTTTCACTGAGTAAATAATTGAGGAATTAGCATTGCATTGTTTGGGAGAATTATCTGTGGAATAAGACAAAGCATTCACCAGGTGTCCCATCTCCACATGCATCTTTTTTTTTCTCATATAAGGCCAACTTAATTCTGGAGAGCCCACACATGTAAGTAGATTCTTATGATATCACTAAGCTATCATCAAGCTATCTTAACAGCAACTTTTTGTATATTTTTAGAGAGGATGCAGTTGTTGATGTGCCAGCTGTCACTCTTCCACTTTATTTTCTCTGCCCCAGCCTCTGATCTGTAGGAACTTCTACCCATATTCAGCTGAAGTGGCAACTTTACCCTATTAATGAGTGTGCATGGTGGGGTCACAGGCAATCTTCCCCTTCTCACTGACACTTTACTGGTCTTGTAGGGATAATTTTCAAACTTTAGAAGTTGACAGAAAGTTATTGGAATAGATTTTACTGGTTTTTGAAGTACGCTCCGCTGGCTTTCAGTCAATTTCAGCTTTTATGGTGCTATAAGCATGATCACTTATATGCTATAAATATGCTATAAGAATTACTACTTAAGCAACTAAATAAATTTGAGAGTCTGTGCGTTGGACTCTCAAAATCATATCTTTCTATGATTCTTGGTAATAACCCCAAGTTAACATAATCAAGAGTGCTTGAGAAGCAAAACAAGGCAATTTTAATGATAAAGTAGGTAAAATAGAGTGTTAGAAAAACATACTCATTTGGAAATTGGGTTTCAATCTCTTTTCATGGTTCGCAGAAGATTCAGATGAGGCCAAGAAAAGAACTACAAATAATCCTTTTAATCAACTATGTTTTTTTCCATATATGAAATGAAGATAGTGCATTCTCATTAATAGAAAGGTATTCCTCATTGCAGGCATCCTTGGCGGGTATATCATCCAAACACAGAACAAAGATAATTGTGACAGAACAGTAAAGAAAATGTTGGCTGTGCTCTGAGTGGAATAGCCTGGTTTGGCTCTTTACCACAAACCTACCATCAGACAATTGCTGAGACCTTGATTCCTTTCTTTCCTACGTGTCTCCCCCACAACCAGTCAATCTATCCCCAAGTCCTGCTGACACCACCACATCAATTTTCTTTTCTTTCTTTCCTTTTTAAAATCATGAATATTCATGAGATACAAAGCTAATTGTCACCCCTTGTGCCCATGATGTGAGGGCCAGATTCATACTGGCAGCATACCCATTACCAGAAATTGCATTTGTATCCTGTGTCCCCCACCCAATTATCCCCACCTCCCTCCCCCACATCAATTGTCTTGAATCTGTTCCCTCTGCTTTCCCCACCTCTGCCCCTTAGTCCAGATCATTGTTCTCTCCAGCCTGGGTTCTTGCAATGGCTTCTAACTAGTCTCTCTGTCTCTAGTCTTTGCTCCATACTGAGGCAAGAGGAATCGTACAAAATGCAAACCTGAGGGTGATACTAGCCTGCTTACATCCCCTAGCTTCCCATTATCTTCAGGGTTAAGTCCAAATTCCTTAATGTGCTTAAAAAGCCTTTCCTTACCTAGCCACTGTCCATTCCTCCAGTGTCACCACAAACCACTCTCCCCCTCCTCTTAAGTTCTTTCTATTTCTCAAACTCACCACATATTCTTGTGAGCCATTTCCCGACAGGAGTATTCTGCCCCCACTTTTCACCTGTTGAATTATCTTTCAGGTCCCAAAATGAATGCTGCTTTATCAGAGAGGCAAACCCTTGGACTGGTTAGATGCCTTGCTATAATTTTTTTTTTTAAATGTTTGCCTTCTTTACTAGACTGTAAGCTTCATGAGGACCAGGACCATATTTGTCTTTTTACTCCTACATGCCTAGCACCAAATCCAGCACCTGACACATCAGAGGTGTTTAGCAGATAGTTGTTAAATGAGTAAAGTGACCAGCACGTTGCTGCCTGGCATACAGTAAGCATTTAATGAATGGCAGTTGTGAGTCTACATCCATATCTAAATCTATATCAATTCACACATTTACACATATGTGGCACAGTCAACATTAATAAAATAGTCTGCCGGTACATAATAATAGACTTACAATGAAGACTGTGATAGAAAGGATACAGTCTACTTATTTATTGCAATTACCGAAAGTGTATACATTGACTCTCCACCCAAACTGAAAAATAATCTTATAAATAAAACATGCTCCAGCGCTGCTTAGACTTAAATTTGAATGAGCTTTCTGTGCAGTAGAGGTGGCAGAAAAGTAGCCGTGTAGTGAAATTTTAGCAGTCCATATTATTTGAACATACGCACAGGTTACGGTGAGCAAATGTGTAAGTTATGACTATTTAACACGTACCTGTGGTGCTGAGTGCTCACATTGTGCCTGGGTACAGAGTTTATTTTAAAAGTAGATGCGGTTCCTTGCCAGGTGGAGCTACAGGTTTTGATTTAGGAAGGGCTACAACAAGTCTAGGTTTTGTTAAACCTAAGCTTTACTACAAAGTCCTTCCTGGCTCCCTGGCTTATGTTGGAACTTGGTGGTGTGAAAGGTGAAGGAGACGGTGAAGCAGGAGGTGATGAGGGAGTGAAGTGAGGGGGTGACTGAAAGAGACTAGCCTTCAGCTGCTGGCTTGCAGGTGCTGCTTCCTCTCCAAAGGAAACAGTGGTCTGCATGAGGGAAAACAGATGAGGGAGTTAACAAAATTGCAGGCTGTGACATTTGCATCACTTTTCATGATTGAAAAGTTGAGAACTGAAAAGTGACTTTCCTAGCCAATTTCTTATTGATAAGCTCTGTTTCAGGAATAGCTAATCTACATCAAGTCAATGAAGGTAATTGCTTTCCTTTATTATTTTCTGATCTCAGTGTCAACAGAACAAAAGATATATGCTTGGGAGGCTCTGTAAGTCTACAGCATGTTTTCCCTAAGGCGTATTCACGTTTAATCTCTCAAACATAGAAATGTATTTCTTTCTTAAAAGTTAAAATTAGAAAGATCTCCAAGGTTCAATGTATATACAAATTGAGTAAAGATCATGATTCACTCATTTTCTTTAGCTCGATCAAAATCTGTCAGTTGGACACCATCTTTAAAGATTTCATTGTAAAGGGAAGCTTGGTTGACTGCTCTGTAAAGCATCTGCTCCCCAAGACTCTGTGTAATGTAATTCTGTGTTAGCATGTGTGACGTATTTTGCTTTAGTCTACCTATTGGCTTTTATTGTTCTCCTGTATTTTAATTATTTCAGTGGCATGGTACACAGTCCTTATTAAATGTGGATTGAGCGTGGTTAATAGATGTGAAAAGGATATGCTTTAGAGAATCCATTTACGTATGATCGTAATTAATAAAGTTAGGATCCACAAAACCTAACTTGATGTACCCCTTCTATTCCTAAATAGAGTCATGTGGCCCTGGGAAGTATGGAATCAGTTTTCTTTCTCTTCTCCTTTTGAATTTTTGGTTGAAAGGTTTGAACAGATAACTGTCTTGCAAATCTATTAAAAACAAACAGGGCTGGCCAGTTAGCTCAGTTGGTTGGAGTGTGGTGTTAATAACACCAAGGTCCAGGGTTCGATCCCTGTATGGCCAACTGCTAAAAAACAAACAGCCTTTGTTTGCAACAAGGGCAGCTGTAGAACAAGGAAAGTATCCCAAAGTGTATGAATGACTCTTGCTCACTGTACCCCAACCTTGACCCTTTTGGAACCTCAGATCGCTGTTCTGGTCTGCTGCACGGTGGCACTGCATGTTGATCCAGAGCTGGAGCCAGGCTTATTCTCCACTCCCCAGTGACACTTTTTAGACCCCAGAGGAATTTCATCTTATAAGTCTAGTTACACTTCCTCTTTGATTTTAGACACAAGGTTTGAGATATGTAAAATATCTTTATAATACTTTTCTTCTAAAGAGTTAAAGTTTTTTTTAAAAAAATGTCATAATCATTTCTTCCTCTTAATGATCTGGTAGAAAGACAGACATGCTTTTATGTATAATTTCAAAATCAAAGCAAAATTCACTAACAATTTATATATTTACAAAGTATATTAGGTATTACAATAGTGGTATATTAATATGCACATTATATAGTAGCATTTGTTTTCCTACTATAGAAAAATATAGCCTATACTCATGACATATATAATTGTACATATTAACTTTTTATTTATGAGAAATACTTAATTTATTGGTATGATTTTGTATAAATTATACCTGAAAACATCTCTCCTTTTATCATTCTTTCTCTCTCTCTCTCTCTCTCTCTTTTTTTGGTTTACTTGAAAAATAAAATCCACAGTCAATGATTTGAATAAGGAAACAATTCCTATCCTAAGAATGTGTGTGATGACTGTTCATAGTACTGCACAGCTGTTATTTTATTTAAATATCACAATTTTAAAGAGACAGTGTCATCCTGGGACATATGATGCATGCATGTTGTATAGCTGTTCTAGAAAGAGTCAAGGCAAATCCCATTTTTATGGCTTTAGTTTTTAAATTCCAGTAAGACTTTACAGAAAGAGACTGACAAGAGGGACAGCTGGATATTGGCTCCAAGCTGGTGACAAGTTTTCAACCTCAGCTGCATTCTTACAACAGGGGAGTGAAGAGCAGCTGGCAGCCTGGGAGCCACTGTTCTACAGATGGAATTCTTGTGGCAGAGGGAAGAATGTTCTATCTGGCTCCTCATACTTTATGAACAAAGAGCACAACTTAAGAGATTGAAGCTACTGTTTGATCTAAGTGGTGGAGCTCCAATGCCCCTCCCCTATCACATCTTTTGTATTACAGTTCTAGTGATTTATGTCTAGAAAGGAATATAATGTTTCTCAATTTATTGTTGGCTACTGATGTCTCTGAACTCCTTATGTTCTTCTAAAGGCCCACCCGTCACATTTGTAAGATTTGGGGCAAGAATATAAATAGAGGGCCACATATCATCTATCTAAACATTTAAAAGTTATAAATCAGGTGAATTAACTGTTAAATAGGAGATGTTCTTTCTCCTAACCTGCAGTTTCCTACCAGAGCAGGAGGTGTGAAGGGAACCAGTCCCCTTCTCCTCCCATCGCTGGCTCCATCTCATGCTGCAAGGGGCTTCACGTGCATGTGTGAATGCCCCAACTCACATATCCAGGCTCCATCCACACTCCCTGGCTGATTGCTGTCCCTTGCTCACCATTAGGCCTAGAAACTCTAAAGAGTTGAAGACTACTTGGGCAAGGGATTCTGGGGTCCTGGAATTCAGAAAGTGGTCTAGAGCGGCCCACCCCCTTCACACAGCAGACTACATGCAACATGGGGAGAGGCAGGGGTGGAGGGGAGCCATTGTGGAGCCCTCCACAGCATGGGGCTCAAGACAAGGATCCATTTACCTGGGTCTAAGAACAACATTTTTCTTTTAAAGCTCAAAACATTTAATGTTGTTCCCTACACAGCAAGATAGGGAGGGGGACTTTGTGGTCAACTTCTAAGTTATTCATTTAATTAAGAATGGTTAAAACCAGTATTATTTACATGGTGTTTATGGCCCATCTGCTCTCAAACTGGAATGATTTCAGCAAGGACCAGGTAAATTCCTTATTGCTGCATATAAAATATGAAACCTGGTGGTTCAACGTGCAGACCATTCTTCCCCTGTGTTTCTACAGCATTTGGAAGGGTAACTGCAACGGTGGAATGACCTCCTTCTAGTTAGTTACATTTGAAAGGACTTAGCTTTGAAAGGTAAATGGCAACCATTATACTAATCCTATAAATAAGGGAACTTGGAAAAGCTTTTCACTTTATGGTTACATCTAATACACAATAAGCTAGGAAAGAAGCCAGTGGTAGATGCAAGGGTTCTACCCATGCTTATAAATCAGTGAAATATGGGTTGAGGTGGAACACAGAACCAAAAAGATCTGAATAATATTGCCTCTTGGTATATCTATCAGAAATTCAAAAGAAAGAGCAGAGAAAGGAATCCATATTTGCATTACTCACAGTATCACCCATAAATTAGTAGCATGATGTAGGTGGAACCCATGTAGTGTTAGTAGGAAAGCTAATGTTACATAAATTTTTACTTTAAGGTCCAGGGGGACTCAGCCAAGTGGAAAAATAGCTGAGTTATGGTGGAAACCAGCCACCTTGTTAAAACTGAACAACCAGGTGTTTAGGAAAAGAATGGTATGAGAGACTGGTTTCTTTCCTGCTGAACACAGTCACTCACTGTGAACACAGAGAAAAAAGAATCTTTGTTGCAAGCATGAAGGAAGATAAAAATGTGAGTATCTGAATGTTTAAAAACTAACCTGTGATACAAGTTCATTTTGTATTTCAAAATATAATCAAGGAGAGCTACATTTTTTGCTATAATTATACTATATTCTCTGAATAACCTTATACGGAGTGTTTCAGAACATAGTCTATAGCAATTCAGAATAGGATGCATTTGTGCTTAGCATATGTCACTTTTTCTATGTCATTTTTGTCCTAAGGAAAAGTGAATTAAAAAAAAAAAAGAATGAATATGGATCATACTCAATCAAAATAAAAACCTTTGGTGAATACGTTATGATAGTGGATAAAAGAAGTTCAGAGTAAAAGATCATAGATACTGGCTTTAAAAGAAAATAGTATTAGGCCGGCCCGTGGCTCACTTGGTAGAGTGCGGTGCTGATAACACCAAGGCCACGGGTTCGGATCCTATATAGGGTATGGCTGGTTTGCTCGCTGGCTGAGCGTGGTGCTGACAACACCAGGCCAAGGGTTGAGATCCCCTTACCGGTCATCTTTTAAAAAAAAAAAAAAGAAGAAAATAGTATTAAACTAGACTTCTGGTCAAGATGGTGGAATAGATGGTCCCCAGCATCACTCTCTCCCACAATCAACCAATTTACAACTATTAAAAAGCAACAACAGCCAAGCTGTGGCCACTAGAGCTCAGGGGCAGAGGAGGAGAGACCTATGGAGTGCATGAAGGTAGGAGAAGCCACGATGAGAGAAAGAAAGGATCACTGCCACCATTTCGAATCCTGGCTGCTTCAAGGCTGGCCCTGGTGAGCACACAGAGCAAGAGCTGGCAAAAGCCGCAGCTGTGCCCTTTGTGTGGAGTTGCTTAGAGACTGCAGGGAGAGGAAGGCTTTGGTGGCCCCCAGCCCAGCAAGACCACTGACAGGTTTCCCACGGAACAACATAGGAGTGAGGGGCCATAGACAACTGAAAAAAAGAAGCCACTCAGAGGCCAGTGAATCATTGCAAGGGACCAGCACACGGCCCATCCCATGGGAAGTGTTTAGAGTGAGGGGTGGGGGAGACAGGCCCACTGAGATAACACTGGGGCATAGCATGGACAGCTGATCTGCCCTCCAATCAGCACAGGACTACTCAGTGTAGATGGGTCAGGAATATAGAACTGCAGGCGGTGCAGTTTGCTGAAAAGACTCAGGCCAAGACTAGAGTTTCCACACAGCCCACATGTACCAGACCTCACAAGACCTGGAAGAACATACAAGGTCAACAATTAAAACCTGAGCTGCACAAAAAGCCTTCCCCAGAGAATCAGCAGCAAAGGCAGCGATTTAGCTCAACCACAGGGCTCAAGTGCTGGTCCCCACAGGAAGTTCCCCCATTTTAGAGGTAAACAAATTAGTTCCAGTGCAGAGTTTAAGTGGTGGGTATAGCTAATAATCCAACACAGAACTGAAATAAAAAACAAAAAATCCACAGATCAGAGACAAAGTTCTGGTATTAACTAGTAAAGGTCTACCACCACCAAAGAACACCTATAAAACCAGAAGGTTGGAAGCCCCCTGGGCTCCCAAGCTGGGATGGAGAGAAGGCCATGGGCCTCAGCCATGTCCCCCACCATGTCCGCACCCAGCCCAGCGATGACCAGTGAGCTGCTGCTGGGGTGGTGGAAGGTCGAGGCCTCAGTCATGCTCCCCTCCTTCCTTCTTCCACCCTATCCTCCTCCCCCTCAATTGCTCCACAACATCTTAGATTGTAAAAAAAATAATAATAGTAAATAAATAAACAAACAGCATTACCAAAAACACTAAATAAAATTTGTCCTGAAAAAATTTAAAGAATACTTGTATTCATAAATATGAAATACTTCTCAGTGGCTTCCTGCTGCTTTTGAGATGAATCCTGCATGTCTCGCCCCTCCCTTCCCGTGCAACCTCTCTCCCCCACCCTGCCCTAACCACATCGACCTTCTCTCTGTTCCTCCAATGCCATTTTCTTTTCTTTCTCATTTACAAAGTCTTATTCCTCCCTCTTTTTCTTCCCTCACTCGGCTAACCCTGTCTCCTTCCAGTCTCAATTTCAATGTTATTTTCCCAGGGACTTTTCTCTATTTTACCAGACCGGTTATGTCTTCCTATTAAACTCTGTAGTTTTTCTCCTATGTAATAATAAAAATTAATATTATGGGATATTCCTGGCTTTTTTCCTCTCAACTGCTAAAAAGTGTGCTCCTACGTCCAAGCAGGATTTGGGGCTATTGTGGGGGAAAATGGAAGTGAGGAAAAACCAGGGAGGTGGAAAATGGGGAGCAAGCAGAAATAAAGAGACCCATGTGGCCTCAGGACAGGGAATGAGATGTTTTGTGGCTCTGAGGAGTGAGGCAAGTAATAGGGGAGAGGGAATTTTTGGAAGTGTAGCTAAAGGATAGGTATTTCCTTTCCACTGTTAACACTGGAATTACCCATTAGTTCTTGGACTGCTTTCTTTGTAATAATGCTGAGACTGGATCATGTATCCTGGTGTGAGTGATGCTTCTTGAGGTGTATCATGTTTATAATTATACACTTGTTTGTGCAATTGTTTTTTGCTTTTATCTTCCTCTCCTTCCGGCAAGACCACAAAGGCAGGGATCATGTTTGTGTTGTTCCTAGCTAAATCCCCAGTGCACAGGACAGGACTTGGTCCATAGCAAACACTCAGTAAGTCATAACTGACTGACTGACTGAATGAATGAATGAGTAAATGAATGTGACAATCGATTCTGTGTTATATGTCTCATCTCTAATGATCAGCTTTGAGCTTGGTGACAAAATTATGTTCTCCTCAGCAAAAGCCTCTAGAAGAAGGCGTTCTGAGCTGTTTTCCAAGTGTCTATGATTAAAAACTGTTAAAATAAGTTACTTTTGTTTTCCTTACCTACTGTTTCCATCCCCAGTGTGTTAAGAGGTGCAGGGATTGAGTATTGATATGATTATCGTAATTGAAATGAAACTCACCAAATATGTTCTTTTCAAAGCATATCAAAATATTTACTAAAATAATCACATCTTGGTATACATGTTAGCTAAGAGTTTCTTCTCTATTGAAGAGAAAGGTAAAGACTGGTAGTATATATAATCGCTGCCACTTGCTGAGAACTGACTGTATGCTTAGCAGTGTGGTATTTGTCATACACAGACTACATTATTTAAACATATAAACAATATTTTGAGGTAGGTATTAGTTCCTGATTTTATTGATAAAGAAACTAAGGTTAAGTGATTTGCCCAGAATCCTAAACTTAGGGAATAGTGGAGCTGGGGTTCAAACCTAAGTTTGCTGATTCCAAAGCTAATGCTGGTGAGCAACAAAAAATCCCTCTCTGAGGAATAAACTACTAATTAATCAAGAGATTTATTTAATTATAATTATAACTGTAAATTTGAGTTCACTGTCCCACTCTTTTCCATAGATTACCTCAATTCGTCCTGCCTCTGGTCTACACTGTCAATTCTGGAACTAGACTCCTATTTAGTACAGTGATAGATATTGACAATTTGCATAGTTAATGTACTTCCCAAGTAGTCTTAGGTTAGTCGAATAACTTGTCAGAAGTTTAAAATGACACAAACACTTTCAGGCATTCCTGATTATCACTTTAGTCCACTAGCTAATCCTTTGGATAACTACCTGTTGATCTTTGTTTTCACTAAAAATCCCTTTTGGCTTTTGCAATTTCCTACTTTGTGTTATTAGCCCTCCAGGCCCATCTTGAAATTTTCTTCCCCTTGGAAAGGATCTTCCGGTCCTCTTCTTAAAGACACATGTAACAAAAATAAATAAATTGAAGGCAGCCATAAATTGGTCCTAGAAAGAAACTCCTTGTTGTTTAATGTACATAAATAAACACACACACACACACATTCAATTTTCATTATTTTTAGTAGTTATGTTCTATACACTTGCTGCAAACTCTGAATTAGTGAATAGTGAACATAAGTGAAATACAGGGTTACGTTCCTGTGAGCTTCTGGTCACAACATTTTCATCAACTGATCAATACATAACCTGTTTTATGTGTGTTTCTGTTTAAAGATACCTTCTTTAATATATATTGTTGATTTATTATTGAACTCATGGCCAACAGAACTGTAACTCATGACTGGACAAAGCTTACATAAGACATATATTTTCTCTGTGAGGCATATCATAGCCTTCTTACTAGACAGCGCTATGTTTGGGGGCTATTGTAAACAGTGAAGTTACCAACAAAAAGCACAAAAATGTGAAAACTATAGATTGAGAAAAGACACTGTTTACAATATGAGAGCTGAAAAATGAAGGCAGAGTGTCACTCTGTTCGACTTAGCAGGGAATGCATGCATTGGATGACTCGAATTTTTCACTACTCTAAGCATGCACACGAATGACCACAGAAGGCCATGGGTACTTATTTTGGAGTTACAAATACATTTTAGTAAGTAGGTAAATTGCAAATACAGAATGCACAATTGAGGATTGAATATATATATATGTATATGACTATATATATATATATATATATATACACACACATTTACTATTAGTTAATATTTGTTGTGTGCCTGCAAATGCCAGTGATTATTTTAGATTTAAAAAATGTATCAAATCATTTAATTCTCATAACAGTTCTATTAGGTAGGTATTAATATTTTTATATTTACATATTTCAGGGAGAAGTTAAGTGAACTTTTCTAATCCACAGCTGGTAAATATCAGAGCTCACACATTTATCCACAATGCTATACTTCCTCTTTTTAAATTTTTTTATTATCATCAATCTCATTTGGGAAACATTATCCAATCAAGAATCTTTTTTTAAAAAAGAAGGTGTTATATGGCTCATTAATTTGTTTTTTTAATTAGGAAAAAATGTATATATCTTTGGCAGCCGGCTGGTATGGGGATCTGATCCCTTCACCTTGGTGTTGTCAGTTCCACACTCTCCCCAGTGAGCTAACCAGGCAGCCAAGAGAAATGTTTTCTGTGTACCTAGTCTGTGCCAGGTATTGAGGATCTGGCAGCAAAGACATACATGGCCTTTCTCCTCATATGATTTAATTTAGCTTACAATTAGTTAAGATAATATAAACTACATAATTTAGGATTATGATTGGCTTTCTATAATTTTAACAAATACAAACTAACAATGATTTAAACAAGATGGAAATTATTTCTCTCTCACATGAACAGAGTCTGTAGTAGGTAGGTGGCCCAGGGCTGGTGTGACAACTCCATCAGCTTCAATGACCGAGCTTCTTCCATATTGTTGTTCTGCCTTCTGCATGCTGTCTGTGGTCAAAAATATCTGGTCTAGATTGCAAGCATCCTGGCTGCATTCCAGCCAACAAAAAAGAGGGAAAGTGGAGAAGAACTCTTTTCTGAAGGAGACTTTCTGTGCACTCCACTTGCCTCATATCTCATGTGCCAGAACTCAGTTACATGGCTACACCTAACTGCAGAGGAGGCTGGGAAATGTAGTCTGTTAGCTTGGTGGCTGTATACTAAACTAAAACCCAGAGTTCTAGTTCTGTTTCCAAGGTGAAAGGGGAGAATGCTACAAAGGAGGTAATTAGCAAGCTTCCACATACACGGAAACATTTTCTAGATTGCAAAAAGCTTTATAAAAGTAAAGATATATTAAATTGAGCTGGATTATAGCTGCTTCTCCTTGATAGTAAATCTACTGTTTAATGGCCTTCAGTCTTCCCTTGTAGTGATTATTTTTCCTTTAGAATCTAGGGTTTTCATTTGGTTTCTACAGCAACTCCAATATCCCTGAAATTACGCTCATCTTCTTTGATGTGTTTTGGGAACAAGGAAGCTGGATGCCTTCATATATATTTCAGCTAAAATTTTTCATGTAATGAGTTCCTGGTTCACTTCCATGTTTTGGCATAAGAAAAAATTTTTTTTCATGTAATGTTCTCTTTGGGCATTATTCCAAAATGAAATCTTTCAAAATGCCCCCAAGAGGTGAAAGCAATCTTTTGGAGAAGTTAAAAATATAATGTTATAATTAAGATTTTTTTAAAACTATATAAAAAAAAACCTGGGGAAAATGAATAAACTGTTTTGGAAGAAGTGATTCTTATACTATCGCCTTTTTATCATTTGTACATGTATCAATGTCCCAACAGGAAGCAGATAGTACACTTAAAAGGCTTAATAATGGAGAGACTATTTACAAGGGTATGGGCATGGTTAGGAGAACCAACAGGAAATGGTAACTACCTGAGGACTAGCATCAGTGGGAGGCTGTCACAACCTTGAGGGCTGAAGGGGCAGTGGAGGAAGTATTTTAACTGGAAGCTGATGAGAACTGTAGCCATGGCACAAGGACCATCCAACAGAGCTCTACCCTCGCATAAAGTAATACAGCCATTGTCAAATTAGAACCTGGAAGAGAGGAAGGGAGAGTTGCATAGGAAGGGAATGTATCTCCCACTTTCTCCCTCCTCCAGCTCTCTTTAACCTCCTGACAGTGCTTCCTATTACAGAATAGATCTGTAAGTTAAATGAAGAATAACCAGCACAATATATAAAGGTGAATGCATTCATTTGCACAGACCCACATCTCAGTCATTATCACTATTTAGTTAATGCTTGCTGACATGAGTATTATGCATTAATATCCCCAACCTGACTATAGTTTAGCTTTTCAAGTGGAAACTTCAGATACATGTTTCTAATTGTAGAACATGTTATCTATTTTTGTTATTTTGGTTTTGGCTGTACTTGTCCCTGGAAATGGCCATAGTTTTAGAAAAATCACGATAGTATGCTGACATGTTGGAAGTAGAACAAAACTCACTTGATCTTCTAAACTTGTCTACTAGGATCAATCAGCTGGGCTTCTAGCTCTGAACTCTTGTTCTTTCACTTCAGGATGTAAACTAAGAGTGGATGGAATCAGTGACGGATGACTCAGTGTTATTTCCAGAAACTCTCCAAAATTCTCTCTGTCCTCAAATAGCTATTCCATCTATTTTTTGTCATCACCTCCTACCTGATGTGAAATTCCCACAATTAGAGGCTACTCTTCTGCAGAAGAAAAACATAGGGTCTTCTTTCTAGGAGGAAGCCCACGGTACGAACTAGAAAGAGAGTGAGACCCGTTATCTTCTCCCTTTAGACAAGAGTTTGATCTCTTCTCATATTACTTAGTTCTCTTTTGACATGCACAATGAAACAAATACTAAGAAATCTTGGACAGTCAAGTTTTAATGTTTGGGTTAGAGAGAAAGGCATATGATAAGGCCAAAATGAGTTGGCAGTACGAGTGGCCTGCAGAGTTAGAGAAGGTGGTTTGAGTAGGGATTTTTCCCATGCATCATCAGATTTTCCTTATTTGGGCTGCCTGGTAAGCTCAGTTGGTTAGAGCACAGCCTTGTAACACCAAGATCAAGGTTCGGATCCCTCTACCAGCCAGCCACAGGGGAAAAAATTTTTTCCTTGTTTGATCTAATCACCACCCAGTGGATGAGACAGAAAATAGATTATTTCTTTTTAAAAAGCTTAAAGATGAAATACTAACAAAACTAAGGCCCAGATAGCCTTAAGTAACTTACCAAGAAAAATGGCTCAGTAGGCTGGGCCAAGAACATGAAACAGTAGACCTTTCCCCTAATTGTTGTGTGGCTAACTTTGCTATTCGTGGTTTATTTCCTTTTTCCTCCTTGTGGTGTAAAAGAGTCTTTGCGGAATATTTAGTGAAAAGTTCTAGAAATCCCCTCTTAAAACTTTTCATAAAAATTCAGTAACTCAGCTTTCTGGTCCTTTGGCTTAAGACTCATCTAATGCTTATTTTCTTTTCTCTCATCTACCCTAGGCAAAAGCAATGAAGGCAGGAGGCGACCTGGAGAGTGTGAGGCTGAGGAGATCTGGAGCTGGGGCTGTGGTGTGCTCGGGCACAACTTCACACTCTTCCGAGAACCTCTGCTCCTTCTGATGCCTGCATTGTATTAGTCAGAATTCCCCAGAGGAACAGAACCAATAGGAGATAGGTACATGTATATGAATATACATGCATATGATATATAATGTATGCATGTATATATATACATAGATTTACTATGGGAATTGGTTTACCCAAATATGGAGGCCTAGAAGTCCCACAATATGATATCTGCAAGCTGGAAGCCCAGGAAAGCTGGTGGTCTGAGAACTAGAGGAGCCAATGGTGTAACTCCCAATCTGATGGCAAAGGCCTGAGAACTGGGGGTGCTGGTGTAAGTCCTTGGAGTCCTAAGGCCTGAGAACCAGGAGGAAACACCCTCACAGACACACCCAGAAGTAACATTTTACCAGGTATCTGGGTATCCCTTAGTTCACTCAACCTGACACATAAAATTAACCATCATACTGGACCCTGCTAGTAGTGTGATCAATCATCCTGGTTTGCCAAGGACTGAGGAGCTTCTCAAGATGTGGGACTTTTAGTGCTAAACCCAGGAGAGTCCTGAGCAATCTGAAATGAGCTGGTCACCCTATTCCTGTTCTGTCTCTTTTACACAAGCTAATTTTCAGTTTTCCCTCCAGCTTTAGAAAGGATCAGTGTTTCTTCATTAAAAACCACGAGCATTTTGGCTTGCATTTAGGGGCCATTTATATGAAAAACATTTATCTTTAAAGAAGAGACTTAAACTCAGTAAGGTGAGATATCATATGAGAGCATATCAGGAACAGAAAATGTCCCGGGGAATAGCAAATTCCACTCCAGCTGGAGCTTACACAGGGTTATAAATTCATTGACAGGAATGATCATGGAACTGCAGGCATTGTTTAAATTGTTGTTTATCGTTTCACTACCCATACCACTCAGTCTGCAGGCATGATAAATCAAATCCC
The DNA here is from genome assembly GCF_027409185.1 of Cynocephalus volans. NCBI lineage: Eukaryota > Metazoa > Chordata > Mammalia > Dermoptera > Cynocephalidae > Cynocephalus > Cynocephalus volans. The sequence continues at coordinate 95,479,308 of NC_084468.1, read as the reverse complement.
TTCACTGAAAGAGGCATCAGGGTGTAGAAGGCTGATCCAGCAGTCAAAGACCTTACTGACTGTGAAGAGCAGCTTGGAAGTGAGCAGCTGTTAAAAACAAGTGTAACAAAATATAAGATGGGATACTTCCAATCACAGTTTTGGCTGAGGCTCCAAAGTCTGAGAATAAAACTGTACATGCCCAGTCACCACCATGTACTAAAGGACATGCTTGATTGCCTCTTCAGGACATACTACATGGAGGTCAAAAAAGCTGGGAGTGAAGATTCCTTTCAGGGGACTTCCATGGGAGAAAGGAGGAGGCCTATTCAAGTTGTACACATTCACACTGTGATCTACGTGAGAGGGTCTTCAAAGAGCCCACCTGCAATCTTGACTCACGCATGTCCTGAAGTTGAGGATGAAGGTGTAGTGATACCGACTGTTTTAGTCCACTTTGTGTTGCTATAACAGAAATACCTGAGACTGGGTAATTTATAAGGAAAAGAGGTTTATTTGGCTTACGATTCTGGGACAAGCTGCGTCTGGCACGGGCCTCGGGCTACTTCTACTTGTTCATGGCGGAAAGCAGCAGGCAGCCCGTGCGTACAAGCAGATTACATGGCGAAAGGAAGCAAGAGAGAAAGAGAAAAGGTGCCAGGGTCTTTTTAAGCAATGAGCTCTTGCGGGAACCAATAGAGCAAGAACTCACTCACTACCCTCCCTCCCGCCGGGAGAGCATTAATCCATTCATGAGGGATCCGCCCCTGTGACTCAATCAGTTTCCAACACTGCCACAGTGGGGATCAAATTTCCACATGAGTTTTGGAGGGGACAACACATCCAAACTCCATCACAGACCCACAGTTGAGAAGACTAAAAAGGAAGAGCCATGTACTTTCACTGAGTGCAAGGCAAGGATGCGTGAGTTTTGCTGTGAAGAAAGTGAAAAAGTGAAACCATTGGAGCTTGGTAGCGGGGAGTGGACCCAGCCTGAAGCCAATTTAAAAGTCATCCTGCCAAGAGGGCTGCTTGGATGGTGATGGAACCCTAGTAGAGAGAGTCTGGGGTGACTGCCAAATGCCCAGGGAATTAGAGTTGGGGTTATTAGTGATCAGCCAGATGAAAATACCTCTCCCTTAAAAAACACAAACTTCTGAAAAAACTCCAAAACTACTCTGCTAGCAAAAGTATCAGCTCTAATCGACTGCCAAGCTCAGAGTGCTCCAGTGCCAGATCACAACTATACCGGCCACACCAGTCATTCCTCCGGGCTTTCCCATAATCCCCACTTCTTCTAGCACAGGCCTTGGAAGGGCCAGGGATGCTGACCAGGATGCTGGGAGAGAAGGAGCTGAAGTTAGTCAATGAGAAGGAGAGAGAGCAAAAGCTAACCCTTAACGTCTCCTCTCATCCCATCTAACATAAAACCTTCCAGGTATAAAGGGTTTCAAGCTGGGGTAGAGAGAAATCTCTACATTAGACAAAGGATGGAATTTTTCATGATTTTTTACTACTGGAACTTCTTGGAACAGCTCCAAAATGTGCCTAAAACTATTTGATCTGATTAATTATTCTGATAAAGACACAATGGCGAATACATTAATAAAAAAAAAGGTGTAGATACATTATTGCCAGAGTTAAAATTTTCCAGTCTTGAAATTTGGAGAATATAAAGTCAGTTTTCATGAACTCTATTACCCTCTTGCACTTTTTGTATCACTACAATGTAGTGAAAGTTATTTTATTGCAGTAATGAAAAATTCAATGTCAAAATAGTAAGGTTGCACCGAGGCTTACAGCAGGAAAACTAAGGAACTTGATTTCTCGTTTTCCAATCCCTTTTATTCTAGCCAAACCACCTAAAGTGGTTTTTACTGTCAGTGAGCTATGAGGAAAAAGTGGCTGGAAATAATGGGGAATCACAGAAGAAAAGGAGATTGGGAAGTCAAATTAAAGTCACTTAGGAGTGGCCTGGCTTCCCCTCCTTTCTCACTATTACCTCTCACCCTTCAACTTGGAGTTGAGTGCTTAAAAGTCTAAAACATGGATAGGTTCCATGGGAAATTCAAGATTTTCTTAAGTAATTTTTATTTTTATTATATTAACATATGCACATAGTTAAAATGCAAATAATATTGTAGTGGATTAAATTATGTCCCCCAAAACTCACTGATGCTAGAATTGTGTCCCCCAAGATTTATGTATTAGAAACTTGGCCCCCACCATGACTGTTAACAGGGTGGGAAATCCTATTATGGTAACTGAAAGGTGGAGCCTTGAAGAGGTGACTAGATTGTAGGACCATGAAGTAGTGAATAGATTAAAAATGGTGGTCAAGGGCATGGTTCTGAGGGCTTTAAAAGAAGAGAGTCTGTCTATCTCTGCTCTCTCTGTTTCCACCGTCTTGCAATGTGAGACCCCTGGGTCACTGTTGCCACCACCAGAAGGACTTTGGACTTCCCAGCGTCAGAAACTGTAAGCGATAAATTTCGTTTTTCTTTATAAATTACCCAGTTTCAGGTATTTTGTTTTAAGCAACAAAAATGGACTAGTACAGATGTAAAGCCCCATATAACACCCTAAATTGGGTCGAAAAATTCAAATAGGTGTAATATGGGACTACTGTATTGTGAAATTAAGATAATTGGGGTGAGTCTCATGCAGAGCATGAGAACCCATCACCAATTCATTCAGTTACACTGGAATTCGTAGTATTGTGGGATGTGTGAGCAACGGGTTTTCCTGAAGTTCTAAAAGTCATAACTGCGCCCGAGCGGCGCCGCGACTGAACAGCCCGAGGCAGCAGCGCCGAGAACACGGAAGGCAACAAACCAGAGACAGAGCGAGCGCCCGACCTGGCACAGCACTGTGAGTGATCCCTGGCCCACGCGGCTCCCGCCTGCACCACCAGGCCACTCACTGCCCCGGTGCTGCCTCCATTTTCCCAGGTGCGGGCAGCTCCGCCCTGCTCGGCCATCACTGAGCCCATTTGCTTGGCCTGGCGCGGGGCTTTCCGGACCCTGCGGGCCGGCCTCCTCTCCCACTCCCTCCGCGGTTCTCTGGCGGGGCTGGGGGTGTGGGGCATCCCGACCAGTGTTGGGAGGGCTAGAAAGTACGGGCGGGCCGACTGTCACTCCACCACACCCTGGACTCTGGCCCCGGTAAACTTCCTGTTACTGGGAGGCAGATACCATCTCTGCGACCACCAGTTTGGAAAAAAGCCTAACGAATTTCTGGTTGGGAATAGTGTGGTAGGAGAGTTCCCAGGTCCGCTTGAACCTGCCGGAGAGCAGGCTGCAGGCAGGCACTAGACTCGGTTTATACCGGGGGGATACAAAGGTGAACAAGACCCGAGAAAGATCTACACAGTGCTACAAAGGCACCCAGAGAGACTGGTTGTCTGTGCCTAGCAGAAACCTGGTAGACTTCCTGGGCGAGGCGGTGCTGAGCAGGGTCTTGAAGGCCCAGCTGATAGACGAGGGGTGCAGAAGACACGCCCCAGCCCAGCACAGTGTGCACAGAGGGGGGAGACTCGACAGAAACCACACACCCGGTGGGGTCGCCACTGCACGATCTAACAGCCTGGGCCAGAGCACACGGAACGGGGAGAAGTCCTGTACAGAAAGTGAAAGCTCAACAGAGATCACACACCCTGTGGTACGTGATCCACCAGCCCAGCAGAGTACAAGCTGACCAGAAAGGTGGATCCCCGGAGAAGCCCAAGACCCGAGGCAACCACACACACAAGACACTAGAGGCCAACTGAGCAGACACGGCGGGAGCCATACCAAATTAGCAACCACAGCAACATCCTAGTTAGTCATTAGTCTCAAACCGGTGGACTGTGAAACCCCCTGCCACAATGAATAAACACCAAAAAAAAGACACCAGAAATACAAAAAATCAAGAAAGTACACCACCAAAAGTTAATAAATCTCATACTCTAGATCCTATAGAACAAGAAGCCCTTGAAATAACTGACAAGGAATTTCGAGTGATAATTCTAAGGAAACTGAATGAGATACAAGAAAACTCAGCTAGACATCATGATGAAATGAGGAAAAGTATACAGGATCTGAAAGAGGAAATATACAAGGAAATCAATGTCCTGAAAAAAAATGTAGCAGAACTTGCTGAACTGAAGAAATTATTCAGCGAAATAAAAAACACAACGGAGAGTTTAACCAGCAGGCTTGTCGAAGTTGAAGAGAGAACCTCTGAACTTGAAGATGGGCTGTTTGAAATAACACAAGCAGACAAAAAGAAAGAAAAAAGAATCAAGGACATGGAAGAAAATCTGAGAGAGATATCAGACAACCTCAAGCGCTCAAATATCCGAGTCATGGGTATTCCAGAAGGGGAGGAAAATGGAGATTCCATTGAAAACATATTCAACAAAATAGTGGCAGAAAACTTCCCAGGTATAGGAAAAATCACAAATCTTCAGATCCAGGAAGCTCAACGATCTCCAAACGTATTCAACCCAAAAAGGCCTTCTCCAAGACATGTCATAGTCAAATTGGCAAAACTCAGAGACAAAGAGAGAATCTTAAAAGCTGCAAGAGAGAAGCGTCAAATCACCTATAAGGGAGCCCCAATCAGGTTAACATCAGACTTCTCATCACAAACCCTAAAAGCTAGAAAGGAATGGGATGATATTTTCAAAATACTAAAAGACAAAGATTGCCAGCCAAGAATACTCTACCCTGCAAGGCTATCCTTCCGAAATGAGGGGCAAATAGTATATTTCTCAGACAAACAAAAACTGCGGGAGTTCACTACCACAAGACCACCCTTACAAGAAATCCTCAAGGGAGTACTGGGTTTGGTTCCCGAAAAATAACTACCACTGCCATAAAAACCTAAGAAAAATCTAAACCCGCTAGTACAATAAAAATGGCATTCATGAAGAGAAAACAAGCTAACAAAAACACTATCTACAACCTAAGGAACCAACAAACAAAGAAACCAAACAGTAAATCAGAAAGCAAGGAACAAAAGACACCTAAGACAACCAAACAACCAATAAAATGCTAGGAATAAATCAACACCTTTCAATAACAACTCTTAATGTTAAAGGCTTAAATTCCCCAATTAAAAGACACAGACTGGCTGACTGGATCAAAAAGCAGGACCCAACTATATGCTGCCTTCAAGAGACCCACCTCACCCATAAAGATTCACACAGACTAAGAGTGAAAGGATGGAAAAAGATTTACCATGCAAACAGAAAAGAAAAACGAGCAGGAGTGGCTATTCTTATATCTGACAAAATAGACTTTAAACTAAAAACCATAAAAAGAGACAATGAGGGACACTACTTAATGATAAAAGGACTGATCCATCAAGAAGACATAACAATCATAAATATGTACGCACCCAATGTTGGAGCAGCCAGATTTATAAAACAAACTCTATTAGACCTAAAGAAGGAAATAGACACTAATACCATAATAGCAGGGGACCTGAACACTCCACTGTCAATATTAGACAGATCATCTAGGCAAAGAATCAGTAGAGAAACACAAGATCTAAACAAGACTCTAGACCAATTGGAATTGGCAGATATCTACAGAACATTCCACCCAACAACCTCAGAATATTCATTCTTCTCATCAGCACATGGATCATTCTCCAGGATAGATCACATATTAGGTCACAAATCAAGTCTCAATAAATTCAAAAAAATTGGAATTATCCCATGTATCTTCTCAGACCACAATGGATTAAAACTAGAAATTAATAACAAACAAAACTCTGGAAACTATGCAAACACATGGAAATTAAACAGCATTCTACTTAATGACATATGGGTCCAAGAAGAAATCAAGCAGGAAATCAAAAAGTTTATTGAAACTAATGAAAACAATGATACATCATACCAAAACCTGTGGGATACTGCAAAAGCAGTATTGAGGGGAAAATTTATTGCATTAAATGCTCACTTCAGAAGAATGGAAAGATGGCAAGTGAACAACCTAACACTTCACCTTAAAGAACTAGAAAAACAAGAACAATCCAATCCTAAAGTTAGCAGACGGAAAGAAATCATTAAGATCAGAGCAGAACTGAATGAAATTGAAAACCAAAAAACAATTCAAAAGATCAACGAATCAAAAAGTTGGTTTTTTGAAAAGATAAATAAAATTGACAAACCATTAGCATGGCTAACAAAAAAAAGAAGAGAGAAGACTCAAATAACAAAAATTAGAAATGAAAAAGGCGATATTACAACTGATTCATCTGAAATACAAGGAATCATTCGAGACTACTATAAACAACTATACGCCAACAAATTTGAAAATCTGGAGGAAATGGATAAATTTCTGGACACACACAAGCTCCCAAAACTGAACCGTGAAGACGTAGAAAATTTGAACAGACCAATAACAATAAAGGAGATTGAAGCTGTTATCAGAAGGCTCCCAACAAAGAAAAGCCCAGGACCAGATGGATTCACAGTAGAATTTTACCAAACATTCAAAGAGGAATTGACACCGATTCTTTACAAACTATTCCAAAAGATTGAAACGGACGCAAATCTCCCAAACTCATTCTATGAAGCAAACATCATCCTGATACCAAAACCAGGTAAAGATATAACCAAAAAAGAAAACTACAGGCCGATATCCTTGATGAATATAGATGCAAAAATCCTCACTAAAATACTAGCAAACAGAATACAGCAACACATACGAAAAATTATTCATCATGATCAAGTGGGATTCATCCCAGGGATGCAAGGTTGGTTCAACATACGCAAATCAATAAATGTGATACACCATATTAATAAACTCAAACACCAGGACCATATGATCATCTCTATAGATGCTGAAAAAGCATTTGATAAAGTTCAGCACTCATTCATGACAAAGACCCTCTATAAGTTAGGTATAGAGGGAAAGTATCTCAACATAATTAAAGCCATATATGACATACCCACTGCCAATATCATCCTGAATGGGGAAAAGCTGAAAGCTTTTCCTTTAAGAACAGGCACTAGACAAGGATGCCCACTCTCACCACTCCTATTCAACATAGTGTTGGAAGTACTAGCCAGAGCAATCAGAGAAGAGAAGGAAATAAAGGGCATCCAGATTGGAAAAGATGAAGTCAAACTGTCCCTGTTTGCAGATGACATGATCCTATATATCGAACAGCCTAAAACCTCTACAAAAAAACTGTTGGAATTGATAAATGATTTCAGCACAGTAGCAGGATACAAAATCAACACACAAAAATCAGTAGCATTTCTTTTCTCCAATAGTGAACATGCAGAAGGAGAAATCAAGAAAGCCTGCCCATTTACAATAGCCACCAAAAAAATAAAATACTTAGGAATTGAGTTAACCAAGGAGGTGAAAAATCTCTATAATGAGAACTACAAACCACTGCTGAGAGAAATTAGAGAGGATACAAGAAGATGGAAAGATATTCCATGCTCTTGGATTGGAAGAATCAACATAGTGAAAATGTCCATACTACCCAAAGTGATATACAAATTCAATGCAATCCCCATCAAAATTCCAAAGACATTTTTCTCAGAAATGGAAAAAACTATTCAGACATTTATATGGAACAATAAAAGACCACGAATAGCCAAAGCAATGCTCAGCAAAAAAAATAAAGCTGGAGGCATAACACTACCTGACTTTAAGCTATACTACAAAGCTATAATAACCAAAACAGTATGGTACTGGCATAAAAACAGACACACTGACCAATGGAATAGAATAGAGAATCCAGAAATCAACCCACACACTTACTGCCATCTGATCTTTGACAAAGGCACCAAGCCTATTCACTGGGGAAGGGACTGCCTCTTCAGCAAGTGGTGTTGGGATAACTGGATATCGATATGCAGGAGAATGAAACTAGATCCATACCTCTCACCGTATACTAAAATCAACTCAAAATGGATTAAGGATTTAAATATACACCCTGAGACAATAAAACTTCTTAAAGAAAACATAGGGGAAACACTTCAGGAAATAGGACTGGGCACAGACTTCATGAATACGACCCCAAAAGCACGGGCAACCAAAGGAAAAATAAACAAATGGGATTATATCAAACTAAAAAGCTTCTGCACAGCAAAAGAAACAATTAAAAGAGTTAAAAGACAACCAACAGAGTGGGAGAAAATATTTGCAAAATATACATCTGACAAAGGATTAATATCCAGAATATATAAGGAACTCAAACAACTTTACAAGAAGAAAACAAGCAACCCAATTAAAAAATGGGCAAAAGAGCTAAGTAGGCATTTCTCTAAGGAAGATATCCAAATGGCCAACAGACATATGAAAAAATGCTCAACATCACTCAGCATCCGGGAAATGCAAATCAAAACCACATTGAGATACCATCTAACCCCAGTTAGGATGGCTAAAATCCAAAAGACTATGAACGATAAATGCTGGCGAGGCTGCGGAGAAAAAGGAACTCTCATACATTGTTGGTGGGACTGCAAAATGGTGCAGCCTCTATGGAAAATGGTATGGAGGTTCCTTAAACAATTGCAAATAGATCTACCATACGACCCAGCCATCCCACTGTTGGGAATATACCCAGAGGAATGGAAATCATCAAGTCGAAGGTATACCTGTTCCCCAATGTTCATCGCAGCACTCTTTACAATAGCCAAGAGTTGGAACCAGCCCAAATGCCCATCATCAGATGAGTGGATACGGAAAATGTGGTACATCTACACAATGGAATACTACTCAGCTATAAAAACGAATGAAATACTGCCATTTGCAACAACATGGATGGACCTTGAGAGAATTATATTAAGTGAAACAAGTCAGGCACAGAAAGAGAAATACCACATGTTCTCACTTATTGGAGGGAGCTAAACATTAATATATAAATTCACACACACACATACACACACACACACACAAATCGGGGGGGGGAGGGAAGAAGATATAACAACCACAATTACTTGAAGTTGATACAACAAGCAAACAGAAAGGACATTGTTGGGGGGGGGGGAGGGAGAAGGGAGGGAGGTTTTGGTGATGGGGAGCATTAATCAGCTACAATGTATATCGACAAAATAAAATTAAAAAAAAAAATAAATAAAAAAATAAAAGTCATAACTGAAAGCAACAGATCCCCCCTTACCCCTTCACACCCCTAATTCCACTTCCCAACCATAATCTTCTTCAACATTTTGAATTGTTTCTGGTGGTATTGACATTTGTATTTTTAGGTAATATTTTGGAATAAATCAACAAAGTTATATTATTGTGATATTTGAATATTATTCACTGAATAGTTAAGTAGTGTACTAAGATTTTGATTTCTTTCTTGCGTAATTGTTTTTATGAAATTTACTTATTCAATTGTTCACGTTTATCCTCAATTCTTTCCACATGCATCAACAGATCTCTCATACATCAATTTTGTTTTCTAAATGCTTAAATATATCAGAATATTTAAATTAAGCTTACATTTGGAGTGGCAATTAATTAACATCAGGCTTGCTGTGCTTTGTTCTACCAAAAAAATGAATGAGAAAACAACAGAGACTCAGTTGAAGAGTTTTATTCCATTAAATGATTGGAAAAAGTCCATTGCTTAATGTGTATTTTTACTACCTTATACTACTCTATTTTTTGATTTTTGAAGACAGAATAAAAATAAAATTCTCAATTGAAAGAAACTTCATTCATTCATTCAATCATTCATTCATTTTTTGACAGATGTTTTCAACAGATATTTTCAAAACTTACTCAACAGTTTTTGACCTAACAAAATGGCAGTTTCATGTAATTCAAATTAATGCTATGTGTTTGGCACTCTGCTAGGCACTTAGTTATAACAGTTTTACCCAGGCTTTCACTTTATAAGGGAGAAAGGAAAACAAAGCTGGCTTGTAAAGTCCATGATTAAGCTGTTATAAAAATGATAAAGCTGTTATAAAAAAAAATAAGGAGTAATACATTTCTAAGAGCTAAACAAAAGGATGATTGTTAGCATATGCATTGGAGGTTTACTTGCTGCAGACTTATGATTCCAAAGGCACAGTTTGTTTTCTTGTTACTTTACTATTCTAAATGTGAACATGTTGCTGAAGTCCTATGCGATAGGTACTTAAAGAATTAAAAAAAAACAAACAAAAAACAAAAAATACCTCCCTAAAGTGTAAACAAATAAAAACATTATAAAGTGGGAGAGCTTAAAAATATGCCTATTTACTTTCATGTTAACGTGGAAAAATCTTTAACCTCCTGGGTAAATACTTATTATCTTAATTGGCTTCTGGCTAGTCAAGTCTTCAGGAGGATAAAAAATAGTCTGTGGGTTAAATATATTTGTTGGAAAGTAAGGGACTGGAATGAAAGCGCCATCTGAGTTTCACTCTGAAACCAGAGAATCTAATACCGTAGTAATGATTTAGTCATGCTGCTTTTTCCAGGAATGATCAATAAAAGAAGGGAAGTCAAGTCCTACTTCTAGCACTGGAGCTCAATAAAGAATAAAGTATAAGAGCTGAAAAAGAAATCAGAACTACGTTATTTGAAAGCGCAGATCTTTCTCACAAGAGAAAAGTCCAAACAGAGGAGTGTGAAGAGGAATGGAAAGAAACAAAACTGTTCCATTAAAAAGTGTTTAAGGGGCTTATTCTCCCTCAGCGTGCATGCATATAAATTCCATTAGTATTAATAGGACCTAAATGCACGACTCAAGGGGAGAATAGAGTGACCTGTGTATGTGTGGTGAAATGAAGTCTAGGAAAAGTCAATTAAAAACTATGAAGGGTAGTTTAGAAGTCGAACAGACTTATAGGTATCTGCAAGAGAGGAGTTTAGTTTTAATTAATGGTGTAATGTGTTGTTTTTTTTTTTATACTAAAGACAAAAATCATAAAAATGGCAAAGGGAAAATAATTTTAAATAAGCCCAAACTTAGCTCTCAAAATCATGGCTTAAAGTTAAGGGATATATTCTTGCACTACCAATGGGTAAAATTGACCCCTTGTGCAAGGTTTATAATTTGCTTTCAAATTGGAATATTGAGTTATATAAGGAATTCAAATCCACTGCCCATTTTTCTTAGCTTTCATAATGAGAGAGAGAGAGAGAGAGAGAAAAAGAGAAAAAAATTTATTTATATAGGAACAATACTCTAGCCTTTGGTTATTTAAAAAGGAAGCATAATCAAACCAGACTTTTAAAAAAAAGAAACACATAATAGTGCACAAACTTGTAGATGGAAATATCGTAACTGAGGGAGAAATCTGTTTCTGGAAGAATAATTTGAGATTGCTTTGCTGTAGTTAATATAAACTTCAAGTGAACAATAAATTTCTTTATTCAAAAGAGGTAAAAACTAAGGATGTTTTTCTTTATAGAGAAAAGTTGGGGTTACAAATAATGGTTTTCTTTATGAGTATTATTACCTATTTCTTACAAGCCATAAATTATCTGAAACCAGGCATATTGTAATCCTCTGCTTTATTCTTCTATGTGTATTAAATGAGAGCTCAAACATTTAAGAATGCATAAACATAAAGGTGGATTTGAAAAAAACATAATGTCTTACTTGAAGTACTTTCTTTGAAGTGTCTCATCTGTCCTTTACTTTTGGGAAAAGTTGAGTTTAGCACTGAGAAATGCTTTAGAAGGAAATTGAATACCTAAGAATTTACGTGATCTCTTTTCTGGTAAAAGGAGCTGTATTTAGGAAGAAGAATGTGAATGAATTCTCTTTTGGGTAAATTTAATAAGAAGCAGATCTTAGTGGGACTTGATATCATACACTTGCATTAAGCTTTAATCTTCACTCTATAATGTTTCCAATATTTTGGCACTGAAGTTATGCTTCTTGCTATAAAGAAGTCAGCCTTTAATATTGCTATCTTATTCCTATTCACTTTATTTTTAATCATTTTAAAGGTTTCTTTATATTTTAGGGTCTAACATATCAAGGTTTTTGAAATGAAAGGTTTATAAAATTTGCACATTCAAGACTAGCACTAGGTATATATATGTGTCTGTGACTACACACCCATGACATTTAATATTAAATAGCTTCAAGTTACAAAAAGTTAAATGTGGGAAATTTAAGAATGATATATATCGTGTAGTGCCATATCTTTACTGATAGTGGATATAAGGTAGCACCAGAGGACTGAATTTAATTTTAATGTAAATACTTGTAGTACAGTGAGTGCAGGGATAGAGGGTAGGGATGAGAAGCTGAAAACTATCACAGTACAGTGAGAGACGGGTGAGTTATTTAGGATAAATGAGGGAATTAAAAATACCAAGTGTTGGCTATGATGTGGAGCAAATGGAACTCTCACATACTACTGGTGATAAGTACATTGTTGGAACCACTTTGAAAAACTGTGCGGCAGCACGTATTAAAGCTGAACACTTGCAAACAGTATGAACCAGCTATCTTACTCCTAGAAATGTGTAGATATCTACCAAAAGACTTGAGCAAGTGTGTTATACCAACAATATCTCTAATAATTAAAAAATTGGATCCAATACAAATATCCATCAATAGTAAAATGGATAAATACACTGTGTAATATTCAAGCAAAGAAATACATACAGTACAGGAATAAATGGGCTACAACCATATGCAACAACATGAATGAATTTCACAAACATAGCACTAAGCAAAGTCAAGTAAATACAGCCAAGTCTGTATTGTTGGATTTCCTTTATAGAAAGTTTAAAAAAAGCAGGTGAAACTAAACTAGTGGTTCTCCGTTGGAGAAGGGGAGAGGAAGAGTGACTGTTTCTTAATCTGGGTACAGGCTATATAGGAGTGTTTATTTTGTAAAAATTTATGGAACTGTACATTTATTACGTGTGTAGTTTTCTATTTTTGTATGTATGTTAACCTTCAATAAAAATTTTACTGTCCCTCTCAAATAGGTATAGGCCTTGTGGAAGCTTGGAAACCCAAGTCGTAAGGGAAGAATTTAGGAGGAAAGGATGATGTAGAGCTTTAGGCAGCAAGAAAAGCTGGGGGGAGGGTGCGGCCAATGTATTCAGTCTAAAATCACTTAGTGGAATAGAATTTGTATTTGTTTGTTTGTTTTTAAAATTTTCTTTTTACATTTTAATATCAGCGAAGACAAAAAGGAGAAGACAATGATTTAAACATATTGACATCAAAGAGGACTGGGGTTGGAAGGAAGCAGTTGGGTGGGAGAAAAAATATCATTCGTCTAAATTTGCATTTGGATAAAAACTTAAGTCATGATAAATGGCATTAGAGACCGCTAATATCTGAAAGACCTGAGCTTGAGTCAGAATAGTCACAACTATGGATATTAAACAAGTAAGACCAGAGGCAGGGACAGGCTAGAATTCCAGAGTTCAGAAAATAGAACAGTTGAGGAATGAGTAGCCTGTCACACAGTAGCATGGAATGGGCTGCAAAACCCTGCTTGGGTTTAAAAGACTCTTGCCCAGGAGTGAGAGCTTGGCAACAGTTTATACAAAAAGCTAAAGAAAAAACTTACATCACTTACCAGTTTAACAAACACGCCGGCTTTTACCTATTCATTTAATTCCTAGCATCTCATCAATGGGGTATAATTAAGACTGACACAGACTCAAAATAAAATTCTTACTGATTTATAGCTCCTAAGTTGTCTAAGTCTGTTTGAGCTGCTATAACAAAAATACCACAGGCTGGATGGCTTAAACAACAGTTATGTCTCACAGTTCAGGGGCTCAAAGTCCAAGATCAAGGTGCTGGCAGATTCGATGACTGGTGAGGACTTCCTGATTCATAGACCACTACCTTGTTGCTGTATCCTCACATGGCAGAAGGGTCTCATTTATAAGAGTACCAATTCCATTCATGAGGACTTCACCCTCATGAACTAGTAACCTGAGAAAAGCCCCCCTCCTAATACCATCAAATCGGGGGTTAGGATTTCAACATATGAATTTTAGGGGCCACGCTCAGTCCATAACACTGCGTAGAGTGAGGCAATACTAAAAGCTAACAATTTTTCAGTACTTGCTATATACCAGGCACTGTCCTCAGACCTTTGCCATACTCTTTTATTTAATTTAAATTACTTTATTTAATACTCACAACTACCCTGAAACATAGAGGAAAAGGTACACAGTGATGAGGAGCAGAGCCAGGGTTCAAGGCCAGGTCAGTCTGATTTCAATTTTTATGCTGTATTATCCTGTCAACTGTATTTAGCCATCAGGTATAAAAATGCTCTGAAATCCCAAAGAATGTAACTCCCTTAGTTCAGCTCTTACTAAAAAGAGGAGAAGGCTATCCTTACCACCCTGCTAGGCCCCTTTTTCAATTACGAGAGTTGGAGCCTATCCACAGAGAGTACTCAGGAGTAGATGAGTGGAGGCAGTAGGAGGTTTTTCATTCGTGGTAAGGCTGGGGTGATCAGCTGGCAAAGATATCACGTAATGTACAGCTCCCGCACACTTGAATAGTGCCCCTTACAGTAATATTCCCTCTCTGTGCTGTGAGAATTCAGTTTTCCCCACTTCCCAACTGGTGTTCGCTGAGGTCCATTTTCCCCCTTTATCATTTCTCCATGAAAGCTCTAGTCTCTTTTTTTCTTTCCTCAAAAGTCTATAAAAAATAGAACGCAAAGTTTTTCTCTTTTTGGGTGACTCTTTAAACGCATTATTTCTTTATCTCTACTCCTTGGAAATGAGTTCAACAATTCACATTTCATGCAGGCTAGAAGCAGGGTGAATCTACCCTTTTCCCATGTGTTGTGTCAATCCTCAATAAAAAGGAGGATTATCAAACAAAAGGAGGAATATCATTTAATTTTATATTAAAATAAATTGAATATTCATGTTCTGCCAATGTAGGATTACTCTGAAAGACTAATTAAGAAAAAGAAAGAAAAAAAATAAGCACAGATATGATGAATAGTAAACAAACAGCAAGATAATAGATATAAACCCAGCCATAGAAATAATTACAATAAATATAAATTATATAAACATTATAATCAAAATATAGAGTTGTCTGACTGGATTAAAAAAGCAAAACCCAACAATATATATTTGTGTGTGTGTGTGTGTATTATATATACAAAAGAAACCACACACTTTAAATAAAAAGACACAGACACTTTAAATAAAAAGACACAGGGACAGATAGGTTAAGGATAGAAAAAACATACTATATAAACATTAAGCACAAGAAAGGTGGAATGGCTGTATTAATATCAGATAAAGTAGATTTGAGAGCATGAAATATGATAAAGGATAAAGATAATTTTTTCATTTATTAAGAGGTGAATTCATCAAGAATAGGTAATAATCCTAAATATGGATGCATCCCAAAACACTGCTTCAAAGTTTATGAAATAAAAAATACCTGAAAGGAGAAGAGACAAAAAACCTACAATTACATTAGGAGATGGCAAGGCTTATCTCTTCATCACTGATGGAAAAAAACAACAACAAGATATCAGAAAGGATAATAGAAGACTTGAATAACACTATCAACCACTGTACCTAATTGATATTTATAAAAGACTTTACTCAACAATAGCAGAATATAAATTCTGTTTAAGTGCATATGGACCTTTCACCAAGACAGATGGTATCTTGTCCATGAAACATGTATTAACAAATTTAAAAGGATAAGAATCATAGAAAGAATATTCTATGACTTTTAAGGAATTAAATCAAACAATAACAAAAAAGACATATGGAAAAACTCTCAAATATTTGGAAATTAAATGAGACAGTTATAAATAAACCATGGTGAAAGAAGAACTCCCACCCAGGAAATATTGGACAATAACTTGAACTTAATGAAAATAAAAACACAACAAATTAAAATTTGTGAGATGCAATAGTTAGAGGGAAATAAATAGCTTTAAATGCTTCTTTTAGAAAAGAAGAAAAGTCTAAAATCTTTGGTCTAATCTTTATTTTATGAAACTAGAAAAAGGAAAAGCAAATAAAACCCAAAATAAGTATAAAGAGGAATACATTAAAGAGCAGAAATCAATAAAAAGAAAACAGACAAACAATAGATACAATCAAACTACAGATACCGTAGTTAACTTTTTGCCAACATATCCACTAATTTAAATGAAATGGGCAAATTCCTTGAAAGATGTGTATTTCAACATTGACTCAAGAAGAAGTGGAAAATCTAAATAGTCCTTATATATTGAATAAATTGAATTAATATCTAAGGCCTTTTCTGAAAGAAAATCCTAGGCCCAGATGGCTTTTTATTTAAGGAAGAAATATTACCAATGTCACATATGCTCTTTTAGAAAATAGAGAAAGAAACACTTATTTTATAAGGTCACTATCACCTCAATAAACAAACTAGACAAGGACATTATGAGAAACGAAAATCAAATTTAGTCCACAATATATGAAAAGGACCAGGAATCCAAGGTTGGTTTAACATTCAAAATAAATTAGTGTAATTAATCATATTTACAGACTAAAAATAAAAAGGATATGATCATCTTAATAAGTGTAGAAAAAGCTTTTGACAAAATCCAGCATCTATTCATAATTTTTTTTTAACAAAAAGCCTCTCAGAAAACTAGAAATAGAATGAAGTTTCCTAAATATGAAAACCTGAAGATAATATCATACATATTATCAAAAAGCTGAATGCTTTCTCCCTAAATCTGGAACAAGACAAGGGTGTTTGCTCCTACCATTTTTATTCTACTATCTATTAGAATTCCTAGTCAGTGTAACAAAGAAAAGTAAATAAAAGGCATACATCTGTCTATATTTGCAGACATGATTGTATACATAGAAAATTCTAATCCTGTTCTTTTGTGTTAATCTTCTAAGTACCATTGAATTTTCCTTCTGAAAATGCTCTCTGCTTCTCTACCACATGGTCTGGCTGAAAATTTCCCAAATCTTTACACTCTGCTTCCCTTTTAAATTCTAGCTTTATGTCATGCCTTTGCCGCCATAACTCAGAGTAGGCTGTTACAAGTAGCCATGCAGCTTCCTTAATGCTTTGCTGCTTAGAAATTTCTTCCACCCAATACTTTGGTTCACAACTCATAAGTTCCAACTTCCACAAAGTCCTAGAGCATGGACACAATGCAGCCAAGTTCTTTGCCAGTTCACAGCAAGGGTGATCTTTGCCCCAGTTTCCAATAAACTCCTTATTTATTTGGGACCTCCTTCAAATGGTCTTTACAGTCCCTATTTCCATAAGCATTCTGCTTACCACCATTTAAGCAGTCTCTAAGACATTCCAAACTTTCCCTCATCTCTGTTTTCTTCTGAGTCCTCCAAACTCCTCAAAACTCTCCTAAACACCCAGTTCCAAAGCTGTTTACCCATTTTCAAGTCTTTGTTATAAGCAACACCCCACTACTGGTAC
Source organism: Cynocephalus volans (assembly GCF_027409185.1). Lineage (NCBI taxonomy): Eukaryota > Metazoa > Chordata > Mammalia > Dermoptera > Cynocephalidae > Cynocephalus > Cynocephalus volans. The sequence goes on along the minus strand of NC_084468.1, from coordinate 95,461,968 downwards.
CAATTTTCTGTTTTGGTCTGTTTTGTGTGGCTATAACAGAATACTTGGTGCTAAGGGCCTCCATGGCCAGGTCTACTAATGCCCCCCCTTTCTGCTAAGGGCCTTCCAGACCTGCCCCAAGTGCTTCCTTGGCATGGCCTGGCACTAAGGGGTCTCCTGGCTGGGCCTGCCTCAGGGCTGCTCTGGCCTGGTCCACCTCTAAGAGACCCCCAGGGCATTTCAGGCCAGTCCAGGGCATCTCTCACAGGCAGGCAGGCCAGACCAGGGTGGCCATAGCACTAAACAGGCCAAGGTGGCCATGGGCCAGGCCATTCAAAGAGGGCCCTTAGTGGCAGGGCAAGCCAGGCCAGGTGATCTCTTAGAAGCAGGCCAGGGGGGCTTTTACCACCAAGACAGGCCAAGGGGACCCAGGGACAGGCCAGTCAAGGGGGGCACTTAGTGGCAGGAGTGCTTTTAGTGGTAGGGTGGCCCTTATGGCAGTGGTCCATTATGGGAAGACCAATAAAAGGGGGTCCAATGGCAGGACAACCAATGGGTTCCTTGGGCAGGCCAGGCCAGGACAGCCCTTAGTGGCAGGTGAGGGCACAGGGGCCCTAGGGGCAGGCCAGGCAATGGGTGCCCTTAGTTGAAGGGAAGTCTAGGCAGGGGTGCCCTTAATAGCAGATCAGGCCAGGACAGAAGTGGCCCATAATACCAGGCCAAGTCAGGCCATCAGGGCCCTGGGGACAGCCCAGGACAGGCTAGGGGAGCCCTGGGGGCAGGCCAGGTGGGGCCAGGAGTTCCTTAGGAGCAGGCCAGGCAAGGTTAGGGGGAACTTGGGGTAGGCCTGCCTGGCTAGGGGAGCCCTAGTGGCTTGTCAGGCTAGGCCAGGGGGGCCTTAGGAGCAGGTCAGACCACTCTAGGGGGTCCCTAGAGGCAGGCCAAGCCAGGCATCCCTAGGGGCAGGCAAGGCCAGTGGGGCTTTTAGTGCCATGCTGTTCCAGGCCAGGGAGGCCCTAGGAGACCCCTGGTCAGGCCTGCCCATAGTAGCAGTGGGGTCCTTAGCAGCAGACCTGGCCAGGGCACCATTAGTGGCAGGCCAGGAAAGGCCAGGGGAACCATTGGTGGCAGGACAAGTCAAGCCAGTCCAGGGGGTCTCTTAGAGGCAGGCCAGGCTGGGGGTCCCCAGGGGGGGTTCTTTCTTTCTTTCTTGGGGGTCCAAAGGGAGGCCTGGACAGGGTTGCTCTTAGTGGCAGGGCAGGCCAGGAGGGACCTAGGTGGGCTAGAAGAAAGAAGGAAAGAAAGAAAGAAGGAAGGAAAGAGAGAGAGAAAGAAAGAAAGAGACCCCCAAAGAAAGAAAGAAAGAAAGAAAGAAAGAAAGAAAGAAAGAAAGAAAGAAAGAAAGAAAGAAAGAAAGAAAGAAAGAAAGAAAGAAGGAAAGAAAGAAAAAAGGAAGGAAGGAAAGAAAGAAAAGGAAGGAAGGAAAGATAGGGAAAAAGGAAGGAAGAAAAGGACGGAAAAAGGCAAGAACAGAAGGAAGGGAGGGAAGGTAGGACAGGAAGCAGGAAGGGAGGGAAGACAGGGAGGGAGGGCAAGAGGGAGGGAAGTAAGGGAGAGAAGGGAAGGAAGAAAGGCAAGGAAGGAAGGGAAGGCAGGAAGGGATGGCAGGAGGGAAGGAAGGGAGAGAAGGAAAAGAGAGAAGGAAGGAATGGAAGGCAGGGAAGGAAGGCTGGGAAGGAATAAATGACAGAGGGAAGGAAGGAGGAAAGGAAGGAAGGAAAGAGCCCTGCTAGGGCTCACCTGGCCTGGACTGGCCTGTATCTAAGAAACTCCCTGTTGTGGCCTGGTCTGAACTTCCAGTAAAGGCTCCCTGGCCTGATGATGTCCCTTAGGGCCCCCAAGAAAGAAAGAAAGAGAGAGAGAGAGAGAGAGAGAGACACAGAGAATGAGTCCCCAAAGAAAGAAAAAAAGGAAAGAAGGAAGAAAAGAAAGAAGGAAGAAAGGTGATGGAGTTTGGATGTGTTGTCCCCTCCAAAACTCATGTGGGAATTTGATCTCCAATCTGGCAGTGTTGGAAACTGATTGAGTCATGGGGGCGGATCCCTCATGAATGGATTAATGCTCTCCCTGGAGGAGGGGGGATTAATGAGTTCTCGCTCTATTAGTTCCCATGAGAGCTGGTTGCTTAAAATGACCCTGGCACCTCCTCTCTCCTCTCTCTCCCTCTCTCTCTCTCTCGCCATGTGATTGCTGGCTGCCTGCCACTTTCTGCCATGAGTAGCAGCAGCCTGAGTCCCGTGCCAGATGCAGCTGTCCCAGAATTGTAAGCCAAATAAACCTCTCTTCTTTATAAATTACCCAGTCTCAGGTATTTCTGTTATAGCAACACAAAACAGACTAAGACAGAAGGAAAGAAGGAAAGAAAGAAAAGGAAGGAAAAAAAGAAAGAAAAAGAAGGGAGGGAAGGAAGGCAGAAAAGGCAGGAAGGGAAGGCAGGAAGGGAGGGTAGGAAGGGAGGGCTGGAAGGGAGGAAAGAAAGAAAGTAAAGGAAGGAAGGAAAGAAAGAAAAGGAAGAAAAAAGAAAGGAAGGGAAGGCAGGAAAGAAAGGCAGGAAGGAAGAGAAGGAAGGGAAGAAAGGGAAGGAGAAAGAAAGAAAGTAAGAAAGAGAAAGAAAGAAAGAAAGAAAAGAAAAGAAAAAGAAAGAAAGAGAAAAAGAGCTTCCCTAGGGCCCCTTTGGCCTGGACTGGACTGCCTCTAAGAGAGTCTCTGGCCTCACCTGCCCTGCCACTAAGGGCACCTCTGGCATCTCCTGACCTGCCACTAAGGGCTGCCCTGGTCAGGCCTTCTTCTAATGGCTCCACTGCCACTAAAGGAGGGCCTGGTCAGGCCTACACCAGAGACCCACTGGTTGGGCCTGCCTCAGAGCCACCCTGGCCTAGACTGGAACTAAGGGTCCCCCTGGCCTCGCATACTTGGTGCTAAGGGCCTACATGGCCAGACCTACTATTCAGGGCTCCCCTGCTGCTAATGGCCTCCTTCTGCTGAGGGCCTTCCAGGCCTGCCCCAAGTGCTTCCTTGGCTCACCCTGGTCCCCCTAGGGTCCTCTTAACCTGGGAGTCCTGCCCCAAGTGCTTCCTTAGCCTGGCCTATCACTAAGAGGTCACCTGGCTGGTCTACCCCTAAGGAACTATCCTGCCACTAAGGGCACCCTGCTGCTAATGGCAGGGCCACCCTGCCGCTAAGGGAACCCCTGCCACTAAGTTCCCCCTTGACTGGCCTGTCCAGGGACCCCTTGGCCTGTATTCGTACTAAGGGCCCCCCTGGACTGGCCTGCCTCTAAGACCCACCTGGCCTTGCCTGGCCTGCCACTAAGGGCAAAGTGTTTCCTTGTCCTGACCTGGCACTAAAGGCCCCCCTGCCCTGCCCTGACCCTAGGGTCCCCTGGCCTACCCTACCCAAGGGACCAATTGTATTGGTCTTCCCCTATGGGCACCTGAGGCTGGACTACTGGTAAGGGCACTCTGCTTTCTTTCCTCTTTTTTGTTTGTTTGTTTTTGTTTTCTTTTTGGTTTTTCTCTTATGGTTTTCTTTCTTTTTTCTTGTTTGTTTTTTCTTCTCTTTTCTTTCTTTCTTTCTTTCTTTTTTTTTTTTTTACTATTTTTCTTTGTTGTATTTTTCTGGGGTTTTTGTGTTTTGCATTTTTTTGTTTTTTGTATTTTTCTGTCCTCTTTTTTTTGTTTTCTTCTTTTTCTTGGCTCTCTTCTTTTTTTGGTTTTCTTCTTTTCATTGGGGTTTTCTTTTCTGGGGGGTTCTACTTTTGGGGGGTGGTTCTTTTTGGGGGGGTTTCTTTTTGTTAGGGTTTTCTTGTTCTTGTAGGAGTTTTCTTCTTGGGGCATTTTTGGTTTTCTTTCTTATTTTGGTTTTCTTCTTTTTGTTGGGGTTTTCTTATTTTGGGGTATTTTTGTTGAGGTTTTATTTTTGTAGGGATTTTCTTCATTTTGTTGGAGTTTTCATCTTTTCTGGTGGGTTTTCTTCTTTTTGTTGGGGTTTTCTTCTTTTGGGGCTGTTTGGGGGTTTTTCTTGTTTTCATGGGGGATCTTTTTCTTTTTGGAGGTGTTTCTTCTTTTCATGGAGGGTTTTCTTCTTTCTGTTGGAGTTTTTTCTTTTCATTAGGATTTGTTCTATTTGGGTTTTTTTCTTCTTTTATGAGAGTTTTCTTCTTTTTGTTGGGGTTTTCTTCATTTGGAGGATTTTCCTATTTTTTTGTTCAGATTTTCTTTTTGGGGGTTCTTTTCTGAGGGGTTTTTCTTTTCATCATGGTTTTCTTATCATTGTGGTTTTCTTTTTATTGAGGTTTTCTTCTTTTCACTGGTTATTTTTGTTGGGGTTTTCTTCTTTTGGGGGAGGTTTCTGCTTTTTGTTGGGGTTTTCTTATTTTGGTTTTTATTTTCTTCCTTCTCCTGGAGTTCTCTTTGTTGGGGTTGTCTTTATTTGGGGGTTTTCTTTGTTGGGGTGTTTTCTTGTTGTGGATGTTTTCTACTTCTTTGGGGTGTTTCTTCATTTTGGTGGTGTTTTCTTCCTCTTTTGGGTGTTTTCTTCCTATTTTGTGTGTTTTCTTCTGCTTGGGGCTTTCTTCCTTTTTTGGTTGTTTTCTTCTTCTTTGGGGTGTTTTCTTCCTATGTTGGGCATTTTCTTCCCTTTATGGGTGTTTTCTCTTCTTCTTGGTGTTTTCCTCTTCCTGTTTATTTTATTATTTTTTTTCTTACTTTTTTTCTTTTCTGGCCCAACTTCTCAGCTAGTTCCATCTTCACATGCTGCCCTGACTGCATGCACTGGTGACCTCCATGTTCTAATTGGTCTGGATGGAGAGATGCAATCAGCAGCCACCTGATGCAGCTGGAGATCCACGGCACAGGGAAGGAGGGACAGGGCACTGGCTCACAGGGTGCCTTCCCAGGTATCATTTCATGTGAGGTCTCCACCACCCCAGTTTACAGGTGGGGAAACAAAGACCCTGGGGGTGAGGGTGGAGGGCAGGCTGGCAGGGAAGGTGGCACACCAGCCTGATGAAGCCAGTCTACAGCTTAGCCAGCTGCTCCTGGAGCTCATGGTCCTGGGACAGCATGCAGCTGGTGGTGGCGTGGTGGTGCAGCACGTCCTGTGCTGCTTGCTTCAGAGCCCAGCAGCCTGCCCCAGCTCCAGCAGCTGCTCCTCTTGCTCCTGGTTCAGGTGGCTCAGACCCTCATTTTCCTTTACCTTCACCTGGATATGACCCACTAGGCTCACTAGCTGCTTCTGGAGCTTCTCAGCCTCCACCTGCAGCCACTGTTCTTCACTGGGCCCTGCTGGAGGCTCTGTGGATGGAGGCTCAGCTGAGAAAGGAATTGGATAAGGGCCTCTGGCCTCTGGAGTTTCAAAAAACCCTCTTCCTGACACACAGTTCCTATTTCAGTCTCCTTGCCTCAAACCATGGCTTCCTAGCTCATCATTCCCCACAGCCAGATGATGGTCAATCATTCAAACCACTTTCAAATAGAGTTCTTCACATTCTTGTGCTCAAGACAACTGTGGGTTGCTGACAATGAACACCCTGCCCTCTTTGCAGACAGGGACACTGAGGCTCAGATGAACAGACTTGCCATCTGCTGGTGCACACCTCTTTCTCTTCCCCTCACCTGCTCCCAGGCCACCCCAGCCCCAACTTACCTGTCTTACTGCTTACATTGGCCAAGCAATTCTCTGGCTCCTGGACCTGACTCAGGCCATGCTCTTCCCTCAAAGCGTGCACTTACCCAGAACACAGGAGCATGAGCCATGGAGGGAGCAGCTGCAGAATGGACAGCCTATCACCTTCCTCTCTACCCCCAACCCCATAAAACCAAAACCCTGTGCTTCAGCCACTCACTTGTTGTGGCAGGAGCTTAGATATCTTGAGCTTTTTCATCTGGCGCTACAAGGACACTTTCTCCATCACAAGGACCTGAAGCTTCCTCTTCAGTTGGGACTGGTGAAACTTGAGGTCCTCATAGTTGTTCCTATGGCCAGAGGTGGTGGAGAATGGAAAGAACGAGGAACAGAAAGGACCACTTTGGTGATCAACACACTGACTTTGACATACAACCAAAGGACCATGGCATGCGAAGGGGACCCCAGGAATCAAGAGTCACAAGTGCCAGTCCAGGGAGCGGACTTGAATTGCCTGAGGCCACACATGAGTCACTGGCACATCTGGGGTCAAAGCTTGGCTCTGCACATGTTCAAACCTTTGCATCCACCTCATCATGCTCACCTGTATCCCTCTCACCTCCCACCACATCACCTACACTGAGGCCCCCCCAGACCTGCCATATACTTTCCCCCTCCTACTTGTACTCCAAGTACAGGTGGAAAGCATCTCATTCTTTTATCAAGTCACGGTAGGACTGCAGATACAGAGAGGTAAAGTCAGGATTTGGCAGGGAGAAGATGTAGTCAGGGCACACTAACACTGACACCTACAGTAATCATTCAGCAGTAACATTTCCTCCCCCTGAATCACACTGGACATCTTTTCCAAGGTATTTTCAAGCCCATGTTCTCAGTTGATTTTACTTAGAACTCAATAAGCATGGAAAAGGCTGGGAAGGAGATCTGATTTATAGCTGGCTGACAGAGGCCCAGGGATCTCGGGTCATGTTGCCATTGTTATGACTATCATCTCTATCATTTGACTCTGTATTGAGTGCATCACCAGGCACCATGCTAATAATTGAATCTTCACAACCACCATAGGAAGGAGTTACTATTATTATCTCCATTTTGTAGATGAAATACAAAGTATTAGAGGTTAAGTACTAAGATCACTTACAGCTGGGATGTGAACATCCAGGTCTATCTAATTCTCTAGGCCCATTTTTACCTGTGGGGGTGGAGATGGAAGCATGAGGGCAGGTGGCTTGGCTCACCCTCTCAGCCTCCTTCTGCTGTGCAAAGACAGCAGTCCGATTCCATGCAGCTCTTTTATCTGCTGCTCACATGAGCACAGGCAGCTCACCAGATGTTCACACTTCCCTGGAATGACAAAGGTCAAGATGGAGCCCAAAGCATTCCCCCAAAGGCCTACCAAGGCACCAGGTTGAGGGAGGAAGGGTGCCCAGGTTCATACCTGCTTTCTGCCAGAACACATGGTGAGCGTTGGCCAGGGATCTCTGTAACTGTGCCTTTTCGGACATTAAGATGTCAGTGGTCCAAATCTGAGCCCTTGGGAGAAAAGCCAAGGGCTTTTATATATATATATATATATATATATATATATATATATATTTTTTTTTTTTTTGGAGGTCGTCGTCAGTACAGTGATTGGGCCCTAGACCTTAGTGTTATCAACATCATACTGTGCTTCCTGCAGCAGGATCCAATGACAGCCAAGCTTGTGGTCCATCTTTGTATGTACGGCTTCAAGGGAGAAGACTCAGAGAAGAGTCTTAAATCATATCCCTAGCAGAGGGAGAGGTGGGATTCAAACCCAGATTTCTTAACCAGTCCCTGACACTTCTTTCATAATTGTTACCATTATCCACTACTGCCCCTTGAGCCCCCTGTTCCCAGGAGCTTGACCAGCTGAGACTCACCTCCCTAGGCAATTGGCAATACCCAGAAGTGGTTGAATCAGGGCTATTGTCAGTTTTCATTTTGTTCTTTGCTCCTGGAGTACCACCAAGGTTGTTTCTCCATTGGTAATCTCTTAACTGTGAAAAGGAAAAGCAGTAATATTTAGGAGAACTATAAGCCCCTATATTTGCATCCTACTTCACAGTTTTTACAAAATATTCTTTCTTATACCATCTGACTTACTGCCACCAGCAACACTATAAGGTGTTGTAATGATCACTAAATGGCTGAAGAAATAGATTGATAACGTGACTAAAAAAAGGCAATAACAGAACTTAACTTCAATCTTCTGGGGGCTTCGTCATGAATCAGCAGCTGCCAGGTGGCAAAATACAAATCAGACATGGGAGTCCTCTCTTAGAGCTGTGAGAGTTGCACACCAATATCTCTCAAATGTTTATATCAATGTATCCTAATGGCAGAAGTCAGTGAGGGCACATCCCTAGAGATCTGAGGACCTAACAAAAAGAGGACAACCCAAGCATCACTTCAGAGAGAAGTCTATTATGATCTTACAAACCTAGGCAAATGTCACCCCTAAGTACATTAATAGGTTTTTTCTCTCTCAAAAGAATCAGGCAAATCTGGTGCTTCAGAAAGATGCCCCCATGAGTCCTGTGGCACCCCAGATTGAGATGATTTGGGTAAGATTCAAGCTGTGAAGTTCAGTTGCCCGGGATTTATTCCACAGAAGGTAAGCACATCTCCCTCCAGAGAGCACTGAGTGAAAGGTGCTCTGGTCCCAGAATCCTAGGGAATTCTAACGTGAGATACAGACTCAGAAATAAAATGTAAAGTGTCTCTAGAGAGTAGAAACCTGGAAGAAAACCAAACCAAACCCATTCTTCCAATTGTCACCCAGAGATATTGTCAACATTTTGAGCTCACTGGTAAAGTGCAGGCTTTTCAGGTTGTCAATGTCTAAGTGAAGGGAGTAATCTCTTGGTCCTGGGTCCCCTAGTCCTGAGTACCCTTCCAATTGGAAATTTGTGCCATGACCAGAGAAGCCAGAAAGAGCATGAAAACAGTTAGGGCACTTGTTCAGCTGGGCTACAGACAGTAATGACAGGGGGTGGCAGGAGAGGGCAGGGGCTGAGCTGCTGAGGGGGCAGGGATAGCTGAGAAGATTTTGGTGAAGGGATCAAGAGGCACAGAGGGGCAAGCTGTGTGTGCTTCAGAAGTGACACCAAGTCCTGCCCCTCTCCTACTATCAGAGGGGCCTCAGGCTGGGTCTGGGGCCTGCTACCCAACATGCTATACCTTTTTCTTGGCCACAGCCAATTTCATCTGTAAGATTTCCTCTGACATTTCAGGGCAGAGAAAAGGAAAAGGGGGGCCACATCACCATCATCCAAGCACTGGGGAATCACTTCCTTCAGCTAACAGTGCAGATATACAACTGAGCCAGAGCCGGTGGGAGTGGGCGGTGCTAGGCAACACTGAAGTGGGCATGGCCTCAATGCCCACAGCCCATTGGTGGATGAGAAACATGAAACTAATGGAGGCGTGGCCAGGACAAGGGGAAGGGTGGAGTCACAATGAAAACTGTGATTGCTGGCCCCGCCCACCACAGGGAGGTGCCCCCGCTTGGGGAAATGAGTGAGGCTCTTGCTTGGTGCCCATGCAGCTCCTGTGTGACCCTTCATGGCAGTTGTCACAGAATTTGAGACACTTGGCAGAGCAGAGAGGCTCCTCTCTAGCCCCCCGATTCTCCTGTGCCAGTTCAACCCCTGACCAGCAGGCATAAGACCCCAGCACTTGGAGGTGGGTGAGGAATGGACATCAGGGGAGAGTATATCACTTCACAGTCTGTTTCTAGACTCCTCAGAGCTCTACCCCAGACTTTCTTATTTCAGAGACCACTTCCAAAGACCCCTACCTTGTCCTCCAGATGCTTCTCCACTCACCCCCTTCCCCAAGGATCCCTTCACTGATCCCAGGAGTGTAGCTGCCCCTCCCAGCTGGGTCCCATCCAGGTCACTCCTGCTTGCCTGCTGCTCCTCCTCTCAAACCTCACAGCACCCCCTCAGGCTCTGGGTCCCATCAGCCTTTCCCCTTGGAGGCCTCAAGACCAAACTGCGGGGGAGGTGGCTAAAACTATAAAACTCACAGAAGAACACATAAGTGTAAATCTTCATTATCTTAGATTAGGCAATGGTTTTCTAGGCATGACATCGAGAGCATAAGCAATGAAAGAAAAAATGGTTAAATTGAACATCATCAAAATTAAAAACTTTTGTGGTTCAAAGAATGCCATCGAGAAAGTGAAAAGAAAAATGAAAGAAAGTGAAAAGAAAACCACAGAATTGGAGAAAAAATTTAAAAATCTTATATCTTAGAAAGAGCTTGTATCCAGAATATATATAAAAAGATGACAACTTGATAATAAAAAGATAAATATCCCATTTTTTTATGTGTTGCATATACATTGGGACTTTATTAATATTTTTAAAATAAAGTAACATTTGAAAAAATTATTTTATATTTTATGCAAAATTTCTTTTTTTAAAAAATTTATTTTATTTTATTTTATTTTAAATTTTTTTTAGTCTTAACTGTATTTTATTTTATTTTATTTTATTTTTTATTTATTTTTTTTAAATTTTATTTTGTCGATATACATTGTGGCTGATTATTGCTCCCCATCACCAAAACCTCCCTCCCTTCTCCCTCCCCCCTCCCCCCCAACAATGTCCTTTCTGTTTGCTTGTCGTATCAACTTCAAGTAATTGTGGTTGTTATATCTTCTCCCCCCCCCCCCCGGTTTTGTGTGTGTGTGTGTGTGTGTGTGTGTGTGAATTTATATATTTAAATATCCCATTTTTTAAAAAATTAGCAAAAAATCTGAATTCACAGTTTTCTAAAGAAAATATGCAAATGGCCAATAAGTACATCAAAAGATGTTTGATGTCACTAGACGTCAGAGGAATGCAAATCAAATCCACAATGAAATATCACTTCACACCCACTACCATGGCTACAATCACAAAGATGCTTAAAAACAGTATTGTAAGGATATGGAGAAATTAAAACCCTCACACATGGCTGGGAAAACTGTACAGGGGTGCAGCCATTTTGGAAACAGCCTGAAAGTTCTTTGAATGATTCAGTGTAGAGTTATCATATGATCGAGCAATTCCACTCCTAGGTATATGCCAAGAGAAGTAAAGCTATGCATCCACACAAAACCTTGAATACAAATGGTCACAGCAGCATTAATCACAATAGTCCAAAGGTGGAACTAGCCAAGTGTCCATGAACTGATGAATGAATAAACAAAATGTAGGATATCCATGTAAACAAACATTATTCAGCCATAAAAAGCATTGAAGTACTGACACATGCTACAATTTCACATGAACCTTGAAAACGTTATGCTAAGTGAAAGAGGCCAGTCACAAAGGATCCCATAATGTATGATACCCTTTTTATTAAATGTCTAAAATAAGGAGATTTGTAGGGAAATAATGTGGATGAATCGTTGCCTAGGGTTGGAGGGGATAGAATAATTGGGGATGATGGCTGCGGAATTTAGTTTTGGAGTAATGAAAGTATTCTACAATTGCTGTGAGGATTACAAAACTCTGAGTGTACTAAAATCCATTGAATCACACACTTTATTTATTTATTTTTTGTCGTTTTTTCGTGACCGGCACTCAGCCAGTGAGTGCACCGGTCAGTCCTATATAGGATCCGAACCCGCGGCGGGAGCGTCGCCGCGCTGCCAGCGCAGCACTCTACCAAGTGCGCCACGGGCTCAGCCCTGAATCACACACTTTAAATGGGTGAATTGGGGCCGACCCCGTGGCTCACTCGGGAGAGTGCGGCGCTGGGAGCGCAGCAGCACTCCTGCCGCTGGTTCGGATCCTATATAGGGATGGCCAGTTCGCTCACTGGCTGAGCTGCGGTCACAAAAAAAGGACAAAAAAAAAAAAATTAAAAATTTAGGCCAGCCCGTGGCTCACTGGGTAGAGTGCGGTGCTGATAACACCAAGGCCACAGGTTCAGATCCTATATAGGGATGGCCAGTTTGCTCACTGGCTGAGCGTGGTGCTGACAACACAAAGCCAAGGGTTGAGATCCCCTTACCGGTCATCTTTTCAAAAAATAAATAAATAAATAAATAAGTGGGTGAATTGTATGGCATGTACATTAGATCTCAATAAAAGCTGTTGAAAAAACAAATGTGTCATGACTTCAGCTTCTCATTAGGATATAGATGTTACAACAGCCCAAATGCTCAACATAATGACTAGGAAAAAGCCAGATAAACTATAAAAATCCTATTTTTGAAGGTACAACAGAGGAGTGGAAACAATAATTAGATGAACTTGAATTTCATAAAGAGAGAATTCTAGGGCAGGGTTTTTGCTAATTCTCAGTAGGGACTGATGATCACATTTGGCCCACGTGGGGGACAGGGAAGCCAGGGAAGTATTGATCGGTCACTCATGGTTGGTGCAGGCATGAGGGATTACACAACTGGAGAAGCACTGACTGATGGGGTCCCAGCAGTTGGTCTCAACCCACCCCATCCTCTTACTGGGTCCTTGACTCCACTACAGCAAGGAATTCAAGAGTGGAGTCACAGGATAAAGTGAGAACAAGTTTAAAGTAACAAAGAAGAGATACAGATTTACAGCGAGATAAAGAGAGCGAGAGAGAGGCCTAGCTCCAGAGACTGAACAGGGCTCACACCAAGTTTAACACAAAAGCAAGCAATACACACTTAAGTTCAGTACTGAGTGAAGGCTGGCTCAAGAGAGTGAGCAGCAGCTCACTGAAGGTAAGTGTGATACAAAGAGAAAGAAATGCACCCTCCACAGGCAGAATGCAGACTGCCTCCAGGAGAGTGAGCACCAGCCCCACCTTCTGCTGGGATCTGGCTTTTATAGTTTCACTGCTTGATGAACATTCAATAAAAAGTGTGGTTCCCAATTGTGTAATACAGTCTTCCACATGCTTAGCTGGTCTCTTCTTGGAGCATGCTCACTGGTCAAATCTTATCACAGGCACCATATTTGAGAATATTCTGTGCTCTCTAGCTCCTGTAGTGGAAGGTCATTCAGCTACCAGGGTAACATAACCCCTCTCTACTGAGCATGCCCAGCCACTGGATTTGAATAAGCAGCCCTTTGTGGTCTCATTTTCCCCATGTTGGTGCTGAAAATAGGTCTAACTGGCAACAGTAGATTTCCTCTAGGGGAGGGCCTGGAGGAGGGGCCAGAGACCTTGAGGAGTGGCTGGAAACCCAGACACAAGTCTGGAAACCTGGACCCAGGGAAACTGAACACTTCCTGCTTCACAATATGGTTGGTATTTTCTACAGGACATTCTGTATATTCCCAAGATGAATGTAGAGTATTGAGGAGCCAGGCGAAGGTTTCCTAAAAGTCAGAGTAAAATCTTCCTGAATCTCTAAGTGCTTGGGAGATTATGTTTTCCCAGAGGGACAGGGCTGCTGATTGGTCTCTCAAGATTTTTGGCACATTTTAAAGCTGCAGGATGTGTGTGCTATGGAAGCAAGCTGAAACCTCTAAAGGTCACAAGTGGATTTGTCACAGTTTTTCATGGCTGATGGGTGACCCACTGGAATTTCCATCCAAATCCCTGAAGGGTCTTCCTTGAGGAAGAGGGAAGAACCAGAGGTGGACGAGCCTCATTATAACTGCATATGTGTAATTGGACTCGGGGGGGACAGAGAGGGGAGAGAGAAGGGGGTGGAAGCTGTCACTGAAGGTGTAATTGCTGAGGATTTTCCAAAATGGGTATAACACATCAATCCACAGATTAAAGAACACCAATTAGATTGACAAACCCCAACTGGGAATGAAAAACAAAAGAGGAGAAAATCATACTAAAGTCCATCATAGTTCAATTGCTAAAATGAAGCAGATAAAGTCAAATTTCTTTTCTAAAGCAAACTCACACCCTTATATGTCATTATTAAACAATAAATATCAAAATATTCTAAAACTGCTTATTCATCATAAGAAGGTAAGAAAATAATAACAAACTTAAGATTCACAGGAGAATGGATATATTAAACGCAAAAGGTGAAATCAAATTATCAGGAGAGAGGAAAATGACAGAATTGACAGATTAGTAAATCTGAAAGCTGTTTATCTGAATAATAAAAGCCCAACAAAAAGCATGTATTCACTTTCAGTGTTTATTCTAATTAAATAAATTTGACTCAAATAAAAATACACAAATGTGGGAGTGGAAAACAACATAAATCTAGATTCTGAAGAAACTACAAAAATAAGGATAACTATTAAAATACACATTTCGTAAATAAGTTTGATACTTTAATGAAGAAGAAAATTTTTTGGCCAAGTATAAATGATAAAACATTGCTAAGGCCCCACCTCTCAGCCTAGATTGCCACAAAGGGCCCCCCTCAAATGGCCTGTACCAGGGCCCCCTTGGCCTATTTGGTGCTAAGGGCCCCCCAGCCTGGCCTGACCTGCCCTGCCACTAAGGATCTCACTCAAATGGCCTGCCCCAGGGCCCCCTTGGCCTGCCGTCCCACTAAGAGCACCCCTGGCATTTCCTGGCCTGCCACTGAGGGCTGCCCTAGCCAGGACTGCTGCTAAGGGCCCCACTGCCACTAAGGGTAGGCCTGGCCAGGCCTACACAAGAGACCCACTGGCCTGACCTGCCTCAGGGCCCCTGTTTTAGTCTGTTCTGTGTTGCTATAACAGAATACTTGGAACTGGGTAATTTATAAAGAAAAACAAAATTTATTGCTTACAGTTTCTGAGGTTAGGAAGTTCAAAGTCATTCTGGTGGTCATGACAGTGACCCAGGAGTCTCACATTATAAGATGGTGGAAGCAGAGAAAGCAGATCAGAGAGAAAGACAGACTCTTCTCTCCTTTAAAAGCCCTCAGAACCACACCCCTGACCACCATTTTTAATCCATTCACTACAGCATGGTCCTATAATCCAATCACTTTTTCAAGTCTCCACCTTCCTATTACCATAATAGGATTTCCCATGCTCTTAACAGTCACAATGTGGGCTAAGTTTCTAATACATAAAACTTGGGGGACACAATTCAAACTTCAATGAGTTTTGGGGGCACATAATTCAATCCACCACAATAACCTTGTGTTAATGAAAAATTTCTTAGGATACTGAAAGTATGAGTGATAAAGGAAAACATTGATAAATTGGATTTTATTGAATTTAAATTTTCTTTTCTTTTTTTTTTTTTCTAAAAGATGACCGGTAAGGGGATCTTAACCCTTGACTTGGTGTTGTCAGCACCACGCTCAGCCAGTGAGCGAACCGGCCATCCGTATATGGGATCCGAACCCGGGGCCTTGGCGCTATCAGTACCGCACTCTACCGAGTGAGCCACGGGCCGGCCCGAATTTAAATTTTCTACTATTCAAAAGACACAATAATCAATTGTCAAGTTATAGATGTGAAGAAAAAGATTTGAAATACACATGTCTAACAAAGAACATGGATCCAGAACATATGAAGAACTCTTACAACTCAATAATAAGAAAATAAAAACAAATGGGCAAAATCTCATATTTCTGGCTCAAAAAAAAAAAAAAAAAAAGAAAAAAGAAAAAGAAAAAGAAAAAGAAAAAAATATTTTGAACAAACTCTCAGTATGGACCTCAATAGAAAGCTTCTGATCTCTCTTCACTCTAAAGTGTTGATTTTAGACAGTAGATGCTTGCCCTTTCCGGTTAATTTGGATTCTGCTTGTAGCCAGTGCTAAAGCTTCCCTATCCTGACTCTGTTCCACTGGCATCTTCTCAGGGCACTTGCTCTAACACATCATTATTCGCTACTTTAAATCTATAGTAAACTTACAATTTCCATTCACTGTGCTTCTGGCTCCTTACTTCTTTGTAGAGTGAGATCTTAGAAATTCATGTTATTCTCTCACCTAAATTCTCCCATTTGATGACACCCTTACTCATCAAGTAGATCTAACTATATATTTCTTGACCAGCCAGCTGAAACAGACATCTCTTGACAGACCATGCCCAAATTTGTTTGACCAGAGACCCATGACAAAGAAAACAACAGGAGTTTATTGCTAGACAAACAGGCTTTCATGACACCTACATGGAACAATGTGGTTCTTAATCATAATCACAAATTACCAATGTCTGTTTTATCTTTTCCACAGATCCAGAAACCTTCTCCTTCTTATGATTTCACCAGTTAACACAAGCTCCAGAAACTTTTTTAATGCTAGGATCCTGGTGTGAAGCTATGCCAGGCTTCCCAGTCTCCTGGAGCTGAGTTCCTATTCCTTCTGTACCTCTGGGCTAGACTACAAATTTTTCTGTAGTTAAAGATGATCAGATGATTGAGTATGCCTTAAGGGCTAATGGAAGGCTATTAGTTTCAGATACTCAAAACTCAACATATACCGTAATAGCCAGGACACAATCTCTAAACCCTACTCTGAAACTGAACTCTTGGGGATGCCTTCTCCTTTAAAGCCTCTGGCAGTAAAACTGCTGGGAAGGAGATTTCTGGACTGGTTCTCCCACTGACTGTGCTGCAGGGATAGGATCAATACACACAGGTCATAAACTTCAATACCTACAAGGAAAAATATTTAAATGACTGAAGGTGGTGATGAGGCCTCGTGGTTTAGATTTTCTATATAGAAAAATATGGTTAACAATGTGTGTAGGGGGTAAGGACTGGATTTGAAGGCCTAAAATTGACTCTGAATCCAAGGAGAAGGGCTGGAAGCTGCATTTAATGTAGCACTTTTTATTAGATTGAGAAAGTGAAAAGGGTGGAGTGTGAAGGATGATGGTGGAGGACTGATGGGAACTGTGGTGAATTGAAGAAACAGGCATCCCCAAGGAGGCAGCTTCTACTCCGCTCCAGCTGACGCTTGCCAGTTGGCAGTGAGGACAGTTGCCAGATCTTCTGAGTTTGCAGAGGGTGAAAATCCAGATTTTTTTAAATGGGAAATCTCCTATTTTTAAAGCATTGTGTGGGCCAAACCAAACACGTTTGTGGGCTGAATTCAGTCTGCGGCCTACCATTTTGAGACCATTGATTTATAGTCCTCACATAACATGACAATTCTTTTCCAATTTGTAATCTCCAGGCTTGTTACTTCCAGACTCAGTTCATTTTCTGCACTTCACCTTCCTCTTCACTCCTTTATTATTTACACACATCTGATCCCCCTTCAAGACAGTACATTCTTTTAATAGCACAACGTGGGTCGATTTCATTTTTGTATCTTTTCTGTGGTTTACTATAGTACTTTAAATAGTGCAACACTCAGTGAGTGCGAGTTAGACGAGTGTTTGTAAAATGATGCATTTTCAAAACTAGTCTAAGGAAATTTGAAGCTCTATTTAGAGTCTATTCACTGAAACTCAATTTGCTGAAAACTAAATATCTAAAAGCCACTTTGGGATTTGTTCTTCCAGTAATTGTCAACTACAATTCAGTCCAACTTTCTTGAAAAATAATCTAAAATATCTGGACAAAATATGGAAAACATCTAGTTAATAGCATCAAAGACTTAACAAGATAGTGAAAAATTGCCTTGAAAGAACAGGGAGAGTGTAAGAACATAAATTGGTAAACTGATAAGTTTTTTTAAATCTTGGGGGCATTTACCACTCGTAGGAGGTGACAGAGAAGAGGAGGAGGAGGAGATTCCTAAATGGAGAAGACTGGAGAACAAGAAGGAGACCTTGGAGACACCCAGCTCCCCTTGGCTGGGACTCTCCCCTCTTGTCTCATGTCCTTGCCTCCCTGCCCCCCTTACTAGCCTCCCATCCTCCACCCCTAACATTACATATTTGACTTTTTGGAAGAAACAGCTGAGCAGTGCTTTGGGCTTTAGAGTGATAAGAGTAGAAGCTCAGAAATGTCTGAGGTCAGAAACCTTATGTGATATACCCTTTCCCTGGGACAGGTCAGTGACTTGGCCTTCTCCCCTTGTAACTCATTCAGATGAGGCTAATCCTAAGTGAAATAATTCTTGAACTTGTGGTTAATGGAGCTGTTAAAAGCTATACAAATTGTGCTGATAATTAGCCTGAGACAGCAGCACTCATTCTCTGGGCCTCACCTTCTGAGGGCCCCTGTTTCAGCCCTCATGTAGCTAGTCTCCTCCTCAGAGTGAAGGGTCCACTGGGCCAAGGGCATATGCCCACCCAGTTCCAGTGCTATCCTCTTGCCCCAACGCCCAACCATGCTCAGGGTACTGGACAGTGGAATTCCCTACCAAATGGTGCCAAAGCCCATTTCCTTGGCCACCACCAGCTTCTTCTTCAGGCCCATCCTCCAAAGGGCATAACTTACCATTGTGGCTATAGTGGATTGAATTATGTCCCCCCAAAACTCATTGAAGCTTGAATTGTGTCCCCCAAGTTTTATGTATTAGAAACTTAGCCCACACTGTGACTGTTCAGAGGGTGGAAAATCCTATTATGGTAATTGAAAGGTGGAGCCTTGAAGAGGTGATTGGATTGTAGCACCATGCCATAGTGAATGGATTAAAAACTGTGGTCAGGGGCGTGGTTCTGAGGGCTTTAAAAGAAGAGTCTGTCTATCTCTCTCTCTTGCTTGTTCGCTCTGTTCTCTCTGCTTTCACCATCTTGCAATGTGAGACACCTGAGACACCGTCATCACCACCAGATGGACTTTGGACTTCCCCGCCTCAGAAACTGTGAGCAATAAGTTTTGTTTTCTTTATGAATCACCTAGTTGCAAGTATTTTGTTATAAGCAACAAAAACAGACTAATACAGGGGCATACATCTCTGGGCCCCCAAGGGGCAGCCAAGGGGCAGGTTGTATGTGTGAAGGGGGGGTAGATAGGTATGGACAGAATTTAGCCATGAGGGTGGGCATCCCCAAGACCCCACATGGTCTTGATTATAGGACCCAAAGCAAGTTACTGAAAAGAAACAAACTATCGGTTATTCTAGGAATTTTGTGAAGTTGGGGTTGTGTAAGGTTGCCTGGATTGGACTTCTTACTATGATAACACAAGAGTAGCCAAGTCATGATGATGAAATTGTACCTAACACTAGTCTTGTTGTAAGACTTAAATTCCCAAATCAGAGAAAGTTCCTATTCAGGTGCCAGGTGTGTAATAGATGCCTATGTAATGTGTGGCCTAGAAGACTTAATTAATGAGGTGATTAAAATATATAACCCACCTGGATCTTGGCCTACAGACTACTGTGCCTACTGCCAGACCCCTCCTGATACCACATTCTGTCCACTTGCAAAGATTTCCATCCGGTGCTTACTTTCAGGAATTTACTTCATCACATGTCTTACATCCAGACATATTAGTGACAAGAGTAAGAACATGTACACCATGTTAGCAAAGAGCTAAATATCCCCTGTTAATTATAGAAAGTGACATCTTAAAAAGTGAGACCTCAAATATTCTTTGAGATGTCAACATGCTTCAGAAAAAATTATATGCTTATTACAAACAAGGACTTTTGTCTTTAATAATTGTTTTAGGGATATTGAAACATCATGCCAAACGCATTGTGCTGGGAGAACTGAGTAAAATTTTTCAAAAACATTTTAAATTAAAAAAAATTTTTTCCCTAAAAAACTATAAACTCTAATTGTATAACTCTATTCTATTCTACTTCAATTTGTATACATGTCAGTGGTAGATATGCTGTATAGGTGAGATGCTAAACATTGATGATTTTTTAAAAATGTTTTCATTCTGCTGGATTTTTTTTTTTTTTAAAGATGACCGGTGTATTAGTCAGGGTTCTCCAGAGAGACAGAATCAATAGAATATGTTATAATTATATGAGAGGGATTTATTAGGAGAATTAGCTCACGTGGCTGTGAAGAAAAGTCCCATGACAGGCCGTCTATAAACCAGACGCCAGTAGTGTGGCTCAGTCCAAGTCCAAAGGCCTCAGAACCAGGGAAGCTGATGGTGTCCTTGGTGTAAGTTCTGGAACCTAAAAGCTGGAGTCTCAAGCTCTGATGTCCACGGACAGGAGAGGAGTGTATCCCAGCTCCAGCAGATCGAGAGAGAGCTTCACCTCTTTCCTCTGTCTCTTGTTCTCTCTGGACCCCCAGCAGATTGGATGATTCCCACCCACACTGAGGGTGGGTCTTTCCCACCCAGTCCACTCAGACTCTCATACTAATCTCTGCTGGAAACACCCTCATGGACACACCTGAAAAGATTGCTTTGCCAGGTTTCTCAGCATTCCTTCATCTAACCAGTTGACATCTAGAATTAACCTTCACAACCGGTAAGGGGATCTTAACCCTTGACTTGGTGTTATTGGCACCACGCTCTCCTAAGTGAGCCACGGGCTGGCCCTCTGTTGGATATTTGGCATAAATGGTAAGAGATTTAATAAATTTTTTTAAAAATTGAGGTAAAACTCACATAGCATATAATTAACCATTATAAAACATACAATTAAGTGTCATCTGGTGTATTCACAATGTTGTGCTATCACCACCTCTCTTGAGTTTCAAAACTTTTTTGTCATCCCAGAGAAAATTCCCGACACTCGTTCTCTCCCCTTTCTCCTTTTTCCCCATCTCCTGGTAACCACTAATCTGCTTTCTGTCTCTGTGGATATGCCTATTCCGGGTATACCACATAAGAGGAGGCACACAATATGTGACCTTCCCTGCCTGGCTTCTTTCACTTAGTGTAATGTTTTCGAGGTTCATCCAAGTTGTAGCATTTATCAGTACTTTGTTCTTTTTTATGGTTGAATAATACCCCATTCTACGTATGTATTACAATTTGTTTATCCATTGATCATTGATGGGCATTTGGGTTACTTCTCCCTTTTGGCTATTATGAAAAATACTGTGATAAACATGTGTGTTTGAGTTTCTGTGGGGACATATGTTCTCCTTTTTCTTGAGTATACAGTAAGAATAAAATTGCTGGGTTATATGGTAATTCTGTTTAATTTTTGGAGGAGCTGACAAAATATAACTCAGTTTTGTATACTCTGATTACCTTTAAATTTTAAACAACAGATTGTATCTCTTCTTGTAGTAGTTGTATTGAGACCTAATTCACATACCATAAAATTCACCCATTTAAAGTGTACTATTCGGGCCAGCCCGTGGCTCACTCGGGAGAGTGCGGTGCTGATAACACCAAGGCCCCAGGTTCGGATCCCATATAGGGATGGCCGGTTCGCTCACTGGCTGAGCGTGGTGCTGACAACACCAAGTCAAGGGTTAAGACCCCCTTACCGGTCATCTTTTTAAAAAAAATAAATAAATAAAGTGTACTATTCAATGGCTTATTTTAGTATATTAACAGGGTTGTGCAACCATCAATCAATCAATTTTACAACATTTTTATCACCCCAGAAAGAAACATTGTACTCTTTTGCAGTCACCAGCCATCTCTCTCATCACCCCTAAGCCTCGGCAACCACTATCTACTTTCTCTCTCTCTATATATATCTGCTTATTTTGGGCATTTCATATGACATAAATGAAATCATGTAATATGTCTTTTTTGACTAGCTTCTCTTAAACAGCATAAGGTTTTCAAGTTTTATCCATGCTTAACATGTATCAAGTACTTCATTCCTTTTTATGGGTCAATAATATTGCATTGTATATACCATACTTGTATAGTCATTCATCAGTTGATGACCATTTGGGTTGTTTCCACTTATTGGCTATTATGACTATTGTTGCTAGAAACATGTGTGCAGGTTTTTGTGTAGACGTGTTTTTAATTCTTTTGCATATATATATATATAGGAGTGGAATTGCTGGGTCCTATGGTAACTCTAAGTTTAACATTTTGAGGAAATGGCAAACTCTTTTCAAGGTGGTTGTACCATTTTTCATTCTCATCAGAAGTGTATGAATTTTCCAATTTCTCCACATTCTTGCTACAATGGACTGAATGTTTATGTCCCCCCAAAGTTCATATGTTGAAATCCTAACCCCCAAGGTGATGGGGGGTTTGGGAGGCCTTTGGGAGGTGATTAGGTCATGAGGGAGGAACCCTCATAAGTGACATTAGTGTCCTCATAGAAAAGATCCTGGAGAGAATCCTTTCCTCTTCTACCATGTGAAGTTACAGAGAGAAGTTGGCCATCTGTGAGGAATAGGCCCTCTTCAGACATGAGTCTGCCAGTGCCTTGATCTTGGACTTCCCAGCCTCCAGAAATGTGAAAAACAAATTTCTGTTTTTATAAGCCACCTAGTCTATGGTATTTTGTTATAGCAGCCCAAACCAACTAAGACACTTGATAACACTTGATATTATCCATCTTTTGATTACAGCGCTCTTAATGGGTGCAAAGTAGTAACTCATGGTTTTGATTTGTACTTCCCTGACAGTTATTAATGTTGTTCACTTTCTAATGCACTTACGGGCTGTACTTATGGGAAAATGTCTATTCAGGTTCTTTATCCATTTTTAATTGAATTATTTGTCTTTTTATTATTGAGGTGTAAAAGTTCTTTGTATTTTCTAGATACAAGTCACTAATCAGACATATAATTTGCAAGTATTTCCTTTCATTTTGTGGGTTGTCTTTTCAGCTTCTTAATGGTGATCTTTGAAACACAGAAGTTTTAAATTTTCATGAGGCCTGATTTATGTATTTTTTCTTCTATTGCTTGTGCTTTTCTGTTGTGTCTAGCAAATCATTGCCTAAACCAAGGTCACAAAGATTTATCCATTTTTTTTCCTACGGGCTTTCTAATTTTAGTTCTTACATTTAGGTCTTTGATTATGTTGCGTTAATTTTTGTATATGTGTGAAGTAGAATCCAATTTTATTCTTTTCCATGTAGATATCCAGTTGTCCCATCCATATTATGTTTTTACATTCTTTTTTCTAAAAATCTAGAAATTTCCCCCACAATTCAGTTTTTCTGACACATTTCCTCCTTTCTGCCAGTGGTACCATCACTATTTCACGAACTTGAAACTTGGAGTTACTAATCCTCTTTCCTTGAGTCTTTTAGTCTTGGGCTTATCACTCTTAATTGCTACTCTTTTCAAATTTATTTTGTGATTCCAATGTCTAAGCACATGACTATTCCAATTCCCTGGTGTCTCAGTTTTTATTTAAACTCTATGTCCCTAATGATTTTGCCTTACAGCTTACCTTGATTATTCATCTCCAAGATTATATTCTAGATCAGTGGTTTTCAATTAGAATTAGCATTAGCTCTCAATTACAATTATCTGGGGAACTTTTAGGTAACACTAATGACAGCTCCCCTCCAGTCTCATTATCTCAAAATCTCTTGGGGTATGGCCTGAGCACCATTATTTCTAATGTGCTACCAGTGTTGAGAAACACTACCCTAGACATTGCCATTACCAATAACTATAATTCTTTCCTTATATCAAGTATTCCATTCTCTAGTTGTCACCTTCTATTTTTCTGTCTCATTGCTTTGTGTGTCCTGACTGCAATAAATCTACTGAGAATTATAATCCATTCATCTGAGCATCCTCTCATTGTTCCTCACACCCTTGTTGTCTATACTTCCCATATGTGATAGTCTGTCACATTGATAGTCCCTAGTGAATCATGCCTCCCTGTATTCATGCCTTTGTATAGTCCCCTTCCCTTGAAATGGTGCTTGCTATGTGACTTGCTTTAGCCACTAACATTTGATGGAAATGACACTGTCTCTTGAGAAGAAGCCTAGCTATCCTGGTGAAGAAACCATACGAAAAGAACACACAAGGAGACCATATGGAGTAGGAGAGGCCCTGAAGAAACATGTAAGAGAACCAAGGAACCCAAATGACAGTGAGAATGGAGGCTCCAGACACACCAGGTGATTCCAATGTGCAGCCAAAGTTGAGAACCACTATGTATGTGCTGATGACTCCCAAATATCTCTACTGTCCAATAGAACTTTCTGTGACACTCTACAAGGTCCTTTGTGATCTATCCTCCACCTTGTTAACCTTCTAACATCATCCTTGCTTCTCTTTTCTTGCCAGCTCTACTCCTGCTACACTGACTTCCTTGCTTTTCCTCAAACACACCAGACATGCACCCACTTCAGGGTCCTAGCCTGTTCTCACTTTATACAATGCTCTTCTTCCAGATGTGCACGTTATCCACACGTCTCACTCCATCATCATCTTCTGGTTTTTGCTCAATGCAATATAATAAGTGCTGTAACTGAGTTAATTTTGCAAGTCTTGCTGAAATGTCAACTGGCACAGATTTATTAGAATATGTAAAGATAAGAAAATAATAAGTTTTACAATGCTAATTGTTGGTAAGGATGTGGAAAAAGAGAAACTTATGTATTGCTTATGGGTGTATAAATTGGTACAACAGCTGTGGCATACAATTTGGCATTGTCTAGCAACGTTGATGATGCATACATCCTATAAACAAAGAATATATGTAGTGGTTTTAAATTATGTCCACAATTTTTTTGATAGTTCTCCCTTCAATAGGTGGGGCTTACTCCCCTCCTCTTGAGTGGGGGTTGGACTCAGTGACTCATTTCTAATGAATAAAATATGGTAGAAATGACAGTGTGTGACTGCTGTGATTTAAATGTTCGTATACCTTCCAAACTTCATGTTGAAACGTAATTGCCAATGTAACAGTATTACTAGGTAGGACCCTGTGGAGGTGGTTAAGTCATTAGGATGGAGCCCTCATGAGTATGATTATGTGATCTTATAAAGAACTTGACTGAGGGAATTTGTCCCTTTTGTCCTTCTGCCTTCTGTCATGTGAGGACACAGTGTTCCTATACTCCAGAGGACACAGTGTTCAAGATGTCATCTTGGAAGCAAAAACTGGATCTTCAACAGAAAACAAACCTGCTGGTGCCTTGATCTCGGACTTCCCAGCCTACAAAATTGTGAGAGATAAATTTCTGTTCTTTCTAAATTACCCACTCTGTGGTATTTTGTTTTAGCAGCACAAAAGAACTAAGACAGTGACCTCCAAGACTAGGTCATAAAAGGCATTATAGCTTCTTCCTTACTCTCTCTCATATCACTTGCTCTGTGAGGAAGCTAGCAGCCATGTCATAAGGACATTCAAGCAGCCTGAGAACAGCCAGAGAGAAATTAAGACCTCTTTCCAAGAGCCATGTGAATGAGACATCTTAGAAGAAGATCCTGTAGCCCCAGTCAAGCCTTGAAATGACTACAGCCCCATCTGACATCTTGACTGCAACTTCACGACAGATCTTGAGTTAGGGCCACTCGGCTTAGCTATTCTAAATTCTCATTCCACAGAAACTGTGAAATAATAAAATGTTGTTGTTTTAAGCCACTAAGTTTGGGGATAATTTGTTACACAGCAAAAATAACCTTAAACCCGTGTAAAAGTAGATATGTAAAAGAATGCTTTTGGCAGCATTGCTTAAATTGGGGGATAGGAGAAAAAAAAAAAAAGCAAACAGAGACAACCCAAAGGTTCATCAACAGGAGATGAATAAATACATTGTATAGTCATATAATGGTATATGTATGGTTGTAAAAATGTTTGAACAGACTTACCATTTGAATATATTCCTCAAATACAATGCTGAGAAAAAAAGGACTACATTTATATAAACAGCACATTTATATAAAGTTAAAAATGTGTAAAGCTAATTAGTAGATAGCTTATGAATATATATGTATGTGGTAAAATTAAAGAAATACAAAGAAAATTAAACATTATATTAGTGATGTGGTATTATTAGTTATCTATTGCTTCATAACAAATTATCCTCCAAATGAAGTGGGTTAAAACAATAAACATTATCTCACAGTTTTTGTGGGTCAAAAATTTGGAAGCAGATTAGCTGAGTACTTCTAAGTCGAGTTTCCTTATGAAGTTTCATTTAAAATATTGGCTGACACCACCATCATCTGAAAGCTTGTGCTGGGCAAGAAGATCCACTTCATCCACGTGCTTTGTAAATTGGTGTTGGTTAATGACAGGAGGCTTTAGTTACTTCTCGCATAGACTTCTTTGTAGACTGGTTGAAAGTCTTCATGATACAGCAACTTGCTTTCCTCAGAAAGTGCAATCCAACAGAAAGAAAAATACACTTATCCTCTCTCTACGACCCCAAAATCTCATCACATTACAGCACCAGCTTGAAGTCAAAGACCTCATTATTTAACTCAGATCCAGGTGTGAACGGAGTGCTTCAGACGTGGTTCTTTGATTAGGAACCTCATGTTTCTCTCCTCAAGTGCAGTCACTTTCTACATGAAGACCTGTGAACTAAAGATATGAATTAGCTGCCCCACATCTTCCCAGTGTACAGTAGCAGGACAGACATAGGATAACTGCTATAGTCATTACTGTTTAAAAATGAGGGGTGGAGGGGAAGACCATAGGAGCAACCAGTCCACAGAACCTCCGAAACCCATGTGGGCAAGTGTCGGGAGTTCTTTGATTAGGACTGAGGCCTATTCCTTCCTGGGAATGATTTCCATGGCTCTTGGATCTGCCTTCTGACCTTTTTTTTTTTTCTATTCTCTAAGCTATTTTTCTTCTCCCCATGAAAGGTAGCCTTTGTTTGCAGCTCCACAGTTTTCTCATCCTGCTTCTTTGGGGTCCCAAAACTTCTTTTCATTGTTTACTGTCTCTACCCCTCTCAGTCTAAGCTGATGTTTTTGCTCTTATAATTTTTTAAAAAAAGTTTGTTGGTCTCCTGTAAATCTTATTGACATTTACTTTACTGAGATATGTCATACTCTACCTTGGGTTTCTGCTGGGATTACTGAGGGACAGCACCCTTAAGTTTTTTAGATACTCTGTTATTTGACTAAACAGTTTACTGAGGTATCACTTTAGGTATTTCCAACATTGTAACAAAAGATTTTATAGTCATACCCTCAACTTTTCTGTTTTTCTGAGAGTCTCTGGAGTTTATGTTGTCCAAAAGCCATTTCTTGATATTTGTGTCAATTTTCATCTGAAGAGACTGGGAACTTTTAATCCCAACAATTCCAGGCTTCTTTTTGTTTAACAGTGATTCATTTGGCTGTCTACCTCCTTTTATGTTTTACTATACACAACAAGAAGAAATCTGTTAGCACCTTCAACACTGTGAATGGAATCTTCTTATGTAGGTCACACAGTTCATTAAATACATTTTTCTACTTTCCATGTTACCAAAGGCAACAGTGTTGCAATGTTTGCCTCTACATAGTTGGAATCTTTCTCCTTGGAGTTTCCAATGGCATTTCCCTCACTTTACTTTAAAACCTCACCTGAAATTTCCTATCATACCATTAGGCATCTACTAACAGACTTTTATAGGCTCTCAGACTTTCGCTATTACTCTCTTCAAAGTCTTTCCACAAAGTGTGTATGTTGGGTTTTAGAGAGAGTGCCAAATAGTTTTCCAAAGTGCTTGTGCAAATTTGCATTTCAACAAACAGTGTGTGGGCGTTCAATTGGTCCATATTCTTGCCTATATTTATTATTGTCTGACTCTTTCACTTTAGTCATTCTTATAGGTGAACAGTGATATTTCGTGGTTGTTTTGGTGTTCATTTTTCTGATTACTTATGGGGTAGAGCACCATTTATTAATGTTTATTGGCTATTTTTAGTGTTCCATTGGTAAAAGTGTTTATACAAGCTTTTGATCATTTTTCCATTTGGTTGTGTGGCTTTTTCTCATTAATTTGTAGGAGTTCTTCTATACAGGTTATTATGTATTGAATTCTGTCCACCCTAATGTTTAATGTGTTGGAGGCTGAGTCCCCACTGTGACAGTGTTAAGAGGATGGGAAGTCCTATTATAGTAATTGAAAGGTGGGGTCTTGAACAAGTGATTGGATTGTAGGACCGTGCCATAGTGAATGTATTAATCATGGTGGTCAGGGGAGTGGTTTTGAGGGCTTTAAAAGGAGAGCACATGACAGTCTTTCTCTCTGTGCTCTGCCATGTGAGACCCCTACATTGTTGTAAAGTCACCACCAAAGAAGACCCTCATCAGATGTGTTCTTTGGACTTTGGACTTCCTAGCATCTGAAATTGTAAGCAATAAATTTTGTTTTCTTATAAATTACCCAGTTCCAGGTATTTTGTTATAAGCAACAGAAATGGACTAATACAGAAAATTGGGACCAGGGAAGTGGGGTGTTGCTTATAAAAAAATACCTGAAAATGTGGAAGCAGCTTTGGAACTTGGTGTTAGGCAAAGTTTGGAGGAGTTTGGAGGACTCAGAAGAAGATAAAAAGACAAGAGAAAGTCTGAAATGTCCTAGAGGCTGGTTATGTAGTGGCAACCAGAATGCTGATAGAAATATGGACTGTAAAGACAATTCTAAGGAAGTATCAGACAGAAATAAGGAATTTATTGGAAACTGAGGCAAAGACCACCCTTGCTATGAACTTGCAAGGAACTTGGCTGCATTCTTTTCATGCCCCAAAGTATTATGGAATGTGGAACTTCAAGGTTCTGACTTTGGGTATTTGGTAAAAGAAATTTCTAAGCAGCAAAATATTCAGGAAGCTGCATGGCTACTTACAGCAGCCTACACTGAGTTATGGCAGAAAAGGCATGAGGTAAAGCCAGAATTTATAATTCAAAAGAAAGCAGAGGGCAAAAAGTTGGAAAACTTTCATCCTGGCTACAAAAGCCATGGTGTAGTCCAGGAACCCTTTGCTAAGGAGATGAATACAAAAGAAAGGCATTATGAAGAGAAGGGAAAAAAGATCTTGAAGGAATTTCAGAGATCTTGGAGGCTTCATCTTCCATTACAGACCTAGAGGTCTAGGGAGACAGAATGGCCTCAGGGAACAGGCATAAGGTGTCCTCTTCAGGCTCTCCCCCAGGGCCACCTCGGGAATCTGCTTCCAATACCAGCACGCTGGCTGCTTTGGCTGCTCGAGCCAGGGCTAAATTGGCCCCAGGTGTGGCTGGACCTGCAGCTTTGGAAGACACAAGCTGGAAGCCTTGGTGGAATCATGTGGTGTTAAGTTTGAAGGCTCACAGAATGCCAGAGCTGTGGATGCTTTGGAGCCTCCATCCTGATTTCAAAGGATGTATGGAAAAGCATGGGGATTGAGGAAGAGATCTATCAAGGGGCGGAGCCACCACAGTCTTCTCTAGAGCAATGCCGAGTGGAAATGTGGGGTAGGAGTTGCAGCAGAGAAACCCCATCAGCGCCATGCCTAGTGGAGCCATGGGAGTGAGACTGCCATAGAGACCCCAGAATTGTGAAGGTACCAGTGTGCAATGCCATGAATGTGAGATCTGAAGCATGGCCTCAGACCAGGAAAGCTACGGAAATGGAGCTGCCCAAGGACTTGGGGACTCAACCCCATACCAGCATTCAGAGGACATCAAACATGGAGTACATGATTCACCAGCTTTGAGATTAATGCCTGCCCTGCTGGGTTTCAGACTTGCTTAGGACCTGTTACCTCTTTCTTTTGGCCTATTTCTCCCTTTTTGAATGGGAATATGTACCCTATGCTTGTCCCACCACTATGTCTTGGAAGTAGGTAACTTGTTTTGATTTCACAGATGGGACTTTGAGACTTTACACTTTTGAGTTGAAACAAGTTAAGACTTTGGGATGGAATGAATGTTTTCATATGTGAAAAGTTTATGAGTTTTGGGGGGCTGGGATGGAAAATTATAAATTGAATTGTCCCCCCAAAAGTTTAATGTGTTGGAGGCTTGGTTCCCACTGTAACAGTGTTAAAATGGTGGGAAATCCTATTATAGTAACTGAAAGTTGGGGTCTTGAAGAGGTGATTAGGTTGTAGGATCCTGTAAAGCCACAACAAAAGAAGACCCTCACCAGCTGTGTTCCCTGGGCTTTGGACTTCCTAGCCTCTGACACTGTAAGCAATAAATTTTGTTTTCTTATAAATTACCCAGTTCCAGGTATTTTGTTATAAGCAACAGAAATGGACTGATACATAAGTGTACGTCAAAAAATTTGTGGACAAAAGGAATTAAAAGATAATATAGATCTTTCCATGACTTTTTGTTTTTTGGTGTCTGGCCTGTATGGAGATCTGAACCCTTGATCTTGGTGTTATAACCTGTGAGGTACCCTCATATTCTAGATAACAGTCCATTTTCAGTTTCATATTTTGCAAATATCTTTTCCTATTTTGTGCCTTGCGTTTTCACTCATTTTAAGTTTTTTTCTTAATAAAGAGACGTTTTTAATTTGATGTATTTCAAGTCATCATCATTCCCTGTACAACTGGCGCTTCATGTGTTTTATTTAAGAAAACGCACCTTAATCCAAGGTCATGAAGATATTTTCTGATATTATCTTCTAAATATTTTATATTATTACCTTTCATATTTAGGTTTATAAACCATCCTTTTAAAATTTTTGTGTGTTCTATGAAGAAAGAATTCAATTTCTTTTTTTCTGTGAGAATATACAGCATAATTGATTGAAAAGTCCATTTTTTCCTCACTGCTATGCAGTGTCATTTCTTTCCCATATTAAGTGTCCATATACGTGTGTATGTTTCTAGGCTCTTTATTCTATTTCTTTGGCTTAATTTCTGTCACTGAAGCAATACCAAACTGTGTTGATTACTATACCTTTATAATAATATATTTTGCTATCTGACAGAGCCAAGTCCTCTTTTTATTCTTCTTCGTAAAAAGAGTTTTAGCTAATCTGTTATCTATAAATGAAATAAAATTGTTTTTTGGTTTTTTTGAAATATACGAAATAAAAGCTTGAGCATGAAAATTTATAGCAACTTCACTCATGTAGCAAAAATTTGGAAACAATCCAAATATACACCAACAAGTGAATAGATAAACTGTGGTATATTCATGCAATGGAATATTACTCCACAATAAATATGTACAAAATACTGTTACGGACAATGCTATGGATAAATTTCAAAAACATTATGTTGAACAAAAGAAGCCAGACACATAAGAATGCATACTGTATACTGCTATTTATATGAAGTCCTAGGATGGGCAAAACCGATATAAAATGATATAGACCACTTGAATGGTTGCCTGGTGTAGGGAATTCTTCAAAGCATTCAATAACTAAAAGGTTACCCTGTTGCTATTCTATTCCTACAAACTGAAACAGGACGAAAATCAAGACTAGAATATATAGGTGCCCCATGCTATAAGAGTGTACATTGTTCTTTCCTCTCAGGGTCTATGGATCAGTAAACTGACATTCGTAAAGTAATGATAGTATAGATAGCATCAGTAAGAGATAAAGCTTATATCGCATTTGTTATCTACCAGGCACTGTAATGCCTTTCACATACTTTCCCATTTATTCATAGCAAAAGATCCTAACAGTTAAGAATTTTTGTCCTTGTTTTACAGATGAGAAAACGGAGGCCCAGAAAAGTTAAATAATTTACCCAAAGTTACATAGCTATGAAGTGGCAGAGCTGGATAATGAACCCAGGCAGTCTGGCTTTGGATTCTGTATTCTTAACCACGGGCTTGCTCAGTGCTACAAACATGTTCTGTCTACGTAGCATTGCAAGAAAAGATCAATTAGGTAAGTTCAAGGAAAAGTTGCCTCTTGTTTGAATTAGCAATATACTTGTAATTGGCAAATTTTGGGAAAAACCCATTAAGTGGGGTTGTTATCTTGTTATGTAAGAAAAGAGAAAAAAATTCAGCTCCTCCCTCCAAATAAAACAAAACAAAAACAAAACAACAGAAACTGACTCTGCACAAAGGAATGGGATTTTGGAGGGCTTGTATTATCCAGATTATTGGATTCATACAGCTGTAAGCCCCTTGCTTAATCAGGCTTGTGTAAATGGGATCTGTCCTTGATCTGAGAGGGAATCTTTCAGCCTGTCACTAAGAGCCAATTCTTCTTTTCTGCTCTTCTGCTCCTAGAGATATTTTATAATTTGTTTCTGATTTACTGAAATTTGCCTGGCTGTGGGAGAACCGCATCTTTTAAGTTTCAGTTCACTTAACTCTTCGCTGCCTACTACATTCCCTTTGGGAAATTGTTTTAAAAGATGTTTCATGAGATGACATTCTCATAAGAAGTTTATAACATGCTTAATACCACACACATTTATTCTACCATTTTTCTTTTTGTTGAAAGGAATTTCTTTTTTAATTGAAAGATTGTACATATTTATGGGGTACAGAGTTATATTTCTATATATATACACACACACACACACACACACATATACACACACACACAATATGTTATGACCAAATCAGGGTAATTAGCATATTCGTCATCGCAGTACTTTATCATTTCTTTGTGATGAGCATTTGAGCGCCTCTCTTCTAGCCATTTGATAACATACAAGAAAGTATTGTTAATTATTGATGCCCAGCACTACTGTACACCACTGGAACCCATTTTTCCTATCTAGCCATAATTTTGTGTTCATGAACTAATGTCTCCCTGTCTGTCCACCCCTTCCCCTTTCGAGCCCCCAGCAACCACAATGACCACAATTCTCTCTACTTCTAAAAGTTTAACTTTTTTTTTTTTTTTTTTAGCTCACACTTATGAGTGAGAACATGTAGTATTTAACTTTCTGTGCTTGACTTCTTTCACTTAACATAATGTCTTCCCGGCTCATCCATGTCGCCACAAATGACAAGATTTTATTCTTTATCGTCTGTCATTTTCTTTATTAAGGTACTTAGCAGACACAACGGGTGGTTGTGGGTGACACAGATGGCTACAAATGCCCTCATACATTTGCTTTGTTTGTTGATAACTTTGCTGGTGAACCTTGGTTAAAATTATGGTTTTAGGAAACTAATTAGCTTCCAAAATTGACAGCACTAAAAGATATTTTTTAACCAAACCTAAATATTTTTCTGTAATGTAATTGATATCTAAAAACAGCACAACATGATTATCCTAGCTATTTATTTTGGTCAGATAATCTTTCTAAATATACACAAAACATCAAACAGTTTAATACATGTTAGTTTCTCACCTCTGTGTTACATATCCTTTATTGATCAGCCTTTTAGACATAGATGAACTGATTATGCCTTTTTAAAAAATTAACACTTTACTCACTTAAAAAGCTCTTTCATTTTTTTTTCTTTATCTTGCTTTTCTTGCTCTTTTGCTCAGGTACTTTCTTTCTCACTGTAGCTTTCTGCTGGGCCTCTAAGTCAGAAGTCTTTGTTTATTTCTTTTTTTCTAGTTACCTGGGGTTTGGTATCAATATTAGTAGCAGTAATGCTGAGGCCTGGGTCAGAATCCTGGCTAGGCTAGCATTAGTAGGGAGGGGAGAGGAGAGTGAATGTACACCTTGGCTGGTTTATTGTTTTTGAGTTGCACCGATGGGAGGTATCAAGGAAATAGAACATATTTTATTCAGTTTAATATGACTCTATAGAGGCCATCCTAATTTTACGTGACATGCAAGAAAGCATCTCTTTCCAATTCTTTCCTAATGAGCATGTCAATGAAATAGAAACGCATAAACATTTGAGCGAAAGGAGTTTATTACTGCAGGGCCTGCTTGAGTTGTAGGTCATTATGGTGGTTCCAGTACCATTTATGATGCTGTAGACTAATTCTTGTGATTGTGATGGTATTTCAGTTTACTTTTGCTATTGTAACAAATTACCACGAATTAGTGGCTTAAAATGACACAAACTTATTAACTACAGGTCAGAAATGCTAAAATCAAGGTGTTAGCTGTGCCCAATTCCTTCTAGAGGCTCTAGCAGAGGACTCGTTCCTCACCTTTTCCAGCTTCTAGAGGCGGCCCACACTTGGCCTGTGACCCTCTTCCATCTTCAAGGCCAGCATTCACATCACTCTGACCTCTGCTTTTGTTGTCATAGCTCCTCTCACTCTGAGTCCCTGTCTCCCTCTTCGAAGAACCCTTGTGATTACATTGTGATTACTCATATAATTGAAGAAAATATCCCCATCTCAAGATCCTTAACTTGATCACATCTACAAATCTGTTTGTAACACATTTATGGGTTTCAGGGATAGGACGTGGACATCTTTGGGGGTCCATTATTCTTCCCACCACATATTTGTTCTACAGTCAGCTGCTTGCCTTTTACTATTATTGATATCAGCCTTAGGCAAATTGGAGTCAGCTGGACTATAGTATTTTTAGTGCTAATTTTACCTGTTTTGAATCCTCCACATAGGAACCAAAATAACAACTGTGTTCTGATAATTCTACAGAACAACATGGGTTCAAACCCCTGAGCTTTGTTGATCCACACATTCTCTGTGCTTAATGCAGGGAATCTACTGGGTTTTGAAATCTTACCGCGAATAGCTGGTGCATTTCTGAGGTATTGTGCCCACCAAAGGCATAAAGCAAATCTAATCCTCTGGATAAAGGTTCCCAAATCCACAAAATTCCATCTTCATCTCTCTACTAAGATCCAATAGTTCTGAGAGCTTGTAAGAGTTGTTAATGTACTTTCTCATGGCCAGTTTCAACAAAGCATGCTATAAGAACATTGCATCATCCAAATTAAATGTCTAACCTACTGTCAGCATCAGTCAGGACAGAATATGGCTTTTCTACTGAACTTTTAAGAGGCTAGTGCCTTGTCCAAAAGAAAAGCTCTTTATTTTTGTCTCCATACTTTACAGAAACTGATGTGGAAAGTGTGAGGGGAAGAATGAGCAATGAGGCTGGTGAGAGGGCAGACACCAAGTGGTAGAGTGGGGGGGCTTATAAAACATAAGATCTTCATCATAAGGACATTGGGAAGTGTTGAAGGAATTTAGGTAGATGAGGAGAGAAGGGCAAGGGAGAATACCTTGGGCTCCCAGGGATTATTACTGGGTATTTTGGCTTGGGGACAGTAGATGGATGGCAGCTCCATTTATTGAGATGGGAAACAGAGGAAGAAGAGCAGAGTTTGGAGGCAAGATACAGGTTAAGTCAAAATTCCTAGTGGCACATCCAAGTGGAGATGGCAAACAGGTAATTTGCTGTATTGGTCTAAGGCTCAGGAGAGAGGTTTGGGCTTGTGATGAAGATTTGTGACCTATCACTGTAAGGATGGTGTATTAGTCTGTTGTGTGTTGCTATATCAGAATACCTGAGACTGGGTGATTTATAAAGAAAAACGAAATTTATTGCTTACAGTTTCTGAGGCTGGGAAGTCCAAAGTCCATCTGGTGGTGGCAACAGTGACCCAGGGGTTTCACATTGCAAGATGGTGAAAGCAGAAAGAGCAGAGAGAGAGAAAGACAGACTCTCCTCTTCTTTTAAAGCCCTCAGAACCACACCTCTGACCACTATTTTTAATGCATTCACTACAGCATGGTCCTACAATCCAATCACCTCTTTAATGCTCCACCTTCCAATTACCATAATAGTGTTGTGAGCCACCCTCCCACAAGAAATGCACTTACATGCCACTCGTGCAGAAAATGTCAGTTTATTCACTCCAGCTGGCCAGCGACAATCTCCCAAGGAGCAAGCAAGGAAGAGCGGCCTCAGGCCTTGGTCTTGTGGGGTTTTTAAAGGCAAAAACTACATCCCGTTGGTTCACGGGTTTGTCCAGGTGCACAAAGCAAGCTAGGGAGCTAGGTCTCAGAGGCCGAGAATGAGCCATTCGAGCAATCGAGCATATAAGTTTTCATTGTGTATGGTTCCTGTTTCTATGTAATAATTCACTGTGTATGGCTCCTGTTTGTATGCAATTGTTTTTTGTCTCTAGGAGAAGGTCAGTGGTTTCTCATGTGGGGGAGGGGTAGTCTGCAGGTTAGACGGGGGCAAAATGGAGTTACTTAGGTTAAGCAAGCAATTCTACAGAAGCAGATTGCGTACGTTATGAAGGTGTAGGGTTCTCTATTTCAATAGGATTTTCCACCCTGTTAACAGTCACAGTGGGGGCTAAGTCTCTAATACATAAAACTTGGGGGACACAATTCAAGCTTCAATGAGTTTTGGGGGGACATAATTCAATCCACTACAGATGGTAATTGGGAACTCAACTGAAGAGAGTACACAGAGTTAGAGGAGAAGACATAAGACATAAGGTATAAGACAGAGACCCAAGGAGCACTCCCATTCAGGGGACAGGCAGAGGAAAAGCCTACAAAGTAGACTAAGAAATTGTTAGAGACCGAAATGGAAAATCAGGAAGAGTTGACACATAAAATTTGTATCCAGTCCTTGGGTCCTATATTGGAAACCTCTTTGGCCACAATTAAATGCCACTTGAAAATTGTTTCTCTAAATATATAAACAGGGACAGTCATTTCTCACTTGCATCATTGGGTCATGAGGTTCAAATGGAAAAATGTATTTGAAAATATTTTGTTAAGTGTTAACACCACTCGTTCTCAAACTTAAGTGTGTATCAAGATCATTTGGAGAGCTTGTTAAAACACAGATTGCTGTGTTTCTGATTTCAATAGAAATAGTTATTAGGTCGTATGAGAACCCTTTCGGCTGTGCCCCATCATGGCGCTGGCTACCCTTCTCTTCCGCCTTCTCCTTCCCGCTGGCGCCACAATACCTTCCTGCTGGCGGAATCGCACACCAGTCAGCACAGGCTCCCTGCTCCTGACCCCTTAGCAACTGCAATCCATCCAATCCCCGAACGCCCGTGTCCTCAGCAAACCTATCAGCTCTCTTCTAACCCTATAAAAGCAGATATGCCCGCTGAATAAAAAACCTTCTCTGGAGAGCTGCCTTGCTGTTTGTGTCTCATCCTTTAACGGTGCTGAATTTTATTCCTTTCAATAGTAGTTTCTGATTCAGGAGATTTGGGGTGGGACCCCAGAATTTGAATGTCTCTAAGTTCTCAGATGGTGCTGATGTTACTGATCCAGGACCAACCTTTGAGAACCACTATGTAATACAGATGTAAGGAATTATGGCTTTGATTTTACAACAAAACTCGCCAAGCTTTCCTCCAGTGTTATGCCTGTTTCATCTCATAATGATGTTGAGATTTCTTTACCCTGCTTCATACCTAGCAATATCGGTTTATGCTTGTGAAAGATCAGTTTAGTGCAGTATTTTGTTGATTGTTTATGATAGTGAGCAACGATCTGAGGTTAGCTTGTTTGAGGAGGGTAGGCAAAGTATGTTTCCTATGGGGAGAAGGAGATAAGGAGCCCTTTAGAGTAAGAGGTGGGGTTCTCTCTCTCCCCCAATCAATTAGATCTAAAATGCTACTTGTCACCAACTTTCAAAAATCCCATTAGAGACCTTGTAATTTGATCCAGAGAGAACAGCATAAGGAGAGTCAGGTAAGAGGAAACATTGACCACATTCTTTAGTCCTTTCCTAAATCCTGAGAAATGTGTGTACCTCAAGGCTCCCCTTTTCAATCCCACAGAACAGGAATCAGGAAAACGCATTAGCACCCTAGTACAGACTAGGAACACAGAGCTGGGAGGAGACTCCGCACCGTCAAGACAGAAGGAAACTGGGGGAGGGGAGAGGAAACTTCTCGTCGGAGGATCTGCTGCGGGGCGTGGGAAGAGAAAGGCAGCGGGGACGCAGCTCAGACGTCAGCCAGCCACTTTGCCTTTGGGCACCGGGAGAGTGAGGGGGAGGGGAAAACGCTGCACCAGAGCGCGATAGCAAGAGCTCCTGTGGCTGTATCTGAGCGAAGATCAGGAGCGCTGGAGCGTTCTGCTTCACTTCTTCCCTCCTGGAGGCCATGCCTCCATTTTAACCAGAATAAAGAGGGGGCGCAGGGCTGAGGCAGTACGAGCCTGAGTTGCCGCCTTCCCATACAGCACACCCCGCTTCGGCCCCCGGCCCAGGCCGGAGAGGTGGCCTTAGGGGATGCCGAAGTTACTCCGTGGAGGGGGAGGGGTCACTAAGCTCCTCTCCAATCACGGTGGCCGCTCCAGCTATTTGCATACATTATGCTAATAACAGACCTCCCGCTCGGTTCCCACCCAAGCTCCGCGCCCCCCTCGGGGGACCCCCGCCCCCAGCCCGGCCCGCGGGCTGGGCGAAGGTGAACACGTTATGATAATCAGGCGGGCTCCTGCTCTGGCCGTGGGTAGGGGCGCTCTGCCCTGCAGCCGGAGCGGAGGGGATGGGCCGCGGGCGCCGGGCGGGGGTCGGGGGAGGGACGTCGCGCTCGGAGCGCGCGCACTCACACGCGAGCATCCCGGGGGGTATTTAAGGCTCGCGCACGTGAGGCTGCGGAGATAGTTGGGGCAGCGCGACTCCGGCCTCGCCACTGGCGTTTGCTCCTTGGGTTATTCCGTTTTCCTCTGCTCTCCCCCTTGACCACCCCTCTTGCGCTGCGCTCTCGCCTTCTCTTTCAGCCTTTCTGCCTTGAACTGAATTCAGGTGGGAAGCAGGTCGGCGTGCGGACAGACGCGGAATAGGTAGAAATAAGGCAAACTAGCAGAGACGCAACAGGTCCGGGGCTCCGTGGCGAGGGCGCGCTGCGGCCTCCCGCCGCGCCTCGCCCCCTGCCCTTCGGACCCTGCGCGCCGCCGTCGGCGACCTCGGAAGAGGCGTCCGGGTGGGTTTCATTTCGGTTTCTACCCCGTCGCCACCCAGTCCCCGGACTGAGGGTGCTCTTCGCTCCCAGCGGGAGGAGAGAAGAAAGCGGACGATGGTCCATTCCTGCTGGTCTCGACGCTGAGCAAAGCCCACTCCGGGGCTGCGACTCCGCCAACTAGTTGTGCAGCCGCAGGGAGTGAACTTCGGAGGAATCGTCCTTTTTCTTTCCTTTTAAGATTATTGGAGGTGGTAGAGTGTGGGAGGCGAAGCGGAGCCCGCCGACCCCGCCACGATGCTGGCGAAGAAGCATGCAGGGAAAGGAGGGTGCCGGGAGCCTGCATCCGAGGACCCGAGCCCCTCCGGGCGGCGTTGTGCCCGGACCATGCCCCCGTGCGCGGCCCTGGCGGCCCTCCTGTCAGTGGTAGCCTTGCTGTCTTGTCTGTACCTGGGGGTGAAAACCAACGACCTCCAGGCGAGGATCGCCGCTCTCGAATCCGCCAAAGGGGCCCCTTCCATTCGTCTGCTGCCTGATACCCTGGATCAGCTTAAGGCTGTGGTGCAAGAGAAAGTGGAGCGAATTCTGGCTCAGGTGTGAGAGGCTCGGGTATTTTGCACGTGGATAACATCTCGCACAGGCGTGATTCTGTGTGCACAGCCCACCTCTACTTTAGTGTATGCATACTTGGTGTGGCTGTGTGCGCGAGTGTTAGGTGAAGACCTACGCTCGCTCGCTGTAGCATGTACTCGTATTTGTATATGCACATCCCTTGATAGCGCCATCTGGTCTTTGTCATCTTCCCTCACTCTTCCTTAATGTTTGCATGTTAAACATATACGGAAGCCTAAAAGCGGGGTGGGGGGAGTGTGGCCAGAATGGCAGGGGGGCATTTTATCACTTTTTAGTGTTCTGGAGTTGCATGTGAGTCCCAATTGTGTGGAGAATATTCCTAGTAGAGATAACATCTGTTATATCCTTCACATGTTATGAGAAGGTTAGGCCACAGGTGGTGTTAGTATACAAAAAGTAATCACTCTTAAAAGTGAAATAACCCTATAATTTAACACGTCGAATCTTTTCATATTAAAAGTTGAAAAATTAAAAAAAAAAAAAGCTTTATTTCTGGTAAAGGCTGCAGTGCCAGGGGTATTTATAAATGCAGAGACATTGGAGTTTAGAGTTGAAAGAAGTCTATGTTATGTTTAAGGGTGGCTTTAGACTAGAGTTAGGGGGTTTTCTGGAACTTGCTCTTCCAACAGAGGCTGTTTGGCAGTAGCTGCAGCATAACAAGATAAAGCAATTGACCTTTATGTATGAAATATTGGCTGTTATTGGTAAGCCACAGCTTACATAGAACTACAACATGTTAATGACAGATTTTAGCATTGACTGCATATGCTTGAGCTGAGATAGGGGTGGGGGTGTGTGGGGGTGGGAGTTGAAGAATGAAGAAATATGTTATACAAGTTGAGCAATCTTGATACCATGTCCGTGGTCATGTTCTTTAGGGCTAGAGTAGTGGTTACCTTTTGACTAAAGTCCAAATACATATATAAATGTTAGTTATGCAGGCTATCAAATACTGGTAAGTCAGGAGTGTGGTCACAGTCTCTGAAGAATCCATTTCTCTACAATGCTATTGATGATTGTAAATACCTCTTCTTTTCCTACAGAACTCCTATGAACATATGGCTAAAATAAGAAACGCAAGAGAAGCACCTTCAGAGTGCAACTGCCCAGCAGGTAAAATGGAACTGATTTAACAAGGTTTTCTTCAGGCAGAGCATTTTGAAACAAAGGTCTTGTGTCTGTCAAGTCTACCTGTAATAATAGTAAGGAAAGAATGCAGACCCAGCTTGCTTTAATAAACTCAACATGTCCCCGTCAAAAGGATGGTAAATAATGCCCCAAATATTATTTTAAGCAGCATACCAAGGTCTGTTATGGGAAAGGAGAGGAGATAGAGATAATCACCAAGGAAAATATAGGCAAGACGATGTACAAAGACCAAGTTCTTAGATTCACAGATTGAAAAGTATTCTTCAATTTTATTAAATCATTGTAATGTCTGTGGTGAAAAGGACTGTAGAACTGTTAGATTCTGAATTCCTTGGTGGCTAATGTTGCATTAGTGCAGATTTCTGTTTTGTTCCCTTCGGCACATAAAACCACCTTCACTTCCTTGCCTGCTTTTTTTCTGTTCTATCGAAAACGTTCTCTCTCCTATCCTGTAGCTAAAGATGAGGACTGAAAGGAAGTTAGTTCTTTATCTTGAGGTTCCCCTTACGAACTATTGCATTCTCAGTGACTTCTCAGAAAAGGCTCTTATAGTTGTACCTTTTTTTCTGTGCAGCTTCAGGCAAGTGTATTAAGGACAACACGTTAGTGGAAGGATGGAGAAAAAGGACATCAATGAATAAAAACCCCTAGGTATTCATTAAATCTTCGTTCACAGATCTCTGAGGCTTGGCAGTCATCTGTAGACCTAACTATTTAGAAACCCTTGGAATATGGCCACTGGAAAACATCTAGTGGGTTCAGCTGATATAAGCCATGAAAACTCCCATGATTATCTGTAGACCTAACTATTTAGAAGCCCTTGGAATGTGGCCATTTGAAAACCTCTAGTGGTCTCAACTGATATAAGCCATGAAAACTCCCATGCGTCTTGAGATGTTCATTTCAGATGAACATTGTTAATGCGTTTATGAACATTTTAGTTTCTTTTAACATTATTCATGGAGAGTGAG
Source organism: Cynocephalus volans (assembly GCF_027409185.1). Lineage (NCBI taxonomy): Eukaryota > Metazoa > Chordata > Mammalia > Dermoptera > Cynocephalidae > Cynocephalus > Cynocephalus volans. Next base: position 95,421,200 of record NC_084468.1, on the reverse strand, counting down.
TCTTTTACTTTTTTTTTTAACGTTCCAGGAACACGGTACTTAGATACTTAAATATGGAAAGGCTAGTTCCTGTATTTTTTCATATTCTGAGTTGGTTTTTTTTTCCCCTTCATGATAACTTGTTTTGACACAGCTAAACCAGGCACTGTGTTTAGAAATTTTAAATGTCAATTGTAGGTAGTACATCATAAAATTTTTCTATTTATTTTTGCCACATCGTTCATAATGGAGCTATATTTTTTAAATGAAGCCCTTTTGATTGAGAAGGCATATACATTAGGCAACAGGAAAACAAAGAGTTAATGTTTGACATTGTATGTTTCATTGTTAGTTGTTTTAAGTTGGGAAAGACCTCAGAAGTCAGATATTCAAGGAAGGCACTTTTCTAGTGCAGGAATTAACTTACAACCACCTTATCAGCCTGTAGGGATTATTTAAATTCCCAGGACAGTTGGTACAGGATTTCACTGATCAAACCACTTAGGGTCCAGTGTTTATTGTATACAGTGCTAGCTGTGTGAAAAATAGCTAGTGTTTAGTTAATAATATTGTTAGTGAACCTGGTAAAAAGTAGAAAAGCAAGCACTGAATTCTGTTTTTTGAGAAGATATAACTACTTCATAATGTTTAATGTAGGCTGGTTATTGAAGTTTAACTTGTAATCTGGAAGAGAGTTATTACATTTAGAGTTTACCTTATATTATTTTGAAAGATTATTTTGGACCATTTTCCATCTTAACATGTTAGTTTAATAATTAATGCTGATTTCCTTGACTTTTTTGTTGGTTCTCACTAACAGCTGCTTTACTTCCTTGTCACCACTAGAGCTCCACATTACATCAGTTTTTACCTGGCTACTTGTGATGGAAACACTTAAAGGTGTGCCTTCCAATACACAGAGTCAAACAGGTTTCTTGCTGACAAACTCCTAATAGAAGCACTTCCTTTTGCTTGTGGGATGATCAGACGTCATCAGAATAAAGGCATTATGTTGAAAATAGTATTCTGGGGAAAACTAGTTATTCAGAATTATGGTCAATGAGGTATTGTCTTAGGGAATGAAAGTCTGGCCAAGAGGATTAGAAAGGAGATATAGCACTTCCCACCTGGTTTGGCTCTAACTCTGGTTGCAGTGACTAAGAGTTGTCACCCAGACATCTGTTTGTAGGGCAGAGTGAGACAAGTCTGTGACCTCAGCTCAGTTCCTGTGGACTAATGCCCACCCCTTGAAGTTGACACTCTTGTTGACAGTCTCAGTCACAGAGCCAGGGACTGATAGCAAAGAAGTAATGCTGTGTTGTTTGTGTTCACTCTAATTGCTTTTGATAGACTTCAGTCCCATTGATGTTTATCCAGGTAGGCTATAAGAAAATCAAAGAATTTATAGGTTTTATTTTATTTTATTTTATTTTTTTAAACACAGGAAGAAATCTCTATGGGAAAGGGATGAAAAAAACTATTTATTGAATGATTTCTAATTGTAGGGGTTGCACTCTTTAATTTAATCTTCACAACAACCCAGAGAGTTAAGTATTAGTAATCTCATTTTATAAATGAGGAAACTGGGACTCAGAGAAGGCGATTAACTTAACATAGTAAAGGCAAGGTCAGGATTCATGCCCATATCTGACAGAATCAAAAGCCCAAGGTCTATTGAGGTATAGAGAAAGAGTATAGATTTTGGAGCTGGATAATTCTAGGTTGGAATCTTGGATCTGCTACTAAATAACTGTGTGGCATTGGTGGAATTAATGAACTTCTCTATATTTCAGTTTCCTTATCTGCAAAAAATAGCTAATAATACCTTCCTCTTAGGGTGATAATTCACCTAAACAGTCTGGCATATTAATGGCTATTTATTAGAGAATAGCAATTACCATTCTTTTAATATTACTATTAGAATAATAGTATTAGAATAATTGCTAATAGAATAGCAATTACTATTTTTTATATTATATGCTACCTAACTCTAATCTGGTCCACAGACACACATGATATAGGTGGGAAAACTGAGACCTGGAGAGGCTGTGTAACTTGCTCAAAACCAATAGCTAATTAAGGGCAGGATTTGGACTAGAACACTATGCTTAATTAAACAAATATATCTGTAGATCATTCAGGCAGATAATCATACTATTCAGTATCTCTTGGTGCTATATGTGTAAAGGTTGGTTCTTTACAGATCTATCTATCTATCTATCTCCTAAATTATTTTTACCAAAATTGTGGGGAAAACTATAGACCTTATAGGTAAAACATGATTGAAATAGATAGGACCCAGGCTTAAAAGAGCATGGGCATATTAAAGAATGTCTTTACAGTTTTAATACCAGATGTTTACAAAAATAAGTAATTTAACTATCTCATTTTCAGAGTTTTTTTAAACAGCTTTATTGAAGTATAATTTACAGTATTTACCTATTTTAAGATTTTTTGATAAATTTATAGATTTGGTCAACCATCACTGCAATCCAGCTTTAGATCATCTTTGTCACCCTAAAAATTCACATTTACTTTTTTCATATGCTTTTTTCATTTACTTTTTTATTTTTTAAAAGTTTGATTTAAAGAAACCCCAAAATAATTTTTAAAAACCCTTTCAAATTGTAGCTCTGTTTAGCAGAATATTTGATTTAGCAGTAGCTGAACCTTGGACATTCAGCTGGCATCTGTGGCTTGGCCTCTGTAATATTTGACTCATGAGTGAATAAGTTGGCTATGCTGTGGCTGTAGAAATCTGTTTTGGGTTTTATCTTGGAGTCCTACATCAAGTATGCATAAACCAGGCATATTTATGGGAGGGTTTTCATGTTCCCTGGAGCCAAGCAGCCAACCAGTTGATGATGTTTAGATTTTAAAGGTTTCTGTACCTTACTCATCAGTAGTGTTGCCTGCCCAGGGTATTAGATATAAGAATCTGTGTGGTGTAATGGACAGAGAATGTGAGTGAGGAATAAAGAATCCAGAGTTCTAATCCCAGCTTTGTCATTAGCATGTTATGCAATCTTGGGCAAATCATTTCCAAGAATGGCTATTATAGACTCTTATTTTCATATCCCCAAAATAAGAGTGCTGGACAAAAATGATTTTGAAGGGCATTTGTTGATTCTCCAGGTTAAATGAAGAACTCGCTGTATGACAAATATTGTACTAGATACTGGGAATATGCTGATGAACAGCACAGACTTGGTATCTGCCTTCATGGAGCTTATATTTTGATGAGGATGACATTTATTTTATTTTTGGGGGGGCACTGGTTGGTGTGGGGATCTAAACCCTCAACCTTGGTGTTATGATACTGTGCTCTAACCAACTGAGCTAACTGACCAGTTGGACATTTATTTTAAAATGATATGAATTTACAGGTGTGAAAAGTGCAACCAAGAAAAAGTTTAGTGTGTTTTGGAGCACATGACAAAAATATCTTCCATTTTTATGAATACTTAGGATTATTTTTTCTTTTCTCTGAGGAGTAAAGGAAAGTAAAATTCACTTTTAGAAATTCACAGTGGAGGCCGGCCCGTGGCTCACTCGGTAGAGTGCGGTGCTGATAACACCAAGGCCATGGGTTCGGATCCTATATAGGGATGGCTGGTTTGCTCACTGGCTGAGCGTGGTGCTGACAACACCAAGCCAAGGGTTGAGATCCCCTTATCGGTCATCTATAAAATAAAATAAAAAAAAAAAAAAAAAAGAAGAAGAAATTCACAGTGGGAGGAAATCTGGCTTTTGATGAAAAAATAAAAGCTTTAGCAATGGAAAAAAGCTGATTTTCAGTAGCCTCACTTGGCTTTTGATTTTCCAAGATTTTATGGGCAGATAAAGGTACACTGATATCCGGTATACCTGTACTCATACTTACTCCACCTGAAACAAAAAAGTGACTTTTCATGTAGAAAGAGTTATTGTAGATAGGGTGATGATTTATTCTTCCACTTTTTTCTTGAAAATATTGAGATTTAGATTGAGTAAGAGGAGAAACTTTCTTTCTGGGGTACTGAACAGTTGGACCTGGCTACATTCAGTGATAATCATTAAATGTAGCACAGCTAGTCATCTGCTTGGAGAATTTAGCTATATAATATATATATTATGTGACTTCTAAGGTCCCTATACACCCTCCAAGTCTATGAAAATGACTGTATACAAAATAAGAATAAATGTAGATAAGTGGGAGGGCTGGTAGCTCAGTTGATTAGAGCATGGTGTTGTAACACCAAGGTCAAGGGTTTAGATCCCTGTACAGGCCGGCCGCAAAAAAAAAAAAAAAAAAAAAAAAGGTAAGCAAAAATACTTCTGACATAAATGTGAATGATATAGCCCCTGGTGACTGACTTTGTGGCATTTTCTCAATTTTGGTTGGAAATAAATGTTAACTGTGGCTTTATGGTTGTGTACCCTTTCCCATCATATAAGAACCTTTCAAATATCTTGCTTACAGAAATTTACTTTATCATATAAAACTTGTATTTCCTACTAATATGGCTTTTCACTTATGCTGTACATTTTTTTCTAACATGCTGCACAATGAATGGAAAGAGTGCATTAAGTAAGGAGATGATAATGTGTAGATTTTCAATTATGTAAGGTAGAAAATAGAAATAGTTTGAAGAAAGAAAGCAAATTAAAATGCTATAAATGTTATTTAAATGAGAATAGCAGGCATTCCCTTCTTCTTGTAAGGCCAAACAATACAATGTGACTTCTGAATGCCTCCAAGCATTCATGTTAAATTGTTTCAGTCCTAATGAGTACAACAGTTTGGGTGTAACACTTTTAGTTGGTCCAGTAGTGACAGCTGGCAAAATGCCCTATCACTCAAAGGACCAAGGACAAATTGCCTCCTGAAGCAGTGTTCTTGTTTCTTAACTTCTCTTTTGCTTCTATCTATAAGTTATTAAAGAGGTGACTCTTCAAATACTCTTTTCTCTTTTTTACTTTAGCAGTTCTGTTTTTCCATGAGCTGTGAATCATTTAAGAGGAGGGTATAAGTTCTGCATAGAGTTTAATTTGTTCAAGCTCTTTCAAAGTATATGTAGGTACAAGTAGCCTCTCAGGGCCATAATTACCTACTGTGCTTCTGATTACTTTGTAGTTCTACAAAATCAGCTACACGACATTAACAAAAACAGTATCCGAATGTCAGGATTAGGTCTAGGAATGGAGAAGGGGCATCCTGGCGTTGGCAGGATTAGGTAAATGGAGGGCTCGTGAAGAAACATGCCAGAATCAGGACTGCTTTGCAGCCCAGTGGGGGGCATTTCCTGCTGCAGGGGGACCTCACTAGACACCCAAATAACATCAGTCTATGTTATCTTGAGTGGAAGCTGGCCAAACCTGTCATGAAAAAGTATTTTTATTCTGTCCTGCTACTTTATAAACATGACTTGGTGGTTTGATGGAGGCTGAGAATGTAAAAACAATGTGAGTCGATCTGAGCTGCAGGCTATATGTAGCCCCATATGTGGCAGCTAAACATAGAAGCATCCCCATCTTCCCTGGTTTGCCAGTATGGGTGAAGTTCCAAGGAGTGGTTTAATGCACCATGATATTTAACATTTTTTTCCCTCCCAATTTGTGTTAAAAAATGACTGTGGCAAGCCCACACACCCAATTCTTAGAAATGGATAGTTACTTCTTCATTCAGGATTTGTTCAGCAGTCCTGCAATTTAAAAATATTATTTTAAAATTGACTTTTAAAAAGGAGAAAATGCAGAAGAGTGAGATGCAGAAGTAAATGGGAACAGCTACAAATCAAAGTTGAGCACTTTTCATTGGCATCATTCATGTATTCCGTCAAATGACTATTCTTTAAGTTGATTAAATGTTAGGATTCCTTGAGGAAATGCCACCAGATGGCAGGCACCTCCCCTCTGTGACCACAAGGAGGAGGAACTGAGCTGAAGAGTGGGATTCCTCTATTCTGCCAACTCCTTCCCAATTAAATCCCTAGCTGGCTTCTATGTCTTGACTTCTGTTTGCAATGGAAAAAATTAATGGAGGATGAACTAATTTCTTCCACCTATGTTTGAAGACTAGAGTGTTCTATCAGCTTTAAGATGTTTAAAAGAATCTAGTAAATTTTACATTTATATAAGTCAAAAAGTTTAGTTGTTTAGTAAATAAATTCACAGATAGGAATTTTAGGCTAGTATTCCTATAGCTAGAATAAATAAACTAAATGTAACTGAATTTACCACTTGGGGATTTTGTGCTTACATTTTGTAATTTCTCAGAATCCAGAATCATTTGGAATCACTGTCATGCTTTTGACATCATTTCATCTGGAGTCTCCATTTCAACTTCAGTTACCACAGAATATGATAGTTGAAATGTATTCTTTATTTTTCCGCATTCTGTGTTCCTTAGCCTTATTGTTAAATTTGCCTTTTTACTATAAAGATATTATAGTAGATGTAGACGTACGCATTATTTGTCAGGAATGCCAAAATTGTGTCTGTTCATTTGGATATTAATAATTTATATTTTAGGAACTTTAGTCTCCTGGATTATGTACACCAAGTTTTTATTCTTGTATTTGAAATGTGGCCAGTGCATTTTAAAATACAGTATTCACCTTTAGAATAAGTGGCTGAATGAATTGTATGAGTTGTAGCCAGCTCTAGTTTGTACATTACAGTAATATTGTGAGTGAGGCTATGTGTGGCTGAAGTAGACTGCCAGAGCAGGGATACAGTCTATCTTTTCCTTTCTTTGTAAAGAGTTCACATGTGAGGAGAATGAAGGGCGAGGAAAGAGCTACCCATATTCCCTGATCTCTCAGAATCATGTCTTTCTACCATCATGCTTAGCGAGCTTGATATTTTAGAGTTCTTATTATAATGTAATTCTGGATAGTAGTTAGGGGGCCAGAGGAATTCTCTATTATAGCTCCAGTTTTGATCCTTAAGATGCCATGATTAAATATGGCAGAGAAATTGACGCATTTCTTACCCAACATTCCAATATCCCAGGTCAATTCTGGTAGCTGTCAAAGGTAAGTTGTTTGTTTTACCCTTTCAGGAATTATGAAACTTTAATTTGTGAACTCAGAGGCTCCGGAATCTGGTTGGCATTTTTGAGACATATATGATATAAGATAAAAGTGATTTCCACAAACCACACACAAAAACTAACCTTTTTACTTTTAAGCAATGCCAGAAATGCTGGTAATTTGTAGGGCTCCTAAGTGAAGTCTGGCATACTAAAAATCATTTTTAACTGAAAGAATTAGGGCACAGGGTCAGAGCAGATAAAATTCAAATGGAAACAAGCTTCTTAACTGCATTTCTGAGAATGGCTATCAATTTGGTAGGGGGTTAAGTGGGTCAAGGGTCAAGTGACCCTAGTGGGCAGATTCTGACACAGTCTCACTGTTAAGAGATCTCATGGTATAATTGTATTCCACTTCCTGAGGTCGGGAGTCCAATTCTACCAATCCCATTTATGAGCTTTTTGGCAGGGCTCTGCTTTGTATCTGTGTTTTCTCTAAGTCTTATTGTATAGCTTCCTGTAGAAGGTTCACTATAGAAGTTCATGATGATTATAATGAAGATCTGAAAACTTGGCTTGGTTGATAACTTTTATAGAGGTTCATCTCTTTACATACACTAATATGCTCATCCCCCTGCCTTTTAAACATTTTCTCTGAGAACTTTGTGAACCATAGTGCATTAAAGGTAATACAAATCTCGAAGATCGAATAGTTCAAGGGTTTTACAATATTTCTTAAAAGAAGCTGAACCTTTTTTAAAAAATGAAATCATGTGAGAAACCCCAGTAAATGAAATTGGACATAATGTTAGCTACACTGATTGACATCAGAGATTAGAGGGACAGAGGTCAAAACCCTGCATGCTCTTTCTTTCTGCTGCCCATCCCTTTCCTACAAGGTGGCCCCTGAGACATCTCCAAAGAACCTTAGGACTGCATAGGACACTGTTAGAAAATTACTGAAAGTCCAATCCCCAGTGTCATCCATGTCTAGAGACACTTTACACTTATCAACACAGGACTCATCTCCAAAATTTTGTACTGGAAGCATTACTAGAAATGGTGGAAATAAAATTATTTATTAAAATTAATGAAGTACAGAAGTGACTATTAATGTAAGGTTATCTCTTTAATGGGCTGCAGCATTCCAGCCAAGAAGGAGATGTAAGAACAGCAGTAGCACCAGAAATCTGCATAAACACAGTGTAACTGAGCATAGTGCTGTTCCCTAGAAAATCTTACCTCATCCTTTTTCTTAAAGTTGCTCATTTTGTTAAGCCTTCAAGTCACAGTATTGTTCTTGGCTTTTTTTTATAATGACAGGTTTTCTGTGTTTTTTTTTTCAAATTTCTTCCTTTGTATTTTAATTTATTCATTAATTATAGATACTGATATGAGGCTTTATTACCAAGTTACAGCAGTCCATTGCCTTTTTAATACATTTATTTAAAGCAGCTGACTTTTTTGACTAATAGTTAATACTTAGTTTGCAAGGTAGTGTATGAAAAATCACTCTCCTCCAAATTATACGAAGTTGTTATTAAAGATGCTTCTAAGACCTTTGAGACTTTCTCATTTGATTTGATTTTCGGTTGTGTGTAAAAATGATGTTTATATATTGAAACTTAAGTCAACAGCACAATGAGAATGCATGAATGGCGCATCTGTGTTTAAATAATAATTGGAAAAATCTCTAGGAATTAACAGTATTTTAGCCAATAGTGAATGAGATACACAATACATTTCATAGAGAAAGTGTAAATTTGGGTACAACCATGCTGTAATAAGAACTACAAAAGGAAATCTGGAAGACAGTCCACTACCTCCCATCAACACGAATGCCCACTGTCATCAGCAATGCTGTTTGCTGTATGAGTAGCTAATTGTGGACAGTCATTTGGCTGAGGGAAGCACCTTCCTCTGTTGTCTCATAGGACACATAATAGAATGACACAGCAGCTGTGCAAGTTACTGAGCTTTGCTGAGCAATTTATTTTCTCTTTAATACACAGTCTCAAAATATGTACTTCAAGAAGTCTGGAAGAGAAAATGACTTCTTTTTATTTAGTTCATTTGCCTTCTGAGAGAAGACAATTACCAGCTAAGTAGCAAAGATACGAAATTTGACTGAGTAATAAAGGCTGGGAGGATCATACATGCCAGCCAAAGCTATTGTAAACTACAAAAATGAGATTTAACCAAACAATCTCTATCCCCTACATTTACCTCTCAAACCCTACAGATTCACTGGCAGTTTCCCAGGAGTTTAAGCAGCCAGCCTGACAGTGTGACTTAGTACCATGTATGTTATGCATCTGGAAGTTTTTAATAAGAAAAAGAACCCAAAAGACTCTAGCATTGAGAAATTATATCCGTAAAGAAACCAGGGCTTTTATGTTCTTGTATATAGTTTCTTTCTGTGTAAAGTTGTTTAATGCTCTAAATTTCAGCTACTTCTGAGGATACTTTGCTGAATATTGGTTTGGTTTTGCAGTCAAGTTCTGCAGAAGGACTCTGCTATGTCTTGGTGGTAAAATTTATGTTATTTTTAGAATATTAAAAAAAGTTAATTTATTTTTATGGCAGAAAGTGTTCTTGAATTGAGAGGTCAGAGGTATACTTTCTGTTTTCTTTATGTGAGCCCTGACACATTAGACTCAGAATGTGTTTTATTCTTTTAAGCCTTCATCTTTCGAACAGAAAACCCTTGCTTCCATTGTCAGTCCTCAAGGAATTTTATCATGAGTCTCATGTATTCCCTGCATATGTGTATCATACATCATTTTTCTCACCATTTTAAATCTATTACGTCTGCACTTGTGTTTAATTGTAATCACATGCCACTAGCATTTTAAACATTCACATTGGTTTTGCATTTATAGGATGTGATAAGATTAATAATGTTCATTGAATTCCTGAAAACCATGAGTAAATACAGCAAATGTACCCATGAACAGAAATGAAGGCCAGGCCGTCAGTGAACAAGCACTGCCCCAGTGCGATCTGTTGGCATACACAGTGTTGGGATATAGCTGTACATATGCAAAACTACAAAAATAGAGAATCGTCTATACCCCATAAATAAGAACCCCCATTCTATCAAGCTGCTCTCCTCCCTTCCTTTTCTAGCATGAATATAAACTTTATTTTGCCTCCATTCTATTGATGACACTTTACCTGGCTTACTGTCTGCGTCTGATTTGATCATTTGGGGTTTTATCACCATTAGGTCCCAAAGTCTCTAGACCTTTCCTTGGCAACAGCTTTACTTATAATTCAGTCCAGCAGCATAACAGAGGAAGCAATAATGACGCATATCAATATTTCTCCCACATTTCAAAAACTAACTAATTTTCTTAAAAATTACTGTTATAAGGTAATTTTCAAAGAAGGTAAAATCATGACTTTCATACAGATATAAAATGAACATGCGTTAAAGATTTTACTTAAGTCATTTAAGAAGGGACCAGTGATGTTATAACAAGTTCAAAAGGGAATTTAAAGATAGATGCATTAATAGTTCAGAAATATTGAAATTGATGTATATAAATGGTGGCAAAATTTGACTTTTCTACAATTAACAGGAAGTCAATTGCACTCAAAGAATTTGCATGTCTATAGACAAAAGTTATTTTATTTAGCTATTAGTTATCTATAATTCACGGAGTTAGAAAATAGCTTTGAAAGAATCAGAAACAGATAAGCTGGAACAGTGTGTCCTAGACAATGCAAAGTTTTCCACTGGAGAACAAAATTTTCCCTACATTACCAAAGCAACTACACAGGAAACAATTCTTTAGGTAATAAAAAAAAAAATTGTTTTAAGTTTGCTGTTCATGGTAGTAATGATTGTTTATTTTTCTGTCTCCTTCCATGTTCCTATCATATGGGTTACGTGGTATTTACTTGTTGTTGTTAAAATTAATTACTCACAAAACGGTTCCTTCTAGTTTGGTCTTTATATATCAGCCCCATGGAGGTAGAGCTGATTGCCATGCTTGCATTATTTACATGATTTATGTAAGTATAACATTTTAACTTGTAACACTGATAGTTTGTTTAAGGTAGAGACCACTTTGGAAGACCCAACTTCCTGTTTGAAAAACTTTATCTTTTTGTTAGGTGATTAGGTACCAACGAATAGTTCCACTAATGTTAAAGAAAGTTGGTGACCTTAACCTTGTGTTTTGGGAAATTATGCGCAGGCAATTTCATTATCTTTTTTCTCTTTTCTGCACTTCCATGGAACCATCCTGACTGATAATGGTGGTCATTGTAAATGTCTAATATAAAATAACCGGAAAAGTAAGATACAATAAGGAGTGAAAGATAATCTTTAATCATAACAGACTTTGCAAAAGACTGCATTGTGATTTGAAAAAATGTTTGTGAATGCATCATTTCCATAGTCATGTCTTATATTTTTCACTGTGTATATTTATCAACAGAGTGCTTTATACCAACTCTGTTACTGTATTTAAAATTTTGAGATTATAAATGATATTTGTTCCATAATCTACAAAAATATCTAGTCTCTTCCTCTAGTAAGGTGTAAAGGAGGTGTTCCTTAGTTATTCCTGGGCATGGCTAAGGCTGGTGAAGGGAGGCCTTAGGACCTTTTTCTTATGGAGAAACTGTTCTTATGCAGGTCAAATTTCCGTGGTGTGAGCACTTGGCTGCCTCTGAGATTTCGTGCTGCTATTTAGGCCATCCTGGCTTTGACTTCAGATAGTTAGGCTTTTCCTTGGACACGTCCATTCAGTTCCCATCCTAGTCAGTCACATGTTGCTGCTTCAGACAACTTTGTCTTTAGTCCATACCTCTAAAGATAGACCTGCCCGTTCTTGGCACTTTGCATCTTCCATTGGCCCCCACCTTGTTTGATCTCTGCCTCTACAGCTTCCTACACATAATGTCCACTTCACTAGCACCCCAAACAGTACAGCCCTCAGCTTTCCAGGTATATGGATACTCCTCTACTCCTACCTGTCTCAGTTGCTGCCACCTTTTGAATGAGACCATTTGGATTCTGGCAGAATGGCTGATCTGCTAGATAATGGCCTTGCCTATACATTCCAGGAAGAAAGTATGTTAGAATGGGGGCCATGGGTGGGCAGGGATACATTGAAACTGTAGATGATTGGTGATTTTTGTAGAGAAATATTTTCCTGTGTTCAGAAGCAGCTTATGTTCTGGTAGTCTCATATTACTAAGTAGAGGAGAGAATTAATAATAAATATTAAATAGTATGGATATTAGTACCTAAAATTTACATATTGTGGGTGGTATTGCCTAACTCCAATCAACTCTGGCAAAGGTGAAAATGTCATGTGTATAGTAGTCTTTTAAAAATATTTTTATTCAGTTAAGTAATAAAATATTTATTGTGACTTACTATGTGTGAAACCCCGTGCCAAGTGCCTTACTATTTAGAGGAGTAAGTAGGATGCTGAGTTCTTGTGAAGTACTTATGGTGTCAGATAAGCAGACTGAAGACTGCAAGATAATTAAAAGTTACAAAAGAATAGCTTGTAGCCGACTGTATCCAATTTTAATGGATTTAAAACTACAATGATAATTGGTGTTTGAACTCATGATTCCAGTTCACTTTTCATGATTTCAAAAATAGCAACATGTTATTAGAGAGATTGGTATTTGAATTTTTTGAAAACTTTTTGCTAGGATAATTGGAAAGTTCTCTAATGAGTATTATGATGCTTTGCAGAAATGCTGGTGACATTCCAATTAGATGGTTTTTCTGAAGAAAAATGATCTCTACCAGTTGTTAGGTCAAGTGTTACATTTTTAACCCCTCTCCAGGCTACCTTCTATGGTAGTTATTTTTAAGGAGAATTAAAACAAGAATTCTATCTCTGCATCAACTCTGTTGTCAAAGCTGTTCTTCTCTCTTCTCTGCCTTGTGGCTGCTTCTCTTGTTTTACAGTCAAAGTATAGTTCAAGGACAACCTCTTTGTGTTTGATTATAGCATTGTTATTATGAGGGATCTTCAAAAAGTTCTTTTAATTCCATTTTTTCATGAATCTTTTGAAGTATTAAATAATACATGCATGTGACAAAAAAAAAATTGCGAGCATTTGAATTAAAAATGGTACACCATATCCCATCTCTCTTCCCAAAGGATTCTACTGTTATTAGTCTGTTGTGTATCTTCCCAACACAAATTGATTTTTTACATCATTCTTTTCAAAGTATCCTATTGTATAAATGTCCCATGGTTTAATAAGAAGGCAGATCACTTTTGAAAGTTCAGATTCTGTTTCGTATTTCTGATTTTCCTGTTTCTTGAGGAAAATTACTTTGATTTCTACTTCTATTCCACACAGCCTCAGGCTGTATACTTGGGTGCTTAATAAATACTTCTTGACTAAATACATTACTGATGTGGTGTGCTGATGATAAACCTTTAACAACCACTCTCAGGGGAAAAAAAAAAAGCCTTGTAGCATTTGCAGATTTTGGGATGTAAATATCCCACCAGGATAGATTTCAAGTTAACAAAGTGACATTAGGAATTGATACTTGAGTGTTTATTAGCTTTGTTTTTAATATAATTTGTTTTATTGTATTTATAGAAGTTAAAGTTTAATAATGGTTGTGTTTAACGATGGGCTTGCAGAATCCTGAAAACTAAACAGGCAGCTCTCCAGAGACAGCATCCAGCTTCTAGCGCCCACTGATACTCACTCTTTTTCCATGTAGTGTGAATTGCATTTTTCCTTGTAATGTTGTCTCCAAAGGGTAGTGCCACCTTTGCTAGTCGTTTTTTTTTTTTTTTTTTGGTGGCTGGCTGGTGTGGGGATCCAAATCCATGACCCTGGTTTATCAGCACCATGCTTTACAAGTGAGCTAACTGGTCAGCCTCTGCTAGTGTTTTAGAATCTCAGTGTTGGGAGGGTGTTTAAAGGCTATCTAGACTTACATTGCATCTAGTACTTGAATTCCCTTGGTGACATTCTGGATGAATGGTTATTCAGCTTATGATTATCTCTTGAAGTAGACCTTTTAATCTTTGGACAACTTGCCAGAAAACTTCGTCTTTTTGTTAGGTTGAAATTTATCTCTTTATATAGCATCTACCATTTGATTCTGTACATCATCTCCAACCTACATCATGAAAAACAACTTGATACCTTTGTACCGTGATAACTGTATTTGAGATCACTTACTATATTCCCTGTTGATGTTATTTTTAAAATACATGCCCTTAGTTCATTCAGGGGTTCCAGCTTGCCTATTACTTTTGTAAAGTTGCACAAGTCATTCTGAATGAAGTTCCAGATGTGGCCTGACAGGCATTCAGGATAGAGAGAAGAGAAGAAAACTTCCTTAGTTCTAGATATGATAATGCTAACTAATTCAGTCTAAAATTACAGTAATTTTCTTGCTGGTCTCATAATTCTATTGATTGGCACTGAATTTAGCATTGATGAAACCCTGCAAGTATTTTTTATGCCGCTAAGTCCCATCTTCTTCATGTTTTATTGTGCAATATTTTGGGGGGGGGGGTGGCAGGCAAATTCAAGACCTTATATATATTTCCACTAAATTTTTAATCTGTTTTTATAAAATCTGACTTCAGCCTTGTTAGGATTTGCTGGAATAATGATTCTTTTAATAAATTTTCAACTCTTGGCTTCATATGACTTGGAAATTTGGTGAAAACTGCCTAACAGTGTTTTCTTCTGATTCTGTGATAAAATGCCTAAGCATGAGGGCAGATCCTGGTGGCTTTCTAGTAGTCTTTCTCTTTTAGTTACCATTAATCTATTTATGAGCACCTTTGGAATTGTCTTTTGACCAGTGATCTATACACTTAATTTTTTTTTTTATTTTTGGCAGCTTACCTGTACAGGGACTGAACCCTGGACCTTGGTATGGTTAGCACCATGCTCCAAACAGCTGAGCTAACCGGCCTGTTCCGATCCACTAAATTGTCGTTACAATGCTTTTCAACCGTGTTCCTCAGAACACCCTTTCTTTTTCAGGTTAACAGATGTTCTGAGAAAGGTTTTCAAGACTGAATAAATTAGAGACACACTGAATTAAATATAAGCAGATTTATTTACTGTAGGATTTGTGTATTGTGAATCTTCAAAATGGAGAATAGAATATATTATGTTTTCTAAACATTTTTGGTCCTGGAACAATTTTTTTCTTTTTAGATGAAATAGCATGGCTAAGAGTAAGTTGTTCTGTGGGTTGATAAATATTTTTCTTCAGGACTAAATATAGGGAAGTAGTTTGGAGGTTTGCAAAACTTAAGCTGAAATTGTCCAAGGTTAATAAGGAAAATGTTTCCCAGCATGCAGAAGTAGAGCTTGATGAGTTTGTGGAAGCAAGGAGGAGATGGAGGAGAAGAAGGAAAACAAAGCCTCGTGTAACTGGGGATGCTCCAGATAGGGCTAAAGTCTAAAGCCAGAAAGCAAACACAAATGTCAGGCAAATAAAATAAGTGTGTGAAATTTGTTAGCCTGGGAAATCGTGCCATCAGATTGGAGTGTAAGATCTACCTGAAAGCATTCAAGTATTTTTTGAAAGCACTTTGCCAAACAAAGCAAGTCTTTGGGTATTATTTAGTCTGGTCAAAAGGTTGAACTTTAGCCTTTAGTTCAGCACCTAACTTGAGTACACAGGGATACTTTTCATTTTTGGAGAAAAGTGGAATAACATTTTATATAAATTTCTTCTTTTTTTGACACAGTTATCTTCCCTAGTTAAAGCGGTTTAGTTTTCTTTTTAACACATTTTGAAGTATACAGCCCATTCTTATGTTTATTAAAAATACACAATATTTTTCTTTCCTTAAATACATGATCTTTAGGGCTGGCCAGTTAGCTCACTTGTTTAGAGTGGTGTGTTACAACACCAGCGTCAAGGGTTCAGATCTTGTACCAGTCAGCTGCCAAAAAAACCCACCAAAAAACCTTTTTGTTGTTGTTTGTTTGTTTTTGTGGCTGGCTGGTACCTTGACCTTGGTGTTATAACACCGTGCACTAACCAATGGAGCTAACCAGCCAGCCCGAAATGTGATCTTTATCGTTTGTTTCTTCAGTGCTCCTCCATGGATAGAACAATAGTAATAGAATTTAAATAGTAACTAGACATAATTAGGTACCATAAGTATTTGTTACAGCAAAGCCTTTTATGTGGAGTCTGAATCAAGTAACCTAATAATATATAGCTTAAATGAGTGTTTTTCAAGACTTCAAAGATATATCTAGAACACAGCAAACTAAAAAAAGGTTTTCCTTAGAAAGGTAGTATAAAGATAAACAAAAAACAGTTTTTTATAAGGGAAGTACACATTCATTCTGAAACCGTGCTAAATCTCTATATGATATTCGTGTGAATTTACCACAATTTAACAATTTATTTTTGTACATTTAGATCACTTAAATGTTTTCTATAAATAACTTTGCAATGGATGGATAATCTGACATGTAAGTCTGTGTACATCACTGATAATTACCTGTACGTGGAATTGCTGATTCAAATGTTAGGAATATCTGTACAGCTCATAGTGCGGACAGCTCAATTGTGCATTAGAAAGTAGATGGAAATGCTGGTCTCCTGGCATCCTTACTGACATCACAGTAAACCCTTGAAGGGGCTGATATAACCAGGGTATAAGAGATGAGCAAAGGATATTTAAGAATATTTTCAGTTCTAGATTCTATAAATATCTAAGTGAAATCTTCTCAAAATTCCTTCCAAAATCTGTTCTTTTTCTTTTTCTGCGCTTTACCTCCAAATAGTAATGTTTTAATGGATGCAGTCTTTACATTGATTTTTTCCCTTTTTTCTCATTTATATGCAACACCTTTTAATTCTTTTCTGCTTCTAGCTTCTCATTCAATTTTTGTGCTGCACAGGGAAAAAATATTGTAGTCTTCTTCTAAGTACAAAAGAGTAGTTAGTAATTACAGTGATCATTCTTGAAGTTTTGTCCTGAAGGCTTTGCAGGAACTTTGGTTTCTGTTGTTCTTACTCTTTGGGGAGTTGGACATAAAACCCAGCCAGAAATCCATCAACATTCTGCTATGTTTTTTGGAGTAGCTGAAGAATTGCTTAGTATGAACATTAGTGTTCATATTTTAAAAAAGATTTCATTGAGAGATGAACTAGCTTTAAAAACAAACTTGAAGCAAAAATTTAATTTAACTGTGTGAATCGTCAGTTTCCCCATTAGGTTGGTTTTCTGCTGCCCACAGGATGGCATATTGACATATCCCTTAGATTTTAGCCAGGAGGATTGATGTTTGTATTAACCATAGTACATTTGCCTGTAACTTAGAGCAGTCACTGTTACGGGGGGTAGGTTTTTTTAAGGAATAAAATTTAGTGGAGTGACTAGCAAAAGTGCTTATTACCTATAAGTGGAATTGCTGATTCAGATATTATAATATGAACATTTGTACAGCTCTTAGTGCATATGGCCAAATTGCATATTTGAAAGTGAATAACAATATTGGTCTCATGGCTATATAAATATATAGTCTTAAAAAGAAAACACCTTCTGTAACTCTTTGCTTTAGACTTGCTTCTTATTAACTAGGTGGGTATAATCTGTCAAACCAGTTTTCTTGGAAATAACCACATTAGTAGCCATTAAATAAACATTTAAGAACTTGGATTTTTCTGTTCTTGAATGCTATTGAGCTTCCTGTATGTAAAATATGGTTTTAAGTAGATTATTAGTAGTTAACAACCATTAGCTTATGCCTTTAGATGACAACCAGCTCATATCCAGGTGTCTTCTAGAAGGGACCATCTGGTCACCGAAACATTCTAAAAGCAGTTTGAGAGGTGAGTGGTTCCTTTCTTGCAAAATCTGTATTTCTACTGTTTGATTTCAAACGAGCCTAGAATCTAGAATTTTTTGATCTGTAGTCAGACATGTTATCCATTGTGCCACTGGCCTGATACCTGCACTCCCGTGTTTATGACAGCTCTATTTACAATAGCCATGAGTTGGAACCAACCTAATTGTTTGTCAGTGGATGACTGGATAAGGAAAATGTGGTGTATATATATGTAATGGAATACTTCTCTGCTGTAAAAAAGAGTGAAATACTGCCATTTGCAGCAATATAGATGAACTTAGAGAAAATTATGTTAAATGAAATAAGCCAGGCACAGAAAGAGAAATACCACGTCTTCATTCATAAGTGGGAGCTAAAAGAAAAAAAAAAAAAAAAAGGAAAGAAAGAAAGATACGACAATCACAATAATTCATTAAATTTTCAAAAGAGAACAGAACTGATGCCACTAGAGATGGGAAAGGGGGAGGGGGAGGGAGTTAGAGGGAAACTGATAAAGGGCCACAAAAAATGATTACATTGTGTAATGTTGACTATACTATCTGTCTTGATTTGAGCATCACATATTGCACACAGGTACTGATATTCAATCCTGCACCACAGAGATAGGTGCAATCAGTTGTTTCAATAAAACTAAAGAAGGCCAAAATTTCGAAATAACTATTTTTCCCATCTCTTCTACTTTTTAAAATACATTGTTTATTTGGAATCTAGGTTTTCTTTACCTTTTTTGGAAAAGAGAGGAATTTTAAAAATATAATTTTTAAAAAATTTATAAATAAAGGTGTTGTCAGGATTTGTTCAAGAGATCAGTTTTCAGAGAATAACCTAAAGTCAGTTTATAACAAACTCTGTACTCTATAGTTGCTTGATTGCATTCTGAATAATCAAAGAACAGTTAAGCAATGCTCTAAAAAGTTAGTTTTTTAATAGTAATTTTATTGAAAACTAGTGAATGGTAACTGGTATGTAATATTTTATAGCTGACTATATTTATTTAGAACAGCCCTTTTGTATATCAATTAGGATAAAAGTGGAGCTTAGTCTCTCACAGATATTGTAAAATGTTTTCTTGTGCTTTTTCAATTTCTTTTCCTATTTGATATTCAAATCTAACAATTTCTTATATGTGCTTTCTTTACTTATCTACATATTTATATCTATAAATATCTATAGCTATATGTGTATGTTTTGTTAAACCATTTGCATGTAGACATTGCGTCCAAGTTGCAGACATTGACACTTTACCACTAAGTATTTCAGCATCACTATTTTCAAGGTAAAGATATAACCACAATACATTTATACCTAAGAGAATAATTTCCTAATATGATCTAATATCCAGTATATGTTCAAATTGGCTATAATGTCTTTATAGCTAAGTTTTTTTCCCCCAAACCAATATCTACTCAAGGTTTATTCATTATATTTGTTAGAATGTCCCCATGTTCTCAATTTATCTGTTTATGTATGGTGTTATTTCACCTGTCCTCTATTTCTTGTGTTTTCTGTAAGTTTGGTAAGATTCAGGTTAAACATTTTTTGGCATATTTTTAAACATATTTTATAGGTGATGCTGTATTCATCACCTAAAAAATATTATTGATTTAATAGTTAAATAGAATTCAATTGAGTGGATGTATAATTTAAAAAATATTCTCAATTAATGGACATTTGGGCTGTTTCTTGTTTTAAAACCTCTTTTGAACATATAGTAATGCATGTTGGTGACCAAGAGGAAAGAAGGCCAAAAATTTGCTCATGTTTTCATTTTCATTATTCAGTCCTGTTGAAGTGCTTAAAATTTTTAAGTTTTGTCTTTGTTTCATAGCAGACGCACATGGGCCTGAACTCAGGTCAACTTATGGAAGAGCTCTAGGAACCCTAGTTTCCTCATAAGACAATGTAAACCTCTCCTGTCTTTCAGTATCCTTAGGCTGTATTAGATTAGGATTTCTTTATTAGAGCAGACTGTTCATGTTTGTACCCTTAATTATAGGATATTCAGAACTGGTTTGCTATGCAGAAAATAGATGTAAGGCCAGAAGGTAAATTTCCAGGATACTGGAGGGTGAGAAGATGTAGACACATTCCATAACAAAGAGCAGCAAATGTGCACAGGATTATTGTGGACCTGGCTCATCAACAAAAAATAGTGCAATTGATAAAAGCTTTCCAGCATGGGGGAGGGTGTGTGTGTGTGTGTGTGTGTGTGTGTGTGTGTGTACATGTTTGTCTTTTATATTAGGTTATTTGTTCTTATAAGCTTTTTACTTTTCAAAAACTCAGAGTTTGCTTCTAATTATGAGAGAGGTGTATTTTTTAAAAATTGTAAAGTTCCCTTTTTACTGGCTGAACACTCAATCTGTTGCATTCTTTGGTCCTTGTCTATGAAAATCTTATAATAAGCTATATAATTAAGGCAGAAATAAAAATAGAATTGTGAACCAGTTATAACAAATTGGAGTATTACTTTCTGCTATGGTCTGAATGTTTGTGTCCCTCCCCAAATTTATATGTTGAAACCTAATCCCCAGTGTTATTAAGTGTAGTATCCCCAGTGTAGTATTAAGAGGTGGGGCCTTCTGGAGGTGATGAGGTCATGAGGGTGGAGACCTCATGAATGGGATTAGTGTTCTTATAAAAGAGGCCCCAGAGAGGTGCATTGCCTCTTTCACCATGAGAGGACACAGCTAGAAGGTACCATCTATGAGGAAGAGTGTCATCCCTGGCCACCAAATCTGCTAGAGCCTTAATATAAGACTTGCCAGCCTCTACAACTATAAGAAACAAATTTTAATTTCATAAGATACCTGGTTTATGATATTTTTGTTGTAGCAGTCCAAATGCATTAAGGCACTTTCTTAAAAAAAAAAAAAATTGTCAAGACAGAGTCCTTTAAGGGAAGTGAAAATCATGTCACCTAATTCTACATAAATCAAATTGAAACTAGAAGGTGTTCTGTCGGGAGAATATTCTTATTTTAACTACATCATTAATGGAAAGCAGTTGCTCACAATTAGCCAGACTTATATACTCAGTGTAGCAAATAGAATTTCATAAGAAAGGCATTTCTCATATATTTGATAGAATATTTAGTTCTTCAGAATACACTGGTAGCTGGTAAATGGCCCTTCAGCTCTACAAATACAACTTTCATAGAAGAAACATATTAAAATTTTCCCAAAGAATTATAGGACTAAATTTAATAAATATTAATAGTTTAAGCCCTCTAGCCTTTTTGTTTAATGGAACTGCCAAATATTTCTTATTTTAATATACCTTTTCAACATATAAAAATATGAATACTACACAGAGAATATAATCGTTGTACATTTATAAAGTCACATAGTTGCATGCTGTCTGACTAGTAGATTATACTGAGTTTGAAATTATGTAGATCAAGTTCTATTACTGTGTTGTAAGCAGAGAGGTGGCCCGAACTGATGTGTGGAATTAGCTTGAGCTCATTAAAATAATAGCAAATATTATAGTTCTAGAAATAAGGAATAATATTCATATGCAAGTCATGGTATAATGTACTAAAAATGTATCAATTGGTCCATAAAACTCAAATATTGGCCTGTAGAATCAGTAGCAGATACACAGAAATGCTGTATAATCTAAGTTCTCTGAAAGATTCCCAAGATATTTACTATTGAGTAAAATTTTCCTGTGTTCTATGTATTAATATTTTCAACGAAGACTCATATTTGTGGTTTGAAGTATATGAAAATATAGGTTCTCTTGGGATATTGTTCCTATATTTACATGCGGGACAAATCCAAATTAATCGCACACATTTGGAAAAGAAAATGAAAGAAAAATTCTGTTTCAAAACTAAAGAACCCAGTTATGATTGCTTCCCACTCCGCTTCCCCCCAGCTCCCACCCTGGCCCCACTCCTGCCTCCTGTCTTTTAACCAGGCTAATTAACTGAAGCAACTACTTGTAATATTGGGCTTTTATGAAAGCTCTAAGTTAGTATGAATGTGAAGATGATGAAGGACTTCATACATGGATTTTTGTCTGTTTGGCTAAATACCCTGGCCAATGGTCCTAATTCCACAGAAGTTTTCGATCATTCCTTTCAGAAGCCTGAATGGAGGCATACCAAGGAGAACGCTAAGGGGGAATAATTAATGAGGTCTGAACAACAGTGTTGTTCCTGGAACAAAGTAGGTAGTAATTCTACTGTGTCATGCTCAGTTTGAACCACGCATGAGGTGTTTTGTTTAGTTTTAAAAGAAGTAGTGACAAATTAGAGCAGTTCTAGGGAAGGGCAATGAAAATGAAAAGGATCTAAATTTTTTTCTTGTAGGAATAACAGCAGGAAAAAAATGGGAACATTTAGCTTGAAAAAGACAGGAGCTAGAGGTGGTGGTAGTGTTGTTAGGGAAAGCATGGTAGTTATCTTCTAATGTGTGGTGGATCATTTCTGGTACAGGGTGGAGCTTGCGTCCAGTGGTAGAAGTTAACAGGGAACAAATCTCTGTCAAAAATAAGAGAGTTTTTCCCCCCTCTATTCCTTAAAAATGACTTCCTTTCATGTGGTCGACTCTCTATTAGTGGGAGAGTTCAAGACCAATTATAGTAAAGACTTTATAGAAGAGATTGTCTTTGAGTTTAACATTGAAACATGGCCAGGTGTTTGCCCAGTGGATAGAGAGGTGGGGTTGTGAGTGAGGTTGAGAGGAAGGGAAATGCTCACATGACTTCCTGTTAAAGACACTGTTGCCAGAAGGCTGTTGCCATTTTGGCATCAGGGTGGTGGCTAGACAACCTCAGGGGCCTATTATAATTCTACAATCCTACCAAGTGATTGCCTCCTAAAAAAACTTTACAGAGAGAAACCTAACATTGCACTCTATTCTTAATTTTTGCCTGAGGATGAATAGAAATGGTTATTTCTATGAATATTTCTTGCAGAAAGAGTGGAGGAGACAGGATTGTTACATCTCTTTGGGAAAATGCCTGTTGGCATTAAAGAGCAGTTGTTTCCAAGTGAAGACAGACCCCCTCACCAGTCCTCCTTTCCTTTCCCTCAGGCACTTCTGCATATTCTATAGCTGACTACTTCTCTGTTCTCTATTCTGTGTGGCAGTGTGTTACAAAGAGGGTCACTCACATCTCTGTCCCTCTTTGTGCCTGGATACACTAAACTTTTTGTAAGGACATGGTTGGTCACCTCAGACTAAACCCTATGAAACCTCTGGGGAAAAGTGGCTTGAGATGAACTTTTTGTGACAGACAGCCATCAGTTCAAAGCTGCTTTAGTGTCAGGGTCGAGGGAAACTATAATGGTCCATGAGAAGAGGCTCAGAGGGGGTCCTTTTTCAGGGCAAAAGGACAGATGGTTTTCTCCACTTGAGATCACACACAATGCACAATAGGCCCAGTGCTTGCTTCCCAGCCATGCTACGTGCACGCCTTCTCCGTGAGGAGAGCACACGCTTTTCAGAGACCCAGTGGGGGGACATTTACTCATTGCTGCTGTTCTTTTCAGCTGTTTTGTTGGTAGGCTCAGACTGCCCTTTTGTAGAATGACAAAAAGGAGTTTTAGTAAAACATCGGCTTCATAAAGAGGACCATTGTGTATACATGTACTTTCTGTGTAAAAACTAATTTTGTATTTTAAACACAATCAAAGGAAAGTTCAACAACCAATAACTTTGGGTCTCAATTATTTGTGGTAATATATCATCAATGGTTTTTACTGTGCTAACGCATTGAAAATATTCATAGAAAAAGTTAACCTGTGTGTTATATAAGAAAATTTATGGTATAAATTTCCTAGACAATTTGTAAGTATTATAACCATATGTTTTTTACCAAGCTACTTAAATATCCATTATACCAGTTTAACATACTGAATTTAGTAATTATTTCCTGGTTATATATAAAATATGATTTTCCCATTAATATTTTTGGGAGTCTTAAGTACTTAGTATTACTTTAAAAAGAGATAGTTTTGTATATGTCTCTGAATTCTTAAGTTGTTTTAACAAAAATTAATTGCTCAGATAATTTTTAGGATTTTTGAATGATTATCTCTTTCCCATATGATATTTTGGCATATTTTCCAGATATTCAACAATATTAATATAAAATGTTAGGCATAGGAATCTTTATTGTGCATTCATTGCATGAAAGACAATAATCTGCTTTCCGTAGTTGTTAACTACTCTGTGGAAATGAATTCTCCCTCTGGAAACCAGTCTAAAGCTGAAAAGTGTAGCTGTTGACTTATTAGAATCTTATTAAATGATGTATTTTTCTTTTCATCTCTTTTTGTTATGTCTAATGCATATGGCTTACAAATTTGAGATGAGAGAGTAATTTGTACACAGCAAATTAGGATACCTTTAATTAGAGAATTAGAAAAGTAGATTTTGAATTTCTGATGATCAGAAATTTTTTTAGTTAAAAAGGTAAATGAATATTTGGTTGAAAGGGAAGTAAAAGATGCTTTGAAAAATTTGGAATGGTGCAATGTATATACAAAGAAACATATGATTGATTTTAAGGTAAATTTATGACTGTGTATGAATTCTGAGGAAAGAGGATTCAGGCCTGTGTAGAAGGTAATCCTGTTTTTTTCCACATGAATAAGAAATGCCTTTTTAAAGATCCCTTAATTTGTTTTCATACAGTATTTACAGTTTATAATTGGTCTCACATTAATTATTTCATTTGATCCGTATAACAGCCTGGACAGCAAATCTGGTAGTCATTACTGTCACACTTTGCGTACAAGAAACTGAGACCCAGAGATAATATTTTTTACCCAAGGTGGAGGTGTCGATCTCTTCTTCTCCTAGTTATGAGATTATATTTTCTGCTAATGCACAGAATGATTATTATCCTTAAAATAAGATTGCTTATCAACCCAGAAAGATGGCCTTTAGTACCTTTAATATTATTGGAAACCATTGGGTCAAATGTAATTGCTCTCAACCAACAAAATATCAGAAGTAATAATCACCTGAGAACGTATCATTTTGACAACTTGGCATTTTATTATCTTCTGGCAAGCAAGAAATGTAAATGTTATATTAATTTTCTGCATATTGGTAATTATTCAACAGCCCAATTTGCTGGTATAGTCAGTGCCAATTTGATCCTTCCATAGGACTAGATAAGGCTCTGAGTGGCACTTAGCTACTTTGAGCTGAATTAAAAATTTCAGTTATTAGCATCTAGTTTAATAAAAAATTGGGGATATATTTCTTACACAATTTTTAATTAAAAATCTCATTACCTTTTATTGGAAGACATCTGCTTAGTAATTCTCAGACAATTACCATAATCTTTTGTTTTTTTATAAACTGAGAATCTGGTAGGCCTGTGGCTGTAAGGGATGACAAAGTAAGTAACACTACATGTGGCATCTGATCTCTCTTCATTTCCTTTCCCATCCTCCCTCCCCCCATTGATTCTTCACAGGGCATATGTTGGCACCTTTCTAAAATGTGAATCTTATGTCTTGCTTAAATACCTTCATTCCTTCCCCATTGCTTTTTGGATGGAGCCCAAATTGATCTCAACGTACTTTTTCCGTCTCACTTCTCACAGTGCTTAGCACCTGGCCACGGGAAGCCTTCACCCACTCAGACTTGCTCTGTTCTTTGTGTTTTTGTCTCCTCTGCCTGGTAAATGCCTACCCATCCTTCATGACTTGCTCAAAGTCAGTTCAGATGATGAGCCTCCCCCCAAATCTTCCAGGCATTGTTAGATGTTCTGTTAGGACTTGACATATTGCTGTCCATAGTAATACCACTTTGCATCTCATTTATTTCTGTGTTGTCACAATGCCTCGCCCATGGCATGTACTAAATATCCATTCAATGGGAAAATTCTGCTCTCAAAGAGCTGTATGAGAAGTTGGGAAACCAATACAAATATCAATGAGCACATATTACAAAGGAGATTATTTGGCTAATCTTGGCTAATATTCTCATACTTATCTCTGTTCTACACATGTTAAATAATGGAGTTAGATTAAATTATTTCCAAAGTGTAGTCTAGCTTTAACATTAGGCTATGTAAGGGCAGTAACACCTTGCTACATTTTAATAATGGCATAGAGCAAGTGGCTGTTCGTTTGCACACTGTTGCACGCATTCATGAAGAACTACATCGTCCCCTGTGATTTTATTGTGCTACAGCTGGAAAGAGATATCTTAATCTTTAACTTAAAAAAATTTACAGAAACATGGTGCATGCCAAATTGAATGAGAATGTCCTGAAAATAGCCTTTACAGTAAAACATTGTTATAATTTTGAGAGGATTGGGATTTTTTTGTACAAATCTTTTGAAAAAGTTTAGCACAAACACTGTAAAAGTTACATACTTTCTCCCCACTTTCTCAACCCCCATCTTAAAATTCAAAGAAAAAAGGAAATCATTAGTATGAAAAATAACTGTGGTGTCCAGGGTTGAAGTTTTTTATATGAAGAACTCCCTGGAAAGATGCTGGTCAAATTTCTCTTCTGCATAGTTCATAACATATGACTGACACTCCATAATATTTAATGTAATGAATTACAGAGGCTTTGAAAATTTAGGCCTCTGAAGAGCAAATCCAAGATGGTAGGTGGGATTTTCACTTTACTGTGAAGACAAGGTAGAAGTTGACATAGTTGGTCTCCTGGGGGTGCTTTATAACATAAGTGAAAGCACTATATTCACCTAATTTATTTTAGCAAGGGAAAGACTATTCTCTTTAATAGTCACTTATTTAAGGTCAAAGAGAAAAGAAGGCCAAAGGAAATAATATGATTTTCAGCTAGGCAAAATAGAATTTAGTGCATTATAAAATTGGGCATTTTCTCTTTCAACAGCGAATATTATTTGATTGACGTTCGTTAAATTTACATTTTAGTTTTGTTTTTCTCTGTTATTAGGAATTTTGCGTTTAAGTGTTTTTGAGTTGCAATAATAATTGAAAAATAGCACTATATTCAAAATCGATGTAAAACGAATGTCAATTATTTTCCACTGAGGTAGCTATGGTGTAGCCTGTGGAAGGTGTTCAGGCTTTGGACCCAGAGAGCGCTGGCCCTAATCCTGGCTCAGCTATTTACCAACTGTTTGGGCTTGGCCAGTTACTTAGATCCTTCCAGCTTCAGCTTTTTTATCTATAAAATAGAAATAATATCTGTTAAGAATTAGAAATAACATATTGTAGGCATCTAGAGCAATGCTGGCACATAGGGAGGTATTCAATCAATGAAATATAATAACTATGCTGGCTAAGTATTAGATAATTATGGTCTTTGGATTCTAATTTTCATTGAAAGAATTATATGCTGTAGGTTTTCCAGTGCCTGACCCAGGCCTGACACATGGTAGAGTCTCAATAAATATTTACTGAGTAAATGAACTAGTGTAGTTTTGGTCAAAGAGGGCTTGGTTACATATACCATTAATGTCACATGGTATAAATATGAGATCAGTATAACTGAGTTAAAACTCAAGAGTGGAGAAGTGGCCAAGTGTCCCTAAATCCCTGAGCTGACATGAAGCAGTACTGGACTGCATTCTCCAGGAGAAGGCTCCCAGAGAGGGACCTGCCCCTCAAGTCTTTACATATTTATAGGTATGAGTGGAGGGGTGGTAACAGTGAGGTAACTATGAAGGAGGGAACCAAGGAAGCCTTCTGATTGAGAAAGTGGTCTCCTTAGGAAGGTGAAGCCTTCGAATCTCAGAGGCAGGGCAGCTTGTCTTTCTGCTGAGCCAACTCACACCTATGGAGCCAGCTCTTTGCTGTGCCTCAGGGCATCTGGATTAGTCTGCCCTGAGGAGTGGAAGTAGTTCTCTTTAGCAATTACTCTTTATAGTTCATACATAGGAGTATTAGGCTGTCTTAATCAGCCTGTAATCTTTTTCTGTTTCATAAATGAAGTATTAAATTTGTGCTTGCCTTTGGCTCTATATAAGCTATTTCAATTTAGAATATTTTTATTTCTGAATGGGTCACACAGGTTCATTGTACAAGAACAAAAAGGTAGAAGAAGTCTTTCTCCTATCCCAACTCCCAAGCACAACTGCTCATCTACCCAGAAGAAATCACAGGAACTGATGTCTTGTGTAACTTTCTAGGGGTGGCCTTTGCATGTAAGTGGTTAGGTTCTATATGCTTTATAAACTTGGACAATAGGCATCACTTTCCAACCTCACAACAGCAATAATTTACAATACAAAATATATATAGGAATCATGATTAAATGGGCATAATTTAGGCAATCTCCTAAAAAGAAAACAAAACAAAGAAAAAAGGAAAATGCTCAAATTATTGCAGACATCCTTTAGTCACCCAAGTCTTTCTGCTTATACACCATTACCTGTAGCAAAAATAACTGTGCTTTGTTCAGTGTTCTGTTTGTAAGATATTCATACCTTTCCTTTCAAAAATGCTCAGAAGTGAGTTTTCAACCAGTGTGATGATTTACTTGCAGTCTAGATTTTATGGTACATTAAGTTCAGTGTTTTAAGGTTTTAGATTTCCTCCCAAATAATTTTTCTACAATGCAGAATTTTTCCATACTAGTGAAATGATCGTGATGAGTGTGTGTCATAGCTAAGGAAAGACAGTGTGGGCTAGATTCTAACCTCAGATGAAGTCAGATTTGATAAAAGCTCTTTTAGGATGTTTTACGCTATGTTATCCAAAGGGAGATATACAAACCTGTACTGACTAAAGAAAAAAAATGAAGAGTTAAAATGTGTTGTTTGATTTTTACGCTGAAAACTTACAATGAAATTTTGTTTAGTTTGATCAGAGACATTAAAGGTTTTCTTATAATTGGGTTATTTTCTAATTTCTTTGATTTTTTTTTTCTTTTTTTCTTTTTTAGATTCCTGGGTCTTACAAATACAGTTGAATAGGAAAGAACATTTAATGTTTTGAGTTGAAAATGTTTTTTTGTTTACCATGACTTTAGAAAGTTTTTATCTGAATAATAGGTAGATAGGGGATTTAACCTGATCTATTGGACTTTATTTCGCCAGTTATAGGAATGAGAATTTGCCCTTGTATTTGTCACTAGTAGTGCTAAATGAATGGGAATTTTTGATATCATATTTGGAAAGGTGACTAAATTGGCCATTTTTAGCAAACGTACAAAAAACCCTGTGGATTTTTCCCATCTGGTTTTAAGAGCTGTAGCTCAGCATTTGGGTTCATCAGCTTCTGTACCATGTGATTTAGGATGATCTCAGATTCAAGTGATGCAGTTTAATCCAATTAAGACATAAGGCAGAATAAGTTTGGAGTGCCATAGTGAAGGCTCTCAGAGGACTCCTAAAAAGCTGACAGCACAAAAGTCATGGGTTGAGTTTATACCTATAATTGCTACTTGGTTTATGTTTGAAGAAAACATGTAATTCAACTGTACAGAAAAAGATTTGTAGCCACATTTTTTAATGTCATTTTTTTCTATGGTTGGGAATAATCTTTACCTTCCCATCCTATAATGAATAGCTTTTTAGATGGTAGTAATGGATGTAAACATTACAAACTGGGGAGGTCATGCTGACTCATCAGGAGGCAACCATTTATTTATGAAAGCCAGTCCTAGATACATGCTCCCCTGGCCCCCATGTCCTGATTAGTGCCAGCAACATATACAACCCATAAAGTATATTTTGGGGTTAATAGAGCCTTTTAAGGATGCTGTAAGTTACACTGCTTAAGGCATAAGCTTGATACTGGCATTCTTGCTTCAAACCGCTCCCTT
Organism: Cynocephalus volans; assembly: GCF_027409185.1. Classification (NCBI taxonomy): domain Eukaryota; kingdom Metazoa; phylum Chordata; class Mammalia; order Dermoptera; family Cynocephalidae; genus Cynocephalus; species Cynocephalus volans. The sequence goes on along the minus strand of NC_084468.1, from coordinate 95,391,622 downwards.
GTCATGTGAGGATTTCTGAAGGTCATTTGTTGTCACCTGATCATCTCCAGAGAATAGTTGTAGCTCGTCCACTTCCTCAGCTGCTCCTCCATAGCCTTCCACACAAATTAGAAAATAATGGCTGACATTCATTATTCTGACTACTAAGCACTGTTTTAAATCTTTTTTTTATGTAACATCTTATGACAACCTATTATCCTAATTTTATGGATAGAATAAATGAGCCTCAAAGAGGTTAAGTGACTTTCACATATCACGTAACTTTCAAATTGTGGAAGTTAGCTCTGTTTTATTCCAAAGTCCAAGCTTTTAGCTCTTAGCTATTAAACCTGTTACTCCCGAAGTGAAGACCCTGTTTAAAAAACCTGTAGCAAAGAAATGTTTGGAGGTAGTGTTAGTAGCAGAGAGGATGGATGGGTAGGCAGCAGAAAAGTACCTGAGAGAGAGAAGGGCTATGGACCAGCATCACATTCATATGAGAGGAACCAAGAGAAAGGGTTGTGTGCACCGATATGACTCAGTTCTAGTTTCTGTTATTTTAAAAATATATATACCAATAAAATTTGTTACATTCTTTTTTTTTTTTTTTTTTTTAGGTTGACTTTCTGGGTGCTTATCTTCTTAATGTTGCCTGTTTTAAACAGCCATTTAGCAGATAGCTAGTAAGAAAAAGCAAATCAACAATTCTGAAAGTAAAATTTAGGAGGGTCTTGTGGTATGTAGCATAGGACACAGGAGTGGCTATTCTGGAAAAGAATCCTGATACTGGTATTCTTAAATTGTTATATCTTTAATTCTTCATATAATTCAAATTTCAGAAAAACAAAACACTTTCTTATTCCTTTTTAATATATGCAAGAAAGTATATGCAAGAATAGGTATTTATTGCTTTAATTATTAAGTTTATTTTAATGAAGATAAGTATAAAGAAAATTCACTGTTAATTGAAAAGAAATATTAAAGAAAATTCACTGTTAATTGAAAAGAAATATTAAAGAGAAAACATGGTTGATTTGTTTGAAGGAAGCAGGGCCATTTAAATTGTCCTTTGGCCTTCAGCTCAGAGTATTTATTGCATATATGATCATTAGTCCAAAGCTTTAGCCCATGCTGACTACTTCGCAGTGTTTCAGTTCTTAAATGTTAATAGATAGGTTACTAGATTAGAGTGGGAGAGTTGAACAGATACAGCTCACAATTTGCCCTAAAATCTTGAAGATTTTCTAATTAAATATTGGATGATCAGTGAGCTTTGCTTGGCTTGCTGAATCATGAATTTTTCCATCTTAGAGACATGGTTAAAATTGGAAATGTCAAATATGTCTGAACAAGAGTGTGATTCATGTACTTGGACCTGAACTTATTTTCAGTTTTCTTTATTAAAAAAAAGACATTATAGATAGATTAACTAGAAATTATGGTGTGTACCTATTAACCTTTCTTTTAGCAGGACTGTGTTTCTAAGTTGGAAAACATTTACTTACTTCAATAAAGGTGATGTTGGTCTCTATAAAATATAAAAATTAATTATCTAACATCAGAGACAAAAACCACATGGTCCGAAATAACAGAAGCCAGAACTCATTAGGGTGAATGAGTGGGATTGCTGGAGATGTTTGTGCACCTGGTGGTGCCAATGACACCACGTGTTGCTGGATTTCATTTGAAATATCCGTAGAGGAATTTGATCAGCAGGCCTGATCTCCAGTTGGGCATCTCAAGCTCAGAATGGCTCAGACTGAATTCATCATTCCCCCTTGCCCTAATCTGCCCCTCCCCCTGTGCCTCTCTCAGTGAATGGTGGTCATTGTCCAAACCAGACACTTGACAACTATTCTTGACTTTCCTGCAGCCTCATAATTTTTCATTCACCAAGTCCTGTGTGTTCTTCTTGTAAATTTCTCAAGTTTGTCCACTTCTTTCTGTTCCTTTTGCTACTACTTCTAGTCTGGCCGGCCAACCAATATCTTTTTTTGGGTATAGTAACAGCCTATCAACTGGTTTCCTCTACCCCACTATTGCTGTTCTCTAGTCTTTATTCTCCACACTGTGGCCATCTCCTTCCAAAATGAAATCTGTTGAATCCTGAATAAAACCCAAACACGTAAGTGTAGCTAGCAGGATCTTTCATGAGGCCTCGACCAGCCTTCCCAGCCTTACCGCTCACCCCTCCCCTCCTGGTTGCCCTCTAGCCACATCCCACCATTTCCTGTTCTCTCTTGTTTTCTCTCTTTCAGTCTTTGGACCTTTTCCCATGATGTCATGGGCAGCTCTTCACCCTCCTCAGCCTTCAGTTCTCAACTTAAACTGTTCTTCCTTCCCAAAGTTTTTCTCCTGTTGATGTGCTTCCATAGAAATCTGGATTCCATAGAATTCAGTACATTTTTTTTTTTTTTCAAAGATGACCAGTAAGGGGATCTTAACTTGGTGTTGTCAGCACCACGCTCACCAAGTGAGCCATGGGCCAGCCGTAGAATTCAATACTTTTAAAAGAAATTTGCACTTACAATCCTTTTTTGTTATTTCTTTTTGTATGGTCTGTTTGTTCTATCAGGCTCTAAGTTACAGGAAGGAAGGGACTCTCTTGCTCATCACCGTATGCTAAGGGCTTCTCCTGGTGCTTGGTCCATAGATGACATTTAGCAAATATTTATTAATGAATGAATAATTGAGGTATGCGGTTTTGTTTTGGCTTTTTTCTTTTTCGCAGAGCATAGCATCTCGTGTACTCTGCAAAGTACACTCTCAAGGTATCACGAGAGAAGAGAATTTAGAAAAAGTGAGCAGTAGAGGGCAGAGGGCTCAGTGCTCATTGACAGAAAGTGAGGCGAGAACACAGTATAAAATTCCAGAGGCAGCAAGGGCTTTGTTTTAAACAGTGTTCAGATTATCATTCTGTCCATCAACTTCATAACAATTTCAAGCAGAGCAGAGTCTGGTTTTTCACAGCAGTGGATTGTAGGAACCAACAAACCTTAAATTAGGCAGTTCTTTCTAATATCTAGCCTAAACTACTCTTTGCTACAATATAATTTCTGATCTTTTTTAGGTGAAATCCAGAGCCCTATACACTTATATTATTACCAAGTTTTTCCTGTTTCCCTAATATCCATGTTATTTTCCCTTCTCAGATCAGTCTTATTTTTTAATCTTTAAATTATTTTTATTGCTTGTATTTAAACCTTTCTGAGTATGCCATCCTTTAAGTCATAAACCAAGGTAATCAAAACCTGATTAGTACTGAATATGAGAGGATTACTACTCTATAAAAGTTCATTATTGTGTTCTTTTGAAATATATCTCCAACAACTCTCCAGCATGATATACTGTAAAGGACTTCATAATTTGTGATCTAAAAAAGATATTGCCCTTACTCTGAAAGGTTTTGATGGACAAATTGCTAGAAAATCATTGCTTCTAATAAAATACTATTGTATTTTATTAAAATCACCTTGTGTGATCCATGGGAATGTTAATATGCACAACTACTTCAGTGTTTTGTCTAGATTATGACCCTTTTGTCAAAGAAACTCTAAAAAATGGAATATTCACTCTGTTAAATGAATAACTTTTTTTTGAAATTAATAACTTTTGCTGATGAACTGAGAGGAATGGCTCTTTTAGGCCTTCAGTGGTTATAAATATATAATGTAATGCTGACCCTAATCTTTTTTTTTTTTAAAATAGGTGAACTTGGTGACCTATTATTCATGCCCCTTGATGACCATTGTTAAATCTTGGTTTTCCTCTTACCTGATTCCTCTTTTGGAATTCTTTTCTGTAGTGTACAGTCTGTAAAGTCTCAATCTGGGACTCATTTCTTTTACATGCCAGCTTCATTAAAGAGTGTATATACTGTCCAATTACCTTTAATCTGGAAGCGGCAACTTCATGGAGGGAGACAGAGCTGGGCCTGGATCCCAACTACACTATTATTAGTTGTGGAATAACAGTGTCTTTCATGTTAGTTTGCTCATTTATAAATGAGAGTGATACCTACCTAGTGGAGCTGTTATAAGCACTAAAATGAGTCTAGTGAAAAGGCTCAAAACTTGTACCTTGACAAGTTTTTTTTTAATTTTAAATTTATTTATTATTTTTGTTATTTTTTACATTCTAAGATGTTGTGGAGCAGTGCGAGGAGGAGGGGAGGGGGCAGAGCAGCTCCTGGTTGCAGAGGGTGGGGAGGGTGTGGCTGAGGTCCATGGGTCCCCCCCACACTCTGGCTTGGGAGCTCGGGGGGTTTCTGGCGGTGGCACGGTTGTCACCAGGATGGCTTGTGAACATTGGGGTGTGTGGCTGCAGCCCTTGGTACCTGCCACCCCAGCTTGGGGGACCACGGGGCTTCCAGCAGCAGCAGCACCGTTGTCACTAGCCTGGATGTGGATGTCGGGGGTGTGTGGATGAGACCCTTGGACTCCCCATCCTGCCTCAGGAGCCTGGTAGGCTTCTGTGGTGGGTTGGTAGTCACTGGGCTGGATGTGGACAATGGGTGGGGGGTTGGCTAGGACTCTACTCATCCCAGCTCAGGATCCTGGTGGGATTCTGGATCTTCTAGGTTTTATAGGTGTTCTTTGGTGGTGTTAGACCTTTACTGGTTAATATCAGAACTTTGTCTTTGATCTGTGGGTTTTTTGTTTTTTCTTTTAATTCTGTGTTGTATTATTAGCTACACCCACCATTTAACCTCTGCACTGGAACTAATTTGTTGTCCTTTGCTTACTTCTAAAATGGGGAACTTCCTGTGGGGACCAGCACTTGAGCCCTGTGGTTGAGCTAAATTGATTCTTTGCTGCTGGTTCTCTGGGGAAGGCTTTTTGTGCAGCTCAGGTTTTAATTGTTGACCTCGTAAGCACTTCCGGTTCTTGTGAGGTCTGGTACATGCGGCTTTGTGGAAACTCTGGTCTGGGCCTGAGTCTTTTCAGCAAACTGCACCCCCTGCAGTTCTGTATTCCTGAACAGTCTCCACTGAGTGGGCCTGTGCTGATTGGAGGGCAGATCAGCTGTCCGTGCTGTGTCCCAGTGTTCCCCTGGTGGGTCCGTGTCCCCCACCCCTTCACTCCAAACACTTCCCCTGGGGAGGGCCATGCCCAGGTCTCTTGCAATGACTCACCAGCCTCTGAATGGCTCCTTTTTTCAGTTGTCTGTGGCCCCTCACTCTTACATGGGTCCATGGGAACCCTGTCAGTGATCTCACTGGCCTGGGGGCCACCAAGGCCCTCTTCTCCCTGCAGTCTCTAAGCAACTTCACACAAAGGGCACAGCAGTGGTTTTTGCCAGCTTTTGCTCCGTGTGCTCACCAGGCCAGCCTTGAAGTGGCTGGGGCTCGAATCTGTCAGAGTGGTCCCTTCTTTCTCTCATTGTGGCTTCTCACGCCTTCATGAACTCCGTAGGTCTCTCCTCTTCCCCTGAGCTCTAGCAACCCCAGCTTTGCAGTCTTTGCTTTTTAATAGTTGTAAATTGGTCAATTGTTGGACAGTGTGAAGCTGGGGACTGTCATTCTACCATCTTGATTCTCCGTCACTTCTTTGACAAGTTTTGTTTGCTCCTTTTGTTCTCTTTCTTTCTATCCAAATGTCTCTCTTTAGTCCAAGTAGCTTCCATGATGGGAACCCTTCCTACATTAAGAGAAGTAGTTATGATTTTCTTTTGCTTACCAGATGTTCAACTGTACATTATCATCTTTCATAGATAAATAGCACAGTGATTGTCTTTCTGTTTTAAATATGGAATGAGTTAATACACTAAAAATATGAGATATGAATGACAAAGAAATGTAGTAATAAACTGGTTTTATTTGAAATTACATTTTAGATGGGGGGTGAAAATTTATCTTCAAATTAGATTCTTAAGGGCCGGCCCGTGGCTCACTTGGGAGAGTATGGTGCTGAGAACACCAAGGCCTCGGGTTCGGATCCCATATACGGATGGCCGGTTCGCTCACTGGCTGAGCGTGGTGCTCACAACACCAAGTCAAGGGTTAAGATCCCCTTACCGGTCATCTTTTTTAAAAAACAAACAAAAAAAAAAACAAATTAGATTCTTAAATGCAACACGAAGACAAGCTGTGGGAACATGATATATGAAATACAAAGTTTTCCAAACCCCTTAAATAACTAGAAATTTTATTTGTACAGATGTTATGAATGGTGTAATGATTGATCTTTTATGCAGCAATTAGAGAAGAAATTTCATTTGATTAAACAGGTGCTATCATGAAAAGAATTTATTTCAGCAAAATACTGACGCATACAGAATGATTTGAGTCACTTTTTTTGTAGATAGTTGAGCCTAGATAAAATTGGTAAGGAACTAGTCAACGTGGTCAAGTTAGCTGAGTTCTTGTTAGGAATTTGGTAAACCATCCACAGGAAACTTTTCCCTGATTCAGTTAACTTCCTTGGACTCCAGTATCTCAAAGGTAAAATATCAAAAATAGTTTCAGAATACAGAATAGTAAGAGGTTTTGGGTATGATCTAGTACAACCACCTTGTTTTACAGAGGGAGGAACTGAGGCCTAAAGATTTAAAGGGACTTGCTAAGACTTTCAATAAAGATAGTGACAAGTAAGAAATCAAACTTGGGTCTTTTTAATTCTAGTGTTTTTGCCATTTTGCCACAAAAGTCTCATGAGCATTAACATTATTTCAGCCAAACACTGGTCTAGAAATGAGGCTTCTGTGAAATTGGGAAAATATAAGTAATAGGACTTGGAACTAAAACTTCTTTAATCATTATCTCTGATCGCTCTTTCTACTCCATATTGCTTTTAAAATAAATTTTAATATCTTTAAGATCAAAAAAATTCAATTACTTCTCAAATGCTCTTGTGAAGTGCCTGCTCAGGGGTGTGCAGTGTCATGTTGGTACCCTGTGCACCTATGCTCCCCTGAGGGATGTGGACCCCAGTTTAAGAAGATGCCTCAAAGGTTACTTATGGCCAACCTAGTTGCAGTTGTGTGTATTCACCCAAAGTGAAGTCAGAGAACTAATCTGAAAAATTAATTTAACTGCCTACACATTTTCTTAATGATTAAAACCTTATCATTTAACTATTGATCAAATTTTATTTTGGAAACTATCAGAAAATACAGCACCAGAAGGCTACTTTAAAACAATATGGTAAACTCTTTTGCTTTCCTGTCTAGGTTAAATCCATAACCAAACAAACACACCCACACATACATACAAAATAGTGCTTAAAATGTTCATGTCGGTGTATAGTTTCTCCATGCGTATGCTTTCTGAAAAGTTTCAGGCTTATGTGGGAGGAGGTGCGGTTGGCATTGGTAAACAGACGATGTGGGACTAGCTATGCTCTGTTCTAAACCCTAGTTATGACTTTTAGACTGCGAAATTGAAATCTGTAAAATATTCATTTTACTTAACTAGGTAAGGTTACAAGAATGGGATAGAATCAAAACTTTAGTGTGTTCTAAACTCAAAACAAGTTTTGTCAGAGTGTATACAGCTACAGTATTCATTGTAAGGTGAATATATAAATGAGATTGTTAGAAAGCATCAATATTTTGAAATTACTAAGTGTTTAATTTATTTGTTGTTCCTCTTGATTTTTAATCCACTTCTCACTTCTTTCCTGGTTTAGGAGAAAACTAGAAAAAGGTAAAGAGTTTTTTAAAACAATCTAGCACATAATAGTAATAGTTGTTTGGATGAATGAGCAGTGGTTCTTATTTTAGGAGGTGGTATCAGGAGCTAGGAAGAGGTTGCACATAAGGATTTTCTAGGTAGTGTTTCCAACCACAGATATTCACCCTCTTTCCCAATCTGGGACACTCTGGTTGGAGGAGAGCCATGACTTTGGAGCTAGAGTTAAAAGAAATTTGGAAAGCACCCAAACCACAAGGCCTGTGAGCTTCACACCAAATTTTCAACTTCAGTGGGGTCTGGGTTTGTTTTAGCAATATGGCACTTATTTGTTTTATGATTTAAGTTTTACTTTCAAATTAATTTGGAGTATAAGATGAAGTTATTTTCGAAATAGGTTAGTTTAAATATTATAAGGGTACTATTTATGAGCAAAATAACTTTTCATTATGGCTAGACTCAGGATTTTTGAAAAATTGATATTCTTATTGCCCCAGTGGCAGAACTCTCCCATTAGGTAAAAATTCCTTTGAGAAGAGGCATTTTCCCACCCAAACAGTATACTTATTTTTTTAAATAGCTCAACTGCTAGATTTCACTTCGTAGAAAAATATAGCATTTTCTCTGCCTAGTGACTCCAATTCATCCCTGACAGGTGAGAGTTGATTAACCTTGAATTTATATTACTGTTTTTTGGAACTTAAAATAATTCTGTGAAAGCTCTTAGCACGGTGCCTGATGCATAACAGAAGCTCAGCAAATGTTGAATTTTTTTCTTTCCTTTTCTTTCTTCTCAGGAGATATCCAGAGATGTACAGAAGTCTTTTCAAGGAATTAATATACTTATTGTTTTGAAAACTCTGTTAGAAATCTAGAAAAATGTCTCTGCTGGGCAGTGAGTCTCATTTTTAAGCATATTGATCAAAATGTAGTAGTAGGCAAGTGTATTAAAGGAATTTCAATCAATTCAGCTCAATTTATCCAGAATTTATTTACTATTTACTATATCCCAGGCACTTGTATTGGCATTGTGGGAATAGAAAGATGAGTGCAATGTTGTTCCTGAGTTCAAGAAGTTTATAATCTAGGGTTAGTGAAAATGAAGGGGGAATATGTTTAATGTATCACACACAGACAAATACATATATGTCTCTCTGTATGTCTACACACACATATAAACATATACACATGTACACGTAGCACCCTGCTATTGCTGTTGTCAAAGGCAGACCACAGGAGACTGCTCAATAGACTACCCAGCTTTGTGATTTTAGCTGAGTTATGAGTATTTAATCCCCCCTCAGCCTCAATTTCTTCAGCAACTGAAATGGATAATAATAATGTTAATAATGATATTCTACCTTCTTTATAGGATTGTTTTGAGGATCGAATTAAATAATGAGAGTAAAAGCACATTTAAACTATAAATTCCCTTATGAATAATAATTATGATAGTGAAGAAATATAATACATACTCTTCTAGCTCTGGCAGCATAAAACCAGCTGTACCATACCTTGCTGGTTGGATTTGCCAAGGTTTCTTTCTTTAAACATGGATTATATTTTAAAAAATTGTATAAAAAGACGTACTTTATTCTTTTAAGTTTGTTATGGTTTAGTGTTGTTCAAAGGGTGGATTTTAGAGTGGCTCTAGGAAACAAAAATTCCTAAATTTTTTGAGTAGAAGTTAGATTAAAATAAATGTTCAAGAGGTTTTAAACTATGGCGTAATGGTTAATTTTGTGTGTCAATTTGATTAGGCCATGGGATGCCCAATATTTGGTAAGACATTATTCTGGATGTGTCTGTGAGGGTGTTTCTGGATGAGATTAACGTTTAAATTGGTAGACTGAGTAAAGCAGATGGCCTACCCCAATGTGGGTGAACCTCTTCCAATCCATTGGAAAGCCTGAATAGAACAAAAAGGCAGAGTAAGGGAGAATTTACTCTTTCTCCCTGACTGTCTTCGAGCTGGGACATAGGTCTTCCCCTGCCTTTGGGCCCAGAGTCGGACTGGAACTTACACAGTCAGTTGTCCTGGTTCCCAGGCTTTAGGACTTGAACTGTAACTACATCACTGGCTCTTTTTGTTCTCCATCTTGCTGACTGCAGATCTTGGGACTTGGAACTTCTCAGCCTCCACAATCATGTAAGCCAATTCCTTATCTCTCTCTCTCTCTCTCTCTCTATATATATATATATATATATAGACACAGACACGAGGGGTCTTCAAAAAGTTCACAGAAAGATTTATATTAGCTTTTAATTCTATTTTTCCATGAACTTTTTGAAGTACCCTTGTATTTATAGTCACACACGCGCGCGCGCGCGCGCGCGCGCGCGAGTCTCATATATATCTCCTATTGGTTCTGTTTCTCTGGAGAACCCTGGCTAGTATATATGGCTAGTAGGCTTACCTTCCCCCAAAATATTGTGCCTTAAAGGTTTTATGTTGTTTCAGTTGTACAGATTCTTTACAATTCACATTGGTGACTACTGTTATCTCATTTTACAGCAAACCTATCAGGTAAGTATTATCTCATTTTATAGAAAAGTGAACAGACATGGGAAATTTAAACTACTTGCCCCAGGACACAGAGTGTGTTTATACCAGCATGGAGCCTGTACTCCAGGTCTCCAAACTGTTAACCCACTACTCTTTATGCTATACTACCCCACCTCCAGTACTGGTTGCTTATCTCCTTCAGAAAGAAGGTGGGTTTTGAACCTCACCTCTTGTTTACTTAGTTGGTGTAGCCCATAAGAACTTCAGTATATCTCCAAAGTGTTGTTTTTTCTTGCTTAATTAAAGCATTTGAAGGAAGTGGGGAGTGAATTAGCAAACTGAATTATAGATTATTTGTGAGTAAGCATATCTTTAAAAATTATTTTAAATACATACAGTAACCCAATTTACTTGCTAACAAATGTTTAATAGAGGAAAGTAGAAATCTTATTGGGCCTGTTTTAATGAATATATAAGATTTAAGGATCATTAATATTCTAAAATACTTAAAACAACTCACTACTTCTGGTCAAGATGGAATAGACGGTCCCCAGTGTCACTCTCTCCCACAAATCAACTCATTTACAACTATTAAAAAGCAATGACAGCCAAGCTGGGGCTGCTAGAGCTCAGGGGAAGAGGAGGAGAGACCTATGGAGTGCATGAAGGCAGGAGAAGCCACGATGAGAGAAAGAAAAAACCACCCGGACCGTTTTGAACTCCAGCTGCTTCCAGGCTGGAGCTGCTGAGCATGTGGAGCAGGAGTCAGCAGAAGCTGCAGCTGTGCTCTTTGGATGAAGTTGCTTGGAGGTGGCAGGGGAGAAGAGGGCCTTGTGGTCCCCAGGCCACAAGACCACAAATAGGGTTCCTCTGGACCCATATAGGAGTGAGGAGCCACAACAACTGAGAAAAGGAGTCATTCAGAAGCCAGTGAATCATCTCAAGGGACTGGTGTACAGCCCGTTCCATGGGAAGTGTTTGTAGCAGGGGTAGTGGGGGAGACGGGCCCACCGGGAGAACACTGGGGTACAGCAAGGACAGCTGATCTGCCTCCCAATCAGCACAGGACCACTCAGAGGAGACTGGTCAGGAATGCAGAATTGCATGGCGTGCAGTTTAATTGAGAGACTCAGGCCCAGACTAGTGTTTCTACACAACCCAGGTGCATTGAATTTCAGTAAAACCCGGAAGTCATATAAAGTTGACCATTAAAACCTGAGCTGTACAAAAGCCTTCTCCAGGGAATCAGCAGTAAAGCAGCAATTTAGCTCAACCACAGAGCTCAAGTACCGGTCCCCACAGGAAGTTCCTCCATTTAGAAATAAGCAAAGAACAAATTAGTTCCAGTGCAGAGTTTAAGTGGTGGGAACAGCAAATAATCAAACACAGAACTGAAAGAAAAAACAGAGTACCCACAACCAGAGACAAAGTTTGATATTAACTAGTAAAGGCCTCATTTCACCAGAGAACACCTATAACACCTAGATGGACTGGAAGTCCCCTGGGCTACCAAGCCAGAAGGGGGGGACAACCAGGCACATCGCCAGTGCCATGGTGCCTGCCTGGGGTCCTGAGTTATGGAGTCAGGGACCAGGTCCTCCTCCCACAACCAGGCATACCACCAGCACCATGGGGCCCACCAGGGGTCCTGAGGTATGGACCTGGGGACCGGACCTCTTCCCACAACTAGGCACACTGCCATCACCACCACCAACTAGGTAAGGAGCATGCCAAAAACATCACCTCCATGTGTGTGGCCCACCACAGCCACCACAATAACTACAGCTGCCATGAAAGTGGCTAGATGCCACAACCACCATGTAGGTGGTCCACCAGCCACTGGAGTGCATTGACACAAAGGGGAGTCACCAGCAGAGACCAAAGAAAAGAAGAGGATGTCTCTCTCCACAAAGCTCATACCAGAGTGACAGAAGAAGCAATTGCTCTATAATAGTATTGGGAGACCTGAACACAACTCTCAGCATTGGACAGATCATGTAGGCAACAAATCAACAGAGTAACCATTACCCTTTCAGGAGGAGAGAAGAAATCTAGGGTAATTGGAGCGGGGAGGAGAGAGGGAGAGGGGGATGGGGAGAGATTGAACAGGGGGCATAAAGAATAGGTATGATTTGTGACAATATATAAGTTGGTGATATTGATTTGATCAACGTATGCCAACATTGAACACCCAAAATATGTATAATCAAGTATGATTCAATAAAAATTTAAAAAAACAAAACAAAAATGATTTACCTAGAAAGCTTAAGTAGGTCATGAATGTTTACTCTAGAATTTTTTTTTAAAGTAAACCGTTCTTTAATAGATGCAGCAGTGAAGTTAAATCCTATCTTGATTAAAGCATGCTATATGCAGTATTATTGACATTGGAATTATAATTACTATACTGCACTTATACATAAAAATGATTTTGTTTATTTTTTCTCCCCTTTTAGATTTTAAAATTGATTTTAGCTGTAGAGAATAAGACGATGCTTTCCCCCCAAAGCCTCTAAACTGTGTTGGGCCCAGGTAGACAGCAGGTAGTTCATGAATACATTCGTTATGCAAGGAACTGCATTATGCTCTGGCAGATAAGAAGACGAAGGGATATTAAGATGACATGAATTTTGGCTTCCAGTTACTTCTAGTCTATTAGGAGATGAAACATATGGAGAATTACAATGTGGGATAATCACCATATTCTGTAAGAGAGGCCCAAATAGAGTGCTGTGAGAATTTAGAGAAAAGAGTTGTTACTTTTGCCTCGGGAGACATAGGGAAACCTTCCTAGAGGAGCTGGCACTTGAGCGGGGCTCTTAAAGGACAGGCTAGATTTGAACACAAGAAGATATTCCTGGATGGTTTCTACCATACGTAGGAATTAGTTAAGGTGGACAATGTCTGGCACCTAGTAGGTGTTTAATAAATGTATGCTAAATAAGTATATAAACCACACAGTAGTTAATTGTATGCTGCTAATGGACTGTCTTCCTTATATGAGTGATGTCAGAAAAGTAATTGAAAATTTTTGCCCAGGAGTTCACTTGAGAAGTGCTTCTTCAGTTATCAAGGGCTTTCACTGCTTAATTTCCCTATATGTACCTTTCATACACATTACCTTCATGTATTATCCCTGAAAAATGGTGCAGCTGCTTTGTGTCTATTTTACCCACCGCTCTATAATCAGCTGTTCACCAGTGAGCTGGACTGATGTCTGACAGACAGATGATCCTCTGCAGGGAACGGGAGGAGGAGTAGCCTGGCAGCTGGGAGGTAACCAGTGGCCTGGCTTGGCTTTATTACACTGCATGGGTGGAGACTGACGGATGCTTATTTTCAAGCCAGTTATGAAGAGAGGGAGATGCTGATAATTTTTGCATGAGATACTTCTGAATGCCATGTCTGTGGAGGCAGGCAGCGTGCAGAAGCTAGTACAGTGCCACTCTAGATTCATGTGTCTTCACTGTTGCTAATTGAATGAGTACAGTAGCAGGGGCAGGGGACGTGTCCAGCATAGATTAGGTGCTTGAGGGAGAAAGCATTGTCTTATTCCCTACAGCTAAGATCAATTTTAAAATCTGATAGGAGAGACAAAATAAGCAAAAGTTTTAGAGTGCAATACAGTAAATAATAATTCCAGTGTCAACCTTGCCCACATAGCCAATGAAGATTTCAACCTCCATACAGGATCAAGATACAGTATATTCTGGACACATTTATCAGAAAATAAATCTTTTTTATAATTGAATATATACATATTAACTGATGAAAATGACAAGAAATCTATCTACTAGTTTTTTGGTATTAACATTATCCAGGTCTTTCTTTCCTATGGTTCCTACATTCATTAGTTTTAAAGCCCCTGCAGTTGTCCCTAAACATTATTAAATGAGGCCTAATTCAGGCCCACATTACTGCTTGTAGGCACATCTAATAGTCTTTGAGCTGGTCTTAATTGCTGTTGGGTTTTTAAAATCTTATTGGATTGGTTACAATTTTTTGTTTTTTTTTAACATTTACTTGTACATATTTGTGGGGTACAGTATGTCATTTCGATACACACACACACACACCCACTGTACAGTAATTCACATAGGGTAGATAATGTAGTTTTGTATCCATTAGTCCACCACATCCCTCCCCCTCCCTGCCCCATTGCTGTTTTTCTACATAAAAACATTAGTTGAGTTCCTTCCTTCCATCTTTCTTTATGTGGCATTCAAAGTTTTCCATAATTAGGCTCCTTTCCACATTTTCCCCTGGACCTTATTTTCCAGATGATCTGGTATATTTGACATTTCTCAAACACAACATCGAGCTTTCTAATTTTAGGTCTTTGGTTACATTCTTCCCTTTTATTTCCATCTTTTAGAGCCCAGTTCAGATGCATGTCTCCCTGTCTAGGAGTAATTTCTTCATCATCTGAACCTTTAGAGCACCTTTTAATGATAGTTATAATCTACCTTGCATTGAGGTGCTTATGTGCATTTTCCACATAAGCTTGAAGGCAGAACTCATGTTTAGTTTCATCTTCGTGTTTCTCACAAATAGAATAGCGGCCACCTCCTAGATGATTTAACAACTTTGTAAAATGAATAAATAAGTTCAAGAGGAAATTTAACAGAGAGAAAATAGACAGGAGAAAGAGGATACAGTCATATACGTGGAGGAAAATGGGCATAGTAGTGTCAGTTCTATAGAAGAGTTAAATTGGAATTCAATTTAATTCTAAGATATTTACAACATTTTAAGATTTGTTGAGTATTTACTCAGAAGTATTTTGATTTAGCTATAGATAAAGACACAGATGTGCCAATTATTATGAACTTGGTATGAAAGTTCACACAGTGAGGTCTCAAATCACTTTTGAGAAACCAGAATGTTTTGAGATAGGATGGGGTATCACTCAACACTAATTGGAATACTACTTACTTTCCTAACATTGTTTGAATATCTAATGATTAGAATTTCATTGTAAATGAAAATGATTTAGTCTTTAGAGCTTATTTTTACTTTGTTTACTGCTAGAACTAGTAGTTCTCTAGCTCTATCATAATTCTTACTGTATAGATTTATTATTTGAATTTAATATATGATTGATTTTATATTAAGATATTGGTATTTGCATGTAATACCTTAAAGACGATTTGAATATTGATCATTATAATTGTTATTGTTTTAAAATGTTGCTTTTGAGCAGCCTTAGGGAATTTGAAATATCTTCTGAGATAGTGTCTATTTTCCTGCTTAAAAAATGACTTCCTGCTACTTTGGATGCCCTTAGTGCTGCTAGTGTTTTCATCTTATGTATTATTTATGCTATTTCAACCAAATATTTAATGAAAAGCTACTAGAGATGATCTACTAAAAACAATAGCTATCAGAGCTGGCCTCTGCATACCTCTCCTCCCATGGGCAAGACCTCCTGATCTTTCATCAACAGGCCTAACCCTGCCCCTGCCCCTGCCCCTCGGGGCAAATTCCCATCATATGGTGGAAATGTTTGCCTGTTTCTAGGCATGGAGTCATTTTTGCTGCTGTCTTTGGGCTACTGTTCTGTCCTATTCCTATGCCATGGTTGTTAACATTAGGCTTCTTTTTCTTTCAGATTTAATCCTTTGTGTTGTAGTTTTGAAAAATGATCATTTGCTGTGTTTTTAGCTGATAACCTCTGTTGGTAGTCATCTCTATACTCTATTTCCTCAGTCCGTGAGCCCAGGGTTAACATAGAGTTTGGTTCTTGGCAGGTGTTCATATCACTTGTAGAGTGACTGGATGACTAGATCCAGCCCTTGAATTCCAGTCAAAACTGCTGCTTGCTGACTGCATTCCCTGCTCATTCTGATACTCATTGTTCTACCTTTTTTCTCCCATCACCGTGCTCCGCACGTAGGATAGGGCACCTCCATTATTTCATGTTGGCTTCCATCATTGCTGGCTTTATTGGAGTGACCTTTCAATATCTACTTTGACCTCCAAAAATTTTTTTTCCATACCTTTATACCAGTTACCTCCTGTGAACCAGTCCTAACCCAGAGGGCCAAGTTCCTGGAGGTCTTGTAGGTTTCCATGTTTGGCTGTAACAAACTGGATCTCATTGTCTATGATAGGGTTGTCTGTATATCCTGGTTTACCTAGGACAGCTCTGGTTTTCACCAACTGTTCCGGTGAAATTATTAGTAGGGCCCCTTTGAGTCTTTAAAGTATCTGAGTTTTTTTTTTTTTTTTTTTTTTAAAGATGACTGGTAAGGGATCTCAACCCTTGACTTGGTGTTGTCAGCACCCAAGTTGTCAAGCTAACAACTTGGTGTTATCAGCATCATGCTCTCCCAAGTGAGCCATGGGCCAGCCCAAAAGTATCTGAGTTTGGATAATATATTATATAATATGGTCACCTAACCTCTTTCTAAGATGTGATAGTAACTGAACTCTTCAATTTTGTCTTATCTGTGTCAATTATAGTACCATATTGAGAAACTTGGAAGTTTAGTTTTTTTTTAGTAAGATAACATAAGTTATTTAGTTTATTAAGTAATTTTGAGTTTATGGCTATTTGAATATAAGATTATAAAAATCATCAAATGGGCAAATCAAGACACAAAAGATTTTTCTCAAGGTTTACACATTTATCGTGCATTATGTTACAGGCTCAAGAATTCCTGGGAAGCCAATTTTAAAAGATTTGCTTCATGTTCTTCATCAAATATTCAGTGAGGCAATACACCATCTAGACACTTGATTTTGTGTCTGGATTTGTATGTGTTTAGTTATGTAAGCTCTTTTGGGGACCACATTGCAAGTGTTGCCATTATTGAATCGCTGAAGTAAGGAATGGTAACAACTCTAAAACTATAGCATCTCAGTGCATTTTTAAAAAAAGTGATCGAATTCCTTTCATGTGCAGCATAGCAAAAAATGACTAGGCTCTGGTAATTATTCTCAGGGCTGCTGTCTGTGAATTAGGCTTAAATGCCTTGAATTGCAGATGCTTCAATTCCTTTTTATTCACTTTGCAAAGTCCCTTAAAATTGTTGTAAATTACTGTAACAGAAGGGGAAGAGTGGGATCTTGTGAGTACACTTAAATGCACCATAATATAGGGAGGCCTACGGGATGACACAGCACTTTCTCTGATATATTCTGACTTTAAAAATGTTATTATCCTGCTTTTCTTAGTATTTCAATGGATAGTAAGATATTGGAAAAAGGGAAAAGATAATCCACAGTGTAGACGCTATGCTTTTCCATTGTGTGTGCCCAATTTACTTTGACGTTGGGAGTTAAATGTCTATTTTGGGGCTATTTTTCATGTTGAGGAAAACAAATATGCTTCTGTTTCTTTTCTTCTTATATCCCTCTGCTTATTCCAGGATAGACAGAGAGGATAGTGTCTGTGTATGATTGCAACATCAACAGTGGTGGGGATTTACTATTGTATTAGTCCATTTCTGTTGCTTATAACAAAATACCTGGAACTGGGTGATTTATAAAGAAAATACAATTTACTGCTTACAGTTTCTGAGGCTGGGAAGTCCAAAGTCCATCTGGTGGTGGCAACAGTGACCCAGGGTTCTCACATTGTAAGATGGTGGAAGCAGAGAGAGAGAAAGACAGACTCTCCTCTTCTTTTAAAGCCCTCAGAACCACGCCCCTGACCACCATTTTTAATCCATTCACTACAGCATGGTCCTACAATCTAATCACCTCTTCAAGGCTCCATCGTTCCATTACCATAATAGGATTTCCCACCCTCTTAACAGTCACAGTGGGGGCCAAGTTTCTAATACATAAAACGTGGGGAACACAATTCAAGTTTCAGTGAGTTTTGGGGGGACATAATTCAATCCATTACAACTACAGTCTAGAATAAAGTCTGAGAATACTTTATGCAGAAAAGAGCCACTATCTACCAGACCTTTTTAATCTTTGACGTTTAACTTCTCTGCCTCCAGTCCTTGTTACATAAGTAATTGTATGTTAAAATAGACATGAGAATCTCATTCAAAAATCATAGATTTCATAGATATAGAAGGGACCCTGAGGATTTATCCTCCTACCTTCCAGTAGCACCACAACTCCCTACTGCAGGAAGATAGTAATCTCTGTCAGATTAAAGATTAAGTCTTAAAGACTTAAGAGTGGATATTCCATTCTAGTATTAAACCACCTTATTCTCAGAGAAATCTTTCTTAGATCTAACTTAAGTTCTTCACACTGGAATTTAAGGCTATTTCCTTTGGTTCTGTCCTTATTGTAGATAGAGAACAGCTGGTCACTGGAATAACTGATCAAATACCTTAAGAATGTTATTAAATCATCCATCAGTCTTTCCTTCACCAGGCGGAATAATCCTACTTCCTTTAATCTTTCCTGATAGATATTACTTTCCAACCCTTTAATCATCTTTGTGGCTCTTCTCCACTTTAGCAGAGTTACATTTGAACCCTCCAAATTGGGTACAGGTTTTAAAAAACTGTTCCTTTTAGAATAAAGAGTAACGATCTGGTCCTACAGAGCTTTTGGCTTAGTTACAGGGCACCAGAGGCCCCCTTTCTCCTCAGAGGCAGAGCTGGCCTGTAGACCTTTCCCTACCAAGTTCACAGGGCAGTTTCTTCCTCACTTTCTTCTCTGCTTAACAGTGTATATTGCCTCACAACATCGTGTCCACCTTAAATGTATAAAGTAAAAAGGAAAAGAAATACAAGTACATTTGCTAAGTTAATAATGAATTATTATGCATAAAGAACTTCTCAAACTGGAAGTAGAAGTTAAGAAAACTTTAGTGAAATAAGAAGACAGGAGAAGACACCTGAGGTCCAAACTAGATGAAGGCCCAATTTTAAGGTGATATGTTTTTTAGCTCCTATTTTCTCTCACTCCTATGTTGAAAAATTTTATTTATTTTATGAATATAACTATTAGTTGAAGGAATATTTTAAGTAGGCTGGTTAATATCAAGAAATTGAAGTTTTAAAAGATATTGAAAACTAAAAGAAAGCTTTTTAAAAGTTTTAATAAAAACAAGACAGATGTAGAGCAAAGGGTAAAAAGTTTCAATTATGTAGGATGAATAATTCTAGAGATCTAATGTATAGCATAAGGACTATAGTTAATAATATTGTATACTGGAAATTGCTAAGAGACTAGATTTTAGGTGCTCTTAACATATACGATAACTATGAAAGATGATGGATATGTTAATTGGCTTGACTGTAGCAATCATCTACCTATGTGTGTATCAAAAAACATCATGTACAACTTAAATATATACAATAAAAAAGAAAAGAAATACAAGTACATTTGCTAAGTTAGTAATGAATTATTATGCATAAAGATCTTCTCAAACTGGATATAGAAGTTAAGAAAACTTTAGTGAAGTAAGAAGCCAGTTACTTCTATTTATTTTTATAAAAGTGTTGATGTCTAAATGCAAATAACATCAATATCAAGCCACCTTTTACATAGAATGTGAGTTTTAAAGTAACAGGGAAGAATCATTCAAAGTAGTATGTGACTTCTGGTCTCCTGGGATTGTACCATAAGCCTTGTCTAGTTCAGGCTCCTTATGAACACTAATGTTGGCTAGTCTCCCAGACCATAAAACTACCATTCTTAATTTGACCTTCAACCCCACCCCCTCACCTCTTGAAAAACTTTGACAAATTGTGTGTCGGCGTGTGTGTTTATTGCGAGGAGTGAAGGAGAGTGCATATGGGTTAAGGACATTCATTATTCCAAGGTTTGTGTTTGCCTTTAAAAAAATGAGGCTAAATACTTTCAAGTAGAATAGACTTTAGAAGAATTGTTTGTAGAATTGACTTCTTGTTAAACAAATGATATAAAGTGGAGGAAACATGGCTGTGAAACACAGCAGTTATTGAAGCATTTTTAACAAAAACTGGATGGGAAGCATACAAGCATGTGCAAAGCAAGCAGTGTTCCACTTTATGAAGGATCGGGACACTGATGTCACAGGTAGAGGATGTGGTGTATGTGAAAGACAAAGCCCCTCAGCTGTTCACATTCCACACCCAGGCTCTTAGTCTTTTTTTTTTTTTTTTTTTAATGAAGAAAACAAAATTTATTGCTTACAGTTTTGGAGGCTGGGAAGTCCACAGTGC
The DNA here is from genome assembly GCF_027409185.1 of Cynocephalus volans. NCBI lineage: Eukaryota > Metazoa > Chordata > Mammalia > Dermoptera > Cynocephalidae > Cynocephalus > Cynocephalus volans. The sequence goes on along the minus strand of NC_084468.1, from coordinate 95,371,383 downwards.
AGGGAACACATCTGGTGAGAGTCTTGGTGGTGACAGTGACCCAGGGGTCTCACATGGCAGAAAATGGTGGAGCAGGTTCTTAGTCTTTGTACTCAGCTCCCACTACAAGCTTGACATGACTCAAGGACACAAGGAGGAAAAAAGTCAAGACTTGATATGGTGCCTTTCTGTCAACTTTTTTTTTCAAAGTTTGAGTGCAATAGAAGTATATACTTGCAATAAAAAAGACTTATGAACACATCAGGAGTCTGTACAAATGAATTAGTCATGGAGGTAGTAGTTGTCTGGGGGTGAGATTGGGGTTACTAGGTTCCACTAACTCTACTTCAGCAACAAATTCTAAATGTTTCCTGGGTTGTAAATTAGAAACTACTTGTTTTTAATTAAGACCATCTGTAAGTTCAAATCAACTTGGGGACTAAAGGAGTGCCAAGGTGAAAGCTGGTGGTGTCCATCTGAGTCATTTATTCCTCAAGCCTTTATCTTTTTGTTTTTGGCTTTGCAAATGTTTCATTGATTTTTGTTAGCACATGACTTATTTTCTCTAAAGGTCCCCCATGAAGTGGCCAACATGTGGTTTAACGATGGTGTATTCAGAAACCATCTAGAAATCGAGAATGCCCACCCTAGTGTAGAGAATTTTTTTTGCAATGGATCTTTATTATTAAAATAAGGTTTCTGTTATTTTAGAAATTGGACAAAGAAGGTGAAAGTGAAAGTGAAGGTGAAAGTGAAGAGACAAGGTGCTTTAGAAGATACAAACCATATAAATGGCATTTTGGAAAGAATGAGGGCATTTAAGGGAGAAGGCAAGGAATATTGGCAAACCAAAAAAGAATAGCTTCAAAATAGAGCAAGAATTATTTGACTCTAACAGATATTATGGGTTTCTAGAATGTGAGAATTGAAAGACATCTTCGAGACTGTATAGCCCAATCCCTTAAATTTATAGATAAAATACCAAAAATGAACAGAAAACCCCCTGAGTGTCAGATAGGTCTTTTTTTCTTATGTCTCTGTATTCTTCTGTTGATAGGCTGGTGGGATGGGGATTAAGGTAATGAACAGTTATTCAACAAATAAATGTGGGAGGCATGGTGTAGTGTTCTGGACGAATTATTCTCCATTCAAATTAACAAATAGTATCAAATTGACTTTAGGAAAAAGCAAATAAATACTCTCAAGGAATTGTTTATTTGTACTGTGCATTGTTTCAGAAAGGATTTACACTTTAATATAGGATAAAAAGATGTGCAAGTGATCACAGTAAGAGTCGTTGAACTTAATGGCTGCCAACCAGTGGGCAGATAACTTAAAAGTATTATCTCATTTAATTCTTCTGGTGATCTTATAGGGTGCTACTATTATTATCCTTCCTACTTTACAGCTTAGGATTCTGTATTAAATCACTAGCTCAAGTGGCAACATCAGGGTTTGAATTCAGGTATTATTGTCTGTGGAGTCTGTTCATAACCAAGACATCATTGTGCCTCTAACTGTACGAGGTGAAATACTAGCATATTACAAGAAAGATGTAAATGGACTTATATGTGAAATCCAAAGAATGGAGAAAATTCCTTGGGCCAAGGTGGAGGGCAGGGCAGTGCGGAAGGTATGTCTGCTGTAGGTGGAGGCCCCTGATTATGGCCTTGGAAGGATGGTGGATTTTAGATCTATATTAATGAGAAACAGATGCCATATTATTCTTTTAGCAATGATGGGATGGATTTAAGAATAATTGGTTCAAAGATTGCCATCAAACCATTTCTTTACCAGTGTACATTCTGTTCCTTTATACGAATGGAAATTTGCCAATCTTGGCTTTATATAACTGTTGGGGCAACTCTCTTATTTACTCATATAATTTTCATTTCTCTTGTTACTGCTCTGGTTGAAGGTTTATACCCTTGTAAATTTTGCATTTGAAAAGTTCCATCTGGGTGAACCCTAGTTTTCTCCCAAAATATGTTGAGCTTTGAAAGAGAATTTTCAAAATACCTCATGTATGAGATGTTTTGTTCATCTGTACTCACGGATGAATTGCCCTTGCTTTCTGTTTTTCTAGCTGTGCCATTTATTTGAACAGTCATGTCTCAGCACTTCTTTTTTATAATGTGTAGATCTCATTAGAAATGTTTTTATATATCCTTTCTGGTTACCCATGAAGGGGAGCAAAGTACTTCTACTGGGATGCTGGGATAATATCTAGCATTTTTATGAAATAGAGCATATTGTAAATTACATTTCTTGCATATAAGTGATTCAGATCACACTCACTTAGCTTTTTAGCATGTTCAGCTAGCCAACTGATAGTACATGTCAAAGATTTTTCTTTATCAGATTTTAATTTTACGTTTACAAAACATTTGAAGGCTTATCTTCATTTTCAGTGACCATTCTATATAATTTAAAACTATATAACAGTGTTCCTAGAAATTTTTCCTTCCACACTCAAAAAAAAATTTTTAGAGGAGCATAAAGAGCCTACTCTGGTCTGGCTATCTTCCATATCAATTGCTGCTGAGAACTAAGTATAATAAAACAGATTCATATTCAACATCCATAGCTTTTGACATGGTTTGTAAATGATATTTAGAAAATGTAGATCATTAGAGAAAAAGATTAAGTCAAAGAATGTTCTCAAAACAAATAAGATTATTTTAAAGTGTTATAGTATAGTAAATAACAAACTGTTCCGAGAAATTAGTTATTTGGAGGAGAATCAGAGTGAAAATACCTTTCTTGGATTAAGATGACTTTTTCAATATAAACAATATTTAGCAATCAACTGTATTTTGTGCCAGGTTTATAAACTGAATGTGGTTTATTCATCTCCTGAAGTATTGGATGGGGAAAGTGGCCATTTGTGGTTGTACCCATAAGTTTTACGAGAGCTTTTAAGAATGAGCTGGAGAAGTTACAGGTGTTTGGGGAATGGCTTTGGGTTTCATCCAATTCAGGACAAATGTCCTCTGCCACATTCTGTTGCCCCTGGCCAGAAAATTCAAAATAGCTGTTATTTAGAGAAAATCAATTTTAGTTTTTTATATCTTGCTGCATTTAGCAGATGTATTCTTGAAAAACTGTAATTTAAATTTTTATAAATCAGATCTTTTAAATGCATTTTGGAACTTATGATTTAAGTGATACTACAAAAGTGAGGAAACCTTTTGTAAAATGAAGAATTTCTTCAATGTTATATATTTTTTAAAAAGTCCAAGTGTTTATATCTTGATGATTTTTTGAGCTGTTATTATTTTATAATAGGATATAACTTTTTATCTTCATACAATTTAATGAAGGATAAGAATGAAATAATTACAAAGTGTAAGCAATGTGCAAGAAACCAGTATTACATATTAGGCAACTACAGTGTATTCAGTGCCTAACCACTATGGGATGCAGAGAAGTGTGGAACAATCCATACCACAGAGAAGGTTACACCCAGAGCTAAATGCCTACTTTGTGCCAATTAGAAGGTTATACTTAGAAATAACTTTGCCATACATAATCAACATCTTTATTATACCTGAATCCAACTGCAAAATCTGTGCCACACAAGAGGTTAAGCTTAGATCTAATTGCACTATCGATGCCACAGAAGGGGTTTCACCTGTACCTTGCTGTTTATTTGTCTCATGACTTTACCAAATGAATTCTGTATTCCTTGTCCTGTGTTGCTACCGAAGTCTCTGCTCATTTAGTTTAGTGGTCAGCAAACAATTGGACAGATATTTTTGTATATGCCTTAAACAATAAGTCTTCCATTCTTTGTGAGTGTGTGTGTGTTGGGGCATGTCTTCAGTGCTCCAGCAGTTTACAACTCTGCCTTAGTCTTTACTTCTTACTTACTTGTGCGTTGCCATAAGGTCAGCCAGGAGTGAGATTAAAGTCTTCCCAGGTCTTTCCTGGCTAGTTATGCAGCCTGCACATGCAGGTGACCATCTAGATCCCCACATATATATTGGAGCTTTTCTATGAATGTCTCATTAACCAGATTTTTCTTTAGAATTTTTTTGTCAGCCTCTTGTTAGCCCTAACTGGTATTGCTGCCTCATGCAGCTGTCTGTTATACAATTGCTGCTGATTGTTTTCAACAAACACCCTGGGCATAGAGCCTTTCTCACTTGGTGATCTCTGAGTCAGGTCAAAAAAAGACAAATCATGAGAATAGTGGTTTTCTAGGAAGCTGCCAGACAGGTCAAATAGTGACAAGTCTCTGGGGCTGGAGATTTGTGGGGAGCTCCAAACCTGTTCTGATCCATCAAGTGGCTGTTGGGTTACTCGTTTTCACAGCTTCCATGGTTTCAAGGCTGCAGCTATTCAAGGCTATGATGGAGCTGGGGAGAAGGGGATGGGAATAGGATAAGTTAAAACCTCACAAGCCTTGCTGTTCTTACAGAGATTCAGCTGTTTTTCTTGAATAAAAACTCTTCAGATTTTTGCAGGCTTTTACTTAACTTCCAGAATCCTGGAAAGTGTGATTTTGATAATTTTTGCCAGTGTTGTTATTGCTTTTATGGAGTGAATTTTTGGAGGTTCTTATTCTGCCATCCTGGAACTGCTTCTCTGGTAGCTTTATTTTGAGGCTTTTTTTTTTTTTTTTTTTCCTGCTGTTGTTTTAATCTAAATGGAAGCCAGCAGCAACTTGGGTAACATGTTTCCTTGTTCTCATCGGGGGTGGGGGTGGGGGTGGGGGGGAGAGGAGAGAGAGAAGGAGAGAGGGATTAGCTTCTTTTTCCCAGAAACCCTGAGCAAACCATTGGCTCCTCTTCCCTGAAACTAATATTAATTATTGTCAAAGAAAAGACAGTTCCCATAGTTGGCTTAATTTAAACATTTGGGGGTGAAATGGATGTTGGTGAGTCAATCACACTGCTAGCAGGCTTACTTCTAGAGAATAACTTTAGATAAGAGTAAGGCACAATCTTGAAGGAGAAAAACAGTTCAGAAAAAGACTTGAGACAATGATTGAGAATTTTTGCCCAAGTCTTATCTTTAGCTCTTGCCTTTATTTATGCAAAGATGCATTTTGATATGGGATGAATATTTACTTTAGTCATACCATGAAATAATTTAATTTGTCCATATAGGCTTCTATTTATTATTTTTTCTGTAATGCTGTAAGATTTGGATAGGGTTGCTTCAAGAAAGAGTGTGGGGCAATGGCCTGACCATTGAGAACAAGTTTGTAAGGAGTAAATATGTAGGAAATCAGAATATATTTGAAACTGAGAAGTATTCCGTTGCATTTCTGTTACTCAGGTTAGGGACTTTGTTAAGAGTGCATTGTTATATTTGGAAGCAGTAGCTATGATCTGCAGAGCTCAGTAGCTGGAAGAGGGTCACAGAGCTGTACCTATCAAGTGGTATTAAATATGGTACATTATGTACTTTGGCCCCTCGAAGCTTGTAATTACTCACTGCAGAACATTGCAGCATGGATAATAGGGCCTCATGTACTATATAGTAATGTTAGATGGCTCATTTATTAGTCATTCTTCACAATATCTTTGTGAAGTGGGTCAGTATTATTATAATTATTACCTGTCTCCTACATGATGAATAAATTGAATCTCAAGAGTATGAGTCACATTACCAAAGGTCACACACGTAGCTTATATTATAACTATGTTTTTGTATCAGTTCTTCCAGTATTTATCCTATGCTTATTTAGTGAGCTTCCTCAAGCAAATGGAATTAAATATAATTTCTTCCAATAGTCAAGAAAAAGAAAAAATCCACGTAATGTCTTTCAATATCTCTGTTTCCTGATAATTCATCACCTAAGAGAGTTTTGCACTAGTTGAACCTGAAGGAATATGGCATGAAACCCAAGTGTAACTAACATGTAGGGACAAAGAAAGAACAAGAGAAAGAGAACATGGATTTAGCAGCTTCAAAATAAAATAAGTGTAAGTAATACATTTATTAAGTAGTTAATTATAAGAGTGATTATATTTTCATTAGGCAGCACATTCCTCTATCCATCTAAGTGAATTGGAATGCTATACAGATGATTAGCATGGAAAAGCTGTGTCTCCTTTAAATAAATAAAAACAGCCCCAAGTCCTTGGATTTATAATGTGCAGGTGAAAGCCAGGTTAGGAAGGAAGGAAAAAAGGAAAAATTCAGAAGTACCCCAAAAAATAGTTGCTGCTAACATTTGGTCTAATTCCAACATTTTGGACTTCCTCTTTTCCATTGCAGATAGCAATTATCACTTTTTAATGTGGCTTTGAAATTTTAGAACAGAATCCTTGTGAAGTGCATCAAACATTCTTGGACTGTTTTCAGAACATTCTTTTCGTGGAGCCATGGAGCCAGCTGCTCTTCCGCCTTAGTCAGTTAGTGTTTTGTCATTGATGCTTTTAAGAATGTGTGTATAATAAAACAGAATCTGAGACATTGATCCGGTTGCAGCTATTTTAAGGAAGCGATTATAGCAAAATGAGACACTGATTTATAATATTGTTCTTTCTGGTCTAGACCAAATTATGTGATTTGTCACAGAGGTTACTTAACGTCTATCTTTCAGAAAAAAATTCCATGGATGTAACTGCAGAACAATTGAATGGCCTTATTTTGTGTGGTGAAGGAGAATGCAGTCTTACATTAGGAAATTATTATGGGATCAGGCTCTTGATGCTTTCTTGGTAGCTACACAAGTACACTGAAATTATGACACAACTATTAGTATAATTCTGCATGCAGATATTTCTGTTGAAGACAAAGTTTTGTTGTCTCTGTATGTTCAAAAGGTGAATCAGAATTTCAGCCAAAGTTTTAGGAGTGTTGCTTAGCATCGATATTTTCTGATTCAGTATCTAAAATCATCTTGTAATTTTTATTGACTGAAATGGTGATATGTAACTATGTCATTTCCTTTTAGTGTGCCATGTTAGAAAATCAATTTATAAATGAATTGAGTATATTGTGCCAAAGACCCAAAGGGAAAAATTGTCAGCATGGATGTATGATATGTTCTATTGTTCATGGTGTGGCTTTACTGACAAAGCATTGATGATTGTACCTATGATTTGAAGGCACATTTTTCTCTTCTTATCCACTTACCCTACAAATCGATTGTATACAGAACTGGATGACTTCCAAAATTAACAGCAATCATATTTGGATTTTTGGTAATTTCTGGGCTAACCCCAGAAATTGAGATGATGACTTCAGAATTCTTTGACATTATCCAGTGCTAAAGAACTATCATGCTTTGCCTAATTATATATAACTAAATTCTATGTTAGATGCTGTTTATACTTAAACCTGTTTAGTTTTCATAACACAGTCATTTGGTGTAAGGATTTTATTTCCTTATTTTGCACATGGGGAGACGAGCTCAGGGAGTTTCTAACATTTAGTAACTGAAAGAGCTGAGGTTTAAACCAGGTCTGTTTGAATTGCAAAGCCACGCTTTTCCATTCTTCCAGGTTGCCTCTTAGCAATAAACATCTCTCTCAATAAACACTAATAAACCTGTTTAGAAAATCCCACTTTGTTTGGATAATCAGGACAGAATTCATAGTATTTAAAAACTTAAAGCAAACAGAGCTCTAGTACTCATCTAATAGATAACTTCTCTCGCATCCCTGAGCACACACCTCATGTCATGTAAAAAGAGACACCGCCTCCTTGCAGTTGTCTTTCCTGGATTTCTCTGTGAATTTTTGCCCTCTTTGATATATAATATCACACAGCACAAACAAGAATGTGTTGCAGCTTGAGAATAGTGTAAGCTGAGCTGGTAGTCACTAAAATCTTATATGTAAGATGAGGAAGTTGAGCTTAAGAATAGGTAAATCCTAGAACTTCTACATCGTAGAATTGTAAAATGTGTAGATTAGTTTGTTATATAACATGAGGCTTGACTGTGAGTAATTGGGTTTAGAATGCTGGAATGTAATCAGTATGTGTTAACAATAGTTATGTGTTACAGTTATATTGAATAACTCACTGGCCTTAAATAATTTTACTGATTAATTTTTATCAACATTTTTGGGTATTTTGGGTAATAGATATCTGTTTCTGTGTCACATACTTCAATTTCTTTTCTGTATCACTGATTTGTTTTCTTTGGAAATTAAAAAAAAATCCTTTTATTATTCTTTTTTAACAAACAGCCGCTGTCTGCCACCGATTTAAGGAGTCTATTTGAATGTTGTTTTTTTGATCTTTTAGTTTTTTTTTTTTTTTTTTGATTAAATGCTTTTGAAATGGGATCTGTGGCTCGATATTCTGACATTGGCATAGATGCTCCCCCTTTTGATGATTTAAAGAGAACTTATGTAGCTATGGATATATCACTGGTAAATTTTATATCATATCTGGGCACTTGAAAACTTGCAGTGCTAAACACACATGCCCTGATTAAGGTTACATTAGAAATTTTTGATGCAATGTAACAACAGTTGATGATCATGAGGCAGAAGAGATATAAATCATTAAAAATGTTACAAATAACACTATTTATGGTACAATAATATATTTTATTGCAGCACTATATCAGCGAAAAAGGACCTTAAAAAAATGCTGCTCTGTGTTTATCATATCCAAGATAAGGACTTTGTCTTGATGATGGCTTTATTGACCTTCAGGGTGAAAGTACAGTTGATCTTTGTTATTCATTAATTCTGTATTTGCTATTCACCTACTTGCAACAATTTACTCATTTCTTTCACAGCTTTTCTCAGGCATGAGCAGAATGACAAAAAATTTGAGTTGCCCAGTGCTCCAACAAGGCGACACTCTGTGTTCCTGCTTCAGCTCTTATAAACAAGTGTCCTTTTCGCAGTCTATTTAGTGCTATGTTTCTAGAATTTTTGTTGGTGGTTTTGCTGTTTAAAATGGCCCCCAATTAGGATGATAAAAAAGGTGTGGAAATAGAGATAATAGTTACACAGAATTGTAAATGTAATTAATTCCACAGAATTGAATGTTTAAAAATGGTTAAAATGGCAAACCTAATGTTATGTATATTTAACCACAATAAAAAAATAAATAAATGAAATGGCCCCCAAGCATAGTGCTGAAGTGCTGTCTAATGTTTCTAAGAGCAAGAAATCTGTGATGCACTTTACAGAGAAGTTACCTGTGTTAGATAAGCTTCGTTCAAACAATGTTAATAAATCAGCTATATATATATATATAAAATAAGGTGTTTTTAAACAGAAACACACATAAAGCAAGGTTCTTTATTGAATGGTTGAAGAAAATGTTGTGACCAGAGGCTTATAAGAATCTAACCCTGTATTTCTCCTTGGAGCAGTTGTTCAGAATTTGCAAATTCAGTGTTTGTAGCAATGTTATAAACCATAACTTCTGCAAATAACAAGAATAACTGTCCTTAGAGTCACAACCAAATAATCAAGAAGACCTTTCAAATGTAGCTGTTTAGAAATCCAGTTATCCTTTGGGGGGGTGATAGGCAGGTGGGATGAACACCACAACTTAAAGCTATTTTCTGTTTTTCCTAGATGCCTCTCCTGGGATTTTCATTAAGGTATTAAAATATCTCTTGGGCATTTTTGTTCATTCTCACTTCTGAATTTTATTGCTTCTTTAGATCGATATTGTAAGTTACTGAATAATTGTACAAAAATGAACATTGTAGTCAGTTATGCAGTTGGGCCTTTAAAAAGAGATTTGTATAAAGAATGATGCAAATAATCCCAGGATAGGCTACTCATAAACTAACAAAGAGATGAAAAACATTTTCTACAACTAACTCAGCCACTGAACTACCAGGAATTCCACAGTAATGCCAAAAACTTTAGTGGACCCTGCATATCAAGGGGATGGTCATCCTAGCATATTTGCTCTCTGAGTAAGGAAGGGATCTGTACAATTTTCAGGATTGTTGGAAAAGCCCTGGTGAAATTCGCTTTGCCTGCTCTAGTGGCCTAAGAAAGACGGGAAACCCTGAGATTTTTTTTTTAGGATTGATAGGAGGTAAGTTTCAATTAATATTGAACATAGTAGTTTAATATGTGATATAGGGGTTGAATGGTGGTTTTTCATAAATCTCTGCTATTTTTCTGTGGGCGAGTTAATATGAAACTTTTTTTTTTTTTTTTTTTTTTACTGAGAATAGTTCTTTGTGGATTATTTTTAGAAGCAGTTATCAGTTACCTACTGAAGCGGTCATCTAATTGGAGAGTCTAATCTGCATGAAAGCTGACTGCTGTGTTCCTCAAAGTGTGTTTTCAAGGCCACCTGCAGTATGATCAGCTGGGAGATTATGAATATTGCAGATTCCCTAGGAGCTCACTCCAGACTGATTAAATCAGATTTTCTGGGGGTATGACTCCAATATCTGTATTTTTATTTGTTTATTTATTTTATTTTAGTTTTTAAAAAAATTTTAATTTATCAATATACAATATAGTTGATTTTCATATCCCTTTAGCAGTTCCTCTGTCCCAGGTATACTACAGTTTGAGAATCACCCTTCTACTGAGTTGGTGGAAACAAGAATTTCTATCATAATTTAGTCAAGTAATTTACATTCTTTGGCTGAAATAGATTTGATTTTTTTAATCTCTAAGGAATATAAATGTAGCCCAAATTAAGTAAACCTAATGTGTGAAAATACAAATGCCAGGGTGGGATTTTAAATTAAGGTGACTGATATTTAAACATACATGACAAGACTTAGAAGTACAAATGGTCTTGTTCCTTTCAATGCAGTCACTCAAGGGACCTGCATATATGTTTCCTCCCTATGGCCTTAAAAGGTTCCACATGCACATATATATATATATATATATATTTGATGTTCAAATCAGGATAATTAGTATGTTTATCATTATACAATGCAATCAATTTTCATGGCCCTTTACCAATTCCTCTCTTTCCCGCCCCTGGCAACCTCAGTTCTATTCTCTTCTCTTAAAAAGTTCATTGTGTTATTGTGATTGTTTTATCTTTTCTTTCCCTTCCCTTCCCTCCCCTCCCCCAAATATAAGTGAGGATCCCCACATATAAGTGAGGACATGCAATATTTCTCTTTCTGTGCCTGGCTTATTTCACTTAACATAATTTTCTCTAAGTTCATCCATGTTGCTGCAAATGGCAGGATTTCATTCTTTTTTATGGCAGAATATTATTCCATTGTATAAATATACCACCACATTTTTGTTATCCACTCTCTCAGTTACGGTCATTTAGGTTGATTCCAACTCTTGGCTATTGTAAATAGAGCTGCTATAAACGTGGGAGCACAAGTGTCTCTTTGAAATGACGATTTCCATTCCTTTGGGTATACACCCAGCAATGGGATCACTGGGTCATATGGCGGTTCTATCTGTAGTTGTTTGAGGAACCTCCATACCATTTTCCAAAATGGCTGCACCATTTTACAGTCCCAGCAACAGTGTAGGAGGGGTCCCCTTTCTTCACATCCTTGCCAGCATTTGTTATCCTCTGTCTTTTTGATAATAGCCAGTCTAAATGGAGTGAGATGATATCTCAGTGTGGTTTTTGATTTGCATTTCCCAGATGCTGAGTGATGTTGGGCATTTTTTCATGTGTCTGTTGGCCATTCGTATATCTTCCTTTGAGAAATGCCTATTGAGCTCCTTTGCCCATTTTTTAATCAGGTTACTTGTTCTTTGCTGTTGTTTGAGTTCCTTGTATATTCTGGATATTAATCCTTTGTCAGATGCATAGTTTGCTGATATTTTCTCCGACTCTGTTGGTGGTCTTTTCTCTCTGTTAATTGTTTCTTTTGCTGTGCAGAAGCTTTTTAGTTTGATATAATCCCATTTGTTTATTTTTCCTTTTGTTGCCTGTGCTTTTGGGGTCATATTCATAAAGTCTATGCCCAGTCCTACTTCCTGAAGTGTTTCTCCTATGTTTTCTTTTAGGAGTTTTATAGTTTCAGGACATATATTTAATTTTTTAATCCATTTCGAGTTGATTTTGGTATATGGCAGGAGGTAATGGTCTAATTTCATTCTTCTCCTTATGGATGTCCAGTTTCCCTAGCACCATTTATTGAAGAGGCAGTCTTTTCCCCAGTGGTGCCACTGTTGAAGATCAGTTGGCTGTAGGTATATGGGCTGATTTCCAGTTCTGTATTCTGTTCCATTGGTCCATGTGTCTGTTCTTATGTCAGTACTATGCTGTTTTGGTTACTATAGCTTTGTGGTATAATTTGAAGTCAGGTAGTGTTATGCCTATGGCTTTATTTTTTTTGCTCAGGATTGCTTTGGCTATTTGGGGTCTTTTATTATTCCATATGAATGTTAGGATTGTTTTTTTCATTTCTGTGAAAAATGTCATTGGTATTTTGATGGAGATTGTGTTGAATCTCTGTATCACTTTGGGTAGTGTGGACATTTTCATAATGTTAATTCTTCCAATCCAAGAGCATGGAATATCTTTCCATCATCTTGAGTCCTCTTTAATTTCTTTCAACAGTGATTTGTAGTTCTTGTCGTAGATATCATTCACATCCTTGGTTAACTTTACTCCTAGGTATTTTTTTTTTTTTTGTGGCAATTGTAAATGGGCTAGCTTTCTTGATTTCTTTTTCTGCTAGTTCATTGTTGGAGTATAAAAATGCTACTGATTTTTTTTGTGTGTTGATTTTGTATCCTCAACTTCACTGAAATCATTTATTAACTCTAAGAGCTTTTTTGTAGAGTCTTTAGGCTCTTCTGTGTATAGGATCATATCATCTGCAAACAGGGACACTTTGACTTCTTCTTTTCCAATCCAGATGTCCTTTATTTCTTTCTCTTGCCCCATTGCTCTGGCTAGTTCTGCCAATACTATCTTAAATAGGAGTGGCGAGAGTGGGCATCATTCACACATGTTTTAGTGGGCACTTCCAATGATCTTTTTGATATTTCTTTTCAGAGTTTTTCAGAACTTGGTTAACCATACTCATAAACAAGTTTGATTGCTTTTTCCTCTTTCTCCTTCTTCCTTTTTAGACATAAATGATATTGTCCACTATGTTTATCACTGTTACCACAAGTCCTGGCTCAGAAAAACCTGTGACTATTTCTAAAAGTCATGTGTACTCTTAGAGCATAATAAAAGCATTGAGGATATTAAAAAACATTAAAAATTCCAAAACAGGTATTCAGAGTATATTTGAAGCAGTGAAGTAAATATAGCATCTTAAGGTGTTTGCTTTGAATAGGATGGTATAAATTTTGAGATGTATACTTCAAAATTAGGAGATATAGGTATACTTAGATATGTAATTGAGATATCTTTGTGATTAACAATGCCTTACACTCAGCACTCATCACACACTAGCTTGTATGCTATCCCTGGTTGTAAAAGACACTGTTTAGTAACAGACATGGGAGACCTCATCACTTCACACCTTTACTGAGAACCTACAAGATACAAGACATTTTGTTTGACAATAGGCTGATTAATAAGACCTAACTAGTAAATACAGTAGATAGGACACAGTTTACTGTGTTCAAAGGAGTTCTGAGTCTACTTAGAACTTACGGTGAGTGTTACAGGAAGGGAATCATCATCTTTACCCAACTAAAGATACAATAATATTTCCCTAACTATTCAGATCCAGGTGGGGGTGGGAGATGTGTCCCTCTCTTTTTCTTTCAGAACTCTTTTCTGACTTGCTTTTGGATACCACCAGCTGCTAGGAACTTTCACCAACTAATTCCCCATAACCCCAAACTTTGGGGATTTCAGGTTCTAAAGTCAGTATTTAGGACACAGCACCATCATTAGAGCAGAGTTGTTGGTAAACTTGGAACATAATAATTTCTAATGTTTTCACTTAAAAATGCACCCCAAATTTCCAAGGGAAATTTAAGAATGAGATTGAGGCCTGCCTGATTATAATAGATAAATTAGAACAGTAATATTTCTTTTTGGGTAAGGTCACATTGGTAGCCTGATTAATGTGCTGATATAGATTGGAAAGATGCAAATATCTACAATAACAGAACATTTAAATTTTTATTTTTCTAGGCTCCAGAAAATTAACAATTAAATTGCAGCACAAAGAGATTTAGGCTGGCAAAGAAGAAACATTTACTGGTTATTATATGGACTTAAATCATCCTGAAAAGATACTGAAATACCACTTTTTCAGGAATAAATTTATGGTCTATTTGAGTTGATTTATGTGTGCTACAGCTGAAGGCAAGGGGATCAGCATCTGTGATCCCATGAGGGCCTCTGAATACACATGTTCATATACCTACAGTCACTCACAGTTAATTGTTAGGAAATTGGATTTGGATGTTTTTTTTTTTCTTTTGAGTTTTAGAATTCAATTCTCTTTTTTTTTTATTAAAAAAATTTTTTTTTTCATTGTACATGTTTATGGGGTCCAGCTTGTTGTTTCAATACATGCATATATTGCGTAATGATCCAGTCAGAACAGTTACCATATCTATCACCTAAACATTTATCATTTCTTTGTGGTTATAACAATCAGGGTCTTCTTTTCTGGCTATTTTAAAATATACAATATAATATTACTGACAGTTGTCATCCTGGAGAACCAGAACTTAAGCTTTTCATCTAACTGTACCTTTGTAACTTTGTACCAGTCTACCAACCTTTCCCTGTTCCCTTCTCCCCTTCATTTCCCTGCCTCTGGTAACCACTACTCTACTCTCTATTTCTCTGGATGATTTTTTTTTTAATCAATGAAACTAATTGCATTTCTTTCCATATGTATATAAGGTAGTTATTGGAACAATAAAGTGGATTTGTAGAGAATCTATTCGGTCAGGGAATTATTTAAAACAATGCAGCTTTTCCATTAGCAATATAGATTTACTTAATCTTGAGTCCAGGACTGACAGCCTCCTTTGGGAATATGTCTGGTTTATAGCTGTGAAGACAACATGACCTTTTTAAACTCTCTTGGGTCACTGAGGAAATAGTTGACTAGGTGTGTGAAGTAAGGATTCTTAATCCTACATTTAGCATTAAAGTAAAGGGAGATGGAATTTATGAGTTAAACATATTAAAATGTTTATCTATGTAGTAATTATTAAATTGATTATTAAAATTAAATAGCTTAATAGTAATTATTAAGAACATAAGCTCTTATAAATACTTACTAGAGGCCCAAAAGATTATAGACTTGAGCTTTTAGTTTATCAAGTTACTCTGAAAACCTGCTTTTTAAAAATATGATTGTTCAAATGTTAAGAAGTATCAGAATTGAGGTTAAAGAATAAAAAGTTATTTGGAGCATGATGCTTGAATTATAAAACATGATAATCAGTATAATTATAAGAATGTAATTTAATGGTTGGTAATTTAATTTAATGGTGTTATTTTAAGATTTTATTAATCTCTCTCGAAGCACTTATGCCTGTTATGCTGAGGTTTGCACCCACTTTATTCCTTTATCCCCCTTTGTAGGGGTTATAATTGCAGCAATGTTGGCCCATGACTATGTACTTATGAGAATTGGGGTATTTGATTTGATTTTTTTTTTTTTTGGCATGCACAGTCCTTACAATTTTCAACACTGAAGAAGATGGATGTGATAGAAACATTAAGATATAAATACTCACTGAATAATGAAGTATTTAGATTTCAGATATGATCACAAGCCCATGCATTTTGTAACTTGATCAGTGAAAGAAAAGCTAAGACAGCTAGGTTTTTAGTAACACGTTGATTTCGGCCCTTAACTCAGAAGGTGTGAATTGGGTCTCTCAACTCTGAACAGCATTGCAGTGGCCTCACAATCTGATAGTCAAAATTAGTATTTCTTAAAGTGATAGGAGTGTTAGAAGAGTCATTTTGTGTCTATGTCTTACTGGCTTTCTACCCCCACTTTCTTGATATAACAGGTATGAGTATTTGCTTTGAGTATTAAAAATAAAGCACTTAAATAATGTATTTTAAGGTCAGTCAAAGCCTGCTGGGTTCAGATGGGCTTCTGCATACTCTTGGAAACATAAACTGATTTCATCCATTTCTATTTCAATCAAGTTTTGTGATTATATGTGATTCCCATGGGTAAAGATTTTAAAAGCCGAGTTGACACTTTTAGAATTCATTGAAGAAAATTGTATGAATTTTCATTTTGTTCTGATTTAAGATGACTAGGCAAATTAAAAAAAAATTGAAACTGCCTTATTGTTCAGTGAGAATTTGTTCACATGAACAATAACATAGGTTTTTGTTTGTTTTGTTTTGTTTTGCTCTAGAGTTTTATCAGTTCTTCACCCCAAATTATTTAGTCCTTGATATGGATAAGACATTGTGTTGGGTTGGGAAACTGTTGCTTTCTAGAAAATTTTGGCCCTGAAGACTTAGTCTCACATTCAGTTTACACATTATTCAATCTTGGTTCTGTATTTCAGCCATAAAATTTTCTGGAGAAATATCCACACATACCAGTAAGATATGTTTGTCTACTTGTATTCTTTTCAGAGGAATTATAAATGCAGAAACCTCATAAACAATGTGACACTGAAAACAGTGAAATAACAATATTACTGGGAATAAATCATATTATGTTGGTTACTAAAAAGAAAGAAAATTGTTTCCATGTGTCCTAAAGAAATTTGAATTTAGTTTCCAGAATTTAGATTTCATTAAAGTACTTTTGGACATTTTTCTATTATTATAATCTTAGTGACGTTATGCTCGTGAGGTTTGATTTGACCTTAACAGTAAGACACATTTCTATATACTTATGAAAAAATTCTGCTCATTATAGTAGTATTATATATATGATATTAAAGATATTATTACCAAACTTGATACATGATAGAATTAATCCAGTCTTTAAATCTTCATTAAAAAATGTCATTAAAATTCCCTGCATTCCATGGGGGGAACCACAGGGGTGTCTGGTATAAAACCTTTTTGGATGGCTTTTGTGTCTAGTTTGAATTGCTTTTGTTCGTAAAATTCTGCTATGTAGAGTTATTTCTGAATATTTCATCAGTTGAGATAAACCACAAGTACCTAAAGTGAACTGGATGTCTGCTTAATCTCAAGAAATCTTCAGGTTCAGAAATATGAGTTCACTGAAGAGCAAAATCAGTTAATCTTTAGAATAAAATGTAATGAACCAATAAAAGAACCACAGTTCAAATGGTTGACATCATACTAAATGTCTTCCAGAGAACAGATTTTCTCATAGTGTATTTTTTTGATGAATTTTTCCCTTATAGAATACACAAAGACTCAATTGATTGAGACCTCAAAACAATTGGTGGCTATGATATGGTTTTATTGCCTTTATTAGATTAGAGATAAGATTACAAATGACATATGGTAACTTCCAACCTGCTTTCTAATTAGAAAACAAATTATATATAAATTTTCCATTCCATTATTGAACATAGATACAGTAAAAGTGACTTATTTTTCAGGGGATTATAATAATATAGAAACAATAAGTGTACAACTGTTTTTATTTTTTTAACATGGCTTTTTGTTTAGTAGGATGCCAAAAAGAAGTTGATTAATTGGAAGCTAAACTGGCATTTTGTAATTTTATGCTGTCATGTAGAAAGTGATCTCAAGAAGAAACTAAAATTATAGTTATAGCTTGGCCATTAAGGAAGTATTAGCTTTTTCCTTCAGGCATTAGTAAACTAAGCAAAATCATAGGCTGCTTGTACTAGGATGTATAATTTCCTCTTAAGCTTATGAAAAGTGACCAACAGGAATAATGAAAATTAGGGCGTGGCATAGAAGAAGTAAAAAGAGTAACTGAAAACTCATACCCAGCTTTCTGTTTCTATGGGGATGGGGTGGGGTTGCACAGACAGTGGTGGTGGGGGGGGGTTGAAGGGGGTGAGAATGGGAGGCAGAGGCAGGTGACACGGAATGGAGACTGAGTTTAAAAACTGATAATTAAAAGACTTTGTTCTCAGTCTTTCTTTGCACCTTTAAGAAAACTCATTCTCTGTGTAACCATTGATAGTAACTGCCTCAAAATACAGGCTCCTAAGAAGTGAGAAACAGTATGAATTAGTGGAAAGTATACTGGACTAGAAATAAAAGGGCCCAGAAATCTAGGGCCTCAGTCTTCTGGGCCTCATTTTATGAACTGTAAAATGATGGATTTATAGATTATCTGCACAATTCCTTTTAGTTTTATTTTATTATGATTTGGTAATTCTATAAATAAAGACTTCTGGACTAGCTTACTTGCTTTTATAGTAGCAGAATTCAAGCTGAGGATCAGAGACAACTTTGCCAGGAAAAATTGGTATTAACTCATTAGTATAAACTTAAATTGATTTGTCCTGACTGATTCCTAGAAATTTAGAAGTGGCTCATCAGATTCTACCTGTATGTAGGTTGACATTGTTGAGACTCATTAGACTGCACCTTTTAAGTCCAGAAAACAGTAGTCTTGTGAGTCATCTAGAATCTTGAAGAACTATTCTAAATGTGAACCTATTTTGGCAGCTAATATTATAAAGCAGGAAGAATTATCTCTTCAATCCTAAACCCAAATCTACTTTAGATTTGAATTGTAGTGCTCAGTATAATCTCATTAGATCAAAACCTTCCATGAAAATGATGGCTGCCAATTTGGTCATTTTTGATAGATTAGTACAGGGGCTTACATATTCAGGGAGATACGTGTTTAAAGAGGTGACTCTTATTATTTTGAAGTGAAGAGGATGAAAATTAGTGACCCATACATTAGGTTCAAACCAATGAAAATTCAAAAGCAGTTCATTGAGTGAGAATATATACTCAACATTTTCCTGAACTTCAGAGATTTATGTGATTTCTGACTTTAGAGCTGACAATATAGACCACATAATTTGAACAAGGACATGTCAGAGTGACAAATTATATCAAAATCTGAAATGGGCCGAAGCAAAATCTAAACAGAGGTTAGATTGTCCCAAGTTTGGATGGAGTTTAGAACCTTCATGGAGCGTAACTTTAGTTCAAAAACCAAAAAAAAAAAAAAAAAGAAAGAAAAAAGAAAAAGAAAAAAAGTGGGAATTGATTCTGCAGAATTTTATTATTTAGTAACACTTTCCACTGATAGTTGATAGTACAATAACAAATTATGTCTCCAAATGTACAAAGTATTGGGGAGCCTCCAAATCACACCTTGTCAAACAAGAACCATATTATTGGAGTTATCCTAAAGGTGAGTGTTCATCTCCATTACTAGCAACTGAGAAATGACTACTACTGTATGACTTACACTTGATCTATGGGACTCCTATCAGTTACCTGAATGAGTAAGTTAACTTCAGGAAAAACACACAGACACCTCCAAAAAGAAGACATGAATATAGAATAGTGCATAAGGGTGTAGGTTCTGGAGCCAGATCGTCTGAGTACAAACCTGGCTCCAACATTTAATAGCTATGGGAACATAGACGGATGATATGGGACTGGCATTTAGATTTCTGGCTTTGAAACCCACTGCATTACACATTTCAAAGTGTTTCTATATGCTAAATTAGGATATTGATAGTATTTTTCTCTTAGGGTTGTTTTAAGACTTGACTAATCCACGAAAAAGGGTTTACAAGTATAACACATAGTAAGTATTTAAAAATAATAGCTACTATATATTATTATTCTATTTTTATATTTCAAATAAATATTAATGGTTAGATAGCCAAAGGAATAAACAGGATTAGCCTTAAAATATGGTCAAAACAAAGAAAATCTAAATTTCATTTCAAGGAAATGTAGAGGGGACTAATTGTTATAATCATTTTATATACAAGCCATCCTAAATATCACATTTTTTTTAATCATCGTGGTAATGTATAGCAAGAAAGTCTGCTTCTAAGCACAAGAGAGAACTCCAAACTGATTGTGGTTACATTTCTTAAAAAGAGTTCTCTTGGTGGTGAACATACGTTCACGTTCTTATTGACTTATTTGTGTAACTTGGAGAAATGTCTGTTCAAATCCTTTGCCTATTTAAAAATTAGGTTATTTGTCTTTTTATTGTTGAGTTTTTAAAAGTTCTTTATATATTCTGTTTTCAAGTCCCTTTTCATATACGTAGATTGCAAATACTTTCTCTCATTCCTTGAGTTTTCTTTTCATTTTCTGATGGTATCTTTGGAAGCACGAAAGTTTTTAATTTTGATGCCCAACTTGTCTGTTTTGTCTTTTGTTGCTTGTGCTTTTGGTGTTCTGTCTAAAAAACCATTGCCTAATTCAAAGTCACGAAGATTTCCTTGTACTTTATCTTCTAAGAGTTTTATAGTTTTAGCTCTTGCATTTAGATCTATGAGCCACTTTAAATTAATTTTTGTATATGCTAAAAGGTAGGAATTCTACTTTATTTTTTGTTTGTGGATATATAGTTGTCTCAGCACCATTTGTTGAAAAGATTGTCTTTTCCCTATTGAATGGTCTTGGCACCCTTGTCAAAAATCAGTTTACCATAAATCTGATATCCTTTTTTAAAATCTAGAGATTTTCTAATTTGTTCCAGTTAAATGGAAAACTCATTTTAGAACAAATTCCTTTTTTTCATTCAAATGTCTCAGCTAAAACTAATTTTTTTATTTCCATCAGTCAAATAACCATTGTCCTCCTTGCAGTACATTACTAAATTATCCTTTTATTTAGATGTTAACTATAGCATTTAAAGGAAAAATATTAATCTGAATGGAAGTTGTTTGTGACTAGCAGGAAAAAAAAAAGAATTTGAATTACAAATCCATTATGTTTCTAGTTCTTTAATTCATTTGTGGTAAAGTAACTTAAAATTTTCACAGGTATCATATTTATTTGAAATAGTCAAGTTTTTGTTAGTTGAATCCTTTGAATTCTTTATTTACTTGTAACTGTTCCATCTAGTGTACTTCATTTTGGCTAGTATCAGTTACATAGATTATACCTTAACCTAACTCTAAAAGTCCCATGCTTTCTTAACTGAACAACTAACATAGAAGGGTAAAATATTTGCTTGAACGGATTGAGTGTCCCTTATCTGAAATGCTTGGAACCAGAAGCGTTTCAGATTTCAGATTTTTTTTTGCATTTTGGAATATTTGCAGAATACATATGGGTAGAGCTTCCCTAATCTGAAAATCCAAAATCTGAAAAGCTCCAATGAGCATTTCCTTTGAGTGTCGTGTTAGTACTCAGAAAGTTTTGAATTTTAGAGCACTTCAGATTTCAGATTTTTGAATTAGGGATGCTCAACTTTTATAGGATTAGAAATTAAGATGTTAAATTTTGTCAAAAACACAAAAAGAAAAATAAACAGCCCCCCCCCAACAAATGGCAACAACAATCAAACCCCTAAAATATACTAAGACAAAAACCAACAGATATTTTTATTAATCAAAAAGGTAAATATGATATAACTAAAGAGGCATATGGAGTATTTCTAATATTAACAAAATTTGAGAGGAGTTGGGAGGACTTTCACAGCTTTCAGAGGAATAATTCATTAAAAAGTCTGTTATAATTTCTGCTGTGGTCTGAATGTTTGTGTTCATGCAAAATTCGTATGTTGAAATCTAATTAGCAATGTGGTGATATTAGGAGGTGTAGGCCTGTTGAAAGAGCATTACATCATGAGGGAGGAATCTTCGTGAATGAGGTTAGTGCCCTTATAAAACAGGCATAAGGGAGCTCGTTTGCCTTTTCTACCTTGTGAGGACACAACAAGGAGATTCATCTGTGAATCAGGAAACCGATCCTCACCAGATACTGAATCTGCCCGTGCCTTGATGTTGGACTTCCCAGTCTCCAAAAATGTAGAAAATAAATTTCTGTTGTTTGTAAGCTACCCAGTCTATAGTATTTTACTGTAGCAGCCCAAATGGACGAAGGCAATTTCCAAAAGAGAGGTAAAACTTAAAGAAATTCCTCCGTTGCCCCTTTGGAAAACCCCAATACACCTGAATAACAGATGTACTGTTATTCCCTAGAATTTCATTTTATAAAATTTTTAAAAATTTATTTTATTCAAAATATTTCAGAGTTTCATCTTTATTAGGCATTGTCTAATCTAGGTTCTGCACAGGCTGTACAACAAGCCACATCTGTGCGGTTGCCTCAGTTGCCAAACTTTTGATCTCACTTTAGCAGTCTCCCACCTACCGTTTTTATTGTCTTTTAGGCTTACTAAGATCATAGGATTGATTACAGCCTCAAACTTCTAATACTTTCATGTCATGACATGCTTGTGCTGTTGGCAAAATCTCCATCAGGTATTCAGATTTTCTGTAAACCTGGAAAAAGTGAGAATGAAAGGTGAAGATAGCTTAACTTCTTATTTGAGGCATCAGTGAAAATTCTAAATAAAACAATTTGCATACTCCCTTCCTCGCCCCTTGTTAACAGTGTCTTGGAACTATTGTATTGGAGTTTGTATTGTATATTATCTTGGAGTTTAACTGATGAAAATTTATTTCTCCAAACACTTTCAATGGATTTGAAGAAGCTGATAAAAAAAGTGCACTCAAGGACCTTATTAGCTAAAGCTAAATGGGCCCAGAAACCTGGTGCTCTGGTTTCTTGTTACAGTCTTGATTTTTTCTGCATAAGCTCATGTTAACTTTCTTTTACATCTGCATATTGGGTCTGATAGTAGCTAGGAGAGTGGCTTCCACATGTGTCCAGTTCATATTTATACGTCAGTACAGATAATAGTGATGTTCCTGAGAGTTGCAAATTAAATTTTTGTAAATAGAATAATTTAAAATATGTCGGTGGAGTTCACCACTCAGAGACTACCATTATAAAATGAATCTTTTATAAAGCTAACTTCCTTCTGACTTATCTCTTTAAGGATACATTTTAGCTTTTTTGTTTTCTTAAATCAGAAGCAAGGACCAACTATTATTACCAGCTGGGTATTCTGAAAAATAATTTTTGAATTTATTGGGCTGGGAAATACTTTTCAATGATTTAATTGAAATACATTTTTATTAAATATAAAATACTTTCAGAGTTAGGGATCTCTTTGAAAAATCCATAACAGTAAAGTAGTTAATTAACAGAATAATAAAGGTAACAAAAATTAGATATCTGCAGTCTGAAAAGTTACATTTTGTTATCTGAGGTAAAACATTAGCCCATTGATAAAACTAAACTTTGGTGTCAGACTTCTATTTCTTGTTAGGTACCCCAAAGAAAGCATTCATTAGGCAAACATTTGTAATAAAAATTAGGGAAAGAACTCATTACTAAACCAAGAAGAACAACTAGCTTTTAAAAAAGAATAATCTGGGCTGAGCCCGTGGCGCACTCGGTAGCGTGCTGCGCTAGCAGCGTGGCGACGCTCCCGCCGCTGCGGGTTCGGATCCTATATACGGATGACCGGTGCACTCCCTGGCTGAGCGCCGGTCACGGAAAAAAAAAAAAAAAAAAAAAAAAGAATAATCTACCCTGTTATTCTAAGAATTGTCTTTTTTAAAACTCCTAGCACATATTGTATTTATTAGTTGTGTCACAACCAGCTTTGGCTTAATATAGCAGCAAATGTCTCAGGTAGGCAAAGTTTGTCTTTAATATCTTCTCCATTTTTGAGACCCCTCTCCGAACATACCATTACTTTATTATACCCAGTTGTATTAGTTTCCTAAGGCTATTGTAACAAAATAACATAAACAGTGGCTTTAAAACAGAAATTTATTCTCTCTTAGTTCTTGAGGCTAGAAATCAGAAATCAAGATGTTGTTGGCAGAGCCATGCTCTCTCGGAAGCCTCTATGGGAGGATCCTTCCGGGTTATGGCAGCCCCTGGCATTTCTTGGCCTGCAGCAGCGTAAATCCAATCTCTGCCTCCATCTTCACATGACCATCTTCTTTCTGTGTGTGTCTGGGTCTCTTCTCTTCTTATAAAGACAGCAGTCATTTTGGATTAGGGCCCATTCTAATCCAGTAGGACCTCATCTTAGTTTGGTTATATCTGCAAAGACTGTCCAGATATGGTCACATTCACAGGCACCAAGAGTTAGGAATTGAACATATCTTTTTTTACGGGGGGCACCATTCAACCCATCATATTAGTATATTATCTTTAATTTCCTAAGGTTTTCTACTATGTAGCCCACTGAGTTTCTTCTTTTCTGTTATTTTTGGATCTTGTTTGTTCCACCTATCCATCCATCTATCCATCCAACCATTTAACAAATCAAATGAATGTCTCCTGCGTGCCAGGCATTGTTCTAGGCAGTAGGAACACAGGATAGAATGAAATAAAATCCCTGACCTTGTGCACTTACTTTCTATTAGGAGTTTACAGACAATCAAGACATTAGCTAGAGCATCTTTGATAATAATTGTTACAAAGGTAAATAAAGCACAGAAAGAGGATCAAGAGATACGGGGACAGATAGGCGTAGGATGTGTACATGAGCTGCATTTCAGACGCTTTGACCATTAGGCCATGTGGTCGCCCTGAGCTGAATTTCAGGTGGGATGGTCAGTGCTAGTTAGCTACCCTGCTAAACAGATCTATCTCAACCTGTTACTGGTTACCAGAAACCCAATGTGTTGACTCACTCATGTAACATTTTTAAAAGGTCTTTCTAGAAATAATTCCTTAAGCCAGAGGAATGGTGCTAAAATAGAATTGATTTTGGTGGAAAAGATGCCTTTGAGGAGGGTCTCTTGCTGTGTTCATCCTACTAATGTGTGCCAAGTACTTACCATGTGCCAGAAGCTGTGCTAGGCCAGTGGACACAAGGGTGAGCAAGAAAAAGGTGTCTTCTGCCCCCATGGAACTTTCTCTCAAATCCTGATATAATGTGGAAACCATTCTTGGATAACAAAGAGCCAACAGATGATTGGTATATAGGAAGGGATCAGTTCAGATCTGACTATACTTATATCTTTCCTCCTGATCTCTATGCAAAAGAATAGAATATACTATCATTAGTTATTTAAAAGACATTTCCTACATACTTATATCTGACTGACTAAAGGTTATGTATCCAAATTATAAGGAGGTAAGAAAATTTTAGTATAAGTGTTGATGGTTGACCCCAAATAAACTATATCATTTTCCTTAGATTTAATATGTTCTTGGGTTATTTTTACAGAGATATTATGGTAGAAATTATTGTTGTGAGCTGCGTAGCCTCGATGTAAATCATGAAAGCTGATATAGAGCAGATTTTATTTGGTGATTTGTTTATTGACTTTTAGAACATAGAATAAAAGGTAATCGTGGACTTTCATTTAAGAAAACAAATCTTCATTTTGTGGAGGACAAATCAAAGTTTGCCACGTAGCTCACCTAAAAAAAAAATGACCTAAGTTGTTACCCTGATTTCCTGTAGACCGTATATATCTGCCAGCTTTTGTTTTACTAAGATGAACGAGTCTCTGCCAAAGGATTTAAAAGCTTTTTTAGAACTATAAAATTCCTTAGTGTACAGAAATAAAATTTGCTGAACTAAATGTTCATCAAAAGGCAGTGCATCAAGCTAAGGGAAAAATCTCCAGACACACAGGCAGATTGTGCATTTAGATTTTCTTGTATATCATGTTAAAAGAGAAATTATGGAATGCATCTGTTACTAGTCTGAAAATCAGGTTAAACCAGAATGGAAGCTGACAAGATCTCTCTCACTAGTGCTCTGCCAGCCACGGCAAGATCCAAGATCGAGGGGCAGCCGCAGCATTCATTTAGCACTTCGTAAGGCTCCTGTCAGGCATCTCTGACTCAGACTAACATCACCAGTTCTGATGCTCTTCAGCTTTCCTGAAGCAGAGGATAGATGATTTCTTGCTTCTCTTTTATTGTGTGTTTTATCTCATGTTGATACTTTTTTCTCCGCTTGGCCCTCTTCCAAGTAATTTGTTTTACAGATTTTTAAAAATATCCAAACCGAGACTGTCAAAGTCCTGTTGTTGGGAGACGGAACATACACATTTTAATAATTGTAAAACTACTGTTTATTAGTTTTTCTAACAAGGCTAATAATTTAGGATTTTTCTCAGTCTTACTGGTTTTATGCACAAACAATAGATTGATTTGGCCACTACTCCCAGTATTCTATGGACCATGCATATGAAATATTAAAGTCAGTGAATAATAGTTTTCTATACTCCCTCTGGAATTTTTTGGTTCACTACAATGGAATCTTATTTTAATGCTGTTGTATGAAAGAACCTAAGATATTACAAAATTTTCAATGCATTTTGCTGTTACTTTTTTTTTGTTTGCTTGCTTGACATTAGGCTGATTAAAATGGACCATTTATGAGGCCAAGGACACCTGTGAATCTGAAGTTTTATTCTCTTTTATAATTGCATACCATACTGTCCCTTTAAGCTCAGGTCATTAATGTCATGTCATTAATCTCATCAATATGTGTCATTGATTACAGGGTGAGGATAGGTTGAGGCTAATCCCTCATGACTGCAGGCCACTATCTTCTGATGTGTGGCAGTAGAGTCACTTTCAGGAATCAAGGTTAATGTGTGGAGAACACTTTTTCATATCTAATAGAACGTCATGTTATAGATGAGTTCTGTTACAATACTTGTCATAAAATATGATAGATTCTCATGTTAGATGAAGCTCATTATTTTTAATTCATTGGGGAAATAAAGGCAGTATTAAATTAAGTTTACAATTTGCACAACTAAGAGTAGGACATTGTACTGGTTATCTGTCCTTGTGTAATAAGTCACCCTAAACCTTAGTGCTTTCAAATAACAATAATCATTTAATGTACTCACAAATTTGCAATTTGGATAGGATTTGTCTTTGTTTCATGTGGAGTCAACTGGGATAGCTCAATTGGAGCTGCAGAATACATTTCTAAGGTGACTCAGTCACATGGCTGGCAAATTGGTGCTGACTGTTGGCCGGGAGTCTAAGGAAGCTGTTGACCAGGGATCTCAGTTCTTCTCCATGCAGGCCTCCCCACTGGGCTGTTTGGGCTTCCTCAACAGCATGGGAGCTGGAGTCTAAGAACAAGTGTTCCAAAGACAGAAAGTAAAAGAGCCGGCATCTTAAGGCCTGGGTCTGGAAACTGGTTCAACATCTCTTTTGCCATATTCTATGGTTAATTAGTCATAGAGCCCACTCAGATTTTAGGGGAGGGAACATAGACCTCATCCCTTGACATTTCTTATGGTGAGTAGGGATGACTGTCATTGTCTCAGTAAAAGTGGACATGCTTGGGCATTTCTGTAGTCTTAGATTCTGTCAGTCACACCCCAAAACAATAGGATCAAGTCAACGGATGTCATGATTTGATAATTAGCATTCTAGAAATTCACTCTAGCATTTCTAGTGTTTTTCTATTTTTAAGCACAAACCAATGCATAAATTCCCTGTGGTAAACTTGAAGTCATCACCACTTTTGGGCAGAAACAGGCCACCCTTTGTCAGTGGTTTCCAAATGTTTTAAGTCACACATCTCTATTATTACTTGTGAAAAGCAAGTATTTCTTTCATTTATATGGTGATGAATGTTAAGTAGAAACTTATGTCACTAATTCCTATACTCTCTATCATTCTTGCAGAAGATAGATAATTCCTTGCCTTCATCCCTGTTAGTAAAATTTTTTGAACATGCATCATACATGCACCAAAGCACTGTTATTAATTTATACGAAAATTAGAAATTAAAATAAGGGATAACAAATTTAAGAACTTATAATATTTTATACTCATATGCGTGGGTCTGTTCACCTCATTTTAGGGAACTCCAGACTGCTGTTTTTTCCTCTCCTTTGGCTTCCACTTTCCTGTCTATTCATTTGTGGTAGATAGTCTGCAAATAATTCCTTCTCTTCTAATATGTGATGCTGCTTTTCATGTCAAGAAAAGGAGTTCAATAACTCTTTCCTTTAATTCGGGCTGGCTTTGTTGATTTTTTGACCAATAGAATGTGGCAGAAGGGATGCTATGGAACTACTGAGGTTAGATTCTCTGAAGGCTTGCAGCCTTTCCGTAGGCCTTTTAGAATATTTGCTCTTTGGTTGCTCTCTTTTGGAGCTCAGGCTCCATGTTATGAGAATGCCAAGCCACATAGAGAGTCTATGTGGAGGTGCTCCAGTTGCCAGCCCCAGGTGAACACTCAGCTGATAGCCAGCATCAGCTCCCAGAAGCCCAGACAAACCTCCATCTGTAACCATGTAGGAGAACCATCCAGCTAAGTCTATAGAACCACGAGAGATAATAATAAATTATTTTAAGTCAATAAGTTTACAGGTGGTTTGTTATACAGCCATAGGTAGTCAGATCACCATTCTTCTCTGTGATAGATCTCCTAGTTATTAATGCCCTTCTATGACTCATGACTATAGAATTCTCGTTAAAAATATGAAAATAGCATATTATTCTATAGATGAGGAACTGAGGCTGAGAGTTAATCTATCCAAGGGCAAACAGGAAATAAAGGGTCTGGAATTCAAAGTACAGGTCTGATGAATATGAAAGCCCATATTCTTTCTTCTACTACAGTATTCTTCAGGTTAGACCGCACAGCCATTGTGAAATAATATTAGATATTTAACTTGGTTGCCTGGAATGCTGAGCAGACCATAGGAGGTAGAGGCTCCAGTTGGATCCTTGGATTCCTCAGGGCTTGGAAGAGAGAAAACAGTCAGATTAAAAATATATATGATAGGGTCAAAGGCTCTCCAGGAATGGATGTCTCCAACTGGCAAACCCCCCATAGGCATCCTGCAAACAAAGTCTTTTTTCCTTTATGTGTGTGTGTGTGTGTGTGTGTGTGTGTGTGTGTGTGTATGTATGTGTGTGTATATATGTATATATATTTTACATTTTAAACTTGTTTTTCTTAACATCTTCCAGGGTCATAGAGTAAGATGCCTGCTTATTGCAATGCCAGTTAAGTAAGAACATTGTTGCTCCTCACACCTCTTTTCCTGCAGTTACCACCCATTCCCCACTCTAAATACCGTCCTGAAGGGTCAGAATGAGCAGCTCAAATAGGATAGGAACTGATCCATAAAGAAAAGTGCCACTCCTCTCCTTCCCAGGTGATAGGAGAAATAGCTGGAACATGGAGTGATGTTGGCAGCCTTAATTATAACAGACTTTCTAAGTACCAGATTGAGACTGCATTTTGCAACTTAAAGAAAATATATGCATTTTTATTACTTGAGAGTGATCAAAAAGATTATGATTGTCTGACTTTTCATCCCGGGCGTGGGAAGAACTTGAGCCACTGCATAAGTTTTAAAGAAACAGTGGGAGACAATTAAGGTTGTACAGTACTGCGATTTAATCTGTTGGATTATGCTGGTTCAATTTGCCAGCCATCTAAGTAAGGTATCTTGTAGCTAGACAGCATTCTGCAGTGTTTTGTAGGGTGGACAGAAACTTAAAAGAGACAGTGACCATTTTGAACTTAGACTATGATCTCTTTTAGAATAAAAGTGAATTTTAAAATTTTAAGCAAAAGAAGATCCCTCTTTTGAAAAAACAGACATTCTGTGGTTCTAAACCATTTTGTTAAAATTGTGGAATTTTAGTATAAAATTAGTTATTCAATATAAAATCGAGTTTTCTAACGACCATATTATAGGACTTGTAATTGGTTTTGATGATTATACTAGTAGGCTTCTAGCTCTTAACGTTGTTATTTTGAGCCTTCTCTCCTTTATGTTGCACCCTCCTTTTTCTTCTCCCCAAATTGGTTTATCACTGAGCTATAATAAAATTAATATCTAACAAGGACCATATATTACATCTTAATATTTATTCTTGAGGAGCAAGTGCTTCTGTTGAGATCATAGTATTAGTAAAGAGTGGGAACATCAGATACTGTTACTAGCGAGACAGATACATTATATAGAAAGGCTCATAGTTTGTATTGCAAGGATAATAATTATGTTTTATTTACCAAAGGTTGAAAGAAAGTAAAGGAAATTTATTAATGTTATTTTCAATTCTATTTTATGCATCTTGTAAATATAATATCTTACTTAAAGATGTTAAAGTTTACTGCCACATATCTGGGAAAAAATAGAGCTTATCAGTTACTCTTTTTTGTTTTATTTCATGTTTCATTGTTGCCTTTATTTGTATTGAGTAAAACACATTGATTTGGATGAGATTTTATTTCTGAAGGAGTTCGCTGAGTTATTCAGTCAAATATGAGCATATCAGTAACTTTCATTTTTTTTCCTGGAATAATTTCCTATTAGCTTTTTGGTACAATAAAAATGAAGTTGTTACCATTCAATATTGTCATGTGATTAGCTTTACCTGCTTTTGGAACAGAACTAGATGCTAGCTTATTTTGAATACGTACAGAGCATGGTACATGCATTGTTTCTGGGCCATCCTTTATGCAAAGAACTCTCAATTAGGCTGTTAAATTTACTTAGAAATATTAATTCAAAGTCATCTTGTTTTAACAACAGATATCTGGTGGAAGAGAGCCTGCAAAAGAAATGCCCCTATATAACATTCTTTATCATAAAACTGGGTGAAATATTCAGTGAATATAATTAACAGTGCCCTAATAAAACATGTCATTCAAGTAACTAGTGTTTATGATATACCCTCTGTTTTCCCAGCACAGTGCTAGGAGCAGGAGATGAATAAGTGTAAGAAATAGTCTGGTTTATGTCTCTGTGTGAAATGAGAGAGAGAAAATACAGTGGGAAATGCTTCTGTTCAGGGCACATTGTATTCCATGTAAGGTGGTTCTGTCATGTGCTGCTGCTTTCTATATTAACGAAATCCAGTTTGGTGTGATGAAGGAAAGCTTTGTAGACTCATGTAAATGTATGCCTCCTTCTCTTCAAAATGGAAACGCAAATATTTAAGTTATCACTTTCCTCCATAGTATGATTCTTTGCAGTGTTGTCAATAAGTAGTCTTTTTACAGAATAGTATATAGGAATTTTTTAAAAATCCAAAAATCATTTTCCTGATTGACTTTTGAGAAAAATTCCTGTTTTAAAACTACCTGAATGAAATCTTAAAATGTGTATTTTTCTTATTGACAAATATTATTTTTCTCAGAAAAAAATTTCCCTACAGGGATCTCCAAGTTCTGCTGCACAGAGTGACGAGGAGGCTGCACCTTCAGGGTGTGGAGCAGTGTCTGCTAAAAAAGAAACCCCTCAGTATATGTTTATTGAATGAACGAATGTAGATGGAAAGAACATAGCATCTTTTGATGTCCTGGGTTGCCTGTATTCGTAAGCATAAAAGCTAAGCTAGTAGATGGAACCCATTCCTCCCGTTAAAGAAGTTTTGCCCAGACTAATGCGTGGTAGGTAAGATTCAGAGTTGTTAATTATATTTCAGTTGTTCCTGTGGTATGATTTTCCATATTACATGTTATACTCTAATTAGCAGAAGGCACACAAAATGGGTGCACATGTGTGTCTTCCTATGCTCTGTTAAGCTGCAAGACAACCTGGTTTATGATCACTAGGAAAAGCTGTTTTCTCACTAACGTTTGCCTAAGGGAAGACCATGCAATGGAAAAATCAGCATTTTGAGAAATTTCAATGAAAAGTGACATTCAACACCTGAGCTACATGTAAGCTATTTAAGTGATTTGTCAGTGATAGAAGCCCAATGACAGGCCATCAGGAGTGAGGGTAGAACTGTACCGAGGACCTCGAATGATCCTCTTGCAATTCACTTAGGCTCCGATATTACCTTACATCATTATATCTGTGCTCCAGGAAGACTGCCAAGATGTTAAAGCTTCCCTGCTCCAACCCCACAGCTAACTGATGATCTGATATGGGATGCTTTGACTCAACCCTGTCACATACACACACAGTGAGGTACAGAGGCAGCTGGCATACTCATTGCTGATTTCTTTGTTTGGCAACTTGCTAAAGCAGCATGGGGCATGCAGAAATACTTGGTGTTTCACCTACAAGCAAAGAAGTCTGTTAGTTAACCTCAGCATGAGGGTAAATGGGATGTTAAGGGTCACTAAAGTGTTGGATATCAGGTTAAGGGCTGTAATTTATGGATTGGATTGATAAAATCCTGGCTTTTTTGTATACAACCATAAATCCTTATTTCTAAATTCTCTACTAAAAGTAGGTACCTAAAGCAGATTTCTGTATATGACCATCAAATGTCAACCAAAAGAACCTCATTTGGTTGAGTTTGAGGCCAAGTTCAACTGATTGGACGGGCCCTCCAGGGTCAGTGATGTATTATAGCAGACAGTAGACATGAGGGAGTTGTCAGACTGCCACCAGGGCTTTACTTTTCCCACTTATCCCCTTCCTGGTTCTTGCCAAATCTGCTTTGCATTTGAAGTTGATTGAAACAGGTCTCACTGTTAACCTGTCAACCGAAACCCCTGTGATTTAGAGAGCTTTTTGTTCATTTCAGTTGGTGCAAAAAGTTGAAGTAAAAAATCTGGATCCTTTTATAGTATTGTAGATGGCCAAACAGAACAGCATCAGGACTTATCCTCAATTAATGGAAAAGTGTTGTCAGGTGCAAGAGATGAAATTTTTGTTAAAAAAGTGGTCCTTTGGTGCCAAAAGTTTTGTTGTGGGTAATGACCTCTCTGGGGCTGTTCAAAAAGCCCCTAGAAAACATTAAAAAGAATTATACCATCTTGGATATAGGTGGATTTATTCTTCCTAAGAGCACAAAGTACTTTCACATATAGGTTATCTCATTTATCTTCATAATATCAGCATGAAATAGTTTGTGGCAGGTATAATTATTCCCCTTTTTTATGGAGAGAGAAGATGGGATGCCAGGGGAAACCAGAGACCCACAGAATGTTTACGTTTTGTAGTATTTTTCTTTCCAAATAGACAAAAGTACTTTATAGATATCTGAACCTATCTTTATTACATGAGAAAGCTATTTATTATGGGTGAATTGTGTGTAGTGGAAGGATATTAACCATTTTGTGCCATAAAGTAACTTTAGAGAAAAGCCATAAGTTGCTATCTATTAAACCCTATATATTAAGTTTATTTTTGGTGAATTTAAAGGGCTATGGATGAAAAAGAATTTGCTTTGAAAAAATGAGTTAAAATAATCTTGTTATTGGTCCCTGAAAACTGGAAATGTAGCTTGCCTAGCAGTATGAAATAGAACCAGATGTTATTTTCCAAGGCTGAAAGCCGCCTGACGTGAGCTCTTTGGTCATGGAATCTGGGGGTTTAGCCAAACTTACAGCATTGTTGTTATATCACATCAGAGACACTGTGAAGAAAAATGATGTAAAATTATGGACAGTGAATTAGACTCTTAAGAAAAAAAGTGTTTGGTAAATTAAGTATTTTTTTTAAAAAGTAAGTATGTTGTCAAGAGCCCCTAAATTATATTTGAGGAAAGTGTTAGGTGAAACTTTATTAGGTAGGATACAGGTTTTTCTGAGGCAATAGAGAATCTAAAAAATATGACAACGCTCAAGATAGAAGTTTATATCCTCTCTTGTAAGTCTGGGTAAGTGATCAGGGTGGCCTGGCAACTTGACAGTATCAGGAACACAGGATCTTCTTTCTTCCACATTTTATCCAAGGCTTTCATTTTATAGTCTAATTTTCCAGTCAGTGGAGATGGGGAGAGAGGCAGTGGAAATCTTCTTACTTTTGAGTGTACAAACCAGAAATCTTACATATCAGCGTCTGTAATTCATTGGCCAAAATTTAGTCCCATGGCTACACCTAGCTTCAGGAGTAGTCTTTGCTAGGCAGCCATATGACTAGCTAAAATGCGAAGGGCTGGTTACTAAAGCAGGAAGTAGAGAATGGATATTGAAAAAGCAGCAGTTTTCAGCACATAAACATTGCGGTAAATATTAAAGCTATTTTAAGATATATCAACTCTTTGTTTTAGAGCTAAGTGCTATCCAGCATGCTTTCTGGATAATATCGTTGATGCATGCATGATGTATAATAGATTTTTCTTCATTTAGTTGGGAGTCATGATATAGCTGAATCTTTAGGATAATGAAATACGTATTTCTTATGTTATAAGGGCAAAGATAAATTCATCATTTTTTCCCATGCTCCTTCATACTTTGTATTGGAGCAGTCAGAACACACACACACACACACACACACACACACACACACACACACACACACACACACACACACACACACACACACACACACACACACACACACACACACACACACACACACACACACACACACACACACACACACGAGTTTGGAAGAAGTATTAAGAGTTTGCTTACTTATCTGCTCTTTGCTACAAAATCAAATTTATAAGTCATGGTAGAGTCAGAAGTACCATTTAACTGCAGAAGAGGTTAATGAACAAATTCCAACTGGGCCAGAGTACTAGGAGTAGTTTTTAAGGGCCAAGATATGTATTTTCCTTCTTTTGTCTTATATTTTGTAAGTATTGCAACACCTTTTAAAAAATCAGTTTCTTTCAACATACCTTAGAAAATGTTTTTATTTGCGTGCTAGAACTTACAAAACTATAAAGTTTCTTTCTGCTCAATA
This sequence comes from Cynocephalus volans, assembly GCF_027409185.1. Classification (NCBI taxonomy): domain Eukaryota; kingdom Metazoa; phylum Chordata; class Mammalia; order Dermoptera; family Cynocephalidae; genus Cynocephalus; species Cynocephalus volans. The sequence continues at coordinate 95,337,013 of NC_084468.1, read as the reverse complement.
CTGTTGGAAAAAAAAAAGTAGCCTATGTTTCTGTAACATAAAAGTCCCCTATGGTTTCTTAAATTGCAAAATTGGTCATTTAACCCAATGTAATTTTCAAATTATTATCTGAGTATTTTATTGCTGGTGGTGGTGGTTTTTGTTTTGTTAGTTATTGTTTCTGTGTTTTCCTTTTCAGGTCCTAATAAAAGAGTGTGCTATATAGGCCATTTTTCCAAATTACTCCTAAGGCATGAAGGAAAAGAATTTTCTGATCATGGTATTTCCCTGATTCCTTGGTACAGAGTCTTTCAGAATTATTATCTCAAATTATAATGCACAACTGCTAACTTATATGAAATTTCAAATTCCAATTTGGGGTAATCCAACCACTTTGTGATTTGCTTTGTGATCCTGTAGGATAAAAATATTTTTTTCTTAAATTTTTAAATTATACTAAGTTAGGTATATAGTTTAGAAAATCATAATGCTTATGATAAAAGTTTTTTTCTGCCCCACCCTCTCTCCTCTCTCATTTTTCTTTCTATAGAAGCAATAGCTTGAAACTGTTCATCTGTTGTTTCTGTAGTTTACCTCCCTATTTCTAAATAATGTGCTTGCAGGACTTTTTTTTATTTTAAAAAGTCTATACACATTTTCTATTGATATTTAGCTTTTTAAGTTGCAGATTCTGTTATGCCTACAACCTCTTCCCCACAACACACACAAATCTTCCTCCATCCTTTCAATATAGCTGTTTTATTATTTGTAATTCAATCAATATTCAGTGATTACTTTATAATGATTATAGAAATTGTCACAGCTGAGCCATATTGTGTTCTATGACATAATAAAGAAAATGCACAGAGATACCATCTCACTCCAGTTAGGATGGCTAATATTCAAAAGACTGTGAATAATAAATGCTGGCGATGTTGCGGAGGAAAAGGAACTCTCATACATTGTTGGTGGGACTGCAAAATGGTGCAGCCTCTATGGAAAATGGTATAGAGGTTCCTCAAACAAATGCAGATAGATCTCCCATATGACGCAGCTATCCCACTGCTGGGAATATACTCAGAGGAAGGGAAATCATCAAGTCGAAAGTATACCTGCTCCCCAGTGTTCATCACAGTAGTCTTTACAATAGCCAAGAGTTGGAACCAGCCCAAATGTTCGCCATCAGATGAGTGGATATGGAAAATGTGGTATATCTACACAATGGAATACTACTCTGCTATAAAAAAGAATGAAATACTGCCATTTGTAACAACATGGATGGACCTAGAGAAAATTATATTAAGTGAAACAAGTCAGGCACAGAAATAGAAATATCACATGTTCTCACTTATTTGTGGGAGCTAAAAATAAATAAATAAATACACAATTAAACTGGGAGGGGGAGGGAAGAAGACACAACAGTCACAATTCCTTGAAGTTGTTACAACAAGTAAACAGATCTGAAGTTGTTGGGAGGGAGGGGGAGGGAGGGAGGGAGTTTTCGGTAATGGACCACAATAATCAACCACCTTGTATATTGATAAAATAAAATTAAATTAAAAAAAAAGAATGTATGATTTTATTAGAATTAAACATTGCTTTACATTCGTTTATTTGCTTACTTTGTTTCCACCCCTCACTGTTTCCTTCACCTTAAGATACTCTGCTAAAGCTATCAAATTCATCATTGTGGCAAAAACTCAGATGACCTATAGGATTCTTTCCATTTGCTTCCTTGATGACATCCTGTTAGAGCTCTCAATCCTCCTCCCTTCTGGACTAGTGTCTTCTGGCCTAAGAAGCTTCCCCTCAGCATCATTGTGACGTCCTTGCCTCCTCTGCCTCCTTCCTGGACCCCATCCCCTCTTCCCTGGGGGAGCCTCTAGGTTTGGTGGACTACATCAGCCATTAATTCTTGGGAAAGGGCAGATAAGAGGTAAATTTTTTGAGAACTTTTATTTCTGAAAATTTCTTTATTTAGTTGACTTATTTGATTTTTAGTTTAGTTGGTAAAGAATTCTATGTTGGAAATCATTTTAGTTTAAAAACGTGAAGGCATAGGTTCACTTGTTCTCTAGTTTTTATTATTATAGTTGAGAATGCTGATGCTGTCCTGATTCTCTATCTTTCATGTTTCCTGTTTTTCCTATGTAATTTTGTGATGCTTCCTTTATCTACGGTTTTCTGAAAGATCAGTATGGTATGGTTTTGTGTGGTTACTGGGGCAAGGGAGCTTTTTAATCTATAAATTCCCTTAGTTCTGAGGGAAGGTGTTATTTCTTTGATTATTCCCACCCCTTTACTGCCATTATTTGTTCTCATTCTCTCTCTCCCTTTCTCTCTCTTTGTCTCTCATCTCTGCCTCTCTAATATATTTATATACCTATATAGATGTGGATGTCTCTATATCTATATACCTATAGATATACATACATATATATAGATATAGGTGTATGTTCATAGATAGATAGATGGATAGATAGTGTATTTTGTAAATATTTTCTCCCAGTTTGTGGCTCGTCTTTTTATTCGTTTAACAGTATCTTTTAAAGAGCATTAATTTTAATAAAGTCCAGGTTTTCAACTTTTTCTTTCATGCGTAGTGCTTTTTGTTTTGTAACTGAAAAGTCATTTCCAAATCCAAGGTCATGGATTTTCTCTTGTGTTACCTTCTAGGAGTTTTGTAGGTTTGTGTATTACATTTAGGTCTGTGTTCCATTTTGAGTTAGCTTTTGTGAAAGGTATAAGGTCTGTGTTTAGATGTATTTTTTGCCATCTGGATATCCAGTTGTAACAGCACTATTTGTTGGAAAAAACTGTCCTTTTCCATTGAATTGCCTTTGCTTTTTTGTCAATAATCAGTTGACTGTATTTACGAGGGCCTGTTTCTGGGTTCTCTCTTCTGTTCCATCGATGCATTTGTCTATCCTTTTGCCTGTATCATACTGTCTTGATTACTCTAAGTAAGACTTTAAGTAGATTTGAAGTTGAGTAGTGTCAGTCTTCTGACTTTGCTCTTCTTCACTATCCTATTGGCTATTCTGGTTTTTTTGCCTTTCCATAGTTTGTCAATATACACAAATTAACTTGCTGGGATTTTGATTTTGATTGCATTGAATCAGTAGATCAAATTAGGAAGAACTCACATCTTAAAAATATCGAGCCTTCCTATCCATGAACATGGAATATCTCTCCATTTATTTGGTTTTTTGATTTCTTTCATCAGAGTTTTGTAATTTTTCTCATATAAACCTTGTACATATTTTGTTAGATTTACACCTTTTTTTTTTTGTGCTAATGTAAGTGGTGGTGGTTTTTCATTTCAAATTTCAATCGTTCATTGCTGCTATATAAAAAAACAATTGACTCTGCATGTTAACTTTGTATCCTGTAGCCTTGCTGTAATTGCTTATTAGTTCCAGGAGTTTTTATTTGATTCTTTGACATTTTCCACATTATCTTGTCATCTGTGGAAAAGACAGTTTTATTTCTTAATTCACAATCTATATCTCTTTTATATCCTTTCCTTATTTTATCACATTAATTAGTACTTCTAATGATGTTGAATAGGAGTGGTGTGATGTGACATCCTTGCCCTGCCCCTCATCTTAGAGAGAGCTTCTAGTTTCTCACCATTAAATAAAATGTTAACTCTTTTATAGCTGTTCTTTCTCTAGTTGAGAAAATTTCCCTCTATTCTTAGTTTGCTATCATTAGGGTTTTTTTTTAAGAACAGGTGTTGGATTTTGTCAGATTTTTTTGGCATCTGTTTATCTGATCATATGATTTTTGTTTCTTAGGCTGTAGATGTGAAGGATTACATTGACTTTTCAATGTTAAACAAGGCTTGCATACCTGGGATAAATCCCACTTGGTTGTGGCATATTATTCTTTTTATATATTATTTTTAAACTCTGTTCTTTATGATAAATTACTGGACCAAGTACATACCAACAGAAAACGTAGCTTTTTTTTTTTCTTTTTATTAGTATTGTATTAAGTTAGTGCTGAACACAGATAGGATTTGGGAACTATTGAATGTGGTTAGTGAGGAACAGGAAATTATTCAAGATCACAGTAAGCTGTTGAGATTTGTGGAGAATATTAATGAAGAAAGAAAAGACAGGAGGGAAATAAATATTCAAAAATAAGTTTAATTTTGTTGTTCTAGTGGTATGGCCAGGAGGCGAAATATTTCATGGGGAATTGAATAAGCAGGAAACAAATTGAGGCTAGAGGGCTTTGGGAATCATGTATATGAGTATATGACAGTGGTAGTTGGAGCTTAACAAGTGGACAAGATTGTTAAGAGAGAGAGAAAAGAGATGAAAAAATATGAAAAAGACCCTAAAGAATACTTTTACTTAGAGAAATAAGAACCAACCAAGAAGACTGAAAAGACATATGTTAGGGGAGAATCAAAATGATACGATCAGAAATAAAAGGAGGAATTTTAAGGATCAGAGATGGTAATCAACATTGTATATGATAGAAAAATGGAAAAGATGGTAACAAAGCAAAGAGCCATGGATTTGACAGAAATCTATTGAAAGATTTCTTTCCCCTTAAAGTATGAGTGGAAGCCAGAATACGTAAAGTAAAATGGAAGTGAAGGCAGTGCTTGTAGACTATGCTTTCAGAAATGTTGGCAGTGAAAGAGAGGTTAACTCAAAGACATAGCAAGATTGAAGGAGGTGTCTCACCAGCAGTGAGGCTTGGGCACGTCTGATTGCTGTGTAAAAGGAGCCAGTGGACAGGGATATTGATGAAGTAAGATGGAAAGTGAGTAATGGAATGAGGTTACCATTTAATATATTACTGCCTCAGAGTAAACAAACAATTGTGTGACTGGTTACTGAATGATTCAGCTGCCTTTTATAAAGCATTATACTTTAATATATGAAGGTGTATACCAGGTAGTTTAGGCTAGATTATTTTGCAGTAATCCACAGTCCCCAAATCTCAGCATGTTAAAATAACTAAGGTGTACTTCTTGCTGACACTCCATGTATATTTTGTAATGGGTGAGCTGGGGGTTTGCTGCAGTCCATTCTTACTCTAGGATCCAGGCTAATAGAGAAGCAGCCTTCTTTCTGAGCATTTCCAGTCACCCTGGCAGAGGAAGAGTCATGGTAAATTACACATTGACTTTTAAAGCTTCGACCCCAAGTGACTTTAGTCACTTTAACTCACATTTCACTGGCCAAATCAAATCACATGACCATGCTGCCTTCCAAGAGGTGGGGAAGTACAGCCCTAACACATGCCAGGAGGGAGAGCTAACCAGAGTTTGTGAAAACACCCCTAATGCCTACTGTAAGATGTGTACATACTTGCATTACTGTATTGATTTGTATTATGAAAACATTTGTTCATTTCTATAAAAGGTTTGTTTGAGAGTATAGGAATATCAAACTTAGTTTTTTCTCTACTCTGACAACACAAAATACTTCTGTGACCTCTGGTCACCAAAATGTGTAGGGTTTTCTTCCCACCAGCAACCAATCAGTTCTCCAGCAGATACCAGGTGGGTGTCCTTTAATTCAATTCAATTCTATCTACCTGGATATAGCATCAGATCCCATAGGTTGAGGGCTCAGTTTGACAAGACTGCCCCCCACTTCAGATGCCAATCTCAAGCCCCAGGTGGTTTTACCTGTGCTTCTGACCCATCAGCTATAAATTGGGTTTCCCACAGCTCCCTTCTTGGGTTCAGTTAAATTGCTAGAGTGGCTCACAGGATTCAGGGAAACACTTGCTTACATTTGCTTGTTTATTATAAAGTATATGATAAAGTATCTAGATGAATAGCCAGATGAAAACATCATAGGGCAAGGTATGGGAGAATAGACACGGAGCTTCTATGCCTTCCCTGGGTATGCCACCCTTCAGGAACCTCCATGTAATCAGCTCTCTGAATCCTGTCCTTTTGGGTTTTTATGGGAGCTTCATTACATAGGCATGATTGATTAAATTATTGGGGGATAGGCCTGGAAGTCCAAACCCTCTAGTTCTGGCTTGGTCTTTCCTGATACCAGCCTTTATCTTGAAGCTATGTAGGGACTGCCAGCCACCAGTCATCTCATTAGAATACATTAGACACATCACTTTGTAGATTCACATCACTTTGGAGATTCCAAGGATTTTAGGAGTTGTATGCCAGGAAACAACTAAATGTATGTTTCACAATATCACAGTTAGGCATTAGTCTTTTCTTTAGGAAAATAATCCTATATCACAACTTTGCTTCTAAGGGGAAAATAAGATGAAATAGATTTCATCTTCATTTACAACACTGTTCTTAGAAATGTAATTTCAATTATGTACCAGAAGCACACATCACGATAGTGGAAGAATGAAAGGAATACATTGGGTTTTACCAATTATCACTTTAAAATTAAAGCTAGAAATGATGAAATTTGTTAAGTAAAATTATTAAGCATTTTTTCTTAGAACTAGTTGACTAAAGACCCTTACAATCTTTAAAAATTCTGGGTAATTCCTTTCAAAAATGTTAAGTGCTCTAAGGGATGGAAATAGAAAGTGAAGCAAAGATCAGACCTTGGCTGCTCCAGTCCCACTCTCAGGCGAGCAGTTGAGGTCCCTCTACCGTACACCCATGGTTGAAAACATTCCCTGTTAGCCCAACAGGGTACATCTTCTTATTTAGATTAAGTCCCCAACTGCAATTAATAAATGCTGTGCAGGCAAGTGTTTAGAGTTCAGAACAAGAGCTGTACTTTATTATCTCAGGTACAAGTATCAGATTAATCTCACGAATCTGACAGATTTTTCATAAATGTACATATTAGAAGTCTTCAGGGAAGCATCCCAGACATTTGTAGCATTATTAAGGATTTAAATTGTAAACCATTTTAAGTGTGGGTATGACAGGAGTAGTAATTTTATGGATTTTGAAACATTTTTTCTCATCAGAGCTGAAACAGATTTATCTGTAACACTTTGCTGTGTCTGTTGGAAAGTGAGGCTCCAGTGTTAGCATAGAATGCAATCAGGGTGTTATTACTGTTGTGTGACATCCATTTCCTGATGTCCTCTACAGACTTTTTAAGAGTCTCTCTGTAGGATTTGATTGTTCAATGAGTTTTACCTGGTTATCAGTGAATTTAAGAGAGTGAAAAGAATCTCTCTCTACTGATAAAGTTCCTTGGGAACACTCAAAAAGAGTTGAAATCAGATGTCAAGAAGCCTGCCAGAGATAAAATGGAGTGTGTTTTGAACATTGGTTTTCTGTTGATTAAGTGCATAGTTTTAATAGCTCACATCAGTTTTGTGTATGGGGTTAATAAAGTAGACTTACTGTTCAGGGAGCTGAAAAGAGATGAGTTATTTCAAAAGAGGGCCTTTGTGGCCCACCTTGTGTTGGATTAATGAGTCTACAAAAAAAGTAAGCATTGGCCATACCTCCATGCTCATCTTTGAAATGACTGGGGTAAGGTAAAATGGAAAAAGTTCAAAGTAAAAGCAAACAGTTGATACAAAAATACAAGGAAAAATTACTTTTAAGACACATCCAGTCCAAGAAGAATAAGAATTCTTGTTGTCAAGAAGCAAAGCTTGTTGAAAATAGATTTTTATTAATAAGAAAATGTATTGGATGAATGTAACCTTGGCAACATATTAAAGTTTCATATGTATTATGAATAATCTTAGTTTACTCTAGCATGGCATTCCACTGATACTTGTTAATTATTTAACTTCATGGAATATAAAATATTTTGACAGGATGAATAACATTCATCTGTTGAATCATTTACCTTCAGTCTGTAATAGTACTCCGCATAGTGTCATGTATTAAGTCTTAGAAGTTATTAGTTGATTTCAAAGACTCTGAATTAAGGTGTTGACCTGGTATGTTAAGTGAACATATATTAGAAACAGCATGTGTAATATTACTTTTATGAAAATAAGATACAGGTTTTGAATTTATATGTTTCCCAATGAGTGCTTGCAAATTTTAATGTGAAATTAAAAAAGATTATTCTGTGACTTTAAATATTTAAGTTTAAACATCTATTTTGATAAATATATGTTTGTGGAATATATAACTGGCTAATAGACTTTAGGTAGAGCTTGAATAACAAGAAATAACAATACTATTCATCCAAAAATCTTTGAATTTTAACATTACATGATAATTATGGAAAGGCTAGACTCTCTAAAGTAACTCCGATACCTTTCGGTATTTACACATTGATAATCAAAATGTGTCAGCAATTGATCAATTTTCTGTGTTGCTCAGTAGGACTGTAGCTTTCTTGTTAAAATCACTGCAAAGGTAGTAGTTTGGGTGTGTAATATATGTAAGATGAAGTATATTTGTCTTTTCTTACTTCTTCTGTATGCACAGAAGAATACTTTGAAAGGGCTTCACTTTACCCATGAGATGCACTAAATTTTGATAAATGATAGACTCCATATTTCTGAAGACAAATTAAAAATAAAGAACTTCTTCCAAAAGATTTGAAGTGGAGAATGCTGTCATGTTTGTTGTATGGAATCCTGGTAGAGATGCCATTGAGGATTCATGATTCACATCTGTGTTTAGAGCTATATTTGATAAATGCATTTAACATATACAATATATACATATATATGTGTTTACAGACAATTATACATATATGTATAATACACATTCACATATATACATGATACGTATATTTTTATGTTTATTATTTTAGTTACAAACTATGAGAGAAATTTCTTTTTGTTTAGATAGTAAATAGGCATCCAGACTGTGTACATATCTTTAAATGTTTTTATTTTTTTTTTAACTGCTGGGTGGTAATGGGGTCTTTAAATGTTACTTTGGGCTTCAAGAGGACAGGAAGGCTGTTTGATTGTGTTCCCTTTCAACACTGCAATGGAGATTTGCCAGAGTTCTCATCTCCCTGCAATGGAGGAACATTATCTTTATCTGGCTCATCCCAGTAACCTGTGTACCATGCACAGAGAGTGTCTTTACATTAGTCACAGAGCGTGAGTCCAAACCCACTACATTAGGAAAGATACATTTACTTCTCAGTGAATTACTTCCTTCACTTCTGTTGCTATTTCAAGAGGCAGGACAGAGGATAACACAGGGTTCTGTAAATATGAAATTAAAAAGAATAATTGGAAGTCCCTATGCTGGGAGCCAAGGATACTGTACCACATTCACTTCCTTATAGAACATAGGAAGATGAAAAACATATGGAGTGACTTGCTGAGTTGATTTTTTTGTTCTGTACTCTATTCTTCTTATGGATTTGTTTTCAGAATCAAACATTTTGAGTGTTTCTTCATAGATGCATGTGGGTTTAAAAACATCACAGCATGTGGGACCCAGTTAAAACACAAATTTTGTTTTCCTTGGCTTCTGTATGTCATGATCTGTTCAATATGACAGTCTTGGAAACAGTAAATTTTAGCAAGGTCTTGGAACTGAGTCATGAACTTCACTTTGGTGAAGTCTGGTAATGAGAAGTAGATTAATATTCAACTTGGTTCTTCCATTTGTGCAATTTATATTGTTGAGTTTTACTGTCTTACATTATTGAGATTGGAATTTCTAATTATATGGCCAGGCACATCCTACTACACTTTCTTACTCCATGTGAAGTGCCTATTCTATTCTATTGGATAGACAGATCATTAGTATCTATTAAGACAAGTATATATGAAGTTGTATCAGTTAATTATTGCTGATAATGTGGTATAACAAGTAGCCACACTGTCTCAATGACATAAGACAAAGAGCGTTTATTAAGCTCATGTGTCAGCTGGAGGTCAGCAGACCTCAACTGGGTTCATCTGGGGCAATCCACTGTGCTCCACATGTCTCTCTTCCTCATCCCTACGCCAGTGGGCTAGGCCTGGAATGCTCTTCTTTTGGTAGCAATAGAAGTGTGCAAGCCCAGTCACACATGTGCACATCAGTGTTTTGATTAGGAGTATCATATGACATCTACTAGTGTTCTGTTTGTCAAAGCATGAATAAATCCAAAGTCAAGGAACAGAGAAATATTCTCATTCTTTACTAGGAGGAATTGCAAAGTCACATGGTGTAAAGTGCATGGATAGTGGGAGTCGTGAAGAATTGGGGCCATTAACACAATTTACCATGGGGGTTACTACTTATTTTCCTAACTCTTCCTTTTGAGAAGAATTGATAGAACGGACAAAATGGAATCAAAGGAAGCAGTTTAAAAATAATTCATCCCCATCTGTTGCCTGATTGGGTATATAATTTCCTGAGTATGCAACTTTCTCTTCCTCTCATTCTCTCTGTATGCTCCATGGAGTAAGGATGATATCTGCTTTATTCATCATGTTATTCCATAGTCTAGAATAGTTCTCAGCATTGAAGCTCAGCAGATATTTTTGCAGTGAATATGTGTACTTTATCTAAAGATATGCTTCTCCCCAAATCAATTGAGATAGCAGGTTAATTGATTTGTAAACCTTTACTGAGCACTTATGGCACACCTGACACTGTGATTAGCACTGTGTAGGATGTGAGGTTGTAAAAGGGATATTCTCTGGCTTCAAAGAGAGTAGATAAGATACATGTGCAAATATTCATTTTTTTACATTGGATTTTGCCACCTTAATCCTGTCTTTACAGTTTATGGAATTGTCCAGCAGGATAAGAAGTCATGGGTTTACTGCTAGCAAAACCTTTCCTTCTTGCCCAAATAATTGAAATTTCATCATTAAGGAGTCTGAGTTAGATGTAGCTAAAATACTTTAACAAGTGTATATGCTTATATTAGTTCTTGAAACAAATTGCTTCTTTGACGTAAATAGTCTAATTTTTCAAAAAAGAGAATTGCATTAGTCAAAGACCTTGTTCATCAATTATCTTTATTCCTCAATTCTTTCTTCCCTTTTCAGTGGTTTCTTCCTTTAGGTGTCAAAAGGCTCAAGTTGACTATAATCTAAGATTTTGATCTTATGATTTCTTGTTGGGGGTGTAGCAGGGCTGGTTCTACAACTTCTGAGTAAGATCCAGAGGAAGACATTTACCCCCAATTTTTGATAATGTGTATTTAGTACCTCTTGGGCCTCAACCATGAGTGCAAATCAGAAGCAACAGGGATCTTCTATTCAGCATCCTGTTATGCTGGGAGGTAACCAAAGCCACTGAGATATTATAGGTCTCTGACCCATAAACAAAGAACAAAGAAATAAAGCACAAAGTATAAAAAGAGGTGTTAATTAAATCACCTCTATATTTTGTTGCCACAAAAACAGACTACTGGGATCATTGACCACTCCTTTCTCTCAATCTCTGTCTCTTTGCCCACAAGATTTAGTGCCCCCTCAAGTGTGTCTTCAAATTTCTGTTCTCATTTCTCATTATCTTAGTGAAGAACCTTGTCTACTCCTATAGCCTCAACTTTCCACTTCTGTCAGGATGACTCAAAATATAACTCATTCTTGAATAATTTTGACACATTAACAATTATTTCATTTACGTCTTTACGTAAATGTCTTCTCAGAACTCAAACTTAACATTTTTCAAATCCAACTTTCATTTTTCCTCAAATTAGCTTCTTCTGGTTTCCTAAATTTCTATTATTTCTTGTACTTCCTGGCTGTTGGTCTCAAATCTTGTTAACTTTTATTCTTTTTCATTTTCCTCCTTCTAGTTGTTGCCCATTGCTGTGCATTAATTCCTCCTTAAATCTCTCACATCTGTCCGTTCCTGCCCTTATTAGCTTTCACGGGCTGTCATAACAAAGTATCACAGACCGGGTGGCTTAAACAATAGAAATTTTTTTTTTTCTCACAATTTTGGAGGCTGGAAGTCCAAGACCAAAGTCTCTGTAGGGCTGGTTTCTTCTGAGGCCGTCTTCTCTCTGTGTCTTCACATGGTCTATGTATGTGTCTATGTCCAAATTCCCTTTTCTTATAAGGACACCGAGCAAATTAAGTTAGAGCCCATCCTAATGACCTCATTTTAACTTAATTATCTTTTTAAAGACCCTCTCTCCCAAAACAGTCACATTCTGAGATACTGGGGGTTAGATCTTCAACATATGCACGGAGGGCGGCACAACACAGCCTGTAACACTTCCCGTTCCCACTCTAGTCAACTTATTTTAGTTCCTCCCCTATCCACTCTCACCCAGATTTTCTGCCTTTATTCTCCCACTGCTTTACTACACATGATTACTGGGTTAACCTCTTTAAAGCAAAGATCTTTCTTCACCAATGACACCTTGATCACTCTTAGCTTGACATATGTGGCCATTCCCCATGGGGCTGCTTCTGCCTTTCCGAGTGGCTGCCTTTGCTCCCCACATACCCTCTGTTTCAGCCGAACTAAATTACTGCCATGTCCCAAGCAGACTCTGTATGTCCCTTGGCTGTCCCTACCGATGTCTAACTCTACCACCCTTCAAGGCTAAGCTCAAATGGCTACTTAACTTATGATGATCTGACTGACACTCCTTGTTGGAATTAATTCCTCTCAAACCACTACTCCTGATGCATTTAATTTTATTGCTTTTAGAGAAAATGCCACATTCTCCTTTGATTATAGTAATTTAGTTGACTCTTATCTCTGCTACCAGTGTGTAAATTCCTTTAGCCTAGAGATTGAATCTTGTGTTTCCCACAGTGCTTTCATATAGTTGGTAAGAGTAGAAACTTACATTTATGGGGTTCTTAGATGCCTTTTCTATGATATCATACTTAGTGATCCAATAATTTGTGGCATATAATTTTTAAAAAGCAGGGTATTGCTGCCTGTAAGTGCTTCTCACAGTTCTTATCACGATCAGCATTCAACAATGGATTTAAAGCATAATCTCCATTTTTTGGACAATAAATATTGGGTTTATTAACCCAGGATGTATGAGACTCTTCAAGCTGGATGAATTCCTTATGGAAAAGAGGGGAGTCCTCAAAGCCGAAGGTGGCTGGCCTAACTAAGTAAGAGGCTTTCAGGGAACGTGGCTGACTGCAGCAGGCTACTAAGCCCTCAGTCTTATTGAGCAGCTGCTGAGCTCTCTGTGTTTCGTGTGTCCCTTTCTTGTGGGTGACAAGTACCAAATCACTATGGCATGCACGGGAATGAAAATGAGAGTTTGGGGTTCATGGCCTCAGCTGTTAGAATTTGTCACTCTTTTGCATTGTCCTTCTTGGTTTCCCACAAGAATGTTTTTCTCAATCTGACAGGCAAATGCATAATTTATTCCATCATTGAACTTACTGTGAAATGAGTTGTTTTCCTCATGCGTGGAACTGAAGTAAACAAAACCAAGGAGCATGGTTTGTGGCTTATTTAAAACACTGCTTTCTGTGTAGTATTCCAACAAGCTGTCTACATCAGGATAGTGATCTGGTGTGTATTAGCAACCCTGCGAGCAAATGCTGAAGCAATTTGCCATTTTCTCTTAAAAGTAACACTACTATAGCCCAGAAGGGTGATAGGCTTTATGCCACAGACCTAAAATAATGTCAGACCTTGTAAATTAAGGCCATTCTTCAAATCTTGTTTTGAGTTATCATTCCACACAAGTGAAACAGCAGATGAAAAGATGCCCCTCTGAAGCTCTGAATGTCAGGTTTGATGAGTTTGCTCATGTTTATTAGTTAGCTGTAAAATCTACATGCTTATAAAAAGAAGATATTGAATATGAGACAGTAATGAAATTGCAAGGTTTAGAATATTTAGCGTCTCCTGTATAATTGATCAATTCTTATTACATCCCTCTATTCCATATTTCTTCAGGAAGAAACTGAATCAGATGATCAGGTAGTTTCAGCCTGTTTCATCCATTTACTACAGAAAAATGCTTCATTGTACTCACTCATATCATTTATATTGCTCATATGACACATGACTTAGACACTGACCAAATTACCATCCTACCTTACAACCTCAGTCTCTCACCTGCTCCTGCCAAAGTTGCACTGTTTATGTCCCATAAAGGGTTCAGTGACCCCTACAATGGGATTGTGTAGGAGTGTGGATATGTGTTTGTGATCTATGGATGTATCTTCCTTCCTTCTTTCCCTCCCTCCCTCCCTCTCTCCCTCCCTCCCTTCCTTCCTCCCTTCCTTCTTTCCATCCATCCATCCATCCATCCATCCATCCATCCATCCATCCTTCCTTCCTTCCTTCCTTCCGCCTTAAATGAGGTGAGCCTATTTCATTTGTATATCCATAATTTTTTTCAGCCTAGGAAAGTTTTCCTTTGATTGTATCTCCTATTATTGTTTCCATTCTCATTACTTTGGGCTAAGTACCACAGTAATGGGCTGGCTCAGCATTCTTTGTTCTACAAGCATATCATCTTTTTCATGTGTTTTTTTTTAATCTGCTTATTTTCTTCTGCATTTTTAAAGAACATCTCATACTTTTTTTTTCATATCACTGAATATATATTTTCTGAGGCATAAATTTTGCTGTTTATTGCCTCTATGCTCCTTTGTTTCTATCCCTGCTTTGTTAGTTTTTTAAAACGTAAAACATAAGCAAACACATATTTAAAAAATACCACAAATAAAAGGAAAGGCAAAAAACAAATATGTGCTGGGGAAAAAATCTAATCGATATTGCAAGTTGATAAACTTAACGTGGCAAAGCTCTTTCCACTAAAAAGAATATCAGTGCCTTAAGCAGAAAAATTGGCAGAGGCAATTACAAGCTTTTCACAGAAGACAAATAGAAAAATACAAGAAAGTGCTTGACCTAATTAATTAAAGTTTCTAATCAACATAATACTTTCAAATATGAAATTTTAAAATAAAAAGTAGGTATAGTGCTGAAGTGGATTTTGTGAAATAATCAAAAATATTGCTGATGAGAAAGCAAACTTAAACTTTCTTAAAACCAACTTGTTGATGTCAAACATCTTCAAAAAGGGAAAATTCCTTGACTCGTCAATCTTGTGGGAATATCTTAAAGAAATAATCAGAGGTGTTATGAAAATTGTAAGTGCAAAGGTGTTCAATATGCTTTAAAATTGGAAAATATAAAAACCAAAGTACCCAACAGTAAGAGAATCATGTATGACAGAACACATTCATGATGAAGTATTATGCATTTTTAAAAAAATTCTGTTTGAAAAGAAAATTGAGTGATTTGAGAAAAGACATTTATTTTAATGTTAACTGAAAAAAAATTTAAATATTGTGTATAATCTTCATTTACTAGACTACTTCCTCTCTCTCATTCTCTCTTTCTCTCTATACACACACAGTCTTCATATATTTAACATTATTACTAGTTACTTCATCCATGGTCTTTTAATCATAGCCTATTGTCTTCTGGATTTTTCTCCTTTCGTGAAAGGTATGATGTCTTGCATACTATGGAGGATATTCTGTTATAAAAAATGTTCAGATATTATTCTTCAGATTGATGGTCTCACTACTTTGTTTGTAGCACTCTTGTCATCTTATACATTTGATTTTTTGTTACTCAGTCTTGAGATGAGAGATATGCCTATGGATGATGTTTGCCAATGGTTGCCTTTGGCTCCATCTTGGGACCACTTGGGTGTGATTCCATTCTCAAATCTATAACTCCCTGGAGGTTTGAGATGTATATCTTTTTGCCCCGTTTTTCATGTAGGCTTTC
Organism: Cynocephalus volans; assembly: GCF_027409185.1. Lineage (NCBI taxonomy): Eukaryota > Metazoa > Chordata > Mammalia > Dermoptera > Cynocephalidae > Cynocephalus > Cynocephalus volans. The sequence continues at coordinate 95,321,436 of NC_084468.1, read as the reverse complement.
ACCTAGTGTAACTTAGCTGGTCTGAAATAGTGTGTTCTCTTGTAGTTTATTCCCCCTGCCCTTTATTTCTCTGACACACTGAGCAAATGGAATCACGAAAAACTGCAGTGTAGAGGGCATTGCTTCCAGAGAACTTCCTGTGTTCACTCACTTACAGGATACAGTGCACCACCATTCGTTCCTAGCCTCCTATTCCCAAACTTGTTGCACAATTGTTTCTAGCTCAGTCTCTTTGGAAGGAGAGTTAGTGAGTAGAGAGTCTAGGGCAGCATTCTAACTGGCTTGAGAAGCAGCTGGGAGAAGGGTGGCTGGGCAGTTTTATATTTGTTGTAGCCCTTGTGTTTGTGAACCGAAAGGAGATGGTAGGGGAGGAATGTAGTCTTGGTAGTCCAACTTTAGAGTTGACATTACAGTTATGAGCTATTGAGTATGTTTTCTGATTAGTATCATTGGCTTTGTAATTAGTGGGAATTCTTCCAGTTTTTGTCATAGGCCCCCCAATATTTTTTATTGTTATGACTCTTCTCCTTTTTTGGGGGGGGTGTCTACATAGGTGCTTTATCATGAAGTTGGAAAAGACTGCTTCAGGGACTGCTGAATGATATATAATTTCAAGTAGAAAGAAAGAGAAAAGTTTTATTTTACCTTTGAACCATTCTTCAGTCAGTAAACTTTCATTGCTATAATATGAGGGAGAAGACATCATCCCTCTGTAGCTTGGGCAAAAAGTACAGCTGATTTTAGCAAAATCACCACATTTCTTCATTGCAGTGTGCTTCAGCACATCATATCTCTGCAGTCGAATGAAGCAACTAATCACAGGGTTGAAAAAAATAATTTAAAAGAATTTTACAGTAGCTTTATTTCGAAGGTATGCTGTGATGTATAAGTATGAATTAATAATGCTAGCTAGCTTCTGTAGCTTTTACAGTGTGGCAGGTACTATTTTTAAGTATTTTGTATATATGAACCTGTTTAATTCTCCCACCAATCCCATAAAGTAAGTATTCTTTTTGAAATCTTGCAGATGAAGAAACTGAGGCAGAGCTCTCAGTTAACTTGCTCAAAGCTTTATAGGTGGTCAGAGCTAGATTGCAGTCAGGCAGTGTGGCTCCATTATCTATGCTTTTAATCATGTTAGATAAGCAAAAGCCAAATGGCTGAACACTCATCCCAAAATCCTGGATCCAGGTATTTTTGAATCTTATTAACTTAAATCCAAATAAAGAAACCCAGAGAAATCTTTTAGAAGAAAAAATGAAAAAGTTCATTTTATATATATGTATGTATATGAGTATGTGTATGTGTATACACATATATACACATACATATATAGAGAGAATACGCATACACACAGAAACACATGACTATATATATCAGTATTAAAAAAAAGTAGTGTCTCACTACAGTAATTTCTATAGTTTCTCTTTTCTTTCAAGTATTTGGGAAATAATTTAAGTAATGTTGTCTTCTGTTTTATATAGAAATAACACCGATGATTACCTATCATACCTTTATGGGTTTCCCCCTGTAACAACGATCAAGTTACATTGGCACATTCTTTATTTTCTTACACCATTTTCCATAGACCATCAATAGTTTAAATTTTTGAGAAAGATGAATACAGTTCTGAGTCCAGTTTTTGGTCACAGAAGAGAGCAAAGCATTTGCTGATGTTAAATTCAAGATCTTGGACCGCCTCAGAAACATTCTCTAATCAAATGAGCTCCTGGGAGCAGATTATTTACATCTGGAAGGCAAACTTTATGTAAATGTTTCTTCTTCCCACATTTGTTTAGAGGGACTCAAAATTATTCCCAGGTGGGGGAAGTCTACATTTTATTGTCTCCTTGGTGTAGTAATCATGTGTCATTTGTCAGACTATGGAATGATCTACCTTTCTGGAGAGGACCACTTAAAACGGCAGTCACAGAAGTGCTTTCATTGTCTTTTGTGAGCTTTTTTGGATTTTCAAGAATTCCTGAAAGGACTGGAACATTCTTGGATTCTTGAGATTTCTTAATTGTGTTGGGGTGCTTTTATAGGTAGCATACAATAATAGATGAGATTTGGCATGCATTCACAAACAAAATTAACTTTAAACCTGGAGATCACTTTTTCCCCCAAATTTCTACCATTTATATAATTTTTCTTCTTAATTTTCTTACATTAAAAATCCAAAGAAGTAACAAATAACTGAGAAAAGACAAAAATGGAATAAATATGCAAGAAAGATCAGAAAGTGAATAAAGACTAGAAAAAGTTTTAAGGTTTGTTTTCATGAAGATAGTGTAATGGAGTGTTAGAACTAACATTTCTCAGTTTACTGAGAAGACTGAATCACCAAGAATTGAAGTGGTTTCTCTAAAATGGAACAATCAGCAACTGCGCCATGGGAAGAAGACTTTGGTGTAGATATGGTAGACTGAGTGGCTTAAACAACAGAAATTTATTTTCTCAAAGTTCTGGAGGCTGGAAGTCCTCCAGATCAAGGTCTGTTGGGGTTGGTTTCTGCTGAGGACTCTCTTTCTGGCTTGCGGATGGCTGCCTTCTTGCTCTGTTATAGTGTGATGGAGAGAGAGCGAGCAGGATGGCTGCCTTCTTGCTCTGTTATAGTGTGATGGAGAGAGAGCGAGCAAAATCTCTGGTGTCTCGTCTTATAAGGACACTATTCCTATCAGATCAGTGCCCCATCCTTATGACTTCATTTAACCTTCATTCCTTCCTTAGAGGCCTATCTCCAAATACAGCCACATAGGGGTTAGGGCTTCAACATATGAATTTTGGGGGCATGCAAACATTCAATCCTTCACAGACCTGTAGAACCTTCAGATTATAAAGAGAGTGGGGAAATTCTTTATCCAAAAATAGGCAAGAAGGATTTGTATACCAGAAGAAATTTAGGTTTGGAATCAGACCTCAGTTTGAACCTGTGGCTCCTCTGCTTACTACCTATGTGACTATGGAGAAATCATTTAACCTTTCTGCACTTTAGCTTTCTCATTTGTAAAACAGGGATGGTATGCTTCAGAACTATTGTACAGAGCACCTAACACAATATGGTTTATATGATTAAGTGCTCAATATATGAAAATGTTTATTATTACTAGCCCATAGATCGAGTATAGCCCAAGGACTCCATTTACCTAATCGAAGTAAAACTATCACAAGCAAATGTTCCTTAGTCCCAGGCTGTCTTATGATACAAATAATCTTAGGGAGAGTAAAGCTATCATTATGAAGTGTATAATTTAATTAAGGAAGAAGCAAAGCCGTGCACTTTTTTTTAAAATACGGGATTTAAAAATGACTTTCTTTAACCTTAACAAGATTTTTGACTGCTCACAATACTTTCTTCTTTTCTACAAATCTTTGACTTTCAAAACATCAAACCGGTTTATGCCAGTGAAAATTTTCTACTGACTCATCTTGTTCTGAGGGCCCCAGAGGGCAGATTCAGAATCAAGAGTTGGGATTTCCCAGGAGAAAGATTTAATCTCCACTAAAGAAAGAACTTTGGAATAGTTTGAGCTGTTGAATAAGGAATGAGCTTCCGCATGAGGTGGTGAGTTCCTAATCTCTGAACAGGGCCCACTTGGCAGGAATATAGTGGTAGCATTTCAAGCAATGGACAGGAAGCTGCCATACGTGACCTCAGAGATCTCTTCCATCCTGAAATTCTGAGATTCCAGGATGTCACTTTCAGGAAGTCTCTTGCTGAAGAAAAGGATGTACAAATGGAAATTACCTCAGTATTTGGCTTATGACTTAGAAAATAGAACTCTGATTAGCTTATTCAGGCAGCCTTGGAACTTAAAGTTCTTTCAGATTGTACCTTAAGTCTTAGGGCTACTGACCATGACTTTGGATCTAAATATAATCTAGAAAGTACCATTGTCTGTCCCACACTAGGAGCCAGTGCAGCCGACTCACTTCTTACCTTGGTGTCTAACACTTCATTAGGCTCTGGACATGATTCTTTTGTTAGATGCCAGCACAAGCATTTCATTACAGATTCAGGAAATGATGAAGAGATAGATGTTAAAAAGAATGTTTCCAAGGAAGATATTAATGGAGTGTTAATGCAGCTCACTCTCTTCCCAGAGTAGAATCCTCTAGAGAAGTTTTGGATTTATGAGAGTGGGAGTTAATTCATGCCAGTAGAATCCTTAACTTCATTTAGCAACAAAGTAAATATGAATATTAATTAAAGTACCTGGTGTACCACTTCCTTTTAAGCAGAATTCCTTGAAAACGTCTATCTGGAACAAAGCCATATGCTTGCTCAGTCATGGAAACCTAGAGCCAAGAAAACTAATATATGCTTTCCTAGGTCTGAAGTGCAAGACAATAGTAACATTGTATTCTCCAGAATGAAGAATTTTAGATAGCAGCATTTTCTTCATGAAGCAAGCTTCAAAGGAGACTTGTAAAAGGACCTTCGAAAGAGTTTCCGGAACTCAATCAATTTTAAAAGCTGTTGTGTGTTTTAAAGGTATTAGTAATATGGGCTTCATAAATACTTGGTTTAAAAATCAATTTATTCTTTACCATTTCAACTTGCACACTGGAAATCACAATCCTATTCTGAATATTTTAACTCCCATCAAAATCCAGCCAGGAAAACGCACATACAGGCATTCATGTTGTGTACTTCTTGAAAAATTTGCTTTTAGGTTTAGCATTTATTTCTAACACCAAAGAGTGCTTTACAGTACATAGTATTTTTTTTTTTTTGCATTTAGAGTTTCTGATGTTTTAAAGGTGACCTAGAGAATCTGAAATGCCTTGTTACACTTCTTGATCTGTACAAAGATAAAAAACTGTGCTTGCTATATCTATGAATCATTTTTAAAATGACTTTTATATTTGAAGAAAGAGAAAAGCACAGAAAAGTTTAGCAAGTTTGTAAAATGAAATAAAAGTATTTGCATTTCTCCTATTAATTACAAAACAAATGCTTGTTCTTTGCTCCTGAGGCTTGAGGTGTGGTGGATGAATATAAATCTCTGAAATTGTTTTCTTATCACTATTTGGTAAGGGTACAAACTTTTCATCATCAATTTTTCTCCCTCATTCTTGCCTTTCATTCTCTTCCATTTTTCTCCCTGCTAGATTTGTGGCAGGTGGTTGTGGGAACAAAGGGTCAGAGTCTTTGATATTGTATGATAATAATGATGGTGAAGTCAGAGAACAATCTGGTTATTTTGATTTATTTTAAAGCCTCCCTTAATATGTTTGTGAGCATAAGTGGGGTAGGGGGCTTTTCTCTCTGTCATCATATCACTGAGGCTGATGGTCCTCTAAGGTTAATATCTGAGAGTTTTAATGGTTGCATGTAATGAAAGTAACTAGGCCAATCCTTGTTTTAAATATTTCTGACATGTAGGTTAAAAAAAAAGTTGCAGAATAATGAGCAGTGAAGTGGGGACAAGAAGGATTTTGATAAAGCTAGGCTGATTCTGTTTTTTCTTTTTTCTTTCTTTTTTTTTTTTTGTACTCTGACCTCTGTTCTCAAAAAAGGAGCTTGCAGCTTGAAAGGCTAATGAAAAGCCTTTTCCCTCTAATATAAAACAAAATGTTCTCAGGCTGCAAGTTTGAGATTTATCCTAACACCTGCTGGGGTAGACACCAGGGCTCTAAATCTGCCTCTAATTTTAATGGTCTGGTGGTGTGACCTTAGTCACTGCCCACAAAGTGAGGGAATTCTAAATGTCTGTCATTTCGGTTTTGTTTAATAAAAAATTTTTATAAATTTTATGTAGTGCTATGTAAATGAATTTTGTTTTTAGCTATTTCTCAGACATTCTTAGTGCTTCAGTACTTTGTTAGAACAGTTAGGATAAGCCAAGAGCACCCTTTCACCAGAAAAATTGCCCAGACTTTTAGCATGTTTATTAAATGCTTTACTTTTGAACAGTTATACTGATTTTTTAAAAATGAAAAATATCAAGTACCATTATATAGCCGATGAGATGAATACAATCATACTGTAGTTTACTCTCTAGTTTCCTTTATATAGTGATGAACAAAACTTACTCTCTTACACAGACTTCCTGCTCTGCTTTTTACACAAACAATTTAAAATAATAACAAATGGCTTAAAAGTAGTACAGTATTAGTGGGAATGTAAATTACTACAGCCATTATTGAAAACAGTAGGGAGATTCCTCAAAAAATTAAAGGTGGATGTGTGGCAGCAGCCCCACACTGGGTATATATCCAAAGGAAATGAAATCAGCATGTTGAAGAGAGAATCTACACTCTCATTTTCATTGCAAAATTATTCACAATAGCTAAGATATGGAATTAATCTAAGTATCCATGGATGGATGAATGGAAAATGAAAGTGTGATATATATATACAATGGAATACTATTCAGCCTCATAAGAAGGAAATCCTGTCATTTGCAACAACCTGAATGAACCGGGTGGACATTATGTTAAGAGAAATAAGTCAGGCACAGAAAGACAAATACCTCATGATTTCACTTACATGTGGAATCTAAAAAAGTCAAACATGTAGAAGCAGAGAGTAGAATGGTGGTTACCAGTATAGGTGGGTGGGGAGGTGATTGGGGTGATGTTGATCAAAGGATACAGAATTTCAGTTAGACTGGAGGAATCAGTTTGAGAGATCTGTTGTACAATATGGTGACTGTAGTTAACAATTCATTGTATACTTGAAAATTGCCGAAAGAGTAGATTTTAAGTGTTCTTACCACAAGAAAAAAAGTATGTGAGGTAAGGCATGTTAATTAGATCAAGTTAGCCATTCTGCAATGTATGCATGTTTCAAAACATCATGTTGTACAACATGAATATACATAATTTTTATCTGTCAATTGAAAAAGATTCTTTTTAAGTTAGTACCGTCTGTTCTGTTGACATTTAGCAATTGGTTTTTCAAAAGATATATAGCAATATTTTTAATAAGGATAATCTAATATCTTTACATAGATAAAGATTAAATAATGTTAATTTCATCTGTATTTCATATGGGCAAATAATGTTTTACTGAAATTTTAAAGTTCATTTCAGGGTAAAATCAAATATCACCATTTGGAGTAGGGAGTTTTAGGAATGGAACTCCAGTCTATGAAGCCCCTGAAATTGAATATAAAATGTTATAGGTATGTGAATTTTCAGGGGAGAAGGACCATAGCGTTTTCAGATTCTCAAAGGGGTCATGCCCCCCACCTCATAGCCAAACACATTAAAAATTCAAGAACCAGAGGATTAATCTGAAGTAGAATAGGCTGGTAAAAACTTGGTGGGCTGGTGAAAAGCATTAAGAATTTATTTCCAAGAGTGCTGTGATTTATCAACACTGAAGTTCAGTGAGGAAGTGATTCCTGATGTACAGACTTCACCTCGCTCAGTGCACTTTCCGAAAGGACTTCATGGAAACTTGCATTACATAGAAGATGTTAGTGTTAGGAATTATGGCATTATATATTAGATTCTACTTTTCTTTCTGGGAAAAAAAAATCTCTCTCTCTCTCTCTCTCTCTCTCTCTGGAAATGTTGCAAACGTGCATACCAAAGCATTACTTTAGTAGCATATTATACAAATATTTAAAAAGTAGACTACAAATATTTTTTCATTGAAAATGTAAGTAACTTGCAAAAATTGCTTTTATTTTATGAAATTGCAGCCCTTTATGACATTTCAATAGAATCTTCAACTTCAAGTATATAAATTTGAAGCTTATTTTACAGATTTCTTAGTGGAAACCTTCTTAATGTAAGGTTTTGTTTTTTAAATCTTTGAATCCTCAAAGCCCTATATTTAACTATCATCATCATCATTACCATCACGGTCTATGCCAGATACTATTCTATGTACTTTGCATGCATTAATTCATTTAATTATTACTACAATTCTGTGCGGGAGGTACTATCAGCCCCAATTTACAGATTAGAAAGCTGAAGCAAAGAGAGGTTAAGTAACTTGCCCAATGTGCTCTCTATTTAATAATTAAATGAATGATTACTCTTCAGTGTTCTTTTGTTTTTTTCTTTATATCTAGTCATCAGAGCTGGGGAATTAAAAGCCTGAATGCTTATGCATTTGACTCCTTATCTAGGTATCAGGGCCAGAATTATTTCAGTAATCTGTTTTGCATTTTGAGGTCACTTTGGCAATGTTGCCAAAGGTCCTATATTATGGTCATTTGTGTGTATTTACTAATTGGCCTCTACAAGCAGTTTATCTACATTTTAATCTTTATAAATTTTCTGTTCTCCAAATAAATTCTGAGAGCAAGATATTAAACACATGCACTAAATAAAGCTCTCACTTTAACAAGACATATTTCTAGCTTAGCATATTTATGCTTCTAATAACCTTTATATACACTAGGAGCAGAGAATTAACATTTTACCCAAACTGCATGGTGCCTACTGCACTGTGGCATCTGTTTGACAAAAGCCCTAGAACACAGTAATTAAAATATGCAAATCTCTTCATAATAGGCTGATTTTACAGTCTTTGCTCATGGAAAATCCCTATTGATTTCAGATGGGAAGCATTTTGTTATTAAGTTTTAATTGTTGATTAAATAACAGGAAACATATACAGAACTTTCTAAACCTCTACTTATAAAGCAACATTTTGATAAACTCTTCAAGTAAGTTTCCAAGTTTCCAAACTCTACAGAAGACCGCATTAACAAAAACACAGCTTCAGAAGTTCAAATTTGGTTTTGTTGAATATCTGAAAAAAATATAGATTTATAACACAGAAAGTAATCAATAAGACAGATGTTTAAGTGCTTTTGTGACTGGTTATTTCAAATAATGAGATTTGTAATATATATTGAGGTAAGTGATTACTACCTTTCTCTAACCTAACATGCTAGGTTTCTAAAAGGGAGTTTGGCTTCTGAAATCCAAAGAAATTGAATGAGGAGCAAATGTTTAGGATCATGAATGCATACGAGAAGTCTCAGATGACCATGGTGTAACAGGATGGGACGACATGCATAGTTGAACGGTACAGGGCTTTGAAACCCACAGCTCTGGTGGGAGCTGCCCAACAGTTGTTGTGTCAGGTGCAGTGGGGGGAGGTGAGGACAGTTAAGGCAGGTTGCAGGCAAGGCAGTGACTCAGTAGAGGATGTACTGTTTTTGCCAGTTTGGAGGAATCTCAGAGATGTTGATTTAATAGAGTGGGACACAGGTGGTGACCGTCACCTTGAAGGCCCTCCTGTCATTGGTGGCAGATGATTTGCTGTGCCCTCAGACTAGGAAGTGAGGATAAGATTTTCTGAATTCTTGTCCCTGGTGGCAGATGAAAAGCATGATATTTTTTTTTCTTTTTTAAAAATACAAGCCTAACATTTGCTAAAATGTGTATATTCTTTAATGTTACCTGTTTGAAAATATCCTACAGTCTTTTTAGGGCGTTTTGTCACAAAAACAGTTATATTTACAGTATTCCATGTGATTTGAATTCTCAAAGTTAGTGGGAAGCAGGTTGGCTAGGTATTACAAAATCCGTTTTTTAGATGAGGAAACTGAGGCTTAGAAAGATCAGACAGTTTGTCTTCAGCCTCATTATTGCTAACAAATGCAAGGTCAAATGTAAATCTGAATCATTTTGTTCTTTCTATAAAAGGCTCCCTCTGGATGGAAAGTTCTGGTTATTATTTTTCCCTTAACTCTCTAATGTTCAGGCTAAAGGGCCATGTTTTAAAAAAACAACCTCTGCGCCTGTACTGAATAAACCCTTACCTAACAAAGTTGAAAACATTTTGAATTTTGATTCCTTAAAAGATAGGTAATTGGCAATTCCATCTTTTAAGAAATGTTTCAGATGTTTACATTTGTTATACTGTATTTGAATAACTGGCATGAAGATGTATATAGGAGGGGTAAAAGAATGGTACAAGAAAACTTATTTAAATAGATAACTGAATTAGAGCAAGGAATTAAAGTCAATTTTCCAGAAATCATAAGTATTTCCAGAAATCATAAGTATTAGTCTGTACTTAAACTTACTATAATGGATGAAAATAGATATTTTGCTTATATTTAATTCACTTGCTCATTTAGAAGTATCTTGTTTGAAGCACTACTCAGTTCTTTATAAAGCAGCAGTTTATGACAGCGTAGGCCAGCTCCACTGTCTTCCCCACAAGATTAATATGTCTCTCTGTTCTTTTGCATTATTTATATAGTTAATTTTGATAACAGGCAATTTGCAGCCACTGATGTTTGCTGAAGAGGCACCCACAGAAGCAGATTTCACTGGAGCCATAATTACACCAAGAATCATATTACCTGGCAAATTATGCTCTTAAGTTTTAAATTATTTTAAATTATTCAAAAATGTTTTTGTTAGCTCTGGTACATCCTCATTAGCATGGAGCTGGTCAGCCAGGCTGAATCAATCATGCAGGGAGAATTTGTGTCCTGCCAGGCTGTCACCTCCTGTTAGCTCACTAGATAAACTTGGCATGGAACTCATCTTGGCTGGGAAGAGTGCAGGCTGTATTGATAGCAGATGATGGGAGCTACATTAGGCTTGAAGGTTCAGCATCAAAAGAGAGGAACAGGGTCCAAGGAGGAGACCTGTTGGAATAAAAGTTTTGTAGCTCACTTTAGTCCCTGAAATAATATGAGATCTTCCATTTAAATGTTTTGACAAGAGCTTAAAACCAACTATCCCTAAATGCAGGGATGGGTGGGTGGTTCTGCAGGCCATTATTCAGGTTCCGTTTACACTACATTTTTATCGTCAACATTTTTCTCCTCAGTCCCACTTGCTCTACGGATAATGAAGTTGAGGCTCTGAGAGGAATGTGTCCCAATGACACAGCTGGGCAATGACAGATGGGACTTCTGATCTCAGCTAACAAAGACTCCTCTGTGCCCCATCTCTTGTCTTTACAAAAGAGAATCTTATTTTCCAATTTAGAAACTTGATTTTGTTTGTTTGCACATTTGTTCCTGCTCTTTGTTCCTTGACCAGGAAATCCATATTCAGATAACCTACCTGTATTGGTTTCCTAGGGCTTCTGTAATAAATCACCAAGTTTGGTGAAATCAAGGTGTCGGCGGGACCACATTCCCTCTGAACTCTAGGGGAGAATCCTGCCTTGCCTTTTCCAGCTGCTTGTACCTCCAGGTGTTTCTTGGCTTCTGGTAGAATAACTCCAGTCTCTGCCTCCTTCACCTAGGCTTCTCCCCTGTGTTTTTCTTCTTCTGTCTGTGTCTCTTCCTCTTATAAGGAAACTTCCCATTGGATTTCGGGCCCACCTGGTTAATCCAGGATGATCTCATCTTGAGATCCTTCACTTAATCACATCTGCAAAGACCCTTCTTCCAAATGAGGTCATATTCACAAGTACTGGGAGTCAGGATTTGGACATATTTTGGGGGACCACAATTCAACCCAATACACCACCCTTGGGCTATCTTAACTCACTCAACACTGTACTCTCTTTCTAGGAACTTTATCATTTTTACTTTTTTTTTTTTTTTTTTTACTCCAGCCTGTATTTATTGACCCTTTCTAGTCCGTGAAAGAAGCATTACTTATCAGTGTTTTCCCTCGATCTTCCACTCTTTTAAGTCCAGTCACCTCTCTAGTTTCTTTCTTTCTTTTTTTTTTTAAATTTTATTTTGTCGATATACATTGTGGCTGATTATTGCTCCCCATCACCAAAACCTCCCTCCCTCCTCCCTCCCCCCCTCCCCCCCAACAATGTCCTTTCTGTTTGCTTGTCGTATCAACTTCAAATAATTGTAGTTGTTATATCTTCTTCCCCCCCTGTGTGTGTGTGTGTGTGTGTGTGTGTGTGTGTGTATGTGAATTTATATATTAATTTTTAGCTCCCATCAATAAGTGAGAACATGTGGTATTTCTCTTTCTGTGCCTGACTTGTTTCACTTAATATAATTCTCTCAAGGTCCATCCATGTTGTTGCAAATGGCAGTATTTCATTCGTTTTTATAGCTGAGTAGTATTCCATTGTGTAGATGTACCACATTTTCCGTATCCACTCATCCGATGATGGGCATTTGGGCTGGTTCCAACTCTTGGCTATTGTAAAGAGTGCTGCGATGAACATTGGGGAACAGGTATACCTTCGACTTGATGATTTCCATTCCTCTGGGTATATTCCCAACAGTGGGATAGCTGGGTCGTATGGTAGATCTATCTGCAATTGTTTGAGGAACCTCCATACCATTTTCCATAGAGGCTGCACCATTTTGCAGTCCCACCAACAATGTATGAGAGTTCCTTTTTCTCCGCAGCCTCGCCAGCATTTATCGTTCAGAGTCTTTTGGATTTTAGCCATCCTAACTGGGGTTAGATGGTATCTCAATGTGGTTTTGATTTGCATTTCCCGGATGCTGAGTGATGTTGAGCACTTTTTCATATGTCTGTTAGCCATTTGTATATCTTCCTTAGAGAAATGCCTACTTAGCTCTTTTGCCCATTTTTTAATTGGGTTGCTTGTTTTCTTCTTGTACAGTTGTTTGAGTTCCTTATATATTCTGGATATTAATCCTTTGTCAGATATATATTTTGCAAATATTTTCTCCCACTCTGTTGGTTGTCTTTTAACTCTTTTAATTGTTTCTTTTGCTGTGCAGAAGCTTTTTAGTTTGATATAATCCCATTTGTTTATTTTTCCTTTGGTTGCCCGTGCTTTTGGGGTCGTATTCATGAAGTCTGTGCCCAGTCCTATTTCCTGAAGTGTTTCTCCTATGTTTTCTTTAAGAAGTTTTATTGTCTCAGGGTGTATCTTTAAATCCTTAATCCATTTTGAGTTGATTTTAGTATACGGCGAGAGGTATGGATCTAGTTTCATTCTCCTGCATATGGATATCCAGTTATCCCAGCACCATTTGCTGAAGAGGCAGTCCCTTCGCCACTGAATAGGCTTGGTGCCTTTGTCAAAGATCAGCTGACAGTAAGTGTGTGGGTTGATTTCTGGATTCTCTATTCTATTCCATTGGTCAGTGTGTCTGTTTTTATGCCAGTACCATACTGTTTTGGTTATTATAGCTTTGAAGTATAGCTTAAAGTCAGGTAGTGTTATGCCTCCAGCTTTATTTTTTTTGCTCAGCATTGCTTTGGCTATGCGTGGTCTTTTATTGTTCCATATAAATGTCTGGATAGTTTGTTCCATTTCTGAGAAAAATGTCTTTGGAATTTTGATGGGGATTGCATTGAATTTGTATATCACTTTGGGTAGTATGGACATTTTCACTATGTTGATTCTTCCAATCCAAGAGCATGGGATATCTTTCCATCTTCTTGTATCCTCTCTAATTTCTCTCAGCAGTGGTTTGTAGTTCTCATTATAGAGATTTTTCACCTCCTTGGTTAATTCAATTCCTAAGTATTTTATTGTTTTGGTGGCTATTGTAAATGGGCAGGCTTTCTTGATTTCTCTTTCTGCATGTTCACTATTGGAGAAAAGAAATGCTACTGATTTTTGTGTGTTGATTTTGTATCCTGCTACTGTGCTGAAATCATTTATCAATTCCAGCAGTTTTTTTGTAGAGGTTTTAGGCTGTTCGATATATAGGATCATGTCATCTGCAAACAGGGACAGTTTGACTTCATCTTTTCCAATCCGAATGCCCTTTATTTCCTTCTCTTCTCTGATTGCTCTGGCTAGTACTTCCAACACTATGTTGAATAGGAGTGGTGAGAGTGGGCATCCTTGTCTAGTTCCTGTTCTTAAAGGAAAAGCTTTCAGCTTTTCCCCATTCAGGATGATATGGGCTGTGGGTTTGGCATATATGGCTTTAATTATGTTGAGATACTTTCCCTCTATACCTAACTTATAGAGGGTCTTTGTCATGAATGAGTGCTGAACTTTATCAAATGCTTTTTCAGCATCTATAGAGATGATCATATGGTCCTTGTGTTTGAGTTTATTAATATGGTGTATCACATTTATTGATTTGCGTATGTTGAACCAACCTTGCATCCCTGGGATGAATCCCACTTGATCGTGATGAATAATTTTTCGTATGTGTTGCTGTATTCTATTTGCTAGTAATTTAGTGAGGATTTTTGCATCTATATTCATCAAGGATATCGGCCTGTAGTTTTCTTTTTTGGTTATATCTTTACCTGGTTTTGGTATCAGGATGATATATGCTTCATAGAATGAGTTTGGGAGATTTGCGTCCGTTTCAATCTTTTGAAATAGTTTGTAAAGAATCGGTGTCAATTCCTGTTTTGAATGTTTGGTAAAATTCTGCTGTGAATCCATCTGGTCCTGGGCTTTTCTTTGTTGGGAGCCTTCTGATAACAGCTTCAATCTCCTTTATTGTTATTGGTCTGTTCAAATTTTCTACGTCTTCCTGGTTCAGTTTTGGGAGCTTGTGTGTGTCCAGAAATGTATCCATTTCCTCCAGATTTTCAAATTTGTTGGCGTATAGTTGTTTATAGTAGTCTCGAATGATTCCTTGTATTTCAGATGAATCAGTTGTAGTATCGCCTTTTTCATTTCTAATTTTTGTTATTTGAGTCTTCTCTCTTCTTTTTTTTGTTAGCCATGCTAATGGTTTGTCAATTTTATTTATCTTTTCAAAAAACCAACTTTTTGATTCGTTGATCTTTTGAATTGTTTTTTGGTTTTCAATTTCATTCAGTTCTGCTCTGATCTTAATGATTTCTTTCCGTCTGCTAACTTTAGGTTTGGATTGTTCTTGTTTTTCTAGTTCTTTAAGGTGAAGTGTTAGGTTGTTCACTTGCCATCTTTCTATTCTTCTGAAGTGAGCGTTTAATGCAATAAATTTTCCCCTCAATACTGCTTTTGCAGTATCCCACAGGTTTTGGTATGATGTATCATTGTTTTCATTAGTTTCAATAAATTTTTTGATTTCCTGCTTGATTTCTTCTTGGACCCATATGTCATTAAGTAGAATGCTGTTTAATTTCCATGTGTTTGTATAGTTTCCAGAGTATCGTTTGTTATTAATTTCTAGTTTTAATCCATTGTGGTCTGAGAAGATACATGGGATAATTGCAATTTTTTTGAATTTATTGAGACTTGATTTGTGACCTAATATGTGATCTATCCTGGAGAATGATCCATGTGCTGCTGAGAAGAATGAATATTCTGAGGTTGTTGGGTGGAATGTTCTGTAGATATCTGCCAATTCCAATTGGTCTAGAGTATTGTTTAGATCTTGTGTTTCTCTACTGATTCTTTGCCTAGATGATCTGTCTAATATTGACAGTGGGGTGTTCAGGTCCCCTGCTATTATGGTATTAATGTCTATTTCCTTCTTTAGGTCTAATAGAGTTTGTTTTATAAATCTGGCTGCTCCAACATTGGGTGCATACATATTTATGATTGTTATGTCTTCTTGATGGATCAGTCCTTTTATCATTAAGTAGTGTCCCTCATTGTCTCTTTTTATGGTTTTTAGTTTAAAGTCTATTTTGTCAGATATAAGAATAGCTACTCCAGCTCGTTTTTCTTTTCTGTTTGCTTGGTAAATCTTTTTCCATCCTTTCACTCTTAGTCTATGTGAATCTTTATGGGTGAGGTGGGTCTCTTGTAGGCAGCATATAGTTGGGTCCTGCTTTTTGATCCAGTCGGCCAGTCTGTGTCTTTTAATTGGGGAATTTAAGCCTTTTACATTAAGAGTTGTTATTGAAAGGTGTTGATTTATTCCTAGCATTTTATTGGTTGTTTGGTTGTCTTAGGTGTCTTTTGTTCCTTGCTTTCTGATTTACTGTTTGGTTTCTGTGTTTGTTGGTTCCTTAGGTTGTAGATAGTGTTTTTGTTAGCTTGTTTTCTCTTCATGAATGCCATATTTATTATACTAGCGGGTTTAGATTTTTCTTGGGTTTTTATGGCAGTGGTAGTTATTTTTCAGGAACCAAACCCAGTACTCCCTTGAGGATTTCTTGTAAGGGTGGTCTTGTGGTAGTGAACTCCCGCAGTTTTTGTTTGTCTGAGAAATATACTATTTGCCCCTCATTTCGGAAGGATAGCCTTGCAGGGTAGAGTATTCTTGGCTGGCAATCTTTGTCTTTTAGTATTTTGAAAATATCATCCCATTCCTTTCTAGCTTTTGGGGTTTGTGATGAAAAGTCTGATGTCAACCTGATTGGGGCTCCCTTATAGGTGATTTGACGCTTCTCTATTGCAGCTTTTAAAATTCTCTCTTTATCTCTGAGTTTGGCCAATTTGACTATGACATGTCTTGGAGAAGGTCTTTTTGGGTTGAATACATTTGGAGATCGTTGAGCTTCCTGGATCTGAAGATCTGTGATTTTTCCTATACCTGGGAAGTTTTCTGCCACTATTTTGTTGAATATGTTTTCAATGGAATCTCCATTTTCCTCCCCTTCTGGAATACCCATGACTCGGATATTTGATCGCTTATGGTTGTCTGACATCTCTCTCAGATTTTCTTCTATGTCCTTGATTCTTTTTTCTTTCTTTTTGTCTGCTTGTGTTATTTCAAACAGCCCATCTTCAAGTTCAGAGGTTCTCTCTTCAACTTCGACAAGCCTGCTGGTTAAACTCTCCGTTGTGTTTTTTATTTCGTTGAATAACTTCTTCAGTTCAGCAAGTTCTGCTACATCTTTTTTCAGGACATTGATTTCCTTGTACATTTCCTCTTTCAGATCCTGTATACTTTTCCTCATTTCATCATGATGTCTAGCTGAGTTTTCTTGTATCTCATTCAGTTTCCTTAGAATTATCACTCGAAATTCCTTTTCAGTCATTTCAAGGGCTTCTTGTTCTATAGGATGTAGAGTTTGAGATTTATTAACTTTTGGTGGTGTACTTTCTTGATTTTCTGTATTTCTGGTATCTTTTTTTTGGTGTTTATTCATTGTGGCCGGGGGTTTCACAGTTCACCGGTTTGAGACTAATGACTAACTAGGATGTTGCTGTGGTTGCCAATTTCGTATGGCTCCCTCCGTGACTGCTCAGTTGGCCTCTAGTGCTTTGTGTGTGTGGTTGTCTCGGGTCTTGGGCTTCTCCCGGGAGCCACCTTTCTGGTCAGCTTGGACTCTGCTGGGCTGGTGGATCACGTACCACAGGGTGTGTGATTTCTGTTGAGCTTTCACTTCCTGTGCAGGACTTCTCCCTGTTCCGTGTGCTCTGGCCCAGGCTGTTAGATCGTGCAGTGGCGACCCCACCGGGTGTGTGGTTTCTGTCGAGTCTCCGCCTCCCTGGCCGCACGTCTCCCCCCTCTGTGCACACTGTGCTGGGCTGGGGCGTGTCTTCTGCACCCCTCGTCTATCAGCTGGGCCTTCAAGACCCTGCTCGGCACCGCCTGGCCCAGGAAGTCTACCAGGTTTCTGCTGGGCACAGACGACTGGTCTCTCTGGGTGCCTTTGTAGCACTATGTAGATCTTTCTCGAGTCTTGTTCACCTTTGTATCCCCCCAGTATAAACCGAGTCTAGCGCCCACCTGCAGCCTGGTCTCCGGCAGGTTCAAGCGGACCTGGGAACTCTCCTACCACACTATTCCCAACCAGACATTCGTTAGGCTTTTTTCCAAACTGGTGGCCGCAGAGATGGTATCTGCCTCCCAGTAACAGGGAGTTTACCTGGGGCCGGAGTCCAGGGTATGGTGGAGTGACAGTCGGCCCGCCCGTACTTCCTTGCCGTCCGGACACTGGCCCGGGACACCCCCTCCACCAGCCCCGCCAGAGAACCGCGGAGGGAGTGGGAGCGGAGGCCCCCGCGCCAGGCCAAGCAAGTGGGAGGGCTCAGTGATGGCCGAGCAGGGCGGAGCTGCCCGCACCTGGGAAAATGGAGGCAGCACCGGGTGGTGAGTGGCCTGGTGGTGCAGGCGGGAGCCGCGTGGGCATCCACCCCCCGAACAGAGCTGTGCCAGGGATCACTCACAGTGCTGTGCCAGGTCGGGCGCTCGCTCTGTCTCTGGTTTGCCGCCTTTCCCAGTTCTCGGCGCTGCTGCCTGGGGCTGTTCAGTCGCGGCGCAGCTCGGGCGCTCCCAGGAGTCTTCTTTAATGCCGGTCTGAAACCTCGAATCCTGAATAGGGCAGCTGGCCGCCTTCAGCGCAGCCCCGGCCTCTGGGATCTTGGCTGCATCCACAGCAGCCCTGGCGCCGTGTTCCCTGTTTCGAGATTCGCTTTTGCAGCTAAGAATCAGTTCTTTTCCTGCTCCACACTTCAAAGCTGTTGTCTGTAAATGAGGCAGCCTTTCCTGCCGGGGGCAAAGTGGCGGTCACCCCCCACGACCGGTCAGCAGCAGCAGTCCTCCCTTAAGAGATGGCGAGAGGAAGGTCCACAAGATTCCCGGCTGCCTGAGGCCCAGTGGCCACCTTTTCCACCTCAGCTACTCCACACCAGCCGCTGCAGCCGCTGCCATCTTGAAAAGCCTCTGTAAGGTACATTCCCCTCTCTAGTTTCTATGTGAGTTCCTTGAGGACAGGGACTGTATATTTTATTATTGTAGCATCAGTGGGTGGCCCTGGTGGGAGTCCAGTAACTGTTTTTTGAATAGATAGATGAATAACTGTATGATGATTAGAATTTTTTGAACATTTATGATCTCTTATACTATTCTCTAATGCAGTTATATCAAACAACATTTTACTATAGAGTTTGACTCTTACTGGGGAAAGCATTTGGTAGATCATGAAGTATAAGCTAAAAATAATTTTAAATGAGTTAGAAAATACTGATACCATAGACCTTATAAAGATTAGAAAAAAACTTATATGCAACTAGACTTCTGTATGTCTTCATTAAGCAGGATTTGATCCATATTTTCAGCTCTATGATGGCATTTTGTGTGGCTTTAGATATATCTATTGAATGGCTAGAAGTTCAATAGATATTGAAGTATTTTATTCTCAGGATAATTGAGACTAATTGTTTCTAAAAATTAAATCCTCCGGAGAAATGAATAAATAAAACCTCATGTTTTATGAATACCTGGGTAGATTGACTTTCTGTGTCAGCAGAGAAATATTTAATCTTAAAGAGAATGAGGGGAAAAAAGTAACATCTTTTAAAAATATAATCACAATTGTGTTTTTTATGAAAAACTCTTATTGGAATGCTGTATAGCTCCCCAGTCTTGTAGTTCAGTGAGATAAGATTCCTCTGAACATACAGTAATGTAAACTAACCTTGGTTAATAATGTTTACTTCATGGAATATTCGTTGAGTATTATAAATTTGTTATACTAGCTGCATAAAAACCCAGATTTGGATTTGATACAAACTATTTGTTTTGTAATGCTAGATACTCCATTTTTCATTACCTTGACCATGAATAGAACTCCTAGAATCTTCCATATACTTTCCAGGCAACCGAGCTAAACACTCAACTTAAAAGTTGCTGTTTTAATTGTGCCCTGTTTACTCCATTGGTGAAAGAGGGGTTCCTGCCCTAGAGTTTTGGGGATGGCTGAACACACAACACCTGACACTGACAGGCAATATTGACAGTGGTTTCTTAGTCACATATTCTCATAGCTGGGGGAGCAGGACACCACAAGTCATGCAGGGCCACTGGAGATGAGGAGGGGAAAGTTTACACTCAGGAGCAGAGTGGACAGCCAAGGGCTGGAAGAGGCAGGCTTCATAGTATCAGGAGGGCAGGGTACCCCTGGTTCCCATGGGAGGATGTGATTGGCTTGCTTGAACAATTCTGTGGATTGGCACGGAACTGAAACCTGCTACTCAGAGATAAGCAGGAACCATGTGTCTAGTGCCCATGATAAAAAAGGCTGGTTTGTCTACAGGACTTTATCTGTTGGAGCAGAGTGGGGAGGGAAACTTGCAGTTAGGCCATTCAAGGCCCTCCTGGTTTCACCAGATGTCAAAGCAGCTCATATATAATACAGCGCCTTCATTTAAAGCCTTACACCACAGTTGCTACTTGTGATTCAGACTTAATGTTCTCAGGTACACAGCTGAAATCATTTCTCATAAACACCAGAGACTTCGAGGGTGATACATTTTTATTTGTAGTCTAGGGACAGAATTTAGAAAGTGGCCTAAAGGTTGTTTTTCATATTCTAGCAACTCTCTCTGCATTTAGCTTTTAATATTTAGAAAATTAAAAAATATATCAATACTAAATATATAAGAATTATGTCTGACAATGATTAAATTTTTGAATTTATGAATGACTTATTTTAAATTGAATATAATTAATGATGTATTTTGTAGCAAACTGAATTTTTACTTTGTGAGGATTTGCATAGTTGGATTTCTTTTACATTGGTATTTTGGCCAGTTCAGGTTTGCCATTTGGTGGCTCATAGAAAAGCAATTATTTTAACTTTCTTAGTAAGAAAGAGTGTGACTTTGTATGTCCTTGTATACAGTAAAATTATACACTTCTTAAGTGCAATTCGTTAGTACATTCAAAATAATATTTCCCTTAATATATCAGCTAGATAGGACTCTAACTGAAGGACATTTAATTCTTTTTAATTTTAAAAAATTATTTATTTATTTATTTATTTTAACTTCTCAATATACATTGTAGTCAATTTTCATGACCCTTTACCTGTTCCTCTTACCCCTTTCCTCTCTCCCCTCCCCCCCACATCATATCTGTTCACTTGTCTTAAAAAGTTCAGGGAATTGTGATTGTTGTGTCATCTTTAATTTTTTTAAAAATTGAAACACGATTGTATGTATGTGTGGGGTACAGCATTGAATATCAATACCTGTGTGCAATATGTGATGCTCAAATCAGGATAATTAGTATATTCAACCTTACACATTGTAATAATTTTTTGTGGCCCTTTACCATTTTCTCATTAATCTTCCCTCCCCCTTTTCCACCTATGTTGGCCTCAGTTCTGTTCTCTGAAGAACATTAAATTTATCAAAAAATATCTCATATCTCACTAGATGGTTTTTACCATGTCCAATTTTAAGAAGAATCCTGGAAACTTCTAGTGGTACTTTTCTATGGATCAAGCTTTTTTACTCTGAAATCTACTAGATAGACTCTTCATCAACCCTAAGATGTTATGAATACTTGAGTATGACATTTTATTTTAAGTATTTGCATAGCATCTTATATTTGAAGATTGCTAACTAGTCAATAATGATTACAGTTTACCTGTAATGAACTTTTCATGATGTAGATTTGATTTGTTTTCCCAACAACTTAGATTCAGTGTGTGACTGTCAGAAGGAGGGTGGTTGGTTTAAAAGCACACAAAACGTTGTATTGCTACACCCAGTCTTTAGAGGTCCTAGGGTGCTGTTTATTCAACTGAATTGCAGTAAAGAAACCTTAAAATTTTGGCCTCAGAGAGAGATTTTGGGTTTCAGTGTCCTAATAGGACAAAAGGGAGTCCAGTCACTAGTTGGAGAATTGAAATGGTTTGTGGCAAAGTGGTGTAATCAAGATGGATTATAATCAAGACGGATTATGGTCCTGCAGGCAGGACACTTAGACCCACAGGAGGCATAAAGGATCAGATTGTGGTCAGGACATGGATTTGCAGAAAAGCTTAAATCAATTAAATTTATCTGCAGGTCCCAACTTAGACATTACCGCTTCATGGATGCCTTTCCTGCCCCTTCCTCCCACCTCTTAGGGTTGTGTCCTTGCCAAATGCCTTATCCTTGCTCTGTTGTATTTTATCGCGTTTTATTGTACGTGCTTACTTAAATATGTTTCCCTTGCTAGGCTATGAACTTCATGAGGGCAAAGACTGTAACTCTATTGTTTATTGTTCTTATCCCTATCCCTTAGCACAGTGCCTGGCACAATAAATATTTTGCCGAACCCTGGATGGAGGGAGAAGCGAGAGGAGGTATAAGAACCAGAGAATGTTCCTAGTGTGCTCATGAAGCAAATTGCTCCTATGTAGCCTCAGGCTTCCATAGCTGATGACCCTGAAGGGCATATTAGGCCTTAAAATTCCTTGAACTATTATATCAGGTTCTAATCTCTTGAGGGGAAACAATTTACTAAATCTTCCCGTTAGGCCTTGTTTCCCAGGATACCTCTTGCCCTGCGTCAACATGAGGGTCCATATGTTCTGTAGAGACTGGTCTTTAAATAAGGGCCTTGAGTAACTCCACATCATTGTTACCTTGTGGAGCATAGTCATGGGAGGCAAGGACTCTTGGTAGAGGGGTCCTGAGTATTCATCATCTGCAGAAAATGGATTCTCTTAATTGTGTGTGTTTTCAAGGTGTGTGGCCATCGTTTATTTTACAAATACATTGAGCGGCAGTTATGTGTCAGCTATTATGTTAAGTACTGGCTATTCAAAGATGAATAAAGTACAGCACTTACCTAGGAAAAGCTCAGGGAAAAGCAAATGTGTAAGCAAGTAACTATGATATGGGAGTTTTCAATGTTCCTATCTTGTTTTCACTTTGTATTTTGCACCATTCACTTTATATTTTGATGAGAGAAAATGATAGTCTATGTCTTAGCTTGGGTTGCTATAATAAAATGCCATAAACTGGGTGGTTTAAGCAGCAAACATTTATTTCTCAGAGTTCTGGAGCTTGAAAGTCTCAGATCAGGGTACCTGCAAGGTCAGGTTCCTGGTGAGGGCCCTCTTCCTGGTTCACAGACAGCTACCTTCTTGCTGTAGCCTCACATGGTGGAAAGAGAGCTAGCTAGCTCTCAGCCTCTTTTTATAAGGGCACTAATCCCATTCATGAGGACTCCACCCTTATGACCTAATTAACTCCCAAAGACCCCACCTCCACATTCTGTCACATTGGGATTAGGGTTTCAACCTATAAACTTGGGGGTGGTGGAGATGGGACACAAACATTTAGTCCATTGCATTGTCTGTTATATTCAGCCTTTATAAGTCAACTAAATGAGACAAGCCTTGAGGACTCTGGGTTGAGAGTCAGTCTACCAGCACTCTAAATGGAGTGGAGCCCTTGAGGTGGGGCCCCTGGGGTGCCTCCTTCTGATCCTACACTGTCTCCATTCTGCCTGCATGACCTTTCACTGGACAGAAGGGCTAGGAGTGCAAAATGGATATTGGGTCTTGGTGGCGGGGTTCCCATTTGTTCATTCAATCAGTTATAACTTACTGGGCTCTGAGTAGGGCACGAGGGATAGATCAATGAAAAAGATAAACAGGCATTTCCCTCCTGGAGTTCACACCCTCTGGAAAGTGCCTGCACATACTTGTAGTTGATGGAGGAACATGCAGTGTCCAGGGGAACTACGGCCATGTGAAATGGCCATAGAAGAATAACATGGGTTAGTTAGGTCTGAAGGAGCTATCACAAATCATTTCTGGACAACAGGATTGAGGGAGAATACATTCTTATTCATTGTTTAAAATGTTTGTATCCCACCTAGATTTTTTCTGCATGGGACTTTTTACAAGTAAATATACCACTATGCTGCATTCATTTTTTTTGAAAGATGACCGGTAAGCGTATTCTAACCCCTGACTTGGTGTTGTCAGCACCACGCTCTCCCAAGTGAGCTAACTGGCCATCCTTATATAGGGATCTGAACCCTTGACCTTGGTGTTTCCAGCATCACACTCTCCCAAGTGAGCCATGGGCCAGCCCTATGCTACATTCATTTTAAAGAATCTTGTCTAGTTCAAGTAAAAAATGAGTTGCTTTCTCCTTCCATGCCTTCCTCTCCACACATGATCCCATGATCTCCTTAGCCATCCACATATTAAGGGGCGTACCATTGGCGTGTGTATTCTGAATTGAGGTAGAAAAGAGTTCAAATCCCCTCTGCTACTCAGGAGGCAGAAGATGATCTAGGCATACACAAACAGCAAGAGTTCTCACTGGATATTGGTATTCAACCCCCTAAAACAGTGTGTGAATTGCATAGCCTACACTGAACTTTAGTTAATTCAGTTCTCTGCCTGAACTAAACAAAAGCGTTTGTGAAAGCTGCTTATCACAGAATGTTCTTAGAAGGGCCTGGTACAGATTTCCTATTTCAAGAACTACTCTTCTACCACATAAATAAAATTTTATCTGTAATTTTCATCTTTTCTGTTAGGAAATTGTTTTCTCCTTAGTGAATAAAATATCAAGAAATATATATAGAATATTGTTTAATTTGCTCCTTGCTTTCATTTTTCCTACAGAAAGTAAATTGATTCAGCAAATCTTATGGAATACTCCCTCAGGTCAAATTAGTTCTATGACATATTTGTTTTCCATTGAACTAATGTTCATAGCTAGAAACACCAAACCTTTATTTTAATGTTTATATTATTGACTTGTACAATTAAAATTGGGGGTTAGTTCATCTATTGTATATAATATACTTTTACATAAATGAATACATGAAATATCATAGTTTTAAAATAAATCATAGAATTTTAATATTGAATCATGTAACTCTTGGTTAATTAGACAATATCTGTATAGTGATGTGTTGCAAAGAGACATGCTATGTGATAAAATTTTAAAATGTTTTGATTTGTGTCTTTTGTTCTTTCACCTTTTGGAAGGAAAAACAGATATTTTTATGACTTTAGGTAAACTCTGAAATATAAATCCAAATAAATTAGTTGAAGAAAAGGTAAATTTTATCTTATTATGATGGAAATACGTTGTTATATAGATTCATTTGGACTATTCAGTCTAAGTAAAATCTGTAGGGCTGTGGTGTGGTGGGGTCTGATCAACTTAGCCAAAATATTTCAACTCAGTCTGAATATATGCTTAGAAAGTTCATTTATGCAGCTGCCATTGAACAATTATATTAAGCATTACATAGGAGATTGACAGATAGGTACACATATAGATGCATGCACACACACAGAAAATCAAGACATGGCCTTTGCCCTCAGAGATTATGTAGGTTACAGCTTGCGAAGGAGAAGGGAATACAGACAAATATGAGTTATAACATACAGCACACAAATAAATGTTGTAGGAGTGGAGAGCAAATTACTGTGCAATGTTACTGATTATTACTGGCTAAATTAGAGAAGGCTGGGTTGGAAAGGGAATGGAAGAAGGAATTTTGGACTTTTAAGTTGAAACAAGTTAAGACTTTGGGGATGAAATGAATGTATTTGTATGTGAAAAGGACATGCGTTTTGGTGGGCAAGGGGTGGAATGCTTTGGGTTGAATGTCCTCCTCAAACTTAATCCCTGCTGCACCTGTTCAGAGTGGGAAATCCTTTTGAGGTAATTGAAGGGTGGTAATTTTGGCCTTGAAGAGGTGGTTTTGATTCTGAAGACCATGCCTTAGTGAATGGGTTAATAATGGTGGTCAGGGTGTGGTTCTGAGGGCTTTAAAAGAAGAGCATATGAGAGGTTAGGCTCTCTCTGCTCTGCCATTGTCTGCCATGTGAGGTACCTGGGTCCCTGTCACCATCAAGACCCTCACCAGGTGTGATATTATTACATTTTTTAGCTAGATAATTTTCAGAATTGTGTGGAGGAGAGAGAGGTCATGGAGTGCAGTCTAGAGACACAGGCAGGTGAGAGATGCCGAGAGAGATGCCGAGAGAGATGCCAAGCCACTGGATGTGGGCCTGGAGAATGGCAAGTGTGGACGTCCCAATGAATTCTCATCAAGAGAGTATAAAGAGACTCTAAGAAATCTAGTTTTAAAATATTTGACTTTCTCTAGGATGAATCTTAGGATTTATAAGCTTGTGATACTTTCTGAGTCAAATTTTGGAGTAGTTTGAGTCATGGCTTGGTTTAGTTTTGTCTGGTTCCAGGTTAAACTTTTGGCACAGCATTGAAATAACATCTCCTACGAGGAAGCTTTCATATGATATATAGTAGCTCTTGAGAGTCATATATGTCAACGGGAACTGGAACTTCATAGGTATATTTTGAATTTAGCAAAGGATATACTATAAATAGTCATATGAATCTTTCATGATAGAGTGTCCTAAGTATTGTTTATGTGTACGTTTGTATGTAAAATGCATGCAATAAAATTAGTTGGAATATTATAATAATCTTTTCCGATTTGTAAGTCAAAGGAAGAACTGTAACTTATAGAGAAACTGTAAAACAAGAGAAATATGCTGCATTTCCAAAGTGAACTAGGAAATACTCCCACCCTCTTGCTGGTACTTGCTTTTGATCTCTTATGTTTATTTGGTAGTATTTCTTCAGTCCATGGTGGTGAGAGTGGTATAGTAAATTCACTTAAAAATCTTCAGCATTTAAAAGCCAGAGTAGAAAGCAAGAATGTAGGGTTGTAGTGGAGGAAGAGTTCAGATGGATATCACAGAAATTTCACATAACCTTGAAAATAATCCTAGCCAAGGGACTGCCACAGTTCAATTTCTTGTCAAGATGAAGAACTTCCTTCAGAAGAAATGATGAGCCATTATGGGAGAGCTGTATTCTCAAGTCTTAGTTTATTATTCTTTCTTAGGATCCTCAGAAATGGCAACCTAAAAACCCAACTAGTTACTGGTATCCATGCCCTTTCTGCCAAATTTACTGGGTTAAGGAATTAAGGATCTATATCAATGGAGGCCAAGATGAATAGTTTTGACCCAATCATTTCTCTAGTTCCATGAAATCATTAATCAATCAACCTCCCCCATCTGTCTGAAATTATTGTTTTGTCACTGATAGATTATTTCCTTGTATTATTTGTCCCCAACAGCATCTGCTATTTCTTTTCTCTTATTTGTTCAATGATGGTCTTTTCTAATAAACTGTAAGAGGCTATAACCATTTTGTCCTTGGGGTATGTCCAGAGCTTAACACAGTGTTCACCCCCATGCTAATGTACATTGTGTGTTTCAAAGGCAAGAGAGGGAAGATAGGGAGAGAGGAAGAAGGGAAGCTGGTTTTAGAGAGTAGAGGACAGGATAAAATATTATCACTTCAATTTCAGTTACAAATGTAATTATACTCACACTGTCCTTAAAATGAAAAAAACATTATCATGATACATTTTAAAAACAGTGCCTGGCACAATAAGTATTTGTTTTTCTTGAATGTTCTCAAACTTGTTCTTCATCCACTCAAGAAGCCATAGACAAGAAGGCTTTATTTCTTCATTTTGTGCTACATAGGTGGAATTAGTGACTGAAAATATCAAGGAGTATAGGGCATAACTCAGAAAGAACTTGGCTTAAGTCTTGATGTGTCCCTTGCCTCACTTTGCAGCTATAGATTGCCGAGGATGTGCACACATGTTATCCTGAATGGGACTCTTGAGAGAGAAAGATGAGTTTTATAAAATGTACTTCTGGTTCAATTTCAAGAGTTATTTAAACCTGCTTAAGATGTTACACAAATTCCTATAGGGTTTTGTGTCTTCCCCTCCCTCTTTTACAAACTTTTGTCTAACAGGGCAAAATTCTTATTTTCCTTCCACTTTGTAAAATTCAAGAAGAGCATATTTGTTTAAAAAAAAAAAAAAAAACTAACAAAGATCTCATTGCACATATCCATTTTCTAGAAATTTGATTAAAATTAATCCCCCAATTTCAGGGACTTATTATTTATATGATACTTTATTCTTGCCAATAAATGCTTTATTCTTGCAGATTTCCCAATCACTAATTAGGATGAAAGAAAACTGTCATAGAAATATCAAATTCAGTAGAAATGTCTAATGTCACTCAGAAATTTTTTTAAAAAGGAATTTCACATTTCTTGAAAAAGCCATTAGTCACAAGCTGTAATTTGTATATTTGATTCTGTCAGTGAATGCATTATTTGTCATTACTTTCCAGAGAGTAAAACAAAGGCCAAGTACAAAATTTTAGAAGTTTAGTAAGACTTGTGTTCTCACAGTGCCAGAAAATCTTCTCATTGTAAATATTCTTCACTGTAGCTATGACTTGACAGATCAGTAGAGTGCAAAGCCCATTTCACAAATATTTGGATGTTTAGGCCCTAGGAAGAAATGGCACCTGTTTCAACTCCAAATGCAGAACCCAAATAAACAGCAGAGTCACAGCACAGAAGATGGCTTGTTTTTATTTGTGAGCCAAAAGTAAAGGGAAGATTAGCATTCTACATACCAGATTTGCTGGAAAGCTGATTCAGTTGAATTCCCAGTCAAAATAAAAGCAGGAAAATGACACTTATTTGGTCGAGGAAATAAAGGGAAAGAAGGAAAAGTGACAGAATCATAGTTAGATTGGCAGAAAGGAGCTAATGAGTCCCAGCTGTATTTAAAAGAAAAGCTTTAAGGTTTCTGAGCCTCAGTAGTGATGGAAGGAAGGAAGTTGGGACAATTCATCTAACAGGCATGCCAAATGAAATACATTTGTTGTTTGGCGAAGAATCTGGAATATGCCACTGAATACCGTTACCTCATCTTATAAGTTTTAACTAAAAATACACACACTTTTTACACACTCATAGATAACTCACTTTGATATGGATTGTACTGATTTGAAATTCAGGCACTACATGTAGGACTCTTAAATAGAAAATTGGAACTGATTTCATTCCTTGTGGAAGTTTTCTTAAAAAGTAAAAATGGAAATCTAAATTTAAAACGCTATCTTTTTTAAAGCAAGAACCCCCCAAATTAGATTTTTTTATGATGAAATTCCAGACGCTTTCAGATACTGAAGATGCTTCAGCTCAAGAAACATTTATGTTGAGCGTCTGTTTATGGATAAGCCCCCTTCTAGTTAAAAACTGTATATTAACCTAATATTTACATCATATTTAATTTATTTAAAAACTCCCTAATGTTATGGAGATAATGTAAGCTTAATGTGAATTGTAATTTTTCTCAGTAGTTTATACCATCATGACTACTAATTCTTGGTCATTTCTTTAAACAATTTACAGAGTGTCTAAAATTCCCTTTAAAGATCTTTACAATTTATGTATATGCACAATTTTACTTTTTCTCCATGTTCTTCTGGTTTTCTTTTTTTCAGGTTAATGATTGGATATTATTAGAGATGACCCTCATAACTTATTTTAGGTCCTGACTATTGTTGGAGTGGAGACTTTTTTCTTACTCAGCCTATTGCATGGGGACCTTGTGGCCACTCTACATATTCTTCTTGAAAGTATAGCACTTTACTTAAAAAATTAAAAATATTGGCCTTTCCAAATTATTAATTATCAACGTTGAAATCTAAACTTGAGTTAATAAACATTCTTGAATTCTTAGTTTTGGTAACTCAGAGGATATACAATCTAGTTCTATGTGCAAATGTTACATGATTATCATCATATATTGTTTTTCCAATTGGAGGTAATGTTTTTTTGTTGTAAACATTTGAAGGGTGCTCCTGAGTTCAGGTCTAAAACCATAGAATTAATGAAGCTAAATGGTTCAGGGATCATATTTCTCGGCCTTAGCAATAAGTGAATTATTGAAAAGCAGGAAGATGCTGGGGTATCAAACTAGATCTAATTGTGATTATTCAGATAGAGAATGGGCTGAAAGTTTCATATTGCTAATTAATACCATAAACCAAATTGTTGTGGATATGCTTAAGAGAACAAAAAGCATCTTCATACCACATAGAAGAGCCATTTAGAAAAATGAACTTGCACAGTTCTGTTTGTTCATTAAAATATGTTCCCTAGAGACCTTTTGAATAGACGAACAAATGAGCTGAATAGTCCTTGTTAAGTAAATGATTGAGTGAATGTCGTTCATCTAGTTTGAATTACCAGTATGAAATCATATTGCACTAGTTGGGGTGGGCTCACTGTTGTAAATAACGATTCCCCCCAATCCAGTCTCTTAACTTAAAAAAATCGTATTTCTTTCTTAGGTCACACCCTAATATGGGGGATGGAGGTGTGAGAGTGGAGGAGTTGTCTGCTCAACATATTAATTCAGGGATCCAGGATTCTTTCATTGTCTGTCTCTGCTAACTTCCCTTCAAGTCCTTGTCTTCCACTCTTATCAAGCGGTGGACAGGAAAAGGGAAAAATCATGGAGGATCTGCATAGTGGGTTTCTTGTACAAGCCAGGCCTACTTCTGCCTACATTCCACTATGTGCCCAAGAGAAAAAGGAAACAGACTTTGGTGAATACATAGAATTCTCTTCCACAAGCATTTCTTAAAAGATTTTGTAATTCATAACTTTCACTAATTAAAACTGAGCCATATCACTCGTTAATCCATGTAACTCAGGTTTTACTACTTGGATTAAGTAATTACTTAGCGGAAGTGTTGAATCAATTTGTAATTCTGTGATCATCAACATAGGCCAATTTCACATTGGCTGTAAGCTGAAGGGTCTGGAAATCCCTGTGAATTATTTATTTTACTTTTGTAATTAGAAGTGACTCTTAGGTGCATTGCAACACATCAGAACCAGAAACCAGCAAGATTTGATGAGCAGAGACAGGTGGCTTCTCATAATGAACCTGATATGAGGAATTTGAAGCAGTTCAAGAGCTGCACTGGCTTCTAGGTGTTCTCATTCCCAAAGTCAGACTTCAGTTACCTGCCAAAGTAAAGCCTCATCAGAAAACACCTTTAGCCATTTATGCTGTTTAGGCTTCCAAAGGCTGCTGTGTAGCGTTCGTGGCAGGATTTCCTTCTGGGGAGAAATGATTGATCTTCTGCAGTTAGTCTTCTATTTCCACATTGCTTCTCTTCTGAGTGTTGCTAGCTGTCTTTTTCCTCAGTTCCTTCATAGCCCATCTTGCATACTCTCTAGTCATACAGAACAAGAACTCTGGAGAACTAATTGCTCCATGGCTGCAGCAAAGGCCTTAGTACCCGGTGGAAACAATTGTGGCCTAATGAACTGGCAATGTAAAACCTGTGCTGCCCACTTAATAACATTGCACACATCTCTAAACTTTGCCGGGTTTGATCAAATAGTTTGAAAATCACACACTAAGTACTCGAATTTCATTTACTAGGTGGGATAGCTTTTGTCTTAGTCTGTGTAGGGGCCAAGTAAAGGACTTCTTCCCCTTTTGCTCCCTGAAGGTTTGCTGGAAATGAATTGTTAGAGTCAGATTAGTAGGAAAAAAGGGAAAAACAAATTTATTTTAACATGCATGGGGGAAAAACACAGGAGAGTGATTACCTCAATAACAGAAGGAGGTCCACATGATTATATACCCATTTCACAGGGTAGGGGGACATGGATGGAGATTGTAGGCAATTCTTTTGAGGGGTAGTAAAATGTTTATTAGGGTGAATAAATGGACCCAGGGGATTCATAATTCTCTTTGGAATTTGATATTACTTTGTGAGGAAGTTCATCCAAGTGTGTTTACATTCTTTAATTTTCTACCTGTGATAGATAATCAAATTTCAGGGAGGGGGATGGGAAAGCAACTGTATTCTCTTTGGCAGGACTGATCTTAAAGTAGATAAGAGAATGTCATGGGGGTATTGGCCACAAAGAATTATTATGTTTTGTAATGATAAATATGCTAATAATCCTGATTCAATGATCATATATTGTACACAAATACTGATAGTCAACTCTGTACCGCACAAAAATGTATAATCAATTGTTTCAGTAAAAAAAAGTAAAAGGAAAGCCAAAAAAAAATTATATATATATGTATATATAAAAAATCTCTGCAAGATTTGCCACGACTTTCACAATTGTCAAGATTCATCAAATAAAACCCATGGATAAAAATTAAGAAAAAAATAAAGAGAATGTCAGAGTAAAGCCTCTTCTAGCATCTGCTGACCTTCCAGGGCCTTTAATTTAAAATAATCACTGTACCAAGGTGCCATATTTTGTAATGAAATTTTCTGCATTCCTTTACTTGGGATGCTCAGAAACCAGGGCCTGAGTCAGAAGCTGTCAGCGCCTCGCAGGGCACTGCAGCTGTAGCAGATGCAGCAGCGGTCACAGTGGCCTGGCCCTACGACCGTGGGAGCTGCTGTTGCTGGGGCTGCCCTGGTCAGAAAGCAAGGCAAGTATGCAGCTCCTGTGGACACTAAATTGAGTCCAGTAGATGTTGATTCTTTGCATCTAATTCTTTTGAGGCATACCCATCTGATTTCTGTAGTGTCCACATGAGTCCAACTCACTTTAAGGTTGTCTCCTTGACTCTAGGCATTCCTCCTTGCAATCCAAACTCTCAGTGCACTGAACTTACACTGTAGCTAGGGAGACCAACAAAAGCCAATAAACAAATAAATATGATTCTTTTAGGCAGTAATAAATGCTATGTAGGGTAAGACAGGGTAATGTATAATAATTGCGGGTGTCTTGAGAATCCATACAGCTTTGCACTTGGATGATTTTACCATTTCTTTTTCCTTCTCTGAATTAGCCTGCTAATCTCAACAAGTTAATTTCTGAGCACTCTTCAAAACAGTCTCTCTCTTCCAGCAACTTAAAACTGTTTGCAGTTCTCTGAATTTGATTTGCTAACTTCTATTTTTGGGCCTTTGCATGTACCATCCCTTGAGTAACAAGTGTCCTGTACCTGTTCCTAGTCAATCTTTCTCCTGTTCCTACTTCAAAATCTGGTTCAAAACTCACCTTCTCCAGGAACCTTTCCTGTTATATTTTTCCCCATCTTCAATTGCCTGTATGAGGGTACTTCAAGAAGTTCATGGAAAAATTGAATTAAAAGATAATATGAACTTTTTGAAGACCCCTCGTATTTATGTCAACTACACTATATTAAACTAATTTGAACCAAATTCTATATTATCTTAAAAATGTTCTCAGGTCTCTTTTAATGTTCTTTATTCAACATTACTTTCCTGGCTCTAGATGCACACATTGGACATAAATGTTGGAATGACTGGCAGAGCCACATAGGAAACTCCAGGGCCCTGTAGCAAGCAAGACTCAGTAAATGTTACCTGGTGCCTGAGGTTTGGAGTGAACCACTTCTTCATGCCTTATATTAGTTAACACAAGATCCCTGGTTAGGTCACTAACTGGTTCTGTGATCGCTGGCACTTCCCATCTTAACTTTCTCATATATAAAATAAGAAAGTTTTAGAAATGAACTTCAACATCTTTTCTAGCTTTAATATAACTTAAAAATATTAATATAGTACCTGGGATAACATTTGTTTTTGTTTTTCTCAATTGTTTAAGGAAATACAACATAACTTCCAGAATTCCATGTGTGGAAAAGAAACACTTCATTCTATAAAGCAAAGAAAATACTTGCCTTTCAACATTTAGAGTGCAGGGGAAGCAGTAGGGTGCTGGATATAAATGTAAATTCCCTTATTCCTTCCCTAATCATTCAGAGTCATTGTCAGAGGTTCAAAAAGCTTGTATTTAAACAATCAATCCTGGTAATTATTATAGGCATGATATAAAATAACTTGATGTAGATATTTTGGAGTAAAAGAAAGAATTGATTTACTAGATTATAAGGCAAATCAATAAGAGGAACTAATTTGATTTTCTATCAACTAGAACAACCTTGGCACTATTGATGTTTTAGACCAGGTAATTCTTTGTTTTTGGAGGGCTGTCCCGTGCACTGTAGAATGTTTAGCAGTTTTCAGCTTTTACCCACTAGATGCCAATCCCATCCTCCAGTCAAGAGAATCAGTGTCTCCAGAGATTGTCAAGTATCCCCTGGGAGGAAAATTGCCCTTGATTGAGAACCACTGAACTAGAACATGTTGAAATCCATATAGAAGAGTTGAAATATGTAAATTACTATAAATATTTTATGTATGCATTGTATAAAATGTTCAGAGTCTAACAATATTCAAATTTACAAGATAAAATTATAGTAATAAAAAGAAATAAGCCAATTATATAGTATGTAGGTTGGTCAAGGGATTTTTGGATAAGTTTATTAAAACTTTATTTTTTGAATTAAGAAAACCTAGTCAATTCTAATGAGAATTTTTAGTTCTTTCTTCACTTACAGGTCAGGTCAGGAGGTCACTGGCCATCCCTTGGGGTCAGTAGTTGGGTCACACAGCTCTTCCTGCTGACCTCGGGCTCACTGAGTATCTGTGAGACCAACAATAGCCACTCTTGTAGTAATGAAAGCAAGTGTGCTAAATTGTGCAGAGGGGAAGAGCTTGTTCACAGAGAGCCTTTAGGTGGTAGTGGCTTGTCCGTGACAAGTTGAAGCAGGGCTAACTTAGATATAAAAATATAAAGTAAACTAAAGTCTCCTCTGCTTTTCTTTACTTCAATTTAAAGATAATTTGGCTTCTATATCCTTAAAATTGAATAACATAAACTTGTGATAATTTTTATTGCTTTGGGTTAGAGATGGCCAATTTCTGAGGCAATTTGGCTTTAATAGTTTGCTCTATTTATAAATATAACCTAAAATTTTTGTTTGAGTTTATTTTGCTAATTTACATTACTAAAAATAAACAATAGAGATGTTCTTCTCTTCAGCTTTGCATATATACTTGATTTGGGGGAGCTCTGATATGAGCAATGGGATTATATCTTTGCTTAGACCTTTGATTACTCATAGATGTGTCTTGACTTTATGTTAAAAAAATCAATATTAATTTCTATGTTAGAACATAAGTTAGAAAGAACAATGTAGATTTTGGGCCTCGTATTTAAACTTTAGTCATGGTTAATAAAACTATATAATAATGTAATAACATAATATAATAAACACTAATAATATAATGTAATAAACACTACTTCTTTCCAAGCATGGTGTCTTTTATGGCTTTTCTATTTAGTATTCTAAGAGAAATTAGTTTTTCACAGTTTAAATTTTTGTTATTTTGTACTTTGACCTTTTTGAAAGTATATGATTTTCAACATTTATTTTATGCTGTTTGTACTTTGGTAATCAGTTTTATATCCTACCTCACCAACGATCTCTTGGTTCTGATTGCCTTGTTATTTTATGTAGGTTATTCTATTTCTGATGCTGATATGGCTATTTACTTTAACACTTTCGGTGCTCTCAGCTAGCTCACGAATATTCTTCTGTTCCTGAGGATTCCACTTTTCCACTTCCAAAATGCTAGAAATGGGTCCCAATGTTGGTAATACACTAAATCTGCTCCTTAGTCACATTCCAGCCACATGTTCAGAACCATGTCTTGTGAGTTTAGAATACCTAAGATTGGGTCCTTTTGCTGACAGTTTTCTTCACAATTCATGTCCTTTAAAGCTCTTTCTTTTTCTTATCATTCATTCTGTTCTGTGAACCCTGCTGTAATACTATCCAATTACTTAACTATTCTCCATTGTAGTTATTTAGAAGAAAACCTGAGTGAGCTGGTGCAGTGGAGGCAAAGACCTAGCAAAGGGTGATGGGCTTGGGGTCCTGCTGAGAAAAGTGGGGTGCAGAGGACTCCCTGCCATATGTATCATTCTCATGCATGTCTCTACTGGTGAAGACAAGTGAGAACTGACTGTACAAATTATCTTTTTATTTCTTTAAAAAATTGTCACCAGAATCACCACTATCAGCATTGGAAGCATTGGATTAGATTGTAACACATTTACACACCTGAATAATACGTTCAATTGGACCTGTGACAGTCATTTTAGATTTAGTTAAAGCCTCATGTGCTGGAGAATATTTGTTAAGGTAATCTTGCTGTTCTCTTTTTTCATGTAGAACGCGTCTTATATTTTCTTTTATTTCTGTTCATTATCTTCTCTATTTTGAAGTATCATGAAAAGTTTTAGCATGTTTAATAAAGAGGGAATTTTCCTTGATATTTAGTAACATTGGAAGTCTGTTTTTATGAATCATTCCACTTACCACAGAGTTGCTTCTAGGCATAATAAAATACATACTATGTAAATACATAATAAAATACAATGTATTCATAAGAATGTCATTAATAGGCAAAGTCTTTGTTAATCAAGGAAGCAATATTAGGTTGTTATAAGAAACTGTGTTAACATTGGATGCTTACAGGGAGGGCAACCAGATAACTAGGGACAGGTGTGATAAGGAAAGTTTTCAACATACAAGAAAAGTTGGTGGAAAAATAGAAATGAAAGGTAATATGAATCTTTCATGAACTTTTTGAAGACTCCTCATATAACCATATGTTCCTTTTCACTTTTGAACCTGATGACTTTTAAAAAAAAAGTGTTAAAACTTTAGAACTTAGGGTAGTATTTTCTTTAAACTTCTCAAGCTAGTTCCCTGCAAAACCGTCCATAAATCATTGATGCACAATACAATGTATGTACTTTTATTACTCAACTGATCACATTAAATTCCAGAAATTGTCCATATTTCTGTCTCTTTTGTAGAGAGTCTTGAGGGTAGAGCCATGACTCATTCTTCTTTGTACCCTTGGAGCCCAGATTTGCTCCAAGAATATTGTAAATATTTAATAGATATTTATGAATGAATAAACATCTTGTTTTTTATGTTTATTTCTACCCTGACTTATTACCATTGTGCTGCATTCTTAAAATATTCGGAATAAAGGAACATGCAGATTTTGATAGTATTTGCTAGAAATTCTTAATGGGGAGAGTTGGAGGCATCATGGAGAAAATGCTTAATTTGTTTTTCTCATTTGACTTTAAACCATTGCCATTCATAGGAAGGCACAGAGATTGGTAAACATTATAACAAAGATATCTCCCCTAACCCCAGCTCTAAAGCATTTTTGTAAGCTAAAATGTAAAATTTGTTTTGTTTTTTAAATTTAAATTTTCATAAATTTCCATGGGGCTGGACGTTACAAAACATTTAAATAGGCTTATTCATTGAAAGAATCAAAGAACTAATGTTACAGAAATATACAGGGAAAAGTGGTCTTATAGAGCACAATTTATTTTTTTCATTAATTCAACAGGTGGTTTGTCAACATCCATGTAATTTTATATAGAAGAATTTGGGGGCTTTAGCTCTGTAGATGATGGCATGCCAGTTATGTCCATGCCTTTGATCCTGTGTGTGCTTCAGTGCCAGGCACGGCACAGTGCTCCATGCAGGGCTCTGCAGCAATGGCCCTATGGCTGTGTGCTCAGGGCCAACCAGCTGGTTTCACGTGTCAGCGATCACTTCCCGTGGGTATGAACAGGCAGCTCTACTTGTAAAAGATGTGTTTTATATACCTGGTGGCTGTCTCGTTACCAATATCTTATCAGACTTCTTAAAAGACAGGTTGGTGATTTAAAAAGAAACATGCAATAAAATTGCAGCAACTTTTTAATTTTGTTTCAGCTGATTATAACTAAGATTATATGTCAAGAGCAGCAAGAGTATTAAAATGCTTTTGAATTTATTACTCTCTCTCTCTATGTACACGTCATACGTATTGTCCTCAAAGTGTCCTTGAGGAGTTTTGAAATAAGACAGGTGGATATATTGGGGAAACCCCACAGGAAGCACCAAAAGTTATTTTGTTGACTAAATTATGGGACAACTTGACTCTCTGCACTGTTCTCTGGAGGTCATCTGCCAAGGATAGTTTCCTAAGCTGAGTTAATTGAAAATTATGATCTTACCGGTGTATGCTCTTTGGATTTCAGTTGTCTTCACTCATATTCTTCAATGAGCCTTGTTCTTGAAGTTGTAAGATTTTTTTAAATCCCAGTAATTTTTGTTGAGTCAAAATTCATTTTATGCACTTTCATCTCAGTTTCTTCATCAATTGAGAATATCCTTAATACACAGCTCCTCTCTTCCTTTGGTCACTTTGCCCTTCCTGGGAATGCCTTGTAAGTTCTTCAACTACAGGAGCTATATGCAAGGCATATATTGGGTCACAGACTCCTTTGAGAATCCAGTGAAAGCTATAGTACCTATACATGGGAAAAAGTACATATGCAAACTTTTGCATGTAATCTTAGGGGATTAAAAGACTCGCTGGAGTGCATGTAAGAACCCTTGATCTACAGTTCACTGGCAACAAGAACTGGATGAAATGGAGTGAATTTTTGTTTTGTTTCCTGCTATTTTCCTGTTTCTGTGTGATTTACAGTTAAAATCCTGAATTATCCTTTTTTTCCATATCCCTTATCCTCTTAAATCCCCAAATAGGCCCTAGTTTTGGCTTTTCAACAGATGAATTTGCTTTGTAGTTGGTGTAGCAATACCAACATGGTATAGAAATACCAACATGGTATAGATTTGGGGCAATTCCAAAAGAAACCATCAGTGATGGCAAATTTGGATGGGAAGCCAGATTTAAAATCACTAACCGATGAATATTTTCATGGCTTGCTGTTTGACTATTAAGAATTAAACATTTTAACTAGTTAATTTGGTTAGAATATGACATAAAGCTTGCTATGGTATTCCTTGGTTTTCACAAGGCACACGAGTAGGCATGGAAAAAAAAATCAAGCCAGCTCCAGTTTTTGAGTTGTCCTCATTTCTAGTTCAGGGAAGCCTACTTCAAAAGCTGGGTCTAAAAAGTCATTAGCTTTTATCTAGAACAGACAACGTGCTTGAGAAAGCTCCTTTAGTTTTTTGTTTCAGTTGACATTGACACACTGGGTTAGACTTGTCCCAAAGCACCGTGTCTAAAGGCCTTCCTTTATGTGGTTCTAATTGGGATTCTTTCTCAGGAAGGTCAAATTAGAGCTCCTGCATTTGGAGCTACAGTACTGGAAGTTGACAGCATCAGCTCAGTCTGCCTCTTGAGACATTTCAGACAG
The DNA here is from genome assembly GCF_027409185.1 of Cynocephalus volans. Taxonomy (NCBI): domain Eukaryota; kingdom Metazoa; phylum Chordata; class Mammalia; order Dermoptera; family Cynocephalidae; genus Cynocephalus; species Cynocephalus volans. The sequence goes on along the minus strand of NC_084468.1, from coordinate 95,283,020 downwards.
CCACTTAGAGTTTGTTCCTACAGACTTTTGACAAATGGCCTTACTCTGACTGTGTACCTAATAGACAGTTTTTATTTTCCTTCTGCATCCATGCCAAATCTGTGTTTTGTCCTTAAGCACCTTATTTCTGTTTTTCCCTCTTTGCCTTTGCCTTTTGTTTGACATGATTCAATTTGTTCAAAAGCATTTGTCATTTTTTTTGTTTATGTATTACATCTAGCATATTTACATATCAGTGCATGGCTTAACCAAATTTGTTCTATGTGAGTGAGTGAAACAGAACTTTGAACACGTGAATTGTTCTGTTTGTCTGTTGATGAAGGTAATGCTTGATAGATTAGACTGTGATCATTTATATTGAACATGGTAACAACAAAAATTAATTGATTAGCAGCAACAGGATATGATCTAAGTGTCCTTCAAAAAATTCACTCATTCGTTAACTACATCCCATGTACCAGGATCTTTGAAGAATTATGTTTAATGCATTAATTTTAACTTTATTTCTGTAGTATTTTGGTACACAGATTTTCTAGGATCCCATTTTGGGTAGCTTTGAAACAGGAAGCTTTTATAAAGATTTTAAATTGCCTCATACATCTGAGTTCAGTTACTGGAATTTAAATACCTTACAGTGTCCTTTTAAAATCCTGTTATTTTAAAGCCTGAGAAGTAATTTATGACTATGAAAATAGGAGTGATAAATTGGAGACCAAAATATGTATTGCTTTTTCCCCAACAGCCTCTGAGGGATAACAGGGGAGGTCAGACAACTTAAGTCTGTTTCTCTGTCTTGGGTTCTGTAGTGTTCTTATAGAAGAAGGAGAGGAATTGTTTCCAAACAATGGAAGCAAAAGTGCCAAGTAACTCTTATCTGCAGGTACTATAAAGTTTGATTAGCTTTATGCTCTCTTGACCAGAGTTGCTTAAAAAGGGAATATTTAATGTTATGAATATGCTTAACACCCCAAACATCTTGCCTGACTTGCTTTGAAATACATTGTTATCAGAACTTCCTTTGTGGTCAGAGTGATCCAAGTTTATGTATGGGGTTGGGGGAGAAGTAGAGGCTAAGAGAGGGTATAATAGGATCCTTTCTCCCCCTTGCTAGCTACAGATACATTTGCCAGGCCCTTCTCCCTTGTCCACTAAAGAAAGATAGAGTGTCTAAATGTAAGAAAGGATTTCTCCTGATTGAAATCTCAAGAGTAGGGAAGTTAAATTAAAAGAAGAGAAAGACTTTCTATATACTTTGCTTCAGCTGACATGGCATGGGATTTTAATTCCTCAGGGAAGATGCTTTTTCATTTTCTGCTGATGATTTTATTTTCTTATTTGTATCTGCTTATTGAAGACTATCTTGAATGCTTTCTTTCCCACTCATGTTCAGTGGTGTCTTCATGTTCTTGTTGATGAGGGAACTGCATCAGGTATGGGGATGAACAACTGTCCTGCCGAGGTCTCCGGTAAGTCTGTCTGTGTCCCAGTCATGGCCACAGCCACACTGCATAGTCCCTAACTTGTTCACAGCCACACCGCATAGTCCCTAACTTGTGCCACATTCTGCAGCAATCCCCTCTCCCCTTGAGCTTTGGAAACACCTAAAGTTTGTATGTATGCTGCGTGTGTGTGTGTGTGTGTGTGTGTGTGTGTGTGTGTGTGTGTGTGTGTGTGTGAGAGAGAGAGAGAGAGAGAGAGAGAAAGAGAGATTTTAAGAGTTCTTGAGTAGTAAAGGACCTCATGAAGTGACCTTAGGTAATACTGTACCTAAACTGTATAAAGACAGATGGTGGTTTCTATGTCGTATTCCTAAAGATTCCCATGCATAGAAATTCCACATCTCCCTGGGAAGCCTTTAATTGCCTCTCACACATAAAATATATTTAACCTAGATTTGATTTATTATAATGTTGATTTTCAAAATCCCTGCAATATTTCTAGTTTGAGAATAGATTATTTTTTAATTTTCTTGCTTCTCTTTTAACTTTCTGTTTGCCCAGGTATGCAGTACTGGTTTCCCATTGCTTAGGGGCAGGGCCCATGTATTAGTAGTGCAGAGTCAGGTAGGTCTCCCTCAGGCACTGTATGTGCTTGTCAGCGAGCTACTTCCTCCTGGGTTTCTGCTTCCTCATCTGAAAGAGGGCAGGGACACTTACCTAAAAATGTTGTAGTAAACATGAACTGAGCTAAAGAGTATGTGGTATTTGCTACACAATAGGACACTTGGTAAAAGGTAGCTATTGTTTGGTCTTACACTTTTTGTAAGTTTCCTTGAATTTGCAACCAGGATGAGCATATAAAAGACAGTCAGTGTTAGTTGAGTAATTATTGGTTGTAAACATAATTAAATATGTATAAATTCTACTGAACCAATATCAACTCTTTTTTCTAGCATTTCAAATATTATGTGTTTTCATAAAAATCATTCAAGGAGTATGTTTTTGGTGACTGCTAAGTTTCATTGGGAAGGCAAGTGGTAAAATACGTGGTTATTCTCTGGTGGCGTTTACATTTGCAGTAAGAGACAGCAGAGCTCTCTTTGTGAAATGTTTCCCTGTGGCTCAGCACCTAGCTGTCCAAATACTGTAAGTCTTTGTTTTTCTTTATTGCTGCTGTTGTTTTATTTTTATTTTTTATTTTTTTAATGTGTTCCTGATTTTTTTATTGAGGTATAATTTATACAACCTAAAATTCACTATTTTAACCATTTTAAAGTATACAGTCCAGTGGCTTCCAGTACATTCACGCTTTTGTACAACCACCTCCATGATGTAATTCCTGACTATTTTCATTATACCAAAAAGAAACTCTGTACCCATTAAGTAGTTGTTGTTTTAAAAACACGTTTAGAGCGTGGCAGGTTAGTGTTGGTGTTATAATACTGGCCAGCCCACCAAAAAAAAAAAAAAAAAAAAAAAATAGATGAAAACACCTTTAGAGTACTTTTTAAATGCTAAAAAGTACTTAGCACTAAGTACATTCACATTGTTGTGCAACCACCACCATCATCATACCCTTGTCCCTGGTAACCACCATCCTACTTTCTGTGTCTATGAATTTTACAACTGTAGGCATTTCATATGAATGTAATCATACAGTCTTTGTCCTTTTGTGACTGGCTTATTTCACTTAGCAGAATGTCTTTATGTTTCATCCGTGTTGTAATATGTGTTAGAATTTCCTTCCTTTTAAAGCTGAATTATATTCCATGTATATGCCACATTTTGTTGATTTAGTCATCCATCCATGGACACTTGCGTTGCTTTTGGCTATTGTGAATAATTCTGCTATTTGTGTTTTTTTCCTATTGAAATATAATTGATAATACATTTTTGTGGGGTTCAGAGTTAACTATCAATACTTGTGTACAATATGTGATGATCAAATCAAGATAATCAGTATATTCATGATTACATTATGTAATCATTCTTTTTGTGTTTTTTAAATTGAAACATTGATTGTACATATTCAGTGTGGTGTACCACACTGAATATCAATAGCTGTGTGAAATATGTGATGCTCAAATCAGGAAATTAGCATATTAATTATTACAATACATAATCATTATTTGCATTTTTAAAAATGCCATAATTAGGCACCATTTAAAGTAAAAATTTCTGCTTCACTATATGAAAAATATACCACTAGCATGAAAATACTGGTACTTTTACATTTATTGTTATCAGGGAAGAATAATTTTTAAGGAAAAAGTAATAGCCCTATGTACTTTAAAGTGTAGGGTACTTTATTTCTCATAGTTCCTGTGTCTGAATTTTGTCTGTCCAGTGATAATTAAATAATGCTGATGACTTTGTGAAATATAAACCCACCAGAATTCAAGTGTAGTTTTTGAACTCCAGTAATGGTATCCTGATAAGTTAAGTTTTGCCTCACTGGTGTTTTGTTACAATGAATATTGAGGATTGTTAATCTTCTCTTGGATTTATTATTGCGGGGTTTTTTTTCCCAGTTATACATACACTTGAAATTAAGAGTCTCTCCTTCCCCTTTAGTGTAGGGTAAATGCCACTTTCTTTTGATTAGAAAATCGTGCTTTCTCTTGAAAATTACCTGCTCATATAGAGAATTGGAAAACATGAAGTTGCAGCTCTTCTGGACACATCGTTCCATCTAGGAACATCATTAGGTAATATTGGACTAGATCTAGTCAAGGATTCAATTAAGTGGAAGTTTAGCAATGAACTTAGAATTGTCAGCACAAACACCTTTTTATGCAGTTAGCTTTATCCGCTGAATAGTGACCATTTCTTTACTTATGACCTATATTGCCATAAAAGATTCTGTTTCTCAGAATCAACAAGAGTTTAACCAGCATTGGAGTAATCGAAAAATAAGTCATGTATCCCAACTGGGTAAGATTTTATTTCCAATATTTCTAGGATTCCTAGGGACAACTTGGAGGACTTCTTGTAACCAGTGGATACTAACTAAAGAATTTTTGATGTTATTGCTGGACTTTAAATTTTGTTTTTTAGCAAAATCAAGAATTTTTTAAAAATATGGTTACTGGATCTATATGGGCCTTACGTAGATCATTTCTCCCCTAAAGAATTTTAATAAAATAGTAATGCTGAAACTCTACTGGGCATAAGGTAATTGTTCTGTCCTTATATTGTGGTTAACGTCGTCACATTATTATGGGAGAGTTCAGAGAATGCCAACTATGTCTGGTATCTTAGAAGAGACCCTAAATGGTCAGCAGTCCTAGAAGGTTCTTTCTAATTATGAATACATCTTTCATTAGAGCATTCGTTAATTTGTAGGTCAATTTAGCAGGATAGAAATGACTTCTGTTAACATTTATACATTTTTTTTAATTGAGGGGAAATTCACATAAGATTAACCATTTAAAAACACAATTCAGTGGCATTTTGTACATATGTCACAATGTTGTGAAAATTATACATTTTTTTTACCAAGTGCTAAATAATATTAATATCTATGTCATTCTTAGAAACCATTTTTGCCAAGTTAAACAGCTTTAAAAAAGATTTCAGATTTCTTTTTGCAGGTCATACCTAAATAATTTTCAACCAACCATAATAAAAGTTAGGAAAATAGGGACTAATATCTAATAATTGTGTTCCCCTGAATTTGCAGAGCTAATGTTTGGAAATATTAAATTAATAAATGAATAGAAAACATAATCTACTTGCTCAAAGTTTCAAGGAATATAATCTCAAGAGTAAGCAATTTCTTTAACAAGAGATTCAATGATAATTGGTATGTAGCGCATCTTGATATCTAAAATTGATCATTCATGGCAGAATGCTAAAGAATATAAATGCATATATAATATATTCTGGTAATAAAGCTTGTCATTAGATGTAAAGTTCCTATTTTGAAGTTTAATTCTTACAGAAAAAGTTGTTTTCCCCACTTTAACTCTAGATGCAATTTTCCTGTCTTATGAAACTGCTAATTATATTAATGTTTCTTATTTTTGAAACATGCTGTTAAAATAAATTAGATGGCAGCAAGAAATTTTTCACCACATCTCTATATTTCTTCTTCCCCTTCATGCCAACTGAAATAGAAATACTTGCTGTGTAACATCCCTGGGGGTCATTGAATGTATAAATTCCCATCTTCTTGACAGACTAGAAATTATGATGCCAATTTTTACTCATCTCAGAAGTACCCTTAGGAGGTATTACTTGATTAACTAGACAGGAGAGAACTGCCAAAGACCTTAGAAACTTAAGAAGCCTATTAGATTCTCTTTTTAAGAATCATAATGGGGCTAGACAGCTTTTAGAGAAATCATAGGAAAAAAGATCACAATGTGATCATTCATGGTATTCAGTGGCCTATATATGGGTTTATTTTCTGTATATCAAAATAATAGCAACTAATTTGTTTGAAATAGATTAGATAAAGCAGAGACAATAGAGACTGTCATAGACACACACACATTACATGTTCATATAAATTATTTCCAGCAGCTACCAATCCTGGAATTTTCATTAAAGTATGAAAATCAGAAATGGCCTCTTGATTATTTATATGTGTCTACATTATCATTTATCTCATTGTACAACAGCCATATATGCATCTATATATGGCTACTATATGCTTCACATTGTTATATATATATATATATATGTATATATATATATATGCATCTATATGGCTACTATATGCTTCACATTGTTTTATATATATATATATATATATCTACACACATACATATTTTTTACATCCATTTTGAGAAATCTCAATTATTTAAGAAAGAAGCTGCAAGTAAAATACAGGTAGCACTGTGCCAGATATTTCACGATGATCTCAATGCAACATCCATATTCGTGTCTGATTTTCTGTGTTTTATAGACTCATTTATACGTAGCAACTTCTAACCTCAATGACATAACATGTATTATCCTTATGGTTAGAGTCAGAACTGTGTATGTTGCCAATGTCATAATTTTTAGATTGTAGATTCCCATGGGCAGAGATTATATTTTATTAATGTTATTTAAAGTCACCTCAGTGCACAGCACTGTCGTGCACTTCAGTAGGGTCAACCAATATTCACTGATGAACATTTAAGAATATTATAGTTTTCCATATATTTTAATATTAATTGCTGAAATTTAATATTATTAAATTACTAAACATTTTTCAACTTTTCTTTAATCATAGCAAATGATCCAGTAGGAAATAGTTTCTGAAATGGCTCTTGATCATTGTCTATGACAATTGGTGATTTATTGCCAAAGGGATTTGACTCTACAAACATTTATAGAACACTTACTGTATACAAGCACTTTACTGGTAGGGCTACAAAAATAGACAATTCACAATTTAGGGGTGTATGTGAAAGTTGAGACTGAATATTTGAGAGAGGCAGGTATGATAACAAACAAAATGTGATAATAAACTGTTGTAGAGGATCAATCATTTATTTATCTTGTGTGTTTTGAAGAAAGACGTCTACAAGAAGGTGAAGTAAAGATGTGTAAAAATATGCACGATGGAGAAAGGGTCGCGAGGGATAAGGGAAGTGGGTGGGAAGAAAATTCCAAAAAGGGCGAGAAGCATAAGCTGAGATATGAAGGCATGAATGTTTGGGGAGTGTTGTGAAGGCTTGTGCAGCTACGTCTCAAGATGTGGGTGGAGGAGGGGCATTAGAGGAAACTGGCCAGAGGCTAAAGCCAGAGTGGGAGAAGCCATGGAATGCCCTGCTAAAGGGTGGCCATAGGAAGTCCCGGAGCTTTGAAAGCAAGGGAGTGACAAGATGAAAACTGTTAGTGAGAAATATAACTGTTGCAACAGTATGGAGGATGGATTGGAATTGAGGGAAACTGGTGGCAGGGAAATAAGTGATCAGCTCCTGGAATACAGCAGGGCAGTGTGAATGGAGACCAGGAAACAGACTCGGGAACACATACGCTACATGTGGTGACAGATGAACAGGCACCCATGAGAGTTTCGCATTTCTCATTTGGGCACTTGGAGGGATGGTAGAATGGATATTTGTTTTGGATAAATTGATTTGAGGTAACAGTAGTCAACAGCCAGTGTAACAGTAGTCAGCAATGTATTGTATATTTCAAAATAGCAAGAGAGGATTTTAAATGTTCTCACCACAAAGAAGTGATAAATCTGAGATGATGGATATGGCAGTTTTCCTGATTTGATTATTATACATTCACATTATATGCATTTACTGAAACATCATACCCCATGAAAATGAATAATTATTTTGTCCATTTAAAATAAACTAAAAAAATAAATTTGACAAAAGAGATAAGAACAAGCTATTTTTTTTCATGTTAATACTTGGAATTTATTGGCCTCTTACTATTTATAAATATTTTTATTAAATCTTATTTCTATAAGTTTAATTTTTTTTTTAAATCCAGAGAGTTCTGTGGCTTGAATTGTTTAAGGATTAAATAATCACTAAAATTTGCTAAAGTTCTAGATTCTGTGAATATAAATTTCTGTTGATCAGGTTTATTTGAACTGAAACATTCTTGTAGTAGAACGATAATAGTAAGACAATGGTAGTGAAGCTCAAGTTCTTTATACTTACTGGTACTTTCTACAATATTTATTTTCACTTTAATTTACACTCCCTGGACCCTTTATAAAACTGCCTAGGAGCTGAGGGAGCCCTGCCCTAACAAACAGTCTAAAAAGAACTAGTCACCCCTGAACTTTTAGCTCAGAGATCTAGACCCTCTGTTGTTTCCTGTGGTAAAAATGATCTCTTCCTTTAACCTGGGTGACCTTTCAAGCAATCCATTCATATAGGCAACACATTCTAAGATTGATAAGACTGATTTTTAATTGATTTTTAAATATGCAAATAGAAGTACTCTACTGCATATTCAATAGATTATCGGTACACTTCCAAAATAGAAGAGTTTTTTTTAAAGAAAACAAGCCAGATTACAGATACGTTTTAAAAGTAAATATTTGAAAAACAGTTTCTCCTTAAGTAATTTTCATTGTCCAGGGTTCAGAGGAGTCAGTGATTCCGTTAGAGTCATGCCTGGGGTCATGCCTAGGCTCATCGTGAGCCAAGTGAAGCCTCTTTTTTTAGTGCTGGTGCGTCTGTAATGGGGGAATCCCTGAGCCTCATGTCCTGTATCCTTAGATTGGAAGGGAGGAACAAATTTCACTGATTTAGTGTTAATCTGTAAATGTGTTTGCAATTTAGAAGTTTGCATCTAAATTCTGTTAATCATTGGGAGTTTTAAATTGAATAACAAGCTGACTTACAAACTCAAGTTACAAGTAAAAAGTGCAGGTGAGAAATGCGAATGTTGCCAAGGGTCTTTAAGGGCTGGGTGTTTTACCACTTCTGTTGCCAAGGTCTGCACTGATGGAGAGTACTGTGATCCTCTCTAGGTCCACAAGTTTTGGGTTTTACACAGTTTTTGTGGTCCTTGCTCCAATCTTTGTGTCAGTCACCTGTGAAATGCTTTATGTCACACACACACATCTATATCTGTATACACACACACATATATATATCTATGTACAAGTTTGGTCTGAAGATGTTTGCAGATTCCAAGGACACACTGACATAACGTTTTTAAGCCCAGTAGTTTTGCAAGTGTAAAATTTGGAGGTCATTAATTGAAATAAAATGATGGGAAATGAGAAAAGGAAACTCCGTATTCTGCAAGAGTGGAAACCCACTTCTCTGTCTTTAAGGGAAATTGCTGCCGGGGGACATGGAATGCATCACCGCTGCCTCTTGACAGGTTCACCTTGGAGAGACACAAATTAAATCCTTTCAGTTGCTGTTTTGAAGCTAAAAGTGTTTGACCGTTTCAGCCCCTGAATGGTGTTTAAGGAATCAAGAGAAAAGAGCAGGAAGTTCTAATTGGCAAATTACTCCTTGTTATTTAGTTTGGCTTCCAAGTTGGAAATTCCAATAATGAGGAGCTTTGTGGGACTTGCCCTTCAGCAGAACCAGGGAGCTTTTTGTTCAATTACTATTTAATGTGAAGATATTCAAGAAACATATTGTAACATTTAAGCCTTCACTTTCTATTAAACAAATATTGTCATATAATGATTTTTAAATCTCTCTCCATGGATGCTTTTATGATTCTGAACCATCAAAGTGAAGTGTAAATTGCAAATAAGACATAAAAATGGATTTTGCTTGTTACAGTATTTATGGGGGTGTTATTACATAATGACTGTTTCTCAAAATGTTAGAAAATATATATTTACTTAATAGTTATTTTAACTTCTTTATCATGGTTATTCTAATACTTATTAGAAAAAAAACCTCAAAAGATTTTTTAAAGTCATTCCAAACTGAATTTACAGGAATGTGAATATTTCCTTTTGATGCTAGTATTTCAGAATGTTAAGAATTTGAATGTTTATTTAATAAGTTACAAAAGACTTTTTTGACATTAATTTTGACTTAGACACTTAAATTGGGAAAAAAATGAGCTTCAATTTGCAGAATTACCTTACAGACTAATTAATTTTACTGTAGCATGGAGAGTTTTTTCATATTTGAAGATATATCAAAGTGTTTATGAAAAATATTTTTTCACTTTCTATCTCAGTAGTGCCACTCAATTGTAATATTAACCTTGTCAAAAGGTATAAAAGAATGAAATAAAGAATTAGTGTTGCTCAATGAAAGGCAATTTTTAGGATAAATGAGTATGTGTGATTTATCATTAGACTTCACAGAATTGTGGCTACATCACTTAGATAAATAAAAGCTAAGATTTTAGTTGAAAACTCCTGTTTACTTTATTCCATAGATAGGGTCATAGGATTTTAGAAGAGAAAGAGACTTTGATTATTGGAACTTTCCATGTTCACTTAGTTTGTTACTTGGCTAAAGGATTTCATGACGTCAATATTACTTGAAACAATCGTGCACTTGAAATGACTGTTTATTAATTACCAGTTTCCTTTTTACGATTGAATGTCTCACACAGGAACAATTCATGTAATGCTTTTGGAAATGCTAACAGCTCCTGAGGTACTAATCTTGGCTTATTTCTGAACACTTAAAAAATTGTGTCTCCCAAGTGGGCCAGGGATATATACTATGCCATCAAACACTATGCTGAGGTGTTAAGCTGGTAAATGGAATAGTTTTCTGATGAGATGTGGGTCTAAAATTTTTTCCCAAACATGTTTGGCTTCACTGATCAAAAAGAATGAAATTGCTTTTTTCCCCTCTCGTATTTTAATTTCTCTAAATTGGAGCATGTGTTTGAATGGAGTGTTAATCAAAAGTGCTTTGACATTGTGGTTCCTTCTTTGAGATGTATCTAGAATACCGTACTCGTTTATTAATAGGTTCAGATTCTTTCAATTTTTGGTGGAAAATTATACTAAGCACAGTACAGATATTTTGGATCCTACTAAATGTGGGGTGCTGTACCCATTCTAAATTGCGATTTGAGAGATGATGGAGATAAGCTGGGGCCATGTTATTGGGACATGTTTGACTTGTATAGCAGCTTAAATTGTTTCCTATAATCTGATGGGTTACAGCGGGCTTAGCATTCTCGTCTATGAAGATAATCTTGGTGGCAGTTTGGAGGTAGATTGGAAGGACACCAGACCCTAAGTGGAGAAATGATTAGGAGGCTATTGCCAATGATCCAGGCAGTCAGGAGATGATAGAGGCCTAAATTAAGACAGTGGGCCTGTGGATCTGGTGAGGAGAAAGGAGAGTCCACATTGTTAAGAAGTTAATCAGGTCGATTATTGACTGATTAATTTAGGAGTGAGGTAAATTTTTATACAGGATATTGAACTTTAGAACTAGAATTTTGTAGGAGAAAATGTTGTTTGCTTAAATGTTTATTTTCATTGCTGGTTCCAGATTATTCTTTCAAGCTTACTGTGACAATTTTACTGCATGTCTATGGATTGCAAATAGAAACATGTTTCATGTTCTTTCCTGCTTAAGACCCTTCAATAAATTCTAATTCTTTTAGGTTAATGCTCAACTCCATTTCTTTGACGTGGTATATTAGCCATCTATTGCTGTGTTAAATCACCCTGAAATTTAGTGACAACACACATTTATTACCTCACAGTTTCTGTGGGTCAGGTGTCCAGGAATAGGTGGTTCTGACTCAGGGTCAAGGTGTCAACCAGGGCTGCAGTCATCTCAAGGGGTGACTTAGGGAGAATCAGATCCCAGGCTCACTCATATGGGCCTCAGAAAACATGTGGGTCTCTTCAAAGGACTGCCTCATGATGTGACAGCTGGCTTCCCCCAAAGTGACAGATCCATAGAAGAGTGAGAGCATCTAAAACAGGAGCCACAAATCTTGGAAGTGACATCACATCACTTTTGCTGTGTACTGTTCATTAGAAGAGAGGCAGTAATCCAGTCCATACTTGAGGGCTGAAGACTACACAAACTGGAGATCACTGTGGCCTCTCAAAGGCTGCCTTCCACACAGAGCTTACATTATCTGGACTTTACTCCCCATGTCTCCAGTTTCGTGCCTTGTCAGTTTCCCATTCACAATAGACTTCAGCCAAATCAAAGTTCTTTCTTTTCTGAAATGCTCCATGTTCTCTCTTGCTTCCAGACCTTGAGTGGGACGTTCTTCCCTCTCCTCCTCATTTGGCTAACTCACACATGTACTGGAGGTTTCAGCTTAAGTATCGCTTCCTCAGGAAGCATGTTCTCACTACTCTTGCCCAATTCCCCAAATTAGGGTAAGGACTCTTGCTCCTTGTTCAGTTGTAGCATGTGTCAGACTTTAAGATTATTGCTTTTTTAATTGTGTGTCTTTTATGCCAACTGTAAGCTGTACTCCCCCAAACCAGGGCTTCTGGCTGGCAAAATACTAGGTACTTCTTAATATTTATTGAATGAACGGCTCCGTGAGCACCAACATACTGTGAGTGTGATCAACAAGCTTATGGTCTCATGTATATGGATCTAGCAGAGAGCCACCCATGTGCTGCCTTCTGAATATGTTTTATTAAGTCAGTTCTCAAGTCTGCTGCTTTGGAGAAAACAGCCAGATTTCCGTTTTATATAACCTTATTCTATTCTCTCCACTCATTTTAATGACTTAATATGTAGATCTATGTTGCAGATTAAATTTGGAGTGTAAAGAACAAGATTTAGTAAAACTCCATTTAAGTGGAGCTTCAGTTGTTAGTTAGAAACCACTCCCTGTTTTGATGTAATCAGTTCTGAAAATTGATGTCAGGTTTAGGGTCAAGGGAATTTGGTTTGAGTATGGTATATTTGCTCTTGATCTAGGTGAAGTCTAGGTGGTATTAACACTTTTGCATTGAAAATGGGGGATATAACAATCTGTATTTCCTAGTTTTAAAATTGGGACAAGTTTATGTGATTATGCATTTCTTTTTTAATTGAAAAAATAATGACACATTCTTTTTTGTGAGTAAATACAATAATGAAGCAGTGCAGAAAGAAAGGATTAATATATTTTAACTTCTTCAAAGAGTAGTCTCTTTTCCCTTTAGCCATTTCCTCAGTTCTTACTCACTCCCTTGTCTTACGGAACCTGTCTTCTACCTCCACATCCTCATGGAATTTCTCCTGGCAAAGCTCACCTGCCAAAAGCAAGTGGCTGCTGGCCCTTATCTTATTGAACTTTTCTACTACGTTTCATTCTTGTTCTTCACCTCTTTTTTGAAACCCTCTCTACTTGGGGGTTTTAGAATACCATCATGGAGTGGTGCTGGTGGCGTGGGTTGTGTTGCCACTGCTGCCACCACCTCCTCCTCCTCCTCAACCTTTTTGACAATTTCTTTTCAGCTATCTTTTTGAGCTTCTCTTTTCCCACTCCTTCAGGAGAAGTCTACAGATTCTATTTTGACCCTACATTTCCTCTTGATCTATTAGAGATTCCTTTTCTTGAAGTTTATGTCACCTATATTCTGATGACTCAAATCTTTCCTCCTCAGACTTTTATTCTCCAAGTTTCAGACTTATATTTCTATCTCCTATTGACCTTTCCATGTAGAGCGTTGCAAGCATCTCAGACTCTAAACGTGCTGCTTCTCTGCACCTTCGTGCTCATCTCCAATGACGGCTCCATCATCCATCTGGTCCACACAGTGATCCAACTTTCCTCTTTTCCATTATTCACTCCTCTACGTGGTGATCTAATTACCAAGCGCAGGCGGTTTTACCTTCTACATATGTGGTTCTCAACCTTTTTCTTCCCCAAACACCTGAGGGCTCTGGCACCCTTATACATGTAATAATAGGTCACAATGTCAGTGATTCTCATGGGAGATGGTGAGTGCACTTCTTAGGCAAAATCCTTAGAGGGAGTGGAGGGGCCATTGATAGTTTGAAACAAACTCCCATGTAGTTCTGATAGACTCCAGGGATTGAGAATTGCTGCCCTAAGCGTTGTGTAAATCAGAGGCGCCCTTCCTTGCAGATGCTACTGTTTTAGTTCAAGCCCTTATCAATTCTCTTCTTGACTACTGGAGCACCACTCACCTTCCGTCTAATCTATCTACTCCATAGTTGCCAGGGTAGTTATCTAATATAAGAACCTATCATCTCCTACTTAAGACTCTTAGAAACTCCCCATTACCCATAAGAAAAAAAAATTTTCTACGCTCTGGCTTCTGTCTCCTTTTCCAGCTCTCTGCCTTTCTTGTAATCCACAGCCATGTGGAACTTGTCATTTCTGAACACCCCTTTTCTCCCTCATCTTCATGCCTCCCTCTGTCTGAGGTATTCTTTCCCTTGTTTTTCATCTGGCAACTGTTGTTCATCATTTAATGCTTGTTTCTTTCATGAAATATCTCCTGACCTCATCCCTCTCTCCCAGTCCTTCCAGGATGTGTTCAGTGTGTTCACATAGAATCTTGTGAAAATCTCAGTCATTGCACTTGCCATATTTAACTGTTCTTATCTATCTTTCCTAATTGACATAGTTTTTTTGAGGTTGAGGTTTATGTCTCATTCATCTTTACCTCCAGTGTTTTCTAGAGTGTTTCTATATGTTCATAAACATTGTTGAAGGAAATGGCGAATTAGTAGATTTAACTGGTTATTTATTCCTTTATTTTAAAAAATACTTATTGAGTGCTTACTGTGTTGCTTATTGAGAACTACCATTCTGCACAGTGTTAGAGTATTAGTTTTTTAAAGGTAAGAAATTCCTGTTGCTGTAGATCTTATGTTCTATTACTGACATATGTTAATATAATAACTCTTGATATTTATAAGGAAATTTTGCTAAGGGGAGAAGGATTCCTGATAGACATTGAACAAGTTGGGCCCTTTCTCGGTGCACAATTGAATCTCTGCTTATTATTTTCCTAATTTGTAGCATGGATATTTCTTCCTTGAACATTTCCTCAGGGAAAAGTACTTATTTGGTGGAGTTTTGGAAAAATGTACAACAAACATCTATAAGTCATAATGGTAAATACTAGACAATATTGGATAATAGTAAAAAGTAATATTAAAATGGGGCCTAGTGTTTCCATTCAATTTTTACTTCTATTACTTGGGTCACAGCAGCAAACCTTCCTTTAAAATCATATAGCTACAAAATATATTCTTTCTCCAACCCTTGCACAAATTAAAATTGTAAAATCTGTTTCCTTACAGATATTTTATACTAAATATTTTGTCAAAGAAGAAAGGAATTATATCCTACTTTTGAAAAACAGTGTAGAATAGTCCTCTTGATATATATTCATAGCTATAGTCCAATGGTAATAGATGCTGTTCTAATTATTATAAATGGATTCTATGATAAAAGTTGTTTCTCTAAACAACAATAAATGTAGTCATTTTCAGTAGGAAAAAGGTCCACAAATCAAATATTTCACTAGGAAAAATGTAAGTGAATTCCATTTTTGTGTCATGTTATATAACTGAGAATTAATCCTCACAGCTGTAATACTACTATTCAGTATTTGCAAGTGGAAAAATCAAAACAGAACATATTTTCACAAAGTAATATCAAAACCCAGAAGATTTATAGAATTTTACGAAGGTATTTCAAAAAATTCATGGAAAGATTCATATTACCTTTCAATTTTTTTCAAGTTTTTCCGTAAAGTTTTTGAAGTATCCTGGTATTTTTGAAAGTGGCTTTGAAAGTTATTCTTCCATTCTTATGTCTCTTAAAAATGAAAAATCTATATCATTAATTCCTTATCTTTAGAGAAAGATAATGCATACCCCAGAAAACACATTCCAGTATATCAAAACTCATATTATGGTTCAATTGATTTTAATAGCTAATCAGAATTTCTCTTTTTCCTTAAAAATAGATTCTATGATTATGGAGTTAATGTTGTCATATAACCCATTTAAAATGTGGTTTATAGAATCAGATTACTAAACAACCTTTTGAGATTTTATTTAAATTAAAATTCTTTTACTTGCTGTCGAGAATAAAAGTGGGTATTAACGTATCTGAGGCAAGACTCTTATTTTATATCTATCAGTCACAGCTGATCCTGCAGTATTGGGTTCCAAGAAAAGTAAATTCTTTAAAGGGTGATGGAAATTGCCCCTTTGAAAACTTTTCTTAAAAATCTGGGAGCAAAATTGAAATAAACTAAACTAACTGACATAAATATATATATGTATATATATATTTTCTTTTTCTTTTTTTTGAAGTGGTGCCATCAAGACTCTGGACTATTTAGAGTCTAATGGCTTTTCCTCCTTGAGACGCAAATATATACCCTACCAAACATAATCTAATTAAGGCAGTGTGTAAAGCAGTATATTTAAAACTTTATTCAGAACAATCTTGCTTTCCATCATCTTTTATATTTCAGCCACATCAGTATCGAGAGCAGCACTGTCCAGTGGAAATAATACAATGTGAGCTATATATGTAATTAAAATTTTTTTAATAATCACACTTTAAAAAGTCAAAAGAAACAGGTGAAATTAATTTTAACCAGGTATTTTATTTAACACAATGTATCCAAAATGTTATCTTTTCAACAAGCAATCAACAAAAACATTACTAATGAGATATTTTTCATTCTTTTCTTATAGTATGTCTCAAAAATGATACAGCAAGCTCACTTCCTCTTAAGATTAAACACAATTGTTAATAAACATAATTAATTAAACATAATGGTTTAAGACCTTATTTCCAAATTATTTGAAAATTAGCCAACATATTGTTTGAAATATAAACTTTTATTCACTGTCATTATATCAAACCTTCTTTCTTTCTTTTTTTGTCTTTTTCGTGACTGGCACTCAGCCAGTGAGTGCACTGGCCATTCCTATATAGGATCCGAACCCGTGGTGGGAGCGTCACTGCGCTCCCAGCGCCGCACTTTCCCGAGTGCGCCACGGGCTCAGCCCTCAAACCTTATTTCTAATAGATAATAATGGTATGAAATATCATGATTAGCAAGATATTTAAAATTATTTTTTATTTCTTCTTTATATCATTCTTTTAAAATTTCTACTATCAAAAAGACAAGTAAATGCTAGCAAGGGTACAGAGAAAAGGAAACTCTTATACACTGTTAGTGGGTATGTAAATTAGTACAATCATTATGGAAAACAGTTTGGAGGTTCCTCAAAAAACTAAGAATAGAGCTACTGTATGATCCAGCAGTCCCACTGCTGGGTGTTTATCCAAAGAAAGGAAATTAGCATCCCAAAGAGATATCTGCACTCCTATGTTTGTTGCAGTACTATTCACAATAGCCACGATAAAGAATCAACTTAGGCGTTCATCAGCAGGTGAATGGATAAAGAAAATGTGGTACATATACACAATGGAATATTATTCAGCCATGATAAAGAATGAAATCTTGTCATTTGGGGTAACATGGTTGAGCCTGGAAGACATTATGTTAAGTGAAATAAGTGAGATACAGAAAAATAAATACTGAATGTTCTCACTTATATGTGGGAGCTAAAAAAAATAAGTTGAACTTTTAGAAGTAGAAAGTAGAATTGTGGTTAAGAGGCTGGGGAGGGGAGGCGGGGAGGATAGGGCGAGGTTGGTTAATGGACAAAAAATTACAGCTAGGTAGGAAAAATAAGTTTTGGTAGAGTACAGTAGTAGTACTAGGCATCTATAATGAACAGTAATTTATTATTTGCTCTCAAATGGCTAGAAGAGAGGAGATCAAATGTTCTTATCACAAAGAAATGATAGTTTTGTGACGATGAATATGCTAACTACCCCTCATTTGATCCTCACACACTATATACACGTATCGAAGTATAACTCTGTACTCCATAAATAAGTACAATCAGTATGTGTCAATTAGAAAATAAAATAAATTTCTATTTTGGTATATGAACTATAAACTAATGGCTCAGTAATATGTAATTTATAAATAAATATATGTTTTTAGTTCAGGTACAAAATTGAAAGGGTTACATCATCAAAAAGTTTGATGACCACTGACATATGGGATAAAGTCCCAGTATTTTGGATTAGTTTTTTGGATCCTTTTTCTTCATCATATATTGACCCCATCGAAACTGCCAGTGCTTTTGCTCATTATTGCTCTAATGAAGGGCACCAACTAAAGCCAAATTCTCCTTCTTGCTGTTGCTTTAACCCACTATACTCACTTACTTCTTATTTCTGTGATTCTGTTCAAGCTTATTTTCTTGTTTGCTTCTCTTCTCCCTCTTTTCAGCTATAAAAATAGTATTTATTTTTCAGGATTCAGCACAATTTCCACTTCCTGGAAATCATCCCTATTCACAGAGTCCTATATTCCTATCTTTCTAACCTGAATTCTTATATTATTCTTTTCTGTGCCATTCATTTTGATATCTATTTATATACTACCTTTATTATTATTTACATATTTTCTCAATGTTTGCACTGTTTCTCAACTGTTTTGAGTATTTTTTAAATTGGAAAACAAATTTTTTAACTGACACGTAATGATTGTACATATTTATGGGGTACTGTGTGATATTTTGAAACATCTATACAATGTGTAATGATCAAATCAGGTCAGTCCATCACCTCAAACATTTATCATTTCTTTCTGTTGGGAACATTCAAAATCCTCTCTTCTAGCTAATTGAAAGTATACAATAAATTTTTGCTACTTATAGTTACCCTACAATGCTATAAAACACTAGATCTTATTCCTCCTATCTAGCTGTAACTTCTTATCTGTTAACTAACTTATCTCCATGCTCCCCTCCCCTCCCCAACCTCTGGTAACCACTATTCTACATCCACTTCTATGTGATCAACTTTCTTAGCTTTCACATGTGAGTAAGAACATGCTGTATTTCTCTTTCTGTTCCTGGCTAGTTTCATTTAACATAATGTCCTTCAAGTTCATCCATGTTGCCACGAATGATAGGATTTTGTTTCTTTTTATGGCTCAGTAGTATTCCATTGTGTAAATATAGCACATTTTCTTTATCCATTCATCTATTGATGGACACGGGTTGATTCCATATCTTGGCTATTATGAATAATGCTGCAATAAACATGGGATTGCAGATATCTCTTCAATATAGTGATTTCCTTTTCTTTGGATATGTACTCAGTGGTGGGATTGCTGGATTATATGGTAGTTCTATTTTTAGTTTTTTGAGGAGCATCCATCCTGTTTTCCATAATGACTGTATTAATTTACATTCCAAACAACAGTGTATAAGAGTTCCCCTTTCTCTGCATCCTCACCAGCATTTGTTGTTGTTGTTTGTCTTTTGATAATAACCATTCTAACTGGGATGAGATGAAAGCTCATTGTGGTTTTGATGTGCATTTCTCTGATGATTAGTGATGTTGAGCATTTTTTCATATGCCTATTGGCCACTTGTTTGTTTTCATTTGAGAAATATCTATTCAGCTTATTTGCCCATGTTTTGATCAGATTATATGTTTTATGCTGTTGAGTTGAGTTCCTTCTATATTCTGTATATTAATCTTTTGTCAGATGCATAGTTTACAAATATTTTCTTTCATTCTGAAGGTTGTCTTTTCCCTCTGTTGATAGTATCCTTTGCTGCGCAGAAGTTTTTAGTTTGATATAATCCCTTTTGTCTATTTTTGCTTCTGTTGCCTGTGTTTTTGAGGTCTTCACAAAGGCTTTGCGCAGACCAGTATCCTGAAGCCTTTCCCCTATGTTTCCTTCCAGTAGTTTCATAGTTTGGGGTCTTACCTTTATTTAAGTCTCTAATGCATTTTGAGTTGATTTTTGTATATGGTGAGAGACAGTGGTCTAGTTTCATTCTTCTGTATATAGATATCCAGTTTTCCCGGCACTACTTATTGAAGAGACTGTCCATTCCCCAATGAATATTCCTGGTTCCTTTGTCAAAAATCGGTTATCTGTAAATACATGGCTTTATTTCTGAGTTCTCTATTCTGTTCCATTTGTCTGTATGTCTTTTTATGCCAGTACCATGCTGTTTTGGTTATTATAGCTTTATATTATATTTTGAAATTAGATAGTGTGATGTTTCTAGCTTTGTTCCCTTTGTTCAGGATTGCTTTGGCTATTCATCATCTTTTGTGGTTCCGTACAAATTTTAGGATTGTTTTTTCTGTTTCTGTGAAGAATGTCATTGGTGTTTTGATAGGGATTGCATTGAATCTGTAGATGGCTGTGGGTATATGGTCATTTTCAGAAAATTAATTCTTCTAATTCATGAACATGGAATGTCTTTCCATTTCTTTGTGTGTCTTCAATTTCTTTCATCAGTGTTTTATAGTTTTCCTTGTAGAGATGTTCACCTCCTTGGTTAAATTTATTCTTAGGTATTTTATTATTTTTAAATAGGTATTGTGAATGGGATTGCTTTCTTGATTTCTTTTTCAGCTAGTTCGTTATTGTTGCATAGAAATGCTACTGCTTTTTGTGTGTTGACTTTGTATCCTGCAACTTTACTTAATTTCTTTATCAGATCTAAGAGTTTTCTGGTGGAACTTTTAGAGTTTTTTATATATAAGATTATATTGTCTGCAAACAAGGACAACTTAGCTTTCTCCTTTCTAATTTGGATATTATTTATTTATTTATTTATTTATTTATTTATTTATTTATTTATTCTCTTGCCTAATTGCTCTGGCTAGGACTTCCAATACTATGATGAATAAGGGTGGTGAGAGTGGGCATACCTGTCTTGTTCCAGTTCTTAGAGAAAAACCTTTCAGCTTTTCCCTGTTCAGTGTGATATTATCTGTGAGTTTGTCGTATATGACCTTTATTATGTTGAGGTACATTCCTTCTATGCCAATTTGTTGAGGATTTTCGTCTTGAAGGGAAATGGAATTTTATCAAATACTTTTTCTGCATCTATTGAGATGATCGTATGGTTTTGCTTCATTCTGTTGATGTGATCGCTCATGTTTATTGATATTGCATATTTTGAACCATCCTTAGGATAAATCCCATTTGATCATGGTGAATTATCTTTTTAATGTGTGCTGCTGAATTCAGTTTGCTGCTAATTTGTTGATGATTTTTGCATGTATGTCCATTTAGGGATATTGGCGTATAGTTTTCTTTTTTTGTTGTGTTGCTGTCTGGTTTTGGCATCAGGGTAATGCTGGCCTCATAGAATTAGTTCAAAAGAATCCCCTCCTCTTCAATTTCCTGGAAGAGTTTAAGAAGAATTGGTAGTAATTTTTCTTTAAAAGTTTGGTTGAATTCATCAGTGAATCCATCAGGTTCTGGGCTTTTCTTTGATGGGAGACTTTTTATTACTAAATGAATTTGGTTACTTGTAATTCATCTGTTCAGGTTTCCTCTTTCTTCTTGGTTCAATCTTGGTAGGCTGTATGAATCCTGGAATTTATCTATTTCCTCTAGGTTTTCCAGTTTTTAGTATTTTGAAAGTAGCGACTTTATATATCTTTTGTGTTATCGTTTAGTGCCTATTACAGTGTCGAGAGCTACATAGTATTATGTGAATAAACACTCAGTATAACAGAATTGAAATGTAAATACTTCTGTTGATTTGTCTTTTATTGTCCTCACAGTCTGGCCTATCTTAGTCTGCATGGTCTAGAGGGATTTATTGAGTCATGTGTGTATGTTCTTTGGAAAGATAGATTTAGTAAATAATTAATTGCTTTGTTTGGCCAAAAAATTTCTATCTGCTATCTCACCTCAGAACACCACAATTCTTTTATTCTTAAACAACTTAATCTTTGCAAGAGAGAGGGACATTTAGAGTCTTTCCCCTAAGGGCATATTACACTTGGCCAACTCTACATAATCTTCCATAACTTGTTAGTTTAATATGACAATCCAGCAGGAATGAAAATATGGTGTGGTTTATTGGCAGAAATGCTGTCACATTGTGTAGCTGAAAAGATAACACTTGACATCTGTGAAGGGGATGGGACGAATTTCACAAATCAAAGCCCAGCTTGGCCCAGGTTTCAGTGTTAGCATATCACATACTCACCATTTAACTCATATTTTGCTGATATTAATCAAAACTTGTCCTCACTAACATTTTTGTGGTAGCTCTCTACAACATTCTTTTTTGGAGAAAATTATGTTATTTTACAATATATGTTAGATTTGAATGAAAATTACAGAAAATTACAGAAATTATTTTGACTAAATAAGGTACAACTAAATAAAAACATGCTTTATTTCACTGATTCTCAAGCTTACTTGTGCATCAGCATCACCTGAAGAGCTTTCATAAAATGCACATCATCAGGCCCCCCTTAGACCTGTTAGGTCAGACTTCCAAGCCTTGGAATCTGTGTTTTAAAATCTCCTCAGTTTGGAAATCCTCCGCTTCTCCCTGTTCCCAGTTTCACACATTGTTACAGCACAACATGCTTCCTACCAGGGCTTTAAAGTTCTAAAATTAATACCAATCAGGGGACAGACAAGCCAGAAGGAACCTCGGATACCAGCCTCTCTGATTCTGTAGTTCCCTGTTTTCGTCACATTTTAGAATAAAGTGACTGACTGACTCTGGGATGCACAGCAAGATGGCAACCTAGTCATGACCAGTTCCCAGAACTGCCTTAACTTGCAAGCTAGGGTGGGTGATCCTTGGCCAAAGCTAAGCATTTCATCCTAGGTATTTAAGTATGTTTCAGTCATAGAGAAGCCAAACACTGGCGTAGAGCTGACTGCAGTGCCATGTCCCTATTATGATTTATTGGCAGAGATAGTCCTTGGAAAGATAGCATATCTTTAGATATCAGGGACTAATTATGTCATTTATTGTCATTTTGACAGTTTCAATTCTATTTGTTTCTTTTACGTAAGATTTAAAAATCACTTTTTTAAATGCTATACCTACTCTTTCTTTCACTTGTGTGTCTGGGAATTGTGTTTAAGTTCGTGGTATGTACAGGATCAATATTACACACCGTTCCCTACCCAAATGATAATTATGCTCACCACATCACCATCATGTTCAATAATATTTTTTTACTTATTAGATACACGTTGCACATACATACATAATATAAAGATGCAGTAAAGACTAAGGAATGAAGGCATGGTCCTAATGATCAAATGTATCAAAGCACTTTAGAATATTTTATGGCTAGGAAATAATATATGGTACCATCGTAATGTTCTGCCGGATCATGAGTGGTTCTTATTCGTATTTTGAAGCTTTTGTCTCTTTCCCCATTTCTGTTATTTTTCCCATCTGTTGTTGTTCTGTTATTATTACTTCAATGAATGAAAAATAAGTTGGGAAAGTGAAAATGTAAAAGGGAAGTGAAGAAAGATGTTTCCTGTGAGGTAGCATCTCACAGTTTTTAAAATGAAAGCTATCAGGTCATCCTACCTAGTATTTGGAGTAATACAGTGGAGACACTGTATAAGCCTTTAACAAGTATCCATTACAATTTAGTTTATTTTTTCCTTAAAATAAGAAGAGCTACTGTACTTTGACACATTATTAAAATGTGCAATGCTTTGAATTTACGTTCGATTCTAACATTATTACTGTTTTTTGTTTTTACTGTCCTTATGGGACAGAGTGATATGTTAATGAAATTTTTTTGAATTCTTATCTCAAATCAAAGCAGATCAGGTTAGGCACCTTTGTACTACCTTCTTGTTTTCAGAGATGAATTTAAGATGTGAATCATATTGTTTGCAGATATGTTATCCTTCTTGGAAAGTCTCGACTTAAAAGAAGGTATGTACAAAGTGAAGTAAAGCAGCCTCTAATGACTCAGTTTGTCTTATTTTAGACAAATGAAAAACATACTTCCTTGGTGTTTTTCATTTGTGTGCTTTGCTTTTCTGATTTACCACAAAGATTGTGAAAACATTCTGGATTTGAAAAATCTCTTCATTTCAATTAGCAAAATTAAATTTTTCCGTATATATATTTTCTTCCTACAAAAGAATTCTGTAACACAACAAAGCCCACAGGAAATAACTGCAGAGCGTGGTGAATGAGTAAAACACTTCGTGTTGGCAGTATGAATTGCAGTTATTGGGTGCCTCTCTTTCCACCTTTTTGTTTCCTTCAGAGGGGCGACTGTCAATAGATATTATTTTTCCAAGTCCCAAAATATTGCTTACTTAATAATCTTACCAGAAAAATGGCAAAGTTTGTTTTTATTTTTTGTTGAAATCACATTACTCATTCTTTCTGTGTTTACATATACTTTCAGTTGCAATTTTCATCTTATCAGCCTCCTGGGGCTTCAAGGTGGGACAACTGTTACCGGTTTCTTATCAGAGTTGTTCTGGTATCTAATTTACTCTTCAGTGGCAATAGATCACTGATTCAAAGTGCTGAAAATTAATGATGATTGCAACAATCAGAGTGATGCTAAAATACCTGTTCTGTCAACTACTAGCCCTTCTCAGCCACTGATCATGGCATGCAAATCTTAGGATTAATCATTTTATGGAGAAATGAAGTGAAATGTTGACAGTTTTATATTCTACAAATGCTTTACGAAGATATATTGAAGTTGACTATTTTGGTCTCAGTTTTTGAAGATTCATTCAGAACTAATTTAGACTGAGCATGAACATATACCCATTGAAAAAATCGGCTGTTCAGCACCCTGCCAGCTGTACTTAGAACACAGTTCCTGTAATATAGAAGTGTTACTTCCTGAGAAGGTTATTTTCCCTGTCACTAGGGATAAATCTGTATATTGAATGGACTACCTAGATTACAGCAAATGCCTTGAAAAAAATCCTTGTAGTCATTAGTAATGTAATACCGTCAGGGTTGGTTCCCTAAGGGATAGCAATCCGCTACCTGCCTTTATTCCACATATACATTGTAGGAATAGGTAGAGTTTAAATTTATACATCCCTTTGATAATTCTTAGGAAAACAGTTTCTCATTTGTAGATAAAGACTGTATTGGAAAATAGAGTCTCATTAGGTGGCAATATATCTTGGGATACTTCTGCTTACTTTTGTTGTTATTCAGGGAGAAAATTTTGAGGGGTTCTTTGCTTTTTAATATCCTATTCGTATTAAGCAAACACAATAAATGAATAGGCTGCTTCAGGCTTGCAGGACAGTCTGCTAAGTATCAAACACAGTTAAGTTTATTCATCAAGAAATTCCCAGTTACAGTAAAGGGGGGGATAAATATATATATTTTTATATTTTGATGTGTTTTTCTAACATAACAGAAAGAAGCATAGTAACTGTGTATTTATTTTTTCAAGGTAATGAATTATTAGAACTGCATTATTTGTATGTATAATTCTGTGTTTTGCTTATTTGATTTTGGGTAGAAATCTTTTTGTCTAGGGATTAGGACAGTTCAAGGGGAGTGACGGACAATTTTATGTTTATTGTTGGATGTCTGTTGTTAGAGGAAAAACTTTCAACTGTTAACACACTTTTTTTTTAAGGTATGATAACTATTTTTTACTAGCCGTAAAATATTAGAAGCTGGAAGGAAAATAAAGACAATATTTCAATTTTTTTGTCTTTGTGAGCTCATTTTTTTCCTGTGACATTCTTTTTTGTTGTTGTTGTTAGAACAGAAATGTAAGAATTTGAGTATCATTAAGGAGAGGTTGTAGTCAGAATGGAAAATTTTACAAAATCATATATTTTAGGCTTTTATTTTAGAGGGTGATTATAGCTTAATAATGTCTAGTCTCCTCTGAGTACTTTGCCCACATAATTGCATGGTATAACTTAACATTACATTTTAGGACATTAATTAAAACCTGGAATTTAAGTCAGGATAAAATGCTGAGAAATATATGCGGGTGGTGGAGCTCAATAACTATCTTACTGCGTAAAATTAAACACTGATTAAATAGGGAGGAGAGATTGTCAAAAATACCATCTTGCACAAACTAAAATGCTCATTTTACAAGTTTTAAAGTCAATGTCAATTCCTGAAACAGAGTGGTAAAAATAATCATAGAAAGTAGAATTTTCCCTATGTATTTCTAGTTTTGCATTTTGTGAATTTTTTTTCAGTGA
Organism: Cynocephalus volans; assembly: GCF_027409185.1. NCBI lineage: Eukaryota > Metazoa > Chordata > Mammalia > Dermoptera > Cynocephalidae > Cynocephalus > Cynocephalus volans. The sequence continues at coordinate 95,257,145 of NC_084468.1, read as the reverse complement.
ATGGAACATACTCTGAACCTTTAATGTAAAGTCATTAGTGTAAAATTTGGGACTGGAGAGAATTGGTTGAAGTAGCATGTAGATTTTATGTATCTATCCCTCAACTTGTATAAACTTACCTTGCTGTTTGTGTTTGTGTGTCAGAAGCACACAGATTTGGATCAGGAGATACAGGGGTTGCAAGATGAAGAAGAAATCCTAGGGAAACAGAAGTAATCCATGATGCTGTAGGACCCAGGCCTATGGCCAAGAGCAATAGCTGGCTCCATCTAATGTCTTAGAATAATTACAAATGTATCATAGTTCTTTACGTAAATGTGGAAATAATTTCATTTTTCAATTCCAATGTCATCAATACAATATTATGCCTTTGTAATTGTGAAATGTCTTATTTCTTAATCTTTGTTTCAAATATAAACATTGCTACACACGTATTTTGTTAGGGAGAAGTTCAGTATATTTTATGGTTTGTATATTCATGTACTTATTGATTTGCCAAAGCCCTATTTTTGCCAGAATTTAATCATATCAATTTAATTATGTGTTCATCTGTTAAACAAGCATTATTAATATGGACCAGGAACTTATTTCCTGATTTAATATCGATCAGACTGTGAAAATAATAAAAAATAAGATTTCATTTAGAAGGACATATTTAATATAATATGATTTTGTTTTGTTAAGCCAAGATCTGTAGATTTCCATTTATAGAAGTAAACCTGTTTTTTTAGGCAGTCACCCTAGTATCACTAACATTGAATCCTTATTTTTATAGCTGCTCTTCATTTTCTGAGGAGGGAAGACACCCTTATTAAAGTTCCTGTAAGTGAAACAAGTCAGGCACAGAAAGAGAAATACCACATGTTTTCACTTATTGGTGGGAGCTAAAAATTAATATATAAATTCACACACACACACAAAAACCGGGGGGGGGGGGAGAAGATATAACAACCACAATTACTTGAAGTTGATACGACAAGCAAACAGAAAGGACATTGTTGGGGGGGAGGGGGGAAGGGAGAAGGGAGGGAGGTTTTGGTGATGGGGAGCAATAATCAGCCGCAATGTATATCGACAAAATAAAATTAAAAAAAAAAAAAAGAAAACAGTAATAAACAGATGCTCACTTCCAACAACAACAACAACAACAACAAAAAAAACAGAAAAGTTGCTTAAACACCCCATACCTCATTTATTTATGTATATACTCTGCGTTACATTTGAAAGGCATCAAATAGATATCTTTGAGAAGGAATGTCACATCTCTTAAATAGTGGGCTTAATTTGAAGATTATTTGATTCCTTGTATATAGCTTTAGTGGGTCTGCAATGGTTAAATTTTAGCTTCTTTCATTAAATAAGCTAATTGCAGATAACTGGCTATATCACCTGGCGTGATTAGTGATGAGCCGCACAGTCTTTCACAAGTCTTTGCTGTGTTTATGCTTTTCTACTCTACCTTCTTTCCTTGAAATTGGCTTATTTCTGAAGACTGTCAAAGCGTGTGAATACCTCAAGAAGTATATTTCTCTATGTTTATGGTTCACATATTTTTGCTGTAAAGTTATTGCTTAGTAGGTTTAGTATCAAATATGCTTTTTGGTATATCTAAAAATCATGCATATGTGTCTCTTTAGTTCTTTTTTTTTTCTTCTTTCCTGCCTGTGATACCCTCACAGCCCCAAATTATGACTTGTTTCCCTTAGAAAGTTCACTGGGAATTCTTCACAGTCCCATAACAGAGTTACTATAAGTTGTAACTTACATGTTGCAACATTTAAGTAACGTCTTCCTTTCCTAATTCCCATAGCACTTTCTTCCTGGGCATCTTGAGCACATCTCACATTCTATTTTTGCTGCCAAATTTATGGCCTCCTTTCCTTCTTCCCCTCCCTCCCTTTCTCTCTTCCTTCCTTCTTCCTTTCTTCCTAGTAAACAACTTTTTTTTTAGAGCAGTTTTAGGTTCACAGCAAAACTGAGTGGAAAGTACAGAGAGTTCCCATATACCCACCACCCATCTCCCCTACTATGAACATCACCTGCCATAGTGGTATATTCATTACAGTTGATAAGCTGACATTGACAGACATGTCATTATCACCCAGAGTTCATAGTTTACATTAGGGTTCACTCTTGCTATTGCGTGTTCTATGGGTTTGACAAATGTATAATGACGTGTATCCTACATTGTATCCCACGGAACAGTTTCATTGCCCTAAAAATCCTCTGTGCTCTGCCTGTCTATCCCTTCTTCTTCCTCTCCCCTAACCTGTGGCAACTACTGATCTTTTTACTGTCGCCATAGTTTTGCCTTTTCCAGAATGTCGTAGAATTGGAATCATACAATATATTGCCTTTTCAGATTGTCTTCATTCACTTAGTAGTATGCGTTTAAATTTCCTCTATTTCTTTTCATGGCTTGTTAGCTCATTTCTTTTCAGTGCTGAATAATATTCCATTGTCTGGATGTATCACAGTTTATCCATTCACCTACAAGTTTATTTACAAGTTTTGGCAATTATGAATAAAGCTGTTATAAACATCCACATGCAGATTTTTGTGCGGATGTAAATTTTCAGTTTTGGGGGGTAAATACCAAGAAGTTCTCTTGCTGGATCATATGGTAAGAGTATGGTTAGTTTTGTAAGAAGCTGCCGAACGGTCTTTCAAAGTGGTTATACTATTTTGCATTCCCAGAAGCAATGAATGAGAGTTCCTGCTGCTCACATCCTCGTCAGCATTTGATGTTGTCGGTGTTTTGAAATTTGGCCATTCTAATAGATGTAGAGTGATATCTTATTGTTTTAATTTGCAATTCCCGAATGACTTATGATGTGGAGCACCTTTTCATGTGTTTACTTGCCATTTATACATCATATTTGGTGAGGTGTCCCTTCAGGTCTTTTGTCAATTTTTTATCAGGTTGTTTAACTCTTAGAGTTGAGTTTTAAGAGTTCTTTGTATATTTTAGTTCATAGTCCTTTATCAGATGTCTTTTGCAAATATTTTCTCCCAGTCGGTGACTTGTCTTCTCATTCTCTTTACATTGCTTCTCACAGAGCAGAAGGTTTTAATTTTAATGAGGTTCATCTTATCAGTTATTTCTTTCTTGGATTGTGACTTTGGTGTTATATCTAAAGTTATCACCAAACCTGTGCTCATCTATGTTTTCTTCTGTGTTACCTTCTATAGGAATTTTATAGTTTTGTCAGTCCTTCAACTTTGTTCTTTTCCTTCAATGTTGAGTTAGCTATTCTGGGTCTTTTTTTTTTTTTTTTTTTTTTCTGCCTCTCCATATAATCTTTAGAATCAGTTTGTCGATATCTACAAAATAACTTGCTGGGATTTTAATTGAGATTGTGTTGAATCTGTAGGTCAATTAGGAGAATTGAAATTTTGACAATGTTGAGTCTTCCTATCCATGAACATAGAATATCTCTCCATTTAGTTCTTCTTTGATGTCTTTCATCAGTTTTGTAATTTTCCTGATATAGATCATGTACATATTTTGTTAGATTTATACCTAAGTATTTCTTTTTTGGGTGAGAGGGTGCTAATATAAATAGTATTGTGTTTTTAATTGCTCATTCCACTTGTTCATTGGTGTTGTATAGGAAAATTATTGACTTTCGTGTGTTAACCTAGTATCCTGCAACCTTGCAGATTCCCATGCCCACAACCCTCCTGCTGCAGAATTATATTGAGAGGTCTGTGTTACATAAGGAATGTCCATATCATGCTCTTTTCAAAGTAGCAAGCTAATGGATCACCTGCTCCTTGATGGCTGCTCCCTGGCTCCTTTGGCATGGTCTTGAAATGTAGCTTTTCTGTAGCTTATGCTCTGCTGTCAGATCCTTTGGGAAGCCTTTTTAAAAATTTTGCCCTCTCCTTCAAGTCTGGATTGAATGTCCATCCTACATTCATACTTCATAAATATCCATCTTTGCAAGTACACAGTTTTATAAAACACCTGTCTTAAATTGTGAGCCTGTTGATCTTGGGGAATGTGCCATTTATCTCTGTATTGCCAGCACATACTAGATGGTCAATTAATGTTAAATGAATGGTGGTAATATGGCTCGCAGATACTTATTTGAATGTTCATTTTGGTTTTTCTGCTGTACCTACATGCTGTATTCATGTAGCTTATCGTTATACCAAATTATTCAGAAATCCTGTAGGAAGGACCTTTTTGTTGCTTACTATATTCGATCTTGTTCTAGAATTATTTCCATCATTGTTATTTTTATTTTTTTGCTGAACGATGAGTGTTAGCAATTATTGGTCATCGATTATATGCCAGACCTTCAGCTAGGTACTTAGTATATTTTTTCATTTAATGCTTATGGTGCTCCTTTAAGGTCAGTTTTATAATCTTTATTGTATAATTGAGGAACTGAACACTCAGGAATGTCAAGTAACTTATTCAGTTTCATATCTGCTCAGTGGCAAAGCTAGAATTTAGATTCTAGGTCTATTCATTAGTTAGAGCTCAGACTTTTTGTACTACATATGTTGTCTTTCTTCAGATATGTATGGAAATGTTTATAAAAATTTGTAGTGCTAATTAAGAGTTACCATAAGGACCTTTTCTCTTATGGAAATAGCATCAAAGGAATGATTCATAGGTTGGTTGACTCAGTCACCAAGTCTTCCTATTGCTCAATTTGCCATAAACAGCAGTTTAGTTTTAAATGTTTGATGTTAAATGTGTTCATTAAACAACAAAATTGGCATTTTGAAAACTATATTGGTGTAAATAAAGTCTCCTTGGATACACTGAGGTTACAGCAAGCGTAATAATAACACTTAAACTGAAAACAAAATTACATTTGAGATCACACACAGACACACACAGACACAGACACACACAGACACACACACACACACACACACACACACACACACACACACACACAAATATGTACATGCTAAGCCCAGAAGACAGAAGTTTGTGTTTAAAAGAATCTGTGTTACTAGAAGATCACTTTGGAATTCCCTAAAAATATGATATTGCAGTTCTGCACAATGTCCAGGATACAGGGTCTGGTTTGCACATTTGTGACAAATCTCTTCCCAAAGCTGCAAAACAATTTGTTTCTGTCATCGGGGGGTTAAAGAAGCAGTTTTCTTCCTGTGCTGTTGAGAGATTTTTTTTTTTTCCCTTAAGAGATCAGGGAAATACATCAGAAGAGGAGATAATTCACATTTGCCCCAGTGCTACTAAAACAGTTGTTTGTTTTTTCTCTCTCCAGTGTAGAATCCTTTCCTATTCTCCACTTATCAAAGAAATTGAAGAACTGCACCTGTGTACCGCCACCGCTGCTGATTCAGTTCATTGGTTTTCCCCATATCAATCAGGTTTTAACTTGACTCTATGGGGGTCTTTAGTTCAAAGTTCAGCTGAATTTGGTGTCCTTCTTAAAGTCTTTATGGACATTTGCCAATTTTGTAAAACTGCTACAGGGTTCAACAGACTTTTGCATTCTTGGCAGGATTCCACTTCTGAGAGATCTGGGATAAGAGCAGAAAGAATGCTGCATAGAAAAATAGAAAAACCTGTGTGGAAATGTGATGGAGTAGTTTATATCATATACTTGTTCATTTTTCTCTGCTCTGTAATGATATGAATTTTTCAGGTTGTATTAAACATAAAGTTTACTTTCTTTGGGAATACTCTCTGTTTTTTTGATGATAAGTTTTCTTAAGAAAATATTTGCATATTAGTTTTACTTAAAAATTTAATATAGACTGAAGAGATATATTTAAGTGATAAAAAATGAAGTCTGCTTTTTATAGATAGCATAGCAAAATAGAAACACTAGTTTTCTCTAGTATTTTATAAACTCATATATTTTAAAAAGTGAATGACCTTAATATTCAACCAAAGAGGAATTTGGGGTAAAGAAATTTTTTACTCCATAATTCACCACGTTTATTATGAACAAGCAAGTGTTAGCTTGGACATATATGCCTTGATGTGCCTTAAGAAAAATAGACTGTAGTCACCATCTTTAATCCCATCTATTGGGATTCCATTATTGATAAGAAAATGGAAATATAGTGAGGTAATTTAATTGGTACTACTAAATCAATCCAGTCATTCATTTACTGTTTCTTTAATTCATTCGATAAATATTTATTTAGTGCAAATAAAAACAAGAAGAAAAAGCAAAAGAGACTAAGAGAAAAACAGGCAAACAGAAACTGGATAGAATAACTAGAAGCCTGGAGGAACCATAATCTTAGTCTCAAAGATTAAATATGGGATTCTTCCAGTGTATTGGTACATGAATTTCTTTAGTCTTACGGGAATAGCCACTGGGGAAAAATGACACTGAACAAGGATTTTCCCCGTCAATCATTATGTATTAAGCATCTACTGAATTCTTGACATTATTTGGTGTTGTAGATATAAAATAAATACGACATTCTTTCTTTAAAGAGATTATAGCCTAAGGGGGGGGGGGGATAAATACTTAATTACAATGATATGAAAGCTTTATAATGGAAATTTATTCCAAACCCCAGAATTAATGACTAGGGGAAGGTAAGGGAAGGCTTCACAGAGGAGTGTCATGTTTGAGGCGATTTTACCAGGAGGTCTAGCCAGGACTCACTGGCTGGGGCCAGATCTAGAAGAATTGGGCTGTATCCAAAGTATCCATGAGAGGAGTTTCAGAGGAAGAATTGCAAAGGCAAGACCGAGAGGGCACATTATTGGTTTATTTGTACTGGGCTGGAAGAACATAAACAGGCTGTGACATAAGCGGTGAGGTGGTGGGTTGTGGGATAAAGAATTTGTAAAGCAAGGAACCAACCATATTCATAGGACAAAATATGAAAGGGCAGCCAAATCCAGAGGAGGCTAAAGACAACTGAAGAGTGACTGGGATAGGGTCAGGCTAGGACACATTTTCCTGAACTGGATTCTGGCTCTCACACTTGTAAAGCTGTCAAGTCCTGCTGGATACAGAGAAGTGGAAAGGAATACGTTCCATACAGAAAGAACAGCAGTTGCAAAACCACAGCATAGTACATTGAGGAAACTCAATTAATGGCTGCATAAAGACTCCATATGTAGGTGCACAGGGGGAAGTTAGAGAAAAATCTGGAATGGTGGTCAGAGAAAGATTTCAAAGGGCTTGGTGTGCCATATGGTGATTTCAACTGATCCTATCAATGATGGAGAATCTTGGAGGGGTAAATGTCATTTTGAAATTTGAGAAACATCACTCTGGCACTGGCTTGGAGGTAAATTTCAGGGAGATGGGCTTGGAGTCAGGGAGATTGAGTAGGATGCTGTTGCAATAGTGCAGACAAGAGCAGATGAAGAGCTAGACCAAGACAGAGATAAACATGGAGGGGGGAAGGGAAATATGTATTTTCTAGAACCAATAGGCTTTGGAGACCTATTCGATGTATGGGGTAACACATAGGTAAGGGTCAAGGATGAATCTCTGACTTCTTAGTAAACAGTAGTACCCTTACTTTTGATTGAAATTAGAGGATGAAGAGGAGCAGGGTAAGTTGGAGCAAGGAAGGAGGAGAGTGAAGGAATAATCTGAAAAATTCAGTTTTGTGTGAATTACATTTGAGAGGTCTGGAGAATTTGCCCACATGAAATTGGTAATATTGAACTGGAGATCAGGAGTGATATGTGAGTTAAAGCTACAGATTTAGGAATCATTAATGTTTAGTTTGAGCTATGGAAGGAGATACAGTCCCATAAGAAAACCAGTTAGAGAAGAGAGTAAAGAATAGGAACTTGGAGAAACACAGAGAAAAATGGAGTCTACAAATAACAGAACGGGATTATGAGAACCAAGAGTAAGAAGTTTCAAGGAGACTGCAAAACATAAGCACGATGGAGAGTAAATGAGGTTTCCTCAGTGAATACCAGCTGAGCATCAACCCTGCGAGACAGATCACAAATCACTGGTTTGGTACATTTTTAGGAGGACTTGGTTATCCCCAGCCTGGTGATTTAAGAGTGTTAGGAAGGATGGTCACTAGTTAATATAAAAAGAAAATTGTGTACCATTTAAGTTTGTTTTTAAAAAATCACCTTAATGAAGGATTAGAGAAATGGAGAGAGGTTATTTATAATGTAACAGAAAGGTCCAAAGTTGAATGGTGCTAACAGTCTTTGGTCAACAGAAAATAAGTAGCAAATAACAGCGAGTCAGCAAGAATGGAGAACGGGAAAATGGGTGATCATTCAAATCTCTGAGCACTCCTGCAGCAGGGTGTGCTGAGCCCTGTCCTTTGTAATGCGGGTACCTGCATCTACAATAGCACACACTCATCACTGAGTCATAGGTCAAGGGCTTTCCTCTAATTTGTACCTTAAAGGAAGCAATGTGGTGTGGCTGAAAGAATAAGAAATACAGAGAACGTGGATATAATGCTGTCTTTGACACTTCTGATGATCAATAGCTACTACCCTGAATGACGACAGATTCGTGCAAAACTTTAAAAGAAAAACTCCTCCCAGCAATTATATGTCCTCTGAATCTATAGCACACACTATAGATACAATCTCTCTGTATCTTTTCATATCATTTTGACATATGTCTATATCTGAAATAATTATTTGGGCTTTTTAATACTGTATGTATATATTTAAGTGCTCCAATAATTTATGTATGTGGATGTGTTTTGTTGATTAGCCTGTGCACTGAAATAAATATAACCTAAGCACAGTATTTGATTTTTCTGCCCACAGTTAAAAGTTGGCTCTTTGTAGCCTAAAGCATAAAATTTAAAAAAAAAAAGCTCTCTACCATATGCTATAAATAACTATTTATATTCTCACTTAAGATATAGATTTTATGAGAATTGGCCAGGTTTTTAAGGCATGTAGGAAGTTTAAACTGATACTTTTCCTATTTTTATTAAAAAAAAGAATGGGAAGAGTTGACCACATGGAATTCAAAGGTAAATGGCATTTAAGATAAAAGGGCCGTTGCTCATCAGTTCATTCCTCAGTGGTGAGCTGTGTATACATGAGGCGCTCAAAGTGAGGAAAAGAACAAAGAGCTTGAACTTACAGTTGACCATTGAACAACATGGATTTGAACTGCACAGGTCCATTTATGCACGGATTTTTTTCAGGAAGTATATTGAAAAATATAGTACAGTACTGTAAATGTACTTTCTATTTCCTATGATTTTTTAAATAATATTTTCTTTCCTCCAGCCTACTTTATTGTAAGAATGCAGTGTATAATATATTTAACATACAAAATAGTGTGTTAATCAACTGTTCATGTTATCAGGAAGGCTTTCGGTCAACAGTAGGCTATTAGTAGTTAAGTTTAGGGGGAGTCAAAAGTTATACAAGGATTTTGACTGAACAGGGTGTTGGTGACCCTAACCTCTGCCATATTCAAGGGTCAACTGTGTTTTTAAGTTGTTTAACTGTTTTAATTAAGTCATTAGTAGTCATATTGGTGGTCCTCTTTTGTGTAATGCCTGTCAGTTTTGGATAAACGTTAGTATGACTTTAGAAATGTTAGCGGTACTCTAGATGCTGTTTTATCCTAACAGGGACTGGTATCTCTCTCTGATTTCTCAGTTTATTTTAGGTAAAATTACATGATGAAAGGGAGCAATGACTGATACTCATCTTGTCTCTTTTTCCTCTGGTATTTTCTTCTCCCTACCTCCAAGTTTCACTTGTGAAAGGTGAAAACAATTTTATTATCTTACTAAAAGGCAGATGGTTAGTTTTCTTTTCTCAGTAGAAATTGATGAAATAAATTTTATATCACAGCTCAAGGGAACTATAATACCTATTGCTCACTTCTGAATTGTTATGTTGAAGGATAAATTTTAAAGTATCTAGTCATCTTTGAGGATGAAATAGGACAAAGAAAATCTGTAAATATAGAGTTTATGGAAAATAACTCCTGAAGACCTTCACTGAGGTACATTTAGGGAAAAAATCTTTTCTTGGGTATTTCATGGAGGCAGGAAAAAAAGTGTTTTTAGTAACTGCCTTATTTTCTTTAATATAACTTTTTGTCTAAATAGTTTCATTGGGTCTTATAGTGGATACTAAATTTATCCTTAAAATTTATACTAAACTAAGTTTTTTAAAAAGCTGTTGGAGCATTTATTAAATTTTAAGTGGATATTGAGAATTACACATGCATGTAGTCCCAAAGTGATTGAAGGGGCTGAAATTTTGCTCCATTTTGGTGAGAACTTTTAATTCCTATTCTTATATCTAATACATTCTGCTCTGTGTTAATACGCCATAGGGACAAATGCCCTTAGTCATATCCTGTATAACACTTCTCACTTATTAATTTTCTATAATTTCTCAGCTAAATAACCCTTCCAGGAATTCCTGTGTCATGCATTATTATAAGGTCCTTGTAGTTGTGATGAGCATAACAGTCTTAATGGCAATTCTCTTTTGTAAGGTATACGATTTCAGAATTTCCTAAGTTTTCTTTATTGGGGGGGCAAACATTAAGGTTAAAAAACACCTATTGCACTATCAAAGTAAGTATAAATGCCAATTTATTGATTTTAAGTCAGTGTAGTTTATGAGGAAGTTGACAAATGAGGAGGAATTGGAATAGAAACTTCACTGTCCATTTCTTCTAAATTTTAAGAAATTATGCTTGTGGCTAATGTCACGTTACAATAATCTACTGTAGAATATTGTGGGATGGGAGTAGGGAGGCAAGGCAGAAAAATAATTTGTATAATTCATTGGTATATTAAAAATTTATGTTTATTATATGGAGATTAACAATGTTCTTTCTCTGTTATTATGCTAATCATGAGATATCTCTCATACTGAAAATGCAGAGAGCACAAGCAGTTCAATCATTAAATGTAATGGAGGATGATCTCAGTCATTCTTAATAATAGGATATTCTTAGGTAAAATTTGTAGTTAAGATTGCCAAAAGAGTAGTTTTGACAGAAAACTTTACAGCTTTTAGAAATTGATCATATTCAATAAATAGAATAAAATTGATAGGTTTCATGAAGGAAGCTGAAGTATATTTAAAAGGAAAAGCTGCTTCTTGGTACATTAAGTTCGCTGAAGAGGATTTGGGGTTTTATTTAATATCTTTACCTTCTGTTTCCTTGTGAGAACCATCCTTAAGGACAAGTGCCAGAGCTCTTCCTCGGGTCATTTTACACCCTTTAAAACAACGGAAATGGCATATTTCCAAGTGGAGGAGACTTATTTATTTACCTTTTCATAGCTCTCCATTTTTCTTCCTGTTACATATTATGAAATTATCACAAGTAATATTATTTAATGAGTTTCTTACAATTTCTTTATGACTTAGTTTAAATATAATGAGCAGAATTTTTTTATTATAGAAAATTACAAAAACCAATGCAAACGTATTGAGAATAGCTTAATGAAAGGATTTATTCTCAGCCAGCCTCCACAATCATCAATATATGGCCCCTATCCCTACCCACTTCCCCACACTGCCAGGATTATTTTGAAGAAAATCCCAGATGAAGTATCATTTCATATGCAGATGTTTCTGTATTTATCTCTAAGAGTTTAGTACTCTTTATCATAACCACAATACCATTATTGCACCTGATAAATAAAAATAATTTCTTATTAGTCCTAAATATCCAGTGTTCTCATTTCCCCGATTGTGTTATAAATATTTAGCAATTCTTCTATTTGAAAGAAGATACAAGTTTTCTTTCATTTATAGGTTGCCCCTCCATCTTTTTTTCTTTTTCACTGTTTGGTGAATTGGGTAATTTGTCCTATAGTTTCCCACAGTCTGGATTTTGTTATTGCATCCTCAAAGGTGTCTTTTAATGTGTTCCTCTGTTCCCTGTATTTTCTTCAAGTTGATAGTTAGAACTAGAGGTTTGTTCAGAATTAAGTTCATATTCTGGCAAAACTATGTCATAATAGGAATTTTAAGCTTCCATTAGAAGATACGTAAAGTCTGATTTTTGCTTTTACTTGTTCTCATCTGACTTTGATGGATATTGACTGGAACTATTAATTAATTAAGGTTGCAAAAAATGATTTTTAAATTCTAGTATTCATTTTTTATCTGTTAGTTGCAATATTTCTGCAAAGAGGAACCTCCCATCATTGTCTGTTAAGTTACACTGAACTAGAGTTTCTATAATAAAAAGAAATGACTCATGCTTAACCCTTTATCAGTATTTGAAATAATGAATTGGTTTTCTAGCATCCTCCAAAAGTGATCAGTGTCTGTTTTTACTCATTAAAAACTCACAGATTTAATGCATTAGTACTTTGTAGTTATTATCCTTATTAATGCTCAGATTGTACCATCTTTTATCCAAGTTGACTCTAAACTCTTTGACAGCACCGTGATAGTCTTGAGAGTTTCCATACCACATAGTGTGACAAGATGCTTCATGTGCATCTTGCTCATTTCCTATCCCAGACCCGAATTCAGACATTTCTCCAAAGAATCCTTATTACTTCCAGTGAGAAATGGTATTTCAACACTGCAATTCTGGGTATTTTTGTTTTTTGAAGTAAGAACATTTACTTTGAAACTTGTTTTAAGTGAAAGGAGATACATGGTTATATATGCAAATAAAAAATTAATGCTTTTTAGGCATGACCCCATAGCTTTAGGTGTCATTCTAAAAGTAGGTGGGAAACTAATTTTTATTTTAATGATAGAATAATTGACTAACACACACATTAAGTACATAGTATGAGGTGAGACAGAAAACAAAAGTATTTGGTAATGCGGCCAAAGGGAACATAGATTTTAAAGTCCCACTGAATTTGTCTAGAAAGTTAACATTTTAGCATGTAAGATTTGATTTATGAAACTATTATTTAAAAAACGTAATTGGGCACCAAGAAAAAGAAGAATGAACTTTCCGTGAAAACATTATGAATTTCGACTATGGTTTCTTATTTCTTTTGCATAGTAATGTACGAACTTATTTGAAGTTAATGGAATGAGATCTCATTGTAGCATCAGCTGGGGACAACAGTATGGTTTTCAGAACATCATTGTGTTTCTATGGCCCTTAATTAAAGGTCTCTGTATTAAGGAATCTTTTCTTTCTTGAATATTAATACACTTACCAAACCAGTGAGGTGTTTGTAGTATGTACATGGCTTGTAAATACCTACTTAAGTACATAGCAAGATGGTAGATATAAACCCAAACATAGTGTAATTACATTAAATGTAAATATTCTACATACTCCCAATTAAAAGGCAGAGATTGTCAGATTGGATAAACAGCAACTATATGCTGTCTTCCAGAAACTCACTATAAATATAAGAAAGATAAAGTGGCTATATTAATATCAAAATAGATTTCATAACAAGGAAGATTATCAAGAATAAAGAGGGATAGTTTATAACAATAAAGGAGTTAATTCATAAAGAAGACATAACAATCCTAAATGCATATACAACTAATAACAGAGCTTTGAAATATATGAAACAAACATTGATAGAACTGAAAAGATAAAATGGAAAAATTCAACAGTTTTAGTCAGAGATCTCAACACTCCTTTCCCAGAAACTGATAGAACAAGTTGAAATAAAATCAAAGAAGATTCTAACAAAATAGGAGACCTGAAAAAAACTAGTAACCCACTTGATTTCATTGGCATTTATAGAACATTTCCTCCAACAGCAGAACATAGTTATTAAGTATACATTGAACATTTGACAGCCACAGTATATTCTGGGCCATTAAAGAAGGCTCAGTAAATTTAAGAAGATTTAAACCATACAGAAAATATTCTTTGACCATAGTGCAACTAATTCAGAAATCAATAACCAAGATATCTGAAAATTAGACAACACACTTTTTTTATTTTTATTTTTATTATTAGCATATTCGTTATTACAAATCGTGATTTTTCTTTATGCCCTCTACCTGACCTGTTACTCCCCAAACCCCCACCCTCCCTCCCCCCATCTCTAGTATCCTTAGGTTGTGCTCTCCTTCTGAAAGCTCAACAAATTTATTGTGATCTTTTTTTTGCTTCCTTCCTTCCTTTTTTCTTTCCTCCCTCCTCCCTCCTTCCACTCCTCCTTTCCTCCCTCCTCCCTCCCTCCACTTCTCCTTTCCTCCTTTCCTCCTTTCCTCCTTCCTTCTTTCCTCGCAGCCAGTTATGAGTGACACCATGTGGCATTTCTCTTTCCTTGTCTGGCTTATTTCACTTAACATAATTTTCTCCAGACTCATCAATGTTGCTACAAATGGCAGAATTTCATTCTTTTTTTTTATGACTGAGTAGTATTCCATTGTATATATATACACCACATTTTCCTTATTAAGTTGTCTGTCGATGAACACTTAGGTTGGTTCCATATTTTGGCTATTGTAAATAGAGCTGCGATAAACATGAGAATGCAGGTATCCCTTCAACATGATGATTTCCATTCCTTTGGATGTATACCCAGTAGAGGGATTGCTGGATCATATGGTAGTTCTATCTGTAGTTGCTTGAGAAACCTCCATACTGTTTTCCATAATGGCTGTGCTAATTTACAGTCCAACCAATAGTGTAGAAGAGTTCCCCTTTCCCCACAACCTTGCCAGCATTTGTTATTCTTGATCTTTTTAATAATGGCCAGTCTGGGGTGAGATGATATCTCAGTTTGGTTTTATTTGCATTTCTCTGATGATTACTGATGCTGAGCATTTTTTCATGTACTTGTTAGCCATTTGTATGTCTTCCTTTGAAAAATGTCTGTTCATCTACTTTGCCTATTTTTAAATTCAATTATTTGTGTTTTTTTTTTACTGTATTGTGGTTTCAGTTCTTCATATATTCTAGATATTCATCCCTTGTCAGATGTATAGTTTGCAAATATTTTCTCCCATTCTGTAGGTTGTCTTTTCTGCTCTGTTGATTGTTTCTTTGGCTGTGCAGAAGCTTTTTAGTTTGATATAATCCCATTTGTTTATTTTTTTCTTTTGTTACTAGTGCTTTTGGGGTCTTATTTTTAAAGTAGTTGCCCAGTCCTCCTTCCTGGAATGTTTCTCCTGTGTTTTCCATTAGTAATTTTATGGTTTCGGGTCTTATATTTAAGTCTTTAATCCGTTTTGAGTTGATTTTGGTATATGGTGAGAGGTACAGGACTAGTTTCATTCTTCTGCATTTGGTTGTCCAATTTTCCCAGCACCATTTATTGAAGAGACAGTCTTTTCCCCAATGTATGCTCTTGTTGCCTTTGTCAAAGATCAGTTGGCTGAAGTATGTGGGTTGATTCCTGAGTTTTCTATTTTGTTCCATTGATCCAAGTATCTGTTTTGATGCCAGTACCGTGCTGTTTTAGTTGCAGTAGCTTTGTAATATAATTTGAAGTTGGTTATAGTGTTATGCCTCCAGCTTTATTATTATTATTTTTTAACTCTGGATTGCTTTGGCTATTCAGAGTATTTTGTTGTTCCATAGGAATGTTAGGATTGCTTTTTCTATTTCTGTGAAAAATGTTATTGGTATTTGGATGGGGATTGTATTGAATCTGTAGATTGCTTTGAGTAGAATGGACATTTTCACAATGTTGATTCTTCCCATCCAAGACTATGGTATGTCTTTCCACCTTTTTGTGTCCTCTTTAATTTTTTTCAGTAGTGTTTTGTAGTTCTTAACCTCCTTGGTTAAATTGATTCCTAGGTAATTTTTTTTTGTGTGACTATTGTAAATGGGCTTGCTATCTTGATTTCTTTTTCTGCTAGTTCTTTACCAGAGTTATAAAAATGCTACTGATTTTTGGGTGTTGATTATGTATCTGCAACATAACTGAAATTGTTAATCACCTCTAAGAGTTTTTTGTAGACTCTTTAGGTTTTTCTATATATGGGATCATGTCATCTGCAAACAGGGACAGTTTGACTTCTTCCTTTCCTATCTGAATGTCCTTTATTTCTTTCTCTTGCCTGATTGCTCTGGCTAGTACTTCCAATACTATGTTAAATAGGACAGATGAGAGTGGACATCCTTGTCTTGTTCTTGTTCTTAAGCGAAAAGCTTTCAGGATGATATTGGTTTGTCGTAAATGGCTTTTATTGTGTTGGGATAATTTCCTTATATACCTAATTTGCTAAGAGTCTTTATCATGAAGAATGTTGAATTTTGTCAAATGCTTTTTCTGCATCTATTGAAATAATAATAAGTTTTTGTCCTTGGTTTTGTTGATGTGGGGTATAACATTTATTTACTTGCATGTGTTGAACCATCCTTGCATTCCTGGGATGAATCCCTCTTGATCATGATGTACAATTTTTTTGATGTGTTGCTGTATTCTCATTGCTAATATTTTGTTGAGGATTTTTGCATCTATGTTCATCAAGGATATTGGCCTGTAATTTTCTTTTTTTGTTGTTGTATTTTTATCTGGTTTTGGTATCAGAGTGATGCTGGCCTCATAGAATGAGTTTGGGCGAATGGCTTCTGTTTCAATTTTTTCTAAAAATTTGAAGAGAAGTGGTATTAATTCTTTTCTAAAGGTTTGATAGAATTCAGGTGTAAAGCCATCCCATCCTGGGCTTTTCTTTTTTAGAAGATTGCTGATTACTGTTTCAATCTCATTGCTTGTTATTGTTCTGTTCAGGTGTTCTATTTCTTTTCAGTCAGTGTTGGTAGTTTGTGTGTGTCCAGAAATTTTTACATTTCCCCCAGGTTTTCATATTTGTTGGTATACAGTTGTTTATAATAATCTCTAATGATTCTTTGTATTTCTGTGGTATTGGTTGTAATGTCTCCCTTTCATTTCTGATTTTTGTTATTTGAGTCTTTTTTTTTTTTTTTTGGTTAACCTAGCTAATGGTTTGTCTCTTTTATTTTTCTTCTCAAAAAATCAACTTTTTGTTTCATTGATCTTTTGTATCATTTTTTTTTTTTTTTGGTCTCTATTTCATTTAGTTCTTCCCTGATCTTAATTATTTCTTTCCATCTACCACTTTTAGAATTGATTTGTTGTTGTTTTTGTAGTTCTTTGAGGAATAGTGTTAGGTCGTTTATTCAAAGTCTTTCCATTCTTTTGATGTAAGTGTTTAGTGCAGTAAACTTTCCACTTAGTACTGCTTTTGTAGTATCCCACAGGTTTTGGTATGAAGTATCTTTATTTTTGTTAGTTTCAAGAAGCTTTTTGATTTCCTGTTTAATTTCTTCTTGGACCTGTAGGTCTTTCAGCAGTCTGTTGTTTAGTTTCCATGCACTTGTATAGTTTCCAGAGTTTTGCTTGTTATTGATTTCCAATATTAATCCATTGTGGTCTGAAAAGATACTTGGAATGATTTCAGTTTTTTAAAATTCACTGAGACTTGATTTGTGACCTAACATGTGGTCTATCCTGGAGAATATTTTATGTGTTGATGAGAAGAATGTGTATACTGTAGTTGTTGAATGAAATGTTCTGTAATGTCTGTCAGGTCCAATTGGTCTAAAGTGTAGTATAAATCCTGTGTTTCTTTGTTGATTTGTGCCTGGAAGATCTGTCCAATGATGGGAAAGTAGTGTTGAGGTCACCCACTGTTATCATATTAGGGTCTATCTCTTTTTTTTTTTTTAAGGTCTAAATGTGTTTGCTTTACATATCTGGGTGCTCCAGTGTTGGGTGCATACATATTTATGATTGCTACGTGTTCTAACTGGATAGATCCCTTTATCCTTATAAAATGGCCTTCTGTGTCTTTTTTTATGGTTTTTGGTTTGAAGTCTATTTTACCTGACACAAGAATAGGTACTCCTCGTTTTTTTGTTTTTATTTGCATGGAATATCTCTTTCCATCCCTTCACTTTTAGTCTGTGTGTGTCTTTATAGGTAAGGTGGGTATCTTGAAGACAGCATATAGTTGGGTCTAGCTTTTTAATCCTGTCAGTCAGTCTATATCTTTTGAATGGGAGTTCAATCCATTTATATTTAGGGTTGTTATTGACAAGTATTGCTTTACTCCCATCATTATATTGCTTTTTGTTTAGAGATTTTAAATATCATTTTTTCCTTTCTTCCCCTTTTATTTTTCATCTTCAATGTTAGTTGGATTTTTGAGGTGACATGATTAGCTTCTTTCTCTTTCTCATTTGCATTTTGGTTTTAATGGTGGATTTTGCTCTTTCTTGTAAATCCATGATAGTGATTATCATTTTTCAGATTCCAGATACAGGACTCCTTTGAGAATTTCTTGTTGGGCTGGTTGTGTGGTAGTGAAATCCCATAAATTTTGTTTGTCTGGGAAATACACTATTTCTCTCTCATTTAAGAAGGATAGCTTTGCTGGGTATTGAATTCTTGGCTGGCAACTTTTTTTTCTTTTAGTATTTTGATATATTATCCCATTTTCTTTGGGCCTGTAAGGTTTCAGTTGAGAAGTCTGCTGTTAGTCTGATAGGGGCTCCCTTATAGTTGACTTAATGCTTTTCTCTCATTGCTTTTAGGATTCTCTCTTTGTCTTTGAGTATTACCAGTTTGACTATAATGTGTCTTGGAGAGGATCTTTTTGGGTTGAATCTGTTTGGGGATCTTTGGGATTCCCAGATCTGAAGGTCTCCATCTCTCCTTTTACTTGGGAACCTTTCTGTTATTATTTCCTCGAATAGGTTTTCAATGCCTTTTCCTTTCTCCTCCCCTTCTGGGATACCCATGATTTGGATGTTTGTGTGCTTGAGGTTCTCTACTAGGTCTCTTAGATTTTCTTCATTTTTTAAACTCTTTTTTAATAATTTTTGTCTGCCTGGTTTATTTAAAAAATATCTTGTGCATGGTCTGAAACTCTTTCTCCTGCTTGCTCTAGCCTGCTGCTCAAGCTTTCCATTCTGTTTTTTATTTCACTGAGTAAATCCTTCAGTTCTGGGTGTTTTGATACCTTCTTTTTTAAGATATTAATCTCTTTGTAAAATTTCTCCTTCATATCCTGGGTATTTTTTATTGTTACATTATGTTCTCTAAGTGATTCTTCTCTTATCTCTTTGAGTTTTCTTAAGATCAGTGCTCAGAATTCCTTTTCAGACATCTCAAGGGTTTCCTGCTCTATGGAGTCTGGTACCTGAGAATTACAATATTCCTTCAGTGGTGTCATATTTTCTATTTATTTGTAGTCTAATATTTTTTCATTGATGTTTGGTCATCTGTTAGGACACTTGTTTCTTCTATTACTCTGGAGTGGGCTATGAGGGGAAAGACTTCTTCCCTATTTGTAGGGCTCTGCTGGTGACTCTGATTGTTTCAGTGCAGTTGAGTGTGCAGTGGGCTGTCTCATCTCCAGGGCTCAGGTGTGGGCTGGTGGCTGTGGTGGGGGTGGCCTGTAAAACCAATGCTCACCTGGGTTCCATTCGGTGGGTGGGCCTCACCTGGGCTCTCACTCAGTTGGTCACACTTCTAAATTACGTAAAGGTAAAGAAAAAACATTAGAAAGCTAATTAAATAAATGTTTATCTACCTCTATAAAATTTATAGTTCTGTGCATCACATTTTACATGTAAATATACATGTGCATGCATGAAAAGTTGAAAATTTCATACATGTTTGAGTTTGTTTGAAATTTATGTAATAACAATTGAAAGTAACCAATTTCCATAGGGTAAACATGATAATCGTGTTAGTTCTCTATGTATATATGTATGGAAAATGCTCTTCATAATGAATTAGTTCCTATAGGAAATAAAACATCAAAAAACATAAATGAGATATATTTCATGTTAAACCTTAAGCTTATTATAAAAATGGTAGTCTGGATAATGTGCAGTGGACTATTTATTTATGGAATGAGCTTTACTGAACTCTTGTTTGTGGGTTTTCATAGGAGGCAGGGAAAAACATTTCGGTGGTAGCTCAGTCAGTTCAGGGTGTATGAAACGTAGGCCCCAAAGAAGCATTGAAAGGGTCTTAGCTTTTTGGTAGAGACAGCCAGATGTCAGCCAGAAGAGTGAGTGGCCTTTGTCTGTTTTCCATGCTGGGTAGAGAGCATTTCATGAACGAGATAATAAACATATGGAACAAATTACTGGCAAATGGAGGAGAACATAGATGTGTTTGAGAGACACCTAGAGTTGTTTCTGGAGAAAGGGAATTGACGAGTATCATGAGGGAAGCAGGAGGGTTGGATTAGCTTCTGCAAACACTCTAGTTCTACAGAGAATGTTTGGGTACATTTTGTACATTTTTACACATTTTGAAATCTTTATTTTAAGGAATATCTCCCAGAATTACTTTGATTTTTTACAAACAATTTTTTTTCAACTTTATCTTCCAGAACGTCAGACAGGCTTAGATTTGGGGTGTCAGGAGCTTTTATTGCAGTTTATTTAGCAAATTTTGCTGCTACCAACTGCAGCTTTTGTTCACTATCCTTAACCCTTCTCTTACTGGTAATCATTGAGGGTTCAGGTTTACCTGTCCATTTCTCCCCCAATTCTACCTTTCCAATCACTATCATGACTAAATCACATAGTGGCTGGCAAAACATGTTGAGTATTTGTGGTTCTTCGTGACTTTCTTTAAATTCTGTTTTAAAGTATTTTCAAGTCATCTGGGGCAATTCCATGACACAAACAATATTCTCTCATCACACTATAAAGGGGAAGTTTTCAGTTGTCTCCTGTTCCTGTTATATTCTCCTTAGATCTTCATTGAGGGCCCCTTTGAGAAAATGACTTAAATTTCCCTGTAATGCTGACTGTAGAATTGTGAGACCAGAGAGGGCTAGCTAATAAACTTTTATTAAATTGTCAGAGAAAGAAAAACCTACGTGTGGGTGAAGTAACCTTTCTATAGCTATCACTGCCAGGTCTTCTGTTCCTCAGTTGTGAAGTCCGATTCTGAGGCAATTGGAATTACGGATATTTCACTCTCTCTGGGATTGCAATGGATAGCATGCAACATCCTTCTCTAGTATTATATCCCAAACTCTGCACCCTATAAATCAAATCTTTCAGGGTTATTTGTAGGAAGTTCATGATTAGCAGTAATTATTAGAGGTTAATATTTTTTCTCCAGAGAAGATAAGCTTGGTGTTAAAGGTGTTAAAGAGGAGATTTTTGCAAATGTTTTTATATTTTAAATATAGAAACATTATAGGGTACAGGGTATTTGGTATTGTATTTCCTATAGGAATTAAATTGTTTATGAAGACCATTTTCCATTTATAGAGAGCAGTAACATGATTGTCATGTTTACCCTATAGAAATCACTTTCAATTATTTTTAAAAAATATGTCTTTTGGCCTTTTTTTTTGATGTGGTATTCTTTTTTTCCTTTTTTTTGCTCATTAACTGTTCATGTCTTTTTCTACCTTTCTATTTATGTTTCATCAGAACACTTTACATATTAATTTTATAATTTCTTCCAGTTGTTGACCTTTCAGATATATTTGTGGTGTTTTTTAGATATGTAGATTTGACTTTCATGCATTTAAACTTATCATTTCCTTTTCTTTATCACTTTTAAACTTTGAGAAACTTTATTTTCAAAATAATTCTTACCCTCTTTTATAACTAATATTCAATTATTGGTTCTGCAAGTTCCACGATTTTGTGAATTTTTTCTCCCCATTTGTTTATGATATTATGTATAAACATGCCATTTGTAATATAAGGAAAGGATCACCTTTATGGAAGTTAAACCAAACTTTTGGTAAAAATGAAATATTGTATTTTTGCCATGTCTTTTATATAAAAAATAGCTGTATATTTATTATTAAAATATGCTTGCCTCTTGTCTAGAAATTTAAATATTTTAGTTGGAAATCTGTTCTTTTCTGGCTTTTCCAAGCCAGTTTAACATAACATTTATATTAATGTAGCTTTCTCATTCCTTATTTGTTGTTGTTAAATCTACCTTTTCCCAAGCAAAGCAATCATTCTTTTGCTTATCTGATTACAAAATTCTGCAAAAGATTCAGATTGGTAGTTTTGACATTACTATATTTTCCCCACTGTATACAAAACCTCCTGAAGGAAAGCATCGTATTAAGATATTTAGATCATTGAAAAATAGCGTAAAATGGTAATAGAGCTGACATTCATTGTGCATTTGCTGCATGCCCTATGTGCCCTGAATAGATTACTTTCTTCAAGGTAGCTTATCTTATCACACCTGTTATATAGATAAGGAGACTGAGCTGAGCTCTCAGAGATCGAAAGATCGAATAACCTGTCCAAGCTCACAAAACTGGTATGTACTGGAGCCAGAAGAAGCTCACAAAACTGGTATGTACTGGAGCCAGAAGTGAACCAAAGGAGTCTGATTTCAAAATCCATACTTTTAATTACTACCTAACGTGACCTCTACATTATTTCACTTGGTTTTCCAATCCTTTGAATTTTGCAGTCAGCAGTGATTATATAAATGTCCTGTGCTTGAAGTATGTTGGGGAACAGGGGTCATTTTGTTCTTTATCTTTTTGATGAATTACGTTTCTTGCTATCAGGTGAAATTATCTGACCTAAACAGTACAGTAGGTTAAATTAGAAAAGAAAGCTAATGTGCATAAAGAAGACTGATGAAGGCTTTAATGATCTAGGATCAAAGTTTTGTTTTGTTTTATGAGAGTAAGAGGATTTAGTTATCATTCAGAGAGTGAAAGTCATTTATAATATCACCAATATTTGAATTATACTTAAAGCAAATTGCATCTACCACACAGGCAAATATTTACTCTAAATGCGACAGCTTGCTTTATTATCTTATCCAAAGCCTTGCATCTATGTACATGGATTATGGGGCTCCTCAGTCAAAGCAGATGCTGGTATCATGAACAGAAACATCCACTTGTCCAGAGGTGTGGATTCTTGGGTTCCAGGTTCCCGTGTCTCAGAACACCTCTGCATAACCATTACATTTCGCATCAGATTACCCAGGGCCGTCCTCTGGCCCACAGACACTTACCTGAAAGACAGCTTAGGTCTTAGTAACTAGGTATCAGCTTAAGCAATTTAGCACTTCTGTGTCTGCCTAAAGAAAAGTAGCACACCATAAATTGAAAAAGTATATGATGTTGATGAAGGGTCACAAAAGTGCTGTCTGGAGCAACAAAAAAGTCTTTCTGTATGTGCATTCGTAGAGTGTAAAAAATAGTTTGCTGAAGTAGAGGCCTTTGCAAAATTGATATACCATCTGTCAAAATGGTTTGGTTTGAGTCCAAACCAAAATGGAGTCACTTATGCTAAATGCCACATAATTAAATTGAAACTTAAAGGAAGCAGATAGATCCCCAAACAGACCAATTTTTCCTGAAAACAGGAGATTCCAGTCTATCTGAGTTAGCCTAATAAGGAATTCCCCTCTGCTTTACCCCTTACAAAAAAAGTCACCAGGAGTAACCTGATGTTAACCAGTCAGATTTTTTCCTATTCTTCTGTTTCCTTGTTTCCATTGTACAAAACCCACCGTTCTGCCACTGCCCCGTGGGAACTCTCATTCTATTTTGTAGATTGGAGGCTGCCCTGATTCATGAATCGTGAATAAAAGCCCATTAGATATGTAACTAAATTTCTTGTAATTTTGTCCCTTGACATCAGTAACTGATCTCATAATCAGGGAGGAAACTCTGCAGCTGAGTGCCATTTTATGACAGGCCTGTTTTTTGGTTGGTGTGTTTATACAAAATTAAAAATAGAAGTCAAACTTATAAAAAGTTTCTATTAGGCTAACTAGCTGGCAAATGACATTTTAAATCTATAGAACTTTTGATTATCACCATCATCAAAATAATCATATTATTAAAGCAAGTCTCTTAGTAGTGAACTGTACATGAAAAAGTTTCATTCTCTGCTGAGAAAATGATAAAAGGCAAAGTTTGTTTACAGCCAATACATTATTTTGCTATGCATGAAGAAAACATGCATTAAATGGTAAATGATAATGACAATGTTCATTTGGCTGTCCTGTCACCAACTCGTTGTTTTCTATAGCCGTCTAACACTTTATCCCAATTCCAAACACTCTTGCTCCACTTCAGTTTCCTAAACCTCCCCTTGGTAACTCTGTGTCCAGCTTCTGCACAAATCTGAATCCTCAGGTGAGCAAAACCAAATTTCTACTTTTGGTAAACAATTTCTCTTGCTACCCATATGCAATTAATTCTTTGCATATGGACATGCCCTTTCAGGCTTGCCAGGGATAATATGACAGCTTGATCTTCCCTCTCATTTTCTAGATAAGAGCCTCTAGTTAGTAAGGAAATCATCTTATTAAGTCCAGGTAGGCCTTGCTTTACAAATACCTTGGTCTCCTGCCCCATTATCATTCATTTTACTGTGGTCTTATCCAGAATAATAGTTTCAAAGGCTTTTCAGAAGGGCAGCTGATTTTCAGAGCTGGTTTTAGAGGAAGGTTTGGTTTGGCTTTCTCAAGAGAATGAGCTGTTGTCTCTGTATGATCTCTTGGTATGAAGCTTTTGGGCGTAGACATTGGCTGCACGTATGCTGTGCTCCAGGAATGTGCACTTGAGAAGACGAGCCAGAGGAGACCCCACAGTCCCTTCCATTGCCTAGCATTTTGGTTTTGTATTGGCATGCCCTCCTCGACAAAGAATAATGGCATGAGTTTATTTTGTTCCCCAAAGCATGTCTGAACACCAAGTGTTTACTATTTCTAGTTTTTTTTTTTTTTTTAAAAACAAAACCACAACAGCATATTTTAAGAAGAGAATTACATATATCATCTACTTTGTTTTAATGGAAGTTGAGTCCTTAGAATGTATGTCTTTGGTGTTTTGACAAAAAAATGGAATGGATTTTCACTACATTCTAGAGTCATTTATTTGTTGATATCAGTATAATAGTATCATGCCTATTCACTATTATTGAAAGAATTAGGATTTGAGGAGTATCTGAACTTTGAATTAATTACTTTGAATATCTGAGTAACTAACTCATTTTGTTACATATGCTTGAAATTTCTAGTGTATTACAATCATATTCAAGCTGAAAACAGTTTATTTGGAATGTTTTGCCCCATTAACAATGAATGGTGGTTGGTTACATGGGAGTGCAATAAAGTGAACAGTATTCTATTAAAACCTGAAACAATTAGACGAGGAAGAAATGTGGACCAATGATTCAAATGCATGATTAGTATATATTTAAGCTGATTTGTTCTTGTCTAATCACTAGAAGGCTCTGTTTTACCTTCTGTAGTTTTTGAAAAATCTGGTTTTAAATATAGTCTTTGTAACTCATCAGATGACTTAAAGGAAGGCTTATTTTGACTTTTTGGGGAGGATTTGAAAACTAATCATCAACAATCCACATTTCCACTGATGAATGTCTGAAATCCTAGTTTTCAGACATGTGGCATGAAGTGTATTGCCAAAATGTAGTATCTTAATGCTTTGTGATGTAAATAATTTGATTAATTGCGAGCTACCAAACATAAGAACCTTATGTCAGGTACTAGGTATGAATATGAATCAAGCTAAGTCCAAAAGAAAGTTGTAGTGGCAAGGAAAGGCACAGAAGATTCCTAAGTAAGCGAACATGAAACCACACATTCTTGTTGAGGAATCATTCTCAAAACCTTTTTTTTTTTTAAAGGAAGGAAAGTAAAAAAATAAAAATCATGCTACAACATGAACTTAAATGTTCAAGAGGATTATGGTGATGTATTTAATGGTGCTCTTCTGATGGGGCTGTGTCTAGGTCAAGCAAATGTAATGGAAATGAGGAACATTAAATGCAGGAGTTTGCCTTGTGAAACCTCAGTTCTTCTGGCAGGATCTGAATGAAGACTTGTTTGACTAGTTGGCCCTAAAGACTATCTCTTATCCATCATGTGCCTGTGGTTTTGTATTTTTATGTGACTGTCAATGGAGAAAGGAAGAGTTCACTGTTCCTCACTGGAAGGATATTTTACTATGTAGAAAGGTTTTACAAAACTCTAGAAGACCAGCATTAGTCATTTGTTCACTCATTCAGTACATATTTATTGAAGCTGTTTTGTTTTCCAGGCACTGTGCTGAATGTGACTAGTCATGTAATATAAAAAAATATGGCCTTTGAAATGACCATTTCTTTGGTTGTTGCTGATGCTTTCCAACTAAAGTTTTAAATGGTTAAAAACATTTTTGCAGTGAGAAACACTGAAGAAATAAGTAAGAATTGCTATGAATTTAGAAAAAGGAAAAGGCTTTTGATAATTTTGAGGTGACCAAAATATTGTCATCTAAATTGCATTAAGAATTAATATAAAATATGCTTTTAAAATTTTTGGTCCCAATATGCTTTGCCTCAGATATTATTTTATAGGATTGTCATTATTTCTGGAAATGTTTCTTAGTCCTTAGACCACACAGCATTTTATTTTTAAACCTGCCTTTTGGCTGTATTTTTTAAGAGGAAATATTAAATGAGATGTCAGAGGATTTTTAGTTGCAATCCACAAAAGGGTTAGGAATTCTATCTTAGACTAAATAGGAAGGCAGAGGGAATCTGATTTTTAGTTTAGTTTGTATTTTTAAAACATGAATAAAGTCATGTCTGATAGTTCTCTTTTAATTTATCATCTGAACTCCACGTGTGCTTGGAAGATAATCTGAGTTTAAGACTTGTTTTGTTCAGGCCCACAGTAGGAAATCTGACCAATGTTCTGTGTAACCTTTCCCAGTGAGAATAAAAAAGTAACTGTAGCTTTATAGAGTTGTTGGCAGAGCTAAAAACTTTTTTTTCTAACAATAGCTAATTTAACCGTCAACCCTCTTATGAACATAGGTTATCGTCACCCCTGTTTTATAGATAAGGAGTCTGAGGCTCACACAGATTGAGTGACTTGCTCAAGGTCTGAGACTCAGAGTAGGTTTCATGCCAAGTTGCATGCTCTTTTTCACTCCATTGTAGCTACCACCAGGAACTCTTGGGAAGTAATCAAAATACTATGCATATAGGGGGCACTAGTCTTGTAGACACTGTTGCTTACTTACCTTCATAGCTATCAAATTCATGTGGTGTTTTATGTTTTTTTGACAGTAGGGGAAACAAGTTTTAGCAGTTTTGTTGAATCTGTAATTTAGTATCTTAAAATTCAAAGTAGCTCCTACAAGAGAGTGTAAAAGAGTGATTTTTTTGAGGATTGCCCCAAAGGAAGTCTGTTCTTTGCTGAAAGTGATATTGATTCCTGTGTGTGGTGTGGTTGGTGTGTGTGTGCATGCATGCATCCGTGTGTGTGTTGTAATTTCTTTTCAGGCTATGTGCCTCTGTTTCAGATCTCACTGTAGACCAGTGGTAGTGGCCCTTGTTTTATAGTCACTTTCTCTATGTCACAAATAGCTTTCTTTTTTGCATTCGAGGGCTATAAATTTCTTGTGATCTCAAGCAGAGTTTTAACCAGCCACCTCAAGGGAAAAGCTCGATATCCCATTACTGCTCCTTGGGCTGTCATACATTGCTCCTGACCAACATGTCATAAATGCTTTAAGAGTCTGCATCTTTCAGCTTTGGGCTTGGTTCTGATCTGAGGTGTATACAGTGCTGGCTCACATCATGATGAATCTTGGAAAATGTGCTCCTGCACTTGTGTGTTCATACAGAGCAGCCAGACTATTTAAAACAAGTGGCGATGTGTCCTGGCCTCTTGCAGAGTGAAATGGATTCCCTCTGAGTCGAGTGTTAAGGACGACAGTACTGTACAGTGTTGTTTTTCTTTCCTACCCAAAGACTTATTCATCAGACACATGAGCCAGTACCTTACTAGTAAGCAGGAAAGGGAGGAACTATTCTGGAAATGCGCTAGCTGACTGCTAAAAGAACTCTAAGGAAGTGATATGTGCTCCTGAGCACTCTCTTGCCATGCACAGTGAACTATGTGTCAAGTGTTATGGGTATGTATAAAAGTATAGGACAGACAGACAGACACACACACACAATTTGGATGAAAGTAACTGTTTAAGCAACAACATAGGACACCTCAGAAAGAAACACATGATAATGGAGAATTAAGTTGTATAGATAATTGCTGTAGTGGTTTTGAGGGCAAGAGAGTACTTTGGACTTGGGAGAACTTATTGAAATGAGTTTCAGTTGCATCTTAAATAGTCATGGGATTTGGAGAGACAAAGAGGAGACAATATTCATGAGCACAAACACAGAGGGAAAAAGCAAAAACCTTTTTGAGGAGGAGGGAGACAAGTCTAACTGTATAGTTAAGGGATTACAGGAAGGAGAATCAGAGCAAGCCATGTCGAAATGAAGGCTGTGGCCAGATTACAGAAGCCTTTGGATGTTGACGACTGGACTTCATCCCGAAGCCTCTCAAAAACTGCTTCTGCTAACTTCCTGTTCTACCACTTACGATTCCTTTCCTTCCAGGAACTGTTGCCAAATTTGTATTTTGCCCTTCACAGTGGGGGGAAAAATGAAGGAAGCCAGCAAATTTAGATTTTATTCCTGTACATACAAACGTAAGTGTGCTGAAGAGAGGTCCTTCCTCAGAACATTTCGTTTTGAAAACCTTTGTCTTTGTTCAATCCATGCTGTAAATACTGGCAACCTTGATTTAACTTTGGTGATGCACATTCACCCTTGAAGATGTCAGTCACTGATGCTGAGTCCAAAAGAGCCATCCAAATTGTTACATCACATCAGGCTGCTCACTACAGTTCTCAATGACGTTAATTCAGAAAATAAACTTCCAAATGGAATTTCAAACTTAAATGTTCTACTTGGCATTCTGACCAAAAGTAACCTAAGTAGTAACGAAGGCTTTTGCTTTTTTAAAAATAGCACTTACTTATAAGTATATTATCTTTAATAAGACATTCAGACATAACTGCATTTCAGCACTTGCAAGCAATGTGTTTACTTCTTGTTGCTATAAGTTCTAGAACTGTATATTTTAAATGTAGTTTCTGAAAGCACTCCCACAGTTTCCTCATAGCTTCTTGAATTTTTGGTAAATGCAACAGAATGACTGATGACAGATACTTTCCTCTATGTTTAATTAAGATGAAAAGTCATAACCAAAAGGAAAAAATTATTATGTGAAGGTAGAATGTAGAAGAAAAATAAAGAAAACCTGCTAACAAAGAAATAGTAGAAGATAGAAGTTCAGATGAAACATTCATGAATAAATTATCAAAGCCTTTTTGAAGAACGATTTATGTAAAATTATCAGCTCCTGATGCTTTTTAAAGTTCAAGTGTACTACTTTGAACTTAAGTTCTATTTAGAGAAAAAATAAATTTTGCTTAAGCAATAGCTTCAATTTATTCTGAAATAGAAACATTTTACATTTATATATAATGAATTTTGTAAGTTCAAACTTCTTGCAGAATATATAGTGCTTCATATTTATGTCACTTCAACTGAGTCTTTGAAAAAATACCTATTCAACAATTACGCTTCTAAAATATACTTAAATAAGTCATATAGTAGATGTTAACTGTCCGAAATGCCTCAAGTAGTCTGACCTCATAGCTTATAATCATTCAAATAGAAACTGAGGTGAAGTTTACCTTTTCATTTTTAATGGAAGAGCAGAGTAAATAAAATCAGTATAGTTATTATATCAGAAATCACTTCCAACCACTTTTAAAATCTCCACTTAGTAGAAAGAAAGAGAAGCTAATGTTTATTAAATACAGGTGGTGCCATGTACCTTCCTCGCATCCTGTGGGGTAGAGAGTCTAAGGAAGAAATGGACGATCGGAGATGAGACTGACCTGCCCAAAATGGATTAAAATTACCCGATCTCCCTTCCTGAATGATTAAATGGTTCTTCATCTGTAACGTTATTAGATTATTTCTCCATTTTTATTGTTCTGCGTCATTTTTCCCAGGATGTAAAGGCCTTTTCAATTCAGGTCTTCTTCTGTTTAAGATTTCCTTGGTCCGCTCCTTCCGAGAGTCCCCCGGGGCTTGTCCCAGCGCTCTTCTTCAGGTGCTGATGTTGTGTAGGTGCAGCTTCTTTTCATTCCTCTCTGAACCTTTTTATTAGTAAAGAATCAGGTAAAGATGACATTTATGTTTCTGCTTCTTTCTCTTTGCTGAATGGGGTTGGTTTCTAAGAGGAGAAGAGGGCGCCACTGTATTAAACCTCGAATCCCTCCAGAGTAAAACTGCTGGAAAGAGTTCTCCATAACCACTGTCTCCATTCTTTTGTCAAAATTACTAGTTATCTCATGTTGACAGTTTGAGCAGTCCCTCTGCTTCCCCTCTGTGGGGACACACAGATGCATTTGGCAGTTACCCACCTCCCTTGAAATGGTTTTCTTAGCTTCCTCGACACCACCCTCTTCTATTTCTCCTCCTGAAAGCCCCTACTCTCTTTTTTACTTACTGATTTCTCCTTTTCTGCTTCTCTAAGTGTTTGAATTCCCCTGGGATCTATTTTGAGCTCCTGCCCTTCACTGTGTACAAACTACTCTGGGGTGACCTCAGCTAGTCCTGAGATTCTAAAATCTATATATATTCCCATGACTTTTAAATCTGACATCTCCAGTTTTGACTGTTCCGAACATCTTCCAATTCTTAAGTCGAGCACCCCACTTGACATAGCCAGATGAATTCTTTTGTTCAGTCTTGCAACATACCCCTTCAAGTGCTCAGCATTTGCCAGGCGCTGTTCTAGGTGCTGAGGCCACAGTGAAGGAGAGGCCGTCCCTGCCCTCTCCGAGTATGCGAGTATAAGCTTGTTGGCAAGACAGAGAAATAGCAAGCAAATATGTAAATGATCTGATTTAGTCAGGGTATGTGCTCCAAAGGACATAAAGGCACGATAAGAGTGAGAAGATAAGGGAATGACTCTCTGAGAATGGGATCATTTAGAAAGCTGTTAATTGACCCCAACTAACAAGATTAAAAAGTAAATCATTTTTTAACTCCCTCTTCAAAGCACGCTTCTTCCATCAAGTTGCTAAAGCTAAATTTCTATACAATGCAGGCTTTCCCTATCTCTCTGATGTCATTTCATACCACTGGCCCATTAAACTCTAGCACGCTGTCTTTTTTTTTTTTTTTTAATTGTCACTTGAATTTGCTAAGCTTGTTTCCAGGCAGTGCTTTTGCCCTGGCCGTTCTTTCTTTCCAGTGATTGCTTGGCTGGAGGCTTCTTGTACTCTTGATATTTGCATCTCAGCTTAAGTATCCTCTCCTCAGAGAGAACTTTCTTGACCATGCAATTTAAAATAGCTACTAATTACTTTAGATCCCCATATTTTAATTCTCTGCATAGCACTTTTTGCTACTGGGTTTTTTTCTTGTTGGCTTGTTTGTCATTATTTCTTCCATTCCAATGTATATTCCATGAGGGCAGGAGAACTTTCTCATTTACTCCTATAAAGTCAGTGCCTGGAACAGTACCTGGTTCTTCACAAATGAGTATTGCTAAATGTATTCATTTATTCATTTACTGACATTGATTGAATGCCTGCTATATAGGCACCATGTTAAGTTTTATGAGAACAAGTTGAATAGGACAAGGTACCTGTCCCTAGACGTTTACAGATATATGGGAAGGCAGACAAATAAATCAACTATTTTAGTACAGTATGATTCTTATGATGATAGAGTTTCCCAGTGGGTTCACCGAAAGAGTGAAACATCTCAGATCTATCCCTTGAATATCCGAAGAAATTGTTTTTTGTTTGTTTTTGTGTTTTTTTTAACCTATTGGTAGTTACTATTGTTTTCTAATGGGCTTGATTTTCACATCTTCAATGTAATTTATTATTTTATTTTTTTATGTTTTTAAAAAAAATTTATCAATATACAATGTAGTGGATTTTTGTGTCTCTTTAAAAAGAAGTAGATGCTAGTCCTGGATCTGCCCCTACATTCTAAAGAGGTGAACTAATCTACCTGGGAGAATTTTTTTACCCATCTTTAGTATAGAAATGAGATACTTGCCCCATCCTAATTTGTGTGATTATGGCAAAGTTAAAATGAGGTATTTAAAAAATTAGGTAGTACCCTAAAAATGTACCCTGATGCTGTCATCATTGTTATTTCTGTTTCTAGTGGATGGGGGAGAATAAGTTAGCGTGCATTTTGTGACCTCAGTAGATGATAAATATGAAGCTTAGTGCAGTGTCTGAAACATTGTAAACAATAAATGTGAGCTATTATAAAATGTACCAAAGTAGTAGTATTTCATGAAGTGGCAAAATTACTCACCATATATGCCTCTCATTTTGGCCTTCACCATGGAATCTGCCAAAGCACTTTTCTCATTTATGCAGTTTGAAGGCTGTATTGTTGGGTCAATAAAATTGGAAATGTAAAATCTGGTCCTGTTTAATAGTTTCTGCATATAAAACACAGGGTTGTCAGGAATTATAACACTATATATTCATTATGAATCATATTCAGGATAAAAAATCTTTATTAGTAGGGTGGGAATTGTTTTTTATATGTGAGTTGAAAATAATCCAGCCCTTTCTCTACTAGAGAGTTATAAGAATTTATGGTTTCATATGAACTTTTAAAATTTGAGCTGGTTCTTGCAATTTGTATGTGGTTAAGATCTCAGAACCACACATTGGAATCTGACGCCAACTGTGGCAAAACTGTTTGGTTTTGCCACAGTTGGCATCAGAAACTGAAACCACGCCCCTGTACCTGCTCCTTATTATAGATTAATTCTTTTCTTAACAAATTCTTTTCTCTAATTCTTAACAAATTCAGGATTTTTTTTTCATCTAATGACATTAGAAGTGTAGACTCATGAAGCTGCAAAAATAAAAGATATTTTCAGTTTACTTTTGTTTGCATACATACAGTTCTCATTTGGAACCTTAAAATTCAATGCATACCTGGGTAGATTAGGAAAAAAAAATTAACAATGCATACTTATTGCCTATTTTTGAAACATAGAGAATGATGAAGTTACAAAAGCTAGAAAACAAAGCCACGGGTATTACCACTAACTTTGATAATTATGGATTACATAAATTATCTCTGACATTTTAAATTTTATGATGTACATCATTGTTTCAAATGCCTTGTAATAGGTGTTTTTATGAGTTAGTAACTAAGGTAAAACATTTTTAAAAGGTGTCTTCTGTAGTTTATAAATTATATACTCTTTACACGTGCAGGATAGTGTTCTGGTGAACACCTGTAAGGGGCACTGCATAAGATGCTTTTTCAGAAATTAAACACAACACAGCCTCTAAACTGTGCTAACTAATATCCGCAAGTATTAGACAAGATTGGTAAGATGAATACTTACTAAGCATCTGTGTTATAATAAGAGCAGCAAAAATATGCCTTTCTATGTGTGTCAATTAGTTTTGGAATCTTATTTCAAGTTTTAAATATGCATATATATATTTAAGAATGTATTTTCAATAAAAAAGGAAACTTAGAGTCCATTCATTACCACAGAAGCTTCAGAGTATTAAGTAACTTTGGTACTAACTTTTTGGATGCCAGTCAAGTTGTGTGTTGTTTTAAAAATAGAATGATATGAATAGTGTATAAAGTGAGGCTTAAATAATAATCAGAGAACAGTGTATACCTCAGTCCACTGCAGCTATTTGACCCAATTTTTAACTATTATGGGAATTCTGATTATTCCAGTAAAAATACAGGTGAGACATAATATGCACAGAGCAATACATTTTTGAGGAATAGACTTAACTATCGTGATGTATATACTTAAATATCTGTATTTAACAACAGAGCTTGTTAAAATAAAGGAAGCAGAGTAAAAATAATGTCTTTCTCAGTGTGTAGTAAGCAGATCAGTCAACAATGTATTAAATGTTCTCAATAAATCTGAAGTGGTTAAAGAGAGCACAGTGCCACTTAATGTGAAACAAGGATCTTGCACCTTATAAGTAAATCTATTTCCTGATGTCTGCATCTAAGTTAGAGAGTGTACTTCTATCTTTCAGGCAAGGGTGGTATATGCATCACATGGAGAAGGCAGCTGGATTTCACGGCATAGGTTAGGAAGAGTGTGTCTATGCCTGGTATCATTTCAGTGGGATGGGGTGGGGGCAGATGGTTGAGGGATGGACAATATGGTTAAATTTCTGTGTTTTAAAGTGCAGACTCCTTTATTGCTCTGCTCAGTCAAACGGTTTTATGGAATCCTAAGGCTATTTGTATATGCTGCTTCCCTCAAAAAGAGTGATTATTGTTTTTATTATTTCCTTACTGAAAGAAAGAATAATTCCACAGCATGAATGCTAACAGTAGCATCGTTGAGGACAGGGATTCAGCCATGGCCCTTGCAATATTTGAATGTTGTTTCTCCACTAGCTTCTGAGAACTGGGTGGTTGATAGGCAGGTCCATATTCAGCCCTCATCGTATCCACACTTGCATTCTGAATAGGAGGGATTCTACACAGACTAGGTGACAGGAGGTGTCCCACTGTTCACTGTCTGATTCTTTTCTTATCCCCCTTCCCCTCCCCTGGTGTCCTACCACTGGACCATATGCAACACCTTATGACAGAGGTCTTATTAGTGGACTTATCTGGGCTGTTTTGATCATGTTTTGAGCACTTTCAAATGGTTTTCAATGAACTCCTCTAAAGGTATGGAAAGGGAGCCCAATGTATCGAAAAAGCAGCTTTCCTAGGCTCCTATGAGTAAGAGGAGACTCTTCCAAGAAGTTAGCCAGAGTTTTATTTGAATAGCCAGGTGTAAGTGATGAATAATTATTAATAGTTAGGGAATAATTCCAACAGTCAAGCATAAGGCAGGGTATAACATTGATTTCTTATCTAGAAGCATCAAGAGCTTTACTTATTATAATGACAGAACAAGGAATGCAGATTAGAGAATAGTCTACACAGCTTTTCTATTTAATTTTGAACATTTTTAATGTTATATGGTTCAAATCCTAGTATAAATATCCCATCACAAAACATTTTTCAAAGCAAAGATAGAGAAATTATCTGGAATATAGTCATTTTCCCTACTGTTCTTCCAACTTTATCATCATTACTAGACAAACTGGCATCTATTCCTTCAGTTTTATGGATATTGAGAATCAAACATGCAGCATATGTTTTAATTTACCAAGTAAGATTTCCTTTCTCTTTTGGTACCAGAATATTTTTGAGTTGAACATTTAGCATCCTCTGGCTAGTATGTTAATTATGCATTATTCATAGGGAAAGGTTCAAATTTGTCATGCTGCAACTGTTTAGCCCTTGACAAATGACTCTGATAGGTGACACCCATTTTTAAGCAAATAAAGAACATCAGGAACTGAATTTCTTCTTAAAAATGTGTAGTACTGGGAGCTTCTTTGGCAAGTTACCATTTGCCCTTTCACTTTGTCTAGAAAACGCGTGTGCTTTCCAACGCGGCAAATAAACTTTTTAGGGGGCGGCTCCTCCTGGGGCTTCCTTAGTGGCTTCCACGCCCATTATTCCCTTGGCTTATTCTACTCTGTGGATTTAGTAAACTTTACAGTAATTCTACCTCATCTTTATAAAACATACTGAATGTGTTTTCAGGGTAAAGGATTCTTATACGCTGTAATTTATTCTTTTAACAAATATTTATTGAGTGCTTTTATGTAGTAGGCAATGTTCTTCGTGCTAGCAGTGCAAAGATGAGCATATTCACTTGGAGCATACACAAAGAAGATTTAGTAAGTCGGTTTTGCTGAAATGCCAAATACCCAAAGGGAACAGAGGGAAATAAAGTTGCAGAGAGCCCTGAATGCTAAAGTTTTTGCATTCTATCCCTTGATGGCTTTTTGTACAGTAGAGATGCAAGGGTACTTCAAAAAGCTTATAGAAAGATTTGTATTATCTTTTAGTTCTTATTTTTCCACAAACTTTTTGAAGTACCCTTGTATATAATCAGAGATGTTATTAAGGAAGGTTAAGAGCAGCGTGTGTAATGTATTGGAGAAGGGAAAGACTGGAAGCTAGGGGTTCACTTAGAATTTTACACTTATCCAGGTGAATGGAACGGAGGACCAAAACTGAGGTGGAGTTAAGTGGAATCAGAAGAGGGAAGTGGTGCAAGATATGTTGCAGAATGAGAAGGAAGGGAGCGAAGTTTATAATAAGGTCAGAACCTGAGAAACGGAGTATGCTGTACTCCATCTGAGGGTAAGATAAGTTAAAATTTTCATACTTGAGGAGTCTGAAGTTTCCCTCAGTGGGCATAGAAGACAGTTGGAAATGCAGGCTGGCTTTTTGTATCGGGCTCAGGGCTGGCAGTTTAGATGGAAGACTTAGTCAAATAGAGGGGATGTAGTCCAGATTGCAGAGGATGAGAGAGTAAACAGTGGGACCAGGACAGAACCTTGGAGAACAGGCACACCAGTGGCAAAGAGGACTGGGAAGCAGTGGTCAGAGAGGAGAGGAATGAGAACCAGGATCATCTGGTGTCACAGCAGCCAAAAGGAAGGGAAGTGCCAAGTGATGCTGTGAAGTCTAAACATGGGAACTGAAAAAGGAAGAGGTCATAGAATTTGTAAAGTTATTGGTGACTTTTGAGAGAACTCTGTTTTAGTCCGTTTGTGTTGCTATTACAGAATACCTGAGACTGGGTAATTTATAAAGAGAGGTTTATTTGGCTTATGATTCTGGGACAGCTGCATCTGGCATGGGCTTCAGGCTGCTTCTACTCATGGCGGAAAGTGGCAGGCAGCCGGCGGGTACAAGCAGATCACATGGCGAGAGGAAGCGAGAGAGAGAGAGAGAGACAAGGTGCCAAGGTCTTTTTAAGCAACGAGCTCTTGCGGGAACTAATAGAGCGAGAACTCACCCATTAATCGCCCCCTCCACCAGGGAGAGCATTAATCCATTCATGAGGGATCCGTCTCCATGACTCAATCAGTTTCCAACACTGCCACGTTGGAGATCAAATTTCCACATGAGTTTTGGAGGGGACAACACGTCCAAACTCCATCAAACTCTTTTAGAATTGTAAGGATAAAAATCAAAATGCAAGGAAGAATAAGGCACGTATAAAAATGTTACTTAGGGTTGCTATTTGAAAAAAAAAGAGGAGCATTAACTAAACAATATGTCCCAGAAACACACACACACACACACACACACACACACACACACACACACACACACTCTCTCTCTCTCTCTCTCTCTCTCTCTCCCTCTCTCTCTTTCTCTTTCTCTGAAATGAAACAAACTGAAAACCAACCAGGTAGCTCTCAGATGTGAAAACTACTGATTAATACAAAGTGAGAGATTGGTATTACATTATAAATGAATCATGCTGGGCCCACAGAACAAATGGAATATGGGTTTGGATAGTGGGCATAAAAACCTGGTGTGTGGTTCTTGGTATAGCATTGCTTGTATAATGAAGTACCAGAATAAATTCTCAAGAAATTCAATATAATGTAAAAAGTGGTTTAGGGCCCCCTGTAGTGTCAGGGAGATTAGGTATGTGATGTGAAAATAAACATGTTTTACCATCTGGGTCACAGCAATTATTATATCTTGAGAATTTGCAATGGAAAATGTGTTCTTTCTACTTTATAAGATTGCTGATTTTTTTGCTTTTGAGAGCTAACTTGTAAGCAGTTTCCTTCATTACAGTTTTAGTTTTTAAATTTCACCTTTCAAGAATAATATTAATTCTGTGACCTTAATTAGGGAAAGGCATGCCTGTAATTTGTTCGTTTTTTTATTTTATTAGTTATTTTCTCTTTCAACCTATGTTAATTAGGCCCCTTTCAAACTCTGTGTGAAGCCCTGAGGAATCATAAAAAATAAGGTGTGTCCCTCGCCTGCAAGAAACTTCCAGTCCCATGGTGGGGATGGAACAAATCAATGCAGTAATCTGTTGTAGCTTCTGAGACAGATGTACATGATTTGAAGGGTACACAAAATGAGGGAACTCTTAAGTTTTACTTGGGGGCAAAGTCAGCAGGAAAAAGCTTTGGAGAGTTTGTGATACAAGATGAGTCCTGAAATAAGGACAGTGGTTTGTTCTCTCTCTCTCTCTCTCTTTTTTTTTTTTAAAAATCAAATCAAAACAAAACCCCAAACCCACATGTAGTTTTTTCCTTTAACTTAAATTATTTTTCTATTGCAGAATATAAAAGAACAGAGGAGAGAGAGAGAAGAACAGATGGAAGGGAAACTGACATGAAAAACTAGGGAGATGAAAGCTATTCTTTTGTTCTTCCCTTACTTTATATCTTTCTTTGTGTATGTTTAGTAGGGAAACCTGTCTACTCTCTGTAGTTTTATATGCATAAAAGTATTTTATTTTATTATGGAAATTATTGGTGTCACTATATTTTGGTTATACTGAAATATGTAGTTAAGGAAAAAAGGAAGCAGTCTGGAATGTATGAAGTAATACAAATTGTTATGCTTCTCTTAGAAGTTGTTTTGCATTTTTTCAGTCTTTTTTTTAGCTTTCACAGTCCTATATTTTGACTTTTAGAAACAGTAACTAATTTATATCAGTAAATCATATAGATGACTGTGATGGAGTTAATATCACAAATTCTTAGACTAGACTTCTCAGGCAAATACTTGGATTTGTTTCTTAGAAGGTACTAAAATAGATGAATGCTTCTTTGTTTGCAAGTCCTATTAAATTTTCATTATAATATCAGATTTTTAAAGCTGCTTGTGTCCTTTGGAAAGTTTTGTTTTAGAAATGTCTGTATCAAACTTGTTTTATATGCCACAGTTTTCATAAATATCCTTCTCTCATTGTATTGTATTTCTCATCCAGTGATATTCCATGAGATTCTTTTTTAGAAAAAAATCATTATTTTGTTCAAAATGACTTTGAAAACATAGTACAGTTAGATCAGTTTGGGTTTATTACTATTGTTTATTAAATATTTTAACTTTAAGAAGTGAAAACAGATGGAATTAATTTTCTCTCTCTTTTCAATCTTAAGAAACTTACTCTAGTTTTTATATATCCCTTTTTTAAAAAATTTTTTGTATAGGTAATCCAGAATATATTTCTTTGTAATGAGGCAATAAACTCTGGTGGGTGATAGAGTGTTGAAATCTAAGTCATAATGGTATAGTTGGTTAAAAGGACCTTGTGCATTTTTTCTGTCAAGCACAAAACACTTGTTAATCAATTCATATGTGTGAGGCCAAAGAGATGCACAGTAAATTAAGATGGTATCTTGCAGAAAATACTGGCCATGCATCAAATAGTTCTGAGTTCTCCCCACTGTACTACTCACCAGTGGTGTGATCTTGGGCAAGTTACTTAATCTCTGAACCTTTTCTTTACCTGTTCAATGTGGTTGCTACTACTGAGGATCAGATGAGATAAATATATTATGCTTCTAGCACAGTGTGTGGCATGTAGTATGAGCTCAGTGATTTAAGGGAGTTGATTGCAGCAATTCAAGTAAGAGATGATAAGCTGAAAATAGAACAGTTTCCTTGAGGATGGGAAGGAAGGGATATGTTTAGTAAATATTCACAAAAGAATAGTAATAAATAAGAGGCCATCTGATAGCTAAAGAATATAAAACATATAGGAATCCCATACAATACTCATTGGAACCCTGGGTTCAACATCTCTGCTCATCATTATCCTTAAAGTAAGTTTAATAAATAATGTGTTTAAAAGTTAGCACTGTAAGTTGAGTTTAATTAGGTGAGAAAAATAGGAGTTTTTAGAAAAGAACTGGTCCATTTTTGCAGTGGGACACCTTTGTGTATGGGTATCACAGACTTATGGAGTCCTAGAGGTGATGTATCCCTTGCTTCTTGTATATAAACTTAACACTCTTTTCTATTAGAATTAACTCTCTTCGGTATATATATTGTATTATTGTATTTTCAAAATTCCTTAAGAAACAGTTCAGTATAGGGGTTCAGTTCAGTATAGGGGTTTTCTTCCCAGTTCTACTGCACTCTAAGCAGTTAGGAAGTTATTTAGCTTCTCTATGCCTCAGTTACTTATCTGTAAAGAGGGGATAACAATAGTACCTATCATACAAACTTGAGTTAGGGATTAAATGAGTTAATATTTGTAATAGCACAGTGCCTGGCACATGGCTTATGCTATATATGTGTTAGTTGCTAATAAGATAGTGTTGATAATGATAATGACAACACAATTTTGTGATGACAACATGTAAACAGAAGCTGGCACAATCCAGTTTTCTTGAGTAAAACATTCACCTGCTGTCAGTATAAATAGCTCTATACTGACTGGAAAGAAAGCCACTGACTTACTCCTATTTCTATTTCTATCCCTTTTGTAATCCAAGTTTGAATTTCATATCAATGACTCCTATTCCACATTGCCTAGTTATTTCAGTAGATGTGATAACATTCTCAAAACAGCACTAAGCTTAAACTCACCCCAGCTCTTAGAAATGTAAATAAATAAGACT
The DNA here is from genome assembly GCF_027409185.1 of Cynocephalus volans. Taxonomy (NCBI): domain Eukaryota; kingdom Metazoa; phylum Chordata; class Mammalia; order Dermoptera; family Cynocephalidae; genus Cynocephalus; species Cynocephalus volans. The sequence continues at coordinate 95,216,911 of NC_084468.1, read as the reverse complement.
TCTCAGGAAGACTAGAAGAATGTGACACATAAATTATTGAGTCAGCTCCAAAGTGCTGGAAAACTCTGATCTAAATAAATAGAAATATATTGTCATCTTATATTTTTTGCAGTGAATAGACAAAGAATTTTCCCAGTTGTTGCCCCCTATAAACCAGAATCAATTCCTTTTATTGTATATACTTTTTAGCTCTCTGAGCTTGAGTTTATTATAGCTCTTATCATAATTGTTTGCACATCTCTCTCTGTGTACTGGAATCTTCCCATGGATAAGGGCAGTGTGTTATTTTTCAGCTTTTCACCCCCAGTGCCAAGAAAGTGACAATATTTTTTCTCAATTGTTGACTGAATGAACGTGTGACAATTCAAAAGGATTGCTCAAATGACTAAAAAGTTTGTAGTTACATTAAACACTATCTTTGTACTAGTCCATTACTGTTGCTTATAACAAAATACCTGGAACTGGGTAATTTAGAAAGAAAACAAAATTTATTGCTTACAGTTGCTGAGACTAGGAAGTCCAGAGTTCATCTGGTGGTGGTAACAGCGACCCAGGGGTTTCAAATTGCAAAATGGTGGAAGCAGAGAGAGTAGAGAGATAGCTCCTCATGCATTCTACTTTTAAAGCCCTCAGAACCACACTCCTGACCACCATTATTAGTCCATTCACTACTGCATGGTCCTACAATCTAATCACCTCTTCAAGGCTCCACCTTTCAATTACTATAATAGGATTTCCCACCCTCTTAATAGTCACAGTGGGGCCAAGTTTTTAATACATAAAACTTGGGGACACAATCCAAGCTCCAGTGTGTTTTGGGGGTGCATAATCCAATCCACTACAATCCTATACAGTTAAACTGGGTCAATAGCGAATAATGGAGATTATTCTTCAGTAGAACAATGAGAGTATTCAGCTGTCTAGCTGGGGAATCTGTCTGGAAACCAAAGCAAATGAAAACAAATGAAAATCTTCGGTAGAAGAAAATCCACCTACAAGGTTATGAGGCTTTGCTTTAGTTCAATCTGAATCTTGGGATTATTATGAAACTGTATTTCGGGATGATCTGTCATATTTAACACCATTCTTTCATTTACCTTCTGAAAAGGCATAGTAATCTAGATCCTCAGTCTCCCTCCAGGAGCATCATCAGAAACTGTAAAATTCTTCTGACCACAAGATTCTGTAAGCTTGCCAGTGAAGGCGTGTATTTTTTTTCTTCTTGACTTTTGCATTTGGTATGCCATGAAGTAAGCAGAAATAAAAATCAGATTTTAAAAGCTCTGTTCTTTCCCCCAACAATGGCATTCAGAATAATATCCTGAGAAGCTAGCATGCTACAGCTGCTGGGCATACCCAGGAGGTGTTCAAGATCATGACAAGGGCAGGTAGAAAGAGTCTGCCTGTGATGCTGGCTTGCAGGCATGCTACTGTGTTGCTGCTTCTGTCCATACTATGTTCCTGCCTTGTTTTTTCCCGTATAGATTTTAACATTTCACCTAGAAATAACTCTTCTACATCTTTTAAGCCCTACTTAAACCCATTTGAACGGGTTTATGGTAAGTGGTGTCTTTTTTTTCAGAATTCACTTGAATCTTGATCTGCTCTGTTTTAATAAACATGTATTTTTAAACTGATTCCAGAAAGAACTGCAAAAAGCAGCTTTACGATAAGTATTTTTAAAAAATATATTCTATTAGATTTTTGTTTTTTGAGAAAAACCTGCTTGACAGTTGTGATGGTGCAAATGTTTCATGTCTTTTGTTTTATTCAGTTAAAGAAAAACACAGATTTGAGAGTATCTGGCAGTATATGATAAATAAATAACCTCAAAAAATTGCATTAAGTGATGCTAAAATTCCCTAAACCAGTGTGGTTGTTTTAATTACACTGTGGTAAATGCCATGAAGGAGTATCATGCTATTGGAGGCTACTTTTAAATAGCACCAAGATCCTTGTTTCTTATTTAAGAAGAAAAGCAAAAAATCTCCAACACATTCTAGAAAGTGAGTTATATGTGATGTTATGTCAATGGTTTTTTGTTTGTTTTTTGAGTTTTGGAAGTATAGGAAAGTTAGCAGAATATTAGTGTTTAATAGAGAAACTTACACATTGTGAAAAGCTATTAAGAGATAAGTCAAGAGGCTATCTGGACAAAGCCTGGAGATGTGTGATGTTCCAGGATGAGTCCTGAAGACAAGACAAGGAAAACCCCCCACTGCTATGACCAGACCACTTCCATCCTCTCTCCCTCCCAGAATTATCCTTTATGGGTGATATAGCCAAAGAATTGAATATATGTATATCTATAAACTAAATGTATACATTTCAGTTACCTAAAAACCAGTGAGTGTGGATGCTACCCTTGTCAGAGTTATAAATGACTTCCTTACGTTGCAGATTTTGCCTTCTCTCCCAGTCTTATCCTTCCGTACTTGATTTTAGTACAGCTTTCAACAACATTGATTATGATGTAGCTTGAAAGTGCTTAAGGGAGTTAGCTTTTTTGTCTGTTTCTGTTTCAAAGTGGTTTCATTCTTACCTTTCAGACAGTTGACAGCATGTATCAATGGCTGTCCATTTTTCTGGGACAAAAGTGTTTGAGGCTGGTGTTCATCGGGGTTTCTACAGACCCATGGCTGCTTAAAATTCTCAGGCTGCCTTTAGGCATAGTAACTGCTAGGCACAACAGTGGCTGTCAGTGTTAGCAGAACTGTTTAAGGATAATGCTGCTGCTTTTGTTCCTTAGCAGGGGGTAAGGGAAGAGGGAAGAGGTGGGACGCTAATTTTGTTTTTATTGGCATTATGGAAATAGAGATCTGGAAAGAAATTCCACAAGCTGATAGTTTATCCCATGTTTTCTAGAACAATAGCTTGGCCTTGTGCTTCAGTATTGCGCTCTCTCTCTCTCTCTCTCTCTCTCTCTATATATATATATATATTCTACAACCTCTCATTCTCTACTATACTTCTGTCCTAAAAAATTTTAAGAATTATCCTTGGTATGACTTTAATGCTTCCTGATTTGGTTTTCCATTTTCATTTAGCCCATGTTCACTTTTCAAACTATTAGTGTGTGGTAATGTACCAATTAGCTGATCTGATGGTTTACTTTAAACAGCAATAGCAATCATTGCAGGACCTTCTACTGTACTTATTAGCATAACAGATATTCTTAGTAAAAATGATATGCAAAATTTTCTATGTTGTCTCAGGAATCTGCAGAACACCAGTTCTTGACAGTGGTACAAGAGAGCAGTTCTCTCTCTTTCAAGGAGAGTTATGATTTTACCTGCTTTTATCAAAGCAGGTATTGCTTACATAGTTTAAAACACCTGAAAAATCATATCCATGACCCTTTGGAATTCTGGTAAAAGCTTAGAATATAGTTATATTTATTGTGGATGCTTAAACATTTAAATATTCATTGTCAGTTAGAACTCCTAGGAAGCACACAATATTTGACATTTATATGGGTTTTCAAGTGAACATAGGAGATCATGCAGATTGTTCATTTGACTAAGTCTGAATGGATTATACCTTGGGTAAAATATACACAGAAAGTGAAATACACCTTAAAATTCTTAACGTATTTTTATTATAAAGTGTGTTAACTTTTTTTCCTTTGGGGATAAATTTTTTCAATATTAATGGAAGTCTTTGGGGGTAAAATATGATTTAAAAATGTGCACTTCCCACAGTTGTATGAGAAGATCTAATACATGAAAAATGAGGTTAAAATATATTTTTATCTTTCACCTATTTTGTCATTCTATCTTTTGTAGATCACATAATACCAATTCCTATGACCATTTCCTCCTCTTCATACATGATTCTGGTCATGTCTTGACTTTAATCCTAAATTTATGGAATAACTGAAAATTTCTTCTTTGTTATATGTATACCTAGTTCTAAAACATTTCCTGGTTAAAAATATATTTAGACAACTACTCTAGTAATTATTCTGTTATAATAGGACAGAAAGTGTCTATTAATCACTTGACAATTAAATTTTGAAGAACAAAATAATGAGACTGATAATGATATTCTGTTCTGGTTGTTGTCACTTCCACCATAGGTACCAGCAACACAGTAAATGTTGGTGTCTTCTGGATTCTGAATTGATATTTGACTATCATATTCCCATCACAAAACTATGATATGATACTGCCATCTGGGCAATAGTATCAGCTTTTAAACGATCTATCTATATCTGTTACTGAGAAACTCAATCACCTATTTTGGTGAAATTACATTTTCTTTGTCAGTTTACATCTTTGTTATGGATATATATAAGACAAACCTTACATTACTTAAGCGTTTTGTTTCAGGGGAACTATTTTGTATAGAAATGTGTGAGTTCGGGTCACCAGTTCTTTTTAAGTCATGTGCATACTTTCAATCTTATTAAGAAAAGTGCTTTCCTAGGGCCTGAGTAGCATCAGTGGTGCTCTACTAACTTTGTAAAAATTTGCTAAAACAAGCTCAGTTTTCTTAAATGAAACTTCTGTGATTTTCTTAGCTATATGTTTTCACCAAATACCTAAATGACGGCACTATTGTAGTGTAAATCGTTTAATCATGTTCTCATAATTAATGAGAATAATACACAGAACTCCCTTTGGATATTATGTTAATTTCATTACTTAAAATAAGTCACATCATCAAGAATTCAACTGCCTGTAAATTAGATTTGGATGCAGTTTTTAAGCAGCTTGGGAGAACACTTTGGATTTTATACATTAGCTAACTGTTTAGCATTTTGTATCATTTGGCATGATTATGTTGTAGGCTTCATTTTCTATAACAATGGAAATTTTTAAGAGTAGTTGCTTATTCCAACTTCAAAGCAAAGAAACCCAATAATCCCATGGGGGTCGGGGGTTAGAATTGGTGATATTCTCGGGAGCCACTTTTAATAATTTCTCATCTAGTCCAAACAGCCACACAAATAATGAATGTCGGTCCTGCCTAGATAATATACATCTTATTTTTCTAGTTTGAATGATTAGAGTCTCAGCAAAAGAACCTTGTTTTTGTTTTTCTTTCTATTTATTAAGCTTCTATTTTTAGTTGTGGCTATTGTATCATGGAAATGACACTGAAAAATTAGAATCCAAGGGTGAATGGCAAAATAATAGAGGATTGAAGATAAGATCTATGAGTAGATGTTAAATAATTGAGTGTTTCCAGCCTCTAGGAAAGCAACCAGGAAAGATATGATAGCATCTTAAATCATATGTTATAACTAGAATGAATAGAGGAACATTGATTATCAGTAGACCACACAAACAGATAAAGCTGCAATATTCCAATGGATGCATTTTGCTGGAATTCAGAGCCAAACCTTAAATATTTAGCAGTCAGTAATGAAATGCTGTATTATGAAGCCAGAATCCCAGGAGGCACTTATTAAAGAAGAACTGCTACAATTGAGTTATTCTTTTTGAGCAAATACACACCAAGTGGAGGAATCAGCTCAAAGGCTGAAACTGAGTTTTGTCCCTGTGGAACCTCTGGTCTAATGGAACTCCATGTTCTCATGATGCGCACCCTGGAGATTAGGTCTAGAGTTATTTCCAAGTCCTAGAGGGATTGTAAGGGAAGATTAGCAGCAGAAGTTAAACTCAGGAGTCAAAAGATGGTTTAAGGTGCTTGTTTATTATGAGGTAAGAATCCCAGGTCTTGATGTCTCACCTTACACCGCTGCTTCCTTCCTGCCAGCCAGCCACCCAACACCCCCCGCCCCATAATATCAGAGGTTCTCTGAAATAGGGCAGATTGTGTGTATAACAGTATAGTGATCCCAGCTGGAATGTTAGTGAGTAACGGTAAATCTGTCCTCAGAGAAAAGCCTCAACATGATAAAAGTTGATTGAAGGTACAAGCCCAGAACACCTTGGAGGAATGGAATATGCCATTAAATTCTACACTGTGTTGCAGAGTCAGGGCAGCACATACTGGGGGTTGGAATGGGGTGGTGCTGAGCAGTGTGAAGTTTTATGTGGGCCCCTATAGAGTTATGCAACTGATTTAGCACATCTGGGCAAAGAATAGCTTGGCAGCTGTAGTGCTGATTGCAACATTTATTATTGAGAAACAGAACATCTTGCTGAGGTTGGGGGTGTGTCGTGGTCATGGTGCTTGTCATTTCAGAGTCTTCAGAAGGTTTCAGAAAGAAGACAGACAACTTGCAGCAGATTCTGCAAGCTGAGAATGTTGGTGGGTCTGTATTACAGACTTCAGAAAGGACAGAAATGGTGAAATTACTATCAGCCATCAGATTTGAGAGACCCATATTGATCCTATAATAGTAGGGACAGCAAAGTTCCATAATCTGAGATTTCTGTTATGTGACTAGGTTATACTTTACATGGGAAAAAAAGAAACTTCAGTGATAATAATAACCTCAAATACAAATTTCCAAAGTAAAACAAAGACTTCCCATTGTTTTTCTCTCTCTCAGAACCCACCCATATGAAAGACATAACTGAGTTTATAAAAGAGGAAATGTAACCATTAAATAAAAAATGTTCAGAATTTTCAGCCTAATTGGTGGAGGAAAAAATGTGAGTTAAATTGAGGTAAGAAACATCTTTTGTCTATTCACTTAGAAATTTCAAAATTTGAAAATTAATGAGATTATACTACAAAGCTATTGTAACCAAAACAGCATGGTACTGGTATAAAAATAGACGTTCAGACCAGTGAAGTAGAATTGAGAACCCAGAAATCACCCCTCAGGCTTACAGCCATCTGATATAGGACAATGGCAACAAAAATCTACGTTGGGGAAAAGACTGCCTCTTCAACAAGTGGTGCTGGGAAAACTAGTTATCCATATGCAGAATTATGAAAGTAGATAAGCATCCCTCACCATACACTAAAATCAATTCAAAATGGATTAAAGACTTAAATATAAAACCTGAAACTGTAAAATTATTAAGGGAAAATAAAGCTGAAAGACTTCAACTAGGTCTGGGCACAGGGTTTATGAACATGAGCCTGAAAACACAAGCAGTAAAAGAAAAAATAAACAAATGGGACTATATCAAACTAAAAAGCTTTGGCATAGCAAAGGAAACAATCAACAGAGTGAAACAACAACTTACAGAGTGGGAGAAAATTTTTGATAACTGTGCATCCAACAAGGGCTCCAGAATATACATAGAACTCAAGCAATTATACATTAAAAAAACAAATAACCCAATTAAAAAATGGGCAAAGGAGCTGAATAGACATTTTGCAAAGGAAGACATACAGATATATGAAATGGCCAACGGATATATGAAAAAATGCTCAACATCACTAGTCATCAGGGAAATGCAAATTAAAACTACTTTGAGATACCACCTCACCCCAGTTAGACAGGCTGTAATCAAAAAGATGGTGAATAACAAATGCTGGCGAGGGTTTGGAGAGAAGGGAACACTCCTGCACTGTTGTTGGGACTGTAGATTAGTACAACCACTATGGAAAACAGTATGGACATTTCTCAAACAACTACATATAGATCTTCCATACGATCCAGCAATCCCTCTTCTGGGTATATACCCAGAGGAATGGAAATCATCATGTTGAAGGGATACCTGCACTCCCATGTTCATTGCAGCTCTGTTTACAATAGCCAAGACATGGAACCAACCTAAATGTCCATCAATGGATGATGGGGTAAGGAAACTGTGGTATGTATACACCATGGAATACTACTCTGCCATAAAAAAGAATGAAATACTCCCATTTGCAACAACGTGGATGAGCTTGGAGAAACTTACGTTGAGTGAAATAAGCAAAGCACAGAGGGGTAAATACCGCATGTACTCAGTCATAAGTGGGAACTAAGAGAGAAAAAAGGAAGGAAAGACCACAGTAGTGCATTGGTCGTGCAGAGGGAGAGAATATTCCTTGGGCTACAAAATGGAATGGGTGGGAAAGGGGGATGGGGAGGGAGGTCAGGGATAATTGGGTGGGGACACGGGGTACAAAAGCAATTTCTGGCAATGGGTTTGCTGCCAGTATGAATCTGGCCCTCACATCATGGGCACAAGGGGTGACAATCAGCTCTTTATCATGAATATTCATAATAAATAAAAAAGAAAATCATAGCACAAAGGTGTTCATCACGATATATTGTTAATAATAGTCAAAATGTGCGGGTGACCAAAATGTTCAATGGTAAAATCAGCATCAAGGATTATGAAGTTTACTATAAAATGAAACATCTACTTAACCAGATATGATTAAAGGTAATGGTTATGAAGACTGATCCAACATGAATAATGCTTATGATGTGAGATTAAGTTTAAAAAAAAGATTTAAAATGTTATGTATATAAAACAAGCATATTAAATATATGGTCATGAAAATTCACTGAAGGCAAACAATAGTTGTGTTAGGAAAGTGAGGGTTTTTTAAATAAATAAAATGAGTTTTCAAATGTTTAGACACCAGCAAACTTCCACATTTCCTAGAAAATCCAATTTCTCTTGTTTTCCTCCCGAAAAGAAAATAGACCATAGATAGATATTAATATTTCATTACATATGGCCCAGAAAGTGCTCTGTTTGGTTTGTACAAAGTGCCCTGATTCTTTGTTGTCCCATCTTCTTTTTAGATGTAGTCGTACATGTCATCTGACATTCAGCTTTTGACTTCAACATACTCACATTGCTGGGACTTGCTTGAATGATTATGGTCCCTGATGCTTTAAATTTAAGAAATGACATTGATATAAAATACAATCTTACTTTAAAGCTATTTGGGCATCATTTCTTTTGAATTACCTTTTTTTTTTGCAAATCTGCAAAGAGTTTCCTGGTGAGTCCAAAAATATTTAAAATTTTAAAAATATTTAAACATTAAATATAAAGGTACTTCAAAAAGTTTGTGAAAAAAGGGAATTAAAAAATAATGCTCATATTTTAATGAACTTTTTGAAGACTCCTCATATTTAAAAATTTTTTAAAAAATATTTGATATTTAAACATTTAAAAAATACTTAAATATTTTTAGAGGTTGAAGTATCAAATGAGGAAATTTATATTTCTGTGGTGCTTAATATGTGTCATAGCCTATGCTTTTCATTTATCATATTATTCCTCATCATAATTATTTCCTCTTACAGGACCTAATTATATCTTTCAAGGACTAATCACAATATATGTATGTAACATACTTCTTGGTTCACTTGTTTGTCCTCTGTCTCCTCTGTTTGTACGTAAGCTCCACTACAAAGACCTTATGCGTCTTTTCTGTTTTAACTCTACCACCAAACTCAGAGCCAGGCCATAGTAAGTTCTCCATTTCTGAATAAATGAATACTTTGAGAGGCCATATTTATCATTTCCATTTAATCGATGAGGAAACTGAAACTCAGAGAGTTAAGTCACATTTAGAGAATCACATATTTAGTGGAGATGGAATTACAGTTCAGGTCTACAAGCACTAAAACCTATGCTCTTTTCATTTAGCCATGCTGCTGGTTTTATATTTTAAACCACTATATAGGAATTTGTCATATTTATCACAGGAGATTTAGAAGTAACCCTTCTTTGGACAAATTTTTTTCCAGGATAAATTTTTTTATGCTGACTTTGTTTACTTCTTTCCTTCCTGTTTCTCTCCCTCCCTCCCTCCTTCCCTCCCTACCCACCCTCCCTCCCTCCCTGCCTCTCTCTGTCCCTGCCTCTCTCCCTCTCAGTCTGGCTGTCAAAAATGATAAATCTGTTGCATGTGCACCAGGCCCTTAGACTAAATATCCTACTTACTCATTACTAGTGTTTCTTTGTTGCATTTATCCTTCCATTCAAATATAATGATCTAAATGCTGTGTTGAGTTTGGGGAGCCTTTAATATGTCATTAGGAAGACCTTGATAAAAGAAAAGGGCAGGTGTCCCACCTGTGAAAAAGCAATAATAGAGGGGATTAGTTTTCCAAGTCCAGCATGGGGCTAACTGCACTGGCCAGCTTCCAAGCTACTGAAGATATGCACAGCTGGCCTTGGAGGAGCCACCGAAAGCAACGGCACGTGCCCCAGTAGACTTCTGGGTATTGCATACAATGGGACCTTAACTTAGAAGACAAGTTTTTGGTTTTAGATTATTGTTGGAATTTTTGACATTCCTTTGTTGCATGAGGCTAAAGAATCCCCACTATTGATTACCTGATAAGGACACTATTTCAGTGTTTTTGGTTTTGAGATCTGACCCTGCTCTCAATTTCCCAGGATGTACTTTAATTGTGTTGACTTATATTGGGAAAAATTTTCACCTCTCTAATCTTTTTTCTTCCATCTTTTCCTCCTATTCCATTTTAGTTCTTTTCCTCCTTAAATCATTACCATAATCTTGGCCTCAAAAAAATCAGCATAAGCCAAAGGCAGTCTCATGAGGGAGATATTACTTTCATGTGTGGCCTAAACATAGCACATAAACTTCTCCCTGGAAAAGAAAACAAAAACTGTTCACCAGGAGATGGAGAATATATTCTTCTGTAAAGAATTTTTTTCCACTGTGCTTCTTGATATCCTAAATGGTCCCTGATGTGATGAAACAAAATTTTGATTCCTGTCTGGCACCAAAATAGTGTCCATTGGAAATATGAAAAAAACACTGTGTGACTCTAATTTTAAAATGCCATGAAGATAAACATATTTTCAGTGTTATTTTTTTCCCTTGAAAGCAAAAGAGTTACGCTGTGTTTAGATGATTAAGTTGTTCATTAGAGGTGGTGTGGGGGGGCTCAGAGGGCGCAGTGGGGTCTCAGCAACTGTACACATTCAGAAAGTATGGCTGTTTGAAGAATGTAAGTTCCACAGATGATTTTTACAGTGAGTCAGATGAAAGAGGTTTGTTTTTTTTTAATGTTGATATTTTTATACTCATGGGATGGTCTCTTATAAACCTTGTTACACTTCCATGGAAAAGTTGCAGGAGTAAGACAAAAAGCACAACTACCTCAAAGAGTTCTCTTGAGATTGCTCGTTCATCATCACTGTCTTTCTATGTGAAAGCCAAAGAAAATTTAAAGGCCACATGTATCCATGAGAAAATTCTTATAAGAAACCACAAATATTTAGTAATGAGAATAACTTTATCCCAAAATGTTATAATTATCAAAGTGACATGATAAAATTTGATTCTTATAGCTCATTCATACATAGGTTCACCAAATATCTCTTAATACTCTATCATTCTCCTAGGCACTAGGGCTCAAAGATGAATTAGACTGGTTCCCAATCCTCCAGTGCCAGAGAACAGTAGAGGGAAGCTGACTTGTAAAGAAATAACTGCATACAATGTGATAAGTGCTGTAATGATGATGGAGGTGGGCAGGGGGTATTCAAATATTCAAATATTTGTCAAGTAGTATGGTAAAGGCACCAACAAATCATAATAGGATAGACTTTGGGAGACCTCCTGCTGGTCCAGGTGTTTCTTCCTTTAGTACCTACTTAGTGTGAAGATCCAGAGGGCTTCAGGGAAGGGACGAAGATGTTCAGAGTATTAGGAGGGGAGGCAGTTACAGGGCAGCAGGATGCTTCCAAAACTAACAACCAGTGTAGTTGTACTGCCATGTACCAGCTGCAAATCACCTCTAGATTTGGAATGTTCATTTGATTCATTTAAAAAATGAATGTCCAGATGTTCCCATCACTATTATTCTGGATTCCTGTCTATGTTAACTTCACTGAGTACATTTCTGCAGCTGTCACTAAGCTTTGTTTCAAATGATGTACGTACCACCCTAAGGCAGGTGCAGCATGCAAAGAAGACTTTGATGGGACTCTGCTCAGCCTGAGGTTCTGGATTTAAATGACTGATAGCATGTGTGGGTTCACCAAAGATATTACTACTACAAAAGAGTAGTTATGTACCACCTTTAATCTGACCATATTGCATTTCATCATTGGTTGCTGCAGTGAAATAAAAAACCTTGCCATACAGTAAATACTTTAATCTGCCAGCATGAAGAAGGCCTTGTCAGTCTTGGCTCAAAATCTAGCCCTAATGACCAAATTGAAGGTAGTCTTTAAATCAAAGTAACGGTTGTTCAGTAGTTACCTTTGTAGGATTCCCTGTAAATTAATATTAGATCTATTTGGTTGTTTCATCCAATAGAATAGAAGTAAGAAATAGAATGAAAGGAGAGGAAATGTATTCTTTAAACACACATACACACACACACACACAAACACATAAACACATACCCGATAAAGTACAAAAAAAGTACTCACAAGCCATTTGGCATTATTTGGGTTAGTGGATCAGTATTTTATAGAACAACAAACACAGCAAAATGTTTCTGTAGGGTAACTGTAGATGGCAGCTCTCTACATTCTTCTGGAGTGTAGAACTTATCTGGTCAAATTATAATTAACATAGCTGAACCAGGACTGGCTGTTGACTTATCACAACGTGTGATGTGGTGCACTTGGATGGAAACATTCCTACTTGCGAACAGCCCTCCTGTTTCTTCACAAGGGAGGCAGAGCGTGTGTGGCAAGATGAGACAACTGTGCTCCATGATTGTGTGCACGCAGGCAGAAGGACTAGGACTCCAGAGGGATCTGTGTGCCTGCATCATGCCCTGGGCACTTCCCCTTCTCAATCCCTGTGGAATTTCTCAGCTGCAGCCATCACTCCAAGGGGTTAGATGAGCCTGAAAGATGCAGAGCACATTGCTCTCATTCATGACCTAGTTCTTGCCACAGCTCTGAAAAGCCAATAGAATAGTGGCCTCCTTACCATTGCATTTGATACGCTGAGGCTCTGCCTCTACCCTCTACTTCCTCAAGGCAGTGGCTCCTACTATTATACCCACTTAATGATGAGTCTGTCTATTTGATGTGAAATCAATTGACGTGGCTGCCATTCTTGCATTTACTTTGATGGACCTAGGTTTACTACTTTTGTAGGTGTTGGAGAGCAAGTGTGTCCGTTTAGTTAGGAAATGAATTATTTTCTTTTGCTTCTCTTTGAATCATATTGTTGGAAGGAAACATGGAGCTCTAGCACAATCCTTTTATGTTACAGATAAGAAGTCTAAGATTCTATACTTAATGACAACGAGGCATAGGAGGTCTTTGGTTCTCTATCCATAGATCCTGCTGTCTCATTTCAGAGATGGTTCAAATTGATATTCCACTGATGGAAATTTTGAATTAAATGTGAGTGGAAATATTGGACAGGGTATCACAAATTTTAAAGGGGAATCAGTAGAAAGATACAAACAGCCCCAGTAGTTTTGGCCTCAGTTTTGTGATTTGTTGTTATCGATTTTGTTGTATTATCACCAAGTTATTGTCCATTTACATGGGTAGAACTTAGAACTTCATAATTATGTCCATTAAACTCCTTGACTGGTATGTATGTCCAAGTACAAGAACCAATGTTTTCCAGGTTTTGTGGATTGTGTCTTCAATTGTAAAGGTGTAGTGTATGTATCTCATCTAAAAAGAAGAAAGGAGTACTCTGCAGAGGATCTAATTCATTTTAACATGCCAATATTCTGATACTGTTGTTCCCAAGGCCCACGGTTGACATCTGACTATGATGTTAATGACATTTTGTTTAATTGACCCAACATATGTAAATAGTACCACCAATTGTTTTCATTCTATAAGGCTCAAGTCCTTGGAGGCCATCTTTAACTTTCAACCTCTCCTTTCATCCTCTATATCCAATTAAGCCTCCAATTTTGATTCTTCGTGTCAGATATTACTTTTGGTATGTAATTTTTTGGCCCCCATTTGTCACTAGTCCCTTTATTACCTTAAGCCTCTGCTTTTGTAAGAGGCTCATAATTGACTTCCCTAATTCCTGCCAAGCTAATCCTTTTAAAACATCACTTTCTTCACGTCATTATCTTACTACTCAATCAGTATTTGCTTCCTATTACCTATAGGAATTTCCTAACTTCTTCTCCTGCCATTTGAGGCCTTTGATAATCTGGACTGATCTTACTTATTCAGCCTTATTTAAAATAAAATTTATATTCCAGTGAAGGTGTCCCATACTTAGCTGCAGTGCACATGGCTGGCTATGTTAGTTGTGCCTTTCTCTGTATCCTGTCTTAAACTCTTTTTATCTTTTCCTTTAAGGTAAGCTGAAGTTTCACCTCTCAGTCAAGCTTCTCTCAACTCTTCTTCTCTGAGCAACTGTGGTATAACCAATACCACTTGCAGTGTAACACTGTGTTGTATATTAACTAACATCATTCTTTGTTTTTGTTTCGATTTTGGGGGGCCTTGCATCTCTCACAAATTCAATCTTTTCAGGAAGAAAGCAAACATACACATATAGTGGTGATAGCATAAGGCACTTATGGCTATTCTTTGACTTAAAATATTTTAATAGTCAAGAACTGTTTTAGTTATGACCATTTTTATCTCCACATAAATATTCAGAGAATAATCACATTCAGTCAGGTGTCTAGAGGATTTATTTTATGTATGGTAATCCTTTTTCATGCTGAGTATTAACAACTAACTTCAAAGCTTACCAGTAGAACTTAGGAATTTCTTAATAATGATTGTGTAATGAGGAGGCTGAATATGGGGAATGATTAAATCTGATTAAGTCATACATATTCACAGATATGCATTGGATAGAATATAGGTCATGTCAAAATGGATTAGAATCCTAATTTTTTCATTTTTGTTCCCCTCCAATATAGATATGAAGAATCACTATCAATGACAATTTATTCTATTGAATACATTTTACTTAAAGCTCTTTGTGTAAAAATTTTATTTGACCTATATTGTACAATTGTCTTATTTAAGATACCTTCTTTGGTGTCTTGAAAGACACCCAATAAGCCTACCTGTTGGAACATTAAAAAGGGATCATTTTACTAAGGAGCATAAAATAGATTTAATAGTATCAATTCCATTTCTGAGCATCACAGTTTGTTTTATATTTACTACAGTTAATATTTTCCTTGAAGGTTTTCCCTCTACTCTTACATGGTATCATGATAAAATGCCATATTTAAAAATTGTTCTATTTTTTGAAAAGCTCTTACGATAGTCAATTACAATATAAAAAAAACCCCATCCAGTTCTACTTTGAAATTACCCTCTTCCTCATAACCTAAAGTTATAACTCTTGTACTTTCAGCCCTGATAGTTAGTTTCAGAGCTCCTAGTCTTTTTTATCAGGGCCTTTTGTAAGTCCTTTAAGGTTGATTGACACTTGTAGTTGACGTTAGACATACTACTTACTGGCCTCTGTCACACATCCAAACCTTGGCATGCTTTGAGACTCCCATCTTAATTAGAACAAAAGATGCCAGATGGAAAGGCAATAAAATTTTGGTGTAGGCTTATTATTTAAGGACAAAAGAGTGTGTGTCTACCAAAATAAAAGGTCGTCTTTTTTTTTAAAAAAAACCTCTGTGTTAATTCTTATACAACACAGAAAAGAAACTCAACTTCCAAAGCTAAAATCGTATGTCTTGGCTTGGCCCTTCTGCCATTTCACTGGAAAATGTCTGTTTGCTGTGTGATGGTGATAGCAGCAGTAAAGTGCTAGAATTATTATGAATTCATATGGGGAAACATTTTATTCTTAGAAATCTACTCATAATGTTTTTGTATTCTAGGGAATTTTGCTTGTCAGGATGAATCTGAGATTTAACTGTAAGGATATAACTGTGTGTTTATTTTGAAGGAGGCTTTGAAACTGTGGGGAAGGTTAGGAGATTCCAAGTATCTTTTTTATTGGCCAAATGGGACTTGATTTTCTGGTGAAGATCATCTACGTTAGCATTTTTTTAAGGGAGGCCAACCATTATTCTACCCTGCAGTGAATTTTGTTTTCAGTTTAACAAGATAATCTGACATTTTGTAAAACACTTTTAATATGCGTGACATTTCCTAATATATCATAGCATTGAGGAGATTAATTCCTTAAATAGGCAAATGGCAGTTCTTCCTTAAACTATAGTTTGAAGTATGGAATGCCATTCCTATTCCTATTTAGGAAACTCAGGATAAAGGTCAAAAAAATGTGCACTTATACTTAACAATTCTATTAAGATGTTTATTAAATTGGTAGTGATATTGCAAGAAGGCTGAATTCATATCACAAGAATCAATTCATAGGTATGTTGGAAAAAAACAAGGAGACAGGCCAAATACATGGCAAGGGAGAAAGTATTGTCACTCTTATGTTATGTCTTCTTGAAATTAAATTTCAATAAGGAGCGGACACAAAGACCAGGGATTTGGCAAAAGAGACATTTATGTAGTACAGAGAGGGGGTTGGATTGGTTAGATTAGGGAAAACCTTGTGTGTTGGGCCAATGAGTCACTTTCTCCCATATTTAGTATGGAAGCTTTTCGATGAGGGGAACTGCATGATGAAAATAGGTTAAAGTGTTGTTGTATGCAGATAAGTTTGAGAGAGACCAGTAAGAGCTCAAAGTTGAAGAGCAAGGGCCCAAACTGTAGCACTGGCAATGGGAATGGAAAGAAAGGGATGTGCAAGAATTGTTTCAAAGAAAAAAATTGATAAAATGCTAAATTTCCCAGGAATGGGAGGGAAGGACTAAAAATAAATTTGAGATTTCAAGCTTGTGTGAGTGAAACAGTGTGTCATGACAGCCCAAATTCTGAAAGGCATGAAACTATTTTAACAGGAAGGCATTGGTTTTTTATTGAGCCTGACTTGACATGGGGAGTCCGATATGTGAAAGTTATTATTTGCAAATGACTTGCTGGACAAATAGAAAACCTTTGGAGATGTGAATAATAATTATATTGGCAACATTTAAGGAGTGTTTAGTGTGTGCCAAACATGTTTCTAAATGGATCAGCTGAAAACATCCTCACAAAAATGAGGTAGATGCTATCATCCATCTTATTTGAAAATGAGGAAACTGAGGCACAGAGAGCTAGCAAGTGGCTCAACCACAGTATGAACCCAGGCTCGAGACTAGCTCCAGAATCTGTGCTCATTACCATTATGCTTTGCTATGCTGTCAGAGTCTGACCTGACAACAGGCCATGAGGTTGGGGGCAGGGGGGCTATGGAAGGATTTGAGAGCAGATGGGTGACACTAGAGACTCTGGGAAGGCTGGATTGTAGGCAGAAGTTGCTTTCCCTCTTGGTTTTCTGATTCATCAAAGTCACGTCTCAAAACCTAAACATCTCCTAAGTAGCACTTCCCTTTATGTACTCTGTGCTTTGTGGCATGGACGTATTATGTCTTCACGGCTACTATGTGCCTGGCATTACAAGTAAAATATCCCATTTGATACTTAGGACAGCTCTGTGGTAGATATTATCTACATTTTACAGATGAAGAAACAGATTCTGAAACCTTAATCTGTCCAAAGTCACATAGCTAGTGTTTTGAAGAAACTGGTTTGAACATAGGTCCATACAGACAAAAGTTGTGCTCTGCCGTTTTTTGTTTTTAACCAGAAGAAATAATACAAAAGCATTATTATTTTAGCTTCTTTTTTTTTAGCTTATCCATTTAACTAACATTTAATTACGTGCTAAGTACTAAGAATACATAATAAATAAGACAGAAAATATCCCTCACTTCTAAAAGAGCAATATTTTTCTTGTCTCTCTTTACCTTATGTGTAGAAGACTAACAGATATAAACTGATGTGCATGATATAAGAGTATATTCACAGAGATTATGCATAAATATGTGCTAATCACATCCCCTTAGTTTAACCATGAGTGTTTTCCATATGAAGAGTCAACAGTTCCTTCTTTAGTTTTGTGAAATAAAAGTTTACTAACTTTTGGCAAGTGATTTCTCATGATTATTTTTTATTTAAAATGAGAAGCTAAAAATAAGCCTGTAAACTGGACTCATAAACAGAGGCGTTCAGAAATACTCATGAACCTATTCTTTCTGAGTTTACCAAAAGCTCCTATTTTCCTTAATGGCAGTTCTATGTGTTTGTATCATAAAATACAGTGATCCATAGTGTGCTCAATAAACGAGCAAGTCTTTAGTTTTAACATTTATGAGCCAAGAGTCAGACTGTCTGGATGTAAATCCCTAGTCCACCACTGACTAGCTGTGTGATGTTGAGCAAATCACTTAACCTCACTACATCATCACTTTCCAAAGTTGTACTGAGATCACACAACTGGTATAAATAACTGAGACAATGCATGTACAGTGCTTAGCCAGTGCCAGATGTGTGCCAGCACCCATAAATATTAACCATCATCGTTATCCCTTGTCTTACTTCCAAGTATTTTGTTCTTTTCCCCTGGTGGGATTCTCGGGGCTCATCAGGCCCTCTGGCTGCCATGGACAGCACCTGACTCCCCACCACTGCACCCGTTGCTTGAGTGCACTTGTGCCTTCTCGCTGTTTGGCTGGGTCTGGACTTCCATGCCGCCCTGTTCCTCTAAAACACTCCTGCCCTTACTCTCATGGCTTCATCTTGACTTTTTGTTTACTCATTTTCTATCACCAATTTTCAGTGTTAACCCAGTCCTTTTTGATTATTTTTACGACTGGTTGCTAATTTTGGCAATAGATGTGCTAACTAGCTAATTTAGCACCAGCTTAAAGAAATCTAGGCCATTTACATGTGTGTAATTGTGTATGTGGCGCTGCTGTGTTTAATTAATCCATCAGCAATTTAGCGAAAGCTCACGGCACGCAGTCATTCACGAAAACAAATTTCAGTTTCTATTAGCCCATTTTTGTTTTCATTTTCCATGAGGAAGATTGTTTCAATATCTGATAAATTAAAAATTAGCGTTATTTTATATATTGATCATGTGAAAAACTACATTCAAGTGTTGATCTTGTTATTTTTTTTGGTTTAAAAATTCTCCTTATCTTTAAAAGATCTATCTGCTCCTCTAGATTCCATTTGAATCTCTCAAAGAAACACATCTTTCCTACTTCCTAGCGCCTACTCTCTGACATCTTCCAGCCCCCTCCCCTGCAAGTAGAAATAAAAAAGCTGTCATGATAAATCTCCTGTACTATCATGGGGTAAAACATTCTAGTGCCATAATAATGAAACACTTTGTGTGTGGGAAAAGAATAATAGAAATAACAACTGTGCCACATCAGACCTCGTTAAAGTCAGTGAACTGCAATATCAGGCTATTTGTAGTCTTGAACAGTTTCCATTGAATATCCTACTATATTTATCATCTACATAGTGAAAACAGCAATATACTCCTCATTTGCTAGAATTCCATTTCTGGAAACAAAGCATCTGCATACATCCCAGAAAATGTTTCATGGCACTTGGTTTAGAAATCCCTTTCTTTTTTTTTTTTTAAGTGCAGTAGTTTTCCCGTATGTCCTTCCAGTAAGAGTCTCCAATTGTAAATGTCATTTTATCTTAGTTATAAAATTTATAAATATCAATTAATTCTTGGGTAAACTTAAAGTGCTCCATTTAAACCTAATACCAGCTAGAACCAAACTTACGTTGAGATAACTGGGAAGAAATTTTAGAAGGCAATTTTTGTCCATTGGCCTCTCTACTCAAGGAATAGAAATTCAACCAACTTAAAAATAACTCTAAAAATAACTCTAATGATCACATAATGTTGAGAATTACATTCACCACAGTTCTGATGTAAGTCACTTGTATTTATTTAAAACATTTTATTTAATTGTTAAAATTTCCACTTTATTTAAAATAGAAAAAATAGAGAAATAGATAAAACAAGAGTCCTACTCTCAATGTATTTCATAAGAAAGATAAAAACATACTTTGCCAGAAGGGCATGCCTTGGTGCTTAAACACTCTCTTAATGAGAAGTATATTCTGGAATCACTTGCCCATTTTCTTCTAAACCTTTTGAGTTTAAGATGTTATGGTTACTACTCCAAGGAAGTACTGCATTTTACTTTTAAACTGGGACACATACAAATCCTCCTGACTGGCTGTAGGTGGTCTAATGTGTACACCTTTAATGCACCCACATTTATTAGCCTTGAAGGGAGTTTTCTCTCTCTTTTTATGTCTTCCACAGGTCACATTGTTTTTTGTTTTCATTCAGTGAACACAATTGCTGCACATAGTTTATGTTTTATAGTTTTATATGGAATTGACAAATTTCCTGGTATAAAAACTTGAAAATAAGAATATTTATGAAAGAAGTATTCAGAAAGTTACTTTAAAAATTTGGAATTTTTATTTGATTTTTAAAATCTCGGAATTTCACAAAATAACTCTAGTTACTAATTTTAGGAGACGATTACATTATAGATATTCATAGCTTTATTTAAATTATGACAATCTGGTTATGGTATAAAAATCAAAATTTAGCAAGTTCCTTTTTCTTGTATATAACTGAAATACAGTGAAACTTTTTAATAACAAACTATTAACTTATATATTTTTATTAGTCTAATAATATATAAGAATAGAAGCCCTCAAACATTTATTAGTGTATCTCTTGTGTTGTTAAAAAAAAAAAAAAGGAGAATTTCTTTTCCACATATTCAGTTGCACTAGCTGGTTAGAGCATGGCCTTGTAACATCAAGGTCAAGGGTTCAGTTCCTCATACCTGCCAGCCACACACACAAAAAATAAAAATATAATAAACAGGGCCGGCCCCGTGGCGCACTCGGGAGAGTGCAGCACTTGGCGCTCCCACCGCGGGTTCGGATCCTATATAGGAATGGCGGGTGCACTCACTGGCTGAGCGCGGTGCGGACGACACCACGCCAAGGGTTGTGATCCCCTTGCCGGTCACAAAAAGACAAAAATAAATAAATAAATAAAAATAAAAATAAATAAATACTGTCTATCTAAATAATACTCTAGTGAGAGTTATGGAACATGGCTATTGTAAACTTAAATTCTTTCCTATTGTTTATACTGATTAACTTTCTTAAATAAACTGACATTTCATGGAGATTAAAACTTGAAATCTGAAACAAAAACACACACATAAAAGATATTAAAAACAAGCCTGTGTTAACATATAATGAAATACATGCTGATTTTAAAAATCTTGGGAAATAAATCTCCTGAACAAAAAGGTATTTCTTTGAAAAACTGACATGGTTTGAAATAATGTTGGCATACATCCAGTAGCCCATAAGCAGGATTCTTTTAAACTTCCCTCACGTGATCAGCCTTGTGCTGGTTGCTAGAAATATAAGGATGAATGATTTCTACCCTCAAGAGCTTATAGTCTAGGGAAGACTGTAATAGGGATTAATAATACATCTGCCTAGTTAACCCTATTATAAAAATATGAGGCAGGCTTTCCTTTGACAAAATGAAGCATTTGGGAAAGTTTACGTTGGTTGTGTCTGGCCTCTTAGTCTATGGAACGTGAGTTCAGAAATGAGAAGCAGTGTGGTGAGTCTGAGAGCAGCGAGTTTGGAGTCAGGAAGCTGGTGTCTGCTGCGTGGGACCTTGGATAGGTTGTTTCACCTCTCTTGGTCTCATCTTTACATTCGAAGAAATGTGAATCATTCATAAACTTGTTTTAGCTAGTGATATTTTACTTCAAATGGTCAAAATTCAGTATGGGAAATTGGAGCTGCTTTGATAGTCCAGGTATAAAGCACTGTATGAAAACCTTTGGATTGTATGACCTCCTGCATGTGTTATAGTGCAGGCATTTTGTGAGTATGGAGAGAATAAATTTTAGTTAATATTCTACTTCTACCAGGCATTTGCCGCTTAAGCCTTTTACTTCTAATTGTGGAAGGAAAGGCTTTGGTCCATCTTGAAGGAATTTCAGGCATTGAGCAAGCAAGCAGGTGCGAGGACTTTGAGGAAGGCTCTGAAATTCATCTGTGCCTACTTGTAAGGTTAATCCAGAAGATCTGAAGGTAAACCTGCTTTAGTCTCTGAAAGTAGCTGGAGGATGGTTCAGAAAGGATGATCTGCTGTCTCCTCTGTGCCCAGACAGGTTCCTCCCTCCCAAGAGCCAGCTGCAGCTGTTGGAGACCTATTCCTGGGATCATTTGGGGTGGAGGAGCATCCTGGGTTCGCACACATTTCTCCTCCAGGCCACCCTACACCAGCACGTGTCTGCCAAGATGCCTTCTCCATCTGAGACCTGCTTCTTACTCTTTTCCTCCCTGACCACAGGCTCAGTCTCCAGCTCTTTCCTTTGCCTTAACATCTGTTTGTCTACCTCTAGAATTCTGAATAAGAGCATTTGTTTTTTGGAATAGTACTATTCTTTGAAGTATTTTGTAGTATTTTCTCTAATGTACTTAAAGGATCCCTATGCCTCTGGAGATGAAACTTCTAAGTTTCAGCTTTTTATTAAGATGCACCAAATTACCCACAAGTCTTACTATTTTTATTGGTGAATATGACAATAATATAGCCTGGAAATGGTTTACAAGCTGCTATGTATTAATGAAAAATGGAGAAAACAGTGATTTAGTATATGTATATAACACTTACTGTTTTCATCCTCAATAATCATTTAAATGTGGCAGAATTAGTATTATTTACCAGATTATGTTAGCAAATTAAAAACAAAGGTTAATCGAATGTTGGCTCAATTTGCACAGTAGTGAAAACCTGTAGGTCTTTTAACTTTCTGCTCCACGTTCTCTTCATTTTACTAAATTGCCTCTTTGAATATTATAATTAGAAAGTAATATTAATCTCTCACAGTCTCATTCACATATTGTTTTTCTTATCAAATACTCAAATATGGTATAATCATTATTGACTAAAAAGAGAATATAAATAAAGCAAAAGTGTCTTTGCATACATTCATTACCTCCTGCATAAAAATGCAGTCAGGAATTAATTCTCTAAAGACCCACGTCATTAGTGACCATTAAGCCATTTTTGTGATAACATGACTACATTTCTTCCTCTTGTCAGGTCTGTATAACAACACACCTAAGCACAGTCACACAGGGCACCAGCTTTCCCTTTGCCTTCTATCTACATAATACCGGCTCTCCAAAAAGCAGACATAGCCAGAAACGTGTGTTGAAATAGAAATCGAGAGGACAGAATAGAAGACAAAAAACGAAAAACCCAGCCAATTATGAATCCTGAAACTTTTCCCCTAATGCTTTCTATGTGTTTAATTGCAAATGTTTATAAGAGGTTAAAAATGTCTTAAAATATGAGAAAAATCCCTGTGAAAAATCTCTTTTCAGAGTGCCCAGAAAGGTTTAAGCTCAAGCTTGAAATACTAATAGAGGTGGAGGAGTGAACAAATTCAAGTAATAGGGGTAGAATTGACAGGTTTTGGTAATTCACCTGATAAGCCAGATAGGGGTTTTCCAGCTACCTCCAATCACTATTCACTCTCAAGACCATGTGAGACCCATAGAAAGGCATATATTTACTTCTAGGCACATATCTAACCCTAAAGAGCCTTATCAGAGGTGGGTACATATCCAGTGAGGAGTACAGTGTTCGAACAATATTAGTTGTGGGTCAAAAGAACTGGATCAATTTAAGAGAAGTTGCTATGATGTTATTTGGTGAATTGGGTCTGTCTGCAGTTGGGCTTATAGTCATTGGTCTCTGAATCATTACAATTGTGGCTAATTTTTACCAATTTCTATCTCAGGCTGACAGTTTGTATCATCATTTTGCAAAGTTAGCAAGAACTCTTTCTGAAGCGTGAGCAGTATTAATTGTTATGAATTTTCTAATCATGAAGAGCAATCTCGTTTTGCGGTCTCCCTCTGTTTTCTGTAATTTATCCTTCATTGCAGGAATTCTCTGCTTTTATGTTTTCACTTCCTCAGTCATAGATAGCTTCTGCTTTCCCCCTGCATTCATATTCTTGACTAGTTTCCTTTGCAGAGTCATGTCTTTCTGCTGATAAAATTCATTGGAAATTTCTGTTGAAAGGAACTTGCCAAATTCAGTGAATAAGCCATGTTCCAACTTCTATATTTGTTTTTACAGCTCATGCCTGGCTGACCTATCACTCAGTTTGGAATGGAAATGGTCACTATCTTTTTCAACTATTGTTAACATCGGCTTTGTCTGGAAAACAGCTATCTTTTGTCTTTTCTGATTTTTCATCTTCTCACTATGGTGATCTGCTAGCTGTCTACTGTCAAATTCATCCCATCTATTTCATTATTATTATTTTTGCCCTTAAATTCAGAAGCCAGATCAAAATGACAATTTTATCTGCAGACTAGACTTCTTCAAACTTCAATTTATTCTCTTTGTAAGCAAGATCTTTATCTAGGTGTTTTTGAGAGTTTTGTATAATTTATTAGTTCACTGAACTCAGTATAATGCTTACTGCTGTCTTCTGTTTCCTGTAGTAATTATAACATGCTCTACTAAAATCCAGTATTTTCTTTGTAAATCCAATAGAGTGTAGATTCCCGTTTTCTCATAACTTAAGTTTAGCTCCGTTCTCTCTCTCAAATATTATGACTTTCTTTGTAATACCCTGTCATATTCATTTGGTGTCTATCTTGCCAAATGTCTTTTCAGTTTCCTTATATTCTGTTTTTTCTTCAATTCTCAATATAACAGCAGATTTTCCATAGTATTTAATTCATTTCTTTAAGCCTTCTGATTGCATATTTAAGGCAGACGTGTTCAGAAATATTCTTTGTTGTTTGATTTTTCAAAAGATACTATTGTTTCTCTGATTATTTTGTCATAATTGATATCTTAAAAAGTTTTTAAAGTTTATTTCAAGTTCTTATTTAAACATTTGTGCAATCTATTGTTTTCGTTTGGTAAACTCTACTACTTAAAAGGAGCATTCTTTAGGGGGATAAATGACACATAAACTATTGCCAGTAAATATATATAACAATTATAGGCTTCTAAGACATGTCATAAAAATCAGGACTGGCACCTTTTTCATGGGTGAGACAGCTGTCAAAGCACCTTCCATTGTAATTTTTCCTCTGGTAGTTTTTAACATCTTCTCTTTATCTTTGAATATTCCTAAGTTTCTTTCTCCATGTGTTTAAGTGTGCATGATTTTTACTTGCCACTTGAAATATGTTTAATCGTAGGACTCCTATATTCAATTCTGAAAAATTCTCATCTGTTAACATCTTTTTAACAATGGCTTCTACTAATGATCCACAGATATAAGTATATAGTAGTTGCTAAATAGTTCTTAATTTGAGTAATTTTGTAATAGAAAAAAATCTTGACTCCTAATCTTAAGGAAGTTGTGTATATCAGAATACGCCAATATATATGTGTGTCTGCCTATGCACGTGTTTGACCAAGTGAGTTTAAATGTATATTTTTCATACCTATTAGAGTCTCACTGGGTTTATTTACCTGTTTATATGATTCTTCTCCTGCTCTCAGTCTGGCCAAGGATACCTTGAATATGATGAATACAGAAAGGACAGAATACAGAATAGGACAGCTTTTATTCCAGAATACAGGAAAGGACAGCCTTGAACTTTGCTTGCAAAGCTGCTTCTCCTAATATTTTCAGTCGATTTTATTGCTTAATTGTTTTTTAACCTCTTACAAAACACAGACGGCCAGACATTCTGTGTAAGGGTTTAGAGGAAACTAACTGGCCCACTGATGTTTTTATTTCTCATGATAGTGTTCCATGCAGAATCTGGTAGCTCAGGATCACATTGAGAGTTGGCTAGATGCTAGGGCCTGTCCTGCTTGTGTCTTCAACTTTCTAGAGTTTGGAAGTCATCAGTCCTACTTAGCAGCTCATTCTTTAAAACCAGGCTTTTCTCTTTTTTCCATGTCCTTTTTCTCCCGGAAAATATTATAAGACCTCAATTCTCATCATGGGCTAATTTTTCTGTTCTATTTGCCTGAGCCATAATTCAGTGGAAGCTTTTCCAACCCCAGGAAATGGGGAGAGAAATTATATAATTGCGCATAATAGCCTGAAAGCCGTGAATGTTTAGAATCTTGTGCTGAGTCTGATACATACAAGCTTGGTGGTCTTTACAAGCAACTCACTGAAAAAAATGTTTTTTCTTTACATTTAAAATCATAAAGGCTATTTATTGAATGGCAGTAATAAACCAGCCCCTGCAGAAAAATAGGACCTATAGTTACTACCTAAACACTGTCCAATCAAGAGGGTTGTGATTTTATTCAGGTGGTTCTCAATTAGAGAATTCTAGTATATTCATATTTAGTAAAATAGAAATATTTATAACGATTATTTCCATTACTAATATATACATTTAACTAACCGCTGACTAAATATTTTCAGAATTGTGATGGACCTGACTGAAGAGAAACTATAGTCATTTGGACTTAGTACTTTTAATTATTAGTATACTGAAACTTTCAGAAAAAAAATTCCCAAAGCAAGAAAATATTCCTATGAAAAATGCACAACACCACCAATCTGCTTAGCAAAACCTTTCTTTATCGATGATATCCAAGCAGGATAAACAAAAATTCTGAATCTTTAGTGTTCTTAAGTAACAATAGATAATTATATCTAGAGTAGCTTTTATAATTAAATGAAGCTTAAGAGTTTTGCTGTAACACTGAAGGCAATATTGACCTTTACAAACATCTAGTCTCTTTCTTGAAGTTGGCAGTTTAAAACAGTGAGAAAATATATAGAAATTGTTTACTAGCCAGTTTGGAATCAGAAAAAATAAGTTAAACACTCAAAAAATTATTCTTTGTATTTCAGGCCCTCCGGGGAAACGAGGTAAGAGGGGCCGAAGAGGAGAATCTGGTAAGTCTCTCTCTCAGCTGCTCCATGTCAGTCATGTTCTGGTTAGGTTCCTGCATCTGTCCCTCCTAATAAATGATAATATTGTCTTGTTGGAGGTTGTGTATGTGTTTAGATCTTCTCTGCTAGACCTAGATTGTTTTTTATCTTCTCCTATTTCCATCAAACTGTAAGAAGGAGAAGTTTGCAAAATATCGTTAATTGGTTTGGTAACCATTGGCATCCAATTTGGGCTTATTTACTGTGTCAAATTAAGTCCGTCCTTTCTGTGTACAGCAGAGGGTTTCTTAGCTGCACACAGTATGGCGACATCACTGATGTTTCCATCACTGTAGGTGGTCAGTAAATGTAAGTTTCTGTGAAAACATCTGCCTTGGGACACTGGGGCACAAGTCTTGGAAAGCTTTGTTATTGTTTTGTCCAACTGGCACAATTTTGTCATGCTTTTACTCTCATTCTTTTCAAAATTTGGGAATTTTTATCCTACTGGTATAACCATAGAATTTTAGTGATGACAGGAGCTAAGTAATCAATCCAGCATTTTCATTTTGTAGTTGAGGAAATGAAGGCCCAGAGCAGTCAGGTGATTTGGCCAAGGCCATGCAATTTTTTATGAGCAGAACTTGAGACAGAACCAGTTGTCCTCACTCCCACTGCAGTAAATTTTTGCTTTTAGGCCAAGTCCCTATATGCAAAATAAAACAGAAAAGTCAAATAAAAAAATTTTTAAGCCAAGATAATTTGAATAAGTGAGTTCACTTACTGTTTTACCTCCTTCGTAAAGTCTGATTCCAAAAATGCTAATGACCACATTGATTCTTCCTTGCAAGATAAGATAATCTAAGATTCGACTCTAGTGTGCTCTAAAATGTTTTTTTCCGGTATTTTCTATAAATATTTATCAATATTAAAAACAATCAATTGTTTTGTTTGTAAACAATCTAAGTGTTGAAATGGTAGAAACACTATCAAGAAGAGCAGACAGCAGGTTAATGATATTTTTGGTTTCATTTCCTCTTCCATTTTGAAAAAGATGTCAAAGTATAAAGGTTTTATGAAAATTCACTAATTTGGACAGTGTAGCTACTTAATTCCTTTAAGAGTGTTCTCAGAAGCTATCTTTAAGCCTTACTGAATCTAAATAATTGGAAACTTGCTTAGGTTTCCCTTCACAAAGTACAAAGATTTATAATAAAGGATGCTTTATAAATGTGTTTTGAGGAAAAGAAAGGATAAAACATTAGCGAAGTCAGATAATCACTGAAATAATCCTTGTGCCAAAAGAAAGAAAGATGATTAAGAGGAAAAAGTGAAAATTTCACACTTACGCAAAGTTTTATAGAAAATATAAAAGTCAATTCCCAACTTCCCAGTAACTTAGAACTGGTGTTTTAATTGAGCATATGGTGTGTGAAATATTGAATTTTTCTTAGACTTTGCCTGTCTTTTAATGAGAGCACATGGTTTTAAAGTAACCTGTATAAATATTAAGACTTAGTCTTCTATGTATTGACAGTACTGTGGAATGAAAAACATTCTTAGAGCAAATAATAGGTACATTTCTGATTTGGCTATTTTACCAAACTCAAGAAGTTATATATCAATTCTCTATAACTGGTCTATCATAAATAAGCAGATATCCTCCAGATTCATATTTTAAACTTTTATAAATTAGACAGCCTTTACTTAAAATATGTGAACCTCTCAGTTATCCATGGACAGGCTTCAGGGAATTTGAAAACTCCTTAAAATTTTATGTAAAATTTTGTGTGCAGGTGTAAATGCATTTTTATGAGATGGTCTCACAGGGTCCATGACCTAAAAAAAAGGTTAAGAATCACTGAATTCTAAATAACTTCCAAGTCCCTTGTATTGTGCTGATAATTATGATGATGCTTTAATATTTTATTTAATCTAAATATTTTGCATATTTACTAATTCAAATCTCCCTTTTTCTTATCTCTCCACTTCTGCACCCCTCTCATAGGTCCTCCTGTAAGTATATTCACTGCATTTTGGGTCTTCTGCATTAATCAAGATCACGTATGTTAAAACTCTGAAACATCAAAATGTAGTCTATACTTCAATTAGAAAAATGTTACTGGCCTTTTAAGAGCACTTAAGTTTGGAAAATTATTTCTTAAGTACATACTTTTGTGATCATGTGCTATTAAATTTTATTTTTGATACAATCACGTCAATTACTCTCTTGAGACTTTAAGAATAATTTATGAACCTCCTGATTTTAAGTGCTTTTCCTGGAATTCTGAGGTTTCTTTTGCAAGCAAATCTCCATGCTATTTCACACTTCTTTTTTCATCTGTTTAAACCTGTATCTGAAATATTTGCATTTGCCAGTCCACCAAATGTAGATGGCAACATGATCATGGAAATAATACCCACCGTGGGCTTGGTCCAGCACTCCCTTCTTAGACAACACTCCCTTTGAAATCTGTTGGAGTTCTGCCTGCATAAAGAGCATGAGATGGAGCCCATGGAGAATTTCACTTTCTTTTTTCTTTCCTTGAGTAGGTCATAGCTGCAGCATTCCAGTCTGCTTTGCACTCACAGGAACAGATTATCTTGTCAGCTTTGAGCTAGATGTGTTTTTGAGTAATATCCTAGATATCTGTTGTCTGACCCTAGTGTTTATACTATGCACTGTGCATTTACGGTAGCAGTGATCATTGGCCTTGAGATATTTTCTCATCCCAGATAGCCAGTTTGCTCCAGGGTTCACAGTCTCCACATTGGCCACTTATCTAACAAGCAGCGTGATCTGGGGAGAGGGGCTTAGCATATACTCGTTTACTTTATTCAGAGGAAGCATTGACTTTCAAATATCTTTTGCAGTCTTCCTGCCACGTTCAAGGATGGAACATAAATCATATTAGAAATGACTTTGCTTCTGTAACTGACTTTCAGCTCTTGCTAATGCTAGGCAGATGGCATGCCCCAGGTCTAAGAGCCTTTACTCTTTGGCTTCATATTTAAGCCTCTGTCTTTAAAACTAGAAACAAACCACTACTACCCAGAGGAAACTCTGGAGGTTACAGCCAGAGTGGAGTGTTCAAGGCATCTTCATGTGGAATATGTATTACCCATGCCAAGAGGTAGTTAAATCCCATTTCTGCCTTATGGTGACACTCAGGATTCTAGTATTTCCTCTCTGGTTCCTTGAAAATTCAAGCAGCCATGTAGCTCTTGCTTTCTTGGGGACATCTATTAGTCCAAATTCTCTACTTAAAATATATCAACAGTTCTTTCTTATTCTAAATAAAGAAATAGAGAACTAGTATCATTAACCCCCTAGTATGATGGTACTTAGAAGAGTTCATGGAAAAACAGAATTAAAAGATAATATGAATCTTTCCATGAACCTTTTTTCAACTTTTTATTAATTAATTTTTTTTTACATTCTAAGATGTTGTGGAGGGGAAGGGACGAGGAGGGTGGGGACACAGAGGTAAGGGGTGGGGGGGATGGGGCTGGTCCGTGGTTGGTCCCTTTGCTAGCCTGGTTGTGGAGTGCTGGGGAGCATGGCTGAGGCCTGCGGGATGTGCACTCCAGCTGTGGAGCCCAGAGCGTTTCTGGTAGCGGGATGGTCATCGCCCGGCTGGATGCAGCCACTGGGGGGGCTTCCAGTGGTGGGTCGGTTGTCGCTGACCTGGATGCAGACATCAAAGGGGCATGGCTGAGGCCCTCAGCACCCCTCACCCCATTGTAGGAGCCCGGGGACCTTCTGCAGAGGCTCAGTTGTTGATGGGCAGGATGTGGATGTCAGGCGTGTGTGGTTGAGGCCCTTGGACCACTCTCACCCCAGCTCAGGAGCCTAGGGGCTTCCACCAGTGGCTCGATTGTTGCTGGGTTGGATGCAGACATTGGGGGTGTGTGGCTGAGGCCCTTGGGCCCCCCTCAACCTGGCTTATGAGGTTGGGGGGTCCTCTGGCTCTTCTAGGTTTTATAGGGATTCTTTGTTGGTGTTAGACCTTTACTGGTTGATATCAAAACTTTGTCTCTGGTCTGTGGGTTTTTTGTGTTTTCTTTCAATTCTGTGTTAGATTATTAGCTACCCCCACCACTTTAACTCTGCACCGGAAGTAATTTGTTGTCCTTTGCTTTTTACTAAAATGGGGGGAGCTTCCTGTGTGGACCAGCACTTGAGCCCTGTAGTTGAGCTAAATGGCTGCTTTGCTGCTGATTCTCTGGGGAAGGCTTTTTTGTGCAGCTCAGGTTTTAATTGTTGATCTGGTAAGCTCTTTCAGGTCTTATGAGGTCTCATACACCTGGGTTGTGTGGAAATTCTAGTCTGGGCCTGAGTCTTTTCAGCAAACTGCACCCCCTGAAGTTCTATATTTCTGACCAGTCTCCGTTGAGTGGTCCTGTGCTGATTGGAGGGCAGATCAGCTGTCCATGCTGTGCCCCAGTGTTTCCCTGGTGGCCCATCTCCCCCACTACCCACACTCCAAACACTTCCCATGGGGTGGGCCATGCTGGTCCTTTGCAGTGACTCACCAGCCTCTGAGTGGCTCCTTTCTTCAGTTGTCTGTTGCTATTCTCTCCTATGTAGGTCTATAGGAACCCTGTCAGTGGTCTCACTAGCCTGGTGGCTACCAAGGCCCTACTCTCCCTGCAGTCTCCAAGCAACTTCACACAAAGGGCACAGCAGTGGCTTTTGCCAGTTCTTGCTCTGTGTGCTCACCAAGGCCAGCCTCAAAGTGGTTGGGGTTCAAAATGGTTGGAGCAGTCCTTTTCTTCTCTCATCATGGCTTCTCCCACCTTCATGAACTCTGTAGGTCTCTCCTCCTCATCCCCTAAGTTCTAGCAGCCCCAACTTGGCTGTTGTTGCTTTTTAATAGTTGTAAATTGGTTGATTTGTGGGAGAGAGTGATGCTGGGGACCCTCTATTCCACCATCTTGATTCTCTGCCTGTAGGTTCCCCATGAACTTCTTGAAGTATCCTCATATATGGCAGACAATATTCTAAGCACTTTGTACATATAATTTCATGTTGTGCTCACAATAACCCTCTGATGTCACCATTCCCATTGTTTAGTGAGGAAACTGAGGCTCACAGAGGTTGATTACCAAAGGTTGCACAGCTAGAGTGTTTGCAAAGTTGAAATTCAATTAGGTATGTTTGATTTTAAACTCTTTCAGCTTACCACTTCATCCCTACCCCTTATGAATTATATGTGTGTTATAACATGGATCATTGTTACACAGGCCAGGGGTCAAATCATATTCCTTGATGTAAATAATTACACATAATTATTTATATGAACAAAAAATGTAAAATGGCTAATCTGTAAAACAAGCACTTATGCTATCCCACCTTGACCACATTTCTAAAAGTTTAAAGTAAAAGTTTAATGTGTTTAGCAAACTGTATCAAATCCAAAAAATAAGGCATAATCATGAGTTTTTATGCTGGTTGTGTTAGTCTGTTTTGTGTTGCTATAACAGAAATACCTGAGACTGGGTAATTTATAGAGAACAGAGGTTTATTTGGCTTATGATTTGGGACAGCTGCATCTGGCACAAGCCTCAGGCTGCTTCTACTCACTGTGGAAAGCGGCAGGCAGCTGGTGGGTACAAGCAGATCACGTGGTGAGAGGAAGCAAGAGAGCAAGAGAGTGTGGAGGTGCCAGGGTCTTTTAAACAACCAGCTCTCTCAGGAACTAACAGAGTGAGATCTCACTCATTAATCCCACCACCTACGGAGACCATTAATCTATTCATGAGGGATCTGCCCCCATGACTCAGTCAGTTTCCAACACTGCCACACTGGGGATCAGATTTCCACATGAGTTCTGGGAGGACAATACATCCAAACTCCATCACTGGCTAAAAGATTAAGTTTAAATTGCTCATCACATTTGATAAGATGAAAAACTACTGATTGTGAAAAAGAGAAAAAAATATTGATTATGCTATCTTCACTAGCATGGAGTCTTACTGTAGTACTTATGACCCAATATCATGGGAGCCCTTATGGGTAAAATACCCTACAGTGAAATCCTCTTGAGCCTCTCATTTCTAAACTTCCAAATGTGGCATCTAAGAAAAATCGGCCTTCCATCAAATTTCACTTTTAAGTAGGTGGCCTTATAAACATCTCCATTATATTTCTTGCATCTGAATAAATATGAATAAACACTAGTATTATTATGATTAGATAGATTTATCAGCAATGTATTTATTTAGAGGCAATATCCAATTATTGACAATTTTTATATCAAGTGATCATACTCTTCCTATTTTTAGCTTCATTTTAATTTTATGTGTGGTTTTTTCCTTTCACCTTTCTATGAATTGAAATCTGACAGTTTTTGTAATTTTGTTTTTAGAGAAATTTTACTTTTCTAATATTGTGTCTTTTAAAAAACTTATTTAACTATCTCCACAAATAAAAAAAAAATTGGATAAAGTATCAAGGTATATGTTGACATTTGAATTGCAATTGCCCTTGCCTACATCCTATACTTTAAATGTAAAGCACAAAGGCAGTCTGAGAAATTAGTCTTGCTTCTGATGAGCAATCCTTGGCACAGAACCTATGTCAAGTAAATCCCTTGAATTTCCTCTGGCCTTGAGAGTCTGTGGTATTGTGGCTTGATGTGTACAGAAAGATTACAAAGCATGAACTGGTGTCCTGATATCTATTTTCTTGCCATTCACTTTCATTTAGTTGTGAAATGTGCCCCAGTAGTGCAAAAGACAGCATTAGAATGCTCATGGAAACAAACAAATAAAAATTAATTGGCCTTGGGGGATAATAGCAGATCTCATTGTCTCTCATTGCCACTGAGGGTCACCTTTTTTTCATTGCCCTCCTGAAGTAATACGCTCAAGCAAAATTTTTCTAAAAAAAATACCAAAAAGAGAATCATACTTAATAAAAAAAATTAATTTAGCAACGTTACATTTATATCTTATTCGATATATTTTGAGATACTTGAATAATACCCTGGTAGAATTATGTGTGTGTATACAATTACGTGTTTCTTTTGTCGCTTTCTGTGTTCTTGCATATCGAGATCATTTATAATTTAAAACATGAGGGACAACTTGAATTATTGCTCTAAAGGACTCTGTACAGGCACTTTGAGTGTCTAGCTCAGATATCACAAATGTATTCGCTAGAATGATTTGCCTGACCGTTTTGTTACCTATCAAATGGTACCTTCTAATTTGGATATCTTAAAAATACATTTGTATTCCAATAGGAAACAAGGACTTTGATCAAAATTTACAAGATGATTTCAGGATTTTCAAATGTAGCAAATTTTATACCTAGTTTTGTTCTTTTTTAGTTAATAGGGGATTCAGTCTCTCAGTCTTTTTGTCCCAAAAGGAAGTGTCATTCTAATATTCACAGGTCACAGAATTAAGCTAGTTGTATAATTGTAGCCAAAAAAAGAGTTAGGAGACCTGTTTTAACTTGCTGTTACATTTGTATCAGTCTATCAAGCCCTATAATTATGCTTGAGTGACAGAGATATGATGTTATTGTTGTTAGTTAGAACCCTCTGAGGTGTGAAATACGACACCTTTGTGCAGCCTATTCTGTTCCATCCACCTTCAACAATTGTCAACTTGATTTGAACCCTAGAACCTTGTTGACAGATGAATGAAGCAGACTTAGCCAAGTTAAGTTTACAGTGCTGTTCCTGCCAATGTGGTAGATGAATTAGGAAAAGAAGTCTCTGTAGGACTTTTAGATGAAAAAGTGTGATATCTTTATTTCATATTGAAAAAACAATATGATTTTTAAGTCAAAACCAAATCTTTTCCAGAAATATTAATAACTGCAATTTATAGCAACTACCTACCATATGCCACTTTACAGACCAATTCTCATACCACCCTCCGGTGACCTAGAGATTTACTATACCAATTTTACAGAGGAAGTAACAGAGTTGGGCCAGTCAAGTAATTTACCTGAGAATCCACGTCTAGCAGGAGGGAGAACTGGAGTTCAAACCTAGATCTCTCTCTCTCTCTTCAAAGCCCATTTCTTCCCCCATATTTCTGCAAGATGTTTTTCAGGCAAGTAGTGTTCAAATGTTTCTACTGTCTTTGTAAGTAGCTCTTTGTTGTATATTATTTTGTCCTCTATCATGTGTGGCTCATATTAAGCTCTTCTTAGTTATTTGTAGATCTTACATCTTTTATGTGGTCTTTTATACTGCCAGCTACTCAAAACAACTTATAATTCAGCTAATTATCATCTAACTAAAGCAAATAGTGTGGAGATAGGAACTTTGCCTCTTGACTCAAGAAAAGTGGATATAAAATTTTAATGGAGTTTTCCAGTGCATGTTCCTTTAATTATTTCTTCATTATATTCCTGTTTAATTATTAAAATATTTTTATTTTTATTTGGTGTCAAAGAGTGTGCTTTTGAGTGTGTAGTAACTGATATTTTTTCTATAATGGGTGTTTTGGTTGACAAAGGGATCAAATCATTTATCTTGTAGGAGGCAGTATCAGTGCAAAATATCAGAATAGCTAGATAAATTCAATCACCATAACAGTCACTATAACAAGCCAAAGAAACAAGAACCTGGAGAATTAATTTGTGTTCAAAGGCTGTTTGGGGACAGAGTTATAACAGAATGACCATAGGCTGTCACAGATAGGTAGCTCATTTTGGGCCCCTGCTCCAAGGTTTGTCTCCTGGAACACAAGGTAGAAAAAGAGAATCTGATCGTGACTCTTACGTAGATCGATTACCCAGTGTCTATTCATGTCTTCTGTTTTGAGTGGTTCAGGTTGCTATGTTTGTAGAGGGAGCTTTGTTCAGTGGAAATTTGTTTTAATGCTTCCTCTGCTATCACTTATGTAGATTTTAGTGCCGCATGAGCAGAACTTTGGAATTCTGGTAGCGGCAATGATAATGGGTAAAGATCCTGCAAAGCAAAAATAAATAAGGGTGTTAAAAAGTTTAAAAAAAAAAAAAAGGAGGAGGAAACAGAGACATACACAAATATTGACAATATTTTTCTTTGCAACATTATTTTTTCTTGTGATCTATTTCTGGATACCATCTGTTTTAGAATAACTTTAGCTGTCTTAACAAACAAACCTTAAGGTGTCAGTGGCTTACCACAATGGAAATTTATTTCTTATATGTGGTGAGGGGCAATGCTTTTTGCAAGGAATCAGACTAATAGAGACTCTGCTGTTTAACATGTGTGTTCCAAGGCTATTCCGGGTATGGACATACAGCCATGGATAGGTAAGGAAAGAAAGTGAAGGATCAGATAGGAGGATTTTTTTTTTTTTTTTCTTTTTGCCAGTACTGGAAATACAGGATTTGGAGGGTTATATCACTTCTGACCACATTCCTTTGGCAAGAGTCAAGTCACATGTTCACACCTAACTGCAAGGGAGGTAGAGAAATGTAGCTGTGGGCTCAGAAGCAAAGGTAAACAAATTTGGAGAACAGCTAGTCTCTGCTGCCTTATCTGGAAATAATTCCTTCAGAAACAGAAAGAACCAGAATTCCTCAGAGAGATGTACATAGGTATGTCACTTGGGTAATAATGTGACATAAATCTTACTATAGCATTTTGGAGAACATTCATTAAAACTATTATCACTAGAAAAAGGAAGAAAAAGTTTTTTAAAATTTTTTTTAATTTTAAAAAGAGCAGCATAAAAATTGAGAGGTGGTTTGTGAGAGGAGGTGGTTTGTATTAATGCCAGGCCCTAGGACCCAGGCCTGCCAGATTACTTCAGAACCTCATTGGGAGTGAAGGCTTTTTGTTTTTAAGCACTTCCAAAGTCTGGAACCATCGTAGACACTGTTATGGCCTTCACTCTCTTCTTGATGTTTCTGTTCCACTGAATGTCTTCGTTAGCTTATGTCTATTGCAGTATTGAGTCCAGAGTAACCTCCTCAACGTGGAGCAATTCTGGTTGTCCATCTGTTTCGTGTTCCCAACTAATTTTTAGTAATGCTTCTGTTAAAATAGACCTTTAGAGTCACTTTCATGAGGTCTGAAGAATGAGCCGCTGCCATTCTTATGGTGAGAAACAGTTGATTAAAACAAAAAAGTGAGAGGTTAGAGATGAATCCTCTCTCTCCGGAGGATATTTGATAGGTGAAATAAGAGGGAGTTGAAAGAGTGTTTCTTTTTAAATTGAAAAAATAAACAGCAAAATGGTCAGAATTTCTAAGAAGAAAACTAAAACGGAATTTCTCAGATTTCACATCTTTGCTGATGGTTGATGACTGGAAACCTGCAAACATCCCATCTTCTAACAAATAGGGTGTAATAGAGTTTTGGACATGTTGTCCCCACCAAAACTGATGTAGAAATCTGATCCCCAGAGTGGCAGTGTTGGGAGCTGTTTGAGTCTTGGGGGTGGATCCCTCATGAATGGATTAATGCTCTCCCTGGGGGAGGAAGGGTAGTGAGTGAGTTCTCGCTCCATTAGTTTTCCCTAGAGCTAGTTGTTTAATAGACCCTGGCACCTCTCCTCTCTCTCTTGCTTCTCCTCACCATGTGATCTGCTTGTACCTGCTGGCTGCCTGCCGCTTTCTGCCATGAGTAGAAGCAGCCTGAGGCCCACACCAGAGGCAGCTGTCTAAAATAAACCTCTGTTCTTTATAAATTACCTAGTCTCAAATATTTTGTTACAGCAACACAAAATGGACTAATACAGGGTGTCACGTCACTCCTTCCTGTTTTACTTTCTTGTGACCAAACACTTAGTCCTGTTGCTGAATTCTTAGGACTGTCTGCCTTTGCAGACCTGGAAATATCTTCTGGGACAAATTAGGGAAGTACCTGTATGACTCCTGTGGATTTGTGAAGTGATAACTGCCATA
This sequence comes from Cynocephalus volans, assembly GCF_027409185.1. Classification (NCBI taxonomy): domain Eukaryota; kingdom Metazoa; phylum Chordata; class Mammalia; order Dermoptera; family Cynocephalidae; genus Cynocephalus; species Cynocephalus volans. The sequence continues at coordinate 95,179,445 of NC_084468.1, read as the reverse complement.
TTCAAGAAAACCACTCAAAGTGTGGTTACAGAGCAGCTTAGACACAACTTGAATGTTAATATTTTGAACAAGGTCAAATGAGTAATTTGAGTGATTATTGTTTCCTCTTGAATAGCTGAGCATTTGGTAATTTTCAGCAGCATGTGATCTGAGAGAAGGGCTCAATGTCCCCTTTCTTCCAAACTGGCTACTTAAAATGTGGATTCCTCATAGGCAAAGAGTGGCTTCTGCTTAAGTTTTGATTACGTGGGCACTGTGAAGCTGGCCTACATTTGGCCTAAGGCAGCTAAGTACCCTGTTTGATCTCAACTGGGTTATGGACTATGTTACCTAAATGTTCTTATCTTTTCAAATCATTATTAAAGATATTTTAATGTATTTTTTATTTTTACAAATCCTTGTGCTTTCTTAAGATTTGCTTAGGGTTAAATAAAATCAATTTTTTGCTTCCTTTTTTACTTGCTAATATCTTCAGCCTCAGAGACAGACAGACAGATACACACACCCCTCTAGCTTTCATTTCTGAATAATTTTTTATTAGAAAGTTTTCTGTATGGTCAAGAAAACGAATAAAGGATGGAATATAGGATTTAGAGGCAGAAGAGACTTTAAAGAATTGTTAACAATTAGTTTATACAGTTATTTATAAGATAGTGTCCATTCATTCACTGATTCATTTATCAAACTTATGTGCCTAAAATGTGCCATGCCCTCTGGTATATAATAGAGATAAAATGGCAAATAAGACATGACCTCTATCTTCAATAACCTTAGAATCAAGAGGGAAACAAAACAAAACAAAAACATAGCAACATTACCAGAGAACAAGTATGCTCAGGATATGTCAAGATATGCAATGTGAGAACTGTAGAGGGGTAAATAACCCAGATTTAGGTGTGGAGGGGATTAGGGATGCCTCTGGATTTGAGATGAGTCAAGGGCTTGTTGACATGAAAAATCAGACTAGTGTATGTCTTCAAAGAGGTTAGCATTTTAAAGCCTGTGGAGCACAAGAAAGAATGGCATATTGGGAAGCTGTGTATTAAAAAGGCTGAAATGTAAAGTTCAAGGAGGAGATGAGGAAGTAAATAACGAGAGCAGAGACTGGAGTAGGACGAGGCGGTGGATCTTGCATCCCACGCTAAGTCGTTACCCAAAAAGTCTGCAGTCTTGGAAGGACTTATGGGTCAGGGTGGCATGGTCAGAAGAACATTTTAGGAAGACCACTCTTAATAAGGGACAAGGAGGAGAGGCAAAGAGAGAGGTAATTAGGGTGTTATTGCAGTCATTCAAGTGAGAAATAAAATGGCCTGGAAGAATAGTATTGGGAGATATAGAGAATGGGGAAGATTCCAGTGACATTAATGAGGTAGAAATGGCAGAAATGTGTGACTAGATGTAGGAGTGAAGAGGAGGGAGAAGTGGGGCTGACAGGCTCGCTCTGGGGATCATAGCGCAAGCCACTGAGATGGAGAATAAGGAAGGAAGGGCAGACTTGGGCAGGGGATGACAAAAGCTGAGAAAGAAGAATTATGGGATTTACAGAATGGACTTGAGGAGGGGCCCAGAGGAAGAGGTGAAGGATGATTCTTTAGTGGGAGCAGAGTAGGTACTGCAGGAGCAGCAACTCAAGAAAAGGAGCCTTTTACGGGGAAAAAGATTTCAGTTTCAAATATTTTGAATTTATTAGTAAGATATCCAAGTGGAGATATTTACCAACTTTGGGAGATACCAAACTCTTCTCATTGTGGACAAAAAAAGATCATTAATTGGGGCATAATTCCCTCTACAATGTATTGCTGGCACGATTGGAGTGCAGATGCTCCTGCAAATGGCAAATTAGATAAAGACTAAAAAGAATCCAATGGGTTTACTGATGAAAACAGCCTTAGTGATTGTATCAGTCAGGGTTCTACAGAGAAACAGAACTAATAGGATATCTATATGTAGAGAGAGAGAGAGATTTATTTTATGGAACTGTGGGGGCTGGTAAGTCTGAAAGCTGTAGGGCAGGCCAGCAGGCTGGAAACTCAGGCAGGACTTCTACATTGAATCTTGAGGTAGAATTTCTTCTTAGGGAAAACTCAGTTTTTGCTTTTAACGCCTTCAACTGATTGGATAAAGCTGATGCACATTATTGAGGGTAATCTGCTTACTTAAAGTGAACTAATTGTAAATGTTAATTACATCTACAACGTATCTTCACAGCAACATCTAGACTAGTATTTGACCCAACAACTGGGTACCTTAGCCTAGGCAAGTTGACATAAAATTAATCATCACAGTGAGGTTTTCTGCACTGCTTTCTTCTCTCCTTCCTGTAAATCCTTCCTCCTCCTCCCTTTGTCCCTTTCTTTGATTCAGCTTTTGAATTCCATGTACATAACCTTATAATTGAGGCTGTGATGTGTAAATATGCATGTCTGACTTGATGAGCATTCGTGGCTAATAATGATAATGCAATACATTTCACTGGAAGTTTGACATCAAAGCCTCTTCCATATAGAACATTTAATGCTACAACCCTATGAAATAGGCAAGTTTGATAGTATTGCTGTCTTTTACTTCATAGCCAGTAGTGGGGGCTCAGAGAAGGGGAGCGACAGACTCACGGCACATGGCTCTTAAGTGGCGTGTGGGCAGCACTAAGCTCTGGAATGATTGTTTTTGATCTTTCTGTAGCAAATGAATACAGACCTGTGCACTTTTTAGAGAAAGGCTTTCAAGAGGGTCTCTCCTACTTGACACATTTGAGGTTAAAACATTCCTGAAAAACTGGCATTTGGAACCTATATAAATGAAAGAGCAGTTGGTGACGACATTTCTGCTGCCCAGAGCCCACATGGGGATGGGGGAAAGGACAGTAATGAAGCAGCAGGGGCTGGCTGGGGACTGGGGTGGGTGTGAGTCGGGAGGTCCAAAGCAGGCTGCAGGCAGGTTGTGCTGCACACCCAACAAGAGAGACAGGGGCTGGCTCTTCCTAGTCACGGCCCCACCGTGCTCCCTCTTCCTCCTGGCTGTGGACCTGCCACCCCTCCCAGTCCTTGGTGGAAGAAGAGGAGAGTGGAAATAGAAAGACTAAAGCATCTGTACAAAGTGGCTGATTCACCACTTCTATTAATAAACAAATGAAATCCATATTTGTGTAGCAAACCCACAGAAAAAGGAGGACAGGGTTTGGCAGGCATAGTAGAAACCCAATCTGGAAACTACAAGTTTAAAAACAATTATTTTAAATTTCATATCACAAACTTCCTTTTGGAGGCTTCCATTAGCTACATCTATGTTAGAGTATTCTTCTGGGGGAATGAATATAAGCATTCTGGAGCTTTGTGCTGCCCAGAGCACATGGATTTTATAGGACACATGAAAGCATTCCTTCGTCCTGTACTGCAGACACGGTCTTTTATTCTGATATATAATTTCATTCAACAGTAGTAGACACACATACTTCGTCTCTTGGTTTGCAGTTTTGGGAACAATTTCAACTTGCTCTCTTCCAGAGAGCATTATTAACAACCAATTGGCATCCAGTTTCAGGCTTTTTCACAGGTGAGAGTGAAAATTGAAAGAGTGGATTAGAGAGTTCTCTGCAGGCACCCCAGATAATTTATTGCTCTTCGGTGGTAATGGCTGATGTATATATCTTTCACCATATGTAGCCTTCCATTTAGACTTGTAATCAATGGTAAAGAGTAAGAACTGGTTTTTAAAAACCATCCCTTGGAGTGGAACTAATCAGCTTGCGGTTTCCTTTCAGGTAGTCTGACCATTATCCAATATGCCCTGTATATCCGTGGATAGGAAATGACCTAAACTCCCACTTCCAGTTGTGTGGATTATTTATCCTGGCGCCCCCTCCAAATCCATCCAACCCTCTATTTTGCATATTAAAGTTAAGCCTCTAATCACTGCATCTTCATGTCTGGAAAGTTGATCTGGAGTTGCCGTTACGTACAAACCTTACTTTGTACATTATATGGCATGAGTTGAAAAGAAACTATTTTAGAATTCTTGTATTGTTTGAAAGTCGTGTAAAAGATTAGGATTTATTCCTTTGCCTGACTAGATCCCCTGGGTTTTATTTGTTAAGAATGTTATTTTCCCATAGGTATTAGCTCCTCTGTTTAGAGGAAAAATTTCTTTTTTTTTTTATGTTTAGTTTGGTGATGTTAATAGAGTTTAGTAGGAGAGAATATGAAGAGCATAAGCAAACTGATGGCAATTTCAGATCACTGGAACATTTTGAACAAAATGAAAAATTGCTTGACCTTGTATCAAATGTTGTGATTTATAATAAACTTACCACAGAAATTGTGTATTTCCTATAACATGAAGTTTTTCTATGTGCAGATTTTAATCAAAGCCACAAGGCAAGTGAATTGGATTGGGAAACCTCCTATTCATCATTGTGAAGAGGGAAAGCTTTTATTTTGTCATGAAAAAGTATCCTTAAAGAGTAGGCAATTTCTTTCATCCCTATTAATTTCTAGAACTTACAATACTTTCTAGAAACTCTAATAACTAAAGCACTTGGATCATTTTCTAGGCTTCTGGTCTGTTAAAAATAAGTTGAACAGAAAGATTTTATTCATGTAAATTATGACTGGAAATTGGTCTATCTCTCTGTTGGAGTAGGAATTCAATCTAGTGCCCTAATATTGCAGTGATTACCAACATGTAGCCTGCGTTAGTACTTTCAGTGACTTATAATCCCCTTATTATAATGTTAGTAAAGTAGGCTCCGTGGACAATAAGCAGTCCTTTAGGGAAGAGTTTGGTAACAATAAAGGGGACAGTTTACATTAGAATGTTTTTTGTTTGGGAACTGGAAGTCAGCATCATTTCGGGTGTGAAATGTTTCCATGCTATATCCTGCTTTTGTTGGCTGACAGTAGCTATGGCAGGCGGCACACTATTAAAATCAATATAATAAATCCCTTCGAAAAGGACACCTCTTCTGTTCTTTTGTTCTCACCTTGTCCTGCCGTGTGCTGGTAAGGCTTTTAGATAAATTATGATACCAAGAATGGTGCCTAAATGGTATCCTGAGTTACAGACCTTCAAATGTCTTACTTTTAAACTTTGACCAAAACTAGCTTAATGGTGTTTGGCTTTATCCATCAAGGGCATGATATGAAGTCCAGTAATATGAATATGTTTACTTATATAAAACTTTAGCTCCTGGTCTAAACATCCAAATATATATATATATATATATATTTTTTTTTTTTCTTTTTTTTCTTTTAAAGCTGACCAGTAAGGGGATCTTAACCGTAAACTTGGTGTTGTCAGCACCACACTCTTCCCAAGTGAGCCATGGGCCGGCCCTCAAGTATATATATTTTAAAGGATATTAAGAGCCCCGTAGAGGAGTATTACATTTTCATATTTGGCATTTATAGACTAATTTTTTTTAACAGATTTAGAAGTGATGCATCTATAGTAATTGACCAAGATATTGACTCTTCAGTCAGAATATCATGTAGCTCAAACTTTTCTAAGTAGAAAAAAAACAAAAAGCAAAAAAAAAAAAAAACTTTAGAAGGACCTTTTCCTGAGATTTTTAACTTTAAACCATAGAAAGTTTCAGAATGTACAAAATACTAAATTTATGGAATTTTAGTTGATAGGAACCTTAGTGATTGAGTTCAAACTCTCTCTTCATTTTTTAAGTTAAAAAACTGAAAATGGAGCCCAAATAGAGGCTTGAAGAGGGACATTTTCCACTGTCACAGAATCACTCTGCAGTGATGAAAATGGACACAGTAAATAATAGTATACAGTACATTGCATCTAAATTAATTCATTCCTAAGGGAATATCTTTAAATGCTCCTTATAATAAAAGGTTCAATTCATCAAAGTCATCCTGACACATCTGTTACAAAGATTTATTTCTTGCTGAACTATAGTCAACAAATTTTCCAGAAATGATATTTTTCACCATTTATTGTGTTATCATCATGGCACTAACCACATCAAACATATTTCTTAAGTGGCACTCAGGATGAGTTAGAATGTGCATTCTGTTTCTGCATATAGAGGTTTCAGTTTCCTAAGGGAAACGATAACTTCTAGGTAAAGATATTTTTCAAGTTTCAATCAGCCATAAACTATTATAATTCTATTTTTTAAATATTTATGTGGTTAAGACATAGAATAGCACTGTGAAGGAAATTTATTCCTAGTCTTTAAGTAATATTATCCTGTAATTACTTGAGCTAAACCTCAGGACTTTGTTAATTTTTAATTGCCTATGTTTTACCTTAATTTATTATTTATTTATTTATTTATTTATTTTTTGTCTTTTTCGTGACCAGTAAGGGGATCACAACCCTTGGCTTGGTGTCGTCCACACCGCACTCAGCCAGTGAGTGCACCGGCCAGTCCTATATAGGGTCTGAACCCGCTGTGGGAGCGTCGCTGCGCTCCTTGCACCGCACTCTCCCGAGTGCGCCACGGGGGTCGGCCCTTTTACCTTAATTTAAATGACAGTAGTGTTGAGTGAAAGTTCGGCAATCTATTTACTATTGAATCAAATAATCAAATTAAAATATTTGAATAATTTGGCGTTTATTAACTTTGATTTTATTGTTCTTTTGGATTTAAATATTTAGACAAGGTTAATGTTTGTGCAAGTATAGGAAACAATTTATTATGTAAAGACATAAGATTGAATGATGTATATGTTTGGTGTGAAAGATATTGCTGTAAAAATAGTTGTTTTTTTCCTACAAAGTTTAAAGGAAAACTTGATTCTACAGCATTATTAAATGGGTTTAATACTTATTATTCTTTACCTACTATGTGCTCTTCACGAAAGGGAGAAGTTAAAAAGAAGAATTTAGAAACTTGGAAATTTTCTACACCAGGAAATAGGTAGTTTAGAATTCCATTTTCTAGGATTACAAGACAAAGAGGTTCCAAATTTATTGTTTCCTTTGAAAATCTGAAAATCTAAATCATGGTTTGGTTAAATTGCTTGACCTCTCTCTTCTGATTGCGACTGCCTGCCATCATGACTGTACAAACGAGGGAACCCAGATTCCATTGTAGTGTAGACTGTTCATGTGGGAATATACACAGGAGCTAAAGGAGCCTGGAACTGTACTACACCTGCCCTCTGACATCCATGAAAAATCCTCCCTCTGCTTAATGGCAGAACCAGGTCCCTTGACTGCCTTTGTGAATAAGGATAGCGCTACATAACTCTCATGTCCCAGTTTATGCTTCATACACATACACACTCTGTGTGTATGTGTGTGTGCATGTGTTGTATATGTGCTGCCGAAGCGAGCACGAGTGTGTGCATGTGTTGTGTGTGAACTGAACTGAAACTTTTCCCTGAACTCTCCTTTCAATGAGAAAAAAGAAAAAAAAAGGCTGAGGTTTGCAGTTTGTCAAAAACTTTGAAAAGATTGTTTTAGCAGACTTTATTTCTGAAGGTTTTTACTGCCTTTCCACCCCTTAAGAAGGACCTGGTGGGATGGCCTAATTTACTTCATGCACATCAATTATTAATACAAATGTCTACCTTGGCCTACTTCCTTTCATTTGTACAATTTCAGGGATGGCCAGTCAGCCATGCTCCAGGCAGGACACAGGCCCATTCATGCATGGGGCAAGTGCTTTATTCTCTTCCCCGCAGACTCCGGGCATGCTGTGGCTACAGCCCATGGAACACTTTCTTTTATCCCTCAGCTGTTATTTAGAATCATTCAGAAAGAACCTGCCGAGCCTCATCAATACAGGCAATTAAGCCAGCCGCTCTAAAAACGCTAAGCTATATTCCCTGTCTCAACTGAGAACATTTATATTATGGAAGAAAAGAAATGTATTCAGGATACTCTTAATGGTAACATTACAGTATCTGAATTAGTCCCAGCATCACTAATTGTATTACATTATCTGTTAAGGTGCTTTATTTTTCAATTCAATCAGTTTTATTGCAGTGAGAAGAGAGAACTTGAACTAGTTTTACAATTTGAGTCTCTGACAAAAGGTTTTCCAATTGCTTGGGAAGAAAAAGCCTAATAAAGTATGGGAATCTGAAAACGTATTAACCTCTTTGTGTCGCTTGTGACTGTGAATTCTCCTGTTGAAGGATCCATGCTTTATTTTTTCTTGTTTCTCCGGCATTACTGCCTGGCATTTAGTAGGTGCTTAATAAATGTTGATTAAATAAAAATTCATATAAGGATGACTTTTAAAAAATCATATATTTATAGTATGCTTTCCAAGGAATGTATGAGATAACATAATAATTTAAAAGTGTAGCCTTTGGAAACATGACAGACCTGAATGTATATCTCATTATTTACACTTACTAGTTGTGAGATCTTGGGCAGGTCATTCAACATCTTCCTGTCTTAGTTTCTACAACTATAAAATGGGGCTGATAATGGTACCACTAATGTCCACAAAACCAACCACGTAGGACCTGGCACATTTTAACAGCACCATACGCATTAGCTCTTTAAGAGGCATGCAGTTTAATAGGTGAGATAAGATACCAATACCTACAATGTAAGGCAGGATGTAATGTCATAAAGGAATTAAGGCAACTATCTGTGGAGTTCAGAAGAAATAAAAAGCTCTCATTAGCTGCAGGAAAGCAGGCAAAGCTTTGTGAAAGAGATTGACAGCTCTACGCCATGGATGGGATTTTGACAAGTGGGATGATGGAGGTCACACCAGGCTGTGAGGAAAGTAGGAGCAAGGGTATGCTGGGGTCAGGAGCCTGCAGCAATTGGAGGGAGGTCACAGGGCTAGCGGCCCCTCCAGAGGCAGCAGCCAAGTGCTTTGACTTCCCGGTCTAACTGTGCCTTGATTTGGTCAAACTGAGATGTCATTACCTTTGAGGGAGTAAAAGTGAAGTTTTACAATTTGGTGAGTCCATGCTCAACTGCGCAAGTGCGCTAAGCGCCGTCGTTCTTCCTTTGGTGTTTCAGCAGCACTCTTTGTGCACAGCTACTGTAAACCTTAAGGTTTTGTGACCTGATGGGAAAAGTTTGTTGGCCTTATTACAGAAAATGTAGGAATGGGTGATTCATGTAAGTTCATGATAACTCATCATGAACAATGTCTAAAGACATTATCTAAGAATTATAAGGAAATTTAGAATAGTTTAGGCAGGAAATTATAAATTTGCATAATTTCTCTATACTTCTAATAATTTGAGTTCTTATAGAATAAACATAGACAACATTATCTTTATTATTCATATATATTATTGAGACTATATTCCTACAATTAAGCATAGAGAGAGAGAAACATAAAGAAACAGAAATAAACTGAAAGCATGTTTTTAAAAACTGTTAAAATATTACTAGTAAAAACTATGATAGATCCACACATCAAACAGTCTACTTAATTGGTAAAAGTATTGATACAGTTGAATTTATTAAATATGTGCTTGTGGGCTTATCACAAAAATAATATGGAAAGAATAAAAAATACATCTGAAAAAGAAATAGAAAATACTATCCCACAGGCCTTCCATACCCTCACTTTCCTCCTTAACGGGTTAGATGTCAAGGTCCATCATTATAACCATGCTCTTGTGCCCACCTCTCTCCTTTCTCCCTTTGTCCTCTCTCCCTCTGTCCTGGCCTGGGAAAATCCCTCACCTAGTTAAATCTGGCTTGCCACCTACCCGGCACCGGCACCCAAATCCCTGAATGTGCATGGAAGAAAACAACCCTGCTAACTGGTCTCATTTTTAATTCACAAGCACTAATCTCAAGAGGGTCCATAGTACTGCTCAACATTCTATTACATGTCCCTAATCCAGTCACTCTCTTACTTTCTTGGCTATTTCGATCCTTTTTCTCGCTCCCAAATCATCCAGCGTCTCCTTCCCATTTAACTTTGTTGATAACCTTATTTCCATGAGAAAATAGAAGCAATCAGAATATAACTTTCACATACTCCACTGCCAAATATGCTAATATACTTAGATATGTGTCCTATTTTCCTCCTGTTAATACGGATGAGCTGTCCCTTTATATGCACAGTTGATCCCCTTCACTTTGCTCAAGGTCATTGCTATTGCAATAGCCTCCCTCCTGTACTATCAATTTTCTTCTTTTTGGTAATTCCATTAGCATAAAATTATGCTATAACATCTTCCATCTTAAAACAAAACTTCCTTGACCCCATATCTTTCCCTAGACACTGTCCCATTTCTTTGCAGTTCCCACTTCAGAAATCCTAGAAAGAGTTGTCCACACTCATCGAATATCATTTTCCCACTCTCCAGTGAATCTAATAAGGCCCTCATCTCTGCTACTCTGCTGGAGACATTCTCGTGAAGTGCACCGGTTACCTTCATCAGGGCAAATTGAGTGATCAGGGTTTAGTGCAAATTTGCTGGACCACATTTACCCTGGCTGATTGCTCCCTTCCTGAAACACTTTCTTGCTTATCTCCTTGCTCAGTATCAGTGTTTCCATGCACTCTTCCTGCCTTCCTTGCCACTCCATCCCGGTTCCCCTGCTCGTTCTTTTTCTTCTTCATGGTCTCTCAGTGTTGGAATGACTGAGGACTCAGTCTTTGGATCTTTTTTCTTTCTTATTTATATTCTCTCCCTGGGTGATCTCATGTCATCTCATGGCTCTAAATAGTATGTATATATCAAAGGCTGACAAATGTTTATCTCCAGCTTGAACTTCGCCCCTGAACTCTGGACTTGTGTCTCCAACGGTCTAGTCAGCGTCTTCACATGGGTAGCTCATCGATATCTCCAACTTAACAGGTCCAAACTACATTCTGGAATTCCACCTTTAGTCTTCAAAGCTGCTTCTCCTACAGACTTCCACACGTCAGTAAAGGACATTTCAGTTCCTTTAATTGCTCTAGCCAACCTTGAGCCATTCCTGACTCCTCGTTTTTCTCACACCCTACCTTCAATCTATGTACAAATCTTGCACCAGAATCTGACCACTTTTAAGCCTCTTCCAGTGCTACTATCCTGGCCCATTCCCTAATTTATCTTTCACTTAAAAAGTTACAAAAACCTCTGAACATCTCTCCATGAGTACACCCTAGCCCTCCCACAGCCTTTTCTTTCCACAATGAACATGATCTTTTTCAAATATAATTCAGGTCATGTCACTTCTCTGTGCAAAACCGTTTCCCCATGGCTTTCTATTTTATCCAGATTAAAAGTCAAGCTCTTATCATGACTTGCAAAGTCCTGTATGAGCTGCCCCCTCCACCTCTGTGACTTTACTCCTTCCCTTTTCCCATCACTCACTCGAGTCCAGAGACACTATCAGTTACTTGAAGATACTAAGCACATTTCTGCCTTAGGGCATTTGCACTTGTTCCTTTTTCCTGTTTTCCTCTCTTCAGAGTCTTTCTGTGATTACTGTATAAAACAGCATCCTCCCACCGATTTGTTCTCTAGCCTCCTTCTCCTCATACAGTGGGCCCTCCCCATCTGTGGATCCCACTAACCACAGGTGGAAAATATTAGGAAAAAAATAAAATATCAGTGCAACAAAAATGATACAAATGAAAAAACAATATAGCCACTATCTACATATCATTTACATTTTATTAAGTATTACTAGTAATCTAGGGATGATTTAAAGTATATGGGAGGATGTGCACAGGTTATGGGCAAAAACTACGTCATTTCACATCAGGAACTTGAGCATCCGAGAATTTTTGGATCTGGGGGGGTTGTTGGAACCAACGTCCCGCAGATACCGAGGGACAACTGTATTTTTTTCTGCTTAGCTGTCATCACCATCTACCACATTATTTATAAACATTCTCTTAGAGTCTGCCTCCCCCACAAGAGCGATAGCCCAGAAATTGTTTTATTTACTGTATTTACTATATTTCTAGTACCTGAAGAATGCCTGGGGCACTGTAAGTACTTAAACATTATGTAAGTTAATAAGTAAATAATCAACTTTATCCTTCCCACATCTGCCCCAATACCAGCAGACTTCTACACAGAGTCCCTTGAGGTTTAAGGCATGGAATGTTTTCCGTTTTTTTGCCTCTGTATGTCCAAGTTTATTGATATCTCTCCTCACTTTCTTTTTTCTCATCTTAGACAAATGGTGTCCTTTTCCTTATCCTTATTCCCTTATTGACTCCACTTCCTTTTGTGTTTTCTACAACTGATTTTGCTCCAAGAGACATTTCTTTTTACAAACTGTTAGTTTGTAAACATTTTCAAGTACCTCCCATCTTACCACAAAAACAAAGCAGAAAAACAAAAACAAGAACAGCAAAAACACTTTCCTCAACTCTATATCTCTTTTAGTTACTATCCTATTTCTTTTCTTCACACACAATTATTAAGAAGTGTCTACTTGGGTTGGCAAATGGTTGGTACACATGGTTTCCACTTTTTGTCTTCTATGGACATCTCTGATTAATTCCAGCACTCTTTTCCAAAGTCTATAACCCGGTGTCAGAACATTCTTAACATATTATCCTAGGTGCCCATTAGCAACCAGTCAGAGTTGGCACTTTGTGTGACACCTGCTTGCCATCTTATGGAGCTTATTCCTATGTTAATTCCTCACCTGACTGCTCAGTTACAGTAAAGATCCCGACTTACTATTGGTCAAATGCAAAGGATTGTTTGCAGTCCTCATTTTAATTAACTTGTCTTTTTGAAATTCTCTCCAATCTTGATTTCTGTAACTCTAATTTTTGTTGTTTGGGCTTTTAACCCCTTTTCTCCTTAGTTTCCTTTTTGGAACATTCTTCTTCTCCTGCCCCCGAAATGTTTATATTTCTCTAACCAGGGGTTCTTAACCTGGGTGAGTGATTTCCTAGAGAATCCACGGATGAACTTATGGGTTTTGAGTGTGTGTGTGTATAAAGTTTTAAGTGTTTCATGTGTAGATATTTCTAGCTAAAGCAGCTATAGCTTTTATCCGATTCAAAAGAGGGTTTAGAATCACTGCTACTTTATTCCCCTGGTGGTCTCACCCAAGCCTATGGCTTCAGCCACCAGCATAAGGCAAGTGAGACCACAAAAGGGTTTAAATCAGACAAACCCATGTTCATATTCCAGCTTTTCCTTTTAGAAGCTGTGTAACTAGGGGAACATTACCTAATCTCTCTGCAACATGGTTTCTTCAACTACAAAATGGTGGAAATAGCCCCTAATTTGCAGATTTATTGTAACAAAGAGAGTTGTCATTTTCAAGCTCTTGTTCTCTTGTAGTAATCAGTAGTGGTAGCTATTACGATGCATCCTCAAACATCTGGGTCTCTAAAGCACAAAGCTGTTGGCTTGCAGAGTCTCTCCTCCCCAATTTTAAAAAAGGTTTTCATTTTTAGGGTTCTGCCTCACTGGAGCAAAAAGCATGAGGTGACTCATGCATTATGAATTAACTGACTCTGGGTGTTAGAAATTTGCTAGCACGCATTAATACAAAACATCTAAGACAGCTGCAGAGAACACTGTCAAGTCCATCGTTTTGCACAATATTTAGAAAATTGGAATTGGGCACTTATATGAATTTAGTCAGACCGAGAGATGTTTATAAATTGGCTTTCAATATTTATTTTGAGCAATCAAAATAGCACATTTTATTATTTTTTTTTTTAATTTATTTATTTATTTTTTGTCGTTTTTTCGTGACCCGCGGCGGGAGGGTCGCCGCGCTCCCAGCGCAGCACCCTACCAAGTGCGCCACGGGCTCGGCCCAAAAAATAGCACATTTTAAAGAATGTTATTAAACATACCAGAAACCAAATTATTCAATACATACAGTCTAATACAAATTGGTATAGTGGTAAAAATTGCCTTTGCATTCTTTAAAAGGGATGTGTTTTTAAAGCTATGTAGGCTGAGCAGGTGTCTCTCTTCACATGTTTCTCATCTATTGTATACTACTAAACATATATCTGTAAAACTGATTATTTATTTACACCTTAGTAGCCAATTCTGATTTCATGTCAGTTGGTAAAAAGGCTTGGATAAGTATTATGTTCTAGAAGTTTGATGTACATTTATAGTCAAAACCATAAATTTTTGATATGACTCTATGAAATAATGCAGCTAAATTCCAACCCAAATATTTTGGATTGCAAAACAGCAAAGGTTCCAACAAACTCTGTGCCTACCAGGGATCCCCAGTCCACATGGAGTCATGACCTTCTATCACTGGTATTTGACTAAATAACTTCCCTGCTCCTTTCTCTACTCCTGATCTACTCCTAAAAGTGAGATGGGGCATACACAAAGGTAAATTAAAAACCTTGCTTATAGACTTTTGGAGAATGTATGTTAAGAATTTTGCAACATTCTTCTGAGTAATTAAAAACACTGTGAACTGGGAGAAAATTGGAAACTGGAATTCAAAATCAATGACCTAGATCTTTGGGTGAATGAATCTAATATGGAAAAAGTTTAAAAACAATAAATTAAGGTTCTGTTTAAAAGTTTTCCACACTGAATTAAGTATCATTTGATAATATATTTTTGTAGTTAGGAATTGGACTAGTAAAATTTTAAGAAGTATAGATAATTATAAAGATAAAATAATTACCCATAATCCCACCACTGAGAGGTAATCACTTTTTTCGTATACTTTTTCTTTCCTTCTCCCTTCTTCCTTTCCTTCCTTCCTTCCTTTCTTACTTCTTTCCTTTCCTTTTTTTCTTTCCTTTTCTTCTCTCTCTCTCTCCTTTCTCTTTTTAGATAAATGGATTTAAACCTATATGTCTGAATAGATACATATGTATACACACATAAAATTATATCCTAGAAAGTACGTAGACTGTATTTTGTATACTACAATACAAATAAATATATATAAGTATAAATATACAGTTCATAATTGGAATAACACTGCATTTTCAGTGTTGTACCATAAGGAAATAATCAAGGATACAGTAAAATATTTATATAGAAAGGTGTAAACATTATTTATAATAGTAAAAATCTGAATAAATCTCAGCAGAATATTGGGCATTCAGTAAGTTTTAATGATATAAAATTAATGCATAAATAAGAGTCTTTATATTTCTTATGTTCTGTATGTAAAATTTTAATGACAAAAATGCAAAAGATACCATTTTTTACTTATGTTCCATTTAATGAATATTTAGTTATGAGAGAAAAAATAAATATGGTATTATGTTAGAAAATGTATAATGTTTTTAAATTAATTTGAGAAAGACATGTTAACCTGTGTGAATATGAGTACATTTTAAAATAGTTGTGTTATTTATTTATGAAAGCCAAATATCATGGAAGAAACCGTCCAGTTTTAAATCAATTTTCTTCTTTACATTGAGCCCAACAAAACCATCTCCATGCTTGTTCTCACTCTCTCTCAAATCTTAAAAAAGTAATATCCACCAGGTTTGAGTCTAGCTATTTATTTTCCTATGGAGTAGAATATGGCTTTTCCTTCCCAGCATTAAAACCACCAAGGATTAAGTATTTTTCAAAAGAAAAACTTAAATTGAAAGACTCTTATCTAAGTAATATGATATGACTTCAGCTATGGTAGGAATTATTAATGTCTCTCCTGTAGGGCAACACAACAGGTAATATAAATTATGAACAATGTTTATTTCAGTGAAATGTGTGAGAATCCTTAGAAGACATTTGGAGATTAAGCAGTCTTTGCAAAGCCATTTGGTAATTAATACACATAATCTGTAATGCTTTATTTCCCCAATTGCTTCTCTCTCTAGTATATCATTTGCATTTTGATAAGTTTATAAAATTAATAGACACTTTTTATCAAAATTTGAACTGAATGACTTGTTGGTATTGGACACATAGCTTACTTTAAATCACCATGGTATATTTTAGAGCATAATTTACAAAGTAATTTGACATAATATTCTCATATTAATTGATATGGAGGCTTAGTCAAACTAGGGGGTGATTTTTCTTCAAGCTAGAACTCTTCCTGCTCCTGTTCTGTGGCACACATGTGTTGACAGGTATGTACTTCCTCCTCTGCAGCCTTTGCAGTCTTTGGCTGCCTTAGTTCTGTCTCTATCATATGAATAAGATTCCATTGAGGGGAGACTTTTACTTTGACATACATATGTTTATTCTGTAGTGAAAAGAAGATAAGAGAACCCTTTCTGGGATATTAGATTACATTTTTAGAATGTTAGAACCTACATTTTTAAGATATGACACTGTAATGTAAAAATAGTAACCTTTCTAATTTTAGTATATGTGCTGCCGAAGCGAGCACTAACCTTTCTAATGGTCCTTTAAAAATATCAGTATAGACCCTCTTTGGGCCAGTCAAAATATTCTCACCTTTCAGCAGTTCAACAATTGTTTCTGAAGCACCTCATAGTTTGGGTGTTGGGATTTTAGAAATTAAAATGTGAACAAATTTGCAGTGTAGTGAGGATGGACAAGAGTCCTGCTGCCTGTTGCTGCAAGTGTAGAGTGCATCTGTTCCAGGTGCCGGCACAGCCTCCAGGTCTAATGGCAGCTCTTGAAAAGTTAAGGGTTCCATTGAGATCGTGCAGTCAGGAGTCAGGGTGGTTCTATGGCAGGATTCCTGTTGGTCCTCAAGACCTCGGCCACCAGGACAAGCTTGTTGCCACTCAGAGTTTCTTTGATGTGGTTCTGAAGATTTATTTGGATGCCACTGCAGATGCACTTTTCACCTGAAAAGAAAACAAGCTTGACATCTGAGTGTGTGAATTTGAGAATTTTTTAGAGTTAATGAAATTATAGTAATCATCTTCAAATGATTTTTTTGCACAATAAGGGCTCCAAAATGCAAAACAGGAAAATTATTTTTTTCAATACAAGAGAATGAAGTAAATCTGAATCTCAGTGTACTAAGAAAAAAAAGTTGTAGACAAGCTTGGGTTTCTTAATGATGAGTTTCTGAGTTATTAAGGCAATTTCTTTCTACGTATTTGAAGCAGAGGTAGTACTTTTTAGAGTTGCATAAACAATATTAATATTCCCTCAAAGTTTTGTAGATGAAAATTTTTATTTAAAACTGATCACAGTAAAGATATATGTGCCTGTTATCGTAATCAATATTTCAAAACAATATTGTGCCTTAAAGCTACAACTTCTGTACGCCTATCTGTGTATGTGTTAAATGAGAAAACAGCATTTTTCCCATCTGAAAAGGAATGACACAGATTTACCATCCATAAAAAAGTGTCATGTAGTGAAACTAATTGCCTCAGTTAGAAATCTAAATGACTTCGTCGATTTAGAGGAGATCGTTAGCAGTTTCTGGCAACCATAATTGTGATAACAGCCCAACAAATAATGTTTAATATTGCTCTTTAATTGCCTAAAGTAACAATACATCCTCCAGTGACATGTCATCTCATTTATCATGGTCATCTGGTCTACTTGCTTCACAAAACTTTCAACTTTCTTTGAACACTTTCCCAACAAGCATTAGCTACTGGCTGATTATTTTCAACCGTACTGTTCTGATCACTTCTTAAAGTCAGCCCCTCCTGTTGTTTCTTTTTCTTCCCACTGGTGCCTAAGCTGCCCTGAGAGCACTGTATTTAGCTGTTGATGGACTGTAAATCAGTGACTCAGAGCACTCAGTATTCCCACTTTCACATGTATGTTCCTAACTTTGGTATTTCTGTAAATTTAACTGTTTCTCTTGGCATGGCCCTTGATTATACTAGATTTGGGTTTTTATTTATAGAAACATTTTGGTACTTTGCTTGGGAGAAAAAAAAAAGCCCTTTCCAGGAATTTCATTTTTTAAAAATTAACTTATATTGTATTTTGTGAGTGTAAATCATCATTCAGGGTGTGCTTTAGAAAAAGTTAACTTTCACAATTAGTAATTAATAATGTTCACTACCTATAAATTAGAACAGACTAGAAAACTATCAACCAGTAAGTGAAAATACTTCTCAGTGAACTACTTAGAAGCAACTTAAGGAGATTCTGAGCTATTTCTTTTAGTGATTAGTCTGTGACAAAGTCTATCACTTAGTGCCTTGGTCACTTTCCATCTACCCTACTTTGCACACTGGGACAGCTGACATTGCCATGCCCACAGAAACCTCTCCTCTGGTCACTTCCCTTCTTTGGCCCATTGGCTCTATTATGATGACTTCAAGACTGCAGCTGCCAGACTGTTTTGTTACAGGTATTGCAGGTGACTGCTAGTGAACATACTGAGTGAGAGGACTTGGCGTAGGCAGTCCTGTGGAAATCTTGTGTAAGATTTTTAAGTCTTGTATTGTGTAATCCATGTTTTAGGGCAGAGTTACCAAATTTGTTATCTTGTATGCATTCTTTCTTTCTTTTTTTTTGTACACCATAAATACAATTTTATTTGTCAATTAAAAAACAACTTTAAAAAATATTGCATACTGTTTCTTTGTCCAGGAGATACACAGTGCACATTAGCATATTAAAGACTCTGAGAAACCCTGTAGTAAAGATGTCCAATGAACTTGGTTTAACCATTTCCCACACATCCTTTGACCAAAGAATCTATTTTGACCATAATATTATCTGGAATTAGTAATCCAGTATTTTGGAAAATATTGCTATAATTGAAATCCCCCAACTCCCTCTTAAATCCAAATTTTCTAAGCTATGTGAATTTCTAGAACTACACTTGCTGTGAGCCAAAAGACCAAGATATTATATTTTCATTTAAATTTCTTTTTTTAATGTTTGAACTATTTTAATTTGATTTTCTTTTTTTTACCTTTTACTTTTTTTAACTTTTTACTATGAAAAATTTAATACATATACAATAAATCTGGCTATAGCCAATCAACAACTCATGGCTATCTTATCTTATTTGTAACCTTCACCCCACTTTCTGCCTTCCCCTGGATTATTTTGAGTAAATCCCAGTATCGTAGCATTTATCTTTATGTATTTCAGTATGAGTCTCTAAATGATAAGAAGTCTTTTATAAAAGATAACTACAGTATATAATCACATTTTAAAAATCAATAATAATTCCTTAATATAATCAAACATTAAACATGTTTAAATTGCTCCAATTCACTCCTCCTCCCTCTTTCTTTCTTATAATTGATTTGTTTACATCAGGATCCAAATAACTTCTGCTTGTTGCGTTGGTTGCTGTGTCAGCTGTTTTAAGTTTTTTTTAAACGATAGGTTTCCCCTTCATCTAATTTTTTCCCTCTACCCTGTAAAGTTTTCCAAGGTCTGGATTTGCTGGCTCCATCCCAGTAGTGTCACTTAACAAGTTCCACCATCCCCTGCATTTCTTAATGATTGGTTGCTGGATCCTGAGGCTTGGTCTCACTCAGGTTAGATTTGGCTTCAGAGGTCTATGTTCTTACTACAGGAGGCCTGTTATGTTTGATCATCTCTCTGTGGCATTAGCAGTCATAGCTGAGCAGTTGCTAGATCCATAATTTCAGTAGGGTTTTGCAAAATACACATGCTACTTGTTTTATTCCCTCTTTATTTACTAGCTGGGATACTTCAGTAGACAGAAATGTTCCCTACTCAGCTATTTACGGTTACCCTGAGGAACAAGCATATAGGAAAGACAGGATCAGTGCTTGACTCTTCCCTTTTACTTACTAGTTTAAGAAAAATGAATTGTTTCTCTGTCATCTTCCAAAGAGACTGAGAGTTTGGTTGCTTTTGTCTCACTGTCATTACGGTTTTTTGTGGTGGTGAGGTTTGGTTTCTTTCTCGTTTGCATTTTTGTTCTACCAGTGGGTTTTGTTCTTTCTTGTGTATTCATGGAAGTGATTATCAATTTTTGGATTTCAGATACAGGACTCTCTTGAAGATTTCTTGCAGGGCTGGTCAAGTGGTGGTAAACTCCCACAGTTTTTATTTGTCTGGAAAATATACTATTTCTCCTTCATTTCTGAAGGACAGCTTTGCTGGGTAAGGTATTCTTGGCCGGCCGTTTTTTTTTTTTTTTTTTTAGTATTTTGAATACATTATCCCATTTTTTTCTGGCCCGTAGAGTCTCTGTTGAGAAGGCTGCAGTTAGTCTGATAGGGGCTCCCTTATAGGTGGCTTGATGCTTTTCTTTGGCTTCTTTTAAGATTCTCTTTTTGTCTTTGAGCTTTGCTAGTTTGACTATAATGTGTCTTGGAGAGGATCTTTTTGGGTTGAATCTGTTTGGGGATCTTTGAGCCTCCTGGATCCAAAGGTTTGTGTTTCTCCCTCTACCTGGGAAGTTTCCTGTTATTATTTTGTTGAATAGGTTTTCCATGCCTTTTTCCTTTCTCCTCCCCTTCTGGAATACCCATGATTCAAGTGTTTGTGCAGTTAAGGTTGTCTATCTCTCTTAGATTTTCTTCATGTTTTGAAACTCTTTTTTCCTCTTTTTTGTCTGCCTGGGTTATTTCAAAAAGACTATCTTCAAGATCAGAAATTCTTTCTTCTGCTTGCCCTATCCTGCTACTTAAGCTCTCAGTTGTGTTTTTTTATTTCATTGAGTGATTTTTTTCAGTTCCACGAATCCTGCTATATTCTTTTTTAAGGTATTAATCTCTCTGTAAATTTTCTCCTTCGTATCCTGAATTTTTTTTTCTCATTTCATTATGTTGTCTAACTGAGTCTTTTCCTATCTCAGTTTCCTTAAGATTGTTGCTTGGAATTCCTTTTCAGTCATTTGAAGGATTTCCTGCACTATAGTGTCTGTATCTGAGAATTACTATATTTTGGATTTTCATATTTCTAGTATCTCTGTGTTGAAGTCTGGTCATCTTGTAGAGCAGTTGCTTCTTCTATTACTCTGGAGTGGCTTTGAGGAGAGACACATACTCTTCTTTTTCCAATCTTTGTTGGTGACTCACCTAGTATCACTGCAGTCAAGTGTCTGGTGGGCCCACCTGCGTGGTAGCTGTGGCTACTGCTGTGGCATCAAGCCACTTTTGCAGCAGTCATGGATGTGGCAATGGCTGTGGTGGGCCATCCAGTATAAATGGTGTTTTCAGCGTGCTCCTTGCGTGCTTCTGGTCAGGGGTTGCTGCCCTTGGCTCCTGCTTAGGTCCCTGAGTTTGCTCCTTGCCTGTTTTCAGGCAGAGAGGGCTCTGCATTATTTCTTTAGGAAGCCTCTCTACCAACCCACTTCCATTCCTCTTATGTTCCCCACCCTACACAGACACACCATATATACCCCAAATTCATATTATGCATTAGAGTAATTAGGGCCCTGGTGCTATATACTTTCCAATGCCTACATAGAAGTCAACTTTTTACTTTTACCAATATTTACTATTGTTGGTTCACACTATCACTAGCATAAAATCCAAAATGCAATGTGTATTTGTATATAATAATATATAAATGTTTGCACACATTGTGCTAAATCATTTGTTCAGTATAATGGGAGAAATGCAACATTTTAAAGATGGACAGGTAAAGTCTGTCATTTGTAGAACAACCTTAGGAATCACAAAATCTCAGCAACTATGCTAAATAGATTCTTTTGGAGAAATTCTTTCTGATTTTAGAGAATCTTAACATTTTAATTTTCACATAACACCTTATAAAAGATGCTCACACTTCTGAGTTTGTATTTGCACATCAGAAAAACCAAAAGCTTAAATCTGAGAGAGAGAGAGAGAGAACACAAGTCAAAGTGAACACATTTTGTAATTTTGTTCAGTACATGGGTCTGGAAAGATCGATATTTACATGTAAGTGAAGAGCTCTGCCTTTGTAGATCTTGATTGAAAACTTCTCTATGCTTAGTGCTGATGTTAGAGCTATCTGTTTTCCTTACGAAACTTAGCCAACCTGTTCCTGTACAGATATGAGTTCACAGTCTGGGGCCTGGGGGTCCTAGGTATGTATACATCTGGAAGCCAGAGATGCACACTATGGCAGCCTGGGAGTGGTTGGGAAGTTTAGAGTGTCTGCTCACTTGAAGAGTGCTCTAGTACCATAGATGATCTGAGCAAGTCTGCATATATTCGTGAGGTCAAAATTCCGGAATGAAAGGCAGGATGACCTGGTTGAAAATGCATGAACTTTAGAATCAGATTTGGATTAAATTCTGACTTTTCTACTGCTAGGCTGTGTGACCTTTAGCTTATTGCTCTGAGCCTCAGTTTCCCCATTTGAAAAATGCAGGGCAGTTATAAGGAATAAATGGAATAATATCCAAAAGTGCCTCATACTCAGTAAGGAATTAATAAATGTTATTCTCTTTTTCTCACTTCAACACTAAGGAGTACAGGAGTGGGATGAGTAACATCCTCAGTAACTTGGTTTGGCTCCCTTTCCTGGTTTACTAGATAAGACCTAGCCAACCACATTTTTCAGGCAGAGCTCTTAAAAATCATCTGCTCTGTCCCCAGTGAGTTAGAGAGCAAGTACCTAGAGAAATTCCAGGCCTGGAGAGAGGCTAAGTGAGATAGAGCTCCTAGTTCTTCTTTCGGAGTTGTATTAGCTCCACACTTCTCTGTATAGTATCCAGTGATACACTGCTGATACCATGAGAGAGCACATTATTTATTTTTTAGATTCCCTAACTTGATGTGAACTTTTTCTTTAATTTGATCAGACATAAAATCCAACTGGAGATTTTAAGAGAGTGATGTGTAATCAATACTTTTATTCACAGGTGATTTTTCTTTAGCTAGAAGCATTTACAGTTATGCTGCTTTGAAATTTTTATTAGCTTAAACAAGAAAGTGACATTCAAAATGAATTAGATGGCCAGATGTCATATAATCTATTGACTGAGGAGTTATGATGCACTTTAATGATGGAAAAACTGTCATCGTTTTTAAATGCCCTTAGATTTGATTATACAGGGTAAAAGATACATGTTTATATAAAAATTAACTTAAAATGTTATTGAAATGAGAGATTAAAAGACTTGAGTGTGTTCTAAAGCTAAAATGTCCTTTTTCCCTTGACTCTGCATCATCTTTGAATATGTAGGTCTTACTGATAGTCTGTGCTGGAAGATTCCCTTTATGTAACCCATTCATTATAATAATGTGAAGTGTACTACTCCTTTTGCCTTTTCTTCCTCATGTTAAATTCTGGAGCACACTAAAACCACTGGGTCATTTTTGAGTTAAATATAATAGATTATAATACCAGGATTTAAAATAAATAGCATAGAGTAAAAATATTAAGATGCAATATGATGTTTTTAAAGCCACAAAATGAAATTTGTCAGTAGTTATATTATTATACTCAGAAATATTTTGTAAAGAACTTCAGAACTAGTTTGTTTGGTAGTGAAAATATTCATTTCAGATAATGATTTTGTAATTGTTTTTCTTTTTTTAATTTTAGGGTCAGCCTGGTCCCCAGGTAAGTGAGCTCTTTTCTGGGTAAATTAGTTCCAATTTAGGATTTTCCCAGTGTAGAGGTTTTTCTGCAATTCTTTTTAAAGTATGTAAAAAAGCTATGAGCTGGTAAGCATGACCCCACACAGAAGACCAAATATTTCCCAGGAGTAAACCCTTGGAGACTCATCAGGATTGTGTGAGCTATATCAGCTGTTGGGCCAGACGGCGAATTTAACAATGTAGTATCATAGAAAGCAAAACTCTTAACTGATCTGAAACAATGCCATAGGACTTTAATGTAAGGCAGAATGATTTAGTAAATGTCTTGTATGAACTGGTTAGCATTAGGTACTGATTAATCATGTATTAATAATGTTGTTGTAAATGCATGCAGACTCTGATTATTTAGACTGTGATCCTACTAGCTGCTTTGGATTCATTATAGACAGCTATTGAATTTGTTCTACATTTTCAATAAAACCAACTGCTGGAGACATGATTAATAATTAACTGTGAATGCAGTCAACAGAAAATCTTTTGAGTCCTAAAATCATACTGAAGAAAATGAGCGAATTTTAGGGAGGGGAGGAATGTGTATAAAGATGGAATACAAAAGAAGCGAGTTGTCAGAAATGAGGAGTCAGTATGACAAACTCAAACTCAACAGAAAACAAAATCAACATCAATACTAATTACAGTCTGTAGGATGCTATGAAGAAAGAAATGCAGTTGTTAATGTTTTACTTCTAACACTGTAATACCTGTAAATAATACAATTATTTGTTGAGCTCCCCTTCCATCTCTTTCCCCATGATGTATTGAATGCTATTTCTGCCCTGGATTGTTTCATACATAAGCCGTTTTTATGATAGGTTTGCAGTCAATACCATCAATTATGTATTGTGTGCTAATCCTCACAGTATACCACAAGAATATTATTTATAGTTTTTATGAGCTCTGCAAGTAAGGATGTCTAATAAAACAAACAAAAAATCCCACATACTTCAGTAGAGCAGTCCTTTTCACATTAACTCATGACAAAAAGTTTGACCTTTAAATGATATTGATATCTGAGAATACTTCTATTATTTGTGATTTTTGCTCTAATATTCCATTGGAGGGGAAAAAAAACTGGCAGAAGAATGTTGTAGCTTGTTCCCTAAATTTGAAATGGCTACAGTACAATGGGCTAAAGACAAAGTAAGAGGTTTTTTGCGTGCTTTATTTTATTTAATGCTTACGACAGCCCTGAAAAGTATTAATATTCTAGTTGTGTGTATGTATGTGAGTGTGTCGCACACGCACATACACACACAGAATCAGAATAGATGGATGACACCCTACATCTGGGGGCAGAAGTCAAGTCTATCTGTAAAGCCCTCATATCCCTGTAGCACCTGGCCCTCAAGAGAAGAGAAGGAGGCGAAGTAGCAAACAATAGAAGAAGTTGGAGTGTTGGTTTTGAGAGATTATGATCTTTAATATATTTTAAGTTTTAATAGGACCTCTGTCTTAGCCAGGACTATCTTTCCCGTACCTCAAAGCAGTTCTCAAGATAAGGATTTGGGCATAAGTAGTTTATTTGGGAGATGATCTTAGGAAGCATCATGAGGGAGTGGAAAGATGACACAGGAAAGGCAGGAAAACCAAGAAACAGATGTGTTAATGAACAGGTTACTGCTGTGGACAACTGGGGCTCAATCCTGCTGAGGGTCTATGAGAGACTATGAGAGCATGCCTCAGAATCATCCTACTGTGAGCAAGGAATTGGTGTATTTCCTTCCTTGTTGGGTGTTAAATCCCTGGCACTTCTGGCCTATCCAGAAGACCTCGCAGGCTCCAGCTGCTGGAGGAATGTGTGTCTTGGAGTGGGATATTGGTGTGGGTGGCACCTACATCTGATACAACATCCAAGTGCAAGTATCCTATAGATAAAACAAAGAGTGGAAAATTCAGATATGAGTGTAACGACTTAGAACATTGGCATGAAGACAACGTTAAAAGCATATTAATGAGATGCTAAAGATAGTAACTGTGAAAAGAAAAGCACAGACATAATCTCGAGTATACAGTCACAGCTAATGAACAGAAGAAAGATGATAAACCAGCACAGGAAGCCAAGAATGGACAGAACCAGGAACACTATGGATCACTATAGCTAAGATTTGAAAGTATTATGACACTCCAGAATGCCTTCACGTCAGGCCTTATATTCACTGTGGCTCTCCAGAAACATAAAGTCTACCCAAATGCCTATACCTGAAAATTTTGGAAATTTGTGAGGAGGATGGAACTGGCATTTTCAAAGGGGTTACATGCTCTGGTTTCTCCTTATTGTGGCCACCATATTGTGTTTTCCTTATTGTGCCTTTACTGGACGTGAGATCACATGATTATTTAGTTCAAAATGTCTTCCTCACATCACAGCAAAAAGAAAGCAATGAATTTAGGAAAGATAAGTATTAGGGGAAATGTGAAGCCAAGACATACCCTCATGTCTTTTTGTAGCACAAAAAATAGAGTTTTCTTGCTGTGTCCCCAAGGAAAAATCTGGCCTACCTCTTATGTATGTATCATCATTATCATAATATTTTTCCAGAGAAACTTCCATTTTTAGATTTTAAATGAAATAGTTTTTAATGATGTTTTTCATTTAGTACTTGATCATTAGCTTTGCTTTGAGGATTTTATAAATTACAGATGAATTTTATATATATGCCCCTATCCAGCTACATATTTCATTTTCTCTATTACCTATTGTAATGTGTTACTTTTCAACCCCCTAGTCTGCTCTTGGGAAATTTCTTTTGCAAAAAAGTGGTCCTTAACTCCAAAAATAAATTTTTTCTATCAAAAGTAAGAACACTTAGAAGTGACCCATATAGTAGATGTGATTATCAGTATGTGCAGCAGAGTTACTGTATTTTATACATTTATATCTTACACTAACACCTTACTATGAGTCTGTTTTGTCCTTGAATAAATTTATATAAACTGTACATTTAATCCATTTAACATAGATATAAGGTACACACAGTGAAAAAGCAAGTAATGTACATTTAAAACCCAATTAGAAAATTCTTATAGGTTTTTAAATAATCGAAAGGTTTTTAAAAAAAATTTGATCAAATTTCTCTTAAAATTTTCACATTCTGCATTTAGCTCACTAAAAGTGATCTTATTCACATACAATGTATTTATAATAAGAACTTGAAATTTTGGTTATGTCTTCCTTTATTTTTTTCTTGTTTTCCCCTTTTTGTTGTTGACTTAAAATGATATCCACCTTGCCCTTAAATGTCAACTTTTTAAATTTCCCTGGTTTGATAAGATTTCTTAGCTAAAACATCGTAACTTATTTTTTATTATTTATGAATGATTCAGTATAACTGATTTGCCTACATTTCTTCCCTACTAAGCCTCTTTCTCCCCAGCCCTCTGTCTCCTCAGCACATGTTGTTAGCTGTGAGGAAAGGGAAGGGCTGAATGTTGCCAAACTTTTTTCCCTTCTCTTCCTATCTCCTTTTGCAGCTAGTTAAGGGAGAGAAAGGGAGAGTTTGCCATCTACATAAGCTTTCTCCAAACAAGTTCTCCCTTAACCAGCCTTTACCCCAGATTTCCCACCCCCTCCTAAGTCACAGCCATGTCACCCAGAGCCTGTTCTTACCTAGCCTCCCTCCATGGAAAATCTACACTCTCTCTGACTGGATAGTATTGTGAGAAATAAATTTCTAATATCCCAAATTCCAACTTTTGGTGGATTTTTCATTTAGATGCAATTACCAATAATGGTTTGATTCTATTGCATAGTAATACATTTTAGGTATACTAGGAACAGGCTTTCAGGAGCTGCAGACAGGCCCCTCCATCTGGAAGCAGACAAGAGAGCACTCCCAGGGTTCTAGGCAGGAGCCAAGGGTAGCCCCCTTCACCCAAAAGCAGGCAAGAGAGCACACCTGGGGTTTTAGGCAGGAGCAGTCAAGAAGGATGCTGAAAACACCACTTCCAAGTGGGTGGTCCACCACAGCCACCGCCACAGCCATGGCTACTGCAAAAGCAGCTCAACACCACAGCAGTAGCCACAACTGTCATGCAGGTGGCACACCAGATACTCAACTGCATTGACACAAAGGGAGTCACCAGTGAAGAATGGAAAAAAAAAAAAAAAAGAAGAGGACAGCTCTCTCCTCACAGCCCACTCCAGGATAATAGAAGAAGCAACTGCTCTACCAGATACCAGACATCAGTGTAGAGATATTAGAAATATGAAAATCCAAGAAAATATGACACCACCAAAAGAATACAGTAATTCTCAAGTACCAGACCCTATAGAGCAGGAAACCTTTGAAATGACTGACTGGGAATTCTGAGCAACAATCTTACAGAAACTAACTGAGATAGGAGAAGACTCTGTTAGACACCTTGATGAAATGAGAAAAAAAATCAAGGATATGAAGGAGGAAATTTACAAAGAGATTAATACCTTAAGAATGTAGCAGAACTCATGGAACTGAAAGATTCACTCAATGAAATAAAAACACAACCAAGAGCTGAAGCAACAGATTAGAGCAAGTAGAAGAAAGAATTTCTGATCTTGAAGATAGTCTTTTTGAAATAACCCAGGTGGACCAAAAAAAGGAAAAAAGAATTTCAAAAAATAAAGAAAATCTGAGAGATAGGAGACAACCTTAAGCACACAATGTTTGAATCATGGGTATTCCAGAAAGGGAGGAGAAAAGAAAAAGGCATGGAAAACCTATTCAACAAAATAATAACGGGAAACTTCCCAGGTAGAGGGAGAAACACAGATCTTCAGATACAGGAGGCTCAAAGATCCCCAAACAGATTCAACCCAAAAAGATCCTCTCCAAGACACATTATAGTCAAACTAGCAAAGCTCAAAGACAAAGAGAGAATCTTCAAAGAAGCTAAAGAAAAGCATCAAGCCACCTATAAGGGAGCCCCTGTCAGACTAACTGCAGCCTTCTCAACAGAGACTCTAAGGGCCAGAAGAATATGGGATGATGTATTCAAAATACTGAAAGAAAAAACGGCCGGCCAAGAATACCTTACCCAGCAAAGCTGTCCTTCAGAAATGAGGAGAAATAGTATATTTTCCAGACAAACAAAAACTGTGGGAGTTTATCACCACACGACCAGCTCTGCAAGAAATCCTCAAGGGAGTCTTACATCAGGAATCCAAAAAATGATAATCACTCATCTTACTAACTATAGTTTCATTCATACTCTTTTTTTCATAATCCAGTCTTGGTAGTTGGTGTGTTTCTAAAAATTTATTCATTTCATCTAGATGATCTAATTTGTTGACCAACAGTTATTCATAGTAAACTCTTATAAACCTTTTGATTTCTATAAATTTGGTTGTGATGACTCCTTTTTCATTTCTAATTTTAGTTGAGTTTTCTCTCTTTTTTTCTAAGTCCTTCTAGGTAAGGTTTCTCAATTGTGTGGATCTCATCAAAGTACCAACTTTAGTGTCATTGATTTTCTCTACTTTTTTTTTTTATTTTCTCTTTTATCTATGCTCTCATTTTTATTACTTTGCTAGGTCTGGGCTTAGTTTGCTCTTCATTTTCTAGTTTCTTAAGATGCAAAGGTGATTGTTGATTAGAGATCTTTCTTTTTTATTAATGTATGCATTTATGTTAAATAAATTTCCCTTTTAGCAAAATAAATAAAAATAAAAACAAAAGGAATAGCTTTTGCAGATTGGGCTGAGAAAATAAATCATATTTATATGATGATTTGTATAGGAAAATACAAACAGGTTTCCAAACAACTTCAAAAAAAAAAAAAAGTCATTAACATTTAAGTTGGAGGATTGTGCATCATCTAAAGTTTATTAAAAGATTTAGACAGTATTGTAATTGGCAACTTGTCATTCATTAGCAAATGTTTATGTCAATGTGAGTTTTCTGGCATAGGTTGAACATTCCACATCGTCATATTCACAGAATCACACAGTGCAAAGTCTTCCTTAGTGAAAAATCCAAGTCTACTTGTGCTATGTCATGTCTTCTTTCATAAGGGCTTCAAGGTTAATAAGGTTTTATTTTGCAGACTGATGGTAAAAAGGGAAGTGTCTGTGATTTAGTGAGTACTTCTGATTTTCTTCCTAAAACAGGAGACGGCTTAGATGGATTTAGCTTAGGTTGTTAGAAATTGTGAAGAAAGCTAGAAAGCTAAACGGCAGTGAGCCCTATTACAGACAGAGTATGAAACTGAGTAAGAAAGCAGACCTTAGGGAAGAGAGGTGAGCCTTTGCATTTACCTAAAAGGGGAAGAAAATGGTTCTGACAAGGGAAATGAGATGGTGAAAGGGTATTAGAAAGGAAAAATGGCAATTCTAGCAGCTGTGGTTAAGATGGAAAAAAAGGCAGGGAAGTGAACGGAGAGGATGTTGCTGTCAATCCACTGAATCAAAGGAAGTAAAATTCTTGGAGAGGAAAAGGAGTAGGATAGAGTAAATAATGTCACAGCAATTGAAAAATGGTTGGGTAAAAAGAGTAAAAATACTAAGTGGCAACACAGGGTAAGTAAGGGTAGAAAGAAAGAAAGGAAATTAGAAAAAAGACAGATGGCCATTTGTATTTCAAACTAGAGGTAATGGGAATTATTTGGGGGATGGGGTGAGGCCAAATTAATCTATTGAAATAAAAGTAATTGTGATACTTATTCTTTAATTCTTATGAGCATAATTCAATACAGTCACCCAACTGGTATTTATTTAGCCCCTACTGTGTACAAGGCACAGTAAGGCTGCTGACAGACGTAGTCTCTGTTCTTGTGATAGTTCTGTGTTGTTTTATTTCTGATATTTTAAATATATATATTTTTTGTTTAAAAATATTTAATTGACAAATAAAGATTGAATATATTCAAGGTATACACTGTGCTAATTTGATATAAATACACATTGCGTAATGATTACCACATCAAATTAGTTAACACATCCATTACCACCCATTAGATCCCTAGAACTTGTTTATCTTATTACCGAAAGCTTGTACCCTTTGACCAAAATCTCCCCATTTTCCCTACCCCCTAGCCCCTGGCAAACACCATTCTATGCTTCCATAAGGTTGCTTTTTTTAGATTCCACATATAAGTGAGATTATATAGTATGTGTCTTTCTGTGTCTGGCGTATTTCACTTAGCACAGTGTCCTTCAGGTTCATTCATATTGTTGGAAATGGCAGGATTTCCTCTTCTAAGGCTGAATAACGTTGTACATATGTACTACAGTTTCTTTACCCATTCATCTATCAGTGGACACATAGGTTGATTCTATTTCTTGACTGTTGTGAATAATACTGCAATGAACATGGTAGTGCAGATAATCTCATTAACATACTGATTTCATTTCCTTTGGGATTGCTGGATTGTATGGTAGTTGTATTTTTAATTTTCTGAGGAACCTCATACTGTTTTCCATAATGGCTGTATTAATTTACATTCCCCACAACAGTGTGCAAGGATTCCTTTGCTTCACATCCTCACTAACACTTCTTATCTCTTGTCTTTTTGAGAATAGCCATTCTAACAGGTGTGAGGTGATATCTCATTATAGTTTTGATTTGCATTTCTCTGATAATTAGTGATGTTGAGTACCTTTTCATGTACCTGTTGGCCATTTGTATGTCTTCTTTGGAAAAATGTCACATCTCTTGTGACAGTTCTTTTAATATTTTTTTTGAAGGTCAAATTATTTTATTTTTATATTTTATTAATATTACTTTTTTAACATTCTACGGTGTTGCAGAGCAGTTGGGAGGGAGGGGGAGAGGGGAAAGGGGAAGGAAATGGGATGGAAGAAGGAGGAAAGAGGAGGGGTGGGATTGAGGCCTGTGGCACTCCCCACAGGGGAGACCGGGGGACTTCCAGCAGTGGCTTGGTCATTGCCAGGCTGGGTGCAGATGTCTGGGGGGTGTGGAAAAGCCCTCACCTGCCCAGCTTGGGAAGTCAGGGCCCTTCTTGCTGCAGCTTGGTGGTCATCACTGGGCTGGCTACAGGTGTGGAGGGGGCGTGGCCGAGGCGCTCGGTTTCCCACCATCCCAGCTCGATAGAGCCCAGGGCACTTCCTGTGGTGGCTTGGTGGTCATTGCTGGGCTGGTTGCTCTTGTTGGGGTGGGGGAGACCGAGGTCTGAGACCCCCCACCACCTGGCTTGGGAGAGCCTGAGGCACTTCCTGCAGTGGCTCAGTGGTCATCACTGGGCTGGTTGCTCATGTTTGGGAGGTGTGACTGAAGCCTGAGGCCCTCCATGGCCCTGACTTGGGAGAGCCCTGGGCACTTCCTGTGGTGGCTCTGTAATTCTTTTACTATTAATAGACAATTGAAGTGTAGAAATTCTCAATTCTTGCGGACCCACGACTTCTGAGGATGACTTTAACCTCACTTGCAAGTCCTTTCCTGCATCTGCGCCATCCCCAGGTTCAATCTGGACCTTAAATATAAGACTGTTAAGGAGGCCTTTTTTCACCATGCAGGTAACTTAGGATCATGTCTTAATTCTGAGTGAGTTTCTGCCCAGATGCAAGTACCCCTGTCCTGGTAACTGAGTCATTTCCTGGCTCCCCATCCCTACTTTTTCTTTCTACATTACTCCCTTCATCCCAGACCCTCCTTTTTTTCTTTTTTAGTTCTTTCCTCTCTACTATCAGGTATTAGCTTCATCGCACTAATACTTTGTGCATCCTTGCTAATGGCAGACTGCCTACCAGACAGTAGCTGACTACAAGGACTTTGAACATCTATGGATTTAATATCTGCAGGGGATCTTTCAGGCTACAGCCAATGCCCCATGGATACCAAGGGACAACTTGTAATGTTTCCCTTTTTTTGGTTCCCCACAACATTTTACTTGTACAACTTTTTATGATACTTTACACTAAAAGTAGAGGGAGCTTGACTTACAAAGTCAAACAGATTGTAAATCAAATTCTAGCTCTACCACTTAGAAGCTATGTGATCTTCAGCAAATTACTCAATCACTCAGTCTCATTTTTCTCGCCTGTAAAGCAGAGATAATAATGTCTTATCTCAACAGGTGGTATGAGGATTAAATAAGATAGTACATGTTAAACATCTAATGTAGTGCCTAGTACATGGCAAGCTCTTAGTGAATATTAATTCCCTTCCTCCATTTTCCTCTTTCAATTTCACCATAGTTATTTCTAAACATCCTTTTTCTCTTTCTTAACAGCTTTTATCATATTTAAGGACAGGATCTATCCTTTCTTTAATCTTCAGAATCCTCTACAACACCTAACTTAGCTTCTTGCACACAGAAGTTCAACGGGTATTATGAGTGTGAATAGTAAAAATCAAGAACTTAAAGAAAAGGAAGTTGAGGGGGAAAGAAAACTATCAGCTTTTCACAATTCTAGATGTCCTAGTAAGTTGTGGATAAATGGATAAAGAAAATGTGTTATACATACATAACGGAGTACTGTTCAGTCATAAAAAAAAGAAAAAGGAAATTCTGCCATTTGCAGCAACATGGATGAACCTGGAGGACATTGTGTTAAGTGAAGTAAGCAGGCGCAGAAAGACAAATACTGCATGATCTCACTCGTGTGGAACCTAAGAAAGTTGATCTCAAGAAGAGTAGAATGGTGGTTACCAGCGTTACCAGGTTACCAGCTGGGGGAGTGGGGGGAGGGTGATTGGGGTGATGTTCAAAGGACACAAAATTTCACTTAGGAGGGATCAGTAAGACCCCTCTATTGTACAACATAGTGACTGTAGTTATAATAATATATTGTATTCTTGAAAAATGCTAAGAAAGTGTATGTTAAAGGTATTCTCACCACAAAAATGATAACAATGTGAGATAATGCGTACGTTAATTAGCTAGATTTAGTCATTGCACAATGTATGTATACTTCAAAACATAACATTGTACACAGTAAATACATGCAATTTTATCTGTCAACTTAAAAAAAACAAAACAAATGCCCTGGTCAGTAATATCACGTCTCATAAATAATGCCATTTAAATCAAGTCTCTGAGGTTTCTAAGCTCTGAGATTTTAGCAAACATTAATAAATTTCAATATCTTGCTTCCACATGGTTTAGAGGGTCCCGATACCTTTCTTTCCTTTCATTTCAATAGTTTATTTATATTCATGTTTAATCTTTGTAAATAAACAGTATTAACCCAGTGTCTTACTTGTGATATATTATTTTATTTTGTAACAATTTATTTGTTGGGTTCAAGGCTTGGCTTTGATTTTTAACAATTGAGACTATCATAAAAACTAGATCATAGTGGTTATGTGTAACACCACATTACTTAGACATCAATATTTTACCACTAATAAATAATTTAATACAAATAGTAGATATTAGTTGTTTTTAAAAGCCTCCCCAGGATTCTATCGATAGATACATTGACGTTTTCTTTGGCCCAAATAACCCCATCCATATCTTCAGTAGAGGAAAATAAAATGGTGGGACTATTGCATCAAGCAAAGAGTACTCCTTCTATACCAGGGCCAATTTTTTTTTTCTTTTTTGCATAAAACTTTCCGAGTTTCAAAAAGGCTCTCCTCATAACTCCCCTTTGGTGTTGCATGTAACATAAAGGAGATATAATCTCCTTAGGTATTTGGAGGACTAAAGTGTTGTGCATGTTGTAATTCTGTATTACTCAGTGAGAAAAAAATGTAAGAGAAAACCACAAGCAAATACCATCAGACAACTGCATATGGAGGCATGTGGCTTCCACTTGTATTTTCTCAGATGCACTTGAAAAGAAGTGGGAGATCTCACTTTGTCTTTTTTCTACAAATCCCTTTTTGCTTCTTTTTTTGGTTCTGCTATTGTCATTGTCATTTCACGATGTTTTATTAAAATTTACAAAACTCAAGCTGTGTGTGGCTTGTAAGGAATTACTTATTCTTGAATAAAATATTGTACTTTGGGGCAATGTTTAACTTTCTATTCATATGTTTTTAATTATATACTAAGCTCCTTCTAACCTAACACTTTAGCAATTCCCATATTTCATGTTTGTGTTCCAATACAGCCTTTTTCAGTTACACATAGTCTGACTTGGGGGCAGGAGGAGAAAATGTACACTCTCCAAGAACTCTGAGAACTGTGTCTGTGCATGCATGTATGTGTGCACAAAAGTCTTTATTTTGCTTACTACACAGTAGAACTGTATTTTAAACTAATGTTTCATTATATTCTGAATAAATCATGCTAAACTTGCAAAGTATTATCGTCCCCCATTACCTGTATTTTATGTGGTGGATATAATAAAAAGAATAATAAAAGTTTAATGTTTTAGATATTGGTATTTTAAGTAAATGCTTAATATGATATGAAAGACTTCATTGTACTCCAGTTAGTTTGTATCTTTAAGAGTACACATAGTATAACAGCTTGTTTATTTTACTAAAATCCATATTTCTTTTACATTGTTTGTGTGTCTTTAAATGGTATAATATTATCGGAGGGTTTAATCTCAGCTTAGAATTTTTTCCTACTGAAATTAATTGAAGAACTTCTTCCAACTTTATGCTATATTTTCTATCAAACATATATTCCTCTCAATTCTGTCTGAATAAAGGTGAATAACATATAGCATTTCATGAATAATTAAGCTAATCCTACATTGCTTCGAATCTGTGGAAGCTGTTATCTTTCCCCAAACTTTCTCATCTTTGCATCTCAATTTATTTATACAGTGTTGATATATAGAAAATGCACAATAAGTTTTTGTTGAATAAATGCATATATTTAATTATTCAGATTTAATGATAATTTTATATGCATTTGATGGTAAAATGATGGAACTTACTGAGAATTTCAGCTTTTAGCAGTGTATTTTTAAGGCAGCATATGAAACACATTGTATATAGTTAAGAGTATGGGGTTTAAATCCTGGTCTACCCACATAGGAGCTATATGGATGTGGATAAGTTATCTAATTTTTTTCCTTCAGTTTTTCAGTGTGAAGTAAAGATAGTTGGTTTGACCTAATACATGACTTAATGAAGCACTTAAAACAGTATATGGCATACATAAGTGTTATTATTAAAGGCCTGATTTCAATCTCCCATAATGAAGTCTGTCAAAGAAAATGAATGATAGTTACATCTTTAACAAGTTACACAATGTATATAAAGATTATTATACCCTAAAAGGATTAGGTAAAGTTAATGTTTGATTAAAATATTTACACCAATGGTGCTTTGTAGACTGATTGTCTTTTTTTTTTTTTTTGATTCTTTAAAAAGATCAACATTTGCAAAGCTTTATCTAGACTAAGCAAGAAAAAAAAAAGGAGAGAAGATAGAAATTACTAAAATCAGAAATAAAGTAGGGGCGTGGTAGAGCAGTTGCTTCTATTACTCTGGAGCAGGCTTTGAGGGGAGAGATGTCCTCTTCTTTTTCCAGTCTCTGCTGGTGACTTTGGTTATGTCACTGCCGTCAAGTGTCTGGTGGGCCGCCTGCACGGTGGCTGTGGCTACTGCTGTGGCGTTGAGCCACTTTTGTGGCAGTGGCTCTGGTGGGCCACCCATGAGGAAGTAGTGTTTTCAGCAAGCTCCTTGCCTATTTCCCAGAAAGGGATGCTGCCCTCGGCTCCTGCCCTAAGGATCCCAGGCATACTCTCTTTCACTATTATTCTTAACTCTTCTGAACTAGTGATGGAAGTCAACAGATGAGAAACGGTAGTGACCCCAAGTGGCACAATCTGTAGCCGAACTCTAATATATCCTCATAAGCGTTAATTAGAATCACACAGGACACACAGATATCTGTGATATTTTGATTGCCATCAGGCGATTCAGGAAATACTAATTTTGACCCTGATGTCTTGTTAAAGACCTCTGTTGCAGGAAATCTGCTAATATATTTATTGGATGTTTACTGTGTTCAAGGTATAAAGCTATACATTTGAATGAGGAAAAGAGAAAGGGAAGGGAAGTAACATTTTCATAAGACTGTGTGTTTTTTAAATTACTTCAAGTCCCATATGAGGTAATATTCTTTTCTCCATCTTACAGTGTAGAAACTAAGGTTCAGAGGTTAAGTGACCTGCCAAAGGTCACATGTTAGTATACATTAAAGCCTCCAAAGTCAGTGTTACGCTTCTCCATGTACTTCTCTTCCTGCCTCAAGGTCCCTGGTTGTTTAGTAAGAAACAAATCTTATTCCTAGCAGTGTGAACCAAGTTTCTTAAGAGAGGCAAAAATGCTTCAAGAGTTCAAAAATAGGGAATGAACATATCCAAAAGAGGGTAAAGTAAAGCTTAGGGAAGCAAGATCACTGAGATGAGTTATAAGTGACTGGCTATAACAACAATGAGATTGTGGGGAGGTAGAGATGGGACTTCAGTGCAAGGACAAAAATCATTTTAGAAACGTAGTCTATTAATTTTTTCCAAGTAGCTTCATAGCTCAGTTTGCCAGGTAAGAGATTTTTAAGAAAGGTGAGCTATAACTATTTCAAGCAAAATGGTAATTGATGATGTTTACTTAGCAGAAAGAATGACTTAAGCAAAGACACAGTGACAAGATGAAGATCATTCTGAGGACAGCTGATATTCAGGGCTGGCTGGAGGAGGGGATCCTTATGGAGAACCAGGGGAAATAAGGCAGAAAAAGAAAGGAGCAGATTGGAGAGGACTTTGGACACAGGCAGAAGTTAACACTTTATTTGGTAGGGATCTGAAGGGTTTTTTAAAATAAAAATTTTAATTATATGACTACTTATGGGAATTTTTAAACATTCTCAAAAGGAAGAGAAAATAGGATCATAAACTGCCTTAGACCTATCACCAAACTTCAAGAAATATCAATTACTAATCTTATTTCATGAAGCTCTTCCCCTTGTTTGTTTTATTTTATTTTGTTTTTGCTGGTGTATTTTAAAGCAAAGCCTAGATATCATGTCATCATATATACAAATACCAAAATATGAATCTAATTGATAGGGCCTTTAAAAAACATAACCATCACTTCATAATTGACCATAATAATATTAACAATAATTCCTTAACATTATCAATTCCCAGTTCGTATTTGAATTTCCCCAATTGTCCCCAAAATGTCTTTTTAAAGATGTTTTGTTTGAATTAAGACCCAAAGCCCACACTTGGCATTTAATTATTCAAACTCTTCAGTCTTCTTTATGCTATAGTGGTCTTTCTTCTTATTTTTTCATGAATTTTCCTAGGACATTTGTCCTGTATGTTGAATGCTCATATCCTGGATTGATCTAATCACTACCTTATAGTGTTGTTTGTCTTGTTCCCCTATCTTCTGTATTTCTTTCAAACTACAACTTACATTAAGAAGTTTCATTACATTTCTGTTCAAATTTTAGGAAAGTCTGTTACAAAGGTGTAGTATAGTCCTAGTTCATCCTATCAAGAAGCACATATGTTTGGTTGATCAGTAGGTCAAGTGGTGTTGGCCTGATTTGCAGCAACCTGTCCCTAATGGCTTTTGCACCCATTGAGGATTGTTGCCTACAGCAACTTTTTCTTTGTGGATTGCAAAATGGGCCCATGAAGTTTTTTGAGCTGAGAAATGATATGTTCAGAAATGTGCTTTAGAAAAATTAATCTAACAAAAAGTATGTAGAAGTAAGAAAGGCCACTATAGGCTTAGAGACTATTCCAATTATCCAGGAACAAGAGTGCTAGCAACCAATATGGAAGGATGGAGATAGATTCTAGGGATTTTGTGCAGAGTGATATCTATAAGACTTCTCAATAGAGTAAATTAGTTGAATCAAAAACAACACTGAGCTTTTAGGCACAGAGGGAGAGTAGTGTGTTTAACAAAAATGGGAAAGTCAGGAAACCGGATTGCAGGAGAAATTG
Organism: Cynocephalus volans; assembly: GCF_027409185.1. Lineage (NCBI taxonomy): Eukaryota > Metazoa > Chordata > Mammalia > Dermoptera > Cynocephalidae > Cynocephalus > Cynocephalus volans. Next base: position 95,141,352 of record NC_084468.1, on the reverse strand, counting down.
AGAAGTTTGGTTTGAGAATGTTGAATTTGAGCTGATGATGGTATATCGTAGCTTAGACATCTGGCGAGCAATTGGGAATGCAGGATTGTAGCTTGGAAAAGAATTTAGGACGTAAGTCAGGTAATAGTTAAAGCCTTGAGAGTATATTTGATAGCTGATAAGGGAAATACAGTGAAAAGAGGTTTAGACACAGATTTGGACAATTTGAACATTTATGGGTTTTGTCAACCCTTCCTCTCCAAAGCTCCAGTTTATTTGGTTTTATTTTAGCATAGGATAAACTCCTTTCCAGGGCTCAGAGGACTGGTTCAGCAGTCTCCCTTCCCCTAGCTCAGCTTTCTTCTTCCCAATGGAAAGAAATGCCCGCAAGACCAATATGTATTTCAACTCATGTTACTTTATTTTTCCCAAAATCAGACTGTAAAAATATGACTTCTACTCTGCTGTGTCCCTTCTCTTTCCTTAAATCCAATTTCCTTTCTTTCTGTGACCAATCTACTATTTAGGGAAGTTGGTGGAGACAGTAAGGAAGGAGATAGGACATTAAAATGAAGGAATAGTGGGCAAAGATAACTTTTCTTCCCCTTGTTTTAGGAGAGGGTGAATGACCGTGTTTGGGGACCACGGAAAAGAATACAAGGAAATGGTAATGCTCCAAGAGACCAGTGAGAAAAAGCATAAATAGGGCAAGGTTGGGGAGGAGGCAAGAAGGTGGGTTGGTACAGCTTTACCTTCATTCTACAGAGAGAGAAGGGTGAAGATACAGAAGAATTTGAAGATGGAGAGCATGGTTGTTGTAGAAGCTCATATTAAAAGCTCTTGACCATCTTAGCCATCAGCTGAAAACGAGGAAGATCCAACTTACATTGGAAGGTTGAGAATCAGAGATAAGCCCTGAGATTCAGGTGCTCCTAGCCTCATCTGACAGTCATTTCTTTTTCATTCCTTCTGAATATCTCCTTAGGTTCAAGGGGACATCCTACCCTTATCCCTGTGTTGTTCCCGATCACCCTTCACAAAACCTGCATTGCTCTATGAGATACTACAAACAAAGCAAAGAAACTGACCTTCAAAACAGGCTTCTTAAGTAGCCTGGGCAAAATTATATTGGGGCAGTGTCTTAGGAAACATGCTGAAGTAGATGATTGTAAATTAAACCTAAGGTTTGCCGATGGATATACCTCTGAATACATTTGAATCATATTGGGGACAGTAAGAGTATTGTAGGATGTCTTACACCATTAGCTGTAAAATCACAGGCTACTGTGGGCATTTAGAGAACAAGTTGATACTTTCTTTCGACAAAAGGAATGTTTAGGATTCCAAGTCTTTCACCACAGAGGTCATTTTATTTGACCTCTTAAAAATAAGTAGGAAAAAAAATCAAAGTTAAACAAAGAAATTTTAGCAATTTCTTAAAACATTTAGAGGCAAGTACCAATGCTAGGAAAAAGGGACCCCTTGGTTTTGATTGGCAGGTACAGTAATTTGGCTATATTTAATTTGTATTGTGTTAGAAAAGAAAGCCAGAGTGAGTGTCCCTGAATCCTGCTGTTTTATAAGCCTTTCACTCCATTGAGCTACGTCAGTCTTACTTTTGAGAGTCTTTTTTTAATGTTTGGTTTTTCTAAATTTTCTTTTAGTGCTAGACCCCACTAATTGCTTCCTTATGGCAGCTGCTTATGATTTAAGACCAATCATGGGCACAGACAGTCACTTACTTGTTCAGGGCTGAAGGACATCACAAAAGATCTAATAGTTATGATCTAGCCACAGAAAATGCCCAGAAAATAATAGCTGTAAAAATTAGTTTTCTGGTAACGGGGACTGGTTTTGATATTCTAAATTTCTGTTTATACCCACCCCCTTCTGTTTGGTCTCTTTTAATCTTCAGTGCAAAATGAAAGGTGTCAAGTCTGAAGCTATAAATCTGTTTATAGCTATAATTCCCTTCCCTGGCGTAGCAGAGTTTGACACTGTAATAAACACAGTTCTTCTGCAGCAACATCGAATCTGATTCTTCTATAATTCTTTATATGTTGCTGCTTTGAACACTGAGTGTTTTATTGCATTCTTTTCTTTCTGGGTGTTTCAGTTCAACAGGAATTGATTGAACTCCTACTTTATGCTAGGGATGACTAAGTGGTTCTAGGGCCTACAGTTTACTCTTGATTTATTCAATAAAGTAATGTGGTTAAAACTACAATGAAAACAAACAAAAAAAACCCCCAAAACCCTACAGTGAAGTGTTTTTGTTTGGTTTGGTTTGGTAATAGTTCCAGAACAATAGAGAGAAACTATATAAAAGCTGGATATTCTCCAAATGTTTTCAACCATCCATTCAGGACATTTCCCAAGACATGTTCTTTTGATTTTGGAAATCAATATGTTCACTTTCTTCATCCTCAGGTCAAGTAACTGAAAAATAAATTTTATTTTATATTTACCATGATAAGATATTAAAAAATAGGGAGTGTGTCTTTGATAATCACTATATTGGTAGGTCATGCATTTTATAAGCTGCTTCATATAGAGTGTTTCATTTTAGCCAAACAGCACAGATTATTTCACCTTTTTACAAAGAAGAAACTGAGGCTCAAATAGATTAACCTACCAAAGATCACACAGGACATTGCAGTCAGGATCTTAGTCTGGATCTGTTTATCTCCAAAGCTCTTAACCACCAAGTTACTTTATTTTATGTACTTTATTTTAAAATAATTCCCCAAATTATACTTTTACTTTTTAAATTTTTTACTGCAGCAATTAAAACGAAATTAAACACAAGTATGCATACACACAATTTATCTGTACTTATATGTAAGAACTCCTAGGATTTTACATCAGGCTTTTCAGAAAACAATTCTTTTAGCTTTAAAATTTACACATTACTAGCTTAAATTATTTGAAAAGTTGAAAGTCTGTAAAACGAAACAGTTTGGTGATATGAAGAAAAAAAATGTCCCTAAAAATGTATTATGCTAGTAAAACAAAACTTTATGTGTGAGTTCAAGGTTGACGTATATACTTGAAAGAACATGTGTTCGCATTTTAGTTAGAGGTAAACCTGTTCTAACTGCATAGCACAGGTTTGTATTTACACCTAAACACCTAGAGCTCCTATTTTAAAACACTCGATTTACAATTGTTAGTACTATTTGCAATGTGATTTTCTACAGTTTCAGGTACCTGCTAAAAGTTGTGCTACCAAATTCAATTTCTTCATGAGCATGTGGTTTAAGAGTATGGTGTCTCAGTGGCACAACAGGCCAAGTTAATAATGCTGCCTAGGGAGCAGGCAGAAGTCTTACAATCGGTGGACCTGAGGCCTCTATCCTAGTTGTATAAGAGAAAAACTGGAGGTTCCCTGTTTCCTTCCTCCCTGGGAGACTGTGAACATTGTCAAAGTAGTTTGCAAGAGGGGCTGAGCACACTGGAAAGACTCACGCCAGACCTGCTGGTGCCACTGCTCCTGTGCTGTGCTCCCTGAGGACGGCCAGTGTGGCAGACTCCCTGCCTTCTTTATCTGTAAAAGACTGGGAAAGTTATGGCTTTTAAACTATTATAGTTGCACATTCATTTTGCAGTTTAAAAAGTAGAGGAAGGGAAATGTAACCATGATGTTCTCTATTCAGTAATGAACATAGAAATGGGTGGCTTCTGAGTGGTGGCAGCACGGGTGGCCACTGTGAGTCACCCCTGCTCCTTTCACTAACTGGAGATAGTAGATAATTCTCCTCTCTCTCAGCTATTTCCAGCTAGTTGCAGCTGCCAACACCTTTTGGAAACCAGATTTAAGTCTATATGATTCACTTTGGCTGTGAAACTGCTGTGTTTATCTGGGTTGAACTAGCTTAGACCAAGGCCTTTCTGCGAATACATTTAATTGTGAACTTTCAAATGAGTAGGACTTCTTAAACCATGCTGTGATCTGTCAGTACCACCCCCCCATTAATTCAATCAGTCTTGTCAATTCTACCTTAGAAATGTTTTCTGAATCTAGAACCTTCCTTGCATCCCCACTGCCACACCTTAATTCAGACCTTTACCATCTCTCTCCTGAACCCAGGCAACATTTTCCTAAGAATCCCTAACACTCCATACTCTCAGAGTTCCACAAAGCAGAGCACACTTCATCTGTCCACCCCCTGTTCAACTGATGACAGAAGCTGGCCCAGACCCCTGAGTGTGGTTAACCAGCCTTGTGAAATCTCTCTCCTGCTATTCCCTGTTTCCACTCCCCACTCCACATATGTTCTAACCACCCTGAACTCCTCATCTTTCCTGATAGCGTGGTGTTCTCTCACACTGAGGCATGTTCTTCCCTTCTGCCTGACTGCCTCACCCCTCCCCACCAGCCCCCGTATCTCTGGCCAACTTTCAGGAGCCAGCTGCAATATCATCTTTTCAACTGCAGCTCTCCTACCTTCTTTCTTCTCTGTATTCCCACAACACAGTGCTTATCCACTGGTTGTAATTATATTTACATGTCTCTGCTCCAGACACAGAGCATATTGCCTGGCTGATAGTCAGCCATAAACACTTAGAGAATGAAATTTGCTTGTCCTCATAATTCTACAGTAATGAAAAGATGAATCAGAAAAAGTTTTGTTATACTTCAAGAATAAAACCAAACGTATCTACACTTTTCTGGGATAGAAATCATAACCCCATTCTTATTTCAGCAGCTCTGGCTGCCAAGAATTACCAGAGTTTGCTCCTTTTCTATTTTTTCCCTCTAGCAGAATTTAATTTTGTTTTCATGACTGTCATTTTCTAAAAATCATTCCCTCTTTAGCTTTTGCCAGTTCAAGTAGGTAAAATTTACAGTTCTAGTGAATAAAAGGCCGTTATTGGGACACTCAAACCCTACGGATATTTCTCTCTTTTCCAGCTATGTTTCAATTAGTTTCATGTAGATTGAAATTCAATATTCCTTAAATGTCAGTCATTGTGCCTTTGTTTGCTTTTAGTTTGGTTTTATCATTAAGTTGAAATAGACAATAAATCATTGAAAAAAAAAAGCTAAAATCTTAGTTATTTGGCCAGAAATAGATTTGGGGAGACTAAAATTGGTATAGGCCAAGACCCACATTAAAGGCTTGATACAAACACAAAGATGGTTACTGTAAATTACAAATTTGAAATCATTTGAACAGGGGCTAGTTTGAAGTTTGTCACTAATTTACTACTAAACTATTTATAAATTTTAATAACACTGACAACTAATAAACAGATTAGTAGTAAATTAATAACACTCTAACAATGGTAAAAGAAATGTTGCAACTACCAAGTAACAACACTAATAAATAAAAACTTTATTAGTACCTTTAAATATTTATGTATTTTGAGCTAATTGCATAAAACTAATCAGAAAGATTATTTAAAATACTCTTATTTATATATTAAAGTGGGCCATATAAAAGATCTGACTCCAACATTCTAGACCAGACCAGAAGGACAGGAATCCCAAAAGGAGCCTTAAATAAAGCTGTGACTTATCTATAACTGCTAATTTTACCATATCTCCTTTCCATTGACTTCGGCCTTGTTTTAGTAACAAAGTTTTATATTCACATAGTTATATTGATACTGTTACCTGAACAGCAAATAGGTCTACTGCGTATTAGATTGTTAAACTTGGTATAGTTGAAAGCAACTAAATGCAGTTGTAAAGTACCAGGGTTCTTCAAAATGCTCCTGGAAAGATTTGTTTATCTTTTAATTCTATTTTTCCATGAGCTTTTTGAAATACTCTCATATCTGTAATTCAAATAGTCGTTAATTTGTATTACTGCCCATCTTTTAGTTAATACTAGTGAGTTTTCTTTTTAAACTCTAAAGACAAAAAACAAAACTTAAATGATGACCCAACTTTCATTTTAAAGGTTGATAATCAAGGTTTCCTTTCTTTAATTTGTGATGTTTTGACTTAGAAAAAAATACATGGCTCCCAAATTTTGAAATACTATCTGTGTTTGCTAAAGTAGCCCACTTTGTTCTTCATATTCAACCCATATTTTCAGTGAAGAGGGTCCAATTCAGAAAGAAGATTGGGATTTCAGTCCAAGCAGAAGAAAACACCTGCTGTTAATCCCAAGCACACAAGTGGGGGAGGAGTGTGCAGAGCAGCCACCACTGCTGTGAGTGGAGGGTTACCTCGGCTTTGCTGCTGCTATCTTGAGCTGGCAGGTGCCAGGATGCCATGCTGTCTGCTCAGAAACACCCTCTTTTGAAGGAGCAGTATTTATCGCTCAGTTGTGAATGCAGATTTTCATATGTTCATGAATTAAGCATCCTTGCTCAGGGAAAGCTGGCTACAGAGCTCTAGTTGACACACGTGGCTTTGCTATTAGTAGTTGGACTTTGCAAAAAGATTCATCTATGTTCCCCACTGTAAAATAACTTCAGAAAAGCTTTGACCTCAAAGATGCCACATAACCTAAAAAAGTGCCTTTAGGGTACTGCTCCCAATAAGAGACTTGGCCTCTGAAATGTCACCAGCAAAAGCGAGCAAAACTTTAAAGAGAAGCTTCGTGTGGTGTGTGTGTGTGTGTGTGTGTGTATGTGTGTGTTGATTGGCGAGGGGTCCACAGGAACAGCTGACCTTAGAATAGCTATATTTTCTAGAGGTTATTTTTTTCTCAGTGCTTGTATATAGAAAGTATTTGACTTTGCCACTAGACTATTTAGCTTTTCCAAGACAGGGACCACATCTTTCTGAATCAGCCTCTCCCACCGAATCCTCCACTAGTGCATAGAACATTGCCAGACTCTTTATGAACATTCAACAAATATATGTAAAAATCAAAATAGAGTTAAGTAACATGCTACTTACATCAAGACTGGAGCCTCCATTGTATTTCTTAAACTTGATGATAGTTATTTTTTGCTTTGGCTGTCATTTGTCCCACCACAAATAAAATCCTACTTGTATAGCATTAGTAAGCATTTTGTATGTGTTAAAATAACCAAATTAATTTCTTAAACTTAATTTTACAGATGTAGGCACACAGACTGTACTCATTACTCACTACTTGATTCACTGAAAATAATAAAAACATTGAAATTTTACTGAAAACAGCAAGAAAAATAATTTTCTTAGCTTCCTTCTTCAACAGCCAAGTCACTTTTGGGGTAAGAGAAAAAAGGGTTTTGTCAAGATGATCTCATTATCTTGAAATATAGCCCCCCCCCGCCCCCCCCCCCCCCGCTCCTCTTCAATTCCCTTTTCTCCCATTTTAAACTTGAGATCTTGGGGCCAGTGTCCATGACACTGTGGAAAATGCAATCAGGAGGCATTTCAGAAGACACTTGCTGAAGGCAGGCCCCAGATACATGAGCATCATTCTTCCTGAGAATCCAGTTCCAGAGCTGTGTTCCAGCACTTACCATCAAAACCACTGCATTTGAATTTATGCAGACTGGGTTAAAGTCCTAGCCAACTTGCTTACAAGAGGCCTAACATTGATAAGCTTTGAGTTTCATTTTTGGCATCTGTAAAAGGATTTTCATAGTACTTTCCTCATTGGATTGTAGAGAAGATTAAATGCTATAACAAGTGCAAGTTTTCTGTCAGTTGTAAAAGCTGCAAAATATAAGACATGATGCTTTTATTATTAATTTCATGATAATCTCCCAGATGTTACCAGAAGGGCCACAACGAGCATGGAGATTTGGTACAGTTTCTCTATAACTGGTACTTAGCTGAAGGATGTATTTTGGTAGGCAAAGCTTTGAACATTCCCACCTATAGTAACATAGCACTCTCCACTGGGACCCAGGATGGTGTACTTTCCTAGAACTTCAGCTTTACTTTTTGTACACTCTTGTATCTCCTGGTTCTGCTAAAAATGGAGGTGAGAGATTAAAGATTACTCTAAAATGCTCCACTCGAGTGGGCTGAACCCCAAAACATGACTTTGTCTTTAAGGCTAGAAAAGACAACAATTGATGCCTCTAGAATCAATATTTCCTGCTAGTATTTTTGTTCAGTGGTAAAGAAAATGTCAATGTGGCTAAAGAATAGACAGCTGCCCAATAAAATAGAAATTCCTAAAAAAAAAAAAAAGGCCATATATATATATATATATACACACACACACAGTCACCTGATTTATAATGACAGTAACACTGTACTGCAATGGAGAAAAGATGCATTTTCAGTAAATAGTATTTGATTAATTTGATATCCGCATGGGGGGGGGGAAGGTATCTTCACTTCTGCCTCATGTCATACACAAAATTAATTCACAATGAATGCATATCTAAATATGAAAGATAAAATAGTAACGCTTTTAGCTTTTATAATAAACATAGAAGAATCTCTTCATGATATTGGGGTAGGCAAAGATTTCTTAAGTGGAAAACAAGAAGAAATAACTATAAAGAAAAAAGCGTTAAATTGAGTTTTATTCACATTAAGAACTTCTATACATCAAAAATACCCCTAAGAGAATGTAAAGGTAGTACACATAGTGGGAAACTATATTTGCAGTAAATGTATCTGACAAAAGACTCATTCAGAATATGTAAGGAACTCTGATCTATATCTGTGTCTACCTGTGTGCATATGTTTAATGTATAATGAACTCTAATAAGTCAGTACGACAATTTAATTGAAGGACAAAACATGTGAACAGACAATGAAAAACGACAGAGAATGAAAAATGGCCAATAATTTTATTAAAAGGAGTTCAACTTACCAATCACTGGGGAAATACAAGTTAAAACACAATATAAAATTACTACACTCCCACCAGAATGCCTAAAATGGAAAAGATGGAAAATACCAAGTATTGGTGATAATGTGGGACAACTGAAATTCTCATACATCTTGGATGGGGGTGTATATTGTAAGAACCACTTTGGAAAAGTGTATGGCAGAATCTACTAACACTAAACACATATATACTCTGTAACCTAAAAATCTACTTCTAGACATATACCCAACGGAAATGCATACAATTTTTCACCCAAAAACATGTATTAGGATGTTCAGAGCAGTATATTTATAATAGACAAGACCTAGAAACTCCTCAAAACAAACGGTCATCAACAGTAAGATGAATGAATAAATTATGGTATATTTACACAATGAAATATTATAAAGCAGTAAGAACAGTTTACGGCTACTACACACAAAATTATGGATGAATTTCACACATATTGAGCAAAAGAGACTAGACATATACTTTGTTTCCATTTACATAAAGTACAAGAATAGGCAAACTAATCTATTCTGCCAGAAGTCAGAATAGTGGTTACTGTTGATATAGGATAGTGACAAGGAAATGTCACAACAGGAGCTTCTGACTTGCTGGTTGTATTCTGTTTATTTAGCTGGGTTGCACAGGTATGTTCAGTTTGTGAATTTTATTCAGCATATTATAAGCTTATGAAATACATATATGTGTACATATATAGACACACACACACACCTACTGTCACATTCTAGCCATTTTGTAATTATAGTTTAGAAATTAAAATTCCTTGAGAAACCTCATTGACAGCAATATCTCTGTGCCCTTTGCATGAATCTTTCTACTGACCTGTCTGATCTTTCAGGCTACAATATATATATATTTTTTTATCTTTCTCTTCAGCTTTATTGATGTCGATAATTTACCTTTATAGTCTGACACGAGACTATTTTTGGATAGTATTGTGCTTCCAATTAAGTTGTACTATCATTTTGAGAAAAATCATTCAAAGTTGAAAGAAAGGAATTGAATTAAAAATTTTTTAAATTTTATTTTATTTTGTCAATATACAATGTGGTTGATTATTGTGGCCCATTACCGAAACCTCCCTCTCCCCTCCCCCAACAATGTCCTTTCTGTTTGCTTGTTGTATCAACTTCAAGGAATTGTAATTGTTGTGTCTTCTTCCCTCCCCCCCAACCCCAGTTTATTTGTGTATTTATTTATTTATTTTTAACTCTCACAAATAAGTGAGAATATGTGATATTTCTCTTTCTGGGCTACAGTATTTTTTAATTAAAATTTTTTTCTCTTTCTCTCTCTCTCTCCGTTTTTTTTTTTTTTTTTTTTTTTTCCCCAGGGCCCTCCTGGTCCAAAAGGTGATAAGGTAAGAAAACATGTAGCAGAAACAATTAAATACAAATCCATAATGGCATGACCTATGCTGTGTTATATTTTGACGTTTTTAATGAATATCACATATAGATTTTGGCTAAAACGATCATCTCACCTTCCTATTCTACAGGGAGAACAAGGTGATCAGGGACCTCGGGTAAGTTGTATTCTTCCTATCCTGGACAGAAAACTAGTTTCTAGCTCCAAATTAATTGAATGAAAGTAACCCAGATTCATAACTGCCTTTGTGCCAGATGGTTTAGTAATGGCTGGCAAACGTTCCAGACCACCTGTAAATGAAAAGCTTTAACAATAATTAATGTGTATATCCTATGCATTATCTTAACTTGATGTCTATAAAAAGAACATTCTGCAATAATTAGACCTACTCATTATGGGCCAGAATCACTTCTAAAAATTAACATCCACCACCTCTCTAATAACTGTTGTGTCCTTCAGGTTTGAATGCATTGTTTTGCAACATAGAGGCCATGTGTGTTTCTCTTAAGTTTAGCCTTTTTCTGCAGTTAAACCTTACATGCTATTGAATAAATATGTTTTATTATAGATAAAAATAATGCATTTTACATATTCTCATCATAAGTTTGAATAATACTTATTTGAATTTCTTGTGTTTTATAGATTTTTAAGCAGATGAAATGTATAATGTAATTTAGCATTGCAGGGAAGAGGGGCATTCTTTTATACTTCTCAAATGTGGCCCTTTTAACCATTATAACACAATGGTGAATGCTTTGTTGTTACCTTGGTAGTGCCAAGATCTCTGCTTCACATCTGTGCCTTATTACCCAAATGTTCAGACATACTGTTCCAATGATGTAGTGGCTCTGTTCAGACATACCTCTCAATTTTCTCATGTCACTATGCACAAAAGCGAGTATTTGGTTGAAGTGAGTAATTTTTTACAGTAGAAAAGCACATTTAAAACTTTCAGGTTGAAAACAGAAACTATGTAGGTCTTTCTGTAAAATGTACTGTGCTTAGTTAATTATTGAATTCATTAATAATGCATAGAGGTTTTTTTGCAAAAGATGCAATTGATGCTAATTTGAAAGGTTTGCAGTCTTTCTATCTCTTCATGTTTCTTAAACTAGGTAAAAGTTATGCTGTGATTTACTTTCCCTTCTATTCAGCTGCTTCTTCATATGAAAAATAATGATTATCCCTCAGAGCATTTTGTTTCTTGTGGCAGTTATTTTCTTGATGACTAGCTTCAAGCTAAAAGCTCATCCTAATGGTCAGGGAGATTAAACATCATGGTATCTCCTGTCATGGATGTGAATGGAATAAAACTCTCATAACCTTAAATGATTAGAATATAGCCACTTGCTTGTATGTGGTGATTATTTCACATGGCATGTCTCCACATACTGAGTATCATTTCTTTCGACACTCAATATCAAGATCACTCATCTTGCCCTTCCCAGGTAAGAGGGAAACTGTTTCCACTCTGAGAAATCTTCTTTTGGCAAAGGAAGTGAAGGGGTGGCTCACAGCTTAGCTGTCGTCAGTATGCATGCAGTCCTCATTTTCAAAAAGGTGTGTTGGCTTTCATCGTTACAGAGTGATGATTGATTATAAAGCTAGGCCAAATTTTCAGAATGAAACCTGAAACCATCTGAAATTCACCTGGTTTCATGTTGCATTACAAACTAAGACTTGGACCAGTTTTCCTGAAAGTTTGGCCAAAGTTCATGAACTACTTTGACAAAGCCAGACTGCCTTTCATACAGATTTCAGCCAGTTTTCACACTGATGAGGGCCAAGTTTCACACAATTCAGAAGCCGTTTAGCATTTCAGGTGGAAAGTGGCAAAAATTGATCCTATTTTCCCCTAGCTTTTGCTTTACACTGAAGGAATTTGGATTTACTTCATAATGTAGGGTGAATCTTCATGGGTAAGAATCTAAATGTCCTAGGAGGTATATATGAATGAGAATGTGAACCTAGTTGAATTGCCAGACTTTTATCAGATTCCTAATTTAGAAACAGAGCAGGTGACATTTGGTGCTCTTAGAATGTTATAAATATTACTCCCCAGTAAGATAGTATTGGCTACTTATTAGGAAATTTATCATATCAAGAGAGCAAAATTAAGGTTTTATATTTCCAAAAACATCAAAAGTAAGTTAGAACTAGGAAAGTCTTTAATTTTAATGAAAATTAAATTTACCCACATCCTTTATTTAGACGCACTATCACAGCTGATGCCAACTGGAGGCTCTCTTTTTAACCTTTGTGTTTGAATACCCTCTCCATTTCATCCTGTCATAGATTTTTAATTCCATTTTGGTTCTGACAACTTTCACAATATACTGAGCATCTAACCATGTTCAAGATACTGTGCTTAAAACTACGGACACTAGATATGTGTCTACTTCTCTCTGTCTTCTATTGTCACCAAATTCAACCTACTATTATCTTATGTTCTTGATTACTGCAGTGGTTTTCCAATTTATCTTCCTGCTTCCACTCTTGACCCTGTATAATCCATTTTCTACACAGCAGCCAGAGAGATTGTTTTACATTGTGAATTAGATCATGTTACTCCTTTTTAAAATCTTAGAATGAAATCCAAACCACTGTGCTGGCCTTCATGGACTTTCAAGGTCTGGCCCTGTTCACCCACCTCTACAGACTAACCTCACTCTGGCCTTTCCCTCCACCCACCACCTCCAACCACACTGTCCTCCCTGTGACTGTACTTATGCACAACTCAACAACTTTCTATTTGCACTCTTCTTTGATTGGGTGCCTCTTATTGAGATTTCATCTCCTGTGTTGCCTCCTCAGGGAGAACTTCCATAACCTCCTAATCTAAGGATGAGATTATCCTATTTTGTTTATTTACTGGCTTGTAATCTGTAAAACATGCCCCTCTATGCACCTTAGAACTTAAACTCCATGAGAGCAAGGGCCTGGTATATCTTGTTTGTATCACCTTCACATAGAATAGTAAAGACTCAAAAATATTTGTTGAATGTATAAGTAAAATATTATTATATCATTATTGCCCTCAAAGAGCTGGAAATCTCATGGGTGCTTGAATAAGAAAACTATGTGGTTGAATGTTATGTGCCTTAAATAGCTATATCAAGAGATGCTAGAAAAGGGAAAATTCTGTTTTAAATAATCATTGGAGACTGTGGAAGAGGTGAAGAGCAAGACAGTACACATTCTAGGAATAGGAAATAGTATAAACAATATTATACAAGTAGAAAGTGGCAGGATTCATTTAAGGGATGTACTCAAAAATCTTCAATGGCTCCCTATTGCTTACTATATTAGACATTTAAAATGTTCCATAATGTAACTTCAATCAGAAAGTTTCAGCCTATATGATACAATTTTTTCAATATTTAACCTATTTCCTTTGCAGTATTCCTAGTAGAGGCAAAATTGATGAGAAAGAAGTCTTGAAGCAGAAAGTAGGAGATGGATTTGGTCTGTGTTGGATTTACATCCAGGACATCTGACCATGGTTGGAATTGTGGCCAGATTGAAGGTGTCTTTTTTAAAAAAGCAGTCAGGAAGTAAAAGTGAAAGATATGAAGATGAAAATTCAGCAAAAGTCTTGGCACTAATTAGAGGTAGGGGTTGAAGTTAAAAAAGAAGAGATAGAGCTAAAGTTTCTGGCTTGATCCTTGATAAAACTGGTCAGAAGAAAGTTGGGAACATAAATGATAAGTTGAATTTTAGTTATTTTGGATTTGTGATCTTGATAAGATAGTTCACTGGAATAGTGTAGCAAATAGAAACATGAGATTAGAATTCTGAGGTGGTACCATAACTGGAGGTAACTGTTATATAACCAAATTGTCACAGAGCAAGAACTGAAATCATAGGATTAGAAAAATGGTGGGTGAAAGAGTGAGGAAAGAAGTGCCCTAGGACAGAATCTTTAGAAATTTACCCCCATTTAGGGGATGGGATGAGGAAGGACACTCACCAGTAGAGAGAGAGCCTTCACATGGAAACCCAGGACACTGCAATGTGTGAACACCAGAGGAATAACCCCTTAACAAAAAAAAAAAGGATGGCCAACAGAATGTTCCTAATAAATAAAAAAAGGTGAAGTCTTTAAAAAGCTTTTGGATTCTGGTGTTTTGAAGTCATGGGATATTAAGGGAGTGCATTTTGTTAAGTAGTGAACATGGAAGTAAGATTGCAAAAAGTTAAAAGGTAAATGGTAGGCAAGTTGACTATCTTTGAATACTGTTGGTGGTATATGATTTAATGCAGAGGAAAGTGGGCTCACTTTTTTGGCATTAGCTTTCTTCCAGTATACATTGAGTCAATTTTAAGCCTACAATTTCAGGTGTAATATAACAACTATAAATATCATTTGGTTTTATTCTATGAGGCACTGAGTTGTTAGATTTCCACAGATGAATGCTCGTGACATTACAATTGCACTTCCCTCCTTGATTCCTGGGGAGAGGTCATTACAGACTTGCCATTAATCTTCAGTTCATTTTTGCAGTCAAACTTTGCACTTTCGCAGTTAGGCCTTTAGCCTGTAGGGCCAGGACGGTGCTTTATCTGTGCTGTCAGTCACCAGGCCCATACTCGATTTTCTTCATTCCATCCTCATAGCTGTGAGGCTATGACCTTTCTGTATTCAAGTAGAGATTGGATGACCTGCTGTAAAGAAGTTGTAGGGAATTCGTAGACTGAACGGAAGTTAGACTAGGAAATAACACCTCGCATGATAATTACAATTGCTACTTGCTTAGTCTTACAATTTGCTGAATGCCTTTCTAGGTTAGTTGCACACATCATCTCTAAGCTTTACTACAGTTCAGTGAGATGGCCTATCAGAAGAAAAAATAAGAAGAGGGGATGCAGTAGAGTGAAATGATTATCCACACAGGCTACAGTCAGGCTATATGGATCAAATTCTAACTCTAACACTGTCTGTCTCTATGGTTATGATAAGGACTAATAAAATAATGTATGAAAGATGTATAATAAGCCCTCAACAAACCATAGCTGTTTATTATATTTTACATGAGGAATCTGGAGTGATTCTCAAATTGACACAGTTTGTAGGTGGTAGAAATGGGATTCAAACCCAGCTCTCTCAGCCTCTAGTCTGTGCTATTTCCAGTGGAGCAGACTGCTTCCTGTCAATAAGGTAGTTGTTATAAAGTCATCAACATCATTGCAAAAGGATAGGAGTTACAGAAATATCTGTGGTTAAAATAGTAACAATAATAAGCAATTTTATTGAATTTTTGAAATATGCCAACCACTCTATGAAGACATACCTTATTTCAACAATCCTATGAAATAGTTAATTTATTATCCCCGTGTAATAGATGAGGAAACCAGGACTTAGGTGACAGACAATTTTAATATTTTGTCTAAGATAACAGTCAGTCAGTGGCAGAACCAGGATTTGAACCTAAGTTCTTACAGATTACATTTTCCATATATTCTCTCATTTATCTTCCAAAGTAATTCTGTGAGTTAGTAGAACAAATATGGCCACTTTTTACTTTCCGATGAGGATTGAACTCAAGCAGGTTAAATGACTTGTTCAAATTCTTCCACACATATCTATTAAAAGGCAGTGCCAGGACCCACTCCCAGATTCAAGGTTCTGCTGTCTTTTCACAATGTCAAGCCACTTCCAGATGGCTGCTGGGAATATTTTCAACATTAAGATTCCATGCCCCAGTATAAGATAGAAAGAGCTGGGGAACACACAAATAGGTGGATCTGTTTTCTTTGGAATCATGATGGACCCAGTCTATATGTTCCATGTACTTCAACCCTGCAAAAAACGAATGAATGAATAAATGCTGCATAGTAATACCCTAGAACCTCTGTTTAAGGAGCATAGAGAGGCAAGGCAATGTTGACTCCCACCTAAGGAATGTAAGTATCCAATTGCCTTGTTATAATACAGGTTTTACTTCTCAACTTGAGGGCATCAATTTGAAAATTGTATAATACCAAGATTCTGGTTATAATTGCTGTTAGTATTTTTTTTTCTTCAGAATTCCCAAATGAATGAAGTCTGTTTTCATCTGTTCATAAATGCTGTGTTTACATGTTCTATAAGATATTCTGTTGATTCTGCTTTTATTCTGAGCCTCTCTTTGCAAAAGATTGAGTTACATTTCTTGATCAGTAACAGAACCTCAATGTCAAGTGTAAAAGACTGAAGACTTTTAAGTCTTTTCCCATGGTCATCTATACTCGCTACTACTACCACTATCTCTCTTTATCATGAAAGAGGACTTTTGGTTTTCCCAGTTCCTAAGGGCCTCTGCCCTCACTGTGAACCACAGCTCTGGGAATCACAATGATACCCAGGGCTTTGGTGATAGTGGCTCATATTTCTTTTGTCTGTCTTAGTGACTTAAAAACATAGACTTAAAAACAAGCAAAGCTATTTTAATGTTTCATAACGTCTTTTTAAATCAGAATACTATATTGTTCTGAATTGTGGCAAACTTATTACTCAAGCTTAGGCAATAAAATGAACAAACATCATGAAGTTATATTTGACAATATATTAATCTTCTAATCAGTTGGCTACCATCACCTTGCCAAATAACAGAGAGCCCTGATAAATAAGAGATTTAGTAGTTATTGGTCTCCACATCATCAGCCAGCAGCTGGTTTTAAATTAGTCCTAAGCTCCACAATTTCTATAAGCCACCCAGGAGCTCTGCTTAGTTATTTTCATAAAATTCTTTTCTTCTCCTAGTGTACTCAAGTAAATTTTCATAACAGCTGGGACTATGCAAAACTGATAGCATCTTAAAAAACATCTTTGGCAAGACAGATTAAGTTCCAGAAAAGGAAAGCATTTAGAAGTTTATTTTATTATCTTAACCTTTGTTGACTTGAATGATTAAACAGATTCTTTGGCTCTGCTAAAACATTTAGGCCTGGATATTAATTTGATGTTCTTATTTATTTAACCCTTACCTTTCTCTTTAGCCTTAATGAATACACTACTCTTTTGGTACTAAATGTATTGACTATTAAGAGGGAATGGATTTAACACAATGAAAAGAAATAAATTGTGAGAAAATTATTTTAATGCTTTCCAGATTTAGCAGAAGTTGGCATGGAAACCGAAACCTCATTAAGATTTGCAAATGTTCTCGTTATATTTTCTAATCAGTGTTTCCTTTTGAGTGTTCTCTGTCATACTTCAAACCACTAAGAGTTGAATCCGGGAACATTTGTAAATTCATACTAATGTGGATCAGTTTAGAAAAGAAATTATTTTGGGGGGGGAGGGAGAAGGGAGGGAGGTTTTGGTGATGGGGAGCATTAATCAGCTACAATGTATATCGACAAAATAAAATTTAAAAAAAAAAAAAAAAAAAGAAAAGAAATTATTTTGGCAAACAATGGCTAATGTGTAGACAATATTTCCTTTGGAATTCAGTGTTATAAGTTATATCTCAAAGTTATTGGTTGAGTGGCTGGGCTCATCAAATAAGAAAAAAAAAGGTATTAGGAAAGGATCGGGAATGACTTCACCTATTTTATATCACTTTTAATCTTGTACATTTTTCTCCAGTGTAAAAGAATATATATATATATATATATATTTTGTGACCAGTAAGGGGATCGTAACCCTTGGCTTGGTGTCACTCACACCGAGCTCAGCCAGTGAGTGCACCGGCCATCCCTATATGGGATCCGAACCCACGGCAGGAGCGCCACTGCACTCCCAGCGCCGCACTCTCCCAAGTGAGCCATGGGATCAGCCCTAAAAGAATATATAAATAAATCTCTTTCTACTCAATAACTATAGTAATCCAGTTGAGTAAACTTTTACACACAATATTTGGAAGTAAAAGGGAACATTTTGCAAAACTCTTACATTATACACCCCCCCACACACATACAACAGTGTGAGATACGAGCCCTTAACTGAAAATCCTATTGATGACCACAGAGATATTAAATATTAAATGAAACCAAAATCCAATCCTAAGCACATCCTCTGACAAAGAATTCTGGAGAATAATGCAAACCAGTTTAAATAACCATCAGATTTTCTTTTTGTCTTTTGAGTGCAGTGAACTTCATATTCAAATAATTATTTCATTCCATTTTATGGAGTAAAGGAAAGATTTTATTTGTCCACGCTTTTATACTCATTGCTTATATAAACTGCAACACTCTTTTGTGTTTTTACATGACACATATCTGGACATATACCTTACAATCTTTTCAGACTAATGTGTACTGTTTTACATTTTTCTTGAAATTGAGTAAAATGACAGATTTTAGATAAAAGAGAATATATACATATATATATTTAATATTATTTCATTTATATTTCTGTTTGAATTTTTGCAAATGTTTTCTGTGAAATACTGGCTAAATGACTTAGATTTCCTTGATGAGTAATACTTTAATAATTCTCTCTCAAATATGAAACTGTACAGAAGATTTTATTCTCTTTGTCTTCTATTTAAACAAGCTAATTATCACTTGAATTTAAACATAAGACTCATAGATTCATTAATTCATATAAAGCTATGGAGCTATGATTTACACTAATGTCTACAACTGAAGCATATAATAAAATGTGGAAGAAAGGATAGATTTGGAGTGACTTTCTATAGGGAGAGAAAGTAAGCCTTTTAACAAACATAACTAAAACCTGTATTTGAAATGGACAAAAAAATCCAACTTACACTGCAGCTGATAATATCTATGAATAATGAGCATATTGCAAATAGAAATTACAAGCAATCTATAAGCAATTTACCTCAACAAAATTCAACATGATTACCATCATTCTTTTTCTATCACTCCCAAATGCAGAATTATAGTTGCAACTAGAAACGTTTTAAGTGATTTAACTTAATAGAAATCAAGAAAGTGTAAAACAGAGGATTTTAATGGTGCATCAGGATTTATAGAAGGCACTAGAGGGCAGGACTCTATTTTTGATTCTTCCCTTCAGAATAGGTGAAATAACAGCTTATGCATTGACAGATCATGTTCAGGAGGAATAGTTCCTGTATGTCTGAGTGAAATGGGTCTCTGGAAAGTCATTTAATGCCAGACAGCAGCATCCTTTCATAAGCATACCTGCACTAATGTGTCCAGCAGCTCCTTGTAGCAGACGCAGCCTGTAAATCACAGTTGGCAAACAGGACTGGCTTTGTAGGAAAAGGATGTCATTTGTAATGTCCTACTTCAAATGCAATTCTACAGTGACTCTGGAGAAAGTGAGAAGCTTTGCTCTTCATCTCTTAAAAGTCAGTTAAACTTTATTTGAAAAGTGTTGATATTCAGAGAAACTTTATTGACCACTAATGTTGTTTTTTTTTTAATAGCACAAATGGATGATTTAACATACACATACAAACACAAACAATAACAGCAGTAATAATATAACACTGTTGTTTTCACAGTTCCACATACCAAGAAAACTTCTGGACTTTCTTATCATGCTTTATTAGCTTGTGAATTTGGTATAAATCACAAGTGATGGAAAGGTGGTGTCAAAAACCTCCAACATAGCATCCAAAACATCAAAGAACTAGTGGCATAGGACGCTGTTTCCAGAATGGGTACTATAGTCAGCATCAGGCCTGAAGTAATTCATTAGAATTGAATTAAGATAGGGAAATTATGGCAGGTAGCAAGAAGAGAGAAAAATTGCCAAGGTGAAGTGACAGTGCTGTTCTGGCTTGAAGCCCATGTGATGTGACGCTAAATGGCAGGAACTGACTGTAATCTTAGGAAGTGCAAGGGAACAACAGGTGGTAATTCCTGCCTCATTCACCATGTCTTCAAAAGAACATGTCAGCCTAAACATTCTCAGTTTATTGGCAGGGGAGAGAAAAGTCTAAGAGAGGCACCATCAAATTTTTAACTAGGACTATATTCAACTGCTTTCTAAAATGTTTTTATTCTTTGAGCCTTTCATCAAGCTTATTATTTTGAGAAGGTAAATTAATCTCTTTATCTAGACTATTTAAATTGTAGCCCAACCTTGAAATATCTCATCAAAATCTTGATCTCATCATTGAGAGGAAGCTATCACCTTGTGAGATTTCCAGGACCGCTAAAGGAAAATTCTCCCACTGGCGAAGTAGGAAGTACGGAATGAAGAATGTGACTGAGGGAGTTATGCCCCCCAAATTTCATAGCAATGTATGAAATTTTGGGGGTTAACTCGATATATCTTCCTTAGCTGTTTTTTAAAAAGCATCTTTTTATTCAATGTGGCATTTCAGAATTAAAGAGAACATGTTAACTTTTAATAATTTAATGCTTAGTTTTTCTTCTTGCATGTCTTAGCACGCAAGGAAAACCATTTTCAGTATTCCTTTGCAAAGTTGGATAGAAACAAGCACAGTGACAATTCTTGACTATCACATCGAAGATTGCTTCCGGCTTCCAAGAGTCCCCTGACATATTTTGTCATACTTCGAGAGGAACAAATATTTCTCTTGACTTGAATGTTAGATAAAAGTTGGAGATATAATTCAGAAGCCTGGTGCCTTTTCTTAGATATCTTATTTCTTTATATTTCTTAGTGGTTGAGTAAGTCAGAAGTTTCCAGAATGTCAGCACCGGAATTTGCTTTTAGGAATATAAATGTTTTGGTCCAGAAGAGTCTCTAACGTATTCTTTGTGTTTAGCATATGTTATAGCAGTTCTTTATAATTTTTCAGGCTTGATTCTTCCTTACCCTCGATTTATTTTTATCTTACTGAACTTTGAGAAGGTAAACACTGTAAGGATTATAAATCAGTAGCATGGTTTTATCAGATGTTTTGAAAATCAGGAATTAGTGTGTCTTCATTAGTACGGTTGATATCCATCATATGGCAGAAAGCCACTAGCTACAATTTAATTATTTTTATTGATATTTTTAAGTTTCTTTTTTAGTATATCTGTTGTTTAAAGAATTTATAATCTATATAATTTTGACCATCACTATAATTTTGATGATGAAAACAATAGTAAGGAACATTTTACCTTTTAACAATCTGTTATTGTTTCTCTGCCAAATAGATAACCACTATGTTTACATTAAGGACTTCATTCCACTACACATCATTTTCATTTTCAGGCATAAACATACATTATTTCTACATTGACGAAATGAAGTGTCTAAAGGATCTGCAGTATTAGGAAACTCTAGAATACAATCTTATAAATCTGTTCTATTTTTGTTGCCTGTTTTGCTCACTACAAAATTACTTTGTCTTGCAACCTTTTGTTTAGTAATCATTTACAATTATTCAATAATATTGTAAAAGGAAATGAATTTTGAAGAGTTACAGGAAGAAGTGAATATCTGGAGATATATTAGACATTTTGGATTTGTTCAGAAAGTTAAAGTAGAGATTTACAACTTCACCCTTCATTTTACACTTTTAGGCAGAAAAGTCAAACAAAATGGAAATGGAGAAAGCTTGCTGTGTCACTAGAACAATGTTGAATGTTAATGCTGTAACTCTATCCTGGTCTGTGGTATTACTTCCACTGCTGGGTCATGTAGTTCTAATAAAATGTGTCAGAGAAGAATGCAAAGTTTGAATCATGGTATCTACCCAGAATTTTATATGGTAACTGTTGTTATAACTCAAGTTTTTTAGAATGTGTCCAGTGAAATGGCATGTGCCAACAGGGTTGTAGTTTGAGAAACTGTCACAACTTATATGGGATTTCTTTTTTAGGGTAGAGACTAACAATTTTGGTTGTAGTGTGGGGTAAAAGAATTCAATGTCTTCCTTTTTACTTGTTATTGAAATGTGTGTACTATTTTATGCAATCTTCTTTCCCTATTTTGAATTAATAATTTTCAATGGAACAGATTAGAGGCTGCAAACTGGTAGCCTGTGGACCAGATTCTGGTAGTAGATAAACTTTATTTGGTTTTCTTAAACTAGTTGCTACATTTTATTATTGAACAATTTCATATAAAATTTTTCCATAACAAATTTTTAAATTTTTCTTGAAAAATTAGAAGATCCAGCAGCATTGGGTCTACATTCTTTTATAATTTCAGTTGAGTCTGTCTGCTTTAGGTGGGGCATGCATTCTGCATTACACACAGTGACACACCCAGCCCTCTTCATTTGTTTATACATGTGTGCAATCCCTGTTGGCATTGGAGTTTGTGATACCTGGATTAGATATTAAGGTTATTTTGCTTCTGATATTATGATGGCAAAGTCTATCA
The DNA here is from genome assembly GCF_027409185.1 of Cynocephalus volans. Taxonomy (NCBI): domain Eukaryota; kingdom Metazoa; phylum Chordata; class Mammalia; order Dermoptera; family Cynocephalidae; genus Cynocephalus; species Cynocephalus volans. The sequence goes on along the minus strand of NC_084468.1, from coordinate 95,119,044 downwards.
AAATATGCAGACACGTAGGTCACAAAACAGTTAATGATAAATCATTTATTTTCTAAGAAAAAGGTTACATTATTGCCTTTAAAATAGTTTATATACTGTTTGTTTTAAAATTACATGGAATTCTTATACTGGTGATTGTTAATCTATGGTACTATAGAATTTATTTTATTAGCACACTGAGTCTGTTAAAAGGTTAACATCAGTACTAGTTCAAACTTGGTAGTTTTATGTCAAGATTCCATTATAATTTATGTTTTCTTTAAGGTTATTTGTTTAAAATATAAATTATAAAGTAACAGAATTTTAAAAACATTATCTCATTTGTATACAAATAGACTAGTAATTAAGACAATCAGCTTTGTATCATGAATATTCATAACCAATAAAAAATGTAAATAATGTTAAAATAAAAAATTTTAGTCCTTTAATTATGTATGTTTAAAATTAGAGACATTGCAGACTGAAGACTTGTATTTGAGCCACTTTTTTGAGGAAAATTGTGGCCTTAGATTTCAGAATTTCCTCTAGATTTTTTTTTTTCTTTTAATGTTTATTACTTAAGATGATCTGGTTTAGATATCTGTATCGGTTGTAACTGAAGCTCCTAGATATTTAGAATCATTATATAAATTTATTTGCATACGTTTTTTATTAGACCCAAGTAATTTCTTTATAATACTAGTCAGTATACTTCTAGAAACATTTATGGTTAAGGATTATATGTTTTCTGCGTTTTTGTTGTTCTGGTTTTATAGTTGGATGAATGGAATCATCTCCCCTTCCAAACATTTCTAACAAAATTTTCTTGTTGTGGCACCAATGAAAAACAAGTTTATGAATTGTTTGGAATTGCCCCTTATTATCTTAAGAGAAAACTAATTTTGGTCAGTATTATTTGACCCTTTTTATTCTCCGTGTCCTTATATAAATATAATGGTAATTGAAACCTGATTTCTCTGAGTGCAACAAATATTGAGTTTGAAAGAGTGGTCCAAAGGATTAGAAAAAGATAGCATAGAAAGGGTCCTATAAGGTAGATTATATTTCCTTTTATAGAAAAGCATTGTATGTATCTGAAACATTTTTTTCTTATAGTATTTTTAACTGTTTGGTAATATAGGAATAAAATTTGGCTTTTTAGTAGGATTGAAAATCATTTACCAATGCCAAAAAGGGTTTCTAGATAAATCTTGAATATTCTATTTTTAAAAAAGTCAGGGGGGCAGATAATATGGGTATGCGAAATTCACTTGTGACCCTATCAAACTTTCTCTTATAACTGTGAAATAAACTCATTTCACAGTGATCCAATTGCCTAGAAACCCCTATAGGCAATCTTAAGGTCATGGTTCCTGAGTTTTATTCAAATATCTCCAGTGACAAGTTTGTTCTCTTACAAAGCCGACTATTCTAATTATAAGCAGTTCTAAGATTACAAAGTAATACCATCATTCATTCAACAAATATTTATTGTCTCTTCTTTTAATCAACATCTACTCTTCTCTACTTCCTATATATGTAGTTTTAGTCTTGCCTTCTGAATTAGTTCCTCTTTCACATGACAGTCCTCCAGTGAGATTGTAGAAACACTGAATGAAGCTCAACCTTAAAATGAATGCTAAAGCCCTTTTATTCCAGTCCAAATGCTCATTGGCCACATCCCCCAACAAGGGATGGCCCAGCATAAACTGACTCCTCCCTGTGATGGTGGGGATTATGCTCTGTGCTCTATTTGAAATTCCTCTCCTATCCCATCTCATCTTCTCTTGTTTGAACCCCACTTTCTTCATCTACCCCTCATGTGACAGTTATGCCTTTTTATTGTCCTGGTGGTTTTCTGTACATGCTCCTGTCAGTCTATGTCCTCCTTAAAGGACTAAAAGCCCAGAAATTAAACATATACATCCAGGTGTGGCCTGGCATGAGTAAAGTGGGATATAACCTACCTGTTTATGTTAATGCAGCCTGGAATTAGGTTAGCTTTAAACAACATTGGCAGCCATATCCTATGTTAAAGTATAAGTTTATTAACTTAAATCCTATCTTTCCTTTTTTTTTTTTTTTTTTTTCCGTTTCTAACCCTTAGCTCCAATTGTGTGTTTATTTAGTTTGTTTATTGAATCCACACACTGTGCTTTAGTTTTATTCCCGTTTTATTAATATACTCTCATCGTTCCATCCTATTGAGGTCTCCACTAGGTTCTGATTCTGCCATCCCAAAAATATTATACCTCCTCTTCTCTCTTATTTTCTGGAGATTGAGATATAGATATAGAAACAGATTGAAATCATTCCCAGACCCAAAGTTTAAGAAGACTTATCCAGTTCATTGATACAGATGTGGGATCGATCAGTACTGAGGTCATGAACTGTGTGGCAAGCTAAGCACTATTATGTGGGTAGATTGTTCAACTAGTTAGAAATTCACTGTTTTTACTGGCCCTCAGTTCAGTTTTCTCAACTGAGTATCTGAGAATAGTACAAGAAACCTTGGCATACCTCTTGCTGTAATCCAGTTACATATGTACATTCATCTACTAATAACCCATTTTTTTTGGTCATTGTTGTTGACAGCTGGCCAGAATGGGGATCTGAACCCTTGGCCATGGTGTTATAACACGACACTCTAACCAATTGAGCTAACTGGCCAGCCCCTAATCCCTCCTTTTAAAAAAAGAAATAAAGATAATGTATTTTTGGTAGCTAGCTGGAAGATAGTCTTTTAAATTATTTTTAATATTTAATTTATAGATTTTCACGCACTATCCTTTTAATAATCTATTCTAGTCTTAACTTAGGTGAATACAAATTTTACCAATCTGTCTATATTTTGCAGAATCTACCTTCTTCCTTATTTTTTCTTCTATTACTTCTCCCACTTTTCCACAGTTCCTGAAAAATGATCTGGATGGTTGGGTAATTTTTTTGGCAAATGCTTAGTATTTTGAAAGCAATTCTTCAAGCTAAGATACATTTAGATTACTAAAGTTTTCACTATTAATTGCTTCACTTTTCTTGACATTTAATATGACCAATATTTGTGGCAATTTTTAATTCAAATAACTATTTTTTTTTCTGTTTAACAGAGAATTAGAAGATAAATAGGAACTGGTTGCTATCACTTTCTTCTGTCAGCTATGAACATTTTACTCTTAGGCTGAAAAAATAGGCCTATTCTTTATTATTCTTCTCTCTGATTCTAACTGGAAATATACATCGTGTTGCCCTTAGAACTTTCCCCCACTCCCCATGGGGTTAAGTGCTTCTGACACAGATCATAATGTTCCATGCCACTTTCCTATATTAATCCTTGGCTTGACTTTTACTTCCTTTTTTCTTTCCTTCCTTACATCTAATTAAAATGGTCATAACAAAGGAATCCCACAAAGAATGAGAGTGGAAGGGAAGTTAAGGGCCTAATAATTCACAAATTGGATAATGATGCCTTGTACAAAAATCGACTCTGCCATTTCCTTTGAAAATTTTTTTTTCTTAGTCAAGTTTGTTTTGTGCTATTTTTCCAACATTAACTTCCCCAACATTTCACAAGTCAATGAACATGGTCAATTATACAGTTAATGTTTATGAAGCTTCATCTCAGCTATATGAAATGTTAGGAAGCTTCATCCCAGAGCTGTAAGATGATAAATTATTCTTCTTCCCTTTTATGTTCTATAATTGCCAATATCCCATAACAAACAAGGAGATGGCTGACAGTCTCTATGTGAAAATAAGCAATTTAACTTCAGGAATGACATGATAGGTATACATCTTGTAATTTTTTAGGCACATATGGGAGTCATAAAAATTATAGCTGATGAGGTGGGAGAACTGGTTACTTACCTGAATATCCCAGTTGCCACCTGGTTTTTGAAAAGTAAACTTTGTTTCTTATGCATACTGAAATCAGACACTCATTCAGGAAAAAAATTAGATTTATGAAATACATCTGTATTTTGTAAGTTGAGCTATGGCTTTTAGATATTTTAAGACAAAGAATGAAAAAACAAACAAAAAATGAAAAAAACAAGTTTAAAAAAGTAAGAAAAAGAAAAAAAAGATATTTTAAGACATGAGAGAAAGTTTTTTTCCTTGGTCTTGATTGTGTATGCATTCAAACAGAACAGTGTCATTCATTTTTTTTTTTTTTTTTATTTACTGGTAAATAAGACAAATACATCGTTTAATATTTACTAAGTTGAAAGATCATGTTACATAGTAAATTAATTCATATGATCATAGGAAGAAAAAAATCTTGCTTCTTTTATATATGGGCAATTTCCTTTGATTAAACAGAATATTAAGTACATTTAAATAGAGAATTGACCGTATCAAAAATTGCACCCAAGGCTTAGCTTGAGCCCTTATTTTCAGTAATTTTCTAAGACAATTTAATCTTTATTTAAAAAAAAATTAATTTTAGTTGACATGTAATTGTACATACTTATGGGTTAAAATCTGATGTTTTAATACATATATGTTGTATAATAATCGGGTTAGGATAGTTAATATATCAGTCATCTCTAATCTTTGCTCTTGACATTTTTGGTTGGCTTGTTATCACCTAAATATTTGAAATTTGGAAGTAAAAATAAATTTGAGGTAAAAAATTGAATATTATCTGTATAGTTATTTCAAGTAAATTATATGTGCAAATAAATATCACTTTTAAAAATTAAATATAATGAACATTATAGAATGTGATATAGAATTCAATATAAAAAAAGTACTGCATTTCATTAAACAAAAACATCATCAACCACAATCAAGAAATTGAAACCAAAAAGTAGAAAGTTCATATTATGATTTCTAATATGCATGTCATCATAAAGTTTGTATTTAATTTCACAGAAGTCAGGAAATTCTGTTCTGAGATTCCCAAAGAAACCATAATTCTCACATAGATTGTAACAGCTTCTTACATTAACAGCTCAAATGATGGGATGCTTCCCAAACAGATCCATCACTTTAGGATGTAGTACTTCCTTTTCAAAAAGGAATTACACCTTGTTCTATTCTTCTTCCTCCTTGAGTATTATACAACAATCATACTTTGAAGTTTTTATGATTTAAAAATTGGTGCTCTGGATTACAATGTGTGATTGGTGCAATGAGAACTTGTAGCCCTTTTTTTAAATGCTAATGCAGCAAAATAAGGTTCCATTGACAGAGCTAAGTTATATTTCCTTTCTGAGGCAAGGCCCTTCTACAATTGTCTTGTTTCTAATTTAGCATTCGAGAACACTAGGTCAGAGATCTTTAACTGGTAGTCTTTGGGCCAAATCCAACTCTCAAGTATATTTTTGTTTGGACCAAAAAATGTTTTAAATTAAATCCGAATTGGAATGGTTACAAATATTTAAAATCTTAAGGATTTGTTTTTTTAAAAAACACTTGGATTTCTGGCTTCTCTTGAAGCAGGTGAAGATGTAGCAGCAGTAGATCTGCTGTCCCCTGTGGCGAAAATCAATTGAGTAGTTATTGTTTCTTTTTAGGTCCAGCTTCACCCTCCTATTCAGGCAAGTCTCCCCACTTCCTTTTGTTAAACCTGCTTTTTTATTTATGTTATCTGCTTATAATCATTTGAGTTTACTTCATATGCACAAGTGACATCAAATATGAATAAGGATGGGATGTTCAAACATACCCTAAATCACAATCAATTTTTTAGCCCCCTTTGGAAACATGCAAATTTCAGAAATACCTTCAAGCCACAGACACTGTTTTAGTTTTATGTGATTGAACAGACCTTGGGAAAATACTACAAAATTAGAATGAAACCTAAAGAGGGATATCAGAGAATAGAACCAGATTAACTAGTGGCAAAAGGTACCTAGAGTAGTACCACTGCAAGTAACACTACTATCTGGTTAACTTTTCCAAGTACTACTTTATCTTTTTGTTGATAAGGTCAGTTTTAAAGAGGTCAGTTATCCCAGAGGGCTGCCAGGTATTTCTGTGGACTAAACTTTACTTATGGAGGATGGTGAACTTTAGAGGTGGAGTAGGTAGTGCAAGGATAACTAGCCATCCATTATAGTTATCTACACCTGATGGAAGAAGAAAAGAGGCTACCATCCAGGGCACATGCTCAAGGAATTTTAAAGTCAACTCAGTCTAATATCATGCAAAGGAAATTTAGCAAATATCCATTAAACTAGAACTCTAGAGTTTCTAGGGAACAGCAGGACACTTATTCTTTCTCTCTCAGCATGAAAAATGCAAAAAAGTTGAATTTTTCTCATAGGCTACTGGACAAATGCCCATTTTCCCTTCATTATCAGGTGCCCTGTCAGCTAATGAATCCCCTATTTTCTTGGCGCTATTCTTTCCTGATCCATGCTGTGTCTCCTCTCCCAGATGTAACATATTTCCTTTCAGAAAATGAGTAGGGTAGATTCAAGTTGAGGTGAGTTCTTGACCTGGCAACTCGACTAGAGAGAACCCTAGGTTTTACGGAAATATAGATGCAAAATATTGTTGTATTACATGCTATTATGATACTGCACCATCTTAGAGGGAAGATTCCTTGAGAATTAAAAGACTATATTAGTTTGAACTCCACCATTCAAAATGTGTATTTCAAAGGTACATGAAATGAAATTCAAAGGGGGCCAAATTTAAGCTTGCTTTTGCATTATTTTTCTTAAAGGGAGGTTTAAGCAAATTATTATGCAGTGTTAGGTAATCAAATTCATATTCTGAACTTGACTTATGAAGAATTTTTTTATTTCATAAAAGAACTAAATTTTCACAGGTTTTCTTTTGCATTTACTTACAAAACAATGCTAATTGTAAATGCCCTCATTTATTCATTAAATAATTAATCTAAAGATATATACTAGATAACAATTGATCAGGCTAGTTCTGATTAATATATAAAGTTTAAATCATAAAAATAAGTTTATTTTTAATTACTATAAACTAGTATGATTATAATATATAATTCAGATCGCCATATATTTAGACAGGGCATTTCCCAGAATAGGATACATATGCAAATTTTATTGTTCACAACCAAATTTATTGCCCTAAATTCAAAACTTACTACTCTTTCTATAATCTTTAATTCTTTTAAAGGGATTTTTGTCATCAACTTTGGGCTAGGCTCACAATGCCTTCTTGAAACTCTCAAAGCCAAATGTGTTTCATAATTTAGAGATTTTAGGAATTAGAAAGCTAATATTGTTTATACACTGCATATTGTCTGACACCCTTAGAGAGGCCTGAGACCTATAATCAATCCATAAGTAGCCTCACATCTATTCAAGTAAGCTTTTTGCCACCATGTGAGTTTGCTGCAAGCTTAGAAAAACTTTAGTTAAAGTTATGAAAAAATATTTTATCTTCAGGGACCTTGGATTTTAGAATTGCACACAAAGGATCGTGGAGTGTGTCTTGGTTTCAATCTGTTCTCCATAACTTTGCCAGATTGGTCTTCCTCAAATCCATGTAAGGCATGGCACCTTTGTTGTGCAAAAACTTCTGTGGCTGCCCACTAGTTCCCTCTTTGAGCTTCTTTTAACACCCCCCCACATCTATACCCTATCAACTTCTCTAGGCTCTTCGCTAAAAAGTGTGTAATCATCCCAGCCAAACTCACCGGCATTTCCTGAGTACACCTTCTATCTCTTTGCTCACCGTATTTCAACTGGAAGACCTTCTTCTAGAGCCCCAAGTCTACACTCCACCTCAAATACCATCATCTTGTTTGTCCACACCTGTCTCAAATTCCACATTTATGGGAGCCTAATTCATTCCCCAGACAGAACATACTTAAGTACTACCTATCCCTCTAATTAGAGCACTAGGTTAGTATATTTTCCATTTAAATTGATGTTCATGTGATAATTCCCCCTCCCCACTAGATGAAACCCTACAACTTTTTTTTACTAGGCATGTGCATGTACTCAAAAGACATTTGTTACAGAAAAGAAGGAATGTTTTAGTTAATCTCTCTCTAGTTCTCAGCAATCTGACGTCCTACAGGAGTCCTAAAACCCATAGTCATTGCCTTTGCCCTTATCCTGACCTTGCCCAAGTAAAGAACAGAGTCTAAGTCTCAGGGGAGAGTGCCTAGGACAGGACCTATTCTCTGTATTCCAAGTGTCAATTCAGTATGTCTTTAGAAAAGAAAACTTTATTTTCTATTTGGTTCTGGTATTCGTCTTGATGATACTATCAGAAAGGAAGCATATCAGTGCCCTCTGACAGTGGCCAGCCACCAAGGGTCTCAAGGGCTACTCCATTCTGGAGGTCTAAACTTAAGTGTCATGGCCCTGAGGAAGTCCTCCTCACCTGACCTGGGTTAGGTCCCCTTCTATGGACTTTCATAGCTTTTGTTTTGTTAACAGTCATCATCCTCACTTTTGAGATATGAATCTCAATCCAAAAATTTAGGTGAGTAAGAAATATGACTTAATTTTCTCAAGTATGAGTACATTTTGTAATGATGAATATGCCAACTACCCTGATTTGATCATCACGTATTGTACACAAATGCTGATAATCAACTGTACTTCACAAATATGTATAATCAATTATGTTTCAATTGAAAAAAAAGAAATATGACTTAATTTTCCGTAACAACTTGATTTCTGAATCCGAGCCTCCACTCTTTGGAGATGACCGAAAAACCAGACAGCTGTCTTCTTAGGATTTCCAAACTTTCATCCTCCTCTAGGACTGTTTCACTGTCCCTGGTCTTTGGTCATCAGTCTACACAGTTTAGGGCTAAGGAGACAGTGTGGCTTGACTGGTCTGCATGGCCCTTCATCTACAGTGTGTCATTGCTGCATCTATGGGGCATGGGAATCTTCTGCCCTTTCTGTGCTATGCCTGGGGCAGGGGAATCTCCTACAAGGGGCCCACGGTCCTATCCATCTAGACATGTCACATAGCTATTTCCTCTTTGAGGTGTTATTGCCTCCCAGGAGGTTTTGCTGGGAAACAGGGTTTAGGACCCCTCTGCTCTTGGAATACACAGATCTCTTTCCTCTCTTCCACTTTGGGGGTGCATCTTTCTAGATATTTTTGTTTTCTAGCAATGTTGTTAGACAAGTTTTGTTTTTCACCTCCCTCCTCATGTTTCTTCTGAGGCAGTGAGCAGTGGGCCAAATAAGAGCTTGATTGTGGGGGGTAGGGGCAGGGGTAGGGGGGACAGAGTAAAGGAAATGGAAAATACAAGAGAAAAAGGGCACAGATAAATATGTCAAAAGAGATCCCAGCCACATTTGAAGTTGCTTATTTAATGTCTGCCTTTCTCAATTATGCTTCAAGTTCCATGAGGCGTGGGATAAAGACGATCTTCTTTACCTCTCTAGTCTCAATGTTCAAATATTGCCTTGCTTATAATATGATCTTGTTAAATTCTTCTTGAATAAATGAATGAATAAATAGTGGAATTCAGAGACTGTGAAGAATTTATGAAAAATATAATGGTTAAGAGGGTAGACACTGGAGCAGATGGCTAGGGTATGAATCTTGGCTCCTCTGCTACTTATAGTTAGGTGGGCAAAACCTTTCCCTCTTCCTGCCTCAAATTTCTCATCTGTCCAGTGGTTGGTGTGAGTATTTCTAAAGCTCTCAGGAAAGTACCCGGCATATAGTAAGTATCATATGAGTGTTCACCACTGTGATTGCCATCATCATCACCATTATCATTATTTATTATTTAAATTATTTTTAAGAAACACTAAGACAGGACTGCTGGCATGATGTTCATTTAGAGAAAATAGCTTTGATCCAATTATGACAAATAAATGTAAATAAAATTGATACAATTTTACTTTTCTCCATCTTCCCAGACTGTGAGGCTGTTTTATTTTTCTCCCTCATATCTTGTATCTATATTTCTCTGATTCCCTCAGGCTGAGACAATGCTTCTTCAGGAATCCTACCTCTTTTCATTGAGTCTCATGTTTTATTGGCCTTTCTTATTTGTGTGTCATTAGGAAACACTTTATAGCAACTCCCAGGATCCCTTAATAGATCATAAACAAGTAGAGTCTTTGGCTCTACACATGTAGTTTAGACAGTTTTTCTTATATTTTGCACTTGCCAGTACTGAAGTCTATCTGCCATCTTTCTTATTCACAGGTCTTTTGTAGTTTGTCTTCATTTACTTAGAATTTTAGTAGCTATGGTATTTAATGACCTGCGTCGATAGTAAAATTGCACTGTTCTCTTTCTCTTAAAAATAATTCATAAAATTCACATTAATCATTCACATATAAAAAGATAATTCCTGAAGTGACTAGGGTTAATATTTATGAGAGAAGATAATACACTGGAGTGCAGGCAGCCCTCTGCCAGACCAGCAGAGGGCAGGTAGCATGCCCAGAGACCTCAACATCTGCAGGCAGCCCCACCAGACTAGCAGACACTGCTGCCACATGCGTGGTGAACCAGAGCCACTGCCACAGCCACTTCTGCCACAAGGGAAGCTCACTGCCACAGCAGCAGCCACCACTACCATGCAGGCAGCCCATAGACCACTTGACTGCACTGACAAAGGAGAGTCACCAGCGGAGCCCATGGAAAGAGGTGAGAAAGCACAGACCCACAACTTAGTGGCCCAACCCACAAGGGGAATTATGCTGCTTACGATGTAGCATACCTGGTAGTGGGAGGTATGTGTGCAGCCCACACAACTGCTATGATCCAGGGACAGACACAAACACAACCACCCAAGCATGCAGAAACCAGGGTACCCAAATAGAGTAGGGAAGAAAATTCCCAGTCACTACCAACCCATCCCCCAACCAGGGGTAGCAAGGACCAGAACAAGCCTCTGCCTATAGGAAAGAAGAAAGAGAGCCCCTGCCCAGAGTCACCCATTCCAGCCAAGGAGCTCCAATATACGCCAGTGCACCCATCAGCATCATGGGAAGCTAGCTGGGTTACCAACAAGCCTGCACAGAGTCACCGACCCTGCCAAAGAGTGACAGGACACCTAGTTGCTTCTTCCAAGAACTGGAGAGCTTGTTCATACCCCTGACGAACCAGCACAGTGTCACTAACTTCAGCAAGAATCACTAAGTGCCCTAGTGCCTATGCCGTGGAGGCACTCACATGCAACTCCAACACTGAATGTGGCTGGAATACCCACATGGAGCCTAAACTACTGCCTCTACCTGGAACCAATACTAAAACACACTACTCAACTGTCAATAAAAAACACATCTAGAAGAGGAAGTCTCTCTCCTCAAAACCTGCTCCAGAGTAATAGAAGAAGCAATGCTCTATCAAATGATCAGACATCAATGTAGACATACTAGAAATATGAAAAAACAAAATATGACACCACCAAAAATATAATCATTGTCACATACCAGACCCAGTAGAGCAAGAAACCCTTGAAATGACTGAAAAGGAGTTCCAAGTAACAATCTTAAGGAAACCCAATGAGATAAAAGAGGACTCAGTTAGTCAACACAATGAAATGAGAAAGAGTATCCAAGATATGAAGCAGGAAATTTACAAAGAGATTAATACCTTAAGAAAAATGTAGCAGAACTCCTAGAGATAAAGGATTCATTAACAAAATAAACACAACTGAGAGCTTAATCAGTAGGTTAGAGCAAACAGAAGAATTTCTAATCTTGAAGATGGTCTCTTCAAAATAACTCAGGCAGACCAAAAAAAAAGAAAAAAGAAAAAAGAAAAAAGTTTTTAAAAACTTAAGAAACCCTAAGAGAGCTAGCAGACAACCTTAAGCATACAAGCATCTGAATTATGAGTATTCCAGAAGGGGAAGAGAAAGGTATGGAAAACCTATTCAAAAAAATAATAGCAGAAAACTTCCCAGGTATAGGGAGAGACATGGACCTTCAGATGCAGGAGGCTCACAGATCTCCAGATGTAATCCAAAAAGATCCTTTCCTAGGCACATTATAGTCAAACTGGCAAAGCTAAAAGATAAAGAGAGACTCTTACAAATGGCAAGAGAAAAGCATCAAGTCACCTGTAAGGGACTCCCCATCAGGCTAACAGCAGATTTCTCAACAGAAACTCTACCAGCCAGAAGAAAATGGGATGATATATTCAAAATACTAAAAGAAAAAAACTGCCAGCCAAGAATACTATACCTAGCAAGGCTGTCCTTCAGAAATGAGAAGAGAAACAGTGAATTTCCCAGACAAACAAAAACCACAGGAGTTCACCACCGCACAACCAGCACTGCAAAATAATCCTCAAGGAAGTACTGCCTCTGGAATCTGAAAAATGATAATCACTACCACAAATACACAAGAATAAAACCCACTGGTAGAATAAAAATGCAAATGAGAAAGAGAAAGAAACTATGTCTTACATCTCAAAAAACCAACAAACACTGAGCACAGTAATTAAAGGGGAAGAAAGGAACAAAAGGTATTCAAAACATACAAATGAAAATTGATAAAATGCTGGGAGGGAGACAGTTCCTTTCAATAACAGCCCGAAATGTAAATGGATTAAATCCCCGTGCAAAAGATACAGACTGACTGCTTGGATTAAAAAGCTAGACCCAACTATGTTGCTGTCTTCAAGAGACTTACCTCACCTGTAAAGACACATACAGACTCATAGCGAAGGGAAGGATAAAGATGTATCATGCAAATGGAAACCAAAAATGAGCAGGAGTAGCTATTCTTATATCAGATAAAATAGGTTTTAAATAAAGAACCATAGAAAGAGATAAGGCCATCATATAGTGATAAAGGCATTTATCCAGCAAGAAGACATAACAATCATAAATATAAATGCACCCAACACCAGAGCACCCAGATATATGAAGCAAACACTATTGGACCTAAAGAAAGATAAGTCCCAATATGATTAACAGTTGGGGATCTGACCACCCCACTCTCAGCTTTGGACAGATCATGTAGGCAACAAATCAACAGAGAAATGGGGTTTAAACTACACTGTAGCCCAATTGGACCTGGCAGATATCTACAGAACACTTCATTCAACAATTACAGAATATACATTGTTCTCATCAGCACACAGAACATTTTCCAGCATAGACCACATGTTAGGTCACAAATCAAGTCTCAACAAATTTAAAAATCCTCTTAGACTGCACCAGATTAAAACTAGAAATAAAAAACAAGGGAACCTTTGGAAACTATACAAATACTTGGAAAGTAAACATGCTCTTGAGTGACCTATGGGTCCAAGAAGGAATTAAGCAGGGAATACAAAAAATTTCTTGAAACTAATGAAAATAAAGACACATCATACCAAAACCTGTGAGATACTGCAAACACAGTGCTAAGCGGGAAGTTTGTTGTAATAAACACTTATATCAAAAGAATAGAAATATTTCAAGCAACCTAACACTACACCTTAAAAAAAATCTAGAAAAACAAGAACAATCCAATCCCAAAATTAGTAGATGGAAATAAGTCATTAAGATCAGAGCAGAACTAAATGAAATAGAGATCCAAAAAATGATTCAAAAGGTCAATGAAACAAAAATTTCTTTTTTTTTTGAGAAGATAAACAAAACCATTAGCAAGGCTAACTAAAAAAAGGAGAGAAGACTCAAATAACAAGAATAAATGATAAAGGAGACATTACAACCAATACCAGAGAAATACACAGAACCATTAGAAACTATTTTAAACAACTGTATGCCAACAAACTTGAAAACCTGGGGAAATGTATAAATTTCTGGACATGTACAAACTCAAGAAATAGAAAACCTGAACAGACCAACAGCAAGCAATGAGATTGAAGCAGTAATTGGCAACCTCCCAACAAAGAAAAATCCAGGACCAAATGGCTTTACAGCTGAATTCTACCAAATTCTCTTTTAAAAAAGAATTAATGCCAATTCTCTTTAAACTATTCCAGAAAATTGGATCAGAAGCCTTTCTCCCAAGCTCATGCTGTGAGGTCAGCATCACCCTGATACCAATACAAGACAAAGATACAACAAAAGAAGAAAACTACAGATCAGTATCTCTGACAAATGTTGACATGAAAATCCTCAACAAAATATTAACAAACAGAATACAGCAACACATCAAAAAAATTATGCCATGATCAAATGGGATTCAGCCCACAGATGCAAGGATGGTTCAATATATGCAAGATAATAAATGTGATATACCACATCAACAAAATTAGGAAAAAAACCATATGGTTATCTCAATAGATGCAGAAAAAGCATTTGACGAAATTCAACATCCCTTCATTATAAAGACTCAGCAAATTAGGTGTAGAAGGAAATTATCTCAACATAGTAAAAGCCATATATGACAAACCCACTACCAATATTATCCTGAACAGGAACAAAGCAAGGATGCCCACTCTCACCACTCCTATTTAACAGTATTGGAAGTGCTAGCCAGACCAATCAGGCAAGAGAAAGAAATAAAGGGAATCGAGATTGGAAAAGACAAAGTAAAGCTGTTCCTGTTTGCAGATGACACTATCTTATGGGTAGAAAAGCCTAGAGAACCTACAAAAAAAACTCTTAGAGCTGGTAGATGATTTTAGTAAAGTTGCAGGATACAAAATCAATATGCAAAATCAGTAATGTTTTTACGCTCTGATAATGAACAAGGAGAAAAAGAAGCCCATTTGCAATAATAACCAAAAAAATAAAATACCTAGGAATAAACTTAACCAAGGAGGTGAAAGATCTCTACGACAAGAACTACAAGTCACTTGCTGAGTGAAATTAAAGAGGATTCACAAAGATGGAAAGACATTCCATGTTCTTTGATTGGAAGAACCAGCATTGTGAAATGTCCGTACTATCCAAAGCAATCTACATATTCACTGTAATCCCCATCAAAATACCAATGACAACAACAATCTTCACAGAAATAGAAAAAAAACTATCCTTACCTTCATATGGAACAACAAAAGACTCTGAATGGCCACAGCAATCTTGAGAAAAAATAAAAAATAAAAAAAAGAGGCATAACACTACCTGACTTCAACTTATAGTACAAAGCTATAGTAACCAAAACAGCATGGTCCTGTAAGAAACAGACACTTGAACAAATGGAATAGAATGGAGAACCCAGAAATCAACCCACAGACTTGTAGCTAACCGATCTTTGCCAAAGGCAACCAGAACATACATTGGAGAAAAGATAGTCTCTTCAGTAAATGGTGCTGGGAAAACTGGACATGCATATCTAAAAGAATGAAACTAGACCTGTACCTTTCACCATATACCAAAATCAACTTGAAATGTATTAAAGACTTAAATAGAAGACCTGAAACTATAAAACTACTAAAATAAAACATAGGGGAAACTCTTCAGGAAGTAGAACTGGGCAAAGACTTTATGAATAAGACCCCAAGCACAGGACACAAAAGAAAAAATAAACGGGATTATATCAATCTAAAAATCTTCTGCATGGCAAAAGAAATAGTCAAGTGAAAAGACAACCTACAGAATTAGAGAAAATATTTGCAAACTATGCATCTGCTGAGCGTTAATATCCAGGATATACAAAGAACCCAAACAAGTTAACAGTGAAAAAATAAGTAACCCAATTAAAAAGCAGGCAAAGGAGCTGAATAGGCATTTATCAAAGGAAGATATACAAATGGCCAATAGACACATGAAAAAGTTCTTAACATCACTCAGCATCAGGGAAATGCAAATCAAAACTGCACTGAGAGATCATTTCACCCCAGTTAGAATGGCTGTTATCATAAAGATGAAGAATAACAAACACTGGTGAGGATGCGAGAAAGGGAAACCCTCCCACACTGTTGGTGGGAATGTAAATTAGTGCAGCCATTATGAAAAATAGTACGTAATTTCCTCAAATAACTGTACATTGAACATAGAACTGCCATACGATCCAGCAATCCCACTGCTGGGTATATTCCCAAAAGAATGGAAATCATCATATCGAAGGGATACCTGCACTCATGTTTATCACAGTTCTATTTACAATAGCCAGGATTTGGAACCAACCTAAATGTCCATCGACAGATGACTGGATAAGGAAAAATTTATACACGATGGAATACTACTCTGCTGTAAAAAGGAATGAAATTCTGCCATTTGCAGCAACATGGATGAACTTAGAGAAAGTTATGCTAAGTGAAATGAGCCAGGCACAGGAAGAGAAATAGTGGGAGCTAAAAAATACAACAATCACAATAATTCGTTGAATTTTCAAAAGGAAAGAACAGAACTGAGGCTAACTCAGATGGGGGAGGAGAGAGGGTTAGTGCGAAATTGGTAAAGGGCCACAAACAATGATTACAGTGTGTAAGGTTGAATATACTAATTATCCTGATTTGGGTATCACATATTGCACACAGGTATTAATATTCAAGGCTGTACCCCATAGATATATGCACAATCAATTATGTTTCAATAAAGAAAAAAAATAATGGAATGGAACTTAGATTATCTATAAAAGAGAAAATAAGTTTTTGAGCCAGTTGACATTATTATATTTAGTTACAGAAGGCTAATTCTTTCCATAATTAATACACAACCTTTCCCATCAGTTATAAATTCTGATCTTCACAAGCTTCAATTCTCATATTATTTGGTTGTTGAAAGGATTATTTTAGCTATTTAGCTTCATGTAGTTGATTTTTCTATTCTGACTGAGAGATTATACCATCTACTGAAATATGGAATGATTTAGCAGCAAATTTCTTTCTCTTAATTTTTTTTCTTTCCTTTTTAGCTTTCTAACAGTTCCTGCTGTCAAACTAAAGTTATTCTTTTACCTAAATATTTTTTCATTCTATTATAATATTTCTCCATCTGGTCTCTGTTAGCTAGAAATTAGTTTATCAACTTTGAGGGATATTTATCTTTATTTTTGCTGCACACATGCTCACTGTGATGGTTTTGTTTTAATGCATGATATATTTTGGGCAAACAGAATCATGATAGTATATGCATTATGGAGAAACTTGGAGATTTCATGTTTCAGCATAATGTGCATTTTTTCTTCCAATATGATTTGTTATTGGGGCCCCTCGAACTCTTTATAATTAAAATAATTGTTTCTCTTTTTATCCATACCTCTACAACCTCAGGAATACTCCCTTGTACTGATCAGTGAGTATCCATTGTCAGTGACATAGGCCATTGTTAACCTGTTCTTGCTAGGAGTCAGCTATGTGCATTTATACATAATGAATGATGCAATAAAAGTGAAGTCAAGTATGTGCGCCTGTCGCTCTGTGTCATTTCCCTGTATAGAATTTTTGTGAGGAGAATTAGCATTGTTTCTGCTTCTGCAACCATTCTTTATCTATCCTCTTTTAGTTGCCTCTTCTGCTCACTCCTTAAATCCAGGTCTTTCCAAGGGTCCTTTCCTAGGTCTGCTCTCTCTACAGCCTCCCTGGGTTACTCAGATAGCCCCGTGATTTGTGATTCTCACCTTTCTTCTGACTATTTTATATGCATATCCAGTTGTTGCCCTTGATTGTCCATAGACATCTCCAATCCAGCAATCCCTAACTGAATTCATCATCCGTAACCACCTATCTGCCCCAGAAAATCCTCTTTTATTCTAGTGTTACCATCCTCCCATTGCTTAAATTAGAGACCGTGGGCCATTCTTTGCTCCTTATTCTCACTTATGTTCTCAGCCATCTTAAAAGTCCTGCGAATTCTACTTCCTTAACATCATTCAAAACCATCAATTTGTCCTGCCTCTATTTCTAAGACACAGTCCCACCACTAGACTATTGTAACATCTGCCTGAATGATCTCTCTGTCTTTGGCTTTTCTCTTGCTCTACCAACCTCCAGCTTCTGATTCACCTGACTTGGGAAGTCTTCCATGGCTCCTCAAACCTGGCATTAGGTGCAATTTTATTTTCTTTGTAGCTCCTCTGCTTCACCCCCATAATACTTCTCATTCCACATGATTACTGCCTGCTTATTTCCTCCTGTTTCCCCACTAGACATTTAACCCTGTGAGCTTGGGGTTTGCTCACCATTCAATTCCCAGGGCCTACCACAGTGAGTGCTGCACAGAAGACACTCAGCTAACACTTCTGCTGTAGTGTTGAGTGTTAGTCAATTTTTGATATTTAAATATAAAATAAGTAGAAAGAAATTAGAAACACATAAATTGCATAATGACAAAGTCTGAAATTAGAAGACCTGGATTGAATTTCTGGCTCTATTATTGCCTTACTGAATACTTTTGACAAAGCACAAAATTTCTCACTATAATCATAACACTCATCATTACTGCGTATACAGTAAAAATGACCATAACATGTTGAATTTACAGCCTCCAAGTAGTTAGATTTTTTTATAGATTATTTATTTGCTCAATATTTCTTTGGAGTAGGCTTGCATCTTTTCTTCTAGAAGGAAATGAAGAGAGATATATTCCTTCCTGTAATGATGTTGAAACACTGATCCTGAGATGGTTATCTACTTTACAGAATGTCATAAAGATTCATTCAGTTGTCTGAGATTTCATGCTCTCAGGAGGAAAAACGCGTTGTATAAGGTAGTTTTACACTCCTGTACATCCAATGTCTTAAGAATTCCAAATATTTGGGGGATGAAAATATGTACAAATTACTTCAGTATTTTAGCTTATTCCTGAACTCTTTCTTCATGTTTTTCTGGAAACACATTTTTTTTCCACACCCACTCAAACCATCTGTGTACCAGGCAAGTTTTCTGAGATGTAAAACCAAGTGAAATATGTCCATTTCATTTATTTAGAAAGAACTATGACTAACCATACCATGGAAAAAAAATGACTAGTTAATGAAAAAGGGCATTCTCTGTATGAACAGCGAGGGAACCCTGACAGTTATGGCCACACAAAGCCATGTCGTAGAGATTAGTATCAACACCAGTGCTTTTCAAACTAACCCTCCAAAGAACTCCTGCAAGAAGCAGAGAGACAGTGTCTACCTATGATCTGGAGGGAGCCCCTGTGAGATGGGGTTCTTCACCACTATCAAATGGGAAAATTTTTTTAAATTTATGCAATATTGCAACATGCTCCATAATATATTAATGCTTGCTTTACATAAAATGTTTTAAATTATTTACCATTAATTAAAATGGACTTTTTGGGAAGATGTACCATATTTATTATTGCCTTTTCATACTCCCCAGAACACTGGCATGAACCCTGAGGATTACTTTTACCCCAGTTTGAAAAGCACAGGGTGCTGGGATATTGCAGCACAGGTCATGGGGTTTTTGTTAGTATTTAAGAGAATCCTTCGACAGGTACCGTTTTTACTTTAATGCATGCACCCTCCCGAAGACTGTGCCCGGCTCACTACTTAAATCTGTAAAATGTAGCTCTAAGCACCTAATTGGTAGCATTTTCACAGATATGATGACTGAGGAGTATAAGATCAGCTTCCTCAACTAGAGATTTTCTGTTTGAGGAAAAGGATCTGTCTGAGGTGAAAATGACCTATTCACTTCCCTCTTTTGATTTCATTAAAATTGTAACCTCAACTGAGAAATTATAAAATTTAACGCTCTTTTTGTGAACATTTTGAAAATCTGATCAAACAAAAAGCTGGTCATGCTCTGATCTGAGTACAAGAAGTGACTTATTTGTACATTCAGATTTCAACATTTGTAAGACCTACCATCTGTGCTACTAAAAAGTTTTTAATTTAAAATTATTTTGTATGATAATCCTGCTTCAAGTGACATTATGATTTATCATCACTAGTCAAGATTCTGATTCCACATAGACTTCTTGTTTGTATCTGTTTTTGTTCTTTGTTACATAAATATAAAGTTTATATATAAAATTCTGACTGTGTAATATAGGGCTAATGAGTCACAGATGGAAAGATGCTGGCACTTTACCATCTAATAACATTTTAAACTCATATTCCATAGTAAAACAAAAGCAAATTGTACACATCTGTTTTCCAACTTGTAGCATTTCTCAATTTGTGCAGAGTTTATGTTTAATGGACTTTTACTTAGGGAGAAGAAAAAGAGGACACAGGTCGCCTTGAAACTACCAACCACTTAATAGCCTTATCAGAACGGATTTGGCAAAAGGGATAAGGTTTCCTCCGCTTTGCTTCCTGAGAAGTCCTGGCTCTAAAGCATGAGAACCAAAAGCATGAGAATCAAAGGCATGAGGCCTGAAGAAATGGCTTCATACTGCAAACCTAATTCTATTGGCTCTCTTAAAAAGAAAAATATATCTCTAATATGGGGAAAACAGGGAGAAAAATATTCACAAAATCTGTGAAATTAAAAACCTAGAAACTTCCTGGCCATTCCTAGAGATATCCTCAAAGTAGATTTGGGTGGAAAGAGGGGAGGGCAAGGAGGAGGCCCGCAGAAACTTAGGCCACGTCTTGCTGTGGTGCTGTTTATTTATTTGTTACATTTTATTCAATTAGAAAATTGAAATAGAAGGCTCCAATTTGACATGTTGTTAGGAAAGAAATAGAACAAAGGCAAAATTTCTCTCTCAGACTTATCCAGTTGATAACGCCTCTGAAAACGAGCTAGTACAAGGTATTGAAGTACAAGTCTCTAAACTCTCTCTCTATTTTTCTTGGTTAAAGAACTCAAAACCACTTTTCTGCTTTAAGGGGTTGTGTGAACTGTCAAATTCCTTTGGAAAAGTTATGTGACAGAAGTGATTACTGCAGAGCGTGACCATAAATCCCTCTGACATGAAATACACATGTTATAAGAGACAGATTTCCATCCACCACCTCTGCAGGAATTCCTGAAACAGCAGAGACCTGAGATTTATCCTATGATCGGAAAGAGAAATTTTGATATGTGGGTGGTAAGACTACGTTTTGTAAGGCGTACTGTATTTATTCTGAAGAGTACTTCTGATCTGATGGTAAAATTCTGTTAACTGTTATTGTCCAAAAACGAATTAATACATGTATTGTATGTCCTGAGTTACAAACAGAATATTAATAGAGGGAAATTAGAGTGTTGTTTTCATAACAATGTCTGTTTTTATCTCCACTTTGTACTAACATTTTGTAAGTTTCCAGAAATGTTGAGTAGCAAATTGTTCACACCTGTGTATACACAGATCTCATTGTACCTGCCTCAAGGGGCAATTACAATGAGTTCTTGGTGTCACCATTCCATGCTTTAAAGAATGGTTGATTCCCTTGGGGGCCTCTCACAACTAACTTTGTTGTTTATGGTGTGTCCAACAAGACAAGACTTACAGCCAGGAAAGGGAGGCGTTAGGCAGGTGCTTGTTTTGTTTGTCCACCAGTGCAATGTCTGTGTGACGTTTTGTGTCGTGTTGTTTTGGTGCTGTGCTGTGTCCATAGGGGCTGCCAGGCTTCCACACAGTTGCTGCCCTGCACAGTAATCAGATCCTCACCGTCAAGGTTTGTGGTTGACACCCATGCCTGCTCAGTCAGAGCTGCAATCAGCATAAGAGTGAGCAAGAACTGTTCAATTGGCTTGCCGAGCCCGGTTGCGTCCTCTCATCCTACACATCAAGAACTGGGCACCTGGGCCCTCACCTACATCGGTGAGGTCAGATATATACTAAGAGGGTGTATCCTGAGGACACTCGAGAGGAGGATATTGAGGTCAAGCAGGTACAGTGAAGAGCAGCAGGCATCACTGTCTAAGACTGTGCCACACCTCAGTAGTTTACTTTGCATGCATTCTAATGCTCTGTGGTATTTTCCAGTCAATGAAATAATCCTAAGCACTCTGGACTTTGGGTATCAATAAAATGACAGTCGAGTTCACGCTACATTATGCTGGTTGACAAGTCTGACAGAAATGGAACTGGCGCTTCGTCTCCAGACTTTCTGCTCGGAGTGCAGAATGCAGGATCACACCAGCTTTCCTGCTTCTGGGAATATACTACAGTAAAAAGTCTCAAGACTACCCACAGCAAAAAGATTCATTTCTACCTAAAAATCTGGTCTCACCATCCTGTTTCAGGGTTGTATTTCTTTCTAGAAGAGCCGATGGGTCTGATGTCAGACACAAGTGCCAGTTCTATTTTGTTTAATGGTCGTTTAAGTCTAATGTGTATATCTTTATTTCTTTCTTGGGACCTTCTGATGTCTATTCTTCAACTCTCTCATCTCTGAACTTCAACCTTTGACCTCACCTGACTGATCAGATGGTGTTTCCTAAAATCAATCATGGGTTTCTCTCTGCTGATCAGCAGCTCATTAAACGCCGCCTGATTAAGGTAGTGCTTCTTCTTGCTGAATTCTGATTTCTTCTTTACATTCAGTTATTGCTCTGTGTACTGTTGCTTTATCATTTATCTCTTATGGGTGGAGCATGGGTGGTGGGTGGATATTTATTTAGAAATATCCTAAAACAAAATTATGTTTCGTGAGCTTCATTTGTTTGAAATGTATACGGAAGTACCAAAATAAAAAGGCATGGAAAGCCTATTTAATTTTTTCTTAATTAAAAACAAAACAAAACAAAACCTAAGTTATAACCAGTAACAGATCCAGTTTCTCAGCTCTCCAGCTTTGGTAATTTATAAATTATTATGCAATGTGACAACAACCTCATATGCTTCATTTTATAGGTTATGAAGAAGCAAATAAATTTGTCAAACTATAAATGCAGACATTTTATTAAACAAGGTGCATATAACTGATGCAGCATTATCATGGATAAAGTTATACGAAAGTTTTATACCAGCTCTGAATGTAGTGATAACATGTACTCTATTTCCAAGAACTGAATGCTGGTTCCTGAGCTGCTTTGATTTTAATAGCATCTACTTAGCTCACTCAGCATGAGTATTTATTTGCTCCCTCGTGGCAGCAGATTGCCTACAGGCTTTGTATTTCGGTTGTTCTGGTTCTTCTCAGAGCGTAAATGTGGATTAGATAATACAAATTTAAAGTGTTGAAAAGAAGGCCTGGGTCTTTATCTTTCATGGTTATTGTTGGTCTCTTTCCTTCTTCATCACAGGGTGACCAAGGACAGGCAGGGCCTCCAGGACCCCCAGGCCCTCCAGGCCCAAGAGGGCCACCTGGGGACACAGGGAAAGATGGCCCCCGTGGAATGCCAGGGGTACCGGTGAGTTGCTCTTTGGATCAGTTGTTCTCTGTGGTTTTGTTTCACGTTAAGAGCTGGATCTAGGATGGAGTGGAGTGGGAGGGGCCATAGGTTCAGGGGGTCAGGTAAGTGGAGTGGGTTGAGGGAAATGAGGTGATTAGGAAAGTCCCCAAGCAGAGCGGGGCACTTGGGACAGTATTCTGCTTTGCCGTTCAATCCACCGGGACCCCAGGCAAACGACTGAGAGAGACCTGGTGATGGCAACTAAACTGTTTCCAAGGTAAGCCTCAAAAAAAGCTTCTGATTGGAAATGCCCAGCCTCACACGTATCTTGACCACCATCAGGTACATCAGTGTACTATAAGGCACATCAATGCCCTAATGGGAGATTAGTTTGAAAAACTACATGGGAAATTAATAACATTTTTCCAAAGGGTCAATAACAGACACGATAAAGCTCCATGATATTTATGAAAAGTAAAGGAAGTATAGCTTTCTAATATTTAGTTCCTTGTAAATAACTTGATAAAACAAATTGCTAATCCTAAAATTAATAGTTAAAACGTCGGTGAGTATGGTTTGAATATTGTTTGTCTTTTGTATGTAAGGCTTACTAATAGAAATAATTTTAAAGTGATCGCAATATTTAGTTACTAAGAATAATAAGGCACCAGATAAATTGTTAGGTTTGGTAGAGGCAACCCAGCAATTTAAAGAAATATATGGAAATGATCAAAAATTTTACATTTGTATTATGACTTCAGAACTGGAAATTAAGGCTTATTGCTAGATTAAATTATTTATTTAATGTATTGCTTTAACTTAAATTATTTTCATTAGTTTGTTAAATTCATTAAATTGTTTTCATAGTACAAAAATAATAATAAAAATATTCACAACATCGAAAATTTTGAAAATGAAAACCAAAAAGAAAAAAAAATCAACTATAGTCATTAATGTTTTAGTACATTTCCTTTCAATTTTATATGCATGTATGTATGTATTTTTTCAAAGAATGATTCTTTTTGTAAGAATATAGAGTACTTCCCCCCCTAATTTGCATAATGGTCCGATTCATATCCTAGATTTTTTTTAATTGAAAAATAACTGATTAAACGTATTTATTGGATACAGAGTTGAATATCAATACCTGTGTACAATGTGTAATAATGAAATCAGGATAATTAACATGTTCATCATTACAAAATGTAAACATTCCTGTGTCCATTAAACAATTTCTCGCTAACTCTCCCCCGCCCTTTCCCACCTCTAGTAAACACAGTCCGTTCTCTCCCTTTGAAAATTCAACACATTATTGTGATTCTTTCTTTCTCCTTCCTTCCTTCTGCCCTTCTTCCCTTCCTTCCACCAGATATGAGTGAGAACATGTGGTATTTCTCTTGCTGTGCCTGCCTGTCTTGTTTCATTGAATATAATTTTCTCCAAGCTCATCCATGTAGCTGCAAATGGCAGAATTTCAAGGCGTATAGATACTTTAAAGCTTTTCTGAAACAACCTAAAAAGCCTCATTTCCCTTTTTGAAAGATGCCGTGAATTTGCTGATATGAAATGAGGAACTGACTTTCAACATATGATTTGCTGGTTATTAGGACTACTTTCACTGAACCTTCAAATGCAGCAATTTAATTCTAAAACTGTCTTCTGATGTTTCACCTTGTCTTGGGATGATACCCCAAAAGATAGATCTACAACTTTAGGGGTATTTAAAGCTCTTCCATTAATTTCTGGTTGGCAACAGAGGTACAATGAGTGTCTCTTCAAATAAGGTAGTTAAAACCATTTTGATAGCACCAAATTAACTGGATCATTGAACATTGTATGCTATAATAGAAATCAAATTCAAGGTAGAAATTATTTTTAAGAAACAAAGATAAAAGTAAGGTATGATAAACTAAACAATCTAAAATTATTTCACCCTTTAATGTAGTTTGTTCATTTAAGTAAGAAATAGAGCTTTTTACACAAAGGAAAAGTTAACTGATTTTTTTAAATTCCAAAACTATAAGTCAAACTGGATTTATGGTCTCAGAGTTCATTTATGTAGACATTATGATAACTGCTAGAAAAATATTTTATAAAAATAAACTGGGAAGTACTTATTTTGAAAGGCCAGCAACATCTATGTATATTGGCATTACAAGCACGCTTCCCCCCCCAAATCTGTAGCCAATGACAGTCGTTATGATAATATGACAATAAAACAAGATAATCAATTCCATATGAGTCTGAGTATTAGAAAGTGATGATAGTGGTATGATATAGCAGAATATATAGCAGAATTTTCTCTATGAATTTTAATAAAGCATATAACTTCAGCCATCATTAATCCAGGAGGACCAAAATTCAAAATCAATCTCTGCTCGTTTTATTATTTAATTCTTGCACTGAAGTCAATTCTCTGTCTGTCCTACATACGAAAGTTTTGTGTTCTCATAAAGAAGACATCATGTTATCATCTTTATGTCATCATAAAGAGAACATGAAAAGAGCTGGCTGGTTAGCTCAGTTGGTTAGAGCACGGTGCTATAGCTCCAAGGTCAAGGGTCCGGATCCCTGTGCTGGCCAGCCACCAAAAATAATGAACAAACAAAAAAACCAACAAAGAGAACATGCTAATCTAGACTACTTTTATGAAATCCTAACGTGTATAAAATTCATTTGAAGAAAGAATATCGGCTTTCTTTAAATTGTGCTATATTTATATTCCTCTAACCTGAAAAATATACTTGACATTCATATGCCCCAGTGAGTATTAGGAAAAAGAAAAGAAATGATTGAAATTGTTTTTTAATGTTCACAGCATTACTAAAATTATCACCATTCTTTTTTAAGGGTGAATCAGGAAAACCCGGAGAGCAAGGCTTGTTGGCAAGTATCTCAATTTACCTTTTTCTATACAAAAGATAATGGGAGTCCAGGTTATTAAAAACTATGGTCAAGATGGCCTATAACAAAAAAGTGAAAATTAGTAAAATTTTGAAAAGTAATATGGCCTATTCACTACATGCTAGGGGGTCACGAGACTACACATCTACAGAACTGAAGCAGGAGAAAAAGAGGGAGATTCCCAGTGGGTGGAGACGCAGAGGAAGGTGAAAGCAGGAAATTTGGCTGAAGCAGCTCTGCTATAAGGGAGAGTAAAATCAGGGATACGCCTATTGGCTTAAATAGAAATGCGTTTTCAAAGGGATCAGGTGTGACCAACTGTGATTTAGCATAGCAAACCTTGCACAGGCATTTTTCTTGTGTTGAAGGGCTCCACCTAGAGAGAAACAGTTGTGCCTTTTGGATCTCTGTCATTTAAAAAGCAAAGTCATGAAATGATTCCACATCAACTTGCGCATGGACATCCAGGTCCTAGTACCTCATGACTTGTTTATCCTTTGTCAGTAGAAGAGAAGTTTGGTCAGCTTGCTAAGCCCTGAAGAGTGGAATTCCTTCAACCTGCCTCTTCCTGTCTCTTCCTCTCTGTCTCTCAAGCTCCCTTTCTAACCTACGTTATGATATGAACACTACTGGGAAACACAGAGTAATTCTCTAATAACCCAGATTCCAGAGGACAGCGCATACTCATCCTGCATGCAGAATGAGTGGCTCAGAGACTGTGCAGGGCTGGCAGGTGATCCCAGTAAGCTTGATAGTGGACATTCTATATGATGGGTAGAATACAGGTGCTCAGAGTATATATGTTATTTTAAAAAAAATATTTACTAAGTCCTGGTGAAACTAACACACAGTAGCACAACAGTTGGTCAAGAATTTTTTAAAATGTTTGAATGTGTTAAAAGTCAAAGTCTTCTCCCTGCATGGGATTTCTTCAGGGGATCCTCTGGGCAGAAACTCACCAACTTAGCTGTAGGGGGAGCTGCCTTGGCAACATCTCTGGCAAAATGAAAGCACCCTGGGACTGAATCTGACCTACAGCCCTGAAAATCCTTTGTTCCTGATCTATAATATCAAGATAGATATTTATACAGATAATTTTTAGGTATTATAATAGATTCTTAAAAATAAAATAAAATGAAAGAAAAAGAAAAAAAGACCATATGTAAAAATTAAAACAACTGTGTCATTGGTGATAATGTTGCATAGATGTGTAGCAGTAGTTCTCAGTGTTATAAAATCACAGAGTACAAAGGATTCTTGGAAAATAAAATATATGTTTAGAAATTGCCTTAAACAGTTGAATGCACCTGTAATTTCTGTACTAGAAAATGGTCCAAATGCATCCTTCCGTACATTCTTTCATCAAAAGCTACATGGGGTTCTCAAGAGCCCTTGTTTGTCCCCTCAGATTTTTGTCATCTGCATTGGCTCTCTACCCTGACGCACAATGCAGTATCCTAATATGCAGTGTCCTAAAATAAAGTGGATATTTTAAAATTATTATATTATCTTCTTTGAATTTATATATACTCTCTAGGATATACTATGTAAATAACAACATAATCCCATTTCTCTACAATTCCTAGTTTGACGTCATTAAATTTAAATGTTTGACCTAGTCCTAAATAAATTGTGTTATTAGTGTGCTCTAATTTTCTGTTTCATATGGAAATTTTCTCAGATGAATACTGGGTATTTTTTTCTATAAACCTTTTCTTCTCTCTTTAAACTCTTCAGATTTAGTTCATGTTCTCATTTTTTAAATTCATCTAAAAAACTTGATTGAAATTATAAATGTTCCAAGACTATGTCTATTTAATGATCTTCTAAAGTGTGTTTAAAAACTACTTCGAAAATTACTGTTTTTAAATATTGTAAGATCCCTTTTTAAAAAGAAAAAATCTATAATATATGTAAAAAAGTAGGCATAGTGGACATAACAGTGACTTTTCACAAAGAAAACGTAGTTATGTACAAACCAGATCAAGAACTAGAATGTTTTCATAAGCCCCCCTTAACTCTCAGTCACCATGCTAAAGTCAACCACCATTCTGACTTCTGTCACCATAGATTAGTTTTGTCTGCATTTGAATTTTATATTAATTGAATCACAGACTATGTACACTGTTGTGTCTGGCTTCCTTTATTCAACATTATATTTGTGAGATCCCACCTCTGTTTTAATAGCCTTCACAGCTGGTTTAAAAAAAAATAGAAAGAATGTTACTTCCTTGACTACCCTGTTAAAACTACATCACTCAGATAGCAGTAAATGAATGAATGAATGTCTGTCTGACCTTGAGCAAGTCACTTAACCTCTCAATTCTCATCTGTAAAGAAAGAATAATACCCTTTCTGCCTGCCTTGTAAGGCTGCTGGAGACAAATGCAATAAATTAGGGGAAAGCACTTTAAAATATATAATGAAGAACTATATGAGTATGTTATTATTATTATCATTCAGTTGTTCCCTCTAGAGTAAATTACAGGTGAGCATAGATTTATATAACAGATGTATTCCTGTAAAGTTTTGTATGAATCAGATTTTCATAAATCAACAATATTTTAAATGTGCTGGGCAATTTTGCCATTTAAAGCAATCCTGTTTAGAATCTTTTTGTAAAGCAATATAATACCCTAATTCCTCTTCCAAGCAAATCAGATACCTATGTTTTATATTTTCTTAACATGAAATATTTCTCCGATGATCTAAAAATTTATTATTTTTTAAAAACTCATTGTTTCTGTTTGTTAACTTAAATAGCACCTGTATATTTAAACTGTCTCGAAGAGAGAAGACCACACTGGAAACATAACAGCAATTTTCATGAGAAGAAAAATTTCCTTAGAAATTTTCTTTTGAACGTTATGTGGGGATAATGTGTGTTTTAACTCAAAGTCTGGTAGGGCAAAAAGTACATTGTACCAGTAGTTCTGGTCTCGGAACTATTTATTTATATGCGTATTGTCTGTGATCCTTTTTACTGATCTACAAAATGTAGATAATAATTCCTATTCTACCTATATCCCTGGGTTATGGTGAGAAGCAAGTGAAATAATATGAATCACAAAGAGTTCCATAGACGAGAAGTATTACTGTTAAAATAAGTGTCGAGTGACATATCACCCAACATACATACAGAAAGACTACTCTGTGTAATGTAAGGGCTATGAATAGTTGAACAATAGCTATCAGTTAAATTACAGTGTGTCAAATATTGCAATTGAGAGCGTGATTTATTGCTTTTCTCCTATCTGTTGTTGTTTCGGCCTTCTTTTCCTGTATATCACATCATCTTACATTACCTATTATTCATTACATGCCCCATCTCACCCACTGGTTAAAACAAAGACAAGAGAATAAATACCACAGTTCTCATCTTCTCCACATTATGTAAAACCCATTACATTTGTTAGTTTGTGTTGTAGAAGAGTGCTTGCTTACATGAGGGCCTTCAGAGGCACTGCAAAACTTTTGTAAATTTAAAAATGTGTCCAATGATGAAATGAAGAAGCTAGAAACAATCTAAAATTAGCTCTTACAAAACTTTCTGAGTGTGTCAGGTAGGTCATTGGTTTTTATAATCCAAGATGTATCGTTTATATTGCAAAAATTATCATCCGAAGTTAACAGTATCTATGATAGAATAAAAAAGAAAACCTGCAGCTCAAGCAGTTGATTTAATCCTGCTGTGCATCTATTCTGTAAACATGACCTTTGGGTTTTCCAAGAAGTTCAGGATGAGATTTTAAAAGACAGAATCTTGAGCTTAAATAAATCTGACTCCATCTAAATAAGGAGAGAACTGCTCTATCTTGTAAAACTAGGCCCAAGAATAAAACCAAGGACTGACTACAGTTGGAAGTGCTCAAGTTCTGAACCCTACCACAAGTGATCTTTATCTTTTAGTTCTTAGAAATTTAAATAGTTGTTAAAATAGTATTTTTGAAGGTGTTTTTTCTTTTGATACTCTTACTATTTCTATCTTTGACCAATGCAGTAAAAGTTCTCAGAAACATAAGAGATGGATGGTATTTTAAAAATATATACAAACTAGTCCCAGTTTCCTGGAGAGAGAGAGAGAGAGAGAAAGAGAGAGAGAGATTTTATTTATTTATTTATTTTGGTCCAAAGTGTCTGTATCCAAGGTTTTATAGACCATTCATTTTTCCTTTTCTGAAATGCTTTATTCCTTCCTTTCCCTTTCCCAAAACATATGTAAATTCCATAACATATCCACTGATCTCTTTGAATTATAAGAACACTTAAAATGTTACTTATTGGGTCCCAGTGGTATCTGAAAGTTCCAAACTCAGAAAAATTTTGCTCTTATTTTTTAAAGTGAAATTTGGACTTGTGTCTGAAGAGTTTATAGATATTTTTAGTTTATTTTCATTTTGACTGCAAACACATTTAATATATTTGGGTCAAGTGAATATGATGCTTTTTATGTTACTTAATAATATTAGCATAAATAATTGCTTCTGCTTTATTTGAAGTAAAATTGAAATAACCAATGTGTGAAAATTTACTTTAAATATATTCAGTTATAATGCACTGTTATCCTAGAGATTTGATAAAACTCATTTTCTTAATTGTACTTTGATCTGCCTGCTATCTTGATCAGCAGACAGCAGACTCTTCTTCCTGACTTTGATCTAACAAAGAAAGCAAAACCCCAAACCTTCAAAACACAAATAACAAAAATAACCAAAATCATCTTAGTGCAGTTAGTTATTAGACTCGATTTTATCAGTGAAATCCTGTTTGGTAAAATTGCGTGTACTTCAGTGGTGCACTCTGCCTGCTGAGATGCCTCAGCAACCATTCTGATGCTTTATTATCCTTCTTAATCTCATTGCCATGAAGTACATATAAATGCGACACCTATAGAGCTCTGCCCACCTCCCTGGTGCTTTTGTCCAGAGCCTGTAATGCTTTGTTTTCTAAATGGACAGAGAGAAAGTACACACATAATGACTTCTTTTTCTGGTGCTATCCTGCTGCCTCTTCCAGATGCCCAGCCCAAGGGCGCTTACTCTGTGTTGATTCCCATGTGCATGGACCTCTCTAGAAGTGTCTAAAGGTTGTGTTAGTGTGGTAATAGATAGGAATGCTTGACTTTCCTTTGAAGCTAGTTCTGTCTCCTAGAAACAAAACATCAGCTTTTGGGGGAGCATTTCAACAGTGGTTTAGAGGCATGATCAAGTAAAAGTACAAAAAGATAGTCCAAAAGATTGAGTAGATGACCATCTGTATTCTTCTCTATTATTTCATTTTGTTTTTCTTAATGACCTCTAGCCTGGGAATCAACTCTATTGCTAACTATCTTTACACTGGTTCCAGTTTAAGATCCAATAAGCTGTATTATATTGGACAGATTAAGATATCTAGGCCTTAGATTTCTCATCTATAGGAAATGGTGAGTCTAAATGATATGAGTGCCCTTCTAGCTCTAAAGTCCTGTCTTCCTACTATGTTTTCATTATAAATGCATAGATATATTTATCCATTATGTATATATATATATTCTATAAATAATGCAATGGATAGTCACATAAAGTTTTAATGAAAGAAAGTCTTAAAAATTGTCTCCTTTTCAAAACTATAATCAACTATTCTAGTTATTTCTTTTAACTTTAGAATCCAACCTATTGTAGCTATACTGAAGCAAAATATGTGACTCTTGTATGATGATATTAATGAAATTATAATTAATCTCTCACTAAATTCCCCTTTTTCATTATTAGATGAAGATCAAAATAAAGTTGGGTTCATTTAAAGTCTGCGTTTTACATTTGCAGATTCAGGGCAAGAGTACAAATGGAAGTCCTTATACAAAGTATCTTAATATTGAAAAGTTGTAAACCAAGCTGATATACTGTTAAGTAAAATATGTTCTATTCTCTAACCTTCACAGATATATTCTCATAATGACTTGGAAAGTTCAAATCCAGAATTCTCGCACTCTTTGGAGTTTGAAGCCGGGGTGTGCTGGCATGAGGACAGCTGTAACCAGCTCCAGCGCCAGCCCCGACCCCAGTCCCAGCCCCGACCCCAGCCCCAGCCCCAGCCCCAGCCCCAGTCCCAGTCCCAGTCCCAGTCCCAGTCTCTGGCCTGCTTCCTTTCTCTCCCATACCTTCCTCCATCTCTCAGCTTTATGACTCAGGCTCTGGCTTTATAAAACTCAGGCTCTTGGATGCTTGCAGGACCAGACTCCATATACACTCCTCAAAATACTGACATCTTTGCCCCTCTTCCAATTTGTGGTCCTGCATACCAGTGGTATGGTTCACCTTAAGAAGAACAGACCCGGGGAAGGCAGCCCACAATCTTGCAAGTGACCTCATCGTGGAAGAAAATTCCAGGGTCCTTTGCACCCAAAGTATAGTTTGAGATTGGGGCTGTGGGGGATGGATTACAGGTGGGCATGTCACCCTAGACTCATGAATTCCTAGACGCATGAGAAGTACAACCAGAGAGGAGTTCTTAAAGCATAGGTTCCAAGGTAAGAGCCTTTTTTTCCCCAGGTCTATGGGAAGAACAGAGTCCATGTGTCTGAGTGAAGCCTTAAAAAACAGACATCTGTTTTGGTCACCTCTTTTGAGAAAATTTCACACACACACATAACACTTTCACACTTCCCCAGGCTAAGTTAGAAGCTGTCATCTTTACAGCTTTTATCACATCATATAATAGTTGTTGGTACTTAGTGTGTTCAACAAACTGAATGACTGAATGATGTGAATTAATCAATACATCAGGTACTAATACAAAGAAATCGGTTTTTTATTTTTTTCCCAAAAGATATCATTGCACTCAGGGATAGGATTACGCAGGATCAATCCAACAGAATTACTACAAAACTGCTTTTCTTCTGCATCTTTTTATATTCATTCATGTATTATAGATTATTTGGACCATAATATGTGCTCATGAATATACATGGTATATCTAAAAGAATGATTTTCATGAGGGCAGTGGAAAAGTAATTACATCAGTTTCTAGTCACACTGTGTGGCTATTTTTTAATATAGGATATAAAAGATTTAGAAGTAATCTTAGAAATCAACTGGTTTATCACTCCACAGATAAAGAAATAGTATTGGAGTAAATAAGTAACTTGGCCAAGGTCACAAAGTAGGTAGTGGCAGAACTAGGCTAGAATCTAATTTACCTGATTGCAGTCTTAAGTGTCTTACAGTCTAGATCTGCACTGCCTAATACAGTAACCACTAGCTACATTTGGCTATTTAAATTTTAATTAATCAAAACTAAATAAAATTTAAAATTCATTTCCTAAAAATTGCTCTAGCCATGTTTCAAGTGCTAAATTGCTGTATGTAGTTAGTGACTATCCTATTAGGTTGAGCAATAAAGAACATTCCCATCTTTGCAGAAAGTTCTGTTAAACAGCATTGATCTACCTAGATAGAAAACAGATCTGAATAGTATATGAGTATATATTATAGTCTTAAATTTAAGACCTTCTTCTGTGGATCACAGGATACTTAAATTCTAGCAGCCAGTGTTTCTCAGCATTGTTGATTTAAAATAGGAAAAGCACTTGCACTTTACTCAATAGAAATATTTTTTACTGAGCATAGTGTAGGGTGATAGGCCTTTGTGAACCATAAATTTGTTTCCTTTATGGTACGTGAGGGAAGTATGTTTAATCACAGAGGGCGAAAGAGACTTAATTTTTCTTTCTTTTTGGGTCATTTCCATTTTGAGTTCAGCAATAAGAAACAATTTATTAAATATTTAGAAGAGATGGAGTGAGCTAATTTCAGCCATGGATATCTGGTGAGAGGTGACACAGAGTCTCTGTCTTGGAACCTGATCAGAACATAGACTCTCAAATACCTAGATCTGTCTTTAATCTGCTAGTGATATTTAAACGCTCAATATTTAGTCTTGGGTTCTGGTTTTGTCGAGTGGTGAGAAGAACATGTTACTTCTTTAATTTCCTGAGCTTTAAGAGACCTCCCTTAAAGAGGTCATAGCCTCATGATTTTGAGAAACACCAATAAATGAATCATCCTTGTTTAATATTTTCTTCAAAAAGTCAGTGCATGAGAGAGGGGAGTCAGAAAGAATTTACTCTTTTTAAAAAATAATTACTTCATTTAGAACTGTTTTCCTTCAAATGTTCATAAATATGACATGCCTTCTTATCGCCAGGCTCCAGGTTTTAGAGAAACTCTTTCAAATAGTAGATATTATAGAGTGGTATTATTGAAACAAAAATCCCAGATACTTAAACAGAAACAACTGCCTGAAAACTGGGAACTCTTTCTAGTGATAGAGGTGTGATAGTTTGGTAGAAATCTAGTAAACAAAATTTAAGAATTTTTATATTTTTTCAGTTATTGTTTCAATTTAGTCAGTAATTATTTGTTTGTTAGGCATGAACCTAGGTGTTGAAGATGGAAGGAAGGCCTGAGGAAGGTGCTGCCTAGTCAAGTGGATTTTAAAAATATGTAAATATGTTAAAACATAGCCAGTTGAAATGTGCTAGAAAAGCAACGGAAGATAAAAGCAAGCCCCGTCTGGGTGCATTGGAGAAGGCTCACAAAGGAAGTGAGTTATGACTGCTGAGTCTCCAAAAATGATTAAGAACTCAACATGAAGACTGATAGGAGAAGGATGTGGACCGCTTGGGAAAATAGAAATGATTAAGTGTGACTGAAGACAGGACCCATGAAAGATTTGGAACAAGAGATAAGGCTCTCCCAGCCCAGTGCTATCTTGCTCTTCTCTTGTTTTTGCTGTGTTCCTTCCCACCTAGTTCAACTAAATCATTGACTTTTACATTGAACACATTTCAGCACACTCTCTTATATTCTAAACATTTCCCAATAGTTTCTAGTTTGGCATTTCCACACACTTAAGCAGTGAAACCTGAATCTTGTAAAACATCGTTCGAATTACACTCCAGACATACCTGCAATAGTGGCTAGAGTTTATGTTTCTTAACCTTCCCATATCAAACATCCAAGCAGAATACTGAATTTTATATCAGTGCCTCTTAGATGATTCCTCCTTAAGTAACAAATTTTCATCATTTGTTTCAAATTTCTTCTTTTTATAAACCAAGTTTATATATTTTGTGATCTTATGATGCATTTGGCTTGGTTAATGTCTTTCAAAAAGTTATAATTAAAGTCTGTTGCACCAAACCCTTGAGAAAGTCTGGTACTAATGTTTTATGACTCCATAAGTTAGATTATACATGTTATCATTCTTCCCTATGGAACCAGATTTAAAAAGTATTTCTTCATTTTGCCTAACTTTTATTAAATCGTGGAAAAATTCTTAACTCGAAAAGGAAATAATTTCAAATGGCTTAATAGTTGGGGCTTTTATCCTCCTCTTCACAGATGGGCCACCTCTTTTTTGCTCCCTGTGTTTTTTATTACAGAAGCTGGTTGTATATTCTTGCATCCAGAAATGACCAGCAGCCTTCAGAGCTTCAAATTTTACTGTTAGCCATCCGGGACAGAACAGGAACTGTGTCTGCCCCCTGCATCCTTTCCTAATAGCAGGCAACCAGAACTTGCCTTAAAACATTTCCCAACAGGCATCCTAAAGCACATCATTTAGAAACTCTGCATCCTGTTTAAGTAATTAATACCTCAATCAAATTTGTGTTAACTTCAGTGGTGTCAGAAAAATTTATTTTTTTCCATTCCATGATCTATCAAAGAAGAGGTGCTTTTTTAAAAAATACAAACTGGAAAGTACAGCCAATGCAAAATGGTTATAGAATCATCCATTTTAGTTGCCTGCTTTGAAGATTAGCTTGGGTTGATAATTCTGTCTACTGTTCGCACAATGGCTTTCTGAAGGGCATTAGAGACCTTATGCCTATGCACACATATACAGCACTCTCAGTGTTAATGATACTATGTGACTAAGACGATGTTTGCTTTGCTGTTTTAATATAGAATCCATGAACTGAATTCCTCTACTCACTCTTGCTCTTAGAGGTAATCTGGAGACTATTAGAATAGGCAGGTAGCATTAGAATGACTCAGGTGAACAAAAGGGTGAAAACCTTGCCATTCCTATTTTGTCTCCGGTATAAGAAAAAAAATTCAATTGACTTTATGTTTTCATTTATTCACTCCTATAATTTTTATCATACTCAAAGTAAACACCATGGAGCTCACAAGCACCTACAAGGCCATACAAATACAATCTCCCTTCTCTATCCGTATCCCCATCTCATCCTTGGTTCTTTGAACACACTTAGCATGTGCCCAACTCTTGTCCTTTACACCATGCTGTTCCCTTGCCTGGAACATTCTTCCCCCCTCTATGCATAGCTCTCTGCCTGACCTGTTTCAGAGCTCTGTTGAAGTGTCACTTTATTACTGTGGCCTTCACCAACCCCCAATTTAAAATATTTCCTCATCTACTTCTCCCAACCCCTATCCCGCATTTGCTTCAACACTTCCACCTGACACAACTTCATGTTTTGTTTATTTGTTTACTGTCTTTCTTCATTCACTAGAATATAAAGTCCAGAAAGGCATCCAGTTTTGTCTTATTTTGTTGACTGCTGTCTCCCCAGAGACATGAACATTGCCTGGCATTCAATGGGTACTCAAAAACTATTAAGTGAATGAATAAATTAATGAACTCAAAAGGATTTACTGAGCAATTACTATGTGCCAGCTATAGTAATAAGCTGAAGATACAATCAGAGAATTATAATACTGTTGATAAATTCTATGAAAAAGTTGTCATAAGGATGCTTTGGAGAACAAAAGACAGGGACCTAACTCTGTGATCAGGGGCACAGAGCTCTGAATTATGCAACGGGTGCAGGAGAGAGAACCAGAGAGCAAGAAGAAGGCCCCTTATAGTAACAGACAGGCAGAGGTGTGAAGTTGTAGAGGAAGGCTTATGTGGTAGACTACAACCATTCCCAAGGGTAGGACTCTTCTTAAAAGCTATGAAAAGCCATTGCAGGATACTTAACCAGAGGAAAGGAATGAACCCATCAGCTGTTTAAGAAGCTCACTCCATTAGCCTTTTAGGAAGCTTTAAGAAGTACAGAAAGGCTTAGAGGAAAGTAAAAGCTGAGTGGTCATTAGGTGGATATCCCATTAGCTAGGTGAGAGGGAAGAAGGCTTGAACAAGAGCACAGCAGTGTGGTTAAAGAAGTGGGCCAGACCAGACAGAAATTTTTAAGTATCTGATGGACCCAAAGCAGGAGGAGTTAAGGGTCACTCTCAGGCCTGACTAACATGCTTTTGGTAAGGACAGTCACCAACATGAGGACCATCATATTTCTTTAACTTACTTGCTCAATGTATGCTGAATACTGTATATAATCTTTAGAAATGGAATCTAGCAGGGGTGGGAAAACAGGAAAGAAAATCAAATGCACTGTGTAATTGCTTGCTTGTTTACAAGTTTTTATCTGAACTTTGTTTTGCATTGCTCTCCACGGTGTTTTCTGAAAGATAGAGAAAACTTTGCTATAAAGGCTTATCTGCAGATTAGTGATGTTGTTACCCCACACTTAAAGTTTTCAGTGACTCATTTGGCTTTTGTCTTTTGAATAAAGTTATGTCAATTATGCAAAATTCTTCAATGAAAAATTTATACATTTTGCATCATCCGGAACCTGTATTAAAATGAATGTATTTTAAGGTTCAAGCTATAGTTGACCTTTCTGGAATTAAGTTTAAAGAAAATATTTGCAAAATATACATCTGACAAAGGATTAATATCCAGAATATATAAGGAACTCAAACAACTTTACAAGAAGAAAACAAGCAACCCAATTAAAAAATGGGCAAAAGAGCTAAGTAGGCATTTCTCTAAGGAAGATATCCAAATGGCCAACAGACATATGAAAAAATGCTCAACATCACTCAGCATCCGGGAAATGCAATTCAAAACCACATTGAGATACCATCTAACCCCAGTTAGGATGGCTAAAATCCAAAAGACTATGAACGATAAATGCTGGCGAGGCTGCGGAGAAAAAGGAACTCTCATACATTGTTGGTGGGACTGCAAAATGGTGCAGCCTCTATGGAAAATGGTATGGAGGTTCCTTAAACAATTGCAAATAGATCTACCATACGACCCAGCCATCCCACTGTTGGGAATAT
Organism: Cynocephalus volans; assembly: GCF_027409185.1. Lineage (NCBI taxonomy): Eukaryota > Metazoa > Chordata > Mammalia > Dermoptera > Cynocephalidae > Cynocephalus > Cynocephalus volans. The sequence continues at coordinate 95,081,026 of NC_084468.1, read as the reverse complement.
ACCCAGAGGAATGGAAATCATCAAGTCGAAGGTATACCTGTTCCCCAATGTTCATCGCAGCACTGTTTACAATAGCCAAGAGTTGGAACCAGCCCAAATGCCCATCATCAGATGAGTGGATACGGAAAATGTGGTACATCTACACAATGGAATACTACTCAGCTATAAAAACGAATGAAATACTGCCATTTGCAACAACATGGATGGACCTTGAGAGAATTATATTAAGTGAAACAAGTCAGGCACAGAAAGAGAAATACCACATGTTCTCACTTATTGGAGGGAGCTAAAAATTAATATATAAATTCACACACACACATACACACACACACACAAACCGGGGGGGGGGGGAGAAGATATAACAACCACAATTATTTGAAGTTGATACAACAAACAAACAGAAAGGACATTGTTGGGGGGGAGGGGGGGAGGGAGAAGGGAGGGAGGTTTTGGTGATGGGGAGCATTAATCAGCTACAATGTATATCGACAAAATAAAATTAAAAAAAAAAAAAGAAATATAGCTTAATATGTTGAGATTCTATATATTACACAATTTTTAATCTTGAGACACATACAGAGAAATTATTTTGAAAAATTGAAGAGACAAGTTATTTCCATCTTAAATGGTTGTATGCAAAGGTATTTGTAAATGTAAATGTGCCTGCTAAGAAAATGTCTAAAAAAGAAACACTTCATTGATTATTAAAAATGGGCCAAAAAGATTGTGACTCTGTTTTGAAGAACTATTTGATCTAAACTTATTAAAGCGTGGGGATAATAATAAATTGTTTTAGAAATCTTGAACTACTAGAACAATTCACTTTAACTTTAGGTAAAATATGATCATTAGTTTGACTACTAAATACTGAATTTATGACATTTTAAAAAACTTATTTTAGTTGACACATTGTAATTGTACCATGAAGTACAAGCTGATGTTTTGATACATATATACGTTGTGTAATGATCAGATTAAGGTAGTTAATGTAACCATCATCTCATGCATTTATCATTTCTTTGTGGTGAAAACATTTAAAAGCCTTTCCACTAGCTATTATGTAATATACAAAACTTAACTTTTAACTGTAGTCCCCCTACTATGCAACAGAACACCAGAATTTATTCCTCCTAACTGTAATTTTGTACCTATTGGCCAGCCTCTGGTAACCACCCTTCTACTTTCTGTCTCTTTAATATCAACTTTTTTTTTTTTTTTTAAAGATTCCACATGTGAGTGAGATCATGTGATGTTTGTCTTTCTGTGCCTGGATTGCTTCACTTAACATAATGACATCCAAGTCCATTCACGTTGCCACAAATGACAAGATTTCATTCTTTTTAATGGATGAATAGTATTCCATTTTGTATCTATGCCAAAATTTTTTTTTTTATCCATTCATCCACTTTTTGGCACTTAGGTTGATTCGATATCTTGGCTATTATAAATTGTACTGCAAAATATTTGCATACTATATATCTGACGAGGGGTTAAAATCAAGAAAATATAGGGAGCTTAAATAACTAAGTAGCAAAAAAAAAAAAAAACCAATCCAGTTGAAAAATGGGCAAAGGATTGTAATAGACATTTCTCAAATAAGGACTTACAAATGGCCAACAGCATAGAAAAAATGCTCAGCATCACTAATCATCAGTGATATGCAAATCAAAACAATGAGATACTTCCTCACTTCAGTTAGAATGGCTATTTTGACATTTTTTTTAATCCAAGACATCATGCAGGCTGAAGGTATAAATAAGTTTAAGGAAGTTTAGATAAATTAATGTATAATTCTATGGTATTTGTCCATTACTTTATGAATTTATATTTGTACCAGAAACCACAAGACCAATCAAGTGTAGACATTGTAACCGACTGGTGGCAACATAGCTTAATTTCAAAGTCAATTTTTGATCAGGGAAACCTTAATTTGTAAGCTTAAATTGATTACCATGATGTCAGATATACAATGGGGTTACTAATCTAAGGAAACTCATACATATAACTAAAATCTTGCTCAGCGATATAACTGGTATATGTGAATTTGTATGTGTGTGCATGTGTGTGTGTGTTTGTACTTATTCAGTTGTATGCCTGTGCCTTGCATTTAACTCTGCTTTACTCCCAGCTCTCTCTCAGTAATGGATGACACTCTCCTTGGCTCCCTACCATTTTTCCTCCCAGTGAGATCAAAGAAGTATATGCACATTTTTGGTAGCTGAGAATACAGTATATCCTTGGCAGCATAGGTATAAATAATCTATAAGATATGTATTTACAACTCAAAATTAGTCTTAAATCTTAAAAACTTTTTATTTTTGAAATTTGTCAAAAACAGCAGTAGTTTCCTAACAGTGAAGAAAAATATTATTTTCTTTCTAGCCATCCTTTGACTTTCATTAAATATTTTGTTAAAACATACAACTAATATAGTTTTATGAATTTCAGAATTGTATTTAGTCTTTCTAAGTCACTGACTTGATGTGGTCATGCAACAGAGGCCAATTTAGAAAATACCAGATATTTTACTCTCCAGTTAAAATATTTGATGTAAAATGTGCTCTTATTTTCATTTTAAAATATTTCCTTCCAGGGTTATACATCACTATAATGAAATATACAATTTTAGTGAACAATATTTTTTCAAGTGGCAAAGTTAGGTTTACAGTGGGAAATAAACCTTTGTGAATAGAACATATACATTCTTAGTCTAAACACTGAATTAATGCACTCCTTGTTATATGATTTCCTTTCTAACATCAACATTTTAAGTAAAATACTCGAGAGACGCATGAGAAAATGGAATCCTAGACAATGATAAAACCCAAGTCTTTCTTCATTCTCAGATCCCCTATCACCACAACCTCCAAGCTCTGCCTTTCTTTAGCATTAACATTTACTTCCCAAACAACTTACCCAAGTGGGGAAATGATTAAACATGTTTATATGCTAAGGGGAAGGAACTAGTGGAGAAGGGGAGTCTCTGATACAGATGGAGGGGTAATTGATTGAAAAAGATCCCTGAGGACAGAGGCAAGGATGGATTCCAGAGTCTACCGGATGAATTTGCTTTGTATAGGAGGAAGAACTTTTCTGCACTGATACTGGAAAAAGGTCCACATGGGTTTGGGCTGATGAGAGACATGATGTTGAGGGAATTTACACCTGATGGTCTATTTTCTCTGCAAAATCTATGACAGGGAGAATTTTAAATAGAGGAAGTGAGATGAGTGGAGAGAATGTCTGATCACACAGATATGTCAGAAAACAAACTCATTAAAAAGTTGGTTGGTTGAGTAAATCAAGTAGGAATATAAAAAGGTGGTATTGCACAGTGCACTTACGATAACCTAAAGTCGATTATATGAGGAAATTGTTAGTGTTCCTGTGAGGATTACAAAATACCTTTTGGGGAACAGGTTCTCTGTTCCTAAACATTGTGTATTTTTAATTAAAAGGAAAAAAAAAAAAGAATGCATGACCAATTCTTTCTCTAATGACCACCCTTGTACTTTATTTGATGTTACAAAATATGAATGCAAAATGCTGATCAACTGAAATGTCACACATTGAAAATAAACTAGCTGTTAAATGTAATGGAATAAAGAGCTTTTGATGTGAAATGATAGAGTGTCTATAACTTTGCTAAAATATACTGAAATTAAATATATTTTTGAAAAAACTGGAAGAAGGTGCTTAATATTTTTATTTCAAAATAGACAATGATTAGTGGGAAATACAGCTGTACCTCTTTGTGCTCTTTTCCACTGTCCCAAAGCCTTGCCTTGCCTTGCTCTAAGTAAAGCCAACAGAGTTCCAACACTGACCTTGTGGTTGTGAAAAACTGCCAAATCTCAAAACTGCCTCATTTCCATTTTCTGTGTAAATATTTTCATTTATCTCACTAAATACCATATTTTGCCTCTCCCTACCAACCCGCCCCCCGCCCCCCCCCCAAGTATCATAGTCTAAGCAACAGCTGACAGCATCTCTTATTCCCTTTTGTGGTACACACTAGGTGCCACAGTTGACCTTGGCCTCTGCTAGTTTGTAAACAAGGTTTTATGTGGGTCAATTGACCAATATTTCCTAAGAGAAGAAATAAAATAAAACATTTCTCTTTGTAATGCTATTGAATTCTTTCCTTTGCAAATCTGCTTACTGAAGTTTTGCAGATGAAGGAGTCATATAATGTGTCCATTTGCTGGGGAACTGCACTGCATTTTAGCTGCTTCTAGAAACAGTATCTCCGGCCTTCTAAATGAGATTGATGTGATAGATTTGCAGGTACTTGAAGAAACACATGTGCTGGAACAGCAAAGTTCTTTTTTGTTTTTGTTTTTTTCTAAGGAAATATCAGAATCCTACGGCATATTCTTAATATTCTTCTAAAAAGAATGAGAGAAGAAAAGACATGTTTTGTACTTCCATCTGAAACTTTTCATTGTTCCTTGATGTACAAAACATCAGCATATTTCAGTATAGCAAAGAGAACCTTATGGAATAGGACAGTTTTATTTGGTCGTCTAAGCTTAAATGGCTACAGTATTATGTTAATTGATTTTTTTCCCCTCTCTTTTAGGGTCCTCTGGGGCCTCCAGGGCAAAAGGTAGAGTATAAGCAACAATACTGTGAAAGTAATCATACTCCCATTGCCTAACGGTGAGCAGGAGAGGTGAATGGCATTAGCTACTGTAAGCCGTTGCTGAAGCAGTTAGTCTGGTTTGTACATTCTGCTTTCTAAAACTGCAGTCATATGATGTGAGCTAATATAGATTTCTAATTGACTCTATTACAGAAAATTCAATAAATCCAGAGCAGACTGTTTTTAAGCTGTCTGCCAAACTTAGAGGTTATTGAAAATTTTAATTCAAATACTGGTTAAATATTGTGACAAAACTTACAGTATAAAGAATCATATGACATTGCAAATTAAATGCCTGGCCTTGCTCAAATATATGATTGCCAAATGGCCACAGAACTGACCAGAACAAAAGATGTGTTGGTTGTTGGTTCATCACATTTGAGTGACGCACTATTGTCCTCCTTTGTGGATGTAACCTGAAAAGTGACTTCCTGATGGTCGTTTCAGTGTTATCCACAGTCGTCAGAATTGACCATTATATTAGGGAGAAATTGGTAAAGGGCCACAAAGAATGTTTATATTGTGCAATGATAAAATAAAAATAAATAAGTTCTCTTCACATTAAAAAAAAAATTGACCATCACATTCTGATGGAGAGGATCTAGGATTTCAAAAATTACACCTATACTACAGTAGTAAATATATCAGGAGTAGGTTGTTGGACCTTTGCTAACAAAATACACTGAGTCCCCATTCCCTGCTAACCTCCCACCCCAAGGTGATGACGGGAAAGGGATATTTAACCTGCAGAAAACTAAGTAAAACAATTGTGTTATAACAAGTGGAAAAGTGATTATTCTTTATCTTTGGAATCCATCAAAGATAGAGACTTTTTATCTTCCAAGCACTGGGCATTTGGCATCTGTTGAAACATAATCCTACAAACCAAGCAAAAGCCAATGAGTTGTGAGACAACTTGTGTATAAGAACACTTTGTCTCTCGCAATAATGTCTCTGTTAAGCATGGTGTGAAATTGTAAAGCTACCCTAATCCACATTCGACCAGGATAAAATTACTGCTTCAGGCTTCAGAAAGTCCTTTAATAACCCACTCAATATAATCACTGAACACGCTAAGGAACTTTGTGTGTAAGAACTCAATTTGTCTTTATTGTAATTACTGAGTTTTTTTGTGGTCTATTTTTTTTAAAGCATTTTAGGTTTACAATTATTATTTTTTTCTTTTTTTTTTTTTTTTGTCGTTTTTTCGTGACCGGCACTCAGCCAGTGAGTGCACCGGTCAGTCCTATATAGGATCCGAACCCGCGGCGGGAGGGTCGCCGCGCTCCCAGCGCAGCACTCTACCAGGTGCGCCACGGGCTCGGCCCTACAATTATTATTTTTAAAAACCCTTTTCCCATTATTAATAAAGAAATTTAATATCATACATCTACTAAGAAAAATCTGCTTTCTAGTTCTAGACAAAGAATAAGCACATTGTATTTAAAAATGGTTTCTCCAGAGCCTAACAGGGAGGTTTAATAGAGGGAAATGACATCACTATTTGAAAATATTTGCTAATGTTTCTCTATCCAGTTTAATGTTATGGATTTTCTTGGGTAATAATTAGCTCTCTTATTCTCTGCTCACCCCATCTATGTCCAGCCATTCATAATCACCCCAGTATGCACGTGATCATGTATGCTCATGCATGAACGAACACACACACGCACGCACGCACGCATCCCTTGAAGTTTTTTGTAATGAAGTTGTGTTGTTCCTGGTCGGTGAATATCATTTGTGACATGTTTTTAAGTCTGCTCTGGAAGACATATTCACACTCACGTGGGTTAAACATACTCTCTAAAAGAACAGGAGGAAAATGCTTCAAATACAATAAATTTGAGTTTGCAACGTGAGTTCCTTATTTAATTATGGAACAAGTGATTGTTATTTTAATTACCTTTTGTTTGTGGTATTTAAACTCATAAAATTCAAGTGTTATTGCTACTGCTAGGCTTTTTCCAGATGGAACTAAACCTATTTATTTCTTAAGAACACCAAAATTTAGAGCCATGTGGTCTTTATGGATATGGATCTCAACTAATGATGTAAATTTCTTTAAAATCATATTAGGGTTAAGAGGATATTTAGAAACAAGGTTAAATTTTAACTCTGTAGTTTCTAGGGAAGCTTGAGGAATCTGTCTACATTATTATATGTTTGAACACAGTGGATAAGGTCTGAAAATCATAACCTCCCAGACATGTTTTAGCAAGGTAGTTATGGCTGATATAACTAATACAATATAAATTGAGAACTGAAATATTGTGTGATTATCATATCAACTTAATTTAATCATGTGTCTTCCTAGGGTTCTTTTGGAGCACCAGGAATTCCAGGGATGAATGGGCAAAAGGTGAGTCTTATAAAATATAGTATTTTAAAAATAATTTGGTGAGTATTAAAATTACAAAATTATTCTAGTCAGCAATATTAATAAGTCTATATGCTTATAAAAACACTGCATATACTTTTGAAATACAGAAAAATTACAAAAATGATCAAAGTCTAATTTTTAAAGATGCATTAGTCAAAAACTTCAAAAATTTTCTGTTGTATTTTGGATTTATTACCTTTTGATAAATTATTTATGTGATACAACTGTATCTTTCTTATAGGTGTATATGGAGTAGGGAAAATGCTATATTTAACATTCATCGTGATAAACTAAATGTACTCTAGTTTATTGTTGTTATGGTAAAACTAACATGTATTTATTTCATTGGGTAAAAAAAGTTATTCTCACAGAGCGGTCCTATTAAAACCTACTGAATCTAGAAGAAATCTCATTTTACTATCAAGCAAAGTTAGGAGTTAAATGGACTTGCCAAGCTCTGGTACTACACTTTTATTTTATCGCTAATAGTGAGGAAAAAAATAAAGTTAAAAAAACAAAAACAAAACTCTGCATTCATACATCTATGCGCATATGTATTTTTACTCTTGTAACATGCTTACTAGCATCTAGCATTATCTTGCAGATAGGTATGGTATTCAGTGCTCCCCAACATGCTTGACCAACTCTTCAATTTGGAACCTCTCCAGAGACCAGGAAAGCCATTGTGGCAGCTAACAAAACCCATTGCTGGGCCAGTCTACCAGGGCCCAGGGAGCTGAGCTAGGAATTTTCTTGTCTCCTTCAGAGCTCTTAGCCTGGCCCTATGAATTCCTGTGCCCCAGGATCTTGTCTTCCCAGAGTATTTTAAATCCATGTGCCCTGGGCCACATTCTGAAATCATAAGGAAACCAACCCTTATAGGCAGAATAAACCTCCTCATGACCTTTTCCATCTTGTCCATCTTTTCTTCTCTATCAATAAGACATAAACAACCACGGTTTTAAACCTCCTGACTAAGAGCATGAGTCTACCACTTGGAAGCTGTGTGAATTTTGACAAAGCCCTTGAATTCTCTGGCCTCCATTTCCTCATCTGTAGAAAGGATACAACATCCGTTTCTACCTAATAGGATCCATGTGAGGATGAAATGAATAAATAGATGGACAGCTCTTGCAACAGTGTTTGATATTACTATTAAACTTTTCCTTCATTTCATTTCAGTGAAATTCTGGAGATTTGATTAATCTGTATTTTAAAATAGGCACTCTGTTTCCAGAATTACTCAGTTCCGAAGTGAAATTAATGTTCTCAGTCAAGGCTTATGGTATCCCTTAGTCCCTAAACCGAATACTGCACACTCGTCAGTAGTTACCTACCCATGCCTCAGCTCCATTTCCCACTTAGTAAAATGCATATCCATTTGCTTCACAAATTCTGGTAAAGACAGAAGATTAACTTTCTACTTAGAACATTGCAGATCATGGAGGGAAATGTAAGCAAATATTTGAAAGTGTATTTATTCTAAGACAGATTTGAAAAACATATAACTCAAGATAATATTTAGAAAGAACAAAATATGGATATAGCGTAAGTGGTGTGTTTAACACTGGTGAAAAACAAAACTTGTGTGCCTGAGATTAATTTCACTTTTTCTTCTTTGTTTCTTTTCTATTTTCAACTTTGAGACAATCATAAAAATTTACAGAAACCTTTAACCTGAAACAAAACAACTTTAAAACTGTCACATACACTCTTTTGAAGACTGTGAATTCTTTATTTTTGCAAAGGAAATATGCAATTTCCTTAGCAAGAGAAAGGAATGTGACATTTTCTTGTCCTAGTCACCAAGTTTAAACTGGATTTCAGGGAAATAGACAGTTAATATTTGCAGTTTTATGTCTTGTTATACATCTTTGTGACATTTTTAAAGTGTTTTCTATAAAACCTAGGGAAACTAAATGATTTCACGCTTTTATAAAGGAATTAGCAAAATGTAGTATAAGTTTGTTTTTTCTGCTCCATAGAATTGAATCCAAAACTTTGTGTATGAAGCTTCCATTAATCCTAGTAATTACTTAACATTTGTAATATTTGCTATATCATATTTAGAAAAATAAAGTACAAAAAACATGAGTCTCCTTCACTGAGACAGTAGGTCATTCGGACAGTGAAAACAAAGTCGGCAAGAGAGTAATAATTCTATACTTAAAGCATATGAAATGTGTCTTGAACTTCTAGAATTTGTTTTCTAAGACAGCTTGCAATGACATAATAATTTTTTTTTCAGAAAAGCACCTCAGTGTCCTTAAACTGTCTTGAAGAAACATTTTCTTCCACGTTACAAATTCATTTTTTTCAAAAAAAGTCCTTTTGATGCTTAGGAAATAGTTTTCAGGCAACGGTTAAGGGAGGATATCATTTCTTAGCCATCAGAAACATAGCAAATAACAACACGGAAATAAAACTTCTTTCTCTTATGTTTGAAAAAGAAATAAAAGTAAACTATTTAAAGAAAATACTTTGTTTTCCACTAGAACATTTTCCATCCATTCAGATTGGCCTTGACCGGTAAATGTGGTAGTGACATTTTTTTACACTTATTTTTCTTTAAATTTTGATCACCTTGATTACTAATATGAATACCTCTTATTTTTATGATGGTCTTCCACTTCTTCAGATTTTATTAGGAAAAGCGTTCATAAGTTATAAGTTGGCATTAAACTCAGTGTAGCTCCTCTGGCATCACAATCTGTGAAGGGCAGCTAAGCATCCTTCTGTGGGAAGTGGGAGGCTGTGCGGTGCAGAGGAGAGAGTGTGGTCCCTGCAGCCAGAGATTGCCTTGTGTCCTCGTTTGGGCAAGTTACTTCACCTTTCTAAGGCTCTGGTGTGAAATATAGCGACAGACTGTGCAGTAGCAACCAGAGACAAGATATCTAAAGGGAATGTTCTGTAACGGATGCTCAACAAATGTTGTCATGTATGTGTGGTTTAAGAGTTTAAGCAAGTAAGTCCTAGGTTTACACTCAAACAGGGAACAGAAGCCGGTTGAATTCCTCAAAGGGAGAAAATGAATATGCAAAGTTACATGTGAAGGTAGAATGTTTCTCTGTCCCCTGGGTCTCCTCCCTACCCTGCTCCTCGGGTAGACCGAGCATTTGCAATGTTGGTAGTGTACATATGGGAAAGAGAAAGACGTATCTCATATTATTTCGAAAGCACAGTCACCAATGGGGCACTGTCCAGTGTCAGGATACTCTGTTCTTTCTCCTACAGTGTAGCCTTTGAAGGGTCCTTTTCTTCTCTGGGCTCAAAGGGGCTTCATTTGTTAAGAGATAGGAGGGGCCGAGAGGAGCGGCTGTACCAACTTATCTCCAAGTCTCTCAATGATACTATGAGTCCACAAAAAGTCTACCCAGTTTTGTTTCCAATTCAGGCAGCTTCTAGCATCCTGTTTCTAATTTTCAAAGCTGTTGTTTCCATAATTTGACTTGTTTCCACCAGCCAAAGCAATGAGAGCAGATTTAATGGAAAAATCCTACCTAAAAATGTGAAATGTTGCCTCCTCTTCTCTAGTTGATTGTATTGGATAAAAAAATAATTTTTGTAATTCTCATAAATAGATCTTGTTGGTTTAAAAGTATAATTACCATTTTATTTTTGCTCCACGATCTATTCTTCCCCCCAACACACATGTGCACATTGGAGAAGTGTGGGCTATTTAAAATAATTTTGTGGTAGAACCATTTTTTAAACTGAAGAAATCTTTGGCAAAATAAACTGCTCTCTTCAATTTTTTGTTTGTATATTTATGTCAGTTCTTCATAAATCTGAACTCTTAATAGGTGTTCTTATAACCCTGTATTTTTTCCCACTCTTTCCACATTTTCACCTTAATTACATCCATAAGAATAAATTGTCCTAAGGACAATTCATTTGAATAGCATTTAGTGCCTGGCACCATGCAAATGCCATGGAAGAGGAGAGCTGGGGACAGACGCAGGGTACAGGAAAAGTCTAATTTATTCAGCTCTTAGTTCACATCCTTCTCTCTATATCACTATGAAAATAATGTTAAAGATTTTCAGAATTAAAAAAAATTATTTTGTCTATGTACACAAGCTAGAATTTTTCTGAGGCCTCAGAGTCATAGGGTTAGGGTTAAGGTTAGGGTTAGGGTTAAGGTTAGGGAGAAGAGGAGTAGGAAGGTGAGACAGCAGTGGGAGAAAGGAGAAGCCAGTAGGTGAAGACAGAAGGTGCTACATGCTCTGTGATGCGGCACCTTCTCTGGAACACCAAATAGTCAACCCAGAACTCACGAAGTGCCTGGAGAGAGTGGGATCTTTTCTTGAAGCCACTGGTGAAGAACTGGTCAATGAATCTGAATTGGTCTGGAGCAAACCAGAGATGACATGTATAGAAGCAAGAACTTGAGCAGCAAGGCCTGGAAAGCAGGTCTTAGACTTCCATAGCCTGTGAAGTTTGGTCTGGAGCAAAATTTAATTAGATCTCTGAGGAGACAGGAACTACTAGGTGACATCTTTAGTCCAACAACAACAAATAATAATAATGATGAATCTTACTCCTTTAGAGTGCAGAGAAAGCAAACATTTAATCCAGCCCCGCACAGTTCACAGAAGAAAATCTAAGCCGCACAGAAGTGCAAGCAACCTGCCCTGTGTCACAGGACCAGAAGTGGAAAATCTGGGATTACACTGGATGCTTCCTAAAGCACTTGGCTATCTTATGCTCAAATTAAACAGAAAAGGAGCATGATAAAATTGAATGAGTTTTTTAGACACAGGCTGCTGGCATAGAAGAAACATAGGATGGGGAATCAGGAGACCTGGGTTCTGATTGCCCCTCTGCCTCTTCGCAGCTGTTTGTCTCTGGAAAAGTTACTTTCCCCCTCTGAATGTGTACTTTTGTCTGTGAAGAATGACTGGCTTGGTTCTTTTCAGTTAAAATATTTCACTATTTTGCAAAGCTTATGCTGATTGGAAAGCAGATGTCAGACTGAGATCATGAGGTAAATGATGACACTGGTGTAAACTCCGAAAGCGTCTTGTGGGAACTTGAGATCACATGATAATTTATAGAACCAGCATCGCCCCAGCTACTCCTCATCCTTCAACTGAGACACATGGAGTGAGGGAGGGAGCGGACACCCAAGTATACGGAAATGTTGATAACGGCCCCAGAGGCCTAATTGTTGGAGCCTTTAGCCCCATCAGAAACCGCTCTTCCCCTGACAAAGTACTGGAAGGGCCAGGGTTTTCCTCGGAAGCTGTTAAGGTTCTCCTCATTCCTGGCACCCTGCCCTTTACGCCACCCTACACTGGGCCTCTGTTCTTCAGTCCTCGTGTTTTAGCCCTACCTGGGCATGTCTTGGAGGTGTGCCACTGCTGGGTTAACATCTCTCCTGTCTTTTTCCTGGGTTTCTTTTCTTTTTATCAGTTCCCTTGCGGTAGCTGAGACAAAGAGCCATCTCTTGCCTGCACAGTTATAGATATTTTCTAACCTCCCAAGCGTGCACCCTTGCTGTCTCAGTCTCTTACCCAGCCTGTGTAGAGCTTCATGTCCATATGTGGGCTTCCTGCATTTGTTTCTCCTGTATTCACTCATTTTTTGACATCTATGTATTGAACAATTATGAGTATGGCTTCGAGGCACTATGTGAGTGTGGTGAGCAAAACAGATGAAGTTCTATGCTCAAGCAACTTGTGGTCTAGGGATGGGGGTGCTGTAGGGGTGCGAAGTAGGGTTGTCAAATAAAATACAGGATGCCCAATTAAGTTTGACTTTTAGACCAACAGAATTTTTAATATGACTATATCCCATTCAATATTTGGGATATACTTAATTTAGAAATTATTTATTATTTATTTGAAATTTAAATTTAACTGAGTGTGCCATATTTTTACATGCCAAAGCTGGCAATCCTAATGAGAGAGACTGAAAAGAAAACAAAGAATCATATCTTAGGGTACTGTTAGTGCATTACAGAAAATAAAGTCCTGGGCATAGGGAATCGTGGTGTGGTGGTGGTGATGGGGATTCAGGGACATTCCCTATAATAAGGGAACACTTGAGCTGAGGCTGAAGGAGCTGAGATAGTAATCCCATGGCTATCTGGGAGGGGAGCATAGGAGGTCCTTACAGAGGACACAAGTGCAGAGGCCCTGGGCAGGATCCTGCTTAGCATGTTGGACCGAGGGAGTTAGTATGGTTGGCAGGAGTGTGAGAGGAATAGCAGAAGGGAGGGCAGAGAAGCAGCAGGGTCCAGATCATGAGAGGCCTGGGGGCCATTGCAAGGATCTGGGTTCTTATTCTGAGTGAGGTGGCACTACCTTGGAGAGAACTGAGGGAAGGGGCTATATGCTTGACTCGTTTTTAAGAGAACGTTGTGGGCAGGTGGGTGGAAGGAGCTCAGTTAGTTGGTCCCTGGAGTAATTCTCTAACCCCTAGCTGACTGTACCATGTCACATGCAAGGCCTTGTTCTTCCTGACCCTCCAATAGCCACCATACCCAGAACCAGAGCTTTCTTCTGCTTCTTTCAACCCCCACACACTACCCTAATTTGGCAGAGCTCTGTATTGGATTTTAACTCCATATGCAATGAAATGTTCATTCTGAAGTCTCACCGTATGTTGACTTGCTTTAATACTGATTGTACTTCTTCCCTCCTTTTAAAGGCTCTTGCTTTATCATGTCTTCTAATAATTAAAGAATTTTATAGTTTAAGCCAATGCTTAACAGAAATATAATGTGAGCCTGAAATATAGCTGCATATGTAATTTTATTTATTTTTTTTTACATATGTAATTTTAAATTTTCTGCTGGCCACAATGAAAAAAAGTAAAAAGAAGCAAGTAATATTAATTTTAATATTTTATTTAAATCAATATATGTTCAAAATTATCATCTGAGCATCATGTGAATTAATATTTCAAGATTAATAGATTACATTATTAATGAGATTTTACATTTTTTTCCCTACTAAGTCTTCAAAATTTTACACTTATGTCATGTTTCAATTAGGACTGGCCACACTCCCACTGCCCTGCAGCCACCTGTGGCCGTGGTACCGCACTGGACAGCACTCTGCACTAAGAATCACTGTCAGGAAGAAAGGCTCAGTGCACCCAGAGTTTGAGAGAGGTATCAGTGACCAGCACTGCCCATTTTAGTCTTCTTTTTACTACACACACACACACACCCACCCACCCACCCACCCACGCCAACTTCAGAGGTGGGAGAACAACCTTAAGGCTGATGCTATGTTGTGCCCAACATCACTGTCTCTGTGCAGTGCTGGTCCATGTTTCTTGAAGTTATTTTCCTCTTCTGTTTGGATGAGTTCTTTCTGAAATAACAGTACTGAAAAGAAATAAATCTCTTTTGACAAGATGAATGTAAGATTTTGTTATGCTAAAAATCTAAAGCTACGACTCATTTTAAATCCCCATTGTCTGAATGGAAAACTATTGCGATTGAAGTGGTGGCAGACAGTATTACTGCTAAATGACCTATTTCCCTTTAGCGCTCGATCTTCATAAGAAAACTGCATTCCTTTCTATCTTTAAGTACTTTTTCAAGTTGTCCTTGAACAGCAATACGTGAAATAGTTATAATAGTCTTGTGTGATGTTTTACATTAGAATTCTAAAGAGTATTTGGCTTTAATTGAAAGTAGCAAGCCATCCTTCTTAAAAGTCAGTCCAACTATTTTCAGCTTAAATATGGAAATGGCCATTTGGGAGTAATATGCTGGGAATAGCCTTAAAATGTAAAGTATAGTAGAGAGCCCCATCAATCTACCTGTAGTTAAGATGTTAGATGCTGGTTTTCTTTATTACCATCTGTAGAACATATTCAGTGTTTGTAAATAGGAAATGAATTCAGAAATAGATGGGTAGATTATCCAACAGACATAAGACTAGCTCCCCCCTCCACACAAACACACATACACACACACAACCTAATTCCCATTTCTTTGTATCTTTCTGATGTATTTTTCTGTAATGTGTACACTTTTACTGTTATGTTGTAGTATAATATCATTGTAACTTTATTTGAAGAGGCCTCATGATAATTTTTGTCCTCATGTATTGAAATATATTAATATACTGTATGACATATGGTTCATTCCTCATTAAGACTTCTCTAACTTCTGCTTATTATGCCTCTTTACTTCATGAAATGCAAGAAAACTTTTCTCAAAAAAAACCCAAGTTCTATGAACTCAATTAGATGCATCCTTATTATGTATAGATCTTTTTTTCCCCACTCAAAAATAAGCCCTTTGGGCACAGGCACCTGTCATGTCTATTTCGTCTTTATGTCTATCCCATGAAACACTCAGCCCAGACTAAAACAAACAATAAAATTTCACCAAATGTTAGTTGAATGAATTAATGCTTTACAGATTCCATACCTTGGCTTTGGTACACAGAGTTGTACAGTATTTTATGTTAAAAATAAAAGCATTTTATCTTTAACATTCCTTTCATACAACCTGGAAAACTAGGTTTGGACAATAACAGAATGCTCCATAGCCCCCTAATCTAAATTTGAAAATATTTTTCTTTATGTAACTTATTAGAAAGGTAAAATGCTGCGAGTCATTTTTCCTTCTTTTCACCCTTCCTTGATTCATTCAGGAAACAGCTTTATTCACTTTTCAGCTTTAAAATTTTGTGAATATCTATTTAAAATATAAACACATAAGAAAATATTTAACCTTACAAGTGAAAAAGAAATATAAAATTGAATGACAGAAGGCTCTTGTTTGTGCTTATTAAAATGGCCACAAAAATAATTGCAATTGTGATTTCCAATGCTGATGAAGTTGTGAAAAAGTAACACAGAGCTGATGCCTATAAAAGCAAATAAAACCCAGACCCCTTTTAGAAAGCAATTTAGAAATATGCAG
This sequence comes from Cynocephalus volans, assembly GCF_027409185.1. NCBI lineage: Eukaryota > Metazoa > Chordata > Mammalia > Dermoptera > Cynocephalidae > Cynocephalus > Cynocephalus volans. The sequence goes on along the minus strand of NC_084468.1, from coordinate 95,065,108 downwards.
TTAGAGCCATAAAATGTTTCCATTGACTAATAAAACAAGTCCAGGGAATTTATCATAATTAAATAACTTGACAGAAAAATATGAGTATATTTGCAGAATTATTTTAGTTTGTTTTTTAATAGCAAAAATTGGAAGCAACCTGGGTATTCAACAATAGGGAACTGATTGAATGATCACAACTGACTTTAATAAATGATAACCAAATTATTCACAAAACAATTATGAATACTATATGAAAACAAATGTGTGGTAAAAGGATAAAAAAAAAATCAGAACATCAAACTATGTAATATGCTTACAATAGCTTGAAAATATGTAAGCCTAAGTAAAAAAGACTAGAAAGACACAGGACAAAATGAAGACAATTATTTCAGAGTGATGGAATTACAGGTGCAAGTTTCTCGTTGCCTTTTATGTTAAAGATGATTTTAACAATATATAAAGTCAAAGAAAAAAGGGATCAATTTTAGTCCCTCGATGTTCATATATTAAGGAGAAATGTTATGCAGATACCTAAGCAACGTTTCTCTTCCTTGCTTCAAAATCTCAGCATGAATTTTGTCCGGTTCCAGGGGCTTAACCATTTTTTAAAAAATAACTCTGGCTACCATGGTTATTCTTTGAAAGCCTAAACAGAGTTTGTATTGTTCCCTGGCAGCATCTCTTATTTGCATTAAACCATGAGTTATGATATTAGCACATCCTGTTGTGGATTCTTTGAAGAAGCAGACTCAATAGCTCTTTTTCTGGTTGCACAGTAAATGATAGTCCTCTTTCAGGATGTATTTTATTTCCGAGTTCTCATCTTTTGTTATGTACAAATGGCATATCAAAATTTTCCCATAATGGCATCATTATTCTGAGTCAACATTTTTATAATTTTACCAAGGAAAGTGCAAGACTTACAATTATAGTATCACTTTATACAGGAAGCAGAATGTCTTCCAGAAGGTTAAGACTTTAACAATTATATTAATCCAGTATAATAGTAAAACACTTCTTGCTGTTCTGGAAAGACACCACGAGTTTCACAATTTTTAGTGTATCTGTTATATGTAAATCATCTTTATGTAAGATACATATTTAATTCATGTTTCTATACATTCTGGAATGTTATTAATAAATGGGATATATAAACCAAGTGATAATGAAGATAGAAATATTCATCATCTACTCTTCCCGAATTTCTAGACACATTCATTCATTCATCAGTGTAACACAGTGTTAAGAGCACAACCTCTTAAGCCAGATCATCAGAGTTCAAATCTTGACTATAGCTGTGTAAATCTGGACAAATTACTTATCTGTGCCTTTGTTTCTTCACCTATTAAAATGGAGATAAAAATAGTACTTACCTCATAGAGGTTTGTGAGAATTAAATGAGTTAATAAATGTAAAGATCCTGATACTTAGGAAATGTTATTATTATTATTGTTAACGTACATGTTTTTGAAGGTGAGTATGCCAACTTATTTGTTTATTCCTTTTTGGCGGCTGGCCAGTACGGGGATCTGAGCCCTTGACCTTGTTGTTCTCAGTACCACACTCTCCCAAGCGAGCTTACAGGCCAGCCCTGAGAATGTGAATATTAAAATGGCACAATTCCTGCTCTCCAGATGATGTAGAAAACATTCTTAAAAATCAATTAGTTTGTGGTGAAACTAAAACTGCTCTAAAAATAGTCTATTTTTTAAAAATTAAGAAGCAACTTTACTACTTTCAGTGGGAAGAAGAAAGTTGTCCAGTAGTTGAAGCACATAGTAAAGGGCTTTGGGAATGTTTTTAAGTGAGAATAAAAATTCCAGTTGATATAAGTTTGAGCTACATGGAAGCATAAAGGGACAGGGTATCTTTCCTTTGCTTCTGGACATTTCAAGCGGCTTTTCCTCTTTGGAAAACAGTAGCTGTTTCAGAGACTAGAAAGACTGGTATACGTACATCATCCTCTTTCTAAGTTGGGAACATTTTCTATCCTAGTAGCCATGATCTTTTCCCCCAAGTCCTGTTATTCAATATGACAATGAGAGCTATAAATCTGAGTGTTCTATTCTAATTATTTTTATAATCAAGTTGGAGGGTTATCTCCTCTAGTGATCTATGTAATGCATTCATTTTGTCTATTTTTCTTAGTAATATTTATTTTTTATTTTGAGGGTGAGCCCGGGTTACCTGGAACAGTGGGACAGAATGGAATACCAGGGCCAAAGGTTAGTACAAATAAAGCTAAGCTGAGTAATTTGACACATGAATTTCCTGAAATTGCAAGCTCTTACAATTTTTTTTTTTATAACCCACTGGTTGCACTTGGACGGAATTTTTTGTCAATAGCATAATATGCTGCAGCATAGAACTTGGTGACTAATGAATAAATTACATTTGTGAATCTCATTAGCATTTACAATACAGAAAAACAAATAGGATATAATTGTCTAAAATCTTTATTCTAGGATACTTAAGTAACATGAGAAAGCTCATGATTCAAATATTACCAGTGTCATTTTGCCACTTAATGAGCACATAAAAACGTAAGTCATGTCTAAAGTTTGCACATCTACAAGACTTACTAAGGATGATGTTCAGAGTGCCACTATGGCTTTTCCTCAAGATTTTGCCACCTTCAACTCTGATACAACATAACCAGTTAGTCAGATGAAGAGCAGAATAAAGATGTTTAAAATTTAAAAATGGATGTAGTCTGAATTACTAAATAAGGAAAAAATGTAATGATTTTGGGTTTTTTTGGATTGCAAGTTTTCTTTGTTTCTTGAAGAACAAAAGAATCTGTTAAATATAAGAAGATTGGTGACAGTTTAGTTTAAACCAAAGAGGCAGACAAATCCCAACTCCTTTGATGAGGGAACATCCCTTGAAGTACAAAACTAATGTTTAATCCCATCAGCTGTGCTGGTGTGTATCCATACCCACAGATGCCTGTCAGCTGATTTTACAGATCACATTGCTATTGACAGGCGCCTAGGACAAATGTAACATTTATAGACCTGTCCTTTGTCCTGCAGGAGAGGAAAGAAAATATTCCTTCTGGGACTATAGCCATTTTCCTGTCTTCTTCTCTTTCTTGCTCCATGCTAAAAAGCCAAATGATAGGACTTAATGCTTAATGCATGTTCACAATGCTATTCTTGTGTTGCCTGGCAACCATCAGGATGGATGGTTATGCAGTCAAGGTGTCCAGAAATTCATAAAGCCAAAGGGTCAGGATGAGTTCCAGGGAATAAAAAGATTCTTGCCTTCAAACTGACTTCTAGAGTGAGTTATCATTTTTTTTGTAAACCACAATAATTGCCTTATACCATCTTTTTTAAAAAGCAGTCTGATCTTATAGCAACACTCACTCAAGCTTTTCATAGGGAAATATTATCATAATGTATATGATTTACTTTAGAACTTTCTCACTCTATTTCCTGTCCTTTCCTGGGAAAAATGAAAATAAGATTCTCTTCAGAGCATCCTTTTGAATTTGAATCCTCGTGCTATCCTGGTCATCATTTTGAGTAAGGGCATTTCTACTGAACAGACTTAAATTCTGTCCCTTCTAGTGTCTTTCCTGAAGGTACGAATGCCTCCTGAAATATACCTGATCTGGAACATACTGACTATCAGCACTTAAAGAGAGTTCATGACATTGTGAAGGGGTCCAAACTCAGGACTGAGTGTTTATGATTGTGTTTGGGGAAGATGGACTGGGGAACTACACTCCAGACCTCTGAAATAATCCATGCACCAGGGGATGCTTTGAATAAGAGGGTTGGTGGAAGGACAAGCTAGTCCAATTTGGGCAGAATAAAAAGTAATAGACTAAAAAGCCTCTCAAGATATTGAATTATCACACTATTGTTCTCCTTAGTGTCCCCAAAGCCAGTTTCTGGATGACAAGCTTAAAATACATTTATTTGGTCCTGTAAAAGCAAAGAATTAAGCTTATACTTGATATTGATAGCCATACCCCATTCTCTAGGAAATTCATCTTACCATTTGTTTTCATATAGAGACTATGTATAGCCAAAATACAAAGTGTCACACATGATTTATCTGGTATGTTCAATATTCATTTTGTTCGATGTTGCTTAGTGAGGTGTTCTATGATGCAATGTCACCCAGTCTCTGTTCTTTTTCTCAGGGAGAACCTGGAGAACAAGGAGAAAAGGTGAGAATGATGCTGCCTGTATGTATCTCTTTTTTTCCTCCAAAGAGGTACCCAAACTGAACTGGATGGATGGATGGATAGATAGAGATGATAGATAAGTAGATATAGATATAGGTAGATAGAATGACCACTGTTTTTTTTTTTTTTTTTTGGTTTGTTTCCAAACTTTTAATTAGTGAAAAGAGAAAATAGCATAATTCTTATGTATGGACAAACGTTTGAGTAAAAAGGTTTAAAGAAATGGAGAGAAAGGGAGCACATTTAAGCATTCTGTCAAGCTTTTAAATGGCTTTCAAAAATCCCTAGGCCTGCAAAATCTCTGTTTTCCCTACTTGCTAATGCCATTCCAATACTTTTCTAAGCATCCACATCTCTCTCTACTGCTTCTTATGTCACTAAAAGAGTACAGATGTTTACCTGCAGCAATTATCTGAAAGCTACCCCAGAAAGAATTCCCATAAAAACTAAAAAGAGGAACAAAAGAAGCAGGTTGCTGCATGTTAAATTTCTCTTAAACTCATTTCCTTACTACTTTGGGGCCTGTCCTGATTATTTTTAGACGGAGTGCATATTGTGGCTCTTATTTTCCTGGTTCTTGTGCTGTTTACTTTAACAGTGCCTCAGAAGTGTGCTGTCTAAATAGGAAACTACCGAGATAGCACATGATGCTCTTCAGAAGGGATATGATCTTTCTGACAACTCAGTATTATAACCTCTAATGCCAAAAGAAGATCACCTAAAGATCAAGAAAGAGTCTTCAGGGTAACTGTATTTATCAGCATCATAAGGCAAAAAGAAAAAGGCACTTATTTAAATGGAAGAGGAGCAAGATAGATAGAAAAGGCAGTCTCCTAAGGGGACAGTTCATCCAAACCCTTCACTTCACAACCCACTCTGAGCCAGTTTTCCTAATAAGAAGGATTGTTTTGTTTGTTTTGTTTTTTAATAAAGGGATTTTCAAGCAGTTTTTAAAAAAGCATGCAAATAAACTGTCTATCAAATGTCCCTCATAGCAGATGATCAGTACATTTATTTGGCATCCAACAAGGTCATGGTAATTAACTCGAAATTAATTAGTGTTCAGATGACTCTTTTGTTTAGAAATTACAGAAGGACAAGGAGCAGTGCCAGCACCGTTCCGGGGTTCATCAGATGAAGTGGCTCAGTCTCTTAGGGCCCACTGTGGCTCTTCCATTACCACAGACAAATGCCTGGGCAGGTTAACTTCACACTTATTTGAAAAAATAAAAGAAAATACAGAGAAAAATAGTGACCCGACGTTCTCTTTCTCCTCTCCCAAAAAACCATTGTTAATAGTTTCTATCTTATTTTAAGGAAATTTTTAAATGATAGAAAAGTGACATCGTACAAAGCTAGAGAGAAGGGCATTCCAGCCTGTGGAATATCTGAACAATAATGCATTGATACTGCTAACGGCTGTCATTAATGGCTTGTAATGTGCCAGATACCGTCCTAGTTGCTGTACACACAGTATATTCCTTATTTTGTATAATCGCATAAAGTATTCTTGCTCTTACTTTACACATGAGCAACTTATCGCAAAAAGAATTTCATTTGCCCGGTAAGTACTGGAGCGGAGCTCAGTTCTCCCTGGCTCCAAAGTCCATGACATTTCCACTACAATATGCTGTAAGACTGAAATTAAAGAATTCTGAATTTAAGGAAGCAAAGCATGGATAATAAATGAATGCTTTTCTTTAAAATGCATTGCTTTGTAGATAGAAAAGAGATGTCAGCGAGGGAACAGGCGTAGGAAGTCTCAAAAAATAACAAAGAATGCACAAACTCGTTAAATTCATTCTCCTGTGATTCAAAAAAGTTTTCTAATAAAATATAAGTATTCATTTCACAAATGCAAACCATGTAGGCCCAGATAAATAAATATTCAGCTCACGGATCTTGAGGACCTTGTCATATACTTTGAGATTTGAGATGAGCTTGAAGACAGGGTAGGATTTACACAGATAGAAAGGAAAAGAGAGGGTAGGGGTCCAGATGGCAGGAATGGTATGGAGGGTGCAGAGATGGTAAGGTACATGGCATACTGAGGGAATTGTCAGGAGAAAACCTTTGTTATAGTGGAGCTTTGCGCACAGGAGAAAAGAGACAGAGTTAGGAGGCTTAAGTGTCTGAATAAGCTATTAGAAAATGACAGACAGATAAATTGCTGCTTTCTGTTAATGTGATAGAGTAGTTTAAAACTATTCAGCTGTGTTCATTGTAACAAAATTTAGTTTATTGATATCACCATATTCATCATAATAAAATTTATTTTATTGGTATCACCACGTTCATTGTAATAAAATTTATTTTGTTGATATCAGGCATCTGGTCAAGTAAAAGTATATTAACTCTGTAGAACATTTGCAACAGATTTTAATGTATAGTGTTTATGAAAGAAACTTAAAATAATGAAAAATACTCTTTGCTTAATGTCACCAATATATTTTATATTCATTGCTTTTTTCTCTTGACAGGGAGATGCTGGAGAGAATGGCCCCAAAGGTGACACAGGTGAAAAGGTACAGTTTTGTGAAATATGAAAGGGTGTGTGTATGAGCAAGAAATATTATTTCGTGTATATGAAATGGGAGATTTTGAGATCGGTGAGAATAGTTTAATATGATGAAGTCAGAAATAATTCTCCAAGATTAGAAACCATTTAAATATTTGATTTATAAAAGGTGATTATTCCACAAGGTTCTGTTTACAAATTTAAATATTTTGAAAGTAAGATACTATGTCAAAAGTTCCAGAAAAATGTGTTGCTAAGTTTCCAGTAATATGGCTTTCAAGGAATAAAAATACTTACTCATGTGAAAATCGGATACTCCCTTTACACAGAGGACTGTAAAAATAGTGTTCCTAAAGTGACTCAGTTTGTCTCAGTTTTAGGAGGGAACGTGTCAGAGGATTGGGATAAGATTTAAAAGTTTGATTGTAGATGAATGTCACTTAAAAGTTTGATGGTAAGTGAATGTCGATGAAAATTTGCCTTAACTTGAAATTCACTAAATCTGAATATTTTGTCATCCTTTGTATTACATCGTTAGCATTTATATTGCAGTAGTCTGTGACATGTCTTCCTGCCTGTTCTTTTGTTGTTGTTGTTGTTGTTCCCTCTCTGTCTACCATTATAGCTTTTGTTTGGATTAATACTTTACAGACATCTCCAACACAGAAAGGATATTTTACTTCGCTTGTGCTATGTGTTAAGATTTAAGGAGAAGAAATAACAAAAAGAAAAAAAAAAAGAATTAGGAATATCTTTTGAGAAACTGAAAATAGAAGTCAGGTGGATTTTAATTTAAATCAAGCTAAGTAACTGAGTGATGAAAAAAAGAATTATTCATTTAGGCTTACAGTTGAGAATAGGACTATTTCACTTTGAAAATTATTATAGTACAGATGGATAATGGTTAGTTATAAAAACATATCCACAAAATAAAAAGAAATATATCTTTCCCCTTCTCATAAATATTAACATAAGTATTGCTTGGGTGGTAGTAAGAAATTAATATCACCACGTAGCAATTGTGTTTTTATTTGAGGAATAGTCTAGAAATTATAGTGTATTCTGAGTTACATGTAGACCAGGATTTCCCAACCTCAGCACTCTTGATATTTTGGGCCAGATAATTCTTTGCTGTGGGAGCTTTAAGACGTTTAGCATCATGCTTGGTCTCTACCCTATATCAGTAGCATCCCCTGAGCTGTGACAACCAGACATGTCTCCAGGCATTGCCAAATGTTCCCTGGGGAACAAAATGATCCCCGGTTGAGTACCACTGCTGTAGACCCATTTTATTTATCTGCCATATTTAAGTATTATGCTGCAATCAAATGACATGAATATGTTTAATACAAATGAAACCGTTGATATACCTTGACTATTCTTGAAGTCAAAATTTGAAACCGTAGATATATAAACCTGGATGTTAGGTTTAACTTCCTTGTTTTTGTCTAAAAGCAGAGGTCAGCAAACTTTTTCTGTAAAGGGCGAAAAAATTAGTATGTTAGGCCTTGAGGTGATACAGGGTCTGTCACAACCACTCAACTCTGTCATTGTGTGAAAGCAACTATAGACAATATGTGAACAAATGAATGTGGTTGTTTTCCAATAAAAGTTTATTTCTGGACAGTGAAATTTTGATTTCATGTAATTTTCACGTGTCGTGAAATATTATTGTTATTTTGATTTTTTAAACCATTTAAAAAGTAAAAACCATTCTTAGCTCATGGCCTTGTTAGGTGGACAGCTGGATTTGGCCACAGTTGCCAACCTCTGCTCCAAGAAATGAAATATTTTGTACAGAGGGCAGTTTCTTCAGGTGAAAAAATTTATAACAAGTCTGAACTACACCTATGTGGATTTATGTAGAGAATTTTATACTTTAGAAGATGTATTTTTAAAGCTTCATTTTTAGAACATAGACCAATAACTGTTTTTTTAATCACACGTTTTTTGAAATTTATTTTCACAATAGTAAAGCAAGTTTTTTCTTTGAAAAGACCAAGGTCATCTCAAAGGAATACTATTCTTATTTTATGTATTAATGCAAATCATTTACCATACTGACTCACACATAATAAACGCTCAATAAGTGTTAGCTTTTCTTACCACATGGAAATTGAAATCAACCATTTCTTTTTTTTTACCAAAAACTTTTATTAGTCAGCTGAAATTAAGTACAAGAAATGCTTCAGTTAAAACGGAAATCATTTCTATAAACTTTAAATGGGTCTAAACAGGGGATTGTAAATAGGAATCTGTAATGTGTATAATATGTAATCTGACCCTGAGCATTCATCCCAAGAATGCTGTAATTGGAATATAATTTTTGATGTGTTTTTTAAACATTTCCTGCTTCTGTCATATAATTTGTTTTCAGCATGTTGGAAACACTCTTCTCATGGCCTTTGTGTTCTGTATGTGAAACTCATTCATCATTTACCAAATTTGAGATGTAAAATCAAAAAAATGCATCTTTTCAGCCATTGATGTAGTAAATTACGTCATTGATTCACTTTAATAGGATTTTTTTCCTTTTGATCCAACTCAGTGCCTTTGGATGGTAAAGCAATCTAATTCTTTCCAGACTAATCGTCTGGAAATACTGTGGAACTATAAAAGACCACTAGGCTGGGTTTTCTCTGTGGCCAGCAACTACAGTGCACTGTAGGTTTAAGAACAACCTGCCAAAGACTGATTTCAATCATATGTAGAGTTACTATAGAAGGGTTATGTTCTACTCCTTACGGTTAATCCCACCAACAAATGTAGACATAGATTTCTTATCTGTGTCCCCCCACTTGAAAGTGGGTGTCTGTGTAGCACACTGAGTGGTTTGACCACACCACTCTGTTATTTACAGTTGTATCTGTTGCTTCAAAAGCTATACCCTCACATTCTTGGCATTACCTGTCTGTGTTTCCCTTTTCTTGGCTCCCCCAGTTTCCATTCCTATGTGTATATGCTGCCTTCTTTACATCCACACAGCATCTTTGATTTGCATCCTCTGAGCCTTTTCAGAAGCCACACCATATTTGAAGCCACCAACCAAATTGCCTTCTTTTCTTAAAATCACATCTTGATGTCTATCTTAGTGGGCCCTCCCACCGCACTCAACACCGGGCCTTCTGTAAGTTAGCACACGCTTACTCCCTTAGCTTATGACACTCCTACTCTCTGTCCTGCTCCTCCAAATGCTTCACCTCCACTGCTGCACTTCCTAATCCTGTTCATTCTTAAGTCCACTGAAACCTGGGTATATATGTCATCTTGGAGCAGCCTTTCAGTCTCCTCTGGATTGTTAGGTCACCTGCTATATGCTCCCACAGCACTCTTTATAATCCCTTTCATAACTCTTATCATGGCTTATTATAATTCTTCGTTAAATTAGACATCCAGCTCACTGAAAAAGAAAACAAGCAAACAAACAAAAAACTGTTCTATTCCCAGCACCAACCCAAGTTCCTGGCATGTAGTTAGAAGTTAGGAAATGCTTATTGAATGAACAACTTTTTAAACGATGTTTTACTTTAAATTATGTCTTATTTTCCTTGGATGGTGGAATTAGTCCTGCACCATGCATTGCCTATCACTTCTGTGTATACGCAGTGACACAGAATTTCCCAAACATAACAGTCTCTTCCTAGCCCACGTTTAAAAAAAAAAAAAAAAACTAAAGAAAGAAAAAGAAAGTATCTTTCATGCTTTCAACTGATATATTTTTGTATGACATATGTCAGCAAGTGATATTGTAAGTGAAGGACAAGGGCGGAGACTGTAACTGCATTGCTCACTATTGTCTTTCCAGCACCCACATCCCTGCATCCAAAACATACCCAGCAAACAATTAGTGCTCAATAAATATTTATTGAATTAATTAATGAATGATAGGCGTAAGTTCCACATTCACTTTATATATCCATATATGCTTTACTATCACATACATACTTGTATTATCTACTGAGTGTTGTGTTTGAAAATAATCACAAACAAAAACAGAAACTGTGTTTGAGTTTAAAATGATAAAATTTATTTACCTCAAGTATCTTCTCATAGTATTTCTACATCTATGAATAATGCTATGAAAGTTTTTATTTTCAAACCAACTGACTTATGAAGCTAAGAATATATTGAAGACATAATGGGGTTTTTTCTTCCCCTACTTTAATCCTGTATTCATTTTCACTTGAGGGGGAAGGAAGATTAAAAACACACACTGTTTTATTTCCACTACTTGCAGCATTATCCTTTAAAATGTTTAACTTATGAACGTCTTCCAGCAGTTGCCTTGCCACTTGAAAGTTATAAAAATTCCTTGAGATTTCACAGTTCTAAATTTTTAAAAAGAGAATAAAAATATCACTTTTAGTTGTCCATCAAATGAAACAGCTCAGATTTCCACAAATAAATCAGCCTTTCAAGATACTGTTCTTTTCTTTCCATCCACATGCTGTGAGAACTAAATCCAGCCTTTATTCTCATACAGTGGATTATCTAACTACTTTTCTTTAAAATTCTAAAAAAAACTAACTACAGTTAATGTAAACAACTTCCTTTTATGTATAAGTTTACTACAACCTTTATACCCTGTTCTCAAAATGAAATAAGCCAACCCTTCTCTTATTCTGAGAAAAAGAACATGGCAGTAGAATTTAGTAATCCTCAAATTCACCCACCAGTTGTTTCAATTTCCTCATTTGTTGTTAAATAGAAATAGTAATATCTGCCCTATCCCATGGGAGTTTTGTGAGGTATAAATGAAATGAGAGAAGGAGATTTTTAAAGTCAGAATTGCTTTTATGAATTCAAAGATCTTATTTTGCTAAATATTACAATCTTGATTCTTTGGTGTTGATAGCTTTTAAACTTAATTTAGTAAAAATAGAAATAAGTATTACTTTATTAGCCACATTTATTTTTCTTCCCTTTTGGAACTCAATTGAATGTTAATGACTGGGAAGAGAAATCAGTATCATTTTATAGTGAGACGGCATTTGGTGTTCCCCTTTTCTTTACGTTTAGTCATGTTTCAGTTTTTCCTTAGGTAATAGCAATTACAGATGTCAGAGAAACTCATATTTATCTGTTTCCTCAACAAGCTAATTTACTATTTCCTACTTCTTAAAGCTTTTTATTTCTTTTTTAAAGGTATTTTTCATTTTGATCCCTCACTGCTAACCTGTTTAAAAAATTCTTCTTGAGATTTGTTCCTTCATTCACTATATATGTATTGAGCACACACTATGGGCTGGGCTCTGAAAAGAAAAACAACAAAAAACCAGACGCAGAACCTGCTCACATCAGCTGAGCGTCTAATGGGGAACAGACAGTGAATAGGCAGGAAACATAAACAGGTAGTTACAAAGTGAGCTGTGCCAGACATGGGCAGAGCTGGATGCTGCACGATAAGATGTGTGCATGAGGGGGCATGTGTCTGGGTTGGTCGGTGGAGGGTTCTTTGAGGCAAAGCCACTTGAGCTGAGACCTGAAGAAAGAGAAGGTGCCAGCCATGGGAAGAAGGGAGAGGAATGGAGGGAAGGGAACAAGTGCTCCATGTGCAGAGGCCTGAGGCCTTAGGTCTGTCTCTAAAAGAGATTGATGAGCAGCTTCTGGAACCTAGAACAAGGGAATAGGCCCCTGGAGCTCCCTGAGCATTTGTACAGATGAGACAGCTGAGGAAATCCCAATGTGTGCCTTCCTCCAGTAAGTGTCTCTATTTTCTTGACAGTCTCAAATGACTAAGTATTCCCCCTTTTCTTTTTCCTTCTAGCATGTTCATGGGACAGAGAGGGCTAGAAGGAACTTAAATATCTAGGCCCTTTGTTCTATTATCCATTTTCTCTTCTCCACTAGTCCCTATCTGCTTATTTATAACATATTTGCTTTAGAAATGTAGCCACTCTCTGTGAAATCTGGGTGGAATACTTGCTTTCTAAAAAACCGGATTCTGTCTCAAGACTTTCTCTCAGAGCTTACGTGTGTCCCCCTCACCTGCAAGTCATCCATCATCCTATTACTTCCTTGTTGACCGTGTTATGAAGAAAGAAGTGGAAAGTTGGAAAAAATGTGCCGGGTGTAACTGTGACAGTGCTTCACGAGGAGGAAAACAAACTGACCTGCTGCGTGGCTTTTTCCAACTCGGCATCATTAACCTTCTGGCTTCATCTGTTGAACCTTGACTTTCTGAAGACCAAAAGGGTCAGGGAACTCCTAGTAAATGATAGCTGATGACATAAATAAATCCCAGAAACAAAGAAAACCAAAAGTTCCACATCACTATCATTTACTGCTTCAGAATGCATTTTTAAGCACTGTATCAAGGGAACAGATTCATATTTACATATTTGTATTTATTTCAAGGAATATAGTTTTTAGATATTTTGCATTCAAAGTAAACCCATGTTTTTAGGAATTAAATTGTTTATCTTGGAAATTGTTGACATCTTAACAGTTGACTTATTGGTAGAAAGTCTTGTGGAGCACAGTTAGGTCCATCCATGGGGTCTCTTTGAGTACCTGTGTCGGTAATGGTTCTCTCGGTGTTTGTGATGTTTCCTGTTCCCATAATTTGTAGCATAATCTCTCATGGGTTTTGTTTTAGGGTGACCCTGGATCATCTGCTGCAGGAATTAAGGTAACTATCACTTTGCAAGTGTTCATACCCCAGGAGTCATAGTTTTGATTTTTATGAGCCTCTGCTATCTCTCCCCTTTTACCAACTTTGAGGGTTATAACTCTGTTCCTATTTTCCTGCAATAATTGGTTTCCGAAGACAGTGGGGAATATCTGTGGGAAATCTGATGAAGGCTTAAATAAGAAGCTTTGTCTTTTCTTCCTTTTCTGATTGGTTTTTATGGAAATGTGGATTTATATGTAGGCTATAGTTATATTTGCAGCAAGAAAAATTTACCTATGTCTAGTGAGATGTGGAGTAAAAGAATAACGTGAACAAAGTGCATGTGATCAAGAAGGACTCTAGGCCATCTTTGTGAAAGTGCCCAGAGGCCTAAAGATTATGGAAAATTCTTAAAAGACTGTCCCTTTCATATTTGGTTTTCTTTGGCCAGGGGGAACCTGGAGAATCTGGTCGTCCAGGGCAAAAGGTAATCTCTCTACCCCTAGAGTGTTCTTACTGTCTCACATTCACCATTCTATATCAACTATCCACTGTGTAGTAAGAAAACTATTATTGCAAAATGATGCAGGTTTCATGCTTTGCATAGAGTATTTTTGGTTGTTTTGCATTTTTAAAGGTCTTCATGCTGACAATAGCAAAATATGAAAACAAACTCTGTACATGTAAAAACTCTGTACATGCTTTATGAACTAAAGTCTGCAGATGCTCAGCTATTTGAAACTAACAAAGATCAGTTGGATTGAAATGCCAACAACTTATCTTGCATGCTTAAAAGTAATCTGCATGTGTCTGTCTTTCATGAGAAGGAATGAATGTTTGCTTAACTGTGTCAATGAAAATAACGGTTCTTTAAAAATTGTGTTCCTTTTCCTTTCATTGCAAGTGCTTCCCCATTGTTAATTTTTTATGCAAATCGTATCTATGTGTGCCATGAGTGTTATGTTATACAAAAAAACTTTGTTAATAAACTAAATTTTAGAGACACTAGCCATACCACTTTAACTAACCAATCTATGCTTTACTTCAGCAATAAATTAGAGGACATGCTGTGAACATGTTTAGATTTATATACTCATTTGAGTCTGAGGCAGGAAACACATGTTAGCAGTTTATCCTCTGAGCATCTGGATATGAATGCCCAGTGCAGTCAGATTTTAGATAACAGATATATTGTAGTTAACAATTAAATGTGAATTTCACATTAGCTTAAATCTCTTAAGATCATGACCCTGCCTTTGTCTCGCAGTAGCTATTGTTATAGACAAAAATATGAATAGAAAAAAATAGAATTTACTCATTAGCAGAAAGGGGAAGAAAGAATAAATCCCAAGACAGTAGTGTGGAACCTCAAGACATAGTGAAATAGTGTTCCCACATTCTTGATGTCACTGATAGGATCATTGCTTTGTTTCAGACACTTAGGATGGAAGTAATTTTTGAGTAAATCTTTCACATTTTTAAAACATTTCTCTAATTTAAAAACATTTTTCTCTTGAAACTAAGAATCTAAGAGTAATGATTCGTGGGGACCAGTTTCAGGTAAAGTTGAGACTTTTCCAAACAGCCCAGCAGAACCCTACGAATTTTATTTAATTTTTAAGATTTCCTACTGATTCCTTATTTAAGGAATATACTAAGAAATACAGTGTCTGCTTTAGTTTGAAAAGAAACTAATCTTCTCAGATGATCTAATTTTAGGTCCCTTAGTCTTTAAAAATTAAAAACTAAGTTTAAACTGCTCTCCAAGTCTGTGATTTGCTTAAAAAAAGAAAAAAAAAATCTGCAAGACTATTGTGTCTCTAAAACATAAACCAAAACAAATCTGCTAGAATCTTGTATAGTTTCCACTGTTTTCAGAGTGGCATCTACAAATTGATTTCAATTATTAATGAAACATTGCTTTATCATGATTATTTAGAAATATAGTTTAGATTTATTCTGGAAGTTAATAGGTTTACACATGGAAGTGTTGGATTTCTTTTGCATTTCATTAAAAACCTATTTTAAATTATACTTATATTGAGAGGAGTGGACTCATTACAAGCTTACAACCCATCTGAATGAATATGTGCCCTGAAATGAGCATCGTCTTTTTCATTAATATTTAGGCAAGACTCTACCCTTTGATGCAATCTTACTTTCCCATAGTGTTATGACTTCCTTTGTCTAATTTTGGGATCTCACGATACTTACCCCAACATTGACTTAAAAGTAAAGTACTTCCACACTTGCTGTTTACTTAGGTTAGAAAAATGACAAACTGAACTGAGTACAGAATCAATTCAAGAGATCTCTGAGGCATTTTTCTTGCCATTGCAGAATTGTGGTGTGAATTCATTGGCACTTAAGCTCCTGCTTAGGGACATGCCTAGAAAAATACAGAACATCACGACACAGCAAAAAGCCTATTGATTAGCTTTCCACTGTGTTGTCTTTTCTAGCATCAAAGTTTAACATCCAGAGTAATATTCATACTGTAGGGATGATTTCATTGGATTATTTTCTTTTTATAGCCTCAATAGTAGAGTATGTGATTGATATGTGCATTGGACTGTACATATATATGCTTGTAAAGTGAATGTGTAGATTTATAAAATAGATATTGTGTTTCATCACCTAATTCTTTCCTTCCTAACTTCTCCACATCTTTTTAAAATATGTATTTTAATTTTAAAGAAATAAAATTCCTTGATCCCCCATCAGAAGGGACCCTCACAGTTGAACTCTCTGTCGAAGTACAGGGCACCGTAGCAGGGACGTGAGGTGAAAGCAGAGTCCTGATTTTCAGGGTCTCCTGTAAGGGAAAGTGAAAGATGAAAGGGAAAGAATAAAGAAAATCAAAAGTATAGTGTATCCATGTAAAGGTTAATCTACTTGGACAAGTATTCTTTGAATAGAATAACAAACCAATTCTTAACGGTGACTCAGATTTGACCTACTGGCTGTGCAAGCCCAAGACCTCAACTCAGAGAAGCTCCTCAGCCAAGGAGTGGGCAAGAATGGAGAAGTGAAATGAAAACCTGTCTTCTAGTTAGAAGATAAGCTTTCATGGTATAAAGATACAGAATTGATGTAAGAAGAACTGTCTTCCTAAAAATGTTATGAAATGTTCCACAAAGGGTAACATTAAATATAATTTTTTATTATGTCGACTACTACATTAAGTAAACATAAATTTGGAAAGGTCAAATTTATAAAAATCCAAGACTATGAAATATGATTTTCTGAAATATTTGTTCACTAAAAAGTACATGTATGACCTAACACACATACATACACATATGATATAGGGAAAAGCTAAATGCTTAATGTCTCTTTAAGTATTCCATCTACATTATAAAATACTTCATAATGTGTTATATATCTTTCTCATTGTTAGAAAACATGGATGTGTGTCTGTGTATGCATATGTGCATAAGTTATCTTTCTTTAAAGTAGCCATACAATCCTGTTAATTTGGTGGGAGGAAAGGGTGTGATGAGAACTCCTCTTGGAAAATAGCATTACAACGTATGTATTTCCATAAATGTTTCAAATAGGATGTCTCCAAAATAAATTTGTGGTACTTCTCTAAAATCATACAAAGCTATAACTTGTCACCAGTATGTTTACTTTCATTTGTTGCATATTCTACTGCAACTCACTGTTTTCAAGGACCTTATAATTTTTTTTAAGTAAAAGAATTTTCAGAAAGATATGTATACAAGCCCTTTCTACTAGATCCTCTTAAATTTATTGATTGAAGGGCGAAAGGGAAAGAAAATCAAATGTATAATGTTATATCTGTGTAAAGTTGAACCTACTTGGACAAGTATTCTTTGAATGGAATAACAAATAAGTTCTTAATAATCATCCTTTCTTCTCTGGCTTACTCTCATCTTAGACTTATTGTTCACAATGCAAACTTTCATTTATATAGTTTTGAACAGAATAGTTTTTCTTTTGCATTCCTGAAGTCCCTTTGACCTAAACTGTCAAGAAAGTCATTGTTTCTTTTTTGTCTAATCACACAGCTTAAACAATAGTATCTGAAGTCATTTTGTGATAATACCAGAGCAAATCATGGCTCTTCATAATTTGAAATTAATAATATTAAAGATGGAATGTCTGTTGTTGTTAGTGGATTTTCCTTGGAACATTTAGATTTTTAAAAAGTATCTCCTCCTACCACTTTACTGATAGTTTAATGTTCCTGTCTCTTTTAGTATAGTTGTCATCCCCTTGACCATCATGAAATAATATGATCCTTTTACCTTCAACATTATTTCCACAAACAATAATCACTTCAGTCCAACACAGGGAGGACTTTCATTTTCTCCTGAGATTGCTTTATGCTTCTTTAGTGGAATTCAGGAGATTTTCTGAGCAATGTAACCTCTTGTCACCATACTTTGTGCTTAAAATAATGTAGACAATTATGTGAAAATGAGAAGGTTTAGCTTGACTCCACTGTGCTCACCCAAAATGTGCCACTTAATCTCAAACCTGTATTCAGGAACAGCTGCACGGTACCATTAGCCCTAAGCTGCTAAGCATCATTGCCCAGACTCAACAATTGTCAGAAATACAGGCTGGAGTTAAGTATAACCTTAACCATTCGTTTATCTTCTCATCATTCAGGAATGGAAAGGAAATCTTACTATACTTTTAAGTGAGCAAGACTTTTAATGCGTATTGTTTTGATGTGACCATCTGTTCATACAGCCAACTCTTGATTATCTGAGGTGAGAGAGCACTGGCACAGGATACATTATTGAAATGCACACATAATCCTCATTTCGGCAAATAGCTTCAGCCTCTGCAACAAATCATTTACCAAAGGAATGATAAAATATAGGAGTTCCTTCTCCTTTTACTCCTCTGTCTTGCCTTCTGATAGAGATGCCAATGAGCAGTGAACTGGCAGGAAGAGGAAAAATCTGCAAAGTGGTCAGCGAATCCCTGAATCAAGAGTTGACTGAACTGCATAATCTCACCAAACTTCTAGAAACTAGACAGTTTTTTTTAGAAATATTTATATATGCAGAAAGTATTCAGCTAGGAACATTTGCCATGTTTCTCTCCAGATATTATGACTGAGTGAATACTGTTCTATAATGCTGTGTGATTTTCCTGTGTAGGGTGAACCAGGGCTTCCTGGGCTTCCTGGACTCCCGGGGATAAAGGTAAATACTGCACTGGACAGTCGTGGCTTCATAGAACTGTAGTTATGAGAGTCACCCAAATTGGAAAAAAATCGGGGAAAGAAATAAAGCTAAAAATAAAATTCTGTTTCTTTAATACTTTCTATAGGTGAACCAGCTAAATTTTTTGATTAAAAATTAAGCACAGATATTGCTAACAT
Source organism: Cynocephalus volans (assembly GCF_027409185.1). NCBI lineage: Eukaryota > Metazoa > Chordata > Mammalia > Dermoptera > Cynocephalidae > Cynocephalus > Cynocephalus volans. Next base: position 95,046,429 of record NC_084468.1, on the reverse strand, counting down.
TTGCCATTGCCATCTGGTCTGTATATTGTGCTACTGTGCCCCTTAAATGTCAGTGCCACTTCATTTGAAGACAGTCATTCTTTAAAGTCTAGAATATCTCTTTCCCTTCATATTTTATTGATAAGATCCTATCAGGTTTTGACCAGAATTAGTCTTAACATCCCCATAAATCTAACATTTAGGCAGCTGCTTTTGTGATTAATCCATTGTAATAATCCGTCTAACAGGTCTGTGCTTCCATTTCCTCTCAGTAATTCTCACTGCAAAGCACAAATCATATTGCTAAAATATTTTCGCCCCACACATATACTGCACCCACAAACCTGCTAAGTATCTTTTGAAATAATTGCTTAAAACTTCGTTTGAAAACATTGTTTTAAATGGTTCAAAACTACTTGAAAATATTCAAAGCATTTTTTTAAATTGTTTAAAATTTTTCACATGGCAACTGACAGCCTTTAAGTTCTACTGCTCTAGCTGTAGTTACTCTTTTAAAAGCTTCTTATTTAACAGCAACAACAAAATCGTATTCTAGAACTATTTGATAGGATAACATAATGTAAGTACAGTCTTTTTCTTACATTGTTCTCATCTTACAAAGTTTTGAATCAATATTTGGCATTAGTCTATTCTAAAATTAATATTCCTACTTCCGGTATGAGGGTTGTGTATACTATTTTATGAAGGGTCTACTTAGTGTGGGTTATGTGAAATAATGTGATCTTAGAATAAATATGTTAAATTCTTGAGTTCCCAGAGGTCATAAAGTATAATGTACAATATTTTATGAGTATATTTGGTATAATTAATAGTCATGAAAGCTATGTCTTCCAGGTTGGCACTCAGAAATTTTGGTCTGGCTTTTCAGTTGATGTTTCCAGATTAGCATCTTAAAAGTTCAGATATGTTATTTTAATGTATTTTTACTCTTTGGCTTCTTCAGTGGAAAAGTACACTCTATGACAACAGTTTACTCCAGAGCCAAAGTGACTTCCTTATTACATGATATTTAGCAAAAATAACTTGACAAATTAATATATGATTTCATATTGTAGAGCTAATTTATGGTAGTTCCTTAGTAACTTCCACCCATAAAAAAATTTAAAAGGTAGCATTTTACAAATGACTAGAGGATCATAAAATTTTAAAACAAATTAAGAAAATGATATTCAGCGTTAATTAAAAAAAAACTTACTAGCATTATAACTAAGGGAGAAGGCGTTTGAAAGGAGGGGCATGTAGAAGGGCTGGGACAGCATTTCTGGTAGCAGGTCCTTGTAGGTCTGCAAGGCTATGCTGCCAGTGCCAGCACCTCTCACAGGAACCTCAGTGCTTTGAAATCCAGTTGTCCCTTCTCTTGAGCTTGAGACACTTTTCTTGGTAAGAGAGGGGATTTGAGAATGAAGGAATTGCAAAGCCAAAAAATATTATTTCAATCAGTTCTACTTGTTATCTTATTTTAATCTTATATTCTCCACCGTGAAAAATAACCCACTGGACCCTTGGCATTTGCCTAGTCACCTGTGGAGTAGTCTAAATGTTTTGAACTTTTTCAAATTAGGAAGGATGTTGGTGAATTGCCACCTTCAGTAAATGCTTTTATTCCTAGAGTTATGGGAAATTTCCAGATGTACTTTGTTGAGATCATGTAGCTCTGATATTTCCTTTGTTTTTCTATCCTGACTAATGACTATAATGAGAAGCAGCCATCCATTGACAAACACCTCTTTCATTATTCACTAGAGATACTTTTCTACACAATTATCAAATACTATTGGGTAACTCTCCAGTATTTGATTTAAATCACAGATTCTATTTATATTTTAATAAACTTTGTCTTCTCACTCTAATGCAGCATGTGGGAGATGTGCTTTCGTTATAGTGTAGTAGGTGCTCAGTATAAAAAAGTAATTTTGAAAAGATCATTTAAAGACACATCGGGGTCATTAGTTATCACTGGATATTTATAAATGTAAAGCTAAAATTTATAATTTTATGATATAACTTCATTAACTTGGGATGTTCTTTATTCCTAAAAGTTACCTTCCTTCTATTAGGTAGCCACCACTGTACAGTTAATCATGATTGCATAGTTTGAATAAGTAACAATACTTAAAAGATGAAACCGCCATGTATGGCTATAGAGTGTGTGGTAGGAAAAACATTAGTCATAATCTTCCTAGACTTGTGTGTTTGTTTATGCTTTGGAAATACTTCCTGTTGCCATTCATCTACTTCTTATCTGCTGGTACTACAGAGAGCATTCAAATGCCATCCGTTATTTCTAAGACGCTGAGGAAAGCAGCCGTGACATACCAGGGAGGCTTTGATTCACCACCTGTTGCTCTCGGGGAATGGTTGGAAACTTAATGAGCATCCACATGCCTTCCATCGCTCTCAGGAAACGAGCAAAGTGTCTAAATACAGACAGCAGACTCATCTACCCATCACCTCAGGGTCCCAGGCAGAGGAAAGTGCTAATACCTTAGGCATACATAATGGAAGTCACTAAGAACAGGCATAACTTAGTCTGAAACTACTATTAAGCTTCTTGCAGAAGTATTCGAAAGCTTTCTCCCCATGTGTAAGACATTTGGAATTCCTATTTCATGCATTCATGGTTCATATAGTGTCAAGATGTTCAAATGAGAAAATTAAATTATGTACAATGTACCATGCAGACATCGATCTTCTGGAATAAGATCTAAGCTCAGAAAATTAGTTTATAAACAAGCCTTCAAATATTTTTTGATGGGTGAAAATTATTGTAACTAGCTCTTCTGATATTACGTACAAATCTGATTCTAGGTTCCTGTTTTTAAAGTTTTGCTCTCTACACTTATTTTTAAAATGTGAATATGTTACCTACTCCTTTTATGATTACGCAATCCTAGTAATTAAACAGTACAGTATAAAGCAATGACTTTAGACAGACCACCCATGTGTGGATTCTGATTCTAGCCTTTATTTACCCTCGGTGTGATGTTGGACAAGTTCTACAAACATTCTGTGCCTCTGTTTCCTCATAAGATGAGAATCATCATTGAATATAACTCAGAGGGTTGTGAGAATTAAATGAATTAATGTATGTACAGCTCTGAAAATATTGCCAAGCATATAGTAAATGCTATGTAAGTTTTGGCTATTGTTATTTTTCTTGGGAAAGCTCAGAATATTGGAAACATTGATTATGCACCTGCTTGTAGTCTTTTCTCCTGTGAGTAATTTTAACCTATAGAACATAAAGTCATCTATACTCTATCGGTTAATAGATGTAAGTTCTGAAAACTCCCTTAAGAGCAGTAAAATCACCTGCTTTTTCCTGAAACATATCATCACACTGTTCCCCTTACCCAGATGTGTTCTAAGGACAGTGGGTGAACGAGCACAATGTTCTTGGTATAACATGACACTGTCAAAGTTGTCTTTCCTGAAACTGTTCATAGGAAAAGCGAAAGGAAAACTTGGCACGTAGTAATGGAAATTCTCCAGGTACCAGTCAGTGTTGCCTGAATCCAGGACATTTTTTACAAATGTAGATTTTCAATGGTTTTCTCTTTTCAACATATACCACCAATATATCTCACCATATTCAGAAAGTAAATTAGGCCAAAAAAAAAAAAAAAAAAAAGAGAGAGACAGACAGACTATGATACAGTAAAAATTACATCAAGTCAGAAAGAAAAAATCACTTAAGTGGCAAAGAAACTTTTACAGTATTTCTTCCCTCAGAGCTCGATGTTCTTCTTCTGGCTTCCACAATAGTGAAAATTTAACATTCAGATCAAGAACTTGAGGACTGGGAGGGTAGGAGACAGTAACTAACTCTTTCTACCTCATCGTATGAAATCATCCTTGACACTAAATCATATAAGACTAACTCTTACTGGTGGCAGAAACATTTATTTTGGCATTCTTAGGATTAGGTATAGTGCTTAGTAGTCTAATAGAAACTTATCTCCTAAATCCACTAGAGGTTTCTCAGAAACACCAAACCACATTTTAAAAACAGCAGAGGAAAACTTTTGGAAGTAACATAGATTATGAAATGAATTCCTAAAAGAGAAAAATAAAAAAGAACAAATACAGGTTAAAAGGACAGCATTATGTCATTGTTACTTATAATTATTTCCTGCTTGCACGAAGTCCATCTGAGAAGTTGAATAAGAGAGCAATTAGGAAACGTATACAATTGGAAATCAGAGATTTTTAGAAACCATAATGAAACCTCCAATAAATACACTAAGTATGCTTTCATGATGTAATTCTTTAAAAAAAAAATCAGAAAGGTGTGTTTTCTGGATTTTAAATAGACCTGCTATTGTAGTTCATTTTCAACAAAGCCACCAAAATGTTTAAATTTCTACTCCAATTTGATCCTTAAGGGAAATAAGTGTTTTGGAGGTAGACTCTACTTTCTCATTCTTTTTTTCTCCCCAATAATTTTGCAAATCAATCATTACCAAAACTGGCTGCCTGGAGGTTCTTATTATAATAAATGTTCTTGCTGTAATACTCAAAAGCAGGTATCATGCTGACTTGAATTCTAATTAGCCTTTAAGCAAGAAGAATATTGTATGGCTAATGCATTCAGTGTCAGGACACATTAATCAAAATTATTGGTGATGCTTTTAGCACCCAGGCAAATCAGCACATATTTTTCAAGACCTGTTGTACTATTTGTTGGCCAGTGAAAATTAGATCTGCTTGGGAGTAATAAATATCATGGAAAACATGACTTGGTTTAAGCTGTTATATTAGAAGTTTTTTAGACAGGTTAACAAAATATTTTTTATTCTCTTAATTAATAATGACTTATAAAAATAAAATAAATGGTAATAAATGAAAAACCAGAGATTTTTCTGTGGGCAAGAACTAATCAGTTAGGACTTTCTGGCCACCATTCCGTTTAACAGATGGTGAGTTCTGGAAGTTTATAGGGAAACACCTGGTGAGCCATTTCTGTATGAATGAAGCTTTATCTTCCTTTCTTACCTTGACTAATAATCTCATCTAAGTGTTTGTTGAATATTCTCATCTTTATGAAGGAAATCCTTTATGTAAATTTGACAAAAGAGTGTTAGATGGACATTTATTTTTTTTTAAATTTTACTTTATCAATATACAATGTAGTTGATTTTCGTGTTCCTTTACCTGTTTCTCTTTCCCCGCTTCCTCTCTCCCCTCCCCCCCATCAACATCATATCTGTTCACTTGTCTTAACAAGTTCAAGGAATTGTTGTGATTGTTGTGTCTTCTTCCCCCCATCCCCTGTTTATTTGTTTGTATATTTATTTATTTTCAGTTCCTACAAATAAGTGAGAACATACAGTATTTCTCTTTCTGGCTTGGGTTATTTCACTTAATATAGTTTTCTGTAAGTCCATTAGATGGATGTTTAGAAGATAAAATAAGGTCGTATGAAATACTTTCTTGCTGTGTGTAAAATATGGGTTTGAAGACAAATCAGTCAAGATTTGGTTATGCAATTCTAATACTTAAAGAGACTTTATAATACTTAATGGTGTTCATTGTTAGATTTCAGAAATGTCATGTTCCTAATGAATATCCCTGCTTTGCCTTGCATTTTTGTACTATGGAAGACCAACTCTTTTTTTCTGTTGTAGTTGATAGAGATGGCAGTTGTTTGTGTGGGGTTTTTGTTTCTGTTTTTAGTTTTTTGGCTAGAAGGGTAGAATTTGAGCTGTTATCACAATAGACTGCTTAAATGTTTTTAAAGTAATAGCAAATGAGCTGAGGAAAATTAGCTTTAGTCAAAAGTCTTATCTTTAAGGCATCTTCCTTTTATCTTATATAGGATGAATAGGACCCACTTTCCTCTAGTTAAATCTTTTTGTAGTTTACTTTATTTGTATGTGCACATATTGCCAATTTATAAAAGATGAGAGAGAGAGAGAGAGAGAGAGAGAGAGAACCCTAATCAACAATGGAACTTTTTGTTTGATGCATAAACACAGTAATTTTTCAAATGTATTGCATAATAGTTACAGTGGTTTATAGTCATGGAGCTTAGTACTATAAGATCGAAGTCGTGACTGCCCAAAGGTTAGCAATAGTAGGAAAGGTCAATGTGAGACCATCAGGCCTTCCATGGTTGGTCACGTGAAGATACACGTCTGATTTCGGCTATAGTTACTCTCCATAGACTTGGTTCTGCACCTTTATGTGCCCTGGCTGTTTAAAGCTTTTGTTCAAATTAGCAACATGTGTCAGATTTCTGGATGGATCTGCTTGCTGCTGCTCCCAGCAGTGTACTGCTAGGCTTTAATTGTGCTTTATCCTGAATTAATAGCATTTATTCTGCCCTGCCTGAACCCCAGTGTCATTGCCAAAACCACAGCTACTCTATTATTCATCTTTTCTACCAGCTCAATACAAGGAAATGTGTTGTAGTCTTGGTATTGAAACCTGATTCTTCTCATTGATGGTGAGCTAAAAAATTAATGTAAGAATAACCAAAGGATAAAACTCATGAGGAAATCAGATGCAATATCCAGGGCAAGCCCAGAAAATTAGACAGAATTTTTTTTCAGTTTGGGATCTGATGCTGCATTAAGTCCCATTTAATAACAACTTCTCTGACAACCCATTTAGTCACTGGTTAGCATGTGTTTTGGATAGCAGAACAGGGTGCCAGCTATTAATTATGTATTAGTGATTAAAATTTTGGATTGTATTAAGCATTCTGGTAGTATTTTATCACCAGTCTTAGATTAAATCATAGTTTAATACTTATTTTAAGAGTTAGATAATATACGATAATATATTGTTTATTTTTTTCTGTTTGTCCCAAGAGTGGATCTAGTTGGACATTTCCAGGACCTGTAAAAACAAAACAACATAAAACAACAAAACCAAAAATAAATATTAAATCTGGATTTAATTGTTACCGTAATAGGGAGAGGATAGAAAATTTTCAGATGCCTCTTTCTCTCCGTCTTCCTCTCCCCTCTTGTCTCCCTCCCTCTCTCTCTCTCTCCCTCCCTGCATCACTCCACTGCTCCTCTTCCTGCTCCGCTTCCTTCCCTGCCTTCTTTTTCTCTCTCCCTTTAGTCAGACACCGACTCTGCAGGCAGTAACATTTTAAGATCTGTCAGGTCGCCTTCACTCTTTTTATTCTCTTCCACACACAGTCATCAGCAACAAGGTGAGAAATCCCAATTGACTTTGCCGTCTTGTTCTGCCTGATCACAAAAGTAAAAACCTAAAAGGCTCACTTGAGATGCTGGGTGAATAGAGAGATGGAGAAGATAGAATATATATATGAAACTAGAGTGTATATACGAGTGTATGTATTCACAAGGATATATATGAGGGTACTTCAAAAAGTTCATGGAAAAATGGAAAAGGTACTATCAATCTTCCCATGAACTCTTTGAAGACCCTCATTTATGATACTCTACTTGAGAGAAAAACAGATTAGCATAACTCCGAAATAATTGTTCAACTTACTCATGCAATTCACTGGTGCCCTGGCATTTATGACAAAGTGAAGTTTAAAATATTAGCCTTTCCCCCATTTTTATTAGACATTTTTGTTTTCTTTAAAAAGCACTAACAAGTCTTTAACTTAAAAGACTGTTCATTTTAGAAAATGTCATATTTTATTGTTTTCAATTCAGTAAAATAAAGCTATTTTGCTTACCGTTTGCCTGTTTAAATCCACCTTTTCCTGATGATAATAGCCAGCACCTACCCTTTTCAAAGGCTCTCTGTTTTATGTTCCCATTATTCCCAAAATGGCTCATTGAAATCATAATTCGAATTTTCTAATTCTGATAATAGCCTAGTAAAAAAGAAAAAGGAAAAAAAAACCTATAAGTTTATTTTTTTCTTCATTCAAAGTAATGTAAGAACTTAATTCTGTTATAGTTCCAACTTCATCTATCACGTCTGTCCCCCACAAGTGTCTGCTCTGACAAATACGTGTAAATAATTTTCAATTTAGCATTTTCCTATTTCCCATTGATTAAAGGAAATTGAATATGTAAAACAGCTGTGAGAATTATTATATATTCCAATATAAACAGTTATTTCTCTTGTTTGTTGCCCCGAAAACTTACGTAACTTTGTCTTTTTGTAGTCTTGATTTACTCCAAAGAGTTCCCAAAAGTGTTTTGTCTTTGCATCATATTTCAGTTGTTTTCCCCAACTTTCTTCTCCTGACCCCTACTCTTTCCTCTCTCCTGGTTAAAGAGAATTGTGACTAGTCATCACTGCAGTAGAGTAGCACTTGCTTATTTTTTTAATCGCAAGAAAGTATTTATATAACGTTGAGTTGTCATTGCCTTTCTCCTAAACATTTTAGAAGATTCTAAAATCTTTAAACTTTGCCTCAGTCCTTGTCAAAGAGGTAACATTTTTAAAAAAGATTACATTTATCTAGGGCAATTCAATAGGTATCATTTTCTCCTTTTCCTTCCAAAAAGGAAGAAAACTCATTCTTAGTAAATCTGTCACTACTCTGCCTTACACAGTTCTGATCTGTTTTGAACCTCTTTTGGTTTTGCAATCCTAACTGCTCTGGCAGATGGATATTGTCCCATAAAATAATGATATAGTCACATGAGAAAATTTAGAGTTACTTCTTGACAGAATTTGAAGAGGTATTGATAAAGCTCCAGGCAGGAGGAAGGTGACAAGAAGTCACCTTGAATGTTACCAATTAGGTTGCACAGATGTCATACTACCACTACTACTACTAATAATAATGATAGCTAACATTTTTGAGCCTGTAAGATAAAGGAAACAATAATGACAGACATTTATTTCACACTTAATTTATTCTAAGGAGAGTGATGTGTTTTTTTCTTACATTATCTTTTTTAAAAAAAATCTTTGTATTATATTTATTTTTTTCTTGACATATAATTGTATACATATATGGGGTACATCGTGATATTTGAGTGCATTATACAATGTGCAATGATCAGATCAAGGTAATTAGCATATTCATCACCTCAAACATTTGTCATTTCTTTGTGTTGGGAACATTCAAAATCCTCTCTGTTAGCTATTTGAAATTATACAATAAGTTGTTAACTGTAGTCTCTCTACAGTGCTCTAGAACACTAGCACTTATTCTTCCTATCTAAGCAAAATTTTGTTTACATTATCTTAAGTCTTAACTAAGCTACTCCTTTAAAAAGCCAGAACTTCTATTATTTGGCCTCTCAGGATTCCAGCTTGCGAAGTCAGGCATTAACTAAATTTTGCACTTTTTGTACCAGTAGTTCTCGAGCAGAGTCCCTTTACGCTCTTAAAAATTGAGACTGAAAGAGCTTTTACTTATGTGGGTTATATGTGTTGATATTTCTGCATTAGAAATGAAAACATAAATTTTTAAAAACCCGTTACATGTTAATTAAATAGCATGTTTTATGAAATATAACTGAAGTTTCTAAGATAAGACAAAAAAAGTTTAGCAAGAAAAGTGCATTATTATATACGTATTTCTACAAATTTCTTTAATGTCTGGCTTTAAAGAAGGCAGCTGGATTCTCATATCTGCTTCTGCATTCAATTTGTTGCAATTTGTTATTTTGGTTGAAGTATAGGAAGAAAAACCAGCCTCATACAGATATGTAATCAGACAAGGGAAGGTTATTTAATAGTCTATTCAGATAACGGTTGATATTCTTCTTTGACTCTACCCCAGATTTTACAGGTGGTAGTTTCTTAAAAGTTAAGTGCAATGTGGGATCTGAAACCATATAATGAACTTTTCATACTCTGTGCACTCATGAGGGAATGAAAGTAAAAAGGCAAATAATGTCTTTGTGTTATAAAAATAGTTTGACCTTAAAAACTCCCTGAAAAGGTCCAGGGGGACCCCCAGATGTTCCCCAGAGCACACTTTGAGAACCTGTGGTACAAGCTTGGAAGGGTGAGAAACAGCCCAATTAGCTCAAGACCACAGGTAGACATATTCATGCTTATTTACTTCAACAACTGTTTTTGAAGCCTGAGAGAGGAAAGAGACCAATAATTATCTCCTCCCCATCCTGCCAAGATATAGAGAGGATGGAGATAATGTCCCGAAAGTGATTTAGAGCTCTGGAAGTAAATAAACAAAACACTGTGATCCTAAAGTTAACTATGCTATTTTCCTCCTTGGATAAATGGAAGTAAGAATTGTGTCAGAATGTGTAGATATGGTAGATGCTTTCTTGGAATGGCTTAATCAAGTATAACTAATGATACTCAAAGCCTTTAAAATTAGCCAATATTAATACTGCTAAAACTGTTGAAACTGTCAAATGCATTGCTAATTTTATATCATGAAATAAAAATTTCCCCTGAACATTCTGTTTAAAAGAACATTCTATACATTTGCTAAGGGGAATTTAACATATATTCTATTTTAAAAAAAGAAGAAGAAGAAAGAAGAAGAAATACTTTAGCTATTGAGATCACAAAGCCTTATTTATCTGTGAATTATGCAACTGCATGCTTCATCTTTTAATAAACTAACCACTAACCAGAAAAAGCAATGTGTTTTGCAACATTTATTCTTTTTTCTTCTCTTTTATTAGTATGCTTTAATGGTGTTTCTATTTGATTTGCTAAACAATAAGGTCATTTTATTTCTCCTTGAAGATATGCAAGAGTTCTTGTTTTCCTGTAAACTTTCAACATATTAACTTGCATTACATTTTCATGACAGTAAGTTATTACTAATGATACAGGTTGACTTTGATACAGTATTTCTTTTGAGAGTGGAGAGGGAATATTCATTTATTTGTGTATATCATGTTATTGAGAGATATTTTACTTGTAAATAAATGTATTCTTTTTTGTGTGTTGTTTGCAATAACAAGTTAAGCTCTTTTACTGGAAGTAGAATGGTCATCATTGATTTCTCTTAATATAGTTCAGATTTTCATTTTAGACCGTTAAGAAATCCACTCAAAACTATTTGTTTAGATTCTCCTTTCTGTTAGGTGTTAAGGGTATGGAGCAGGTAGAATAGGGAGTTATACAAAGTTCACAAGTAATGAATATAAAGCATTAGTTCCCCACGCCAATTTTTTTTCTGAAGTCAGCATCATGAGCACCACAGCTAGAAATAAATCTGTCTGAGTTATATACCAATATGATATGTTCTGTGATGGTGAGATCCCCTTGTCCCCATCCAATACTCAAGGTTTTATATAGCATATTTTAAAAATTTACTTCTTTGAAAAATATTTAATGACATTTTAACACATCTTGTAAAACATCCTTTCTGTATCTTCCTGCTTAACTCTTAAGTATCATGAAACAAAGGTTGAAATACTGCTGCCTTAGAAAAAATCAAATGTATCAAACAATATTAACAACTGCTCCAGAAATGATCCAAGGAAGAAAAAAACGAGGAAATATGGAAACAGCCATTATGGTTTCTGCTTTAAAATTTTGTTATAGATTTCAGATAACTAGACCCTTCTACTTGAGCTCAGTTAAGAAGAAAATGAAACATTATGGATATTCAGTATGAACACTTGCTTGAGGTATTTTCTGATATCAAATATGTAGTATCTTTTCCAACACCAATTCCCCAACTTTCTGATTCTCTGACATCAACTGGGTGTCCCACAATCCTATTCTAACGCTCACTACCCAGGTTAGTGTCAGACTGCATAGATTTAAGGGTTCAGTCCCATAAGACTGACCTCATTTCTGTCACAGTCACAAGAATCAAGTCCCCAGGTTACCTGTACTTTTATCTGATTTAGCTACAAATTCAGGGGTTCTCACAACATTCCTCTCAGGTGTAATAATTTGATAGAACAACTCACAGAACTCAGGAAAATGCTATATTTACTATTCCAGTTTATTATAAAGGATAAAAATGAACAGATGATGAAGCACATGGGGCAAGGTCTGAAAGAGTCTTTAGCACGAGAGCTTCTGTCCCTGTAGAGCTGGTATATTCCGTCCTCCCGGGACATGGATGTGTTCACCAACTCAGGAGCTCTTCAGTCCCTGTTGTTTACAGGTCTTTAAGGAAGTTCCATTACTTGGCATGATTGATTAAAGCTTGATTAAATCATTGGCCGTTGATTGAATTCAATCTCCAGTCCCAGAGGTTGGGAGGTGGGGCAGAGAGTTGCAATTCTCTTAACACTCAGTTGGTCTTCTGGCAACCATTTCCCATCCTGAAGCCCACTGAGTCACCTCATTCGTATAAACTCAGGTACAGTTGAAAGGGGCATGTTACAAATAACAAAAGATGTTCCTTATCACTTTTATCACTCAGAAAATTCCAAGGATTGTAGGAGGTCTGTGCTAGGATTTGGAGACCAAGACCCAATATATTTTTTATTATGTCACAGCTGGGTTTCCTCCAGGTAGTGGAGAAGAGGTTTTGGAGGTATGGCAAGGAGAGATATTTTTCCTTTAATGTGGGACATTCCCGAATCCCTCTCCTGGGAACATCCATTGTATCAATTAACTGTTGCTGCCCACCATATTATCCTCAAAACAACAAACATTAATTGTCTCACAGTTTCTGAGGGACAGGAATTCAAGCACAGCATAGCTAGGTGCCTCTGGCTCATAGTCACCCATGAGGTTGCAGTGAAGCTGTCAGCAAGAGCTGTGGTCTCATCAGAAGACACTACTGGGGTGTCTACTGGGGTAGCATCTGCTACCAAGCTCACCATGTGGTTGTGGGCAGACCTCAGTCCTCACCATGTGAGCCTCTCTCTAGGGCTGATCACGATATGGCAGCTTGATTCCCCCAAAACAAGTACTCCAAGTGAGAAAAAACAAGAAAGAGCCTCCAAGTTAGAAGTCACAGTCATTTTACAACTTAGAAGTAATATCCTATCACTTCTGCCATATTCTGTTCATTAGATGTGAGTCAGTAAATCCACTGAGGGAATTATGCAAGGGCACGAACACCAGGAGGTGGGATCATTGAGCTCATCTTACAGGCTACCTACCGCATCCACCCAAGCGTAATGGATCTTAATTTCGTAAGTGGTAAGAAACACCAGACCACAGATGAGAAAGGAAACTCTACAGACATTTACTGCTTGCTTTGTCACTTGTACTTTCTAAAGCTTCTCCAAAGTTTGGCTCAAAGTGTTTTCATTGATCAAAACCAATTCTGATTAATTTTATAGTCAGTAGCTGGATCTCAGCAAGAAATCTGTATACCATGAAGGAAGTAAAATCCTAGTTGAAGAAAATGAGTTTATTTATTTACTGTCAAGTGAGTAATGATCTCATATGCCCATCTTTTTAAAGGGAGAACCAGGTTTCATTGGTCCTCAAGGAGAACCAGGCTTACCAGGGTTACCAGGAACAAAAGTAAGTGGAGTCTTTTTTCCTTCCTTTCTTTCTGAAATTTTTGCCACGTGTTTTTAGTCCATTATGTTGAAAGAAATGTGGATAACTATTATTTAGGTGACCAGATATTTTTGCCTAATAGAGAACTAAAGCAGCTTAATCTACCCATTACTAAACTTCTAATGGAATACCATGTTAAATAGAGTAATGGGAAGTTAATTCTAAAAAGCCTTAGGCAAGACAAGAGGATGGTGGAATATATTAGTTGTTACAATTGTCCCCCAAACTACTCCCAAACTGATATGATGCTATTTGTCTCCTAGCCAAATGGAAAAGTAGGGGCATTCTGAGGAGGAGAGATAGACCTCATTAACTCCCACTCCTCATCACCAATTTTAAGATGTACTTGTAAATCAGACATTATTACTATTCCCATCACTCCCTAGATTTCAAAGGCGAGTACTGATGTCATATCATAAGTGCCTCATCACAAAAGGATTCACCCTGAGTAACGTCTGCAGAAATAGTCTATAATGAAAACCAGCTCAGGATCTTCTATTTGGCAACCCTAGAAAGGGCCCTAAAAGCAAAATCTATATGCTGCCATGTAAAAAAATATGTTGTTGCAGACACAGTCAGGCCCATAGTTCTCTTTTTATCTACTCAGTAAGTTATAAAGAGGTGCAGCTCTGATGATGGGACTTTACTCATGACAGACTCATGAATCAAAGAAGGGGCAAAATTACATCAAACTACATTTTTTTATTTTTAAACCATAGCAGTCTTTGCCTCGATGTGTATTGCATTCACCAGAAATGAGCCAGCACTGATTTCCAAGAGTTATAGAAATACGTTCACAGTCTGTTCTGACAGAGCAGTCTTCATTTCCACTGGTCAAGTGAAAATAACCCTAATCCTAGTAAATGGAAACTATGTGTGGCCTAAAGGAAACTGAAACTGGGTCGAATTATGCAAAATGGTTGATTTCTTAAGAAAGTTCGTTTTCGCATAATGAGCTGTCGGGCTTATTAACAAAATGTGAGGAATGCCTGTTTTAGCGGGAACAGATTGACACAAGAAATGCCTTTCTGGAATAAAAGGAGAGCACGAGAGAGTAACGAGTATTTGCGGTGAATTTAAGAACTGCTGTATTGATTCAGGCTCGCAGCCTCAGCCAGGTGAGGAAAGAAGGTGGCCTCATGCATGGGCGCCATACACAAAGGAAGGGCAGAATTGGTCAGTGGAGAAGAGAACGAGGCGTGAGCTGGTCTGTAAATGTTTGTGGCATTTCGTTTGCTATCCAAGGGTGAATAGAAGAAACACAGGCAGCAGCACGTGGAGTTCATCCCTAAGTATCTTTTCTTTAATTAACTGATTTCAAACTATTCTGAAGTTTCAAGATGTAGATGTAGAGCCACATGAGTAAAATCAACATTAATTACTGTAATAAAGAACCCAGCATGATTTTATAGGCCAGATACTTTTATAACAGACTCTACTCTGAACCCCCAATAAAAGTAAAGAAGGTACTCTACCTGTGTTTTGTATTTCCACAACAAGGAATGTGGATAGGAAATTCATTTTATTAGCAATATTTTGAATTGTTAGCTGAATTGCCTATCTTAACAGGAGTTCAGTGTGATAGTGGAAAATTCATGATTATTTAAAAATAATTTAAAAATTCCTTTCAGCTGAACAACACCCTTTTCCAGTTGTGTAGACTCTAAATTCAGATTAAAGAAATAAGCCAAGACTGCATTTTTCACACTTAACACGGTGAAGAGAGATCATAATGAAGAAACGTGTGTAATGTAAAATCTGTTTGATGTACAGCTGTATCCTGAGTGCCTGTATCAGTGCCTGGGAGAGACCTACATCTAAAGAAATGGGGTTTTAGTCAGAATATTTTAGAATACTTTGACTAATACCGTTTATTCATCAATTCAGCAAATTTTTTGCCAGATATTTTTCTGTGTCTGAGGATGGGAGGTAAATGCAGCAAAAACAGTTCCTGTTCATCTGAAGCTTCCATTCCAGTACAGGCGAAGGAGGGGCGGAAGGAGAGAAAGGAAACGAGTAACGTGATTTCAGAGAGTGATCGGGAACTAAGCAGGGGCATTGTGATAAAAAAGTGATTCTATGTAAAGCTATAGACTCCACTTCTGTGGTAAACTACAGGTAAATGATTTTGTAAGGTTTTTATTTTTTTCCCCAAATAAGTTTATAGTTAATATTTTTTAATTCTTCTGTAATTCTCAAAGTAAAATATTAAAAGAAACACCAAATACTGTATTTTTTAAAAATAAAATAAAAATTCCATATACCAAATTAAGCCCTTCAGTCTCACTCTACGGGGGTAGGGTGGGCAGCGGAAAGAAAGAAGCTTCGGTTTCTGGATTATTTTTTCCATCTCCTATTTTTAGTTAAGTCCCTCACCTTCATCCCAACCTCTCCATTTTTACACCCTCCTCAGTTGATGCTGAGAACCTAACTTTTTCTCCACCCTTGCTACAACCTATCCCATCTCTCCTACAAAACCACGAAGGCTTCCCCAAGTGGGCACGATATAGATAAGGATCGTGGAATTCAGAGCCCTCCGTTTCCCATCACAGCCCCAGTCCGTTTTCTTCTCCCTTCCGAGGTGAATCTGCGAGGGCATTTCTCTCCTCCGTAAACACACCATTCACAGTCTGAATTCTAAATCTGTATGATTGTTGAAACTCTACCCATCATTGAGGAAGCCTGACACACTCTACTCTGTTTTTAGGGAGTATAGAGCCACACCATATTCCTGGAGGGCAATTTGGCAAGCTTTTAACATGTTCATACTTTTTGATCCAGCAGCTCCCCAACTAGGAATTTATCCTAAGAAAATGATCTGAGATATACCAAAGATTTACATACAAAAATATTATGCAAAAATTGAATTGAGCACAATCAGTTTTAAATGACAGCTCTCCCACTTTAGAAGTTTTCAGACTTTGGGCAAGTTACTTATCTTCTCTGAGCTTCAACTTCCTCTTCCATAGAATGTGGATAATAACACCTTTCTCATTTGTCCTGAGAATTAAATAGGATAATGCATGGAAAGTATTTTGTGCAGTTACTGCACTCATCAATGGTACAGCTGTCAACGGCAATAATTATAAGCAAGTCCTACATGTATTTTAGGACATGATTCAAGTCTTACCTCCAGGGAGCCAATCTACAACATGCATAACCCAATGAGATTCCTTCTTTTGTCACAGATAATCTTATGTTACTCCTTAATTCTTAACTATTTTGTTCATGGGTATCTTGTGTGCCTAACTGGATCACTAGCTCCTTGAGGACAGCAGTCACATTTATACTTCACAGAGCTGTAAATATATTAAAGAGCTTTAACACCTGTGAGTCTTGCACCATTCTTCACACTTTACTTCATAAGTTTTGAGATCAGTACTATGCTTTTCTCCATTCTACAGAGGAAACTGAAACTTACAGAACTTAACTAACTTGCCCCCAAAATAGAACTGGTAAATAATAGAGCCAGAATTAAAACTTAAGATGTTAGATCACAAAGCCTAGGACTTAACCGCTTTGCTATGCTTCTTGCCAGTAGTACTTAAAACATGGCAGCAGACTGAAAACGGATGTCCATGCCTGTCTTGAAGTATAATGACAGTTGTTATCAATTTCTTCTGTTTACCAGCATAGCTATCTGACAGGCATTTACCAAACCATTCTTTTATCTGTCAAATGGAGATGATAATGCAAACATTGAATAATTGTGTATTAGGGTTCTCCAGAGAGACAGAACCATTTAGTCGGGGAATTGGCCCACATGATTATGAAGGCTGGGAAGTCCCGCAATAGGCCATCTGCAAGCCAGAGGCCCAGGAAAGCAGGTAGGGTGGCTCAGTCTAAGTCTGAAAGCCTCAGAACTAGGGAAACCGATGGTTTAACACTTGGTTTGAAATCCAAGGCCTGTGACCCTGGGGGGCTGCTTGTGCAAGTCCCATACTAGAAAGTCTGGAGAACCTGGAGTTCTGACATCCAAGGGCAGAAGAAGGGTATCTCAGCTCCAGGAGTGAGAGAGCAAATACACATTTCCGCTGCCTTTTTGTTCTACCTGGGTCTCCAGCTGATGGGATTGTGACCTTCCCCACTCAGTCCACTTATTCATACACCAGTCTCTGGAAGTATCCTCACAGACACACCCAGAAATCATGCTTTACCAGCTGAGTATCCCTTAATCCAGTCAAGTTGAAACCTAAAATTAACCATCACAAATTGTTTTGATTATTAAATGAGATGATTTTTGTTAAGATTAATACAGTGCGGGGTACATGGCAAATTAATGGTAACTCTCTGCTTTCTTTAATTTTATTCATTTCATTTATTAATCCACAGGGACTAGATTTGGGGGTGGGGGTTGCCATTCACCTGTTTTGCAATTTGTGACAGGGTGAACGTGGGGAGGCAGGGCCTCCTGGAAGAGGCGAGCGAGGGGAGCCTGGAGCCCCTGGACCAAAGGTCAGTTATCCTTACACTGGAAGGTAATGTTCTTTGGTTTGAAAATGTGGACCACTTACTCTAGAACATGAAACTAAAATTCACCAACAGGTATTAAAACAGCCAAAATCACAAAGAATTTCTAGAAATGCACACTGATTGGGTCTCTTCAAAAGGGCTTTTACAATTCAACTTTCCCTGTTTACTTTGTTCTGTCAGCCAACAAATTTAAGAACACACCCAAATGAAAGGGAGAGGTTCTGTCACATTAACACATTATCACTCAATGTGTGTTAAATCTTACTCCGAAAGATCTCTGTTGATAAGTGCTGTGTTCGTTTCTATGGTAACTTGATGGCATGCAACACCTTGAAAATATTAGAGCTAAGGATTTACTTGACTATTCAATCTTTAGTCATCTAAACTTCCTGCAAATTAATGTGGTCACACTTTATTTTAATAACCCATCCTAGAGATACAGGGAAATGATTTACTCTCTGATAAAAAGAAAATTTATGCAAACACTGTTGAGACTAATGAGAATTATTCACAGAATGCTTTCCATTCCCTGATGGGAGGGCAGTCTTTGGAGTAATAATGGAAGGAAGGTTGCTGGGGAGACCAGAGAATGAACTAATGATACAGTAATGATACTTATGTTTAGTGTTGTAATAACAAACATAATGTAGAGCATAAGGTATTGAGGCAATTAAAGTAAAGTGTTTCCATTTTTCTTCATGATTCTGTGTCACTGCTAATTCCTTTTTTTCTGTTCTTATCTGTCATTTTCTCTGTTTCATCTTCTTATTCTCCTATACTAGGGGAAACAAGGTGAATCAGGAACTAGAGGCCCTAAAGGGTCAAAGGTCAGTAA
Organism: Cynocephalus volans; assembly: GCF_027409185.1. Taxonomy (NCBI): domain Eukaryota; kingdom Metazoa; phylum Chordata; class Mammalia; order Dermoptera; family Cynocephalidae; genus Cynocephalus; species Cynocephalus volans. Next base: position 95,027,762 of record NC_084468.1, on the reverse strand, counting down.
ACAGATAACCATTCTAATCTAACAGGAGGACTTCAAGATCTCTGTTTTTGCCTTTTCCACAGAGAATAAGGTTTAGATTAAATGCTTCCACACACTGGGATTGCAATAATTTCATCCCTATGACAATATCTCAAAACAAGTGGGTTGTTTTATCTTGGTTGTTTTTGTATATTCTTGTATTTCAGCCTATTCTTTTTGAAATGTTATATTTTCTCTTTCATAAGAATAGCCTCTTTGGAAAAAATTAAGTGCTTAATTTAAATTATGTATTATATAGTTTTATTTTTCATTCTCTGGCTATCTGTGATAAATGTTCAAATTATACTTTGCTTTTAAGTTAGTTGACTTCCTTCATTGCATTAAAATTTTACGACCAATTGGAATTCTTCCCTTTATCATTTTCTTTATACTATCTGCAATAAGATATATATTGTTAGCATAATCATGTTTTTAAAGTGCTGTTAGCTAATAACATGAAAAAATGGATGCAAAATGAAGAAAACAGAGCAGAGATTAATTTTCCATTCAAAGCAAATTTAATTATTATTGTCAATGTTAGTAGCTATATAATATGGATGGGATAAATTACAACCTTTTTTCCTGCTTATCTTCATTGGTTCTTACCCACTTTATAGAGATTTATAGAAAGATGTATAAAAATGCTCTGATTTCCACATAGGAAAAGGACTCCATAAACTTAAGGCTGTTTTAAAGAACCTTCAAATCTATATATACAGTTCAAATCTTTTCTCGAAAGTTTCAGTTTAGACTTCTGAGAATTTTGAGGGCTTAGACTATTCCTGGTGTCTCTACAGGTGGGGTAATGACACCATAAATGAACCATCAGAGATTTAGAGAGAGAGAGAGAGAAAAAAAATATGCACTGGGTTTGCTCTGCCTCTGACCTTCAGCCCTAGCAACGTGGTCTGGCTGGCTGCTGTCCACTTCAGCACCGTCTGAGTGTTAAAACTCAAGTCCCTACGTATAAACTTTTCCTTTGATCCTCATTATCAGAGGGAAGCCTAGCCTGTGAACTTCGTTTCCTAATTCTCCCAAGAAAGTGCTCTCCTTTCCAGCCCTGTCCAGATTATCTATACTTTTCTTCTCAGAGAAGAGACAACACAACTACTTGACTCCTTTTCCCTTTTCCCCAAGTCTCTTCAAATAAAAAATAAAAATAAAAAATAAATATAAAATTTTTTTAAAATAAAATAATTTTTAATATAATTTAAAAATTAAAATAAGAATAAAAATGGCTCAATCAGAAAGGTGAAAGCTTACTTTGGGTACCATAGAAACCACTTACTTTGCTTTTGCAGATCCCACCTAGCGAGAGAGTTGCCATATATATGAGTATTGTTGTTCCAAGTTCTCTGTCATCTGAAAGGGGAATTTTAAATCCCTTCAAGCTGCACCTTTAAAAAGCATTTACCATTTTGGTGTTGGCAGTTGTCGTTGTCTTTCATTTCATGAGTTCACATTAAAAGTGCTGCTGTATGGTATAAATACATCCTCAGACCTGAGAGATTTCTAGACTGTTAACCCCACTACTAATTAACTTTTTTCTTTTTTCATTGTGAAAAGGGTGATCATGGAGACAAAGGGGACTCTGGAGCTCTGGGACCAAGGGTGAGTGTGCCTCTCATCTAAATTCTTGCCCCTTATAAGCCCAGATTTGAAGTAGTGTCCATATGGCTCTTGGAAAGGCACTTGGACTGATAATACCCGATGATAGCATTGGAGGTGGACTACTGTAATTATTCCTGCCACCCTCCCTCCCCACTTTATCTTTGATTTTAGACACCAGGAGCAGTGAGTGTGGAGATTCTAACAAATAAAATAAACTTTCTTGAGAAGTAGGTCTAAAGAACACTTTTTAATCTATTTTTCCTCTGCTAAATGAGTACACTGGAAGATAACATTCTTTGATTTGAAAATGTGGACCACTTGCTCTAGAACATGAAACTAAAATTCACCAACAGGTATTAAAACAGCCAAAATCAAAAAGAATTTCCAGAAATTCACACCCATAGCCCATCCAGCTAATATAATTTTCTATTTTTCAATAAACTCAATTACAAAGAAAGTAATAACCTATATGTTTAGAGTCCTTTTTTAAAAAAAGAAGGGAATTAAGACATGATTAATAAAAATTAAATAGCAGATCTTATAACTAGGGTAGAGTCTTAAAAAAAATACATATATATATATAGGAGCAGTGGAGTCCTCTGAGATCAGAGGGGTGGGGAAGCTATATATATACAGGTTTTGTTCCCTTTTTGGTTTAGTTTTCATGGTATCCTATTCCTGTTGGGAAATCCAAGCATTTCCCATGGAACAATATTCAGTCTTCTTAAAGAATGAGGAAGCAAGCCATGAGGTATAGATGAGTAAAATGAGGTTAGGGGTTGCTTTAATATATATGGATAAAGCCAGTAAAATTTTGCAATTCACATCAGATTGGCCTGTATTTTATAATTTTCAGAAAATAGTTTCAGAGGTTAAATTGTATCTTTTCAAATCAGGTTTCATATCTTTAACCTACCACAGACAGGAAGTTAGAAGTGGTTTGACTTTTTTGAATTAGGGACAAAATTTGAATGTAAGTATTTATTCTAAGGTGCAGTTGGGCCTTAGTAGGAAAATGATGTCCAGAGAGCTGCAAGTTGCTATTTCTGACTTATATACTAGCGTAACTCCAATGATTTACCCCTGGTTGATTTTTGTCATAGGGTCCACCTGGTCAAAAAGGGGATCAAGGAGCCACTGAGATCATAGACTACAACGGCAACCTCCATGAAGCCCTACAGGCAAGTGACTGCTGCCCACCCTGACACACACTGAGGACAACACTGATGAGCACCCATGTAACGCATGTAAAGATGGGCTTCCCCACCCCCCTGATCTCAGAGGACTCCACTGCTCCAAGCACACCTTCCTGTTCCCGTGAACCCATCCCCTTCTCTCTGCCCCACTTTAACTTCCTTATTTCATAGCACTTTTCAATCCCTCCTTTTCTTATCCTTATGCATTCAGATACCCTTAAGCCTTATCAGGTGTAAACCTTGTGCTAGTTTGGCCAGTTTTGCCTTTTTGTGTGAAGAGAGAGTTTAGCAAAGCTCTATAGCACTGGAGCTGGAGCTGCTTGGGTTCAAATCTCCATTCTCTTGCTTACTAAATGTGTGACCTAGGACAGTTATTTCACTTCTCTGTGTCTCAGTATCCCCATCTGTAAAAGGATGGTGGTAGTAGTATCTGCCTCATGGGGTTGTTGAGAGAAGCAAATGGCTAAATACGTATTACTCACTCAGAACAGTGCTTGTCACATAGTAAACCCTCTGTAAGTACTTCTTATTACTGAGACCATTTGATTTTTTTCTCCCATTAGGTAAAAAATAGACTGTGTGGCTTGTCTCCACCACCTTTGCTTCCTATTCATGCTTTTCATGCTTAGCCTCTTGCATTCTAGTCTCTATCATCATTCTGTTGCAACTTCTCTTACAAAGGTCAACGATAGCCTCTAGGTCAAGCCCCATTGTACCCATAGCCCTTGACTTTTCTGTGACATTTACACTAAACCACCTTCTTCTAGAAACTCTTTCTTTTTGGTCTCTCTGACCTTCTACTTTCATTCCTTCCATTTTTCTTCTCTGATGGATTTACTCTATTTTGGCATTTTCCAATTTCTCTGTTCATCCTCTAATTTTTGGTAGCCTGAGGTCTCTGATCTTTTTTCGGTACAGTCACTCCCTCTTTGCTCTTCTACATTATGGCTCCCTGTTCTTTCATCTCTGGGTCTACCCTTTGTAACTCTCCAGCTGTCAAAGAATCTTCCTGCGGTATATGGACATACCGTTGCCTTCTTGAATTCCATCAATACATGCAATGACTCTGGTTACCTTTCCCACCTGATGAAGAATTCCCTTTCTTAACTAACTAGTTTCTGTTAGTGATGCCATGAGTTTTTGAGTTTCTTGGGATAGAAACGTTAGAGCCATTTTTAAACTATTCTTAGTCCTTTATCCGTTCCATCTTACCAGCTGCTACTTCCTTTTTCAAAGTGTCTGTTGAGGTCGCCCATTCTCTCCATTCCCAATCAGATCCACGTGCTGTTTACTTCATGCCTAACATGGTAACGATCTCTTGACCAATTCCTCTTCCCTTGGTGCCTCCCTGCCCTTCTGATCCATCCTGTGGATCTTGCCAAGGCTAATTTGCATAGACTGTTACTACATTGGTGGCTCTAATTTGCTCAGAAACCTGAATGATCCCCTATTGCCTGCTCTATCAAGCCCATGGGCTCTGTGGTCCAGAACTGTTTGTTTTTCTGCCACAGAGTTTCCCTGGTGTGGTCTTTTTTACCATATGCATACAAATCTCCTCTTTTTTGCCTGGGTTTATCCCATTCTTCTTATCTTCTCTTCATCCATCTAAATCCTATCCTGCAATCCACCACTGCCATCTCGATGACTTCTTCTTCTTAATTCTTTTAAACATTAGTATCAGGGCCCAATAGTTTAACATTTAATTGTTCTTAAATTACATAATTGATTTTAGTCTTGCCTCTTACCAGATTGTACGTTTCTTGTGACAGAAAACATGACTTACACTGATATTTTCTGGGCATATACGTATTTAAGTAAATGATTATTGGTTGAATGAGTGATTATACTTAATTCATATGTACAAGGAATTTCTTTGTTTGAAAGCCAAATTAGTTGTTTTAGATATCTCTCTCCATTTTGCACCTACTTGAACTTTTACCACCCTCGTTATTTCACTAGCATGATCTAATTATGGAAGATCTACACTTGTATGGGTCTTTTGCTACAACTACCGTTTTCAACTAGTAAAGTATTTGTTAAATAGTTTTTGCAAAATCTAGCTTCAGCTTAACCTATTTTTCTGGTCTTTTCATTCTTTTTCTTCTGGTAAAATTCAGAGAAGCATGGTTACTGCTTGGAGAAATATTGCTTGGACAGTCTATTCAGTCAACAGCTTGAATTAATGTTCCTCAGTATAAGTGGAGTAGACATAAGCAGTAGCCTCTGGGTTATTATCAAGTTCTAGAACCAGTTTTCTAAATTGTCCCCTTTCTCCCACAAACTGATAACTGCATATAAAGAGGAAAAGAGGCAGAGACAGAGAACACAAAGTTTTGGTATAACCACTATGTTTTTAAAATTCTTACTTATAAAATATAGGAGCACTTTTTTAAAGACTTAATTTACTAGCAATGTTGTAAATTTTCCTTAAACTAATTCCAGTGGCACCATAATTCTTGCTACCACCTTTAAGAGGTATTCATTCTCTTATCTTCCAAGAAATGCTTCATTGTTACTGGCCATTTTCTGAAAAATAGTAAAAGAGTTTTTAAAGCATGTTTTGTATGAATAGAGTCTGGCATAGTACAAGCTACCCTTAGCCTAAAACAGAAATCTCTATTTCAATCGCCCATCTACTACCAACTGAGTCATTCTGAGGAAATCGCTTAGGGCATCTATACTTCATTAATCTTATCTGCAAAATGAGAATGTTTTTGGAATAGATTTTTTTCCAAGAGCCCATGAAATCTAATATTATTCTTAGGGTTTTTTTTTTGTTTTTTTTGTTTGTCTATTTTACTCTGCCATTTTCTACCTATTTAAATATTTTTTTCATCCTTGCCAATGTGCCTAAAAGCACTGTACATTATAAAAAAATCTGTCACCTACATCTTGATATGAAAGGATATAGACTATCAGTTTCTTTTTCTCGCCTTGAATTCAGTATGACTGAAAACCAGTCAATATCCACCGTAGTCTACTAGTTCATGCTTTTATCTCAACCTAAAAATTTATCATTCTAATGGGGTTGTTAGGGCAACTCTGTGTTGTGCTTGTAAATAGCTTATGGTCATTTTTTTCACTTCAAAACTATTTATTTGTTTTCCTAACAGAGTACTCTAGTGGATTAAAGGTCCCTGATGAAATCCATTAAATTAGATTAGATTAAGAAGATGTAGTAGATGTTTATTCTTCTAATTCTGTAACCAGTGATAGATATTAACAGATTTGCAGATTTCATTCCATTTTTGCTTCCATTAAAGAATCTGCCCAAAATACTCTAGGATAATTAGATAAATAGGAGTATATTACAGTTATAATAATACCACATTAGGAATATAAACTTTTACTGTTGGCTTTAATGAAAATCGTTATTTATATAAAGATTGCAATAAGCTATTTATTTTTATTTAAGGTGGTTAAATTTCCACAATTAGAAGTAAAACTTTTCTGTTTTCTGACTCAAGCTTTTAAAAAATTATCACTCTCTAAACTAAATCTTTTCTCTAGTGTAATTCATGGGTGATTTTAAGCTTGCATCATTATGAGAAATGAAGGAAAATAATTTTTAATTCTAAAGGGATTCATATAAGCATCTCGTGGAATAAATCACATAGCCCGTTAGGCTTCATCCAATTTACAGTTGATCTAGCTCCTGTCTCCTGTTCCACATCATGTCTCACTAGAGAATGGTGTGTCTTTCTCCATCACTACCAAAAATTCTGGTTTTAAATCATTACTGGAGTTCAAGAGAGAACCCTGCTGAGTTTATGTAGCTTTAACTGAGAGGAGCCAGATATAAGAAATGCAAAGCGAGCCAACAGCTTTTATACTCTTTGGTGTGTCTGCACGTTGGTGCTTCCAGATGGCGGTCAAAACTATGTACTGTGAAGTTAGCTGAGTTTGCTGTCATTTGTTCTGTCAATTGGATGGAACCCTGTACAATTTTCAGTTCTTACAAACCTAGTCATTTAACAAAATCATTTAAACACCATCTGTTCCATTACCATTAATAATATTCTTTTATTATGCAGCTTAGTATAAAAAATGTTATCCTTAAACAAAACTAGCTTTGTTTTCAGGTGGAAAAATGAATTCACGTATGGCACATGTTGAAAAACCTCAGAGAGTTCAAATTTTAAACTTCCTTCCCTTTCTAAGGTTTTATGATTTTACTTTCTAGTTAAAAATGTAATATGTACTTGGAAGGCAATGGTAAAGAAATTATTTTTACTCTATAATTTTCTAATAGCCTTGTTTAAATGGCTCATCTACACTATAGGAGTGAAGAAGTAGCTTTATTGTAACTATAAATCCAATTCTTGCTCTAGATGAATTCCTTACGAATAAAATCTGTGGTATCTTATGCTACACAGATGTGATGATACAAAATTCTAGGCCCTTACATTTTTTAATATAACTTTATCCTTGGTTTGTGGCCATTTTGGCATTTGTCTTAGAAGCACTGATTTTTTTTTTTTCTACTGTTTTCTCTGAAGCTATAATGACCATGACTGATTTTTATCATAGAATACAAACTTTAACCATTTGTACACGTGTATAAATATATTGTTTTCTAAAGAATGATGAGCCTCATTAGCGGTTCAATTAAGTGTTTTAAGTGAGATAAAAAATGTTAAGAAGATTTTTTTACAACAATAATAAAAACAGCCACCCAACCTGAATCAGATTGGAATGGAGTAGTGGAAAACAAAGGGATAATGGTAAACTGATATTCACAAGTTTACATATAATCAGTTGTTTCTCTATTACCGGAGTCCCTGATGGAAAATCTTCTCCCCTCTGTGATTTCGTAAACTGGTTATAGGCCCTACAGAACTTTTAGCACAGGACCTAGACTAGAAAATATTAAAACAAAAACATGATTCATGGATTAGGGATCATGTTTTGGAGATTTATACTTTGAGAGTATATTTTGCTACAGTTCTCCAGCACTTTAAGAAACTAGATTAATTTTATGTCACCTAATTTCTTTAGTCATGGCACACACACACACAAGTTAATTCTAATGCAGCAAATGAACTACAGACTAAAAGAGAAAACAAATCCAGTTGGTCTTTTCAGTGTTCTCTAATAAAGGGCTCTCTAGAATAGAGCACTTTTATCAATAGCAAAATTTCTCAGTTCACAATTATGCTAACAAACCTTTAGTATATAGTACTTTACTACATTTTTTTTTTAATTGTTTAAATCAGGTTAATTAAAATTTTGGTATTTTCTTCATTCATAAAATTTTTTAAATAAGATTTTTAAAATAATTTTTAAAAAATCTTTACAACTATACTGTGTTGAAGATAGGATAATATGTTCTCAGTATCTTGTCAATTCCTTATAAAATATCAGACTTGTCAAAACATATTCAAAAACTTGATTATTTCAGAAATGTATTATTATACTTTAGCACACAAAATAGATAACTCTGTCTTTGTCAATACGTTTTCCCAACAGAGGATTACCACCTTAACTGTCACGGTAACTCCTATTGCATGATTTCTGTGGTTTGTGATTTTGGTGTTGGTGTTGATGCATGCCGGTGAAAATGGTACTAATGTAGCAATTGTTTTTATCTGATGTTTAATTTTATGTGTCTTTTAAACATTAATAACCTTTTACAACACTTCCACCTGTTGAATCACTTTTTGTCTACTTAGTGAAAAAGTCAAGAAAAAAAAGATATTGTTAATTTTCTTAAAAGAGTTTTGCCTTATCTTAATAATATAGATTTGTTTTTAGGATTTGGGAAATCAAAGTCTTTGGGGTAGAAGGGCAAGGAGTGAGTCTAGAAACACAGGTAATATTAGTAGGCTCATTCATCGCAAGAAGACACGTGTGGACACAGCAGCCATTCTACATTGTCTTACAGAATCAACCCAAAAGCTTATTCAGTATTATTTTAACCTAAAATGTGTTGATACTTTAGCATATAAGTAGGTAGATTTTATAATTATGTAACTGGTGAAATTTTTCCCCATTGCAAGTCAATATTGGGGGATATCTGATTATGATAAAAATAAGAGAGGTGTATAGTGTGCTTATTAGTTAAAGCAGGACTTTTAATACATACACTTGCTACTTTTTAAAACTGTGCCTTTTCTTGATTTAGGGTCCCCCTGGAGCTCCTGGACCTCAAGGACCACAAGGGCCAAAGGTAATTCTTTATTTACTTGTTTCCATTTACCACATACAGTGTGAAGTCTATATTAAGTGTATATATCTTTGAAAATCAGTCTTACAAAATGCTGGAGAAGCTCAGATCAGCAATATTGCTTCAGAGAGTAAAGAAAAGAAATTGAGGTCTGGCCTGGAGAAAGAGGAAAAGTTAGGAAGGAAGAAAGGAAAATTTGGAAAGAAGGGACAGAAGTAAGAATGGCATTAAATTTAGGGGAGGACATTGAAAAAACAGAATGTTAAACAACGGAAAAACAGGTTTCATTGCAATTATAAATGTAAAGAAACACTAGACGTGGTGTATGAAAAAAAGAAAATATTTAAATAGAATAGGGTTGAAGGAAATATACTCTGAAACTAAGAAAGATTGTTCCTTCTAATTCTTTTGTAATAAAAAGAACAAGGGAAGCTTTAACATGATGCATTCACAAATCACAATTTTAGGAATTATTTTTGAGTCATTTTTTATATCACATCCCTTTATTATATATATTCAGACATTCTTCCATTTAAATCTTATCTAATGAAACCTACTGACTACAAACAGTAGAAACCTAGAATTACCTGATATATCTAAAATTTGTTGATGGTGTTAGCTTTATCCCTTCAAACTAAAGCTTTTTCATTCAATCATGTTTGATCAATTAACACATGGCCAGTGATTCTGGCTTTTCAGAACTGAGCTACACGTGTTGAAATATGACTTTCATCATTGGATTTTTGTAGGAGATTCAAATGGTTTTGAAATTCACCTTTTGTTTATGCTTCTTAAGGCAGTTTATTTGCTAAGTCCATCATATATCACACACATGCACACATGCATACATGTCAGCTTTTGTACTCTTCTTTTCCTAGATATTGAAAAATAGAAATCTAGTACATAGAAAAAATTATTTTTATATTATATAAAGAAATATAAAGTAAAACATTACTGAGGTCCTTGCCTATGTGAGATATATTTAGAACATAGATTCTAACTTCAAACAGATTTCATGTATAACATTAATGTAAGGTTTGGGATTTTTAACTTTCTATTTTCCACCACATTCTGGTCCCTAAGAGGTGTAACAGGAAAAAATGCTCCAATTAAGCACAGTCTATAATTTTGGTGAACATATCTGCCTGGATCCCTATTTTTTAGTATTTTAGTGTCCTGAACTAGACAACTAGAAGGAAATCTGCAGATTCCTTTTTCCTTTGTGTAGAGTTAATGAAGGTCTAAGTTCATTGCTTCATCTTCTCACTTGACTAAATCTCTAGAACCAGAATTGTTTCCAATGCTAAATATGTACCTCATTCCCCACAAACCTCAAAAGCCTCTAGGATTTATTCTCTGCAGCCCAAAGGACGACAGAAGCCCAAAAGATATCCATCCCTTGCCCCAAAGAGGTAAAGAGGACCACCTAGCTAAAGAGTTTGCATCAATAAAACCTACGTCTCCCTGGTTTTATATTCCAGTTGCTATTCCTTTACTAATTTTATTCAATAAGTAATTCTTGAGACTCTACACTGTGAAAAATACTATTATCTAGTAAGGACAGTCACTAGTTAGAGGTTCCAACAAGGAGCTTACCGCCTAAGGAAGGAGATAGGCAAGTAAAGGCACTATCTGTTATTAATAGATAAAGTGCTTTGATTAAGAGCATGTGCTGTGGACATGCATGGGAAGGTGCCTCTAAGTCTTGGGAGTCAAGGATGGCTTTGAGTTGAAACTGAAAGACAGGGAGAAGTTGGCCAGATGAATGTCTAGACGGTGGTGCAGGGAGGGGCTAGTCATTCTCCCTGACCTCCCACCTGTGCCGTCCTTCCCACTACCATCCCCCTATACCCACCCCACAATGGTCTTGTAATTGAGATCTAGTGTTAGCCGATTAGTCCCTTATGCTTTCCATGATCTCTCCTTGACAAGGTTCAGATAATTGAGGTGACTATGACCAAGAGACAGCAAAATGTAGCCCGAGTCAAGTGTGGAACTCATCTTCATCTCAGGACTGTCTGACTAGATGGGAACTTGTTCAATTAGCGTTTGTTTTTTATCAAGAATCATTTGATTTCTTACACATCAAATAACTCTTACAAACCACATCTGAGGGGTGAAGGATAAATGAATAATTCATGAATTATGTTTTTCTTTTAAACATTTGTGAGTCACATTTTAAAGGTAAAACTTAGCAGAGCAATCAATATTGGACCCAGAGTGCTGACAAGTATTCAGACTCTGAATGGAACGAGGACTTAGCCAGGTGCATCCAACCTCAGCAGACTTGGTGGTGGTAAAATAAACTTTGCTGCTACCACAAAGACCAGGAAATCTGAAATAAGGAAAGGCCCTTTTCTGCTCCTTTTTTTGTTTCATTTACTTGAAACCACAAGATCATGCCTTCCTTAAACATTGGAAAGCTCAAATTTCATGCTGTGGCCATGGCTCTTAAAGTTTTTACCAGGGAAAGGAGGTCTAATCATTTCAATATTGTGGTTTATAACATCACCAAACAAGCCTTTCTAGGAAATATAGCCTCGAGTTGGCTCCCTTGGAAATTTGTGAGGCAGGCCACTTACACTCAAAAGAGCTGCTTTTACAAAACTTTCATGGTTTGGGAATCAAGGATATTTGTAACAGGATTCACATAAATGACTCATTGATATAAAATAATGTCTTACCTTTCAAGGAATTTGTATGTTCAGTACCTTTTAAAACTGAAAGGTGACTAAACACTTGTTTGAACAAATCTCTATCATATTGTTTAAATTTGTTTTTAATGGAACATCTTCAGTTTAAAAAAAAACATAAGTCATATTTTGAGTTTGTCAAAGTTCTAATAAATCATAATATAAGTAGTAAATTTTAGTTCATTCCTAGCATAGTATAGGAAATTGGATTGATCCAAAAGTAATTTTAGCTGGATTAAGATATTATCTGATTTATTATATCCTTCAGTGAGGCTTTTCTGGAAATAGCACACTCACAGTCATTATGAGTTTGTATCTGCTATTCAAACTGTGCCAGTTAAAATATTACTGTAAATTCATGAGGCTTTGCATTCTGTTCTTTCTTGGTCAACTGTTATGTTTTGCTTTTTACCTAGATTGAAAAATAAGAGAAACCATACAGATTTTGTATGGAGAAAAAATATTAACCAACTGAGGCATATAGGTTGTTGCTAGAAGATATGATCAGCTATCAAGTTTTCTCTGAAAGTTTTTTTTGACATTTTTGTTTAGCTTGCATCTCACATGGAGAAAAAAAAAGCACTGAATCTTAGCTACATATAAGTATTATTGTACATAATCTTCCAGAAAGATTATTACTTCACTTACTTTAGATATGTGCTATAATATTCTTGGGTTACAATGCATTTCCATATTGTTCTGTCAACCAGCTACCATCATTTTTAATTAATGTTACCAATCACAAATGGAGACGAGCCATCACTTTTTATATTAACAGGGAGAGCAAGGATCTCCAGGAATCCCCGGAGCTGATGGAGAGCAGGTAATTTTCAAAGATATATGCGGTTATTTAAAGCATCATTATTGATCACTACTTTTGTTATAGGTACGAAGCCGAAAAAGTCATGAGTGTTGATTCATGATATCGTCTCTTTTTTTCAATCTGTTCTAGAGACTGTCACATTAATCTAAAAAGCAACTGGTTTTAAATTAGATATTAGTCTTGTTTGCATAAACATACAAACTATATGATGCTTTAGTTTCATTCTTAATATTCCCCTTCAATCTACCAGTGACTCCTTTGTAAATTTTTTTTTTTTTTTTTTGACTGGTAAGGGGATCGCAACCCTAGGCATGGTGTTGTCTGCACCACGCTCAGCCAATGAGTGCACCGGCCATCCCTGTATAGGATCTGAACCCGCAGCCTCGGCACTCCCAGCGCCGCACTCTCCCGAGTGAGCCATGGGGCCGGCCCCTTTGTAAATTTTTAATAGACTTGTATGATCATTACCAATTTAGTAAGAATAGTCTAATTTTTGCAGTGAATACAACTAATTCAAGGTTAAAATCAGTGACATAGTTTCCATGAAATTAGATATTGCTTTTATGCGTGATTTGGGCAGTGTTTTCTTTCTCCAAATAAAGATTACAACTAATTTGCTAGATCCTTAGAAAAGACAGAAACAAGCAGGACACTTGTAGCTTTTTAGAGTATGGCAGTATCTCTGAGGGTTTCTCCTAGAACAGAAGTTAGCAAACTTTTTCTTTAAAGGTTCAGATAGTAAATGTTTTTGGCTTTACAGGCCATGTATAGTCTCTGTTGCATCTTTTTTTTTTATATCCCTTAAAAAATTTTAAAAACTTTCAGCCTGTACAAAACAATCCCTGGGCTGGCTTTGGCGACTCCTGCCCTAAAGGAAGAATCTGACCAGGAGAATGTGGAGAGAATTCAGAATTCATAATTGAATCAAAAGGGTTAGTTTCAAGGTATTTAATGTTTTCTGGGTTTTCATTAATTACAAAAAATAAATAGCAAAAATCAAGGAAATCATAAGAAATCAAGAGGATTTCGTGATACAGTTAGAGAACATATACTCCTCAGGAGAAAGTATTAAATAAGAAGATTAAGGAGAAGACTTGTTTTTAATATCAGAGTTGTATGTTGAAATCATATAATGCTGTAAGAAATAACTGTCCCTGAAAATGAAAATCAGAATTATTTCAGTGTAGGACTCACCTATTGACAAAGTTGATCTGAAATTCTATTTTCCCAAGGATATAACAATCAGGAGTCAGTATGCTTCTCACATGCAAATCCTGTCATTTGTAGGGACTCAAAGGCTCCAAGGGAGACATGGGGGACCCTGGTATGCCAGGTGAAAAAGGAGGAATTGGACTTCCTGGATTACCGGTATGTTTATATGTGTTATGATAGGTTCTTATTAAGATGAATTAATCAATTAGAAAAGAGTTATATTATTAGCTGCAATCTCATCTAGTGGTTCATGCAATATTTTTATTTTCAGATATTTCTGGTGTTATTGGTATTATTATTATTATTATTACTACAACTGGGGAACTAAAATTTTTAAGCATGTAACCAAATAAATTATCACCTTCATGTTTTCCTGAATTATATTCTCTAGAAGACAGCAAAGTAAATATAATTGGTCACTTTAATTTACTATGCATAAGATGGTATAAATGATCATTATAAAATAAATCATAATAAAGAAGTAAACAAGCCAAAAAATATAGAACAATTAAAAAAACAAGTTGCTCTGGGAAGTGTTCTTTTTGTGTGTATGATACTGTAGGATGGTGTTCTTATAGTTTTCCCCCATAATTTTTACTGAGAATTTGGAGGGGAAAACATAAAAATTGTAAAAAGAAAAAAAATGTAGTAAACTTCACTGCCCTAGATCTTTTTTTAAACAAGGAAGTATATAAATAAATGTCAATGAAAACTAAGTTAAAAGTTAAATAGCAAAGGTAACTCTGCACCACCATAAAAGATTTAACATTTATAAGCCAATATGTCTAACTCTGTAAAGTTTAACCAATCAAGCCCAACCTAGTTTTTATTTACTTTATATTTGATTTCACACATTACCCACAATCCTAGGAATTTTAGTAAGCTTGCTGTTTTAGGCTAAAATACAAGGAGATAAATCTTTCTTTTATATATCATATGCATAATATTATAAAATTTCAAGAAGATGATGGGTTTGGGGAGAAAATTCATTTGTCTCTTACACTTTGGAAGTCACTTTACCTGCTTAACTCTGCTTAATGGTTATTTGTAGGGTGCCAATGGAATGAAAGGAGAAAAAGGAGACTCTGGATTGCCAGGTCCTCAGGGTCCTTCTGTAAGTCTTTGGTGGCTGAACTTCCATGGTTCCTGGAAAACTCTGACACCAGCCTATTATTTACCTAGTTCTGCCTCTGCCAGGTGGCTTATCAATAGCAGAAAGACCACAAACTCTTAGTTCGTCAAAGTGTGGAAGAAATATCTGTCAGCCTTGTACAGTGAGAGACAAAGTGTCTCAGAGGTCTGAGTTATGAGCAGTTTTTCAGAGGACTGTCTAATCCTGAGGAGAAAATCAATAGTTTCCCCCCAAACACTTGTGGGCAGAGCTTTGTGAATATAGAACATACATCCTTTTTTTTTTTTTTTTCTCCAGAGCCCTGTTTACGCTTAGTGAAATATTTGAGAGTTTAATGATGGTTGTGGCATTATAGCATTTCTTGGTAATCGGTTGCTTCCTTTTCTCTTAATGTGCTTTTGATTTATTCTGGCTTGTGTAGAACAACTGTATTTCTTTGAAGTTTTTTTATTCACATAAAGGAATTTCTAAATCTGGAGAACCAAACGCATCACTTCTTCCAGTCTCTGTCTTCCTCTGCAACCATTAATGGCCTTAGCAGAGCCCCAGCACAAGATTCAAGCAGAACTGCCTCATCTAAATGAAGTAACCAAACCCATATTTATCTTTTGGATATACAGATAATAGGTCCACCAGGCCCACCAGGTCCCCATGGTCCACCTGGCCCCATGGTAAGTTTCCCTCTCTCCAAAATGTAATCGTTGGTTTGAGCATGCTACTAGAGAAAACATGAGCACATCCCTCTAAACAGCCGTCTTGTGTTTTGTACTACTCTGTGGAGTGGACAGAAAATATGAGACGCTTTGATATATACTGACTTGACAGTGTTGTCTTTCACTCCTCCAAATACATCTGTTGGAAAGAGGGAGAGTAGATTTGTGATAGGAGAGTTGAGGAAAGACAGATAGCTCTGGCAAGCTTTACTCCAACCTTACTGTGTGAACATTAGCAAATCGTTTTCACCAGTCACTGCTCTAGTTTACTTGTAGCAAAATAAGATAATAATGATAGCCATTAAAGAATGGTCCAAGGTTTGGGACCCTTTAATGAAATGTTCAATAAGAACATTTATAAAATAGTGTGATAAAAACTGAAGCTTACCATACGACCCAGCCATCCCACTGTTGGGAATATACCCAGAGGAATGGAAATCATCAAGTCGAAGGTATACCTGTTCCCCAATGTTCATCGCAGCACTCTTTACAATAGCCAAGAGTTGGAACCAGCCCAAATGCCCATCATCAGATGAGTGGATACGGAAAATGTGGTACATCTACACAATGGAATACTACTCAGCTATAAAAACGAATGAAATACTGCCATTTGCAACAACATGGATGGACCTCGAGAGAATTATATTAAGTGAAACAAGTCAGGCACAGAAAGAGAAATACCACATGTTCTCACTTATTGGTGGGAGCTAAAAATTAATATATAAATTCACACACACACATACACACATACACACACAAACCGGGGGGGGGGGGAAGAAGATATAACTACCACAATTATTTGAAGTTGATACAACAAACAAACAGAAAGGACATTGTTGGGGGGGAGGGGGGAGGGAGAAGGGAGGGAGGTTTTGGTGATGGGGAGCATTAATCAGCTACAATGTATATCGACAAAATAAAATTTAAAAAAAAAAAAAAAAAAAAAAACTGAAGCTTATTCCACAAGTGACATATATTGCTGGATCTTCTCCTTTTCATTTTTATTGACAAGTGACATATATTGCTGGATCTTCTCCTTTTCATTTTTATTGTACTTCAGTTGATCCATTTGAGCCAGGCCCATGTCCCCCAGTGACCATCAGAGACAGTGACCCTGCCCCTAGATCTCAAATCTAGTGAGGAAGGCAGCCATTAAACAGGTATAATTCTCTACATGTTGAACTAATGAGAGTTGTGCTAAGGCTAGAATGTGGACAGCAGACTGCTTCAAACACTTTTGAATGGGGCAGAATAGGGGCAAGTCAGGCAGGCTGTAAAGTCACATTCATCTCTAAGGTGTCTCAATAAACCTGAAGACTTTGATAACACAGATTAAATAAATTGTGGTCACTCTTTCCTCCTACTGTGCCCTAAGAAAGAGCATGTTGAAATGATCTGAGCCACAAATGGTAACCCAGTCATTTGTTTCTTAGTACCTGCTATTTCTATTTCATAAAACAAAACAGTTATAATTGAGCTTATTTTCTTAAAACTAAACAATTCATTAAGAATTAAGCAAATGGCTACTTTTGGCTTTTTAAAAATACTCCTTCCACTTTAAATTAGTAGGTTAAATTAGAAATGCTACATCCTGCTCATATCATAAAATTAATTAGTTTAAAGGAATTTTAAACCATTATTAAAATGAGATAAGGATACCTGATAAAGTAACAGCCATTTCCTGAAATTGTTTATTCACAACTTATCTAAAGGGAAAATATTATTCTAATGTAGACATATGTAACAAATATCTAGGCATTGCTTGATAACAACTTTTTCCTGCTGTTATATGAATTCACTGATGGATATTTAAATATTTCTCTCTCCAAATAGTTTATTTTCAATCACTTGAAAAGTTTAAAGAAATCCACAGTAACCTTAGTTAATTTAAGTTGTCTAATTAGTCTCTGTATTTAGACCTTCCTCAAAATACATGTTATGTACTGATTCCTGAATGTATTATGATTTCCTTTTGTTGGTAAACAATTGTTGCAAGAGCCTTGAAGAGTTTGTCTTTGTAAAAATAAAGGCAATTTAAATAGTAATGCTTAGACTTCCTGTGTTAGGATCCTTTCTTTAATTTTAAGTTAAATCAGTGATGCTACAGGATCCCAAACTTGGCTGTCAGCTCCTCACTTCCTGTCTCTGTTAGATTCTTCAACACCTTGGGTCTGGAGAAGTTAATAGAAAAGGTTTTCTCTTCCCAGATACTTAAAATCGGGGACTTTTCTTTGGCAAATTTCTGTCTTTTAAGTCCTACCTCTATTCCATTTAAACTCATGAAGCTTCTCACGTATTCCACCCAGATAAAAAATGGGAATTTGAGAAATAGGAGTAATGTGAGTTCAAAATACTTTTTTCTCTATTTTTTTTTCATATAACCCTGGCAGATTTCTCCCTCCCTCTTATAGGTATTTAGCAGACAGAATTGCTATTAATGAATTTCCTATTACAGAGCAATCCAAGAGCTGGAAGGAAGTTTTGGATGGTAGTAAATAACATCCCCTGGCTTGCCTCTACCTATAGCTCAAACAAGAAGATCCTTGTTTTATATCTGTTTTGTTACTTGATATAATATTCACTTCTGCTGGGAAACAGGGATTCAATTCTTCATTAAAAGCTGTGTTTTCCATTTTCAGGGACCCCATGGACTTCCTGGGCCAAAGGTAATCCAACAAATCCTTTCATTGTTTGATTTCTGTTTCCTTGATAATCATGGAGAAGCATGACGGAAGCATGTCTGTCCTGTCTTATTTATTTGTCAAACAATGTTGATAATCTTTAAGCCTTTAAGTATCCAGATGTTTAAATCTCACAGTACAGAATGACTTACAACAAACTTAAGTGCTATCACCTGGAGATAGTTATTCCTCATTTTGCCTATTCCTTGTCACTATGTAAGTTTCTTAAATTACTAATCATAATATACTCCAATCAACCATTTAGAAGTGAATCTGATGAGGTTCTCAGACTAGTCCAGACTAGTTTTTTATTTTTATGGTGTCTCCGGTTGTATATTTGAATGTTATTAATTGATACTTCTTGCTTGCCATATAGTACTACTACTGCATCTAAATGCTTTGACTATCCAGCATCTTGATTTTGTACTCCACTAGAGGTCAGTGGCCCAGAATGGGAAGGGCTATATGCTGGGGAGAAGGTCACATCACTTACATGTATTTTATACTCTTTGGGTTAAAAAGAGAACAATGGAGAATAGCCTTTTCTTGTCAGAATTACTGCAGCTTGCATTGTCAGCATGGTCACCGCCTGTTCTTTGCCTTGTGTAGAAGGAGAAGACATCCTAGAGGATTAAAATGAGCCCTGAAAGACAAACTGCTTCCTCCAGGGAGTATATGTGAGGAGGACCCATGTTCTAATTTCGGCTTTGCCACTGACAGGCTATGTCACCGTGGGCAGGTTATTGACCCTCTCTGATCCTTCATTTATTCAACTGGGTAACTTACCTCATAGTGTTGTTGTGATAATCTAATGAGGTATGATTATAAAATGCAAAGCAGATATATATATAGGGTGCAGTTGCTGATAAATACCTGATAAAAGTCAGTTGTAGGGCTGGCCAGTTAGCTCAATTGGTTAGAGGTGGTGCTGATAACACTGAGATCCAGGGTTTGATCCCTATACCAGGCAGGCACCCCCCCTCCCAAAAAAAAGTCAGTTATTGTTGCTATTTGATGCTTTATTCTGAACAGAAAAATTCTGTAGCTTGTCTTCAAGGCTACTTGAGAGAAGGCTTAAGGAATGCCAAAAGTTCATCAGTAGTGAGTTCGTGCATTTAAAAGGTGGGGGTGGAGAGACATAAATGCAATGTTAGCGCTAAGCATCAGAAAACCCAGTGGCAGCCCACCCTCTCCTCTTGGAAGTGTGGCTCCCTTCTGGCCCTCCCAGCTCTAGCAAGTATTGGTCTGATTCAGGAAACCTGAGTTTCCTTTGTCAAGTCAAGAAGGTGACACCCAAGAATGGGAGGAATTCATGCCTCTTTATTATTCTTAGAACAGCTTACCTCTAGTAAGGCCAGTGAATGATGGTTTCTCAGAAGTATGGATGAGAGTTTGGGGTGCAAATACTGTTCTGGGAGTCAGAACAGAGAGCTCTGTCTATAGGCTTTGTTATCTTGGTAGTTATTTAACCTCCCTGGGTCTTCTTTCCCACTCTGTACTAAATCAATGCTTCTCACTCTTGGCTTCTCTTTGGATTTTAAGATGCCACCAAAGATCAGACTAATCATGATGACTGAGGATAAAGCCTCCAAGAGTGTTTTTAATTCATTCCATGAGTGATTCAGATAGGCCATCACCACTGGATTAGGAGATGCCCAAGATCCTTTTGATATCTGAAATGCAACGATTCATTTTGTCCACACAACTTTAATTGCTACTTAAATCATAGATTTCAGAGAATTATAAATTTGAAAAGACCTCACAGATTACCTTTGCTAGTTCCTTGATTTTACAGATGATAAACTACAGGCCAGGAAGTTTAGGTTATTTGCCCCAAATTATATAGCTAGTTAATGACAGATCTAGGACTGGAATTTCAATTGATGTCCACTCCTATCGATGCATGACTCCCCACCAAAGAATTTCATAGCTTACCAAAGTTACCCTGCCTGCTCATCATCTCAACACCACTTGCTGAAAATGCACACACATGCAAAGCCACGGATCTCAAGTTTACACCAGTTAACTGAAGTTGACCATTGAGCCTTGGTCTTAGTATCATTTAACCTGACTCTGTGGCATTCCCTCTATCATACTTTACTGATCAAAGCACATCTGGGTTTCCTACAGTGGCTGCACTGTAAACATGTACCTTTGAAATATCGAAAATCCACCATGTTGTGCCAATGTTTTCATTACTTTGTGACCCCTTTGAATGTTCAAATGCATGGCCTTTAAGCATTTAAAGTTCCATGGATGAATCTAGCTCAGTGTTTCCCAGAATTCCCTGATGAGGAATCAGCTGGAGGGCTTATTAAAGGTGTACCCATTCCTGTGGTACTACAGTCTGGGTGGGCCTGGACTCTTTATGGCTAACATGCACCACACTGATTTTTATCTTCAAGCAAACTGCCCAGGTTAAACATCCCTCCTGCCATGTGAGCATAACCACTCCCCGCTCCTGCCCCCACACAGCAAGACTCTGTAGGGCATTTGAGTCTGGAATCATCTTCCTTTCACAAGTCTTTCAAGATTTTCTTGACAAATTAATGTCTGTACTTAAAAGTTGAAAAGAGGCTGGCCACTTAGCTTGGTTGGTTACAGTGTGGTACTGATAACACCAAGGTCCAGGGTTGAATCCCTATAGCATCCAGCTGCCAAAAAAAAAAAATTTTTTTTTGAAAAGTATACAGGGCAGAAGTTTCTCTATCTCTAACATGCTGTTACTGATGGAAAATAGGTGTACTGTATTCCTAGATTTTTAAAAACAGAGTCAAGAGAATTTATCACTTACCCTGGATTTTGTAATGTCACCCTCAGTTAAATTCATACCTCCTTTATTCTAACGTTGGGCAGACAGACAGTTAGTAAAACTACGTAAGTTCTCTGATCTTCATATTCTCTTCTAGGATTGGCGATTTGTTGTTGACTCTATTGATTAATCCATGTAGGGACTTGACTTGGCAATGTCCATGAATGAGGACTTGCTAAATGGCATTACTTCAAACATCAGCTGCTACATTTTTAGCTCATTCCCCTGGGCAAAATGCTTAAAGGCTTAAAATGTCTGTCTGTAATACTGTCCTGCATATTCCAGTTTTCCATTCCAGCAGAGTGGGTTTTTCCCACTGAACCTCCCTCAGCATCCTGCACTCTGATTGTCCTTGATTTGCTTGATTAGAACAATGTAGTATAACACTAATTTCCTTGAGATAGAACTGAAAAATTCAGGAACTCAGTCATACACATTTTGATTGTGAGGTGCACACTTAGTTTTGCTTCCTAGAATATTATTTGTCAATTTCAAGGTTTTGAATAAATTTTTTAAATTAATTTTTGAACTGATGCAAGACAAATCTAGCCTGACTCTGCTGTTACCTAAAACTGGAATCTGCAACAATTTCAGAGACTGGCTCTCTTCTCTCACAGTTTAAACACCCATAATAGCAACCAAAATTGGCATTTGCTTTTGCATTTAGGGTGAACCAGGGTTAAATGGTGTTAAAGGATTGAAGGGTGAACCAGGTCAAAAGGGTGACAGAGGACCCCTTGGTCTTCCAGTAAGTAAAGAATACTTTCCATTTCAGTGCAAATCTCAGATTTTTCTTTCTACCCTAAGTAACAACTCTGGTTTACTCAGTGGCTATTTTACTGCTGAGATTTCTGTAATTAGAAAACATATTATGTTGGGAGGGAGGTTTCGGTAATGGGCTACAATAAACAACCACATTGTATATTGACAAAATAAAATAAAACTAAAAAAAAAAAAAGAAAACATATTATGTTAAAGCAGAGATCAGCCCAGTTTTGTTTTCTCTGATGCCTGCTCTTGTGTTAGAGGAAGGCCCATAACAAACAGTGCTATAAATGTTCTTCCATTACATACATGCCAACCTTCCTCTTTTAGGGCTGACAGTTCTTCTCCCATCATTCTGCTCTTTAAAAAGTGTTGTGCTCACTATTTATTAATTTCTCCCAAATGCTTCTATGATTTAAGGCAGTTTAAAATCCTCCCTCAATTGTTTTTTCTCCTCGGATACCAAAAGCTGTCGCCCTCTGTTGGCGGCAGGTGTGTAACTGGCTGTTGATGGTGTGAGATCATCGCTGTGGCTCCTTATGTTAATCAATCATACTGTGCTCTACATGTTTTATGTTGTTTGTTTTAGAAATTTCCTGTTATGAGATTCTTATGAAAAGAATAGCATGGAAGAGATGGGTTGCAGTTGTTCTAGAGATTTTTATTTTTAATGAAAAAGGGATTCTCCCCACCTTCATGCACTTCGTGCAAGCCTTCTTTCCCCAATTAAAAAAAGGTTTTTAAAAATTATCATTGAATATGAGGCTTTAATTTCAAGCATTTCATATGCTATTTAGCCAATCAGATAAAAGTCAACAAAGATCATTATATATTGCATTAGTAAAACATGACATAAAATCAGTAATAGAAAATAATCTATTTATGTATTTGAGATGTGAGAGAAAAAAAATTTGATGACCACTTATTTCATTTTTCCCATCGGTACTGTACTAAGGAATTCCACTTGATAGCCAGTGCCTTACATAGATCAGGCATATAGTAGATATTCAATATATATTTCTTTATTGAATAAATGATGATATAAGCCTTCTATTAGAATATAATTAAATTACACCAATTACATCAATGGCCCACAAGCATGAAACCCCTCTAACATCTGTGAGTCATTAATTCAGCATTCCAGGTAGATATAATATTGTATTACCAGTATAAAATTTTTACCATTTCATTTGTTTTTAATTGTTATGTAATTGTAACTGAAGAAAGTATCAACAGGCAAAAAAAAAAAAAAAAAACCTTTGGGTTTTCTATTTTACTTAAACTTTCAATTTGATTTCTTTAAAGTTTGTCCTAATTTCAAATTTAGGGCTCTCTATAATTTTTATTCAACATTTAGACAAAAGCTCTATGCTAGCATTTAACAAACAACAATGCACATTTTTAATTGTAATCATTGCTAACTAAAGATGTATTTTGCAGTTATAGTATAGATTATAATAAGATTATACAGAAAGAATTTTTAAATAAAAAACTAAAAATACCCAAAATGTATATGGTATAGCATCATTGGTAGAGTCTGCAGCTGGAATAAATTTTTTCTTCCATTTGGTATTATTAACTGCATCTGAAGCATAAAATTGGGAAATAGTTCTGCAACCTTGCCAAAAGAATTTATAAGGCCAGTGCATTGTCTTTCTTAAAAATCACTTGATCTAATCAATATTTTCAAAGGACTATAAATAATATTTGGGCTTTGAGATACAAAAGCCATATCAAAGATGTAATTATGCTTATTCTTGAAACAAGCATTGGCAATGTCATTTTTTAATCATGCACTGTCTAGCCTAGAGTTACAGGTAAAGAAAAGCATGCATTACCTGAGAGCAACATTATATTTTTAAGGCATTTTCCATTCAGGCTTTGATACATGGATACTTTGAAGTGAATTGAGGAAAAATTTAGTATGAGAGTTATTTTTTTGCTTTGTCTCATGAATTTTTTTCTGGCTTTTTCCTGTTCCTAGAAGTCCCTCTAGTGGTGACTGATGTGAACAGAAGGAATAACTCAGAAAACAATGAGTATTGTTCCTGTAAAAAGAGTCATCCTGGCATGTTAAAACCCTGCATTTGTTATTCATAAATAGTATTTTAACAAGTGTAGCTAGTTCTTTTTTCCTCCTCTGAAATGCTAAACTTGATTATTATAGGGAGCCCTTTCGTAGGAGATCACCATTATTTTTTCTTCAGAACCGAAAAAACCGTATTGTGGGTAGTACAGTCTTTAGAAAATGAATTTCATATGAAAATTAGATAGGAGCCTCTGTTAACAGTAACTACTTCGTAGCCCACTTTATAAACCTCATTAACTTGATTTCTAAATAAGAATTTGTCGAATAGAAATGTCATTCAAATGCCATCATCCGTGGGGTGTTTATTGTCATGTGGTTTGTTTTTTAAAACTAACAATTTGTAGCAATGTGATATTCATCCCAGAACCCCGTGACTGCTAGTATGTTGTTTGAAGTGTTATATTTGTTCATCGGTACCTCATACTAATCTCTGTTCTTGTCATTCGTGTTACACCCACCAACCCTGCTACCAACCAAATCACGCAGGGAGCATCTGGCTTAGACGGAAAGCCAGGATCCCGGGTGAGTCGGCCCCTCGTCTTGCTCTGGCAGGTTCCGCGGCTGTCAATCACGTGCTTCAGGGCAGACCCCCTTTGCTCCATGTACTCTTATCAAATAATGAGGGGGGTACTTAGGGCTGGAGTAAAAGGGGAGGGCAAACACAGATGCTGGCAGAAAGGGGAGAGGTGGACAGAGAACAGGTTGCAGCTCTGTTTGAAGTACAGCCTAAACTGCCAGAACATCTTTCTGAAGGCCACGTTCAAGTCTGGACAATTTCTAGGTGAGAAGAATGACCAGTCTAATTGGCTTCATTGTCTTCAAATCCCAGACAGATTTTTCCATAACCAGTAGACATTCCCTAAAATTCCATGAGAGAGGGCCTCTGAAGAAATTCAAATAATGTGAATTTATCACTTTCTCTTTTAGGTTTCTGTCCATCTTAGAAATGTAACTTCTTCCTTGGAACTAACTTTCAAATCTCTGTTCATAGAAATGACTTGTCTGTCCTCTGTCATTTTGTCTCTTTGGTTCTTAATGATTTCATCTGTTAAATTTCAGCTACAGATAACTTAGTATTTAGAAGTCTTCAGAAGAGGAACTCTTGAGTTCAGGCGGTAGGAAAAAGATCAGTTAAGATGAGAATTCACCGTTAGAATGAGTTTGAAACTCTGAATTCTTTCATATCACAAGTCTCTAACATAATAAACCAGAATAGTAGAATAGAAACAGGAATACTGTACAAAAATTGTGTTGGAATAGTTCCTACATTTGCAAATGTAATAAATTCTTTGCAAATCTAAGCACGGTTTTTGTGAAAAATGAGCACGTATCCTTGAAGTCCTTGCTACATTTTTAAGAATCTAAAAGAAACTCCAAGCTTTGCAATTCTAAAAACCTGCTTCAGGCGGTCATTCTTTTCACTGGACTTGAGTGTTCCACGTGTATTTAAGTATTATCTTCTCTATCACAGAAATCTTAATCCTGAACTAACCAGGAGGCCAGAGGGCAGTTATGCTATTAACTCATCCCGGCTGCTTGGTTTGTGAATTGTAAGCTTGGTGACATCAGCCACTGAAGCAGAACGTGTAAGAATAATTTCTTCCCCGTAAGCTCCTGCTGCTCCCAACAGAGCTGCAGAAAGTTTGGTTGGAACAGTTAAACACTGTCCTCATTTATTTCATTTTTTTCCCCACTCATATAACTGGACAAGCCTCTTAAGCAGTTGAAAACAAAGCTTCAGAGCACGCCTGAGCTATGATGTATGGAGAGAGGACTTGAGGAAGAGGTGATAGGAAGGAAAAACAGTTACATTACTCTTAAGATTATAGAAACGAAGTGAAGATGTGCCATTTAGTCAGGGAGGAAATATATAATTAAATATGATACACAGCTTTTTGTGTGTACCCTTCCTTGAAATATGCAGTTATATAATTCATCCTTTTTGCATGAGTTTCTGGAAAACCACTGGCCTGAATGAATCAAGTATAAAAGCATTTGTAAAGAAGATGAATTGTCTTCCTGACATTTTAAGGCATCATTCACCCAGGAAAAGTCCCGGATAAATTATAACTGCTTTTCTTGCAGCCCTTGTGATATGTCTCATATTATCTTATTTTTATATGTTTTTTTCCCTTAGGGTACAGATGGTCCTATGGGACCCCATGGCCCTGCAGGTCCCAAAGGAGAAAGAGTAAGTTGCTTCTTAAGTTAAGCTGTGTGCTAAAGAAAAGACAGAGCATGGCTTTTCCATATTAGTTGAACTTGAATTGCTCATTTTCCAGAAGAAATAAAGGGCTATCTAATATTAAATGGAAATAGAGACCATCTTACATTCTATTCAGAGTCCTAACACTGACAGAAGAAAACCACAGAGTATAAAATAGAATATGGTGGACTTAATAAAAACAATGCATACATTTACATAGCTAAAATAAATAGCTCAGATTATTCTTCCTTAGCCCATAAGGAAGATATTTTTATTTGGACTTCATCCAGAAAATTGAAATCAATGGGGCTAAAATTTCCAGAACTACATATTCTGGTTGATAATCTTTTATATAAAGCTACTGTGTTCATTCAGAGTAAGTTATAACTTTTTTCCAAAGGAAAT
The DNA here is from genome assembly GCF_027409185.1 of Cynocephalus volans. Lineage (NCBI taxonomy): Eukaryota > Metazoa > Chordata > Mammalia > Dermoptera > Cynocephalidae > Cynocephalus > Cynocephalus volans. The sequence continues at coordinate 95,001,240 of NC_084468.1, read as the reverse complement.
TACAAAACCTAAGTATTCTCCTCCGCACCATTATACATGCTCTCTCTTTTTTTTTTTTTTTTAGCTAAAGAATAGCCTGTTTTTCTCTAACCATAAGGAAATAATTTTAATGCATTATAAAACAAAAACCGTTCACTAACCTCTCTATTGCTAGTCCATGTTTCCATATCCTTGGGGAAAAAAAAAAAAAGACATTCAGAATGGAAGATAAATATCTGACGTAAAAAATGTACTGCAGCATTAGCCCCTGATCATCTGTCTGGAACTTCTCTCCCTCTCTCTCTCCCACTTTTTCTTTTCCTCACCTTGAAAAACTCAGAGTTTTTGTGTGTCTGAGTAGAATTGGGTCATCAGTTTCCCCACCATCCAGGATAGGATATAAAGAAAGTATCCCAATAGTGAAGGCTTCAAAATGTTGGAATGATTTGCTGTTCAAGTTTGTGGACTTTTAAAAACTAGCTAGATTTTCATCAGTCTGGAATAATATGCTTTAAAAAAGAGGGCCGGGTAGTGATTTCTTTGATGTGCCTCCTAATTCCATAACTCTGTGTCCTGTAAAGTGACATCATTCATTCAGTAAATGCTTATCAAATGCTACTATGTGCAAAGCATGGTACTACTTCTATTGTGAAATGGAAACTCTCTTCTCCCACTTATATAAAGCCTGTTTTGCTAATTTGCTCCAGTATGTAGAAGGATACCATTGTAATTGATTCATTATCCCATACCTTTTATTCATACTTTTATTAATACTTATATACTCAGTGCAGCGAAGGAAGCAGCTATTTTCCCAAACCTAGAAGAGTTTGCAATCAAATTGCAGAGAAAAAAATGTACGCAAGAAATACCCAGAGAATGAGGCCAATGTGAATGCAAATAGTACGCGCGGTACATACAGTGATGAAGACTGGCTTTATCCAAGAGTGCTTCTAGAAAGAGATGAGTGGGAAAGGAACATGTAATTTGAATCTGCAATTGTCTTCTTCCTAAGCTCAAACCAACGACTTCTGAAGATCATCTTAATTAAAATATTTAAAAGCTAAGAGCCTCCACGCTGCTGCTGCAGATTCTCTGTCAAGCATTGTAGCAAGAAACCCAGCCCATGTACTAAAAATGGAGCCACAAATCTCAGGCGGTCTTTTGGCAGAATGCCCCAGGGCTCAAGAGAATTTACCGTTTGGTAAATCAGCTGCTACTTCCGATAGCTCCACAGTGTCACAAGAGTATCAGGTCTCCGTGCTCGGGTAGAATTAACCAGAAGAGCAGATGAAATTGCTAAGAATTTTGAAGGCATAGTTTAAGTCAAATGGTGTGCAGTGTGAAGTGTTACACTTGTACTTACCGAGCATGTTAACTGTCTTAACTGGATCGCATATCAGAACTCTCCAAGTGCCCCTCATCCAAAGTGCTAAACTGGAGTGTGATTCTCAGTTAATGGACTCTGAGGCACCATCTGGACTCTCTTGAAAAAATGTCAAATTTTAAAAAGGTAGGAATCAGCAAGGGAAGGCATTCTAGAATAATTCTTCAATGTAGACAGGCAGATTAAAGAATCTAAATGAAGTTAGACCAGCCTAAAAGAATCCAGGCATTCGAGAGGCATTGTTATTCAAAACTGTTCAAATGTCTGGCTGACAGCATCAGTATTTAGCTCTCCGTGCACCTCCCTGCCCTCAGCCGCCTTCTTCATTAGGCCTTTAACTGCTTCAGAACACTACAGAGTGTGTCAAATGGGAGAGCTTCAAAAATTCCTTTGGAATTATTTAATCCAGGAAAAGAAGTTGCACGTTCAAATCCCTGTATTAATATTTCATTCCTAAAAGTACTCAAACTGGAACCATTAGGATGCTTTGGGCTCTAAGTGACAGAATCCAAACTCAGAATGGCTTAAACAATAAAGAATTGTATTGTTTCCTAAAACAAAATATCCAAAGGAGGACTCTAGGCTTTGCTTTAGTGCCCTTTTCCACATGCTGGCTTCGTCTCTTGACCACAGGCAAGCTGGTGGCAGTGGTTCCAAGCCTCCCCTCCAGTGAGCCATGGGCCGGAGAGAGAGACTGTCCCCAGAGTCTCTTCCTCAGCAGGGAGGAAACCTTCCTGAGTGGCCCAGCTGAAGGCCGCAGGCCCCCCATTGGTCAGAGCTGGGTCACATGCTCATTTCTAAAGCAGTCGCCGGCCAGAGAAATGGAATCGTCATTATTAGCTTAAGTAATTATTGGGGGCAGGCTATTCTAGAAGAGGAGTTCCACAGACAGATGTTCTAGTGAAAGCTTTATTCAAATAAGCCATAGTATATTCATTCTTCAAACAAGACAAAGCCAAGCTTCTCAGAGAAGGGGACAGTGAGTAGTTTCATCAAAATAATCTGTGGAGATTTCTCAAACTAGGCCTACTCTAGTCTGTGGAGTTATTTCAAACTAGGCCTTCTACAGTTTATGTGAACCCTCCCTTTAAACCCCTCACTTCCCACTACACACACACACACGCACACTTACACACACACTTACACGCACACACACACAGTCACCACACAAACATACACAGCCACCCACTGTTATGGAAATCATAAGTACCACTACCAAATCAAACTGAAAGAAATTGATTTTGAGGCCCTTTTCATTAAAAACAAGACTTCTAATTGTATAATACTAATTATAAATACTCTTTATGGCACATTTATTTGCCAGCATACCATTTCATATATTACAGTCACATTTAATCCTCAGAACAGTTTTTGCAGAATGTGTATTATTGTTCTCACTTTATAGCCAATGAAACTCTGGCACAGAAAGGTTAAGAAAGTTGCTGGCCAGAAAGTGTCAGAACTAGAATTCAAATTTAAATCTGTTTCATTTAAAGCTTGAACACTTGACTGAATGCAATTGCTGCTGCTTAAGTAATAAACATGAAGTAATAAAAGCTCAACAAGCTTTTGTCATGTTTATTTTCAGTAATCTCACCTGTACTATATGTGCCTCCCCGTGGCAGTGCTAATTAGCTCCACCAACCCCTTAAATTTAGATTAAAGAAGAATATTACCAGTGACCTGAAATGTGCTCACATAGGAATCTGGGGTATAGAGAAACACAAGCAGGCAGAGTTATCAGCGTAACCTGGCATTTTACCCAGCAAAGAAGATGTGTTAACTCTTAAACTTCTTTAGGGGTATAATAAAAAAAGGTAGCATTTTTTGTTTGGCTACTCATATAAACATCACCATTAATCCTGAAGTTTTCATACTAAATACTAACTTTAATTTGGAGATTGCAGCAGAAGGAAACACTATTTGAAATGCAGAATATCTTTTCTTTTTGTTTGTTTGTTTCTTTTTTTTGTGGCTGGCCAGTACAGAGAGCTGAACCCTTGATCGTGGTGTTACTGGTACCATGCTCTCCCAAGTGAGCTAACCGGCCAGCCCCAGGATATCTTTTTAGTATTACAATTATTTCATTCATTGCACCACCTCCAATAACATTTATTCTTTATAAGCATTCAAGATTATTGTTTAAACTGAGAAAAGTTATTCTATTTAAGCAGGCATTTGGAGAGAAAGTGATGAAGGTAATGGATACACCTTATCAAACATAAAAAATTTTAAACCCTCTTTTTTGAGAAGGAAGCAAAATGTGTGCATGATTATATAGATTTGACTTGATTCATTCATTCAACAAATATTTACCGATGTACCAAATACTATTCTAAGCCACGGGGATGCTGTAGGAAACAAAGCTAGAGGCCCTAGAACCCGACTATGCATATTCTAGTGAGGGCAGCAGAGAGTAAACAGGTTATAACATTTGTGTGTCTACCGGTATGTAAGGCCATGAAGTGAAGTGCAGCCAGGTAAAGGGAGGGGACAGTCAACAAAGGCTATTTGATATTAGAAGAGGTATTTGATAGAGGGAAAATAGCATTTTATTCTTACATTTTTTAAAAAAGTAGTAACATAATTAGTAACAAATGTTTCACAATAACGCTGAAGAGACCCAATTATGGCATCCTGTATATGCAAACCCTTTTGCATAACTGGGCAGCAACAGTCTCTTACTACCCTTTTTTCAAAGGTAATTTAGTAAAATATGCTGTCGTGGATGACTTTTACTGTATCCCTGGCAGTGACCGTGTAAGAGCCTATATCTTTGGAATTTTGACAGAATGATACTTCCAATAGAGGCTTCATACACAGCCATAGAGAAAGTGTGGGAGATATGTGTGCATGTATGATGTGAACTTTCTGATTTTTGTTTTAGGGTGAAAAAGGAGCCATGGGAGAGCCTGGACCCAGAGGACCCTACGGTCTGCCTGTGAGTTCACTGTCACATGTGCAGTCACCGCCATGAGCATGCATAGATGTCCTGTCACTGACACAGTTAATCCTCACCTTGTGGGGCAGACTAATCACATTAGACGAACAAAGAACAATCCACTGATTACCTACAATGTTCTTCACAGACAGGTTACATTCAGTCTCCCACCCTCTCATCACGTACAGACTTCATGAGATTGAGAGGATCGTAAATAATGGAATAAAAAGTACTAACCTAAAAGCAGGATTTGACTGTCAGATAACACCCTCCCTGTGCCATTTGCCTGGATGCTCATGACTGGCACTTCCTTGGAAGGTCACTGTATCCAAAAATGGGTGTGGAAGCTTCATTTTAAAACAACAAGCTGGCCAGTTGGCTCAGTTGGAGCACAGTGTTATAACACCAAGGTCAAAGGGTTTGGATATCCGTTCTCATTGATTATTTACTTAAACTACTCTTGCTACTAAAAATGATTCTTCAAATTAAGTTGATATTTATGATGATTTGATTGATGTTTCTGACCTTTCTAAATTACTGTGATAAGAAATGAAATTCAGAACACAGAATGTTGATAGTGTTCTATCTCCTGAAAATTCTCAATTACGTAGAATTCAAATGAAGACCTTGGGTTTACTTCAAAAACATTATCTTTAGAATAATTATAATTGATTCAGTAGGGTAGGGTAGGACGACAACAGAAGCATATATTGTATTAAGGTTTTTAAACACCCCGTACCTTCCACGTACTTTTTATGAACTGAAATAATAAAACTATGATTACCTCAATGCTAAACAATGCTGGCTTTGAAACAGATTTCAAAATCTAATTGACAGAATCAAAGCAGCCTCTCAGGAACTTTGGGTGGATCCATAGCATGACACAGCAGGGTCATCACCATGATCGTCTGCACCGTGGGGGTGAATCTGTCATCCTTGAGTAACAGTCTTATGACTCCTTTTATATTTGGGGATCATTCCTCTACAAAACTTGCTTAAGACCAGTTTTTAAGTTGTGACCCTCACACCCTTAATATCTGTACACAGGTGTACATCTGGCCAAATTAGGACTATATTTAACAACAGTTTTCTTAAGGTGCAGCATTTGATTCCTGTACTATCTCCTTAAAAAAAAAAGTTTTTATATTCTAACCTAACTACTAAATTTTAAAACTGAAGTAGCTTTGATTCACATCCTCTAATAGTGCTAGTCTGTCTTAAAGTCAACTAAACAATATTTTTGCTTTCAATTTAAATCCTGTGCTGATAACTTGGATACCAAACATTAAACTTCAGCAGAATATCTGTCTATTTAACTCAACATACAATAAAAAATTTTCATGACCCTTAATTGCAACACTAACAGTTACTTTACTTGATTTAGTTAAAGAAATTTGTAATACTAATCAATAGAGAATCTTTTTCACATTTCCAAAGTAGTTCTAATATTAGTGTTGCATGTCCAGATAGCCTTAAATAAAACAACGTATTCATGAGACTTAGGAACACTAATGTAGCTACTATGGTTCTTTGGCAGGGGAAAGATGGAGAGCCTGGTCTTGATGTAAGTAATACGTACTGTAAACATCTTCCTATTATAATAGATGTTGATGGTCTCCATCATCAATAACAGCAAGAATACTTATTTTTTCTGTGCATATAACTATGCACAAAGCATATATTGCTGTGCATGTAGACAGCAATATACAATACACTACTGTTTGCATGAGATAAACATAAAAGCCAAAAACATAATTATCTGGTATAAAATTAATAACTGGAAGTAGATAGTGGCACTTCAAAATACTTTTGCAAATTAAGAATACTCAACATCAGCATGACCCACTTATAGAAAAATATGCATAAAATCAATATACGTCTCACATGCTACCCTTAGGGAATGGTATATTATGTTTTTTCTTACAGCATTTATGCAACAGTTTTTTCTCTTTAGCATTAAGTCCCTATATATCTTATGCTAACATAAAAGTATAAAAATAGAGAATATTAAAAGAAAATGCTTCTAGAAATGATCACTGTTCATCCTGTATTCTGTGAATAATGATGATAGCAAAGCAATAACAGTTACTATTTATTGAGCACCTGTTATGTGCAGGCATCACTCTGGCATTTTGTATGCATCCTCTCCTTTAATATTCACAACAGCTGCGTGGTAGATATCATTAACCTCATTTTACAGTCAAGGGACTAAAGCACAGAGAGGTAAGTGATTTGCCCAAATCCACACAAATCAGTGAACTTTCCGGGATTCAAACTAATATCCTGGTATTCTTTCCGCTACACGTTTCTTAGAAGAAAAAGCAAGAAACTTGTGGTGTATCAATAATTGAGACATTAGAAAACTATTATTCCTAAGTACTGCTTTACCTAAGATTTAAGATTATTCGGCATGCCAGCTCTCATCAGATTTGAGTTCAGAAACATGAAATCCTAATTTTTTTCAATATGATTTTGCCAGTTACACCAATAGATCTTTTCGGTTTGCTTTTTATCCTACAGGGCTTCCCTGGCCCCCGGGGCGAGAAGGGTGATCTAGGAGAAAAGGGGGAAAAGGTGACATCTCCCTCCCAGCATGTACCTTGTTTGATTCTTTTCATGCTGATTGCTTTGCTGTTCAACCTGTGTGATTTTATCAGACACCTAACCTTTCTCCATCCTGTGCTCCAAAAACACACTGATGCCTGAACTAAGGAATCAGGTCCTCAAAGAAGAAGAAAGGTACACCACACATAAGGGCACTTTATAATCCCTAGATATCCAAACTACAGTCTTTCAACTACCTGACACCAATTTATTAAAAAATGTAATGTCCAGGGATTAAAAAAAAAATTGTTTAAGAAAGTAAAATTAAAAAGCAGAAATCTGCAATGGTATTTTGGCAGAGTTCATCTCTGTAAAGTCAGCATCTCATTTATCCTCACAAAATTCCCAGTAGAAAGACAGAGATGTATCTTGATATTTTTTATTTTAAAATGATGAACAAGGACTGAGACTGATAAACCACAGTAGGTCCATTATGCAGGGACTAGGACTTGCCACTTTCAGATTCAGAGCTGGCAGCCATAGACCTTTTAAATGAAGATATTGGCGTGTTTTATGAGGTTGGTGGTGAGGTTCTATCTCAGGACCCTCAGCTCCAGGGGATATAGGAGCTAATATCAGGCAATATGGTTTTATAAATGAAAGGAAAGTTTGGATTATGAATTTTAAGTATCATTTTTTCCTTTCTTCTCCTTTGTTCTTCTCTCTCTTTTCCTCTCTCTGTACTTTGCTTGAACCTTTGACCCAATAGTGAATCTAAAAAAAATTTTTTTTATATTGACACAGTAAAGAAGCCAACAAAAACTCGACACCTCAGTAGAATAGTGAAAATCTTAAAGTAGCTGGAATTGCACTTTCACAGTTCAAATTAAAACCAACTATATTTCTCAGATTAATGCATGCCCTGCTCTATTTAACTACATACTGTTTTAAAAACTCTATGAATTCCCTTGAACAATGAAGTGCATAGCTTTTGAGAAGCAAAGCCAAATGAGAGTTGTCAAAGAACGGATGTCAAGCCTGCTGTGTATGTTTTAGGTCTTAAACATCACTTAGCCTCCCATTAGTAAAAGAGCCTATGTGAGTGTTTATCCAAAAGCGCCCTCATCCTCCTCAATGTCATCACTTTTACTGAGCACTTATGTGCTTTCCCAAGAGCTTTACATATGATGTCTTTTAGTCTTCAACCCCCTGAGGTTGGTGCCATTATTTTCCCCATTTCACAAAGAAACAGGCATAAAAAAGTTCTTTTATTCTGAATTATAAATTCTTACTATAAAATATACATGTTTTGAGATAAGTTTTGTATACAGGCTTTCAGCCCAAGTTGAATGTGTTTTAAAGATTATATGTATTTGATGTTTACCTAATGGATTGTATGAATCTAAAATATTATTCATTCAAAAGTGTGTCAACATTATGAGGATACTCATTTTATGAGCTTTTAAACAAGGAAAAAATTACCAGTATTATATGGCTTATGAAAGTATAAAGCTACAAACTTGATCCTCAGAATAATGTTAATCACCCATGCAAAAATAATTCCATATTCAGAGTCCATGTTTAGAAGCTTTATATTTAGGAAAATTATATTTTAAATGTGACCACTTTATGTATATCATTCTTTTACGTGAGAAATAAAAATTAGCAAGAACCCTCATGTGCTCACACCCACAATGACAGATGGTTTTGTGTTGCATGTGGAATCATAATGTATTACAAAACAAAGATTAATAACGTTGGTACATTATTTTTTGTACAGTAATGTCTCTTTTATAAAGTTTGAGGTTCACTAAAATTTTACTGAAAAATGATTCCCGTAGCCTGGCACAGTAACTGTCATATGGCAATGCTTTTCTGTTGAGTGGTTAATCCGAGTCGATTTACCAATCAAATAATGAATTGAATTCTAAATTAATAATAACCAACACACCTAGTCTCAGACGCATGTATGTGAAGAGTCCACTGCCTTCTGATAGGAAAGAACTCACCCAAATAAGTTTAAATCAATTTTATGTCATGCCACTGAAGTTATTTGCTAAGCAAGGATGTTGATTCATCTTGCATGAATGAGCAACTTACTTCCAAATCCTCCTTCCATCTTATTTCCTATCACACCTCTCTTTTGGTGGCTTCTCAGGTCTTTGTCCTTGATCAAGATAACTAAACTACACAGAATTTCTCTATCCTGAGTATTCAAGAAGCCCAAGTGTTTTTGATTCTGAGCCTTCTGATGCAATCTTTTTGGCACACAGGAAAAAAACGAAGAGTTTTCACTCACGCTGTCAGAATGAATGTATTTATTTAAATGTATATCTCATATATTTCTGTTATGTATATGTCCTTTCACCTTTGAATATTCATGTTGTTTTGCTTCAGAGATTATTCAGTTTTATGGTAACTGCCATACTGATTGCAGAATGAATATACTAATTTAAATATGTATTGTTCGGTTTTTTTGTATTCTGCACGGCACTAACTCCCTGTCTATAAATATGCAGAGATATTTACATTAATGTGAAACAGCTGAGGTGCATTCCTTCTCCTCCTTTTGCCTCCTTTCCTTAATTCCTCCATTCCTATGATCCATGCAGATTTCCCACAACCTTTACCTTGATTTCTAAATACTAATTTCCATGGCTACATTCCCACTATGTAATTATCCTGCTTACCTCATTTTTACTGAGTCCAAAGTTGCTTTTCCTCTCCTGAACAGATTTTTTTTTTCTTTTTTTCTTTTTTTTCTTTTTTGTTACATTGTGAGTAAGCTGGAAACTCATTTACCATTGTGAATACCTGGCATGAGATCAATAAGAGAGTGAATTAAAGGTGATCCTTAGGTTTAGAAATAAGTCTGTTTCTCCAGTTGGCATTGCTGTGTAGTATTAGCACTTTTAAAGTTGTTTACCTGACTTAATAAGGAAAGTATTTGTTTTTAGTTTCCTTTAAAAAAAAGTTAAAAGAAATAGAAGCATATTTTAATACATTGAATAGTTTTTAATGAGAGCTACAAAAAATGTCATAAAATTGGGTACATTTTAGAGAGAGAGAAGCTTTTAATATTTTTTCAGTGTGGCTTTCATCTCTTACAGGATTAGAAAAATGCAAGTTAATTGGTATTGAAAATCAGGTGAAGTGTCCATTATTCTCCTGAAGTTCACCTGCTATTGGCTGGCTTCAATGCAATTGGTATCTCTCCAGATTTTTGGCACAAACACCTAATTCATGATGACTACAACATTGTTGTCCAAGGCAGCACTGATCTTCCTTTCTGATGTGTTGGCCTCTTAAGTCTCCTCTTTCGTCTTGTTGAGTATCTTAAATAAAATCTCACATACTGCTGCCGGGAATCTATTGTCACTCTGAAAATATAAGTTATTTTTCATATCATGCCTTACCTAAACCAGAAAACACTGGTAAATGCCCTTCCAGACTTTTCTTAGCTAAACTATCTTTTGGATCACCGTTATCCACCCTCCCCCCCCCCCAAATAAAACCTGTCTTTTATTTAAACCCTTGTATCCACAGGGGGAAAAGGGAAAGAAAGGCAAAAAGGGGCCTAAAGGGGAGAAAGGAGAACAGGGTGCCCCTGGATTAGATGCACCCTGCCCGTTGGTATGTCTGACTCATGCAACCATCTCTGGATGTCATGTCTGAGGGGATGACATGGGAGAAGAGCAAGCTGGAGGTACCAGTAACAGCAGGGTTTCTGACTGAGGCCATTTAACAAAGACTTTAAGATACCAGAAACATCTATCTCAGGTTATCCTGATATGAGTGTGTTCTACATCTTGTCTCTGGCCACTAGCTCTGCCTGGTTTCTTAACCCTCAAGTATCACTGTGCAGCTACAATATAGGGTCTGAAGAGGAACCAGTACTAGTGCATACCCCTAAAAAAGAAGACCACCATTTCCAGACAAGCCCTTATAGGAACGTTCCCAGCTCCATTTTATTTTGTGCAGTTTCACTGCATGTTACTATTCCCTTCAGAGTAGCTCTTCTCCCAGCCTTCTGTTGTAGTTATTTTTTTTAGCAGAATTTGTGCTTAAGTGATTTCTTGTGTTAGTAACGTTATGAGTTAATCTTTACAAACAGGGATTCCGTGGCGTTAAGGGGGAAAAAGGGGAGCCAGGCCAGCCTGGCCTGGATGGGCTGGATGCCCCTTGCCAATTGGTACAGTATTTCTCTTTCCTACCACCCTGCATGCAGTCCCTTTGCTTATTACGTAATCATCTTCATCAGTGTAAAGTGGTGCTTTCTGGAGCAAGCTTTATGTGATAAACGCACTACATGCATGTGCATGAAGAGGCTCCTTCCGCCACTCTTTGCAGAGTGAAGAGCACAAGCATGTGTTTCTGTCACTGAATGCAAATTAATCTCCTGATATTGTTCTCACAACTGACATGACCACCATACCTGTGCTTTTTGGAATACTAATGTATTCGATTAATATTTAAAGATTATATTAAAAGTCTATAAAAATATTTGATGCAAAGACACTGCTAGGCTATAGCTTTTGGTTTTATCCTTAAGCTTAACTTTTTTTTTTTTTTTTTTGCTAAAAGAAATAAAAGGTATTTTTGCCTCTTCTACTAAATTTCAGTCGGGTTATAAATAAGGCCAAACCTACAGAATTAAGCTTCTGTGGTCAAGAGTTAACCAATTCAAGGGAATGCTTTTTTTTTTTTTTGTCGTTTTTTCGTGACCGGCACTCAGCCAGTGAGTGCACCGGTCAGTCCTATATAGGATCCAAACCCGCGGCGGGAGCGTCGCCGTGCTGCCAGCGCAGCACTCTACCAAGTGCGCCACGGGCTTGGCCCCAAGGGAATGCTTTTAAGAGACCATAGGGAAGAAAACCAAATTTCTCTGAGGTTCTAAAGATGGTAATAGTCTGCAGCCCAAACCCTCTTCTTTGCCACATAACCTTTTCGATTTAATGGTCTCTCCTTTTGAAACTCACTTTCCTAAAGTAGACAGAACTCCCTTGTTTCCATTGGCATGAACTCAAAATCCTCCTTATACTAAAATCTAAAATTCTACTGGTTGATCCCTCTCCTTGTACCAATCTGGCATTACCAATTTTTTTCCCAAACATTTTATAAAGGCTATTTCAAAAATTTTTTTATATTTAAAAAGAAAGTATATTTATATATTTTTAGGTATAAAGAAAAAATTTTATGATCATGATGATGGTTATACTGGTCTGCATGTTCTTATATTATTCTTCAGTTATGAGCATGAATCTTTAAAGATAAATTTATATTGCTTAATCTTTTAAGAGATTGTATTTATAAAAAAATTTTTTGTTTAATAATGATAGTTAGAAAATCTCAGTATGAAGTGTCTAGTCTTTTGTTTGCTTGGTGTTCATGATAAGTCATATTTTATAATTGTTTTGTTGAGGAAAAATATAAGCATGCCTTCATAATATACGAACTCTTCCTGCCTTATTTGTATCATTTGTATCTGAAGAAAGCTTACACTTTAAATTAAATTTTGCAACATTTAGGAACCCCTCATTTTATTCAGAATTCGTTAGCTAACTTCTGAAGAATTTAAATAGAAAGACTGATAAGTGCTATGGATAATATTTTACTGTAAAGGTATAGATAGGCTGCCTATCTTTTAATTCAATTAATTGAGTATGTTCTATTATATTTACTTCCAATATAAAAAAAAAGTGAAAATACTGGCATGTGAAGAGCCATAAACTTCAGATAGAAATGGTTTATCTTTGATTATTCATTATCATGAATTCAGCTGTAGTCCTTAGTGACCAGGAAGAGAAGTTATTTTGGTTTATTTAATAAAGCAAATTGTGAGATGTGTTTTAATGAAATTAAGAGGTATAGTACAGATTTATTTTCTAAAGGTATAACTGTGAACAGACGACCGTGCTTTGTAAATTGCTTTTGCAAAATTAGGTGTAGCTTTTTCTATACTTCGTGTATTTTAAAAATGTATACTCACTGTGGAAAACATGAATTTTCTTCATTTTTAACTAACATTGGGTAATAAATTAGATGTTGCCAGTTAGTAAAAGATGCCTATGACTAAAGCCACCTAATGGGTAGAAATCCATTTTTTAAGCCTCTGGGCATGTGAATTATGAAGTTTGATCACTCTTCTGGAGCCTAAGGAATTCCTTTTCTTCTCTTTAAAACAGGGGCCAGATGGATTACCCATGCCTGGCTGTTGGCAAAAGGTAAGCTTCCCAGAATTATTTCTAAAAAGAAGCACTCTCCCTTTCTCTGGACTTGGCATAGTCTTTTCTATTTAGAACAGACCCTTTGAATTTGACATTCCTGAAAGTCATTTGGGTATTAAAAAGCAAAAGAGTCCATCTTCAGAATATCTTTTGATCAGTATATTTACTGCTGATTTCTTCTTAAGCTGACGAGTGAACACAGTTCTTAGCAAACATTGCAGTTTGGAACCTTCCCTATCTAATCCTTTCTGTAGAACAGAAAGGGTCAGTGCATCTTGATAATGTTTTGCTTGTCTCTCAATAAACTCTTTGTCCTTGTACTGTTTAAAACTATTCTTAATTGTGATTTTTTTCTATTTCTACTCAATTACTTAGATAAACATGCTAATACGTGGTAGAACCCTGTCAATATTAGTCACAAAGCTGAGAAAGCAGAAAATATAAGCTTGATTTTTTTCAATGATATCTTGATTTATTTAGGAGAACCTGAATGAGTTTAAGTCAGCATCCTTTATGATATCAGTTATTCTAGCCTCTTCATATGGCCACTCATAGTCACTATGTATGTATTCAGTGGGAAAGGATTTTTATAGGGGACCTTCTGTGTATGAAGGCTGTGTGACAAGCCCTTTCATATAGGGAATATCATATCATTTAATCCACACAATAACCCTGTAAAGTATTATTACCCTTGATACAGATGAGGACACTGAAATTCAGAGAAGTTAAGGACCTTCCAAGAGCACAGAGCTAATTAAGTAACAGAAGTAAGAGTTATAGACAGTGTTAAGTGATGGCAGAACGTTAAGCAGGGAAGAGATCTGGATGAGAGGTGCGGTTCAGAGAATGCCAAACCTTTACATATTAATGGTGTGAACCCAGTTGTAAAGGACTGTGCACATGCTACTGAAGAATGAAGGAATTTCCCTGCGTCAAAAGGAGCTAGGGGGAAGTACACAAGCTGTTTTGGTCATTTGGAAATTTTTTCTCCAACACCTTGTAGCTTAGTCAGTAATTCTGGACAGACAGGCTTCATTGGCAGAACTGCAACAAATCTGCAGCAAATGCAGGGTCGCAGAAAGATAAGAAACTCGACTCTCTTAGTTGCTTCTCACCTCAGCAACTCCATTGGTGAGGAGATTCTGTGTAACTCACTCTTTCGTAACTAGTCTCACCTGCTTGGTCAGGGAAAGAAAAACCACCTCTCTCAGTAGTTTCATTTATGTAGTAGCTGCCCATACTCCACTTTCAGCCTGTCACATAAGTAGCTCGATTACATCTGAGGTCAAGTGGGTCTCGGGAAGATGGACCTAGAGTCACCTGAGAAGACTATCCCTTCATCATCATAACCCCCATTCACAGAATTTTCAGTACCATCCTGAGCTGGAATTACCATTTGCTTTCTAACCTTGGTCCTGTAATCTAAAATATGATGATTTTTTAATACAATCATTAGCACATTTTACATTGAAGGAGATGAGACTGACTTTATCCAGCCTTCTGACACCCCTTCAAACTTGGGTTCAAAGTCTTTTCTGGACACCTTTTAGTCACATCCTTTCTGTAAAAGCATAATAATAATGACAACAAGCCACAGACTCATCATCTTTTTGGGTCATGAAATGGCCTGGTAGTGATATGAGTAGCATTAGAAAATCAGAAATTTCGCTTTTTTAAATACTGATTTTTCCACATAATAGGTACTTTATTCCACATAAAGTTAAGGACCTCATGAGTCTAGCATCTTCTTATTTAAAGAATAGTAACTCAATAGTAAAAATTCATTATGACTTACTACACCCCCCAGCACACACAAATGCCCAATCCTCCCTCCCCCACTCTCCCCTGCAAAAAGAAAGAATGAGAAAAATCAAATATTCTCAAATTTCTTGAGGGTCAACTTGGCTGTCCCAAATAGTCAAATTATTTTTTAAAGGATATTTTAAAAATAAGGCCAGTAGATTGCTTTTAGTGAGTCCTATTTTATGTGAACCACGCTTTTGAGCACTGTTGTGTTTATTAGGCTCTACAGCGCAATGGCAAATGTTTGACTTAAAATTCAGATTGTGGCAGCAGTGTAAATCACTGTGATGAACAAGTCCTCTTGGTTTTGCTATTCTCAATAATAATATTTTCTCATGCAAAACTATTTTGCTTACTTTTTCTAGATACAGTTCAGTTTTTTAAGTCTACCAACACAAGAAGAATTGCTAAACTAGAACTGAATTATTGAGGCTAGCTGGTTAGCTCAGTTGGTTAGAGCATGGTGCTGATAACACCAAGGTCCAGGGTTCAGCTGGCTTCCAAAATAAATAAATAATAAACCTTGAGTGAACTCCACCCTTGAAGATCATAAAGGACCCAACCTCCTTAGCATACCTAGTAGAGCTTTCACTTTTCTTGAAGAGAGAAAAACAAATGTTACTAATTAGTAAACTGAAAGATGACCCTGTGGTTTAGTCACTGTTGCAGTGGGTGGATGAAGATCCCTCTCCTTCTCTGTATATTCTGCTTTTCTCATTGATTTTTCTTTGAGTAAATGTCAAAGAAGACTGTAAGATCTGCTCTATCAGCTCATACCTCAAAGACCACTGTTCCTCAGTCCTCTCAGACTTAACTTCAGTTCTAAGAAAACCTTGATAATTACAGCTGCTCAAAATGATGAACCAGGGATTTGTGACGCCTTAGGTCATGAGGGAACCTGCAGTACAACTTAAAGCTCCCACAGCAGGCAGGTCTACCTCGCACAGCATTCGTGGGAGGGCTAGCAAAAGGAAAGAGGCACCAAGACCTGAAGCAGCTTACAGCATTATGGTCAGGTGTTGGTGCAGTAAACAGCACTCCTGAGGTCAGCATCCTCAGTTTATTCCACAGTGTGTTGCAGTGCTTGGAGAAGATTATGTAGGCTACACATACAAAGTGTAATTTTATAAAGGTACATATGTGATAAAACCCTAATTTTCTGCTTTCCCAGAACAGTTACTGAGACAAACACCACAAGATTCTCAATGGCAAAAGAAAAAAGTGGGTTGAACCTAGGATGAAAAATTGTTATGACATCCTGGAGTTTAGAAAAGGAACATAGGACACATATCAGATGATCAATTGGCTCATTGATAAAAACACTCTGTTCAAGGTTCTACCAGTTTTCTTAAATGTTATTTTGGAATATTTATCCAAGACTACTAATTCTATGTATTTGTCTTTTTTGTTGTCTGTTTTTCTGCAGTGATGAATCTAACCTTCCAAGCATGAAGCTGTGTATATAATGGTCCACTTTTTATATTTATAGTTGAAAACAGAATTGCAGATTTTACAAGTCTGAGATATGTTTACATAGAGCTGCTTCTTCCTGTTTGCAGTAGTACACATGTCCATCTTTTCTCCACATCTGAAACTGGACAATTTGTGAAACCAGTGAGAAGCCTGCAAAAATATAGATCAGTATCTCATGTGAAGATATGTATTTATATGGACATATCAGTGATAGAGAATGATTGTTCTTGCTATTTTCTTACTTTGGGCTTGTTAATTGCATGGACAAAAAGTGCCATGAAATAGTTTACATGAAATTGTGACCAAATATGAACTCAAAGCTATGAAAATGTACTATACTGACTGATTAGTTTATTGTCACATTCCCATTCACCTTCCCTATTAGCATTGATTCGTGCTATACCACCCACTGCAAGTGACTAAAAAAGCATGACTGTGTGCCAAACCTGCCTGTTGTTGTGCAACTTCAGATGCTAGCATGCTGCTTGATGAGTCCTTTGATTACATCTGAGTTTTATTCTTTTGTCATCTCAAGGGGGTTACACCGTGGCTTATTGCCAAAAAGAGATAAGGTGGTGGAGAACACACACACAATTGATCTTGTCTTTTGATGGAGTTGCACTCCTGACTACAGATCTACAGCTTCCAGTATTGTGGGCTCATGTGGCCACCTTGGTTGAAATATCAAGGGGTTGAGCCAGTTGCTGCCACCAGTTTTCCTTGGGCTGCCCTTGGTAGTGAAGACACGGGAAGAGGACCGGTTCAGCATCCTGTGCTGTCTCTCGTGTGACCAAGTAGGAAAGAGGCTTATAAATGCAAATACCCAGAACAGCAGACTTTTTTTTTTTCAATAAGCTGACTTCCAGCAAGTTTTAATAGGGGTGATTTTGGAAAATGACAGAAGCATACAGCACTTCTTTTGGAATAGGAGATTCTTGGAATAGCAGCCCCTGTTCCTGAGGAAAAAGGTTGTGCACATTTCACCAAATCTCAGGTTGCTGAAGAAATAACATGTCTTGAGAAGGAGTCAGCCAAAATAACCTCTCCTGAACATGTAGAGGAGCTCACCAATACAGTCTCTATTAAAGTTGATGTGAGAGTTTTCTTTCCTTCTAAGATCCAACCCATATCAAACATTTCCTACAAAGTTCTAGAAACAGAAGGATATTTTCCATCCTTTTTAATAATTTTTTTCTTTTTTTAGTCACAGGAATATTTGAAAACATTTGTTTCAGTTTTTGTTACATATGTTTTGGACAATTTTTTTAATGAAAAGTCTTCAAATCATAATGATTTAGTGCCGACAGTCAAATGACCTTTTACTAAATGACTTTTACTACTCTCTTGTTTGGGATAATTGAAGAGAATATACTCACAGAAGAAACTCTACTTTCAGTTTAATCATTGAAAAGCATGAAATTTAAGATTTTTTTGCAGTACCTTTGGACTTTTTTTTACTGATGAATGTAACATACATAGAGATTATCAGTTAATATAAAGTCAAGATTTTCTCATATTTGATAGTATTAACTCATTTCTATTTCCTATGGTTCTAAGTTTTGTCCATATTTAGCTTTCTTTCTTTTTACATTTCTGAATGTTTGTCTTATCCCCTTATCCACAGACCAAATCTGAGATCTCAGAAAGTTATGAAATATAGTTGCCATAAAGAGTATTTTTTTCATCTACTTGCTAAAAAGTTACCTAACCATATTAGACTGAGCATTTCTTTGCACAGTAACGAGTTGGTAGCATGTTTTGAAATGGCTTATCCTAAGTGGCAGGATTATATTAGGAGAAACATTATCAATGAGAAGTTCCCTTTCAGCTCATCAGAGAAGTTAATTTCCCTCCTGTCTCTGCCATTTTGTGGAGAATTTATAGTTTCATGCATAGGTTTTTACCACCAAAGGGAAAATTAGCTTCTCATTAGCTTATGGTGACAACAGTTAAGATATAATCATAAGAAAAGGATCCTAAAATCCTTATGATGTCTTTCATATTACAAAATGGTTTCTTTTTAAATTAAGTTTTCAAGGCTAGAGAGCTCAATCTAATTGGTAACATTTCTAGTAACATTCCACACCCCTCAGCCAATTTTAGCATTTTTATAATAATGGAGGGCATTTTCTAACAATTTCTTGTATGGCATGGTTAGGATACAATATTGCTTAATGTCTGAAACAATTTGTCTTAAATGGTTTGGAAAAATGAGCTGAAGTGGGTGGAACCACATTCTCTTCAGGAAAACAAACTGTAGTGTCTTGAGAAAAGTCCAGTGACTATATTTCCTCCTTTCTATCTTTCCTTCTACTCCTTTAGCAGAAAGAGGTATTGAGATGGATCACTATTTAAAACTTGCACATCTTCAAAAGAGAATACCTCAACGTCAAAAGAGAAACACTTCATATAGATATAAAAACAATTTTGTTTTGAGCACAGCTCTTTGAATAATACTGATCTGTCCTGGCTGTTTATGAGGGTTTTGTTCTATAACTGATTTGACAACATTGACTCACTCCGTGATTAAAGGCAGTTGTAAACTTCCATTATTTTTTTATTTTTTTATTTTTTTGGAAAAACAAAGGGATGATGGTACGGATGGCACTCTTTTTTGTTCAGTGGAATTTTCAGGTCTAAACCACCATGGATAATCTTAAACTTTTGGTTACTGAAATATTTTCAAGCATCCTTTTTTCCCATCAGTATAGAGAATCCTGAAATAATTTCCAGATGAACTAATAAATTGTTTGTTGACACATATGTTGGTAGATAACATATTTTTCTTAAAGATTTCTTTCTTTTAATTTATTTTATTGAATAAAGGATTGAGAAAAGATACATGAAACACACATTGGAAATAAGTGAAGGTCAGGTTCTTTTTCCAATAAAACATCTTTAAAGGGTGCCAAATTGGTATGTGCTTTAGCTTTAAAATTGTTTTCCATTCATATTGGTTGGTGCTAATGTATTTCTTTTCTTTTTTCCTTATGGACAATGCAGCTCTACTATGGATAATAATTTCATTTCTCTGATTTATAGCATTCCTAAACTGTTAGTGTGTGATTTTATTTCTAAAGGTCATGGATTTACTTAGAATTGTGGTTCAATGACCAGCCTTTCTTAATGTAAAACAAAACAGTGTACCTGGAGATGATGTGTGTTTACTCAGATCCCCCCTTATTTCGTGTTCATTTCATACATCATATGCCTGTATCAACTTTCATTCATTTTTTTTTTGGAGGCTGGCTGGTACAGGGATCACACTCTGGACCTTGGTGTTACCAGCACCACACTCTAACCAGCTGAGCTAACCGGCCCAGCCCTCATTTATCTCATCTTTCGCATTCACAAGTCTTTTAGTTTATGTAACTTGATTAAACATGACAAAACCAGTGTGAGAGAAGTTAGCACATAGTATGTAGAATACCTGCTACACAAATATACCTAAATTCTTCTAGTTTTAAGTTTTTCGTTATCAAAAGCAGTGTTGGACAATTTTTCTTTCTTATGTAATTTTTTAGAAGACATTAGACTATCTTTCATTTCTACCAGAAAAAAAGGTCTTGTTTTTGAAGCTACAGTCTGTGCATATGATGTTCTAATGGGACAGTAAGAACTTAGGCATGGAGTAGTGTGTACTACATGTCCTTTGTGTACAATATGTGTATATATCTGCTAGTTTGGAAAATGGTCAAATCAGCATGTCTGTACTTATGAAAAAATTCTTTGGTATCATATATTTTTATCACTTAGGAAATGTGCTTAATTCTCAAGTTATTTTTTTTAATGTTACTGTTGAAGAATAAAAAGTTTTATCCTTTTTTCCCCCCACTATATATTGTCTTACCGAGAATTAGGCTATATTTGTGTGACGGTCTTTTAACATCTACTAAGTGATCATAAGGAACATATGCTGATATTTGAAATCTTGTTCTGATTTCTTGGTCAAACTAGGTGAATATTTAACACTATCAAAAATAAAACTTTCTAATTTCTGCAAAAAACAAAAAATAGAAAACCTGCTCCCTCTAGGAAGTCAAATCCCTAGGTACCTTATCTCTTTTTTTTTCCAAAAAAATAATAGCTAAGAACAATCACATGTGATTCTGGCTGTTAAAGTCATACATCCCTAGAGGATTAACATGCTTGGCTAATTATGATTCTGTTGAATTGTTTTAGAATATAAGGACCTTCAGTTTCTACTTCCCCTTTTTCTGGAAATATCTTCATTATTAGGTAAATCATTATATGCCATAGCAGAGACACTCCTCTAACTTAAATTTTTTGTGGATTTTTTTTCTTTTTGCTAATCCAGTACAAATAAACATTTTAACGGCTTTTTTTCCATTCTTTGAAAAATATATTTAAATGCGTAAAATTGCCTGTGCTGCTCATTGACAGAACTGTTCTTTTGGGAATAGGAAGACTTTTTCAACCTGACCTGTTATGTTTGATTTGTTGACAACCTAAAGAGAGTACCAACGTTTCTCAAAATGCAATTGATATTCTCACGTATCTCAGAAATATTAAGGAATTGGGTTCACAAAAGAATGTCTTACATATTGTTGACATTTATGTGAAGATTCTTTATACTGTTGTAAATGTTTCATTCAACTTAATAACACTTTTAAAAGATGTATGTATCTGATTTTTCTTTAGAGAATATTATATTTTTATTTGAATTTTTTACATTTTAAAGTTCATCTCTATGTGCAGCTATTTTTATATTGGAAAAACTCACATAAATACGAAGAGGAAAATGCAAAAAAAAATTTTTTTTGGACATTACACTGCATATTTTTTTTGTTCGTGGGCCAGTTTCACGTAATTGATTATTCTAAGAATGTGTTGTGTCTATCATTGTAAATATGGCACAAACCTGTTTTTCTCAGTAGTGTAAATAATAGAAAGATTGAATTCTCCCTGTTTGATTTCTTATTTCAATTTCATTATAATTTTTCCAGCTGACATTACTGAATCAAAAGACTCATGAGGTTTTTGATTTGCAGTTTGGAGATAATTGCATTGTGTTCAGCTTATAACTTGTTTTTATTTGATTTTTAAGCTTGTTTTCAGGGTTCCTAGTTTGTGAGAAGTTGATCTTCAGAATTATTTTTACACTATTTATGACTTATTTTCATAATGTAAAAAGTGTGTAATATTATGATATTAATCCAATGATATTGAATTGTATTGTTATAAAAGTTTATTGATGTTCGTGAAAACCTTGGCCTGTTTTCTTTGATTGAGACACAGTCCATAAGGAATTTTTTTCTACTCTTCTACCATATTTTTGTCACCCCACCACTCAACTTAGTGCACATACTTAGCTGTGGTGATTGTCTAAAACTAGTACTTTCTGCTTTTTAAGTAATAATGCTTCCAAACTGAACTTCTCCTCTAAAATCATTTTTTTCCAGAATTCCCCATGTTGATAAATTTTATTACCTTACACTCAGTTGCCTCTTACTGTCCCTCCTATCAAATTAGTCATCATCGTGTGATTAGAACATAGTACATAGTGATCACATAATAAGTATCTAGTAAATGATCAATGACTAAATGCCTCCCATAAGGCACCAATTATTTACATGTCCCAAATTAGAAGAGCGCTCTCCTTTCTTGGTCTTACCAGCAGCATTAGATGCTGTTGATTTCTGCCATCTCTTGAATACTCTTTAGCTCCCATGTCCTTATGCTCTTGTCATTTTCTCCTACTCTTCTTTCTCATTTTCCTCTGCCAGCTCTTCTTCCTCTACCTGATATTCAATGATGACCCTCAGGGCTCTGACCTTCCTCCTCTCTTTGCTTTTGTTCTTCTCTGCCACACATTCTCTCTCTCCTGGAGAGCTCACTCATTCACACACACGAGGACCAAGTTTCTATCTCCATCAAGACATCCTTTTCACTCCCAGCCCCACTGGTATAGGTGTGTCCACGTGGATGTCCCAGAAGTGCTTCTCAGTTTTCCCCCTTACCTCTGGTTCTCTTCCAGACTTACATATCATAGAGAATAGTACCACTGTCCCCATCTGCCATCCATGCAGACAAGATGAAACCTTAGAATCACTGGGAACACTCCCCACCTCCCATCCGCCACCCATTCTCTCACGCACACAGCATCTAAATCTTTACCCCGCCCCTCAATTCCGTCTCCTAAATCTCTCTCCACCCCCATCACCGCTGCCTCAGTTTAGACTCTCCTCATTTTCCTCTTGGGCTTTTAGAGGGACCTTTGAACTTGCCTCCCTGTAACTAATAACCATCTCCCCTGCATATCATAGCCTATGTCACTCTGACGATGATGACACAAAGCAAATATGACTGTTGATTTATGAATTTATCCTCCCATTTCATTTCACATAGGATTTGAGAAAACTGAAAGAATACTTCTAAAAGAGATTGAAATGTGTAGTCCTGAGTTGGGGTGAGGCCTGCGCAGCCAGCAGGACAGGGCTTAGGGAGCAAGGGCTGCATCCATCACAACACCCAGGCTTGGGGGACAAGAGCCGAAGGCAGCAGGCCTTGAAAACAGACAAGGGTTCTCAGCCCAGCCATACCCCCTTGAAGGGATCACGGTCTTCCTATTCCCCAGAATCATGTTGGGGCAGACACTATTGAACCTGTGAATTAGATGCCAGGAGTAAGGGAAAGGGAAGGGAACTAACCAGATCCTCCCTGTGACATTCCAGCCCAGGGGGTGGGTGTGAGCTGTGGGCATTGAGGCTGCCCAGAACCTCCTTCCTGGGATGCCCCCAGCTTCAGTCACCCAACTTTAATATTCTACCAGGAAACCCTCCCCTACCTCACCTTACTATTTATTGCTGTAATTTATTGACCTCAATAATGCTGCATAACAGACCTCACTCGGGGCAGGGAGGATCTCCAGGGCTCCCACCCGTCCACTTGGCAGGGCCCCATGGGGCCAGGTGCTGAGGGGAGCCTCTCTGTACCCCAACCATCACTTGCTTCCCCCCTGCGCCCCAGGATGGGTACTGGCCCATTTGCAAATACTTTGGGGGGTGGGGGGAGATGGGGTTATAGCTATTTTGTTTAATTGGAATGGGAAGAGGGATCGTGTCCTACTTTATGCCCTTCCCAGAAAGGGAGAGGGACTGTGGGATCACCTTCCTATACTGGCCACCACCACTGTCACTCATCACATTGAGTTCCCTCCAGAGTTTGGATAAGTTCAGGTCAGAGCTGCAGGTACGCAGCCATCCAGTGTCATAGAAAAGTGATTTCATCAATGACTGATCTCTTCAGGAGCATGCAGTCTTAATGCACAGCGATGAGAAAATGTTATTTTATGATCTTTTCATTAAAAACTTGATTGTAAACTAAAATATATATATAAACATAGTTCAAGACCACAAAGAAAGTTATAATGAAAAGATACGACATGAAATTGTTCTGGATCCCCGTACTGGCCAGCTGCTGGAAAAAAAAATTGTACAGTATCATTAAATCAAACAATCAAATGTCTCTGAGCTTCTTGGTGTTCATAGAAAAAAGGGAAGTAAATTAGTAACACATTTACATACATCGTCCATAAGGTGAAAACACACCAGTTCCTTAAAATAATCAAAGCTAATTGAAAAAGATTTTTTTTCATGCCCAATTTCTTATAAAGAGCATTGCCTTTGAGGGCACCCCTGCCATAAATGCACCGGTATGTAAGTCAAGCACATGTACCCAAACCAACTTCGCTAAAAACAGCTCTGCAGAGAAATTTCATCATGCTATTCCCTTGCTTAAAGTCCTCCAGTAGTCTCCCATCGTCATGCAGATACCTTGGTATTGAGTACAAAGCCTGTTGTGATCCAACCATGCTTAGCTTTACAGCATCATGTATTGCTAGTCAGCACCCCTCACCCAGTGTTTTTCACATATTAAATGGTTGAGGATCCCTTTGGCTGCACCCTTGGCCTAAAATAGTCTTTATTCTCATCCCTACCATCTATCTGACAAACACTTGCCCTTCTTCCAAAATTCAAATATGTGTCAACTTACTAAGCACCCCTTCCTGCCAAGTTGAGATATTCCTTCTCTGTTCCAATAATTTCTTATCAGGTTGTTGATAATTATGTGTTTGTCTGTGTCTTCTACGAGATGGTAAACCAAGCATGAACCCAACTCATAGTAAGTTCTCCATACTTTTTTTTTTTTTTTTTTGGTGGCTGGCCAGTACAGGGATCCAGACCCTTGACCTTGGTGTTATAACACCCCGCTCTAACCAACTGAGTTAACCAGCCAGTCTTCCATTAATATTTTTAAATGAATAACAAAAGCTGCAACAAAATTCACTGGGACTTGTAAATTTTATTAATGTGCATAATGGGTAAAACAATCCACACAGCTGGTTTGTAGCATGCTAGGTATTTCCCAAACTAAAGGAAGATGTGTTATGATCTTTTTCGAGTCTAAATTAAGAATATGTTTTGTATGAGGTAGGATGCCATGTCACCTACTTGGTGGTAGATGTGATAACACCTAATAAGTGGCCAAAGAGGATTAAAGGTTTAAAGAAAGTGAAGACAGTCTGAATTACCCCTACAGAGAACAGGAGTAGAGTGGGAAGCACGTGATGATTCCTGGGTGCTGCAGACCAGACCAGTGAAGCTGAGGACCGTGATTCTGTGGTGAGGCTAATCTGCAGTTTTGTGCATTATGCATGGTATTGTCATCCATCTGAACATCGAAAGTTTACCTTCTAAATCTTTCTCTCACTTTGTGTTTGTTGGCTCTTCATTGTCCCTCCGTGTGAGGAAGCTAGATGTGGTCTGGGAGTTCTCGAATTTCGGCATTCATCAGAATCATCTGGAGTGCTTGTGAAAACACAAATTGCTGAGCCCCACCCCCCCAAATTTCCGACTCAATAGACCTGGAATGGGACTTGAGCATTCATGTTTCTAACAAGCTCCTAGGTGGTGATAATGCAATTGGTCCAAGGTGCACATTTGGAGAACCACTGCTAGTCTAGTCTACATTATTGGAATGCAGAAGGCATTAATGCAAGGGTGGTGACCTTCTTTTACTGTGAACCTCTTCTAGGGACTTTCTCTCCTTATCAGTGTCTTAACTAAAACTCCGAGGTCACTCTTCTGCATATCCCTCGGTGGAGGCTGTTAATTCTCCCACAACCTTCCCACCTTAAACAAAGTTGGGCTTCCATATCGCTCTTCATTGCCAGTTCCAAACAATTAATCCTCCATCCATAGATGCAAAGCCCTCCTTTGAGGCTTGTGTTAACTGCTTATTAGGACCCTCATCCCTTCTTCATTGCAGCCATCCACTGACTTCTCAGTCATTCCCTTCATTCACTGAAGACTCTGGCACCTGATTCACAGTCTTGTTCTTCACCCTAAATACTGCCATCATTACAGGTAACTTAAATGTCGACATGGGCAACACAACCAATACCTTAGTCCATCATCTCCTCAGACCTCATTTCTAATGACCTTTTGCACCCTCCGATTCTGCCACTCATTCCTATAACATGCTGATTTTGTCAGTCCCTGGAACTGCTCCAACTCTGGAACAATGCATTGAAACATCCCGCTCTGAGCACACTCTCTGATCCTGTCAGGCTTTCCCACCCAAAAACTCCCATTATACCTGTTCTTGTACCTTACAGTGACCTCCATTCCCTTTATCTCTCAGCCCTCCCTACCGGCCCCATATAACTTCACTTTGCCTCCTCGCCAACTTAGATTACACACATCAAATTTTCATCTACACTAATGCCAACAACTCTTTATCCCATTGTTGTTCCATTTGCCTACTTGGCAAAAGCCAAACCCTATAATGACCCATCTGTCCACCTTCTCTGCATCTTTACTTGGTCTAGCCTACTCAGTGCCATGGAAGAATATCACTCAGATAGGTCACCCCATAAATTAAAAGTCTTTAAATTCACCTGTGCAGTCAATAACCACCAACAACCAACAATCTTTCTGTGTTTCCCTGTTCATGGTGGTAATTTAAACTTTTTCCACTTTCCTTTCATTTCCATCCTTCTCACTCTCAGTAGATGATCTTTCATTTACAGAAGAAGAAAAGAAATCCACAGAAGAGCCTCTCTTAGTCCCCTCCATCAGACTGAAAATGTGCCCACACCTACACCCTTGATTTCTTTCTTCCCTTCTATTATCATAGAAAATGATGTTGTTCTTGCAGCACAAGGCTAACCTCTCTGTCCCAAATCCACCCCAGGCTCCTCAGGGATCTTGTTCTGTATGTCAGCTTCTCCTTCTCCTCAGACTCTGTCCTAAACACATTTAAATATATTCAGATATCTTCCATTTTTACAAAAGCCATTCATCAATCCCATTTACCCCTTTAGCTGCTGCCCTTTCCCTTTCCTGCCTCCACTTAAAGACTAACTTCTAGGAAGTTTATTATGAACTCATCATATCCACTTCCTCACCTCCCATTCACTCCTGATCCACTATTGACATCTGTCCCCACCACTCCACCAGACTACTCTCTCCCATAGTGAACTCCTAAAGTCCCATAAGTTAAGTAACCATCAATATGCCCATCTCTCTGAAACTCCAGTTTTGATTCCAACTGCACACTTTTGGATGTGCAGAAGGTACCTCAAACTCAGCGTGTGCAGAACTGCACTTGCCCTCTGCCCCTCTGTTCCCCACGTTCCCCCTCCTGTGCCCCATATCTCAAGGAATGGTTTCAGTACTCAATTGACGAAACCGAAATCTACCCATCATATCCAACTTACCCCTCCTCTTCATCATCTCCAGTCACTCTTTGTGACCAGCAGATTCTACTGTCTCAATATGTACTAGAACTGCCATCTTGACAGCATTTCCATGGCCTCAATCTAAGGCCAGGTAACTCGTATCTCTTGTCTGAATTACTGTAGTAGCACATCTCAAATAGCTGGTTCTGCCCTCCACGGTAGCCAGAATGATCTTTCCCTATTAAAATTCTTTAAATTGAAGCTCTTCATTTTTCTTGGGATAAATCATGAATCCCTTATGGTCTGCAAGGCCCTTCTACAAGCCCCTTCTACACAGGCGAGCTTCTCTAGCTTCACCTCCCATAATTCTCCCCTTTGTACTTCAGACAACCTGCACTGATTTTTCAGTTCTTCAACCAGGCTCTTCTCTACCATTTCCAGGCCAGTTTTTCATCCCTTATATACCTAAAAACCCACTATTCCTCCCTAAGTCCTACCTATTCTTAAAGACTTAGCTTAGTCACTGCTGCCTCTGGGGAAGCTTCACTAGTCCTCCAGTCTTGGTTAGGCAGCTCTTCTCTGTGCTCCCTTTGCATCTTGTACTTCATTTATCACAGCACTTCTTACACAGTGTTTCCTCATAAAGATATATTCTTAATATCCAGTACATAGTTGATACTCAATAAATATTTGTTAAGGAAATAAATGAACGAAAGCAATTACCCAAGGGGATACAGAACAAGCCATCCAGGGATAATATGAGCAACTGGGTGTGCAAATATGCAGTGCAACAGTGAGCATATAATTCATGTTAAAATTTGCATGACTCTTCTACTGACTCAGAATTGATAACAAAGAATCCCTCAATACAAGGGACATAATTCTATACACATTTTCCCTTCTATTCTCTTACAAACTGTAGTATCAACATCCAATAGTGATAGCAAAAAAAGACAGGGCTGTTCACTTCTTCTAGACCAAGCTGTGCTCTTCAGAAAATAAGTGTCCTGTAAAGTAGGAATGGGAATTCCACATCAAAGATTCATTCAAGATAAGAATGTGAATTGGAACATCTATAAAAGGAACTCAAACAACTTTACAGCAAAAAACCCCCCAAATAACCCAATTAAGAAATGGGCAAGGAGCTGAATAGGTATTTCTCAAAGGAAGATATACAAATGGCCAACAGACACATGAAAAAATGCTCAACATCACTCAGCATTAGGGAAATGCAAATCAAAGCCACTTTGAGATAACCTCACTCCAGTTAGGATGGCTAATATCCAAAAGACAGAATGATAAATGCTGGCGAGGTTGCAGAGAAAAAGGAACTCTCATACACTGTTGGTGGGACTGTGAAATGGTGCAGCATTTATGGAAAACGGTATGAAGGTTCCTCAAACAATTACAGATAGATCTACCATATGACCCAACTATTCCACTGCTGGGAATATACCCAGAGGAATGGAAATCATCATGCTGAAGGGATACCTGTACTCCCATGTTTATTCCAAGAGTTGGAACCAGCCCAAATGTCCATCATCAGATGAGTGGATAAGGAAACTGTGGTATATCTACACAATGGAATACTACTGTGCTATAAAAAAGAATAAAATACTACCATTCACAGCAACATGGATGGACTTAGAGAAAATTATATTAAGTGAAACAAGTCAGGCACAGAAAGAGAAATACCATGTTCTCACTTATTTGTGGGAGCTGAAAATAAATAAATATACAAATAAAGGGTAGTGGGGGGAAGAAGATGCAACAATCACAACAATTCCTTGAACTTGTTAAGACAAGTGAACAGATATGATGTAGTGGGTGGGGGAGAGGAGAGGGCGGGTTAAGAGGAATGGGTAAAGGGACACGAAAATAAACTACAATATATATTGAAAAGTTAAATTTTTTTTAAAAAGGGATAAAGGATACAGCTTTCATAGAACACAGTTTGGAAAATGCTTCCCTACAGTATTATTTGCTCTAGCTCAGTCCAAACCTGCTATAGCCAAGGTATGCAGGTGGTCAGCATAACTTGTTGCTCAGCTGGCATTCCTGTCACAGGAGTTGTTCCAAGGAGAGACTCTGTTCAAAGCTGTCTTTGTTGGAAACTGCTCACTCTTTGGCATTCCTTTCCATGCCTCCTTTTCCTCTCCACTGTCACCCTCTATCTCCTCTTATACCTCCACCCTGCAATGCACTAGGACTCACTCCACAGCTTGAGTTGAAGCTGGACTTCGGTGTCTACCCAAATTCATCATTCATGGGCAATGACAAGATCTAAGAGTAATAAAGCCCCATTTAGGAAATGGTTTTCAGCAGAGTACATAATAGGCAGTCAACTAATTGCAAACTTTTCTTTCTATATTATGAGTTGTACTTACAACTTAAAGGGAAAGTTGGAATATGGGAACAAGAAAGGAAAGTGAGCCACATTTATATCAAGAAAATATATGAAGTCACTAGCTGAGAAGACAGGAATACTGAAATGGTCAGACTGTGGAAGAAATAGTTGTTGACTCCATTTGTGGCTGAAATTTTTTTGTAGATGGACAAGGTGTCAAACACCTCAGCCATTTTGATGTTGAATAACTGTGGAGTTTCCTATGCTACTCTGTCTACCTTCAGAAACAAAAACAAACATAAAAGCAAGTGATAAAATAGAAAAACGGGGTGGGCTGGCTGGTTGGCTCAGTTGGTGAGAGCACAGTGTTGATAACACCAAGATCCCCTTACCAGCCAAGTGCCAAAAAAAAAGAAAACTTGGATAAAAATGTTTGACAAGGTAACTTATCCTTAGATAGTTTTAGCCACATATTTAGCAGTATTTGCTATTTTACATTTACTGCCCATAACTTACTATTCATAACTTACTGTGATAATTAGTTCTCACTTCTTTAATTAATCTCACAATTTTGGTATTTGCTGAGAATTCCACAGCGGTAAAGATATCTTTTCTACTTTTAGGGCTAACAGATTCATTAATTTTGAAAGAGTTCTCTTCTCTGACTCATTGTTTTTCTCAAAACTACAAGAAGGAGAGAAAAAGCCTAATTGTTATATTTGATGTAAAGAAGAGAGGAAATATATAACATAAGAAAGGAGAAATTAAGATATAGTATTTGATAAAATTCAATAGGTATTCCTGATTTTTAAAAAAGTGTAATGGGATAAAAAAAAATGGAATGGAGTTTCCTTAATCTGATATAGAGATAGATACATTAAAAACCTATAGCAAACATATTTCTTAATAGCAAAATGTTAGAAACTTTTTTTAAAATCAAGAAGAAAGGCTGGTGCCCACCCAAGGACCCAGGGTATGGAGCCAAGGACCGGACCTCCATTCCACAACCAGGCACCATATGCCAGTGCCTCAGGGCCTTCCCTGGGACCTGGGGCATGGATAAGGGGACCAGATCCCCCTCCTACCAGCAGGCACACCACACCAGGGCCTCAGGTCTGCCCGTGGACCTGAGGTATGGAGAAGGGGACTGGACTCCCCTCCCACAACCAGGCACCCCATGCCAGCACCTCGGGGCCCACCCGGGGATCTGGGGCATGGAGAAGGGGACTGGACCCCCCCTCTCACAACCAGACACACTGTGCCAGTGCCTTGGGACCCATTTGGTGACCAGGGGCATGGAATTGGGGATCAGACACTCTTCACAACCAGGCACACTGCCAGCACCATGGAGCAGGCCAAAAACAACTCCTCCATGTGGGTGGCCCAGCATAGCTACCATGATAACCATGGCAGCCACAAAGGTGGCTAGATGCCACAACCACCAGGCAGATGGTCTGCCAGCCACTGGAATGAGTTGACACAAGGAGAGTCACCAGCATAAATAAAGAAAGGAGGAGGATGTCTGTCTCCACAGAGCCCATTTCACAGTGACAGAAGAGACATCTGCTCTGTGATAGTATTGGGGGACCTAATCATGCCTCTCAGCATTGGACAGATCATTTGGGCAGCAAATCAACAGAGTAACTGTTATTCTTTCAGAGGGGGAGAAGAAATCTAGGGTGATTAGAGGGGGGAGGGGGGAGGGAAAGGGAGATGGGGAGGGATTGGACAGGGGCATAAAGAATAATTACAATTTGTAACAATATATATGCTAGTAACATTGATTTGATCAACACATCTCAATGTTGAAACCCAAAAATATATATAATCAACTTTGAGTCAATAAAAATTAAAATTAAAAGAAAAAGAAGAAAGGGACATTCAATATGACTGCTATTAAACAGTGTATTGAAGGTCTCAGCCAATGCAGTTAGAAAAGAAAAATGAGATAAAAAGGTCAAAAAGAAAAAAAACTACCTATATGCCTTGGATTGAATTTCCTCCTAAAATTTAGTCCCCATTGTGACAGTGTAAAGAGGGTGGGAAATACTATTGTGGTAATTGAAAGGTGGGCCCTTGAAGAGGTGGTTGGATTGTAGCACCATGCCGTAGTAAGTGGATTAAAAGTGGGGTCAGAGGAGTGGTTCTGAGGGCTTTAAAAGGAGAGGAGAGTCTGTCTTCCTCTCTGCTCCACCATTTTTGTCATGTGACACCCTGCCATCACTGAAGTCATCACCAAAGAAGCCTTCACCAGATGTGTTCCCTGGACTTTGGACTTCAAGCCTCTGAAACTGTAAACAATAAATTTCATCTTCTTACAAAGTACCCAGTTCTGGGTATTTTGTTATAAGCAACAAAAACAGACTAATACACTGTATTAGTTTTCTATGACTGCTATAACAAATTACCAAAATTTAGTACCTTAAAACTACACAAGTATTATCTTACAGTTCCATAGTTCAGAAGTCCAAAATGGATCTCACTGTACTAAAATCAAGGGGTTGGCAGGGCTGTGTTCCTCCCTGGAGGCTCTAGGGGAGAATCGGTAACCTTGCCTTTTCCAGCTTCTTGTGGCTGCCTGCCTTTCTGGCTCATGACCTCCTTCCTCCATCTTCAAAGACAGCAATATTAGGCCAAGTCCTTCTGATGCTGCCGTCTCTCTGGTTCTCCCTCTTCTGCCTCCCTCTTCCACTTTTTATAACCCTTGTGATTACATTGGGCACACCTGGATAACTCAGAATATTCTATTTTTAGGTCAGGTGATCAGCAACCTTAATTCCATCTGCAACCGTAATTGTTTTTGGCAAACAGTACAACAAAGATTAGGATATGCACATCTTTGGGATGTCATTATTCTGCCTACCACACTGCCACTATTCATAGGCTATTTGATTGTGTATATAGATAAACCTAAAGAAAGTACAAATTATCAGATTTTGTGGTATTGACGTCTTCTAAAAATTATAAATAGCATAGCGTTGCTATTTTTCTATAAAGATGCTATTGACATCTTGTATCTTTTACGTGTTCTACTACTAGTAAGACTACTTACAACTCTTCTTATAATTTTATTTTATTTTATTATTATTTTTTTTTTTTGCAGCTGGCTGGTATGGGGATCTGAACCCTTGACCTTGGTGTTATAACACCACGTTCTAACCACCTGATAACCGGTCAGCCCCCCATTATGGTCATACTAAACAAATATTTATTGACTTCTATTTATCTTTAAAATATTATGGTATATAATTTTTGCTGTTTTTATTGATTTTAATTGGTACACTTTTTTGCTTTGTTTTGTTTTGTTTTAGACTGTTTGAGGATTTGCTGAAAGAGCACGTAATAAGATACTACTATTATATACTGTCTCCCTTAATCCTCCTAACACTAAAAAGGAACTATTATTCTCCCTCTTTTTCAAATAAAGCTGAGACTTAGAGAATTTGGGTCACTGGCCGTAGGTTATCCAGTAAATAAGTGACCAAGCGAGGATTTTAAATACAGGACAAACATTATGGCTCTTTCCATGCTACCACTCTGCCCTCTGGGAAGTACTTGGTGCCTCTAACATTTCTTCCAATTTTAAGATGATGTGATGCCCTAAATGACTAGTGACAATAAACAACAATAATACCAGTTTATACTTCCATAGCACTTTGTATTTTTTAAATCATTTCCTATCAATTCTATCTAATTCTCCCAATAACTATATAAGATGAACGTGTATTAATATTTTCATTTGAGAAAAGAATTCAAAGAGGATGAATAAGCCACAATAATACAACTGTTAATAGCAGAGCCTGGAACCAGAACCTCCTAACTCTTAAACATTGTCCTTTCACCAAGACATGGAGCATGAAAGCTTGGAAAAGCAGTGTTCCAAAAGCCCTTTTAACATGTATTTTCCATAAAATAGTTTTAGGTAAGGACAAATCTATTCTAAATTATTTTTTTTCTCTTCCCTCTTTTTAAAAATATTAGTATTAAATTATTTCTAGAATGTTCTCAAGTGATATTTGCAAAATAATTCTTGGCATCCAAAAGACTGAAGAACTCAGTTGCTGGAGTCAAATCAACAGTATTTGAATCCCTGTTCTACCACTTACTAAGGCAAGTTATCTGATCTAGTGGGCTGCAGTTCCTGATTTGTAAAATGAGAATGATAAAATTACCTACCTCAAGATGGTAAGTTAATATGTATATTTAGTGAGTTAATACATACACGTGCTTCGATCAGAGCCTAGCCTAGAGTCAGTACTCAATAAACCACTAGCTATTACTCTCTTCAGAAAAAAAGCCTGCATATCTATTATCTTAGTAGAAAGTTTGCAGTGTTTAGAAGGTTCTGCTCCATATTTAAAAAGGGAGACATTTGATCTTAAAAGCTTAATGCTTTTTCTTGCATTTAACGGGCTATTTTACTGTCCCAAAAGTATCTGTGAATACTATATATACCGACTTCACCAATTCAGATATAAAAGCTAATGAGAAGAAAAGGTAGTTTTCTTCAGATAACTTAAGTTCAAAAATAACGAGGGGCTGGCTGGTTAGGTCAGTTGGCTACAGCACGGACTTGATAACACCAAGGTCAAGGGTTCAGATCCCCCATACAGGCCAGCTGCACCCTTCCCCCACCCAAAAATAGAGAATGTCACCACTTTCCAAGACACTTAGCAAGTTTCTTGGTGAAAAGATGGTAAACTGTAAACAGGAAAAAGATGAGGGACTCTCAGGAATGAACAATTAGAGGGAAAGCCATCAAAAGACAGCCATAGTAAGAACTATTGAAATAGAGGCATTTTGCTACATTTTCTCCCATATCATTTGCACAGCATAGTCAAACCACTGGACACGCTAGAATTCCAAGTGTCTTGCTCAAGGAGTTCCATATGCCAGAACTCTTACATAACCCTGAACTTTTGTGTTCCAAGCCTCGTGCTGTGCAGCATATTGTAATATTAGCAAAGACAAAGAGATTATTTAACATGTAGCTTAGGATAGCAGGCTTTTTATGAACTAGTCTATTCCTGTTCAACTTTAGCAAAGCAGAATTTTATAGACAGGCAATAAAAGTTAACTCATAAAAATACTGTCACAGATAACTGCAGCACTCTTTCTTGTGTCATGTAACTTCCTACAATTCAGTGTATGGTTGAGTTCTGTTAGTGATATTTGCATTTTGACCAAAACATAGCTAGCATTATTATATAAACTATATAGCACAAGAAGTCAATAAGTTACTCCAGTGATGCTTCCTCTACTCAGATGATACCTCTGACTCACATGCACTTGTTTTTCTAACACAAGTGATAGGTTTTGCAATGAACCAAAAAAATGCTCTTGTTCAAGGTCCTTTAAGGCCAATGGCATCAATTTAAGTAATCCACCAATATGTCCAAACCTAACTGGTTCCTTGGCTCTATATAATGTGGGCACTAAGTGACCAAAGTAATCAATCAGTTCAGTTCAACAGTCACAGAAGGCTGCTGCTAAGCTCTGTGCAAGTAATACACAAAAGGATTTCCTGAGCTACACAAGTAAAGAGATAACAGTAATAGACATCAGATAGCGAGTGCTTACCACACACCATTATGCTGAGCCATCACATAATCACCTCATTTAACTCTTAACAACCACAGCATGAGTTAGATACTTTATCATTCTCATTTTACACTAATTAGAAAACTGAAACTCAGAAAGGTAAAGTAATTTACCCAAGCTCACATAGCTAGAAAGTAGCAGAGCCAGAATTGAAGCTAAGTGCCACACTCTTACCTGCAAAGCTAAATCTAACAGCTTTCCAGTGAGTGCAAAGTTAGAGATATGTTCAGGGTACTATGTAGCACAAAGGAGGAGCATTTGACAAAAACCAACTCTATTTTTCACTTATCACTCAATAATGCTAAAAAAGGGTTGGGACTGAATTCATGACAGGAGGCTGCAAGTCCACCCAGAACCTAAAGGGCTCCCAAATGTCTGTTTCCAACCTCTGGAATTGGTCTGTAAGGGAACTGGAAGATGGACCCCTTCCTCCTTTCTAAGACCCAAATGAAAACTAGGAATCATGATGCTAAAAATGTTTTCTGTTTCCTCCATCATACATGTCAAATCCCATAGTAACCTGGGTCACTATCTCCTGATGAGTTTCCCATTTCCAGAAGCTAGCCATAGTCCAATACACCCCTCCTTTGATATAATAAAATCTATTTCTTTGTCAGAGTACACCTGACAACAGGAAGAAGCCAATTACAGTGGTCCAACTGACACAAACTTCAAGTATAACTCTAGATCCAAGCATCACATGCAAATATATATGTATATATATAATTATATGAAAATATATATGTTTTTTACTTTGGGGTCTTGGGACGGTGGGAAACACAACACAAAACACATCAAGATCCAAGCCTGTGGTATAGAAGCAGCTGATCCATATTCCAAAATATACAAGGATAAAATGAAGATAGAAAAAGTGAAGAACAAAGCTCATTAAATGATTAAGGTGCTACTTTTGTTATATTCACTATATTCTCAGAATGTGAGGGTACTTTTAAAAGTTTGTGGATAGAATTAAAAGATAGTTTGAATCTTTCCATGAACTTTATGAAGTACCCTCGTATTCAACCACTTCCACTAACATCACCAGTGAGAGATGTGAATCAGGTAATGAAAGGGGATGCCTAGGGGGGGAAACTGATAATCAGAGTAAATTTAGTTAATGCTTAAAATACCCTGAGTTAGAACATTTTATGGTAGAATGACCTTAAGATTCTCTGCAATTAATCAGCATTTTCACAATGAGGCAGATAGGAATCAAAGTACACACATAAATGCAATGTATCATGTGAGACTGATGACTATAACAAAAGCTTCCATTTCATAGTGCTCCATGGTTCAGAGTACTTTCCCGTATAGTATCTCCTAAGAATAATTATAGTTTGGAATTCATATTGTACATGTCTTCTGAAGTACTGAGGGCACCTTCACAAAATTTGAGCAAGCAACATAGTGTCAGTGAAATGTAAGTAGGAATTATTTGCAGTATATTCAGGACACTAGTGAATGCAACTTTCAGACTTTCAGAAAAACAAACTCTGACATACATAGAAGTGATTGGGAGGTAAAAGATATGAATGAATGGTAGGGGTCACACAGGGAGCCACAAAGTAAACATCTTGGTGAGTTCAACGGTCCCTGGCTTCGGGCAGCCTCAGTGTTCCTTCCTCAGCTGGAAGATGGCTTTTTCCTTGTGTCTTCACATTGTCTTCCCTCCCTATGTGTCAGTCTCTGTGGCCCAATTTCCTCATTTTATAAGAACTCAGTCATATTAGATCAGGGCCCACCCTAATCACCTTCTCTTAACTCGATCATCTGCAAAAACACTATTTTCCAAGTAAGGTCATTGATAGAGTTTGGATACTATTGCCCCCCAAAACTCATGTGGAAATCTGATCCCCAATGTGGCAGTGTTGGGAGCTGTTTGAGTCATGGGGGCAGATCCCTCATGAATGGATTAATGCTCTTCTTGGGGGTTGGGGTAGTGAGTGAGTTCTCACCCTATTAGATCCCTTGAGAGCTGGATTTTTAAAAGACCCTAGCACTTCTTCCCTCTATCTCTCTTGCTTCTTCTCACCATGTGAATTCCTTGCACCTGCCATCTGCCTGTTGACTTCCAGCATGAGTAGAAGAAGCTTGAGGCCCATGCCACATGCAGCTGTCCCAGTACTGTGAGCCAAATAAACCTCTGTTCTTTATAAATTACCCAGTCTCAAGTATTCTGTTATAGCAACGCAAAATGGACTAATACAGTCGTATGCACAAGTACTGAGGATTAGGACTTCAACAGTTTTGGGGAGGACACAATTCAAACCATAACAGAAAAATGGAAAAGAGAAAAACCAAATTGAGTACAGGTATAACAGGTATCACCCTGGGAACTTTGCTTTTCTACCCCTAAAATCATGGGGCCCAGCAAACTGCTGTGAAACTTTGAGTAATTTTCTTGGAGTGATTAAGAACAAAGAGTTTGACATATAGCACATAATTTGTTTATGCTGAATGCTTTTTAAAAAGAAGAGGCTTCATAATTTAAATTTCAAAAAAACTTCAGTTTTGGAATTCTTTTGAGTTTGTTTATTAATAGCAGGTTTTTATCTAACTAAAACAGGAATTTACTTATACTTCAGAAAGCACAAATTCTATAAGTCAAACTGAAACAAATAAGCAAATAACCAGAAACTTTGAGTAGTAATCACTAA
Organism: Cynocephalus volans; assembly: GCF_027409185.1. Taxonomy (NCBI): domain Eukaryota; kingdom Metazoa; phylum Chordata; class Mammalia; order Dermoptera; family Cynocephalidae; genus Cynocephalus; species Cynocephalus volans. Next base: position 94,963,579 of record NC_084468.1, on the reverse strand, counting down.
AGACAGTTTTTAAATTATAAAAATGTCAATGTGTAAACCCAGTTAGGTTGCAGAGCCCACTTACGTAGCATTTACTGCATAGGAAGTAATATACTGAATTTTGTTTTTTTTTCTTTAAGTCTTTATTTTATTTATTTGTTAAATATATTTTTAATGCAAAAGAAAAAAATCACATAATGGATAAAAAGAATGCAAAAGAATACATAATTTTAATATTTTTACACTATATTTGTTTAGCGATCCCATTAAACTTTAATTTTTTAATGAAATCACATCATAACTTTGTTTCATAAACTTAGAATTTCATTGTAAATAAGAAACCCTTAAATTGATGGTATTCTGGTGAACTAAAAAATTTTTGTATCTCAAAATATTTGGAGTCTCATTGATAACTAAGATAACTGGATTTATTATTAGAGAGTAACTGGAATACAAAAAGGATCAAGACCTATTTATATAAAATTAAATAGTGTATTAGATGCATGGAGAAAAATGAAGTGAACCTTAGTCCTGCATCAGTAAAAGCGTCCAATCCCTCATTTGATTCAAGATTTTTCAGGTAGGTATTCTAAACGTGAAACTGAAATCTGCCCATAGTTTGTTATTTTTCTTTAGCATTCTTCCAATCTTTTTTGCATTAACTATAAGTCCCACACTAAGAAAAAATTAAAATACGATTAAGGGTTTTCTACCTTATTCATACCCGACTTTCCATAAACACTATCTCTAATCAGTGAAATTGATCTTAATCTAGTGCAGAATTCTGAGGGGTAAAAGCCATTTTTGTGCACATCTCACCAATAGAGGGCAGACCCTGAATGCCCAGAAAAGTTACGGATCCTTAAATGCCCTTGAGCCCAGTTTCCTTACAAACTCACACATAAGAATTACAGCTGCAAGTCCTTCCACTTATGGTAGTGACCCCAAATCTAATTCACCTATTTAAAATGTATTTTCTGTACATACGCACCTTATTTTTCAAATAATGTTGTCTTTTAGGAATACCAAAAAGCAAACAAATAAGCAAATGAAATGTTTCCGCAGGTCCCAGATCCAAATAACACAGAGATTAGAACACGACTTTATATATACAACCAGCAGGTTTTTTCCAGTAAATCCAATGAAAGGTGTATACTTGATAAAATCCAGAAATCTAGGTGCTAATTAACATAATATTTATATTGCAATTAAAATAAATAAGCTCTAAACAAATATATTTGCCCCAGAAAGGCCCACCTTTTGAAAACTGGAAGAAAGGATGTGCCTGAATATTAATGAGTCCTTGATTTAAAAAAATTAAATAAATTATATAAGTGCTTCTAAAAATAGAAATATTACATTTTGCAAAGTCACCTTTATCAAGTTAATGGCAAGTTTTAAAAATTCGATTAATATAAAATTGTTTTATTATGTCCAAAAAGTGAAATTTGTTTACAACTTTATCTTTCTCAACCTATCTTCCCCACCCCCACACTTTAAGTCAAAAAGCACACTACATATACATAGAACCAGAATAAGATTAATAAAACAAGGCTCTTGCCTTCAAGGTATTTGCAATCTATACAGACATAAAATCAACCCATTGGAATGCACACGCAGCCTAAGATACATTCTACAACAGTAGCACAAAGAAAGTGTTGTGGGGGAAACCAAGAAAGAATATTAAATAGTTCTTGAACTAATGGTTCTTAAACTGAAGAAAAAGTGCTTTCATATTATCTTCACTACTCTTTTAAACCCTGACCCAGGGTTTTCTTAAAACAAGTGAATGCATTCTGATGAGTTTAACAGAGGTTCTGGTACACTTGCAAATGAATTTGTTCCTGCATATGGATTTTCAATATAAAAAAAATATTTTATATAATAAAGGGATAAAAATACTCACATTACAGATGGACAAGCAAAGCAGTGACCTGTCTGGGAGTGGAATAGATTCCTAGCGCTGTGCCCTGGAACTGGGGGTGGCTTTGGGCCATGGTGACCCTCAAGGTCAGAGGTATTTAAAGGGGTGGGTAGACTCCCAGCAAATAGAGCATCTGATAGTCCTACTCGAAAATACTCCATGATAGAATGTAGAACACTATAGAGAAAAACTTTCACTTTCTCCTTCAACCTCTACTAATTAGTTGGTGTGTTTACTAAGGTACAAAATAAGAAAGTAGTTCAAGGATCCCAAGAAGAATGGACATTTGGAAATAGAGCAAAGTGCATTTTCATTCATTTCTGAGTTTGAAAGGATCTATAATACTGTATATTGCCTTAAAATAAGCCCCTTCTACACTCTTCCAAGTTTGAAGCACATGTATAGTTTAACTACATATAATAATCTCCTGAAAAACCTCTATCTTCCTTCTTCAAATCACGTACTGTTGCAGGGAACCCTAAGCATTTTCTAATTGTTAAGCTTTCCCTTTTCCACTTGAGAAACTGTTTTAGAAACTCTATGCTCCGCTATAGACTCTGGCCCCTGCAATTTAGCCTGCTTGCTTCTTGGGCCCACCCTCTATGAGATAACAGCAGTCTCACATCCCCCAGGGGCCAGAGGAAAATTAGGCTCCTGATTGTGTCCCACAATCAGCCAATCCAAATTAGCAGGACAGCATCCCTCATTTACATAAGAGGACCTGAATGGGAACCTGGGAGGGGAAAGGAAGGGAATTTAGGCTATATAAGGGGGTCTTTTCCTTTGTTCTGCGAGACACTGGTTTAGAAGTTCTTGCTCCCCAGTGCTCTCCTTGCTTGCAAACAAAAAGAGGCGCTGTAACACTGAACAAAGAGCTGCAACACTAAAATAAAGAGCTATAAAGCTGCAACACTGACACTGGTCTTGGATTCCTCTGTGCGTTTGCCCCACAATACTAAGGCTAATAATCGGCAGAATTTGATTAATATGCCTTTTATAAGTTCGCTCACATAGAGTAGTGTTGGAGTGAGCAGGACTGAAGCCATGTTGGGACCTAAAACCACAGGGGTTCTAAAAGATTTTAAAAGAACAGTTTTGGGGTGTTTTTCTGGCATGCATTTCTCTGAGTCCACTCTTTTCCTATGGTTATTTGATATTTTGAACCCTGGTTATTGGGCAAGATGCCATTATTTATGTGAATGAAAAGTTGTTTTCCAGTCAGCCTGAAGCTGCAAACATGCCACAGGATGCATACTATCCAAACCCTGAGAAACCAGGAAGACATCAGTGCTGATTCCATCCCTCCAGCAGGACCCTGAGATAACAGCAAAGATGGGAGGCGAAACCAGGCGGAGCCTTGGCGAGACCTTGCATGGAGTCCACACGACTCAAGTCCCCCTCCCTCTGCTTTTCATTTCTCACATTCTACCCCCTCAACCCCTCAGTAAATCTGAGTCTTAGAGATGGCTTTAGTCTGGCCATTCTCCTTCTGGTTTAGTAGAGATGGGTTAGCCTAACGTCTCTCCTCTGGTCACTGATATTATTGAATAAAAGCTGACTTCCATTTTCACCAACGTTTGACTGTTTTTGAAAGAGGGCAGGCAGCTGGACCGGTGCCCGGTAACAGTAGTTAACTAAATGCTGCCACCACTGGAAAAGGAAAAGAATCAGATGCCTAAGATCCTCAGCATTATGACTAGCAGAAAAAAGATGCTCTAGGTAAGTCCTGAGGACACACTTACCAATAAAATTCAAGTAAGTGAAATTACTAGTCTTACCATTATCATCAACATATTTTACAATAACATATATTTCTAAGATTTCCCAGTTAAAAATCATTTCACATTTATTATGTCACCTGACTCTGACACACTGCATAAACAGCTTGGGACAGTGAATTGCTTTGCTGCAAATCCCCCATAGAAAGTGAGTATCCAGGACCAGATCCAAGCCTCCCGGCTCCAGCTCTGGACAGAAGGGGTTTTGGATGTCTCATAAGGACTCTACTGTTAGGGTGCAAAAAGCTGTTAACCCAAAGATATGGTGCTTTGACAGGCTGAGTTAAAGAAGCAGCCTCAAGGTCTCTCCAACCTCCCCCCTCCACCTCAGTTCTCTGTCACTCTGCAAAGGATAAAGCCAGTTCCCTTATCTGCCTAAAGTCCAGACCTGCCAAAGGAGAAGACAATTACCCAGAGGTAGTATTCTGGTCCTTCAACTGATTTTTCATTAACTTAACTCGTATCACAGGAAGGAAGACCGGAATCTGTCAACACACCTGGACTAACTTTTATCACAGACTACTGTCTTATATTTCAGTCCCATTCAGTATTTTAAAGAAAATCACTTACCAGTCATTGTCTGCTCTGCGGGCCAAATAGACTGTGTCCCAGGCCATTGTGTGTTCCCCAGGCCCATTGCATCCCCCTAAGAATCATTTACTCCTATACCCCATCTTCTCTTTTCCTACGGAGGTGGGTATATAAACTCTGTACCCCACTGGAAAATTGGGACATTACTCTCTTGTGATTACCCCACGCTTTGCTTTCTCACAGCACTTTAAATAATAAAATTTGTTATGGCTTTTCTTATTGATCTAAATTTGCCAGTGATTTTTATTAATGAATTTTTAGGGGTGAAGTTTTCCTTTGGCCCCTACACTACTATCAAGACATTCAGAATCGTCGTAATTCAAGATGACAGCCAAGTGCAGAGCAGTGTGCTCTCAGGGCTAGGAATACAGCCACTCGCCTACCCTCAACACTTCCTGGTAACTCGCACTACTAGATTTAATAACCTCCTGAACTGAGGATGGGAAAGAGTCTGGCTTAGGGCCTGAAGTAATTCACTAAAAATATCCTAGCAAATTAACAGTGTCAAAGAACAAAATTACAACAAATTTAGTTAAAGATCTCAATTGGCTTTATCATTGAAAGAAAGTGAGCCAAGATGCCAGGTACCATTCAAGCTTTATTAAAGGAAAAGAATCTGCCAGGCTGTGCTCAAAGTGGGGAACAGCCCAGGGCTGCCCTCAAAATGGGGGGCAGCCCCAGGTGTGGGGGTGGTAGAGCTTAAATAGTGCACCAAGGGCTGGCTGATACCATCAAGGACGGGCATTATGCTAATGTGGATCGGGGTGCAGAACTGTGTTCTTGCAGAAGCAAGAGGGGTTTCTGTTTAAGTCAGGAGGCTTCTCCTAAGGGGAAGCAGGGAGGGGAGGAGAGGAGGTGGGTGGTGCCATTTTGTACTTGGGCTTCTCTAAAGTGGTGCTGGTGATGTTGCAGATCTATTATTCCTGGCTTTTAAGTATAGGAAAAAGGGGGAAAGGGCGGAGGTCTCACTCTTCTGAAGCTACTTCCTGCTGGAAATGGGCAAAGATATGGAAAAATAAAAGATTTAGGTGCGGGGTATTGGTTTCGTGTGGGGAGGCTGTATTCCTCCAGGGAAGGAAGGGTTGCTGATTCTGAGGGGCTGGTATCCTCCTTGCAGGGACAATTCGGTGACCTTTTGGTTGGTGAAAGCCTGTATAGTTTCCTGCAAGAAATTAGAGAAACACCAAAAGAGACAAGGGCCAAAAAGTAGGATGAGGCACAGTTCGGGGTCCTAGTAGGGGCACAAGCCAGGGTATCCAAGGGTTCAGTGAAATTGTTTAAGTTGTTTTGGGTCACCCCGGACTCATTTACATAGTAACAGCATTCCTCCCCCAAGAAGAGGCAGGTGTCTTCCTTCTCGGCTGTAAGGAAGTAAAGTAAAGGGCCCGATGGTTCTGTAAAGCGACTGTCGCGAGTGAGGTGACCTGTCACTGCAGGGAGGAGATGCTGTCTATGCTTAGTTCTTCTGAGAGTTTTTGATAGAATTGAGAGGCAGTAGCAGGGCCCGCTATGCCAGTCTCAGTTGCAGGAAGGATCCCTGCCCCAATTAAAAAAGTACAATTAGTGCCCTACAGGAGCAGGGGCACTTCCTGAGGGGTGGCTGAAGTTAGTCCCAGTCCCGTCTCCATCTCTCCATCTGTCTGGACGGTGATGTCCGCCAAAAGAATATGCAAGAAATCGCGTTGGGGGCAGGCAACAGGATAATGTAGTTTTACAAAGGAAATATATTCCGGTTTTAGGGCGTGGATGAGGAGGGGTAAGTGAGTGGCAGCGTCTGGTGTTAGTGAGGCAGAGTGTGGGCAGGCCCCGCACAACGCTGACAGTCCCCACTGAGGTGGGATTAGAGGAAAGTGAAGAGATGTTTGTGGAAACGTTACGGGCTGCATCGACAGGGAGGGGGGTGGCCACAAAAAGTTTCTCATGAAATGGGACATAGATGAGTCACTCGGGGACCAGTCTGATTCGCTGAGGACTGCATCATCCCTGCGGACCTGGAACCTCCATGTTCCAGGTAAGGGGGAGAATTGGGATAGGAAGAAACACACGGGAAGGTTGCAAAAGGGTTAGGGAGCCAAGAGAATTTAAAGGGCACATTGCCACAATGAAATTGCTAACAAACATCCTGCGGATAGGAGGTAAAGAAGTGCCAGGAGAAATCTTCCTGTGATGTTACACTCTTTTGGGGCAGCTGCTGCCAATCCTGTAGCAAGTACTAGAACAGATAGTGTAATAGTAGCTCTTGTGCAAAGGACATGAAGCGGGCCTGCAAGAGTGAGAGGATAATTGCTGGGGGGAAAGATCATCCTTCTTTTGGGATTGGGGGAAGAGTGGAGGTCCTGGAGATTTTCAGTTTTGTGGGTCCTAAAATGGATGAAGTATGAGATGTTGGGGTCGGGGTTGAGTAGAGGGACCCCTCTGGCTTGGTGTTAACAGATTCTTTGGGTAAAGGCTCAGGTGCTAGTTTTACCAAGGATAAGTGATACCAAGGGGGCCTTTCTTAGTACTTTTACTGCTGTGGGGGTGGTGAGAAGTACTGTATGAGGCCCTTCCCAACATGTCAAGAGAGGGTTTGGGATTTGAGGTTTAATATACAATTGCTGTCCCGAGCTCAGTTTAAATTATGAGAGGGTGGTGGGGAAAGGATGAGGTAATAGAAGGTTGGCCTGTTCCCGAAGAAGATCCCTAATGAGCAAAAGAGTGGGGAGATACTGGCCTAAAGGCAATGAGCTGGAAGAGAGGTGCTAGAGTGAAGGGTCTACCATACATAAGTTGAGGGGGGCTTAGGCCTGTGGGCTTGCAGGTGGCAGCCCATGGGCAAGTGAGTGATTGGTGGGGAGGCCAAAACGAGGGATGATTTCTGAGGTGAGAGCATGCGTTACTGCTGTAGCATTCTCTGAAGTACAGGGAAAAGCCTCAGTCCTGAAAAGGTATCTACTAAGGTTAGAAGATAGCATGTCCTTTTGTGGGGAGAGTAATATAAGGGCTGAAGAAGGTGTAGTTGGAGTTCATAGCTATATGAACTGAATTATGGAAATCTAAAAGGCCTTGCTCAGCTTGTGTAGTAGTGAGGACATAGTAACTGGAGAGAGTATACCAGTTGTCCTTTCTCTGTGCTCTAAACCATTGGAGGTGTTGTATCTCTTGGGGTGTGTATTGTGATAAGGGCGTAGGGGCCATGAGAAGGACCTGAGCAGAATAGGAAGAGTGGGGACCTGGTGATGGAGCAGCCTGTTTAGATCCACCAGTTTTTTTCCCTGGGCTATGTGAGTCGTTGGAGGTTTGGTGTCCTCTGCAGTGTATAACCCCAACCTCCTTTGGCAGTGTGCAGCCTCAATAGCTTGCGTTAGATTTAACATGGCATAACCCGCCTGGGGTGCAGGCGTGGAGGTGGTGCTCCCATCTATGAATTGTGTAATGGGAGGCGGGGAGATGTGTGGAAAGGGATTGAGAAAGAGGTCTAAAGCCTCCATGCAATTGTGTTCTAAGGGTCATGAGTGTTTTGGGATGAGAGTGGTTGAATTTTAATGGAGGGCAAGGTTTAAAGGAGAGCTGGGAGTTTTCAATGAAAGTGAGGTGAATAAGTTGTAGGTGGGAAAGGGAGAGAATTGACTTGGCCTTATGGCTGAGAAGGTCTTGACTGTTGTCCAAAAGTTAGTTTAGAGCTTTGTTATGCTAAAAGGGTGGCTGCTTCCAAGGCCTGTAAACAGCAGCCCATTCTCGAGCTGTGGTGTCTAGTTGTTTAGAGAGGTTTGTGACCGGGGAGAAAATATCTCCTGCCTTTTGTCCCAAAACCCCAACTGCCAATCCTTGGGTTTTGGTAACGTATAGGATAAAAGGATGAGATAGGTTTGGGAGAGAAATAGAGCTGGGGCTGCGAGGAGAGCGGCTTTTAATCACTGGAAGGGAGAATGAATGGGCTTTGTGGGATCTAAGGGAATGGCAGGAACCCCTTTGGCTGTCCCATAAAGTGGTTTTGCAGCTGCCAAAGTTAGGAATCTGTAGGCGACGATGCCCTGCCAGCCCCAAGAAAGAAAGGATTTCACCCTTTGTGGTAGGAGTAGAGAGTTCAGAAATTAGACTCTTGAACTGAAGGAGAAGAAATTTGGGCCTTGCTGGGGGACACTCAATATCCCCTGGAGGCCAGGAAATTAAGGAGAGCAACAGTGTGGGCCTGTGAATCCTCATAGGAGGGGCCACAAAGGAGGAGGTCATCCACATGTTGTCTTAAAGTGCTAGAGGTTACGGGACGTTCAGATAAGTCTTGAGCTAAGGCCTGGCCAGAAAAGTGGGGGCTATCCCAAAACCCCTGAGGTAGTACTGTCCAGGTAAGTTGTTGGGAACAGCATGTATCAGGATTAGTCCTGTACTAAATGGTATGAACAACGTGGTCAGGATTAATCCTGTACTAAATGGTATGAACCGTTAGGCTTTATAACCAGAAGGATGGGTGTATTAAATGGTGAGTGGGTAGGCCATAAGAGATGAGAAGAAAGGAGTTTGTGTATGACGGGTTTTAAGCCTATTAGGTGTTTGTTAGCAATGGGGTACTGTGGGACATTAGGGAACAAAGAGGGGTTCAGCTATTTAACAAGGATAGGGGAATGGCACGTAGCAATAGAGGGAGAAGAAGCGTCCCATACTAGGGATTAACCTTGTCCGAGGGGGAGGGGAAGGTGGAAGCCCCAGGGGCCAGGTCTGGGTGCAGCCTGTAACAGGAGTATTGTAGCTGGGGTTAAAGTGTTTAGGGTAAGAGTAGCTTTGAATTTGAAAAGAATGTCGCATCCCAGTAAGGGGGCTGGGCATTATTAAGAATTTGTGTGTGAATCAGGTGATGTAGGGTGCAGGAAAGGGTTTGAGTGATCCATGGGTGGTATTCTGATCCCATGACCCCTACTATTGTGATAGAGGATGGAGTTGTTGGTCCTGCATATTCAGGAAGGGTAGAGTAAATGGCCCCTGTATAGATGACAAAAGAGATCAGCTTACCTGCTATGAGACGAGTTACTTTGGGCTCACGTGTGGTGATCTCTGTGGGGGCCTCAGGCCCTGGGCATCATCAGTCCTCCTCCTGGGCAAAACCTAGAAGCTCTGGTAGGGATGGCCATGAAGCCAAAGGCTGTGAGTTGGGGACTGGGCCACTCCCTCTCTGGTGAGTGGCATAGTCAATCCCCCAGTGACCTGGCCATTTGCAGTGAGGACAGGTTATGACAGGCCCATGCTGAGTGGCCCAGTTGACTGCATTTGAAGCAGTTCCTGGGTGGCTTGCCCCTAGAGGCAGTCAGCTTTGGAGTATGTGAACCACAGATGGCATTAGCCAGGAGCTGGTATTTGGGCTAATCTCTTTTATAGTTTTTTTGAATATCAGGGACTGATTGGGTAATGAAATGAGAGTGTAAGAGGGCCATGCCTGCAGGGGAGTTTGGGTCTATACAGGTACATTCAGGTAAAGCCTCAGAGAGGTGGGTTAGGAACTCACTGGGATTTTCAGTGCAACTCTGTGTGATTTCTCTAAGCCTGTCATAATTGACTGACTTGTGAGTAGCCTTTTGGAGGCCGTGAAGTAGGTGTGTGATCAGATTATCCTGGAGATCCTGATCCCCGTGGCCAGCCTGGTGGTCCCAATTTGGGTCTGTGCAAGGAACAGCAATGGCTCCCACAGGTTACCTATTATTTTGAGCATGTACCTGAGCTGCCATCCAGACCTACTCCCTGTACATGGACTCAGACAATTCCTTCCATCCCAGCCACTCCACAGAAGGGTTGTAAAAAGCTGGAGCTGAGGTGGAGTTGTCACCTGACAAAGGGCGGGGAAGAGGAGGAGTTGGGCTGAGGACGAGTGTCTGGAGGCCAGGTATGGGGAAGAGAGAGAAATGTGGAGGGCTGATGGATCAGAAGATTGATCTGAGTCAATCAAGTTGAGCATGAGCTAGGAGAATTTGAGACGTAGGACAGTTCTGACAGAGAGAAGAAGGTGTTCAGAGATAGGAAAAGGCCTGAACAAGGAATCTCTACAGCTTTTGCCATTTCGGTGAGTGTCTAAATCGAGTGCCATCTTGTGGCCACTGGGATCCATTGTAACGAGGTGTTTGAGTTTAAATGTCTCCCTGGAGGCTGAGAAATTGGCCAGGAGATGGCTCAAGGGCATAGAGCGTGGAGGTTTGGATTGTGAGGATCCCGTGTAGAGGGTGAGAAAGAGCAGTCAGTCCTGGTAGAAGAAGAGTGCCAGCAAAGGATGTCCCCTTTGGTGCCCACCTTCTTTTTGAGAGAAAAGCCAGCGACCGGCTAGAGGAGTGTCCTCCACTAGCTGGGAAGCACGAAAAGAGTTCCCTCGGCCAGGCGCCTGGGCTTCGTAGAGACCTGAGTCGTAGAGAGAGTAGTTGGGGGAACCATAGGAGTATGCAGGACAGACCCACTGACTCACCCTGACTTGAGGCCGGTGTTGGATGCGTTGGTCTGATACAGCAAAAGGAGAGAGAGTCCTGAGTGTACCTGGTTCTGGCAGGTCCGGGAAGGGCAGCCAAGGGCCAATCACCCCCAGAGAGAGGGGATCGTCCACAACATCAGGTTTCAGCACCATAATGAAAGAAAGTGAGCCAAGATGCTGGGTACCGTTCAAGCTTTATTAAAGGAAGAAAATCTGCTGGGCTGTGCTCAAGAGTGGCAGGCAGCCCATGGCTGCCCTGAAAAGGGGACAGCGCCAGGCGTGGGGGTGGTAGACCTTATATAGTGTGTCAAGGGCTGGCTGATACCATCAAGGAGGGTCATTATGCTAATGTGGATCGGGGTGGAGAACTGCATCCTTGCGGAAGCAAAAGTGGTTTCTGTTTAGGTCAGGAGGCTTCTCCTAAAGGGAAGGGGAGGGGAAGGGAGGAGGTGGGTGGCGCCATTTTGTACTTGGGCTTGTCTAAAGTGGTGCTGGTGATGTTGCAGATCTATTAATCACATTTCTGGAATTGAGCAACACGTTATTCCATAGACTAGAATAAGTGCTCCAATGAGCCCAGCAGAGGAGGGTGGTTTTACAGACAGAAAAGGCTGAAGAAAGCAGAAACAAAGAACAAAAAGTGGATCCATCATTTCAAAGTTACTTTCCTTGTAAGGTGGGGACAGGTAGATAGAACAATAGAAAAATAAAATAAGGTTACTTCAGGCTATCTCTTTTGTGTAAGGATTAAAGCAGAGGGAACATCATTATCATACCTACTGAAAATTTTAATTAGCCTGTTGAGGAAATTAGTTCTCTCTCCTGCTTTCTCCAAAGTTCAGACCACAACCTAAGTGAAGCGTGGAGCTTAGTTTAGGTGATTCCATTTTGATTTTCAGTCTGGTCTTTTGTGGCCTAGAGCAGGACCTTAGTCCAAAAAAAAAAAAAAAAAATCATCCTGTTATTTTTATTTAACAACAGTAAAAGGCAACATAATGAAGCATTTACCATATATCAGGACTATTAGATAATTTACTAACCCTCCATCCCTGCAGAGCCAGCTATCCTATTTTACCTGAGAAAACCAAAGAAGAGAAAAATTAAGTGACTTGACCAAAGTCACATGAATAAGCTTAGAGTCAGGACTTGAACCTAGGCCCTTTAACCTCAAAGCCTGACTCACACCAAACAACGTTTTATCTTAGGAGAGTTTGTCACAATCAGAGCACTAAATAGTTCTGCTCCACAGTGATAAGTGGCTGGAAAGCTCCTTTCTTTTCCAGAATCTGCTTTTTAAAATGCTTTACTTAATATGGCGTTTGAAATCCTGGTATTTGGATGGATACTACAAATATAAAAGTCATTTGAAGGGTGAGAAAACAGAGCAACATCAAAAGGTACCTGTGCTCTCCACAGGGAAAGGGTGGACACTGGAGGTTCAAAGATTTTGTATTAGGTCAAATCACAAGATTGTTGAAGTGGAAAGAAAAACATACATATATTTCTTAGAACTGACAGAACTTTTTTCCAATTAAAACATATTGCATATCAATAGCATTTTAAACACCTTTCGCCAGAGGTCTTTATAAAGGAAAAAGTGAGGAGAGAGATTTTTAAAGCTTCTATGAAATTTCACGATTGATATATGTGATGAATTTGTCACCAGGCACACTCAGCTCCTGGCTGAGGCTCCCCAAATTTTGATATCCCAGGGAATTCAGCTCCTGGTTCAGCTCGCCAAAATGTCACCGCAGGGCACACAGGTCTGGCTGCCTGCTCCCTTTCAAAAGCAAACCACTCAAAAGTCAAATGTTGGTGAAAATGGAAGTCAGCTTTTATGCAGGAATACCAGTGACCTGAGGAGAGATGTTAGGCTAACCCGTCTCCATGGTAAACCGGAAAGAGAACGGCCAGACTGAAATCTCAAAGACTCAGACTTACTCAGGGGTTTTTAAAGAGGGGGCTGAGGGGAATGTGGGAAATGAAAAGCAGGAGGGAAGAGGACGTGAGTGGTGAAGCGTTCCTGCAGAGTCTCAGGTGTAAAGTCTCACCAAGACTCCATCTGGTTTCTGCTTCCATCTTTGCTGTTATCTCAGGGTCTGGGTAGTATGGGCAAGTCTGCAGCTTCAGGCTGACTGGAAAACATTTTACATAGAAGTAGTGTCATCTTGCCCTATAATCAAGGTTCAAAATATCAAATAACCATGGGAAAAGAGGACTCTCCGAGAAATGCTTGCCAAGGAAAAAAATCTTTTAGAGCCCATGCAGGTTTCGTTTCCACCATGGCTTCAGTCCTGCTCACTCCCACAGACTGATTCCCTTTTATTTAATTCCTCTGGGAGAAAGAGGTGTTGGTAGCATGTGAATTCCCAGATCTTGTATTTCTGTAAAATGAAAGAGCAAAAGTCATTAATTCATGTCCTACCAAGACTAGATATTTTATATACATTGTAATAACAACAATAATGCCTAACACGTATTAAGCACTCACTGTAATGCGAGTGTATTCTAAGTGCTTTACTTTATTATCTCATTTGATCCTTCCAACAAAACAGGAGGTAGATACTATTATTTGCCCCATTTTTCGTTAAGAAGAGGTTGAATAACTTACCCCAAATCACATGGCCAGATGATGGTAGAGCCAGGATTTGAATCAAACAGCCTGACGTCATGACCTGAACTCTTAACCCATGCGTAATACATCATTTAATTAATTAATTACTTATTTTTAAATTTATTTCCATAAAAAGGAAATAAATTTCAAGAAAGGTGCTTCGCCAGTAGAAGACACTGAATCCCCTCCTCCTCAAGGGTGCAGGCAAGGCAGCCCTGCCTACTCCCATTCCTCCTCCTTCTCCCCTAAAGCTGGCTTCCTATTTGGGCTGCAAGGCCTGGGAACCCCATGGGAACCAATGTCATTTGGTCACAGAGGTGGCCCCAGAGCTACTTGCACAGCCTGGTTACTTGACAGAGGAAGAGAGTGAGGCTCTAATTCATGGAAGTAGGTGACCTGGCTAAAGCCCCAGCCAGCTCTGGCTGCTGATGGGGGAGGGCTGTTCCCTAAAGGAGATGGGGGGAATCACGTGGCTGTGGGCACTTGATGACATATGTTATTTAATTTAAACCTGTCCATAATCCCGTGTCCTGTGAGGTCCTTTTTATGGCTGACAAGATTATGGCACAAATGGGTTAAGCAATTGAAACAGCTCAGTCTCAAATTCAGGTCAGTCTGTCTCCAAAACCTCTGTTCCCTGTACCATAGTTTCCCTATAAAGAAAAGAGGTGAAAAAGACAAAAGGTAAGAGACAGACCTGAGGAACAAACTCTCCTAGGATGCACCCCAGATGTCAACTGGGGTGTTCCCTTGCCTTGGAAATCTAGGAATAGTGTCTACAAACCCCCTTCTACATTATGGGGGAAGTCCAGCTCAGGTCCAGAAGAACACGATTCCCAGGAGCGAAGTCTTCTCCTCCCATCTCTGACTCACTTTCCCAAGCTTGCTGTGGACCCAGGTATGGAATTCAGCCCTGTTCCCTTGATTTCCACAAAACAGTGCCAGGGTAAACATGGTGTATGTATACAACACACTTGCCTGAGGCTTGGTGGGTTGCATCAAAGCGAGCAACTCAAAATGGAATATCCAAAGCCCTGTTCCTCAAAAAAAAAAAAAAAAAGATTCCTTGACCTTTTCTTCCAGGCAGGCCTCAACCTGAACAATTCAGCCCGTGATCTCTACCATTCAAGACCCTGCCCTAAGGCCTGTTGGAGTGAGCAGGACTGAAGCCATGTTGGGACCTAAAAGCACATGAGCTGCAAAAAATGTTAAAATACACAGGTTTTTTTAAATTAGCATATATTTCTCTGAACTTCTTCTTTTCCCATGGTTATTTGATATTTTAAATCTTGATTATGGGGCAAGATGACATTATTTACATGAATGTAAAGTTGTTTTCCTGTCACCCTGAAGCTGCAAACTTGCCACAGGACATGTATTATCCAGACCCTGAAAAACCAAGGAAGGAAGACATCAGGAAAGCTATGCTGATTCCACCCCTCCGGCAGGACCCTAACACCAAGGATGGGAACAGAAACCAGACAGAGCTTTGGTGAGACCTTGCACCTGGCTCCTTGCATGGAGCCCCCACAGCTCCCATTTCCTACCCTCCTCTTTTCACTTTCACATTTAATTTCCTCAAGCCCCTCTGCAACAACCCCTCGGTAAATCTGAGTCTATGAGATGGCTTCAGCCTGGCCATTCTCCCTCAGGTTTACCGGGGAGATGGGTTAGCCTAACATCTCTCCTCAGGTCACTGGTATTCCTGAATAAAAGCTAACTTCCTTTTTCACCAACATTTGACTTTTAAGTTGTTTGTTTTTGTTTGGGGGCAAGCAGCTGGACTTGGGTTCAATAATAAGATCTTGGCGAGCCTAAGCCAGGAGCTGAATGCCCTGGGGTAACAAGTTTTGGTGAACCAAGGCAGGATTTTTGTTTGGGTCAAGCAGCTGGACATGGGTCCATTAACAGGCCTATGATTTCACATCTAGAGGCTTCTCTAGGCATCTTGCTTTCTATGGCAGCTCTCTTTGCCAGGGAAAGCATGACTCTGGTTTTTACAGTAGCATTTTTACCCCTCTACAAAGCACACCACAGATCTTTATAATCAGGAAAACTAAGTGGAGGGAGGGGTGATTTTCCAGGTTCAAGGTTACAAAAATTGAATATCATGAAATCCCAGTACACTTAACTCTTTTTAGGTTTATAGTACCAAATATATAATATCAAATTGGATACCTCTTTACTTGCATTTTTAAAAATTGAACATACATACCATATAACTTTTGCTGCTTCTGGCCTGCCTCCCTGTCCCTTTGGAGTCTCAGTGGCAAACTAGGAAGAAAGGAATCTCGTTGGCCAAGTACCTGGCAGCCACATGGCTCCTGAGGCCGGCCAGTTCCCAGTAAGGCTGCTTCCCGGCAGCTTACCTGGAGGCACTGGCACTTTCCTGTCACATGTCTACTCTTGCAGTGTCACCCATTATTTCTGCATTTAGTCACCTAGAGACTTATTGACATCTCTGAGCTTTTCCCACTTAAAAGGGAGCTAACACATCAGCTGGATGCTGCTGCATAGATGGCTTTTTATAAAATTGTTCAGTTTGACTGTGATCCTCAAACACAGACTTTCTCCAAGAAAAGCAGCTGAAGCTATCATTCTCAGCCAAACCTGCAAGGAGCTTTGTCTTAACTCTATGTTAGCAAGACGAGCTTAGCAGTGTAAAGAAGAGGATAAACACAAAATTTGGATAAAAGAAGTATTGAAAAGAGGGGAGATAGTAATGGCACATCAGGTAGCCCTCAAAGCAGTCAGGCAGAATGGAAGGGTATGGATTTTATAGTAAAATGGGCCTGGGATCTTGTCCTGGCTATACCCCAAAGCAGCTCTGTGGCCTTGGGCAAATCATACAAACTTCTGAATCTCAGTTTCCTTCTCTGAAAATGGAGATGATAATACTTACCCTGCTGGTATGAAGATTGGAGAGAGGTAAGTCAAAGCACCCAGCATATGCCAACACCATGGCGGGAAGGGCAATAATTTGTAGCTGATTTCTATTATATTGATTACTAAATTTGATCTTTATTTTTCAAATATTTGTTGTGTACCTATTATGTGGCAGGGTCTGGACTAGACAGTGGGAATGCAGTGGGAAAAGATCAGACGTCGAGTCTAGGCAGGAAAAATAGACCTTCAACGTATAATGACATAGCTAATTTATTAATTACAATCATGACAAGTGCTACAAAGAAAAATTATGGGATGCTATGAAAATACTAGACAGAAATAGGCCTGCTAGAGTTGATTTCCTAACAGGCATGGTGAGGGCCATGGAATCGCGAAGCCCCCATGAGCAAGCCTCCACGAAGCTGAGGCCTGAAAAGGGGAGAAGTGGGACTGGGGTGGACGCCAGCAGAGTTTTGCAGCTGAGAACCTTGATGAAGGTTAGTGTGGCCAGACTTGAGCAAGCGATAGGGAGAGAGCAAGAGTTGAGGCTGGAGGACAAGGGCTTGCGGGCCTTGCTCAGGATCATGGATTTTGTTCCTAAGAAGAATGAGAAATCATTAAGAAGTATAAGCAGGGGAGTGGTATGATCCAGCTTTTGTATTAAATGTGCCACTCTGGAAAAATAAATTCTATGGGTTTATAGTCGAGCTAGGCATCTATAATTAACGATAACTTACTACATGTTATCAAATGGCTAGAAGACAGGAGATCGAATGTCCTCATCATAAAGAAATGATTATGTTAATTACCCTGATTTGATCGTCACACTTGTATGCATGTATTGATACTTAACTCTGCACCCCACAAATATGTATAATCTATATGTTTCAATAAATAATAATAATAAAGTAAAAAATAAATGTGTCACTCTTGCTGCTTGAGGAGGAGACACTGGAGGGAGCCCCAGAAGGAAACCTGGCGCCACAATTAACAGGCTGCTGTTCTAATTCAGGCAAGAGATAGTGCTACCCGAGAGTAGGAATAACAGAGATATGTTGAAATGACCACCTGGCTCTATGCTATGTCCTGTTATAATGCTTCTCAAAGTGGTCTGGTCATAAGAATCTATGACACTTGTTAAAAATACAGCTTGCCAGGCCTCTACTCTGGAGATTCATTTCTGGTGGGTGGGCTAGGGTAAGGCTGGGAATCAGCACTTGGAACAAACCTCCTGTGGGATTCTCACCACTGGGCAAGTTTGTCCAGTGCTGACCATCACAGTACACTGAGAAATGTACCTTCCTTTCCCTTTGTCAAATAACAAAATTACAACAAATTTAAAGATTTAAATTGGCTTTATTGCGATTCTAGAATTGGGCAACACATTATTCCACAAAATAGAGTAAGTGTTCTAATGAGCCAAGCAAAGGAGGTTGATTTTATAGACAGAAAGAGGCTGAAAAAAGGGGAAACAAAGAAGAAAAACAAATTGGTCATTTTGAAGATATTTTTCTTGTAAGGTGTGGACAGAAAGACAGAACAATAGAAAAATAACTGACTAACGTCAGGTTACTTTGTGTAAGGATTAAAGCAGAGAGAACTTCGTTATTATACCTATCCAAGATTAAAAGTGGCCTGTTTGGGAAACTGGCTCTTATCTCTTTTTCCTGACTTCTGGGAAGGTTACACCACAACTTAAGTGGCGTAGAACTTAGAAGGGGTGACTCCATTTTGATTTTTAGTCTGGTCTTTTGGGGGTATAGTGCAGGAACTTAGTCCACAACAAAGGCTTCCTATAATTTCTATTTAACACCTTGTCAACTAAATCCTTGCTTTCAGAGATTGTGATTTTCATGACCACAACCAGCGAGGGTCCAGGCGTAAACTTAGTTCCCATAATGCCTTTCCTACCTAAAACTTAAAATACTTCAGCTATAATACTTTCAGTCTGCAGATCTTCTAAATGCATGTGTTTTAAAGTGTGTCCCTTGAAATAGGAATTTTTCAGAGTATTAATAAATGTACCATTGTCAAGGGAGGCATGAAGCAGGTACTCACTAGTCAGGGAGTAACTCCAGAAGCTGGAATGGGGGGGCACAAGCATGGAGCATCTGTCCAGTTCTACATTCTGTGGAAGTCCTGCAAAGCTAAATAGCATCTCCCTACTTCATCAGTGGTTGAACTTGGGTCTTTGTTGCTGCCCCCAAGCTCCACTAGTTCTTGAAAATATCAAGACCTTACATAGATTATGACCTTAGAAAATTCTTATGTATTATCCAGTCAGAGGAAGAAGGAAACTTTTTGCATTAGAGTGAGCAGGACTGATGCCATGTTGGGATCTAAAACCACATGGGCTGTAAAAGATTTTTAAAAGACAGTTTTTTTCCTTGGCATGCATTTCTATGAGTTCCCTCTTTTCCCATGGTTGTTTGATATTTTGAACCTTGGTTATGGGGCAAAATTACATTATTCACATGAATGTAAAGTTGTTTTCCAGCCAGCCCGAAGCTGCAAACTCATCACCAGACCCTGAGATAATGGCAAGGACGGGAGCAGAAACCAGATGGAGTCTTGGTGAGACCTTGCACCTGACTCCTTGCGTGGAGCCCCTGCAGCTCACGTGCCCCTCCCTCCTGCTTTTCATTTCTCACGTTCCATTCCCTCAAGCCTGTCTTTAAAAACTCCTCAGTAAACCTGAGTCTTGGAGATGGCTTTAGCCTGACCTTTCTCTTTCAGGTTTATCAGAGAGATGGGTTAGCCTAATATCTCTCCTCGGGTCACCAGTATTCCTGAATAAAAGCTGACTTCCATTTTCACCAACATTTGACTTTTGAGTGGTTTGCTTTTGCAAGGGGACAGGTAGCTGGACCTGGGTTTGGTAACAAAATTTTGGGGAGCCTCAGCCAGGAGTTGAGTGCCCCTGGCAACATTTATAGTATATCCAGTTATCCTTTCCATCTGTTCATCCAGAGAGGCAGAACAGCATAATGGTTAAGAGAGCAAGTAAAAGATTCAGACTACCAGGGCTCAAATCCTGGCCCTTTACTTATTAACCGAAGAAGTTACTTAATCTCTTTGTTCTTCAGTTTTCTCATCTGAAAAAGGAAATAATGGTATATTAGTTTGCTAGGGCTGCCATAACAAAGTACCACAGGCTGGGTGGATTAGACGACAGAGTTGTATTTTCTCACAGTTCGGGAAGCTGGAAGTCCAGAGTCTAGGTGTTGGCAGGGTCGGTTCCTCCTAGAGCCTCTCTCCTTGGCTTGTAGAGGGCCGCCTTCTCCCTGCATCTTTACAGGGTCTTCCCTCTGTGTGTGTATCTGTGTCCTAATCTCCTCTTCTTATAAAGACACCAGTCATATTAGATTGGGGTCCATGCTAAGGACTCATTTTACCTCTTTAAAGACCCTGTCTCCAAATACAGTCACATTGTGAGGTATTGGGGGTTAGAACTTCATCATATGAACTTGTGACAACACAATTCAGCCTGTAACAAATCATATCCATCCAACAGCATTACTGACGGGTTTAAAAGACCTACTACAAAGATAAATACAACAAATAAATAAACAAGAAGAAAAAGACGTAATGCATGTGCTTGGCATATGGTAAGTGCTCAGCGAATGCGGTCTGCTGTTGCCGCTCACACATACTGAGCAGCTGCTGGGTAAGGTAATGGTTACAGTGCCGGGGACGCAGTGGAGAACAAGATCGTAATGTCTCTGCCCTCGGGAAACTCACATGCTAGTGCGGACAGATAAAACAGACGACAGTGAGAAGTGCTGTGAAGAGACTAAAACACAGTAATGGGATAGAGCAGAAGTGGGCATACTTTTTTCTATAAAGGGTCAGATAGTAAATACTTTCACCTGTGTGGGCCACAACTACTCGATTCAGCTGGTATAGAGCAAAAGCAGTCATAGACAAAATGTAAACAAATGAGCATGTCTATGGTCCAATAAAACCTTATTCATGAGCAATAAAATTTAAATGTCATATAATTTTCAGGTATTAGGAAATATTCTTCTTCTTTTGATTTGTTTTTAAAAACGTGAAAACCATTTTTAGCCGATGGGTCACAGAAAAACAGGCAATGGTCCAAATTTGCCCCATGGGTTTAATGTGCCAACCTTTGTTCTAGGAAGTTGACATTGTTGGGGAGGAAAATTTTTCTCTACCCACTTAGGTTCAGTTCTTTAGGCCTGTGAGTTAAACTGACAAAAGACAGATTCACAGAAGAAAAGGCAGAATTTTTTTCATGTATGTACACAGGAGCTCACAGAAAAATGTGACTCCAAGGGGCAGTTAGAATTTGGGGCATGTAAACCACCTTAAGAGGGAAAGGAAAGGGGGAGGAAGGCCACTAGTGGAAAAACAAATGGGTCCTTAGGAGAATAGAGGGGAGGTAGATAGTTTTGTGACAATGTCTGCTTAGGTGATCTCTTATCCTAGTACTGACTTCCTCTCTGTTTGCTAAACTCCTGGGGAGGTGATTTATGATGGCTGAGTTCTTCAGGGAGGCTCTGCATTTAGGCATATAAGGAACTTCAGAAAAAAAAAAAAAAAAAACTTCTGACATTTTTTGATTCTCAAATGCCTTCAGGTCAAAATAATTTTTATGTTACAGTGGCATGTTCTATACCCTTCCACACCAAAAATAAACTCACCAGAAATCAAATGAAGCCATATTCTAGATCCCTGTCTACATCTGGGACGTTGTGAAGTACAAGTACCAGCAATCAGCTTCTTGAGTTTGTATGTGGCTTCCAGGCCGGCTACAGGTTTCAGTAAAAACTAACATGGTATTTAAAATATAACCGTACTGCTCCCCCTGGCCCCCGGAAATCTCCCCCCACCACACACAAACACAAGTTAGTTTGGGAGGAAACTTCAGGCTGGAAGGAGGAGAGGAATAGGTTTATATGATCGTGATATGCCACTAGTATACAGTAGGGACACACATACACACATTTTGTTTATGGACGGATGGTTCCTTCAAAGTGGTTTTGAACTTTGAGGGATGGAATGGCCTGTTTTATCCTGTCAGGCTCCTCCTGCTCTGAACTAGGAGCTGTGTGCACAATTATACACACGTTGACAGCAGTGTGGACTCCTCAGGTAAACATCAGGCGTGTGACGTACATTGCTCACGCAAGGTTCTTCCCAGGGTCAAGGAGACCCTCTTTGGATATTGTGTGTCTTGTCAGAAAAGCACTACACTCAGCATTTGTCCCAGATGCTGTATGATTTTCAGAGAAGACAAGTCTCTGTGAAAGGTAGGGTAAGTTAGGGTAGGGAAGGGTAAGAGGAAATAGGAAAGAAATATTCAAATGTCTACATTCCATCTTAATTATTATAAGGTGGAGAATCTCTGTTGTTGGGAATATACAGGTCACCCGCATTTGCACATTTACCATCAGGAAAATTAAAACCTGCCATTCGGACTCTTCTCATTGGCCTCTTGTATGTAATTCTCATTGTCCCGAGCTTGTGTGGGCTATACCTGCTCATTTCAGTCATGCACAAATGTAGTTTGTTTAGCCAGGTCTAGATTGTTGAGAAATCTGTGAACTTCAGTTCAGGACTCACTCAGTAGGGTGAGCCAATCGATAGGGTCGGGACCAAAACTGAGCAAACGTCAACTTCCGGGGAGAAAAGGCACTACAGCATACACTCCTACCAAATAATCATAAACTGGAAAAGTACATGAGAAAGTATATCAAAAAATACCTTAGAATTTGTTTTTTGACAAAGCCTTGTATAGGAGAGATGTCTGTTGACTTTTGCCTATCTTTATTTTACCATTCTTTATTTAAAGACTGTCTTTGGTACTTAGTTAATATTATATATTCCACATTGTGAAATAAGTTAAACAAATGGGGGGAAAGTAACTTGCTTTCTCATAAAAAGTAATGAATCTAAGTATCTCTCTCCTAAGGAAATGGTCAAAACGTAAGTGAGCAGTAGACACACGAGCACTGAATAGTGTCAAGGGCTACACAGCTCATAAGAACTTTCATCCTCGGAACAAGGTATTAAGTCTTGAAATGTGTTTCCCTTTCAGTCAGTCAGTCATTCAATCAACAAATATTTATCAAAGCCTACCATGTCCCAAGCACTGTGCTAGTGCTGGGGTACACTGATGAACAAGACAGATAAGGACCAAAGAGGCCGAGAAAACAGAGAAACAGGCTAGGGATTTTCTTTTATTTTTTAGTTAATTGAGAACTCGCGGAGATAGAGTACTCAAGAAGGACCTCTCTGAGGCTGCCTGTGACATTTAAACTGAAATCTGAAGCAAATGTAAAGTCCCTGAAGTAGTTAAGGACAAGGAAGTCCAGTGTGGAGAGGGCCATGATAAGCCAGGAGAAGAAAACTGCAAGTCATTGACGGGTTTCAAGAAGGGGAAGGACATGATGAAGCTGCACAGGAGGTGGAAGTAAGGAAATGAGCTACAGAGCGCTTCTGCAGAGTCTCAGAGGAGATGCGGCTGGTGCATACACAGTGGGAGAGAGGGTGGCGCAGAGAGATAGAAGGTGTATTTTAAAGGGAAAAGAAAACATAAAATAAAAAAGCAAATAAAAGATGTATTTTAAACATTTATTTATTTATTATTAGCATATTCATTCTTACAAATCGTGATATTTCTTTATGTCCTTTGCCCGACCTATCGCTTCCCAAACCCCCTCCCTCCTTCCCCCCATCTCTAGTATCCTTAGGATTGTTTTCTTCTGAAAGTTCAATGTATTGTTGTGGTCTTTTCTTTCTTTCTTTCTTTCCTTCATTCCTTCCTTCTTCCCTCCCTCCCTTCCTAGCAACCAGTTATGAGTGAGAACATGTGGTATTTGTTTCTTTGTCTGGCTTATTTCACTTAACATAATTTTCTCCAGACTCATCCATCTTGCTGCAAATTGCAGAATTTCATTCTTTAAAGATGTATTTTGAAGTGGAGTTAACAGGGCTTGAAAATAATTTGACATGGGGACAGGATTGAGAAAAAGATACGTATTATTCAGAATTCCTAGGTTTCTGGCTTAAAATTATTTCTCTTAGTTTCTCTCTTTAAAGCCACAGTTGAGGCAATTTAAGCCATTACCTTCTTAATATATTTATTTGTTTACTCTGTCCATCTACAATAGTGCTATTTGTTCAATAGAAAAGTAATTCAAGTCACATATGTAATTTTAAATTTGTTAGTAGCTACATTTTAAAAACAAGTGCAATTTTTTTATATATTTTACTAAATCCAATATATCCAAAATCTTACTTCAATAAGTAATCAATATAAAAAATTGATGAGATAGTTAAAAATTGTTTTTACTACTAAACCTTCTAAATCTAGTGTGTATTTTACACTGACAGCACATCTCTATTCATACTAGCCAAATTTCACATCCTTAATAACCATCTGTTAGTGGCTAGGTACTGAACAGTGCAGATCTGTAGTACAAGACACTAGGGGCAGGGACTGGCCAGTCTGGTCCACTGTTTTATCTCCAGCAACTAAAAAATTAACTGGCAGATCCCTTTACTGACCAGCTGTCAAAAATTAAATTAAATTAAAAAATAAATAATTCAGTGGCATACAGTGAGCATTTGACATATTTGGGGTTTTTTTGGTTTTTTTTAAAGATGACTGATAAGAGGATTTGAACCCGTGGCCTTGGTGTTGTCAGCACCATGCTCTCCCAAGTGAGCCACGGGCCAGCCCTTGATACATTTTGAATGAGTAACAATGCCTAGTGATGGGGGGCTTATTGGATGCAATAGTTTTGGGGTGGGGATCAAAGCTTCTATTTTGGGCTAGTTAAATCTGAGGCATCTATAAGACATCTAAGTGGAGATGTCAAGAATGGGGATATGATTCTGGGACTGAGAAGAAAGGTATGCAGGGAGATATAAATTTGGTACATCAATGGGTTCTAAATTCAAGAGAATCATTGGATTACCTTAGGAAAGTGTACAGAGAAAAGAAAAGGGCCCAGGACCTTACGCTCAGAGACACCAACATTTAATACTGAGTGAGAGAAGAGGTTTATTAGTCTGTTTTCTGATGCTTATAACAGAATACCTGAAACTGAGTAATTTATAAAGAAATAGAATGTATATCTTACAAGTCAGAGTCTGGAAATCCTAAAGTCCAGGGAACACATCTAGTAAGGGCCTTCTTATGGATGGTGACTCTCTACAGAGAGCCAGTGTATCACATGGTGATAGGTTAGGCAAAAGAGAGCTAAAGCAGGGACTGGCTGGTTAGCTCACTTGGTTAGAGTTTGGTGTTGATAACATCAAGATCAGTAGTTCAGATGCCCATAGCGACCTCCCTGCTCCTCCACCCTAAAAAACAAGAGAGCTAAAGCCATCAGAACCATGCCCATGACCACTCATTATATCATCAATGAATCAATACCATTCACAAGGCCACATACCGCACAATCTAATCACCTCTTAAAGGCCCCACAATTCAACTCCCATAATTGAATTTCCCACCTCTTAATACTGTTACAATGGGGATTAAATTTCAGTGAGTTTGGGGGGACACTCAATCCACAGCAAGAGGAAAATCAGGGAAGTGTAGTGATGTCAAGATGTCAGAGCAAAAAAAAAAAAAAAAAAAAAACAAGAAAAAAGAACATATAAAGATATCAAAAGAGTAGTGTTTCAAGGAGAAAGGAGTGCTCAACTCTGCTGAGGGGTGAAGGATAAAGTTAAAAAAAAAAGATCAGTAAGATAGGAGCATTGAGATCCTAATCCTGCCACAGGGAGAGAGAGCTTTTTAATACAAAGAAATCTGGCCTCAGAAAGGTCAGGAAGCCTAGCTAGTTTATTGAAGACCCAGATCTAGAACCCAAGACTCTTAGTCCGGGATTATTAAAAGAACCCGTGAACGTGGAGGTTTCTGGAGGGAGTGTGCCTGTGACTCCACCTGGTCTAGTTGGTTTCAGAGTAGACAGTTAGCAAATCTTTTAAGTATGGAACTAGACCAAGATTACATAATTGGGATTTCTTGCAAGTCTCAAAGTGCCTTCTGCCCTTCATTTATAACACCTGAAATTTTGAACACAGTGGTCCTCATAGGACCGCATTTCTCCACCTCTCTTAGGCAATGCTAGTCTTCTCCTCCTGCAGGGCATTAATGTAAATTAATAACTACTTTATTCAAGACAAAGGTCATTTGCAAATATTTATCAAATACGTTGATGTAGGCAAGTTAGGCTTTCTCTGCTGACCTTCCAAAACACAGAGAATGAAATGATCTAGTTTTAACTCTATGGCTAAGTAGTTGTGTGACCTTGAAAATGACTTTACCTTTCCCGTGCTTCACTGTTCTATCGACAAAACAGAGGCGTTAAATCAGACAACCTCTAGTTCTTAAAATAATTTATGATCTAATATTATACTTTATTAGGGTTCTGTCCACATACTTAACTTCAAATTTAGGGCTGGCCGGTTAGCTCAGGTGGTTAGAGTGTGGTGGTGATAACACCAA
Organism: Cynocephalus volans; assembly: GCF_027409185.1. Taxonomy (NCBI): domain Eukaryota; kingdom Metazoa; phylum Chordata; class Mammalia; order Dermoptera; family Cynocephalidae; genus Cynocephalus; species Cynocephalus volans. The sequence continues at coordinate 94,937,893 of NC_084468.1, read as the reverse complement.
GGTCCAGGGATCGATCCCTGTATCAGCCAGACACATTAAAAAAAAAAAAAAAAAAAAAAAAAAAGATCAGTGTGAGAAGACCATCTGTTAGGAAGTCAAGAAACCTAGGAATGAGTCCCAAGTTCACCACCAGATAGACGTGTAATCACGGAACGGGAACAATCTCACTTTTCCCATTTCTTGAACGGGATGATAACCTTCTTGCTCAGGGTGGGTGTGAAGATTGAAGGAGGTAAGTCACGTGCATGTGTTCTGTAATCTGCACAGTACTAACGAAATTGAAAGTGTAATTATTGTTAAAGTAGGTGTTTGAAATACTATATACACCACTCCCAGCCGAGGTAGGCTGAGTCCCGTTATTTATCCTCAGGGCATATGATGTGTTAGTTGTGCTGAGAAAATGGTAGGTGACGTTACCGGACCACGCTCAGTGTGAGAAACAGAGAAGGCTGTAGAGTCCTGATGTCTCCAGGGAGCGCTTATCTTTGAATTTTTACAAGAAAATAATGGAATACACTAAAAAGAAATCAGAAAGAAAGTGGGAAGGAAGGAATTCACAGACAGAGGAGGAAGAAAGGCGAAGACAAGGCAAAGTTAGGAAAAATAAAAGGCGAGTTAAAAGCAATTACAGGGATGGGGAGGGGCAGTGGGCACCAGCAGGGCAGACACAGGAGCCAGTCACACTGGGGGTGGGGTGGGCAGCGAATGAGTGGCTAGTGCAGACACTTGCCAAGCAGGCACCAGGCGGGTGGGGAGGAGTAGGGGAGGGACTTGGCGAAGGGCAAAGGCAGGGCAAAACTTAAAAGGGAGATGACCCGAGCTGGTGGATGCCACCAGTGACCTCCAACAGCCCTGGGCAAGGGGACCCCACAAGCGATAACGGGAGGAAAGGCCGAGCCGCTGGGGCAGTCCCCGGCTCTCGAGGGAGGCACACTGACCGGCGAGGGGAGACCCCTCGGGGCACCCGGCACCCCGCCACCATGTGCGAGCTGTATAGCAAGTGGGACACTCTGGCGCTGAGGGAGAAGCACATCGGGTAAGGGCTCCCTGGTCGAGGGAAGGCGCACAGCGGGCGCACTAACGAGCGCAGAGGACGGAGACCTGAAGAGGGGAACGGACTGCGCAAGCGAGCGAGACCAGCTCGCGGAGGCTCCGGGAGGGCTGCAGCCTGAGGCGTGCGCGACACCGCCCCCGCCGGCCGCGCCTGCGCACGCGCGCCCCGCCGCGCCACCGCCACCGCCCCCGGCCCCGCGGGCTCCCAAACGGGTCTGGAGCCTGCGCCAGGGAGCCCAGGTCGCGTTCCTCCGCGCGCAAACGCCCCCCGCGGGTCTGCGGCCGGCGGCAGGAGGACAGCACCTTTCCAGGGATGGGCGCTGGGACGGAGATGGGTGGCTCTCCGCCACCTCCACCCAACTCGAAGGCTTTTGAAAAATAGGAACTCAGAATGTTTTGTTTTGTTTTGTTGCGCCAGGCGGGTAAGGTGATCCGAACCCTTGACCTTGGTGTTATCAGCACCTCTGAACTCAGAAATATTTTTGATGATGGCTATTAAAACAAACTAATTCTGGCTACATATGCTTAAAGTGATGTTTTTCTTCTGCAAGCTTGGTTAAAAAGCAAAGGGTTAATCTAGCTAGGAGATAAACTTGAAACCACCTTTGGTTAGAAAAGCCCGGACATCAGTTAGCAGATGCTTTATCCACCTCAGTCACCCAAGCTGTGCATTTACTTCGATTTTAAAACGCTGTGTTCTCCCCAGTCTGCTTTTGTTTTGCCCGTGTGATAAACGGCGTGGTGATGTAATGGTGAGCGTACAAGGCTGACCTGGGCTCGGTCCTAGTTGGGTGTCGTGTTACCTGTGTGACTTCTGTCAATTTAATTTCCTCTTCTATGAAAGTAGGAATAACATTTGACTTCACGAGAGTGAAGTTATCTCATTGATAATCTCACTTATTAATGAGATTAATAAGTGTGTTGATCTTTTGTGTCTGGTTTTTGTTTTATGTTTGCTTTTTGGCGGCTGGCCGGTAAAGGGAAAGAAACCTGGACATTGGCATTATCATTGTGTCTGGTTTTTAAAAAGATACATGTAAATATGAATGATGATTGTGGCTATTGGTGACCGCTGGCACTGTAAAATCAACGGTCTGCAATATTAATAGTGTATGCAATTAACAACTGTAGCAACTGGACCGGTTGGTGGCCATGGGAGGGGACTGGGGACAATAGAAAGAAAAGAGGAAGTATCCTCTTCCGAGAAATGCTGCGCAGTTCCTCATACTGAAGCTGCTCACCTCAACTAGGGAGGTTTCGGGATGGTTTAGGGGACTAGTTAGAGCTCCCTCAATCCCGCAGGTGGAGTCAAAATGGTCAGATTCCTTCCCCATTGGCTAATCACCACCCAACTTTATCTGATCACTCATTCCACTAGTCTTCATCCTGTACAGTTAGATTCCAGTGAAAACCTAATGATTTCTGAGGTGAACAGAACAAATTCTGTGAGAGAAGGAATGTAGCCATGGACTGACTGGAAGACAGAATTTTACCTGAAGTCTGATTGGCAAGATGGAAAATATGTTAAAAAGGCAAGGTGAAGTTTGCAGCTTTCAGCTCACATTCATAACAGAGAAGTTTTCTTTGGATTTTAACTTGTAGGTATAAACTAACAGCTGAGTTTGAACCAATAGTAAATTCTCATTAAATATTGTTTTCATTTTAGCTGATAATGATGAAAGCCAACATCACTGTATAACACAACCTTAAGCAATTTTAAAATTTGAGGTTGCCTACTGTTCATAGTAATCAAAATAATTTCTGAACTATTGCATATCAATTTAATATGTATCTAATTATCCCCAAAATACCTCCAATGCATGTGGGGTTCCGTGGTGTATGCAAAATCACCAAAATAAAAATATGTATTCAGCTTAAGTTCTTAAATGTCCAGGCAGGATTAGAAACTTTTGTGATGTTTATATGTTGCTAAAATTTATACTCCAGACATTTATACAAATAACTAAAAAATATGGATGACTTTTTATTATGCTCAAAAGGATTAGAAGAATAATTGAATTTCATTAAGAATGGAAAATCCATTTGATACAGGATAAGTACCACTCAAAATACATGGAAATAGAAACGAGCTCCTACAAAATTTCTTTCATAGTGTTTAACTCTAAGTTATTTGTATTTAGCTTTTATTATTATTCTTTTTTAAAAAAAATATAAATTAAATTAAGAGGAGAGAGCACTCTATCTTGGGCTATGGTATAACACAGCCTATTTTCAAATTCTGGTTTTCTTACTGGCTGTGTAAACTTGATCAAGTTTTTAATTTTTCTGTGCCTCACTCTCCTCACCTATAAAAATGAGTAATGATAACCCGTATTTCACAGGATTGTTGGGAGGATTAGGTGAGATAATATTTGTAAAATGTGAGTATGCAACAGTTGCTGATCCATAGTAAGACTCAAAAACAAAGTTTGATTGGTTTTTTTTTCTGGTAGAACAAAATTTCCCAAAGGAAAATAAGTTCATGATTTGTGTGATTAGAGCTGTCAGAGAGTTGAAATAGAGTTATCAAATCATGGCAAATTTAATATAACAAGCATAAGAAGTGGGAGCAGTGGCACAAATGGGGTATTAAGATAAAAGGTTCCACACTGATATGAAATGAAAAAAAATGTATGTCACCCAGGTTGTCTTTTCCCTTTCCTTTATGTGGTTGTAATTTTCCACCTTCACTGAGAAGGAAAAATACTGAGTAGTCCTACCAGACCAAAGCATTTCCTTTGATTATTTCTAGGCCCTCATGCAAAGTTTTCTTTGCTGCGGATCCTATCAAAATAGTGCGAGCCCAGAGGCAGTACATGTTTGATGAGAACGGTGACCAGTACTTGGACTGCATCAACAACGTTGCTCATGGTAAATGTCCTTTCTTTGTACTGCTTTGAAGGAAACATTTATGAAGTAAGGCGACTTTTGTCTCAGGAGTTGCAGTGGCTGCAGTTTCTTTCCTGAGGGGCCAGTAGTCCAACCACAAAAGTTGCAGCCAAATGTGGAAAAGAACTCACTTTTTTTTTTCTTGCTTCAGAATTCCCCTCACTTCCCAGGCATTTAGAATTGTAACATTTCTTGGGCTTTTGTTTCCTAAATTTTAGTGGGACACTGCCATCCAGAAGTGGTCAAAGCTGCTCTGAAACAGATGGAAGTATTAAATACAAATTCTCGATTCCTCCACGACAACATTGTCGAGTATGCCAAGCGCCTTTCAGCAACCCTGCCGGAGAAGCTCTCTGTTTGTTATTTCACAAATTCAGGGTATGTGTCGAGGTTTCCCACCCACCCCCATTCCCACTAACTGTCTACTCTGTCACGCACACCTTTCCTTTTGATTCGTGATGGAGCATAGATGTCTGAAAAGGTTTGCTGAGATTCTTGCCTTTCACTCAGGGACCACACATTAGGGGCCTGACCTTTCTATTTCTTTATTACATGACTTGAACCTAATCCATCAAATGATGCTCTCTCTCCTCACCTCTTCAGGCAGTAAAATAGCTAAAAAATGGGTAGGCCAAGACCTTTCAAAGCATGAGTGAGGAATTTTAGCAAAGACATAGGTCTACTAAACAAGCTGTAACTTTCGTAAGATTTTTTTGATTTTGTTTTCTGAAGGAAATTGAGCATATTCCCCTAGCACAAACACAAGGAAGGAAGGAAGAAGGAAATTCAAATGAATAGATACATTCCATCTTTTAAATTCTATGAATTCAAATTATTATATATCCATTCTTTAGAATATAATGCAGATATTAAAAAATATGTTTTTGAAAATATGTGCCTAATGATGGGAAGCTCGAAATGCAATCTTATAAAAGGAAGAAAACTGTACAGCAGAAACCCTTTTTAAAAAATAATTTATATGTATTAAAATTAACTATTAGAAATTCTATAAATGTTTGATTATATAATTTTCTGTGATTCATTTTTTAATGAAATTTTAAAACCAAATTTATAACCAGAAGATTGTCCTTTTTTCTTTGTAAAGAGTTAAAAAGATGTTTTAGCATCTAATTTGCTGTTATAAACCATTCTTTAAACCATTCTTTTCTTTAATAAATGAAATATAATATTTGACTTTCTTTTTTGTGTGTGTCGCTGTCCAGTATGGGAATCCAAATCGTTGACCTTGGTATTATCAGCACCTTACTCTACCAAGTGAGCTAACTGGCCAGCCCTGACTTTTGTTTCTAAGGAATTCTAAACTGTCAAAGAGGGATTAGTTCCAAACAGCACTGTCCCCAAAGACTGGATGTGACAGAGCTCATCCAGTACAAAAAATAATGGTACAAAGAATAATGGTCTTGAAATTAAACAAACTTCAGTCTGAATCCTGGCTCTACCTCTCATTAGCTGTGAGACCTTGTTCTGGTTACTTAACCTCTCTGAGGCTGTTTCCTTATCCATAAAAAGGAGATGGCAATTCTCGCCTTGTAGAATTGTTATGAGAATAAAAACAAATAAAATACTCAGCATGATGTATAGCAGATAGTAAATATTCCACAAATGATTATTTTCTTCCTCTGTGTCTGGGTAGTATATTTAGACTCTGAATTAGATAGAAAAGGTGATTCTCATTTTTATAGATAAGAAAACTGAGCAAATATTCGTAGACAAACTAGTGGACCTCAGACTCTCCTTCCTCCTGTTGAGATGAAGCTTAATGCAGGCTTCTTAGTGTCCTCAAGCTTAGCCACCCACTGATGTGGCTAACCTGTGCTAAAGTTTGAAATGGACAGCATATCCTTAATTTTTATTGGGTTTGTTCTGTACGTCTATTTCTTTATAAACACATCTGCGGAACTTGTATTAGAAGATAAAGTGAGATTTTGGGGTGGGCGAGATTGAAGGGGAAGGAAAGGACTACGACTTATTACTTTATAAATTTCTGAATAAGTGTAATCTTACAACTTTTATAATTAACATTTTGAAATATTTTAAAAGGAGATTATGTCATCTTGCCCCCCCCCTCTCCTATGTTATCTTCATAGATCTGAAGCCAATGACTTAGCCTTACGCCTGGCTCGACAGTTCAGAGGCCACCAAGATGTGATCACTCTTGACCAGTAAGTCTTGGACACAAGATCTCTAAGCAAGAAGCTCCCACAGAGACAAAATTGTACTGATCCTATCCATACTCATACCATGAGCACATGTGGAAGAGAGCGGATACATGGAACAATGTTTTTAAAATTATGTATTAAGGTATCAAGGGCAGCTTAAATTTGGAGGATACTTAATTCCTTCTAAGTATTTGCAAATGGGAGAGGCTCTGTTGTATGCTGTGGTGGCTGCAGTCTCATGGGCTTTGCATGAATTAGGGCTTATTGTTCACATATTAACTATTTATTGAGTCACTACTTTTTTTTTTTTCAAAATAAATACAATTAGTTTGCTTAAAATCCAAGCATTCAGATTTTCAGAAATCTTTAGTGGTGAGGCAGAGGCTTCATAAAACTGATAACGCAAGATACCACAGAACAAGAATTAATTACATAAGACTGAATGAATGAATGAATGAAGGAAGGAAGGAAGGAATGATTGTAGTTATATGTTTGAAATATTGTTGATGGTGTCTTAGTGCTGTATTTTCTGAATATATGTGCACTCTCTTCTTCTTAAGCTGTCTCTGACCACATAACAATTTAGTAGACTTTGCTTTTGTAAACCAAAATAATCTTTTTTTTTTTTTGGCAGCTGGACAGTACAGGGACCTGAACCATTGCCCTTGAGGTTACAACACTGCTCTCTAACCATCTGAGCTAAGAAATAAAATATTTTTAAATTTAATTTTAGAAATAATTTAGAGCCAATTTTAAAGAAAACAAACAGCCAAATAAAATTTAGTACTTTCTCATTAGTCTGTGTCTATTAACAGTCACTATTTGATCTTACCTCTCAAACATCAATATATTACATTTTAAACAACAAATCTGACAGCTTCCATCTTTTCTAGGGAGTTTTTTGTTTTAATTTCTTTGTCTCTCCATCTCACTAACCTCAGAAGCAGAGGGTGGAATTAATTATGCACCCCATTTTGTGTCCTTCCATAGATTGCAATTGTTTTATGTGATGGTCAGTGTATTAGTTTTCTATTGTTGCTGTATTCGTTACAACAACTTAAGGGCTTAAACAACACAAGGTTATTCTCTTATGTCTCTGTAGGTCAGAAATCCAAAAATAGATCCCACTGAGCCAAAATCGAGGTATCAACAGTGCTGTGCTCCTACTGGGGGCTCAAGGGGATTCCCTGCCTTTTCCATCTGGCTGCCTGCACGCCTTGGCTCCTGGTCCCTTCCTGCATCTTCACAATCAGTGGTCACATCACTCCAGCCTCCCTCACATCGCCTTCTCTGTCTCTAACCCCCCTGCCTCCTTTCACTTATAGGACCCTTGTGATTACATTGAACCCACCTGGCTAATCCAGGATAATCTCCCTATCTCAAGATCCTTAATTTAATCATATCTGCAAAGTCCTCTTTGCCATGGAACATAACATATTCTCAGTTTCTGAGTGTTAGGATATGGACATTTTTGGGGGGCCATTTGTTCTCTTTTATTCCCATCCTCTCTCACCTATATGACAACTATTCTAGTGTATTTCATGTATATCTTTTATTTTTTTATTCATGTAAAATGTGTATTATGTGCGTCTCTTTTAATTATACAATAGATCTCTTTCTGTTTCTGCCTTTTTACCTCAGCACCATGTTTCAAGAACTCTGTGTTGCTGGGTGTACATCTGTTCTATTCTCCTAACTCACTGCTGTTCAAAAGAAATATAATGTGAGCCATATAAGCAATTTAGATTGTTCCAGTAGCCATTATATCCAAGATATCATCATTTCAATGTGTAATCAATATAAAAGATTGAGATACGTTGCATTCTTTTTTTTTTTTGGTGCTGTCTTCAAAATCCCACGTGTGTTTTAACCTACAGCACATCTCAAATGAGACTAGCTGCATTTCAAGTTCTCAATAGCTACATGTGGGGAGTGGCTGCCATAGTGGATTCTAGCACAGTTCTGTTACACAGTGTCCCCTCCTGTGGTGGATCCTGTCACTGCCCTCTACTCGCAGCTACCACAAGCAACGCTGAAGTGAGAATCCTTGTACATGTGCCCTCATAGACCTTTCTGAGAATTTCTCAGCGATAAATACCCAGAAACAGGATTGCTAGACCATAGGGTGTACTATAAACACTGTTAATTTGATTAAACACTGCCACACCTGTCTTTAAAATGGTGGCAACACTCTACATAGTGCATGAAAGCTCCCATTTTTCCATATCCTCACCAAAACTCAATATTATCCAGCTTTCTAATTTTATTCTAAGTTTTGCCAGTCTAATTGGTATAAAATAGCATCTGCTTGTTGTTGTTGTTGTTGTTTGGTGGCTGGCCAGTATAGCATCTCTTTTTAATTTGCATTTTTCTAATTAGGAGTTTGAGTATCTCTTCATATGCTTTTGTGCTTTTTTTTTGAGGATTGCCCGTTCATATTCTTTGTCCATTTTTCCTTTGGGATTCCCATCCTTTTCTTGTTGGTTTGTGGCTGCTTATAAAGTCTAGATCAGGGAACCTCAACCTTGATTGCAGTTTAGAATTACCCATGGAAATATTTTCAAAGTGCCAATGCCCAGGCCCCAACCCAAACTAATTAAAGAGAATCTCTAGAGATGGGGTCCAGGAAACCATATATGTTCTTTTTAGGTTCCCCAAGTGATCATAATAAGCAGACAGAATTGAGAACCATCATTTAAAGCATTAATCCCTTAGTATGACATTTCAAATGTGTTTTCCCAACCTATCGTCTGTCTTTTAACTTTGTTCATGGTGTCCTTCAACATAAATCTTTAATTTTGGTTAAATCAAATAGACAAAATTTTTATCATCAGGTTTGTATTTTCTAAGTTTTGTTAATATCTCTCCCCCTAGGAGAGATATCCCACCTCCCAGGTCACGAAGATGTTCTGCATTTTCTTTTCTATTTTATTTATTTATTTTTTGTGTAGTTGGCCAGTATGGGGATTCAAACCCTTGACCTTCGTGTTACAAGCACCATCTTCTAACCAACCAAATGAGCTAACAGGCCAGCCCTTGCATCTTCTTCTACTACCTTTATAATCACTCCTTATATTGAATCAACCTGGAGTCCACTTTGTTACCATTTATATAAGGACGTGTCTCTGGGCTCTCTTTCTGTTCCAGTGGTCTCTTTGTTCTTATTGTGATACCATACTAATTTGATTAGTCTGGCTTTGTAGCATATCTTAGTCTATGGTAAGGCAAATTCTTCCTCTCTGCTTTATATATTCATGGGCCTTCTGTAATTTCCTTTCCAGATCTTCCAATTATATCTGTATTAGTCCATTTCTGTTGCTTATAACAAAATACACAGAACTGGGTGATTTATAAAGAAAACAAAATTTATTGTTCACAGTTTCTGAGGCTGGGAAGGCCAAAGTCGAAGGAACACATCTGGTGAAAGCTTTCTTTGGTGGTGACTTCAGTGATGGCAGAGTATCACATTGCAAAATGGTGGAGCAGAGGGAGCAGAGCAGAGAGAGACAGACTCTCTCTTCTTTTAGAACCCTCAGAACCACACCCCTGACCACCATTTTGAATCCATTCACTACTGCATGGTCCTACAATCTAATCACCTCTTCAAGGCCTCACCTTTCAATTGCCATAATAGGAGTTCCCACTCTCTCAACAGTCACAGTGGGGGCCAAGTTTCTATTACATAAAACTTGGGGGACACAATTCAAGCTTCAGTAAGTTTTGGGGGAACATAATTCAATCCACTACCATATCTCTGGACAAGAAACAGAAAAAGGGATATCATAGCTCTTGTATCTTAAGTGAAAGAAAGGAATTTCATAGCCACTTACTTGATCACCTTTCAGTCTGAGTTCTTCTTGAAGAGACCTCCTCTTCCTTCCCAACTAGTGTTTGCCCAATATTTGCAATTGGACATCCTTTAGAAATCAGCTCAAACAGAAACACATGCCCATTCTATGATATTAAGTTGTTTTAAAAATGTACTAGGCTATAACTATTAAATACATTTGAAGAATACATCCATGTAAAGTTTTGCATGAAAATATAGAAAATAATTTTTCACATTTAGACAATCTAATTTAATAATCCAAAGAATCAGGTTTTTTCCTATTAGAAAGAAATTGTCTATGAGGACCCATTCAGGCACTAAGTCCAGATACTTACAGAGGAAAATATAGAGAAGACCATATTTAATTTCCATGCATTAGGAGAACTGGGCAAATTAAATGGCCAGTCTTACTATAAAAAAGCTAGATCCTGTATAGTTAAATCTAGCACCAATGTCAAGATTCTCCCTGGATGGATGCTTGTGGATGATATACAACACTGTTTTTCATATTCTAGAAAAACATTCTTCTTGGAGTGATTTTGGTTACTGTTCTTTTTCTTTTCAGTGCTTACCATGGTCACCTATCATCTTTAATTGAGATCAGTCCATATAAATTTCGGAAGGGCAAAGATGTCAAAAAAGAATTTGTACATGTGGTAAGTATCTTAGAAATCTAGAAGCAGAATGTTAGTAGGAGAAGAATGCCTGGTGATGGTCCAGACCACGACTTCTGCTGAAATGAAACCATGAAAAACCAAGATCTAGAGCAGTTATGTGACTTGATAAAGTCAAGGAGCTAGATAATGACAGAATGTGGTTTAAAATCCATTGACAAAAGAGGCTGGCCAGATAGCTCAGTTAGTTAGAATTTAGTGTTGATAACACCAAGGTTACAGGTTCGGATCCCCATACCAGCCAGCTGCCTTAAAAAAAAAAAAAAAAACCATTGACAAGTATTACAGTAGGAAATTATCACAGGTATCATTTTTTCTTGCTCTTTTATCTTCAATTACTTTTCCTATCATTGATGTCAACTTGAAATTCAGAGTTGAATTGTGTATGACTATCTTAAAATTAAATTGCTCTATGCTAAATTATTATATAGATTTATTATGTAAAATAAAGAAACCAACCAAGTTGTTGAAACAGTGAAATTCATTTCGTGTGTTTGCATTAATTGAGGATTAGTAGACTTCCTTATGAAAATTATCAATACCTTCTTTTTAAGATTTTAAAATCTGTAGTCAGTGTTAAGGCACTCTTTAGTTTTTTCTGAATGATTACAATTTGTGATAGAGTTGATAAGTGTTGGTGCATTTTAAATCTGGAGTAGTTACTACAGTTTCCATTCACTGACATTTTCCAATAAAATAATCACACGTGTTGATTTGAGTTTGCTATTTATGTGAATAGGGATACAGTTTTGATTTATAACAGTCTGGGAGCAAATCCAAGCTCCTGTTCATAATTCACAAATATCAATTCTTCATAGAATTTAGATTTTGTCAGAGGAGCAAATAATGAGAAACCTCATCATTGGATGTTTTCAGGCACCAAGTCCAGATACTTACAGAGGAAAATATAGAGAAGACCATGCAGACGCAGCCAGTGCTTATGCAGATGAAGTGGAGAAGATTATTGAGGAAGCTCATAAAAGTGGAAGGAAGGTTTGTATTTACAGCTTTGGAAACATGTTAATGTCTTTTGTAAAACAGATTGAAACTAATTCACTAGAGAAAGGGAAAAGGATTAGATCTAAATTTAAATTCCCCTTTTGTTCTTTTCTGGTTACATTTTCAGTTGGCTCATATTTCCAAAAAGTGCATTGTTATAGTCATGCCTGTAAGACTGTCTACTTTTATTTATCCTGGAAATGCAATCACTGTGCCCATTCCAGCACTGGTGGCCTAATTCTGACCTCTTCGGTGGTATGCAGGGTCTGGTCCACAGAGCTAGGGAAAGAGAAAATTAAGAAAGGTGATAGCTCCAGGACAGACTTTTCCAACCGAGAGTAGCACCAGGGGTTAACATATGGGGAAGTGAAGAAAAGAGGCACAGGGGCTAGGGTCTCAGGACCCATGCAGACTTCCAGACCTGCAGGGAATCTTGACACTTCCCTCGAACTGGTCAGCCTTCTAGAAGCCATGGAGCTCAGGGATGGTTCTCACCTGGGTAAGCCAAGGCAGAATATGTTCTTCCAGTCTGGGCCTGGACTTTTAAGAATCCTCAAGAGCAAGTGAAAGGGATTTTCATTTTCCCAGTCTTCACTCTACTGTCTGCAGCTTAATTTTAATTCTTATCCCATTTGAGGGTTACTTATGTGGATTTTTACGGCAACGTGACAACACTTGGCCTTTAAACTGGCTTATGGCATAGACACAGTAATTAAAAAAAAACAAAAAAACCTTAATTGAAAGAAAAAATTGAGCCTTTTCTTTTTCTGATTAATTTAAATGTTTTTGTCTTCATGACTGGAGAGCCATTTACGTTTCTTAACTATTTCTTTTTCTTCCCTAGCTATTTGTTTTCACATCTTATGTGATATGTCTGTGTGGGCAGACCTAAAGCTCTACCTGTTGTGGGGAGCAGCCTGCTCTACCTCTTCAATACAGCCTGTACCTCTTTACACAAATGATAAATGTGTTTTCAGGAAAAAATTGACATCAGCAAGATCTTATGGACTCTTTGCTGTTAAAATAGGGTTTGGGTAATTTTTTGAGAACATTAGCTTTCAATAGTTATTGGATTGATGCTGTCTTGTTAACAATGCTGAAAGCAATGAGCAATGTCAGATATACTTGCAAAGTCTTAGAATTTTAGAGCAGATATCTCTTGAGTCCAACAGCCTCATTTCACAGTTAAGAAACTAGATAACTTTAAAGTGAAGGATTTAACCCAAGATAGTACAGTTACTGAAGGTTATTCTGGACTAGAACCTTGGTTCTCTTGATTGCTTATTTCATACCCTTTTGGCACTTTCTTTTCTTACTTCAGTGTTACTATTTCCTACTTCTTTCTTAGCCTCTAGAACATGTCATCTGTAGTTCCACTGTGAATTGCCTAACTGTGAGGGAAGCCTGGTCCAGAGCCAGGCTAGAAACATAGCAGAGTAACTATAGCACATGGTCACAAGCCACCCTCCCATTTCCTTGGTGCCATTTCCTTGCAGCCTCCGGCAGTCCTGTTTCACCAAGTTGAGGAAACAGGCACTACGATGGTGCCTTTGGAACTGCGTAATTTCTCAGAGGTTCAAATCAAAGACTGATCAAAACATAACTCTTATTCAGTTCATCCTAGTGAAACCACTGCACTTAAATTAATTATGGATAAATGGAAGTCGCCCCCTGATCCCCTTCATTTCTTGTGGTAGCTTCATTGGTACCCTAGAATTTTAAAAACTAATGCTTTAGATCAGTTGCTTTTCCAGCATAGACATCTTTTCTTTCCCATTTATTTATTTATTGGCAGCTGACCAGTACAGGGATCAAACCCTGGACCTTGGTGTTATCAGCATTTTCTTTCCTTTTTAATCAAAAAACCTGTTTGCCACTTGCCACAGGTTTATTTCTAGCCATTTTCTAAATAACTTGCTGTATAAGAAATCCTCCCTTTTTAGGGGGCAGGAGGAGGGCCTAATGGACTTTGACCCCATCTTCTCTTACATAGATTGCTGCCTTTATTGCTGAATCCATGCAGAGTTGTGGCGGACAAATAATTCCTCCAGCAGGCTACTTCCAGAAAGTGGCAGAGTATGTACTTGACTTGGGCATCCTTGATCAAATTGAGGGCACTGTGACAATTTTGTAGGCCCATACTGGTTGCTAAAATATTGAAGCATTTCCCGACTAGCTGGTAAATAGCCACTCCCAAGGGCCTGCCGTTCCAGGGTTCCCAGGTGCTCCCTCCGCCTTTCCCAAGATTCAGCAAATAAAGGGTTTACGCATGATCGAGTAGGGGTCCCAAACTCTGCTCCAGCCTTCAGCCCGGCATCCTCTCTGACTGGCTGATGCCCAAGCCTTGCCAATTAGTAAAACTTGAGGATTAACCCTGCTAAAAACTACTTGTTCAATTCTTTCTCTTCCCACTTAATATACTACAGTATAGCTTACTTCAAGCAGTAGAAAACCAAATAATGTGGAACATACCTAATCTAGAAATTATGTAATTATATTGTAAAGTCACTATCATCTAGGTGGGGTTTTGAGTACTGGAATATTTTTAACAAAGATTAAGACTTAGGTTAACAACATTTTTTTCTCTTCAATAATGTATATCATTGTGGGTGGGTCTGGGGACTTTCAGTAACCTGAAGGCATTAGATTGTCCCTTTGCTTTTCAGATATGTACACAGAGCTGGGGGTGTGTTTATAGCTGATGAAGTTCAGGTAGGCTTTGGCCGTGTTGGGAAACATTTCTGGAGCTTCCAAATGCATGGTGAAGACTTTGCTCCAGACATCGTCACAATGGGAAAACCAATGGGCAACGGTCACCCGATGGCATGTGTGGTAACAACCAAAGAAATTGCAGAAGCCTTCAGCAGCTCTGGGATGGAGTATTTCAATACGGTAAATTTTGGTCTTCAACTTTAATGCTAAGAGGGAAAAATAATGCATGTTCTTACGTTTCTTCCCAGTGTAGTAAATAATAGAACTCAGTATTGCCAGCTAATCCTCCCAGGATCCCAGCCAAACTTTGATGTAACCAGATTTCATTCTGTCTGGCACAGTGCTCCTTGTGTGTCTTTCTCCTTCTTAAAATGATTTTATTAATTTTTCCAGTGATAGATGGCTGCCCTGCTAAATGCTAGAGGTTAGGATATTTTCATTAACAGCTGATATGCTCTTCTTTGTTTTCTATCATATTTAAATCCCCAATACACATAAAAAGTGTTAAGGTGATTCAGTACTATAAATGTAATACGGCTGTTATAGGAGATACTGAATTTTATCTTTGGGAAATTAAATTTCCTTGGTTTTACCCACAAAAGTCATAAGCTTTAAGTGTGGAAAAATTATTATAGTTTGTACAATATTATAACAGGATTTGTTACAGCTAAAAGTAAGATTCAAATCTAAGGATGTAAATTATTTGGAGAAGATGTCATAGCTTAGCTATTTTCACTCAGCCAAGCAGAAACCCATTCCCCTCACTGAACCACACTCTGAAGTCCTTAATTCCCAACACAATGTCTGTTTTTTGTTTGGATAAACCAGTAAATTCCCTAGTCCATACCAGTTATGCAGCATGGAGAATATAATTTGGAATGAATTTTCATTCAATTCTGAATAAACAGAATCATGCTAACCCTGAGAAACTAATATTATAAGAAAAAATTTTATTGAAATTATATCTTCACTTATGTATGTATGAACCAAATTTCTCATGGATGAAGCAATACCACTAATTCGACTGTTATGATTTCTCATTTATCTTTTTTCTATAGTATGGAGGAAATCCAGTATCTTGTGCTATTGGTTTGGCTGTCCTGGATATAATTGAAAATGAAGACCTTCAAGGAAATGCCGCACGAGTGGGGAATTATCTTACTGAGTTACTAAATATACAGAAGGCTAAACATGCTTTGATAGGAGATATTAGGTGTGTTTATCATGAAGTTGTCATGTAGTTATTCAGTTTTCTTAAATGGAAATAGCTTATATTTTATCTTCTAAATTTAAAATAAAGTACATAAAACTAAATGTGGAAAATACTGAAAAACAGAAAAAGCAAAAATCAATCTTAATCTGAAACCCAGATATTACACAATGTTCACATTTGAGTATATCTTTCCTTACTTTTATACTTTTAATTTTTTAATAAAGCTAGGATAATTTCAGCACCCAAAAGATGAAAAGAAGGAACTTAAGAAGCTCTAAATGATCTATTGGAAATTGTTTAAAATACTATCCTGGAAAGATGGATATTTTTCATAGATTTATATAAACATTTACCACTGTTAATATCCTGAGAAACTAAGTAGCAGGAAAGGGTTGTTTTTAAGCCCTTTTCTTTTATAATAAAGTGGAAGAAAAAACTGGATGACAAAAACTAACTTGTTTCAAAAACTAGATGGGCTGGCCAGTTAGGTCATTTAGTTAGAGCATGGTGTTATTACACCAAGGTCAAGGGTGCGGATCCCCATACTGGTCAGCCACCAAAAAAACCAAAACAAGACTAGAAACAACTATGAACACCGGATTGGTATCTTGGATTAGTTAGGATAAGTAACAATTACCCTTAACGGGCATCACATTCAGCTTTAAGTTAAATTGAAGTTTGGGGACAGTGTTAACTTTTTGTGACAATGCAGTGGTTGATAGAGTGTGTGTCAGGTTTTCTTTCTTTACCTCCCTCAGGGGCATTGGCCTTTTTATTGGGATTGACTTAGTGAAGGATCATGAAGAAAGGACCCCCGCTACAGCCGAAGCCCAGCACGTCATCTACAAGTAATCTACCCCACACCTGTTTGGTATCTTGGCTCCAGGATGCCCACCCACTTGAAAGTTTGTTTTACTTCCTCCCATCTCTCCAAAAAAGGAAAATTTAAGACACAAGCAATTTATAAAAGTGGGCTTCTCGAGTGCCAAATACTTCACTGCTCTATGTTCACATCATTTTAATAATCTTAATTACTGTGTATATGGATTCACATGTATTTCCTGCACTAATTAGGATGAAAGAAAAACAAGTGCTGCTCAGTGCCGATGGGCCTCATAGAAACGTGCTTAAAATAAAACCACCTATGTGCTTCACTGAAGAAGATGCAAAGTTTATGGTGGACCAACTTGATGGGATTCTAACAGGTTGGTCCACGTATCTTGGAGATGCCTCCTTGCCCCTCCCCAAAACTCCCCACGCTTTTTCTCAGCCTGGTCACAGATGACCGTGTGCATCTTGTTATTCATGATGAAAGGGAGGGAGGCAGGGTGAAAATAAATATATAATTTTCCTTTTAGAACTTGAAAAAAATAGCTGAGAAATAACAACTACATGGACTCTTAGTTAAATCAAAAATTTCAGTTTGTATTCATACAACTCCAAATCTCAGTTTTTACTGAAATAACACATTGTCTTATTTTTAACATTGATTTTTACTTTAGAATAGCTAAGATATTTAAAACCGCATATCTGCATTGTACCATGCACCACAAATACTGCAAAGTGTAGTATTTCAGCATTGTACCATTAAAATACATGAAACATTTTTAATAAAAGTTACAGGTTATAGGTTAGCAATTTTTTATGTGCTGGATCCTTTGACTTTGTGGTTTTAATTTTTAACTTTTTAATTTTTATTTTAAATAATATCAAAGATATTAAAATATTTTTGTTTTATTACAATTTAATTTTTAGGACTTTTGTTTGTCATTCAGAATTACAGTCTATCATAGAAGTTAATCTTCTGTTACCTATACTATGCAATTAGGTTTTTATTTCCCTGTTAGGAGCATAAATTGTGATGAGAAAGTAAATTAACACTGTAAAACCATGTCAAAAATCATAAAGCACTCTGGAATGTTAGATCATTTTTGTTGTTTTAGTTATATTTTGACAATTCAACTTCTCCGCTTGCTTCTCAGCCTTTTGGAGTTAGGATAAGGCTGAGAAGACAGGAGTCAATAAAGCATACAAAGTAGATCGTTAGTGTTTGGAAACTTGAGAGTCAGCCAAAGTTATTTGTACTATGGTCGCTAGCTTCGGGCCCACATCTGGCAAGCATTCCTCACAGGCCTGCATGTCCTCGGGTCCCATAGGGACAGCTTGAGGCAACCTGTCACTATGGGTCCAAGTCAACTCAGAGCTTGAGCATTCTTAACACTGGACCAGAAGAATTTCCTTTGAATAAAGTGAACGAGGCATAGATAAAACGGGGCAGTGCCACTTACAAATGATAATGATGAAATGCTATAATAAGGTTTTTAAAGCAACAATTTAAATAGTGACACTTTTTAAAAACATACTGCGTTTACCCCTCTCTTCTTCATTGAAGGTATTTCTATAGGTAGTAATAAGACTTTTTTTTTTTAAAGCTTTTTATGTTATTCTGTCTTCTCCGTTATATCTTCTTGATTTAGCTTTAGAAGAAGCCATGGGAGCCAAAACTGAAAGTGTGATCTCTGAGACTACTCCATGCAGAACAAAGGTAAGAATTGCCTACTTTATTTTTAGGAGAAATGTTTAAAACTTTGGAAATTTAAGAAAAAGGAATGCAAATTTTTAAAAAGTTGTACAGTGACCTTTAGAACAAAACCAACCTAGGCTGGGGTTGGCTTATTGTTGCAATTTTGAGTGTACAATTAAATTTCCAGAGCAAGTGCCATGTCATTTGAGAGGAATAAAGCCAAAGAACCATTCTTTTTTTTTTTTTTTTTGTCATTTTTGTGACCGGCAGCACCGCGCTCAGCCAGTGAGTGCACCGGCCATCCCTATATAGGATCCGAACCTGCGGAGGGAGCACTGCCGCGCTCCCAGCGCCACACTCTCCCGAGTGCGCCACGGGGTCAGCCCCAAAGAACCATTCTTACAAGATTATTCCCATATCAAAAAGGAAAAGAAAAATCTCCCCTTGGACCTGCAAAGAGGGCCTTCAAAATATACAGAGAGTATAGCAATGGCTCAAGCTCCTTCCTGTTTGCTCTGAGGGCTGGCTACACTGGCTCTGACTCCCACACGCTCCTCTTAAAATCAGCAGAAGAATTAGCAGTGTAGTTCCAAAGTGCCAGAGTTTGGTTCTGAAATGAACTAAAGTGTAAGCTTCGAACGGCAGCTGGGGCCTGGGAACCGTCTGGCACTGCGTGGCCTAGTTTCTGCATCTGATGTGCTTCCTGCAGAGGGCCTTTCCATTCTCTCCCTGAGCTGCCCAGGGTGTGAGAAAGAGCACCCTGGGTCAGGAAACAGAAAGGCGAAAACTTGAGAGGCTTTGTTGCATAATTTGTTATTTGTTTATGACTTAGATGCATAAAGGGACATTCAGTGCCTAGAGTCCGCCTGCACGGCCAGGGCAGTCAGCAAATTTCTTTTCATGATTAAAAAACATTTGGCTGTTGAAGACTTGCTAACAGGATTGCTCTGTCTCTTCTAACAACACAAACCAATTATAGAAATCAATTGTTATCTGATGCTCAAAAATAGCTTATCAAGTCTAGAACAGAATCACAGCTGTAAAAACAAATTCACCAAGCATTGGGGAGCTTGCAAAACAAGGTTCACCCCAAGAAGTCCCACTCTGGAGTTAGCGAAATTGACACACATTTTTATGAAATTTTGACTTGGAGTCCCAGATTTTATGTTGATGTCACATTTCAAATGTCTATTGAAGATACTAACAAGGAGGTTAGAGCAGAACGACCAGTATCATTTTGTTTAGTTTTGCTTTCCCATGTTTTTTGTTTGTTTGTTGGCCTGTTAAATCAGGCCTGCAGTGGCTGGGTGGGTTTGGAGGTGGTACCCACTGAAGATCTGTGTGCCTATCTTGCAGATGCCTAATGAAGTAAACTTGGAATTGCTCAGTGACAACACCACTGACTCCAAAGAAAACCTCAGCAGAAAGAGAAATGGAGTGTGCACAGATAAACATTCACTGCTCAGTAAGAGGCTCAAGACATGAAAGATTAGCATTTGAAAGCAAGACCACTGTCCAGAGTTACAGAGAATGAGTGGATGTGTCTCATCTGTTAATAGCTCTGTTATACCCTCTAAAGGTAGAATTTTCACTCAGTTTAGATTTGTAAATAAAAGGGTAAATGAGTAATAAGAATAAACCAAATGATAATCAAACCATGTCAAGATTATTAGTTTAGCTTTTACCCTGTTAATTCCTTAGTTGAGATTTCTGAAGATACTTAATTTATTCTGTTATGTTTAAGCTTCAAATTCAAAATTAAATTGACAGTTTTATTTCTCATGTTTTCATGTTGGAAATTAGAGAGGAAAGTATAATGGATTTCTTAACTTTGGAGACTTAGTGCCTTAAAATACGAATTCTATAATGATTTAATATATAAAACTATATTTATGGACTGTAATGAAATAAAGGAGTGATGTAAACCAAAAACAATTGTACTAGAAAAGTGTTTACTCTTCTTTTGTAGAGTATATTAAGAATTGGGGTGATAAAATCAAAGTCATTCGGAAAAAAAAATCACATACAGCAAATATTAAAAAGTGAATGAATAATTCAGATCTCTGTTGGGGAACTTGGCTAATCACCATCTGGGGAACTTAGGACTGAAGGGGGAAACATGGAGTATACCCAGAAACACATGCATAAAAATGTTTCTGAAAGAGCAGCAGTAGCCACAGCACAGCATTCAGAGTCAGGAGACTTCAGCTCTGTCTACTCACAAAGTGTGTCACCTTGACCAAGTCGCCTGTCAGGTAAAAATTATCTTTAAACCAGTCATCTTCCTCTTATCATCAAGTTTATTACCCTTATGCACATGTCCTCATGTACTCAAGTGGGGGCACGCAAGTGTGTGTGTACGCACACACACACACACACACACGCACACGCACACGCACAGGCAAACACTTCTGGTGAAACATCAGCAAAAAGTAGCGAGGAGGGGCTGGCTGGTTAGCTCAGTTGTTTAGAGCACAGCCTTGTAACACCTAGGTCACGGGTTCGGATCCCTGGACCAGCCAGCCGCAAAACAACAAAAAAAAGTGTGGAAACCCAGGACATCAAGGGTGTCTTCCTTACGTGATGGTTCCATGAGACATTCACTTGGAGGCTAATGTACTGAGCTGGCAGAAATCTGAATTTTTAGTGCTGACTTTTCTCTTTATTTCTCTATTGCCTCCCTAATAGTTATTAAAATTGTGTTTTGTTTTTTATTTCATAAACAAGAGATAATACTTTTGCAATGGATGTTTTATGATAACTGAGAGGGGATGTAGGGAAGAAACTTAACTGTAAAAAGCTTCCTTTCTGAGGTTGTCGTAAAAATACTGTAAAAATGCAGGGTCTTATTAGTGAATGCTTTTTACTTCTAAAAGTCGACCCGTGACTCTGGATTCCAGCTGAATAATGCTGAAGTTGGTTCCCAGGAGCTGGCGAGGAGTAGAGAGCATAGAGAGGTCTCTGGTTTACTTCTAGGCAGCAAGGTCATTACAAGCTAATGGAGATTTTTTATAGTCCAGACGACACTCCTGTGAGCACCTCTTGTTAGCAGGCTCAGAGAATGCTTGTCTCCTCCTCTTTTTGGAGCTGCTGTATGTGCTTGAGAGGGGGAAGGACAGGGAAAGCCTCGTATCTGTGTGATGCATTTTCCAAGTATAAAGTAACAGAAAATCAAGACTTTACTCTTCTACCTACTCCACTCTTCTTCATTACCTATAAATTAGGTTTTTATAATAAGGAGGGGAAATAAAGAAGTGTCTCCTTCCTGAGTGCAGCAGACACTACATGTATGTGAGGATCCAGGCAGCTGCCTCTTTTCTGTGGTGTCAAAACAGAGGCTGCGTCCGTTAAAGATAACACTTGCAAAAGATGACAGAGCAAGAGAGCAAGAGTAGTCAGGAAAACCCTCAGGTCTGATACCCAGGAGAGGAGAAGGGCTGGAAAGTAGCACTGAGTAGGAGGAAACTCCAACTGAGGTACAGCTCAGAGAAAATCTCTGCCAGCACATTGGGGAGCTCCAGTGCAAAGATCACCATAAAGAAGACCTGTAATGGGCAGAAATGGCCAGGCCCTGCTGTCTCTGCCAACTGCAGTCATTGATGGGAGCTCCCAGGGACAGTGAGTCCAGCTTAAACGCTGCGGAGGGTCTTGAAGATGCTGTAGCTGGAGGCTGTGAGCTGACTGCACTCCTAGCCACAGGTTCTCAAAGGGAGAGCTGAACAGCACACCTCATGCCTGCATAGAACAGCCCTTGTGCCACACAGATCCCCTTACTCGTACATCTCGGGGAGCAGCTCATCCAGGGTTCCCATCGATCTCTCTTCCTGAGGGGAGACTTAGAAGACTGAAGTTAGCAGGGCAACTACAACTCCTGTTGCTGCACACAATGTCAGGGCCACACCTGGACTCATTGTCTCCCTCGTCCACTATTAAAATTCCTCCCCCTCCTGCAAACCTCTTTCCTAGAAACTCTGAGCCCTTGGGAACCATGCCCTTCTCAGGCCAGTTACAATTAGACAGAGAGTACCAAAGGACACCAAAGTGTATCCTTGGAGTTCCACGCATACCCTCCCTGTCCCCACTGTGGAACAGCAGCCCTACCTCATCCTGCTGATCATGGTAAGTTAGCCCTACCAATATGGTGACTCCTTTCCCGTCATTCCCTAGATGCAAGGACCACAGTGCTCAGGTGTCAGTCATAGCTTGTAATTTAATAGGAGCCTTGCTTTGTCCCTTGGGAAAAGTGCACCCCTTAGGGAATCAGGTCTCTAACTCAGCAGAGCCCAAAGTTGCAAGGATGTGAAGAATAAAATTCTCCACTGAGTCACTGAAAGTAAGTGGGGCTGCTACCTGCTTTCACCTCTGGGATCCAGGATCCTACTGGGGACACATGCCATATGGAAGTCTCTGGCTTGGTGCAGATACCGCATGCTGAAGAATGGCTCCCATGCTTGCAGGGCACCACCTCTGAGCTAGCGCCTCAGCTGCACCTTGAGCAGGGTACTTCTATTCTCTTAGGCTGCTGCTTCTGGACAGTATGCGTGTAATACAACCATTCGATCTCATGGTCATGGCCCACTCCTGCACATCATCACTGTGGCATGGGTCCCCTCTTTGGATGATATGCTTTATCCATGCCTGTCGATCAGGCACTCTGTAAGCCCCTGGATTGTGGTGCCGACCAAGCCTCTGCAAGTAGGAAAAACAAAGGGAAACCCATCCCCCAAAAGATGTCTGTTCCTGTGGAACAAACCACTGGGCCTTCCAGGATAAAGGGGACCCAATGTAGTCAACTTGCCACCAGGTGGATGATTGGTTTCCTCAAGGAATAGTGTTGTGTCACGGGCTCAGTGTTGCTCTCTGTCACAGGCAGATTAGGCATTCAGGGGGCAGTAGCTAGATCTGTGCCTGTAAGTAAGAGTTCATGCTGTTGGGCAACGTATTGCTTCCATCTCTGTCACTGTGTCCACTCTGCCTGTTATGTCTGTTGTGAGGTGGCTGGTGACAAAAGCTGGCTAATGTCAATCAGCCAAGTCCTTTTGTCTACTTGGTTGTTCAGTGCCTCTTCTGTGGTGGATGCTTTTTGGAGCACATTAACATGATACAAAAATCTCAGCATGTGGTATCTACTCTATATATCCATTCATATGCCTCTATCCCATATCTCCTTTGTCTCAAATGTTCCAGTACTTTCGGGCTCCTTGCTAGCTAACCAGGTCATTCATTACTGCTCATGACTTCATATGTATATATGCACCTCACTTCTCCTCCCACACAGATGGATGGCCAGGTGCACCACTCAAAGTTCTGCCACTGGGAAAATGTTTCATTGCCACTCTTTCAAGGCCACCATTGAGGGTGGCTATAAAGCATCCACCTTCCATTCTAATGAAATGGCAAGTCCCTGAATCTACATAGATTCTATCTCCCACCCTTTTGAGCACACGTGCCTTACCAAGGCCTCCAGTGTACTAGCTCTTCCTGCCAGGGAGCACCTTTTGCTCCTCCTGAGTCAGCATGGCATCATCGGTGGAATGGATCACTGAGATGGAATCATTTTCAGGATACCCAGATGGTCCAGGTCTCTTCACACTAAGTTATGACAGAGGGCAGAAAAGTTAACATAGCTCTAGGACAAAAGTGTAAAGAATACTGCAGTACTGCTGTCCATTCCATAGAACCACAAACTGCTTCTGATTTTCTTTTGACTGGCTTAAAAATAAAGCATATCTCCCAAATTAACAGCCACCTATCATGTTCCTGAGGTCTTACTAATCTGCCCTAGCAACAAAACCACGTCTGGCCCTGCAGCTGCAATCGGGGCTGCTGCTTGGCTGAATTTGCAATAACGTACAGTCATTCTCCACATGTCATCTAGTTTCTGTACCAGACTGGCTAAAGAAGAGGAGATATGATAGAAACTTTAGATTTTTAAGAGTGGCACTAAGCTCCGCTATCGACCCCCGGAATGTGATATTGCCTTTGATTTCTCATCTTGGTTGGGCAGGGAAGCAGGTGTGTGGAGGGGTAGTTTCAGGGGCTCTCACCTGGCCTTCTCCACTGTGGTAGCTCTTACTTCATAGGCCAAGGACCTGGGGGTTATTCCAACTGCCAAGTATATCCATGCCGATCATGCATGCAGGGACTGGGGAAGTGACCACGGGTGGCCTTTACTACTGAAGCTTTGAGGAGTGTGAATTTTCCTACCTGCACCATTCTAAGCAGGCATAACACTCACCTGACTAAGATGAGGAGACTTCCTTTGAGGCAATACAGGCAAGTGGAGAAAGAGGCTTTAAACTGGGCACTTTGTAAATAGGGAGTGGAGGGACATTCCTCCTGGAGAGCAAGAAAAATATTCCCAATTTCCAAGATAGGGCATCAAGCTGGACTGGAAGCGAGGAAAGTCCAAGACCTCCTCCAGGACTGTTTTAGGGAGTCTATGCTTTGATGAGTCTACATTTTGGTAGTTTTATTCAAAGGTATTTGATATATTTTGGTGCCACTGGAAATAGTATCATTTCAAAATTTTAATTTTCTAATTGTTGTTGGTGTTTAGAAGTCCAGTTGACCTTTGTGTATTGACTTTGATTGCAGCAAACTTGCTAAACTCACTTGCAAATTCCAAAGATTTGTCAATTATTTTGGATTTGTAAATATATAATCATATTATCTGAGAATAACAGTTTCATGTATTTCTGTGTAATCCCTATATCTTTTCTTTTGTCTTGCTTTCAGTAACATAGGACCTAGTCCTGGTAACTGAAGACTTTGCTTTCAAGCCTTTTTTGGCCTTTTTGTAAAAATTTAGAATCTTCTCAAGGATTCTAGTAACGTAGGGCCTTGCTTTCAGTAACCTAAGACCTCCAATATGATGATCACTAAAAGTGATCATAGTGGACACCTTTGTCTTATTCCCAGTCTCAAAAGAAAAGCATTCAACATTTTACCACTAGATATGGTATTTGCTATAAATCATTTTTGTGGGTATCTTAATCATGTTAAGGATACTTCTATGCCTGCTTTGTTAAAAGAATGAATGTATCATGAATGGATAATGAATTTTATCAGAGGATATGTACATCTATTTAAAGGATTATATGATTTTCTCCCTTTCCTTTTGTAAATGTGATTATATTGATTTTCTCTTTCTTCCTTTTTAAGCATGTGACCACTTTCTTACTGACAACCAATGTGTTTAGTCCTCTCTTTGAGGAATTCCTTTCCATTATTTACTCTTTTAAAGCTGCTTTACATTATCACTTGGATTTCATTATTTATCTCCTTCAGATCAAAAGCCACTTTATATTTTGCTATGTCATTTTTATTGCATTTAAATTTTCTTCTATTATTTTTCCCCAAGTTTTCACTTGGAAATTTTTCAAAGCTTCTGGAAGGCTTCACATAGTAATGTAAGCCCCACGTATCCTTCACCAGGATTTACCAATTGTTAATATTTTGCCCCATTTTCTTTCCTATCTATGTACACACACACACACACACACACACACACACACACAGAGTTTTGGTTTTGGCTAAGCCATTGAAGCCATTTGTGATTTGTTTTTGGCTGAGCCATTCGAGATTTAGTTGCAGACATCAAGGCAATTCACCCCTAAAGGTTTCACGTTGTCTCTACCCAAAGCAAGGACTTTAATCTAGGGTATTTCTCTATTTTTTTTTTTCATTTCTTACTTTATTTTAATTTATCAATATACTATATAGTTGATTTTCATGTCCCTTTATCAATTCCTCCTTTTCCTCCCTCCCTCTCCCCTCTCCCCCTATCTATTTTTTTTTTTTTCTTTCATCACATAGACATTTTTGAGGAGTCTAAGCTAGTTGTTCGGGAGAATGTCAATTTTAATTTAATTTTTCTCATGATTAAATTCAAGTTAAACATTTTGGGCAGGAAAATTACATAAGTGATGTCACAGATTGATTTTCTTTCTTTTTAAGATCGATTTTCAAATGCGGAAATAACCTGAAATTAACCTAACTTGGTCATGATGCATTATTACATATATATGGTATGTAAGGATTTTGTTTAGGATTTGCACATCTATGATCATGAGTGAGATCAGCTTGTAATTTTTCTTTCTGATAATATCCTTTTCAGGTTTTAGTATCAGGATTAAGCTGACCTTATAAAACAAATTCTATTTTTCTATTCTGTGAAAGTGTTTGTGAAGATTAGCATTGTTTATTCCTTAAATATTAGTTAGAATTTACTGTGTAGTCATTTGAGCCTTGCATTTTCTTTGTGGGAAGGTCTTAAATTACAAATTTAATTGATGTCTCACTTATTGCATTTTGGTCAGAGAACATACTCTGTATGCTGTCATTCCTTTGAAATTTGTTCAGACTTACTTTATGGCCCAGCATATAGTCAATTTTATAAAGAGTGTTATATGTACTTGAAAAGAATACAAATTCTGCAATTTCTATGTATGTCGTTAAGTGAAGTTTTTGATCATGTTCAAATCGTCTGTCTTTATTAGAATGTTTGTTTGCTTATTCTATCAGTTGCAGAGAGATATGTATAAAAATCTCCCACAACACTCACAATTTTTCTGTTTCTCTGTTTCTATCAATTTTTGCTTTGTATAATTCAGAGTACATTATTACATGTGTGCAAATGTATTATTGTGAAATACTCCTATGGAAGAGTTCTGTCTTTCCACTCTTTTATTTCCAACTTTTCTGTATCCATAAGTTTTAAATATGCCCCTTGTAATTAGCATATAGAGTTGTAATTTTTATTCAGCCTGACAATCTTTGTCAAGCATTTATATTCAATGTAGTCCTGATATATATGGATTTAAATATATTTTTCTATTAATGACCACTTATTCGGTTTCTTTTTCCTTTCTCTCTCCTTTCTTGCTTTCCTTGGAATATATTTGAGTATTTCTTATTATTCCATCCACTCCCAACCCCTCCATGAATTTGGAAGTTATATATCAATTTACCATTTTTTAGTGGTTACCCTAGAAATTATAGCTTACATCCTTGATTCATTAGAATCCAATGTTCACTGGGATTTTGTTCTCTTTCCGGTCAATGGAAGGGCTTTAGAATACTTTGACTTCATTTATTGCACCCTGACTTGAATGTTACTGTTGTGTATTTTAAGTTCATAATTTTAGGCCTAAGTATGCCTATAGATCTATAGATCTATATCTGTATTGTTATTTTTTATAGTGGATATTAAATTAGATTTACATACATCATAATTGCTTTTCATTTTTCTTTGCTTTTCATTGCTCTTCATTTCTT
Source organism: Cynocephalus volans (assembly GCF_027409185.1). Taxonomy (NCBI): domain Eukaryota; kingdom Metazoa; phylum Chordata; class Mammalia; order Dermoptera; family Cynocephalidae; genus Cynocephalus; species Cynocephalus volans. The sequence goes on along the minus strand of NC_084468.1, from coordinate 94,910,541 downwards.
CCTTCCATCTCTAATTGTTTTTCTTTTTTCTTGAAGAACGCCCTTTTCATATTTCCTTTATTGTAGTCTTTCAGCTCCCTTGATTGACTGATGAATAAACTGGAGGCCACAGATGTTGAGCGACTGGCTGAGGTGCCCCATATCCTAAGACGCAAAGCTGAGACTGGCCCTCAGATGACTCTTGACTCCTGGGCCAGTCACACCTTCTTAAAATGTTGGGGTCAGAAGCCTAAAAGCGCAATCAGCTGACATGGATAGTCAAATCTACTAATGAAACACTGCAAAACCAGTTATCTTGATGCATTGGCTTTCAACTACTAGCAAGCAAAAAGCAAAACACTGTTTAGTCAGTGACAGACACAAGAATGTTAATTAGGAAAACTCACTTAAGTGATACAGTAACAAATACACAACAATTCTACTAGGTAATATTGACCTGAACATGAAATATTGCCTACCAAATGCCAACTTATGCATTTTTGCTTCTTTTTATGTCAATAGCAATCTGTGAACGGAAATAAATAGCTACCCCCCAAGCAAGTAGAAAGCCAGAGCTCATTTTTCATCCCCAGGACAGAAGAAAATAGCAAGAGTAGCACTGGATTTGAAGTGGAAATGGGACTGTGGGAGAAGAAAGTTACATACTTAAAAAGCAAGAACTGTTTGCAGAGAGCCACAGTCCTCTCACATTGCTCCTTCAGAACACCCTGAGGATTTGCTGGATATAACCATGCCCCATTATGTCTCACACACAGATTATGTTCTTCTTGATCTGGTAAGAATTTAGAAAGGGGCACCACCCAGAGAGGCCCATGAGCTGCCCACACCAGAACAAGCAGGTGCCACCATGGGACTCTCAGCCCAGGTCAGTCCCTGAGCTGCCAGCCTACAGGCCCTGAGGCAGCTGCCCCGAATTAGCAGTCCCTGCAGGATCCAAGCCAGACCCTAGATCTGGATTACAGGGGACCATGAAATCCCCTGCCGCAATGACTAAACACCAAAGGAATGATACCAGAAATAAGAAAAATCAAGAAAGTACAGCACCACCAAATGAAAATAATAACTCTTAAGCTCTAGATCTTATAGAACAGGAAGTCCTTGAAATGACTGACAAGGAATTTAGAGCAAGAATTCTAAGGAAACTAAATGAGATACAAGAAAACTCAGTTAGACTGCACAGTGAAATGAGAAAAAATATACAGGACCTGAAAGAAGAAATGTACAAAGAAGTCAATGCCCTGAAAAAGAATGTAGCAGAGCTTGCCAAGCTAAAGGATTCACTCAACAAAATAAAAAACACAACAGAGAGTTTAACCAGCAGGCTAGAAAAAGCAGAAGAGAGAATTCCTGATCTTGAAGATGGGCTGTTCGAAATAACACAGGTGGACAAAAAAAAAAAAAAAAAAAAAAAGAATTTTAAAAATTGAAGAAAATCTAAGAGAGATAACAGATAACATTAAGCACTCAAATATCTGAATCACAGGTATCCCAGAAGGGGAGGAAAAAAGAAATAGCAATGAAAACATATTCAATGAAATAATAGCAGAAAACTTCCCAGGTATAGGGAAAGACACAGATCTTCAGATTCAGGAGGGCCAAAGATCCCCAAACATATTCAACCCAAAAAGATCCTCTCCAAGACATGTTATAGTAAAACTGGCAAAACTCAAAGACAAAGAGAAAATCTTAAGAGCTGCAAGAGAGAAGCATGAAGTCGCCTCTAAGGGAGCCCCAATCAGACTAACATCAGACTTTTCATCAGAAGCCCTAAAAGCGAGAAAAGAATGGGATGATATATTCAAAATACTAAAAGACAAAAATTGCCAGCCAAGCATACTTAACCTAGCAAAGCTATCCTTCCAAAATGTAGGACAAATAGTATATTTCTCAGACAAACAAAAACTGCGGGAGTTCACTAACACACAACCAGCGTTATAAGAAGTTCTCAAGGGAGTACTGGGTTTGGTACCTGAAAAAGAACCGTCACCACAATAAATACTCAAGAAAGAAGAAAATCCACTGGTAAAATAAAAGCTCTAACAAAGAGAAAACAAAAATTTATCTACCACCTCAAGAAATCAACAAACGCAGAAGACAAACAGTAAATCAGAAAGAAAAGAACAAAAGATATTTAAGACATCCAAACAAAAATCAATAAAATGCTAAGAGTAAATCAACACCTTTCAATAACAACTTTTAATGTAAAAAGAATAAATACCCCACTCAAAGACACAGATTGACTAGATTAAAAAGGTGGACCCAACAATATGTTGCCTTCAAGAGACTCACCTCACCTGTAAAAACACACATAAACTAAGGGTGAAAGGATGGAAAAAGATATACCATGCAAATAGAAACAAAAAATGAGCTGGAGTAGCTATTCTTATATCAGATAAAATAGACTTTAAACTAAAAACCATAAAAAGAGACAATGAGGGACACTATATAGTAACAAAAGTATCTATCCTTCAAGAAGACATAACAATCATAAATATATATGCACCCAACATCAGAGGAGCCAGATTTATAAAGCAAACATTATTAGACCTAAAGACTAATACCATAATAGCAGGGGACCTGAACACTCCATTCTCAGTACTGGACAGACCATCTAGGCAAAAAATCAACAGAGAAACACAATATCTAAACAACACTTTAGACCAATTGGACTTGGCAAATTATCTATAGAACATTCCATCCAGCAACCTTCGAATATTCATTCTTCTCATCAGCACATGGAACATTCTCCAGGATAGATCACATGTTAGGTCACAAATCAAGTCTCAGCAAATTCAAAAAAATTGGAATTATTCCATATATTTTTTCAGATCACAGTGGTTTAAAATTAGAAATCAATAACAAATGAAACACTGGGAACTATACAAACACATGGAAATTAAACAGCATTCTACTTAATGACATATGGGTGCAAGAAGAAATTAAACAGGAAATCAAAAAATTTATTGAAACTAATGAAAGTAATGACACATCATACTAAAACCTGTGGGATACTGCAAAAGCAGTACTAAGGGCGAAATTTGTCACATTAAATGCTTACTTGAGAAGAATGGAAAGATGGCAAATAAACAACCTAACACTTCACCTAAAAGAACTAGAAAAACAAGAACAACCCAAACCCAAAGTTAACAGATGGAAAGAAATAATTAAGATCAGAGCAGAACTTAATGAAATAGAAACCCAAAAAATGATACAAAAGATCAATGAAACAAAAAGTTGGTATTTTGAAAAGACAAATAAAGTTGACAAAACACTAGCAAGGCTAACTAAAAAAAGAAGAGAAGACCCAAATAAAACAAATTAGAAATGAAAAAGGTGATATTACAACTGATACCTCAGAAATACAAGAAATCAGAGACTACTATAAACAACTATATGCCAACAAATTTGAAAATCTGGAGGAAATGGGTAAATTTCTGGACACGCACAAACTTCCAAAACTGAGCCAAGAAGATACAGAAAATCTGAACAGACCAATCACAATAAAAGAGATTGAAGCTCTTATCAGAAGTCTCCCAACAGAGAAAAGCCCAGGACCGGATGTGTTCACTGCAGAATTCTACCAAACCTTCAAAGAGGAATTGATACCAATTCTCTACAAACTATTCCAGAAGATTAAAACAGAGGCCATTCTCCCAAACTCATTCTATGATGCAAACATCACTCTGATACCAAAATCAGAAAATGATACAACAAAAAAAGAAAACTACAGGCCAATAGTCTTGATGAATATAGATGCGAAAATCCTCAATAAAATACTAGCTAACAGAATACAGCAACACAAACACAAAATTATACACCATGATCAGGTGAGATTCATCCCAGGGATGCAAGATTGGTTCAACATATGCAAATCAATAAATGTGATATACCACATCAATAAAATCAAAGACAAAGATCATGTGATCATCTCTATAGACACTGAAAAAAGCATTTGACAAAATTCAACATTTGTTCATGATATGACTCTCTACAAGTTAGGTATAGATAGAAACTCTCTCAACATAATTAAAGCCATATATGATAAGCCCACTGCCAATATCATCCTGAATGGGGAAAAGCTGAAAGCTTTTCCCTTAAGAGCAGGAACTAGACAAGGATGCCCACTCTCACCACTCCTATTCAACATAGTGTTGGAAGTACTAGCTAGAGCAATCAGAGAAGAGAAGGAAATAAGGGCATCGAGATTGGAAAAGATGAAGTCATACTGTCCCTGTTTGCAGATGATGTGATCCTATATATCAAACAGCCTAAAGCCTCTAGAAAAAACTCTTAGAGTTGATCAATAATTTCAGCAAAAAGTTGCAGGTTACAAAATCAACACACAAAAATCAGTAGCATTTCTATACTCCAACAGTGAACATGCAGAAAAAGAAATCAAGAAAGCCTGCCCATTTACAATAACCACCAAAAAACTAAAATACTTAGGAATAAAGTTAACCAAGGATGTGAAAAATCTCTATGATGAGAACTACAAACCACTGCTGAGAGAAATTAAAGAGGACACGAAAAGATGGAATGATATCCCATGCTTTGGACTGGAAGAATTAACATTGTGAAAATGTCCATACTACCCAAAGTGATCTATAGATTCAAGCAATCCCCATCAAAATTCCAATGAACTTTTTCTCTGAAATGGAAAAAACTATCCTAACATTATATGGAGTAACAAAAGACCACAAAAAGCCAAAGCTATTCTGAGCAAAAAAATAAAATAAAAATAAAGCTGGAGGCATAACACTACCAGACTTTAAACTATACAAAGCTATAACACAAACTATACAAAGCTATAATAACCAAAACAGCATGGTACTGGCATAAAAACAGACACATGGATCAATGGAATAGAATAGAGAATCCAGAAATCACCCCATATACCTACAGCCATCTGCTTTTTAACAAAGTCACCAAATCTACACACTGGGAAGAGACTGCCTCTTCAGCAAATGATGCTGGGAAAACTGAATATTCATATGTAGGAGAATTAAACTAGACCTGTACCTCTCACTATATACCAAAATCAACTCAAAATGGATTAAAGCATTAAATATACATCCTGAAACAATAAAATTCCTTAAAGAAAACATAGAGGAAACACTCCAGGAAGTAGGATTGGGTGCAGACTTCATGAATATGACCTCAAAAGCACAGGCAACCAAAGGAAAATAAACAAATGGGATTATATGAAACTAAAAAATTTCTGCACAGCAAAAGAAACAATTAACAGAGTGAAAAGACAACCAACAGAGTGGGAGATAATATCTGCAAAATATACATCTGCCAATGGATTAATATCCAGAATATACAAGGAACTCAAACAACTTTATAGCAAAAAAACAAGTAATGCAATTAAAAATGGGCAAAGAAGCTGAATAGGCATTTCTCAAAGAAGATACATGAATGGCCAACAGACACATGAAAAAGTGCTCAACATCACTCAGCATTTGGGAAATGCAAATCAAAACCACTTCAAGATACCATCTCACTCCAGTTAGGCTAGCTAATATCCAAAAGACTGAGAATCATAAATGCTGGTGAGGTTGCAGAGAAAAAGAAACCTTCATACGCTGTTGGTGGGATGGCAAAATGGTGCAGCCTTTATAGAAAATGGCATGAAGTTTCTTCAAACAATTACAGACAGATCTACCATATGACCCAGCTAGTCCACTGCTGGAAATATACCTAGAGGAATGGAAATCATCATGTTGAAAGGATACCTGTTCTCCCATGTTTATTGCAGCACTATTTATAGTAGCCAAGAGTTGGAACCAACCCAAATGTCCGTCATCAGATGAGTGGATAAGGAAACTGTGGTATATCTACACAATGGAACACTACTCTGCTATAAAAATGGAATGAAATACTACCCTTTGCAGCAACATGGATGGACTTAGAAAAAATTATTTTAAGTGAAATAAGTCAGGCACGGAAGGAAAAATACCACATGTTCTCACTTATTTGTGGGAGCTAAAAATAAATGGGGGATAAATAAATGGGGAAGAAAACAAAAGAATCACAACAATTGCTTGAACTTAAGACAAGTGAACAGATATGAGGTTGATGGGGGGGTGGGAAGGTAAAGAGGGGGGAAAGAGGAATTCATAAAGGTACACGAAAATCAACTACATGTTGTATATTGACAAACTAAAATTAAATAAATAAATAATAAAATTACCTTCACCTTCCACACCAGCAAAAAAAAAAAAAAAGAAGTTAGAAAGGAAGTATATGTACGTATTGAAACAACACACCATACCCCACAAAAATAAATGTAAATAAAACTGGGGGGAAAAAGCTATCACAAGAAAAGAAAAAAAATTAGAAAGAAAAAAAGAAAAGGGGAAGATTGAAGGATAAAATTAATCAGTCATTTTTTTCAAATACTCAGTAATTTGCTTTATTTTTAACTACCCCCTAATTATTGCTCTGTGATATTCCTGAGCTTCCTAACATAGTATGTTTATCTTGGGATTTCTGATTGTTTCTTTTCTTTCTTTCTTTCTTTTTTTTTTTTTTCCTTTCTGAACTGCTTTATGCTGGTCAGAATCAATCATCCAGTCACACCTATCTTTGCCTAATGGGCTAAAAAAAAAAAAAAGGCCATGGTTTAGAGGTTGATTATGCATAGACTCAGCAACATGGACTTCCACTCACCAAAGTCAATCTGGCTCCAGCCACTGCTGAGTGCCCAATCTGCCAACAGCAGAGACCAATACGGAACCCTTAGTACATCATCATTCCCCAGGGGACCAGCCAGCTCGCCCCCCAACAGTAGGTTGATTACATTGCACTGCTTCAATCATAGAAAGGGTGGTGCTTTGTTTCTACTGGAGAAGACGGTTACTCTGGCTATGAATTTTTCATTCCTGCCTGCAATGTTTCTTCCGAAACTACCATTCGTGAACTTACAGAATAACTTATCCACCACTGTGGTACCCACACTGTGTTATTTCTGACCAAGGAACTCAGTTCATAGCAAGTAAAGTGTGGAAAAGGGCCGTGCTCATAGAGTTCACTGGTCTTCCCAGGTTCTCCATCATCCTGAAACAGCTGGCTTGCAAGAATGGTGAAGACTCAATTATGATGCCAGGTGGATGGAAACAACTTGTGAGGCTGGAGAAATGCCCTCCAGAATGTAGTATATAATCTAAATCAGTAACCAGTATATGTGCTATTTCTCCCATAGCCAGGATTCATGGGATAGGATACCGAGGGGTGGAGATGAAGTGGTTCCTCTCACTATTAATTAACCCCAATGATCCACTAGAAACTGTTTGCATCCTATCCCTGCAACTTCAGGCTCCGCTGATCTAGAAGTCTTAGTACCCAGACTTGGTTCCACTCCAGTACACAACAGTAATTCTGTTGAACTAGAAGTTGAGACTGCCACCTGGCCACTTAGAGCTCCTCATGCCATTGAATCAACAGGCAAAGAAAGTGGTTACTTTAACTCATTGGGGTGATTGATCCTCATCGTTAAGGGAAATTGGTGTTGCTAGGACCCAGTGGAGGTAAGGAAAAGTACGACTGGAAAGCAGGAGAAAAATAAACATCACCCATAGATTATTTTTAAAGGAGGGATGGGGACTTGTATCCTCTTCCAGAGAAAGAGATAGTGTGGTTTTAGTTGTACGTGGTATCCATGTGCTGTGTTACGTGGAAACATGAACTTGTTATTGTCTTTCTTTGGAGAGAGCATGGTTTAAGGACATGTGCATAGGTTCCAATTTGATGTGGGAAAGACTAAGGGAGCTTTGTAAAGTTTCAGCTTGCCTAGGCTGGATTCCAAATTCCTGCATGTTTTTGGTTAGCGTGGGCCACAAGAGAGATTCTGGTGTGAGACTCTGAGGGAGGAACTGAAGCAGCACTCCTTTCACAGCCAACACACATTGTCACCAATCTGCTGATTCACCTCCTTGGTGGGAGCAGTGACTGGGCCTGCAACTGCTCCACTTTCCCCTGGGTTCCCCCTCAGCTCCTCTGACTCCTGGACCCAAAGTATGTGTCAAGCCCCATGACAAAGCTTATGCAGGATACCCATGCCACTAGGGTCAGAGGTAACAAAACCAACATGGGTTTCAGTCTGTCCTTATGGGCTCCAGTTTACGCCTGGGGCTCCAGCTTCTTGTTCTACCCACCTTACATCCATCTTCCCTTACTAAAAGCTCGCCCTGCCTTACAGAGGTTGTACCACAATTGCATAATGTCAAGTCCCTGTAAAAAAAATCTATACAAATGTAAATACAAACATAAACGTGTGTATGTCTGTGAAAAGCAGAAACATTAGGATATATGTGTACCTAGTTTACATATGTGTATATCTCTCACATGTATCTCATGTACATAGATAGATATAGGTAAAGAGGTTCTGCTTTTATTATTGAATTCTGACTGATACATGATACAAAGTGCTCTCTTACCATAATGGAATTAATCCAGGGATCCAGCCTGGCCCGTTAGCTCAGTTAGTTAGAGCATGGTGTTAAAACACCAAGGTGAAGGGTTTGGATCCCTCTACTGGACAGCTATTTCCCCCACCCAAATAAATTAATAACGATAAAATAAATAAATTAGAGGTTAAAAAACACTAGGAAATTAAACAACACACTTCTAAATCATAGGTCAAAGAGGAAGACTCAAGGGACATTAGAAATGGTAAATGTCAAACATCAAATATACCAAGTTTTAATACTGTCCTGTAGCAGCTGGAGCACAGTAACACCTTCTCTATTGATTGAAGGGTATCTTAGGTCATGGACCCTGGAAACAGAGACTAAGACAGGGATTCCTGTGCAAGAATTTATTGAGGGGAGGAGCATCAGGCAGAATGGATTAAGAAAGTGAGGGAAAAAAAGAAAGGGCAGGCAGAGAAGTCAGCAAAGATAGTCTCAGTAGGATCCCACCGGAATCTTTGGAACACAAATGACACCATGCAATTAACCCACCATGAGGCGAGGCGCCCAGCTTTTACTGTATCACGCAGCCATTAGCCACAGGCCAAGGAGAGGGATGTTTCCAGACACCACTGGGTATCCAGGTCCCTTGGGCAGAGGGCCATTCTCCAGAGAAAGGGGCAGCCTCGAGCCACCAGCAGCCAACCTTCACACAACCTTGGGATGGGGACACAAGCCCGACAGAAGGGCTGTGGGCGGGCGCCAACAGCATCCATTAAAAAGAATTTCTTCTTTTAGACACAGAAGTGATTTTAAACATCATTTACTTATTTTGACACTTCTAACACTTTTTCTTTTATTTTGAGCTATAGAGGCCTGCTCCTTCACTAAGGTGTCCGAGCATGTGAAGAGCATTTTTAAAACATTCTTTCTTTCTGCTAGCAGGAAAAAAAAATTCTAAAAGCAATGTGTCCCTAGCAGTAGAGAACAGTGGTGAGGCCACAAGAAACCGCTCTTTACAGTAGACACAAATGTAGTGTCAGGCAGGGAACGGTAAGGTGCGCTCCACGGTGTCAACTTGCAGTGGCCCTGGGGAGGTGGGCAGGGGAGCAGAGGCAGGCGGGCCCGGGCGCCCTCAGCAGGAGCTGCTCAAGCAGGCAGGGGCAGGCTTCTCTTCCCGCTCTGCCATTCGACCACTGTGTGACCACGGTGAGTCACTTGCTTTTTGGAATTCATTTCTTCATCTGGGAAAGAACACCTGTGCTAGCTGCCTCCTAGGTGGTTGTGAGAACAAAATGAGATGATACATATGTGTGCTTAGGAACCCCAGGCTATACAATGCAAGCTCTTACTACCCACTTTGAGAACCCAACACACACAGACGCAGATGCTGAACAACTGCTCATTCCTTCCCCAGAGATCAGGGTGGCGGATAGTACCAAGGGAAAACAGAGGGCACTAGGACATGTCGTTGGCAGGGGGTGTTTTGAAGTTGGCCTCTGTAGGTGGGGGAAGTCTGTGTCTGAGAAGGAGACAGCCCAGCCTGGTGGTGAAAGAAGGAAATAGGAGGGGAAATTGTTGGGCTTTGCCCTGCCTCCAGCCTTGCCATTGCCTCGGGACACGTATTGTCTTCAGAACTAAGGTTCAGGTATCTCAGAGGGTATTAGAAATCAGAGGACTGCATGAAAATTTTGTTTCCAGCCCTAAAGGTAATGTTCATCACTTTGTCCATATTCCCCGGAGCTGAGGTACATGATCAGGCACGCGATAACAGGAGGTTGAGTATGCCTGCCAGCTGTCCGTGCAAGAGAAAAGAATGTGTTCTTTGGAAAATAAATAGCCAGTCTGTGCCATCCAGTATTTCTCCCCTGTGTGAGTTCTCTGATGTCTTCTAAGGTGTGACCTCTGTCAAAAGATGTTTCTACATTCATTACTACTGGGTCTTCTATATCCACAGGATTCACATCTGCAGATCCAACCAACCACAGATCAAAAATATTTGAAAAAAGATTAAAAATAATAATACAGTTAATATAATACATATAAAAACCCAACACACTATAACAATTATTTACCTCATTTTTACATTGTATTCAGTATCACAAGTAAGCTAGGCATGATGTTAATTATATAGCAAGATGTTACACCAATACTACATCATTATATATAAGTCACTTGAGCATCTGCAGATTTTGATGTCCACAGAGAGTACTGGAATCGATCCTCTGTAGATATTAAGGGACAGCTATATATTCATAGGATTTCTCTTTGGTGTGAGTTCTCTGATACATCCTGAGGTGTGACTTCTGGGGAAAGGTTTTTCCACATTCATTACATTCATGGGGCTTTTCCCATGTGAATTCTCTCATGCCTAGTGAGGTTTGACTTCTGGTAGAAAGATTTCCTACATTATTTTTATTCATGTGGCTTCTCACCTGTGTGAATTATTTGGTGCCTGAGGTTTGACTTCCAGTGAAAGGTTTCTCCACAGTCATTACATTCATATGGCCTTTCCCCTGTGTAAATTCTCTTACGTCTATTTAGGGCTAAGGTATGGCAGAAAGATCTCCTACATTTGTTACATTCATATGTTTTTTTTATCTGTGTGATTTCTCTGATGTACTTTGATGTCAGATTTAAGGTAAGGGCCGACCCTGTGGCTCACTTGGGAGCGTGCGGCGCTGGGAGCGCAGTGGCATTCCAGCCGTGGGTTCGGATCCTATATAGGGATGGCCAGTGTGCTCACTGGCTGAGTGCAGTGCGGGTTGCGATCCCCTTACCGGTCACGAAAAAGACAAAAAAAACCCCAAAACAACAACAACAACAACAACAAAGGATTTAAGGCAGAAAATTTTCTTGTATTCGTTACACTCATATGGTTTCTTACCAGTGTGAATTCTCTTAGGCCTATCTATTGAGGGCTGAGTAACATCAAAAAGATTTCCTAGGGCCGACCCCGTGGCTCACTCAGGAGAGTGCAGCACTGGGAGCGCAGCAGCGCTCCCACGGCGGGTTCAGATACTATATAGGGATGGCCAGTTCGCTCACTGGCTGAGCGCGGTCACAAAAAAGGACAGAAAAAGGAAAAAAAAAAAGATTTCCTACACTGGTTACATTCATACGGTTTTCCACTTGTGTGAGTTCTTTGATGTACATTGAAGTTTGATTTAACATAGAAAGTTTTCTTACATTCTTTACATTCATATGGTTTCTCACCTGTATGAGTTCAATGACATATATTGCAGTAGAAAGATGTTTTACATTCTTTATATTTATATGGTTTCTCACCTGTGTGGAACTTCTGATACCTGCTGAGAAGTGACTTCTGGTAAAAGGTTTTTCCACATTCATTACATGTACATAGCTTCTCCCCTGTATGTGTTCCCTCATGGATTATAAGAAATAATTTTTTATGAAGAATTTCTCACATTCACTACATTTATAGGGTTTCTCTGTTGGGTGTATTTTCTGATGTTTGGTAAGTTTAGATTTTTTTATAGATTGTTTTCCCATATACATCATGTTGAATAGTTTTCCTCAATACCTGAGTTATCTCTTGGGCAATGAGAGCTGACTCATTAAAGGCTTTCCCATAGTCATTATATTTACAGGAGGTCTCCCCCATATGAATCTTCTTATGTGCCAATAATATTGCCTCTCTGTTGAAGACTTTCCCTTGTCCATTATATTCAAAAGGATGCTGCTGACTGTGAAGACTGGGATGCTGACTAAGATGCTCATGACCTCTGAGGGATTTCCCAGTTAGATTATGGTCATCGAGTTTCTCTCCCGCATGGGTTTTAGGCCCTCTAGGAAGAAGTGTGTCCTGACATATATTTAACTCCTCAGGCTTCATTCCTAAATAGTATCCTGTAATTACAAATAGATTTGAAATATGATTTGAGCTCAAATAAAATGTTTTTCCTAACTCAACTCTCTCCTCCATTGATGTATTGCTGCTGGTGATTACAACTTGCCACAAATGTGCACCATGACTTTCTTGCCTTTTCTTATTTAGTTCATCAACTATCTGGTCATCTTGTAGGCTCTGGTTTGGGGGTTCTATTATCCATGGCTCTGCTTCTTGCTCTAACTTGAAGATTGCTTCATGTTTGGTTGCAGTGCCCCAGTGACACCAGGTTACTGTAAGTCTCCAGCATCACATCCCTTTGCAAAGTTCTCAGAGCATCATCTAGGTCCTGTTACTCTTCCCAGGTGAAGTCCAGGCCATGTCCTCAAATGACACGAACCCCATTTCCTGGTGGCCATGGTGTCCCAGTGTCCTCCCTGCAGATCTACCAGTACCTACAGGTCACAGGGTGACAGAGGCCATGGCAGAGCCATCTGGTCCTCCTGGAGCAGAGAGCATGGAACTGTTGTGATGGGACTGAGCTGCAGAACTGAATAATAATGAAATACACACATTAGCAAAATTTTGTGGGATCTTGTTTTACCTATTCAGGTACTCTGTCCTTTGATTGGAAAAATTAATTCATTTACATTTAAATTAATTATTGATAGGTAAGGATATTTACCTCTCTATAGACTCTGTCTCCAAATACACTAACATTGGGGGTAAGAGCTTTAACATATGAATTTGAGGGAAAAACCATTTAGTCCACAGCACTCATTGTGATCTTGACTTGCATTTCCATTTTGTTAACTGTTTTCTGACATTTTGTTAATTGCTTCTGAAAATTGTTTTAAATTGATGTTAAAAATTTTTCTTAACCTGAAAAGGAGTAAGAATATGTATTTTTTAAATCCCTAAAGTAACATCATCCCCAATTCAGAAATATTCGAAGCATCCTCTTCAAGGTCAAGAACAAGGCAAGGATGCTCACTATGATCAGTTCTTTTTAGTATTGCATTGGTAGCCCTAGACAGTATAATTAAAAAGAAATAAAGAGTTTGGAGGTGTTGTTAAAAACTTTATTGAAGACAGTTTGGAAGACTATTCAAAAGAGACTACTGCAATGGATGTATTGCAGTAAGGAAGAGATCGAGTTCACTTTTGAATATAACAAGGACAAGTGGGAATTTATAGCCAAGGAGCAGGGTGGGGATCAATGGATGAAAAATTACTAAGAGGTAACATCAAGATTAGAGGGATTTTGCTAGAACAACTCAACAGGATTCTTGCTGAAGGGAGGTCAGCGTGATAAGATATTGAGGGCTGGTGATGAGGAATTTGATCAGATATCAGGGGTGATCAGACACCAAAGGTGGGGGATTTTTGCTAAATTGATTTAGCTGAATTCTTGCTAAAATTGGACTGTGCAGGCCAGGAACAGAGCCCAAGTTTGAAGCCTAGTTGAGAAGAGGGCTCATAGAAGCCTGACTCAAGGTTAGTCAAGGAGAGAGTCTTTGTCAATGTAAAGAACTGCAAATGAAAAATAAATCTGTCATTATTTGTTCATGACATTATTATTTGTGTGCAAAACACTATAGAATGTATAAATAAATATCTAGAGATAGTTTGACAAAGTAGCTGAATGTAAGATTAATATATAAAAGTCAGTTGAATTTCTGTACAACTAGAGAACATAATTAAAGAGAAGACACTATTTACAATATTCTCAGATAATATCGAGTATCTATGAATAAATCTAGCAAGAATTTCAATATCTCTAGAGTAAAAATCATAAGTGTTACTGAGATATTAAAGAAAACTGAAGTTAAATGTTTATAATAAAAATATTAATATCATAAAGATGTCAGTTATCCCCAAGATGATCTATGTATTCAAAGAAATACCAATCAAAACTCCAAGAAGGTTTTCACGGAACATGATAAGAATATTTAAAATTTTTATATGGAAATGTGAAGAGCCAAACACTCAAGCATTTCTGAAGTAAAAGGCAAAGAGGGGAATGTGAATGACCAGATACCAGGACTTAACTGTTAACAGTTAACGGAAAGATTTTTTCTTCTTTCTTTTTTTGCAGCTGGCCCCTACACAGTATCAAAACCTGTGACCTTGGTGTTGTAAGGCTGTGCTCTAACCAACTGAGCTAACCAGCCAGCCCCACTCTAGTAATTAATAAAATGTTGTACTGGCACAAGGATAGGCCAATTTACCAATAGAATAGAACACGGAGCACATAAATAGATTCATTTATACATATCAGATGTCAGAGCAAGAAAAAAAAAGATGTCAGCTCAGTGGAAAAGGAGGAATTGTTTGGTAAACAGAGCTGGGGAGAAAAAGAAGTTCAGCAATGTCAAAGAACAAAATTACAACAAATTTAATTAAAGATCTCAATTGGCTTTATTCTGATTCTAGAATCAGACAACATGTTATTCCATGAAGTAGAATAAGTGTTCCAGAGAGCCAAGTAGAGGAAGCTGTTTTTAGGGTTTTTTTTTTTTTTTGCTTTTTGAGAGTTTTTAATTTATTTTATAGAAGGTTGATTTTGTAGACTGAAAAAGGCTGAAGAAATCAGAAACAGAACAAAAAGTGGATTGGTCATTTAAAAGTTACTTTCTTTATAAGATGGGGACAGAAAAACAGAGCAATAGAAAAATAACTAATGAATTAACATCAGGTTACTTCAAGTTATCTCATTTATGTAAGGATTAAAGCACAGGGAATTTCATTATTACACCTATTGAAGATTTAAACTGGCCCATTGGAGAAATTGGCTGTTATCTCTTTCTCCTGATTTCTGGGAAGGTCAGACCACAGCCTAAGAGACCTGGAACTTAGCAGGGGTGATTCCATTTTGGTTTTTTAGTCTGATCTGTTGGTGCCTAGTGCAGGAACTTATTCCAAAACAATGACCTCAGATAATTTTTATTTAACAAGAATAAGGAAAACAATGAAATGGATCCATACCATATACAAAAATCAATTTCAGAAGGTTTAAGAATTTAAATGCAAAAACAGGACTTTAAAAGTCTTAGTAGAAAACAAAGGTAAAATCTGTTAGACATTCAGGTAGGAGAGATTTCTTAAATAAGCCTCAAAGAGCATTGATTATAAAATAAAAATTTGATATATTTTACTCCTTCCCAATCTCAGAAACTGTAAGCAATAAATTTCATTTTCTTTATAAATCACCCAGTTCCAGGTATTTTGCAATTACAACAGAAATGGAATAATATAGAAAATTGGTACCAGAGAAGTGGGGTGTTGCTTATAACAGATACTTGAAAATGTGGAAGTGGCTTTGGAACTGGGTAATGGGCAAAGGCTGGAGGATTTGGAGGAACAAATGATGCTGGTGAAAATTTAGAAGGCAAGGAAACCAGGGAAAGTTTGGAATGTTTTAGAGACTAGTTAAATGGTGGCAAGCAGAATGTTGATAGAAATATGGACAGTGAAGGCCATTCTGAGAAGATCTCAGATGTAAATGAGAAGGGACTTATTGGAAACTGGGGCAAAGCTCACCCTTGCTGTGAATTGGCAAGGAACTTGGCTGCATTGTGTCCATGCCCTACCTAGTACTTTGTGGAATTTGGAACTTAAGAGTTGTGAACCAGAGTATTTGGCAGAAGAAATTTCTAAGCAGAAAAACATTCAGGAAGCTTCATGGCTAATTATAACAGCCTACTCTGAGTTATGGTGACAAAGGCTTGACATAAAGCCAGAATTTAAAAGGGAAGCAGAGTGTAAAACTTTGGAAAATTTGTGGCCTGGCCATGTGGTAGAGAAGCAGAGAGAATTTTCAGAAGAAAAGTCCAGTGTTGCTGAGAAGATTAGTATAAAGGAAATGGAATATCAAGAGAAGGAGGGAAAGGCTGTGAAGGTATTGCAGAAGCCTCTGGGGCCAACCCTTCTATTTCAGGCCCAGAGGCCTGGGGAGACAATGGTCTTGGGGAACAGGACTGAGGCACTTTCCATGGGCTCACTGCCCAGGGCCATCTTGGGATGCTGCTACCCACACCAGCACCCAGCTGCTTTGGCTGCTCTAGCTGTGGCTAAATTGGCCCCAGGTATGGCTAAATTGGCCCAGGTGTGGCTGGAATTGCAGCCATGGAAAATACAAGCCAGAAGCTTTGGCAGCATCCTCATGTTATTAAGTTTGCAGGCTCACAGAATGCCAGAGCTGTGAAGGTTTGGGAGCTTCCACCCCAAATTCAAAGGATATATGGAAAAGCCTGGGGGCCCAGGAAGAGATCTGTCACAGGGGCAGAGTCACCACAGGCAGCCTTCACTAAAGCAATGCAGCAGAAATGTGGGGTCAGAGTTGCAGCAGAGAAACTCCATCAGCGCCATGCCTAATGGAGCCATAGGAGCAGGACTGCCATGGAGACCCCAGATCTGTGAGCTACTAGCATGCAACCTTAGCCTGGAAGAGCTGAAGTGTGGCCTGAGGCAAGGAAAGCATAGGAGTGGAGCTGCCTGTGGACTTGGGGACCCAACAAACCCCTACACCAGCTTGCAGAGGAGGTCAAACATGGAGTGAAGGTGTATGATTTACCAGCTGTAAGATTTGATGCCTACCCTGCTGGGTTTCGGATTTGCTTAGGACCCATTTCCTCTTTCTGGGGGCCTATTCCTCCCTTTCTGAATGGGAATATGTACTCTATGCTTGTCCCACCATTGCATCTTGGAAGTTGATAACTTGTTTTGATTTCATAGATGGGACCTTGAGACTTTGGACTTTTGAATTGAAACAAGTTAAGACTTTGGGGCTAAGGAGATGAAATGAATGTATCTGTGTGTGAAAATGACATGAGTTTGGGGGGTCAGGAGTGTAATGCTGTAGATTGGATGTGCTCCAACTTCACTGAAGCTTAAACCCCCACTGTGACAGTGTTCAGAGAGTGGGAAATCCATTATGGTACTTGAAAGGTGGGGCCTTGAAGAGATGATTAAACTGTAGGACCATGTAATAGTGAATGTATTAAAAATGGTGGTCATGGGCATGGTTCGGAGGGCTTTAAAAGAAGAGTGAAAGAGGAGGTTGGTCTCTCTTTGCTCCTCTATTTTCTGTCATGCAAGACCCCTGGCTTACTGTTGCCACCAAAAAGACCCTCACCAGATGTGATCCCTGGACTTTGGACCTCCTAGCCTCTAAAACTGTAAGCAATAAATTCATTTTCTTTATAAATTACCCAGTTCCAAGTATTTTGTTACAAGCAACAGAAACAAACTAATACATACATAGAGCATGAAACCCCTTTTTATAAAGTTAAAAACTAATGTACATATGTATACATGCATGCTTCTTAGGAATATATTTAGATATCCCCCCCCCCAAAAAAAGAAAGTATATAGAAAGCAAAAGTAATAATGAACACAGGATGATGGATGATGGTTATTATGGGTGGAGGGCAGATAGAATAGTATGATGGAAGGTACCATGTGGTTAATTGTCAGTTACTGTCAAAATACTACCTTTTGATTTAGGTGTTGCACTCTGAGGTATTTTTTGTATTAATTAAAATTTCTAATTAAATAACTGAATAAAATAAAAGACCATGCATGAGCCAGTAATGTGGATATATTATGACCAAGAATTTTAATAAATTCAGTTCTGTGCAAATATACGTACAAATAAAAAAAATAGAAGGAAAGAGGGAAGGAAAGATGGAAAGATGGATACAAGAAAAAACACTAACCTTAGGGAACTTGATACAGAAATCATTTAATACTTAGACCAGTACATTAGGCATAGTAGGTTGGTTGGGTGGTTGGAGCTATTTCTTCACCTCTCTTAGTGCTTTGCTCCTTCATGTCATTTCAATAAGACGGGCATCAACCACCATCAGAAATCTAGAGAGCACATGAACTACCCAGTTTTACAACCCATTCCTAGGACTTCAGAATCTACCAAATAAAAATGTGGTAGAGAGAATTTGCTCTTGTTTTGTATCCAGTAGAAAGAGAAAAAAATAATAATAAGTCGTTTTCTAACAGTATTTTAAAAGGGTGTTCTCAAATTTGGGGGCTGTAGGAATCACCTAGAGATTTTTTCATATGCAGATTTCTGAGGCCCACCCTTAGAAATTCATTTTCAAGTACAGTCATACCCTGGGTATAAGGTCCTCAGCAGACTGTCCTTGACCAAAATGTCACTATGAAACACATGACTGTATCTGGATTTTTAACAACCATCTGGGTAATTCTGATACAGGTGGTATGAGGATGTATTTTGAACTTTTCTTTCTTTTTGGGGGTGGGGGTGGCTGGCCAGTACGGGATCTGAACACTTGACCTTGGTGTTATCAACACCATGCTGTAACCAGCTGAGTAACCAGCCAGCCTCTGAGGATTGTACTTGAGAAACATTGGGTTAAAGACTTGAAACAAGAGAACTTTCCCTTTCTAAGAAAGCTGCCTCTGAGGAGTGGTGGCTCAGTAATGGAACAATCACAGTGGGCAGTTTTATCACCCAATTTTATTGTTGGCAGAGTAAACCTTATAAATTATGAGTCAATTAGGGAAAAGATTCTCTTCTCTTTTATGTGTTTAGTCTATGTTACTTCCAAGAATTTATAATGGTCCTCGGGAGATGCATGAGTGTGTGTGTGTGTGTGTATGTGTGTGTGGTGTGTGTGTGTATTAATTTTCCAATAGATATCTTCTGGACGCTTAGAAGAATAAACAAGTATTTCTGCAAAACTGGCAGGGAGTCCTTGAAAAGGGTTGGACTTGGGCAGACCAACAACCCCTCTGTGTGGGTCTTCTGGAATGGTATGCCAAAGCCCACTGCACACCATCCTGCAGCCAAGTAAGCTACTCATGGTTGAATCTAATTTTTTCCTTTTTACCAAGGATAATGGCACAAAGTGAACACTAAGAGGGAGGGGGAAACTGACATTTAGATTTCAAATATAATTAAACTACTCCCATATCTGTCTTTTCTAAATTAAATAAACCAAATTATTACAGGCTCTCTTCATAGAAACTTATTTCCCAAGCATTGGTCTTTTTTTTAAATTCAGGTTTATTGAAGTATAAATTATACACAGTAAAATTCACCCTTTTTGGGTGTGCAGATTGATAACAATGTATTTCTCTTTTTTCTTTTAGTTTTTATTCCGTTTTTAATTGACATAATTATACATATTTACAGGGTAAATAAACATTTGATACATGTACACAATGTAGGATGATAAAATCAGGGTAATTAACATACCCATCATCATAAACGTTTATCATCTTTGTGTTGAGAACATTTGAACTCTTCTAGCCATTTGATAATATAAATAGGGGCTGGCCAGTTAGTCCAGTTGGTTAGAGTGCAGTGTTGTAACACCAAGGCCAAGGGCTGGATCCCATACAGGCCAGCCACCAAAAAATAAAAAATGAAAATATACAATAAATTGTTACTTATAGACACCTAGCCCTACTATAGAACACAAGAACTTACTCTTCCTATCTAGTTGTAAGCTTGTATCCTTTAACCATCCTCTCTCACTACCTCCCCCCACCCTCCCCTGCCCAGCCTCTAGTAACTATAATTCTACTCTCTACTTCTAAGAGCTCAACCTTTTTAGCTCCCACCTATGAAGGAGAACATGTGGTATTAATCTTTCTGTGCCTGACTTATTTCACTTAACTTAATGTGTTCCAGACTCATCCACGTTGCCACAAATGACAGGATTTCATTTTTTGTTTATGTTTTAGAAGTATTCCATTGCCGATAATATATTTCATATTTGACAAATGTGTATGAAAGGTTGGGAAGCAACTTCTTTCTGGACCATGGTCAATGTGTCTTTGATTCCAGGAACTATGGCTGTCAAAAGAATTATAAGTTAAATTAAAAGTCTCCAAGGGAGAGGCAGGGAGAATATTTGAGTTCTCTACATACAGAGTAGTGCTTGTGGAGTTTATACACTGTGTTAGTCAGTTCACACTGTCATAACAAAATAGCGTGAACTGGGAGGCTTAGCCAGCAGAGATTTATTTTCTCACTGTCTGGAGGCTGGAAGTCCAAGGTCATGGTGTCAACATAGTTGGGTCCTGATGAGGGATCTCTTCTTGGCTTGTAGACAGCTGTCTTCTTACTCTGTCCTCACAGGACAGAGAGACTGCAAGTTCTCTGGTGT
Organism: Cynocephalus volans; assembly: GCF_027409185.1. NCBI lineage: Eukaryota > Metazoa > Chordata > Mammalia > Dermoptera > Cynocephalidae > Cynocephalus > Cynocephalus volans. Next base: position 94,890,124 of record NC_084468.1, on the reverse strand, counting down.
CTCTTCTTTTAAGGGCACTTATCCCATCATGAGGGCCCCACCCTCATGACTTCATCTAGACCTGATTATATCCCAAAGTCCTCATCTCCAAACACCATTCATTGGGGGTTAGGGCTCAACATATGATGGGGGGAGGGGGATAATTCAGTCCATATCATAGCCATAGAGTGTATTTCTGGCTTAAAGCTTCAGACCTATAAATGGGTTTGGGAGGGTAGGGGTAGAGAATCGCACACTTCTACAGAAATACTTAGAGTCCTTCTTTGCTTGTAGTCAAGTCCTAATGGGGAAGTATGAGGGTTCACTGTTCCTGTGGGCAACACAAGAGATGGCTGCTTTCTTACTCCTGTTCAGGAGAAGGGATGCCAGGTTGAGGTCCCAGGTTACTCCTCAGTGTCATCACTTGTGAGTTCAGAGCCTAAGTTCTATCCTTCAGGGAAATCAGGGTCTTCCCAGCTCCTAAAGTCCATAGTCAGCTGCCTGACAACTTGAGGTTAATTTAATCCTCTTTATTCTAACCAATGAGGTCCTGATGATTCTGATTTAAAAGTAGTGTCAAGAATTTTCTCTGATATTCAGTTATTAAAAACAAATTCAGAAAAGTCAAGATGGCTCTGATGAATTAGAATAAGGACTAAAGCTTCTGCAGTTGGCTATTTAGGTTTTTGTTTTGTTTTGTTTTGTTTTTTCAGTAGCTGGCTGGTATGGGAATCCAAATGCTTAACCTTGGTGTTATAACCCTTGCTCTGAATGCCTGAGCCAACTGGCAAGCCCTGTGGTTGGTTATTTACATGAGATTTGCCTCTACATGAAAATGTGAAAAGTTACCATTGTTACCAAAAACTACTTTGGGAATCTTTAAAAAAAAAAAAAAAAGAATTTGTGTGTTAATAGGAAAACTTTCCTGTGAAGAACATAAAATTCTAACTGAACCCTCAAACTGCGTCACTTTGTCTCTATTAAAAAATAACAATAATACGATTATGAAATCTATAGCTTTGAAAATGAAACCTAAGAGTTTCTCTCAAGTCCTCTAACATGATGGGATCCAACTGTAAAGATAATTCGAATAAATAAACTTTGCTCCAACAATGCATAAAATCCTTTCATTGCGATGGTTTCCATGTGTCTTTTTGAAAGCTTCAGAAGACAAGTCCATGAGTGATATAAAACAGCCTCCCCCTTTTTTAATGGCATGCCTGCATTAGATAGTCCTGCATTAGTATTGTATCTGATCTGGCTGGATTCTGGGTGTTATAATTTGGGAGTGCAGACGGACACGGCCCCTGGAGAGGGAGTTGCTGCCAGTCGGAGAGAAAGAGAAGCAGAGTAGGCAGAGTATCCTCTAAGTTACTGGGTAATTAGGACGGACAGTGAGACTTCAAAATGAAAGAGCAGAAAAGTGTTCTTATCTCTAGCTCCATAATTAAGCCATGTAAGTCTTGACTTTTCCTAATGAGTAGCCAAGTGGTTTTAAACAATGCTTTAGTGTGAGTTTTCCCAGAAGCAGACCCCGAGACAAAGACCTGCGGGCAGGTAGTTTGCTTTGGAGATAAGCCCAGGAAGCCGAAGTGGAGGAGGGAACGCGAGAGTGGGAGGCGAGGAAAGCAGTAATGAGGGGATTACCACCTGGGCTGGGCCACCAGGGCTTCTCACAAATTTTGTAGGTACCATTTTAGTATTGTCCCACTGCAGGAGGGGAAAAGTGGAGCATTTTTTCACTCCCTCCCTCTTCCATTGGTTGAGAGTGCCCCGGGGATATTATTGCACCTGTACTTCCCAGTTGCTTCTGTTTGCATTGGAGCAAGCTCCTAAAGCCTGCACATGTGGTCCCGGTGAACTCAGTAGTCCAAGGAGGCTGGATACCAACAGTGTCTGACACCGTGAAGCCCACTGGGACTTTCCTGAGAGCCTTGTTTAAATATACATACATAATTGCTAGGAGAATGAAAAATGTGTTTTGGAGGAAACTGAGCCCTCATCTTTGAGTAGACTTAGCTGTTGGCACAGCTACCTTGCTTAGATAAAGTCCTAAGACCCAACCAAGTCCCTTCAACTTTTTCAGGATATGAGACTTTACAGGGTCTTCAAAAGCCAACTCATGATCCAAGAAACATCATGAACACTATCGCTAACAGGAGCCATTAGGCTACTGCCTTTGGACAAGGGCTGGGAGACAGGAAAGATGTGTGTGACTGTGTAGCAAGTGCCACCTGTAGATCATTCCTAGGCCCTGCAGAGGACCATCTACTGTGAAATAAAGGTTAAGCTTCAGGGGCCCTCTCGCCAGGGCTGCTTCCAAGGCCCTGAAAGGGTCCCTACCAATAGGTTCATGTATTAGTCCATTTCTGTTGCATATAATAAAATAACTGGAACTGGGTAATTTATAAGAAAACGAAATTTATTGCTTACAGTTTTAGAAGCTGGGAAGTCCAAAATCCAAGGAACACATCTGGCAAGGGTCTTCTTTGGTGGCGGCTTTACAGCAGTGCAAGGATCTCACATGGCAGAAAATGGTGGAGCAGAGAGAGAGAGACTCTCGTGTGCTCTCCTTTTAAACCACGCCCCTGACCGCCATTATTAATCCATTCACTACGGTATCGTCCTACAATCTAATCAGCCTCCAAGGGCCCGCGTTTCAATTACCATAATAGGACTTCCCATCCTCTTAACAGTCACAGTGAGCATCAAGCTTATAATACATAAAACTTGGGGGACACAATTCAATCCATAATAGTTCACGTGGTCATTTGTTTTTTATAAAATTAGCAAATAATATTTTTGCATTATTTTTCTTAAAGAGGGCTCAAGACTGTCTACATTTTAGGACCCACAAAACCTGGATTTGCACTTAGGTCCCTGATTTTATGATTTGGGACTCCATTGCAGCTATTTTCAAATTTTGATTTAATTATTTTTTTTTTCTGGCGGCCAATCTTGATTTTATCCTCCCTGTTCTTTCTCAATCTTTCTTGCTCTCTCAGGCCGTTTCCATTATTTGCTACAGCTTCATGGAGGCTGCGACAAAGGAAGGATGGTAGCAAGGCCCACCTTTGTGCCCCAGACTGAAGAACGAGAGGGTCGGGATAAATTAGCAATATACGAAGTCTTGGTTCTACCAGTTGTCAGCTCAAAGCACCTTGTTCTCTCTCATTTTTGTCTTTTGTTTGTTTGTTTGTTTAAGTACTTTGAGATCATTAGTGGAAGGCTAACTATTAACGTTAACCAACTTCCCATGATTTGGAATTCTTGTATATCTTTCTTTCTAAAAATATTTCCATGTTGGGCCTGCTCTTGTTGTATTTGTGTCCATAAGTACAAGGGTCGTGCTCAAACTAAGAGCATCTAATTCCTTGGCTCTCCCACCCCAGCCTCTCCTGAGCATCTTCTCTGGCTTGAAAGCCTGTGGCTGAAATGTAGACCTGTTTGGTAAGTGCCAACCCAGAGGAACCATTTTAAAGCCCATCTAGACTACGCTAGAGGAGAAAAGGAGAGATGGTATGTTTCACTGGAGACTCAGAGACAAGATGCGGTAACACAGGCATGATCATCTGTGCCTTTGGCAAATATTATTGGGCTTTTCTGGTGGTCCTGTTAGCAGTCTCAGCTCCTTCCAGGAGAAGCAGATGTAAACACCACAATGACAATGTGGGGTGGCATGTATGACGTGTCATCAAGGTGCATAGAGAGTGTTATGGGCTCGTTGAGAAGGGAGCAATCACCTCTGCCCAGGGCATTCTTGAAGTCTTCATAGTTCAGGAGATGTTGAAAGAATTGACCAGACGGAGAAGAGTAGACACACTTTCCAGACAGAGGAACAGCATGTGCAAAAGCCCAGAGTCTTGAGTGGGGACCAATGAAAGGAAGGAGAAACAGAAGAAAGAAGATGGGGGGTAGGGGGAAGGCAAGTGTTCTGAAGGGAGAGGAAGGCAATTTGTGAAGGAGTTTAACTCTAGGAAGTTATCACATAGATTATGAGGAGCCCATGAAAAGCTTTAAGCAAACAGCTCTCAGGCTGGCCTCTTAGCTCAGTTGGTTAGAGTGTGGGGCTGATAACACCAAGGTCCAGGGTTTGATCCCTGTACTGGCCACCCGCCCCTGAAAATAAATAAATAGATAATCTTTCTAAGGTAGTTGCAATGTAGACAACAAAGAGGTGCATCTGAAAACAAGGGTGAGATTATATTAGCTTCCTTTGCTGCTGTAATAAATCATCACGAATTTAGTGACTTAAAACAATACAGGTTTATTCTCTTAGAGTTCTGGATGTCAGAAGTCCAAAATGAATCCCAAGGGGTTAAAAAGCAAGGTATTTCCAGAACTGGTTATGTGTGGAGGCTCCAGGAAAGAATCGGTTTCCTTGCCTTCTGCAGCTTTTAGAGACCACCAGCACTGCTTGGCTCCTGGTCTACTTCCTCCATCTTCAGATACTTCCATATCTGTCATCTCATTTCAACCTTTTGTAACCTTCTTGCCTCCCTCTTATTAAGACTCTGGTGATTACACCAGACCCAGCTGGGTAATCCAGGATAATCTCCCCATCTCAAGATACTTAATTTAGTCACATCTGCAAAGTCCCTTTGCCATATAAGGTAACATCCAGAGTTCCAAGGATTCCAACAAGGACATCTCTGGGGGGCCATTATTCAGCCTACCACAGTGATCGCTTCCAAGTGAGAGACAAGTCAAATGAACCCCTAAAATATATGGGAGTCACTTAAAATAAGGGAACTCGAGGAAGGAGGAATATGTCTCGTTTTTTTCCCCGCATTCAGAATGAAAAGCTTGTTACAAATGCACAGACCATTAACAAATATCCTCAGGTGAAAAGAATTCGTATTTTGGATGCTCTAGCTTTTTTCTCTTCTTACCAATGCTTTCACTATATTTTCGTGTTTGTTTTCATTATGTAAGTGCTAAAATTCCAGGTTTGCAGTGCCCACGGAGTCCTGCAAAACATAACAATACTCTCCTTCGTGAGGCTTTGATTACAACATCAAGGTTAGTCAAGGCCATAGTGAAGTCACATTGATGTGCAGTTATTCAAGGAATATATCTTGCCTCAACTGTTTCTCTTTGAGGCCCTGGAGAGCAGCAGGTCCTCTGATTCATATTTTTATCTCCCACAGGGTGGACACACATTCTGCAGTGGACACTGTGTGTCTGCTGCCCCAGCACACCTTCCTGCTTCCCGCATCCACACAGTAGCACATTTTTACAGCCGACACGCTCACGCACGCACGCACACGCTCCTGCTGGTGAAGCTAATTGTCACTTTCCATTCCCTGGGCCACAGTCCACAGGCCATTGCCTAAGCTGGTGCAAGCCAAGTGAATGATGAAGCATAAGAACGCTCATGATATGAAGGTGTGAATCCGGAACTTGTGTAGACACTTAGCCGGCAGGAGGGTAAAAGTGTTCTCTCTCTATGGACATATGACGTACATGGTTGAACCACTGACAAAAAGCAACCCTAAACTTTGCCCTTCCTCTGGACTTTCCAGTGAAATGAGCCAAAAATATTTTTATTCATGGAGCTAGTTTGAATTGGACTTTCCATTTTTGCAAACTAACATTTCTTCACAGGTGCATGTTTCTTCTTTGCTGAATGAATGTGAATGAACAAACGAGTAACAGGAAAAACTCATTACAGCATTCTTCTTTATGCTAATCAGAACATTTTTTGACTAACCTTTTTTGTGTTGATCTCATCAAAATATCTGTTTTTTTCCTGGGTTTTGGCAGAAATTAGGAGAATATGGTAACATTTTAAAAATTATATATAATGAAAAGAGATATTATAGAAGTGATTTTCTATATGGAAGGCTTGAGAGGCAGCAATCCCAATCAGATCGCTGAGAACTAAGGTCCTAGTTTTGGAACAGCTTTTGCAAGTTAAGCGCTTTGTTTTTCCTTAGCTTATCTGAGTTTGGGGGTTGACTTTGGGGGACTGATGGAGACTATGAGGGCGTTAAGGTTACTGCTCCGTTCCTTTCCTGGATCAAAGGCTGTCCCTCATGCATTTTCCAAAAATCATTTAGTGTAATTAAACAACAAATAAGAAATGGTAAAATCAATTGCAGAATTGAAAAGGACCCCAGTACCTTAGCTGTCTTGTTAACATACAACATATAATTATGTTAACAAGGCAGCTAAGGGAAAATATCTGAGGAAGGAGAATGTAAAGGGTACAGTCTGTCCACTCACCTACCCTAATTCCTGTTCACATCACCAATTCAATTTAATTTGCTCCATTTCCATGAACACCCATGAGAGGCAGAGAATGGAGTATTTTTGACCCTCCAAAATAATGGAATAGGCCTAAGCCACCTGTATGGTGAACTAAGAAAGCCCTTACAAAATTGCATCCCTCCAGACTTTGTTTTGGTTGTAGGTTTTTTAGTTTGCTAGTTTGTTTGTTTTTTGGCAGCTGTCAGGATGAATCCTTGACTTTGGTGTTATAACACTGTGCTCTGACCAACTGAGCTAACCAGCCAGCCTTCCTCCAGATTTAAACTTCTGCGGACTCTTCTCTGCCCTGCTATTCTGCCTGATTTGTCAATTTGTCATCCTCTGCTGACTCGCAGAAGAAATTGCAAAACACAGCTTTTTAGAGGTTTAAAATTTCTGCTGACTTTTCATATACACTAATGATTGTTACTACCGTCTTAAATATTTTAATTAAATGTTCCTGGTTTATTCTTGGGTTCTCACCACGTTTTATCATCAAAGGCACAACTTTATAAGTATGAGTATATCTAAACATACTAAATAATTTTTTCCTGAGTCGTTCATGTAGTATGTATGTAAACCTGATTTTTCACTCTCCCATAATAATAATATGAAACACAACTGGCAAAACACATGCAAAAACTCACAAACAATAGACCCCACATATGGCTTTTAAACTATTCATAATTGGTGGATTATTTTATAATGGTATTGGGAGAACTAAGCAGCCTCTTAGACAGAAAAGAAGTCAGATCTGTAGTCCACACCTTACACTTGGTTAAATTTCCTGATTTAAAATATTTGTATTTGAAAAAATGCTACAAAAATCATGGGAGAATTTTTAACAATATAATTATGAAGTGCAGAAAGCCTTTCTAAATGTGTTACGTAATTCAAAAACCAAAAAGGAAAAGATTTGAGAATCTATCATGAGAAATTGTCCATTTGTGAAAACCCTCAAAAAAATTTGTTTTAATTATGTAGAAATAGATGTGTGGAGAATTATTAGCAAGCTGTAGCTAGAGCAATGTAGCTTACATATTAAATATTCTATGTATATGGGTGGATCTATGTATATACAGGCGTGTGTGGAATAGCAGGGTCCTCAGAGTGACTCTTTCCTGTCTTTTTCAAGTAACACTAAATCATTATCCACAGGCATGGTTAGAAAGTCTGCTCTCCTCCTCCTCCATTCTTTTTTTTCTTTTTAATTAATTTATTATTATTATTGTTTACATCCTAAGATGTTGTGGAGCAGATGGGGGGTAGAGGGAGAAGGGAAAGGGGAAGGAGATAGAGTGGAAGGAGAACGTCAGGGGTAAGTGGCTGAGGCCCACAGCCCCCACCTCCCTGACTCAGGGGCCTGGGGTGCTTCCTGCAGCAGCCTGGTGGTCACCACTGGGCTGGATTCTGATGGGGGGGCGTGGCTGAGGACCTTGGCCCCCACCTCCCTGGCTTGGGAGCCCAGGGCATCCTCCTCTATTCTTGTTTGCACTATGAGGTTGGAGATACAGGGTGGAGGCAGAATAGAAAATGCCTCTTGGGTTGTCTGTTAAGGAGGGAGTGGAATCTAGTTGAAAACTCCCTGCCTTAAGACTCTTGGGACTTGGCAGCCCCATCTGTAGCCCCAACCCAACTGCCACCTCCAGCTATCTGTGAGCCCTCAGATAAGGGTCTTCAAGCATTAGAGCTCCACAGGGTTGCTTGAGAAAATGGGAAGAAAAGGGTGTGAAATAGGCAGCCCTATATAGGTATGACGTTATTATTCTTGACAACAATTACAATGATATGGGTCTTGCAAATTAGATATATGTTCACCCTTTCATGCCAAGAGTGGATTCTCTGTCCCAGGTTCGGGGATTCTGTCCCAGGTCCAGGGATTCAGGGTGGATTCTCTGACGGTCCCAGGTCCAGGGATTCTGGGACACAGCAATGGTTAGCTTTCTGATATAGAAGGCCAGCAGTAGTTGTACTTACTTAAAGGATTCCCCTGGGATCACAGAGCCTGGGGTGGTGCCCAGAGCCCTGAGTGGGTGGAACCATCTGTGATGAGTGGGAGGAGCCATCTAAGATAAGTGGGTGGGGCTCCAGTGTCCTGCCCACTCCTCTGAGGTCTCCTGGCATTGCAGAGAGACTGCCTGAGAGCAGCACCAAAGTGGGAGCAGTCCCAGGCATGATGCGACTTAGCCTTGACCAGTGTTGGAAACAAGCTGATGTACACTATAGCATAAAAGTGGATAATGGATGGGGCTGTAAGGAACTGAGAGAGGTGAACTGAGAGAGGTTAACCAAGAAAAAGTTTATTTATCCACTTTCTTTCTGCCTGCTCCAGTTATCTAAGGTTGAGTTTATAATTAAAGCAAGTGACCCATCTACTATTATTTGGCAGGAAGGTAAGAAGTGTAGCAAGGAAGGGAAAAAGCTAACCGACAAGCACAGGCCGTCCAGCTCTCACCATCCGCCTGCTCCCGCGGGATGTCTGAATCTCTCCTCCCTGAGGAGGTTGAAAGAGACAGAAGGACTCAAACAGAGCTCCTTCATTTGCCCCCAGAGCCACCTTCATAGTTCCTTTAGTCTGCTCCCAATTTCCAGAAGGAAAATGATTCAGACCAATTTGAGAGGGAGAGGAGTCTTGGCTAAAACATGGTGGCTCTTCTGTTAAGATGTACCCTTAGCAGTTGCCAGGAATGGTTGGTTATTGGGCTCTAGAAAATGTCATAGATTGCAAAAAGGAGGGGTGTTGAATTTATAGATGCTCAAATTGAAGTTGTAATTGACCACAAAAAGTGTTTAGTCCCAACCCCTTTTGTTATATAGGAAGAAATAGAGACCTAGGGATATTAAGTGACATTCCCAAGGTCGTACAGTGCCCCTGTCTAGTAGACACCTTTTGGCAGGTCTGCCAAGTCTATAAGCTAATAGCCTCCCCCACCTTCTGTGGGAAATTTCCTTAATACAAGTGCATCCTAAGAGCCATGTTTGTGCCCTATATACATAGCCCACTTGCTATAACTGATTGGACCAGGGTTTCAGTATTTGAAACCATTAGTGATTTAAGACTCTTTATGTGGAAATACAATTTGTAAATTCAGGAAATATAACTTGCAAATATGTTAGAGAGTCATATTGCCTTGCCGTGTACCTTTGTACAAACTGGTCAGCAGAATGAAGCAGTTGTGTAGAAACTCATGAAGAGTGAGCGAGCCCTGGGGCTTCCTAGTTCCCCTTTCCATTCCCTCACTGAGCCCAGCTGTGTTCCTGCTGTTGGGTTCCATGGCACCCCTGTTTCTCCTTTCCCAGCCTTTCCCCACTTTATATTAGTTCAAATTACTTGCAATCAACGAATACCAATCGATATGCTTTCACACTCTGTGTGAGTAGATATTAGTGTAAAGCTACCTCTTTGGCTTGCACTCCCAGCTCTCAAGCAGAGGGCCTGCCTGATCCTTCCTTTTCCCACTGCTGAGGAATCCTAGTGTAGAGGGACAATTGGGAACTGCTTTACTGAGCCCAGGAGGATGAAGCATGGAAGGGACATTCCTAAGAGCACCGAGATGTCCACTTTACAGAGAAGCATGTAAAAAGTTGTCCACAGGGACAAGGCCACAGCTTAGCTTGTCTGACAATCTGGATTACTGCCTCAAACTCTCCTTTGGACAGCCTCACCACTTTCTCCTTTTCTCCTCCTGCAATCCAGTCATGACTACTTGCTGTCATATTCTCTGTATGTTCTTGGATCATGTCCTTCCGGCCATTTCTACAGGTCTAGCTAAGTCTGGGTGTCCTCCTTGCAAACAAGCATTCTCTAACTGCAGTTCCTCTGCTGTCCCTTGGATATGGATTGAATTGTGTCCCTCAAGTTTTATGTATTAGAAGCTTGATCCTCTCCCCATACTGGTCAGCCACAAAAAAAAAAAAAAAAAAAAAGGAATAAACAAATAGAAGCTTGATCCTCACTGTGACTATTAAGAGGGTGGGAAATCCTGTTATGGTAATTGAAAGGTGGGGCCTTGAAGAGATGATTAGATTGTAGGACCATGCCCTAATGAATGGATTAATTATGGTGGTCATGGGCGTGATTCTGAGGGCTTTATTTATTTATTTATTTATTTTATTAATATTATATTTTTACATTCCATGATGTTGTTGCAGAGCAGTTGGGAGGGATGGGGACAGGGGAAAGGGGAGGGAAATGTGATGGAAGGAGGAGGGAGGAGGGGCAGGATTGAGACCTGTGGCACCCCCCGCATTCTCACAGGGGAGACTGGGGAGCTTCTAATGGTGTCTTGGTCATTGCTGGGTTGGGTGCAGAGGTCAGGGGGGTTTGGCAAAAGCCCTTACCTCCCACCACCGCCGTTCGGAAACCCAGGGCCCTTCTTGCTGTGGCTTGGTGGTCATCACTGGGCTGGTTGCACAAGTTTGGGGGGCATGGACAAGGCCCTTCGCCCCCAACTGCCCTGGCTTGGGAGAGGCCAAGGCACTTCCTGAGGTGGCTCGGTGGTCATCACTTAGCTGGTTGCTCATGTTGGGGGGGCATGGCCAAGGTCCAAGGCCCCCCACCACCCCAGCTCAGGAGGGCTCGAGGCACTTCCTGCAGCTGCTCAGTAGTCATTGCTGGGCTGGCCGCAGGTGTGTTGGCAGCGTTGCTAAGGCCTGAGGCCCCCACCCTTGGGACTGGTTGAGGGTGTCAGGAGGCATTGCTGAGGCCCCCAGACCTCCACCCTTTCTGGCTTGGTAGCTCAGGGGACTTCCAGTCCTTCTAGGTGTTATAGGTGTTCTCTGGTGAAATGAGACCTTTAACTAGTTAATATCAAACTTTGTCTCTGGTTGTGGGTACTTTGTTTTTTCTTTCAGTTCTGTGTTGATTCTCTGTTCCTACCACTCAAACTGTCCTAGAACTAATTTGTTGTCCTTTGCTTACTTCTAAAATGGGGAACTTCCTGTGGGGACCAGTACTTAAGCTCTGTGGTTGAGCTAAATTTCTGCTTTGCTGCTGATTCCCTAGGGAAGGCTTTTTGTGCAGCTGAGGTTTTAATGGTTGACTTTATAGGTACTTCCAGTTCTGATGAAATCTGGTGCACCTGGGTTGTGTAGAAACACTGGCCTGAGTCTTCTCATCAAACTACACCCCATGCAATTCTATATTCCTGACCAATCTACTCTGAGTGGTCCTATGCTGACTGGGGTGCAGATCAGCTGTCGTTGCTGTGCCCCAGTGTTCTCCCAGTGGGCCCGTCTCCCTTACTGCCCATGCTCCAAACACTTCCCATGGTACCGGCCGTGCTCCAGTCCCTTGTGATGACTCACTGGCCTCTGAGTGGTTTCTTTTTTTCAGCTGTTCTGGCTCCTCAGTCCTATGTGGGTCCATGGGAACCCTCTTAGTGGTATTGCTGGCCTGGGGGCCACCAAGGCCCTCTTCTCCCCTGCTGCCTCCAAGCAACTTCATCCAAAAGACACAGCTGTGGCTTTTGCCAGCTCCTGCTCTGTGTGCTCACCAGCTCCAGCCTGGAAGCAGCCAGGATTCGAAACGGTCAGAGGGTTTTTTTCTTTCTCTCCCCTGATGAGAAAGCCGCCTGGTGGTGGCTTATCCTAACTTCATGCACTCTGTAGGTCACCCTCCTCTTCCCCTAAGCTCTAATGGCCCCAGCTTGGCTGTCATTGCTTTTTTATCATTGTTAATTAGTTGATTTGTGGGAGACAATGATGCTGAAACTGTCTATTCCACTATCTTGACCAGAAGTCAGTTCTGAGGGCTTTAAAAAGAGAGTACATGAGAGTCTCTATCTCTCTGCTCTGCCATTTTCTGCCACATGAGACCCTAGCATTGCTGTAAAGCCACCACCAATGAAGACCCTTACCAGATGTGTTCCCTGGGCTTTGGACTTTTCCAGCTTCTGAAACTGTAAGCAATAAATTTTGCTTTTTAACAAATTACTCAGTTCCATGTATTTTGTTATAAGCAACAGAATTGGACTGATACAGAAAATTGGTTCCAGAGAAGTGGAATGTTGCTTATAACAGATACTTGAAAATGTGGAAGTAGCTGTGGAACTTGGTGTTAAGGAGAGGCTGGGAGAAGTTGGAGGAGCAGGCTAGAAAATCCTAGCTGCTGGTGGGAGTTTAGAAGACGAGAAAACCACAGAAGGTTTGGAATATTTTAGAGACTGGTTAAATGGTGATGACACAATGCTTATGGAAACATGGATGGTAAAGACCATTCTAAGGAGGTCTCAGATAGAAATGAGAAGGAGTTTATTGGAAACTGGTGCAAAGATCACCCTTGCTATGAACTGGCAAGGAACTTGACTGCATTCCATTCATGTCCAATTGCTTTATGGAATATGGAACTTCAAGGTGCTGACCCAAGCTTTTGGCAGAAGAAATTTCTAAGCAGTAAAACATTCAGGAAGCCACATGGCTACTTGCTGCCATAACAGCACAGGCATGACGAAAAGCCAGAATTTATAATTAAAAGGGAAGCAAAGTGTAAGGATTTGGAAAATTTGCAGCCTGGTATGTGGTACAGAAGCAGAGAGTATTTTCAGGAGAAAAATGCAATGGCACAGCCCAGCAACTGTTTGCTAAGGAGATTAGCCCAGAAGAAAGGGATTATCAAGAGAAGGGAAAAAAAGACCTGCAGAGATCTTGGAGGCTGCATCTTCCATAACAGACCCAGAGGCCTAGGGAGACAGAATGGTCTTGAGGAACAGGCCTGAGGCATCCTCCACAGCCTCACTGCGAAGGGCCACCTTGGGATTCTGATGCCCACACCACCACACCACCTGCTTTGGCTGCTCCAGCTGTGGCTAAATTGGCCCCAGGTGTCACTGGAATTGCAGCTTTGGAAAATAAAAGCTGGAAGCCTTGGAAGCATCCACATGGTGTTAGGTCTACAGGCTGTCAGAATGCCAGAGTTATGGAGGCTTGGGAGCCTCTACCCTGATTTCAAAGGACATAAGGAAAAGCCTGGGGGCCCAGAAAGAGATCTGTTGCAGGGGTGGATTCACTGCACAGAATCTTCACTAGAACAATGTGAAGAGGAAATGTGGGGTCAGAGTTGCAGCAGATAAACCCCATGAAGACCATGCCTTGGGAGTGAGATCACCATGGAAACCCCAGAATTGTGGAGCTACCAGCATGCAATGCCAGCCTGCAAGAGCTGAAGCATGGTCTCAGACCAGGAAAGCCACAGGAGTGGAGCTGCTTAAGGACTTGGGGACCCAACACCCCACACTAACGTGCAGAAGATGCCAAATGCAGAGTCAAGGTATGTGATTTGCCAGCTGGAAGATTTATGCCTGCCCTGCTGGGTTTCAAACTTGCTTGGGACCCATTACACCTTTCTTTTGGCCTATTTCTCCCTTTTGGAAAGGGAATATGTACCCTGTGCTTGTCTCACCATTGTATCTTGGCAGTAGATAACTTGTTTTGATTTCACAGATGGAAGTTCAAACTTTGGACTTTTCAGTTGAAACATATTAAGATTTGGGGGATGGAATGAATGCATTTATCTGTGAGAAGGACATAAACTTTGGGGGCCAGTGGTGGAATGATATAGATTGAGGTGTGTCCCCCAAGTTTTATGTATTAGAAGCTTGATCCCTACTGTGACTGTTAAAAAGGTGGGAAATCCTATTATGGTAAATGAAAGGTGGGGCCTTGAAGAGGAGATTAGATTGTGAAGACCATGTCCTAATGAATGGATTAATAATAGTGGTCATGGACATGGTTCTGAGGGCTTTAAAAGAAGAGCACATGAGAGTCTCTCTCTCTCTGCTCCACCCTTTTCTGAGACCCCTGTATTACTGTAAAGCCACAACCAAAGAAGACCCTCACCAGATGTGTTCCCTGGGCTTTGGACTTCCCAGCCTCCGAAAGGCATTCATTCTGTAAGCAATGAATATCATTTTCTTACAAATTACCTAGTTCCAGATATTTGTTACAAGCAACAGAAACAGCTATCTCACAGATCTAGAACTGTGGAACTCCAGTCCTGCTTCTAGGTTCAGGGGCTTTCATTTGCCTATGCCCTAATCTCTAAGATGTCTTCTCCGTCCCTGTCTCCTGGTTCCCCAGGAGCAGACCCTGGTAAAAAGATTTGGTACAAGTAGTTTATCTCAAGAAGTACTGACAGGGAAATGGGGAAGTGAGATAGGCAAGGGAAAGAAGCCAATCAAGTGTGTGTTACAGGGAGTTATCATGCTGGGCAACAGGGACTCAGTCCTGCTGGGGAACTTGGGGAGACAGTGAGAGTTAGCCTCAGAGTTTCCCACCCTAAGTGGTAAGGATGCTAGACTCATCCATCTCTCTTACAATTCCCATTCATTGTTAGCTGAGAGCTGATTCTGGAGAATTTGCCAACACTTCTATTTGGCCCATGCCTGGACCAAGAGAAAACCCTCAGGCAAAGTCACAGGTGCTTGCAGTAGAACGCCTTCCATGTGTACTCAAATGGTTAGGTCCAAGGGGACATGAACAGGACACAGCAGCATCTGTTATAGCCTACTTGTCCCAACTGCACCTAAGCTTTGGTATGTTATTACACAAGCATGGCTTTGTCCAACATGGAATCAAAAGACAAGCCATACATGACAGGACCCTAGAGCCCTGTATCCAGAAGTGACAAGCTCCAGAAACTTGTGATTCATGCCGGGGCTCATTCCCCCACAGTTTCAGCTATCAGGGAGTGGAATTGGGTCCATTCCACCTTTTTGCACACGGGAGATGCTATTTTGTGGAGTTAGTCATGTATGTATAAAGCTTATGGTGTTTGTTTTTAAGAAATAGCCTCACTCCCAAGGTTGTTACGAGTTTTTTTTTATCAACTCTCTTTCCCTCTTTTCTTCCACAAATGTAAACACAGCATCTAGGAATGCCACAAGACAGAGACAGTTGTGCCTTGTCAAAGCATACCGTAGTCAAAACAGCATGGACTTTGGAAAAAATCAAATCTAGATTTAACTCTAATTCTGCTTTTGTGTCTTAAAAAATCCTTCACAACCCTGAAGTCATGAAGATATACTCCAATATATTTTCTAAAATCTTTATAGTCTATCACATTTGTGTATTTAGTCCATCTAGAAGAGACTTTTGTATCTGTTTTTCCCCCCATGTGGACACACAGTTGTCCCAGCAACATTTATGAAAAAGACCATCTTTTTTTTACTGGCCTGCAGGTCACCTTGTCACATATCAAATGCCCACGTGAGTGTGAGTCTGTTTCAGGCTCTCTTCCATTCCACTGGTCTATTTGTTCATCCCAGGGGCAACACCACACTGCTTAATCAGTATGGCTTATAAGCTTTATGTCTGGTAGAACAGGTTATCCTACTTTGTTATTTTTTCTTCTAGACTGTCTCATCAGTTCTCGGCCCTTTGCATTTCCGTATGCCTTTTACAATAAGCTTGTCAAAATAATTATGGGAACTTTAGCTGCTATTGTTGAGACTATAAATCAATTTTAGAGAATTGACATGTATTCAGTATGATTTCACTTACATTAATTTTGTACGTGTGTGTGTCTGGCCAGTACAGGGATCCAAACCCTGGTTCTTAATGTCATAACACCTTGATCTTAGTGTTATAACACCATGCATTAACTGGCCAGCCCTAAATAAAGTTAAAAACCAACACAAAGTAGTTTATTCTTTTTACGGATTGATATATTTTAAATATAGCAAGGAATCGATTACCACAAAAATCAGTGGAATGGTTACCTCTAAGGGAAAAGTAGGCATCGTGATTGAAAAGGGTTATGTAAGGAGCCTTTGTTTTATTTCTTGACCTAATTGTAACTATATGGATGCCTGCCTTGTAAGTATTTATTAAAATGTGTATTTACATGTTATTTAATTTTCATATGTGTATTTCAGAATCAAATACTTTAAAAATTCTGACTCTGCCTCTTGCTAGTTGCTACATTAGGCTTTGTTATGTTAGCCTCTCTCTCTTTCCCTCTTTCTCTCGCCCTCTCTCTTAGCCTCAGCTTTCCCATTTGTAAAATGGAGCTAATACATAGATTTGCATCATAGATTTGTCTCCTCATACAACATTGCAAACAGCATGTGGTACAGTAGTTAGCACTTGATAGGTAATCAAAAAATGCTGATTTTCCTCTCCAAAATCTCTAGCAGGGTCAAAGCTGGAGATGAGAGGACAGCCTCTATTAGGGCTACCTACTCAGCAGTCCTCTGCATGCAGTCTTGGACTTAGACTCTTTACAAAATCAGTGCTGACTGGACAGTGAGGTTATCTCCTGCTCTTTCTGGCAGTCATGACATCTGTCAGTTTCATCACCTTAGGTGTAGGGCAAAGTGAAGCTTGTTCAATATGCTTATCTCTATACCAGCCTCTGCCAGAGTCACCAATTGGCAAAGGGTTTTCTCACCACCCCTTTCACTTTGTCCTTGGGTCCAGAGAGGTGAGCCTGTAGCCTTTGATTCCTACCGGTAAGCACAGCCAGGTTATAAGGGTGGTAGAGTTTCTTTAGGAATTTGTCCTGGGCCGACCCCGTGGCGCACTCAGGAGAAATGTTCTTGAATGGTCCTCTTAGATTTAGAGATTCCACATGTCCACAATTACCCTACCCTCTCCTGATGATTTTTCCACCATTACTAACTTTTTTAGGCTGTTCCCTTGGAGATTTCTGGCATAAGAAATGTCGGTTTTTAAGTCCTTAGACATTGAAAAAATTGTGATGAAGGCAGTATATAGTTTGGACCCTATATAAGGATGGCCGGTGCGCTCACTGGCTGAGTGCGGTGCGGCCGGTCACACAAAGACAAAAAAAAAAAAAATTTTGTCCTGAATTGAGGTCCTTTTAAATGAATGCCATGGAGCACTTGTGTTATATATATGTCCTTTTTAGACCTTCTGAGTTAGAGACCAAGGTTGGTCCCTTAATAATGAAAACTAAAACAATAATAGTTAAGATATCTTGAGTAATTACTAAATGTGCCAAGTATGTTGCTAAGCATTTGTATATTATTTTGTTTAAGCCTCACATGATAATAAGTTTTGTTTTTACCTGCCATTGTACAGATAAGTCAACGAGGCCTTAGAGAAGTTATGACTTGCCCAGTGTTTTCCCAGTGTTCCCCAACTAGTAAATTGTGGAGACGTTGGCTATATATCTAAATGCGTGTAATGACAAGTCATGGATTGAAATGGTGGATACACACACACACGTGCACATATAAACCAGCACATGTGCCATGTCTCCTGTTGCTGCAGTGGGTGACTGTCACAATAACAGTGTGTTCCCCAACCTGTGTCATTTACCTATGGATAGTGGCCTCGTATCAGAGAATTGATGAGGATCCATGCTGCTTCCTCTTGATCAACGAGCGTTAATTTATCATGGTAAAATGAGATGATGGAGGAGGAAGAGCACACACCTTACAGACCCACTTATCACAAGTGCATCTTGTAGCTGAATTGTTCCACTCTCTGAAAGAAATAAAATTACAAACTGCACACAAAATTAGCTGCTAGTTGAGCCTTAAAGGGAGTATTTGTCTGTGAGGTCACAAGAGATGCCTGACCCAAGACTATTAAGATCCTCTGAAGCAAAATACGGAATTCAAACTAAGAGCGGTTTGAGTCTCTTTGTTTAGCCAGAAATTTAACACAGAAACTTGGGAGCACTAAGGAAGCAAAATGCCCTGTTCCTAGAGGAGCAGAGAATTCTGTCCACCAGAAACAGAGCAGTGACACTGTTGTGCAAACAGAAGCGGGAAAATGAAGTCAGGAGGAAGAGTCTGAGGGCTTGGTGGCTCTTCATTGCAGCCCTTTCTGAAGCTCCCTGCATGCCTGTCCTGGAGGCCCCATCACATCCTGTCATCCTTTTAATTTGTATTGGGTTGGTTGGGTTTTGTCACAAACTAGTTTGAGTGTAAAGAGGGGGTTAAAAGGAAAATTCCCCCCTCCTTCTACAGTAAAGCTGAGAGAGTACTTCTTTGCCACTCCTTCCAGTGGAGCCATCAAGCTTCCCTCAGTGTCTGTCTCAGCTACAGCTCTTCATGCCCCATTCTAAGCTTCCCATTTCAAGCTCCACCTGTGCTCTTTGATGTCACTTACTAACCTGTCTCACCTGTACCATCATACAGCCCTGACTCCAACCTCATCACATGGTACCCATTTTTATAATAAATAGGATGGATACCAGAACCTGTCCCACTGAAAAACAACCAGGACAGTACAATACTCTAAATGCCTAGAGGTGGGCATGACATAGCCACAGGCCATTTTCCAAAAAAGAGTTAAAGGCTCAAGTACGTCATTGGATGCAAAGCAGAGGCAGAGAATGAAGGAAATGTAGACCAGATGCACATTGCAATCTCCTGGGGAATTTTAAAAATCATGATCCCATGGTTCCAGCCCCAGAGATGCTGATGAAATTGGTCTGGCGCCCCAGCATCAGGAATTTTAAAACGACCCAATTCCCCCAGTGATTCTAATGAGCCGTGAAGGCTGAGAACCACTGATGTAAAGAAAAAACATTGTTGGTAAGAAGCTGGGCAGATTTTAGGAAAAAATAAAGGTGATGAGAATTATGTTGACTAAACCTTTTACCCTCCACAGCACCTAGTTTCAAGTAATGACCATTGATTGAGCACCTGCCGTGCGCCAGAAACTCTGCTCTACATTTATTATCTTCCTTCCCCACAGTGACACTGGAGGGTTTTTAGCTAAGGAAGCTAAAACTCAGGGAGGTGAAGCAACTCCACTGAAGACAAACAACTCAACAACTCCTCAGGCACAGAGTTTGTATCTTTCCTGATCCGCCTGTAGTTCTCAGACTTCCGCCTGCATCAGAACCACCAGGGGCAAGTGCCAACAATCTGTTCCTTGTCTCCATCACACAGGGATTAAATTCAGGAGGTTTAGACTGGTTCCCGAGTCTTCCTCCTGAGCACCCCAGGTTAGTCTGATGCAGGTGGTTCATGGACAACTTTTTGAGAGTTTCCTGACTCTGCTCCAAATATAGTAGATACTAATGAAAGATAAGCAGAGGAGGAGAGGGGAGGGGAGGGAGACTTGGGAGACTTGGAACTTGGCTACAGCAATAGCTGAGACAACTTTGACACAATAGTCAAAATATTAAAGGATACACTTCACATATCTGTGAGGCTTGTTTGTCGACTCTTCTTCCAATGCAATGTCAAAGCTAAAATGAAAAATCCTGAAGGTCTGGCATTTAGAGGCAGAGAAACAGCAAAGCCAGAAGTTGGAAGCAGATGAGGTGGCTATATTTTTCTGCAGAGACACCAGGATGGCTCAGATAACAACAACAGAGGCATCCAGCTTCAAAGCCAGGTTTCTTGAGCACAAAAGTGCTTTCTTTTCACACACCTATCCTATTTAGCTTGGTTTTGACACCCATGAATAAAAACATCCATTAACACGTAAAATGGCAGAGAATCAAGCCTGCAATTCCAGCTGGCATTTCAGCTCTGCCTAAATAAATAGTACCGTTGAGCAGGAAGGATCCCATACTTAAAGGTCATAGGTAAAGTGGCAAGAACAAATTAGATTTGGAGATTAAATGATTAAATGTTTTCCTGCATAAGCAGGAGAGAATCACTCTAAATTAGATACTGTTGCCCCCCAAATTTCTGTATTGAAAAAATAATTTCCAAGCTCCAGTGGCACACAATATTTTATCCAACCACATTTTGGCCAATAAAGGAATCTGGACAGTCCCTCAGAGTCTGCTCACTGCCAAGGGCAGAATTACATTGTAGTATTGACAGGGGGCCAAGCCACATCTCTTCCTGCTTCTCCCTCCTCTCCAGTTCTCTACCACCACCATAAATTGCCTGTCACACTGAATGAAAACAGCTGAGCAGGGACCCAGAGAGAGAACTTCAGTGAACATTTCCTCTTAGAACAAAACATACTTGGACGTAACAAGCCTATCATGGACTTTCAATACGTTTTTGTTGAATGAATGAACAAACGAATGAATGAATAATGAAAGAATGTTTTAACTCCAAGACAGCCTGGGAGTCAAAGTAAACAATGTTGTATGATAGGGAAAAAAGACAAACGCTTGGCATTGACTAGAAATACTATAGTAGTTGCTCAATAAATGATTGTTAAATGCCAGGGGGCAAAGTAGTGTTTGAGACACTGATGTAGGTGAAGCATATTTATTCAAAACCCCAGGGTAACGTTTCCAACATTTGCCTACTACCAAGAAGTGCCTGGTGTTCTTATTAAAACCCAAATCCCTAGATTTCTGCCATGGGGATTCTATTTCTGCAGGTCTGTGGCAAAGTCTGAAACTCTCTATTTGCAAAATTCCTAAACATCCTAGGGCTAAGGTGTTAAGGTAGTTAGCTGTTTTTCTTCAGTTTAATGGAATTTGACCTATTCATCCATTCATTAAACAAACATTTATTGCCAAAAAAGACTTTTATTAAGTTTCTACTGTATACCATGTACAGAGTTAGGCACTCGGCATACAGCATGATCAAGAAAGACAAGGACCCTGTCCTTATGGGGCTTACCTGGGTAAGATTTGAAGCTTGTTGGTAGGATCAAGATAACGACTCAGGGCTGGCCCATGGCTCACTTGGGAGTGTGCGGTGCTGATAACAGTAAGGCCACAGGTCCGGATCCCTATATAGGGATGGCCGGTTAGCTCACTGGGTGAGCGTGGTGCTGACAACACCAAGTCAAGGGTTAAGATCCCCTTATTGGTCATCTTTAAAAAAAAAAAAAAAAAGATAACAACTCATTAGCATCTGAGACCAACACAAAGAAAAACCAACTTTCTATATAAAGTTCCTGGAGTGGTAGATGAGAAAGGAGAGAGGATGCACAGAATGAAACATCTCTAAAAAGGATTAAAACTCAAAGTTGAGGAAGATGCTGGAATGTGTGCCAATGCCTATTTTCTTATCATCACCAGCCCCGTGGGTGGTGTGGCCTGACCCGAGGAGGGAAGCTTTCCTGTGGTTTGCTCAGCGTCACTTCAGTGACAAGAGGTAACAATGGGGCCAGGGCCAATGCTCCCACCTGACATCAGAACAAGAATGTGTCTTTCCCTGGGACCTATGGAACTTGACTTACAAGAGTTTCCAGAAAATATGTGTAATTACTGCAACAGATGAGTGAAGCTTTCATTGCAGTCTGAAGAGCATTTGCTGTGAAAGTCTCCTCGGGGAGGCAGTTGAGAGCCTGGGGCTGGGAGTGTTTCCATCTTTATCACCAGTAGAAAGGAGATGGTTACAGTAGATAGAGTGCAAAAAAGCACTGGTTCTGGAGTGAGGGAGAAGGAATTGGAATCCTGGCTTCTCCACTAATTTATGGTATTAGTCAAGGTAAGTCCGTGAGCTTCAGTTTTCTTGTCCCTCAGGGTCATTGGGGGCACTGAATGACAAAATACATATAAAGTGCTTAGCCGAATTACTGGACCATCATCTTAGGCAATCAATGAGTCACTGCTATTATTATTTTCATAGATGTGCAGAAAAGGGTAGCAAAGATCTAGATCTAGGTGTACATACCTGTATCTGTGGATATCGGTTTCCACATGGCCGTCATCTTGAGTTTCCTACCTATGGAAGCTTGGAGTTTCCACACTTACCTTCCAGCTTTTCTGTATACAAGATACTCATTAAACACTTTTCTCATTCAGAGTGTGAGGGTGAGAGCACAGTAGGTTTAACACCATCAAAGGAGGGTCCCGAGGAAAGACATAGCTGAAGACGCGTTTCCAGGGATTTCATTTTTGCCTCTAATCCCTGCCAAGTGAGACTTGTGACTGGGATGCAAATTTTGAATACAGGTGATAAAGATTAAATTATTAACATAGTGATTCTCTAGCTACAGAGAGAATGGGCAGGGGGTTGAGGGTGTTGTGGATCACAGAACTTAAACTTCGAGAAAAAGATGGTTTCAGTGGGTGAAAGAAATCCCTAAGGAACTGGGGACAGGAGGAAAGCAATGGGAATCTGGGGCAAGGGGATTCTCGAAGGATGGAAAGGAAGAAAAGACCATGAAAGAGAGGGCAGAATGCCTCGCTGAGGTCTCTGAGTACTTTGAGCATTGCCTGGACCTCACCCTAACACGGAACCCTGCTGGGTCATTTATTTACTGGTTCGTTTATTCATTGAGTCAACAGATATTTATTATGCATCTATTATGTAGCTTCTCCTCATAGCAGCTATATGAGGATACTTCAAAAAGTTCACGGAAAGACTCATACCATCTTTTAATTCTATTTTTCCATGAACTTTGTGAAGTACCCTCATCTAATAAATTACTGAACTGGATTATCAGGCTGCTCCATGTAATAGCAGACTTTGGATGGGTTACTTTACTTCCAAGCCTTAATTTTCGAACCAGTAAAATGAATGTCATAGTAGTACTCACCTCATAGACGTGTGGTGGGATTGAATTAGTGCATGTCAAGTGCTAAGAAGAGTGCCCGCCAATGGGGACTTCTCAGCAAATGTCAGCTTCTGCTCATTCCTAACACAGGCCATTTGGTGTCAAACTAAAAATGCTATTTTTAGGAGATTTTCAGTTCTTTCCACCACACTTCTTCCCCCACACAAGCACACTTCAGTGCAAGATCACGTGATTTTCAGTCAGCCCAGCTTTCCTGGACTTCAAAAGTTCAGGTTTTTCCTTTTCCTTCCCTGGCATGCCTCACTCATTCTCATTCCTTTCAGTCATTTTAGCAGCACTAGAATTCCTGGTTTTGCTCAGAGTATTCATTCTATTCCCATACTCCTTGCTCCCTGTACAGTAATGGGTCCTCGCTTGCCTAACGCCATGACTGGAGATAGTTTAAAAAGCCCAAATAGAAAGTGTGCACTAGGTGTTATTTTCTTTTCCCTTTACCCTCATTATTTCTTCTAATGGGACTTTCTGTCCTGGAAATCTATGATACACATTAAAAATGACTGGTTCATCTTCAGGTGATTAATAGACTTTAATTTATTCTTGTGCCTCCAAACTGATGACTCTCACAGGACTCAACACAAGATTTACTTGTACTTGAGCTATGTCTACAATTTTCTTCAAATCTTCCTGTCTCCATTTGCCCACTGTAGAGAATGGAAATCTCATCAAATTCCTGCTGACCTCACAAGGGTATTATAAAGGTTAATGAGGCAATTTCCCAGCAGTTCTTTGAGTGCTGAGAGTATGTGAATATTATTATTGCAAGATTACTGAGGCCCTTCAGTGCTTATAAAATAGCAGGCATTCCCCTCAGCCTATGAGATAAGAATTCTTAATTTTAATTTTTTTGATGTTGAGGGATTTGGTTTCTTTCATCTCTGGAGTTTTGTTAAGCATTTTGTTGATATTTTATGTGATGGAATTCTGAAAGTCTTCTGTCAATTAGAACATATAAATAGAAATATCACATGTATTTATATGTGTGTGTAAATACTTACATATCACATCAATTATTTTATATATAATACTAAAATATCCTTCCAGATAAAAGTTTCTCCAAGAATTGAAGATTTGAGAGAAGAGCACTTAACCATCACTACACCCTTAATCCAATACTTGAATTGTCTCTGAGACATCCCCAACAAATGTCATCCTATCATGCTTACATCTCTCCATTGACAACTTGTTCCATTTTTGTAAACTTTCGAACATTTAGGGACTTGCTCCTTTTGCTAGGAAAGGACTGTGTCTTGTTGTGTCCTCTCTCCTGAGCTGTCCGACTCTCCCTCCATCCTCACTAAGTGGACAATCTTGCTTCCTGCTTTGCTGAGGAAATTGGAGCAATCACAAGGGAACTTCCACAGTCTCCCATCACTGTATATTCTGCTCCTTCTCCTCTTTCTGCGGATGGATGACCTGTCTGTGCTCCTAGCTAAGGCCGTCCTCTCTCTCCTCCTTTAGGACATCGCACTGGCATTCTCCCCTGTCACTTGCATCATCCATTTTTCTCTCCTTACTGAATTATTCCTACCAGCATTCAAGCATATTGTTAAGTTGCCCACCTAAAAGTAACTTTTTAAATCCCTCTTGTCCCACTAGTTAATACTGATTTCTCCCTATCTCTTTTCAGCAAAAGTCCTTGAAAGGATTGCAGATACCCACCAACCTGATCTCTCTCCTCCCATTCTGCACAAACGCATCATATTCAAGTTTCTGCCTCCACCACTTCTCTGAAACTGCTCTTCTCAAGGTCACCAGTGACCCCTGCATTGCTAAACCTAATGGTCCGTTCCAGTCCTCACCAGACTTGACCTAGCAGGGGCAATTGACACAGCGGATCACTCTCTCTTCCTTAAATGCTTTCTTCATTTGGCTTCCAGACGTTGCACTAGCCTGGTTTTCTTCCTACTTTGCTAGCTGTTTATTTTTAGTCTCCCTTGTTCATTCTACCTTCAAAATATATCACTTCTAGCCCCACCCTCACTGCCTTCTTTAATTTCCTGTCATCTCTCACCTACATTATTGCAATTAGCCTCATAACTGATCTCTCTGCTGCTGCTCTTATGGGATATTCTCATCATAGCAGCCAAATTGATGCTGTTAAAATATAAGTCAAGCTGAATTATTCTTCTGCTCAAAACACTCCAATGGCCTCCCATCCCATTTAAAGTAAAAGCCCAAGTTACTGCTATGTCCCACCAGGTCCAATATGCTGTGTAATCTTTCTAACCTCTTCTCTCTTACTACTCTCCCCCTTGTTCAGTCAAGTCCAGCTATGCCAGCCTCGTCACTGGTCCTGGAATTCACCAGGCTCACTTCAACCTCAGGGCCTTTGCACTTGCTCGTCTTCCTGCCCTTTCCCCAGACGGCCCCATGGCGAGCTCCCTCACGTCCTTCATTTCCATACTCACGAGGTACCTTCTCAGTAAGGGCTTTGTGGGCCATCCTATCAAACATTGTATACCCACCCTCTCCTCCAATTCATATCCCCTCTTTTTACTTTTGTTCTTCCTTAGCATTTCTCATATCTACACATACTTCACTCATTCACTTACTATCTGTCTTCCACACCAGAATGTAAGCTCCATGAAGATAAGAATTTTTCGTCAATTTTGTTCACTCTTTTATCCAGTCCCTAAAACTTGGTCTGGAAAAGAATAAGTACTTGATATAAATATTTGTTAAATAAGTAAAACAAATAGATAAATTGGTTTATTGCAATTGGCATATTGTTAAGAAAGTGAAATCCAAATACTGGTATCAAACACCTCCTTGGTATGGACTAGGACATCCATGTGCCCTGTTCATTTCTGGTGTCACTGAAGCACCTGGCAGGGTCACCTTAACCCCAGCTCCACAGCACCATGCAGTGATGACGTCCTTCCCTGCAGTAGCTTAGCACGTTCCCAGAGAGGACTGGCTCCCCACCAGGAGTTTGTTAATCTCATTGCAGTTAACTAATCAAGAGAAGCAAACAGGATTTTGTCCTTTTTCAATATTCAGCTAGGTTATCAGGTCTCAATCTTATTGGCTTTTGCCTCTTTGTTTTTTTGTTCCCAAGTCCAACTGGTGAGGATTTCTATTCACATAATTAAATTCTCAAGGAACTTGCTGTATTATGATTTTCTGCTTCTATAATTTGGCTCTCAGTGTCAGCCTGAGCATAAACATTTAAGTAAGATATCATCCATCATTCAACAAACATTTATAGAGCTTCAAGGTTCCAGGCACAGTATAATGGATGCAAAAATAAGGCTTGGTCCTTGCCTTTGAGGAGATCAAAGTCTAGAGGGGGAGGGAGATGGGTAGCCTGATTCAACACAGCATTATAAGCCCAGCGATGGACAAGCGGTTATGGGAACGCTGAGCAGAGAGCAATGAAGTCTGCAGGAAGAAATTAGTTTTGAAGGATAAGGTGCTTTATGAAAAGAGGAGTGCAATCTAGTCAGATTAACTACACAAGTCTCTCCCCACCCTTAGTGTCCCCTGCTTCACCCAATGCAGAATAAAACAAGAGTCACCTTCTGCTTGTCTTGATGTTGAAGAGTGCTTCAGAGCTCCAGTTACAAATAATTTCTTTCTTTTACATAATTTTACGTATTCCATATTCATGGCATTTGGTCTATCTACAGGAATTCCCCTCTGTGGTGATCTGCCTGAATAAAGTAATACAAGGTGCCTATTTGGTAGGTTTTCCACTTTGAACTCACAGACTCAGAAAGGGGCCAGTGTCAATGGCAGGCCATATGGACTGTCCAGTACACACAGTTTCAAACTCTTTGGTTTCTTTCAGTTCATCCATGAAAAACATAATCCTTGAGAAATGTCACATAGAGGAAAGTATGAGCGCTGTGAACATGTGAAGTAGGCAAAGTTGCTTATCTTTTTCAGTTTTAACTTCTTAAGACCTGGGCTTAAAATGCCCAACTTACAGAACTGTCTGAAGGACTTAAAAGTGCTGTACCCAAGGCCACAAACATAGTCACAATTTGATGTGTTCATTCCCATCCTCTGAAGCATACAATTATGCATGTCAAATCTTTAAATTAGGTCAGTTCCTCCTTAGCTAAACCATGGTCTGGCCACTCCTATGAGCCTAGATTAGGGGGAGAAACAATAACACCTAATGTTTGTTGAAAGCTTTACCTGCATCAACTCCTTTAATCACTGTATCCTTACCCTGATTCATTTTCCTTCATAACACGTGTCTACCTGACATTGCATATTTATTTGTTCAGATATGTCTCCCCTTCTGGAATACAGTCTCCATGAGGACAAGAATTTATATTGTGCACTGTTCTATTACCAGCATCTTGGAAGAATTCTTGACAACTAGTAGCATTCTTTAAATATCTGTCTAATAAGTAAATTTAATTCCCCAACAACCTATGATCCAGATATTATGATTACTCCTCATTTCAGGGAAGAAAACTGAGCACTGAGTGGTCAAGAAAATTGCCCAGTTCACACAGTGAGTAGGTGGTAGAGGCCAGATTAAACCCCAGACTGACGCCAGCATGCCTGTGCTTGCTACTGTGCTCCACAGCCTCTTAGGATACTGCCCAGGTGCTCTGGAAAGAAAGCCTTCTGTTCAGCCCCTGCCTATTTGAAGCACACCTCAGACCTGGTTTTAAAAAACAAAAAATGAAAGGACTGTTCTCTCTGAAACTGATGCTATCTATGGTCACCAGCAACACAATTTTACACCCCCTTGCTACAAGGGGAAGTAGCATGGCAGTCACTGTGTCCACAACTTACTGGTCAGGGGCCCTTGTCAGTTTCAGAGACCCAAACTACCACCACAGGCCTGGAACCTCAGCTAAAATGATGAAATACCAGCATCTCAGAAAGACAATGTGAATGATCCTTCATGGTGGTTGCCCAGTGGTGCCGTGATCTGAACTATTATCCAAAGAGAGCCCTTTTGATAGCCGATTCATAGTTTTCCAAAAGATGAACCATCAGCTCTTCATAAACAATAAGGAAAATCACGGCCCACATTGATGGAATGTGGCTCACATTCCTGAGCGAGGAATGGCAGGGTCACTTGACTTGCAGCCTGTTGGAACTGTCACACCAATACTGTCTCAGAGGAAAAACCCTCAGTTATATCCAAGTGAACCCAAAACCTTCAAAGAGCAGAAGTGGCTGGAGGCAAAAGAAGTATTAAGGTTGGGCAGTAATCATTTTTGTTAGAGTAAACATGCCAAGAGAATAGTGATAGAATGTAAATAGGATCAGAATTATAGCATTTGAGCTGGACTCATATGACTTTCCTTTCATAACAATTAAGAAACATGACTGGTATGTTACAGTCATGCTGAATGACAATATGGAATGTTGAATGAATATTGCAGTTTTGTCCTAATAGCTATATTCTAGTAAATGTATTTATTCAATAATATTTGAATTCAATTTATTTATTCAAAAATTTATTTATTTTACAAATAAATATATTTGTTTACAGATAAATATGTATCTCATTATTCTGAGATTTACTGCAAGTTAATTGAATGTGGGAGCAGGGGAGTAGGGGTGAGCATGGGTTAAACAAAATTGTCCATAAATCGATAACAGGTGTTGCTAAGCAACGGGTGAGATGAGGTTTGTTATATTATTCACTCTGCTTTTGCCCATGTTTAAAATTTCCATAATAAAAGTGAAAAGATAAGCAAATAATAAAAACAACCTTCAACCAAGATTTATTGAACCACCGCAATGTACACGGCACTCTGCAGTGTACAACGGAGTGTACAAGACCAGGTCCTGCCTTCGAGGAGCTTGAAGTCCTGGTAAGAAGAATACAGTAAGAATGCACTCAACCCAACCTACTGAAATTTAAAGTGACTGTTAGTACCTTACAAGAGGAAGAGGGAAAACCCAAGGAGGCTCAAGTTCCAGTCTCCTGGTTAGCACTGTGCTGATTGAAACAACCCTGTAATTAAGATTCGCAGTACTGTTTCAATGTAACTTACAATGCCCATGATACTAGTCACATAGAATAAATATCCGTCATCTTACATGTTGTGGGATATGGAGGCAAGGTAGAGAAGCACGTTTTCTTCCTGAACATAGCTATGTGTTTCCTGGGCATAGCTATACTCAAGCATACTATTTTAAATGAAATGCAAAGATTTGGCTGGGAAAAAAGCTGGGGGTTGTCATGATGGACATAGTAAGTACAGACAGGATAGGCTCAGATAGAGAAGATTTTACAAAGGTTATACCTGAGATTGAAAAAGGAGATTGAGGGCCGGCCCGTGGCTCACTCGGGAGAGTGCGGTGCTGATAACACCAAGGCCCCATATAGGGATGGCCGGTTCGCTCACTGGCTGAGCGTGGTGCTGACAACACCAAGTCAAGGGTTAAGATCCCCTTACCGGTCATCTTTAAAAAAAAAGTAAAAAAAAAAAAAAAAAAAAGAAAAAAAAAAGAAAAAGGAGATTGAAATGTTGGAACAAAGCTGGGTCATTTGCAGAAATTCAACAAATTTTTACAAGGCTTTCAAAAAGATGTATGCTTTATAACTATATATTACTGACTATTGCTAAATGTGAATGTCATTAACTATTTTATAAATAGTTTACATGACAAGAGATACAGCCAGAAAATTAAAAACATAAATAAATAACCATATAGGGAGGTGTAGTCATTTGATATAAACCTGATCTCATTTAAATAAATAAAAAGACAACAGATGTGAAACTACCTAAGCAGCTGAACTAATTCATTTTACATATTGAAGAACAATGTTAGATGATAAAATATACAATGAAACTGTGCCCGCAATATCAATAAAATAATATATACCATAAGAAGCAATCCACTTAATTATGGCACACTTAAAATGCCTTACCAGCTACATATGTTGGGAAGGCAGCTCGGCATGGGCCCTGTGCATCCCTGAACCTTTGTGCTGGGTAAGTAAAGCATGCAAGGTCATAACTGCTCTCTACCCAGGTCATTTAAGTTGTGCTTGCAGCGAGCAACTTTGAGGAAAGAGCTAACGTCTCCCTCCAGACAAAGCAGGTCTGCTTACCACTTACTATGAAAGCGGTGCATTCCCCAAGCTCAGTGTTCCCTAGCTGCCATGCAAACCATGGCATCCACATAGACCTTTCTGCATTGCCCCCATGGAATTTGGAGGGTGCTGGAAAACTGATGCCAACATAAAATTCACTTTGCTTGCTCTGCTGTGAGTAATAAAGTCCTTTGTCTCTCACCCAGATGTCTTATGTCTTCTACCAGTATCCATGAAACAGTAATAGGCTAGCTTATTAGTTTGCAAAAAATTGCAGACCTCGACACTACTAGCATCAAAAGAACTGAGCCAGGTTATAAAATACACTAAAGAACAAACCGTGACAAGTCAGTGGCTCTAACAATTTACTAAATGTTTATTGACTCAAACGACATAGATGACAGACATGTTAGTCAAGCATTTATTTTACCATATGAAGTAACATCTTACGTGACATAAACATTTCAGATGAAGAAGCCTTTTTCCAGCAATGTGTATGCCGCACAACTGGTTTTTATGTAGCTGAATGTGTGCATAGTCCTGACCTCTGTTGTCAATTATTTGTTAAATATTCATTAATCAACTATGTGCCAAATGTGGCAGCTTGGTTGAAAATGAACATAATTACATCTTACATTGTGACTGAGTGAGTCAGCCAATGATGCACCAAAGATGCCTGAAGAGGGGCAGTTATTAGAAGTTTGGGGAAGTTTCCCAGATCACCTGGTGTACCTCAGAAGATCCAACTGACAAAATTACCTCTATGGTTCTGTCCTTCAGCTTTACAAGATCAGAAGTACAATTTTGTGTGTACTTTGAATTAATCAGTCTCAAGGATGTGACTAAATTTATAAGATTTAATTTGTAAATCCCTATCCCAATTTATTGGACAAGTGACTAACACAGTGTTTGTCACACCCAAGGCCCTGTCTGAGGTGCCCTCATGACCAGCCACCTCCAGACATAACTAATTGGATCAGAAGTGAGCATCGAATGTGAGGTCCACCAAAGCACAAGTCCTGGCTTGAAAAGACAAACTGGAGAAATTAGAAATATCAATATAATGAGTCTGTAGCAAATGAAGCTGAAGCGAAAAATATGCACAGAGAGAAATTATAAGAACCTCAGGGGTCATCAGGTGTAGAGATTAAATCGGGGATATAAGAAGCCTAGGTAAGTTCAAATTATAAAGAGGAAGAAACTATGAATAAGAAAGTTATCAGATAGGGAAGATACTCAGTAAGAAAAAATAATGCCAGATGGCCTGGGGTGCTCATAGAGAATCAGCAAATTCTTGTATTTTCCTGAAGGGTTTTATGCAGCCATTCATTTAATAATTGTGAGTATGTATTATGTCCCAGGCACTGCTCTGTCTTGCCTTCATGTAGCTTATATGCTAATATAGATAAATAAAATAAATGAGTCAATTATATAGTTTGTTAGGCCGTGTTAAGTGCTATGGAGAAAAATTAAGCAAGGTGAAAGCTGTCACTTTAAACACGGGAGGAAGGGAAGGCTTCACCGGAAAACAACCTTTTAATAAGGACTTGCAAGAGGTAAGGGAGTGAGCCACCTGGGTAGAGACAGAGCAAGTGCAAATGCCCTGAGGCAGGGTGTGATTGGTGTGGACTGTACGGAAGACAGTGTGGACAGAATGAAGTAGACTAGAGGACTAGGAGATGAGATCAAAGACGGAGAAAGAGACTATGTACAGGATCTTTTGAGCCACCATTAGGACTTAGGCTTTTACCCTAAGGATTTTATCTGAAGGATTTTAATCAGAGAAGTAAAATTTTAGTCAGTCAAATCAGGAGATGGCTTTGGTGAATAGAGCCACAACAGTGGGAATTCAGTGATCCTGAAGATGTCTCTCAAATAAGAGTTTGAGGCTCTTTTCTCCTTTATTGAAATCATCTTGCCAAACAGGTCTACTGGCCAAAATCTCCTCCTAGCCTGAACATTGTAGAAGAAACCTTGGTTTGGGGGATTTTCTTTTTCATGGCCCAGGCTGATCCACCCCGTGTAGCCCCTTTCCACCTGGAGACAAACCACAGGCCTAGTGAACACG
The DNA here is from genome assembly GCF_027409185.1 of Cynocephalus volans. Classification (NCBI taxonomy): domain Eukaryota; kingdom Metazoa; phylum Chordata; class Mammalia; order Dermoptera; family Cynocephalidae; genus Cynocephalus; species Cynocephalus volans. Next base: position 94,858,385 of record NC_084468.1, on the reverse strand, counting down.
TCTCCTGGGATCACACGCCGGCCACACACCAGACCAGGTTGGTGTTCCCAAACTTTCAGTTCTACACTAAAGTTTTTGACTTATAATCCAAGATGACTAATCGTCTCTATTACGGAATCTTTTACAAGTTTAATAAGGGGTCTTTCATTCCCCATTTTTCTAAGTTCATGGTAGCTCACCTCATTGCTGAAGCCATGAACCACATACATGAGCAAATTCCTTGATTTACCCTCTTCTCATGAGTTTAGTAAGATATAATGTAGAAGCTGCATTATGAAAAGGAGGTAAGGTATGTACATATAAACTTGTACATGCAATTTGGGTAGAATTAAACTAATATGCGTTCAAAGAAAAATTGTATGAAAACACACTTTTCTAAGTTCCAGTGAAAAAAGGCCATGTTAAATATCCGTAATTAGTAATAAGTAGAACAATGTACATGTACTTTGTAAACTTTAAAGCATTCCCCAAAAGTTATTTCTACTCAGGTCTCCAAACATATATCAAGATATATGGAAGATAAATATATATATCATATTATATGCTAAGCACTGTGAACATTTCTCGGATGCAAAGATGAGTGAGACTAGACTGATAAAACATAATAAGTGCTACAGGAGGTGAATATGAATATATTGCTAGAGATATGGTGGTGAAAACTTTGTAAAGAAACAATAAGAAACAGAATCAGACTCTGAACTTAACCACTTCCCAATCTAGTTGACTCTTTTTTTTATAAATATTAAAAAGATTCCTATTCCTTTAGGGCCAAGAAAGGACACATTACTGGAAGACTTCATTGTGGCTAAGAACAGAGGCTCTGGATCCAGACTGTAGGCTTGCCACCTGGTATCTGTGCAATCTTTGGCAAGTGACTTAACCTCTCTGAACCTCAGTTTTCTCATCTACAAAATGGGCTTAATAGTACCATCTCATAGCTTTTTTGTGTGGATGCAGTGAGTTAATATTTGAAAAGTGCTTGAAGCAATGACTGCTATCTAGTAGGCTCTCAACGAGTGTTAACTATTTTTATTACCTATATTTCCTTGAACAACAAAGCTTTTCAACAATGAAAGAAAATCCACTCAAGGAAAAGAATTAAGTGTTTAAAGGGTTAAAAGTTCCAGAGAGTGCTGTACTAAGACTAGTGAATTAGCACTTTCTTCTTCCTTGTTTACCCATATCTGTTCAGAAACACTGATTAACATGCCCAGAAAAAGAGGTCCAGAATGAATGAATGACAATGAAAACAACCACTCTTCTTGAGGCAATTTCCTTATTCAAGTTTTACTTTAATAACAACCAGGTTATGTGACATTTTCACGGCTGAGATTAGGAGTAGAGGGGAAAAAAGCAGATCTGCCTGCTCATGCTAGACCCAAAAGACCCAGTCATCCAGCTGGTATTCAGCCTTTTCTGGTACATCTGTTTACTCTTCTCAAAGTGCTGACCAGGCATGGCACATGGGGAGTGGATACCAAACCATGTCCTCCAGGCGTGTGACATGTTGTGATGACCTGCACAGGTTGCTCAACCTCTGGATACCTCAGTAAAGAGGCATTTACACCTAGGAGAAAAAACAACTTTTCCAAAAGGACACATGGCCATGTTTATATAATTAGTGGAAGAACTAGTAGTTTGTCCTGGCCTACCTCTGGGAGGTTCTTTAAACGTTTGATGAATCTTTCATTTGATCGTTGACGCAGTTTGAAATGGTATTGCCAGTTGCAGTGCAACTCCTATCTTGAGACATCTATTACTTAGAAATGTTAAAGTACAATATAGTCACCACCCTGTAACTGGATGTGGCTGTTTATAAAATAGTAATAATTAATATTGGAAACCTTTAAGAGAGCTTTGAGAGAAGCAAAGAGAAAACAAAGTTCCAGAAATATCTGGATTTTTCTACTCCCTGTTTTGAAGCATCATTTAATTAGCACCTAGAAAAGAAATGGTATTACTATCCATTTATAGATAAAAGGTATTAACTATTAAAAATTCATGCATAGTTTGAAAATGTTATGGAACTTTCTAAGACTTCTGTATCCTGTTTATGATCATGACAGCCTTAATAAGATACATTTTCCAGCTACTGAGTTCCTGGGAGGTTTTTGAAGACCACAGAAGATCAGACATCTCGGCTTCTTCACAAAGGAGTCATGGACTTCTAAGGCCACTTAACCCCAGGCCTCAAATCAGGGCAGTTAGTGTTAGGAAACATCTCGGTGATCATCTTAATCGAATTTTCCACAGGGAGAAGTTTTGTCTCAGTAAAATGGTGTGTTCCTTTGAAACTTTTACCACATGTAAAAAAATAACTTGAGACAGGCCTAAGAATATAATCATATAAATCTGAAGCAGCAACAGGATTATGCTTAGGCCATGCCTGGCACATTATAGTAGGCACTCAATAAATGCTTCTTATGAATAATAAATGACTGATTTATAATCCACCAAGCAAACTTCTTAACTCAAGTACTACTCAATTATCAAGAGCCCCATCTGCTGGTCAAATGGAATTCACCAGCAGCCCTGCAGACAGTGATTAGAAAACCCATGTGTGAGAAAATCAGAAAAAGAAGAAAGGGGGCTGACCAGTTAGCCCAGTTCGTTAGGGCACAACCTTATAACACCAGGGTTGGGGCAGATCCCCTTACAGCACCCCCCCCCCCCCAAAAAAAAGAAAAGAAAATTAGAACAGGCAAGAAGCAGAAGCTGCCAGGCCAGTTAAAAACTATTCCCAGCACTGGCATAATGTCACTTCTGCCATCTTCAACTGATTAAAGCAGTTACAGGGCTGGCCAAGTGTCACAGGCTAGGAAAATAATCTCCACCTCTGGATGGGGAGTTGCAAGGTAACTTTGTATAAAACGTGTGATAAGATCTATTGTGGCGGCCATCCTTGGGAATGACAATCTGCCATTTGAGGATTTAAAAAAAAAAAATCTTTATCAACCCGAAAATGGTGAGAAAGGAGGGAAAAAAGCATGGAGAAAGTGAGAAAGAAGTACAAAGTGAGGTGATACAGAAAAGTCCAAAAGTGTAATAATCACAATTTCTGAAAACAGACTAAACTCACTTATTAAAAAACAAAGATTGAAGGAGTAAAACACAAATAAATAAAGCTATATGATTTTCATAAGAGACACCCCTGAAATGTAAGAACAAAGAAAGGTTTAAAGAAAGTAACAGAAAGCTATACATAGCAAATTCTAACCTGCAGAGAGCTGAGTTAGCTATATTATGAGACTATATAGACTTTGAGACGAAAAATCACTATTAGATATAAAGAGGATCACTACATAGTGATGAAAGCTTAAATTCACCAGAAAGATATAACAATCAAATTTTATAAAATTGAAAATATTTTTAAAAATTATAATCATAGAAGATACAATACACAGCTTTAAATTATTGATGTCAAGCAGAAACTCAAAAGCAAGCAAAATTAAATATTATTTAAATATTCATATATATGTGGTCACAGTATTTTGAAAAAGTAAAGAAGTGATAAACACAAAATTCAGGGCAATGGATACTTCTAGAGGGAAGGTGGGGAAATGGATAAGGATAGGGTACAAAGATAGGCTCAATGGTACTGGTAATGTTTTACTTCTCATATTAGGTTATGAGTTCATGGGACTTTATTGTGGTTTATAATTTACAAGTCTGTTTCATTACATTAAACATTATATAACAAAAATTTTATATGAAAAATGCTATGACATCAACCTTAACAGGGGAAACAAAGGTATCAAAGCTACGACTTTATTAAATTAATAATCTGACTCCTTTTCCATAATCGATTCTTTTTTTATTGGTTATAAATATTCATGTAATACAAAGCTGATTGTCATCCCTCGTGCTCATGATGTGAGGTCCAGATTCATACTGGCAGCATGCCCATTACCACAAATTGCACTTGTACCCCATGTCCCCCACCTAATTACCCACAACCTCCCTCTCCCTTCCCCTTTCCCTCCCACTCCATTTTGTAGCCCAAAGAATGTTCTCTCCTTCTGCAAGTCCAAGGCACTACTGTGGTCTTTCTTTCCTTCATTCTTTCTCTCTTAGCTCCCACATATGAGTCAGTATATGCGGTATTTATACCCCTGTGCTTTGCTTATTTCACTCAACGTGTTTCTCCAGGCTCATCCATGTTGTTGCAAATGGGAGAATTTCATTGTTTTTTTATGGCAGAGTAGTATTCCATGGTGTATATATACCACAGTTTCCTTATCCAATCATCCATCAATAGACATTTAGGTTGGTTCCATGTCTTGACTATTGTAAACAGAGCTGTGATGAACATGGGAGTGCAGGTATCCCTTCAACATGATGATTTCCATTCCTCTGGGTATATACCCAGAAGTGGGATTGCTGGATCATATGGAAGAGCTATCTGTAGTTGTTTGAGAAAACTTCATACCATTTTCCATAATGGTTGTACTAATTTACAGTCCCACCAACAGTGTAGGAGTGTTCTCTTCTCTCCACACCCTTGCCAGCATTTGTTATTCACCGTCTTTTTGATTACAGCCAGTCTAACTGGGGCGAGGTGGTATCTCAGTGTAGTTTTAATTTGCATTTCCCTGATGACTAGTGAAGTTGAGCATTTTTTCATGTACCTGTTGGCCATCTATATGTTTTCCTTTGAAAAATGTCTATTCAGCTCCTTTCCCCATTTTTTATGAGACTGACGCGCTACCTACTGCGCTAACGAGGCACCTCTTTCCCCATTTTTTAATTGGTTGTCTTTTTTTTTTTACTGTATAATTGCTTGAGCTCCTTGAGGACAAAGACCATATGATTATCTCAATATATGCTGCAAAAGCATTTGACAAAATTCAACATCCTTTCATAATAAAGACTCTCAACAAGTTAGGTATAGAAGGAAAATATCTCAACACAATAAAAGCAATTTATGACAAGTCCACTGCCAATATCATTCTGAATGGGGAAAAACTGAGGGCCTTTCCCTTAAGAGCAGGAACAAGACAAGGATGCCCACTCTCACCACTTCTATTTAACACAGTACTGGAGGTACTAGCCACAGAAATCAGGCAAGAGAAAGAAATAAAGGGAATCCAGATTGGAAAAGATGAAGTCAAACTTTCCCTATTTGCAGATGACATGATACTATATATAGAAAAACCTAAAGACTCTATCAAAAAACTCCTAGAGCTGGTTAATAACTTCAGTAACATTGCAGGATACAAAATAAATGCCCTCAAATCAGTTGTATTTATGTACTTAGATAGTGAACTAACAGAAAGAGAAATAAAGTATTTTTCAATTGTCATTTTCAAATGACAATTCAAACGACAATTCAAATGACATTTCAAAATGTCAATTTTACAATTGTCATGAAAAAAAAAAATACCTAGGGATCAATTTAACGAAGGAGGTGTAAGACCTCTGCAACGAGAACTACAAACCACTTCTGAAAGAAATTAAAGAAGACACAAAAAGATGGAAAGATATTCCATGCTCTTGGTTTGGAAGAATTAACATTGTGGAAATGTCTATGCTACCCAAAGCAATCTACAGATTCAATGCAATTTCCATCAAAATACCAATGACATTCTTCACAGAAATGGAAAAAACAATCTTACCCTTCACATGGAACAACAAAAGATCCCAAATAGCCAAAGCAATCCTGAGCAAAAATTAAAGCCGGAGGCATAACACAACCTGACTTCAAATTATACTACAAAGCTATTGTAACCAAAACAGTATGGTACTGGTATAAAAATAGACATTCAGACCAATGGAGTAGAATTGAGAGCCCAGAAATCATGCCTCAGGCTTACAGCCATCTGATATTGGACAAAGGCAACAAAAATCTACATTGGGGAAAAGACTGCCTCTTCAACAAATGGTGCTGGGAAAATTGGATATCCATATGCAGAAGAATGAAACTAAATATGCACCTCTCACCATACACTAAAACCAACTCAAAATAGATTAAAAACTTAAGTATAAGACCTGAAACTGTAACATTACTAAGGGAAAATGTAGGTGAAACCCTTTAGCAACTAGGTCGGGGCACAGACTTTATGAACATGAGCCTGAAAGCACAAGCAGTAAAAGGAAAAATAAACAAAAGGGACTATATCAAACTAAAAAGCTTCTACACAGCAAAGGAAACAATCAACAGAGTGAAATGACAACATACAGAGTGGGAGAAAATTTTTGGTAACTATGCATCTGACAAGGGATTAATATCCATAATATACAAGGAACTCAAGCAATTATACAGTCCATTCCTTTTTAAAAATGTTTCCTCCCTCATTTTTTTTCAACATGATAGGAGTTCTAAAATTGTGCCTATAGATGATGTGCTTCAGGAAGTTCATAAACTCCCTGAAATAACCGGCAAAATTGGTGGTGGTGTGGGGGATTTTATAGGGGAAGAGAGAATAGAGTCCATTCTTCTGGCAAAAGTATCTAAACAGTGTGCAGAGTGGTTAAGTGGTGGGTTTGGGAGGCAGAAAAATCTGGGTTTAAATTCTGGATCAAACATTTCTTAGTGTGTGGTTTTGGTCAAGTCGCTTACCTCTCTGAGATTTGGTTCCCACATCTTAAAATGAGAACAATAGTGTTCACCTCTCAGTATGTCTTAGTTGTTTTTGTTGCTAGTAACAGAATACCTGATACTGGGTAATTTATGGAGAAAAGGAATTTATTTCTTATAGTTCTGGAAGCTAGGAAGTCCAAATTCTAGGGGTTGCATCTGATGAGAGCCATCTTGCTGGTGCAGACTTTCTGCAGAGTCCCAAGGTGGCCCAGGGCATCACATGGTAGCTGAACCAAGTGTGCTAGCTCAGGTCTCTCTTCCTCTTCTTTTAAAGCCACCAGTCCCACTCCCATGACAACCCATTAATCCATTAACCCACTGAATGGGTTAATCTATCTATGAGGGCAGAGTCCTGGTGGCCCAATCACCTCTTACAGGCCCCACCTCTCAATACTGCCACATTTAGGATTAAGTTTCAACATGATTTTCAGAGTTGACAAACATTCAAACCACAGCACCATGTTAAGGTACAGATGAAAGGAAATAATACATGTAAAGAGTTTGACACAGTTTCTGATACAGAATATATATGACTTTAATCAAATCCTCAATTGGTTCATGACCCAAAAGATTAGGCATCACTCTTAGAAGAAGCAACACTTTCTCTTGATACTGTGTATTTGGGTCTCATTAATCCATCTTAAATGAGCAAATGAGCATAAGCTTACTTTTTCTACTGCAACATTCAAACACAGTGTTAGATTCCAGGGATAAATAAAGATCTCACATTTTCAAAAGAAAAATGAGCTTGAAACTTCTTTTTGAAATATAACATCTATAAAGAAGGTGCACAAATCTTAAATGAACAACTCAATGCATTTTCCCAAAGGGTACACATTCATCTAAGCAGTACCCAGATCAAGAAACAACATTATTATAGGCAACCCAAGAAGCTCTCATCATGTTTCTTTCTGGTTACTACCCCCTCCTCTCAAAGTAACCACTATCCATGGGAAAGACCGACTTTTAACAATGAATTAGGATATAAGATGAGAAGTGTATGGTGACCTAGAAGAAAGTATAAGGGATTTAGAACAAGGCACACTTCAGTTCCATCCCAGCTGATCCTTGTAAAATGCGGACAATAACATCTACTAAAGTGAATTGTTGTAAGGGTTGGAAATACTATGCATAAAGTACCCAGCATGGTACCTTCCCTCATTGGCTTAGCCTATAATCTTTCTACGACACTAAGAAACCCAGAAGATGGTTGGGTTCCTTGTTAGGATTAAATGAGATGATAGATGTGAGGCCACTTTTAAAAGTTGAAATAGGTTATTACACAAGTGTAAAGTTTTATGTGAAAAGATACAGCACAGCAATTGCTATGGGGGGAAGTGCCTAAAATTTTTAGATCATCTCAGTTAATATAGTGCAGACAGTGCTGGAGACTGAATTACAGCCATTCCAACCTATTAACCTGGTCTGGACTAGAGTGCTCTGTGTTTAGACTGGCACTCACACTCTGCTGTCAAGAGAAAACTTTTTCTGAGAGGAGCAATTGCCAACACAAGCACTTAATGGCATAAGCGAAGGTTCATCTCGACAGGAAGCATCTGAAGAAATGGACTTTATGAAGAGGAGATGCCATCCATTAACCAAAGGCAGCTCCTTGGCCTTCAGTCGAGTGGTGGCGTCATGCTGCTTAGAAACTATTTCCACCCCGCAATGGATACAACATAAATCATAAAAACACTTTTTTAAATGGACATAAAAATAAAAGCAGACATTCCATGCTTCAGCTACATTTATCACACATGCCTGTGTGCACACATTTCCACCACTCCCACCCCCAGAGGAGAATGTATAACCATGTGTTGAACAAAAGTATGGGGTGTGAGGGGGAAACTATGGGTAAGTTGAGAACTAACACTTGTGGAACACCTAATATGTTCCAGAGGCTGTGCATTATCTCATTTAATTCTCAGAACATCCCTGTGGCTATCTTCATTTCACTACGAGAAAAACAAGGTTTGGATTATCTAAGTAACTTGCAGAAGATGACACAGCTGGTAATTGGCAGAGCTGGTATATGAATCCAAATCTTATTAATCTCAAAACCTGAGCGCCTAGCAACTCATGGTGTTGCCTGTCTAGATTTATAGACACCATTGCTGAGACACTGATTATAACATAGCTTAGGAGAAGTGTTTAGCCACCAAAATGGCTTTATCAATCTAAGTATAAGCACTCCCAAAGCATTAAATATTCTTTTGGGAACTTTATTTTTAAATGAACATAGACAACCTAGAGTGCAGTTTGAGTAGAGTGATCATAAAGGTACAAACCTCTTGTTTCTGAGCATGAAAAACTAGAAATGGTTAATCTGAAATAATGTAGGCACATGACAGGCTTTTAATATTTGAAATGCTGGCTATCATAATACAGTGCAGTTAGATATGCTCTGTATAAACATGGGGGTGGAACTGAAACCAACTAACTAAAACAAATGAAAAAATAGTTTTCTAAAAGACTATGAGATCCGAGGATGAAATGGGCTGCCTTGAGAGATAAGCAGGTTTCCATCACTATAGGGCCAACAATAGTTAAAGGACAACTCATTTTGGATAATGAAATTAGGATTTGAATTTTCCTGCATACTTTATAACAAATTATGTGAACTAAATTCCATAAACTTGATAACAATCGGACTTTGGGTTATTTTTTAAATTGGTAGCTAGACTACTGGGTGCAGCAGGGCTGGGGGATGACCAAAGAGAAAAAGGAAGAGGTAGGAATTTACACTCGAGGAGGTGCCCTTAAAATAATTGACTTTTAAAAACAGCTTTATTGAGATATAACTGACATTTTAAAAACAAAACTACAACTATTTAAAATGTATGACTTGATAAGATTTGACCTATGTGTATGCCCTTGAAGCCATACCACAATCAAGATAATGAGCATATAATGTGGAATCTAGAAAAGTCACACTCAAAAATAAAATAAAGTGGTAGTTACCACAGGCTAAGCATAGGAGGACTGGGCAGATGTTGGCTGAAGGACACAAAATTTTGGTTAGGCAGGAGGAATAAATTCAATGGATCTACTGTACATCATGGCAAATATGGTTAATAACAATATACTTATTGTCTATTTGAAAATTGCTGAGAGATTTTAAGTGTTCTCACCAAAAACAAAAAGATAAATACATGAGGTGATGCATACATTAATTAGCTTGCTTTAGCCATTCCACAATGTGTATATATATGTCAAAACTTCTTGTTGTACACTGTGAATATATACAATTTTTGTCAATTTGAAAATATAAACTTTAGAGATACTGTAAAATTTGTTTTATAGATTCATTTGATCTTGAATATGAGTGATTTATTTTCTCTGAGTCACACATTTTTAAAGGGCAAAATTGTGAAGCATTAAAGAGAAACATATTGCCCTCACTTCCTTGGAAGATACAGTCTTGGTGATATAGGCTGGGCTCACAAGAGTATTTCAAACACTATTATTAACAGATTCAGGAAAGGGTGCTGTGTGGTATCCACTTTTTTTTCTTTTTTTAAAATTTACTGATGAGCACTTAAATGAGAGATTATAGCTGGTCCTTCAGTTACTTCATATGAATTTACTAAGTACTTTATGAATCGAGTCCAAAGTTTTGCTATTGGATAAACCCTGCCAAGTCAATGCAAGGGGATTTAATCTCCTGAGTTCCCTTGGCTGCTTTCAAGTCCTGTAGACTGGCTGAATATGTACTCTTTTTATTTCTGGGAATAATTTTTGTCTTGAAATCTATTTTAGTTGATATTAATATAGCCAGTTCAAACTTCTTGTGTTACTATTTACATAGTATGTCTTTTTTTCCCATCCATTTATTCTGATCTGCCTTTATATCAAAAGTAAGTCTCTCATAAACAACATATAGTTATGTATCTGTGTGTGTTTACCCATTCTGATAATCTTTGTCTTTCAGTTGAAGTGTTTGGCTGGCCAGTTAGCTCAGTTGGTTAGAACACAGCCTTGTAACACCAAGGTCATGGGTTCAGATCCCTGTACCGGCCAGCTGCACAGAATAAAAAATAATCAATTGACGTGTTTAGTTCACTAACATCTAATATAGTTACTGATATGGTTAAGTTTGAGTGTATCATTTTATTGTTTTCTATTTGTCTTCTCTGCTTTTTGTACCTGTTCCTCCTTTCTTGCCTCTTTTTGCATTATTTAAAAATTTTTTACAACGCTATTTCACTTCTTTTTGGCTTTTTAGCTATTTTTGTACATTATTTTTAATAGTGGTTTCACAAGAGGTTACAATAAACTTTCCTAACATTTCACAGTTCTCTTACAATTAATACTGTATCACATTATGATGTGATATAATGTAAAATGTGATATGATGTAAAATATAGAAACCTTCCAAGTGCAGGCCCATATCCCACTTCTAACCTTTACGCTATAGTGGTTATATGTATTATATCTATGTACATTATAAACCCCACAAGACAATGTTATCACTCTTGTTTTAAAGTTGTATGTATTAAAAAGAAGAGAAAAATTAAAAAGCCTTTTGCATTTATCCATATATCTATAATTTCCGACACTCTCCATTCTCCTACAAGTATCCAAGTCTCCATTGCTATTTCCTTTCAATCTGAAGAACTTCTTTTAGCATTTCTTGTTAGTGAAGACCTGTGGGCAATAAATTATTTTTCTCTTATTTGAAAATGTATTTTGTCTTCAATCTTTAAGAATATTTCCTTTGGTTATAGAATTTTGATGAGTCAATTTAGCAATATAATAATCATAGATTTGTGTGTACCTAATAACAGGTTCAATGTATACAAAGCAAAAATTGACAGAATTGGAGAGAGAAATAACCAATTTTAAGATCAGAGTTGGAGATTTTTTTTTTTTTTTTTAAAGATGACCGGTAAGGGGATCTTAACCCTTGACTTGGTGTTGTCAGCACCACACTCAGCCAGTGAGCGAACCGGCCATCTGTATATGGGATCCGAACCCGGGGCCTTGGTGTTATCAGCACTGCACTCTACCGAGTGAGCCACGGGCCGGCCCCAGAGTTGGAGATTTTAATATTTCCTACTTAGCAATTAATAGAACAATTAGGCAAATAATCAACAGGAACCTAGAATGCCTGAATAACACTATCAAATACCTTGATTTGGTTGATATTTATAAAATTATTCACCCAACACTGGGTGTATGCATTCTTTTAAAGTGCACCTGGTATGTTTGCCATGATAGTCCATATGATGGGCCTTAAAACAAGTTTCAATACATTTTAAAAGACTGAAACTTATTGTCATGAATATAGACAAATAGGGCAATGAAACAGAACAGAGTCCAGAAATTGACACACATATACACATGGCCAACTGACTTGACAAAAGTGCCCAAGCAATTCAATGAGGAAGGGATAGTCTTTTCAACCAATGGTGCAGGAACAATTGGATAACCATATGCAAAAAAATTAGTTTCAACCCTTACCTCATACCATATACAAAAATTTATGGATCACAGATCTAAATGTAAGAGCTCAAACCATACTACTTCTAGAAAAAAACATACGTGAAAATCTTAGTGACCTTGGGCTTGGTAAAGATTTTTTAAATGACATATAAAGGCATGAACTATAAATGAAAAGAAAATCAATCGGACTTCATCAAAATTAAAAATTTTGCTCTTCAAAAGACACTCAGAAATTTAAAAGGCAAACCTCAGACTGATAGAAAATGCTTGCAAAATGTGTATCTGACAAATGACTAGTTGTATCTGGTGGCAGGGGTGAGGGTTGGGGGCTAGTGTGGGAGGTACAAGAGGGAGTGGTGACATTCCACACTCTTTTGGTCTCCGTAGTTTCTTCAGTTATTTTTGGTGACTGGATGGTACAGGGATACGAACCCTTGATTTTATTGTCACCAGTACTGCACTCTAAACAACTCAGCTAACCGGCCAGCCCTTATCTCCATATTTTCTGATGAGAGGCCAGATTGATGTTTTCAATAGTCTATGATGTACCTTGGCACGGATTTCTTAATGTTTGTTCTGGTTGTGAACATCTTGTTTATTGAACATCTTGTATCTGTAAATTTCCACCTTTGATCAAATTTGAGAAATTTCCAGCTACTATTTCTTCAAATATTTTTTCTATTATATTCTTTCTCCTCACTTTATGGGATTCCAGTTATATCATTTGGTATTACCTAATATATCCAGAGGCTTTTTTGTTGTTGTTGTTCACCTTGGATAATTTCTACTGACTTTTTCAAGTTCATTTGCTCCTTCCTCTATCATCTCCATTCAGGTATGTCAATATAGTAAAGTTTTTGTTTCAGATACTGTGTTTTTCAGCTCTAGATTTTTCATTTAACTATTTGGCATTTCTATTTCTCTAAGATTTCCTAATATTTTTAAAAATAAAAAGAAACAGATCAAACTAATTTCCTAATTTTAGCATTTAATCCAATATATCCAAAATGTTATTTTAACATGTAATCAATAAAAAAATATTGAAATATTTTACTTTTTGGTATGAAGTCTTCAAAATCCAACATGCATTTTACACTTATAGCACTTCTCAATTCGGACCAGCTGCACTCCAGGTGCTCAGTAGCCACATGGAACTAGTGGCTACCTTATTGGACAGCTACCACATAACTCAGTTATATTTGCTCTTCAGGATGGTAATAATTATTCTTTAAATTTACTTAATTCTGGAGGCTGGCCAGTTGGTTCAGTTGGATAAAGCATAGTGTTATATAACACCAAGGTCAAGTGTCCAGTTGCCAAAAAAAAATAGAAATTAAAAAAATAAATGAATAAATTTACTTAATTCTACTCACTATAATTAATTTAATCATTCTAATTTGAGTTACTTAAAATTATAATAATTTTAAAATAACATCTATTTCAGTTAGCCAAAGATGTGGTGAAAGAAAACATCTCAACAAGTTTACCAGTATTATAAGAAATTAACAAACAAGCAAAAAATGGTGAAAAGCCCTTAGTACATATTAATCTTTCTACTATTCTGTCTTTCAAACACAAACCAGAAACCAAACCCTACTCTCTGAATGTATTTTCCAAAACAAAAGAAGAAAACTCTAAATAAATGACCACATCCAAATTGGGTCCTTTCTCTGGGACTTCTGAACTTGGAATCTGTGTTGTATTCAAGGAAACTTCCTCTAGAGTGGCTGAAGTTGTCAAGTATAATGATCAAAATAGGTTAGAACCCATGATTCCCACAACTCTAAATTAGGAGTGACCAATCTTATGGACAGAAAAGCATGACACAGACCCTGTCATAAGTGAACAAGAATCCTAACAGTACCAGATCCCCAAATCTAATATTACCAGCAACATCCCTGTCTTTAGTATCATGAGATACTCCAGAATCCCAATATTATCCTCTTTTCTTAAGATAGCTTGATTTTCTCTCCCTTGCAATTAAGTCACAGTACATAATAAGAAAACTGAGTAAAAGATTTTGCTAAAAGTGTATTAGTACCTGAAATTTTTAAGCAGATTGGTAGCCTATTGTTCCAACGACAAATTACAGCATTCCCTCATCCCAAATCTATGTTTAAGTGTTACTCCTACAGCAAGAATTTGCCTGTTTGTGTATACTTACTAGACTGTAAATTCCACCTGGACGAGGTTTGTAACCCAGAATCTGGCATGTCTTCTTTTGAATAAATAAATGTATACTTCTTATTACTATGTTCAAAGACTGATCTTACACGCTAGAAAATAGCACCATAATGGAAACAACTGCTCTGCTATTTTGAAAACCTGGATTACATTTCAAGCAAAACAGAAAAATAACTTTTTTCTTCCAACGTTACCCTTCAGGAATGTACCATTTACTGAGTACCTAAGTTACTTCACACTTTGCAATTCAAATAAATGTTAACAACAATCACAGTACAATCTTTCTAAGCAAAAGATATAGGATTTCCTCACTTTAATTCTATAACTAGGATGTTATCTTTATAAACCTGTGGCTAATGGAGACGTGCTGCTCAGATCTTCCTTGAAGAAAGGATTCAATACTCGGCTTAAAAAATGTAGCTACCTAAGGCTGGCCCGTGGCTCACTTGGGAGAGTGTGGTGCTGACAACACCAAGTCAAGGGTTAAGATCCCCTTACCGGTCATCCTTTAAAAAAAAAAAAGTGTGGCTACCTGATAGCCTCTAGTTGTTGGCTTTGTCAGGGTTCACCTCAGCTTCCTAACCAAGACTATGCTAACCTCAAGATGGCCCCCAGCCAATGATCTGACAATGCAGTGGTACAATGGTCTAGCCACTTCTGCCCAACATGCTACTTTGACAAGTAGTCTTTGCTCTGGAGCTCCCTACTGAGCGGACGGCAGCTTTGTCAGTTCTGCATCATTGGGTGCTGGCTTCCCCTATCTTTGCATACTTCCCTTTCCTTTCACTGGAGTTATACTCCACTAAACCATATTGCACTTCTACGTACACTTTACCATCTGCTCCCTGGAGAATCCTATCTGTGACAAAATCAAAGACTAGTTTGTTTCCAATCTAGTCTATTAATTTACTCTATCTTTCACTTGTTTAACTTCTATTTATGTTAATAATGCTTAGCAGGCTTTCCCTTGGGCTGTGACATTTTGGTTTTATGTTCCCCAAAACATTTGAAGCCTACTACAGGCACGATTTTGTTTCTTCATATAAATACTGCACTTTTAGCACCAAGACATTTTATATATTCATTTAGAGTATTTTATATTATTGATTATATATTTTAAACTATTAAATATTGATTTAAATATATTTCACTATATTTGGTGAAGTTTCTTATCAAAAATAAAAGCCTTAAGAGCTTTGAAATAAAAAAGACACCAAACCTTAATAGCACCATCTGGTGGTATTTAACAGGAACTGCTCACCACTCAATTTAACGAAAAGCAGACCTTTTGAAGCCATATCACCTTTGCGTTATCTTCTTAGTTTAAGCAAGGTTTTAAAATACAGCCAAATAACAAAAAATGTAATTAATATTGAATCAATCCATTAAAGTTGATGAGAACATGCAGGTATTGTTTTCCTTTCTTGGGGTTTTAGAGTATAGCAATTCCTTTTCTCCACACTTCCCCTCACTCTCTATAGTACAGACTATTCACTTGCCTTGCTTTATTTCTCTTTGTTGCACTTACCAGTGTCTGACAGTTTATAAGCATTTTTAATCTACTGGTTATTTGACTTCCCTACAGAGTGTAAGCTCTATGAGGGCAGAGCCTTCATGTGTCTTATTCACCACCACATCCTTAGTGCTGCCTAGCATAAAAGGGCACTAAAAACTTTTTGAATAAATGAATTAATAAATCTTTTTTTCTTTTAGAGAAAAAAAATCCCAACTCACCTGAGAGAAAATTTTATTGTAAACTTAAAGATCTTAGGAAAAAAAAGAATTGACAAACTTGCCAACCACCAAAAAAACAAAAACAAACAAAAAAATGAATGAATTGAGCCATTAGAGAAGTGAAGCCCAAAACCAGACAGACAGAACTGAAAGGCCTGGCTAGAAGAAATTATGGGAGGACCAGACTGGTCTAGAGATGCTTTACATAGGCTCAAAATGTGTCAACTACTGACAATGAATGCCTGAAGGAAAATTTCACCTAGCACAATCACATTTTCAACAACTCTGACATAAATATGCAATCCATGCTTGAGTATTTACAGGGATATGGAGTGGCTAACTCAAGAAGTATCCCTCCAACCATACTTTGAGACCCTAAGGTACCAAAAGTAGCTGAAGAAAGTCACAAAATGGGCCTGAATGATTTATAGACCAAAAGGTTAATATTGTTAATGAATTAAAAAACAAATATAAAAGGTCTTAATTAGAAAAATTATTTATTCCTGCTCCTTTCATACCTTTTATTGTTCAGGGTACAGTCTTACATACATATCTGAAATAATGTACTATCATACACACTGTTAAAGACAAAGCACCATAAGTAAAGCCGATCAGCTGTCCAAAGTTCTGTTTATGGGATCTTGCTTGCAGATTTTACATTAATTTCTGAAAACCAGAAATATCATCTCCAAAAAATGTAAAGGGGGTTGTAAAAAATAAATCATTTTATTCAATAGTTGTAGAAATGGAGTTTTTCATTTAAGAAATGAAAAACTAAGAAGAAAATGCCACTTAACATCGTTGGTATGCCAGTATAGGTCAGCAGGAAAAAATACTGTGATAAACTTGTGCCTTTGAGACCAAGAAGAAATTCTAGTTCCAAGCTTTGATATGCTTCCTGTGTTTTCACTAGATATTTCTTACTGCTGCTCTTCATTCTCTCCCACATTTCATATTAGAGGATTGGTATAGCCTTTAAAACTTCATTAACGGGAGCAAATCCAGTATTCATTGATTTCTTCTCTAAAGGCACTCTAACCCATCAGATAGCCCCTGTAGAAATAAAATAAGCACAAAAAGAAAAAAGGAAGCAACGTTTCAAAGTGCCCAAACAAATTTTATGACAAATCAAATGATAATCCAAAATATAATTGCGTGACTCCTCATTATGGTTCTTATTTCAAATCTTGCCCCCCTTGCTCCAATAAATAAATACATTACTAGGCCTCAGTCAGAAAACTTTCCCCCTCAAAGTGTAAAGTTACAAAGCAATATACTAAACAATACAGAATAAGAAAAAAGAAAAGAAAAAAAAATGTTATGTAAAAGTTAAAATAATTCAGTCAGAATCTATCTTCTTTGGACTCTGAGAATTGCAACAAAAATAAAGCCTTTTTATGGAAAGAAACTGATTTGGATTTCTAAAATCCCTACTACCAGAGGAGAAGATGGGATAATCATAATATATTCTTGCCTGGGAGGTGAGCCTTTGAGCCCTCAAGAAACAGTGTGTGGAAGTATCTGCCTTTGCCCCTCTGTTCCTTTAGGAAATGTCCAGACAGCAGTTAGGAGCTTTAGTTGTACCTCTTGATAAGGTCAAACTTCATGTTGATCAAATAGGAGACCCTTTTACTAATGTACAAGTTAGGCCCTGAAATCCCCTTTAAATTAAAACATTAAATTTGGTATTATAAAGTTCCAAACCATTTCTTATCACTTTTTTTTTTTTTTAATGAATAAAAGTTCCAAACCTTTCCTTTTGCAAAAAACCCTTAAAATCTATTATTAATTAAGGACCTGCAGGATCAGGAAAAAGAATAGAAAAATTACGTAAAGCTATCCACATTAAGAAAGGGTTTAATACACCTTGTACTCCCTGATACCGTCAGAACTTCTCTCCTTTTGACCCCGCCTCTACTGCTTACTGGGTAAGCCTGGGCAAACCTCACTCAGTTTCCTTATCTGTAAAATGGAATGACCTCAAAGGGTTTTAAGAATTATATAAGAGAATCTACTCATACAGCACCTGCTACTCATGGTAACAAGCACTTGACAAGTGGTAGCTACTATTATTAGAGTTGCAAGTTTCTTCATCAGTAAAGTAGGGATTAAAATTTACTTTATAACACTGAAGTCTACACTACAGTGTCTGGCACACAACAAACACTCACAAATGAAATTTTCCTCCCTTCCAGCTTCTGCACTCACTTGACTCCCTATGTGACTTAGGTCTATGTCAGCCAAAGCAATTAATCCACCTAGAACTCATATACTCTTTTCCTTCTGGTGTATCAGCCTGCCCAATCCACACTTTGAGTGAGGAGAATTTTCACTTAACAAAACCACCTTTACAACAACTCTAATACAACTCAACACTTCTCAACTTCCCTACACCTAAAGTTGAATAAAAATAAAAAATAAAAAGGCTTTTTGGATATACACACTGACTTTGAAGACCACATATAAATTTGCTACAATAATGCCTGATGCTTCACAAAAAGGATACTTTAAGACCTAAAACTCACTTACACAAAGAAAATCCAAAAAGATTTTAAGCAAGTATCCACTAATTCCTGCAACACACAGTGGAAGCTACTCAACAGCTAGCTTACACTATGAAACAAGGGTACTGAGGACTCTTTAGGGGTAGTTTCCCTTCATTTGTATATACTGATATGTAAATATGCACTCTGCACCTCTATATCTTGACACAGTTTTATATTGTGATATTCTTCCTTGTAACTAGTTTGTGACTTATTCTTATGTACTATAAATCCATGGATTATTGTCCACCTATATTTAGATGTAAAAGAATATTTAAATGGACATATACTTGTTCAAAGGTATCAAACTTATCTATAGTACTACCTTTAGAAAAATTCTGGGATGCTAAGAAATATTATAATGCTATAAAGATATCTTGTTGGAAGAAAGAAAAAAAGAACAATTAAATTATTATACTTCTTGGTAGAAAATAAAAATAAACTTGGTGATACACATTTACTATGGTTTCTCCTGAATTCATTTAGGTCCCTCTCATGGCCCAGAAAATTTCTTGATCTTAATTATTATATTCAGGCCTGTCAGAATTTTATGCAAGTAAAATTATAGATAAATACAATCAAAGTAAATCAAGAACTCAAAAAACAACTATAGACAGGGGAAACTACCATGAAGGATCTTTAACCTTTATTTTAAGTCATTCACTCCTTCAATAATTATTAAGTGCCTTTTGTATATTAAGGCAGGAACAGACTGGAACACAGAAATTTCTCAGAATACTATGATATGCATTATTGCATTTAATCCTTGTAACAATCCTAAAAAAGTGTGTGAAACAAGTATTATTCTCATTTTACAGCTGAAGAGTGTGAGACTGTATGGGCATGTAAGAAGTTTGCTCAAAACCACAAGACCAGAAACCAACAGAACCAGCATTAAAATACAAGTCTCCTTATTCCTGTTCCACTACCTTCTCCAATGGTCCTAGAAATGGAAATCTCACTTTCTTCTTCAGAAACAGTATTGGTTTTTTATTTATTTTTGAAACTGTGGCCACAAACCAACTTGAAACAGAACTTTCAGGACTCTGTTTATCTTTACAATAAAAATATTAACATTGATATCATGCTTGACAGCACATAAAATACCTCATTTATTCTTGACAGTAACTCTCTGAGGTCCATTATTAACTTCACTTAACAAGTTTGGAATCTGAAGCAGTGAAAATTTACAGAATGTGGAACTACCAGAACTAACAAGTGGCAAGCCCAAAACTGAACTCCAAATTCCTCACTTCCTCTACTGTACACTGTCCTCAGCAGTTGTAGAATGTTTTATTTCTTTAGAATTACCTCTCTCATTTGCTAAAAATAAACAGAGGATGCAAGATTTTATCAGTGAAACAACCCAGCTGCCAGAATCTCTATGACCTTAATTTTCTGGGATGTAGCTCCAAATCTGGAAGCACATGAAAAAGATTCTCAAACACCTGAAAGGATGGTTACAAAACCAGGCCATTAAGCTCTCCTTCAGACAGGCCTGATTTAAAAGGCAGTCAAATAGCTAAGTTATCTATTTCCTCAAATCACAGAATAACCAGCAAACTGAAAAGAGGAAGAAGGAACAGGTAAAATTGCAATAGGTATACACTGATAACACTAAGTGACAGTTAACACTGAGAAAATATATGTAGTGCTACTTTTTAGTATAAATGTAAAGTAACCCTAAGTCAAGAAGGTAAAATTATGCTTAATGTTCACACTGTACAGCACATAATACATGTAGGTATCAAATAATAAATACTTGCTAAATACAAATGTGAGTGTTAAGGTGGCAATAAAACATAAACACTTTAGAAAGAGGTATGTCACCAAAGAACAAAATAATGTTTTGGTACTTGTAGGGTTGAATTTCAGTAACATGGAAGAATCACATATATCTATATATCCATATAACATCCCTAAATGATGTTAATTTAAGTATTACTATATTCTTATTTTTTATTTTTCATTTCCCCCTCCCTTTAAGAGAAGTTCTTTTCTGAACTGATCCCATGATCTTAGGATTTACTCTGGACCTCCCTGACTTTTCTCACCAGGCTTAATAAATACTAGTTCAAACTGCTGAAATGGCCATTTTTCCTAGTACTGAGTAAAGCAGGCCCTTTGTCTTCAATTAGTAATAGCATCTATTCAGAGTAATTTTACACAGCTTTATGATAGACTTGCCCAAATACAGGAACCCATCCCTCCACCTCCAACCAAACATCTTGCCTAATTTTAGTCCATAATACCATGATCCAGCAGGCCAAGTTTTATTTATTTATTTTTTAACTTTTTAGATTCTGCTTTTAGGTAAAAACTGTCCTAATAACAGAGGCTAAAGACAGTCTAATAATGACCACTCATTATTTTTCATCAACACCATGCTCTAACCAACTGAGCTAACTGGCCGGCCCTACTCATTATTTTTCAGAAGAACCAAAGTACAAACTTGTACCAAAGTCTTCTCTCCAGTGTCCAAACATCATCTTATTCCTTTGAGCCTGTGTAAGAGTACATCTAAAGCATATCCAACATACACAGATACACACAATTTCACACACATTATCTTGTAAATTATGTTAGAAAATTATTATCTTCACAATAAAAATCACTCCTTTGTAACTTTGTAGTAATAAAAATTTAGGGATTAAAGTTAACTTTTCATTTTAAATGCCGTGCTATGTATGTAAACAGTTAATAAGCAGTCATTAATTTTATTAGCACCCATATTTCTTCAAAAGACATGGCATCAAATAAAACCATGTTTTAATTAGTAAAATTATATCACTAGGGAGACATCAGGTTTTCAAAAAACATAAATCAGAAAATATAGAACCAGTAATGCTGTTTTGGTGCTACTGTTTTCTCCTTCTTAAAGGCACCTTTTGCTAAAGATAAAATCCAAATGTTTATTAAAAAGAATTCCATCCTGAAGGTTATCAAGATGCATCTTACAGCACAGCACAGCCATCCTTTATCTCAAATGCTAGAAACTTATCTCAGTTGGAAAAACCAGTGACTACTAGTGTTTTTTAACACCATTTTTGTTGTTGTTATTCCACTTATTATATATCAAACTGTTCAGATATATGTTAGGACATGATAGGTAATTTATGAGAAAGAAGAAAGGCACACGTGTTCCTTGCTGACGATACTAACTACGACTCTATTGTATATAATATATAGGCCAACAGACCTTGCTCATCATCTCCTTTGGGGCCAGCAAATTTTCCAGAAAAGGCAATTCCAGTGTTTCCCTTTCTTATTTAATACTGTCCATTGTTCTCCCTACTCCATACCCACAGTACCAGGCATTAGGAGCTGTGGATGAGAAATCATCAAAGAGGGAACCATAAACTCCTTCCTCTTAACAATTCAAATCAAATTTAGCTCCATGACAGGTTACAGAAAGTAGCAATTTTCTGTTTAGACCATTGTTCTGCTTTGATGAGATCTAAACATCATCAATAACTGAAAACCAGAGAGTATACCCTATTTCCCTACCCCCAAGCTTGGATTTAGTCAATCTTGCATACTGGCCTATAGAATGGGGAAAGGAAGACAAATATTTACATAAACAATTACAAAAGTAAGAGGGAGGAAATCCAGAGAATTAAACACTTACCAAAGGTTTTTTGTAATCAGAAGATAGATAGCTCTATTTCCTAATAGTCAAATGCCTGAGCTAAAAGATAAAATACATCCTAAGGAGAGGACTAAAACTATAGGAAAAATGAGAACACCAACATCAGGTTAAATGAAAACAAATCTGGTTCTACAGACAAAACAACCTCACTTCTACTGTTTTGCTACATGCCTCCAAAGGTTTCTTCTCTTTTGATTGTTAATTTTCAATAGCCTCTTTATCCTCTCTAGGAGCCTCCTCTTTTCTTGCACTGCTATGGAAAACTTCAGTCTCTTCCATACCAGTGTATCTTACTAGGTTATGGTGACTTATTTCCAACAAGGGCAGAAAAAAGCAGAACAAAAAGAAGAGGCTAAAGTACCTAATACATACATACAATTTAGCCAATGGCCAGAACTGTTTTCTCCACACAAAAATAAGCTCCACTGGCAGAGGAGTCTGAGGAGGCTACATGGTCACACAATATTCAGCTAACAAAGAACACTGTGCTCTCTCTTTCCATTCTGCCAGGGCTAAGACAGGAACATGATGACTGTGGGATAAGCACTTCTGACTCTCAGGGAAGCCTGCCTATTCTACCCCCAGATGTGTTACATACAATGGACAGGTTAAGCTACAGAACAATTTAACTTGTAAAACTCAAACACACTACTAAATCAGAATAGTTGGCACCTGATGTTAAACAGTCCCTAAAAACTAAAATTACTAAGAGCTAATCTTTATGTTATGCTTTCCCAAAGTTCCTGTAGTTACCAGTACAACCATATAGGTTAATCAGAACACATGAAAATGTGATCAGAGTTGTCCACATTTCAAATTAATGATCTCAAATGAAATTATAAAAGTTGACAAAAAAACAATTTATTTTTCTTCTAAAGATATTATAAGCTTTCTGAATCAAAATTATCTGTAAATATTATATGTGTATGTGTGTGTATATATATATGTATACATATATACATACGCATATACACATATATGTATATCTTTTCCCATCTTTTGGGGGGGGGCAATAACTCTCCTTCCCCATCCAAGGCTTAATAGGTTTTCTTCATACCAATATTCAAAGAACAGCAGTAATTAATAACCTGAAAATATTCCCTACTGATTTTATTACTACTACTGAATTCCTATGTTACAAATTAGCCAAAAGGCACTTCGGAGAAACAATAACTATCTCCAGTCAGTTATGTTGATGCTAAATAACTAAATTTTCTCATGACCATGCACAGGGATAACAGGCAAGAAGACAACCTATTGGTTTCAATTTTGTTACTAACTATAGCTATAACCTTAAGCAAGTCACAAATTTCTTTGGTTCTTGGATTTTTCATCTGCTTAATTTAAATGAGGGTTAAATTAAATCTCCTATGATTTTATGTTGTACAGGCACTCATTTCACCAATTTGCAAAATAAGTTAAATGGATGATTACAAAAAGTACTTAATAACTTACGGCAGTTTCATTCTCATGAATACTCTAGCCATGAAAAAACTCAATAAGACACAGATGAATCCAATGAATAATAGAAGAAATCTATTGAGTTTTGGAATATTTGGTGCATTGGATCGGTCCAGGATTATGAAACCTAAACCTCCCATTGTAAACAGGAAGCTGGATGCAAGTCCTTCCATAATATATTGTCCATTTACTCTGAAAAAAAAAAAAAAAGAAAAAAGAAAGAGCACAGTAAAACAATAAATGAAATTTCTGGAAAAATGAAAATTTTTCTCCCTCAGATTGAAATTCCTATTTCTGCTTTGTACCAAAAGATTTTTGTGCTAATTTATTATCCTCACCCTTTAAAACTATTTTATTATACCTCTGAATATTCATCTGTCATTCATTCAAAAAGATGTTTATTGAGAGTCTATTATATATCAAGCACCATTTTAGGTTCTGTGAATACAAAAATGAACAAAACAGACAAAAATCTTTGTCTTCATGAAGATTACATTCAAAAAATGTTTTAAAATCTCAACTAACATAACTGTCTATGTAAAATCAATACTCATTTTAATTATTAGCTAAAAAGGCCAATTATTTTATGATACAAACCTTTTACCCAGAACTTAGTTTAGCTTTTAAAAGTTATGCTATTTAAATTTCTACTATCAGTTTCAAACTAATTTTGAATTGGTTAGAAATGTTTGTTGTAATTTTATGGTAATAATTAATAAACTTATTTCAAAGGGAAATACTTTAAAAGCAAGTGTTCCTAACTAAGGTTCCATGAACTCCACAAGGACTCTAGCAATCCTTATAAAAAATCCTTATTAAAAACCCATATAATTAGAAGATGGCAGAATAAACGGTTCCCAGCGTCACTCTCTCCCACAAATCAACCTAATTTACAACTATAAAAATATAACATCAGCCAAGCCGGGCCAGCTGGAGCTCAGGGGAAGAGAAGGAGAGACCTACAGAGTTCATGGAGGCGGGAGAAACTACGATGAGAGAAAGAAAAAGCTGCTCTGAGCATTTCGGGCTGTGGCTGCTTTAAGGCTCGAGCTGATAAGCACATGGAGCAGGAGCTGGCAGAAGCTGCAGCTGTGCCCTTCAGATAGGGTTCATGTGGACCCACGCAGGAGCGAGGAGGCAGAACAACTGAAAAAAGGGAGCCACTCAGAGGCCAGTTAGTCATTGCAAGGGACCAGCGAAAGGCCCGTCCCATGGGAAGCATTTGCAGCACGGGCGGTGGGGGAGACGGGCCCACCGGGAGAACACTGGGACACAGCAAGGGCAGCCAACCTGCCCTCCAATCAGCACAGGACCAATCAGAGGAGACTCATTGGGAATGCAGAACTGCATGGGGTGCAGGTTGATGGAAAAACTCAGGCCCAGATCATAGATTCTACAGAACACAGATCCATCAGGTCTCTGAAAAGCCAGAAGTACCTATAAGATCAACCATCAAGCCCTGAGCTGCACAAAAAGCCTTCCCTAGGGAAACAGCAGCAAAGTAGCAATTTAGCTCAACCACACAGGCTCAAGTACTGGATCTGACAGGAAGTTCCCCCGTGTTAGAAGCAAAGGACAAAAAATTAGTTCCAGCCCAGGCACACCACCAGCACCTTGAGGCCTGCCTGGGAACCGGAGGCTTGGATCTAGGGACTGGACCCCACTCCCACTTCCAGGCAAACTGCATCAGTGCCTCAGGGTCAGCCTGGGGACCTGAAGCATGGAGAAGGGAACTGGACCTCCCCTCCCACAATCAGGCACACCAGCCAGCACCTTTGGGCCTGCCCAGGGACCTGAGGCAGGGAGCAGGGAACCAGACCTCTCTCCCACAACCAGGCACAACATGCCAGCACCTCGGAGCCCACCCAGGGACCTAGGGCAAGGAGAAGGGGAACAGTCCTCTCTCCCACAACCAGGCACACTGTGCCAGAGCTTCAGGGCCCACCCAGGGACCCGAGGCATGGAGAAGGGGAACAGACCTCTCTCTCTCCCACAACCAGGCACACCACGCCAGCATCCTGGGCCCCACCTAAGGACCCAGGGCATGAAGAAGGGGACTGGACCATTCTCCCACAACCGGGCACACTGAGCCAGCGCTTCAGGGCTCGCCTGGGGAAACAAGGTGTGGAGAAGGGGACTGAACCTCTCTCCCACAACCAGGCACACCAAGCCAGTGCCTCGGGGGCTGCCCACGGTCCTGGGGCATGCAGAAGGGGTCTGGACCTCTCTCCCACAACCAGGCATACCACGCCAGTACCTCGGGGCCCACCCAGGGACCCGAGGCAAGGAGAAGGTGCCTGGACCTCTCTCCCACAACCAGGGACACCGTGCCAGCACCTCGGGGCCCACCCGGCCCAGAGGCATGCAGAAGGGGGCTGGCCCTCTCTCCTACAACCAGGTACACCAAGCCAGTGCCTCAGGTCCCACCCAGTGACCTGAGGTATGGAGCCAGGGACTGGACCCTCCTCCCACACCAGGCACAAAACACCAGCACATCGGGGCCCACCTGGGTACCTGAGGCATGGAGAAGGGGACCAGACCCTCCTCCCACAACAAGATACATGGCGCCAGCACCTTGGGGCCCACCCAGAGACCCGGGGCATGGAGAAGGTGATCAGACTGCCCTGCCTCAACCAGACACTCTGCGCCAGCACCTTGGGGCCCATCCAGGGATGCAGGACATGAAGAAGGGGACTGGACCCCTCTCCCACAACTAGGCACATGGCGCCAGTGCCTTGGGGCCTGCCCAGGGACCAGAGGCATGGAGAAGGGAACCAAACACACCCCACAACCAGGCATGCCACCAGTGCCAAGGAGCATACCAAAAACAGCACCTCCACGTGGGTGGCCCACCACAGCTACCACAATAACCATGGCTGCTGCAAAAGCGGCTAGACACCACAACCACCACGCAGATGGTCCGCCAACCTCTGGAGTGCATTGACACAAGGAGAGTCACCAGCAGAGACAAAGAAAAGAAGAGGATGTCTCTTTCCACAAAACCCATTTCAGAGTGACAGAAGAAGCATCTGCTCTATGATATTATTGGGGGACCCGATCACATCTCTCAGCATTGGACGGATCATCTAGGCAACAAATTAACAGAATAACTATTATTCTTTCAGAAGGAGAGAAGAAATCTAGGGCAATTAGAGGGGGGAGGGGGAGGGAATGGGGGAAGGAGAGAGATTGGACAAGGGGCATAAAGAATAATTACGATTTGGGCCGGCCCCATGGCTCACTCAGGAGAGTGTGGCCCTGGGAGTGCCGAGGCCGTGGGTTCAGATCCTATATAGGGATGGCCGATGCGCTCACTGGCTGAGCGTAGTGCAGACCACACCATGCCAAGGGTTGGGATCCCCATACCGATCAAAAAAAAAAAAAAAGAATAATTACGATTTATAACAATATATATGCTAGTAATATTGATTTAATCATCATATCTCAATGTTCAACCCCAAAAATATGTATAATTGATTTTGATTCAATAAATAAACTAAATTAAAAAAAATAAAAATAAATAAAAACCCATATAATTACATACAAATTTGTATATATATGTGTATATGATTTTTCTAGAGATATAGAGCTTTCATCAACTTCCCAGAGTTCAGGGACCTCAAAAAGCAAATTTCTCTGTTAAAGGCATGATTATACACATAGGGATATGTAAATATAAATTTTTGTTAACTAACTGTTTCACTAAAAATGCAATATATGCACCAGGTTCAAAATTCAAACAGTATAAAAGAGGACACTATAAAAGTTCTCCCTACCGTCAAGATCTCCTGTCATTCAGTTCCCCTCCCCAGAGAATCATAATAAATATTTCCAGGAAATTTCCATGCATATTATATATAGCATTACTATAAATATATAGCTATGTTTAGATAGATATTTATCAAGTGGATTTTAGAAAGAAATATGATAAGCACTGCTCAGGTGAACCAAACCACACTGGAATGGTGTTCATTTCATTGCTGAAATGCAACATGAAAGTCTCAAAAATTACTTTTCTCATTTAATGGTATAGTTCAGGAGTCCACATTTTTTTCTTAAATCTCCATATAGTAAGCATCTTAGGCTTGCAGGCCACATGGTTTGCATCACACTTATTCAGCTCAGCCACTGTAGCTTTGAAAGTGACCATAAATCGTATATAAAGAAATGAGCATGCCTAATTTCAATAAAACTTTATTTACAAAAAAAAGTCCCTGTAGTGTGCTGACCCCCAAGAATAGTCTATAAATGTATTTTAAACTGACACCTTCCTTTAAATTGGTGATACAACAATCATTGTCAAATACTTTATTTCCTAATAAATGAATAAATAATATACTTCTGCTCTTGTCCCACTTCCTGGCATCTCAGAATTCAGCATTTAAAAATAGCTGTTGTCTAAATACAGATGGACCATATAAGCTTAACTCTATTTTTCAATAAGCAGATATGCACCAGTAACCACCACCAAATGATTCAAAAAGGTATCTTTTACCTGTAGGCCAGGAAAGCTACTGGCCTCTGATGTCCATGTTCATCAGTCATAGAGCCAACACTCGGAGGTTCAACAATAACATCATAAATTATTCCTATATAAAAGACAATAGTACAAGTTAGATTCCTCAATTTAAAAAGCAGGATTATAGTTTTTTGTCTCTAAAGGGTAATTTACACTTAAACAAACTGTTTTGATTGTATTATTATAATGAAATGAAGCCCAGCTAATCCTCTAAGTTTCAGATAAACCATTCAGATATTCAACTCAAGGTTTTAGAATGACTTCTAAAACTATATTATCTCTAACAGAGGTACAGCAGTCCCCCTGCCTTACCCTCAATTTAACTTTCCAGGGTTTCAGTTACCCACTGTCAACCACTGTTTGAAAATATTAAACAGAAAATTCCAGAAATAAACAATAAGTTTTAACAATTCATAAGTTTTGTGCACCATCCTGCCTGGGATGTGAATCATCCCTGTGTCCAGCATATCTGCCCATTACTAATTTAGTAGCTATCTTGGTTATCAGATTGACTGTCGTGGTATCACAGTGCTTGTGTTCAAGTCACCCTGATTTTACTTCATAATGGTCCCAGACTGCAATTTGGATATGCCAGAGAGAAGCCATAAAGTACTTCCTTTAAGTGAAAAGGTGAAAATTCTCAACTTAATAATGAAAGAAAAAAATCATATGCTGAGGTTGCTAAGATCCATGATAAAAACAAATATTCTGCTGGATGGTTAGCTCAGTTGTTTAGGGTGTGGTGCTAGTCACACCAAGGTCTATCCCTGTACTGGCCAGCCACCAAAAAAAAAAAAAAAAAAAACAACAGAAAGAACAATGTTCTCCATAAATTGTGAAGAAGGAAAAAAAAATTTGTGCTAGTTTTGCTACTGCACCTCAAACTGCAAAAGTTATCTATAGGGTTCGATACTGAGGTTTCAGGCATCCACTGGGGGTCTTGGAATATATCCCACAGGAATAAGGGGGGGACTACTGTATAAATTACACAAAGGAATAACACCAGGGTCCAGGGTTTGATCCCTTTGTTGGCCAGCCACACAGAAAAATAAATAAATAAAATAAATTCATAAAGGAAATGCATTCAATAACAGTTGCTATTAATACTCAAGAATGACTCCACAGTAAAGGAGAGATTTAATGTTAAAGGCTATATTTTAGCTCATGAAAATATTCCACAGATCTTTGGATTTGTTTCTATAAATCAAGAGGTAACTAGAGAAATTTTCTTGCTTAAATGTAAAACTAGGAGACTTCTTAAATCACACCATCAGGCAGACAGGTAATACTTGAGATTCATGATAATTAATATTAACATCCATCGTTAAGTCATAATGTCATCATGTTAATTAATATGAATGCTCAACAACATTAATGAGTTTTCTCAATCTCTCAGTCAACATCTACTTTTACCTTCTCCACTGTTTTCAAACATCCTCACCTCCAGCTTTTCTTAAGCAAAGCAAGCCTGTGTCTTCGTCACCTGACAAAGCAATCACATAGGAATTGCCTTTTCTCCCCAGCCAAATCTACAAACTCCTGGTACCTGCATACATCCTCATCCCCTCCCTTCCAGCTACATTACCTCAAGTCCCTCCTCCCATCAATGTGGGATCCCTTCTACAATTATCAGGACTCCGTTCTCTCTTGTCTTCTCAGGGACTTCATTTCTTTGGATATCTCTTCACTTTCCTGTATTTTCAAGCTCTCCTTCCCTATATCAACCCTCCCTTGACTTCAGACCCTTCTAACAGCTTATTTTTATGCTTCCTTTCTTTGTTTTTTTTTTTTTTTCTTTTTCTTTTTTTTTTTTTTTTTTGCCTTTTTCGTGACCGGCACTCAGCCAGTGA
Source organism: Cynocephalus volans (assembly GCF_027409185.1). NCBI lineage: Eukaryota > Metazoa > Chordata > Mammalia > Dermoptera > Cynocephalidae > Cynocephalus > Cynocephalus volans. The sequence goes on along the minus strand of NC_084468.1, from coordinate 94,828,420 downwards.
GTGCACCGGCCCTTCCTATATAGGATCCAAACCTGCGGCAAGAGCGTCGCCGCGCTCTCAGCGCCGCACTCTCCAGAGTGCGCCACGGGCTCGGCACTATGCTTCCTTTCTGAAAGGGAGTCAGGCTTCCTACTGGAAAGAATTAGGCAAACTTCCCCACTACCCTTCATTCTTCAACCCAGTCCAATCTGGCTTCTGCCACCACTGACACTGCTCTTGCTAAGGTTGCCAGTGACCTCCATGTTGCCAAATTCAATGGACACTTTACAGTTCTCATCTTAGGAGGCTTCCCAGCAGCACTCAATCCAGTTTACTAAACGCGTTTTCTTGAAAAACACCCTTCTTAGGGCCTTTGTGACACTCCTCTCCATGTTTTCTTGCTACCTCTCTACTGAGCCTTGTCATAAAACCACTAAATGTTGGAGTTCCTCAGGGCTTGGTCCACTGTTCTCTTCTCTACATTCTCTCAGGAATTGAACTTCCAGGGCTTTCAATTCTATGCACTAAAGACTCTGTTAGCACTGCTCGAATTGGATGCAAGCTCCTTAAGAACAGGGACTTTGTCTATGTTCTTCAATATCTGGTTCATGGTAGCTCAGGAAATATTTAACTGATGAACTCCAACACAGACTCTTTTTTCAGTTCTTAAATTTGCAAATTTGACATATCCAACTAATTATATTCCGAAGTGACCTCTGGTTCACCATCCTGCACAAAAAAACTTTCTTTCTTCAGTCTTTGAAAATGAGACTTCCATCCACTCAGATGTTCAAACTAGAAACCAGTAAGATTCCTTCACACTTTATTCTTCCCCTACACCCAATCAATCCATCAAGACCTACTGAATCTACTTCCAACATATCTTTCATTATATTATCCTCCATCTCCACTGCCATCAACTTAATACAGACTAAGTCAACTACAAAAACCACCTAATTGGTCTCTCAGTCCCACATTTGTCCATACTTTTCCTTCTGCCTAACATACCCTCTTCCCCAACCCTTCAGATTTTGGCTTTATGTGTCATTTCCTTGGGAACCACATTCCAATCTAAATGATGCTCCCTACTCCCACTATTTTCTCATAACCCCTTGTTCTTTTCCTTCATTGCATTTGTGACAATTTATAATAGAAAAAAAATTACATGATATTTTATATGTTCCAACCATAACATTAAAAGCTTCAAGAGGGCAGGGTCCTTATGTTTTGTTCAGTTATCCCCAGTACCTAGTGCCTGGAACTTGATAGGAACTCAATATATATTTGCTGACTATTTCTCAGCAATAAATATTATTTATTTATAAAGGTACACTCACAGTTTTTAGAAGAAACTCCTTTCCAGTGACATAATCAACTTATCATAAATGATACCTCATGTACTTGGTGACTAAAAGGTGTCCTCTCCACTTTCCCCCAATGTCTGGTGCAGAAAACTCCCCCACTTTTTCCTGTTACAACAATCAACAGGAAAAAGTGGCCAGAATGAAAACTGAGGCTTCTAGCAAAGGATCTGGCTCCAAGGGATGTAAGAATAGCAGATGAAGATTCTATTATAAAGAAAGCCACATGCATTTTAAATTTCATTTATTCAATACAGTAGCTATTTACTTGCTGAGCTAATGCTAATGCAATGTTAGCTAGTATTTTATCAACATATTTAAAATGTAATTTACTTAAACGAACATAAGTTAACTGTCACCATTCTAGACTAGAGAGAGGAGTAAACTCAAAAGTACTTTCTAGAACTCTCAGTTTCAGATTCTTCCCTTTTCAGTGCTAACTGTTCTCACAAATCACCTATAAAAATGGCTATTCCCTTAAAAGTAGAACCACTTTTGCTGTCTCTAATCTAGAGAGCTTAATTTTATAATTTCCAAGTTAAGAATACCACTTCCCAAAATCTAAAAGCACAGTAGCAGTCTTAAATAAATCTTGGAACTGTGGCTTCAACGGGTGCTGGCTCTGAAAAGACTGCAGTCGGACTGCCAACTCACCAGTATACAAGGCTACACCCCTTTGGAATTTTCAATTTGAGAAGTGGATAAGATGATAGATAATTCAGAAAGGTTTAATAATAATGCTATTTTTTTATTTTTAAAATTCTCAACTTCTAAGCTCTAAAATATGATACCTTCTGCAAATCTCACCTCCAATCTCAAATATTTACCAAAACCGTGGTTTCGGAAAATTTCATTCATATTTACTGTAGATCAGGCAAAAAGCAATACAACACCCTTAGGTTTGAGCTAACAAAAACCTAAGGACTGTCAAGTCTCTTCCAAGGTTCCAGGGACCGTAGACAAAAGAGAAGTTAAACGTCCCGCACCCTTTCGACCAACCATTGAAGCAGAGTGGACCAAACTAGACTTCCCATAAACTTGCCATACGTTTGTCAAACAACAAGCAATAAAAAGAACCACCTGAAAATATATACATATATATTTAAAAACATATTCGACTCGGATCCTGGGGATAAGAAGCTAAGAGAGGAGAAGCAGAGGGAGAACACGAATTCTCTCTAGATACAGGACAGGGCGTGAGGAAATATAAACCTTCAGGACGTTAACACCTGGGACCCCAGAGCTTCCCTCGACCCTCCAAGACCGCGAGCACAGCGATGCTTCCCCCGGGGTTGAGGGAGTCAGTGGAACAGACGCGCCTCCCTGTGGAGGTCAGCTCTCCGCGCCTCGGCGCCTCTCGGGCCCCACGCAGACCCAGTTACCTCCGGTGATGAGGAAGTAAGACACCACCACCAGAGCGTACACCGTCATGGCCGATGGCATGTGCACCCAGGGCGGCTTCTTCAGCTTCAGGTTGGGACATTCGAGCACTAAGAACGGGACTCGGTACAGACTCTCCATGTTGGTAGCCGCAGGAGTACCTCTCGGCCTCAAACCCCACGCGCCACCCGGAAACAGGCCCGCCCCCGCTACCACCCGCGCGTGCGCGGGGAAGGGACCGGCAAGTCCGCAAAGCTCAGAGGTAGTTTTTATACCCATTAGAAGAAAAAAAGAAACTAAACAAAACGAGTAAATAATAAGAGCAATTACTATGTACAACTTAATTTTGTTATACTAAAATTGAGATAAGGAGCTCAATTTTTTGCCAACGGATAAATAACTGATTTATATGACTTCAAGGACCTGCCGCGCTTTAGACGTGGCCAAGCCAGACACGCGGAGGGAACCGTCCATCTAAGCCCCTCCCACTTGCTGACGCAGGGGATTTGGACGCTGATTGGACGCGAGACACTCCAGGCTCTGAGAATGGGATGAATGGGAACTGTTGAAAAGCCCTGCCTTTTCTATTAGCGGTTTTTTCAAAGGATTGAGAAAGGCGTAGGGTGCTGAGCTTTTACTTCCCGATGTATAGTAGTGGTGATAATAATAATTGTTACTAATAATTGCTTAAAATAGTATGTTATCAATTTTTTACAAAAATATCCAATCCAGATCTATCACAAATGTCAGTAGAACATCTCCATACGGATGCCTTAATGCTGGTATCTTGGCATGACCAAAATACTGTTCTCAATAACCCTTGTCTTCCTCTCGACGTTGCTCCTGCCAATGTCAGTAACCGGTGAAATCACTCAGGCCAAAAATCTGTAGTTACCCTGATTTTTCTCCTTATTAACCTCCTCATCCAAAACATCAACAGGTCTTTTTTGGTTGTACTACCAAAATATCTCTCATTCATCTACTTCTCTCCAACCCACTACTACCAGCCTAGTGTGAGACTTCTCTTGCCTGGGCTACATTTACAATCCAAATGGATGAAAGTATATGACGGAGACAATCTTTGGGAGGGACTACAGCGCCTAGAAGTGTTTTTGGTTTTCTTTTTTATATAATTCCTTAAAATTCTACAAATGTGAATTTCTTTTTGGAGTAAGTTATAAATGACTGATTATATATCCAAAACAGACTGACACATTATTGAACCAATGTTCTTTATTTGTTACTGAGCCATGTTTTTTACAGAATGCCATGAATTAGTTCTGCACTTTTAATTAATGACTCAGTTATTGAGAAATGGCTTTAAGACCATAATAATAAAAATATTTATAAACATTGTAGTATCTAAGTACAGACGAGGCTTGCTGTTCAATAGTGAGTCTCCTCAGAATCTTACTCATCTGTGTATTAAGGGAGGTACATAAATCTTAGTTTATGAAGGGGCCACTAATAATACCAATAATGAAGTGCGTTTACATCAGAACCGCCATTTATAGGCAGGAAATTTTGGGGCGGACTATAAAGTACAATGTTTCTGAAATTCCCATAGTTTTATAAATAAAGAAAACATTGGAACAATTAAAAATATGTTGTCCCAAAAAAAGAAAATAAAAAAAAAGTTGTCTTGAAAAAATAAGGAAAAACATAGAAATTAAAGGTTTTTAAGACTTCCTTTATAACGTCAGGAAGGAAACTAATAATATTAACCACTGCCTTGCAGATACTATGTAAGTGATCTACATTTGTTTTTGTTTAATCTTCATAACAATTCTATTAGGTAAATAATATTATCACCACTTTACATATGACAAAATGATGCCTGGAAGTGAAATAAACTCAAGAAGTATAGTACAGTCTTTGGTTGGATGAGACCTAACAGGCAATTGCTGAAAAAGTAAAACAGATTTAAGATCTTTAAGATGGTACACATTTATATACATATACTTCCTATATATTCTTGGGCCAAATAATTCTATATGCACTGTGGAAAAGAACATAGAAATTATTAATACATACATTTTTAATAAAAATTAATTTAATAAACCCCTGTACCAGCCAGCCAGCAAAAATAATAATACTAATAATAATTTAATAGAGAATAAAACTGCCAAGTCAGAACACATTGCATTCATCTATATATTGAATTATTGCTAAAACTTTATCTGTTTTCCAAAAAGCTTGTTCCAGGAACCAATTCATGATTATTTTTTAATATCTTAAACTTTGAATTTTTTTTTTTTTCTGGCAGCTGGTGGGTACAGGGATCAAACACCAGACCTTGGTGTTACCAGCACCACACCCCGACCAACTGAGCTAACTGGCCAGTCCTTGAAATATTTTATTTATTTATTTATTTGTTTTATTTTGTCGATATACAATGTGGTTGATTATTGTGGCCCATTACCGAAACCTCCCTCCCTCCTCTCTCTTCCCCCTCCCACCCAACAATGTCCTTTCTGTTTGCTTGTCGTATCAACTTCACGGAATTGTAGTTGTTATGTCTTCTTCCCCCCGCCCCCCGGTTTTTTTTTTTTTGTGTGTGTGTGTGTGTGTGTGTGTGTGTGTGTGTATGTGTGTGTGTGTGTGTGTGTGTGTGTGTGTGTGTGAATTTATTTATTTATTTTTAGCTCCCACTAATAAGTGAGAACGTGTGGTATTTCTCTTTCTGTGCCTGACTTGTTTCACTTAATATATTCTCTCAAGGTCCATCCGTGTTGTTGCAAATGGCAGTATTTCATTCGTTTTTATAGCTGAGTAGTATTCCATTGTGTAGATGTACCACATTTTCCGTATCCACTCATCCGATGATGGACATTTGGGCTGGTTCCAACTCTTGGCTATTGTAAAGACTGCTGCGATGAACACTGGGGAACAGGTATACCTTCGACTTGATGATTTCCATTCCTCTGGGTATATTCCCAGCAGTGGGATAGCTGGGTCTTATGGCAGATCTATCTGCAATTGTTTGAGGAACCTCCATACCATTTTCCATAGAGGCTGCACCATTTGCAGTCCCACCAACAATGTATGAGAGTTCCTTTTTCTCCGCAACCTCGCCAGCATTTATTGTTCAGAGTCTTTTGGATTTTAGCCATCCTAACTGGGGTTAGATGGTATCTCAGTGTGGTTTTGATTTGCATTTCCCGGATGCTGAGTGATGTTGAGCATTTTTTCATATGTCTGTTTGCCCTTTGTATATCTTCCTTAGAGAAATGCCTACTTAGCTCTTTGCCTATTTTTAAATTGGATTGCTTGTTTTTTTCTTGTAATGTTGTTTGAGTTCCTTGTATATTCTGGATATTAATTCTTTGTCAGATGTATATTTTGCAAATATTTTCTCCCACTCTGTTGGTTGTCTTTTGACTCTGTTAATTGTTTCTTTTGCTGTGCAGAAGCTCTTTAGTTTGATATAATCCCATTTGTTTGTTTTTCCTTTGGTTGCCCGTGCTTTTGGGGTCGTATTCATGAAGTCTGTGTCCAGTCCTATTTCCTGAAGTGTCTCTCCTATGTTTTCTTTAAGAAGTTTTATTGTTTCAGGGTGTTTATTTAATTGTTTAATCCATTTTGAGTTGACTTTAGTGTATGGTGAAAGGTATGGGTCTAGTTTCATTCTCCTGCATATTGATATCCAGTTCTCCCAGCACCATTTGCTAAAGAGGCACTCTCTTCCCCAGTGTATAGGCTTGGTGCCTTTGTCAAAGATCAGATGGCTGTAGGTGTGTGGGTTGATTTCTGGGTTCTCTATTCTATTCCATTGATCAGTGTGTCTGTTTTTATGCCAGTACCATACTGTTTTGGTTATTCTAGCTTTGTAGTATAGTTTAAAGTCGGATAGTCTTAAGCCTCCAGCTTTACTTTTTTTGCTCAGCATTGCTTTGGCTATGCGTGGTACTTTGTTCTTTCCATTTCTGAGAAAAATGTCTTTGGAATTTTGATGGGGATTGCACTGAATTTGTATACCACGTTGGGTAGTATGGACATTTTCACTATGTTGATTCTTCCAATCCAAGAGCATGGGATATCTTTCCATCTTCTTGTATCCTCTCTACTTTCTCTCAGCAGTGGTTTGTAGTTCTCATTATAGAGATTTTTCACGTCCTTGGTTAACTCAGTTCCTAAGTATTTTATTTTTTTGGTGGCTATTGTAAATGGGCAGGCTTTCTTGATTTCTCGTTCTGCATGTTCATTATTGGAGAATAGAAATGCTACTCATTTTTGTGTGTTGATTTTGTATCCTGCTACTGTGCTGAAATCATTTATCACCTCCAAGAGTTTTTTTGTAGAGGCTTTAGGCTGTTCAATATATAGGATCATGTCATCTGCAAACAGGGACTGTTTGACTTCATCTTTTCCAATCTGGATGCCCTTTATTTCCTTCTCTTCTCTGATTGCTCTGGCTAGTACTTCCAACACTATGTTGAATAGGAGTGGTGAGAGTGGGCATCCTTGTCTAGTTCCTGTTCTTAAAGGAAAAGCTTTCAGCTTTTCCCCATTCAGGATGATATTGGCAGTGGGTTTATCATATATGGCTTTAATTATGTTGAGATACTTTCCCTCTATACCTAACTTAAAGAGGGTCTTTGTCATGAATGAGTGTTGAATTTTATCAAATGCTTTTTCAGCATCTATGGAGATGATCATATGGTCCTTGTGTTTGAGTTTATTAATATGGTGTATCACATTTATTGATTTGCATATGTTGAACCAACCTTGCATCCCTGGGATGAATCCCACTTGATCGTGGTGAATAATTTTACGTATGTGTTGCTGTATTCTGTTTGCTAGTATTTTAGTGAGGATTTTTGCATCTATATTCATCAAGGATATCGGCCTGTAGTTTTCTTTTTTGGTTATATCTTTACCTGGTTTTGGTATCAGGATGATGTTTGCTTCATAGAATGAGTTTGGGAGATTTGCGTCTGTTTCAATCTTTTGGAATAGTTTGTAAAGAATCGGTGTCAATTTCTCTTTGAATGTTTGGTAAAATTCTGCTGTGAATCCATCTGGTCCTGGGCTTTTCTTTGTTGGGAGCTTTCTGATAACAGCTTCAATCTCCTTTATTGTTATTGGTCTGTTCAGATTTTCTACATCTTCATGGCTCAGTTTTGGGAGCTTGTGTATGTCCAGAAATTTATCCATTTCCTCCAGATTTTCAGACTTGTTGGCATATAGTTGTTTATAGTAGTCTCGAATGATTCCTTGTATTTCAGATGAATCAGTTTTAATATCACCTTTTTCATTTCTGATTTTTGTTATTTGAATCTTCTCTCTTCCTTTTTTTGTTAGCCATGCTAATGGTTTGCCAATTTTATTTATCTTTTCAAAAAACCAACTTTTTGATTCGTTGATCTTTTGTATTGTTTTTTGGGTTTCAATTTCATTAAGTTCTGCTCTGATCTTAATGATTTCTTTCCGTCTGCTAACTTTAGGTTTGGATTGTTCTTGTTTTTCTAGATCTTTAAGGTGAAGTGTTAGGTTGTTCACTTGCCATCTTTCCATTCTTCTGAAGTGAGCATTTAATGCAATAAATTTCCCCCTTATTACTGCTTTTGCAGTATCCCACAGGTTTTGGTATGATGTATCATTGTTTTCATTAGTTTTAATAAATTTTTTGATTTCCTGCTTGATTTCCTCTTGCACCCATATGTCATTAAGTAGAATGCTATTTAATTTCCATGTGTTTGTATAGTTTCCAGAATTTCATTTGTTATTGATTTCTAGTTTTAATCCATTACGGTCTGAGAAAATACATGGGATAATTCCAATTATTTTGAATCTGTTGAGACTTGATTTGCGACCAAATAGGTGATCTATCCTGGAGAATGATCCATGTGCTGATGAGAAGAATGAATATACTGAGGTTGTTGGATGGAATGTTCTGTAGATATCTGCCATGTCCAATTGGTCTAGAGTCTTGTTTAGATCTTGTGTTTCTCTACTGATTCTTTGCCTAGATGATCTGTCTAATATTGACAGTGAGGTGTTCAGTTCCCCTGCTATTATGGTATTAGTGTCTATTTCCTTCTTTAGGTCTAATAGCGTTTGTTTTATAAATCTGGCTGCTCCAACATTGGGTGCGTACATATTTATGATTGTTATGTCTTCTTGATGCATCAGTCCTTTTATCATTAAGTAGTGTCCCTCATTGTCTCTTTTTATGGTTTTTAGTTTAAAGTCTATTTTGTCAGATATAAGAATAGCTACTCCAGCTCGTTTTTCTTTTCTGTTTGCAAGGTAAATCTTTTTCCATCCTTTCACTCTTAGTCTATGTGATTCTTTATGGGTGAGGTGGGTCTCTTGAAGGCAGCATATAGTTGGGTCCTTCTTTTTAATTCAGTCAGCCAGTCTGTGTCTTTTGATTGGGGAATTTAAGCCTTTTACATTAAGATTTGTTATTGAAAACCATTGATTTATTCCTAGCATTTTATTGATTGTTGTTTGGTTGTCTTAGGTGTCTTTTGTTCCTTGCTTTCTGATTTACTGTTTATTTTCTGTGTTTGTTGGTTCCTTAGGTTGTAGATAGCCTTTTTGTTTGTTTGTTTTCTCTTCATGATTGCCATTTTTATTATACTAGTGGGTTTTGATTTTTCTTGAGTTTTTATGGCAGTGTTAGCTATATTTCAGGAACCAAACCCAGTACTCCCTTGAGGATTTCTTGTAACGGTGGTCATGTGGTCGTGAACTCCCGCAGTTTTTGTTTGTCTGAGAAATATACTATTTGCCCTTCATTTCTGAAGGATAGCCCTGCTGGGTAGAGTATTCTTGGCTGACAATCTCTGTCTTTTAGTATTTTGAATATATCATCCCATTCCTTTCTGGCTTTTAGGGTTTGTGATGAAAAGTGGGATGTTAGCCTGATTGGGGCTCCCTTATAGGTGATTTGACGCTTCTCTCTTGCAGCTTTTAAGATTCTCTCTTTGTCTTTGAGTTTTGCCAATTTGACTATAAAATGTCTTGGAGAAGACTTTTTGGGTTGAATACGTTTGGAGATCATTGAGCTTCCTGGATCTGAAGATCTGTGATTTTTCCTATACCTGGGAAGTTTTCTGCCACTATTTTGTTGAATATGTTTTCAATGCAATCTCCGTTTTCCTCCCCTTCTGGAATACCCATGACTCGGATATTTGAGCGCTTAAGGTTGTCTGATATCTCTCTCAGATTTTCTTCAATGCCTTTGATTCTTTTTTTTTTTTTTTTGTCTGCTTGTGTTGTTTCAAACAGCCCATCTTCAAGTTCAGAGGTTCTCTCTTCGACTTCCACAAGCCTGCTGGTTAAACTCTCCGTTGTGTTTTTTATTTTGCTCAATAACTTCTTCAGTTCGGCAAGTTCTGCTTCATTTTTTTCAGGGCATTGATTTCCTTGTATATTTCCTCTTTCAGGTCCTGTATACTTTTTCTCATTTCCTCATGATGTCTAGCTGAGTTTTCTTGTATCTCATTCTGTTTCCTTAGAATTATCACTCGAAATTCCTTGTCAGTCATTTCAAGGGCTTCTTGTTCTATAGGATCTAGAGCTTGAGATTTATTATCTTTGGGTGGAGTACTTTCTTGATTTTTCGTATTTCTGGTATCTTTCCTTGGATGTTTATTCATTGTGGCAGGGGGTTTCACAGTCCACAGGTTTGACACTATTGACTGACTAAGATGTTGCTGTGGTTGCCAATTTGGTATGGCTACCTCAGTGACTACTCAGTTGGCCACTAGTACCTTGCATTTGTGGTTGCCTCGGGTCTTGGGCCTCTCCAGGGAGCCACCTATCTAGTCAGCTTGGCCTCTGCCAGGCTGCTGGGTGACGGGGCGGTACCGCAGGGTGTCGCTCCTGTCGCTGCCGCTTCCCCTGCTGCAGCCGCTGCCGCCACACACTGCTGCCAGCTCCGCTGCCACTGCTTCCCCCACTCCTGCCGCTGCTGCCGCTTCCCCTGCTGCTGCCGCTGCCGCTGGCTCCTCCACTGCTGCCGCTGCCACCAGTTCCTCCGCTGCTGCTGCTGCCGCTGCCGCTGCAACCGTTGGCTGGCGCCACTTCCACCGCTGCCACTGCTTTCGAGGGCGCCTCCGCTGCTGCCGCTGCCGCCGGCTTCTCTGCTGCTGCTGCTGCCACCGGCTCCGCTGCCATCGGTTCCTCCACTGCCGCTTCTGCTGTCGGCTCGCTGCCGCTGGTTCCTCCGCTGCTGCCACTGGGAGGCGTATGTGAATGCCAGCTTGGGCCCAATAGATACTGGTGGAGGGATGTACTGACTTGTTGATCAACCGCTCCTCGCTCTTCCCCTTATGCCAGTCTATATCCAGTTGAGCTCTTCTGTTCCTTTGGGACCTGTTTCTGATCAGGGCTCTGCTTCTGCTTCATGGATCCCTTGTTCTCTTCAAAGCATCCACTATGGGATGTTCCAGATCATCCCAACACAAGGCTCTTGGCTGCTAAGTGCGGGATGGCTCAAGAAAGTCTTGAAATATTTTTTAACATGAATTTGTAATATTCTACACTCCATGTGTAAAAGAAACCTTTCATGAATAAAATATGCACACCTGTTATCATCTGTGTCTTAACCAAAAATTACTACAGGAAAATATTCTGTTTAAACACAGCAAAAATGCTGTAACTGAAAACCAAAGAAATAATTAATACAACCATGAGTATGCCATTAAATAAACACACAATCTAATCATTCAGTGGGTGGCTATTTTTTATAGATAAAGAAGGACAAAGGTTGGAAGTAACAAAAATTTATAATATAATGTACAGCAGAGCCTGTCATTTTAAGCTACATATGAAAAGAAAAATTATTAATTCTTATTGTGCACAAGCAAATATATAATCAAAGAAGGAAGAAATATATAACTGATATCTACCAAGATTTTTGGGTTTAATGTAGCAAATCTTAATAAAAAGCCTTGAAGTCAGGGATGGTTTTGCCAATCAAAAGAGAGGGAAACGCCACAAATATGTTTTTAACTAAATTCTAAACAAACTAGAGCTACAAGAGCTATTAATATGACTGAGTTCTGGGCTGGCCAGTTAGCTAACTTTGCAGAATATGGTGCTGGTAAGACCAAGGTCAAGTTTTCGGATCCCAATACCTGCCAGCTACCAAAAAAAGAAAAGAAAAAATACTATTGACTTCAGTTTATTTAAGTATGTGTCAGGGAGGAAATTAGTAGCTTTGTTTTCTGCAAAATAATAATATGTAATATTAATCTTGATTTATTTACAAAGACATTTTGCAGTTTGGTTGTCAATTACTTGAATTATGCTCTTTCCCAGTAGGTTTATTTAAGAATGACTGTTTGTTTCCCCAGCTTAACAAGTATTTATTGAGTGGCAAGACTGTGCCAGCCATTGTGTTAGGCACTATTGATGTTTCATGATCTAAATATAAACTCTTTCTAACAAAGTATTGTGAGCTTTGTTGTTATTGTTGTCATTGTTTTAAATTTCAAAAATTCCCTGTAAAAGTATACAAGTAAAACATAGGTATAGGCCTGTTGTAAAATTAATTAATTAATCCAAACAGTACTTTTAATTTTTTTTTTTTTTGGCAGCTGGCCTGTATGGGGATCTGAACCCTTGACCTTGAGTGTTATAAGGTTGTGCTCTAACCAGCTGAGCTAACCACCCAGCCCAATCCAAAACAATGGAGACACATATGGAAGAAGTTTCCCTTCATCACTGCTCTCATTTTAGTTCTTCCAGAGGAGTGAGAACCCTGGGTACTGGAATGCACGATTGGAATAAACATCCTCAGCGAATGGAAGAATCCCCACATTGGTTTTCTAGCCCGTAGAGTGAAGACCATTATGGCAGGAAAGTCTAAGTGGAATCAGTAGAACTGCCTTTACCTACCAAAATAATAAATCAGAAGTGACTGCAGAGAGTGATGCACCATCAAGGACTTGAAAGATACTAAGTATCCTGCCACATTGTGCTCAATTAGCTAAGTTGCCCCTTGAGAAAGAAAAAAATGGATATTGGAGAAGAGTGGATTATTGTATACTTAATCATGTCACAACTCCAATTGCCCCTGAGTTTGACTTGTGGTTTTGTTGCTGGAGCACATCAACACGTGCCCTGGTACCTGTTAGGTAGCTATTGATCTAGCAAATACTTTTTTACTTATACCGATCAGTAAAGACTGTCAGAAAATGTTTGCTTTCAACTGGCAGGGTCAGCAATATATCTTCACAGTCCTATCTCAGGACTATATCAATTCTCCATCCCTATGTCATAATTTGATTTGCAGGAACTTTGATTGCCTTCTCATTCACAGGATATCACATTATGTTACTGCATTTGTGATATGCTGATGGTCTTAGTGATCTAAGTAGCAACTACACTAGATACTTCCGTAGGACGCATGCACGCTAGAAGATGGGAAATAAGCATAACAATATGTCAGGGGATCTCAGTGAAATTTCTAGAGGTCCAGTGATCTGTAACATGTGAGATATCACTTCCAAAGGAAAGGATAGTTGCTGCATCTGACTCATCTTTCCACCAAGAAAGGTGCACAATACTTAGGGGGCCACTTAGGATTTTGGAGGTAACATATATTTTGTTTGGTCTTACTATTCTGACCTATTTACTGAGTAATCCAATAAGCTGCCAGTTTTGAGTAGGACCCAGAAGAAGCAGAGGCTCTTTAATAGCAAACTGCTCTGCCACTTGGCCTATACGACTTAACAGAACCAATATTACTTGTTTGTGGCAGATAGGAATGCTCTATGGAGATTTTGACAGCCTCTGTAAGCAAAGCATAGCACAGAGCCCTAGGGTTTTGAAGCAAACCTATGCCATCCTCTGCAGAGAAGTAATCTCCACTGAGAAATAGCTTCTAGCTTGCCCCTGAGCCTTAGTAGAGCCTAAGCTATTGACTATGGGCAAAAAGTTATCAAGAAACCTGAACTACCCATGACCAGTTTGGCATTATCTGACCTATCATCCCATAAATGTGGGTGTCTGCAGCAGCATTGCTTCATCAAATGAAAGTGTTATGCACAAGATCAAGCTCAAGTAGGTCCTGAAGGTACAAGTAAGTGTATGAGAAATAGTCCAGATGTACATGGTGTAGTGGTTGAATTATGTCCCCCCCAAACTCACTGAAGTTTGAATTGTCTCCCTCAAGTTTTATGTAGTAGAAACTTGGCCCCCACTGTGACTGTTAAGAGGGTGGGAAATCCTATTATGGTAATTGAAAGGTGGAGCCTTGAAGAGGTGATTAGATTACAGTACCACACTGTAGTGAATGGATCAAAACTGGTGGTCATGGGTGTGGTTTGGAGGGCTTTAAAAGGGGAACACAAAGAGTCTGTTTCTCTGCTCTCTCTGCCCCACCATTTTCGCACTGTGACACCCTGCCATCACTGAAGCCACCACCAAAGAAAGCCTTCACCAGATGTGTTCCCTGGACTTCGGACTTCTAAGCCTCTGAAACTGTAAGTAATAAATTTCATTTTCTTACAAATCACTCAGTTCTGTGTATTTTGTTATAAGCAACAGAAATGGACACATGCCCTACATTCCTGCCATGTTGCCTCTCTCAACTTATACATATGGCATTATAGAGAATGCCCTATGAACAGTTGATTGAACAAGAAAAAAATAGGGGTCTGTTTTACAGATAGTTCTGTACAAAGTGCTAGGACTACTTGAAAGTAGATGGCTTTGCATTACAGCCTCACTTTGTGGGGTGGGCCTGAGGGAAAGAAGTGAGAGAAAATCTTCCCAGTGGGCAGAACTTTAGTAGTGTATCATTTTGCCTAGAAGGAGTGATGGCAAGAGTTGAAGGTCTACAGTGATTCTTGGGCAATGGCTGATCATTTGGCTGGATGATTTGACAGGGAATTAGAAGGAACACAATTGGAAAATTGTTGAGCAGGTCTGGAGGAGAGGCATGTGGGTAGAATTCCCTGTGTAGGTACCAAGTATGAAGATATATATGCCCAACGCAAATGCTCACCAAAGAGCACCTATGCAGAGGAGAATCTTAATAATCAGATGGATAAGATGTCCCATCCTGTGGACACCAGTCAGTCTCTTTCCCCATCCATTCCTGGTCTTTCCCAGTGGGCCCACAGACAAAGTGGTTATGGAAAGAGGGATGGAGATTATGCACAGACTTTCACTCACCAAGGCTGATCTGAGCCCCTGCTGAGTGTCTAACCCACCAACAGTAGAAACCGATGAGACTACAATATGGTCTTATTTTTTAGGAGGATGAGCCAGCCACCTGGTGGCAAGTTCATTATATGGGACCATGTCCAGTAGGCACTTGGTTCTTACTAAAGCAGACACTTACACTAGATAAAAATTTTCCTTCCTTATCCACAATGCTTCTGCCAAAATCACTATTCTGTAGACTTAATGGAATGCCTTATTCATCTTCATGGTATACCATCCAGCATTGCTTCTGGCCAAGGAGCTCATATGACAGAAAATGAATTGTGGCAAGTAAGCTCATGTTCATGGGATTCACTGGTCTTAGTAAGCATCCCATCGCCTTGCAGCAGCTGTGTGGGATGGTGGAATGGCCTTTTGAAAACTCACTTATGATGCCAACAGCTTTTGGGGCAGGACAATGTCTTCCGGGGTGCATTATGGGCTGTAAATCAGCAATCAATAGGTGATGCTCTTTCTCTCATAGTCAGGATTTACAAGTCCAGAAATCAACTGTAGAAAGTGGGAATGTCTCCTCATTGTTACTTCTAGTAATCCACTAGTGAAATTTCTGCTTCCCATCCCCCACAACTTTGGGCTCTGCTAATCTACAAGTTTTAGTACCAAGGAAGGAATACTTCCAGCAAGGGACACATCAATAGTTCCATTAAACTGAGAGGTGACACTGTCACCTGACCACTTCAAGTGTCCTCATGCCAGGGAATCAAAAAGCAAATAGAGGTGTACTTCACTGGCTAAGGAGAAATTAGATTGTCATTATAAAATGGCAGTTAGGGGGAGTATGTCTGGAATATAGGAGAATACCAGAGAATCCCCTGAGGTTCCCATATCCTGTGATAAAAGTCAATAGAAAACTACAAACAAATAAAAAAAAAAAAGAAAGAAAGAAAGAAAGAAAAGAAAACTACAACCACCCAACAAAGACAGGACTTTTAGTGGTTCAGACTTTTTAGGAATTAAGGTTTAGGTCACACCAGCAGGCAAGAAATCACAATCAGCTGAGGTTTTTGCAGAGAGCAAAGGGAATACAAAATGGGTAGTGGAAGAATGTAGTTATAAATATCAGCTATGACCATGTGAACAGTTGAAGAAATAAGTACTGTAATAGTTATAAGTATTTCTCCACTATTTTGATATAAATGTATTTTCTTCTATTAATATAAATATAAATATAAATTTTGTTGATAATATTTAACCTCTCAGTATTTCAGTTACTGGATTTCAGAAAAGGAATATGAATCATCTAGAAGAGAGACGATTATCACCCAAGAATGGATACAAAGAGTCTTATTTCCACTCTGGAGAGAAGTGGAAACAGATTCCTTGTATCTATTTTTATGGATCCATTTTATGTTTCAGTTTTATGAGGGAGAGTTGCATTATGTTAGGTGGAAGCATGATATTGCTATTGCCATCATTTGAAGATTAAGTTAAATATAGTTCAAAAGGTATATATGGATGCCAGGTTGAACTGTGGTGGATTTGTATTGTTGTCAATTTAGCTAAACTGGAACTACATTTCCCAGAATCCCTTCACTGTATAGTTCTGAATCAGTGCAGGACACAAGAGGCATTATTATTTTTAAGAGACATTGTTTTTTTAAATTTCCACTTGATCTTCAGTTATTTCTGAAACATTAAAAGTACTCAAATGAAAATAGTGGATTAATTAAATGAAATGTGAAATATCCATATAGTGGAATACTTCATTTTAAAAGGACCCTATAGAAGTTTTTTTCTGAGATGGACAGATGTTCACAACAGGCTTAAAATAAAGAAAATCAGACCACAAAATTGTATGTGGAGTATTGGCTTGTTATTGTATGCATTTTTCAGATGTGTGCATTGAAAAAAGACTGGAGGGATATAAAGGTAATTACATCTACGTGATGAGATTATAGATTTTTTTTCCTTATTTGAAACTGCTTGTACTGCCTAATTTTTCAGTAATAAGCTTATATGACTGCTATAGTTAGAAGGTCCCCCCAAAACTCATATTGAAGCTTGATCTCCACTGCAATAGTGTTAAGAGGGTGGGGAATTCAACTACGGAATTTGAAAGGTGGGGCCTTTGGGAGGTGATTGGATCATGAAGGCTCTGCCCTCATGAATGGATTAATTCATTCATGGATTAATGTGTTAATGGATAAATGTGTTATCACGAGAATGGCCCTGGTGTATTCCAGAGGAGAGCAAGTGAGCATGTTAGCATGCTCTTTCCCTTTGCCACATGATGCCCTGTGCTGCCTTGGGACTCTGCAGAGAGTCCCCACCCAGACGAAGGCCCTCACCAGATGCACCCCAGGCCTTGGACTTCCAGTTTCCAAAAACTGTAAAAAATAAATTTCATTTCTTTATAAATTACCCAGTTTTAGGTATTCTGTTATAAGCAACAGAAAAGTGACTAATACTATTACTCTTTAAATAAAAATAGAAATTAGAAATAGTACTTTGTCGGAACATAGCAGATATCTCCTTTCTGGTCTCCATTGGCACATCTATTTCTCTACCAAGTTATTCACTGCTGTATTCTGTAAGGGATGGATAATAATGCTTCCCATATTTGCTTGCATCCAAGTGGGAGTGGTTGGATGTTTATTACTATGCACCATCAGACAGCCAACTGTATTATCAGAAACTCACTGTCTTAAAGTCAGGAACAATATCTTTTTCACCACTAAATTCCCAGGACCTCTCACAGTGCTGGCACATAGTAGGACTTCTTAATATATGTGTCGAATGAATCAATGAATGAACCTTTCACTCTTCCATCTCTTTTGATCCTTCAATGTGTCATTTTAAAAATTGCACTTCCTTAATGTTTCTTTAGTGTGTTCCCCCCTCTCCATCTCCATTACCACTTATTAGTGGCATCATCTCCTGCCACAAGTTCTCTTCATGTTGCAGCCAGAGTGCTCTTTCTAAGAAATTCAACAAATTCCATTATGCCCATCAAGATGCTGTCCTTATTGTTATCTAGAGAGAAGTAAGTAGATTGACAAGAAGTAAAATCTGGTTTCTCTTTATTCATTACTCTCTTCTTTCTTTTCTATCTCACAGCTCCTTTCCATATTTTAATACTTGCTTTGTGGAAATTGTGGGTGTACTCTGAAAGTGTTTGCCTAATCTAACATACTTTCCTCCCTTCCTTTGCAGAGGTGGAGATCAGTGAGGGTAGGCGGTAGTGCTGCTGGTGATCATATTCACCACTCATTCCTTCATTCATTCATCAAGCATTTATGGAGTATGTAGCAGAGACAAGCTCTGTTCTAAGTGCTGGGGGTACCAAGATAACCAGTGCCTGCCCTCAAGAAACTGCTCTTATAGCCTGGGGAGAAGCACACACAATCCATGGCAGAGCTGTCTGAGAATTTCATGCTTATGGGAGGTTGGGACCAATTGCTTTGATAGACCTGAGGAAGTAGTGGTTAATTCTCATACGTAGGAAAAGGCAAGCTTAGAAAAGAGCTCGTATTTGAGTTGAGCATTGATGGAGGAGCTGGATTTCTTAAGGGTTGAGGAAAGGCATTAGGGACCAGCCTGAGTAAAGGCAGAGAGGTAGGAAAGTTTAAAAGAAGGTGAGTGATTTTGATGGCAGAAGAGTAAAGAGTAAAAGAAGAATAGCTGCAAATAAGACCTGAAAAGCCTGATTGGGGAGGGTCTTTCAATGCCACAGTACATTTAGATTTTACCATGTATGCAGTAGAACCATTGAAGGATTTTTAAAATTGAAATAATGAGCTGTCTTTTGGAAGATAGATAGATGGAATAACAAAAAGACTTGATGCAGAGAGATTTTTTAGGACCTTCATGTGGGAGTCCAGATGAGAGAAGGTGAGGGCCTGGGATGGTCTGCGGGAATGAGGAAAGCAGGGAGGGTGGTGGTAAGAGAAAAACTATAAAAGATTTTTTTTTGAAGACAGAGTCAGTAGAATTTGATCAAAAATGGATTTGGGGCTTGCATACTCTAGAAAGGGAGGTCGCTGATGAAAGTAAACTGTGTGATAATGGCCTCAGGCAACTTTGCAGCTGCTTCCAAGAGTTGAACCAGAGAAAAAGGCTTTTCCTGGACCAGAGCAGGAAAATGAGAAAATAGCCAGGGACAAGAGGCTTCATTGGAGAGCAAGAGCCAAGGTCAGAGCAGAGCTGCTGCACCCAGGGACTCTGATTGCATGTGCACTTCTTGCCCACTACCCCCAACCCACAAAAGGCCCCTCAGAGGGGGATGCAAGAGCGGGAGGCGGAGGTTCTGCTGCCTGCCTAATGAGAACTATTGCTTCAGAAGGACCATCCAGGAGGGTACCTTGGCAGGGTTGGGAAGACAGCCACTGGAGCATGGGAAAGAGGCCAGGTTAGAGATCAGGAGTCAGCAGCCTCTGGGTGAGAGTGAAAGTCGTAACAGTGGATGAACGTGCCTCAACATGAGATGGGGCAGCTGGGTTTTTAATTTTATTTTTTTTGGAAGGGTCATAGACCTCCTTGCTGAGCTGATATGATCTATGATCTCTTTTCCTAGAGAAATGCTCCCACATACCCACCAAATATAGTGTATATTTATAGGAAGTTCACAGACTAAAGTTAAAAGTGTGAGAGGAAAGAGAGCTAAAGACTGATGCCTAGGGACTCACCCACACGATTAGGAGTATACTACATAATAAACACAGCAAGATCAAAGCAGCAGAAGAGCCAGGGGAGCAGTACAGAGAAGCCACGGAAGGACGAGTTTCCAGCAAGTCAGGCAGAGTTAAAGGGAAAGAAGCCATTGAGTTTGACAATTGGTCATTGTTGACCTATGGCCAGTGAGTATTTAGCCAAGTGCACAGCATTATAATGACTTGAGTTACTAGGCATAGGGACATGGTATCATGATAAATGCTTTTAAATGTTTGGTGAATTAGTTCATTAATTTCAATAGCACAGTGGCAGGAGAAGCCAGATTACAGAGGGGAGAGGTGATGGGAATTTAAAAAACAATGGTAGTGAGTTAATATGTGTACAGAATTTATCCACCCAACACAGCTAGTTATGAATGGAAGAAGAGAGCTGAGGTCGTAGTAAAGAGGGGTTTTTAAGGATGGTCAGACTTGTGCACAATTTGTATAAAATGAGGGAAGAAAATCACGGAGGAGGAAGGACCAAAGATGCCAGAAGGAAGGAAAGGTATTAAGTAACTGAAGAAAGTTAGGGTCATGGCAAGAGGGTGTGGAATAGAGCCCAACAGGGGTGATGTTTACCTTGGAAAAGATTAAAGCCATCTTCTAGAGAAAGAGCAGAAAGATTAGAGGCATAAGCCAAGCAATACTTTCTGTCTACTATGCACATGATTTGTATTAGGTTGTCTTATTTAATCCATCTAATAATTCTTTGGAGTAGGTATTATTGATTCCATTTTTCAGACAAGGAAACTGAGGCTTATAGAAATTAGGCAACATGCTCAAATTGACACAGCCAGAAAGCAACAGAGCCCCAGCCTGCTGACTCTGAAGACTATGCTTTTACATACATTAAAGTTTTGAGGTGCTAAAGAGGGAAAGGGAGTTGAGAAGTTCCCAGATGTTTCTATATTTTCACATGTTACAAGGCCATTGGGAGTGAATGTTGGATTGGAGAGAGGGAAAGACTTGAGATAGGCACCGTGAAGAATGGATTGCTATTGTGGCATTAAGGATCCAGTTTTAAAATTATGCACAGACACACACAGACACACACACACACACACACACACACACACACAGACATTTAAATTGTTTAAAAGAAAAATAACTGTAGATCTACACTTTTTTTTTTTTTTTTTTACCTTACTGCAAAGATGTTGGTATCCAACTGAATAAAAACAGCGTGTTTTTTCTGACAGTTGCCTGGGTGTAATTCCTTTCTGTGGCCACAGAAGGGCAGGAGTTCTCTTTTATAGGAATCACAGTCCTGCATAATTTTATCCTTGCCAAAATGTATTTTTGATACCATGAGATTTACAAACTATATTCGCAAGCATAATGAAAAGGCAAACTTATTTAAAAGAAACTCGCCTCGATGCTGTGATCAAGTAAGTGCAATTAGACATTACATAAATGGAAAAGGCACTTCCCACAGCATTCAAGCGTATCTTTAAAATGCAAATGATTTACTCTTTTAATGATGAAAGAAAACTCTTGTGAAAACATCATTTTCAGATGAATAAAATATCAAACCCAGGATTTCTTTTTTATATCTAGCTGCCTTGCAAATCATATAGACTTATAAAGTTAAAAAAAAAAAAATAGTGCATTTGGAAAGTTTTGGTAATTGAATCTTAAGAGTAATTTCTAGTTGAGCTTTTTAAAGTATACTTAATAGATTTCAGTTTTCAATTCAGAAATTTATAAAGAATAAACAACAAAAATCGCCTACCATGCCATCATACAGATGATCCCTGTTTTAAAAAAGTAAGATTACATGTTTAGCTGTAAAATACAAACAGTACAAAGGACAAAAAAAGAAAAGTGAATGCCATCTTCCCCTTATCATCCTCTTCTCGTCCTCATTCCTCCTCTCTGAAAGTAACCACTATTAATGATTTCTGTGATTGAAGAATATTTTTCCAAGGAATGTTTCACCCCAAGATTACAAATGGCATTTAAAACAACAAACTTTAATCTCTTCAAAAGAATTTGAACCAGAACCCAGGTTGCAATTTGATTGTATATGTTAAATGTAGCAATGGTCTCAGAACCAAAGGCCTGTGAAAATGGCCAGCCATACCACCACCATTTCCACCGACGCCTTTCAGGGTAAGAAATCAAAGTGCCTTCTCACCTCCAGAAATGGTCTTTCCAGAGGTAAAGTATTTGATGTACGTTTAAGCAGCAGCTGCTCCTCCTGTCTGCCAGAAGTCCAGAGAAAAGACCACTGTCTCCAAAGCTGTCACTTTGGTCCATTCATACACACTGAAGTTGATTTAACAAAACAAAATAAATATATTCTAGCTTAGAAATGACAAGGGACTCTTTAAGACATTTATTTGGCCATAATTGCACACACTGAAGAGAAAAGTATGTTTTATATATATACTGAATAAAATATCTAACTTCTTAAGAATGCTGTAAAATATTTCCATATGTACATTATATCAAAGTACTTTCCCCCAAGTTCAGTTGAAAGGAAATACCCAGAGCATTAGGCCCATCAAAATAGATGTCTCCAGTTGTGGTTTTCAGATGCCCTAACACACTTCTGCCCAGAACTAATCAAATACAGCTTGGCACTTCCAGCTCATGTGTGTGTGTGTGTGTGAATTCCTTACAAAGAGAAAAAAATGAAACAAAACCAAAAAAACCCCATTTTGAGTAAAACATGTTACAGGAGGGTATCAGTTGACTTTCTGGTTTATTTCCAACATTATCACTTCTCTTTAATCATTCAAAATGAGAAGACTCCATCCTGACTAGCTCGATGAAATTTGTTTCTCCTTAAGTATGTAAGAAGGCAGTACTTGTACTAGATGCAGGAAGAACTGTGCTGAGCAACCCTACCATGGCCATGCACTCTGTGGTGTGGACAATACAGGATGTTTCATTGACCCTCAGGATCTCGGAAATCGTGATTATTATCTTCATTTTATAGGTGAGGTTACTAAGACATAGAGAAGGTAGGAAGCATATTCAAAGTCACCTAACTGGTTAATGGTAGACCTACAATTTAAACGCATATTTGCCTAACACCAAATTGTACATATGTTCCACCGTATCTCTGTGAAAGGGCAGTCCCAGATCCATCTCCCTGAGAAGCAGTTAGGAGATCTGTTAAAATGCAGGTTCTTGCCCTGACTTTCAGAGATTCTGAAGGAGGAGTCTTAGATGGGGCTCAAGAATCCGACTCTTAACAAGCTCCCCAACAGATTCCTGAGTGAATCTAGCATGAGAACCGTTGACTATATTGTCAAGCTGAGATTTTTGAAACAGAAACAGAAATTTTAGATGACAAACCTCATTTGAGCCCCTGATGTCTATTTTTAAAGATGTGACAATCCCAGTGTGTTCTTCACTGCTGATCCTGTCCTTTGTGTTACTTATTAGCTTTGTATTTCTACCGAACAGGGTGATCCTTGGCTCCAAACAGATTGAGTTACCAGCTTCACCACCTGCTTAAAATTCCTTCAGCAGAATTTCAATCCCTACTCCTTGAGGGAACACATTGACTCAAATTCACACAATGGCGGATGGCAGATGTGTGCTGAGATCAGGTTTTGAAGGATGAAAACAGACCAGAACTAACACATTCATTATTTACTAGGTGGCAGGCACCCTTAATTCTTAGAACAACTTTGGAAGATAGGTATTTTTATTCCCATTTGGGGGTTTATAAAACACAGACTCGGAGAATTTAAGTAAATTCTCAAGGCCATGAAACGACTAAGCAGTAGAGCCTACACTTTGACCACTACACCAAGCCACATGCTGCGTGTGAGGAAAGAGGGCACAAGGAAGGGAGACTGGGGAGATGGGAGACTTTGTATACTCCAGAGATCCTCTTCAGGGTCAGTGCCAGCACAGTGCCTGGAATACACGCAGTGCGCAGTTCATGTTTGAATTTATGTGAAGTCTTCAAGCCATCAAAAGGAACTTTCTAAATGCTAATGGGCTTAAAACCCTTTAATGTCTCCCAGTTGCTCACAGTAGTGGTTCTCAAACTTGTTCAGAAAGCAAAGCACTTAGAAATCATGGTATTCTTGGCAGAACATGGTAGACATATATTATGCCACAAATTAATTTATTGCTAATCAGATTTTGTGCAAACCATATCCAGCACCAAAGATTTAAGAAAAAATGTAAACCAGCAAATTCACCCATACGTTTACCTTTTTTTCTAAAAATTGGAAATCTTAGGTTACTTTGCAGAAGATCAAAGTTTTATGGATTGATATTACTTTTATCCCAAAATGTTGGATTTCTGCAGATAATGTTCAAAAGAAAAATATAATTTCCCCTGGTTTTACATAGCGGTTGCATTCCTGGAAATTTCAGTTTTTATTAAAACCATGCAAAAAATACTTTGTGTGTTTATATATGTATGTATGTGTGTGTGTGTTTTATTTTTGCAGCTGGCTGGTACTTTGTGTGTTTATATTTAAATGGAGTTTACCAAGGCTTAGATAATAATGAACAGGTTTCCCACATACATAAAAATCTGATTGGATATTGGAAAGTTATGCAGGTCTCAGGACAATTTGTTGAGCAGAACTGACCTAACTTTACAGAATGTCTAGCATCAATGCCCCAACAAACTTCCCAAATGCCTCATAGGTGCTGTCCCTGCTTGACTCATTGATTTAAACTAATCTACCGATAGTTGTAAGCAGCCAAACTAAGCAGATAGACTGTGAGCTCCTGGAGGTTACTGTGGTATCATATTCACTGGGTTAGAGCCCCAGCCAGTGCCTGGAGCATGGCAGATGCCCAATTCACTAGCAGGATAATAAAATGAATTAATGAATCCAGGAACAGGAGACTTTGGAGATCAGTACTCCTATTTCCCAGAGTAGGTAAGTGACTAACCCAAGATAACAGAAATTGTGAGTGGCAGAACCAACACTACAGTTCAAGCCTTTGAGCTTCTGTTATAACACTATTTCTACTATAGCACGGATCTTCAAATTGGGGTACTGTATACCCCTTGGGATACCTTTAATGTCCACGATTACCTGAAGACATTCCAAGGGGTATAGGGGCGTTGCTAGTTTTAAGGAAAGCAACTGCTAGGCTATCAACTCCCATATGTACACTGTCCTAAAACTGATCTCCCCGAGAAGTTGTCATGCCAGTTCTCCTTCCTATCCTTTTTTATTATCACTTTTCTCCCATTTTGCAAAAGAAAGGAAACCACAAACCCTTCTGATGTTCCATGGTGCATTGACTGGAGGCATATAAAATCCGAGGCAGTTAAATGGACAATTTAAAATATAGGCTCGGCATGGTCTTTCAAACAAACCGTCTCTGATGGCATCCACCCAGGAGCCGAAGAGCCAAACCTGCCCTAAGATTTTGCAGGACGCAGGGCAGGAGTACAAATCGAGGCCCCAAATCTTCTGTCTAAACACTTAAAAGTATATCAAGCTAACAAATGATCTAACAAGATATGTTCTATCCTCCCCCTTTGCCAAACATACCTTGCAAAGGTCCTACAGGCAGGTTTGACATTAGAATTCTAGGGCTCTTCGGTTTTCTCTGCCCACACGTGGTGTAAGAGTAGCCAGTTCCAGCCCAGCTCCCCCTTTTCCAGCCTTCTGGCTCCGTTCTCTCCTGGGGGGCCTCATGTGCAGGTATATGAGCAGCTCAGTCCACACACCCAAGCTCCTTCCATACCCCTCCTACACCCTCAGGCTTCAGCTGAGCACATCATTGGCACCACCCTCCCTCGAGAGATGGGCCAGGGAGGAGGCATACTCAGGCTTTGGGAGTGGTTTGGAGTGGCTTGGGCAGGGGCTTCTGGGGTTGTATCTAGGAGAGCATACATTCAGGGTTAGCATGCCCCTTGGTCCCCAAACTCTTTGTGGGTGGGGTATTGCCAAGGGAAAGCCAGAGCAGAGGCCCCTCTTACCCAGGCCTGAGGGATGTACTGGTCCTAACAATGAACTATATCACCTGGCACCCTGTTAACCCCCTAACATCATTTTTACTGCTCTCATCCTCAGTTTCAGCTACATGGCACCTTCATACCTCTGGACTATTCTCTGCTTGGAAAGCTCTTTCCCAGCTATCCTCATGGTTCCTTCCTCACAGCCTTTAGGTCTTTGCTTAAATGTCTCCTCTAGGGGAGCTTCCCTTACTCTTCCCCTTTACCTGCTTTTTCTCTACAGTATTTATTGGTTGTATTATGTATTTTACATATCCATTCACTTATTCACTCACTCATTCATCCATTTATCCATTCATTCATTGTGTGTCAGCCCTCACTGGAATGCAATCTCCACTAAAGCAGGGATTTTTGACTATTTTGTCCATCCTAGTGCCTAGATTAGTACCTTGTACAGTCAATGAATTATAAATAATGCTTGACTGAGATTGATTGTGAAGAAATAAAAAACTAGTGGCAGGGCTTTGTGTCTTTCCCTGTTTTACACATATAGGAGATATTTGGCATTGGAACATGATATCCTGGTCCACCCTGGGAATGACCTGAACTCAGAAATAATGTAGCATGGAGTGAGGCGAATGATGACAATTTTCATTTAACATCCTTACCTCTTTTATTTCCCCAAATTGTCAAAGAATGAATCATTCCTGAGAGGAAGTCCCTTGAGAGTGAAGCAGAGAACATGAAGAGTGATGCCTTACTCTATCCACAAATGGGCAGTGTTATTAGTCCATTTCTGTTGCTTATAACAAAATACTCGGAACTGGGTAATTTATAAGAAAATTAAAATTTATTGCTTACAGTTTCAGAGGCTAGGAAGCCCAAAGACCAGGGAACACATCTGGTGAAGGCTTTCTTTGGTGGTGGCTTCAGTGATGGCAGGTTGTCACAATGCGAAAATGGTGGGGCAGAGAGAGCAGAGAGAGAGACAGACTCTTTGTGCTCCCCCCTTTTTTTTTGTCTTTTTCGTGACCGGCACTCAGCCAGTGAGTGCACCGGCCAGTCCTATATAGGATCCGAACTCGCGGCGGGAGCGTCGCTGCACTCCCAGCGCCGCACTCTCCTGAGTGCACCACGGGCTCGGCCCTGTGCTCCCCTTTTAAAGCCCTCCAAACCACACCCATGACCGCCAGTTTTGATCCATTCACTACAGTGTGGTACTGTAATCTAATCACCTCTCCAAGGCTCCACCTTTCAATCACCATAATAGGATTTCCCACCCTCTTAACAGTCACAGTAGGGACCAAGTTTCTAATACATGAAACTTGGGGGACACAATTAAGGCTTCAGTGAGTTTTGGGGGGACATAACTCAGTCCACTACAGGCAGCAAGACTCCATGCCTGTTTGGCTCTCTCTCCTAGAAATAGAATGGCGGGAATTACCAATCAGAAAAAGACTTTCAACATAAAGACATATTATTTTAAAATTCCATGGAGGAAATGGAATGGTAATATATGTCAAGGAGAAAAAGGAAGAATATAAAACTTCCAACTGTTAGGAGCCCATTTCTGTCTTTCAAAAAGTGGCTTCTCTGTAGCTTTTGATATACTAAAAAACTGATGGGAACTTCTTCTTTAAGTGTTAAAACGTTCACTCTGCCAGAAATGATATCCTTTGCAAGGACTTAAATTTTTAATGAAAAGTTTTAGATGACAACCTAAAACTGTGCAAGGGTCTACATAGCTTTTCAAAATTCTTTAAGGGGTATGCAAGTAAAAATAAACATCATTGCAATGCACTAGTTTAAGTGGTATGTTGTTACGTAACAAACCACCTCAAAATTTAGTGGGATAAAAAAGCAGCCACCATCCTTTAGGCTGATTAGACTTAAAACAAGACAGTTTTCTGCTGGTCTTGCTTGAGGTCTCTTATGCAGTTACAGTTAGATGGCAGCTGTGGCTGGGGGCATGGTCATCTGGAACAGGGGTCCACAAACTGTGACCTGCAGGTCAAACCTGACCTGACATCAGATTTTGTAAATAAAACTTTATTGGAACACAGGCATGCCCATTCATTTATGTATTGTCTGTGGCTACTTTCACTCCGCAATGGCAGGGTTGAGTACTTGTGACAGAGACCATACAGCCTGCAAAGTCTTCATATGACTTACACTAAGATGCAATAGACATTTGAATTTTCTTCAAGACCATTTACGCTTTTGGCATGTCAAGCTGTAAGCTAATTTCCAACCTTAGAGAGAAAGTTAAGAGGGCAAAGCTCTTAGTCTACTTGCACGGGCCACAGCATATAGAAGCTGAATGAATATCTGAGGAATTCAGTCAATAAACTTGAGCCTTTTCTTCCTTAACAGTAGGTTGGTGCCTAAATTATCTAGGGGATTGCATACTTTAAATATCCCCTAATGGAGAGGAGAGTTTCTTTGCTCCTAACTAAAATAAACAGTTTAGGAAAGCTTGTCTTTCCCTGGTCTCCTTTGGGATGGAAAAAGTGGCATAGATCTCCTAATGCTGGGGCCATGTAGTATACTAAAAGCTATGTACTGGCAGGGATGTTCCCTC
This sequence comes from Cynocephalus volans, assembly GCF_027409185.1. Lineage (NCBI taxonomy): Eukaryota > Metazoa > Chordata > Mammalia > Dermoptera > Cynocephalidae > Cynocephalus > Cynocephalus volans. Next base: position 94,800,385 of record NC_084468.1, on the reverse strand, counting down.
GTAGTGATTAATAATTTGGTCACACATTTCAGATTTAATGGGCTCTAAATATTGAGAGTGAATTTGATCACATAAATTAATTTTATTTTTCATACAAGCTGTTTCATGACTTAAGGCCTCTGCACATGTTGGTTCCTATGTCTGGAATGTTCTCCCTACTTGTCATCCAACTAACACCTAATTATCCGTGCTCTGAACTTTAATATCACTTCCTCAGAAAAGCCTACCTTAACTCCTCATAAGATTTCCTTCTTACACTGTTTCACAGCATTGTGGACTTTCCTTTTGATTCTTATCCCAAAGTGTGCAATTAAAAATGTGTGTGTATGTTTCTCATTTAACACTGTCTCCTCTATGTACCGTGAGACAGGGGAACAGTCTAGTCTGCTCTGTTGACTACTACTGTATGTTATCCAGGAGCAGTTTCTGGCACACAGTAGTTTCTAATAAATATTTGTTGAGTAAATGAATGGAAGTTAAAGGAAATTATTAAAGAATGTAAAGGTATAGCAAAAATACTTAATCCTTCAAATTAACCAGAAACATTTAAGACTTACTAAAAATTATTGAATAGCTAATATTTTGGAAACCAGGAAGCATCTTTTGATCCAGAATTATTGTGATTCTTATCCTTTAACTTAGAAAGTGTAATGGACTGAGTGTTTGTGTCCCCCCAAAATGTATATGTTGAAATCCTAACCTACAGAGGTATGGTATTAGGAGGTTGGCTTTTGGGAGGTAATAAGGTCATGAGTGCAGAGCCCTCATGATGGGGTTAGTACCCTTGTAAGAGACAGGAGAGGGCCGGCCCGTGGCTCACTTGGGAGAGCGCGGTGCTGACAACACCAAGTCAAGAGTTAAGATCCCCTTACCAGTCATCTTTAAAAAACAAAAAAAAAGAAAGAAAAAAAACAAGACATGAGAGAGAAGATCTGTCTTTCCAGCATTTGAGGATACTGCAAAAAGTCAGCCATCTGCAAACCATGAAGCATGCTCTCTCCAGATACCAAATCTGTTGGCACCCTGAACTTGGACTTCTCAGCCTCCAGAAATATGAGAAATAAGTATCTGTTGTTTAAGCCACTCAGTCTACGGTAATTTGTTGCAGCAGCCCAAAGTAAGAAAGACAGTAAAATTAAACTCATGAAGATAGAGTTAACATTTCTACTCCTGGTTTAGAATAGTGTTTATCCTCTCTACTTTTCATCATTTAAATAGATGAAACTTCTGCCTTTGCAAGATTTTTCACTGTCTTCTTCATTCACACACAGAGAGCTGGTCACATACACAGGACTGTGTTCAAGAAAAAGCTCATTTTAGATTTTATAAAATCAAGCCCAGAATATTTACATAATCAAACTACTAAGCACTTATAACAAAAAATTTTAAAGAGCAAAAATCATTATCAAACATGTACCAGATATACATTAGAGCTCTTGGCACCAAAAGCCATCATATGTAAGTTGTGGTAACAGCTTACCAAGTGGTTTGCTGGTAATATTTAACATCCAGGTCCCTGAGGGAAAAAGTATTTTGTGCATTTGTCAATTTCCCAGGTGTTAATACTCCCATCACAACAATTTCAAGGTACCAACCTGACATCACTGAATGCAGAGCTGAAAATAGACGCACACTATTGGCTCTCACAAACTGGGATGAGGTAGCTCCAACACACCACTTTTTCTATTGGTAATATCTAATAATTATAGATTAGTTATTACCAGCAATAAGTAATCTATCTTTGAAAAAAATCATAATATTCAGAACTGCTTCACAATTTTACTCCACAAAAATTGAGACAAATGATACATGATTTACAAGCATTTCATATGAAAATATAAATGTGAAGTATATGATCTTAGCTGGTTTGAAAAGATGCAGTTTACAGTTAAAGGTGGACATAGCCCTAAACACCAAAATTCTGGGAATCCAAGGACTAATTATTACGGTAAGAATTTTAAGTATTTTTTTAAGCAGAAAACAAATTTGATTTGCTTAAACATACGGAGATTTCTTGCTTTTAAGGATAAAAGACCCCCTCAACCTTCTAATACAATTTATAAGCAATTCAATGGAAGGAGAAATACTAGACTTTAAAAAGAAAACCACTGACTACATTCACATGTCTTTTTAGGAGGCTGTCAAGAATACTTTGTCATACTCAGAACTGGATTCAATAAAAGCTTCATTTTCTCTTTTCCAAAGTCAAAACCCAGGAGTTAGAGATTCTATTTTGGTCACTTGGACAGAGTTGGTACTACACTCACACCAATCAATGCTCTTCCATATTCTAGGTACTGTACTTCAACACCAGCTTGAATTTTTAAAAAAATTAGCATAAATGAAATAATCAGATATATAAGAATGCTCACGAGTTTTAAGAGAAAAACTACAAATAACCCACATGTTCAAAAGAAAGGGAATACCTAAATTACAGCACATGCAGCCACTAAAATAATTTTTCAAAAGAAATACCATCACAGAAGTTATATGCGGAAAAAGGGTTGATCATTTATATACACACTATGCTTCCAATTTTGACTTAAAATGTCTATCTTACGCCTACAAAACAAAATGGGGGGAAAAACATCTAAAATTGAGTAGTGAAATTAAATGAGATTTTTTTATTCTATTTTTCCATACTTTCCAAATTGTCTACATAGATGTTTCATAAGTAAAAACACTAAGTTTAGACAACGTTAAACCATGTAACATACCACAAATCTCCTGAAAAGTATTTAGCTTCAGCTTTCTCAAATTCCTCAGTTATCCCATTTCTTACTTTACTGCAACTTGATAGTCGCCACCAGGTAGAGCCTGTGTGTTCAGTCTGTTGTTCTACCTAACTTAGAGTAGGGAGAGGGAAGACCCCACTAGCAAGAACTCATGCTGGGCTATCAGAGGCTTTCCCTCCCACAGCTATTTTTGAAAAATTCCATCTCCAGCCTTTCAGAAACTAGACTAGCCTATAGAGCAATCAACAAGTAATTGAACTTAAATTTTAAGGTACATTGCTGTTTGAGCATGTTACCAAAAAGTACTATTTTTCAGATTCCTATACCAAACACCTAACAGGATCACAGAACACCTTGGTGCAGCATACTTTCTGAGACTATGAATGTTGACAATATGGGTCACAGCTATTATTTATGCTAAAGCATTTTGTGCTGTCCTAAGATTTAAAATCACTAATACACCATCTGCAAAAAATACAACAGTACAAATGGCTCTGGGTTGTAAGCAGTCTGTGTGCATGTTCCCTCATTTGTACAACAGGGATAACAAAGGAGTCAGAGGGTTTGGAGGACTAAAGGTGTTTGGTGCTTTCAAGAGTCAGGCACGTGGCTAAATTAGGTAATAGCTAGCACTGGAGATAATGTCACGTATTAGGGTTAAAAAGAAATTAAAACTGAGTTTAAATGCCAGTTTAGCCATTTACTAGTTCTGTGACCCCTCTCTTCTGCAAAATGCTCATTATTATCATAAATAAGAGTAAACTCTCCTCTGCACAAGGAGACATTTGTTGTGTTATGCCAGTTAATAGTAAGGTAATGCCTACATTGAGGAAAATGGTCAAAATCTACTGAATTCCCCAGAAACTTTCAACTTCTCCATTCCTTGGCTTATGTAAATGGCCTGAGGGCTCTGCTTTCTACTCTGAGACTGGAAATAAGCTTTGACATAGCTTCAAGAAATGGTCTTGGAAGATAATTCAAATAAGCTTACATATATAGAGCACTTAGTCAAAGCACTGTAAAAATGGGCTATTAAAATTTTTACATAACCTTGTTTTATTAAGAGTTGTCAAAACAATATTACAGTTCCCTAGAGAAAATACAAGATCCACATTTTAATGTTCTGACCTGGATTGTAAATCCCACATATATTAGAATTTGAATTTCACTAGACCACATGACCTAATATTTTATATATAGGAGGAGCTCATTATTTGCTGAATAAAGTTTTGAGCTTTCCAAAAGAGACTATTTTTGAACTGAACTAAAATAAGTGTTTAAAGATGTCTTCAAGTTACTTGAAGACAAGATGTTTCTGTCCTACTAAAACCTGGTGATGTAAAGGAGATAATATAAAAATGATCAAAGTGGTACTAAAGAAAGGTTCAGATGGAAGAGCTATTCATCTCAAACCACTCTGAGATCTTACACCACAAAGAGAAAGGCACCTATGCTCCAGAGCAATGCCAAAGCTGCCAACAAAAATTTCTAGCAATCAGTGACCCTCAATTATTGTTTCCGTGAGAAAAATTAATTAACTAAAACCCATGAAGTCCCCAAATACCTCACAGAAACCAAACCTCCATACTTACTAACAAATTACAAGAGACTGACACCAAACAAGCCTTTCGATTTTTTTATTCCTTAGAAAAGCTTCATTTTTTTTATTTAGCTTTCTGACTCTGTGCTTGTGCCTTCAACACTTTCACAACGATTTTCTGCTCCTCAATAAGGAAAGCACGCTTGATCCTACAAAGGAAAATATTAAATGAATAGTTTTTGAAAAACGAACATTTAATATTTAAAACAGCACAGGAGAAGTACAATAGAAGAACTGAGCAAAGCAATCAGGGAACCCAAAAAAGTATGAAATACACAAGTACAGAGTAAAATTTAAGAGCTGAAATTATACACATGGGCCCTTTCAGCCTAAGGCCTCCTTCCTGCAGTAACATTTAAAGCAGGGTAATTCTTCAATTCCATGCCAGTAGTACCTGCCTCTGATGAGTCATAATAAACTATGAAATCATCACCACAGAGACCATTCTGCCACTTATGATAGCTTTCATGTAATACAGTGTTCTTTATTAGGATCCAGGACATACTGGCATTTGATTTAAAAAATGACTTAGGATAATTTAACCACGTTATTGAAAATTTCCAGTAAAAAACAGCATAGAAGGGGATATGTGCTGGGAGCTATAAAATCAAGAGGCACTTCATCAAGAGCAAGTTTCTAGGGCCTAACTGTTGGGGCCAACACCACCACTCACTAGCTGTGTCACCTTGGGCAAGTTACCTTCTGTGCAGTAAGGTACAAGAATAACTTCATACCTATTTCATGGGGATTTTATGAGGATTAAATCTGGAAGGATTTTCTAGATTTTGAACACCTCAATTAAGAAGAGTGCATTTTATTGATCACTATCATCAGTATTGCACAGAACGTGGCCAAGAAAATAAATGCTCGCCGGCATATGTTAAATTAAAATATCTCCAGAGGTAAAGCACTCATCTTGTTCCCACTTATACCAGTTCCACCCTGTGTTCTCAAGTGGTACCTGGTTATCTAATTACCTAGCCTCAAAACCCTGGGATTTCTAACTCCTTCAAATCTCCCCAATGTAATCATGTTAGAGATACAACTCATGCCACCCTTAAAAAATGCCCTAAACTGGGCTGGCTGGTTACTTAGCTCAGATAGTTACAGCATGGTGCTGATAATACCAAGGTTCAGGGTTCAATCCCTGTATCTGCCAGCTGCCAAAAAACAAAAAAATAAATCCCCTAAACTTACTCAGAGCAAAGACCACACACAGACTCACTCAGTGTCACAGCTAATAATGATAATTTCTAGGTCATCCTGTAGACTTAAATTCAAATCTCTAAGAGCTAGGGTCTGAGAATTTATATTTTTAATGTGTGCCCAGATGATTATGTTCAACAAAGTTTGGGAACAAAAGACTGGTAAAAAGCCAAACTCCTCTAGCCTGAAAATCATGACTCACTTGTCTCCAATATCATTTCTCATTCTCATAGCTCTGCTTTTTTTCTAAAACTTAACTATCATTCAGGTTCCATCTCAAATGCCATTCACAGACTCCCAGCTACTTGAAAGTAATTTCTCTTCTAAACTTCATAGTTAAGTTTTTCTGTATCCCACAGGAATCATATTTATCCTGTACTCGTATTAATATAATATGTCCTACTGTTTCCTTATAAACTCCTAAGAAACAGAATGGAACCTGGAAGGTTTGCTCTGAAAAAGATTTGACTTAGAAACTAGGGCACCTTTAAAGAACTAGCTGAATAAACCGGAAGCAAAACTACTCCTCATAATCAATTTCTTCACCTGTGAAGACCAATCACCTCTGAATTCCTTCCACTGATACCTTCTTTGAAGGCAATTTAACATAGCCAGAGGGGTTAAGATTAAAACCAGGACTGAATCCCAGCACTGCCCCTTACCAGTGAACTTAACCAGTAAGACTTGGTTGCTATTTTCCTGATCCTTCACAACAAAGAGAAATTGCATGTTCCAAACACTCACCATTTGGTAAACAAATAGCTTCACCATCCACACAGCTCCAGTTTGTTTCTGGTACACCAAAGGGTTCTCTGCCCTGCTTAAAATCCACCCATTCCCTGGTTTTTAAGAATCAAACTAAAAATCTGTCTTTTATTCTGTAAGGCCCTTCATAACTTGGCTTTTTTACCTTTGTTGTCTATCACCTCCTATAACCCTCTGCTCCAGCCACATTAGAACTACACAGAGCAATTTTATTCCCACACTTTTAAGACATTCCTCCCTCCATCTTCCTATGACCTGCTTTCCTTTTAATTTCTACATCTAGCATAAAGATTCCCTAAAATTCTGACTGAATTAATCTGAAAATGAAGTATTGATTTGCATAGCAGTAATTACCCACAGCCGAGGAAGGATTCTAAAGTATGGAAATTATGTTTAAAATGAGTTATTTTTCACCAGTCCTCTAATGATTAGCATGTGGTGTAAAAGACACACATACATGTATTTGCTTAAGAAATCCCATTTGATTTAAGCACTTACCTGTCACGAACACACTTAGCACACATGGAACCACCATAGGCCCTGCTGACATGTTTTTTCGTTTTAGACAATCTCATAAGAACTTTAGGTCTCACAGCACGAACCTGCATAGGGAAAACAGAGATTATTCTTCAATGCTTTAACAGAAACAGAAATTTTCCTAGATTTTGGTATGTGGTTAAGTGACAATGTTAAACTAGGTTACAAAGGGAAATGGTGTATTGTACTGATTTATCTGAAAGACACTTCACAATACATTTCTCACTGGTTTAAAAGAAGGTTTATATTCTTGGCCGATTTGGATCATGGATATTTAGTAATCCTCAACCCTCTTAGTGAGAGTCTCTCCTTTACTCATACCCCTAGGAAAGGATTAACGCTCAAAAATTCAACCTTTGTTATGTTGTTCACAGCGAAAGGATTACTTACCCCTCGGAGTCTGCCTGGACACACACCGCATGCAGATTTTGGTGCTTTCCCAACCTTCTTGGTATAAAGGTAAACTATTCTATTACCAGGGGTTCGGGACCTAGGAAGTGAGATGAAAGGCAATAGGTCAGCATTTTGTACAGTAAATGACAATATGTATTTTATATTTTAGAAATACTTACAGCCTAGTTTTGTTAGAGGCTGTATTGTAGGAAAGCCTACGGCGGTATGTCAGACGCTGGACCATTCTGAGTGCCTAAATTAAGAATGGAATAAAATCAAGTTTTTCCATTGTAAAAGTAATTCAAACCTCAAAACAGTATCATGTATTTTATACATTATCCATATATACTTATATACATACCACCTTTACATTAAAGCATCTTACTTAAAGGATTTCACATTTTAAAACTACTTATATTTAGAGGTGACTGATAAGAAGCAATGAATGCTAGTTTTCCTGATGGCAATCAAATGTGGCACTTGGTTAAAAATCTGATTACCAGGCTCTTTCCTGTAAGTCTATTCTTGTTTGGAGTGGTGTCCACAACAGTGCACTAAGCAAGTTGGAGAAACACTGGTTTAAAGAGCACAAATGAGCTCTGATGCTGAATCCTTAGCTATGCCATTTAGTGGGAATACACTGCACAATGGGCTAGTTTCTTTATGTCTTAAATGACATTTTTACCTCGTTTATACAGCTGCCAGAATAAAATAACAATGAGCTATTCCACACATCACCGTGCCTGGCACACAGCAAGACGCTCAGGATTCAACATGTTGCCCCAGAGCAGCATCTGAATCAAGGAAAGTGCCCTTTACTACTAATTTCGGTATTGGATGAATGTCTTTAAATTATGGCAGCTGTTTCCCGCTCCCACCCCCATTTATGAAGCAGAAATAATATTTGATAATGCTACTTAGCAAATCGGTTACACAGATATGCATATGAACAATTTCGTTTTTAAGTGAACTACACAAAGTAACATAAAACATAATCAAGACTTGAACCAATGTAATCTTTCATTCCAAATTACAGCATTTTTGTTACTTAAAGAAAAAGGCCTGCATTTGTTGTCACAAGCTCCTTACGTTACACTAAAACGGAACCGTCAGACACCAAAACCGACCCGGAAGGCCAGTACAAGTGACCCAAGAAGCCACTACTCCGACTGGTCTTCCAAAACAAGACGGAAAGCCCCCCATTAATATACTTTTCTCTTCCTTGCTATTAACCTCAGGAACAGAATCTAACAGCCGAACAACCACCTGAACTCACCGGTCCCCGCCCTCCCAAAGCCTAAGGACATCTACATGCGCGGTGTTAAAACGTGGGCTTAAAAGCTGACAAAGTTCGGCGATTTGCGGTGATTTCCCGATCTCAGACCACCTCCCGTTTCTGTCTCCAAACGCCTCATTTTGAAGGCGAAAAAGCTGCAGGTGGTGAGTTCAGGATACTCAAGGCTTAGGACGGGCCCCAGGCTCGAGGGGTTTCTGAAGCTCAAAGTAGGGGACATGCTCACCACCAGCCTTCTTCCTGCGCTCCTAACTTCTATGCCAGCTCAAAGGACTGCTGCTGAGAGATCTGGATTCCCGCAACTCCTCGGATGGCGGCCGATTGTGAAAAGACAGACAAGGAGAAGCAAAAAGCTACCATACCCCTAGACGCCGTCCCGGAAGAGGAAAAAGAAAGCGCTTGTGAGTTCAAAGGTCAAAATACGCCTGCGCGGGACAGGAAGTTGCGTCAGAACCAGCAGTGTGGCGCAGAGGGCGCCGCCATGTTGTACGGAAGCCGACGCACCGCCCCTCCATGGGCGGGGCTACATGGAGCCGGCACTCTATGGCATCCGACATGCTGCCACTTTATGAACAGGGATACTTTCTAAAAGATTTTTACAAAACTCTTTTGGGAATCTCTATGGAAATAAACATAAACGACAAAAGAGCAGCAAAGGGCAGAGTCGGGATAAAATCAACTTACTTTGTTCTCTTGGGCCCTTACACGTTAAACCTAAGCAGAGCCAGCTCCGAGGTTAGGCATGGGTTTAAATCCCAACTCTGACACTTACACTTCGGCGACCTCGGAGAGGACCTTCCTTTCTTTAACCTTCTCTTTCCTTATCATTTATTCAAAACACAAGCTTTACAAGCAAATTGGAGTTTTAATCCAGTGTCTGCTAATTATAAATTGTACCACTTTGGGCTAGTCCTTAAATCCCTAAAAGGAAGATCTTAGTAACTACCCTGCAGAGTTATGTCACGATCAAAGGCATCATGAAGTTAAAGCACTTAGCACAGGGACTTATAGACAGTAAGTGCTCAACAAATGGTGGCTAATTTTATGATTAGGTACAAAGAGCTACTTGAGGCTTCCGTGGATGGTAAAGTTTGAGCTGGGCAGCAAAGATGAGGAGAATCTCCAAAATAGTATGTAAAAGCTTACATTAAGTGCCTACGTGTATTTTTCTAAGAAGAGGGTCCTTAGCTTTCATTAAATTGTCAAAGGGATTCATGACTTCCAAAAAAAGTAAAGAATGCTTTGTTTGGGCTCTAAGGGAGAATGCTAAAAAGGTCCTTTAAATTTTTGCCTTAGATTAGGTTTCCTGGAAACATACTGAGACAGCTGAGTGCTGGTTTATTGGGGAATGCTCTTAGAAAGCACACCTGCAGGGAGTTGAGGAAGGCAGGATAAGGTGACCCACGATGTGGTCACAACTGAGGCCTCACCTGTTCCAACAAGGAGCTCTGGAATAAGTATGTCACTTCATAGCTGTCCCAAATAAGAAGGGGGACAAGGCCTTTGTGCTCCTGCATCAGCTGGTCCCTTGACCATGGCCTGCTGCCCCTTGACCATGGGTAGCAATTTCCTGAAGCTGAAGACAATTCCCAGTGAGGAAGGCTGCTGTGAGCCAGCTGCACTGACCAAGAAGAGAGGATTTGGATAGAGCATCCCCAGTATCTGCTCAAGCTTCCTTCTAGGTTTACATCCAGCCAGCAAACTGAGAAAGCAGGCAATTGACTAGGGCAGATTCCCTGTCTCCATAGATGTCTGTCCTTGACTGTGAGGCTTGTTAATTTTGTCATGCCTCACATCACTGCCATCTTTGTCACAACACCAGATGGAAGGCTCTGGTCATATCCTTCCCTCTGCTCACTCCCAAATAGCTGCTTCTCCCCTCTCCTAGTTATGAGCTGCTTCCTTCCATCCCAGTCCTTTGGTTTTTGCCCTGTGTAATCCTTTTTGTCTCTGTGCCAGGCATTGGGATGCAGTCTGGAGTAGAGAGCCAAATGTGGTTTTTGAATAAATGAATGAATGAATATATTTACTTGGAATATGTTCTCTACTTTTCTAGACAGACTTTGCTGGGCAGATGAGTACAATAGGAGATAGGAGTCCTTAACTTACTGTATTGTGGTTTACATCACTGTCTGTGTCCCCCTCTATCCCAGTAGATAAGAACTGTGGTTTCACTACTGTTGTTTTCCCTTATCGTACTTAATCCAGTTTTATTGAGAGAGGAGGTGCTCAGTTTCCCAGAGTCTGGGTCTCAGGCCACTCCTCTGGAGCTCAGGCCCCTCCTCTGGGCTCTGAGACAGAAGAGAGTAACTGTTGCATGTTGCTCCTATTTTCAAGCACAATGTGCAAAGATTGGGATGTATGTAGGAAGCAAGTTTGACCAATTTTAGTAGCTGAGCATGCTCAGTAGAAAGGAGTTTGTCCTTGAATGATCTTCCACTGGAGGCGCTAGAGAGCACTGAGTATAGTTTAAGGATACTTGGTGTGTTTGCTGGAATTTGACCACTGAGCATGCTCCAAAAGCAACAGTATGCGCAAGGCTAGAGTTACATAAGACTTGCATAATCAGGAGCCACTCTCTAATTAAATACTTGTAGATAGCATGAATATGTATAGATAGCCAACTATAAAGGTAGAGTCCAGGACCAAAGCGAGGCTGCTACTCACTCTTGAGTCAGCTCGTACTTTGCCTATGAAGTGTGTATTCCTTGTTCTTTCTATAAAACGTGGTTTTGCTTTCTACTCTGATTCTGTCCTTGAATTCTTTCCTGCAATGGAGTCAAGAACCTGGTAGGAGACAGGGTTGAAAGGTCAGTGGCCTGACCTCCTGAGATCCTCTCCGCTGGTAACATCATAATGTGACTTTTCTTCTTTTTCAATCTGTATTTGCATTTTTCCTTGATCAGTCTTACAAGAGATATGGTAATCTTATCATAAAATCTATAAAATCTCAAAGAACCTCATTTATTTTTGTTGATTTCTATTTCAGTTCTCTGTTCATTAATTTCTGTGTATATTTACTAAATATCTTATAAACTTTTGTGAAATTCAAATGGGATGAACGTATCTCACTCTTTTTTTTTTCTGGATTGGAATGGGAACCTTTAAGGTTTGACTTTTATTTATTAAGGGGTTTTTGATGAAAGTTATTAATTTTAATTTCAAATTTATCAATCTTTTCTGAGTTTTTGCTTTTTGTGTCTTGTTTAAAAAATACTTTTCTACTCCAAGGTCTGTAAGACATTCACCTATATTTTATACTAATTTAAAGTCTTATTATTGACTCATTTAGAGTTTTATTTTTCTGTGTAGAGTGAGTTAGAGATACAGTTTTCTTTCTTTTCATATGTATAGCCATTTTTTCCAGCTTTATGTACTGGATTGTCATTACCTTCTCCACCAATCTGATATGTTACCTTTGTATTTACCAAAGTTCCATACATCTGTGGATCTAACTCTCTATTCTGTTCCATTGGTCACTTTGTCTTGTCTTCATCAGTTTCACACTCTCTTAATTCTTTAGTACACCCTAACCACAGGCAGGGAAATTATGCACCACCTTTTCTTCTTTAGAAGGGAAATACTTAACTTTTCCTCTTCTAGATTCATTTTAGAGTCAGCTAATCTGAATTTTGTTTGCATTTGCATTAAATCTACGGATCATTTAGGGAAGAACTGACATTTTTATGATGTGTTTTCCGAAGTATGAATATAGCATATCTTTCCATATGTTTAAGTCCTCTTTAATGTCCTTGCATAAAGTTTCATAGTTTTTTTTTTTTACAGAGATTGGCATGGGTTTTGTTAGATTAATTTCTAGGCACTTGATGTTTTCTGATTCTGTTGTAAATGGTGTCTTTTAAACTATGTATTCTGGTTGTTGCGGGTGTGTAGAAATGTAATTGACTGTATATTAATTATACTTTCAGCCACTTCGATAAATTCTATTATTTCTGGTAATCGTGTGAAGATTCTTTCTGAATTTTCTAAAATTCTATTGAAGCAATAATTTAAAATATTCACACAAATAGTAAGTATCTAGCTTGATAACTTTTCACAAGTTGGACACACCTAGATCAAGACAATATTATTAGCACCCCAAATGCGCTCTCCATGCCTCCTGCTATTCCCCGCCTTTCTCCAAGGGCAACCCCAATCCTGACTTCTAACTCCACAGATAAGTGTTTCTTGTTTTTGTACTTTATATAGATGACTGGTATTCTCTGTATCTGGCTCTTCTTGTTCAACTTAATGTTTATAAAATTCATCTATACTATTTTTCATTGTGGACTGCTATACAGAATTCCACTGAGCAAACATACCCACTGTTCTCCTGTTGAGGAGTGTTGAGTAGTTTCCAAGTTGGGGCTATCATGAAAACTGCTGCTATCATAGAGCAGATGCTTCTTCTGTCACTCTGGAATGGGCTTGGTGGAGAGAGACATCCTCTTCTTTTCTTTATCTCTGCTGGTGACTCTCCTTGTGTCAATGCACTCCAGTGGCTGGTGGACCATCTACATGGTGGTTGTGGCATCTAGCCACTTTTGCAGCAGCCATGGTTGTTGTGGTGGCTGTGGAGGGTCACCCACATGGAGGTGATGTTTTTGGCATGCTCCTTGGTGCTGGCAGTGTGCCTGGTTGTGGGGTGGGGGGTCTGGTCCCTGGCTCCATCCCTTGGGTCCCCACGTGGGCCCTGAGGCACTGGCATGGTGTGCCTGGTTGAGAAGAGAGGGGTCTGGTCCCCAACTCCATGCCTCGGGTCCCTGGGCAGGCCCTGAGGTGCTGGCAGTGTGCCTGGTTGTGGGAGGGGGCTCTGGTCCTTGGCTCCAGGACTCATGTCCCCAGGCAGACCTGAGGTGCTGGCAGTGTGTCTGAGCCAGAACTAATTTTTTTTTTGTCCTTTGCTTACTTCTAAAGTGGGGGAGCTTCCTGTTGGGACCAGTACTCAAGCTCTGTGGTTTAGCTAAATTGCTGCTTTGCTGCTGCTGCTTCCCTAGGGGAGGCTTTTTGTGCAGCATAGGTTATAATGGTTGACTTTATAGGTACTTGTGGCTCCCCAGAGACTCAGTGCACCTGGGTTGTGTAGTAACTCTGATCTGAGCCTCAGTCTTCATCAAACTGCACCCTATGCAGTTCTATACTCCTGACTAGTCTCCTCTGTGTGGTCCTATGCTGATTGGGGCGCAGATTAGCTGTCCTTGCTGTGCCCTAGTGTTCCCCCAGTGGGCCTGTCTCTCCCATGGCCCATGCTGCAAACACTTCCTGTGGGACGAGCCATGCACCAGTCCCTTGCGATGACTTACCAGCCTCTGAGTGGCTCCATTTTTTCAGTTGTTGTGGCTCTTCACTCCTGTGTGGGTCCACAGGAGCCCTATTAGTGGTCTTGCTGGCCTGGGGGCCACCAAAGCCCTCTTCTCCCCTGCCACCTCCATGCAACTCCATCTGAAGGGCACAGCTGCGGCTTTTGCCAGCTCTTGCTCCATGCTCTCAGCAGTTCCAGCCTTAAATTGGCCATGCACGAAATGGTCAGAGCAGTTTTTTCTTTCTCTCATCGTGGCTTTTCCCACCTTCATGCACTCTGTAGGTCTCTCCTCCTCTTCTCCTGAGCTCCAGCAGCCCCAGGTTGGCTGATGTTACATTTTTATAGTTGTAAATTGGTTGATTTTGGGGAGAGAGTGATGCTGGGGATTGTCTATTCCACCATCTTGAGCAGAACTCCTGCCTTGTTGCTGACATTAGCAGGAAAGTATTCACTGTATCTCCACTAAGTCATATGTTAAGAAAATAGCTATTGATTACTATTTCTGATTTTTTTTTTAACCATATCAGGAATGGATATTGAATTTGTGAGTTTTCTTCTTACTCTCTATTAAGATGATTATTAAAATTTTCTCTTCAGATCAACTAAAGTAGTGCATAATAGTTTGGGGGGCAATGGGGTACATTTTCTAATTTGTACAAAGGCATAATGGTGTTCCTGTTTCACTGGCTATTCCTCTGCCTGGAATGCCATTCCCCCAGGTATCTCATGGCTTATTCTCACTTCCTTTATTTCTTTGTTCAAGGTCACTTTTGCAGTGAGGCCTATCCTAGCTCTCCCATTTAAATTGTACTTTGCTGTCCTCCACTGGCATTCCTAGTACCCCCCACCTGGTTCTGTTTTTCTGTCCCCCCCCCACTTATCACTTTTTAACATACTGTATATTTATTTATTATGCTTATTGTATGTTGTCTGTCTCCACTACAAGTATACTATATGAGGCTAGGGAATTTTGTTCTTTTGTTCTTTATTTAATTTTTTTCTCTCTTTCTTGTCTTTTTTTTTTTAACTGATTATTTTCAATGCCTAGAGCAGTGCTTGGCACATAGCAAGCACTCAAAAATATTTTTAAAATCAGTGAATAACTAGAAATTTAAGCCTACCGAGGAACGGTGAGAGGGAGCACTTGAATTTGAGCCTTCTATTCAAGAAGAGCTTTAAAAAAAAGTTTAATAATATTTCTAGATGAGGTTATTGAAAGGAAGAGTCGACAACAGTTGACGATCCACCGGAGAGAGCCCGTTTATTAGGCAGCACACACACATATATAGGGCTCTAAGGGGAAAGCTGATTGGCTTAAAATACAATCCCTACTTAGCATACCTCATGGGGTTTTGCGGGGAGCTGATTGGTGTGTAATTCACGCCAGCGGGAAGGAGAATACGGAAGAGAAGGGCAACCAGCGCCATGATGGGGTGTGGCCGAGAAGGGCTTATGTGATCGGGATGTGATCCCTTGGGGCATTTGGGTCCCTACATTCCTCCCTTTTTCTTGTTTTAGGAAAGGGGACGTTGAAGTCATCAAGCTGAACTGGGGCATTGTGGGGGGGGGCAAAGGGAGGAAGGTACATAAATACCCATTATGAAACCCCAAAGGAGGGTGGAGAAACAAGTAATTTCAAAAGGGGAGAAGTCCATAAACGTTCTTTGAAGCCACAAGTCGAATATGCACCGGTTTCATTGTTCGTGGTTGGAGATTGGAGGGAGCAGCCAGGTGTCGGTGGCGAGGGCGTGTAGGAATGCGTTCCCTCTGTAAGGTGGTGTCTCTTCAGCATTGGCTGAGGCGCTCACGAGATGAGGCGGGGGGTTCATCGGTACCTAGAAGCTGGTAGTTTCTAAGCAAAAGCTGGTTAAAGGCCTGATTAGAGATTTTTCCCACTTGGGTTTGAAGAAACCTAATGATGTAGGGCAAGAAAAGGCAGGTTATGAGGATAATGATTAGAGGTCCCAAAATGGGCCAAATCCAAGTTAGGACAGGGCTTAAGATAAAAGAGGAAAAGGGGTTAGAACTGGATGTGGTTCGTAGGCTGGAAGCCAAGTAGGTGAGTTTGATGATGTTTGTTGTCGGGCTCCCAGAGAGGGACGTCCGGAAGGTTAAGGGGTTCTGATGGTGGGGAGGAGGTAACATTGATAGGAAGGGAAGCATTTAAGGGGACAGCCGCCAGGAGCGGTCGCATGAGAGAGAGGGTTGGTAGGATGAGGGATACACTTAAAGGAATGGTATGTTAAGTTTCCTTGCAGCTTGTTACTGGAGTTCTCCGTGGCCGAGGGCGGATCCTGAGTGTAAGGCTTCAGCCTGGAAATATGAATCCATGGAGTAACATGATTACCTGGCAGGGCAATTTTAGCAGCAGTTGGAGTGATGCTGGCAATTGTGCACGAGGAGGAAATTTTTTGCAAGAGGGCTTTGTCAGATGGGGTGATTGAGAAGAAGGCTTGTAAAAACTGGGATAAAGCTTGGGGGCTAGAGTGAAACAGGTCATGGAGCAAGCGAAAGAGAGAGGACTTATCATCATTAGGCGGTTGAGGCTGAGATGCCTCAATTAATGTGGAGATTAAAGCTGAGTTGGTGATTGTGTTACCCTTGGTGTTAGGCAGACCACATTCTTTCCATATGGTGGCATGAGAGAGAAGTATATGAAAGACATATTTGGAGTCCGTGTATAAGTTAAGAGTTCTTCCTTCAGCTAGAACACAGGCTCGCGTGGCAGTGATAAGTTCAGCCTGCTGGTTGGTAGTACCCCTGGGTAAAGGTTGGGTCTCTATAACCGAATCAAGGGAGACTATGGCAAAACCTGCGTAATGAGTGTTTCCTTCCTTGAATGAGGATCCATCCGTGAACCATGCGAGATCAGCGTGAGACAGGGGCCCCTCAGTGATGGAAGAGCGGTAAGGTATGAAATTCTGAAGGCTTTCTACGCAGCTGTGCAAAGGCATGTTGGGGGAATCTGGTATAGGCAGTAGGGTAGCTGGGTTTAGGGGTGGGCAGGTATTGAAGGATAGGGCAGGATTTTCCAGAAATGAGGATAGGAGGGTTGGGATTCTGGAAGGTGGGAGGGATTGGAGAGCCTTATAAGTAAGGAGGTCTTTGAGGTGATGTGGTGAGAGAATGGTGAGAGGTGCCCCAAATGATAATTTGGATGCCTCCTTATGCAGTAACTGCCCCGCTGCTAGGGCTCTTAAGACAGGGTGCCCAACCTCGCACAGTGGGGTCCAACTGTTTTGATAGGTACAAGGGGGTGAATGGGAATGACAGCAGCAGTAACAAGGCGGAGATCTTGGACGAGACGAAAGGCGCCATTAGGTTTTTTACCACGAGTATGGGAGTATTGAAAGGGGAGTGAGTGGGACGGAGATACCCCTTTTTTAATAGGTCCTGAATGATGGGGCTTAACCTGAGGAGGGCTGTTGTGGTTAATGGATACTGAGCCTGACAAATATATTTGGAGGGGTCTTTTAGTTTTATGTGTACAGGGGAACACTGTGAGGGTAAAGATGGGGGAGTGGATGGTGCTGGAGGTGCAGGAGGTGACGCGGATGACGGGGGAAGAGGAGCGGACACTGGAGGCACTGGGGGAGGAGGAGATCAGTAGGGTGGGGGTTCATCAGCAGGGTCAAAGGTGGAAGGATCGAGGGGTGACTGTGAAGAAGGTTTACAGGCTAAAAGGATTTGAGAGGGAGCACAGGAGGAGCAGAGGGTGGGGTTCTGAGCCAAGAGGCAAAAAGCCTCGATGTAGGGGATCTCCTTCCATTTTTTTAGGCGCTGGCAGTAGTTAAAGAGGTCGTGTAGAATGTTAGGATCTAATGTGCCCTCAGGGGGCCATGTGTTTTGATTATCTAAAGGATAATAAGGCCAATCTTGTGTGCAGAATTTGGTAAGGAGTTTGGGCTTAATATCTGGCCTGAGGGAAAGGTTGGTGAGGTTTTTCAGAAGGCATTGAAGTGGAGAGTCCTCTAGGGAGGAGGAGGAAGCACCCATTCTGGTCTCTTAATGGGAATTTTAGACAGAAATTGGACAGAGATTAGTGATAAGACAGATCCTTCGGCCGGTTGGAAAAAGCGGGATCCTAGAGGGCGTCTCCAGTAGGTCACGTTAGTCCCGGCAGGTTCAGGTACGAACCAGGAGGAGAGAAGGGAGGTGTGGGTCGTCACTCAGACCTTCACTTCTCTAGGGCAAAAGCCCGGTGCCTGAAGGAACCTAGCGCTAGGAATTTCTGGTCGGGTCCCGGACCCAGGAAGTGGAGAGAGACGGAAATCGGACAGAGATTAGAAGAGAGTGGTGGACAAGAGGGTGAAAGAGAGAATGAGAGAACAGAATGGGGCTTTTAACCTCCAAAAATGAAAGTAAAAGTTTACCGGGGCTTTGGAACCTGTTATAGTTTGGGAATTTATGTTGGTCGTGAAGACCGTGGTGGGGTGGGTATGGGTGTTAGGGGCTACCGGACGATCTAGACTCCCTGTGGTAGCCTGAAAAGGGCCGGTGCCCTTTAGAAAAGGGGGCTTACCTAATGATGAGCCGGTGGTGAGTGGAAGAAGCCAGCGCCAAAAACAATGGACAAGGGTGGACCGTCAATGGTGAGCGGTGGAAGGGAGGCCGAGGGGCGACTTGGAAAGTGCTGCCGCTGCGATTCAAAAAGTGTTACAGCTCGAGGGAGCCCTGAGGGGTGACTTGGAAGATGTTGCCACTGCGATCCGAAAAGTGTCGCCCCTCGAGAGAAGCTCCGTCCCGGGTTTCGGCCCCAAATGAAAGGACGAGTCAACACCAGTTGACGATCCATTGACACCAGTTGACGATCCACTGGAGAAAGCCCGTTTATTAGGCAGCACACACACACATATATAGGGCTTTAAGGGGAAAGCTGATTGGCTTAAAATACAATCCCTACTTAGCATACCGCATGGGGTTTGGCAGGGAGCTGATTGGTGTGTGATTCGCGCCGGCGGGAAGGAGAATACGGAAGAGAAGGGCAACCAGCGCCATGATGGGGTGTGGCCGAGAAGGGCTTATGTGATCGGGGTGTGATCCCTTGGGGCATTTGGGTCCCTACAGTTATAAATACAGTCGTTGAGCTACAGTAAAGAGATTGAAAGATTTTCATTGTAGAACTTTTACACTTTGTCTCATTACTGGGCCTCATAGCCTTGGGTGCACCATGAATTAATGCATTTTATTAATCCTGTGATTATTTGTGAATAGCTCGGTTATATTACTTACATTAAATTTTGTGTATTAATAGCACAAATTGGTTCAATGTAAACATTTAAGATATATCATGGTTTTCGTGATCTTGCTTTGGCATGTTTTCATTTTTGAATTTGTATTGGGAACCTTAAGGAAAATAGCAGGAGGGCCCCATGCTTTTCTTAACCTCTGAGAGGCCCCAATGGAGACTGACTTCTCACCTCATGCTCTGAAGCTCTGGGTTTTCTCCTGAACTACTGTTGAGCCCTTCTGCTAAATGTGTCACTGTATCTTTAATTGCTTTGCCCGCTTGAGCTATAACTTAGAGATAATTTTTGCTATAAAGAGTTAAAATATCAGAGCATTTTAACCACCCTAAATTTTAGAAATAGGAATTTGAGACAAATTAGATTTTTCTAATAGAAATTTTCTAAGCCTAAAGCCCTAAAGGGGAGCAAGAAAGCCAATTAACTTTAATTTAAATAATCATGTCTTAAGTAGCAAATGAACCAAGTTCTATTGTTAAAAAACAACTGTATTAAATCTTGGAAAGGTTAGCTTCAAAATGGCATAAAGGCAGTGGTTTCACATCTGCTAATGAAATAAGTTTCTGCTGGTCACTGTAGCCTCTGTTGTCTTACTAGACATTGTTATTGAGAGTCGAGGAGGGGAATGATTGATAGATACAGGATAGAATAATTGTGTAAAATTGCCATTGATGTTCCTAGTATTAGTAACTTTTTTTTATAAGCAACAAGCAAAACAGCTAATAATTTTATTCCTTGGGAAAAAATATTTTAAGAAAATATGAGAAAAGCTTATATTCTTTTTCTAAAAGAATATGCAGTATATGATTTTCTGTTTGTACTTGCTATTTAAAAATAATGTATTTATGATGATTGAGATCACTATGGCTATTTTAGATTACAAACATGCCCGGTATCTATAGCCACAATGACTGAATTTCTGCCAACATCTATAAACATTAAAGCAACCATCAAAAATGTATTAATGTATATATTAATAATAAGGTATAATAAGGTATATACTAACCTCTGGCAGTGGGTTAATAGCTGGAGATTTATTTTGGATGAGTTAATGTAGTTGAGTAGAAAGAGCAGGAATTTGGCAGACAGTCTGATGCCAAGTCATGGAAATCTTTAAATGGTATCCTCAAAGGCTTAAACCATGTCTTTCTCATGCCTTCTGTTGATTTCTTCCTCCTCATGTGCTACCCTTGTGACCTTCAGAAATCAAGTTAACCTCACTGAGACCGTCTCTTCATCTGTAATATGGAGTTAATAATCCTATACTATGGGTACACTGGGAGAATAAATGGAGGTAAAGCATGCAACTGAGGCTGGACACAAAGCCCACTCAGTAAATATTGGATTTAGTATTGTTTTCTAGAAACAAAATGCTGCTTTCTGCTCTCCCTTATTAGCCAGTTTTGCACATGAGCATCACATCTTATACCTTACTGTTTGCTGTATTCTTGGGAGAACCTTTTTATTTTCTGGCAGTATTTTGGGGACATCTAAATAAACCACTATAGAATTTGCCAAAATGGAAAATAGCATGGATTGGTAGAAAAGGGCAAAAAGAATTAAAAGGGTATAGTGTATCAAAGCCTTGACTTTCTGGTGATATTTTTTTCTTCAGAACATAGCCACTGCCTTTGCTAGTCACATGACCTATGTCTTGTTCCAATTACTTATGCAAATCAAAACAATTGTTTTCCTGTGAAAGGCTTGGTGAAATGAAGCTATAGAAAAATCCAGTGCATTTCCATTATTGCTTGCTCAACAGCAATACTATTTTGTAGCAAGAGGAAAATAATTTTCCAGAATGCTCCCCTACCCCCACATAAAAAGTATATAATATCATGTTTGTGTTGAAACTTTTTCTTCCAAAATGTCATAACCCCATACAAAAGAGAATTAAAATCCCGTTATTTTAATTTACATCTAGCCACAAGATAAGTAAAGTTATCATTGAAATTCTAATTAAATGGGATGATTGACTAAGGTAGCACATCAAAGAAGAGAAGTGAATATGATAAGTCGAAGACTTATTAATTAGTCTGCGTGGAAGAAATTCCAGGGATGTCAAGCTGAGCCTGCTGCAAGGAGAAAAAAAGCAGACAAGAAAACGTTCGTTTCTTTGAAGTTAGGAACAGAGATAGTGATGGAGGTAATTGCATCTGACTGGATCCAGTAATGAAGAGCTGTAAATCAGACCTCGGAATCGAAGGGAAGATTCAAGTAACGAATGTGGCTGCCCCCCCACCCCCGCTTCCCCCTCCCACCCGCTGCGAAGAAACAGAATGCAGAGCGCACTAATTGACCCAGCCTATTTCCCAGTAGTTCTCTGTTATTATTTATTAATTTTTAATTTCTGAATTATTTACGTCCTGGGAAATTATTCTTGACAGCCTGTTAGGCGTGCCAAAGTTAATGGAGGATGAAAGGACTGGTACCAGAATTAGCAGGGATGTAGTCACAGGCTACTGGATTTAATGATTTTGGAAAGAAAAATTGATTTCACACAGCGTGTCACTTTATACTACTTTAGGGATACACCAGCTATTTGATTAATTGAGGAATAACCAATTCAAAGTATATTTGAAGTGTAAATGAGTCACAGTGCTCAGCTGTTTACTTTTCTCCCTTTCTGAGAGATCTGAATTTCCTTGAAGCTGATGATTAAAAGCTGATGAAGACACACTTGCACACTTTGAACGCACACCTGTTTGATTCGTGTTAAACTCAGAAGGCAGGAAAACCCTGAAATACAAGAGATGATATTTTCACTTTTCTTCTTTTTTCCCTTCTAATCGTTTTATGTGATTTCTTTACTCCAGCATATACCACAACAGTAATTGCAATCTGCATCCCTTAAGAGCAGAGATGCAAGAAAATTTCTCATCTGTTTTATTGCCTGTGAACACCATCAGAAAGAAGCAGTGCTTGCAAATGAATAGGAGAAACAAATAGAAAAAAAAAAATGTATCAAAAGAAAACAATGACTTTAATGAGTAAGCGAAGAGGATTAATCTATTAGGAAAACGAGTGAGGCAGAAACGTGCCATCACCACCCAGACTAAAAGCCCTGAGTCATTTAGGACTTCTGCCTCTCTCGCCTCCTTCCTTAATCTTGATGTACCTACAGCCACCATCTTTGTTCATCTATCTTTGGCCTAGTCCTCTAGCTGATTTTCTTAGATCAAATCTTCCTCTTCCATTGTATTCTATACCAGTGTGTCTCAAATTTTTATGTGCAATCAAATCTCTTGGGGGCTCTTGCTGCTTTGATTCAGATTCAGCCTGCCTGGGGTGGGATTGCTGAGAGTCTGCATTTCTAATAGGCTCCCAGTGAAGCCCTTGCTGCTGGTTGTTGACCACTCTTTGAGCAGCAAGGTCCTACAAAACTCTGACAAATTTTCTTTAAAACACTGTATTTAACCATGGGACTCCATTACTCGAGAACCTTAAGTGACTTCCAGTACCTATGATTAAATATAGATTCCTTAGCCAGGCTTTCAAGATCTTCCTCATATGATCACCATCTGCCTTCTGAGGCATATCCTATACTTCCCCATCTCCATGCTTTTGATTTTGCTATTTCTTCTCCATGAAGTGCAGCTGTCTTTGGAAATTCTACCTGTGCCTCAGGGCATATTTCAAATGCTACGTCCTCGTCCTCGTCCTCGTCCTCGTTGTTGGCCATTCTAACCCTCTCCCACTCAATAAGGCATGAATTCTCCTTCAAATACTTTCTCTCATACTTGTTTTACTTTCTTGCCATGTAATATTTTCAATCTTATATTATTGCTATTAACACAGTCATCTCTCCCTATTCACATATGTGATTGTGTGTTATATAGGAGCAGGGACTGTGCCCTGTGTTTGTATCCTTCTTAAGGGCAGGTGCTGAGAACGGAGCATGTATCTAACAAATATTTCCATTTAACTGAACTATGAGAGTATTCCCTTCATGGTTGTTTCTACTCTTGCAGATTTGTAGCATCACTGAAATTTTTAAAGAATACCTCACAGATTCTGATTTTTTGCCACTTCATTTATTCATTCATCCACTTACCCATTTACTCATGAGCACTTGAGGATTCTTTCTGTGTCGGGTGCAGTGCCAGGGGGGCTGGGAACAGAGAAGGGAAACAACAGTCTTTTCCTCCTAAGAGCTAATAATTCCATCTCCCACCCCCCACACACATACACATGTACTTTTATGTTCTTCCCCACCACTTTCATATTTCCTGACTCCAACCCCCAAATATAGATTATAAGCAATAATTTATTCATCTTCAAAATAAAGCAAAACTGTTCTTGGTGATTCTTGTGACTGTTATAGTTCCAAGCACCATTACCTCAGGATATGGGCTGCCATGAATTCTGAGGGACTTTCTGCTGTATCTAGACTTGCATATATCATTCTCCTCTTCAAGTGACTGAAAAATCCTTAAAGCCTTGACCATTCACCATAATTCTTACCCCACCCCCACCCCCAATACCCATTTTTCGGCATTGCACCAGTTTTCAAACTGTTTCTATTTGATCTACACTCCTTAAGGATAGACTTACCCCGACACCAACACTGTTTTCAAGTTCTTTCCCCTTCCTTTCTCCTCTACCCTTCTGTCCTTTCTCTTTGTATATCCCGTACCCTTTACCCTTCCCTAATTTCCAGCCTTAACCCTATACCTTACCATATGCAGAGGGAAAAATATTTTTTAAAAAACTAATTTTATATCTACCCGAAGATTTAGTCAAAATTAAACCACAACAAACAATTGTATCATGAAGTGTATGACAGCTAAGTGTCCAGGGGTCTAACTACCTTAACTAACTAACTAAAAGAGACAAAGAAAATTGTATCATGGTTCTTTGATTGCTGGCAATAGAAGCAAACTCTGGATAATAAGCTAAAATGGAAGGAGGAGACTGGCTGGTTATCTCAGTTGGTTAGATCACACCTTGCAACAGTAAGGTCAAGGGTTTGGTTCCCCACACCGGCTGCCTGACAAAAGGGCAAAAAGGGAAGGAGAAGGATGCAGGGGTTACTCAGAGAACAGATGACATAATTGAATTTAGGAAAGGAAGTGTGGCACCTAGTGAGAGACTGGACCTTTAGGGTCCATGCTAGGAAAACCTGCTTGTGTCTAGATTTTACTCTCTCTCTCTCTCCTGAGCATTGACATATGTGAAGTGATGCAAAGGGAAAAAATGATTGGAGCTAGTCTCTTCTCTTTGGAAAGACTGGCCATTGGTTCCTTCATCGCCAGGGCTGTCTTGGTTCTGGTCTTCTGGAATCCTAGCTGTTCAGCTTTTTCTTCAACTGATTTTTATCCCTGAAAGCCAAAGAAATCTAACTGATATGAGAGACAGTTTAATAGCAGGTGCTCAGCAGAGGTTTGCTCATCGTCCACGTGGCGTGCCAGGCATGAACAGACTTATTCTTACTCTGTCACAACTCTAAGAGTTTCTGAGAACATTCTTATAAGTGAGGACATACAGTATTTCTCCTTCTCTGCCTGGCTTATTTCACTCAACATAATTTTCTCCAAGCTCGTCCATGTTGCTGCAAATGGCAGGATGTCATTCTTTTTTTGTGGCACAGTAGTATCCCATTGTGTATACACCACATTTTCCTTATCCAGTCATCCATCGATGGACATTTAGGTTGGTTCTGTAACTTGGCTATTGTAAACAGAGTTGCGATGAACATGGGAGTGCAGGTGTCCCTTCAACATGATGATTTCCATTCCTTTGGGTATATACCCAGTCGTGAGATTGCTGGATCATATGGTAGCTCAATCCATAGTTGTTTGAGAAATCTCTGTACTGTTTTCCATAGTGGCTGTACTAATTTACAGTCTCACTTTGGCCTTTTAAACAATATTAATAAATACTGCCATTAGGACTCCCTTTGTGACTGCCTTTTTTCTCAACACAACAGAACAACATTCTTAAAGAAAAGGCAGTCACAAAGGGAGTTCTAATGGCAGTATTTATTAATATTTCTTAAAAGGCCAAATCCTATAGCTGATAAAACAAAGCAAAGGGAAAGTTTAGAAACTCTTTTGGGGGGAATGTTTTTAGCTGATATATTCATGTAAGCATAGGAATGAGGAGTGATGCAATCTACTGGTTATTCAGGAATGTTACAAAGCAAAAAATAGTATGGTTCCGGTGTAGGAGCAGATCAATGGAACAGAATGTAGAGTTCAGAAATAGATCTGTCTGTATATGGGAATTTGAAATATGATAAGATATTTTACATTTTTATACTAAGTATTTGGAATATAGTGTGTATTTTTCGCTTATAGCACTTCTCAATTTAGACAATAAATTTTCATTGGAAATACCTGATCTGTATTTGTATACAATAAAAAGTAGATTCATATGCTCAAGTTGTTTCACACGTACTTCAAAACTTTCCAGTAGCTATATTAAGTACCAAAAACATTTTCCTTTAATGTTAGCAAAACTGGTCCATCTTTTTTAGAAGAACTGATTTGACTTTGAAGCAAAAGCATATCAGTTTCAAAACTACATTAGTACAAGTTAAGTAAACTCACTAACTCTTATGTCAACTTAGTATTATTAACATTGACTTCAAAGATCAATTTGCATAATTTGAAAAGCAACTCTGAATTTATCAATATCAACAAAATACTCTTCAATTTTTTCTTGTGTTTTTTTAGTCAAACTACATAATGCTGTTGAACATAACTAAAATCTTCTGTACTTTGATTTCTGTTAGAAAAATGGGTATAGTCATTATTATTGATTTGTATTATGAAGAATTTTAATTTCAGTACAAATTGTTGTACCTGTCTGGCTATCACAAATAAGCTGTTCCTTTCTTTTGGTGTTTCAAATTTAGCCTGTTCATATTAGTGTAATATCTGTGGGAAAAATATAAATAATATTGTCATTTTTGCCTTTGATTATTGAATATTTAGCAAGCATTCCTTTCATCTCAGAAAAATATTAAATGGGTGGTAATATTACCTTTAAAAATATTCTCCCACAACTTAATCAATGAGCACTGGCAAAGAACACAAGATTAGTAAAATTACTGTCTTCTGTTTCTTTCAATAGTTCCTAACTAGGCAATGATTCATAATATTAGTGCATATATACTAAATGACTTTTAAACGAGTATGCCCACAGCACTTTTTATAGAGTTTGCTTTAGAAAACTGAGCACAAACATTTTCAATATGTGTCATATAGTGGAACAAAGCAATAAAGGAAACAGCAAACTCTTGTTTCAAAATTCCAATAAATCTGGATTTTTGACCTAATATAGATGGGTCACCATCTGTCACAATAGAAATACATTCAAAAAAAGAAAATCTACCTGAAATTCTTTGATGGCTATAAAAGACTTAAAATTATCTGTACCACAAATTCAGGGACTTTTTTTTGCTCTGATTTGATAACACTTCCTCATAATTTTGGAAGTCCTTTGAGACACAAATATACTCAAAATATTTATAGACAATGTCTCTTGTATTACATGATTATGATCCATCTAAAGCTAAAGAAAAGTACTTGCAATTTTTCAAATTATGAATCAATTGATTTTTGGTATTGTTAGAAAGGTGGCTTAGTTGAAGATCTTTCACTTTTCATAAAATATCTTCTTTAGTCTTTTCCTCATAATTTTCTAGCAAAATTTTTATAACTGAAATAATTTTTCATTTCTTTTCTTTTCTTTCTTTTTCTTTCTTTTTTCTTTTTTTTTTTTTTGGTGGCTGGCCATTATGGGAATCATGAAATAATTTTTTTTACCATCTCTTTGAATAAAATGTTTTTCTTTTCATTTCTTTTCTTCTCTTCACTTTTCTTTCCTTCCCTTCCTTCCTTTTTTCCTGCCTGCTTGCCTACAAGAATCCAAGACATTTTTTAGCTGGCTAAAATAATAATCTCAGATCCCGTTTAAAAACAGGATTTTTATTGTTGTACATTTAATTCTTATTTCAAGCTGCTAATTTCGTTGTTTCTTTTTTGACTATCAAGAGGAAATTTTTAAAAATCAAATTCACTATGTATTTACTTAAAATGTATCTTGATATTGTTCAGTTTTCTACTTAAAATATTTTTTATGACAAAATAGTTTTTCTTTTTGCTGTGCTTCAGCAAATTGCCATTTCCATTCATTGTGAAATTTGTGACATATTTTCTTCCGCTTTCTCTTTTTTGATTGGCCCAGTTGCACTACTAGTTTCTGTATCTCCACATGATTCTGCATCAGTGGTATGCATTTATTTTATCTTTAACATTGGTTTACTTATTTTTTATGCTAGAAAATGATTTCATCATATTAGAATCATGACATAGGCATTTAAATTTAATTACCTCTCAGACAAAGTACAACTAAGAATTTGTTGCCAGTAGAACTGCCTTCAAAGAATAGCTGAAGGACGATTTCCAAAAGAAATGATAAAGGCAAGCTTAGAAGTTCAGGAAGGAATGGGTAAAAATATGCTAAATATAATATTCTTGTCCTGATGAGTTTTTATTTATTTATTTATCTTTTAAAAAGATGACTGGTAAGGGGATCTTAACCCTTGACTTGGTGTTCTCAGCACCACACTCTCCCAAGTGAGCCACGGGCTGGCTCCCTCATGAGTTTTTAAAATCATGTTTGATGGTTTGTATTCTTTTTCTATTGCTACTGTAACAAATAACTATAAATATAATGGCTTAAACAATACAAATTTATTATCTTGTACTTCTGAAGGTCAGAAGTTCAAAATGCATTTCTTATAGACTGTAGGGGAGAATCTATTTCCTCGTCTCTCCCAGCTCCCAGAGGCCATCTGTTTTCCTTGGCTCATGGCCCCTTTCCTCTATCTTCAAAGCCAGCAATGTTGGCCAAGTGCTCACACTTCACTGTCATCTCTCTGGCTCTCTCTTCTGCCTCTCTCTTCCACTTTTATGGATCCTTCAGGCTACATTGGACTCACCTCATAATATAGAATAATCTCTCTAGTTTAAAGTCAGTTGATGAGCAGACTTAATTTAATCAGCTAGTTTACTCTCCTTCCCATGTAGCCTAACATATTTACTGGTTCTGAGGATTAGGATGTGGACATCTTTGGCCGTGGGCATTATTCTGCCTGCTGCAGGGTTAAAAAGTTATAACACCAACCTGAAGTAGTGCTCAGTGTATGCAGAGGAAATGCTGAAGGCATAATATTTAAAAGGTGGGAGGGATAAATCTCTAGGGAATTATGTGGAATTGAAAAAGCCACTCCCAAAAGTTGTATACTATGTGATCGCATTTATCTAAAATTTTTGAAATGACAGAATTTTAGAAATGCAGTCATATTGCCAGGACAAATGGTAGCCAGGGATTAAGAAGTGGGAGGTGGGAGGTGGTAAGAGGGTGTGATTATAAGAGGGCAACAAAAGGGATCTTTGGGTTTTGGAACTGTTGAATAATCTCGACTGTGGTGGTGGGTACATGAACCTACTACATAGGTGCTAACATTGTATAAAACTTAATACATTAAAATACACACACACATATGAGTATCAGTAAAATTAGGACATTGGAATATAATGAGTGAGTTGTATTAATTCCAATATCCTGGTTGTAATATGGAGTCTTCAGTGTCAGTATTTATCCAGACCCTTTTTGTTTTTTATTTTTATTTAGTTGTTTTTTGGGGAATGAGAAGTAATGGGCTTAATTTTTACATTAATCTCAGCTTCCCTACAGATTGCAGGATATTTTAGGATATTGATTATCTCTGTAGTCTAGGATGTTAAAAAGTGGTTGGCAGAGGTGGGAGGGAGGCAGCTGTGTTTGTAAAAGGGCAATGTGGGGCATCCCTGAAGGGTTGGAACTGTTCAGGATCTTGACTGTGGTGGTGGATACACAATCCTGCACAGGTGATAAAATCATATACATCAAACTTAATTCATTATGCATGCAAATAATTCCAGTAGGGGAAATCTGAATATGATTTGTGGATATTATCAGTCAGTATCCTGGTTGTGACATTATACTATAGTTTTGTAAAATGTTGCCATTGGGGAAAACTGAAATCAGTGTATAAGGGATCTCTATTATATCTTACCACTGTACATGAATCTACAATTATCTCAATAAAAATTTTAATTAAAAAAAAGTGAGAGAGTGAAGAGATCTAATGGAAGTAAGGTTTATATACTTCACTCCAAGTAGTAAAATGTCAACACCAGTAGACTGTGAAAAATTATGCTCATATATTGTAGTACCTAGAGAAACCATTAAGAAAACTACAAAGAAATATATACTCAAAAAATTATAAAGAAATCAAAATGTAATTCTAAAAAATGTTCAAGTGATCCACAGGAAGGCAAGAAAGAAACAGAGGAATGAGAAACAGAAGGAGCAAATGGTAAACAAATAATAAAATATCAGACTTAAGCCCAGCAAGCCAATAATTATTTCAAATGTAACTAGCTTAAATATGCCAATTAAAAGGTAGAGATTGAAAAGTTGGATAAATTTAATTATCAATTGCATTTTAAATAGGTATCACTATAACTCATGCTATTTACATAAAATATTCAAATAAACATATTACAATATTGCATAAGTACATAGAAAAAAAATCACTCAAACTGAATTAATTCATTGACACTGGTTATATTGGTGATGTGTTTATGTATAATATAGGAAATATGCATGTACCCAAAATGTGCACAATAATAAAACAATTATAGTATCTTAAATAATGCAACAATTAAAGTGAAATGTACATTTACCAAAATGCTGCTCAGTTTGAAAATTTAAATTAGTTTACGTGTAATTAAATTAAATTAAAAATTCAGTTTCTCAGTCTTACAAAGACACATTTCAAATGCTCAGTAGCCACAAATCCAGCCTATACATAGAATTTCTACATAGCAAAAACAACCAAAAATGTTTAATAAATAAAAATGAGTAAAGGACATAAATAGGCAATTCAGAGAAAAAGACATTCACTAGTATTCTAAAACTTAATTGAAATTCTACATTGGTTCTTAGTTTTCACCCAGAAGTAATATAAACCAGTTCAACTTACACTTGCCTGGCCAGAGCGGTCTTTTGACTACACTTATCTTCAAGGGAGAAGTATGTATCTAGGAAGTGCAGTCCTACCATGTGCTGAGGAACAGGTCGGGAAATATTGGGTGGATAGTATTATTTTCAACAGAGGCCACATAAGGAGCTTTTTGTTGTGTTTGTTAAGTGAGGAATTAGAAACTAGCTGCCCTTCACCAGGTGAATAGCACTTTTAATTTATGTTAATTGTAGCTACCATTTATTAGGAGCTTATTTTGTGACTCTCTGGCTTACTGGTTTGCATTTGTTATCACATTTAATCAATCCATACATCCATGAGGTGGATACTGTAATCTTTATTTTCCTGTGTTACAGTAATGGTAACTTGCCCAGGATCACACCTGTATTAAGTAGCAGAGCTAGAACTTGATCCCATTTGTATTAGCTCGTCTTGTGTTGCTATAACAGAAATACCTGAGACTGGGTAATTTATAAAAAATAGAGGTTTATTTGGCTTACCATTCTGGGACAGCTGCATCTGGCACAGGCCTCAGGCTGCTTCTACTCATGGCAGAAAGTGGCAGCAGCTGGCGGATACAAGCAGATCACATGGCCAGAGGAAGCAAGAGAGAGACAGGAGGTGCCAGGATCCTATAAACAGTAGGATCTCGTGGGAACTAATAGAATGAGATCTCATTCAGGACCCCCACCCCTCAGAGAGAGCATTAATCCATTCATGAGGGATCTGCTCCATGACTCAAACAGCTTCCAGCACTGCCACATTGGGGATCAGATTTCTACATGAGTTTTGGTGGGGACAACACCAAACTCTATCACCATTTTTATGGAGTTTTCTTTTTCTTTCTTTTTTCTTTTCTTTCTCTTTTTTTTTTGGGGGGGGGGTGGCTGGCCAGTATGGATATCCGAATCCTTGACCATGGTGTTATCTGAACTGTGCTCTAACCGGCCAGCCCTATTTCTATGGAGTTTTCTAACTCCATAACCCATGCTCTTATATCCGTTGTGCTACACTGTCTCTTTTGGCCCAGTTGCCCTTTTCATAGTTAAGCATGCTCACGGAGACTACTTTCAAAGCTTATTTATTGAAGTAGAGAGAGGAGAGAAAGTAAGAAAGCAGGAGAGGATTAAGAAGTCAGGAGAGAGGCTGACTGGTTGCTCAGTTGGTTAGAGCATGGTGTTAATACCAAGGTCAAGGTCAAGGGTTTGGCCAGCTGACAAAATTTAAAAAAAAAAAAAGTCAGGAGCGAAAAGTGAGAGAAAGAGAGCCTTGAAAAATGAATGGGTTCTGTGGCTGCCTCACAGGCCTTTTAATCCCATAGGAATTCAAGCTGTCTTTGTCCTCCTATCCTCCAGAGCTCTTGCTGCTGGCTCTCTATGGCTGAACACATCCACAGGGCATGTGAACCTGTGATACAAGCCATTAAGGTCAGCCTCCCATGACACAGAATAAGGTGCACAAACAAACTCTTCAGCCTATCATGTCTTCCTCTTTCTTAATTTTTTTCTTTCATTTTGGTGGGAGTGTATCCTCACTTGCTTCTTCAGAAAGAGTACATGGGAATTAAATTTTTGAGACCTTGCCTGCCTGAAAATGTCTTGATTCCTTCCTCATATGTATAAGGGGACTTCAAAAAGTTTGTGAGAAGTAGAATTAAAAGATAAAAATAAAAAATATGAACTTTATTTCTTAGCACAAGCTCCATCAAGTTCAAGATACTTTTGTAAGTGATGATATCAGCCATTTAGTCCATCCCTAAAGAATTGAGAATCACAGCAATTTAACCATGTCAATCAGTCTCTTTTACATTATTAACTAAAGAAAAATGGATGCCCTTTTAAAGATTTTTTTAAGATTAAGAAACAAGAAGTCAGAAGGAGGAAAATTAGGACTGTATGGTGCTGCCTAATGATTTCCCATTGAAACTCTCACAAAATTGACCTTGTTTGATGAGAAGAATGAGCAGGAGCATTGTTGTGGTGGAGAGGGGCTCTCTGGTGAAGTGTTCCCAGGCATTTTTCTGCTAAAGCTTTGGCTAACTTTCTCAAAACACTCTCATAATAAGCATATGTTATTGTTCTTTGGCTTCCAAAATGTCAGCAAGCAAAATGCCTTGAGCATCCAAAAAAACCAGTGCCATGTTTTTTGCTCTTTGCTCCAGTCCACTTTTGCTTAAACTGGACCACTTCTACCTCTTGGTAACCATTGCTTTGATTGTACTTTGTTTTCAGGATTGTACTGGTAAAGCCATGTTTTTTTCTCCTGTTACAATTCTTTGAAGAATCTTGATTACACTTGTTTAAAATTTCCATGGAAAGCTCTGCTCTTGTCTATGGCTGATCTGGGCACAAAAGTTTTGGCATCCATCAAGTAGAAAGTTTGCTCAACTATAATTTTTCATTAGAATTGTGTAAACTGGACCAGTTGAGACATCTATGATATTGGCTATGTTTCTGCTGTTAATCATAGGTTCACTTCAATTAGGGCAGGAACTTAATTAATTTTTTCCTTGCAAATTGAAGTGAATGGTCTGCCACTGTGGGCTTCATCTTCAATATTATTTTGTCCCTTCTTGAAAAGAGTTACCCATTTGTAAACTATTGATTTATTTGGGACGTTGTCCTTATAAACTTTTTATAAAGCATCAGTGATTTTACTATTCTTCCACCAGTCTTCTCCATCAATTTGATGTCTGTTCTTTCTTCAGTTTTATCAGAATTTGTGTTGCTATGATACAGACTCTTTCAAACTGATGTCTTATTCTTCTTAGTGCCTCAAACTAAAATCCTGTTCAGATTTGTTATAACAAGTTAGTCAAAGTTTATTTGGGTAGAAAAAAATTTTGAAATCTGCGCATAGTTTTTTTGTAATATGCATTTTCTGTGAGCTTTTTGAAGACCACTCATGTTTGATAGTTTGGCTGAACCTAAAATTTCAGTGGGAACAGTTTTCCTTAAGAATTTTGAAGGTATTTCTCCTTAGTCTTGTTGCAATTGAGAAGTCTGAAGCCAATCGGATTCCTGATCCTTTCTATGTAATCTATTTTTCTCTCTGGAAGCTTATAGGATCTTCTCTTGGTCCTCTGTGTTCTGAAATTTCACAGTAACGTTTCTTGATGTAGATCTATGTGAGTGTATTTTGCAGGAGCACTTCATGGATGATTTTCATCTGGCAACTCATGTCTTCAGTTCTGAGAAATTTTTATTGACTTTTTTTATTAATTGATTAATTATTATTATTATTATTATTATTACATTCTAGGACATTGTTGCAGAGCAGTTGGGGGAGGGGGAGAGAGGAAGGCGGAGGAGATAGGGTGGGAGGAAGAGGAAGGAAGGGGGCATGGTTGAAGTCCATAGCACCCCTCTCATTCTGACAGAGGAGCCCAGGGACTGGCTTCCAATGGTGGCTTAGTTGTGGTGTAACTGGATGTGGACTTTATGGGGGCATGGCTGAGACCCTTGGCCCTCTGCCAACCTGGGAGCCTGGGGTGCTTCCAGCAGCAGCCTGGTGATCATTGCTGGGCTGGATGCAGACATTGGCAGTGTCATAGCTGAGGCCCTCAGCTTCCCACTGCCTCAGCTCAGGAGCCTGGGGCACTTCCAGCAGTGGCCTGGTGGTTGTCACTGGGCTGGCCCCAGCTTGGGAGCCTGAGGGGCTTCTGTTTCTTTTAGGTTTTATAGGTGTTCTTTAGTGTCGTTAGACCTTTCCTAGTTCATATCACAACTTTGTCTCTGATCTGTGGGTTTTTTGCTTTTTCTTTCAGTTCTGTGTTGGATTATTCACTGTTCCCACCACTTAAAACTCTGCACTGGAACTAATTTTTTCTCCTTTGGTTACTTCTAAAATGGGGGAGCTTCCTGTGGGAACCAGCATTTGAGCCCTGTAGTTGAGCTAAATTGCTGCTTTTCTGCTGGTTTTCTGGGGAGGGCTTTTGCACAGCTCAGGTTTTAACTGTTGACCTTGTAAGCACTTCCAGGTCTTGTGAGGTTTGATAAACCTGGGTTGTGTGGTCTGGGCTGGGCCTGAGTCTTTTCATCAAACTGCACTCACTGCAGTTCTGTATTCCTGATCAGTCTCTACTGAGTGGGCCTGTGCTGATTGGAGGGCAGATCAGCTGTCCATGCTGTGCACCATTGTTCCCCTGGTGGGCCTGTCTCCCCTACCACCCTCACTCCAAACACTTCCCATGGGATGGACCATGCGTTGGTCCCTTGCAGTGACTCACCAGCCTCTGAGTGGCTCTTGTTTTCAGTTGTCTGTGGCTGCTTGTTCCTATGTCGGTCCATAGAAACTGCGCTAGTGGTCTTGCTGGCCCTGGGGGCCACCAAGGCCCTCCTCTTCCATGCAGCCTCCAAGCAATTTCATATAAAGAGAGCAGCTGTGGCTTTTGCCAGCTCTTGCTCCGTGTGCTCACCAGGGCCAGGCTTGTAACAGCCAGGGCTTGAAATGGTCAGAGTGGTCCTTTCTTTCTCTCATCGTGACTTCTCCTGCCTTCATGAACTCTCTAGGTCTCTCTTCCTCTTCCCCTAAGCTCTAGTGGCCACAGCTCACCAGTTCATTGCTTTTTAATAGTTGTAAATTGGTTGATTGTGGGGGAGAGTGCCGCTGGGGAATGTCTATTCCACCATCTTCTGTTGACTTATTTTATTAATGATTTTTCTACTTTATTTTCCCTTTGCTCTCTTCCTGGAACCCCTATTACTCAGAGGCTGGACCTCCAGGTCTGCTTCCTTTATCATTCCCATGTCTTCTCTTTTATTTTCCTTCTGTTTGTCTTTTTGCTGTAACTTTTTTGAACTTTATCTTCCAACTCTTCTATTGTATATTCCAATTCATCTATTTTTTACTTTCAAGAGTTCTTTTTACTCTCTGAATTTTCTTTTTATATAGCAATATTTTTTATTTTCACAAAGGAAATATTTTCTCGGCTTTCTCTGAGGATATTAATAATAGTTTTGTTGATGTTTTCTTCTCCCTATATAGTACCTATCTCCTCAAGTTGCTTTCTTCTTTTTTTTTTTTTTGTCGTTTTTTCGTGACCGGCACTCAGCCAGTGAGTGCACTGGTCATTCTTATATAGGATCCGAACCCGCGGCAGGAGCGTCGCCGCGCTCCCAGCGCAGCACTCTACCAAGTGCGCCACGGGCTCGGTCCATCAAGTTGCTTTCTTCTGTTTAATTGTTTGGTCTTTATCTTCCATGTTAATGGTCTTCCTCAAATATCTGGTCATCCTTTCCTACATGCTTATTATTAGGAATGAGAGACTGAAATTATAATTTTTTGTTCTGAGTACTTTGTAGGGCTTGTTTACTTTAAATGTTGCTGTAAGGTGGTCTGGATAGGCTGTTTGTTGGTGAACTCCTGATGTCAATATATTAAAATCTTTCTTCCTAAGTTGATATGTTTAGCAGAAAAGAATCTCCTGATCTCCTTCCTAATGGAAAATGATCAGGCTGCTGGCATTCTGAGAGCCAAGAGGGGGAAGAGATTGAAGTTTTTAGTACTTAGCACTCAATATGCATTCAGTCGTGCAATTTCTGTATGTTTTTTATAATAATAATAATACACCCATCTTCAGTTGTATCTCATGCCCTGCAATCCAGAAGCCTTCTGCTTACCTACTCCTAAGAATAAACTATTATGCTTAGGTGTGGAAAGGGCAGTTGCCCAGCAATGTGCAGTGTTAATGGAGATATAGAAATCTAACCTAACCAAAAAGCTTTCACCCAGTCCTCCTTATTTTAGCCTTTTTATTATTTTAGCCTCCCTTTTCCACTAATTGCAGGGGTCTGTGGTGCTGCCCATTGTCAATCTGCTTTCTAGATTCCAAAATTTTACTGCTCTTGTATTCTCTTGTGTTCTCTTTCATGTGGGTTTATGTTTTTAAAGAAAATCTCTTTACTCAAGTTTTAGTGGAATTTGCAGGACAAAATTAGATGTGTGGTTTAGCCTACCATCTTAATCAAGAAAACCATTTAGATCTACTTTTGCACTTTGAAAAATGAACAATGAAGCGGAAGTTTCAGAATACTGAGATAAAGACCAAAGGGTTTTTCTGTCTCCTTTATTTTCTATTCATGAGAATGTGAAATGATATTCAGATCAAACAAGTGTTCATTTAAGCCCTGTGCTTTTGAGAAAAATAGTTTCAGAAGCCTGAACAGTCTGGGCAACCATGTTTTGGTCTTTGGAGCCAACCCAGAGGGATTTTCTATAATCCATGACCAAACTTTGTGGACACAGAAGGCTGTGTCCACAACAGAACAGAAGGCATTTTATTACCTTTCCTAGGTCAGAAGTGATAGGTCCCACTGAGAGCAATTCAAACTATACTATCTCATTTGAGGGAAGTTCAATGTCCAGGTTTTCTCTAATAAGCACGTTAAACAACAAGCAAGCTTAATTTCTGAACAAATTTTTTTTCTTGTGTTACTTATTACACAATTACATGTGTTACTTACTGAAATATGGATAAGTTATCTTCTGGGAAAGGTGCACTCAGGACTTAGTATGAAGTACGAGGGTACTTAAAAAGTTAATGGAAAAATAGAATCAAAAGATAACACAAATCTTTCCATGAACTTTTTAAAGTGTCTCCATACAATAAACAGAAAGACAGAAAGTCAGAAAATACTAATCCCATTCATTTCCATTTCATTTAGTCCCAACTAAAAAATGAGGGAAAAAAATTAATTGTATTGTAAGAGTTATGGATACTTCAGAACTATAAATGAAAATTTTGGTAAGGGTCTCTCAGCCTTACTTAACATTAATTTATCCATCATCGTTCATTGATTTACTCAAACATGTTTCTTGATTCCCAGTATGTGCAATGTTCTGAACTAGTTACTGGAGTTCTACCTGTGAATAAGGCAGACACTGTCCTTGCCTTCTTGGAACTTGTACTCTGGCAGAAGGGCCAAGCATGAAACAAAAAATTACAGCATGACTTACTGTGGTAGGAATATAAAAGCAGGGCACATGCCTCAATCTCAGGTATAATGTTTGAGCTGAGATTTGAGAGAGAAGTAGAATAGGGGGCCTGGGAAAGTATACCAGACCTGTATTAGTCAGGGTTCTCCAGAGACAGAGTCAATAGGGTATGTTATGAGAGGGATTTATTAGGGAGATTAGCTCACACGACTGTGAAGAAAAGTTCCATGACAGCCCGTCTACAAACCGGATGTGGTTAGCGTGGCTCAGTCCAAGTCTAAGGGCCTCAAAACCAGGGAAGCTGATGGTGTCCTTGGTATAAGTCCTGGAACCCAAAAGCTGAAGAGTCTTGAGCTCTGATGTCCGCGAACAGGAGAGTGGCTCTTTCCTCTGTTTTTTGTTCTCTCTTAACCCCCAGCAGACTGGATGGTTCCCACAGACGCTGAGGGTGGGTCTTTCCCACCCAGGCCACTCAGACTCTCATACTAATCTCTGCTGGAAACACCCTCACGGACACACCTAAAAAGATTGCTTTACCAGGTTTCTCAGCATTCCTTCATCTAACCAAGTTGACATCTAGAATTAACCTTCACAAGACCTAAGTAAAAGTAAGTGTAGAGAGAGAGAGGGGAGAGAGGGGAGAGAGGAGTGTGAGAGAGAGAGAGAGAGAGAGAGAGAGAGATTGGGGTGGGGAGGGTGGGCAGGAAGCAAAGTTCACATCATAATTAACCATAATACTCCCTCAGAAAGAAAACAACTTCTTATAGCTGAATACTTGGCAGAGAAATTTACTTCCTCTATAGTTTGAATGGCCATTCTGCTTCCATATGACAATACTGGTCAATGAAAACATTTTACTGAGGACAAGTTTTCAAAACGTATACACACACACCACACTTGTATAGATACATATATATGTATATACTTTTTTGAATGGCTTAGACTTTTGTTCATATGCAAAATGGATTATCTAACAGCTGAACAAGAATGGGATTCATTAAGAGTACCCAACACCATCTATTATGTTATTTGCTAATGTGTTTACCCCCCCCTTTTTGTTGTGTTTTAATATAGTGTTTAAAAGATAAAGCTGTTTTTCTTTTTAACATTCACTGTCGCTCAATAGCTGAATGCATGTGCTGTCCTAGATCATGAGGTTAGTGGTGCTTACTTCAATATTAAATAAAAGGATTCATTTTCATTGAAGCAAGCAGAGAATTAAGCCTACAACTTCAATTACCAATAATTAATTCCCCACACTGCAAGCCACACAGTTTGCATTTAAACTCCCAATGCCCAAAGGATAACAAAAATCTATTTTGATCACTTTTTATTTTCATCATTTAAGGAGTACATCTTATTTCAATTAGGCTCATACATTTTCGGATTATAAGAAAGAACAAATATCCCTTCTAAAAAAAAACAGGGAGTTGGGTGGGGGGGGGTATCTTTTAAGCATGACAAAGAAATTTCTGGCATTTTTTTTCTCTTGCTTTTATTGAAAGAGCACCTAATATTGTGTAGAATTAGCTACCTCACATACACAAAGCTATTATTTACAAGCAGATGGATAATTTCCCTAAATTCCTTTTTCCTTATGCATCAAGCTATTCTTTGCTGGCTTTTCAGTATTTGAGAAAAAGAAAGCAATTGAGCACATGATTTAAAATAAGGCAAAATTAAGTCCTGCTTCAGAACCAACCCCACCAACTCTGGAAGCTGGCACAAGGGTCAGAAGGACTCTCCAGAGAGGGAGGCTTGACCTAGAGATAGATAAGAGAGACTGAGCCCAACAGGATGTTCCACATTCTTTTGACAAATTCTGAGCAACAGAAAGAAGCGCCAGGATGTCACCAAACCAAAGACACAATCAGAGCTGGAGTGTTTAGAGATGAAAAGAGAGGCTTGGAATTAGGTTCTACCAGGAACAGGAAGACCTGTACAGCATGCAGAAAATAAGTTCCAAGAAGACTCATCTTTCAAGTTTTAAATATATTAGGTTTCTTCTGTCCTGTTAACTTTGCCCCAAATAAATCTCATAATGCATAACAGAGTTGACCACGTTACAATAAAATCTTATTTAAGTGGAACTCAATTAAATGAAACCATAAATTAATTGGATTTAGCTTTGCTTCTGCACTTGGCTTTCAGGAAAAAGAAGGAAATCATAAAAAAAAAAAATGCAGTATCGGTCATTTAAGAAGAAGTAATAGCTATAAAAGCAAGTTCTAAGGTCATTACGTATTCATCCTGATCTTCAATCCACAGCTGTACAGTGTCTAAACACGTCCAGAATCTTGATCTCAGTACCCTACGAAATCTTTAATATGGTAGTAACACACTGAAAAAGGGGGGGAGAATTAAATTAAATTCAGTATGTTATACTTCACTTTATAAAAAACAAACCAATGCCAACCAATATATTTTCAAATGATTCTATTAACAAGGGTTGAGGCAAAAAGTATTTTCTAGCCATGTGAATCTTAATGATTAAAAATTTTAATAGTTATTCAACCTATTATTCAAGGATTCTGATTAATCAACAAACTTCTTCCAACATTAAGTAAAAATGTATACAACATTGAAAGAGACCAAGCTATCTAATATTAACCAAAAGTTTCCAATGCAAGGAGAAAAGGGAGGCCTTTGCTGATATTAGTACACAAAACAAACAAAAACGAATAAGCTCCTGAAGGCCAAGAGCCACAAATAATAAAATCATTTAAACACAGTGACCCACCACTGGCCCTGAGTATATATACTTCATGCATTGTTGTTAGCACAGCCAAATATTTCCAACCTACGAAATCAAATCTAAATGATATAAGAGGTGATTTCTTTTTATAAGGCAGATTTTAGAGAAAGCATTTTCTTTGAAATTTTGATTTTTTAAAATTATTTTTAATTGACACTTAATTGTCCATATTTATGCAGTAGAGAGTGATATTTCAATACAATGTATACAATGTGTAAGGATCAAATCAGATCAAATGATCAAATGTAATGATCAAATTTCTTTGTGTTGAGAATATTTGAACCACTCTGATAGAGAAAATGCATAGGAAAAGATTTATTTTGCTTCATTTCTGGCTTCAAATCTTGTCAAGGTCGTGTCTTCAACAATAAGGGTAAGTCATTCATTGAGACACTTTATTACCTTCATGCTCCATATTTTCTACTAGCCACATCCTCTCTCTTACTTCATGTAAGGCTTAGGCTCCTTGCCAATGGCCTGCTGATGTTTTTAGCAGACAAGCAAATTCTATTCAGGAACTTAACCATGGTAATATACAAATGTTAAGTTTCCAAGTACAATGGATATTATTAGCCTAAAATATCCCTATTGGACCACACAACTCTGAGATCCATCCCCTTGTCATAGAAAACCCAGGGGAAAAATGGGAAAAATTTGCTTTTCAAGCAAATTTGAGAAGCCTCAAATTTGCTTGGAAAGATAGGCCAACCACAGGAGGTCTGGGATAAGATGCAGCTGAATGCCTGATGGATTTGCTATTACACAGCTGTTTCTTCCTGGGAAGAGGGCAGGAAACACTCCTACCAGCTTTCCAAGGTTCTGTAAATGACAGACTCCTGAAGGCAACTAGTGTACCACTAGTAAAAACATCTGGGAGAACTCAGAACAGACTAGATTGGAAAGCCGCTGAGATCTGCATTGTTTCCCATTTGGAGACGGAGGCTGTCCCCAAGGCTAGTCAGCCAAAGCATGGAAATGGCGCTATTTTTCACAAGTGAAAGAGACACCGTTTATGGCTGTTGTCTGTCGCTCAGTCGTATGTGAGTTGCTTTCCCACTGCAGATGATGATATCATACTCCTCCGCCTATGCTATATGTTACCAAATTACCATTTTTGAGGTGACTTCCTAGTTAGGGTAATAGACTTTGGTAATGCAAAAGGGAGAAGTTGACTAGGGTCTGAGGAAATAAACCTCTGCTTGGGCCTTCAACAGTGTCAAGTTCAATTGAACTAACCGGATGGTCAGCGTTATCTTCATTTGTTAATAGAGACTTGAAAATAAAAACAAATTTGATTATTAAATTTAAAAAATGCAAAAGATATTCACTTGTTTCCCAAAAAGCTTCAAATTTTACAAACTTTTTTTTTTCTTTTCTTTTAAGTACCACAATTTCCTATGCTGCTGGCATTCCTTGGCAGGTTGACAAAATAAATCAAATAACTGGGCCATCTGATTCCCTGTTGAGAGAGTTTTGTGTAAATCTGTGCTATGTAAATCTCAACGTTTCTTAAAATATGTTCCTTCTTAACATGTCTTCTCTACTCTATCACTTTTTCTTTATTACTCTTTACTGGGCCTAGTTTTTCTCTTGTTTCCAGTGAACCAACACTAATAAACGAATGTCTAGAAAGGTCAAGTGACTTTCTCATGGTCACACAGCTAATGACTCAACTAAACTTGAATTTATATCACTTATTTGATAGTTCAAGGTTCTTTTTCATTACCAAACTGCTTCTGAGACTATAAATAGTTGTGGTAGTTAAGATAGATTTTTTTTTCTTCCTTAAAAATTAATTTAAAAAATGAAGAAATAGCTTTTACCTTTTTCACTAGAATCTTCTGTACAAGGATAAGCACAATTAATGTGCTTAGCTTAATAGATGGTAGTTTTTCTTGGTTTTATTGCTTCCCTCATGCTCCCCTTTTTAATTAACAACACACCCCTCAAAGTATTAAAAGTAGACTCAAATTTGCACCAAATATGATTAAAGAATTGAAAAATAAGACTTATGAAGGAGAACAAGGGATAATCTAGTGGTCTTAAAGGATTCAGAAAGTCATGGGAAGGATGTTTTATTCCCTCCCATTTCAAACAAGGAAGAACTTCCAAGTAAATGGTTTCTAACTATAGCTGCAATAAAAAGAGGCATTTTATTTGAAAAATAAATTGCTTGTGTCCAGCTACAGGAATAGAGGAAATTAAGTTCAAGAAAGAACACAATAGAAACTTTCCTATGTGGAGTGAAAGTTGGTTTGCGTTGATGAAACACTTCACAAATCTTGCCACAGAAATACTGCACCTCTCCTAATACCCAGAAGTTGTGATGTTGTGCGGTTTTTAAACATGATGAAAGGGGGAAGTTTCAGGGCCAAATACGGCAGGTAAGAGTAGGCTCATTTTAAAACTAAATTTAAAGCTGTCCTCTGCAGAGGAACATCTCTGATGCCTTGCTGTATGATTCTGTGACTTCAGCCCTTTATTTTTAATTAGATTTAAATTTTTTAAAATTAGATTTTAATTAGTTTTTATAGATCATATAACACCAACTCTTATTGCACAGAGGTCCTAAGAAATCAAGTGACTTAAAACTTATCAAAGTCATAAAACTAGTTAATAACTGAACACAAGCTTGGAGTCAGGTCTCTTGTCTGCTTACTGTATCAATCCTTCAGGTTTTTCAGATAGAGTGTTATTCCTCTCTGTGATAGACAGAACAACAGCCCCTGTAA
Source organism: Cynocephalus volans (assembly GCF_027409185.1). Lineage (NCBI taxonomy): Eukaryota > Metazoa > Chordata > Mammalia > Dermoptera > Cynocephalidae > Cynocephalus > Cynocephalus volans. The sequence goes on along the minus strand of NC_084468.1, from coordinate 94,757,843 downwards.
AATGTCTATGCCCTAATCTCTGGAACCTATGAACATATTGTATTACACGGCAAAGAGGAGTCAGGGTTGCAGATGGAATTAAGGTTGCTAATCAGCTAGCCTTAAAATTAAGAGAATATCCTGCATTATCAGAGCGGGTCCAACGTAATCACAAAGGTCTTGGAATGTGGAAGAAGAAGGTAGACAGGTCAGTGTCAGAATGATGTAATGCGAGAAAGACTTGACTGGCCATTGCCGGCTTTGATGACAGAAGGGTGCCACCAGCCAAGGTAGGTGGGCAGTCTCTAGAAGCGGGAAAAGGCAAAAAAAATAGATGCTCCCCCAAAGCCTCCCAGAAAGGAAGTGCCCAGCCAACATCTGGATTTTAGCCCAGAGAGACCCATTTTGGACTTTTGACCTCCAGTACTGCCAGTTAACAAATTTGTGTTGTTTAAGCCACTGAATTTCTGGAAATATGTTACAGCAACAATAAAGAACAAATACACTCTCTAAAAAGTATTTAAAAATAAACACATAATGAAACTCAATAATGCATCCTACAATTTCTTTTAAGTACATATTATTCAGGGCTGGCCCGTGGCTCACTAGGGACAGTGTGGTGATAACACCAAGGCCACGGGTTCGGATCCCTATATAGGGATGGCCGGTTAGCTCACTTGGGAGAGCGTGGTGCTGACAACACCAAGTCAAGGGTTAAGATCCTCTTACCAGTCATCCTCCAAAAAAAAAAAAAGTGTCTATTATTCCTTTGAGGTTGATCTTTACCAAAGTGTAACAAATAATGGCGAGAATAATACCTATTACATATCAAGAACTATTCTAGATGTTAAATAATCAAAACTCATCAGAACATAATGAGGTGGGCTCTATTATCATCTGTATTTTATAGAGAAGAAGACTGAGGCACAGAGATGTCGTGCAATTTGCCCAAGGTCACAAAGCTGGAAAGTTGCCCAACTGGAATTGAACCCAGACAGTCTGGTTCTAGAGTCTGTGCACTACTATGCTATTCTGCTTCTCTCAAATGGTAGAGGCTGAACACATAGCATCCTTTCCAAGAGTAGACATAGATGATTTTGTCTTTTACCTAAAAAGCTAAATAAAATTGCTTATGGAGATACATTTTTCTAGTTCATAGATTTTCCTTTGAAATATTTTTAGCTTTTTTCTGTAAGCTTCCCATACTGCTACTTAAACTTTCTCTCTCCTTATCACTGAGACTGTTTTCACATGTTAATCTCCAAAAATTTCATTATCTTGCAGATATTGATTATTCAAGAACCGATCAATATGTCTGTGGCTTTCCAGCTCAGTTTTCTCTGTATCCTCTTGCCTTTTGCCCACTTCAGATCAAATTACCCCATCTACCAGTCTACACAGAGTGAAGGGCAAAGGAGGTGAAAATTAAACCTGCAGACTTAGTTACTTGTTAACAACAGCTCTGACAAAAGAGAAAGTTTACCCATGGTTGCCTACCATGGATTTAGTTTTCCATTTTATTTTCAAATGAAACTTAAGCTCTTTGTATTCCTAAGCTGTTTTCTACTTAGACATCATTTTTCTTTTACGTCTTTATTTCTAACATAGGTTTTTGAGATTTGTTAACTTGATTCATTCATACTAACCTGTACTCGCCATTATCACAGACAACAGAGAATTGGTTTTCATTATTTTTTTTTCAGTCTCTAGACACAAAAAACTAAAATAGTAAAAAAAAAAATAGTCAAAGTCAGTTTGTTCTTCTTCAAGGTTTCATTCCCATTTTAAATATACTTCACTCTATGCTATAGTCAAGGAATGGAAATAGATTAGTAGTGGCTGAAAGATCCTTCAGGGACTGTCCCAAGTATTTTTGGAAAGGATTTTGTGGAAAAGTCTGAGCTCTGTGGAAAAGAGTTCAGTGATCTATTGGAAGTTGTAGGTGTTCATTATAGACAAAGACTTCCATCCTGAAGGGGGGCTGGGTATTGCAACTGGCACACACTTGCCCTCCCTGCTGTAGGGCATCAAGTACTGCTTCACCTGAAATACCTGCGTGGAGGAACTTGGATACCAGTGGCACTATCTGTTTCAGTGTTATCATTTTTTTCAAATCCTCAGAGTTTTCAAGAATGAATAATTGAAACTACATAAACCACATAGAAGATACCGTGCAATTCTCTAAAATATAGCCTGAAATGAATGGAATTAAGTATTAAATTAAATACAGAGAGTTTGGGGCTCCAAAGAATATTTTACCAACTTGAAGGTTGTTCAATAATGCAGAAGCTCATTAAGAACCAATTTAAACTTTATTTTCTTAAAATAACAATAGCTTCTTACATTCTTTTTATTCATAACCCCCCCCCCTTAAGCGACTTTAAAAGTCGCTTGAGGTAAGTATTTTTAACTCCCATTTTGCAGAAAAGAAAACTGTGGCCAGTGAGTTTAAGTAACTTTCATTTGACTGTCAAAGGCAGGCGGGATGTCAAGCAAGGACTGCAAGAAGCATGTCCCAGAGGAACTGCCCCAGGAGGCCTCAGTAGAGGGTTGCTTTCTAGACAGGAAATGGACTGGATAGATGCCTTTTGAATGTCACCTTCAGCCCAGAGATGAAGTTTAACCCATTTTATATTATCCCCATTTGAAAGAGTAAGAGACACCAAAATAGAAAGTTGAGCAATATGTTTGAAGTCATTGAGGGATTTGACAGAGCCAGATCGCAGAAATATCAACCTCCCAGGATTGTGTTAAGATGGAACAACCAGTCTTTCTCAGTTCCTTTTATCTTTCTAGGTCAGTCCCTGCAGGGTTTCAATCCTATCAGTTACTGTTCTCCACATTGCCTATCAATTATTTGCTGTCTTGCTCTGGGGTTGTGATATTTAAAAGAAGATACAAGCCAGGCTGTGAGGTTTTACCTGAGTTTTCTGGGTACCTGCCTCAATGTTCTACTTAATTTTTGCTTTGGAGTTGAGTTATACAATGGGTGGATTTCCTTTTTCTTCAAAGGTCCTTGCAGAAAGTTTGGAAAGCTTGGTAATTAACATGGGCTCATGAAATCAGACCTCTGCCAGGAACTTAAAGCGAATAAAATATCAGTTCAGAGACTATTTGGATGTTCTATGGAGGTTTTGTCTGGGTAAAGTGTTCAAAACTATATAGCTCAAAAAAAAAAAACACAGCTTCAAACTGATTCATGAGTTGCACTTTTGAAAACACTGGTTTGGGTCACACAGGCCAGGAAGAAAAAAAAAACCTGGGGTTATGTTTAATTGATTCACTCCAGCTTGCAGTATTAAATTTAGAGGCCTGGCCGGTTAGCTCAGTCAGTTAGAGTGCAGTGTTAGAACATAAAGTCAAGGGTTCAGACCCCTGTACCGGCCAGCTGCAAAAATAAATAAACAAATAAATAAAGTTACTGTGTCTGCCATTTTTGACTGCCAGGTGAATGGAAAAGAAAAGTACTTTCAGAACTCAGAGATTTATAAATTGGATGGAAAAAATGAATAATGTGCCTTGAAGAGGCACCTGAGACACAGATGATTAAATATCATGTTATATAGATGGTGACTGATTACTTAACACCGTTAGTTATCATATTACTAAATAGACTTTATGCTTATTATTCAATCTAAAGACCAGATAATGATCTCTCCTGTTATATGAGAAATCATGAGATTACATTCCCCATATTTTAAAAATTATTTTATTTTATTTTATTTTTTAATTGAAACGTAATTAATTATACATATTTGTGGGGCACAAAGTTGAATATCAATACCTTTGTATAATATATGATGATCAAATCAGCCAACAATTGGTTTGTCTGATATTTAAATTAACGGGCATTTAAATTAAATTAATGGGTATTTAAATTTGAAAGGCAAGTTGTTTTGATGACATGAAACTTTTTCAAGTCTCACTTCTTACTTACATTAGGAACATGAGAAATTAAGTTTTTTTTCTGTTTTCAATCATGGTAAAATTAACGGAATTTCTTATCTTTTTAAACGTTTGCTTTTGGCATTTGAATATTCAACTTAAGTAACTATTTAATTTATCTGAAGAGTATCTCAATGATACTTTCATCAATTTAGTTGATTTATGTACTTAATCTTTTGTTTTCTAGAGAAATTTCCAAGTGAGTGTAGAATTTTGGGGGAACAAGACATGATAGAGAATGTGATATGAAATAGTAAATTTTTTAATTATAATATTCATTATAAGACTCTTCAGTGAAAAACAAAGTCATAACAGGACAAGAATTTTATGAACAAATATGCTTTCACATAATCTTAAGATATGACAGGAGAAAAAAATAAACATTTTTCAGTAAATCTCAGTGGTAGAATTCGGATGCCTTTTGGAACACCAATTGGAAGCTACTTATTAAATAAGGGAAATTTGTTCTGGATTCACACCACAAAATGTCCTCAAACGTTCTTAAAGTAGGTCATTTGAGTACTCTAAAATGTCTGGTGTATGGTAACCTTCTGAAGCAAGTTCATATGATAGTTAAAGGGCATCCCAAAAGCATCCTTGGGATTTCTGACCATATCAAAGCAAACTGAACTACATTATCAAGAAGCTCTAATGAGACAGTTTGTTTAATTGAAACGCTTTAAATTGCATGTGGTACAGCATGAAAAAATCATTATTTTCATTAGCTGAACTATTTCTGTTAGTCCTAAACTAAAAGTCCTAATATTGAAGTATGATAAATCCATCGTAAAACATGTTAAACAGCAGGTCACAAGGAGAAATTTAAATGAAAGAATTCATCTGAAATATAAAGATTTTGCCTTAAACATTACTCTTAGTTTTCAATATCCTATCACTGACTCTACCAAGCCAGAGGAAATATCAACCAGAAATAGGCCCCATGTATACATATAAAAAACTAATAATTATGGCATTACCATCTAGTTACTTTCTTTGTCTTCATAGACAATACAGCTCTTTGTCTCTCATGACAATACATGGGCAGTGTGTGTTGCCTTAGACACAGTCTGTTTAAGAGTTTTCCTTTGACTTTTTTTTTACTGAAAATTAGCTTATTTTGACTCAAGGAGACCCATCTAGAGTAAAGTGGAGAAATTCATGATCGTAATTGTATTTTTACAATTGTTGTAATAATTGTCCTGATACGTATTTGTTGTAATCGTTTTTTCATGGAAAGCACTAACAGCGGAATATCAGAATGAAATTTCCCACTCAGTCAAAATATGATCTATCTCAACATGAACCACTTTTGTTTTTAAGAAGCACTAAAAACTTGTCCTAAGAATTGTGCCCCTCACTCAACTGACCTTCTGCATCATGAGTTGGATTAAGAAGGTCCCAGGCTGGCTGGTGAGCTCAGTTGGTTACAGCAGGTGTTGATAACAGCGAGGTCCAGGGTTCTATCCCTGTACCCACCAGCTGCCAAAAATCCCCAAACAGACAAAAAAAAAGGATCACGTGGGAAGGACGGAATGTGAAAAAAGGTGCATAAGACAGCCTCCTCGGTAGGCTAACGTAACCACCTGAGGGTACAGTATCCCATTAACGTATTAGCTCTGACTTAAGAAAAAGAACATGGCTCAACTCTGATGAATGAGAAGTGGTTTAAGATGGATTTTTAAAAATCAAATGCTGTAGAAAAGATTTTCTTTGCTTTTCGAGTAATAAAGGAGGTTTGAATTATTTGCTTTTGTGCAAAGGAATAGTTATAATGAGAAAAATTTCTTGCTCGTGGGTTAGGTATATGGAGGCAATAAATCTGAAGATTTTAAAATTTTATTTTTCTGTGATTTTTGTGGGATGTTAATCTCACCGGTCTAGTGTTTCATGATTAAATGTTTTAGATGCTGTTCTGCTAATAATCATGCCGATAATTAAATTCAAGAGTTTCTCCAGTCTCATATAAGGAGTAGCTATGGACAACGAGAACTAGACCCAGGATCCTCATTTCATTAGTTTCCTTACACCTCTGACAGTGTGTGTACAATACATATATGATTTTAAGCATTCTCTTTTAGTGACCCTGGAGGAACTCCTCCCAGAGAAAAAGCATTAGCGTATTAATAGATTATGTCAGTCCTTTTTTCTGCCATGTTATAAACCAGAGAGTTGAATTTTATAGCTTTTAAAAAAATGGAAACTTGACTGTTTAATCATTAGTCCCTCAAGTCCTGTACTTATTTGGAGTTTTATTTTCCCATCCCCGATCCAGTCTGAAGTTCTTTGTCTGCAATTCAATCTCTATTGCTTTAATCATTTTGGATTTGTACCGATGGTTTCTCGGTAATAAAAGAAATACGGAGCTGGGCTTGGCATGGGACTGGTCTCTTTAGCTGGAGTAAGACATTACATATGAGTTGTCTACCCACAAAAGGGCCCACTGTTGGATTAAATTAATGAGCTGCATGTTTTAATCATTAAGGTAATAGCAATATGTGGATTCTTTGCCTCTGTTTTAATCATTTCTATGTTTCTACCAGCTAGATCATCAAATGCTTTCTTTTGAGAAGTCTTCCCATTTCATTGCAGAGAATAGCCTCTATGTGGGGCAGAAATAATGCTTCAGAGTCCTAAGAAACACTAGCTTCAGGGTTTAGTGAAATTTATAGTTGTGTCTTTGTCCTTCAGTGCAGGAATTTGGAGGAACAGGTCTGTGGTCACCTTTAAGCAAATGGAACCAGCATGAGTTCCAATTTGCAAAGAGTTGAAGTGGAATAGGTAAATCGTAGGTCTCAGCAGCTGAGGTGGAAATGGATTGTTTTGTGGACTATGGGCAGGCTTTAGACCAGTTGAGTTGAAAGCAATACTGCTGACTAAGCAGCTTGGATCCTTTTGCCTACTCTGGAATTACTTTGTGCAAACATTCAACTCACAGGCTAGTATCTTCACGGCAAATGTGAGCAAGAGGACTTGCTATTCTTAGGAGAGTCCACAGTGAACAGATTAAGGCATGACTCCTAAACCTGGTTTTTCAATTAAAGCCACATTTCAGAAAAGTGTGGATGAGTTTTAGTACCATTTGCATTTCTGATCAGATATTCAGTGAAACTTAAAGCATAGGTTCAAAAAGAGAAAAACCAAATTCACTAGTTATGTTGTTGGGGTGCTGCCAAGCACATGACTCAACTGCTTTTTCACTGAATTTGCTAAATTTAAACAGTCAGTTTATGAACCCTGTGGTGGAACTGCCCAACGTGTTACCACAGTATTTGTTCATAGCTCAAACACAGCTCCTCCTATATATATTATACTGAATTACATCACTCAAGTGTGAGCTTCTGGAAGGCAAGCCAGTAACATATTGATCTGTGTGTTCTCAGGTCTTCATACATAGTTGATCCTTTATAAAAGTTTGTAGAACATCATTGGTGGTATAAAGATAAACAGAGAATTTCTGCCTTTCTGGAAATTGTAGTGGAGGGGACCAAAGGATGTAGGGCGGTGGGTTTAGAAACACAAAATTAGAGATGAGAAGGGGCCTCAGAGATCACGCAGTTTCACACCCTCTTTTACAGATGGTGAAAGTGAGGTCCAGACAGGTTAATAACTTGTCAAAGCCACTTAATTAGCTGGTGGCAGAACTAGGATAGAGATGATATTGGAACTGGCATTTAACAGAAGCTGCTATAGGCTGGGAATGTGCTAGATTTGTCCCGTCCCATGTGGTAGCTTCTAGCCTCCTTGGGAGAGAGAGCAGTTGAAATGTGGCAAGAGACGCTGAGGGACTTAATTTTAGTTTAAAAAGTGAAGCAGTGTAAAGTATTTTTTCATTAAAAATAACTTTATTGCTCTGGTAGAACCACCTTTCTTATTAATCATTAAAAATTGTGTCTAAATTGAGACATACTGTTGGTAAAATATACACTGAATTTTGAAGACGGGATTTAAAAAAGCATGTAAAATATCTCATTAATAATTTCATATTAATTACATGTTGAAATTGTAATATTTGGGACATTTTCGGTCAAGAAAAATATAATGTTAAAATTATAGTCTTTTTTTTTTACTGTATTTAGCATGACGACTAAAAAATTTAAAATGACACACGTGGCTTACTTTATATGTCTATTGGAGAGCACTATGCTAAATACTTGACATACGGTATTTCATTTAATCTTCATAACAGCTATCTCCATTTCGCTCTCTCCAATTTACAGATAAGGAAACCAAGACTGAACAGGGTTAAAGTATTTGCAGAAAGTTAAACCACAAGGAAATGGAAGACTCAAGGGGACATCAGGACTGGTTGACTTTAAAGCCCATACTCTTTCTAGGGACATCGTCTGGCCCCAGCTTTCCTGCACTAGTTGGACAGATACTGCCTCAGCATCCAAATATACTTCAGATATATGAAACTGAGTTGTAGATTATAATGATGTAGCAATTCACCACAAGAAATGGGAGAATTCCCTTGGCTAACGGTTAAAAAATGTAAACTGGCTGCTTTAAGGTTAAGTTCTGTTCTATAAATGCCTCCTTCAAAAAATTCTGAAAACCAAACACATATAATTAATTCATTTCAGGGAATTTTCTTATATTTTTGTTTGCTTCAATGTTCAATGTTTTTTTTTAGGAAAATAAGTTTCTAGCCCAATAATTGTACTTCTGATTAAAATCATATGCAAAGCTGATTTTCCTTTTTTACTGATTCATCCATTTTTCTATGAGAAGTGGGTCATATGTTTGGAACAGAACTAACATTTATTTTGGAACTAAATTATTTAGAAAAAAATTAGATATTTAAATAAATATTATATTTTAATATTTGCTTTGTCCTTGTTTCTAGTATAGGTCTAATTTTTGCCCAAGCAGGAAAATCAAAAAGATAACCTGGCAGTCCCGTGTAGAGAGTATTATTTCTCACACAGGCGACCTCAAAATGATTTTCTTGTTGCTATTTGAGACTCGGAAATTCTACCACAATTTTTCTCTGGGTTTTAACTTTGGTCAGATGCAGATGCCGAAAGACGTGGCAAAAAAGTTAGGACGCACGAACCCATAAACACTGCTTTTGATGAGACAGTAGTCGGATCTTCCCAAAGACTGAATTCACTGAGAATCTGTATGTGTAGAATGACCTGCAAATATATACCCATCTCCTGTCTCTTCTAGCTGTAAAGACTTGGTATAATTTTTCCGCAAGTGAGTTTACCGTCAATAGAGGGCGCCAAAGAACGGAAAAGTAATTATTGACGGCTTTGGCTAATTTCTTAAGCACAATTCCCTATTTTAAAAAAAAGAAAGGGGGAGAAAAAAATCTTTGAAAAGTCGTCTTTTCATCTTAAAAATGGAAGACTCAGTACTTCTGTCTATATACATAATGTCGTTTCTGCCCATCCAGGCATGGCGGAGCTGAACCAGAGCACAGCCTGAAGCCAGGAGTTTGGTGCATGGGTGGTCTCTGAAGCTGAGAAAAAACTCCTGCTCTTTTTTGTTTGTTTTGACCAGAGGACATGGCCTATGTTTCCCCAGTTAGGACTCTATCCAACAACTTCACATGCACTGGTACTTAAATTGTTAGCAAATTAAGTTTCTTTAGTGAGAAGTAAATTGACTCAGCAAATATTTGGGTTCCTGCCACTGGGCAGGCACATTGTTAGTTTCTGGGGCAACCAAGTACTAAAACAGACCTGCCTGCATGTGGCCGGCAGTCTAGTGGGCAGCAGAGACATTAACCAGTCACACAGACATACAGTAAAAAATTATCTAGACAAAGTGGTGTTTGAGCTGAGATCTGAAGACTGAGTAGGGGTTAACTAGGTTAAGTAGGAAGGGTTGAGGAAGAAGATTCCATGTGCAGAGAACAGCCGGGCCCACGTATCTAAGCCAGCAAGGGACATGGTTGTTCCAGGAACTGAAAGCCAGTGTGGCTAGAGCCTGGGAAATGAGAGAGGGTAGCTGAGGCTGGACAGGGAGGCAGAGTAATACCATGCAGGGACTTAGGCAATGACAAAGAGTTTGGATTTTGTTGTATATGCAAGCAAAGCTCTCTATAAGTGGATAATAGGATTACATTTATGTTTTTAAAAAGATTTCTCTAGCTATTTGGTGGAGAATGGATTAGAAGAGGGCAAGATCATAAGTAGGTTACTGCGGCAGTTCTGATGGAAGATTCTGATGACTCAGACCAAGGTACGTGGTGATGAAAACAGAGACGTATGAGCAGAGAAGGAGTTAACACTGGGTGGACTTAGCTGTGGATCACACATTGCTGTGAGGGAGAGAGCATTGTTATGGATGATTTCTAAGTTTCTGGCTTGTAAAGTGCTCACAGGTTAGGTTGTTCAAACTTGGAGAACACAGCTGTCAGTGTTTAGGAAGTGTTGTCTACTGATGTGAGGTGGAAATCAGGAATTAAATCATTAGACATGAACTTTTTGGGCAGCCTTCATCTCGGCTGTTGGTCTTTGCATCAAATCTCCAAACTTCTCTGTTGTTAAGTGAGCATTTCAAGAAGAGCTGGGAATGAGCAACGACATTGTAATAGGACATCTAAATACATAGCCAATACCAATGTATACATATACATATGCATGGAAGAAAGTTCTGAAATATATTCAAACCATTCACTGTCATGTTTGGGGGGTGAGAGGAGAGGGGGCTCAGATTTCAAGTCCAGATGTTATTGTGGTGTTTGCCTTAAAGTGAGCCTTAATTGGTTTTCTAATTAGCAAAACTTATGAAATCCCTGTCATTTCCAATAAAAAGATTTTCAGCTGGGAAATTCGAAGCTCTTGTGGAGCTTCAATAATTTCTCGCCTCCATTAAATCTCTACTGGAATTGAGAGAGCCTTTACATTGGGGGCCTTCTAGCCCCAGACAGCATGGATTCCTCTCACTGCCGCTCATTAGAGACGCTCAGAGAATCAGCTTGAGGACTAGCTACAGAAGCCCTCCCAGCACCCTCCGATCTTTTCAGTAGCAAATGTGTCATTTGTAGCACGATGGTCCAGTTCTTCTGTGACGTTAAAACAGAGCCACTCCAAGATGCTCTTGAGACTCCCTGAACTCCAACTAACTATCAGTCTTTCTCCCAATTGATGTATCACTTCTGCCCTATCCTCCAGGACATCATTTCCACTTGCTTGGGAAATAATTAGCATGCTGCCTTTGGCTATAGACAGCGGTATAAATATTTTAAGCACTGCGAGTGATTGAAACCATCTCTATTTGATTTCATCGATGCCTGCAATGCTTTGGGTGAGAACTTACCCCTAAGTGAGAAACACCTTTGGGAAGATCCAAGTTCTAGGTGTAAGAAGAATAAGGTGTTGTTTAGGCTGCTTTGGTCAGTGGGCACTCAGAAGCAGGTCATGATAAGCCAGTTGTTTGAACCTATCCTATTTTAGCTCACACCTGTCAATCTTCATCATGAGAGAAATAAAAGACCCCATTTCCTAAGAACATTTTTATTCTTATAGGCTTTTTTTTTTAAAAAAGATTTTATTTTTACACTAAGATCAAGGGTTCAGATCCCCATACAGGCCAGCTGCCAAAAAACAAGACAAAAACAAAAACAAAAACCACTTTGTTTGTAGAGCAGTTTTAGGTTCACAGCAAAATTGAGCAGAAAGTAGGAACTCTTATACAAATGAATAGCATCTCCCTCTATTGACATCTCCCACCAGAGTGGCACCTTTGTTACAATCGTGAATCTACACTGACACATCACTATCCCCCAAAGTCCACAGTTTACATTAGGGTTCGCTCTTGGTCTACACTCTATGGGTTCTGGCAAATATGTAATGACATGTATCTATCATTATAGTATCACACAGAATACTTTCCCTGCCCTAAAAATCCTCCAGGCTCTACCTATTCTTCCTTCTGCCCCCAACCTCTGGCAGCCATGATCTTTTTACTGTGTCTGTAGTTTTGCCTTTTCCAGAATGTCCTATATGAGTGTACTTCAAGAAGTTTATGAAAAGATTTGTATTATCTTTTAATTCTATTTTTCCATGAACTTTTTGAAGTATCCACACAGTTGGAAATTGTATAGAAATTTTAAAATTATCCTCTCACAGTAACTTATTAGCCCATTAAAATTCCCATTTATATAATTGGTGTTGTCTTTTCAGTGTATTCTTTGTGATTGCTATGAAAATCTGATGTCCTACCTCTACCATGTCTTTATCTGATCAGGGTGCACAGAAAACCTGGTGAGAGCCAGAGCCCCGCACAAGGCAGGCAGGTAGTCAGGAGGAAAGAGGGAGTCAGGTGTGTTGGGGCGGGGGGACCCGTCCCGAGCCGTGCAGCGTATTTATTCTCAGCTTTTTCAATGTGATTTCCGATGAATGTAGTAACATGTGCCTATTGATTCAAAATGTAACATATTACAATGATGTACAAGGTAAACATTGTCCGTTCTTTTATCTACACCCCCCCACCTCACCCAGATAGCCACTGTTAACAATTTAATGTCTATCCTATCCTTACATATTACAGACGGGTTCATACTATGCTTATTATTTTGCAATGTGCTGATTTTATTGAGCAGTGTGTCATGATCAGCTTTCCATATGAATTCATTAAGATCTCATCTTTTTAAAGATATAAAAATAATGTATTTAACTCTTGCTCTATTGATGGTACTTGGATTATTTCCTTATATTTGCTATGAAACACCAGCAATAAAGATTTACATGTCTTTTTATACAACTATTTGATTCATTCCCTAGGAAAAATTCCTACAAGTTAAACTTTCAGGTCAAAAGGTAAGCATGCTTAAAATTTTGATATTTTTTGCCAAATTACATTCTCACCAATAGTATATGAGAATATACATTTCTAAATCCAAGTCAAGAGAAAGAATATTAATCTTTCATCTTTGCCAGTTTGTTAGGTAAGAAAAGTTTTAGTTTTCATGTCTTTATTTAAATATTAATGAAGTTAGCTACCTGGTTAACTCAGTTGGTTAGAGCATGGTGCTGATAACACCAAAGTCTGGGCTTGATCCCTGTACTGGCCAGCAAATATATATATATATATGCATATATGTGTTAATAAAGTTCAACTTTTATTTCAGTGCTGGTTACATGGGTATATTTAGTTTGTGAAAATTCAATGAGCTGTGTATTTATGATATGAGCACTTTATTGGGGTATTATATCTTGGCCTTTGGGGGGGATTTCTTCTGTATCTTTTAGACTACTTAAGACTGCAAATAACAGAAAAGCCCAAGTCAAATATATATGTTCTGTTATATAACAAGAATTCTATAACTAGGGTGGTACAGAGTTGATGGATTCAGCAGATCAGCGCATCTTCAGTCACCCTTAGTGCTTTGGCTTAGCTCCCCTCATGGCTGCAAGATGGCTGCAGCACCTCCAGACCTCACATGTAAGTGCCACAGTATCTAGTGGGAAGAGAGAGAGAGACTGTTTCTTCCTATTCATCTGTATTAAGTATCTGAGGAAAAATCTTTCTCAGACACTTCCCTCCTCTCCCAAAGGCTTGCTCTCATATGTGATTGGTTAAAATTCCATCATATGTCCACACCTTAATTAGTCAATGGCAAAAAGAATGGGAACACCATGTATGGATAATGATTCATCCTCTATGGCTGGAGCTGAGGCCCACCTCCCTTGCAGTTCATGGCTGGGTGGAGGAAATCAGCAGTATTTGCTGGGGATGGGGTATGTGTAGGAGGCCAATGGGAGGTCAGACGGGAGAGGCAGGTAACACAGGATTGGAACCGACCTGGGTTGCCAGTTAGGGTAGATTTGAGGAGAAGGATCACAGACTGAGAGACCTGTTAGAAAGCCACCTCGTAGTCTGCATAAGAGATGGTTAAACTCAGTATTTACTGACACTTCATCTGTGTCAGATAATCTGTGAAGTGCTTGCAGACACAGTGAAGAGGAAAGCAGACTTTATGGACATCACAATCCAGTATCTTGACTCAATGAGATCTTGACTTCATTGCATTGAGAGGCAGAAAAATAATATCGACAATGACCAGTAGTTACTGAGAGCTTACTACAGCTGGGCATTGTTTTAAGTGCTTTAATGTAGTAACTTATTTAGTGCCCACGGTAACTTTAGGAATTAGGTGCTATTATCATTCCTATTTTAAAGGTGAGGAGACTGAATCACAGAAAGGTGAAGTAATTTGCCCTTGGCCAAAGGCTAGGCAGGGGACTTCTGAGTCCACGCTCCTAACTGTGCTCCTGTGCTACCAGGAACGCACACATGAACAGCTAGGGCGAGAGTAATGCGGACAGTGGGCTAGAGTGGAAACAGTAGGAATAGAACAGAGGGGGGCCAGGGCTGTGTTCATATCTGACCATTACTGAGTGCTTACATCTGACAGCAATTGTGTTAGGTGCTATTTATACATAATCTCGCTTAATTGTCACAACTCTATAAATTAAACACTCTATCCCACCCATGTGGAAACCGAGGCTTAGATACGTTGAATCATTTGCCAAAGATCAATACTGTACAGTCATTCTTTGGTATCCTTGGTGCATTGGTTCCAGGACCCCCAGAAGATACCCAAATCTGCCAATGCTCAAGTCCTTCATAAAATGACGTTCATATTTGCACGTAACCCACGTACATCCTCCTGTATATTTTAAATTATCTCTAGCTTATTTATGATACCCAATGCAATGTAAATGCTGTGTAATAGTTGTTATACTGTATTGTTTTCTATGTATATTATTTTTTATTGTTGTATTATTATTTGTTTATTTATTTACATGTTTTTGATCTGTAGGTTGAATCTGCGATGTGGAACCCGTGGATATGTAGCGCCGACAGTATTAGAACCTTTAGGCCTCCAAAGCCCATGGAGTTAGTTAATTCCCATGTTAATATGAAAGTTATTTTCCAAACAGAAGACAAGATATACTGAAAAAGAGCACTTAAGGGCATAAAGTTGTTCTTAAGCTCCTTTTTTATTGAAAAACTTTAGGAAAACCGAATTTTAAGTGTAATATTACACTCTGGCTGGTCTGAACATAGGCCGTGGTACTGATCAAACGTGATACTTTAGGATCCCTTGAATTGTTTTTCTCTAAAGAACCTAAATCCAGAATTCAGAAACCTTTTCTAAACTTTTTTTAATGAAAAAAGTCATATATATTAAAATTTTATTATACATTTATAGTCTTTCAGTAATAATTTTGTGTGTATAATAGGCACCTTCTATTTACTATTCTTTTAGATGAATGCAGGTCATTTTTAATTCGTATAACCAACCAGCTAAGCCATTGCTGGCTATTCTCACAAACCAACGGCTCCACCCGACCCCACCCCATTCAGCTGTGGTCCCTGTAAGGAGGGCGGCCTGCTGCTCTGCAGAGTTAGGGAGCAACAATTACCTAGAGGGTTTTTTTCTTTTCTGTTTCCAGGGAAATTCCCACAAGCCCTTGTCCAGATGTTAATGTGGCACATGTGGCGTTGGAGTCTTGAGTTCTCAAATCTTCTTTTCTTTGGTAGAATGACTGGGTGGAGCAAAGGAAATTGTTAAGGGGTATTATGGTTTCTTTCTCTTCTGAGCTGAGTTGAATCCAGCCAACATCATCTGTAGCCAAAGTCACTGCCATCTGTCAGTTGTGGGTGGCCCAAACTATTAGTCTCTTTCTGTTCCCAGTGGACAGGTAACTTGCATCCGAAAAACCAATATACCTCATCTGGAACTTATTGGCAGACTCAAAAGAGAATCCAAAAATGAAATCAGTCACAGAGATAGAACACTCTGCTTTTTCTTGGAGCTGGTATCTCTTGGGTTCAGGCTTGTGGCATATGGGTAGAACAACTCAAGAAAGTTTTCCAGTGGGATAAGCCAACTGAACATACTTTCCTGAAGCACAACCTTCTACCAAAAATGGAAAGAAAAAAAAAGCCCCAAACCAACTCACTTCTCTGGTGTGCCACATAAAATAAAATTGCCTATTGTGAAGATATTTGAATTTAAATTGTTGCCGGGTCTAAGGAAAAGGTAGAGTTAGCTGCTTGAGAGATAATCAGCATTCTAACAAAGTACCGAAGACTAACACTATAATTAGTAAACACAGGTGGAACAACTTCTTGCTTCCTCTTCCTTAGATATATAGAGATTACCGGGGGAATAAGAATGACAGGATGGAAAAAAAAGTAGAAAACATGTAAGGAAATAACTTTATAAATAGTTGAATACAGTATAATTTTGCATCACAGTGACAAAAATAGATGCACATCTCTTTAAACATTATTTCATTTTGCAATATTTTATGTACCTATAAATATCTCAAGTTTTATTAATCAGTTTTAGGATTTACAAAGCATTGTCACTTGTTAGCACTGCAGATAATGATAGACACTCAATTTCAAATATAAACCATGGCTGCTATTATAACAATATCATAGAAATAGTAAAGAATTTGAGTGAATGATAAAAATGAGGAGACTGTATTTGAAAAATACTCCTATGTATCCCTGGAGAGGCTGAATAGGGAATATTTTTCCTGTAGTCAGCCAGACCATACATACATACATTTCTCCCTGGAGCTTTGAGGATAGAGCAGAGGGAGTGTGGGGTAGGGGAAAATTCATAAGATCTGGCATCAGACAGTCCTGGATTTAACTGCTGGCTCTGTTACTTGCAAGCTGTATAACCTTAGGCAAATTACCTTAACTCACTGAGCTGTAGTTTCCTCATCTAGGAAATGAGAGTTTTTACCACCTCCCTGGCAAGCTATTGTGAGGATCAAATAAGATAATGGCATTAAAGCACACAGAATATAGGAAATGCTTCACTGGTGTTACTTCATATCTTTCTCCCTTCTCTTTAGGTGTAGAGGTCATTGTCATCCATGTTACCATATAGGATTCTCAGCAACAGTGGTGGATTTAGCAGAGTGGATTCTAGTCTCTTGTACCTTGCAATCTTTTTTCTCTTCCTTTTTTTTTTTCTTCCTAATAACAGTGTGATTACATGATCTTTATGCAAGAGCTGATTCACTTTCAATGCTCCCTTTCCCTAGCTCAAGAGTAAAGCCTCAAGTATTCACCTCCGGTGAAGAAACATATTCTTAATTGCTAGAAGAAATTTATAATTTAACCCTGCAGGGCTTGATTTGTCTACCTCCATCAGAATATGAGGAGAAAAGAACAATAAAGAGGCTTGCCTCGAGGTTACTTAGGGTCAGTTAGGAATTGTGCTTGTCTGTCTCTAAGTCCATATCCTGGGCTATCCCAGAGTGGTTGAGAACCATGTAGATTCCAGCTGCCTGCAAATGACCGACTTTGTCTGTCTGGACTGTGCCACTCCACTTCCTCATCATTGCTTTACCCTTGTGCCATCATAGATTCCTGCGTGTATGTGAGTTTCTCAAAATATGGATGAGTCTGCTTGCTTTATACCTTCCATACTGCCAGCTACACCTCTGGGTGTCCAGGAAGCGTTGATAAATTCTGAATGAGCAAGTAAATGAATTAAGGAATGCAAACCTTTAGAAGAGTATTTCTTCACTTCTTGAAATTCAGACTATCTTTTGATCAATACCTCCTACCTTTCAAAATGTAATACTCTTCTAAAGGGACCTGTCTTGAAGATGATGAACTGTATTTTCTGCATATCCCACCAGTTAAAATTTTGTTGAGCTTCACTTTTTGTAGTCTCCCCTGCCTGCCCTCCCCCCATTTGTACATTAAAAAAATAATAATAATAGTATTGGACATGTTCTCTCTCATCCAAGGTTCTGATCTTTACCCTATGTACCCAAGGGTATCTGCACCATTCTAGATCAGAGGCCCCAGAAAGGCAGGGGCATGCCTATTCAAACATCTGCCAGGCATAAGATACGTTAGGTACTAAATAAGTGCTTTCGATAATGACACAAAGGACAGCTTTGGAAAAGCTTTAGGGCTCTACCATCACCGATTACATTTATCTGTTCAAAGCTGGCTTTAAATCCAGACCTCCCAAGAAGGGTCCCAGTACCCTAGTCTGAGATGGAATGCCTGGTATTCTTCGACCTCTGCCTTAAATATCTGTCCAGCGTATGCTCTTTCATGTGTTTTTGAAGTAAAAAAAAGAAATGTATCCTCTACTAAAATTTTTCCTGAATCTGGCATTTCATACCATTAATGAAGATTGAACGACTAGAGTTTAATTTCTTGAATGCTTTCAGCTTGAACTATAGGAGTCCATGAGCCAAACATTTGGCTCATAGTAGCTAGAAGGCTCCCTATACTCTTTATGTGCGTGGTTGTAAAATGAAAAACAAGGAAAGTGGCTGTAATTTTATAGCAACCAAACACATGGTTTTCCCCCTTCCTTTGGGATGAAAATGCTTTCCTGTAGAAACTAAGGTTATGCCCCTACTTGTGAAGCCCAAGGAAGGACACTTTGATGTGAAAGAGGATCCTGGTTGAGTAACGGATGCAGAAACCAGTGTGGGAACAGGAGGAGCCTCTAGAAACAGGAAAAGGCATTGTCCCAAGGAGGGGTTGTTCCATCCCTCTCTGTCGTCATTCAGGCTGTCTGGTTTATTTCCTCCCCCAGGTTGGTGTAAGTTGGAAGGAGAGTCCTTTGTTAATGAGGTCAAGAACAAGACTGCCCATTTTATGAGGTGGTTACAGCTGAACTTTCAGATTTCAGATTTTATGAAAAGTGACCAAGAAAAAAATTAATTTGGGCTTCATCTAAGCAATGCCAAAGCAATTGGCTAGGAAATGAAAACTCCAATCAACTGGTGTGGCTAAGCAACCTCAAACAACTCAGCTGGATTGATTTTCCAAGGAAATATCTCAATTGGCCAGTTTAGGCACTATGTAGATAGAAGGCTGAAATTCGGCCCAAAGCCAGGTTCCCTGCAACGAAATATTTGCTAAAATAAAATAGATTTTATTTTAAGAGTTTCATATCACAAATGAATAGCTGATGGTCAGAAGTGCTGTTAAACAGAGCAATGCTTTGAGCTGGCAACATTTATGGGATTGTTTTCTGGGAGGCACGAGCAATGCCCCTGTGTGGGCCCTGTCTTCCTCAGGGGAGGGGGGGCGGTTCTCAGCACACACCAGGCTGTGCCCTGCAGCTCCCTCTGGAAACACTGATGTGTGGGTCTTGGCAGAATCTTCAGCCAAACCTCCATCAGCTGGGAGCAGTATGGGAAAGGGTGGCAAAATCTGGTTCCATCTGGCACAGACCTGAGGCCTCAGCCACATTGTTTTCACTCTACTTAGCACTGAATGCTTCAGAGTGTGGAGAATGCTTTGTCTTTATTAGTTTTCACACGAGTCCATGTGGCAGGGCAACTTCAATGTTAGATTCCCCATTTTAGAGATCATCAAGCTGATGATCAAAAGGCTTAACAGACCTGTCCATCATCACCCAAAAATGAGTGTTAGCCCAGGATTATACTGCATAAATATGCCTGAGACTCTAATGGCTGCATAGTTCACAGAGAGTACTGGCCTCTGCTCTCAGAACCAAAGGGAATCCATTTTTATTTCTAGGACCCTGCAGGAGTCCTTTCCCTCCCAAGGCCCAGTGAAGCCCTGGCCAACCATACCTCAGGACATGAACTTGGCCTGAACTGGTAGAGGTGCTCTCTTAACTGAGGTCAGGCTCAACCCAGCCCTTTGTTCTAGGTTATACACAAAGACTCATGAGGGATTAAGATGAGCTGGAATTTTTGAAATCTGGAATATTTGTACATAAAAATAAAACCTTAGGGAGCACAAACTGAATAATAAGCCAAGGCTGATCTTGTAAGGTAATTCTATTTGATACAGCAAAGGTATGAGACTCCTTCCATGTGCAAGACCCAAAGATGAATAAAAATGGTCTCGACTCTCCAGGAGTTTCCAGCCTTCAGGGCAGACAAATAGATACACACCCATCTGTATTACAGTGCAGACTGCATAATTGCTCCCTGGAAGTAGAAACAAAATGTTAGAGGTGTCCAGAAGAGGAAGGAGACATTGACTCTGACCAGGGGAAGTCTGGAAGATTTCTCTGAGATGACAGTTGAGCCCAATCCTAGACAAGTCAGACTTGCAGAAGTAGAGACTGAGGTCAGAGCAGTGTGACTTGCCCAAGATCAGAATCCAGTTCTCTATCCATCAGACCAAAGGGCTTCAGAACCAACATCTGAATGTTATCAGGGAGACATGGTGTAGTGTGAAATTGAGATGGTTTTATTCTCAGCTCTATTTTGTTCAAAATCCCAGGAATAAGCTAGTGGCAGAAATGACCCATTTTCCTCATTTTGCATAATTTTGTATTTAAATTCTCACTATTGGGGACTTTCATAGTAATGAGATTTAGCCAGAGCCTTGCATCAGTTTTAAAGAAGGATCACCATTCACAGAAAAGTTTTCAAAAAGATCAACCATGCATTGAAATCCATTTAAGTTTTCTGTTTCTAACTGGCGTTTCCTGAAATATTTTCTAATTACTAATTTATTTTAGCCAAGATTGAATCCCTTGGTTTTTCTACTTATTTGAGCTAGGCCCAAATGAATAGTTAAGGCTAAATCTATTCCGTCCATGGAAATAGATTAAGAGGTTATAAACATGGGATTATAGTAACTATAGTATTAAGCAGGAGAAACTGGTTATAATGTGTGACAATGACTTTTTTTCACGTGCAAAAATAGCATACTTGTCAAAGCACCCGGGAATTACACTAAGAGATGCTTTGCAAATACCTTCTATTAATATCTTCCCTTTAAAAGTGATTTTCTGAGAAATGTATGATGCAAAAATTTAGTTCTGCTTGGACAGATATGTGTCCTTTGTTTTTAGGTATCTACTTGCATGTAAGGTTCTGCTTAAAACCATTACTTTGAGATATTAGATACCTGTGAATATGACAGTGAGAATATATATTTAATTTTGTCCAAAAGCCTTGTTAAGTCACCAGATTGTACATAGTTTTGTGTACAGTGTTTTTTTTTGGCCAAGACCCATACAACGCTGTTCTAAAGTTAATGAACTCAGTCATCATATTAATCGTTATTAAGCACATAGGATGCACTAGGCATTGTACTACATACTGCGAATGCAAGTCAGATGTGGCCCTTGCTCTAAAGAAGCTTATGGCGTTATAGGGTAGACAAACAATAAACATACAAACAAATGTACACTCGTAAAGTATGATGAATACTCTTAATGATTAGAAATGGCACTGGTTATAAGATGGCCATTATTTTCTTATTTTTTTTAATTACTTAGAAAAACTATGGCCAATTAAACTATGACACACCATTGATTATAAGATTCATCCTAATTTCAAAGATGTTAAAATGTGAAAAAAAAGTATATCTTAGAATCAATCAAATGCAGTACTCTCAAGGAAAGACATAGAGGACTGTGTTAGACTGTCACAGGGGGATCCTTAAATAGGGACGGACTCTGTGATGACATACCTTTTAGCTCATACCTGAAGAATAAGAAGTTGGTCCTTCTACAGACCAAGAAAGAATATTCCAGGCTGCAGGAATAGCCTCAGTACACAGATGCAGGAAAGTGGTTGGTATGTTTGAGGTGCTAAATTATACCTCACACGTTTGTTAGCGATTGTCTTGGGGTTTCCTCCAAGTCTCCACTGAATTTTGTTATAGAATTCTAAACCATTGAGGCATCTTGCTTTCTGTGTGGTCCTCTACAGCTGTGACAGTTTTCCTGCTGTTGTTACCTGCTGCTCACCACCCATGCCCTCACTACTGCTGCCTGTTGGGGGCCGCCTCTGCTCTCTGCCACAGCTCTAGCCTGTGGCCTGCTCCCAGTTGGAGGCGCCATCCTCTCAATCAAAGTGAATACCACTCTGGAAATCTTGGGTGGTCTGATCTGATATTTTAGTTTAGTGGCCACAGATATTTTAGGCCCCCGCAAGGTAGTCTTACTCTTTCAATTTTACTGGCTCCTCTGTTTAAGGAACTTGGAACAATTTCCCCTAGGACTGGTCTGGAGGTACCATTGAATAACACCACAGTGTTTTTCTTCCTCCCCACAAAAGGGCCAGCTGGTGTCCCAAGACCAGGCATAAACCATTGGTGCTCTACCAACTCAGAGCGAGAGCTCTGCTTTCCTTCGGCATTCCTACCCTTCAAGGTCAGAGCCCAAACTTTCCTTCCTTTGTTGTTTAGGACATTTAGTCTTGATTTTCTTTATTTGCCTTTCCCAGGAGAATCCAATGCCCTTGTATATTGGTACCTTATAAGATCGCCTGTGGGTTTTGAGATTAAGTCTTATCTTCTTATCCTTTCCTCCACAAGGAGAGAGAGAGAGAGCGCTTAAACCCTGTTTCGTTGTTCACTTACCTGTCCACAGCCTGTATAATATCACTTGGGCAACTGTCACAAGCCTTTAGTGCAGCTTTTCTGAGATGCTGACAGTCTCCCTGACAAAGGGCTTGTAATTCCCTGCTGTGGTTTGAATGTGTTCCTCAAAGTTCATGTGCTGGAAACTTAATCCCCAATTCAACAGTGTTGAAAGGTAAGACCTTTAAAAGGTAATTGGAAATGAGGGTTCTGCCTTTATGAATGGATTAATGTCATTATCTTGGGAACAGGTTTGTTATTGTGAGAGTAGCTTTGTCATGAAAGTGAATTTGCCCTCCTTCCTGCTCTCCCTTTCTCACCATGTGATGCCTTCTGCCATGTTATGATGCAGGAAAAAGGCCCTTGATCTCGGACTTCCCAGCCTCCAGAATGATGAGCCAAATAAATTTCTGCTCATTATAAATTGCTCAGTCTGTAGAATTCTGGCATAGCAGCACAAGAGTCCCTTTATTTAGTTGGAGAGGAAATATAGGCCACTTGCAAGATGATTTTATGATACAGTTGACTCAGTTACACTCAGGAAAGGATTTTAAAAAACAATGTCAAATTCATGAACTGATAAGTGGATAAACAAAATATGGCATACCTGTATAACAAAATGTTATTCAGCAATAAAAAGGAACTTGCTGATTAACATGGATGAACCACAAAACTGTTACATTTAGTGAAAGAAACCAAATGCAAATGACTAGGAGTTTTATGATTCCATTTACATGAAATATCCAGAAAAGCCAAATCTTTAGAGACAGAAAATGTTAGTTATCTAGGGCTTGAGTTGGAATGGGTATTGATTGCAGATGGGCATAAGGAATCTTTATGGATTGATGGTGTAATAGTTAATTTTATGTGTCAATTTCATTGGATCAGGGGATGCCCAAATATCTGGTTAAACATTATTTCTGGGTGTGTCTGTGAGAGTTTTTCTGGATGAGATTAGCATTTGAATTGGTGGACTCAGTAAAGCAGATGGCCATCCCCAATGTGTGTGGGCATCATCCAATGCATCAAGGGCCTGAATAGAACAAAAGGTGGAACGAAGGAGGAATTCACCCCTTCCCGCCCGCTTGCTTGACCTGGGACATCCATCTTCTGCCCTTGGACTGGGATTTTCACCATTGGCTTCCCTCATTCTCAAGCCTTCAAACTTAGACTGACTTATAGCACTTTCCTGGGTTTCCAACTTGTAGACAGCAGATCATGGGACTTCTCAGACTCTACAGTCACATGAGCCAATTCCTCATAACAAACAAACAAACAAACAAACAAATAAATAAATAAATAGTGTGTGTCTGTGTATATATGAGGGGTCTTCAAAAAGTACTAAGGTTTCTTCCAGTCAAGATGGCAGAATAGACAGTCCCCAGCATCACTCTCTCCCACAAATCAACCAATTTACAACTATAAAAATGCAACACAACAACAGCCAATCTGGGGCCACTAGAGCTCAACAGAGTGCATGAAGGTGGGAGAAGCCATGAGGAGAGAAAGAAAAAACCACTCTGACCATTTTGAGTCCTGGCCACTTCCAGGCTGGAGATGCTGAGCACACGGAGCAGGAGCTGGCAAAAGCTGCAGCTGTGCCCTTCAGATGAAGTTGCTTCGAAGTGGCAGGGGAGAAGAGGGACTTGATGGCCCCCAGGCCAGCAAGACAACTAATAGGGTTCATGTGGACCCACATAGGAGTGAGAAGCCAGAACAACTGAAAAATAAGAGCCACTCAGAGGCTGGTGAGTCATTGCAAGGGACTGAAGCATGGTCTGTCCCATCGGAAGTATTCGCAATATGAGCAGTGGAGGAGACAGGCCCACTGGAGGAACACTGGGGCACAGCAAGGACAGCTGATCTGCCCCCCAATCAGTGCAGGACCACTCAGAGGAGACTGGCCAAGAATATAGAATGGCATGAGGTGCAGTTTGATGAAAAGACTCAGGCCCAGACCAGAGTTTCTACACACCCAGGTGCACAGGATCACAGGAGAGCTGGAAGTACCTATAAAGTCAACCATTAAACCCTGAGCTGCTCAAAAAGCCTTCCCTAGGGAAACAGCAGCAAAGCGGCAATTTAGCTCAAGCACAGGGCTCAAGCATTTGTCCCCACAGGAAGTTTCGCCATTTCAGAAGTAAGCAAAGGACAACAAATTAGTTCCAGCACAGAGTTTAAGTGGTGGGAACAGCAAATAATCCAACATAGAACTGAAGGAAAAAATGAAGTACCCACAACCAGAGACAAAGTTTGATATTAACTAGTAAAGGTCTCATTTCACCAAAGAACACCTATAATACCTAGTGGGACCGGAAGTCCCCTGGGCTACCAAGCCAGAAAGGGAGGAGGTCCAGGGGCCTCTCAGCAATGCCCCCTGACAGCCGCAACCAGTCCCAAGGGCATGGTAAAGGGCCTCAGCCACACTCCCCCAACACACACGGCCAACCCAGTGGTGACCACCAAGCCACTGCTGGAAGTCCACCGGCCTCTTCTGAGCCAGGGTAGTGGGGAGGCCTTGGGCCTCAGCGACTCCCCCCTGACACTGGCAACCAGCCCAGCAATGACCACCAAGCCTCAGTAAGAAGGGCCCCTGGTTCTTGATCTGGAGTGGTGAGGGGCGAGGGCTTTTGCCACATCCCCCTGACATCTGCACCCAGCCTGGCAATGACTAAGCCACTGCTGGAAGCCCCCTGGTCTCCCCTGTGGGAATGAGGAGGGTGCCTCATTCCCACCATCCTTTTTCCTCCTTCTTCCATCACATTTTCTTTCCCTTTCCCCTCTCCCCCTCCCTCCCAACTTCTACTAATACAGGATTGTGGTGACATTTACACAATTCTGTAAATTTACTAAAAAATCATTGAATTACACACTTAAAATGTGTGACTTTTATGGTATGTAAATCATACCTTAATAAAGTTGCTGTAAAAAAATTCACTGTCCCAAAGAAGTCTGGTGTATGACATCCATTGTGATACTAACCAGCCATGGGTCTAACTCTGTAAGACATTTCCCCCTTTTAACCAGATTCTGAGAGCCAGCATTTAGTGGACCTGGACTATGTACCAGTAATCATGTTCAGATATGTCCCTTTATATAGTAATTACAAAAATGACTTCGACTTGAAGTACAGTAGAAACAGTCTCATTTTAGATGGTACTATCTGTCCTTAGAATTAAACATAGCTCAAGAAAAAAGAAAGAGAAAATTAACCAAGTCATAATAAACCAAGTGTATTAGTCCATTTCTGTTGCTTATAACAAAATACCTGGAACTGGGTAATTTCTAAGAAAATAGAATTTATTGCTTATAGTTTCAGACTGGGAAATCCAAAATCCAGGGAACACATCTGGTGAGGGTCTTCTTCGGTGATAGCTTTACAGCAATGCAGGGGTCTCACATGGCAGAAAATGGCAAAGCAGAGAGACAGAGAGACCTTCATGTGCTCTCCTTTTAAAGCCCGCTGAACCACACCCCTGACCACCATTATTAATCCATTAACCATGGCATGGTCCTACAATCTAATTACCTCTTCAGGGCCCTACCTTTCAATTACCATAATGGGACTTCTCACCCTCTTAATACTGTCACAGCGGGGACAAAGCCTCTAACACATTAAACCTTTGGGGGGACACAATTCAATCCATAATAGCAAGTGTAACTAACATATCTTCTTCTACTATGTATGTTTAAATAACGCATCAGTAATGAAGTCTGGAAGGCCACAGCTCCAGCCTCTGCTTCTTTATCCATCGGGTGTCTCTGAGTTCTGGTGAATAACTGAAGGAGTAGGTCCAGGTGATTCTATGTATGCTGACCACTGTAGAGGGCTGTTGGCCTTGGGGACTGTCTCTGAAGAGCTGAAGTTGTGATAAGTCCCTTCTCCTAGGTGCCCCAGTGATAGAACTCTCCAAGAACAGGCAGTGTACTCCCTACTGCTAAGCTCAATGAAGAGAGATCCTGACCAAAGTGGCCAGGAACCTCTGAGTTAAAATGCTTTCCCAGGCTGCTAAGCAATCACAAGGGGAGACAAATGGGTTTGGTTTTGTTAATTACTACCATGCTGGTGGTAGCAGAATCCTGACTGCCATAAAATTGCCAAACAATCCGTGGTTGCTTCTCTCTGGCTATTTCTGAAGGATAAGTTAGGACCAAGACGTGTAAGACTAAGTCCCGACTGTGACGAGGACTAAGGAGGTAAAGACAAGCTTTTCTTATTCATAAAATCTTTTCAAGGGAAGGTTATTT
This sequence comes from Cynocephalus volans, assembly GCF_027409185.1. Lineage (NCBI taxonomy): Eukaryota > Metazoa > Chordata > Mammalia > Dermoptera > Cynocephalidae > Cynocephalus > Cynocephalus volans. The sequence goes on along the minus strand of NC_084468.1, from coordinate 94,731,353 downwards.
ATCCTGTGCGATGCCCAGGCACAAGAGAATTTCAGGCCAGAATCTGGCTGATCTCTGTGTTTCAGTTCTTAGAAAGCAGGCCTTTCCCCCCACACCCACAGTGTTTATAAGGGTGCAAGGTAAACCCAGGTGGAGTATATCAGGTCTCATTCAGCTTTCTTCTATTCGTACACACTGGGGCTAGCCACTGGTCCTACCTCGCTCCTCCTATGATAGCTTTTGGATCAAGTCATCCCAAGTCGCTTTGAAGTATTTTCCTAATTCTATATTTCTCAGATCCTTTTTTCCTAAGGGAAACCTGGCTCCTTATACTATTCCACCCACTTCTTCACACGCTATCCTCTCTAACCTCTCACAGTCCATTCCTCCTTCATCCTCTCTACTACAGCTTTCATTTCCACCAAGAGTCACAGTGACACCAGCTAGCCAGGTACAACGGGCAACATTCTTTATGACTTCATCTTACTGACCACTCTTCCGTTCTTAAAGCACTCTTGGCTCCCCTGACACCACATTCTTTTGGTTTTTCTCCTATACCACTGATGGCTTTTGTTTTCCTCCTTTTGCATGTTTTTTCTTTATTCAGCTCTTAAATTTTTGAGTATTCCATAGGCTTGTTCTCAGTTTCTCTATTCTTTCCTATCTCTATCCTCATTCTAGACAATCTCATTCATTCATTTTACAAACCACTGGAATGATGAAGATTTCCAAATGTTTTTCACTGTTTCACTAGTTCCACTAACCTCCAAACTTACATATCCAAATTCTTTCTTCATATGCAATTTGATAACTAATAATCATTTCAAAGCAGAATTCTTGGTTCTCCTCCCAAATCTGTTTCTCGCTTACAATTTCAGTAAGTAACATCAATATCTGTGTAGTAGTTCAAGCTGAAAACCTAGAAGTCATTCCTTCCTTTCTCTCGCTCCTGTGTCCATCAGTACATCTAGTCAGCTCACCCTCCAATATTGATCTCAAATCTGGTTGTTTCTCTTATTCTCCACCTTTACCCTCTTAGTCCAAATCCCTGACAGAAGTAACCATCTAACTGGCCTACTTTTCCACACTTGCCTCTCACAGCCCATTCTCTACACAGCAGTCAGAGTGATTTTTCAAAAGTGTAACTCAGATCATTTCTATTCTCTGTCATTTCAGTTCAACAAAATCCAAATTCCTTACTTTGCATGATTTGGTCTTATCCCACAAGCTTCATTCATTTGGGTTTTTATGTTTCTTGGTTGGTTTTCTCAGGTACGAAGTAGATTCCTTTATTCTTTAAAGGCAATTCGTTTTACCTTTTCAGGTAGACCTTTTTTAGTCTTCAACTCAACCGCAGTCTTGTGGGCATCAGAACACCTCTGTCCTTTTTAGGACCTGGTCATGGGCAAGTTAAAGGGAATGACAGAACTGGACATGTAGTGGAGATGGCTGGTGTAATTGTGCAGAGGCTAGCCTTCCCTATGCCTCATGGCTGAGCCTAGGTAAAACTGAAAAGGAAGTAAACAGAGGGGTGACAGTCGGAGGAGTGGGCAAGACGCCTTTCAGATCACTGTTACCTGCCTCTTCAGCATTTCTTTTGCCAAGGTTATGGTAAATTCTTTTACTAGGTTTCCATGAAAATTTGTTCTTATACTTTGTATGTGTGAAATATTTTGTAAAAATGTATAGAGAACAATAAAACAAACCTTTTGCATCAGTTTTTAAAATAAATGCCATAATTCATTTGACAAAGACTTCCTCCTTGAACAAACTTTTAGTCGGGCTCCTCTAAACCCTCCTTTTAACTAGGCTGTATGCTTGGCTTACCAGTCCAAGTTTTATTTATTTATTTATTTGTTTGTTTGTTTATTTATTTATTTTTGTGGGGTGGCTGGTCGGTATGGGGAGCCGAACCTTCAAACCTTGGTGTTACAAGTCTGTGCTCTAAACAACTGAGCAAAGCAGCCAGCCCCCAGTCCAGTTTTAGCAAACAATACTGGTAAGCCAGTTTATAGAGAATTCCCCCCACCTATAATATCCAATCAAGTTCCTCTTGCCAGTAATCCCTGATGCCTAACCAAGTTCCCCTGTATAATTTTCCACCTACTGAGCTCCTCACTATGCCCACTGTCTGTAAGTTCCCATCTTTCCCTGTTGTATTCAGAGTTGAGTCCAGTCTCTCTCCCCTATTGTAATAGTCTTGACCCCTATGGCAATACTCTTGAATAAAGTCTTCCTTGCTGTTTTTTAAGTGTCAGGTGCAAAATTTCTCTTCATCACACTGATTCTAAGCTCCTCTTTTTCACATTTTAAATTAGTTATCAATAATTCAGTACCAAACTCTTCCCCCACAGTGTTAATCTCCTCTCAATATGTTCTGACACATTAGTTATTCAAGCAAGTTCATCTTATTTTTTTTTTTAATCATAGACATCTCTCTCAATGCCATTGCTCTCTGCTCTTTAGAGCTGCTTCACAGTCATCATCCTGATATCTCTATTCACGTTGCATTTTGAGGATTCCCTTTGGCTTTCTTTTATGTTTTAGGCCCCCCCATCTTCCTCTTTCTCAGCCATTTTAGTGGAGAGCACTTTGTAGGAGCTTCCTGAGAAAGGTCATAGGAGTGGCAAGTTAACACTCTGCCACTGGGGGGGGGGGGTCTATTTCCCCTCCCCTTGAATCCAGACTGGCCTGTGACTACTCTAATAGGGTATGACAAAAATGACACCATATCAATTCTAGTCCTAGCCTTTAAGAGGCCTGGCAGCTTCTGTCTTGTTGTCTTGGAACCATATAATAAGTCTGACTAATGGGAAGTTGTCCAGCTGCAAGGAAGCTTAAACTAAACATGTGGAAAGGCTATGTGGAAAGAGAGAGATGTCCAGCCAGACATCAGATGGCTGTTCCAGTCATCTGATCTGATATCCTAGAGTTAGAAGAAGAGACTGTCTCCCCTGGGTTCTGTCCACGTTCCCAAGAACATGACATATAGTTGTTTTAAGCTGTTAAGTTTTGAGGTAGTTTTTTATGCAGCAATACAAAATGGGAACATATGGGAAGTAACTTGAGACCTTGAATGAATTGAAATGTCTTCATTCTATTTATTACTTATTTAATAGTTTGGCTGGGTATAGAAGTTTTGGTTGGAAGAATTTTCATTCAGAACTTTGAAGGTATTGCTCTGTCTATTGTCTACCAGCTTCAACTGTTACTGTTGAGAAGTCTGATGCCATTCTGGTTCATATACGTCCTATTGTGATCTGGGTTTTTTGTTTTGTTTTCTTCTGTAGAATTTTTAGGTTTTCCTCTCTGATCCCAGTGTTGTGCAATGTCATAATGATACGTTTTGCTGTAGGTCTTAGATTTCAGCTTCCTCTATGAATATAAGAGGAAAAAAGCAAACTATTTTTTTCTATTATACTCTTAACACTCAACACAACAGATGTGTGAGTTTTTTCCCACACATTGATCAATTCCCAGATACCAGCTGAATATTCTACAATTCAACTCAATTCTCACACTACCTGGAGTTAGTTCAGACACCACAGGTTAAGGGCATAGTTCCATAAGATTGCCCCCCACTTCAGATGCCAATAGCAAGTAGTAGATCCCCAGGTTACCCACAACTTCTGATCAACTTGGCTACAAATCAGAGGTTGCCACAACCCCCTCCTCAGGTTTGGTCATTTGCTAGAACGGCTTACAGAACTCAGGGAAATACTTTACTTATTATTGCTGATTTAATATAAAAGGATTCAACTCAGGAACAGCCAGATGGAAGAGATGCAGAAGGTAAAGTATGGGGGAAAGGATGTAGAGCTTCCATGCCCTCCCCAGGTTCACCAACCTCTACATGTGCAGCAACCCAAAAGCTCTGTGAACCCTGTCCTTTTGGGTTCTTATAGAGGCTTCATTAGATAGACATGATTGATTAAATCATTGTTCATTGGTGATCAACTCAATCTTCAGCCTCTCTCTCCTCTCCTGAGGTCAGGGGGTGAAGCTAAAACTTCCAACCCTCTAATCACATGGCTGGTTCCCCTGGCAACCAGCCCCCATCCTGAGGCTATCCAGGAGCCCCAAGCCAGCCATCAGTCATTTCAGTAGTGTACAAAGAGATACTTATCACTTGGGAGATTTCAAAGGTTTTAGGAGCTGTGTGTCAGAAAATGGGGGCAGAAACCAAATATATATTTCTTATTATATCACAATATCAGGCTCTAGTTCACTAAATTAATCTCATCTGTCTGCATTCTAGGTTTCAAACTTTCATTGTACTGCTCTTCTACCGCTACCATTTGTAGATTAATGCCCTTTTTAAAACCATTCACTATAACATTAATGGGATTTGGGGAGATAGCGGTTGTAAATGTGTGTGCAGGTAACCTGCACTTCTGTTTTGCACTCTATATTATTTTATAATTATTTGCTTCACATTGTCTCCCTACAAAATTGTAAACTCCATGACCCTAGGGATCATTCTCTCTTATTCACTACTTTATCCTCATCTCCTGGCACAGTTCCTGGCACATAGTTGTCATTTAATAAACACCTGTTGAATAGACGAATAAAGAAATGCCTGAGGCAGGAGGCAGGAAAGGTGGCAAGGGCAGACACATCAAAACCAAATATCATAATCTACCTCATCATTTTGTCCAGACCAGTGATCTTATTGGATGGTGATTTTTGTCTCCCAGAGGACATTTGGCAATGCCTGGAGACATTTTTGATGACTGAAACTAGGAGGGTGGGGCAGTTTGCAATTGGCATATAATGAGTAGTGGTCAGGGATACTGCTAAGCATCCCACAGGGCACAGTACAGCCCCCCTAGAGCAGAGAATTATCCACCCTAAAATGTCAATAGTGAAATATGTCAATAGAGAAACCCTGGTCTAGACCAAGCTGCAATATATAGCTAACACACATAGCTTGGGCTCTCTTAAATACACAGCCCATTTTCAAAATGCTGCATACATGTGTCAAAACTTCCATCTATATGCCCTGTTTGGTATGTGGGCAAAGTGGAGAAGTACTAAGTTTGAATGTCCTATGGCTCACCCCTTTACGGTAGTTCATTTTATATGTAATATGTTCACTTATTTTTTTTTGAAAGCTGGGATTAGTGGATAAAAAAGAGAGTGGGAAAGAAACTCACAGAATCCCTTCTTAATTCATTATTTTTCTTTCCTATCTACAATGGTAAGTGGATTTAATAGCGTCTTACACTTTTTCCCAGCTGCTACCTTACCTCCCCAGAGAAAAGTGCCTACCAGACTCTTCACAATAAACAAATAGGGTAATCATAGCCCTCTAGGAGTAGAAGGGGCCTCATTTTAAGAAAAGTTTTAGAATAAGAATTCGGGTCTGTCCTAAAAGGTAGTTGTATTCTGTTGTAGCATGTTCTTTGAATTAAAAACAACTATAACAACAACAGCAACACTTTGACTACACAAATTAGCTTTCAACACACAATAAATAAAATGCTTACCCTATTCTGCTTTCATCAAAACTGAAATCACCTGGGGCAACCACTCCATGTCATCCAACCATACCAAATGCTACACCACAGACACAGTTGATTATGACCTTGCAGACAAAGTGTGGATTTGTAGTTATACGTTGTGACATGCAGCAAATTCTGGAGTCTTTCATAAGCTATGTTTTGATGACAGCTATGTTTGCAGAGTGAATTCATTCAGGCTAAACCCAGCAGTTAGTCATGGTTGGTTATTGAATGTTTTACCACTCTCCAACTCCACCTCTCTCTTCCAACCTCACCATTTAAGCCCAAACAAAGTTGGCACAGAATGGACTCTGCAGTCCTTGTTTCACTCATGACCTGTAATAAATCTTAAAAAGTTAACCATTTTGCTTTTGTTACTCTTTCTATAGAAGCCAGGTAATGGCTTTCTTCCTCATTTTCTTCTCCCAAAATTTCTGAAAGTCAATAACACAACAAAGTTTCTTTGACTTCTCCAGGTGAATGAAAGCCCTGAGCCCAATCCATGGGGTCTGACTGCTTCTCCCTTCACTGTTCTGTAGGATGAGAGTTCAATCATTCCTTTCTTTCCCCCCTCCTGGTCTGCAGATGTCCTCTTCCTCCAGACCCGTAGAACTTCTCTAAGACCGAATGTTTAACCACACCTCTGGGCTGGGTTTTAACATAAGTCATCCAGCTTTCTCAGCAGGCCACAGACCAGAGTGGATAATCCACCATCGTCCGTGACCTGTGCTATGGATTTAAAGCTCCTTTCATCACTGAAGGGGAACTTGGATACCAGTTACTGCTCTATTAATCCCCCACTGAGCACTTCCTCCTTCCTCATTTATGCTCATTTCCTTGCATCATTTATGTACCTGACTTTTCTCCACTAAACTGCAGTTCTTTGAGGGTAGGATCCTATCCACCATGTCTTATGCACACCATGACAGTCGACTCTGTGATTGACCCTAATGGGTTTAATTAATATTTGTGGTAGGGTGACAGGTGAAGTTACAACAGATGTGCTCTATGCCATGGTCCTTATTTACCTATTTACCTTATTTACCTGGTGACTTTACTATTTAAGCAGCTAGACCAGAGGGCTATTTCATCAGAGGTTGCTAGCAATGGGATCAGAAGGAGAAAGAAATGAAAATTCTCGGCTTTTAATATAAAAGTCTTTATCCTGAATACAAGATGGGAAAAATTTTAAAGGATAAGCAAATAGGTAGAATCATTTTTTTTCTCCTTCCTCCCTACCCTCTACATCAGTCAGAGAACCTAGGAACCAGGGATGGAGGAACAGTATGGGAGGAGCAAGAGAGCTTAAGAAATTGGGCTGTTTCTGGGCTCTGCCTCCTTCTGCAACCCTCAGACAGCTTTAGGGTATCCCTGAGTTCACTTGGGCTTTGCTGAAGCCTCTGGAACCCATCCATTTCCTAGAGAAAGAGAGTAGAGACAGAGTTGAGGGGTGGAAGGGGCAGAGTGAGCACCTGGGACAGTTCAAAGTCCTTTAGGGACCCTAGAGGACTGGAGATGACCCACCTTAATCTGATTCCATAAGAAAAGTGAGAGAGAGAGAGGAAAATATGGGGGTGGAGAGAACACAGTAGCTAGCAAGTGCACTAGAAGGAGTGGGGGAAGGGAGAAAGAAGAGGAGAGAGAGGAAAAAGAAAGCAAGGGGAGATAAAAACGAATTCCCTTCTCTCTCTGGCTTGAGTTGAGATTTTCTACAAACTGGCAAAGCGTCCTCTGAGAGATACGTAGTAGGTCAAAACTGTTTTGTAGGTCTCAAACTCTTGGTTATCAGCAATATCATGACATTTCTTTCTTAAAAAAATTTTTTAAAGTATATTTCATGACTACGTTGGAATATAGGTGAATATATTAATATGATATATTAAAACATGTTCTTCAAACGTAGTTCATTTTTTTTCTTTTGATGTCTAAAGAAATAAAAACATTTGTGGGTCCCTAAACATATTGTGGGGTCCCTGGGCACTGTGCCCCTTGCGCCTAGTGGGGATGCAGGCCCTGACAACAGGACAGAAATGGACAGGTGGGGCCTGGAGTTCCGGGCTGAGAAACCCCCCAGGGGTCATGGCTCTGCTCTCTCTTTTTCTCCTGGGTCTGTGGATTCCCTCCTCCATGGGAGGGGGTGGGTGGGTTTCTCTCACCTTGGCCTTTCCACAGGTGAATAAATCCCTCTAATCTCTGTACTCAATCAGAAAGTCCTAATTAGTAAGGACATTTCCATTTCAACAGGGAACTGATTGCAAATGCAGGGCTTTTGTGCTGCTATGTAAATTATCCTGGCTATCAGATTGAGAGCTGCCCACTGTAATATTAAAAACGAATAAACTAACAAAACCCCAAAGCATCACCCTTACCATATGGACACTGAGCTCCTGACCACCGTCTGCATTATCCCTAGTGACCAAGGAAGGGAGCTGAGAACTGATCTTCCTGGGTGGGTGCATTTACACACTGGCAAGCTTGCGGACCTCCCGCCCATTTCCCCCTCCACTAATTGCTCCTCTAAGATTGTGGCAGAAAACACATCAGATCCTGCTTTGAAAACCACAGGGGCTCATGAGAGTAAAAGACATTTTATTACTCTGCCTTTTAGGAATTAGCCTCCTTACTGTCAGGCCAGCCGTGGAACTTTTCGCCACTGCTTTCTCAGATGTCAACCACCCAAATTTCAAAAAAACTGGAGAATGATGTGACCAGGATGGGTTTGACTTCATGTAGATCGGAACTGCCTCCAGGCAGCGTATTGGGTCAATGCTCTGTGGCTAGAAGGAAGTGGGAATTAACAGATAACTTGGGAAAACATCTCTGCTCAAAGAGATTCATCATTAAATGAGCTGTGCATAACACTGATCCTTTAAGTGGTTATTTTTGTTAGAACACATACACACAACCCTGTTTTTTATGCAAACTCTTAAACTGATGTGGGTAGAGGTTTTATCCAACTAAGTAATTCTTAGCCTTTCTAGTACAACACCCAATCTCCTAATTCCTATCCTATATAGTATGCCTGAATTTTAAAATTAGAGATAATTAAATTTGATTTTGTTTTGATAATTATTTGACAATTTAAAAATACCTATTGAAATAATTTTCAGCATTCCAGTCTTTTTCAAAATCAAGACTGGAATTAACTTTTCCAGCTACTTACCCCATCTTTGAGTTAAGAACACAGGTGTTTGCATTTCAATTTAACAGTTGATTTTTTAAAACCATATGGAAAATTTCAAGTTAATAAAAAATTTTGATAGAAAAAAGTGTGCGCAATTCACAGATTACCAATCTTCAGGAATTATTATAGAATATCTCTGACAATAAAACTATGCTGAACTCAATATTTCTTTAGTGATTATGAAGATATTTTTTGATTGCAAAATTATGAAAATCAATTTTCATTGTGATATTAATGTGAGTAATTTCCAGGTCAAGGGAGAGTTCTAGAGACAGAGTGATAGCTAAGGTGGATCTAACTGAGTTTCACTTTGGGAACTGAGTATAACACCTGGAAATTATGTATATATTGTTAAATTAAATGAGATAATGTATATAAATGAACCAAGCAATGGGGCACATAATATATTCTAAGTCATTGTGAGTAGAATTTGAATATAAAATTATACCTAGAACTTCCTAGAACTATTTTTGTATATGCTTCTTCTCTGTCAATCTCACTCACCCAATAATACTTATTAAGTAATATTATTATATTATATCAATTCTCAGCCAGACATTTATCCACATTTTATTTGCTCTAAAATTGTGATCAGTTCTAACATTGGTGGTGGCTTACAATTACTGTCAGCCAGAAGCAATTATGATTGCTAGGAGGCTGTTATTCCTGGTGGCACAATGGGGTAGCTGAGCCCCTTCATGTGTCTGTCAACCAAACTTTTAAGGTCCATTTAAGGAAGGCACATGAATTGGGGTCATTGTTTGAAATCTAACACTGGGTAAGATCAACAAGACACTTTCCCCAAAACTTGCAAAACGGTGACTGTTAGTGTCTTGGGAGAAAATCTCAGTGGTAACAGTGGATCATTCTTTTAAGGCACAGTGCAGCACCAACACTCTGGATAGCATAGAAAGTGATACTGTGGGAAAGTCATGGACACTGACCACTCTGAATTTGAAAGGTAATTCAGCAGAATTAAACTCCGAATATGAAGACGTTTAGGAAATTGATTTATTTTGCTTTAATTTTCCTTTTTGTTTATGTGCGAGAGAGATATGATAAACATCTGTAACTAAATATGTCTCTTATACCAAATAGAAAAGTGCTTAAAACATAATAATGTCATTGTTTCATTAAACATTATGTCATAATTTTCTGGAGGCTTTCCCCCTCTTTATTAGTGGTATATAAAATAGCAGTGCATCTCACCATCAATAGTATGTTAGATTTGATGAAGCCTGAGTACCTGCTGGACCCTGTGCTAGGCCTTACAGATACAACTAATTAAGCAAATATTTATTGAATGTCTACTGTGTGCCCCAAACTGTGGAAGGTGCTGTAAATGGGCCAGACAAGCTCTCAGGAAGGTTGTCCTGACCGGGAAGACAGACATCAATCAAGATGATTCCAGAGATGGATAAATACTATGGAGAAAAAAAAAGTGTAATGTATTATGAAGTATATTGCAATAAACACTGGTGTCTAAAATACAGTCCCAGTTCTAAAGGCATGTGCAATCTAGTGCCGAAGATAGAAGGAAATTTTAAATTGTGGTTAAATGCCACAAACTCTTAAAAATGGGGAGGAGGTGACAGTCAAACTGTCTTGAAGGGCAAATAAGGCTTAGCCAGGTAAAGATTTTGGGAAATGTATTCCAAGCAGAAGGACTGTCATATTTAAAAGCTAAGAGGGAAGAGGGAAGCTGGTGAGTTCCTTCAACTGCAAATGGTTCAGATGGCAGAGTTTACAGTGTGAGGGGCAAGAGGTGGGCCTAGAAAGGTAGGCAAGCTGTACTAGTCCTAGTTTCTGTACTTGTACTAGTTTCTGTTGCTTATAATGGAATACCTGAAACTGAATAATTTATAAAGAAATGAAATTTATTTTTTATGGTTTTGGAGGCTGAGAAGTCCATGGTCCAGGGAACACATCTGGTGAAGACTTTTTGCCTGGTGGGGTGACTCTCTACAACAACTCAGGGTATCACATGGCGAGAATGGGCTGAACAAGAGAACTATCTTGCTCTCCTTATAAAGCCATCAGAATCATGTCCATTACTCCATGAATGGATTAATCCACTCGCAAGGGCACTGTCCTCACAGTCTAATCACCACCCACATTTTGAATCCCGTAATTGAATTTCCCACCCTCTTAACACCATTATAATGGAGCTCAAGTTTCCAGTACATGAACTTTTGGGAGACACCATTTGACTCATAGCACACGGCTTGGAAGATCTTCTATGCTATGGTGAGTCTCCTGGTCTTTACACCGAGAGCAATGGGGAGATACTACAGGAATTTATTCAGGGTATACACATGATAGAGTTTTCATTCTGGAAAGACCACTCTTGTTAGAATGTAGAAAGTGGATTAATCTTCTCCCCTCCACATTCCCCCAAACAAAGAAGCCAACTGCAATAATTCAGAAAGGAGAAGACGGTAACCATGTCACATTTCCCAGTTTTCCCAACTTCATTGGATCTTTATCCCGCCGGTGTGAGGTCCTTGTAATAGAATGTTAACTTCAAAGCACTAAAATCTTTTTTTTTTTTTTTTTTGGCAGCTGGCCAATACGGGCATCTGAACCCTTACCTTGGTGTTACAACACACAATCATTTTTAAATGAAGTCTTGTCAAGTTGCTTGATTAGAAAAGCAGATTAATAAACCTACTGATCCAATGAACAACTGATCAATAAAAATGCCATCCCAATTACATGATAAAGTCAAAAATCCAAATGTACAGTTGCCCTCCTAAGCTTCTGTGGGACTGAAGAATTCCCATCTGAGATTTACCAAAGAGTCTTGAGAGTCAAAGAATGGTTCAGATGCAACCCGATTGATTTTATGTTTCTGCCAGAACTCAGAGCTTTCTACAGGTCATAGCCTGTCAGATACATTAAAAAAAAAAAAAAAAAAAAAGTCATAGTTTTACCAGAGCTTCCTTTCATGTTTAGAAGGGAGCAGGACCTAGCAAAGGCTGGACTGATAAATGCTGGGCATGTGACTATTTAAGCAGATGTAAATGAAAATGCCAAAAGGCTCAAGTTCAAAGGAAGGATTCGATACCCAAGAAATGTCCCTTTGTGGAACTCCCACTTCTTTGGAAAAGCACTTGGCAAAAAGGTTTCTTAAGCATGCCCAGGGTGCCACAGCTTTAACGCCGTCCATGCCTCCCTCAGCCAGCCGACCACCATCCATGATGGGCTACCATGCCCAAAGCTCACATGGAGAGCTGGGCTGTCTACTGAGGAAGACTCCAGATCACAGGGAGAATGTTGACATCTATGCTTTTCAGAAAGTAGCTGCATTTTATAAGCAACCTCTTGCAAGGGAGAGGCCAAACTCGTCACCTGTAGACATTTTATCCTCATGTGCTTTTGTATTTCTGGATGTGCACAGGATTTACTCCTACAGGAAATCATTTAAAGAATGTAGATAATACCTATCAGTGTTGAGTCACCCTGTCAAGAATGTAATGTACAATCGTGCATCCTTGTAAGTTATTTATCATACCCTGAGGCTTGATGGAATACAGTTTCCTTGATGAAGAGATAAAAAGGAGCAACATAAAAGCAAGGTAAAAGAAGAACACTTCATTAAAACTGAATCTACCTTCTGGTCCTAACTTTTATTTTTTGAGGTTTTTTTTATTAGAATTACTGAAATTTATCATTGCAAAAGTTTACTTTGTAGAACATCTTTCCTGAAAATAAAAAGAACAGTGAGGGAGGGAATGAGGTCGGAAAGGAACAGAAATACAGAGATAGAAAAAAACAGAGACATGGAAAGATAAAAAGAAAAGAAAGGAGTAGAGAGAGAGAGAGAATGTTTGAGATTTAAAGAAAGAGAAACTTAAGAAACTGATCTCTGTAGAACTAGAATCCTATAAATACACTTAAAGAGATCAATCCCCCAGAGAATGGAAATAAACAGCTCTGAAAAGCAACAGCTTTTCTCTGTTGAGATTAGTGGGAGGAGCTCTGCCCAGCTGGACAGAGAGGCCCATGCCCACCTCCACCTCACTCCCAAAGGAGGGCCATAAACTGAGGTCCTGGAGAACAGGACTATTCATCAGGAGCAGAGGATTCTAACTTAAGCAAACTTGGTCTCTCAACTTTAAAATGAGGGGATTGGGCTTCCAGTCAGGATGGCAGAATAGACAGTCCCCAGAGTCACTCTCTCCCACAAATCAACCAATTCACAACTATATAAAAAAGCAACAACAGCCAAGCTGGGGCTGCTAGAGCTCAGGGGAAGAGGAGGAGAGACCTACAGAGTGTATGAAGGCAGGGGAAGCCATAATGAGAGAATGAAAAAACTGCTTGGAGCGTTTCATGCCATGGCCACTTTAAGGCTGGAGCTGCTGAGCACATGAAGCAGAAGCCAGCAGAAGCTGCAGCTGTGCCCTTCAGATGGAGTTACATGGAGGCAGCAGGGGAGAAGAGGGCCTTGGTAGCCCCCAGGCCAGCAAGACCACTAATAGTGTTCCCGTAGACCCACATAGGAGCAAGGAGCCACAACAACTGAAAAAATGGAGCCACTCAGAGGCTGGTAAGTCATCGCAAGGGACTGGCACATGGCCCATCCCATGGGAAGTGTTTGCAGCATGGGCAGTGGGGAATACGGGACCACTGGGGGAACACTGGGGCACAGTAAGGACAGTTGATCTGCATCACAATCAGCATAGGACCACTCAAAGAAGACTGGTCAGGAATATAGAATTGCATGGGGTGCAGTTTGATGAAAAGACACAGGCACTAATCAGAGTTACTACACAACCCAAGTGCACTGAGTCTCTGGAGAGCTGGAAATACCTATAAAGTCAACCATTATAACTGGTGCTGCACAAAAAGCCTTCCCTAGGGAATCAGCAGCAAAGCAGCAATTTAGCTCAACAACAGAGCTCTAGTACTAGTCCCAACAGGAAGTTCCCCCACTTTAGAAGTAAGCAAAGGACAAAAAAATTAATTCCAGCTCAGAAACACCGCCAGTGCCTTGGGTCTGCCTGGGACGTGAGGCATGGATCTGGGGACCAGACCCCTCTCCCACAACCAGGCACACTGCACCAAGACACCACTCCCACAACCAGGCACCACACCAGTGCCTTGGGGCCCACCTGGGGACCTGAGGCATGGAGAAGGGGACTAGATCCCCCTTCCACAACCAGGCACACCATGCCAGCACCTCAGGACCTGCCCAGGGACCTGAGACAAGGAGAAGGGGACCAGAACCCCCTCCCACAACCAGGCACACTGCGCTGGTGCCTTGGGGCCCATCTGGGGACCTGAGGTATGGAGCCAGGGACCAGACCCCCTTCCCACAACCAGGTATACCATGCCAGTGCCTTAGGGCCTGCCCAGGGACCCAGGGCATGGAGTCAAGGACTGGACCCCCCCTCCCACAACCAGGCACACTGCTAGCACCATGGAGCATTCCAGGGACATCACCTCCATGTGGGTGGTCCACCACAGCCACCATGATAATCATGGCCTCTGCGAAAGCAGCTGGACACCACAACCACCATGAGGATGGTCCGCCTGCCACTGGAGTGCATTGACACAGGGAGAGTCACCAGCAGAGATAAAGAAGGGAAGGGAATGTCTCTCTCCACAGAGCCCATTTCAGAGTGATGGAGGAAGCATCTTATCTGTGATAGTATTGGGGGACCTGATCACACCTCTCAGTGTTGGACAGATCATCTGGACAACAAATCAACAGAGTAACCATTGTTCTTTCAGAGGGAGAGAAGAAATCTAGGGTAATTAGAGGAGGGAGAGGGGAGGGGGGAGGGAAGGGGGGATGAGGAGAGATTGTACAAGGGGCATAAAGAATAACTACTATTTGTAACAATGTATATGCTAGTTATGTTGATTTGATCAACATATCTCAATGTTGAACCCCAAAAATATGTATAATCAATTTTGATTCAATAAAAATTTTTTTTAAAAGCAGAAAATAAAACCTACGGACACCAGAAAAAAATAAAATAAAATAAAATAAAATGAGGGGATTGAAGCAAAGATTTCTAAGGTGCTTTGCAATTCTCGAATTCTGTCTCTCAGGGTGGGTGGGGTGGCCACTGAGAAGTACAGAAGTGGGCTCAGATCTAAGAAAGGGTGGAGAAGGGAGGTAGTTGGTGTGTTATTCCATGTTGAAATTTAGTTCAAATTCTAGCTTGTTTACCCTCTCCCTTCCCATTGCTCTCCTGTAAGAGAACCTCAGGAGTAAATAACCCTCAGTAAGATGAATAAAGCTGGTTTTCAGGATGATATTGGGGTTTTAGCTACATACAGCAATTCAAGAAATCAATGTTTTTTAGAGGACCACTTAATACTGTGACTGTTTAAAACGACTTAAATTTGAACAATAAAAATAACATGGACACAGTTTCTTTGTAAAAATTGAAAATTACATGTAAGGCTAAACTCTTTCACCATCATTCTTAATTTCTGTTTTAGTCCGTTTTGTGTTTCTATAACAGAATACCTGAAACTGGGTAATTTATAAAGAAGAGAGGTTTATTTGGTTTACAATTCTGGGACAGCTGCATCTGGCATGAGCCTCAGGCTGCTTCTACTCATGGTGGAAAGTGGCAGGCAGCTGGTGGGTCTACAAGCAGATCACATGGTGAGAGGAAGCAAGAGAGAGAGAGGGGAGGTGCCAGGGTCCTTTAAACAATCAGGTCTCACGGGAACTAATAGAGCGAGAACTCACTCACTACCCTCCCTCCCCCAGGGAGAGCATTAATCCATTCATGAGGGATCCACCCCCATGACTCAATCAGTTTCCAACACTGCCACATTGGAGATCAAATTTCCACATGAGTTTTGGAGAGGACAACACATCCAAACTCCATCATTCCACTCCTGGCCCCCCAAAACTCATGTCACTCTTACATACAAAATACAATTATTCCATCCGAACAATCCCAAAAGTCTTACCTTGCTCCAGCACCAACTTAAAAGTCCAAAGTCTCATCTGAGACCAAAGGCTGAACTCCTTCAGGCTGTGAACCTGTAAAAACAAAACCAAATTTATCTACTTCCAAGATATAATGGTGGAACAGACATTGGGTACATTCCCATTCCAAAAGGGAGGAATAGACCAAAAGAAAGGAAAAACAGGCCCCAAACAAGTCTGAAACCCAGCAGGGCAGACATTATGTCTTAAAGCTCCAAAATAATCTTTTTTAACTAACTCCAAGTCCTGCATCCTGGGCACAATGGGGCATCTGGGCCCCCAAAGCATCAGGCAGCCTCATTCCTACAGCTCTGCTAGGTGCAGCCCAGTGGGCTGCACTGGTGACTGCAACTTTTCCAGGCTGGTGTTCCACTCTGGTAGCTCCATAAGTCTGGGGTCTCCATGGTGGCCTTGGCTCTACTAGATATTTCCCTGGTGGGGCCTCTCTGTGGGGGCTCTGACCCCACTTTTTGGCATTGGTCTAGTGGATGTCCTCTGCAGTGGCTCTGCCCCTGTGGCAGGTCTCTGCCTGGGTCCCCAGGTTTTTCTGTACATCCCCTGGAATCTGGGTGGAGGCTGCCACGCCACCACTGCTCTCATGTCCTGCCGGCCTGCAGACTTAACACGATGTGGACGCCACCAAGGTTTCAGGCCTCTACTCTTCAGAGCTGTTGCACTAACCACACTTGGGGCCACTCCAGCTGGAGCAGCTGGGATGCAGGGAGCAGGGTCCCAAGGGCTGCTGTGCCCCAGGTCTGTCCTCCAAGATAATTCAGTCCTTCTAGGCCTCAGGGTCTGTGATGGGTGGGGCACCCTTCCAGACTTCTGAAATGCCTGCAGGGCTTTCCTCTCATTTTCTCCACTATTAGCATCTGGCTGCCTCACCTCCAAGATAATGTCTTTAGCAACCAGTTTATCTGCTTCACCCTTGCATTACTCTCCGGTTCTCTGCTTCTTTACCGCATGGCCAGGCTGCGAAGTTTCCAAATCTTCATGCTCTGCTTCCCTTTTAAATTCTGGCTTTATGTTATGCTTTTGCTACCATAACTCAGAGTAGGCTGTTAGAAGTAGCCATGCAGCATCCTTAATGCTTTGCTGCTTAGAAATTTCTTTGGCCAAGTACTCTGGTTCACAACTCTTAAGTTCCAACTTCCACAAAGTCCAAGGGCATGGACAAAATGCAGCCAAGTTCCTTGCTATGGTGTAGCAAGGGTGATCTTTTATCCAATTCCCAATAAGTTCCTCATTTCTATCCAAGACCTCATCATCTGCATGGCCCTCACTGTGCACATTTCTATCAGCATTCTGCTCACCACCACATAAGTCTCTAAGACATTCCAAACTTTCCCTCATCTTTTTCCCTTCTTCTAAGTCCTCCAAACTCCTCCGACCTTTGCCCATTACCCAGTTCCAAAGCTGCATCCACATTTTCAGGTATCTGTATAGCAATACCCCACTCCTCGGTACCAATTTTCTGTATTAGTCTGTTTTGTGTTGCTATAACAGAAATACCTGAGACTGGGTAATTTATAAAAAAGAAAGGTTTATTTGGCTTACAATTCTGGGACAGCTGCATCTGGCACGGGCCTCAGGCTGCTTCTACTCATGGCGGAAAGTGGCAGGCAGCTGGTGGGTCTACAAGCAGATCACATTGGCGAGAGGAAGCAAGAGAGAGAGAGAAGGTGCCAGGGTCCTTTAAACAAGCAGGTCTCGCAGGAACTAATAGAGCGAGAACTCACTCACTACCCCTCTTCCCCCAGGGAGAGCATTAATCCATTCATGAGGGATCTGCCCCCATGACTCAATCAGTTTCCAACACTGCCACATTGGAGATCAAATTTCCACATGAGTTTTGGAGGGGACAACACACCCAAACTCCATCAATTTCAAAACTTCCGCAGCCTCTCCCAATCAGCTTATTGTTTTTCCTTTATAGATCTTCTTCTAGGTAGAAACTATAAAGTGTTGTTTTGAGTATATATATATTTTTCATGTAAATAGTACATTTTAAAAAAATTGCTATGTCTTAGAGATGGGTCCTTATTAGTACATAAGTTCCACCTCATTCCTTTGGACTGTTTTGTAGTGTTCTGAGGCACAGAAAGATCATGGTTTGTTTAGCCATTCCTCTATGATCTACAATTAGGTGGTGTCCAGGTGTAAACAAATGCTGTGTTCTTGTATATGCCTCCTGGTGATTGTTTCTCTAAGGCAGAAATAATTTGGTTTCTAGCCTCTGGGCCTCCACATCTCACAAGGGCAGCGTGAATTCAGCTATATGCCACAGAAGGTCTGTAAAATTGCTCCAAAATTGGAGAGAAGGAAAGAGTTACTCTTCAGTCTTAGCAAACATTAGCCCATTTTCCAGCTACACAAAACAACTTTTAATTTTCCTGTCTAGGTGAGGCTAATGGTTAAGATACTACACACAGTGTAACTCAGAGAAAAATACTACTTTAATATTCTTTTTTCTCTTTTGTAGCTTGCATGTTAAATATGCATTTCAGGAATAAAAAAATAATAACCATTTTGTATTTATATGAAAATGTGTGTAAACCAAGACTTTCAACATAATGCATAAACCTGTCTTTTCTTTTACTAAGTGAACACTTAATGAATAACATGAGATGGGAAAGAAAAGGGAAAGATGTCAAAATTGAAAAGCAGCTGATAAGCTCCCATAGTTATTTCTGGCATATAATGTCTATACTGGCAGCTTTGGGATCAATCCAGTCACAAATCCTTTGAGCAGCTGTTTGTATGTCAGCAACTAATGAAGCTCTTTGTTAATGTGCTGAAGCAGGAGAAGGGATAAAGAAAGAAAGAGTGGACCAAAGAGGAGACATTCTAAAGAGAGATTCCTGTTCCCCAGCCACTTGTGGAAATCCATTTCAGGTCAACTGGGACCAATTGTGAGCTCTGGCCTTGGGCAAAATTCCTATTTGCAGTCAATAAATTAACCCGTGACACCTTGAAATGGGTTGGCTTTAACTGAATCAATGTCTGATGTGGCAATCTATCCTCAGGCCAAATTCCCACTGAAGTTCACAGGTTGGGGCTGACTGAAGAAAGGGACGAATGAATCCTTGAACTTTTTTTTTTTTAATTGCTACTAACAAAAGCGGTATTCAAGCACCAGCATTTTCACTTTCCTGTCCTTCCCTTGCCCATCCTCTCTTTCACTGGCATGGAAGAACTCCTGATATTAATCGATTTCATTTGTACAAAACTCTACAATGGACTGAGTTCTTTGTCCGGCTGATTCTAGCTTAAACTGTTTCCTCTAAAAAAGTTGTCCATAAGGCCAAAGAGGTAACTGTTCCTCTACAGTAGCTCCTTTTGAAACCTCTAGGCAGCAGGAAACAGAGAAGGGCTGCTCTGTTGGTTCAGCTGGCTTTTACAGCTGAAGATAACACGAACCACAAATCTGTCGAGGTTCGTGTTTTCTTGGAGGGGGAGGAGAATTCAGGGAGCAAAATAAAGAGGAGTTTAAGTTTAATGTTTCATAACTGTGTGCTCTATTCCAGGTTTTATTGCTGTAATATTCTCTGTGTGTGGCCAGGTCTTTCATAACACAGCTCTGTTGAAGGAAAGGGAGAAGCAGAAGGGAGGAAAGGTGGAGAAAGGGATAAAAACTACCTTTGAGGGGAGGGGATAGACCACGGCTTTTAAGTACTGACCATGACCTTAATGGGATGTAGCCAAGGCCTCATGGAATTGACCTGGCTATTCAATTTTGAAAATAGGATTGGGGGCAAGTGTAAGAATGGAATTTGCAGTGAAGCCAAAAAAGGGAAGTGACCCACTTAGAATCTCCTCTGGAAAAAGTGGGTTCCTGAGGCATCAGAAAGTTGATGGGCTGAGAGCTTTCCGTTCCCTGAGGGTGTACATGAGTAATGTCTGCTGGGGGAAAAAATCTGAGGAACAAAGATGGTTGAAATACTGGAGCATAATCTTTTCATTTTCTGAAATTTTTTTGTAGGATTAAAAAATAGGAGAAAGACTTAAAACTCTGGAAAAAGAACAAGCATTGGCGTGTCCACGTTATATGTGCAACGTTCTTCCTGCCACCAGACTGGGAGTCTAACAAGCTTAGCTGCTCAGGAGAAGCATATTTTATTTTCAGGTTGGCCAAGCTATTTCCTGCCTTTGGAGCAAAAAACCAGTGCAACTACTGTACTCTGATGATATTTTTTTCTCCATGAATATCATGACCTTTTAAATAACAAGCAGGCTACTCTCTTAAGGGCTCTAAAAACTAGAATAGAGAAATACAACAGCACCATTTATCTCTTCCCTTTAGAAGAATACCCCTTTCTCCAGGACTATGCACCATGGCTGGGGTTTCTGAGTGTAAATGTATACAATGACAATTGTTTTGATCTCTCAGGAGTGAGAAAACATAACCAAAACACACAGTAGTGATGAAGTCCCATAGCCTTGAAAAGAGGCAATGAAAACAGTGCTAGTTATAGTTTCTCAGTTGAGTTGGGGTCTGTCAGAGCAGAGCAGGGTGTGCTGGGCAGGACGGAGGAAGTGCCGGGGGGGGTGGTACCCGTGTGGGAAAGGCTCAGCAGTGGTGTAGACACTTCATCTTTGTTAATGACTAGTCCTTAGGTGCACAATCCTAGAGCTAAAAAAGGCCTTAGATTTTATACATTCCAATCCCTTCATTTTACAGGATGACTTGCTAGGGCCAGTAGTACAGTCAAGCCTAGATTCCAAGGCACTTCTCTCCCAGGTTGGTATTTTCCATTGCTTTGAGTTGGGCATTTTACCAGTCATGTTAAAACACACAGTCTCTGTCTTCTAGTAGCTTACAATTTAAAAGGTCTATTTCCTAGAAAAGGGAGTAGTTTAAGGAAATGTATGAGATGACCAAAGAAGACACTTGGTTCTACACCTGTGTTGCTGGGTGACTGTAAGAAAACCATTGGGCTTGTCTGTGCTTGGGAATGAACCAGCTGGAAAGAAGGCACTGGGGGCAGCTTCGTCAGAATTTTTAAGAGTTCGTGGTTCTGTACTAAACCAATGTAGATACTTCATTGTGCATGAGAGATATAGAGTGGTCAGATGTGAGGTCAAATTTCTCATCTCAAAGTGTGATACAAGGATATTAGTACTACCTGTTTCTATATCAAAAGTCAATGTGCATTTTCATAGTGACACAAAAGTCCTGGCTCTGGCCTCTTCCTTTACAGACAGGCACATGGCAGCTTCCTGACTGACTTCTGGTAAATCATCCTAAAATGATTCCTGGCAATCACCTCACAGATGGTTAAAACTTCCTCTTTATAAACCAAGGGCTACGCACAGAGGAGAGAGACTATAAAGGAGGATATCGTTGCTTATTTTATACCAGTTGGGAGAAGAGAGTGCCAAAAGGAGAAAAATGCTGTGGTATTAATTTTAAAAATCCTGATTCATAAGAAAAACTTTTACCGAGGTTTTTTTACTCCAATTTTTCCTCTCTCTTTTCCATCCCTCCTAAACCATCCCTAAAAATGTCCTTATTTGAGTGAGAAAGACCATTTGTGCTATTAATCTCTACATGGAAACCCAGAAACAAAAGGTTTGATCAGAGTTGGCACAGATATGGGTCAGTGATATTGACCCACTGGACTCTCACCTTGATCCCCAAAAGGTTTGGGGGCACAAAAGGAGTTTCTTCTGGGGCTGCTTCATCTCTCTCATTAGCAGGACTGGAAGAAGAATATGATGGGGGTAAAAAGGAGCCCCACCCTCATTCCTCTGCCCCATCCACTTCTTTCAGAAAAACAAGATGAGGAGACATCAGTGACGGAGAATTCCTGAAAAATGGTGGGAGGGTATATCAAACTCACCCATAGTGTTGGAGACCAGGAGGAAACCAGGGGAACATGTTGGGTTTAGTTCATCTCTGTGTGAAAACTGCAGTATTTTCTTTAATGTAGATTTGGGTCTTAACCCCTGACTGTGCTGGTCAGTACTACATCATCCAGTTTTTACTGATGGAATTTTCAAAGGTGGAATACATCTAATGAGGAATTAATGTCTGGTGAAAAAGCATCGAGAATGAGCTCCTGGAAACTTTCATGCTGTTACATTAGGATATACAGACAAGCTGGTATAGTACGTGCTTAAACAGTCTAGAATGAGACAATATTAAAAATATTTATTTTGGGACACAAGGTGGTGTTGAAATTTATATGAACGGCTTGCAGCCCCACCCAACTGTCTTTCTGTGCATTGCTATACCATTTCAAGGGCTAAGCATGACTTGACAGGTGACATGCTTTATTTACAAAAAGTAAAAATGTTTTTTGGTCCCATTTTCCTTTGGTGGTACAAAATAATTTGTTAGTTGTCAAGACAGCCAGGAAGAAGAAAAAATGGCTTTCTCCCTCCTTTTTAATCTGCTTTGATGACATGGTAACCAAACAGCCAAGCTGTGCGTGTATCCTCAAAATATTGAATCAGAGTCTCTGGGTGGGGCCACATCGTCAGAACTTTTCTAAAGGTCCCCAGATGATTTTATTGTGCAGTCAGGATTGAGAAACTACTTGTCTGAAGTCTCACCAGTTTAAACTGGTTTTAGTAAGCCGAAAACTTAGTCCAAAAAGGAACACTAGGAAAGGGAAACAAGTAAGTGAGGTATGAAATATAAATGTATCGCTTTATGAATTGCTTCATTGAATTAAGGGCATGAAAAGAACTTTGAGAGTTCAATTATTTCATTCATGTGCATCCAGATAGAAACATACTCCAGGAATTGATATTCTGTTTTTAACAGCTTTCAGTGCTAGGTATCCAAGTATCCTTCTATAATCCATTCCCAAACATTGCAATGGATGGAAAGTATGCAAACAATTAGACCAGTAATACAAACCATTATAGAATGAGCTGATTTTACACAAAATAAAAGTGGAAGTAAAAGGTTAAATTAGGATTAATTTGAGACTGTGTATTATAGGTAAATTTTCATATATGCACATTACAAATAAAACTGATTTCGCAAAACCAACTTATGAATGCTCTTAGAATTCCCTAGTAAATTTTTTCTTAGTTAATGCCAGAGAGGGTGTTTTTAGCTATTTCTCTGATCTCTTTAAAAGTACTGGTCTGGCTAGATTTATAGGTAATTTTCAGGTTATAATAGCAATAACCTATAACTTACCCATTTTGAAAGCTGTAATTATTGGAGGAGAAAATTAAAGGTGAACCTTTCACCTTCATTGACATACAAGAGGATAGGAAAGCTTTATAAAAGGAAAGACCAAAAACAGTCATATAAGTGTTAAGGTTGAAGCCATAAGTTTTGTTTTCTTAATTAAAGGAATTTGGCCACACATAATAGTTAGGACTTCTTTCTTTTAAAGGCTAAATATGCAATCAGCTAGGCTAAGCTCCAAGTCTGACAGTCTCACCTCTTTGGTTCATTTAGGGTAATTTCCTTTTGTCTTGTCTCACTGCACCCGACAAACAGTGGATGTCCTTCAGAAAGGTGTGAGTGGCCATGTGAGAGACCTAAAGGTGGGATTCCACTCAGTCAGTTGCAGGTCCTTATTGTTTCTAAGAAGCAAGGTTCACAGTGCTGAGCGCAAGGAAGGAATGGAGTCACTGAACAATGGACAAATAAGATCCAGTGGGAGACACAAGAACAAAAAGCAGGGAGCAATTACTTAGCTTTCCCACTTATGAAACAGCAAGGCCTTCCCAGCTCAGCCCAGACTCAGCCTAGACTTGCCCCGGGGCCATGTTAGGATTTTCATGCACCCTAGATGCTTTTGCCTTTGTGGGTTCCTTCTTTCATTAAAAAATACTAAAAATTATATTTTGTGACTGCGTTAATATAAAGAGAACTATATTAATATGTTAAAATATTTTCTTTAACTGAGAAATTTTCTTCTTCTGTTTTTAAAAGAAATTAAAAGTTTCGCCAACTCATAAAAGCATGGCTCAGACCTTTGGCATGGTGCCGACTGCCTAATGAATAAGTCAACCCCAAGCGGAGAAGGTTAAGTGATGAGGGGACCAGCAGAATGAGTCAGAATCGTAGCAGGGGGACAAATCGGCCTTCTAGGCCATGGTACAATGGAAAGGATGTTGAAGTTTATTTTCATAAGTGAGAAGGGACATTTTGGAGGGTTGTGAACAGGGAAGTGACATGACGTGATAACATCTTAAAGGAGTAGTGCCTTTTGTAGAGACTGTGCTATGGGAGATAGGGAAGAAAATCACAGAGAGAAGTTAGGGGGTGCTGTTCTAATAATCCAAGGAAGAGATGACATGACTTACCCTAAGGCAATGGTGCAGGTGGTATCAAGTGGTCAGATTCTGAATAAATATTGAAGGTCAAGGCAAAAAGGGTTTGCTGATGGACTAGGCGTTGAATGTGATGGAGGAGATTCAAGGATAACTCCAGAGCTTTTGCTTGAACAACTGGAACAGGGAAGTTGTCATTTATTAAAATAGGGGAAATTGTAAGGAAAGCCTATTTAGGGAGGAGAATCAAAAGTTCAGTTTTGGACAGGCCATGTTTCAGATGTTTATCAGACATCCAAGAGAAGATAGATGTCTGGAGGTTAGAAAGTGATTCGGGGACTTCCAGTCAAGATGGTGGAATAGACAGTCCACAGCGTCACTCTCTCCCACAAATCAACCAATTTACAACTATAAAAAGGTAACATCAGCCAAGCTGGGGCCACCGGAGCTCAGAGGATGAGGAGTAGAGACCTGTGGAACTCATGAAGGCAGGAGAAACCACGATGAAAGAAAGAAAAAACTGCTCTCAGCGTTTTGGACCACAGCCACTTTAATGCTGGAGCACATGGAGCAGGAGCTGGCAGAAGCAGTGGCTGTGCCCTTTAGATGGAGTTACTTGGAGGCCAGAGGACTTTGACGGCTCCCAGGACAGCGAGACCACTAACAGGGTTCCCGTGGACCTACACAGCAGCAAGGAGCCAGAATAGTTGAAAAAGGGGAGCCATTCAGAGGCTGGTGAGTCATCACAAGGGACCTGTGCAGGGCCCGTCCAATGGGAAGTGTTTGGAGCACGGGCAGTTGGGGAGACGGGCTCACTGGGGGAACACTGGGACACAGCAAGGATAGCCGACCTGCCCCTCAATCATTGCAGGACCACTCAGAAGAAACTGGTCGGGAATGCAGAATTGCATGGGGTGAAAAAACTCAGGCCCAGATTAGAGTTTCTACACAACCCAGGTGTACCGAGTATCTGGAGAGCTGGAAGTACCTATAAGGTCAACCATTAAACCCTGAGTTGCACAAAAAGCCTTCCCTAGGGAAACAGCAGTGAAGCAGCAATTTAGCTCAACCACACAGCTCAAGTACTGGTTCCCACAGTAAGTTCCCCTGGGGTTAGAAGCAAGCAAAGGACAAAAACTTAGTTCTGGCCCAGGCACACCATGAATGCCTTGGGGCCCACCAGGGGACATGAGGCATGGAGCCAGGGGCAGGACCCCTGCCCACAACCACTCACACCACTATCACCTTGGGGCCCCACCCAGGAACCTGAGGATTGGAGCTAAGGACCAGACCCCAGTCCCACATACAGGCACACCACCAATGCCTAGGGGCCTGCCCAGGAACCCAGGGCATGGAATTGGGGATCAGACCCTCTCCGCAACCAGGCACACTGCCAGAACCATGGAGCAGGCCAAAAATATGTCCTCCATGTGGGTAGCCCACCTCAGCCACCACAATAACCATGGCTGCCACAAAGACGGCTAGATGCCACAACCACTACTCAGATGGTCCGCCAGCCACTGGAGTGAGTTGACACAAGGAGAGTCACCAGCAGAGATAAAGAAAGGAGGAGGATGTCTCTCCCCACAGAGCCCATTTCACAGTGACAGAAGAGACATCTGCTCTATGATAGTATTGGGGGAGCTGATCACACCTCTCAGAATTGGACAGATTATTTGGGCAGCAAATCAACAGAGTAACTATTATTCTTTCAGAGGGAGAGAAGAAATCTAGGGTGATTAGAGGGGGGAGGGGGAGAGAAAGGGGGATGGGGTGGAATTGGACAAGGGGCATAAAGAATAATTACAATTTGTAACAATATATATGCTAGTAATATTGATTTGATCAACATATCTCAACGTTGAACCCCCAAAATATAATCAATTTTGATTCAATAAAATTAAAAATAAATAAATAAATAAATAAAATAAAATAAATGACGTGCCAAAAAAAAAAAAAAAAAAAGTGATTTGGGCCAGAAGTAGAAATTTGAAGAGGATGATATCAGAGAATGAATATTATGTAGGTTCAGTAGAGAAGAGACCCATGGACTGAAATCTCAGCTACTCTGATACTTAGAGGTTGGGGACATGAAGAGGAGCAGCAGAGGAGACTTTGTAGGGGTGGCCAGTGGTGACGAAGAAAGAGTGGTGTCCTGGAGACCAGGCGGGGAAGCAGTCAGGTCTCTGTGAGCAGCTGCTTTCAAACTTTGACCATCTCTGGCTGCTTCACACCACATGAGATTATGGTACACCCACTGACTTCCTTCCTGATGCGGGAGGAAGCTAAGTACCTACTGCCAAAAATGGAATGGAAAATTAATCTAACATCCATTTCCTCACTCCTTTATATGCCAGATAAATTTAAACCATCTCATATGGTTTCATTAAGGCTCAGAAATATCCCTTAAAGGATCGGATTAGCCCAAGAAGTAAAGCAGTCTTTTCTCCTGGTGGCAGAGTCCTTTCTGTAGGTGGAAAACCTCTTCTGGTCGCATTTGAAGAGGCATTTTCTCCCCTAGTTCTTCAGCATGATTCTGGATCTTGCAGAAGCAGTGATGGGACGCATGTACAAATGGCAGTGGCGAGGACGGAATCAGTGTGCATCCCGTCATGAATGTTGACACATGGGCATGTCCATATGTAGAGAGGAGCTCAAAAAAGGAAAAGCATGGTTCAGACCTAGAAGAGAAGAAAACAAAATGCATTCAGTAAAAAAAACCAAGTAACATTTGCTGTTATGGACTGAGGGTTTGTGTTCCCCCCAGCCCCTGCCATTGACCTTTGAAATTTATATGTTGATGTCTTAATCCTCAGCGTGATGGTCTTGGGAGATGGGGCCTTTGGGAAATAATTAGGTCACCAGAGTGGAGCCTTCACGATGGCATTAGTGCCCTTATAAAAGGAGATATGAGAGATATCTCTCCCTCTCTGCCATGTGAGGATACCACAAGAAGGTGGCCATTGGCAAATGAGGAGAGGTGCTCTCCCCAGACACCTAATTTGCCAGCACCTTGATCTTGGACTTCCAGCCTCCAGAACTGTCAGAAGTAAGTGTCTGCTGTTTAATCCACCGAGTCTATGGTACTTTGTTATAGCAGCCTAAACTAAGACACTTGCTTTGCTCCAAGTAAGACCTAACACAACAAACAAAAGTTACGTTTAAATGATTGTCACGGATTGAGTCAGACATTGACCATAAGTACAGTGACAGCACCCAAGGCTATCATTACAGGACTTCAGAAGATTTTAAGAGGATGATAGAAGAAAGTTGTGGGCCACGTTTTACACTGGGATATAACTTTAATTATTTTTTAAAAAAGGTGTAGGAGAAGGAAACAAATTGTCATTATCAAAAAAGGATAGGGAAGGGATGTCTAAAGTTTTTAAGAACTTTAGAAATGAAATCTTTTAAAAACTGCCTGCTTCTGAGACTACATTCTGACACTAGAAATATAAAAACTATATTCTCTTTAATGAGGTTAAAATCACAAAGAAACGGACAGAAATAATAAATTTGTGCTTTGTAAAAATTATATATTAGTACGAAGTAATATAATCACATTACAAAACTTTGAAAAACAAAGAAGAGAAAAAAAAAAAATCACCCCACGTCAAATCACCCGACATAAACACTCTTGTGTACTATTTCTTTCCAATCTTTTTTCCTAGGCAAATTTAAATATCTATACAGTTATAACGATAAAATAAATAAATGTATTCTTTCATTGCTCTAAAAATTATTCTCCACTGGCAAATGACAAAGGAATCTCTTTTACATCCTGGTAATCATCTGCTCTATAGCAAGTCCCCCCACTTTGTTTTGCAACCCATATCTCACTTTTGTAAAGAATGTTTGCACATTCCTTATTGTCACCTGTTCTCAACTCCAAAGTGATTGGTCTTAGCCAGTCCTGGTGGTCCATTCCTCTTGTGAGAGATTGGTTTGGGTTTGAGTGTGTGACTCAGTTCTATCCAATGAGATGTAAGTGGAAATAGGGGAGCAATTTATGATTATTAAAAGAATCATAAAGATGAGACACTGGACATTTTCATGCCTGCATGATAGAAAACTCTGGAACTCTGAAAGTCATCTTGCAATCAGGAAGAGAGCTAGCCATGGAAAAAGCACATAAGCTGGGGTTGGCAGAAAGAAAAATGGAAGGAAGCTATTTACCAACCTAGATATTTATACTCTACTGAACATCCTACTTAAATATTCTTATTACTTAAATTGATAAGCTGAGATTTTCTTGAAGTCAAACTCATATGCATTAATGCTGTGCCACTGGCTTCGGGCTTGGTCCTCTCTCTTCATTAGGAATTAACTCCATTGCTTGGTTTGCTCAGAGAGAAGTGCCCCATAGGTGATTGCCCTCGGTTCCTGATGTTGTCCAGGAGCTTGGCTCATCGTAATTACTGCTCATTTTTCTTTGATCTCTCCTCATCCCCATTCCCTTAATTTTAGGGGAAAAAAAGCTTAAAGTGTCTCTAGGATCCGGTATTAAATGTTGGAAATCTTATGTTTTGTATTAATTCATCCAGTATGTGTTTGAACACTTCCTTTGCTCTTGTATTAGATATTTTAAGTATGAATAAGAATAAGGCATAATATCAGTCCTCAGTTTGTCAAATCAATATAAATTGATTGCCAGCCATGCGTTAGCTGCTGGGGTTATCACAGAGACCAGAGTTTAATGGGAAAAGACAGACATCCCCCCCAAACCTAAATTCAGTATAATGCACCATGTGTTATAATAGTGGCATAAATAAAATATTTTAGGAATCAAAAATTGAGAGACGACTCATTGCCAAGAGTCAGGAAACATTATAACGAAAGGAAATAATATTTGGTTATGACGTGACTTTGTACAGAAATAATATTTGAATTGGGTACTGAAAAACGAATAAAAGTTTTCCTGGTATAGAAGTGGAGGAGGAAAAGGCAAAGACATTTTGACAAAGAGCATAATATGAATAAACATATAGAGTCATATAAAAGAGACATTTGGAGAAAAGTGAAAAGTTCAGGAAGGGAGGAGACATGTGTGAGAAGAGAATAGGAGTTGAGCCTACAGAGACTAGTGTGTGATTGCAAATAACCTGGTGGGTCAAGCTAAGGTCCTGCAGTTGTGTCTTGTAAGCAAGTTAACCTGTACACCAGGGCAACATGGGACATAGCACTAAGCATGCACTGGAGGCATAATGTTTATTAGAAGTCTTGTGGTTTATCTGAATTCACGTGAATTTTAGAGTCCTACTTCACAATATATCTATATTTGATATAACAGAAAAAATATTTTTCTAAACCTTCACAAGTAAAATTGGTGGCTAAGAAAGACACCTCCAGTTTGTTTTATGTTTTGGTCCTACAGCATACTGTCACCATTTTTGGGAGTATGTATGGGGGTACACATGAACAAGAGAGAGAGAAAAGATAAAACTATCATAAAATAAAAAACAAAAGCTGAAATAAAAACTCCACACTTTCAACCAAACAAGAATAATAAAATGATGATAATGATAATAGCTAATGCTCTCAAGTGCTTGGAATGTGTCAGAACTGTGCTAAAAGCATGCCATTAACTCTCACTCAAGCCTCACAGCAAAGGCATGTGATAGACACAATTAATATTCTTTTTTTTATAAAGAAGTAGACCACCTTGGAGAGGTTAATTATTTTTCCAAAGTCACATGAACAGAAAGTGACAAAACTCAGACCCAAACATGGATCTGTCTGACACCCCAGCCTGACTTAGAGAGAGAATATCATGTCTTCACCAAGGATCTGAGAGAACGAAACACTGGATGCCGCATCACTTTCAAGGCCCTTTAAAAGAACACTTTATAGTAATGAAAAACTTCAGCCTCGGAGCACTAGAAATTTGGCAATTTCTATATACATTAGATTAGATTTTAATATTATTGATCTAATGCACTTTGTTTTTTTACGTTTTTCTGAGATTTGGAAGCATGAACGTACAAGTCTTCTAATCCATCATTTTTATGGCAGCAAAGCTGGCTTAAAATGAATGTATTTCCTCCCCACTATGTAAGGAATTATTTTGCTGTTTTCTCTCTCACCTCACCTCCAAGACATCTATCAAAAGAACCAAATGCTTCGTACAAGTGTGGTCTGGTGGTTTCCAATCCTGGCTGTACATCAGCATTGCTTGTGGACTTTTTTTTTTTTTTGTAATAGGTACATGTGGGGTACAATGTTGATTTTCAATAATTGTGTAGAATGTGTGGTGGCAAGATCAGTATAGTTAGCTTATCCATCATTACAACACACAATCACTCGTGTCCGTCGGCCAATTCCTCATTAGCCACCCTCTCTCTCTCCCTCCCCTCCCCTTTTCCACCTCTAGTTTTCTAAAAGTTCAACGTATTACTGTGATTGTTGTTTCTTTCTTTCTCTTTTCCTTCTTTCTTTCTTTCTCTCTTCATTGTTCATTTGTTTTTTATGGATTCAGCTCCTGGTTATGAGTAAGAACATGTGGTATTTCTCTCTCTGTACCTGGGTTGTTTCACTTAGAATAATTTTCTCCAGGCTCATCTGCATTGCTGCAAATGGTAGAATTTCATTTTTTTTTTTTTATGGCTGACACATCTGACAAGGGATTAATATCCAGAATATACAAAGAGCTCAGGCAACTTTACAGCAAAAAAACAAATAAACAATCCAATGAAAAAATGGGCAAAGGAGCTGAATAGACATTTCTCAAAGGAAGATATACAAATGGCTAGCAGATATACGAAAAAATGCTCAACATTATTAATCATCAGAGAAACAAAAATCAAAACCACTTTGAGATATCACCTCACCCCAATCAGACTGGCTTGTGGACTTTCTAAATGTTTCTTTTTTGTTTTCTGTACTATTGTTAATAGATTTATTTGTTAATAGTTTTATTTGTTAATAAAGCAAAACAATTTAGAAACAAGTAAAACAACAACAAAACAAGCTCTATGTTAAGTACGTTACATTAACCTTCTCATTTAATCCTCCCAACAACTTTATGACTTAGATATTACAGGTGCAACGAGATTGTCACTTGCCAAAGTCACATGGTTTTAAGTGGCCCAAACTCTTAAACAATGGGCTACACTGCCTCCTTTTGTTGAAGGCAACAAAACCATTTCCAAAATAACCTCAGTTGGATCCTCCCACATTAACTAATATTCTCTTGGTTTATTCTTCAGAGGGACAAGCTCATCTAGTAGGTGGGAATTTCACATGTCCATTCACAGAAGGCACCCTAATTCCCATTGTTTCTAAATTTTTGCCAAACCAAAAGCTCCCCTGCTAGAGGAAAAACTAAAGTAATCTTCATTGTTGCTATAAAAAAACTTACACACAAAAATTTTCATTTAGACAGGCAGTCAAAGAGCATGCAGATAAAAAAGTAGAAAAATATTGCCAAAGTGTCAGGTAGTTAATAAAAATATTCTGTTAACCTGAAATTCGTGATGTTTACAGTATTTCTCGCCTTTGCCGAGTTATTTTTTAAACATTCACTTTCTCACCTAATTGTAATTTTGTGTTTTGTTTTTTAATGAGAGCGCTCCAAATGGTATAAGAATCAGACCCCACAGAACTGCATCTGACCCTGGGGAGGAGAATCACATTTTTGATTTTCCTTGATCTCCTAATATCATGTTTTAACCAAGGATCTAACCTACAAGTAAAGACAACATATAGCCATTACTACCTTCTGTAAGGCCACTTGCCATCCTAGAACTGGATTGAAATGTCATGGATAATAAGTAACTATTTTCTCAACTTATATCAGCTGCCAGACTGTCTGATCAAAAGGAGTCTGTGACTGAGTAGAAAGTAAAGAATGTCCAGTTAGCCCTCATTTATGCCCTACTTGGTTTCAAAAAGGAAGCAGTTCATAAATTTGTCATAAAATGAAATTTATATAATAGTGCTATTGAAAGCACTTAATATGGTGTCTGTCTTAGATTGCTGTACTGGTTGGATTGGGCCTTTTTTATATTTTTCTATATGAACATATATTTTGGTAAATGTCCCTTAACTAATAGTATACCTAAATCTATTGCACTTGACTTCTTATTCAGCCACCTCAATTTTCTGGAAGACACCTGATAGCTCAGAATAAAGTAAATAAAGACAAGCTAAAGTGTTGTCACAAATTTCATTCATTAAAACAGAGACATTTATTCATAGATGAGCCGCAGAAGCCCTCATTTTTAATTTAGATACACTTCTACTAAATTTGGTTAAATGATTGCCTACCATTAAGTTTAAAAGAGGTAAGGGAGGAAGAAACGTGGTACAGCAGGGTGCTATAAGAAGGCGAAATTACTTTGGATGTAAGTGAAAAGGAAGAAAATCTATGAAAGGAAGAGACAAGAACTTAACAGGAATAGGAATATTTAGTGTGGGGGCAAACAGTTCTATGTATTATAATTGTTCCTAAGGATGTTGCATAGTAAATGATGTTTATGATAAAGAACTCTGAGTCATGCATAAAAGTTTAATTGTCTCCAGTATTCCTCTGAAAATATTATGAAGGGTCTTCCAAAAGGTCATGGAAAGATTCAAATTATCTTTCAACTGTATTTCTCCATGAACTTTTTGATATATCCTTGTGTTAAACATTACGGTGCTCAAAATTTCGATTATTTTAAAAAATGATTTATATACAAGAACATCAGTTTCTTTTATACTGTGGTTTGAAAGATAATAAAATTATAACAAAGAGCCACATTAGAATAGTATTCTATTTCATCTAAGTTTGGAGTGCTCTCTGTGAGCTTTTCCCAGGCACTACTTGCTTTGATGATACTAAAATTATTTGAAGTCCCTGTCCACACATCAAGAAAGAGGTAAGGAGTCAAATATTTCATGTTGGAAACAATGTAAGATTAAACAGCAAGATTAAATATTTGTTGTGCACAATTCAAGATGTGTATGTGTATAATGCAAACGACACGAACGGCGAGTGGTGTGAATCATCCGTGATCGTCCTCCTTCGATTTGCGGCCACACTGAGCTCTCTTCTTCCGGAAGTCGCGTTGAAATCGTCCGCTAGATGGCGCTGAGCAAGCAAAGAGTCCTGTACCCAGAGCCCTGCTGACCTCCCCCACCCCGACTCTCACATCTCCCTTACCTCATGTGCTTGATGTTCTGAGAGCCGTGGTTCAGGAATGTCTAATGATAACAAAACCCCTTTCAAACGTTAGACAAACACAAGCTGAGGTGGGTAAACATCGTTAGTGGACTTCTCCTTTGTCTGCTCTTCAAAGGAGTGAAGCCCGGTAGCTTAAAATGCAGGCTGATTAGTTTCCAGTCATCATTTCAATAACAAGGCACCTTTTGAAACATGTGGATGATCTGTTTTAGGTGGAAGAGAGTAAGGCGGAGGCACAGAGTAGAACATTTAAAAGGGGGGAGGGGAAAGGGAGAAATGTGAATTATCTTTTGACAGCATCGGGGAAAGACTCAGACACAAGCAGCCTAGAGTCAGATGTGCTTGTATGTGAGCTTGCATACTTATAGAGTCAGAAAGAAATGAGAAGTTATTTATGCAAAGCTGAAATACCATACACTTGCATGGACAGCTCCTCCTAATGATAAGTGACACATAGGTCAAGACAAGTAATCAATTTTTCTTTCTGATTAAGATGTTTCAACTTAACGCAGGGAGAAATCTCCTGGCTGCCTTAAATACATCCTGTTAAAACAGAAGTCTGCACTTAATCGTTCCTTTTTAGAACACCAGTCTGATTTCAGGCCAGGCAAACACATGGGGAAAAAAAAACTTCAGGAATAAAGTAATCTTTGTTTCCACTTTTGCACTGGAAAAAAAGCATAAAGTATTTGATTAATGTTGATACTTAGGTGTTCATTTCATAGCAACTTGGGGGATCCAGTGAGTTGAAACTAACTCCTTACCTTATAAATCTTAAAGAACTTCAAGTTGAAGGAATTTAACTTAAAATAATAGTACCAAAAAAGGAAGTTTATCAAACCGACTAGAGCAGAATTTCTTGAACAAGACCACGAATCTACAATAGTGCTTTCTGTAATCAACAAGACTGACATAACACTTTCCTTATTGTTTCTTCCACAGAGAAAAGCCCACGCAGAGGTATGTATTGTACTAGTTCCTCCAGAAGACTGTGTGCCAGGAAATGTAGGGGATGTGTATGGTGGGACTGTGTTTGGGGTGGCAAAGGTGGAATATATATAATACCAGAAGTAGGGGTAAAATCATAAGCATAGGCAATTGCAGCTGTGGGTCTGAGGACATATGCAGGAAGTGAGAAATGTCTGGGGAAGAGGGAAACGGTGGTCAGGAACAGTAGAAATGGGCACAGATTTGTGTGTTTCCAAGGAGCCCTGTTTTGAAGGTGAACCTTGTTTTAGGATGAAGGCTGAGGAGTGTGAAAACAAATTGGGCAAGAGGGTGAGGACACATCAGACTTCATGTCCATAGCAAAGGTCAAAGGACCCAGAAAATTGTTCTGGTGCATTTTTACCAAGTGCTAAGTTGTGTAACGATCAGCGAGCCATCAAAGCTGCAGTCTGGTACGCCGCTCCTGTGCAGCTGGGCTGTGTGATTGCTGACTGCCAGCACTAAGTCACCTTTCTGGGTACTCACCTAGTGTGAGGATCATCACAACCACATAGTTAGTTGTCTGTGGTCATTGGCCTCTAACCTTGAGAGGGAGAGCTGTACAGCATTCTCACAAATGGCTCACCACTAGCAGGTGGCTTTGGTGAGGAAATGGTGAGGAGCAGGGAGGCCCAGTGTCACAGCATGTTAGGCATTTATTGCTGCATAAAGATTACCTAAAATTTAGCAACTTAAAACAAGAAACATTTATTATCTCATCCAATCTCTGTAGGTCAAAAATCTGAGAGTGACTTAGGTGGGTGGTTCTGGCTCAGGGTTTCTCAGGATGTTGTCTTCAACATATTGGTCAGGGCTGTGGTCATCTGAAGTTTCAACTGGGATTGGATGATCCCCTTACAAGGAGGTTCACTTATATTCCTGGCAGGTTCCTACTGGCTGTTGGCAGGAGGCCTCACTTCCTCACCCAATGGGCCTTTCCAGAGAGCTGCTTGAGTTCCCTCACAACATGGCAGCTGGCTTCTCCCAGAAGAAGCAATCCAAGAAAGAGAGCAAGGAGGAAGCCACAAGCATTCTGTGACTAGACCTGAAAGTCACACACCATCGTTCTGCCGTATTCTATTAGTCAGAAGCCAGTCATTACAGCCT
Organism: Cynocephalus volans; assembly: GCF_027409185.1. Classification (NCBI taxonomy): domain Eukaryota; kingdom Metazoa; phylum Chordata; class Mammalia; order Dermoptera; family Cynocephalidae; genus Cynocephalus; species Cynocephalus volans. The sequence goes on along the minus strand of NC_084468.1, from coordinate 94,696,224 downwards.
GTTCATACAGAAGAGGAGGGGATTAAGCTCCACTTCTTGAAGGAAGAATTATCAAACAACTTGTGAATGCATTTTAAAACCAGCACAACCAGAGAGGATGTCCATCAGGGGATGACTAGATGGGTATTTCCCAGATGGCTGGGGCAGACGTGTCTCCTAAAGCACCTGGAACAGCTGCATATTGTCTCAGTTGGGAGATTTGTTTAAAAATGCCAGCACCAGAGCCCTAGCCCAAACCAATAGACTAAGTCTGTAGGGTGAAGCCTGAGAATCAGTACTTTTAAAGCATCTCATACAATTCTGAGTACAGAGAGATTTGAGAACCTTTGGTCTAGATCAGTGCTATCTAACAGGAACATAATGTAAGTTGACTATGTAATTTAAAAATTTCTGGTAGCCACATTAAAAGACTAAAGAGAAACAGGTTAAGTGCTCAGTAGCTACATGTGTCTAGTAGCTATCAGACTTATTGATCAGTACAATAAATAGACCATAAGGCCCATGACTACAGAGACCTTGTCTCTTTTGTTCACTGCTTTGCACAGAGCCTGGCACATGGCACGTACTAAAGAAGTATTTGTTGAGTCGACTAAAAATGTGCTGCTGTGAAATTAAAGTCAATTATAGAATGTATATTCTTTTAATATGTAGTAGATTTCCAAAAGATCCTCATGATTTTCTAGATTTTTCAAAAAAGATTGAGCTATTATAGACAATTCTGAAACTCTTCAAATGAAATCTTTTCGGGGCTTTGTTACTTGTTGATATGCTTTCAATTTGAAAAAAATCTAAATCACTTTATCTTCTGTGTATGTGATCCGACTACTAGAAGCTTACATACACTTTTAAAGTTCAAACAAGAGCTACACCCATCCCCGTGCCCAACACCCCTGCACTGCCTCCTGTTCCTCACCCCACCCTAACCCACTGGTCCTGCTTACTCCAGGTCTGCCGTATTTCTGGGCTTCAGTGATGAGTAGTGGAAGGGAATCTTAGAGCCCCTGATCAGCATAAGGCCAAAAGTCAAACCTCTAGCTCTTCTTCTTAAACATCCATCTGTTTCAAGAACAGTGTTCAGCACACTGAAAGAAGCTTCTTGGGTGATACTTTTGGGATATTTTGCTTTTCGGGATTGAAAGAATTTCTCAGAATTATAAAAAGGCTGAAAACTTCGAGAATTCCAAAGCGGGGGCGGGGGAAACAGTAGAATACAACTTTGACAAACCATAGATTTTAAAGATAAAGGTCAGAAGCTGGAGAACTAGTACTTTAAAATTACATATTCAGTGCTTAAAAGAAGTGAACGTGAGCACAATACTTTAGAAAAACTATGTAGAAAAGCATATAATAGTCAGTATTCCAAATATGGTTGTTATTCCTAATCACATATGTGTATGTAGATGCACATTTTTAAAAGTGGGAACTTTATCTATTGTTCTGTATTACTTTTTCTTTTTACTTAACTGCTTATTGTGACTATATTTTTATGACTCTACACAATAATTTACCTTGTCCATTTTGGTTGGAGGCATGAAATCCCATGAAACATATAGTCTTATTATCATTTAAATGTTACATTAAATACACTTGGACAATAAAATAAAAAGGAGGGGTAGCCTGGCCTCAAGTGAATGGCTAATATACCTGAGCATGTAAGGAGTGAAGAAGAGCTAGAGCAAAGTACATGAATTTCAACGTCCACAAACGGGAATGTTTAATACAACATGTGACACTATCCGTGGAGGAGCTTGCACTTTTTTTTTTTTTTTTTTTGTGACCGGTAAGGGGATCGCAACCCTTGGCTTGGTGTTGCCCACACCGCGCTCAGCCAGTGAGTGCCCTGGACATCCCTGTACAGGATCCGAACCCGCGGTGGGAGCGCCGCTGCTCTCCCAGCGCCGCACTCTCCCGAGTGAGCCACGGGGTCGGCCTGAGGAGCTTGCATTTTTTAAAACATCCTAAACTATTTCTAGGGCCCAAAAATTCCATGGGTGGGCAGTTACAATACTTTAACAAGACCTGAATTAGCAAAGGCATTCGAAGTTCTTGGTCAAAGTCAACAGCCATGTATACTGCCTGATTCCAAACACAGTAGCAATCAAGGAGCATGTAGCAATCAGCAAGGCTAGCTTGCTCTGCCATGTGAGACTGATTCCTCAGGCACGGGATATCTGGGTCCAGAGTTCAGACAGGACCATTTTTGGGTTATGACACCAATAAAAAAAAATCTAATTCCAAATGCTAGGACTAGAATAAACAGTAATTCTATGCTGGCAGCCTTTAAGAGGTAAACCATACTGCCAATGTTGTAGATTTTAAGTTACAAAGACCTCAGAGCGAATATTTCTTAGTGACATGATACTGAGCAAGTCACTTAAATTCTCAAATTCAGTTCTATCATTTGAAAAATAAGGATCCTAGTACTTAGATCTTAGAGCTAGGGTAAGAATGAAACAAGATAATCCATGCAAAGAGTTTAGGACACGACCTGACACAAAGAAAACACTACCCAGTAACTGCTATTATTATTTGGAGGGGAGCTAGGAAGAAGAACTCATCAAATCTAGATAGTGTTTCACACAAGACAAATATATTCACTGATGTATCAAAATCAAGAAGAGTTACCTGTAGGTGGAAAAACTGGCCCACGATTTAACGGAAACAGATTCCCACTTAAACAACGTTCGGCTTTGAAAACGTGATACAGACTAAAGCAGACATCAGATAGGGTGCTGAAAGCTGTTGCTCAGAGACAATAGTTTACCTCCCACCTGGATTCCATTCAGCATGTTAAATGCTAAAAGTCAGATCACAGTCAGGTACTGTACCTTATTTTCTGTCCCCGAGGGCACGGTAACCAACCAGGGCACCTGGCCACGAGTCAATGATCCATGTTGTAACGGCAGCCCTGACAATGCACATCCTCGGCGTCTCTCCAGGGATGAACCAAGCTTTTTCATTTCCTGTTTAGTTTCACACGGGTGGCGATTATTTATGGAGTAGCAGGAGGTACATTTTTTTTTTTTTTTTAGGTTGAGCAACCAATTGTGGGTTTTGAGGTTCATTCTCTAAATAACAATAAAACTAATAGTTTGATGAATTTAAGTTGCTCCTTCCTCATTTGCTGTGTGGCCACAGAAAGCAACATCACTGCACTTGGCATCGAGGGCCTGTCAAAAACACAGCTCCCCACAATGTCCTGGGACACCCCGTAGGATTCTGTCTGAGGTCCACTATGTTTGTTTGTAGCCATTTCCTGCCATTTCTCTGACTCTTCTGCCACAAGTAATTATATGTATTTGTTGGCTTGTTTCCGGCCTGCCACCACTCTCCAATTCCATCACTCTTCCCAGTTTTCCTAGTTCATTTCTGGCGACAACGCGTGGGGATCAAGCTGTTCTCTGCAAGGCCAATACCACTGATTTAAGGCTGTACAAGACAGAGAATTCTCAGTTGTTCCCAGTCTAATGTGATGTGTGCGCCAGCCCCAAGTCTTGTCTTTGTAAAAAACTGCTAAAGAGACTCCAGCAGAATCTGCTATGCTGTGTCTAGAGTCACCCCCACTGAGTGTTCCTAGCTGGAGAAGGTCTTCCTGCTTTAGTCCGAGGTGTGGAGAGGTGGCATCTTAAAGACTCATTGCTTTCTTGCATCTGCAAAACGTTGGCTTCAGGCACCCAGGTCCCATGGAGCTAACTGCATACACACCCTAGATTCTGGAAAAGAAGACATACTGCATGCACATATTCTTATTTATATATTTATTAAGTATTTGTTCCCCACCCCAAATTATATTTCTGTTGGGTTCAAGAGTGAACAAGAAGAATGAAAAGAGCAACATGAACAAATAGTCTGGAAAAATTTAGAAACAATTAGAAAAAATTATTAAAAGGCAGAGAGCATGCCTGTGGCATTCATCTTTAAATCCTAAATTAAGATGCAGTGGTATTGTATTCTTGGCATCCGTTCCCAAATTCTTTCTTCTCAACAGTACCTATTTTCCATCTGTAAATCATGTGGTTCCAGAGAAACTGTCTATAACCCTGGTTCCATGAATGACATACATGACCCAGGCTAAGTCAATCGTTGTATTCCTTCTTCTGGTCACAGTATTGGCTCACAAGTGCACACATGAACCAAAGTGAGGCAATCACAATAAATTTCAGAATTTTGCTGGGAACTATGAGGCAAAGAATGCCTCTTTCTAGTAGCTGTTGGTACCATCTTGGGACTAGTAGGGGATAATGCAGAGATCATAACAAGCAATGCAGAGAAAGATGGCAAGAAAACAGGTTTCTTGTTTGACATGTTGAGCCACTGAATGAAGCCCAGCTGGAAGCTAGTTCTATCTCTGAACTTTTCAGTTACATGAACCAAAACATTTCCTTTACTTTTAAGCTATTTTAAGTCATTTTCTTTTTATATGCAACTGAAAGCATCCTCACCATTATATTGTAATGTTACCTGCCACAGAGTATGTGCTCAGTAAATATTTGTAAAATGAGTAAATGATTGAACTACTACACTACATTGAGACTTCAATAAAGATTTGAAAATATCTGTTTTATGTATACTTCTGCAATAATTAAAATTAGAAAAATTAGAATATCAAGACTAGAGAAAGTCATCAATTTATATGAAATGTTCTGGTTTGATGAGCCCCAATTGAATATTGAGGTTCCTCTGGATAGAAACCTTGATAACCTTTTAACCTGGAAGGATATGGAGATAAATACTCTGACCATCCTATCTAAAGTTGCAACCCCTGCTGCAACACTATCTAACACCTTCTCTTCTTTATTTTCATGCATAGCAATGATTAGCATCTAAGATATCACATATTTTCTTTTACTTATTTTACTCATGTATGTGCATGAGTGTAAGCTCCATGGGGTTAGTGATTTGATCTTTTAATTCAGTGCTATATCCTCAACACCTAGAACAATGCCTGACATGTAATAAGTACTTGGTAAATATTTGACAGATGAGTGAAGAAATTATAACCTTTCTTAGCAATCAGCAATAAGGACAGGTTGCATGTAAATAATCATTTAAAATAATATAGGGTCTTCTTCAGGTTAGCTAAGGAAGTTTACTGAGGACTCAGAGATAGCTTTGTGGGCTCCCACTCCACTAAAGATTGGATGGATGGGAAGCATCAATTTCATTTTGTTCAAAAACTACAGAGGGATACAGTTGGTCAAGACATCTCTGTGTTCTCTCATCATATTCCTGTCACTCTCATCTCTGACAGGCTCTGATTTGAGGCTCCTTAGAGCCACTCTCAGTGGATCTTAAAAAAAAATATGTTTCCCAGCTAATAAAACAATCACGGGTTAGGCCAGAACATCAACAGTTTCATTTTGCTCTAGGAGTAGACAATTCCTTTAATTCAGCTGCCAATTTTAAGAATAATCAAGCATTGATATATATATATATATATAAATAGATAGATATAGATATATGTATGTATGTGTATATATATATATAAATAAATATATAAAGAAAGGTTTTTACTCTCTGGAAATATTTTATCAAAACCAGAAAAAATAGTTTAGGAATAGGTCCAAATCTTTCAAATAAATTTATATCAGAGGTGTAGTCACTATAACCTTCCAAGAAGTCCTTTGATTTCCCAAACCACACAAGGAAGCATTACAGGAAGTCACCGTATACTTCATTTTATTCTAGACATTTCTAAGCTTTTCTGAAATCAGTGACATTCTCTTTTCTATAGAAACCAATGCACTTTAAAGGGAAAAGTTGAGAAAAACTTAATGGCCGAAAGTGAACAGAATGAGGAAGCCATATGACAGAAGTCAAATATGTGAGGGAAGAGTTTGTCAGAGTTTTCCCTCAATTTAAGTAACTTTTGATTGGAGAAAAATATCTCTAAGGAGTAGCTCATGAATAGTTTGTCTTACATTAATAGTCATAAGTTACTTTTCCCTTTTGCTTTAAGTAACAGATCATGCTGGAAACTGGGCAGGATCAGGTGAAATGGAAAAGGTGACTCCTTAATTAAATAGTGATAGACATTCAATTGTGTGATGTGACTTATTATGGCTGCTTAAAGGCAAGTAAAGCATTATTTAAAATAAACTCAGAGGGTGGGTACAAATGTTATGCTCTAAGATAATAAGCATTATCCGGCAATGGCATAAATCCTGTAATATTGCAGCAAATAATTTAGAAAGATCAGCAATTAATTTACCAAAATAAACATTGATTTCATTTATTCTTTCATGACAAAGAAACTTACTGTAAAATATATTCTACATATATGAGTGTGTGTGTATATATATATGCACACACATGAAAAATGTGGATAAAGAAGATATGAGCAGGGAAACTCAGCAGCATTGGGATTTAACTACCAATAGAGATTCTTATGGCATTTCAATTAGCTTAAGGGAATTTCAGTGGAATGCAGATGTATGGAGCAAGATGGGGCAGGAGCAGACAAAGATTAGACATAACTGCAAAATTGTGTCATCTACTTTCACTGATTTGCCTGGCATACATGGCTACTTCTTTCAGTAAGACATTCTGGAGCTGAATCTGCATTCCACAGTCTTCACCCAGGAGACTTCTCAGTTGAGTGGGACTTAGGGAAGATTCTCTACAGCATACAAGAACCCTGGGTTCATGTGGGCAGAGGGAATTGACCTAAAGTATCTTTGTTATGTTTTCAGCTACAGCCAGTACTTCAGGGTTGGTACATACTGGTAAGATGACACATATTTGCACAAAAAAATTAACATCTGCATCTTGGTTGACTGACTGACTTGGTAGGAACAACAAACTCTCAAACCACTTTAACTAGAGGAGTGAGAGAAATGTAGTGAGAAGAAAGGGTGGAAGAAGAAATACGTATCTTATCAAGATACTAGCCTTACAAATTTTTTACCAAAATATGCTTTATATTCTGAAGGCAGTAACCTAGGAATTATGGAGATAAACACAACTCAAGGTTAAACTAGTCAGGTTAGGCTGGACTATGCTGTGATAAGAAATGAATTTACAAATCTCAGGAACTTGATACAATGAAAGTTTGTTTCTCACCCCCACAAAGTCCAGTGTCAGTCAGCAGGGACTCTCTCCTCCCAGAGACTCGGGATCCAGGCTCTTGACACTTCATGATTCTGCTGTCTTCACAAGTGGCTTCCAGGGTTGCTGGATAAGAGAGAGATGGGGAAGGCTGTGATGGTTAATTTTGTGTGTCAACTTGATTGGTCTAAGGAATGCCCGGTTAGCTGGTAAAATATCGTTTCTGGGAGTGCCTGTGAGAGTATTTCCAGAAAAGATCAGCTTTTGAATTGGTAAACGTAGTAAAGCAGATAGTCCTCCCCAATGTGGGTAGGCATTAGCCAATCGATTAAGGGGCCAAACAGAACAAAAAGACAAAAAGGCAAAAAGGCAGAGGAAGGGTGAATTTGCTCCCTCTCTGTTTAAGCTGAAACATCCTTCTTCTCTTGCCTGAGGACATCTTTGTTCTCAGGCATTTGGACCAGGACGTAGAACAGCTCAGCACCCCCCCCACCTCAGGTCTTTGAACTCAGATTAAGACTTGCACCATCAGCTCCCCTGGATAAATATATACATCTCCTGTTGGTTCTATTTCTCTGGAGAACCCTAATCCACAAAAGCACTCTGGCTTTTGAGTGCCTCAACCTCACCATGACGTATGTTATTTCTGTTCACGGTCCTATTGTCCCAGCCCAAGTCTGAGAGAGTCTTGGGGAGGAGCATATGAATATTCAGTGAACATCAACTGAATAAGCCAGAGACACTGAAGGAAATGGCAGAACATGGGTAAATACTGGAATGAATGAATGAATGAATGAGGAGATTGAGGTATGCAAAGAGATAATAGGGCAGGAGAGCAATAGCAGCCCCCAAAGCCCAGCCTTTCTCCCATAGCACTAATGGGTAATCTAGGGTTGACTTTAATCTTACTTTATAAACAGTGCTTTTCTTTTTTTTTAATTACAAAGTAATGCATGTGGACATTTAGGGGAAAAAAAGAATATAAAGGAAAACAAAAAATCATATGCATAATTCCACCCCCCCCATACAATTATGACATGTTTATATATTTTCTTTTTCTTGCTCTTTAAATTTTGTGTGCTGGAGTTAGATATTTCCATGCCCCTCTCTTATGAACTCTGTAGTAAACTCTTTTAACTACTACTTCCTCAGAAGTCTCCAGGGGACCCAGACTGGTGGGAGGCTGGGATGAATGGAGGTCTTAGTCTGTAAAGGTGGTGAGACGCACACACTGCTGGGACATGCCAGGGAAGGATGGGGTCATTGAACGCACCCCATAACTTATACCATGGAATCGGGTCCATCTGCTAATGCAAAAGATACAGGTGGAAACTGGGGGCTTTCAGAGTGAGCTGGGAAGACCCAGGAGGACCAAGACTGAAATAGAGCTCAGCAGAGATAACTAGGCTATTCTAAATTCTAACAGATGGGAGACCTGTAGGCAAATTTCAGAAGGCAAAGTCAGGGTCTACGAGTTCTTCCAGAAGAAGGGTTTGCTCTGAAGCTATGTGGACTGATGTGTCAACCAGGTAGAATATGTCCTTGTTTTTCCAGGATACAAAATTAAAAAGACTAAAACTTTCAGCAAGAATAAAGACAGGATGGTGAATTCAAAGGACTGTGGTTTGAGGTGGGGGGAGGACAACAAGTGGGAGAGGGAAACAGGGAGGGCAAAAAAGGGACTATAATGTTTGTTGAGTGGAACCAAATGCTTTAAACCTGTGCCAAGCTAATTGAGTAATGTGAGGCTTTGTGCTTGTAATTCACATAATCTCTATGTCACCTATACTTTGAGATTCCCTCACATTGTGGTATAAACAGTTTGTACACCTGAATTGATGGTGTATTCCAGTTCAGAAGCTACAGTGTGAAATAAACATGACTGGAGGAGAGAATGGGGGAGAGGCCAGAACTCCAGGGAACACCCTGTTTAAAGGAAACAATTCTGATTTTCCCAGGTGAGGTCAAAAGAAATATTCAAAGAAATAACAGAGGGAAAGTATTTTAGTCCGTTTTGTGTTGCTATAACAGAAATACCTGTGACTGGGTAATTTATAAAAGAGAGGTTTATTTGGCTTACGATTCTGGGACAGCTGCATCTGACACGGGCCTCAGACTGCTTCTACTCATGGCAGAAAGTGGCAGCCAGTCAGTGCGTACAAGCAGATCACAAGGTGAGAGGAAGCAAGAAAGAGAGAAAGGGGAGGTGTCAGGGACCTTTAAACAATCAGCTCTCATGGGAACTAATAGAACCAGAACTCACTCACTACCCCTCCTCTCCCAGGGAGAGCATTAATCCATTCATGAGGGGTCCACCCCCATCACTCAATCAGTTTCCAACACTGCCACAGTGGGGATCAAATTTCCACATGAGTTTTGGAGGGGACAACACATCCAAACTCCATCATTCCACCCCTGGACCCCCCAAACTCATGTCACTCTCACATACAAAATTCAATCATTCCATCTCAACAGTCCCAAAAGTCTTAGCTTGCTCCAGCACCAACTTAAAAGTCCAAAGTCCAAAGTCTCATCTGAGACCAAAAGCAAAAGTTCTTCTAGCTGTGAACCTGTAAAAACAAAACCAAATTTCTCTACGGCCAAGATACAGTGGTGGAACAGACATTGGGTACATGTTCCCATTCCAAAAGGGAGAAATAGACCAGAAGAAAGGAGAAACAGTGCCCAAACAAGTCTGAAACCCAGGAAGGCAGACATTATGTCTTAAAGCTCCAAAATAATCTTCTTTGACTCCAAGTCTTACATCCTGGGCACAATTGGGCATTTGGGCCCCCAAAGCATCAGGCAGCCTGTTCCCACAGCTCTGCCAGGCACAGCCCAGTGGGCCACGCTGGTGCCTGTGGCTTTTCCAGGCCTGAATTGGATGTTATCAGTAGCCCCAAAGTTCTGGGGTACTGGCGGCAGCCTCACTGCCTTGGCTCTACTAGACATTTCCCTGGTGGGGCCTCTCTGTGGGGGCTCTGACCCCACTTTTTGGCATTGGTCTAGTGGATGTCCTCTGCAGTGGCTCCGCCCCTGTGGCAGGTCTCTGCCTGGGCCCCTAGGCTTTTCCATACATCCTCTGGAATCTGGTTGGAGGTGCCATGCCGCCACTGCTGTCATGTCCTGCCGGCCTGCAGACTTAACACAACATGAATGCCACCAAAGTTTCGGGCCTCTACTCTCCAGGGCTGCTGCATGAACCACACTTGGGGCCACTCCAGCTGGAACAGCTGGGATGCAGGGAGCAGGATCCCGAGGGCAGCTGTGCCCCAGGTCTGTCCTGCAGGATAACTCAGTCCTTCTAGGCCTCAGGGTCTATGATGGGTGGGGCACCCTTCCAGACTTCTCAAGTGCCTGCAGGGCTTTCCTCTCATTTTCTCCACTATTAGCATCTGGCTGCCTCACCGCCAAGATAATGTCTTTAGCAACCAGTTTATCTGTTTCACCCTTGCGTTTTTCTCCTGCTCTCCGCTTCTCTACCGCATGGCCAGACTGCAAATATTCCAAAACTTTACTCCCTGCATCCGTTTTAATTTCTGGCTTTACATCATTCCTTTGCCACCATAACTCAGAGTAGGGTAGGCTGTTAGAAGTAGCCATGCAGCGTCCTTAATGCTTTGCTGCTTAGAAATTTCTTCCGCCAGATACTCTGGTTCACAGCTCCTAAGTTCCAACTTCCACAAAGTCCAAGGGCATGGACACAATGCAGCCAGGTTCCTTGCTATGGTGTAGCAAGGGTGATCTTTTGTCCAATTCCCAATAAGTTCCTCATTTCAATCTGAGACCTCGTTATCCACAGGTCTTTTACTGTCCACATTTCTATCAGCATTCTGCTCGCCACCACATAAGTCTCTAAGACATTCCAAATTTTCCCTCATCTTTTCGTCTTCTTTTAAGTCCTCTAAACTCCTCCAGCCTTTGCCCATTACCCAGTTCCAAAGCTTCATCCACATTTTCAAGTATCTATATAGCAACACCCCACTCCTCAGTACCAATTTTCTGTATTAGTCCATTTTGTGTTGCTATAATGGAATTACCTGAGACTGGGTAATTTATAAAGAACAGAGGTTTATTTGGCTTATGATTCTGGGACAGCTGCATCTGGCATTGGCCACAGACTGCTTCTACTCATGGTGGAAAGTGGTTGGCATCTGGTGGGTACAAGCAGATCACATGGCAAGAGGATGCAAGAGAGAGGGAGAGGGAGGAGGTGCCAGGGTCCTTTAAACAATCAGGTCTCACGGGAACTAATAGAGCTAGAACTCACTCACTACCCCTCCTCCCCCAGGGAGAGCATTAATCCATTCACGAGGGGTCTGCCCCAATGACTCAATCAGTTTCCAAGGCTGCCACATTGGAGATCAAATTTCCACATGAGTTTTGGAGGGGACAACACATCTAAACTCCATCAGAAGGCAATGCCACACAGGGCCACACAGGGCTGTATCTGGGAGTAGAATGAATCAGAAGGGGCTGTGGGAGACAGGCTGTGAGATACCCCCTGGTTCTTGTGGGAGGATGAGATTGGCTTGTTTGTATAATGAAATAATTAAGTAATAAAGATGAAAAGCTTTTCCTGCTAGGGCTCGGATGGGAGTGTAGGGAGAGGGGTATATCTGGTGAGAGCAGCGGATCTCATGGTTATGCCTTTAGGAATACTGTGAAGCTCAAAATTAAGGTAGCACTTGAAATCTTAAGTCTTTCAATACATTGCCCAAAGTCTCTTTTTCTGCTCCATCATCTTCTGGTCATATGATCTTGGTCAAGTTATCACCAAGCTTGTTCTCTCCTGAAAAATTCTGTATAGCACTTTCCTCTGAGGGCAGCTATGAGAATGAGAGTAAAGTGCCTGACACATAAGAAGTGCTGAGTAGATGTTAGTACTGTCATCATCACCATCACTGGAGATAGAGACAATGATGGATGATTTCCTCAAATTTTGTTCTTGGTTGAGCAGCTAGATCTTGCTTTTAGGTGTTGGGTCATGTAGTGACCTCATCAGTTACATGGAGAATGCAAACATTACTGTATTCACATCAACTTCCTGGACTTTACTTGGAAGCTAATGCTTCCCAGCATTGTGAAGCAGATGTGGAAGTGGGCAGAAAGTGGCTTAAAAGGTTGGGGGGGGGGGCGGCCTGTGGCTCACTCGGGAGAGTGTGGTGCTGATAACACCAAGGCCACGGGTTTGGATCCCATATACGGATGGCTGGTTAGCTCACTGGGTGAGCGTGGTGCTGACAACACCAAGTCAAGGGTTAAGATCCCCTTACCGGGGGGAGAAACAACACTAGCCAAGGTCTTTCTCTTTTGCTGAAGATTTAGACTATTTATAAGTTTTTTTCTTTTGCTGTCTAAAAATAATCTTTATTTTGATGAGAAATGGAAACAAAGGGATTAAAGGAATCAGAAGAGCGATTTGTAATTGGTCTCCAGACTGCACTCCTGCTTCCAGTTGTCTAGTGCAAGCTCATGAATAAAACTGCACAGAAGGACTTTATTAGCAGTAGCTTTCCTCCTGCAGCCTGGGATTAGAGGAATGCTTTAACCTTGACACATTCATTTTATGATCACAATGCCCTTCACCTATTGGTCTATTTTTTCCTTTACATATTGCCCTGATCTTGGCAGAAGCTTTTAAAATTACCAGAGAATTTTCTCTCTCTGTTTCTACTATCTTCCCCTAAATGTACTCACTGATCTTTACTAAGACAAAAGCAAACCCTCAAGCTGTTAGTGTGACAATATTTTCTATATGTATTCTAGAAGGCTTCTGAAAAGGACATAAGCACGCTCCTGGTAAAGTGTCAATGCATATAGTATTGATTTCAAAAAAAGAAATTTATTGAAATGAACAGATTTCTAGAAAAAGCACAAAAGAACATGTAGGAAAAATATCCAATGCATTTAGCCATCAACTTATTTGCAGAAAACAAGGGAATCTAGGAAGCCATATGTGAGAAAAATATGCATGACACATTTTATCAGAGTGGTGATTGTGAAAAGGGTATAAAATCTTGTTTTTAAGAATCCATTTGAAATTAACATGGGGAATGTCACTGATGTACTTCAGTCTCAAGTGTACAATTCACTTGTATATTTGTTAATGTAAGATCTTTGTTCTGAGTTAAACATTAATTGTAAAACACTTGACTATGGTATCCCAAAGAAACAACTATTTTTGTTGATAGGTGGAGAAACCTATCCACTGCACACTAATTTATTATAATTATGGAGTTTTACTTTACTTTTTTCTTTATCCAGAAACATTTTTGACTTGTTTTAGATTAAAGTGTATGTCTCCTTAATTATGGCATTTAGTTCCTGGCTTGTAATTGGTATCTGGTACTTCTAACTCCTAGAGCTCTTAGTGTCACTGTTTCAAGGGGGCCTGATGAATTTGCCTGAGGTAAACTAAAATGGAAAGTACCGGCTTTCTTAAATAATTTGAGTTATTTCTTGTGGCTTCCATGATTTAAGATTGTTCCAGCATAGGGGGTGGGAGTGGTGAAAGGTAGTAGAACATATGACTGTCTTGCAATCAGAGGACCCAGATAGGGGCTCTATATTACTGGCAGGTCTGTGAGCCAAAATGTAATCAAATAGGAAGCTGGGTGCCAGTGGTAATTTTTTGAAATGTGCTTTTATGACATCCTCCACAAAGATGAAAGCAGTGTTCTTTAAAACAAACAAATAGCACTGGACTTGAGCTAAAGCTCTGATATGAAATTTATTTATGTTTCACCAGACCCAACTTGAAAGTCATTGTACATGATTTGAAACTTTTAATTGTTCTTGTTGTTTCTCTCTGCAAATAAGGAAATCCTGGCTTTCTGCAAAAAACTCTAGATCCTGGCTATTGGTTTCCTTTCAAGGTTCTGCCACACTAATTGCTTTTTGTTTGATTCTGTGCCCTTCTGAAATTGAAGGTTGCCTCAAGGCAGGGAGAGAAGCGGTGGTGGTGACTTGTGGGTTTGGGGACTGGGGTAACCCACAGCTGTGGCTGTAAGCCAGTCTTATTATCCCACGGCTCTGCTGGGCCATCCGGGGGACCGTTTTACTGCTTCAGATCTGCGCCTATGACTGGAAGGGTTAGAATCTCAAGGTTTTCTCTTTGCATTATTTATCATTTCTGACTGATAACAGTACCACTTTCTTCTAGAAACCAAACACTGGTCATTATGGTTTTGTCTTAATGTGGTATTTGGTATTGTATTTTACTGCTCTTCAACCACAGATTTACAAACTGGGAATATATTAAAGGATATGTATCTTACAGGAAATAGACATTTTACTTCTTTTCAGCAATTATATGACCATATTGCTTCTACACCAACATATCTGTAATATGACTGTGTGATTGCTTCCTTTAGATCTGGCTAACCTGAAGTGGTGGAAGTTGAAGTGACTATACTGGTGTCTGAGAACATGCATGTGTTCGATTAAGACACAGACAATTTCATCAGTTGTGTGACCCGACAGTGTTGTAAATGGGATTTCAAAACCCTAAATAAAAAGTACTAATAAAATGAATTGCTTAGTATCTAGGAAGGTTGATGCTGTGAGGTTTATAGGCATCTTTTCTGAATGAAAACTTTACAGAAAGTGGTAGTGAACAGGGAAGGTCGTGTGATTCAGACCGCCTGGGTTCAAATCCCAGCTCTATCGCTAACCAGTGAGGAAGCTTTATTGAGTCACTTCTTTGTGTGTCTCATTTGTTACCTGAAGGCTGTAATGATACCTGGGTCACAGGGTTATCAACACATGCCTGGTGCTTAGAACAGCACTGGGCACCTGGTGCGGGTGGTGGTTTAGTCAGTATTAACTGATATTATTTTCCTAAAATGTGCTGGGTATATATTTTATTTTGTCCATTAAAAATAATTTAGCCTTTTCCTGCACACTCTGGGTCATCATTAGGGACATCAGTGACTGCACAGTGACATCCTCGTGGGCCCCTAGGTGATCTAAA
This sequence comes from Cynocephalus volans, assembly GCF_027409185.1. Lineage (NCBI taxonomy): Eukaryota > Metazoa > Chordata > Mammalia > Dermoptera > Cynocephalidae > Cynocephalus > Cynocephalus volans. Next base: position 94,681,202 of record NC_084468.1, on the reverse strand, counting down.
CCCCGCCCTCAAGATGGCGCTGTTGTAGCCTGTAGCCATTAGCGGCTTCTGCCTGCTCCTCCCCATCGCCTACTTTGTGAGCGACTAATGGTTTTTTCTTGTCTTCTCCCTCCAAGCTCTCTTTGTTTTCTGCCCTCCCTGCTTTTCCTCCCAAATTAAAACACAAGTCCCCCATGTTTTCCTTTCATTATAGGCGTCCTGCTTACAAGGATCTGAGTCAGTCTTTTTTCCCACCATTTAGTAAGCTCCCAGTCTTGTCCCCTGCTCTCCCCCAGGGCTCTGGGGCACCGCGTACCCTACACAGCTGCAGGTACGTTGTGTATTCCACTCACTGGCATGTGCTCCAGTGGCCCAGTCCCTGGGTTCAAATTCTGGCTTTCCAGTTTGCTGGCCTGTGTGATCGTGAGATTACCCAAACTCTCAAGTTTAAGGCTTAGTGACCTCTTTAACAAAAAAAAAAGATACTGACTTCTCAGGATTATTGTGGGGATTAGATGAAGCAAGTCAAGTGAAATGACTAGCATGCAATAAGTGCTCTATAAAAGTTAGCAGTTGTAATTGTGGCTAAACTGAGAAAGTAATCCATAATTTTCATCTCTACACCTCCCGTATCCTCTGTTGTAGTGGGCGTGGGAAATGCATGAGACTCTAACCATAATCAAGAGAATAGGAGTTTTTGGTGTAATGTTGTGACATTACAAATAAGACAAAGCAGGTAGTTGAAATAACTGTTCTGTTCATTCAGGTTAATACTAAATATAATTGTTTACCTCTTAAAGCAGCATGTTTCATTTTCTGAAAGGCATCTGCTATTTCATTTTATCTTCAAATTAAACTTCAGTTTGACCTGAGTTATCTGAACTGCATGGCTCATGTTCATTAGATAATTGTGGGAACAGACCCAGTGGTTCTAAGTACCATTCTGACTGTACATTTAAATAAAACTATTCCCTGTGTTCTCTACATAATGATATGATCTAAGTAAATGGAGTTTTTGTCTCCAGCCCACTTGGGTCACTAATCTTACGTGACAGAGTTACAGACCTGCAGATATGGAAAGAACCTCAGGGATCTTCTAATTCAACCCCATTATTTTACAGGTGAGGATGAGAATGCCTAAAGAGGTTAAGCCCCTTGTCTAAGTCCACAGAGCTAACTACCAGTCATGGAACCAGAAGAAGACCTTCTATTACCCATTGATTGCTGAGCTAGGATTAGTGAGAGCACAGGTGCTCAGACTTATCCACAAGCATGCTTTCCACTGAACTTTCCAGTTTGATTACAGGTCTTGATAAAAACCATACTTATGAAAAGAGCACTGGATCAGGAATCAGGAAGCCTGGCTTGCCTGACTCTATCCATTCATTATAAGGCTGGGAAATGGAACGACACACTACCCAGTCTTCATCCACAGAAAGGGAGAACGCGATGCCTTGCTCTGCCACCTTCACAGGGTTGCTGGAGGATCAATGAGCTAATAAAGTGCTTTTAAAGAAAGACCAAGTGGACATTTGTAAGAGCAGGGATTTGGAGTCAAAATGCACTGGTCATGAGCCCCAGCTCTGCCACATGTCATTCATGTAACCTTGGTCAATGCAGTTCATCGATGGGGATAAAGCTTATCATCTTATTAAATCTCCTGAAGATTGAATAAAATGGTTCATAAAGTACCTGACACAAAGTAGAGTCTCAATAAATGGTAGCTGTTATTAAATTATTAAAATAGTGTTCAAAAGCAATGCATTGTATTTCTATTATATGGATGTGTGACTTTATCCTGTCTAATGCTTCCGCCATCTTACTAGCTTTCGCTCTATTTTGTGATTTGTGTATATCTTCAGCACTGAGGACCAAATTGCAGTCTATACTAGAGATGTACGATGCATTCATGCTGAACTGAGCTGAGTAAACCCAGAGTGTGCTTATACTTATGAAATAGCTTGTTAGAATCACGAATTTATGGAGAAAAAAAATGGCTGTTTTGAAAATCGATTCTGAATTTATTCAGGTTGTTTTCAAAACAATTAGCTCTCCCACTGAATTCAAACTAAAAATCTAATAACCATGGTGTATGGGGAGATAAGGTCCGAATCACAGACCAAGGGTGGCCTCTGCACATCCCAATGGCCTCGGGCCAGATTGCTCTCTTCACATACAACATGTGCGTATGTATAAAAGTCGCAACGAGCCATGTGTAGGTCACCAAAAAGGCCTCTGTGGCAAGTGTGCTGATTGGGAGAATAAAGTCCCCGTGTAGTTATTTCCCCACACAGCAAAGCATGGGCCCCTGGGGCTCTTTTGCCTTACTCCAATCTTACTCTCCCATTCACGAGGAAGAAGAGGGATGGAAAAATTAAGCTGATGCAAGGTAGTACACTTAAATTCATAAAGTCCTTCATTAGACAGTAAAACTGCAGGGTAGGAGTGATCAAAATAAATTGTATTGTCATAAAGCAATTAAGAGAAAATTAGGCAATCATAAGGTGATAAAAGCCTATTAGTTAAAGGGCCTGAAAATCACAGCAGGTTGTAAAAAATTAAATTCTCACACACAGAAAAAATGCAAATACATGCAATTGTCTCTCCATGGCAAAGAGTCAAATCATTCATGTGTGTGAAAAGTTAAAATAAAAGACTTGAAAAATGTTAAGTGCCATTTTATTTCTCATCACTGCTCAGATTTGAGGATTTCTGCCTTCTAAGTTTTTATACTTTCCTTCACAATAAGTCTTACAGAACAGTTCTGTTCTTTTAAAATAAGATACATCCCTTAAAATGAAATGTAATAGCTTGTGATAGATTTCACATAGATTGCTACTTTTGGAGTCATGGAGGTCATTCTGAAGTTATAGACTTTAGATGTCAAATGAACCTTATTCTAATGCCATTATTAGAAATTAAGAAACTGAGGCCTGGAAAGGTGAAAGCCAAGTTTGCACTTGGCTAATGGGTTAGTTAATGGGAGTGGATCTGATTTTATAGACCAGATCATTTCTGCTCTTTTTCCAGAGAGCTCTTTCCATGAGGCTGCTCTGCTTTTCTATTATATTAGTTCTTAAAAGACTTGGTCTATATCAGGAGTCAGGAAACTTTTTCTGTAAAGAGACAGAAGGAAAATAGTTTTGACTTCATGGGCCATAGGGCCTTCCTTGCAATTACTCAGTTCTGCTGTTATAGTGTAAAAACAGCTGTAGACAGCACATAAAGGAATGAGCATGCCTGCATTCCACTAAATTTTATTTACAAAAACAGGCTGGGGGCCAGATTGGCCTATGGGCAGTAGCTTGCTGACCCCTAGTCTAGATCATTTTTTTTCAGAAATTATTAAAGAAGCTTTAAAATAAGCTAAACCAACATTTCTAGGTATCATAAGGATGTTTGTGATGGGAAGATTGACCAGTTCCCTCGGTCAGGTAAGTATTTTTCCTGAGCACTATTCTGAGGCCATCTTCAGTGAACCCAGCCCCTGGTACTACAAGCAGCAGAAGCTCTCGTCTGAGATTAATCTCACCTCTTTCTTCCCCCATTCAAGGGCAAGCATTAGCACAGTGCAGACTGGTGCCAGTACACAATGACCTTGCAGGTGTCCCAAGACAGTCTTCTCTCGCTTTGTGATCAGTGGCTGATCTGAACTTACGATAGGGATCTCACTACTTTTCTACAACTGAATAACCAACCAATTGTCCTGGCACTTCAGATAATCTGTCTAGTACTGATTAGAAATGCCACATTAATTGTATATGAAATTTCCATATGTACATAAGCCCTTTCCTAAATTTTCACTTCTGTTTCATAAATCTGTTTGTCTATTCCTCCATGAATACATTTTTACTATCTTGTTTCTTCTCCACCAGGGAAGTCTCTATTCAGGTTTTCTTTTAGGTCTTTTAATAAAAATTTACAGTCATCTTCACGTGTCTTGCACATTTTCATAATAGCTTTTACATAAGCTGAATTTCGCTGATTTCTGAAATAGCCAACAGGAATGTATATAGCTGAAGCCTGTGCATTGAAAGCACGAAAGACTGAATTTTAAGCAATTGCTTAGTGTGCACTGTAATTTCTATACTCTCTCTGGTACTAGAAGTGACTGATTGGTATATAATCAAAAAAGAATACAGAGTGGACAGGCCAGGAAGAAGAAAAGGAGCCAGACAATTTTACAAAGGATCTGGATCCACTCCAGGAGAGTCTTGGTGAAGTGTTTCATCAGCACTTTCTGGGAGAGGTCTCAGAAACTGCCCTTGAGGACAAGGATTACAGGAAGACTGGGGCAGGCAGTGTCGTCCCATCAGGTTGCATAAGCGTTTGGTTTTTAGCTGGATGAATTTGATCCTTCTATGTTTCCCTTCTTCCAGATCTCTGCTCCTCCCATTCTGGCTAACTGGCCTCAGCTCTTGCCTCGTGCTTGAGTTTATTCAGCCCCGCTTGCCTTGTTTTAGTCACTTGCTTCTCATTCTTCCAAGATCAGGAGCGTTCAGGGTGGTTTGGCCATAGACTTGCTTCTCATTCTTGCATTCACTTCTGTGCCTGTGTTTATTTGAACTAACATGATGTTCATTTACTATCTGATGCTAGACTCTTGACTTCTCTTGCTTTGCTATCAGAATGAACTCCGTTCAGGCCATTTTTGCCTCTGGTTTCCCACTCCTGGACAATCCCCCTGCTGCTCTGATAACCACCTATTCTCCAGGAGCCTGATGGCCTCCTGGGCAAGACTCCAAGCCAACCCAATGCCTCTATCTTCCCTATAACTCATGACTGTTCTAGTTCACACTGGTAGCTAATTATTCCTAAATTATTCCTATTGCATGTGTGCATGTGTGTGTTTCTACATTAACTGTTTAGAGAGATACCAAAACTGTGTAAAGAGATACCAAATGAATTCCACAGGGTAGGGTCACTTCTCAACTAATCCTCTTGTTTACTTTATAAAGTCCTAGGTTAAATGAACTGCTACAGTTATTATTGAGGAGGCAGTACCTAAACCAGATGGATCCAACCAACATATGGAGTCACTCTCCTGGTGAGCATACTGGCCAAATCAGGTGAGCAGTGCCCCCTACACCAAGGTAGATACTACCTGAATGGGTTATTGTTGATTTTGCCAGTCTCCATGGCAGTTAACATATTATTTGATGTATATTCTAATGTACATACATTCCTTTTGCATAAACTGAGACACATCTATATAAGGAAGTGGCCAATAGTCACAGTAATATCACCAAAAGAATGCTAGCCTGTGTGGATGACCTGAATTCACACACACAGAAGTCTCAACCATGGTCTTGGAATTAGCCTGGTGAACTTTTAAAGGATGGAGGTGCCCATACCCCACTCCAGACCAATTAAAATAGAGTTCCTAAGGGTGGGGGCCTAGCATTGGTATTTTTTTATTTCCCAGGTGATTCCAATGTGCAGCCAAGGTTGAAAACCACTGCTTTAGCAGAACTTTTGGAGGCACAAGCTTTCCTGCTACATACCCTATTGTCACCAAATCCTCTCTCTCCTAAACTTACAGAAGACTTATGAGAGCCCAGTCTGTGATTTAGGTCAGGCAATCTAATTTAGTATTCAAAATTTGGATTTATTTTTGTCCTTTCTCTGTTGCTTAATCCTCTGAACTCAGAAAGCTATGTATCAGAGAGAATTATTTATAATTTTTAAAAGGACCACATCAATGCCCAGATCCCATGGGTTTGTCTCCACAGGGAAATGGCTGTGGTATTTTTGAAGAGCCTGGTAGGAATTTCAGCAGAATGAAAAGTCCATTGAATGTCAGTGGAATCAAAGCAAGTCCACAGTGGAATGCTATTGTTGAAACAACATGGTATCTGTCAGTCGTTCCAGATGCAAACAACAGGACTCACTATAGCTAGTCTAAGCAGAAAATGGATTTATTAAGGGATAGAGTGCAGCTAGGAGGAGTGCCCAGACCCTGACATGGGATTTCTTCTATCAAGCCCTGGCTGCTGCCATTGTTCACACCAAGGACTTGGAGCTGGATTCTTTAGCACCTAGGCCTATCCAGCAGAGGCTTTCATTACCAACTTTGTTGAATCATGTCCTTTCTCAAGTTGATTTTTCTATGTGAAAATCTCACCAATGCATACATTGTGCAAGATTTTGCCTGTGCCCAGCTGCAAAGATTGCTAGAAAACAGTACTTTTTTTCAGTACTGAGAAGTAAGACACATTATGAGAAATTCCTAAAACATAGGAAGTTTGTTTAAAAGATCTAGTGCCACCTCAAAGAATGACAAACACTCTTTTTGTGCTTTCCTTTTTCTTATTAGAGGTACCCTGTGTGCACCTACTCCTAATAAAACTTTACTGGGAAAGATCTGATATCCATCATCTGTATGTCTATGTGAATTTAAGACTCTGGCATTATGGCTCCCTTGGAACACGTGCATGTTGTCTCATCTCTAATGGAGTGGAAGAAAGGCTTTATTCTTTGCTAGACATTCTTGTGGAGTTGATGGAGAGAGGGCTGTAAATGAGTGTGCAAAGAGGATGAGAAGACCCCCACTCTTAACTCTTTCCAAAAAATCAGCCCTGGAAGAGCTCCCTGAAACGCCACCTAATGTCATTTACACTCAAGGTGCCCATAAAGTCTAGAGTTGGACTTCACAATTAAGAAAGTTTATAGAGTATTTGAAGCAAATTTTGAAAGAGCTACATTAAAATACTAATAGAAGATTGGAGCTATCAGGAAATGCTGGTAAGAGAATGCTAAGAAAATATGAGAGTACTTCAGAAAGTTCATGAAAAGATTCATATTACCTTTGAATTCTATTTTTCCATGATCTTTTTGAAGTACCCTCGTAAGAAAAAATTTCAAAAATACAATAGATTTTATGGAGAAGCTGATACTCTCTCTACCAGGGACAGACAAAGGGAGTGTTTTTTTTGCTATCGAATAATAGGAGGGTTTTTTTTTTTTTAGACCAAAGGAACAGCTTCCCCACAGGATTGCCCTCAGGACCCTCAGTAATTCCCTTGGCCCTTCAGCAGAGGCAATTCTCATCTAAGGTAGAAGTTTCTAGAGGGACTTGCCTAGAGGCAGTATAATGACCCAAATAATCTCTTCAAACTCCTTGCAGATTTTGATGCTGTGAAAAAGCTTTTTCCTCATCCTCCAGTGGAAACCAAATTAGTGTCGTCAAGTACACTGGTTAAGTTGGTAGAGTCAAACAAAGCCTCCAGGTATTTAGTGGAATAAGGAAGCAGATATGCATCTGAGAACCTGTCTGCCCGGAGATCTAGCCCTGGCCTCTCCTCCTAGCACAAGCTGTTTGATTCTATCTTGTCCCCACCCCTCCTACTCAGAGTAGCCCTTTGCTTCTTGAAAAAAAGTAGAAAGTCTGAAACACAGACTTCAAAGACAAAGGGAATTCTATTTTAACATTATGATTTCATTAAACTGTTACCAATCATGAAAGGTCATCAGTAAAGAACAAACAAGATAAGCATTGGTCTGGATGTCCCCCAGGAAGGCGGAGAGAGGAGTGGCTTCAGAGGAAAGCACAGCACGGTTAAATGTGTGCTGGCTGCTGACGGTGCGTATTCAATTCTGTTTGCACACAGGAGGGAGCAGTTTTCTGTTCCAAGCATTTGGTTGGTGTTGGTCCAGTTTCAACGAGGGAGAAAAGTCGTACATGGGAACACTTGTACCTTGTTATCAAGCTAAGTAAAGATGTTACGGTTTCTTTCTTTTCTTTTTCTTTTTTTTTTTTATATAAGACTTTATTTTTTTAGAGCAGTTTTAGATACACAGTAAAGAGGAAGATACAGAGATTTCCCGCATACACCCTACCCCTACACATGCATATCCCCCATTCTCAACTTCCCCCACCACAGCGGAACATTTGTAACAATTGATGAACCCACATGGACACATCATAACTGCCAAAAGTTCAGAATTTACATTAGGGTTCATTCTTGGTGTTGTACATTGGAGTTTAGACAAATGTATAATGACACGTATCCACCATTATAGTATCATATAGAGTATTTTCATTGTCCCCCAAATCATCCACGCTCTGTGTATTCATCACCACCTCCCATCCCCATGACAACCACTGATCTGTCTCCATAGTTTTGGCTTTTCCAGAATGTAATTTAGTTGGAATCATACCGTATGTAGTCTTTTCAGATTGGCTTCTTTCATTAGTAATATGGATTTAAGTTTCCTCTATCTCTTTTTATGTCTTGATAGCGTAATTCTTTTTTTTTTTTTGCAGCTGGCCAGTATGGGGAACCAAACCCTTGACCTTGGTGTTACAAGGCTGCACTCTAACCAACTGAGCTAACCGGCCAGCCCCATGATAGCTTAATTCTTTTTAGCACTGAATAATATTCCATTTTCTGGATGTACCATTTTTTAACCATTCACCTGCTGAAGAATATCTTGGTGCTTCCAAGTTTTGGCGATTATGAATAAAGCTGCTATAAACATCTATTTGTAGGTTTTTGGGTGGACATAAGTTTTCAGCTTCTTTGGGTAAATACCAAGGAGCGTAATTGTTGGATCGTACAGTAAGAGTTATATTAAGTTTTGTTAGAAACTGTCGAACTGTCTTCCAAAGTGGTTGTATCATTTTGCATTCTCACCAGCAATTAATGAGAGTTTCTATTGCTACACATTGTCGTCAGCATTCGATGTTGTCAGTGTTCTGGGTTTTAGCCTTTCTAGTGTGTAGTGGTATCTCACTGTTGATTGAATTTGTGTTTCCCTAATGATATATGATGTGGAGCATCTTTTCATAAACTTATTTGGCATCTATATATCTTCTCTGGTGAGGTGTCTTTTAAGGTCTTTGGCCCATTTTTTAACTAGATTATTCGTTTTCTCATTGTTGAGTTTTAAGAGTTCTTTGTATATTTTGGATAACAGTCTTCTAACAGACGTGTCTCTTGCAAATATTCTCTCCCAGTGTTTGGCTTGTCTTCTTATTCTCTTGACATTGCCTTTTGTGGAGCAGAAGTTTTTAATTTTAATGAAGTCTAGCTTATAAATTATTTCTTTCATGGATAGTCCCTTTGGTGTTTTATCTAAAAAGCCATCACCATACCAAAAGCCATCTAGGTTTTCTTCTATGTTATCTCCAAGGAGTTTTATAGTTTTGCTTTACATTTAGGTCTATGATCAATTTTGAGTTAATTTTTGTGAAGGGTGTAAGGTCTATGTCTAGACCTTTTTTTTTTTACACAAGTGAAAGTCGTTGTTTCAGCACCATTTGCTGAAAAGATTATCTTTTTCTCCATTTCCTCCATTGTATTGCCTTAGCTCCTTTGTTAAAGATCAGTTGACTATATTCATGTGGGTCTATTTCTGAGCTCTCTATTGTGTTTCACTGATCTATTTTTCTATTCTTTTGAGAATAGTACATTGCCTTGATTACTGTAACTTTATAGTATGTCTGAAGTTAGACAATGTCAGTCTTTCAACTTTATTTTTTGTGCAATATCATGTAAGCTATTCTGGGTCTTTTGTCTCTTCATATAAACCTTAGAATCAGTTTGTCAACATCCACAAAATAACTTGATGGAATTTTGATTGTATGCTTTTTCTTTTTCTTTTTCTTTTTTTCCTTGTCTTATTGCCTTAGCTAGGACTTCTAATACCTTATTGAGGGGAGTGGTAAGAGGGAACATCCTTGCCTTGTTCCCTATCTTAGTGGGAAGCTTTGAGTTTCTCACCATTAAGTATGATGTTAGCTGTAGGTTTCTTGTAGCTATTCTCTATCAAATTGAGGAAGTTTCCCTCTATTCCTAGTTTACTGAGAGTTTTTAATTATGAATGGGTGTTGAATTTGGTCAAATGTTTTTTGGCATCTATTGATATGATCGCGTGGTTTTTCTTTATTAGCCTCTTGATGTGATGGATTTCATCAATTGATTTCAAATGTGGAAGCAGCCTTGCACACCTGGGATAAATTCCACTTGATCATGATGTACCTTTTTTTAAATACATTGCTGGATTTGATTTGCTAATATTTTGTTGAGGATTTTTACATCGATGTTCCCAAGAAATATTGATCTATAACTTTCTTTTCTTGCAATGTTGTTGTCTGGTTTTGGTATTAAGGTCTCAAAGGCCTCATAGAATAAGTTAGGAAGTATTCTCCCTACTTCGATTTCCTGAAAGAAATTGTAGAGAATTGGTATAATTTCTTCCTTAAGTGTTTGGTAGAATGCACAGGTGAATCAATCTGGGCCTGGTGCTTTGTGTTTTAGAAGTATTTTATTTTATTTTATTTTATTCATTTCATTTCATTATTTTATTTTATTTTATTGCAGTATGGGTATCTGAACCCTTGACCTTGGTGTTATCAGCTCCATGCTTTCACAAGTGACTAACTGGACAGCTCTCAATTCTTAAACTAGATATAGGCCTATTCAGATTGTCTCTTCTTGTGTGAGTTTTGGCAGGTTGTGTCTTTCAAGGAATTGGTCTCTTTTATCTAAGCTATGAAATTTGTGGGCATAGAGTTGTTCATGGTACCCATTACCATCTTTTATTTCTGATTTAGTAATTTGTGTCTTCTCTATTATTTTCTTAGTTAGCCTGACTAGAGGCTTGTTGGTTTTATTGATCTTTTCAAAGAACCATTTGGTTTTAATGATTCTATTAATTTCGATTTCACTGACTTCTACTCTTTTATTATCTCTTTTTTCTTCTTCATTTGGGCTTAATTTGCTTTTTTTTTTTTTTTTTTTTTTTAGTTTTCTAAGGAAGAAATGTATATTATTGACTTTAGATTGTGTAGTGGATTGAATTATGTTCCCCCCAAACTCCCTGAAGCTTGAATTGTGTCCCCCAAGTTTTAAGTATTAGAAATAGCCTCCACTGTGACTGTTAAGAAGATGGGAAATCCTATTATGGTAATTGAAAGGTGGAGCCTTGAAGAGCTGATTAGATTGTAGGAATATTCTGTAGTGAACAGATTAAAAATGGTGGTCAGGGGCATGGTTCTGAGAGCTTTAAAAGAAGAGAGAGGAAAGTCTCTCTCTCTCTCTCTCTCTCTCTGCTCTCTCTGCTTCCACCATCTTGCATGTGTGACCCCTGGATCACTGTTGCCACCACCAGATGGTCTTTGAACTTCCCAGCCTCAGAAACTGTAAGCAATAAATTTAATTTTCTTTATAAATTACCCAGTCTCAGGTATTCTGTTATAGCAACACAAAAGAGACAAATACAGATTGTTTCTTCTTTTCCAATATATGCATCCAATGCTACCAATTTCTGATTAAGCATTGTTTTTGCTATATCCCACAAGTTTTGATAAGTTGCACTTTCATTTTTATTTAATTCAAAATATTTTTTAATAACTCTTTACTCTTTGACCCACATGTTATTTAGAAGTGTGTTATTTAATCTCCACTTATATGGGGATTTTTCCAGTTATATTTCTGTTATTCATTTCTAGTTGAATTCCACTGTGGTCTGAGAGCAGGCATTTTGAATTTGTTAAGGTGTGTTGCATGGTCCAGAATGTGGTCTATGCTGGTGAATGTTCTATGTGAGCTTGAGAAGAATGTGTATCCCACTGTTGTTGGATGAAGTAGTCTATAGAGGTCAATTCTGTCACTGTTTCTTGAACTTCCAAGTTTCATTCTGTTCTTGGCTATGCATCCTTCAGTGGGAGCCTGTCATAGATGCCAGTGGTCAAAGTGAAAAACAGGGGGTCCAAACAAACATTTCAAAGATGCGCTCATTTCTACTCACAGTTTTGAGAAATAAGTGAATGGAAACAAAGATATCTTGATATTAACATCCAGCATTTATTTAATTATGAGGCATGGTAAACACATTATCTCAATTTTATCTTCAAAAAATGCCTATGAAGTACCTATTATTGAAGAATATGAGGCTCAGAGGTGTTAGGGAATTTGCTCATAGCTAAAAACAGGATTTACCCATAATCTTTCCATTTAGCTGTGCTCTAACCTTTGTCAGACTTTTCTGTAATCAGCAGCAGCTGTTGGGTGTTATAAGGGGCACTGTCAGTGCCCTGCCATATCCTCTCACCCTTACCACGTTTAATGTATGCTGTCCAACTTCTAACTGCCAGCACTGGCAAGTTCTTTGCCTGAAGACTTTCTCTGGCTGAACTTGGAGCCCATTCTGCTCCAGCAGCAGATCAAAAGTATCCATGCATGAGTGTTCCACTCCCCCAAGCAGTTAGTTGTCAACCACTGACCAAGAGGAGCTGGTACGGAAATATCTCAGCTCCCTCGTTCTTCAGGTGGGATAACTCTAAGGCACGTGCTCTATACTGGCTCTGGGATCCCCAGCAAGAGTAGGCTTTAGTTGTCCACAATGGTCACTTGCTTGATAACAAACGCTTGATTGGCTATTTCCTTTCCTTTCTCACTTCCCCATTGGTATTTTCTAACATTGCCATTCAAATAAACCACTTGCACTTGGATTCTTGTCTCAGATTAACTTCCAGAGGAACACAAACCAAGGTAGTTATATTTGTTCCTTGCTACTAATAAATGGAGATTGGGGCTGAGGTAAGTAAGATGGATTGATTGCAAGATGGCTCCAATTCTCCACCTCTCTATATTGATATCTTTTGTGAGGCGAGTTTGCAGCTTCTCCCATCAAGAGACAGAGTGTATTTCTCCACTCCTTGTATCTATGTTGGCCTTGAAACTTGCTTTGGCCAATAGAATGCGGCAGAAGTGTCAGTTTGCCACTTTTGAGCCTAGGCTTCATGAACCTTTGTGTGCTTCTGCTCTCTCTCTCTCTCTCTCTCACACACACACACACACACACACACACACACCAATATCTGTATATTTGCCAACATCTATATATTCTCAAATATGTATGTATTTGTTTCCTAGAATACAACTCCTAAAATCCTTGAAATTTCTGAAGTAATGGTGTCCTTTGCTATGCTAACGAGCTGATTGATTGATCACTAGAAAACCAAGGCAGGATTAGGGGGTTGGGACCTTTCAGCGCCATCCTGCAACCTCCAGGGAGAGGAAAAGGGCTGAGGGTGAAGTTGATCACCAATGGCCAATGATTTAACCAATCACTCCTGTGTAATGAAGCCTCCCATAAAAAACCCGAAAGGACAGGGTTCAGAAAGCTTCCGCCTAGCTGAACAGTGGCGGTTCCTGGAGGGTGTTGCCCGAGAAGAGCATGGAAGCTCTGCACTCCTTCCCCCACACCTCACCCTGTGCAATTCTTCATATGTATCCTTCGTAAGATCCTTGATCGTAAACCAGTAAATGTAGCTAAGTATTCCCCTGAGTCCTCTGAGCCGCTCCAGAAAATTATTCAAACCCAAGGAGGGGATGAGGGGAACCCCAATTTATAGCCAGTCAGTCAGAAGCACAGGTAAAACAACCTGGAGCTTGCAATTGGCATCAAAAGTGGGGGTAGTCTTGCGGGCTGAGCTCTCCACTTGTGGAATCTGATGCTATCTCCAGATAGACAGAATCAGAATTGAATTGGAGGACACCCAGCTAGTGTTTGCTGCAGAACTGATTGCTTGCCTGCTGGTGGGGAGAAACCCCCACACCACTGGTATCAGAAGTGTGTTGTGAGAGCATAGTGGGAGAGACTGAGCTTGTTTTCCCCTATATTCACAGTTACTACCATAAAACCAAGTCTAGGCTAGTTGCTGGAGGATAAGGAAATCCATGGAGCAGCTCCTCAGAGGCTGAAGCCATCTGAGACCAGCCAGCACATTACTGACTCACCAGCTGACCACAGATACATGAGTGAATCCAGTCACTCTCAGCCAAGTCCAGTCCAGATCAGCAAACTCAGAGACTTGTGAGCAAAAATAAATGTGTATACTTGTAAGCCACTGCTCTTTGCTATGCAGTACTTTTTTTTTTTTTTTTAAGATGACCGGTAAGGGGATCTTAACCCTTGACTTGGTGTTGTCAGCACCACGCTCTCCCAAGTGAGCCACAGGCTGGCCCTTATGCAGCACTTTTGAGGCAATAGATAACTGATGCAGTTACTGTGACCTCTGTTGATTTTTCTTCTTTCTACTTCCTTCCTTTTGTGAAACTTTCTATGTATACAGTCACTTTCCTATTCCTCTCTGCTAGTGTTTGTAAATATATTAATATTTCCTTCTCATCTCTGATCAAGCTGGAACTGCTCAGCAATGTGTAGTAGACTCTGCCTTTAATTTTACTGTGACCTAAAATTCTAGAGAATCTTTTTAGACCTTTCCTTCAGTTACTCTGCATTTTGTAGGTTGAGTAGCTAGTATATTTTTATTTAACATGCTTGTAATATAAGGAATCATCTAAAGAGGGAGTGGAGGACTGAGGGACATAGGGACCCTCAGATGACACAATGGGAAATTTTCTCTCCAGAAAAATTTTTTAACAACAGCAAAGAGAAGATGGGAAACAGGACAACGAGTTTATTTCTTCATTCTGTAAACAATTAGCCCCTACTACATGCCAGGTACTATGTTAGGTGCAAGGATGTATAAGAACATGGTCCCTGTCCTTGAAGAATTAAGGTTCTAGTAGAGGATTGTGCTAGAGAAAAAAAAAAAAAAAAAAAAAGTTAGGTAATTCTCTATGCTCTGGAAGCTTAAGAGAGCATTTTTGATAAACATGAGTTTTTTAGGTGGGGATGAGGTTAGACAGCTGAGAGAGTTCCTCTGTGCCTGTGGCTCTCAGAAGGCAGCATGAAGGAGATCAAAAGCCCAAGGACCTGGCCCCAGTGGAGAGAAAGGAGAGTTTGACAGAGAACAGATTGAGAGGGAATTCACCACCACTAGCAAGCATCAGTGCATGCAGTGGGGTCCTGAGGTCTGGGAGGCTGAAGATGGTGAAGAGCATCCCAAGTGCTCTCGTGCCTGCTCAGAAGGCTTCTGTGGTTGCTGGAGGACATGGATTTCATGGTCACTCAGTAGTTCACAGATGGCAATGAATGTGTCATTTGGCATTTCTGTTAATTAAACTTTTTAATAAAACATTGGGTTAAGAGTGCTTATCTCATATTTCAGACATTCCCAGGAGTGCTTTAGAAAGGGGACCAGCGTAGGAAAAATATGCCATTTGGCAACATTCCATGAAAATAATTACCATGAAGAAGTCATGAAAATTTGCACAGAAGGGCTTGCTACAAAAATGTGAATCAGTTTGGAAGATAATTTACCTAGTTTTGCCAGGTTCTCATTATTTCCAGTTCCTCACCTCCCACACAGAAGCTTATGAAAGATTCAACCACTTTGCCTTCTCAAGATTCCAACAACATGAAATTATCTCTTAAAATCTGACTTCCTTCCAAGTCCCCATGGAGGTCTAGATGCTAACACCATGACATGGAACCATGTGTTTTTCTTTGCTCTTTCAAACAGAGTCACTAACATGAAACATTCTATGGAAGTTCTCAATTTTCTCTCTGTGTCATCTGAGACAGAAAATAGTGGCACCATGTCAGCCACTTGAGTTTCAGCTCCTTGTGGGCAAGGAGTTTACCCGGTGCCCATTGCATTCATTCAACAAAAGAATAAAAGGATTATATACCATCCCACACCCAATAATAACAAAGCCAATTAAAAACAAAACCAGGACAAAAAATAGTACTTCCTCTTTGGGGAAATGAAGAAATAATGCATTTCTCAATACAGGTTGAACATCTTTAAAGCGAAAATCCAAAATCCGAAATGCTCCCAAATCCAAAATATTTTGAGCACTGACATGAAGCCGAAAGGAAATGCTAATTGGAGTATGTAGGGTTTGGGATTTTTGGATTAGGGATGCTCAACTGGTATGTATTCTGCAAATATTCCAAAATTCAAAAAAATCCAAAATCCAAAACACCTCTGGTCCCAAGCACTTTAGATAAGGGATACCCAACCTGTAAGTGAATTAGGGATACCTATACAAAGAGCATGTCTATGTGACCCAGAGTGTAAAGGGGCCTTAGAACAGGCCAGGACAAATGTCCCAGGTCTCATAATTGGAAAGTCTGTGGGCAGCTGCCTATAACTCTTATCTGAATCACATTCTGCCTGTTTGCCCATATTCAGAAGAACCACATATGGCCATGATAGTTGTAGTGGATTGAATTATGTCCCCCCAAAACTTACTGAAGCTTAAATTGTGTCCCCAATGTTTTATGTATTAGAAACTTAGCCCCCACTGTGACTGTTAGGAGCGTGGGAAATCCTATTATGGTAATTGAAAGGTGGAACCTTGAAGAGGTTGTTGGATTGTAGGACCGTGCAGTAGAGAATGGATTAAAAATGGTGGTCAGGGTGTGGTTCTGAGGGCTTTAAAAAGAAGGGAGTCTGTCTTTCACTCTCTTTGCTCTCTCTGCTTCCACCATCTTGCAATGTGAAGCCTTTGTGTCACTGTCACCACCACCAGATGAACTTTGGACTTCCCAGCTTCAGAAACGGTGAGCAATAAATGTCGTTTCTCTTTATAAATCACCCTGTCTCAGGTATTTTGTTATAAGCAACAAAAATGGACTAATACAATGGTGAAGAGAGAAGATGGTCCCTCTCTCTGCTAGGCCTGAGCCAATGGGATCTTGAATAACAGAGGACTGGTGGGTGGTACATTGAGAGAGAGCACTGGTCATAAAAAGAAGGATGGGTCAAGCTTGCTTTTATTGGTGGTCTTTTGTCTTGGTTCTCTGATTTCATAAACACTTCTTGAAATAAATACATTATTTTTGTTGCTATTCTTCAGATTTAATTTGGCTCTAGGTGTCTGTGAAAGGTTTGGGACTGGCTGCTTTGCAAGTCAGCCACCCCTGGTAAAGCATTCAGTAAGGCCCACCCAAGTACCAAGTTTGTGACTCCAGTCATCCCAAACAGTTGTTAGCCATGCATCAACACACAGAGGAAAATCATTTGGGTAAATGATTCAATGAAATTGAAGCCCGTGGCTACAATTTTCTGAGTTTCTTCTATAGAAGACAAACATGTAGCTTTGGTATTTGACAAGCATCAAAAGCATTTGGCTTATTTTTAACTTTGTTCTTATGAGCTTCCTTCTTCCAAAAAGAATCACTTGAAGTGAAAGGATGGATTGAGGCACTTGGGCAGTACTCTGGGAGTATAGCTCTTGCTTTGCTCGACTAAGGAATGGAATTAGTGGTCATCAGCACATGTGACCCTGTGTCGGGGGTTATCAGTCCTAAATGATAGTCTCAGAGTTGGAAAGGACCCTGACACGTTTAGAATGTTACCACTCAGTCTGTACTTGTGTCCCCACGATGACATATTGTGCATCTCTGTCCCTGTTCCCCTATGATGTTCTATCCCTTAGAACAGAGATTGCAATCTGGCAGCCCGTAGAAGAGTTGTTTGGCTTGCTTAGAGTTTCAGTGTTTGGGTTTTTTAAAAAAATTAGCTGTTAACATTTGAAAATTGGGAGAGTCCTCGTAGATTCTTAGAACTCTGGCTTCTGCTGAAAAACAGTGAACAACATTGGTGCTGTGTTCTTGATGGCAACAATAGCCTGGAGCATGGTAGCCTCTCCTCCACTGAGATAAAGCACATGCTTTCCAGTTCACCAGCTTCCATACAGACTGCTTTTCACTCGTTACATTGCTTCTGTATCTGCCTTTGAGTATCTGACTTCTGTCCCAGCACCCCTATTCACTGGCTTGACATCCTAAGAAACCAACTCTAATCAATATGTGTCCATGGTTTTTTAAAATTAGTATATTCATTGTTACAAATCATACTTATTCTTTATGCACCTTATCCAATCTCTCCCCTTGCCCCTCCTCTTCCTCTTCCACCCTTCCCCCTCTCCTACCCCTCCCCTTCCCTACCCCCTTTTCCTCCCCCTCCCCCCCTCTAATAACCATACATTTGTTCTCTCCATCTGATAGACTAACTGTTCCTCTGTTGGTTTGTTGCCTAGATGATCTGTCCTGTACTGAGACAGGTATGATCAAGTCCTCCCCTATTAGAATAAATCAGATGCTTTTTCTATTACTCTGGAGTGAGCTTTCTGGTGGAGAGAGGACCTCTACATTTTTTTTGTCTCTGCTGGTGCCTCTTCTTGTGTCAATGAAGTTGAGATTGAGAGTCTGGTGTGCCATCTGCATGGTGGCTGTGAATGCTGCTATAGAGACTAGCCACTTTTGTAGCAGCTGTGGCAATTGTGGTGGCTATGGAGGGCTACCCATGTGAAAATGGTGTTTTTTGTTTGCTCTTTACCTGGTTGTGGCTGGGTTTGTCTTCCCCTGGCTCCTTGCCTCATTATAAGATGTTGTTGTGAAGTAGTTGCGGGGGAGAGGAGAAGGGAAGAGGGAGGGGAAATAGGGTGGGAAGAGGGGGAAGGAGGGGCAGCATGATCGAGGCCCATGGCCCCCCCCATTCTGGCAGGGGAGACCAGGGAGCTTCCAGCAGTGGCTGGGTCATTGCTGGGTTGGATGCAGATGTCAGGGGAGCCCAGGGCACTTCCTGTGGCAGCTCAGTGGTCACCACTAGGCTGGTTGCTGATGTTGGGGGGCAGGGCTGAGGCCCTCAGCCCCCCACCACCCATCTTGGGACCCAGGGCACTTCTTGCAGCAGTTTGGTGGTTGTCGCTGGGCTGGTTGCAGATGTCAGGGGGCATGGCAGAGGCCCTTGGCCACCCCCCTTCCCTGGCTTGGGAGCCCTGGGGACTTCTAGTCCTTCTAGGTTTTATAGTGTTCTTTGGTGGTGTGAGACCTTTACTAGTTAATATCAAACTTTGTTTCTGATCTGTGGGTATTTTGTTTTTTCTTTCAGTTCTGTGTTGGATTATTTTCTTCCTACCACTTAAACTCTGCCCTGGAACTAATTTGTTGTCCTTTGGTTACTTCTAAAATGGCGGGAACTTCCTGTGGGAACCAGCACTTGAGCCCTGTGGTTGAGCTAAATTGCTGCTTTGCTGGTAAGTCCCTGGGGAAGGCTTTTTGTGCAGCTCAGGTTTTAGTTGTTGACCTCGTAAGCTCTTCTGGGTCTTGTGAGGTCTAGTACACCAGTGTGGAAACTCTGGTCTGGGCCTGAGTCTTTTCATCAAACTGCACCCCTTGCAGATCTGTATTTCTGACCAGTCTCCACCGAGTGGGCCTGTCCTGATTGGGGGACAGATCAGCTGTCCATGCTGTGCCCCAGTGTTCCCCTGGTGGGCCTGTCTCCCCACCTCCTGCACTCCAAGCAATTCTCATGGGGCGGGCTGTGTGCCGGTCCCTTGTGATGACTCATCAGCCTCTGAGTGGCTCCTTTTTTCAGTTCTCTGTGTCCCCTCACTCCTATGGGGGTTCACAAGAACCCTGTTAGTGGTCTTGCTGGCCTGGGGGCCAAGGCCTTTTTCTCCCCTACTGCCTTTAAGCAACTTCATACAAAGGGCACAGCTGCAACTCCTGCCAACTCTTGCTCCATGCACTCACCAGGGCCAGCCTTAAAGCAGCCAGGGCTCAAATGGTAGGAGCGGTCCTTTCTTTTTCTCATCGTGGCTTTTCCTGCCTTCATGAACTCTGGAGGTCTCTTCTCCTCTTCCTCTGAGCTCTAGTGATCCCAGCTTGGCTTTTGTTGCTTTTCAATAGTTGTAAATTGGTTGATTTGTGGGAGAGAGTGACACTGGGGACTGTCTATCCCACCATCTTGACCAGAAGTCCTGTCCGTGTTTTTAAAAAGAACACACGTAATTTCTCTAGTTATAGTCTTCCTGCTATGCTTCATGTTTTCTTCACGTTAATTTTCTTCTAATTTGTGTCTCCACAATCTATTGATATCTAGTCCATTTACCGTTTGAGGTCTACTGTTTTTTAATAAGCCCTTTAGAGGTGGGGCAAGAACAAGGAAAGAATATGGCTTCTGCATTGAAGGAGTTAATAGTTCATATAAGTAAAGTAGAAAAATAGACAGTCGAGGCAGATCACATGAGGTAATAAATAGGTGAGGAAGGTGCTGTTGCCCAGCTGTGGAAACCTGCCCATGTGCGAAGAGGTTCGCTTTACTTCCATTGGCTAGCTGGATCTACCTGTGCTGGGAGAACAGCTGAGGGCCTTTCCCACATTCTGTGCTGTTACAGCCGACTTGGGAGAAGCAGAATTACATGGGAACTGAGTCTGATAACTTTCTCTGAATTTTAATGTCATCGAAGAAAGCTTCTTAAAGCAAAGCTCCTATGCTTCTTCTGGAGTCACTTATTGTGTATTGTGCTTAGCTCAAATTGTGGGAAAGCTAACGTTGCCTTTACATTCATATTCAAAATATATTGGCATTATGATTGCTTTCGGGTGGGCTACATATCTCCTCAAACTTGGACAGGGCCCACCCGGCTGTTAGGAGAGAGATTTTGTTACTTCTAAATGATCAGATTTTCACTTAAACATTAATAATAGGACTCCATTCAACAAGTACCTCTCAGGAAATTTAAATTTTATTAAATATTTATGTGTGTGCATGTGTACGTATATATATACACACACACACACATATATATACACACACACACACACACACACACATAAATATACAGAGAAAGAGAAAGAGAAACAGGAAAATTGTAACTGTAGAAAAGGTTACTTTAAAATCATTTGAAATAGACGTTTGTCTATCCCAGCAGGCAGCACTGAGTGTACATTTGACCATCTCACTGAGAATTTCCATAAAGTGGAAGAAGCTGGTCTTTCCCACTGGGTCTCACTGGGCTCCCCAGCTGTTTAACATCAACAGATACTGGCATGCAGTGCCTGCACTTACTGGGCAAGTCCATTATTAGTTAGGAAAAGGGGAATTGTTTCAAGTAAAATAAAGAATAACCCAAATCTTTAACCCAATCCAAGCTCTACTCCAATTTCTTAATGTTTAATCTATTTAGTTAACGTTTTAACTGTGGCTTTTTCAAACCTTAACCCTGTTAAAGGGTGACTTAGGATTGGCAACGAATCATATAACACAAAAACACTTTCCCTGATGCTATTTCTAGCCTAGTTGGAAACTAGAAGCTTTAGAAATATACCAAGACTACCTAATTTTGTAGATCTTTAGCCCAGTATTGAGGCCTGTGGGTTTGGATAAAGGTCAGAGAAGCTTGTGGTAACATCTCAAGACATACATTTTCTTATAAAAATAATACGAGAGAAAGAGAGAAGTGGGAGTGTAAGTGAATTTTTTTTTAAAGGTGATTACAGTTGTTATTTATAAGTTCAAATGGTTTTAGTTCTCATCCAAAGTAGCATATTAACTGAAAGTGAAACAATGCAATTTCCCTTAGACTTGCGAAGAGGTAAGTGGAGTTACTCAAGTTCAATCTATGTAGTCAAGGGATAGACACTCAAGTCCACCCCAACTGTGGTCATTCAGAGAATTCCCAAGAAGGGCAAGGTGAAGGAGAGCACCATGGAACTGGATCATGGAAAAGAGGCTTGGAAAATTTACCTAGAATTCATTGAACCATTCCTTGAACTGGTATAGGCTTCTGTAGAAAGAAAGACCAAGACCTAGAGACCTGACTCAATACAGGGATATTCAGACAGAGCCTCTGCTGGTAAAATAAAACACCCTTGTATGGGTGCCTTTCACTTTACAAAATGTACTTATTTCTAAGAACTCACATATAAATAAAATTTGGGGAAAGTGATTCCTTTTGGAGAAACAACTGAAATAATCTTTCATGGTTATTTTGCAAAGATTTCTTTGTAACACAAAAAATCATTTGTTAATTTAGTTATCTTGTCAGTTTGAATTTTCTGATGATGAGATTTCTTAAAGAGGGCACAATTCTTATTTATGTATCCAGCTGAGCCACTTGAAGGGCAAAGTTTATGTCTTGGTTAATTTATTATTGTTTATCTGTTTTTTGAAGATATTATTTCTACACTAGTTATAAAACTCATGTAAGGGCTGCTCACTGTTCATTTGGCATCATAGCTGATGTGTAAATAAGTTTATCTTTTATTTTTAAGACTTTACTTTGTAAAGAAGATATAACAACCACAATTACTTGAAGTTGATACGACAAGCAAACAGAAAGGACATTGTTGAGGGGGAGGGAGGAGAGGGAGGAGGGAGGGAGGTTTTGGTAAGG
The DNA here is from genome assembly GCF_027409185.1 of Cynocephalus volans. NCBI lineage: Eukaryota > Metazoa > Chordata > Mammalia > Dermoptera > Cynocephalidae > Cynocephalus > Cynocephalus volans. The sequence continues at coordinate 94,659,174 of NC_084468.1, read as the reverse complement.
GGCAACAATAATCAACCACAATGTATATCGACAAAATAAAAGTTTAAAAAAAAAAAAAAAAGACTTTACTTTGTGGAGTATGTCCTCCAGATAGGAGGACAAGCACTTAAATTAGCCTTTTGTCTAATTACCGAGTCATAGGGAGAAGTGTGTGTGTGTGTGTGTGTGTGTGTGTGTGTAGTGTGTGGAAAGGTTATTCTCTGGCCCAAATAGAAGACATTAAGGGCAGGGAGGACTGGGAAGGCACTGACATAATTAATAAACATGTTTTAAGAACTTGTTGTGACAGACAAAGTCTGCCTTCCTGGGAGACATGTGAAACCCACTCCTCTAAGCATTTCCTTTGGAATTGCACCACAAGGCTCTTTTTATTTGTTTTCAGCCACAGCTGTTGACCCAAGGAGATGGTGTGAATTGTTGTCTTTCCTGCTGCAAAACTCATTTGGCTGCTCAGCTGAAGCCATCCTTCAGGACTGGGCATCTGAGGATATGTGTAGTCAGGAAGGCATTTGAGATGTCAGCCTCCCCACGGCCAGGTGCCTCAGAATTAAGGAGAAGTTCCCAATTTATTTCCCCCAAGAATGTGCCACAGCCCACTCACAACATGACTGCCACCTCATCCATCCCAAATAAGGCACAAGGGGTACTTCCAGGTGGGTGGCTGAAACCACTTATTTGTTTGGTTCAACTAACCCTCTGGCAGAGTGAGTAGGAGAGAGAAATACAGGGGAGAACAGGTGAAGGAGATCCTTTACCTAGGAGCATTAAATGTTTCTCATTTGATTTCCTCATTTGTAAAGTGCTGACAATATTTTTCATCACAAGTGATTTTAAAAGGGTAAATAAAAATGTGTGCAAAAAAGCCTACAGAGGCACTGACCCACAGATGATACATAATCTACTGGTATGAATCTGAACCTCATCTTGGTGTCAGTGCTAATCCCAGGTATTATGGATTGAATTGTGTACCCCCCCCCCCCCCGCCAAAGTATAGTGTGTTGGAGGCTTGGGCCCCTACTGTGACAGTGTTAAGAGGGTGGGAAATCCTATTGTGGCAGTTGAAAGTTGGAGCCTCAAAGAAGTATTTGGATTGTGAGGACTGCACCCTCATGAATGGATTGATTCATTCTTGGAATAATGGTAGTGGTTCTAGTGGCTTTAAAAGGATAAAGAACAAGGAGGTTACGCTTTCTCTCTGCTTTGCCATTCTCATCAATGTGATACCCTGTGTTGCTGAAGTCACCACCAAAGAAGGCCCTCACCATAAGTGTTCCCTGGGCTTTGGACTTCCCAGCCTCCAAAACTGTAAGCAATACATTTTGTTTTCTTACAAATTACCTAGTTCCAGGCATTTTGTTATAAACAGCAGAAACAGACTAATACATCAGGCTATGGAAGGAAGGGGCAACTCCAGAGCAGGGTGAGAAGTCCACTGTCACTTGCAAATGCACCAATTCCACAATAGCCACAAATTGGCCATTCTTACTGAATCTATTGTACTCGTTATTGCCTCTCAGCTTCAAACCCATTTTTCTAGACTCCACACTGGACTTGGAAATCTACATTTTTCCTTTGTCAGCTGGGTCTCTCTTAGATTCTACCAATAGAGAATATAAGAGGAAGACTGGGAGGCAGAAGGAGGGGGGCATGACAATGTAAATGGTTCCTATCTCCAGCTTGCACCTGCACTTCCAGAACCAGTCAAATAGCTGTTATGGTTTGTTTGTTTGTTTGTTTGTTTTGGGGGGGGTTAAAAACTTTTTATTATGATTAAATATACATAACATAAAATTTGACACTTTAATCATTTTTAAGGTTACGGTTTAGTGGTATTAAGTTTATTCACATTAATTTGGAACCATCACCATCAACCATCTACAGAATTTTTTTCATTTTCCCCAAATTCTGTACTCATCACACACTAAATCCCTACTCCCCTCTACCCCAGGCCCTGGCAAGCACGATTCCACTTTCTATCTCTGTAAGTTTGTCTACTGTAGGAACCTCATGTAAGTGGAATCATACCATGTTTGTCCTCTTGTAATGGGCTTATTTCATGTAGCTTAATGTTCAAGGTTCACCCATGTGGTAGCATTTGTCAGTTTTTTCCCTTACTTTTTAAAGCTCAATAGTATTCTATGGAACTTTAGTATTAGTAAGGACCATCTTTTGGCCATTGTGAATAATGCTGCTGTGAATATGCAAGTGATAATGTCTCTTTTTGTTTTTGTTTTTTTAAGATGACTGGTAAGGGGATCTTAACCCTTGACTTGGTGTTGTCAGCACCATGCTCTTCCAAGTGAGCTAACCGGCCATCCCTGCATAGGGATCCGAACCCGTGGCCTTGGTGTTATCAGCACTGCACTCTCCCAAGTGAGCCACGGGCCAGCCCTGATAATGTCTGTTTTAGTCCCTGCTTTCAGTTGAGCTTTTTATTATTAAAGTTTGTGTATATCTTTTTTTATGTTTTTACTTTCAATCAGTGTCTTTGTATTTAAACTATATCTCTGGATAGCATATTGTTGAGCCTGCTTTCTTTTTTTTTTTTTGTAAATTTTATTTTATTTTATCAATATACAATATAGTTGATTTTCATGTCCCTTTACCGAATCTTCCCTCCCCCCTCCGTCTCCCCCCTCCATCAACATCCTATCTGTTCACTTGTCTTAACAAGTTCAGGGAATTGTGATTGTTGTGTCTTCTTCCCTACCCCCATCCCCCATATGTTTGTGTATGTATTTATTTTTAGCTCCCACAAATAAGTAAGAACATGTGGTATTTCTCTTTCTGTGCCTGACTTATTTCACTTAACATAATTTTTTTCTAAGTCCGTTCATGTTGCTGTGAATGTTAGTATTTCATTCTTTTTTGTAGCAGAGTAGTATTCCATTGTGTAGATGTACCACAGTTTCCTAATCCGCTCATCTGATGATGGACATTTGGGCTGGTTCCAACTCTTCGCTATTGTAAATAGTGCTGCAATAAACATTGGCATACAGGTATCCCTTTGACATGATGATTTCCATTCCTCTAGGTATATTCCCAGCAGTGGAATAGCTGGTCATATGGTAGATTATCTGTAATTGTTTGAGAAACCTCCAAACCATTCTCCATAAAGGCCGCACCATCTTACAGTCCTACCAACAGCATTTACCATTCTCGGTCTTTTGGATTTCAGCCATCCTAAAAAGAGTGAGATGGTATCTCAGTGTGGTTTTGATTTGTATTTTCTGAATGCTGAGTGACATTGAGCATTATTTCATGTGTCTGTTGGCCATTCGTATATCTTCCTTTGAGAAATGTCTATTCAGCTCCTTTGCCCATTTTTTAATAGGATTACTTGTTTTATTGTTGTAAAGTTGTTTTAGTTCCTTGTATATACTGGATATTAATCCTTTGTCAGATGTATATTTTGAAAATATTTTCTCCCACTCTGTTGGTTGTCTTTTCACTCTGTTGATTGTTTCTTTTGCTGTGCAGAAGCTTTTTAGTTTGATATAATCCCATTTGTTTATTTTTCCTATCGTTGCCTGTGCTTTGGGGGTTGTATTCACGAAGTCTCTGCCCAATCCTACTTTCTGGAGTGTTTCCCCTATGTTTTCTTTAAGAAGTTTTATTGTTTCAGGTTTCTTTAATCCATTTTGAGTTGATTTTGGTATATGGTGAGAGGTACAGGTCTAGTTTCATTCTCCTGCATATGGATATCCAGTTTTCCCAGCACCATTTGCTGAAGAGGCAGTCTCTTCCCCCATGTGTAGACTTGATGCCTTTGTCAAAGAGCAGATGGCTGTAGGTGTATGGGTTGATTTCTGGATGCTCTATTCTATTCCATTGATCTGTGTGTCTGTTTTTATACCAGTGCCATGCTGTTTGGTTATTATAGCTTTGCAGTATAATTTAAAGTCAAGTAGCTTTATTTTTTTTTGCTCAGAATTGCTTTGGCTATTCGTGGTCTTTTGTTATTCCATATAAATGTTAGGATTTTTTTTCCAGTTTAGAGAAAAACATCATTGGAATTATGATGGGGATTGCACTGAATCTGCAGATCACTTTGGGTAGTATGGACATTTTCACAATGTTAATTCTTCCAATCCAAGAGCATGGGATATCTTTCCATCTCCTTGTGTCCTCCCTAATTTCTCTCAACAGTGGTTTGTAGTTCTCATTATAGAGATTTTTCACATCCTTGGTTAACTTTATTCCTAAGTATTTTATTTTTTTGGTGGCTATTGTAAATGGGCTAGCTTTCTTGATTTCTTTTTCTGCAGGCATGCTGTTGGAGTATAGAAATGCTACTGATTTTTGTGTGTTAATTTTGTATCCTGCAACTTTGCTGAAATCATTTATCAACTCTAAGAGTTTTTTTCTAGAGGCTTTAGGCTGTTCAATATATAGGATCATGTCATCTGAAAAGAGGGACAGTTTGACTACATCTTTTCCAATCTGGATGCCCTTTATTTCCTTCTCTTCTCTGATTGCTCTGGCTAGTACTTCCACCACTATGGTGAATAGGAGTGGTGAGAGTGGGCATCCTTGTCTAGTTCCTGTTCTTAAAGGAAAAGCTGTCAGCTTTTCCTCATTCAGGATGATATTGGCAGTGGGTTTGTCATATATAGTTTTAATTATGTTGAGATACTTTCCCTCTATACCTAACTTATAGAGGGTCTTTGTCATGAATGAGTGCTGAATTTTATCAAATGCTTTTTCAGCATCTAAAGAGATGATCATATGGTCCTTGTGTTTGAGTTTATTAATATGGTGTATCACATTTATTGATTTGCATATGTTGAACCAACCTTGCATCCCTGGGATTAATCCCACTTGATCATGGTGAATAATTTTACGTATGTGTTGCTGTATTCTGTTTGCTAGTATTTTAGTGAGGATTTTTTTATCTATATTCATCAAGGATATCGGCCTGTAGTTTTCTTTTTCAGTTGTATCTTTATCTGGTTTTGGTATCAGGATGATGCTTGCTTCATAGAATGAGTTTGGGAGATTTGCGTCCATTTCAATCTTTTGGAATAGTTTGTAAAGAATCGGTGTCAATTTCTCTTTGAATGTTTGGTAAAATTCTGCTGTGAATCCATCTGGTCCTGGGCTTTTCTTTGTTGGGAGCCTTCTGATAACAGCTTCAATCTCCTTTATTGTTATTGGTCTGTTCAAATTTTCTACATCTTCATGGTTCAGTTTTGGGAGCTTGTGTGTGTCCAGAAATTAATCCATTTCCTCCAGATTTTCAAATTTGTTGGCGTATAGTTGTTTATAGTAGTCTCGAATGATTCCTTGTATTTCAGATGAATCAGTTGTAATATCGCCTTTTTCATTTCTAAGTTTTGTTATTTGAATCTTCTCTCTTCTTTTTTTTGTTAGCCATGCTAATGGTTTGTCAATTTTATTTATCTTTTCAAAAAACCAACTTTTTGATTCATTGATCTTTTGAATTGTTTTTTGGGTTTCAATTTCATTCAGTTCTGCTCTAATCTTAGTGATTTCTTTCCATCTGCTAACTTTAGGTTTGGATTGTTCTTGTTTTTCTAGTTCTTTAAGGTGAAGTGGTAGGTTGTTCACTTGCCATCTTTCCATTCATCTGAGGTGAGCATTTAATGCAATAAATTTCCCCCTTAATACTGCTTTTGCAGTATCCCACAGGTTTTGGTATGATGTATCATTGTTTTCATTAGTTTCAATAAATTTTTTGATTTCCTGCTTGATTTCTTCTTGGACCCATATGTCATTAAGTAGAATGCTGTTTAATTTCCATGTGTTTGTATAGTTTCCAGAGTTTCGTTTGTTTTAATTTCTAGTTTTAATCCTTTGTGGCCTGAGAAAATACATGGGATAATTCCAATTTTTTTGAATTTATTGAGACTTGATTTGTGACCTAATATGTGATCTATCCTTGAGAATGATCCATGTGCTGATGAGAAGAATGAATATTCTGAGGTTGTTGGATGGAATGTTCTGTAGATATCTTCCAATTCCAATTGGTCTAGAGTATTGTTTAGATCTTGTGTTTCTCTACTGATTCTTTGCCTAGATGATCTGTGTAATATTGACAGTGGGGTGTTCAGGTCCCCTGCTATTATGGTATTGGTGTCTATTTCCTTCTTTAGGTCTAATAGAGTTTGTTTTATAAATCTGGCTGCTCCAACATTGGGTGCGTACATATTTATGATTGTTATGTCTTCTTGATGCATCACTCCTTTTATCATTAAGTAGTGTCCCTCATTGTCTCTTTTTATGGTTTTTAGTTTAAAGTCTATTTTGTCAGATATAAGAATAGCTACTCCAGCTCATTTTTCTTTTCTGTTTGCATGGTAAATCTTTTTCCACCCTTTCACTCTTAGTCTATGTGAATCGTTATGGGTGAGGTGGGTCTCTTGTAGGCAGCATATAGTTGGGTCCTCCTTTTTAATCCAGTCAGCCAGTCTGTGTCTTTTGATTGGGGAGTTTAAGCCTTTTACATTAAGAGTTGTTATTGAAAGGCGTTGATTTATTCCTAGCATTTTATTGGTTGTTTGGTTGTCTTAGGTGTCTTTTGTTCTTTGCTTTCTGATTTACTGTTTGGTTTCTGTGTTTGTTGGTTCCTTAGGTTGTAGATAGCATTTTTGTTTGTTTGTTTTCTCTTCATGAATGCCATTTTTATTATACTAGTGGGTTTTGATTTTTCTTGGGTTTTTATGGCAGTTGTAGTTATTTTTCAGGAACCAAACCCAGTACTCCCTTGAGAATTTCTTGTAAGGGTGGTCGTGTGGTGGTGAACTCCCGCAGTTTTTGTTTGTCTGAGAAATATACTATTTGCCCTTCATTTCGGAAGGATAGCCTTGCAGGGTAGAGTATTCTTGGCTGGCAATCTTTGTCTGTTAGTATTTTGAATATATCATCCCATTCCTTTCTAGCTTTTAGGGTTTGTGATGAAAAGTCTGACATTAGCCTGATTGCGGCTCCCTTATAGGTGATTTGACGCTTCTCTCTTGCAGCTTTTAAGATTCTCTCTTTGTCTCTGAGTTTTGCCAATTTGACGATAACATGTCTTGGAGAAGGCCTTTTTAGGTTGAATACGTTTGGAGATCATTGAGCTTCCTGGATCTGAAGATCTGTGATTTTTCCTATACCTGGGAAGTTTTCTGCCACTATTTTGTTGAATATGTTTTCAATGCAATCTCTGTTTTCCTCCCCTTCTGGAATACCCATGACTCAGATATTTGAGCGCTTAAGGTTGTCTGATATCTCTCTCAGATTTTCTTCAATGTCTTTGATTCTTTTTTTTTTTTTTTTCTCTGCTTGTGTTATTTCAAACAACCATCTTCAAGTTCAGCGGTTCTCTCTTCAACTTCAACAAGCCTGCTGGTTAAACTCTCGGTTGTGTTTTTTATTTCGCTGAATAACTTCTTCAGTTCGGCAAGTTCTGCTACATTTTTTTTCAGGACATTGATTTCCTTGTACATTTCCTCTTTCAGATCCTGTATACTTTTCCTCATTTCATCATGATGTCTAGCTGAGTTTTCTTGTATCTCATTTAGTTTCCTTAGAATTATCTCTCGAAATTCCTTGTCAGTCATTTCAAGGGCTCTTGTTCTATAGGATCTAGAGTTTGAGATTTATTAACTTTTGGTGGTGTACTTTCTTGATTTTTTGTATTTCTGGTATCTTTTTTTTGATGTTTATTCATTGTGGCAGGGGGTTTCACAGTCCACCGGTTTGAGACTATTGACTAACTAAGATGTTGCTGTGGTTGCCAATATGGTATGGCTACCTCTGTGACTGCTCAGGTGGCTTCTAGTGCCTTGTGTGTGTGGTTGCCTCGGGTCTTGGGCCTCTCCAGGGAGCCACCTCTCTGGTCAGCTTGGATTCTGCTGGGCTGCTGGATCATGCGGCGGTACTGCAGGGTGTGTGGTCTCTGCTGAGCTCCCACTTCCCGTGCTGGGCTTCTCCCTGTTCCGTGTGCTCTGGCCTGGACTGCTGGATCACACAGTGGTGGCCCCAAAGGGTGTGTGGTTTCTGTCGAGTCTCCGCCTCCCTAGCTGGACATTTCCCCACTCTGTGCGCACTGGGCTGGGCTGGGATGTGTCTTCTGCAACCCTTGTCTATCAGCCGGGCCTTCAAGACCCTGCTCAACACCGCCTCGCCCAGGATGTCTACCAGGTTTCTGCTAGGTGCAGATGACTGGTCACTCTGGGTGCCTTTGTAGCACTGTGTAGATCTTTCTTGGGACTTATCACCTTCCTTCTGGTATCGCGGTTATTTGTGTACTTGTCTTATCTCTCACACCAGAGCGTGAGTTCCTCTGGGGAGGAGCCCGCAGCACACGGTTCACCTTTGAATCCCCCTGGCACGGACCGACTCCGGTGCCCGCCCACAGTCAGCTCTCCGGCAGGTTCAAGTGAACTCAGGAACGCTCCGACCACACTATTCCTAACCAGAGATTGGTTAGGCGTTTTTCCGAACTGGTGGCCGCAGAGATGGTATCTATCTGCCTCCCAGTAACAGGAAGTTTACCGGGGGCTGGAGCCCAGGGTGCAGTGGAGTGACAGTCGGCCCAGCCCGTACTTTCTTGCCCTCCCAACACTGGCTGGGGATGCCCCACGCCACCAGCCCCACCAGAGAACCACAGAGGGAGTGGGAGGGGAGGCCGACCCGCAGGCCCTGGGAAGCCCCATGCCAGGGCAAGCAAGTGGGAAGGCTCAGTGAGGAGCCGAGCTGGGCGAGGAGGATAGGCCTGGCCAAGCCGGGCCAGAGCCACCACCACCTGAGAAAATGGAGGCAGCCCCAGGTCTGGTGGGTGGCCCGGTGGGGCAGGTGGAAGCCGGGCGGGCTTCCACCCCACCCCCCCCAGCAGGGCCAGGCCAGGGATCACTCATGGAGCTGGGCCGGGCCGGGTGGTTCCCTCTCTGCCTCTGCGTCGTCGCCATCCCCATCCTCGGCCGCCGCCACCTCGGGTTGCTCACTCAGTCCTGTGGAGTGGCTCAGGCGCTCCCAGGAATCTTCTTTTATGCTGGCCTGAAACTTCGAATCCTGAATAGGGCAGCTCTCTGTTGCAGCTAAGAAACAGTTCTTTTCCTGCTCCACACTTCAAAACCATTGCCTGTAAACGAGGCAGCCTCTCCTTTTTGTATCCCAGCCAATATACCAAGATGTTACAGGAAAACTGCAGGGTTCTTGGTCAGAGAACTAAGATGATATGGGATACTGCAGGTTTCACCAGCTAAATTCGAGTTCTTGGTGTCTCGAACAGAGAATTCCACGAGTCAGGCTTCTTGGGTCAGCGGCCGCCCGCGACTGGCCGCACCCAGGTGAGCCCTCCTGCCCACTACGTCCCAGGCCTCCACCGCCCCGCCACCGGCTAGCAGGCGCTGTCTCGGCTGCACCTCGATGCCCCTGCTGCCAGTCCGCCTGGGCGTGTGTTGCCCTCGCCAACCCCGTGGAGGCCCGGTCGCTGCAGGGCGGCGGGCTCACTGTTTTTTTTTAAATTTTAGAACATTCTCCATTTAAAAAATGATGTTGACTCTTATCGCCTTTTTGAAGAGACAAGGTTAGTTGTATTATAGGGAACATACAATCTTGGTTTGCCTGATTGTTGCCTCATGGTTCAATTTAACTTGTTACTCTATTCCTTGTGTTTTATGTAAACAGTAAGTTGGATCTAAAGACTTGACTACAACCACATAAACATTTTTGGCAAGAACAATTTATAGGTAATGCTACATAGTTTCTACTTCATCCCATCAGCAGGTATAGAATGTCAGATTGACCACCGTTAGTGATACTTGATCACTTGGTTAAGGTGGTGGCCATCACGTTTCTCCATTGTAAAGATACGTTTTCCTCTTTGCAATTAGTAACCTTGCAAATATTCTACCCTTCGTTATAGCTTATATTTTGGAAAGCTGACCTGTGGGACTCCAGGTTGAGTTGTCCAATGAGCACTGTAGAGCTTACAAAGTTGAGGTTCAGAGATAGGACTTGGAGTCATGGTGTCTGGCTGATGATTGGAGCCAGTGAAGATGTGACCATCCAGAAAGAGAATACAAAGAAGAGAAGAGAACTAGGATGGGCAGAAGAAGCAGAACCAGCAGAAGAGACCGGGGGGAAATCCTGAACAACAATACGAACATGCAAGGCTGAGAAGTGAAAGTTTCATGTGACGGGTATGAAGGGGTAGCAACATCCTGCCCTGCAGAGGGTCTCATAAAACGAAGCCTAGAAGGAGGCCACAGGATATGGGAAACCACCAGCAGATTCTTAGTAGACTGCTGAGGACAGACTCTGCTTAACAATGAGGGCAGGCTGGCTGTGAAGCAGAGAAAGATAAAAGCATCTTCAGACATAAGGTAATATGGTTATGGGAAGATTTTATTTTGCTTGCTTGCTCATTTCCAGGATGTAGTATGTCGGATCCTATTTGAGGACCAATGGAGAGGAACCAGTGGAGAGGGAGAGGACTAAGAATGTAGGGGGATAATTAGTAGATCATGGTGCTGGAAGAGGGGAGGGGAATGTGATCAAGGACACAGGTGTTTCACTTTTGGAGAGGACTGTCTCTTACGGGATAAAAACAAAGTCAGTAAGAACGGGGGTGGGGAGAATTTGAGTCTGTTCAGGAGAGAAGTTGGAGGAGTTCTTGTCTGACAACCTCAATTTCCTCAGTGAGGTAGGAGATTGTCTCATCTTCTAAGACAGCAGATTTAGGGTCTTGAAGAGACTGGAGAATTTTGAACAGCTGCTGCTGAGATAGGAAAAGAAGCTAACACATGCCCATATGATAGCAGGGAAGAGGATGGTAAAGAGCTCACCAAAAAACATGAATGAAAGTTCTGTTCCTTACACATCTGTAGCTCATTAAGATCATAGCTTCCTTACATCTACCTCTACTGTAGGTTTAAAAAGTGGTGTCAGTCAGTGCCTGGAAGTCAGCATTCCCACCCTGCCTGGCACCCATTCCTCAGAGGCACCACCCTCCTGCCCCTCAGCCCAGACCAGTGAGACGCTTGAGAAGTCAGACTCACAGAGACCCTTTGTGGCATGTCAGAACCCACAGAAAATGTTCCTCCTGTGCATTATTTATGACTTTCCTGCATTTATATAATATCCAGCTTCCTGAAAGTAATTTGTTTTGGATTGTGTAGTGCTGGGCAGCGCATCAAAGGTATGCTAAGCAGTGGTAATAAAACATTGAGGTTTATGGTCACTGAGGTATTAAATATCATTCATAAATTATAGGGTGAGTATTTTAAGTGAGCTATGGCTCAGAGAACAGTAGGCGTCCCATCTCTACATATATTAATTGCAACTGCCTGGCTTATTAATTATCAATAGTTTCAAAGGCTTGGTTGCTGTTGTTTTCTTAAAGAACCATTCTGTGCCCTTTCTATGGTTCTGTGTGTGTAAGAATGGATGTGGTGTGTGCACGAGCTGGCATTAAGCATAATAAAATGTGACGATACTTTAGAGTAGTGTAGCCTCTGATAGCCATTCATTTAAAAATCATTTTAAAACATCCCTCCATTTTAACCACCGGCACTCTAGTTGTTGCTTCCTAACAAGGCACTCCACTTATTGCTTTGGGCTCCAAGTGGCAAAGTCAGGAGGACAGTATAGATCTGTTTCATTTTGGGTTCTGATCAGTTTGACTTTCCGGTTCTAAGGCTCTATTCTATCCCAGTGATTCCCACCTTTTCCTGCCAAACTGCTCTGTTGTCATCTAACTACATTTCACAGGCTCTCACTCATTTTGAAAGTTCTAATGCCTTTTTTTCTCTGCCTACGTTTGGCATTGCTTTATCATCATTTAGCCTCTAAATGTGAGACTGTGAAGAGTGTCTCACACTGTATCCCTTGGAAATAATTTAAAACAGACAAACCAGTTTGGGGGACCAGAGCTGTAACAGGCAGTTGAGAGGTTTAGGAAGTGGGTGACTGAGCATATAAATCAGATGAGACTCCTGTCATCAGGTGGCCTTGACCCTTGCTGGTCAACATACACTTTTCGCTGTAGGTGGCTCTGTGGGGCTACCCTTTTCTGGCAAGGCCACTCTTTATGTTTTTAGTTTGATTTCAATCAGATGAAAATAAGCATCTCAGAGAGGAAGGATAGGTGGATCAGATAATATCTTAGTACTACAGGTTAGACCTGGTCTGTCCAGGATGGCAGCCACTAGCCACATGTGGCTAGAGAGTACTTGAAATGTGGCAAGACTGAGGAACTGAATTTGTAATTTTATTTAACTTGAATTTAAATTTAAAAACCAATACTCCATTCGGTTATTAGAAAACTTTTAACTATGTTTGGAACAAGTTGGTATGTGAATCTATGTTTGCAACAATAAATTTTATAAAATCTAAATACAGATCAAGTATTTCTAATGAAAATTTAACATCCAAATAGAGATGCCCTCTAAGTATAAAATCCATACCAGATTTTAAAGACTTAGTATTAAAAAATATTTTAAACATCTTAATTTTTATTGATTACATGTTGAATATTTTGAGTATATTTAGTGAAATAAATCAATTACTAAAATTAATTTCACCTGCTTACTTTTTTAATGTGGCTACTAGAAAAATTTTAATTACGTATGTGGCTCACATTATGTTTCTATTGGACAGCTCTGCTGTAGATTGATCGAATTGTGTCCTGCAAAGTCCATATATTGGAAGCTTAATCCCCACTGTAACTGTTGAGGGTGGGAAATCCTATTACAGTAATTGAAAGGTGGGGCCATGAAGAGGTGATTAGATTGTAGGACCATGTCATGGTGAATGGATTAATAATGGTGGTCAGAGGAGTGGTTTGAAGGGCTTTAAAAGGAGAGCACATGAAGGTCTCTCTGTCTCTCTCCTCTGCCATTTTCTGCCATGTGAGACACCTGCATTCCTGTAAAGCTGCCATTAAAGAAGACCCTCATCAGATATGTTCCCTGGACTTTGGACTTCCTGCTTCTGAAACTGTAAGCGATAAACTTCACTTTCTTATAAATTACCCAGTTCCAGGAATTTTGTTATAAACAGTGGAAATGAACTAATACAAACTCTGTATTAGATCAAATATTTCTTGGAGAGACATGGGGACCCTGGAGCTCATTTCTATTGAATTCTACAGAAATCTCAATTGTAGCAATTATTTGGCACCAATGAGGCAAAAGTTTCAAGAAACTGCTGAAACACTAACTTAAGAGAAACTACCAAGACTGGAAATTAAACTGTATGTGCAGATTAAGAGTTCAAATGTTTCTCTAGTAATAACCACCAGTTGTTTTCCTTTTAATGTTTTTAAACTTTATGTAAACAATGTTTGTCCTGTATTCTTCCATGGCTTTTTTTTTTTTTTTGTCCTGAACATTAAGTTTTTGAGAGTTATCCATAATGTTCCAGAGTGGTACTTGTAGCTTTCGTGAATTCAGTTTCACTGCTATATAATATAATCTATTATACGATTACGCCCCAGTTTGTTTATTGGTCTTCTTTTGATGAACATTTAAATTGTGTCCACCACTTTGATTATTTCTCACCATTATCAGACAAATGGTGCTAGGAATGTTCTTGTACACATTTCCTTGAATGCATGTGCAAGAGCTTCTCTAGAGTGTAAGTCTAGAGAGTGACATGTTGACACTTCGTGGATACATATCTTCAACTTTACTAGATAGTATTACATTTTCTCCAGGAGTTGTATCAGTATAGACTCTCACTGGTAGTGTTATGTTACTTTCTTCTCCACATGTGGTATTCTCTGAATAAAAATCTTTAGCAATTTGAAGGGTGAAACAGCGTCTCCTTACTGTTTAATGTGCATTTCTCCAGTATAATTCCGGTCGGGCTTCTTTTGTGACATGCCTATTCATCACGGTTGCCCAGTTTTCTACAGGGTAACTTGCTTTATCTTGTGAAGAACTCTCTGCCAGTCATCTGGAAGCAGATATGCAGGTGATGACTCGGAGCTCTTCAACAGCTCATCATCACTCCTATTTCTATATTTGCTTCTCCTTTTGTCCAAATGTTTATCTGCATGGGTTTGGATCCTCATGCCAGCCAAACAACAACAACAACAGGAAGAAGCAAGACAAATGTCTATCTGTAAGTCTGTCATCTGAGATCAAAGAAGGACCCCCGTCTTTCCAGCTCCCCACCAATTTCTGCCTTTTCTGATAAACACAAGGAGTAAAGGGAGATGAGTCCGGTAGGGTGTTGAAGCCGTGAGCTGTGAACACCAGGAGGAGGGTAGAAGCCATGCAATCTCTACAGCTTCACCAGGGTCGACGGCCATTCTTGTGTTCTTCCTGCATTAGGGATAAAAGCTGCTGTTCTCAAGAGGAAAAAAGCTTAAAAACTACAACATTTCACGTATGTAAGTACTGAGAAGTTTCCACTGAGGATATAATTAGATAAGAAAAATGAAGTAATTCGAAGATTCCAAAATTACCTAGTTTAAAAATAGTAATGAAAACTAGTTTGAAGACAGCAAAAATGCTCTAAAAAGTATCCCTTGGGGCTGGCTGGTTAGCTCAATTGGGAGAGCGTGGTGCTGGTAACACCAAGGTCAAGGGTTCAGATCCCCACACCAGCCAGTTGCAAAAAACAAACAAACAACAACAAAAAAAACCCACATAAAATAAAATAAAAAGCATCCCTTGAATCTATAGCTAAATATCAATTTGAATCCATAGGACTGCAATTTTTAAGCTGACCATAAGAAACAAAGGTCTCTTGGTAATTTTAGCTTTTGTCTTCACAGACACTTGTGAAGCAGCCTTTGAAAGCTTTTCTGTAGCTTATAACAGCTTTTGTTTCTTAGGACACTTAGTATCTAAGTATAGATATGGTTATTAAATGTTAATAAATGATACCTACTATTTATATAACACCTTTCATCCAAGGACCTCAAAGAACTGGGCAGACATTAACTCAATAATTCCCATAAGAGCCATGAGGCAAGAGTTATTACATCCATTTTACTGATGAAGGAACTGAGGCACAGAGAACTTAAGTAACTTAACTTACTTAAGGTCACATTGGATGTTAAACTTTTTACTGAGAACAGATCTAGATCTCACACTATCTGTCCAAGCTCGTCTAAAAAAATATCTATTCATTTTCAAAGATTTGTGAACTTTTGGGGTTTTTTTTTTTTCACTCCCCCTTCTATTTTCTCCTAGTGAATTATGTTAAATAAACAATTATGAAAAGGGAAAATTTTCATTGCTTAAAGGTAAATTTCCAGAGGGCAGCACAATGTCATATAATTTTGGAAACATGTTTATTGAACAAAGGAATAAATGCATGTGGCAGAAGAGGACCAAAAGATTATAAAGGGTGTATTACTGGTTTCTGACAAAAACAAAAAACCATCCTCAAATCATTCCCTAAAAGAAGTTGCCTCCCATTTCTTTAAAATTGACTAATAAAACTCTAGCATCTAAGAATCAGACATTCTTCTTTCTGTTTGACTAGTCCCAGGGACCCTCATTAGTCCAGTTGCAGCCTATTCTATTAGGCTCTGAATTTCCTTTCATATTGAACTATCATCTGACCTCATTGGTCTTGGTTCTACCCTGCAGCATAATACAGAAAAAGTCTAATCCCTCTTCAACATGACAGACCTTCATAGCTTTGAACCCAGATCTTTTGTCTCCCCCACACCTTTTCCCTGGAGCAACCAGAGTTTCTGTAACTGTAACTCATATGCTGCTGTTTCTAGGTACACCTCATCATGTTCATCCATATCTGACACACTCCAGTTGATCAAGGTCTCTCTTAAAATGTGGTACCCAGAACTGAACATAATATTCCAGATGTGGTTTGAAACTGAAGAACAGCTGCTCCCACTAACCACACCATAGTTCTTCCTTTATTTCAAACTGTGGTTTAATCTTCCTACAGACTTTTCTTCTTCAGGCAGAAAAAACAAAAACAAAAACAAAAAGCAAAAACAACCCAATTTACAGTGTCATTTCCTAAAGATTAATTTTTTATTATTTGAATAATTTCTATGCGTATTTCCTAATTCTCTTTTTCTAATATATTTCAAAATTTCATGCAAGTGGACATTATGATCAAATAACATTTTTAAGCTGATTAAAAATGGGGAGCCTCAATTTAAATAAATCTTTTTTTTTTCTTAATCAGCTGGTAGACTGTAGCCTTAGTATAGACACTTGGAAATTTGGTTGTACATATATTTGTCATGCAAGTTACATGCTAGATGTAATAGTGGATTTTACTGATTATTTTTAGAATCAAAATATATGTGTGTGTTTCTGGTTATGAAAGAAAGGAGGTTTAGCACAGACATTAATAACCCAAGTTCTCGAATCAGATATACATGGGTTTGAATCCTGAGTCCTACCACTTACGAATCCTCAGACAATTTTTTTTAAACTCTTTAAACTTTAATTTCTTCATGTGTAAAGTAAGAGTAACAATAGGATCTCTCTTATAGAGCTATTGTGAAGATATTATGTGATAATGAACATAAAAGACTTAGCACAGAACCTGGCCTAGAGAAAGCACTCAACAAATATAAGTTGCTCTTATTGTGGAAACATTTGGAACAGAGAGAAAGACAAAAATGACACAAAAATAAAAGTCACTTGTAATCTCGAGCTCCTTCTAGAATTAACTACTATTGACATTTAGAATACATTCTCCAACATTTTCCTATGCTTTGCTACTCCTGAGTAAACAGGGTTGTAAAAGAACAAACAAGGTTGTGAAAACAAACAGTGAAATTTCTGATGTATCATTATAAACACTGAAACAATAATATCAATATTTATGATAGGCTTAGCCTAGTACTACAAGAAATGCACATATTATATTTTAGGTCATTATCCTTAGAAGTTGCCTAAGAATAATACATAACAGATCAGATATTCTGTCTTTTGTAAATCAGAGGTGAGCATGATTGATACAGTGGGAATGGTGAAAATACACACATACACACCTGTGTCCCGGACAGGTGTATGTATATGTCAGGACCAAAGAGCATCCAGTAAAATGATTCTCAGAACGTCCTGTGATTTAAAAATAACCCAATTAGAGATTTATCAAGTTTTGGTGATAATACAAATGTAGCACTTCGAAACTAGTCATCTCACCGGGAGATTTACATTCTAGCAATAGTGTGTTAAAATTTATTTGCCCAATTACTTGCAAGATTTATCTTATTGTAATATACGTAAACTTGCATTAAGTCAGTTTGTTTCTTTCCCCAGCACTCCTAACATTTCCTTCCCATAACGTGGCCTCTACTCTGGGCAAAAAAGGATCCACGGCTTCCAGAGCAATTTTATTTTTGGCTTGTCTGTGCGCCTGCCATGTGTGAGAGCGTTATTAGACATGGGACGACACTTGTTCCCCAGGATCTGGATAGCGCCTCCAGTTGCATTTCACACCCCTTCACACAGCCTCCTGCCACTGCTAATCACATCCGGCTATTACCCAGCGGGGCTGGATTCTGGCCAGAGTGGGGCGACTCCCAGGCTCAGCCCAAGACCCTGAGGCAGCCTTTACCGTCCCTTTCCCAAACCCCTGAGCCACAGCATTCCCACGTAATAAAACTTCTAAACAGAGCCCCGAAGCCCGGGGGGCGGGGGGGCAGCCGGGCCCTCCCCGGCTCAGTCCCAGGCTGGGCCAACGGCATGACACGAGCACCTGCCAGACGTCCTGGGCGCTGCGAAGGGAGTGGGCTGGGTGCGGCGTGGGGAGGGCAGCCGGCGCTCAGACACCGTCGTGTTTTATGGCACAACGACACCGGCACAAAGGCAGATGGCCGTGGAGGCTGTTTGAAGAGCAGCCGGTGAGGACGGCCGAGGGTGCGCGCTGCGTGAGTCACCGACAGGTGTGTTATTATCCAAGTGATGCAGGGGGTCTGGAATGCCACTTAAAAGGCTGTAAGGAGACATTATCCATAAACATATTAACTGCTTCAAGTAACTGGCACCAAAAAGTGAGCGCAGCCCAATTCTGATGAAATCTCTGCACCCAACACGAATCATCAAACACGGGTGATGTGGAAGCAGAATGAATAAGTGACAGGCGGGGGTGCCGCTGCCTTCACACGAGCCCACTCCCTACACTTCTCTCTGCCCCGCTCCCCCAACGTAATCGCCATGACTATTATAAACAGCCTGCCCATATTTGACATGCTGTTAGTTTTAACAAAAATCTACCCTTTCTTGCCGTCCTGACCTAGGATGGTAAAGCCTTCCTCTTTCCTGAACCATTTGACTTCAGACTACAGGTCAAAGGGTCTATCCTTGCTGCCTATGTGTTCCTGTCTTTCAGGATCGTAAAAGGATGTGGTTACAATCCACAGATGCAGAGACCTTCTCCTGCCCGGGGCCCTGGACAGTAATCAATAGCAGTTGTTTCCAGCTTCAGGACTGCTGACTGTGATCCCATGAGACATGCAGTGCCTGTCTGCAAGGGCCGCTTCCATTAGCAAGCGTAGCTGAAGGTGCCCGAATCTTCATCTTCAGCGTGGACCAGGCTCTTCCGCACTCTGCAGGCCAGTATCTATCTGCCCACCCCAACCTGACAGCCTCACCTGAGTGCCCCTCAGGCACCCCAAGGTGATTTTTATTATCATCACAGTCACCTTGGCAAAGACAGACTCTGGAGGTTGCCCTGACCAAAGATTAGAAATAGGATGGTTACCTGTTCCAATTTTTCACATCATATCTATTCCGCCTTCTATTTCCTTACCTATGGAATCAGCATAAGTCACAACATGAAACCTCCTCCACTTATTCCTGCTTGGCTGTTTTTCCTTTTACCAGTATTATCATTATTAATAATAGTACTTATAACAGTACCCATACTTATTACTGTTTCAGAGTGTATTTAGATATTGCATGATTATTGTTTCATGGTAACTTTAGAGACAGTTGATTTATTTTGAACAAATTCAGTACGCTATTAAAGAGTATATAATACGTCTTACACACTGTCTTTTCATACAAAAGACATTAGACGCTGTCTTCATGCATTAGCTCAAACTTTGGCTGATGTTTGATTTAAGAGAATAGTTTTTCCCATACATAATTCTTTGCTTAACTAAAGGCTTTTGTCCTGATTACGAGAAATGAGAAAGAAACTAATATATGCTGAGGACTAATACAGGAGAGGCACCTTTTCATATCTGATCTCACTAAGTCCTCCATTGAGCCTAACAGATAGCTCTTACTATGTCCATATTATAGATGAGAACTTGGCAATATTGCCCAAGATCACTGAGCTAATATGTGGCAGATCCAGAATTTAAACTCAGTTCTGTTTGGCTAAAAATATTCCAATAGTGAGCCTGAATTTCTGATGTACAATGCATGACATCTGGAATCTCCAAACCATAACTATTAAGCATTTTAACTTATTTGACAGAATCAAATCCTTTGAGACCCAGTCATGAAGACAGAGCCCGTAGGTTAGAAATAATCTTGTAATAATGCGCTACAGCAATATAGAGAGACTAGTCAACAACAGATTACTGTATGACTCCTAGTAGCTAGTTGAGAGGATGTTGAATGCTTTCATCTCGAAGAGGTGACAAATGTTTGAGGTGATAGATATGCTAATTATCCTGATTAATCATCGCACTTTGTATAAATGTACCCAAATATCATACTGTACTCCACAAATATATACAATTATCATGAGCAAATTAATAAAAAAAAGAACTAAAAAGAAAAAAAAATTCATAGACAGTAGTAGATTAGAGGTTACCAGAAACAGGAAGAGGAAGGAATGATAAGTTATTGCTTAATGGGTATAGAGTCTATGTTTAGGATGACGAAAAAGTTTTGGAAATAGAGATAGTGGTCACACAGCATTGTGAATGCAATTAATTCCACACAATTATATGTTTTAATATGCTTAAAATGGCAATCCTTATGTTATATTTATTTTATCACAACTTAAAAAAAACAAAAAGACTCAATAAATAAATAAACTGCACATAAAATACAACTTGTATGCTTAATTATTTACTAGGAACATTTTATTTTCAATTATCTCACATCAAGGATAACTAAGAAATAAATCGGAAATTACTGAAGTGATGTCAGTGTTAATACAGGTTTTTTATTATGTAATTTAAATACTTCAGTTTACATTTTCTAAATGATTCATCTACATTTCTATTCTGTTTTTGAAGTCAAGTTTATCAGAATTTTGTTAGCTAAACCATTCCCGCTGCCAGACAATAGCCATCTTTCTATAGATGAGATAAAAGTAGGCAAATGTCCAGTAAATGTTAACGGCCGTATCGTCTCCTTTACTCTTATGCCACACTGGAAATTGGTAGGAATTCAAATCTTCCAAGTATGCATTTTAGATGAAAAATTTAGTTGGAAATTTAACTCAAGCTGTAGAGGAACACTGCTAACAGTCCTTGACCCCGTAGAGTAGATATCTGTGGTCTGCAATCTTAAGAGGACCATCAGACCTTTCCAGACCTCAGTTTCCACACTTGGAGGGTGGAAGCAGGTAATTACTATGGACCCTTACATTTCAAACCTCCATAATTGTGTGTTTCATAGCAACGTCGTAGGCTAAGTGCCACTCCTGCTTCTCTATATAACTGTTGTTTAGGGCTGCCCAGAGCCCCTTCCTCTTTATTTTGGTAATAACACCTGCCCCCATTTTCACTTTGATAAACTGCTCCTCTCTCTCCACCACCCCAATGACCACTGTACACATGTCATATAAACCCGGTGCTACTATGAGCACTCCATCTACTCAACCACAAGGACAAGCCCGTGGTGAGCATGGGGCCCAAGTAGGGCCAACCCAAGCCTTTCCCTGGCATTGGTCTTACTAAGTGTGTATATTTATTTTTTCCCTTTGGAACTCTAGTCACAAGGATGTGGTCCCAGAGCTGCCTGTCCTCATGTCCCCCAACTTGTGAAAGAACTAGTGATCAAAAAGCCAGGCCTGAGGCAGAAGCCAAGATGAGGGAAGAGAAGGAGAGGAAAGATTGCTAATGGTGTTCAGGTTCCTGGATCTGGTTGATGCTGAGGTCAGCTGCGTGGTTGCCTTTCTGAGATTTGGTTATGAGTCTTATAGACCACTTCTTTGCTTAAGTCTTTGAAGTTTAGAGTCTCTGTCACTTACAACCAAAGGAGTCCTAATCAATACAATTCTTCACCTTTCTCTGGCTGCTAATATTCTATATTTCAACTCAGTCAATATAATGAAAATAGTTTTGGGGGGGGGATTTTTTGGCAGCTGGTCAGTAAGCAGATTCGAATCCTTGACCTTGGTGTTATCAACACCACACTCTAACCAACTGAGCTAACCAACCAGCCCTGAAAATAGTTTTTATATTCCAACAGTTTAGCAATTCACCATATCCTCAGGTTTTTTGCTCTTGAGGTGGTGCAATCCAATGATAGACTTACATCAGTGCTGTAAAACAATGTAATTTCAACTTTTGAACATTGAGTTTTAAGAAATGGTGGATATTTTAATTATGAACCAATGAAATCTCTTCCTCCACAAGAACATCAGAAACATTCTTCAGTGTCGTGATTTTCCAAAAGAGAATATTAAGCAAGAAGAAAACATCAAGCAAATTGCTAAGTCTCCAGATAGAACTTCTAGAGTGAAATTGAGGGTTTGGGAATGTCTCCTGTCATGTAAGATTTGACAGAGGATCTCCCACTAGAGGTCACAGGGCCTTTCCTGTGTTATGTATAGGGGAGCAGGAAGAGGGGGCGGGGAGCAACAGTGATTGACACCTATGAAATCCCTGATCTGGCATCAGAAAGACTTTCTGGTCAACCCTGGAGAGATTCTTGAGCAGCACATTCTGTGTAAAGGCACAAATAGAGCCTAGAGCAGCCCTGGCTCCCTATCGTAGAGAAACTGGGGGTGCCTGTTTTGAGGGAATAGTCCAGCACCTCCGGCAATTACAGAGGATATATAGTAGGGACATTTCATCTAATGGCAAGGGAAGAAAGCCACATACAAAAATTCCAATCTACAGCTAAAAATGCAGGCTGGGAAGAGAGGTCTTTCTGCCTCACTAGTAAGAACAACTCTAGAAAACCCAAAGGAAACCACCAAGCCTGTGCTTGGTGCATGGCAGAACTTATGAAAGACACAAAAGCCAGTGAGTGGCTGAAAGCACAGACCAACACTTCAGATGGGGGCAGATGGCTTCAGAGAGAGAAAACCAACTGAGTACTCTCCACCACAGACATTCAAAGATAAACACGGTTGTTTTCTGTTTTAAGTACAACTTATTTGCTCTAAATACAAGTACACCTGAATCCAAACTGCAAGATGACATGTATAAATCCCAAGATTCTATTCCCTCTTTCCTTCTTCTTCTTTTACCATTTCCACAGAAAGAGCAGTGTGTATTCTCATAGTTGGGATTAGATTTATACAAATATAATTATCACCAAAGCACACTAATAACATTTCAAGAACTAAAACTTTAACACTGCCACAAAGGATTGCATAGTAAGTTACTCTGAGCACCACAATTTGGGGCATTATAAATTCCACTCTGAGGGGTTTATAAGATTGAGCACACCACATACATTATTTGTGCCTCATCCTTTTCTCCATTGCCTTCAGCCTTCAGACACTTTTTTGATCATACTTTGGTGCTGGCTGGTACCATTGAAATGATCTGACCTTCATTTCGTTGAAATGAAAAGACCTTGTCTTTTGAAGACCAGGACATGAGGCTCAAGCAAATGACATGACTTGCTCAGGGTCACACAGACTAATGTCAGAGCTAGAACTAGAAGCCAGGTCTTTGCAATGCCAGGTCCCAACTCAAACCACTGCTCCATGAGCTCCTCTACAGGAGACAGTCACCACAGCAGGAGAGCTCGCAGGAGGAAATGAAAGGGGCAAGTGAACCAATTCAAACTGACCAGAGCAGATTTGAGTGAGCAGGTCAAAATCGTGGCAAGATAAAAGTGAATAATATCTACTCAAGTGAAAACTACCAGGAACTCATTTTCAATTGGAAATAAGATGTTGAAAAGTTAAGTTACTATCATTGCCTTTAAGGCTTTTATGATAGCTAACATTTGCCTAATGCCTTTTATCTGTAAGTTCTCAAACTACCATAAAACTAGTATAATTAACTCAATTTCATAGATGAGGAAACTGAGGCACTGAGTGGAATAAAATCTTGCCCAAGTTTATACAGAGAGGCAGGAGTGGAACTTAGTTTATGACCTCGCTATAAACCATAGAATCATGGAGATTCAAAAAGGGAGGGTCTGTAGAATTATTGGGTTCCACTCTCTGAGTGTGGAAACTGAAATGCGGAAAGGTCTAATGATCCGCCTAAGGTCACAAAGCTAGTTAGTAGGTGAGCTGCAATAACACCCAGACCCTCTGAACCCCGCTGCTGGGCTCTTTTCCCTTGTTCACACGGCCTGAATGTATTCCTACTCAGGCAGATGTGAAGTGAGCCCCAGAAGATACTTTCTAACTGCAGAATCGTGCTGCTTCCCTCAGTCCTCAAGGGATGATCAGCTCTGAAAGAGCTAATTATCTGTTCTTCCTCTGAGGCTGTGAAGGCCCACTATAAGACTCAGATCAAAGATAACCCACTGGTTAACGAGCCCACCCAGCCACCCTGTTTATCTGGTGAGTGGCATCTCCCAGACTCCTCAGCTGCATCTTCTCTGCAGAGATGGTCCGTCACCAAACTAGAGATCCAGTCGTTGCTGAAATGGCCTGGCAGCATTTGGTGGCTACTGACTAGACTTATTGGTTCCATTAAAGATTCTTAATGGTGTCTTCTCCTTCAATTTGAAGACCTTTAGAATTCTTCCCCTTACAGGCCACCTCTAAGCAAAGAACACCCTCTGCTTTTTTCTTTAAATATTCTTTTGGCAACCACAAGAGATGGCAACCCCGCTGCAGTCAAAAATCTGTTCCTCATCAAAGCCACCCTTTCTTTTCCCCAGACTCACAGAGCTTTTTATTCCCAGTTCTCTTGAGTACTCCAAATGCCATTAGTGTTTACATTTTTGTCCAGCCTACACGTCTTTTCCTGCTTAAGAACATATGCCCTATCACTTTAGTCATGTGGCTAACACACCCTGCTTCCTTCCTTTTCCTCCGGCTCTTCTGGCCTCTGACTCAGTTACACACATCCTGGCTGGTGGTGCAGTGGGGAACATTTAAAAAATATCAATTCTTGCCAGTGCCCTCTGACATGGTTCTCTTGTGTAGGATAGAACATATGTCAGCCACTCAGTAGCCCAAGAGTCACCAGAGTTCTTCATTACTGATCCCTTTGTGGTAAGTATTTCAATAAATGTTCTCTGATGGTGACCATTGTAGAATTTGTTTCACTCAAAGTCTACTTGTACTGTCCTGTCCCTCATGAAAAGAGTCAGGAAGTAAAGGAGTGATGTTTTGGTTTGGAAAAAAGATAAAAACCAAAGAGGCTGTAATCCATGACTTGCCTCAAAGTGAAGATAGAAACCCAGGTCTACCTAATGACATACAGTGAAAAAATAGCAACAATCATATTGGGGCAGTAAAGAAAGCCATTAACAGTCTCCTTCTCTGATCCTATTAAAGCATGGAAAAGTGGATTTTACAGAGAATTCTTTATTGTTTCATAGGCAAAAACATTAAAAGATCAAGTCACTCCATCTTCTTAGGCTGTGTCTGGACTCATTACTTCAGTCACTCAGCAAAATATTCATTGACTGTCTATGAGGTATGGAGAACTGTGTTAAATTCTGGAGACAAGGGTAGTGAGTAAAACACATCTGGTGCCTGCTCCATGAAGTTTACAGTCTAGTAGAACACTGTGCATTGGTTGCCAGTATTATCCAACTAGGTCAAGTCAATCAGCTGACATTTGAAAAAATTAAATATCCATGGAGTACAAGGTATTATATAAGGGTAAAAACTGATTTGTTGTTGAGATATTTAGTAATAAGCACAGCTAAATCTGAAAGCTGCAAAACTTCCTGCTTTGGGGTTACCTGCCTCACCAGCAGAGAGCACCATTGTGCACTTGGACAGCTTTGTGGGTGTTCTCTGGGAATGGGGTGGACTAGAGAAGACTTTTCACCTGCTTATGAGCTATGGAACATTCCAAGTGGGCCCAGCACTCTGTGCTATGTACGTAATCTTATTTAACACTCACAATTACTGTGGAAGTAGGTTTTGTTTTTTCTGCTTTATGGAGAAACTGAAAGGGAAAATTACTTGTTCAAGGTCAACAGCTAATGTGAGACCTGAGCTCAGATCATTGACCCTGAAGTTCTTGCTTTGGGGGGATCATGACACACTCTCTTAAATTACGGAAATTAAGACCCACAATGCAGTAACTTAAATCTGAAAATCTGCCAAAGTCATCATTTATGTAATAGAAAAGATGTGCTTTCATGAAGAAGCTGTTTAATGGTTAGGCACATAGGATGGGTTTCAGTAGTAAATTACCATCCTTACACCTCACCTTTTCTTATCTGGAGGTCTTTCACTAGAGGAACATTCTCAGACTTTACTGCCCTTTATTACACACACACACATATACACACACCTACATCAGTTTCAAAAGATGTATTTCACATCTGGATCTACTGTTTCATTTTTTGCCCCAGTCCAGACCACAACAAAAACACCAACACAAAAACAAGAGTAAGAGGGAAATGCTGTAGGAGCATTCACATGGGAATTGTTATTTAGAAATCATGTCCCTGAGCGCCACTTTTTCTGCCTCTCTGATCCAGTTTATCCCCAATTCTCTAGACAATGAAATAGTTTGTCATATCCAAAGGGAACAAAAAAGCCAAAAACTGTACTTCAAAGCACAGAAACTCCTCGCTAACTTAAAAGAAATGATCAAGCAATTTAATATGAAAATGAGTCAAACTTATTAAAAAAAACAAACATAATTTGAGGTCTATTGAATGAAGTAAAAGAAATAATTAAGTTTTGGGGTTTTTTTTTTTTAAGGCAGATTGTTTTGGAAGGAAATCAGGCTTTTGTAAGAAATCTTATGCTTGTTGAATGTGGTCAGGTGGTTGCAACACGGGTACGGAAATGTAGGATACGTGGCCCCCTTCTTCAAATTGTGAATGTCTGAAGGACTACAAGCCTCCAGAAAGTTGTTTACTAATTCTGTACTGTTGTTTGGCTGCATATAACATCAGTATGACTTTTACAATATGATTTTTAAACTATTGATTCTCATAAGATTGTAGAAATTTATAGCACAAATGGAATTATCCTGCCATGGTATGGTCTGGCTGGCAGAAGGGCACCATGTGATAAAAACAGTGACCAGGAGATACCAGTGAAAGAGAGGCATGTGTTTACATTCAGTGTCCACGGGAACTCACATAAAATGGATGGGTCACTCATGGACACACAGCCCAGACAACCACAGTTGCACAAGGTCAGTTTTTAGGAGCTAAGGAGGGAGTTGTGGGGAAGGTCTGTGTATTTATAGCATCTGAGCTGTGAGCTGAGCTGAAGAAGAAATACAAAATGTGCATTAGAAAGGTGAGCTGTCTAAAATGAGGGAGCAGTGAGGTAGGGAAAAAGACCAAAACTAAGAGTAGGAATGATGGATGAGAGAGTTTGGGAAAAAAAATTCTTTTCTCCATACTAATACGGATAACTTTGTATTTTTATTGATTTTTAAGTATTCACTCTACAGGGGACTTCAGAAAGTTTATGGAAAAATAGAATTAAAAGATAGTATGAATCTTTTCATGAATTTTTGGAGTCCCCTTGTATACTGAATAGTACTGAGCATATATACAACATATCTGTTTTTAAGCTAAGGGCATCCAAGTTATGGCTTGCTAATCTGATACCAGTGATAGCGTCTCAGGCAGGAGCCACAACCCAGAACACTTCCCAGCATGGGAAGCAGTAGGAATGCAGCCAGCATCAGGCATAGCCTACAGAAATCCTGAGAACTTTATGAAGTACAAGCAGACCCAGCAGGAGTGGGAGAAAGACACCCAGGCCAGAGTAGTACTTAATATATCCCAATTAAGCAGAATTACTATCCCAATTAAGCAACTGTCGTGGCCATTAAGAAACTCAAATGAGTTTGCTGAATGATGGCCTGATTAAGTGCATTTACTGATTTAGTGCAGCACAGTGATTATTAAAAATTCTCAGCTACTACATACTTCTCTGAGGGCTCTGGGAATTACCATTTGCATGGGTCCTTGAATGAAGGTGACACTGGAAATGGAAAGAACATCGAATTCAAAGGGAAATATCTGATGGCCAGAGCAGGTCCTGCTGAAACTACTAATACAGATGCCTAAGTTTTCCATGGAATTCTGAGCCATTCCCTCTCCCTGGCCATCTCACAACTTGTGATCTAACCAGCTCTGACGGGTTCCTCGGTCAAGCACTCTGGCCCTGTTTCCTCCCTTTGCTTGGCTGGTAACTCTCACATAGACTTCAATGGCAAAAAGCTGTCAACAGTTCATAAAAGGATCAAACACCTTAAGATGTTGTATATAAGTTCCAGTGATGTTTTCAAATACACTTCCTTTCCTAGTTCCTCACAGATAACCTTTTGGCATCCAGTGAAGTAATTTGGAGGGTGGATAGCCAGTCCTGATTTGGGGGAAATTTTTCCACCCACTAGTTGTCATCATACATGGTTTGGTTCAAGACATTCCATCAATAGAACCTTGTGATGTTCCTGTTAGCAACTTTCGTCTTCCTGGGGAATAGAGGTCAAGGAAAGGCCTTTCAAAGGAGGCCAATTGTAGAGGGCCAGGCTTACTTTCATGTCTGCCATCACAGCTCCTAACCAGTCCTCTCCAAAGAGAAGCAAAAGAAAACACAGCTTTCCATGATGCCTGCTCCTTTCATGCCAGCCTCGTTCCAAACAAAAAGAGTTTCCAAATGAAGTAAAGATTGCAGTTCTTTTTTTGTTTTGTTTTGTTTTAGACTTCCAGCTCTGAGGCTAAATATTGATTGGTAAAGAGTGTGCTTAAAGAGGACAGAGATGATAAAGCAAGAGTACTTTGCTGGCATAATATCCACGGCCAGTGGAGTTTTTTTGTTTTTGTTTTGCTTACTGGGGCAGGAGGCAGTGAATGGATGAGCCGGCAAGGGAAGGGTGAGACTGAGAGAATCACAATTTCTGCTCAGCCTATGAGAAACATTTTCCTAAGGACCTTTTTTGAGACCTTGCAGCTTTTCTCAATTGGGGTTTCTTATATGATGAGCCATGAAACAGAAAATTATTTAAAGACTACTTTCTCAATTCTCCTAAGGATGGCAGAAAGCTAGTATCATCTGGGAAAAGAAGAGAAGTTAACTCATTGCATACAATGGATACCTTATAACAATTAGGGCTTAATTTCATCCTTGAACTGGTTGAGGAAAACTGTCAGCGAAACATCACACCTGAGGCCAAAGACTGGAAACAGACCAGATACAAATTGCCCTTCCAAGAAGCACAGATGATTAAAGTGGTTTAAAAATAAATATACGTACTCGAAATTTAACTTTCATATAGTCACAAAGTTTAGGGAAAATTTTCTCCCATAAGTCTAAGAAGAGGTCCAAAATTCTTTTAAAGCTCTAGATGGGATTGTCAAAACAAAAGGAAACAGTTGCTCCACTTTGGATTCAAATGACCCCAAACGAGCACATTTCCCATAATATTAACTCTGTAGCAACTCATTAATTTCTCCTTCTTTCCCACAGCCAACAAATAAACATTTTGTTGAGCACTGTCTGGGTGATGGGCATTAGGGGCCCGATAAATGCTTGGTTATAAATTAGACACTGTCTGTCATCAAGATGCTCAGAGTTGGTGCAGGGAAGAGGACCAGCACACACGATGGCCCTGGGATGTGAGAGAGGTTGAGGAAATGAAATTTTAAGAGTTAGTGATCAACTGTATGCATAGATTAAGGAAAGGGCTAATTGGGGTGGTTGGCTTTTCCAGGACTTCAATGGGAAATATATGAGTTAGAACTGAATTGTTGTGGTTGCAGGTATTGTGGTTGTTGTTGTTACATGGGTGGCAGGAAGAGGTGGTGATGTCCAGCTTAGTGTTGGAAGAATTTGAGGTTCCAGTTAAGGCATTCAAGTGAAGGTATACTGTTAATAGCTGGACACAGGTCTGGGTTTCAGAAGAGAGATCTCACTGGAGATGCAGATCTGAGAGTTATTAGAAGTTGTGAACTATGTTCAGCTCATTTACAGAAGATATGTTCACTGAAGAGGGAAAAGGATCTTCATTTTTTATCATTTGAGAAGCAAAGCTATATTTTTGGTAGTAGCATCTGTCCAGCACATTCAAAAGATGATATAAAAGCAGCCAATACCAGCTAAATCCATGGTATTGACTTTGATCCGAAAAAACCTTTGAAGGCTTGCTGATTTAGGCATCAAATTCAACAGCTCTGACACCGTTTTCTTGGATGGACTCCTTTTCCCCTTTCAAATGCTATAATTCTTCAGTTTTCCCTAAGCACTTGACTTCCTTGAGAGAGACCATAAAACCATCTGTGCTTCAATATGTCCTCTTTGGAAGTCCAATTGATTATGCTGCTCATTGCAGGAGGAGATTAAATAGAAGGATTAGCTAATAGATTTTAATATAATTAGTATCCAAATTGCCAAAGTTTTGCCAGATTACTAACAGTTTAAAATATCTACATCTACTTTTCTGACAAAAGAGACAACTATGATGATATGAAATTCTAAACACTGACTTCTGTCTATATACTATTATAGAAAAAAGTAGGCACAATAAATATTGAAACATTGTATAATTGCAAAATGCCAAGAAAATAATGTAATTTGAAATGCAAAATTTAGCACAGAATAAAAATGAGTGGTCAAAATATAGTTACTTTCACATAGTAAATGAATGAAGAAGTTATTAGTGATAATATTCAAAATTATATGTAATAATTTATCGATGCAGAAAAATCAGAGTCATGTAGATTTAAATAGCAATTATTTATAAATGAAAGGAAATAATTAACTCCAATATCTTCATTAATTTACAGCCCCTCAGAAGAGGTCCCTTGCTCCATAGGATGATCTTGGGCAAATTATTTAACTTTTCTAGGTCTCAACTTTCTCATTTGTAAAATGGGAATACCATTAAAACTTTTGTTTAGGGCCAGTATAAGGAATAAATGACATAACATAGAATCTGGTATGTAGTAAATGCTCAATAAATATTGAGGCATGATGGTAATAATGACTTATAGGGGTTTTGAATTGAGATGTGACTCAAAACCAGACCTTATTAAAACAGAACATTAAACAACATTATGAAATACACAATTTTAACAATATGATGCAGATGGAGAGTCTGAGCTGCTGCATATGGCTGCACAGTTTGTACACTGAACAATTCCACGGGCTCCATTCACAGCAATGGTGACATGCACGGAGCCTGCTGGAATTATGTAATGTAGTGGTCCTGGCTAGAACAAGAAATTAACCCACGAGGACATGAACTTTCCTTTTCTTCCCTCCTTGAATTCAAAAAGAGTTGCTTTTTCCGTCATTTAATCTTGAAATTCCTAAGCCTATACATAGTTCTTCACCACTGCTACTTTACCTAAATCAAGAATCCCAAATAAATGCCTCCATGGGCTAGGCGGTTTTAAAAAATATCCTGTGATCTGAATTTAGATTGCTATAATCAGAACAGACAGAAGCCCCACCTACAGGTATCCACATTCTAATGGTTTTGAAACCCTGCATGGCCCAAATAAAGCACTTCTGGATGGCTTAGCATGCTAATCAACTGTGTGGCCTTGCCTGAGTCATTAATCTCAGTTTTGTTTTTTTAAAAATGGGATCGTTCTCTTACTATGACTCAAGAATAACAATCACAGCAACTGAGAGATTCAGCTCTTGTTTAGTATTCTCAGTCTACTTCCAGAAATTGTTGTCTCCTGAGTCAGGCTAAAGATGGTGCTATGAAAAAGAACAGCCTCTGTTTCCCCTGGAGCAGCCCATTTCCCTTCCTCCTACAGTTCTGTTGTATGCTTTCCTATTTATTTATTTGAGTATAGCTTTTTAAATCGCATAAAGTATATTTGTTTGTTATAAAATACAGAATTTAAAAAATGCAGAAAAGCAGAAAGGAGAAATAAAAGTTACCTATAGTCACATCTCTGAATATACACACACACATCTGGCTTTTTCTCTGTTACACCTTCACTTATTAGTCATATGAAATTGGGATGATTCCGTACATGCTCTTTTATAATGTATCCTACGTGATTACTATTTTTCTTCAATATGTTTTTAAAATTTAAGTAAATGTTGTATATTAGAATAGTTTACAGTAAAGTTGCAAGGATAGTGCAGAGTTTCTATATGCCCTGTACCCAGTTTTCCCTGTTTACATCTTACATTACTATGGTACATTTGTCACAACTAATGAGCCAACACTGATACATTATTATTAACAAAGTTACACACTCTATTCAGATTTCACAAATTTTCTGCCAATGTTCTTTTTCTGTCCCAGTATTCCGTTCAGGATACCACATTACATTTAGTTGTCATGTCTCCAATTCTCCTCTTGGCTGTAACCAAGAGGAGAAATTGTAATTTCTCAGACTTGTCTTGTTTTTTAATGGACCTGACATCAAAGGAATACTGATCAGATATTTTGTAGAATGTCCCTCAGTTCGGATTTGTCTGGTTTTTGTTTTTTGTTTTTTTCTTTTCTTTTGTGGTTAGGAGGGGAGTATAGGTTTGGGGGAGGAAGACCATGGAGATGAAGTTCCGTTCCCATCGCATCATATCAGGAGTCCATGCTATCAACATGATTTATCACTGATTACGGTAACTTTGATCACCTAGTTGAAGTAGTCTTTACCAGGTTTTATCACCTTAAAGTTACTTTTTCCACCTTTTCACACCCTACTCTTTGGAAGCAAATTGGTAAGCACAGGCCATTTGAGGGGTATGAAGTTAAGTTCCACCTCCTTGAAGGTGGAGAATCTACATAAATTATTGGGAATTTTTGTGTATAAAAGATTTGCCTTTTCTTCATTTATTTATGTGTTCAGTCATTTGTTTATATCAGTATGGACTCCTGACTATTTATTTTAAACTCTGAGTTATAAGATAATACTATGCTATTTATTTTGTTGCACAGATTGTTTCAGTTTTGGCTACTGGGAGGTCTTTCAAGTTGTCTCCTTTCACATTCCTTCATCCTTTTGTTTTTTGAGTACTTCCTTATTTCCTGGCACTAAAAATGCTCCAGGCTCATCTTGCATATTCTCTGTCCTAGCCCTAGAATCATTTCTCTAGGGATCCGTGGTTCCTTTTATTGAAGAACAATATTAGAAACCAAGGTCTCAGCAATGTGTGCTTATTACTACAGTGATGTTATTGCTTCTGTGGCCTTTCAGCAGATAGAGTTAGGAAACATTTATGTATACTATCTCATGCACACACACACATCTGTGATTATTTCTGTACTTATTCATCTCTATCAATATTAAGGTAAATATGAGTACATATTGATGTCCCCAATTCAAATCCATTACCACATGGTTCATTACAGTCTTCCTCCCTTGCTTATCTGTTACTATGAGAAACCTGGCTTCCACCATTTGCTGTCCGTTTATTCATTTTTTCAATTTCAGTAAACATGCACAGCAGCTTCAGAACTGTTTAACCATACCTCTATGAGAAACAACTTTATCAACTAGAATACAGTGCTTATGTTCAGTTCCTTTTGTTATTTGTCTTACAGTTTCCACTTCAGGCACCATTTTCCAAAATTACTTAGGTCAACATCTTTTTCTCCTGATACCCTTCAGTGAGGTTATGTCATATACTTGTAATTCCATTTTATTTTGTCACAGTCTACATTCTATCCTGTGATCTCTTGACTTCTTGTTTGATTTTTTGTTTGCATACTTTATGGTTCACTCTTTGTGCTGCAAAGTTCTCTGGGTTTTGACAAATGCATAGAATCATGTATCTACCACCGCACTGCCACACAGATTAGTTCCATCACCCTAAAAAATCTCCAGTGCTTCCCCTAGTCAAACATGTCTTCCTCCCTAAACTCTTGGCAACCCTAAATCTGTTTTCCATCCCTATCATTTTGACCTTTTCCAGAATATCAAATGAACTGAATAACAGAGTATGTAGCCTTTTTGCTCTGGTTTCTTTCAATTGTAAAATGCACCTATGATTCATCCATGTTGGTGTGTGAGATACTAGCTTATTCCTTTTTATTGCTAATATTCCATCCTATGGATATACTACAGTTTGCTCATCCATTCACCTACTTATTGAAGGACAGACATCTCAGTTACTTCTAGTTTTTGGCAATTATGAATAAAGCTGCTATAGACATTTGTATGCAGGTTTTGTGTTGACATACGTTTTTAAATCAGTTAGGTAATTCTTAGGAGAGTGATTGCTGAGTCATACTGTAAATCTATGTGTAACTTTATAAGAAACTGACAAACTGTCTTTCAAAGTGGTGTGCTATATTGCATTTCCACTAGCAATGAATGAGAGTTCCTTTTGCTCTGTATTCCTCAACAGCATTTGGTATTGCAGTTTTCTGAGTTTTAGCCACTCAATGAGTGGTATCTCATTATTGTTTTAATTTGCATTTCCCTAATGACAAATTATATTGAGCATTTTTACGTATGCTTATTTGTCATCTGTATTTCTTCTTCAATGTAGTGTCTGCTCAGATCTTTTATCCATTTTTTTAATTGGATTGTTTGTTTTTTTATTATTGAGTTTTAGAGGTTTATATATATATATTCTGGACAAAGTTTTTGTCAGAAATGCTACTTGCAAATATTTTCTCCCAGTATGCGGCTTGCCTTTTCATTCTCTTAACAATGTCTTTCATAAAGCCAAAGTTTTAAATTTTGATTAAGTCCAGTTTGTGTGTGTGTGTGTGTGTAAATTATACTTTTGGTGTTGCAGCCAAAAACTCTTTGCCTAATTCAAGATCACGCAGATTTTCTCCTATGTTTTTTCTAGAAGTTTTGTAGTTTTACATTTTACATTTAGGTCTATGATACATTTTTAGTTCATTTTTTATACTGGCATACAAAAATGGTATTGGTTGAGGTATAGGTCAAGGTTCATTTTGTTGTACACAAATGCCTAATTGTTCTAGCACCAATTGCTGAAAATACTATCTTGCCTCTATTGAATTGCCTTTGCAAATTTGTTCAAAATAAGTTGACTATACTTATATGGATCAATTATTTCTGGGTGCTTTATTCTGTTCCATTGATCTATGTGTATATCCTTTTTCTAATTCCATATTGTCTTAATTGCCATGGCTTTATGATAAGACTTGAAACTAGGTAATGGGAGTCCTCCAGCCTTGTTAATCTTTTTCTAAATTGTTTTGGCTAATTTAAGTCTTTTGCCTTTCTTTCTCTGTGTGTGTTTGGGTGTGTGTGTGCGTTAAAATCGGTTTTTTGATATCTACAAAAAACTCTGCTGGGATTCTTATTTTAAATCTGTAGATCACATTGGAGAGAATTGTCATCTTAACAATATTGAGTCTTCTCGTCCTTGAACATGGTATATCACTCATTTTATGTAGGTCTTCATAGATTTTTTTCATCATGGTTTTGTAGTTTCAACATACAGAAACTGCATATATTTTGGCAGATTTACATCTAACTGCTTTTTTTGCTGCTATTGTAAATGGTATATACATTGACATTTTTGAAGTTTAATTCTTCCCTACTAGTAGGTAGAAATACAATTTAATTTTTTTGTGTGTGTTGACCTTGTATTCTGCAACCTTTGCTGAACTCACTTACTAGCTCTAGGAGCTATTTTGCAGATTCTTTGGGATTTCTACATATACTCCTGCAAATAGAGACATAGAGACAATTTTTTTCCCCTACACCTTTTATTTCTTTTTCTTGCTGTATTGCACTGGCTAGAACTTCTAGCATGATATTGAATAGGAGTGGTGATAGAGGACAGCCTTGCCTTTTTTTTTTTTTATCTTAGAGGTCCTCCTCAATGCTCTATTCCTTTGGCTAGGCTATTTTTGTGGGCCCAGAGATCATTATTTTTTAACTGTTCCCTTCCCACAGCTGTTCTGGATTCTCACCAGTGCTTCAAGAACAACCTGCTTATAGCCCATCCCTCCACAGACTAAGGCTTTTGTTTTATAAGTGAGAGAGGGAAAAAGGGCCTTGGTGGAGTGAGGTGCCCCTCCAACAGCAGTTGCTTCCCGACCTCCATGCTGTACCCCAAGGGACACTTTGTTAAAACTTTGTCCATTCTTCTTCTAGGAGCACTTGGTGAGGTTTGTGGAGGAAAACATGAAAAGGATGTGAATGCCTCGAATTTCAATGCCCCGAAGGGCTTCTCATTCTTATACCAGTGGCCCATTAGCCTCCGCCTAGTCACCAACCACCCCATCGAATTCCTCTTACTTGTATCCAGTTGCATCTACCCCAGGTAAGCCAGAACATGCATCTCCTCTCTCCCTGCAGGCACCTGTCTCTCCTTGGCATGAGGGCCAGCCATTTGCTCTGCAACTTCAGCTCCTCAGTGGGATTCAAGGAAACTTGTGAAATGCAGTTTGTCTTTTACAGATAAAACAAAGCTCTTTCCAGCTTTTTATATCCTTCAACACAAACAAAAATAACTTTTTTGAATAACAAGTCTTTCTATACTACTAACACAAGGGTCCATATAGAGTTAGTTGCCTTTGGTTCCTGGCTTAGCTCAAAGAGAAATTTTACATCTGCAATCATTTATTGTAGGAATCAGATGAAGGAAGGGAACGTCCTCAAATTTTTTGCTGGAGGATCATATTTGGGTGGCATCAACCTTTTCTTTCAGGTGCAATGTTATATCTAAAAAAGGAAAAGAGATGATATCTATACGCTAAATCCAAAAAGGACCTGGAGAAAGTTCTTAGTGAATCTCAGACCATTGTGACAATTGAAAACCCAGTAGCTATTACTCTCCAGGGACACTGGCCAGCCTGCTATACTGGGGTTTGTGTGACCCCTTTTGTTGGACACATTATTCCCAGAACCTTCAGGCAGCTTTCCAGGATCCCCCTATTTTGGTTGTTACTTAACCCAGAACTAAACATCAGCATCTTCCAAAGGCATCTGATATTATCCTGCTCACCACTGCCGAGTAACACAGACCCCTCAACTCTATGTCAACACTGACATCCTAGGCAAAAATGAGGGAGCTCACTCATTGGGTCTGAAATGATAGCTGCTGATCTATAAGGTTCTGCTTGGGTGTGGCACTATTTCCCCTGAGTGCCTGTGGGAAGTCAT
This sequence comes from Cynocephalus volans, assembly GCF_027409185.1. Classification (NCBI taxonomy): domain Eukaryota; kingdom Metazoa; phylum Chordata; class Mammalia; order Dermoptera; family Cynocephalidae; genus Cynocephalus; species Cynocephalus volans. The sequence goes on along the minus strand of NC_084468.1, from coordinate 94,622,896 downwards.
GCCTGATCTCTACTTCTACACCATCCCGAAAAGATTGAAAAGGAAGAACACAGTGCTGCTGAACAGGCAGAACAAAGAGGAATTTCAGAGAGAATGCATTGCTCATGCTGCCAGATTTACTGCAACTCAACCCGAGGTCACACATTTGTCTGAAGTTATCTGCACCTATTTAACAGCTCCCTGATGAAGAACAGAGTGCTCAGATTGTTGCCAAAGATAGGCCCGCAGCTGCCACTCCCAGAACTAAGGTGGATGAAAAATGAATCTTGGTTTGGGATATAATAATAATATGAAGGGACTTCAAAAAGTTTGTGGAAAATGTAATTAAAAGATAAAAATGAAAAATATAAATTTTACTTCTCAACATAATCTCCATCAAGTTCAAGATGCTTTTGTAAGTGATGGTGTCAGCCATTTAGTTCAACCCTAAAGAACTGAGGGTCCTGGGAATTTAGCTGTGTCAGTACAGTCTTCTCTGTATTATTAACTGAAGAAAAATGGGTGCCCTTTAAAGATTGTTTAAGATTAGGAAGTAAAAAGAAGTCAGAAAAAGCCAAATCAGGACTGTAAGGTGAATGCCTAATGATTTCCTATTAAAACTGTCACAAAATTGCTCTTGTTTGATCACAGGAATGAGCAGGAATGTTGTGGTAGAGAAGGACTCTCTGGTGAAGCTTTCCTGGGCATTTTTCTGCTACAGTTTTGGCTAACTTTCTCCAGACACTCTCAAAATAAGCAGATGTTACAGTTCTTTGGCCCTACAGAAAGTCAACAAGCAAAATGTCTTGAGCATCCCCCCAAAATTGTTGCCATGACCTTTGCTCTTTGCTGGTCCACTTTGGCTTTGACTGGGCCACTTCCACCTCTTGGTCATCATGGCTTTGATTGTGCTCTGTCCTCTGGATCATACTAGTGAAGCCATGTTTTGTCTCCTGTTGCAATTCTTTAAAAAAATACTTCAGGCTCTTGACCCCATTTGTTTAAAATTTCCATTGAAAGCTCTGCTCTTGTCTGCAGCTGATCTGGGTGCAATAGTTTTGGCACCCATTGAGTGGAAAGTTTGCTCAACTGTCATTTTTCAGTCAGAATTGTGTAAGTTGAACCAATTGAGATGTCTATGGTGTTGACTATTGTTTCTGCTGTTGAATGTCAGTCCTCTTCAATTAGGGCACAAACAAGATTAATTTTTTCCTCCCAAATTGATGTGAATTGTCTGTTGCTGGGAGGCTTCATCTTTAATATTGTCTGGTCTCTTCTTAAAACAAGTTATCCATTTGTAAACTGCCAATTTCTTTGGAGCATTTTCTCCATAAACCTTTTGTAAAGTATCAATGATTTCACCATTCTTCCACCTGAGCTTCACCATCAATTTGATGTTTGTTCTTGATTCTATTTTAGCAGGATTCATGTTGCTCTGACAGGGGCTCTTTTCAAACTGATGTCTTATTCTTCTTAGTGCCCCAAAATGGATCCTGTTCAGACATGTTGTAACAAATTAGAACAAGTTTACTTTGCTACAAAAAAAATTTTGCAATCCATGCATAGTTTTTTCATAACACCATTTTCCATGAACTTTTTGAAGACCCCCTCCTAGCAACAGTAATACTAACAACATTTGAGAAATAAGCTTAAGAAGAGATTTTAAGAAGATTGCACTCTAGGAGATTAGTAACACAAAAAGAATAAAATTATTTCTAATGTTTGCTGATCATTTACTCTGTGCCAAATGCTTTTACATGTATTTTACCAATTAGTCTTCACAAAAAGTCCTATAAGGCAGATACAGTCCCCATTTTATAGATGAGGAAACTGAGGTTCAGACAGGTTCAATAATTCACCCAAATTTGCAGAGCTAGGAAACGGTTTGTATCTCCATAAATCCATTAGGAGAAAGACTATTGGAATGTTAGTATTTTCGAGGGGAATGCGATCTTAAAGACCATTTTCTTCAATTTTCTTATTTAGAGAATGAGGAAACTAAAATTCAGGGTCCCATGTCACTCACTCATTTATTGCAGAGCCAGAACAAGTACTCAGTTTGGTTTATTTTTGGTTCAGAATGCTTCTACTATTCTACAGCTATTATTTGATGAGACTGAACAGTCAGACCTCAGCAGAGAGTAAGATTCACTTTCTAATGATTCCTGTTTGTAGTGTATTTACCTATACCCTAAAGGTGGACTTGTAGCAAACATTACATAAATGTGTTCAAACCAATCTTCTTCTTGAAATGGACCCCCCAAAAGGCTCTCCCCAGCAGCCAATTTCAATCTGACCAGTTGACTAGTCCTGCCTCCCATATGGCTTCATTTCCTGAGATCTCTCTACCTACCACTGCCTCTGTCCCCTTCAAGTCCGCTACAGGAGGCTCGAGAAAGAGAGGAGGTGGGAGGTAAAGGTGAAGTAGGTAAATAAGAAGGAAAATAGTATACGAAGGGAGAATGTTTGTGACTATCCCAAAGACAAAGGAAGTTAAAAATATCTATTGAGGAAGGAAAACAAGGTAGCAGTTAATTGGAGACCTCCTATGAGGCCTACTGAGAGGATTGCATGTATTTGGATGTGTATAGTCTGGCATGTTACTTTAAAAATTATTCTTATTATTTTATACTCACACATCATATTCATATTCAATCCTTTATAATGTCAAATAAAAGAGAAATAATAACACCTTAAGTTTGTATATTGCTTTACAGCTTACTAAGCACTTTTACAACCATTTATCTCATTTGATCCTTACAATAATGTTGTGAGGTAGCTAAGGAAGGTTATTATTAATCCACTTTTTACAGACGAGAAAACTGAGGCTCAGAGAGATTAAATATGTTGCTCAATATCACTCAGCTAGATGTAGGGACCAAGACTGGAATCGGAATTTGAGACAGAATAGTGCTCTGTAAGAGACTATTGAAGTACCAAGTGTGGCCAAAGATAGAAAAGTTTTCCATTTAATAGATTCAGGATTGAAACCAAGGTCTCAATAAGTTCAGGACTGAAACAGATCTTGAAGGCATATTAATATGGCACAAAACCACATGGAGGGATCAGAAGGTGAAAATTCTCTGCAAATGGGAATAGGTTGTACAGCTTCCAGACAGGTATAATGTTTATAACACCATTGCCATAAAGGGGAAGGAGTGAGTGCTAATGAAATGGAAATCCAAGAAAGCCTTAGAAAGGTCACAGATGGCCAAATAATTTGAACTCTGCTTTTGCCTACTCAGAAAAAAAAAAAGAAAAATGGGAATGAAGAAAAAAATAGTGAAGCAGACAGACAATCCTAGCACTCTGTCTACCAGAAATTATCACATATTTCTAATCTCCTCAGAGACATACACAAATAATATCAGAACTAAATATGTGTACTCACACATGCACACACTTTTAGGCTAAGCTATCGGTGAATATTTACATAATTTGGGGGTATTGGAAGATTTCTAAGATTGACACCAATGCCCAAATTATAAAGGAAATAATTTATACATATAATTATACAAAATTTAAACATTTCTCTCTCTTAAGTCAAAAGAAAATGAAATGCTAAAAACAAATTAAAATGAAAAGGAAAAATTGTGAAAATATTTGGAAAATATATGTCTAATAAAAGACTAAGGTTTTCACTTTTAAAATCTCTAACAAATTGGTGATGATGATGATGATAAAATGAACTCCTCATTTCAAAAACTCAGGCTTGGAGTATAAACAGGAAATTCAAATTAAAAAAATATGTATAGCCAGTAAGCATATGATAACATGTTCCACCCTTGTTTATAATTATATTAATACACACTAAAAATTTATTTTATTAATGTGGGAAAATTTTATAATAAGTGCATTTAAAAAGTTACAAAAAAGTTATGTTTAGTATTGTTCTTCTTTTTTATAACACACATCTAAGTTGTGGAGGAACACTGGTAACTGAGACATGAACAGTGGTTATCTCCAGGCAAAAGGATTATGGATACTGTCTTTTTTCTTATTTAATTTAAAAATAATGAACATAAATTACTTTTGCAATAAAGAAATCAAATTGGCCATTACACCTGTAAGCAAGGATAACTTCCTGTTACACAATTGTTTCTATTTAGAAATCCCATCTGACATACAGTATTTGGATTTCCAACCCCCATTTCAAGAACACAGTCTTCCATGAAATGGGAAGACTTTGCACACTCCATTTGAATCAGTAATTTAAGTTGGCTTGTTCCCCACCTTGTGTTCCTGCCCTTTGGGGTAATTCACATAGCTACCTCCTGGCTTCCTGATATAATTACTCTACCAGAAAAAGAGGTACCTAGATTTATTATATAAACAAACAGCATAATCATAAATTGTATCTTCTAGAATTTGGGATGTTGCCCACTTTTCTTTCATAGCAAAATTAGATTTATGTGTACTTGGTATACACTACATTAGAAACTTAAAACTTTTGAAGAAATCATCCATAATGGTCAGATATAGTCTTCAGTGCAACCAATTTCTTCCTCCATTACAGGCCCTTCTTGGCTCTAATAATCTTGCCCTAGGCATCCGCACATACTCAGCCGCATTTACAAGCACAACCTGCTACACACATCACTGTTTAACCAGACACCGATAAACAGAACGAGAAAACATTCCCACAATCAGCCAAGGAACAACACCAGAACCCAAATAAAAGGCAATTTGACAAAACTGTATTTTCTGCCTCTAACTATTCCAAAAAGTTAGATCACATGCATTGGAGACGAGGGATGATCTAGTGTACTTTAGGAGACTTTGACATCCTGAGAATGTTCTTTGTTTTCCATGGCCCCTTATGGAAGGTAGCTTTGCAGAGGCACTTCATCTTAGTGAAGGTCAAGGTAGCAGACAGATTTTAATGTCCAACCCATTATGTTTCTACTACCACCAGGGTAAAGACAAACATTCTCCATAGGAAGGCATCATCAGCATCTGTGTTGAGCCCTTGAGCCCCTGGTTGAAGTGGAGATGGCTGGCTCTGCTCCTGCTAAATCATACGCATGGTAAACTACTTTGTGTATCAGGGCCACTGGTCACTGCTGGTTCTCACCCTCAAATCTCCTGACTATCATTGCCCCATTAGGACCCTTTCCTAGGTGAAAGTGGCTTCTGTTGTTCTCTGCCTCCAGATATCACACTGGGACCATGTGTGTGTGCTTGCATATGTCAGGGGCTGTGAGGGGCTCATTTGGAACCCAGGTTAAAATGTTTGCTTGAATCTGGCAGCACCTGGCCAGTAGCAGTGGAAGATATTTCATCATAGTAATGATGATGCCGCCTCACACTTTTCATCTTCAAAGCACTTTATAAACAGTAATTAATTCCTATAATACTCATGAGGTAAGTAAGAAAACACCATTATCCCCATTTTATAGATAGAGAAACTGAGGTGAACTAGCCAAGCAATTGGCCCAAGGCCAGAAGAGAGAGTCTCAGAGCAGGGATCAGAGGGAAGACGCTCCTGGTGTCTGCTAATCCCCTCTGGCTTGCAACACCCCAGGCCTGTGTCAGGGAAAAGTGGTCACAGAGCTGAAGGTAGCTGGAAGCCGAGGGAGCACAGGATTTCCAACAGGCCCAGCTCCAGCCTCACTGCCCTGGGACATGAATGCTGCTATTCATCGTGTGGGCAGTTTGTGGGTATTCACTTCAAGATCCCTTGCAAAATAACAACAACAAAAAACTCATTGAGGCTCCTTTCTCCTTGGACCATGTATTTCCTGAGTTTTTACTTGAAATCAGGGGATGCATAGTACATACACGCCCTCAGGAAGCAAGAGAATTCAGCCCACCCTACAGTTCTTGGGAGGCTACATTCAGAATTGTGACCGCAGACCAGCAGAGCGGCAGGAACCTTCTCCTACGGGTTCCTGGCCAAGCTCCTTCACAAGACATTTAATAGCCATCTGGCTGGCTTCACACTGAAACACTTATCTGGTGGCGTCCTTACTGCAGGCCTCTCCACTCCTATGCTCAAGACCGACACATCTCAAGTAGCCGGCAATTAGACTGAAACCTTATATTAATGCTGACGGAGGCGGGATGGGAAAAACATGAATTAAATTGAAATGAAAATGGCTTATCAAGGGAGGAAGTTAGTCTCAAGGAAGTGAAAGTCACTGACCAAACTACTACAACGCTCCAGACCTCAATTTTTTATCCAGACCACCCTGCTAGACAGCAATCACTAGTCCCTTGCAGGACCTGAGGACATATCAAACACGGCTCTCCATTTTTTTCCACCTGCCAAAAAATGCTGCTACCTATTCCCTACCTTGCATCTCCCCTCCCACAACTTCAAAATTCCTTCAACAGCCTAAAGGTTGCCATGACCACCCACTTCACATGTGTGGCAAATCTAGAAGCTGCTGCTTGAAGCATTATCTAGATTGCAGTGGTGTCATGACTTGGCCCCTAATGAAAGCTAATGGCCTTTGAAGTGCTGAGGCAAACATAACAGATAGTTATACTGTTCAGCTCCCGTCTTCCATCTTGGTTTGGCAGCATGTACCCTGCAGAGCTACAGAGAAAGGGGAACTTTCCTTCTGCTGCCTCCCTGATTCCTCTGTGAGATCAGACTGGGGGAAATTTGGAAGGTCTCTTGAAAAGTGTTGGCCCAGGCAACACAGTAACGGCACCCAGGAAAACCGTGGGATGGAACCACTGTCGGCATCAGCCACACCCCAGTGGGCCCTGCCTGAGACAGGCCCTGGTCTCATACCCCCTGAGGCATCTTCCTGGTTGTGGCTGCAGGTGACAGCGTGTTTGTCCCACCCACCTCATTCACTTCTAACTCACTGTTGAGACACTTGGGTTTGTTAGAGCACAGGTTTGTGTAGTTCATACGTGGCCTTCCTATGAGGGTGAAATACCTCCAGGAGGCAGCCTTGGTAGGGAAGAAGACCCCAAATTGAACAAGGCCCATATCTTGAGTACATAGATGATATTAATCAGATAAGACATCACCACGACCAGGAATGGCCTCCTTCTTTCCACATAATTGCAAAAAATGAACAATTCTAATTATAATCAAAAAAGACTGACCAACATGGTTACCACAATCTCTTGGTCCTTGGGTTCCTGGGCAGGCAAGCTCCCTCCTGCCCCATCTGACCAAAGAGCAGTTAAGCCCAGAGGAAGAATTCTGCTGTGCGCCTGAGTGAATCCCCCCCCCACACACTGAGATCCCCAGCAGCCCTGTAGCCAGGCGTGTTCCAGACGCAGGCATGACACACGTTTGCTTCCTCCACAGTGACACGCTCCAGGTGAGCGCCGGAGAGAAGGGCAGAGCAGAGAGGCATGACTGCTCACCACATAAAAGAGACAGAATGCGGCTCGCTGCCAGAGCGCCGGCTGCGCAGTGACAGAGCACGTCACACCCCAGATTTTGAAGTTCATAAATAGATCTACAATGTTGATACTTCGGGGGATGGTGGGTGGGAGCTGGATTTCTGTTTCTCCAACTCTGTAATTAATTTATCCAGCAATGAGTCTATAATGATACCAGGAAGAGAAAAAGAACCCCTGGAGGGGCTGTCTGTGGCTTCCCCTCAGCATGAGGGGGTACTGCTGGAGCGGGGCAGTAGCCTAGATGTGACTGAATTCAAAACTCTGTGTGTATATGTGTGTTGTTGTGCATGTTGGGTGTGTGTGTGTGTGTGGTATGTGGTGAAGGAGTATGAGTGGTGTGTGTGTGGTGTGTGTGTCTATCTGTGGTGTGTGAACGTGGGATGGTATGTGTGTATGTGTGATGCAAGAGTGTGAGGTGTGGTATGTGTGATGTGTGTGTAGTGTGTGTCTATGTGGTGTGGTGTGGTATGTGTGTCTAGCTGTGATGTGTGAAGTGGTATGGTATGCATATGTGTGTGATGGGAGAGTGTGAGGTCTGCTATATGCTATAGTGTGTGTGGAGTGTGTATGTTTATGTGTGGTGTGGGGTGCATAAACGTGCATGGGGGTGTGTGTATTGCGTGACAGTGTGAGGTAATGTGTGGTGCATGTATGTGTGGTGTGTCTGTGCTGTACCAAGCACACATGTATATGTGCATCAAGCATACGTGTGGTATGTGAACATGGGCAATGCAAGGGTATGAGGTGTGATGTGAATGTGCTATTGTGTTTTTTGCATGTATGTGTGTAAAATGTGGTGTGTGTGGTGTATATATGTGTGTAGTGTGTGCATCTATGATGAAGGGTGTGAGGTATTGTATGTGGGTGCTATAGTGTGTGGAGACTCTGTGTGGACTGTGATGTTTGGTGTATGTGTGATGTATTTATGTGTGTGGTGTGCATGTATGAGTCATATGTGGTGTGTATGACTGTGTGATGTGTGCATTATATGTGGTATGTATGAGTGTGGTGTGTGTGTGATATGTGTGTGGTGTGTCATATGTGGTATGTATGAGTGTGGTGTGTGTTATATGTGGTATGAATGAGCGTGGGGCTTGAATGTGTCATATGTGTGTGGTGTGTTATATGTGCTATGTATGAGTGTAATATGTGATGTGTGTCATGTGTATTATATGTGGTATGTATAAGTGTGTGTGGTGTAGGTATGTGTGTGTGTCATGTGTTATGTGTGGTACAAATGAATGTGAGGTATGAGTGCATGGTGTGTGTGTTAAATGTGTATGGATGAGTGTGTGTGTGCACGTGTGTGGCGTGTGTGGCATGTGTGCATGCTTGGCTGGCCAGCACTTGTGCAGACAGGCCAGGCCCTTAATTCTTTGATGTTAGCATGGAGGCATCCTTGCACAGCTGGCTCAGTGTCCTGCCCCTCTTGCTCCCAGAGCTAAATCCTAGCGCAGGAAAAAAGAAAGGCTGCTAAAGCACCACACCCTGAGCCCCTGGGGAAGGGCTTGAACGTGGATACGCAATTGAGTTCCACCAAAGTCCTGCCTGCCCCTCAGGCTGCGCTGCAGAGCACAGGTCTTGCTTGCAGGAGTTCAGAGTAGAGGGGAGGAGAATATCACAATGCCAGCTGAAGAGGAGCCCCGGCCCGGCCTTCCCTCATCCTGGGTTCAAGGTCAGCCTTGACGCTTTACAGGGACATGAAAAAGTGAGTTAGGCCCCAGAGTTGACATCTATAAAATATACATAATAACATTCCTACTGGGATGAGGATTCCGTAAAGTAATGCTGCACAGTGAGTTACTGTTTCCCAGCTTTGTCTTTAACAGGAATGTGTTTGCTTAGAAAGTGAGATTTTTGGGTTTTCTTTTGGCTTCAGTGGTTTTGGTACTCACCTCATGCCCTAAAAACACTCATATCCAAAGCTCAGAACTAATTGGCAAACAATATAGCTGATGGCTTGCTCTTGTCCTTGTTTTCTGTTTCTAGAGCTTGCAAACAGTGCTGTCAGACCTGGGGACAGTAACTCATTTCTGGGAGCGGGAAGGGAGAGAACATAAAGTTACTGAGCTGCTAATTGAAACCCAACACCAGGCCCCAGGATTTGCTGTGGGGCAATATTCAAGTAATAGTTAGGGGTACAGACTTTCAAGTTTCTGCCTATCAACTGCTGTGTGACCTTGTACAAATTACTTTATTTCTCTGTGCTTCAGTGTTTTAAAATCTCTAAACTGGAGCTAATAGTAGTACCTCATCCATAGGATTATTTAAGGATTAGGTGAGATGATGAATCATAAACTCTAGCACAGTACCTAGCAATTAGTCAGTGGTAAAAATAGGCTTTATGAGATAATTCCCCTACTCCCCTTGGTAAGTACTATATCCATACAGGAGGCTCAGACAGGTAAAGCAATTTACCCAAAATCACACAGCTCACAAGTGATAAACCTGGCTGTGTACTCAAGTCTGTCTTGCTAGCACACTGCTTGCCCATGCTCTCTGTCTCTTCTATTCCACCACATACTTCCTGCCCCTGCAGCCTTCAGAGACCTCTCCATGGGAAATTGGATTGCCAGAGAGATTGTCATCCAGTCAAGCTTTAGTCCTGAAAATATTATAGGAAGGAGCCTATGAAGGAAGAAGAAAGTGCTGTGGACTGGCAGAATGAGATTAGTCCCCCCAATAAGAGCTAAAAAATGCCTTAGCTTGTATTTGTAGACTGGTAGAATCCTACATATTTTGGAGATGGAGAATTTGTTGCTTAGTAAAAACAAATCTGACAGCTGGATACTGTGACTACCGTCTGTCATCACAGAACCCACTCTGCTCTTTCAGGCCTCCATGACTTTGCACAAGCTGTTCTGTCTGCTAACAACACCCTTCCTGCCCCTCCCAGTCACCACCTCTACCACAGGGCTTCTTCCAACTCTTTGGTTTCATCCCACTTCGAATATACTTCTCCTGTAGTATTTATCACATTGATCTAATTACTTGTTTATATGTCTGTTTCCTGCCCCTGGATTGTGCACGCCCAATGACAGGTGCCCTGTTCCAGCACCATTGTTTTCCCAACACCTGTTAGGACCCCAGGGCATGGCGTGGACCCATCATTTGTTGATGCAACACATGCAGTGTGGGTGGCACTGACATGACCCAGGTACTGTGCTGATGCTCCTGGTGCACAGTTGAATGAGGCACAGGCTCAGGGGCATGGGGTATGCATCAACTGGTGTCTCTGAAGAAAATAGAAACCACTTCAAATGTTTACAGCAAAGTGAATTTAATGCAAAGAACTGGTTTCACAAGTGTTGAAGGACCTAAAAGCCAAATAGAAGAAAGGAGAACCAAACCAGAAATTATCCACAAATGGGAGCCATGGGCACTGCTGAGCTGGAGAGACAAAGAGATAAGGTGGAGGCTCCTAGAGTCCTAGAGCAGAGGCAACCTGACAGAGGGTAGGGCCACAGAGGGCCTGTCCCCTGGGAGTGGGGGCCACTGAGGGGATGCAGCCATGGCCAGAGGCAGAGGTTTGGGGGAGAGACAGGTTTCTGCTTCTATCCTCCAGTCTCTGGCCAGTGCCCCCATTGGCATAACCCAACTGAAAGGCAACTGAAGCAGGATCTGGAAGATGCCTTCTTTAGGGTTAGCCCCTCCAATCTGGAGCAGAGCCTGGGAACAATGTGCAACACACCAAGGATCAGCCCACATGGATAATACTGCACTTTATGGGAGGAGGGCTACTGTGGAGGGAATTCAAGGCCAGGCCAAGAATAGGCTGAAGGGCTGAAAGTCAAAGTCACATAAGCTCACTGGTTTCAGGGCAGGTAGGTGGATTTATGATCTGTTGCTGATTAACAAATAACCACAAATTTAGCAGCTTAAAACAATACACACGTATTATCTCCACTTTGCATGCAACAGGAGTCTGAGCACTACTTAACTGGGTGCTTGTTCAGGGTCTCACAAGGATGCAGTCAGGGTGTCCCTGCTGAATTTTCATCTGGAGACTTGACTGGTGAAAAATCCACCTCAAAGCTCTCAGGCTACTGGCAGCTGCACAACTTGTAGCTGCATGACTCAGGGCCCCAGTTTTTTGCCAACTGTCAGCTGGGGGCAACCTTTAGGTCCTAGAGCTGCCCGTGGTGCTTTGCTTAGCCATGTGGGCTTCTCCAGCATGGTCACCTACTTCATTAAGCCTACAGGAGAGTCTCTAGCTCCAGTCTGCTAAGAAGGAGACTTAAACATGCTTCATCACATGCATGCCATCCCAACGTCTTTGCCATGTTCTCTTGGTTAGGATCAAGTCAGGGGAGGAGATGACATAAAGGCATGGACAGTAGAGGGGACTCACTGGGGGCACATAGGGTCTTCTGCAACAGCTCATCTCACACTGCAGTTTTGTGCACCTCTGTTCTGATGTTCTTCTTCTGCAGATGTGAATTCTTTAGACTACTTTAGTGTACCAAAGATTGTAATGATAAGAAATGTGACTGTTTTATCATCTGGCTCAGAATATTAGCATTTAAATCTACAGACACTGCAATTAGTGAAAGCTCAGAGAGGGTAGAAAAATTTGCTAAAGCAAATCCCATGCCAAATGAAACCTTAACTTTTAATTTGGACTACCTAAATATATCTTAAAAGCTGTAATGTTTTGCAAGCTCTTTGACCAAGAAATTCTATTCTGAGAATTTATTCAAAGAAAATTCTCATGGAAGTGTGCAAAGATTTAGCTATAAGGATGTTAACCACAGCATGGCCTGTAATTGAAAAAACAAACAAACAAACAAACAAACTGCAAACAACCTATTGTGTTACAATAGGGTATTGGCTAGATAAAACTATGACACATTCATGTAATATGATATGATGCCATCTTTGAATATGATATAGAAAAATATTGAAGCACGTGGAAAAACATTTACTATATTTAATGTTAAGAAGGGGGAATGATCTTAAAACAGCATAAACTCCATGATTGCATTTTTATTTGTATTATTTGTATTTTTTTATTTATTGACACATAATTGATTGTACATATCTGTGGAGTACGGCATTGAATATCAATACCTGTATGCAGTATGTGATACTCAAATCAGGATAATTATTATATTCAGCATTACACAATGTAGTCATTTTTTGTGGCCCTTTACCAATTTCTCACTAATCCCCTCTCCCCCTTTCTTACCTCTGACAGCCTCAGTTCTGTTCTCTCCTTCTGAAAATTCAGTGAATTATTGTGATTGTGATAGGTTTTAAACATAACCAGTGCCATTTTGGGCAAGGCCAAGAACAAAATGGCCACCAGCCCCTGTCCCCTTTTCCTTACTAGAAGCCTCATGACTTCTGCAAAATAGAAACCCTTTTGGCTTCTGCATAGGTGCAATTTTCCACCCCAGTTACATCATCCAAGTGGAGCTTCCACGATTGCATCAGCCAGCCTGGCACCCTACAGCCTATATAAGCTCTCCCACCCTGATGCCTGGTGCTGTTCTCCACTTTGAGGGCAGCCCCGGCTGCTGCTCTCCATTTTTAGTGTAGCCTGGCAGATTCCTTTTCTTTAATAAAGCTTGATTGGTACCCGGTGTTTTGGCTCACTTTCTTTCAGATTATTGTATCTTTATTTCTTCTTTTAAATTTAAAAAATTTTTTTAGTTCCCACTTACCAGTGCAGACATGCAGTATTTCTCTTTCTGTGCCTGGCTTACTTTACTTAACATAATTTTCTCTAAGTTCATCCATGTTGCTGCAAATGGCAGGATTTCATTCTTTTTTATGGCTGAGTAGTATTTCATTGTGTACATATACCACATTTTCCTTATCCAGTCATCTGTTGATGGACATTTAGGTTGGTTCCAACTCTTGGCTATTGTAAATGATGTTGCAATAACATGGAAGTGCAGGTATCCTTTTGACATGATGATTTCCATTCTTTTGGGCATGTATCCAGCAGCAGGATTGCTGGATCATATGATACTTCTAACTATAGTTGTTTTAAGAAACCTCCATACTGTTCTCTGTAATGGCTGTACTAATTTTCAGTCCCACCAACAGAGCAGAAGTGTTCCCCTTTCTTCACATCCTAGCCAGCATTTGTTATTCTCTGTCTTTTTTGATAATAGCCAGTCTAACTGGGTTGACATGATATCTTGAAGTGGTTTTGATTTGCATTTCCCTGATGATTAGTCATGTTCAGCATTTTTTTTTTCATGTACCTGTTGACTATATGAAGGTCTTCCTTTGAGAAATGCCTATTTAGCTCCTTTGTCCATTTTTTAATTGAGTTACTTTTTTTACTGTTAAGTTGTTTGAGTTCCTTCTATATTCTGGATATTAATCCCTTCTCGGATGCATAGTTTGCAAATATTTTCTCCCATTCTTTGGGTTGTTTTTTTGTTCTATTGTTTCTTTTGCTGTGCAAAAGCTTTTCAGTTTGATGCAATCTCATTAGTTTGTTTTTTCTTTTCTTGCCTGTGCTTTGAGGACCTTGTTCATAAAGTCTTTGCCCAGTCCTTCTTCCTGAAGTGTTTCCCGTATGTTTTCTTTTAGAAGTTTTATATTTAAATCTTTAATCCACTTTGAGTTGATTTTGGTACATGGCAAGAGGTATGGGTCTAGTTTTATTCTTCTACATACAGATGTCCAGTTTTCCCAGCACCATTTATTTAAGAGGCAGTCTTTTCCCAAATGTATGTTCTTAGTGTCTTTGTCAAAGATCAGTTGGCTGTAAGTATGTGGGTTGATTTCTGGGTTCTCTATTCTGTTCCATTGGTCCAAGTGTCTTTTTATGCCAGTACCATGTTATTTGGTTACTATAGCTTTGTAGTATCATTTGATGTCAGGCAGTGTAATATCTCTGTCTTTATTTATTTATTTATTTTTGTCAGGACTGCCTTGGCTCTTCAGGGTCTTTTGGTGTTCCATATGAATGTTAGGATTGTTTTTTTCTATTTCTGTGAAGAATGTCATTGGTATTTTGAAGGGGATTGCATTGAATCTGCAGATAGCTTTGTATGGTATGGACATTTTCATGATGTTAATTCTTCCAATCCAAGAGCATGGAATGTTTTTCATCTTTTTGTGTCCTCCGTAATTTCTTTCAGCAGCAATTTAGTGTTCTCATTGTAGACATCTTTCACCTCCTTCGTTAAATTGATTCCTAGGGTTTTTGGGGAGGGTTTTTTGTTGTTGTTGTTGTTGTGTTGTTTTGTTTGCAGCTATTGTACATGGACTTGCTTTCTTGAGTTCTTTTTCTGCTAGTTCGTTGTTGGAGTATTAAAATGCTACTGATTTTTGCATATTGATTTTGTATCCTGCCGCTCTACTGAACTCGTTTATCAGCTCTAAGAGTTTTTTTTGTAGAGTCTTTAGTTCTTTTTCCATATAGAATCATGTTATCTGCAAACAGGTAAAGGTTAATTTCATCTTTTCCAATCTGAATGCCCTTTATTTTTCTCTTGCCTGATTGCTCTGGCTAGTACTCTCAATAATATGTCAAGTAGGAGTGGTGAGAGTGTCTTGTTCCTGTTCTTAAGGGGAAAGCTTTCAGCTTTTCTGTATATTGGATGATATTGGTGGTGGGTTTGTCATATATGGCTTTGTGTATGTTGAAACATCCTTGTGTATGTTGAAACATCCTTGCACCCCTGGGATGAATCCCATTTGATCATGATGTATAATTTTTTTGATGTGCTGCTATGTTCTGTTTGCTAATATTTTGTTGAGGATTTTTGTGTCTATGTTCATCAGAAATATTGGCCTGTAATTTTCTTTTCTTTTCTTCTTTTTTTTTTTTTTGGTATCTTCATCTGATTTGGTATAAGGCTGATGCTGGCCTCATAGAATGAGTTTGGGATAAAGTCCTCTGTTTCAATTTTTTGGAATAGTTTGTAGAGAATTGGTATTAATTCCTCTTTAAAGGTTTGGTGGAATTCAGCAGTAAAGCCATCCAGTCCTGGGCTTTTCATTGTTAGGAGATTGCTGATAACTGCTTCAATCTTGTTGCTTGTTATTGGTCTGTTCAGGTTTTCTATTTTTTCTTAGTTCAGTCCTGGAAGTTCATATGTTTCCAGAAACTTATCCATTTCCTGTAAGTTTTCAAATTTGTTAGCATATAGTTATTTATAATAGTCTGTAATGATTCTTTGTATTTCTGTGGTATGAGTTGTAATGTCTCCTTTTTCATTGCTGATTTTTGTTATTTGTGTCTTCTCTCATCTTTTTTAGTTAGCCTAGCTAATGTTTTGTCTATTTTATCTTCTCAGAAAACCAACTTTTTGTTTCATTGATCTTTCATATTGTTTTTCAGGTTTTTACTTCATTTAGTTCTATTCTGATATTAATTTTTTTTCCATCTACTAATTTTGGGATTGGATTGTTCTTGTTTTTCTAACTCTTTGAGACATAGCTTTAGGTTGTTCATTTGAACTCTTTCTGTTCTTCTGTTATAAGCATTTATTGCAATAAACTTCCCTCTTAGTACTGCTTTTGCAGTATCCTACAGGTTTTGGTATGATGTGCCTTTATTTTCATTAGTTTCAAGAAATTTGTTGCTTTCCTGTTTAATTTCTTCTTGGGCCCATAGGTCATTCAGTAGCATGTTGTTTAATTTCCATTTGTTTGTATAGTTTCTAGAGTTTTGCTTGTTATTGATTTATAGTTTTAATCCACTGTGGTCTGAAAAGATAGTTGAAATGATTCAATTTTTAAAATTTTTTCTGAGACTTGATTTGTGGTCTATCCTGGAGAATGTGTCATGTAATGATTAGAAGAATGTATATTCTGTATTTGTTGGATAAAATGTTCTATAGATATCTGCCAGATCCAATTGGTCTAAAGTGTAGTTTAAATCCCATGTTTCTCTGTTGATTTGTTGCCTAGATTTTCTGTCCAGCGCTGAGAGAGGGGTATTCAGGTCATCTATTATTATCATATTCAGGTCTAACTCTTTCTTTAGGCCTAATATTGTTTGCTTTAATATATGTGGGTACTCTAGTGTTGGGTACATGTATATTTATGATTGTTATGTCTTCTTGCTGGATAGATCCCTTTATCACTATATAGTGGTCTTCTTTGTCTCTTTTTATGGTTTTTGGTTTAATGTCTATTTTATCTGATATAAGAATGGCTACTTCTGCTTGTTTTTGATTTTTATTTGCATGGTATATCATTTTCCATCCCTTTACAATTAGTCTGTGTGTGTCTTTACAGGTGAGGTGAGTCTCTTGAAGAAGCATATAGTTGGGTCTACCTTTTTAGCCCAATCAGTCATTCTGTGCCTTTTGAGTGGGGAGTTTAATCCCTTTACATTTATGGTTGCTATTGAAAAGGATTGTCTTACTCTTGGCATTTTATCAGTTTTTGTTTGGATGTTTTAATTATATTTTGTTCTTTTCTTCCCCTTTTATTGTTTGTCTTTGATGTTTGTTGGTTTTTTGAGGTGGTAAGATTTAGTTTTTTTCTATTTCTTGTTTGCATTTTCATTTTACTAGTGGATTTTGTTCTGTTCTTTCTTGAATTCCAGATGTAGGACTTCCTTGAGGATTTCTTGTAGAGCTGGTCTTGTGGTGGTGAACTCCCACAGTTTTTGCTTGTCTGGGAAATACATTATTTCTCTCTCATTTCTGAATAATATCCTTGTTGAGTATAGTATTCTTGGCTGGCAGTTTTTTCCTTTAGTATTTTGAATATATTGTCATATTCCTTTCCAGCTTGTAGAGTTTCTGTTTAGAAATCTGATGTTATTCTGATAGGGACTCTCTTATAGGTGACTTGATGCTTTTCTCTTGCTGTTCTTAGGATTCTCTCTTTGTCTTTGAACTTTGCCAGCTTGATTATAATCTGTTTCAGATAGGATCTTTTTGGATTGACTCTGGGGATCTTTGAGTCTTCTGGAACTGAAGGCTCATGTTTCTCCCTATAACTGTGAAGTTTTCTATTACTATTTTGTTGAATATATTTTCAATGCCTTTTCCTTTCACCTCCCCTTCTGGAATACCCAAGATTCAGATGTTTGTGTGCTTAAAGTTGTCTGCTAGCTATCTTAGATGTTCTACATTTTAAAAAACTCCTTTTTCCTTTTTTTTGGTCTGTCTGGGTTATTCAAAAAGACTATCTTTGATATCAGAAATCAGTTCTTCTGTTTGCTCTAACCTGCTGCTTAAGCTCTTGGTTTTGGGTTTTTTTTTTTTTTTTTTAATTTCATTGAATGAATTCTTCAGTTCCAGGAGTTCTGCTACATTCTTTTTTAAGGTATTAATCTCTTTGTAAATGTCCTCTTTCATATCCTGAATACTTTTTTTCATTTCACTGTGTTGTCTAATTGAGTCTTCTTGTATCTCATTGAGTTTCCTTAAAATTGCTGCTTGGAATTCCTTTTTATTCGTTTCAAGGGTTTTCTGCTCTACAGGGTCTGATACTTGAGAATTATTGTATTCTTTTGGTTGTGTCATATATTCTTAGTTTTTCATATTTCTAGTACCTCTACATTGCTGTCTGGTCATCTGGTAGAGCAGTTGCTTCTTCTATTAATCTGGAGTAGGATTTGAGGAGAGAGACTTCCTCCTGTAGATGTGTTTTATATTGACTGTTAAGTGGGGAGTTTTAATATTGGTTCCAGTAAATACAGTAGTGTAGCCTCCATATGGCACTTTGGCCATATTCAGTGTTGGAGTTGCATGTGAGTGCCTCCATGACCTAAGCACTGGGGCACTTAGTGATTCCTTGCTGAGGTTAGTGATGCTGTTTGGTTCATTAAGGACATGGGTGAGCTGCTGAGTTCTTGGGAGAAATGTCTGGGTGCTCTGTCACTCTTTGGCTGGGGTGGGTGTTCCTGGGTGGGTTTGTTGGTACCTCAGCTAGCATCCCATGACCCTAATGGGTGCACTGGGGTATATTTGAACTCCTCAGTCTGAGTGGGTGACCCTGGATTGGGTTTCTTTTTCCTCTTTCCTCCAGGCAGAGGCTCCTCCTGGGTCCTTGATTCCCCCAGTTAGGGGATGGATTGGTGGTTGGTGGATTGGGAATTTTCTTTCTTATTGTATTTGGGTATCCTGGATTTTTGCACTCTTGGGGGTTCTGCTTGGGACTATCCCTGGATCAAGTAAGTCACATGGGCTGCACAAGTACCTCCAACCCCCAGGTGTGCTACTGCAGGTGGCAGCATAATTCCCCCTGTGGATTGGGTCACTGGATTGTGGGTCTGCACTTGCTCACCTCTTTCTCTGGGCTCTGCTGGTGACTCTGTTTGTGTCAATGCAGTTGAATGTTTGGTGGGCTGCCTTCATGGTGGCCATGTCTGCTGCTATGGCAGTGAGCCACCTTTGTGGCAGCAGTGGCTGTGGTCAACCACCTGCACAGAAGCAGTGTCTGTAGCAATGACGGGGGCTGCCTGTGACTACTGAGTTCCCTGGGTATGCTCCTGCTGTCTGTTGGTGTGGGCTGCCCACAGTTTCTGAGGTCCCTGGGCCAGCTTCTGCCAGCCATCAGGCAGCGGCTTGCATTTTGTCTTTGCTCTTTTGTTTTAGCATATTCAGGATCAGATAAAAGACTGGAAAGATTTACACAAATTATCTTTGGATAATGATATCATATGTGATTTTTATTTTGCCTGATTATGCTTTCTAGGTTTTCTACGATAAGCATGTATTACTTTTATAATAAGAAAAATGTTAATTTTAAATATTGAAATTTCCATAATCAAATATTAGGATCAAAAGGTATATTAAAAGCAACCTTAATAATTGCTACTTTGTAGCTTAGTATTATGGAAAGAGATAAATTTGGGTCGTGGTCCTCCTTCCTATTTGCTAGCATTGTTACTTCATGAAAATCACTTAATAACACTAATTTCAGTTTCCTCATGTATAAAAGAAAATACCATTCACTCTATCTAGCTCCTAGCAGTGTCTACTATAACAATTAAGTAGGCAATGTGTGAGACGAGCTTGCTAAATTTTAAAGCATGAGAAATAGTTTCCCCTGTAACTTGCTCAAATTAAATAAGATATACAGAGGAATGAAGAAGGACCTGGTGGTTATAGTTTCATTGAACATCGTTCTGTGGAGGGATTTCTGCTCAATGCCATATTCAATTACAGTTTCACTTGATGTGTGGGGTGGCTGTGTCTGAGCAGATATGTTGTTTACTGATAGCTAGCTGCATGGTCTTGAGTGTAGCAGCTACTTCTCTAACTTTAGTATCCTACCAAAATCTTGCAAGGTAAGCATCACATTAGGTTTACGGGTTTCCTACCAGGTCTGTTTCTGCCAAGAAACTGATTATCTCTAGAGCTTTTTCCAGATCTAATATTCTATGATTTGGGGAGAGTACGTTTTCATGGGTAAAGCATAGCCAAAGGACGTCCACCAAAATGGTGAAAAACAGCAGTCAGTGTTTTCCACTTTGAGGAAATTGCTGTTTAGACTGGTTACATCCCTGGTTGAGGAAAGAGTGAAGGAGACAGGTGACACATCAGTGACATAATGATAAACTTCTTAAAGCCTTGCTACATTAGTGTGAGTGGCAGCATCAGAGATGCAGAATGTGGTCTCTGGAATTAGCTCACCTGGGTTCAAAACCTGACTTGGCCTTACCGATTACTAAGATAACCTAAGTGTAATCTTAGGCAAGTTATTTCATCTTTCTGAGTCTCAGTTTCTTTCTCCTTAAACCTTCTATGACACTTATCTTAAATGGTTTTGGAAAAAATAGGAACTAGTATAGTGCCTGGCACATAGTAGATACTCAGTAATCAGTAACTTTTATTGTTTGCGGTTAGTTGGAAGAAAGCAATCAGAAGCTTTATTCAGAATTTTGAATAAATTCTGTTATATCGAATTCTGTTATATATGGCAATCCTTGTTATATATGTTTTACCACAATAAAAAAAAATTGAAAAAAGAAACCCAGATGTATAATATCATATATGCATGCTATATATAAGCACCAAAATTCTGGAATAAAGCTTTAATCAGAAGTCAGTTGGAATAAAGTACTCAGTAGCTGCTATGGGTCAGATGTGTCCCCCCAAAGCTCGTATATTAGAAATCTTATCTCTCCTCCATTGCAACAGTGTTAAAAATGTGGAAAATCTAATTATGGTATTTGAAAGGTGAGGCCTTTAAGAAGTGGCTAGATTGTGAGGACTGTGCCCTTGTGAATAGCTTGATCCATTCATGGAGTAATGGGTGTGACTCACATGGTTTTATAAGGAGAGCCAGTGAGAAAGTTCTCTCTTACTCAGCCCATTCTTATTATGTGAGACCCTGAATTGCCAGAGAGAGTCACCACCAAGAAAAAGGCCCAAACCAGATGTGCCCCCTGGACTGTGGACATCTCAGGCAACTGATTTTTGACAAAGGGGCCAAGAAAATACATGAGAGAAAGCACAGTCTCTTCAATAAACAGTGCTGGGAAAATTGGAGATCCATATGCAGAAGAATGGAACTAGACTAGACTCCTATCTCTCGCCATATACCAAAATTAACTCATTTTGTTAATGAGTACAGAGTCTATGTTTAGGATGATAAAAAAGTTTTGGAAATGGAGTAGTAGTTACACAGCATTTTGAATGTAATTAATTCCATGCGATTGTCTGTTTAAAAATGCTTAAAATGGCAATCCTTGTTATATATGTTTTACCACAATAAAAAAATTGGAAAAAAGAAATCAAAATGTATAATATCATATATGCGTGCTATATATAAGCACCAAAATTCTGTAGGGCCACATACCCAGCTTTAAACAAAGATTACCTCTGGGAAAGTGGATGAATAGCTCTGACATTCAGGAGGAAGTGAAGAGAGGACTCTTTTTATTCATTTTATTCCCTCATGAATTGTGTGAAAATAAATCTTTTAACATGAGCATGTATTACTTTCATAATAAAAAGAAATAAGTTAATAGAATTAAAAAATAAACCATATTGATTATTACTTAAAGAAGATCTTCTTTGCAATTCTCCATATAAAAAAAGTTTCTTGGCAGAAATGGTCCTAGTATTTAGGAAACATATTAAGTTCAGTTGGCTGTAGGCAAGTGGATTTATTTATGAATTCTCTATTCTGTTCCATTGATCTATGTGTCTGTTTTTGTGCCGGTGCCATACCATTTTGATTACTGTCACTTCATAACATATTTTGAAGTCAGAGACTGTGATATATCCCACTTTGTTCTTTTTGCTCAGGACTGCTTTGGCTATTTGGGACCTTTGGTTGTTCCCTATAAATTTTTGAATCTTTTTTTCTATTTCTGCGAAGTATGTCATTAGTAGTTTGATGGAGATTGCATTAGATCGGTAGATCACTTTGGGTACTATGGTCATTTTGACAATATTGATTCTTCCAATCCATGAGCATGGGATGTCTTTCTGATATTTCATGTCTTCTTTAATTCTTAATCAGTTTTTTATAGTTTTCTTTGTAGAGATCTTCTACTTCCTTGGTTAAATTTAATCCTAGGAATTTTAAATCTTTGTTGCTATTGTAAATGGGATTGATTTCTTGATTTCTTTCTCTGCTAGTTCATTGTTGATGTATAGAAATGATACTGATTTTTGTCTGTTTTCTGAATGTCTGTTTTTGTATGTTTTGAATTTGTTTATCAGGTCTAGGAGTTTTTTGGTACAGTCTTTAGGTTTCTCTCTATATAAAATTATGTCATCTGCATACAGGGACAATTTGACTTCATCCTTTCCAACTTGGATGCCCTTTATTTTTTTCTCTTGCCTAATTTCTCTGGCTAGGATATCCAGAACTATGCTGAATATAAATGGTCAGAGTGGGCATCCTTGTCTTGTTCTAGTTCTTAGGTTCATCTTTATGATCTTAGCTGTGGGTTTGTCATATATAGCCTTTATTGTATTAAAATACTTTCCTTCTATATCTAATTTAAATTTTTTACCATGAAGAGATGTTGAATTTTATCAAATGCTTTTTATGTATCTCTCAAGATTATCTTTTTTTTTTCTTTCATTCTGTTGATGTGATGTATTATGGGGTTTCTTTCTTTTTTCTTTTTCTTTTTCTTTTCTTTTTTTTTTTCTTTTTTTTTGTCTTTCTGGGCTATTGCAAAACAGCTGTCTTCAGAGATTCTTTCTTCTGCATTTTCTAGCCAGTTGTTGAGACTCTCAGATGTATTTTTTTATTTCATTCAATGGATTTTTTAATTCCAAGATTTCTGGGTTTTTTCTAAACAATATCTATCTCTGTTAAATTTCTCATTGAGATCATGAATTATTCTTATGATTTCATTGAATTGTCTGTGTTCTCTTGTACCTCAGTGAGTTTTATTAAGATTATTAATATGAATTCCTTTTCTAGCAAGTTGACAATTTCTGATTCTTTGGGATCAATTATAGAAGTATTATTTTGTTTCTTTGGTGGTGTCATGTTTTCTTGTTTTTTTCATGTTTCTTGTTTCCCTGTGTTGATCTGTCCATCTGGTGGAACAGTCACCTCTCTGAATTTTGTAGAGTGGCTTGCATGGGGAAGAACTTTCACCTGAAAATGTATCTTTGGGTGTTGATTGGGTAGGATACAATGTCTTTGTTCTGGATGTATGCAGTAGTGTAGACTCTGTGTAGTTTTCTCAGCTGTAATCCACTTTCCCTATGTCTGCATGTGCCTCAGTGGCCTATGCTTGAAAGGTTTGTGATGGTCATAGCATGGCTTTGCCAGGGGTGGGCTCACTGAGTTGGTTCTCAGGTTGGAGGTATGTGCATGCTCACTGTAGGTCAATTGTCTCAGGAGCTGTCTCACTGAGGATGGGATTGCTGAATTGATTTTCAGTCTGAGGGTGTGGGTATGTGTCATGTCAGGAATTCTGGGGCTGGTTCACCAGTGGCAGGGTCACCATGCTGATACTCTGGCTGGGTGCAACTCTGGCCTACCAGAGGTGTGTTAGCCATGCTGTTTCACAGTCAGATGCATGTGCGTGCAATGGCTCAAAGACTTGGGGGTGGGTCCAACCAAGTGTGTAACAGCTGGGCTGTTGCTATGAGTCAGGGGCATGTGCACACTTAGGCCTGGCTAGCTGGGTGCAGGTCTGCTGGAAGCTGGTCCACTGCACCAATTCTCAGAGCCAGGTATGAAGTCATTCTTCCCTTGGTGGTTCAAGAGTGGATCTGCTAGGGGTGGGGCTGCTGAGCTATTTCTTGGGTAGTAGCTGAGGCAGCTAGGCAGGCCTATAGAGAGGGGGCCCTGCCAGCCACTTCTCAGGCAGTGGGAAAGACTGCTAGGCAGAGCTGTTGAGGAAGACACCACCTGGCCACTCCTCTGTGAATGTGCAGATGTGCTTTAGATCCTTCAGCCCTAGGGTGTATTTGTTAGTATAGGGATCTGTGAGCTGTTTTTCTGGGTTGGGAGCTTGGGTGAACAGAACTCAGCCCACTAGTGGGAGGGGGTAGGAGTCTACCTGTCAGATCTCTGGCCAGGGATGTGGGGATGCATCAGTTCAACAGGCCTGGGGGTGGCTTCCCAGATGTGCAGAACTAGGGTAACAGCCACTCCTGGGTCTAGGCTTCAAGCCACTGGGATCAGGGCATCGTAGCCTCTCCTGTGTTTAAGCACAGTGGCTATTGGCCCAGGGCAGTGTGTGCTCCTGCAGTGGATCTGGTTTCTACATGCTGCGTACTGCATTGGCTTGGGTCACGAGGGTTGGGGGTAGGAAGAGCACAATGTGTGCTCCTGTTCTGGAGCAATGCAATGCATGTATTCTAGCCAGTTCCCCACACTGGGCTTCAGGCTTCCAAGAGCTGTGGAATCCTCTTGCAGAAGAAAATGCAAGCCTCTGTGGTGAGGATGGGGTTGGTGTGGTTCCTCTTACTACCTTTTCCCCACAAGGGAACATCCTTCCTGCACCAATACTGGTGGCAGAGATTTGGTGGCTGAGGCCATTTGCCTCTCTCTCTGCTCTCTATACTGCCAGCCTGGGCTTTTGTGCTCCACAGGGATCTCATCAGTCTCCTGCTGCACTCCTAAGCTCTCCTACAGATGCTTCTATCAAAGTTTAGCTGTCTATTAGTTATTCTGGTCCTTTTCTGTGAGAGGAACATGCCCCAGGCACCTCTAGTCTGCCATCTTGCCCCACCTCTGATCTTCAAAGCTGGTTTTTTTACTAAACTTTTTATTTGAAGTAATTGTAGATTCACAAGGAATTGTAAGAAATAATACGGAGAGATCCTGTGTTCCCTTTACTCAGTTTCCCCCAATGGTAACATGTTGCCAAACTATAGTACAATATCACAACTAGGATATTGACATTAATGCAGTCAAGAAGCAGAACAATTCCATATCCACAAGGATCTATCATGTGGCCCTTTAATAGCTACATCTACTTTCCTTCCATAATTACCCCCTCATTAATCAATGGTAACACTGTGTTCTCCATTTATATATTTCTGCCTTTTGGAGAATGTCATATAAATGGAATCATAGAGTATATAACATTTTGGGATTGGCTTTTTCACTCAGTGTAATTCCTTGGAGATTTATCGAGGTTGTTTCATGTATCAGTAGTTTGGTCCTTTTTATTGTTGAGTGGTGTTCCATAGTATGACTGTACCACAATTTGTTAAGCACCTGTTTAAGTACATCTGAGTTACTTATAGTTTGGGGCTTTCACAAGTGAAGATACTATAAGCATTCACCTACAGGGTTTTATGTAAACATGCATTTTCATTTCTCTGGGATAAATGCCCAGAAGTACAATTGTTGGTTCATATGGAAGAAGCATATTTAGTTTTCAAATAAATTGTCAAACTGTTTTTCAGAGTGGCTGTACTATTTTACATTCCCATCAGCAGTGTGATTGATCCAGTTTCTCCACATCCTCATCAGCATTTGGTGTTTTCATTATTTTTTATTTTCTCCATTCTGACAGCTGTGTAGTGATATCTCATTGTGGTCTTAATTTGTATTTCCCTAACAGCAAATGCTGTTGAACATCTTTTTTATGTGTTTATTTACCATGAAAGTAGATGAATATTATCCTCTGTGAAATACCTCGTCATGCCTTTTCACTCTTTTCTAATTGGACTGTTTGATTTTTAATGTTGAATTTTGAGAATTCACTATATATTCTAGGTACTAGTCTGTTGTCGGGTATGCAGTTTCCAAATATATTCTCCCACTCTCTAGTTTGTCTTTTCATTCTCTTAACAGGGTTGTTTTTGCAAAGCAAAGTTTTTAAATTTAATGAAGTCCAATTCATCAATTTTTCCTTTTCTGGATCACACATTTGCTGTCAAGTTTAAGAACTCTTTGCTTAGTGCTAGATCCCAAATATTTTACCATGTTTTGTTCTAAATGTTTTATAATTTTTGGTTTTACATATATCTGTGACCCATCTTGAATTATTAATTTTGTACAAGGTGTGAGTCTTAGGCTGAGGCTGTTTTTTCTCCTGCCTATGGGTGTCCAATTGTTCCAGCTCCATTTGCTGAAAATGCTATCCTTTCTCCATTGAGTTGCTTTTGTACCTTTGTCAAAAATTAATTGGGCATATTTGTATATGTCTATCTGTGGGTATTCTATTCCTTTCTATTCATTTATGTGGCCATCTCTATGCCAAAATTCACTATTGTAGCTACACAATAGTATTGAAAGTGGGTAGACTGGTTTTTCCTATTATATTCTTTTTTTTAACAGTTGTTTTAGCTATTCTACTTCCTTGACTTACCATATAACTTTTAGGATAATCTTGTCTACATTTACAGAAAAATCTTGCTGGTATTTTGATAGAAATTGCATTAAACCTGTACATGAATTTGAGAAAAATTGACATCTTCACTATGTTGAGTTATCCAATGAACAGTATGTCTCACCATTTATTTAGATCTTTATTTCTTTAATCAGTGTTTTTTAGTTTTCAGCATAAAAATCCTGTATATGTTTTGTTAGATTTAGCTTCAGTATTTCATATTTTTGTGATTGTAAATGATACATTTTTAATTTTGGTGTCTATGTGTTCATGACTAGTATATAGAAATACAGTAGAATTTTGTGTTTCTACCTTTATCCTGCAATCATGCTGTGCTTACTTATTAGTGCTAGGCCGTTTTCATAGATTGCTTGGAATTTTCTACATAGAGAGTCATGTCATCTGAAAATAGAGACAGTTTTTATTGCTTTCTGATCTATATGATATTATTTCCTTTTTTTGCCTTAGTGCACTGTTTAGAACTGCCAGGACTATATTGAATATGAGTGGTAAGAGTATATATCCTTGCCCTGTGCTTGATTTTAAAGCAAAAACATTAGTCTCTCACCATTAACTATAACGGTACCTATAAGTTTTGCATAGACGCTCTTTATCAAGTTGAGGAAGTTCTACTTTGTTCTTATTTGTCTGGGAGCTTTTATCATGAATGGGTGTTGAATTTTGTCAAATGTTTTTTCTGCATTCATTGAAATAATTGTGATTTTTCTTCTTTAGCTTGTTAATGTCATGGATCATGACTGATTCTTCAATTAGTGCATTTTAAATTCCTTGCATCCCTGAAATAAACTCCACTTGGCCATCGTGTATAATTATTTCATACATTGCTGACTTCTATTTGCTAATATTTTAAGGACTTTTGCATATATATTTATGAGGAATATTGGTCTATAATTTTCTCTTTTTTTGTACTGACTTTGTCTGGTTTTGATATCAGGGTAATACTAGCTTCACAAAATGAATTGGGATGTGTTTTCTCTCCTTCTACATTCTGGAAGAGGTTGTGGAGGATTGGTCTTAATTCTTCTTTAAATATTTCATAGACTTCTCCATTGAAACCATTTGAATCTGGAGATTTATTTGTTGAAAGTGTTTACAAATTCAATTTTGTTAACAAAGGATATTCAAAGTCTCTATTTTATATTGAGTTGTGATAATTTGTGTTTTTCAGGGAATTGGCTCATTTCATCTAAGTTGTCAAATTTATATTTGTAGAGGTATTCATAGTATTCCCTTATTATATTTTGATGTCTGCAAGGTTTGTAATAATATCCCCTTTTTCATTCCTGATACTGTATTTTAGTTTCCAACTGTTTGGTGATTATCCTGTTATCTTTCTGTTTTTTGATTTCTATATTAATTCCATTATTGTCAGAGAGTATATTTTGTATGTTGTATGATATATCTGGGTTAAATAAGAGAACAAAACTGCTAGGATATTTTGGTCTGTGTGTGTGTGTGTGTGTGTGTGTGTGTGTGTGTGTGTGTTTATATTTATTATATTTAAACAACTATAATGTTCTAAGTGTATATTTTTATATAGTGTTTTAGTGGGTGCTGTAGGTATTACATTATATATACATAACTTCTCATATTCTACTCATGGTGTTACCAGTTTGAATGAAGTATAAAAATATTACCTCCCTTTATGTGCCTTTACTCTCTCACATTTATAATTCATTGTAAGTATTTCCTTTACATACGTTTAAAATCACATCGGAGGAGTATTATCTTATTTGCTTCAACTGTGAAATATCATGTGGAAACCTAAAGAGAAGAAATGCCATTATATTGCTATATTTTTGTTTACCATTTTTTTCTTCCTTCCTGATTTTCCAAGATTCCTAATTTTATTTTCTGTTTATAGAACTTCCTGCTGGAAGTTCTTTTAGGGTCGGTCTGTTGGTGACAAATTCTCTTAGTTGCCCTTCATCCAAGAATGTCTTTCCCTTTATCCATTCTGGTGGTCATGCTTTCTGATGAGAAATTTGCTGTCATTGGGACTTTTTTCCCCTTATAGGCAAAAATGTTGTTTCTCTCCTGCTGTTTTCCAGATTTTTTATTTGCTTTGTTTACTGAAATTTGACTATTATGTGTTTTAGCATAGATTTCTTTAGGGAACCTATTTGGGATTTACTCAGCTTCTTGAATCTACTTGTGTATGTCTTTCACCAAATTTGTGAAGTTTACAGCTTTTTTTTTCCCAGCCCCACCCTCTTTCTCTTTTCCTTCTGGAACAGTAATGACAGGATATCAAATCTTTATTTGTAGTTCTGCAGCGGCTTGAGGCTCTGTTTTTGTTGTTGTTGTTGTTGCTGTTGTTGTTTTTCAGTCTATTTTTTCCCTATTAGTCAGAGTGGCTACTTTCTATTGTTTGGTCTTTAAACTTATTGATCCTCTGTCCCTTCCACTCTGCTGTTGAGCTTGTCCATTAGGCGGGTTTTTCTTTTCTCTGTTGTATTTTTCGGTTCTAAATTTCAATTTGGTTCTTCTTTATGTGTTCTATTTCTTTGTTGAGAGTTTCTATTTTTTAAATTTGTTTTAAGCATGTGTGTAATTGCTCATTGGAGCATTTTTATAATGGCTGCTTTAAAAATCTTATTCAGGAGCCGGCCCTGTGGTGCACTCGGGAGAGTGCGGCGCTGGGAGTGTAGCAGCGCTTCCGCCACGGGTTCGGATCCTATATAGGGATGGCCTGTGCGCTCACTGGCTGAGCACGGTGCGGCCGGTCACAAAAAAGACAAAAAAAAAAAAAAATTCTTATTCAGATAATAAGGTAATTCTAACGTCTCTGTCATCTCTGTGTTGGTATCTATTAATTGTCTTTAATCATTCAGTTTGAGATTTTGGTACAATGGTTTTTGTTTGAAACCTAGACATCGACGGTCTTGTGTTATGAGGCTCCGGGTCTCATCTAAACCTTCTGTCTTAGCTTCCAGCAACAACACTCTGGTAGCGTGAGAGGAACTGTTGCCTTGTTACTGCTTGGTGGGAATGGACATCCCCTCTTGGCCCTCGGCCAAGATGGGGGTGCTCCTCATTACCGCTGGGTGATGTAGGAAGTTTTGTCCCTGTCTTCCTGACTGCTGCCCACGTGGCCTCCAGTGACATCACTGGGGGTAGTTGCCTCATTACCTCTGAGCAGTGGTTAAAGTTCTGACTCCCTACTTGGCCTTCTGTCACACCATCCTGCATGGGGGTTGTGACACCTCGTCACAGACTGATGAGGGTAGAAGTCTAGCTCTCTATTCAGACTTTGCTGGTGGGGAAGGGACCGTAATTTTTTCTGTGGTTTTTGGCTGGAATAGAGCAGTTATTGTCTAAAACTGTTTTGTTCTACTCTACTGCCCCATTCCTGGTCCTCTGGTTAGAGAACCATCTTCTGTTGGGGCTTCTTTTTGATCTGTGCCTATTGATGTTTCCTCTTGCCCACTTCTTCAGCTCCAGGTCTAAGCAATATGAGGCAGGAACTCACCCCTATATTGTTTCTAGGGCACCAAACTCCTTAGCTGGTTTTCCTTCTTGCCTCCACCTTTTGGAGTCTTCCCATGTTTGTTTTATGAATGAACCCAGGGTTTTAGCTGTCCTTAGTGGGAGGAACAGGGAGAAGTGCATCTACTCTGTCTTCCTGGAAGCGGAAGCTCATGGTTGACTTCACTTTTAACAGGGACTAAAATAGTATAAGCTTTCCCTTGAGCAAAAAAGCATGCAGTTTTAGCAACTACAAAGAACTAACAAAAGACTACAATTAAGGAAATCTTTAATCTTGAAATTAACTAAATAAAATCATAGCGTCTGTACATTCAAATGTATAACCAGAAAAACTGAATAATGCTTGTGTGTTATAGGCCCAGAATTATGGAGTCAGAAGAGCTTAATGAATATTTTAAACCAAGATTGCAAATCGAAGTGTCTGATGAGATACCAGAACCATCATAGTGAAATTAAAGACCCAGAATGGTCACAAATCATCACAAATTGTATTTTATTGTGAGGAACCCTTTCTCTCTTTCTCTCCCTTCCTTCCTTTCTTTTTCTTCCCCTCTCTCCCTTCCCCACCCTCCCTCCTTCCCTCCTTTCTTGTGTTCTTTCACTTTTCTCTTTTTATTTTTTAAGACTGGCCTTTTTTACTCCCCACCCCCCACCCCGCCTTTTTTTTTTTTGAGTTCTACATTGCTGCTTTCTACCTTTATTTTGAGTCTGTCTTTAGACTCAACTGACTTGAACTATCATTTAGAAAAATGTCACTAATCTATGGATTCCTCTGGACCAATCAGAAAAACTTTAGCTAAGAATAATTCCACAGACTTCCTCTGACTGGTAAGTTGGAATATCACTCCATAGCATTTTGTTTCTGCCTTTTCCACAAACTCGGTTTAGAACTTTTCCAAACTTCATTTACATCTCTTCTTCACAAATTGTGCCAAATCTTCATTCTACTTATATTCTTTTTTACTTTCAATTTTTCTTAAATTAAGTCTTTTTAGACCTTTTAACCTTGTTTAAAAATAAAATTGTAGATTAAAAAGAAGAAAATAATATTGTACTGGTAAAGTTTTATTTCAAATAAATAAAAATAAAAAGGTACCACAGTCTCCATAGTAAGCAAATTCATACCTTGCAAATGTACAGTGACAAAGTTCTCTGTGATGTCCAACCTGCTGTCTTATCCCTGACTGCACTTTAAATTCAGTTCTCTTAGTTTTATGAAAATGTGTTAGATACATGATCCATGGTAGAGGACCAAAACTTAACTTTATTCTTCTTTCTCCTTTAAAATGGTCTCCTTTAAAATTTTTGTCCCCTTTAGGATGAAAAAAAAATTTTGAAAATAGATATGTTGTGAGGCCCTCTCCCACAAGAAATGCACTTACACGCCACTCATGCAGAAAAGAGCAGTTTATTCACTCCAGCTGGCCAGCGACCATCTCCCAAGGAGCAACCAAGGAAGAGCGGCCTCGGGCCTTGGTCTTGTGGGGTTTTTAAAGGCAAAAACTACATCCCGCTGGCACACGGGTTTGTCCAGGTGCACAAAGCAAGCTAGGGAGCTAGGTCACAGAGGACGAGAATGAGCCATTCGAGCAATCGAGCATACAAGTTTTCATTGTGTATGGTTCCTGTTTCCATGTAATAATTCACTGTGTATGGCTCCTGTTTCTATGCCATTGTTTTTTGTTTCTATGAGAAGGTCAATGGTTTCTCATGCAGGAGGGGGGCTAGTCTGCAGGTCAGACGGGGGACAAAATGGAGTTACTTAGGTTAAGCAAGCAATTCTACAGAAGCAGATAGCGGACGTTATGAGGGTGTACGGAGCTCTATTTCAGATAGAGATCCCATGCAATTGTATGTTTAAAAATGCTTAAAATGCCAAACCGTATATTATATATGTAAACCACAATAAAAAAATTTTTTGTCTCCTTTAAAATTTAATCTCCTGCCACTTGAAAACTAAGCAGATCCCATGGCTTTTCTGTTTACTCTTAGATAACAAAGCGACCTAAAATCTCAAATTAGTAAAGAGAATGTGTCCTTAGATAAAAATCAACTCTTGTTTCGAACTGAAGACCAGACCTCTCCTCCTTCTCCTTCTTGCTGAGGCCTGTAGTTGGAGGCTGCCTGCAAAAAAAAAAAAAAAAAAAAAAAAAGATGGTGGAACACTCCTTCTCTGGCTGGGTGGCTTTGTGCTGTCTGGCACTGGCCTTACCCTTTCCAAGATTTTCATCCCTGTGGTCCTCCCGCAGGCAACCACTCTGGCAGGCTTCCCTCATGGGCCCTGCAGCTGTAGTCCTCTCAGCAGTCCTCTTGTGCAGGATTTGAGATCATACTCCTGAATCTGCCATGAAAGCCATTGGCCAACCTTCTCTTGTCCTCTACATTTCCCCAGGGACCAGACCTGAGCCCATCCTATCTTCAATCTCCAGGCCCCCTGACTGGCCCCTGATGGCCTCTCCATAAGTAGGAGGTGAGGGGAGCAGCAGCCTCCTTGGAGTGAGTGGGGATCACAGTGTATCCACAGCTCTCTTAAGGAGAAATTTCCTTACAAATACTTTCTTTTCCTCTCTACACACTGCAGTCTCCTTTTGGGCTCAGTCTGGCTGAGGTGGTCCAACAGCTGTAGAGCCAATTCTTAACTTTTTTTTTTCTTTAGAAAATCTACAAGTAATGATCTGGTACCTCACTTTGGAATTCCAAGTCTACGATTTTCTCAGTAAAATCTTTGATGTTAACACCCAGCATAGGAAAACAGCAACTCTTTGTCTCTCCCAACTAACTTGCTGGTATTGCAGGACTATTATTAAATCCTCCCCCCGGCTATTCTTTCAGAAGCTAAATGATCCCTATTCGTACATCTGTTTCCCCCAAGTCCCTTAATAACTTTGACTTTTCTCCTCTAATTTCTCTAGTGTTACTGCATTTTAAATAATTTGTACATCAGACAAATGAGCATGCAAGATGTGTGCATAATGTTTATGGTTTTGTTTTATTTTTATTTCATTTGTTATTTTTGATAGCTCATCCTTTCATATATTTCAAAATTCAGAAGTTTACAAAAGGGAATACAGTAACAGTTTCTTTTCCTTTCTTGTCCCAAAGCCATCCAGCACCATCCCCCACGCCAGGAATGAGTGTAACTAGTTCCCTGAGAATCCTCCCAGCAATATTCTGTTTACATGCAAGCAAGCGTGTATTTATATTCTACCCCCTAAATAGTAGATACTTTTCCCTTTACTCCCTGCCCGCCCTAGCATAAGAACATCTTCAAGATCCTCCATAGCAGAAAAGAACTTCCTCATTCTCTTCCTTAGCTGCATTACAGTCCTTTGGTCAGACACCCCACAATTATTTAACCAGTCCCTTATTCTTGAATATTCAGGTCCTTCCAACCCCTGAAAAAATAATGCTGCAGTTAATAGTCTAGTAAATACATCATAAAGCTCATGTGACAATATACCTGCAAAATAAATTCCTAGAAATGGAATTTCTGGTCTAAGCACATGTGCAGTTAACACATTCTAACGATGTTACCAGTTGGGGTATTACCAATTATGCTGTCCCCGGCAGCACGGGAGAGTTCCTTTCTCCTCATACTCTCCCTCATTAGCGTGATCAAACATTTTAATCTTTGACAATCTCATTGGTGAAATATTGTTACTTCAGTTGAGTGAGACTGATCGGATAAATGTTGCATACCTTCAGTCACTTGTATTTCCTTATTTGGTGAATCGTCTTGCACATGATATTTGAATGCTTCCCTGGACAGGTCTGAAATCATGGGAGAATTACCTCAGCAGCCATGCAGATGATTGGTAGGAGATCCTGTCACAGAGAAGGGGCCAGGGTCTAACACACTGAAGCTTCAGGAAACTGCAGCAAGACACAAGAACTATTTGCCAGAGCATGATGTCAACTTGGACAGTGGTGAACTTCAGCTGTGTGCAGAAACAGTTCTTAGATAATGTCCACCATGCAGGCAAATTCCTGGATGGATAATGATTCCAAAGAGAAAATTATTAGCAGGCATCATGCTCCAGCTGTACGTAGCAATCAGGAAATTGCAAAACAAGCAAAAAAACCTTGAAAATACTTACCCATGGCAAGACTTCAGAAATAATCTAAAGAAATTTGGTCTTGTAGTTACTGAATCCGGGGGGATATATGTATGTATAGACAGATACACAGACACACATATATACTATTCACTATATTCGATATGTGCAATGACACTTATATAACATACATATCTAATATTTTGCAGCTTTATAACAGTAAATGTAAACTGTCCTAAGAGTTAGCTTAATCATTGAGTGCTTGATGGTAGAACTGTTGTCAACCATTTTAAAAATAGCATACAACAGTTACAAAACAAAACAAACAAAAAAGAATTTTTGACCGTTATACAGAGGTGAGAGTATTGTTTTACTATAAGAGATATTTGCTTGCAAATGTGGAAAAGTCACTGGTTGGAGATTTTAAGTTAGAAAATTTATTTAAACTTTTTTTTTTTTAATGTGTTTAAAGAGCAGGCTTTTCATTTTTCCATTTACTCAGAGAAATATGCAAAACTGACAAGGCTTTGAAATTAGACATGCAGAAAGATTTCGTTCCAAGTCATTGTAGAAGCTTTCACTGATCTTTGGGCAAGCTGACTCTTGAACAACTGAAAGTCCCTTAAGTTGACGATCTTTTGGTTGTCTGACCCTGATGGGCGTTGATCACCTGGATGCTGTTACTGATGGCAAACGTGGCTCCTTCTGGACTTTAAGCCTGTTTAGCCAGCTGAAGCTCTGGATGCTTTGATACATGCTTTGCCTTGTTACAAGAGGCTGACAAGAGGGCAGCACCTGAACATGTTTGGGGCTGGAGTCCAGGGAAGAGGGAGTCTGGGAGCCATGTGCATCTAGTTTGAATAGGAATAAGCACAAAACAATATTAACTTTAGAAAGGAGATGAAAGCCCATGTGTGTTAGCTTTCACACAGAAGGGGAGACCCAGTGAACCTCCACCCCCTTCAGCACTGCTTTTAGATGGAAATGATTTTGTTGAATACTGACACAAAAGGAAGATACAAACGAAGTGAAGAGCCTTCCCCAAGAACAATTACATGCAAGTAGGTTACATGAAAATACAGTCTCAAGAGTATGCTATCTTGTGAATATTAATTAAGGAAATTATTCTCAGAGCAGCCAGTGTTTAAAACAAGATCTAATCTCTGCTGAGTGGCCCCGCCATTCTTTCTCTCAATGTTTAACTTCAAAGGGCTTTGGAGTTGGGGCAAATGAGATTATTATTACTTCAATCTAGAAAGGAAAACTATCCTAACCAATGTGAGGATAAATTCTAGAATTACACATAGCAGTTAATACAAAGAAGAAAAAAATATTCCATACCCACAAATGTCTGCCTGCTAAAATAATGTATCTTAACCTTTATTACGTAATCTACTCCATTCCCTACAAAAATTGCACATTTCTAACACCAAGGTCAAGGGTTCAGATCCCCTATTGGCCAGCCACTAAAAAAAAAAATTTTTTTAATTGCATATTTCAAATATAGAGCTAGAAAAGGATATGCCAGCTAAAGATATAGTTTTTTAAAAATTGTCTTCTATAGACTTGGAGCCATTAAAAATAATAATATTACTGATAGCAATAGGTAACACTCATATACATCTGTGTGTCAGTTACTGTGTTATTTACATTAGCTCATGTCATCTTTATAAGAACTCTGAGGTTTTGCACAGTAAACAAACATGGAGAGGTGAAGTAATCACAACGGGTCAGATGTGCAGCTGGGATTTGAATCCTGCCACCAGAGTCAGAAGCTAAACCACCACACTGCCCCCCAGTTACAGCTGGTATGGAAAAAAAAGGCAATATATGTCTATCTCCATCAGGATAATGGTCTGTTGACCTGTACAAAGCAGAGTAGGAGGATAGAGGCAAGCCTTTAAAAAACAGAAAACAGTCATCTTATTAGACAGGACCAGTAAAATCAAATCATATTCACCGATTATTAAGGATGTCCATATGAATTTGGCAGATATATGCTTTTTTAAAGTTTGGGGAAGATAACCAATTAGCTAATACTAAAATTTTAGCTGTTGGTGAAATCAGTGCCACTGTCATTCAACTTATGCAGCTGTAAACAGATGCTGGTTGTGGTTGGGCACTGAAGCACCCAGATGCTGAATGGACACAGTTACAGTGGGACGAGAGATGCTGATGGCAAATAGAGACAGGACAGCTGCAGGCACAGCTGGCCATGGATAAAAACCAGCATGTCCTTCGTGGGGTCCCAACACATCTTTAGGCTGCCATGGTTCCTAGATCCTCAGCTGTCACACTTCACAGTGAATGTCAGAGGCTTGATCAACCTGAGACCCAGCAAAGTCAGACAGCGTCAGTTGGAACAAGGATCTAGAGAACACAGGCTGCCTGGAGGTGGAGGCTTTCTGAGCCAGCCTGCCACTTGCCACCTGCCGTGCACGCAAGCTCCACAAGTCCCCTCCTGGTTTTCCTAGTGTGCTCAGCAATGTCCCACCTGTGTGTCTTTGGTAATGCTTCTCCTCTCTCCTCTCCCATCCCTCCCATCTCTCCAGCAGGTGAAACCCTTCTCATGACTTCTGACCTCCAACCTCAGAAACTCAGATAGCCCCTTCCTTTACTGTGCCATTGACTTTCATCCTTTAGCTCCATTCCAGCACTTTTTCTGTCTGGTTCTGCTTCTATCTCTGTCCTTCACTTAAAGTATTTAAAAACATGACCCATGTCTTCTGCCTTTGTATGTCTGCTGGCTTCTGACAGTGCCAGGCACATTGTAGGTACTCAGCAAGTAACTGTAGGATGAATATTTATCTCAGAGAAATCTGAAGGCCAGAGATGTGTTTTCTTTGGTCTTCACACCACTCAAAAAAATAATAAATATATTGTGAATGTTCACAGTTGCAGAGATTTCACAGAAAAAAAAATGGATTACTGTCCTCTCTAAAAATCAAAAGATCTTGCCACACAGGGCTTTAATCCCACACATACAATCAGCTGGGATTGAGTCATGGCTGTCCCCTTTGGGCAAGAAATTCACCTGGAAATTTGCCCCAGTCTCTATTCCTCCCTTATACCCTGCCCTCTCCACTCGTTTATGAAACCCACTCCACCCTTGTTAGGCATTTGATTTTGCACCCACTGATCCTATCAGCCCAAGTCATCAGAACCTCTTTGACTGCCATTCCTAGCATATGTGACCACCATAGTTTTCTGTCATCCAATTTTTGCCATACCCACATCTCACTTCTGCAATCTATTCCTAAAGGGCCTAAGAGGTAGGAGGAGGATGCTTCTTTTGATTCATGGGAAGGGAGCTAAAGGAAAAATCTGTCTTCTGGCATATCAGCTGTTGGCACTGGTGAGAGGCAGGATTCTGGCCGGGATGGACAAACAAGCCAGCTGGGAATGGCAGCTCTTCTATTTCAGCCAGCAAAAGCCTTTTCAAAGCCTACTTTGCATAAGACAGTTCTGCTGACCACATTAGAGTCACAGGGGAATAGTCACCTCTGGAACTTCCTTTCTGCAACAGTAACAGCCTGTTTAAGGGAACCAAGAATGGAATATGATCGTCTCCTATATATGCTGCCATGAGGTTTCAGACGGCCTTACTGGCATGAGCTTTCAACAGTGAAAAAATAAATGAAAGCTCTCTGGAAATAGTAGGAGCACTATGTCCTGGAACCCAAAGAATAATAATCCCAGGCCATCAGTCATCCAAGCTGCAAACAGTTTCTTCCTCTCTCTTTACTGTGCCTGGGATGACATGACACAGACCATAGACCAGAAGTGATATGAAACCTGGCCCTGGGACACAGAAGGGGCTGCTCCCACCACTGCTGAAATGTCAAGCAAGACGGGACTTTCCTCCTCAACTCCTTGGCGTTAATGTGAAGCAGCTTTGGAGACAGGGTAAGCTTCATAAGCTCCTAGTATTTGGACTCAAGGGTACCTTCAAACCCAGACCTAGAGGAGTCACAAGAATAGGAATATGAACTATATATTGAGAATTTATGTTCTCAAAGGCCCACTAAGTCTTCTCCACACATGGCCTCACAAAAATCTAAAACAGTAGGCTCTATTCTTATGCCCATTTTACAGATGAGGATGCTGCAGCTAAGCCGGTTAAGAAAGGTCACTGAGCTCATGAGTAGCTGGTTATAATTTGAACCCAGGTCTGTCTGTCTGACCCCAAAGCCCTGGCTCCTAACTATAACTCTCTGTTATTTCCCATTCATTCACTTATTTCCCAAATCTTTATTGGGTACCTACTGTAAACCAGGTATTGTTCTAGGTGCTTGGGATACAACAGTGAACAATGCAGATGTCATCCCTGTGGTCAGTGAGGTTTCACTCTACCAAGTGTATATTGCAGTGCTGTAGAGTTTACATTCCACAGTTGTGATGACTGTTTCCAGGCAGGCCTTATTTCTAAAGCACCCTGGCCAAATATGTGAATGTGGGGATAGGTCTGAGCTTGGTTGCTATATGTACATTTTTAAACTAAATTCAAGGGGCTAAAAAGTTCCTGCTGAACATGAAAATGAGGTTGGGGTATGTTCTATCAGTTTTCCCTGGAGGGAAAAAAAGTCCCCCTATTTTAATTCCCTTCTGAACTCAGCCACATGTTGAGATAAGGAGGGTGGGGTTATAAATCAACTCAGCTCCCCTGGGAGAAAAATTGTAGTAATAAGCTTTTTAAAAACGATGATAATAAGCTATATGATTTCAAAGTGACTCACCAACCCCCCCTTTTTTTTGACAACTGAAATTGATTTTGAAAGGAGAGGCTGTGGAGATTTTAGTAGAATACAATCCAGACGTTCTAAATCTAAACCCTCTCACCAAAGAAACTGCAGATCTGGAGACGCCTGGGCTCTGTTGATAATGCCCTACGCTGTGCCCGACATACTATACCCACCACCACATGTCATTCAACATGCCTGAGAGTCCATAGATGAAGGAAATAAAGATGGAATGATATATTAAGACTGAAATCAATACAGCTTTCTTTTACATTTCCCAATAGTCTCAATAACTTCAAAGAAGCAGATATGAATATAATTAATGAACAGAGCAAACACCAAGTGGAAAATAAATCTGGACCTTGTTTTAAAAGCACTGCTAGAATAATGGATTTAGAACTGCAGACATGTTTTCTGGCAAATCTGACTGCACACTCATTTCCAAATGGTATAGTATTTGAAAGCAATTGAAGTTGTATCAGCCTGGGTGCCCCTTAGAAAAAATATCTTGCTGGAACTACTTGGTACCCAACTAAACAGAGCCCTTGAACTTTGATGCATTCAGCTGCGTTAAAATTTATGTTTCAATTGGTATTAGGATGAATCCTTCAACCAGCTCTCCATTTGGCTGCTTCTGCAAGTTAATCCTGCTTTATAATATGCATATTCTTAGAAAACAGACTAAACTGAATAACAATACGCAGAGGAAATTCACACTTCTTTTGGAAAAAAAGTAAGAGCTCTCACTAGGGACTGGGCTCGAAAGCCAGGAAAAAACATGGCCTTGGCTGTGGTTCTAACTCTGTCTCTAATGGTGTGGCCTTCCTTATGGAGGTTTCTCGAATGTCCTGATTCCCAGTTTCCTCATCAATAGTAGTAGCAGTAGCAGTAATAGTAATAATAATAATAACACAAATGTATTTATTGGGTGTTCACTATGTGTTAGGCCAACCCTGTACTAAGAGGTTCACACACTTATCTCCTTTAACCCTCATAACAGCCCTGCGAGGTAGTTCTATAACAACCCATTTTTATAGATGAAGAAACTGAGGCTCAGAGAGGTGCAATGACTAGCCTGTGCTTTTAAGTATATGAAAGTCAGCATTTTAAGGGAAGCGGCTGACTGCAGAGCTTCCATTCTTAACCACTATGTTCTTAGGGCTGGAAGTTAGGAGGTCTCACTTATGAGTTCATTTACACAACCCTGGCTAGGTTGATTTACTCTGTGTTCCAGCTTCCTTGTCTCTAAATGAATAATATCACCCACCCTGTCTCCTTGACTCAATACATTTCGTATGCAAAAGTCAAAAAAGAGGGGAAATGAATGACAAATTGCCATTGTCACTTTATATACGGTAGAACCAGAAGCAACTGGGAAAAAATGGCCCTTCCATTTTCTTATAGCCTATCTACAGTGTCAAATTACAAAGACCTGGGTATATTGGACCTATTACTCCCCAGACCTTTGTCAGCCCTTCGTGTCAATTTAAATGAGTAATTATTTAGATGTAGTGTACCAGGTCTACATAGCAAAAATAGAAGAGATCTGTTAATTTCTCATGAATATAAACTATGTGGCATCAAACCAAAGCATTCAGGCCTTGGTGTGACTGTTAAAAAGCTAGATTTTAACATTGACTTTCTACTCAGGGTCCAATTCACTAGCTTGTGTTCCAAAGTATCGGTCTAATATTTGGGCCAGCAACAACCCTGTTTCCATGACATCTGCCCTCCAAGGACTTCAAGGACATGCTAAATGCAGAAAATATCCCTGCAAGCAGTCTCATTACAAGACATATACAGAGAGAAAGAGAAATAACAGTTTGCTGTAGTGATTTGTCACGGAAGATGCACAAATACCTTGATAGATCTCTCCTTTCAATCAGTGGGGAAAGGGAAATTGTTTGCACCCTTTAGTTGCAGTAGGACAAAAACGTGTAAATCTTGATCAAACTGGCTGCTTCGGTCCCCGCCCGCGGCAGGAAGTGAGAGCCAACTCTAGCGCGGTGACGGTCCCGTCTGACGGCTGAGGGACACTGAGTGTCATTACCTTGATTCAACTACCTGATGGGCAGAGACCACTGAAGCGCGGGGAGCGTGGAGAAGGGCTGGAGAGGAGCGTCCCGTGTGCTCCGCGACTGCTCGGCTACGCAGCCCAGCAAGATTCCAAACATCGGCCTGGGCCAAAGGAGGGGGAAACCGCTCACATTAGCGAACGCTTAGCCTTGTTT
Organism: Cynocephalus volans; assembly: GCF_027409185.1. Lineage (NCBI taxonomy): Eukaryota > Metazoa > Chordata > Mammalia > Dermoptera > Cynocephalidae > Cynocephalus > Cynocephalus volans. The sequence goes on along the minus strand of NC_084468.1, from coordinate 94,582,311 downwards.
ATGTGGTGAGGAAATCTAAGATCTAATCAGGAGTCTTAATTGGAAGGCTCAGCGAGGGGGGTCTTGAAGATCTTCTTCCTGCTATTAATTTTAATTTCACTCTCTCGCGGGTGTATTGACAGGGGTAGAGGTGGTGCCGTGGGCCCGTGGGGTCCCGTGGAAAGAGGCTGAAGCGCTTCCTCACCGAAACCCACAAAGGCACTGCGCGGCCAGGGGTGCTGACCAGGCTCCCTCTGCTCACACCTGTTCTCCTCGAGGTTCCTAAGTCTTTGCCTCTGCCCACTTGCTCCGACTTGGCCTGCTCTGCAGGTTTAGCCCTCAGACACCTTTCAGGACCGCCACGTGCATGCAGCATCTGACCGTGGGGCTGGGCGGAGACCCGGATTGGGGGTGGGGTGGGGAGATTGGGGAAGGGTTGGGAATGTTGGGAGGTGGGAAGAAAATGAACCAATAGAGCAACAGCAAGAAGTGCCTTTCAAGGAACACCTCCTACTCTTTCTTCCCCTTTATTATCTTTGCAGTGTTGGTGCATGCTCCTACTAAGTGCTAAGTTAAAACTTGCCATAGGGCTGAGGTGCTGCTTTGGGCACACTACCTGCCCTTATCCAGGATGAGCTTTCTTTTGCGGGAATTAAGACTATAATAGTGTCTCCTTTGTGCTTCCACCAGTTTAATGCCAGAGCAAAACATAATTATAGCAAAGGCTGTTAATGGATTAGGTGGTGGCTTTTGCCGCCTTACTGTGTGCCTGTCCTCCTCCATTTGGCTTTGCATTGGCTCCTACCATCTTCTAATTATCTGTTCCGCTCTTTGCTTGACAGCCTTAGAAGTTATAAGGGTATTATCGGAATCCAAATTAAATTTTTTTTAAGGAAATGAAAAAAAGAGACAGGATTGTTTTTTAAAGAGTGGAACACTCCACTCCAGACTAATCAAACGGGAAAGAATTATCAAAGCACCTGTGGTTTTCAAGATCTGTGAAGCCCAATAAACCCCAGATCAACTCTAGCTCTGCCTTGGATGCGATGGACATACTCAGTCTCCTCTATCTCTGGATTTCCACTGGGGGGGGAAAAATGAAATAATCACACTTACTAATCTCAGGGTGGCAATTGCTGGATTTAACAGTGCCCTGAAAATGAGACTCCTCTGTTTAATGAAGCATTTCATTCAAAGGTTCATTTGGCTAATAAAAACCCTGTTTTTCATTTGTGTTTGAAGCCAGTCCATTATTCTTTCGCGTGTGGTTTGAACCAGTTTCCCGTGAGCTGTGGTCGCTCCTGAGGATGGATATGAATGGCACTTATTAGGAAGGGAAGAGCTCATGAATTCAGATCATCCTTAATGCTGAAATGAGCTGTAATGAAGCCCCGAGATCAAAGTGCTTGAGTAGCAACAGCAGATGAATGGGCCCCAGCACTTGGGTCTGGGTTGCTGTAGAAAAGGATTAGGGAACTTCACTTAAGTAGCCAGAAAGGTTTCCACAGGCTAGCATGCTATGCTTTTCATTGTTTACGGGATTCGTGGACGAAGGACACTTTTAACAGATACATAAATAGTCTCCCTCAGAGAAAACAGTGTTAGCAGATATTTTCCACAAGGAAGAGAAAAAGCTCTAAATTAGCAGAAGTAAGCCCTTCTGAACTCACAGGGAAGGGAGACAGGGGGATGCTACCCCTCCCTCTAGCCTTCAGAATAATCATAGGCCTTCCCTCCTCTCTTTCTAAATACTGAACATGAAGCAAAACTGAGTGCCTGAATTGCAGAGAGGGGCCCTCCCTGCCACGCTTTATAGCAGCAAGATGCAGGGGGGATCGAAAGCAGATGCAGCCGCGTAAGTGCTCCAATGTTTCACTCTCCTGCTTGAAAAGAAGTCAAGGATTATTTGTCTTACCTCTCTGGGAAAAGCAGAGACATTCTCTTTAAGGATGAATGAAAGATGAGTACAAAGTTAATTTGAAACCAATCAAGCCCTGTGTTAGTATACTCCTTCAGAAATCCTTCTATTTTAATGACGAATTTATTTTCAAAGCAGTGCCGATCCTTTTGAGGGGAATTCCACCTCTCACAGCTGCACAATCTGCCCTGCAGTGTTGAGCTTTCTCGCCCACCTGCTCTTTGTAAAACAGTGTGGACTTCCCAGAGCTGAGAGTGTGCCAAGCTGGCTGAGCCTGCCGAAGAGCCATCCTCAGCCTCCAGCCACCTAAGTGCCAGTGAATACACACACCACAAACCCCTGCAAGCGGCAGAGCAACTCAGTGGAGCCACACAACCACACAGCAAAGCCACAGACTCCCTCTCACCTTGCAAAGGTCCCTATTGAATTTTCTATGGTTGATCTGTTAACCTAACCTGGCTTCTCTTGCTGCCCTGTTCAAAAGCAATTGCATTGAAAATATTATTTGCAAAAATTTTTAAAAACATCACACCTGAAAACCCCTAAACAAAATTCCTATTTCATATTCCAAGTACAACTTCTGAAGAGACTAGGGGATTCGATCTACTTTAGCTGGGATGGCATTGACATATTTGTTTTGAAATTGCACCTAGCCAAGACTTTAAAAGCTCCACTTAAAAGCTTTTGGTTCCTTTTTTTCCCCCTTCTTCTTTATTCAAAGACACCTAACTGTAATGTTCTGCAATTTAAATATGGTTGCTATGCATTTAGTTATCAACAAAGAATTTCTAGATTAATGCAGAAGCACATTTGATAGGGCAGAATGCTGTCCCATTGTGCCTTTTTTTTTTTTTTTTTTTTTTGTCGTTTTTTCGTGACCGGCACTCAGCCAGTGAGTGCACCGGTCATTCCTATATAGGATCCGAACCCGCGGCGGGAGCGTCGCCGCGCTCCCAGCACAGCACTCTACCGAGTGCGCCACGGGCTCGGCCCCCATTGTGCCTTTGAGGGCATCCATAGTTCTATTAACCAGGTGGATTATGAGATCTGACCCTTGGCAGTAAAATGCACCCTGTTCCCTTCTGTGAAAAGATTTCCCCTTTCTCAAGTCATCTGAGGTCCACTATTACTTATTTTCCTTAGTAAAGGGAATCATTGTACCAAATTACCTATTTTATAATGATGATTCATTGGAAAAATGCACAATTTATTCTAAAGTAAATTTAATAAAATGGACATGGCATAACCTTTTATCATTTTTCCCTTTCAACCTCAATAGCTAATTTTTACATCTTTGTAGTTCTCTTAAAGTTGACCAAGAATCTCAGAATAAGGTGATAATTCATGTGCATGTCTTGGCTGTGATAGCAATAGCAATATTAACAATGGACTAAAAGCAGAGGACTGAATTTTATTGAGCCTAATTGTATAAGATTTGATATCCTCACTCTAGAGCATCAAACTTCATGTGCTTTCTTTCTATCAGTCTTTGCTAAGACTGTGAATAAGACAAAGGTCACTGTTTATATAATGCATTATGTGATGCTATAGCATCATATAATTTAGAAACCTATAAAATGCAGCTCAGGAGTGTTACTTGGACAGCAACTTAAAGATTTTCAGGGATAGAACATGCTTCAGTTAAGTATACAATTTGTACTTATTGAATACATAGAACTTGCACATTCCCAGGTACCTGTGAGAAACTGAATTTTCAGTATGCTCCTTTTAACTCTCATCTTACTTCTAGCCCTATCGTTGTGGTGGACTCAGTAGTGACCATGCTGTCACACCTGCTGGCTGCTAGGCTGGCAAACACTGCGATCACACTTGTTGCAGGGAATATTTCCAGGCAACAGGGGGAGTAGCCAAATGGCAGGGTGTTCTCCCCACACTCCTTCTTCCCTTTGCATGTCCAGGCAAAACCAGCCTGCTGAAGACTTGGCTTTACCACACAATGCAATCACTTTGGTCAATGATTGATTTACCCAAATACTTAAATATGAGGGAAATTCAAAAAGTTTGTGGAAAAATAGAATTGAAAGAAAATAGGAATCTTTCCATGAACGTTTTGAAGTACCTGTATGTATTCTTTCCATTATGGAAGTTTAATTGCTTCCTACTGAAAATCTAAAACAGAATCAAATAGGAATTTTCTCATAGTGAACCTACCAGTTGTGTCTTCTCTTATTCCATCTCCTGTACAAAATCTCTTTGTTGGGGGTAAATGAATAAGCCCTCTGACACCCAGTGCAGTTTCTTCAATGGAGGCTATAAAATCTTCCTAGAAATATCAAAACAATTTGGAGTTTTGCCCACCTCATAGTTGAAGAATCACAAAGTTGTGCTATGAATGTTTTAAAGATCTGCTCACAGGTGTTTGTCTAGACTGGATTGTTCACTGCAGTAACCTCAAAGCCTAGCATGGTGTATGGCACATAGTAGGTTGAGGTGAAATTGTGTTGCTTCCCAGCGTCCGTTCTACCTCCCCTCCACTGGCTAGCAGCTGAGCCATTTGTATGGGCTTGTCTCCCTCTCCTCCAACTCCAGGGGTGGACCCTAAATAGCCCAGACCAACCAGTATAATCCCAATTTCCTACCCATAGTGATTGGTTTACAGAAGGTACATGACCTAAGCTGGCCCAATAGGAGTGAAGTCCAGACCTCTGTTTGCTGATTAGGGAGAAATTCTTTCTCACTCTGAACAGAGTGGTGAGCATATATGAGCCCTAAAGTAATAGCCATTTTTCTACTAGGAGAAAAACCAGCCTGAGAATAAAGATAGTACCCAGAGAAGAGCCAGGGATTAGAGAACTGTAAAGAAACAGAGCGCTGATCAGACCATTTCTGAAGATTGAAATAACCCCAGACTTTATGTAACCCAACAAATTATCTTTATTGCTTCAGTCACCATGAACTGTTTTCAGTTATTTGCAATCAAAAGCTTCCAAACTAAAGTTGAATGGTTGCATAGTTACATAGATAGTAATTTAGTCCACATAAAAATATAACATTATTCATCACCACATTTCTGTTAATAAAGTCTCTATCATCAGCAAGATCTAGAAGTGAATTTGAAAAACGTAAACTATTGATGTTTTCATCCTTGGTAACGGACCATTGCCCAGTGAGTTAATGAACAGAAAGAGATGCTATTAATCCCCCCAATTTTTTATATGCTTCCATAGAAATAAAAGATTTCACATGTACTCACTACACAAATATGAAATGAGGCACAGAGTTTAAAATTGGTACGGTAAATGTTTTAAACAAATCTTCTAATGGTTCACACTGAGAAAGACAAGAACATCTCAAAAAAAGTGGTGAATTTGTTCTAGGCCACGCATCCTTTTACCTGGTCCTCCAGCAGTCAATAGCCCACAAGCATGAGGAAGCTGACCAGGTTACAGACTGGCTCTACTCCTCTAAGGACCATCTCTATGCCAAGCTAATGTGGTGAGCTCTACAAGTGCAAGAACATAACTTATTCTTTGCTGGGTCCCGGTGCCTAGGACACGACACATGGTATGTGCTTGTATATGTGTACAGTTCATGACACATAGTAGGCTCTCAATAATTATTTGTCGAATAAATGAATAATGATAATATATGAATTGGGTCTCACTTGAATGGGTCTTATTCTGAGCTTCATATAATAAGTAGGAGGAAGCGCAAGACATAATTGGGTTCATTTGGGTTTTCCCCCAAGCTCCTCTTTGATCATTTGGATATTCATCAGATTCCCGCATCTATCTAAGCAGTCTTATGGATGCCCTTACACACCCTTAAGGCATTTTTTCTATGGAAAACACACAGAATCTGCCTATAGGGAGAGGAGAATCAGGTGAGTCTTTAACCTAAGGAAGATGTAAATGACCTTTTTTTGTTAATTGTGAGATTTTAGGAGAATCACTTTACCTCTTTGAGTCTCAATTTCCTCCTCCTTTAAAGAAAAAAGTTGAACTGGATGAGTAGCTTTTTGAGCTGTGTTTTATTACAGCCCATGGTCATTTACAGAGCAAAAAGAGAGGGCAAGGCCAGGTAAGCTAGGTCTAGAGTCCTCCAGCCCACATAAGAAGAAGGGCATTCTGAAGTTGACTGCCTGGATTCAAATCACTATTTACTACATGTGTGATCTTGGGCAAGTTACTTAACTTTTCTGCGACTCAGTTTCCTCACCTGTAAATAGAGATGACAATAATATTTCTTTATACGGTTATAGAGATTTAAAAAATTAATGCATATAAAACCTGTTATGTGTAAAATGCTATATAAATTTTAGATAGTATTATCCATTTTATACATTGGAGTTCCCCATACTGTTTGGATTTAAAAGGTTTAAATGTCTTCTACTTCTAACAAAACAAAAATATTTAAATGTTTAAAGTGTTTAAGACATTGAAGGTCTTTAGGATATGACAGGGAACACTAATTACAGAGAGTCCGTTAGACTGATATTAGCCTCTCCAGGCAGTGCCTCGTCATTGTCATTAACACCACACCTCCCTCCTGCCAACCAGACTCTCCAGTGTGTTTAACTCAGCACAATGGGCTGCTGCCACTCATGCAAGCTTGCTTTTTCTTCTGAAGATTATTCTGCAGTTCCATTCAAATGGCCTCTGCATAGCTGCCGTCTGATGCACGGTGCTACACAGAGAAGGGCTCCGTGGCTAATCGCCTACATTCCTGTGAAGACTGAAGGAAAATATAAATTTCCTTAACAGTAAACATTTCAGGGAAGGCATTTTCTTAACAGAAAATGGTAAATATCTGAAAAGATAGAAACCTCAGGCAGTTTAAAATTTGCAAGGATGGAGTGTCTGGCAGTTCAACTGCTTTAAAATTCTTTTTCCAAAGATACTGTATAAATCTAAAAACCTGAATGATTATGGTAATTATCCACACTAATAACCTTGCTCAGAAACTTCTTTATCAGTGGTTTCACTTCCAGAATGTCGTCAGGACTGTGAGCCATCTCCTTCCTTCCCTTACTTGGGCTTAAAGGTTTAAGGTAATTGACATCATTCTTTGGAATTGAGATTATGGTATTTTTAGACACACCCCAATCTCTACACCTCCTAACCTGACCACTTACAGTATTCTTCAGCAAGCCCCATTTTCCTGTTTGCTCCCAATCTTTGAGCACATATCTCTTTGACATTTAGCCAACATTCAAAACATTTTAATATTTCTTCTCCCTCTTTCTCCCTCCCTTCTTCTGTTTACCCCTCTCTTCTTTGCATCCCCTTCTCTCTCTCTCCCCTCAACCTCTTGAGTCCATTCAGTATTAAAAAAAGAAATGCTTCTGCCTATCCTTCAGGACTTAGGTTAGACAGGGGTGTCTCTGTCCCAGAAATATGCTAAGATTAATCCAATTTGTAAGGGCATGTAGGAGCAGTAAATATTTATGAGCAACAGAGAAGAAATTGACCGAAGCGCACAAAGTAAAGGAACTGAGCAAAGGAATGGCCAAACATTAGTGACCCCAAGTGGTGCTCTCTGGGCGCCAGGTGCAATTAGCCACCAGTGCCTCCCTTTGGGGTGGGACGATGGGGAAGCAGGAGGAAGGTGCAAAGTCTGTCCTGAGCATCAGGACATCTCTCACTTTCCTCTGCCCCAGCCCATTTCTATCTACCAGTCTGGAGGTTTTAGAGACCAATTTTGTAGTCAGAAACTTCCCACACCTCCACCTTGCCTGTGCCTGGCTTAGATAGCCCACTTACACTTCTGAGAAAGGAGAAAACACATGCTGACCACCTGCTCTGCCTACCTGCCCCCCCATCCTCCAAATCTGTTAGAAAATGTCAAGCAATTCATAGTTTTTTCCACATTTGTACCTAAATACATTGGAGTTGTTTCAAGGTCCAGGGTTTAAAAGTGGAAATGTCAAAATCCACAGGAGAATTTCTAGAATATTCTCTTTATTTGTTACAATTTAGACAGACTAGTTCAGAGATAAATGCATTGATTTATTATGAGATGATTCATCGCTAGAAATTTGTTATAACACGAAAACATCCACCAAGTGGTCACCAGCCCTTTCTCACATTCTGCTAGGGATGGAGCACTCATTACCACCAAAAACAACTCAATTATGTTGGCTCAGTTTTGTTCATTAGAAATGTGTTTTGAGGGCCGGCCCCATAGCTCACTTGGGAGAGTGCGGTGCTGATAGCACCGAGGCTGTGGGTTCAGATCCTATATAAGGATGGCCGGTGCGCTCACTGGCTGAGCATGGTGCAGATCACACCATGCCAAGGGTTGCGATCCCTTTACCTGTTCAAAAAAAAAAAAAAAAGTGTGTTTTGAAATCAAGTGAATATCTGCTTTCCAATTGCATACATTCAATGATCTTTGTCCTACATAGGGTCTTACATAGATCATTGCACATTGCTGCCTTGTAGTGTACATTTGCTGGTTTTGCTTTTTTGTTTTTGTTTGTTCATGTCTGTCCATCTTCTTTTGGATTTATTCTCAGCTCTGTGCTCTTAGAGGGAGGGCCCTACTTTCTAGTGTGGAAGCCAAAGGGGACTGGGCATTGCCTCTACTCACTGTCAGACAGCCAGTGCATGGTCACGCAGCCAACTGATAGCTCTGAGTAGGATTTATTTTATTTTATTTTATTTTTTTGCAGCTGGCTGGTATGAGGACCGGAAGCCTTCACCTTGGTGTTTTAACACCAAACTTTAACCAACTGAACTAACCAGCCAGCCCACAGTAGGATTTTTAGTATGGGAAAGGAGGAGGCACAGTCCAAGACTATTCGTGGAAGAAGAGAAGGGCCCAGCAACAGTGGTCACAGGTGTGCCTGAAGGTGATGCCGGGAGCAGCACCCTGGCTGGATGGTTCTTGCGGCATAACCACGGTTCTATGCCTTAGCTCTCGCGTGATTTCCCCCAGGTTCCCTAGTCTTCTGATGACCCTGCAAGTCACCCAATAAATTACCTTCCAACAAATTCCTTTTTTGACTAAGTTAGCCAGTCTGCTTTGATTGTTAACAACCACAAGCCCTGACTGATACACTTTCTTTCATACATTTGAAGATAATTATTATGTATTCTTGCTGTTTTTTTGTTTTGTTTCATTTTTAGGCTAAACCTCCCCAGTTCTTCAACACTTTTCCAGATGGCTCAGTTTCCTGTCCCTTACCACCCTCATTGCTCACCTATTGACATGCTCGGTTGTCTCTGCACACCCTGTAGAGAGAGGGCTGTCCTCTCTCTTTCTAGATCTAGACATGATTATTAACATACATTATTATATTATATCAATGCTACCTAGGATGTATAGTCACATCACGCTGTTGACTCGTACTGAGTCAAATAAACTCTCTAATTTTTTTCCTACATATTATAGTAAAGCCATATTATCCTCATTTCATAGTGTGTGTGTGTGTGTGTGTGTTTTAATTTGGAAGTCGTAGGTCATTAATAGAGTCAGGATTACTGTCTTGGAGGATTCCAAATTCCCCAGTAATTAAGTTCCTGCCCTTTTTCTATGAATGAGTCACACTTCACACCCATTTCCCCTGGGGTTAGTTTCTGGCCTACCCCTTACCCTACATCCAACCCTCTTTCCTCCTCCCCCAGGGGACTGGATAGCTTGCCCTGAACCTCCTCCAAATTACACAGCCAACCATGTCTAATGAAAACCACCTGCCAACACTGCTGCCATTGAGTCACTTGTTCAGTCCCTGCCTTAAACACACACGAAGGAAGTCAGGCCTAGAGGCTGTTGGGGGGCCTTAGGCATATTGCCCATTTTTTTCCCTCTTAGACTGATCTAGTGCTGCTTGACCTTCAGATTAATGTCTAAAATAACTAATAAAAAGGAACACTTCTTAACTGATCTTGGACATGGGAAAATAGGAGATAAAAGAAAAATATTACATTTGTTGGGTGCTCATTATATGCCTGGCATGATGCGAGATACTTGACAAGCTTTATCTAATTTCTCTTACTTGCCAGCTCTCTTATGATAGATATGATTATCCCAGGTTTGCAGATCAGACAACAGCATCTCAGAAAGGATAAACAACACCCAGTAAGTGGCAAATCTAGAATCCAAACCCATATTTCCCCCATCTGAACTCTCCTACCCAGATCTGTCATCACTGAAGACACTGAAATGTGCGTCATGAGAGATTTAGAGTGCAGAGCCCACTGAGGCATGACACTGTCTGTATGAATGTATTTCACCATGTCAATAATGAGTGGGAGTCGTATAGGTAACACATAGTCTTCATGTCATTTCTCCCCAGAAATAACCTTAAAGCCACCTCAACCTCTCATATGAAGATTGGGGTCAACGTCCTTAGACAATTATTCACCCTGGGTGTCCCTAATCCTCAGAGTACTTCTTAACTCTGAGGGTTATTTCCATCAAGACTGTGACATGCTTTGTTGTGAGCAGGTCCACCAGTCCCCCATGCTGCCCAGAGCTTTGAGAGAGAGCACAAAGGATCCCTCTGAGGACCACGAATGCTAAAACAGGAATGGGCCTAACCCGGTTCTTGGCCTCACTGTGACTTAAGCTGAAAGGACTGGGGCGACCTGGGACCTGCTTGACCAAGACTATTGATTACTCTCAGACTTTTCCCTGAGAGGGCAAAGCCACATACAGGCATACATAGTCTGAAAACTTAATTCTGGTCAGTAGTTTGAATCATTTCTGTAACCAAACCTTTTCCATCAAGTGCTTACAAATAGGAAAATAGTCCAGTTCAAATTTTGTTTCCTTTTTTTGATTCTGCCAGATTAGGGAGGGAAGGATAAAGTTGTGGATAATCTACAGACTAGAAGATTGGTCTCTGACGAGAGTCGATGGTATCTTATTGGAGGCAATGCCACACCAACAGCATTGGCCTATTTTTGTTCTGAAGCCTCCCATCCTGGAACCACAATTGCTACTGCTTCGGTGGCAGGAGGAAGATATTGATCCTTCACAAAGACTGCCAGCTTTCCAACCCTTTATGTAATCTCCCAGGCCACCAAGGGGCCGGCCACATGGTGTCTGCAGATGCAGAGAGAGGGGGACAATTCTCATACCAGGAATTCCTCTGCTGTCCTTCTAGCGTGAGTAACAGGACTCTTCCTTTCCTCCAGCACTAAGAACCTGAGGCTCCCTCTGGTCACTGACGCCAACTTCCCACCCAGGTTTGACAGCAGTTTGAAACGTATATGGGCTCTCCTGCTGTGTGCATTTTTGTTTGTAAAATGAGCAATTTGTTCTTGGTGGCTTGCTCCCCTGTGAAGTGAGCCGCAAGGGCAGCTCGCCACGCGGACAGCTGCTCAGTGAAAGCAGAAGTCGGATCCTCAAGCGCATCACCCGTGCCTCGGCCCCACCTGCACCCTGTAAGTAGTTTTGTGACACAGAGCTGCTCTCCAGAAGCCAAGAGCCAGTTCTCCATGTGTGGTATTTGCAGAGAACTCAAGCCGGAAGGAAGAAGCTTTTGACAAGGTGTTTGGGAGGTCTGGGCAAATGCAGTGCCTTTCTGGGCAGCCGCTTTCTTTCAAAAGATGGTCTTCTTTGGGGAGAAGTGGTCTGGGAGTGGGGAAAAAGAGGTGACAAAAATCTGCCCTAGCTCGCACTCCAGGGGTAAAACAAACCAACACGCTCATCAAGTGACAAAGACATGATGAGGAAATCAAAACCCACAGCCGACGCTTGCTGCCTCAACGGCTGCGACATTATCTCATCACTCCTCTAGAACATATGTTCAGCAGCAGCGCCGGGCCTCGGGATCTCGACTGTGCTCTAAATGCACAAGGGAAGAGGTGAGAAACGCTGCGTGGCAGAGGCCCACGTGACAAATCCACCAGCAATTCTGAGACCCATCTTCCCCTTCCACCTCCCTCCCACTGCCATCTCCACCATCTCTACCCTATGCAAACTATTTTGTCATCAAGGACTATGAAGCGTGGCAGTTTCAGCTACCTGTGTTCAACATTTGTAGAGAGGAGGTAATGCTACCTTTCTCTCCTCCCTGACCCCGTCCCCAAAACCTCCTTCCATCAGGGGGAAAAGGTGCAGACTCACACTCTCATCAAGCACTCTGACGACGGAACACCATACTTTGTTCTATTCTGGCTTCCCTCACAAGGGGTGGGGGGCGGCACATCTTCAAACGCCTGCTGGCTTAAATGGTGACAGCTGCATGCAACGGGCTTGCTTACAGCTCGCCTCGTGCAATGAGAGATAACTGCAGGGTAAGACTTCAAAGAGAGACCCACTGCAGCCATTCCAATAGCCCGGGGCTGCTGTCTACAGTTGGTGGCTCCCTGCATGCAACAAGTGAGCTCAGGGAAACTAAGCAATTAGACCTTTCTCACATGCACTGTGAGTTATGATGCAAGGAAGCAAAAATGAGCCTGGAGAGGTGTTTAGGGATTTCTGCAAAGTCCAGAATGATGCTTTTATCTTAGGCAGAGAGTGAGGAGAATCAGCTCACCATAGCATGTTCATTTGGCCAATATTTATTTTTACAACAATTTATACATCACATTTTGAGACTTGGAAATGAGCTTGGATTTTTTAAATTTTTCTTTTGTATATGTGTGTATTTCTCTCGTGTCACCTCAGTTACCCATCTTTGCAGAAATCATCTATTAAAAGTTGGCTCCATGTTAAAATATCTGGTGGCCTTTGATCTTCAGCTAAGGAGCCGTTATGGGAGAAACTGTCACACAGAAGATTCAAGAGATGACTTGAAATCCTCAGCTCCTTGCAATGAGTAGCACAGATGGCTGTTTAAGGAACCACATTAAAGAGCCACCGTGAAAGGTAGTTATTTCCTGTCTTCTCCATCTGGCAGGTCCTAACGAAATGCACCCCAAGGAACAGACTCACTGTGACTTTGTGTAGACATATGCAGCTTCTGATGTTTATGGTGAAGCAATTTGTTTTGGTAAATTGCCTTCCTCTGCTCCCACCACCCAACTTAGCCCCCATTCCCCCTCTCTGCATGTCAAAATCCTAATTGAACATGGGCAAATTCACATAATGTCTCTAAGCCTCGATTTTCTCAACTGTGAAATGGAAATGGAAATGTCTTATAATAAAGGTAATAACCTTGTTTTGCCTCAGGTTGAATTGGTTCTGCAACTTAAAAGGAGCCTAATGATAAATAAATTATGATGTATTCTTATGGTGGAATATGAGGGGTCTCCAAAAAGTTTATGGAAATATTTGTATTATCTTTTAATTCTCTTTTTCCATGAATTTTTTGAAGTACCCTCTTATAATATAACCAAAAATGTTTGAAATGATAAACATGGGGAAAATAACAATTACATTGTAATTATTAAGTGAAAAAAGCAAAGATTTTAAAGAATAAATGAAACAACCCATGTAAAATGATTAATATAGTGTAGCACATGATAGTGTAGCACTTAAAACATTTGAGTAATTATCACTTTTACATCTCCATTGTGCACAGATCAAATACCATCTCCCTTACGAAGCCTTACATCCTAGCCAGCGGTAATCTCTCCTTATAGCTCTATGCAGTCGCTTTGCCTTTGGCATTTATCACTGTATACCTGGGATTATACTAATTTATGTCATGTTTTATCTCACCTCGTAATAAACATCCACCCTTCTTCTTCTGCTTCAGTTAGGTTAAGTTGGTTCTGCAACTTGAAAGAGAGCCTAACTAATTAATAAATTATGGTATATTCCTATGATGGAATATTACATAACCAAAAATGTCTTAAGATGTGGGGGAAATGTTCATTGTAATTGTTAAGTGGAAAAAGCAGCAGAGAAAACTGTTAATTTAATATGTTTGCGAGCAATAAAACAGAACCAAAAAAAATCGTGTATACATATATATACATACGCATAGAAAAAATACTGCTAGGAAATACACCAAATATCAGTGGATATTATTTGAGCATATGATTATGGCTGTTTTTTATTACTTATCTTAATATTTTTCAGAATTTTCCCATTTCTACTAATCAGGAAAATAAAAAGTAATATGCTCTTATTCAAAAGACAAATTATAAAGTGTGAAATGGGGACCAAACAAAGTGTGTGGGGTTAGAGAGAATTTCATGAGTGTCCAACTTCATCTGTTCACCTAACAGACATTTTCATAACAACTTTTATCAGTATGAGGCTGTGATAAATACAGGGAGAAAACAGATTTAAGACAGGTTCTGACCTCAAGAGACTTAATATTCAGTTAGACAAAACAGACAAATGGGAGTAATAATATAGGAAAGCAGAAGAGGAAGAGCCAAGATGAGTGATTTTATTAATTGAAACATAATTGATTATACATATCTGTGGAGTACCGAGTTAAATGTCAATACCTGTGTACAATGTGTAATGATCAAATCATGATAATTAGCATATTCACCATTACAAAACATCATTTTTTACATCCATTAACCAATTTCTCACTAACCTCCTTCCCATACCTCTAGTAACCACAATTCTGATCTCACCTTCTGAAAGTTCAACATATTATTGTGACTGTTGTTTCTTTCTTTGTTTCTTTTACTTTCTTTCTTTTTTATTCATTTGTTTTTTTTTTAGCTCCCACTTATGAGGGAGGACATGCAGTGTTTCTCTTTTTCTGCCTGGCTTATTTCACTTAACATAATTTTCTCCAAGCACATCCATGCTGTTGTGAATGGCAGAATTTTGTTCTTTTTTATGGCAGAGTAGTATTCCATTGTGTATATATACTACATTTTCCTCATCCAGTCATCTGTCGATGGACATTTACATTGGTTCCATATCTTGGCTATTGTAAATAGAGCTGTGATGAACATGGGAATGCAGGTATCCCTTCAATGTGATGATTTCCATTCCTTTGTATATATACCCAGTAGTGGGATTGCTGGATCATACAGTAGTTCTATCTGTAGTTGTCTGAGAAACCTTCATGCTGTTTTCCGTAATGTACTAATTTACAATCTCACCAACAATGTATGAATTCCCCTTCTCCACATCTTATACAGTATTTGTTATTTTCTGTCTTTTTGATAACAGCCAGTCTAACTGGGGTGAGATGATATCTCAATGTGGTTTTGATCTGCATTTCTCTTATTAGTGAGATTGAGCATTTTTTTCATATACCTGTTGGCCATTTGTATGTCTTTTGAGAAATATCTGTTCAGCTCCCTTGCCCATTTTGTAATCAGATTTTGTAAATTTCCTCCTTGATATCCTGGATTTTTTTCTCATTTCATTATTTTGTCTGAGTCTTCTCATATCTCAGTGAGTTTCCTTAAGATTGTTGCTCAGAATTCCTTTTCAGTCATTTAAAGGGTTTCCTGCTTTATGAGGTCTGGTGTTTGAGAATTACTGTATTCTTTTGGAGGTGTCATATTTTCTTGGGTTTTCATATTTCTAGTACTTCTATGTTGATGTCTGGTCATCTGGTAGAGCTTCTTCTATTACTCTGGAGGGGTTTTGAGGAGAGAAATGTCCTCTTCTTTTCCTTGTCTCCACTGGTGACTCTCCTGAGTCAATACAGTCAAGTGTCTGGCAGGCTGCCTGCATGGTGGCTGTGGCTACTTCTTAGCGTCAAGCCACTTTTGCAGCAGCTGTGGCTATGGCAGTGGCTGCAGGGGGCCATCCATGTGGAAGTGGTGTTTTCAGCATACTCTCTTGCCAGCTTTTTGGTAGGGGATGCTGCCCTCAGCTCCTGCCTAGGACCCCGGGTGTGCTTTCTTGCCTCCAGAAGTTTACTTTCTAGAAAATCAGAGGTTTATTTGGTCAAGGCCAGAACTTTTTGATACTTCCCACTAAATCTCAGAACACAGAAGGCTCTCTACATCAAAAATTTTACCTAGGAAATACATATTTCTGGGTTCTGGAGAAAACTTTATGTCAATACTTAAATGAACACGAGGCCACCACTAACAATGGTTTTTATCAGGGTGGTAGACGTACTACTTGGAAGTAGATACTCTCTTGGTTACTTCTCATCTTCCGTATAGTCAAGGGTCAACCATGACATTCCAGAGCTGAATTTGTCTCAGCCCACGGTGCCAGATGGCCTCCAAACACTTTCAGTCAGTGGAAGCCAACACCAGCAGCAGCTGAATCCTGGCCACAGTTCAGGACTAGTCCAGCAATTCCCCCTCCTCTGGGGCTTCCCCAAAACTTCTGTTTCAAAGACAAGGCCAGAGAATGCCTAGCATTCAGGCAGAAGCTTGGGCAGATGCTGGAAGTGCCTCAGCCCAAGAAAGCATAGATTTACCCAGCATAATCTCATCACTCCCTGACTTACAGAACTGAAACTAGGGCCTCCAAGGCAGGTTTTGGGAAACATTTTTTTCCAAGTCATTAAAAATATGCATAATATTATCAGTTACCATTTATAGCTTCTGTATTTCTAGTAACTGGCATTGTTGTTACTACAGGCATGCCAAAAAATAAGCATGCCAGGAACTGACATGGTGTGTTATGTCACCAAAACAAAAGAACTCATGCTGATAAATGTCAGGTTGGCTTCTTTGTGGGTTTTCCCCTTCCTCCTACAAGTTGTAGCTTTTGTCTTTTCCATTCTCAGTACAGGGTAAGGTGTTGAGCAATAAATAAATAAATAAAAGCTAGAGTCTCTCTCAAAGATATCTGCATTCTAAAGGTTTATCAAATGGCCCCAACTTAAGCAGATACAAAAACTCTAACCACGTCCTTTGTCTTAGATCTCATAATCTAATAATGTTTTAAAATAGTTGATATTCCCAGGAATTGTGCTCATCTGGCATATTCACCATGTCAGAAGGAAAAGACATGATCTTTTCTTGCCATCAAAGCCCTGGGTGGCCAGGACTGCTTGAAGGAGGAGGTAGTAGACACTTTCTCAAGAAGCAATGAAAAAAGAGAAATAGACATTAGGAGAAAACATGACAGAGTAGAGAGGATGGTTATAAAACTCTGAAAGACAAGGTTGCAGAAAGCCTCGCCCTTCAGTTCTCCTGCCTACCAGCCTCTCACTCCTGGCATCCATTTCTTTAATCAGGCTCATTTAGTGCCATCACAGACAAAATGGGAACAAGGCATTCTCTGCTGGGGCCATTTTCATTAATTCAGGTTTTCATCTCTCCAAACCTAATATACATTATTGCTATTGCAAAAGAGGAGCTAGTTTCTTGGGTTTACTTATTTGTGTGTGCGCCCTGTTTATACACATTTCTGCTCTGGTTAGATGTCTACATGCTGCCTGAAGTATAAATGTATAAATGAGTGTGCACATATATTAGACAAATAACTACCATGGCGGTAAAGCCTGCTAGATGTTTACTCCAAATCTATTTCCTTTTTCTTCTGGACACACAGCTAGACACACTTTGGAGGAAAGCTACTCACTGACCAGGAACACTCAATCCTGAACTCTTACATGAACAAAAAATTAACTCCTATTGTGTTTAAACCATAATACATTTTTGGTTCTACTTGTGACTAGCAATTTAGCCTAAATACAGCCCCAGTCATGTTTTATATGAACATGCACACACATGCACACACATCATATAAGCACAGTTATCTTCAAAGGTCAAGTAAGTTCTTCTGAAAGCTAGAAAAGCATTCAGTACTCTAAAAATATGTTACATCAGAAGAGTATTTTTCAGTTATCAAAGCTCTTCCATGTATATTCTCTTAATTAATCTTTCTAACAATTTTGTGGGGCAGGTATCATAGTTGACAGGTAAGAAAACTTGGCTCTAACAGTGAAGTGGCTCTCCCAATGTCCCAGAGCCAGTAAGTAGAAGAGTTTTAGGAAGGACCCAGATCCAGATGTGTTTCTCTGGAAAGCTCTTTCACCCTATTCACCAGTGAACATTTACGTATCTTACCAAAGCTCAACTCAAGCTTCACCTTCTACAGACTTTTCTGGTCACCTCCTCCCCAGTTAGAAATGACCATGTGTTCTTTTGTGACCCACTTAGCACTGTACGTACATCCACTAGGGTACTTCCCATATTTTATTATACTTATTTATTTACATGAGCCGTAAGGGTACTGAGTGAAAAAAGAAGGTCTTATTGCTTCTTAGACCCAGCACAGTGTGTGATTTCAAATCCAACAGTTAATACACCACAATGGTAGCTTACATGGCTCCAAAAGTATGAGAACAATTTGAAAGGAGGCTTACAATAGTGCAAAAGCAATGTTTCCTTTGATAGAATTTAAGCATGATTAACAAGCCAAAACATTTTTCAGAAGTTACACATGAATCAGCTAGGCCTTCCTAATACTAAAAGCTAGCTGGAACACAGATTATTCCCGTTTAGGCCAGAATTATTTTAATCTGATTAGATTAATTAAGTTTTGACAAGGGGAATGACATCAAATAGCCCTAAATAATTTCAAAGTGTAACTCTATAAGTGATCATTAATATAAATACATGCACAAACACATATAACTACATGTTAAGGAGGAAAAAAGATAGTATCTCTCTTCTCCATTTTTTTTTTTTCATCTCACCCTTTAAAACATTTATCTCTGTTAAAGAAACCAAGTGAAGGTAATTGAAATTGAACACTTCACATGGCCCTACAACTACACAGGTTAGGAGCAATGATATCAACCCGGTGTACACTCAGGTATAACTGAGGACTTTGGGGTAGAGACTCATTACGTTTCCATGAGCCATTCAAGCCATTCATGAGGCTTAAATCCTGCCAGCAAAAATATCAGAAGTGACTCTCACCTAAGACTTGAAGTAGCGCTTCGTGCTGCACCGAGGCAGATAAAAATGGAGGAAAGATACTTGTCTGCTGGAACTACATGGGAAAATCTAAAAGACCCACCATTTGCCATTCCCAGGAATAAAACTGGGAAGGGTGCACAAAACTCTCGCCAATATTGGAACGTGCCTTGGGCATTGTTAGTGAGAAAGAGAAAGGGGGGGGGGGAATCAACGGGTGAGCTTTCCTGGCTGAAAGACAAGACTCAAATAAGCTGTTCATCCTTTGGTTTCAGCATTCCCAAACATCATAAAGATTTCAGCTCTTGTAAAAGGGGAGCCAGTTGTTTACAATAGACCATTCTGGAGGGAGTGGGTGTGTCTCACAAGGCAAATATTTGCCCATAGGAGGTAATAAAAATGTATTAAGCTCTTATCCCACTACTGTACACGGTCATCAATGTGATAAGCTCACTCAAATCTATTTTAAGATCCTGTCAGGCACAAACATTAACAAGAACCTGGCATTTCTCCTTAAGAATATATAATTGACCTTTCAAGTCTGTAATCTCGTTTATCAAAGCGGATGGCAGGGATTTATGCAGAATAGTTTGCACACCACTTTGATTTCAGCCCCCTGAGAACCCAAACATGCATCCCACCCAATCCTGTTTTATTTTCGCCATATCCTGTGTTGTTGAATGGGCCTCTTGTAAAAATGCAATGTGCACCCTCCCTCATTTTTTTCTGAAGTTCTAAACAAATCTTACATCGGTTTTGTAAAATGTGCTGTTCTCTTACATTCCTCAGGCAGACTTTAAAGGTCAAAGTTCTAAAGAGTTGAGGAAATCTATTTGCATGGACAAGAGTCCACATGGCTGAAAGCAAGAAAGCAGGTTAATCGACAGTTAAACAAGCTGTACGGGCAAAATCACACTCCAGAAAATGGTGGGTGGAATGTACACATTCACAGCTTGCTCAAACTATCACCCTCTGCCTCTGCTGTACACTTTAGCTAAACCTTTTGGCAAAAAAGCACTGACCAACAAGTACTGTTTCATTACAGCAACAGTGAAATGGAGTCAGAGAACCATTAGTCAGCTACTCAGGGTGAACGAAAAAGACAGCGGAAGAGCTAGGAAATAAACCAGGATCAGGGCCTGATTGCCTCCGTCAGAGCTAAATCCAACCATTAAAACTCCTCTTAACATTCCCAATTCTATGCTTTAACTATTGTATCTCTAAGCACCATCATTTGAAATAATTTCCTCTTTTCATAAACATTCATAAAATAATATTTCTCATAAACATCCATGCTTTCTAAACATTTAACTGTAAATTCTCTTTCAAGTCAGTTCAGGAGCTAACAAGCATCCAAACTACTCTTTGTTTAAGGCTGAATGATATACACAATCCAAAGAAAGACACCAAAGAAGCACTCAGCTCTGTTGCTATAAAACTAATAAACAGTGCAATAAACACAGAATACATTCCAGAGAAAGCCTGTGTTCAAGATTAGGTACATGACTCAAAGCAGCAGGTTTCCAATATTAAGAGTAGTTGGAAGATTGGGGTGTGAGGATAGAGAAAGGATTACATGTCATAAGAAAAAGGAAATTACGTTGATAATGATTCCTGGAGTCACTGCCAGCAACTTCAGCCAATTTGCCTGCAGGTTCATCAAAATGTGCCAAATGTAGTCCAACCCTGTCAGGATTAAGAACAATCTTCATGCAGATCAAAGGGAGACCCTCAGAATATATTTTTTCTTTTTATTCGGTACAAATATTGTCCCCAAAATAAGAGATCTCTAGACTGCTAGACATAATATCTATTAGAACAATTCCCAGATTACTGTTTTAGCATGACCCCGGGGCTAGTTCTTAATATTACCTGAGACTCATTCGTTCATTCATTCATTATATGTTGGGCTCTTATAGAGTGTAAAGCATTTTGCTATTTCAGTGCAGGATCCAAAGTTGGGAGGCAGAGTAGCATCATGTTTAAAACTACAGGCTCTGGTGGCATTCACATCTTTGGCTGGTCACTTATTAGATCTGTTCTTTAAGCTCTCTAAGCCACACCCACTTCACAGGGCAGTTGTAAAGATTAAATGAGATAATGCATGTAAAACACTTGGCAGAGCCCCTGGCACGGGTGTGGCCAGTCCATGTTAGTCATTATTTAAGGCCATAATTTGTAAAGGCAAGGTTTCTGAAGATTTAAAAAAATTTAGATAGGATGTTCACACAGATTCTTAACACTCAAACACAACTCCTCTTCACACACACCTGCACAATGCTCATGGAACGCTCAGGCTCTCCTTCAGGTAAATGCTGTTGTTAAGTTTATTTACACTTTTGTACTCACAATGTTTTTTTCTTAAACGGTCTGGGAAAGGAGCAGTGTTGGTGATTGTGTCTGGCCCACTCGCGACCGACCGGCATTTGAGCCACAACAAATCCCACATTGTACGGAAATTAAACTGCTTCTGGCATCTCCAGGAGAGTGTTTACTCGCCTCTAAATTACTCCACTGTCCATCTAAGGAGAAAGTAAATCAAGGGGAACACACAGGGCAGGAAAACAGTTCTTTGTTACCGCAAAGGGTTATTTGTGATCTGTTTGGTATTTAGTTTGTGATCTGTTTGGAACCTGCAACTCTGTCCAGTAACGAATTTTCCCAGAAAAGCCTCAGGCTGCCCGAGCCGCGTCTTCTGCGGGCTCCAGGCAATACCTTTTCCTGAAGTGATGGACTCGTTTTTTTGCAACCAGTTAGCACCTGCTCTCAAAACCTGATTCCTTCCCGATTTGTTTCAAGCGGAGCCAGGGGATCAGGACTTAATTAGCAGTGGTGTATCTCTCGGACTGATCGGTTCCATGCAGCTTCCCCCGGGGCCCCAGATTTGTCTCTCTGTGGAATTCCCGTGCTGGCTGGGCGGCTTGTGTTTGCAGCCCGCTGGCAGCCGCTTCCCGGTGCGGAGCGGGGCAGGAACCCCCCTCGCGGCGGCGCGGGGTGGGAGGCAAGTCTCGGCGGCTTCTCGCAGCCCGGCACCCGCAGCCAGAGCCGGCCCGGGGCCGCCACCGACGCGGCGACCGGGCCCACGGAGGCCGCCTTGAGTGAAAAGATGACTGGAAACGGAGTCACCTTCGCCCGATGAAGGAAGAGCCACGGAGGCCTCAGTCTCGGGTGTTTGCAAATGGCCCTTGGGCTGCGGTGGAAGGATTTTGTGTGTGTGTGTGAGGGAAAGAGCCTCCTGCTCTGTACCAGCTTGAAGGCCAAATAACATGTTTTGGCAACCATTATTTGGCAATTAGGGCCTCGGCTCACTGAAAGCATTCTTCCATGCAAAGTATGCCTTGGAAAGAAAACACTAAAACCACATCTAAGTGAAAATATAGGAAGTGAACAAAGGAGCAACAGAGCAGTGAGAGTCAGAAAGGGGCGCATAAGAGGGGTTTGGAGGCAGGGCACAATCAGCGGGGCCTGCGCAGTGCCTGGGCGACTGCATGTGTTCATAGCCCTGGCTCCAACTCCGGCCCAGTCCAGAGCAGGACTGAGGGCACAGCGTGACGGCTCCTGCTCACAGAGGGCGGGCTTGCCTTTCTCTGGCTCTCAAAGGAGCCCTCCAGCAGGATTTAAGCAGGGGCAAAACAGAGGAATGAAGCCGCGCCTGAGATCATGTTATGCCAGGGGGTGCACAGGCACAGCCCCCTCCTCAGCCTCCAAGGGCTGAGCACCGGAAGGGGATCGTGGCTGAGATACGCTAAGAATCGAAGCCTCCTGCAGGGACTGGTAGCTCTTTTCTCCCTTTCATCCTGGCATCACCCCATAGGAGGGGAGAATGTGGGAGGAAATGTAAGAGAGACTCCTCTTCCCAACGTTCCATGGAACCCCCATTCTTCGATAAACAGAGAGGGCATTCAATAGACCCCTTTCACTAACCTCTGTTTCTGTGTGAATTTGTGTGTGTGTGCGTTCATATAATATTTATTGATATGGAAAATACAATAATAATATATTAAGTTGTACAACGCAGACTTCCAATAAAAAAAAAAAAAAAAAAAAAACAGTAGAATAAGAGTCTAAATGATGGCGCTATTTTTGAGATCCTGGAAATTGTATTTAGAAAATGACAGATCAGTAGCCCAACCATAAATAGAGGTTATCACACATGACATTATTTCAGATCAATGTGAAGTTGTTTTATGTTTTTTGAGTTGTTACAGATGTACATGTTGCCACATGCTATGGTCTTCTCTCTTATATGGAGTGCCTTCTTTCTTCCCTACCCCCGCCCAACTCCCCAGTTTTTCTGGAGGAGAACTTAGTCCAGGTAAGATTTTGAAGGCAGGAAACCATGCCCAGTTAAACTCCCCACAATAAATAATAATACTCCACGATGCAGCTGCGTCAGACGGGGAAAGAGCAAGGGCCAAGGCCTTGGTTTCACCTTCCTTAAGACTCCAAAATATCATCTGCAGATTACACCAAAAGAAGTGTAAATGGGTTTCACTCGTGACTCTCATAATCCTAAAGGGGTATTTATTACTCTACCAATATTCAAATATCTCATGAACATTGGTTTAATTCTACAGTTGTTAATTATGTTTCCCTCACTATTAGGTTAATTTTTCTTTTTTTTTTTTTTTTTTTTATTTTTATTTTTTTTAATTTTATTTTGTCGATATACATTGTAGCTGATTAATGCTCCCCATCACCAAAACCTCCCTCCCTCCCCCCTCCCCCCCTCCCCCCCAACAATGTCCTTTCTGTTTGTTTGTTGTATCAACTTCAAATAATTGTGGTTGTTATATCTTCTTCCTCCCCGCCCCCCGGTTTGTGTGTGTATGTGTGTATGTGTGTGTGTGAATTTATATATTAATTTTCAGCTCCCTCCAATAAGTGAGAACATGTGGTATTTCTCTTTCTGTGCCTGACTTGTTTCACTTAATATAATTCTCTCAAGGTCCATCCATGTTGTTGCAAATGGCAGTATTTCATTCGTTTTTATAGCTGAGTAGTATTCCATTGTGTAGATGTACCACATTTTCCGTATCCACTCATCTGATGATGGGCATTTGGGCTGGTTCCAACTCTTGGCTATTGTAAAGAGTGCTGCGATGAACATTGGGGAACAGGTATACCTTCGACTTGATGATTTCCATTCCTCTGGGTATATTCCCAACAGTGGGATAGCTGGGTCGTATGGTAGATCTATTTGCAATTGTTTAAGGAACCTCCATACCATTTTCCATAGAGGCTGCACCATTTTGCAGACCCACCAACAATGTATGAGAGTTCCTTTTTCTCCGCAGCCTCGCCAGCATTTATCGTTCATAGTCTTTTGGATTTTAGCCATCCTAACTGGGGTTAGATGGTATCTCAATGTGGTTTTGATTTGCATTTCCCGGATGCTGAGTGATGTTGAGCATTTTTTCATATGTCTGTTGGCCATTTGGATATCTTCCTTAGAGAAATGCCTACTTAGCTCTTTTGCCCATTTTTTAATTGGGTTGCTTGTTTTCTTCTTGTAAAGTTGTTTGAGTTCCTTATATATTCTGGATATTAATCCTTTGTCAGATGTATATTTTGCAAATATTTTCTCCCACTCTGTTGGTTGTCTTTTAACTCTTTTAATTGTTTCTTTTGCTGTGCAGAAGCTTTTTAGTTTGATATAATCCCATTTGTTTATTTTTCCTTTGGTTGCCCGTGCTTTTGGGGTCGTATTCATGAAGTCTGTGCCCAGTCCTATTTCCTGAAGTGTTTCCCCTATGTTTTCTTTAAGAAGTTTTATTGTCTCAGGGTGTATATTTAAATCCTTAATCCATTTTGAGTTGATTTTAGTATACGGTGAGAGGTATGGATCTAGTTTCATTCTCCTGCATATCGATATCCAGTTATCCCAGCACCACTTGCTGAAGAGGCAGTCCCTTCCCCAGTGAATAGGTTTGGTGCCTTTGTCAAAGATCAGATGGCAGTAAGTGTGTGGGTTGATTTCTGGATTCTCTATTCTATTCCATTGGTCAGTGTGTCTGTTTTTATGCCAGTACCATACTGTTTTGGTTATTATAGCTTTGTAGTATAGCTTAAAGTCAGGTAGTGTTATGCCTCCAGCTTTATTTTTTTTGCTGAGCATTGCTTTGGCTATTCGTGGTCTTTTATTGTTCCATATAAATGTCTGAATAGTTTTTTCCATTTCTGAGAAAAATGTCTTTGGAATTTTGATGGGGATTGCATTGAATTTGTATATCACTTTGGGTAGTATGGACATTTTCATTATGTTGATTCTTCCAATCCAAGAGCATGGAATATCTTTCCATCTTCTTGTATCCTCTCTAATTTCTCTCAGCAGTGGTTTGTAGTTCTCATTATAGAGATTTTTCACCTCCTTGGTTAACTCAATTCCTAAGTATTTTATTTTTTTGGTGGCTATTGTAAATGGGCAGGCTTTCTTGATTTCTCCTTCTGCATGTTCACTATTGGAGAAAAGAAATGCTACTGATTTTTGTGTGTTGATTTTGTATCCTGCTACTGTGCTGAAATCATTTATCAATTCCAACAGTTTTTTTGTAGAGGTTTTAGGCTGTTCGATATATAGGATCATGTCATCTGCAAACAGGGACAGTTTGACTTCATCTTTTCCAATCTGGATGCCCTTTATTTCCTTCTCTTCTCTGATTGCTCTGGCTAGTACTTCCAACACTATGTTGAATAGGAGTGGTGAGAGTGGGCATCCTTGTCTAGTGCCTGTTCTTAAAGGAAAAGCTTTCAGCTTTTCCCCATTCAGGATGATATTGGCAGTGGGTTTGTCATATATGGCTTTAATTATGTTGAGATACTTTCCCTCTATACCTAACTTATTGAGGGTCTTTGTCATGAATGAGTGCTGAACTTTATCAAATGCTTTTTCAGCATCTATAGAGATGATCATATGGTCCTTGTGTTTGAGTTTATTAATATGGTGTATCACATTTATTGATTTGCGTATGTTGAACCAACCTTGCATCCCTGGGATGAATCCCACTTGATCGTGATGAATAATTTTTCGTATGTGTTGCTGTATTCTGTTTGCTAGTATTTTAGTGAGGATTTTTGCATCTATATTCATCAAGGATATCGGCCTGTAGTTTTCTTTTTTGGTTATATCTTTACCTGGTTTTGGTATCAGGATGATGTTTGCTTCATAGAATGAGTTTGGGAGATTTGCGTCCGTTTCAATCTTTTGGAATAGTTTGTAAAGAATCGGTGTCAATTCCTCTTTGAATGTTTGGTAAAATTCTGCTGTGAATCCATCTGGTCCTGGGCTTTTCTTTGTTGGGAGCCTTCTGATAACAGCTTCAATCTCCTTTATTGTTATTGGTCTGTTCAGATTTTCTACGTCTTCACGGTTCAGTTTTGGGAGCTTGTGTGTGTCCAGAAATTTATCCATTTCCTCCAGATTTTCAAATTTGTTGGCGTACAGTTGTTTATAGTAGTCTCGAATGATTCCTTGTATTTCAGATGAATCAGTTGTAATATCGCCTTTTTCATTTCTAATTTTTGTTATTTGAGTCTTCTCTCTTCTTTTTTTTGTTAGCCATGCTAATGGTTTGTCAATTTTATTTATCTTTTCAAAAAACCAACTTTTTGATTCGTTGATCTTTTGAATTGTTTTTTGGTTTTCAATTTCATTCAGTTCTGCTCTGATCTTAATGATTTCTTTCCGTCTGCTAACTTTAGGATTGGATTGTTCTTGTTTTTCTAGTTCTTTAAGGTGAAGTGTTAGGTTGTTCACTTGCCATCTTTCCATTCTTCTGAAGTGAGCATTTAATGCAATAAATTTTCCCCTCAATACTGCTTTTGCAGTATCCCACAGGTTTTGGTATGATGTATCATTGTTTTCATTAGTTTCAATAAACTTTTTGATTTCCTGCTTGATTTCTTCTTGGACCCATATGTCATTAAGTAGAATGCTGTTTAATTTCCATGTGTTTGTATAGTTTCCAGAGTTTTGTTTGTTATTAATTTCTAGTTTTAATCCATTGTGGTCTGAGAAGATACATGGGATAATTCCAATTTTTTTGAATTTACTGAGACTTGATTTGTGACCTAATATGTGATCTATCCTGGAGAATGATCCATGTGCTGATGAGAAGAATGAATATTCTGAGGTTGTTGGGTGGAATGTTCTGTAGATATCTGCCAATTCCAATTGGTCTAGAGTCTTGTTTAGATCTTGTGTTTCTCTACTGATTCTTTGCCTAGATGATCTGTCTAATATTGACAGTGGAGTGTTCAGGTCCCCTGCTATTATGGTATTAGTGTCTATTTCCTTCTTTAGGTCTAATAGAGTTTGTTTTATAAATCTGGCTGCTCCAACATTGGGTGCGTACATATTTATGATTGTTATGTCTTCTTGATGGATCAGTCCTTTTATCATTAAGTAGTGTCCCTCATTGTCTCTTTTTATGGTTTTTAGTTTAAAGTCTATTTTGTCAGATATAAGAATAGCCACTCCAGCTCGTTTTTCTTTTCTGTTTGCATGGTAAATCTTTTTCCATCCTTTCACTCTTAGTCTGTGTGAATCTTTATGGGTGAGGTGGGTCTCTTGTAGGCAGCATATAGTTGGGTCCTGTTTTTTGATCCAGTCAGCCAGTCTGTGTCTTTTAATTGGGGAATTTAAGCCTTTAACATTAAGAGTTGTTATTGAAAGGTGTTGATTTATTCCTAGCATTTTATTGGTTGTTTGGTTGTCTTAGGTGTCTTTTGTTCCTTGCTTTCTGATTTACTGTTTGGTTTCTTTGTTTGTTGGTTCCTTAGGTTGTAGATAGTGTTTTTGTTAGCTTGTTTTCTCTTCATGAATGCCATTTTTATTGTACTAGCGGGTTTAGATTTTTCTTAGGTTTTTATGGCAGTGGTAGTTATTTTTCAGGAACCAAACCCAGTACTCCCTTGAGGATTTCTTGTAAGGGTGGTCTTGTGGTAGTGAACTCCCGCAGTTTTTGTTTGTCTGAGAAATATACTATTTGCCCCTCATTTCGGAAGGATAGCCTTGCAGGGTAGAGTATTCTTGGCTGGCAATCTTTGTCTTTTAGTATTTTGAAAATATCATCCCATTCCTTTCTAGCTTTTAGGGTTTGTGATGAAAAGTCTGATGTTAACCTGATTGGGGCTCCCTTATAGGTGATTTGACGCTTCTCTCTTGCAGCTTTTAAGATTCTCTCTTTGTCTCTGAGTTTTGCCAATTTGACTATGACATGTCTTGGAGAAGGCCTTTTTGGGTTGAATACGTTTGGAGATCGTTGAGCTTCCTGGATCTGAAGATCTGTGATTTTTCCTATACCTGGGAAGTTTTCTGCCACTATTTTTTTGAATATGTTTTCAATGGAATCTCCATTTTCTTCCCCTTCTGGAATACCCATGACTCGGATATTTGAGCGCTTGAGGTTGTCTGATATCTCTCTCAGATTTTCTTCAATGTCCTTGATTCTTTTTTCTTTCTTTTTGTCTGCTTGTGTTATTTCAAACAGCCCATCTTCAAGTTCAGAGGTTCTCTCTTCAACTTCGACAAGCCTGCTGGTTAAACTCTCCGTTGTGTTTTTTATTTCGCTGAATAACTTCTTCAGTTCAGCAAGTTCTGCTACATTTTTTTTCAGGACATTGATTTCCTTGTATATTTCCTCTTTCAGATCCTGTATACTTTTCCTCATTTCATCATGATGTCTAGCTGAGTTTTCTTGTATCTCATTCAGTTTCCTTAGAATTATCACTCGAAATTCCTTGTCAGTTATTTCAAGGGCTTCTTGTTCTATAGGATCTAGAGTATGAGATTTATTAACTTTTGGTGGTGTACTTTCTTGATTTTTTGTATTTCTGGTGTCTTTTTTTTGGTGTTTATTCATTGTTGCAGGGGGTTTCACAGTCCACCGGTTTAAGACTAATGACTAACTAGGATGTTGCTGTGGTTGCCAATTTGGTATGGCTCCCGCCGTGACTGCTCAGTTGGCCTCTAGTGTCTTGTGTGTGTGGTTGCCTCGGGTCTTGGGCTTCTCCGGGGATCCACCTTTCTGGTCAGCTTGTACTCTGATGGGCTGGTGGATCACGTACCACAGGGTGTGTGATCTCTGTTGAGCTTTCACTTTCTGTACAGGACTTCTCCCCTTTCCGTGTGCTCTGGCCCAGGCTGTTAGATCGTGCAGTGGCGACCCCACCGGGTGTGTGGTTTCTGTCGAGACTCCGCCTCCCTGGCCGCACGTCTCCCCCCTCTGTGAACACTGTGCTGGGCTGGGGCGTGTCTTCTGCACCCCTCGTCTATCAGCTGGGCCTTCAAGACCCTGCTCAGCACCGCCTCGCCCAGGAAGTCTACCAGGTTTCTGCTAGGCACAGACGACCGGTCTCTCTGGGTGCCTTTGTAGCACTGTGTAGATCTTTCTCGGGTCTTGTTCACCTTTGTATCCCCCCGGTATAAACCGAGTCTAGTGCCCGCCTGCAGCCTGCTCTCCGGCAGGTTCAAGCGGACCTGGGAACTCTCCTACCGCACTATTCCCAACCAGAAATTCCTTAGGCTTTTTTCCAAACTGGTGGTCGCAGAGATGGTATCTGCCTCCCAGTAACAGGAAGTTTACCGGGGCCGGAGTCCAGGGTGTGGTGGAGTGACAGTCGGCCCGCCCGTACTTCCTAGCCCTCCCAAAACTGGTCGGGACGCCCCACACCCCCAGTCCTGCCAGAGAACCGCGGAGGGAGTGGGAGAGGAGGTCGGCCCGCAGGGTCCGGAAAGCCCCGCGCCAGGCCAAGCAAATGGGCTCAGTGATGGCCGAGCAGGGCGGGGCTGCCCGCCCCTGGGAAAATGGAGGCAGCACCGGGGTAGTGAGTGGCCTGGTGGTGCAGGCGGAAGCCGCGTGGGCATTCACCCCCCGAACAGAGCTGTGCCAGGGATCACTCACAGTGCTGTGCCAGGTCGGGCGCTCGCTCTGTCTCTGGTTTGTTGCCTTCCGTGTTCTCGGCGCTGCCGCCTCGGGCTGTTCAGTCGCGGCGCCGCTCGGGCGCTCCCAGGAATCTTCTTTAATGCCGGCCTGAAACCTCGAATCCTGAATAGGGCAGCTGGCCGCCTTCAGTGCGGCCCCAGCCTCCGGGATCCTGGCTGCATCCACAGCAGCCCTGGCGCCGTGTTCCCTGTTTCAAGACTCGCTTTTGCAGCTAAGAATCAGTTCTTTTCCTGCTCCACACTTCAAAGCTGTTGCCTGTAAATGAGGCAGCCTCTCCTGCCGGGGGCAAAGTGGCGTTGAGCCCCCACGACCGGCCAGCAGCAGCAGTCCTCCCTTAAGAGATGGCCAGAGGAAGGTCCACAAGTTTCCCGGCTGCCTGAGGCCCAGTGGCCACCTTTTCCACCTCAGCTACTCCGCGCCAGCCGCCGCAGCCGCCGCCATCTTGAAACTCCTAGGTTAATTTTTCTAATACTGAATGTTAGCATAGGAATTTGCTAATCCTGGGTTGCTTATACACAGCCATTGAATGAGCCATTTTTAGTTTAATCAGAGGGATTTATTTATTTCTACATTCCCTATTTCCGTATAACCATTCACTTAGTAAATCTGATTTAGTTGTTGTGATGACATTTCTGAAATCAGCTTTCATAATATATAGTGTTGGCATTTCAAAACTGAAGTATTATTTATTTTACTTAGGAAATCAAGTTTAAAGATTGTAGTAGTCGTAGACTAAGACATTTAAATAAAATGTGAATTATATATGGTGCACCATCTTATAACTCTTATGTGAGCTATAATTTTGCCTAGATAATATCCTCACCTATGTTTAACTGGATGAAATCAGAATATTATCAAATCTTTCCATTTGTGTATTATCCTTTTAATTTACTTAAATATAGAGTGACAAGGTAAACCAGACCATGCAGATATGGCAGAAAAGTCTAGTCAGCTTGACACTGGTCATCCTTCCTTTTCTGGGTCCCCTTTTCGGTCTCAGTGCTCACAATCTAGAAAAGTTATAGAAGCTTAGTGTGCCTGCACATTTTGGCTTGCTTTCTTTTGAAAACTTTAGAAAAATTTCCACCTGCAACTGAATTTGGACCCTGAAAACAGTAAAGTATATAACATTTTCCCTCTAGGTACTTGTTAGGAAAAATGTTTATCTCAACTATCGAGTTCTCAAGGTTCTTTTTTTTTTTTTTTTTTTTTTTTTTTTTTTTTTTTTTAATCTTTAACCAGTGTAGAATTTACTCGTATTCATGAAAATGCAAAGTCAAGTGCATATCTAAAATATTATATTTTTTTTTTTTTTTTTTTATATATATATATATTTTTTTTTTTTTTTTTTACATTTTATTTTGTCGATATACATTGTAGCTGATTAATGCTCCCCATCACCAAAACCTCCCTCCCTTCTCCCTCCCCCCCTCCCCCCCAACCATGTCCTTTCTGTTTGTTTGTTGTATCAACTTCAAATAATTGTGGTTGTTATATCTTCTTACCCCCCCCCCGTTTGTGTGTGTATGTGTGTATGTGTGTGTGTGAATTTATATATTAATTTTTAGCTCCCACCAATAAGTGAGAACATGTGGTATTTCTCTTTCTGTGCCTGACTTGTTTCACTTAATATAATTCTCTCGAGGTCCATCCATGTTGTTGCAAATGGCAGTATTTCATTCGTTTTTATAGCTGAGTAGTATTCCATTGTGTAGATGTACCACATTTTCCGTATCCACTCATCTGATGATGGGCATTTGGGCTGGTTCCAACTCTTGGCTATTGTAAAGAGTGCTGCGATGAACATTGGGGAACAGGTATACCTTCGACTTGATGATTTCCATTCCTCTGGGTATATTCCCAACAATGGGATGGCTGGGTCGTATGGTAGATCTATTTGCAATTGTTTAAGGAACCTCCATACCATTTTCCATAGAGGCTGCACGAGTTCTCAAGGTTCTACAGGAATTAGTGTCTTTCAAAGGAGGGCTATTAGTACCCCATCCCTTCTTAGGTCGCTGACCCCCACTGCCATGGGACTACAACTTCCATGAATTGGCTCTTGGAGGGCAACATATATCCACTGCCAGGAGTAATAGGAAGAACACATGACAGGTCCACAAATTTACTACACATATGTTTTAATTGGCTTTAGAGGTGGCAGCTAGAATATTCTGGCAGAATGCTGTTCTAACCTTGGGGTTGAAGGTGTTCCTATCCCAGCAGAAATAAAAGCAAACTCATTTTTGCCAATATTTGAAAGGATCGTGGGAGTAGAGTAGATGATCATAGACTCCTTTCAGAATAATTTTTAAAAATCAATTACTCTTTGTAATGTCAAAAGCCATGTAAATCTATATCTCATGGTATAGAACTAAATAAATAATTGTTGAATATTAGAGTCCGACAGACCCCACATACATAGTTTCTGACCCAAGCATTTGAGGTATTACATTTTTGCAGGAGCACGAATCTCACTGTATCATTCAATGACATTCTAGGGTATTCACCTTGAATAATTCAGTCCATGGGTTTAAAGAAAAATGCCCATAAGCTGATTCTCCTTCTTATTAATTGGTTTGAATGCAATCATGAGGCAGGCTACCCAAGTGCTGTGTGCTTTTTTCTTAACACACTTGGTGGGTTACCTGCCAGGATTTTTTTCTTTGTCCACATCTTATAACTAAAAATAGTACCATAATAAAATCTAGCATAAATATAATTTTTCTTTAGCATTCACCTTGCCTTATACTTCTTCCTTGCCTGAAGTCACTATACTTCCTGATGGTACTGTCAAACACTTTGCAAATGAGGTGTTATAGGTTACTGAAAGGCTGCGGTGATTTCAAAAATTAAGCTAAAGAAAGAAATGATGAATACAAGATATGTTCAGTGAGGCATGGTGGGAAATTGGGCCACCTTTGCTATCTTGTAAAACTGTCTGAAATGTATCAAGCAGGATCTCAGGAAAAGAAGAGTCTGATTCAGAAAAGTGCCTTGTTAGAATAGAGAAGGAATTTAACTCGCAAGATTGGGAACTGAATTCTCCATAGGAAGGTCTTCTGGAACAAGATAGGCATGGGTGCCCATCTCTTGAAAAACTGTAACAACCTGCTTTACCCTGGGAGAAGCAGGCTTTGCTGACCTTGGGTGAATCATTTAACCTCTGTGGTTTGGTGTCTGAATCTATAAGAATAATATTCTGTAACCACTCCCAGAGACACAAGAATAAGTGAGTTGTCACTAAAGGGCTTCCAGTGCCCTGGATATAGCTTTAACACATGGCTATTTATTTGATTGGTAGGTGAGATTATTATTTGACTGAAATTCATTTCTCTGAAAAACCAAAACTGTAGCTCTTAGTTCAGTGTAGCTCTTAGTTCAAAGAGGTTGGTGCACATTGTATGCTATAGTGTATTTTATACTCTTTATTCACTGAAAATAAATGTCTTTAATAGTGAGCCACATGGTCTTTGTGCTCTACCCAGGCTGGTCAGAAGCTAGGCACTCCCCAGCTCCCAAAAGCAAAAGCTTGTCTATGTCTGCATGTGGGAACAGTAGCATTTTAATTCTCTACACAAAGTTTGAGGGTTGTCTCCTTTATTTCCTGTTGACTCAGCTATCTTCTTCCCACATTTTGGGGTTTGTGGTAAATGAAGAATTTGTATTTGGCCCACTGGAAACAAGGCCTTTGAATGAGCTGAGAATCATGTGGATCCTGTGATTTTTCTAAATGGTCTAAAATTCTCCTTTTCTCATAGATTCGTCAACATTAATATGAATTATATATGCATTTGCTAAAAGTGGGACCTCAGTGATAAGAGAAAACTTAACTAAATACAATATAAAACACAGTTTTAAGATCCCTAACTTCCTTGAAATTCTTTCAAAAACAAATCAGCCCTTGTGAATGAGGCACAAAGACTTGTTTTGTTTCTACAACTTTTCTCTCCCTTGAGAGGCAATAGACCGTGGCCACCAGGGGAAGAAATACTTAAATTCATGAGAAAAATAGAAGTTGTCTATGCAGATCCAAGTGTACATGGCAAATGTACTCGATATAAATTTGACCCTATTCATTTAATATTTTTGAAGAATTTTACAAGGACTTTTCTGTTTCTCTTTTTATTTTCTATTTCTCTTTCCTTATTCTTTAAGCATTATGGGGAAAAAACTTCTTTAAAAGTACGTAAATGCTCACAATTTTTACTTTAAACTTCTTGAACTGAAAGAATTAACCCATTTTAATCACGTGCCACTTATATGTTATAAACATACCAGTTTGACCATTTTTAAAGTGTACAGTTCATCACCATCATCCATCTCCAGAATGCCATTTTCTTTTAAACATCACATTTTAAAACTGTAATTCAAAAGAATTGTTCTGACCCCCAGTACAAGACTGGGAATTACTGGATCCCAGTACAAAATTAGGAGACTTGCTGGGGCCAGGTCTGGATGGGGGTGGCTGGTGTTTGTGTCCAGCTGGCAGAGGCCTGTCTCGGGCAGACACAGCCAGGTCCTATCCAGAAGACCGAGAGGACGTGTTAAGTCTGAGAGACGCAGCAGACGATGATGGGAGAATAAACAATGAAGGCAGTGGCAACAATCCTTAGGGGAGACAGAGGACAAGGGACAAGGTGCGGCAGGAGTAGGAAGGCCTGCAGATGGATCTTCAATGCGTGAGCGTCCAGGAGTGCGTTCTTTGTGAAGCTGCAGACAAGAGAATCTTTTACGAGGATGTTTCCTAACCTATTTTTGTCTTCGCTCTTTTGGCTCCCATTCCCTCCCCCTGCCATGTTTACTACAGAAGGAATAAATTCCTTTTCCAGCAGTCATGATTCAATATTTCATCCTATGCAAAGTATTTCAAAACTGAGTGTTTTAGGTAAGCAGAGCCAGAACCTAAATTCTGCTAGTGAAGACAATGCCCTTCTTTCTTCCTTCTCTCCTCCATCCCATTAAACTTATCTTTTTTGCTTATGCTAATATGCATGTGAGTTTTCTGGTTGCTGTTGTTTGGAGAGAGTTCTGGCAAGGTCTTGGCCAGAAGGAGTTTGAAGGGGATGGTGTAGTATTCATTTCCCGACCTTTTCCACAAAACCCTTTTTCATGGAAGGGGCTAACGAGAAGCTAACAAAACTGTGAGATCATGGGCTTAGGAGCTCAGTGATAAAATATAGCCCAGAATTATAGAGAAAGCTATTCTTTCTGCCTCTGCACAGGAGCTAGCATTACTTTGATATTCCAAAGAATGTAAAAAAAAAAAAGTTTCATGACTTTTATCATGGGCATTGCTGTACACATCACGGGCACCAGCAAAACTGGCACTCTTCAGAGTGGCTTCATGGCCATAGACATGGACAGTTTGGATCCAAAACATGAGAAGAATAGAGTGAGTGCCATTTGGTGACAATCGCTAGCAGCCTGATTCATGGGCACAAGTAATGCATCCTCTAGAGATTTCTACAATTAACATATGGACACTTTGAGAAGGGGCTTAGAAACGTACCATTACAGAGTGGAGGCTTTAAGCTAACTGACATTTGGGTTATATGATATTACTCCAAAATATGGGATTATTTATACCTAAATTTCCTCTATCAAGTGGCAAATATGCTAGTAATTATATAAAACAATATCCTATGGGTCAATAACATCTCAACATAGGCACTAAGATTCCAGTCGGAAGTATGTGGTAAAGATTTGTGGGCCAAAGATAACGACACTATTATCTTAAAGTGGTATAGATGCTGCAAAATTTCAATTTTGTGTAGGATGCACAAAGTTAATTCATTCAACGAGAAATATTCTGAGATTCAATTATGAGCCAGGCTCCAGAGCTAAAACTATGAAACAGGGTCTCTTCCTCAGACTGAGAGTACAAATTTGAGAATGATCTGTGTAAGACATGAACTGAGTGTAAGGCCAGAAGAGAGTTGGCCTGCCTAGAGAAAACATCAGCATCGATGACCAGGAAAAGGAGGAGACCCCACAGGGGACTCGGAGCGGTTGGAGAAGAGAGTTCTCTGCCCTTCATCTTCCCAGTGAGGGCACCTGGGACATCTGGATATTTTCCATGCCACATGGAAGGAAGCAGGGAGGACCCAGCCTATGTCAGGCTTCCTTCTCCCTAAATATGCCATTTTTTGTGACTGTGATCACTCCATGCTACCAGGACCACTGTGAAGAAGAGCCTTCCTTTGGAGTCCCAGCTGACAAGAATGACATAAGTTCTTTCAGCTGCAAGATTCCCAGATCTCTCCAGGAAATCAAGCTCTCTCCCTTACCCTCCGCCCCACCCTCACACAGGTTTTCAAGCACCAGGTTACACCAACACCCCCGGCCCCAACTCCACCGCAGCACAGGAAGTTTTCTGTCTTGTTTTGTCATTGTTGTTGTTGTTTTTGTTTCTGTTTTCCCATATAAAAAGAGGTTTATTTAGATGTTAGAATAATCTAGTGATTGAACAAGATTGGACATTAAACACACCAGGCTTCAGGGCTGAGCTGCAGAGTACCCACCACCGAGGCCTCACTTGGATTTCCACATGCAACAGGGAACAGCTTGGGCAGTTTGTACAGTGGGCATTGTGCTTTGAAACTGTTTTCCAATCAAAGGCTGGGACTGAAGTTTTCAGAAGTCATGCTCTGGCCTCTAGGGACCAGGGGGTCCTATATGTAAAAAGTGCTGTCCCAGGAGCTTCCAAACAGACACCTTTGGGCATTTAGTGATTCTTGAGGAGGGCAACTGCTGTCTTCCTCAGGCTTGAGCTGCAAGTACAGCTGGCCATTTTCACCAGCAATCACTCAAGAAGACCCCTACTAGGAGTCTCCTTGAACCTGGCTGTGATGGTAAGACCTAATGTTTGCTAATCTAAGACTTGCTTGCAGACCACAGAAAACTGCATTTCGGAATGCCCTACAAGACTGAACAACAATATTTTCCAAAAGTATTTTTTCCATCACTTTAAAAAATTTACAGAAAGCTACAAAAACCATATTTACAGGACACACCTGTTAAATAAAAGCATAATTTCATGTCAAGGTACATATATACAGGGCTATGAATACAAACTCCAGTTGTTTCTCCTTTTAATCACAAGTGTTACCTATACACATGCACAGATACCATTTGCTTTGCCTTGTTTCCCTCCGGTTTGACAGGAAACCACCATACGTCATAGTACATCATTCATCCTCCCCACTCTATGGTTATCTCTGTAAACCATGTTCTAGTTCTCTATTTTGTTTCCTTAGAACCCACAAATCCTCTGTTCTCTCAACAAAGCCTGGATCTTAGCAAATGAAAATCTTTGGATTTACGTCTGTTTTCCCTGAAATGAGTTTCAAGAGCCTATTTTGGAAGTCAGAAGCTCAACAATGGCTTCTTTGTTCTTGGCTGGTTACTACTGCCTCCCCCTGAAGCAAGAGATAGCCTTGGCTTCAGCGGGTCAGCAGGAATGACCAGGAAGGAAAAATACATCCAATAATATTTTTAAATATTGTGCCATTTTAGAAGGGCATCAAGTAGCAGCTGAGGTTGGAAACTCTGACTTTGTAGCAGCGCTAATCTCACAGCTGTGTGATTTTCTCTAGCAACATTCAGAGCATGGACTTTAAGCCTAGACTGAACCAGGCTGGGGTATTAAAAGGTAAGTTCTTTAAAAAGACAAGGGACAAAGCAGTTGAAGCTACTGACAAGAGAGTGCTTATTACATAATGGAGAGAGTAAAGTCAAAAGGAGGCTAAAAGGTCAAGGGCTAGAATTTTTGGTATATTTGAAGATGAGATGATTGGGAAGTAACTGAGTGGGAGTGAATAACATTCCTGAATTTATGATTTCAGAGATGAAACCGTTTATGGAAGTTCAACTCAGGTGGGGTCATGCCCAAGCATGTAGAAAAACATCTTGCTGCTCTCCAAAGTATGTTATGGATACTAGAAGTCACCCAAAACCTAGCACATTCTTTCTTTCGCAATCCCTTTAGGATTCCACTGTAAACTACGGGGCATGGTTGTTGCCAGCATGCAAGGACTGTACCAGAGGTTTCCCAGTCCGCTGCCTTCTTACCGTGCCCCACCACAATACCTATCCTCGCCTTGTGGAGGGCTCTTTAACCCAAAGTGAGGGTAAGAGAGTCATGTTGGAAACACTGATGTCAGCTCAGCCATTGCTGGTCTCAAACACTGTGTCTTCACCACTTAGCTTATGGAAACAATGAGAAGATACAAATAAAAATTGATATTCATAAGGCATTTAATAATTTACAAAACAGTTCTACTTATCTATTTTATTAACCCCCATGTCATTATTCTACCTACTTTACAGATGAGGAAATGGAGGCTCAGTGAGGTTAAATCCCAGTTCGCAAAGCTAATCAATCCTCTGCCCTCACACCTGGCCCAAGTATGTCTCCGTGTCTGACATGGCTCCCTATCCTCTCAGCCATACCCCATAGTTCATCTTGTCCCTGAGCTACCCGTTGACCTGTATGTCCCCTGTCCACACTTCTTTCTATTTGACTTATGGCTCTGTGGTAATGTAATAACTCACCTGTCTGCACACTGCAGTAGGCCATTGCAGAAGGCCCGGCAGTTAGCACAGAGCGTGGCTCCTGCCAAGCCCTCACGAGCAGCTCTTCCATGAAGAAGCGGGCAACCCTGGAAAGAATGCAGAATCTAAAGAGCGTCTGTGAATAACCACTGCTTTCCCTTGTCCACTTGCCGACAACTCTTGAGCTGTCTGGGGTTTCTAATCTGCAAGCTCACAAACTGATTTGTGAAAAGGGCAGGACTGAAGCTTGGATTGACCAGGCTGAGTTGGGTTATACTATGGGGGAGGCTGGCATTTAGGAAATGGAAGTTTCATAGGCAGATAATCTTTTCTGGACCTTCAGGTTTGAGGAAGAAAAGGGCAGGAAGGAAAAGAGAATTTTTACAGCCATGTATATAAAAATCTTCTTGTAAAAACAAACTTCAAAGGGATAGAGAATTTCGCTCCTTTCCAAGGAGTCTCATTAATTATCACAGCATCTTTGCAAGGGAAGCACCCTGGAAGGAATATTTCTCAAATGAAGACACTGTGTGTGAAATGTCTCGATTATTGGCAAACCAGAAAAATACAACACAGTGTATTTCCAAACTCCTACTCTAATGTGCTGGTAACCTCCACCAGGCCAGTTACCCACTTGTTAAAGGAACACTAATAGAGACCTGCTTTATATTGGGCACCATGCTAGGAGCCAGGAAATGTAGTCCCTGACCTGGAGGATTCCACGTGTCACCTGGTAAGCAGTGAAGTTTGCAAATAGTCTAAACAGGCAAACAAATACCTAAGACACAGTGTGCTAAGTACAAGGACATACGTATGAACAAAGAGCGAAGAGATCACAGCGAGGAAAGGGGTTACTTTTGCCTGGGAAGATTAAAAAAGACTTTAACTGAAATCTTTAGTTCACAAGATTTGAAGAGCCAGCATTAGCAAGGTCTGGATTAACACTTTGAATGAATCTGTTAAGAGAGGACAAGCCCTTCTTCCATAGTACTATGTCTTCATAATCTTACAGAATTATTCACACCTCCACCCCCACAGCAATTGAAATGAACCATGTAGAGTTACCATAATACCTAGTATTTTTTCACTACTTACCATGTACTAGGCTAATGTTGTCACATGGATTATGTCTTTTAATTCTGACAACAAAACCTATAAGTAAAAAATATTTGTGTCCCCATTTTATACATAAGGGAGTAGAGGGATTATGTAACTTGTCCGAGTGTTCACACTGAAAACATCAGATTCCAGATCACTGTGGCATTTTGAGAAGAGCAGTCTCTACTCGAATTAATGATGGTTATTAGTTGTTTTGATCACACGTATATTGAGTTACACAAATTAGCATTCATATTTGAAGTGCAAAAATTAATAGTATTCATCTAATTAAATAAAATTAACATTGACCTCTCATGTAAATTTTTTCCTGTTTCTCTCCCTATAATACCCAAAATGCCCCTCTCCAAAAAAACTGTGAAGAGAAATGTAAGTAAAATAACTATTTGCATGTCATATTATGGGCTACATAGTTAAGCCGATAGACAATGATCCCACAAGTTCAGAACACCTTTCATCTAAGCATTAATGGTGAGTTATACTTAAAGAGGCAGTATTTTTTTTTAAAGCTTCAGCTCAAAATATCCTTGACTGGGTGCGTTAAACCAAAGCACCTAATTAGAGATGACTTAGAGTAATACCTTCCTTTGTCACTTAATATCCTCTAACCACGAAAATCCCGAGGTTTTTAGCTATGCCACAGAAACCTCATTTCCAAGGACACGATAATCACTGTAGGCTTTTCGCCTCCTGAACTCAGACAATGTGGAGTACCAGGACTCATTTCCACTGTTGCCATAATGGAAAATTCCTGATAACCCTACTCTTCCAGCAAAGTTAAGCAGAATCCCACAACAGATATCCATTTAGAGAAAACTGACTTGCCAATGAATTAATTATTCAGACAGCCAGTATAGATATTATTTAAATGCTCAACTTTTAGCCTCAAATTGCCTGGGTTTGGATCCTATTGCCTCTACTTACTAAGTATGCGACACTGAGCAAGTTATTTAAACATGCTGAATCTAGCTTACCTCATTAGTAAAATACAGATAAGACTGCAAGTTGGCCCAGAGACCTGATGGGTTTAGCTAAGATTTCAAAGAAACCTGAGTATCTATAAATAAAATACCAGTGCCAGTGCTGAAATCCTTTTTTCCTTCTTTCCATGGTAGTAGAATAATAGCTGAGCACATGGCTGCTCCACTAGACTATACTTCCTGGTCTCATAGCCAGGTGTAGCCATGACTAAATTACCTCTAAGGCAATATGAATAGGAATTAGGCATGCCACCCCTAGGTAAGGACATAGGGATACTGGAGGTGTGACTCCTCATGCTCTCTTTCCCCTTGCTCCTGGCTACAGATGGTGACAACTGCAACAATCATGGAAGCCATACCTTGAGGAACCACTCCACTATCCTGGATCCCTGGATAACTATATGGAACAGAGGCACATATTTACTAGATTTAAGAGAAAAATGGACTTCTATCTTGTTTGAGTCATTACATTTTGGGGTTATTTATATAATAATAGCATCTAAGTCATAAAATACTTATAAGGACTGAAAGAGATAAGGCATGTGCTCTTAGCACAGTGTCTAGCACATAACATTACTAAGCATCAGCTATTTACGTGAGACGACAGTGTAGGGGTTAGCAATGGTAGGTCTGTCGCCAGAGCATGCGTTCAAATTCTGGCTGTGTTTCCTAGAACCTGTTTAAACTGAGAAATGTTTTGTAATAGGGAAAGAAAAAGAAATGAGAAGTCTTCCTATGCAGGCTGTCTGAGAAAACCTGATGGCAAAGCCAGATTTTCTTTGCATTGTCCCCCTGATGATAGTGCATTTGTGCAGTGAAACAAGCTACTGCAGAGTTCTAAGTCCTATGACTCAGAAGACTTCATTTGACCCAGAAAACCTCCAGCCAGATTATAGAAGACACAAGGTCAAATAGATAAGAATCTAAAAGCCAAACAGAAGTCTCTAATTAATGCCAACAATCTGCCCTTTACAGCTTCAGTTTGGTCACTAGTTGACAGTTAAATTCACTATAGTTCATTTCCTAGTACAGAGAACTTACAATTAGGCATAATAATGAACGGAAGTAATGGCACTCATGATTTAAAATAGCAAGTACTATAATAAAAATTGTATTTGGCCTTGGAATTGTGTGTGTGTATATTTAACATTTTGTCATATACTCAGGGATATGCCCCCTCCCAAAGAACAGAGAACAACTGGTCCATATCTTTTTGTTGTTAACTTTCTATTATTATGATTAACTTTACACAGTATTAAAATAGAATTATTTGCTTCCTTACTAGCATAATTATGTAAAATCATTTCTGGACTGGTATTTCATTAAAAGATGTTCAAGCATTTTTAAAATTTTAACTAAACTCATCAGGTTTCTTGAAAATGTTAAATGTATCCCCTATAGCATAATAACAAGCTCTGCACTGAAAAATGCAGAAAATAGCGTCCTAGATGCTTTGTTGCCCATATACTACTCTCTACCCAATTCCCTTCTGTATGTGTGCCCTGTTGTAAAAGGAGGGTCAATCTAGAGACCTGAAATTCTTTAATGAACCATTTTCAGTTTGACTGTTTTATTTTTAGGATCCTCACTTTTAGTGGGGCTCTTCAGGAAGAAGGGTATTTAAGAACTATAGGAGATTATTTGTTTTCTAACCTTTTGACCCAAGTTGAGCATCTGGTTTTCTCCAGCCACATTCTATTATCAACAATGGGATATATGGAACAGTACAGAGGGGTTAATTAACACTGG
Source organism: Cynocephalus volans (assembly GCF_027409185.1). Classification (NCBI taxonomy): domain Eukaryota; kingdom Metazoa; phylum Chordata; class Mammalia; order Dermoptera; family Cynocephalidae; genus Cynocephalus; species Cynocephalus volans. Next base: position 94,540,394 of record NC_084468.1, on the reverse strand, counting down.
GAGAAAAAACAACAACAAAAAAAAAACCCCTGCACTTCATAGCTACTGATAAGAAAGCAGCAGCATCACCTCCTAATCAGTTCCTGGAAACTCAAAGAGCTAGTAAACATTATTTAATATATTCCCTTCCCTTTAAATGCCTCACTCAATCCCTCATATTCTGCTGGTATTAAAAGCAACATCTAACAAAGATGAAGATGTATTATCCCCAAGGACCTAGCAATTCCACTCCTAGATATATGCCACAGACAAACACTCATATACACAGAACACATGCAGATGTTATTCACTGCAACATTGTTTAAATAAGAAAAACTGCAAGCATCCTAAATCTTAAACATCAAGAGAATGGAAAAACAAATTCATGCAACGGACATGAATTTATTTTTACACTGCAGTAAAGATCTATGTATTTTTGATTTATAAAAATGTATAAATATGTATATAAAAACAGAATATTGAGAGAAAAAAGCCAGTGATAGACTTATGTGTTCAATATAGTAACATTTATATAAATACCAAATAATAGAAAACAAAACTGTTTTGTATTTATGGATATATATGGCTATATATGAATTTTCAAAAATATGTCAGGGGATAATTAAAGTGCAAATTCAGGACAGTAGTTAGCTTGGGGCAGAGGTGGGAAGGTAAGAAGAACGGGCTCAAGGAGAGATACCAAATAACTCGCCAAAATCTGTAATGGTTTATTTCTTACAAAAAGATCTGGATAAACTTGAAAAAATATTAAAATCTGTCAAAACTCTATGGAGCATCTATTAATGTCCATTACATTATTTTCTTGATTTTGCTTATGCCTGAAACACAGGACTTTCCAATATGGTCTCTTGATGGATGGCTATGAGTTGATGTCATTGCCTCATTTATGCTTAAAACAGGGAATGTTAGCCATTGCTTTTCCAGACAACACAGCTATGAATAAGTCAGCATGTGGTTGAGGTAAGTCTGAAACCATCCTTAATTGCCACAGAACTTCAAGAAGTAACTAACAAGGTTATATGCCAAGCATTTAAACTACAGATAGAACTGTCATATGATCCACCAATCCCACTAGTGGGTTTATACCCAAAGGAATGGAAATCACCATGTCGAAGGGATACCTGCACTCCCATGCTCATTGCAGCTCTGTTTACAATAGCCAAAATATGGAACTAACCTAAATGTCCATCAATGGATGGCTGGATGAGGAAACAGTGGTATATATATACAAAATGGAATACTACTCAGTCATAAAAAAGAATGAAATTCCGCCATTGGCAGCAACCTGGATGAACTTGGAGAAAATTATGTTAAGTGAAACAAGCCAGGCACAGAAAGAGAAATACCATATGTCTTCACTCATAAATAGGAGCTAAAATATAAATAAATAAATAAATAAATAAGAAAGGAAGGAAAGAAGAAAAGAAAGAAACAAACAGCAATCACAACAATGCGTTGAACTTTCAAAAGGAGAACAGAACTGTGATTATTAGAGGTGGGAAAGGGGGAGTCTGAGGGGGTTAGTGAGAAATCAGTTAAGGGGTCACAAAGAATGATTTCATTTTGTAAAGATGAACGTACTAATTATCCCCCTTTGATTATGATGTATTGCACACAGGTATTGATATTCAACCTTGTATCCCAACACAAATATGTATAATTGATGTTTCAATTAAAAAATAAAAAGCATTTACTAAGGGCTATATGGAACCCCTAACACGCACTTTCTCCTATATTCCTTGAAACAATTCCAGTGAGAAAATACTGTTATTACTTCCATTTTATAGATGAGGAAACTGAGTTGCTGAGAGTAATCTGGCTAAAGTCCTATGTTGAGTGGAGAAGCCAAGAGTCAAACTAGGCCCTCTGGGCTCTGACCACCTCTCTGTACTACCTCCTCGTTATTGGTGTCCATTGTCTTTACTAATAATTATTTTCCAAAATTTTCAGTTTCAGGCTGGAGGTCAGGGGAAGAGGAGGAGAGACCTACAGAGTTCATGAAGGTGGGAGAAGCCACGATGAGAGAAAGAAAAAACTGCTCGGAGAGTTTCAGGCCACGGCTGCTTTAATGCTGGAGCTGCTGAGTGCATGGAGCAGGAGCTGGCGAAAGCCGCAGCTGTGCCCTTCAGGTGGAGTTGCTTGGAGGTGGCAGGTAAGAAGAGGGCCTTGGTGGCCCCCAGGACAGCAAGACTACTAATAGGGCTCCCGTGGACCCATGCAGAAGCAAGGAGCCAGAACAGCTAAAAAAAAAAGGAACCATTCAGAGGCTGGTAAGTCATCGCAAGGGACTGGCACAGGGCCCATCCCATGGGAAGTGTTTGGAGCACAGATGATGGGAGAGATGGGCCCACCAGGAGAACACTAGGACACAGCAAGGACAGCCAATCCACTCCCCAATCAGTGCAGGAACACTCAGAGGAGACTGGTTGGGAATGCAGAATTGCATGGGGTGCACTTTGATGAAAAAACTCAGGCCCAGATCAGAGTTCCTACACAATACAGGTGCACCAGGTCTCTGGAGAGCCAGAAGTACCTATAAGGTCAATCATTAAACCCTGAGCTGCACAAAAAGCCTTCCCTAGAGAAACAGCAGGGAAGCAGTAATTTAGCTCAACCACACAGCTCAAGTACTGGTTCCCACAGGAAGTTCCCCCATTTTAGAAGCAATGGACAAAAAATTGGTTGAGGCCCAGGTCCCCCCTGTGGACCTGAGGCATGGAGCCAGGGACCACACCCCCCGCATACATCCAGGCCCACCGCCAGTGTCTCAGGGTCTTGCCCAGGGACTCAGGGCATGGAACCGGGGACTGGACCCCCCCACACACAACCTGGAACACTGCCAGCGCCAAGGAGCATGCCAAAAACATCACCTCCATGTGGGTGGCCCACCATAGCCACCATAGTAACCACAGCTGCTGCAAAAGTGGCTAGACATCACAACCACCACGCAGATGGTCTGCAGCCACTGGAGTGCATTGACACAAGGACAGTCACCAGCAGAGATCAAAGAAAAGAAGAGGATGTCTTTCTCCACAAAGCCCATTCCAGAGTGACAGAAGAGGCATCTGCTCTATGATAATATTGGGGGACCTGAACACACCTTTCACCATTGGACAGATCATCTAGGCAACAAATCAACAGAGTAACAATTACTTTTTCAGAGGGAGAGAGGAAATCTAGGGTTATCAGTGGTGGGAGGGGGGAAGGAAAGGGGGATGGGGAGAGATTGGACAAGGGGCATAAAGAACAAGTACAATTTGTAACAATATACATACTGGTAATATTAATTTGATCAACATATGTCAACATTGAATCCCAAAAATATGTATAATCAATTATGATTCAATAAAAAAAAATAGTAAGTTCTCAAAGATATATTTGCATACCTGTGTTCAGAGCGGCATTATTCTCAATAGCCAAGAGGTGGGAGCAACCCAAGTGTCCAATGACATTTATGAATGGATAAACAAAATGTGGTACACACACAGGAATATTACTCAGCCTTAAAAAGGAGGAAAATTCTGACACATGCTACATCATGGATGAATCTTGAGGACATTATGGCAAGTGACATAAGTCAGTCACGAAAAGACAAATACTGTATGATTTCACTTATATGAGGTATGTAAAGTAGTAAAACTCATAGAAACAGAGTTGTCAGGGGCTGGTGGCAGGGAGGGAAGAACATAGGAACTTGTTGTTTAATGGGTATAGAGTTTTAGTTTCACAAGATTAAAAATTACTGGAAATTGGCACAATATGGATGTACATAATGTTATCCAAGTGGTTAAGATGGGTTCTCATAGAACTTGGTTCTTATAATTATGTCACTCATTAAGTTGTAATGCAATTTCCTGTGTCCTTTTTGCTCCAGTTACTAGAATAAAAGCTCAACACAATTTTTCAAAAAATGGTTAAGATGGTAAATTTTATGTTATATGTATTTTACCACAATTAAAAATAAAAAAATTTTTTTAAACTAAAAAAAAAAAAAAAAGAATTTTCAGGTTCAGAAGGTCATCAAAGTTCCCAATATAGGAGGGGTGCAAATCACCGTGTAGCAGCCCTCTGGCATGGTTGTGGCTCTGCACAGAACCGTAGGTGCTCCATACCTGTCTCACCCAGGTGCCACTGCAAAGATGGGACAGCACCCCGGTGAACCTGAAAGCTGGCCTGCCAACAAGACCTCGAGGTGGGAGTCAGGTTGGCTCAGGAGGGAGCAAGGTTCATTCACAGTTTAGATCTATTCAGCAGCAGGCCTGAAACAGAGACATTGTAAATCCCATCAAAATCTCCCCCATTATGTGACACACTTTGTTAGAACAGAATAAGGGGTTCGGCTCTGTTGGACCAAATCAAGTTGGTCTATGTGGAGTATCACATTTTAGATTCAAATCCCTGTTAAACCCTCTGCTTAGGCTCGTGGTTAACAATATTTTTATATCTGTCTGCAGAGATGACAGGCAGCCCAGCTCTCGAGCTGGCCTAGAGGCCTCTGTATGGCTGCTTTTAGAGGCAGGCTCCATAGATGAAAGGCAGAAATCCCACCACCCCAGTGTCTCCTGATTAGCCCGGAGAAAAGCTGAATGACAAATATGTTTCCAATCTGCCTGGCCCATGCAGGGAAATGGGGCAATCTGGACTGAAAAGAGATTTAGACTTTTGTTGTGTGCAAGGAAGGGGGGATGGAGCAAAAAGCTGATTTAAATCCATCCACAATGCTTTCCCACTTGGTGAACTCTTAGATAAGAAACAGCCTGGCTGCCGTTCAGACCCCTACCATGCCCGAGCATCTTCCCTCTGCCCCCCTCACCACTCAGCAATCTTGGCTGTCTCGGACAGGGTCAAATACTATCAGTATTACTGCAACTGGTTGTTTCCAAGCACTCACTCTTTGGGCCAAAATCTTATGATACGTTTGTCAATTAATAAAATTAGCTTACATATAGTTTCTAGGCTATAAGCATCAGTAACAGGATATACATTACCTAGTTAGCTGTTCGGTTACTTATCCTTAGTCATACTACTGTATACTACTTTCAAAATAATATAAAATACTACATAAAATGATCACAAGGCTCATGTGGCAAATGGTGAGAGTTAAATGTGTGATTTATTTATGGGAGACACTGCATTAAAATAGAATATTTTCATTCCCAATAGAAAGAACCCCAGAGATACTGAAATTATACATAGTTGACACAGAGCTTCTTTTAACTATATAAGGCAACAAATCATTTGCCACATTTTATTACATAATTGTATGTTCAGATGGGCAAGGTTAGGGTGCTGAATATTTTTTGTTTTATGTCCACAAGCCACATATGGAAACACTGTACCCTGATAACATTTATTCTGGCTTCAAACAAATCATCTTTTTCCTTTTTCAATGCATACACTTGGATATTTTTGGTATCAAACTCATAGAATAAAAGGAAGGGTTGAAGGGAATCTCTCCCCTCCAAGAGCCCCTTTCTGAGGGTGCGGATGGAGCAGAGCACCTCTAAAATGGCTGCCTGCCACATGGCAGTGGCCGCCTGCGTAAGTCCAGGGGCATCTTGCTCTGTTGGCATCAGTACAGTGTGCTTCTTCAAACACAATTATCAAGACAGTCTTCAGTGACCTCTTATTGCTGCCGTATTTGAGAAACAGCATTCAGATGCAGATAGGCCTAAATCCTATCAACCCATTCAACCATGTATGTGGGTGTGCATGTGTGCACACGTGCATTTGTGCACACACACGTATTTGCACTTATATAAATTCCCCATACAGTATTTAAACCCCCAACGTAAAACATCCAAATGAGGAGAAATGCTTATTTTCCCAGGCAACTTTGCCAATTGCTCTTGTGCTCCTCTTATAAATATTTCATTGCAAATATTTAACATGATTCTTTCCCCAATCGGATCAGCTTTGAAATGCTCCTCAAAGTGAATTCTCCCCTAACAATAGCTTGATGCAAAAGCTTTTTTTTTTTTCTTCTTCTTCTCTTAAGCAAGGGGTCTGCTGCCATAGCAGCAAGAATAGTTCTTATTTAATGGAAAAGAAAAGATACTTTCCATTAATTCAGCAGTCGGTGAAGGCAGGGGTTGTGAAAGGTGCAGCACATGCGTACCTCGGGGTTCCAGTATGGAGGCACGGCCTACCTTGACCTCCCCTCGCCCAGCACGCCCGTGATTATTACCCAGCCTACATTAGAACTGTAATGCGAAGTGACAAGTTTATGTAAATGATCCACATACGAATTTTGCTCTTGTAAAACAGAGCAGTTACTTTGGGCTTTCTAATTATTTCATGCCTTGTGGTTCTCTGACGGGGCAGAAATGACTATACTTGAAAAGTACCCTGTGATTGACAGACTTCTGTCCCCTTGGAGCTCATTAGGGCTCTAGCTTTAGAAGATGGGAAATAACCCTACCAGGCACCAAAAAAGAAAGAAAGAAAAAAAAGAATTCACCCCAGCACCAGTGATTCTGTAGATTCATTTGTTCAGATTTATGTTTTGTTGGGGGAAAGAGTGTTATCAGGAAAGTGCACTATTGCCTTCCTGATCCAGCCAGCCTCTCTGCTTTGGTGCTTTTGATTTTTAAAACCTGCATTTAGAGCCACATGGGCTGTATGATGTAGAACTTGAAGGGTATGAAATGTCAATAGGATTTTTTACAATGAACTATTTTTAAGAAGGAAGTGGGAGAGAGAGGGAGATGAGAGGAACAACATGCCATAGAGAGCAGCTACAGACTCTAACTGGATTCTAACCAGCATTGTCACTTTGTGGACATAGCATGACCTGTTCCTAAGTCACATCTGCAAAGAAGTCAATGAAGAGAGCAAATAAAACGTAATAATTGATTAGGAAAGTCTGATTACCTCTCCTCCCCACCCGACTCCCACCCCACCCCCACCATTGAAATATACCTTGGTGAGACCTGGTGAGAAGGAGAAAAAAGTCTTGCTGGGACAAGACTGTGGAAAAACATCCATAAATCTGGAAAGACATTATGAAATTTATTTTAGTCTTCCCATTTTATGGATTAGAAAATTAAGAGGCAGAGCAGTCATACAGCTTGCTAGCAGTATAGTCAGAACTAGATTGCAGCTTCCTGTCCAACACCCATTTCTCTGGCAGAACCAGGAAAGGGGCAGGGTCTGGGGATACCAAGTCATAGGAGGTCTCCAATGAGTAGGGTTTCAAGAGGAGAAAGCCAAAATCTGTGAGTCAGTCCAAATGCAGTGGGGTCAGGTTTTTATCTACCACATGTAGAGGTGCAAAAACTGGAGCAATCCTTGTTTCTCCATAACTGATCTTGTTCTCTAGCCACATGTGTAAACATAAGCAAGGAAAACAAATACTTAAACCTCCTAATTAAAGTATGATCAGTGTTTCTCAGAATAAAAAAAGTTTCTTTCAGGGTGGTTTATTTCCTTTTGGATAAATATTCAGTCAAGTCCAATGGCCATTTGTCTCCTCTCAGACTTTCCACAATCCCATGCCTGCCTCCCCAAACAGGCATCTAGGTATGTTGTGTGTCTCTGTTGTGACTAGAGGAACTGACCGGTTCAAGTTCAGGTCCTTGGGCTGCTCTCTGGTTCTGACGCCTCTTCAGCTATGTCCACTGTCAAGTAGATGCACATACAGATGGCCAGCTTCCCTTCTCCTCATCACCATGAATACAAGTACATTTCCTGTGAACCTAAGAAGTCATCGTGGTCCCTAAGAGGGAGGGAGGAGAATATATTCAAAATGAGATTGTATTAAACTGTAAGTTACTGAGATACTTTTATACATATATATATATCTTGCAAATTTTAGTACAGACACATACGCTTATATTGTCCTTCCCCACCTTTATCATTGACAGTAAGGAGTGCATGAGGAAGACTGAGGCAGTCATGAAAAATAATTACAACTAACTGTACATCTGAGCCAAACGGTATAAATTTTCACCCTCTGCTAATCAGAAGCAACAAAGAGCGAGAAAAGAAGGAACAAACCATAAACTGGACATGAAGTAGTAGGCCAGGGACCAGAAGAGCAAGTAAACCAAGCCAGGTACAAGCAGGTAGAAGCATGGAAAGTAGATGAAATTCAGCCTGCGACAGAGGCATTCTACAAAACTTTCAAGGTGAAGGACACAAAAAAGAAGGAAAGTTGCCCAACTCATTTTAGGAGGCTAATAAAACATTGATTCCAAAACCAGTATGGACAGCACAAGAAAAAAAGTTACAGGCCTATTTAATTTATGAAGATAGATGGAAAAATCCTATAAAACACGTGATCTAAGTAAATCAAATAATGTATTAAAAAACAAACCCAAGTGTGGCTTACCCCAGGAATGTGACAATGGTTTAATATCAGAAAACCCATATTACAAGAGAAAAGAAAAGGAAAGAAACCTGTCAGGGCAAAAGTATTTTATACAGTTTATATTTACTTACAATAAAATAATAATAGTCTCAGTAGCCAGGAAAAGAAGAGAACTCCTTTAATCTGATATAAACTTTATAGCAAAAAAACTAAGGTCAACGTGTAGCTAATGGAGAAACCTTAGACTCAGTTCCTTAAAGGTCTGGAACAAAAAAGTTCCCTTTATTTCCGCTGCTATTTGACCTGTCATTGGATGTCCTCGCCAACAAGAATTTAAAAAATAGAAAATGAGGAAAAAAAGGATACTGAAAGATGTAGTGGTTTAAAATATAGCCACATAGTCTTTGAAAGTCCATTCAAAAAGTGTAGCCTAATTTCTCTCTCCTTGAGTTTGGGCTGTACTTAGTGAATTGCTTCTAAGAAACAAAATAAGGTGAAATAATGCCATGTGATTTCTGACAGTAGGTCAGATTCTGGGATTCTTGAGCTTGGAGACTGTATGATAATATGTGTCCATTGTTTTAAACTGCTAAGTTTGGGGATAATTTTCAGCAATGGGTAACTGTTACACAAGCACTGGGATAAAAGATATTAAATCATCATTCATTACTGACAATATGATCACCTACACAGAAATCCAACAGAACCAAACTACTAAAACTGGTGAGAGTTCAGCAAAATCAAACTTCCAAATATCAAGAGTGTTCCTCTATCTCAGCAATACCCAACTAAAAAATAAAGTACCATTCACAATAGTAGGAGAATTATAATGCATTTGGTAGTCAACCTTACAAAGAATGTGCAATACATTTATAGAAAAAATGTTAAAATTCTATTAAGAGACATGAAAGATGAATAAATGGAAACATATACCACAGTCATGATTGCTAACTTCATGTTAAAAATATTTCAGTTCTTCCTCAATTAATGTATAATTTCACTACAAAGACAATAAAAATTCCAGCCATAGTTCCTGCCTGCCTGGATAGCTCACCATCACCTATCACTGTGTCCTCCAAACCCTGAATGCCTTCAAATGCCACGCTCAACCTTCATCACTAGAGTTCCTCAGGTTGCCTTCAGCTGGGTCGTATCAAGGACCTATCTCACCCAGTGTCCACATCTCTTTTCCAAGCCTCAGCCCTATGTACTCTGGCTCACCCTGTGACTTACTGAGCTCCAAGCTTCTGTTGTGAGTTGGGCTATGATGAGAGGGCAAAAGAGGAAGGAGGAGGAGGAAGAAAAGGAGAGCAATAAACAAACAGTGATAATAAATTTGGATCCTGTGAAGATAGGATCCTTTTGAAGAGAGTTTCATCATGAAGACTAGAAACCTTAAGATGGGAACCTGATTATCAATTCATTGGAATAAACCCATGGGGCATATTTATTTGCATGAATTAAAACGATTAGAAGTGAGGTTTTTATGCAAAGTTTAGAAAATATATCAGAAGATGCCAGACTGTTATTTTAGTTAACAGATCAATAGAAACAACATTTTTATTGTCTTCATGAATGCCATAATAGGTTAAAAAAATTATAAACTAGTTAGAAAATTATAAATTAAAATTATAAATTAGATTTGGTGTGGGGGAGAGATAAATATGAAATAGGGCTCTATCAAAAAAGAACATAGCATCACCTAACTAGCAATTCTTTTCATTTAATAGCCAAGAAAGGCTATAGTTGGTAAGGAATGCAGCCAAAAAAAGGACATCCTGAAGCTAGGTTTTAAGAAATCTAAATGCACTTAGTTGTCAAGTGACCAGCTCTGAAGCATTTGACTCAGTGCAGAGGCAAATATTGATATTGTTCCCCTTATCTAGAATCTGCACTCCCCCCAAAATATTTACAGCCCACTTCTCCTCAATTTTCCTATTCATGCTTCAAAACTCAACTCTGATGCCAACAGCTTTGCAATGCTTTTTCCCTTATACCTCTTTCTTCCATCTCAATTTCCCTTAACTTCCTCTTCTCAACTCACCCTGCACTGGCCATTCCATAGACTTGTTGCCAAAATGGAATTTGTTTATTCATGTTTTCCCACTAGACTTTTTTAAGTATAGAGACTGTGTCTTTAATTTCTGCCTCCCAAAGTCCCAATCCAACACCTCAATAACATTCACTCAATGAATGAATGAGTAAATAAGTGCTATTTATTTCTAGAAAAAGAGAATTAGATGCAATCCTACAAAGGTAAAGGGAATATGTTTGCCTAAGAGAATAGTGTCACTGGGCCAGATGTGAAGGACGCGTATGAAGAGGGAAAAGAAACAACAAAAATGCCCAAAAGCATGGAGGGAAGTCATCAGAGACTGGAAAAGATGGAAGAGGTAGTAAGCATGTAGGAATGTAAAAGTGAATAAACAACAAAGAATGATATAGTTCAAAGAAACTACAGGCAAAGAAAGATATTTCCAGAAAGTGATTATAAATAAGAGAGTACAATGAGAAGACAGGAGGAAGAAAGTACCTGTTGAGAAGTGAAGATAGGGTGGACTTGGTCATACCTGAGGTTACTGCAGAGGAAAGGGGAATGATGAACAGATTAGGGAAACTAAGGAATGGAAGGGATAAAGGAAAACAAGACAATGAATGCCCAAGAAGGTATATGAAGAGCAGAAATGCCAAAGGAAAAGTAGAGTAACAACAGTTAACATTTGTTGAGCAACTCCTCTGGCCACTGTGCTAATTCATGTGTATTCCCATTTACTCTTCATGGAAGTAGGTGCTGTCTTACAGATGAGGAAACGATGGTCCAGAGAGATAAAGTATGTAAGTGGTGGAAATGGGACTCCAATGCAGACCTTGAAGCTCAGAACCAGAGACGAAAAGAAGGGAGACAAATTCGGACGGTCCCCAGCTTAGTGATGGATTTTCTTTTCTTTACAATGGTGGGAAAGAGACACGCATTCAGTACTCTGCTTGACTTCTGATTGGGGCACTTTTGACTTATGATATTTTCAAGTTACAATAGGGTTATTGGGATGTAACCCTATTGTAAGTCGAGGAGCATCTGTAACCAATGGCAGGAAGGGAAGAAGGAAAGAATTTTAGAGGAAACCTGAGTGTACCAAATGTCAAATATAGGTAATTCACAACTCCAGGAAAGTTCCCACAATACAAACAGCATAAGAATGTCAGAATTTGGCTTTTAGTCCTTTGAGGAAGTAACCTAGGGAAAAAGAAAATAAGAAGGAATTTTTCTTCTATGCATTTAGGGTGTGAGAATTTCTTTGTAGGAAGTAACACAAACTTGTTGAGACAAGAAGGAAGTATGAGCTAGAAGCGAATTCCTGCATCTCTACATGGGGCCCTGGTTTCATAAGCAAGCAAGCAGGCGCTGTATGCAATGCAGTCGAGGGAGGAATGTTAGTTTTGGGGGAGAAAATTCAAGAAGGAAGAAGTGAGTAGGCAAGGATGTGGCTCTATGCAGAGAGAGCTGGAGGAAAAAAGGTCCCCCAGCCAAGACAAGAGCCTTAGAGCAATGACGTGGAAGCTTGAAATGTCTAATTGGGATTTATGGAGTGTTTTGCTGTGGAGCTGAGTTAGAATTAAGGTTAAAGACTCTACCCAATCTTCAGCAAAGGCAGTGAAAAACAAATTTTAACATTCTGAATATGGTTGGGTTTCTCATATAAAATGTTGAAGGATGCCAGGTCAGAATACTGGTTTTATGTTGGGTACAGACAGACTGTTTGACAAGAGGACAGCTAAACCTGAATTGTATATATAATATATAAATACTTTAAAAACAAACCCATGAAGCATCATATATTGAAAGCCTGGAAAACCAAAAGTCATACCTTTTGTGCCAACAATTGTACTACTTGGAATTCATCTTATAGAAACAGTAGATAATATACATGAATATTTTGCCCACCATTAATTCATTGGAGGAAGAATGTGAGGAAAATGAACTGCTCAAAGTGACTGGTTAAATAAATTATGATAAATCTTTACAATTGAGGACTATCCACCTACGAAAATTATGTTGTGGAGTCACTCATTCATTTGGCAAATGTTTATCGAATGCTTCCAATGTGACCGGTGTTGTTCTAGGCACAAGTGACACAGCAGAGAACAAGCAAATGCCTCTGCCCTCCATTACAGTGAAGGTGAGAGAAAGACAATATGCAAGTAAGCAAACAAACAAACAATATAAAGCAGGTTGTGAGAAGTGCAAGGCAGAGTAAAGAAGAAAGGGAGATAGAGACTGACTCGAGTGTAGAAGTAATGGCTATATTATAAGGCTGCTCAACGAAAGCCTCATTAAGCCTAGGATTGGCTACACAAGGCCATGTGTCCCTGGCCAGGGGTGTGCCCTCTTTGGGAGTCAGGATCTCTACAGCTGAGTAGCTCAGAGTTGAGAGGACAGAAGGCACAAAATCCCCACTGGGTGAGATGATAAGCAAGAGCACTCCTACTTGCACCCATTGGTTCCTAGATCCGTGTATTCCACCTTCTGGGAAACATCTCCATTTAGGTTTGTTGATTTAACGTGACCATTGCCTTCTCAAGGATGGTCTCCCATCCTCCAAGCACCTCCAAGCCAACACTTCAGCTGTGCTTTTAACTTACTCTTACCAGGCTGGCAACCTCTGGATGGTATAGTAATTCGTATGACTAGTGGAGTCATACAAATCTGTAAAGTAGGGTCTTGGTCTGGTGTGTTGTTATGTGGAATCCCATGCAGTTGGATCAGACACTTTGTAAACTTTTGGAACATGGTGCTGACTGAGGTCCTGAAGTCAGGAAAGGCAAACATGTGCTCAAAATATATTTCTCTTCCAGTGAAGGTGAATGCTGCCCTTTCTAGGGTGGAAGGGGACCAGTGTAGTCAACTAGCCACAGTTACCTAGCACTATATCTGGGACTCAGAATGGGTCTCTGTTACACACAGGTTGGACATCTGGTGTAACGACATCTTTAAACTATAGAATCTGCTGGATCATATGGCCCAAGTGAAAGGGCTGCTTGTACCACAGCCTGACCTACAAAAGAACTGTTTCCTGATTTCTATTCAAAGCCAGTAGCCTTCTGTGTCATCTGATATATGGATCAGAGCAGTATTTGCAAGTGTGGAATATGCTACTTCCAGAACCCAAAGAGGTGTTATGCTTTCTTCTTTCTGGTGGGAGGTGCAAGATGAAATAATCTGTCCTTTATTTTGGAGAGGACAAGAAGTTTTCCCCCATGCCCACTGGATCCTCAAAAACTTCGCTAATATGGCTGCCTCTGAGTCCTTGTTAAGTTTCTCTCTCACTCTCTGGAGGGCATGTGTCTCACCCACAGACAAGACCACTTCCTGCTCATTGATCTGATTAGCATGATGTCATCACTACAGTGGACCAGTGTGATGTTTAGTAGAATGTCCAGCTACTCAAGAGTCTTCAGACTATGTTATGACAGAGAACAGTAGAGTAAATACAGCCCTGCAGCAAGACTGTAAATGCAATCTGTTGTCCATGCCAAATGAATGTGAATTGTTTTTGATCCTATTTCCTGATAGAGATGGAAAACAATACATGTGCCGGATCAATAGCCATATCTCATGTACCCGAGACCTCGTTATTCTGCTGCAGCAAAGACACCACACCTGCCACGGCAGCTGCTACTGAGGGTACTGCATGTCTGCATCTGCAGTAGTTCACTGTCATCCTCCAGCATATGTCTGGCTTTTGCAGGGACCAGAGTGACAAATTAAATAGAGATCTGATGGGCCCCAACCCCTCAGCATCCTTTAATCTTTAAATGTGGCTGGCATGTGATACTATTTTTGATTTATAATTTTGGCTGGGAGTGGAGAGTGGGTTGCATGGTTCAGAGCTTCCACTTGACCTTCCTACTGTGATAGGTCTTATTCCAAAGGTGAGGGAGCCAATATGTGGATTGTGTCAAATACAAAATATACCTTCTCCCATTACACATTTGGGGACAGGGAACTGATGGCTAGATGGGTTTACTGTGGGCCAGAGCTGGGCCAGGATTCTTCTGGTTACTGGCCTCTGTAGGCCCTCATGATGATACTTCAGGTCTCTGGATATCAATGCTAATTTCAACCCTGTGTTTGGGTATTTGGTTATTTGCCTCTTTTAAATATATGGTCACCCAAGTAAAAGACCATAAGTCTCTTTGGGGAAGGACTGAGGAACCATTACCAAGTGTACTTTTCATGACTTTTCAGGATCCTTCATTTTGGGGACAGCAGCTCCTTCAGTCAGGGGTTTCTGAGCATAAAACCTGTCAGGGCCAGAAAGCAAACAAGAGAATGTGATTTTTATTAGGATGACAGCCCTCAATCTCCTGATCACTCATCCTTGATTTCTTTTAATCAGATAGATTGAGTAGCATCTTGTTGGCTACCTATCTATTTTGCCTCTAGGGATACCATGTTCTATTAATCAACTACAAAGCTTTGTATAAGGCAGGGCTCCCTGGAACTGTATTCTGACCTTGCTCAATACAATCACTGCATTCACTTGGCCTCTGATGGTCAAGTGCTGACACTTAGCCTCTAATGTTTGTGATTCTATCACCCCCATTGCTACGGTGAGGTCAATTTGGTAAGCGTCTTCTACCATGAGCCTCACCTAGAGGGGAGAGCCACCCCTGAATTTCTTCATGATGGTAATACCCTCTCACCAACACATGCCTTACTGCTCTGGTAAATGGTGAATCCCCTGGACCCTCCAATGGAACATAGTCCTCTGAAAGGTTTTCCAGCCTCATGTAGTAGACGCACTGTAACATGCCCACTTCTTTAAGCCTTTTAGTCTCTCTACCATCCTCCATGACAATTCTGCCATTTCTGTCTCACTTAGTGTGGACTGTTTATTTTTCCATGTTTCTCAGAGCTCTCCTAACAGCACATTTGCACCATCACTCAGTGTCCTTGACAGCAGTAAATCCTGTATCCTGGGACGGTACTCTCAAATCAATAAATTTGCCTTTATCCAACCATATGTTTCATCAACCAACCCACCCCAACCCCAAGCATTCTCAGAAACTAGTTTTTTTGTAGTCCCCCAGCTTCTGCCCGTACAAGTTAGATAGCTCTTTTGCGGTACAGTCCTTTTCCTCCCTTATCAGACTCAGCATGTCCCTTTCCAGATATGTTGTGAAGCAGCCCAAGTTGTCCTGGTGACAGAAAGTGGGGACAGATCAAGGAAGGAGCACGTTCTGTTGCAGGAGAGAGGCCTTTGTACCATCTTCAAGCAAGGGGGCAAAGCTCACCTTAAATAGTGAACCACTTCTGCTCGTTCAAAGAGTTCAGAGAAATCTAAGAGTCAAGATTTGGGGGTTCATCAACCCAGTGGTCCACAACCCATGTGTCACTGTCCTATTCTTTCCTAGCCTACCTGCCTAGATTGAGAATTAAACTTTCTTCAGAGCTCTGTATTTTTATGATTAAGTCCTGGTCTTGGGCCTCAGTTTTTTGTAGCCTCAGGCTACAGAAGACTAGAACTCTTTATATGCTACCAAGAAAGCCCTCTGGCTATCACTCTGAGCATTTAATCATCAAATAATCATTCTCAGCATTTTATTATCTTTTTCCAAAGCATCAATTGAGCCTAGCAACAGCCATCTCATACTACTGACCTTATGTTATTTCTACCATATTGATTAACACCTGATACATCTCACTAGTTGGTGCATCTTCTTCCACCAGTATCCCATTCCAGTTCACCATTCAGTGAAAGCTTTAAGAATGCTCTGCCTCCTTGGGCCAGGGGTTGTCTATCCTCCGCCCACCACCAATGGGGTCCTCACTTCCAGCTGGGGACAAGTTGAACCAGCTCCAAATTTCTATCTTAGTGTCTGATTTCTCAGACCACTTGCAATGCCAACTGTTATAGACTGGGTTCCCAGACAGCAAATTCTGAGACAGATTTGCATGTAGGAGGCTAATAATGGAGTCCTCTTGGCATCATGTCTCTGGAAGGGAAGTAATGGGTTGGGCAGAACTGGGCAGGGGGAGAAGTGGGACTGTGAGGCAGTTTCAGCGAAGGCTTCAGCCCACCCCACAGGGAGTACTGAAGCTGAAAGAGCCCTTAAGAATTGTCCACATCAGGGCAAGGCCTTTATCTCCCTGCATCTTCTAGCCATCAGAAGCCAGCAGCTGACAGGTATGGGTTTACCCTTGGGCAAGGCAAACATCTTCATCCAACAGTTCTAAACAGAGCTGAAGGCTAAGGTCTGCCTGCCAGCAGCAGACAGCTGGGTAAATAAGTCTTCTAGTTCTGAAGGGGGATCTGGGAGGTACATCATAGCATCTGCTATGATTACTTTGGATGAACCAGAAAGATATTCAAAATAGACTAATAAATGGAAAAAAAAAAAAAACCAGGTTATAAAATGATAAGTCTAGATGATCCCTTCTGGAAAAGCAGAAGGTACAGAGATTTCCCACATATTCCCTACCTGCCACCTGTGCATATACTCCTCCATTGTCAATATCCCCATCAGAGTGGTACATTTATTACAGTTGATGAACCTACATTGACACATTATCTGATTTGTTTTTCTTCTTGCATATCTACATTTTCTAATATTACTTCAGTTGGTTACTTCTATAATAAAAGGTTAATTTTAATTTTAAAAGCGTCTGAGTATAAAATTGGACATTATATAAGAAATTAGAAAAAAAAGCGTTTTTAATTTCCCATATTATTTTAAGCTATTTAAAAGATTTAAGTTGTGACCTTTATTGATTTAAGTAGGCAAAACTATAAAAGTGAGCTAAGGAGAATATATTGGATTTTATAAAAATATTCATACTGCCTAGTTCTTCTAAAATTAAAAGATATAGTGCTACAACATTGTGGTGGTTTTCATCTGAGCATCCAAAAATCTTAATGAGTTTTTAGAAATTACTTAATGAGTTTTTGGAAACGAGTTTTAGAAATTACTTATAGAAATATAAGTTCTGATGGATAAAATAAAATATAAAGAGGTAAAAGGATCCAGCCAAAGCTACACAAATTACTGGCAGAAAAGACACCCAAGGCTTCTGATTTGGAATTCTATTTTCTAATTTTTATTAATTAGAAATTATTATTAATAATTATTATAATTATTCAGCTATCCTTTCTCCAAGTAAAGTGGGCGATGTGAAGGAAACAGGAAATAATAAATAAATTTCTGAACAAGGTCAGCTGTTCCCCAGAGCGCAAAGCAAAAGACAGTGGATTTCTCCATGGGCTTGTATTGGCAAGAAAGTTATTTTGACAAAGCTCTTAGGCAGTGGACAGAAAATTCAATCAATGACACAAAATATTCACCAGCTAAAAACTATGGTAAAAACAGAGATGCTACAAACTCCACAGACTTTGTAGACAAGGACAGAAGACACTATCAAAAACTAAAGTTGACGAGAGTCAACACAAAACACCTTAAATAAGCTTAACGTCCAGCTGATACTAAGAACCTCCTGATGTGATGCAAAAGGAAACCTTATCCTTATTACCAAAAGGTTTCACCTGGATCTACAAGCAAGACCAGCCCAAATGTTGGCCTGCTGTCTTAGTCTGCTGCAGCTACAACAGAATATCACAGACTGGGTAATTTATAAACAATAAAAGTTTACTTGGCTCACGGTTCTGGAAGCTGAGGCGTCCAGGAGCACCATGTCAGCGTCTGGTGAGGGTCATCCCATGGCAGAAGGCGGAAGGACAAGCGAGCATGTTAGACGGCGAGAAAAGGGGCCGAAGTCGGCCGTGTCTAACGCACTCCTACGATCACAGCTTTAATCCGTTCTCTTTTTATGAGCCCTCATGACCTCATCACCTTTTAAGGTCCCACCTCTGACTACCACGGCAATGGCAGGCAGTGCTCCTCTGAGACTCTGGGTAGAACCCTGCCTCGACTCTTCCTAGCTTGTGGCGGTGATCCTGGGCCGTTCTTTGTTTTGTAAACTCATTACTCCAAATCTCTACATCCATCTTCATTCACATCATTTCTGTGTCTGTAGCTCTGCCCTCAGTGACGAATTTAAAATATTTCATTACTAATTTTTAATTACTAATTTATTTTTATTGATTGTACTTAAAAATGGATATAATTGGTTAAGTAAAACAATAAACTAAAAAAAAAAGAAAAGAAAACCTTCAATGTGAGTTTTGGAGGAGACATTCAAACCATAGCACTCGCACTCTCACAAAGTCATCGTGATGAAAGAAAAAAATTCAAAAGTGGGGATGGGGGAACTGTTCTAGATTAAAGTTGACTAAAGAGACGTGACAACTACATGTAATGAATATATTTGAGAGGTTCCTAGATATTTTTTTTTTAAAAAGAGCTATAAAGAATATTTTCAATTAGGTTAAAATTGAATATGGACAACATATTAGATGATATTATAACACTATTATGTTACTTGATAACGTTTTGATTATATATGTCTGTTCTTAGAGGATACATGCTGACATATTTAAGGATGAAATGTGATATCTGCAACTTATTTTAAATTGGTCAGGAAATAAAGAAATGTTCACATATATATAAAGAGAAATATTTATATGTGTATAGATAAACATATCTGCAAGTTTATATATACATATGTAGAAAACATATACATGCATAGAAATGTTTATATGTGTGTGTATACAGAGGGAGAATATGACAATATGATGTGTTAATAATTGGCAAGTCTAGGTAATGTACTGTTCTTTCAACTTTTCTATAGGTTTAACTTTTTTTATTTTCAAAATAAAATCTCAAAAGAGAATGAACTCTTTTGGTGATGGGGAGCAATAATCAGCTACAATGTATATCGACAAAATAAAATTAAAAAAAAAAAAAAGAGAGAGAATGAACTCAAAACGGAGGCAATTATTCATCCGGGGAAGTGGAGTATTCATCTGGCAATTCTTCATCTGGGTGAATCTACCCACCAAAGGAGGTGCGAGTGGCTTGTATAGGCCAGGCCTTTTGCATCCTGTTCTCTGAGCTTTACTTTCTTGAGTTGCAGACAGAGGCGAAAGGAGCCAGCTCTTAATCCTCAGGTTGGAGTCCTTCTCAAAGAATTAATGTTCAAAGCAATCCATATAATTTTTAATTGTCACTATTTCGCCAAAGGAGACATATTTTAAAACTACTTTTTGATATTTATGAAATGCTACCTGTCAGATACACTTTTTTATGATTTCTTTTTATTTTAAAGAAATTAACAGAATTTGAACTTCAGTTGCTTCCTTTAGGGACTATGCAAAGAGACTTTGGAAATACATAACATATAATCAAAAGCAATTTATGATCTGGTCATAGAAATTTAAATTTTGAACCATGGAGTAAATATTCAAAACTATACTGTAAAAATGTGTTTTTCCTAACTTGTAATGTCACAGAAATAAGGGAATTAGGTTGAATACATGAACTTGACATTTTTATATGTGAAAAATAGTTGAATAGAGGCAATTTCATCTGGTTCAACTACACATTTTTCTATTTAGCATATAGATCCAATTATAGCATGAGTTGCTTTTATTTGTTAAAAAAATTATTCTCCTGAAAAAGAGTTTATTCAAGCCATCGTAAATCCTTTGATATTACCGGGAGCTCTTTAATTACTTTACTTTGAACAACAAAATATTTTGAGGGAAAGGCACATTAGCCTGAACTGACCTCAACCAATGCTTGCTTTGGGTGTTTTTCATGGTTACCTAGAAGAATCAGTAAAAAAAGTTTTTATATATTAAAAAAAAAACCAACATAGATTCAGTAATTATTCCAGAGGATTTGACCCCACAGTCTTAAATGTTCAATTTTATTTCATTTTTATTTATTTTAATTGTGTTGAGATACACATGACCTAAAATTTACCATCTTAACTATTTCTAAGTGCATAGTGGCATTAAGTACATTCACATTGTTGTGCCACCATAACCACCATCCAGCTCTAGAACTTTTTTTTTTTTTTTTTTTGTGACCGGTAAGGGGATCCCAACACTTGGCATGGTGTCGCCCGCACAGCGCTCAGCCAGTGAGCGCACCTGCCATCCCTAGATAGGATCCGAACCTGGGGCAGGAGTGCCGCTGCACTCCCAGCCCCGCACTCTCCCGAGTGCGCCACGGGGCCGGCCCTCTAGAACTCTTTTTATCTTGCAAAACTGAAACTCTGCACTCAAACAATAACTCCCCATTCTCCCCTCCCCCAAGCCCCTGGCAACTACCATTCTTTATTTCTCTATGAATTTCGGTACCTCCTATAAGTGGAATCGTACAGTATTTGTCCTTTTGTGACTTGCTTATTTCACTTAGCATAATGCTCTCAAGGTTCATTCATTATAGCATGTTTCAGAATTTTCTTCCATTTTAAAGTTTAATAATATTCCATTGTATGTCTATAACATATTTTGCTTATCCATTCATTCATTAGAGACACCTGGGTTGCTTTCACCTTTTGGTTATTGTGAATAATGCTGCTATGGATATAGGTGTGCAAATCTCTCTTTGAGTCCCTGCTTTCAGTTCTTTTGGGTATATACCCTGAAGCAGAATTGCTGGATCATATGTTAATTCTGTTTTTATAATTTTTTGAGGAACCACCATACTGTTTTCCATAGTGGCTACACCATTTTACATTCCCTCCAGCAGTGCACAAGGATTCCAAGCTCTCCACATCTTCAGCACCCCTTGTTATTTTTTGGTTTTTTGATAATAGCCATCTTAATGAGTGTCACGTAGTCAAATATATTTTGAACAAGATTTTTAAAGCATACTCTAAGTGGTTATATTACATGATCACAAGTACACATGTTAGAAAAGACTGTGAAAAAAACTATTACTAAATAAACAGGTACTCAAGGCTTGTGAACATTTTACAATGAAGGCATCAATTCTCAATTTAAAAACTGACCAAGATGATATGCTCTGAAAACTATGCTCAGTGAAGTAAAATATTGCTCTATGAAGAAAAAGACACTAATATCAACATTGCCCATCAAGAATCTGAACATTATTATTTCATGAGATGTGTGTGGAAAAAAGTAATATTTCTAAATTAATATTTTATGCATAAAATTTAAATTTATGTATATCTAAATTAATGTTATAAGTAGGCAATTGCCTATTTTATTTACATCCCAAAAGCTTATGTATTCAAATTGGCAAAAAAATTTGGTTTAAAAGTTTGTATAATTCAAAATGGCCAAAAGTATGAAATCGACTTATACTGGAGGCCACCTTCTACTGTACACCTTCAAATGTGTACAGTATGTGATATTTAATCACTCTTAAAGAACTTATGACTGTCTCTCTTTGCAGAAAGAAACTGGTAGCTAGAGCATATCCTCTGAGCAGAGATCAGAGACAATGTTTGATAAGTGAATTTGATAATTACCAACTAAATTTTTAATGGAAAATAATATAAGGAGGTTGCACCTCAGGCCCCAGAATTCGGACAATGAGAGTTCACAAAAGAATTCTGTTGAGGGGCAAAGAATGTCATTATTTTTACTATATAATACATAGAGATGGTAGTGGTCTTGTACAGAAATAGGGGAAAGTTTGTGGTAGACCACTATCACAAGCCTCTGGGCAGAACCAAACTGTATAGGCACAAGAGAAGATCAGTTAAACAGACATATTTCTTTATTTTCCTAGAGGTTACTAACCTCTATGTCGGGCTAGGGCTCAGACCCTTCAAACCCGTTGTACAGACTGGGTTACAGACCCCTCAAGTGCCCCGCCGGACCCTCCCACATGCCAGGCTGGGTCATCAGACCCTCACATACAGGTTGCAAGCTAGTTAATTGGGAAAGATTTGGGAAGCCGTTGGCAGACAAAGCAAACTCAGTCCTCAGCTTCCTCAGCAGCAGCAGCTTACCGCAGCCTCCAGCAGTAGTAGCGGTGGCCTCTTGGAGCATCCCAGGGCCCCTGGCAGCAACAACTTCCAGCAGCAGTAGCAGCCTCCCTGTGACCCCCCTGGGGCATCCCGGGGGTGAGGGGCATTGTGAATCACAACTGTTTGTTCTTTATACTTAAGTCCGATAACCCAGGAACAGCTGGGCACACATGCACAATTACATCAGACAATAACCCAGGAACACCTGGGTGCATGTGCACAGTTATGATTATATCAAATGCTCGGCAAGATTCTGAACATCTGAGGGACCATGACCACTTATCCATTTCATTTTCCCAGCACTCTGAAACTGCAGTAATAGTGCAGACAGAATTTCAGAGTTTGCTGCACACTAAAACAAAATAACAAAACACACATAAGAAAGAAATAACCAAGAATGTATTTGTTTAGTCCAACAGGCAATATTGAGTGCCTACTCTACACCAGGGCTGGTGGTTGATGCAAGGAACACAGAGCTAAACAGGACACAGTCACAGAGAGAAATGATGATGATGATGTGATGGTAAAGACAATGATGATAGCAATTTCATCAAGCACTATGTCACAGGCACGTCACTAAGTAGTTTATATGCATTAATTCAAGTAATTCTCACAGCAGTCCTTATCATGGCCTATGAAATCCTCCATGATCTGACCCAAGGCCCTATCCTGATTTCATTTTCTAGCACTCTTCCTGCTGGTCATTCCTCTTCAGCCACACCAATCTCCTTGGACTCCCTGAGCACATGAAGAATGCTCCATCCTCAGGGCCTTCCCTCTCCTGGTCCCTCTGCCAGGCATGCTCTTTCCCAATATGTCTGCAAGGCTCGATCCTCCCTTCCTCCAGGCCTCTCCTCAAATGTCACCGTATCAGAGAAAGCTTCCCTTACCACCGTACAGAAATAGCACACCCCTAATAAATTTGGGTTATAAAATAGTGTTATAAAATAAAAAATTGTGCTAGCGAAGTGTTACAATCATGTTATAAAATAGCACTATGTAACACACCTACAGTGGACATGGTGACATGCGACCCCCAACCCCCTTCAGGATTGAAGGAACTTATTCCCCCAGCTACTGGGAGATATGCCAGTTGACAACCCTAAATTCTCAGCCCTCTAGAAATTGCCTTCAGCTGAAGAGAGCCACGTTCCCAGAGGGAGCTCATATCCAGCGGCTGATCAAAGCAGGGCTATAAATGCCCAAACTCACTGCCCCAACCTGGGTCACTTCTGAAAGGCTATCCCAGCTTCAGCGCTCCATGGGGTCCACTGAGGCCTTTTCCCCTCCCCCTGGCTTTCTGCTCCCACAGGTGATGGTCTCGAGAGCACTCCACATCGAGCTCCCTTCACACTAGCCTTCATCTCAGAATTCATTCCCCAGGGAACCCAACCTGCAGCACCACCCATCATTCTCTTTCTCCCCTCTTCTGCTTTATTCTTCTTCAAATAACTTAGCACATCTGGACACATTACATATTTATTTGCTTATTGTCTCTCTAGCCCTCTATAGGGTAACTCCACGAAGGAGGTGGGGACTTCATGCTGTTCATTGCTGCATCCCCGGAGTACTTACAGTAGAACCTGGCACTAAGAGGAGCTCAGGATATATGTGCTGAATAAATGGATGGATGGATGAATTAACAAACACCAACAAGTAGCAGGAAGGAGGTGTTACTGTTGTTGTTGGCATTTTACAGTTGAAGAAACCAGGACTCAGAAAGGTTAAGTAACGTGCCCAAGGTTACACAGCAGTGATCAGTGATGTGGATAGAAAGTCTTATAAGCAGAATGTTTCAATAGAATTTAACAGTAAGACCTGTGCCTAATGTGTTAAGGAAACTAGATACAGGCTGAATAAAAAGACACACTGGTGGGGCAGAGAGTTACAAGGGACAAGCCATTGTTTCTGCATCAAAACTTGGAAAGAATCAGGATATGAAACAGTTTTTTAAAAGTCAAGAATGCAAATGGAAGCATTTTACCACTCTGCTGAAAGGTTAAATATTCTGGACTCCAAGAAAGACCAAAAATTGCCTAACCAACCCATCCCTCTATCCAGATCCAAAGCCATCTGAAATTAGGTGTGTTTCCACTAACTTTCCATTTTTACCTAAACCATCAGTTACTGGGAGTATAATTTAGCTAAGATTTGGATCATGATGGATTAATAATCAAATTGGTTATGTCATTGTCTGTATACCTGGCAGTTCCAAGGTGGCAGGGACCTGATGGGAATAAGAAAGGGGAACATTCCCTTGTAACACTCGCTGAAAATTTCAATGACACTGACAGCTAAGGGATGACAAGCCTATGAAAAATGGTTCCTTAGAGAAGCCTGCACATTTCAATTACAAAACTCTATCTTTAGACAACTGAATAGTTGCTTGGAAGTTACCACTTCTTAGTCTTTTTTTTCTCTCGTAAAAAAAAAAATTTTTTTTTTTAATGATCTGAGTCTCTGTCACAGAGGGAAGTAGTAGAAATTTACATTATTTTTTAAAAGCAAAACAAGGAGCTTTAAGGATCTGAGTGAATATGGTGTGGGGAGTGGGATGGAGTGCAGGGTGACAGAAAGTTGGGAGTCCTACAGCCAAGAAAGAGTCTTGACTTTTTTATTCCTGACAACAAGTAGCAGTAACTTTGACCTTGTGAGGGATATTTCAAAGATCACAAGTAAAAGATTTACAATAAAGGTGTGTGGAATCATAGAAGGAAATCAAAGAAGAGCACATGACTTTCTGTTGCTTGCAAAAGAAAAGATAAAGGCAGCAAAGAGGCAAAATGAGCTACACTGGAGAGGTAGAAAAAAAATAATGCCTTTACAGGTCTATCAAAAGGAAAGAAGCCACCAAAGGGGAAAGAGTACCACTAAATAAAGGAGGCAAAGATGAGATGAAAACCTAAACTATTAAAATGCTTTAACAGAACATGCTGCAAATGGAAAGTTCTCGTGCTCGTTAGAGACATCTAACACACAGTATATTATTTCCTAATTATTGAGATACCACGGTCGACCATCAGGGAACTGAATTCAATGTGATTAAACTTTTGCTCATTCATCATCTCCCCTCACCAAGAGCCAGTTTGGAAGTGAGCTAGCATCAGAGGATGACTTTGGTTGGGGTCGCTGGGTGTCTGAGCCTGGAAGTTACGGTCAGAGGGCATCCAGCTTTGCTCCAGTTTCTTCCAGAGGTTACCTTCCCCCAGCCCACTTCCCACTTCCAACCTTCCCCCCATGCCCTTCCTCCAACATACACATCCCCAGACAGGATTAGCCTGGGCTTCGTCCTTATCCTTCCATTTCACAACTATTTATTGAGTGTCTGCTAAGAGCCTGGCACTGTGCTAGGTCCTAAACCTACAAAAGGGAACAAAAGGGAATTACATGGAACTAGAGACATTAATCAAATGAGTGTACAAAGATTTAATTACAAATTGGGGTAGATGCTAAAGGAGCACTGTGAGAATATACAATGTGGGGCTCAATCTAGCCTGGTGGGTCAGGGAACCTTCCCCAAGAAATTAAGATCTGAGCTCAGAAGTTAAGGACAAGCAGTAGCAGACAGGTTTGGGGAGTGTGGCTTGGGAAGAGTATTCCAGGGAGAGGAATGAGCCTTTGCACAGACCCTAAGGTCAGAGGGAGTATGGTGCATTTAAGGACTGCAAGAGGTCACAGTGTGGAGAGCAAGAAGGAAAGGGCCGCAATACAGGGTTGGAGAGGTGAATTGAGGCCCAACAAAGCAGAGTTTTGTAGGCCGTTTTAAGGAATGTGTCTATTCCAAGAAAGGTCAAGAAGGGTTTTCAAGGGGTGGGAGATGTTTTAAATGCCAAATATTTTATTCTGTCAGGTGGAGCCCAGACCAACTACATAATTTGCAGAACTCAAAGCAAAGTAAAAATGCATGGCCCTGTGTTTAAAAATTATTAAAAAATTCTTGAAGACAGCATAAAGTTCAGTCCTGCTTTTTAATCCAATCAGTCGGTGTCTTTTGAGTGAGGGTTTAATTCATTTACTGTTAAGGTAGTTACTGAAAGGTATTGTCTTACTCCTACCATTTTGTCGATTTTCATTTGGATGTTTTACACATCTTTTGTTCCTTTCTTCCCCTTTTATTGTTGTTTTTTTGAGGTGGTAATATTTAATTTCTTTCTCTTTCTCATTTGCATTTTTGTTCTACTAGTGGGTTTTGTTCTTTCTTGTGTATTCATGGTAGTGATGATCATTTTTCAGGTTCCAGATGCAGTACTCCCTTGAAGATTCCATGCAGGGCTGGTTGTGTGGTGGTGAACTCCTGCAGTTTTTGTTTGCCTGGAAAATACACTTATTTCCCCATCCTTTCTGAAGGACAGCCTTGCTGGGTATAGTATTTTTGGCTGACAGTTTTTGTCTTTCAGTATTTTGAATGTATCATCCAATTTTCTTCTGGCCTGTAGAGTTTCTGTTGAGAAGTCTGCTGTTAGTCTGATAGGGGCTCCCTTATAGGTGACTTGATGCTTTCTTCTTGCTGCTTTTAGGATTCTCTCTTTGCCTTTGAGTTTTGCCATTTTTATTATAATGTGTCTTGGAGAGGATCTTTTCAGGTTGAATCTGTTTGGGGATCTTTGAGCCTTGTAGATCTGAAGGTCTGTATCTCTCCCTATATGTGGGAAGTTTCCCATTATTATTTCATTGAATATGATTTTCATGCCTTCTCCTCTCTCTTCCCCTTCTGGAACACCCATGATCTAAATGTTTGTGTGCTTAAGGTTGTCTACTGTGCTAGCTCTCTTAGATTCTCTTCATTTTTTAAAATCTTTTTTTTTTTTTTTTGGTCCACCTGGGTTATTTCAAAAAGTCTATCTTCAAGATCAGAAATTCTTTCTTTTGCTTGTTCTAGCCTTCTGCTTAAGCCCTCAGTTGTGTTTTTTATTTCACTGAATGAAACTTTCAGTTCCATGAGTTCTGCTACAGTATTGATATCTGTAAATTTCCTCCTTCATATCCTGGATTTTTTTTCACATTTCATTATGTTGTCTAACTGATACTACTCTGCCATAAAAAGGAATTAAATTCTGCCATTCACAGCAACATGGGTGAACTTAGAAAAAATTATGCTAAGTGAATAAGCCAGGTACAGAAAGATAAATACTGCAAGTCTTCACTCATAAGTGGGAGCTGGAAAAAAATAAATAAACAAAAAAAGAAGATAACAATTACAATAATTACTTGAACTTTCAAAAGGAGAGAATGGAACTGAGGCCACCAGAGGTGGGAAAGGGGGAGGGGTGGTTAGGAAGAAATTGGTAAAGGGCCACAAAAATGTTTGCATTGAAAAAATAAAATAAAAATTTTTAAATCCATCCAAAAAAATGAATCTCATTTTTCTATTTATAAGAGGAGGAAATTTTAACCAACACTTTTTAAAATCACTTTTAAAGGATCTTTAACAATGCTTGGTTACTTTTGCAAACTTAGGTAATTAAATTCATTCAAATAGTTTATATTGCATTTGTAAATTCAATTTCATTTTAAGGGCATCAATTGTCTGATCAACAAATGTTCCCAAATACTTAATCTAATAAATTATAATTATAAATATTAAAAAAAAGAATTTCAAGGTTGCAACAACAGAGCATTAAACCAAGCATGGGGCCCTTCTAAGCCAGTCCTGAATGGAGCAGCCCCTGAGGCCCTGGGATCGTTTGGTCTTGGGTGAGTCAGGATGGCTCCACAACTGGTCTCAGCCTTTGCATTAGTCAGACCCTCACTGAGCTCCAGAAGAAAGCAAGGTGGGCCCCTCATTGTGCATTTTAAAATACTATGCAAGCTTTCTGGTCTTCAAATTCTTTAAACTAACTAATATACAGAAAGAGAAGTTTAGTTGAGGTAAACAGAAGATTCATCAAGCTGAGTGACAGAGACTTGACTTATGAGGTTTCTTGAACTCTTGCCAGAGCCTATCGGGTGTCAGGCCCAGAGCAGGGACAAAGATGAGGCAAAGAAAGCTCCCAGGATGCAAAATTTAAGGAGGCACTTACTCTCAAGGTTGTGCAAGTGCAGGATCAGCATCTGAGAAGAAGTGTGCCTCTTTAAATTTTGGTCTTTGGTGTCTGGCTTGCCTCTCATCCTAATGCCAGCCCTGGTGAGGGACATTCACCAGAAGGTGTGAATCTGAAGAGTTTTTGTAAGACAAGTAGGCAGCAAGTCAGCCCTGTGCCAGGGCTAGAGGAATGACTGAAGATTAGGAGAAGAGGCCATCTTCGGGTGGGAACACCTTCTGAATTAAATGACATGGAGCAGGCCCTTTGGTGCTGTTTTCTTGCCAACTTTGGACAAGTAGGCTTGAGCCAGGTAAAGATCTGGGTGACCCCATGGGTATCTTTGTTGTGTTTCATTTTGCATATCAAGGTGTCCTATATAGGCTCTGATCAGTTGAAAACTCAGTTTAGCCGTCTCACTTGTCTAGGAATTCAGACAGTAAATTGATGCTATGAAAACAGTTCCACCAATGTTAGTTTACCCTTGTTTCATCAATGCTATATTCATTGTAATCGAATCTCAAAAACACACAGGCTCCCACTATTTCATGTGAAGAAAAATAAGATTGGGATTCTGCTGATCCTATCTTTCTTTCTTTTTTAATTTCCCTGCCATCTCAGCACTTCTATTCTCCCACCTTCCTCTTACTTCCTCTCTCTGTCTCTTTATGTAGCTTCCTCGTGCCTAGTGGCCAATAAGAAGCATTAAGGGTGATTTCATTTGTGGACAAGTAAAAATTCTCTGCAGGTCCCATCAGAGGTCTGGCAGGGCGAGCAGATAAGTTTTCCAAAGTGCAGACTCTCTTCATAAAGCAGGTTAACCCAGGAACCCTGTCTGATTTTGTCTTTCTTCTGGACAAGACAAAATCTTTTTTTTTTCCCTTCATCTGTATTTTTGCTCCCCTTTTGCATTGAAAAGTGCAATTATTCCACAGTGACTGATTTTCCTGTTAGAGGATGGAAAGGCCGTTATTAATTTGTCCTCACATTAATATACTTCATTTCCTTTCATCTTTATTACCCATCTATATCTTCCTCAGAGGTCTTGTTTACATAAAACAGGACTCTTGGATGCAGAAAGTGCTTAATGAGTCTCGGCATAACCACTACAGAGCAAACACGGGACGTTCACCCTTTATAATTATGAATCATTTGACAGTATTAAAAAACGTCTTCAGCAAATGGTGCCAGGCAGCTTCTTTCTAGATTTTTTTTTTTATTACCATAAAGATCAGCCATAAACTAAATTATGGGCTTGGTCTATGACATTCTGGCATTAAGCTCTAAAAGTAGAAGCACGTATCTTCAACTGTGCTCAGATTACAGGCGTGAACGATTTGGCTCTTCTTACGCTCACAAGTTCTCCCTTCCTCCTTCCTCTCTCCCTCTCTCCCTCCCTTCTTTCCTTTTTCCCTCCCTCTTTCCCTCCCTCTCTTCTTCCCTTCCTTCCTATTTTCCTTCCTTTCAGTTTCAACCATTTGCACATAGTTGGAGCACTACACACAGGGAAATAAGACTTCAGGGGCCCTCAATCCTACTCACATCCTGTTTCCTCACCAAAGGGCCTCTGCTTTAGCAAAGCTGATGACAGCCTGAGTTACTGGCTAATGGCCTTCCCTCTAACTGAGACTGTATTACGAACAAAGAGCTGGTGGTTCCGTTTCAACAATGAGGTATTGAGCACCAATTCTACACCTGACGTTCAGTGCTGACAAAAACAAAAAATGTGGGAGCAATTAATTCTGTCT
Organism: Cynocephalus volans; assembly: GCF_027409185.1. Lineage (NCBI taxonomy): Eukaryota > Metazoa > Chordata > Mammalia > Dermoptera > Cynocephalidae > Cynocephalus > Cynocephalus volans. The sequence goes on along the minus strand of NC_084468.1, from coordinate 94,510,409 downwards.
TGATGGGATGAGAAAGCCTGTGAAGTCCAGAGGATATTTTATCTGGGCCTTGAAGGATGAGTAAGGGTTTGCTAAATAAATAAGGAGGAAGGACATGCCAGAGAGAAGGCCCAGGATGATAAAGATGTGGAAATACAAAAGTACACCAGTGTTTGGGGAAGTCTGCTGCAGCCTGGTGTGACTGGTTTATAGGAACCGTAGGAAGGAAGGTATGACCAGATTGGAAGATGAAAATGGAGATGAGAGATGGGAGACTTGGGGCCTTCTGTACATACAGTAATAAGGGCACCAGTTACACAAAGGTGATCTCCCTTAGTCTTTGTGAATCAGAAGCAAAGTTCACAGGGAAATTCAAAAGCAAACAACGCAGGACAACCCACTCTTTCACACAGACGTTTTCTGAATGCCTTCTATATGCATGGCACTGAACTAGGTGTTAGGATGCAATAGAAAAATGTGGTTCCTGCTCTCCAGAGGCTTACAATCTACCTTGGAATACAGAGGGATATAACCCACTACAACCTGAGGCAACATGAGACAAGGGAGGGACAGGAAATATATAAAGAGAGGAAATGGAAGGGAGAATAAATGCTGTCTGGAAAGGCCTCAGGAAGCGTGGGCTGGGGAGAAACGTGTGTCTGGGGGCACAAGATGTGACATTAAACAAGGGCAAGAGCATTCAGGGAAAAGGAATGACCTGAAGAAAATGAACAGGATGTGGGAGACCAGTCTGTGTTCAGGAAAAGGGAGGGTAAAGAGTTTGGCTTTGAAGTAGAACACGATGGTAGAAAGATGGGCTGGGGTGAGTTTGCAGAAGGTCTTGAATGCCGTAACAAGAAGTCCAGGCTTTAAGCAGTAGAAAATGGAGATTAATAAAAGGCTACTTAACAGTGATATTTTTTTCAAAAGCATGGTCTGAACAATATGGGCAAATATATTCCATCTTGAGAAACTATTTCTTTTGATTTAGTAATAGCCATTACTGCCAGGAGTATTGTCTTGAGGAGGCTTCTGGTCTCAGGGAAGAAGTGGATTCATTTATCCCCTCAGTTATGCATCATCACGACACTGACGAGCACTTCTTCTATTTGAACGGTAGACAGCCTCTGAGAAAACAATGGTTTAGTTGTCCTCAGGCATATCTCCCTTTTATTCACCTCAATAAGGTCTCAGGAGCAGTGGAGCAACATTCATCAGAGAATTTTATAAGAAAGCAATCCTACCCTAATCAAGTCAACACCAAACCTGAGTTATCATTAGTTAATAACGATGGCCACGTCCTCTCAAGTTCAGAAGCACCGTACTCACTCTACAAATTGTTATTAGTAGCCAATGAAGGAGAAACATCTTTCCTGCACACAACATAAAAGGCCAACGAGGAGCTCTCAAGATGACATCAGTAGTGCTCCTTCTTCTTCACGTTGTCAGGAAAATATAGGGAAATGATCAGGGCCCCTCAGATATTCAGAATCTTGCAGAGCATTTGCTGTGAATAGGTTGTATATAGACTAATTTTTACAGCAGTTTTAGGTTCATAGCAAAATTCAGTGGAAAGAATGGAATTCCCATAAACCACCCCTCCACATGCATGCAGGGTCTCCCCACTCTCAATACTCTGCACCGAAGTGCACATTTATTACATCAATGAACCGACACTGACACACCGTTACCACCAAAGTCCATAGTTTACGTCAGGTTTCACTCTTGGTGTTGTGCATTCTGTGCATTTTGACAAATGTATAATGTTGTATACCCACCATTATAGGAGCATAAAGAATAGTGTCAATGCCCTAAAAATCCCTGTGCTCCGCTTATTCATCTCTTCTTCCCCCCAATTAATATAGTTTTAACATTTTTTTGATAAGTATTTTACTATCATTGTTTTCTTTTTTAATCCTATGTATTTAGTGTCTTTAAAAATTCTGAGAAGTCCATTGGCTTCACTAGACTCCAGAAGAGTCCGAGGCAGAACTTAGTTTCACAACCCCCTGTTCCTTTCCCTGCCCTTATGCCTTCAGGGATAGGGTCTTCTCTCTTCTCCCCCGGCAGCATGCAGCCTTTCTTCTTTCATCCTCTCCTTGGAAGACCCCCATCTCTCCTTTTCTATGTAAAGCTATTTAGCTTTTTCCTGGTTTCTCTTTCTAAGCTTGCATACAATACGTTATACTGAGATTGAAGAATTTGTTTGTGATTAGCAAGCAAAAGATCCTCTAGCTACCAAGATCTACCCTTCTTAAAGACAGTGGGGATTATCCATAATTTTTTTCCTGTCAAATGTTCAAAGTAAAAACTAGAAATTTATTACAAGTCCAGAAAAGGAGCCAGATCATTTTACATTTCAGCAGTTACATAAGCAATAATGTGGAAAAACTGCAGCTAAATGGCACCATATTTCTAACTTTTTTCCAGGGGTATTTTTGTTGCCTTCCTAGAAAGGCAACTGGGCACGGTGGCTTGCCCATCCCTTACTTCAGTTCTGCCTCCATCTGGACTGCCCATTCCCCATCCGACTGAACTTGCCCATCTGTCTCTTAAGTAACATCTCTTCTAGGAGGTGTTTGGTCCCTAATCCTTCAGGCACCATCTCCTCTCTATGAGCCTAGCACTTATTAGATCACCTTATAATTGTTTATTTAGTAATAATGGCTAAGACTTATTAAGTATCTACCATGTGCCACACACTGTTTTCCCCACCATCTCAACAGTGGTTTATCAAATGCTTGACATATGCTACGTTATACTAGGACTTTACAAATTTCATTTGATATTCACAACATGAATTCTAATAATAATCATCCCCAGGGATGATCCAATCTGCCTGAGTTTATACATAATCTTAATCAAGAACATATTCTCCCATTCTATGCTAAAAGCCTTGATATTTAAACTTCTTACTTCATTTGTGATTGTTTGTAAGCAGTGGAACCTTCTCTTCAAATGAAATATTATGCAGATGCCTAATTTATAAAACTTTTAAAGAGAGTTGCCCTGGTTTAAATGACAGCTGAGAATCTCCCAAAATAACACCCTTTAAAAATTTACTCATCTATACCGCCCAGAAAGTGTTTTGTTTGTTAACTCATTTAATTTTCATATCATCCAAATGTGATGGACCTTATTCGAAGATGAGGAAACTAAGGCACAGAGAGGTTAAGAAACTTGCCCAGTGTCATAAATATGGGAAATGTCTGAGCTGGGATTCAAATTTGAGCAGCCTGGTTCTAGAACCTATACTCTTACCTGTTACACTACGCCCCTCTCAATGGGGTTACACATTTACCATCATTAAAGTATGGGCTACTTGGGTAGGGGTGACTATATTCCTAATGCCCAGCCTGGTGTCTAGTCCAGAATAGATGTTCAGTGAACATTTGTAGAATGAATGAAATTTATTGGATACTTTTCAGAGGCTAAGTCAAAGCTCATTAAACTTTACGGGTATGAATGCATCATAGAGATCAAGCCGAGTCCCTATTTCAAAGATGAAGAAAAGCTGAGGCCCTGGGAAGTTAAGCAATTTGCCCAAGACCAGCCAGTTAGTAGCAGAACCAGAACCTAGGCCTCTTGAGTAGCAGATCACTAAAATAACCAAAATTATAAAGGGATTGGATTAACAAATGCTTTGTCTCTACTATTTTGAAGCTGTTCTTTTTGGGGGGGTGTTCATAATTACAGGAGTAGGAAAACTACCCCGGTCACAGTAGAGCTAGAGGGGACTTATAGAGGTGGGCTTTAGAAGAGGTTCCGCTGCACCTAAAATACCCTTAAGTGGCACCAGTTGGCAAACCACAACATGTCTAGTAGCCAACATTATCACTAACTATATTGCCTGGTTCTCCCGAGTCTATCCTTTTCCTCCCTAGAGCTTGAGCCTGTAGATTAAACTATAGTCTCAGCCCCATTCCAGGCCAAAGAATAATCAGGATATAATTAAAGAGTCCCAGGGGGGACTTAGTATTAAATCAATCTATCTATCCAGTTCTTTGCTAACCTGATTCTAGAAACTGGGCTTCTTTCTTGTTTTTGAGACCAACTCTTACATATAACAATTACAACTTTGGTTGGACTCTTGTCTTCTCTTTATTGGGCCTAAGATACAATCTGGATGGCTGGCTTACTACAAAATGCAGGAATAGAAAACACATGGCTTGCGTGCTGCCCCTCTACCCTCCACCTCAATATCGGCAGACACCCCTAACTGACCACAGCATTCTTTCCTGCAGGGTCGAGATGTGGCTTCAGGATCTTTCTGTAGGAAGCCACTACGTTCAAGAGAAAACCTATTTGCCACAGCTTTATTCTTTAGGCTCTGTCACTTGCCTCATTCTGGTTCCTTCTCCTGAAGGAACCAGAATCCTATCCGTTCCCAGGTCTTGCTGCCTGCCAAATGGCCTTTCTGATGCTCAGCACTGCCTGTGCACCTGGGATCTCTCCAGAAGATGGAGACTGTCCTCCCTTCCTTGAAGGAGTGATTTAGCAGAGGTCATATGGGGTCAAAGCCAGAAGAGAACATATATCACACTCAGAATTAAAGGAAAGAGGTGTATACAGAGTATAAGAAGAACAAAAAGGAAAAGCATTAACTTATTAAAGCCAGAAAAGGAATTTGAGGAAGACCATAAGCAACATTGGGGGCCTGCGTGCAGAGGAAGGGGATTGGAAAGCAGAGGAGGCAGGATCGCAGTATAACAATCACGTAAGTGCATGGTGCTAAGTAGGAAGGAATTACGTAGCCCATCGTATTTCTCTCATTGTTGCCAGGAAGCTACAAGTCAAATTCACTATATGAAAACAATAACTAGCAGCAGTAACAACAGCTCTTATAACTAGACAATTTGCTCTCACCTCCGTTTAGAGGCTTTAGTTTTTGTTTGAAAAATATCACATATTTCTAAATGTATACATATTATAGGTATTAATTTTTTCATTTTCCATTTATAATGATGGATCGGTCCTATTTTGAAAACCCTGGGTGAAAGCCCATGTGATATGACCTCAGCCTTTCTTTTGGAAGGAGACATCTTAAAAAGTAGCAAGAAATGAAAAACAAGAAATCTTCTGTTGATCCTTCTCTCTCAGCACAGCTCAACCAGTTTTTACTGAGTATTGAATATGTGCTGAGCTCTGAATTAGGTGCTGTGAAGAACATGACCCGTGCTCTTTAGGAGCTTACCGTCTTCTTGGAGAGACTGAACTATACAGACATATAATATGAGGATACTTCAAAAAGTTCATAGAAAAATAGGATTGAAAGAACATAGACCTTTCCATGAACTTTTTGAAGACCCTAATAGTTCATACATATTTTTTTTAAAAGCTGACATATGACTATATAATATGAGTGAGAAGTAAACCTCTGTTCTTTTAAGCCAGTGAGATTTTGCAGTTGTGCACTAACCCAATGGTTCTCACAGTGTAGCGCCCAGACCAGCAGTGTCAGCATCACCTAAGCATTTGTTAGAAATGCGAATTCCCAGGCCCCACCCCAGACATACTGAATCAGAACTCTGGGGTGGGGACCAGAAATCTTGTGTTTTAACAAGTACTGCAGATGATTCTGATATGCTAAAGTTTAAGAAACTCCAACCACAATACAGATGGTCCCCCGACTTACCATAGTTTCACTTATGATTTTTCGACTTTACAACAGTGCAAAAGTGACACTCATTCAGTAGAAACCGTGCTTCAAATTTGATATCATGTGTTGATGCCCCAGTGCCTTCTACCAGCTATTCTTAAGTCTCATCAGAAGAGAGAGAAATTGTTTTCAAGATGGCGGTGGCTGCGGCGGTTGGCGCGGAGTAGCTGAGGTGGAAAAGGCAGCCACTGGGCCTCAGGCAGCCGGGAAACTTGTGAACCTTCCTCTTGCCATCTCTTAAGGGAGGACCGCTGCTGGTGGCTGGTCGTGGGGGGTGACTGCCACTTTGCCCTCGGCAGGAGAGGCTGCCTCATTTACAGGCAACAGCTTTGAAGTGTGGAGCAGGAAAAGAACCGTTTCTTAGCTGCAAAAGCGAGTCTCTAAACAGGGAACACGGCGCCAGGGCTGCTGTGGATGCAGACAGGATCCTGGAGGCCAGGGCCGCGCTGAAGGCGGCCAGCGGCCCTATTCAGGATTCGAGGTTTCAGGCGGGCATAAAAGAAGATTCCTGGGAACACCCGAGCCGCGCCACGGGACCGACTGAACAGCCCAAGATGGCAGCGGCCGAGAATGGGGAAGGCGACAAACCAGAGGCAGAGAGTGAGCGCCCGACCTGGCACAGCCCTGTGAGTGACCCCTGGCCCAGCCCTGCTCAGGGGACTGACGCCCACCTGGCTTCCGCCTGCATCACCGGTTCACTCACCGCCCCGGGGCTGCCTCCATTTTCCCAGGTGCTGGCAGTTCCGGCCCGGCTCGACTCGGTTCCTCACTGAGCCTTCCCACTTGCTTGTCCCGGAGCGGGGCTTCCCGGGGCCTGCGGGCCGGCCTCCCCTCCCACTCCCTCCGCAGTTCTCTGGTGGGGCTGGTGGCGTGGGGCATCCCCGGCCAGTGTTGGGAGGGCAAGGAAGTATGGGCGGGGCCGACTGTCACTCCACCACACCCTGGACTCTGCCCCCGGTAAACTTCCTGTTACTGGGAGGCAGATACCATCTCTGCGGCCACCTGTTCGGAAAAACACCTAACCAATTTCTGGTTGGGAACAGTGTGGTGGGAGAGTTCCCAAGTCCACTTGAACCTGCCGGAGAGCTGGCTGCAGGCGGGCGCTAGACTCGGTCCATACCGGGGGGATACAAAGGTGAACAAGTCCCAAAACTAATGAAAATAATGATACATCATACCAAAACCTGTGGGATACTGCAAAAGCAGTATTGAGGGGGAAATTTATTGCATTAAATGCTCACTTCAGAAGAATGGAAAGATGGCAAGTGAACAACCTAACACTTCACCTTAAAGAACTAGAAAAACAAGAACAATCCAAACCTAAAGTTAGCAGACGGAAAGAAATCATTAAGTTCAGCGCAGAACTGAATGAAATTGAAACCCAATAAACAATTCAAAAGATCAATGAATCAAAAAGTTGGTTTTTTGAAAAGATAAATAAAATTGACAAACCATTAGCATGGCTAACCAAAAAAAGAGGAGAGAAGACTCAAATAACAAAAATTAGAAATGAAAAAGGCGATATCACAAATGATTCATCTGAAATACAAGGAATCATTCGAGACTACTATAAACAACTATATGCCAACAAATTTGAAAATCTGGAGGAAATGGATAAATTTCTGGACACACACAAGCTCCCAAAACTGAACCAAGAAGACGTAGAAAATTTGAACAGACCAATAACAATAAAGGAGATTGAAGCTGTTATCAGAAGGCTCCCAACAAAGAAAAGCCCAGGACCAGATGGATTCACAGCAGAATTTTACCAAACATTCAAAGAGGAATTGACACCGATTCTTTACAAACTATTCCAAAAGATTGAAACAGACGCAAATCTCCCAAACTCATTCTATGAAGCAAACATCATCCTGATACCAAAACCAGGTAAAGATATAACCAAAAAAGAAAACTACAGGCCGATATCCTTGAAGAATATAGATGCAAAAATCCTCACTAAAATACTAGCAAACAGAATACAGCAACACATACGTAAAATTATTCATCACGATCAAGTGGGATTCATCCCAGGGATGCAAGGTTGGTTCAACACACGCAAATCAATAACTGTGATACACCATATCAATAAACTCAAACACAAGGACCATATGATCATCTCTATAGATGCTGAAAAAGCATTTGATAAAGTTCAGCACTCATTCATGACTAAGACCCTCTATAAGTTAGGTATAGAGGGAAAGTATCTCAACAGAATTAAAGCCATATATGACAAACCCACTGCCAATATCATCCTGAATGGGGAAAAGCTGAAAGCTTTTCCTTTAAGAACAGGAACTAGACAAGGATGCCCACTCTCACCACTCCTATTCAACATAGTGTTGGAGGTACTAGCTAGAGCAATCAGAGAAGAGAAGGAAATAAAGGGCATCCAGATTGGAAAAGAGGAAGTCAAACTGTCCCTGTTTGCAGATGACATGATCCCATATATCGAACAGCCTAAAACCTCTACAAAAAAACTTTTGGAATTGATAAATGATTTCAGCACAGTAGCAGGATACAAAATCAACACACAAAAATCAGTAGCATTTCTTTTTTCCAATAGTGAACATGCAGAACGAGAAATCAAGAAAGCCTCCCCATTCACAATAGCCACCAAAAAAATAAAATACTCAGGAATTGAGTTAACCAAGGAGGTGAAAAATCTCTACAATGAGAACTACAAACCACTGCTGAGAGAAATTAGAGAGGATACAAGAAGATGGAAAGATATCCCATGCTCTTGGATTGGAAGAATCAACATAGTGAAAATGTCCATACTACCCAAAGTGATATACAAATTCAATGCAATCCCCATCAAAATTCCAAAGACATTTTTCTCAGAAATGGAAAGAACTATCCAGACATTTATATGGAATAATAAAAGACCACACATAGCCAAAGCAATGCTGAGCAAAAAAAATAAAGCTGGAGGCATAACACTACCTGACTTTAAGCTATACTACAAAGGTATAATAACCAAAACAGTATGGTACTGGCATAAAAACAGACACACTGACCAATGGAATAGAATAGAGAATCCAGAAATCAACCCACACACTTGCTGCCATCTGATCTTTGACAAAAGCATCAAGCCTATTCACTGGGGAAGGGACTGCCTCTTCAGCAAATGGTGCTGGGATAACTGGATATCCATATGCAGGAGAATGAAACTAGACCCATACCTCTCACCATTTACTAAAATCAACTCAAAATGGATTAAGGATTTAAATATACACCCTGAAACAATAAAACTTCTTAAAGACAACATAGGAGAAACACTTCAGGAAATAGGACTGGACACAGACTTCATGAATATGACCCCAAAAGTACGGGCAACCAACGGAAAAATAAACAAATGGGATTATATCAAACTAAAAAGCTTCTGCACAGCAAAAGAAACAATTAACAGAGTTAAAAGACAACCAACAGAGTGGGAGAAAATATTTGCAAAATATACATCTGACAAAGGATTAATATCCAGAATATATAAGGAACTCAAACAACTTTACAAGAAAAAAACAAGCAACCCAATTAAAAAATGGGCAAAAGAGCTAAGTAGGCATTTCCCTAAGGAAGACATACAAATGGCCAATAGACATATGAAAAAATGCTCAACATCACTCGGCATCTGGGAAATGCAAATCAAAACCACACTGAGATACCATCTCACCCCAGTTAGGATGGCTAAAATCCAAAAGACTCTGAACGATAAATGCTGGCGAGGTTGCGGAGAAAAAGGAACTCTCATACACTGTTGGTGGGACTGCAAAATGGTGCAGCCTCTATGGAAAATGGTATGGAGGTTCCTCAAACAATTGCAGATAGATCTACCATACGACCCAGCTATCCCACTGTTGGGAATATTCCCAGAGGAATGGAAATCATCAAATCGAAGGTATACCTGTTCCCCAATGTTCATTGCAGCACTCTTTACAATAGCCAAGAATTGGAACCAGCCCAAATGTCCATCATCGGATGAGTGGATACGGAAAATGTGGTACATCTACACAATGGAATACTACTCAGCTATAAAAACGAATGAAATACTGCCATTTGCAACAACATGGATAGACCTTGAGAGAATTATATTAAGTGAAACAAGTCAGGCACAGAAAGAGAAATACCACATGTTCTCACTTATTGGTGGGAGCTAAAAATTAATATATAAATTCACACACACACACACACACACAAAAAAAAAAAGGGGGGTGGGGGAGATGATATAACAACCACAATTACTTGAAGTTGATACGACAAGGGAGGTTTTGGTGATGGGGAGCAATAATCAGCCACAATGTATATCAACAAAATAAAAATTAAAAAAAAAAAAAAAAGAAGAAGAAGAGAGAGAAATTGTTGACCCCGTCACTGTAGCATCCCCACCATTCAGCAATTAATTTTAGTTCCATGCTTCAAACATTCTTCAGGCCCAGTGTGCTTTCACCTGTGTACATTAATTGTAAGTGCCCACACTGGTACAAACATTCTGCTTTTCACTTTCAGTACCGTGTTCAATAAGTTACATGAGATATTCAACACTTTATTTTAATATAGGCTTTGTGTTAGATGGTTTTGCCCAGCTATAGGCAAATGTAAGTGTTCTGAGCATGCTTAAAGTAGGCTAGGCTAAGCTATGATGTTAGATGTATTAAATGCATCTTTGACTTATGACATTTTCAACTTGGGATGGGTTTATCGAGACATAACTCAAGGAGCATCTGTGTTCTTTACTACGGAGGCCCCCACATTTCCCCCTTTTCCTTTTACACAGGACCAGATCATGCAACCCTACCTATCCCAAAAATTCAATGGCAGCTGAAGAACAGAATTCAAACTGAAGCCACCTTGCTCAAATTTTAAACTAATAGTTCCCTTTACAAAAGTTGTAGACTCAAATATTTAAGCAAGAGGTCTTGTTTAATAAAATGGTATCAGCTCAAGTGAGGATGACCTGAAAGAGGTAAATTCAAAGAACAAAAATGATGACAATTATTGATCATTTCCTATGTATTAGTTGATCCATCACCCTCTCACCTACCTCCCTCCACCCCCCATCCTATAAAGAAGGCAAAATGATCATTTCGGTTTTACAGAGGAAAATATGGAACCTGAGAGTGTTCAGGTAACTTTCCCAAGACGGCTGGTAAATGGTAGAGCAGATTTGAATGCAAACTTGCCTGACCCCAGAGCCTCTGCCCTTCACCACTCACTTTCATTAAAGAAATGAGCTGTTCTCAGAGCTCAGAGGCCCAAGTAATGAGTCAGCCCCATCATCACACTGCCAAGCCTCCCCTAAATTTGTTGGGTGTCACTTCACCATTACGCCTTCAGGTTTTTTCACTTGAAAAAATGAGAGATTCTGCTACTTACCACCCACTTACCTGTGAGCTGGAAGGAATTGAGGTATGTAAAACTTTAGAGGACTAAGGATAAAAAGTGTTATAAATAGTATTATTACATGTAGCAATAAATCAGCTAAAGAATGTAATGTGCAAGTTGGAACATAAAGTGGAATTAAGCCTCATAAATATAAAAGAACCCAAGGCATGCAGTTCTTTGAATTCTAACAGTAAAATGTTTAATCTAAATTTTAGGTTAACCAGCCATCTCAGAAAGGCAAACTTTAAGTAGTTTGGGGCAGGATAATTATCAGAAACATTTTTGAAGAGGTGGCTAATCTGATGTATATCTTTAATGTTTTTTAAGGAAAAGTTATAGTAATAAAATTTGACAGTTTACTATGTGCCAGAGACAGTTGCTAAGCTCTTTACATTATTTAACTCATTCGTTCCTCACAACAGTCCAGTGACATAAGTTATATTATTACCCCCTGTTTTAAAGATGGGAACAGAGTTCACATAACTAAGTGGCAAAGCTAGAATAAGAAGTTAGGCAGTCTGGTCCCAGAGTGTATAGTCTTAACCACAATATTAAGTACTAGTTCTGATATGTTGGTACATTATCATTTTTTAAAAATATCTTCCTCTTCGCATACTATCTGGTTCAGTTTATCCCTTTTCTCTGTCTTTTTACCATTATTATCTGTAGCTCAGGCTCATTTCCCGGAACTCCAGCAGTAGGTCAATGAATGTTACAATAAACTATGACAAAGTAAAACATCTCCACAATGGCACATGGGCTTTTTACTCTTTCCAAATGAAGCCATCTAGACAAGTATGTTAATTAAGCAGGTTTGTGTCGAGGAACCCCAAAACAAGAGTGAGTATTTTGCGCTGGCGCATAGTAGCAGAAGGAACTCTGACTATATTAACATTCATTCTTTGTTCTCAGAGATAACTGTTGCTCTTCACAACCTCACACACTTCCTTCCTCTGGCAATTCTCACTTCTTTTATCTAAAAACTGCCCCAAATTGATGCCTTCCAGATACCTTTTTCAATGTAATTCCATTTCAAAGTACTATAGAGCTGATTAACTTCTTAGAAATAACTAACTTGATCCCGTGAGGCCCTGAGAAGTAAGCGACTTGCTCAGGTAATTCTGTGGCTTAATACATACGTAGCACAACAGACTAGGCTGGGCACTCCAGGCCTGCCCTGAGCTTGCCCGGAACACTCCTGAATGAAAAGGACTTGGCTCTGCAACAGACCCCAGCGCTAGTCCCATTTTCACCACTTCCCAGATGTGTCATCTTAAGAAATTATTTAATCAGACATTACTATCAGAAAGAGATTAAAATGTAATTTGCAAAGGGCACATGCTTGCATAGTTAGAAAAGCCAAGGAAATTCACCAAAATGCAATTTACTTTAATAGATAATCTTTTATTCCCCCAGACGCACGATAAACATGCAATAATTAATCACATTCCTGTGTATTTAATTTCTTCTTAAATACCAAACACACAAAATACTTATAGAATTAACAAAAGAAGTACATTACTTATATGTTGAGAGATGATTTAATTGGGTTAGTAGGAGAAATATTTCTTCTCCTAAAAGGAAATATTAAATATATAAACAATGTCTGATTCTTTACCAAAGTAATGTATATCTTAAATGCAATCCCAATCAAAAGCCCAGTAAGACTTTTACTAGTATTCTGCAAAATTAAAATTAAATTCCTCTAAAAAAAACAATGGGTAAAACTATAAGTAATATTTTGAAAGAGATGAACAAGGATAAAGGGCTTTTTTATAGCCCTTTATATTTTATAATAAAATATAGTATAAAGCAAAATCAGAACAGTGTTCATTCTAATACAAAACTAAACATATGCACTAATGGAACTATATAGAAAGTTTGTTACATATAAGAATGCAATATATGATATGGAAATTTAAAATATTTATATAAATGATGTTGTACTGTCTAGTTAGAAATTGGAGGAGAGAGAGAAACTTTAGTCCATACTTACACCAAATCCAAATGAGTTCCAAATGCTGTTAAGAATTAAAGAAAAAAATTAAAACAGAAAAAGTAGCAAAGAAAGGATCTAATAATAATCAAATATCAAGAGGAATAATAACTTCATAAGTTTGAGAAGAAAAATAGACAAAATTATCTTATGCTAAGATAGTTTTCCTTAAAAAAACTTTTAAACTACAAACATTAAAATAAAAAGGCAAGTAGACTAAGATATATTTCAGTAAAAATGACAAGTTCTCATTTTTATATCATCTTTATAATATAAAAAGCCAATTCAAGTCAATTTTTTAATAATGTCAAAATAAAACTAAAATAAATTATATAAAGATCTCCCACACATAGATCAGAAAATACAAGACCTTAACAGATAATTAGGCAAAAGACAAGACACAGACAATTCATACAGAAATACAATTAATAAATAAGCCTATGGAAAAATAGCAACATCATCTTTATTCAAAGACATGCAAATCAAAGTAACAATGGGGCAGCGTTTTCCAACTGTAAAATTAACATTCTTTTTCAAAATAAATACTCAGTATTGGTAAGATTATAATGAAGCTATACATTCATATATTTCTGGTAGCAGTGTAGAGGAACACAGACACTTTAACACAGACACAGCCATAAAAATGGAATTCACCTTTAATTTTTTTAAAAAAAAGGAAAAAAATGTAAGCACAAAGGCATTTACAGTAGTGTTGTATATTTCAGTAACAGTTTCAGCGATTGTCTAAATGTCTCAGCATATGCTCCTTCTTGGAAGCTCTGCCTCACCCCCTGACCTGCTGCTTCCTCACCTTGAAGCCACTTCTGTCCCACACCCCTGTGTGTGCTTATCGCTGGCATGTCCTCAGCCTTTGGCACAGGGCCTGGCACATAGTAGGGGCTTAATAATTGTTTGTTAAATAACTGAATGAGTCACATGAATCCATGTTAAACAGTAGCAGATTGTTGTAGTATGGTTCTTGATGAAATATGGACCTGTTAATTTGTTAGTTATGGAAATTACGTTTCAACGTGGAAAATGCTTCAAGATAGCAGAGCGAAGTAGGGAAATACATAATTTTACATATATTATGATTTTAACTAGATAACAGTTGTAGGTACATGGACAAACCCTGGAAAATAATATGTAAATTTAATAATGTTTTTTGTTGAAATCATGGGATTATGGATGTTTAAGTCTTTTTCTTTTTTTTAAAGCATATTAATTTTTTCTCTTTTTACCTTTGTAAAAAAGACAGGAGAAGAAATCCAGAGGCTTTGGTGCCAGAAAACTTGGGTATCAGTCTTGGCTTTGCTATTTAATAGCTTTGTGACCTTGGACAAATTACTGAACCTCTTTGAGCCTCAGTTTCCTCATCTATTAAATGGGGACTATAATAGCTACCTCTCAGAGGTGTTGTGAGGGATAAATGACCTAATGCCTGTGAAAGGATTTTATAAACTATAAAGTGCTATATAAATGTAAGACGCCATTATTATTAAAGTAGCTCCTGTTTCCTAAGAGAAATAAGCTTCCAAATTGTTTACATTTAGTCATTTATATACACTGCAAAAATAATTGCAAAGTCACTAAAACACACACCATCCCAACTGTGTTTCACACACTAAAACTAAATAAGCCTTAGACATAGCCCTCTTGGGCAGCAGTGGACTTCCAACTAGAAGGTTGGAAGGTGCTGGTAATGAAAGGGAAATAAACCCAAAGTGAAAAGGTTTCCGCAGGTAATCAAATAAGGAAAATCACAGAAAAATCTATCACCAACTTTTAAATGTTAATTACTTAATTTTCAAAAATAAAATACAAAACATATAAAAAAGAAAAAGAGGGGAAAGCCTCCCTCCCATTCCTGTCCCTAATCACCTAGTCCCCTTCCTCCCAGATGGTGACTATTACTGATTTATTATGTGTCCTTCTAGAATATTTTATGCATCTGTAAGAAAACATAAATGTGTTACTTTTTCTTTGGAAAAAATTTAACAATACGCCTTGGTGCTATTTACCAAGTAGTACATGAAGAATTTCCCTATTCTTTCTTTTACCTGTGTTCCATCCATTGAATGAACGTGCCTTTATTTATTTCATATATTTTATCAGTCCCCTTTGAATGAAAGAACATCTGGTTGTTTCCAGTCATTTGCTCTGCCTCTGAGGAAGGCTTCACTTGCCCTAAGCAGTGACAAGAGGCGGGCAGGGGAGCACTCTAAGAGTAACTTACCCAAGCCTAGAGAGACCACTGCTTGCTTCTCTTCTGATCAATGAGACAGGCCTTTACGATCTTCTCAGTTACTTTTCTCCAACTGACTCAAAGCCACATGGTTGGGAGGATCTCACTTAGCCTTATTCTTAAAAGTCAGTATAATGCTGTGGTTAAGAGTCTGAAGCCAGACTACCTGGGTCCAAGAGCTGGCTCTTGCCATTTACTATTCAAATTCTCTCTACCTCAAGATGAGGATAATAACAGTATACACCTCACAGGATTTTATAAGGCTTAGTGAGTTGATATGTGTACCAGTGGTTCTTCTTATGTCCAGCATCTTTCAGAGGGCATTTGGGAAGGGGCAACCAAAACAATAAAGATGTCTTTATCTCAAGAAATTATGCTCTAAAACTGTTTCTCCAAGTGTGATCTTGGACCAACAGTATCACTTGAAAACTTATGAAAAATGCAAACCTACTGAATAGAAACTCTGAGGGTGGGACCTAACAATCTGTGTTTTAACAAGCCCTCTAGGTAATTCTGATGCACGCTGCAGTTTAACTATTGTTCTAAAATGTAGGGTTTGGCAGGAGAGGGTGGTTCTTTAACATATGCAGGTCATGGGACACCTGAAAATCATGTTCTTTGTGGGACACCACGAATTGGTGACAGAATTCCATGTACTTTACTAGTGGAAAAATATGCCCATATTATTTGCACACTGTTCTCTGCATCTCAAAACATATATAGAATTGTTTTGTTTTAAATCACATTTCCAAAGTTTTCTCTTACCATTTGTTTGCTACAAGTTCAGTAGCACTGATAGATTAAACAGCAGTAGGTATCAATATTTTCATTAAAAATGTAGAGGAGAAAAATTCAAAATTGAAAAAATTCTGTTAAACTTACTTTATAATTACAAAATGGGAATTGCTCACTATAATTTAACTTGAACCATTTTTTTCATTCATTTATTCATGCAAGCAAACATTTACTGAGTATTGACAACATTCCAAAAACTCTGCTAAGCACTTTGAATTCTAGAGTGAACAGGACAGGTAGGAGAAAGATATGACCTATCCATAGATCTCTCATATGCTCTATCCACAGAAAACAATAGTCCAACTTGTACTATACCCACGGTCCATGCCATTGGGCAGAGCTTCCAGAAATAAACAAGCCATTGCTTTTCCTCCTGTTCTCCCTGGGTCTAGCACCACGGTTCTCCCAATGAAAAGATGCTACTATTCTGTGGCATAAATCTAGGAGGTCAAATAGGGCTGAGGTCAATTCTGGCCAGTTAGTGGGGCTTCCCTGGAGCATCGTTTTGAGGATTCTGAGATGACATCCTGGCTGGCAGGAAAGAGTGCTATGATGAAGAACAGTGCACAAGAAAGAACATAGGACCAACATAAAGGCCTTTATTTGCAACCCCCGGAGTGTCCAGCCTCTTTTTTCCTCTGAGATATGGGAGGTTATTTCTCAGCATTTCTTGGATTACTAAATCACACCCTTTCCTTGCTTCTCCCTGAGGCTACTGATATTGTTGCTCTCCTCATTTCCCCTTGTACTTCCCTTCTCCAGGAGCCATTGGAAATGATCTGGCCAAGTTCAGAGTCAGTGAACAGTAGTTTCCTGATGCCAGATACATTCACATGGAAAGATGATCACTGTAGCATTTGGGCTGAGGCTCAAGTGCCCAGCCCTGATGCTTTCTTCCACTGTGAGACACCTGGCTTGCTCCTAAGTGTGAAGCAGCAGGATTTGTATTCCTGAATGAGAGAGCACAGACTTTCCCCTTTGCTACTTGTTACATAGATGTGAACAAATGGCCCTTCACCTTCCACCTCCATGTCAACCAACCTCTTGGAATAAACATAAAGAAGAGTCCCACTGTGAGCTTTGTGCAAGGGAATGCAGGAAGAGCCAAAGTGGGCCTTACAGTCAAGAACCCACTGGTTGGGCTGGTTCTCCATTTGCTCTACATTTAAAAAGGTGCGTGTGTCATTTCTATGTTATTCTTTAATTGCTTACATGCCTCTCCTACAAGGGAATCACGAATCCCTATTTAAGATTCACAGCTCTAGGAAAGTTTAATCAAATCGATCTGGCTTCCATGATCAGCTAGAGCCATAATTTGGAATGCATAGTGGAGGAAATCTGGTCCACGCTTTACGAAATGACAAAGACCCTGGAGCTCTAAGCCTGAGGGCCAAAGATTGTTTTCCAACCGATTTCCTTCAAGAAGAGCCAATATGGGAAATTCCCAGGAGATTCTTCATTAGCTCTATTGAGAATAAATAAATGGAGACTGTATTATCCTGATTTACCAAAGAATTTAGAAATCATTTTCCGCAAAATGTTATTTTATTTCTCTTTCCTGATGTTTTGCCTCTTTATTTAAATCCAAAAAAAAGTTCACAATACTTACTCATCATTTGATTATTTTTAGTCATTACTGGGTCTCCATTTTAAGTTTCTTTGGGTTTCAAACACACTGTTTTTAAGTTCTTATTTTACTTTTCTTTCCACTCATGAAAAAGTGCATTTATGTGGTTACCTAATTCTAAATCACACTGCAAAATGAAGCTTTACAACTTTGTAAAGTTATAAGCTGGGAATCAAATCAATGTTTCCCATGAGATAATTAGTTATAAAACGTTAGGTTTTTACCTGGTTGATTCTGATTTTAGACCACTGTGAAAAACGACAGCCAACTCCCAGTTACCCCTGGTAATAATGGATAGAAAGAGCATTCTACATTAAATGAAATCACTGACTGCTCTTTTTATAATAACATCAATTTCTCCCATCACCAAATGTGTGCACAGAAGTGACACTGAAGAGTAAAATTGACTGATGTATGCTCACTTGTTGTTTTTCTTCCCATCTTCTTTAGGAAGAAAAATGAACCAAGATAAGGGGACAGAAGAGCAAAGCAGAGAGAGCACAGCCCTGCTGACACGTCGATTTTGGATTTCTAGCTTCCAGACCTGTAAGAGAATAAATTTCTGTTGATGTTGTTTTTAGTGTTGCTGTTGTTTAAGAAGAATGAGAGAGTAAAGAATGAACATCAGGAAATGGAAAAATGCCATGAACTATCCCTGGAGAGTAAAAAGTTGGCTTTGGTTGGGACTTTCAAGACTGCGGACATAATACGTCAGCCATGTCCATTCACTAGCTCTAAGCACAGTTTTACAGCCAGTCATAAAAGAGAAAGTAAAGGTTCATTGTGAAACAGTTGGCACATATTTAACAAAGGTAAGACAAACTGGCACCACTGTAATTTATACCCATTAGCATGGGGTTCAGTGGCAATCCTATGGTAGAGGGCACAGCTAATAAAGAACTTCAAAAGAAGAGAGAACAAATTATGAAGTGTAGCTTAGTGTACACAGTTTACATTTTCAACTATGGTGAAACTCAATTTTATTTGCAAAGATTAGGAAATATCACTCTTACCTCATATGAATAACCCAGCCATTCTATACACGGATACAAATTTCACACAATGAGTTTTACCATAAAAAGACCCTGTTGTCACTACAGTATTTAACATTTAAAAGAAATGATAGCTCTTGAAAGCACTTAAGAGAGGTTATCTGTCAATCTACACTTGTAAATATTTTCTCTGTGAAGACAGAAAATAACTGGACCTCTTTGCCTTGTAATAACCCTCCATATTTCTAAAAATGAGAATTGAGTGACTCTTTAATCCCTACATTTACAGGTAAAACAATTCCTGAAAAACGATTTCCATCTCCTTGGTTATTTGGTTACTTTTCTCAGGACATTTCTTCACTCCCACCTTGCTCTTAAAATAAGAAAAGTAGTTAGGTCTGACTAAAGACTCTACCAAACCTCACCCAGAAGCATTCCACTTCTTACCCTTGTGTTCCTTTCTGTAGTTTTATCAAAAACATAATCAGACACTTTTGAATTTCTAAGAAAAGAGATTTGAACACAAATCAAAGATGACAACTAACTCTCTAACATCATAATAATACCAATGTCTCCATTAAGTGTATCAAGTGTCTGCAAACCACATGAGCTCGCCCTGGAAAACATGCCTTTTACTTGTGAACTAACAGCTTAACAACAAGACCAGCTCTCTGCTCCTCTTAGGTCTTGCCCAAAGAGCTTGGAGGGTAATGCTCAATACAGAAGGAAGGGAGAGCAAAATGCTGTGATTAGGACACTTAAGTCAGTTGTTTCTAGTGCACTACTTTAGTTGTGAGAAAGTTGGACAAGTCAAACTCTTTCTGAGACCCCAGAGAGCAAAGAGAATTCAGTTAAGAGGAATCATTTGAAGAGAAGCAACTACACTATTCTTAACCAGAAGTCCTGTGAAATGTAGGTCTTGGCACACTTATTTCTATAATTGTTATGTGTATTTCAAGTGTCAAGGAAATCTGTGGAAAAAAATGTAGACGTGACCATTTGAAACTTGTATAGACTAGTATTTTGTTTTAGGACATTTGATTGCACCATGGTACAAACTGAAGATATGTCATGATGTTATTTATTAGGGCCACAATGGCTACATCAATTAAGTCCATCAAAAGTTATGTAATAAATATACACAACTGTGAAATTCTTGGTAATCAAAATAAAACAGAGTCTTTATTTTGTTTAATCTAAAGGACTATACTTCAGCACTAGAAGGAGTGCTATAAGTCCAAAATTCATAACCCCCTATCTTGTTTATCTATGTCCTTAAGTGCCTCGCTACTCAAACTGTGGTTCCCATACCAGCAGCACTGGCATCACCTGGGAGCTTGAAAGAAATGAAGGATTTTGGGCCGCATATCAGACCTATTAAATCTGCATTTTAACAAGATTCCCAAGAGATCTACATGCACATTGAAGTTTGAAGGAACACTGCTTAATAGATCACTTTTTCATTTTATACATGTTAGCTGTAAAATTATTTTGTCCTCTTAAACTCCCTCCCCAGAAAATTAAAAACACTAATTTAACAAAAATATAGGAATTACAACTCCCTTGTAGAGCCATCAGCAAAGACTTCTTTCCGTCTTTAGATTCATAGGATGGCCTATTTCACCCAAGCACCAAGGCAAGAGAAAAAAGAGTTAGAAGATCGCTCTTGGCCATCAGATAGTCCCTTCAGTGTCTTAGTGAGGGATCTCCCTAGAATTGGCTTATTTCACACACTTTCCTACCATTTGGAGTCTAAAAAAACTTCAAAGGAGAACCAGGTGCTCTAAGTTTAACAGGTGTTTATTACTGTAATTAATTTACCGAAAAATGGTTTCATCCCATAGCAGTCCTAAGGAGATTTTGAACACAACTGGAAGAACTAGCAGTCTATGGGCACACTTACCAAAGATCAATCTACCTTACGACTCAGGAAAGGGGGATATTCTATTACCAAAAGTTCTTGGAACCTTTTCTCACCTGTTCAAATTAACACAAAGATAGAACTGTGAGGATCTAACTTGAGGTGAATTGCATTTCCCTTGCAAGGACCTCCAAACTAGCTTGTGGTTTGGTTTTCTGTGATGTCAGGCACCGGGCAGAACTTCCACAGATAGAACATTTTAGTGGTCAAGATATGAGTTCTGATGGAGGAAGGGTAGGTGTCTAAAGACTTGGTTTCAAAGAATATGGGAAATAATTTCTCATAATTCTAGGTTATTTTTACTGGGGACAAAGTAGCAATTTGTGGTCATTCGTACTAGTTCCCAACCTATCCCTTTCCAGAAAGTACTTAGATATTTTCAGGCATTTTAAGAATCATTTGTGAAGAGGCTGTAAAGCTACATAACTACGCCAGTTGTCGGGTTAGGGCTCAGACCCCTCAAACCCATTGTACAGAGTGGGTCACCAGACCCCTCACACACCAGGCTAGGTCACCAGACCCCTCACACGCAGGTCAACGCTAGGTAATTGGGAAAGACCGTTGGAGCCATTGGCAGACAACATGAGCTGAGTCCTCAGCAATGGCAGCAGAAGCTGACAGGTCCAGCAGCTTACAGGTCTGGCGGTGGCGGCAGCCTCACGGAGGGTCTCGGGGACAGTGGCAGCAACAGCTTGCAGCAACAACCTCCAGCAGCAGTAGCAGCCTCCCCATTGCCCCCCCTCCAGGGGCACCATGGATCAGAGCCACTCATCCTTTATACTTAAGTCCATAACCCAGGACACCTGGGTGCACATGCGCGATTACATTAGACAATAACCAAGGAACACCTGGGCTCACGTGCATATTTACATCAAATGTTCAGCAAGATTCTGAACATCTGAGGGGCCTTGACCATTTTCCTATATTTTCCCAACAGAGACTCTTACTTTTTCTTTTTCTTGTTTTTTTTCCCTGCTTAGCACATACTGTGTGGCAGCATCTTCAGAGAGTAGTCTGTTAAGACAGGTACTATACATGATTCCTTAGAGTAGTGCTTCTTAAAAACTGCACTGTCAACTGTATTCAAATCACCTGGAGTGCTTGTTAAAATGCAGACATGTGGGTATCATTCCAGATCTACTAAATCAGAATACATGGGAATTGCATCTTAGGATCTACATTTTTAACAAGCTCCTTGGTAATTTTTACGCATGTAAACTACTGCTTACAGTTTAAAATCAGTTGAATTTTGGACTGTGAGAGCACTCTGGACTATATAGTATTCTACAACTATCTCCAACATTTAGATAGGGGTATGAATGAGCCTGAGGTGTCTTAGCATCTTAGGGAATCTATACCCAACCTAGATTATTTCTCCATATAGGAGTGTTAGGGGCGGGAGCAAGTATATCAGTGAATACATTGAAATGCTTCTCTGATGATTTCAGTTGTAGCTTGGTGAATCTCTAATCTAGATCCTCTCTGCCCAGTTAAAAAATGTTTCCACGACCAACTAGCTCCCAACTGTGGGATTAGAACAATCACTGCAGGAAAAAAGCGGTGTGTCAGCTAGATGATTGTAGAAACCCCTA
Source organism: Cynocephalus volans (assembly GCF_027409185.1). Taxonomy (NCBI): domain Eukaryota; kingdom Metazoa; phylum Chordata; class Mammalia; order Dermoptera; family Cynocephalidae; genus Cynocephalus; species Cynocephalus volans. The sequence goes on along the minus strand of NC_084468.1, from coordinate 94,488,224 downwards.
AAGGTTCACCTAGGCTATGTAGGGTCACACAGCATTCCAATTAGGTATCTAGTTGGGCCGTGTTTAAACTTACCTTGCAAATGATTGATCATATCTTGGGTTGTTTTAGAATTTGAAGTGCCACCAGAATTATGCTCCCATTTCTTAATTTCTGCATTAAGAAATGGTTAGGCTTAAATTTTCCATCAGGGTGAGCAGCAGACAGTTCTGGTTGAGTGTACCTGTTCACTAAGCTCTAAATTCACTGTGTTCTTGTCAAATTATTAGTGTTTCTTTTGTCCTTCTCTGGTAGAAAGGGGACATTCATATGAATCGCAGAATAAGAAAGTGGTCCAGGAAGAGAATCATTACAATATTCAATGTTTATAAGTGATTATTGATGCACATTTTAATTAAAGCACCAAAGACAATAAGCAAGTCAACCAGTAGAAACTTTAAACGTTTATAGCAAAAGAGTTCTCCTTTAATAATCTGTGTCTTATCAACATAAGTTCAGTCTTCCATTGAAATCAGAAATGACATTGCGGATTTTTGGCAGGGTTTTCCCACCGACCCATACCCCTAGTCCAGGGTCATTATCTGGATACCTACAAATTATGATCAATAATCAACAATCTCATGTTTCACTTAATGTATTTCCTGTATTTAAAAAAAAAAAAAACCCAAAGAATCAAGTTTCATTTCAAAGGAGTAAAAAAAGGAATGCTGTTCTTGGCCCAAGAACTAAATGATTTCCAACCTCATGAAAAACAGACAGCTATAGGTATATAACCAGGGGTGCTTCAAGCCCACCCCTAATAGGTACCCATCAATTCTTTTTTTCTAAAATGACTGACTTTTGCCCCTGTAAATGACTTACAATGAACTAAACTCAGAATGAGGAAAGCTTGGCTGTTGCATGACAGGAAGTGAACATACCTGAACTTTGAGTGACATGTAACCACTCTCATATTTTAACCCTTTGTTCCTTGTGCTCCAAACATCATTGATATGTTAACCAGAGATCTATTCTGAATGACTCAAGAAAAATTTTAGTCATCTCAATGAGCTACCTATTTAGCATCTGTTTGGCCAATTCATTTTGAAAGTTTTAACACAGCTTGTGCGTTCGAGTGACAAAACGGCGTATGATAGCTAGTCAGAGGTAGGAAACACAATGGTTCTTTTCAGCGTGAGCTTTGTGAAGCACACCTTCGCTGTCGGATGGAAGTGAAGTTGTCTGAACATTTATGAAGCTACATGGAGACAAGATGGATCCTTACTCTAAAGTTCGTATTGCTCCTAGCAGAGGTGGGCAGTCCTCATTATTCATTGGTTTATGAAATTGCTAAGAGCTTGTTTGCTCTGAATTTCCTCCAAGACTAGTAGGGAATAAAATCAAAGATTATCACCATTTAATAGATCAAAAATAGAGAACTTTTCAAATAAGTTGAATGATTTGCCTCAAGTTATGTAATAATCGCATGCAGGCCTACATTGAACTGAATAATATCCCATTGTATATATACCACAATTTCTTTTATCCATTCACCTGTTGATGGATACCTCAGCCGTTTCCATTTCTTGGCTATTGTGAATAATGTTGCAATGAACATGAGAGTGTAGATATTTAGGGGGTGGCGATTTCTTTCCTTTGGCCATATACCTAGAGAGGGATTTCTGGGTTATATGGTAGTTCTATTTTTAATTTCTTTAAGAAACTCTATACTATTTTCCATAATGGCTGCGACAATCTACATTCCCACCGCCAGTGTACAAGGGTTCTCTTTTCTCCACATTCTCACCAACACTTATTATTTCTTGTCTTTTCAGTAATAGACATCCTAATAGGTGTGAGATGATATCACATTGTGGTTTTGATTTGCATGTCCCTGATGATTAGTGATGTTGAGCACCTTTTCATAAAGCTGTTGACCATTTGTATTTCTTCTTTTTAGAAATATATATTCAGGTCCTTTGCCCGTATTATAATTGGGTTATTTGTCCTTTTGCTATTGAGTTGTGTGAGTTCCCTATATTTTTTGGTTATTAACCCCTTATTTTTTCTCCATCTATAGGCTGCCTTTATTTCTTTTCCTTATAATTTATCTGTTGAAAAAAAAAATCTCAGGCTATTCGATCTACAGAGTTTCCTGCAGGCTGGATTTTGCTGAGTGTATACCCTTTATGCAGTTCAACATGTTCTTCTGTCCTTGGTACTTACTGCAAATTGGCAGCTGGGTCCAAAAACTGGATCAGATTCAATCTGACAAAGCTCTAGATGATGCTGTGTTCTTTCATCAAGGGGCCTTCTATATCTGGTTTCACTCTTTGACGTAGCAGCCATTGATATTCAGTGCCTGGATCTGTTAATTCATTAGGAGTTATAAAATGTGAAATTCTAATTGTATCATTTTGTTTTTATTTGTCAGCTGTAATAATTTTATAAGGAGATACTTACCTAGTAGTACAGTTCACAAAGGAAAAGCAGATAAATGCTTGATTTTTCTCTTTCATCTACCCAGTTTTCAAAGCAACAAATTGGTGCTTGTTATATAGTAATCCCTCCTTATCTGTGGTTTTGCTTTCTGTGGCTTCAATTACTCACAGTACAGTACAATAAGATATTTTGAGAGAGAGACTACATTCACATAAGTTTTATTCCAGTATCTTGTTATAGTTGTTCTATTTCATTATTATGTTATTGTTGTTAATCTCTCACTGTGCCTAATTTATAAATTAAACTTTACCATAGGCATGCATAGGAAAAAACACAGTATGAGTATATATAGGGTTCAGTATTATCTGTGGTTTCTGGCATCCATTGGGGGTCTTGGAACACATCCCCAGAAGTATATACACACGTAGCAGCTTGCGCTCTAAGATTTCCTTACTCTGTGTTCCTCACCCATCCACTTTCATCTGAACCTTCTCTTTTCTCACCTCTGTGGTGTGGGTCCCCACGCTGGAAGACAGCCTGGTAGTTCAGTTTTAAATGCTGACAGGGGATATAATGTTTAAGTCTTTTTAAGCCTTCCCATGGGCCCCTTGCATCACCAGCAATTGGTGGGCAAACACCTGACAGTTTTAACAGTTGTTATCAAATTGACCTGCTGTGATTTCCAGCTTCATCTGTTTGGGTTTCTTCTATTCTCAAATCCATCAAATCTAGCCCCATTGTTCCCCCCTGTTTTGTCTCACACAGATGCTAAAAAGGGACAGGTCTTGTGGCTTATACTTTAGGACTCATGGGTTCACCTTGTCTCCTGGTTTTGTCATACATGTTGCTCATGGATTTTGGGCTTTGCAATCATTGAAGAGGTCTCAAAATACAAAGCCCAGGTGATACTGGAACAATCAACAAACTGTGAAACAATATAGCTTATTTCCAGGAGCCCATTTCTGAAAAATTCTAAAAACAAAAACAAACAAAACTCTCAAGTTCTCACCTGAGGCTCTTTCTAGCTTTCATGATTTTAGGGCACAAAGGACTGTAATATCATCCTGAAAGTGTCTTCCAGGCCTATCTGATAAGAAGGCGAGACCCTACAAACTTCTGATTCTATTACTAAGTCTGGTAGACACTTCTTACAGGGCCTGTTCATACAAGTCTGTAAACTGCTAACTAAGCAAAATTAAACTTAGAAAGAATCTACTCAGCCTCCAAAAATTTCTTCCCCAAAGGTGTTAAGAAGTCTTAATACAAACTTACATGAATTTCATCCCTTTTGTCTGGCCTTGTTCATTCTTTAGAGAAAGTGCTAAAAGGCAGCCAAGGAGAGGAAGAAAAAGGGACCCTCACATAATCCCTAGCCTGGATAATCAATCTCTAAATAAAGGACATTAGGCTTTAGAATATTTAATTTTAAAGCTGCACTAGACCTTGTAGGAATCAGGCAGCAACTCCTTTTCCCCAGAACATTCTAAGGATGAGAGGCCACCCTCAGAATGCCACCCTAACACAAACTGATTCCCATACACACCACTAGTCATGATTTGTTTTCTCAAACAGCAAAAGTTTATTTTATTTCACTGCTCCATCAAAATTATTTATCTCATTTATCATGCAGTTCCTGTCTAGTGTGTTTCGCCAGAACTAACATGAATGAAAATTATGTTAATGGGCCTTGGACTGGTTTTAATGTACTTCATATAATCAAGAAACTAAACAAACAGAAAGGGTTCTGAAAGGTGCTCATTCTACTAGGAAGAACCACTTGCTCTCATAAGACACGTTTTTGAGGAAAGTAACTGCCAAGGATCAAACCACGAGGAGTGCCCTTATAAAAGAACTGTTTATTGAAAGAAGAAAATAGACTGAGGGACTTATCACTGTATCCCACTCCATCAAGTACCCTAGGTTTCCATTAACTAGTAAGTGCTAGTTTCATGGAGAGAGACTGGGAAGTGATTTGGAAAAGATTTTTAACATGAAAACTAGCCAAGAGAAAAATTAAGTTTCCATTTTTGAGGAGAAGCCAGCTTGGTGAAAATCGCCTGTTGCTCAAGGAAATCAATGTCTGTATACACAGGGATGTCACTATAATGCTGGCACGGTGGTCCACTTCCAGAGCACACTGACGTAGGAAAAACCATATTATAAAGAGGTCTTTCTGCTACTTCTGAGAAATGCATATCCTAGGATTTAGTACAAGATGGACACACATTATTATAAATTTTCCTCCATAAATAGGTCTTATAGAAAAATTCCATTAAACTTCTTCAAGAACTGGAATTTTGAGGAGTACAGTTAAATAGCTTGAGATATTGCTTTGAATATTTATACTTACATGCTGATTTTTTCATAAACAACTGCAAAGAAATTCTTGAGAGCCAGGAATTGGGATAGTCTCTGGGATACAGTAACTACCAGAGGGAGAAAGAAATAAAACAAAAAACCTTAATAGCAATATCAAAATAATGCCAACACCAGATAGAATCTATATATTTGAAATGATTTTTTATTTTTTAGCTATTTTAATGATAGTATCCGATAGATTGACCAATCAAACCTATGGAATTGCACTTAGTGGTTAAAATGGCCAAAATACGTGACCTTGAAAGGATTTCAATGTGTAAAATACGTCACCCTTAGTCTTATCTCAGATTCCATCCAGGACATTGACATCCTCGTCTCTGTGCCATTGACAGGAGGTCTTTTGTGTATTTCACAGGAGAAATAGAACTGGCTTCCAAGTTTTTGTTTTTGCTTTGTTTTGTTTTTGTCTAATCTGTCTTCTACTGAGAACAAGAAGTATTTGCTTCTTTAAGAATAAGAAGGCAAAAACACAGCTGGAGGTCAACAAGCTTAGAAGAGTAGGCCCCGCATATGAGAGGCAGTGGGGCAGGTTACTGACGTATCCCTGGAGATCGCAGGTTGGCAAAGAATCTGTGAGCAAAGCAGGGGGCAAAACACATGATACAGCTTAGGTAGAGCACCCTCCAAGAAAAGCACCCTCCCTACATGGTTCAACAACAGCTAAAACCCCACAACTAGAACTTTTGTTCTTTTACTCAAACTAACCATGACTGGTCTATGGAAATAAAAATATATACCCCTGAAGAGAGGTGGCACATTAAGCTTATTATTTATTTTGTGCTTCAACTCAATATATGAGTCAAATTCTTTCATCACTGTTTGTTATAGTAAGGACTAGCTGGGGGTGGGGGTGATGCAGAGCAGGGTAAAGGTAGCAGTGGTGGGGCAGACAGAAGGGGGCAAAGGGTGAGAGGACTGCTGGGGTGGAAAGAGAAAATAAACCCTAAAAGAATGAAATAGTAGAAATCGAAGTAAAAATAGAAAAGGAAGCCCAAGTTTTAACCATACATTTTCTCCCTTAGGCATTTTACTTACAGTCAATCCTGAAGGTAGAACAAGACAATAATCCTTCCCTGCTCTAAACTATTCAAATTTAGGACAAGTAGTAGGTCTTTGAGTATGCCTCATTTTAAAATAGACATTGACCAACTGTTGTTTGTCTGGAAGAGTATAAGGAGAAAGACAAGAATCATGCAGAAGCTTTGAGGAGGCTAAGTATGTTTAGCTAGGGAAGATTTAGTAGAGGCATGATAATTAACTCGGAGTTTATGAACGGCAGGAAAGCAGATAAAGATGCACATTGACAAAACAAGTGTTGCCCTTGATAACAGAAACAGAGCCAATGAGCACAGATAGATTTGGTATTTTCTAATATTCAAAATCATCAAAAAGTAAATGCACTGCTTCACAAAAAAGTGAGGCCCTGTCACTAAGTGCATTCAAGAGTTGGCTGCTGAGTACTCATTACAGTTATTATAGAAAGGAGTTATATTTGTCAGAACTCTTAATTGCAAGTGACAAAACTAATTTGAAAGGCTTAAGGAAAGAGAAAATGAATAGGTTTAAGGTAACTCTAGATTCAGGCATAGATGGATCCAAAACTTCAAATGGTATCATCAGGAATCTCTCTCCATTGTTCAGTTCTGCCTGCCTTTTTATTGGCTTCATACTCAGGAATGTTATCCCTGAGATGGTGGCAAAGAAGGCAACATACAGCTCCAGTCTTATACTGTACCAACTCTTTCTTGATAGCATCAACAACTGCTGGAATTCACTGTAGTGTGGGTCAAGTACCTCACCTGAACCTATAAAAAAGCCACAGTCCCATTAGCCAGAAGTCACATGCTCACTCTTGCACAAATCTTGTTCGCCATAAGCATGTAGCACTCTCTCTGGCCAGGTCTGGGTCATGTGAACAGCCCTAGAGGAGAAGTTGGGGAGTAGTTCAATAATTCCTCTTTCCTAAATCATGTGGACTAAGACTTAACAAGGGAAAATCAAGGTGTTATTATTAGAAGAAGAGGGAAGAGAGTCAGGGCAAACAAAAATAGCAACTATTTTGTAACAGGTGTTCTTCATAGGATAAGAGGCAGGCCTACAAAGTTTTACAGGCTCTTACAGTTAGTATTATATTTATTTCTAAGTCAAACTTGCTAAGTCAAGAACAAGATACTCATTCTATAATTTAAAGCCAAACTTTTGACTTTTTAGATACTTATTCCTTCAGATATTCAGTAAAATCAACACACAAAGTCAATTATTCAAGTAACAGCCTGTTGCTCACCTCCATTTGTAGTATGTCTGTAGACAGAAACCAATAACTGTCTGGAAAATAAAGCCCTGAGATATAGCACTTGCCAATTTCCATGGTGTAAATAGTCCCGTAATTGTCAGTTTCAAGCAATCAACATGAGGTCGCCACACACAGGAGTTGGGAGGAGACAGAATGTGCACACTTGTCTCTCCTGAGGTGGTGCCAGACAGCTCTAGCACACTACTTGACAAGACTTAATAAATGTTCCAAGCCTGTGAAAAGTGATCTTGGATGCGGGAGTCCAGGTTTTTTCCATTTCATTTGAGGACACAGTAAAAGACTATGGATTTAAAATACAGTATAAAATATTTATATTTAGTATATCAATTTTCCTACAATGGATGCTATGAAATATATCTGTGGGTTTTTTCCAACATGATATGGAATTCCTAGTGAGGTCTTCATAAAATAGTTCTCATTATTATGGTTTGATTTGTATGAACTCGAAAAAAGACAGAGGTATTGTTACTTAGTAGCTTATTATGACACCACCTGCCCTGTTTGAAAAGCCTATATAAGACCCCTCTAACAAAACCTGGTATAAATTTCGGCAAAAAAGAACCAAATCTAATAGGAAATACAACATATAAGTCTATCATAGTTTATCAATAACTGGACTCATTTTGTAATAAATGTAAAAAAAAAACCCACAAAAACAAATATAACTGTGCATCTATGTCACATGGCAGGAACTCATCAAGAAGGGAAGAAGCCCAGAAGCTGAACAGTAGAGTCACTCTTTATAGTGCGAGAATACATTAAAGGTGCCTTTAGCAAAACTTCTTATTACCCTCCCAAACTTCTTATTTCTCTCCCAAAATGCCTCAGTTCAAACTTCAAGAATCCAATATCCCAAATAGACAATGGCAATTATTTTAAAATAACTGCTTACAATTGAACCTTTTTCAAATATTGTATAATAGAATACTTGTATACCTAAATATGTATTTCTTAGTTTGTTGACAGTATCTTGTTTGAATTTTAGAAATTAACTTTTACCTTCACCATCAGCAGGCTCAATAATTTTACTATTTTTGAATTGGGAAAAATACAATTTCAGCTCAACACTTGGAAATACTGATAGTTAACACATCACCCTTTGTCTCAGGCATTGGTCTATTTAATATAGGCCCTTTGATGCATTCACTCGACAAACAATATGGCATCAGACTGTGGCCTATAAGCCCAATAAATGGGTCCCAGTTGGTCATCCAAACAAGTAAGGCCTGAGTCAGGGGTCAGCAGCTGAAGCAAAGCCCAGAGGTTACAAAGAATGACAGGAGTGAGGGAAGCATGAGGACGGCCAGGAAGGCCAGGTACGGTATCTCTCCCTGTTCTCTGACATTGCGTGGGTTGCTTGTTCCACTTACACCATAGACAGAACAAATATACAACATTTTTTTTTAAATTAGAAATCTATTTTTTAAAGTGCGTGGATTTTTTTAAAACACATGATATAGTATCAGTAAAGCAAGTAAGAAAACCACAAACCACAGAAACTCTTATGAAAGAAGATTGATCTACTGAATTTGTCTCAAAATTCAAAACTTCTGTAGGAAAAAAATAGGTCAAAAGACAAATGACAAACTTGAATAAAAATTTTGCAATACATATTGCTTCATATAAAAAGATGTCATAAATCGGAGGGGGGAGAGAGAGAGAGAGAAAGAAAGAGAAAAGGTAGAAATAAGAAAGGCAAAAAGAAAAATAAACAAAAATGTACACAAAAAGCTTCTCATAATTTTTTATACATCACTCATAATTTAAAAATATAAACATCATTCAATATTAAAAATTAAAATTAACACAACAATGAAGTACCCCTTTTTAACCAACACATCTAAAATTAAAGCAAGCATGTCAGCAAGTGTGGGGTAAGAGATAAATTATAAAACTTCTCTGGAAGACAATTTGACAAAACATCAAAATTTAAAATGCACATATCTTTTAACTTTGGATTTGATCAGAATTCAGAATCCAGAAAATAAATGAAATAAGAATTTTGACTAATGAACAAGCAAGCCACCTAAAAATGCACACTACTGTTCCTAAATAATTGATGATGTAATTTATAAAACGAGAGAATGTGAGCTTTCTTGGACTTGCCTGATGGATAATAGGTCAACTTATAATATTTATGAGCAGAGCTAATAATAAATTCTAGTCTGATTTGTGACTTGATTGAATTGGTTTTGCCTTTGCCCTTCCCCAAACTGATCATTCTAGAGAAACCAAGGCTATTCAACACTCAGTATGTTACAATCCAGAGGAGAAAACTATGAGCAGCACTGTGCCAGGGACCAGGGAGGAGAGAGGAAGTGTGAGGCAGAGTAACACAGAAATCAAATGCTATGTGAATGCCTGGGCAGAAATGGCTTCACAGAAGAGTAATACCTGAAGTGGGCCTTGAACAACAGGAAGTCAATGAAGAGCTGCAGAGGACTAGAAAGACCATTACAAGGAGAGGGAAGAGCAAGGCCAGGAGTCAGAAATGGGTAGGAAAATCTGAAACTTGAAGACAAATCTAGAAGATATTAGAACAGGAGCAATAAGATTCTTGGCTCTTACCTATAGCCATCAATAGACCAAGCAATACAGATCCCTTGGGTTTCAAGATGTCCTACATTGGTTTGTCTCAAACTTTTTACATTCATGAGTCTTCCTCAAAAGTTTTGCCATATTGGCCTATAGGCATATTTACTCTAAATTTTTCCTTGAAGTCTACTCCTTTTTTCTTCAGTCTCATTTTAAGGAAAAATATTGATGAAATAACAGGTTTGGTATGCTAGAAATAGTCTTCTAATACACGTTAAAATAAATAGCTAATAAAGCTCATAGTATACCACCTGATATACTGTGAACCAACAAGGGATACATATCCCACTGTGAGAAATGCTGCTCCTCAGAGATAGGGACTCAAACTGAGCACCATGAAAGCTGTCACTTGTTTATGTTTGTGCCACATATGACAACATAGACCAAACATAAAGTGCAAAATTGGGGATACTGGATGAAATCTTTAAACTGTGTTGAAGCATAAATTAACTTTCTGCAGTAGAATGAGAAACTAACATTTTTTTGAGTAACTATTGTGTGCAGCCTGTGTGCTAGTTACATAAAATGTCTTATGAATGGACATGGAATTTACACAAAATCAAATAATGTAACCAAACAAGTAAGCTCCTAATGCAAATAACTTCATATTCCAAAACCCTAACAACCTAATATTAAATATCATTTCAAAGTAGTTTTGGCTCAGTTTTGACTTCCAACCTTTGAGGAAGATTGTTGGATCCCACTTAAAAGGATGACTATCCTCTCAGGGGGAAGACCACAATACCACAAGAAACATGAAAAAAAAAATACAACCATCAATTATCTTACAACATTCACTGAAGATGGGAGAGGTTTCATAATAGTGTGGCAGCTGGTTGGAGTCATGGCATGGTTTTTCCTTTATCTGTTTATTTGCTTAAGGTACATACTCATGTCTCCCACTAGCATAGTTTCCTGGGTGACCAAGGAAGATTTTTAACTTGGATTATAATTGTGTTAGTATGGACTGCTTTTCACGAAAAACTAAATGACTTAACTTCCTCTGGTCACAGAAAAGAATCAAGGAATTGTTGTTACCTTCTCTCCTGGTTAAATAGCCTGTGGCTTTGGGGATTTGGGCAAAGTCTGTTTCTATTTCCCTGTTTACCCCTAAACCATAACATAAACCCTCTTCTTCGCGCAGCCAGTGAGGGTGAAGTGGGACAGGGCAGAAAGTTCTGGGGTACTTGAAGAGAACAACCAAAATGATTAAATGTTTGGGAAACAGTTCTCACAAAACTGACTATATTCCTAAGGGATAGGAATGGTTATTGACAGGCAGATGACAAGGATCTGTCAGCCATATCCATACAAGTGAAGCAACGTTGACCTTGACAGGAGCTGTTGCATGTGAGCTGTAATTCTCTGATTTCTTTCTGGAATGTTTGCAGTATATGAGCATCAGGGCAGCAGTTTAGGTGCATAGACTCTGGAGGCAGACTGCAGCACTAATATTCACATGACCTTGGGCTCTCTGAGCCTCGGTTTCCTTGCCTGTAAAATAAGAACAATGATAGTGCCCACCTCACTAAGATTTTGTGAGAATTAAATTTGTTACTTCAGTTGGCCCTCCATATCTGCAGTTTCCACATCTACTGATTCAACCACCTGCGAAAATACTCGGAAAAAACAAAAACAAAGACAAAAAAATCACAACAGTAAAAAAAAATTAAAAATACAGCATAATAACTACTTACATAGCGTTTACATTGTATTAGGTGTTATAAGTAATCTAGAGATGATTTAAAGTATGGGAGTATGTACATATGTTATATTCAAATACTATACCATTTTTTATAAGGGACTTGATCACCTGCAAATTTTGGTATCTGGAGGGGTCCTGGAAGCAAACTTTTGTGGATACTGAAGGACTACTGTGTATATAAAATGCTTGAGCTTACTACTCCTGGCACAAAGTAAATGCTATGTGTTTGGTATTGTTATTGTTTTGTTAGTATTACATTAACTGTAAGCACTTTATCCCTATTTCCATTAAGAATAAGAAGTTTGGGGATTAAATTAAAGTGCATGAAATTGAGGTGAGATGTGGAGTAGAATGAAATTTGATATTAAGGGGGACTGGGAATTTTATCCCTCAGGGTTGTTTTGGCTATTTTTGTTTGTTGTTGTTTAAGACAATGTTTTCTGGATTGGTGTGAACATAGTCCTTCCAAGAGGGTAAGGTGGATACAAGATGAACCACTGAGTTTTTTGCAGCCAGTTCATTTGGTAGTAACAATGTGACCACACCAGTTCTGGATAGAGAAATTTTTCCTAAATACAACTCACAAGAAACATCTCCTGTTAAAGTTAATGTTGTTTATTTGCATGCATAAGGCCAACAGATCCTTGCCATCTACCCGTCAATTGACATGTGTGATGGAATCTTTTCCTGTGGTTGGAGGGGGGGATATGTCTGAGTCCAAACTTTACAAAGTATGTGAGCAAGCTCTGTGTGTCTCTGCAGTCCATGTCAGCCAATAAAACTACATCCTTACTTCTCCCTTTTCTTGAAGGCACTTAATGAGTTATATATTCATTGTTTTAAAAAGCACACTTGAGCAACAACACAACTTGTGGGCAGAAAAAAGAACTGCTGAGGCTGGGTTCTGATGCCATAAAAACTTGGTGATAGGAAGTAACCTCAAACACTGTTGAAATCTTCTGAACAAAGTGGGAGTCTGCCTGTGCTGAAAGACTGCAGGATCCTATCTGAGGGGAGCCACTTAGTCGTAGACAGATGTGGCTCAGTGAGTGTTTAAATCCTTTAGATCCTTGACATTTGCAGATTCATCTACTCACAGCAGACCATTGGGGAGAAACCTCAGTGGCCTATGCCCATTTAATCATTTGTAATTCTGCTGCAAGGCTGGAGTTCACACTGTGAGAGACCATATAGTTAGTGATGGAACATGGTAGACTACTGTAGGGCAGTCCAACATATTGTCAAAATTGGGAAAACACTTATTGTACATACTGGGACAACTTTTAAATGTAAAAATGGACTGCTGTGAATAATTACAAGAGGAAAACAAGCAAAAATTCAGTTTTTCCCAGGCAAATAGAAACTTGGTTACCCTACCTGCCTTAGTCTATTTTGTGTTGCTATAACAGAATACGACAGACTGGGTAACTTATAAACAATCCAAGTTTATTTGGTTCATGGATCTGGAAGCTGGAAAGTCCAAGACAGAGGGGCTACATCTGATGAAGGCCTTCTCAATGTGTCATAACACAGTGAAAGGCATCACACGGCAAGAGAGCATGCAAGAGAGGGAAGAGAGTTGAACTCATTCTTTATAAGGACACCACTCCCATGATAATGGCATTAATCCATTCATGAGGACAGAATCCTCATAACCTAATCATCTTGTAAAGGTCCCACCTCTCAACACTATTGCATCGGGGATTAAGTGTTCAGTACATGAATTTTGGGGGACACGTTCAACCACAGCATGACCCAGTGTCCAGCTTTAGGATCCTCTATTAAGTGTAAGCCTATCTCTGATGAATTACTTTTTAAAAAACTTTATTTATTTATTTATTTATTTATTTATTTATTTATTTATTTAAAGAGCACCAAAGTAAGAAATAAAATTTTGATTGTTTGGGTAACTTATGTGAAGGGTGATAGAAAATATATAGTTATAGGGAAGCCAGAGGGCTATAAAAACATTTCTATTTTTGGAGATTCATCAAAATCTTGCCCTAGAACCTTTATGAGATTCCCAAGATTTTACTGTATTATCACACAAAGCATAAATCTGAAGACTGTATATCCTAACCTTATTTCTATCAAATTGTGCCAGGGCACTTAAATATCAAGATGACCACCTGAGCTCAACTCCAAACAACAGTATCAGTGATTGTTATTTTTCTGATAACTAAAATAAATGGTCAACTGGGTCACTGGTGATATTGATTTCTTGCAAGGTATTAATTGTTAGATGAAATTAATTATTTGACTTGGAAAATTTTGGAATCAGGAGCATCATGTAAAAACAGCCCTACTAAGGCTTCTGGGTAAGAGGAAATAGGTAAATAATTAACATGTGCCATACACTCAGTGTATATGCCAGGTTCTGGGCTAGACTCCTTATATGTATGCTCTGATTTAATCTTATAACTCTGTGAAGGAGACAGTATCCTCATTTAGCAGCTTGAGAAATCAGTCGTATAACTTGCTCAAGCAAAGTCATTTGTATTTTTAGTAAATGTTTTTATATAATCATGCAAGAGGCATGCTTAAAGTTGGCAGCAGAAAAGTAACTTTCATCTTCTGTTCACCTGGGAAGGTGAAGAGATATTAATTCTTTGTTGCCCCCAAGAAACCACTACCCTTCAATCTATCATGTACTGACAGACTTCTAGAGACTAATTAGACTAAGATTGGTGCCTTCCTACAAACTAGCCTGTCGATTTGTTGGCCATTATTTTGTTGCTCTGTGAAATTGCCAGGAGACCTGGAGGAATTCTGGAGCCTAAGTGACATAAACAGGGCAGTGGTTTACAAATATTTTACTAAACATCATAAAAAAAGCCCTGTTTTGAGTAATCTCTTTCCTAATCTTCAATTAAACATCTGCGTTTAAAGAGTCATTAAAATGAAGAGGAAGAAATTGGCATTAAGGGGTGTAATGGAAAGAGATAGTATTACAAATCCAGCCAAGAAGTAACTGAAAAGCATTTTGTTACAAATGCTATGATAAAGAAGTGTAGAGAACACCAGTCTGTTAAAAAAAACTAGCCACCATCTGCAGCGTGTGACTTTCAGTTGAACTTGCTTTAGGTTAGAAGGTGAACAGACTGAGGTTTATGCTGTAGTAATTACCTCTAATTATCATTTTGGAATTTTTTAACATAAAAGGAAATAGGTTGTAGTTATGCTGCAATAATCCACTTATGTACAGTTTTTGTTAATTCTGCCTATGAAGGAAGATGGGAGGGTGAAAGGAAGTATATTCTCTAATCAAAGCTTTAAATAAAAATGTGTTTCATGTCACCACAAGTCGAGTAAATAAAATAATCCAGGATTTTTAATGCATACATGAAACATTAGAAGTCTGGCACTGGCAGATTTCAAAAGTAAGAGAACAACTAAAGTAACCTAGCAAAGGTCGCCTGGACCTGTGTGTCCAGCTGGGAAACGTGTCCAAAGATTAAAAAAATGTTTTGAATGACTTTCTCCAGCATACCTTCGCTTCGGAAACTGCTTTGGTAGAAATTGCCTTCCCACTCCTCCCATGCTCCCCTCATCCCACCCCTCAAACTCTCACTCATCATTCAAGATACATCTCATGTGTCACCTCTGCTGTGCAGCCTTCCCCTGAGCCCCAAGGCAAAGGTTTGTGATCTCTTAGCAGGCTCCTTTAGCCCTTGTACAGAAATACCTTTCCCGTGGCTCATCGCACATGGCGTCAGCATTCGAGAGTGGTCTCCTCCAGTACGTCACTCCAGGGCTGATATTAGTGACCTGAAGGACTAGACACAGGACCTCTTTCTCATTTAATACCCAAGAAAATGACATGCACACTCAGTGGAAGGCTCTCGTTCAGTACAGGGCAAAGAAGTAGCTCGCAAGCGTCTACTCATGTGTGTGTTGTCCGCTAGGCTGTGGATTCCTTGAGCTCAGGTAATGAGGCCTTACTGGTCTTTTGTAATCCGTGTTTATGTAATACAGATTATATGTGCCTCATACATAAATGTATATTCATTCAATAAACTGCAATAAAGAAGAGTAACTATTCTTCTTTTCTAGAAACGTCATTTCCCAAGTTTTTGTTTTCTAGGATCCATCTTGATTTTAAAACATATTTTGACTATAATTGAGACAGTCTCAAATTTGCAAAGGAATCCAAATTTACATCTCCAGCCTTGAGCTGCAGATACATATATACAATTTCCAATCTCATTCTCCACTTGCAAATCTAATAGGCATTTCAAGACTGTCATGTCCAAAACTGAACCATGGATTTTACCCTCACCCCATCCCCAAAAGTGATCTTTTCTGACTCTTCCCATCTCAGTATCTCCAATCCCAAATCTGACCACCACCACCACCATTATCCCAGCCATCATCTCCTCCCCCAAATGACTTCCATCTAGTCTCCCTGTTCCCATTCTTGTCCCCCCACACACATGCTATGATGGGAATAGCTCTAGTGCTCTTCTTAAAATATTAAGATCATGCTATCCCTGAACTCAAATGTCTTCAGTGGTTTTTCAAGATATTTAAAACAAAATCCAAACTGCTTCTTAGGGGCCTCCAGCATTCAGTATGGTCTGTGCCCTAATGACCTCTCTGATCTCATTTCTTACCTCTCTCCACTATACTCATGGGACCCCCACGCTTTTCTTCTGTTCCAGGAATCTGCCAGGTTTTGTCCTCTTATGACCTTGCATTCATTCTTCCCCTTGCCTGTAAGACACTGCCAGGTCTTCTCCTGGCTGGCTCCATCTGGTCATCCCAGTTTCAACCTAAAAGTTCTTAGAGAAGTCCTCCTCGACCAACCCTCTAAGGCAGATCTCCAAGGGCTCTCTGGGGCATCCCCTATCTTGTTTGCTTTGAAAATTATTTTGTTCATTGTCTATCTCCCCCACCAGAATGCAAACTCCATGAGAGCAGGGACCTTGCCTATCTCATTCCCTGCCGAATCCCCAGCTCCTACAACAGGAGAGGTACTCACTTGTGGAAAGAAAGGGCAGGAATCCTGAAACAAAACAAAAATTCTGTTGATCAGAAATTGAATTTTAGTACAGTCACCAGGAAGTGGCTGTTCTGTAGACACATGATGCTTTGTTGTGAGCTGCAGGAACATGCAAGGACTACACACAAAGAACAATCTAGTGACAAATGTGCCACAGTTTGCTTTGTGATTTCCCTAACATGAAAGTTTGTCAGTGTGTTGCTAGAACAGATGTCAACCAAATTGCCTATAGGACCAATTCAGCTCTGTTGGACATGTGGTCTGCTCAAAAGAGAATGGGGAAGACTCTCACCTCATAGAATGAATTCTCATGACTGAAAAGACTGTAGCAAACCCAAAACATGCTGTACCAAAAAAATGGCCCAATCATTCCATACAATGGAAAGAGGCTGAAGACTATCAATTACAAATCTTGATCCTATCTTGACCCAAATCCTTGTCACTGTGACTAATTAGTTCCCACTCCAGATGCATGTATTTGCCTTTGTTTTCCCTAACTATGACCTTCTGATACTGAACTCACACCCTCACCGCCCCCCTCCCTTGGCACCTTGCTAAGATTGTGTCTATATATACGAAATAAAAGACCTCGAAGGCTACCCCACAATAAATTCTACCACTTTTGGCCATTTTACTGGCCAATATGAAATATAATCTGTGTGAAGAATATGTGACAACTGCTCATCATTATAGAATTATCAGAGCTACCAGCATGGTACTAAGCATGGGGAGGTCAATGTGGTTGGAACTCCCTACAGATTCATCCAGGCTTCTCTGTACTCTTAGACCTAGATGAGAACCTAGAAGACTCACTACTCTCTCCTCACTACTCTCTCCCTCCATTGCCACCCATCTCATCTAGAGATACCTCATTTTTTGCTTTCTAGTCATTTCTTGGAGAATGAAGGAGGAAAAGTAGAAGTCCTTAGCTTGCTTCTGGTTTAGTTCTTACTTTTATGTGGTATGGAGGAAGCTCATGGGCTTTGGAATCATGCATGTTTTCCTTCTAATACTAGTATCCTTGTTGCATGACCTTGGCAAATTAGTGAACTTCTATGGTCCATGATTTCCTCTGATGTTTAATATCCCTGTTTTAGGTCATTTTGTGATCAATAAGTACCAGTTTGGCTATCACCTATCACAAGCAGAAATGCTATATGCCTCCAGAAATATCTCTCTGTGATGTTTCTTATGTTATTCAGCATACCTGCTAGTGACAGGTGCTATTATGGAAAGAGGGCCACCTCCAGGTTCTGTGATGAGGTTAGTGGAGAAGAGGAACAGAGGGCTACCCCATTTCTTCAGTGGCTGTGAGTGAAATGAAGGATACCCAAAAAAGCTGGGTTTTGAAATGAGGTGTTCAGGAATTCAAGTTCTCTAATCAAAAATACCAGATTTTGCTGTTTATCGGCTGTGTGGTATCAGGTGACTAACAACATTCTAGCCTCAATTTCTGAAAAAGAAAGAAAAATACAACACAGACCTAAAAGGCTGCTGAGAGGATTAAATTAGGTAATAAATGTGAAGGAATTAGCCTACTTCCTGGTATATGTCAAGTGTGTCAATAAATCTTAGGTTTTACTTTGGCAGTATGGAGAATTTGAGTTTCCAGATGCCATTTACTGATTAATGGTAATTAGCAGCATCTTTACTTATACTCATTACTTGATGACTTTGTTGGGAGGGTTTGGGTAAGGAAGTCGCAGGCTCTCCCTGCCATGTACTTCTGATGTTCTTGGAGGGGCTGGAAGAGGGAGAGAATGTGCCAGCAGAGACATTATTCCACAGAGCTAATTACCTGGGAGTCTAATGCACAGGTGCTCTGGCATGGGCAGTATATGAAAAAATGACAGAAATGCCCACTTTATAAGATAATTGAGAGAATTAAGTGCGATAAATTACATGAAAACCTAGAGCCCAAGAATTAATTTTCCTTTCGTCTTTCCTTTGCATGGTTTGAAAAATGTTTGAAGTCTTTATTTAGTAACCTACAATAAATTTTTTTTACCCAAAATCTAAAAAGAGATTGTTTCTTTCCATGATTAATTCTTGGGATGCTATGTGTTTATTAAACATTTTTTCTTAATAATCTGCCTTTCCTTTTTCACCCTTTGATCCTTTCTTTTCCTTGCAGTCCTTCCATTTCTCACATCCCTTTAATTTACATTTTGTTGCAGAATCCTGGTACAAGAGCTTTATTGTGGCACCACTCATAGAATGATTTTTTTTAAATAGCCAGTTTCTATAGAAGAAAGTAGAATCTTAGCAGCTTGCACCCTGCCACACTCTGATGGATACTCTTTCTCTGAATTTAAAAAAAAAAAATGCTCTTTTGGTATTCTATGCAAATGATCTTTGACTATAAGTTGGAAATACACTCAGCTGCCTCCTCAAGCACAGATGTCTTTTCAATGTCAGAATTCTTAAAAGTTCTTGAATAAAAATTCACTTCCCTCTAGAGTTGTATTTGATGTATTTTTAATATTGCTATTTTCCTTTTATTGTGAGGTGCATTCTAATTGTGTTTGTTTGTAGTTTATAATAAAAAGGAACCAAGGGAAAAATTAGTAAGGGTCTATTGAAAGAGTTAAATCATTTCCCTACAGCTTCCCTAAGCGGAACTGATAGTCTTAGTCTGACTTAGAGAGCTGCAATAGAAAGGCTGCCAACATCTGTTTTGGTCAGAGTCAGATAAAAGAGACTAATTCATAGTGGGAATAACCCATGTATGGCATTCTGTACTCCATCACCCTTTTCATAAAAAAACACGCCTGATATAGATAGACAGATATATTCCTACCTAACTTTTCCACAGTGGAAGTAAAAGAAAGGTGAAAAGGCTGGAAAGAGTTACTATTGATTTAGTGACCTAGAATGAAGCCAGGAAGCACAGCACGCCAACATCACCACTGCCACATTGCAGGCGCTGGGTCTCAGCCATTTGACAGAACTGTTCTTAAATTTTTTTAAAACAGAAGTGACAATAACTTTTCAGATACTTGTAGAAACACAGGTCAGGGCTAACATAAACAACTGAAACACAAGAATAATGTAAAAGCCTTATTTTATCCATTAGTTTCAACCTCCATTAAAACTGATTCAAAAACTGCGAATGTGTAGCCAAATGAACTGATTTGAGACCTACTCCTTTTATTATTGGTAAAGATGTTAACAGTTAGGCAAGAGAAGTAGTAAGCTATCTGATAACTGATGAAATCAGTAAGCCACACCGAGATAATCAGGATATGTGTGCATCGAGAGCTCAACACCAGAAAAAAATGTTTTGCGTTTGGCAGGAGTGTGGCAGTGGAGGTGGGGGCAGGGAGATTTGGTTTCATTGGTTGGTTGATCAGTTGGTTGGTTGGAAATGAAGATTGTCAGTTTCATTTCATACTCAAGGATGCACAAAAAGTCCCCGACACCCAGGGTCATTAAGAAACTTGTTTAGCTCTGAATTACTTAAGACAAGTAGCTCAGGCTTAAAATAAATTTGATTTTTTGACACTAATCTTGGCATGATTGAAACAGTGCTGTGATAGGAAGAGGGTTTTTTGACATCCTTTTAACAATGAGCAAGAAAATCTTGAGTCAAAGCAGCCAACAGATGAACTACTTGCCACAGTTTTGACCTTGAGAACGTATGATTCCTGAGACAAGAAAAGCTCCACCTCTGGAAGTGGATGGGACGGGAGCTCTTGTTCCTCTTGAGGTTTGAATTCTGTTCTTCTACTTAAAAATTAAGCACAAGCTCTCTGTGATTAGCCTGCTCTTTTGCTCTTCTACCTCTTTCCTTCTTTCTTTTCCTCCTTGTGATCTTTCTTACTCTTCCTTTCTCTTCCATTGCCTTGGAAATTGGTCACAGTCTGGGTGGGGAATACGTCTTACACCTGAATATTAAAATGCAAGCTCATAAGAGGCTGAGGCTGCACAATGAGGACACAGATGGTGCTCAAAAAACACTTCTATTTAAATAGAATAAAGCCATGACCACACCCAAGGCCCAGCACTGAGGAAGTAGCTGTGTCTGAGGGAAAGCAGCTCCTGCCACAGGGTGGGTCAGGCTGAAAACATTTGCTTATGAGCAACTGTCTTGTTAAATAACAACTGTCATCTTTGATATTCAGAACACAGTACAAATGTTTTATTTCTGAACTCTTTAAACATCTTAGAGCCTTAATTAACCAGAACCCAACAAAATGGAACAGTACCATTACCACCCCCTAAAATAATTTGAAACTTTTTTGGCCTTCCACATTTATGAGAAAGATTTAAACTTTAAGTAATTCACGAAGACCACAGGTATAATCAATAAAAATGTCTTACGTAATCAATAAAAATGTCAATGCATGAAGTAAAAATATAATCAATGAAAAGGTCTCCATGTATCCCTAAGGCAGTACATGTTTAGGTCAATCTCTTAAATCTTCTCCAGGCACAGCAAATAATACTGAATATACAATGATCACTCCTATTCAGAATCTCAATCCTGAAGCAGAACGGAGTTATAAGGGGAGATATATTGTTATGTTCTCTGTTCTTACTAAAGCAAAAAAAAAAAAAAAAAAAAAACTGCTACTGCCCTTCAGAAAGATTTTCAACAAGAGAGAATATTCTTTTTTTCTTTGCATTCCAGATAATTGAATTTCTTTTTTCATCTGCCAAAGAATGTCAGTGCTCTGATCCTTGTAAGAAATCTGGGAGTAGTAGCCTGGAATTATTTATGATTTATGCCTACTGCCTTAAAGAATTTCAGGCCTGGGATTCAAAGAAATGATATGACCAATATGCTAGACTCTGCCCTTGACTTTTTGACCAAAGACGTGTGCTTCACTTACTGTAACTGTAAAACAAAAGGCAAAGAGTCATAGCATGACAGAGTTAGAAGGAACCTTTACTACTGGAAACTGTAGATCATTTATAGAAAACCAAGTTCCAGAGAAGTTAAATAATTTGTCCAAGGTCAAAGAGTTCAGTAGTAATAGAAGTGAGAGCTGAACCAGGTCCCCTGACTCCACATCTTTTCCCGCTGGTCCAGACAGTCTTCCCTCTGTGCAGGAGGCATTAGGAGAATACTGCTGTGAGGGTAAGACCACTTTGTAAAGTCTGAGAATGTTTGAACATGCCCTGAAAGTAAAAAATATTAAGTTTAATTTTTCTCCAAGCACCATATTCCACCCTGATACTTAGGCCTAAGGGGTACCACAAATGGGTCACAAGCTGACATCTCAGCAACAATGTGGCCACCACCATGTTCCTTCTTTCCCCGCCACTGCCCTTGGCCACTGATCAAATGGTGTCCAAGGAGCCCCTGCCTTTTGCCAGGCACTATTAGGCTAGCAGACTGCCCTCCCTGGATGGTGCGGAGATGCAGGTGGTGGGATGTAGAGTCTGGCTCACATGTTGCGGCCAGAGCTGGTGACATTAACAGATCGCAGAACATTAAGCTGGGGGGTGGGGTTGCATAAAAGAGAAGGAGGTGCAACACACTGTCAAACTGAAAAGGGTCTGAAGCATGTACTGGGAAATGGAATATTCCTCCATGGGTTCAGAGTCCTAAAGAAAAAGAATGCCAAGGGAAAGTAGTCCAGGTAAATAACTAGAATTTTTCTTCACACATAATTTTTTGGTGAATCAGGCCCACATTTAGGGCCTGGGGAGGGATAAATAGAAAGACTGCCTGTTTCCTCTTCTCTTCAGGCAAAGCTGTAAGTTCATTTTGTGGGACATCTCAAGAGCCATCTCAAGCAGGCCAAGTATCTTTCTCCCTTATTTGTGCTATAGTATCTAATACAGGAGAGACTCTGGCTCTGGGGAAACAAAAGCAAATTGCAAGCAGGATTGGAAACTCAAATTTATCTGTGGGCAGTAGTGTGCTAGTAAAACTTTAACAATTAGCTCTCTGGGGGGAAAAGGTATGCATAAATATGTGCAAACATTTAATATGAATTTTGCTGATATAAAGGATGTATAGCTATAATTTATACATATAATAAAATATATAAAACTGCATTGTAAATTCTATTTCATAAATAGATTTCCCACAGAATGTATTCCTTGATTTTTATCTAATTGTTGTGCCCTTAGCCAACCTATGTTGGTAATTAGCAAGTATAAATCCCATAAATTATATAAATTTAACCGTAAATTAACAAGTATAAATCCCACATAAATCTTGGTTAATATTTTCATTTACGTTAAGGAGAAATAAACAACAAAGACATACATCAGTGTAACACTTGTTCATTGATGACATTAGCAACTTCTTTGCTGAATCAGATAATAGTTTTTGAATACTTGAAGACTATTTCCTCAATTCTGGGGCTATATTCAGAATGCAATAACTAGAGGCATAACACATGTTTAAATTTAATATGCATTATTAACATTTTCTCGACCACTTTCCTCAGCCTAAATAATCAACAAAATGATAAGTCAATGTCCTGATATGTAGTGAATTTCTGTAATGTAACTACTCCCACCATGCTGATTTCAAACTCCCATTGTGATGCCACCGAATGTGGCGTTGTGAAGAGATACACCATAGCATACCATTATCTCATACTATATGTCCACCCAACAGGTATGATAGAGGTAAACAACCTCAAGAACATAGATCATAATAAAATGCAGTAAAATAATTAGGAAGTGATGAGTTTGGGCCATTTTTTACCTTTGTATTTAATGCAACTTATATAACTGTGAGTTCATATAATTTAATTTTTGATAGTGACTGTGTGTAACAATGGGCTTACAAAATCCCGGAAAACTTCACAGTCGGCTCTCCTAAGCTGGTACAAGCTGGTTCCAGCACTCCACTGGGGGGAAAAGACATTCTTTTGAAAATGAGTAGCAGGAAAAAGATTACACTTTCAGAAGATATATATTCATATTAATTCATAAAGCCATTGATGTAAAAAATGACCTTTCAAAAACCTTGTTCACTTGGTAGATTTGGCATTTCTGTCATATGTGTGGGGTTAGAGCCCCCCTACTTCCCCCACAGCTTTTAACCATCTCACCAACTCTCCCGCAGACACCCACTGCACAGAGGGATTCATTCAACACACCTCATGAGAGCTTCACCTTGTCCTATCCAAAATAACTCTTTCTGGAGCCAATTTTTTAGTGTAATTTATTCCAAACCTTTGATGGGGAAACTTGTACTCTTGAAGCTGCTCAGATGTGCAGCCAGCGGGGAGCTCCTGGGCCACATTGGCTTCTACAGCTACAGATGCTGTGGCCAACCCCGACATCCAGGGACACCACGTGGATTCATAACATTCCTTGAGGGATAGTGGATCCATAGCCTATAAATGAATGCATTATGCTTATCCACGTACATGTTTTTCATCTGTGACAGGTATTTTATGGATTGGAGACTTCATTTAAATGTTGCATAAGGCTCCTTTAATAAATAAAGTGAATATTCAATGTAATTGAAACAAGAAAGACTGCCTTTGTTTTGGCATAACTGATTGAAAAATAAGAGAACTCATCACAACTAAGAATTGATCATCAAAAAGATCAGTAACACTGGAAGGTATGATCATATGTCTATCATAGTTTAATCATAATGAATGAAGTATAGACAATATAAGTATAGACAAATTGCCTTTTTATATGGCCATCTTGAACTCCTCAGACATAAGAAGCTAGAGAATGTACCATTTGGTCAAATTACAGATTTGGATGAGCTAAAAACAAAATCAGAATGAATCAATAAAAAAAATGATAAGTTACGAAATACTTTTTAAGAAATTAAGTTGCAATACTTTGCAGCACAAGACATAACTGAAATTGCTATCCACATTATCAAGCAGAACTCTTGCTTAGACAGCCTTAATGTGTGGGAGATTTTGTGAAATAGGGAATCTGTAACCTTGTCTTAAAGAGTTCATGCCTGTAGCATTTAGCACAATGCCTAGCATACAGTAAACACTCAAGAGGAGTTACTAGAATTAATGAATTAATAAATGCCTTAATGATTAAAGATGATTTATTAACATTTTTAAAGTTTCTTCTGTTATGTAGACTAAAAATATGTTTGTAATTTCATTTATGACACTAATTTTTAAAATAAACATTTTTTCTATTACCATTAAAATTTAGGCCTTCACTTAAATTATAATATTCTGAATTATGGGAGTCAATAGTTGAAAAGTTATAGTGCAGGGCCAGCCCGTGGCTCACTTGGGAGAGTGTGGTACTGATAACACCAAGGCCACAGGTTCAGATCCTATATAGGGATGGCCGGTTGGCTCACTGGCTGAGTGTGGTGCTGACAACACCAAGCCAAGGGCTGAGATCCCCTTACCGGTCATCTTTTAAGAAAAAGAAAAAAGAAAAGAAAAGTTATAGTGCTCCTCTGTTGTTTTTTCCTACCCAGGATTATTTCCCTTTTTACCATTAACAGCACGCTGATTTTCCCCTGGAAGCCATCTCTCCCCTTCTCACAGTTCGTGAGGACAGGCTAAAGCCAACTGCACCCCCAGTCCAGAGATGGCACATGATCCAGGCCTGGCCAGCAGGGTTGTCTGCAGTGACTGACTCAGCAATGGACATATGACCTATTTTGAACCAATAAAATACACTTTTGCTGGACCTGTTATGAGAGAGGTGCTCTCTTGAGGCTAATCTGGTAGGGTATAAGCCAGTATTGATGGTAGTCACACAAAGCTCGGGGATAGAGCCAGACCGGGCTGAGGCCAGTGCAGGACAATGCGCCCTAGCGCTAGGGAAAGACAGACTCTTGATGAACGGCATTATCTGTGTATCTGCTCAGTGACCAAAGGCTGCTTTACACTTGGAGTTTGAAATTTCATAAGCAAGTACTTTAGTGGAGTTTCTGTCACTAACAACCAAATGAGTGTATTCTGTAAGTTTGTTCTATGCTTATTTTCACAGCCTGTTCTCCTTAATCATAGTTTAAATCCCTATGAAAGTACATAGGTTTATTCTGCTGACAAAATGCATAATTTAAAATCCTGCTAACCATTCCAAACATTTTAATTACGCACTCCAGTGATTGAGAACTTATGATAATTTAATCTGAGAGCTAAGTTTTGAGAAAACCTATGAAGAAAGGGTTTTTCTGTGTATTTTGATGGCCCAAAGAAGCGAAGACAGGTATCTTGCTTTCAGAAAGTGACACAAATCTTGGAAGACTATGATTCAGAAAGTCCTTTCTCTATATAGGGCCTTGTGTGCTGGTTAAATAATATTAATCACTGCCAAAGGATAAGGGATCCAAGGGACCTAGACATTAGGGCGGCAAAAAGTACACAGATTCACAAAGTGAAAAGCAGAATGTCATTGTGTTGAAATTCCTCACAAAATGCCTCACAAAAGTCTTCTCTTCACAGGGGAGCTATGAACATAAAGAAAACAATTCTGAATCAATTTATCATCGCAAAAACAGTACCATAAAACCAAAAGGATGTGGAAGGGAATGGAGCCCTGATCCTGGTGTGATTTCTCACTCCTGGTCTTAACATCTGTGTGACTAAATGTGTCTCCATCTAGAAAAGGAGGATCATATTTTCTTCTTCATGAGATCCATGAGGCAGTCAACTTCAAGTACTCTAAGAGCTTTATAAATGAGCCATCAACTATCATTTTCATCAATATATTATTAATATTGCTATATTTATTGATAGAGTTCACATACTTAAAAGAAGGTCTGGTAAGGTAAGCAGTTAGTATACAGCGGATTTTATCCACAAATCGCCTTTCTGTATACCTGTGTCAGACTTACACAAGTCTAACTACCTTGTAACAAGATGATAAATAGCAGAGGTGCTCCTCTTTTGAACCGTACTTAACTTTGGGTGGCATAGTCAACCTTGCTTTTCTGTGCAAGGCAGTATTCTAAACACGGTCAGAGTTACAAAGGTGTGTAAGACAGTCTCTACTTTCTAGACATACACAGGCCAGCTGTGTAGCCAGATGTATCTCACACCAGCCACAGCACGAGTGCTAGAACTGATGGGCAAGCAAGAAGTGGTTAAATCTAGTTAGCCTTCACAAAAAAAGGGTCATTTCACCATATTTCCAAAAATGGCTTGGTTTTTAACAGGTGCTATGAAAAAGGCCTCACAAGGAAAAGAAAAAATATATGGAAAGGCATTGAGCAGGGAAATTGCATAAGGATTCATTAAAGGGTAGAGCAGAAGAATAAACTATGAATGAAAGTATTGTCAGATTGGAGAGGGCTTTGAACACATAGCTAAGAAGTTGCGTTTTATTCTATAGGCAATGATGAGTTATTACATATTTTTAAATAGAGCTATAAAATCCAAGCTAAAATCTAGAAAAAAAAAAATCAAACATCGGTATGAAGAATTCTTGAATAAGAGAAAGTTTGTTGACAGGGAGAAAAAGTAGGGAGCTACTGTGATTTATTCAGATAAGGGAATTTTAGAACCTGGGTTATGGAAGAGCCAGTGGGCATGAAAGTGAGGAAGGTATTTTAGAGACTTCTGCATATAAACTAAAAATATTACTTGATAAATAGTTGAATATGGGAAAATAAAGAGAGGAACCAATATTTCTTGGGAGAATGACTGGGAAGTTGGTAATAACATTAATCAAGTAGGAAATTCAAGTAGAGGATCATGGTAGGAAATAAATGCAGCTTTTGTGTTTGTGGTGCTGGTGACATGGTGTAAGAAATGTTGAAAGGCAATTGGAAATGAAGATGTCAAAGTCGGGACGGAGGTTAGAGCTAGGGAAAGAAATTTAGAAATCATGAGATTTCCCAAGGAGAGAAGGGCATATAAAGTTATGTAAAAAAAAAGAAGAGCCGGAAGTTATTCAAAAAGTAGAGATCAAAACTGAAAGAATCCAGAGTCACTGAAGTAAAGGGATGGAGAGTTTTAAGAAGAAAGGAGTGGTCCTGGCTTAACACGCTGCCAAAAGAGCAAGAAAGAAGGAAAATGAAGACCCTTTGCCCGTTAAAAGCTCATTTGCTCATTTGACTTTAACCAAAAGCTTGCAATTTAAAAAAATATCTCGTTGTATATATACAGATATTTTAGAGAGTTTTTTTCATTCCCAGGACCAAAGCCAATTAACACAATAGTTGTGAAACTAAAAATTATAAAAATCTGGTTTAAATAAGAATTATCATTTACATTCCTTAAATCCCAAGTTCTCTCTCTAATGTTGTTTTACTGGTTTTTCTTTCTCTAAATTACTTTTTTCAAAAAGAAAAAAAGCAACTTATGAGATTCAGGTGATCTTTTTTTTCAGTCTTACACTTTTAAATGTTTTTCTATTTTTAAAAATATTTTAATCAACTTTGTTTACAGAACACTAACCTATGAATTATAATTCTACATAGCTCCCACTTGATAAAAATATGAGGGGTCTTCAAAAAGTTCGCAGGAAGATTCATATTACCTTTGAATTCCATTTTCCGTGAACTTTTTGAAATATCATATAATAACTTAGATAATGAGAGATCATTCAAAACTATTTTATAACACAGGCAAAGGAGGCTTTGGTTTCCTCCTGCATTCTGGAAGTTCAGCAGTGGGAGGAAATCCAACCCGTGCAGAGGAAAATGAGGATAACTTCTTGGTGGATAGATATTTCTTATTTTGATGGAAGGATGTTGCAAGCCAGAAAAACTGCTTGGCAGAAAACATCCTCATGATGGGCCTACCAGCTTTCTGAAGGAGAGGATAAGGCCCTGCTGTCAAGAACTACCATCACAGCAACTTGAATTGGAGTTGGAGGTGGAGGAACAAAGTCTGGACACAAAGGTGAGAATCTGAGAGGAGGAAAGAGAAAGGTCTTCTCTCCGGTGAGAGCTGGCCCATTGGGGAGACCCATGCTGGACGATTCTTAGCTGGGAGCTCTCATGAGAGAAGCTACCAGGGATTTCATGGGCTTGATTTTTGTCCTAGTGACTCTACGTTTCCAGAAATGTCAGTCTTCAGTGTATCTAGAGCTGACTATTTCTCTGTTTAGTTCTTTTACTATAAAATCTATTTCACTCTGAAGTACAAAAATTGGTAAAATGGAATTAACTTTCACCAGCCACTTCCTTTCTTGCTGTCCCTGATTGCTTATGATTAAGGCTGACATCTTTTAAGGGTGATTTGAGGTCACTAAATCTAAGTTTAAACATCGCAACAATTGTACATCTTCTTTCAAGTACTTTAAAAAGCTACATAGAAAGGGGTTTCTTTCTTTCTCAACACAGTTGATTTTTAACTGTGTGAAAACTTTTGCTTCAAGAAGAAAAAGAGAATTATCCAATATCCAAGGATTGTTGCCCATGCCATCATTTCCCAAAGATATCTGCTGCAAGAAGCACCCTATATTCAAGTTTTTTGCCACCACAATCTCATACAACTTCCTAGAAGCCAGAGGAACAAATCCAAGACAGTTCACAGCCTCTTCATGGCTCTGATGGCCAACACAGAGCTGCTTCTAGTTGCCAGTGCCCTAGGAGCCACGAAAACCAAGCAGAACACTCCACAGAATTCAACCTGGATCCAAATCTGCCCCTGGTAAGTGGGAAAATCCATCAGTTGAGTGTGTCAATGGCAAAGAGGAGACACATCAAAGGCAGAGCCACCCGGTGCTTCTCTTTCTCTCTCTCCCTTCCTTCCTCCTTCCCTTCCTTCCCTTCTTTCCTCTCTGACTCTCTCCCCCCGCCAACTTTATTGAGGGACAGACATAAAATAAACTGCCCATATTTAAAGTATACAATTTGATGAGTTTTGACACATGTATATACTTATAAAACCATCACCACAATCAAAATAACAGACATTTCCATCACCCCAAAAAGTTTTGTTGTGGCCCTTTAATCCATCGCTCCTTCCACCCCCAATCCCCAGATAACCACTGATCTGCTTTCCGTCACTCTAGATTTTTTTCTATTTTCTAGAATTTCAAATAAATGGAATTATGCAGTATCTACTCCTTTCTGTCTAGCTTCTTTCAGCATAATGATTTTCAGGTTCATCCATATTGTTCTGTGTATCAATACTGTACTTTGTTCCTTTTATAGTAGTATTATATTACCTAGATAAACCACAATTTCCTTAACTAGTCACCTATTGATGAGCCCAGTTTTACAAATAAAGCTCCTATGAACATTTATATATTTGTTAAAATTAAATATTTGTGTGGAAGTATGCTTTCCTTTCTCTCAGGTAAATACCTGGGAGTAGAATGGCTAGGTCATATGGTAGGTACATGTTTAACATTTAAAGAAATTGACACATTGCAGAAGCTAAAAAATAGTTGATCTCATAGAAGTAGAGAGTAGAATAGTCGTAGAATAGTGGTTACTAGAGGCTGGGAGGGAGGGGGAGGATAAGGAGAGGTTTGTTAAAGGACACAAAATATAGCTAGATAAGAGGAAAAAATTCTAGTGTTCTATAGCACTATAGTTAACAACAATTAATCGTGTAATTTCAAATAGCTAGAAGAGGATTTTGAATGTTCCCAACACAAAGAAATGACAAATATTTGAGATGATGGATATGCTAATTACCCTGGTTTGATCATTACACATTGTACACATGTATCACATTGTACTCCATAAACATATACAATTATTATGTGTCAATTAAAAATAATTTTTAAAAAAGAAATTGCCACATTGTTAAAATTAGTATTACTTCTTCTTTAAATGTTTGGTTGAATTCACAAGTAAAGCCATGTGGGCCTGGAGGTTATTTTTGTTGAAAGATTTTTAACTATAAATTCAATATCTTTGAAAATATAATGTCACTTAATATTGTCCCCAGGCTCACTGATGCTCTCTTCATTTGGGGTTTTTTTCTCTCACTTTTTTCTTTCTTCCTCACCCCGCCCCTCCCCCCTGATTGTTTTTGCAGTCTTTTTTCTTCTGTGTTTCATTTTGGGTAGTTTTTACTGCTACACCTTCAAATTCACTAATCTTTTCTTCTACAGTGTTTAATCTACTATTAATCCCATTTGGTGAATTTTTCATCTCTAGAAATAAGTTTGATTTTGGTCTTTTTTACATCTTCCATGTCTCTTCTCGTGTTCACGCTTTCTTCTATTTTCAAGAATTAATATCCTTACCTACTAATTTTATGATGCATTTCACTTCTGGGTCTGTATCTATTGATTGATTTTCTCCTCTTTCTATTATGTATTTTCCTACTTCTTTGCATGCATGGTATTTTTTTATGAGATGCCAGACACTGTGAATTTCTATTTTAGAGTGACGGATTTCTTTTGTCGTTGTTGTGTTCTTTTAAACATTCTTGAACTTTGTTCTGGGAAAGTTAAGTTACTTAGAAACAGATTGATCTTTTCAAGGATAGCTTTTAATTTTTGTTAGGCAGATCTAAAACAGCATTTAGTGTAGGGGTTGACCCCACTGCTAAGGAAATACCTTTTGAGTACTCTACTCAATGCCCTATGTATTAAAAGGTCTTTCTACTTTGAATGGTGGGAAAATGAACTATTCCAGGATTTGGGTGAGCTTCAGGGACTGTTCTACCTGCTTCTTTCTGCTGATTCTTTCCCTGCTCTGAGAACTTTCCTCACATATATGCACTGAACAGCAGTTAGGTAAAGACCTGAGTGTATCCTTTGTGTATCTCCAGAGCATGTTCTCTCTCTCTGTGTCTCTCTCCTCCCTGGCGCTCTACCCTGTGAGCTCTAAACACCTTGGCCTCCTCAAGCTATAGACTCTTTCTCCTCAACTCAGTGAGGATTGCACTGTGGCCTGGAAACATTCACCAGGCAATGGGCTTACTTCATTAGTTTCCCTTCTCACAGATCACTGTCCCGTGCTGTCAATTTTAAAATAACACTATTGTTTCACATATTTTTGTCTTCTTTTTAAAAAGCTGTTTAAGGCAGAAGGGTAACCCAGTCCTTGTTAACCCATCATAGCTCGATGTAGGACTCTGATTCAGAGTTTAATGCCAGGTTCAGAAATCTGAATTAAACTTGATTTAATGCCATGTTCAGATATCTAAATTATAAATTCTAAGGGTTAATGCTGAATAACTTCTACAAATTTCTCAGTCCAGCCCAGAGCCACACAACACATATGTGAACTAAGTGAATTCAGCATAGCTGATACAAACCCTATTTTCATTTCCATAAATTTAAGATTCATAGCATTAATGTGTATCACTCCCCACTTTTAGATCCAAGCCCAATAATTTGGTAGTATTTTCTCTCCTGCTCTGTGCGTGTGTGCATGTGTGGGGTGTTCCTGTAAACACACATGCGTATATATTTTGTATCCAGCTGTGTGACTGGATTTAGGCTTAAAGTAAAATTTATGAGTAAACTTTGTTTAATGCCCATAAACAGGAAATAGCCACTTGTGAATTCATTAATTAGAATCCTGTTTACTGAAGTATTGTGAAGGATGACCCTTTGTTTGCATGAGTGAGATCCTGCTGTCAGTATGGGAAAACAGGGAGTAGGGTTCTGTTAAGGAGCCACCTTGGCGCCTCCCTGCACAGTCGGCCAGTCTCTCTCAAGAGCCCCATGTACTTCCTGTGCCTTAAGATTGGATCTTACTATTGAAGGCATAAGCTCTTGACTGGACAAGAGCCTTGCATGAGGACTTGTCACCCATTCATCTACCCCCTTTCCTCTGACTCTGTTCCTAGAGATACCCTGGCTGCCTGCCCAGACCCTTGACCTCTTCTTGAGTTTGTGCCCACCTTATTTCTCATGCCTGATTGAACCCAAGGACAACCACCTTTTTTTGACCTTTGGTATAAACTTCCTAGGCTCCTGTCTGCCTATACACCTGGCCATTGCTTGGCCCGATTCCCAGTATATGTTAAAAGCAAAAGGCAGGATACAGGAATCTGCTTGTTTCCTCTGAACTACGGAAAGGCAGCCAGCAGTCAAGAGAGATGGATATGGTACATATTTATAAAGTTAAATGAACCAAGGACACAGCTGACGCACCCACACATCTGGATCACATGCAGTGTGCATGTGTGTATGCGTGCACGCTTTAATTAAGGTATAACTTACATATGGTAAAGTGCACCAATCTCAAGTGTACAGCCTGATGAATTACCAAGTGAATAGACTTGTGCAACCATCAGCCAGCTCATTAATACAACATCTCCAGAAGGCTTCCTTATGCTATCTTCCAGTCAGTACTCCATCAAAGATCACTACTATTTTCACCTCTACCACTGTAGCTTTGCCTGTTTTTGAACTTCACATAAATAAAATCATACATCCTATCAGTTATCTTTGCTGTTTGTACAAACTACCCCAAAACTAGTTGCTTAAAACAAGTGTTTTACTTGCCCCTAGCTATCTGGGCCAGCAATTTGGGTTGGGCTGAGTTGGGCAGTTCTTCTGTTTGTCTCACGTTGGGTCACTCATGAGGCTGCAGTCACCTGGCACCTCAGTTTGGTGCTTTATGTTCTAACAGGACCAGGATAAATGTCTGTTGGTTTCTGCTTGCTGTCAGGTTGGTTCTGTGTCTCTAGCAGGTCAGCCTGGGTTTTATCACATGGCATCCATGTTTGAGAGGGTGAGAGCTACAAGTCTCTGAAACCTAGGCTAAGAAGTCACACAATGTCACTTTCCTTCAACATTGTGTTGGTCAGAGGAAGTCACAATAGCAACCCATATTCAAGGGTGAGTAAAGAGACTCCATCTCCTGATGAGAGTAATTGCAAAAAATATAAGGCCATTTTTAATTCACCACATACAACATGTACTATTTTATGTCTGACTTCTTGCACTCAACATTTTATCTGTGAGATTCGTACATAATATTGTGTGTATTGCTAATTCATTCTTTTTTATTGCTGTGTAGTATCTTACCATATGAAAACACCACAAACCACTTACCCATTCTACTACTGATGGACATTTGGATTGTTTTCAATTGAGTTGTTTCATTTGGGTTATTTGTGGCTATTATTAACAAAGCTGCTTTGAACATTCCTGCTGTGCATGTCTTCTGGTGGACACAGGCACTCGTTCTTATTGGGTATATAACCAGGAGTGAAATTATTAGTAGTACATGTATGTTTAGTTTTAGTTGTATTTTCAAAAACAAATATTTTCCAAGTGGCTACTGCATAGTGGTTTGGTCTAGAAGTTTCACAGAGTCTTTGGGGACTATTATGACACCACTACATATGTGTCTTCTTGGGTTCTCAAACAAAACTATGGATTTTTTTTTTTCCTCTGTCAGGTACTCCTGTTATTCCTTTAATGATAAAAGCAATTTCAGCACAGCTGTATTTTAATTCATTTGCTCTTAACCAGATTTCCTTAAGCATGAAAATATTGATCTTTTTTTCTGAATTGTCTAAAGATACATGGCAAATATAGTATGAATAATTGACAGGTTATGCAGCAACTGACTCAAACAGGCATGATCAGAATAACACTGACACCAAGGTGGGAGAGAAGGGGAAGGGGAAGGAAATGAATATTTACTAAAGATGTACTGTATGACAAGCACCGTGATTGCACCCTGCCTACAGAATCTCATCTAATCACATTCATAGGCTTGATTATTCTCATTTTATAGATGAGTAAGTGAGACTTAAAGAGGCAACCTAACACATTTACCTACTAAGTGGCAGAGTCTATATCTAGGTTTTCATATGTACTACATAGCATTGTATCGAATAATTGTGAAATAAATATCCTTGAGATAAGCAAGATTTATGAATTGCAGCAGATGAAACTGAAAATGATTACTTGATGAGTATGTGAATATATTAAAGCTCAGAGAAAGCTAAAATGATATATGCTACAAACTTCTTAGCATGTCTTCAAAACATAAACTAAAAAGTCTCATATACAGTTTGCTATGAATCACTTTTCAAACCAAATTTCCCTCACCTATTGCTATGGGTTAAATATGTCCCCCAAAAGTTCACATACTGGAAAATTCCTCTCCACTGTAACAGTGTTAAGAGGGCAGAAAATCCCATTATTGTCATTGAAAGGTGGGGCGTTTAAAAGGTGATTAGATTGTGAGGACCCTGTGTAGTGAATGGATTTAATCCATTCATGGAGTAATAGGTTAATGATTTAATGGGTGGTCATGGGTGTGGTTCTAATGGCTTTATAAGGATAGCAAGGGAGCAGGTTAGTTCTCTTGCTGAGCCCATTCTCGCATGTTACACCCGTGTTGCTGTAGAGTCACCACCACCAGGAATGCCCTCACCAGCTGTGTTCTCTGGTCTTTGGACTTCTTGGCCTCCCAAACTGTAAGAAATAAATTTTGTTTTCTTATAAATTACCCAGTTTCAGGTATTCTGTTACAAGCAACAGAAATGGACTAATACACCCATCTCAGGTACCAGAGGGTAAATAGCACCTTCAGCATACCCACAAGTGAGGAGCACTGTGTGGTTGAAATAACTCAGGGATCAAGGTAAGCATATCCAAGTTCACATTCGTATATTCTCTTTTCTGACAGTATTCTCCCAATTCTAAACTCCTCTTTGTCTCTAGATTATAGCCTTTCAAGCCCCTTGATGAAGCTCTCAGTGCGTTGTTGGAGTCCCTGTTTCACCTTCCCCATTCACTCTTGACTCACTCTGCCCCCAGACATTGGATGAGTCTGTCTTTCTCCTATGCACACTAGAGACTGACCTCATAAGCCCTTCTGTCTTTGCTCAATCTTCTCACTGAGCACAACACACCCATTCTAACATATACATGGGGAATGATAGACAGTTTAAGAATATAGTCTATGCTTCCTAAGGTTTTGCTGCCTTAGGAAAACACTTTGTCTGCCTCTCATGCTATCTAAATAATGTGCCTCTACACACAACTATTAATTCTCCTATTCTTCAACACACACACACACACACACCATGCAATCATCTCTTAATGGAAGTTAACTAATGTCCTTGTCCTTTTCAGTCTGTTACTAAACAAGGCAATTTTTACTTCTGTCAAAGCTAAATATTTTCCATAATTACCCAGGCCTCTCTTAAGAAAAAAAGAAAGGAAAAAAAACTAATCAATAATCTATGCATACTGCAATTGCCTCAGTCTTTGAGGTGCTTTTTGAGGCTGCGATTCACTGTGGAGTTTTGAAGGTAACCCACATCAGGCTAAACAAAAATGAATGCCTTTATCCTGATAACTACCTAAAAGAACACAGTACCTGAAATTTCATTAGTTCTTAGAACTTTTACACCTGGAAGACACCTGGGAAGTGTCTGTGAAAAAGCAACATTACTTGCTGGAACTTGGGGGTCTATTTTGGATTCTGGATGTGTAATGATTAAGAGGACAGGTTCTGGAGGTTCGAATCCTAGGCCTGCCACTGGCCAAGAGAGGGAAGTTAAGTTCCCCTTCTAGAAAACAGATGTGATATTATATATATCATATTATTGTTGTGGTGTTCAAAGAGATAACTCATGGAAAGTGCCTGGTATAAGACTTCAGCAAATGTGAACTGTTACTATTTCAGCAACCTCAGTCAATATCACCAATGCATCTGCAGCCTGTCTCCCAATCCCCTCCCTCCTTCCTATTACTGAAATACTGCCTTGGGTGGAATGTTTCAGCCTCTGTCATCATTTTCCATGCTCTCATTCCAATCTGGTTTAGCTGCATCCCTCCCCATGCCATGCATGCTTGCACGCCCCCACCCCACCCCCATCAGACTTTTCCACCATGCCCTGGGAACCTCTGCCCTAACATAAACAACACCCACTTTATCCTTTCTCCTCAACAGTGGCTTATCCCTGAAGATACCATCCCCCTGTCACCTTTTCTCAGGATGACCATTCATGTTATAATCTATCACCTTATGAGGTGAGCGTACTCCAATCACAAACCTGGTTCTTCAGGTATCTCCCAACATCTGCTCACCTCTGAAATCAAGGCCATCCACATATACAACCTTTCTCCGTTTTTGCTGCTGCCATGTGTCTCAACTTGCTCATAAATCATACCCTGTTCAAGTTTTGTTCCTATTCACGTGTTTAACGATTTTCATTGCATTAATATGTGCCTTAAACCCTGCACCGGGCACTGGGAATATAAAGGAATAAGACCTTATTCAAGTTCTAGAGGGATTAGTAGTCTAGTGGGAAGGCAGTCACATAATAAGAGAACAGTATAATTAGTGTTATCATGGATATAAGTACTCATACAGGAAAGCTTAAACCCTATAGGGATCTCAGTGCCCATATGTCAACCCTTCCGAGCCCCATGCCTCACATCCTCAATTATCTCAACTTTTACACTTGTCCTGCCCCTAAACAGACCTCCAGCTTAAATCAAATTGTCCATAATTTAGAATTACCCACTCCAAGATCTGAAACTCTTAAATTCCTCTCTTCGATGATAACCTCCAATCCCTACTAAATTTGCTTTCTGACCTATTTTTTCAATTTCTAAAACATTCCCATTCTCACTGCTCATTACTCCCTTTTAGACCTTTTTACAATCTCTATCTAGTGCCATTACTAGCCTATATTCTCCACCCTTAGTCATCTTAAGAATTGCTGACCTGGGTCTTCATCGATACTCAACTTTCTTCCTCCCTGGGTACTAACCACTACTGAAGACTCTAACACTTTTTAAAAAATCTTTAAAAGCTGAATAGTTCCACTAAAAATTATACACCCAATCTCAACCTGCTCCTTTTCCTACTCGACAGTTCTTTTATTCAGTAATCCTCAGTCAAATTCCCTACAAAGCCAATTCTACATTATTCCCTTTCTTCAAATCTTCCTCCCACCTTGCCTCAGCTGAGACCATGGGATAGCTCTTTCAACTTCCCCCATTCCTCCTCAAAATACCTTTAAATTTCCATCCATTTTGTCTCTTTCCTTCTCGGAATGTTTCCCTGCTCCCCACGGCTAACCACTACACCTGTGACCTTGATCTTCTCCATGCGGTTCTCCTAGAGCATCCATATCAACTGTCAGTGCACGTGACCCATCCCTTTCTTCCTCTCTGCTGGGTCTTTCCCCTCCACCTATAAGCAAGCTCAAATCTCTCTTCTTATCCACAAGGAGCATTCCCTTGATCATATTACACCTCAATTCATTCTCTCTTCTTCCTTTCACCGCCAACTTCCTGAAAGAAACCTATACTCGCTGATTTCCACTTCCTGACCACTCACTCATATCTTATGCCTGTGCAATCTGGCTCCCAGCCTTGTGGCTCTAGTAACAATGCTTTAGCACAGATCACCAAGGAAAATACTGGATACCAGCAGAATCACCTGAAAGCAAGTTTGAAGTAGAACAGAGTTAGTTCTTTTTAGCAAAATTCTCATAAGAATTAAACACCATCCAATTCTCACGGTGGTGTGTTATTGATTTAAAAAGAAACAAAAAAAGTTCTTAAGTTTGTAATTGTTTTTTTGAAAGAGGAAGAAACTCCAGGATGTAAATTACAAATCATGTGGCTCTTTTTCCTCTTTCCTACAATACTCTAACTTTTAGAGCATAATGACAATATCTGGTTTCATATAAACATCTTGATTTATTATGAATAACATTTTTCCATTTTGCGTAATATAAATCATAAAGGTCTTATGGTTCATACAGTACTCTTCTATTTATTAAAGTAGTTTCCAGGAATAGCAATAAGTTAATCTAACTAGTTATTCCATTAAAGCAGGAAAGATAAGAAATAAAAAATTTGAACAAACATGTCTAAAATGAAAATAAGATATGTCCATAATCTCTAGTCCTTGCAACCAAGGACCAAGATACACACCCTTCTATGTAAGGGAGAATAAAATTCAATATTAATTTTATGTTTTCGTGAATTTGGGGAGGTTTGTACACGTTGCTGGTTCTGTCCCAGCCTTTACTGTGATCCACTTTCACGGGGATTCTGCTGACAATCTCTTCTAATGCATTCTTGCTTTGCAAAATGTATCATTACTTCTGCCTTGATATATTTGCATCAGTGTCATCAAAACCCCATGCTTGTCAGTTTCACAATATAGAATGCTTTACAATTTGTATAATGACATTCAGTCATAGTATAAGAATCAACTGAGGCTTCAAAACACTTAAAGTGTGGTCCTGTGCCTGTTATCCTCATATTTTAAGCAACTAAAGATGTTTCTATTTCTGCCTTTTGCTTTACACCTCATGTTACAGATGGTGATATCTGAAAGCATCTACAGAATGAGGGTCTTTCTGTCATCTCAAACAGACAAAATTATTTTAGAAGAAATGTGTGAAGAGAGTATGATTTGGAGAGTGTTAAAACTCGCAATTCTTGGTTCATAGACTGCTTTTTTTTTTTTGGCAGCTAGCCAGTATGGGGATCTAAATCCTTGACCTTGACCTTGGTGATATCAGCACGATGCTCTGACCAACTGATTTAACTGGATAGCCTGATTTTATTTTAGAGTGCTCCTTTTATGGGTATACTCTTAAAAAGAAGGAGTTCATCATGATGACTATTCACCATAACCTAACTAAGCAGGAAAAGGGGCAGAATGCTGTTCACAAGTACCTAGAAAACATGAGAGTCAAACAGCCAAGTTGCATGGAAGTAATTCCCTTCACTGTA
This sequence comes from Cynocephalus volans, assembly GCF_027409185.1. Classification (NCBI taxonomy): domain Eukaryota; kingdom Metazoa; phylum Chordata; class Mammalia; order Dermoptera; family Cynocephalidae; genus Cynocephalus; species Cynocephalus volans. Next base: position 94,449,298 of record NC_084468.1, on the reverse strand, counting down.
AGATCATGAAGACAGAAAAGTGCAGATAGCCAGGGCTATCTGGCTATCTTTTAGTTTTAATGATCTAAGAAAATGGAGTTGAGAAATTTTCCTTACTTTTAAGTTTCATCAAGAGTATATTCAGTTAAGAACCTTAGTTTTAGAAGTTAACAATAGAACAATAATGCACCTTTCCATGGCTATTTCCTGACAAGTGAAGTAAGACATCTAGGATAAAACTCCTGTACACCATAATTAAAGCTGGAATACATCTTATCCTTTGTCCAACACTGCTTAATTATGCAATGTCATTCACACACCAAAGGGAATTCTAGTTACAATGAAAAACAAGCCACAGGGACACTATAGAAATTTCCCACAATTATTTGTTCCAAAGCAAATAAGTTTCCTTTGATTTTGACAAAACCATAAAACAGAGAAGTGTATTGTGAGGCTCTGTTTAGCTGTGTGTTTACCAATACCCTGGAGGCTTTACTCTTTGAAACACAACTAGATTACATCATGCTGTTTCATCTCTCATCACTTGGCATGCATGTATGTTATATCTAACAAACATCAGCAGGGAAAAACAATGAATTAATTCATGAATCAGGATTCTGTTTTACAGTCCATTTGTGAAGGATAGTCATAACTTATTTTAAATAAGACTCCATGCCTGGATTACAGATTTCAAAGTGTAAAAGTGTTGACTGAGCCTGGGTCCCTGGTATAACACAGAAAACATGGAACATTCACACTACCTTTGCTGACAGACCCCCTAGGCTTTCATTCATATGCAGCATATAAACAAATGACAGAGTATACAGAATACTGTCATTCCTGAATTTTATCACTGCTTGGCCGTAATAACAATAACTTTGTTTTCAATGAACTTTGTTTTCTCTTCCAATTAAAAAAAAGGCTTTCATTTGTTTGAGTCGCTATAACTCTACCCTCCAGAGTCAGAAAAATCACTTCAGGGAAGCACTTGTTTTCAATTTAGATGGCAATCTTCTTTCTTCTCTGTTCATCTATTTCATTAGATTAAGGGTTAGGTGGGATTATAAAATAGTAATAAATGTTCACAAATCACACAACTAAAGAAGTCCCACTACTTTTTAGTTTCTCTTTGTGGTTACCCTTTTATTTATTCATTCATTTAGTAAATTTTGAGCATCTAAAATATTCCAGGCATTAACCTTCCAAGAAACAATACAGAGGGACCTCATAGTTCTATGACCTCTTTTATTCTGGTTTGTTCATGTCCATTCCCATGACCACACCTTAGCTTTATCACTACTTGGAATTGGGCCACTCCAAACTCATAAATGCAAACCACATCTTCCTACCTATACCTTCACCCCTTCCTGCTCTTTTACTCTTTATAAACCTGTTCTTTGATATCACTGACATCTTTAGTTCTTCATCACTTGCATGTCTCTAAACATACCTGGGTTCAGACACTAGCTTACCTAGAGCCCACAGTTAAGCACCTGAACAACACTCTAGCCAGTACCTTTCTTTCTGGCCTCTTTTGTCCTTTCACTGCCTTTTCTATGACCATCCCTAGCTCAGGCCAACCCAACTGGACCCACGGAAGCAGCAGTGGGATAGCATGGCCTCAGACAAAGTCCTGGCCTTTGGAGTCAGTCTGTGGTTTGCATCTGCTTCTGCCATTGGCCAGCTGTGTGACTTTATTAAGTTATTAATATCCACAAGTCTCAGTATCTCCACGTGTATGACAGAAATAATGATATCTGCATCACAGTCTTATTATAAGGAACAGAGAACAGGAAACCTAAGCATATAGCATAGATCCTAACTTATAGTAGGCATAAATAAATAGTAACTAGCATTATTTTTCCTATTTCTAGTTCAAGACTGCTAAACCCTCCTGGAGAAGATTGCATATTCATGTTGCTGGACTCCATTATAAATTTATGAGCTTCAACCTCAGCTGGGCCCTCCAGGGTTTCTCATCCACTCCATCTCCGTTCTCCATGCCAGCTGCTCCAAACCTTTACCACTTTCCTCAGGGGTCCTCCAGCTCCCTGCATCCCTCACTCTCAGCAGTGGTCTGACTTCCTCCTTCACTGAGATAACAGGTGCCTGTGAGCAAGGACAACTCCCACTTTTGTCCTGACTTCTCCAATCACCTCTATCTTCACGCCTCCTCTTCTACTTCCCTCTTCTCTCAGAAAAAGAGGTATCCCTTCTCACTCAATCAGTACCTAAATGATTCAGGAAGTATTTATGGAGTGCCAACTGTATGTCAGGCTTGTGCTAGGTGCAGACCTGCTCTCTCACAGCTCTACTCTAAAGGAGGAGACGGACCAGTAAAAATACAGGAACCAAACAATGGGATTCATGCTCTGGTAGGTATAAAGACAGGTAGTATCCAACACTTGCTTGGTCAACGTGGACAGCTTCCCTAGGAGACTGCACCTGAGCTAAAAACTTAAGAAATAATAGTATCCAGGTTGGGAGGATGAGAAGGGGGCTTTAAGGTAAAGAAAGTGGGATGTGCAAAATTATAGAGACGTGAAAGAGCCCTTTTATTACAGATGTAAGAGGCCTAGAGCAGCAGACCTGTTGAATATAACAGTGGGGCTAGAAGCTCAATTCATGGTACCAAGATTGAGTAGGAATGGGGAAGTCAGACAAGTCCTCTTGCCTTGCTCCAATCCAAAGCATCTAGTGTTACAAAGTATGTTCAGGAAAACTCCCCACTGGGGTGTGATGCCTTGTGCTGGACATTATGGCTTTCTCTACACATGACTCAGGTGGGACTAATAGATTATGACCATGATCCTTAAGAAACAGGGGCCAATGTCCCTGAACCATTTTCCATCTGCAAAGGAAATTGTAGTAAAAATCATTTTTGTTTAGAAATCCTGTTTGCTTCCTTTTTTGCTATGTGTACCTCCATAAATAGACTGGACAGGAACTTGTTTTTTTGTATCCCAACTAAGGCAAAAGGAAGTTATAAATCACCTTCAAAATATGAGCCCACAGTTTCTTCTTTGGTTTTTGTTTGTTTGTTTGTTTGTTTGTTTTGTTTTGTATTTTTAAAGATGACCAGTAAGGGGATCTTAACCCTTGACTTGGTGTTGTCAGCACCACACTCTCCCAAGTGAGCCATGGGCCGGCCCTCCACAGTTTCTTCTTTGGAAAGAGTACAAAAAAGATTGGAAACCTTCACCCTTTACTAGAATGACAAGCTGCAGTGACCCTCCTATGGGCCATGGTAACCCTTTGCCATCCACCCCCAAGTGCTGGGAGCTCAGTACCTTCTCTGGGGTCTGGGACCTTCCAAATGGCTGTAGTTTCTCATCTTCAGTCAGAGACCTCAATGCCACGGGGGTCATATCTGAATGTTGTTTGGCTATTACTTTTGAAAGGAATAAAAGGCATATGAAATCATTTGACTGATTTCTACCCTATAGTGCAAGGAATTTTGTCTTCTTACACTGAAAAGAGCTGATCACTCACTCCCAACATAAGGTGGTCGTCTCATGGCTTTAACAGTATCAATACTTCAGTGACTCCCAAATTTGTACTTTCAAACCAGACCTGTCTCCTGAGTTCTGCTAAATTATTGACTTCTTGCTTTCACTTAGCCTTATCAACACAGAAGCCAAGAAAATTTTTTACAGTGTGAGATCATGTCTATTTTCTGCTGGACACTCCCCAATGGCTCTTCTTTTCACTCAGTGTAAACATCAAAAACCTTACACTGGCTACCAGGGGCCCGACGTGGTCAGGCCCTGGGGTGAGTGGCCTCTAAGACGGCACCCCACGACTGATCCCTTCCTGGTGGTCACAACCTTGCATAATACCTCCCGTTGTTGACTTGCTTCTAACTGATAGAACATGGCAAAAGTGATAGGATGTCACTTCTGAGATTAGGTTTAAAAAGACGATGGCTTCCATCCTGAGTCGTCCTTTTCTCACTCTGAGAGAAGCAAGCTGCTACTTTGTGAGCTGTCTGTGAAATGGCCTGGATGGCAAAGAACAGAAAACAGAGAGGACCTGAAGCCTGTGAATGGCCACGTGAGTGAGCTTGGAAGCAGATCCTCTCCGAGCTGAGCCTTGAGATGACAGCAGCACTGGCCAACGCCTTAACTGAAGCCTTGTAACAGAACCTGAGCCAGAGGTACTCAGCTGTGCTGCTCCCAGATTCCTGACCCACAGAAACTGAGAGCTAATAAATGTTTAGTGTTTTAAGCTGCTATATTTTGAGGTAATTTGTTGTGCAGCCCCAGATAACTAATACTAAGGTCTAGGATCTTCCAGAGAGCTGCAGTTTCTCATCTTCCTGTCTGCTCTAACTACTCTCCTCCTTCCTCACTCTTTCCAGCCACCCTGTTGTCTACTGTTCTTTAAACATGCCAAGCATGTTCCCTTAGAGTCTTTGCACTGGCTGTTCCCTCTACTCAGAATGCCTTTCCGCCATGGCTAGTTTCCTCACCTCCTTCAAGTCTGTGATCAGTGTCACTTTCTCAGTGAGTCCCATTGTGACCACCATATTTAAAATTGCAGCCCTCTCCTCGAAGCTTTCTTTCTGCCCTCACCCTGCTATACTTATTCTTTTTTTCCATGGTATCCAATACCTTCCAACATACTGTATACTTTATTTTTCATAAAAGGCTGGAGAGGAGCCTAAAAAACGTATAATGGTTGGAGGCCCAACTGAGTTTTGAGACTGAATTTATAATGCACACTGTGTACGTTTTCTCAGTAGCAAGAGTAAAAGAGCAGATAAACAAATTGTTACACTGAACTAGGCTGAATTTTTTCCAGGAGGATCCAACAGAAAGATAAGGAATTAAAAAATCAAGGCAAGAAAGTGACTGAAGAGAAGGGTCATGGTGTTCAGGCTGGATAGGGATGGACAACAAAATAGGGAGGGGTCAATTGAGAAAATAAGAGGGTCAAGGGACAAGAATTTCGAAGAGGGTGAGGGACAGATAAACTAGGAAAAAGCATTAAGCCCATTCCCATACCCTTGATCCCACCCCCTCATGTCCCCTCCAAGCCCTGTTATATCAGTCATCCTCCTCACCATGAATCTTTAGTTTTTTCTACAGTGTCCCTTCCTCTCTTCCTACAAACAAGCTGAAGTCTCTCCCATCCCACAAAAATATTTCCCCTCACCACCACCCTTCAAGTTTCCCTGCTCTTCAGTGTCGATGTTCTGAAAGAGATGTCAATTGTTTCTAATGCCTCACCTTCCACTCACTTTCCAAGTCAGTAGATTCAGCCACTCCTAACTCTACAGAAATCGTTCTGGCAAAAGTTACCCAAAACTCAAATCCTTAATGTAAAATTGTTTTTTAGTCCTCAAGCACTTGGATTTGTCCATTTTATGCTGTTGACAACCATCTTCATTGAACTTACTTCTTTGTGGTTTAGCATTATTGCTATATTATTGCTATTTTGCATGACCTAAAGAGGGTCACCATGATCTTTTCTGTGCTAAGTGCCTCTCAATATCTTAGTCTATGCCTGAAAGAAGTCGTACCTGATATTCATCTTTGTGTCTCTTAGCATGTAATATTTGCCAATGACAAGTCAGATTCCACTCTGATTGTCTTTTTTTGGTAAGTAACCTGGTTTTTCTGCCTAGAAGCTTAAACTGAGAATTTTCAAGTGGTATGAAGTAAAAGGTTATTCAGAATGAAACATTAATTATACAGCAAAGGAAATAATCATCAAAATGGAAAGGCAGCCTATGGATTGGGAAAAAAATATTTGCAAACCACATGTCCAATAACGGGTTAATATCCAAAATTTATGAAGAATTCATACAACTCAGTAGCAGAAAAATAAATAATGTGATTTAAAAATGGGCAAAAGACCTGAATAGAAATTTCTCCAAAGACATAAAAATGGTCAACAGATATGTGAAAAGGAGCTCCACATCTCTGATCATCAGAGAAATGCACATCAAAACCACAACGAGATATCACCTTACACCCTTTAGAATGGCTATTACCAAAAAGACAAGAGAAAACTACTGTTTATGGGTGTGAAGAAATGGGAACCCTTGTAATGGTGGTGGGAATGTAGATTCGTGCATTCATTACGGAAAACAGTATGGAGGTTCCTAAAGAAATTAACAATAGGACTGCCATGTGACCCAGCAATCCCTCTTTTGGGTATATGCCCAGAGGAAATCAAATCACCTTGTAAAGACATGTGCACTCACATGTTTGCTGCAGCACCATTCACAATACCCAAGATATGAAAACAACCGAAATGTCCATGGAGAGATGAATGGATAAAGAAACTATGGTGTGTGTGTATGTACACACACACACACACACACACACACACATATATAATTATATATATTCAGTCTTAAAATATTATTATGAATATCATTCAGCCTTTAAAAAAGGAGTTGGTTAGAGCATGATGCTATAACACCAAGGTCAAAGGTTCAGATCCCCATACTGACCAGCAGCCAAAAAATAAAATAAAATAAAATAAAATAAGGTGATCCTGCCATTTGCCACAACATAGATAAAACTGGAGTACATTATGCTAACTGACATAAATCAGACACAGAAAAAAAATATTGCATGATCTCACTCACATGTGGAATCTAAAAAATAAAAAGTCAAATATACAGAGATAGAAAATAAACCAGCAGTTATCAGGGACAAGGTAGAGGGATGCAAATGGAAAGATGTAGGTCCAAAAATATGAAGTAGCAAATATGTAGGAAAAACAAATCTAGAGATCTAATGCACAACATGAGGGCTATAGTTAATAATATTGCATTGTACTTGGGATTTTTGCTAAATGGGTAGATTTTAGCTGCTCTTACCACCAAAAAACAAAAAAGAGAGTAAGTATATGAGATGATGGATATGTTAATTGCTTCACTATAGTAACCATTTTTCTATATTATCCCATAATATGTTGTATGCTTTAAATATACACACAAAAAATTATTTTTTTAAAAAAACTGATGTCTGTAACAAGGATGCAACAATTTCATAAAATTGATTTTAAATTAATTTATATTCTTCTAGAATAATAATGGGTAATTTTTACCAAAGACAAAAATAACTAATTTGGTTTTTTTTTAACTGAGTAACAAAAGAGCAAATGTGCTTTATCTCCATGAATTAAAAAAAAAATTGATTAGGGAAAAGAAATTATTTTCTAATGGCAATAGTTTTTGAAAAAGTCTGTAAAATAAAGTACTGCAAAATAAGTTTTTCAAGAGTACAGGAGGGTTGCTGGAATTGGGACGGACCCCAGATTCAATCAGCAATGGAAGAGGATACATAGAGTACCATACCCATGCTATTTTCTTCAGAGCTCTCAAGAACTCCAAAAGGTGGGTATTATTACCAATTCCAACTTTTGGGAGGGAAAACTGGTTCTCAGAGAAGTTACACACTTACTCAAGACCCTACCACTAGTCAACAAGTGCCAGGATTCTATGACTCCACCACACATCATCTTTGCAGTACACAGTGCAATGTAGAGTGTCTACATGGTCAAGGCACTGGGCTAGGATCCATGAAGCATGCAAAGGTGAATGCCATGGTGTCCTTACCTTCAAGTTTTTAGCTAGGGAGAACCTATTTTACATTCTTAGTTTCAAAAAAAGAAAACTAGCCTTTTTCTTCTTGGTAGTATAAATTAATTAGGCCTGAATCTGTGATTCAGAAGAAAAATGTCCTTATCCAGGTGCATTTTTATACATTAGCATTTAAGGCAAATTGCCCAGAAATCCAATACTAAATTAACCCCAAGATCTTAGCCCATAGTTGCTGTTGGAATTTTTGGCAAGTAGGTTTCCCTGAGGATAATACTCAAATTAAGAAGTCTTCTTAAAGAAAAGGTGTTAGGGTTTTAGGCAACAGTTCAAAGCTCGATGTTCAAAGGTGGGGAGGGGTACCCAACAAGGAAGTGCTCCAGTGCTAAATGAGGTAAGAGATTTCCTGTTTCCCTCCCCTAAGTCCCTGCTTAATGGATTCAGTGGTGAAGTTTGATGTGCACTGGTGACAATCTTCACTTTACACTCAAAATTATAATGGACCACATTTTAACTTCTAATTGCAAAATTATTAAAGCAGATTTGGGAGGTGAACACTTCCAGGGTCAAACCTGAACTCTCTGCAAGTGTGAAATGCCAATATGAGACTGGCAGTCCAGATAAGCATTTCCCATACCTCTACCACTCTCTTACACCAGAACCCAAATTGATGAGTTCAGCTCCCACTGAATGAGTTCAGCTCCCTTTAGATCAACCAGGAAAATAATAATAGTAACAATAGTAGCTAGCTTTATTGATCATTTACTATGTGACATGTACTACTTTAAGGGTGTTACAATTCATCTAATCTTCACAACTCTATGAGTTTGTACACCTATTTTATAGATGAGAAAACTGAGACCAGAGAGAATAAGTGATTTGCCAAAGACTACACAGCTAAGAAATAAGTGGTAGATACAGGATTTGAACTCACCTAGACTGGTTCCTAAACATGCAATATTAACCACTCCATTCACAAGGTTGCATGTGGTCATATCTGACCTTTATAAGAAATTTTCTTTATCACTGGATCAATATTGCTTGGGCTGAGTGCTAGTTTTGTTAAAGAAATTGACTTGCTGTAGGACTAACTCCTACAAGGTTAAGCAGGATCCTTTGTGGACTTTGAAGGGTCTAAAAGAAGGACTATGAAGGAAATTCAGACATTAAGATTAAATGGAGTAGAAGTCCGTGGGAGGATAATATTAGGGGAAATCTGCAACTAAATTGGCAGGTCAGCACTCATCCCCAAAACACAGTCAGTGGCAACAAGATTAAGTGATGCACTGCTGCCTGGAAAGCCAAAGGTATTGAACCAGCTTACTGTCCTGATCAGAACTGCTTTAAGTATTTGACACAAATACTTAAATTCTGCAAATGGAAGGCATTATGGGCAAGAGGCTGAGAAGGCAGAGTGTGGGAACTAGAATAAACATAAAAGGTCCATGTCTAATTCCAACTTGAGAAAACATCTACTTATAATTTCCCAATTCGAATTAAATTTTTACTGTCAAGACGTCTTTATCTATCTTGATGTCCCCTTGTTTTACGCATTGTATAAATGTTCAGTACAAGTTTGTTGATTTATGTCAAGTGTAAGAAAGAAGGAAAGATTGCCCTTCATGTCTCCCCTTCTGCCTCCTGATTCTCTTAGAGAATCACTTCCTCCATTTTGCTCATGAGCACCTCCCCAGGATAAGAGACTTACTGTAGAAAGCCTGCAGAAATACAATCAGTAGTTGGCTAGCTATGTTCCAACTCATCCAGACGAGCTTGATCATTAAGACACAGGGTGTGGCAAGCCAGGAAAGCAGTAGTCTTGTGTAAGACAGCCAATGGAGCATTTTTTCTTTTTTAGGCTCACAAAAAGAGTCTCACACTGACTAAAATTCTTCTTTGGCAATGTACGATTGACCAGGAACCCAGCAATAAGAACCTCAGTATGGGCTTTCCTGCCCAGCTTTTTAACTATATGTGGCTGTGAAAGACCTTTTTTTTTTAGTTATTTGCATCGTCCCACATTCAAAGTTTTCAGTCAAGGATCTCTCTGGCTGTCAAGGGAAATTACTGGCAGCAAGAAGAAGAGACTGGCCACCTTTTATTTCCATCAACCTCAGAGGCACTGCTTTCTGCCAAATTGCCCATCCCATATGAAAGATCCTCTTTCTTCTGGTTTTGATCTAGTTCCCTGGCAAGATGGATGTGATTTCTCTTAGCACTTCTCTTCCTCCTGCCAAGGCACAGACTGTTTGGACTCATGGTCTCATTTCTACAACCTACAGGAGACTTGTGCACCAGGATTGATGGTGGGTCTATTGGGGAGCCATCTGGAACAGCTAAGGAATCAGGAGGTCATTTCCTCATAGGACACATATCTGGAGAAAGACATAAGCTTCATGAGGTGAAGGTCTGTGTCCATCAGGGACAGCCCCATATTCCCAGCACTGGCACATAATGAGCTTTCAACAAATACAGGTGTTCAATAGAGTGTTTCAGGTGAATTTCCCAGTAAATTCACTTTTGGATGGAATCTAGTACTGCTAAATGGCAATACATAGATAATGTGAAAGAAATTTTATCCCGTCTATATTCTGGGTGGTTAACATTATAGATTATAACATCTTTTCCCAGAGTATTTCACGGGACAGACACTAGTCTCAAAAGGTGCTCAGCAAAAAATTGATTCTGTGATCAAGTAAGCTTGATAAATATTGCACAGCAGAGCCTCCTTTCAAGATTCACCATGCACACTAACCTATTAAAGAAACTTTTCACTTTATCTGTAAAGCAACATGTTTAACTTTAACCCAGAATTTCTTCAACGTTTTTTGACCATGGAATCGTCACCTTGCACCTAATACTTTCTATCCCATGGAACTAGTGCTCCTCTGAATTCATCTTGGAATAACTTTGGGAAACACAGAGTTATATCATAATCATCCCTCTGTCTGCCCCTTGCTCCCATATCCTTAGAGTGGAGATTCTAGACTTTCTTCTGAAATCATTTACTGTATGAGCTTGATGAACTGTAATTTCCAAATCATCCTGCATGAAAATAGGGATAATGAGCTCCCTTCTGTCTCCCTATGAAGAGAAGTTAGCGCTCTTCTCTCTCACAAGGAAAGGAGCTGGCTAAGGGCAGCTCTACATCAGCTCAGAAATCTTGTGCAGTGTCTGGTATGGAGCTCAAAGGGGGCTTAGGAACCTGGTGGGGGCAGGAGTCAGGCCACTGTTCATGAACACTGGCTGCTTCTTATAACTGCTGTGATGATCAGCTGTATGTGTCAATGTGACTAGGCTAATGAAGCCTCTCGTGAGGGCATTTTGTAGATGTGGTTAACATCTGTAATGAGTTGACTTTAAGTAAAGGAGGTCATCCTCCATAATCTGGATGGGCCTCATCCAATCATTTGTAAGACCTTAACAGCAAAACTCAGGTTTCCCGGGTGAAGAAGAAATCCCTCCTGTGGAGCGCAGCTTCGGCTCCTGCAGAGTCTCCAGTCTCCTCCTGGTTCTGGGTCTGTGGGAGAACCCTGACTGACACACTGTCCATTACAGTGTTCCTTCATCAGTTTCCCTGTCAGGCTGGGCATGATTTGTAACTCACCTCTTGAACAGAAAAAAAGAGCCAGCAGGGATGGAGATGGCATCCTCCTCTCAGGTTGAGTAAAGGGTCTGCAGGTCCAATAAGGCTGGGTGAGGGAGACAGGAGGGCCCTTTGCCCTCAACCTTGGGAAGCACTTGTTTCCTGATGCAGTTTGTGTCTCTTCCATTGTCGCCCAGGAGTAGGGCTGGAGGTAAATTGCTTATCTCTGATGTATTTCCATGCCTAGGCACAACCTAGTGAAATAATTTCTGGAAAAGAATGCTTGCCTTCATATTTAATTAGTTTTCACAGTTTAATGGTATCTCAGGGCATTTATTTCGCATTCAAGATGAAGAGCATAGATTTGTATATGTTATGAATATAGACTAGAGTTCTCATTTTGATAAGACGATGTGAAAGCCCAACATATTCACCAGCATTGATACCAGGGGAAGATGGTATATGTTTGTGCATTTACACGGATGTTCATTTGGCTGTGTTTAAGGAGGATTTTAATTTTCATAATAAGTGTTTAAAACCCTAGAGTGTGCATACTCAGTGATTCCATGTCTAAGAATTTATCCTGAGGATGTATGTAAAGTTGTAACTTACAAGAGATTTCATCTCAATTGTGAAAAATTAGAAGTCACTTAAATGTCCAATAGTAAAAAATCAGTAAGCTATGGTATATCAATATACAATGAGATACAGTAAAAATAGCTATCGTTCATCTAATTGTGTGCGCTGTTCTATAGGGTTTCATATATATTAACTCAATTCTCACAACAAACCTACAAAGTAGATTCTATCATGCTCTTTTTATTAAGGCACAGAGTAGAAAGTAGTAGGGTAAACTGCCCAAGGTCACACAGTTAGTAAGGGATGAAGCCAGGATCCAACCTGTGCACTCTGGCTCCAGAGCCCAAGCTCTGACTCTATGCTGCACCATACTGTCGAGACATACAATGTCATTTAAAACATCCATATGTCCATTTACATTTACACAAAAACACAATAACAATAAAAATGGAAAATTCTACACTGTAACATCTGCTATCTTCCCTCCCTTTTTCTTTTTTGCTCATCTGTTATTTATTAAATTTTCTACAATAAACATCTACTATTTTGTGTTTTAAAAATAAAAATAATAAAAGTGATATTATTATTTTGATTGGGGACCAAACTCCTACTTTGCCTGGTCAGAGACTACAGTCGGCTCATGCAGACTGATGTTCAGGGCAGCTGCTCAATCTAACACATTCCAGAAGAATACAAACCCAGGCAGCATGGAGAGGGCTCCCAACAGCACAAGCTCCAGGCCCCTTGTTGCACCCACTGTCCAGGAGCCAGTAGACCAACACACTCCCTGCTAGGCACAGAGCTCATCAGACATCTCCTGGAACTTCCTTAGCCAGCTTCCAACCCAGCCAAGTTTTATGTTATCAACACTGTTCATGAATTTCAAGTTCATAATCTTTTGAAAACTCAGGAAATAAAGTCACAAATGTGATGAGTTTGGACGCTACAGAAGTCTTTGGCTGTGGAAATGCTCTGTGTCTTCAATATACAATAAACCTAATGAATGATATGAGAAATAATTTGGAATATAAAAGTTAGAACTGTATGGACCCTTAGAGATAAAATCCATATATCTTCATCAGCCAAGCAAATACACCAAGGCTCAAAGAGGTTAAATAACTTGCTCTCAGGTACTCAGTCTGCCAAAGGCTTACCCAAGATGAAAAGATAAGCTTTAGTTCCAAGTCCAGTACTCTCTCCATTGAACTACCTCAGGGGCAGCATAAGGTACTCGGGAGGTATTTGTATAAGAACAACAGACATTTTATGAAAACTATCTCCTATTCACTTTCATTACACTAGCAATATATACAAGTATGCAGAATAAATGGTGAAGGTCTCTGACACATACCACAACTCCCCCCATCCCAGGTGATTACTACAGTCAATAATTGTGGGTGTGACCTTCCAAACTCCTTTCCAGATATGTCATGTATGTATTTAGTGGTGTGATAGAACTGGCTCATACTGGTTCTTGAGAGCCAACCCAAATTTTAAGGAAAGCCATGAGCTAGCTGTTAAAAACAGCCATTACTAAAAATTAAATTATACAAACACAATTAAATTATATTAAAAATTAAATTATACAAATACAACTAAACTATATTAAAAGACAATAAATACTCAAAATTCATCACCTCTCGTCCTTTTTTTAAAAAACTACATTTTACTACTGTCCATGTTCTTGGGGTTGCTTACATCACTATATCTCTCTGGGAAAAGACGAGAGGTGTGTTACTGCACATTCAGTGATGTCCCATTGGTAGAACCCACCACAGTCAAAGTGTTGATGCCATGGAAATTGACAAACACTGAAAATCAGAGCCTTCCCTCCTGGCCCCCCTGACAGCCAGTTTTTAAGCATTTATTAGCATACCATAATAGACACATATTTTTCAAGTTTTTTTTTTCTTTACATAAATAGACTATTGAAAACTTTTTAATGTCTGTTAAATGCATTCTTTTCCACGGCAGAAATAGAGGCGCACTCACTAAAATATGTAAAACATCTTTGTTTTTTAAACTACTATTTGTCTTCTCTCCTTCAATGCCCCATTCCCTTGATAATCTAGGCTTCTATTTTAACTAAATCCCAGTTCCTTTCAACTTTCCTCTTTGAGTATACTCTACCTCCCCTCTTCAATCCCCTGCACCTTTCAAGCTTCTCAGAGAAAGAGCATTTTTAATGGTAAAGGTGAAGTTTGCTGAAGGTAATTAACTTAATAGGCAACAAAACAAGAATGGCTGGATTTGCTTGCCACTGTACCTGCTAACTGCTACACTGCCACTCCTGGGCTCCTGAGTGTCAAGAGGACAGCAATATACTTAGTTCTTTTTGTTTACACACCAAAAGATTAGGTTTCCTTAAATTCCTAAGGAATTTCAGAAGATTAACTTTTAGATAGGAAACTTCATAGGCTGAGCAGGCTGAGAAAAGAAAAAAGAAAAAAATCATGTCACCCTCAAGCAGTTCCATCAAGGGATGAAATTTTAAATCACATCATGTCTCACACCCATTTCTTAGTGCAAAATAAATCACTTGAACAGAGTGCAAGCCAATTTTTACTTTAAAAATGTTGTGTCCTAAGGCTGTCTTCTTGAACTTCAAAAGCACACTTTGTAATTACTCTACCTATCAAAGGAAACTCTACATTTCACCTCCAATCTTCTTCAGCTTGTGTTATCACTTTTAATTGTTAATAAGCCACATTAATTTTAAACTGATTGTTCTGTTTGGGAATTCAGTGTTTTCAAACACAATACACTGAATTACATATCAACAAACTTATTTATGTACAAGCTAAAGTTCACTGGGGCTTTTATCTCACTACCTGTTGTTTTTATTTTTAATGATTTCTGTCATTTTGGAGACTCACAGTATTTCATCCCTCTCATTTTTTAAAGGAATAGTTTTCTCAGAATGAGAAGGATTAAAAGTGCCAGGGATATTTCTTGGGTTTGTGCCCAGTGTTGATATCAATTGATTATGAGTTCTTTGATTTTGTTTTTAAGGGATGTGGAGAGCTAAAAAATAATTTACTAAAAGCAGACCACAGTATCAACCTGTATAATTCATTCAGATTTGTTTAAACCTTTCATTTCCTTATGTTTTTTCCCTAACCTGGCGTTAACTCGATGAGTGCTTTTTGTTATCACCTCTATGCTACTGTAGGCACTTGATTATGTCTATTTGACAAAAGCGTTTGCTCATGAACCATATTTTTCCAGCCTAGCCAATTTTCTCTCATGGTAACAAACAAAATGTTCTTGGGATGGAAACATGCCATGCTTGTTTCTACTCTGGCACCAAGTTCAGAATTCAGGAGCTGAGGGCGGTTCCTACCGAACTGAAGAGTTCTGAGAATATCCTTCTCTCAACCCTGGCCATGCCATGTGTTGAATGACCCACCTGGAGGGTGCCCTCTCTCCTCTGCCCAGCAAGACCAGCTGCAGTGCCCTCCCCAGCCTCCTCGGTAAACTGGCATGCTTTCCTCTGGCCCCCACACAGCACCTTTCACCACCATCCTCTATCAAGGCTTTCTGTGGTGCCATGCACTAGTCTACACGCTTTCTGTGTGTTGGCTCAAGCACTCCTCATCATGACCCTATGTGTTAAGTACCACAATTATTTCCACCTTACAGACCCAGACACTGAGGCATGGAGAGGTTGGTACCCAAGGTCACTCAGCTGGTAACTGACAGAGCAGGACAGCTCCAGGGGTTGTGCACACAGGCACTCTAATGTCTCTCCCTACTGCACTGAGCTGCTTGGTTATGTGCGCAGTTGTCCCTCCACTGGACCATGCACTCCAAGAGGGCAGGGCCACCTCTGCCATAGTGACTGGTATGTGGTAGGGGCTTGATAACTGTTTATGGAGCAAATGAATAGATTTTTGAGAGATGTCTCCACAGGAAAACAGCCTGTGATGGCATCAGACAGAGTGCACCAAGCTGGTGGCCCTTGACTACATGGCCTAAAGCCAAGATCTGTCCACTCCTGGGCTACATAAGGTGACCAATGTAACTGACCTTTTCAATCAGGTCAAAACACTGATCAAGTGTCACCTCCCCTAGAAAGTGACTCTAAGTGAGGGGCCACAGATGATACCTGATGAAGTATAATTCAGTGATTGAGGTTGGAATAAGGCAGCAGGACTGTTCTTGGGTCGGTGGTAAAGTGGGGAAGGTTGACATTAGCATTTTTTTCTAATTCTTTTAGTACTCCACTAGCAAAATAATAATTAAAATTTATTCAATTATTTACACATACCCTATTTTTTCCCCAAAATAATTTATATATTCAGCAGATTTATAAATTGGAAGAAAGAAATAGAAAACAAAAATAGGGACAAAAAGTGGAGCTTAGTATGAGGCTAATAAAAAAACTGCATAATAGAATCATTACACATTTGCTATGGCTGGGGCAGAAGACTGAAATACATAGTACTTTATCATCTACACTCACAAAGATTCTCTTACTGGATCCTCAAAGCATCCATTTCCTATAGCTAATGTTTTTATGTGCAGGTTATAGGTGAGGAGCTTGAGGCTCAAAGAGATCAAGAAACTTGGTTGAGTTCACCCACTTATAAGTGTGACTGGAACCAAGGCTGATTTCTTCAGGGGTAGGGGAATTCTTCTTCATCTTTTGAATTCTTCTAAAGCCTGTTGCCTGAGAGGCCTCACACCTCAGCCATCGCTTCCAAATGGGAGAGAATAATCAACCATAATTCTGGCAAAATATTTATTTGTCCCATTTACCTATAATTATTACAGTGTAATAATTAGCACTGCGACTGTGAGTTTGATTCTAGAACTAGTGTTTGCAGAGTCTGATGGTGCATCTTCCTACATTCCTGCTGACATAAATCACATTTTCTTCCATCCCTCCTCTCAGCTCAGGTCTACACACCATTTTTCTCAACCAGCTTTCTGGGTTAAGATCAGAAACTCCACCTCCACGCCTTACCATAAGTTCCTTGGGTTTTACTGAAACCTCTTGGGGAGGATTGCTGGGGGGAAGGAAGGGTGTGGTCCCTGGGCAGACTAGGTATTCTCTCTGCAGAGGGCATGAGGAAACACGTGGACCAATGTCCTGCCACCCATACTGGCTCCCTGCCTCTACTTAGGTTGGGACCAAAATGTGAATCAAAAGGGGTTCAGACATAGGTGCCTGAAAACATGCAAAAAAGTCAGCTAAAGAGATTTCTGCTGATGAAGAAAGAGTACTCATTGGCAGGTAATTTCTGGGACAGTTGCTTCCAAAGAAGGACCTGTGTCTCACTAGCTTCCTCCCATTGTGTCCCCTTCATTCTCAGCACTTCCTCCTTCCCATCACTCTTCCGCCACCACCTGCCTCAGGACAATTCCCCCCACCTAAGAAACCCCAACGAAGGTGACTCAGACACTGCCTTCCCAGAAATGTGTTTTTGAGCCTCTGCTGCTGTTGTTGACATCTATGGAAGGCCCCACTGCGGGGTACTCTAGTCAACACAGGGAAGAAACATAATACTATCCACTTAGACATGGGATTAGTGCAAGCCAGACACACTGAGGAACAGAAATTCCTTAGCCTCCCGCTGTCTTATTGTGTAAAGCAGAGGTCCAGCTGATGTGCTAGCAATCTTCCCTGAACAATAAAATAATATAGTGCTATTTGGAGATAGAATTACCACTAATGGGATTTGCCAATGACACAAACACTCTTTACTGCCCCCACCTTTCCTGACTTTTCTAATGTGACTTGTTTCTGGCTGTGATAATGTACCAACATGCACAGATGCAGATACTTCCCTTGAGAAAATTAATCAAAATTCAAGAGGGAAAAAAACCTAACAACATTTTGAGACAATCTGGAATCCAGCTACTTTGTCTATCCATTAAACCGTCTATAACTAATAGACTGGCCTTTTTTTTTTTTTTTTAAATGCCTGTGGAGGAACATGAAATAAAATCCAAAGATACATCAAAAAAGGGGGGGGGGATATTAGAAAGTAGTTCAACCATCTTCTTAATCAAATGCTCTGACAAAACTACCATGAAATAGCAGACAACTTATTTACTGGAACAAGCTTTAGAGATAATGTCATACCTTTCATTTTACAGATGAAGAAATTGAGGCCCAAAGAAGTTAAGTTAAGCGAATGTCCTAAGGCTGTGATACAAGTTAGTGTTAGGACAAGAAACTAAATGAGTAAGACAAGCAGCCAGAGAAGAAAAGCAGTAAAAGAAAACAGCTTTGAGAATCCAAGACTGCTGGGATTATGCAAATCTGGGACACACACCCTGCTATCACCTGCTGAGCCTAGATGATTCCTCTAATCCCTACTGCTATTCCCACTGCTTATGCCCCTCCTACCCATCCTGGAGTAGGTGCCATTTTATAGCAGGGGACGTTGTTGTCACAGATGATAAGAAACAGTGGATGACAGAAGTCATTTGAGCCCCTTCCTACCTTCAGTGGGCCCCACTTGCACCCCTGAGTGGGCACAGACAAAAGTATAGCAGAAGGAGCAGTGTAGCTTCCTTATTTGCCCTCATTTATAAATTCACTCCCAAAAAAGCTTGTTGCAAAAAATTTTAAGGCACTTTTTTTTTTAATGTTTAAGCAGCAGAAGTATATGATCTTCAGTATTTAAAAAAAAAAAAGCGCCACAATGAAAAATGGTTCAGAACTTCTTCATCCTCTTGCAAGTGGACAGCTAAAATACCCTCTTCAAATTGCTTACAAAAATAAAGAGGAATTGGGAAGAAGACTGAAGTCAATGTTATTGAGTTTTAGGGCTTTTCTAAAAAATCAATGTTATCACTTAAGAACTAGCTTCCTTATTTCTAACTTCTGGTACTTGTAGCTTGAAGTAACATTGGGTCCTTGGTGACAGTGCTCAATAAAAAAGCCTCATCTGCCTGTAACGATTCTCATGGAGGCTAAAGACAGAGGTTGGAGGCCTTCAGGGAGTCCCAAATACTGTTTGGATCCTAATTTATTCACTGTTGACTTATTTACACTTTTTTTTCTTAACTCCTTTGCGATGTTTAATAATACATAACGATAAGTTTTACCATATAAACTAAAGTGATGGCCACTGCCAGATGTGTCAAAGATCACTATTAAACTGTGTATCTTTGCAAAGAGGAGGAGTATTAAGAGCCTGGATGTGCAAACCAGCATCTGATATTGCATGTTATAAGTAACTGAACACATCTGAGAAAAGAAACCAATTGCCACTTAAAATACCTACTCTCTTCTTTAGCACATCTCTGGTGCAATTAAAGAACCTAGTGCACAATTTAAATTCAGGTCAGCAGGCAGCAACAATGGGGCTCTTTGATGTGAGGTCAACTTTGGTCATTCTCATATACTCATTAAACAGGTTAATCAACTTAGCGCAGGATACAGGACAGGAGTAACCAAAAAACTATTTAATTACCATTACCCTGAGTTTCAGCAGAAAGATCTGTTTTATTTGTTTGACATAGCAACTGCTGTTTCATTGTCAGTGCATGCCAGGGCTAAAGGCACCGTTTCTGTAATTGTGTGCTTTTTTTTTCCCCCCTCGGGTTAATGTAGATATTACATAAATATTTGTTTGTATTTATTATTAATTAGAATATTATAAAAATAGATGCCCTGGTGTGTCTTTCTTTTTTTCCTGCTATTCATTTCTCTTTCTTGTTTAAAGTAATAAACTGTGAGTCAAATTTGCAGACTCTGTCTCATGCTCTTCACATTTGTTTGCTTCCCTTTGAGTCAAGAAGGTGATGTGACACATTCAGTACAAATGAGTAGACTTGATTCATGTTCTCCTAACGTGCTTTGCACTGTACACAAAAGGACAGTTAACACAAACAATTAGTGCCTATTGCAAATGCTTTAGTAGCCCCCTGATCTGCAGATGCTCATTTTGAAATGAAGGTAATAATACCTACCCTGCAGTAGAGCTGTGAGGATACAATAAAATAATGTATATGAAGTGCTTAGTGCAGTGCTTCACATGGTAGAATTTAATGACAACTACTTTTACCATTAAGAAAATGCTTTCCTAAGTCACTCAGGAATCCATAACATCATTAATTAGGGTGCAATTTTCTTTTCCTCCCTAAAAACATATTTAGTACTTCTCAATACAAACCTTTATTTTTTTAATGATGAAACTGAGCATGCAACATATAATGTCAAATTAAAGAATAAAAATCCCTCACTAGACTTTTAAATAACAGGTTCTAAATGACCTCAAGAGAAAGGCACCAGGGATGGGTGTCACAGGTATCTGAATGCTTCCTGTTTTATGCTCAAATAAGATGCAGGGGAGTCCCATCTTCTGGGAGTGAAAGGTGGCATGGATACACTCAAAGTTAAAAAATCACAGGTAGCCCAAATGACCCTTGAATATCTCTTAGGAAAGTACTTGCTCCTCATTACTTGTGGTAGTTATGTTCTATAATGTTATTGTGAACACTGAGTTAGCCAATATCGAGATATTGCTCCTAGGAGAAATTCCTGGTTAAGTTCCTTGATTTTTTCTTTCTTTTGCGGGTGGCTGGTATGGGAAACTGAACCCTTGACCTTCTGGTTAGGTTCCTTTAAGCCTTAGTCACAACATTTTCATCAACCAATTAAGATGCAAACTTGTTTTATGTTTGTTTCTGTTTAAAGACTCCTTGTTTAACCTATATTGTTGATTCATTAACATTGAACTCACAGCCAACAACACTATAACTCACGCCACTATTGGGTTCAACATGGTCAGCCAGGTGGAATATTCTTCAGAGGGCTGGATAATTCCTAGGATGATAAAATGTTAGACCTGGATGGGAGCCTGGCAGTCATCTAATTGAACACATTTTTCAGGGGAGAAAACTGAAGCTCTAAATGTTATGTGACAGAGCTAATCAACAATATACGTATGAACTGGTCAGTTAGAAAATCTGTATGATCCTATCAGTAGATGTTGAAAATTATATGATGAATCCCACTACTAATTTAAAAGGAGAGAAATGAGGATGGGCCCTTGCCTTATTATAAATAAAGTATTTTATAAAAGCACATTATTTTTTTAAATGTGGCATTGACAAAAGAATAAACAGACGAGTGAAGGTGAATACATAGCCCACAAATAAAATAAGAGTGTGTTTGTGCATATGTGTGGATCTATATACACACACTTAACACTGAGAAAACTGGTTAGGGATTTGTGGGGGAAAAGTCCTCTGTAGCATTGCTTGACATTATTCACTAAAACAAGTTATAGATAAAATAAATAGCTAAATATTTTCATAAACTAGAAAATACAGATAAAATATAGATTGACATTTATGAGATCTCTGTTTAAGAAGGGCATTTTAATTTTACAATAATGGAATAAATTACAAAAGGAAATATCTACTACGTAAAAGTTTTAATCTTCTGATTAACAAAAATTACCAAAAGATCAAGTAATCAAAATGAGAAATATATTTTGGCAGACTCTGATAATTGTCTGCCCAATATCCTTTCTCTCCTTTTTACTTTACTAACCAAATCCCAATTTTGTGAAAGAGGCAATGTATCCAGTTACAAATTCCATTTAGACATCTTTGCAGCCTAGGGTGGCTATGTGACGTTTGTATAACAGGAATGAATTAACTATTGCTAAATAGGGTATCCAAAGCAGCTTCACAGAAGAGACAAACTGCAACAAATGCTGCTACTCCACCCAGATCCCTGCAGAAACCTTTCGCCTGCTTAGTGAGACCATTCCCTTGTTTCTGTGGGTTCTAATCCTACCAGCAGACATCCGTTACTTTCTTCAGAGCACTACTTCTGAGCTGTCAGAGTCTCTGCCTGGTTGTTAGAAGGACCTGGATGGTCACCTTTCCACCACCAACACCACCACTCTAGTGTAATTTATGCTCAAAGTTCCCCTTGAGATCAGACTGAAACTGATACTTGACCTTGCTTGGCTTCATCTTCTCCATGCTGCCTCCCTTACTCCATTTACCAATTTCTCTTAGAAACATTTCCTTAGTAAAACACTAACTAGCACATGAATGAGTCAGGGTCTACTTCTGGGGAATCTGACCTAAGACATACTCATATAGTCATCTGGCATATCCTCTATCTCTTGCTCCTTTGTCCCTTCACACTGACACCTTTTCCTCTCCTGGAGCATGGATGAAATGCCTGGAGGTTCAGCAGCCATCTGGCAACCACGAGGCAATAAGCCCAGAGTCAAAGGCCCTTACACTGAGGATGGTATAGTAAAAAGATGGAAAAAGACTGAGTAATTGATGGCATAACTAAGTTGTCATACTAGTCCCAGACTTCTTTTTACGTAAGACAAGTAAACATCTTACTTGTTTATATGCCTGGTATGGTAGGCAGAATGGCCCCCCAAAGATACCCACATCCTAATTCCTTGAAACTGTGACTGTGTTATGTTACATGGCAAAGAGGAATTAAGGTTGCAGGTGGAATTAGGGCTGCTACTCAGCTAACCTTTAAATAAGGAGATTTGTCTGGATCATCCAGGTGGGCCCAATCTAATCAAAAGAGACTTTAAAGTGGAAGAGGGAGGCAGAAGAGAGATCAAAGTCAGAGAAAGAAATGTGATTACAGAAGCAAAGGTGGGAGTGATTAAATGTGAAAACGACTCAACCTGCCATTGCTGGCTTTGAAGAACGGAAGAGAGATCATGAGCCAAGGAATGCAGGCACCTCTAGAAAGAGGAAAAGGCAAAGAAACTGATTCTCCTTCAGAGCCTCCAGAAGGGAACACAGTCCTGCCAACACCTTCATTTTAACCCAGTGAGACCTATTTTGGACCCCTGACCTCCAAAAGTGTAAGAGAATAAATTTGTGTTGTTTAAGCTGCCAAGCACATGGTAATTTGTTACAGCAGCAACAGAAAGCTAACATACCTGATTTTCTGTTACTTACAGCCTAACAGAGTCCTAAATGATATTTTTTAAACTGAAAAATGGGTTTATATTTTTGATACAGAAAAAACTTATGCAAATCAATAACAAGCACTAAATCCAATAAATTGATGGTCAAATAACACATTTAAAACAAAGCCCACAGATAAAAAAGTAAAAGTGCTAAGAAACAACATGGAAATAGGTTTTTCATAAAAATGTATAAAGTGTTTTTAAATTATTATGTTAAAATATTATATGAAGAAGCAAGGTAGAATTCATATTGCATGTTTCCAGCTATGTTGTAAAAAATAAACATCAATAAATAGGAAAGATTTTAAATGGTGGGATTTGGGGTACTTCTTCCTTCTTTCTATCACTTTGTTGTAATGGCTATTTCCTCATTTTATGCAAGTCTCATTAATAGGAAAAAGAAAATAAACTTAGCCTTAAAAAACAATTACGATATAGTGTGGTTTTTGTACTAATACATGGAAGTGTAAGGCCAAGTGCTCGCACAAAGGAGGGGTGATGCTTTGCCTGGCAACACTGGGAAGGCTTCACAGAGGTGCAGGCAATTGAGTGAAGTCTTACCCAGGCCAGTGTGGGAAGGAGGGCATTCCAGGGAGAGGATGCTGCTCACAAGCTCTAGGGTATTGAGTAAATTGCAAACAGCCCAGGATGGCTGTAATGTACAGTAAGAAGAAGAGAGAGTGCTGGAAGATTGGTTGTGGTATGGTGAAAGCCAGACCTGGAAGGGGTTTATATTATGTATTACTGTTTGACCTTCATTCTATAGGGAAGTAATTTTTGTCAGGAAAGAGCCGTGATCAGATTTGTATTTTATAAAGATGGTCTTGCCACAAGTGAGGATGGACAGGGGGCCACAGGCAATGGGATAGTTACTTTTCCTGCAATTCTCCAGGCAAGAGGTCTGAACAGAAGCTCGAACAAGGGAGATAGAACGAATAAATTCAACAGAAACTTAGGCAGAAGAGTTGATTAGCCAAGGAGAATGAGTTAGAGAAAATAGTGAGGTTGACTGCTGGTATTTATTAAGCATCTGTCTACCAACTTTTTCTTAGGTTTTTAAGTGAGAGCTAACATATATACAGAAAGCCATGCAAACAAATGCATGGCATGTACAGCTCCATGAGTCATCACAAGGTGAACACATTAATATCCCCAATCACTTCTTGGACTATTGGGGCCTTAAAGGAAGTGACATCTACTTTGCTAAGGCCAGAAACCTAGAAGTCATCTTTTATTCCTTTCTACCCCTCATATCATGCATCTAAGCCATCAGCAAGTCCTGTCAGCTCTACCTTCAATCTGCTCCTACCATCTCCACTGTTACTACCCTACTCCTTTCTAACTTGGACTCTTGCCATAGCTTCTACCTGTTGTCTCTCATTCCACTCTTGCTCCTCTGTGATCTGTTCTCCACACAGCTGCTGGAGTGGTCCTTTTAACGTGGGAATTATGTCATGTTACTCCCTGTAGTGGATTGCCTTCATGGCCCTAGTTCTTCGCCCCTCCCTGTATTGGTACCCTTTGCCATGTAACTTTGCAGTGACCTGCCCCAGCCCTTCAACTCTAGGCTCAGCCATGTGACTGGCTTAGCAGTAGACAATGATGCAAGCAGAGGCTTGAACAGGGTTTGGACAGCAAGGCTTTTTCTTTTGCAATTTGTGTTATAAGCCATGCTTCTTCCAACTTAACTCAGGTCTGAATACAAGCTGCACACAAGGCATCTGATTGGTAGAACCTAGTTCACTTCCAGAACTCTAGTTGCAAGCATGTTTATGAACTGTAGGCTCTGCAATACAGGAAGGAGCACCAGAATGAAGCTGCCATGAATGGTGGTGATCTAGTTCATAGTATCTACCATATCCTCCTGGGTCCAATTTGCTTTCCAGATCGCCTTGCACAGTCTTGCCTTTGTCCCTGCCATTACCCCAGGCTCCCCCACTCTACTCTCTGGCTGTCCCTGGCCAGGACCCACAGAAGATCCCATCTTCTCCATGAGCCCTTCTCTGCCCCTACTGGCCCATGTTGGTCTCTGTCCCACCCTGCTCAGTGCCCTCAAGCGCTCTCCTCCCACATTCCACAGCTGGCATCAGATAAAAGGGGATCTCCAGACTCTCTCACTACACCCCTGTCCCTGCTTCTTTCCCACTGCTCTCTGGACTTTATCCAGCTGCCCATTCTATCTTCATCTTGCCTTGGAAAGTGACCACTTAACATCATCTTTTTTGCTGACTTTAAATCCCCCACAGCCACAGTTTTGATCAAATCTCCTCCTCTTCTGACATTTTTCTTCTGTCATTTATTTGGAAGCAGGACCACATTATCCATCAGGCACAGTCGCATG
The DNA here is from genome assembly GCF_027409185.1 of Cynocephalus volans. Lineage (NCBI taxonomy): Eukaryota > Metazoa > Chordata > Mammalia > Dermoptera > Cynocephalidae > Cynocephalus > Cynocephalus volans. Next base: position 94,424,327 of record NC_084468.1, on the reverse strand, counting down.
GTGCCTAGAGGCTCACAAAAATGTTTTAGTTTGAATTTCTTTTAAAATGAGAAGGAAAAAAAAAAACAGAAAATAATAATAATGAAGATAAAACAATGAATCCAGTCTGGATTGTATTCCTCTTTGTACCAACACATTTGTAGAATATATCTATATTTTTAATTTTTAAAGAGGAAGGGGCCCACAAAGACAAAAGTACCTGAGGCAAACAAAAATCATATGATCCCGGTTGCTTCTTAGTATGTTGTTATCTTTTGTGGGTGTATGTGCACTTCAACTTAACACTATAAATACTCCTTAAAGATGTTGACTCTTTCCCACTCTCTCCCTCCAGCTCCACACTCCAGACTTAACCTTCCTTTCCAGTTCCTCAAGGAATGAGTTCTCTTTATCTCACAGACCTCCCACCTGCCTCCCCCTTGGGGTTCCCTCTGCCTGCAGCAATTGTCTCTTTTCTCTTCACCCTAGCTAATTCCCACACCCCTGCTGGGAAATGACTCTGAGCCCTAGACCCGATTAGACCCCCCCCCCCCCCCCCCGTGTTGCTCTCCCAGAGCACCAACTATTTCCCCAACTGCCACTGCAGTCTTCTGTAATTATCTGTTTAATGTGTGTCTTTCCCAACAGACTGCGAGGTTTGTGGGGCCACCATTAAGTCTGTCTTGTTCATGACTGTATCCTCAGTGCCTACCACTGTGCTTGGCTAATAGCAGCTCTCAAAACATACTTTTTTGACTAAGAGAATGAATTAATAAATTAAAGAATAAAGTTCAAAGGGGACAAAACCAAAAATGAGTCTAAACACCCAGAATCAGTCCTCATCCACTAAAACAACACAGGGTTGGGACCGGAGAATAAAAGAGGCACACAGGTAACCTCTACGTGCCTCAGTTTCCTCACCTGTAAATCAGGCATACTAAAAAGCCCACCTCACAGGGCTGTTGTGAGTAATAAAGGAGTTAATATAAATGAAGTACTTAGAACGGGATCTGGCATATGCTGGCATTGTGTATAATGATGATGATGATTATTCATATTGGGCATTTTTCCTAGGTAGTGTACCCCACATCACACAATGAATGTGGGGGCAGTTTACTGAGGCAAGCATCTGCTGAAAGGGACATTTGTGGGCTGGTGATGCCTAGTGCTCCACTCTAGAGGGACACAGAGCAGGAATGGGCTGACGCTGCTACTCCTTGGTCTCCTGTTACATACAACATGGTACTGAGTAGAAAGTTACAACCCTGCTCTGTGGAAATGCACATAAACCATTGCTGCATTTACAGCCCATCTGGAGAGCTGGGCCAAATGAGTATTCCATCTTTATCCTCCCATGTCCCCAAGAATAACACATCAAAGAGCATGTTTGCATCCCTACAATAGATAACAGCACTGCCATAAGCTTCAGGGTCCAAACGTGCTACAGATAGAATGAATTAATAATTTCACATATTTATAAAATATAAATTAACCCAAGAAATACATAACTCCAAGTAAAATTGCTGCTTTTTAAAACTGAGCAAAGACACTTTGATAAATGAAAATCTAGTAAATTTTCATCATATGGCATCACCAAATTGGCATTTATCAAATGGAATAAATCACTCCTCTCTGATATATAAGTGTTGACACAACAGAAGAATTAGGCTATTGGGGGATGGGGGTGGGGAATCCAGACAATTGACTTTTTAAATCACATTTGATTAGTTGGATTTTTTGTTTTAACAATAGAAAAGCAAGTAACATGATCAGTAAGAATTCTAGAGGCTCCAGTGCATTTATATAAGCACAGTAAATTACTCATAAAAACCATGGAGCATTTACCTTCGTCTTTGTTTATAATATGCCATGTCTGTGTGGAACCCAGTTCGCTTTGATGGTAAACAGCTATTCTCTCTGAAACCTTGCCTTATCTTGCTCTGCTCTGTGTCGAAAGTTTTCCTTAATAGCCAAACTGGTTTTCCTGGAAGAAGAAAAAGAAAGCAGTGTGAGAAATGTATGTATTAGACTTCTTTCTTTTCCATAACACTGTAACGATAATTTATATTCACATTCAGAGATGTAAAGATCCATACACCAGCTTTGTAGAGAAGTGGTAAAAATGTAAAACAGTATTCTATACTAAATATATCATGGCAATTTCAGGGGATGAGAGAGGGAGGGAGGAGGAAGGGAAGAATAGGTGGAACACAGAGCATTTTTAGGGCAGCAAAACTATTCTGTATGGTATGTAATGGTGGATATATGGCATCATGTATTAGGTAAAACCCATAGAACTGTACAATGCAAAGAGGGAATCCTAATGTAAAATTAATTTCATAATAGTATGTAATAATTATAACAAATGGACACACGCTACTGTAACATGTCAATTATAGGAGAAACTGTATATGTTGGGGGGGGGTATGAGAACTCTGTACTTTCTGCTCAATTTCTCTGTAAAACTAAAAGTTCCAGAAAAATAAAAATAAAAAAAGATATCATGGCAAAGAAAAAAGATTGTCAGTCTATTTAACAAGGACACAATATACTAAAAATCGACCTTTTCTATTCTCATGTTCCTGACCCTGAAACAGAATAGTATGTATATTTGCAAGAATGTTGTAGGCATGTGGATTATTTGTTACTGGGTTTGGGGATTATTTTGTTGCTGAATAGGCTTAAAGGAGTTTATGTTTTCTCTCTGAGGTATTTCCAAACACTATTAAGGACACCATCATTAGAGAGGAGAGCAACTTTGGAACTTAAGTTTCTAATTTTTCATAAACAATCTTCCATTCAGAACCTGAAATAATAGTATAACTTTAAAAATATCTATGTATCTATATATACAGATACATATAGTGATAGTGTAGGATTTTATAACCATGATAGAAAAACATGAGATTAAAAAAAGAAGAAATCATTAGCATCACCCCCAGGTAAAGAAATATGTGAGCTGAGATGGAGGGCCTTTATGTGTAAAGCCAGGAACACTCATTTCCATATTGCAAAATGTGTCCAGTTTTGCAGAAATAATAGCTTTGACTAAAGAATGTTTATCGCAATAAGTCTCCCAGAAACACCCTGAGCTAGAATTTCTCCCTCTAGATCAGGATGGTCCATAAAACAGACTAAGGAGCTCACCTCTGCCCTCCTCACCTATTTGTCCTTTTCCAAATGCTCCCAGATGAAGGAGAAAATTTCCCTTTGGCAGCAGAGCCTGGAAGCATACAGAAGGACCCAGGGTTACCTTCAGTGGAAGCTTTCTAAGGGCCCCCACAGCTGCAGCCATGGAAGAGACAGCAGGAGATCCACCCAGAATCAGGCCTGTGAGCTCCACCCTGCCCAGCCACACAGCCTCTTGGACAGACACAGAGTACTGCAGCCACACACAGAACCACCTGAGAGAAGGGATGTGATTCTTCCTCCTCCACCCTCCGTGTGTACCTGAGCCAATTCCATCCTTCCCACCAGCATACCTAGGAAAAGCGCATTTAGTACACAATAAAATAGCAATACCTGGAAAGAGAAGAAGCTGGAATAGCACGTGGTCTCTATGCTTAACCTATCACCCAAACTTCTTTACAGACCTGTTCTTTCACAACATAAAAGCTACATTGCTAATTTCCAAGCTGTGGTCCTAGGCTGTGCTGGATACAAAGCTTATTTGAAAAAAGAGATGATGGGAGATGGCCCATGTGTTAAAAACTACCATTTATTAGAAATTTCTATAGTACTAAGGGCTTTGCATAAATAATCTCTAGAAATTTCTATTATCATTCCATCCTACAGAAGAAGAAACCAAAGCTCAGAGACATTAAATAACTTACTCGAGATTACATAGCAGGTGAGTATCCAAGCTAGGATTTGAACCCGATTTTTAAGACCTCATGCTTTTAGCCACTGAACCAAATCATAGCGCCTACCTCTGTAGGTTAGGCAAATGTGGACAGTATGAGAAAAAAAATTATTAATTTAATAAGCAATGGTTTCATCAAAATACGCATGACAACTTTATCAACAGCATTTTAAAGAGGGAAATTACAAAGACATAAAAATTGATTTGTCATATATACATACATATACACACATGTCGGTTAAATTAACAGAACAGTGCAAACACAGGAAGGCACATGTAGAGCAGAAAGGCTGTATCATGTGATCAAATGATCTGATTTTATGGTCATAAGGGATTTCCTCCAGCAATATGGAATAGGGCCTATACAGTTAACTTCAGAGGCCACAAACAGCAAGGTTGCTACCTCCTTCTTTGGGTTAATTAAACATCAATATAGGTCAAGTAGCCTTTATCCAAAATGCTTGGGACCAGAAGTGTTTTGGATTTCAGATTTGGGAATATCTTCATATATATAAAATGAGATAACTTGGGGATAGGATTCAAGTCTAAACACAAAATTCATTTATGTTTCCTATATACCTTATACACATAGGCTGAAGGTAATTTTATACAATACTTTTAGTAATTTTGTGCATGAAGGGCTGGCTGGTTAGTTCAGTTAAGGGTTCTGATCCCAGCACTGGTCCTGGCCCCGGCCAGCCTCCCCCCCAAAAAAGTATCAATAATTTTGTGCATGAAACAAAATCTGTGTACATTGAACCATCAGAAATCAAAGGTGTCACCATCTCAGCCACCCATGTGGACAATCAGTGATTGATAGGCACCACCATCATTCCTGACTGAATTTATATACTACCAATAAGCAATTATTTTATTATACTTATTCACACATAAGTACCTTACAGTAAAAAATATGACATGCCATTAATACGGTGAAAAAAATAATATTTCAGGTGTGGAATTTTCCATTTGTGGTGTGAGGTCGTTGCTCAAAAGGTTTTGGATTTTGGAGCATTTTAAATTTCAGATTTTTGGATTAGGGATGCTCAACCTGTACTACTAAAAAGCAATGTGGTATCCTGATGGGGTCCTGCAACAGAAAAATGACATGAATGGAAAAACTAAGGAGACTTGAATGAAGTCTAGAGTTTAGTTAAGGGTAGTGTAGCCATATTAATTTCTCAGTTTTGACAGATATACCAGTTACATAAAATATTAATAGTAGGGCAAATTGGGTGAAGGAAACACAGAAAAACTTTATTATCTTTAGCACTCTTTTGTAAATCTAAAATTATTCCAAAATAAAATATCTGTCCTTAAAAGTTAAGCAAAACTTAAATGTAAAAATAAGAGATAGAGAAAGAGAGAGCACACACACAATGCCAGAGGCCAGAAAATCGTCTTGCTAGTTTCTTTTATCCATAGAGTAAAACTATGCAGGGTCATTTTGCAAATGTTTTTAATGTTTTTTATATGTTCCTAATATGGTTACATGGATATAACAATCATAGACTGTGTATATTTAAATAAATAGAAAAATGATTCTCAAAGATTAGAAACACACATCAATTAGGCCAAAATCTTGCTTTGTCTGAATAACTCCCCAGGGAGCATATCCTCTTGTGAGTACTCCATTAGAATGATTCTCTCTGCTGGAATAGGTCTCAAAAGAGTCTGCCACTAGATGCAAAAGAATTGAAAAAAATAGCAAAAAATACCATGTTCTTTGGTAAAGACTTAACATCCTAAAATATCAATTTTCCCTGTATCACTCTGCAAATTTAATGTATTTCCAACAAAAAGTCTCACAGTATTTTTGTAAGGGAACTAGAGAAGCTCATTTCAACACCCCTAAGCAAGCAAGAATAGCCATGGATATTTGGAAAAAGAAGCGTAATAGGAGTGAGCAAGCTCTGCCAAATTTGAAAACATGTAATAAAAATACAATTTTTAATACAAAATGGTACTGGTGCATGGCTAGACAAACTCATCAATGGAATAAAACAGAATGTCCATAAATCAACCTAAATTCATGAGGCAATTTAATATATAACATTAATTTCTCAAAATATTAATGAAAAGATGTTTTATTCAATAAATGGTGTTGAGGCAAGCAGGTCATGATATGGGAAATATCACTAAAGCTGGTTTTTTACATTATACATTTCACCAAAATAATTTCCAGGTGTATTAAATATGAATTCTTAAACAAAGTAGATAAAAACATGGAATGATTTTTTAAAATAATCTATTTTGGGATAAGCCTCTTTAAGTATAATGTAAAACTCCTAAGTCATAAAAGATAAGAAATGGACATTTGACTACATAAAAATAAAAACTTTCTGCTTGGGAAAATACTAAAGTAAAACACAAACAGCAAACTGGTAAATATGTTTATAATTCATATCCCAGAAAAAACACACTAACACTATTACTATGTAAAGAGCTGTGACAAATCAATAAGAAAAAGAATAACAACCCAATAGAAAAATGGACAAAGAATATGAACATACAGTTCACAAAATAGGAAATACAAAGGGCTCTTTAAACTTATGCAAAGATGGGGGCTGGCCCGTGGCTCACTTGGGAGAGTGTGGTGCTGATAACACCAAGGATATGGGTTCAGATCCCTATATAGGGATGGCCGGTTTGCTCACTGGATGAGCGTGGTGCTAACAACACTAAGTCAAGGGTTAAGATCCCCTTCCAGTCATCTTTAGAAAAAAAAAAAAAACTTATGCAAAGATGTTCATTCTTACTTATGTAAGAAATACATATTAAAGTACAATTGAGGCAGTATTTTCACCTTCCAGATTGGCAAAGATCCAGAGTTTCATAACACACTGTGTTATAAAGGGTGTGAAGAAACAGGCACTCTCATATACAGGTGGTGAGAATATAAATTGATATGCTCTTTATGGAAAGCAATTTGTCAATACAATTGGAATTCAAACCACAAATGCTCACACATTCTGACCTAGAAATTCCAATTCCAGTTATTTGCCCTCCAGGCACATTCTCACAATTTCAAAATCACACAAAGAAGAATATTAGTTGCCACATTGTTGGTGATAGCAAAAGATTAGAAACTACCTAAATATCCATCAATAAGAGAACAGGTTAAATAAACTAGGGAACATCTATATAATGGAATAGAATGTTACAGATAAGAATGAAAGAATGAAGCAACTCTATGGAGACTGAGAGAGAAAGACCTCCAGGATATACTAAGTTAAAAAGGCAAACAATGAAACGATGAATGGTACGCCATCATTTGCGGGGTGGGGGGGGGTGTTTACGAATGGATGTAAAATACGTGTAGGGGAACAGTATGGCTGGGGGGACAAATGTTGGAGGAGACTTGGTAATGGAATTTTGTAGGTTTTCTCTTTTGATCTAATTTTTTAAATAATGAACATTGATTCCATTTTAAATAAGAAAAATAAACATGTAGATTTTTTTAGGGAACTCAGTCAAATGCTCTGTCACTACCCAAACTCATTTGCGAAAAGAGAAGGAGAAAGTGAAAACAAATAAAACCACCTGGTTTTTTAGGCCCCTCTCCCTGATCCTAAGCAGTCCCCACCCTCTCCCTAGGAAAACAATGTAGTGTTAAACCCTCAAAGCCTCCCAGCTCAGTTGTTAAGGTAATTGTGTTTACTCTTTTCCAAACAAAGTAATTTGAATCAGAAAAGTAAATATGCGCTGTCTTCAGGTCCTTTGATGTCACCTTCCTCCTTGCTCCCAGTGTGTGATGCCCACCACAGCCCTGCTGCCCAGGGCATTACACACAAATTCTATAAGCATTGCCATAGCTACACCATTCTGCTTGTGATAATGATGTAAAACAAATAAAACTAAAGGAAAATAAAATGTGAAATAAAACAATAGGCCCAGAAAAACACAAGCCATGGGGCTTTTTCTTCCCTTTGAACATTTGTGTGATTATGAAACTTTGGAGTATTTTAAAATTTCAGAACAATTTTTAGTGTGGTAAAGTCCCGGAGACACGACTATTTTCTTTCCTGAAAATAACTACTGATCAAGGCCAATGGTATGTCTGAAACATTAAGAGCCAGTGTCTGTACCTTGTAAGCCTATCACATGATTTCCCTCTAGATGACCCTTGTTAAACATCACATCAGCTCTAAATGTGATTTTAGGGTTTTAGTTTCCTAAGACTCTGAAGCTGGTAGCTGTTTAGTCATCCAGGCTGGAACTATGCAGGCAAAGGACTGAGCAGTTCATGCTGTATTAGATGAACTCTGAGTCATCCACATAAAACCCTCCAGTCTGTGGGACACTTACTGTGGCCCCAAACCACCCACAGTCACTCCACTCTCCCTGCAATGTCCTAGGTTTACCGGCCGGCAGCTTCAGCATCTTTTTCCTGTCTTTGCCATTTTAACTCCCTTTTCCCCTTTTTCTTGTAACACAAATTTGGAGTTGAAAGTTATTTTAAGAAGAAAAGAAAATTAGAAAATGATTCAAAAGAAATCTGCTAGAATATCCTTTGCTCATTTGACACCCAGAGGTTAAGCTTCTATATTGGCATTTAAATCCTTGGGGTTGTTTTTTGTTTTGTTTTGTTTTCATTACTTTATGTACTTGCAATAAAAACATTCCTTTAGACTTTAGAAATTCTAAATAAAACAAGAACAAAAGAGTATTCCTTCTTTTCAACTCTCCACCCAAATGTTACCATTGTAAATCAAGGTAGCAAAGTAAATTAAGTGCTGGCATTTAAATGTTTGCTGTCCCAAATATTTATTCCTTCCCACTCCTCCAAATTTATTTTATACAAAACAATGCTCATAAAAACAATAAATAGTCATTCTTTGTCTACTAAAAATTTTACATCAAAGTACTGTGTGGCCCAAATCCTGAATAGTAAAAAGTAATTCTGTTTGTTCAGCAGGAAGCCTTCAACTTCCCAATAGCAACCTTACCAAGTTTGGTTTCCATTTATCTCTGAGCACTAGCAGTGCTAGGTGTAGACATAATAACATGATTCACTCCACATTTGCATAATACATTTTGTTATCAGAGTTTCGTTTACCCCTTAAATGCATGGTGTGCTAGAATGGGATACATTTTGGCATCAGACAGACCTGGATTTGAATCCAGGTGCTGTCGCTCAACACTCAGGCGGTTACAATTCAGTTTTATCATGGGTGAGACAGAGGACATGCCTGCTTCCCTGGCATGCTAGATGGTTGGGTGAAATCACGCACCCAACTTGAGCGTACTAATGACTTTTAAAACACTGACTTGAGCATACTAATTTTTTATTCTGTCGTTGAACTCACAGAACTGCTGTGACACTCGCCACCATGCTCCCCAGCAAAAAGGGACAAGAGCCTCCATTTTCCCTGCCACATTCCTATTTCTTGAGTCCAATCAGGCTGAACGCTTACAGGAGCTGTAAGCACCTCAACCCCCAGCCCCAAATCAGGCTAGGACAGCATGAACCATCCCCACCCTTGCCAGCCTCAACCTGTCCAGACCCTCACTATCTTCCATTAGTTGTGCTTTGCCTGAAGTCACCCCCCCACACCCCTGTGTACACATGTGCGCACACACCTACACACAGTTCCCAGGCTCAGAATTTCAAGCAGCTCACAACTCTCCATCCAGATGTGTAGAAGGATTCCCATGACATTCACACCTTTCTGCTGGCCTAACACCCTGTGTTTCCCTGAGATGGAGTCCCTACCCCAGAGCCTTTGTCTGTGTGTGTACCTCATTCAGTGACAAAGTTGTTGTCTCATGGAGACATGATCTTGAGCAATGAACTTGGCAAACAACTTTAAAATGAGGACCAACAATCTACTCCAGGGTAGATTACCCAAGGGTAGATATATACTGCCCACTCCTGCTAATTCTTTTGTGGTCCTCTAAGGTCCCTTGGGCATCTCTTTCAGAGAGAATATGGAGAAAGGATTCAGGTTAATTCATAGTCCAGGTGAAAACTTTTTGGTGAGAAGGACTACAATCCCACTAAATTATTCAGATAGATGTATTTATTGATGGACCGTGGAGCCAACCGTTGTGCTAGTTGCTACAAGAGAGATGACTATGAGGCACAGTCCTTGCATTCAGTGCCTTCCATCAGAGGCAGAATAGGGCACAATTTCCAAATCCCAGCTTTGCCACAAACCATCTGCATGTCTCTCTGCCTAGTTCTGAGCCTCAGTTTTTATTTCTGTGAATTGGAGATACGTTACACATTATTTTGAGGATTAGAAATCACATAATTTGAGGATTAGATACACAGGGAAAGCAATAAGTAGGGAGAGGTTCAGTAAATGACAAGTTTTTGTTTCGTTTTGTGGTTTTTTGAGTGCTTTCTGGGAGGCGCAATCCATGCTCTCTTGGACATAAGAAGAGGAGGCAAACATGTAAGCAAACCATGTAGGCACTAGAGGAGACTTCTCTATAGGGCAAAGTTCCAGGGCAGTGGGCAAAAGAAGCTGTGGTCATGCCTCCCTGGGATGGGGAAGTCCTTCACAGAAGAGGTGACACAAGCTGGAGTGTGATAGATGTTTAAATACAGGACAAGTGGTAAAGACCAGAATGGCATTCCAAATGGAAGAAAGGCATGAGCAAAGGCCTGGAAAACTGCACATCGTCGAATACCTGGAACCTACATATAAACCTGGGTCATGTGGTATAGTACTGTGTGTGGGAGAAATGAGCCTGAGAGAGATTCAGAGGCAGAGCACAAAGTGATTTCTTGTAAGTAACTGGGGGTGGGCTGGTTGTCACTGAACCCATTTTCCCCTTGATAATCTTTATCTTTATATTCATTTTAATGATAAAAATAACATGCTTACTATTAAAGAAAAGTCAAGTAGTATACGATCCTGCCCCATTCCTAGACATAACAGTTTAATGTTCATCCTTTTGGACTTTTCATTGAAGAGCGTTTTAAGCAAGAAAGTGCCATGATCAGATTTTGTATAAAAAAGTCGCTTTGGGCTAAGGGCAGAGGATGGGATGAGTGAAGGCAGGGAGACTCCCAAGAGACTGCGCAGTTCTTTCAGAAGTGATTAGCGTCTATACTGCAGCAGGGCCAGTCACTTGGTTCCTCAGTCATGCAAGAAAGAAGTTAAGAACTACACCGATTTTAGGTTATGCTAATGAGATTGGAACTACAGAAGAAATGCAGGTTTGGGGTGGAAATTATGACTATAACTTTGGACATGATGAGTTTGATGTGACTATGGGACAGCCAGGAAAGGATGTCCCAGGTCTGGGGCTGGAGAAAAATGTGGCTTAAAGTAGATATGAGACAGAGTAGGTCACTCAGGAAGACCAGAGGAAGGCCTGCATTTAAGATAAGAGCAGAGATAGGAGGCCGTTCCAGGGAGAAGGGGGAACATGCCGAGGAGGACAAAAAGGAAAGTGGTGTGACAGTCAGTGTGGCAGAAATTGTGACAGTCAGCGAGGCAGGAGAGAACTTTAGGAAGGGTCAGGGTGTCAAATGCTGTGCAGAGAACAAGGAATCTGACTCAAGAGAAAACAAGCTTTGCTCTCAGTGGTCATCAAGGAAAAGGCTACACTGGAATGGGTTCAGTACATCATTTATCTATATTATTAGAAAAGAACAGGAAGAAATATAACACAATGTCAATAATAATTATTTCTGGGTGTTAAGATGACAGGTGACTGCTATTTTCTTTTGTTCCTAGAAAAGAGCTAAAGGGTAAGAGAGCAAGGAGGCACAATATTCCAAAAGGAAACATTTTAAAATTATTCAGGTGAAGCAAATTTATTTAACATGCTCAAGTGTTAAAGTCATTAAGAAAATATACCAACTCTATGGGGAATATGGCATAAAATAATACAGCTGCTATTTATTATTGCTTACCATGATTTTGTAAACCACCACATGAAGTATATCGTGAAACTCTCTTGATTCCCCCCAAAATCCCACAGAGCCAGCTCAGAAACCCATAGCAGTGTGTTCACCAAACTGTAGCCCTTTGACTCTCTGATTTTTGCCAAATCCCTTTACCACCAGTCCTACCATTTAGTAAATATTCTATTTAAACCAACTTACTTTTTAAACTTACATGGATCCATTTATATCATGATAGTGAGTAGAAAATCATTATCATAATAAATAGAAGGTAACTAAAAAATAAATATAATGAAAGAAAGAAAAGCCCTTAGGAATTCTAGCAAGATGTTCTCAACAACCCAAGGTTTCTAGCCTGCGGCGTGATCTAGCTCTCTGGTAAAAAGGGAGATTAGCAAGCATTAGATGTTGTTAAAGACTTACAGGTATTATCTTAGATTGGATTTCCCCAGAAGTGAACCCTGTGACGAGAATTCAGTTACTCTAGTAAGAATTCAGTTGCTCCTACTTGAAAGGTGAAGGAAACATGGAAACACAAATAAGGGAGTTTGGAAATAAGGCAGAAAAGGGAAGGAAGCCAATGAATGTTATCAAGCCAGCTATCACTCGGGGCTACTGGAGCTTAATCCCCCTGGGAAAACTCTGGGTGCCAGTTTGGAACACACCTCTAAATTTGACTACCTAAAAGGTGAGAGAGCTGGCGTATTTATACATCAACGGCTGTCAGTCATTGGTTGAAGGCTGATCCCTGGGACATTAATTCCCCGACATTCCTGGGCTGCCTTGTGGGCAGCAAAGCAGGCCGCAGAGGCAAGAGAAGGCCTCAGGCAAAGAACACAAGCCCTGCAGCAGGAAGTTTGGCAGGCACACACTGACCTGATAAAGGTGAAGAGATATGGACAGGGTTCCAACAGAGGCTGCTACAGATACTAAACCGAAATTGAAAGAGAATAGAAAAGGAAATCGCTTTCTCACTATTTGAGTTGGAGGAATGTATTGCTAGGCCTGTAAATCACTCAAAACCATCTCATATACCACGAAGCTAAGGCTCTCCCCCCAACCCCCCAAACCTTCAGTTACTCTTTAAGGCCAGAAGCAGCTCAGCAGGGATAGAGCCTGGCTCAGCAACTGTCCTAAGGGGCCTGGCAGAATCTCATCTACACCAAGCCACTGAAGAACAGACCTTGTAAGATATCTTGTTTATTTTTCTCCCTGTCAGAGATAGCTTAATCATATCCGCCTGCCCAATAGAGTTGTGTAAAAATTTCTTCTCTATAGAATCAAGTCATTGAGATGAAAATCTATACTGACAACATAGACAAATGACAGTATGATTGGTCACTTTTAAAAAGGAATTTTTAAGGGGCTGGCCTGTGGCTCACTCGGGAGAGTGTGGTGCTGGTAACACCAAGGCCATGGGTTTGGATCCCTATATAGGGATGGCCAGGTAGCTCACTTATGAGAGCATGGTGCTAACAACACCAAGTCAAGGGTTAAGATCCCCTACCGGTCATCTTTAAAAAAATAAAATAAAAAGAAATTTTAACCCTTATAAAAGGACTATTAAATTCCTTCAAGTAACAGCTTACCTGATTTGTTTAAAATTGATTTATTATTTTCAAATAACAAGATAGACCCATTTTGGGGATCACAACTACAAGAAAGGATCAAGTATACAGGTACCATATGCTACCATACTTGTGAGTATGTATTTTTCTAGATATTCTTTAATTCAGCAAACATTTATTGGACTCTACTATTCTAGATGCCTAGATTTTCAGCAATGAAGGGAACAGATAAAAATCCTTTCCCTCCAGAAAATTACAATCTAGTGGGGAAGATGTTCAATAAATAGATGACTAAAATGTACAGGATGTCAGCGGGTAATAAGTACTACAAATAAAGTGGGACAAGAAGATAGGGAGGACTAGTGGCTTGGGGAGGGGTTATAATTTTAGATAGGGTGATCAGAGAAGACCTTACTGAAAAGGGATGTATGGAAACACTGGAAGAAGGTAAGGGAATAAGCCATGTGAAGATGTGGGGAAAGACTACTACAAGAGAGCAAATAGGCTGTGCAAAGATCCCAGGGCAAGAGCATGCCCGAGACTTGAGAAACAGCAAAAAAATCCACGTGGCTGGTGCAGAGTGAGCAAAGAGGATAGTGAGAGATGAGACCAGAAGAGTAAGAAGTGAGTCATAGATCATATAGGATCTTGTACAACATTGTTAAGTGGTAAACTACTGCAGAGTTGTGAGCAGAGAGACATGAACTATCTTAAGTTTAAGAAGATCACTCTGGCAACTCTGCAGACAATAGATAGGTATAGCAAGACAGAAACAAGGAGACCAGTTAAGAGTCTATTGTCAATCCAGATTAAAGATAATGGCATCCTGAACTAGGCTGGTGAGAAGTAGTTGGTTCTGGTTATATCTTGCAGGTAAAGAATTTATAGATAGATTGGATACTGGAAGTGAGAGAAAGATAAGAGTAAAGGAGGGCTCCAGGGCTTTTGGCCTAAGCAACTGGAAGAATATACCCGCCATTTCCTGAGATGGATAAGACTATGGAGGAGTAGATGTGAGGGAAGATCAGAAGTTGGATTTTGAACATGCTAAGTTTCAGATACTCACTAGACATCCAAATGGAAAGGTTTGTAGGCAGTTGGATATGCAAGTTTGAAAATCAGGGGCTAGGTCTAGGCCTCTGCATGTTGCTAGCACATACAATATACTTAAAGGCATGAGACTGGATGAGGTCGTTAAGGTAATGAGTTAGAAAAGAGAAGGGGCTGAGAGACTAAGTCATAGGTGCACTGTACCAACCAGAGGTCAGGGGAGAAGAGGAGGAACAAGAAAAGGAGGCTGAGGAAAGAACCAGAAGTTGACGGCAACCTAGAAGCAAGGGAAGAAAGTGTAACCGTGTCAAATGCTGATGATGGGTCAAATTAGGGGACTGAGAATGACCACCAGGTGTAGCAGTTTTGGTGGAAAGCACGTCTGGAGTATGCTCAAGAGAGAATGAGAGAAGAGGAATGTACTTCATCTGTCATCTTTGTGCCTGTGATTTCAGTATTGCTTGGAACTAGAGAAATGTCTAATTATTTCTCTGACAAAATAAAGTATAATTGAATATTAGCTATTCTCAATTTTAACTGATTAATTTGCGTTTAAAAAGTTTTTCTTCAACAGTAGAGTATTTTGCCTAAGTTATTTAAATGATTGGCTTAATTCGCTGCTTTACTTTTTACAAGAACAATATATTGGTTACATACTATAGTACGCATAGTAGATGTGTATATGATGTATATGCCACATGTGCAGACTCTACAGAAAATAAATGACTTGTAGTATGTTAGTCAGTGTATTAGTCTGTTTTGTGTTGCTATAACAGAATACCGGAAACTGGGTAGTTTATGAAGAACAGAGGTGTATTTCGCTTATGATTCTGGGACATCTGCATCTGGCACGGGCCTCAGGCTGCTTCTACTCATGTTGGAAAGCGGCAGGCAGCCGGCGGGTACAGGCAGATCACACGGTGAGAGGAAGCAAGAGAGAGAGAGGGGAGGTGCCAGGGTCTTTTTAAACAACCAGCTCTCACGGGAACTAATAGAGCCAGAACTCACTCATTAATCCCCCCTCCCCCAGGACTCAATCAGTTGAGAGCATTAATCCATTCATGAGGGATCCGCCCCCATGACTCAATCAGTTTCCAACACTGCCACATTGGGGACCTAATTTCCACATGTGTTTTGGAGGGGGCAACACATTCAAACTCCATCAAGTCGGTAAGTCTCTCCTCCTCTGTTCTCTGTTGGTGAGGCACCAATGACCTGGAAGATAGGAAAAAGGAGACAGTAGGAAGAAAAACAGGAACTAGCAATACTTCTGAATGATCTCCAACCTGGACGATGTAGTTCTATTTTAATCCAGTATTGACATAATGGATGGACCCAAAGCCAGTTCATCAGTGTTCACGATGAGGCTGGTGGCATAATAACTAAGTCATGGCACAATGTAAGTTGAGTTACTAAAATAAAAAGGGAAATTGTCCCCTTTCCTCTTAAATTAAGTCTTGTGTCATGTTCCTGGTCGGATCTGAATACAATCCTGAGTTTTTAACTATATAAATTAGTTGTAATGTCTGCAATACCACTTTTATTTGATTGCACGTTCTTCTTTCATCTCACAAAGACTAGAAGAAACTATGAAGAAATAGGGTATCACTCATCCTGATTAACTGAAAGTGAGGACAGAGTTTTATTCACAGGACCATAGTCTTAGGCCAGAAATACAATTATTATTGTTTTCCTTCTCTCTTTTTTTTATTTCCTTTTCTTCTTTTTTTTTTTTTTACTTCAATAAAAAAAGGTGCAGAAAGAGACATTACAGTTGAAATGGAGTTACTTTCATGAAATGTTGCTTCCACAGTGCCGGGAACCCTAAGATAACAGCCTTGTATTCAAATGTGAGAGGCAGAAAATGTAATTTACTTGAAGCATTAAGTGAAACAGAATAGAGGTTTTTTTTTTTTTTCTTTTAATCATCTATAGTAAGTGAAGTACTCATAGTAACTAGTGTACAACATCCATTTGATTTTCAACCTTTTTTCCGATTTTAGTAACCAAGAAATAAACAGATATAATGACAATGCTTTGCATTTAATGATCATTTTTGCTGTTGCTGTTATTGGAATAATATAATTAATCATAGAGCATTAACTCTTGCATGGAAAACAAACACATACCTATCTTGGTTTACAAGTAAAGAGAGAGACAAAAGAAAATATTTAGTTATTAAGTAAATGCCCTTTTTATTTCTCAGATTATAACTTAATTTATATTATTGCTTAATTTATATTATTACTGGCCTTCTCATAGAAATTAAACTTTTTAATTTTAATTTTCAGCTCACTTATTATTTCTAACATAGCCACTATGCAAACGTGTTGCTTACCTAGGTGGCTTTCTGGCAACCAATTCACCACTTTGGGTACCAAATCACCCTTCCTATCAGTTCTAATTCCCTTCATTTTCAGGGGTCAAACTATGAAATTCTCATAGCATACCAGTGGAAACAGTTTATCAAGTGATTTCACACTCTACATGCTGCAGGGCTCATGAAGAAAGGGGGAGGGATGAAAGGCTCCAGAGCGAGAGCAAGCAGCTCGGAAGCATTCTGCAGGCCATACTTGGAGGAAATCCTTAATGTTGTTTTCACATTATTGTTTTTATTTCCCTCACAGCATACAATGCCTTTTTGGACTACCAGACTAGTAATCCAAGTAGTTCTGACATTAGGCTAAGAAATTGTCCAATCTGAACCATGCTGCAATCCATTCCACAGTCCTCTTAGAGACAATGTTGATCTATTTATTGATCCCATATTTACTGAGCCCATAGTTAAGTTGATTAAATTTTCCCCTTCCTGAAAGTTGAGGTTTATCTTCATCTTAGAAAGAGAGAGAGAGAAAGAAAAATGAACTTCAGATATTTCACAATAAGGGGAAAAGATCAGACTATGTCCCATCTGTATTTTTTAACACTTCCCATAAGAGAAATTCAAGAAATGTTCTTTTTCAAAAAATTTTTTACAGTGAGTACAATTTTGTGCCACAGCCAAAAGATCTTCCTGTTTGCTTTGTTCAACAGCATGTGTGCAGTGGACTAGAGCAGACAGCATCCAGAGAAATGCTCAGCCTGGGAGGCATGTGGTGGGGCATGCACACATCCACTGTACTGCTCTCGCTGTTTCTGCACCCACCTAGGAGCCTCACATCCCCAGGTCTCTGGGACACAGCTGCTTCTGGAAATCACCCATCACTTTCTTTGTCTCTTGCTTCCACAGCCTCTTCCCACAAAACATCCATGTTTGGAGCAACCAAGAGCTCTTCTGACTGCTGTGTCTGTTGCGACAACAGATGTATTTCATCTATTACACTGAAAAACAATTTGCAATACAAATTATTTCACCGAACAGCAAATGACATTTCACCAAAAATGTAACTTTAAAAATTTCTTGAAAATAAGTTCATCCCATAGAAGAAATTTCTGTAGTGATTGAAATGTTCTGCATCTTGATAGGAGAGATGGTTCCACAGTTGTATATATTTACCAAAATTCACTGAATTGTACATTTAAGACCTGTGCATTTCACTGTTTAAATTTTACCTTTAAAAAAAGCTCATCATTCTGCAATAAACTGTCAGAGCCACTTTGTATTAACCTCTGCATGACAACCAGGTGGCCCTGAAATTGTGTCTGCTATGATGCAGTAGCTCCAACACTGCCCCTGCTTCCTCCTCCTCTTCCTTTGTAATTTATTAATTTCTCTTTGTTGTTGTTATTGTCAAAATTCTCTGGGATCAGCTCTTTTTTTAACACTTTTATCATGTTACATTTAAAATTTTATCTTATTACTTTAATAATGTTGGTTCATTACATATAAACTTTTTAAAAAGTACAAAGAAGAAAATCAGAATTACTCATGCTTCTGCTATTCAGAGAAAACTGCTGGTAGTATTTTAGCATCTACCTTTCTAGGTATAGTCAACAGATATTGACTGAGTGCCCACTCTGGGCTAGGAATTGTTCTAGACACAACATGGTAAATGTAATGGATTGAATTATGTCCCCCCAAAACTCACTGAAGCTTGAATTGTGCCCCCCCAGGTTTTATGTATAAGAAACTTGGCCACTACTGTGACTGTTAAGAGGGTGGGAAATCCTATTATGGTAGTTGAGAGGTGGAGTCTTGAAGAGGTGACTGGATTGTAGGATCATGCTGTGGTGAATGGATTAAAAATGGTGGTCAGGGATGTGGTTCTGAGGGTTTTAAAAGAGGAGAGTCTGTCTTTCTGTTCTCTCTCTGCTCTCTCTGCTTCCACCGTCTTGCAATGTGAGACCCCTGGGTCACTGTTGCCACCACCAGTTGGACTTTGGACTTTCCAACCTCAGATACTGTAAGCAATTAATTTCACTTTCTTTATAAATTGCCCAGTTCCAAGTATTTTTCTGTAAGCAACATAAACCGACTAATACAGTAGACAAGACAGTGGTTCTTCTTTCGGAGTTTACATTCTAATAAATAATATGTAGAGAGGATTTTTTTTTAATGAGGCATGATTGTACTTGTTCTCTTATAACCTGCTTTTTTCACTTAGCAATATATCACTAATATTGTTTCATGTGAATAAAAATAATTGTACATCATTTTCATAGCTGGATAGTGTTTCACCATGTGCTTATTTTAGAATTTATTTAATAAATCCATAGCTGAACAGCTAGACCTTCCAAGGTTATAAACTACACTGCTATGAACATCTCGTTGACAGTCTTTTGAATATATTTTTAGTGTTCTTCTTGCTGGCAAAAAAATTTCAGCAATCATTGTTAACATACTTAACTGTTTCTCTCAAACATCCTTCACTTTATTGGTGGCATAAACTTAATCCTTAGCTCCCTGTACTTCTGATGACAGAATCTATAGGTCATTTTTAAAGTCACAGTAAAGAATGACATGTTTATGTACTTAACTCCAAGTAATGCTTCTCTACCATAAAGGCACATCAAGGCCTTGGAGGCAGGTCTCTCACCAGACGATTCTTTACCCATTTCTTCCAGGAAATGACCCTGCTCTCTTTTGTTTACCTTCATCCTCTTATTACATTGGAGTTTAAATCTCTGAAATGGGGCAAATGACTTTTGTAACTATAAAGCATCTGCTTAAGCTCAAGGCTAATACCTTATTAAAGTACTTTGGTGAAAATACCAGGCATGGGACAGAGTAGACTTACTATCTGGCCTTATGCACCATGAAGCAGTTGAGGAAGTATAGCTGAAAATAAAGTCTGCAGTGGGAGTGGGAGCTCTCTATGTTATGTATTTCCTGAGAAATCTTTGATCCTGGATGACTCTTAAAGAACTGTGAGTTTGGCAGTTTTATAGGGAAGGAGAAAGTTATTCTAGAAAATGATACAGAAAATCACCAACTTATATACTTCCTAAAGTTCAATGGTAAATCTATTATTTAGAATGTAGGAAAAAAAAACAAACAAACAATTCAGCAACATACTTGAACCACAACTATTCACTGCACACCTATTATGGGTAAAGCACTGTTACAATACACTTAAAATGGTGATTGCAATCTCAAGCTAGTTCACAAAGACTATCTTACCCTCCAATGAAGTTGAAAGTGTATATTTGCCATGAAAAATAGTATGTAACAACATATTGTTATGATATTCTTTTGATACGTTTTTCATTATCTACTGTTTTGAGGGAATTGTACAAGGCACTATGGGGGGTTACAAAGATGAATCAGACAGAAACTCATCATTAAAGAATTGATTGACTGCAGCTGCACTAATACAGTAGCCTCTAGCAGTATGAGCTACTGAGCACTCAAAATGTGGACGGTCCAAGTTGAGATGTGCTATAAGTAAACTACACACTGGATTTCAAAGACTTAATACAGAAAAAAACGACAAGTCTTTCATTACTAACTTGTTATAATGATTATATGTTAAAATGGTATATTTTGGATATTTGGGGTTAAATAAAATACTGTATATTATTAAAATTAATTTGTTTCTAGCTTTTAAATTAAAAATTCATATGTGACTTGTGTTATTTCTGTTGGTAGTGCTGATTTACACAATTATAGTTATTATCTGTTGAGTGTATCTACTGTGTGACAGGTAATTTTATACCAATTTTTTGTAATTTTCCATAAGGGAGGTATTACATGAGGAAACTGAAGGTTCAAGGTTATATTAATTCATGACTCCATACACCTTTCTAGTATATTTTCTATGCAGTCGTGATACAGCAAAACAAAGACACTACCTTCATGGAACTTACATTCCAGTGGGAGTGAAGCTAATAAACAAATAAATAAGTACAAAATTACACCAGGCAGTGACAGTGAAAAAAGATGAAGAATGGAGGGTGACCAGAATTGGGGTAAAGGTGGGGGTGGAAGGCACTAGTTTTAAGATAACAAGATCAGAGGAGTTCTCATCTGAACAGAAACCGGAATGGAGTCAGGTAGTGGACCCTGTGAATATCTACCTGGCCAGGAGCTTCTGGGCAGAGGCAACAAGTAAAGGACAGAGAGAGAGGAGAGAGAGAGGAGAGAGAGAGGAGAGAGAGAGGAGAGAGAGAGGAGAGAGAGAGGAGAGAGAGAGGAGAGAGAGAGGAGAGAGAGAGGAGAGAGAGAGGAGAGAGAGAGGAGAGAGAGAGGAGAGAGAGAGGAGAGAGAGCATACTTTATACACTGGAGGAACAGCTGGAAAGTCAGTAGTGCTGGAGAGCAGTGAACAAGAGGAAGCCCAGGAACCCGTTCATGCAGGGACTTGGAAGCCACGAATAGGAAGTGTTAAGTTAAATGTTAAATGTTTGGTTGCTCTATGAAGCATGAACTCTTGTGGGGCATGTATGAAACTCAGCAAGAGTGGAAGCCAGAGACTAGTTAGGAGGCTACTGTGAGAATGGGATAGAGAGTTTAAGGTAGGAGAGCTGGAGCTTCCACAAGATCTGTCTGACTCAACCACTGTGAGACTTGCTGTTCCTGCAAGACAAAGTAAACCAATCTAAACATTATCCAGAGATTTTGAGTTGCAAAAATCAAATATCTAGATAATTCAAGCCACAAAATATATTTGGAAGTCTTTAGAGTTATCCGAACCAGCAGTCGAAAATTACTATTTATGAAGTTAGACAGTAATTTATCTCTGTCCCTTGCTTTCTGCCAATTTAACCTAAGGGAAGTGGACTTGAGATCTGTAATTGGCAGAGTGGGACTGAGGGACCTTTAAGTCAAATTCTGATAAAGCAAATTAGCTTTATTTTTGCCAAAGAAAAGTTTAGTTGACCCAGATGACAATTTTATAGCCTAAACTATTTGAATTTGCTCTCTCCATCTTCTGAATTCACTCCCATAGCTGTTAATTCTGAGTTTGAGCATAGCTGCACAAGTGAGACAGACTTACAGAAAGAACTAGAAACTGGCTTGTCGTGGATAAATATTTATATTAATAAAGATAACCTCAATTCAATGAGTCTGTTTTTATGGACAGAAGTGCTTTAAAAAAGAAAGCATCCTTAAGGTGAAATGTTATACAGGCCAAGTTCTTCTGAGAGGTAAGTGAAGATTTAAAGCAGTTACCCATGCTGGTGGCTAACGAGCCATTTGGGACTGCTTTTGGAATTTGTACATATTTTTGTGCTTTTCTGTACTAGAAATCAAAATCTTTATTCCATTTTAAACGTCTTAGCTGTTAATATCCTACAGCCCTCAAAATTTAGGATTAAGTAGTTGGGGTTTTCTGCTCTTGCATCCCCATGTTTCCGGGAAGGTTTTCCTCCAAACAATGCGGACCAGTGCTACCTTTCAGAGAAGAAAGGCCAGTGCCAGAGCAGGGGTCAAGAGTAGAGATTATACTGAGTTTCTTTAAATAATTACAGCATCTCCTTGGACTTATTTATATAAACACAGGACCCACCAACCATTTCAGCAAGGAAGTTCTGTGCCAAGAGGCTTAGCCTAGTTTTGAATCTCAGACCAACTACTTGTTAGCTGTATGACTTGAACAAGTTATTTAACCTTGCTGAGACTTAGTTTTCTATTTTGTAAAATAAAATGAGATCTAACCTCACAAGGTTGTTGTAAGGACTGAATAAAGTGATACACAGAAAAAAAAAAAAAAAAGAAAGAAAAAGAAAGCAGTTACCCAGTTTCAAATGAAAACAAATACAAATCAATAACAAGGACACCCAAAAGTCATACCATGAGAAAAAGGAGGCTCAATCCTGACCCTCGAGGTTGGTTTATTTACTTTGATGGAACTCACTGGAAAATTATCCAACTCCACGCTTCACTGTGCCTGTGTAGATGTGTTTTCTGGGCATTGGATGTAGATCCTGTCACTCAGGCACTTTCCTGGAGCACTAAAATGTACAGATTACACACATCAAAGACAGGCTGCAACCACTGTAGCTGAAATTTACACAAATCTGTGCTGCAAGTAACTGGATAAACAATGAGACTAATGACCTTGTTCTGCATTAATCGCCATATGGCTCTGTTGGTACTGCTCTTGCCTTTAGGCAAGAAGGTTGTGGCTTTGGCTTCTAGCCTCAAACCAGGGATTAGGTGCTCACCAATGCTGACAGAGCCCAGAAAGCCTGAGAATACAATCGAGACCATCCATTTTATGAGGTACACTTACCTCAATTCAAGAAACACCTCCATTACCATATCCACTGAGGAAACAGATTTATGAAGATAAGAAAATCCCTTAGCCATGCCTCTCCCTTCAGAGAGTTTATTTTCTTCAATACGTGCACGCAGGTTTTCCCTGGTTATTTTCACGGCTTCCCCATTGCCTCTCCAAAACAAGATAGAAACCTCAGTACCCTGGTCTACGTTCCTATTTTGACCAAGAATAAATTTTTAAAAGGCTGTAAAGAAAAGCGAAAGGAAGGATTGAAGTTGACCAATGAACTTGGTCAGCATTCATTTCTAATCTGGGACATTTGAGGAAAGATATGTTAAAAATAGAAGGCGCCTCTTAAGCGCCAGCAAAAATTGCTATAGACCCCCTTCCGCATGATTTGCATGATTTGCAAAGGCTGAGTGGTGCTGCCAGCAGGAGGCAGCCGAAAGAGATGGAGCATCTCAGGGGGAATCTGCACCCTGGGGCAGCCTTGGGCCACGGCAAAAGGGGGTAGGAACACTGGAGCCCCTCCACCCTCCCCACACACTGGTTGGTTTCATCACTTCTAAATGGGTTATTATTAGACCCACTTGTAGGGAGAAAACTGAGTCTGGGAGAGGTTAAATGGCTTGCCTGAGGTCACCCATGGCATGATAGGGAGCGGCACAGCCCACTCCAATTCTGACTCTGCATCGCCCTAGTTCAAAGCTGTCACCTTATACTGGTTACTTGTGAAGCGACAGAATATCGCGCATGAAGTGTATTCAAGAAGGGACCTGACAGTTTTTTAACCATAAAAACAGAAGAAGCGTTCCTGGCGTGTAAGAAAAGATCTCCGCAGTCTATCAACAAGAGGATTTCAAATCATAGAGACTAATGGTGATAGCGAGTGCTTTGACAAAAAATGATATTAACGTTGGTTTTCCAGATCTAAGTTCTGTGGAAGAAAACTACGCGGTGCATCGTACCGTGTGTAGAAGAAAAAGCACCGGGCACAATGAACGTGTGCACACGTGTTGTGTCAGCGTTCTCCTCCCAAATGTGGCCGCAGAAGAAAGTGCGAAGCACAAAGACAATATTTATGGCTGAAGAAATTCGGCTTCCCGTAACAGTAATTATGAACAAGATATTTTCCCTAATAAAATTACTGCAAAACAAAATCTGGAGAAACTAAGTGTTTCCCTATGTTCTTTTTATTTTATTCCATGTGCTCGAGAATGGTTGCAGTAAAGAAAGGGAGAGAGAGTAAAAGGGAGCAGAGAGAGAGAAAGAGAGCCATAGCTAGCCGGCCTCTGTGGAGGGTTGGTTTTGCTTTAGAAACTGGAATGTGTCCAGGCTTGATTTTTATTTTCAATTCACATTTCAGATCCAGCTCCCCAAACTCTTTGATCTTTCTCCCTGTCTCCTTACCCGGAAGAGAACCCTTGGCCTTCTCAGCTGGGAGCTGGGAGCACACGTGGAAAGACTGGCTCGGATCCATATTCTTGCCAAATTTAGTCACACAAAGGGGCCTGCGAGGAAAAAAAGAAAGGATGAAAGCGGCAGCCGCGCCGACTTCAAAGGCCGCGCCGCCGCGCCGGGCCCCGCGCAGGCGCCGCCCTCAGCCGATATAAGGCGCGGCTCGCGCGCCCGGGCGGCCTCTCCGCGCGCGTCCCCGGCCCGGGGGGCGGGAGGATGGAGGGACCGAGGGCCTGCTGCGGTGGCCCGGGCTAGGGCAGTGGGGGAGGGCGAAGGGGCGGGCCGCGCGGCCGCACGACCCGCCGGCTTCCCGAGGCCGGCCCCCATGCCAAGTTAAGGCGCCTGAGAAAAGTTTCAGAAAGGAGGGAAAAGAATGTCAGGTCCGGCCGACTAAGCGAGCAGTCCTGCGGCCCACAAATGTATTCCAGCGCCCACCTCTGCACCATCCCCATTCTGGGCATCTCCCGTGGAGACGTCACGCCGGCCCCTCTGTGTGGGAGCCCGCTTCCCCCTGGGGGGTTACCGGGGGCTCCCGTCGCGGGGCTCTTCTGGCGCATTCCGCTCCTCTGTGCCCGCCCCGCGTCCCCTCGTTCCTGGCCGCGATCCTCCCGCCTTGACTCCTCTCCCTGGGGCAGCCTCGGGCCGTGAGCTCTCGCCTCCCGGTTGGCAGAAGGACGACGGGCAGAGCCCACCGAGAGTTGGGTGGCATGTGGCCCTACCTCGCGCACCGCGGGGAGGACCCGGCCCCCTGGACGGCTGCGCCTCGAGCTTCTACCCAGCGGGGCGCGAACGCGGGGCTTGGCCCGCACCCGCCGAGCAGGGCAGAAGCCACGGGAGGGCGCGAGGGGCGGGAGGACCCCGCTCGCTCGAACCGCGCTAAGCGGCAGACGGCAGCGGGCGCCGGTCCCGCGGAAGCCCGACGTCCGCCGGAGGCCGGATCTGGGAACGACATTTTCACGGTCCCACGAGTTCTCTGTTACCCTGCAGGGTTGGGGGTTGGTTGGTTTGTGTTAGGAGGAGGCAAGAACAAGCGGAAGAACCCCTGGGACACAAACTGCCATTTCCCTCGGCCCCACATCCCCCTTCTCTCCCTTTCCGCGAAGTCCGTTAAAATGACGATGCCCACAGCTTTAGACTCCTGGTGAAGCTGGGGTGGAAGATCGAGTCCTGCCTCTGGGGTCACGTTATTCGTTTTGTAGTCCTTCTCCCTTGCTTTTCGAGCATCCTCTTCCGTAGGCCCGCACCACCTCATTCCTTTGAGATCCCACCAAAGGTGTAGCTGGGAGAGTCAAGGCCACACAAACAGGAAGACCCGGAGCCTGGGCGGGGGGTTAGGACCGCGGTGGGGGCGACAAGGAAGACCGTGCTTTTCTCTTGTCGCTGTACTTAAGGACGCACTGGACTGGCGTCTGTAGTAGACTTGACTTGGCAACAGAATCGCCGGGGGGAGGGGTCTTCAGGTGTGGTTGGGGGGCATTATGCTCGTTCCCCTGGCCCCCTCCCGCGGGGGTCTGCGCTCCGCTTACCCTGTGGGCAGCGAGGCCCATCTCCGCTCCCCCCTCCTCTGTTCCGGCGCAAAGGGTGGGGGACGCCTAGCCCCCCAGGCGCAGCGCGGGCGACGGCGCCCGGTACAGAAGGAAGTGTTGATATAAAACAAGTTCGCTCCCAAACTAAACCCAAACCTACCATAGCCACCAGGAGGGGAAAAACCAACAGCAATCCAGCCAGCCCCTAGCAATTGTTTCACGGTCGGAATTAAATCACATCAAAACGCCCCCTGAAACCCACATCCTGAAGGAGTGAACCTACAACAGCCAACCTCCAGTCGTTCGCTCGAGTTCACACGAACAACCTGCTCTACATCCGAGAGATGGGGCCGGCGGGCGGCGGGGCTTCTCCCGCGTCGCACCCACCACATCCCGGACCTAGGATCCCAGTCGCCGCACCAGAAGAGGCGGCTGCTTATGTTAATAGCAGCCCCCACCCGAATTAGAAGAGACCTCCTGGCGACAGAAATGCCTTTGCTAGGAACTACACTCAACCTGTAGGGAGGGAGGAACGTCTTCCCGGGGTTACTTGACCCTTCCTGCTCGTCTCCCTGCTTTTTCCCTCAAGAGAGACGACTTCAAGTGAAAATGTCAACCTCTCTCCCAGACAAAGCTTTAAAAAAAATTGGGTGCATGGTTTTAGACAAATTTTGGGGCGCCCCTTTAAGGGCAGCCCATCAGAAGATTTGCAACAATACTAAGACAATCAGCACTACACACACCGCCCGGAGGACAAACAGCCACGCAAATAGAGCAAGGCGGTGGATGATTTCGTTGGAAACAATGTTTACAGGGGAGAGGGTTACAGCAAAATACCAAACGCAGCCACCTACCCTTGGCCCTTCTAGTGAACAGTTCCCACTAGTTTTTGTTCCAAAAATTCCCATCTTCTCCAATTCCTAACCTCCAGGACACTTGGAGCTGAGCTCCAAAAGACTCAGGTAGTCCAGATAATAAACATGGAGAAAGTGGGATTCGAATTAGTTGCAATACTTAAACGGAGGTGGGGGTGGAAATGTAGGAGTCGTCATCTAATCTTTCCTTGGCTTGGAGAAAATAACCTTTGGCAAGTTCTCTGTGCCCCCCTCACCCTCCTGGAAAGTTTGATGGAAAGGAACATCTACTCTGACTGCTTTGGTGAAACTGCATTTTCCAGTTCTCTTCCTATGGGTCAAATTGGCACAGCTATAGGAGGACTTTCGGCTTTGTTTTCCTGTTCTTTTAGAACAGGGGTTATAAATATCTGACATAGCTACATGTTCACATCTCTGGGACATTCACTCACTTTGGTGCCTAACTTCAAGGGAAATTGGACAACACCACCATCCAAAAAACAAAAATTTCCAACCTTTTTATTATTGCCTTACAGACACACCGTAGCAGAATATTCTTTTTGTTTTAATTCTCTAAGGCATAATAGCATTGTCCCTAAAGTGTACTTAATGTTTTTCTTTGCCTGGATCTCCTCACCAGCCCCTTAATTTTACCGCAATCTCCCAGATGGAATTTACATTTGACTACTGGCCATGTTCTATGGGACCAACTGAACCCTTTAAATGATATAATTTCTAAAATTGTTTCCTAGTTAATTCCCATCCTCAAGAAGTAGTAGTTGTCAGTAGGCGAAGTCTTAAGTGCTCATTTAGTGCACTGTTAAAGTCTTCACTTACACAATGTCCAGCACCCTGCAATTTCACCCTTAGGAAAAGAAGAGTGATCTTTGCCTGACCATTCTTATATAATAGAGCCAAAGTCTGATTCTGCAGTGTTTTCTTTATTTTCAATTTAAGGGAGATGGAGATACATTTCATCCCGCCCCCCGTTTTCTGTTCTAGAGTTTTACACATGGCTACTGTATTGGGTATAATAAATTTGCCTGGATTTTTAACTGACGGGGTTTGAGAGCCAAGGAACAAAATGTAACATGTTTTCAAGCTTCAGCTTCTCTTATATTGTATGTGACTTTCACAAAGCATCTCCTTAAAAGTCCTGTCCTTGTACAAAATGAATCTAAGAGACGGTGGAGACGGGAATTTTTGAGGATTTGCATCTTCAAGGGTCCCTTTCAGCAAGCAGACCAAGGTGCCAGGGACTGCCCTGTCCTCCCTCCCTCTCTGGCTTTGCTCTCCTGGGTCCTTTCTCCTTCTTTTCCTCCTCCTTGGGTTGTCTTTTCATTCTCTACTAGGTTCCCACGCACTGCGGCGTGTATCTCCGAAAACACAGGCGAGATCTAGGGTAACTCTCTGCGTACATCCCGTGAAGACGTAATGAAAGAGATATTATTTTAAAAGCGATAATTAAGATTCAGTCTCCAGTTCCTTCTTCCTCATCCTATTTTTCTCGGTAAGCCTGAAGATTTTGTTTTCGCTAGTGTGTGCTCCCTTGTCCCTTGTCTCCAAAGAGCGTGTGTGTGTGATATTTAGGAAAGCCACAACTCTTTTCCTTGTCCTTCTTGCTGCTGTTCTCTTTTATTGAACAATGTCTGTTACATTTTCTTCTTTTCCTTCCCAGTCCCCGATTCCCGCCTCATCCCCTCTGTCAGAGCATCTATCAATGTGGTGTTGATCTCAGCGGCGGCGGCTTTCTCTTTCATCTTCCTCCCCCTGCCAGAGCGAGGGAGGGAGAGTGGGAGGCGGAAAGGAGGTGGGGGAGAGACTGGCAGAGGAAGAGAAGTGGGTGGGGGTGGGGGTGCGGGGCAAGAGAAGAGATACTTAGATGAAGAAGTTAAGCCATTCCGGCAGTGTTACTTGTCAGTTTCACGCGGGCAAAGCGTGCCTCTCGGTGGGTTACAAGCAGCGCCGGGTCCTTCCTTCTCTCGCTAAGTAGTTGCCTGATCCTTCCCTCCGGCGCGCACACACACACTCACCCCAAAACTAGGACTCGTCCTACAGGCTCTGGGAAAAGAAAAAGAAAAAAAAAAAGCCCTCAATCACCACCTCCTTCTCGTCGACTCCCCCCCACCCCCGCCCCTCCAGCGGGCAGCCAAGGAGAGCTGGAGGCGGGGGAGGGGCGGGGGAGGAGAAGCGACGCAAGTGGGTAGCTTTTCAGCGCCGGCGAGGCGCGGGAGGAGGAGAAGCGGCGGGGAGGCGCAGCCGCTCACCTGCGGGGAAGGGCGCGGAGGAGGGACCCAGGCTGCGCGCTCTCGGGCCGAGGAGCCAGGACGCGCCCTGAGTCTCGCACGCGGCCAAGCTTCGGGCGTCCCCTCCCCTCGGCTGGGCGAACCCGAGGGGCGCAGCTCTTTGCTTTGACAGAGCGGGCCCGGCAGAGGCGTGGAGAGCGGCGAGCGAGAGAGCCGGGCTGACAAACTCGAGCCGGGAACAAAGAGGGGTCGAGCTGTGTGTGTGTTGTCGGCTCGAGCTCTGGGCAGAAGCATTTGGGCCCAAGGCCTCTGCTGTGACTCCCCAAGACCCCGTCGAGCCCTCCACGGCCGATTTCAGCGCTCGCCGGCACTAACTTTATTCTTGGCAAACTTCTTCTCTTTCTTTTCCCTCCTCCTCCGCCCCCACCTTCTCCTCCTCCTCCAGCAGATTAAATGCGCCTGGAGAAGGAAAACCGAAGCCAAAGGGAAGGAAATAAACGGACTTAAACGGATATCTCCAGGCCGGTGGCTCTTTATTACTTTTTTTTTTTTTTTTTTTTTTTTTTTACTCTTAAAGAAGTAGACATTTCGTTATCTCCTGATTCTTCTTGCACCTTCTCCGCTGGGGCAAACGGAGCCTTTTTGCCCCCTCCCTTCTCTTTTTTCGGAAAACAAACTCCTACATCGGCATTCGCAAAAGCTACGGTGGTGGAGAGGTTTGCGCGGAGACGCGCCGCTGGACTCTGCTCTGCACTTCGGAGAGTCGTGCCCCCTCCAGAACCCGTGTCCTCCGCGCATAGACCCCGGCAACGCGGGGGCAGGGGTGGCCCCCTGAGCCGGGGCAGCCTAGCCTAGCGCGCGCCGGGAGGCGCATACGTCTCCAGAGGCGCCAGCTGCTTTAGCCCTTGCAGCTCGGTGCTCTTCGGCCTTGGGGGCGGGCACCGACGTCCGTCTCGGCGAAGCGAGAAAGCGCGGGCGGTCACTGGGGCTCGGGCGCCGCCGCAGCTGCTCCGGCTGCCGGCCGGCGGCTCAGCTCTCGCCCGACCCGCTTCCGCCCGCTGTCCTCCCTCACGCATCCTTCCAAGTCTCCTTTTCTCTCCCCCCACTCCCCTTGCTTTGATCCCCCTCTCTCCCCTGCTGTCGTCGCGGGTGCTTCCACAGCGGAGCGGAGATTACAAAGCCGTCGGGATGCCCCAACTCTCCGGGGGAGGTGGCGGCGGCGGGGGGGACCCGGAACTCTGCGCCACGGACGAGATGATCCCCTTCAAGGACGAGGGCGATCCCCAGAAGGAGAAGATCTTCGCCGAGATTAGTCACCCCGAAGAGGAAGGTGACTTAGCCGACATCAAGTCCTCCTTAGTTAATGAGTCTGAAATCATCCCGGCCAGCAACGGACACGAGGTGAGCGGGCTGCTGTCCCTAGCCCCGAGAGGCGTGGCGAGTCCCCGATGCACAGATAGGGAGGAGGGGAGCGAAGGCGCCGGGGAGCCCCAGCTGACGGGTCCAGAGTAGGTACCTCGTTTGTTGGGGAGGGGGGTGACTGGGCCCCTGGTCCACATTCCCGCGGTGTGTGCGTCTGTGTGTAGGATGAGAGGTGGAGGGGTGTGCAGGGAGACTTATTCCAAGTGGATCAGTTCAGGGGTTCGGTGGCTAAACGGTTGGTTTGCGGGCAGGAAAAGCTACCCTTAACCCATAACGTTTCGCCTGGGACGTTTTTGTGGGGCTGAGGGGTGCGATGCTTTTTAAAGCGATCATGTTTGAACAACGCTACTGAAAAGTTCTTCCGCAGGACGGAAAAGAGAGTGCAGCCGCTATCTCTCGGTAGATGTTTCTGCAAAAGTGCGTTAAACCACCAAAGGCTTAGGTGGAGACGAGCAAAGCCAGAGGCGGGAGGAAGGGGAGGCGGGCGTGGGCTGGGGGCGGACAGAGCCGTCCCAACCGCCGCCGAGTGGGGCCCGCGCCGAGCCAGCCGGCTGGGGTGCGCGCTCCGGAGCTGCGGGGGAGGCGCAGGGCTGTGTCCCTGAGGCCGCCCTAGCCCCAGCGCTGTGCGGGGAGCCGTGGGCGCGTCGCGCCACCCAGGGGTACAACCTCGCTGTACTGCCCACGGCTAGTTTTCTCTAACCCCCATCACTTAAAGAAGAAGAAGAATAAACAAAGCGTCTTTACTTAGGGTTAGTTTGGTCCCGGGTCAGGCCTTCAATCTAAGTAGCAGAAAGACGAGTCTGAGCGGAGAAGCGGCGGAAGGCGGGCCCCAGTCCGGGAGGGTGGAAAGCGCTTTGTCAGATGTCCTGGTCCGCTGCGGGCGATGGTGCTGGTAACCTGAGTAGAGTAAATAGAGACACGTGGGTGCCGGCGAGGGAAAGCCGCGAGCCTGACCGCGCGGGAGGGCTATTTCAGGCCGCGCCGAGAACTTGGGGTGTGGGGGGTGGGGGCGGATGCACCCTGATATCCGACACTCCATTGGCCACCCATGCTCAACAACTGGGAAAACCTTTGGAGGAAATCCGGTAAAAAAGTCCTGACACCCAAATGAGTTCAACGCTTTTTCCCTCCAAAGAAACTTGGAGGGCATACACTTTTTCCTTAAATGGCATCCTTCTGCCCCCAGAAAGAAAGCGTATGGTTTGGGGGCGGGGACATTCTGGGTTTTAAACAACACGTTTGAGAACACCTCAGAGTTACCTTCTCTATCCCAATGGCAGGGGTGAGTACGCATTTTGGGAGACTTGGGGCCGAGTCCTGAGGAGTACATCAGGGTTCTCTATCCGCTGAATCCGATTTCAGGGGAAGGTGGGGAATGCCTAGTGCATCCAACACCACATGAAAGATTTGTGACTATGTGTGTACTAGGGGAGGACACACGTCCTAGGAACCGAATAACATCCAAAACACTCAGCTTTTTGCCAGACACTCATATTTGTAAAGCAGACTTTTTTTCTTTCTACCCATTTTGCTTGTCCTTCCTTAGTCCATAAATAAATTTGCCGCCAGTTTCACATTAATATTTCTGGTCTGTTCGAAACCGAGAACCTAGGTATTAGGACTCTGTTAATCTTAGCCACGGTGGTAAGTGGGCACGGGCAGACCCAAGGAAGATAGTGAAGGGGTAATACCACTGATTTGCACGTGGTTGAGCCTGGGTGGATGGTGGTTACCAGAGCTGATATTAACTGGGCTACCTTTTAGATGTCTACAACCCGACTCAAATTTTTCTCTCTTTAACCACTGAACAGTTCTACTTTTCTCTTACGAGCCTGCTCAGCCAGCCAGTGTACGTTGCAAGCCCGAGTGGAGCTCTTGCCAGGACTGCACTCAGGGCAGTTGCCTTAAGACCCCATTTGAGTGGTTGGCTTGTTTATGTTTAAAATGTCATTTTCAGTTGCAAAATGATATTTCAGCCCGCTTTTAATCAGATCTGATTGAAGTGAACAGTGTGGTTGAAGAGGCTTTCAAAACAAGCCCATTAAATCCAACTCCTATCACATTTGGCATCAAGGTAGCCTTGATATGTTTCGGTAAACAGCGTAAGAATAGCATGTGGCTCATTCTCAAATTTACTATGTTTTTGTTGTTGTTGTTATTTATACTTTTTGGTCTGGGTGGATAATAATCACTCAAAAATACAAGTTGAAACAGATTTCCAAGTACTCAACCCCAGCCTAACCCTCTTAGATTAATAAAACAGATAGATTGGGTTGCAACTAAACTTCTTCATTTGCATTACCAGTGAACACACACTTACATCATTATTATCATAATCTCTAAGGTAATTTTCTTTCTTTTGGGGGTGGGGATTCATGCTGTTAGGTGGCCAGACAAGCACAAACCTCCCAGGAGTCCTACCACGACAAGGCCAGAGAACATCCTGATGACGGTAAGAAGCTGATTCTACTTCCCCCAACTTTATCATACAACATGTACCATTTGCATATATAGGTATGTTTTGCTACTTTTATTTGAGTTCAAGGAACTGGGGCCAGATGTGATAAGACTGTACCCACTATTTAAACAAACTGGGAAAGAAAACGCAGGAAATTTACTGCTGATCTCTAATGTATATTACATAACTTAAAAACTGCCTTTGAATGAGTTAGGGGCCGTTGGATTTCACTTGGCTTCCAGATTCTTTGTGAAAGAGGCCATGCATATAATGAGTTTTTCTTTTTTCCTCATTTTACTTAAAGTTCTAATTAGCTTAGGTCTTTAGTACCTGCATTATGAAGGATGACAGTCTACATCGATTTTTTTTTTTCAACAAGAATAGTTTTGAATAGATTTTTGTTTGCAAAATTGCTCTTTCTTGTTTCTTGTTACAGTGCATAGGCAAGCAGTGAATAAACAGACTAAACATGGCTCAGTAAAGCAGATTCTAGCTTCTAAAAATGTAAAACTTATTCTTGTAATTAAGAACTACGCATATCGAAGATGATATACTTTCTCCACATTTTTGATTCTTGCTAAAAGCTTTAAAAATTATATCTGTACTTTTAGTTTAAGGAGAACTTCTTGTGACTAAAAGAGTTAAGTATTCTTGCCAACCAGTCTACATTTCTGTTCTTTAATAACTTAACTGTTGGCCAGCCCAGAATGAAGTGTTTGGTGCATACAATATGTCAACCAGAAGAGGAAGGGAAGAGAACTATATACCAGGCTTCTTTCTCAGCTACAAAGTAGTTACACAGGTTAAAGAGAAGAAATGTATATACTGAAAACACAAATTTCTTTGGCAGAATCATGTAAGTGTAGCACATAAAATTAGGCCTTCCAGAGTTGATCCTTTATAAATTGGGGTAGTTTTCCATATGCTAGATACAGCTCTCTCCCTCAGTAAAATCTAGAAATTTTCTGGAACTGTTGAAGCACCAGTAGAGTTTTTGAGTTTGCCTAAAGGGTGAAGCATAACTTCGAATGTATAAATACGTTTGTATAGATAAATGATCTAATATATTTATATTATAACTTTAGGTTTTGTATGTGTTCCTTCACATGTCTGTATTTCATAGTTCAGTTTGTTAGTTTTAGAACAAATTAAGTTAGATGGATAACACTTATTTTTGTAAAAACATCAGTCAGTAGGGGAAGTAAATTGAACCACATGTTTTTAAAACATCTGGTTCTCTGCTAAGCCATAAGAGAATACATACTGTCAATCTAAAATAGAGCATAATAATCCAGTTACAGTATTTTGTAAACAAATCTTTTATGTAAGGTCTGACTTGTCTTAGAACTATTAGGTTTTCAAAAGAAAAAAAGAGGAAAAAAAGAACTATTGGGTTTTCAGATGAAAAATACAATGATATAAAAGGGAAGTCAATACATCATTGATTATTCTTTGGATTCTCTCAGGAAAGCATCCAGATGGAGGCCTGTACAATAAGGGACCCTCCTACTCGAGTTATTCTGGGTACATAATGATGCCAAATATGAATAACGACCCATACATGTCAAATGGATCTCTTTCTCCACCCATCCCGAGAACAGTGAGTAACATGCTGATGTTGCAAATTATTTTTAGAAGTGTAAATTAGTTTGTATTTGGCAGAATGTTTATATTTGCAAACACGTTGGAAATGCTTTCATTACATATGAACAGTCATTGGTAAATAAGAGCTGTTATAGGGAATGTCCACCCATGCTACCTTTGATGTGTTGCACCTAGAATTTTAGCTTTTGGCTTATTGGTTAGGATTAATAAGTAATACATCATGAATTATAACGAAATCAAATGAAGTTAAATCAGCAGATCCATGATTTTATGAATATTGTGCTTTCTACGCTAATGAATGGAGAAAACTGATATAATTTTTCAGTTTACTAAGTACTGTATAGCTTTTGATGCCCACAAGCTATCCAAAATCAGAATTGCTTCAACTCATTTAGAACTGAACATTCAGAATGTTACTTCAGCTTTTAAAACAGTGTCTCATCTTATTGTATTACCTAATATTTCTTTAAGAACATGTATTGGGAGGATGGAGGAATGAGCTATTTTTACTTTATTGTCAATTGTTAAGGAATTATCACTTGAAGATAATCCTAATGAAAGTTGCTCCTTTTTTATCTATTGGTTCAGTTAACTTTTAAAGTTCTAAAAATGCAGTGGCATTGTAACTGCATTTTTCAAATGCATAACATTATGAAGAATTTCAGGTTTGTTACTTGATATTTCTCTTTCCTTGGGAAGTGGAAACCTCATTTGTATAATGAGAAAACATCTAAATGGTAACTTGTATAAGATGTGAACATGAAATGTGCTGGTGATAGAGTTCTCCCTTTGAATCATCCTTCCAGCAGCGGTGCTGGATTTTTATTAATCCATCAATATATTTACCGTCTCTCTAGCCCCACTCTCCACCACCCAACCCCCAATGAAAAATGCATATGTATGGGTCTCAGGGATTAGGGTTTCAGTCTCACTGGTCCTTCAGGGGGTCAAATCTAGGATAGTAGAATGGTCTTTGCCTTCTTTGTCTAGTACTACTACCAGCTGAAGAAAGTCATTCACAAACATCTTGGAAAAGTGCTGTCATTAATGCCTCAGCGAACAGAATCTGGGAGCAAGAAGCTTCACCAAAGTAGCAGTGAGGAATGGCTTGTAATCAGCAGTTATCAACAAGAGTATTTGTGGTTATCTTGATTATCTGTAGCCCTCAATTGTTGAAATGATAGGTGTATGAAATATAATCACTGTGGGCACTGTGACTTAGCAGTTATTGTAATTATTTTTCCACAAACTTCAAAAGGATATTTGACCTTTCAGGTAGGGAAAATGATTTTTGTAATTTTTATATAGCAGCTAAAATGTAAATCTTGGGGATCTAAACTTGAAAATCTTGTGATGATTGCCATAGGAAATACCTATTTCATATTTTATTTTAAAAGGCTTTTCACACATTTAATGATAGAGATGTCTATGTGGTACATATGAATCTTTTACCTAAAAAGTGAATGAATTAATAAAAGCAAATATGGTTTGATATTTAGAGACCACCCCAAATAAATGCTTTAGGTTCTAAAACCTGTGGGAGACTTTGTTGTATTTGTTGAGCTAATTATGCAAATATACTACAAGGGTAACTTCACATTTTTATGGAAAAAAAAATTGAAAGGTAATGCAAATCTTTCCGTGAATTTTTTGAAGACCCCTCCTATATCATGTATTTCTTTTATAGTTGGGCAGGTTTTTTTATTTTTTGGCTGGGGGGTGCAGAGGAGAAGGAGAATGTTTTAGTTAAGAAATAATTGAAGATTTCTGTTGAAAAGCTTTTTAGAACAACAAATAATCTTTCCATATTAAATTATAGTCTTGGTAACAATAGAAAACAGCCACTAAAACAGTCTTACACTTTCAGCTGTGCATACAGTTAATGTATTTAGAAATTTGTCAGTATTTGTAGAATGTTTTTTTAGAGAGATCAGTCACTTCTTTCAAAACAAGAATTTTTAAAAAGTCAGTATAATAAAAATTTATTGGTATTTATAAACAGTCCCTAAGAATATTGAAAATTAAGCTTCTCTTCCTCTTTAAGCCAACATTCTGCTTTATATCTCCAGACTTTTCTCCCAACACCCCAGTGTACTAATCATATTGAAATTTTGATAGAATGGAAGGTATTTTATTGTTAGTGTATGTATTAAAATTTTGAGGTTAAGGAATCAAACAGTCACTATATTGTTTAGAAATGATTTGTCGCCAGGAGAATGTTGGTGGGTATAGAGTGGAAGAAAGGGGCGTAGTCAGGAAACAGTTACTTTACCCTTTTATCTGCTGCTTTGCTTTATTCTGCTATGTATTAGAACATGTTTATTGTACGCATGTTTTCTTGAGATATTCTGCAGTTTGCACAATTCCAGAAGCTTTTCAGTTTTAACCACAAGGCTGTGTCAGATTTTTTTTTTAATGGTCCAACCGAAGTGATTTGGTTTTTAATACCTAACAGCTGTTTTTAATGTGTCTAAGATCAAAAACACTAACCGGAAGGCAGCCTTTCTTCCCCACCCCCAATCACACTTCTGCCTTCTTGCTCTTTAACTCTGTCCTTAGCAGTACTGAGTGTTTGTGTCACTGACATCCACAATGATAGATTTTCATCTAGGGTGTCAGGCGCGAAGTGACCATTTGCGTTTGGGTTTAGGATGGGAGCATCACCGGTGGCATTCTGTTACTTGAATTTGCATTACAAACAATTGCTTGTTTACTGCATCTGCTGCCCAGCATGATAAGAATGGAAAGCATCTGGGGTGGGAGAGGGCCCTGGCCACCCTTTCCCTACCTAGAATCTTCTGTTTAAATGTAACTGCAGGTAATTACAATAATACCAGCTATGGCCAACTGGCACATACAGAAATGTTTCTGCTGGAATCCCATTTTAACAATTCTATATGCTTTTGTGCTTTTATAGACAGACACTGGCATACGTAGGCTTGCAGAGCTTTTACCTGTGAGCAAGTGCAGTATTCTCTATTCAGGAGAACCACCTTCACCAATCCAACTTTTCTTCCTTCTGAAGGGAGATTTTAATTGGCATATCACATTCTTCCAGAACTGGAATTCTTAGGGATGTGGGTGTCGGTACCAGAAATTTTATGACTAGGTCTCTGACAGAGTTTTAAATAAGAATTCTAAGTTCAGATAAATTGGGCCTGAGAAGAAAGCACCCATCATCATATATTTGGTGTCAGTGTGAGCTCTTCAGGCACGGCAAACCTTGGTTTGAGTTGGTCTTCTTCACAGAGAGTGAGAAGATGAAGAAAAAAGCTTGTTAAATATTTCAGAGCGAGGATCCTGGAGAGTTTATTAAAAGTGTACTCCCAAACCTTTCTTTCTCTGAAACTTACTTATGAAAATCTCTGAAGGCCAATGGTAAAGTAACGAAAGAAAAAAATAGTTCTTTACATCCCTAGTTTGGTTCTGGCGATTGTGTGCTTGAACACTGTGAACAGAGAGCTTGGCTGGCTTTAACGTAGTGAAAGTTCCCATTGGTCTAATGCACAGTGGTCTAATCACTTTAGGTGTCAAACTTCCATTTGTCCCTCCTGCAACCCAAATGTTTAACACCTTAGAAGAGAAACGTCTCATTTCTCTTCAGTTGCTTATGGGGGTGGGGGGGAAGTGACAGACAGTGCAGTGCAGGAAGCTGCAGCAAACATTGCAGCTCAGTCACACCAAACCACAATAACACCTGGTCATCATAGTGCTGCAAACTTCCTTGTTTTTAGTTCTTTGTGATCTTTCTTAGAGTGAGTTTTCAGGTGGGAAAGAAAATATTCGTGTTCTCATTTCAGCTGATTTTCAAATTATTTATTTATTTATAGTATAAATTGCTATGAAAATGTTCCAGAAGTTCTTTTAGAGTTATTTTGACTAACTCATTTGTACTGTATGATTTTTACCTTAAGGGAATCAACATTTTGACTTCTGATGAGAGAAATCTAAGACCTGCCATACAACATGTGGACCCATCAGGAGCTAATATTGCATTTACATGACTAATCCTTACTTAGATATGTTTTTTCAAATGATTCTAATAGTTTCTTGTTCATTCCTAAAGATATGAGAACAGTCTAAGAGATATTCAGTAACTCCACTAAAATAAGACTTTTGAGCTAACTCGCACAAAAATTTTACTTTTGAAGTACTCCTCTTGCCTTTATGCAGGTCTTGGGTTTGCTCTCATCCCACCCCATTATTTTGACCCAGTCTTTCCTGTGGTCAGAAATTCTTGTGTGATTTAAAAGAACAGAGATAGGGACTCACAACTGGGTCCATTTGGACTGTAGCTTCCGAAATATCTTCCATAATATCAGCTGAGAAAATTTAGCAGCTGTTGAGGTTTTTTGTTTGTTTGTTTGTTTTAACTAATCCTGTTAGTTATTTAGGCAGAACCATTTTTGTTTTATGTGACTGAAATTTTTTTGAGGTATTGGATCACTCCATTACTCTATGACTCCTTTTGTTCCTCATTTGTAAATTGTAGACATGACTGGAATTTCATACAACTGGTTTCCCTTTGATTTGAGGGAAAGACTTGGAATTGAAAGAGAAAATATGCCATCACTGTCTACGGCCCGCAGAAAAGCAAATATGTTTTATTTGTAGGTGCTGCTGTCCTGGGACTGAAGGTTTTTTGTGTTTTTATTAAAGGGATGTTCGTTTTAAAATTTGTCTTCTTTAAAGCTGTTGCTTAACTTTTTATGTTGGGCTGAGCCAGTCTATAGGAAGCTAATACTGTAGTAATCAAGAGACTTAGTACTGTTTCATACTGTTCTGACAGGTCCTTAATCATTTAGAAAAGGCAGCCATTGGAATTTACTTAAATAATTTAAAAAATATATTTTCGGTTCATAATCAGTTTTTAAATATTAAATTGTGATCTTATGAAGTCACAGTCTCTAAGAACTGTGGACTCTGCTAAGCTCTTACATCATTTTAAGCATATAAATGATCCAGTCTCTAAAACTTGGAGGCTCAAAGCCTGAAAATGACCTAGAAACCAACAACAAAAACTGGGGGTAGGGTAGGGGGTTGAAATGTACCAAAGGGAAGAGTGGGAAGTTGAGCAGAGGACTGGACAGGCACCAGGGATTGCTAACTCAGAAATTCTGGTAACCTAACTGGAACTATTTGCAGACTATTACCAGAGGCTGTGTAGAAGATTATAAAGTCTATGAAAGAGTACATTTACATACAGTACCCACTCTAGCTAAACCTCTAAACCTGCTGAAATTATCCACTTGCTATATGTAGATCACTACAAAGCTCCCTAAGGGATGGTACTCACATAACTTCCATCTGTGTGGGGAAAATTGAAAGGGCAGTACTGAGCAGGGAAGAGTTTTGGTGTCCTGTCAACTCTCCCCCATCCATGGGAGAAATAGGACTGGAAGAGATGTTGCATTGCAGGGGGTCTAGAAATGTGTTTTTATTTTTGCAGCTAACTAGGGGCAAGTAGAATTTTTTAAAAACTGGATTATTGATCATTGTGTCTACCTATGACCACAAATAATTCTGTATGGAACTTGATGACAGTTTCGCAGAAACAAACTTTGATCTTTATCATAGTAATTTTAAAAGATGCCTGTTGCTACTCTCCTCAACATATAGAAAGGTTGAATGAAGGGGGAGATGGAGGGAAGGTTCTATGAGATAAAGAAGAATGGCTCAAAGGTAGCTTTAATTTTCTTTTATTAAGTTGTTGTCAGCTTGTGAATGAAACGGTCACTAAAACAAAATTTTAAAATATGGCCTGCTATTTTTCTAAGTCCTTTTGATTTTTTTAATCCTGAAAAACTTTGCAATAAAAGCTATTAACCATTCATGATAGTTGATCATCTAGTGATCAATTTCATCAGGACTGCTGAGGAACTGTGAGATAGTTACAGTCAGCCTAGCGTAGAACAGATATCTCAGTAAATTTGCTAAATTAACAAAGAATGTACAGGAAAATTTTTATGCATATTTTTTGGATATTTCCACATGATCTTTATCAAACCAAATTCTATGTGAAGAGCAAAACCTGAAAGTGCCTGCTAGATAATCCTTAGTATTTTACATTTTACTTTTTCTCTGAACTGTTGTATCAGTGAATGAAAGTGCATTAGACCAGGGCCGGCCCATGACTCGGGAGAGTGCGGTACTGATAACACCAAGGCCACGGGTTCGGATCCTATGTAGGGATGGCCGGTTAGCTCACTGGCTGAGCGTGGTGCTGACAACACCAAGCCGAGGGTTGAGATCCCCTTACCGGTCGTCTTTTTTAAAAAAATAAAAAAAGAAAGTGCATTAGACCAATGTTTGTAATGAAGGCAAAGTTGCTTCTTATAGAATGTTAAGCTTCTAGGTAACAGCTGAAAACAGCTGGGGGAGCTCACTGCTAGAATAAAAATTAATGGGACTGGACCCTCATGTGAGGATTGATCATAAGAAGTACTTATCTTTTACTTAGGTCCAAAACCTAATTGAAGAAATGGAGATGGTAGAAATGTTTTTTTCAGAAGGGTGCTTGAGATGGAACTATAATAGTAATAAAAAGAAAACTATCTTTAAGTATGTTTTAGTATCATGTGGTTAATGCTTTTCAATTCGTTTTTATTCTCTCTCAGATAGAAAGGACATTTTTTCAGTAACACTTGAGGTATTTTCAGACACTAAGAAAAATTC
Source organism: Cynocephalus volans (assembly GCF_027409185.1). Taxonomy (NCBI): domain Eukaryota; kingdom Metazoa; phylum Chordata; class Mammalia; order Dermoptera; family Cynocephalidae; genus Cynocephalus; species Cynocephalus volans. Next base: position 94,383,158 of record NC_084468.1, on the reverse strand, counting down.
TGTGTGTTCTAAATACATGCGGCAGCATCAGTGCTGACTTTTCCAGGCCATTGTGTTTGTAAATTGATTATATCCTTTTGCAATGTGGAGAACAAAATTGTTGAGTCTTTATAAAGAGGATATAGGCAGTGCCCTATGAAGGCTGAGCCTATGGAGGAGGGAAGTATTGGGCTAGATGATAAAAGACCTGATGTCTAGTTCCAAGTTCATCACGTTCCTCCAAAAGCTTAAAGGTTAAAAGGTATTTAACCTCTATCAGCCTTTGTTTCCTCATTTGCAAAATGGCATATTAATATCTGGCTTGCCTACATTAAACGTTGATGTAAAGTTCAGATGGCACGAAGTCTGCAAAAGCACTCAGTTTTCTAGCAATGGCAGCAGAGCAAAAGTCTGAGATGGTGTAAGGCAGTGCCCTTTACCCACCTGGTGGGATTTCTGTAACCACAAGAGGTGCTCAGCTGTACCCAGGAAGCTCCCATGAAAGGGAAGGAACTTTTAGTTCTTATTTTGCCACCATGCTGACCCAGAATTTGGACACTGGGTGCGGACCTTACATTAACCTTTAGAAAGTGTTCGCATTAATGAAAGTTGGGTAATTGTCATTACATCCTTTACAGAGGTCGTCTTCCTCTTATGGGCTCTTTTTCTCTCCTGATTGTAAGGACAACACCTGATCTGCCTCTTTAGCACCATAGTCCTCTGTTAAGGGGATGAGATGTGTGAGGGAACAGATTTCTGAATTTCAGATTTTTTAGCCAAAAATCTCATGTCCTTCTAATATTTGATATGAAAGTTCCAGATAATTCTCAACTCTTTGGACAGAGGTAAGAATATATTTTTGGTTAGGAGAATCTTTTTTCCTTTATCCTTTAGTAGCTGAGTTTCTTCTCCCCACTGCAAAAATTTATAGACAGGTAATCGTAGAGCTATGCAAATGTAGATGACAATAGATGAATTATTTTTTTCCCTTTGAATTTTCTTCTGGCTTAAATCTTTCTAGCTTTTTTGGCACCTAAAAGGATCAGATCCAAGGGGATATGTTGGGCAGGCAGCAGGGAGAAATCAGTGTTTAGCTAGCCTCATGGAAAATTCCAGCTCCCATCTTTTCAGGACTTTTCTTTTTCTTTCATCCAGTGAAAGCTGAATATATACCAATGTGGAGTCAGCTGTTTTTGTAAAGGATTCTTCAGTTTTGAGCACTATATATTGTATGTTATAATAATTATGATCATATTGTCTTGGTATTCTAGTTCACGTGACTTGCATCAAGGAAAAAATTACTGTAATTTTATCTCAAATGTATCAGACATTGTCTCAAATCTTTAAAGTCTGAGATAAAACCAAAAGTACCAAAGTAAAAAATATTTACCATTTACCACAATCGGGCTAGTAATTCAGTTAGCCGGCAGGGTTAGGAAGAGAATCAAGTATCGCAAACATCGCTCAAATTGGTTTTTTGCTCATTTTTATGTATACGTTAAAGTTTTAAAATTAGAACTCAAGAATTTTTTTTGCTTGAAAGGGTAAAAAAAAAAAAAAAGCAATTAATATTTTTTTAAACTATCACCTTGTGCCAGATACTGTGCTAGGCAATTTACATGGTTATCTTATTTAGTTTAATCCTAATGTGAAAATTGTGGATTCAGTGTTATAATCTCCATGTTACAGACAAGGAGCCTATCCTCAGGGACAGCAGTAACCTGCCCTAATCTAATAAATTGTGGAATCAGAGCCCTTCGCTCAGGTCTAAAGACTTATTTATTTTCATTAAAAATAACCATATTTGCCTTTAAGAACACAAAGCACTTATTAAATTAATTGATAAAAATGTAAAACAGAAAAGTAGTTATTATGATGATAATTGTGTTGGAAACTTCTTTTCAAAAATGCTTAACTATTTTTTATGAAAATAAAAATAAATACTTTCATTAAAACAATACATTTTGGGCCGGCCCCGTGACACACTCGGGAGAGTGCGGCGCTGGGAGCCCAGCAGTGCTCCCGCTGCGGGTTCGTATCCTATATAAGGATGGCCGATGCGCTCACTGGCTGAGTGCGGTGCGGCCGGTCACAAAAAGACAAAAATAAATAAATAAATAAAAAACAATACATTTTACTAGAAAAATTAGAAAACTCAGATGAGTAAAAGTAATAACAAATACTAAATTCCCACAATCCTACTGTCAGAGGTGATCACTCTTATAATGTGCTATGTAGGGACATTTTCCTATGCACATATGTAAATGTACATAAATGTGTATAAATACTTGTTATATATTCATGTCAATGAGAAAATAATATACCATTTTGTAACTTGCTTTTCCCCCCACCAATATATAATGGATATCTTTTTCTGTTAATAAGTACTCTTTTGTAACATCACTTTTAATAGGTTACCTAATTTATTTAACCAGTATTTTGTAGGTAGACATTCAGATGGTGTCACTTTTCCCTCTACTTTATGCAATACTTTGATGAAATGCATGTTTTCTAACTAAATCTTTACATAAGTTCTAAATTGTTTCTTTGGAATAAATTGTTAGAATTGCAGAGTTAAAGGCAATGTACCTTTTTAAGTTGGGGTTAACCTAACATTGCACTTTAATGTTAAAAAACACATTTATCTAAAGCCAATATTTAAAAATATGTACGAGGGTCTTCAAAAAGTTCATGGAAGGATTAGCATTAACTTTCAACTTTATTTTTCCATGAACTTTTTGACATACCCTTGTATTTGTTTACATTCAACTTGGGTTGTGGTTGGTGTTTTGAGGCCAATAATTTTCATGCCTCTTCCAGTAAAGAATCAGTTCAGCAATAGACAAGAAATTGGACAGAGGGAGAGTATATCATCAGCTTCATTATTAGTAAGGCTGAATTGGAGAATGTGGCTTGAACTGTGTCACATATTTGGACTTCCTCTGACTTCCCCAAATTGAGCACACCACCAAGCCACAGGCCTCCCCAACAGAGGCAGGGACTTATCTCCTGTATAACCAGAAAAGAGAACAATCCCATGCCTCAAGAAAGGGGCACAGTTTCTTCTTCCAAATCACTAAAGAGATGACTCTCTCCTTTGTAGAGAGTGAGTGAGGAGGTGGGTAGGGAAAAGGGCTACAGCCACTGCCAAGAGGACAGAAGTTCCTACTTTATTGGCTAAGTTAGGGAGAAGGGGAAAAGAAGGTGTTTGTCTCTGTAGTCCTGATTCTTGATCAGTCAGTCTGTGGGCCAAGGATAGCAATGGTAAAATACATAAGCAAATTCATAAAGATGGGAGTTGCAGCAGAGCACTGCTGTTGGGGATCAGAATACCTAGATCCCAGCGTTTTGCAATTGACTAGCTGTGTGTTTTTCACATGCTCTGAACCTTGGTTTTTCTCTACTGTAACATTGCCACCTCTTCTACCTGTGAAAGTTTATAGCATTAGGTGTTAGTGGTGGTGTTTCTAGGAGGGGAAACCAACTGCCTCAGAATTACTGGTGTTGTTATTAGAAAGCCAGGTGCCTGGGCCTCTCTGCAAATGTCCTGAATCAGAGTCTGCTGGCAGGTCACGTAAATGCACTTTTAACAAGCTCCCAATTGATTCTTCCATAAAATAAGTTTTGGAAAAACACTGACACAGTAGATACCAAGTAATTTAACTGAGGTTCAGATAAGGTAAATAACTTGCCCACGGTCTTGTACCTAGAAAGCAGTGGAGCTCAGACTCCAGGTCAATCCTTTTGGCCCCAAAGTTCACTTTCTCTTCACTCAACCCTATCTAGGCCCTACTCAAGACCAATGGCACTCTGTTCACTTCCAGTCAGACCTCATGAGGTCTTTACCCCAAGTGCCTTCCTCCTCTGACTATAGAATGAAACCCACATTCTTTAGCATTAAATTATTTTGAAAGCTTTCCACAGTTTGAAACCATCCACCTTTCAAGTCTTATCTCTTCACCACCCTACCCTGCAGTGTATTCAGCTATATTCCCAGACCTGCATCCTAAACTCTTCCAAATCCATGTCTTCGGGTTCTTACAGCTTGGTCTCCCTAAATTGTCCCATTTCCTGCCAGCACAATCTTGTCCTTCCTTAAAGGTCCAGGGTAAATGATGCCTCCTCTGTGAAGCTCCTCCTCATTCTACCACCAGTAAAGATTCACTGCTCTCTCCTTTGGGTCCCCACAGGCCCTTCATAGGTCTGTAACCATGTTTTATAACAGTTGATCTCTGTGTCTGTATTTCTCACTAATTGTTAGTTCCTTTAGGATAGGGACTTCATCTCTGTAGCCAAGAACCTGTTATACTACCTGTCATAGAGCAGATTACTCACCAGATGTTTGTGGATTGCAGCAGCTTTTTTGTTTTTTGGCGGTGGGGATCCGAACCCTTGGCTTTGATGTTATATCATTACGCTCTAACCAACTGAGCTAACCAGCCAGCCCCACCAGATGTTTGTGGAATAAACAGAGCAAAAATTTTAAAGCTTCATGATTGTAAGGCAGTAACACTGGAAACCAATCCATATTTAAATGGGGACTTTAAAAAAAACAAAAACTCATACCAAATCACAAAGCTGAAATTGACCTTAGAAATCATCTGAGTGTTAAATGTAGAGTCCATGGACTAGACATTAGCTATTCATTTTGAGTACTTAGTACATGTCAGGAACTATTCTAAGCAGAAACTGTTCTAATATATGTATCAGCTTATTTAATCCTCACAATAACTTGATGATATGTCCAATATCCCTATATTATAAATGAGGGCACTGAGCCATAAAGAGGGTTGAGAAAAGGGGGGCCGATAAGGGCTAAGGACCACTGTAAAACAGGTCAAAAAATGAAAGCTCTGATCACACAGCTAGTAAATAGTGGTACTAAGATGAGGGCTCAGGTCTTGATACCCACTGGAGGTGCTTTCTGTGACTTCAGTTTTTTAATACAGTGACTACCACAGGCACAGAGAAGATGCTAGATGATTGTTGAATCTGTGAATTTCTCATCAGTGAGATGGAAATGATTCTTAACTTACAGGAGTTTTGTGAGAATAAAGTGAGATAATATATTAAATTGTAAATTTAACATTATTTTTGGTAGTATCAGCTGTTGTGGTACGAGTGGAGAACATGGAGTTCAAAGGCAACTGGTTAGGTGCAGAGGGAGGGAGATGTGTGAAGGATGGTGACTGTATTAGCCTGAGACAAGGGGACAGTATTAATGGAAGTAATGAATTTAGAAAGAGGAACAGGTTTGAGGACAGACATTCACAAGTTTGGCTTAGGGATTATAATATGTTTTCACTTTTATGCTAAGAAAACAAAAAATTAGTCAAGATCTGGAACCAAATCATTTTGCATTATGGACATCTTTTTTAGTCCATACTTTATTTGCTAGGAGTTGGCAATGCCTGACAAAATCACATCACTTATCTATGAAGTTTTCTGAACTTTGACCAGAAATCTCTGTATGACTGTAAGAAACAGGAGTATTGCCCAGAGTCAAGAGAGTAATAGTGTTAATAATATACTAGCTGTGATATTGAATGAATGCACTTTACATGCATTTTCCTTCTTAAGTCCTCACTATAACACTATGAAATAAATGTTATTAATATTCCCATGCTTTCAGTGAAGAAATGGGCACAGAGAGGTTACTTGACTGTCCATAGTCCCAAAGTTTAGTAAGTGGTAGACTTGGATTCAAAGCCAGATATCCCTGATTTAGCAGCTAGGACCCAATTCATAAACTAGTCCTTTATTCAGAAGGGTGTTGAGAGTAACAGTAAATAAACTACTTGAGAATTAAAAATATCTGTTATACTAACATTTTATTAAGTAATATAAATGGCTGGGCTTTAGTGATGGCCTAAGTAACAGTTTCTAAGAATACTTGAAAATTATCTTCATTCAATAGATAACCATGTCATTGCTTGATGTGTTCTTGAAATTCCTGGGAGATAGATGTTCCTTGCATGTATCAGACTTATTTTGATAAATGTCTTATTTTTATGGAAATCCCTATTGCTCATTTCTAAGGGCCCAGTGTCCCCAAGTCTGAAGGACTAAATAGATTAATCACATATGAGGGGTCTTCAAAAGGTTCATGGAAAGATTTGTCATCTTTTAATTCTGTTTTTCCATGAACTTTCTGAAGTACCCCGTGTGACCAAGGGTTTTGAGATTCTTGGAATCTTTTTGGTAAATAATGTTGCCTCCTTATTCCATAGGAACTGAGCTTTACAGGCAAAAATCTGCCAAAGAGTGTTCTTTGCACAATAAGCAATTAAGATGTGGTATGTGCTTCGTTTTTAGGAGCAGTTGGTAATTTTTGTGGTATCATGATGTTAGGTTAAGTAAGATAAATTAGCCTAGGATTAAGTGGAATTATGATCATTCCTAAGAAGAAGATGAAACAGTAAGTTTCCTTTAAAAAGTGAAGAAATTTTTCTTATTAAAAAATATTTATTAGGGGCCGGCCCGTGGCTCACTCGGGAGAGTGCGGTGCTGATAACACCAAGGCCCCGGGTTCGGATCCCATATACGGATGGCCGGTTCGCTCACTGGCTGAGCGTGGTGCTGACAACACCAAGTTAAGGGTTAAGATCCCCTTACCGGTCATCTTTTTAAAAAAAAAAAAAAAAATATTTATTAGGAACAATCTTTTCTTCTTTCTCTCAAAAGGAAATGTCTTTTTTTTTTTTTTTTTTTTTGGTTGTTTAAAAGTAATATATAAAAGAAAAAAAGTAGGGGAAAACCCATGAAAGAACAGAAGAAATAAATATAAAGTGCCTGTATTTCTATTATTCAGATATAGTGGTTTCATTTTGATATACATATTTTCATATGTCCTTTCTGCATCTATACCTACAATGCAAGCATTTTTATAAATGGGCTTATAAGATTTTTAACCTATCATAATTTTTTTTTTCACTAAAAATATACTCTGTGCTCATCTGTCTGTGTAAATAAATATAGGTCTATATTATCAGTTGTAATGGCTGGATATTATCCAGTTATATGAATATTTCAACTTATTGATTTTAAGTTATGGATCTTAAGGGTTTTTGTTGTTTGTTTTAAATAATGCTACAGTAAAGCCATGTTTAAAAATGTTTATAATCTATTATGTCTTTCTTGATTATGAGAGCTTTTTACATATAAAGTATATTAACAATGTTAATCAACTACTCTTAAAATAATAATGGTTCAGAACTATTTTATACCAAAATTATGGTATTTCTATATGTCTGCACTACTGCACAGTTGAGACCTGCCAGCTATTTATTGTGTAAACCCTAGCTATTTAATACGAGAAAATACTTTCCAGCATTAGGTTGGCTCATTATATATACTTTATTTCAGGAGAGAAGATGCTGATAAAGTTATTTTGACCCTCATAGAATGGTACAATAACCAGAAAACACATTGTATTCCAGTTCAGTAATCAGAAGATACCTGTTGTTATAGCAGTCTCTGAATTACCCCTAAAGTTTAGGGTTAAACAAATTTCCTGGTATAAATTTTCATTGAAGTTGCTTGTTTTGACAGTCATGCTGAGCCTCATTGTGTGTACATGACAATAAAGGCAGTGTAACCACCCTCAAGGAGCCTACATGAGGGATACTTGCACAAACACCCACAGCTGAACGCACACCAAGGCAGGAACTACATCATTAGTACAAACCAAGGGATATAGAAGTGGACAGAGACTATTCAGGTCCCCCTGGGGTGTTGCAGCCTACTATAGCAGTTCCAGAGGACTGTAGTTTTTATATGTACCGTTCTTTCTTTACCTGCTTTCAGTTCAGTATGACCCATTTGAAGTATAGTAGAGAATATTTGATTTTACTTGTTTAAAAATGGTTGTGTAGACATCTCTGTTGGGCTGGGCCAGGAAAGTTGCTTGATACTTTTTTTTTTTTTTTTTTTAATTAAAAGGGTATACATGTTAAGTCACCTAAGAGTAAGAAAGAACTCAGAACTATTTATAGAGCATTCTAAGTGGACAAGTTTATAAACATTTGTGCTACATTAACTGATCTTTGGTAAAAGTGGAGGCTAGGAGTGAGACTCCTGTTTTATGTTGTTAGTGCTGTGTCACTATTTCATTAGCACCACCACCAGAAATCATTACTTGTAAGACATTTGCTTTGTGTACTCTTTAACCACATTTTAAATGGCTGTTGTCAAATTCGAGTACAGTAGAATTGGGCAAACAGAATCTCATGAAGGTAGACAGGTTTCCATTTATTTATATTGTGTAGTGGCTAAGAGCACATGCTCTCCAGGTTGAATGCCTGAGCCCAAATGCAGAGCCAGCCACTTACTAGCTGTGTGGCAGGAAAATTACTTTAACCTTTTTGTTTTTCTTTCTTTACTTATAAATACTTTGAAAATTTTTCTGACATCATAAAGACAGTTGGAAACATAGTTGGAAGTGACTATTTCAAGAATATTACTTAGTTGCAACATATAGGAAATATTGGTCAAAATCCCTGGCAGAGGAATCATTATGTGACTAGAAATAAGGTGTCAACACAGGTCTGTGAATTGCAGGCCTGAGGATGTTTGCCTACATGTCTTAGATACCATTTAGGGAATAATATGAAGCTAACACCAAAGTTAAATAATGCAAGATCATGTTCACTAGATTTTATGAGAGGTTTTTGTGTATCTAATTGGGGAAATTAGTGTTTACGTTTTCCAAAAGGAAATGTTTCCTCGTAAAATGAGTGGGTATCAGTTAGGAAAGAACAGAGGCCTCTATGCAGTGGTGAGAGAAATGTGACATTTAACCTACAAATGAGAAAACAGTTCATAACTCAGGGACATGTGGGATGTTTGTTTTTGTTTGTTTGTTTATTTTAATAGTTCTTGAATGATTTCAATGATGTTTATGCAATATGAAATTTGAAAAGAGAAAAACATTTTAAAGGCTTTTTTTTTTAACTTCTGTTGTTAATCTCACGGTGGGGGAAAAATACTGATATGGAGTTAGGCAAGTCATTGACTAGCAATGTGTTCTTGATGAAGTCCCTAACTTTGAGCCTCAGTTTTCTTATCCAGAAAGCGGTCATAACTAAGGAAGGCACAGACCCATCAATGTGCTTTCCTTCTTTTAAAAACCCTTGGGTTTCTTTGTGCCAGACCTTTGAGCTGGCTGAGAGAATGAAACACATATGCATTTCTCTTGAGTTGTTTTATCCGCACTGAAAGCATCAGAATTCACCTCTATACTTTGGCAAAGGAGGTTTCTTCTGCTGTACAGGTGAAGCAAGTTCTGATGGTATGAGAAAGGTAGAAGATTGACCCAGGAATGCTTTGGCCTGGCTCTGGGAGGCCATCTCATGCATTAATAACTTTCTGTGGGTACCAGAAGTGCAGACTTACCATACCAAGTAAGATTGGTCATTTAACTTGAATAATCCCACTGGGTTGAATTGCTTACCATTAAAGGTCTGCCTTCAGAAAACCAACCTACTTTCTGCCTTCCTCCTCCTCTTCTCACACCCCAGTAAATTCCTGGAATTCCTTGCCCCTAGTTGTCATTCAGATGCTTCATTTTTATGAGTAAACATTTTAGTGTTTTAAAGTCACAAGATAGATACACGGACAAGGATTAATTCATACAGTAGTTTTACTCTTGTCCAGGGGAGTTTTCACCTCTAGCTTTTTTTTTTTTTTTAATTGGGGGAGGAGGAATTTATTTCCTTATTCATTCTGCAAACATTTTTTCAGTGGTTATGTTTTTTATAAATAGTTTTGTTTTTATTGAGGTATAATTCACATACCATACTGTTCACCTTACGTGCAATTTAATGATTTTTAGTATATTCACTAAGTTGTGCAACCACAATCAGTTTTAGAATATTTTCATCCCATACCCTTTAGTTATCCCCTTATCTCCCATTCCCTCAGGCCTAAGCAGTTAGTAATCTACTTTCCATCTCAATAGATTTCCCAGTTTGGGACATTTCATAAGAATGCAATTATATGCACATATAATGTATAGTCCTTTGTGACTGCTTCTTTCACTTAGAATAATGTGTTTAGGGTTCATCCATGTTGTAGTGCACCAGAGCTTCATTCCTTCTCCACTCTGGCTTTTTATGGCTGTATCTTGCTACCCCAAGGTTAGATCTTCTCCCTAATGTAGGTATGAACTTCAGTACAGTGACGAAAGGAATAGGTTTAGTCTGTTTTGGGAGGAAGGAAAGTCAAAGTCAATTGATATTTTAGACATCTGAATAATAGGTGAATATTTTTTTGATTTCTTATCAGTTAAGAAATTTGGCAGTTATAGAATTATGAGTTATATACCTGACTACATAATTATCTAATAACTCAGATTATAGTATACACTTAGAGCAATGTTTATGGTCATTGATGGAAGCTGAAAATTCTTATTTCAAATAAAATTGATAATTTCTAATTATTTTGTTCAGCTTCTTGCCAAGTCTTATTATTTAGATCTAATGCAAGCTCTTAAAGAACTGGTATTAGAGTTAGAACTGTTAGCTTTGCCATTTTCTTGATCTTTTCTTGTGCTTGTGTTATTAACATCATCTTCAATATACTTGGCGTTCTTGACCGTCTGACATACAGAGCTAATGGAGCCCCAGTGGCAATCTGCATATTAAATATTTTTGTGAAGCTTAAGATTTTTTGTATAAAAATATATTGAAGTAGTAGTGTTTTCTTCCTGCACCCCAATGGGTAATGCGGTATACTCTTTGTGTGGTTCACTGTAACCCACTGCTCTAGATTGATGGCTGGGCAAGGTAAATAGGAACTGTATTCTTATTTGTTCCAATAAGATACTTTGGACAAGCTTGCTGTTCTGTGTTTCATGTGGAGGTTTTTTATAAGACCAGAAGATTATGCAGCATTCACGAGAATATTCCTCTTTTTGGCTAGTTGGGTAGTTTTTTAGCTGTGTAGGTTACTTGCAGATTGCTCAGAATCACCTAGGGTTGCTGCACACTGGGCTGTGGGCTGAGGCTATGTTTCACCCTTGTGTGGCCCAGCTCGTTACATCATTTGAGGTCGTGCTTCATGCTGACCTTGTGGCCTCTCCTGCTTACTCTTTTTGTGGCCCTGCCCTCTAGCAGTTGTGTGGGAATTCTACTGCCCTCCTTCCCCCTAGATTAGATGTCTGCACTAGGGCACTTGCTATTTTAAACCAAAAATGTACTGTGTGTGCAAGAGATGAAACCGCTTGAAAAGAAAGCTCTGTGCTATCTGAGACAGTTCTCAGTCTTTCATGAGCATTTTGAAAATTGGGCATCGTCCACCTCTTCACATATTCTTGTAGATCTTGATGGCAGAACTCTTTGCCAGTCCCCAGAGGTATCTGCCTGATAAGCTGGTCATTTGACTTGGAGAAGACAAGGAGGGTAGTTTAAAATCGCCTCTAAATATAAGGACTATTTCTTTACCATAAGGCTGACCACCTTTGTTCTTCACTGAATAAATAACCAAAGGAAATGGGCTTAAATCACTGAAAGAATTGAGGTTGGAAGAATTACTTCAGAGGGAGGGATTAATAAACATTGGAATGATTTCTCAAAGAAAAGCATGGAATCTGACTGTTTAAAGTTTTGAGAATAAATGTGTATTTGTATGAAGCAACTGAAATTCCTCACCTGAAGGGATCCCAGACCTTGAGCTGTGCCTCTTACTCCCACCCAGCTTGCCTCCCCACTCCTCACCTCTGAGACAGTTTTCTTTTCTTTTCAGTAAGCAGTATACAAACCCTCCAGGTCCTTCAAGAGATTATATTCCTTCCTGAAGGGAAAAATAAATAGGCTGGCATATAAATTATGCTATATAACGAGTCTCCTGTGTATTATTACAGTGTTGTCACCTCAATTCTCAATTATGGCAAGTTTTGCTGAGGGGCAGTCTTAGGAGTTTGTGGAGCCCATAGCTACTGAGGCTACTGAGATTCCATATGCTTTAAGTTTGTCTCTGCTTAGCCACTGTAGTGTCTCTCTCAAGGTTGGTGGCTGAGCACATGGTGCTGTGTTCTGCAATGCTATTCAGGTGACTAAAATTATAAAGTCAGGTTTCTCTGAGGAGAGCCTTGAAGGATGTTGGACTCACTAGAAAGAGTTTAGGAAAATCTGAATGCTTGTTTGTGAGCAGGGGGCCTGGGTTCAGTTAGCCATATATTGACTTTTCCTTAGGTATAAATGAGAAACCTGGGATGCTTCCCGTGGCTATTTTGCTTCTTACTTTGCCGAAGTCTTATGATGGACTCATAAAAGAAATGGTTTTTGCCTGATAATCTGAAATAGATTGGGGCCTTGGGATATAAAAAATGTGATAAGCTTATTAGGAATGCAACCTAGAGAAAAATATTTAATAACACTGGAACTTATTTCTGGCATTTCAGAGGATGGTAAAATTAAGGAAAGATGGCATTTTTCCAAGAGAAAAATATCTAGACTTTGAAATGTTGTTATTCATGTTTTCTTGTGAAATTTTGTTTTTGCAATCCTGAATTCATGCAGTTTGCACCCTTTCTTCCAAAACAAAACAAGCAAAAAGCCCACAATAAAATGAACATCAAAACTGTAACACAGTAAACTGAGGTAGGCAGGCTGTTAAAAGAAAGAGTTTTCCAGTTCAGCACAATTTCGGACAAATTTTTCAAAGAAAATTTACAGTTGGGTACCTTACAACCAGGTCTCTTGATTCAGAATTCTATCAGACAAAGGCAGCTTTTGTTCACTAATTACACAGTGTTTCAGAACTAGGAGGTTTTGTACAGAATGAAAGGGAGACAGTTATTTCATACTCATTTCTTCAATCTCAGTAAGTTTTAGAAGTTTGTAGACATGGAAGAGTAAAAGACTGATGGTTCATCGACTACTGTCTACATAAGCAATATTAAATCTCTGTGAAAAGGCGACTTTATCAAATGAGATGCATTTAATTTGGTAAATTCTTTTAAAATTCTGCTTTCCAACTGTTTTCATCCTAAAATCTTGTAATTTCATTACATTTGGAGTTTCTATATAGAATTCTGAATATTAATTGGGGCAGATATTTTCAAAAGCAGCAATTTAAGTATTGGAATTGAAATATTAGAAGGTTTTCTTATAGGGAGTGGAGATTACTGGACATATTCAACATTATGTATAAAACTAGAGATATAATGATTTATGGTTGAACTGCTTGTTTTCTATGTTGATTCTAAGTGAAGTAATGGATTACTTACACAGTGTACTTAATAATAAATCCAAAATATTTTAATATTTTAAAAAATTAGAAATAGCAGCACTCTTATTTTTCATTTTAAGAAAGAATAGAATACTGGTGTTGGTATATTTTGGTTATTTTGTCCTCAAATGTTTTTAAGAATTGAAAACCTCTTTTGACTTTTCTGTTCTTCTTCTCCTGTTAATAAGGAATCATGCATTTACAATTTCCCAAATAAACCTGGGATTTATTACAAATGCAAATTTCAGCTCTGTGTAGTTGATTGGAAAGGGAGCAGGTGAGGGAAGGGGCAGGTCTTGAGCAGCTGCACCACTTCACCTTGCATGAGGTGTCTGCAAAGTCTTCAGACCGAATGAACGTTAGTCTCTTTCCCAATTGGAATCACTTACCCCATCGTTTTCATTTTACCCTTTAGGCTTGAAAAAGTGTGTATTTAGCCATAAGCTCATTTTGTGTGGTCTGAGTTATAAAATGCCCCTGCTGGTTTTTCCATATGAAAAACATGTTTTTCATTTGTGGAAACTTATATAATTTTTTTTTCCTGGGCTTTCTTTTGTGCTGCTTTAAATTAAAAGCAAATGTATTTCCCTCCCCTTCGTTCTTGCTTCCCCACCCCCATCTTTGCATGTTCCAATTACAGAGTTGTGAAAATAAGTCATCTTTCGGCTTTTGTTACTTTAAAACAGCTATCGGTGATGTCAGAGTCAATACTAAAAGCATTAAGAATGCTGGCAGAATGTAATGCAGCTGCAATCCAACATGATGCTGGAAATGGGGTTGAGAGCATAAAGGCTTTCCATATTCCCAGGGCGCACAACTGCTTGCGGCCTTGGCTTTGATCTCTTCAAAGGCTGCTGCCTCCTCCTAGATGGAGAGACTTGGCTGCCACTCGCTTGCATTGAAAAAAGGCAGAGGTCTCTATTCAGGCAGAAATCAATCACTGTGCAGAAACAATTATGTGTAATTCAACCATCATGAAAACAGGACGAGATTACGGGTTTGTTACCTGAGTGACTGTGTGGAGACGGGGAGCAGAGAACACTGGAGTCCTGCTGACATGCCACATCTTGATGACAATTATAGACATATGAATGATGTGGCGGGCGGGGGAGGCACGATGACAAATGCTGGTCACGCTGTCCAGCAGAGCGGAAAATGAGGTTACAATTGGGAGATAATGTTTGCATATGTAACCATATTTCAGCAAGCTGAACAACTTCAGGGAACAGACCCTCAAAAATTCTTGTGGATGTTTGTATGTATATATACTAGCACGTGAATTTGATATTAGCTGAATTAAGGACAAAACTAATCCAGTATATCATTTGAAGATTATACTGGAAGAAAGAAAGTGAATTTAACTTTGGGTTATTACATTTGCTAATTTGGAGTATGAACTGCTAACACCGAACTCTGAAAACACAACTAATTTTCTAACTGAATATATGTGGGTCTTAAACATCTTCTGGTTCAAGAGTAACATTTTTGTTTTGAATCTGTTAATCTGTCTCAAGAAAGCATTGAGTTTTTATCTTAATTTAAGCCCTTTGGGGAAGTGATTTTGTCACTTGTACTCATCTTCCCTTGTTTTCAAATGTTATTTTTCTAAAGCAACCTTCTGAAATGTGTTGAAATTTCATTTCATTGTGAATAAAAGCAAGGCCTTTTTTCTAGGTAGAAAATAACTTTTTGCTTGAAGTAGAAGTATATTTAATCTCAGAGCCCTGGCATGCAAAGCTGTCGAGACATTTGTTTTTATTTTAACCTGTTCTTGTCACCTAACAAAGGCGTAGGAGTAACCTCACACTTTGCTAGCTAGCTAGCCCGACTATGGGGCGGGGAGGAGTGTGTCGGGGGAAGCAAAATAAGATGAAAACCTAGATGGCTGATTATAAAATGGTATTGCTGCTGCTCAGTTTGATACCCAGGCCTGGGTTTACCTTTTATGCTGCTCCAGCTTAGACATCAGAGGCGTGAGAGCTGCTTTGAGTTACAGATCTTCAAACAATAAGTCAAAACAAAAAATCAATCCCCTCCGGTCCCTGGGCGCAGTTATCGAAAGATAAAAGAGAAAAATAAAGTTATGCTAACGCAGATAGAGGAAAGGAGCAGACATGCCAAGGAAACACGGAGGACAAGTGCAGAGTTGGAGTGGGCCTCGCGTGAGCCAACATCAATGAATTTTTATCTTATCAAGAAGTTTTAGGATTGCCAGTTCTTTTCAAACTGGATCCAGTCTGCTCCAGGGCTGCTTCAATAAAGTTACTCCCCACCCCCCACCCCACCTTAAATATAACCACATAGGAATTAGATTGCATTTCACTCAAGGTATAAAACTTGCCACAGACTTCAACAGAAAATTAGAGGTTTTGATAATCCCTTGATATTTTGAATATAAATTGAAGGGAGAGTGTGTGTGTGTGTTTTTATGTTTATTGAAAGCTGATATGTACATGAAAAGTAAGGCAGATCTCTATAGTGTGTGTGCTTTCTTCAAGCCAAATTTCTAAGGAGAGCTGGAAAGCCCCCATGAAGTCTTTTTGAGGTAAGAAATCTGTGTTTTTCCTCTATTTCTTATGGGTAATGTCAGATATTTTTGGATATTAACTTACTATCTGAAGCATTTTGGCCAGTATTTTTATGTATGAACTAGTATGTATTTTTATTAATCTAAGTTAACAGTAAAAAAAAAAAAAGGGCTTACAATTTTAGATAGTCTTATAGAATAATAAATCAATTTGCACAAAAATTGTATAGCTGTAAACATTTCTGAGATTATTCAAGATAGAGTCCCTTCAACAGTTTCCCTAAAGGTCTTTCACAGGATGGCAACACAAGATTTCATTCTTCTTCTTCCCTTTGGTTCCTCTTATTTTCCTCTCTGGTAGAGTGGCATACCTGAGCTTCTCTCACGGGACCAGGGCAGGGGTAGGCTCAGCCTCCATCTCCCTAACCACTGTGAAGCCCAGTCTGCGTCTAGCTCTGTAATCTGTTTGGGACATGGTCACATTTCACAGCCCTTCAGGATTTCAGTTTCCAGGTTTTAAGGGAGAAGGGAATAGTTAGCTTGGCATTGTAGAACTAGATGCCTTGGTATTTAAAGAAACATGTTCTGTATATAAACTATAGTTAATCATTTGAGTAATACCATCATAACTTTCATTGGCATAGTTCAGATGACTCACTGTTTTGAAAATTAAATACACTCAAATGGAAAACAACCACGCACTGCTGGTTGCAACTTTTATTTCCTAGTATAGAGTTAATGAGCAGAAAAACAGCAGAGCCTTTTCCACACTTCTAAGGCTTAATTTTTTTTGAACTATTAATGAATGTATGTTAGTACAAACACTGAAGCTTTGCAGTATGTGCTGTAGGCCCTGAGAGAGTAAGTGGAATGAAGAGTCTTTTTAGTTTCTTACCATTAAGCTGTGGTAGGGAATGTCAATCTGTATTTTTAGGTCTTTGTCCTCTGACTCTCCTTCAGGCTGGGTTCAGCTAGCATTTCCACTCCAGTTTCTCTCTACCATTTCCTATCCTTAATCCCTTCTTGTTATCCTTCCAGGCTACTTAGAGGATGTTGTTGTAAGTGGCTTCATGTTTACATGCAAGGAAGGAAGACGGAGGAGCAAAACGGGGCAAGGTGGTGTATGTGGCACATAGGCACCATGCCTCACGGCTCCATTCTGTCCTCAGTGAAGCATCTTTGAATGCCCAACATTCTCAGCCCTAAATTCTGAACTCTTTTACTCTCATACAGTCAGTGGTAGCTCCAAAGGGTTGGAGGGGAGGGGGCCTAGTCTCCACAATCTCCAGAAATACCCCCAACCATCCGAAATCAACATCTATGCTAAGTAAAAACACTCTTAACATAGAACATCTAATCCTTTTTTTCAACAGATTGCTGTTCCTAAGCCCCTTCTATGTAGAAAAATATATGCTAAGTAAACTGTCAGGCCTGTTAGCGCGCGTGCGCGCGTGTGTGTGTGTGTGTGTGTGTGTGTGTGTGTGTGTGTGTATGTGTTATATACTTGTACACATAATGCAGTGTTTAAAGCTCATGAATCAGACTGCCTGTACTTGAATCCCAGCTCCACCCCTTAATGGCTGTGGGACCTTAAGTAAGTTAACAAGCATGCTAATCCTGATTCCTTATCTGTATAATGGGAATAATAGTAGCAGCTACCCATGCACTTGTGTAAAGACAATGCAGATACAAAGCATACTTGATAGTTAGGTGCAAATAAGTGTTAGCTATTGTTGCTGGAAAAGAACAAGTCTGTTCCACACTCAAACATTATTTGCATTTTGTTACTGATTTTTTGAGATGTACTCTCTCATCTATTTATGCATGTTAATATTTGAATTTCCACATTTGACCTGTTCCCAGAGTAGAGCCCAGGGTGTGGAAGGAAGCGTTGAGTCCAGCATATTTCATCTAAGCCTATATTTCTATTGAAAAAGCGAAAATAGGAGATTTTGTTATGGTGGTCCTAAGGGCTGCATGATCATGGGAGAATATAACATGGTTAAGAATTCGTTAAACTCTTGGTTTGAGTAATTTGGATTTTAGCAAAGCCATAATTTATATTCTTCCCCAGCCCTTTTCATATACTAAAGGAAATTAGCTATCTCTTTCGAAGGAAAAAACTTTTAAAATTACATGAACGTTATATTTTGGCATATTATATTTAGTTGGAGATAATACTATAGGAAAATATTAAGTTTTTTTATTATAGAGTCTATGCATATGTAATTCACTAGCATTTGGAATGGTTGAAAGGAACCCATATTCAAATATTTTGAATCACAGTAAGACATGAGTTAAGGATTTAAGATTTATCATATTCAGGGATGTGGCATATGAGACAAGCAAGATTCAGGTTAATAGACAATTCTAGTCCTCCAGGACTGAACCAGTCTCTGGACAGTAACTAATATTTTACCTTCTCACATTCAGACTTTGCTCATCTTCCCAGCGGCACATGGCCTCTAACCATCATGCCAACAAATCATATTTGCTGCCTTTTTCTCTCATATCTTTGAGGGCATTTCTATCACATACACAAACTCCACATTGAAAATCTGAGTTGCAGGGGGGATTGGATAAGGGGCATAAAGAATAAGATGATTTGTAATAACGAATATGCTAATAAAAAATAAATTTAAAAAAATCTAAGTTGCTATGTGAAGATGGCTTTATGATATTTAAAATATTACTTGGACTTTCTGTTTTAATAGGAAATCACTATCTTTGACTTGTATTGTTTTGTAAAAAATGTTGAAAATAACTTTTTAAAACTATTTTACTCTTTTTAGTTTCAAAATTCTGTACTGTTTGAAGAGTAATTATAATATTTATTTAGGGGAGGGAACCAATATATATTTTAGTTAACTTTAATTAAAGTCAGTTTTAAAGTATTTAAAATTAAGAAAAAGACTAACTTTTTGGCAAGTGAAAAGAAACTTAGTATGAGTTAAATAGCCTTATTCTTAGTAGATACGACCAGACAACCTCTCAGAATTTTAAAGGAAGACTTAGAGCCCTTATTGGTACCTATTTCATTTTCGGTGACTACATACCTATATGTAGAAACTTCATAAAAATTATTAGAAGTTACTTCCCTTTTTACCTTTGGATGTTTAGAATTAGAACATTATTTTCAAAATCTTATGAGCATGATAGCGTAAGTAATCACAAACATACATGTTTATTAAAGAAAAAAATATACCAAACCTTATTGGGGGGCAAGAGACCCTAAATTACTTAATTTGACAATTCAGGCACTCTAAGAATTGAACATCATGCTTTATACAACATGTAAATTATAACTGTAGCCCTGCAGTTATAAGACCCTAAAAGGCAGACTTCTGGCATTCGATCATATATATATATATTGCTGAACTTTCCAGATTTGGGTGGGGTATCCAAACCTGAGATTGTTACTATGCAGCATAAGCATGGGAAATTTTAAAAATTAAAAAAAAAAAAAAAGGGGGGGGGGATTGGGGTAAGGGGCATAAAGAATAATTACAATTTGTAATAATGAACATGCTAATAATATTGATTTGATCAACACATATTCAACACAGGTGATGGTAGTCAACATTGTATCCCCAAAATACATATATAATCAATTATGCTTCAAATAAAAAAAAAAAATGTAGGGAGAATATATTTCATTAGAAGTATTTGAACTGACAATGTGCTATATAGCATATACTTGTTTTTATAAAGATTAATCTTTTGATTTTAGAATAGTTAGTTGAATAGCCAATGGAACCTAAGTTTCAAAGATTTGGGGGAATATATATATATATATAGAAGGAAAAAAAATTGTAGAAAAATATGAATTTTATAAAGTGATAAACCAACATCACATGGAAATTTTAAATTTTCAAGGAAAAACTTATAGTGTTTGCTTACGTATCTTAGAAAAGATGAAATGTGCTTCATAATTAATATTTTAATATGATAATCTTCTGAAAATTAGTTTGCATTTAAGTTCAGAGTTCTTTTTTTTCTTAACCTGTCTACCATGTCTTATTTTGTTTTTTCTACCTGAATTTTAACCCTTGAAGGATTTAATCTTTTCACACCACATCATTGCCTTCCTGCAAGTGGTTGTGCTGCTGCCAGGTGAAACAAGACCAGCTTTTGTACATTCAGGCCATTTGTCTAGTAATTTTGTGACTGCTTTTCTTTATGGATAAGTAAGGAAGAAGTCAACTTGAGGAGTTTTATACACATACCATTTAATGCATAGTTCGCACTTGGTCAGGGTTGCGGGTGGTGTATAAATCCAGAAATAAAAAGTTCCTTGGAGCCAGCCACCGGGTGAGTGGGAGGAGGGCAGAAGGAATTGCAGGCTCCAAGTGGGTTGGCCCCTCAAGGACTCAGAGTGGATAATTACCTACACTGTATGGCTGGAGGGGGGCTACAAGTCTCCACTTGCCTAAAATATCTTCCCTGCTGGCAGTCTATTGAAGTGTCACTCAGCCAGCTTCCTTGCCCTCAGTTCCCACTGTTAGAAGCCCTGTACAGACAAAGCGGGACGTTGTTGCCTACAGGCCCCTGTTCAAGCCTGTAACATAGGCACTCGGGCTGGCGAAGGGCCTTAGAGGTCATCGAGCCGAACTGGCTAGTTGGCCCTGCATTGTGCCTCTCCGCTGGGTGAGGCCAGCCCTCAGCGAGAGTAGCTCCCTCACCCTTCACTCTCCCACCATCCCCCAAACCCCGCTGGGAGGGGTACCTGCATTTTAGGGCCTTCACCAGAAACAAATGGAATCACTTTCCATCATGTGTAGAGATTGCTGTCGTTTGCCTTTCTCCCACCCCTTTTCACTATTCCAGGCTAGACATACATTCTTAGTTCTTCCAAGCCTTTCTTCTGGTTTCAGAACTTTTGCTGTTCCAGTTCCCCTCCTCATTATATTCTCTGTTTTGGCTCAATAAAAGGTTGGGTTTTGAACTTAGTACTTCAGATTGGGTCATTCTGGACATTAGAGTTAGTTAATACAGCTGCAGGTTTTAGAGTTTTAATGGCCTCTTGACACTTGGGCTCAAAGTAAATTCTGAGCAAGTAAAACTGTCTTTCTCCATCACCTTGCACAGTTTTATAGTACCCATATTAAATCCTCCTCTTCTCAAAGCCAGTTGGTTATTTTTAGTCATTTTGAGTTCTTTTGGATTCAGTGATCTAGTGTTTCTTATTCTTCCCATTTGCTTGTCATAGGGGAATTTGAAAAGCAGGCATCTGCATCTTCTTTAAAGTCATTGATTAAAATGTGTGTAAAGGCAGGGCTAAAAACAGACTTACAGAATCATTTATTGGTACCCTTTTGGGCATATTGGAAGTGTTCTGTTTATACTTGGAACTCAGATAAGAATCCTGGATCAGCCTTTGGCTTGCTGTATGACTTTGTGCAATTTCTTAAGTTCTTAGGGTCTTAATTTCCTCACGTATAAAATGATGTTACCTCCTATTTCACAGACAGTGTAAAGATTAAAGATCATGTGTTTAAGTCATCAAACACAGTGCCTAGGATGTTGTAGGGGTCAACAAGTATTAGTTTTCCCCTTTTTCTTTTTTTTTTAAATGTTTTAGAATCACGTAAAGTTTAACCCTTCATCCACATGTCTTGAAGTATTTGAAATAATTATGTCATTCATTAGGCTTTACAAGCCTTTTCTTTTGGGGATGGAGTGCCAGTTCTTTAGACTGCTCCTCCTGTGCCCTACATTGCTGCACATTTGCACATTAAGTAAAGAGAGCTGCTTTGGATGAGTAATTGAGTTTTTCCATAGCTCTCATTCATGTATTGGACTAATTTATCAGTTGATAATTTAGAAGAGTGGTGATGTGGAGAGGTGCAGTAGATAGGGGAGGAATGGATGGCTGTCTTCAGGTAGCTGAAGGACTGCTTGTATGGAAGAGGAAGGGATTTATTTGCATATTCACAGAGGACAAAATAATATAGGTCCCCATTCTTTTATTTGTAAATTTGGAATTGAAAGGTATCTGAAAATTGAGTTTTTTTGTAAATTTAGTGGCAAAATTCAACCCTAATTTGTGTGAAGCTATTTATGTGGTGTACTCTAATTGTGAATATTCATATGTAAATATATATTATGCATTTGAATATATTAATATGCAAAAATATAAATGTGTTTGATTATAGAGTGCTGCCCTGGACCCCATTGTGGGCAATATATAATATACAGTATGTGTGCCATATTACTTTTCTAAAACCTGAAAAATTAAGTTATGAGACTTATGGCCCCAAGGGTTTTAGATAAGAAATTGTGGGCCTGCACCAATGGGTAGACAGAGTCTTGACAAGACAAGTAACCAGTCTCGTTTAAGGAAGACTTCCTCATATACTTGACAATAAAATGAGATTATTTTCCAATGTGATGTCATCTCAGACACAGATTACTCATGGTTGGGGTAGGGAGTGCTATGAAACTATCTCTTAGGGATGTTGTCAGAGGAGTTTTTTGAGTAGGACACTGGATCTCTAAAGTCCCTTCCAACCCTGCATTTATTAACTTAAAAGACTCGGTTTGTTTAGCTGTAGGTGGATGAACTACAACAGGTTTCTCTCAGAGAATGAGCCTATAGCCCTGGCCCATTCTGAGAATTAGTACATAAACTAAACATGGGGCACAGTGCTGGGAGTACAGGCACCTAATGAAGGAGGAGCCTGTATGCTTTACATTTATTACTTGTGTCTCACGATTACATAAGCCAATGTGAAGTTTAAATAAAAGTTGTGATAAGCTTTCATTTCATGAGGTTGAACTAACCTGGTGGTTCTCAAAGTGTGGTCCCTAGATCAACAGCATCAGCATCACCTGGAAACTTCTTAGAAATGCAGATTTCCACTCCCACTCTGTATCTACTGAGAACTCTATAGGTGAAGTCTAGAAACCTATGTTTATTAATCCCTCAAGGTGATTCTGATACATGTTAATTCAGTAAGTATCACTGACTACTTTCCATGAAGAAAACACCTGGAGAGCTCATGGTGCCTGTACTCCAGGTCTCAGAGTATGATTGGGAGAAGGCCCAGGTTGCTCTATGCCAAGATGTTGTGCCAAAAGGGCTGTAAATGAGGCTCAAAATGCAGGTGAATAGGAGAGGAACAGAGGGATTCTAACTGGGACAATGAGAAGAGGTTTTTTGGAAAGGGTGTGCTTTAAGACATGGGTAAGATTTTAAGGGGTACAGAATGGAATGGCATGCGTGGCTAAGAGGAAAAAACAGTTAACCTCCGCATTAGGGAACTGAATTGTCTCTAGAATGTCTGAGGGGATACAGTACTAACAAGGGAGAGCTAAGACAATGCTATCAGCCAAAATACTTACATTTTTCACATAATGTAGATAAAAAATCAAATCATCTTGGACCCAAGTACCTTTCCTTATCTATCCTTGTTAACGGTACACACATCAGTTTAATTCTGTGATATGGATTGGATTTCTGAATCTGTCAACCCCATTGCCTAACTACCTCATCATTCATATCATCAGAAAAAAACCTTTAACTTGCATTTGAAATTTCCCTCCAGGTTGACCTAAATTCTAACACTGTTCAGTGCATTTGGTGAACTAGAAAGAAATAACCCTGATTTCTTGTGTGGTTTGTAAATTAGTGTCGTATACAAAACTGATTTGTATACAACCAGTGTTCCATTGAACTCATTGTTCTATCATCATACTCTATACAACACACCTCTAAATTGTTTACTGGGAACTTTTTACATTTTAAGCTTTTTACTAGAAGATATACTTCACACTATATGATAAACTGCATAAAGTCAGAATTTTGTCTAGGACTTCCAGCCTTTCAAAAATTAAAAAATTTTATTTATGTTCCCAAAGAGCCCAGCCTCATAGAAGCCATAATTGTGACTAGTCCCATAAATTGGCTTATATCAGAACGCCACCCAAAACAAAGGCTAATGGGTTGATCTTCAACAACCTCCTTTTTAAACCACATAGGCAGTTTGTGGAGATTGACTTTGATGCTGTTGCTTGAGATCACAATGTTTCCAAATATTTTTCTCTTAGTCAAAATTATGTTAGTGATATATGGAAATGTGGAAGTGTGTTTTTGTGGTGATCTCTTGCGTAATTGTGTAGGCATTGTCAAGGTACTCTTGGGTGGTTTAAATTAAAGAAAATATTTTTATATAGCACCTTGTTACCACCACTACCATGTTATAGTTTAATATTGTTTAGGACAAAAAATATGTATTTCTCATCAATATTCTTTGATTAGGGAAGCATCTAAAGTCTAAGAAACAACTAGGGAAGGGCAAAGAGAAGGGAACATGTTATTTTTACTTAGTAGCAAATTAACTGGAAAGTCTTTTAATTAGCTGTAAACAGTTAATAATATGATCATAGGCTGATCACAGGACTGGCAAGTAACGTAAGAAAGTCTTCTTGTGCCTTTAAGGATCTCATCAAAATTATCCAGGCAGATAGTTATCTGTCAAGCTCTTAATGGCTTCATTTAAGGAGAATCATATGTAAGCAGCCTTAATAATTGGTTCGGTTACCAATGTTACAGTCTGTTCTTCCTCTTTTTTTTTTTTTTTTTTTTAACCTAAATTCCAACTGCTGCTCTAAAAGTCCTTGTATAAAGGGAGTGAGTGATTTGAAGGGCTATTTTAGCTCATCCTGAAACTCAAAGGGAAGAGTATGAAGTAGTATTTTCCTGTAAGTAATCATTGGAACTAATGATATTATGGAAGAAAGAAATGAAGAGTGGGATCACTATTGAATACCTTGGTTACTATCCACTCTGTAAAGAGCATCGTTGCCTGTAACATGGCATAGGAGGACCATGTTTCTTTCTTTTTTTAAATAGATACCATTTATTATTGGTACCTCAGACACAGTAAGAAAATTGTTTGAAGAATACACACAATTTGATTCCTAAGTATAATCACAGTATGATTATACCCTAGTAAGTACCCGATATTTGTATCATATTTTTTGTGCGTAGGATTTGCAACTAGCTTTTACTAACATAAGATAATCTAAGCATGTTTCTAACTTTATTAAACAATTAGAATGCCAGGGTATGACTTTGTTATTAATTGGGAATATTTTGTTGGAAAGACTGAGAGAAAATGAGAATAACTATAGATAGTTTTATTGTTTGATTATTTGTTTGTTTGTTTGTTTGTTTGTTTATTAAGTGGAACATCCTGGCAGGGTTTTTGTTCTCATCTATCTGGAATTTTCTCAGAATCCAGAAAAGTGTTGTTTTCCTTGGGTTGTTCTTTCTTCCTCCTTCTGCCTCTCCATTATTCATGAAAGATCTTTTTCCTTTTTTTGAACAAAGCATTCAAAATTCATGTAATCCATGCATGGTTTGAGCTTCTAACTACTCCTTATGGGAAAAGATTATGACTCTGAGGCTTAGAAAAACTATGATTCAGTGACATTTTCTGCTCCTAAAATTACAATTTTCTTTGGAATTCCAGTGCTGATGCTAGAGGTAAAGAGAGCATTCTAATTGACCACTGCTTCTCGGGAATGGAAAGGGTTTGTGTTTTTCTGCCTCCTTCTAGTGAGTTGTTTGACAAGTACATTTTATAATAGAAACAATTTGGAACTGACCAAGGTTGCATATAATCAGAAGGCCTTTTGAAGTGGCCAGAATCCTGCAGAGGTGTTCAAGGAAATTTGTTTCTCTGTATTCCTTTCTTTTTCCCATAGTAGCAGCAGATTTGGTTAATGTGAGGAACTAGAGGAAGAACAGAAACAGAAGAAACGTCCTGATTCAGCTTTGAGTGGTGGGGGATGAGGGAGTGAGGAAGATGGTATCCACTGGACCTCTCTAGGGTTTTACCTGGCCTTATTTTCCAAAGCAAAAATGTTGGCCTAGGAGTTGTGAAATGCTTTTTTATTTTATCTGTGATAGTATTCGATTGCTACGAATAACTGTTTATGACAGGCATTTTTGTCAGTTTCTTTTTTCCTCTATCTTTCAGTCTGTATTAAAGCAATAACAAAGGACATAAAATGAGCTAATTTATAACAGCCTTATTATCCTAATAAATAACTCTTTTCATTATTTACAATTTTTCTAGCCCTTGCCCATATACATGTGTATTTTTTACAATTTATAATTCTATCTGATTAGAATTATAATAATCAATAGTATCATACTGAATATCTTTTCAGTAAGTTTGGGTGCCATATCTTAACTCTATACATTTTTTTTTAGTTTAAGTGAACATATTCCACACTTTAGAAAAGGACTACTTAGAGTCAGCCTTTAAAAAGTTGTTATCTTTCCAAAAGACAAAAGAAAGTTTCTCTCTTAACTTTCAGTCATCAGTTTATCCTTAAAAAAAAAAAACAAAACTTTTTAAATCCCACCTTCCTTTTTCTGCCAATGACTTATTGATTTCTTGCCAAGATTTTATGGATATAACTTTTTAAAATGACAGCTAAATAATTTTGTTTATATTGTAATCATCGACATTTAGAAGCTCTTGTTTCACTTTTGTTCATCTATTTGTTGTTTTTCTTGAACCCATAACTTGTCTTTGGAGGGTAG
Organism: Cynocephalus volans; assembly: GCF_027409185.1. Lineage (NCBI taxonomy): Eukaryota > Metazoa > Chordata > Mammalia > Dermoptera > Cynocephalidae > Cynocephalus > Cynocephalus volans. Next base: position 94,356,864 of record NC_084468.1, on the reverse strand, counting down.
GACTGAAGGTTCTTGTGAAGGTACTGACTACTGGACTCTGCCTCCATTAGTAAAATTTCCTTGGTGGGAACTCCACTCCACTCCATCCCAAACAGGCGAGGACTCTCATTTTTATAATAGGGTTTGATTGTGTATTTATTTATTTATTTATTTATTTATTTATTTATTTATTTATTTTTGTCTTTTTCGTGACCGGTACTCAGCCAGTGAGCGCACCGGCCATTCCCATATAGGATCCGAACCCGCGGCGGGAGTGTCACTGTGCTCCCAGCGCCGCTCTCCCGAGTGTACCACGGGGCCGGCCCTGAGAGTGTACTCTCTGCTCCTCTTTCCTGAGAATGGTACATAATTCGTTTGCTGGTTTTCTCCAATAAATATATATTATGTAATACAGATGGTCCCCAACTTAATGATGGTTCAACTTAAGATTTTTTGACTTTATGATGGTGCAGAAGCAATATGCATTCAGTATGCTTCCCGACTTAAGATTTAAGGTGGTGAGGACGTAACCCCATTTTAAGTCAAGGAGAATTTGTACATATATGTACACACACACACACATATACACATATAAAATATAACACATAAGCAAACTCCAATGGCTAGAGAGTTAAAGAAATAGGGTCTGTGGAACTGAAATGGGCAGCACAGACCCTACAGAGAAGAGTCAGGGTCAAGTAGAAAACTTCAGAAAAAGGGACACAAGGACAAAAATCCCAGTCTTGATCTAGTTCTCTTTGCCTGGCCCCAAACACTTCAGATCTTTAATTCCTGTTTCCCACAGTCCAGGCTTTTGTAGCTTGTACAAATTACACCCCTCATTACTGTATCCACAAGTTCTCTATTACTGCCATTTTCCTACTGCTTACATTCCTAAAATCTCTGGTTTCTCACAATGGCAAGAGTGCTACAATACATTCTCTGCTTAAATAAGTGAGATATGGCTTTAATAGATGCTCTGCTTAATTGAGACGTGCTATAAAACCTGCTCAGGAGACTACCTGTCGTCCCACTGAAGTGGTTTGACAGGTGGCTTTCAAGTACATAGAAAGGAGAAAGAACATAAAATTTATGATGACACAATAGTAATTGCAAGTAATTTGTCATCAGTGAACCCTGGGTTTGCTGTTTTCTTGTCACTTCTCCCTCCAGTTCTCCTCATTATATCTCTGGAGGTCCACATGAGGTTCACCTTCCTTCAGTGATTTATATAGCAGTCTTCAAGTGGTAAGCATTTCCTTAGGTATACAACTTTATAAATGACATAAGTAATTTGTAGATTTTTTTATTCCTTTAATAGTCCCCCAAATTTAGAAGGCTTTTCCATAACATAAGGAGTCCCAAAGATAGCCCGAGAAATTGACTTGTGAAATGAGAGATCCCAGGGCCCATCCTTGAGCCTCTCCCCGGTTTCAGCATGCTGTTTTCAGCCTCTGGGCCTTTGCCTGCACCGCTCTTTCTGCCAAAATGCGCCCCTTATCACCCCTAGCCCAACACACAGGAAAACTTCCACTCAGCCCCTGACCTAGCTCACATGTCACCCCTCCTGAGAAGCCCTCCTTGAGCCTCGTTTTCCACATTATATTGAAAGTTGTTCATTTACATCTCATTCTCATTAGACGATGCAGATTCTTAAGGATAGGGACGATCTTTACATGACTAGCCCCTAAAGTAGAACTACACCTACACAAATCAGTGAGTAATGGGTAAATGAGTGGCATTTTCCACATAATTTTTAGAAAAAAGGATAAAAAAATCAGGAGATGAGTATGTTGAGGAACTATTAAATTACGGTTTATCCTAAATCACGATTATTCTATTTGTGATTTATCTTGACTCTGATTCTTTTACCTACTTCCCTTTGTCCCTATTACATCTTAATATACATACCAAAAGGCACAGGAAGATCGAATTCTAACTGATTAGTTTAAGTCCTCATTAGGGATTTAAATGAAAAATTTTGATTGGAGAGGTTGACGCAATTAACTAAAATAACTTCTGAACACTTGTTAAAAATATCCAGGATGTCTGTTTTTCATTAATGTCAAAAATCTAGAATTGGCTTCCTATATTCATATGTATATAAAACCTTTTGCAATTTATGAAACTTATAATTGAAACTTTATAAGTTCTTAGTGGAAAATTGGAGAAAGTTCCAGAACATAATTAAGACCACTGGAGTCAGGAATAGGACAGTTTCCTGAAACAAACAACAACAAAAATCTACCATTCCAGCAAAGTTGTCTCATAAACATCTCAGAATTTTAAACATTTTAATTGGTAGGTTATGGTTAGTTCTGTGGGTTTTGGTGGTGGAAAATCTGATCATTGTTAACACTGTTATAATTTGTAACTTTTAAAAACAACATAATACATTTAGGGTTATCTCATACCTGAATCACAGTGGATTTAATCAACCATTATGGATTACATTAAAATGAAGTCTCAGGCAAGCTGTGGTCTCTCTTCTCTGGAGGTGAGATTGCACAGTCACACTGCTGCAATTAAACTATCTGTTGTGGGTCAGTTGTTTCCAAAATTTGACTACTAAATTGTTTTCCAAACACATGTGCTTAAAAAGAAATCTTAAGGTGCTGTTATGTAGCAAATAAATTATTTTTCTGAAAGACCTCAAAGTTGTAAACATCCCACTAATATTATATAAACTATCAATAATATTTACACATTGCTGAACTTTCACAGTTCATCCAGTAAATTCTAAAACACATTTCACCTGTAATGGTGAGAAATTAAAAAATAATAGCATGCGGAGGGATATATTTAAAAGAGTTGGAGTCCTGCCACTGTAAATAATATTGATATATTAATAGCTGAATTATATTGAATTCATAAGTGCAGTGAACACTAGCAAATTCAGTGTGTTAGCCCAGAGACAAATAATTGCTAGTCTATCATAGGTTCGTATGTTGGAATTCTAAGTCAGGAGGAGCTAAATTCTATATGATTAGCCTTTCATCAGAGAATTCATTTCAGATTTAATGGGTCAAGAATAATGTCTGCCACAGCTTGGTACTAGTAATACTCCATTTAATGTATATGGAACAAATCTGGTGATATCTAGAAAGGTGTGTTAGAAAAACTAAATTTTAGTCCTAGGTCCAAATTGAATTGTAGACAGATTGCTTGCAGGTAAAAGAATATGGAAATCCACAAAAGCTCTGAAATCTTAAAGTGTTTTCATTATTTATTTGGTGGCAAAAGCTGACCAAAATTAGTGTGAGAATTTGTATAGCCTTTGTCTTTCCCACTTAGTGTGACTGTTACTGAGTTTTGCTGATGAAATGTTCATGTATCTGATTAAGGGATGCACATTCCCCAGACTTGGCTGGAGGTGTTACATAATATACAGTATGCATCCTATATTACTTTTCATATACATGAATATTTTAAAAACAAAAACATCTGGCCTCATGGGTTTCATATAACACATATACACCAGAACATCAGTTACCTCATGTAAATTAGAATAACAATACCATACAATTTTGCTAAGAGAAAAGTTTTTGATATCAGAAAGATGTGAATCGTTTCTCTGCCTTTTACTATGTGACCATGGTTTAACCTCTGAAACAATAATACTGTTTGTAGGATTGTTTATTTTGAAAGTTTCTAAAACAGTTAGATAGATAAGTCAAGATATTCAATACATGGTACATTTGGTTATTAATTTTAAATTTAAAACTGACACTGGCATCTTAAAAATTGGTGTAGTCTGGCATTGTGGTAGATGTGATCCTCTAACCAACAGTTCTGCTGAAATGAACTAAAAATATGGAGATATATTTTACTTACATACACACATATACTCACACTCACTCATACATACACTAATATGTACACATAGGTAATATATACTCACAAACATGTGTACACATATCCAATCTGTAATAATTTTTTCCCAAAATACACATTTTGAATGCATTAATGAGCTGAATAGAAAGTAAGGGATTCTCAGAGGCCTCTGAAAGCACTTACCTTCAATATAGGCCTCAAAGAATTTCTGTAGATAAACTTATAAGAAATGGGCACTCAAAGTAAGGAAAAAGAAGAAAAAAAATTCAAAACACACAGGAAACATGGCCCCATGAGCCATAGTCAGTAGATTCAGTTGAGTCAGACACCAAGGTCTTTTAATTGGTATTGTCACATGTGCTATCCAACATGGCAGCCACTATATGCATGTGGCTATTGAGCACTAAACTAGTGCAACTGAGAAAGTGAATTATTAGTTTAAATTTATATAGCCATGTATCTAATGACTACTGTATCAGAGAGTGCAGCTTTAGAAAATACAATTATTACACACAGGTTTAATACGTTTAAGAAATAGAAAAAGTAATTAAAAATATGAGTAAAGTTCAAGAAACCATAAAAATGACCACACTCTTGAAAAAGAATTAAATACTTTCTAGATAGGAAAATATGTAATATTTCTAATTAAAAACTAAAATGGATGGGTTTAACAGCAGATTAGACTTAGCTAAATTAATGAAGTAGAAGAGAGATCTGAAGAAATTATGTAGAATACACACAGAGAGACACATAGAAAAATTATGAAAATTAGGGTATAGAAAAATATTGCATGCCAAGACTAACCAGAATAAGCTGATGGAACTATAGTATCAGACAAAGGAAGATATAATTTGAAACTGTTGTGCATATAATAATATAGTTTCAAGATCTATAAGGAAAAGTTGACAAAACCAAAAGGAAATACAGACAAATCTACCTTCTAGTAAGGGATTTTAACTTTTCTCTATTAATAACTGATTAATTACCAGACCCCCTCAAATTAATTAGGCTATAAAAGATTTGAATAACAATTAATAAGCTTGACCAAATGGATTATAGGGATTGCTGTATCTGACAACTTCAGGGGCTAAAATGTTGGGCCACGAGTCAAGTGTTAGCAAACTCCAAAGGATTAGTTGTCACACAGACCATATTCTATGATCACGAAGCCATTAATTCAGAAGAAAACAACTAGAAAAACCCTCTTGTATCAATAAGGAAAACTTTCTAAAGACGTTAAAAGTCAGAAACTATTCAGGACTGAATGGTAATAAAAAGTTTATATATCATAACCAGTAGTGTGCAGGCAAGTGGGTACCTAAAGGGAAATTTATAGCCTTAAATGCTTACAGTAGCAAACAAGAAAGACTAAACGTAGAGTAAAAATGTGGTGGATCAAAGAGAATGATTGCAGCATGAGGAATGATTATAGCACAGTGCAGGGAGGGGGCTACTGTCTTTGCTGCTAGCAGTCACTGGCCTCTGCATTTCTGGGGAGTGCTCTTAACTTTATGAGAAGTTAGTTTTTCAAGATATTGGCCAGAAAGTGTTATCCAGGTTATTGGAAACATCTGGTCTGTAGGGAAAGAAAACGAAAGTGGCAATTCTGTTATGCCCAAAATACTAGGACATGATTGGCTTGTGCTTTGGTATCTCTATTCTTTGTCAAGAGTTATTAAAAATAAATAAAGCCCCTTTAGTTGAGTGGATCAGTATCAGTAGGTTTGGTTTAGTAGATAGATTCTCAGGGTGTACTCTCTGAATCTCTGAGGTCCCTGAGACATTTTCAGGGGGTCCATGAAATCAAAACTATTTTCATGATAATGCTAAGTCATTTTTTGCCATTTTCACTGTTTGACATTCAACTGGTGGTATAAAAACAGTGGTGAGTAAAACTACCAGTGACTAAGCATAAATCAAGGCAGTGGCACCAGCTTTGCTAGTAGTAGTTATTATATTCTTCTTTACCAGGCATTCAGTTAAAAAAAGTGCTAGTGTCACTTAATAAAGCAGTAAAAGTTAATAATTTAATTAATCCAAGGCCCTTGAGTACATATCCTTTTAATATTCTAGTGATGAAATGAGAAGTACACATAAAGCACTTTTGCAGGGTAGAGAGGTGCTGTTGTCTTGAGGAAAATACCTGTGTGGTTGAGTTTTAACTTTGCAGAATGATTGACAGATCAACTATGGCTATTCAGACTTCGTTATTTGGTAGACCTTTTTATCAAAACTAAACAAAATGAGCCTGCCGCTTCAAGGAAAACAATTATTATCAAGAATAAAATTCAAGCTTTCCAGCACAAATTAGAATTTTGGAAATCTTCTATCCCTCAGCATAAGCTTAACAGCTTTCCTATCTTTAAAGACATTTCTGTTGAGATCAGTGGTGATATTGATATTGTATAATGAAATGTGTCAACATCTGGAGGATCTGCATAACTCAGTAAACCAGTATTCAAATGATAGAGCTTGTTACAAAGTCATACATAGGTGAAAAATTCATCCAAAGTGCAGGATAGACTAATGGATATTAATATAACAAAGGAGGGAAAGTTTACTGATATGGTTTCAGGTTCCACATTGCAGCTAACCTTTAAAAACTGTTACTTTGTCCAGTGTAGTATTAAAGAAGAATATAATTAGCTAAAAAAATTGTTAAAATAATTTTCTCTTTCCAATTACATGTCCGTGTAAGGTCAGATTTTCTGCATATACTTCACAACAGATTTTATGCTTCAGCAGATTTGAGAATCTAGTTGTCTTCTATTAAGCCAGATGTTAAAGAGATTTTCAAAACTATAAAACAGTTCCACTCACTTTTTGTGAAAATGTTATTTAAAAAAAAGTTATGTATGTTGACTGTAGTTTTTAAATAAATTAACAAATATTTTTAAATTTTCTCAGTTTTAATTTGTAACATGGTATATTTTGATAGGTATAATACACGTAAACAAAAGTTCTTTGTGGGTTCTCAACGGTTTTAAACATAAACAGGGATCCTGAAACCAAAAAGCTTGAGAACCACACTAGTTCGGTAAGTTGAACTTTTAGGTCCTTTTGCTGGAAAGACTTGAGGCTACCAAATGCACAAGTACGTACGTGTTTCTTTCTGTAATGCAGGCTATTAGTGTTGAATCACATCATTCAGCATAATCCCAAATAGGCCATATGCTGCAATTGACAAAAACCTTAAGACCTTTTATTGAGCCTTTTTTTTAATTTGCATTACAGTGAATTCATTTCTTTCAAAGTGTGATGATTCTCACTGTCATTTTGTACATGACTGTAATATTCTTAAATGACATTTGGAGGACTATAAATTTGAACCTTGTTGTTTAGAGTAGAAAATTTACGAAGAGAATCAGTCATGTCCTTAGTTTTTACTCTGCTGAAACAAAGGAGGTCAGGAATAGAAACAATCTATTCTGAATGAAAGGAAAAAAGCTAGAAAATTTCCCATTTTAACAGAAAACAGACACATGATTTAAAACCCAAAGACTTGCTTTTCTCCTCACTATGTGATTTTCTGTGTCCTGGTGTTAAACTTTTATCTTGGATGTAGGAGTTGGCTTTTACTTCTACATATAAGCACGTGATCACAACCATTCCTCTTGTCCTTTAGACCTCAAAATTCCACAAAACACAATTATGACAAAGGAGAGTAAGAAAGAAATCATCTTACCATCTATCCAGAAAATGAGAAAATAAGAAATACTCTGGAAAAAAATGAAAAGAAACCATTAATACTATTAAGCCTGTCTTAAAGCAAAATTTGCACCTATAATCTATATAGCTGACTTGCACAAAAGGCAGAGAAATGAGAAAAAAATCTTTTCTTTTTAAATTTTATTTTTATGTTTCTTTTCTTTGGTGTAAGTTACTTGAATGTATTTGATCACAAACCACATGCTGTGAAGTACAGGTTCTGCACAAGTATGCATAGCTATTGTATATGCACACAAAAATTCATGTTTTAGAAAAAAATTGTTTTTGCTTCACTCAAAAAGAAGCTCAAGAACAGATTAGACTATAATAACAAATGTATGTAAAACAAAACCCAGAAAACAGGTCAGGTAGATGTTGTGTTTTATACTGTCTCATTAAAGAAAATGAGCCAAGATTGATCTAATTAACTCACACAGATTCAGCACATTTTACCCACTGATGCAGTCGGCAGTAGCCATCTCCTGCCACAGCTGTTTGTTTAAATTGTTCACATGAGTCATTCTGAGAAAGAGCCTTTAAAAAAATAAGTAAACAAACTATTTGAAATCTTTGTCTTCTACCAGATAATCATCTAAGAGAAGCATTGTAATTATGTACTTGGGAGAGTCCCTGGCCTAAGGCCTTTCTAAACCTGAAGTGGCCTCACACAAAATTTTAGAAATGATGTCTTTTCATTTGTCGTTCATTGGATATATAGTGTTTTATCAAGTTTTTCACCTTCATGCTAGTTTGACTAGAGCATTGTAGTTGACAGTTCACATTCAGCCTAAGCTTCACACTCAAAATCATTTTCATATAAAATATGTGGAGGTTGACTGTCAGCAAATCGATCTGTTGAGTATTTTAATGTCACCACATAGCAAATGCAGAAATGTAAAGATGACTAGGGATGAAAGCATAAATTCTTTGCCACCTTCTAAATTAGCAGTAAGCACTAATAAGCTCATCTTTTAAAAAAACAATGCAGTGGAAATAAAAATAATTATTTACACCTATAATATGCTTGGAAGAAGCATGGACTTTATTGAGGGACAGCTCCGGATTTGACTCCTGCCTCTACCACTTATGAGCTACGGAACTTAGGCGACTCATTTAGTCTTTCTAAGCCTCATCATTCCCCCCTCCCTAAAATGGGGATAATGAAAGCAATCTCACAGAGTTATCATTGGGATTAAACATTTGTTTAGCACAGTACTTGGCTCATAGTAAGTGCTCCAAATGGTGGTGGTAGTAGTAATTGTGGCTGTTACCATTGCTAATATTAAGTTGTATTTCACAAGTGCTTATTAAGTCCTGTTATCTTTCTTGGTTCCCTTATCTCTAAAATAGGGAGTTAGTAGGTGATCTCTAAGATTCTTACAGCTGGATGTTTCCAGTCAGCCTGAGTCACCCTCTCAGGAGGCTGGCAAGCTGCCCAGTGTAGGGTCCTTCACACCCACCCTGTTCCCCTCCCCGTTCTTCCTCCCCTTCTCCGCACAGCTTCCCTGGCCAGTTATTGCTCAGCAGGAGGTCATTTGATCAAAGCCCTGGGAAAGGTCAGACATTCCTGGAGCGGTGACACCCAGCTGGCTGCAAGAGCTGCCCTTCCCGAATCTAGAATCTCTCCTACTGCGGAAGCTCTAGCTCAAATGAAGAGGCTTTTGTAGGAGCCGTTTTCTGAGCACTGGGGTTCAACTGAGCTGGGGGAGAAACTTAAGAGAGCACACCTGTTTGCGGGTCACTATCAAAAACGCTGGTGTGCTTTTGTTTTCTTTTGTAATGTGCAGAAAGTGGGAGGCGGAAGTTAAATCTTGTCATAAAGATGCTAACAAGTGGTAAATTACAGTATAGTCGAACAGTGTAACCATTAAAAATAGTATCATAAAATGTATAACCAAGGGAAAATATTCTCAATATATTGAGTAAAAACTCTAGATTATAAAACAATATCACAGGTTTTAAAAAAACTATAAATGTATATATGTGAAGTTATAATGGAGAAAAAAGATTGGAAAGAAATTGATCTCTGGTAAAGTTGTTTATTCTGAGTGGCAGAATCTGGTAATTTTTGTTTTGTTTTTGTTTGGATTTTCTCAGTGTTTTACATTTTCTTGGATTATTAGCAAAATTGTGTCTAGAAAGACAGTATTAATCCACTTTTGTTGCTTAGAACAGAGCACCTGAGACTGGGTAATTTATGAAAAAATGAAATTTATTTCTTACAGTTTTGGAGGCTGGGAAGTCCACAGTCCAGGGAACACATCTGGTGAGGGCTTTCTTCTTGGTGGAAATTTTCTCTAGAGTCCTGGAGCAACCAGGGTGTCACATGGCAAGAACAGGCTAAGCAATAGAGAGCTAACCTTCTCACTCTCCTTATAAAGCCATCAGAACCATGCCCATGACCACCCATTAAATCATCAACCCCTTATTCCATGAGTGGATCAATCCGTTCACGAGGGCATGGCCCTGGAGATCCAGTCACCTCTTAAAGGCCCCAACTTCCACCACCATATTGGGGGTTAAGTTCCAATATGAGCTTCGGGGACATTCAAACCACGGCAAAGACCAATATCTCTTCAAAGTGAACCACTTTAAAATAACATTTAAATAGAAATTTTCTTAAAGTTATATAGCAGAGGAATGACATGAGCCCACCATAACTGCTGCAAGAGGAGGCAGCTTCCCAGTATGAAACCAACTCTCAGGTTGACATGTTCATTAAGCTGTGCCTACTGGTCTGATCTATTTGGACAACTCATTTCCAATATATAAAGTTGGATATTTGGCCAGTAGATACTTTCTGTCTCCAACAGAGGAGTATGCATGTATGCGTGTGCGTGTGCGTGTGCGTGTGTGTGTGTGTGTGTGTTTGTAAGCATTTATGTAAGGGGATCTTTAGTTGAAGGCTTATAACCTGAAGTTAATTTGAATTATAAGTAAATTGCTTTAAATTCAGCCTTCAGCTTCTTGGACTTAGGTTGTCCATGACAGGTCAGTGGGAACACAGTTCAGATGCCATTCTCCTGTCCCTTTTTTGGCAGACTGCCTCTCTGTCCTCACCAGGTCGTCCCGGACTGCTGCCTGAGATTCAGCCATGGACAAGTGAGGGCCAGTGGTGTGGAATTCCTGTCCACAGAGGAAGGTGGCTGTTCCATGTAGACCAGAGATAGGTAGTTCTTTCAGACAAGGCAGATCTGCTTCAACTTGCTATAATCCGACAGTCCCTGACAGCAGTCCTAACCTTCCTCTTGAAACTTTTTTCCAGTAGGCAAGGTGTCTTTCTTGCTCCTTAGCTGCCACTGTTCTCTCTCCAAACATTAAATCCCTATCTTTAGCTCGTGGAGTTTGTCTGCTCATAGGCACCAAAATTATGTCCGCATCTGGAGAGCACCCTTGTTTTCACATTATTTGGGACTTTTTTGCCAAACTGCTTGCCTTTTCACCCATATGCCTTTGCTCTTTTCCTCATTTTGACTTTTTCCCTTTAATACAGGACCCCTGGAGGGAGGTTGGTAGTGGTGAGAGCCTTCATTCTGCAATTACCACTTCCTGGAAGGGTGCAATTGATATTTTTTACCTTCCTGCTTGTACTGACGATGATGGTGATACCATTTGTGTGGTTCTTTACATCCAAAATGCTTTTTACCTCTTTATCATTTAGTCAAGTTTGGTTCTCCTCTCGGGCTGCTTGTTACAGATTCCTTTACTTGACTCTGAAAATATTTCTTAGGTTAGTTTGTTTACCAAATGGGTTAACTATAAAGGAGAGAGAAAATCTCTGAAGGACAGTTTTTCTTTATGTTTCTTGTTTTGCCTGAATGCTAAATAACTGGGCTATTACAGAGCCACAGAGTATGAATGCTTGTAACTACCAACTTAAATATGTTGAATTTCTACAGTGAAAAGAATGGTTTTTGATAACGTAATAGAATAGATCAAAAATTTTGAGTAATTGAAACTTCCTGAAGTTTCTCTAACATATTTGCCCTTAAAAAGAAAGAAATTCAGATTGCTTCAGACTTATTTGTCATCTAGCTCTTATTCTTTGTCTTTACATAGTGGTTTTTTATGAGTTTAGGGTCCAGAGCTAAATCTCTTACAGCCAGAAGCAGGACAAACTCACTTCCAATTGGATGTGTCTTGTCTTTTACTCACAGTAGATATTCTAAGCTGCAGTGACACTGCGTACACTTGCTTCATCCTCCCTGCTTCCTTCTCTCTCAATACAAACCTGCAGTCTGTGCAGGGCCCCGACATCCCCACACGGTTACTGCTGTTTTGCATTTGCTTAGTCTCCAATTTGAAAGAGTGCCAGGGAGATCCTGTTGTATTCTTCAAAGAGCATATTTGTAGTTGTTTTGTGTTTCAATATTTTGACTGCACTAGATGCAGACTTGGGTTTAGGGTGCTATGATCTGTGGCAAAAACAGGATGTTTTAGGTGAGCCTGACTGTATAGGCAGTGGGCTTGTGGCAGGGTGGGTGCTCCCAACTTTGGTCCCCATTTCCCCCCCACCCCCACAACAATTTCTTTGTGTGCAGGTTTGTTTCAGGACTTGTCAAAGGACAGTTGTTCAGCAGGTGTTCCCTTCCCCCTTTAACACAGCTGCCTGGATATGCAGTTCCCCCACCCAGACCTGCATGGCTCTCCTCCCTGGCACATGCCCATGGCAACACCTAGTGCTCTGGACCTCTTCCACCTGTTTTCTTTCTGCCTTCATCAAAAGGTGTCTGTCCCATGCAGCTTTCTCTCTGATTTCCAGATTGAAAAATCTGAGTGGGTGGATTTACTGGAAACATATTTCTTCCTCTTTGGTGAACAGTGGCATTAAACAAAGAGAATGGTTTTCATCAGTGTTATTAATAAACACACAGTGTATGTTTCACTTTAACATCTCACCTTTGGATAGCATTCTACAGTTTAAAGCCCAGATACCTGGGGCAGCATCAGACTTCCATTCCTGGGCTCTTGCCTCTTCTAATTGTTTCCCCTCCAACACGGTGCTTTCTGACAGTGCTTTTATGATTTGTCAAATGGTGAACTTTATGGGAATCTGGGGGATGTCTTAGGGATAGATAACACTTTGTAGAATTAGATTCTGCTTTGATTCTGACTTTGCTGAGAGGACTGTTTCTATAAAAGGATTTAGGATTAAAATGAGGAGCAGATACTAATTATGTTCATGCTAAACCATTTGTATTAGTTGCACCTGTAGGTAATGATACTTGGTTACTGTGCAGCTGAGGTTGATTTCTCTTTATGTTTTATCTATTTAACAAACATATATAATGGTGTCATTATTATAAGCCAGGAACTGTTCTAAGAACTTAACTAATAAGAACTCAATCATTAACAACCCTATGAAGTAGGTGCTGTTATCATGATCCTTACTTTCAAATGAGTAGAAACTGAGGCACAGAAAGAATAAGTAACTTGCCCAAGATTGTATAGTAAGTGGCAGAGTTAAGATTCAGACCCTCTCAATTTGGCTTCAGAGGACATCTTCTTCACCACCACCCCATGGCTGTGTGCTTACAAGTGGGTGGGGGTAGCCACTACACAGTCGTGGGTGGCATTTCAAGGGACACCTTCTCTTTTCCTGGAGAAACCACGGTCAGAACACTCTACGGCCGGCATTGAGGTACACAGTGAAAAACCGGCCCTCGGGCCTAGGAGTTGTTCGTACCTCCACTCGCCCTTCTTGGGCCTCTTCTAATAGAAGCAGGTACCTCAGGGCCCTCATCTGACCACATCCAAACCATTAGGCTCATAGGAAAGGGTCTGGAGATAGGAGTTTCTTTTTTCTTTTTTTTGCACATAATATGTTTTGGGTTTAATCAAAGCCTAATTGATTATACATATTTTTGGGGTACAGCATTGACTACCATCACCTATGTACAACATGTGATGATCAAATCAATACTGTTAGCATATTCATCATTACGAATTGCAATTATTCTTTGTGTCCCTTACCCAATCTCTCCCCAACCCTCTCTCATTCTCCCCCTCCCACCTCTAGTAACTGTAGGTGTGTTCCAGAGATGAGAGTTTCTAAAGCCCCAGCAGCCACACTGTGTGAACCAGTGCCTGACACCCAGCATCCCAGCACCACTGAACGCCTCACAGGTCATTACCACTGTTTCTTGCCTGTCTCCAACCACCAGCTGCTGACCCCTGAAGGGGAACTAGGGCAGGGCTTGGTTTCACAGATAAGAAGATGTAGTTGGCAGTAGCCCACCATAAGCATAGGACTTAAATCCATCTGCCACTTTTCTTTGTATGCCAACACCTTTCTTGATTCTCATGTCTTCCTCTGCTTCATTCTTTCTTTGTTCTCCTTCCTCTTATTAAATAGGGTGGTGGGATAAAAAACACTCAGAGCTGGAAATTTATATGTTGGCTTCAAAACGGAGAGAATCACTTTTTAGAGTCATCTCTTGTTTTTTCCTCCTCTCCTCCCCTCAAGCAGGAGTTGTGGGGACTGCAAGATGGCCTGGTTGTTGGAAGGTGACTTAGCCAATGGTGCAGTTCATTGGGTGGGTTCCCAGGTACACTCAGCAGGTGAATGTTTTAAAAACTTAGCTACAGGCCACTGCTTTGGGAATCAGGATAAAAACAGAGCTCTTGTGAAGTCATCACAGCTTTAGGCACATTTAGGGGGAAAAAAAAAAGTGGGAATGGGAGGAAGGAGAGGCCGTCACATGTGCATGGGCACAGCCTACAGACAGACGTTCTTCATTTGCCCTTACAGGGGTTCTATTCAGATCATCAACGTGAATATCTTTTCTTCTTTTGGGTCTCATGTGTTCTTTTGTTAGGTGTATCCTGTGGGAATATGGGGAGTCGTTATTGATTCTGCTTTAGAAGAACTTAGAGAAAATTATCTAATTTTACCCAATTTTTAGGTACTTCAGGATATAGAAAGATGACTCATCTTTCAATTTAATAAATGCTCATTTTCATTGAAAGGCCATAAAACGAATTGTAAACCAGAATCTAGACAGGTTTCAGAGATGTTATGGTTATTGGACCCACTCAAAGTTTGAAATAATATGAAGGATTGCCATGTACTTACTGAACAGCTGCTAATCCTTAACATAACACTGTAAGGTGGACATTGTCTTCTCCATTTTACATTTGAGGAAACCGAGGTTAAGTAACTAGACAAGGGTGATAAAGGAAGCACAGTCCCTTCGATTCAGAGATAAGGTGTGTGAGCTCACAGACTTGAGCTCCAGTTGTCTTGCCCCACATGAGGAGGGCTGCATGGAATGCCCGTGCTGGGGAGTGGTGCAGATTAGCTGGGTGATTTCCCCAGAGGAGTGGTGAAAGGAGCATTTTCAGGAGGGTGATGGAATAAAGAGTGTTGATATGCCTGGGGGGAAAAAGAACCTTCCTTTGTGTGATTTTTTTTTAAATGGCAGTAGCCCAAGTTCAGTCTCAAAGACAGTTATAATCATTCTATTAGCAACTTTCTAGGCAACAGACAAATGGTTGTATCAAGGGACAGACTGAAGGTATTAAATTGTAGACATAGTAAATGCCTGTAATGTGTGATGTTTGAGACAAATTTTTACTTCAGAGAAATGAAAATAAAATAATGAAATGTGTTAATTTTAGAAAGTGAAAACATGCCCCGTGAGGAAATGATTATAATATTTAGTGACCCCTGTTGCTGTACTCAGAATGGCAGAGACTGAAAAATTTAACAATTGAGTATTGTTTGGAGGATGTTAATTTTCTACCTGGAAAACTGTTTAGCCAACAATGCCACCTGCCTTTCCTCCCCATCTCCTCTCCCACTGGAGGCTGCTCATGCTGAATATAAACAGTAAAAGGGAAGAGTAGTTCTAGTACAGATCCTCATTACTTTCCCTTTCACACCCCTCCCCCTGTATACTTTAAAAGTGATAATTGCCTGAAATACTGGGAGAAAGTAATTTGTATTGGTAAAGCTCCGGCGAACTTCAAACAAATACGTGTTCTCGAATTGGTGACTTCTTTTTAATTATGGGGCTGGGCAGATGTATATTTCTGTGCAACCTACTGCCCTGCCCCCCCTTACCCCGAGAGTCTGGGACTTGATGATGAAAAATAACTTCTCTGGACTTTTAAAAATCTGTGTGTGCAATAGGAGGCCATAGTTTAGAATCTCAGGGAATGTGTTAGTATTCAGGACCCTGAATGTTTTGGCTCCTGTTTTCTAGATTAAAATATATATTAGACAGGAATAGTAATATCTAATGCTTATTGGCCACCATTCTAAGCACTTCACATACATCTCTTTTTGTTTAACACTAACATAGTATTTACCATGTGCCAGGCACTGTTCTGAGCGGTTTGCAAATATCAACACATGTACTCCCCAAGCAATCCTTCAGTGGTGCCCCTAGTATTCCCATTTTACAAATGAGGAAACTAGGCACATGGAGATGGAGTGACTTGCTGAAGATGACCCAGCTGGTAAGTGGCACAAGTCATGTGCAAACCCAGGCAGCCTGGCTGTGAAGTTCATGCTTAACCACCATACTATACTGGAAGACAGCTTGTCCCCTCTTCATTTTTAGAGGTCTTTCTAGATGATTACAGCCTCCAGCAAGTCAACAGCATTTAACTTTCATCTGTTAATAATTGAAACAAATTGAGGAAATACTCAGGCTAAAACACGGAGGCGCGGAATAGTTTCTAGCCTTACAAGGAGTGGATTTCTCATCTTTCCTCCAGTTTAATTAGTTCTTCTACACAGGTGCTAACTCAAATACTGTATGCCTAAAGATGGCATGCCCACAGCAGATAAGTAGCTTCAAGCAGATTTAACAAATTACCCTTTGTGTGCCAAGCTCCTTTGTTATCAAAATGACATCCCTAGGTAGAAATGTTGAGAAATGTTAAGTTTTTATACTTACACATCAGAGTTTGCTTGCTAAGCCGGGAACACAGGAGAGACCTATTGAATTTGATACTTGGTCTGGATCCAATCCTGTATTCCTGGCTGCAGATAGAGAATGAAAAACACACGTAAGTCAACTCTAATTATTTGTAAGATCTTCACTCCAGATTCTGTTTAATGTAATTAAGAGGGTTAATTTGGGCAGGAGTGCGAGGGAGGAGAAAGAGAAACTTACAGCTCAACAGGAAGGGTTTGTTTGCTTGTTTTCTGTTTATTTTTAAACCTAATATTTAACTGTTAATCCTAACCCACTGTGAGTATACCTTATGAATAAGGAAACGGAGAGGTTAGTGATTTGTATTGGTTTCATGGGTGATCCTATGGGAAAGAGCTAGTAAGATGAGCAAGGGGGATACTTTCCCAGCCATTTGAGTGTTTCTCCCGATGGTGTGGCTCTTAGTTTGATGGAAGTATCCCCAGTTCCAAGGTCACTGGACATCTCCCACATTTTAATATAATTTATTTTGTACATACAGAAGGAAAGCAACAGTTTTTATTCATGTTATGGTTTAACTTGGAGAGGAAAAACTGAGTCCAGACAAGCACTGTGAGTGCTGCACCTTTTTACCAGGTCGGGTTGCAAGGAGAAAGGGTATACTGAGTCAAATCTAGAAGAAGCTGAGAGTGAGAGAGAGAGGTGCTGTGACAAACTGATTGCAGATAAGGCAACGATAAACTAAGACCTTTTCATTACCAGCACAATATTATGGCTTGTTACAAACAGTCATCTCTTGCAAAGCACCTGAGGGTTGATGTGGAAAATCTGAGCAATTGGGAGAGGAAACCTCAAAGCTGAAGCACACTATGGTAAAGCTGTGTATCAAGGTTGAAGTCTTTTGTGGCTATGCACTTTCCAGAGTGATGGAACAGGTGGTTGGGTCACATCAATACCTTTTTCTCTCTTGAATTAAAGTGAAGATAAGTTTCACTTCATGTCCTTCTCTGTCTTTCCCCATCCCTGTCTCTTCTAGCCAGCTCTAGCACTGTGCATGTCTGATTCTGAATTGTCAGGGGTCTGCTTTCTGGGGATCTCATGGTTCGCACTATAAGAACCTTCAATGTGGTAATTGTCCCTTCGAGTTATGCTCCTGTTCTAGGCTTTCTATATCTTATTCTTTCTCTTATCAATAGAAGGGAAAATGACAGTGAGAGGCAGCAGTGGTGGAAGGAGGTAAGGAGTGAAATTGGACTATTAGACTCCATGACAGTCAAGAAGTTAATAAACCTTTTTATTTTCCTTCAAATGACCTAAAATATCTCAGAATGTGTGTGTGTGTGTTTGTGAAAATATTCACTTTCTCGACAGCAACATGGGGGAAATTTTATAAATAAAACAAAAAATTTACATGTGAGTCCGACTTTAGTGTCTGTCCAAAATAAAATTCAAAGTATACTAATACTTTTATACCAGACAACTCAAGTAATACAATTTCCCTTCTCTTATCAAATAAAACTTTTTCTCCTCTTGTAAGGATATTATAATACATAATATGCTAGGTAGAAGTTTTGGAAAATACAGAAAAGCATAATAGACAAATAAAAAGTACCTGTAGTCTCACAAGTTAATTTTGTGGTTAACATTTCAATACTTATATTTCTAGTCTTTTTTTCTCTTTGTAGACTTTATATGAAATTTCATCCCTCCCCCCACTCCTGAACTAAGGCTGTAAAATACGTGTGATCTTTTTTAAAAAACCCTTTTCCCTCTGTGTGCTCGTGAACTCCATCATGTTTGCTGAGGTCATTCACCTCAGCCCTTCTTCCTAGGTGCGAGTCTGTACATTCTTGTGGAATAAAAACGCTGGAAGTCATAATGAGGGGCAGAGAAAGTGGACTGTTTAAAGACCCAGTCAGCCCTTCCACCAAGATCAATGGGCCTTTTTATCTTAAGAGGCATGTGAGGTGTGAGTTTTTTTATACTTTCCTGTCAGTCTCAAGTGGCTGTTGGACTCTGGGTGACACTGCTTATGTTTGGCTCTCCGTCTGATTTCTATTCATCCCTCTCTCTGAGCCCTCACAGAAATTGAAAAGGAATCTAAACATGTGTAAACTTTCCTTCATGGGTGACTTTTATTTTTTTTTGATGATCATTTGATGTCATTTTTTCTTCTATATTTTTTGTCAATTTGACTGGGTTTTAAGGCAATAACATATTTCTGGAGCTGATCTTTGAAAGTCATCCGTGATGGGTAGCATTATGGAGCCCAGAACTCTGAAGTCCAGCTTTGGAGTCTGGCATTGGCTCTACCATTCTATAGCATAGTGACCTCATACAAGTCACTTTGCTAATTTTGTTGTCGTTAATGATAACAAAAATACCCTAATTAGTACATGAATGTATGGTATTATTGTTGCTGATTTGCTTTCAGTGCTAGTCCATGAAGGTGGCCTCCAACCTTGGAAGCCTTTCTTCTGGCCTTTCCCCCTCACCCACCAAGTTCGGCTCATCTTCCTCTGCCACCCCAGTGTTGCTCACATCGGTGACTGTCTGCAGTGTCACTCTTTCCTTCCATCTGTATTACCTCCTGCATGACTTTCATCTCCCAATTGGCCTGGTTTTGCTTTTAACATTCCACATTATAGTTATTTGCATACCTCCTTGAGTGGATATTAAGTTCCTTGGGAACAGTGATGAGATTTTACTTATCTTTGTCCCTTTGCCCTGCTTCCTTGGCAGAGCACCTTAACATGGTAGTCATTCAAGTAAATGTTTGAGTTGGATAGAATTGAATGAGTTGATTGGACTGTTTAATCTCTCTGAGCTAGATTTCAGCTCACCTCTGAGCATTTCCAACTGAGTCTGAGAGCAGCTTGGGGTCCCAGGTGGGGCATCACAAGCCCTGCTACAGATGCAGCTGCCTGACTGCTCTGAACATTGCTTTCTTCACTGGCCGACTGAGGGTGGGCAGGCTCAGTTGAACCCTCAGGTTTCTTCCAGCTCTGCACTTCCACATGAATAAACTGCTTTGCACTTGATCACTTTGAAGTGGCAGTTTTTCCCATCTCCTATGAGAAAAATGAATATTTTATCTCAAGCCCAGGAGTCATTTTGCAGATATCCTGTGACAGGAGGCTAATGAAAGCCCTGATAGAGACTTAGAATTGGAATAGATGTGATTATATCCATTGTTCTACCATAAGAATTTGGCCAGATCTTCTATAGAGAAATGAGATGTAGAAGACTTAAAAATGTCATTCATATCTATGAAAATCATGATTTGAAACATTACTGAAGTTAATTTTGAAACCACTTGGGAAAATGGAGATATTTGAAGTAAAAACAATTTTTGAAATTCTGAGAGAGTAGCTTTTAAACTTTTTTTTTCTTTTTTGCAGCTGGCTGGTGTGGGGATCTGAACCCCTGACCTTGGTGTTATAACACCATACTTTAACCAGCTGAGCTAACCAGCCAGTGGCCCTTTAACTTTTTGATACAACTTCAGTAGT
The DNA here is from genome assembly GCF_027409185.1 of Cynocephalus volans. NCBI lineage: Eukaryota > Metazoa > Chordata > Mammalia > Dermoptera > Cynocephalidae > Cynocephalus > Cynocephalus volans. The sequence goes on along the minus strand of NC_084468.1, from coordinate 94,336,946 downwards.
CTTCTTAAGGAGTGAGTATTACGTTAAAGTGAATTCTTCATGCACTTCTAACTTTTAAAAAAATGCTGCATTTTTAAATGTAGGAAAAACATAAACCATAGTACTAAGCACTCAGAGTTAAATATGTATAGTTTTCAGGTTAGTGATGGAGACTGTAAGCCAGGTGCTTCTGTGCATGCCTGTGACTCAGAGTCTGCAAGGTGTGTTCCCTTCAGCTCCTGTGGCACTTGCCCATCTATCCACTTGGTAGCTGAGAGCAAGCTGAGAAGACAGTGCTGCTTCCCAGGAGGCTTGCACACAACCTAATTGTCATCTGGCATCTGGGAGGACTGAAAAGTATCTGAAAAGGCACACCTTCAGTTCCCAACTGTCAGTTCACTGGTAGTGTCTGCAGAGTCAAACTAATGCTTTTTATGGAACGACTCCAGAGAGAGCCCTGGAAGGGGAAGGATTAACTCCAGCCTTCGTGCCATCACTGCAAGATAGGTTCAGGAATTGGGGGGTGGGGAGGAGTGGGAGGATAGATCCTAGGTATGTTCTTCATATGGTAAAGTGGGTTTCATCTTTGTCCCTAAACACACACAGTATGTCAGTCTTTTTTTATGGGTTGTGCTTTGGTTATATATAATCCCAATTTTAGCCTGCTGAGATTCTCATGTCATCACTATGTGTAAGCTTACAAGGGTCCGAGATACAGTCCATACACACAGTATACTTTCACTTGAATTTGCCTTACGTGTAACGTAAAATTAGCCTTCATTCAGTCCAGGTCAGTTTCTGTGCCTTTAGTTTATTTTTTTTAATTGGGATATAATTCACATAACCTAAAATTCCCCATGTGAAGTATACAATTTAGTGGTTTTTAGTATATTCACTATGTTGTGCAGATGTCACCACTATTAAACTCCAGACCATTTCCTTCACTCCAAAAAGAAACCCTGTACTTGTTAGCAGTCAGTCCCAGTTTCCCCCTCCCCTCAACCCCTGGCAACCCCTCTTCTATTTTGTTTCTATGGATTTGTCCATTCTGGACATTTCATGTAAATGGAATCGTACAATATGTGGCCTTTTTGTGTGTGGTTTATTTCTCTTAACATAATGTTTTCAGGGTTCGCTCATTGTGTGCTAGTACTTCATAACTCGTCATGGCTGAATAATATTTCATTGCATTATGTAACACAATCTGTTTTTCTGTTCATCAGCTGATGGACATTTTGGGTTGTTTCCATTCTTTGCTATTATGACTAATGGCTGCTGTGAACATTTGTGTACAAGTATTTGTGTGAATATATGCTCTCAGTTCTTTGGGGTTCTAGGAGTGGAATTCCTGAGTCATATGGTATTCTATCTTTAACTTTTCGAGGAACTGCAAAACTTTTTCTATTTATTTCTTTTAAATACCTTTGAAGCTCTAAACAGCTACTGAGAAATCTTTAAAAGGGAGGGAGGGGTCGTATAAGTTAACATATTTGGTTAGAGAAAACACAGCTGAATTAGTAATAAGAATAAGTGGAGGAAGAAAAATTCAGGTTATGTTAAATGAAAAAAGCATTGTTTACATTGACTTACAGTATCTTCACATTTACACATCAAAACTGGATTAAATAAGGTGGGTGGAGGAAATGAATTAAGGACAGATTTTTATAGACATATTCAAATTCTGGTGAAATAAAGTTTAATTTTTCAAGAATTAGCAATAACAATCAAGGTTGAGAAGATATCCTGAGCATTGTTAATTAGCTGAAAGAGTTGAGAGCCTAAAGAAATCACCATTATTAGCATAAACTGGAAAATTAAGGGAAAGGTGAAAAACATAAGCACATAAATTCACTCCTTAAAATGATGATTCTTTGTTCTGTGGACAAGAATTTTCTAAATATGTGAATAGTTTACATTCTTTCTTGACATTCCATTCATCAGCTTGGCTTGGAAATCATAAGGCTTGTGAATAATTTATTTATTGATTATACTATTCATTAGCATGTTCAAATGATATTGCATAACCATTTCTAAAATATAACTACAGGTGATGACAGCATTTTAAGAGGAAGGGGAAGGTTCTGTGATGATTTCTTGTTTGGCTGTGCATTTGTACAGCTTGACATTTCTTGTACCTGCCTCTAAGGCCCTGTGGTCCACTCTAGGTCACCTTTTGAGATGCCTGTAGTGGGAGGGGCTGCAGGCTCCTGGATAACCAGAAAATGGGCTGTATTGTGGTTTGGTGAAAGAAAACAGGATTGAGTCTAGCTTTTTCACTTACTGTGTGACTTTCGACTTTTCTGAGCTTTCTTGTCCTCTGAAACATGGGATATTTATTAATGCCTTCTTTACAGGGTGATGGGAGATCGAAATGAAACAAAGAATATAAAAACACTTTGTAAGCTAATGCAAATTTGATGGTTTTTATTATAGTTCCAGTCTGGCTTTCCCCCCAAGACATCAGCCTTTCCTTGGAGTGACTTAGTCATAGCTACACCAAGCTGCCAAAGATACGTCTTCTTTGAAATAAAGTACTTAGAGGAGACCTAGATTCCAGACTCCTGGAATAAGGCAGGGCTCTTCATCCACATTTGCTGTATGTAGGGCCATAGCTCTGTAATCATACAAATCAAAGAATTTAGAACCACTGAATATAAGCTCACTTTATCTGCTGGAGACTTTGGGCTGGCTTTTAGTGCCTATGCAAGTGACTGGGTGGTTGCCATCTCCCTGTTCTTCTTCTGAGACAGGGGAAAGACACTTCTCTAATCATGGATTTGTCCAACTGAGTTTGTGAAGGTTAATTTAGTAGTGGATTTTTTCAGGCAGATTCGGGGCACAGGAGTACACAGTGGTCTCCTTCTTTGCTGCAGAAAGGCAGCAGCCTTTAGTGGAATTTGGCAGGATGACCACATCTCATCTATAGGTTCTATCCCTAGGTTGTGATGATTAGCACAACTTTACAGGTCCTTGCACTGGAAGAAATTAGTAATAATTTTCATGACAGTTAAAATGCTCCTGCTCTTGTCTTTCATCCGTTCTGTAAGCTTTATTAATGTTCCTTCAGATTATCAGTGCACACTGCCATCAAACCAGTGCCCACCATTAGTAGCATTGATACATCTTAAAACTGATTTTTAAAATATTCAGTAAATAAGTCATTTCTGAGCATATGTAATTCTTTCTTTTGCTTTCCTAACGTCCTTCTTACGTAGCCACTTCTAGCTGTGTCAGAACTACAGAGAAATAGAATATTGAAATTCAAAGTGAACACTTAGGATCACAGGAGCTGGAACTGTTTAGGCCCATACTTCATTTGTTTATGCCAGGAGCCCAACACTCATCGGTCACCAACTTCAAGTTGTTGCACAGAGGATCTTGCCTGTATACTCCTCTCACTTGCATTTACCTTTCTTGCTCCCTGCTGTATTTATGGGTCATTTGGATATTTCTTGGTCCCCCAGAATATATCTATTTCTACTTTCTGTATTAGCTTATCCAGCCAGTCATCCATTCATCTACCTGCACTCAAACATCATTAAAATATTGGTATTCAGATGAAGCAGCTGACACATATTTAAGAGGTAAATTGAAATATCCTTCAAGCTTTAGATGGACCATATTGTAGCATACTTGTATCAGAAAAAACATTCTTACATGAAGTTATGTTAATAGAAAAGCACAGATTTCTTCAAGGCTGCAAATCGGTAGTGAAGCATAGTGACTGAGTGGATTCTCTGAGGCCAATGTTTTAGCAAATTTCAGAGTTAGATTTATTTGGTATTCACCGAAGTCATGCATGTTGACTCAAGTAATAACGTTGTCAATGTAAGAAATGAGCTTAATGATTTTTTTTTCCAAAGTGGAATTAGTACTGTATTTACATAGTGTTTTACCATTTGCAGAGTGTTTTTCCATGCATGATCTCATTTGATCCTTACACAAACAGCTATGGAAAATATTTGCCTCATTTAGTGAGGAAATCTGAAACATAGAAAGGGTAAGTCATTTGTCTAAGTTCACACAAAACATAACAGGTAGGACCAGGAATAGTATCCAGCTTTTTAGACTTCAAATCCAATATGCTATTATTTGGCTGAGAGCCAGTTCCCACCCCAGCCTTGGTGTAGAAACCCGAGCAAAAGCATTGTTAAAGCAAAGTGTATTGAGAATATTCTTGAATTAGCCCTTAAGTTATTTTTGCTCCTTTATTCCTCTCCCCAAGGTTCCTAATTGTTTTCTGAAATCCCTAAGCTGATTCTTATATTCTCTAGAAAGAATTTATATTTCTTGAGTGACCGTGCTGTGAAAACAACAGCCTGTCATCTTTCTCTTTTTTTAATATTTAGCTCAGGGCCAGCCTATGCGCATTTGACCTGGACAACTGATTTAGTGTCATCGTGTGAAATCTGCATTAACCTATTCTTTAATGCACATGTGAAATAGCCTCAATTATTTGCTTTTTTTTTTTTTTGGCATAAAATTCATTTCTTATGGATAACTTTCAAAAATAATTACATCAGTAATTTTACTTATTTTTTGGTCTACATTAACTATTTCCTTGAGAAGTAAAAAGAAGGAAGAACATGCCTGTGAATCTTCTACAAATCTCTTCTCATTGCTGTGCAATGGAACTCCTTCTAACTAGTGACTCAATCCCTCTGGGCTATTTAGGCCCAGAGGCAAGGAACCAGGTGGAGTAATTAATGACCCATGGCTGCACATCCCCCGGTGTTAGCAGGAAGTGGGTCATAAAGCAGGCCATCCTAGATCATGTCAAATGATGACCTTTGAAATTTCTCATTCTGAAATGATTTCAGACAAAGATCAAGATTATAGACCTGTTGCTTGTCAAACAGAAGTAAGGAAAGAAAAGCGTTTTTCACCTAGTAATTCAGGAAGGGATTCAACGTTTGCCAGTGGTGTGCTGTTACATGTTTAACAACCGGCTTGGGGGAGAGGGAACTTTTCACTTTTGCCAATTTCTATGGTGTAAATAATCCCACCATGACCAATTTCTAGTTACCAACATGAAAATAACCAGCCTCTCAAAAATCCTGAAAATTTAGCCATAAACTCTCATGAGCTCGAACAAGCCAGCTCCAGCACAGTATGGCAAATTCAGGGTAATGTAGATTGCTCTTGGGAAAGATATATAGATCAGGCATTTAGTATCTGCCTTGAGTTCTTTACAATGTTCCCCCAGAAGAGGTGGAAATGAAAAATAAAATTCAGGGGGGAAATTTTGTATTTGTAATAAATGGTACAAAGTGGAGTTTATATTTGATTTTATGTTCACAGAAGTGCCCTTTTCACTAATAGAAAATAGCTCCTGTCATATTCGCTATTATAATTTTCCATAGGCTATAGAATGTTTCTCTTCTATAATGTATAAATAGAACTGAAAGTCTTTTAAAAGGTCGTTAACATTTTCCTTCCTCTTTTTATACCATTGAAACAAGTGTTTTCAAGGAAAGTTTTCTATTCTAGTTCGACTTATTTGGGAGATTTAAGATTAATCAAAATATGCAAAATTTCATATATCCCAACTTATGTAAACTGCTTTGTCATTTAAGTTTTCAGCCTCAATTTCCAATTCATTTCAGTATTTTGTTTTTAAATCCAAACAAAAGATTTTTTTTCCTTGACTCATGTGCATATATCCTGTGAATAGCAATGTCTGCAGCATCATTTTCACTGGAGATAAGCTCTGCTTTTTCTTCCAGAAAATATGCTGTGATGCAAAGTGGGAAAGATGGTTACCTATCAAGGAATGAGTTAATCAGTAACTTGCAGTGAATCTAAAAACGTGTATTAGGTATTTTTAAAAGTAATCTGAGCTGACAAGTTGAAGAAGTTACATATAACCGTTGTACGACATACCATTTATTCATAGGGATCATTCTAACCTATAAAAAGATAGATACCATTTAGTAATTTTTTTCACACCATAAAATGAAATGTTATAGTTTTATACTACTTGTTATATAAATATAGCACTCAGAATAGGATATTGAATTCTAATGTTAGATTGCCGGCTCTGCCACTTTTCTGATTTTCAGTTTCTTTACCCATAAGTTTCCTTTTTCCTAAAAGGACTGTTTGTTTAAAAATAAGCCTACTTTTTTGTTTGTTTTGTTTAAGTCAAGTAGGGGCAATCCTATCTATAGATTTTTAAACTGTAAGCAGAGCTGCCTGACATGCAACTCATGTATATAATCTTAAATTTTCTTGTAGCTACATCAAAAAAGTAAAATCAAACAGGTAAAATTAATTTTAATAATTTTAACACAATATATCAAAAATGTTGCTTTAACATGTAATCAATATAACAATATTGAGATATTTTACATCCTTCTTTTCACACTAAGTGTTTGAAATCAAGTATGTATTTTACGCTCACAGCACAACTCAAATTGGACAAGCCACATTTCAAGGGCTTAAGCTAGTGACTAGCGGCTACCATGTATCAGACAATGCAGCTCTCTAGAATAGCTCTAACGTTTATCTTACAGTGTAAATATCACATTTATACATTCATAGAAAATGATTTGAGCTTCCCAATAAACTTTAGTTCTCAATTATTTATACTTTTAGCCTAATCTTACTTATAGTGGCTGCACCCAAAATAATTTATTAGTCATATTTTTCCCTCTTGATTTCTGAAAGACTCTTTGGCAAATTCTATAGAAAAAATGAGGACCCCCGCAGACTTAAATGTTACTCTTTTCACTTATTAAAATACCCAATTTTAAGCAGAGAATACTTTGCACATCTAACACTTAAAATCAGGGAAGGCTCAGTGGGACAAAATTGGCACATAAGCATTTCTATTACTGTTCTGTAAATGTTTCACACCTTACCTTAAAACAAAAATCAACTCTTTAAAAAACTAAAATATGACACATGCTTTATAGTTACTTCAAGTCAGGTGTGGAAGACCCCTTTTCAATATGAAATAATTAGGTTTAAGTCTGTTGGCTTTGTCCCTGTGGAATTTTGCACCATCTCTTTGCAGTCTGGACATATCAACAACTCATCTGCACTCCCCATCTGGGTCGCTGTGGGACTATCTGACCTCAACCTCCTGCAGGCTCCAGCTAGCTCCCCCACCCCTTTACCTCCAAGGTTATCTAGAGACCATCTCTCAGGCCCCTAACGTTCTTCCTTTCCCATTGGACATTCTGAGTGCTATGGAGAGAGATCTTCCACCTTCAGAAAGTGGACAATAGAGAGTTGGTACTGTGGTGGCAGTGGGAAGACCGTCCCCTCCCTCCACTTAAGCCACCCCTGGGCAGTGGAGGGGAGAGCCTTTTTAACCAACATGTGCCCAGCACCAGAAAACCTGCTTGACTTTATTCAGGATTGATGGCTGTTGAGTTTCAGAGCAGAACTTACTGAAATTTGCTCCCTCACCCCCCATCCCCCAAACACTGCACTCCCTGTCCGGTTCTGGAGCCCCTGGAGTTGCTTCTCTCTGTCCTTTCCTGTTGTCATTATAAAACCTGTCACTGGGTTACAGAGTAAAGTATAACCTGCTGCCTGAGCTCAGACTCTCTGAGTCTGTGCATGGTAGACAAAGAAGGCTCTTGCTCCTAACTTCTCACTCACCTTCACTGATCTGTTCACCTTCCATTCTTTCCCACTGACCTACACAAATATTACTTTCACCAAGCTGGCTAAACTCCAGCTTATTAATAATAATAAGCTATTATGCAATGATTGGTGTAGCACTTCTCTCTTGGAATAGGGCAGCAGTTTATAGTCTAGGGTCCATGGGCTACTTCGTTCCCTTTCTTCCCCTATGCATACTGCAGCTTCCCACCCCAATCCATTAATGTGTGACTGTATTTGCATATAAAAACATTTATACACAGCTTTCATCAGATTTTCAGTGTCTGTAATCCAGGAAATGTTGTGAACCATTTGAATCTTGCTCTTTCCCCTTCCTTCTAAGACTTTACATACACCTTTGCACCCCAGTGAACCCCCACACTCCTACAGCTAGTAGTCCAGGCAGGCTTCTCCTCCTCCCTATCTTGCCTCCTTAGAAGCTTCTGATCCTTTCTTTCACCTACACCCCATCCCTTTATTCCACCTCTGAATTAGCCACTAATTGCCTTCCCTGTAGTGTTTTACCACTAGCACAGTAAATCTCAAATCTGTTTTGGTTTGTTTTTTGATTTATTTACCTTGAATAATTCCAGTTCTTTCTCTTAATTTTCAAAGGACAGTTTGTAATATGAAAAATAAATGGAGCACTTAGAGGATTAGAGGTGTGGTGAAAGTGTTGTGAAATCAATCACATAATAGGATGTTGCAACTTTACATAATTTGATGTCATTTTCCCTTTTACCCCATCTTTCCTCAGCTTCCAACCTTAACCCCAGTCCCTCTATTTACAGACTCCAGTTACTAAAAATAGTGGGTCCCCTTTGGACCCCCAGAATGAATTATTCCCCTTTGTTCCCACTTCTTTTCAGCTATTCACAGTGAAAAGCTCATTTGTTTGGAATAATCCGTGTTCTACCATTTACAGGCTAGCCTGTATGACACTGGGCAAAACTTAGTCTTTCTAAGCCTATTTCTTCATTTCATGATAGGAAAATAAATTTGGTCACAAATGTAAAGCATCATTAATAGTTCCTAGAATATAGTAAATATTCAATGAATGTCCCTTCTCATCTTTCCCACCCAACCATCAGGTTTTATCTCTTGCCACCTATGCTTTCTCTCTTTCTAATTACCTTTCTTTGATTTATTTCACTTATATCCATTTTATTTCATGAAGCATTTGGGGTATTATAAGTGACTAAGTGGTAAGGCAATTGTATGACTCTTTAGTCACCCTAAAGGTCAGATGATTAAGTTAAAATAAAGCTTAAGGTTACGCATAACATTGAAGTAGAATAGTAGACCTTAAATATAAAATAATGATTATTCTAAAATTTTTCTTAAAAGGCAAATGGCCAAAATCCGACATGTTAGCTGTTAATGTTGGAGAGAAAGCCAAAGCTCTTTTTTAATTTCCTTCAAAATAAGTTTATCTTGACCCTCAATGCTGCTTAGTGACTGCGCTTTTAAATTTCCTGAGCTATGGCCCTGTAGTTAATGTGGAACTTTCCTTGCACATAGTTCTTCATGATCTTCCTGATGTTGGGAGGAGGGAAGGGCAAAATGTGCTCATTCTGACTCTTATTCTTTAACCTCTGAACTGCAACTCCTGGCAACTCTGATATGTGTGAGTATGCACATTCTTGGTTATAGCCTCTGGAGAAAAAAAGAAGAGGAGAAACGCACAAAACTTAAACTTCAGAACGTTATAGTATAGTCAGAATAATTATAACACCAAATAATAACATTTGTGGTGGCACTTCATTCTTTTCTGCAAAAGGTTAATTGTTGAAAACTTTCTGTAAAGGAGAGAAAAAATGAGAAAGTTAAATGGTTATTGTCTTAACAGATGATAGTAGGCCTTGCAGCATGTGAGCGTATCAGAGCTGCCCTCTCCTTCTGCCTACCTCACTCTCTCTGTTGACATGAGGGGGAGGCCTGATATAGACACATAAGCAAAGAGATTCTCTGCTGATCATGGAAAGAGGAAATCAGATTTGAAACTCAGATTTGACACTCCATTGCTGGCTTTAAGCAATGTATACTTGTCAAGAAATGTGAGTGGCCACCTAACAACTAGCAAGGAAATGGGGACAACCACAAAGAACTGCATTCTACTAACAACAAATATGAGTTTGCAAGTACATTATTCCCCAGAGCCTCCAGACAGGAACTCAGCCCAGCCATTACTTTGATTTTGGTCTTGTGATATCCTTAGCAGAGAACCCGGATGTGGTGTGTATGCTTATTTTTGTTTGTCTTTCAAATTTCTCTTGGTTTTTACATTCAGGATACTAGCAAATAAGAGGGAGAAAGAAATGATAGCTTAGTACATCATGAAAACATTTCCTATTTGTAGCTCTTAAATCAATTTCTCTTGGAAGTCAATTTAACTAAAATAATACTTTTCAGTGTTTTAGCTTGGATCATCTACAATCAACAACTGTTTGTATACTGTTACTTTACTATAGGGCAGCAGTTCTCAAAGTGTTGTCTACACCCCTAAGATATAGGGTCCACAAAGTCAGAAGTGTCCTCATGATAGCCCTAGCACTTTATTTGCCTTTTTCACTGTGTTGACATTTGCATTGATGGTACAAAAGCAGCAGTGGGTAAAACTTACTGTGCCTTGGCATGAAATTATATTAGTCATTCAATTCTGCACTACAACACCCTCTCAGGAAAAAGAAAATGCCAGTGTCACTTAAGAATATCCTTGATAAAGCAGTAAAAATTACTAATTTTATTAAATCTTGATTCTTAGGTACATAATTGACAGGCAAACTATGGTTCTTCCAACTTTAATATTTGGCAGATATTTTTCCACAGATGATCAAAGTGAGTCTGTTACTTCAGTGAAAACAATTGACAGCATTTGTTGCCAGTGTTAAAATTTTAGCTTTTGAGGAAAAATTAGTATTTTAGTAAATTTATATTCACTACTGTGAGCTTTATAGCTTCCCAAATGCTTAAAGCTTTTCTGATGAGGTCAGTGATATTAACGAATGTGATTTTTATATTGTATAGTGAAATATGTCAACTCAGTGAACCAGCATTTTCCAGATGACTGATGCATTATGATGTTACAGAATAATAAATGGGTAAATTTAAAGTGCAAAGTAGACCAGGGATTTTAATGTAAGAGTAGGAAAAGTATATTTATATGGTTTCTGATTCTACATTGCAACTAGCCTTCAGGAAACTTTCTACCACCTGTCAAGTTTTGGTATTAGTATCAAAGAAGGAGATCCACAATTATGTGAAAAAACTATTAAAATGTTCTCTTTTTTCCATTATGAAAAAACTATTAAAATATCCTTTTTTCCCTAACAGTATATCTGTTTGAGATAGAATTTTCTTCTACCAAAATAATATATCACATGGAGATTTTGAATTCAAACAGATAGGAAAATTTAATTGTCTATTAAAACAGACTCTGAAGAGATTTGCAAAAAAAGTGCAAACGGTACCACTCTCCTCATTACACTTTTTTGTTTAGAAAAATGGTTATTTATAAAAATATGTTTTTATTTTAATGTGTGATGGGTTTGTCATTTTTTTAATGAATTAATATTTTTAAATTTCTCATTTTAATTTCTAATATAAATATTTATAGATAAATCCACATAAACAGAAGCTCATTAGGATCTCAATTACTTTTTTTCTTCATCTATTTAAGGATTTTTTTAAGTGTAAAGATGCCCTGAAAGCAAAAAAGTTTGAGAACTGCTTCCCTAAGAGATTTTTTAAAACAAATAAACAATCGGGTTGAGTTCCCCTACTGGCCAGTCATAAAAAAATAAAAAATTAAAATAAAGAGTCAACATAGATTGTACTGTCTATTAAAGTATAATCTAATAGAGAAAATAAAGCCAGCACATGGAAAAGCTTTGTGTACCTGAATGCCACAGCAAGATCTCAGCCAGAATGTCATGAATCATTTAAAATTCACTCTTGAAGGGTGGGCGGGATTTCAACAAGCAGTGATGAGAGGAAGGTTTTTGGATTTCAGGTACAGACTAAAAGTGTGCTGGTAGATCAGGGAAGGGAGAGTTTGGTGGAGAGTTCATCTAGAAGAAATCATAGTTCTGAATTCTAAAACAGTGTGTCTTAGGGATGAGTGGCTTGACCTTTTGGAGTACAGTAATTCATCCACTGGCCCTCTTTTTCCTTTCCTATTTCCTTTATCCATTCCACAAGTATTTACTGAGCATACATTATATGCCCGGACCTGAGTTAGATGTTTTATTTGCATTTCTCATTAATCCTCACCTTAATACTGTGAGTTATTATTCTACCCATTTTACACTTGAGGAATCTGAGATTCTGAAAAATTAAGTAGATTACCTAAGCATAGTGACAAAGTGGCATTTGAATGTTTGGGATTGGAACTTTCTGCCTCCAGTGCCCACGTTCTTGAATATTAAACTGTATTTTTACTCATGTCTTCCACTTGGCAATCAGAGGATGCCAGACTGTCTGTTTTTGGTTTTTTGGTACGCAAGGTGTACTCTTTGGAGTTACCCAGACTTGGTTCAAATCCTATCTCTGATACTTGACATCCTATGTGATTCTTATATAAATTACTCAACCTCTCAGAACCTCAGTTTTGTTCCTGATAGAACAGAAATCTTAACACCTAACTTAGGGGTGGTTTCAGGATTAAATAATGTAATGTATGGAAATCATCACCTTATAGAGAACTTAGAGAATAGTGGGTTCTCCATACCTGCCCCTCCCAAAGCAGCTGTTACAGCAGTCTGTTTGTAGTACTTCTGTTGACATCAGTGTTCTCCAAGTGGTCAGTTGTTCCTGTCTAGTTGCTTCATCACAATTGAGCCCATGGCAGACCACCCTGGCAGGGTAGTTTGAGAGAGAGATGGAGGGAGTAGCTGAGTACCAAGTAGTGTGGGACAGGATGAGCAGGGACTTTGGTATCAAAACAATGCCAGCGCAGCTCCTCTCTTGACTAGTTATTCTTTATTCTGTGTTCAAAAGGACTCAGCCTCCTCTTCATCTATAAATATGACCGTAATAAGACCCACTTATGTGGATTAATGCCTGAGAACATGAAAGCACCAATATAATGACTGCACTTACTGGGTGTCCAGTCCATATTAATTCCTTTTTGTATAACATGTTCCTTCCCCTCTTAGGGAAACATTCCAGTTGTCCAATGATGGCAAAGGTCTCTAGCCCATCCCTTTGCCTCCAGAGTTGGGCTCCTGGAATGTTTGCATCTCCAAAGCCTGCAGCCTCATGATTATCTGAAAAATGCTGCTGCATCACAACCAGTCGTGGTCTTAGACTTGAAAGGCTGTGTCAGACCTCAACCAGGTTTTTAGCTTTCATGGATCTTAGAATGTATGAGCCCGAGGCGGTGGGAACCGAGAACAGGGAAGGTGAGAAACCAGAGGCAGAGAGTGAGCGCCCGATCTGACACAGCCCTGTGAGTGACCGCTGGCCCGGCCCTGCTCGGGGGGCTGACGCCCACCCGGCTTCTGCCTGCATCACCGGGTCACTCACTGCCCTGGGGCTGCCTCCATTTTCCCAGGTGGTGGTAGCTCCGCCCGGCCTGGCTCCTCACTGAGCCTTCCCACTTGCTTGCCCCGGCGCGGGGCTTCCCGGGGCCTGCAGGCTGGCCTCCCCTCCCACTCCCTCCGCGGTTCTCTGGCGGGGCTGGTGGTGTGGGGCGTCCCTGGCCAGTGTTGGGAGGGCAAGGAAGTACAGGCGGGGCCGACTGTCACTCCACCACACCCTGGACTCCGGCCCCCAGTAAATTTCCTGTTACTGAGAGGCAGATACCATCTCTGCGGCCACCGGTTCGGAAAAACGCCTAACCAATTTCTGGTTGGGAATAGTGTGGTAGGAGAGTTTCCAAGTCCGCTTGAACCTGCCGGAGAGCTGATTGCAGGCGGGTGCTAGACTCGGTCCATGCCGGGGGGATACAAAGGTGAACAAGTCCCGAGAAAGATCTACAGTGCTACAAAGGCACCCAGAGCGACCGGTCGTCTGTGCCTACCAGAAACCTGGTAGACTTCCTGTGTGAGGCAGTGCCGAGCAGGGTCTTGAAGGCCCAACTGATAGACGAGGGTTGCAGAAGACACGTCTCAGCCAAGCCCAGTGCTCACAGAGTGGGGAGATGTGCCGCCAGGGAGGCGGAGACTCGACAGAATCCACACACCCTGTGGGGTCACCACTGCACAATCCAACAGCCTGGGCCAGAGCACACGGAACAGGGAGAAGTCCTGCACGGGAAGTGAAACCTCAATAGAGATCACACACCCTGTGGTACGTGATCCAGCAGCCCAGCAGAGTCTAAGCTGACCAGAAAGGCGGCTCCCCAGAGAGGCCCAAGACCCAAGGCAACCATACACACAAGGCACTAGAGGCCAACTGAGCAGTCACGGAGGTAGCCATACCAAATTGGCAACCACAGCAACATCTTAGTTAGTCAATAGTCTCAAACCAGTGGACTGTGAAACCCCCTGCCACAATGAATAAACATCAAAAAAAAGATACCAGAAATACAAAAAATCAAGAAAGTACACCACCAAAAGTTAATAAATCTCAAACTCTAGATCCTATAGAACAAGAAGCCCTTGAAATGACTGACAAGGAATTTCGAGTGATAATTCGAAGGAAACTGAATGAGATACAAGAAAACTCAGCTAGACATCATAATGAAATGAGGAAAAGTATACAGGATCTGAAAGAGGAAATGTACAAGGAAATCAATGTCCTGAAAAAAAATGTAACAGAACTTGCCAAACTGAAGAAGTTATTCAGCGAAATAAAAAACACAACCGAGAGTTTAACCAGCAGGCTTGTCGAAGTTGAAGAGAGAACCTCTGAACTTGAAGATGGGCTGTTTGAAATAACACAAGCAGACAAAAAGAAAGAAAAAAGAATCAAAGACGTTGAAGAAAATCTGAGAGAGATATCAGACAACCTTAAGCGCTCAAATATCTGAGTCATGGGTATTCCAGAAGGGGAGGAAAATGGAGATTCCATTGAAAACATATTCAACAAAATAGTGGCAGAAAACTTCCCAGGTATAGGAAAAATCACAGATCTTCAGATCCAGGAAGCTCAACGATCTCCAAATGTATTCAACCCAAAAAGGCCTTCTCCAAGACATGTTATAGTCAAATTGGCAAAATTCAAAGACAAAGAGAGAATCTTAAAAGCTGCAAGAGAGAAGCGTCAAATCACCTATAAGGGAGCCCCAATCAGGCTAACATCAGACTTTTCATCACAAACCCTAAAAGCTAGAAAGGAATGGGATGATATTTTCAAAATACTAAAAGACAAAGATTGCCAGCCAAGAATACTCTACCCTGCAAGGCTATCCTTCCGAAATGAAGGGCAAATAGAATATTTCTCAGACAAACAAAAACTGCGGGAGTTCACCACCACATGACCACCCTTACAAGAAATCCTCAAGGGAGGACTGGGTTTGGTTCCTGAAAAATAACTACCACTGCCATAAAAACCCAAGAAAAATCTAAACCCACTAGTATAATAAAAATGGCATTCATGAAGAGAAAACAATCAAACAGGAATGCTATCTACAACCTAAGGAACCAACAAACACAGAAACCAAACAGTAAATCAGAAAGCAAGGAACAAAAGACACCTAAGACAACCAAACAACCAATAAAATGCTAGGAATAAATCAACACCTTTCAATGACAACTCTTAATGTAAAAGGCTTAAATTCCCCAATCAAAAGACACAAACTGGCTGACTGGATCAAAAAGGAGGACCCAACTATATGCTGCCTACAAGAGACCCACCTCACCCATAAAGACTCACATAGACTAAGAGTGAAAGGATGGAAAAAGATTTACCATGCAAACAGAAAAGAAAAACGAGCTGGAGTAGCTATTCTTATATCTGACAAAATAGACTTTAAACTAAAAACCATAAAAAGAGACAATGAGGGACACTACTTAATGATAAAAGGACTGATGCATCAAGAAGACATAACAATCATAAATATGTATGCACCCAATGTTGGAGCAGCCAGATTTATAAAACAAACTCTATTAGACCTAAAGAAGGAAATAGACACTAATACCATAATAGCAGGGGACCTGAACACCCCACTGTCAATATTAGACAGATCATCTAGGCAAAGAATCAGTAGAGAAACACAAGATCTAAACAAGACTCTAGACCAATTGGAATTGGCAGATATCTACAGAACATTCCACCCAACAACCTCAGAATATTCATTCTTCTCAGCAGCACATGGATCATTCTCCAGGATAGATCACATATTTGGTCACAAATCAAGTCTCAATAAATTCAAAAAAAATTGGAATTATCCCATGTATCTTCTCAGACCACAATGGATTAAAACTAGAAATTAATAACAAACAAAACTCTGGAAACTATACAAACACATGGAAATTAAACAGCATTCTGCTTAATGACATATGGGTCCAAGAAGAAATCAAGCAGGAAATCAAAAAATTGATTGAAACTAATGAAAACAATGATACATCATACCAAAACCTGTGGGATACTGCAAAAGCAGTATTGAGGGGGAAATTTATTGCATTAAATGCTCACTTCAGAAGAATGGAAAGATGGCAAGTGAACAACCTAACACTTCACCTTAAAGAACTAGAAAAACAAGAACAATCCAAACCTAAAATTAGCAGACGGAAAGAAATCATTAAGATCAGAGCAGAACTGAATGAAATTGAAACCCAATAAACAATTCAAAAGATCAACGAATCAAAAAGTTGGTTTTTTGAAAAGATAAATAAAATTGACAAACCATTAGCATGCCTAACAAAAAAAAGAAGAGAGAAGACTTAAATAACAAAAATTAGAAATGAAAAAGGCGATATTACAACTGATTCATCTGAAATACAAGGAATTATTCGAGACTACTATAAACAACTATACGCCAACAAATTTGAAAATCTGGGGGAAATGGATAAATTTCTGGACACACACAAGCTCCCAAACTGAACCATGAAGACGTAGAAAATCTGAACAGACCAATAACAATAAAGGAGATTGAAGCTGTTATCAGAAGGCTCCCAACAAAGAAAAGCCCAGGACCAGATGGATTCACAGCAGAATTTTACCAAACATTCAAAGAGGAATTGACACCGATTCTTTACAAACTATTCCAAAAGATTGAAACGGATGCAAATCTCCCAAACTCATTCTATGAAGCAAACATCATCCTGATACCAAAACCAGGTAAAGATATAACCAGAAAAGAAAACTACAGGCCGATATCCTTGATGAATATAGATGCAAATATCCTCACTAAAATACTAGCAAACAGAATACAGCAACACATACGTAAAATTATTCACCACGATCAAGTGGGATTCATCCCAGGGATGCAAGGTTGGTTCAACATACGCAAATCAATAAATGTGATACACCATATTAATAAAGTCAAACACTAGGACCATATTATCATCTGTATAGATGCTGAAAAAGCATTTGATAAAGTTCAGCACTCATTCATGACAAAGACCCTCTATAAGTTAGGTATAGAGGGAAAGTATCTCAACATAATTAAAGCCATATATGCCAAACCCACTGCCAGTATCATCCTGAATGGGGAAAAGCTGAAAGCTTTTCCTTTAAGAACAGGAACTAGACAAGGATGCCCACTCTCACCACTCCTATTCAACATAGTGTTCGAGGTACTAGCTAGAGCAATCAGAGAAGAGAAGGAAATAAAGGGCATCCAGATTGGAAAAGATGAAGTCAAACTGTCCCTGTTTGCAGATGACATGATCCTATATATCGAACAGCCTAAAACCTCTACAAAAAAACTGCTGGAATTGATAACTGATTTCAGCACAGTAGCAGGATACAAAATCAACATACAAAAATCAGTAGCATTACTTTTCTCCAATAGTGAACATATAGAACGAGAAATCAAGAAAGCCTGCCCATTTACAATAGCCACCAAAAAAATAAAATACTTAGGAATTGAGTTAACCAAGGAGGTGAAAAATCTCTAATGAGAACTACAAACCACTGCTGAGAGAAATTAGAGAGGATACAAGAAGATGGAAAGATATCCCATGGTCTTGGATTGGAAGAATCAGCATAGTGAAAATGTCCATACTACCCAAAGTGATATACAAATTCAATGCAATCCCCATCAAAATTCCAAAGACATTTTTCTCAGAAATGGAAAAAACTCTCCAGACATTTATATGGAATAATAAAAGACCACGCATAGCCAAAGCAATGCTGAGCAAAAAAAATAAAGCTGGAGGCATAACACTACCTGACTTTAAGCTATACTACAAAGGTATAATAACCAAAACAGTATGGTACTGGCATAAAAACAGACACACTGACCAATGGAATAGAATAGAGAATCCAGAAATCAACCCACACACTTACTGCCATCTGATCTTTGACAAAGGCACCAAGCCTATTCACTGGGGAAGGGACTGCCTCTTCAGCAAATGGTGCTGGGATAACTGGATATCCATATGCAGGAGAATGAAACTAGATCCATACCTCTCACCATATACTAAAATCAACTCAAAATGGATTAAGGATTTAAATATACACCCTGAAACAATAAAACTTCTTAAAGAAAACATAGGAGAAACACTTCAGGAAATAGGACTGGGCACAGACTTCATGAATACGACCCCAAAAGCACAGGCAACCAAAGGAAAAATAAACAAATGGGATTATATCAAACTAAAAAGCTTCTGCACAGCAAAAGAAACAATTAACAGAGTTAAAAGACAACCAACAGAGTGGGAGAAAATATTTGCAAAATATACATCTGACAAAGGATTAATATCCAGAATATATAAGGAACTCAAACAACTTTACAAGAAAAAAACAAGCAACCCAACTAAAAAATGGGCAAAAGAGCTAAGTAGGCATTTCTCTAAGGAAGACATACAAATGGCCAACAGACATATGAAAAAATGCTCAACATCACTCAGCATCTGGGAAATGCAAATCAAAACCACACTGAGATACCATCTCACCCCAGTTAGGATGGCTAAAATCCAAAAGACTCTGAACGATAAATGCTGGCGAGGTTGTGGAGAAAAAGGAACTGTCATACATTGTTGGTGGGACTGCAAAATGGTGCAGCCTCTATGGAAAATGGTATGGAGGTTCCTCAAACAATTGCAGATAGATCTACCATACGACCCAGCTATCCCACTGTTGGGAACATACCCACAGGAATGGAAATCATCAAGTTGAAGGTATACCTGTTCCCCAATGTTCATCGCAGTACTCTTTACAATAGCCAAGAGTTGGAACCAGCCCAAATGTCCATCATCAGATGAGTGAATACGGAAAATGTGGTATATCTACACAATGGAATACTACTCAGCTATAAAAACGAATGAAATACTGCCATTTGCAACAACATGGATGGACCTTGAGAGAATTATATTAAGTGAAACAAGTCAGGCACAGAAAGAGAAATACCACATGTTCTCACTTATTGGTGGGAGCTAAAAATTAATATATAAATTCACACACACACACACACACACACAAAAAAAAAAAACGGGGGGGGAGAAGCTATAACAACCACAATTACTTGATGTTGATACGACAAGCAAAGACAAGCAAACAGAAAGGACATTGTTGGGGGGGGAGGGAGGAGGGAGAGAGGTTTCGGTGATGGGGAGCAATAATCAGCCACAATGTATATCGACAAAATAAAATTAAAAAAAAAAAAAAATGAATGTATGTCCAGCACTTCTTTTGTCGGGGAGGGGATATGGGAGGGGAAATGGGGAGGGGTGACTGGCCAATATGGGGATCCAAACCCTTGACCTTGGTGTTATAACACCACACTCTAACCAACTGAGCTAACCAGCCATCCCCTGTGTTCTTTTTGAGGTCTAGTTGATTCAAGAATCAATGTATCCTTTTGGGATAAATTAAATATGCTCTTCTTTGTGGGAAGGCTTGAGAAGCTCGGATTCTTGGAAGAGGAGGGGAATGCACAGTATGAAATTACGTGGCTTTATTTCACGAGTACCAGAGTTCTTCAAAGTTTAATAAAAAGTAAAATGCCACCATAACGGTTGAGACCTCATCTCAATAAGTTGGTGGAGTGTTAAAATTCTCCTGGATTCAGTTATTACCAGGAGGGCTACTGATAAAATACACAGTCACTTGAAATGGAACTCGAGACCTAGACCCAGCGCTTTGGGTTTAGTTGAAATCCATAGATGTGTAAAATGAGGACTAGCTGCTAGGCCAGCTGGTTTCTCCCCCAGTTACTCCACTTGCCAGCAGACCTGAGGCTGTAGCCAGTAGGGAGTTGAACCACTTTTTAGTCCTTCCCAGAACCACATCCTTGGAGGCTAACAACTTTCACGACACCTTGAGTTCCTGCCAGCGGTGAATGGGTCATTTCTGGGAATGCTGCTTTGGGGGTTGGTTCTCAGGATCCGTAAGTGGCACCCACTTTGTGTCCACAGGAGGTATGGGTTTTATTGACTGTGATGCCAAAGAGGTCCTTACCTGCATGGACCAGCCTGGGTGGCAGCCAAGCAAGCTTCCTTGGAAAATTTTCCAGTGCTAGAGAGAAAGGCAGCAGTTGAGTTTCTACAGCTCTAACTGCTTCTCCTGAGGTGCCTCTTTGTCTGGTGTGATTTCTGTGCCTGGGACAGAGACCACACAGTCATTTCATAGATGTCACATACTGTCAGGTGTGGCCCAGATGGTCCACTCAATGTTCAAGATTTTGGGAACTTGGTTCTTTAGGGAGGCCACATGGTGTGCTGGTAACGAACCTGGCCTTTAGAGCCAGACTTTCTGTATTTGAATCCTGGCTTTGCCACTTACTAGCTATATGCCATTGGGAAAGTTACTTAGCTTCTCCATGCCTGTTTCCTTATCTATAAAAGGGAAATAATAGTAGTACCTGCCTCAGAGGCTGTTGTGAGGATAAAGTGTGTGGCATAGAGTAAGCACTTGGTAAGTGTTGCTGTAATTATATTATGTGCATAGGATGGCCCGATGGTGTTTTTCAAATTTGAGAAAGGACTTCAGGATTTCTACTAAGTAGTCATGTATGAGTGCTGAGTACAGGTGGGAGAGCTGTCTTTCAGAGTCTACCTCGATATTTTCTATCCTTTTTCCAGTACCTGCTCTTTCCAACTTTATGACTTTTCCTTTGCTCACCCACCAATCACCTGCCCAAGATTAGAGAATGTGCAGTGAGAATCAGAAAACCAGGGACTTCAGCCCTGCTCAGATTCTTACTGCCGTGTGAGCTTAGACAAGTTACTCAACCTCTTTGAGCAGGAGTGGAGAATTTGGGATGATTTAAGGCTGTCAGGAATCTCATAAAGGTGGAGTGATTATGCATACTGTTACCCTGGGATAATAAAACAAAGGATGCATTGGGAATACCTGGTAATTCTCCACTGGCAGCTAAAACTCACCTGACTATACCTGTGAATGAAAAAGAATCAAAAGTGATTTTTATCCTTTCTTCCTCCTCCCTCCCTTACAGTGAGATGTGTAGTGGGAAAGCACCTGAGTAGGAATCAGGAGATTTGGGTTCTGTTAAGTGAGGCACTGTGTGTACAGTACATAGCACAGAGGAAGAGCCAAAAGGATTGAATTTCTCTACTACTTGATTCCACTGTATTGAGCCTCTCAGGTATTCCATGCCCATAGTATTTGCAGTGACCCAGCATTACTGGCACTGTGTAGTGAGCTGGGCGTACTGTTATAAGTGCTGGCAGTAGTCCTGGCTTGACCACCTTCCCATATTATAAAATAAGGAGCTTGTACTAAATGGACTTTAGGTTTCTTACAGTTTTCACATGGTATGAAAGCATAGGCTCTCCTATCACCTGGTTCATCATTTTCTTCATAGTACTTGATGCTGTCTGTTCAGATTCTGCTTGCATGTTTGATTTTTTACATATTCTTTGTTTCCAGTACCATCCCCTGACTCCACTTCCAGGCCCTTGTCTGTATTGGTAGTTGGTGCTGGAATAGTACTTGGAAAAGTTTAGGTGCTTAATATATAGATATGCATACATATACATGTATAAATGTACATTATAATGTAGCTACATAAATTTGTCTACAGAGACATAAGTAATGGGTTGATTATTCTCCCCCTCACCTAGTCCCACCCCCAAAATACACCACATTGTTATTTAGAGATTAGAAGAATAGAATTCAGAATGGTTATACTGTTTGTCTTAAAACTTAACCAAAGTAGCAGTGCCAGGGTTCTCACCTTGTGTGTGCATATAGTTTCAAAGGACAGTAACTCTGACATCAGAGGAAGCCCACCAGTTTAGGGCTGAGGGCACTTGACTGTGATGGCAGTATGCCAGCTATCTGCAGTGTAGGGTGGAATCCACTTTGTTCCATTTATATACATGGCCAAGATGGTCGGCAGGAGACAGAATATAACCCTTAGAATTCTGCTTACACATATCATTGAGATTTCATATTGCTTTTATTATTTGGCCACAAAAATGGACGTAATCCTTGTTGGCTTTAACATACCTACTAGTACTGCTTTCGCTATCCATCTTGCAAAATATAAGACAAGGCCAGAGCTTAAATTAAAATCCTCGGCTTCTTATCTCCTTCCCACAGGAAAGCAAATCTGTGTTGAAAACCGTAAAATTAAGAGGAGAGCAAGGATAGCATAATTTAGCAAAAATTCATGGCACCAGATTCTGAGCTATATGACTGGAGGGATAGGTCAGACATTAAGAAGATGCTGCCTGCTAATGCAAGTTCCTTAAGGTGGTGCTCTGGAAATAAGAGCCTTTCTTATTTTATATATATAATTTTTTTTTCCCCAGAAGACTTCTGCAATGCTTCCTCTTTAAAACTACCCTAAGAAAATATTTTTGTAGATTGTTTGGCAATCATGCTTCTTATGAGACTTTCAAAATGAAACTCAAAACAGTTATTCTGAGGTATAGTTGAAATATATTCATTTTAGCATTTGGTTGTTGAGAGTTTTGTTTCCATTTTTAAAAGGATTTATTAAAATATCCTCCTATCCCCACTCCCACCCACCCCCTGCCATCTCCTCTAGCAGTCTAAATTACTTGTATTTAATAAGTTCATTCTGTATTTTGGGTAAACTGCATCACTAACACTTGAAAAGCGTTAAAAATTGTTTTTAAATTTTTTATACATTTATATGCATAGATGTTTGTGCTGAGGTGTATAGAAAAAAGTTGTGTGGCTTTGATAATGGTGCTCTATTTAATAAATGCCACGGGCTATATGAACTATGCAAGTATTACCATTAGAGAAGAGCTGACATTTTGGTGATGGGGAGCAATAATCAGCCACAATGTATATTGACAAAATAAAATTTAAAAAAAAAAATCTAAAAAAAAATAAATAAAATAAATAAATAAAAATAAAACTTAAAAAAAAAAAAAAAAGAGAAGAGCTGACAATCATAAAATAGGGAAAATCTAGTATGGAAATTTTATCACTGCCTAAAACAGTGTGAATTTTTTTTCCCTTTGCTTTTTTTCGCCCCATAAATTTCTTTTGGATGGAGGTTGTAATGATAGGGTGTAAAGAGAATTAAATATTACTAGGATAATTATTCTTAATTTTCCTGAGGGTAAGCCTTTCCATTGGAGCTACATGATTTATACACCTAATTTGTAAAAAAAAAAACATCACATTGAAAATCAGTGTACGTCATAGGTGCAGCTACCATACACAAGGATGTTATGGGGCCCTCTGTTTAAATACAGTCCCACATTTTAAGCAGTTCACACTGTGGAGTGTTTTAGGCACTTCCTTGGGTTTTTTTCTTTTCTTCTTTTTTTTTTTTTTTTGCTTTTTGCTTCTGGAGAATGTTAATCTGTAGTACTGTAAAATCTCACTAATTCAAACTAATTATGGTGGAGGCATGTCTGAACTAGTGAATTCAT
This sequence comes from Cynocephalus volans, assembly GCF_027409185.1. Classification (NCBI taxonomy): domain Eukaryota; kingdom Metazoa; phylum Chordata; class Mammalia; order Dermoptera; family Cynocephalidae; genus Cynocephalus; species Cynocephalus volans. The sequence goes on along the minus strand of NC_084468.1, from coordinate 94,313,424 downwards.
TACATTCTATTCCTCTTCAATTTATGTTACTTGTTATTATGGTGTTTCTAAATAGAGATCTTCCTGAGACTGCTTTAACTAGTAGGTGAGTTTAAAATCAGAAACATCTTTTACATTTATATAATTGTGTTGAGTGAGTTTCCCTTCTTTTTTGAGGGGACTGGTTGTGGACTTTCTTTAAAATGATCCCTGTAATCCCATAATTAGGTTAAACCTGCCTGAGTATTGTTTACATTACTGATTTACTTAGGAAGCACTTTCTTGGAAGAAACAACGACAACTTTAACTTTGTCTGCAGTCAAATGATCATGGACCTCAAATTGATGATGTCCATATAGGTAACCCGAACCTTTAAAAGTGTTACTGTTATGTAGTTTAGGACTTCCGAGTTAAGTAGTAAAATTTGTTTGTCAACAAGTATAAGACATAAAAAGTACATTAAAATATAAAATGTTAACAACTTAAAATGTTCTTAAGCTGTATTTTGTATTATGCAATTAAACTCAAGATTGGAAATTCCCTTTTATCAATTAATACTTCTGGAAAATAGAGTGGCAAAAGATGAACTGAATAGGTTCTCATGTTTGACAAAGCTATATAGATTATGAAAAATGGTGTGACGTGGTTTTTAAGGATGTACAAACATAAAATAAACTAAGGGGCTAGTAATGCAGGAAATTTATATTTATTGGGTTGTTTAAAATTTGCCTTTCAAATTGGCAATATTTATTCATTTATTTGTTCATTGGACAATTTTTTATTGAGTTCCTTTTTTGTGCCAGACATGTGTAGTGAATAAAGAGCTTATAGAACATCCATAACTTTTGCTCCAGTAATTCTTTATTGAACTTAACCTGAGAAGATAATCCAAACGGGAGTGTACATGTGTATAAATATTTACACATAAATAAATAATAGTGACCAACCTAAATCTCTAAAGGGGCACTGATGAAATAACTGATAGTCTTTTGGTGAGATATTCATGTACTTGAGTATTTACCATGGGAAAATTATGAAGTTCTAAATGAGATGATATCAGTTGCCAAGGTCTGAAGATGATTGTTGGGTTATGCTGACAAGTGGTTACTGATATTGTGTAATTTTTCCTTTTGGAGAGAAAATAAGAGTTGGGCATCCCTATTAACTTTGACCTTGTGCTTATTTTGCAGTCAAATAAAGTTCCCGTGGTGCAGCCATCCCACGCAGTCCATCCTCTCACCCCCCTCATCACTTACAGCGATGAGCACTTTTCTCCAGGATCACACCCATCACACATCCCATCAGATGTCAACTCCAAACAAGGTGAGGGCCCCTGCCTTTCCAGGTCTCCTTTGCTAAATGAGGAGCCAAGTCCCACCAGTCTGAGTGATCTTTCACATGTCTTGCTCCATACAGTAGGTGGATCAAAATACATTTGTAGAAGACAGGAGTAATTCATTTGATAGCAATTCTTTAGAAACCCTTAAGGATTTGTTGTTTGTTTTATTTTTTAGAATTAAAAAACAGAAGAAAAGTACAGTAGAGTCATTTTCCAAGAGACAGCTCTGAAAATCTACAATATAAACCAATATATTGTGCAAATATACTTAAAAGTTCAATCATCTATAGTATTTCTTTACTTCATGCACAAGGTGTTGATAGTAATATTTTTGTAAATATTAGAAAAGGGGCAAGTAGGAGATTTTGACTTCAGGTATTATTCTTTTGAGCCTCTTGTGATTTCTCTTGGTTATTCATTTATATCCCCATTGTGTTTTATCTTCTTTTTGTTATTTATCAGCACCAGCTTAGATATCATAAATAATAAAGTACAAAACTATTTCTACTTAAAGTGAAAGTAATATGAATTCTGTTTTACTCCTCTACATTAATATCAAGTTCTGCTTCTACTTCATTTACAGAAAAAGACACAGTGTAAGATGTCTGAAAAATTAAAATGTCCAGTTTCTTCCTGACGAGTATCGGTGTGGGTTGGTAGGACCAGGAGCTCTGGTTCTCTGTGCCTCTGGTCCCATCTGCTCAGGGCCACCCTTGAGGATGGATTTGCTCTCAGCATGCCTGTTGCTCTTCCCATGCATGTGCACTCTTGGACTTTGAAAGTTCAGAATAAAAGATCTTATAAAACCCTGGAAAGGCAGAGAATGTCAAGGAGTAAAATTTTCCACCACCTGCATTTTACCCTTTTGTCCTGTCCTATCTTTGACTTATAATGGACAACAAAATTTAATGAGTGTGTAAAAGAGAGGAGTTCAGTGGCTAGGTGTTCTTTTCTGCTACTGTTAACACTTCTAGGTAGAATACTTAACACCTTCAGTTCCCACCATTGTTAAGATAGAACACTTATCTGAAGACTTAGTTACTGTTGTAACTACTGTTGGTCTGGAGTAGAGCCCACTTACCTTTACTTAGAGAAGGTAAGACTTACCTATACAGATGTTTCCAGGTTTGACTCTTCTATTCTTCATTCCCCGTCTTTCCTCCACCCTGCTTCTTTTTTATCAACAGTCTCCAAAGAATAAGAAACACCAAAAAGACAGGTCTATGGATATATGGTGAGAAAGGGAATTAAGATAGGGATCTTAGGAGAAAAGTTGAGTTTGAAAGGGAAGGTCAGCAATATGATCTTGGTCATGGTGACTTTGAGGTGTCTTTGAGATATCTGAAGGGAGACGTGAAATGGGCAATTTAAACGTGTGGGTCACAGTCTCAGTCACATATTAAACATGTTTAATATGATTTTATATTAAAAATCAATATAAAAGCCTCAAACAATTAGCAAAAAGAATCCAACAGTGTGTTTTATTTAATTTTTAACGATTTATTTATTTAACTAACAATTAAATAGTGCTTACTGTGTCCTAGATCCTGTTCAAAGCACTTTGAAACATTAACTTATTTGAAAGAATAACACATCAGGGTTTAATGGTTTTTCTCTCAAGAATTCTAGAACAGTTCAATTTTAAAAAGAGACAAGTTCATAACTGGTTACCAATTACATTTATATTTTCTCTTCTGTTTCCATCTCTTACTGCTACCCTACCTTGTTTTGCCTAATTGTAATATATCATTGCTTTGCAAATTAATTTATTTAACGAAATCTCTAGAGTTACAGAGAAAGGCCTAGTGGGCATGATCAGGAGTTGTCTGCTTGCACGTGTTTTAGTCTTTATTTTGTTCTAAAAATTTTTAGAACAAAAATTGTGTGATTTTTGAATTCTACTCGATATACTATTTGTGCTTGTTTTAATCTAAGGATCCTGTTTTTAATTATGTTTGTCCTGGGCTTCATGTACCTCTGGAGATATATACATTTTGATTTGGAAAGCACTCATTTATGTGATACTGAGTTTGTGTACCTCCATTTGGATACTCTTATTGCCAAAAAAATAAGCTTACTCAGTCTCTTGCTTTTATTCTTTTTTCTCTCCTCCTGCCTGCCTTTTGGGTATATCATGTACTTCAGCTGGTTAGAGCATGATGGTACTGAGGCCAGAGCTGCTGATTTCGAAGTTCCTAGTATGCTAGTTAGTTTTATCTAGAAAAAAATCCAAAAGAGTATCATGTTCATACTCTAACCCTAAAAGGAACTATTCAGTAATATGTTTGTGATTATATAATTATGTAATTATATAATACATTATTATAGAATTATTATATTTGGTAATAATCTGTAATAAACTGTTTGTCAGCAGTACCCATTCTCATTTGTGGACAAATAATTTGAGGTTAATTTTCTATTAGGGAGCACACTAGTTTTCATCTCTCAATGTGCGTGTGTGTGTGTGTGTGTGGGAAGGGAAGAGGAGGTTAATACCAATCTTTTCTTTTCCTACTCATTATCAGTCTGGTAAAAATGTTAAAATGAAAGAGCTTTTAGGAAATACTAGGTTTATATACCTGTTTATACTTTCTGTTTTCCATTTCATTCTTATAAATAAGAACAAACACTTACATAGTGCTTATGCTTTATACCAATCATTTTTCCGTATTACACATGTTAGTGCATTCGTTATTCACAGCAACCCCTATTCTGTTATTATTCTGGTTTTACAAAACAGTAACAGTTAAATAACTTTATCAAAGATATGTAGCTAGGTGAGTGGCATATCCATGGAGTCAAACTCCAGAATTACTTCATCTATATTTATAAAAGTTACTTTTAAAGGTTTGCACGTTTAAGGCTATGCTGAATATATCCTCCATCACACAGTAAGTATTCAATAAATACTAGCTGAATAAATGATGTGAAATGTGTCTTCAGTAACTCGGTAGTTGGTGGAGAGGCACACACTTCTAAAGGAATCTTTGAGAGTGGGATCTTAAAAGAACAATGAACTATTTAGAAAACAGATCTATTTTTCGTTCACATAGTGACCTTGTATGTACATGCAAAATGGTTGATAACGATGACCCAGCATAGGGAATTGATCCATTTCAACACTTTATTTCACTTGTTCATTTGTTCAATCATTCAGAAACATTTACTGAGAACCTCCCCTGCAGGCAACTATGGTTTGATACTTAGATTGGTAAAATGTGATCTTTTTTTTCAAACAGTATATAAGATCATGTAGGAAATCATTTTCACCAACTATAAAACAAAATTAAGAACATCTTAAGTACCACACTAAAAGTACAAATAAAAAGTTGTAGATTCAAAGGAAGAAGAGATTTCTCAGAGATATGCATTAGAGAAAATTCCCTGAGAGAGAGGCATTTCAAAGATAGGTAGGATTTTAATAGTTACAGTCAAATTAAATACTCAGCATAGGACTAGGCCTGTAGTAGGTACTATGTAAATGGTAGTTACTCCTTGTAGCAGAAAAACCAAATCCAACTAGTTTGTATTTTTTGTTTTGTGGAATCACTTCTGCACAGAATTACTGCTGCTGTGTTCTATGTGCACTTAAAACATGGTCTAACATGGAGAACAGAGTTTTAAGCTTAAAGATATGATTGTAAGCAAGTTACCTCTCTGTATCCCTCTGATAAAAGCCCAGGACAGAACATACTTTATTTGCACCAGAACAGATGCTTGAATAGTCACTAAACCAGAGCTTAATTTCCACATCAGCAAAATAAAGAGATTAAAGTAGTTAATTCATATAGTCTATGGCCTCTAACCATGATTTTCAAGTTAGAATAATAAAACATTCAAATTTCCACTAAGTTTCAAATGTTCTTCTGAGTTGGCTTGAAGTTTTTTTGTTTGTTTGTCTTCCCCAATACTGAACAGTCCCCCCTCAGACTCTGAGATTTGGGGAGGTATCTGGATCTCAGGGTGAGGGAAGCAGCAAGTTGAAAAGACTCCCCAGTGATTCTGTTATGTCTAGAGTCATCACTGCAGACTTCCTTAGGATCACCCCTGCTGCTAAGCCTTCCCAGACCCAAGAAAAAAGTCACAGAGTATAAAATTTGGGGTCCACTGTGACCAAAAGAATAAGTATTTCTAGGGAAAAAAACCGCAAAACTTTATTAAAGGAGATTTAAGACTATTATTTTAAAAACAGCAAAACGTGAGATGATCTCCTGTAAGCTCTCTGTTAAGGTGGAGATTAAAGACCTTTCTCCTTCCTGCCTACTTTCTGTAAAAATTGAGAAATAGTTTGTTCTAACTTCAAAGTCAAATTAACATCATCTTTGAAGGCAGTACTTCTTAAGTCATTCCCATATGTTTAAGGCCTTCAGTTTCTTTTAAAATCAAAATGAAATTCATAGGTATTTTAAACAGTAAAAAAAAAAAAAAAAAAAAAAAAAAAACCAGGAATATTTAAAGAACATCTTCCATGTGCTCACCTAATTTCACATATTAGCCACCACAATATATTTGTATTTACCATCACTGAATGCATATTCAGGGTGTTAAACCTTGGATTGTGTGCTTTTATGTGGAAATGGTCTTTTAAAGCCATAATTAGCTGTATGAAAAAAGTTTTATGGCTCTTTTCTATTGAGAATCACTTTCCTCCAAATAAATTAAATCTAAATTTTTACATTTTATATGTTCGTTTTACCCTTCCTTTTTTCTCTCTTTTTTGTTTTCTTCCTGTACATAAGGTAAGGTGTAATCAAAGGGATCCTCATTTGAAACTAGGATTAGGTATAATCTTTAGGTGGTTTTAGAGCAGTGTACTCCAGGGAGTGTGAGCTTGAGAAACAATTTGGGGCCTTCTCATTTTCTGTGGGATACAACTAATCCAGAACAGTTTGACCTTGGAGCCCAGAGGATTCAACTTGATGAAGAGCTTAGTTGGAGCTGAAGTGGCAGACAGAGACCGAATGAATCATATCATGTGTGACCATTATGGGGCTGAAGATGATTCCTAATTAATCTGCGATCCTCTGAGGTATCACATTTCCCAAATCTATGTATCCATAAGGGAACCAATGAAAATATGAAAGCAGCAATTTACCTAATCCTTGAGCACCATGGCAGGCCATCTATTTCGGAAGGGCTGTCATTCTCCATCCTACACAAAACAATTTTCCATTTCCATTCGACACAAAAACAATTGTCTACTATTTTCTTAACCAAAGTGAAATAAAGGGGGCAAGGTAAATAATTTAGAAGTCTATTTTGATGACTTTTACTGGCAGCATTTTTACTCTTTTAGGAATTCCTCAAGATTTACTACCTGAAGACTGTTTTCCAAGATGTCGAAATCTTGAGAAAAGCTAACAGACTTCTGCTCATTGGATCTGATAAATAAATATTGTTTTGTTCTAGACTTTAAGTATTAATGGCATAAAACATTTTATTGCTTTGTATTGCTCCTCTGGTCAAATGTTCTAAGAATCTGAAAATGATACCTCTCTGTTGTGCTTTTTAATAGGCATGTCCAGACATCCTCCGGCCCCTGATATCCCTACCTTTTATCCCCTGTCTCCGGGTGGTGTTGGACAGATCACCCCACCTTTAGGCTGGTAAGATCCTTTCTGTAACCTTCAGCCAGATATTTGAACACATGTTCTTTCAGTTTCCCTTCATGGAAATGCGCTTTATGAATGGTAACCTTGTAGAGTTGAAGAAATTTCACATCAACAAGCAAGGTGCTAACTTTATTTTATTCCAATTTAAAAGATTAAAAAACATACAGACTTGAAATGGATTGAATCTGTATGCTAATATGTGTAGAAAATGACTGTGTAGCATTTGCTTTGAAGCTTATAGTTTTATGGATTCAATTTGTGGCTTTGGGCATTTGCTATGCCTGTACAAAGTTAGTGCTCACTGGCTTGTCTTTTCTAGTTTTTTAATGAACAACTTATATTTTTGAAACATGAACTTAGACACATTGAATATCTACCTTTGCTTATAAATGGGCAAGTGAGATAAATGACAAGTAATTAGAAATTCAACAAACTAAAACCATGTTTTGGATTTTAATAAAGTAAACATCCAATTTGAATTCAGAAGAGTAAAAAACTGATGTTTGGGCTGTTTTTCAGAATCCGTATGCTAATGCTCTTTGTTCTTTATTTCTAAAACATTATTACTTCTCCCTTTAAATTTTTTAATTATACAGGTAAAGGAAATAAATTTGGGGAAGAAAGAATAATTTTATATAGTGTAGCCTATTTTTATAACTTTTTATTAACAGACAACCTCTCCTCCCCCCACTCCCATTTCCTCTCCATTCTCCCCCTCCCCACTTCTCACTCCATAGAAACGTGCTTCCACTGTAGCAAATGTTTCCCTCCTCTCTCCGTTTGGCTCTCTATTCCCACAGTCCCCACGTCATTGCCCGCTGTCTCTCTATCTGGACATCCTTACAATTATTTCTTCTTTGGTAAGGAGCATTCATCCGGCCATGGACATTCCCGCTTTTTGTGTCTCTCTCTTCCTTCCTCTCTCCTCCTCCTTCTCTCCTCCTCCTCCTCTCCTCCTCCTCCTCTCTCTCTTTCTCTCTCGCATTAAATCTCTCAGTCAACTCTGTTTTAATTTAATTGATTATGTGTATACTTTGAAACTTAGATCAGTCATTTTGTCTGAACTTAGCTACTTAGGAGCAATAATCCCGTGCTGAGTTGGACCACTGGCAGCCGGACATAGAGACTGTGTAAATGAAAAACGTGAAATGGGGAAAGAACAGAGGGAAAGATGGACTTCTCGGGGTTGAGAGAAAATAATTCCAGTGAATTGGTCATTTATTTCTTGACTCTAACTTAGGTGTATGCAGGGAGAAAGGTGCAGTGTTTTTTTAAATGTTTGTTCATTTTCATATAAATATAAAATTTTATTTCCTTCCTTCTTCCCTTCCCTGAAATTCTCAATGACTCTGATAAAGAATTTACTAAGCTCCTTCTCTGAAGGCAATATTTCACTATTCCCAGGGTTTTGTTACGTTCAATAAACAATAAGTGCCTTCTTTGTTGAAAGCATTAATAGGGTTGGGAGAGGGGAAGGGATAAAAGACAAGGAATTCAGGGACTGTCTTGCTTTAAAGTTGAGGGTGGGAGATTTTCTTCAAGGTGAATGATGCTTTGGGTGGAGGGTGAGGAAGGGAAATGGTTGTGTAACTGAAGAAATGCTGTGGTGTGCATGTAACACTCCCACAAGATGCTGTTTGAGTATCTCCCTCTTTTCCCCTCATCAAACTCTTACTGCTGGTTGGTAACTCGTGTCTCGTCATTGATGGGTTCCTTTCTTCTGTGACCTCAGGCAAGGTCAGCCTGTATATCCCATCACGGGTGGATTCAGGCAACCCTACCCATCCTCACTGTCAGTCGACACTTCCATGTCCAGGTAGGTGGAGGTGGAAACGGGGCACTCGAGGACAAGTTGCTCTTCTCGTGCTCGCATCTGTGCGCCTCTGCTTGCCTCTCGGTCAGCTAGCAGGGTGCGTAGCTCAGCCACGCGTCCGTCTGTGCAGTGTGCCTGGCTCCCACACTAGGTGTCATAGGACTCCTGGGTAGGAGCCATAGGCTGTGCCCCAGCAGGACCAGCCATGCCCAGCAGGGAGGTGGGCCCAGCCACACTGGGAAACATTGCCTCCAAAAGAATTCGTGGCCACCCAACTGTGGGATATGAAAGGTCCCGAAAGTAGATGTTATAAGAAGAGCTTGTTCAATTCAAAATATGCCAGGGGTGGGGTAAGGGAGGAGGATAAAAACTGGCTTGATCTGAGTTCTAGTATTTGCTTCCACTGAGGAAAGTTACATCAGTTTAATGCAGCAGTGTTTGAAAATGCCCAGGTAGCCTAGAGCCTTCCTGGACCAAGGCTGTCGGAAGACAGAACAGTGCTTACAGGCTGTCTGGCCATGCAGGTGTGCGTCCTAGTGTGTGAATCAGGCCCTGTGTGGACACATCAGTGCAAGCGAAGCTCTGTGAAGCCTGCCGTGCCACACTTTGAGGCTGCTCTGTGTGATGCTTTTGCTTCTGGAAAGGATGGCTTCTGTGCCCTGTGCTTGATGTACACACACATTTGTGGTGTATCATCTGTGTGTTCGATGTGGCTTTTTCAAGGGAGCTAGCATTATTGTGCTGGAAGTCAAACTGGTGGGTTATTAACTGATTGTGAATCTGTCTTTTTTATATGGGTATGAAATTCACAGTTCCGTGGTGAATTTCATCTATTTTAAAAAATACTGTTTGTTCAGTGAATTGTGAAATCTAGCTGGTTGGGTGGGGGTGGGGAAGTAGAATTAATATCCTTCCCACTAAAATATATTTTTATACTTTTTAACATTGTAACAACAATCTGACAACAGGATTTTCTTACTGGCAAATAACTAGCATCATATATTTTTGTAAAAACTACATTTAGCAAAGCAGCATTATTTGGTCAAATATTTGTATTTTTATCATACTTTCTTTAATATTTTAAATTTTGTTCCTGAAATATTACGTATCCAAGCAGAGTTTCTTCTTTTCTTCCCAGATGTCGGAATTAATTGTACAGGCTGTGATGAAAGACCTGAGAATATTATCTTTGTTGAATTAAATGTTTAATTTAAAACCATTTGAAAAACAAAAATTTCTAAAGCATATCCAAATTTATCCCAAGTGCTTGATGAGAGAGAGTACTGTCCTTATTTTATTTTTCTTGCATGGCAATTTCCCTCTTTCATATTGGCTAGTGGTGGATATTTGAAGATTATTTTAATGCTCTATGCATACTTAGGTAAAAGCCTTTAGCAGGTGTAGTTTTTACGTTGATGCAGAACCGTGTCCTTCTCTTTAATTTTGTTATCAGGTTTTCATAGGGCTAGATCTCTCAAACGTTATTTTTGTATAGAAAATCATTTTGGATGATGTTAAGGGAATCTTATTAAGTAGGGGATTGAGAAAATCTTCCTGTCTCTTTTCTGAATTGTTCTCTCCTAGTATTAATGAAGAAGCAAGTAATGTGAGAAAACTCTAATAAGATGGTTTACTTAGGCATATAGGCATAGGTTTTTATATGTGATGTCTTTAGCTTTCATTTAAAAATCATTTAAAAAGCTAAATTTTAATAAAGTGTTATATTTCCAGTAATTACTCTCATTGAAATCCATATTTGAAAATTGCTTTGCAAGAAAAATTATTTCCTTTTCTATAAAAATCCTATAGTCTACAATGCTTCCAGGAGAAATGTCAGGTTCTACTATTAGTTTGAAAAAACTACAGGGAGTAATTATAAATATTTTCCACCTGCATACGCAAAGAAAAAATAATTATTATCTCATTCTAATTTATGTTTAATACTCTTGTGCATAAAGATGTGTTTGTACTCTTAGCCAATAGCAGTTAGTGGATTGTTTTTAAATTCCATCTGTCTTTTGCTACAACAGCCAATAGTACACACAGTTTTCTTCTCTTTCCTTCTTTTAGGTTTTCCCATCATATGATTCCTGGTCCTCCTGGTCCCCACACAACTGGCATCCCTCATCCAGCTATTGTAACACCTCAGGTCAAGCAGGAACATCCCCACACTGACAGTGACCTAATGCACGTGTAAGTATGCACCTGCGCATATCGGTGAATATCGGAAGAGTGGAGGATTTAAATACACTCGTGCTTCTTCTCTACTGAAACTTCTCCCTCTCTGTTATTATTATTCTTACTATTATTCCCCCTCTCTCAGTGTAGCTCTGCCTTGAGGACATTATACAGCTTGATTTTCACTGCACTGGTTTTGATTCTGAGATTGGAAAGAAGCACAGACCTTAAAAGATCATGGCAACTTCAGCAAAATGGAGGATTATTCAGAGTGTAGGCATTGAAGAATCTTGAGCTGTTTTGCCATTTGGCACTGGATTTTAATTTGGTTCAGATTATTGGGGAGAACCTGTTGGTACCTGAGGGAAGTAGATTAGAGATTTAATGTACTTCTTCTGGAATGCAGTTACCCTGGTTCAAGACTTAACAGCACAGATTTCAATGGAAAGGGGCAAACAAAGCCCAGGATTCCCTATTAAGACAGGCTTGTCTCAGACTGTTAGAGCAAGGCTAAATTAATTTACCATGAAGAGATTAGACCTTCTTAACCTATGGTTTGTGGACTGGAGTGTCAAGGGTGGCAGGCAGCATGTGACAGTCCATCAAGCACCTGTAAATGCATGCAAAGTCAGTATGCATCTGTTTGGAGCAAAGGGTCTAAAGTTTCATTAGCTTCTCAGAGTGGCCCTTGACTCTCCTCCCCCAAACTGAAAAACCTCTGTTCTGAAAGAGGAGTGATCACCTGTACTGTGTGTCCAGCTTCTGAGGTGACCAAGAAAGTCAGCCTCAGGGCCCTAGATGGAGCATCTTCACAATTACAAATCCATTTCTATTTTGTGTTAAACGCTTCTACAACTGTACGCACATTTTATTAAGCCAAAGTATCCTTACTTGCAGAGTCACTGAGTAGATAAGAAGCCCTGTTGGTTTGGTGGTTTGCATCTCAGTGTTTGATCAAGTGAATCTAGAGTTGCTCCTCTAAGTTGATGGTGTTCTGGGGGCTTGCAGAGAGCCGAGAGGGTTGTCCCCAGCCTGAGTGCAGTAATGTAAACAGATGCTCTGCTTCTCTCCTCCTCCCATCCCATCCTCATTCCTTATACCCCCATCCCCAACCACCACCACCACAACCACCTTTTAGGAAGCCTCAGCATGAACAGAGAAAGGAGCAGGAGCCAAAAAGACCTCACATTAAGAAGCCTCTGAATGCTTTTATGTTATACATGAAAGAAATGAGAGCAAATGTCGTAGCTGAGTGTACTCTCAAGGAAAGTGCAGCTATCAACCAGATTCTAGGCAGAAGGGTAAGTAGTGGGATGGTATATCGATATTTGTGGTAACCATGGAGCTGCTTCATTAAAATTTGCCCATATTTAGGTACATATCAGGTGGTCATTGAATATGTTTGTATAACCAGCTGACACTTCAGGAAGTAACAAAGGGAGCAAGACTTGGTAATAGCCTTTAAGAGGATTAAATGATACAATGCATAGTAAACAACTTCAACTGTCCTAGCACATAGGAAACTTCCTGTCAATGATGACTGTTTTTCCTGGTTTCATTGTATAAACCAATATTTATTGAGTGTCTTTTATGTGCCAGGCATGATGCTAGGCTGTAGGCAATAATGCCAAATAAAATATTTAAGGTCCTTGCCAAATAAAATATTTAAGGTCCTTGCCTTAAAGTTTTGTGACAGAACACAGACATTAGACAAATAATTACCCACTAAATATATAGTTAAAATTGTGATAAATACTGTGAATGTAACAAGCAAGATTTTGTAAGAAAGAACAAAAAGGGTGAGGGAAGGCCCCTCTGAGAAAATTGTATTTAAGCTGAGACCTGAGAGATGAGTAGAGGTTAGTGGGGGAGAGGGAGACTGCCCAGATGGAGCAGCATGTGCTGCCTCGAAGCAGGAAAGAAAGCACTTGGCCTGTTTAGGGATCTACAGCAAGGCCTTTGGGGGACCAGCCAGCAAATGGAGGTGGCCACTCCTTCCAAGACAGAACTCATATCTGTTCTACTGTCAGGCTTCAAATGGAAGAATTTCTGTGATCCAGAGCAGCCTTGATTCTAGAAAGCTCACTCTAGAACTTTCTAGGTGGAAAAATTTGAATTTCTCTAATTCAAATTACATTTTCACTGTGATTCTTACAGTGTACATTTACCAGGTTTCTGGATTGCTCCTTTTCTTTCATTTCTTCTTTAGCCCATGCTATGATACTTTCTGAGCACCTACTGTGTGCCAGGCACTAGGCCATGACTAGGATAGACACTCTAAGATTCTTTATCCAACCACCAGCCAAAGACTTCCAGGTACTTCCAAGTAATTTTTGCAGCATTGAAATGGTTTTAGTTAGATATTTGAGGAGTGGTGGAAAATTTTGAATTTCTCTAATTCAAATTACATTTTGACTGTGAGTATATTATAATATTATAAATGCTTCATCTTAATTTGCTGGTGCTCTTCATATATAAATGGCAGCTTCCTAATTTATAACTCTGTGTATTTGTTTTTGCAATCTCAAGAAATTTATGATCTGCAAATGAACATTCAGATGAGGGTCTAAGAACCCTTGCAAAATATAGGGACCATGTATTAGCTATTGTTGATGATAATTTTTACCATATTTGTTCCAAACCTAATAAATTTGAGCATTCATAACAGAAACCATTCAGGAGATTACCAGTCCATGTGCACAGGATGGAAGTAGGCCTTGCGTTATCAGTTCTCATTGGATAGCCTCAAAATGCAGTTATTTCCAATCTGCAAGACACCAGGGTTTCAGGAGCAGGGTGTGGTGATAGATTATAGCTGATTTTGGTGTCATGTGTACAATGCCCTATCTCCCTGTGGATTCTTAAACACTTAATAACAATAATCACAATGATTTCCCAAGCCAGATCATAGCAGATGAGTGAGTCCCATCATCTTTGAAGAACTCCACCTTAAAAGCTTAAAGGCTGATGACCATTTTCCCTGACTCTTTAAAAAGAACAAATCAGAGGGAAAAAAAGAGTTCATGTTTTTATTTCAGCTTGTATAAAACTTTTAGCTTTTCCTTTTTTGAGTTAAAGTTCCCTGGCCTTCTAGCGAGAATTATTTTCCTGCTCAAGAGAGTAAGTGAGGATATGAAATGGAGGTATGCTCCCTATTTTTAATGCACATTTCCAACAGTTGCTACTTTCTCGGCTCCCTTAACAATCCGCAGATCTGAGCATATGTCTTAAAGGGTGGTTCTCGTTTGGGCTCTCTCTCTGTCTTTGATTTAGACACCTGTTTCTATTTATAGGTCTCTGAGATCTTTGATTAAGATCAGGTTTTCTGTCCTTTCATAACTCCCCTCTGGCAGGGCAGTTTTTGCTAGCTCTTTAAAGTTCTTTGCTTTAAAATCATGAAGTTTTACACTGGGATAATTAGAAGTTCTTAAATGTGGATCTTAAATTCATCCTGAAACATTTTATCTTTTGATTTTTATTCATCTTTACCATATCTCTAAAGTAGGTATGTTCATTCATATGAATTAAAGTTTTCATCTTAATTCATATTATAAATAATAATAGCACAAATCTTATTTTAAAATAAGCTTTTTCTTTGCAGACATTCTGGCCATTAAAGGAAATCCATTTATCACATATTTGTTGTCAGAATGTATTTTCTTGGAACTGTATAAGTTTTTTCAAATTAAATGGGTATTTTCTCCACAACTTGCTAAAAACTTGGCAATAAAATTTAATTTTTTAAAAAATTAACTATATTTTTCAGTAAGCAAAGAAATAGAAAAGCATTTTTAGTCAATTGTTTCAGAAGTTCCTGTAAAAAAAAGACTATTTTTCTAGTCTGTATTAGACATTGTTTTTGTTTCCAATGCAAAACTTGAATAGTATTGTGTTATCTACCTTATTAGTCTGGTAAATGATCTTTTATTTGTGAGTAGGTTCTGTGCATTAGAAATATCAGGGAAGTAAAAGCAACGGAAAATTCAGGTAAATAGTTTAGATTGTGCCTTCCTTTTTTTCCTTGCGTTTTATTCAGTTTTGTTAGCAAGGAGTCTTTTTATCAACCTAAGTTTTTCTACTTTCCATGAAAAATACCTGGTTGTTTGGGTAGAAGACCCAACCTTGATACATATTTTAGGAGTTAATTTTCATGATTCTGTGTTTTCTAAGGAAGTTATAAAGCTACCATAAATCCATAAATTATATAAAATGATACTATTATATTGCAGTTATTAAAGGTATTGTATATAGGGGAATAATATTTATGAAATGAATGAACCAACAGATTTAAAATGGAAGACATTTTTTGCTGTTTTCTTTTTTTTTCCTTTTTGGTAACACTTTGCCTTTTGCCAGTCACATTTATTTAGCACAAGAACCAACTGTGTAAATATCAATGATCAGTGTTTTCGCAAAAAAATCAAGGATGATCTTTTCCATTGTGTTCAATTTGATTTTTCCTCCCTGTGAAGGTTTACCAGTACTAGGTCAGTGTCGCAGATGTAGAAAAGCTGTCAGGTGCTAGAGTCATTGTGACTTTTCCTTCCTAGTTTAAACTTCCACTGCTGCCCCAGACATGCCTTCTTTTTAGGCTCAATTTGTCTAATTTTGTTTATTCTGCTAGTACAAAGAACTGTTTTGGGTAACTTTTTCAGGGTTGGTTTTTTTTCTGCCACCTACCCCAATTTTTTTTTTTTTTTTTTTTTTTAAACAAAAGCATATTACTTGCTTTTGCCTTTAAGTTCAGGCCAAGTCCTGCTGTGTGTCATGCTTTTTAACTTTATACTCTGCAGTTCCAAAGCAATTAAAAAATAAATCATCTACTCTATCCAGCCCAGAGAGCCTGGCTTTTAAGGGCTTTCAAAGGAAATGGGACCTGTTTCCCTGCCTGTGGGCACTTCTGTGTCTGCAGTGGAGGCTGGATTGGGAGCTGGGGATGGCAGGAAGGTGCTACAGTGTCTTCTTGAGATCAGCTTCTTGTTCTGTGGTTAAACAAGGGCAGCAGGTGTTTCTGTTTTCTTGCAGAAAGCTTCATTGCCCGTACTTTAAGGGTTGAATCCAAGTTGATGATAGAAATAGCCTACTCCAGGAGAACGTTTTCTCTCATCAACCTCTCTCCTTTCCCCAACCTACCCACACCTTTCTTTAAAAAAAAATAAAATTAAATTAAAAAAAATAAGAGCAAGGAGATTAAAATCAATATGTAGGGCAGCCATGAGTGTGAAAAGGTGATCCTAACCCTGAATGGGAAGGGAGCAAAATTGGAAGTGGCATAGCTAAGAGCTGCGGGAGGGCAGGAGAGGGAGGCTCCTGGCCAGCTGAGAGTGAGTGTATGTGCACGTGTGCACTCGTGCACGTGCACACTCAGGCCTCCTCCTCCTGCAGCGGTCATCACCTCATGGCCAGTGGGTCCCCAGAGTTCTCCCTAGAAGGTTCTGATGGCAGATCCTGGCATTTGGAAAGTAGAGAAAATACTCAAACTGTCTGCTGAGGGACCTGGGGCAAGTATGCAAAGCAGTATGCTAGCGTGAGCCACTTAAAATCCCATCCCCAGGGATGCCTTGCCTACATAAACTATTTCGTTTTATATGATACATGCCAGTAATGTAAAAAAGAAGTGTAAAATTTGAAGGATGTCAGCAGCTATGTTCTCCATGTGACAAACTGCAACCTCAATTCTAGATGGCAAAGATAAGGCTCCTTGCTTTCCATCAGAAGAAAGCTAAAAACCACAGTCATAAAGTGTGCTTGTGTGACTTTACAATGTTATCAGTGTTCTCTGTATAGACAATTAGCATTTATATGTGTGAGGAGACAGTGAAGAGGCAGAGACAGACAGACTGACTTTTTGTGTCTTGCTCTATAGATAAGATCATATGATTAAGGTTTCAGACTCTTCGTATGACAGAGATTGTCCGTATGAGGAAAGGGTATATCTGTTTTAAAAGACATCTGGAAATTATCACATTTTCTATAAATAAGTGGTACTTGGGCTCAGATATCAGGTTATGCTACAAACTATGAAAAAGGGCTAAGCTGGGTGTTGAGGTTCACCAGTGAAAGTTCTTTTCAATTTATATTGGAAAAGAGAAAGGGTGGGTGACAAAGATCATTTTACTTTGAATACTTTGATTGACTTTGATGTGTTTCATGTGATATCAGAGAACAGGATAGAGAAACCAAAGTTTGAGTTTCACTCTAGCCACCAGACTCCAAGTGGATTTCTTCAGCACTTGGTCTTCTACCATTTAAAAATAAATCAGTTTAAATGCTCAATATTTTTATTTTTCAATGTTTGGAACATGAAAGTTGCTATTTTGCTTACATTTGTTTTTTTCCTCCTTCCCCTTTTTGTTATAGTGGCATGCCCTCTCCCGTGAAGAGCAGGCTAAATATTATGAATTAGCTCGGAAAGAAAGACAGCTACATATGCAGCTTTATCCAGGCTGGTCTGCAAGAGACAATTATGTAAGCCCCTTCTCCATACTAACAGCTCTCCACTTTCATCCTTTTGCTTTCTAAAAGGAAATGTGTTGCAGGGTGTTTATAATGCTGGTACTATTTCCCATTTTTGGAAGTTAATAACTTTGTAATAAGGATTTTATGTATCAGTTGCCTCATGAAAGATTTAAGCTATCATGATTTTTTTGTTATGGGTACTAATGAATTCTTTTTTAATAATGCTTTTCTAAATCAAAAAAGTAATACCTTATTAAAATGTTGGTTTAAAACAAAAGACCATTATCTTAACATGTAAAGGCAGCAATAGTAATATCTACTTACACTTCCTTCCTGTATTTTTTCTATGTTTTTATTTTTTACTTAGATATGAGTTGTGTGTATGTGTGTTCATGTGTATGCATACACTTTTGTGTTATGCTTCTTGCTCTTATATATAAAAAACCTTTTTCTGTTATGGCATAATATTTATGTATATATATCGATATACCATTGAGTGAATATCACAATTTACTTCACCATTTTTTCCTGCTTTTAGACTTTTAAGTTGCTTTCTGGTTTTTTTCTTACAAATGCAAATAATCCTTCAATGAATGTGTCTATGCATAACAGTTTTTTTCTGTATTAGGACTATTATTTCTGTAGGATAGATTCATAGTAGTGGAATTGAGTTAAAGGATATAAAGAAAAGTAAATTACTTTCCAAAAGATTGTATTATTTTATGATTCTTATAAACAATGTATTCAGGTGGCTGTTTTGCCATGGACTGATTAGAACTAGATTAAAAAAACTTTTTGTTCCATATTAATTTACCCTCACATCTATTATGTATTTTATGCAGGGGGAGTAGGTATTTTCATGTTTAAGTTGTACTGATTTTATTGGCAAGAAATACCTTATTTATATTTCCAGTTGTTTTACTATGGAGTTTGAACTTCTTACTGATATAGTCTTGGTATAGCAAAAGACTCTTTCTGAGAAAGTATATTATAAATGATGTATTTGAAGTTTTACATTCTATGGAGGGGAATAATTCGGACTATTTAAGCTCTTGAAATAATTTAAAATTTTGAAGACCATTCTTGTCTTAGTTCATTCACCCTGCTATAATATAATACCATAGACTGGATGGCTTATATAAAACAGAAATTTATTTCTCACAGTTCTGGGGGCTGGAAAGTACAAGATCAAGGTGTTGTTGGCAGGTTCTGTGTGTAGTGAGGGCCCACTGTGTCCTCATTGTGGAAGGGGGTGAAGGACCTCTCCAGGGTCTGTGTCTCCACCCTTGACCTTGGTGTTGTCAGCAACACAGTCTACCAAGTAAGCTAAGTGGCCTGCTTAGGGTCTCTTTTATGAGGGCTTCACATTTGTGTCCCAATCATTTTCCAAAGGCTTCACCTCCTTATATATCACACGGAGGGTTAAGATTTCAACATAAGAATTTGGGGAGAACACAAATATTGAGTCTATAGCAATTCTCATGTTCCATGTGAGACTAGCGTTAGAAATGCCACCAGGACAGTCTTAATATAAGTGGAATTGTTCCTTAAAAAAGGGCAAGGGTGAATCTATTAATTAGTATTCAGTTCAATTTAATGTGCAGCCATTGCTGTAGATGCCCCTGTGGGACTTAAGTTCCCATAGAGAAGACAACAAGGATGCATGTCTAAAGTCATATATCCCATATAGTAAGACTCCAAAACATTTTGAACACACATATACATTTATTTCTGGGAAGGGGCTGTGCAATTTGTTTCCTGTAATGTGCTCCACAGAAAAAGTCACTTTCCTGGTCAGGATTTGGAGTTTGTAGACATCGGATACAACTGTGACTCGGGAGTAAGAGTCCTGTTACTTACGAGCAACAGCACAGTCAGCTCTCCTGAGTCATCGTTTGGTGGTTTTAATAACTACCATATCCTAATTGTCGAGAGATGTCTTAAATTCTTTTGTTATTTTCTAATCATTACAACAGTCCAGTGGCATAAATATTATTATTTCATTTTTCGGGTGAGGAAATTGAAAGGTTGGAGAGGTCAAGTAATTTGTCCAAGGCCATGTGGTAGGTGGCTAAGCTGCAGTCTACACTAGGTCTCTCTGACTTAAAGAGCTACGCAGTTTCCCTCCTCCTGAGTGGATTAGCTCAGTCTTCCAGTGCCTTCTTAAGAAGACTTCTTTAGTTGAAGAATTTTCACCCCTAAACTAGGTTTCTCTTCTCCAAACAGTAATTACCATCTCTCTGCATAGAGCCTTTGTCACCTTTTAGTGGGAATATCAACCTCCCACCTAAAGAGTTTCAAAAGCATCAACTTCTAATCCTGTCCTGCATGTCTTTTGGATATGGTTTGCCTAAAAGGGGAGAGCTGACCTTTCCTCTTTGACTCATGTAAGAGCTTTGCTGTGTTGTGAATTGGTATAGACTTAGTATTGCTTGTTGAATAATTAAATTTCTGTTTCTGATCCTTAAGTAAATGAGTTTTAACTTTTAAAAAGAGATAAGCACACACATATTGCTCTCTCTCTCCTTTTTTCCATCTTGCTTTCTCTTTTTCACCATGTGGAGGGATGGGGGAGAATAGTAGTCTTAAAGAAAGCTAGTAGAGTGTGAATTTATCTTTAAAGATTTTCCTCTGCACAAGTTTTAAAGGAAATTGTATTGCATATTCCTTGAATGAAGGGAAAACCCAGCTTTGTTCTCATACCATTAAGGCAAATAAGTCAATCAAGTGATAGCACTTTAGCTAAAGATATTGTTCTTAAAATAACAGTACAGGAATAGAATCTAAAGATAAAATAAGGCACTTAGTGCCAGAATGCTACCTTTATCCTCAGTGAGATCATATTAAATATATATCTCAGTGATTAATATTAAAATGCCACATTCTTGGCATCCTAGATTTTACAATTTCAATTTTTTTTATAACTTTGACTAATAACTGAAGTTTTCATGAATCAACAGTGCACACATTTTCTTGGGTTAGAGTAATCAAATATTTGTATTGTTAGAGCTTTAAAACTCAGTGCTTAATGCTTCTCAGTATTATATAGCTATATAATTTTAATCAAAAATATTTTTGTTTAGCACACATAAATTTTCTTTTTTGCATAAATTGACATTAATACAAGTTGAGAATCCCTAATCCAAAAATCTGAAATTCAAAATGCTTCAAAATTTGAAACTTTTGGAGTGCTGATATGATGCCACAAGTGGAAGATTCTACACCTGACCTCATGTCATGGGATACAGTCAAAACTTTGTTTCATGCACCAAATTATTAAAAATATTGTATAAAATTTCCTTCAGCTATGTGTATAAAGTGTATGTGAAACATGAATTTTGTGACCTGGGTCCCATCCCCAAGACATCTCATTAAATACATACAGATATTCCAAAATTGGAAACACTTCTTGTCCTAAGCATTTCAGATAAGGGATATTGGATGTACATCGAAACCATTTACTTCTTTTTGTCTGTCATAAGCGTAGGTTCTCTTGAAACACTGGTTTATACCTAGAATATAATATATAGGTTATTTCACTTATGCAATAGAAGTATAATACCTCAGTCCTCAGACAGTTGCTGCATGCAGGCTAAGCATGCATGAATGGTGGAGATGTGGTGCTGAGAGACCCAGGTGCAGCTCTGACAGCCTGGTGGCTATGGTGAGGGGCTTGGGGACAGAGCCTATTACAGCACCCATAAGGAGTTTGGTCATGGCAGTGAGCTCAGTGTCATGGGGTAGTTCGGAAAAGGGGCCTCAGCTCTGCCTGAGGGAGACGGGATGAAGTGTGGGATAGAGAAGTTTCCTGGAAGAGATGACACTTGAGACACGTGTTGAAGGGTAAATGGGAGCTAGGAGGAGAGGAAAGTGTGGAAGAAGGTTCCAGACACATGAAACAACATTATAAGAACTTGCGGAAACTGCAGTAACTCCATTTGAAAGGAAGACAGTGGACCCCTGCAGGATGCACACTCTCATTTTGTCTGCTCCCTCGCCCCAGAGCACTCTTAATAATCTGAAAGAAGAATCCATTATTTTGATATGCCATTTCCCAGGGTCATGGATATCTGCTGTTTATCTTAATGTTTGTGAGGATAGTTTCGGTCAGCTCTTTAAAGCTTTAAATCCTCAATAGCTGTGTGACATGAAGAAAAACTATGTTGGGGTGCATAAATATATATATGTATTTTTATAGAATCATAAAATGTATTCAATATAATCTTACAGTTTTTATTTGTTAATGTGATTATTTAAAAAGATATTACAGAGATTGGATATGATATATGTTTAGTTATAGTTATTTGAAAATACCCAATGCAGGTTAGTCATTTACTATTCATGTAAATAGACTGTGGCTATATGCTGTTCAAATTATTTTTGAGGGGAAAATAGTTATGAAAAAAAGGGAAAATCAGATCATTATAAATGGGACCTGAATTTTTTAATTTGTCATTGAGACGATTTTGAAATGTATTTAAAGTTGCATGCATGTCCACGTGATTGTGTGTGTCTTAGGAAGCAAGATTGTTCACTGCTGTATGTCAGCCTTCAAAACTATCCTTAGTTTTCTCAAGTTATGTCTTCTACCTTCTACCTCCTTCCTTGGTTATGTTGTGCCTGTGCCACGATGGTCATGGATACTCAGTTAACACTGTCGAACTTTAAATTATACAATGGAATTCACAGTAAGGTGAATTCTTACTGTGAGTCAAGCACTACCACAAATGGATTCTATGTTCGGTGATTAGTAAGAGAAGGAACTTACAGAAAATTATGTTAAGTGAAACAAGCCGGCACAGAAAGAGAAATACTGCATTTTGTCACTCATAAGTGGGAGCTAAAAAAAAATAAATAAAGATACAACAATCACGATAATTTGTTGAACTTTCAAAAGGAGAGAATGGAACTGAGGCCACCAGAGGTAGGGAGGGAGATGAGGGGTTAGTGAGAAATTGGTAAAGGGCCACAAAAAATGAGTACATTGTGTAATGATAAATATAATAATTATCCTGATTTAAGGACCACATATTGCACACGGGTATTGATGTACAACGCTGTACCCCACTGATATGTACAATCAATTCTATTTCAGTTAAAAACAAGTTAATAAATAAAAGTAAAAGAAGGAATTCCTGGTTAAGCTGGCTTTTCTCAAAGGGAGTTCTGTGGCCATAGCTCTAGGATGTCATTGTCCACGCATGTGTGTGTGTGTGTGTGTGTGTGTGTCCGTCCGTCCGTCCGTCCGTCCGTCCATCCATCTATCTGTCTACTCACAATGTCAAATCTGATGATGTTAAATAAGAAACTAGAGACAAAGGTCACAAAGAGATCATTTGTTTTCTCTCTCTCACTCTCTGATTCTGTTTCCAGATACAGATGGTAAGGGAGAGATAATGAGTCACCTTTATCTCTTTATTGACTGACCACCTGCCTGTACTTTCGTATCACATTTATCCATGTGTTCGAGGTACAGTCTATGACATGACAATGTGGCTCTCTTCTTTCAGGGTAAGAAAAAGAAAAGGAAGAGAGAGAAACTACAGGAATCAACATCAGGTAGGCACCACGTGACTTTCCAGTCAATTCTCATGCTTCTGACAACACCTTTTGAAGTAGTCTTCATCTTTCTACACACTGCTTTCTTCTATGACGATAGCTTATGATTCTTTAACTCTGCTTTTTTCCTGAAATTCTTTAGAATTTTTTAAAAGACGTTTCTTTTAAATGTGACTATGTGAAGATACATGTTAAAACTCTTTCCCAAACCCTGTCACCTGGAATCCTGGTTGTAAACTGTGGTTGACTTTTTTTTTTTTTTTTTTTTTTTTGCTTCTGTTGTCTATGTTCTCTTTGCTTTAACACCTCTGCTCCTTGTTTATTTGCATAACTCCTTAAAATTTAATTTTTTATGACGATTATTAAATATGCTACCTTGTATCCCCTTGAGAATCTTTTCTGTGATTTGCTTTTTTTAAAAAAGTATAAAACATGATGATAGGGTTTATCTTTCTTGTGCATTAATTCAAGGCATCCGTGAGGTCCCATTTACTTCCCTTTTTTCTTTCATTAAAAATAAGGCCACTACTTGTCCTGCACAAATAAAAATGGCTGGTATAAGAACCATAAAAGTAAAGCAAACAAGTCCACATGATGTTGTAGCTACTACGTATTTGGAATGTACAAAAACCTCTTCAGTAAAAATTTGTTAAAGACACAATTTTCTGCAGGTACAGGTCCAAGAATGACAGCTGCCTACATCTGAAACATGGTAAGAATGACTCTCTGGTCCTACTGCTGACATTAGTTATGAAAAGAGGCACTTGCTTGTGAATCTTCTTGCTCATATTGATTTCATTCAACATTGCTCCTTAAAGAGGAAAACTCCACCAGAGTCAACTTAGTGCTTTAAAAAAATCTGATGGTTTTTATACCGGCTATGTATTTGCAATATAGTGTGCTTTTATCTTTTCGCTTCTATCCCCTTTGCCCTGTTTATTTTTTCTCCAGTCCCTTTCCCCTCACTCTTTCTTCTCAACCACTTCTTACAGACCAGTGGCAAATCTGCCTGCTTATAAAAAGAACAAACAACAACAGCAGACAGTAAGCAAAATGCCATCTTACTCAGCAACCCAGGGGCGGGTTTGAGGAGCACCACTCCAGCCCGAGAGTCCAAGTTTTTGCTCTTAGAGACTTCTTCTCAACTGAAATATGTAGACATTTTAAAGTAATTTATTTATTCCTAGTGAGAAAGACTTGTGTGCTTTATATTTTTATTGTTATTTAAAAATAGGGTATGAGCACTTATTTGATTCTTTATTGGTAACCATTGCCAGATAGCACACACTAGTATTTGTAGGTAATATTTACTTTATTTCTTTTTATTACGATTCTTTTATTTTTATCCTCGTGACCATCATCCCAGGGAAACCGGGCTTTGTAAATTAAGGCTTGGTCTTTGTTAAGCTTGAAATTCACGGTGTGTCTTCTTCTTCTCCTGGCAACCAGTTTTTCCTGAAGGAGATGCATTTGACCAAGCCCTGCAGCTCCACCTGGGGGTCTGCCTTGAGTCTTGCCCCTGCCGCTCACCACTGCCACAGCCCTGGTTCAGGGGCTCAGGCTTCCTTCCCATCTGATTCCTGGAATAGCCTGTGGATAATTCTCCTACCTACAGACTTTGTTTCTGCCAGTTCATCCTCCATTTGCTCCCAGAGGAATTTTCTAAAACACAAATTGATTGTGTCACTTCCTTACTTAGAAACAGGTAGTACTTTTCACTCCTGAAGGACACAGTACAAGCCACTTGGTGTGGATCTGCCTCTCCCCTCCCCTAACAGTTTCACCTTTGATGGTTCTTGCTCTCTGCCTCTCCTCACTTCCACCCTATCCGTTATGAGTCCTGTGCTCAGTCCAGATAGGATCATTAGCAGTTCCCCACAAGGATGGGGGTGCTGTACGTGTTGTCCCTGTGCTTGGAAAGCCCATTTCCTCTGCCGAGGAATGGGTAGATCAGTGCAGTGTTTCTGAAGAAGAGGAGCATTTGCCTGCAGGTCGTTTGGTTCTTGACTAAACCAGATGACTCTTAGAATTTAATTTTGGTGCTGGAATTTCAAGTAACTTCTGCACAGGAGCCAGCAGAGATTTTGGTACCAAATCAGCTGATTGCCTGCGTAATCTACTTTAGCTTTTAAATCTTCATTTTCCTCATCTATAAAATGGGAATAACAATGCCTGCCTCCTACAGTTGTTTAAGTGTAACATGTGCCCGGCCTCTGGCACACAGTTGGAGCTCGAAAGTGTTTCTTTCTCCTACTGAGATCTAAGTCAATTGCCCTCTCCTCTGTGAAACTTTCTTGATCTTTATTCAGATTCCCCAGGATTTTCAAAATCCCATCATTGTAGTTGTATGATATCAAAACTCTTCTAAACTAGTACTGAGTGGCAGGCTTTTCTCCAGGTAAAAGGACCATCCTTTCATATAACCAGAGAGCACATCTGGAAAATAATATAATATAATCACAGACAATGTCCACATTTAATTTAACTTAATGGCCATTAATCGAGGACTTCTTCTGAGCTGGTCACCTGGCTTGGTTATTATGAGTATAGAAATGATTTAATCACGGCTCCTGCCCCCTAGAAGCTCATGACATCATAGTAGAAGTAAATTAAGCAAAAGCTTGTGCACATGTTTTGGTGTTTTGGGTTTTTTCTTTTCTTTTTTTCTTTTTTGAAACAACGTTGTCCTTTTAGTTACTGAACACTCAGGAATGGCCTGCAGTCCTTTCCTGTCCTGCCTCTCAACAGAAAGCCCTCAAAAGTGCAGCATGCCAGGGCTACACTCGTTGATTCACTTCATCCTTTGCTACAAAAATCTTTAAAGCTGACTATTTCTGTTAAAAATCATGCAGAAATGTATTTCTGTACTTCAGAGTTTGGTACTTAAGTTGATGTCCTTCATGATTAATGTTATATAGTATTTTAGATGTAAAAGATGAGGCTGAGTTTATTTTTGTCCTAAAACATATCCCAAACCTCTCTCTTTTATAATAAGTCACAGCTATCGTCGTGCTTTCTTGTTAAGATTTCCCTCTATCCTATACAAAACAAAACAGAGTTTCCCTCCACGCCCTAAAATTCTCATCATGCCACCCAGCCACAGGTGGAGGCTCTAGCTGGCTGGGCTTCACTTAGTCTCTGGTGTCACTCTTCCCTCTCATTCCTGGATCAGTTGTGTGGCCTTCGGAGTTAGTGTCTGCCACACTCTCCTGTTTGGGAGAGCAGAACTGGTAGTCATTTGATAAGAATTACAGAGCAGAGAGGAAATGATATTTGCATTTATAAAGATCTCAGTAAATTGGGAATGACACTATTCCTGTTGATCCCCCACCCATTTCTTTGCTTTAGGAAGTTAGAAACTATTTTATATGTGTAGTAGCTGACTTCAGCATTTATTGAGCACCCAGTAAATGCCAGGTAGAGTTGTAAGACCCAGAAATACAGTGTTGGGTGAGGCAAAGAAGGTCTCTTCTCTTGTGGTGCTTATTACATTGCTGTGAGGGTAGCTGATAAAAGATAAACAGGAAAATATAAGTACTGTAATAAAAAAATAAAGCAGGCAGTGATTCAGGGGTCTACTTTAGGTTGGATGGTCAGGAAAGGCTCTTCGGAGGAGGTGACACTTGGAAATAACCATTGTTATCTGGAAAATGGAGGGCACTCTGTTCTGGAAGTGAGCAGTGGCAAAGAAATGAAAGACAAGGGAAACAGTGCTGTGTTGCAGAAACAGTGCAGAGTAGGAATGAGGCCCCTGATTAGACCCCAGGTAAACTGAGGGGCCTGGGACAGGGTCATTTAAAGCATCTGGACCTCTGGTTCCTTGGGTGTGAGGGAGAGGGCTGTGCCCGGTGTTTTCTAAGATCGCTGGAGTCCAGCTTCCTGGTCTGTTGTGCTCTTGCGTGGTCTGTACTGCCTCCCAGTGTTATGAAAAAGACTAACTTGTAGTCATCTTTCTTGCCTGAGTGGTTCTGTGTAGCTGTACTGCATCTGTGTGACCTTGAAAACGACTTGTCTCTGACATAGTTGCTCTTCAGTTCCTGGACAGACCATCTCCTTTGTACCCTTCTCTTCCCCAGAAAAGCTGCCTCATGTTCTGGGATCTGCAGAATCCTTGCCACTACTGGTTTGGGGTTTGATTTTCCACTGATGTGATCATATGGCTCCTTGTTTGCCAGACCACAGAGACACTAGTGCTGACTTCACCTTAGAAACAAGCTGCAGACAGATAAAGTATTGGATTAGAACCAGTTCTACCAAGAGTGTGATGTGAAAGCTCACACAACTGGGTTTCAATTCTGAAGGGGAAGTTGCCAAGTTAAGCTGAAGCTCGTGGAACGTGGTATCCTGGCAGGGAAGAGACCATGACTCTCCATGAAGAGACTTTTGACAGAGTTTGTTCCTCTTAACGTACACAGTGAAACTTAACACTCTTTTGTGTTTTTAAAGGAAATTCCTACTAAAGTAAAAAGATCTTCAAGCTCAGACCTCCATGTGTATAGTTCTGAAGCTAGAAAACTCTCACTACTCTGAACAAGTGTGTATGATGGACTCTAAGGAAAATACCCACTAATAAGGAAAAGCCTCTTCTCAGTGAAGAAAAAGCCCTCTAAAATCTTGTTTCCGCTCCTTAAAAAAACACATAGGTCATCTTATGCTTGCATTTTTGGTGAGAAGCGCCCTCACAGTTGCCTGGGCAGCCTGAGGTGGAAAAAGCTGCCCGGGAAGCAGTTATTTGTATGGCCCTCCATGTCTCCATCTCCCCGTGTGTTGCTGCTTTTTGTGCATTATAAACATATTCTCTCTGGTGAAATAGATTGAAACAAGGAAATTACTGTTAACCCAGTCTCAACTCTGTGGAACTTTTAGGGTAATTGGAAATGGTGTCCATAAAAGCCATTCCTCCAGGTTGGAGGTGATCCCCAAGCTGTGGGATCTTTCAAGGAAGCCAAAATCATCCTTTTAGTCTTTTGAACTGATGTGTCATTTGTGTGGATGCTGGAAGCCTAGGGCCTCAGGGAATGAGACTGCAGACACTGTCCTGTGTCCAGCTGGAAGGCCTGTGTTGTAAACCCTGATCATTTGTTTATTCACTCTGCAAATATCCAGTGAGGACTAATCCTACAGGTCAAGAACTGCATTAAGCAGTGGGATACTTGCCAAATGAGGCCCTGTGCCTTCCTGGAGGAGCTTCCAGTTTAAAAAGATACAGACATATAAATGGGTAATTAGAAAATAATACCTTTTATGCTATGAGGGAGTTGCATACAATGCATTATATAAAAATAAAGAGAACGAGAAGTATGTTAATCAGAGTGAGATCAAGGAAGGCTTCTTGGAGTAGATAACATTCCAGCTGTCAGGTTAGTGAGGGAATTCTTGGGTTTTAACAGCGCAATGATTGAGTTGCTGTGAGTTTCCAGTGTTTTGGTACATGTTTGATTTGGAGTATATAACATCTCGAGAGTTTCTCAGAAGGCAGCAATTATTGTCAAATCCTGAACTTCCCTTTCTTTCTGACTTAATCAAGGTTAATGAGGAATTAAAGAAGCAAAGAATTAGGATTTTTAAATTCCTACAGAGAATTGTCACTCTGGGCTTCCTAATTAATAAACAACTTTCCAAATTGGCTTATTAATATTTACCTTAGCAAAATAAATACAAAAAGCCCACCAGCTTAAAATTATATGGATTTAAAAGATATTTTTAGGTATTTCAGTGTATTTCCTTTGATTATATAACATCAAAGAGCTAGTTTAAAAGTAGAAACAGGGTATTTCTAGAAAGTAGAAAAATCCTCTGGTTAAACACACAGAGAAATAGATACAGACACCCACAGTATGTTTTTGGCTCTGGTATAATCTTTATCTTGTAGACTTGCTAAACTAAATGAAGAATTAAATTATGTTTTTTACTAAATAAAAACTTAAGCCTTTATTTTCCTGGTGCCAGTAGATGTGTGACAGAGGTACTGCTAAGCGCAGTATAGAAGGCAGTAGTTAGTTGTGCACTGCTCAGGTTTACATTTTTTTAAAATATTGTTTTAGCTTTCCGTTAGATGATGGCGTTTGAGAGCCCGGTGAGATGTTTATGGTTCGGGAATTTCGGGCTCCTGAGTCCTGTGAAGCCTCTCTGCAGAGCTGACCCGTTGTGGAGTGAGAATGGAGACATCATCAGCACTGGTGATGGAGCTGTCCCCTGAGGGCCTGCCAGGAGCCTTGCCTGAAGCCTGAGATTTAGCCCTGTCCTCTTAGAGTCAGGGAGTGTTCTAAATATTTTCAGTGGTCTTGTAGACAAAAATGTTTATTTCCTATAATTTTTGAAGCTCACCCTGGTAAATTTGGCACTTTTGCCTCATCTTTGCTCTGAATTCTGTTCTACAAGTGCAAATGTCGTCACCCACATTAAGTAGCAATAAGCCTCTGGTTTTTTGCTTCTAGATTGGCATGTTTAGTTAGAAAACAAACCCAAGCTCCTTAAAAATAATAAATTTTTTTTTCTTAAAAATAATAAAATTAAAAGGAAGTTAGCAGCAGCTGGATAAATTTAAGGCTTGCCTTAAAGTCTCAAAGTAAAACTTAAGGCTTTGATAACTAGAAAGTGAAAAAAATGAAAGCACGCGACCTGGAATTGTTACCACATCAGCAGAAGAGCCGCAGGGCTAAGAACTCTTGGGAAGGGAGCCTTAGCCTCAGGGTGGTGGTGTCCACTAGGGAGAACCAGGTATTTATTACACAGCAGCAGGGGCTGCTCATGGCCACGCAGCTCCCTTAGAGCCCAGGTCGCACCTCCTGAGTACTATCTGATGCTCAGCCTACGGTGGTCCTCTGAATGGAGGCCCAGCCCAGTGGGCAACCTTTTGCCTGCCATTTTACCCAAGTGGTTAGATCGTCTGGATGCACCCGCCAGCCTGTCATTTGCCTGGGATTCCTGGTTCAGTCTGCCTAGGAGTTTGGGATCTTCATGGCCCAGAAAGGCTCCCACACGGTACCCTCCCTGGGAATGCTCCAGTCCAAGGTGATGGCCCAGCCAGGTCTTCCCCCTTATTATTATTATGCTCGTATCCACAAATCCTTGCAACACCTGTCACAGATTAGTGGAAAACTTGTAGGGAATTCACCAGGCAGTGACACTTCACTAGTGTCTTTTAGAAAATCCAGACAACTGACAGGTAAGGTCAGGCTTGGTCACATTGTTTTAAGTAGAGATGGCAGCACAATGACAGCATGGCAAGAGTTAATTATGTGTGGACTGCAGATTTTCAAGTTCTGACCATTTTTCCAGGATGCCTTAGGTGTACTCATGGTGAGAAACTTTGGACCACAAGTACAAGAAACAACTCATGCTATCTTAAGGAGGAAGGGGAAATGTATTTTAAGGATACAGGAGCATTTTGTGGAACCAAAGGACAATAGTGCAGTTGGGTCAAGAAGAGTGCTGGAAGATGGCTTTGGAAAGCTGTCCAGACACCTTTCCTGCCTCTTACATCTGCCCTTCCCCCAAAATCACTTCCTTCTCTCCGCTGCTGATTGACTTCCTCAGTTCTTTGAACCACATGTCCAGAACTCCCAAGCTTATGTGTCGTTACATAAGTGTCAGTCTCCCAAAGAGAGGATGATTGCTTCAAATTCTACAGAAGGGACTCTGGTTAGCCCAGCTTGGGTCAAACTTCTACCCCAGTCTGCAATCAACTGTGGCCAGAGGAGAGGGTTACATTGTACAAAATGGCTGTCAGGGCTTGCTGCTCTAACCTCGGGTGTGTGCGAATGGGAATCATCAGGAGGGGAGCTGGGTGGCAACCCAACAGGTGTCATACAGCTCACACATAAGCTGATAATTGGGGTCTGTTAGGTTACAGACACGGGTGGTTTTATCTACAGCTGTGCGTTAGTGAGGAGACTGGGAGGGGTTCATACATACAGTGAAATCTTTTAAATTTTTTACTGTTCTTGCAGTATCCTGTCCATCAATTCTCTTTTCTCCCCTTAGTGATCAATAGAGCTAAAATTGTGTTTCAGTTGCGTTGGGAATCAGAAATAGGAAAATAAACCCTCAGCTAGCAAGGTTTATCAGGTGCCATTAAAAAAATAATAGAGGGAGAGAAGTACATGAGGCTCATTAAAACCCTCTTAGGATACATAATATTTAGTATCATTCATGAAAGCCAATGAAATTGAATTAAGATCAATGTACTAGAATAATTAATAGAATAAAAAATAATTATTTTGGACAAATTTTGTTTAATAGGACATTTTTCTCACTAAGCCACCTGGAACTGTGTGGAAATGGGTCATCCTGGATAATGGAGTTTCCCAAAGAACTATAGGTTTACCTCATTAAGTATCAGAACACGTAAGTTTAAAAAATGCTTTTGAGTGCAACCCTATCTTCTTCAGCAGGGTGCATGGAAGTTAATTTAAGTATTCTTAGTACCTCATTCCATTATTCTACATTGCAGATAATATAGCATATGGTATATGCTAACAAGGAATACAGTGGTTTGCCACTATTATGAATGATCCAAAAAAAATGTGGAATTTTTAAAAACTGCTTTTTAGGATAATTTTTTGTGTCTTTCTTAACTGTTTGGGACTGTACCTCTCCTCCACAGTAATATGTTCTTTCTAACCTGCTGTGTGGATTTAGGAACCAGAAAATGAAGTTTAATTAAATAATACATAAATTGAGGTTGGAGTATACAGGGTACTCTTATAAGGAAGGGTAAAAATTTCTTGCATAAATTTCGTGACATTACTTTGATACCTTGAGGCTTTTTAAAAAACTTCCTTTTCCTCAGCCATGTTCTCCATACTGAAGCTGCCAGGTAACTAAGGCCAGATAGTGAGGTGGTCCTGCTGATAGCTGTGAGTTTGAGAAAGTAACTTTTTGACAGAAGGAGAGAACAATTTAAAGCATTTCAGTTGAACAATACTGCTCACTTTTTTGCTTACATTGTAATTCATATCTAGCCTGAAATTTTCTAAAATTTTAAGTACATTCCCTATGAATATATTAGACATTGTTTTTGCTGCCCAAGAGGGGCCTTTTTCTCAGCATTGTGTTTTTGGAGACATTCTGTTTCAAAAGAGATCTTTTAAGTATTTGCCAGAATATTCTAGTGATGTTAATTTTCAGTCAGAAGTTCTGTAAATAGTATGTCTTGCTTGCTACCCCAAGCATGTCCTGTCATGTTGGAACAGCAGCAATGGGACTGACATTCGGGGACCACAGGTCACATCCCAGGTTCTCTGACAGATGCCTCTGCATGCGGTACCTTCCCCCATTCCTGTGACAGCCCTGTCAGGGGTAGATCTCAGCCCTGCTTGTGGGATGAGAAAACATCAGTAACTTGTCTGGGGTCATGTGGCTGGTGGCAGAAGTGCTGGGTTGGCAGATTGCCTTTAACCCCATGTCTGATGCACTCAGTGACTGCAGTCACTGTGCCCTTTCAGAGTGCCAGGCACTCACCCATCTTGTCACACATGTCTCCTCCCGTCCCCTCTACGCACTTTATGAGCATTCCAGTAACTTTCCTGAGGGCTTGAGGGAGCCGGGATTCAAACCCAGCACAGGACTGCCTGTCCCCAGAGCTAGTGCTCTTAACCCGCAAACACTTACTTAACCAGACGGGCTGCCACAGGCGTAACCTATGCAAACACAGGCATAACCGCAGCAATACCTGGTTTGAAGAAAAAAAAAAAAAAAGTGTGCACTGATTCTGCCACTCCGTTTTTAGAAGGTGAAATTAGCATCTGTAGTTTGGGAGAACTTCTATTAAATGGAAAGAAGTGTGGATTAGATAAAGAATTTGGAGGGGGAAGGTGAGGTGGGTCTACCTAGTTATCGTCCTCCTGAAGCACTTCAGTTTACAGAACTAAAATACACTTTTGAGGCTCTGGCTCTCTTACACAGTACTACCTTCAAGAACTTTTTTCCACTGTTTCCTTCAGTAGGAAGGATCTCGTGGGTCTGACTGGTACTGGGAGGCCCAGGCTGCCAGTGTGATGTGTGCTTGCAGAGGTACACGAAGGGCTGGGTGGCTAAGGAACAGAAACCAATAGCTGTAGATAGAAACCAAAAGTTGCCCTGGAATAGTTTGCTAATAGTTGCAGGCCTGTTTCAGAGTCATCCTGGCATTGCCAAAGTCTGCTTTCATTCACTTTGAGTAACCACAGGGGAAGAAGCTGCACAGATTCAGTCACCCTTGCCTTGGTATAACCTGAAGCCAAGGACAGAGCTAATGACCCCCTTCCACCCTCCTCCAGCTTCTGGGAATCCTTTTGCTCTAGAGCTTTGTGGTTGGAGACTGACTAGTCTTGAATGCTGGGACTAAGGACTGATTCAGCTGCAGAAACAAAACTCACTGTTAACCTTCCTAACCACACATTTTCAGTTTTCCTTTTTCTCAAATACTGCATAATGTTTACTGCCAAAGAGCTGAAGCTGGCTTTTGTAGGTTATATTTTCAATCTTGGAGGAGATTTAAATTTCAAAGTTAGTTTATACATTTAGTTCTCTTTGCCTGGTTTCGTACAGAGCTGGTATGTTGGGATGGGTGCAGTGTTTTAGATGTAGACCCCTCTATCAGGATAAGGGTGCTATCACCTGGTGATGGACAAATTGATGGATGAAGGGTCGGAAGGAGAGAGGAAGAAAATGACTGATAAGTTAGCTCCAAGATGTAGTGGCCAGAGTGTATGTCTAGAGCACAAAACCTAATTCTGCAACCTATTGGTGGCACATTGTTTAACCTCCCACAGCTTTGATTTCCTTATGTGTACCTGGGTGGCACTGTGCAGAGTTGTCAAGGTGGTTTCATGAAATCATATGTGGAAAGTCCATATCCTAGTGCCAACACATCAGCTCTCAGAGGACATTGATTTTCTTCCTTCCCCTCAGCAGCTTCTCACAGACAACGCAGAAGGCCTGAGGACAGGCCCAGCACTGCCACCCTCTAGGGGTCACCTCGGGCCAAACATTTTATGACCATATGCCTCAGTCTCCTCCACCAGAAAGACAAGGTCAGACTAGCTCTGTCATGCTCGCTGCCTGCTCTGGAAGTCTGTACTTCTCTTCCTTTGTACACACATGACATTGTGCAGCAGAAAATTCACATCCAAAAGTAACAGGCTCCTTGTCAGTTTCCCCCAAGGCAGAAAAACTTAGGCAATTGGTTTGAGGTAGGTGGAGTGCTGCTGTAAGGCAATTTTTGCAATTAAAGTCTACATCTCTGTTTACCTCTTACAAAACTAATGTCTAATATTCTCTCCTCAAACTTTGTCATAACTAAAAGCATTTTAAGCATTCCTGCTTTTTGCTAGTAGCATTTGGGAGTCGGATGCGAGGAAGAGAAAGAGTCTTATATTCCAACTTATATTTTTTGGTTCCTTGCCAATTCCGAACAAGGAAGTGATATTACATGATATTGGTGGGGGGTGGGATACATTTTGTTCCTACACACCAGCTTTGCTGCCCCTGCTCGGCCTGAACACCTTGTGCTGACCCGGTGAGTCTTGGTGGCAGGCTGAGAGGGCTGGCCCTTCTCCCCTCCACCTCAGGGTTCACTAATGGCCTTGTTTCCTAGGCCCCTCCTACCAGAGGACAGCCTGGGGCTGGGGGCTGGGCTGCAGAGCCCACAGATATGGGCTGGGAAGGATTTCATCCCTGGTAGGATTTCATGCTTGAGCTTACAGAGAAGGAGTTTCCCCTTTTTCCTTCATTCCTTTTGAACCAAGGACTGTGAAGCCCCCGTGGCTCAGGGTCAGTTCTGTTTATCTTTCAGAAATAGGTCCACTCTTGAAATCTTCAGGTTCGTCTTTACTGCTTCAGCTCTTAGTTAGTGCCTCTGCCCATTTGGGTTCCTGGTTCTCTTTGGTTAGCGGGATATGTTGTCAAGGTTGGAGTTTGGTCTGGGAGAGCATCAGGGATTTGTATGGGTTGGATGAGGGGTGGGGGTGGGGGGGTAACCTGTGCTGCCTTCAAATCCACTGTATAAATGGCCCACGTGGTGGCTACTGGCAGAGCGAGCCCACGCCTTAGCGTCTATAGGATGGGACTTGCTGCCTCCCTCTGAAGCCGAGCCGCAGCGGGGAGCAGTGATGGCTGGCTTTGATTACACAGGCTTCACTGGTGGGTTGTGCTGTGCTGGGGCTCGCCAGCCCTGGCCCAGCTTCAGCCACAGCCCCCCAGTGAAGGCTTAGATGTGGGAAGTCTCCAGTCTCCAGAGCCTCATGCCTGTGGTTTCTTGAAAAGAATCTTGATTTGACCTGTTTTGTGTCTGTAAAGCAATGCTGTAAGGCCCCCATTTCTCCTGTTTGGAGGTCAGAATTGTTCCACCCTGTCGATGACCCTGTGTTTTAAGAGAGCGATCAGGGACAAGCTACGTTATGTGATAGCAAGGGAGTTTCTTCGCCAACCTTTTAAACACTACTTACACTATTAGGAAAGCATTCTGAGGGGACGAGTTGCTTTTCGGTAGGCAGCTGTACAGAGTATCTCTGAAGTCAGGTTTTCAAGAGGATTTGCAAGGTAACACTATGGAAGAATAAAATAACGAGTGAGAAAATGTGAGACTATAGAAAGAAATGACTTTATTAGGAGATGTAGATTCTTTCCAGGCAAGTTACATATTGTCCTTGAGGTCAGTGGCCATCTCTGAGCAGCCGTGTTTGTGTTGATAATTGTGTCATCACTGTGCTCAGCTCAGGGGCGGAGAGGAGAAGGCACTGTTAGGTGAGGTGAGGAAGGGGAAAGGAAGACCCCAGTTGAGCTGCAGTGCGGGGCGCTGCATACTGGAAGGTGTCCGGCCCTGCTGAGAATGGGGGCCACAGCAGGGCCATGGAAGTTGTCTGCACCTCACAACTTCAGAGTTCCCCTATACCTGGGGGTGGGGACGGACTCCAGCAGAGGGACGTCTCCCTCAGCAGACACTCCTGGCTGCCAGTGGCCAGTCAATTCTGAATGACAGCACTTGTCGCAAGCTGCTAGCCCAGGACTTAAAGGCCATGCCTCATCAGGAAGCTGAATATTTTCATGTTAGGCTGAGAGGAAAACCTTCCCAGGAAGAGCAACCTGGACCAAACCTTTGAAAATCTGTGATACAAAAGTACAGTGTGAATAGGAATCTGTGGGGTGCCCTGCCAGCCATCCCAGGCTCCACTCTGTTCCTTTCTTCTTAGACAGGCACAGTCCTTCATAGCTCTTTGATCCTCCTGTGTTAAGGGTCAGCACCCCTGTTAAATTAAAAGATCACATTGCTGCACTGTATGTTTTCCTGTTAAAACAGGGAGAAGTTAATTTTGCTGGAGAACAGGAATTGAAGTTGTCATTGACGACCTCCTCAGTTGAAAACATTCTGTGTCCAGTTTCCTCCCATTTTGTTTTTGTTTGTTGGTTTGTTTTTTCAGTAGCCTCCCAGATATTCAAGTAGTTTCTTCACAATTCAGATCAGTTATTTTAGGTACAGCACTGGCAGTAATTGCAATAACACTAGGGAACGTGCTCACAGGACTCGCTATGCACCACGCGCTTTGTAGGCACCTTAAATGTATGAGCCAAGCCACTCCCCACAACAGCCTTTGGGGCAGGGACCCACAAGCCCCATTCTGTAGATCACTGTCCTTCTGTGGAAAGTACTTAATGCTCTGTAACCTGACATTACACTATGTCAAAGCTTCCTTTTATTTCTCTGTACTAACTCAAAAGCATAAAGGAATCCACTATTATTTAGAATTAATTTTTTAAAGGAAACTTCTGTTTGTAACAAGGATACCACAATCACAGCACAAAGAGTTGGGAAGCGTCAGAGGCTGCTGAGGGATCCTGGTAAAGAAGGTGCTTCCGGCATCTCTGCCACCAGAGGAAAGCAGCCTCTCCCAAGTTCAAAGCAGCAGAGGCAGGTGCTCTCTGGAGTGAAGGATCTGAACTTAGCAGTGCTTTTACGTTCCTCTTGCTGTTGTCTCATCTTGCTTCAACATTATATTTTATTTCTAATTACTTTTTTAAATCTCACATCCAAAGCTTTTGGGATTTGGTGTTTTCCTTTTTGAAATCATTATCATCACCAATATCTAGGAACGATTACTTTAAAATACTTGCTGAGTGTACATGACAAGGCTAACGTTAGAGATCCTAGTTGCTGTGAAGGAAAAAAATCTTGAGGACTGTAAAGTCTTAAGTCACAGGGAGAGGCTAATGTGCCTCGGACTGTGGCTGTGAGTGGGCAGAGCACATCCCCGTCGTGTTGGGGCTTGTCATTGTGGGAGCTGGAGGTGCACTGGATAATTTGAATATGTTCCAGTCCTGTGTAGAGTCATGCAATGGCTCCCCTCAGTGGACTGAAAACACCAAACACTTTAGAATGACAAATCTTTCCCAGATCTGGCTATGGCCCACCTTTCCAATTCATGTTTGGCCATTTTCTCCTGGTATTTTTCAAACATGTTTTTGTTTGTTTTGTTGTAACCACTTCCCAACGTGTTAAATATATTTCACATCATAACTCTGTGCATCCATATACATGGAACCAAAGGAAAAATTTCAGTACATTATACTTACTCTAATGTATTCTGAGGATTTGGGGCTACTATAGGGCAGTCCGTTTTACCCATCACCAAATCAACAAAATGGATTCATTAAATGCAGAGGTCTTAAAACATGTGCCGTGTGAAATAGAGGTTGTAGTCTTTTAAAGGCCTATGGCAAATTCATATTAACAGCATTTCATTTGTTCCTTCTTGAGGTGGAAAACGAAGCTCATTCCCAACGTGCAAAGCCAAGGCAGCGACCCCAGGACCTCTTCTGGAGATGGAAGCTTGTTGAAAATCCAGACTGTCTCCATGGCCTGTCCAGCTGACCCCAAAGGAGCATTGACACCAGCATTACCTTGAGGTCACTGCTAGAGACGCTGATCCATAAAGACAATCACTGCCAACCACCTTTCGTCTACTGCAAGAGCCAAGTTCCAAGAGAAATCATAAAAAAGGTTTTTAGAAAGGAAATTTAAAAGCACATGAGAATGCTAGCAGGCCCTGGGTCCACTGAGCAGCTTTTCTCCCCCATCTCTGTGTGCACTTCCAGAGCATCTTGCATCCACACCTGTAACCTTTGGGCAAGGACAGTAACTTGGCTCCATTTGCCTGCCAGGCACAACTGGAGCCAGCAACCAGCACATCCATCAGCATCCCAGTGGAGGAATTCGTGAAAGAGTTCCCTCTTTGTTTCTGTCTTCATTTTCCTTTTTTTTCTTCCTTTCTCCTAAAGCTTTTATTTAACAGTGCAAAAGCATCAATCTTATGTTTGCTTTTTTGTTTAAAACTTGAATTTTTCTTTTTTAATTTACACTTTTTAGTTTTAATTTTCTTGTATATTTTGCTAGCTATGAGCTTTTAAATAAAATTCAAAGGTCTGAAAAAGTTTGAAGTAAAAACAAAATGAAAAGAAGCTTTTTTCTGAGAGACACCTTGTCCGATAAGTGGCTTCTCTGTGAATTGCCTGTAACAAATTGTGGCCTCTTCGTCCTTGTCAGATGTTCAATAGAGCTAAATAAATGTAATAGCCAAGTCCACTCTGTTGGTAGCAATTGGCAGTCCCATTTCCACTTTTTCTTCTGGCTTTTTTAAAAATTCTTTTTTAAAGTGGTAAACCTTAACAGATAGTTTCAGAAAACCGGTTTGCAGTGAATTTTCATTTCTTTTTTCTCACCCCCTTGTAAAAAGCCCAGCACTTGAATTGTTATTACTTTAAATGTTCTGTATTTGTATCTGTTTTTATTAGCCAATTAGTGGGATTTTATGCCAGTTGTTAAAATGAGCATTGATGTACCCATTTTTTTTTAAATAGCAAGGCACAGCCTTTGCCTGAAACTGTCATCTAACGTTTGTCATTCCAGTTTGAGTTAACATGCTGAGCATTTTTTAAAAGAAGCTTTGTAATAAAACATTAAAAAAATAAAAGTGTCATCTTATTAAGAGTGAAGTTCCTAATAACCTAGAGTTGGTAATGAACTAAATCCACAGGCGGGCCAGAGCTGGTTTGTGTGCAGGAGCAGTCCACGTCAGACGGGTGCTGCTGGGGCAGCCTTTGAGGACAGGCCAGCACCTGACTCTTAGTCATGCAGTCCTCAAAAGCACTCGTATGGCTTGGCTGCTACCTCTTCCAGGTGTAGATACAAGGCAGGGTCAAAGGAAAGAAGAGTCACCAGGATGCAGGTGGGAGTACGTCTGCTTTCCTGAGCACCTCGAGGTCCCACGGGCTCTGTCATCAGGTGCTGTGCTCATTTCCTCTTCATAGCTCATTGGTTCTCAAACTGAGCTCCCCAAATCATGGGGTCCCAGTGGTACAGGAAGGTCTTAACCTCACTCATCACCCTAGTCAACATTTTCCCAATCTTGAGTTTGTATTCCATAATTTTACCTTAAGCTTTTAAACTAGTATCTAAGTTGGTACCTGATTTAGCAGAACTATGTATTTTCAGTTTAAAACATCAATATTTCATGGTCTTCCACAATGGTTTTGTATCCCTTGAGCTAGCTTGAGGACCCTTGACATCACTGGTCTAACTTAAATCTCTCTTGCTGAAATTCTAGTTCTGTTTCCCTTTTTCAGCCTTCAGTACAGCTGGGGAACAGCTGGCTGCCACACTTGTAATAACCCTCCACATACTGTACTTGAAGGTTACCATTAAATCACCCCTTGGATTTCTCTTCTCCAGGCTAAGTAATCTCAATTCCTTGAACCTTTCATCATCAGTCCTTTAATCATTTTCATTACTATCCTCTGGAACCTCTCCAATTCCTCTTCATTTAGTCCTAAACTTGAACCCAGGGGAAAAAAAGTATGTTTAGGGGACTTACTTATTATAAAGGTTTCATATTCATTCCTGGCTACGACTTCATTTGAAAATTATTTCTGAATTTTCTTAATGTGTATGAATCACATAGTTAAAACAGTCTAAAGCGCATGATCTTTTTGTGAGTTAACTAGAAAATCCAACAAAATAGGGTAGGAGGTGATGTTGAAATGTTACTTTCTGGAGAAAAAAAAAGTGTAGCAACACATTGATTGGCTCTTCTGGATCTTAGACAGAAAGCAATTAATAAAAGCCCATTCATCAGGGGAACAGACAGCAGGATATAAACCTGAGACTGACGGCTCGGCCAAAGCCCACTCAACTCTTCTCTCCCTTGCTGTTTTCTACATTTTTATGACCCACAAAACATGAGTTAACAACGTTGAAAAATATTGACCTTTTGGACCTTTAGCCAGTTCTTTCCACAAACTTGGTCCTCTCCTAGTTTTCTATATTTCTTCTGTAATATTTTTTCCCATCAATAACTTTGATGTCACTGTACAGCGCTCATCCCTGGCCCATTCTGACAAAATCCTGCTTTCTGCAGGCAGCAGTTGTGGTGAAGGGATCAGCGGTCCCACCAGAGATACGGACCAAAGGCCGTGTCTGTGGAGAGAGGGTCACTCCTCCGGCTGCTGCTTCTGTTTGATCTCAGAATGATTTGGCTGCCTTCCCTGCAGCAAACTCAGAGCTGAACTGTGTGCCAAGTAGAGGAGGATGGGTCAGCCTTCCTTCTGGGGGCCGAGACTTCTCTGAGGTCACAGCCGGCATGCTGGCCCTTACGAAGGGGTGTTTTCCTCCCGGTTTTAGTGTGTTTGGTTGCGAGGTTTGCTGGCAACTACCTGTTGGGCTGGGAGGGGTCTTTCAACTGTTTTATGACCAAGTACATGGACTGAGAAGTAATGATTGTCCTGAGTACAGTCATTTTTTTCATGTATAGTTTGGTCTAAGCCTCCAACAATATGGAAACCTTTCATAAAGGGCTTATGAGCAATAACAAGATGTCTGTGTGGCTTTCCTTTTAAAAAAATTAAAGTGAGAGTAATGTATACTTCTGACAGAAAAGAGAGACAAGTTCCACAGGCTACAGTCGTTGTTTAACAAATTACATTTACTACTCTGCCACAGGATGTTATCTTCCATACGTGGAAGCCTGGGGGATTTTAAGAGCTGCCCTGTGAAACCTAACTTCTAAGGATACACACACATGAAAATTTATTTTTAAATAGAAACTGTAAAATTTGACTGCAGTTAAGCATCTTAATAGTAATAGAAGGATGTGATTCTAAATGCCACTTATATAGGTGTAATGTGGAAAAAATAAGATCATTGGTTTTCTTGACTATCCTTTAGTGGTTATCATTCTGGAAGTTGCTATTCTTCACTTCTGCAACCTTCTAATGGGAAAACCATTATCTTACTCTGTAGTTAGCAGTGGCTCTGGAATGGGAGAGGAATGTGTGTACAAAGAGCAGCTATTTAAAATAAACATTATTAGCATGAACCTAAATTGAAGCTTTATACATGTTAGGTAATATAAAATTCATAAATTATAGTAAAATTTGAGAATTACAGTGCAAACCAGCTTACTTGCTTTTATTGAAGAAACAATGCTAACATTTATCATCAACTGTTGTAGATCACAGTAAACTGGTATTTAAAAAAATAATTGAGGCACTCATTCAATACATTTTTACTGAGAACATATCAGTGGGCAAATGATTGTACACTTGAAAAATGTTTTTATTTTCTCTCAGATTGTTCACAGTACATTTGTTATAATGTACGAGCATCCTTTTCCCTGAATGGTAATTTGGACTTTAAAAAACAGGTTCTTACATTAGAAAGGAGGTGGCAAAATGGGGAAAGCACAGGCTTGGTGTCACACAGAGCTGGACAAAGTCTAGTGCGAGCACTTTTGGGCACTGCACACTAAACCCCTCTGAGCACACTTCCTTGTGGGCTACGTATCACAGACCTCTGCAAAGGTACGGTGAGTGTTAAGCGGGAGAGATGCCTGGCAGATAGAAAATGACTAATAAATGAGTTTCCCCTTGAATTGTTTTAGAACTTGTTAGAAAACATGCTTTTTTGTCTAGTGTAAAAAATATCTTGTTTTTGTATTGTCTATAGCCACAGAACATATGAGCATTTTTCTTCTGCCCAGGGAAGCAGTTGGTAACCAGGACTAACCAATCTGTTTTGGACTCTAGATCAAGGTAATATTTATACAAAAGGGACAGAGTCTGGATTTTATTGGGTCATCTACATTGATGTGTTCATTAAATATTTTCCTTAATCTATAATAGCTTGAGATGTTAACCACCTAAATTAATTAAATTTTTAATCTGCATTAAATATGTGGGAGAAATTGGTAGAAAATATTTCCTGGATGGAATAAGAACACTGCATACAAATAGTAGACGTAATCACACATCATCTTGTTTCCCTTTGTAGTCACAGTACAATAGCAGATTTGTCATTTTCTCCATCTTTAATTTGTCTCAAAATTTGAGCACGGTTGCTGAACTGTGTTCTGTGCTGTAATGATACTTTCTTCCATGAGGAAAATGTATGAAGCAACCAAAGTAAAAAAAAACGGAGACTCACAAATTGGCCAGTGGTTGTTGTAGGTCCTTTCATAGTTAGTCTGGATACCCACTGCTCATGTGGAGAAAGAGACAATAGTTTTACTGTCCGGCCTGCCCTCCACACCCGGTTCTGGTGACGCCCTTCGAACCTCACAAAGCAAGGGCTGCCCATGCCCACTGCAGGGCTCACCAGAGCCTAGAGGTGCCCTGGGCACAATCTCACCTCTTTGCACATGCCGGCATCTGGCACAGGCTGTGCCTGTTCCCCTTCGCAGGTTCCAATTAACAGGGGCTGTTCTTTCCTCAGTGCCTAGTCTTACAGAGCACAAACCCATCCAGGCAACCTGTACAAAAGCCATCCTGCTTTCCAGCGCTTTCAGCCCGAATGAGACCCTGCAACTTTCATCCTCACCCTTGTTTAGAATGATCACCTGTTCACTCCCTCAGCCTTTTCTCCCTAGAACAGGACCCTCAGACTGGATGATGAGATCTTCAGCCAGTCAGGCTAGGAGATTCCAAGTTGTGATCAGGGACTCCAGGGTGCAGAGTCCCAAGGAGGCTGTGGTTCGCTGGGGAGAGGTGGAGACGGCAAATTGCAAATCACATGAACAGGCTGTGCTGTCCTCTTCCAGCATTTGGGATTGGCTGTGATTTTAATAAAGGGATGCCATAAATTAGTTCTCCCTCTTAGCAAAAGACAAGCCCCAGCATACACACACATGCGCACACACACACACATACACAGAGAAAAGGACAACAGAAATCCAGATATAAGTATTAATACTTTACCTTGGGCCTATGATTCATGACAGCGTCTTCCAGTTATTGGCAGAATCCACGGAGACCAAGTGCTGAAAGGGTAACTGGTTCTAAGCATCCCTGTGCACTGTTCACTCTTAGACCAGAGTGTTCATGAATGTACAATCTAAAGTCTCCGCCTCCTGTGTAGACTTCGGGGTTAGACAATGGCTTTTCCACTCTGCCTTCTTGGTCCTACTGCACATTGATGTGCTGGTGGGAAAGATCGCTCTGTACCATCACCTTGCCCTACAGCTTTAATATTCAGGATAAGGGGCTCTGGAAAACTGTCTTCCCAGAAGCAGACGCCAAAACCTGCACTCGGCTTTGGAATGACGCATTTAGGTTTGATCATCCAAACTCCCTCAAGTAGAAAACTCAGTTTCGAAAATGTCTTCCTCCCCCACTGCTGGTTTTGGAGGCTTCCCATTTCCTGTCTTTTAACCTGGTATTTCTGAGTCAGGTGGTTGTTTATGAGGAGAGTTTATGGCATCCCTTTAAGCAGGAGGCAGAGTTCTTATTGCAGCAGGTTGTCCCTTCTAATACCTGCTTGCCTGATCAAGAGTGCATCTACAGAAATGAGGCTGAGGTGTCTTGCTGACGCTTGGAGACGCACACTCGGACACACTTCTGGGCATCATGAAGGCATGCATCACCACTGTCATGCAAAGGGGCTCTACCTTGACGAACCAAGGTTTAAGTCAGTTATGGTACCTTCTCCTTGACGATGAATCAAGAGCACCTTGAATTTGTTTCAACCTTAAAGGGACGATCCTGCTACGCTCCCTTGTCTGAAGTAACAGACCTGGTGGGGACTCACTACCACAATTTTGTGCCGAAGAAATCTTTTGAAGCTCACCTAATGTCATTTAAAACTACATCACATTACGATAGGATGAAGTATAGTTTTTCTCCTGCTCATACACCACCACTTCTCTAATTACCACATGTGCAGAGAACCTTGGGAACTTCTCTCCTATGGTTGCTTTTTTTCTGGGCTCTGAACTCATCCAGTTTACTGCTCGTACATACTTACCTGAGTGACAGCCACCCCGTCTAGCCCACTGGATCATTTCCTTGAGTGCTACCCCTTCCTTATTAGCTCTGACCAGCACCTCTCGGAAGGCTCAGAAAGACCTTCCAGAGTAGCTATGGGGATGAAGCAGGCGCTCCAGCCCTGGTCTTTTTACCCAGGTGGCCCAACAGCTTAACTTCTAAGACTCATAAAAGACTCAGGCCTGTTCCCAATCTTCAGCCCACTTTGCCCAGGTGTCAGATGTTCAGGGCTATCTGTAAACCTGCAGGTTACTGTGGCTTCCTTCACAATTGGCCAATGTATTCTAAGCAGTGCACTCAACACTCGATATCCATTTGGTTCTCAGTAACCCTATGGGATATCATTATGCCCATTTACCAGATATATCAAAAAAACAACTTCTCTAGGTTACAAAGGTAAAGAGAGTGGAGCTAACTAGAACCCAAAGCTGTTTAATTTCAATGTCCATGATATTAATTAGTTATACTAATTAATCCGGAAGCAGCTATAGCTGGTGATTTTAAATATTGAATAGAATTAGTATCAATGACTAGGTTCTCTTTCAGGAGTTAATTTTATCATTTCAAAATGGTAGCTAAGAAAAAACTGCTAAAATCAACATTAAACCATGATTATGAAACATTGAGACCAATTTAAAAAATAGAATTTACACAACCAAATTAGTTCTTTCCAAGTATAGTCTTGAAAGTACAGCAGTAATTCCACTGTTT
Organism: Cynocephalus volans; assembly: GCF_027409185.1. Classification (NCBI taxonomy): domain Eukaryota; kingdom Metazoa; phylum Chordata; class Mammalia; order Dermoptera; family Cynocephalidae; genus Cynocephalus; species Cynocephalus volans. The sequence goes on along the minus strand of NC_084468.1, from coordinate 94,268,483 downwards.
GAAGCATTTTTTGGATTACTATTTATGTAGCATCAATGCCTGTTTACAAGAAAATTAGCCCCATAAAATTATAGCCACGCCTTATATTTTTGGTACACTTAATCAGTTAGCTAGGTTGAAACGTTAAGGGGATTAAAATCAAGGTGGGACAAGACAAAAGCTTGTTTTCAGCGTGTGAACTGTAATAACTCACAAAGAGAGAATGCATAATTAGTGTGGGTTGTTGTATAAGCCATAACTAACACATCGGTTCTACCCTCTCCAGTGATGAGTGGTTAAACCTCAAACGGGTTTCTGTAAAACTTACTACTTGCCAGAACTCAGTGGAGCATCATTTTCTAACACCAGATTTTTAGAACAAAGTTTCTCAGTTTCAAGACTTGGTTCCCACCTTACCTCCATGCTGTGCCTCTTAACAGTTCCCAAACTGGAACTATACCTTACAATTGATGTCAAAAGAAGTTAGCCAACCATTTTCCCCTGAGAAACTGTTATTAGAATCTTACGGACATTAAAGGGCCATGATTTTTATTTTACAAAGACATCTTCATAAGCATTACAACTATGCCTCAGAGAACACCATTTACTGAACACGACTGAAGTCTAGTTGATGGCTACATTCAGAGCCTAACTTTGTCTTTTTCAACAAGTCATTTCAGAAATTATGGTTCTCATTTTAATCTCGAATTTTCACTAAATACCACTAAGGGGAAGTAGAGGAGAGAGGAAACAATAACGTACCCTCTTGCCCTAAACCCTGGTAGTTACTTTCGAATGCAAAGATTCACGGCTGCCGTTGGAGGCAAGCTTGGGAGGTGAGAAGCTGCAGCAGCGGAGCCGGAGTCGGCAGCACCGCCGGGACTCACCCTCCCTGTCCAGTGCTGCCAAACAGTGGAGGGAAACGCCAGGCACCCGCGGCTCCTCTGAAGGCTCAGGTTTCGGCCTCAGACTGCAGCAAGCAGCAGCAGCTGGCCTCTACTTGGACGTAGAGGACCTGACTGATGAGACCTTCCTCCCACCACAGAGATCTCCGTGGGAAGCGGCTGTGCTCACCTGAGAACGCAGACACGTGGCACGTGGGAAGAGAAAGCCGCTCCCCACCTCCCAGGCTTAAGAGAAGGATGTTCCAAATCACCACTTCCAGGACAAGGGCCCATGTGCTCTATGGACTCTGGTCAGAGAGGAAGGAAGTGAAGTCCCTTCCTATGCTCAAGGCTCATGTGAAAGGTCAAGAGACAGCTGGAGAGTAGGCAGAGAGCTGTCAGCCCACAAGGGTGACCCTCGGCGATGGAAATGGGGGTGGTTTACAGGCACTTCCTTTTGTCAGTTAGGTATTGCCTTAGAGCTTCCCAAACCAGGTTCTGTATGTGGTAGAAATACATGTATTTACTTATTTTCTCACTATGCCATAGATTCAAATTTTTAAAAAATAATAAGCTCCCTTTTATCGATCATGAAATGAAGAAAAAAATCTCACAACCATTAGAACTATGACCCAGGATAACAAAGACACCCACCCATTTTGGGGACAGTCCTGTCTGAAAGTCCAGATTTGAGATTTACAAATTTGCTATTTTGTATTTAATTTTATCATCAAAACCTAGTTCCAATCCAGGCTGTGCTACAAAATATCTGGCAACCTCGGGCACATCACTTAAGCTCTCTGGTAATGAGGCCACAGGACCTCAGGGTTTCTGATGTTTTTCCAATTCCAAAATTCTGTGTTGGAAAGTACTTTCTCAAGCCAATGACTAAAAGAAGCTTATGTTACACTATTTCACTTTGTTGACAAAGAAGAAACAGATGATACCTAAAAATCATTCTCTGTGCCTTTATTACCACTACACTGCTAAGGAATCTGGAAGTGACAGTGCAGGCAGGTTTTACACAAATGCCTTCTGCCATTCCTTCCCCATCACTGCCACTTTAAAAAATAATAGGCCAGAAAAGATGGGCAACAGCTTCTGCCTAAATTATCAACTTTTTACTTTTGTAATCATTTAAACATATTACAATTTTAAATTATACATTTTTATTTCAAGATTTCACAGATTAAAAGTCTGCACTTTATCAAAGTCAATTTAAAGGCAGTTTTCAACACATATTTCTCACAAAAAAGAAATTAGAAAGAGACAGACAGTAACTAAGATTTGTGTATCTGAATGACCATGAAAACAGGCCTCCTCCTGCAATCCAAGCACAGAGACATTCCCAGAAATCCACAGCAGCATCTCGACGATGAGTTGAAAAAAGACCTAACATCTCATGTCAGAATGCAGCAGCAGGCTCGAAGCTACAGGCAGCAAAATGTTCTTGTAAAGGCAAGATTTAGGTGCTGCCCGCTGCAGCATGTCACAGACACACCGCACGCGTGCAAATGGCTCATGACTCTCCCTCGAAGCAACGATGAACACTGCACACTCTCACTCTTGGAGGAAGTGCTTCCCCTTTATGAGTGAATGAATTCAGGCAATTCTTTACAAAAATGACAAGATTCAAAAGAAATGCTTACTCCAAGGCACCAAGGGTGTAAAGCTTTTCAGAAAATACACAGAAATGAAGAGACTAAAAAAAAGGGAATTAGTTCTCAATGAAGGAATCTATTACTATAACTAGTGTACATAATTGCTTCAGATACATTACAATCAAAATACATATCGAACAGACTGTGCTCTGGGAGGGAATGGCTGACCAAGGAGCATTCCCGCGGGCACTCGGGGGCGCTGGCTGGTACATGCTCACGGGGTTCTTCCTGGAGCCAGAAAAGCTGAGCATCATTTGTGTTTGTAAAATCCTTCTCCAGTCTTCTTGCCAAACTTCTTCTCTGCTACCAGCTTATTCATGGATAGGACGGGCTGAAACAGGGGGTTGTTTGGATCCATTTCATGCCACCCTATTGAGGAGGGAAAAGGGCTTAGGACAGAGTGCAAGTCTGGAGGCACAGTCTGGGGAGGAGGGCCCCTGCGCTGGCACGGTGCCCACTCAGGCCTCCACGGGAGGGGATCAAGGAAGGCTGCGCTGGTCCAGCCACATCTGCCACCTGCCAGTGCTGCTCGAAACCTGGCTCTCTTGCGGCCCTCCTGTTTATCCATTCTCTTCCTGCAAGTCACGACGGCCAAAGGCCCAAGAACACTGACAGAGCCCATTAATTTGCTGGTTGGACTCCTCGGTGGCACAATTAGCTTTCAGAATACATGTTAAAAATCTGAATTCCTATTACTGGTATTTTGTATCCTCATAAAACTCAAAATTTCATACTTCAACTAGAACCCTCCTCATCCTCCCAAATACACACGTATTTTCTGTGAAACTTGGGAGCAGTGAGCTACATTCAACTTCAGTAGTCCAGTTTTAATGATTATTTTTACCCTGCCTTCAAAGCCACTACATTAAAATGAATACATAAATGGCTGTGAATCTTCACTGTAATGGAGGTTATAAAAATCAACTAGAGATAAAATGATACAAGTGTAATAATGTTAATTTCCTGGTTTTGATATTGTTTTACATAACCATTGTGGGAAACTAGCTTTATTTGCAGCTTCTTCTGAAACCACAGTTATTTCAAAATGAAAAGCTAAAAAAAAAAGTTACCCGTTAAGGGACACCGGGCAGCCACACTCTGCCTTCTCCTGCCATCTGTTAGCATGAATTCTTAACCTGGTGAGGCAGGACTTTGGATGGTCTTTGCTAAGACTCCTTATAATTTCTGTTTTAAACAGGCATCACAATTCATATTTTAGAGAAACTCAACTCAATTAAAGACAGACAGTAAAGAATTCCAATTCCTACCATCCATGATGAACTTTGTAGTATCCAGCCCAACATAATCAAGAAGCTCAAATGGGCCCATGGGGTAGCCAGCTCCCAGCTTCATGGCAATGTCAATGTCTTCCTTGGATGCATCGCCTAAGGAAAAAAGGCAGCACTAAGCCATCCTTCCCATAATCTCCCTATCATGGGGTTAGTCCCAGAATTCCTAAAATTTTATATACTTGCACATTCAAAAAATGTCTAGAGTCAGTATTTACAGCTCGTGTAAGATTTTTTTCTCTGAGAGATACATGCCACATAGGTCACAAGATATTCAAAGCTACTGTACCATGTGAGGTGAATTCTAGAGCACTGCTGCCTTATTTGTGGAGCGATAAGGCCTCGGGGCCAGGAAACATTAGCTACTTTCTAATGGACTGGGAATTCCAACTCTGGAATCATTTACTAAAATATTTAAAGCTAGAGCATATTTTTGATTTATGAATGGGCTTTTTTTAAAAAGAAAAGAACTAAGCTCTCTTTTTTTATATGTTGTACACGTATTTTCCTTTTCCAGCTTTCTTGTTTTTACAAGGAATGAGTATTCCTCTGGAATCACATTCACACAAGTCCTTTAGTCAAGATAATTGTTTAAAGAAAAGCCCAAACCTGATTTAGAATTGTCATGCACGTTTTAAAGTGTATAGAGTAGACTAACACAAGGTTCAATATGCTTTTCCCTTGGAATTTTACCCTTAATGTGTTGAACTTGAGCGACAAAAGGCCTTTCCAGAGAACAACCTCTTCCCTTTCTCTGAAATCAGAAACTATTTAGAATTTTGTTCCAAAGCATAAAGAAGCAATCAATCATACCAAAGCTAAATAAAAGGAGAAAAAATGTTAAAATGCTCAGAGAAGATTTCATACCTAAAAATTTCAGATGTTTAGGCACAAGGAGCAAGAACTACTTACATATCTATAAAGACTATATTTTTAAATAGCATATGAAGTACTAAGTAATGCCAAAGGATTTCAAGGCAGTTTAAGGTGATTAAAATGCCACTTGATTATTTTTTATGGGTGAAATTATTGTTACTACATTAATCCAGATTAGTGGCTCCTGAGAAATCATGATTTGAGTATCAGGCCACAAGAAAGCAAAAATAATCATATTAATTAGCCTTATCAGGCAGGCTCATTCATTCCTCAATTCATCATTCAACTTTTATTCATGTCTATTAAGTAGCAGTCAACAGAGACATAGAGTGAGACTATGCACTCAAGTACTCAAGCTACTTATGATGTCATGGAAGGACTCAGATATATAAGCCAAAAATCTCAACATAACAAGTGCTGAAGATTCATGAAAATTTACACACCTCTGTGTGAGCAAAGATAGAGATCTACTCAGGCTGCCACCAAAACCGCCCCGAGGCCTGGGTCCTAAAGGGTGAGGGGACTCTCAAGGGAACAGTGGGCAGGGCAGGGCATCCTGGGCAGAGAAAGCGGCATGTGCAGAGGCAGGAATGAGCAGTAGTGTGTTGCTTAATGATGGGGACATGTCCTGAGAAATATGTCGTGTGCAAACATCAGAGTACACTTACACAGACCTAGATGGTATAGCCTACCACACCTATGGCCACCATCTACAGTCCTCCCATCGCTGACCAAGAGGTCGTTGTGAAGCCCATGAATGCATCTGGGATGCGGCTCCACAGCTCTAGTGTGGATTCTGCTCAGAGGACTGCATTAGACCCTGAGGCTTCTGTGCTGTGAGAGCCCTGGAATGCTGGAAGTGACAGCCTGGCAGGCTCCTCTCGGGGATCAGCATCTGCTGCTCCCTGCTTCCTGTGCCCAGGGCACTCGGCCCCCAAGACATCTTTGGGGCTCAACCTCTTGCTTCCTTCAGGCCTCTGCTCAGGTGTCACCTTATCAGAGAGCCAACCCCTCCTCCCTGAATATAAAATAGCAACTGCCAGGACTCCAGTCCAGGAATAGTCCTGCTATCCCTTGACTATCTTCCCCACAATTACTAGCCACAACCTAGCATGTTATCTACAGGTTCAATCAGTATGGTCCTAACTTACCTAAAGCCATTTAATCATATCTGTATTCAAGGACAGGATAATGAGCCCTAAAGGCAAGACTATAATTCCAGATTTAGAGACACACTTGAGGACTATTTTATTTCAAAAAAATAATATGAAGATACAGCACATAGCAGAAAAAAATCTAAACAGTTCCACACATACCAGAGATTGGTGTGCCAAGTGAGAGGTAAATGTGGAATCATGTTTTAGACCAATAATCTCTAATCTTCTTTAGAGTCAAGTACTTCTCTGAGAATTTGACATCCTCTCTATAAAAAATGCACACACACACCAAATTTTGCAGTAGCTTTAGGAGGTTCATGGTACACCCCCCCCCACCCACATACACACAGTTAAAAGCCCCTAACTCTGGACAAGACATCAAAGAAAATAGTCCTCAGCGAACTCCCAGATCTGCACGGCTGGGGCCCTGGGACCTGCCCCAGTATGTTTCTTTTGCCAGCTCACTGGCACCACCTGCCAGCCACTCTCAGCATTAACAGCAGAGGCTCCCAGCAACAAGGAACAGAGACGCGCAGCCAGCATTCCTTTACTCACCAACAGCCACCTAAATGCCAATACTATGCAAACACTTGGGGGTAGGAAGATGAGGAGGACCAGATACTGCCCCAGCACACAGCACAGTAAGGGAAGAGACACGTGCCATGCAAGTGACCCAAGGGAGAGCCAAAGCACAGAGTTACAGTCAGAGATAAGGTCCAGGATGGAGCACTGAGGACACTCAGGTGGGGCCTCGTGAGACAAGTGGGAGTGAGGTATGTGGTGAGGACAGCAGGGGCAGAAGGTGAGGATAAAGAAGGGTCTCTGACCAGAACTTGCACCTGCTAGGTTCCCACAGAGCCATTAGGCATGTCTTGAGGCAGGGGTGACAGTGTGAGCAGGATGTCATACAGTGACTGGGGGACAGGCTCACGACACTTCCAGGGATGCCACCAGCACAGCCCTCCTGAGAAGAGCTAACCATGTGGCCCCCACCACCCTGCCAGAGCTGACCAACCAGAGTGGGGGCCTGACAGGGGCAGAAGTGGGGGCCTGAAAGGGGCAGAAGTCTAGTGGAGCACCAGCCTGTCCAGCCTGTGTCCCTCTGAGGAGGAGAGAAAAAGAAAGAGTGAGGACAGAGCCAAAGAACGCTGAGAAAAAAGCCCGACACAGAAGCCACGAGGCGCAGTCAGACAGCAGAGGTAAGAGAGGTCAATGGGCCTCTACCAGATCCCGTGGGGAGTCAGCAAGAGGTGCTGGCTGAGATGATTCTCTGCTCTAATATTCCACATATCCTTTGATGAGCCTCCACCACTCAAAGCAGCATTTGCCAACTATTGTGCTCAGAGCACCCAAGCCCCAGGTCTATCAATGGTGTGATACAGAAAAGTTCTCCCCAAAGGAGTTCAGCAACAAAGCCACAGCATGTCTGCAGCAGATCCGCTCTGCTGCTGGGTCCTGGGCAGATACAGCGTGCAGCATCTCCTCCATTTCCTTGGCAACATGACTTTCCCAGCAAGCCCAGAGGAGGGGACCTTTGCTGCCTGAAGGAGCCCACTAAGGTAGCCTAACTGGAATAGGGTGAGCTGGGATTAAAAGGTGGAACAACCACAAGAGGGAGGAATCAAAAGCAGTGAGCACACGTGGCAGACAAGAGGGAGCATCCAGATGATTCAAAGTGGGAATGCTGCAGCTTAGCCAGCAGCTCAGAGCAGCCAGTGGAGACGGGGTGGCGGCCGTGCATCTACACACTCCCCTGTGCTGGCTGAAAAAGGAGGGAGCAGCGAGGCAGCAGAAAAGACCTGGTAAGATGCCTGGGGTGTGACATAAGTCCAGACAGCAGTGTGCATTGCTGAGAACCAGCACCCACCCAGACATGACACCCAGCTCCTTCGGAAGCAGACGCTCTGGCTCACAGGCCCCAAGAAGGCTGTGGAGAAAGAGGCAAAGGACCAGCAATGACAGGCTATCTAGAGCAGCACCAGAGCAAACTAAGAGCACATCCCCCATGGGGTCAGATCCCGCCCTTATGGTCTCAACTGACAGGAGGCCAGTGATGGGAAGGGTCAAAGGGCAGCCACCCATTCAGAAACAGACCACTGCTGGTGGGGAAGCAGAAGACCAGAAAATGGCTCTCACACTACCATCAGATGCTTGGTACACTTGAGAATGTATCAAAGGGCCAGTGTGTTTCAGTGAGAAAAGCACCGTTAAGGGGTGGCTCACCTACATGCTACATTCTAAACATTACATTTTACTTAAAAGAAAACACACATGACTGCCTTTCAACGTAGGGCAAAATGCTTCACGCTTTCTTTGAGCTGTAATTAGGCATATTTGTTGATATATAAACACAGAAGTGTTGGTTTGATCTTGGAGCAAAAACGCAGCAATCACTTCCATAAACCACAGAGAAAAGTTTTAATATTTAAAGAAGGTTTTGAGGGAGCAAATGTGCTTTCATCTCTCTGGAAGAGCTGGTGTAAATGTTCTGTTTCAAAAATGACATTCTCAGGAGCAAGCATTTGTGAATGAAGTAATTGAAAACAATTACACTTGCTTTTCACCCAGTCCTATTACGGCTCATTTGCCTTTGAAGCAGACATGATAGTTGCCTTTCCAGAAACAGGGGAGGGAAAGTGGGCAGGAGGATGCACATCCCTGGACCATGTCCCGAGTCCTATATTTCCACAGCAGGGAAGATCATTCTTTGTCAATCAAGTATTGAGGGAAAATTTTAGACCATTCTTTAGGTTAAAAAAATGCATTATAACATCACTCAGTAAAGATGAACATAGAGCTGCTAGAAACTGTCCTCATCACATATCTGGCTTATCGCTTATTTCTCCTCACCCCTCATACTGTGGCAGTTTCAGAATCTTACGGAACTTTAAAGATCCCCTAACCTAGTGATTTTTACATTATTATCATTTTTTAAGGCAGTAAACCTTTTAACCAGAAGCAGATATCCAGGATATAAATCTGGGTTGGCTGTGCAATTGCTCTGGCTGGGACTGCAGTGGGGAGGGGGAGGGGGGGCGGGTGTCCCAGAGCACTTCTCAGAGGCCTCACAGGGAATCCGGGGGCTCTGGGAACCCAGTGACAAATGTGTCAGGGCCCAGGGTGTAGCTGAGCTCACCAACTAGAAAACCTCTGCTCTGCATGGCCAGCCCTTCCTACAGACACTGCGTGAGAACTGCAGACAGCGACAGTCGAAGCTCGGACCTCTGCCCAGACTGGGTCAGGAAACATACCTCGCTCATGCAGCCTGACTGCTTCCATAAGGTATGGCACCAGGAGACGGTTCACAACAAACCCGGGAGTGTCCTGTTTTAGGAGGAGAAAAAGAAAAGACAAGTAAATTTTCATTAAACTTGATCTTTTCTGAGGTCACCAGATTGTCCCTTCTTACCATGGACTATGTTTTTTAATCAAGCTATACATTTTCAAAATTTGTTTTTAAGTACTAGCACAGCCTTATTTCTATCTCATGACAATTTATGCAACAATCATAGTACTTAAAAAACAGAGGGGTCACTAGGAAGAGCACAACTTTGGGGGCAGGCTGATCTGGACTCTATTTCTAATACTCTCTTCCTGCCATTCTGAAACTGTTTTATCACCTGTGAATTGGGGGTAATAATTTCTCCCTCACAGTTGTTGTGAAGATAAACAGACAACGTGTAAGATGCTGTGCATATGGCCCTACTCTCAAATGGTGGCCTCTTTACTCTTCTCTCCCACTTCCCTTTCAGGAATCTAGAAAAAGTAACACTTCATCCTGGACAATCCTCAAAGGAGTACCACCTTCCAGGCTCCCTGGAGCCATTCTTGGGCTAGTCAGTATCTTCTCACATTCCAGCACACAGGTGCCAGGAAAATGAGCTGATCACTGGCCTTTCATGGCACACCACCTAAGAACCTCTGCCCTGGGTGACTCCATGTATGCACACCCTTTTCATCGATTTCCCTCTTCAGTAAAATACTTCATCCCTCCAGGAGGACCAGTGCGGGATTTGGATTTTATCTACTGATCTCTTTTGGTGACTTCTGGAGAAGACCAGGTTTGTAAATTTTTGGTGGTATTTATGTGAAGTTGATTGTCAAAAGGCTGTGATCTTCCAGAGGGCAGAAATCTACCCTGGCCTGGGTACACACTAGGCACTCCATTAACATCTGAATTAAAGATGACCAGGTTCCAGCATTACTCACAGATCTAACCCAATGCATGCTGTGCAAACTGGACAGTAAAGCAATAGGATTTGTACCTCCTTTAATCTTGGACAAGCTGAAACCGACTGCTACTTCTATCACCACAGGAATAGAGAGATGCACAAACAACTTTTATCAATGTAAATGTGACAATATTAATGAAGCAATGTTAATTTTATAACTCAGGCAACAATATGCTTTTCAACTTCAAAAGGTTTATTGTAGAAACTCAGGATAGGATACCTGAGAACATAAAGAAAGCAGCAGGGAAAAATACTTGTTCTAATTATAATAGTTAATATCTTTTACAGAAAGAGCTCATACAGTTCAATAAGGAAAAAGCACTAAAACTCCCAAAATATTTAAACTCACTAGTAATTAAAGAAATATACATTAGAATAAAATAGCATTTTTGCTATTGCAATTATCAAGGTTTTTTCCCCATTATTATAATATTCGACACCACTGAAGATGCAGAGAGATAGGTATTCTCAAAATATTGGTGGAATATAAAAAGACACAGTCCTTTAACAAAGCAATTTAGTTGTATATAATTGTATCCCTTACATTTTTCAGACTTTTATTTATTTAATAAACATATTTATTTATTATACTTATTATGTGTCAAGCACTATAGTAAGTCCTTACAAATATTAATTCATTCATTCCTCATAATAACCCCTTGAGATAGGTACTATTATTATCCCTATGTGAGGCATGAGGACGCTGAGGCACAGAGGGGTTAAGTAACTTACCCAAGGTTATACAGCTAGTAAGTGCCAGAGCCAGGTTTTGAATCCAGTCAGGCAGGTTCCAGAGTCCAGACCCTTAGCCTTTATACCATGCTCTTCCCATAAAGTCTCACTATGAAGACATATTCTAGGCACATTAATGTCATTCCACTGCGTCTGGTATTGGTAAACTATGATATTATAGGCCAAATCCAGCCCACAGCCTGTTTTTGTAAATAAAGTGTTACTGGAGCACAGCCGTACTCACACCCGCATGTATTGTCTATGGCTGCTTTCACGTTACAAGAGCAAAAGTGAGTGGTTGCAACAGAGCCATATGGCCTAAAATACTATCTGGCCCTGTACAGAAAAGTTTGCTTTCCCATGTTTTATGCAGTTATCATATATTGTGTGGATGCCTCATCATGAGCTTGAATAACTGACCCAGAAAGATCCCCAGATAGCCCTAAGATAGCACACAGAGGAAGAGTTCTGGGATGACCTAACAAGAATAGTTTCATAGGACCAAAGAGTTGGCACTGGCAGCTGCAATGGCCACTCTGAATGAATCATCACACTCAATGAATTATGCTGCTGAAGATAACCACTGGCTTTTTCCTGCACTCCTGTTGCCATATCTAACTTCTGATGTGCCTTGCACTGATGTTCTTTCTAACACGATTACTACTTCTTTCTCCTAACAAACCATAAATGGGTAAGTGCAACCATAACATCCAGATATTAATTTGATTAATCTGATTTTTTAAAACCCAGATGATTTGAAACCATAGAAGTAAATAAACAAAAAATAGGTGTTAAAAAACAAGACTCCCTAATAACACTGCACTCCTGGGCTCGGGGGAACAGGACCTACAAGTGTGCTCTCTTTGGCTACTAGGGTCCACCTCAACGGATGGCTTATTCAGATGATTCATGAACAAGGGGGTTAATTCAATGCTGTGAGTTCAAACTTAAGAACACTGTAGAAAGCAAAGGTATGCCATGAGAAGAATAATAATGACAGAACAGTCAAAAAAGCAGATGACTTATTTATAAAACATTGTAATTGTGTGGCATTTCGTGACACAATTACCCTTTTAGAAAAACTGCAAAACCATGCGGAAATACAGTCCCTGAGTTTGGGGGGAATTATAGAGAAACTAAAGCAAATAGAGAAACTGGAGGTAATCAAAATGAAGTAGGTTATCATTTCAGCAACTGGGATCATTTTACACATAACTGGGTAGCTTAAGAAAGGGAAAAAAAGCTAGAGGTGAAGCATGCTTTCCATTCAACCATGCTTCTTATCGGAAAAAAAAAAGCCACAAAACAAAAACACAATGAACATTCTACTTAGAAACAGCTTCATTAATGCTACTTTGTGCAGGTTGATCTCTTCCTGTCTCATCATTTCCCTACCCATCTGTAGTGTTCTTTCTAAAAGTAGAGCCCCAGTTTTCTTTTAGGGATATATGTGTATACCAGGATGCACCTGACGCACAGGGTTCTGACTCCAGTGGCCCAAAAGAAGTGAAAAGCTGATGGGGCAACAAAAATTGCTTATAAAAACATAGCCATTCATCAACAGATAAAAGCCAGGACCCACAGAGAAGTCCCAAGTCTTCTATTCAGCTGAATCCCTGGGTTCCATTCAGAACTCAGACTATCTATGGCTTAGGCATGGCTTAGGAGTCCAGCTTCTCTACCTGCTCTTTACAGCATGTGAACAGGCCTGCAATAAATACCACCCCACCTCTTACATTAGTCTATTAGAAGAATTCTACCAAGAAAAAGTCAGGCTCTAAGGAAAATCACCTCCTATCCGAGCTACCCATACTCTACCTTGCAAGAAACAGGATGCTTTCCCAGGGTTTTGCTAAAGTCTAACAGAGATTCAAATGTCTTCTGGCTGGTCATTGGTGTTTTAATGACCTGAAAATGCAAAACAGAGGATTATGACTGGAGAGCTAGCAAATAACTTTAATAGAATGGTTTAAGGAAACATCGATCAAAAAGGTGCATACTGGTGGTGAAAATAATTTTAGTTTCAGCACAGAAGTAGAGAGCCCAAGCTAGAAACAAAATATTTTCCAGAATGTCCATTTTAAGACAATGGAGTACTGCAGAATATACAAAATCAAGACTTAAAACACATGTGTGTGTGCATGCAGGGTAGTTTTACAGGTTTTGTTATTGAGACAGACCTGGGTTCAATTCCAATTGAACCAGTTATTGGCTGTGTGACCCTGGACATGTTTCTTGAAATTGAAATGGCACTAGAATCACTCTATCCACCTCACAGAGTTGAGGTGAGAATGCAATTAGACTGGGGGTAAAACACTAAGTGCAGCTCTGAGGAAGACTGAAGTGCTTAGCAAATACTGGCTTTTGTTATTGTTTTACTTGAGGTTGGTAACTGGAAGTCTAGGAGAGTATGATGATTGCCATCAAAGTTCTCTGCACGGAACCCCATGTTCTACCATAAATGAAGAGAAGGAGTCCCAGGAAGATGGAGTGATGTGCACAAGCCACAGGTCTCTCAAACTCCTATGTGAGTACTCCTGTTACTCCACTCTCTCCCACACAGATGCCCCAGAAGCCAATGGCCCCCTCCGCTTCAGAACAGATTCATCCTGCAGAGGCTCTGATTTACAGCCAACAGGGCCCACGGCCAGGGCTTGCTACCTGTTCCTTCCCTGAGGTGCATGCAAGGGTACCACTGCTACCCCACTGGCATCTATAAGGATGGCACCAAGCATAATGCCTGGCACAGTCAGCCCTCAGCAAACATTAAGACAGTTCACCTGTCAGGAATTGGAGCTTGGTAAATGCAGAGACCCAGGTGAATTTAAACTTTATATATACATAAAATTTAAGTGCCAGTAAAGACCTTCAACCAAAGTCAAAGCGAACAGGCTTGGCTTCTACATCAGACCCTTTATGTGAGCTTAGGCAAGTGCCTCACTGTTCTTGTACGAAATGGGGATCATAATTGGCATGTCCTGCTCCATAAGAGGGCCGTCTGGCTTAATGAGCTAGTGTGTGTGCAGGAATGAAAGGTGCTATATAAGCGAAGGCTAGTACTATCTCTCATGTTTTAATGTGATCACAGCCTGGGGTGTGCTGGTATGTTATGACATTAAGGGAAGTGAATGAGTGAAAACAGAAAAAAACACCATGAGGATGGGAGATGAGGAGCGGGACGAGATGGACCAGAAACCACCCTGCAGATATCACGAATCAAACAGCAATCCTAGCGCTGTTCAAAGGAGGTCTAAAAAGGTCTCCATTAGAACCACATAGATGGAGCTAGGAAAAAAGCTACTAATTATGGACTTTTAAACATAAGTTGTTGGTTTAAAGGATTCAATAGTAAAGGTCTTTTGTTGTTTGTTTAAACAGGAGGGATGCATGTTTATTCACTCATTTAGCAAACAGCAATGTGCTACAGACGTTCTGCTTATAATTCCAACAGAGTCTGAAATATATATACATGTATGTGTGTATATACACACATTTATGTACGTATGTATGTTTGTACTTAAATGAGTCCAGTCCCAAGTAAATGAGAGGAATCACTCAGCTTATTATTTAATTCATTTTGGCGTTCATGACCAGAAACACAAAAGCAAGAGCTAAAGTTAAAGAATAAAAATTGAATAGAGAAGAGCGCTCTCACAAAATAGTTTCTAGAAAATGGTAACATTCACTAGGCATTAGAAGTTAACAAATAACATACTACATTTCCAAAGACAAAGGCAGACTATATCAGATAAATGCAGTTGAAAACATTATTAGAGTTTAAAGTAAATCTACAGAATGTCTTTATCTCCAAAACACATGTGTACATGACATAGTAACTAAGGAAATTAATCAATCCCTAAGTACTGAAATGTTGAAAATTCCATTCCACTTCTTTGCTCTTTTCTGCATAAAAATAAATGCTGTGTCTTCTGTTCTCCACGCCCCTCCCCTTCATTCCTGAACTTCTTCAAAAACAGCCTTAGGGAATGGGAGAAAATTAGAAGAAGCTGAGAAGCTATCTTTGTAGGACAGATAATTTCCTATTGCAAGATGGGTCAAAGTTGTCACCTGAGAGAAAACTTAAGAAAATGTAGTCATTGTTATGCCTTACTAAAAATGCTTATGCTGGGGTGGGGGTGGCACTGGGGAAATAAAGGAGGGAAAGGGGGTTGGAGGAGAAGGCAGCAGTATGGAAAACGACCCTGATAAACACTCCCAGACAGAGGCCACGGCCAGTCTCTGGAGGTTTGCCTGGCTCCACATCTCCCACATGAGCCGCGTCCCCCACACTTTGCATGGCAATAACTCCTCAGCCTCAGAACAAATGCTACTTTAATGGTGGTTGCTCCTCAGACCCTGTAATTAGCCCCCTGTAAAAGGCAAGTGGCCACATTTCAGGTGCAAGCCATCTATTGTGACGCCATCTCCCTCACACCCAAGTCTCGGAGCAAGCGAGCAAGCAGAAGCAGCTCCGACAGGAACACTGGGGGCAGCTCTCCCTGGCCTTTCCCTCTACCTTCTGGGTTTGTGGTCAGGAAGTTCAAGGCTATCAGAAGATCCTTTTAATAGCTCTGAGCACCACACACAAGAGATGTGCCTCATCTGGGGACAATACTAAGGCACTGTTACTTGGAGACAGAAGTCACCCCAGGAATGGTGGACAAGGCAGTATAGTGAGCCTAAGAATTTCCTTTCACAGCACAGAGCAAACTGACCTCAATGAGAGAACATGAACATGTGCAGGTCTCCCTCTGTGGTGTCATCAAGCCAGTGGCCTTTAGTGCTGCCCTCCCAGTCTGATGCCTCTCTGAGCACGACCCATCAACTCTGGCACAAATAAGTAAATTACATGCCACAAAGTCAACAGCCTTCCTGGACATCACTGGTCAAAACCAGAGCTGCGAAGAAACAAAGTACACAGGCCTTCCTAGATATTAGGTATTTTTTCTTCCTTTGCCTCTGAAAAGGACAGACTGTGGCAAGTGAAACAAGCAAAGGGGCAACCTTCCACCCGCCCGTTAAAATCAATCCCTGGTTGTAGGGCAGGTGCACCTCAGAAAAGCAGCACTGAGAGCACTGGCAGAGCAAGCAGACATATATACACACACACACCCACCGACCTCCACAAGTTTCATCACGGGCACGGGGTTGAAGAAATGGAGGCCAGCAAACCGGTCTTGTCTGGTGGTGGCATTGGCCATGCTTGTGATCTGCAAAGAGGAAGTGTTGCTGGCAAAGATTGTATGTCTGCAGAGATAAAAATGGTGGCATATCAGAGTGGTCTCATCTTTGGAAACGGTCAGCACTGCTCTCAGGTGCAATGCACAAGGTGACTGCTCACCGCCAGATCTGCTTTCCTGACCCACCTGCTGAGGAAGTCAGGGAAAAGAAACATCTTCATTCAAGAGGCTGAAATCAAGTGACCTCAGTTTTACTTAAATTTGAAATTTTAAAGTAAGTAAATTTCCTGTTCCAAAGGCATATTTAATCTTCACCAATCTTTCCTTAATTTTCAGGAAAGTCAGGTGCCAAAGGCATGACACAAATCTTTAAACAAGGACAGGCAAGACTTCTAGGCTTTCCTATAGCGCCACCTTGTGATGCCGGATGCTACCGTCAACGATAGGGCCTGCTCACAGGGAGTGGGCCCTTCCTGAGCAGATTCAGAGGTGCCTGCTTACCTAAAAGGTAATACTACAATCTGCCTAAAATCA
The DNA here is from genome assembly GCF_027409185.1 of Cynocephalus volans. Taxonomy (NCBI): domain Eukaryota; kingdom Metazoa; phylum Chordata; class Mammalia; order Dermoptera; family Cynocephalidae; genus Cynocephalus; species Cynocephalus volans. The sequence goes on along the minus strand of NC_084468.1, from coordinate 94,251,959 downwards.
GGGGTGGGTGGGAAGAGACAAAGAGAGCAAGGGAGAAGAAACCAGTAATTTGGAGAGGAGGGAAGAGTATGGAGAAAGGCGAGGCCAGAATGGGTCGGTGGCTGGAGCTTCCCTTTCAAGGCACTAGCACAGCCTGCCTTTCTCAAACAACTTCCAAGTTAGGCAATTTAAGGCCTTTTGTTTTTTAAATGACATATTTTGAAGGTTTTAAAATTTTAGTTTTCAAAGTTTCTTGCTTTATTGGTCAGTGGCGAAAAATAACATAAACTATCCCCCATTACAGAAGGTAATGAAAAAAGTTCCTGTGCCAATAACAGTGCGTGTGGCTGACAGAAGAGCTGTTTAGCCACACACCCTGAACCTCAATGGCAGTAGAAACGGCCTGGACCCACAGCTGTGCTAGCCGTGGCTCACACTTCCCTTAAGAAAAGAAAGGGTTATTTTAAAGATTAGCATCACACTTATAATGTGGTACACCAGAAACTCAGGCATGTTTGCTAAACCTTGAAGTAACATCAGAGCCCAACCCCAGGCATCTCCAGTCCAGGGCACTCCTGGAACATTTTAACAGAAGGAGGAAAATGTGTCCCCAGTGGACCTCTGCCTCTACCTGTCCCAGTCAGGTCAGGCTGGTTCTGTTCCTATCAGGTCTCATACTGCTTTCTTTCAAACACACACAAGGTGTGTACATACTGAACACACAGGATCATCTTATCTTCCACAAAGAAATACACGTTCACATTTTCCTGGAAACGCCTGATCTTGTGGACCATCTTTTGTTTTTCTCTTTCTGACACTCAGGTACCAAAAAACTGCTTTTCTCTTAAATGCACCAGAATAAAATCGACAGCACAAGTCTGATGATCATTAGTGATGTACCCAGACCCCCAGGGTCTAGTATCCAGAAGACAAGAGGGGGTGGTGGGGACAGCAAAGGATCAGGATCACAGGATCCCTGCTTTGTCAAAAGAGAAAGCCAGGACTCAGCTCCTATGGAGGAGCTTTGGTCAAGCTTTTCATTTGTGCTTCTTATAAAAGGGTACTTCAGAAGGTTCATGGAAAAACAATTAAAAGATAATACGAATCTTTCCATGAACTTTCTGAAGACCCCTCCTATTGCTGCTAGAGTAGTTGTATTCTTTTCCAGAATGCAATTGTTAAATCGGCGCTTCCAACGGGAACTTTATCACTTGAACATATTGTCTTCTCCCATTATAGGGTCTAACTGTAAAACTTAGCAGTAAAGGATATCTCAATTAAGCTGCTTTTAAAAAAAACTTAGCAGGCATTCAATAATGGTGCTGATCTAAAATGAAAACAAAGAGTACAGAGAAGGATGACTGAAGGCCAGAAGCAAAGTCACATCTTCGGGCATGCCTGCCATAGTCACACACTTTCCTTTCACATGTCACATCTGTTTTACATAAACTCAGGTGAACAGCCTAGTATAGTGCCTGGCACTCAGGAAATGTGAGTGAATTAAGTTAGTTTCCAAAAAAACTCTGTGGAATAGGTACCACCTCTATTTTACGGATAGGGAAACCAGTTTTAGACTAGTCTTAGATTGGTACTAGACTAGTTAGAGTAGTTAGACAGTTAGAACTGGGATGGTCTTGGAAATTACTTACCCCAGGCCCCTCAACTCACATTACAAATGATAAAACTGAGGACCTTTCCAAGGTCACAGAGTGAAGTGGTGGATGGCTGGCACTGGACTAAGCCTCCTGACTCCCCCACAACAGTCCTTCTGTTACCCACACTGACACTGGAGGGCAGTCAGGCTTTTCACTGTCACTAGGAAAAGCCGACCTTTCAATGAAGACCAAACTGCTTGACAAAACTCCCTTTCCTGGGTTGAGTGTTTTATTATCTTAGAGGGCTCCCCACTGACTTGGAAGCCAACACCGGTACCAAAAGTGTCTTCTGTTTAGTCAGATGTTTCTGCAGCCGCTAAATGCCAGTGTGAAACACGCGAGCACACTGATCAGCAAAGTGACTTAGAGATGGCAGAAAGGTCTCCTCTCTGTCAGGGGCAGGGACTCTCAGGCCACCATGCCACAAAGCTCTGGGGCTGACATTCCAATAGTTGCTATGTGAGAGTCTCTCTTTAGACTCAGTTCACTGGTGGCTCCCTGAGAATTACTTATGTCATATAATCTTATTCTGCTTTTCAGTTCCAACCAGGAAGGGTGAAGTGTGGCCAAGCAAGCCACAAGGGGAGCATGAATCGATCAGTCAGGTGTCAAGAGTCAAACACAGTCGAAGTCTCTGGACTGTGAGGTGAGCTTGAGCATCATGTGTGCACAAGCTTGTTAACACTGCACACAGCCCCAATCCCTGGACAGCCCTAGGTCTGGCTCTCCTCTGTCACCCTTTGCCAGGAAGCCTGGTAAGAATTCAGTGACCCTTTAAGGTTCCCAAAAGTGTTTCAACTGAACCCAGGTAGAGTCCTGGGGAACTTTGTATAGACAATCACATCATTGTGTTTGCTCCACCCAAAAAAGGGGAAACATGAAACTGCTCTGAGGTTCATCAACAGACATTTAAAAACATGCCCAAACCTACTCTGTTCTCAGGCATGGGAGGACCCAAGACCCAAATGCTGCAAGAAACATACCAGCCTGTCCCTAGATGGACCCCTCAATTTTACCATCAGTAATTTCACCCTCATTTAGAGACAAGGATCAGATCAGGGCTGCCCAAGCCTCAGGAAGAAAACTGGGAGTGGGAGAATGGAGAACAAAGGAAACAGTACTGGCTCTCCCGGAACAGCTGTGGGGTAGTAGAAAGAGAGGTGGACTTGGTGTCAGAAAATTCCTTCCTGGGGGAAGGCAATAAGCAAGAAGGAAAGCACTAGTCCCTGGGAGTGAGCCCTCAGAACCTGACAAGAACGTCCAGGGGCTACGTACTCAGGAGCAAACTTGTCCAGCCTTTTGAAGAGCTCGTTCTTCACCTCCAGATTCTCTACGATGGCCTCCACTACCAGGTCTGCGCTGTGGACTACGGCCACGGCATCTGTGCTCATCGACATGCTGCTCAGGGTCTTCTCCACAAACTCATCACCAGCCTAATGCAGAGGGAGGAAGGAAGAGAGCATTTGCTGGGCTCATGAGAACATGGTGTGTCATTTGCTGCTAAGGCAGAAGGCAAGAAGAGGGTGAGGAGAGGTCAACATACTCACACTCAACTTGAATGCATCCTATAATTCTGAGAAATAAATTCCCTGCATTTCTGCTTAGGGATGATGACATCTCCATGTACTTCCAGACACCGGGGCAAGAGTCTACCTGCAGACAATCCCAACTGCTGAACGACTATCACTGTCCTCTGTCAGTCATGATCTTTCAAATTCTTAGCCAGTTCTGCTCTAGTTACTACACTGTTCAAAGCAACTGTACTGGCCCACTATTTCTGTTCTCAGTGTCCATGAAGCCTGTAATTTGTCCTTCCAGAAAAGGGTAAAAGACTAGCTCAGCACCATCCATTAGTCTTAGAGGTGGTGCTGACTGTTCTCTCTAAAAGGAGGCAGAGAATAGCTGAGTAAGGGCATCAAAATAGTCTTAATCAAAAATGGTATCCAAAACCATCATGGAATAAACAGCTAGATCTGAGCTGTTCAACAGAAATATAATGTGCAATGATGGGGGATTTTAAATTTCCTATCAGCCACACTAAAAAAGTGAAAAGACAGGTGAAATTAATTTTATTTAACCCCCTACATCTGAGAGACTACCATTTCAACACCAAAAAAAAAAAAAAGGAGAGATTTTTAAGTCTTTAAAATCTGGTATTTATTTTACATTAGAGCACACCTCTATTTGTAGAGGCCACATTTCAAGTACTCAATAGCCACTTGAGGCTAGTAGCTACTGTACAGATTAGCACAGAGGTAGATAAATACATACGTCAACCAGGCTAGTTGAAACTGACATTTCCCTCATCCAGTGGTGTCTCCAGCAGAGAGAAACATTAGGAGACTCCTCAGGAGCTGCTAGTCAGGAGCTGAGCAGCTTGAGCACCATCTTTTGCCCTCAGAGCATGACCCAGAGCCTCAGCCCAAAGGGACAATCAGCCAGAAGTTTACACCGTGAATAAGAGGAAAAATCAGGCTATCTGGTTCAGACTCATTCTGTCCTTGACTTTAACCCTCAGCCCAGGGCTCTTATAATCCCATCTGCCTTGACTCTCATCATAATACCCCCCTTATGATTAAGATGAGGGACAGATGCAGGAGATCTTAATCGGCCTGTGATTTTATTCTTTGGATTTCATCAAGAAGAGGGTAAAATTATCTCCATTCTCAACCCTCTGGTTTTTAAAGGAGATCAGACGTTAGGAAAAATGCAAAACAAAACCACAATGATACACTATTTTATACTTCAGATGACTACAATTACAAAAAAAAAAAGGAAAACAAGAATTAGCCAGGATATAAAGAAATCGGAACCTTTATGCATTGCTGGTGGGAATGTAAACTGGTGCAGTCACTATGGAAAACAGTTTGGTGGTTCCTCAAAAAGCTATAATAAACATAAGGTTATCGTACAACCCAGCAATTCCACTTCTAGGTATACACCTGAAAAAATCGAAAATAGGGACGCGAACCAATAGTATACCAATGTTCACTGCAGCATTATTCATAACAGCCAAAAGGTGAAAACTGAATTCCATCAACAAATGAATGGATAAACAAAATGTGGTATACTCATACAATGGAATATTATTCAGCCATAAAAAGGAGTAAGTTGTGATACGTGCTACAACATGGATGAACCTTGAAAATCTTATGCTAAGTGAAAAAAGCCAGAACAAAAGTAACAAATATTTTATAATTCCACCTTTATGATGTATTACAATAGGCAAATTCCAAGAGACAGAAAGTGGATAAGAGGTTACCAGGGCTGGAGGAAAAAGGGAATGGAGAATAACTGCTTAATGGATACAGAGTTTCTGTTTGGAAAGACTGAACAGTTTTAGAAATGGGATAGTCTGATAACTGCACAACAGTGTAAATGTAATTAATGCCACCAAGTTGTATACTTAAAAATGGTTAAAATGGCAAATTTTATGTTGTATGTGTATATTTTATCACAATAAAAAATGTAAAAAGGCAACTAGACACACCATTGCGGTTACCTCAGGTAAAAAACAACAAAAAATACCCTATTTCTGTTCTTCTCTGCAGGCACGTGGAGAGAAATTCAATCCAAACCCCAAGAAATCAATCTTAAGCAACTTTAACAAGGTGACAAAGATAAATAAAAATTCACTTGGGTGATTTGTGCAGTATTTCTAATTAAATGCAAACTCCTAAGGAAAAGCGCACTGGAACAGCAGCATGGTCCAAAGAGAAAGAGTCAGTAAGCCAGAGTTCCCAAGTTCTCTTATCTCTTCTGCTCCTGGAAAATGAGAATGAGTCACCCTATATTTTCCTCTCTAGTTATCCAAATAGACATAACATATTATCTAAGCAATCAACAGTTTCTATCTAACTACAATGTTTATTATATCATTCTCTTTTTAACTTCCAAGTACAAAAATTATCTATTTCTCCCTCTTCCATCCTTTTAGCATAACAGGTATTCTTCAATTCCAAATTCTCAGTGTATTTCTAAATTGAGTTCACCATTTGCAGAAACTTTCTCTTCAACCTCAAACCCTACCCAACAATACGGTCATTTACTTTTTCTGTTTTCTAATCACTCTCCCTGAATATTTAGTGGTTGTTATTATATTGGTCTAAAGCGATAGAAAAATAAGTTTTACACAAATGAACGAAAGAAAGAAAGAAAGAACCCAGAAATTTGAAGTTGCCAGAGGACTGGTCTTAAGGACATTGATAAAAAGAAATTAATTACCTTAGGGTTTTCCACAAACTTCTTCTTTGCCACTTTCCTAAGGCTTTCCTCGATTCCCTTTTTGGATTTTGCCAGGATATCCTCTGTCTGGTCTACCAGCACTACTGTGTGGCCCGTTGATGCAGCAACCTAGAGTAAGAAAAAAACAATTTTTTAAAAGAAAGAAAACATAAAAGTTAAAAAAAAGTAGAGTTTTATATTCCACATGAATTCTACCACAATTCCATTAAGAATATGAATAACCATAACAATAAGCCAACATTTACTAAACATACACTTCTTTCCAGGCACTGTTCTAAACCCTCTAAGTGGAATACAACAAATTCTCAAAACAACTTTATAAGGAGCATCCCCACGGTCACACGACAGGTAGACCACAGATCTGGGATCTCAGTCAAAGTTCTGAAGGCCAGACTATAAACCCCTTCCCTGTACTGACTCTAGCACTGTGCTGTCCAATATGGGAGCCACTGGCCACATGTGGACACTTAAATTAATTGAAATTAAGTAAAATTAAAGTATCAGTTCCTCAGTCTCACTAGCCATATTTCAAGTGCTCAATAGTGCATTCACGCAGCACCAACTCCCCAGCCACCCTGCCTGTTTCCTTAGAGCTGGACCACCCCACACAGCTCAATCCCTTGGCCCTTCTCTTTTGCAGTCCTTAAATCAGCAATAGGTAAGACTTTAAACTCTAATAGTGGTGGCAGAAAGACTCCTGCCTCCAAGGGCTATTTAGTGACAAGACTCTCATGAAAGTGAAGCCTTTGGCAATCATCCAATTTAGGATGGGCAATTCCCTCCCTTCACCATGCCATCCCAGCTGACAGAAGAATCCTGAAGTACAGGGTATGTTCAATGAAGCTGCTCCAACTTCACATACAGCCAGCTTTAGCCACAGTCAGTGACAAGCAATCCCTGTTTCATCAGTTTGCCAAAAGCTTCAGCAAGGACCATGGAGTAGGTAGTGTAGCTAAAAATAGGCCATCGGATCACCTTACAGGCAAATATAAGTAAACTGATTCAAGCCAGAAGAGGACACATGTGACCTAACACAAACATAAATGATGCAAGAGATGCTACTCAGAATCTGAGAAGCCCCCTGTAGAAGCACTGTTTTGGAACCTCTGTGGCACCAACAGTGTGTGGGAGAAGGGCAGGTGAGCTGGAATGAACCTGTCCAGAAAAGAAGGAGATGACAGTAAAATAGTCCTGAACCACTGTCATGATGTGAGATTTTTGAAGCATGGCAACTAAAACTCAAAGCATGGAGCTAACTGGTTAGCTCAACTGACACCAAGGTCACGGGTTCGAATCCCCATACCAGCCAGCCTCCGAAAACAAAACAAAACAAAAAACTCAAAGCAGAAAATCAAGGAGGAACAGATACAAAAGAATAAAACCTAAAGGTGAAGAGGTTCAAATTCCAAAGCAAGATTTCCAAAATGGTAAGACAGGTTTTAAATGCAAATTAATTACAAGCACACCTATGGCTTCTCCCACACAGCAAGTACATGTCCCAGCCTGTGGGGCCTGTAGGCAGCATCAGCACTGCCTGGGAACCAAGGAACAGAAACGCTGCCAGGACCAGAAAGTCTGACACCAGAGCAGAGCAATGGGCAATGGGGGACATGGGGGATGAATTATCTTGATAAAAGGACAGAAGCCAGCAGCGAATCTGCCTGTCAGCAGAAACACTCAACAGGCTGCAGGCAGCACAGTCAAAGTACAACGATGTCCCCAAAGCAAAACACCCATCAATCTAGACCAAGCTTTCTCCCTAAGTGACAATAGACCAAGGTCCATCTAGCCAACAACCCAAATAATCTGACACAAATTTGAGCCTCCAATTCAATAAATTCAAAGTAAAAAAGAGCAAATTTAGAAACTGTGCATAAAGGATTTCCAGCAAGGCCAAAATTGCTATCCTTAGGCCTGATGGCAAGATTGGCCCTTGGCTGGTGTCTGGGAACTTAGATTTCAGGAGAGTTCCCACCAGTCCCTGATAAGTATGACTCTGTGCCTAAACTGTATGCAAAAAATGCAGTTTATGCTGAACACCTGCTTTCCTTCTGAGAGTATGCAATTTTGGTACATGCCAAGCAAAGGGTACCTACATGACCAGCACCAATAAAAAACGTGGGCACTGAGTCCCTAAAGAGGTCCTCGCCACATTTCACAGGTGTTGTCACTTCCATTATTGGGGCAATTAAACATATCCTGCATGACTCCTGGGAGAGGACTTTTGGAAGCTCTTACCTAACCTCCTGACTTTACCCCATATGCCTTTTCCCAGTGCTGATTTTGCTTTGTATCCTTTTGCTGTAATAAATTATAGTTGTGAGTATAACTACATGCTGGATTCTGTGAGTCTTTCTTATGAACCATCAAAAAATAAATTTCAAATTTCAGTTGGAGCTGGTAAGGAAGTTGAACTGCTCTGACATGGGCACCCCTGCGGAGCAACAGCTGACAGGAGTGATGGTCGCTGACGGAAATACATCATCTGCGAGGCTGGGGCAAGCAGAGGTGCCAGCTTGGGGACATTCCGTTTCTGTTTTGGCTCCTCTGCCTGACAGTCCCTGTGGAATGACACAAGTGATTTTCATTTTGTTACTCTTAACCTCTGTCCTAGGTCATCCTTTGAACAGGCCAAATAGTATTCTTCAGATTCCTACCTACCTAGGTCCCAATCTACTTTCCCCTAACTTCACCTCTAGCAGACATCACTCAGGCTTTTTTAGTTCTTCAAGGAGTTGGGGGGAAGATTCAAGTATATTTGACACAAGATGGTGCCAAAGCTGAAAAGAATAGAGATGAAGAAAGACAATGGGACCTTTTACTTAGGGACTTTATAATCTCATTGAGAAAACACACAAGAAAACAAATAAACCCAACAATAAAAGGTTCCATACATAGAATGTCAAATACAATAAAACCCACCATGGTGAAGAATCCTGGCAGCCAGCAGATGTCAGAAGGCTAGATAAAAGGTCACCTAGAATACGCCCATCTTCCAAAGAATAAAGTATGAACCTTAAAGACATGGAGTGCAGCGAGCCAGGAGGTGATACTGTGACCTTATTTCTAGAAAGCCACTCTCAAAGTTATTATAATCATGTTTGATCGTGATCTTCACTGGGTATTTTTGGTTATGTGGCAGATATGCCATAATGCTAGCTAGCCTCATAATTACTTCTTTTAAAGCTGTAAGCAGAACCAAACCTAGAGAGGAAGCACCCTCAAACATTCAAGTGAAAAAAAAAAGAGACGCATATTTATAAAAACAGTAAAAGTCAACAACAACAACAAAAAAAATGGCCAAAAGACACTGGGCCAATTCAGTTGCTGCCTTTTTTCATCGTGGCATCTGAATGAGCACACCAGAGACAACACATATATGCAGACACTGGCTAAAAAAAAACACACCTCCCCCGCCCCCCAGCTATTAACTCAAGGCTCTCCAAGCAATGTTCCAGGAGAGCAGAGGTGCAAGGAGGGCCAAACCTAATAGGAAAAACAGATCTTTCCCAGAATATTACTAACTGATCACATTCCCACTTTGCAAAATGTCCCTTAGCATCACTCTGAAAGAGGCTGCATCTCATGGGACCTTCAACTCAATTTTTCTCCCTACCCCAATCAAACGCCTGCAGCATTTTCTACAATTTTGGACTCTCCAAAATGCCTATACCTCCATTGCTGGTAAAGTGAGAAGGCAACAACTGCATGCTCTAAAAGGTTATCTCTGGCAGGTTTTTTTTAAAAGTATTTTCTACTTCAGCTTTTCTTTCCTCGGTTAACTCACAAAGCCTCAGGAAAATATGAAGGAAATCTTATAATGCAGATATTCTAAAAACATGGCTAGAGAGGACACCTCTGCTTAAACTAAAAGTGGATATGCTTAGGTCTGAATGGAGAAAATATAGGTGAAAAAGAGAAATTTTAATTCTCCTTGAAGTATTTTTCCATTTTAGGTAAAGCTCTGTAATACAGATCACAATTTAATGCATAGCAACAAAATACCATTAGAGCATAACTTCAAGTGACTTCAAGTTATAGCAAGTTTCATTTCACCCATTATAGAGATCAACCCAATCTAAATGTGCAAGGTCTTTGTGATCACTTCTTAGACATACCCTAAAACACAAGATCAGCAGCTTCTTAAGGGCAACTTCATGTCTTATTCGTCTTTGCAAACCCCAGTGCCTAACCCATAGTCAGGACTCAATGCACAAACAACACATAGCCCAACACCTGATGTATACTAGATGCTTAATAAAACACCCCCAAGATTATAGGCCCAGTGTTCTTTGACTTCATTACTCTACTCCAAATGGAGTTGGTATTCCTCTCCTACCAGTGTGTTAGTCTAAATGGGCTACCACAAAGATGGACTCAGAATACAAGCAGCCTGTACCTTGCTGCCATCCATGAAAGCTGCATGACTCTCATTCCAGACTGGCTCAACAAGCTGAGGCAGCCACAAGGTCACCTGAAGCCCAACTTGTTTCATTCTGAATTATTGATGCACTTTTCTTATTTCTCCTATGCGATCCTTGATTGCTGGGAGAGCCAAGAGAAGTTAGTCTCTACCTACTCTCAATAAACAGAAAAAACATTGGCCTTCAAAAAGAAAAAAGTCAAATGCTGCAAAAGTAAGAGGTGCCATGTACCGAGCACCTACCATGTGCCAGGCTCATACTTCACATTTTCCAAGATTATTTCTGATTAATCCAACAACCCTTTTGAAGTAGACAACACCCCCATTTTGCAAAAGAAGAAACAGGATTAGAGAAGATAAGGCACTTGCCAAAGATCACTCAGCTGTTAGCCACGAAGCCAAACTTCATATTCTAAGTTTTCCTCATCTATAAAATGGAACGATGATGCCAATATCATAAGGACTGTTAAAGTATGTTAGTTAGGACTTCAGTTTGGGGAAGAACTAACATATACTTATTTAGGAGGGCTTTTTAGTGATATTTTCACTAAGTACAGAATAGTAAGGAATGGGGAAAAGAGAATAAAAAAACAAAATCAGGGCCGAGCCCGTGGCGCACTAGGGAGAGTGCTGCGCTGGGAGCGCGGCGACGCTCCCGCCGCGGGTTCAGATCCTATATAGGAATGGCCGGTGCACTCACTTGCTGAGTGCCAGTCATGAAAAAGACAAAAAAAAAAATAAAATAAAATAAAAAATATATATAAAATAAAAAAACAAAATCAATAACATAAAATTTCTGTAAATCTGTATCTTATTATTATTGTATCTTGAAAGCTGGTTGTCTCAGCAAATAAGGCAACATTCCTTGTACTCCTCTAAATAGATTACAAGAAGACAAATCCTGAAGATACTACCTGGAAGACTCCTCTCCCCAAATTCCCTAAGGAAAGTTCAGGCCCCACTGGCTCCAATGACTGGGACTCCTGAACATCAGGGTCTTACTCCACCTCCCCTAAATAAAACTTGCTTCTTAACTCCTTTCTTGAAGGTCAGGACATGCACTTGTTCCCCAATTATGTTCCAGTCCCTTCTCCTGAAATGGATCTCTTTTTGCCTTGACCTCTGGCCACATTTGCATCTACAATGTCCTGTACTGATCTTTGATGGTCAGCTTCCTGCTCCTGGCTAACTAACCTTCACCACCCTTGAGCTAGCAATACCCCTTTTCTTCTTTATGGGGTACAAGGCTGGGGATAAATCCTGAATCTCCTATAGAAGAAATCCCTCGAAAGACCACGACCAACTGAAAACAGAATCCATGGAGGTTTGCCACCCCTAAAAATAGCTCCCGTTTAGACTACTTTCCACATGCCAGACATCAGGCCTACTGCATCTCATTTAATTTTATTTAACCAATTTTCCAGGGTCAAATGCCAGTTTTAAGGAAGTGTCACTTTAGAGTTCTATAGTTTACTCTATTGAAAATGAGAGGATTATGATATTAAAATCTGAATTAAATAAGCATATAACCGTTTTGACATTTGTTAGAGGAAAATTTATCACACACTTACCATTATGCCTACACCTAATTATTCATCCAAAGAGAAGATCCAGGCAGTACACATGTCTACAATATAAATATTGCGCCAACCATTGTGAGGCTCAGATCTTTGGCATTCAATGTCCTTACAACAACATTCTCAAGTACCTGTAATTGCTCCATTCGCCCACCACTTTTCTTTCTTCAATCTGTGGCAAAATGTTCTTCAACAAGACATTGTGACTTCACTTGGAACAAATGATACTATGCACATAAAAGTACATAAGGGAATACATGTTTCAGATCTCATTAGTGATGAAAAGAAACATTCACATCATCCAGAACATGCTTATATTAATTTTAAGATAATCAACAAAAGGATAACACAAATTTTAAAATTTCTTATAGAACTTTTGAATATCCAAAATAAGCCAGAACACCCTGCTTTGAAAAACAATGACCTCATCTCACCTTTCTGGTAACCATGAGATCAAATTTAAGAAAGAAAAGTATGTATGGTGAGTTACGGTATCAAACAGACATTTAAATTGAACACAGTATTAACACTTGCTTCAACACTCCTCTTTTGGTACCACATAACACCCTAAACTCCAGTTTAGGGGCATATTACCTCTTTAGCAATAGCCTCCCAACTGGGCTCCAGTCTCCAAGCTCACTGTCCCAACCCTTAACAGATGTTTGTTTCATCTTCTTAATGTACAACACTGTCTCTGCAGGCTCACAATCCTTCCTCCACCAGACAACCAGTGTAAAACTCATAACTTCTAAGGCTGTTGTATTAGTCTGTTTCTGTTGCTTATAACAAAATACTTGGAACTGGGTAATTTATAAATAAAATGAAATTTATTGCTTACAGTTTCTGAAGCTGGGAAGTCCAAGGTCCATCTGGTGGTGGCGACAGCTACCCAGGGGTCTCACATTGCAAGACGGTGGAAGCAGAGAGAGCAGTGAAAGAGAAAGCCAGACTCTCCTCTTTTAAAGACCTCAGAACCATGCCCCTGACCACCATTTTTAATCCATTCACTACTGCATGGTCCTACAATCCAATCACCTCTCCAAGGCTTCACCTTCCAATTACCATAACAGGATTTCCCACCCTCTAACAATCACAGTGGTGGCTACGTTTCTAATACACAAAACTTGGGGACACAATTCAAGCTTCAGTGAGTTTTGGGGGGAAATAATTCAATCCACTACAGTTGTCCTAGACAAGTCCTTTAGTTCTTCAGCTTCTTCTTTTTGATCTTAAAATCTCTTTTCCACCTAACTTCTCTTTTTGCATTCCTTTGTTGTAATAATTATCTCTAATTGCTGCTGAGGCCAAAATCTTTCCTGTGACAGATATGGTGGTTCAGAGTATGGGTTCCAGTCATTCCTTCTGAATAAAATCCAGAGTCCTGCAAGTGACTGAGTCTTCATTCATAGCTTTTGGTCACATGCTGGTCTGAACTAAGAACAAAACAAGAAATGCTATGTTTTTCTTGGAAGCCAAGTAATTGTACTGGAGAATACTGACAATCTAGACAGTGAGGAAGCCTTTGGACAGTTTGGGCAAGAAATGCAGAGGTTATCAGAAAATGCTTTCCATTAAATGATCAAAGGTCACAGACAAAAAACTTGGCTTCTCAGAGGTGAGTGCTTTTGATCCCCTGGCACAACACTTGTGCTCCCCTGGGGATGGACCAGAACTACCATTTAGAGTACCATGCTGAGCATTCACTCCTTCATTAACTGCTGCCTGCTACTGGCTCAATACCTGCCTTGTACCTGCTCAAGATCCTGAGACAAGGTGGTGAACAAAACAAATCCCCTGCTCCCAGAGAGCTTTCACTTCTCATAAATTAACCCATCTGATCCTCATAATAGCCATGGGAGGAGGTGCATTATTCTCATTGCAACAATAAGCAATCTGAAATTCTACACGTGACTGGGGTTTGAAGCTACAGCTGCTGCTGACGTGCTGTTCTTGACCCTGCAAGGCTTGGATGGGTCTGAGGGCAAAAGTCTGAAACAGTACTGAGATCGGCAAGTGCCAGACTCCAGCATCCATATGTCAACTGGGAGAGAGAAAACATTCCTTAATGTCTGTGGGCTGTCTCATCATCTGTAAAACTGGCGCAACAGGGCTGTTGAGAGGATTAAATGAGTTAATACTAGTTAAACATTTATAATAGTGCCTGGCATATCATAATAGCTTATTATTTTTATTCTAGGCTAACCCTTTTCTCCTTCTGCAAGGGTCTGAGGCTTATTATTGGACCCAGGTATAGCTTTCTAAGGTAAACTATTTTATTTTTACTTTTGATCCTACATCTTCTGATCCCTAGTCTTGTTCCCTTTTCAGTTTTCGTTTGCAGGTTCTCCGTTCTGTGTCCTTCCATTTTTACAACAAGCTTGGCTCTCTCTCCATTTAAAAAGAAAGAAAAACGGAGAGGGAGAGTTCTTGGGGGGACACCTTAACCACATGAAGCTGGCCTTCCTTTCACCACCAAAGTCCTTCAATTACTAGGTGGGATAGTGATACATGGAGGAACAAGTTCTAGAACTGGACTTCTTAGCTTTAAACCTTGGCTGCTATGGTTCAAATGCATCCTCTCCAAAATACATATTGGTATTGCCAATATGGTAGTATTCAGAGCCTTTAAAAAGTGAATAGGACAAGAGGGCTCTTCCCTCGTGAATGTGATTAGATTCCCTCATAAAAGGGCCTGATGGAGGAAGTTCACCTAGTTTGCTCTTCCGTTCTTCTGTTATGGGAGAACACACTGTTCCTTCCTGCCAGACGACACTGCAAGTGTCTGGAAAGGGAAGGCCCTTTCCAGACACCAAATTTTAGCACCTTGATTTTGTATTTTACTGCCTCCAGAACTGTGAAAAAATCAATTTCTGTTCTTTATACATTACCCAGTTTCAGATATTCTTTTACAGAAGCACAAAATAGACCAAGACACTGGCTTAGCCACTTACTGTGTGATTTCAGGCAAGTTATGCAGCCTCTGTCTCAGTTTCCTGATCTGTAATATAGGATATAAACAAAAGTATCCACTGTATAGGACTGTTGTGAGGATTAAAGAAGTTGAAATGCTTAGACGAAAGGTGCACATGAAAAGGTGCACAAAGCTTGCTAGCTGCTATTCTCTATACTTGGTGCTTCCACTTTCTGCCGAGCCATTCTATTCCTTAACCCTAATAATATGACTTCCATCTTGGTCCATTTGTGCTGCTGTAATAAAATACCACAGACTGGATAATTCACAAACAAAAGAAATCAAAATCAAGGTGCCAGCAGGTTCAATGTCTGGTGAAGGCTACTCTCTGCTTCCAAGATGGCGCCTTTTTGCTGCATCCTCTAG
Source organism: Cynocephalus volans (assembly GCF_027409185.1). Classification (NCBI taxonomy): domain Eukaryota; kingdom Metazoa; phylum Chordata; class Mammalia; order Dermoptera; family Cynocephalidae; genus Cynocephalus; species Cynocephalus volans. The sequence continues at coordinate 94,236,743 of NC_084468.1, read as the reverse complement.
AGTGAGTTGAACACTGGGTCCTCACATAATGGAAGGGACACAAGCCCTTTTCCAAGACACTAATCCATTCATGAGAGCAGAGCCCTCATGGCCCAATCACCTCCTACAGGCTCCACCTCGTAATACTGTTGCATTGGGGATTGTTTCAACATGAACTTTGCAGGGGATACAAACATTCAAACAATAGCAGCTTTCTCCACCACCACTGCTGCATGGAATTAGATAATTTACCAAATGCCTTCTAACTGCTAAATCAATTCCTGTTCTTTGGCTTTCTCTTCCACTTATCCACAGCTTTGCACACTGACAACTAGGGTTTCCTTTCTGAAACTCTTCAATTTCTTATCTGTTCCTTTTAGCCATATTAATTGTCTTCTCTTTATGTTTTCAGCTTCTAAACAAATGTATCCTTCAAGGTTCATACCCTTCTAAAATCTCAATCATTCCCATAACACCAACTGTGCCTGAAACAAACAAATTCTATCCTAAACTACAGACATCATCATGACCGTAAAACCAATTCTCCTTGACCTTCATTAATGGTACCACTATTCTGCAGGTCACAGTTTGCTGGAGAACACTTTTCCCTTAACCCCAACCCTTAATTACTGTCTAAAAAAGTTCTATTCATTATTCAAGGCCTGTTTCAAATGCTATCCTCTCCACGAAGGCTTTTCCAAATTAATGTGCTCTTTCTTCATTTTGAAACCTCAGAGCTAGATTTTTACTACTTTTATTACACTATTTTACACCAAAGTAAACTATGCCATTTGGATTTTTGTCTAATCTCTGCAATTAGATTTAAAATCCATTAATGGCAGAAATTGATTTGGTCTTTGTATCCCCTAGTACTTATCACATGTTTGCAACGATAGCTGTCCAATAAATAAGTGCTAAATAACAAATGCTTTGGAGTATAGTAACCTGAGCCTGTACTATTCCCCAGCCACACCACATTTACCTTAAGGTAAGGTATCTAAACTATTAAAACTTTCATCTGCATTAAGTCACATTCCAGAAATGATAAGTAGGCTGTCTGTGCTTTTATAACAATTAGTTGTTCACACTTGTGTTTCTTCTGGTAGACAGTGGGTGGCTCACCAGCAAAAACCACATCTTACCTTTCACATGCCCAATGCCCAGCACACAGAAGACACTTCACACTCATGAAACGAACACATGATTGACAGATCTACTTTTTAAAAGCCAGAATTTGTAAATTATTTCAGGAATAAATTCTCAAGAAATCATAACTGGTTTTGTTGCCAGAAACCCTTTATGACAAACTTTAGCTAACCTTCAAATTATTTTACAATTATGAGAAATCACATTATTAGTTTGAAAAGGATAGTAAGAAAAAAAGGAGCTAATAACCAGAGTCTTTAGTCAATTACCAAGTGAAATAAAAATAATAATAAAACTGCTACAAAAGTCTCTCTTTGTGATTTTGGTGAGGTTTTTACCTGTTTTCTGGCACTGGTAGATGGAATGCTAGGCAAAAGGGGAACTGGAGGGTAATCGCTGTGAGCTGCCTAAAAGGAAGATCAACATTATTTATACGGTATGACCACCTCTGTGATTTCAAAAGGGATTTGTACTTAGGTTACTCCAACATGTGAATGTGTCTTGTACCTTTAATCAGAGAGACTGTGGGCAAGACCAAAGGCATATATACCCAGTGTGTGTGCCCATCTATGAGCCACATCAGAGATGGCCACAGACACACAAGCTCACTCCCCTCCAATACAGGTTTCTTCTTCATCACACAGGAGAAACTAAGACACCAGAGCTTATCAACTACTGCAAGTTCAGAGATCAGCAAAAGTTTTTACTGTTCAGGTTTATTAGCTACAGATAATCAGGCTGTATTAGTCCATTTCTGTTGCTTATAACTAAATACCTGGAACTGGGTAATTTATAAGAAAATGAAATTTATCACTTATAGTTTCTGAGACCAGGAAGTCCAAGGTCCAGGGAACACATCTGGTGAGGGTCTTCTTTGGTGGTGGCTTTACAGCAATGCAGGGGACTCACATGGCAAAAAATGGCAGAGCAGAGAGAGAGACTCTCATGTGCTCTCCTTTTAAAGCCTTCAGAACCACACCCCTGACCACCATTATTAATCCATTCACTACAGCACGGCCCTTTAGTCTAATCAGCTCTTCAAGGGCCAACCTTTCAATTACTATAATAGGACTTCCCAACTCCCAACAGTCACAGTGGGGATGTAAGCTTCAGGGAGGCTGGGAGGGCATCCAATCTACAACACAGGGCCATCAATTTTTAGAGCAAGAAGATACCCTAGAAATCAGCCAGTGAGGTGACTTTCAAACTTTTTTAGCCACAAAATCCTTCTCCATAGGAACACGTACAGAAGGCTACTATGTAAAATAAAGTTCAGAGAAGGGAAGCAGTTTGAGAATCACCAAGAAGATTCATGGAACCCCTCAAGTCCAGCAGAACATAGTGTAAAAACCTCTGATCTATTCATACCCATTAGGATGGCTTTTAGAAATAACAACAACAACAAAAGGGAAAGTGTTGGCAATGATATGGAAAAATAGAAACCCTTGCACATTGCTGATGGGATGTAAAATGGTGCTGCTACTATGGAAAACAATATGGCAATTCCTCAAAAAAATAAAAACGGAATTACCATATGATTCAGCAATTCCATTTCTGGGTATATACCCAAAAGAACTTAAAGCAGACACTTCAACATTTATATACCCACGTTCAAGCAGCATTATTCACAATAGCCAAAAGGTAGAAGCGACTCAAGTGTCCATTGATGGATGAATGGATAAAGAAAATGTGGTATATAGATACAATGAAATATTACTCAGCTTAAAAAAGAAGGAAATTCTGGCACACGCTACAACATGGATGAACCTTGAAGAGATTATGCTAATTGAAATAGGCCAGTCACAAAAGGGAAAACACTGTATGATTCCACTTACATGAAGTACCTAGAATAGCCGAATTTATAGACAGAAAGCAGAAAGGTGGTTGCCAGGGAATGAGGAAAGTGGGAAATGGGGAGTCACTGTTTAATAGATACAGTGTTTCAGCTGTGTAAGATGAAGAGCTCTGGAGATGGACAGTGGTGGTGGTTGCACAACAATATGAATTTACTTAATGCCACTGAACCATAAACTTAAAAATGGTTAAGATAGTAAATTTATGCTCTGTGTATTTCACAATTAAAAACAAACAAACAAAAACAACCAAAAACCTCTGATCTAATCCAACACAACTTTTTACTGAGGACAGAAACGGGAACTAAAGCAGAAAAATTACTCACCCAAGATACATAGAGGCACAAGGGTATCCTACCTAAACTGTAATTCTGTGAAAGTACTTCTGTCTGTGTCACTCCATCAAACTCTTCAGTGGCTCTCCATGACCACAGAATAAAGCTTAAGTTCTACACATGGCATGCAGGGTCCTGCAGGATTAGGACTTCCTCTTCAGACACACAGCTCTCTGCTGCCTGTCGCATGACTCTCCACCACCACAGACCTGTAGCTCCCCAATTCTGCTGCCTCTCACATCCAGCCCTTTGCGTGGCCTTACCTTCCCCCAGCTTCACCTGATTAACTAAGCTGGACCACTTCCACCCCTCCAAGATCCTCTTGGCCTCAGGCTAGTGTCTCTCCTGTACTCCTGTAACATCACTGCCTACACTTACCACTGCACTTACCAAACTGTGTTACTATAATCATCTGTACTCCTCTACTGTAGGCTCCTGACTAAATATAATTCATCTTTATATGCTGAGACCTTGCCTGGCTGTGGCAGGCCCTCAGGGAATGTTAACTGAATAAATATATCTAGTGGTAAAGCCAAGATGAGATTGGGTAGCTCTTTCCATTGGTGTAGCTGAGGGCCTCTCCTGATAATGTGAAAATAATTATATTATAGCGGGCTCTTATTTAGAAGAGAATTTCATGTATCTTGGATGCAAGGTAACTAACAGCATTCAATCTTCTTGATGATACCACCCAAGTTGGTCACCTCCAGCGCTCTGGGAGGAAGATGGTAGAAGATGAGTGAAAAGAAATGCCTTTTTTCCTCCTCCCATAGACATGCTATTTTTACAACAAATGAAGAGGATTCTTCTTGGCACTTAAACTTGAATGAGCAGAATTTAAATCAACCTTCTGAGAATTCTTGTTTTATATTACAGTGACCTACACATTGTAAGGCCTTGGGGACAAGCAGTCCACAATGGAAAAAAATTTATTTGAAGGCTATGTCCTCAGCTCCATGACTTTTGTAGGCCTGGTGGAAGGCAGGATTAAGCCAGAGTAAATATTTTTAGACAAGGGTGCTTCAGAGTAAAAATAGGCCAAGTGAATAGCACGCTTGTCAAAGCCCCCAAGTATTCTGGCCACAGGGCTGAGTAATCACGCCAAGACAAAGCATGCTGGATTTACATATTTTTGCAAATGTATCACTAGATTTGAAGCAGCTTCTCTGATGCATTACATGAGTGGTGAATCCATGAGACAACATCAACTGGCCCAGTTCCACTGGATGTCCCATGTGCCCCTACAGGAGGGCTGAGTTTCATCACCACATTCTCTCAGAAAAATCCCAAAGTTGTGCAAACTGTCTACCACACATAAATCCAGACTTCCTCCCAATCCCCAGAATAAGTACACTGAGTCAGGGCTCCCTGAGGCTGACTGTGCCCCAGAGGCTGCCACGCCTTCGCATCAAGGCCTGCCCTTTCAGGTTCTCATGGTTTGATGCAGAGAAGAAAAAAGCCATAAATCAGTTGCACCTCTCAGAGCTGACAATTCTGGGTTTATAATTATCTCTGGTTGTGCAATATTCTGAACTCTGCCTTCAGCACTAGTTTTTTTCACTAACTTCAACAATCAGAAAAAGGCATTCTGTTGAGGCTTTCAATCACCACCGCCATCATAAAACCAGCTGGTTTGTTCTGAAAACAGTTAATTCATTGGCTGGCCTCCTTTACTAGACTTAGATTTTTATATTTCAAAAAGTATTTCTAAAAAGCCAAGAAAATGTGCCTCCATTTTTAGACAAGAAGTTTGTTAAATATACAGTTTTTTAAAAAATTCAGTAAGCAGCCAGGCTTGGTAATATAGAGGAAATAACTTCTCTCCCAGGCTTCCCACCTCCCACAAATTCTGAAAAGGGGAAAGGATAACCAGACATGTCAACAGCATCAACCAACTCTTAGTTATATTTAATAATCTCTGAAAGATGCTGCCATGATGAACACTTTCTGGGTATAGGAGGGTTACAAATCCAAACTGCTCTCTAGGAAGATCAATATGGCAATGCTTGTTATGATGAGTGGGTTTGTTCTAGTTTTTGCAGAAAGGACCAATTAAGAGGCTCCTACAACAATTTAGGTAACATGCCTGGCCCAGGAACTGCAAAGGAGAGAGCAGAGAAAAGAGCCTTCCTCAGAGAGGAACGTTACAGAGCCTTTTCTACTAAGGAGTAAACACGAATCATGACCCATCTTCAGAGCACATGTGGCTGGAAGAACAACACTGCACTAACAGAAGGATGTAACTCCCTGGGAAAAGCCAAAGGGGGAAGACGGAGAGAATATGATGAATTAATTAAGCCTTGGCAGGTGAATTTAAATCTATTATGGGCAGAAGGATGGAAGCACAGCATCCTCATGGAGATGACCAGCAGGTGACCCTAACTTTGATTCTACAGCTGAGGAGAGATCAAGCTGGTATCTATTGATTCCAGATACTCACAGAGGATCCCCGGTTCCATAGATGCCACACTTCTCCCCACACGACAGCAGGGACCAGAGGTGCAGGCAGAGCTGTGGTTATCTCAGTCTCAGGGATCTCCAGGCAGCACAGCAGGAGATGTTAAACCCAAATTGTGGCCCTGGCTCCACCTGTGACCCTTGACCCCAAGTGCTATCTCTGCAGAGGTAATTATTGTAAAGGTCACATAAAATGACAGACATCAAAATGCTTTGAACAGAATAAAGTGTCACATTTGCAGAGTGGTTTTTAAGTGCCACACTCTGTTCGAAATGCTTTGAGTATGAACTCATCATAGTACCCCCAAACAAGTAAATGGTGTACTAAGATTATCCTTCTCAACAACTCACATATGTAAATTTCAAAATCTTTAGAATTGTTTGCACTCCCTATGAAATATCTTCAAAGCCAGTGAAGAGAATCTAAAATAAGAGAAGTCATCACCAGATTAGATCTGCAGGGTCTATATAAAAGCAGCTAATATTTACTGAACAGTTAATACTGAATACCTTGATACTATTCTAAGCACTTGTACTTATAGTAGCTCATTTAACTCTTACCAGTAACTTAACGAAAGCTATGAGATCACTGGGCTCCTCATATGAAAAAAGCAATGGACAAAGCAAAGCTTAGAAGGATTCATTCTATAAAATGGGGAAATGTATAGCTAGCAGCGTTCTTCCTTTCTTTCTTCCACCTTTATAAAGCAAAAAACAACCTGTCCCCCACTCTAGGTTCATTTAATGCTATAAGCTTCTTTGCTGGCCTAAGTATCTGGCTGAAGACAAATTGGCAATCAAAACCAAGTCAGAAGTGTATAACAGGCAAACACATAAAACGAGTTAACTTACTTAAATATTAACCTGCAGTCTAAGGGATTTTTTTTTTTTTTAATTTAAACCAAACAAAGAAATGATAGGCAAAGTAGATACTCTTTGAAAATACACAGGTACAAATGGCCTGTGCTCTGATCAAACATACTTAAGCACAGACCTCACTTGTCTTAAATTGCTTAATTGCTTGAGAAATGCATCAGACTTCCACAAAATCTATCTAAATTTTTTTAATCCTGCTCAGCACAAACTGGAACATATGTTTAAGATGATAAATTTTTAAAAATTAAAATTGCAAATAGAGGGGCTGGCCAGTTAGCTCAGTTGGTTAGAGGCACAAGAAAAAAAAATTTTGTAAACAGAACTGCACCTTGATTAAAAGTAAAACTACTTCAGAAAGAGTTCAGAAAAATGACACTAACTGCGAATTAGTAGCATAATCTAGATGCTAGTGTGTGCTTGCACTTCTATGGCTTTCCTAAGATTTAATAATAAAATGGGGGGTAGGCAAAAAGTGCCCTCCCTCTTTTCTGAAGTCCCTGAACAAACAAATTGCAGTATCAGCTTGCATTTGCATTCGCGATTAAGCAAGATGGAACAGGGACCATGACCCATATTCTTCATCTAAACATTGCAAGCCTACCTTAGCAGCAACGATCAGGGATGGGAATGGATACGAGAGGAAAAGGGCAACAGGACAAGGAAAACTACAACAAAGATAATAATCATAAAAGCAGCTAACATTCTGTGAGCTCTTATTATGTGCCAGACACTGTGCTAAGTGCTTGACATGCGCTAATTCATTCAATCCTCTCCATATTCCTACGAGGCCAGTACTAGTATTAGCCCTACTTCAGAGATGAGGAACCCAGTCCCGGAGGTAAGGTAACTTTCCCACGTTAACACAGTCAGCAAGGGGCACAGTCAACATGTAGACCACTCAACTCTCTGTACTGAACTGGAGCCCATCTATACTCAAAACACATCAATTAATTAGTCAGCAGCACTCAATAGGCAAATAAGATTTACCCTGTGCCAAAAGCTGTGTCAAGGAGTAAAGAACCAGGGAAAACCGCGTAGAACTGCATTCTACAAGGTAGAGTGCAAAAACAGATCAGCTAAACCACTGCAAACACCACACACAGAGAAATTTTGCAGGAAAGCATGGTTTCCCTCCACAGGATTAGAATTGTCACCTAAACAATAGAGGTTCTCTTAAACCCTGTTTAAGGACGGAAATACTGTTCCTTATGACTGTCTACTATTTAGACTGCTGGTCTTTATAACCTTTTAGAATGACAGTTCCATTATATTTCCAACATGTGGCGTAAATAGCTCTCTTTTTTTCCTAAGTTTCAAAAGGTACTCCTTGGCCCAACTACTCAAGGATTTGATCCACAAGTCTGTGTTCCCCAACAATGTCAATCATTTCTCCTCCCTCTTTTCTCAGGTGAAAGCTCCAATATCATACCCATAATTTCAGGTGCTGCCTCTGTGCCTTTTCATGCAACACAACGCCCTTTTCTGGCCAATGATGGATACAGCTCCCCAAAAAGTGAGCAATCTGATTTTGCGCAAAAATTGAGGTGATGCTTTCTGCTTAGTTTCTAATCATCTTCCATTGCTGTCTTCAAGGACACCATCCACAAGTTTCTGGACGGTTTCCTGTATTGTTACCAGAGGCTTAAGGCCTTAATGTCTTGATACTAGGATGTTATTTAAACATTTTTAAATGAATACATTGTTATTTCTGCCCATAATAAATCTCATTCTCTCAGCCTTGGGAGACTTTGGTGGAGCCAGGGGACACAAGCACACACACACTAAACTTTCTGTTGAGTATAATATGTGGAATTTTTAGGTTAAGGGACTTTCTCTTCCAATCCCACATATAACGTTGACTATGGGGACACCATTACCTAGTAGCCAGAACATCAACACAATGAAAAGGGTAAGGTATGTCCGGAAACATTGTCTCAGAAGAAATGAGAGACTGTAATAAGTTGGAAGGATAAACATCATAGAAACACAGATTTTTAGGAGAAAATGCAATCAAATAAATGTTAACTAAAAATGTGCAGAGGAGGAATTTAAGAAAGATAATAACAGTAAATCTTTCTTTTTTAAGCAAGTATGAAAACGTGGACTTAGCTGGAAACAAGACATTGAAAAATGAAACTCTTTCATCACTGTAGCCACTGCATTTGAATAGCTCCCCAAGAAAAATTAGATGACCATAACTGCCCCACCCCCTCAAATCCAAGTTTCAAAGGACTGAAACGCTAAGAATGTAATCAGCTAGGATATGAAAATCACGGTTCTACAATGTGAGCTGGAGCGTAACTGTTAAAAAAAATAAAGTTACAAGTATTAAAGTATCCAAGTAATTAACTGCACAACCCCGACCCTGAACCACAGCTTAGATAGAACAGGGACAGTCGTAAGATGCACGAGAGTAGAGATTTCCCCTGGGGCCCTCCACCGCTGTATCTCCCCCTCCCACTTTCCCCAGCGCCAAAACCGCGCGCAGATCTCCGCACAGAGAGCACTAAGCGAAAGGTCAAAGTTGCCTGGCGCTGCCTTTGGCTGAGTCCTCGGGCCTCAACAAGCTCCGAAAAGGTGACTTTACGAAGTGCTACAAAAGCGATGACTATCATTACACTTTGTAGCCCAGCAAACTCAGGAAACACGGGGGAGAGCAGGGCGACCGTTTAGGAGAGAAAACTGCCCTCACCAAGAGAGCAGAATTATTAAAACACTGATAAAACCGATCGCAGTCCAGGTCTCTGGCAGCAAATTCCCGTTTGAGCCGAGCAGCGAGCAAACACGTTCTGTCTCAACCGTGTGCACACACACTATCTTCTCTTGCACGGCCCGATTCCAAACTGCATTCACCAACACTCTCCACGGAACCTTCACCAGGCCCTGGGGCCGTCCGAATTTGAGAGAGAGGAAATGAGGACCGGTCCAAGGGCACTGTTGCGCCTTCACAGGCCCAGACGCGAGATATTTCTACTACCCAGGGGAGGCCAGAGTGAAAACGCCCCCAGTGTCCGGCGGGCGGTGGCCCCCCGGCGGGATATTCCTGCCCGGTCGCAGCCAGCCAGCGCTTTCATCTCGGGGTGGGCAGCAAAGCGAGCGGGGTACGCTGCCCGCCGGGCGGCTCACCTGGGCGATGCCGGCGCCCATCAGCCCGCCGCCGATGACCGTCACGTGCTTGATGATGATTTTCTTCGCCGAGGCCGAGGCGGCACCCGAGGAGGACATGGAGCGCACGAACTGCCTGGTTACGAAAGCCATGGTGCAACGGCAGCGACAGCTACGAGACCCGGGCGGGAAAGGCACAGGCGGCGCGAGCACCAGCGGCCCGAGCACCAGCGGCCCGGCGACCTCTGAGGGCGGAACCCAGGAGGCCCCGCCGCCCGCGCGCCCTGGGCGTCACCGTGACGTCACCGGCGGGCGGGGCGGGGGCTCGCGGCTCGCCCCGCCTATTGGCCCAGGCTTCGGGGCGACTGTTTTCAAACGTCTGGGGGCTGCGTCAGGGCCCACGTGGGAAGCATGGGCTGTGGTCGTGCGGGGTGGCCCCGGGCGAGAGCCGGACCCTGGGTTCGTGCCCCGCGGCTAGCGTTCCGGTGTCGGGCTGAGTACAGGCCCTTCCTCTGAAAAGCCACAGGCAACTTGTTCAATGAAGTTGACTTGTTAAATCCTAGCCATTGATGCTTGTGCATACCGAGGCGCTGAATAAATACGCTTGGCTCTGGTGGCAATGTTCGCAAAATGTGCACCCTTGCTTCATGTCACCGAATAACCAACTCTAGGGAATATTTTAATCCGGTGGACATCAATTGTGCTGAAAAGGAGAGAAATTTAGACTGCTAAACACTTGAAACAAATGTCTAGTGACCCATGAGTTCCAATACAAAGATTAAGCCCTAGAGGGGAAAGGGAGAGTCGACTTTTACTTTTCCATTTCAGCGTGAGACAGTAGACAGTAAACATGTGGAAGTTTTAGGACAAAGAGCAAACTTTGTCATTGATATTACTAGAAAACACAGGAAAGGAATGTCTTTCCAAATAATGGAAGACTTAATACCAAATAGGCCAATTTTCTCACTCTTGTGAATATTGTCTAGTACTGTACCTTAATGCTGTAGACTTTTTATTAACTTATTTTTAAATATTAAAATGTGCCAATAACACTAAAGTCCAGGGTTTGGATTCCCTTAACTTCCAGTCAACAAAACAAAACAAAATAATATTAAAAGTACATAACGACTTTTATGTATTTATTTTTTGATTGTTGCTGCTCTTTTATTTGGTTGTGGGGACTTACATAAACCAATTTGCATCAATTCCTTTATAACAACTTTTTAAAAGTTGTTATAAACTTTAGACAAATTAAATTTAGAATTTATTTGAGCAAAGAAATGATTCATGAATTGGGCAGCAACCTGAACCAGTCAAGATTCAGAGAGCTCCACCCAGCAATGGTGGGCAGGCAGTATTCATAGGTGGAGAAGGCGAGTGACATACAGAAATAGCCAGATTAGTTACAGCTTAGTTTTCTTTATTGGACATGGTCTGAGCAGTTTGCAGCCTGTGATTGACTGAAAGCTTGGCTGCTATGACTGGCCTGAGATTCAGCTACTTGTGACAAGAATATACTCTCAAGTTAGGTTGCAGTTTGTTTACATATTAACTTAGGTTACAATTTTCTACATGCAGAGGCAGCTTTGGGCCAAACTTAATTTAACAGTTCGCCCCCTTTTGGTCAGCCTCTCAATTTTGAGAGATTCACCAAAACCTTGGTCAATGATACTTTCTGTCACCATCGTAGTGGACTTGTTTGGTCTCTGTATGAAATTCACTATTCTGAGTGTCAAATTAGTTGGATGATTCTTTATGCTTTCCTTATATTTTTGTTATTCTAACCATAATAAGACCATTTGATTTACAAAGGATGGCTGCAAATAAGCATTTAAGACTCTTCAAGGGATATAACACATCAGGGAGACTATTATGATGGCTTTAAGAAGGATAATACCAAGAAACAGAGGTACCTTTGTTAATAGGAATCTCCACAGACAAAACTGATCAAAATCAAAGAATTCAAAGTTAAGCAATATTGGAGTCTAAGTTGTCATTCTTTGTTCAGGCCGTGGTAGCAATTAAGGACCACAGTTCACGGTAAAATGGCTTGATTTAAAGAGTTGCTTATTTCTGTGGTTAGCCTGGTAACAAGTCATAGTAACTTGAAGATCCACTTAAAGAATAGAAAACCTTGGAATAGCCAACTTTGCCATTCGCTATTTAGGATGCCTGCAACTCAACTGTTAGCTGCTCCCGTTAACACATCATGTGTTCCTTTCCCCTCAAAAATGTCCTTAATGTATTCGGTGCCAGTGTCTAGAGAAACAGCACTATCAGCCACATTTTTAATTAAGCTTTCTGTAGTAACAAAATCAGGGGAAAGTTAGGGGTAGCATTCAGTTTTGTTCAATGCTATACACAGCCCCCAGCATAAGGAAAGAGATCTAAAGCTGTGAGATGTTCCATTAAGTGTTTTAGTTGAACACAAATGTTCTCATCCAACTTTCAAAGAGTGGCAAACATGTCTGAATCCCTGGGAGGTTTGACTGGCTACAAAATTCAAGATTTTCCCCAGGTTACAGATTAGCTTCAAATTCCATACAACTGGCACCACATTACCATCAAGAGTGAGCCCCCAGGAACCCCATTGGGAACTTTCCTCAGTGGGAACTAACTTATCTTCATCTCTTTCAAGGTTGATACTAATTTTAGTTATTGACTGCTTTGGCCTCTGATTATGGGAAGTATTATGGAAACTTTCGGGGAAAGCTGTCCAAAAGTCAGGAGTGAGCAAGGGCAAATAGCAAGATCCAAACCAGGGAGAAGGCAGAACACAGGAGCAAATTCTCTGCAGATCCAATATAGGTCCTCGGGGACTGAAAAATAGAGCCACCTAGTGGCGTCTGAGCAGAGGCCAGTTAAATTTGCTCTCCCATAAGTCTGCATAGCTCCTGAACAAGGTCCAGAGGGATACTTACTTTTTTGTGGTCTCTTTATAGCAGAGCACATAACCACATTTGCTGGAAAGGAACCTTACTGGATTTAATCCAGTGACATCATACAAGCAATTATTTGTACCCACATAGATAGTCCCCAGGTCTTGAGTACATTATGACTGGAAGCTCAATATGCCTTTTGCAGGCATCACTCAAATAGGTTTTCTATATTCAGTAGTAATTAGGTTATTAATTGGAAAAGTCAGAGTACTATTTCCAGCAAGTATAGGAAAGCAAGTAGCAGTGATGTGTAAATTATCAAGGATAGCTTTCTGCTCCTCCTTTGGGGTTGCAGGGTGATTCTCAATGGGAAGAGAGGCACCGGCATTAGTAAAATTGTTTCCTGATTTGGGGGCATTAGCCCACAAACCCAACAATTGCTCTGGTTTCTTGCTAAAGCATGAGACTTTGTCAAAGTCATCTGCAGATTACGGTCCATGGATTTTCCTGTAAGAAAAGGGAAGAGATTAAGACAGCAGGAAATAAAAAAGATAAAGCTTTCATGATGGCAGAGAAGTCTTAATCCTCCATCTTGGGAAAGTTGTTCACATCTAGGATGCCATTTGCTTTTGGAGAAAACTCCCTGGTCAGCTTTACCTTAAGGTCTCCAACAGGTGTACAGTTTCAGGAGTCTGAAAAGGCATTTTTGAGTTGAGAGATGTGTATATAAGACTTGAGACCCTGAAGTTGTGCCGCAGAGAGGAGCACAATATGATCTCTTCAAACAGAATTCAAGGGCAGTCTTTCTCTGGTGGCATTTCCAAAAGACCCAATACTTAGGTTTTAGATCATTAAAGTCCGGTTGTCATCAGTTGCGGGGTGAGCAAAAAGGGCTTCTCTTACCTGGTGAAAATATATTTTGGCGTAATGCATTAAACCCTTGCACTACTGAGTCATGTCAGAGTCTATAAGAGTGGGAGATAAATGAGGGTCTGCTATTGGGGACATAGGCCTTCAGTAACACTTCATAAGGGGTCAATATGTTTTCCAGTGGGAGTGGATCTGACTGCCACCAACCAGTAACACCTTTGGCCAAGGCAATCCAACCAGTTCAGTTAACTTTACCTAATGCTGTTGTGTTTGTAATACTTTATGTAAATGTTTTACAACTTGTCCAGTGGAACAAGTACCTCTATTGCTGGAGATTTTTCCAGGAAAAGAAACACATTTTCTAATAACATTTTAGATACTGTTATAGCATTGGCCTTCCTGCTTAGGAAAACATGCATTGAATGTGGCAATGGAGTGAAATCCATCTGTAAATGCTCAAATGATCCAGTAGGTATCCAGAAATGTATCACCTGAGGTTTTCATCATCTTACCAGAATTATGGGTTTGACAAATCAAACATGGGTTATAAACCATTTTTGGCAATTTTAGAAGTCACCTCACCAATATTTTTTCATAAATTAGATCATTTTGTCTCTTTCATGATGAGTTGTGGAGTGCAGAGCTTTTAATAATGGAAGCTTTAAGGACTCAGGAAGGACCAGGCGGCCGGCCACCCAGGCTCTCCACGATTCCATGCTTAATGCTTAATTTATATCCTCTTAAATATCAATTTTGTTTCTCCTATTCAGATGCATAGCACTGTTTATGAAACAGGTTATCACAGGCAATTTAACTTTTTGATGAATCTTATGGAGTTCATTCAAATTGCATATCTTAACAATTTTGGTACTGGCAGGCTTAGCATAAAAATCTGCCAACTCATCTCCTTGGTATTTGATTAATCCTTGTTCTGCTTGATGTTGGGTTAGCAGTTTAAGAACCAGTCACTTTCTTCTTTAGGGTACTGGGAACTCTTGCCCAGGCCAATGATATAATTTTAAAGTCATCAGAAACCTGCACTTATCAGAGTTCTTTCCATGAAACTCCTTGAAGACAAAACACACTTTAGGCTTACGAAAAGTACCACAGTAAAGAATCAACTGTCTGTAAATGACAAGACCTAAGATGGCTATGGTTAAATATCTGATGAGAGTTCATTACAATAACGATGCAATTGACAAGGAAGTTTTATTATTTCTGTTGCATACAATATTTTAAGATAACTAGAATTATGACTGACAGTGTTATACCAGGATTATTAGATTTTTATGAATTTCATTCAATTTCTGAAACACATATTAATAACACATCCATACAAATATAATTCAAAGAAGGTTTAACATTACTTATTATTTGACAATGCTTCCCATATAATTTAATATATCAAATTAGTCCAATTAGTTTAGTATCTCTCTTTTTATGAAGAGATGTTCCAAGGACCCATCTGGAAAATCTCAAAGCTAATTTGAGGTCAAGAAAAAGACTTAATTTAGAATTTAATTTTGAGAAGTTCTCAAAAATATCAAAGGTTTAAAACACTTGATCAAAATAGGATCACAGGTCACTGTGAACAATATCATTAATTTAACCAATGTGACAATTAAAAGGCTTCAAAGGCAAACAGAGAAAGTTACACAGTTGTAGAAAAACTTTAGCTCTTTTAATAGAGAAGACTCAGTTTTCCTAAGTGATCAAAAACCTGATAAAGACAACTTAAAGCACAGGAAATTATCTTGGTAAAATGCAGAATCCCTGTTTCCTAGGCCAATTACCTAAAAGGTAAAGAAAAATCTTTTACAATTTTGTACCAAGAGCGGACCAATACTCCAAGAAAACCTTGTCGTTTTAACAGACAGAACCAAATTCTAGCATTAGTGTATTTTCATGTTAATGCTCAATATTTAGAAAAATATAAATAATTCTCTTCTGATCTTAGCCAGCTTGGTCACACACAAAATTCCTTTCACAAGATTCATCTCCCACAAACTATCTACAACTTTCTTATCCATTCAGTTTTTGTCCAATACTTTTCCTCTTCTCATTTTGGAATAACCAGTCATTCTACTGTAGGACAAAAATTACTCTCTTTTTCCCTTAACAAAACAAAACATCTTTATAACTTTTGGCTTTTCCTTATCAGAAGCACGTCTTACCTTCCTTGTATACTTGTGTATAGAGTTTTTCCCTTTTTATTTTTAGTAATTTTAG
This sequence comes from Cynocephalus volans, assembly GCF_027409185.1. Classification (NCBI taxonomy): domain Eukaryota; kingdom Metazoa; phylum Chordata; class Mammalia; order Dermoptera; family Cynocephalidae; genus Cynocephalus; species Cynocephalus volans. Next base: position 94,221,014 of record NC_084468.1, on the reverse strand, counting down.
TTACATATGTTAATTAGAATTCTTTTTCTTATTAATCATTTTGAAACATTTATGAGGTACAGAGTTATATTTAAATACATGTATACAATGTTTGATGATCTTATCAGAGTAATTAGGATGTTCATCATTGCAAAACAATCACTTCTTTGTGATGTGAACATTTGATCTACTCTTTTCTTCATTTGATACATGCAGTAAATTGTTGTTAATTACAGACTCCTGGGTTGACTGTACACAGTTTAAATTTAATTTAACAATATTTAATAAGGACCTGCAAACTCATCATCCAAACAGAAGTCATCCTCTCCCTCCTAGAAGTAACTATCACAGTGAATCCTGTGTTCACTATTTCTTTACTTTGATCTTATCTATTTCTGTAAAAAATATGGAAGAAGCTCTGTTGCTGACCAACTTGCTTGGCTTGAGAGATCACTAGTGGCTGAAGATACAGTGTTACATTCAAATAATTAAAGTCCATTAAATGCTAGATGATAGCAAATGCAAAAACCCTTGGGAATAGAAATGGAAAGGGAAGATTACAAAGAGAAATTTAGTAACTTGAAGAATGAGTAAATTTTTTTGATAAAAGAGAATTTGAGGCAGATGGAGCAGCAAACGTAAAGGCAGAAACATGGGGAAATATTGCAACAGGTAAAGGAGGTGAGGCATAAAGTGTGGTTAGAGGTGAAGCTAGGATGGTAGACTAGGAGGATAATTGTTTAGGTGGATTTTAACTTTTAGTTTTCATTTATGAGTTGTATCTAATGCAAGGCCAAACATAGTCTAATTTTACAGTGTTGTCAATATATTTTTTAAAAATGAAGTTTGTGTGTAACGTATAACCTGATGCCTGAGAATGGTACATTTTCACATATGTACTTTGTTTTCTTCAGGAAAAAAGAATAACCACTTGTCCTAGTCTATTTGGGCTGCTGTAACAAAATACCATAAAGTGGGTGGCTCATAAATCATAGAAACTTATTTCTTACAGCTCTGGATGCTGGGAAGTCCAGGATCAAAGCAGCAGCAGATTGATGCCTGGTGAAGGCCTGCTTCCTATTTCATAGACAGCTTCTTTCCGTTGTAACCTCACCTGATGGATGTAGCAAATGAGCTCTCTGAGGTTTCATATATATATATTTCATTATTATTATTATTACTATTATTTTGGCAGCTAGCTAGTACAAGGATTGAACCCTAAACCTTGGTGTTTTCAGCACCATGCTCTGAACAATGGAGCTAACTGTCCAGCCCCTGGGGGCTCTTTTATAATGGCACTACCCCCATTCATAAGGGTTTGCCCTCATGACCTAATCACCTCCCAAAGACCTACCCCCAAATACTCTCACATTAGGTTTCAAGATAGGAATGGGGGGTGGGGGAGTGGAAGAATGGGTGAAGACACAAACATTCAGTCCATAGCACCACTTAAGTTTTGTGGGGTTTTTTTGCACCTGGCCAGTGTGGGGACCCAAACCTGTGACCCTGGGGTTATAAGGCTGCACTCTAACCAACTGAGCTAGCCAGCCAGCCTGTAGTAATTTTTATTGAGTCCCAAATCTGATGCTGCCTATAGTATGTAAAGTTGTGATGAAAAGAAAGGAGCACTGTAGTGAGAATTCAGAGTCCTGTCACACTCACCAGTGTGCCATGTGACATTCTGCAGACACTTCCCTTCCCTTGGCTCCGATGTCTTTGTCTGTCCAAAGAAATGGCTGAACAAATAACTTCCCAGCTGTTTTATACTAAGATTCTAATCCTGCTTATAGTCTTCTGAAGCAGACGGGCCATGCTTGCCCCTCCTTCTGCCTAGTACCGATCAGATGACAGTCACAATAGAGTCATTCTTCTTTTACCAGGATTGCAAGTCTTTTCCCAAATGAGTCCTTGGGACTTCAGGAGCTCAGGAACAATTTCCGTAGTCCCTGATTTGTGCCTTCACTCTCTTCTTGGGACTGTGCTTCATTTTCTCTGAAGAAAGATTGAAGTACTGGGAAGCATGACCCTGGTCACTGAACCAGCTCAGAGACAACAAGTGCTTTGACAAAGGAAAAGGCTGGAACAGAGAAGAGAGTAAGTAATGACTGCTTTTATTTTTGTCCCATAAATGGATAACAGTAATACTTAAAAAATAGATATTGAAGAAGCATTATTTGACAATGTATACAGTGGTTGGCTCTGAGAACAGCAGAAGCAAGGAGTACAGTAGGTCCTTTGACTCCGACAAAGCAGTGGCGGACAAAAAACATCAATGCTTTCCTAGGCTTCATGCTTTATGAAGCAGGCAAGCAGCGAGAGCTGAGCTGACACTCAGTCTACACCCTGCCAGGTGATAGACACATTGACTCAATGACAGGGTTTGTTAACAAGCAGGAGCATTCGAGGTCAGCATCCATTGAGTAAGGTGGAATTTTCCTTCCATCTGTGGAAAATTAATGATTTCTGGCTTACTAAGGAAAGAGTGAAAAATTAATCCTGCCTCTCCTGTTTTTTTTGGCAATTTTTAGATTTCACAGGGCAAAAAGCCAGAAGCTGTGGCTGCTCAGAGTGGCACAACAGCAAAGCCTAGGAGGTTCAACCAAAAGCTTACTACTGCATAATGAATGATGGATGACATTGCCATTCTTGTCAGCAGAATTTTCAAGGAAATGGTCATATGATTTGTATGATTAAAATATATAAATAGTTGAGAGGGACATAGTCACGTGTTTGTATACCCTATTGAAACATACTCTCAGAATGACATATGAAACATATAAGGCAAGATTTCTAATAACACTGAATAATGTCACATATCATTTTATCCTCTTGAGCTTTTAGAAAAATATTTATCCTGGCAGACTTTAAATACGTGTCTTAGTTTTTCTTATCATGCTGGCAGTTGTCCCAATACTAACTGCTCCCTCCATTTTCTCCCCTACTTGGAAAATCTCTTTTTCTCAGTTACAGAGCACTGTGGCATTCCTGAACCACAAGTTAAAATTCAAGTCCAGAAACACAGGACTCCTGGGAACAAAGTAGTAAAAAAAACACTCAAAACGAACACTTATATAAAATGTTGCCTTTGGAAAAAAGAAGGTGATATGTAGTACAGCGGATGCAATCTTGATTTAGAGTTGCAAGCATATTCCCGAATCTGGGTAAGAGTCTATTTGGACTCTGTTGCTAAGGGGATGAAATGTTCATTTCACCTCAAACAGATACTGCACACAAAGGGAAACAGTTGCTTATCTTTCCATAATCATAGTGGCTGTGGAATTTGCTGAGTGTGGGTCAGGAGTCCTCTTCTGTTTTATAGGAAGTGAAAGATTTCTGAATTATTGAGAATGAACTGTTTTTTCTAATTTCATCCAACAATCTCCAAAATGCTTGCATGAGATCTCACAAGCCTCACCAAGTGGGGCAATGAGGATGGGGCAGTACAGATTCATTACCACCCAAGGGGGAAGTGACTACAGAATACGACCTTTCACACAAATCAGGCCTTTTCATTTGTTTTCTCAGGGTCTCCAGGTGTAAAGTTTTATACATCTAGAGCTAACCATTTACTAGCCTTAACAACAATGGTAATAATGATGGTCATCCTTTTGAGCAATTTTTATACACTACTTGCTTATTTATGTTTAAACGGTTTTGTATATAGCAGCAGCCAATATTTATTGAGTCCTTTACTATGTTCTACACCGTTCTAGGTACTTCATGTGAATTGATTCACTAAATGCTCACTGTAACCCTATGTGGTACTACTGGAACCGTTTTTTTGTGGATAAGAAAACTTTGACCCGGACAGTTTCAGACACTTAGCCAAGATCACACTGCTAACAAATGGCCCTGGTAAAATTCAAAACCAGGACAGTCTGTTTTCAGGGCCCATGTTCTTGACTATTATGCTGTTTTGCCTCTTCATAACAACCCTACGACATCTGTGTTATTCTTACCTAAAAGTGAAGAAACTGAGGTTCACAGCAATTAAGCTATTTGTTAAATGTAACTCACCTAATAACTGACCAGGCTCATATTTGAACCTATTCTGACTTCAAGGCTCCCATGCTTTTCATAATTCCATACTCCTTAGAAAGTACCCGTGCTATTAAGGGGAAAACAAATTGGGATGGTCTCCAGTAAAGATTATATATGCCTAGATTTGAATTTAGCTGTTATACTATCATAAAAGTTAAGCAAATTAATTAATCTGGACATTCTTACCAATGAACCCCAGAGCTGCAAGCTTCCCACACTAATTCCCAATGCTTCTACCTGAAGACTCTGTAAGTGTCATGTGTTTTTTATACCATCCTGATTTCTAGTGTGCAGACTCTTGTTTCTTAAATGCAAACATCCATTTATAATCATCTACTGGTCACCTCTACTTGGAAATTCTCAGATACCTCAAATGTAACTTATCAAAATTTGAGCCTGTAATTTCTTACTTCCCCCCAAAATACCTTCCACCTCTTCTTGCATTTAATATCTCAGTTTATGATGATCCCCCAACTAAGAGTTTCCTCCACCCCTCCCCACCACATCCCTTTCCAGCCAGGCACCAAATGCCATTGATTCCACCTCAGAAAGGGCTTCCTCACTCCTCCCCACCACCCTTTATTTCTATTCCTAATTGCTGGCATTTTATCCCAGCTTTTATCTCTTGCGTCGAGGCTGCTCCCATTCCTAATGCACCTGCTGTACCTATTGTCCCATCATTCCATCCCAAACTCCACTTTCCTCTAAAATTGATAGTCAAAAGTTATAAATTGAATCACTGCACTCACCTCCTTTTAAAAGCTTTATCCACAGGATAAAGACCAAACTTCTAAATCCTGGTTCCAATGCTCTAAAATCATCTATCCCCTTTTATCCCTTCTCAAGTACCTTGAATGCTAGCCACAACGATCCAAAGTTACTTATCCTAACTTCTAAATTATCTCTCATAAAGATCCCAATTGCCAGTTTACCTATAAATGAATTAAAGGCTAACAAAGAATTTAAATGTTTTGACTGACTCTAATTTTCAGTCATGCTTCGGAGCCAGATATTTAGAAGGCTGATAGTGACTCCTTATTTTACTTTTAAAAGTAAAATTATTGATTTTGGAAATAACAAGTAAGCTTGTCATTGCTTTTTTAGAGCAAGAAAGTTTTTTTTCTTTTTTGCTGCTGGCGCATATAGGGATCTGAATGAGCATGAAACTTTTATTGTTTAACTGGATATGACACTAGTTGCTGGAAAAGAATCAAAAGTGACTAGAATGTGGTCTTTGCCCTTCAAAGTGCTGTTAATAAAGTAGAAGTAAAAATGGAACTAAGTCACAATAGCAATGTTATAAGTGCTTTCCAGAAAGGAATGTGAGAGGCCAGGCCATGGGATGTGGATAGGTGTGTTGGGAGCAGGGAGCAGGGGTGAGTCACAAGGGTAACAGTTAATGTTTAATGAAAGCTCAATTTGCAGACTCTGTGCTAAGCATCTCATGCGTATTTTTTCATCCACTCCCATCACTCATAAGATATGTCACTATTTTTGTGCTCATTTTGCATATGGCACAACTGAAGTTTAGAGGGGAAGATAACTTTCCTGAGGCCTGACAGCAGGGGGAAGCAGAGCCAGGTTGAATACAGGGTTGAATACTCAGGTCTACTTGAACACAAAGCTGTTGCTTCTAAACAGCATGCTAAACTACTTCATCGTAATGGAGACATCACAGCAGAGTCTTGAGGATAATTATAAAGGTTTTCAAACAGAGAAAGAGTCAGAAATACATTCCAGACAGAAAGAAAAACGTGTATGGAAACCATGAAGGAATGGAGAACTGAGAGTGGTCTGGAAATACAATTAGTGAAGAATAATCAAAGCATTGTGTTCTTTTGGGTAAATGAAGATGAAATTGGAAAAGTAGAAAGAGGCTAGATCAGCGTGGACCTTTTTATGACAGTCATGATCACAAGTGTATTAAAAACATTTTTTCAACTTTTGTTTTGGAAATAATTGCAAACTCACAGAAAGGTTGAGAGAATAAGAATAGTGCACAAAAACCCATATACCCCTTACCCAGATTCACCTATTGTTAACATTTTACTGCATTTGTTTTATCATTTGTTCTATTTTATCTATTATCTATATACAGCTATATATATATAATTTCTGAACCATTTAAGGGTAGGTTGCACACATCATAATCCTTTACCCGTAATATTTCAATATATATTTCATAAGAATATGGTGATTCCCTTACATTACCACAGTACCGTTGTTAACCGTAGTAAATTTAATATTGATACAATATTTCTACCTAATCTATCATCTGTATTCCAGTTTAGTTAATTGACCCAGTAATGTCCTTTATAGATTTTTTCCTTCCAGTACTGAATCCAGTCAAGTCAGATTTTGCAGTTAGTTGCTGTGCCTCTCTCTCTCTCTTTTAAAAAAAGAACAGCTTTACTGAAGTTTATTTTATGTATCAAGATCGAGGGGCCTGCATCTGGTGAGGACCTTCTTGCTGCATCATCCTGTGGTGGAAGGTGGAAGGGCAAGAGAGCACACACGTGCACTCGCACATGCACACAAGAGGGGGAGAGAGAAAGAGAGAGAGAGCAAGAGAGGGCTGAACTCGCTTTTATAACAAATTACTTTCAATGATAGCAAACTCACTCTTATGATAAACCCACTCCCACAATAATGACATTAATCCATCATGAGGGCAGAGCCCACATGACCTCATCCCGTGTTAAAGGTTCCATTTCTTAATACTGTTGCATTGGGGATTAAGTTTCCAACACATGAACTTTGGGGGACACATTCAAACTACAGCACCTGCTTTCCAATTCAGTCCTCTTCCCGCCATCTATATTTATTCCTGAATATGCCACAAGTAACAGAAAAGCAGGGAGGAGAGAGATGCGCAGAGACTTCCCAATTCCCTACATCTGGGAGCTGCAGAGGAAGTTGGAGTGGGAGGACAAGGGCAATATTTGAGTACTAGTTCATGGACACAGCCAAGATGCTCAGAATGGGAGGCTGTAACAATGGAATAGTAAAGCTACGCAGAGACCTGAGAGATCATCTTTCCAAATCTTTGACAGATGAGGAAAGTGAGGCCCAAAGAGGTCACACAGCCAGTTACTAACAGGGGCAGGACTTGGGTCTCAGGGGTACCATGTTCCCAGTCCAGTCCTTATTATCTCACTATGTTCAGCTTTCTACCCAGCAGCAACTCTCACCAGAGGCTTGAGTTGTGGTCCCTTAGGAGATTCTGTCTACAACTTATCTCTATGTTTTAGTCCGTTTGTGTTGCTATAACAGAAATACCTGAGACTGGGTAATTTATAAAGAACAGAGGTTTATTTGGCTTACGATTCTGAGACAGCTGCGTCTGGTGTGGGCCTCAGGCTGCTTCTACTCATGGCAGAAAAGTGGCAGGCAGCCGGCAGGTACAAGCAGATGACATGGCAAGAGGAAGCAAGAGAGAGGAAGCAAGAGAGAGAGAGAGAGAGAGAGAGAGAGAGAGAGAAGGTGCCAGGGTCTTTTAAACAACCAGCTTTTGCAGGAGCTAATAGAGAAAGAACTCACTCACGCCCCCCTCCCCCAGGGAGACCATTAATCCATTCATGACACATCTGCCCCCATGACTCCCACACTGATTCCAACACTGTCACATTGGGGATCAGATTTCTGCATGAGTTTTGGGGGAACAACACATCCAAACTCCATCACTCTGCGTACCTGATTGGATGTTTCCTGAAAGGACCAAAACTTTGTTTTCCTTACAATTACATTTTTTATTAACAGAGCAGAAAGAATGTACATCTTATGCAGCTAAATGGTATTAAATTAACTCCAGGCTCCCAGAGAAAATTCTTTAACTTGCAACATAACTTTGCCTTTAAGATTTTTAGTACGATCTTTATTTTCACAAGAGAGAAGCAAAGAGATGTTTCAATACACAGTTTATAGAGTACAGTACTTAAAATCTGATGCTGATAGCAATTTCTATTTTTTAAAAAAACTTCTTTAGACTTAAAAAAAAGTGTACAGAGAAGAAACTACAAGTATAGCCTTTCATTTAGGCAAAATTCTTCATCTTAAAGATTTTAACAGGGCTTTTCATATTCTAGCCATTCAACATATTTCTTGAATGAATAAGTGAGCTTAAAACTGATTGGTATTTTAAAACAATACCATTTAACTTAGGTGTTTGAAACAGTAAGAAATATGAATTCTGCCTTGGATTGCTTCAGGCAGGTTTTTTAAATTTGGCATCTTGCTCGCTGTCAATTTTCTTTGACCATATGGTGGAATTAGACCAGAGGTAAGAACATGTAGCTTCTGGTTCTGAATCCAAGAGTCCCTGGGCTGGTTATTTCGTTTCTGATCCCTATATCTCTTCATCTATTGGTTCAAAGTATTATTGTGATCATTGTATCTTTCTTTTTAAAAAATTAATTATTATTATTTTTTTAGCAACCAGTTATGAGTGAAGACGTGGTATTTTTTTTTTCTGTGCCTGGCTTATTTTTTTTAACATAATTTTCTCTTCATCTGCAAATGGCAGAATATCATTCTTTTTTATGGCAGAGTAGTATTCCATTGCACATATATACCACGTTTTCTTATCTAGTTATCTGTTGATGGACATTTAGGTTGGTACCAACATTTGGCTGTTGTAAATAGAGCTGCAATAAACATAGGAGTGCAGGTTTCACTTTGATGTGATGATTTCCATTCCTTTGGGTATATACCCAGCAGTGGGATTGCTAGGTCATATGGCAGTTCTATCTGTAGTTGTTTGAGGAATCTCCATACTGTTTTCCATAATGGTCACACTAATTTACAGTCCCACCAACACTGTTAGAAGTTTCCCCTTTCTCTGTATCCTGGCCAGTATTTGTTATTCTCTGTCTTTTTGATAATATCCAGTCTAAAGGGTGTGAGATGGTACCTCAGTGTGGTTTTGATTTGCATTTCCCTGATGCTTAGTGATGCTGAGCATTTTCTCATGTGTCTTTTGGCCATTTGTATATCTTCCTTTGAGAAATGCCTATTCAGCTCCTTTGACCATTTTTTAATAGGGTTACTTGATTTTTAATAAGTTGTTTGAGTTCCTTGTGTATTGTGGATATCAATCTTTTGTCAAATGCATAGTTTGCAAATATTTTCTCCCGTTCTGTAGGTTGTCTTTTTTCTCTGTTAATTGTTTCTTTTGCTGTGCAGAAGCTTGTTAGTTTGACACAATCCCATTGTTTACTTTTTCTTTTGTTGCTTGTGCTTTTGGGGTCGTATTCATCAAGTCTTTGCCCAGTCCTACTTCCTGAAGTGTTTCCCCTATGTTTTCTTTTAGGAATTTCATAGTTTCAGGTCTTCTGTTTAAGTCTTTAACCCCTTTTGAGTTAATTTAGGTACATGGTGAGAGGTATGGGTCTAGTTTCATTCTTCTACATATGAATGTCCAGTTTCCCCAGTACCATTTATTGAAGAGGCAGTGTTCTTCCCAATGTATATTCTTGGTGTCTTTGTCAAAGATCAGTTGGCTGTAAGTATGTAGGTTGATTTCTGGGTTCTCTATTCTGTTTCATTGGTCCAAGTGCCTGTTTTTATGCCAGTACCCTGGTGTTTTGGTTTATATAGCTTTATAGTATAACTTGAAGTTAGGTGGTGTATGCCTCTGGCCTTATTTATTTATTTATTTTTGCTCAAGATTCTTTGGCTATTTGGAGTCTTTTGTTGTCCCACGTGAACGGTAAGATTGTTTTTTTCTATTTCTGTGAAGAATGTCATTGGAATTTTGATGGGGACTGCATTGAATCTGTAGATTGCTTTGGATAGTATGGACATTTTCACAATGTTAATTTTTCCAATCCAAGAGCATGGACTGTCTTTCCATGTTTTTGTGTCCTCTTTAATTTATTTCAGCAGTGATATGTAGTTCTCACTGTAGAGATGTTTCACCTCCTTGGTTAAATTGATTCCTAGGTATTTTGTTCTGTTGGTAGCTATTGTGAATAGCTTTCTTGCTTTCTTTTTCTGGTAGTTCATTATTGGAGTATAAAAATGCTACAGATTTTAGCATATTGATTTTGTATCCTTCAACTTTACTGAAATTGTTTATAGCTCCAAAATTTTTTTAAAAGTCTTTAGATATTTCTACATATAGGATCATGTCATCTGCAAACAGGGACAGTTTGACTTCATCTTTTCCAATCTGGATGCCCTTTATTTCTTTCTCTTGCCTGATTGCTCTGGCTAGTACTTCCAACACTATGTTAAATAGGAGTGGTGAGAGTGGGCATCCTTGTCTTGTTTCTCTTCATTCCATTGAGGATAATATTGGCTGTGGGTTTGTCATATATGGCTTTTATTGAGTTGAGATATTTGCCTCCTATACCTAATTTTCTGACAGTTTTTATCATGAAGGGATGTTGAATTTTATCAAATGCTTTTTCTGCCTCTATTGAGATAATTACATGGTTTTTGTCCTTGATTCTGTTGATGTGGTGTATCAAATTTTTGGATTTGTATATGTTGAACCATCTTTGCATCCCTGGGATAAATCCCATTTGATCATAGTGTATAATTTTTTTGATGTGTTGCTGTATTCTGAATGCTAATATTTTGTTGAGGATTTTTGCGTTTATTTCATCAGAGATATTGGACTGTAGTTTTCTTTTTTCTTGTTGTATATTTGTCTGGTTTTGGTATCAGGGTTATGCTGGTCTCATAGAATGAGTTTGGGGGAATGGTCCCGGTTTCAATTTTTTGGAATAGTTTGAAAAGAATTGGTATTAATTCCTCTTTAAAGGTTTGATAGAATTCAGTAAAGTCATCTGGTCCTGGAATTTTCTTTGTTTGCAGGCTGCTGATTACTGCTTCAATTTTGTTGCTTGTTATTGGTCTGTTCAGGGTTTCTATGTCTTCTTGGTTCCATCTTGGCAGTATGTATGTGTCCAGAAATGTATCATTTCCTCCAAGTTTTCAAATCTGTTGGCATGTAGTTGTTTATAGTAGTCTCTAATGATTCTTTGTATTTCTGTGGTATTGGTTGTAATGTCTCCTTTTTCATTTCTGATTTTTGTTATTTGGGTCTTCTCTCTTCTTTTCTTAGTTAGCCTAGCTAATGGTTTCTGTATTTTGTTTATCTTCTCAAAAACCAACTTTTTGTTTCATTGATCTTTTGTAACATTTTTGGGGTCTCTATTTCATCTAGTTCCTATCTGATCTTAATTATTTCTTTCTATCTACTAATTGTTCTTGTTCTTCAAGTTCTTTGAGGTGTAGCATTAGGTTATTTATTTGAAATCCTTCTATTCTTTTGATGTAAACATTTATTGCAATAAACTTCCCTCATAGTACTGCTTATGCTGCATCCCACAGGTTTTGATGATGTGTCTTTATTTTCATTAATCTTGAGAAATTTTTTTATTTCCTGTTTACTTTCTTCTTGGACCCATATGTTGTTCAGGGACATGTTGTTTAATTTCCATGTGTTTGTATAGTTCCCAGAGTTTTGCTTATTATTGATTTCTAGTTTAATCTGTTGTGACTTGAAAAGATACTTGCAAAGATTTTAGTTTTTTTTAAATGTGTTGAGACTTGATTCGTGACCTAACATGTGATCTATCCTGGGGAATGCTTCATGTTCTGATGAAAATAATACATATTGTTGTTGTTGGATGAAATGTTCTGTAGATATCTGCCAGGTCCAATTGGTCTAAAGTGTGGTTTAAATCCTGTGTTCCTCTGTTGATTTGTTGCCTAGATGATTTGTCCAGTGCTGAGAGAGGGGAGTTCAGGTCCCCCACTATTACCATATTGGGGTCTATCTCCTTCTTTAGGTTTATTAGTGTTAGCTTTACATATCTGGGTGCTTCAGTGTTGGGTGCATATACATTTATAACTGTTATGCCCTCTTGCTGAATAGATCCTCCTATCAATATATAATTGCCTTCTTTGTCTCTTTTTATAGTTTTTGGTTTAAAGACTATTTTATCCTAAATAAGAATAGCTACTCCTGTTCATTTTTGGTTTCCATTTGCATAGTATATCTTTTTTCCATCCCTTCACTATTAGTCTGTGTGTCTTTAGAGGTGAGGTGAATCTCTTGTAGACAGCATATAGTTGGGTCTAGTGTTTTTTTTTTTAAAGCTGACCGGTAAGGGGATCTTAACCCTTGGTTTCATGTTGTCAGCACCACACACGGCCAGTGAGCTAACTGGCCATCCCTATATAGGATCCGAACCCATGGCCTTGGTGTTATCAGCACCACACTCTCCCGAGTGAGCCATGGGCCAGCCCTGGGTCTAGTTTTTTAATACAATCCACCAGTCTGTGTCTTTTGAGTGGGGAAATTAATCCATTTACAATTAGGGTTGTTATTGAAAGGCATTGTCTTACTCCTGACATTTAATTTGCTTTTGTATGGTTGATTTAAATGTCTGTTGTTCCTTCCTTCCCCTTTTATTGTTTGTCTTTGGTGTTCATTGGGTTTTTGAGGTGGTATGGTATAGTTTATTTCTCTTTCTTGTTTGCAAACACCAGTGGTGTTTGTTCTTTCTCATTTATTCATGGTAGTGATTATTGTTTTTTGGGTTTCAGGTGTGGGAATCCTTTATAAGGAATCTTGTAGAACTGGTCATGTGGTGGTAAACTCTCATGGCTATTATTTTTCTGGGAAATACACTACTTCCCCATCATATCTGAAGGATAGGCTTACTGGGTATAGTATTCTTGGCTGGGAGTTTTTTTTCTTTTATTATTTTGAATATATCATCCCATTCTCTTCTGGCCTTTAGGGTTTCTGCTGAAAAGTTTGCTGTTAGTCTGATGAGGATTCCCTTATAGGTGACTTGACACTTTTCTCTTGCTGTTTTTAGGATTCTCTCTTTGTCTTTGACTTTTGACAGTTTGACTACATGTCTCTCAGACAGGACCTTTTTGGATTGAATCTGTTTGGGGATCTTTGATCCTTGTGGATCTGGAAGTCTGTATCTCTACCAATACTTGGGAAGTTTTCTGCTATTATTTCATTGAATGTGTTTTCCCTTCTCTTTCCCCTCAGAAACACTCATGATTCACATATTTGTGTGCTTAAGGTTGTCTGCTAGCTTGCTTAGATTTTCTTCATTTTTTAAATTCTTTTTTCTTTTTCTTTTTGTTCTCTTTATTTTGAAAAGACTGTCTTTGAGATCAGAAATTCTTTCTTCTGCTTGCTCTAGCCTGCCATCTATGCTCTCAGAGGTATTTTTTAATTTGTTGAATTAGTCTTTCAGTTCTAGGAGTTCTGCTAAATTTTTTATGGTATTTATCTTTGTAAATTTCCTCCTTCATGTTCTGGATTGCTTCTCTCATTTCACGTGTTGTCTGACTGAGTCTTCTTGTATCTCACCGAGTTTAAGATTATTAGTTGGAATTCCTTTTCAGACATTTCAAGGGTTTCCTGTTGTTTGGGATGTGGTGTTTGAGAGTTATAATTTTCCTTTTGTGGTGTCATATTTTCTTGTTTTTTCATATTTCTAGGATCCCTATGTTGGATTTATTTGGTGAAGCAGTTGCTTCTTCTATTAGTGTGGTGTGCCTTTGAGGAGAGAGACTCCCTCCTGTAGTTTTGTTATATATTATCCATTGGGTGGGGTGCTTTAGTTTTGGTAACAGGAAGACTCAGTAGTTTCAGCCGTTCTGGGTAGACTCACTTATTCCAGGTAGACTCAGTAGTTCTGGATAGGCTCAGTAGTTCTGGGGGGTGCTGGCAGCTACATCTGTGGCTGGGGCTGTGCATGCAGCTGGGCTTGTGTGGGTCAGTGGGGACTGTGTGGGCAGCCAGGGTGGTTTGGGCCACACAGGTATCTGGATGCCTGGGCCCACACCAGTGGGTGGGACTGCATGGACAGATGGGCCATGCAACTGGCCAGGCAGGTGGTGAGGCATGGGCAGCTAGATGGCTGGGCTTACACAGGATGGGTGGGGTTCTGTGGGTGGCTGGACTGCTGTGCCTAGGTGGGCCCAGAGGCTTTTTAACTTGATGTGATCCCACTTGTCTATTTCTGCTTTTGTTGCCTATGCTTTTGGTGTCATATCCAAAAAAAATCATTGCCAAGACAAATGTCTAGAAGCAATTTTCCTATGCTTTCTTCCAGTTCTTTTACAGTTTCAGGTCTTATGCTTAAGTCATTAATCTACTTTGAGTTGATTTTTGTGCATGATGTTAGATAAGGGTCCAATTACATTCTTTTGCATGTGGGTATTGAGTTTTCCTAACACCATTTATTGAAGACATTATCCTTTTTCCATTGTATGTTCTTGGCATCCTTGCAAAGATAAGTTGACTATAAAAGCATGGATTTATTTCTGGGCTTTCTATTCTGTTTCACATATCTATATTTCTGTTTTTATACCAGCAATATATTATTTAGATTACTGTAGCTTTGTAATACACTTTGAAATCAGGAAGTGTAATGCCTCCAGCTTTGTTATTATACTCAAAATTGCTTTGGCTATTTGGGGTCTTTTGAGGTTCTAATGCATTTTAGGATTGTTTTCTGTATACCTGAAGAGAATGCCATTGAAATTTTGTTAGAGATTGCATTGACTTTGAGTAGTATAGACAATTTAATGATATTAATTCTTCCAATCCATGAACATGGGATATCTTCCCCTTTACCTATCTCTTCTTTAATTTCCCTCATCAGTGTTTTATAATTTTTAGTGTACAAGTATTTTACTTCTTTGGTTAAGTTTATTCCTAAGTATTTTATTCTATTTGCTGCTACTACAAATGGGTTTGTTTTCTTAACTTTCTTTTTGGATAGTTTGTTGTTAGTGTATAGAAACACCACTGATTTTTGTATGTTGATTTTGCATTCAGCAACTTTATTGAATTTGTAAGTTCTAACAGTTTTTTTTTTTTTTTTTAGTTTTAGGAGTTTTCTACATGTATGATCATGTCATCTGCAAACATATAATTTTACTTCTTTTCCAATTTGGATATCTTTTATTTGTTTATTTTTTAATTGTGTGATTGTTTTGGCTAAGCCTTCCAGTACTATGTTGAATAAAAAGGGTAAGAGTGGGTATCCTTGCCTTGTACCAGATCTTAGAGGAAAAGCTTTCAGCTTTACCCCATCGATTATGATTTTAGCTGTGGGCTTTTCAGAAATGGTCTTATTGTGTTGAGGAAATTTCCCTCTGTACCTAAATTGTTGAGAGTTTTTATTAAGAAAGGATGTTGAACTTTGTTAATCGCTTTTTCCGTATCTATTGAGATGATCACATGGTTATCTCTGATACAGTTAATGTGGCTTATGACATTGATTTGCATATATTAAGCCAACCTTACATCCCAGAGGTAGATCCCACTTGGTCATCGTGTATGATCTTTTTAATATGCTGTTGCACTTGGTTTGCTAGTATTTTATTAAGGATTTTTGTGTTTATGTTCCAGTGATATTGGCCTATCGTTTTCTTGTGGTGTCTTTGTCTGGCCTTGGTTTCAAGGTGATGCTGGCCTCATAAAGTGAGTTTGAAAGCATTCACCATTTTTCTGTTTTTTGAAAGAGTTTAGGTAGGATTGATATTAATCCTTCCTTGAATGTTTGTCGTAAATCACCCATGAAGCCATTTGGTCTTGGGCTTTTCTTTGTTGGAAAGTTTTCAATTACTAGTTCAATCTCCTTGTTTTTTTTCTTTCTTTTTTCTTCAGGCTTTCTACTTCTTCTTCATTCAGTGTTGGTAGATTGTATGTTACTAGCAATTTATCAATTTTTTTTCTAGGTTAACCAGTTCGTTGATTATAATTGTTCTTACTAGTTCCTTATGATCCTTTTCATTTCGAGTCTTCAGAACTAAACTAAAATATGTGGTGGTGCCAGCCTCATGGTGGAAGTGTGAGTGGTGGCACCATGACCAGGGAGCACAGGGGCTCTGGGTTTGCTGGGGACATAGCAGCACTGGATCCAGTGGGGATATGGAGGCACCAGATCCAGGAAGTGTGTGATGATGTTGGCTGGGGTTGGGGCACAGCAGTTCCAGCTCCAGGGAGGCATGGGGGCATGGGCTCCAGGCAACTCCAGCAGCAGGGGTCCACTTCAGTGAAGACTGGGTCCTTGGCAGCTGTATTAGTACATTTCTGTTGCTTATAACAAAATAGCCAGAACTAGGTATTGTATAATGAAAACGAAATTTATTGCTTACAGTTTCGGAGGCTAGGAAGTCCGAAGTCCAGGGAACACATCTGGTGAGGGTCTTGGTGGTTGCGACAGTGATGCAGTGGTCTCACACTGTGAAATGGTGGAGCAGAGAGAGAGACTCTCCTCTCTCTTCTTCTAAAGCCCTCAGAACCATGCCCCCAACCACCATTTCCAATCCATTCATCACGGCATGGTCCCACAATCCAATCACCTCTTCAAGGCTCCCAATTACCATAGCAGGATTTCCCACCCTCTTAACAGTCACAGTGGGGACCATGTTTCTGAAACAGTAAACTTGGGGGACACGATTCAAGCTTCAGTGAGTTTTGGGGGGACATAATTCAATCCACTACAGCAGCAAAGGCTGCTGTGACCTCAGTGCTGAAAGCCGTTTGGCTCCTTCTGCTCTCCTTTTCCCTGCAGGGTAACTCTTGGCCAAAGGAATTCCTCTTGACACTAAGCTGTGGTGGCGTAGGGCACAGAGTGACCTAAGTAAACAAAACAGTTCTATGCCACTATTTTCAGGGTTTTTTTGCTCCACTTGGTTGCTGCAGCTTGTTAACTGGACTCTGAAGCTCTCCTGAAGCTATTTTCATCAGTGGATAGTTGTTAAATCATTGTTTTGTGGGGGAGCAATGTCTGGGAACTCCTAGTCTGCCATCTTGCTGACGTCACTCCCAATTCCATTACTTTTCTTTATCCTTAGAAAAGTACCTCCCCGTTCTCCTACCAAATGTTTCCTAGACACATACAGATATATTGTCTTTGCTTTTTAGATCTCTCAGAATTAATTTTGGTACATAGAAAGAAGGGTATTATTTTAAAAATATTAACCAATTATCCCAACACAGTTTTTAAAATATTCTTCCTTGTTCCTTCACACTGTGGTGCCACTTTATTTCTATGTTCAGAGGATATGGATTTATGCTATTTTGTTTAATTGGTTCATATAGTAACACTGTATCTCTACAGTGTAACTGTCCAGTCAATAGCATGATTCATAACAAATAATTTTGAAATAAGGCTAAAAATAGAAAGATGAGCAGGATGATTTTATACAGAAAAAACAAATCACCATTATTCGTTGGCTACGGTTGCTAAACTTGGAAACTAGAACCCAAATTTAATGGGTACTAACTTGAACACATCCTCGAACATTAATTCTCTCTGTGTTGTACTCTACAAAAAGCAGC
The DNA here is from genome assembly GCF_027409185.1 of Cynocephalus volans. Taxonomy (NCBI): domain Eukaryota; kingdom Metazoa; phylum Chordata; class Mammalia; order Dermoptera; family Cynocephalidae; genus Cynocephalus; species Cynocephalus volans. The sequence goes on along the minus strand of NC_084468.1, from coordinate 94,203,655 downwards.
TTAGGATTTCTACTCAAGAATCTGCCTACTTGAGTTTAAGGAAGCAGCAGTGGTTCTGATGGGGAAGATCATGGCATGACTACATTCTTTCTTGAGTGCTGGTTACATGGGTATGTTCATTTCAAGAACAACTGGATATAGGACATGCATAAATAAAAATTTTTTCCTCAAGGAAAAGCATATCTTTTTATAGCGCATAAGCATCTTAATTAGAACTATTGAGGCTATGTGGGCCCAGTGTCAGGACAGAGATATGGTGTCTCCACTGGTCTGGAAAACTTAGCAAGGAAGGGTAAGAAGTCACAGGAAGCCTTTCTAGCTAAACTGTTCAAGTTCAGAGTTTCACCTTTTCTTTTTGTTTAATTCTCAAAGTAATGGCACTCTGGATCTTTTCTGTCCTCTTCTCTATCAGTAGGAACAGCACTAGCTGCTTCTTTCCTTTAAGAAAGTAAATGAGAGGCCCATGGATGTGGCCTAGTCTCCATGTGCTAGGAGCTTACATTCTGTGTTATATTTCAACAGCTAAGGCATCACACTAAGTTTGTTTAAAAAATAGTTGTTAGTTGTTTGAAATGATACTCAAAAGTCCAGTAATTTTTTTTTAAAAACTGGCTTTAATTGACATTGACAAATAACACATACTAATCTCTTATTACCTTTAAGTAACAAAAATATGACCTGTCATTATTCAAATGGGGGTGGGATTTTTCCCCTAAGTACACTTCTTAAAAGTCATTCCCGTGTTGAGTGGGCACCCACTCAGAGCAAGGCACTGTGGGGGCGGATAGCAGCAGGACACCCTCACCTCAAAGAACTCAGTCAGGGATGAAGACAGGCGGGGGGGCACTGCTATGGGATCCAGTGGTGGCAGAAGTGGTTCAGAAAGCACTCTCCAGTCACAGAGACTAGCAGGTTTGAAACCCAGGGATGGTACTTTTTAACTTTGTGCCTTAACTTCTCTAAGCCTCAGCTTCATCAGCTATAGACATCCTCTTAATAGAATTTCTGTAAGAATTACATAAGCCTACAAGTAAAGCATTAAGTATGGTGCCAGCATGAGAAAAGGCTCAGAAATATGGTTGCTCATATTATTACCATGATGACTTCTATATACGGAGTACTGGAGAGAATAAAGGAAAGGGCTAGTCATTCTTTGGACCGTGTTCTCACAGGGGAAATACTGGCACTCCGAGAAGGACAATTCTTCATTGTATAGAATTGTTTTGACATTTAGGATCCTGGCCCCATGGCAGTATTGGGCCAGTAGCACCCCCATCTTTATGATAACTAAAAAATGCGCCTACACATTTCCAAGCCCCCCCGAAGAAGGTTACTATCCCTGTTGAGAACTGCTTTTCTAGAGGGGCCTTCTTCATTAAAAAACAAATAATTATCTTAATAAAGAGTAAGAATGCCTTCCTATCTTTCAGAGTATTCAAGGATCAGTTACGCTGGGTCTGGTGAGAGGGAGAATAGGAAAGGAATGTTTAGTATAGTTTGAAAGAAGAATCCCTTCCTGATGAATTCCAGTATCAAAATCCCAGAGCTCACCATTCAGGGCTCAAGTCAAAAGGGAGAGCTGCATCTTTGCAAATACAGTCAGGAGAAAGGAATTTTGCCATGAAGCCACTTTTTTAGCCAGGCTCACTGTTTATGTAGTTAAGCAGCAGACAGACATATAAATTTGGACAATAACCTTACAGGGGATTTTTTAAAATCCTAATTTCTTTTTTCCTCAATATACTGGACAAGGGTCCACTTCATCTCATGTCTACAAAAAGTAAAAACTAAAGTCATAAATGAAAAGATAATAATAATAGAACAAGCCCAAAGAAACTGACATTGAATCTGTGCTCAGGAAAGCCCCACCTCCATATAACCTAAATCCACATCTCTCTCCGCAGAGTGGTCAAGGCTGAAGACCACTTTCATGCTGTCATAGGCCTTAAAAAGGCAGCAGGCAGATTTTCTCCTAATCCTGAATTTCCTCTCCAGAACTTAGTCTTTTGGTGATGTCAGAAAAGATATGAGGCATTTGACCTTACTAAGTGCTTAGAGACAGAGAGAAAGCAAGTTTTGTTACCATCATTTTACACGTGGGATAACTGAGACACTGAGAGATGAGAAGATATGTTCATTCGTGGAAGCCAGCGAGACTAAAATTTAGATCTCCTGCTTCCTGATTCGGTACTTTGGTCCCCATCCCTTAAATCACAGACACGTATTACTAAAATGGCTAAAGTATCCTGCTGAGGAATCCTCCAGGCTGAAAGCTCCCACGTGCTCTACCCTCTTTCCAATCTCTCTCTAATCTGAGCCTAACCTAGATCCTCTGAGTTGCTGGATCTACTGTAAACTGGAGTAGGAAGAATCTGTTTGAAAGGATATGTATTTATACATCTGTTAAACCATCTCTTCTTGGAGATGCTCTTCATCTCTTTGAAATTATTATATTAAATGGATGTGGGGCTAAAGTTAGACCAAATCTTCCAGTCAGGATGGGCTTTTCAGAATCCTTAGGTAAAGCAAATGTGAAACTCTGCATTAGGCTCACAAACATCAGGAATAATTCCATCTTTGCCAGTTGCTCTCCCATACACACCCGCTTCCCTAAAAATGAGATCAGAAAAAATATAAGGATTATAATACCATCCCTTTTCCTATTTCAAAAAATACATATTTATGGGCTGGCCAGTTAGCTCCATTGGTTAGACTATGATGTTGATAACACCAAGGTCAAGGGTTCATCTCCATACCAGCTAGCCGCCAAAAAAAGTATATATTTATATAAAATATCTAAATTGAGTATTTTAAAAGCAGATATAGAGTTTTAAAATAAAGTTGCCACATATACCAGATAGCCTCCTGCAGTATATACTGACCAGAATTTTTACATACCAAGTTCACATTTTAACTCCTACCCATAAAAACTTATGCTCATCCTAGACAGGAACTAGAGACAGATCCAATGTGGCAGTGACCTTGTCCCTTCCATGTCTACTTCTCTCTTTCTTTCACTTTTACCTGGGTGACTAAGGGGGGAAAAGTCAGATAAAAATCTCTGGAGCCTTCCTTTTTCCATAGAAAGAATCCCATGTGTCCTAATCTAGGAACCTAAAAGAGGGACTGGTGAGATTAGAGAACCCACCCTCTCACCCATCAGCCCAGCAGAAGGTCAGAAGTTGCTCTTAACTCCAACAGTTCCCTGGGACACAATCACCTGGGCAGCTCAGAAAGAAAGATTTCTAGTCTTATTTAAAGATTTAAAATCAAATGCCTTCATTTTGTTTTTAAAATCTGAAATAAACATAGTGGAGATGCATTATCTAAATTATCTCTTTTATTACCTTGCCAAGAGAGAAAGTTTTATTTATTTATTTATTTATTATTTTTTTTATAAAGATGACCGGTAAGGTGATCTTAACCCTTGACTTGATGTTGTCAGCACCACACTCTCCCAAGTGAGCTAACCGGCCATCCCTATATAGAGATCCGAACCCCTGGCCTTGGTACTATCAGCACCACACTCTCCCGAGTGAGCCATGGGCCGGCCCTAAGGAAGTTTTAGAACAACATGAAATAATAAAAGATTCTTTTAGTTCTACTTTTTTAAAATTATGCCATTAAAAAAATAAATGTTTAACTGACCTATCCCAAAAGGAATAAAGGTTTCTTTTTTAAGAAGTTCTCCTTGGTCATCCAGAAATCGATTAGGGTAGAAATCATCTGGTTTCTCCCAGATGGCTGGGTCTCTGTGTACTGACCACAAGTTGGGTAAGATCAATGCGCCTTTAGGAATGGTATACCCTTGGAGCACTAAAACAAACAAAAAAACCCACAGCATCATACAACACATTGTCACTAATAGTTCTTCCTGAAAAAAAATCAACTTATATACCTAGTATCTTAATTGGCTGAAACTAAATGTTGAGGTACTTGAAGGCAGGGATAAGATCTTATCAATTGGCATCCTTCTCTCCACATTATCCCAGGACCTAGTTTGAGACAGGGCACAGGAGATGCTCCAGTGGATGTTGCGTTAATGAATTAAATCAAACCATAAACATATTAAGAGAAAACACTAAAAGAGAAATAATAGTGTGTTCCTAAGAATTGCAAATTCCCTAAGAATTACAAATTCCTAATATTTATATGAAATAGTTTACAAAATCTTTTATGGCCACACAACAATATGTTGAGGAAGTTAAACTAAGATAAAAGGATGTACAGGGAAGCTAACCCTGGCTCTTACCAGCTGACAAGTTAATATGCACTTTAAACAATGACCAAAAGATACTGTACACAGAGTGCATCTAATCTGCATTAAAAAATCTGTTAAGTGATCCAGTGTCATTTATAAGCTACTGCCTCCTACAACTGTCTCATAACTACATTCAAGCCCATTACATTATGGGCTGTCTCTAGAGAAGGTAAATTCCTTGTTAATAGGCATGTAAAAACAGAGTCTGAACAAAACCAAGTAAACGTTCCCCGTTGTTGACAGGTTAAAACAGGAACCGTAGAATCAGATGGATTCTTCTAATTCCTTAATACTTATGCTTTAGTTACAAAATTTAAACAATTGACATAGAATAATTTCAGGTAAATCCTTAATTCCACATTTAGATTAGCTCTTCTGATCTCCATGAAGAAGACTGAGAGGAACCTTTGTTAATTCTGGAGTTTTTTCTGCCAAACCGCCTACTTAAATTGCAGTGTGATTTGTTTTGCTGGAATAAGTGTGTATGCTGTGAAGGCTGGAGAGCTATCAGTAAAGCTAACCAGTGCTGGAATGCCATTACAACTAATAATGTACAACTGTGGGTTGACACATTCCCTGGACATTTCCTTATCTACGACACAATGCTAAGTCCTCAGAAGGAACAAGCTAGGTGGTAGTCACCATACAACTCCACTGGATTAGGGGGTTGGGCTTTCCTCAAGGGTATTCAAAGGAAGAAGACCCCAGACTTGCCTGTTTTCTCTGAGGTCATATGAGGAATGGCAAAAGGCACCACCACAGTTAGCCTCTGCACTTCCATGATGGTGGCTTCTGTGTAGGGCATCTGGGCCTTGTCCGTGAGGGAAGGGGCTCGGTTGGGACCAATGACCCTTTCAATTTCTTCATGAACCTTTTCTACACAAAAGGGAAGGAATAAACAGAGCATAAGTGAAGGAGAGTTGAGCATGCTTCGCCTCACCACTTACACACCACTGCTAAACTGGCTGAGCGGGCCTGATTCAGCCTCAGGGAAGTGAAGCCCCCGTCAGGTTATGCCATGTAGAGACAGCTGGACCCAAGGAGCCTGTGCCCACCCTGAGACTTTGAAGGAGGAGAGCAGAACAGATGGAGGGGCAAAGAAGAAAGCATTCTGGATTGGGAAACACCCTGAACCATACTCTCAGATGAACATGGTATCTAAGCCAACTGTGACAACATGTAATCCAAGACGGCCCTCAACAATTCCCGCTCTTGGGGTTCATATCCTTGTGCAGTCCCCTCTCTGTATCAAGTTGCTCGATGTGAGCAATAGAATTAGGGAGAAGTGATGGCATGCCACTTGAGATTAGGTTACAAAAGACACTGTGGCTCCTGTCTTTGATATTCACTCTCTCTGGGGTCACTCACCTTGGAGAAGGGCAGCCGCCAAGTCAAGCAGCCTTATGGAGAGGTCAGAGGGATAAGGAACTGTGGCCTCTGGCCATTTTGGAATAGACTCTTCTGTCTCAGTCAAGTCTATAGAGACCTGCAGCCCCAGCCAACATCTTGCCTACAACTTCAAGAGAAACCGTAAACTAGAACCATCCAGGTTAAGCTGCTCCTAGATTCCTGACCCTCAGAAATGATTTGAATTAAAAAAAAATAGTGGTTGCTGTAAGCTGCTACATTTTGGGATAATTTATTACTCAGTAATACTTAACTAATACAGGTAGGTACAATCCCATCTGTGGTAGGCAGAATAATGGCCCCTTCAAGATGTCCATACTTTAATCCCTTGGAACCTGTGAATATGATACTTTACATGGCGAAAGGGACTATGCTGATGCAATTAAATTAAGGACCTACAGATGAGGAGATTATCCTGGGTTTTCTTGGCATGCCCAAGTACATGGGCTTTAAAACCACAGAACCTTTTCCAGTTAAGTTTAGAATCAGACAGAGATGAAACTATAGAAGAATGGTCAGAGAGATACAACACTGCTGGCTTTGAAGATAAGAGAAAGGAGGCCACAAGCCAAGGAAGCCGGAAACAGCAAAGATATGGATTCTCCTTTACAGCTTTCAGAAAGGAATGCAGCCCTGCCAACATCTTGATTTCTAGCCCACTGAGATGTGTCAGACTTCTAATGCATAGATCTACATGATAATAGATGTGTGTAGTTAAGCTAGTTTGTATTTGTTATAGCAGCAATAAAAACTAATACACCACCCTCCTATGTATTCTTCCACTATGAACTGCCACTGATGTTCACTATCTACTGATACAGATGGGGTGGAACTAGCTCTGTGACCTTGTGGAAGTCACACAACTTCTCTGTTCTCCATTTTCAAAACATGGGTTCAGATGAGCATTGTGGCTCCCTTCAGCTCTAACATGTTCTTCTTCTCTAAAGATCTTTCACCATCATAGATTTCATACAGAATCAGACCTGTAAGAGTTTAAAGCAGGGGTAAGCAAGTTATGACATTACTCCTACTGTCTAGAAACTTGGGGTTTCACTGTTAACACCTTACCAACTCTCTGTGAGATGCAAGTATTTATTTATTTTTTCTGGCCTAAAGACATTGCTTACTGCCAGAAGCCACCAGATCACTGGGTGATCTGATTTAAATAACCTTATTTTGCCATGAATAAAGGAAACATCCATTAATTACCTTGTACATCAGGGTTCAGTGACATATACAGGAGGCACCAAAGCAACGAGTTAGTTGTGGTATCAGTCCCAGCAATGAAGAGATCCCCAATGATATAGAATAAGTACTCTTCATTAAAACTACTGTTGCTATTATTTTTCCACTCCTCCTCCATGTGGAGAAGATACATGTCTATGAAGTCCTGAGGGTTCTCTCTATCCAGAGACTCTTGATGGTCTTTGATGATATTTTTAAGGAAACTGGTTATATCCTTTTCAATTTGTCTTAATTCCTTAAATGGTCCAAAGGGAAGGTAATAAAGCCAGGAGCATATGTTGACCAGAAGAATCTGACTGTTCAGACAGATTTCTAATCCTCTTGACATAAAACCAAGCATTTTCTTAAACTCACTATTGGTGTAATCAAAACGCTGGCCAAAGCACAAGGAGCAAATGATGTTAGAGACAGCATTGCTGATGATGGGGAAGGGACTGAAGGGGTCTTCTCCATGTTTTTGCATTTCCTCTTTCACGCATTTGAACTCCTCAATAATCTTGGGCTCCAAGCTAAGCTTTCCCAAGCCAAAATGACGAAGAGTTGAATGACAGAATTTCCTCTGTTGTTTCCAGACTGGACCATAATGTGCAAACACGATCCCTGCAAAAAAGACACCAACAAAGGAAGGTGAGAAAGAGCATTCCTGATAATACTGAACAGGACCCACCATGAAGTGTATTCTGTATTTTCCAGTCACTTATGCAAAGTTCATGTGAAGACCATATAAAGGCCACCAGTCAAGAAGAATGATATACAAAATTTAGTTATCAAGGTAGTATACGTTTCCAATAACGATTAAAATAGGAGAATGTGCTATGAAGCTTATTAGTATAGATAGCAACTCCTGGTGAGATGAAAAGCAATGTGTTTCAATTTCCAAACTTAGTGTACATTTCAAAATCTTGTATTTTATAAGAGTGAATACAGGCTTAGAAAATAATTCAGGCCAGATGCACCCATTTTTTTTAACCACCTACATTCTAAACATTCTGAACAGAAGGACAAATAAAGTCACAGTTTGACATTAGGGCAGAAACCATATCTCATTGTGCTCATCATTAAAATCCCAACTTCTGACATAGTGTTGGATACATAGGAGGAGTTTTTAAATATTAGCTGAATAAATGAACAGCCCAACTGGATTAGAACCATTGGCCATCAAAGTTTAGAATCTGATAACTGGCATATAATCTAAAATATCTGTTGTTGGCAACAGCGCTGATTTAAAAATATCTGAACTCATTAAGGTCATTCACAACTACATCATATTTGATTCTCACCTATACATCTCTCACCATCAAACCCAACAAAATTGCTCCCAGATGTTGTATCAAATTATTATTTGACTTTCCCTGTTTCCTGTCATCTTTTACATCCTCCTGTTTTCCATGGTGTGCTTTATCACTCTGGCCAGTCTCCTTCCTTCCTGCATTATTTCTGAATGCTCACTATGTGGCAGGCACTGGGCTGTAGTGGATACAGCTGCGAACAAAATAAAGATGCTCTGTGGCTAAGTCTTCCCATACTCTTTTGCCTCTATAAAATGCCTTTCAATATGAACATCCATGTGGTCAAATGTATCAGACAATCTGTCAGTTTCATTGTCCTCCCAAGAATCTTCCAATGTCTGCTCAAATCAGCAGTGGTTGCTCTCTGTGTCTTCTGGTCAGGTGTTGTGACTTCCATTTGTCATCATTTGGGAATTTTCTTAAGACTCTTCTGTGTTGGAACCCATTTCCTGGTTTCTATGTCTTCCTCTTTCTTGTTTTACTCCCTCATTTTGCTGAAGCACATCTTCCAGTAGTTTCCAAGAAAGGGTGCATGGGAGGTGAATTTCTAAAGATTTTGCATTTATGAAAATGTATTTATTCTACCATTTAACTTCCTCAGAATTTTGAAGGCATTGGTAAGAGTAGATTGATGACTCATAAGATAAGTGCATCTTCAACACTACTAGACATTGCCAAATTACTCTCCAAAATGGAGAGTACACCAAAAGTGCACCCACTGTAAGTGTATGAACATTCTCATTTGTTCCAAATAGCTGCCCTCTGCAGTGGATTGAATGGCCCCCAAAAGTCATTAAAGCTTATCCCTACTGTAACTGTTGAGGTTGGAAAATCCTATTATGGTAATTGGAAGGTGAAGCCTTGAAGAAGTGATTAGATTCTGAGGACCATGCTCTAATGAATGGATTAATAGCCATGGGCATGGTTCTAAGGGCTTTAAAAGGAGAGCACATGAGAGTCTCTCTCTCTCTCTCTCTGCTCTACCATTTTCTGCCATGTGAGACCCCTGCATTGCTGTAAAGTCACCACCAAAGAAGAAACTCACCAGATGTGTTCCCTGGACTATGGATTTCCCAGCCTCTGAAACTGTAAGTAATAAATTTCATTTTCTTACAAAGTACCCAGTGCCAGGTATTTTTTTAAAAACAACAGAAACGGACTAATACACCATTACTTAGTACTTGTCAATATTCTAATTTTTGCCAGTCCAAGGGCTAAAATGTATCTCATCTTATTTTTTACTTGCATTTATCTAATTGTTACAGGTGGGTCAGAACAGCTTTTCATACAGTTATTGGCCAGGTTTCCTATCTTGTGATTTGCACTAATCTATTGTGCAATTTTCTATTTCTTATATATTCTAGATGCATAGCAGACCTCTTCTCTCATCGTGTGAATTTTTTTTTTCACTTTAATGGTATTATTTGATAAATAAAAGCTTTAAATATATAGTTGCATTTATCAATCTTTTTCTTTCTCATTTGTGCTGCATGCCTTATTCTAGAAATCTCTTCCTATCATGAGTTCATAAACTCATTTTCTATTCTCATAAATTTTTTTAAGTTTGTTTTTTCACATTAAGTCTCTATAATCTACCTCTCTAATTTATATGTTAGGTATTCCTACTTATTTTGAGGTAGAAATCCAAACCTTTTTTTCTCCCAATTTATATAACCTAGTATTCAAGCACAATCTATCAAACAGTCCTACCCCCCCCCCCCACCAATCTGCAACACTGCCTCCGCCTCTGTCATTCATTTCCTATAAATAGGTGCGCCAGTTTACAGGCTTCCTAGTCTGCTATACTGATCTCTTTGTTTATCACTATGTTTAGAGCACATTATCTAAATTAGTTACTTTATAAAAAGATAAAGACTTTATAAGTATGAATATCTAATAAAGTCCCCTCCCAAAAAACTTATTTTTCATAATTATTTTTGGTTATTCTTAGCTATTTACTCTTTAATAAAAACTTTATAATCAGCTTGTCAAGCTCTATAAAAAAGCTTTTGAAGTTTTGATTGGAATTGCATTAAATGTATAGGTTAATTTGAACATTGCCTTCTTTATGAAAATTAGACTTGCTTGCAATTCAAGAATAAATCTAAACTTGGTAATAATGTTTTAAAGCCTTTTGTAAAAAATTGCTGGATTTGGTTTCCTAATATGTTAAGTTTTTCTTTCTTTAATGTATATTCATAAATGAAAATGGCCTGTAAGTCTCTTTTCTCATGCTGGACTTGTCTGGCTATACTACCCTCCTATAAGCCAGGGTATATTCTTTCTCTCTGAAAGAAATTGTCTAAAATTGGAATGACATGTTCCTCTTTTCCTTTAGGTTTATTGTGCTCTTTTTCTAATAATGTTGGCCATCTAACTCATTAATTCTCAGATTTTTATCTTAATAAATAATTTAATGCTGTACATTTGCCTCCAGGCACTACTTTAGCTGCAATCTACTAGTACTATTTGCAGATGTTTTCAATATTCAGCTTTAAGTTTAATTTTTTTTTTTTTCTATATGAGTCTTCTTTGCTACCTGGATAAATTTGTCTTACACTGATTTTTGATATTTGAAGAGGCTTGCTTTTTAGCCTAGTATGTGGCCAACTTTAATAAGCTTTCTAAATAATGTTGAGAATAATGTTTATACAAGTAATTTTGGGGTATAAGGTTCTCTATACATCCAATAGAAAAAGCTTGGTAACTGCTGGAATCAAATTTTCTGTATTCTTACCAAATTATTACCTGCTTGATATCTCAACCATTCAAATACATTAAAATATCTCCTTATAATGGTGGATTTATCAGTTTCTCTTTCCAGTTCTATTATGTTTTTTTACCATATGCAGATAAATATCAATGTAGATATTCAAATTTATATCTATGTATCTATCTATTTATGTTGTCAAGGACATTCAAGCATAGAATTATTATATATTCTTAGTTTAAGAAAAGAGGCTCCTTTTATCATCACGAGTCCCTCCTTTTTCGTAACAATGAAGTATGACAAAGTGTATTTTGTCAAAAAGACACCAGCTTTTCTTTTCTAAGTATTGTATCTTCTTGGTAAAACCTTTTCCTTTCTTTTACTTTGAACTTTTCCGTACCTTTATGTTTGGGGTAGGTCTCTTTTAAAACAACATATAATTGGATTTTTAAAAAATCCATTCTGGCAATCTGCCCTTTAGCCAGTAAGTTTAGTCCTTTTACATTTACTGTAGTTATTTATTTCTAACATTATTTTGAGCTTTCTATTGGTCTGCTCTGTTCCTTCTTTCTTCCCCTTCCTTTCTTGTCTTCCTTTAGGTTGAGAGAAACAGGTGAATGTTCACCCTTACATTTTTAACACGCCTAGTTTAGTGGTCAGCAAACTATAGCCCACAAGCCAAATCCAGCCTGCCACCTCTTTTTGTATGGCCAGAGAGTTAAGACTAGTTTTACATTTATAAATGGTTGAAGAATGTTTTGTGATACGTGAAAATCAGATGAAATTTAAATCTCACGGTCTATTAATACAGTTTAATTGGAACATAGCCAGTTAATGAGCCACACTAAATTTTACATATGGTCTAAGGCTGCTTTTCCACTAAAATGGCAGAATCAAGTAGTTGCAACTTAGATTGGAGGCGGGGGGAGAATATTTTCTCTGCTAGGATCCAGGCAAAGGCAGGCCTATTTCCCTGTTTCCTTTTACTGGTGGCCAGGTTTGCTGAATGTTCTTTACCTAACCTGGAGTGAAGCTCTTCAAGAGTCCTGTCTTTACCTAGAAACAACTTTTCATCTTGCATAATGTTAGGCCCTATCTCTTTACTCCCCCTACGCCTCCAACCAGGTCACTAAAGCTCAAGTCTCTCCAGAGCATCTACCTTCTATTTTCTGCAGGGGTGAGGGTGGTGAAATGAACTGGTCTAACTATACATGCATTTCAAACAATCCTGTTTTCAGTCCACTAGCTCACCCCTGTCTCCTGTGATCACTGGTACCTCTAATTCCTGAGCCTTTTGGGGGTTCTATGTGGTAAACTCATACTATTTTCTCATGCTCCATACTCATACTCCACTGGTATCCCTCTCTGTAGACACTCAGGTGTGGTCATCCTCCACTCTACTCAGTCATTTGTCAATCCTATATCCATTTTTTGTCTTCAGATGCTGTGGTGCTCTTCATTTCATTGTGGATGGTGTGTGTGCTTCTGTAATAGTCCCTCTGGTATGGTGTGTGGTTACCAAGACAAAGAAGAAAGGGAATGTCTTAACCATTCTTGGAACCACCAAAACTCTCAACTTTGTTTAATAAAGCCCCATAAACTATTTCCTAGGCAACCGAAGCATAGTCACTCTTCCCTGTCTTTGACCATGGCCATGTCTTCTGCTGCAGAGCATTCAGAGGCTGAGTGTTGTTGGGCCTCCTCTTTTCTTGGATAGATATGGTCTCTCATGCTAACTTCAGAATTTGACACCAATTCTAACTACCGTCTCATTACCTAAGATATCACATATGACATCACTGCTTTGTCCTATTTCTCAAAGAACTTTATTTTCCCTCTGTTAAGTCTTTTTCTGTATCATCTACTCTTGTCATCTTTTATTTATTTATTTTTAATTTATTTTTTTTAATGACTTGCTAGTATGGGGGATCCGAACCCTTGATCTTGGTGTTATTAGCGCCACACTCTCTCTCCCAAGTGAATAACTGACCAGCCCAACTCATCATGTTTTAAACTACACATTTGTATTTTAGAAATATTTTGTCTAGTATGATGTCCTTTTTCTATCAGTTTTTCCAAAAAAACCTGATAGTGCCAGCTACTAAGGGCACATAGATCTGTAAATCACATTCTCAAGATGCTAACTGTCTGGTGAGGAATCAGGTAAACCAACAAAGCGGTAACACTGTTGTATGTTGAGACATATTGAAGTTGCAACGCAGACACTGGGAAAGGAGCACCGCCTCAGCTGAGGGGAGGCGGCACTCAGCAGAGAGGATGTCTGGGCTGATATGTCGTTAGTAAATAAGGACGTGTGTGAAGGCACGTTTTAGACAAATAAAGAACTTGAGCAAAGTCAAAGAGGGTGTTTCAAGAAGGGCTAAGTTATCTTCAGAAACAAATCAGGCTTGGATAAGACAAGGAAGTGGAGGGAACCATCTCAGAGGAGGCTAAGATTTGAGAACTGGGTTTTTTGATGATGGGCTGACAGCAATGAAGCGGAAGAGAGAAGAGGTGACCAAAAAGGCAGTACCTGAATGCCAGGGACAAGAGGCACGGACAGAATTGGCAGCCTCAGGGTTACAAACTTCACAATACGACATCCTGGAGCTAGAATGGCTTTGGGTCTTAGGAGTGTTTGGAAGAGGGTCAGGCACATCCTGCAGTTGTTGATATCATCTCCTTTCTTTGGTGTGAAAAGCAACGGTATTCATGGATGCATACAAAACATCCTTTCATGGCTGGCTGGTTTGGTCGGTTGGAGTGTGGTGCTCATAACAGCAAGGTCCAGGGTTCAATCCCTGTACCAGCCACCAGAAAAAAAAAAGTCATTCCAGTAGGATAGTAACTCTGAAAAATAAAAAATGGCTCCAAAGCAAAAATCAGTACTCTTTTGGTTGAGAATGACAAAAATATATCCTCAAGCTACTTTATTGAAAAGGGCACTTATGCTATAGAACCAAAAAACAGGCAAGGCAGGATGTTGCCACCTCAGGGAAGACTAAATGCCACAGAACTCTTTCTCCCCACACCTACCTTTCCCTTCTCTCTGCCTGACTGACTTCCTTCTTTCCTTCCACAAACCAGCTTTTCAATGAAACAGGAGTTATTTTAAGATGCCTATTTTCCCAGTTTCACCACAAGAGAGAAAAGCCCTCTATTTTCTAGGTCAGACCTCAAAAATTCTGTGGGAAGATTCAAATGCTTCGGTGAGGTACCATGTCCCATGGTAATACAAAATATGAGACACCTTAAGTTTATTTTGTAGCTTGAGGTTTCCAGACTATGCCATGAATTCTTATCCCTAAGCTACATGAGGATAGATCTATAGTCATGAGTTCTTGAGTTCTCAGTCTAGCCCACAGACTAACTGTTTCAAAGAGGTGAGATGTTCTGATCAATCCACCTTTGATCAGTCTATCCCTCAACTAATCACTGTGGCCAGGGAGGTGATTTCATGTAAAGATAAGGCATCTCCCATTTCAACCACAGGTAACTGGGACAAGAGGCTGAGGGTAGGGATAGAGTTCCTCAGAAGGAATAGGTGCTACTAGGCAGCAGAAACATAAAAATCCACCTCAAACCAAATAAAGGATAAGCTAAATTGATTATGATTATGATTAAGATTGTCTAAAAGGAATATCATACAGTTCTTAATAACTTCACCTGATAATATCTAAGAATATGAAAATATGTTCACAATATTTCAAGGAATAAAAGCAATTTTAAAGACTATAAAGAGCATGATTCCACTCTAAGGAAGCAAATACATTTTTAAAAATACATGTACATGTAGAAAAAAGACTGGAAGGTGATACCTAAAAATGTCAATAACAACTATCTCAAAATAATATTGATCACAGATGATTTTCAATTCTTTTTTTCTTTTCCATGTTTTATGTTTTCCAATAATAAATATAACAAAAATACTTAAAGTACATGAAATATGAAGCTATTCTACACTTATCACATATATACATTTCCTATCTTCTGAAGCAGAGAAAGTGCTATCACACTGAGTACACTTACTCTTTCCTTCCACAGGGTCACAGAAGTGTTCCTATTTATGGAAATTCAGACCCTCTTGATATGAGTACATAACTATGTCAAAAACCTACTTTACTGCATATTCAGTTAACTTGTTTTCCTCATTCATTTTCAAATTCCCCAGATGAACTTTCATTTTCTATTTACCTTCATTTCCTAATTTCATTTTGCACTTTGTCCCCCTTTGAAGTAGTCAGTATGGACTGACTTGATCCCTCACTTTTAAACTTCTTTAATATTTCCTTTTGCTTTCCATTTTTAATTATTTGCAATTTGCTTTGGCTCTCATTCCAAGTCTCCAGCAATCATTTAATATTTTAAGTGCTTTTCTTCTGTCTTTGATAGGGTCTGAGCTATAACAGGTTTAACAGTCAAATCAATATTTTCTTTTCCACCTTCACAAGCAGTGTCCCACAAACCTCATGCAAAACTCTAGCTTTATCAGATTGTAAAATGCCTGGATCTTTTCATGCCACGTTCCCGGGACAGGACACAGACATAGCAGTTTATTTACTTAACAAATACCTCCTAAGCTCCTACTGTGTGCCCGGCAGTAATGGCTCTGTCCTCCTAGATGTTAGTCCAGTAGTGAAGACTCGCATCCGGGCTCAAGGTTACAAAATTAGGAAGCCCTAGTTTTGAAAAATGCAGTGAAGGAAACATGCTTGTTCAATGAAACTGGTTCTAATAAGGGAGCCTGACCTACTTGAAGAAGCAGTGAAAAAAGGTTCCCCTGAGGAAAAGAGATTCAAATCGACACCTGACTGATGAGAACAGTGACTCAAAAAGTTTGAGACCTATGCCAGCCGATAAGACAAGGGCCAAGACTGCAAGGGGCGGGGGTGGTTAGAGAAGGGGTAAACTAGATATTTCATTGCAGCGGATAACATGTTTTCCAAACCCCCAAACTGCCCAGTTTAGACTCCCACGAGTAGGAATCACAGAGGCTATAAACCAGTGCTCCTAGATCGTTTCCCGGACCTTTTACCTTTTGGGTAAATATCTTAAACTCTTGCACTCAAACCTTACAATATGAAAACGATACTCCTCTCTCTTTCTAACACAGCCAAAGTTTCTCCCTGGGGTCCCAGCCCGAAGTGAGGAGAGGATTCTCCTGGAAAGAGGGAGCCTGGCTGCATACCTTGCTGTCCTCCCCCTCCCCCCACTATTCTCCCTCAACTTCCGGGTGGGCTTCCTACTTCTCATCTTGGAATCTGAACCAGTCACGCATCGATTACTACTCGATGGGATCATCAAGGCTCCGGGAAGGGGTGGCGCCGCCGCCACCATCCCCTTCCGCGCAGGATGCAGGTGTGAGGGGGCCCGGTGCGCGCGGCTGGCAGGGGCGCAGCAGCCGCAGCCGCAGCCCGGGCGCACCTGGCGCCCCGTCCGCGGCCTCGCGCGTGCACGCAGCCCGCGACCCCGAGGCTCCGGCGGCCGCGACCCCGCTCACCCTTCTCCTTGGTTACGATGGAGATGAGCGGCATCCGCGGCCGGTCGCTGAAGACCTCGGCCTGCTGCACCAGCGCTTCGCGCACGCTGTGGAAGTCGCTGAGGACCACCACCAGGTGGGGGCCGATGAAGAAGCGGAAGACGTTGCCGTACACGCGCGCCAGGCCCGTGAGGAGCAGCTGCGGGCTCAGGCCCGTGGGGTCCAGCCCTGCGGCCCTCGCCCCGAGGCTCAGCCATCTCTGCCGCTGGAGGAAGGGCGGCAGCAGCACGTGGCCGAAGTTGCCCACCAGGGGCCAGGGCGTGGGCCCGGGCGGGATGCCCCGCGCCCGGTGCCGCCGCAGCCAGTTCCAGCCGAGCAGCGCGACGAAACCGCACAGCAGCAGCAGCAGCGCCCCGCCGCTCGGGTCCAGCCGCGGCAGCCCCGGGGGCGCACGCAGGAAGCGCCCAAGCCAGGGCGGCTCTTCCTCCCGGGTCTGCGGCGACCCCGGGGAGGGCATGGCCGCAGCCCTGGGGCTTCTCCAGCTGACCCTAGGCCACGCGCACGCACATGCCCGCCCCCGCCGCCGGCGGGCGGCTCAGAGCGGGAAGGTCGCGGGCGGGGAGGAGAGCGGCGGGGAGCGGCCCGGATTGGCTGCGGCCCGTGCGTTCTCCCCGCCCCCTGCAGTCCGCCGCTCCCGGGCGGAACCCGGGGACGAGCTCGCCACCCGCTGAGGAGGTCGGCGGACGAGGGGGGCGCACGACCTGAAGTTTGCCCCCCAAGTCCGGTTGCGTCCCTTCTCTGGGTCAGGCTTGGCAGTGACTGCCCCCGAGACGAGTATGCTAGCAACACAATCTTGCGCTCTGATTGGCTGTCGGCTTCCCCGTGTCCTCCGTTTATCAGTGGACAAATCGAATGGTCATTGAGTGCAAAACCGTGTGAGGTTCTGTACTGAGTGCTGCGGACGCCGTGGTGAACGGTTCCCTGAGATGACTCGGCCTCAACGCCAGCACCTCCAACCTGAGGCTAGGAGAGTAGGGTACCCGCTCCCTCTCCAAAGGCTTTGCTGTAGCGTTCCTGGTAGCAACAAGACAGGGTTACTTTTCTATCCAAACCGGGATTTGCAGGAAGAACGCTTTCCTCCACCCACAAGCAGCAGGATGACGGGAAAGCCATGAGGTGTAGAATTCATAGGTGCAGGCAGCCAAAGGTGCGGAAGGGATGCCGGGGAGAGCGGAGCAGTAAAGCTCTTTCGTGATCATGGTATTCTCCCCTGCCAGGTAAGTATAACAGTAAAGCTCTTTGAACTTGCCCTAGGCAGGAAAACTTCTTTAATGCAGTGGGTGAAAGAAAGCAAGGTGTTCATTTCTGCACGTGGCCTGGGTAAAACAGAATACTTAATCCAGGAATAATAAACAAGAATTTGCTTGGTGGGTTTAAGTAGTTAGAAATATAAAAAGAAAATCGGATGGGGAGGGATAACAATATTATTATTGGTAATAATCCGAACCTGAAATGCTGAGGTTGAAGTATTAAGTCTTAATTGTGGAATGCTTTCAAAACAAAGTCCTTCTTTAATCTTCCCTGATAATGGTCCCTGATAATGGCTTCCTTGATAATTTCGTCCCTTTGGTCTTCCACAGGCCATATCCTGTGGGGTTTTTTAATACTAGGTTGACTGTAGAATTGTCTATATCAGACCATTTTTGGCCCTTTTTATTCTTTTTCACACACTAAAAGTCTGAACACCACTCTGTACTTATAAAGATGTGACCAAAGTATAGTGAGCCCTCTTCATTCATTCTGTGATCTATTCTATTTTTTTTCTATGAACAAGTAATGCCAGAAGGATATGCTAAATTTCAAGTCTACTCTGTTCTCATACTATTTATTTTAAGCTTACATCCCAACACACCTCACATCTTGTATAATTGACCACTAATTGTTAGATTACTTTCTTGTTTTTTAAAATTTCTTTTTTTTTTTTCTTTCGTTTTTTCGTGACCGGCACTCAGCCAGTGAGTACACCGGTCAGTCCTATATAGGATCTGAACCCGCGGCGGGAGCGTCGCCGCGCTGCCAGCGCAGCACTCTACCAAGTGCGCCACGGGCTCGGCCCTTGTTTTTTTAAATTTCTAAATTAAATTAGAGAATTAAAAATTAAACTACTTGTTTGCAGATATGATCTTCAAAATGTCACCCGAAATGCCCTGTAAAATAATAGCCACTAACATCTTTCCTTACAAGCAACTTAAATTCACAAATGATTTTAAAGTAGTTGAAGTGACTAGTTTAACAACCTTAAAAGACACCCTCTTGCAGAATATAACTGCATTCATGGTGTTTTCCTAAACATTCTCTTATTTTTGTCTTCTTTGTGAGGCAGATAGGAAGTGTTATGGGCTGAATTTTGTCCCCCCACCTCCACCCCTTCATATTTCAAAGTCCTAACCCCCAGTATCTCAGAATGTGACTGTATTTGGAGATAGGGCCTTTAAAGAGTCCAGGTAAAATGGGCTCATATGGGTGGGTCCTAATCTAACATGACTGATATCCTTACAAGAAGAAATTAGGACACACAGAGGAAAGACCACGTGAGGACACAATGAGAAGGCAGCCACCTATGTCAGGAAAGAGGTCTCAGGTAAAAACCAACCTTGCCAACACATTGATCTTTGACTTCTAGCCTTCAGGACTGTGAGGAAATTAATTTCTGTTGTTTAAGCCACCCAGCTTATAGTGCTTTGTTTTGGCAGCCCTAAAAGACTAATACAGTAAGCTATGTTGGTCATAATACTATGCAGAAACTATCCATTGTTTTTTAGGGATGAATTTTCCCAAATTACAAACAGGGCATTTTTGCCAGATAAAGAAATACTTTCCACTCCATCTTTCCTATTTTTAAATAGGTGAATAAAATAATAATCAGTAGCAATACAGGAAGAGAATACTAAAAGATCTTTTGGGTGCGGAGAGGTGGCAGAGAAAGACGATGAGAGCATTAAGGATCAAAATCATTTTTATTGAGGCCCCAAAGAATTTTTATTTATTTTTTTTGTCTTTTTGTGACCGGTAAGGGGATCGCAACCCTTGGTGTGGTGTCGCCTGCACCGCGCTCAGCCAGTGAGTGCACCGGCCATTCCTATATAGGATCCGAACCCGTGGCGGGAGCGCCGCTGCGCTCCCAAGCACTGCACTCTCCCGAGTGCGCCACGGGGCCGGCCCCCAAAGAATATTTTCAACCACGTATTGGCCCACTGAAATCCTTCTTGCTCTACATGGATTTTGGCCAGAATTGTTGGTAACAGTATAACCAAAATATCTAAGTACTCATTATTTTGTTATCAAGAGTGGTGTTAAATTACTCTTTATAAAACTACAATGTAAAAGTCCAGCTGGTTTGTAATTCCCTGAGAAGTAAATGTCACATACCACATTCATCCAGAGTCAGTGAACAGGAACAGAGAGGGCTCATGGCTTACGAAGGGTTTGCAAAATGCTAATGAAAAAAGAAAATGGAAATGTTATTTATACTATTTCATTGCACAACTCCACTATGGACATTTTAAAATTAACACCTTCATTTCCCTTAAGTTCCTATGATTTGCTTCATTTATACACCTTTGTCTTCTATCTACATGGTTATGTATTTCTATATGTACTCTCTGAATCTCCAAGGGCCTTACCTGAAATTGGGATAATAAATGTACCCACATCAAGTGGAAGAATTAAGTGAAATAATTAGCACAATGTCTAGCATTTAGTTAATGCTCAATGAGTATAAGCTGTAATCATAATAATTAGCATTGTGGCCCTTATAATACTTTAAGCTCAATAAATTGACACTATTTCTGCCTTGTTCTCACCGCTTGCAGGTCTACCAGCTGAGATTAGATTGGGAGAGTGCCCAGGATATTGTTTTCTATACTTAGCCTTTATGCCTTTGTATGCTAAATGAATAAACTTGCCCATCTTCAATATTACCCACTTCATTCCTCTCCAGTTGCATGTGTGTACTATGATTTACTTAGAGAGGAGATGAAGGTAGGAAGCCCCTGAAAAGTCTAAATATCAGTGGAAGGCAGAATCTCAAAAGTAACAAAATCTAACCCCCCAAACTTCATTTTATTTGGATGAAGTGGTGCCAGGATTAGAACAAATTTCTTGTTTAATTACAAAATGTCCAGCTGTCCTTAAACAAAAGGGGGGGGGGCAGGGGAAACTGTGGTATATTTATTCAATAGACAACTACTCCACAATAAAAAATGAATAAATCATGATACACTCCACAGCATGGATGAATCCAGGAAACATTATTCTGAATGAAAAAGGCAGACATAAAAGAATTCATGGAATAGTTACATTAACGTGAAGTCTAGGACAGGCAAAACTAACCTATGGTGATAGAAATCAGAACAGGAGGTAAATTTACTGGGAAGGGCACGAGAAAATTTTCTGGGGTGGAAGAAATGTTCTATATCTTGATCTGAGTATTGGTTACTTGGCTATATGCATTTGTCAAAACTGAACTATGCATTTCACTGTAGGTAAGTTATATTTCAGTAAAACTAAAACAAACAAACAAAAATCCCAGTGTCTTGGGAGAAAAAGACATGGTGAAGTAATACTTAGCAGGTTTGATTTATGAGATGTGCCTGTGGTGAGGTGGTCCCGCAGTGAGTTATATGATACATTGTTACAGTAAGAGTCATTAGTGGTTTAGTATGTAAATAAAGAAGAATTAAAAAGAAAGTGATTAAAGAGCAACATTCCTCTTAAAAAATAAATATACTCTTACTGTGGTTAGCCTGGCCATAACTGTTACCGATTCCTGACTTTTACATAGGTCAAAGCATTGCTGAAATACCTGTTGTTCTTTATTTCTCCCTCATTTATTGCCATTTATTATTGCAGAAACCATCGTGGAAACCAGAAGGGGGCATCTGCCCCAATGTAACTGGGCTGCCAAGGGTGAGATGTTAACCATTCTGACTCCTGTTTTCTTCACCTGGTACTATGGTGGAGTGGTAACATAAGGACTCAGATTCCTTCGGTCCCTAACACTCTCCTTAAGTGAATTTTTAGGACTTTGAACTTGGTGTTTGATTAATAACATGCATAGTCAATAAAATCTGAAAGAATAAAGTATATTTACAAGGCAAAATACTGTATAAGCTAGTTGCTTCAACAAAACTAACACAGGGTTGTTACTTTCTGGTTCAGGTATTTGTGCTTGTCCCTTTCCTAATCATGAAGCCTCATTTCTAAGTGTCACTGAGAATCAGGTTTTAGGAAGGTCATTTAAAGGTTACCTGCTTCTTTCTTTAGGCAAGAACATACTCAAAGCAAACCAGATATTTGAAAGTCAATATTTTATTTTGATTTTTAAAATAGTAATACACAGTTTTTGTGGAAAATTTGAAAATGCAGAAAACTGTAAAGGAGGAAATAATTGTCATCTTTTTATTCTTGTCACTCAGAGGTAATTATAACATTTATATATATCTTTTCAGTCTTTTATTTATATATGATATTTTAAATTTTTATAGATATGTTTATTTGCAATATTATCAACATTTTCCACATTGTTATCCCACAGATCATTTTTAATTGCTATTTTGTAGTCCAGAGGTCAGCAACCCTTTCTTGGAAAGGGCCCAATAGTAAATATTTTAGGCTTTGTGTGCCATACAGTCTCTGTCACAACTACACCACTCTTCCATGGGAGCAGGAAAACAGCCATAGACAATAAGTAAACACGAGGATACTTCAAGATGTTTAGGGAAAAGCTGAATTAAAAAATAATACAAATCCTTCCATGAACTTTTTGAAGACCTCTTATTAATGGGTGTAGCTGTATTCCAGTAAAACCTTCTTTATAAAAAGAGGCAGCAGCTGGGCTTAGCCTGCAGGCTATTATTTGCTGACCCCTGGATTTAAAAAATCTAGTCCATTGTTTAGGAATATTTCTAAATTTATCTGACCAATACTAGTTGTTGACACTATTTTCCAGTTTTTAGCTATTATCAGCAGTACTATGATATAAACATCTTTGATTATTTCAGTAGAATAAATACCAGGAAGTATAATTGGTACATTCCTAAGACTATTGATACAGAAAATGAAGTGTACACATACATGCATATGCGTGCACCTTTTCTTTCTACTTCTCAGAGTAAACCTTTGTTCAAGGATGTATTGTTTTCAATTTCTTATATGCTTACACAGATCTCCCACCCCCAACAGCATCATACTGTGCTTTTGGTTCACCAACCTGCTTTTTTCACTTACCAGTGAACTTTGAACTGTGTCAGCAAGTATCGATTAGCCTCGTCCTTTTAGACAGCTGTCTGGTATCTCATTGAATGGACTTCTTCATCAATAAATATTTATTGAGCATTAATTGACATGAACTGTTCTCGGCACTGGGGATAATATGTGAACAAAACAAAGTGCTTGCCCCTCAAGGAGCTTACTTTTTAGTGGGGGAATACATGTAATAGATGAACGAATGCATAATGTGTCAGTTGGTGATAAGTATTATGGAGAAAATAAGGCACATAAAGATGACGGTAGGATGTGCTATCTGTGTTGTGGGGGGTGCTTGCTATCTCATACAGGCTGTTCAGGAAGGCCTCTCTTCAACAGACTGCTGATCCCCTGATGGAAAACTTGCAGGAAGAGCATTCCAGACAGAGAAAGCAGCAAGTGCAAAGGCCCGTGTGCTGGGAGTTTTCCAGGACAAGAAGGCCGCATCGAGCATACATATTGCACACAAGTATTGATACACTGTACCCCAAAGATATGTACAATTATGTTTCAATAAATTAAAAAAAAAAAACTAGTGGGGGGAAAAAAAGAAGACCACATTGCTGGACTGGAAAGGGCAGGGATGGGGTGGTAAGAGGTGGAATCAAAGAGGAAGCTATGTAGAGCATTATAGAGACTGACTTTTACCTGGAGTAAGATGGTGAGCCACTGAATGGTTTTTGAGGAGGAATACCGTCATCTGGTTTATGTTTTAACAGAATTGCTTTGGCTGCTCTCTAAAGGGGCAAAGATGAAACCAAGAAGACCATTAAGAGATCAATTTAAGTATGTCATAATTCATCAGCCAAATCCTCTGTTAATAAATATCTGAGTTATTCCCAGTCTTTTTCTATTACAAATGTGCTGGAATGAATATTGGAGAGGGTTTTTTTTTTTTTAATTGTAGTAAATTGTACACAAAATTTACAATTTTAGCCATTTTTAAGTGTACAGTTCTGTGTCATTAACTACATTCACCGTGTTGTGGAACTGTCACCACTATTTGCAGAATTTTTTCATCACCCCAAACAGAAACTCTGTACCCATTAAGCAATAACCATTCTCCCCTTCCACCAGCCCTGATCACCCCTATTCTACTTTCTGTTTCTATGCATTTGCCTATTCTAGATACTTCATCGAAGGAGAATCATACAATATTTGTCCTTCTGTGTCTGGATTATTTCACTTAGCATAATATCTTCAAGGTTCATACATTTTGTATGAACATGTGTCAGAATTTCATTCCTTTTATGGCTGAATAACATTCTATTTATGATATAACCATATCTTGTTTATCCGTTCATCTGTTGATGAATGTGGCTTGTTTCCACTTTTTGGCTATGGTCAAAAATGCTGCTATGAACACGGGTGCGCAAGTATCTGTTTGAGTCCCTGGTTTCATTCATTTGGGTATATACCTAGGAATGGAATTGCTGGGTCATATGGCAATTCTATGTTTAACTTTTTGAGGAACTGCCTAACATATCTTCCACAGCAGCTGCACCATTTTACATTCCCACCAGCAATGTGAAGTGTTTCAATTTCTCTTTATCCTCACCAACACTGGTCATTTTCCATTTTTTTTCTTTAACAGCCATCCTAATGGGTATAAATTGTCTCATGGTTTTGATTTGTATTTCTTTAATAACTAATGACATTGAGCATCTTTTATGTGCTTATTGGCCATTTGTATGTTTTCTTTGGCAAATACTGTATTAATACATCTTTGAACACTTGGCTGATTTTCCCTCCCTTAGGATTCTTGAGGTGGAATTATTGGTCAAAACACATTATAAGGTCTTTTGATATATAGTACCAATTTACACTCCTTTGCCCAACTGGGTTTTATCAATTACAATACCTGCTCTTGGCTTTATACACATTAACTCATTCAGTCCTCACACCATCCTGCATGGCAGCTGAGGCCCAGACACCTTCCATAATTTGCCCAAATTCACACTGCTAGGTCTTTGGGGAACTGGATACGAACTCAGCTCTGTTTGTGTCCAATGCCCATAAACCTTCCATTTTACCACACTGAATTTTTTTCCTTAGATAATCATCTATATCCTCTTTGCTTTCATTTCTTAAAAGCCTTCCCAGTGGAGAATAGCTCATGTCTTCTGTTTACCTTCTCAGGAGTTGGTGGGTCCCTGGATCTTTCAGGCACTGCTTCCTTGATGAAACCTCCTCTGGGAGCTGTGACCTTTATTCCCCACCCCATCCCCGGGGCCACCCCTGTCATCAGAACTAATCATTGTGTATGTTTTGCATTCATCTATTATCAAACTTATCACACTGTATATGTTTATATATTTGCCTGCTCAAAAGACCATGAACAATTGAGGGCAGCAGCCAAGATCATATTCATCTTGTGATTTTCTACACTTCTGCCATATTTGGTACATAGCGAGCACTTAAACAGTGTGTGTTTGTTTTTAACTCCTAGCATGCAGCATGTAATAAATTCAATTAATATCTGCAAAAGGAAAATGGATAGTTTATTTTGCAATAACTAGTGAAGGACATGGGTGAAAAGAGGTAAGCCAAGTCTGTATTTATAGCCCTTGAAAATCTCAAATCTCGTACTGCCTGCTATGAGTTAAATGTGTCCCCCCAAAGTTCATATATTAGAAACTTGACCCCCATTGTAAAAGTTTTAAGAGGGTGGGAAATCCAATTATGGTACTTGAAAGGTGGGACCTTTAAAAGGTGATTAGATTGTGAGGACTGTGCCCTTTGAATGGATTGATCCATTCATGGAGTAATGGGCATAGTTCTGATGGCTTCATAAAGAGAGCAAGTGAGGTTAACTCTATCTTGCTCATGCTATCTCTCACAATGTGATAAGCTGGTCACCTCAGGACACTGTGTAGAGTTCCCACCAAGAAGAAGACCCTCACCAGATGTGTCCCCTGGACTGTGGGTTTCCCAGCCTCCAAAACTGTAAAAAAGAAATCTTTTTTCTTTTTACATTACTCAGTATCAGGTATTCTGTTACAAGTAACAGAAATGGACTAATACACTGCCCAAGTATATCTGTTTACTTTCTTATTGTCCCAAAGGTGTGGTCCTTGCACTCTTGGCTGTTTCTGTCTCATTCCCAAAGTTACAAACAGCTGTACTCCCTAACATACAATTCATCCTTAGAGTAGGAAGAGCAAATATGTGCCAAGTCTTAAACCACGACCGACATTCCAGTTGATAACAGCACTCTTTTCTGCTTGTATTCTGAGGTTGAAAATGAGATGAGTAAATGAGTGCTTGGTAAGTTTAGTATAATTCTGACAGATGAAAGAGAGAAAAGGCAGGCATTCAGGAATGAGCAATCAGCATGCACGAGAACAGGCAGTAGATGCAGAGTGCAGACTGCATTCAGATAAAGCAAAGGACTCAAAAGAACTGAGCCAACTGTGAAGGCAAGATCAAGAAGCTAAGACAGGTGATACTCTGAGGCCCCTGAATCTGACAGTTAGGAAATCTGTCCTTGGTGACTGTTGAAAGAGGTGACTTCAAAATGTGGGGCAGGGGCTGGAGGGGCTCGGAAGCTACATAGAAATGACTTAAAGAGTAGAGAAATTATCACTTTGGTTAATTAAAAAACTTATTTTTATTTTTTACCATCATAGCCATTTTTAAGTGTACAATTCAGTAGAATTAAGTACATTCACCTGTTGTAGAAACATCACCATTACCAGTTTCCAGAACTTTATCACCCCAAACAGAAACTCTGTGCCCATTAAGCAGTAACTCCCCATGCTCACCTTCCCCCAGCCCTGATCACCCCTATTCTACTTTCTCTCTACGCATTTGCCTATTCTAGGTACCTCACAAAAGGAGAATCATACAATATTTGTCCTTCTGTGTCTGGATTATTTCACTTAGCATAATGTCTTCAGGGTTTATACATTTTGTAGCATGTGTTAGAATTTCATTCTTTTTATGGCTGAATAATATTCCATTTATGGTATAACCACATTTTGTTTCTCCATTCATCTGTTGCTGAATATGGGTTGTTTCCATCTTTTGGCTATGGCGAAAATGCTGTTATGAACATGGATGTTGAAGTACCTGTTTGAAACCAAGTATCTGGTTTCATTCGTTTGAGTACATACCTAGGAGTAGAATTGCTGGATCACATAATTCTATGTTTCACGTTTCAAGGAACTGCCTAATGTGTCTTCCACAGCAGCCGCACTCGTATACATTCCCACCAGCAATGTGAAGTGTTTCAATTTCTCTATGTCCTCATCAAAACTGGTCATTTTCTGTTTTTTCTTTTTTCTTAATAGCCATCCTAATGGGTGTCAAATGTATCTCATTATGGTTTTAACCTGCATTTTTCCTAATGATGCCGAGCATCTTTTTTGTGCTTTCTGGCTATTTATTTCATTTATTCTTTAGAGAAATGTCTGTTTAAATCATACACCCATTTTTGAATTGGTTTTATTGTTGAGTTGTAAGAGCACTTTAGATATTCTGAAATCCCTTAACAGAGATATGATTTGCAAATATTTTCTCTCATTCTGTGGATGGTCTTTTCACTCTCTTGACGTTTGTTGATGCACAAAAGTTTTTAATTTTGATAATGTCCAATTAATCTATTTTTTTAAATTGATTGTTCTTTTGGTGTCATACTTAAGAAACCATTACCCAATCCAAGGTCATGAAGCTTTTCACCTCTTTCTTCTGAGTTTCATAGTTTTAGCTCTTAAATTTAGGTCTTTGATCCATTTTTGGATTAATTTTTGTATATGGTGGTAAAGGTCTAACTTCATTCTTTTGTATGTGGATATCCAGTTTTCCCAGCACTGTTTGTTGAAAACACTGTCCTCTCCCCATTGAATAGTCTTGACACCTTTGTCAAAAATTGACTATAAATGTGAGTTTATTTCTGCACTTTTTATTCCACTGGTCTATATGTCTTTCCTTATGCCAGTACCATACTGTTTTGGCTACTTACCTTTGTAGTAAATTTTAAAATCAGGAAGTATGAGTTCAACTATTTCTCCTTTTTCAAGATTATTTTGGCTATTCTGAAAAATTTGGCTATACTGACAAACAATTTGGCTATTGTTTTAATCCCCTGAGAAAAGTCCACATGAATTTTTCGGTGGGTTTTTCTATATCTGTGAAAACAAACAAATAAACAAAAAACACCACCACCACTGGGGTTTTGATAGAGATTGCATTGAATCTCTACATCACTTTGGTTAGCGTTGTCATCTTAACAATATTAAGTCATCCAATCCATGAACATGAGATGTCTTCCCATTTATTTAGATCTTTAATTTCTTTCAGCAATATTTTTTACTTTTCAGCATACAAGTCTTTTGTCTCTTTGGTTAAATTTATTCCTAAGTATTCTATTCTTTTGATGCTATTGTAAATGGAATTGTTTTCTTAATTTCTTTTTCAGATTGTTCATTTTAATGTATAGATACACAACTGATTTTTGTGTTGATCTTGTATCCTGCAACTTTGCTGACTTCACTTATTACATCTAAGTTTTTGGTTGAATCTTTAGAGTTTTCTACATGTAAGAACACATCATCTGCAAACAGTTAATTTTATTTCTTCCTTTCTAGTAAAGATGCTTTTTATTTCTTTTTCTTGACTGATTGCTCTGGCTAAAACTTCTAATACTGTGCTGAATAAGGAGAAGCGGACCTTCTTGTCTTGTTCCTGATCTTAGAGTAAAAGCTTTCAGTCACCATTGAGTATATGTCATATATGGGTTTTTCATATGAGGGTACTTCAAAAAGTCTGTGGAAAAATAGAATTAAAAGATAATACAAACCCTTCCATGAACTTTTTGAAGTACTCTCATATATAGCCTTAATTATGTTGAGTAACTTCCTTTTATTCCTAGTTTGTTGAGTGTTCATCATGAAAAGGTGTTGAAACTTGTAAAATGATTTTTTTGCATCAGTTTAAATGATGTGTTTTTACCCTCTTCGTTTTGTAAATGTGGTATATTACATTGGTTTATTTTCATGTTAAACCATCCTTTCACTCCAGGAATAAATCCCATTTTTAATATGCTGCTTAATTCAGCTTGCTAATTCAGCAGATTTCTCACCACTTCTTTTGGGAAGTCTGCTGTATAGCAAAACAACCTTTAAAACCTATTTCTGCTTTTGAGCCTAACTCTCTTTAATATCATTTAATCTTAAGATGCTTTGGTGATTACCCAAACTCTAATGTTCTCCCCAGTGTATAGGAAGGTCATTCAAAAATCAGCTCACTAGTTACTGGTGAAACGCAGTAACATTGTTAAACTGTTACTATGTTGTACAAAATGGTACCAGACATACAGTGCCACTGTGATGGATCAGCTGTAGCTACTTGTGACTGGGATAAAATGATCACTCTTAATTCCATGGTCAAGGGCAGCAGGCCTAGGGTGAGCCAAAAATTACATTGAATGAATTGTTCTCTCTTTATTAAGAAAAAATACTTCCAGAGTAGCAATTCATTACTCACTTTTCTGGAAGTTTCTGGAAGGATAGAGCAGAACAATTCAAGTACCTGGTGAGTATGCAAATGTGGGATAGGAAGGCACGGTGGGGCCTTTGGAAATATAAGCTTAAACACGTGACATTAAAAGTCACTGACAATTTGTTTTATTCTAACAAATTTGTGAGCTCAAAAACTTGGGGATTCTTTTGTGTTCAAGTCCATTTTGTACTAGGAGCCGACTTCTCTCCCCTTTGAAATGGAGTAAATTGCAACTGTAAGAAAAATCAGTAGGATCGGACAAAGTACAAGTTCCAAGGACCAGTTTGCTCTTAAACTAAGTGGCTGATAAGGAAATGAGAACCATGATTTTTGCCTTAAAAACAACAACAAAACTCTTAACTGTGATGGTGGCCACAGTAATTATGACAGGGAGGCAGCAAACTATTGCCAGCGAAAACCAAACTCAAGTTCCAGCTCTAACATTTGTGAACCCTTTCATCTCATAAAATAGGGTCACCACCTCTTGCCTTGCTTACTTCACAGGGTTTTGTGAAGATTAAAGAATGTATGTCAAGCATAAACTGTAAAATGCTATGCCTCATTACAGGTGCCACATATAAATTAAATGTGCAATATATATACATAGTAGTGCATAATCACTTTCTATCCTAATTTATATTAGCGAATAATTCAGTATTGCACTTCTGCTATTCTTATGTATTAGGAGAAAATGAAATGTTCGACGTCAAGATTTGTGAAGCGTCTATGACTTTACCTACTTACAAACCAATAAGTTAGCCTGTTCTTGTTTCACAGATGCTGGGAGAAGTCACAAGACTACTGGGTCAGAGACAAATTACTCATGGCACAATAGTAGCCAAAGTGTCATTGTGGTTTCTTTGGCTCACTTTGATCTCCAGATCCCATGGGGCGACTTGAGGGGTCAATATGGATGCTACATGTGCATTGGTTTGCATCTTAGCCGAGGAACAATGAGTTTAGGGTTTTTACTGCTTTATAGTAGCAGAAACAAGCCTTCTCTTTATTGGGGTGATGTGCTACCTCATCCTTCAAGGTGGTTCTCTGCAGACACAATCCTGAGAAATGGCCTGGGTAACAGTGCTCAGGGCCTTGTATTCTTAGCATGCCCAGAAAAAATGTGCTGCGATGGGTGCTCATCTGAGATGGAGGCCCATGGCAGATTGCCTCTCCCAACATAGATGAAATAAAATCTGATGCCTGATTGCAATTCTATTAAATAGAAAAACATGATAAAATCCTGTGACAATGCATCCAAAAAGTAATAAGCTCCCAGTTCCCTGGAACATCTAGCTGGTTAGTTATGAATACCCTCCCCAACATTTCCTTAACCTTGCAAATCCAAGACATCATATTTTATGCAACTGAGTTTTAAAAGATCTGATCTAACAGTTATGGGTGAGTTTTACAGTACTGACATTCACATCCTGATGGCAGGAATTTCACTTATCGGCAGCTCTAGTGCATGGCACATAGTGGCACTCAGATGCTTGGTGAATAAAGTCTAGTCTCCTGTCTTCCTATCTCTCAGCAGATTAAAAATATCAAAGAAGATGAGTATCAGCAAATCTTGTGGTCACCTCTAAACAACATAGCATTATCATCTGGAGAGACTGAAGGCTCTTTGCAAGTCCAAGACTGTAATGACTAACAGTAAAAAAAAAAAAAAAGCCTTACAGACTTGAAGCTGAGTCCATGGTTAAGTAGGTATATGGATGATGCTTTCTTGTCCTTAAATGTGCTGAGGAGGGGATGAAGGTCACAGGAATTGAATGTGTATTCATCTTTTAGTGAAACTAGCTGAAACCTTTGATCTATTCATTGCATACTAATCCTGGTGGGAAGACTTGTTTGTATACACCACTACACTCTAATCCTTAAATCAACAGCTCTGAGGTAGAAGTCTCAACCCAGGCATGGATGATAAACATTTTTCCTACCCACCATCCTTATTGTGGGTTTTAAAGTGGTTTTATTACTTATGAAACTTGCCCATGAATAGTACAATGCAAAATGCCACTTTAACTGTAGTTGTAAAGTTGCCTATTAATTCCTTATTAGAGTTAGCTTGAGAGAATCACTACTTTAAAATATTTCACTATCAGCACTTTCAAAAATGCCCAGGGATTTTTATCCACTAATAGGAGGCATATCCAAGAGCTTACATATAAAGAAAAAAAAAAAAAAGAACCCAGAGAGAATTAGCCTGTTAATAAAAGCTGTTAGTTCCTTGTAATGATAAATGAGTTCATGTTAGTTTCTTGCACAATGCATTCTAGATAAGGGGAGTCCTTGAGCCTATGGCCAGCAAAACCAGCATGCCAATGTTTCAAACAGGGCAGGACCATCCCCGTGATAAGCTTTTCACCCAAGGCCTGGGTAGAGGTGGTGGGAAAACTATTCTGACCTATGCTCTATCATTTCCAGATAATCCAAGGATAAAACATGGACTATATTCAACAACTTAATCTTCGAACCTAAATATTATCTTACCCTATGCCCCTCATCCCACTGAATTGCTCTTACTAAAGTTATCTTTTTGGGGATCACACTCGTTTTCACCAGGGGGTCCCAAAACAACTTACTGCAACCTCCTGTTGCAATGACCAGAGAAGTCCAGTTGAGTACATTGCCCCAGGGCCCCCTCTGTAAGGTAGGAGGAAACATTTGTTTCAGAACTGAGTGACGGAAAGGATTATGCTATTTTTGAAAAATCAATGATTTTGTCCCCTTGTGAACAGTGAGAATCTGAATCATGGAGCATGTAACTGATTTTTTTTTTCTCCATGAATAACCTCATATTGTTGGGTATTATTCCACTATAATCCATTAATTGAAGGTTATCACCTTATTTTAAAAATAGTGCTTGAAGAGAATAACCCTCTTGTGGTTTTAATTAGTATTGTAAAAGTAAATTTAAGAAATCTTTTAACAAACATTTAAAAAAAAATTGAAAGAAACAGTAATACTAATTTTGCAAAGACCGTAGATGTCATTGTGGTTTATTGGGTAAAAATACAAAGTATAGGCTCTTGCATTTTTTTTTTTTTAAAGCAAAACCAAAGAGATTAGAAACCAAGTACATATATCCTCTTTAGAATAGAAACATAAATTAGTTCTAACAATTAGGCACTTAAAAATGTAAATGTAAAATGGCATTTCAGAAGTATAAACTATGAACTAAATTCCTCCTGAAATATTTTTACAAACACAAAGGCACAAGCATGAAAAACATATTTCTAAACAAAGATAATTTCCTCTTTATTAAAAAAAGAACCTGAATTCAAATCCTGTATGATAGACCAATGATTAAGGTACTGTGGGCAGGAGAAAAGACCTTCTGATATTCACATATTTGATTAAAATGAAAGCATTTAATAAAACTATTACAATAGCATACAGTAGATATCATAATGAAAAATATATGTCAGGAAAATAATGAATTCTAGACTTAAAATTTGACTTTACAACAAGGCACTTAACACATTGAAACAGTACATTAAGTTTTCAAAAAAAATGCAATTGGCTACCTCTCAAGCCTTGTAATAATATTTCTTTTGTGAACATACTGTAACTGTACATTTTGCAGCATTAATCATTGCATAGGAGGTAAATTAATGAATTCCAACTTGGCAACTAGATTAGCTTATGTTTATAGTTTCTTCGTTTTCTTTTAAAGGAGTTTTAAATAATTCCATAATAAAGTATTCTTCTCATTCATGATTCATTTAGAACATAGCATAGTTAGATTAATGAGTACTAAATAAATCAGAACTCATAAACTGTGTATCTGTATAAAAACTTATCTTTGGGTACCTTTGATATGATTTTCAGTGTTTGGGTATTGAAGTCAAGAGCGCTACTTAACAGAAGAAATATTTTCAGTAAAAGGAGTTAAATTATTGCAACACAATGACATTAAAAACAAAAATACCAAGAGTCTTTATACATACAAATAGAAAAGCCTTCAACACATGGCATATAACTTATAATATGCTTGATTTAAACATGTAAACTCATTAATTAAGAAATTCCTTCTCACACTTCCTTACGCTACAGAGGTGAGTGTGTTAAGACCGGCTTAAATTTTAATCACTTTTACAGTGCAAAACCAAACCAAAAACAAAAAGAGTTAAGAAAGAAATGTTCAAAATATTCAAGGAACAAAATGTGAACTTTCAATTAAAAGAAACTGCATGAGTTCTAGGATGTAAATGATAATAATAAAAAGGCAGCCAACTTGGTGTTTCAAAGTAAACAAAGTGTAGGTAGCTATAAAAGGAGACATTAATGATTGTGATAGTGAGAGGTAAAAATGGTTTGTAAATTTTCCTTGATCAAATGGATAAAAGATTAGAATTGCAACTGCCTATGATCTGAGCACACTTTCCCTTTGGGGAAGGTTTTTAATGCTTTCAAAATAACTTCTTTCACATGATACTTTCAAATTACTGGCAAAAATAATAAAAGACAAATGCTTTTTAAAAACTTGAAAATACACTTTAAAAAGTGGTGTTTGTGTTCCAAGTCATATAGCATATTGCCACCAGGGGGCACCGGTAATACAGCAAAGACATCTAATGAACCATAATCCACAAACCAGACTAGAGACGCAAAGCTCACTTCTCCAGCAAAACTTGTATCCCAAGATGCCAGTAAATTAAATAACAAATTCACAATTCATTCAAATGGAACCGGGAAAGAATGCTTTATTTTCAGATTCTGTGGAGGAGCTCAAAACCTAGAATCTGAGACAACCTCATTTTCATTTGAAAGCGTTTAGGAAAAAAATGTGGAAGCTGGCCAGTTAACTCAGTTGGTTAGAGCATGGTGCTGATAACAACAAGGTCCAGGGTTTGATCCCTGTACCAGCTGGCATAAAAAACAAAAAAATGTGGCATACTTTAAAGGAATTATATGTTAGATACTTCACTAAAGGATTAAACCACAGCAAATACTTTGAGCAGGAGCACAGACCTAGAAAATCATGGATGGTGCCTGAGATCTGTATCTTCATTGGCAAAGAAAAGGTATGCTGAAAATTGACTGTGTCAAAGAAAGGCAAGATCATAATTGTTTTATGTTTTATATCTCAAAGTGGCATGTCGGGTTAAATCCCAAATTTGCTCTCCTACATGTAAATGAGTTTTACTATTTTTCTTATTTTTCCAATCTTAAAATTTTAATTTTCTCCCCCTTACTTTTAAGCCACATGCTTCCTCAACATCTATTAGAGAGCTATGACATATGTAAAGAACATGGGAGCAGTAGTGTCCTCACCTGGGGTCACAGGTGTTTTTAAAGTTCCTTAAAAGGTGATGGTATTTTTTAAAAAACTGGATTAATCGGCTAAAATGCAAGGCTTACTGTTTCCAGGGTGTCCAATAATCAATATGCGATTATTTTTAAAGCTTAAAACTTTCCCTTATTCAATTGAAGAAAAGTGGGTTGTTCAAGACACAACTGAATAAGGCCCTAAGATATATCAAATTGCTTTATTTGGATTAGAGGCCCAAGGGAAATATCACTGTTAGGAGAGCAAAACCCAGGCTTCAGTGTCAGATGATTTGCCTCCTACTCAGACAATTAGAATTCAAAATCAGTGT
Organism: Cynocephalus volans; assembly: GCF_027409185.1. Taxonomy (NCBI): domain Eukaryota; kingdom Metazoa; phylum Chordata; class Mammalia; order Dermoptera; family Cynocephalidae; genus Cynocephalus; species Cynocephalus volans. The sequence goes on along the minus strand of NC_084468.1, from coordinate 94,168,851 downwards.
TTTCAAGCAGAATGCTTTGTTCTACCACAAGTGTCACTATTTAATAAGTGAACATATAGAATTATGTCTAAACACATCAGAAGCTGGATATACATTTATTATTGGTTTATTTAATAAGAAATACAAGAAAAATGCTTGTTTCAAAGCTTGCCAAGGATGTTTAGGGTTTTCAATTCTTGTTTAATATAACCAGATTACAGAGTCTCTCTTCTTGTCTTTCAATTCAACTACCTTTCTTTTTGCAATTTCTTCTATTATACAAAAGAGCCACCCTGAAAACATACACATAATTTCAGCACCAAAGGATGATGACGCTTCTGAACAGATTTGTATTGTGCTTTTCTCAAGCAATTAAAAGGTCAATTTTGTGTAATCAAGGCTGACTAATTTATAGTGATAAATTTAAGAATGTTTTCTATTCTAGGTAAAGGGAAAATTTCACCTTCAATATAAAAATAACTTCCTCCTCCCATCCCAACTGGCCTCTCCACCATCTGCCTTAGTGTTGATGACTTTGTAACCATAAACCTTTTTCCAAGGTTATGAGAAGTCTTCCAGATTAACCTCCAAGTAGTTAAAAAATTAAGACAATTATCCAAAAGAGTCAATAGCATTAAATAATGCACTCAATCTGACAGCATTAAACATGTTCAGATTTTTAAAAACATCTTTTTAGCATCACCTCAAAGAATTAGAAACAATGATCTCCCTTTACTGTGTAGCTGTAACTGTCTAATGCACTGATTCCAACAGTATAGTATAGCGCAGCACCATGTTATAATTTTCATAGGGTAAAAATAAAATTACTCAATTGTGTTATATGTCCCCAGAACCAGTCTATGAGAAGCTGAGTCTCTTGCTAAAAGGCAAGGATACATTAAACTTTCAGGCTCCATCATGGTTTTTTCATAAAGCACAATGTAACTAGGAAGAAATTCTTTTCAATGAAATGTAATGAAAAGAATTTGAGTTCCAATCAGGAGCCCTCAAACAGATCTCACACCAGGGCAGACCTGAAAGGGAAATAGCTTGTTCCCTGAGTGCCGTGAGCATCGGTTCACATACATGTTTTTAGCCTGTGCTAGAGCAGTTGACTGCCCTGGGGGTACCAGAGGCAAACTGACCAGGCAGACATCTATGAGTGTACACACTCAACTAGCAGAAACATCCTCGTTTCCTATGTATGTCACAGAGATTTTAAAGTGAAATATGTTCACGTATGTAAAATCCGTGGGGTATATCAAGTACTTTCATATTTACTTGGATCGACTTTCTTAAAATAAAATTATGAGTTAAAAACAGAAAAAGGTAGAAGTGATACATTGTGCATTGGGTGGTAGCAGCAGTGCGCATTCCCAGACCGGACCCCAACCTTCCTCATGACAGGGTAGAAACAAAGTTCTCCCAAAGTTGACACACAACCAACCCATGAATCTCCCTCTCACTAAACCTAATGCTAAAAACCACTCTCAGTATTAGGTTATACTATTTGCACAGTGGCTGTATATATCCAGATATTTTATTTAAAACATTAACAAATTCTTCTGACCTTGGGAGGAAAAAATTCCTGAAAAAATTCTGAAGTAGAGAGTTTTAGTGGACAAAGAATAAGGAAAGTAGTATGTTCTTTGGCACCTCTTTAACAAGCTCATTAGTAAAATCCCAGTGTTGGGGCTTGTCACCAATGAATGAAGAGCTGCAGGAGAATATATCTTTCTCAGCATGAATAAAAAAATGAGTCAATGGGTAATACTTCTTTCATTTTCCTAATCATTTCCATGAAATTTGGTCCAATTCTTCATTTACCAGTCAGTTCTCCTAAAATAAAAAAACAAAACTATACCTTTGGTTATAGTGTTAACTCTTTTGGTACAAGAGCTGATGCCTTTGTTTTGCTCCTCAGGTAGATTTCTCATTATCTTCACCGATCTTCTGGACCCGCGAATACTTTTTGCATGATGACTTGAAGCAGCCTGGAGGCCAAGACAATGGCCAAGAGAAGCAGCAGGGAATTGAGCCTTGCACATTTTTCTCAAAAAAATAAAAGATGGGGAACCACCATGCTCTAGACAAGAAATTAGTCTGTGAAGAGACCTTCAAGTTCTGTAAATAGTAGGAAAAAAGTAAAATGAGACATATCTTTCATGATTAGCATCCTAGTTTTTTTCTTAGTTAAATTGTAATTCTTTGTAACTTAACAGGGTATGCAGAATCCAGATCACAGGGCAGTATTTCTCATGCCTTTTCCCTAACTCTGCCATGACTCTGGTCTCCAACACACCTAGGTGCCTTTTTCTCTTTGTGGCTTGTGCAATTTCTTCTGCCTACAATTCCAGTAAGAATGGACAATCAGGAATGGATGTGAGAATTACTCTAGAGGAATAATTTTCAGGATGCATGAGTGGACATATCTGGGAACCAAGGAAGACAAGAGTGAGAGGAAAGCTTAGAAGGTTGAACACATTTAAGAGAAAAGAGGAAAATTTTGGTTCAGTGGTGTGAGGAGCCACCTAGATGGAAATGTAAGAAGGAAGATGGAAATAGACTACAAAATAGAAAATACAGCAACAAAGAGAAATAAAGTAATCCATAGAAAGGGCATTATTAGTAGACACCAAGAGTTGGATAGAGATCCTTAGGGAATGACGTATTTCAATTGCTCACAAGTTCTCCAAACATTATATGCACCAGACAATACAGCAAGTCTATGCAAAGATAAGTAGTCATGGTGCACGAACTAACTCTATTACACCAAGGACACACACCAAGGCTAGGAAAACACATAGGAGGGCAGCAGTAGAGGAAGAGAGCCGGAGTTAGAGAAGACTTCCCAGAAGAGAAAGTGTTTGAGCTAGCTCTTTAAGAATGAATGGGGGAAGAAAGAAAAGGTCATCTGGGAACAGGAAGCATCAGAAACAAGTAAGGAAGGATAAGAAGGGAAGACAGAGAGCACCGTGTCACCAAAAGACGTAGCAAATCCAGTAATTCACAGGCTATTTATTGTGCCTGATTTTTAGAAACAGCTGCCATCTCTTTCTCAACATTAACTTAAGTTCTTTAAGGGCTGGAAGCATCTCCTACCCAGCTTCTCCACAATGCTTCTACAGAGGAGGTTTCCAGATTTTAATTTAGCACACACGGTTCTTCAAGTCTAGTATTAATTAGTTGAATTAGCAAAGCACTGTGCTTGACAATTGTATAGCATTTTTATTCTTAGATGGCACTTATATTTGTGAAGTTCTTTATTTTAAGAAGCAGTAATTGACATAAGTTTAAGCGAACTGACCTAAACCACATTTGGGTGGTAAAAGCAGTTATCCCCATTAAGCTATTTAAAACCCCACTTTCTGAAAAGGGGTCTAGTGCATTTAAAGAAAAGGAATTATTCAAGCATCGTCACTGCTCTCACCTTTTCATTGGCCATTGAATGGTACCACCAAAACAGCCGTGTTGTAATATAATAAGCAATGATCACATCGACAGTATAGTGTTCATGTGCTACAAGAATGCAGATGATCCCGGCAGCACTCAGCAGCCAGCAGATTAAATGATACCACCAGAAGTGACGAGGTGAATCTGGACAGTAGAAAAATGACAGAGTTAATAAGATTCCCAGAGATGAATTTAACGTGTACAATCTGGCCTCATGACCTGAAGTAGAATAATCTAGGATCGGGAAGTCACTGGAAGTAGCAAACTGATCATCTAAAACGTGTCACTATGAACTGCCCAGGATTTGCTCAGGTAGGAGGGGGGAAGAGGAGACCACAGGTAGCAGGTCAGTCATTGGGGAGGTTGGAAATGTTAAATAGTCTAGGCCTTGCCCACTGCTAGCACAGAACTGTTTCTTATTAGGTTGGCTGAAATTGGTTCATATTGGCTCAAATATAGGACCCCAAAGGGAAGAAAAACAGTAGGGATCAAAAGAAAAGGTAGTTGTCTATGAAAATAAGGGGAGAATTGAGAAAGCAGGAGTTTCAGGTCTTAAATTTACTTTGATTTTTCCAGGTGTGGAGAGGTAGGGGTGGGGGAGAATGGCATTGTGGCTAGCAATATTTTGATTCTCACCAATTTTTTTCTGTATTGCCAATAATAACTATAAACCACTCCCTAGTAAAGCTTAGGATTCCTGCCCATTCACTCATGGACTTTCAGCTTTCCTGGGGAGGCTACCAAGAAGTTGACTCCATTGGTCACAGCACTCATCACGTTAAACACGATCATGCACCCTGCAGCCTTCTTATGCAAGTGGTAATGACAGATATAACTGGAACCAGAGTTCATCTCTAATAACTTGGTCATGTGTTCTTTCTACCCTCTGTATTTTAAAGCTTTATTGGCTCACAATAAAAGTTAATAATCCAATAAACTGAAATTTATTTCATGTTTTACTGTGTTTACATTCATAGTGATATTTACTTTCATGTGTAGAAGAGTGGTTGAATAGCCAAAGGATTCATTTTCAGAACTTCAGATGGAATACCAAATCAGGTAAAATTCAAATACAGAATATTTTTTAGTAAAAAAGCTGCCCCCTCTGTTGGTCCCAAATAGAACAGTAAGAAAATAAATCCGTATTTGCATTTGAAAGTCTGATTTTCTAGTTTTGGATGTGCTCCTTATTGCTTCTCAGTTGCTTCATCCTGCCACTAAGTTCTGGCAGATAACTCACAGAATCCCCGAATTTTAATGTTACGAGAAGCCTTATTCTTGTAGTCCCCATAACCGTTCTGTTAGGCTCAGAACATTAAATATTGAACCAACACTCAGAAATCTGGAGGCCTCAGTAAATATGCATTCTCCAGTACCACAGACCTCACCCCTCCCTAAGGTCTCACACTACACTTCTACAGAGAAGGTTTCTAAATTTTAATTTAGCACATATGCTTCTTCAAGTCTAGTATAAATTAGTTGAATTAGCAAAGCACTGTGCTCTACAATTTTATAGCATTTTAATTCTTAAATGGCACTTATATTTGTGAAGTTCTTTATTTTAAGAAGTAGTAATAGATATAAGTTTAAGTGAACTGACCTAAACCACACTTGGGTGGTAACAGCAGCTATTCCCATTAAGCTATTTAAAACCCCACTTTCTGAAAAGGGGTCTAGTTCATTTAAAGAAAAAAATTAACCAAGGATTATCACTGCTCTCACCTTTTCATTGACCATTGAATGGTACTTATAGGTCACCTGTTATTTACCTTAAAAGTTCAAAATGTTTGGGCGAACTAGAACTATTTTGTATTTGTTTATTCACAAGAAGCAAACTGAAGTAGGTAAGTAGAAAAGAGGTGGCCTGAAGGGTTAATTTTCCTATCATGGAATTAAAAGTGAGATTTTAGGAATGGTTGGAAACCCTAGCAGTGCTCTCACATAAAAATATATTTCCTATTATGCTACCATATTGGGACCACTACACATTTATTCAGAACACTGGCTGATCCAAAGAAAAGGTTTAATATAAGCTTTTTTGAAACAGAAATGGCAAAAGGGTTAATCCTCTTTGTTCTCTTCCTACCCATAGAAATAACACTGAGATACAAGACGATCACACACAAAATAATACACTTCACTGTGTGGGATCCTAGCCCTAGTTGGCATTGAATAATAGAGACAATGGACTTGGTGAGGTGGCAAGGTTAAGAAAGGAAAAGTCTTTTAGCCAGACACTTGGTGATAACGGCCAGGCTGATTTCTCCAGGCTTATTTTATAGGGAACCTAAGCCCCAATGATAATATTTGCACAACTGTATAAAGCCCTCTCTTACTGACAAAATGATCCTGGTCCCACATTTTCAAATGCTCTCACAACTAAATTTAAATCTACTCATGACAACAGAGCAAACCAGGAGAGTCTAAACTGATCAAAAAGCAGGAAAGCAAAATAAAAAAACCAAAAAAACCCCACCATAGACGATCCATTTAAGTCTAGAAGCAGACTTTTCAAAGAAACCACTGTAACCACTACTTACTCAGAACAATAACACACAGTATAATTTAGAAGGTGATTGTTTTTCCTAATTGCACAGGAAATAGGCATAAACATGGAATGCACTGTTTATGTACAGAACTGACTATGAAGTTGAGTTTTGTATTACATGTTATAGAATTGTCATTATGTTTCTCACCAAAAATTGAAAAAAATAGAACCATAAATAACACACATCATTGCACTCACCATCACCCTCCCCACAAAATCAATTAGTAGGTATCAGAAATGTAGTGATTAAATTTATGGCAGCGACCACTCCCGATGGTGCAGAGACAGATCTAGCCCCTCCCCAACAGTGTGACGGCAGAAATAAGAGGAAGGGTCAGCAGGCCTCAGGAAGGCCCCACAGTTAGCACACCACTCTCCCTACTGCCAGTTTGTATGTAGAACTTGAAAGGAAAACAACACAGAAGGTCTACAACTCTCACAAAGACTTTACTTCCTCTACTACAGAGAATCTCAACTCTTTGTCATATTGCCCTCAAAGCAGAACTTAAACCTAAAACCCCAATCTGTGGGGCAAGAATTCACTTATGTACCATTGGAAGTTGGAAAGTAAACCTTGATGTCCACATTGCCATTGGAGCAGGGTCCAGCTGTATGGATTAATTGAGAGCCAAGAGAAGAGGGAAACAAGGAGGACAGGGGAGGAGAGGCCTCCTTCAGCTACTGTCTGCTGGAAGACCTCCTTTTGAATATGCTAAGTGAAGAGAATTGAGATAAACCTCTAAAAAACACTGGCATGGTGTACCTTGGAACTAAAACTGAATGTCAACACTGATCAACTTTGCAAACGTGAAGGAAGAAGCATCACTGTTGCTAAAGGACTCTGAGATAATGAGCCTAAATATACTAAACTGCAGAAATCTATAAAAATGAGACCTGGGAGGCAGCTAAAACCAAATTCAATCCTACAATGAACAAGATATTATCTCACCCATAAATGCTATTGGAAAACACAAGGATTTTGTACAATGGGAACTGAGTATATAAATATAAAAAAAGACTTCAACTTCTTGTCACCTCATTTCTTAAGAAGAAAATGATCAGTATTAGCAAAATGTCCCATGAAGATGCCTATTAAAGCATAGAAAGTGGCTGCAAAATGATGAAATCAAAATAAAGTGGGACAAGGAAACATTTTATAAAGGGTAAAACATTAACTGAATTATTGGAGTGATGGATTGAAAGTGTCATGCAAGTCATTCAAAGGTCATTTACACTTGGCTTTAGAATGTGCCAATTGTTTTTGTGATAAACTTAACAATTATGTTCTTCTTAGTTCTGATATTAAGACAGCTATTTCATACCTTGAGAAGTACTAACCAAGAAGAGGGATGTTCTGGAGGCATGCTAAATGCTTGAGAGAAGCCAGGTTTTAAGCATTCAGTCATATATGACTAGTTGAAATGATAAAGTATACACACACACACACACAAACACACACACACGCACGCACGCACACACACACACGCGCACACACGAGCCTGTCTCTTTCATAGCTATCAATCCCAATAGAATAAGAGCTCCCATCAATTTCAGGGGCTCAGGATCCCTCCCACAACAGCAATCAATGCAGAGGAATGTGCTATTACTTACATTCTTTGATGAACAAATAAGTAAGTGTCAGCACAACTGTGTGACCACTGAAGAGGAAGTCTCCACACAAGATATGTGATCCAGTTATGGACAATCCACCACCAGAAATCAACCGTAGAATCCGTTGTACTTTTGCCTGAGAGTCTCCATTGAGCTGAATGACACAAAAATTAGGAAGAAAATTTAAAGGTGATAAAATCATCTTTCAGTCTAATTGTGTGACACTTAGGAAGGTCACTATGTTGTGATTTTTTTTTCTTTTTAACCTAAAAAGTCAAAAAGAATCCAAGGGGAAGCTCCTCAAACTGGGTTTTATTCATTGTGCTGGCAAGTTTTATTGACAAACCTTAAATTATTCAATATGTTACTAATAATATATTTTAGTGGTGGTGTGTCCTTGAGCAAAGCTTTTAAAAATATTAATAACCAATGACTTCACCACAGCTAAGCACTAAAAAGCAGATCAAAGCTACTTTCTATCCTTTTTGCAGGCGGAAGTGAGGGTTTCAGAATGTTAATATTCGATTCAGCTGCATGCCACATTACTAATATTCTACAGCCTACTGCTAGCCTGTATTAAGTGGGCAACCTTAAGTGTACATAGAGCTGTAATAATGTCTGCTAAAAACATTTACAGTTTAAAAGAGGAGCTGAAACTCACTAAATAATTTCGGCAGGTTTGAAAATGATGGATTGGGAATGTACTGGCGGCTTTAAAAATGAGTAGCTTTGATCAGGAAAAACATCCCCCAAAGAAACAACCTATGTGCTGGAGCAGAGGCTCAGAAGACAGCTTCCTTGAACAAGGGTGCAGAAGCCTGTAGAAGCCACTATGATGACATGGGAAATGATGATGGGTTAGGGCAGGAGTTTGAGGCAATAGTCAAAAGTTTATACCTTATTAAAACAGAAGCATACAAGAAGGAGCTATTCAAAATGCTAGGCATGGAAAGTTGAAATACTGAAATTCTGAGGGGCTACATAAAGGGTTTCAGATCAGTCTAGTAGAGAGAAAATAGGCTTAGAAAATGAAAACAATGATATTCAGGAAGAGATCAAGTAATAGTATACATGGAAGAGAAATGTAGAAAGACCATCACTGACTATTCATTTGAGACCTGGAGGACAGGTGTAGGACATGCTGCCTTTTATACTCAATGATGGTTTTTCTGGAGCCCTGAAGCATGGCCAGTGCAGCCATGACAGGGGTTAGACAGTTCAGTGGTAAAGACAAGGCCATGTCTTGTCCACATGGATGCAACCTGGCAAAGGAGGGTAAGGCATGTACAGATGAACGGGGAGAAAGTCTAGGAGTAGAGAAATTAAGTCAGTCCCCAAAGCAGGTAGAAAACCATCCTATCTAGTACAGTAAGGAATTAGGGCAAGACTCCTTGCCTAAAAACATCCCTCTTGAGGTGCCTAAAAATGTCCCAATTAAAAAAAATAAATCTTATGCGTCTGATGTTCAAGAAACCGTTGTAAAAAGGCAAACACACCATGATTGCTTGATGGTTGGGAAAAAGGCACTACATAGAAAATGACATAAGACATGATTAGAGGTAGGGTGAGAAACCAGAGCTTTCAAGGAAACTTCACCTTCTTTGTAAGTTTGCCTATGGCAAGCCCAGGTGGCAAAACCAAGGGAACGTATGTGTGTTGCCAAGAGTAGACAGTCCTTAAACTTAACATACTGAGTAATGGGTGATCCTGCCTTGAAAAGACAGGATCCACAACTGTGGAAGATAAGAGGACTGTGACAAAGTTGCAGGTCTCACTCCAGGCACACCTCAGAAAAGACATACTACAAACTAGGTAACATGATGTGACGTGCCCTTGCTATCTAGGATAGAATCAAGCCATGTGCTTTATCAGATCAGCCACAGCCCTTGAGGAATTTCTTGTCATGAGGTTGGTACAAACAACTGCCAAAACTGAGATCAAACACAAAGGTATTACACACTCTTCCCGACCACTGTGTTTCCAGTTTAAAAAGACACGTTATTCTTCATTTCAAAACCATAATGACTTTTTAAAAAAAAATCTATTCACCCATCTCAACTCTATAATTTTCTAAGGGCAGAAACACTTGAAGCCAATCCTATACTTGGGGTTAGATGGATTCAAAGATAAAAACACACTAGGAGCTGAAATAAGCCACACATTTTTTCCTTTTCCCTCTTCCTTTCAGCAGTGTGGAGAGTCACCACGCCTTTATAGAACAGAAGGACTCTCTCCTTCTTGCTCTGTCTTAGTTCTTAATTCCTCAAGCCTCTCACTGCTATCCTGGATACCATATCATGCTTAGTATAAATGCTAAATAGAACCTCAAGAAGAGAAAGAAAAAAGAAGAGGGTAGAAAGAAAACTGGAGAAGGGAGGGAGAACAGTATTAGGATTAACGAATTTTTTTTCTAGTTCTATTCTAGTTCACTGGGATCTCCTAATCACACATCACAAAACACTCTTTCTCCTATCAATTTCCTCATTTTCAGGCACCATTCTATGCCACTACTGAATATGGAATTGCAGATATAGAAACCTAAGAGGAGAAACATCAATCAAAACAGCCAAGCCAGAAGAAGGCTCCAGTATACCTAGAAGTTCCTCCAACTGTGACCTCCCTACGCCACTTTCCATAAACATAAATTAGGTACACGAGAGCCCACCGTGGCTGCTGCCAAATGAGAAACCTTTTCATCCACTCATCCACACTGTCCCTTTAATTAAAAGAAGTCCTTTGGCCATCTATGGCCAGGCTGAGAGGGAGAGCCAGCCCCAGAAAGCTTTCTCAGGGAAGGGGCATGCCGCTATCCCAGCCAAACATTCTTGTATGTGGCAAAATAGTTTGAAAAGCTAAATCATTTCATAATAACTGGACCAAAAGGTATCTAAACACACAAAATTTTTGACTGCAAATCAAAGCTTGGTTTGGTGGCTAAAGTAAATTGTAAGCAAAGGACTTAAAGTGTATAGTGGAAAAGGGAGAAGGCAACCGGGAAACTGTGAAAGCCAAGGATCTCACGGCAATGGCTCTTGTAGCGATCACATCTGGTGAGTAACAAGTAGTATTAGGCACCAGTCACTAGATCTGATAACTTCCCATAGCAAGTAGTTGCAGTATGCAAAGTTCTGTCATTGCTCATAGTCATGAAGGGCATTCTATAGAGTGAGCAATACAGGAAACGGGTAGATTTATCTAATAGCCTTGTAACCACAAAAATCTAAGCAGCACTCAGAGCCAGTGGGCAAACCAAATTTAGAATGCAATTCTGACTTCTGTTCTATAACACCACATCACCTCTAGTCAAACAAAGTGACTTGTGTTTGTTTTACTGAACCACGATTCAGGCACCTAGAGCCTGCTATGCCTCAGGAAGACGTCCTGACAACTGAACACGGTAGATGATTAGAAAGATGTCACCTGAGTTTCCATTATATGTATCTGTAGCTTGGTGGCCCAGCGGCACATTTACTGATGTGGCTTCCGAAAATTGCAGCTGTTCCACAGAAGACAATCTTTAATTTGTTTTCTTTCTGTAGTCATAGCAATTCATCTTTGCAAACCTCATCCGTTACTAGGATGAGCTTGTCTTCCTCTCTGTGGCTGTTTCTCCATTTAACACATTGCAACAGCCCATTAGAACTGTTTATTAAGCTTTTGAACCCCTCCCATGCCTTAAATTAGTTTCACTAAAAATCGGCCAATATTTAAATTCAATATGTACACTGTTTTAATTACAGACACTTTCTGCTTTGATGGCTTTGGAAAATTATAGCTTCTTCCAACCACACCTATATTTGGTGGAGACTACTGACTTCTTCAGAACAACTCTATTTTTCTTTCACCTCAGATATCTGCTTAGTCTTCAGTAAAATATGATGTTAAACTTCATTCCCTTGTCCAGAAAGCATGAGATTTGTAAGCTTCCATTTCATAAACCAGAACACACTGGGGTCTGAGATGATTAAAAGCTCTCTGAGAACTAACTCTTCATAGAGAAACTGTAATTCCTGCTGAAGACAGTTTCAGCAAACATCTTCACACTATATCTCAGCAAAAGACCAATCTATCTTTCCAGCTGCTAAACACTTTGGGGTCACATCCTTGACTCTTTCTCTCAAACCCATGTCCAACTTATTATTAACCCATCCTGTTGCTCCTACCTTCAAAACATGTCCCAAGTTGAGCAACTTCCCATCACTTCCACTGCTACACCAAAGTTGAAGTTCCTACAATGGACATAGGGCCCCATGGGATCTGTGGCCTGCACCACCCTGACCCATCACAACTCCACTCACCACACTGGCCACACTGCTCTTCCTTGAACCCACTGTGACCAGGCTATTTTCTTGGCCTGAAGCTCTCGTCCCATCCACATGGCTCACTTTCTCATCTTGGTTTCTGCCAGATGTTTTCTTATTAAAGAAGGCTTTCCTGACCTCTCTGTATAATAGTACCTGCCCTCACACTCCCTCTCACCCTTACTCAGCTCTACTGTTCACCTGACAATCACCTGGCTTATCATCACGTGACAAGTTATGAATTTATCATTTGTCATCCCTCAACAGAATTTAACCTCCAGAAGAGGGACTTTACTTTGGTTACTATAGTGCCTTGTATGTAAGCTGAATACTTATAGAATGAGTAATGAGAGGGTAAAAAAGCAGGGAGTCAAACACCCAATGGTAATTTGCAGTTAGCAGAAAATGAAATTTTTATGCAGAAAGATGGACTTTTTAATGAATACGTTTTAATTTCTTCCCCCTAAATCTAAAGAAAAATAGAAAATAAACCAGATTTCAGTTAACACACATGAAAGCATCTAGAAGTATGTATGATAGAGAGCAGGCGTTTAAAAACTGTTTTCTTGATTTCCTCTAAATGGTAATTAAGAGTTGCTTACCTTTGGAGCACACTGGAAATGCATTCCAGGCACAGGAAGAGTAGTAACGTACATTGTAATACAGCGATACAAGTATAAAGTCCCAACGATGAAAAAGAATCTGCGCCCCACTATTGACCTAAAGGAAAAACAGGGATGGGGAAACACAAGTTCACTGGTCGGTTTTTGTTCTTAGTGTAATATAAAACTATGTTTTTGACAGAAGAAAAAATAATTAATACAGAATGACAAACAGACCAGTATCCCAGAGTTTAAAGGCTTATTTATGAGCTGTCCATCCCCACAATGCCATAAAGAGATTGCACCTCAGTTTCCAGAAATGAAGACCCGCAAACTACAGTAAATCTAGGAGGTTTGGGGCCCAAAAGGAATGACTGTGTGGGGAGTGAGGAAACTGACATCCACTAAGAGTCCAGATAATCACCTCTTCTAAAAAAAAGTCACCCTTTGCCAGAGAATTCAATGAATGTCTCTATGTTCTCAGTCAACTCACTGCATTGCTAGAACTCCCTTGAGAACATACCAAAGGCGTAAGCGAGCCACGGTCACAGAGGAATTCACTAATGAACCAAGGTGATATTACATAATTAGACACATAGGGAAATGTGACAACTCATTTAACCCAAGTTATATGAACAAGGTTTACTTGGGAACACGGGTATTCTGATGACTTAGGCATGAACTATTTTCTCTGTGACCAAATAGCTTTTCAGAGAGTTGTATTTTGAAGATGTCCAAAGTGGCCCTCGTACATTTAAGAACATTTAATAATGAAGCTGTAAATGGATAGGTTTACTCTTAATTTATCCAATCTTGATCAAAAAAAAGTAAAAACAATCCCCCAAATTCTTTTTCACTTTATATTTTTTTGTGAAGATAGTTGTCTTGACTAGCTTTAGTCCCTGTGCTTCATTACCTGAGTCCTCAGTCTGAGGGACTGGTCCCCAGGCTCTGAGCACGCTGTCCTCCAAAGGGAAAGGCTTTGACACTACACCACTGCCTCAAGGATACCTGAATGGGCACAAGGGTTCTGAGTGTCCTCACTTCCAGCTGAAGACAAAACTCCCTTTCTGTCATGTAGTTAGGTCTATGAGCTCTGGGGATTAAAAGATGAGTGGGATTCCTGAAAGCCTCTGGGATTGCTAGTTGCAACTTCGCTAGTGCATAAAATACATTACTCTAGGTCTCCCACTTTCAGAGCTCTCCAACTTTTCAACACTGGTACTGATCAAAGACTTCTGGAAAAACAGGCAGTTTCAGGAATGTGGCATATTTTAAGTTTTCTCCAAGATGTGGTTCTGACATGAATCAAGGTTTAATGCAGGTAAGTGTTGGAACTTCTAATTTAAAGAATTATGTACAAATATATATTTTAGCTGCCTGTCTCCTATAGCTATTTTAAGAATATTCCAGTGTTTCTGGGGTCAATAAACAAACAAACAAACAAACAAAGGCACATCACCTAGACTGGTAGATGAAAGTATTTATCTATTCCAAGGTCCTTAAAAAAAAAAAATGCTATTCTAGCTCTGACCTTTCTAGTACTGAAAAAGAGCAGGTGATAAACAGTGCTGAGTCTCTCCCCTTGAAGTGAAAAATGACTCACCCTTTGATTCAACCCCAGACCCCAAAAGAGCACTGTTTTGAATTGTTCCATGCTATCAGACAAGGTGAAGTAATAAGCAGAAATTGTGATGAATCAATTATGTTCATTCTAGCATTCTGAATTCAGCTGTACTCAGAACAGAAAACTAACTTAGAAGGTGAAACATGTACTCTGCAGCCTTATTTAGAAAAAGAACTATTGCTGATGATTTCTTCCCCTAGCTTTGAAAGGTGCTTTTAAAAGATAGAGAGCAAGTAAGATTTCTCATTCAGCTGGATGTTCAAAACAGGTTATAAGAATTATTCCATTAGTTACTACTATATAAGACCCAATTCTACTTCAAAAGTAAAAGGCAAACTGGTATGATTCATGACTGAAACACAGTCAGTGGATGTAATTAAAGTGTGTGGCTCAGCTATGGGACCGTAATAAAATTCAAGGTGGTGGTGGAGAGGCAGTTAACTTCCTAGATGAAGATTCAAATAAATTGAGGTGAAGACTGTACTTCAGGGTGGAGTCCAGGTACTTACCAGACCCTGGAAAATTTCTCTTTCACACATATATCTATAAAACTTTGCTGTGAATTAAAGGAGAAAGCAAGCCTGTGACCCAAGTAGGCTCTCTTATATTCAGTGTCAATGCCAGACACTAAAAAGAAAAACACTAAAGTTCAACTAATATGTTCTTTACTTTTAGCATAAAGTATGCCATAACTAAATTTCAGAAGCAATTTACTTTTACTAAATAAAAGACAATTGACAGCTGTGTCTTTTACTTAAATACATGAAGGAAACATATTAAGAGAGTTATATTAAGAAAAATGCTTAGGAACAAACTTTAGTTTGTGGAATAAGTTTTCAAAACTGCAAAGTTGCATTTGGGGAACTCTTTAGCGGAGATAGATTGGATTACTTCAAACACAAAGGAATAACCAACTGAAAAAACAATAAGATGTAAATTCTAAAAAATACCACCTTGTGGCATTAATATTAAAATCTATTTGACTTTGAATTGTCAAATTGTGTCAAGTAAGTTGCATTCATTACATTTTTAAAATCCCCAGATTATGGGCAGAGTTGAGTGATTTAATTACTAGATTCCTAGTAGAAAACAAACATCTGAATGACGAATGAGATGAAAAGGGGAACTGAGGGGCCTTAGTTTTATGGACTAGAAGTCAGAATTCACACAGAGAAACAGAAGTAACCACTTCAGAGCTATGTTCAATTTTTAAGTGTCTTCAAAGCAAAAGTACCTGGCTTACTACTTCCTGATTCCTACTATTCCAAAACGGGAGGATGAACCCAATGAACCATGAGTTTCTTTGTGGTGCTAGGGGGAAACGAGAAAGCAAGTTTACTTAAGAAATCTAAAACCAAAACCACATGGACCGAGTTCTAAATTCACAAAGTGTTGAGAATGGATGGTCAATAAGCAAAAAGAAAAGAAACATAAATTTGAGAACTGAATAGAGGCAAACCTCAAAGCAGGCTATTGACTATTGACAAACACAGTCATCACATGATGAGTAAGGGAGAAATAAGTTCCCCGGTCCACTCCTTTCCCTACCTGTCAAGAGCCTGAAATAACATAAGCATGACGAAGTGAATGTTATTTCTTTCCAAGCCTCTTGATTTATCATGCAAATACCACAGTGCTGAGTAACTAGAAATTACAAACTGCACCTTAAATTCATAAACTCTGAATCACCCGCCATAGTACTGCTGTATGCTTGAAACTTTCATACACAGCAGCTCAATAACACACAATGCTGTGTGTTATTTCTATTGCTTTCATCAAATGTCTAAGACTGAGTTTATCAGGGAAAAACTGAGAAAAATAATTTCAGTTACACATCTACTCACTTAAAAACAAACCAATGACAAACCCAAAAAACATGTTAGAACTACTTACTTGTATCTCAGAAACAGCCACTGGGTGATCCATAATCCAACTAATATAATCCCATTTATTTCTGATACAGAAAATGCCCATTTCACCCGGTCAATGTAATCAAAAAACTTGTCTGGGAGTGGAGGGCTGAGCTCCTTGGGAGGGACCCTCTCATGCACAACTGTGATCATGACGGTGGTCAAGACGAGGTTGAAGAGTGCATACACGAAGGCAATGCCCGTTTTCCACCACTCTGGAGGAAATTTGTTCCTTGATTCAGAGGGCATAGCAATCTGGATGTAGTCCGGGTACTTTTTGGTGCCCTTTCGCAGCCCATTGGATAAGCTCTTGGGTTTACCACTGCCATTTTTGTTTTCTTCTTCAACAGGCTCAGTGGGTCTTGTGTAAGTGTTTGCAGGGTCGTTGGTCTGATTTTCCATATGTTCAAGTTTTGCTGTCTCTATGATATCCATTGTCCCCCAGTCTTCAGATCAAAAAGCAGATGGTAAAGTTCTTGTTCTCTGCGGAAACTTAATTTTTTTAAATCCTTCTATTTCCAAGATCAACATGGGCACTTACAACTGATTTTGTTTCCTAATACAAAACATAGAAGGTAGCCATTGGATTATTGCTCCTCCCACGTAGGTATCTGCCGTACATTCACTACTTTCAGGAAAGGAAGGCAATTCTCCTTCCTCCCAAAAGATGTTACTATCCCACCTAAAAGCAAAACAAAACTGTGTTCAAAAACTATACTTGTCCAATTGTCAACCATCCAAAACAAAAACATTCTCAAAGTAAGGAAACATAGCAAAGCCATTTCCTTTATAAATATATCCTCAGAACATAGTTAAACCTGCTGAGATTGTTTATTTACAAAATATTAAATTGTTTTATCTTGGACTTCTTGTCTCTTTTTGAGCTGATGTCAGTATAAATATGAACTTTTAACAATTAACTCCCTTTAAATTTCTTTAGATAAATGTTAGGACCCAACATTGCAAACACTTCATCAGGCACTATTACTTGTTGCTAACCATGAAGTCATAATAAGCTAGAACCTGCCCAGAGATCACATCATTTCTTCCTAAGACTGTATCTTTTCTATGAATCTTAAATAAAAAACCCATGTGAGTTGCTTACATGCACTGAATAGTTGTTACCTTCTGCATTTGTCAAAACAGTCAATTTTCTATTTTCTCATTAAAAAACTACAGTCCTTTTAAGTGACCACTTTTAAGAACAGATTCAAGAGCAACACATTCAAGGTATTTAAAATGACACTGCCTCAGTTTATTCTTTTATCTTCAGAGATGCACAACATACACAGGGATTGTTGGCAACCTTCAGATAACACGGTGAAAAGATACACAAAGCCTTAGCTATGTCTCATTTAGGTAACAAGTAGAATCTTTTAGTTGAAGGATAAAATAACTTACTCTAATTGGCAGAGTAAATTAGTAACTAACAACATTTTGATGCAGCCACCACAATTTCTACCAAACAATAGAAACTGGCATCCACAGGACCATCTTGGGGCACTTACCCACCACGACACTTATGAGGATAGGGTACCTTTGGCTTAAGCTCCACAGGCTCCAAGAGCAAAGACTTCTTTACAACACAGAGCACCACCACCAACTCTTTTATACTTGCTAGCAACATGGCCCCAGATGTTCTCAATTTAGGAAAGCGGTATTTTAGTCATGCTTCAGAACCCAGCCACCTAAGGAGGTTTTCAAACCTTGTAATTAGTCCCCACCCTGAGTACACTGCACAACTTAAGTATAATCCATTGCATTTTAAAGGCCTCCCTTTCAGGAAAAAGTAAAGAGGAGGAAAAACTCAAGGTGGTGACAGCTAAGCCTTTATTTAATAAAAGAAAAAGGGAAAAAAGTTAAAATGGCAGTCAATACGTACAGGCAATACTTTACAATTATGGGTGGCAAACAGATTAACTACAAGTGTTTATTGTGCACCTAAACACCCCAGGGCTGAGGGAGATGTGGGGGAAAAGAAGAAGAGTTTGCAGTCTAAGCAAAGGGACATCTAAAATGAGAAGACTACTGGACAAGCCTGAAGGGCATACAGTGAAAGTAAGGAGAGGGATGAGCTAGTCACTACATCACAACGTAGTTTTGACTGTAATGGAGCCCTGCTCCCCGGACAAGATGTGTCCACACACAGGCACTGCCCATTTCTGAGAAAGCACAAGCAGGAGGAGAGTTGGCCTGGTAGAGAAACAGAGGATCACGGGAGCAGGGGACTGGCTAGGAGGTGTTACTGAGAACTTTGAACATTTCACCTTTCTCTTGTCCCTTTGAAAATGCCCCAGCTATTAACACATTATACAGCACGATGAGAAAGGCCCACTGCCACTCTGGATTGATAGACATTCTCTGCAGTGCCCTAGCACAATGTTGAGGGAAGAATAAGTATAAAGAGGTGCCTTAGTAAGATACTTTCAACGATAAACCTTCAACACATGGACTACTGCTTCTAAAGGAGGTACCAAAGCACTCAGCCATTGCCTGTTTCTTTTCACCAACTCTAGCTTCATCCACTCATAGCATCTTCCCAAACTATGATCCAAATTCTCTCCAACTTTACTATTCCACATGTGTCCCTGGCCTGGTGTTCATATGTAAAAGAAGCTTGTGACTTTGAAACCCTGTTTCACCAGTGGCCATGTGGAGGTCTTTTTAAGGTAGCTACCCAGTTCTAGAACATAGAATACAGAACAGAAGAAAATCCAATTAGTTACTTTTTTTTTTTTTAAAGGAAGCACTCAGCCACCCATCTCATGGGACTACCATGAGGATGACTGAAATAATTAATCATGAAGAACTTTGTGCCCCTGGGAGTAAGCGCGCTCTGAGTACAATGCCCATTTATCATCATTAGTAGTAGGATTGATATTTTCCTTGGGATTTCATTAAGAAGATTAAATATACACAGCAGATTCATCATGTATCAACCAATCATGGGACACAAAGTTTGTCATCAAGATGATTTCAACATACTCATTCCTATAGTCATCCTTTCCTATCAGCGTCTAGGAAAGTGACAAAACAACAACAGTTCCTCTCAATGGATGGCAATTCCATTACTTCATTTGTTTAGAGTACTATGGCAGAGCACAAAGCAGATGCCAAGCTTTCCAAGTCCTCTTACACTCCAAGACACTGGGAGTTACCCTAGATAATATCAAAAAAGTTAAAGATCTCTACAGACGCTTCTCTCCCTTGTGAAGGCAAATGCAAAACTCGAACTTTTAGTACATGATATTGTTTTACTAGTATTTTTTTTTTAGAACTAAGTATGATTTGTTCCAGAAGTGTAAGGAAGGCTTAAATTAAGAAATGACTATAACAAAATACATTACAAACATATATAAAATGAAAAGATATGATTATCTCGAGTGAAGCCAAAAAGGCACTTGATAAAATCCAACACCCAGTTGATTTTGTGGGGGAAAAGTATTCAATAGTAATAGAAGTGTGTATAGCTATGCTCTTTCTATGTCAATATCACAATTTTAGTTGTGTAATATATCTTCTAGTGTCTAGTAGAAAAAGTTTTCTACTGCTGTGTCCCTTTTCACCCTCAAATGAACTTTAAAATGTTTTTGTCAAATTACAAGAAAACATATTTAGACATCATAGTGCATCTATGTTTTACTTCTATCCCCTCTGGTATTTAACATTGTTCTAGTCTATAAATCAAGACAAGAAAAAGAAAACAGACAAGTAATTATGAAAAGCAGAAAAAAGAAATGTGTATGTGAAAACAACTGTCTATCTCAAGCAAACAATATTCCACTGAAGGTTGGGTTCTGTTTACAAATTAAACACATACACAGCTTCCTTACAGAACCAATAAAAACCAGTTAGAAAACTTAATAAAAATATGGCCAGATACCTGACCATTGGCTATTGATGTAGCCACTACAACAATGACAAAAAAAAAAAAAAAAAAATGCTTTCAAACCCTCATAATTAAAAATAAACTTTTAGAATTTATATAAAGCAAGCTATAAAAATTACTGCTGATGGGGATAAAAAAAAAAACACAAAACTTCATCATATTCGTAGGAGGGAAACTGAGATATCATATCATTAAGGGTTTGACATTACCATATTAATATATAATGTTAGTCATTTTCTTTTAACAGTTCTGATAGGGTCTTTCCTGTAATTTGACAAAGTGACTCTAAAGTTCAAAAAAGGAGTGAAAATGGGAGCTGCAGAAGGTTTGCACCACTGGACTACATTACATCACTAATAGACTACATTACACAACTAATATCGGGGCAAGGCACTTTTACCCAGTTACCCAATTTTATGAGTTTATCCTAAGGTACACAAAATATTCCTACAATTATATTTTCAATAGTTATTTATAAAACTGGAAATATAACCTAATAACCAAGAACAGATATTAAATGAATTACGGTTACCTTAATATTCTGAAATACGGTGTGGTGATATAGTAAGTACAAAACTGCAAGACAGATATAGAGATACTACATAAAAAGAATGCAGTATCTAATTAGGTAGAAACTTTGATCTGAATAGAAAATGTAGAATTTCAAGGCTACAAGAAAAGGTGCAAAGTGTCAAAGGCCCACTCTCACGAACCTCCCAGGGCAGTTCTGATCTGAAGCTCATCTGCAGAGGGGACTGGGCAGACAGACGTGCGCTCCAGTTGAAGGACTGAGAAATGTTTTGCTTGCTAGATTTGTTAAGTCCACTCGGTCATGCATTTGAAGTGTTCAAGACGATAAGATATATTAAATGTGTAAATATAGTTTTAAAATTAAGGGAACTTATCTAAGTTTATATATGGGTTTTAATGTTTAAGAGAATTTAATCTGTCAAAGATAGGAGTTAAACAGTCATCAACGAAAATGTGTGCCTCCATTTACAAATTGGAATTACAAATAAAAGAGATTCGAGCTTAAAGGCTTAAGGAAAACTACGTCTTGAAACAGAATTTTATTGAATAGAACAGCAGTTGAAACAAACAGCTGATGAGTTTCTTAACAGACTCAAAAGCTTTTCCAGACCTTAAAGAGGAAAACTTAGTTGTCACCACAAAGTCATTAAAAAAATCAAGTTGTAGAATAAAATAGACACAAAATAATACTTCTCAGCAAATGTTACTTATATGCCAGGTGCTGTACGGTGTATTATCTAATTAATCCTAATAACAAATTTAGGAAATACTGTTAGCCCAATTTTAAGAAAGAAGTTGAGATAGTGAGTTGCCCCAGCCTAGCTCTGAATCAGGTATCTGTTCTTAAATAGCACACTACCACCTCTATGGCCATTACACATTAAGAGGTCAGTAATATAGACAGTGAAAAAGATTGAGACAATCAATTATAA
The DNA here is from genome assembly GCF_027409185.1 of Cynocephalus volans. Lineage (NCBI taxonomy): Eukaryota > Metazoa > Chordata > Mammalia > Dermoptera > Cynocephalidae > Cynocephalus > Cynocephalus volans. The sequence continues at coordinate 94,147,468 of NC_084468.1, read as the reverse complement.
GCTTGTTACTTTTTAAAAGAGACCTGTAAATACATAGGAAAGTCCTCTACAGAGCATTACAGGCAATTTTTAGTCTTTGAAATTTTGCAAAAATCAATACAAACTTATGAAAAATTTTAATACATAGTTCACTCCTCTTGTGGGGAAAAAAAAAGAAAAGGAGCCTGTTACCTTCCCTATTATTCATATCTGCCATTTAATTATAGTAACTCTTACTAATAAACCACCATTAACTTGTAATACAGGTATATCATTTTATGTTAACAAGATCCAGTTTAGCTAAGAAATCTCATGCCTACAAAGTTTTTCTTAAAGACCAAGACATCTTAGCTTTTATTTATTAACAGTCTCAGAGCTTAACTTGTTTATAAACTCTTCCCACCTAAAAAGGATAGTTGCTGATATGCTTGCAGATGTGAGGGTGCTTTGTGAGTGATGGGATTCTATTTCAGAAGCATACACAAAATTCGTTAAATATTTTGCCTAACAAGTTCTTGAAAACTAAAAAGATCCACTGCTCACTAAAAAATTTCTATGTATTTGTGAAATACTTTCCCAACAAAAGTAACATGAAAAAGAGTCCTTGCCAGATTACAAGTTTTTATGCTGACACTAGGTCCCATATCTTTTTCCATATGCCAGGATTTAATTTAAGGAAATGGGTAGGTTTGTAAGGTATCATGGTGACGCTGCATTCTGAGAATGGCTTAGGAAACAATGTTTTTAATGTAAAAGACACATTTGAAAAGTCAGATACCAATGACTACTTCTGAACTTTGCTTGGGTAGAGCATAGACATTTTGATTTCTGGCACTTATTTACCATTTCATTTTTTTTTTTTTTTTTTAAATTTTATTTTGTCGATATACATTGTGGCTGATTATTGCTCCCCATCACCAAAACCTCCCTCCCTTCTCCCTCCCCCCCTCCCCCCCAACAATATCCTTTCTGTTTGCTTGTCGTATCAACTTCAAATAATTGTGGTTGTTATATCTTCTTCCCCCCCCCCCGGTTTGTGTGTGTGTGTGTGTGTCTCTGTGTGTGTGTGTGTGTGTGTGTGTGTGTGAATTTATATATTAATTTTTAGCTCCCACCAATAAGTGAGAACATGTGGTATTTCTCTTTCTGTGCCTGACTTGTTTCACTTAATATAATTCTCTCAAGGTCCATCCATGGAGGTTCCTCAAACAATTGCAGATAGATCTACCATACGACCCAGCTATCCCACTGTTGGGAATATACCCAGAGGAATGGAAATCAATACCATTTCATTTTAAGGTAGGTTGGACTACTTTAGTTCTGTGTCCAGTTGTTACAAGAGAAAGATACAGCCTATCAAGAGAGATAGGAAGTAATCAGTGGTTTTGTGGGACCACAGGTGGGAATGGGAGGGGCTGCAAGTGGGCTGGAAGTTTCTTTTTGGGGTAATGGAAATGTTCTAAAATTAGATAATGATGATGGCTGCACAATTCTGTAAATTTACTAAAAATCACTTAATTTTACCCTTAAAACCAATAAATTTTATGATATTGAGTTATAACTCAAGCTGTTAAAAAAGATATAGCCTGTTGAGACAATTGTTTCTAAAGAACTAGAAAACCAAGGAATATCCCATACTCTGTTATTAACTTCCAGACTCACTTATCCCTTTAAAGTGTTGTTCTTACCAGCTGAGCACTTCTTTGGCAGTGGTTGTGAAATAACATACATTTCTAAGTTTTCTACAGACAAGATCAACAAACAGCCAATGAAAAGCAAACTGTTTAACAAAATTTGTGTAAACTGTGCTCCAAAAATAAACTTGTAACTAAACAATATGAAGTGACAAAAAACAGATGAATTTTCTAACAGAATTAATCAAAATTTACTATGAGTTAGACTGAAAGGAGAAAAGATGTTCTGTTTTCATTCTTCCTAAAAAAAAAAAAAAAAAAAAAGGCCACTTTAAATGGCAAGGTAGACCATTTAATGCTTGTTGAAAGGAATACTTCCTTGTCCAGAGTAAATATTAGCTGTGCAAATCTGAAAATAAATTGTGGGACTGGGAGTATTTCACAAGAAGGAGTGGTCTGCAGTTTGTGGCATGGCATACTGAGAGCATGGAACAGCGCTCCCCTGTACCAACTGTTTTTGCCTCAACTAAGTTGATACAGTAAAGTACTTTCAATAAAATCCGACTTTCAAAACGTTCTATAGGATGTTCTAAAATCTGGCTTCTTTTCATAGACGATTTCCTAGCTTTCTACTGGTGTCTGTAGAATTCTGATTATCAGATCTGATTCCAGTGTATTTTGGAAAGAGAAAACTGCAGCCCTGGGGTTGTGGGACTGAAGCTTTCCTTAAAGGGAGGTGGAGTGGTAGGGAAAGACAATTTAACCATCTGTGCTACAATATGGAGCATGTGGTAAGGTGAATGAGTAAACGAATGAATAAATAAATGAGTGAATATATAAACAGGTAGGTAGGGTAGATAGATAGGTAGACAGGTAAATAGAAAGATAGGTGTGCCCAGATCCTGAAGACAGTGACAGCTACAAGACAAGGCTGAAGACTAGAAAATATTTAAAATAGTCCTTTACATTCCCACTCAGATATACTCTAAATCAGAGGTTCTCAAAGTTAAGGGGTGGGAGTGGGGGACACATCACACATTTGAGGAGCTTTTCCCAAATAGTGGCTTATGTTTGCCCCCATCCCCGTCCCCCTTTCTCCACCTCCGTTCCCGACATTAAGGATTTTTGCAAGGTGGGGTTGGTGAGTCTCTTCCTCCTTTATGTAGATGTTTCCACTGTTTAGTAGAAAGAACTGGGCTGAAATTTTCTACCACCTGCCCCTTTCTGGACTTACTGCTCGTGAAGTATGATATACCCATGACCTCAGAGAATAAGCTGGGCTGAGGGCTTTCCTTGTGTTAAAATGCTTAGTCAATGCTACTTTAGCATATAAACAAAGGAAGTTCCCATAATATAAACAGACATTTGTACTTCCAATAATCTGAACTATAATTTTATCAATTCACAAAAAACTGCACAGGATAGATATTTGGTCACTGGAATCATTCCATGCAACTGGCATTACCTGTTTCGTGTTTAATGGTCAAACAAAAGCAGTCAGCACTTGTTTAGTATAAACACCCTGAGGGCTTTATCAGAAAGGTTAAATCTAACAGCCTAACTGAACAGTGATAATTATCTGCTTCTACATTCCCAGCTTTCCTTATATACCCCAAAGATTTATATACCTAGAAACTGATTCCCTTAGGTTTTAATACTTATTACTCTGTAATAGGAGGCTGTGTAGATTACCTATTGAAGTGAGAGGTGTCCGAAAACCATTAAAAAAAATCCCATTTAATATTTTTAAAAGGTAGCTGGGTCTGATATCGGAGCTAATGTTTTCTCTTAAGAATAGTTGCTGGTCTAAAAGAGAAAAGCAAAAGCTGAGTCTAACAAGCTTAACATTATACTTCTCGAACCATACAACAGTTTCTAATTGATAGTAGAGATCTCGTTCTAAGTAAATAAATAGATCACAAAGTCAACAGTATATTTCCTCATCAATGACAAAAAATTCCTTAGATTTGGAAGCATGACCTTATTACAGGAAAACCAGGATAAGAAATGAGAATAGGAAAAAAAAAAAAAAAAAAAAGAATAGTTCCTTTAAAATAATTTCATAATTCTCTACTTTAATTCAGCTCCTTTATTCCATGCCCTTTAGATTATTTTAGAAATCCACCTATTGATTTCTCCCTCTATGGCAGGGTGAGCAAATAGTGTACATATTTCATACTATTTCAGAATAGTTTCATAGAATAATATAAACAGGCTACTGAAGTGAATATTCAAAAATGACTTCTTGAAACACTGTTTGTTATTAACTAGTGCACTGGAAAATTTACATGAAACTACTTTTAAGCAAGAATCTATAGAAATGAGTTAAATAATCCCACTCTAGTATGGAGGTAAAGGAGGAGAGACAACATTTAACAAGTGCTTGTGGTTAGTATATCTGGTGCTTATAGCAGAGGACACATGCCTAAGAACAGGAAACTGACATAATCCCCAGTGCTACGTACAAGTGACAACTAGATACACTTTAATATAATTTCCCCAAAGAAGTCTAAAGTCTAGAATTAGACATATTGATATTTATTTAAAATATAATGGGTTACTGGTTATTATATTTGTGCTTAGTGCTCTGTGCTAAACAAAAAGTTAAAGAGATAGCTTAATAAAGCCTGAGAGATTTAGAGGAGCTTCCTGGTAGTATGAATTAAACACTGAAAAACTGAGAAGGAAGGTTTTAAAATCTGCACGTTCAGCAGGTTAGTCCCATCTGCTCGTTGGGATTTAGTTGTGGTGATGTACAGGCTTTGGTAAAGGGCAATGTTGGGTGAGGAGCATGAAGGCTAGATAGCTCTTGGTGTCTCAAAGCACTGTGGCTTCAGCCCACCTGGGTTCCTCAAGTTACAGCATGGTTTTCACTGTTTAAAAAAAAAAAAAAAAAGGAAAAAACAGGAAAGGGGAGAGACCAGGGAAGATCTAGAAAGGTTTGTAAATCCTACAGTTCTCATTCTCTTATGCCAACCACAAAAATGTTCCACATATGAAGTAACAAAGAAGGCAGACCACTCATGTACAGTCTATGCTATTTTCAGCTTCCATTAAAAAATGCACGGTTGTGTATTTTCTAGAGTTGCTTTCACATACTGGCTGAATAAAATACTGCTTTCAAGTGGTATGAGACTATAAAAAGCAATACCTTCTCCAAAGCCATTAAGGTCCCTGTATTAGGCTCTAGTTTCTCCTAGAATTTAAACTGCTATGTCGTATTTAAATAAATAATAGTTTCTCAAAAGCACTTATTTGATCAATGCTTCCAATCGGGCTTCAAAGATTACCTTCTGCAAAATATCTAATAATGATGGTTTATGTTCCCCAAATTTGGGTGTATGAAGAGGGACCCAGATTCCCAACCCAACTCAACATGTCATTGAAGAAATTGAACACATGATGAAGAGACAGCAAGAGGATAACTTTACTTAAGAGATTAAATTTGCCTAAGAGATTAAAATCCTGAATATAACAGAATGACATTTAAACAATTTTAAGGAATGCAAGTGACTGTTACATTGGCATTTGAAACATACCTATAAAATATTATCTACTGAATTTTCATTTATTCTAATAAAGAAAGTGAACTGTTAAATATGCAAATTTCCAAAATTTTCACTGGAAAGTCTATTAAAAAAAAAAATTTACCAGAAGGAAATAAAGAAATTTGGTTTATTCACTGTAATATTTTTCACCACCATATTTAAAAATTGTTTTAGGAAATATCAGTGGCTAAGAATATGAATATTCAGAATGATTGCCAATAGACATATGGTCCTCTAGGGGAAAATGAGGTTCTTTAGAAATACATCTCTGTGATTTTAGCTCTAGAGCAACTGATCCAGTAACCTTCAGGGAATGAGGCATTTCTCTCTCAAAAGAGGCACAGCAGCTCACTCAAAAGACTTTTATTTCCATTTGTAACCAACTGCACTGGTTCACAAAGTTGCAAAGCAAAGTTCCTAATATACAAATGTGTCTTTTGTTGCCTCCTCTACTAAATGCTTTCTGTACAGAGCTTGAATTGAACACTGTACCACAAAGCGTAGGTGGCTATTGGTATAATGACTGCAGAGTACATAACATTGATTATGTGATCCCTAGCCAACTGCCCATTTGCAAAAATCTAGAACAGAATACACAGCTTTAATTTTGTCTTTTAGGAATATCAGAACATGAGAAATTTAGTTCCAACATTCCCAAGCTCTCCCTGCAGCAGATAATTAGAAAAAAGAATGAAATGAGTTTGGAAAAGAAAAGGGATAGCAGAACAAGGGCAAGAGTTTCTACAATGAAGGCTTAGAAGGAAAATATGGAAAAGTAAAGACAGACATTGGAACTGCACTAAAGAGTTCTTAGGGGCCCAAAGTAACTCATGTTTAGTAAAAAGCACAGCTTACAGCTTGGAGAGTGCAGAGAGGCACTGGGGGTAAACAGCAAACTTTATTATTAAAACCTGCAGTATTTGGATGGGAACCCAAACTGTGGGTAGGTGCTGTTACACAGCAACGTGATATTAAAAGTCTGGGGCTACTTAAACTGAAACATGTCTACCATAGTAATAGTACACACAATATCATTAAAATTAATGTAACATGTGAAAACAGATATTCTATTTAGCAGGAACTATTAGTTACATGTAAATAAACAGATATACATAAATCTAATTATAAATATATAAATTATATATAATATATAAGATATATTATAACTATGATTATTTAATTAAGGCTTTCACTTGGGGCCATGGCACGCATCTTTTTTTGTACATTTTTCATTCCCATATTCTTCTCAATGAGGGCAGGTGATTTTAGAAATCTAACCCTTGAAGTCCATCCTCAAATGCCACCGAGAAAACATGGAAAGAAACAAGAGGAATAGAGAATAATTTCTGCTGTGATATCCACAGTTTTGCAGTGAGTGGAGAAACAGAAATAGAGTATACAACTGACATGGCTTTGGTCTCCAGACCAGAACTCATTTCCTCACTTTCTGTTTGGAGCTGGCCTCCCCTACACCTCCTCTGACATATTTAGGCAAGAGTTTGCAAGACTACACATCTCCTAGTTACTAATAACAAGAACTTCCTACAGAATGTCTCATTGACAAATTAACACCCAATCTTCCATCCTATTGTAATTCATGGATAAGAAACATTGGAAAGATACTTTAAAACAAAGCCCATTAAAACAATATTTAAGCTATAATCAAAAAGGAACATAAAATTGCATTAAATTGCTAGAAGAATAATAAATTAGTACAATTCTTTTGCAAATCTCTTTTTAAACATATGATGAACTTTAAAAATACTTATATTTCTTGATATAGTAACTCTACTACTGAGATTTTTTTTTTTGAACAAGTCTTATATATAGAAAAAACATTCAGTGAAACATTAAAATGATCTAAACGTCTATATAGTTGGAGACCAAAGCATCCAGGAAATGAATTAAACTTGTTTTAAAAACAGAACTGTATTCTTATTTTCATAAAAGTGTAAATATAGATATAAAAAAGACCAAATTAATCAATACACCGAAGGAATATCAGATGTTAATACTGGTGGGGTCATTTACCAGTAATTTTAATTTCTTTAGCACTTTCCTATTTTCTCCTACAATAAAATCTTTTGCAATAAAAGTATTCACTATGTATCTAAATACAATAGTATTTTCACATAGTTTATTTAAAAATATATTTAAGATGTTAATAAGAAGAAATTGCAGTATAATTTCAGCAATATAAAGATGTATATTACATACACACAGAAAAAAGCCTGAAGACAATATACCAAAACTTAACACTGCTTGATAAATGTATGGGTGATTTTTATTTTGATTAGATGCTGGATTATACTTTCTAATTTTCCACATTAATCATCATCCTATAATTGGAAAAATGCTAATAGCTATTTTAACTATAAAAGCACTAACAGAGTTAATAGAAAGAATGTACTTCTGTTTTAAAAAAGGTATTGTGTTTTGAATGATTTCAAGTATGTAAAAAATGTGTGTACAGCAAAGTCAGGGCCCAAGTTTACTAAAATATTGAAAATGTTTGTCCATATGGTAGGAGTATGAGATTTTTTTAGTTTCTACAGTTTTGTATAGTCCGCATTTAAAAATATTTTCATTAAGAATGTGTCATATTTATAGCTGAAAGTATTAGAAACCATGTGTAGTTGTTGCTGTTTTTACAGAACCATTTATTAACACTATAAACATTATTAAGCTTTTATTATTTCCCTTTATTTATTTCATTTCTTCATAGCCTCAATTAACTGCAATAAAAAATATACATTTAGAATGCCATGTTTTGGAAAGGTCTATATTATCACTGGTGCTGGAGAAAGCCTAGTAAACTAATAAAATAACTATTTGGATGTTATTGCCCTAACCTGAAGTACACATACAATTAAATTAGTCTTAGTGTGGGAGAAAAAAAATTAGGTCGAAGAGACTTAATTGTGTTGAAGGTGCTATCTTCTGCAGCGTTAATGAGCAAGAAGGGTGAGGACTGCTTTATAGATGAATCGGTTCCTAATAATGGATGTCACTCAATATTTCACAAAATAAAACCAGTCATTTATTTGGTATTGTTTAACCCTGGACCAAAACCAGCTGCCAAATAGCAGAGAATCAGGCAGAACCTGGTTTGATGGAGAAGATAATTCAGTAAAAAGTACAAATCCCCAAGCCCTCTTTTGCATATATTGATAATTTTTTGGTCCACACCACGGGATGTTTTAGTAAGCTTGTATATTTAGCATTTTAAAAAACCTTTTTCCTATATTTGGTGGATGTTTGCTTTATTGTTTGCTTTATTGTACTATTAGCTAATATTCATGTTTTTTTAAAAAAAAAACTCATGTTGGTATTTTTCTTCCTAATTTCAAAGCTATGCTTTACCTACTTTGAATCACTCTAGGAATTTATCCTAAAGATACTCGCACAAGCACCAAAATACTGTTTTCAATATCCACAACTCATTACACTTCTTTGGCAGCAGACACATTTTAAAATCTAGAACTCTGGATTTCAGAAAGACTACAGGGACATATACCATATGCTACAGCACACAGCTCACCCCTACCACCTTGGTGGGCCTGGAAAATACCAGATACTGAAACATTAATGTATCTGCAGTGAGACATAAGGATGTATTCACACTACGGTGGAGGAAAGAGTACAAGGAGCTTTCTGTCAGTGCAGGAAGGTTTTTGACACCAAGGGTTATTTGAAGAAAGGGATTGAGGAAGAGAGGAAGAAAGGAAGGAATGGAGGGAGGAAGGAAAGGCCAGAAGGACTTTCTGTTTTTAAATGTCTGGATTTTGAATTACGAGTAAGTGAATCTGGACCTGTAAGACTGAAAAACCAGAACCACACTGTCCACCAAGATGGGACTAGTTACATTATAAATAAATGTGTAATTAATACATATAAAATTGTGTTTTATATATAAATAAATTACATGATTACTGGAAGGGTGATATTATATAAAACATTTACTTTTTATCTAAAAAAAAAAAAGCAGCATGTTTTAATTTTACTGCCTAAAAAGACAAACATTACCTATTCAATAATATTTAGCGAGTGCCTACTCTGGAGTAGACACTGTTCTAGGGACACTACAGTTTTAAAAAGTCACTTCCCTCATGGAGCTTGCATTCTGCTAATGAAAGATGATTATAATGATAACAATGATAAAGATAAAAAGTGCTATGAAGAAAAATAAAGCCAGGTGGGGCATTAGAATAACAGGAGAGCTAGTGAAACTAGGATCACTCTCAATTTAAATATTTTAAATAAATACTCATTATCAGAAAGAAAAAAAATCAATCAAGTCAAAAGAACATCAAAAACATCTATGTTCCAACCTGAGACCCAAACACAGTAAACAGCTTCTAGAAACCTGTACAAATATAACTTTTTAAAACTAAAAAGGGATTCCACTGAAAATGTTCCAACACTTTATTATGGATTCTTGCCTTTGAGTTCTCTTCCATTTCTAATAGACCAAAATATCATGTGTATGTGTGTGTTTATAATATTCTAATTACATCGATTATAATGGACTTTTATTTAATTGATCATCTCAGGGCTGTCTTCTAAGAAATGTTTAATCTATATGAGGCTTTTAAGAAAGGTTAAAGATGCAATATTACTAACACAGGAAGAATAAAAACAAAAGCATTATGTGGAGACAGAAAAATAGAAGCTATCAAATATCTGACGAGGATTTAGAATTCAATTTGACCTTCAAAGCGGGACAAAAACTCCAGCTATAGAAAACTTTTAAAACTGTACCTTGAGTTTATGGAAGCAGAGTATCCAAATTCAAGATAAGGAGTACTTGCTGGTTAAATATGTAGCAATTTTTATACTGCTGCTGAAAGCCTGGAATTACATAAGGCAAACAAACAGCCATCCAACATAGAAGACAATTATTTCTGTCCTCCCATTCTGTGCACAATTGGGTTTTAAATACTAAGGAAGATAGCAGAAGAGAAGAACAGCTCTTACCCTCAAGGTATTTTGAGTTGGTGACTACCCCTCGTTCCTTTCCAACCAGAAGTCACTTAAAAAGAACAATGTGCAACAAAAAACTTTTATATATTAGAGAAGAGCCTGAAATAACATTTCAAGTTTAGTGAAACCATATGCCAGATAGATGTAAAAGTGAAAAGAAAATTCAAATAATAAAAATAAAATGAAAAAAAAAAGACTTTATACATAACTTGGGAATAAAAAAAGTAACAACAACAACAAAAAAGACTAGGGGACATAGATAAAAACTGAAAACAAAATTCTGAAAAAGTAGAATATTCTTTTTTTGTTAATAGCCTTTTAAAATGCCAAGCTCCACCTACCAGTAGTAAATAGAAAATCAACAAAGTGGTTATCTTAATTGGTTTAGCACTGAGCTATCCAGGGGAGTGAACTATGATCAGAACTGTTTTCTATGGGGTGAAGCAGGTTTAGAAAAACACAGGATGATTAAAATACTGTCTCCAAACCTGAATATAATGTCAAGAGGTAGTCAGGAAATGCTATAAATTCAATGTTCAATTAGCATCAGGAAGCTAAAAGATGTAATTCCATATTTAATCTTATTTCCATGAAATCTAATTTTCATTGATGAACTTACATAAACAAAAGTGCTTGACTACAAATAATCACTTGAAATTGTTTTTTAAAACATACTTATGCTATCGAAATCTGTTTTTTAAAAAAGTTCAAAGAAATTCTACTTCTTTGTTACCCATAAAACAAAGAAATGATCTAGAAAATGAGGTTTTTTTTTCATTTTTATTTGTTTCTAAAATAAGAGATATTTTATATTTATATTTTTATATTTTATATTTATATATGTAGCATAATCTGCAGCAATTAGCATTGGGAGCCCATTTCCAAAGCATACATTGGACAAGAACAAAAATGACATTCTGATTAATGTGTAATACTTTAGAGGCACTCTTAAGAATGGCAAAAGTGATTATGGGTGGGTGGGGGTAATCTTTAAAAGAAAAGAGTGAATTCCATTTAAAGGGTTCATAGCCTTGAGAATGAGAAAAACAGATACTTACAACTCGTCCCAAACTACACTGGTAATTTCCTTCCACCAGACATGCACCTCCTCTTTTATCTCGGTAAACTGTACCACCATCCATCCAGTTATTCAGAGTAAAATGGGTTAAACCATCCACCAAAAAGATACATAAAAAAAATGTTTTTAAATAAAAAGCTGATATAGTACTAGAAATATCAGGCACTACTAGTACTTTGTATGTACAAAGTCAAAGTATTAAGAGAAAGTAGATAAGAACAGTTCATAAAGAAGATAAAAAGCCACGGACATTTTTACACAAGGAGAAACTGACAGCTCCACAATTACTGTATTTAATGCGACTGTCCCTCCTCCTCTGGTTTTGTTCCCAACCCATTTCCTGCTCTACTGTCCTCTTTAAAGCTCTTAAATGGCCTCCCTATGGCCCAAAAGTCCATTGCTTCTTTTGACTTAAAAAAAAAACAAACCAAAACTTATAACAGAAAATTTCAAACCTATTTAAAGTAGGGAATAATATAGTGTACCCCATTAGCTACAATAGTTATCGTGAGAAATGTTTATCCCGGATTTTTGTGAAGCAATTTCAGAGACGACATAATCTCATCTGTAAATATTTCGGTATAGCTCTTTAAGATAGAGGCTTTTTTTTTTTTTTTTTTTTTAAATACAACCCTAATGCCATTGTTACCTCTACCCAAAATTAACAATTTCCTTAGTAACAAATATCAAGTCAGGTCTTCTTTCTCCAATTATTTATTTATGCTTTCTCAAGGCTGTTTCTCAGATGGTGGTGCATCCTTCTGACATCCATTATTTCCTAGCATTGCTTACAAGGCCCGTCATCATCTGACCTCTGCCCTTTGCCTTCTCTAAAGCCTGTGATTCCTGCCATATTTTACTTAAGTTCTGTTCCCTTCGTCTGAAATACCCCCTCTCACTGGGTCTTTCCAAGTAATTTTTTTTTTTTTTTTTTTAGCAGCCTAAATCCCCCTCCCAATCCCTCTTGCTTACACCCCTGCCTCCCATGCTTCAGGTCTCAGCATAGTTGTCAGATCCTCCAAGAAAATCTTTTTTGCTACAACTCCCAGTATGCGCTCCTGGAATTATCAAATATAGCACTCACTGCCCAGTTAGGTTACAAAACCTAGTGTTCCCTCATCCCAAGTTCCTCTTTAAAAACAAATACCAATTTATAATTTCCTGCTTGTTAGAAACTAATGTTCCCCCACTTGGGTGCTTTGTGTCCAACATGTTCATGGCGTGGTTACCATCCTTTATGTTTGCCTTTCGACTTATATATTCATACACGATTACACAAATCTCTTTAAAATGGTGTTCTATAGGTACAAATTAGACTTTTACTTAAAAAGATTAATGGTCAATAGTAAGGAAATCCACAGAATTACTTGAACATAATATTTAATGATCACAAAACCTTCAAATGTGAAAAATATTGGGGTGTGATAAAGACAGGGACAAAAAGGCTGGTGGAAAAAGACTCTAACTCTAAAGCAGAGCTCCAGAATCCGCTTCATTTTATTCTGAAAATGGTACCATCTTTTAAAAACAAAAATGACTCATCAGGACATGAATGTTCTTCAACAGATAACCACCTAAACAGACCTTCTCTGCAGAGATTTTCACTGAAGTGCAATCAGAGACCTAGATTTGAAGATCAACTGTCAAAATGAGTTTTCTAGGAAAAGCTGGTTGACCCCTTGTGTAGCTTTCCTTACCTACAACAAGATCATGCATAAAACTAGATAGAAGTAAAAGTTTCTCCGGGTCCTTAACACGTCTAATTTATATTGTGAAGCCAACTGACTACTATATTTTTGGCTTTGTTGTTATTTTAAGCTTCTATTTGGAAGAGTATTTACGAATATACACTTTAAACAATTTCATCAACACTGTGATCATGCAAAGCCATTTGGGATATATCACTATTATGCTATATTCTCTCCGCCAAGGAAATATTGTTATTTTAGTTTAACAACACTAGATTGGAATATTTTGTCTTTAAGAACTTTTGAATATATATCCTATTAATAATTTAAATTTATATAGTCCAGACTTAAGAATAAGAGCAACAGCTAATACTTACACAGTAGTTACTATCCCCCAAACACTATTCTAAGTGCTTTACTTATTTAATCTTCCCCACAACTCTGTGAGGTAGATACTATCATTACCCACATTTCACAGATGAGCACAGAGAGCATAAGTGAACTGCATAAGGCCACTAGCTGGTAAGTAGTCACGGCCAGCATTTGGTACTTTGGTAGTTCTGACTTGTGATGCTTTTCTCTACCCTTCTTTGGGAAACGCATCACAAGTGAGCACAAGGCTTCAGGATTAATTCTTAAAACAAAGAAAAGAAAGGGGGACAGCATGTTCCTGCTATGTCCAGAAGTACCAACACTGGAGATCAGTAGATTCTCATAGCCAGATCTCCCCTGCTGCTTCCTCTTAACAGGAAAAAAATGTTCTAGAACCACCGGGGAAGACCTGACATTTCCTTTATAAACGTGATTCCCACACTGGGTCAACTTATCTTCCCCAACTTTTCCATTTATGTTCATTTTCAGAGATAGAGGACATAAATGCTCCAGAAAAGAACCAGACTATGTTTAGGGGAATGAGAGAAGAGCCACACAGTTTCTCTGTGTTGTGAACTGTGTTTGGGAAGAAAGACGTATGTTATGATACAGTGTCTCAGGGAGACCATGTGGATATGTACGTCATCAGGCCCCCTTCTTGCTTCTACTTGAAGAGCTTTTCTATTTTGGAGGGATTACCCAAAATCTCATCTAAAATCTGGGTTCCATGGCTAAAAAAGTTTAAAAATTAATGATGTCATGGCAAGACCCTGGATCAGAAGTCAAGAGACCAGAATCTTTATCTCAATTTGTCCACAAACAAGCCATGACTAATCCTGGGTAGATAATTTTGCAACCTACGGTTTTAGGTTTCTCAATATAACCCCATTATTTTATCGATTTCTTAGGCTCTTGGCCATATTTTAAAAATATCATTCTATAAAAAGAAAGAAAAGATATGTTAGTGACCTCACCAAAGAAAGTTAAAGAAGGAAAATAAAAATCCCATATCTCACAGAAAGAAAAGAAGTAGGGTAAGGTAACTTATTGATAAAGAGAGTACTAACCATTGGATACTCTAGGTATTTCACCTTAGTGCTGAGAACACCACCATGAAATTGGTCCCATGGTGTGAGAAATCAACATCCCAAATACTTTCTTTGATATTTTTACTTGGCTTGATATAGATAATTCATAGATAATAGGTCCGTATGAATTTATCAAGATAATGAATGATAAAAGTTCATTCAACAACAATGGCTACTGCAACATACTCTTGCTAATCTCAGAAACAAATTAAACACAGGTCAAATTTGCCTAGTAACATCTTAGAATCTTGATGCCAGAGTTCTAACTTCTTTATAAAATAAACCAAAGTATTTCCCCCACATCAACATTCTACACTTCATAGAAAGTTATTCAAAGTAGAAGAGTACATATAAAACAGGGCTTCTACTTTCAACACTAAATTCAGTGAAGCACTATGTATTGTGGTTTTAAGGAAAAATTTAAAAAATTACAATTCAATGGGTTTTTCTTCTTACTTTTTATAGAGATTGAAACATTAACCTTAAGTCATTAGGCTACCATTTTGGTAATAAAGAAATCTTTATATCATTTATACACCTTAAATGTATTGACAATTAAAGAAATCTTTGGTAATAAAGAAATCTATATCATTTATACACCTTATACATGGAAAATTTTCATTTGCCAATTATAAATATTTTATGAAAGAAATCTTGACATTACTGACCAAAATGATGTCATGTACTTATGCCGTACCACTGACCAGGGTTTCTAAATAATCTTAAATTAACTTTTATGATGGGTTTTTTAGATAACCCAGAGAGCCACTCCCTAATACCTTTCTTCCTCTTGACTTGGATGCGGACCTCCCCCTGTCAATCAGCTCAGAGAGAACAAGAGAAAGACTGCATGTTCAGGAAGGAGGAAGGTTCCAATTACTTTCACTCTCATTTGGATCTCCTATTGTCACAACCCTCCCACAGCAGGGTTCAATCACTGATACAGGACACCATCCGGGCACTGCTGAGTCGCTGGCCCAGCACACAACATATTCCCAATACAAGTCTCTAACAGTCTGATTTCCCTTAAAAAAAATAAATTCAGGGGCCGGCCCGTGGCTCACTAGGGACAGTGTGGTGCTGATAACACCATGGCCATGGGTTTGGATCCCTATATAGGACTGGCCGGTTCGCTCACTTTGGAGAGTGTGGTGCTGACAACACCAAGGGTTAAGATCCCCTTACCAGTCATCTTTTTAAAAATAAATAAATAAATAGAATAAATTCAAGGGAAGTTACAACTCTTGAAAGATCAGATTGGGATTTAATGCCGTTGGCTTTTTTCCTTTACCTGTGCTCCTACACATTTCTCTAGCCCAGCACAGAATTTTACAGCTCACTGCCTGCACAGGGCTATCTCCTCCACTGGGTATGAGCTGCAAGGACAGAGTCCAAGACTTATTTGTGTCAGTGTTGCTGGCCACCAGCCAAGGGCCTGGCTTCCAGGCACCAGAATGGTTCTTGAATGAATGTGTCAGTCCACAGACTCAGAGACACTAGAATCATCTTACCTTTTCCCAAAGAAACTCAGGTACCTTTTCCTAAATGAGTCAGTAATGTGTCTGTATAATTATGATTCCTGTGTGTGACATAGAGTGCAAAAATTTTATCTGATATACTATGGTTTATTTTGTGTGACGGCTTTTTTTTTTTTATTATAACATATATAAAAAGGGGGATATAACATAAAGTATAAAAAACAGTAAAGCAACACCCACATCTAGCTTGAGAACATTATGGATACCTTGAAAGCCACACACCAACTCCCTACGATCACATCCTTCTTCCCCTGTGCATAACCCTGATGTTGTTTTCAATATATAATTCTCAAAGTCTGTAATGCTAAAAACCCTTGGAGAGTTTCTTAAATGATTTATGGTTATAAGTGCAGTCCTCAAAATTATAAAAGAATAATAAATCCTTGAAAAGGATCCCACTTACCTTTGGGTTTTCCTTCACAATTTGGCCCCCACCTCTTAAGGAGCTGTCTACAGTGTGGAGGGCAAGCTAACCCAGCTTATGGACACCAGCTCTAGTGCTTCCCAAATATTACAGTGAATATGCACAACCACTTTATGAAGTAGGTACCATTATCACCACCATGGAGGTATGGGAAGTGAAAATCAGAAATTTAGCAACTGGCAGAGGTGGGATTTGACCCCAGGTAGTCTGGGTACAGAATCCATGCTCTTAGCCACTATGCTATGTTGTAACTTTCTGGAATCTTTGGCTATTTTGACGATTAGAAATGTATTTTTTTTTTTTTTTTCCTAAGAGCAATGGATTTCCTTCCAGTTGAGTTCTTCTGGGGAGAGACTGCACCTCCCCCCGCCACTCTCCTCCTCACGCGAGTTAGTCTGTGTTTACCATGTGAAGTGACATCCTTCTAAACATTAGCCAGTGATACCATCTAACACACAGCTACCAGCTCTAGGTCGTCTGATACCCTCAGTGCCTATGTGAATGTTTATCCAGCTCCCCAGTGACTTATAAGAGGGATATTTCCTGGAAATCTTGCTGTTGGACATTTCATTATAGTGAGGTGTTTAGAAAGTCTGAATCACTCCTGTTGCCTGGTAACTTGTTTGTGTTGGGCAGGATGAATGCAACTACAGCATAGGTACAGTCAGACACAGGACAGATATTTATTCAGCACAACCTCCACCCAACACTAGACTGTCTAATGCTTAACCTTCACCCTCTTCTTTTCCACTTTCTCACTGTTAGTAGAAGTCCCCTTCAATCATTCTTTTTAAGTCAGGAGAATTCAAAAGGCACTATGCTGTGCATAGAATCAACAGATCCCTTGTAGCTGAAATATAGGATACATTATTTTTCCTATTGAATTCTGAAGAAAAACTTTAAAACAAAGGGTAATTACTGGATTCTTATATATAAAATGGAATTGGAATTGTATGGTGTCATGGAAGTTACTTGCCATCACTACAAGAATTGGTTCTCTTATGAATTAACAGTTTATATAAAATATTTCCAAACAGCACTGAGTCACTAATTCTGACCTCATGGTTAAGAGAATTTTTTTCAGGCAACAAGAGGGTTGACTCATTTGGTGGGCTACATTCCAGGCCGGATAAACTATTACACTAATACATATACCTGTCAATATTTTTTTTAAACAAGAAAAAAAATTGATGACCACAATATATGTAGCTTCAGAATTGAGGGAATTCACCCTCAGATATCACAATGAATATAAATAGATAGCACAGCTGCCCTAAGATCACCTTGCTAACATTTATCTTCAAATTTAAGTTAGCATACCTGTCTAGGTCACTCCACAAGCCAAAAATCTAGAACAAAATCCTCGGCTTGCATTCCATATAAACGCTCCAACAATTACTGCTTTCCCCCTAATATTTTAAATTTCCATCATTTTCCTAGCCATCCATTTCTATGCATTATTCAAAGGGGGGAAAGTGGTTTTTAAAAAAGCCACACACATATACACATACCAGATACTGGAGTTTTTCTGATTGTTTTTTGTCCTTTTCAGGGGACATGCCCGTTATAGGATCAAGAAAATAAGGTGCAAGACTGTGCCTACACGTTGCCTCTAGTCTTAATGGGAGAATCCTGAATCCTAAATTTATTTAATGCTTACGGACTGAAGGATACAAAAGTAATTTAGAAAGATTTTTTTCTTCCCCTCATCAAATAATATTCATCCTAATACTGGGGTTCTGGTACACCTGATATCCATAAATACTACTAAAAGTCAAATAGATAATATGAATTTTATTTTATTTTACTTTTTTAAAGATTTCAATTGGCTTTATTGCAATTCTAGGATCAGGCAATACTTCATTCCGTAAAGTAGATTAAGTTTTCCAAGGAGCTGAGCAAAAGAGGTTGGCTTTATAGACAGAAAAAGGGCTTTAAAAAAAAAAAAAGAAGCAGAAATAAAGAACAAAAAGTGGATTGGTTATTTTAAAGTGTAAGGTAGGAACTGAGAAAACAATGGGAAAATGACTGGTTAATATCAGGTTACTTCTATGTAAGGATTAAAGCAAAGAGAATGTCATTATTATGCATATTGAAGATTTAAACTGGCCTGCTTGGGAAATTGTTCTCTCTCTCTGTTTCTCTGAAGTCCAGAAACCAACTTAGTATGGGTTTGGCACATTAGCCTGGGATGACTACATATTTATTTTTTATTTTTATTGAATCAAAATTGATTATACATGTTTTGGGGGTTCAACATTGAGATATGTTGATCAAATCAATATTACTAGCATATATATTATTACAAATCGTAATTACTCTTCATGCTCCTTGACCAATCCCTCCCCATCTCCCTTTCCCTCCCCGCTACCCCCTCTAATCACCCTAGATTTCTTTTCTCCCTCTGAAAGAAAAATGGTTACTCTGTTGATTTGCTGCCCAAATGATCTACCCAATGCTGAGAGGCGTGATCAGGTCCCCCAATACTATCATGGAGCAGATGTCTCTTACGTCACTGTGAAATGGGCTCTGTGGAGACAGACATCCTCCTCCTTTCTTTATCTCTGCTGGTGACTCTCCTTGTGTTAACTCACTCCAGTGGCTGGCAGACCATCTGCCTGGTGGTTGTGGCATCTAGCCAACTTTGAGGCAGCCATGGTTATTGTGGTGGTTGTGGTGGGCCACCCACATGGAGGAGATGTTTTTGGCCTGCTCTGTGGTGCTGGCAGTGTGCCTGGTTGTGGAGAGTGTCCAATCCCTGGTTCCATGCCCCAGGTCCCCGGGCAGGCCCCAAGGCACTGGCGCAGGGTGCTTGGTTGTGTGTATGTGTGGGGGGTCCAGTCCCCGGCTCCATACCCTGGGTCCCCTGGTGGGCCCCAAGGCACTGGTGCAGTGTGCCTGGTGGTAGGAGGGAGATATGGTCCCCTTCTCCATGTCCCGGGTCCCAGGGTGGGCCCCCCAGGCACTGGTGCGATGTGCTGGCTGTGGGATTTTTACTTTGCTTTTGACAGCTATAAAATGGGTATATATACGTTTACTTAGAAAGATTTTCATCTTAAACATATGTTAATACTTTATGTTCTCCAAAATATTTTTCTTTTAGAAAGGCATATTTAAGGGGAAAAAATATCTTTTCACATCTAAAAAAATTTTGGAATTCCACCCGACAAATACCATAGCAGATTTTTAAAAAGGGTCTTATCATCTAGAAGTGGCTAATTGTGGGTTACGATTACTAGTGACAAGAAATATGAAGGTGAATTGCTCTGCAAAATATTTTAAAGTCCTTAACATTGTCTAAAGCAGGTTTTCCCAATTTGGAGTTCGTAGTTGAGAGGTAGATCTCCTGAAGGCCTGTGAAATGTTTCGGCTCATGCACGTAACTGGGAATAGAAAGCTTAGTTCTTCAGATTCTCAAAACAAAGTTTACGTCTTGGGAAATGAAATTGTCAGCAGATAGCTGAGGATTTAGGCTCATGAATTTATTGCTGACTACCTGCTTAATAGAAATTTCAGTAACATAAAAGAAAAAACTTGTTCCCGTGCTGTAAGAGAAGATTTCTGATCATTAAATGGGAGTAGAGCCCCTCTATGACAGTGAGCACAGTATACGCATTTGTGTACTCTGAGAGTTAAATTACCACTAATTGTCTCATCTTTTGAAAACTTATTTAACCTTCATTTAGATATGTGAATGTCTGTGATGGCCAGGTGATTGAGACAGACCTTGTTGCTGGCCTCACTGAGCTTGCAATCTAGTTGGGGAAACAAATCATTATCACACAGAAAGACATACGTTTGGATAATTAAATTTCAGGACTTTACAGGACCACATTGCCAAAGTTCACAACCCAGTAAAGCAAGTGCAGGGAAGCCTTCTTGGAAGAAAGGCTCTCTAAATTCAGAGCTCAAGGATGAAGAGGAGTCAGGCAGGTTAGGGTGGGGTTACCTAAGACAGATGGAATAGTATATGCAAAGGATGTGTATGGAAATGGAAGGAAAAGTCAGCTTGGCTGAAATGAGAAAATGTTAGCTCTTGAAAAGCCTGGTAAGGCCTTGGTATGATATCTGGATTTTGCTCCAAGGATAATGGGATCAGGAAGTGACATGCTCAGTGTTGTGTTTTGTTAAGAATCTCATGATTCCTGATACTCAGAGACCGAGAAGCTGAGCATTTCTTATGCTCAAATGAAAATGATGAGATTATTCCTATAGCCAAAGGTAAATGCTTAAGACTCTTCATTTAGCCAATTTTCTGTAGCAGCAGGGAGATGTTACCATGAGACCCAGGAAAGCATAGTGGCTAAGAGCTCAGCCTATGAAGAGAAACAACCTGAACTCAAATTCTAGTTCCATCACGTTCTAGCAAATAACTTAACTTTGGGCAAGTTGCTTAAGCCCTCTATGTCTCAAAGTGTAATTAGTAGTAGCTACCTCATAAGGTTGTTATAAAAACTAAACGAGAACTGTGGCTGTAAAGCACTGAGAACTGTGGCTGTCACTCAATGTGAGTTATTATTAAAAACATACCGGTCAGCTTTAAGAACAATTGCTCCTAATATACCCAAATATCATATTGTGCTCCATAAATATATTCAATTATCATTGGTCAATTAAGAAAAATAAATTAAAAAGAGAGAAATAGAGAGTAGAATAGTGGTTACCAGAGGCAGGGAACGGGGGTGGGGGGAGGACAGTGAAAGGTGGGTAGACTGATACATAGGTGCAGCTACATAGGAAGAATAAATTCTAGTGCCCCAGGGTGACAATAGCTAATAACACTGTATTGTATATTTCAAGATAACCAAAAAAGAGGATCTTGAATGTTATAACCACAAAGAAGTAAAAAATGTTTAGGTGACAGATATGCTTACTATTCTGATCAGATTATACAATATGTGCATGTATTGAAACAACAAGCTCTACCCAATAAATATGTAAACACGTACAATGAAAAAATAAATAAATTTAAATTTAGGAAAGAAAAAAGAACAATTGCTTCTGATTATACTTAACATTTTTAAACCATACAAATATTAACTCTTACCTTTAGAAACCACTTAATTTCTTTAGGAAATGCTGCTTAAATCTTTATGTTTAACACTTTTTTCGATTATCTATTTGAATATTTAAAAATTTTAAATGGGATGCTAATATAACACAATTATACAAAAATAAAGCTTTATTTCAATCTTTGGGCCTTATGCCATATTGAGCCAAGATCTGCTGTCCTGCAGATAGTCATGCACATGGTTCAACTGGCTAAAACGTGCCCCTGAAGTGAAGGCTCTAGGACTATTTATTTGCAGATGTTTCAGAATCAGAAGCGTACTTTAGAAATCAGACTGCTTAACTAAAATTCTGTGGCTATGAATCCAAAGGAATTTGAGTAAATCCAATTATCTAGTAATCAAATTATAGAAAATCAAAGCAAGAAGCTTTTAAACACAGACACTGAGAAGACTAAAAAACCAGTCATGTGGATTCACTGCTAGGCATAAAACCATCCAGTACCTGGAGCCTTCTTGTTACCTCCATTTGTTAGATGTGAATACTAAATTACTATTCAGAAATCTGAAAGACTGCACACTTTACAATAAAACACAGATTACAAGTCAAGACGTAATGCCAAAGTTCAATTAATTACATTCTAAAATATTTGTGCCACTTACTAATAATACAAGGGTACTTCAAAAAGTTCATGGAAAAATAGAATGAAAAGATACATACAAACCTTTCCATGAACTTTTTGAAGTACCCTAGTACTGCAGACAGACAGGATATTAAAATCTTTGCAAAGCCAACTGTATGGGGTCCCCATGACCACCCCCAGTTTGATGATTCACGAGGAGGGCTCACAGGACTCAGCATATAGTAGTACTTGTGGCTATGATTTATTACCACAAAAGGATACAAAGGAAAGTAAGCAAAAGGAAAAGGCACATGGGGTGAAGTCAGAGGAGACCAGCTCAAGCTTTCAAGGGTCCTCTCCCAGTGGAGTCATGTAGGACAAGCTTAATTCCTCTAGCAACCAGTGTGAAGTGTTGTCTACCAGGGAAGCTCATTAGATATTCAGTGACTGAAGTTTTATTAGGGATGGTCATGTTGGTACCCTCTGCTGGGCATGTATCCAAGTTACATACTCCCAGGAGGAAAGGAGGTGTTTGACATAAACCATACTTTTTGCATAGTTTAGGCATAGTGAGGCACTCTTATCAGGGACTGGTGGAAACCCTCCCCAAATTTAAGTTCCCAGATGCCAGCCAAGGGCCAACCTTGCAAGCAGGACTTTCTAAAGACAGCAGTCTCAGGCCCGCTGTGTCAACTCATTTTTGCACACTGACCTATTTAAATTAGCTGCAATATAGGCCCTTAGTATAGGAAAAGGTCTTATTCTTATTAGTAGGTTGCTTAAGTACATCGTGTGCCTGCGAAGTACTTTTATCCTATATGTTTACAGAATATATGGCATTTTAAATATGGAAAATGTTTTACATAATAAAAAATCTAAGATGGACTGTAATAGGCCTTTAAAAAAAATTACCCTCCAGCAACACATACAATAAGAAGAACTGAGTTCTAGTCGTACCTTTTTCTGAGCATTTTCTTTAAAAAAAATGCCACGGAAAATTCTGAATAAATGGTATTTCTAAATTGAAACTACTCTGAGACACCATTTAACCTACCAGGATTGGCAAAAATCCAGACTTTGATAACAGGTACTCTCACCAGTTTCTAGTAGGGGTAAGAAAACCCCCTCTCGGAGGCAATTTAATGATATCTATCAAAATTATATATACACCTTATGACAGGCAATTCTACTTTTCAATCATATACAGATATAATTGCATATGTGCAAAATAACCTATGTGCAGTTATTTATTGCAGCACTGTTTAAGAGCAAGCGACTGGCTGCAACCCAAATGTCCATCAATAGGTCACTATTTAAATTGTGGTACATCCATACAATGGACTACTCTGTAACTGCTTTAAAAAAAAAAAAAAAGAGTAAGAAAGGTCTTTTAGCTTGGATTTGTTAAACCCTCCTACATATACTGTTAGGAGAAAAGTATACATTGCTGAGAAGTATAGTATGCTATCTTTCATGTTATGAAGGGGGCAAATATTAATTCATATTTCTATTTGCTAGTTTATTCATAAAGAAATTCTGGAAGGATGCATTAGACACTCATGACAGAGGCTGGGAGAGGATGAAGGCAGAATTTGGACAGAATCTGTGAATCTGAAAAAAACATAAAAATGGTGTACTTGAAAAGCAATCTTTTCTTTTTCGAGCCCAAGTTATATCAACCTAGCACCTCTTTTGTTGTTTTAATAAGCTTTTAAAATTCTGCAGTGATTAAATTGGAGCATAAGCTTGCTTTATTTTCCAAATCAGGTTCCAACTCTCTCCTTTTCTACCTGTGTTCATCTGCCATCTTGAAGGTGTTTTCCCAGAACACCTGAAAGTGAGTCCAGTTCTTTGCAACTCCCCTCTCACATTTGCTCGCTAAGGGTTTTTGAGAGTTTTATTAAAGCTCCATGAAAGCAAGGTTTTTGTTTTGTTCACTGCCTCATTTGCAACACTTTAAAGAGCACTCTGTGGATGGAAGTGAAATATATGCCACTAGCCAGAGCTCTACAATTCAGAGAACCACAGGATGAATATCCGAAGAGTACAGCCTGAGACTACCAAACTGTGCATATATAGAGAATTTGGTAGTTGATACACATATCCTTTAACAGCCTAACAATTTTTATTAAAATCTCCACTTAACAATTGCAGGACATATACCCATCTGCAACCAGAAACTGATTTTTAGTTGAGATCCCACCTTCATCAAAAATACTTGGGGCTGGCTGGTTAGCTCAGTTGGTTAGAGTATGGTGTTACAACAGCAAGGTCAAGGTTTGGATCCCATACCAGCCAGCAACCCAAAAAACAAACCAAAAAACCTCTCAACTCTCTTGCAGGAGAATCAACAACAAATATATCCCTCCTAGGTACACACTTAAGAAAAATGGAAACACCAGTCCATATAGAAATGTGTACACAAATGTTCATAACAGCATTATTCATAATAGCCAAAAAGTGAAAAGAACCCAAATGTTCATCAACTATAAAATGGATAAAAAAAAATGTGGTATAGCCATATAAAAAAATATTATTTGGCAATAAAAAGGAATGAAGTAGTGATACTTGCTACAACACAGATGAACCTTGACAACATTATTCTAAGTGGAAGGAGGCAGTCACAAAAGACCACATATTGTATGATTCCATTTATATGGAATGTGCAGAACAGGCAAATCCATAAAGACAGAAAGATTAATGGTTGCCAAGGGCTGGGGTAAGTGGAGAATGGAGGGTGAATGCTAATGGGTACGGTATTTCTTTTTGGAGTGACATAAATATTCTAAAATTAGGTAGTGGTGATGGTTGCACAACTCTGTGAATATACTAAAACCCACTGACTTGTATACTTTAAAAGGGCAAATGGTAAGTTATGTGAATTATATCTCAGTAAAGCTGTTATAAAACAAAGGAACAAAAGTGTATCTGCAATGCTGTGTCGAGATGAAATAAACTTCAACTGGACAAAAATGCTACATTCCAGTAAGACTCATAATAAGAGGTAAGTAATTTAGTTTTATATCACAGATACTGTACACTACTCTCCATGGGACATGGTTACCCCTTTGGAAAGATCATCCCACCCCTGGAGGGTGTTTTCCTCATTTCACTTATAACCCTACTCCAGCTGTTACCCTCTCTCCTGAGCCCACCCACCATCTCCCCTCAACTGACCCTACTTCCAGCCGCCACCATGCTTCCCCTGGATTATAGTAATTTCTTCCTGCCTCCCATTTTCCACACTGATCTTTCTGTAAATTTACTCTCCAACTTTAACCCCTTTAAAGGTTCCCCACATTTAAGGGGTTCTAGAACATTGAGATACTATACATTCTATTTCTTAGATAGCAAGCACAAATCAAATTAAAGCAAATAGTTGCTCTTTGGCTACTAAGTCTGTGGACAATCATAACTGTTTATAACATGATATTGATGATGCTAATAATATTGTCAGCTTATAGATTTGATTCAGTTACACAGCTACACATAGTGCCTTTTCATCTGGTGAAACTTAAAATGTGTGCCCTTGCCAAAAAAGAAAATGGGTAAAAGGGGATAGGTGGCAGAATACAAACTCATGCACACTACTCCAAAAACTCTTTTTGTATACATCTTAATGTAGTGTCAAGAAAAGACTCATTTTGAATATTATCACAGAAATTCATGATTTATTTTAAGTATATGTACTATGCATAACTTCACAAAGAAATAAAGCAGATGATATAACTTTCAAAACAATGACAACATATTGCCGTGAGAAGAGTAATGTAGAATCACAGAGCCAGGTAAATATAGACCAGGTTCCTGATCACAAGATGCAGTGGAGGAGGGAGAGGTGTTCACTGTGACTGAATTGTTCTGTCTGTCCCAAGTAGCGAAGCACTGCAGAGGCAGCAAAGCTTGGTGGGTATGAATAAGGATTCTAAAGCCTGACTCCACACTTAGCTCTTGTGCATCTCCAGGCAAGATACTAAACTTCCATGTACCTCAATTTCCTCATCTATAAATAGGGACAATAATAGTACTATCTTCCTAGGATCCTTTAAAATAACTGAAGAAATTAATATTGATAAAGAGCTTAGAAACACTACCTGGTATACGGTAAACATTACATGTTCTCATTAGATGACTAACCGAGACACGGAGACAAGGGGAAAGAGTATACCAGTTAAGCCTTACAAATGACTATATTTTATAGACTGCATATTTGGCTTTCAATTCCTTTGTAGCTAGAGCAAAAAAAAGAAAAACAATTTCCAAAGAGAGAGAGAGAGAGAGAGGGAGGGAAGAAGGGAGGGAGGGAGAATGTGTCTTCACATTGTATGTGTTGGGAGGAGTGGAACAAGAAACTGTGTTTTGTTCTCCAGGAGGAAAACAGCCTTTCTTGACACTTGGCTTTAATATGCTCACCGTGGGTCTGTATACAAGAGGCAATGAGCAATAGCACAGACCATCATATGATGTCATATGACAGTTTTTCATTGTATCCCTCAGTAAACTCCAAAGCATAACTCTCTCAAGCTTCTTTAGTAGGAAGCCAAGGCAATGTGATACAAACACACAGCTCTGATGGTCTGGCTCACGGGACACAACTGCCCCAGAAACCTGCAGTCCATCTTTGATCTCCATTTCTCTCAGTTCTGCTGCTGATAATCAGAGCTGAGGAGGAGACAGTTCCAGATTTGGGGAACAAATCTCTAACATCAGGAGATGGCCAAAATATAGCCACATAAAAATACTAAGTAACCTGATGCATTGAAAAGGGACTCTGCCAGAAGCACCTGTTAAGATTAATGGACTTGATAGTCACTGCCTGGCAAAAGAACAAGTATAAGTATCTAAAGGGATTAAACAACTTGCAAGAATACTCCTAGTTGTCATGGTTGTCTCGGGCTCTACCTAACAGTTAAACGTGGAACTTTTCCAAATTACAAAAGCTACTGTGGTTAAGACACATTTTATTGTAAATTGGACAATAAATGAATTTTCATTAAAAAATTAGTTATTAGAGAGCAAACCTGAGCTAGAAAAGGACCTGTGTTCCTTCAGATATTCCTTTACTATGCATGGAAGATGTGATACAGTTGGAATTTTCATGGTGATTCCAGAGACCTGGGAATAAGTTGATGTCCCAGTGATTTGTCAACCTTTTTCATTTCATCTGGCAAAGTACATTGTTCTTAAGACTAATTATTTAAGAAGTTTTTCCTTCAGATGAAATGGTATTAATCCTGAAGTGGCTAATCAACTACAACGATGTATTTTCATTTTAATCCTTGGCGGGGGGGGGGGGGGGTGCTGGCCAGTTAGCTGAGTTGGTTAGAGTGCAGCCTTATAACATCAAGGCCAAGAGTTTGGTTTCCTGTACTGGCCAGCCACCAGTAAAAAACCAAAACTTGTGGTATTGCTATAGTAGAAATAGACTAACACATGTGCAGTTCACAGGCACTAAATGTAGTATTCTGCGAGGAGGAACAGCAAGAGCTGGCATTTATAACCAGCCCCTATGCAGCCTTGGGCCAACAGTGCTTTCTTAGAGAAGGCTTTCTTGACCATTCCAGACTGGATTAGGTTCCTCTTCACTGGCTCCATATTACTCTATATTTTTTCTCCATCATAACAGTTTGCTAATTGTAATTATTTAGTCAATTATTTGTAAAGATGTACTTGTTTCTTTTCTGTCAGCCTGTGAGCTCTGTGAGGGAGGGATCACATCTATCACGTTTTCTGCTGTCTTTCTGGCACAAACTGGATGGTTATAAATACTTGTTCAGTAACTCCCACTTTATAAGATAAGCTGTATTCCCAAATGTCACATGTCACCTTCTTGCAAGCAATATAAGGAAGTCACTGAAGTAATCCTACAAAGGGGGGGGGACAGAGAAAGCATGATAATATTATGAAACAGTGACCCACAAGTTTGAACTTTGAAGATTTCAGAAGCAGAGTCCATGGACGTTCCTATGGCAGATAAGCAAGAGAGAGGGAGGAAGGGAGCAATGACCCCCTAATTTAGATGGGTGCTTTAAGATTTTATTATAAGAACTCAAATAGTGTTTTCTAATTACAGACTCAAATTTAAAATATCATGAAAGATCACTCTGTACTGCCCTCCACCTAGTGCAGGCTGCAGTCAAAGCATCCTAGAAACAAGAGTCTCTCTCTCTCTCTTTTTTTTAAGAGAGGAAGGTTTAACAGCAGATTAAAAAGCCCCGTGTCTCGAAACCTCTCCTTTCTACAGTTTTTCTGTTAGGTTTTTTTCACATGGCCCAAACAATCAGCAATCTAGTTCTTCCCTTCATGGTACAAAGTTGTTGTTATTACATCCGAACTCCTAAACTCCTCAGAGTGAAAGTCATAAGCAATGACAAGATGGTCACACAGTCATAACAGAGAAAATTAGGTAATTTCTAATTTTAACAAATGTATTTGAACCTTCTGCAATGAGAGAAAATAACCCCTTTGTGCTTTAACATTGAAAGTGTGAAAGTGTTTAACCTTACTGGTGAGCAAAAAAAAAAAAAAAAAAAACGCAAATCAAACAAGTGGAATCATTTTCTCACATATTAAATTGGCTTTAAAAAAAAAAAAAAAAACCCACCATAAAACTACCGAGATGCTCTCCAGGGCTATTGTAAAATACATTTCTTATATTTCACAAACTCCTTAAAAATGCAAACAAACATGTAGTTCTGGGCATATTAACCATGACATTGTTAACAACAATGAAAAACTGAAAACTTAAGGGTCCAATAATAAGGGGTTGCTTAAATAGACTGTAGTGGATGGCACAATGAAACAGTAAAAACTTTTACCCTATTTAGTGGGGAGTGACAAGAGGCTCATGATATATTCATGGGTATAAAACAATGATATTTGTATGACCCTATTTATCCTGTTTTTTAAAAGTGTAATACGTAAACGTAAATATGACTGGAATGATAATGGAAAATGTTAATAGGCAGCAGATTTATACATGACTTAAATTTTCCTTTTGTTTATCCAGGTATAAAATTTCCTAGAATAAACATGTTATTATAATTGAAAAGTTATAAAGAAAAGATGAGACTAAAACTCCCAAAACAAATTACCAAATATTACCTACTATATTAACAGTCTCTAAAAAAAAAGTTTATTATGACAAGCATGTAGTCTGTTTCATGTAATTGTGTACTAAGGATAAAAACAGCAAACCTCATTTTCTTTTTGGTCGCTTGTGTGTGGGGGGTAAGCAAGTAAAAATACTCAGTCCTGGAATCTTAAAAATTTTCTTTTTAGCAAGATGCCATTTGTGGTGATGGACCACCAAGTAGCAAAGAGGCTAGACTCTCCAGTTAAATATAGCATAATTATATAGTTGATAAAATTAAAGTAAAATGTACATATTTACTATGAGTACTACTCTTGTTCAAATAAAATCTTGTCTTTGAAAACAGAAATGAAACTAAAAGTAAAAATGAAACAAGAAACTTAATTCATTAATATGAATTAAGATAGAAGCAAATTTTGGGGGTGGCGGGGACGGGTACTGCAGAGAAGCTTCCAGAGAAAGTTCACCTCTGCTCAGGGAAACAGGACATTTGTTGAGAGGTAGAGTAGCTCCTCGGGATATATGGAAGTATTATCATCAAAACTGCAAGGATCCTGTAGTATATATACCTGACTACTCTTAAGAAGATGAGCAGAGTAGCTATACCTGAGTAATTTAGCCAGAGCTAAACTTGTATCCAGATTAGGCAGTCTCTTTTAGATTCCCAGCCATTCAAGTCTCTTGGTTGACTGGATGGTGATTACTTGGTTAGTAATCTGTTTCCTCTAGTGTTCATTTCTCTCTCTCCTTATCTTTTGTTGTCCTTGCTCCTAAGATTTGTAAGAAGTTGTTTACTCTAGCCCCCCCACTAGTTATCCACAGTTTGCTTCTCTGTGAGAGAAACTTGTTTTAAAATAATGAGTTCACCTGCTTTACCGTGTACGTTGTGCCCATCTCAGACACAGGCACCCTGCAGGTTTCCAGCATTCCTTCCAAGCAATGGCAAAGCAAACTGCATATTAGCATATTTAGATAAACCTCTATCTCATAAGGCAAAGTCTTTCAAATCTTCTCTTAAGTCTTGGAGGAAAGATGATGTGTAGGGAAAACAAAATGGGAGTCAAGACATTAAACTCTCAGGACCCCAAAGAGTTATTGGGTGTTTCAATGGAAGAAACAATTAAAGTTTCCAGAAATAACTGGAAAAGGGAAGAAGGAAGTGAAATGAGGGACACACTATTAGAAGTGTTTGCAACTGAAGCTTGAGCAAGATAAAGGAAGATCAAGCAAAGCACTCAGAAGCCTGGGAAGATGAACACATACTCGTACTGGGCGTGAGGTGGAAGGGGTGAGCACAAGATGTGAACTGGAGGACCACTGGTGGAACCCGAGGCACCTCCAAGCTCTAACTTGTCGTCACAAAGTGGAATGGTGATGCTGACCAAGTCAGTCCGTAAGCCCTGTGCTTTTACCTCAGGCTTCTAAGTCATGCATGGTTAGGGGCTACCCCTCTGGTATAGGAAGAGAAAGTGAAAACAGTAAATGTTGCAAATATGACTATTAGTGACCATGCCACTCTCTCCATGGCTTTAGACACCTTGGATGCCACCTTGATCACAGAATATGGAACCTTCAAGAGAAGGATGAGGCTTACCACATGGAAAAAGAACCCCAGAGGTCAAACCCTGCCCCCCACCACTTCCGTCAAGTGTCTAAAGCTTGCTATAGTGAGAAGAATAATTTGTACTCATCATTGCAAAAAGTTTTCAGATAGTGAATAATCCGTTTTCCATCACATTTCTAAACAAACAATAATGTATATGGGAAATGCAAGCACATGTACTCCTTCCAGTGGGGAGACACATTCATTTTCACTGTTTTTCATGGTACTTTGGTTAAACTGTAATAATGTATTAGTTACTGAACCACTCTAATTATGAGCAGTAGTGAAATATGATAAAAACAAGAACCAAAGGGGTTTACTGGGGAAAAGAGCACGGGCAAAGAATATTTTATTACAATCAGGAGACCTGGTTTTAATCTGGACTCTGATATTGCTGTGATTTTTAAAAAGTCACTTTAATTCTGTAGCCCTCAGTGAACTCAACCATAGTTTCTACTGTTCATCCTTGTATCCCCAGTACCCAGAAATCTGCCTGGTATATAGTAGGTGTTCATCAAGTATTTAATAAAAGAGAAGAATAAAGATATTGGATTAGGAGTCTCTTGAGTTTTTCTAACTTTCTAGTGCTGTGCTGCCCAATGCAACAGTCACAAGCTACATGGGACTACTTAAGTTTAAATTTAAATTAATTAAAATTAAAACTTAATTCCTCAGCCACACTAGCCATATTTCAAGTGCTCAATAGCCACATGTAGCTTGTGGCTGCTGTATTGGATGGTGCAGAATTATGGACTATTCCATCACTGCAGTGAGTTCTACTGGACAGGATTGCTCTAGCGTATGAATGAGTGGAAAGGCAACACACTGTAGATACAGCTCTCTACGAAACTTTGTGAAAGTTTTATGTAGGGATCCCAAGGTAACTTGTGCAGAAATTAAGCATTCCCTTAGATAATCAGTCCTTCTCTCTGTATCTTGAAAGTACTGCTTCTCAAAAGGACAGTCTCTTCAACAAATTGTGCTAGAACTGGACATCCACATGCAAAAAATGAATCTAAATATTGATTTAGAAGATAAAATCTAGGTGACCTTGTTTTGGCAGTAGGTTTCTAGATACAACACCCAAAAGCACAAACCATGAAAGAAAAAACTGATATGTTGGACTTCATCAGAATTAAAAACTTGTGCTCTATGGAAGACACTGTTAAGAGAATGAAGACAAGTCACATACCAGGAGAAAATATTTGCAAAACACATATGTGAAAAAGGACTTACATCCAAAATACACATAGAACTCTTAAAATTCAACAATAAGAAGACAAAGAACCCAATTGAAAAGTGGGCAAAAGTGACACTCAAAGAAGACACACACATACACATACACACATATATAGATATACAGATGGCAAATAATCATATGAAAAGATGTTCAATATCATATGTCATTAGAGAACTGCAATTTAAAACAACAAGATACCACTACACACAACAGCTAAAATCCAAAACACTAATACCACCAAACGCTGGCGAAGATGTGAAGCAACAGGAATTCTCATTTACAGCTGGTGGGAATGCAAACTGATACAACCACTTTGGAAGACAGTTTGGCAGTTTCCTATAAAACTAAATAGAGTTTTGTCATGTGACAAGACAATGGTACTTCCTGGTATTTACCCAATGAATTGAAAGCTTTTGTCCTGTCAAAAACCTGCACATAAATGTTCATTGCGATTTTATTCATGATTGCCAAAAATTGGAGACAACCAAGATGTCCTTCAAAAGGTGAGCGGATAAACAAACTGTGGTACATAATACAACAGAATGTTATTCTATTCAGTGCAAAAAAGAAATGAGCTATCTCAAGACACAAACACATGAAGGAACATTAAATGTAAATTGCTAAATGCAAGAAGCCAATCTGAAAAAGCCATATATCGTATGATTCCAACTATACAACATTCTGGAAAAGGAAAAACTATGGAGACAGTAAAAAGATCGGTGGTTGCCAGGGGATAGGTGGGAGGGAGGAACGAACAGGTGAAGCACAGAGATTTTGGGGGCAGTGAACCCATGCTGTATGATACTGTAATAGTGGATACACATCATTACACATTTTTCAAAACCCATAAAATGTACAAAGAGTGAACTCTAATGAAAACTATGGATTTTGGTTAATAATAACATATAACATTGTCTGATTGTAACAAGTACCACTCCAATGCAGAAAACTGGTAGAGTGTGGGGCACAGCATATGACACCTCCCTGTACTTTCTGTTCAATTGTTCTGTAAGCCTGTAACTGCTCTAAAAAATAAACCCTATTTGTTTACCAAAAATGTACTTCTCGAAATCAGCTATAAACTCTTACTAAAATTTAAGATAGCAATACATTTTTTCAAAAATTAAAATAAATACTCTATTGTGATTTAAACTGCAAAGCAAACTTGAACATGAATTAAAAACAGCCCCCAGTTATGCCTTTTAAGAACAATGACAATTTGCTCAGACACAGTCACTGATCCAAACTTGCCTTATAATTTAAAAGCACTTAAGCCTTCTAAATGTAGAGAACATTCTAAAGCGGCTTAATGTTGATGAAACAACATTTGTGGTCAGGGCAGCATTCCATTTTGAGGCATAACATATTTAGACCTGTAACTCGTCACTGCTTCCTATAGCTTTTCATACTCAACATACATACTCATGAAGGTGGTGCTCTATATACCAAGTAGCAGGGCATGCCTTATCTCTGAAAAACTGAAATGAAAAGCTTCATTCAGTGCGCAGCATAAGCACATTTAGTGGGACTTAGCACAAATCTGCAACATGCATTTGCAAAATTGTACCCTGATGAAACCACACGTAAGAGAAGGCCTGCTTTGCTTCCAAAATGACATCTTTAAGACATCTCCAATGAATGTTCTTATAGCCAAAGATTCCCTTTACTGGGGACCCTTATTTAAAGAGTTCCCTAGCTGCTTGCCTCAAGAACCCACATTACCAGACCAGGATTCTCTTTTTTAAAAACTTTTCTCTTGGGCCGAGCCCGTGGCGCACTCGGGAGAGTGCGGCGCTGGGAGCACAGCGACGCTCCCGCAGCAGGTTCGGATCCTATATAGGAATGGCCGGTGCACTCACTGGCTGAGTACGGGTCACGAAAAAGACAAAAAAAAAAAAAAAAAAAAAAAACTTCTCAAGGAGAGACAGCTTTCTTGTACTTTCTTTGGCTTGTTGGTTCCCATCAGTTTGCCATACTGAAGCAGACTTGGAGGCAAGTAAGTTATGTAGGGAATGTCGGGGAACAAACCACACACATTTGAGGAAGGTGCAGAGCTCACCTCACATGACTTCTCAACAACCCTGTGTTCACTAAATGGTCACATACACTCCTCTTCCTCCCTTCCAGATCACAGGGTCTTTTACTAGTCCTCTAACATAGGATGATCACCCCCCTCTTTCTTCTTGAGCATTTCCTACTTCCACTACCCAATCCATTTTGTGAAGGAAGGTTCTTCTAACCTAGGCCTCAGGTTCATCTTGCATACTGCCACAGTCCCTAGCCACTGAGGTCTACAACTGGTTGCTCCCTGGCCTGGGCATTTAGCCCTGCACTCACAGCTCCCAGCCCAGTCTCTTGTCTCCTTTCTGAGCAGTTCCCCTTCCTCACTCAGCCAAGCTGCTTTTGCATGTATGAGATCTGCCTTGCTCCTTTAGCTTTCTAGGAGAGCTAAAATCATTTGTCCCACTTGCATCTCCTCTGTCCCCAGTCTACGGAGATGAGAGAACAGATGGTCCAGTCTCTATTAGAAACCAAGAGAGACCAATGGCTACACAAATTAGCATTTAAAGAAACAATCACTTAATCTGGATTTGACTATAGCTAAATTCCATTTAAACATGAGCTCTCTGAAGAGAGGGACCAAGTGTCACTTCTTTGGTTCATCTCATAATCTAAAATCATGTCTTGCTGAGAGTAGACACAATTCTTTTTTAAAACACCCCTAGACACTATGGTTAAACATCCCCACCGCATCTGGCCAAATCCAAGATGATTTTAAAAAGAGGTATTTTAATTACCTCTTGAAAACTGACCATCTACTCATCAGGTAAGAAAATACAGTTACCATGAAGCATATCTGCCAGGAAGACACAAATCTGACTACAGAAATAACAGCCAGGTCTCAAACAATAATTTTCTGCTGTTTTCAAAATTCCACTAAGTTTTATACTATGATTTTAAATAAAAACACCTCAAGTTCAAACAACCTTCTGGTGGTTTCTGTGAATGATATCTACAATTCAGAATCACA
Source organism: Cynocephalus volans (assembly GCF_027409185.1). Classification (NCBI taxonomy): domain Eukaryota; kingdom Metazoa; phylum Chordata; class Mammalia; order Dermoptera; family Cynocephalidae; genus Cynocephalus; species Cynocephalus volans. Next base: position 94,112,537 of record NC_084468.1, on the reverse strand, counting down.
CTTGGAACTGGGTTGGTCACCCTGAACGCCTTCATAAAGTAGCACTCCATTGCACAATGAATTTACTCTTGGTACTAACGTGGATGAAATGAGATCTTTGAGCCTTTTCCTGTGAAAGCACCCATAGGAAGGAGGCTGACCTAAGGACACTGGGCCTCAGAGCTCCACCGCCAGCCTCCTGTTGCCATGACACCCTCAGCTTGTTCTGCTTCTCACTGTTGACAAGCACTTCCATGGCAATTCACAGCTGACACCACTTCCACTACTTCTGCTTCCATACACGATATCAAGAAACTATTAGTAACACTTGTGGTTTCTAAACAAAGATTTAATAATAAAGCTGGCTCATCAGACAGCCATATTTGTTGAATTCCGGCTATTTTTAAAGAGTCAATCCAAATTCTCTTTAGAATATAATCAACTTTCATTTAAATGAAGGAAAATATTTCTGAGAACAAATGATTTTTAAAAAGCATGTTATCAATATTTCCTTCTTTTAAATTTCATGTTGAAGGGATCAAAGGATTCTTAAAACTTAAAATAGCTAATTATCAGTTGTACAAAAAAAGTGATAGAGCACAGTATTACAATACCCAGGTCATGGGTTTGGATCCCCACATCAACCAGCCACCAAAAAAAAAAAAAAAGAAAGAAAGAAAAAAAAGCTGCTCAGAAAAAAAAGAAAGGAATTTAGAAAAAATGAGTATATATCCAACCCGAAAATTGCTTCACAAATAACATTTAAATAGAAGCAAGATTCAAGTACACCACTTAAAACAAAAAATTCAGCTGGTGAGTTAGCTCAGTTGGTTAGAGCATGGTGTTTTAACACTGAGGTCAAAGGCTCAGATCCCTGTACTGGCCAGCTGCCAAAAAAAAAAAAAAAGAACAAACCACAACAACAAAAAAAACTTTATATAAAACAAAAATTCAGCCTTGTTTTCTTCAGTAATGATGGCAAAGTAAGCCAGGGGCTCAACTGCCCATGCAAATGGAGCAAAAGGAACAGAAATGAAATTTAGGGACTAACACCATGTATTACCTTTGTCTTTCCTACTAAAGCACTTAGAAGGAACTTTTATAAATAGCATCCTTCTGGGTGTAGTTCATGATTTTCCTGCTCCTTGCTCACCTACTGAAGGCACTTTACTTGTCAAGAAGGAAAACAAAACAAAAAGATCAGAAGAGTGAGGAAAACAGTCTTGTATTACACCACAGGATAAAGAGTCGTGAAAGAAAGATCTGTGACAAGTGACTGATGAAGAAACAATAAAAGGAAGCAATAACTACAAAATTTTGAAGTCTGTTTGACAGAATGAGCCTACCTCCAAAATTCAGTGAGGCACAAATGGAAATGACACGACAGGTCATTAAGACAGGTACACCTTACTGCAGTTCCCATGACTGTCAGACAACTAGAACTAACTAGCATGATCTAAATTTCACACACACACACAATGCACAGACATAGAGAGAAAAAGACCTATAGTTTTCTTCACCTAAATTCAAATATATTCCGTACATTCCTCCCAACCTAACATACACATTAATTATCCCTGATAAACCCATGTCCTCCAGACATGCATAATCTTGACTCAATGACTAAAGAATCACAGTGATAAAAAACAGTTATATCACCCCTTAATTTCCTTCTCCTAAAAAGGTTACTAACAGCTTTAAAATCTTAGACAAAAAAAAAATTACCAGTAGCTCATATTTTTAGTTCACTTTTCTCCTCACTTCCTGTAAAATTGTCTTTGTAGACAAATGTTGTGCTGCTTCTGAAATGCGATAGCAATTATTCATCAGATTTTTTTTCCTTTTTATCCCTATGAGTAGCACCCTTGTCAGGTTCTTCACCACTCTTCCAGAAAAGTATTGGAAGGGCCAGTCAAATTAATTAATCACAACTTTCCATACATCAGGCTGTGGAACTCTTCCTCCTGCCAGTCACCACCTTTCTGAATCTGGTCCTCACCAAGAGCACCCTGGAAATAGCACTAAATTGGATTAAGGAGAATGATTAAGCTTGACCTTCCTAGTAATCTTAGTTTCTGCACTTACATATGAAGAAGTTAGACTGGGTTGGCTGGTTAGCTCAGTTGGTAAGAAGTTAGACTAACTAGATCACTTAAGAACTTTCAAGTTCTACTTCCAACATTTTTAATCGAACCTTCTTGACCTCATGGAAATTTAAAAAGTGCCACAATAAGTAGCATCTATTATTATTGCTGTCCCTACTAGAGTTGGTCTCTGCCTTAAGGAGCTTAAAATCCAGTTGAAGGACACTATGCTAAACCCAACGAAAGCCTACTTCTGACTGGCCCCAAAAGGGGCACTACTGATAAACCATGCTTTCTCGACAGGGGTGAAAATTGTTGACTGAAGGTTGGAAAAATGGTTTGTGGCCCTCCAAAGGGCATTAAAATTCCGTAGGGGGGAGAAGGGCAGTTAGGAACAAGGTTCCCTGGGGCGGAGGAGGCAATAATGAAAAAAAGGTGGAGAAACACTGTGATAGAAGATTCAAGAGGGGGCCTCATGTTTGCTAATAATTGGCTAAATTACCCTGAACAAACTACTTAACCTGAGATTTCCCTTGATATACCACCAACTTCGCAGGGTTATTTGTTTGGATTAAGAACAAATAGCCAACATCTTCTCATCCTTCACTCTCAACTTTAATGCTCTTTCCTCAAATGGGCCCTCTCCCGACCACTGTCTAAAGTCAGTGTCCTCTCTTGATCTCTCAGCACCACTGGTCTTCTTTCACAATTCGTAGTTATACACTTGTTTCCTTGTTTTAAAGGGATGACTCCCACACTAGTGGTAAGCTCCATGAGGGTAGGAATCTTGTTTCTATTAAGTGTGGTCTTTAATTAGGGTGACCATATAATTTAACATCCAAACCAGGCCAATTTTAAGAATGAAAAAGAGCCTTACTAATTAATAATTTTACACCAGGACAACAGACATACACTGGGATTGTCACCCACCACACAAACCAGGACACACGATCACCTTAATTATAATAAAGTCCACGGAAAACTGCAAGATTTCATGAAATAGAAACTAGATGGAACAATATTCAAATGTGTCTCCTTTAGCTAAGTGTTTTTTAAAAAAAAGTTTTAAAAAATGAATTTTATTTTATTTATTTATTTAAAGATGACCGGTAAGGGGATCTTAACCCTTGACTTGGTGTTGTCAGCACCACGCTCTCCCAAGTGAGCCACGGGCCGGCCCTAAAAATAAATTTTACAAGATGACATCCACAAAAGAGTTTGTCCACATGAGACAACATCCTGTTAAACAAAGAATATAAATTAAAGAATGAACAGCAAAGTAAATTAATATTATCTTTAATTAAGAAAGGCAATCCTGGGCACATAAAAAAAAAAAAAAAAAAAAAGAAAGGCATCCTGAGAACTATCCACGTACTAGTGGGTCGGGGCTGCCAAGAGAGGAGGAAGATGGTAGCAGGGGTGAGGAATTCTCAAAAGTAGTAATTCCAGATTGATGGATGAAATTTTAAAACAGCAGCAGGAACTTCTTGGCCTAGATTGTTCCAAATACTCAGAGTCTGCAAATAGTAACGACAAAGATGATCAAGTTTTAAATTGCCATTTGGCAGTGGAGGTGCTGTCCCCAGAAGACGGAAAAGCAGATATTGTGAGAGCTGCTCAGGACTTTTGCCAGTTAGTAGCCCAGCAGCAAAAGACATCCACAGTTTACTTAGTTCAAATGGTTTCCATGATCCTGATTTAGTACTGAAGTTTGGTTCTGTGGAAAGCACATTAGGCTTTCTTCCCTGGTACATCAGATGACTGAGGTTGTCTCTTTCTTTGCCTTCCTACCCAAACATCAGTTATGAGGACTTTTTCTCTGCCCTTTGTCAACATGCAGCCTGTGAACAGCATGTGGGAAAATAGTGATCCTTGGCTGGGTAATTTGATTTCAGGCTTTTGGAGAAAAGCACCCAAGTGACTCTGTTTACAAAGCACCTATGAAACCCTGCACAGACCTACTTCATGTTCTCATAATTTATCAACAAACACACAAACACTAAAAAAAAAAAAAAGACAATCCCTTCTAAAAACATAAACCCCACATAGATGTTTCTATACCTCAGTCTCTAGTAACGTTAATTATTTTTGTTACTAGGAAACATTTGCACAGAAACAGGATTTCTATCCTCCTCTTGCTTCTATCCCTCCACCTAAATATCCTCCATTAGCAAAACACTTAGTATCTCCACGGCAACTAGTATAATTGGGGTGTTGTAACAGGAGGATAATGAAGTGGAAAACAAAGTGACAGTAGTGCAGAAGAAAAAAACACTTTTACACAACCATGGTGGCAAAATAACTACAAAAGAAAAAAAAAAAAGGAGTAAAACTTGCTAAAAAGAAGCCCTTTGAAGTTACTAGTCAATTGCTATCAAGCTAGTAAAGCCCAAACTTTGTAGGGCTTTAAGACACTCAAGTGTGCAATGGGGCAAATAAAAGTTTCAAAAATGGCAAATTGTATGGAGTAACTGCAGAGCTGACTTCATTCAAAGAACTCGAATGTGGGGAAGAGATGAGGTTTCTGAAATAGATAAGAAGTGATTTCCACAGGTTTTCACATATGACTGCCAGGAAGGTATGGGGTACAAATGAAACCCAGGCTCTTTGTTTTCCTCTGCCTGACAGAACACAGTGGTAGATAATACAAGCAAAAAAGCAGTATTTGATAATACTCAACTCATTAATTCAGCAAACACATATGAAGTGGCACCATGCTAGGAAATAACAAAAAAAAAGAGAGAGAGAAGTAAAAATTCTGCTCAAGGAGTCATGGTCTAGAAGGAGCACACTTTCAACAGAAAATCATATCACAATATGGTAGCCGAGTGATAGAGAAAGGCCTAGGTACCCTGGAATAAGGAGAGGGTCCCTAGTGCAAAGGAGCGAAGCGGAAGAGAGAGAGAGAGCGGGGAAAGTTTCCTGCAGGGGATGCTGGAAGTCAGTTCATCTGTGCTTCAAACCACTCCTATTAAAATGCTCCACAAGATCACCAGTATCCTCCACATTGCTAAACCCAATGAACGTCTGTGTTCCCATCTTACTCAAGTCCTCACAAACTTAAAACAGAACTGATTGCTCCACCGTGTCTGAAACACTCGATTCTTCTGGCATCTGGAACAAGGTCCTCCTCCTCCTTAGTTACTCCATGGTCTCCCACCTGACCTACAAGTATTAACTCTGCTATTCCTCAGTGTTTCTCTGCCTGCAACATCTCTCTAGGTGATTGTAGATTTCCCATAACTTTATGAGGGTACTTTAAAAAGTTCGGGGAAAAAATAGGAGATAATCTGAATCTTCTGAATCTTTCCATGAACTTTTTCAAGTACCCTCGTATATACCATGTCTATCCTGACAACTCTGGTCTTCATCTTGCCCGAGTGCAGGTCTCTCAGTCACAACTGGCCCCTTGACATCTATCTCCATTGGGATAATTAGTGGGCAACTCACTAACCAATGGCCAAACTACAACTCTGTTCACTACAACGCCCTCATCCACCAAAAAATCAGGAGTCATGCTTAATTTCTCCTATTCTCTGTCACGCATCCTACCTGAAATCTCCCAAATTCTCAAACCCACCCTCCATGCCGCATCTCCAATACCACCCACCACCCTATTTCCAGCTGCATCACTTCTCGCCCTGAATGTTGCCAAGATGATCTCCTTGCTTCTACTCTCTGCCTAGCAGCCAGAGAGATCTACCACAAATGTAAATCAGACCACATCCTTCTCCTTCTTAGATCCCTTCACAATGCCTTCTCATGGCATTTGGAATAAGACTCATACTCCTCACAAAGCCCTCAAGCCTTGCCCAGCCTGGTCCTGCCTGTCTTACCACCAACTCTCACCTACCTCTGCTGTCCATAAGCTGCAGCCAGGCTGGCCTTCTTTCCATTCCTGTTATAACTAAGCTCTTTCCCTTCACAAGCTGGTGCACAGACTGTTCTCATGCCGAGTCTTTCTCATCCTTCACATCACAGTGCAAATCGGACCTCTTCCGACAAAACTTTCCTGCCTCTACTAGAGTAGGCTTTCCTAGTCACTCTCTACTTGCTTTAAAGAACTGGTCCAAATCTACACCTATTTTTTTATTGGTTTTACTTGCTTATCCTGTCAACCCCCATTTTCAGCACCATTCCCTCTCTCAACACATACAATCTGCATTAGAAGAGAAACCTCGACTCTTCTTCACTGCTAAATCCCCAGAATCAAGAATAATGTCTAGCACATAGCAAGTGCTCAAAAAATTGTGTTCAATGCATTTACCAATTTCAGAAGGAACTGAAGAGGACTGGGGACCATGTCTCAGCCATCTGTGTAGTGCAGATATTTGACAAAGTCAATACATTTATGAAATCCAAGGCAACCTATCCTGAAAACTTGGTGACAGCAGTGGTTTGTCCAGTGGCTGAGGGAATCTGCTGCTATGAAATCCTTCCTCTGCATTTATTTTCCCCCACAGAATTGCATTCTCCCCGTCTCTCCCCTTCCCTGCCCCATCCCACCTCTCTCAGTCTCTCTACTGTGCTTGTATCTGTTCCTGGTAGGCTGATATTTGATATCAAGTAATGATTTCTCTGATCTAGGTTTTACAGTGGCCTTGCTTCCCAAATTGTCACAATAAGCAACTGAACAAGAACACAAATTAGCAAACAACATTATACATATAAATAAGACAAAGAAAGGGTGAAGGTGTTGGTGCATAATAGGTATACAATGAGGTGACAGATGACAAGAATTAAATATGGTGGCAACCTGAGGCTAAGAGACCAGACCAGATGCAAAGGCATATGAGCAGCCATCTTTCCTACACCCATGAATCTAATGATCTAAAATTTTCATTTATAGGCCCAGGCACATCTCTTGGCATTGAAATTCACAAATCTAAGTTACAGGACACCTTAGAGAGATGTTTCATTGTACCATTTAGTCTGTTCATTAATACTAACACAAAAGGCACTGGAGTCAGCTTTCTATGGCACCCACTAAGGCAACTCCATGATATAATCTGATTTTTAAAATAAAATATACCAAATTCATTGGATGGCAACTATTAATGGATTATCTTCGGTTTCATGTGGGTTATTATGCTCATGAGGATAAGGCTGATTAGAGCTGCACTGCCCAGTACAGTAGCTGCTAGCCACAGGAGGCTACTGAGCACTTGAAATGTGGCCAGTACAAGCACAGATGTGCTTGAGTATAGAATGCACACCAGATCTTAAAGACTTAGAAAAAATGTTAAAATTCCAAGAATTTCTATATTATGATTGATAGCATTACATTCAATAATATTTTAATATATTAGGTTAAAAAAATAGTTAAAATTAATTTCAACAGTTTTTCACTTTTTGAAATGTTGCTATAGGAAAAACTCAAATTACAAACATGGCTATGATGTGTGGCTCATGTTATCTTTCCACTGGACAGCACTGAGTTCTCAGGGGATAGGTACCTCCTGGGGGCAGGTCAGCACATTGGTCCTGGGTCCAGTCTTTGTAAGCTCCGAAATTATTTCATCAGTTCACCTAACAGAAATAAGCCCTGGAGCTCTGATTCATATTAACAAAAGGTGCAACACAGAACATCAATCTATTAATTCACCAGTGACAGCTGGGAGATGGAGCAGACACACCTAGCCACTTACATAGCCAAGACATCCTCATTCTGCAAAGGAGAAATCAGCAAGAAAAAACAAACTGTTAACCAGGAATTGCTTGATGAGGATAAAATGCAAGCAAATTCAGTCAGAGTCCTATGGGGCACTGCACCCACAAAGACAGGGCTCAAGAAGTTTCTAGACTAGAGAAGTCACGGCTTAAAAAATGTCCTTCAAAAGCATTTTAGAACATAAAAACTTTCAATCACATCAAGGTTTTTCCAAACCTTCACATTTATAAGAGGGAATTGATCCATCTTATATACACAAGGGGTCTTCAAAAAGTTCATGGAAGGATTCATATTATCTTTTAATTCCATTTTTCCATGAACTTCTTGAAGTACCTTCATATATATTTTCCACTAAGCTAACAAAGTGACTCCAAATCTAAAAAGGATATATTTAAAAGAACTGCAAATATGAAAAAGGTCTATCTGTATGGTTATAGTTTCTAAATTATACAGTTCTACACAAGACACTCTTCCCCCTAGAAACTGCCATATACATTGATACCATCCAATTTTCCACCCATATTTTTTAAAAATTACCAAAATCCTATACTATCTATGATTTCATTTCTTAAGACACAGGAAAATTCCCAAAATTTTATTTCTTACACTAATGCTATTTCTACATTGTACAAAGGGGAGAACCATTACTGAAGGAAGTTGTATCTACATCACAATGTAGATAGTTATTGCAGAAAAACAAAAAAACAACTTACCCCATTATGATAATTCTTGTTCTTTTTAATTTCAGAAACTGACACTATGATACTGAGATACTGTCTACTTCAGGGGTCATTAACCCTGTAGTTTACTTATTACAAATGACCCAGTGAATGATACCACTTTTTATTTGTTTAATTCATTATAATTTATCAAGCCTTTGTATGACAGCTTCTACTCTCAGAAAATTCAAAACAACATTGCTGGGCAAGCAGAGGAAATACCAGGTTAAAAAAAAAATTAAAGAGAATCTGGAGTTAAAAGCCAAGGGATAGGGCTGGCTGGTTAGCTCAGCTGGTTAGAGTGTGGTGCTGATAAGACCAAGGGCCAGGGTTGGATCCTCGTACTGGCCAGCTGCCAAAAAAAAAAATCAAGGAATAATCACCACCACCATGTTGGGACTATCATTTTATTCCAAGCAAATGCAAGGGTGTGTACACCACCACCACGTGTGACGGAGACCCACATTTTTGTTAGACAATTCTGACAAAAAAGGCCCAAGGAGGTTTTGCTTGCTCTGGAATCAATAAGACCTTTTTTTTTTCCTCCCCTGAAATCTTGGTACTGTCATTTTAAATACTTGTTAGGTATAAGAATAGACAGAATCATCAAAAGCTAACTCCCCCTCCCCCAAAGTGGTTAATTTTACATGTAAAATAAAACATCCCTCAAAATGTAAACACCTGCGACATCATGAGATTGGGTGGCTCTTTCCCAGAGTTGGAATAAGAAACAAATCAAAACATAGAGTGTTCCAGTAACTCTCTATATTAGTTTCCTACTGCTGCTATAACAAGTCACCACAAATTTAGTGGCTTAAAATCACACAATTTTTTTTCTTACTGTTCTGGAGGGCAGAAGTCCAAAATGGATCTGACTGAGCTAAAACTCAAGGTGTCAGCAGGGTTGTGTTCCCTTCTGCAGGCTCTAAGGGAGACTCCACTTCCTCACCTTTTCCAGCTTCTAGAGACCACACGCATTCCCTGGATCATGGCCCTCTTCCATTTTCAAAGCCAGCAATGGCCATTCGAGTTTGTCCAACGATGCCAACTCTCTTGTTCTGACTCTTCTGCTTCCCCTTTCCACTTGAAAGGATCCTGTGACTACACTGGGCCACCCAGATAACACAGAGTAACCTTAATGTCAACGTCAGCAGATTAGCAACCTTAATTCCTCCTTGTGATATAAAATACAGATTCACAGGTTCTGGGGATGTACATGTTAACACCTCTGCGGGACTTAATGCTGTCACCAACAGTGATTAGAAAACAGAGAAACCTCACGTGTGCAAGCTACTCTCCACTGGTAAGGATTTTTAACTATTTTAATTTACAATAGTAGAAAACCCTAAGCTAAAAAAATAAATACTGTTAGAACAGCAGGCCTGAGATTGCTTCTCTTCTTGCTTGGCTGAATGTCATCAGGGGAATGGGAGCATGCACTACCCTTTTCCTGAACTCAACACCAGGTCCGACTACTCAGAAGCTTTTAGGGAGAAATGGTTGACAATCCCATAGTAAAAATTAAACATCATTGACCATCCCATAGCAAAAATTGAATGTCAATGTCTTTCATTAGCAAATCTGAAATATATGATCTAAGTGTAATGCTCCACATGGTAAATCACAGGAGTTGACAGCATATTTGCACAGTTGCAATTTTTCCTTTGATAAAATTGCCTGCACAAGGACACAAATGGGGCCCAAACTGTGATGTACATGCTAAATTCCACAATCAACAATGCAGTGATTGGACTCCATAGTCAGACTGCCTGCTTCCAAAACCCAATTTCGCTGCATACTAGCTGTGTGACCTTAGGCAAGTAACTTAACCTCTGTGTTTCAAATGGGGATCCTTAAAAACGGGATATTAAATATTGGCCTCAATGTTTGGAAAATAAATGAGTAACAGTTCTAAGTACTTAGAATAAACCCTGGCACATAGTGCTTTAAGTCTTTGTTAAATAAAGTTTAAATGTTCCTGCTCGCCACTTATAACTTGCCAGTCAAACTAGATTTTTCCAGGAGATATTCCAGGAGATTGTACACCTACAATCCTATATCAAAATATATCCCCTGAACACCAAGGTCAAGTGTTCAGATCCCTGTACCAGCCAGCCACCAAAATACATATATCCCTTAAAACCTGACAAATCTCTGAAGATCGTGGAGAGAGAACTGAAAGCCACGAGGGATACTGGGATGTGCATGGGCATTAGAATCAGCTGGGCCTGACTTCAATCCCTGCTCCACTCCCTACCAGCTCTGCAGCCTTGGGGACCTTAACCTTTCTAAACTGTTCCTGCACCTCCACAGTGGAGATAATTTCTATTTTGCAGGGCTGTCTGAAGATGAAGATAGCATTTCATTTACTCTTCACTAGTACTTATCTCATACCATCTACCATTATTTAACCAAGGGAGCATACTCCTCAGCCTGAACTAATTCATCACACTGGATATATTATATATACATGAAAATATACTCAATGACATTCTTTCAGAAGAAGTGGTATATAACACTATTTTAACAAAAACAATGCCCTTTGCTGCTATTAAAGTTTGGTAGCGACTACTGGAGTAGTAATATCTGGATAGTTAACTCACTGAACAAATGCAAATCTCAGAAGACAGTAACAGCTCTGTTAAATAAACTGTCTCAGAGCCTCCTAAAGAAAGAGGCACAGCATCGGGGAGGACAGTAGTGTTTGTGATTCTTAATGGCCCCAGCATTTTCTGGGACAGTGGTGTTCATGGTACAGTACTCCCCAGAAGGCTGACCTCTGAGAGCAACAGTACCAGTTGTGCTAGTCTAACGCTACCAGCATCTGGTAGGCATATTGTGATCACGGCTTCAAAAGCTTTTCAGTGTCCACAACTGATGTTATATACTTCTTACGAAAGTCTGTGAATTCAATGGCAGAGTACAACCGGCTTCAATCATTTATTTTAACCCAAAGGAAAGGGGGAAGGGGAAAGTAAGGAACAGGTTCCAGACCCTATCAGTACAGGATAACACATGGATATTCTGTTGCAAAACAAACTACTTTAATGAGAAATAACTCAGTTCAATTTTTGAGGCAATAGGATTGAAAATGTTTTAAAAGCTAGAAATGCAGCTTATGTGCAAAAAAGGAAAATGACAGCTGATGCTGAATATTCACTATGAGCCAGACATTACTCTCAATGTTTTACACACATCAAATCATGTAATTCACATGGTCATCTTACGAGATAAACATCATTTTATTCCCATTTTACAGTCAGGAAATGGAGGTTCATCTGAGAAAGTTGCTTAAGGTCATGAGTGAGCACTGGTGTTGGGACTCAAGTCCAAGTCTGCGTAATTAAGCCTACTAGGGGCCACCTCTGGCATTACTTCATAGCCTTAAGGCAGCACAGACCAGAGACACATTCCAGGAGATGTACACCTACAATTCTATATCAAAATATATCCCCTGAAAACCGACAAATTTCTGAAGATCATGGAGGGATAACTGAAAGCCACGAGGGATACTGGGATGTGCATGGGCATTAGAATCAGCTGGGCCTGCCTTCAATCCCTGCTCCACTCCCTACCAGCTCTGCAGCTTTGGGGACTTTAACTTTTCTAAATTGTTCCTGCACCTCCACAGTGGAGATAACAATTTCTATTTTGCCAGGCTATTGAAAGATGAAAACAGAATTTCATTTACTCTTCACTAGTACTTATCTCATACTACCTACTATTATTTTTGTATGTGTGGACTAAATTATGACATATATCTACCATTATTTAGTCATCCCTATATCACTGCACTATCTCCATCCTCTGTGTGCTGTGAAGCTTGGGGAACCAACTCAATTGTTTGACCTCTGTTTCAAAGGTTTAGCTTCACTCTTAACCAATTCCTTCTGAAAGGTCTCCACTTCTCTTCGGACTGGCTATGTAAAGGAATTGCTCTGTGGCACCCCAATAAGTTAAGTGGTCCGTGATCATAAACTACTTATTCTGTCTTTGACTCTTTTCTAGCCCTAAAAAAAACCCACTCATTCCTTCACATTTTCTCCTGGCATTAGATCAGACTACCTAACTAAAGTAACCCCCAGGTAAGGAGAAGTATCTTTAACCTGTCTAGGTGGTATGTGTTTGTCTCTTAAAGAAGTAGCTTCCCAGAATGATTCTCATTGGCAGGGCAGGCCAGAGAAAGCCTTGACATATGTCTTAACCTTGCCAGACCAGGCCCTCCAGGATCACACAATGTGACCCCAGTTCCAACAGGCTTTGAATTAGGTACAACTCTCTCAGGGACACAAGATCTACTTTTGGCACATCCCCATCTTTCTGCAGTTGTTTTCCCACTTCCAGGGCTACCCCTCCCTTCAGTCCCTTCCAACTCATGGAAGGGCTTTTTTAAAGTTTAATTTTTATGTATTTTGCATTTCTAATTATTTTAATGAAAAGAGGTGATTAAATTCCAGTGGTAGGCACTCATTGCCCCAATTTTCCATAAGCATAATGCCTCTGGTTCCATGGTTTCAACTGGATGGCAATTTGCCAATAATCAGACACTCTGTATCAGAACACCTCCTCCATGTAGGCAAGTATTGCCAGGTAAACTTGGAGTTGAGATGTCTAAGATGAGTATTTCAGCTCTTTCCCAATTTTTGCCTGAGGCTCACTCTGATATCTGAACATACTCTATCTCCAAAGCCAAAATGTCTGGCTATAAATGAGCTTCAACACAGGTACCACCAGTCCAAGGAGTGCCACTTAGCTGAAGAGCCTTCAAGAGTCTTTCATTTGCCTTGACTTTCAATAGTTGGCTGTCTTTTCTGCCTCTCTGACCTTGACTTTCTTACCTTTCATCCCCCTGTCTTTAACAATTTTAGTATGTGTCTTTTCCTTTTTTTTTTTTTTTTTTAAATAAATAGTATACAGGGGTATAGGGAAAGAAAAGACTGTACATATAAGATAAATAATCCGGCTAATGCTGCTTCTTCAAAAAGAAAAAAAGAATATGCACAAGTTTGGTTTGAATGTTTTATGTGATATTATCAATTTAAATAAAATCAATTTAAACACAAAATTATCAGGCTGAATTTCAAATTGTAAGCAAATCAAATGATATAAGGGTTTGGCAAAAGGGAAAATCAATTAGCAAATAACTCATTATCCTATTTATACTTTAATTTTATTAGCTGTTTCTTTAAATTCTGTTTTGTATTACAAGTCATTGTTAGAAATTAATAAATTGAACTGATCCGGGTATCTGTATGATGAGGCTGAATTTAACACTGCTCATATTCCAACATACTTTATCAAAACCATAACAATAACTAGCATTGGAAATGGAAATATAAACACCAGACAAAATTAAAATTTTGACTCAGAGTAGCAAAAAAAATGTGCTATTATTGTAAAACTTGAGAATGTTTAAATAAAGAAATGCTTTAGGGCCTACCCCGTGGCGCACTCGGGAGAGTGCGGCGCTGGGAGCACAGCGACGCTCCCGCTGCGGGTTCGGATCCTATATGGGAGTGGCTGGTGTGCTCACTGGCTGAGTACCGGTCATGAAAAAGACAAAAAAAAAAAAAAAAAAAAAAAGAAATGCTTTATAGTTATCATGAAAATTGGCTAATAGAAATTTCTTACACTTTCATTAAATCAACCCCAAAATATCTTGCCAACACTGTGCTTTTCAAGAGATCAAACAAATGTGTAACGTTTAAAAAAAAGAGACCTACTTAAAATTGCTGAAACTTATTCTAAATCTAGTGATAAATCTGCTAAATGCAATATCTGAAAATATTTAACTGGTTTATCTCACTGGGTACGAAGGAAGCAAACCGTAGAATTTCTTTTAGAGAGCTGCCTAGCAAAACTGGCACTGCTTCATCCTGCTACATTTCCCCACAAAAAAGGCTTCGCTTCATAGCTAATAACAAAAACACAAACACAAACAGTACTTTAAGAAAGCTGTACGTTCCCTATTCATCAGATAAATCCCTTGCACAATAAGCTACTACCCCACTATGCAACACCACAAAGAAAGTTGATCCTATTGCTGAAATCTTACAAGATGCACTAAAGAAACCCAGAAGTTAAAACTCTTAAATTTTAAATTAAAGAGAAAGGAGAAAGTTCTCTAATTCTGAACACAGTAAAACAAACAAACAAAGGCAGCTAAATTAAACACTATATTTCACTTCTTAAAATGCAAAACAACTGAAATAATAGTGGATGTGTACACAGATATAGTTAGAAAGATTTAATTCAGAGCTGCTTAAAATAGTGAAAACTGAAAACAAACTAAGTGCCCAACAATAGGGGCTTGGTTAAGTCGAGATGTAGCCATATAATACAAAACTAAAAATGACGCTGTGTAAGAGCATTTAGTGACACAGAGATGTCCATATTTAGGTGGGAAAAAAAGTTAGAAAATAGTATGTAGAAAATGAACCCAATTTTGTACAGAATAACTTTCTAGATGTGCAACTTCATGAAAGTTACTTAATTTCCCTAAATCAGTTTTTTTCTCAGTAAAATGGGGATGATAATAATAGTACCCACCTTACAGGGTTGGAGTGGGGATTACAGGAGATTCTGTGTATAAAGCAAATGGCACATTGCCTGGCCTACAGGAAGCTCATACATGTGAGCTCTTTGGGCTACACGTGCATGGCGGTGCAAAAGAATGGGAGGATATAATGTTAAGTGGCTTTCTGGGTGGTGGGATCATGGCTTTCTTTTACCTAAACTTAAAAAATTTCCATAAGTAACACACTACTTACAGGAAAAACAAATAAATTAGAATATCCACACACAGTGATAATCCTCGTAAAAATCTACCATAGTGCTTTGCTCACTGTAAATAAATCTTAGTTGAGCTGAATTGATCCTTCACATTTCATTTAAACAAGCTTGCTCTAGAACATTTAAAATCATTTAAGCTTAAGGGCTAAACTTGACTATAATATTTGTTTTGGGCAAAGTGAGTCATACTTGCATTATTCAGCCTCATAAGAATTGACGAACCATCAATTCAAGAACCATTGAAAAGCCACTAGATCTCCCACTGTCAGTGGGAGGCAGCCTATGGCAACCTAATCACTTCTTGTTTCTTCCCAAATCCCCAACCCTCCTTTTTGACTCCTTTTTTTTTTTTTTCCTCTTGGTAATCAAAGCCCGGGGTTTCTCTCTACTGGACTGTAAGCCTCAAAGGCAGCAATGGTGTCTCCATCTTAGCAATGCTATCAAGTAGTACAGTGGCTGGTGTATAGTAGCTGCTTACTTAATGTTCAGCAAATAAATGAACTGAATAAACATCTGACAGTATTCAGGTAGTAGTTCAGGACAAAGGCTTCAATTCCCCCATGAGAACTAGATAAAGGTCAGTAAGCTATTCTTTATACTAAAACTGTCTAAAATTCTCAGTAATTGGTTCCTTAAAAAAAGAAAGAAAGAATATGTCATCTCAAAGTATCACTTTTTTTCCTTTCTTTTTTTGGCAGCTGGCCAGTACCAAGAACCAAACCCTTGACCTTGGTGTTGTAAGGCTGCACTCGGCCAGCCCCAAAGTATCACTTTTAAAAAAAGAAAAAAAGTTCTCATATTCCAGTGTCTACTTTAAAACAGTAAGATTATTTCTATCTTTTCCCTATATTTTGTTTAAAGTCCCGTGAAAATCCCAGAGATTTTAAGTAACTCACTTGAAGAAACGCAGTTAATAAACTACCACCCAGACAGTTTCAGGTCACCTGGCTTACCCTGCCCATGATCTCTCTACACAACACTGTGGGAAGACATCTCCCATGACCTTGCACCCTAAAAGCTGTTGTTGTTATAGATATGGTAAAAACAAATGTTTTCAATAACATCTGAGCAAATGCTTAAGAGTGTTCCAAATAGTTCTTAGGGCTTTATGAGAATCTGAGAGAACAGGGAGCAGCAACTTAAAGGTATCCCAGTGTTTCCCTCCAGGTTCATAAAGTCAACCAGCTTTACTTAAAAATGAAACTAAAGAAACCAAATTAAATATTAACTTGGGAAAGAACACTTCAACCATAATACTGTGAACTAAAGAACATAAGCAGACCAAGGAAAGGGCTATAAAAAGGAAATTTTGCATTGCTTCTTAAAAAAAAAAAAAAGTAAGGGTAAAGTAAAGTTGGAGAGCTTTCCACAAATCCTTTCTTCCTGCAAATTCCAGGTCTGTCACCTTCAGCTACTGCTCTGAAGTTGTTTCAACAGTGAATGGCAGTTCCCATGACAAAGGGTGGGAACTAAAAACGTTCTCAGGTATCCACACTGAAATGTTTAACTTCCTGAACACATGTCCCACTCCAAAGAACTTGCCAAAGGATTTCACATGCTAAACCTCAGCCGAGCAGGTTTATAAGAAGGAAATTCTGTGGAAATTAATTATTACCTAAACCAGCTGGAATATACTATTATTTATATATAAACAGTTACAATTTGTTGGGGCCTGCTTTGTACCAGACATTATGACAGATCTTTTGTGCTTTAATTCTCATTACTAATCCTTATTTAATCCTCATTATTATCTGAAGTAGTTATAATCCCATTTTACTGGTTCAGAGTGTTTATGTACCTGAAGACCTACCGTTAATAGACGAGACTAGAAGTGAAACTAAGGGTTTGAAAAATTAAGTATAGATTCAAACCGGTTTGCTCAGTTGCTTAGATCACAGCTTTACAACACCAAGGTCACGGGTTCGGATCCCCATGACGGCCAGCCGCCAAAAAAGAAAAAGAGAAAAAGATCCCTGCCGGACTCAGTGCCATCAAATAGTTAGTTGAAGGTCTTCAAAATTTAAAATATATGTCAAAATGTTTTTAAGGTCATTTTAGAACACGCAAGACTTGAAATAAAGGAATGGCAAAATTAATAAAAATGAAAGATTACAGGACATAACATTTGAATTGATTTCGAGATGCCACCGCGGGTTATTAACAATTATGCATACCCACAGATGTTGGCGGGGACCACTCCACCTCCTTGCGCTGAGAAACCAAGTCTCCCCTTCCTTAGGGAAGCAGCTCTGGAATGCCAAGCGCTGAAGGGTTTCGGTGTGGGCAGCCCAGAGCTGACTGTTACTGCTCACACATCATCAGTAAGTGACTCTCAGAAAGGAGAAAAAAAAAAAAAAAAAAAGTCCCTCCTCCGCCACCGAACTTCAGCCCTGACCTCCGAGTGGCTCTAGACAATCAATGATTTCACCTGTGTCCCTTCAACGCCAGGACCGAGTTACCCGAAACCGGTGGCATATGAATGAAGCTGAATGCTCAGAGCCAGGAGACTAAGCCACGCATCCATCCTCCAGCAGACAAAACCGAGGAAGGATGCCCCGAGGCGGAGCGGGTGGGGGCCGCATGAGAAGCCACGTCCCGGGTTCGCGACCCACCTCCCCTCCCGCGCTTCGCAGCACGCGCCGCTTCTCCGCCCCTCCCCCTCCCACCCCTCTGGGCGCTCCTTACCCGCTCGCTGCTGGGGCTTTCGACACTCCCAGCTGAAGGCACTTGCTCCCGGGAGGGGGACGTGCCAGGGGACGGAGCCCGTTGCCGCAGCCGCCGCGGCCAGCTCCGGGCGCTGCCACCCCCGGGCCGAAGCCGCTAGAAAGTTTGCTGAGGGTCTCGCCCTCCCCCGCCGCGGCCCCGCGAGTGGAAGCTGCCCTCCTGGCTCCTCGCGCGGCCGCCGCCCCCGAGGCCGCACTCGGCGGTGCTGCAGCACGGGCCGGGCTCCGTGCGCGCCGAGGGCGGGGTCTCCCCGCCCCGCTCTGCCCGCTGCGCGGCGCGGCGCCCGGTGTTTACCGCGGCCCGGCGGCCCGCTCTCCCCGCCCGCCGCGCGGCCCTCGCCCTGCGCGCTCCTGACATCATTCATTCTCACACCCTCGCCCGCCCACTCCACTTCCAAACAGTGACTCACCCGGAGGCCCGGTGGCGGCAGCGCCCGCTGCCGCTGCTGGGGCTCTCCTGGCACAAGAGCGGAGCCCGAAAAACCGGTGCGACTTCTTAAGACGAAAATCCCGGCCGACTCTCCCCTCTCCCAGCAATTAAAGGTGCAGGGAAGGGAGGGGCTTGGCAGGCAGGGCAGATTGGCTCCGAGCGGAGAGCGCGAGGGCCCGGCGCAGACCTCCCTGAGCGCTGACCGGGATCAATCTGGGAAAGTTCTCTGGGTGCCACTCCCAGTAAGTTTCAGGGGTGGGGCTGGGAAGGGATCCCCCACCTCCGCACCCCGCCTGTTTGCCTCCTGCTTCCTGACGGGATATGAGTGGGCTTGGGGAGCACTAGCATTGACTCAGGGTGTTGCCCTGGCCTAGATCAAAGAGGTGGGTTTTCAAACCTGACAGGGTCGCCTGGCAAGGCTGGTCATCAGTCCACATGGTGACAGCTGTAGGTGTGAGGGGGGAGGGTGCTCCAAGTAAATGAGGCTAATGATACCTTTCCCTTCGTGCCTGACCACGTGTCATTTGTCCTGTTAATTGATTTGCTTCTCATTAAGGATAAGAAACCGTAACCAAAATAAACAGTGAAAGAGTAGTTCTCTGCTCAACTGAACAGTGTGCTTTTCCGCAGCTTTTGGTGCACAAGGTGGCCGTGTGTGGTTTCTTCGAAGACCTCAGCAATTATGTTTTTGGAAGGAGGTTGCCGTCTTAAAAATGGTCAAGGCTCTACATTTACTTGGAGTTGCTATTCATACACCTGCTGGGCAGTTTTCAAAGGAAACGATGGCAGTCTCAGAGAGTCTAACTAGGAATGACCTATCTGAGGGAATTTGAGCAATCTTTAATGAATTAATTGACAGATATGTTTTATGTTAATTTCTACTTCAAGACAAGGTAATTATGTTTAGGATTTGCACTAGCTTATGGGTGCTTCCGTATAATCAACAAAAATAAGTAGAGGCGTCTCTGGGTGTCTAGTGCAGATATCATGTGGGTAAACAATCTTTTGTCTATGCTTATTAAACATGATGGTAACAGAAAAGAACAGGCAGGGCAGTCCCCAAACTGACAACTGCAAGATGGTATCACAGTACAGAAGCTTCCCCCAAATGAAAATGCGCCTAACCAAAGGCTCAACATCATTGCTGTGGAAAATGTACTCATTTAAAGCTACAGAAAGGTAACCCAGAAGAGAACGTGGATAATTAAAATTTATTTTTGAGGGGTTTATTTTTCCTTTTCAATAGGAGCTCATTTTCAGTTTTACAAAAGCCCAGGCATTTTGCCCAAAAGGCAATAGCAAATGGATTGGCTTGCTAGGATGCAAAGTAAATGGAAATTCAAATCAACAATTTTTATAGACCATCATAGATATAATTCAGAAGCTTGGGCTTCCTGTCCATTGGTAACACACAGGGGCTAGATTCAAATGTGTAGCCATCATGGGTTCTGATCTCCATCCTGGCCAGCTGCCAAAAAACCAAAAAACTACACAAATGTGTAGCTATGCAGAGGCAAGTTTGGGTGAATATCCTACCTTCTTCCTATTTTATGACCCAAATATTTGGACATTATGGAAATATGCATAAATTAAATTTTCTATGGACCTGAAAAAATGACGTTGTGGACTTTTTAGTCTATACACATGGATGAAGTCAAAAAGCTCCAAACAGGGGCTGACCAGTTAGGTCAGCTGGTTAGAGCAGGCATTGTTACGGTCCATCATAGTCCTCTATCTGTTTATTGGGTAGTTCTGAATTTGTAATTTGTGTTTACTAGTGTGCTTCAGTTTAAATGTTGTGAAATAAATAATTAGGTCATTTTATTTATTTATTTATTTTTATTTATTTATTTATTTATTTTTTGCTGGCCAGTACAGAGATCAAACCCTAGTCCTTGGTGTTAAAATTAGGTCACTTTATTACACTACTTAAATATCCTCAAGTAAATATAATAGTGTAATTGTGACTGAGTTACATGAAGTTTTTCCATTCTACTGTCAACATATGGAAAACAAATTATTCATCTTAATTTCTGTGTTTTGAAAAATAATGAAATAATGATATCTGTCTCAAGGAAGTGATTTCTTTTTGTTTTATTTTAACTGCACCTTTTATTCTTACAGTGTATCAAAGTTTACTACATCATTTCAAAAATAATGGTGCTGAATGCTCTAAGGGAGAGAAAGGGCTGACAGGTGTGTTCTTATTAATTGCTTTTTTTCTAAACCAGTGCTTACTGTAAATCAAGTTATACAGATATTTCTTTGGTTTGATAAAACATACTGATTAAATTAGGAAAACATTATATATATATATACATATATATATACGTAGTACTAATCTCCTTGTATGATAAATTACTCCTACTCTGAACATACCTAAAGTCGTTTACTGAATCAACAAATTTTTATTGAGTTCCCGCTTTGTGCCCATGGTTGTATATATAAAAATCACCATGTATACTTTCTAAACATATGTCTCAGCAATGAGAAAGTTTTTTTTTTGTTTGTTCATTTTGCATGGGAATGTTTATTGCAGCATTATTCATAATTTTCCCAGGATCCAGCATAGTGCCTGGCATTGAATCATTGAGTGAGTGAATAAACGAATAAACAAATGAATAAGCCTTAAAGAACAAACCAATAGGGAAATAACTCCATTTTATGAAATACTATGTAGCCAATAAAAAAAAAGATAAAATAGTTCCATAGGCTCTGACATAGAAAACTGCTCTTGTTAAGTGAAAAATATAAACAGAAAAAATATATATACCATTTTATGAAACAAACACTATTCTCCACCAAAAAAAATTCATAGCTAAACTATATATTACCTCTTGGCAATGAGATACAGTAGAGCGTAGTGTGAGGGGGAGACTTGTATTTTTGGACTATTTTCTAAAGCCCACATTACTTTTCTAACTAAAAACACTACTGCAGGCAATGTTAGAATTTAGAAGACAGTAACATAATGAGTCTCTCTAGTTGGTGAGACAAAAAGATTCAAAACAACTAGAGGTTAAGTTTACTTACATCTGGATTTGGGGTTTCAGATATTCATCCGGTGCCAGGCCCACCCAAAAAGCAAACACCTACCATTTATTGACTGCTTATTGTATGCCATGGACTATTCAAATTGCTTTTCCTATATTGTCATTTAATCTTTTCAGCAACCTTCTGGGGTAGGTACTCATAATTCCCTTCACTACATCAGAGGAAACTAAAGACAAGCGAGATTGTCATTTACTGGAGATCATACTCAGGTAAATGGCATTGTCTGGATATAAAACCAGGACCTTTTGGCTATCAAATTCACACTTTTGACCACCATTCCTTAAATTTCATCTACACTAATATAACTCTTCTGATTAACAATACTCTTACTTTTTTAGGTGTTTTTTTTTTCTTGGTGGCTGGCCAGTATGGGGATCTGAACCTGTGACCTTGGGGTTATCAGGCTGAGATTTAACCAACTTTTGTAGTTTTAAAAACATACTTATTTTAAACTTTATAAAAATATATAAGGTAATAGTACCTAAGTATTATAGAGCAATTAGAAAATGAAGAAAAAAAATATAACCATCATATGAGGGTATTTCAAAAAGTTTCTTGAAAAATAGAATTAAAAGGTAATATGACTCTTTCCACGAACTTTTTAAAGACCCCTCGAATATAAGATTCTTATTCTGATTTTTAAAAATTAAGCAGTATCTCATATTTTTTCCTCAATCATCCTATCAGTGGCTCCATGGTATGCCAGAAAATGTTTGTGTGTATGTACGTGCATGCACATGCATGCACGTGCACACGTGTGTTTGTGTGTGTTGAATTTAGTTTCTCTATAATCTAATTATTTATAATCTAGTAGTCTAATTCTTAATTTGAAAGCAGTTTAGTGCAATATTTTACATTTTTCTATTAATGAAAACCCTTTGACTATCTTAGTAGTTACTATCTACTACACAATGCATACAAATATTCTTTATTAAATAAAAGTGTTTTGAGTATTCAGAAAAGTACATGGAAGGTGCCATGTGCCACATTCTGGTAACATTATTGGCCATGTTCCTTCTGGACTGGAGGGACGGGAAGGGCGTAGGGAGAGCAATATGCTGCTCTGCAGTGATCCAGGTGCAAAATGGCAGTGGTCTGGGTTAGTAGAGCAGTGATGGGAGGAGGAAGTAGAGCAGATTCAAAGTGTAATGGACAGGATTTGCAGATCAATTGGATATGGGGATGGAGCCAAAGATGACTTCTACTTTTTTTGTTTGCTTGTTTGAGCACTTGTGTGGATGATGGTGCCCTTTACCAAGGCAGGGAATGTTGAGAGAGCAGCAGATTTGTGGGTGAAGATGGTGAGTTTTAAACCTGATGAGTTTGAGATGTATAAATGGGAGATGTCAAGTGAGAAGCTGATGCTATTGGCCTGGAATTCTGAAAAGAGGCATGGACTGGAGACATAAATTTAAGAATAACCAGCATATAATAATAATGGAAACCATAGGGAAAAAATGAGATGGCCTAGAAAGAGTAGAGTGAGAAGTGGTCTGAGAGAGAACCCAACACTATAGGTGAAGGAGGAGAATACAGCAGTGCAAGTGGAAGCAGAGCATCCCGACCGATGCTGAAGTTATCTGGAATGACGGCCAGACTAGGGGTAGAGAAGAAAACTATAAAACGATTAATAATGAGTTGTATTGAGGAGAGGAAGAGGACAGTACAGAAGACACAAATGCCTCAGGATCAGGGCATTCACAAAAGCCTGGCATAATCATGGTCTAGAGTATCTCTAGAAATTAAAGAAGACACAGACTTTTCCTTTCAACTCTAGGGTATGTAAAATACGAGAAGATAATTAGTCATCCTTGTCAGGCTACAAAGAAAGGGTGTCCCTAGATTTCTGTTAAGGCTAGAAAATAACAGAGAATATTCAGAGAAGGGATTAAGTATATAGGAGAGTTTGTGATTATACAGTAGTGATTTCAGAGGATATATAAAAATGGTTAGGGAGCAATGTTCCATGTTTTGAGTGGGAGAGATCAGGGGAAATAAGTCACAGAGTATTATGGAAACAAGTGTATGGAGATAGGACAGGCAGGTGAGTGTAGTAGGGGAGGTTTTCTCCCTGAACCCACCCCCTCACTCTCTTTTCTGGAGCTGAGAGCCTTTCCTGAAGCTAGGGTAGAAGGAGGTCTTATATAATGTAATTCAAGCCTAGAATGGAGACGTACTTATTTAGCACAATAAAATTCAGGAGTTATGTCAAAGGGAGGATAATCTTAGCAGTGCAAGTGGTCTCATTTTACATTAGCTGTTCCATTCAGAGACCAAACAGCTATGAATACCCCTGCCCCTCCCCCTTTCCTCCCTCAGGATCCAAAGACCACCAACTTGCCCCAACCAGCTGTGCTTAGGTATACTTGAAACTAAATGACCAATCATGACAAATATTGTGGGAACGAACGGGCAGGAGAAAAGAGGTTGAAAAATTCTGAGCAGCATTTCTTGTGGAAGAGGTAGAAAGATGCTGGTAGGGGTGAAAGTCGGAGGGCCACACTCTGCTGATCAAGAGAGGAAGCCATGGGGTCTACTGAAATAGCAGACAACTGTGGATGGAGCAGTGGTGGTTAGGGAGTAAACTGATTGGGTTAGAGAGAACAGTACAAACATCCATCACTCAGGGGCATCTGGTTGGTTGAAATATAATGCTTGAACTGGAAATAAGGGCTGGTTCTAACCTCGGGATTCTGTGTTGTTAAATAAAAATTATAGGAGGCCATTGTTTTGGACAAAATTCCTGCACAAAGGCCAGACTAAAAAGTTCCATGTCACTTAGGCTGTGGTCTGACCTTCAGAGAAGTCAGAAGAAAGATAATAGCCAATTTCCTGAACAGGCCAGTTTAAGTCTTCCATAGGCATGACAATAAAGTTCTAAATAAATAAAGTTTTAATCCTTACACAAAAGAGATAGCCTTAAGTAATGTGATGTTATTTTTCTATTCTTTCTGTCCCCATCTTACAAGGAAAGTAACTTTGAAATGACCAATTCACTTTTTGTTCTTTGTTTCTGCTTTCTGCAGCCTTTTTCTGTCTATAAAACCAACCTCCTCTGCTCGGCTCATTGGAATACTTATTCTAGTTTATGGAATAACGTGTTGCCTGATTCTAGAATCTCAATAAAACCAATGGAGATCTTCAACTAAATTTGTTGTAATTTTATTCTTTGCAGTGTATATGATTGACCGTGCGTAGGACTGTGTATAGGATTGCTTTTTTACTATATGACCCTCACTTTACCTTAAAGGGGTAAGTGTTAGGGCCATGTGAGAAACGGTAGGGCTGGCTGGTTAGCTCTCTTGGTTAACACCAAGGTCAAGGGTTGGGATCCTTGTACCCCTCATACTGGCCAGCCACGAAAACAAAACAAACAAACAAAAAGAAATAGCAGATACAGTTTTCTGATTGTCTCTTGGAAATAGTGGATAGTGGTCATTCGACTTCACAAATTCAAGAGCAGCAAAGAAAAGGAGGCCTGAAAGGCCCGAATGTTGACAATGATTTGATTGTCTCCTAGGAAGATTAGCCTGGAACAGCACTGCCTAAATTTGCCACAGAAGAGTCATCATTATGTGGGGCCCACCCATTGTTTATCGAATCTTCATGGGATGGGTTCCAGACACCCTTTTAAGCAAGTGCCCGAGATGATTTTTTTTTTACAAAGCTTTATGTTCTTTTTTTTATTTAATATAGAAATGTATTACGATGAGTTCTTGAAAATAAAAATGTTCTTCATTATCTGATTTAGAAAATTCAAAACTGTCATAACAGAGGAGATGCAGAAAAGAAATAAAGTAAGGGAAAAAACTTAGATCATAATAAGAAATAAGTTTTGTTCTTGCTTTCAATCTCCCATAACAAAGTATGTCAAAGAAAATGAATGATAGGTACATATTTAACAAGTTATACAATATATATAAAGATTATTATACCCTAAAAGAATTATGTAAAGTTAATGTTTGATTAAAATATTTACATCGATGGCGCTTTGTAGACTGCTTAATAGTGGTGGTTTTTTTTTTCTTTTTTGATTCTTTAAAAAGATCAACAAAATTTGCAAACCTTTGTCTAGAGTGACCAACAATAAAAGAGAAGACAGATTACTAAAGTCAGAAATAAAGCAGAGGTGTGGTAGAGCAGTTGCTTCTTCTATTATGCTGGAGTGGGCTTTGAGGAGAGAGACTTCCTCTTCTTTTTTCGGTCTCCACTGGTGAAACTACTTGTGTCACTGCAGTCAAGTGTCTGGCAGGCCACCTACGCTGTAGCTGTGGCTATTGCTGTAGCATTGAGCCACATTTGTGGCAGCCATGACAGTGGCTGTCATGAGCCATCTGTGAGGAAATGGTGTTTTCTTGCCTGTTTCTGGGTGAAAGGGGCTGCCCTTGGCTTCTGCCTAAGAATCCTGGGTGTGTTGTTTCTTGCCTACACACGGGCAGAGGAGGCTGCCCTTGGCTTCTCCCAAGATAATTCTAATATGGAGAAAAATTTGGAAACTTTTAGCCTAAGGTAATGATTCTTCACCTTTTTTTCTGTATAGTTGAGGTGAATTACATCCTTCCTAAAGAAATATTAGCTGCAATTTTCATCAGGGACCATGCCATCTTAGAAGGGACTATCAGAATTACAAGGCTCTCTGGGGCT
The DNA here is from genome assembly GCF_027409185.1 of Cynocephalus volans. Lineage (NCBI taxonomy): Eukaryota > Metazoa > Chordata > Mammalia > Dermoptera > Cynocephalidae > Cynocephalus > Cynocephalus volans. Next base: position 94,086,441 of record NC_084468.1, on the reverse strand, counting down.
GGGTGAGAGGGAGGAGCAAGAAGGAAAGGGAGAATATTGCTTACCCAGAGAGACTCAGACTCTTTGTCAATAAGGAAGTTCATCCCCCACCATCCCACTCCCAGTCCCCTTCCCTGTTTCACAATCATTGATATAGACTCTGGTCTACAGGAATAGACTTCACTAACCAACTTTAATCTTGATGGTTAATTTTAGGTCTCAACTTGACTGTATTAAGGGGTACTCAGATAGCTGGTAAAGCATCTGAGAGCTAGGTTATCCTTCATCTTCTGCCCTTGGACATCAGAACTCCAGGTTCTCTGGTGTTTGTTTGGACTCTGGGATTTGCACCAGCAGCCTCCTGGTTCCCAGGCCTTTGCTTGGGATTGAAAGTTAAACCTTAAAACAAAAAGTTACACCTTTTGTTCCCCTGGTTCCCATTCCTTTGCACTTGAACTGAGCCACACTACCAGCTTCCCTGGTTCTCCAGTCTGCAGGTGGCATATCGTGGGACTTCTCAGCCTCCACAGCTGCATGAGCCAATCCCCTTATAAATCCCCTTTCATATGTCTATATATACCCTATTGGTTCTGTTTCTCTGGAGAACCATAACTAATACTGTTATATTCTGGTTTTTGGAGTGTTCTGTAACTATAATTTTTTTTTTGCTTTTATTTGATTATTTTTTCATTGTACATATTCAAAGGGTGCAGTTTGTTGTTTCAATACATGCATATATTGTATAATTACCTAGTCAGAGTAATTAGCATATCTATCATCTAAACATTTATCATTTCTTTGTGGTTATAACATTCAAGATCCTCTTTTCTGGTTATCATGAGATATACAACACAATATTATATGACTATAATTCTTGTGAGTCAGTCTAAAGAAGACCCATCACCTTGGAATTCTAGCAGAGTTGATTTTCAAGTCTACCAAACTAAAGACCAGTCTTCACAAACTGGTGCCCACACCAGGAGAGTGACTCCCTGTAGGAGTCACTTTGGCAGCCTTCTAGCCTCCAGCCACACTCACTGCTTCATTGGCTGCCTCTCCAATTGCTTGCTCTGGCTCTGTTCCAGTTAGAAGTGCACACACATTCTCCTCCACACAGTTTATTAGGCACTGTATATGATTATATCACCGTACTCTAACTTGCCCTTGTTAAAAGGACTTGAATTGCAAATTAAAAGACACTTCTTCCCCTAATTTAAAATGTAGAAGAGGATGGTCTTGCTGGAGGATATGCTAACCTTACACAGACCTGACTTTTCAGCTGTTGGCTCAAACTGAAATGTCTAACAAGAAAGGTACAAAGTCTGCTTGTTTATCCCAGACTTTTCTATAATGAAGGGAAGTAATATTTGTACAGTATTGTGCTTTCTATGTGAAAGTATCCAGTCAATGACCTCAGACATGTGATAAATACTGTATCAGTCATCTTTACAACTTCCTAGTAAATATGGTCAGAGATAAAGAGATACAAAGGATGAGTAATAATAGATTAAAATCTTTGCCTTCTCAGCCTTTTCAACTCTCCTAATCTGTGTTTCCAGAGAGTGTCCATTAAAGTATATATTATATATATAATCTATAAATTCAACATGAAATAACACCTTGCATTTATACTAATGCTGTTACTGAAAAGAATCCAGAGCTTATGGATTTCATATGCCATTAACTTATTTATTATATCTTCACAGCATCCTCTTAAATTAAGCTTCCATGTTGCCTTAGTCTGCATTTACTATTTTAATATCAAATGCTTAAAGATTCAGAAGAAAATAATTACCTATCATTATTTTTAAAAAAACACTTCCTATTTCCTTTCTGCTTGTAAAATTCAATGTTTTCTATTTAATTTCATGACATCATACCCTGCCCCCTTAGACACACCCAACCTGGTAGTCTTCCTTCTCTCCTGCCCTTGCCTTTTCCTGCTTGTTCTCTAGAACAAATAATCTTGTCCTTTTAACCCCCTCTTCATCTGGTCTGGTTGCATTCATTATATTTACTTTACTTCTGTTTAAATATGAAGGAGAGAATTTGCCTTGGTTTTATGGTGTATGTTCTAGGTTTCTACATATTTATTGCTATTCAATAAATACATTTGATTAATTGTATTTTTCACCCATTTTGAGTCCATCTATCCCATAAACATTTACAAAGTACCTGCTATATGCTGACTTTTATAAGAGAAAGGTGTATATATATTGATGGTTTCAAAGTGTTCTCAATAGAGTTGGAAAAATAAGATAAATACATTAGAATGACATTTATTACAATGTGATCATATTTTACCTGGAAGTAAATTAAAACTTCCAGGTAAAACTTACTTGTTTCAGATTTATTTTCAAATGTTTTCAACCAAACTCTTGGGCGACATGCCAATCTGCTTAGAACTGGCTTTAACTGTCTCTGGCAGTGCCAACAGGCTAGCCTCTGGCTTCCCACTGCCCCTCCTACATGCTAGGTAATTTAAGTTGTAGATAACTACATAAATAGAAAAAGTTAAGAGAAAAACCTAGAATAATAGAAATTATATTCATTGAATGTGGAACCATAGGCCTATAACTTTGTTTGTACTCGTATAGTCAGGATCTTGGCAGGGAAAAGATGGCATGCTAAAAAGAGTTTAATGAAGGGACTGTTTATAAAGGGTAAAGTCAGAGAGGCCAGTATAAAGATACAAGAAACGAAGAACCCAGGACACTGGAAGGTCATTAGAACATCTAGGCCTGAAGGGGCAAGTGAAGGAAAAATGTTTCCAGAGCTGATGAGAGTTGTAATTGTGGAAAAGGGGTTGCTGGACAAGAGCTGTGGCCTTCGGTGGAGGAATGTAGCTGCTCAGAACTACAGTGAAAGAGGGAGAGAGTGAGAACACAGCTGTCCTGATCCCTCTCTCCTCCTACCCTCAGATTTCCTCCTGGGACCTCCTACTGACTGACCCTGACCAGAAGTGGAAGGGTGAGGAAACCCAGGAGATGCAGTCAGTAAAGTTTCACTGTCCAGGGGTACAAGACAGGGCTGAGAAGGGTGGAGAATGGATCTATGGAGGCAAATGTTGCATAACCAGCACAACTCCCTGTGGAGCTCTGGGAGTCCATGATAGGTGGGTTTATGATAAGACATTTCCAAGGCAGTGAACTCTAGCATCCCCAGCCCAGGTGGGGACTGGGGTAGTAGCACAAATGGAGGAGACTATAACCTCAGTATTTAGCTTAGCCAATCACTCTCCCAAGCCCCCTCCCACCACACCAACTGCTATATAGCTTAAATATATAGTTGTACGCCATGTTAACATTGTATCCCCTCTTATTTTGGTGGGCAAATGCTCTGTTGTCAGGCCAAACCTTACCTTTATTGTAAGGGCTAACTAGGAGAAAAAGAAGCTAACATGAAGATACAGTGAGCAGTTATGCAGGTTTTCCCTAGACAATCCCAAGTTAAAACACACATGTGCATGCACATGTGACAAAATCCATCCTGATATTTGTAATGCAAAAATCTCCTGGATGACCTCTCAGAAATATGCAGATAATCCATGTTCAGAATCTTAATTACTTAGAATTAATTTGTGAGGCTGTTCTGGGAGTACAATAATATACAGAGTAATTCTTTTTTGGTGGGAGGCTGGCCAGTACTGGGAACCGAACTCTTGACCTTGGTGTTACAAGGCTGTGCTCTAACCAACTGAACTAAGTGGCCAGCTCCAAATTAATTCTTGAGCATCATGACTTACCAATTCCTCAGCCGATGGGGCCCTTTACCTTTTAGTCATGACCATCTCTGGACACGTAATCTGACAATGGATTCCCAGGTATTGCCTGTTGATTGCAGAGTTCTCCTACACAACTGGGTTTTAATCAGGGAGACCATTCTTATCCCCACCTATTTCCTGGCCTCCCATTTCACATTATCTTGACCAAACTGTGGCCATTTGAACTAAAGAATCTTCATGATCAATAAACTCTGCTATAGAGCAGATGAGGACAGAGAAGCACATGTTGTGCTTATCAATGAGATCCCAGGTGTCCTTTACCAGAGTAGTTCAGTGGCACAGACCTTCCCATCTGCTATGCCAAGACAGGCAGATGAGCCATGAGCAACTATGGATGAGCTGTAGATAAGTCCCTTTAGTTCCTGACATGGCCAATGTATTGCTAGGGCAATTGTCAGAATCCTGCCAATGTAGCCAGTTGTATCACTAGGGGTAGGGCCCACAGACCCTTCAAACCCATTGTACAGACTGAGTCACAGACTCCCATGCCCAGCTGGGGCACCAGACCCCTCACAAGCAGGTCCATGCTAGGTAACTGGGAAAGATCCTGGGAGCTGTTGGCAGATGACATGAGCTTAGTCCTCAGCATCCTCAGCTTCCACAGCAGCAGCTTACAGCAGCCTTTAGCAGACCAGGCAGTAGCAACGTCCCTGTGGCCATCCCAGGGAGTGGGGGGCACCATGGGTCAGAGCCATTTGTCCTTTATACTCAAGTCCAATAACCCAGGACACCTGGGTGTGAGTCAGACAACCCAGGAACACCTGGGTGCACACACAAGTCCACAGACAATAGCCAAAGAACACCTGGGCACACGTGCATATTTACATCAAATGCTCAGCAAGATTCTGAACATCTGAGGGTCCCTGACCATTTTCCCTCAGTTTTCCTATAGCCAGGAAGGGCAAAGATGACCTTGCTTATCTTTCTCAGGATGGCAAATAAGTACAATAATTTTATTTGGGTGCCATGACATGGGAGAGAAGGAAAGCACTGCTGTGGAGTGAAAGTGGTGGAAGTCAAATTACAACTATGGAGGGCAAAATGGAGAAGTAGAGTGGAATCTTTAAGTATAGGGAATTCTTTTAAGACATGTCAGTGAAAGGAGAGAGAGGGGCTGGGCTGATTCTAAGCAGATTCAGCAAGCAGATGCTTGAGCACATTTGCAGAGTGGAGAAGACAAAAAAGGTATATAAAGTTGAAATGGAGAGAAAGAGCACTGAGGGAATTCACTACAGTGACTGCTAATTTCTTTAAGTAAGAGGTTGAGTTATCAGCTGAGAGTAGAGAGGCAGGTTCTTGATAGGGGTTTAAGAGAGAAAGAGAAAGATTTGAACTATCTACTGTCAGAAATTAGAAAGGAAGCTGACAAATGATACATAAAAATTTACCAGTGTTGAAAGCCAAGCTAAGAATGGAGCTCATACATTTGTAATGAAGCTAACCAACAGTTACATCTTTAACACAGCTGTGCCAGGACACATGGGTGCTTGGTTTGATGGTTTTATCTAAAACCAGGACCTGGAAGAGCAACTGTAGTAGAAAGACAAGGGAATTGAGGCAGCTGAAAAATAAGAGGAGGAAAAGAATTTGAACTTGTTGGATTATGAGTGCTGCCTTATCTGTCTTGTTCATTACTGTATCTCCAGTACCTGGAACAGTGGTCCTTAACTTTACCTGTAGGCTAGAATCACCTGGAGAGCTTTAAAAATTCCTGATGCCTAAACTGTACCATGAACCAATTAAATTAGAGAACACTTCTTCATCAGATATTGCTTGAGGCTTGTGCCCAGGCACAGTGTTTTGTTTTGTTTTGTTTTAAGCTCTCTGAATGATTCCAGTGTACAACCGTTGAGAAAGTGAAGGAAAATGGTCAGGGCCGCTCAGATGTTCAGAATCCTGCTGAGCATTTGATGTAAATAGGCACGTGCACCCAGGTGTTCCTTGGTTATTGTCTAAGGTAATTGTGTCTGTGCACCCAGGTGTCCTGGGTTATGACTTAAGCATAAAGGATGAGTGGCTCTAATCCATGGTGACCCCTGCCTCTGGGATGCCCCTGGGATGCATGAGGGGGGGGCACGGGGAGGCTACCACTGCTGCTGCTACTGCTGAGGACTGAGCTCATGTCATCTGCCAATGGCTCCCAGGATCTTTCCCAATTCCCTAGCATGGACCTATGTGTGAGGGGTCTGGTGAACCAGCCTGGCATATGAGGGGTCTGGTGACCCAGTCTGTACAATGGGTTTGAAGGGTCTGTGGGACCTAACCCCTAGCCTGGAAGATACAAGTGGAAACTTAATATAACTGAAATAATGAAACATTTTGGCTTTAGCATAGCTATTGCCTCACCCGGATAACTGGTGTAGTCATGTAGCTTTGCAACAACCAAGGCTGAGAACAACTGTTCTAGAACAATGTCTAGCATAAAGTAGAAATCTAATAAATTGAATTTAGTGAATGAGAGAATGAAATTCAGGTTATACTAGAAAGGCTCTGAAGCTAGGAAAGGCTGAGATTGGGTAAAGGGGTAAAGACTGAAGTCCCCAAGAACTTGAAGTGTAGGTTTGAGGACATTGTTATCAGAGAGATCTATACGTTTATTTTTGTGGAGTGGGCACAGTTCCAAGTGATGATATATGATTTACTCTAGTTCTGGCCAAGGGGCCTTTTCACGTGAGTGCCCTGGGGGCTGAAGCTTGTTGTAGTAGTGGCAGTCAAAGATCCAAAGTTAAGAGGCTGGAAGGTTTGTGAAGTTAGTTGTTAAAGTTGCACAGGGGACGGCCCGAGGGAAGGAGGGGAAGAAGACTTGTTCATGGCTCTCAGATTGGACATTGATCTCAGCTGAACCATTCTGACTTTTCACTTCCTTCTGTTATCTTTATGACCCTAAAGCCATATTTTTCTGGCAAATTTCTCTTGCCCTGTTGTAGGGAAAGTGACAGTAAATGGTCAGGATCCCTCAGGGGTTCCGAATCTTGTGGAGCATTTGATGTAAATAACTGTGCATGTGTGCCCAGGTGTTTCTGGGTTGTCTGACTTGCACCCAGGTGTTTCTGGGTTATTGGACTTAAGTATAAAGGACACACAGCTCTGACCCACAGTTCCCCCACCCCTGGGGCATCCCTGTGGTGGGGTGTCACAGGGAGGCCGCCACTGCTGCTGGAGACTGTTGCTGCCAGTGCCCCCAGGGATTCCCCCAGGAGGCCACCACCACTGCTGCTGCTGGATCCGCTGGAGGAAGCTGAGGAAGCTGAGGTCTGAGGTCCTGTTGGAATGAAGCTGTCAACTCTGCCGATGGCTCCCGGGGTCTTTTCCAATTATGTAGTTTGTGACTTGTGAGGGGTCTGTGACCCAGCCTGGCACATGAGGGGTCTGTGACCCTGTCTGAATGATTGGTTTGAAGGGTCTGAGCCCTAGCCTGACACCTGTGAGTCTGAGATTACCTTTGCTTCCCTGGCACTGGGTCCTACTTAAACTCAGAAACACACACTGTTGGGAAAATATAGAAAAACGGTCAGGGCCCCTTAGCTGTTCACAATCTTGCTGAGCATTTGATGTAAATATGCACATGTGCCCAGGTGTTCCTTGTTACTGTCTGATGTAGATGCACGCGGGCACCCCAGGTGTTCTGCGTTATGGACTTAAGTATAAAGGACTAACAGCTCTGATACGTGGGGTTTCTTGGGATGCTCCAGGAAGCAATTAGGGTGGCTGCTCTCAGTTCTGCATAAAGCCTATTAATTTTTTATCAATGGCTCCCAGGACCTTTTCCTATTACCTAGCTTGTAGCCCTGCATGTGGAGGGTTTGTGACCCAGTCTGCGCAACGGGCTTGAGAGGTCTGTGAGCCCTAGCCCTAACTTTACACAGACTAAAGTCTTATTGTGAATTAGTTTATTCATTTTCCTGCTTTCAAGAGAGTATCAGTCTAAACCAGTGAAGGCCTGGAATGTTAAGGGCAGTGAATAGTAAAGTGAGAAATGCTGTCAAGTTCACTTCTTTTACTCAAAATTTTGTTTGACACTAGTCTGCTCACATCTTCTACTGGGCAAAAATAAAAACAAAAACAAACCGTGAAACTCTGTCCTCTCAATCCCATAATGGTTTAAGAGAAAAACAGTTGAGGTCACTAAACTTTAAAATGTCATTTCTTTATTTGCATAAAATATTTATTGCTCATTTATCTGATCACAAACCATCACCTCTCTATGGATTACGTTGTGCTCTGATGGTGAATTAGGGAATTAGAATGGGCTGGGCTCCCCTGAGAGCTAATTTACACTCTTCCTACTCCCCAACACCAAGTCATTTTCAAGGAATTATTTTATTTTATTTTATTTATTTATTTTTGACTGGTAAGGGGATCGCAACCCTTGGCACGGTGTGGTCTGCACCACACTCGGCCAGTGAGCCAACTGGCCCATCCTTATATAGGATCCAACCCTGCGGCCTCGGTGCTACCAGCGCCGCACTCTCCCGAGTGAGCCACGGGGCCGGCCCCAAGGAATTATTTTAAAATAGTTGGATAGTGTAGAGCCAGCTGAAGATGTTTGTAACTCATTTTATTTTATGAAGAAGCACTTGTACTCCTCCTCCCAGCAAAGTAAACATTAGCCTTCTAGATAGAAAACTGCAGTGCGAATCACACCGGTGGTGTGCTGGTTGCATGACAGGTCAGGGGCAGCTCCAGGGGGCAGCTGTAAAGCCAGTGGCACAAGCCTTGAGCAATATCTGGTGAAGAAGTGTTCTCTTTGTGGGAAGCAATAATCCCAACCCTGCAAACACTGGTGAACTCTCCTCCAGCACTGCTGCTGTGGCATCATGTTTTGGGAAGTCTCAGGAGGACAAATAATACTCCTCCCTGCAGTAGGTGAGAGGAGGTGAACCAAAGAAACGATTTAAAAAAAGAAAGAAAAGAATGGTCACAGTGCACTCTATAGGAAGAAGGAAGACATTTCAAACTGAGTATGTGAAGTGCTCACCAAAGCAGCACGACTGAGGAAGGATACCAGGACTCTCCATCCCATGTCACTACCCTGTCCCAAGCTGCCACCTTCCATCCCTCACTTAGGACAAGCAGCAGCTTCCTGGGGTACTCCTGCCCTAGTCTCGGCCCCCTTTATTCTACTCCACATTCTACAGCCATCAGGCTGTTTCTAAAATGCCATTCTGATTTTACCACTCTCGTGATTAAGCCATCACACAGCTTCCCCTTTCTCCGGTTTCCCAGGAAAAGGCACAACTCTGAGTTATAGCTGAAAAGGTCTGCTACGGCTTGATTTCTGCCTATTACTCCAGTTTTTCTTTTGCTGCTCTCAGCTTTCGCTCTCACCTTGTTAAATTCTTTGTTTAAAATGGTGAAGCTCTCTGGCCTTTTCTGTAAACTCTCTTCCCGTTCTCCTTTATCTAGCTAACCCCTCATTTATCGGGGTGTGTTACCAGGCAGAAGTCCAGCTGCCTGCCCCCTTTCAAAAGCAAACCACTCAAAAGTCAAATATTTGTAAAAATGGAAGTCAGCTTTTATTCAGGAATACTGGTGACCTGAGGAGAGACGTTAGGCTAACCCATCTCTCTGATAAACCTGAAGGAAAATGGCCAGAATAAAGCCATCTCCAAGACTCAGGTTTACTGAGGGGTTTTTAAAGAGGGGGATGAGGGAGTGGAACAGGGGAAATGAAAAGTAGGATGGAGGGGACAGGAACTGCAGGGGCTTGTGCAAGGACCCAGGGGCAAGCTCTTGCCAAGGCTCTGTCTGGTTTCTGCTCCCATCCTTAGTGTTATCTCAAGGTCCTGCCGGACGGGTGGAATCAGCACAGCTTTATTAATTTCTTCCTTGGTTTCCCAGGGTCTGGGTAGTACGTGCAAGTCTGCAGCTCCAGGCTGAATGGAAAACAACTTTACAATCATCTAAATAATGTCATCTTGCCCTGTAACCAAGGTTCAAAATATTCAAAATATCAAGTAACCATGGGAAAAGAGGGAGCTCAGAGAAATGCATGCCAAGAAAAAAACAAAACAAAAAACAACTGTGTCCTTTTAAAATTCTTTAAAAAAAATAATAAAATCTTTTAGAGCCCATGTAGTTTTAGGTCCCAACATGGCTTTAGTCCTGGTCACTCCAGCAGACTCAATTTACATATCCTGGCAGGTGCTCCTATAGCATCTTGAACTTCTCCTATCATAAGTTATTACATTCCTTAGGCTTTTTACATTTCTGCTTTTCTTGCTGGACAATGGTAGTACTCACTGAGTGTTTAATATTCATCATACCTTATATTAAGCATCATGTGATTCTCACAACAATACTGTAAGGGAGACACTTGATTACAAATAATTAAGCCAAGGTTTATGTTAAGTTATTTACCTAAGTCATTGTAGGGAAAATATAGGAAAAATGGTCAGGGCCCCTCAGATGTTCAGAATCTTGCTGAGCATTTGATGCAAATATGCACATGTGCCCATGTATTCCTTGGTTGTCTAATGTAATTGCACATGTGTGCCCAGGTGTCCTGGGTTATTGGACTTAAGTAAAAAGTACAAATGGGCTCTGATCCATGGTGTCCCCTGCCCCTGGGATGCCCCTGGTGGGGGGGGTGCACAAGGAGGCTGCCAACACTGCATCTGCTGGATCTGCTGTAATCTGCTGCCGCTGCTGCCGAGGAAGCTGAGGACTGAGCTCATGTCATTTGCCAATGGCTCCCAGGATCTTTTCCCAATTACCTAGCATGGACCTGTGTGTGAGGGGTCTGGTGACCCAGTCTGTACAATGGGTTTGAAGGCTTTGTGGGTCCTAACCCTAGCCTGGACAATACAAATGGAAAACTTTGTGTAACTAAAATAATGAAACATTTTGGCTTTAGTTATGAATTGCCTAGCGATACAATTGGCATAGTCACTTAGCTATACAATTGGCTATATTGGCAGATTCAGACAATGGCCCTAAACTGACAGTCATACAGCTAGTAAGCTTCATAAGGGCAGGATGGTGTCAGTCTTGCCTATTATTTGATTCATAGCACCAAGTGCATAGCTTGCTTTTGGATGTAGCTAGCACTTACATTGCACTTAGAATTTCACTCAGAATGCACTTATATTGCACTTAGAATGTGCTGGGCATATCTCAATAGGATGGGGAGACTGACGGATGATCACAGAGCTAAGAAGTAGGCAGGCTTGGATTAAGCAGTTGGCTTCAAAGACCGTGATCTTACTGTTCTTACACTACAGTGTGCTAACTTTGCATGAGCAGGAATGCTCAGAATTGCATGAATATTAAAACAACAACAACAACAACAACAAAAAACAAATGAAATAGTCAACAAAGCAAAGCAGACTGAGAGACCACCATTTAATAAGGCAACTCTTCAGTACTTGTGACTGCCTACCGTGAAGTCTTCCACTGTACCAACGGGAGGATGGATGCATAGCTATGGCCAAATAAAAATAAGTCTAAAAGAAAAAATCTTTTTTTATCCTGGAGCATTGGATCTTCACTGAGTAGTAATCAGTGATATAAAAATATTCAGCTAAAACATTTCCCTCATTCTTTTGGCACAGAAGTGACATCCTTAAATGACATCCTCTGAAGAAAATGGGGAGAGAAATCCAATGGGATTAAGGTGAAAAGTTGAAGTCAACCAACTATACTGAAAGAGGACTGCTGTGGTCTGGGAAAAAAAGAATGGAAAAATCCTTCCAGTTCCTAACAAAGCAAAAAAGTTTAGTTTGGCCTTGTCAAGTACAAATAAAACTTGGGTGGCAGAGAGAAAAAAGCAAAGGAATGCTTTCATAGTTGTGTTTTACTCCCTTCCCAAGAAGGAAAATGTTATTCTCTGCTTCTTCTGATTTCTGTATTGTTTTGGTCATTTCTATCCCCCAAAGAATTGTTCTAGAAGATCATCTCAACATTTTTTTCTTTTTTGTAAAGTGGAGGAAATTTGAGTAATGATCAGAAAAATAATTTACTTTTTGGGGATGATGCCTTGGAAGATATGAAGGCAAGGGGATCGCTAAGTCAGTGAGGTTCTCTCCCCCAATCTTACAGTAGCTGTTGTAGCTCCAGTGAAGGAAACCCCAGTAATTGTCACAAATTTGATGCCAGAATCTTATTTGACTTGGATGCTGTCTTTTTTTTAGGCATTGCACTATCCCATGACTTGACATATCTAGGATTACATCATGCAGAATAGCACTAGTTGGTGATCTCAGCTTCTTAGTCAAATATGTTTAGCCCAATGGACTCCATTTGCATCCTGTCTGACTAATTGGTAAGCGTCATTCTCAAATACTTTTATGTGAAAGAAAAACGTCCATGTTGTTTAATTACATATTATTTTGGTTTTTAAAAACTTGCAACCAAACCTAAACCTAACTAATATAGTAAGAAATGTTGTTTTTATTTTGAATGCAATAATAAACCAATAAAGGATTTGAAAAAATTTATTGAGATGAAATTCACAAAACATAAATTTAACCATTTAAAAGGAAACTACTCAGTGGCATTTAGTAACTTCATTATGTTGTGCAACCACCACCTTTATCTAATTCCAAAACATTTCCATCACTCCAATTAAACCCTTACTCATTAAGAAGTTTTTCTTTATTTCCCATTGAGGTGTTTTAAGCAAGGGAATGACGTGATTTGATTTATAGTTCCAAAAGATCACTAAATGGAGAATGGATTGGATTGGGGTTAGAATGGAAGCTGGAGGATAAATTAGGAGGCAGTCAGGACAGATCAGGCGGGAGACAATGGTTGTCGAATATAGGTGATGGCTGTGGAGATGGGAGGTATTCAGAGAACAGGGACAGGATTTATTGACGGATTTGGTGAGAAGGAGATGATAGAAGAAAAGGAACGCAGCTTGACTCATAGGTGTCTGGCTTTAGCTTCTGGGCAGAGTCAATTATTAGATAGGGAAGACTGTGGTGAAGAATAGATTTAGAGGAGAACATTTAAAAATTCAATTTTGTACATGTTAAGTTTGAAATTTCTGCACCGGGCTTCTGCCTGGTCTCCTACTTGTTTTACCCATATTCCATTACAGTATCTATTCACTGCACAGCAGTAAAAGGAATCTTTCACGTTTTATTTCAAAACCATTCAATGACTCCCTATCTAACTCTGAGTAAAAGCCAAAGTCATTTCAATGGCAGATTATCCTTCCATCTTCCTCCCACCTCCGACCCATTCTCCATTACCTCACTTCTACACCCCTCCCTGCTCATTCTGTTCCACTGGCCTCCCTGCTGTTCTTTGATCATGCCAGGTACACTCCTACCTCAGGACCTTCATGGTGTCGCTTCCTTTCACCTGGAATGATTTTCCTAAAGATATCTTAGATATCTTCTTGACCTCATCTCCTTCAAGACATTGACCAAATTTTAGCATCTCAGTGAGGTCTATGCTGATCACCCCTTTAAAAATCCTAACTGTTTTTCCATCCCCAGCATTCTTTTTCTTTCTTTGTAGCACTACTATGTCATTACCTTTTGTTATACTATAACTCTTTTATAAGGTCTCTTGTTAACCTTTGTCTCCTTTCACTGGAAAGCTTCACAGGGAAAGATTTAACATTAATATATCCCAAGAACCCAGAATAGTTGTGACACATAGTAGGTGCCCAGTAAATATTGGTTGAATAACTAAAGAGAATTATTTGATGTCTGCCTTGGATTGAATGTCCCCCCAAAACTTAATTCCCACTGTAAATGTTGAGGATGGGAAATCCTATTATGGTAATTGAAAGGTAGGGCCTTGAAGAGGTGATTAGATGGTAGGACCATGCTGTAGTGAATGGATTAATAATGGTGGTCAGGAGCATGGTTCTCAGGGCTTTAAAAGGAGAGCACGTGAGAGTCTCTCTCTCTCTCTGCTTTGCCATTTTCTGCCATGTGAGACCCCTGCATTGCTGTAAAGCCACTTCCAAAGAAGACTCTCACCAGATATGTTTCCTGGACTTTGGACTTCCCAGCCTCTGAAACTGTAAGCAATAAATTTACTTTTCTCTATAAAATATCCAGTTCCACATATTTTGTTATAAGCAACAGAAATGGACTAATGCGGTTTCTAACAGGAGATGTCAAATAGGTTGGATAGATGAGTCTGGAGCTAAGAGAAGAGGTGAGGTCTGGAGATATTAATCTGGAGGTGGATAAATCCATGAGAATGGATGAAATTACCCAGGGAAAACACATGAATAATGAAGGGAAGTTCCTGTATTAAGACCTGGAAAACTCCAGCATTTCAAGGTCAGGTGGAGGTGGACAAGCCAATAAAGAAGGCAAATAATTAGAACCAGTAATGTAGTGAAAAAAACAGTAGATTCCTGGAGAGGAGTGTTGTGTGAAGGGGAATGGTCGATGGTGTCTTCTGCAACTGTGCATGTGGGTAAGATAAGGCTAGAGAAGCCCACATTACATTAGCAACAATGGAGATCTTTGCTGACCTTGGTAAGGATTTCTGTGGTGATGAAAATAAAGGTGGGGTTTGCCAAAATGGCTTGAGGATAAACTGGAGGGTTGAACCTTAATACAAGGGTACTTAAAAAAGTTCATGGAAAAATAGAATTAAAAGATAAATTCTTTCATGAACTTTTGAACATACCCTCGTACATCCCCATCAAATAAGAAAAGAGGAATAACAAAAGATGATAATCCACAAGATCAAACAAATGGGAAAGGAGACAACTGCAGGTAAACAATGTCAATACATTTTTGGAAGATGGGAAGTATATAGGAGAAGTAGAAACTGACTTGACTTAGCAGAGCAGGGGGATATATATCTGCGTACCTGGGGGCACTAGCAGGGGTGAGAAATTTTGATCAGGAACAAGTCAGTTTGCCATGTACAACCCTTTGAATGTTCTGCACTTGGATTCACCAGGTAGTGAGGGAGGTGAGGTGCCTGGGTGAAAACAGGGATGCTGATTGAAAGTTTTTATAAAATGATTGAGCTCACCAGTCCCCTTACATGACCTAGCCAGAGGACTCTATCCCCATGTGACCCTAGCCTGCCCAAGAAGTTTTATTCTCTGGAGAAATTGGATTAAAGAAACTCTTGAAATTAAGACACCAGGACCAGCAAAAGGACAAGACATAGAGTACTAAATATGGGCACTAAGTGAAAATTTTCATGCTAAATTATACTTTGTGGACTCCCTTCCCCTGCGTACTCCCAGAATCCTGGTAAAAGCCTAGATAATAGATTGTAGAATTCTTGTTTCTCTCTCTCTCTTTTTTTTTTTTTTTGGTGGCTGGCCCATTCAGGGATGTGATCCTGCGAACTTCAAGTTACCAGCAAGTTAGCTAGTGGAGATTGGAAGATTCTTATCTGGAGAACCCATACTACCACTGAGAAAAGACTGAAAATATCAGATATTGAAAAGGTACTGTCTTGGTCAGCTCAGACTGCTATAACAAAACATTATAGACTGGATGGCTTAAACCACAGACATTTATTTCTCATAGTTCTGGAGGCTAGCAGTTCAAGATCAAGGTGCTTGAAGATTCCACTCCTGGTGAGGGCCCTCTTCCTGGCTTGTGGACAACCACCTTCTTGCTGCATCCTCACATGTTGGACAGACAGTGTAAGTGAGCTCTGGTTTATCTTCCTCTTCTTATAAAGTTACTAATTCCATCATAGGGGCCCCACCCTCATGACCTCATCTAAACCTAATTATCTCCCAAAGGCCCTACATCCAAATACCATCACATTGGGGATCAGACCTTAAACATGAATTTTGGGTGGTACACAATCATTCAGTTTGCAACTGGAACCCTGTTTGCAGCTGATCAGCACCCCTTCACTCTGAGGATTCACACAGGGATTCCTTTCAGAAAATGAAGTAAGGCAAAGCATTATTGCTTTATTGTGAGATGCAATTCCAGGGTAGAAAAAATGAGGGAAAAGGGCAGTGGGGAAGAATGGGAAGCAAGTAAAGGTAATGAGAACATTTTCCATATTGAAAGGGACATTGAGTATCTAATGTCATCAATAAAAAATGGTATTTCAGAACCAGCAACAGAGATAAGACACCAGAAGATTATTGAGAGAAAAAATAAGTCAAATGAAAAGGATGAGCATTCAAAATGGCATGGATTGCTAAACAACACACAGAATATTAAGTGAAGGTACAGTGATGACTTCAATATTCTGAGTCAGATAATTAGTCAATATGGGTAGAATTGTTTTTCAACACATGAAGACTGAAAAATTTCCCTCCCATGTACATTTTTATTAAAGAAAACTATTGGTGTGTAAAGTCTAGCAATACAAGAGGAAAACATGAGATCCAGCACACAAGGTGTGACAGCCAACCACTCACCCCAATGAATGTTCCTTTCTTTCTGGGACACACTACCACCTTTCCTAGCACCCCTTACTATTAAGTGTGGCCATATGACTGAATATAGCCATTTTAACATGAGTAGATATGAATTGCACCATTTTCAGGTCTGGCCTATAAAAACTTCCCACACATGTTCCTCCACACTCTTTCACTCATGGCTGGCTAGAATGGGGATGGCTTCCCAGCAAACCTGATGGGATGCATTAAAGATGACAGAATGTCCCTGTCAACCTGGTCCCTGGATGACTGCATGGAGGAGGGCTCCCTGCCAACCAGTTCACCCTACCCACCATACAGTTATGTGACTTTCTTAGCTTGGAACTTATACAACATGATACTATAGGCTGGGTGACTTTAATAGCAGACATTTATTTTTCATAGTTCTGGAGGTTGGGGAGTCTAAGATCAGCAGACTCAGTTCCCGGTGAAGCTCTCTTCCTGGCTTGCAGAGGGCTGAGTTCTCACAGTGTCCTCACATGTTGGACAGTGCGGGGGCGCGCCTAGGGTCCTCCCACAGACCCAGAAGGAGAAGGAGCAGACAGGATTACCTCCGGCGTGGGGACCAAGGGATCTCGGGGAAAAGCGAGGCTGCTGCCCGCCAACCCAGCCCTGTGAAAGAGACACTCAGACGCGGTAGGGGTTCTGTCAGGGCAGTTCCACTTTATTGCCATTACACTGCAATTTATATAAGCAAGCAAGTAGGGGCTTTCCAAGAACTAACCAATCAATTAAAGGATCACGCGGGCATGCATTTTTGTACTAACTTGTTGAGGATAGCGATCACGCAGGCTTCACGAGTGCGGAAATACTGGAGGACCAATAAAAACCTATCTTGGGTTACACCTCCCCTACTTCCCGTGGGCGCCATCTTCATCCTACACTCATAGGCACCATGTGGCTCACAGATAATGTTTGCTCCTAAAAATGTGCCCAACATCTCACCCTATTTTCTTTATAAAAAGAAGAATAACCCTGTAATGGGCAGTTGAAGGCGGCTAACCTCTCAACCTCATTGGCTTTTTTGTGACTGTGCCTGTCTTAGGTTGTCCCTCTCTGGGGATCTTACCTGTCATTGGCTAGCCAGCCACTTGTGGAGAGCCAGTGGACCCCCTTAAAGATTACTGTGGATTTTTTGAAGGGCCATATTGGCCCAATGGTTTTGGGGGTTTTTTCTTGGGCCACATTTTCTACCACTTGGGTGGGCATAGTTATGGATCCTAGATTTCGTCGAATGAGAGCCATGATTTTAGTAAAAATTAAAGGACCAAACATTAGCACTAAGAGGAGGATTAAGAGGGGGCCCGCTAAGGCAGATATTAAGGTGGTAAGCCAGGGAGAACTGTTAAACCAAGATTGAAACCAGCCCTCATTGGCCTCTCTTTCTCTCTTACATCTTTCCAAGCCCTCTCTAAGCTTTGTCATAGATTCTTTTACTATTCCAGAATGATCGGCATAAAAGCAACATTCTTCCCTGTGAGCTGCACATAAGCCTCCCTGTTGTAAAAATAGGAGGTCTAATCCCCTTCTATTTTGTAATACAACTTTGGAAAGAGAAGTTAATGATTTTTGCAAATGGGTAATTGATGTTTCAAGCCTATCAAGATCTATGTCTATAGTCTCCTTTAAAGCTTGTGTATGGGTGTAATAAGTATATCCTATTCCAGCAGCCCCCGACCCAGCGCCTACAATCCCCAATAAAGTACTAATGGTAACAGCAGCCCCTAGTGCCCTTTTACTGCAGTGAGGAAAGTTACTTGTCCAATATTGAAACATTTCTTCCCCTTTATGCCATAATATTCGGGGAACAATATCTACCGATACACAAGTTTCATGAGATAAGGATTGATTAAACGCACAAGCAGTAAGCCCTGATTTGGCGCATAACCATCACCCAAGGCTGGGTTTAGCCCAGGTGCTGTTGAGGATAATGGTATTAGAACAAAGGGAGGAGTTGTTTACATCAACACATAATCCTTTCCCCAACATATGTTGTATGGTTAAACTGGGATGGGTTCTGTTGTAATTAACGGCACACTGGGTGCTTTTAGTGGGGAGGATGGTTATGTTACTTAACGCCACAGCCTCAAAATACGGGGGATGAACATCATAACATAACCAACAATCTTCTGTCCAGGTTTGTTGCACTGGTAGGTGATTGGTTCCCCATGTGCCCGAGAGCCAGATGGTCCATAGGATGACCAGGTGACGCATCATGCTGCTGTTGATGGTGTTAAGGACAAAGGCAATCAGGATTGGAGAGAAACTCTCCCACGAGGATTAAGAGGCAGGTTCACCCGGGTTGTCACATAAGTCTCCTGAAAGAGAAGAATTTGCCTCAGGGTTGTTGTCCCTGGGCTGGGTTATTGGTTCAAGATTTGAGGTACAAATTTAAGGTTTTTGGCCGGTATCCATATGGGGCAGGGTTCGTCAAAGGGGAATACACACCCAAATCCCCTTCCCATAGTTAGGAGTGGGTCAGGTCCTCTCCAGTGTCTGGAAATGGGGTCTTTCCATCTAACTTGTACCTCGGGCTTTATGTCTTGATTAGACCAGTGCTTTTGAAAAGGTGTCATTAACTCATTTTTGGAAAAATTTAGAATGTTTAATGTAAATAGTGCTAATCCTAATTGTTGGTGGGGGCTGGTGGTACCCCCTTTTTGTTTTTGTAATTGAGTTTTTAAAGTTTGGTGATAATGCTCTATTATATCTTGTCCCTGTGGATTGTATGGAATACCTGTGGTGTGGCGAATGTGCCAGCTTGAAAGGAACTCCTGAAATGCATGGCTAACAAAACAGGGGCCATTATCAGTTTTAATTTGACTGGGGAGTCCAAGTGTTGCAAAACATTGTAAAAGGTGACTTTGAGCATGTTGAGCCTTTTCCCCTGAAAGAGCGGTAGCCCAGCAGGCGTGAGAATAGGTATCAACAGTCACAAAAACATACTTGAGCTTTCTAAAAGGAGAAAAATGAGTAACATCCATTTGCCATAATACGTTGGGTTTTAATCCCCTAGGGTTAACTCCTGGGGATTGTAAAGGGGGCACCTGTAAGTAAGGAAGGCAAAACTTGCAAGTATGAACAATCTTTTTTAAATCTTTAATAGGGATTTGCGGGAACTGTTTATGTAGGCCCCTCCAATTTATATGAGTTAGGGCCTGGAGATTAGATGCATCTTGTAAAGTTAAAACATGGGAGTTAGAAGAGGCTATTTTGTCTGCTAAAGAGTTTCCTAGTGAAAGTAGACCCGGCAATTTTTGATGGCCTCTAAGATGTTGTATATAGATGGGTTGGGCCCGTTCGAATAACAATGATTAAGCCTGTATCATAAGAGGCGCAATTGGGTTGTTATCTAAATGAATATGGGAATTAAGCAACCCCAGCAGCAAATTAGTGGCATAAAACTGTCAGAAAATAAATTTATGGGTTCTGAGACCTTATTAAGTGCTAAAACTATAGCTAAGAGTTCCTTAAACTGTGCAGATCCTTCACAGGGCTCATAGTACTTTTGAGGGACAATGGTAGATGATGGTTGTTTTCCATGTGGCAAAAAGACAATAACAGCAGCCCCATGTTTACCTCCATCAGTGAACACATTATAGGCATCAGGCATGGGTTTGTGTAGAAATAATTGAGGTGCTCTCCAGTTTAAATGGCCAAAAGAACTGACCCATTTATAAGGCCCATAGTGACAATCAAGGATGCTGGGGAAACCCTCTAGTGCCAAGGCCATTCTAGGATTGTTTCTGTAGATCCATTCTAGGTCACTCAGTTGGTTTGGAACAATTATTTTGTTAAGTTCCCGTGCATAGCATCGGAGTGCTATGTCCCTTCCCTTTTGCGTTAAGTCAGCCATTTGGTCTATATAGGTATAGACTCGAGGGGATCCCCGCAGAGATATATGAATCCATTGTAAGGGGTTTCCCTCTTGAACTAGGACCGCCATGAGGATGGTGGGATTAGGCAGAATCCATAATTGCAAGTCTTTTGAGGGAGAGTATCTAGCAAGCTCAGCCTGGTTGAGAGAATTTTGAACCTCTTGTAAGAGCTGTTTATGTGCAACTGAAAGCGAGATTTTATCATGAGGCAGGCTGTCCCTTAACGGGTTAAAAAGAAGTAACAGCTGGCCTGTTGAAATGGGAATCCAGGGCCTTAGCCGATTAATTTCACCTAAAAGGCATTGTAAATCAACCAAAGAACAAGAATCTGGGATACAAAGTTGAGGTTTTAAAGGACTAACGCCTTGCAAGGTTAAGTAGGTACCTAAAATTTTAAAAGGTGGAATAACTTGGATTTTATCAGCTGCAACATGCAAGTTACCCTTTGTAAGGCACATTTGCAGGACTTTATATGCCTCAGCTAATTGGGGAGTATTTAGGGCTCCTAAGATAATATCATCCATGTAAACGTACATTTCAACATGGGGGAGCCTTTTGACAGGTTGGCGTAATTCATAAACATAGTTTTGGCAAAAGGATGGACTATTGGCCATACCTTGAGGCAAAACCATCCATTCAAAACATTTATCTGGCCCCTTTAAGTTAGTTGAGGGGACCGAAGAGGCAAATTTATCATAATCCTGTGGGGTTAAAGGAATGGAAAAGAAGCAGTCCCTAATATCTATAACCATGAGGCATAAGTTACTAGGTATGGCCGGTACACAAGGCAATTCCCTTATAGGGGTTCCCTGTAGCAACATTCTTTCATTAATTTTTCTAAGATACTGTAACAGTCTCCATTTTCCTGAAGACTTTTTAATGACAAAAATAGGGGTATTCCAGGGGCTAGTGGATGGGCGAATATGTTTTAATTTTAATTGTTCTGTGATAAGTTCCTCAAGTGCTTGCAACTCATTAGCTGGGAGAAGCCACTGCTCCACCCAAATTGGGGGTCCCGGTTTCCAACGGATGGGAGGGACCCAGGGGGGCAGTGGCCTTTAGGATTGGGGGTGCACCTTCCATCTTGTAAGTGGCTTTCCCTCCCCCATATTTTGGAATTCGGGGTCCCCTCTATAATTTGGGCAAGAAGGGAGGTTGAACTGCTGCTGGTACTCCTCCTCATCTAAAATGTCAAAATAAAATTCTTTATAATCAGTGGTGATATAGGCATCTGCTTGTTCCAGAATGTCTTGGCCTAGGAGGTTTGCATTAAGTCCTGCGGCTATAAGAGGTTTGACTTCCCCTCTTGTGCCATCAACATCTTTCCAGGGGAGCCAGCCAACAGTTTCTTTGGACTGAGTATTTCCTCGAACCCCCATTATTTGTGGTCCTGGGACCATCCTCCAGCTATTAGGAGCTTCCTCCTCTCTAAGGACCGTGCGGTCAGCTCCGGTGTCAATTAGGCATCAGAAATTCCCCCCCCCCAATCATTATATCCATTTTGGGTCTTAATCCAGGCACAATAGGCACCGTCCAATTAGCCCTTGCAGATTTTCGGGCTTTGTTAACTCTTGTTAGCTCTGTGGGGGGTCAGTGTGAGTTGCATCCGGGTTTAGGTTGACTCAGAGGGTTTCTAACTTGTTATTGTGGAAAATGGGGTCCCCCTTGGGATGACGGGGCTAGGGGCTGCCCCTTTTCTAATTTAAAGGATTGCCATCCTTATCAAATTTAGATTTACAATCTGCCTTCCAGTGGTAGCCCTTTTTGCATCTTGGGCATGGGGTGGTGGGAGGTTTTTGGCCTTTTGGTTTTGCATGATTTTGGGGACAGCTATTTTTAAAGTGTCCCTGTTCCCCACAGCCAAAGCAATGGCCTGTTTTATTACCAGAGAGGCCATTTCCATGGGAGGTCATGGTATTAAAGGCCTTAGTCATTGCCTCGGTGAGGGCATCGGTTTGGGCTTGGAGGGCAGTAGCAATGGTGCGGGCCTGATGGCCTTGGGTCCCCACATCCCTAGAGGCGATAATCCACCTTTCTATGGAGTGGTCCTTTTGACCCGCGCAGGCCAATTTGTGATCTGATGTCATCCCCTCCCATACCAGCATTTTAACAAACTGGTCTCTTAGGGGTCCTGGGGGGAATTCCTTTGTATGCTTTTTTCTACCCTATCCACGAAGGAAGGGAGGTCCTCATTGTTTCTCTGGGTGATGCCTGATACGGGGGGCTCTGTAGGGCCCTCTGCAAGTTTTTTCCAAGCCGCTAAGCAGATGGCCCTAACCTGGTCTTGATGTGGAGCGGGGATAGCGGCTTGCTGAATTCCTGTGCTGTATTGGTCTGCCGTTCCAGATAGCATCTCAAAGGTTATTGGGATACCTGGGTCAGCGGCCTGATTCCTCTCTGCCTGAGCATGGCATTCTTCTTTTTAAAAAGGCACAAAATTTAATATACTGGAGACCTGAGAGTACTGCCCTACACAGCATTTTCCAATCCTGGGTGGTGCAGGGTTGGTGTGCTAATCCCTGGAGGATGGTTTCCGCCCATGGGGAATTTGGACCATCTTCAGCCACAGCCTTTTTTAGCTTTTTTAGGTCTGTAGCCTCCCAGGGGTACCAGGGCGCTGGCCTGTTGCCCCCAGGGTTGACATTGACAGGAAAAGCCTGGGGCTGGTAAGGAAAGGGTGGTGGAGTTTCCCCGAGGGATTCCCCATTGGCTCATGCTGTTTATAGTTAACATTAATGGGGAAAGCTTGAGGCTGGTGGTGAAAGGGCGGGGGAGCCTCCCAGGGATCATTTAGTTGAAATTTGTGTTGCCAACTGGCTGTTATTTGTTTATTGTTTGTGGCCTCCTCCTGTAAGTCTTCAGTGAGAAGAGGGAGGGGAGGGTAAAGGCCCTCCCCTGGGGGCTTATGCTGGGGAAAGTCCCGGTCCTCTTGTGACCCCCCCACGGTCCTCTGGTGGGTCCCCGGAACTATTTGTTGGCTGAAAGGTATCCTGGGCATGACCTTGTGAAGAGACGGTTAGGCCGCCCTCAATACGCTCCCTTTCAAACTTTTCCCATTGCTCTTCTAAGTCTGGGGAGGTAGGGGTATGGCTGTCACCTTCGTGGCCTTGCGAGAAGCAAAACTTAAGGGCTGAAATAGTAGGTAAAACCCTAAGGGTGGGTCCTCCCCGCAGTGAACCTCACGCTGCCGGGCAAGGATTTGTCTGCGGTCCCACGTGTCCCAAGAAAACAGGTTGGCCGAGACCATCCAGGGAGCCAGGGCTAGAACGGTTTCCCAGGTCTTGGCAGCCATACTGTCAGAAATCTCAAGTCCTCTACTTTTTAACAAATATTTTAGTGCCTTAAGGGCCGGTTCATCCGTTTTGTCCGTGGTATTTCCCATGGTGTTCAGACGTATAGAAACAGAAAGAGAAAGCAGCTGAGGGTTATCACCAGAAAAAACCTGACGGGGCTGGTGATGGCCTGTATTTTGGGAAAGGGGGATGGCCGGTCCCTCAGCTGGAAGAAGGCAAGGAGGACTTTCACCCGGTCGGGCTTCTGCTGCTGGAGCCGACTAATATGAGACCTTCAAGGTCTACCAGAGAGTCACCCTGGCCACGACCTGCCAATTGTCCCACACCCGTCTGCTTGTTCACTGAAAGTCACGGAACGGAGAGGGAAAGGATAGTGGGAAGTAAGAGTAGGAGGAATAAGAAAAGAGTGAGAACGACTTACCCTATTCACCTGTTGGGAATAAGGAGACTCACCTTGAAAACGTCCATTACCCCATGATGGCGTTTCTCCGGAGGGAAACTCCGCGCTGAGGCTCGTGGCCGCTTGTCGCCTCTCTCTCAAGGCCACACGGTGGGTCGGTTCTTCTTCTGTGGTGGGTCCCTGTTCGGACGCCAGCTTCTGCGGGGGCGCACCTGGGTCCTCCCACAGACCCAGAAGGAGAAGGAGCCGACAGGATGACCCCGGGGGTTGGGACCAAGGGATCTCGGGGAAAAGCGAGGCTGCTGCCCGCCAACCCAGCCCCGTGAAAGAGACACTCAGACGCAGCAGGGGTTCTGTCAGGCAGGTCCACTTTATTGCCGTTACACTGCAACTTATATAAGCAACAAGTAGGGGCTTTCCAAGAACTAACCAATCAATTAAAGGATCACACGGGCAGGCATTTTGTACTAACATGTTGAGCATAGCGATGACGCAGGCTTCACGAGTGCGGAAATACTGGAGGACCAATGAAAACCTTTTGGAGCTATCTTGGGTTACCCCTACTTCCCACGGGCGCCATCTTTATCCTCCACCTATAGGCACCATGTGGCTCACAGATAATGTTCGCTCCTAAAAATGGGCCCAACAGGACAGAGAGAGGGAAATCTCTGGTCTCTCTTCCTCTTCTTATAAGGCCAACGTTCCTATCAGATTAGGACTCCCCTTTATTATCTCATTTAACCTTAGTTACCCCCTAAAAGCCATGTCTCCAAATACAGTCACAATGAGGTTAAAGCTCCAACATGTTGATAGAAAGCCTTTTTATACATTTTGGGGTCTGTTTATAATGGCGGTTATCTCACCCTGTTTAATAAAAGGGATACGTAGGAAAGAGTGAAGAGAGAGCCACGCACAGGCCTTTCTAGAGGGCAACCAGCTTGTCCCGCCTGTAACAGAAGACAGAGGGCTCGATGGGGAGGTTGCCAGGTGAAAAATAGGACCGATATGTTCAGTCGTCTGGCAAAAATTATGGATAAAGGTTCAGCAGATCTATTAGAACATCTAGAAACAAATAGGAGCTGGTTGGAAAGCTAAGCAAAGACAGTTTTAACTGCAGGATAAACAAAAATATTGATAATTTGATGTTTTCTATAATACTGAGCAGTGAATATTTACTGGTCATAATAGTGTCAATGACTGTGACTGCTGACGTAGCCAAAAATTATAATAAAGCTGTAGAGAGAGGATGAAGACAGAAGGGGAAGTTATCTCTGTGTGTGTGTGTGTGTGTGTGTGTGTGCGCGCGCGCGCGTGCGTGTGTCTCATAACGTACTTCAACTTCTGTAATAGGAGGTGAATATGAAAAGTTTAGAATAGATCAAGAAATAGCAGTATAAGCCTATAATTTTGAAATATGTAAATAATCACCAGTAGAAACAGTGTAAGAGTTGAAAGTGGTTTTCACTGGGAGTGTGGTAGGGGAGCAGGACTGTGGGCTGGGCAATGGAGTGTTAGTTTTCATTAAAGCCTTTTAGTACTAGTGGAATCTTAAAAAGAATTTGCACATGTTACATAAAAATCATTTACACATTGTAACTCTTTTTTCCTTTAAGATTGAAGGGGAGATAGAAGTGTGCTCAACTCTTTCAGAAAGCTTTTCCTGCAAAGGGGAGCAAAAGGAGGGGGCGGCAGCCCGAACATTCATGGGAAGATTTAAACTTTTTAAAAAATTGATAATGTTAAGTGGAACGACCCAGGCATAGAAAAAGAAATACTGCATGTCCTCACTCATAAGTGGGAGCTGAATTAATAAATAAGCAATAAAGAAAGAAACAACAATCACAATAATATGTCAAGCTTTTAGAAGGAGAGAACAGAACTGTGGTTACTAGAAATGGAAGGAGGAGGGGAGACAAAGGGAATTAATGAAAAATTAATGAGAAATTGATTAAGGGACACAGAGAATGATTACATATTGTAATGATGAATAAGCTAACTATACTGATTTGGCCACCACATATTGTACACAACTATTGATAGTCAACTTTGTACTCCACAAATATGTCTAATCAATTATGCCTCAATTAAAAAAAAATAAAAATTAAGATAGTAATATTTAGTTAACTAATGAACTAGTGCATGGTTTATAATGAAGAGCAAAGTTCCCTGCCTCACCCTTTCCAATCCATGGTTTTGCTTTCCCTAATAAACATTTCAACGCTGGTTTCTCTCAGTGCAGGACTCATAAAGGCAGTTTCCTGCCCCGTGAGAGGAAGGCACAGAGGCAGCATCTGCAAAGGGAGAGGAGCAGCGCCCTGGGCTGTGGGTGAGCGGCTGACGTTGGCAACATTCTCTGCCCAGTTCTTCCGCCACCCAAGCTGTTCAGAGGGAAGGGGCACCCGAGGGGAGGCTGGGAAGCGGGAAGTCAAGGCATTTCTGCAGCACTGCTCTGCAGAATCCTATAGTCTCTCAGAATCACAGTGTCCTCCCTGGGAAAACGCCTGTGCAAAGGGCACAGAAAAAAACAATTCAGTGTGCAGCATAGTCGGAAGCCGTGAAAACCAAATTCAACTGGGAAAGTGAAATGAGTATCTCTCATCCCTCTTGAGAAGCAAAGGGGAGAATGGGCTCAGAAAAGATTTTCTTTCTCGTCTGGACCCCGTGTGACCATAATCATAAAGAGGCATAGAATAGTTCTTGCAGTCACACTCCTACTGAGAGTATTGTGGGTAAGGATAAATTTTATTGCACTCCAGTGCCTAAACCATAACAACATGTTGTAAGCATATAATGTTTCTTTTCTGAACATTAGTGAAGAACAACCAAATCTATGAGAGATTTCAAAACAGAAATGAAAATCCCCTGAGGTAAATGACTTGGCTGGCCTGCAGATCATTACCTAATGATTTTTAAAGATTACATTTTAAATTACTCGGTATCCTATGCTTCTCCTTTTCCAAGCACATTTAAGAGAATGACAGATCTGCCTGGTTTAATGTAATGTAGTCCATTATAAAGATTACTGAAGTCTAATACTATCTAGGCAGAGCGAGTGTAGGTATATATGCCACTGCTCTGGAATGAGAATTCATTTTGAGGAAGGTTGTGGTAACTAACTTGGGAGGAATCAACCAACCATTTCCAGAGGGATATTTCATAAGTGTTCCCCATTGGGGACCTAACTCCCTGATGTTTTCTATGATGCTGTCAATTATATTGAAGTGTTAATAGGGGACTAAAGGCACCTCATCTTTGTGTCGTGCCTGTGGTTATGCCAGCCTGGAATAGGGAAACTCAGATGCCTTCAGGGACTAGACAGGAAAGTAAAATGGGAGTGATGGTGGGACCCAAGAGTAAATAGATTAAATTAAACTACACGTATAAATGCACATCACAAACACACACACCAGCTGTACTGTGCTAGCCAAACAAGTGCCTGCTGGTTACATCCTTCCCAGGGGCTACCAATTTGTGACCTGGGCTTAGTTGCAGGAAGAATAATTCCCCTGTCCAAACTCTAGGATCGTAACTGACCTTTAGAGTCTTGAGGGCTTCTGACCCCATCCTGGAGCAGACTGATTTTGTCCCAAGGCAGATAATCCAAAATGATTGCTAAAGCCCACTCATCCTTCCAGGCCTGTCCATACCCCAGTTCCTGCATGAAATCACAAGACCCTCTCTCTGAGATTGATCCTGAGCTCCTGCTGGCCTTCCTCGATTCCTCTGTTGCAGCAGCTCCACCATCCTGCATTGCCATGGTTCAGATATGTGTCAGCTGCAGCCCCTGGATCTCCAGGCCCCACCTTACCTATGCAGACCCTATCAAACTCTTTGTAAAATTTAAACTAAGGAAGTTCTGAGTATTTTGATTGGATTATGGAAATTATAAAAAATTCCAGAGCTGTATCCAAACCAAAGAGTGCCTCCCACCCAAGGTATCCGCTCGATGTTTCCCAGCCTGGTGTTCCTCAGAACGTTCGTCTCTGAAAAGTGGTCTCTGGTCAAATGCTGTACTCCTTGTCCTGATGGAGAGTCACAAGGCTTACTGTCTTTGTAAAGGCCCTCAGAAGATCAGAAGAGATTAAAGAAAAGTTTACTTTTTTCTACCCAGGGTTCTCTTCATAAATTTGACCATAGAATTTCTTTGAATGAAACTGTCAAAAAAAAATTTTTTTAAAGTTTTCCTTGAGCAAAACCACTTAACAGCTTGTTCCTTGGAGTGTAGCCTTTGGAGAGGCAGCATCTTATAGTGGACAAGGACATAGACTTTGACCCCAGGATGCTTACAATCCAATCCTCAGCATTCATTGCCCTTAGGTATGTTACTTGACCTCTTCATGCCTCAGCTTTCTCATCTATAAAATGGGCATAATAGCAGGACATATGCTTATTGGACTGTGATGAAGATCAAATGAGTTAATACATGTAAAGTCTGTGTCTCAGCCTAGATTTGGTGTTTAGGTTAGAAAATGAGGCCTTCCTCCCCACTCCAAATTCAGAAACAGTTGAGAAATAAAATATAGATCAAACTCCTGGCTTTGCTAACAAATAAAGCTGTTTAGAGAAGGAGACCCACCACCTCCCTGCCTTGCCCACTTCATGCTCATTCAATTTAACCCTCTCAGTCAGTGGAGGAGATGGATGTGCCGGGTTCATCGTAGAGGAAGGCAGTTTATAGCAGGGTGAGCAGAAAAAGTGTCTTGTGTATTTGTTTGCTCGGACTTAGAACAACAGAAGTGTATCGTCTCACAGTTGTGGAGGCTACAAATCTGAAATGAAGGTGTCAGCAGGGGCATGTTCCCTCTGACATCTGTAGGGGAAGGATCTTTCCTTGCCACTTCCAACTTCTGGTAGCCCCAGACGTTCCTTGGCTGCTGGCAGCATAACTCTAATCTCTGTCTTCTTCATCATCACGCGGTGTTCTACCTGCCTCTTCACATTGCCTTCCCTCTATCTGAGTGTCTCTGTGTCCATATTTCCTTGTTTTATAAGGACACCAGTCATACTGAATTAAGGACCACACTAATAACCTCATTAACCTTATTACCTCTGTAAAGACCCTATTTCCAAATAAGGTCACATTCTGAAGTACTAGGGTTTAGGATATCAACATATCTTTTTTTTTAGGGGACACAATTCAACCCATAACATCCTGAGAACAGGCCCTCTAAAACAGAGAGAAAAGGGACAACCTCTATTCCTTCTGCCTCCATCACCAGAGATATCATTCCTTTTTTGGGAAGGAGACAGAGGGATCAAGAGAGCCCAGAAGTATTTCTAGTCCTTTCTCTCCTCCTTGGGATGGAATTGAGAAAATTTCCCCTCTCCCTATGGAAAATGAGTAGATAGATTGCCCCACCTCCCTCCCCAAAACTTAGCCCAAGGATGGCTTTGGGATTAAAACGGTCTGTGGTACTGCTTGTGGTCCTGACTTAATATATGTCAGAATCCCTGATCTCTTCTGGAGCTCAACAGTATACCTGTGTGTACTGAAAAAACTGGTTACCCAGATGCTGGGAGACCTGAGTACTTCTTGGTACTTCCAACTGGCTATGCCCTTGGGGCCCAGGTTCTTTCAAGCCTGATTTTTGCTGTTGTTGTTGCCAGTATCTTCACTGGTCTTTATATTAGTCTGTTTCTGTTGCCTATAACAAAACATCTGGAACTGGGTAATTTATAAAGAAAACGAAATTTATTGATTACAGTTTCTGAAGCTGGGAAGTCCAATGTCCAAGGGACACATCTGGTGAGGTCTTGGTGGTGATGATGGTGATGGCAGAGTATCACATTGTGAAAACGGTGGAGCAGAGAGAAAGACTCTCTTCGCCTTTTAAAGCCCTCAGAACCACGCCCCTGACCAACATTTTTAATCCATTCACTACTGCACGGTCCTACAATCCAATCACCTCTTCAAGGCCCCACCTTTCAATTACTATAATAGGATTTCCCATCCTCTTAACAGTTACAGTGGGGGCCAAGTTTCTAATACATAAAAGTTGGGGACACAATTCATGTTTCAGTGAGTTTTGGGGAGATGTCATTCAATCCATTACAGTCATAGAAACAGTTTTTAGTAGCTAATACACAATAATAAGTATTTAGATTTTTAATAAAGATTTGGGAGAGGAGAATGGATATTCAGTAATGAGAAAAAAACAGAGTTACACATGGGGCAAAGCTATAGTTTTCAATAGCAATGGATAGAACAAGCCCGGCATCTTTGTTTGGTGAGAGGAGCTCACAATTGATGAACATTTACCTGGTGCTTGTATTGACTCATGGAATCCTACCCTGTGGGAAGGGCATCTTTCTCAAGAGCTTGTACTCTTAACCACTGAGCAATACAGCCTCCTTTGTATGAAACAAAAGCTGTCGCTCTTCTTTGCCCTGAGAGCAGTTTGTGTAAATTCTTCCACAGAACTTAATACATTTGGAGTTATCCCCCCACCACCATTGACCTCCCCTTACCCCTCAGGTTGTGAGCCCTTCCAGGACAGGAACTGGTCCATACTCAACTTTATTGCCTAATTTGTTGTCTACTACTTTGCAGGTAAGTTTTTAGTTAGATGGATACTCTTCTTAACAAAGAACCTTTTCAGGATTTTTCTGATCTACATGGTTATCACAGTCTTGAAAGTAATATGATTTGTGAGTTGTGATTGCTTCATGCCCAGAAACAAAAATGTTCAGGCTAATGACCTATATTCAGAGAAGTGACATATGTTGGCCATCCTTTTTCATTAATTACAACTTTCCCGACAGTTTCAATTGACAAAGCCTGATTTCTTCCATGGAGTGGTACTCGGTGCTGGGTACTTAAGTGTCTTCAGGGAACCTGCTCAGCAGTCACTTAAATAGGCTCTTCCTAGACTCAATGGGATGGGGTGACTCTGTGGGCCACTGTCAGTAGAGAATCCTACATTGTTCTGGTACCCCACTCAAACCTGGAGTTCACTTACATAGTGAATTTCAAGATACAAGGAGGTGAAAACCTTTTTGTTACTATCTACTTTCTATGAGGCACCCGATTTATGGGACCCTGGAGCAGGCTTAGTCTAATAAATTCACAGAAGAAAATGTGTATATTAGAGGAATCTCAAGTCAAAATCTAATGGTAACTGACCGTGTGGCCTGCATTGGGAGATGGAAGGGGAAGAAGCCCCGGCTAATGAACCGCTTATTAAACTGAATATCCTGTTCCTTGTGCTACTCCAGACAATTTTTTTATATATAACAAATGAAAGAGCAGGGGAAAATAATATGTTTGTGGGAAAATGACAGGTACTGGAGGCAGGGTGGGAGCCAAATAGTGGCACAAATTAAGTCTATTCTGTTTTCTAAAAGAAGAAAGAAAAAAAAAAATTACTCCTTGGTCCAGTGATCTCTGGGCTGCCTAGATATTTAACTACTTATTCAGTAGGTTCTGTTTCTTCATTCATTCATTGATTATTTATTCATTTATTTAAGAAGCCTTCATTGTGGACCTACTGTTTGCCAAGCACTCAGTAGAATACTGAGGATATAGAGATGAATGAGACCTATTGCTCATCCCCCAGAGTTTAGAGAAGGATTTAAAGACAGAAACAGAGTAGACTAAAAACACCTTGAAAGGCACAGAGAGAGAGACTTATTTATCATTGTTTCACCAACACCTGGCATGGTGACTGACACATAGTAGGAATTTAATAAATGCTTATTGAATGACTTAGTGAAATTATAGGCCATCTATTAATAAAGCAGTTACACTGCAGTGTTAAATGACCAAATACATATAATGCAGTCAGACTTCAATGAATACTGAAAAATGATCTTTATGGTGGGAATTTAGGATTTGCTAGTTGGAAAAATACCCAACAATCTATACAGTAGACATTCTTTAATATATTGAAACCTCAACTGTGCAACAGCACTGCTGAGTTCCAACTATGCTTCAAATGACTCATCCTGAGTTACAAGTTCCAAGGTAGCATGCTTTTCCTTAACACAAGGTAATATTTCACCAGCTGTGGCCCAACCTGAACAAAACAACTGACATAAAAAGGACATAAGTTGTTCTAGTTACCTCTGTGAAAAGAATAGCATGGCATGGGATGACAGTTTCTTTGAAGACATTTATAACAATGGGTATGTTTATAGTCTTATCGATTTCTGATAGCACTTTTAAAATAGGAGCCATAAATTATGCATGGCTAAGATTGATTAGGAACTGCAAGGGAACTACACTAAAAGAAATGGCCCAAGAACTGTAAAGTCAGCTGGCTTAGAGAGAGAATTTCTAACAATAACTTATTTGTAACTGCTGCTAGCCATGCTCATGGCCTTGGAGGATGCTGAGGAGTGTCTCTGGCGTGACCACAGCCACGAGTCAGAAGCCAGCTGTGGAGAGGGCACACATGACCCAGTGCCTGCCCAGAGCTAGAGGGTGTTAATATGAGTGGCTCCAGGACTATGTTCTTTACCACAGATGACTGCCCTTGGAGGGCCATTTAGTTCCTCTCATGAGACTGTGTCCTGTAACTTTGCCGCATTCTCCTCATGTCACGATATAGAGAGCCATTTCAGAAGAGCACGTGGTAGTACCACATTTGTTCAATACCAGGGCCAGTTACATTGCTCATGTGAACATGCTTCAGCCGTGGTTTGTCCCAGAGCTGCGTAAGGAAGTCTTGAGGCAACAGCTATCCTGCAGTAAAACAGTGACATGCACGTTAAGCTCCCCTAGTTAGAGAACTCTGTAGATGAGGGATTGGACTTGGAACTTATATGATGAGATCTCCATGGAGTCCAGGCATAACAACATGTGACAATTTGACTTGAGGCATTGCAAAAGATAATATCCCTCAACTCCACCTACCATTTGAAGACATAAAGACAGTTGTGGGAACAGCTTTAATGCCTTTTAACTGTTCCAGTGGAGGAAGATATCCAGAAGAAAGTGGGGAAGGTGTACAATCTGTGTGGAGAACAGAGGAAAATGTACAAATAGCTTCTGACTGTCACACAAAGGGTGACCACCTGTTCCTAGCATTCTCCTTCTAGACCCCAGCAGGAAATGAGCTGGTTGCTCTTCTGAAGGATGGCTGAGTGACCCAGGACTGGGTAGTGGTCTCTGGGCATGAGCTGGCTCTGTGACAATTAAAAGACACATCCTGTTCTTTTTTAAAAGCTTCATCATAGGGCAGGGACCTAGAGCCTTTAAAAAATGGTTGGCCAATGTTCTGAGACCTTTTCTCCTGGCATGCAATGTGGAAGTGGACTTCATTCTTTCTACAAATATTTATTGAGTGTTTGCTACATGCTACTTGCTGGAGACTACAGCAGTAAGCAAGAGACCCAGACTACCTGATGGAGTTTGCTGTTTGCCTAGTGAGGGAAAACAGTTTAAAACCGAGTCACAGAAATACATAGAATATATATTTTCAAATAGCAATATGCGTTGTAAAAGAGAAGTATAAGGTATTTTGAGGCATTGTTGAAGGAGAGCCTAATTTAGATTTGGGGGTTGAGCAAGGCCATATTTTGAGTAAATGACGTTAAATTGAGAGTTGAAGGCTGAGTGGAAGTTAGTGGTGGGAAGAGAGAGAGAGAGAGAGTGTGTGTGTGTGTGTGTGTGTGTGTGTGTGTGTGTGTGTGTGTGTGTGTGTGTGTACCTGTGCTTATGTGTTTGATGGTGGGGGGGTGAATGTTGGGTAGATAGGAAGTGTCCTGGGCCAAAGGAACAACAAAGGTCTTGTGGGAGAAGCTTGGCCTTTTGAGGAACTGAAAGAAAGCCAGGGTGGTTGTCACGTGGGGTCTGAGGGGAGATGGGTTGGAATTGAAGCTGGAGAGGCAGGCAGGGGCTATGCCATGTAGGGCCTTGTAGGTCATGTTGAGCATTTGGGCTTTTCTCCTGAGGGCGGGATGTGTTTGCCAATGGCTTGCAGCGGGAGGATGGAGCAGGGCACAAGCGTGCTTATCAAAGTGAGCAGGGATCAGAAAGTGACCTTGGGTGCAGTGCCCGTGAAACAGGGTCACACTTCATAGCCCAGCATGTGTGTGTGTGTGTGTTCTGTTTCCTGACTATTAGCGGTTTATAATAAAGGACATAACTCAAAGACAATGGGATGGAAGAGATAAACAGGGCAAGGTATGGGGGTGGCGCAGAGCTTCCATGCCCTCTCTGGGTATGCCATCCTCTAACCACTTGGTTTTTCTGGTGACCAGCACCATTCTGGGCTCTAGGGCCCCCACGCTAAATTGTCTCATAAGCATAAACTCAGGTGTGATCCACTTGTTG
The DNA here is from genome assembly GCF_027409185.1 of Cynocephalus volans. NCBI lineage: Eukaryota > Metazoa > Chordata > Mammalia > Dermoptera > Cynocephalidae > Cynocephalus > Cynocephalus volans. The sequence goes on along the minus strand of NC_084468.1, from coordinate 94,052,488 downwards.
TGAATGATAAAAGACACTCCTATGAGGGGAGGGGACACAAAGACCAAATACTATATATTTCATATTATACCACAGAGGACAAGGGGGGTGTGGCAGCAGATGGGGGGTCAAGTCACAGGCCTTGAGGGCCTCAGTAGGAGGGAGGATTCTACTCTATGTGCAGTGAGGAGCTACTGGGATGTTCTGGGCAGGGGAATGACAAGGTCTTGTACTGGCTTTTGAAGATTTCTCTAGACATGCTGATGGAATGAATGTGAGAGGGAGAGAAAAAGAAGACTCAAGGATGACCAAGGTGACCAGCAGGTCTCAGCTAGCACATGTCATTAGAAATATAAAAAGGCACCCCTTTCTCAAGGCTGACCATGCCCTGGGGTAAGATTTGGTAATGCCAAGCTGGGCTGGATTTCAGCCCCAACTCCAATCCACTTGGTTTGGAACTGGGGACGGGAGTCATTCACTGAGACTTGGGAAACTCTGGGAGGAACAGGGGTTTTCTGCTCAGAGAGGCTAAGTTGTTTGCCAAAAGTCACACAGGGTAGAGTTCTGAATCAAGTCTGCCTGACTCCAGGGCCTGAGTAACTGATTCAGGCTGAAGATCAGAAGGTAGAGGAGGGGAGCCTTAAAGGTAGAGAAAAAGTAGGAAATGCAAACAAAGAGAACCACTCCAACAGACAGGCACATCCAGGGGATGCTCTGGGGAAACGTGCAAGGCCGTCTGGTGCGCCAGCAGTCCGGGGTGTGATCAGAACTGTGTGTGGCTGTCATCAGGGCCACATTCAGCTCCTGGGACACAATGAGAACACCCACTGTGCCACTTTACTGGGACTTTCAGGGCAAGCAGGGTGGTGCACAGCAGACCCTACAGTAAAGTCTCCCACTGTAACAGGTGAGGCAGAAGCTGCCACGTGGCCACCTGTTTCCTGAGTCAGCAGGGTGTGACCTGCCTGCAAAAGAAGAACTTAAAATTCCCCAAAGAGCCATTTTAAAGTCCATCGCTATTAGAAACAGGGCCTTGTTTATCCAACTCAGACTGTTCCCAGAGATGAGTGTCCACATACAAAAATGAAGACATGCCCCTTTAGCAAGGGAGCCAAGTCCCAAAGTGAAGCTCTGGAAACCAGTCTGGGGATCAAAGGACAGGAAGGGGTCAGAGCTGGTTTATGCCTTATTAACCTTTACCAGTTTTCTGAAGAAAGCCTGGTAAACCCTGAGGGAATTGGAGGGAAATGGATGGATTCCCTTCCCACTGCCCTGTGAAATTAGATTGTCTAACAGACCCAGCTGCACCTGGCACTTCCCTCTAGCCTCTTCCCATCTACAAAGGGGAGTTGAGTCCATAATTCACATGCCCAGAAAAGCCATCTCCTGAAAATTAGTATCATCAGCATGCAGTGAACAGAAAATTTCACCCAAGAAATCACTGATCACATTAACAAGCCCAGTACTTCTCCTTAGGGATGGCATCTATGAGGTTGGCAGCAAGTGCAGCTCAATTTAGCCTCAGACTCGATTCTGACATGTCCCCTCACACGTTCCCCACAATATTCAAGCAATTGTTAATTCCCACTTATAGATTTTGCACATCGCTTTAATTCTTTTTTTAAAAAAATTCTAACTCTGCCTTGAGTGCTTCCTTACGAATCAGGAGGAAATACATGAAATGAAAAAATGAGTGTTTGACAATAAATTTCATTTTCTTTATAAATTAAAAAAAAAAGAAAATAACAAATAACAGAAAATTAACAAAGCAAAAAGTTTGTTCTTTGAAAATACTAATACAGTTGGTAAATCTCTGCATAAGATACATGCTATTTGTTTTCTTCTGGGGCATGAGCAAATTTACTAAAGAACATAGGATATCTCAGTGTTCTAGATAATACTCTTTGTGTACCCCGAGTATTGCCAAGACAACCATGGATATTTGTCTTTTCTAACAGCTTTAGGTAAAATTTTGAAAGATGCATAGACGTGTACTATATTAACAGTGAAGATAAGGTTAGGATACTCCCAGTATCCATGCAATCACATAAAATTATGAACAAGCATGTTGTGACCATAGTTTGTGAAAAATTATCCAAAACTTGGAAATAAAGTTGAGAGAGTATTGCCTATTCAAAAAAAAAAAATGAGTGTTTGATATTTTAAAGCCATGCCACCAAACACACTCCTCCCTTTCCAATGCCTTATGGCAAAATTACAAAGCATAATTTTTTTAAATATTAAGGACAAAATGGAGTAGTTGATTCCTTTGTTACCACTTTGAAAATATATAGCACTATTACAATAGGGAAAAACTGTATTACCTTTCTCAACCTACCAGAATGTTGTAGGAATCCTAATAAATGATAATAGCTCCCTATTGTTCAGCACTGCATGCCGGGCACTGTTCTAAGCACCTTACATTTGTCATTTGGTGGTGGTTGTTGGTTAGTCCTTGCAACAATCTTACAAGTTGGGTACTATTACTGTCCCCTTTGCAAAGAAAGAGCTGGATGTGAGCGAATGAGAACAGAGCCCTTGTCTGCCCGTTCCTGCTCATTTGCTGTCACCCCAGCAGTGCCTGGCTTGTGGCAGGTGCTCAATGCACACTTGCTCGCTAGTGTGGGAAATGAGAAGGGGTCCCTCTGTTCCATGGGAGCCCTGATGAGCGAGGACAAAAATGGCTGGCACATCTGAGGACTTACAATGTGCCAGGCACTGTCATTCCCATTTCTCGGAGGCCCTAGAGGGAAAGTGGCAAAGCCAGGGGTCAAATTTATGTGGTTGGCTTGAGAGCCCTGGTGGAAAAAGTATCCCCGGACTTCAGTTTCTTCACTGGCAGAAAGTTCTCACCAGACATTCACCCAAAACACACAGTTTGGAGACCACTGCCCTATATCACAGCTCTCGTGATGTCACCTCCCCTGCTCAAAAACCTGCAAGGTCAATGTCTCCTAAAATGCTGGAGACAAAATGATTTTAGGGTGGCATGTGGAGGAACATTAGTTATTTTCCTAATTATGTGTGCATTCGTTTTGAAGGAAATTAGAAAAATGTATATGACCAGCACATCAAACCTGGGGTTTCTGGGATATAGAATGACTTGAAATTATGTTTTTAGTTTTTTAGACAGTTGGTTTACAAAATAAGTAAATAAGTAAAATAAACAATGTTAACTCTAGCAAATCGGGTGCTTACTATGTGCCAGGTGCTGCAGTGTGTGGGATAGCTTCCCATGTTACCTCATTCAACAATGCTCACAACCACTATTTGAGGTTACACCCTTGTCATACATGTTTCACAAGTGGGGGGACCTACTGGTGAGTTCCTTGCTTGAGGTCAAGCTAGGAATTAGAGAGCTGGGTGTGAAGGCAAGAGGTCTGATTCTGGAACCAGCACTCCTCACCACACTAACCACCACTCCACACTCACTGGGGATGCAGGGACAACTGAGGTTTAGGAAACAATGGCCCGGAAAGTCCTGTGCCAAGCACTTTATAAAGATATTCACTCGATCCTCCCAAAGACCCTCCTCATTCATTCCATAAATGGTCACTAAGGACCTACTATGTGCCAGCCCCAGGATACACTCAACCCAGGCAGACATAGCCCCTGCTCTGATGGTGTTGGGGGTGACAGCTACATGGGAAAGCACAATGGTGATGTGCACGTGTAGCAGAGGGGAACAATGCCTGGTCAAAGGTGGTCAGGGAAAGTCAAAATACAGGCCTGCACATCCTCCCTGATTTTGAGTGTAAGCCTCCTCTTCCATGCAGCCTCCCTGACCTCTGGCTCCCACTCCTCTCTGGAGCGGCTCCTGTGCAATCCAACCTGCAACCATTGGACATTCAGTAGGGACTCGAAAAATATTTGCTGAACAACAAAGGAGGAGACTGGGTCATACAATAACCAAGTGCTTCCCACTTGGCAGGGGCCATTTAACAGGCTTTCACCAATTTTATCTGTGGGATTATCTCCAATTCATAAAAGAGGAAATTAAGAGATTCAGAGAGATTAAGCCACTTGCCTAAGGTCACACAGCTAAGTGACTGACAGCATCAGGAATCAAACTCAAATCCAGACTGCCAATTCAAACTGAAAACTTGTTTCAAATTCCTGGGAAGGTGGCTCTTCCTCTTACTCACTTTCGACTTTCCCCAAGGAGTCACTCAAATAAATAAATAAACCAGGACTGGTGTCTTCAAGCGAGGCACAAAACACTTGCTTGAAAAAGATCCACCTTTTAAATAAAATCGGAAAATAGATTGGGAGGGAGGAAAAAGGATACAAAAGAAAAAACAATGTGTTCAGCAGCAGCAAGCAGTTCCCTCTACTCCTCTCACCCCCCACCTGCTGCTGACCCCCCTTCACTTCGGGGCGAACATTTTAAAGCTACTACCTGCAAGGGATTGGGGTATGGGGGGTGTTATTTACCTTTCCTTGAAAATCTGGAATGACTTGATTTTTTACAAAATTTTAGGTCGGGTAACTGAATGGGTGGCTAATGCTCATGTTCAGGCAACACTGGACACATCTAGGGTTTTAGCTACTGAACCCCGACCACAACCTTGTACGGTGCATTTGGTAGGTTATCAATGCTGGTGATAGTGCTTTATCAAGGTTGTGAGAAAGGCATAAAATCATGCAGGAAAATACTCATGTTGATTGAATCTCCCCAAAATGTCAGACGCCATGAGCATGTGTGCAAACATTGAGAAGGCAGAGCTGGTGAACAGAGAGAGTCCCAGCTGAAAAGGGAATCTGTAGACAATTGTTGACCCAACATGCTCCCTAACAGAGCCTCTCCTTGCAAGCTGTTCCCTTCCACCCATCAGCTTAAGAAATATGAGGGGGGTTTAAATAACTTTCTCACTGGACCCTTCTTCTAAGCTTGAAAATAATTATTCCAGTTTGTTTCTTAGGAAAGAGTAACCAAAAAATACCAAATTGCAAAATCTTTGACATTTTAAAGAATGCCTGTGGTTCTGCCCACATTTGCAAAGCCTGGACTGAGATTTTGTTTTTGATTAATATCCTAACGATAATCCCAAGGAGCATGCACTTCATAAGATGTTTTTTATAAGTATGTAATTCAACCTGTTTTGCATTTCATTTGGGAAATGATTTCTTTTTTCTTTTAAATTTGGTGTATGGGAAGCATATGTACAATTGTGTTTCAAAACTTGCAACCCCAATGAACTAGAGGAAACCTTATGAATTAATAGAGGAAAGGGCTATCATATCAGTTATGATTTTATGAGTTCAACCATCAAATATTTTTTTAAAAAAGAAGTTGCATAAAAGTATTATTTACAGATCACCAGATGGGTTATATGGTCTCTTGTTCACAGGTGTATTAGATCAGAAGAGTAATAAATTCTTGGCTTTCAGGAAATATTACAGATCAAAACCATGCCAGCTACAGAATAAATCTGAATGGGTTGGAGAGGCAATGGATTAATTGTTTCAGAAGATTGGGAATGAGAACAAAAATGTGCTAGGAATGCACAGAAAAATGAACCCCACACACTGCTCAATAGATGACTGACAGCCTCCAGTCTTAAGGCAGTAAATCTGAATTAATGACTACCCTATTATGTGCCTTACTTTCTAGAAAAATAACTTTCTTTTCCTCTATCTCATTTTCTTAAGCTTAAGGAAAATGGGAAAATAGTAATAGACAGCTAGAAGTACGGCCATGAGGAAAAATGACGATAAAGCTATCATCCAATGTAGGCTAGATCCATAGAATTGAGCAGTATAAGTGTTGAACAAATATTTCTCAGGCCCTATTTGCCACAGGATTGTGAAGTTGGCCTTCTAGACTGCATAGCCAGGCTGTTCTTATCTCCTTGCTAGTCTTGGACCTTGGAGACTGGATATAGACAGCTGGACTAGATAGTCTATGCATAAAATGTGAAATAAACAAGGTCAGTACAGACTGTGTTACATGAATACTTTATCATTACTGATTGCCCAATACTTGAAGCCCACTTTAAAAATCCAAATGATTCTATACTAGAGTACAAGGAAAATGAGCACTTCTCATCTGTGAAAATGGTGTGAAGGTGAGAAAGTTAGATTCAAATTACTGTTTAGAGCCCAAATAATTGCAGAGACTTTTTGCCATATTTTAATTGTTTCAAAATTAATTTGTTTTTTGCAGTTATGTCAGTTCCAAGAAATTTAAGGCTCTATTTAGGCAATATGCTAATCTTTTAAGGAGTGACTCCTAAAAAGATTGTTCCAAGGATTTACTAATTAATATTTGGGAAGTAGTGCTAATAAAGATGGAAAGGATTACTTTGCCCATGCTAAGAACTATTTAATTTACGATTGTGTAGAGATCACTTCTACTTTTGCAGCTTGTGTGAGTGCTTTGTTTGATGTTACAGCAAAAGTAGATCAGGGCATTATGAAAATTGAAAATGCTCTTTAATTTCTCTACTTTATTACAAATCTCACATTATATGAAGATTCTGTGTAATCTCCCAACAAGTTGTGAAGTCTTTAAAAATAAAAACAAGTAAACTCTGAGAGCATCAAAGTGCATAACTTTTTCAATAAACTGAGTGTTTCTGATACATCTATAACCAAGAAAAGAATATGTTTAAAGTTTTACATATGTGAATAAATCATGTCATATGAAATACAAAATTCTGTTAGTGTTAACAAAGGGGAGGAGTTTGAAGACAGTATCTAGAAGCTGAGCTTTTTAAGTGTACAATTGAGAGGTCCCATCTTCCCGTCTTGCTTCCACCGGCTGCCTTTATTTGAAAACCTTCATGGGATACAGTGAAAACGGGAGGAAAGGATGGTCATTTGATACTGTTTCTTTGGATTCCTTGGCAGAGGAACAAACTCATTGCCTGAAAAATCACAAGGTCTTACAGTAAGCCAATATAAACCTTTTCTGTTTTCAGGTACTTAATATGTTTCATTTGTTGAAAGAGGAGGCCTCATTAACAAATGATTTTCTGTTGTTATGTCTGTGTCCCAATGCATGAGAACATAATCTCCATTTGCCAACTGTGGGAATTAAATTCAGTTAATTAATTTTACAAGACTTAAAAGGCTTTACAAAATTTTTTTTAAACTTTAGTTAAAGCAAATACTGTTATTTCTAGTCTGATTAATTTCAGTATCTGAGACTGGGTTTCCTGCAAGGATTTGTGTTTGGACTCTGATTTGTAAATTTTTCACACTGCATGCTTTTCCATCTTCCAGTTCCTTGAGGTCATTTTATAGATTTTTAGAATCTACTAGAAGGAGAAAAGTTAGTCCATTGTTTTGTTAATTTAGAAGTTCTAGTAATTGAGTAAAGAAGAATAGAAAACTCAGTAACAAGTCTTTCTTCACACTATTTCAGGACTTTTGACCCACACTTCTTTTTCCCCCTGAGTTCTTTTTTTCTGGAGGCTGGCCTTGCTGGTATGGGGATCTGAACCAATGACTTTGGTGTAAAGCTGTGCTCTAACCAACTGAACTAACTGGACAGCTGTGCTCCCTCTTAGTTCTAAATATTTCTGCACAACTTTAGCAGAATAAAATAAGTAATAAAATAATAAAAGTCTGAAGATATAGTCCATGTGTTCTGTGCAGTTTCTGACTAATACAATTAGTAAGAATATCTGGGACTTGGCATAGCCTTTTAAAAGGGATTTGCCTCAGCCATGCTTAATGAGCAAATTGGTGATCAATAGTTTATAAAATACTCTTGGGTTTGCACACTATTGAACCACTTGGCCTACCCTTAGCCTGTAATTCACTTTGGGAACTCTAAAGCAGTTTAATTTCATTGTCACTCTGGATAAAATGAACTGTTGTAAATAACAAGTAAGGTGGAAGCTTCCAGCTGTCCACTAGATACCATTCTACCCTTCTTCTAAATTATGGAGACATATGTGGACCCATGGCTTACACACTAGGGATGCTATTTCCAGATCCCATTGCAGCTAGATGAGACTGTGTATCTACTGTCTCCCTAATGGAATATAAATGGAAGTGGTGTGTGCCATTTTCAGGTTAAGATCTGAAAACACTGTGTGTTGACTTCTTCATGCTCTTTCTCATCTCTGGCTGGTAAACATGGACAATCCTGGGACTGAGTTTCAACCATGCAGGTGAGAAAAATACCCTAGAGAATGGAGAAGAAGTAAGAGCCATGCATTCTTTCAACTAAGATTTACTGAGAGTCTATTCCATGCAGACAGCATTCAAATGAGAGACATCAGTGAAAGAAAGAGAACAAAATCCCTGCCCTCCTTGAACTCAGACAATGAAAAAAGGTAAATAAGTATAATGTACAGTTTATTAGAAATAAGTTTTAAGGAGAAAAATAAAGCAGGGAAAAGAGATTTGAAATGCTGACTTGGTATTAGGCCATAGAAACCTAAATGAGAGCAAATGGTAGCATAAACAAGGTAATGGCAGTGAGAGGAGAAGCTGTTGAATTCTGCACATAAGCTGAAGGCAGAGCAAGAAGATTTGCTGAGAGACTAGAGATGGTATGTAAGAGAGGGGAAAAAAAGTCAAGGATGACACCAAGATTTTTGGCTTGAGAAACTTGAAAAATAACGTTGCTGTTTTTAGACTTGTAGACTGTAGGAGAATTTGGGGAGAAACACCCATAACCCTGTTCTGGACATGTCAAGGTTGTGATGCCTACTAGACTCCAATGGAAGGGTCAAGTGACCAGTAGAAATCTGGGTTTGCAAGTCAGAAGAGGGATCCAGACTAAAAATATTAATTTGAAAGTCATCAATTCAATGTTATTTAATACTGTAAGACTGGATGAGATCACTTATGGAGTGAGTAATACAGAGGAAAAAAAATGGTTCTAGGAGCATTTAGAGGTAGGGAAGATGAGGAAGAACCTCCTTGTAGGGAAAATAGAATAGTTTGGTCAGGGCCCTCACCTTGGGTCCAGTTGGGCGTAGTTTTAGCACATCCTTTGTAAGCAAATTGTGTGTGGTACGTGTGGAGTTAGTACACATGAACGCCAATGTATCTTTTTAGTTTTGTTGCTATTCTTGTGTTCTTTAGAGAGAGAGAGAGAGAGAGAGAGAGAGAGAGAGAGAGAGAGAGAGAGAGGAGTTTTAGTGAAGCAGGCAGGCGGGTGTCTGCCTCAGGCATCTGCCCTGCGCGGCCAAGCTTTCTAACCTATGGCTCCAAGGACCTTTTGGCTGGTTACCTAGCTTATAGACCTGCATGTGAGGGGTCTGGTGACCCAGCTTGGTATGTGAGGGGTCTGGGGACCCAGTCTGGAGTGTGAAGGGTTTGTGACCCAGTCTGTGAAGAGCCTTGAGGGGTCTGTGAGCTCCAGACCCAGCCTTAGCTTGACAATCGGCCCAGTTGGTGCAGGATTACCAGCAGGTAAAAGAGCCCAACAACTGGTGTGGTCATATAGCTAGACAATTGGCATCAGGAACAGGATTAAGAGCGTTGCAATTGGCAATGTCGACAGGATTCCAGACACTAGCATTAGCCGTGGCTCCAGACTGCCAAAAAACCAAACCAAACCAAAACAAAAAACCCAAAACAACAACGGCAGCAACCAAGAAGGAGCAGCAAGAAAGATAAGAGGTATAGAAGGTAAGTATGATATCCTGAAAGGTGAACTAAGTCAGTTAGAAAGATGGAGAGAACTTTGATCCCTGAATGACTATGTGGAGCAAAGCAACCCACTTATTTATCCTGTGAGACTTAAATGAGAGAAAAATAGACTTCTTTATTATTCTGAGTCCCACTGAAGTGTTGAATCTCTTTGATATAATATTTTCAACTTTGACCCCAATACTAGGCAAACACTAAGCAGTACTGCCAGATAAATCTCCAAACACAACAAAATTAACATTTATAAAAAATCTTGAATATCAACGTTGAAATTTGGTGTGTGTGTGTATATTTGGAAGGGTTTAAACATTTTAAAAATATTTTAATTAATTAATTTTTAAATTGTACATGTTTATGGGGTACAGTTTGTTGTTTCAGTACATGCATATGCTGTATAATGATCTAATCAGAATAGTTAGCATATCTATCACCTAAACACTTGTCATTTCTTTGTGGTTATAATATTCAAGATCCTCTTTTCTGGCTATCTTGAAATATATGATACAATATTATTAGCTATTGTCATCCTAGGGCACTGGAACTTATTCTTATCTAACTGTAACTTTGTAACTTTGTATCAGTCTGCCAACCATTACCTGGCTTCCTCTCCTCCCTCCCTTTCCTTGCCTCTGGTAACAACTATTCTACTCTCTATTTCTCTCCTTTTTTCTCTCATTGTGATGATTTTTAAAAGAAATCATAATTTGGAGTTAACTCTAGTATTACTTTTTTTTAGTCTTAGAGAAGTGCTTGTTTCTGGGAGAATATAATCTACTTACATATATCTAATCAACATGTCTACCTTTATTTCCTTGACACTTATTCAGAGAAGAAAGTGAGATGGTGAGAGATGATTTATTTAAAGAGCCCTTTTTGTGATCTTTGACCTTAGTTATCCTATGGTTCTGTTATATTTAATTCTGTTGACTTTCAAGGTCCAAGAGGTCTACCTCCTCAACCAAGTTCTACTAATAGTTCTGCCTGAAGGAAATGAACAAGGAAAGATAAACTATTTTGATACCCATGAATTTGCTGCATAGCTTTCAAATTTTGTTTCTGTGCCCAGATATTTTACAGTGGGCACATGTTTACAAACTAGTAATTAAATATTACATGAGGAAATTACTCTAAGATCTTTAGACAAGGTCTATTCACTGTCATCCCTTTTCTCCCACATCCCGTTATCATCTCTTGATCTAAAGACTGTGAGGATCTTTGTCACCTCGTTCGTATAGCAGTGCTGATTTTGTGCCCCCATAATGTTCCATCTTAGGCAAATGATGTTTGGCATGGTCCTAGTGTTCTGTAGGATCTAATGCTATTAAGTGCTCCCTTTTAAAGATGACAGAGAATGCAACAGTAAAAACAAAGAGTAAAGTTGCTAAATGTAAAGCTGACTTTATCAAATGTATGCTCAGCAAATCTTGAATAGGAGCCACACTTTTAGATCTGGCCAAAACGGAAACATCCTACCTCGGAGAAATAAGGAGGAGAATAAAAAGTACTCTAAATAACAGATTGCCAAATTTTTTAGCCTTCTGTCCAAGAACTGCAGGTTTCTAGAATTTAAATGGCATCATATATCATGAGTCAGAAGACCTGGGGTTCAGTGTCAGCTCAAACACACACCAGCTTTGGACTTCGGGCTTCAGGGAAACACCAAATGAAGGGAGCGAGCAAAACTGAGACCAGGTGCACTCAGTATGCTAGAAAGTGATACCTATTCAGATTGCCAAGATTGAAGGGGCTAGAAGCATTTCTCAAAGCTCAGCTTATAAAACCAGAAACGTGGAAGTCAGAAGAGACATGGAATTTAGAAGACACCTGGAAGAGAGGGGCAGTTAGTTGGTGCTTAAGCAGGAAGGAACATTCCAGAGAAATTGTCTTGAATAGGTGTTCAGCAGGGACCATTATGGGCCTGATGTGGGATGATCCTTGGGTGGGTGCATGGTGAGCTCTTTTCATTTAAGATAATAATACCTATTATGCCTATGTTGTTTGATTCTTCCTTCATTGGTATATTTAATTCTTCACTCATTCAGCAAACACTTTGATGGGAAAGACACAGAACTAAGCAGTGGACATAAAATGATAAGCAGAGTAGACATGATTCTTCTCATGGAATTTACAGTCTAATAGAGCTACAGATTTTAATCGAATAATCTAACTTATAAACACATAGTGCTTACTATTTGCCAGTTAAATTGTTCTAATTATACTGTTCTATTTATAAATATTAACTTATTTAATACTCATAACAACCTATGAGGTGGATACCACTATTATCCTCACCTTATAGATGAGGAAACTGAGATACTTTTATAAAGAAAACTTGTCCAAGGTCACCTAGAGCATGATATAGCAGGATTTGAATCCAGGCAGTCTGGCACCAAGCTTCATGCTCTTAAGCATTTATTTACAAACTCTGGTAAGTGTTCTGTGGGAAAAATACAGGGTGCTAAAATAGCTTCTAACTAGGGTATCTGATATAATTTAGGGAGAAAAAATAAAATTAGATCAGAAATTTTAAAAAAGATATGGTCATTATTGTCAAATGCCCCAAGTAGTTTAAGCAATATGAAATTGAAAATAGACTTTGAATTTTATAATAAGTACGTCAGTGGCAGATGTGTTAAGAACAGTCTCAGAGGGTTCTGGCAGCAAAAGATAAATTACTCTCAGTTCAGAGTTAATTGTTAGAGTTGTTCAAGGAGAAATGGGCTGCTCTGGGAGGAGTTCCTCCTTTTGAAGATTTTCTTCAAAATAGGCTAGAAACCACCTACCTTAGGTTTGGTACATAGTATGTGCTCAACCAATGTACACTTACTAACTGGTAGGGATGTTACAGAGTGTTGGACGGTTTGACTAGATATACTTTAAGATTTCTTCCAACCTTACGGTTCTACAATTTTTCTAATTCTGAATTTGTGATAACAGTGGATCTGGTTATGTGGAAGTTTCTCTTTGCCCTGTCAGAATGGCTTGATTTAGAAATTTATAATTGATGCAAGATTTTAGAGACTGTTTAGACAAACTGTCTTCAAACTTTCACAGTCCAATTTGCATACAATGTATTAATCTAAAAAAGGATACTCTACATCCTTTGTTAAAAATTTTGACATGATCCTTGTTGTAGTTACATGTATGCTACTATATAAAAGTAACAAAATGTTATTTGTTTACATTGATTTTCACCTGATCTTTCTCATCTTTCCCTAATTGGTTGCATTAGGAAAAAGGGTAGACAATTTCTAGAAAAGACAGACAATGGCTGGCTGTAATCCCCATTCAAAGATTAACAATAATGTTGCTTAGTTTCTTTCTAAAAGTTATATGAGGGTACTTCAGAAAGTTTGTAGAAAAATAGGAAAAAGATAATAACTAATAACTAATAATAACTAATCTTTCTATTAACTTTCTGAAGTACCCTTATATTTTTCTCACATTCTGAAGTGTTTAACATTGAGAATATAACACACATTATAATCCTTGTGACTGAACTGCTGCCTGGGGAAAGTGGCAAGGAAGAAATTTTACTCTTTTCCTCATGCTTCCACAATTTCTGAAAGCCATGGCAATACTGGTAGGATTCCATCCAGTGGTGGCTATGCTTTTAAAATCTGATTTGGATCAGAAAAAGACACAACAAAAAAAGAAAGCTACAGGCCAATATCCTTGATGAATATACACACAAAAATCCTAAACAAAATATTAGCAATCAGAATACAACAACACATCAAAAAGATTATATGCTATGATCAAGTGGGATTCATCCCAAGGATGTAGGGGTGGTTCAGCATATGCAAATCAATAAATGTGATATATCATATCAACAGAATGGAAGATAAGAACCATATGATTATCCCAATAGATGCAGAAATAATATTTGACAAAATTCAACATCCCTTCATGGTAAAGACTCTCAATAAATAAGATGTAGAAGGAAAGTATCTCAACACAATAAAAGCTGTATAAGACAAACTCACCACCAACATTATCCTGAATGGGGAAAGCTTTTCCTTTAGGAACAAGAACAAGACAGGGATGCCTACTCTCATCACTCCTATGCAACGTAATATTGGAAGTATTAGCCAGAGCAATCAGGCAAGAGAAAGAAATAAAAGGCATCTAAATTGAAAAAGATGAAGTTGAATTGTTCCTGTTTGCAGATGACATGATCCCATATATAGAAAAATGTATAAACTCTACCAAAAACTTCCTAGAGCTGATAAACAAATTCAGTAAAGTTGCAGGATATGAAATCAATATGCAAACATGAGTAGCGTTTTTATACACCAACAATGAACAAGCAGAAAAGGAAATCAAGAAAGTAAGCCCATTTACAATAGCTACCAAAAGAATAAAATATCTAGGAATAATTTTAGCCAAGGAGGTGAAAGATCTCTACAAAGAGAACTACAAAACACTGCTGAAAGATTAAAGAGGACACCAAAAGATGGAAAGACATTCCATGTTCATGGATTGGAAGAATTAACGTTGTGACAATGTCCATACTACCTGTATTAGTCTGTTTCTGTTGCTTATAACAAAATACTCAGAACTGGGTGATTTGTAAGAAAATAAAATTTATTGCTTACAGTATCTGAGGCTGGGAAGTCCAAAGTCTGGGGAACACAGCTGGTGAAGTTCTTGGTGGTGGTGACAGTGATGGCAGGGTATCACATTGCAAAAAATGGCAGAGCACAGAGAGAGCAAGAGGCCAACTTCCTCATTTACTCTTTTTAAAGCCATCCAAATCATGCCCACTATCACCATTTTTAATCCATTCACTACAGCATGTCCTACAATCTAATCACCTCTTCAAGACACCACTTTTCAATTACCATAATAGGATTTCCCACAACAGTTACAGTGGGGATTAAGCTTCTAATATATGAAAACTGGGGACACAATTCAAGCTTCAGTGAGTTTTGGGGTGACATAATTCAATCCACTTTGCTACCCAAAGTGATCTATGGATTCAATGCAGTCCTCATCAAAATACCAATGGCATTCTGCATGGAAATAGAAAAAAAAAAATCCTAAAATTCATATCAAAAGAACCCAAATAGCCAAAGTAATCCTAAGCAAAAAAAAAAAAAAAAAAAATCAGAGGCATTATACTACCTGACTTCAAACTATACTACAAAGCTATAGTAACCAAAACAGCATGGTACTGGCATTAAAAACAGTCATGTGGGCCAATGGAACAGAATACAGAACCCAGAAATCAACTCATGTACTTACAGCCAACTGACCTTCAATAAAGGCACCAAGAACATACATTGGAGAAAGGATAGCAAATGGTGCTGGGAAAACTGGATATCCATGTGTAGAAGAATGAAAGTAAACCCATACATCTCACCATATACCAAAATCAACTCAAAATGGATTAAAGACTTAAGTATAGATCTGAAACTATAAAACTCCAAGAAGAAAACATAAGGGAAACATTTCAGGAAGTAGGGCTGGGTAAAGACTTTATGAATAAGAACTCAAAAGCACAGGCAACAAAAGAAAAAATAAATGGGATTTTATCAAACTAAAAAGCTTCTGCACAGCAAAAGAAATGACAGAGTGAAAAGACAACCTACAGAATGGGAGAAAATATTTGCTAACTATGCATCCAACAAGGGATTAATATCCAGAATATACAAAGAACTCAGTCAGCTTAATGGAAAAAAACCCACAAATAATCAATTAAAAAATGGGCAAAGAAGCTAAACAGACATTTCTCAAAGGAACACATAAATGGCCAACAGGTACATGAAAAAAATGTTCAACATCAATAATCATCATGGAAATGCAAATCAAAATCACATTAAGATATCATCTCACCCCACTTAGACTGGCTATTATCAAAAAGATAGAGGGCTACAAATGCTGGTGAGGATGAGGGGAAAGGGGAACCCTCCTACATTGTTGATGGGACTGTAAATTAGCACAGTCACTATGGAAAACAGTATGGAGGTTTCTCAAACAACTAGATAGACGTACCATATGATCCAGCAATCCCACTACTGGGTATATACCCAAAGGAATGGAAATCATCATGTCGAAGGGATATCTCATCTTTATTGCAACTCTATTTGCAATAGCCCAGATATGGAATCAACCTAAAAGTCCATTGATGGATGACTGGATAAGGAAAATGTGGTATATATACACAATGGAATACTGCTCAGCCATAAAAAAGAATGAATTCTGGCATTCATAGCTACATGGATGAGCTTGGAGAAAATTATGTTAAGTAAAATAAGACAGGCACAGAAAGAGAAATACTGCATGTACTCACTCATAAGTGAGAGCTAAAAAAAGAAAGAAACAATCACAATAATGTGTTGAACTTTCAGAAGGAGAGAACAGAGCTGTGGTTATCAGAGATGGGAAAGGGGGAGGAGAAAGGGGAATAGCGAGAAATTGGTTAATGAACACAAGGAACGATTACGTTCCTGCTAATTATCCTGATTTCATCATCATACATTGTACACAAGTATTCATATTCAACTCTGTACCCTACAAATATGTTTAGTCAATTATTTTTCAATAAAAAGAAGTCTTATTTGGATACCTAGCTGCCACTGTCATTGCTAGAGAATCTGGAAGGCAAACAGAATATGAATTCCTTGCAACTTTGGGGAGAAAAAATTATATTTTAGAAGTTCCAGTGGAAAAAAAAAGGAAAGGTGGATTAATTTTATGGTACTCTTGGGACATTTAAACAAAACAACTAATGCCTTCATGTAGTTGTTCTTGCTATCCCAGCATAACAAGAGCTAATTTTATCATTTCTCATTGAGGTAGCAATGGAGCAGTTCCAGAATGCACACTCACATAGTGGACTTTAAAAGAGCTACCGCAGGGTCAGTTAGACATCCACTACAATGAAAATTCCATGAGGGCAGGCACCACTTCTGTTTCCCCAGCACCTACAATAGTCCCTCATTGTTGGACATGTCAGTAGTTTCTCAGTTTTCTCATTTACAAACAGTGCTCTATTAATATCCCCATACATACTTTTTTGTGCATTTATTTGAGTAGGTCAGATTAAAAAGTATATTTTAGATTTGAATAGCTGTTTTCAAAATGCCCTTCAAAGCAGACACAGCAATCAACATTTTCTGAAATTTCTGTCTCAGAAATATTGACTCCTGAAGAAAGTCACTAGGGAGACAGTTATATGCTGCATGTGTATTAGAGATTAAAGCCTATATCATTAGATTTCTGTTGGACTTTTAGGATTCCAGCCTTCACTCTACCCATTCTCCAGAGACCTGGGTTGATGACATCATTGATCTCTATACTCTGAGACCTGAGACACCACTTCTGAGTGATTCATTATGTTACTTTAGTGTGTCTTGAAAAAATCCTAGGTTTGTCTGGTCATCTGGATTTTTGCTTCTTTCCTTTTGCCAGTTTTTGATTAGGAATAGACAGGACAGAGAGGATGATGACCTTGGAGGAGGTAGGAAGGGAGAGGGTCACTCTCTGTGCATTTGCATGTGCTTCCGACTAAAGCATAAGTTTGGGGGACAAAAAATGACCAGGGGATCTCCAAAAGGGCACATTTTGAGTACTCATAAAAGGAAGCATAGAGGGATTGGCAGAGCTTGGTGTTTAGGAGCACAGGCACTGGTGCAAAAGGCATAGCAAAGAAAATGAGAAGGAAATACACTAAAAATTCTTCAGCAGTTATCTTTCACAGCTAAGCCTTTTATTCTTTTCAACTTTTCTACATTTTAGAATTCTCCTTCAATAAGCGTATGTTATTGGAGTGTATTAGATTTCCAAATTGGAGAAAAAGAAAAAGAAAAAAAAAGAACAAACCCAAAACCCAAAGAACTTTGTAGTTAGGCCACTTCCCAATTTTGTGACCTTGGGCAAATTTTAAAGTCTTGCTTAGCCTCAGCGTCTCATTCTTAAACTATGAATAAATAAGTAAATTGTGAGAATTAAAGGAGATAATATACAACATGCTTAGTATATATTAAGAAGCTGGCATGCAATAGGGACCAATGAATTATCATCATTATTAGTGGTGGTGGTGGTAGTGAACAGCTTACATGTACGAGTAGAGATATTAAAATAAAGATATTAGATGATAACTCCTTCAGATAATTCATAATTGAAAAAGCATTATAGTTCTCAGGAAATCAAGTACAAGGAAACTGGAAAATAAATGCTACATATTTCTCAGCAACAATACTTTTTTTGTAGGTGGCCTTTAAACAGAGATTCATCTTAAATTTGAAGAAAACTTCATGTATTTTAAATCAATATCTTGCAACAAGTAATATGTATTCTCCATATTTTCCTCATGAAAAATAATTATTAGCACTAATTTTGGAATCAGACCAATATATGTTACTGCTGGTCATAATTCTAGCATTAATACTTATTCCATATTAATTATTAATTATTTATTTATTTACTTATTAATACTTATTATTTGGCTATTCAAAGAGAGTCCAAGATATTGTTTATGTTTTTTTTAAAGACCAAGTTCTCAGTTTTTGTGAAAGTGTCCTTTATGGCTCAAATCTCTGAATGAATCAAATTGGGAACTCTAGTTCTACAGCTTTTTAATTGGCTTATTAATAATCTACAGATAATTTCACTTAACTTTGGAGTATGTTTTTGTTTTCACAGTTGAATATGGACTGTTAGGATTCTCTAGAATTCACATATGAAGATAAATAAAACCACATTAAATTTCTGGCTGAGGAGGCCGCAGAGTTTTCCAACTTTTGAGACTTCAGTTGTTCAAAATCATCTCACCACTTCATTTTTCTGCTGGTGTTAAGCATCCTCTTTTTTGTCACAAAGCACTAGCCTGAACTGGTTTCTTTGCATTTTCTTGCTTTCCCCCCAACCCATGTTTGTGATTTCCATCTTCTTTGTGTTATGGAAAATCTCCTGGCTTATTCATAGTTAAGTGACGGACATTGTTACTCTCAGGATTTTTCATTAAACACTAACTGTGTATAAATCCGAAAAGGAGATTTTTGGCTGCGTACTTTGAACTCACCATTCTAGTGTTGACCTGAATCCTCATTTCTTTCTTTCTTTCTTAAGTGGAAACCACTCAGACTGTGTCCTCACCCTCTTATTCTCCCTAAGTGTATTAGCACATTTTTGTGTTGCTACAACAAAACACCTGAGATTGGTTAATTTATAAAGAAAACAGGTTTATTTGGCTTATGATTTTGGGACAGCTGCATCTAGTGCAGGCCTCAGGCTGCTTCTACTCATGATGGAAAGTGTCAGGCAGCAATGGGTGTGAGATCACATGGCGAGAGGAAGCAAGAGAGCAAGAGGGAGGTGCCAGGGTTCTTTAAACAACCAGCTCTCATAGGAACTAATAGAGCAAGAACTGACTAAGTACACCCCCTCACCCCGCCTATTAATTTATTCATTTGGGATCTACCCCCTATAACCCATAAAACAGCTCTCAACACTGCTGCACGGGGTATCTGATTTCGACATCAGCTTTGGGAGGACAACATACCCAAATTCTACCACTAAGGAGGGGAGAAGGGTCATCAGTGGCAAATGGCAGTCACAGCAAAGTGACACCAAGAGCCAGCTTCATGCTTGGGAGAGAATGCTGCGCCTCCTCGTGGTTTTTGGTGTTCTACATGTAAAAGTCTCCAGCAATGAACTGTAGAAATGATTCCTCAAAGTACAGGCTTCTCATTTCTCACTAGTAAATATTTTAGTTGTTATTGCCATTTATGTCCTTATTTTTCAAAGTATGGTTTATTTTCAAATTGAGCTTAGTGTTTTTAAAGAGTTTATTTCACCGGAAATATACGTTGGTGTATATTCCTACTACAGTAAAAAATTATGGAAAAAAATTTTAATTACTTTTTCAGGAATTTGAGTTGCAGAAATGTTACAGGCCTTTAATTTTCAAATACTTTTGTATGCTCAGAGCCCAGCACAGTGCCTTGCACTGTACAGGCCTTTAGTAAAGGTTTATCGGTGCCAAGGTAACCAGTTCTTTTGGTTAAAAATCTGCCCAGGTATTTATTTAACAAGATGTGTATATCTGGTTAGCTTAGTTGGTTAGAGCACAGTGTTTCATTTATTTATTTATTTATTTATTTATTTATTTATTTATTAAAAAGATGACTGGTAAGGGGATCTTAACGCTTGACTTGGTGTTGTCAACACCACGCTCTCCCAAGGGAGCCATGGGCTGGCCCTAGAGTGCAGTGTTTTAACACCAAGGTCAAGGGTTCAGATCCCCTTACTGGCCAGTCCCCTCCCCGTCCCCCCTCACACATACACACAAAAGATGTCAACTTGTGGTTTTCAGTTTTAGCTGCATATTAAAATCATCTCGGTGATTTAAAAAATGCCAGTGTTTAGGCCCCACCACCTGACAATTAAGTCATAATGTCAAGGGGAGTGGGGGAACGTATGCATTTTGTGTAGAACTTATGCAGGCCAAACTACTTTTGAAATTTATTTTAATGTTTACCTGATTACATTTTTTAATACTATGATCATTAAATTTGTATCTAATAACCTAGGCTTCCTATGAGATTTAATGTAGGCATTTGATGCCCCGTGACACCCGCAACCAGTCCCAAGGGTGGGGGCTGAGGGCCTCGGCCACACCCCTCAACAAGTGCAACCACCCCAGTGATGACCACTGAACCACTGCAGGAAGCACCCTGGGCTCTCCCGAGCCATGGTGATGGGGGCCTTGGGTCTCAGTAACGCTCCCCCCAACATGAGCAATCAGCCCAGTGACTACTACCGAGTCACTGCAGGAAGCACCCAGGCTCTCCTGAGCCAGGGTGGAGGAGGGCCTTGAGCCTTGGTCACGGCCCCCGAACACCCACAGCCAGCCCAATGTTGACCACCAAGCCACTGCAGGAAGAGTGCCCTGGGTTCCCGAGCTGGGGTGGTGGGAGGTGAGGGCTTTTGCCACACCCCTTGACATCTGCACCCAGGCCAGCAATGACCAAGCCACTGATGGAAGCTCCCTGGTCTCCCCTGTGGGAATGTGGGGGGTGCCACAGGCCTGAATCACACCCCTTCTCCTTCATCCTTCTTCCATCACATTTCCTTCCCCTTTCCCCTTCCCTCCCAACTGCTCTGCAACAACATCATAAAGTGTAAAAAAATAATATTAATAAAATAAAATTTAAAATAAATAAATAAATAAATAAATGAAAAAAAAATGTAGGCATTTGCCCAATTTCTTAAAGCCAAGAATAAAATAGTTTCTCCCCTGCCTTCCCCTTCCACTTTTAGTACATTTAACAATTCAGCATGAGAAAGAAAGATAGATGGGGAGGTAACAGAGTTTTGCTCTCTTAGCCTTTGTTCTACCCACTGGGTTTGGTTGGTAGCACAGCAATTAGCTCTAGAAATGGCAGTTGGCAAGTACATGTGCATAGTTAGTGAGGAGCTGTCTTGCAAATGCTATTTGTAAATCAAACAAATAGTGGCTTTGGGACTTGAAAAACTCAATGAGAGAGTAGAGTTAAAATATGAAAGCTATTTAAAGTTCAGGGAGTTTTTCAAATGTAAAACAAAGTTAAATTAATGGGTTTAAAATCATAGTTCTCAGTGTGATGTTTTTAAAAAGACTTATTTTTGTAGCTAGTTTGGGGTATAGTTTTGCTTAAGATTATAAACACTACCTTCTAATCTTTTTTATTCTATAATCCTAGCCTGTTTTTATAACTCAAGGGTAAGAAGTACAGAATTAAAGGGTTTTTGGTGTGTTTTTGTAGTAGAACACTGTATTCTTTCCATAGTAAATCAAACAGACACAAAAACTATGATCCCACTTGTAAGATAAATAGATGAATAATTAGAGTGATTTTAGAAAGAGCTATCTTATATAAGAATATAAAAGAGAAAATGTTTATCTACTGCATAAAAATAGTCTATCAGTAGAGCACAAAACTTTGAGGAATATTTGTTCTGTAGGAATTAACATTACTGGAAAATAGTGATAAATAGGTAACTTCAAATTATAAACAAGTATCTTTGTAATGCATTTATCAAGTACAAAGTGAAGAGAAAATGGACAACGTTATTAAGGGAAAATCTAGTCAGCTAAACCAGGTCATTTAGATTACTCAAATTCATTCTAATTGGATTTTGTTAAATTAGCAAGATAATTACCATTTTTGGATTTTTCACATTTTATTACATTATTGTCATTCTTTTTTATCACCATGTATGACTATAATTTCACTATTCAGTAACTGATTGATTCTAAAAACTTCTTTTTATATCTTAAATAGAATAAGAGTTTTATTATTTCTTGTTAAGCTTATAAAACTTTTGAATTTATGTATTTTCTTTCTTTCTTTCTTTTTTTTGGTAGTTGGCCAGTATGGGGCTCCAAATCCTTAACCTTGGTGTTAAAAGGCAGCACACTAACCAACTGAGCTAATCAGCCAGCTGAATTTACAAATTAAACTCCTATTTGTTTGGCCAATGTGTATACATGGAGATACTCTGAAGTATACAAGTCTGAAAGCTAAACTTTGAATTAGTCTGTGTACATGAATTTATGCTTCATTCCATGTTTTCCCTCACAGTTTTCAGTGTTTGTGTGTGAAATAAATGAACTAAATGCTTGAACATTTTTGGAAAGTTAACAATAAAGCATGACTGTAATGTATTCAAATTGCTGTGATTGTACATGTATATCAAATATATTAAATAAGTAGATTTAGAAAAAGGACAATCAAGTTACCTGTGAAATTAATAGGAGAGTTCTACTCCCAAACATAAAATCATGGCATATTACTATTGGTTTTCTACTCCTGACCATAAATTTTCTGTTTTACTCCTTTATTTTATTTTCTTGTTTTCCATCTCCTTCCTTTCTCTATTCCCCTCTCCTCTCCTCTCCCCTGCTTTTATTTCCTCCCTGCCCCCTCTCTCCTTTTTTCTTCCCCCTCTCTCCATTCCTCCTTTTCTTTTCTTTCCTTTCCTCCCTTCCTTCTTCCATAAGATGTGTAGTGAGTCCATGCTATGCACCAAGTATCATGCTAGCTGTGGGAACATTAGCAAGAGAGACCTAATTCCCCCTTAATGGCAATTTTATATTCTAAGTTGGAAAATTTAGATGAAAAATTGGAACACTAAAAGAAAAAGTGCAATAGTATGAAGTAGTATTAATTAAATACTTAATTATTGTTATAGTACTATTAAGTACTGTATACTACTACTAAGATTTAGCAAATGCTTTTTATGTGCCAGACACTATTTTAACCATTTTATTTGTATTATCAAATTTATCCTCATAACAACCCTGTGAAACTAGTAGTATTATTTCCCCTCTTCTACAGAAGGTGTAATTGAGGCCCTGAGAAGTTAAGTAACTTGACCAGGGGTGCAGAGCTGGTAAGCGGTGGGAAGTAGGATTCAAATGCAGGGAGACTGGCTCCAGAAACAGTTTAACCACTAAACTGTACTACGCACTAGAGAAATTCATTAATTGCAGAGAAGAGAGCAAATTAAACAGCTTGGTTGGTTTGTTTGACCATAAAAATATTTGTTTTTTCTGTGCCTCTTATATAAATACAATTTTGACAGCTTACAGTGTGACTTTCATCTTGATTATGTGGTTATTATCAGTTATTTTGCTAAGGTTTAGTTCATATTTCTTTTTATATATGGGATCTAGTTCTGCTTGAATAGATGTTCCAAATTTTGACTGCAGGAGAGGAAATTTTGGCTGCAAACTAGATTGATCAAATAAACCTTCCAAATGAATGACTTTACAAATGAGTTTGGCAAAGGATATGTGCAAAGTGAAGATAAATTTTATGTCTAAGCATTGGTAGAGTATTCTCTTAGGAGAAGATGGTTAGTATTGTACTACTAGCATTTCCCATGGCAATTTTGAGATAAATAAGGAAATCTTTCAGTTTGATGTGGTATCTACAACTAAAGCCTTATACAAAAGCTCATATTTCAAATTCTAAAGATGATGCTTCAGTGAAAGTGCATGTGCATGTGTGTGTGTGTGAATGCACCACACTATGGCTTTTCTCTGAGTAAAATGACAATAACAGTAATAATAATTATTATAATAAAAAGTTACCATTTATTTGGTGCTATGAGCCAGGATCTCTGTTAAGCAAAGCAATGGAATAAAAATGAGATTAAGTAAAAAACATTAAGTGCTATTAAGAGGTCAATGACACTTAAATGCTGTCTGTAGTGCATCTGGGACAGAATGCCGAAGATGGAGAGGGAAGGAGGAAAAGAATATGGAGTAACTGATGCTATCTTAGTGTGATGAAAGATTGACTCCTAAAACAGTTGCCGGCACATCCTCAGCTGGAACCTCCAAGTCATGATGTCCCTCTCCCTGCAGGAGACAGTGCCTTGGTTGGATGGATGTCAAGGTGACTTCCCAGGTGGAAGGCTCTCCTCACAGTAGCAGCAGCCCTTTGAGATTTGACTAGCAGGAGGCTAGCATGGGGGACCATCAAGTATCTGAACAAGGAAAAACAAAAAAAGAGAGTACGGAGAAGAGGGAAATACTTGTTATCACAATCTCCTGTGGTTCCTTAGTGCCCATGCGTGAGCACCGACCTGTTGTCATTTTGTGAGGCCAATGCTAGAAATGTGCCTGGTGCATACAGCACAGAGTTTTTATGAGATCTATAAAACCAGTGACTGAGGCCATTTTAGAGGCCTAATTTGAGGAAAAGTTGGAAATGTTTGGATTGAGACACAATTCAGATGTTCAAACAGATGTCAGTATCAGGGGGCTAATGATTTATACCACTTTGGGGACTACTTAGATGTCCTGGTGTCATTTTAGGTACTTCAGTACAT
Source organism: Cynocephalus volans (assembly GCF_027409185.1). NCBI lineage: Eukaryota > Metazoa > Chordata > Mammalia > Dermoptera > Cynocephalidae > Cynocephalus > Cynocephalus volans. Next base: position 94,028,065 of record NC_084468.1, on the reverse strand, counting down.
TCCCCTCCCGGTAAAGCAATGTGGGAGAGAGCTGGACGCAGGGAGCTTCCACTGAAATGATGACACTGGCTAATAAATTAGCCTGCCACAGCTCTATGGATGCTGGCAGAAAACACAAGACACCTGGGTCAGAGATAAATGACTTCATTACTCACAGCAAAAGGAATTACATGAGCATCAGCATAGTTGTGGCAGTTCCCCAAGTCCCAAATCCTACAGGAGAATGCAGAAAGCCAGACTGGAGCCTGCACAGCAGCAGGGTATGCCACAGGAGAGGAAGCCTAAGCTTAGGGAAGCTGCTGCTTTTTATTTTATCTTTTTACATTTTTAAATTTTGTTTTCTACTGAGGCACTTTATTTGTACTTATGCATTATGTTCCTAGAAAAAGAATCCCAGGATTTTCCCTCCTGTGCATTTTCATCTTGCTTCTTCATAGTCTGTGATGCCAGCTGAGGCAATTAGTACAATGACACCAAACTGATGGGATAGGAACAGATTTTTCTGCCATTTTTCTAGATCTTTGAGTTACACATCAAATCTGGGGCTGATCACTCCAGATTTCTGGGTCTGTTTTTCCTCCATTAGCATTGGTAGAGGATCTCAGACTCGTTGCAAATCTGAAAGCTACAAACCTTGTTTAAACTGCCTGTGAGGTTCACAACAATTTTCCTAGCTCTGTGATGATCAGTGACTTCAAATTTGCCATTGTAACCATGTTTGTCATCACAGTTAGAAACCAGGCAATGACTTTGGAGTGTGGCCTCATAAGAACTTAGCGTTTGCTTTTCTTTTCAGCATTGCTGATGCTGGAGAGCATTGGCCAGGACATTCATGTGCACAATTGTGGTGGAACACAAAGATGGTGGGAAAAGAGGAGGAAGATTTCTTCCCCACCAACACTTGCCAACCACTGATCCTTTTATTGTCTCCATAGTTTTGCCTTTACCAGAATGTTATAAAGTTGGAATCATACGTTATGTAGCCTTTTCATATTGGCTTCTTTTGCTTATTAACATGCACTTGTTTCCTATGTGCCTTTCCATGGTTTGAAAGCTCATTTCTTTTCAGTGCTGAATAATATTCCATTGTCTGGATGTACCACAGTTTATTTATCCAGTCACCCACTGAAGGACACCTTCATTGTTTCCAAGTTTTGGCAATTATGATTGAAGCTATTATAAACATCTGGGTACAGGTTTTTGTGTAGACATAAATTTTCAATTCATTTGGGTAAATACCAAAGAGTGCGATTGTTGAATCATATGGTAAGATTTTGGTCAGTTTTTTAAGAAACTGCTAAACTGTCTTGAAAAGTGGCTGTACCATTTGGAATTCCCACAAACAATGAACAAAAGTTCCTGTTGTTCATATACTCACCAGCATTTGGTGTTATCAGTGTTTTGGATTTTGGCCATTTTATAGGTGTATAGTGGTATCTCCTTGTTTTAATTTGCAATTCCTTAATGATGTATGTTGTTGGATATCTTTTCATATGCTTTCTTGCTGTCTGCATATCTTTGGTAAGGGTCTATTTAGTCTTTGGCCTCTTTTTCAATTGTTCATTTTCTAGTTTTAAGAGTTCTTTTATCAGATGTGTCTTTTGCAAATATTTTCTTCCATTGTGTGGCTTGTCTTCTTATTCTTTTGACATTGTCTTTCACAGATTAGAAGTTTTAAATTTTAATTAAATTCAGCTTATCAATTATTTCTTTCATGAATTGTGCCTTTGATGTTTTCTCTGAAAGGTTATTGCCATTACCAAGTTAATCCAGATTTTCTCTTCTGTTATCCTCTTGGAGTTTTATAGTTTTGCATTTTATATTTAGGTCTATGATCAATTTTGAGTTAATCTTAACAAAGGGTGTAAAGTCTGTTTCTAGATTAATATTTTTCCATGTGTATGTGCAGTTGTTTCAGCACTATTTGTTGAAAAGACTAAGTTTCAAATTGGTTAGTGTCTGTTTTCCAACTTTGTTCTTCAATACTCAATTGGCTATTCTGGATCTTTTGCCTCTTCATATAAATATTGTCTCTCTATGTAAACTAGAATTTCTTTTGATATCTACAAAATAACTTGCTGGGATTCTTATTGAAATTGCTTTGAATCTATAGATTAAGTTGGGAAAAACTGACATCTTAACAATATTGAGTCTTCCTATCCATGAACATGGAATATCACTCCATTAAAAAAATTATTCTTTGATATCTTTTATCAGAGCTTTGTAGTTTTTCTCCCATAGTTCTTGTACATATTTTGTTAGATTTATATCTAAGTATTTTTCTTTAGGTGCTAATGTAAATGGTAATATATTTTTAAATTCAAATTTCATTTGTTTATTGCTGATATATAAGAAAATAGTTGACTTTTGCATATTAACCTTGTATCCTGAAACCTAGCAATAATTGCTTATTAGTTCCAGGAATTTTTTTTTTTTTTTTTTTTTTTTTTTTGGAAAAAAAGCATAGAATTTATTTATTTATTTATTTATTTATTTATTTATTTTTAAAAATTTTATTTTGTCGATATACATTGTGGCTGATTATTGCTCCCCATCACCAAAACCTCCCTCCCTTTTGTCAATTATTTTGGATTTTCTGCACAGAAAATCATGTCATCCCTGCACTGGTTCTAGTGAAGGTTTCTGTTTGTGGTTTTATGCTCCCCAGTAATCTGTGATTCTCTGTATATGTGTCTCTCCTCTTTTGAGGGCAGCAGTTTGCCTTGTGATCTCACTTCTCTGACGAATCTAAGAAGACCTGTTGGTTTTTCAGTTTGTTCAGATTTTTACTTCTTGTTAGGACATATCAGTGACTTCTAAGCTTCTTATACGCTGGGCCAGAAATCCAGATTTTCCCTCTAGTATATTTTAATAGTTTATTATTTCTCATATTTTACAAAAGTGGGCTTTTAGTTATAAACATTTTCAAATAAATGCATTCCTGTCACTATTAGAACTACATGTTATGATAAATTGCTGCCATTACTTACCAAATTCAATTCTAGTGCCTCTCCACCTCTAGAGTAATTTTAGTACAGACACTTATGCTGGCAAGATATATTCACATTCAAATGTAAGTACAAAAAAATCACATTATAAGGCTACACATTATTTTGAGCCATTTGCCACTTTGCCCTCCTATTTCTGTGAACATTGAATTCAATGTAAAATAAAATGTTTAACTAATAAAGTCAGATAAACCTATTATTATTCTAAAGTGACTGGACATGAATAAAGCTTCTCTGTCTTTTCTCTTATCCCCAGGAATAAAAAAAAATAATTAGCCCAATTTGGGTGTTACTTGGTTATCTACTAGTAAGCAGATTTTGATTACGTTAGCAACAGAGGAGAAAGAGCTACTCAGATATTTCAATGTACCTTTTTAAAAAATACAAAGTAGAAGTTCAGCATATGTTCATAAAACCTTTTAAAATGAAATTCTCTTGTAAAAATGTTTGAATAGATACTACTAGAAGAATTGAAAATGCCCCAAAGAGCTTCTAGTATAAAATAAGTTTAATGCTGTTCCACTAGCCACACCTTTGCCCAGAGGAAACCAATGTCACCAATTTTCTTATATGTCTTTCCAGAGATATTCTATGAATACTATATGTTCATAAATGATGGTGATCACAAATTATAACATTTATACCAGACACTGTTCTAAGCACTTACTTACTTACTTAACCCTCACATAGCTGTATGATATGTACTTAATGTTATAATACTACTTTTAGAAATAAAGAAATCTAGGAACAGAGAGCTTAAGTAACTTGCTGAGCATCACACAGCTAGTTTGGAAGAGATAGCATTTCATCCCAAGTAGTTTGGCTCCAAAACCCATCCTTTAAATTACTATGTTATTGGCATACTCTACACACCATTTTTCACCTTTCATTTTCACTTAATATTTTATCTTAGGAATTGTTTCCATTAATACATATAGAACTAATCTATTCTTTTTGGTGGCTGAATACTATTATATTAATATCAGTTCCCAACTGGGGCCCATTTTTGTACTCTAAAGGACATCTGGCAATGTCAGAAGATATTTTTTGGTTGTCAAAACTAGAGAAGACACTGGGTACTTGTATCTCGTGGGTGGAGTTTAGGGACATTATCCTACAACAAAGAATTAGCCAGTTCAAAAAGTCAATAGTACTAAAATTGAGAAACTGTGTGATATACTTTTAACTAACCTGTTCTGTATTTATGTAAACTAAAAATTTAAGTAAAAAATCTTCAAAACAGAAATTTGATTGTATACTTTTGTACTCTAATTTCTGTAGGATGATAGAGTAGAAAAAAAAGAAACAAAATCTAAAATTGACAACTCTAGATAATTTTGAGGATTCACAGAAAGTTCTGCCTATTTGTAAAACCCTTAAGGATTCTGAGAAGGGTAAAACTGAGAAGGCCCAAAGTTTTTGATTGAGCAGGGTCAGTCCCAGAAACCAGTTTTTGGTAGATCTGGTTAAGTGCCTTCCTTACTTCGGAGTGATAGTACCACAAAATGCAAAACTGACTTTTATCTGCCTAGTAAACATACTGGCAATCCAGAATGAGTTCAACTCCAGAGAAAATTGGGGTCTCATCACTTCCCCGTAAGAAAGGAGGCAAGATCTGCCTAGTGTATCTCCTGTTCCTTCAGGAGCAATTTTAAGAATTCTAACAATTCTCCAGTGAATTTTATGTAGATGATCTATATTTGCCTATTTTTTCAAAAGCAACAAAAGTAATATATCTTGTGGTAATTCAAATAATGCTGAAGGATATAAAATAAAAAGTAAAAGTTTCTCTCACTGTCAAACCTAATTCTATTTCCTAAGGTCAACAACTATTAAGAGTTTATTTTATATTCTTCTAGATGTATTTTTTGTATATGTGCAAACATATATGTATGTAATATATTTATTTTAAATACACATATATAGTGTTTTTCCCACAAAATGAGCTTTATCTACTTATCTAAACTTATTTTTCTACGCCACTACCCCATTCATAAAGTTATCATGAATATCCTCCAAGTCAGCCCAAACAGATCTAACTCATTATTTTAAATGACCAGATAGTGTGTTGTATAGCATACCAAAATTTATTTAGCTGTCTATTGTTGGTAATTTAGATCATCTCCAATTTTTACTATTAGATAATGCAGTAAAGAACATTATATACATATAATTTACACACTTCTGTAATTACCTCTCAAGGATAGATTCCTAGAGGTGAAATTGCTGGGTCAGAGGGTATGTGCATTTCAAATTTGTTACAGATTGTCAGTGCATAAAAGTACCTATTTGCTCACTGCCTACTAAAAAAAATTGGAAAGAAATGTAAATGGCTAGTGATAAGGACACAATAAAATAATTATGGCACTACAATAGATTAGTCATTATATAGATATTAATAGATCGTTGTATAAATACTAAAATGTTAAATATGAAGGAGGTTTTACAACATAAAAATGTTTATAACATAATATTCATGGTAAAAAGTAGAATGCTTTGCATGAAAAATGTGTGTATAGGAAAGAGAAATGAAAGAGTACTTGTAAAAGTAAAAGCAGTTTGGGAGTTGGAAGTAAAGAAAATCTTTTTCTTTTTTTCTTTTTTTCCTATTTTTATGCTATTTGTGTAATAAATACAGTAGAAATGGTAGCCTTTAATTAACAGAAAATATCAATATAAAAGAAAATTCTTATCAGATTTATTGGCTAATCACACTCTAGCCTTGAGTTGGTATTTATGTCTTCAAATAGACAATGACAAATTTTATGTATGTGCATGTTGTCGGGACTAGCTGCTTTAAAGAGATGGTCCTCTTTTAATAGAGAATGAATGCCATAAATGCTGAAGAAAAATGCTGGCACATCACATTGTGAAAATTATTTGTTTGGGGCCAACCCAATAGACTTAGCACAGTCTCTTGAATTTAGACAAATGTTCATTTGTTAAAATTTTCCTTTTGCCTGAGATGGTCATAAAGGGTGTCTTTCATTCAATTTTTTTTCTTCTATAAGTGGTACTTTCAAGTTTTAATGATTAAAACCACAGTTCCAAAGAAGATAAAATTTCAGAATTGTGCTTAAAAATGTTTTTGCCAATCTTGAAGCAGGTTTGAAGGACAGGAATGCCTTGGTGCAGAGGAGATGGGCTCAGGTATTCAGGTAATAGCTCAGCCTAAAAGATAAAAGCAGGCATAGCTCAGGGTATGCAGGGTTCTCAGAGATCCATCTAACCTGAGCAGAAGGTACTTGTTGTTATGTAATGGAAAATATGGTTAGATAGGCAGACTGAGGACAGGGAGAGAGAAGAGCAGGTATTGAAAGGCAGGCTGAAAAGAGTTTGGATTGAACTCATTAAATTGGATTCATGGAAATAAGGAGACTGTAAAGTCCTCAGCCAGGAAATGAGAAAAAGTGAACCGTTGTTCTCTTTACAGCTAGATAGGGAGGTATGTTCATATCTAATTCAGAGAGTAGGAATAAGAAAGAATATGAACAGTTTGAAAACAAAATAGCACTTTGTCTCATTGCTTTAATTTGTTTTTAGCTGAAAAGTTTGCTTTATTCCAATCTTCAAATAATATTAAAAGAATACATGTGAAAAAAAAATTTTTTTGGTTTATCAAATGCAATTATGGGTTAAAAATTGTTGAGAAACACAGAATAGAAGCCCATGTATTACTACTTTCCATTAATATAATTAAAATAATGGGATATAACAGACAGTTATAATTTTTTAAAAATGATCTACCTGTCCCTGCACCCAGTCTCACCCTCTAATTTCTAATCTTTTCTCTCTGTCTTCTGGTATTTATCTTTACATTGAAGAATTACATATTTATGCTGCTATATCTTGTATATTTATCTTATACATGATCTATTGACTTTTCACATTGGTAAACGAGAATTTAGTTCTTACACAACCACCCTGCTTCCCCTCCCTTTGACATCCACAATACTGAAATCACAGATTTGGCTAAGTTTTATTGTATATTTACATTATTTTGCCTGTCTACATATATTTTTCACTGCTGAATCTAGTAGTGTACCATAGTGATGTTTTTTTTTCAATTTCCCTGTAGTTAATAATTGTGTCAATTATTCATCTGGTGCCTTCTAAGTAAGTTTTCACATGGTTCAATACTTGTCAGATAATCTGAGTTCCATTTTCAATTTAAGAAATCTTTACTGTCCTGCTCCAATCTTGACTGGTTGCTTTCTAGTCTCATTTTATGATTTGTCGTTCTGGCACTTTCTTTTGCTATTTTCCTTGGAAATCTCCTCATACCTCTTCTCTGTTAGAACCCTTGTTTCCAGAATGTTAGCTGCTTCTTTACTGGTTTCCTCCCTGTTTGTTTGAACTTTGCATGCCTGAAAATGTCTTTGAATCTGCAGAACATTTTCGTGTCATTCAGTTTCTGCACAAAAAGATGCTCAAGTCTTGTGCCTGGGGTATGTGTGTGCCTGGCTGTAGGTGTTTGAGGACCTGGACAGGGAAAGAGGGCTGACGGGGGTTGGGGCTGGGTTTCTTTGATAAATATATAGATTCCACTAAATCACCTATTTTCAGCCCCACATCTTCCCTTGAGCTTTTCTGTGCCTGCTGACCATAAACCTAGATTCTTCCTGACTCACGTTCTACAAGAAATAAATGTTAAGTTTGAGAATTTACAAGGGGATGTCCAGGCTCTTCAGGGTCTAACTATCTCTTATGCAGAATGCAGAATCTCAAACGATTCTCTTAGTTACAAGCCTGCACCTCACACTTCCTTTCTGCGTAATTTTTGAGTCTTTACAGCTTGGTTCTCTTTCCCCCTTCTGAAGAAACAGATTCAGTGACCTCTACTCTCCTAAGGACCTGCTTTCCGTCCTTCAAAATAGTTAATATTTCCTGGCCACCTGTGTCTTCTCTTCTTTTCGTTTGGTCTTCTAGGTCTATATATTTTAAATATTATTGTTATTGTCATTTTAATAGGCATGCAGGAGCAGATGGAAGTAATATATCAATCCAATTCACTATGTGAATTAGAAACCCCCATTTCCATTTAAAATCCTGTGATAGTATGTATTATTTTCTTCCTTTATCTTTCATTTCTTTCCTTCTTTCTTTTTTTTTTTTTTTTTTTGTGGCTGGCCATTTTGTGGATCTGAACCGTTGACCTTGGTGTTACCAGCACCATGCTCGCCTAAGTGAGCTAACTGGCCAGCCCAAACTTTTTTTGTGTGTGGTGGCTGGCTGGTCTGGAGATCTGAACCCTTGACCTTGGTGTTATAATATCATGCTCTATCTTCCCTTATCTTTCATTATGAAATGTGATTTCCAAAGAACAATAAGTAATGAATTGAGATGTCATCTTACTTTTTTCTTAAGATGGGGATTAAAATAAGAATAACATTTTCATTTTTTGAGTTGCGTTTGAACACATGATTTTTAGTTGGTCGCTGGTGACTTTTTTTCACCACTTTTTTTAGTGGCTGGCCAGTCTGAGGATCCAAACCCTTATAGGTGACTTTTTTTTTATCATTCCCCTGAAAATCCTTTCCTTTCACTAGTGCTTTCTTATAACCAGCTTTTTATATGGATTCAAATACAACATTCCTGTGTCTCTGCAAGTATCATTCCTCCTCAGATCCTTCAATTCCTCTACAATTGCATTTCTCAGAAACATCCCTCAGTGTGGATTTTCTTCATGGGTTGTTTCCTCATAATTAGATTTAGGTTAGGCATTTTTAGCAGAAATACCACATAAGTGAGGTTGTGTTCTTTTCAGCTTTTCAGTGTAACACGTCAGGAATCATAAACTGTCAGTTTTTTCTATTTTTGGTGATGTCAACTTTGTGGTTTTTTTTTTTTTTTAAAGATGACCGGTAAGGGGATCTTAACCCTTGACTTGGTGTTGTCAGCACCACGCTCAGCCAGTGAGCGAACCGGCCATCCGTATATGGGATCCGAACCCGGTGCCTTGGTGTTATCAGCACCGCACTCTCCCGAGTGAGCCACGGGCCGGCCCTGGTGATGTCAACTTTGATTACTTGGTTAAGGTAATGTCTTACAGGTTTATCCCCTCTAATAATACTATTTTCCCCTTTGTAATTAGCAAGTAATGTGTGGAGAGGTAATCTATTTAACTATCTTGTTCTTCACCAAATTTCAACCCAGTAGTTTTGCCATCCATTGATAATTTTGTCTGAATCAATGATTACCACACTGGTTGCCAAATGGTGATTTTCCACCTCCACCATTCCTTTTACATGAGATTCTCCTGCAAAGGAGAACTTTTTCTTCTTCCTGATTTATTTATTTATTTATTTATTATAACTAGAAACTCATCTATTCATCTAGTCTCAGTGTGAACTTTCCTCTCTAATCAGCATTGTCACCTTTGTCATATACCAAGTTTCCATACATTCTTTGCTCTTTCCAGGCTCTCACTTTTGTTCACTTGGTCACTTGACTTCTCCCTGTACCAAAACACTATCTTAATTATTATGCCTTCATCATTGGTTTTAATGTCTGGTTGGCCAACTTCCCTCTTTTTATTGAGGAGCACCTCGGATATTCTTGCTTTTCCATATAAATTTCAGAATCAGCTTGTATGTTTCACAAAAACTTTTGTTGATATTTTGATTGGCATTACAATAGCTCTGTTGGTCAATCTGGGGAGAACTGACTTTTTTTTTTTTTTAAATTGAACCTTCCTCTCCATGAACACAGCGTATTTCTCCATTTACATAGGTCTTCTGAGTGACTTTTACTAAAATTTAATAGTTTGTTTTTTTGTAGAGGCCTTACAATCTTTTATTAGATTTATTTTTAGATATTTTATTTTGAACTATTTAAATGGGATCTCTTTTTATGTTTCTATGTGCTTGTTATGTTATAGATATGTGTTAGATTTTATAGAAATGCAAGCGAATTTTGCATATTTTTTTTCTTCTTTTTTTGGTGGCTGGCTAGTGCCTTGTGGGGATCCAAACCCTTGACCTTGGTGTTATAACACTGTGCTCTAACCAACTGAGCTAACAATAGGAGCCCCCACAGATTGATCTAACGGTAGGTAAACTTATTGTTTCTAATAAGTTGTCCTTTGTATTTTTTACACAGAGTATCATATCATTTGTGAAATAATGAAGTCCTCTGTCTTCCTTTCCAACCTTTGTCTTTGGTTCATTTTTCTGGTCTTTCAGAGTGTGATTAATACAGTGAGTAGGAGAATCTGCACAGTCCCGGGGATGTTGCTTTGTTGCTTCACTATCCAAATCCATCCTGGTCCTAATATAGTTTGGCACCATCTAGTGGTGATTGTTCACTACAGCTTAAATATTGATGGGAATGATTCAGGGTCTGTAGTTGACTGGATTTCAGGAAAGCATCAATGATTCCAGGAAATTTCTGGCTTGATAGCACCAATTTTGTTGGCCCAGTTTGGGAATATTGAGTGGGGAGATACTGAACAAGCAGTATTTAAACTCTACCTCCCCTCTGGCTTTTGTGCTGTACCTCTACCCACTCCATAGCCCAATCTCAGAAGACAAGAACCTTATTCCTCTTCCCCCTCCATTCTACAGACTGAATGGTGAATGGGAGAAAAACATCCATTCCATATTCTCAGGATTCATGATATTCAGGGTATATTTTTTCTTTCTCCTTCCATTATAATTTAAGCTTCAAAAAGTTGAGCATTTTTACATATTTTATTCACAGCTATATTACCAATAAGTAGAAGAGTCCCTAGCATGCAGGCACTCAGAAATATTTATTGAATGAAATCAGTGAATAAATATTGAAACCTTCCATTATACAGTAGATTTGTTAATCTCTTTCTGTAGTCCTATTGATTATTTCTTTATGTTTTTAAGGCTCTTTTATCAAGTGCATACAAAGTTAAAATTGTTAAAGCTTCTTGATAAACTCAGTCTTCTTTAATAATGTTTTGGGCTGGTTTGTTTTGTTTTTGTTTTTTGGTCATAAAACCTCTTTCAATACTAATATGCCACCAAGATTTCTTTTGGTTAGTATCAGCCAAGTATATCTTTTCACTAGCTTTTACCTGTAATCTTTATACGTCCTTATGTTATATGCCCCTGTCTTCTAAACAGTAATTAGCTAAATTTGTTAATACAATTGGACAATCAATCATTTAACCAGTGAGTTAACTTATTTATGTTTATGACAATTATTGGTGTATCTGAATTTATTTCTAAATATCTTTAAAACCTGTTTAACCTGCCTATTGATTTTTTAAAAAATAAACAATTACTTTTCTAGAAAATCCTCCTGTTATTTTTTCAGATCATATTTCTGTTATCCTTTTTTGTCTGCTCACCTTTATAATTCCATTATTTCATTAAACATTTTAAACCCAATCCCCTATTCTATGGATAAAGTTTTAACTGTTATACTAGGTGTCTTAGTATGTTTTGTGTTGCTATAACACAATGTCACAGATTGGGTAATTTATTCAGAAAAGAAACTTATTTCTTACAGTTCTGGAGGCTGGGAGGTCCGAGGTCGAGGGGCCTGCATCTGGAGAGTGTCTTCTCGCTGCATCAGCCCATGGTGGAAGGCAGAAGGCAGAAGGGCAAGAGAGTGCGAGAGAGCAAGAGTTACAAAAGTCTCTTATGTAACAAGCGCACTCTCACAATAATTAACCCACTCCTATGACAGTGACACTAATCCATTCTTGAGGGTAGAGCCTTCACGACCAAATCACCTCTTACTAGGCTCCACCTCCCAACACTGTTGCATTAGGGATTAAATTTCCAGCACATTAACTTTGGGGGACACATTCAAACCATAGCACTAGGTAACATTTATATAGTGCTAATAAAATTGTTACATATATTAGGTAAACCCATATATGCCAGGTACTCTTCTTTTAAAAAACTTAATATATTTTATTTAACTTGGTATATCCAAAATATTATCCTTTCAACCAGGTACTCTTTTAAAAACTTTACATGTATTAGCTCATTTAACTCTCATTTTACTGAATAACTCCATTTTACAAATTAGGAAACTGTAGCCAAGAGAAGTCAAAAAATTTGGCCAAGTTCACATAGCAAAATAGATTTCTGAGCTAGGATTTGAACTCAAGCTATTACTATGCTCTCTTCAATACTCAGTATGATAAAGGAGGGGAACCAAACACTTTTTATTTTTTGCTAATTTAAAGGAAAAAGAGAACTTTTTCTCTTTTTTAAATGCTAGTGTTTTTTAACCTTCTTCGTGTAGTAATTAGCTTTTTTGCATTTTTTCTTTACTTTATTGTTCATATCTTTTATCCATATTTGTCATGGAGTCCCAAATTATGTTTTTTTTTTTTTTTTAATTTTTATTTATTTATTTATTTATTTATTTTTTAATTTTATTTTGTCGATATACATTGTAGCTGATTAATGCTCCCCATCACCAAAACCTCCCTCCCTTCTCCCTCCCCCCCTCCCCCCTCCCCCCCAACAATGTCCTTTCTGTTTGTTTGTTGTATCAACTTCAAATAATTCTGGTTGTTATATCTTCTTCCCCCCCCCCCCCCGGTTTGTGTGTGTGTGTGTGTATGTGTGTGTGTGAATTTATATATTAATTTTTAGCTCCCTCCAATAAGTGAGAACATGTGGTATTTCTCTTTCTGTGCCTGACTTGTTTCACTTAATATAATTCTCTCAAGGTCCATCCATGTTGTTGCAAATGGCAGTATTTCATTCGTTTTTATAGCTGAGTAGTATTCCATTGTGTAGATGTACCACATTTTCCGTATCCACTCATCTGATGATGGGCATTTGGGCTGGTTCCAACTCTTGGCTATTGTAAAGAGTGCTGCGATGAACATTGGGGAACAGGTATACCTTCAACTTGATGATTTCCATTCCTCTGGGTATATTCCCAACAGTGGGATGGCTGGGTCGTATGGTAGATCTATTTGCAATTGTTTAAGGAACCTCCATACCATTTTCCATAGAGGCTGCACCATTTTGCAGTCCCACCAACAATGTATGAGAGTTCCTTTTTCTCCGCAGCCACGCCAGCATTTATCGTTCATAGTCTTTTGGATTTTAGCCATCCTAACTGGGGTTAGATGGTATCTCAATGTGGTTTTGATTTGCATTTCCCGGATGCTGAGTGATGTTGAGCATTTTTTCATATGTCTGTTGGCCATTTGGATATCTTCCTTAGAGAAATGCCTACTTAGCTCTTTTGCCCATTTTTTAATTGGGTTGCTTGTTTTCTTCTTGTAAAGTTGTTTGAGTTCCTTATATATTCTGGATATTAATCCTTTGTCAGATGTATATTTTGCAAATATTTTCTCCCACTCTGTTGGTTGTCTTTTAACTCTTTTAATTGTTTCTTTTGCTGTGCAGAAGCTTTTTAGTTTGATATAATCCCATTTGTTTATTTTTCCTTTGGTTGCCCGTGCTTTTGGGGTCATATTCATGAAGTCTGTGCCCAGTCCTATTTCCTGAAGTGTTTCCCCTATGTTTTCTTTAAGAAGTTTTATTGTCTCAGGGTGTATATTTAAATCCTTAATCCATTTTGAGTTGATTTTAGTATACGGTGAGAGGTATGGATCTAGTTTCATTCTCCTGCATATCGATATCCAGTTATCCCAGCACCACTTGCTGAAGAGGCAGTCCCTTCGCCAATGAATAGGCTTGGTGCCTTTGTCAAAGATCAGCTGACAGTAAGTGTGTGGGTTGATTTCTGGATTCTCTATTCTATTCCATTGGTCAGTGTGTCTGTTTTTATGCCAGTACCATACTGTTTTGGTTATTATAGCTTTGTAGTATAGCTTAAAGTCAGGTAGTGTTATGCCTCCAGCTTTATTTTTTGTGCTGAGCATTGCATTGGCTATTCGTGGTCTTTTATTGTTCCATATAAATGTCTGAATAGTTTTTTCCATTTCTGAGAAAAATGTCTTTGGAATTTTGATGGGGATTGCATTGAATTTGTATATCACTTTGGGTAGTATGGACAATTTCACTATGTTGATTCTTCCAATCCAAGAGCATGGAATATCTTTCCATCTTCTTGTATCCTCTCTAATTTCTCTCAGCAGTGGTTTGTAGTTCTCATTATAGAGATTTTTCACCTCCTTGGTTAACTCAATTCCTAAGTATTTTATTTTTTTGGTGGCTATTGTAAATGGGCAGGCTTTCTTGATTTCTCCTTCTGCATGTTCACTATTGGAGAAAAGAAATGCTACTGATTTTTGTGTGTTGATTTTGTATCCTGCTACTGTGCTGAAATCATTTATCAATTCCAACAGTTTTTTTGTAGAGGTTTTAGGCTGTTCGATATATAGGATCATGTCATCTGCAAACAGGGACAGTTTGACTTCATCTTTTCCAATCTGGATGCCCTTTATTTCCTTCTCTTCTCTGATTGCTCTGGCTAGTACTTCCAACACTATGTTGAATAGGAGTGGTGAGAGTGGGCATCCTTGTCTAGTTCCTGTTCTTAAAGGAAAAGCTTTCAGCTTTTCCCCATTCAGGATGATATTGGCAGTGGGTTTGTCATATATGGCTTTAATTATGTTGAGATACTTTCCCTCTATACCTAACTTATAGAGGGTCTTTGTCATGAATGAGTGCTGAACTTTATCAAATGCTTTTTCAGCATCTATAGAGATGATCATATGGTCCTTGTGTTTGAGTTTATTAATATGGTGTATCACATTTATTGATTTGCGTATGTTGAACCAACCTTGCATCCCTGGGATGAATCCCACTTGATCGTGATGAATAATTTTTCGTATGTGTTGCTGTATTCTGTTTGCTAGTATTTTAGTGAGGATTTTTGCATCTATATTCATCAAGGATATCGGCCTGTAGTTTTCTTTTTTGGTTATATCTTTACCTGGTTTTGGTATCAGGATGATGTTTGCTTCATAGAATGAGTTTGGGAGATTTGCGTCCGTTTCAATCTTTTGGAATAGTTTGTAAAGAATCGGTGTCAATTCCTCTTTGAATGTTTGGTAAAATTCTGCTGTGAATCCATCTGGTCCTGGGCTTTTCTTTGTTGGGAGCCTTCTGATAACAGCTTCAATCTCCTTTATTGTTATTGGTCTGTTCAGATTTTCTACGTCTTCACGGTTCAGTTTTGGGAGCTTGTGTGTGTCCAGAAATTTATCCATTTCCTCCAGATTTTCAAATTTGTTGGCGTATAGTTGTTTATAGTAGTCTCGAATGATTCCTTGTATTTCAGATGAATCAGTTGTAATATCGCCTTTTTCATTTCTAATTTTTGTTATTTGAGTCTTCTCTCTTCTTTTTTTTGTTAGCCATGCTAATGGTTTGTCAATTTTATTTATCTTTTCAAAAAACCAACTTTTTGATTCGTTGATCTTTTGAATTGTTTTTTGGTTTTCAATTTCATTCAGTTCTGCTCTGATCTTAATGATTTCTTTCCGTCTGCTAACTTTAGGATTGGATTGTTTTTGTTTTTCTAGTTCTTTAAGGTGAAGTGTTAGGTTGTTCACTTGCCATCTTTCCATTCTTCTGAAGTGAGCATTTAATGCAATAAATTTTCCCCTCAATACTGCTTTTGCAGTATCCCACAGGTTTTGGTATGACGTATCATTGTTTTCATTAGTTTCAATAAACTTTTTGATTTCCTGCTTGATTTCTTCTTGGACCCATATGTCATTAAGTAGAATGCTGTTTAATTTCCATGTGTTTGTATAGTTTCCAGAGTTTTGTTTGTTATTAATTTCTAGTTTTAATCCATTGTGGTCTGAGAAGATACATGGGATAATTCCAATTTTTTTGAATTTATTGAGACTTGATTTGTGACCTAATATGTGATCTATCCTGGAGAATGATCCATGTGCTGATGAGAAGAATGAATATTCTGAGGTTGTTGGGTGGAATGTTCTGTAGATATCTGCCAAGTCCAATTGGTCTAGAGTCTTGTTTAGATCTTGTGTTTCTCTACTGATTCTTTGCCTAGATGATCTGTCTAATATTGACAGTGGAGTGTTCAGGTCCCCTGCTATTATGGTATTAGTGTCTATTTCCTTCTTTAGGTCTAATAGAGTTTGTTTTATAAATCTGGCTGCTCCAACATTGGGTGCGTACATATTTATGATTGTTATGTCTTCTTGATGGATCAGTCCTTTTATCATTAAGTAGTGTCCCTCATTGTCTCTTTTTATGGTTTTTAGTTTAAAGTCTATTTTGTCAGATATAAGAATAGCCACTCCAGCTCGTTTTTCTTTTCTGTTTGCATGGTAAATCTTTTTCCATCCTTTCACTCTTAGTCTGTGTGAATCTTTATGGGTGAGGTGGGTCTCTTGTAGGCAGCATATAGTTGGGTCCTGCTTTTTGATCCAGTCAGCCAGTCTGTGTCTTTTAATTGGGGAATTTATGCCTTTAACATTAAGAGTTGTTATTGAAAGGTGTTGATTTATACCTAGCATTTTATTGGTTGTTTGGTTGTCTTAGGTGTCTTTTGTTCCTTGCTTTCTGATTTACTGTTTGGTTTCTTTGTTTGTTGGTTCCTTAGGTTGTAGATAGTGTTTTTGTTAGCTTGTTTTCTCTTCACGAATGCCATTTTTATTGTACTAGCGGGTTTAGATTTTTCTTAGGTTTTTATGGCAGTGGTAGTTATTTTTCAGGAACCAAACCCAGTACTCCCTTGAGGATTTCTTGTAAGGGTGGTCTTGTGGTAGTGAACTCCCGCAGTTTTTGTTTGTCTGAGAAATATACTATTTGCCCCTCATTTCGGAAGGATAGCCTTGCAGGGTAGAGTATTCTTGGCTGGCAATCTTTGTCTTTTAGTATTTTGAAAATATCATCCCATTCCTTTCTAGCTTTTAGGGTTTGTGATGAAAAGTTTGATGTTAACCTGATTGGGGCTCCCTTATAGGTGATTTGACGCTTCTCTCTTGCAGCTTTTAAGATTCTCTCTTTGTCTCTGAGTTTTGCCAATTTGACTATGACATGTCTTGGAGAAGGCCTTTTTGGGTTGAATACGTTTGGAGATCGTTGAGCTTCCTGGATCTGAAGATCTGTGATTTTTCCTATACCTGGGAAGTTTTCTGCCACTATTTTGTTGAATATGTTTTCAATGGAATCTCCATTTTCCTCCCCTTCTGGAATACCCATGACTCGGATATTTGAGCGCTTGAGGTTGTCTGATATCTCTCTCAGATTTTCTTCCATGTCCTTGATTCTTTTTTCTTTCTTTTTGTCTGCTTGTGTTATTTCAAACAGCCCATCTTCAAGTTCAGAGGTTCTCTCTTCAACTTCGACAAGCCTGCTGGTTAAACTCTCCGTTGTGTTTTTTATTTCGCTGAATAACTTCTTCAGTTCAGCAAGTTCTGCTACTTTTTTTTCAGGACATTGATTTCCTTGTATATTTCCTCTTTCAGATCCTGTATACTTTTCCTCATTTCATCATGATGTCTAGCTGAGTTTTCTTGTATCTCATTCAGTTTCCTTAGAATTATCACTCGAAATTCCTTGTCAGTTATTTCAAGGGCTTCTTGTTCTATAGGATCTAGAGTATGAGATTTATTAACTTTTGGTGGTGTACTTTCTTGATTTTTTGTATTTCTGGTGTCTTTTTTTTGGTGTTTATTCATTGTGGCAGGGGGTTTCACAGTCCACCGGTTTGAGACTAATGACTAACTAGGATGTTGCTGTGGTTGCCAATTTGGTATGGCTCCCGCCGTGACTGCTCAGTTGGCCTCTAGTGTCTTGTGTGTGTGGTTGCCTCGGGTCTTGGGCTTCTCCGGGGATCCACCTTTCTGGTCAGCTTGTACTCTGCTGGGCTGGTGGATCACGTACCACAGGGTGTGTGATCTCTGTTGAGCTTTCACTTTCTGTACAGGACTTCTCCCCGTTCCGTGTGCTCTGGCCCAGGCTGTTAGATCGTGCAGTGGCGACCCCACCGGGTGTGTGGTTTCTGTCGAGTCTCCGCCTCCCTGGCCGCACGTCTCCCCCCTCTGTGCACACTGTGCTGGGCTGGGGCGTGTCTTCTGCACCCCTCGTCTATCAGCTGGGCCTTCAAGACCCTGCTCAGCACCGCCTCGCCCAGGAAGTCTACCAGGTTTCTGCTAGGCACAGACGACCGGTCTCTCTGGGTGCCTTTGTAGCACTGTGTAGATCTTTCTCGGGTCTTGTTCACCTTTGTATCCCCCCGGTATAAACCGAGTCTAGTGCCCGCCTGCAGCCTGCTCTCCGGCAGGTTCAAGCGGACCTGGGAACTCTCCTACCACACTATTCCGAACCAGAAATTCGTTAGGCTTTTTTCCAAACTGGTGGTCGCAGAGATGGTATCTGCCTCCCAGTAACAGGAAGTTTACCGGGGCGGAGTCCAGGGTGTGGTGGAGTGACAGTCGGCCCGCCCGTACTTCCTAGCCCTCCCAACACTGGTCGGGACGCCCCACACTCCCAGCCCCGCCAGAGAACCGCGGAGGGAGTGGGAGAGGAGGCCGGCCCGCAGGGTCCGGAAAGCCCCGCGCCAGGCCAAGCAAATGGGCTCAGTGATGGCCGATCAGGGCGGAGCTGCCCGCACCTGGGAAAATGGAGGCAGCACCAGGGCAGTGAGTGGCCTGGTGGTGCAGGCGTGAGCCGCGTGGGCATCCACCCCCCGAACAGAGCTGTGCCAGGGATCACTCACAGTGCTGTGCCAGGTCGGGCGCTCCCTCTGTCTCTGGTTTGTTGCCTTCCGTGTTCTCGGCGCTGCCGCCTCGGGCTGTTCAGTCGCGGCGCCGCTCGGGCGCTCCCAGGAAACTTCTTTAATGCCGGCCTGAAACCTCGAATCCTGAATAGGGCAGCTGGCCGCCTTCAGTGCGGCCCCAGCCTCCGGGATCCTGGCTGCATCCACAGCAGCCCTGGCGCCGTGTTCCCTGTTTCAAGACTCGCTTTTGCAGCTAAGAAACAGTTCACACTTCAAAGCTGTTGCCTGTAAATGAGGCAGCCTCTCCTGCCGGGGGCAAAGTGGCGTTGAGCCCCCACGACCGGCCAGCAGCAGCAGTCCTCCCTTAAGAGATGGCCAGAGGAAGGTCCACAAGTTTCCCGGCTGCCTGAGGCCCAGTGGCCACCTTTTCCACCTCAGCTACTCCGCGCCAGCCGCCGCAGCCGCCGCCATCTTGAAACTCCCCCAAATTATCTTTTCTATTAAAAGCTCCTTGCCTTAACTATAATAAAAAGTATATTTGTTTAATGACTTTTACATGTTACCACGGATGAAATCCCAGTTAACATTTTAATTTCCTAAGGAAAATTAAATAGAAGATTTATAAAACAATTGCTTTTTCAAGGAAAAGGCACCTCTGCTCTTCCTCATTCTTACTATCAGGAAATTCTCATCTATTATTTTCTAGTCTCTGAGCTCAAATGTCTATGAAGAAAACATATGAGAAAAAAAAAAATGAATGTATGTTTCTGTTATGTATATCACATAAAACATCATTTGTGGATCTCTGTGAAATTAAATAAAATGTATTAGTATGTCATAGAACTAAACCTACCTAAAATGACACTATAGAATATGACATAGTTAGTAAATAGACAGAATTTATACTTGTTATTTTAAGAAAAAATCAAAATTAGAAAAAAATTTAAAAAAAGAAAACTCGTGATCATAAAAGATATAAAAAGGAATACTTCACTTAAGAATGAGATACCATAGAGTTTCTCTAATGGATAAATCCAAAAGCTTATTTGATTCTTAAAACAAACAAAGAAACAAATAAAAAAATAGTTCAAGAAACTAAATAATCATCTGCTTCCATTTTAAGGCTCTCAGCATTTGGTATGATCAGACACCAAGTCTTAGGAAAATGTACAATTTAGAAATGTTGCCATCTAGTGGTCACCTTTAGAATTAGTTCCATAAAATTAGTGTAATCTAAACAGATGATTTATAAATGTACATAGGATCCTGACTCTTTGAAATTGGAACCAGAGATCAAGAAGAGTTGCTTGAGGTAACTAAGCAAAGTTTTAAAAATTGAGGAGGTTATTAAAGATGTGCGTGTCTATATGTGTGAGGATAGCAACGAATGAGGACAAACAATGCAAAGAGAAAATGGCAAAGGCCCAGGATCCTTAATGGTGAATAATGAACATGAGGAGAATGTTGGGAGCCAAATCTTTGAAGTGGTAGGAAAATAGTACAATTTCTTATTCAAATGTATGGGATGGGAAATTAAAAAGAAGAAATCATGCTGGACATTTACATTATTAAATTCCTTTGAAGGAACTTAGTTCATTTTAGATAACAATAGCTACTATTTGTTGACTATTTAATGAGTGCCAGATATTCTAAAAGTTATGCATGTAATACATATTTGACTTCTGTAATTATTTTGTTAGTTACTTCCATTTTACAGATGAAAAAATTGAGGTAAAGAAAGATTACAAAACTGATTTATCTAAACCAGAAGGCTGGCTCCAAATTTCATGTTCTTAATCTAGCAATGCTATATTTCCTCCTACAATAGGTACAGAATTTAGACTGGGGTTGCCATATAACATTAGATAAAAAGTTCAGTCGATTATCCAAATAATTTTGATCAAATTGTATTATTTTTATTATCGGGATCTACTATCTCCATTGATAAACTCATCTAACAATTGCTCTGTTTTCTTTTACATTCATGATACACTCCTGGTAAACTACAGTATATAAATTTGTCTTTCGTATATAAATGTACTCTGCTTTCATTTGTAGAGTATGTACATCAACTTCTTTAGTAGTCTGGCGAATCAGAGCATTCCACAGCGTGTCCCTCCTCCCCAGCCCTGTAATAGGTTCTAGAATAATGGTAGGTACGTTGTCCAGGACAGACAAATGAGACTAAGTCACCAGACACTTCCTAGCATGACAGACTTGCATCTCTCTGGCTCCTCTCTTTCTGCTGTGGTTGTTAGGTTAGGATGTCAGCCTGAAACTGTTGCTGATGAAACTAATACTCCTTGATCAGAACTTTCCTGAAAGTAAAGCTGACACAGAGGGAAGGAGAGCTGAGAGAAACAGAAATAGTCTTAATATCCCTTCAGCACAGGAACCAGCTGCGCTTGACACTTTTACTCTATCTGAACTTCTCAGTTCTTTATGCCAGTAAAGTCACTCTCATATTAAGTCCATTTAAATTGTTTCAGTCGCTTGCAACCAAAATAGTTCTGACTAATTTGATTGGTTAAGTAGTCAATTAGTGCAGATTCTCCTCTAATAATTCTGCTTTAACAGATGTCAACATGAAAAAACATTGGCTTATTTCTATACAAGTGTATATAAGCCATACACACCCACACCCATACCCACACACAAAGTAAGGGAAAATAGAGTAAATATATCAAAGATTTTATTCATCTTGGATTCTTTCTCTTTAGATAAAAATGATCTTTTTAGGATTTGATGAGAGATAACATACTTGCATATAATTTTCAGTACTTTTTGCTTTATCCAGATTTACTCTTTGTGATAGTTAATTTTATGTGTCAATTTGAGTGGGCTAAGGGATGCCCACATAGCTGGTAAAACATTATTTCTGAGTGTGTCTGAAAGAGTGTTTCTGGAAGAGATTAGCATTTGAATTGGTAGACTGAGTAAAGATGACCCACCCTCACCAATGTGAGTGGGCATCATCCAATCTCCACTAACAGCCTGATAAAACAAAAAAGGTGGAGGAAGGGCGAATTCACTCTCTTTTCTTGAGCTGGTACCATTTTCTCCTGCCCTTGGACAATGGAGCTTCTAGTTCTTGGCCTTAGACTCCAGGACTTACTCTGGTGGCCCACCCTGGTTCGCAGGCTTTCAGTCTTGACTGGAGTCTCACCATCGGCTCCCCTTGTTCTCAAGCCTCTGGACTTGGACTGAATAATCAATCACACCATCAGCTTTTCTAGTTCTCCAGTTTATGGACAGCATATATGTCCAATAAGCTATTGTCCAATATACACACATATGTCCTATAAGCTACAAAGTTAATGTTGTTCAAGGAAAAATGAGAAGAAAGGAAGGCATTGTGGAGAAACAAAGACAAACTTTCTACTCGTCAAACCAGTGTGTCATAGTGCTTATATCTATAGCTTCTCCAGGGTAATCTTTTTTCTCAGTTTGCTATTGATGCAGAAACACAGCTAGAGAACCAGATTCTTGATATATTCAGGTAGAGTACCTTTAATGATATTTTTCCTCCAAAGTAAATTTAGATTTAGTGATAGTGATTTGTTTCCTCTAATACAACAGTTGCTCTTAAGATTAGCATAGTAAGGTCTGATTTGTGCTCATTAAGACAAGTGAACAGATATGATGTGGGGGGGGAGAGGAATGGGTAAAGGGTCACGAAAATCAACTACAATGTATATCGAGAAGTTAAAATAAAAAATAAAAAGATCTGATTTGTGAGGAGAAGACAAAGGACAGTGAAAACTAGGCACTGCAAGTGAAAAGATGAGACAAAGTAAAGAAGGATACTGTTGTTGAATGATAGAACTCATAAATTCTTACAGGAGCCAGAGAGATGCAAGTCTGCTTGAATTATAATGGTTTCATTATTATGCATTTATGCCCCACCATTTGTCCTGGTATATTCATATACAAGAGAAATCGAAAGGTCAAACCTGAAGAGAGTGAAGCCACATATTTTTTTTTTAATGGGGCGATTCAGATTTTTTTTCTTTTTTATTGGTTATGAATATTCATGGAGTACAAAGCAAATTGTCACCACTCACGTCAAAGATGTGATGGCCAGATCCACACTGGCAGCATGCCCGTTATCCTAAACTGAAAGCCACATATTAAAAGGAAACATAAAACAAAGTAGTCAACTCTATGCTGACCTTCGAACACTTGGATGCAAGAAACAGAAAGAAAAAAAAAATGCCTTTCTTTCTTTTAGTTTTTCCTTGAACAACATTAAATTTGTGGTTTATTGGATATAATTTTACTTAGTGCATCTTTTCATATTATCTTGAAATGAGTTCCTGGATTCCAAAATAAAAACTAAACATTTAAATTCTTATTCTGCAACGCTGCTTTAGTCATTTTCATTTACTGAAATATCCATATGGAATAATTTCTGTGTGAATATCAGGAAGTTGTGTCCAATAAAGTGAACAAAGAAGAATGCAGCTTTAGTGTGAGGAGTGAAGAGCTGTGATTTAGGATCCTGTGTATCTTATGTTGCTAGACTGCTCAGCCTAGAAAGGGGAGAGTGCTGAAACGGGGGAGATTCTCACTGTTACAACACAGTAATGTAATCTGGGATTCTGAATGGCTTGTTTGAAATGAATGTGTGGTTTTTTCAGAATCCTACATCACAAAAACTCAGGCTACTTTGATCTACTCAGCAGCCTGGACATCCAGGGATAAAAGGATTAGGGGTTAGGGGAAGGCTGGGCAAAAGGGAAGGAGAAAGGAGGAGGAGGAGGAGAGAAGGAGAATAATGTTTAACTGGTACATTTCACCTCCCGTGGGGTAAACAATTAGTATTCCAAGCTTGTAAATAACAGAATAATGTTCTCTGACTAAAATTAGGAACTAGTTTTAATGTTAGGAATTTATAATTTCCTAATTGCTATTGAGATTCATTGCAGCATAAACAAACAGATGTACTCTTAAATTAGATTTGCCTGTTGCAAACAAATGGATGTTTCAAGTTCAATCCAATTTTTTCTTAGTTCCTTATTGTATAAAAGTATTTTTATTCTGTGTACTGTAAGAAATATGCACAATTAAATTGGTTTCTCTGTGATTAAATATTTCATAGCTTCCTTTATTGATTTTTAATTTTCACTGTTAAAGAGGTTATTTACAAAAGTAAGCGAAGTCAAATGATTGTAGTAAACAGTGAAATTATTTAAGTACATATTCATAAATAAATGATATTGAATGTATTTCCTCTAAAATGGGTCAATCCTGAAAGACACGTGTTCATAAACATAATTTAGGCCAC
Source organism: Cynocephalus volans (assembly GCF_027409185.1). NCBI lineage: Eukaryota > Metazoa > Chordata > Mammalia > Dermoptera > Cynocephalidae > Cynocephalus > Cynocephalus volans. Next base: position 94,004,152 of record NC_084468.1, on the reverse strand, counting down.
AATATATTGTTTATGAAGTAATTTTTTCAAAATAGTTAATATATTTTTTGTTTACCTATGGCTGCCTAATAAATTACCTTGAAACTTAGTGACTTAAAACCACTGCCATCTTATTATCTCATACAATTTTGGGGTCAGGAATTTGGCCAGGGCACCCAGATGTGGCTCATCTCCCTTTTACTTGATAGCTACGAGGACTGGAACATCCAAGATGGTCTCTTTACTCACATGTCCACCACTTCAACCAGGATGGCTTGAGTGATGGGGTCTGGCTAGAATGCCCAACTGGGGTCACGTATCTGAGACTTTGAAGAAGATAGGTACTCAGTTGTTTAGCCAGGAAAGAAGTGCCACTGTGATAGTTACCTTCACAAGCATGCAAACCCAGTGGGGACTCCCCCTGGGGGACCCAACTATAGGTAGGACAGGGCAGGCTGGCAAACCAACTGCTTAGGCAGTTTCGTCAACTGTTGTAGGGAAACTCTTTGGTCAATAGCTGCAGAAGTAAAAGGTTTTAGATGAGAATTTCTCTTTAGAGGATATCTGAACTATATGCTGAAAATTTTAGTTTTGAGCATGCTATTTCCCCCTGGTGGCTACCAGAAAGGAATAATGAGGAAATTACTCATAGAAAGAAGGTGACAGGTGGAAGGAGACAGCACATGGACACCAGTTAAGCTGGAACTGATGTGCAAATTTTAGCTAATTATTAAAACAGAGCTATTCCAGGGATCAATGGAAAACCAGGAGAAGGGTTCTGCTGGCATGCCCCTACTCTGAGTCTATGGTGGGGTCAAAATGCAACCACTACATAGGATATTTATTAGGAGGATGGAGCAGGGTACAGCACCCAGATGATTCATTTTACTTCATTTTAAGTACACAGAAATGAGAAGAAGAAATAGAACATTAACATCATAACATCAAATCAATCACTGGGCAGGGCTGCATTTTGCATGAGGGAGAAGGAATTAACTTGAGACACCAGCGGTAAACAAAACTTTCCTCTTGTTGTTTGGGAAGGCTCAGGGGAGGCTGAGCATTTGGGAATTTAGCACAAGAGAGAAACATGCTTGCTTTGAGGTATCAGGATTCTTTTTAAAAATATATAGTCTATTTTTTAGAACAGTTTTAGATTTATAGAAAAATTAAGCAGAAAGTACAGAGAGTTCCCATATCCCTCCTATAATTAACCTCTTACCTTAGTATGGTACATTTATTACACTTAATGAACCAATATCGATACATTATTACTAACTATAGTTTACAGTTTATCAAGATTTCCTTAGCTTCTTACCTAATGTCTCCTTCTGTTCCAGGATTCCATCCAGGACACCGTATTACATTTAGTTGTCGTGTCTCCTTAGGCTTCTCTTGGCTTTGACAGTTTCTCAGCCCTTCCTTGTTTTTGATGACCTTGACAGTTTTGAAGAGTACTGGTCAGGTATTTTGTAGAATACCCCACTGTGGGATTTGTCTGATGTTTTTCTAATGATTCAACTGGGGTTACAGGTATTGGGGACTAAGATCACAGAGGTGAAGTGTCATTTTCATCACATCGTATCCAAGTTGCATACTATCAGCATGACTTGTCACTTGGTGTTTGCCCTTCATCACCTGGCTGCAGTGGTGTTTGTCAGATTTCTTCACAATAAAGTTACTCTTTTTGTCTCCATTTCTATAGTAAACTATTTGGAAGGAAGTATGCACAGACCATATTTAAGGAGTAGGAATTTATGCTCCCTCTCCTGGAGAGTGGAGTGTCTACATAAGTTATTTGAAATTTTTCTGCATGGGAGATTTGTCTCTTCTCCCCCATTTTTTAATTTATTCAATCACTTATTTATGTCAGTTTGGACTCACAGATATTTATTTTATATTTGTGATAATCCAATAATATTTTATTTTACTGCTCAAATGGTTCTAGCTTTGGCCATTGGGAACTCTTTCAGTTGGCTCCTGTGCTGCTTTGACAGACCCATGCAAATATAGTGGTGGTTTTTGTTTGTTTGTTTTTGTACTTCCTTACTTTCTGACACTAGGACATGTTCTAGGCTCATCTTGTGTATTTCCTGCCCTAGTCCTAGAATCAGCCATTTTTCCAAGGAACGCTGGTTTCTTTTATTGGAAATGGTATTAGAAACCACTGTGGTTTCTAATTGGTGTTCTATTAGAAATGCCATGATCTGGGTTTTAGGTGTACTTATTGCTGCTGGGTCATCATTTCTTTCCAGCTGACAGAGCAAAGAACTAAATGTGCATATAGTAATTGTGTACATACACATCTGTATAAATATTTCTATTTGTAATTATCTGTATCTATTTTAAGCTAAACACAAGTTCTTACTGTCTTCAACTTGAATCCATTACCACATGAATCATTCCAGCCTCCTCCCCCCTTGCATATCTGTCAATTTCCACTCCAACAGTGAGAAACTTGGCTCCCCCATTTGCCATCCATTTACTTAATTGTTCAATTCCATTATGCGTGTATAGCAGCATGAGCATTGTTAACCTGTACCCCTTTGGGGAATGGCTTTATCAACTAGAGCCCAGTGCTAATGTGCAGTTTATTTTGCCTTTAGTCTCAAGATTCCACTCATTTCCAAATTTACTTATGTTAGCACCCCCCGCACCCCCTTCCCTTTATCGAGGCTGTAAAGAAATGAGAGGGATGGAGAAGTAATTTACAGATTAAAAGAGACTTAAAGACATACCATACTTTTTAAATTGGCAAGACTAAATTACATTGTCTAGGGCTGTACATTTAAATGGTGAAACTTTAAAGTGAGAACGTTATTATATAAAAGTAATCACATAAAAAAAGCAACTTCCACTTCTAGGCAGATAAAGTAGCAGAGATTGAATGTACTCTCCTACTTGAAACAACTAAAATAACCCAACAATATAATATATGAAACAATGGTTTTCAGATATTGGGCTCTAGGCAGTGATCCCTGAGAGGTGGGAAAACGAATGAGGTAAGCCCTTTAATTGCCCCAGCTTACTACCTGCAGAGAGTTTCCAGGACACAGTGCAGGGAGGGGCAACTCAGGCAGAGACCAGCAATCTCCCTGAGCTGGGAAGCCAAGAGACAAGGCAGAGTACTAGGCAGGAGAGAGCTATCTCAGAGAGAACTTCAGAGGTTGCAGAAAGTCCATCTGAGCAAAGGCAAGTCAGGAAACTAATGCATGTAAGGGTAAATACCACCTAAAAGGAGCAGAGGGAAAAGTGCCACCAGAAACAGTTTGCATTCTTACTAGTAAGCATGGAAAACCTTGGCACTGGGCAAAGCACTCAGAAGGGTGTTCTGATTCGTGGGGAAAAAATTAGGCCTGGATTAAAAGCTTCTCTGGTTACCACCTAATGATGCTAAAAGCAAACCTTGAATGGATCAAATTGTTTCCAAGTAACTGTGACCCAGAATAAAACTCAAGAATATTTATAGGAACACAAATGTATGCAGCATTCAGCAAGGTAAAATTCACAATGTCAGGGGTCTAATAAGGAGGAAGAAAGGAGAGAAAAAAAGAAGGAATATATGATTCATAGTGAGAAAAATGAACCAATATAAAGAGATACAATTAATAGATAAGGACATTAAAACAGTTATATCACATATGTTCATAAAGGTAGGGGAAAGCTGGTGCATGTTAAATACAGGCATGGGAGACATCTTAAAAAAAAACAAAAAACAACCCAGGTTGAACTTCTAGAGATGAAAAATAAAATGTCTGAGGTGGAATGTATAATTTTCAAAACTCAGTAATAAGAGAAAAATCTCAATTAAAAAAATGGACAAAAGATCTGATCAGACCCTAAAGCAAAGAAGATATATACAGATAGCAAATAAGCATGTGAAAAGGTATTCGATGTCATTAATCATTAGGGAAGAGCCAATTAAAAGTACAATGATTTCAATTGCAAACTACAACAATGTCTAAAATTAAAAAGACCAACCACACCAAGTGTTAGTGAGGATGTGGAGCAACTACAACTCTCATATACTGTGGACAGGAATGTAAAACTGTACAACCACTTTGGAAAATGGTTTTGATAGTTTCTCAAAAAATTAACACACACCTACCATATGGTTGAGTCATTCCTCTCCTAGATGTTTATCCAAGGGAAAAGAAAGTCTATGTCCATGTGAAGACTTGCGTATATGAATGTTCATGGCAATAGCCCCAAACTGAAATGACCCAAATATTCATCAACAGATGAATGAATAAGCAAATTGTGGTATATCCATTCAGCAAAAAATGGAACGAACTATTGATATACACAATAACACGGATTAATCTAATAATAATTATGCTCAAAGGCTCTAGAGAAAATAATATATGATGTATCCCATTATTACTTTAACATGTAGAAATTATTTAAAAAATGTTTTATATATCATAAGGTGCTCAAAGACAATTTGTGGTTTGGATTAAGTTATTATTTTCAAATATTTTTGGCACCTAAATTAAGAACCTAGAATAATTTTAGAGCAGGAAGAATCCCTTGAGATAAGAATATCCACCTCTACGCCCTTACCTTATAGAATGAGAAAGCTGAAGTCCATAGAAATTACATAGAAATTACAAGGTCACATAATGGGTAAAAAACCTATAATTCTAGAAAGTTATCTCCACTCACTATGAAGATCTCCTTTGAATTACAGGAAAGCCATAGTTTAAAAATAGAATTTTTATGCTAGCTGGTTAGCTCAGTTGGCTAGAGTGCAGCCTTGTAACACCAAGGTCAAGGCTTCAGATCCCTGCGCTAGCCAGCCACTCCCCAAAAATAAGTAAATAAAAATATGACTTTAAGTACCTGGCCTTATGAAATTTATATGAAGGCTTTTTTTTCCCCCTAAGAGGAAATGCCTTCAGATGAAATACATAAATGATCTTCCAATGTTTCTTTCAGCCTTAGTTCTCTTATCTTTCTTCATTCAATTAAATCCCCCTGGTGGAGAGGATATGCCTTCACATTTTTGCTGAGCTGCTGATAAAATGGAACAGCTTGACCAGTGGGGTAATTTTCTCTGCAGACTGATGTAGATATACAGCAAGTGCCAGACACTTGAAGCAGGAATATCCCACCTCCTAATTCCATCACCTTGGGGAGTAGAATTTCAACATACGAATTTTGCAGGGACACAAACATCAGACTATAGCAACATTGTCTATTGGTTTTTCACTGTGGAATATGAGGATTTCTCTCCTACCACCATCACAAACACATATACTCATTCTCTAATCCTCTCAACCTCTCTATCTAGATATACTGCAATTTTGTTAAGGTATATATTATCATGACCAAGTATGTATGATTTAGAGCTGAACCATGTAGTGAAACTGTTATTATTACCGTTCCTTTCCAGCACAATGTTTTTCCTCTGGAGATTTATTTATTTATTTGTGTGTGTGTGTGTGTGTGTGTGTGTGTATGATTTTCCTTGTGGAATTTATTGCTTTTTCCCTTAAAAAGCAGTAACTTCTTATGTAAAAAAAAGAGAAACATTACAGAAACATACTCATGCTTCTATTCTTTTTAAAGAATACTTCACAGGTGGTGATAGTAAACACTGCTGGTGCCCCACCCATATCCTCTCAACCCTTACATTCATGGCGAATGCCATTCTGACATCTACCTGTTAGTAAATCCATCTCTTTGCATGAGGGGTTTTTTTGGGAGTACTGTCCCCTCAGCCTATGTGCACTGCAATCCAAAAGTAATGGGGAATGAACACCCACGGGAGTAGTCCATGACTAATGACTGAATGGAGTTATGAATACCCCAGCTCCCTCTCCTCTCACGTAATACACTTTGAGGCACATGTTCAACACTTTCTCAGAGTTGCCTGGTGAGACTAAGCTCCAGTTGCCCACAGTTGATCACAGTTGATCACACAATATGGCTTCCTTTCTGTCCCCATATCACTTTCATACATCATTAATGGTGTTTCCTGGGATCACCTCCCAAATAAATTATTTGTACTAGAATCCTTCTCTCCAGGCCTGCTTCTTGAACAATCCAAACTAAGATTGTGCTGAGAACTTCTTATGTTTCATTATGACATAAAGGACACCTGGTATCCCTGTTTCAGAGATGCTGAGATTGATCAGTGGATGCAGGTAGTGGTAGCCTAATTCTTTTGTCATAAAATTCCCTTTCCTTCCTTTCACCTAATACTTTTCAGCAGCCACTGATTTTTGCCTATATCTATGACCTCAACAGGTGTTTAAAAAAGTGATTTTTAAATTCTAATATTACTTTTTTATTTATTAGCTGAAGTTCTTCTATCAGTATGAACTTTTCTCTCACCAACTATTTGATTACCCTGAAATACAGTTTGTACAAAAAAGGCAAATGTACAAAAAAAAAAAAATGTTTTCTTATGTAGTTATCACTAATTTAATTCCAAACTTTTTCCCAGCTGTCTGAATCATTTTCAACATGGTTATTCCCAGCAGATACTCTATCAATTTCATTTTTCCAGACAAGGTTCTATGAGAGACTTTTGACCACTCTAAGAGCCTCTGAGAGCCTTCTCACTGACTGCCCTCTAGACCTGGTACAGGGCAGTCATCCTGGGATTTCCCTTTTCTCTTCCTCTGTCCCGTGAGGAAACCTGTGTTTCCTGGATGCCATGTCTTTCTCCTGTCATTTGGTGGAGGATATCCTCTAATTTCTTTGAGAAAGGGTATATAATAATTTCAAATTCTAGATTAGAAGATTAGAAATCTTTTTTTTTAAAGAACTCTGAGGATATTATTCCATTTGTCTTCTAACTTTCAGTGTTTTTCTTGATAGCTTTAAATTCATTTTCATTTTAAGTCTTTGTAAAGCTACTCAACCATGCCAGTTGTTGGGCTCTTTTACCTGCCTGTAATCCAGCATCGACTGGGCCAATTGTTAAGCTAGGGCTGGGTCTGGTCCTCACAGACCCCTCAAGCCCATTCACAGGCTGGGTCACAAACCCTTCATACTTCAGGCTGGGTCACCAGACCCCTTCCTTACACACAGGTCTATGAGCTAGGTAACTGGCCAAAAGGTCCCTGGAGCCATAGGTTGGAAAGCATGGCTGTGCTGGGCAGATGCTCAAGGCAGATGCCTGCCCACCTGCTTCACTCAAACTACTCTTTTCTCTCTCTCTCTCTGAAGAACACAAGAATAGCAACAAAACCAAAAAGATACATTGGCGCACATGCGCACTAACTCCACACACACACATATACACACAATTTGCTTAGAAAGAATGCTGAACCACACCCAACTGAACCCAAGGCGAGGGCCCTGACCAAACTATTCTATTTTCCCAACAGTCTTTGTGAACTCTTCTTCTTCACAGAAATTTGTAAGATTCCCAAACAATTTCAGATATTGTGAAACAGTGTTCTGAAATTTCACAGTGCTATGCTTTGTTTGTTTGATTTTTATCTTTTGAGCTGGGCATTCAGGGAAAGACTCAAATAATTCTATTCTAGAAAATTTCATTGAATAATTTTCATGGTTATTTCCTCTGTGAGTCTTCTCTGTTTTTCCTTCCTCGAACTCCTAATGTTTGGATGTTGGATTTCCTGGACTCTCTTTTCTTTCTTTTTTCATCTCACTTTTCTTCTTTTTCTTTCTTTTAAAGTTTCTCTTTTATTTCCCATTTCTTGGACTTTTGCTCTGTATTGTGGGAGATATCTTCACCTTTTCTTCCATTCCCACTGCCATGTTTTTAATTTCCAAGAGCTACATTTTGTTTCCTGAATATTTATAGCATTGACATTTCATTGATAAATCTTTTGGTATAGATCTCTCAAATAACTTCTTTAAAAAATAACACTGCTAATATCACATACAAAAAAAGTAAGTCTTAAGAATTCATAAACTCTACAAATTTCCCATATGGTCTCATATTTTTTTGTTTGAATCAGTGTTCAAATATGTTCCAATTTTGGAACAATATCTTTCAAATATTTTTCAATTGCTTGATATTTCTCTTGTTTTATTTTATTCTTTAGTTTCTTCTAATTAATTTTTTACTGTAATTGAATTATTGAGGAATCGGGTCATTTATGATGTAGAATTTTTCACACTTTGGATTTGGCTGATTGCATTTGTGGTGTTATCACTTCTCCCTCTTTCCTCTGCATTAACTGCAAGCTGATAATTAGCCCTGAAGGCTTGAATAGAATCAGGTTTGATTATTACTATTATTGTTATTTTTTTGCATGAGTAGTTCATCAAGAGTTATGGTGTTTTTTTATTTTTATAATGTTAGCAGCCATTTAGGATCATTGTTTTTATCCATTATTTCAGTAGAGAGTGTAAAATAATTCTACCATTCCTTCCTCACTTATTAACTGTACTTCTACAAAGAGAAACTTCCCCTCATCAACTTTTTGGTTGCCTGACATAACAGTAGTGCAGAGAAAGCAGGGTAAATACTTAATTCTTCCCTTTTATTCATCAGTTTTCAAAATAATGAGTTTGTTTGCTAGCATTCTCCAAGGGTGACTGTATTAGTCTGCTTCTGTGGTTTATAACAGAAATACCTAAAAATGGATAATTTATAAGAAACAATTTTTATTGCTTACAGTTTCAGAGGCTGGGAAGTCCAAAGTCCAGACAGCACATCTGATGAGGGCCTTCTTTGGTGTTCACTTCAGTGACACAGGGTATCACATGGTGAAATGGCAGATGGCTTGAGCAGAGCAGAGAGTTAACTCCTCATTCTTCTTTTTAAAGTCCTCAGAACCTATGACCACCATTACACCATCAATGGATTAATGCATTTATTCGGGCATGCTCCTCACAATCTATTTACTCCTTCAAGGCTCCACCTTTCAGTTATGATAATATGATTTCCTACCCTTTTAACACTGTCACAGTGGGGGTTGTTTCTAATACATGGAAGTTGGGGGACACAATTCAATCCACAGCAGTGACAATGAATTCTTTAATTATCATAATTATGAACACCTAGATTTAAACATATTTGATTGTCTCAATATCTTATAGTTATTATCTCTGTACTGCTCTAATTGTGTCATCCTTAACAATGGAAAGCTTAAATTGGTTCTTGAGTCCTTTTGACATAATCCTAGTAGTTTTTGATTGTCTCCTTGTTTCTAGTTTGAAAAGATGTTTCAGGCTTGTTTGCATGTCATGTCTGGAATCATGAATTTGAAGTATCAGTGTAAAGTTATGGTATATATTTTACCTTAAAAATAGTCTTTCAACTAAAACTAGAAACTAGTAACAAACGATGAGCACTATTAGAGCCCAGATTGTTATATATAAATACAATTTCCCTCTAACAAGAACCAAGCCCTTCGGAGAAATGGCTGATTCCATATGCGAAGTTCTTTCTCATCCAAGCCCATTTTTGTTATTGGCAGAATTCAGAATTATATTGAAATTCATTTCTACGTACAGACAGCAAATTAAGAATTCCCTAGAAAAGCTGAAGAGAACATTGACATTTTAAGTGGTAGAGTAAGGAGATCAGATTTCTGTTTTATAAATACTATTCTGAGAACAGTGTCAAGAATGGAGTGGGTGGCAGGGCAGGTGGGAGGATGCCCAGTTAAGGGGCTTAATGATGATTCAGGGTGGATATGAAGAGGGCCTAATTTAAGACAGTAGCAATGGGGTAAATAAACAGGAGGCTGATTTGCTAGCTCCTAAGAGGCAGCAGTCTCAGGTCTTGGTGATTGTTGTGGATGCGTGGGTGCATAGAGAGGTCACAGAGGGGTAGAGCTGCAAACAACTCTCTTAGTGCTAGGCCATGTTGTAGAACAGCGAGTTGAGTTACGGTGATGGGAGCAAATATAACTGAAGGATGAGGCTCTCCAATACCCTCAGCCCATCCTCCTATAAACTAGCCCTGGAATAGTTAGGTGAATTTGAAAATGTCCTCCATAGGAGGGTGTTCTACCCAGGGTTACCAGTGCCGTCCTAAGCCTGGATTTTAGTCGTCTAAGAATTTCCTTAGTACCTGGTAATATAGAAGCCCCATTTCGGCCTAGTCGTAAGAAGCATTGCACAGAAATCTCCTGAGATGAAGTTCTCCAAGTGGGGAAAGAGGCACCTTACAAATAATCACAAATCCCGCTGTTGAAATTTATGTCAAGGAATGGGGCATTGACATTTTAAAAGTTGGGCACTGAGCGAATTTCAAAGCGAAGCGCAATATGTGGAGAATGATCTGTTCATCAATTCTTCTCTTGGCGTGGCTGGAAAATATCTTAAGAATGTTGCTAGGCGGACAGAGGCACCGACTGGGCCGACAAGACGCCAACGGCCAGGCTTTTCCAGGAAAAGCTAGAGGGGCAGGGGCCCATGTCAGCGTCTTCTCCAACCAGCCTCAGTTGAAGGAGCCCGGCGCGACCGGTGAGCAGCGTAGCTTTCGCGCCCTTCTCCCGCCTGCCGGCGCGCAGAGTCCTTCCTAGCGTAGGGCGGTGAGCCAGGAGGTGCTGGGAGTTTCCACTACTACTTCCCAGGCTCCGCCTCTTCCTCGGGATCACTAAGGAGGGACGTCGTGCGCGCTCGCGTCGGAGCGAGCGCTGAAGCTCCGCCCCCAACTCCTGCCCCCGGTTCTCGACTGTCTCTTCGCCCCTCCCCATATACCTTTGCCCCGGACTCATTTTGGAGGCGCGGCCGATGCGCCGCGTAGCCGGGGCCACGAGCACGAGCGCACGTCAGCGCGCGCCCGCCCCGACGCGAGGAGGCCCCGCCTCCTCGCCCCGCCCCCACTGACCTGTCCTCCTCCTGCTACCTCTGGGCTGAGAATCCCGGTCCCTGCGCGCGCTCCGCAGCCATGGAGAGCCCCGGGAGTCTCTGCAAAAAAGTCAAGCTGAGCAATAACGCACAGAACTGGGTGAGTGGGGCCCGAGGGTGGAGGGCGAGAAGCGGAGGCGGCTTTGGGAGCCTCCGGCTGCAGCTCGTTCCGGAGCCGCTGCCTCCTTCCCGCTCCTCTGCATCCTTCTCGGAGCGCGGGGGTGGGTCCCCGGGCCAGGGCGCCTCCCAGTCGGGGCGGTGGATGGCTGCGGTGCGGCGCAGCGTGGGGCTCTCGGGCTGGGCGCTGCGTGTGGTCCGACCCGTCGTCCGTGGAAAGAACGCCTCCTTCCCCAGAGCTTCGGCTCAGATGAGACGGCGAGCACAATCCCTCACGAGTGAGCTGGCGGCTGCTGAAGCCTGCACCCGGCGAGGGAGCTGCCTACATCCTCCGGAGTGGCCTGAGGGTCTGCAGAGGAAGCGCAGGCGGGCGCCTTCGGGGCGTTCTGCGTTTTTCTTGGCTCTGACAGTGCAGTTGGCCCAGATTTGGGTCCATCTCCGTTTTTCCATTTCCCGGTTTCAGAGGGAAGGGAGGGTACCCGACAATGTGGCCATTCATGAGTTGTGGCTGCCTTGAACTGAGGTTCTTTGTGTGTCTGTGTTAAATTGGAACATCTTACAAATAACGGAGTTTTAAATAGTCGATTCCTGGTGACAGGTGTGAGACAACTAATGGTTCATAACGTTTAGCAACGACTGTCAGTTGGCTTTGTTAGGCAAGTGTTGTGTCCTCAGGAGGTTGCTTCCTTCCTTCTACTTTAATAAGACCTCTATCTTAGCTAAGATAGGACGCGCAGAGCGGGAACCCAGCTTTGGAGTCTGGAAAGGCCCTGGTTTTAGGTTTAGGTGGAAAATTTTATTTCACAATCCATCAGAATCACGAGGCTTACATGCAGTCTTGCAAATCATCACCTGCCTTTAGTGAGTCAAAGAAAAGAAAAGGCGCTATTTCAGGCAAATATTCTTTGAAGTCATTGATTTAGCATATATGTTGTTATCATCAAGAATTCTCTCCTTTTTTCCATTTAGTTATTTAACTCCCTCATAGACGGTGAGGGGGGAAGGAGATAAAAAGTGTATTTTAGAACCTCGGAGCGAGCACTGGCCTTCTTGGCCTGGTCGCCAGTCCCAGCTGTGCCATTTCCTAGCTGTGTGATCTTGAGGAAAGTAAATTTATTTATTTATTTATTTATATTTTTTATTTTTTCCTTTGCCTTTATTTTTTTATTTTTTAAATTTTATTTTGTCGATATACATTGTAGCTGATTATTGCTCCCCATCACCAAAACCTCCCTCCCTTCTCCCTCCCCCCTCCCCCCCAACAGTGTCCTTTCTGTTTGCTTGTCATATCAATTTCAAATAATTGTGGTTGTTATATCTTCTCCCCCCCCCCCCCCGGTTTTGTGTGTGTGTGTGTGTGTGTGTGTGTGTGAATTTATATATTAATTTTTAGCTCCCACCAATAAGTGAGAACATGTGGTATTGCTTTCTGTGCCTGACTTGTTTCACTTAATATAATTCTCTCAAGGTCCATCCATGTTGTTGCAAATGGCAGTATTTCATTCGTTTTTATAGCTGAGTAGTATTCCATTGTGTAGATGTACCACATTTTCCGTATCCACTTCATAAATTTATTTCTTTAAACCTCAGCTGACTTAAGGGTATAACAGTGTGTATTTCACTGGGTTGTTTTGTTGAGTGAGGAAGATAATGAATTCGAAAGTGCAGTGAAACCATTGCCTTAAAACTCAGATTCAGTATTGCTCTTGTTACCTTGAGGTATTTCATGGTTACCGAAGTAAGTTTGGATGAATTGGGGTATTTATCGATTACCTCAGTTTCAGTGTCCATAACTCATTTTTTTACTATTTCATTTGCCAAATTAGTGTGTATTCTATGTAGAGACCTGTGTTAGACATAGAAAGGGAAAATGTGGGACTTAGTGCCTGCCTTCTGGTTGCTCATGGCCTGGTTGGGGTTGTAAGTGGCATTTGCCAGGTGATAAGGATGTCTTTATGGGCCACAGTGAGTAGTGTAAGACAAGTTTATTGCAATTTAGAGGAGAAATCAGTTTGGCCTGGATGTTTTGGGAAGGGTTTATGGAGGAACTCAAATTTCTGAGGCAAAGGGGAACAGTGTGAATAAGTGCTGGGAATAAGAATTATTATTATTATTATTTTACTACAGGAACAATGAAGAGACTTGTTTGACTGCTTTGGAAAGTTTTTGTTGGGAGTGGAGATAAGATTGAATAGCTAGGGTGGGGCTAGGTTATGCAGTTGTGAATATTTGACTGCAGAGTTAAGAAGACTTGATTCTGAGGGAGATTTTTGATAGGACTAGAATTTTTAATTTTCTGAGCGATGTAAGTCTTTTCTCTCTCCAGTAGAACACTCACCATCTCCCCCTCTCACATACTTAATCAACTGATAGACACAAGTGGGAAGAACCCACACATCTTTATAATTCCCATGACAGGATAAAATTTGTAATCCAGGAGGGCTGATCTTTTGGAGAAATGTAAACTCTATTAGAGCCCAGATGTGGAAGTCCTGGAGACCAGACAAGGTTATAGTGAAGTTTAAATGAATAGACTTAAAGTATGCCTGGTACATGAGCACTATTTAAAGTGTTCTTGTTCTTGATTCATCCAGTATGAGGTGGAGAAGGGCTAGGCTTAGGTGGCAGTGGGAGTAGAGGAGTAGATGCCTTAAAAACACTGAAGGAAGAGTGGAGAGGACCTGGCTAGATTTAGGAGATGAAAAAGAGGAGTGTTAAAAAGATGATCCTAGAAAGTAGGGAGAAAGGTTGTTACATGCAGGGAAGTTGGGAAGTAGGCGGGGGGCAGCTGTAAAGGAGATAACAGTTGAACACTGAAGGAGAGTTTACTCTGTGGCAGGTGCAGTTTGAAATGTTTTACCTAAATTAACTCATTGAATTTTTGCAACATCTCCAAGGTGGGTATGAAGTGGTTAAAAGCAGGGACCCTGGAGCTGACTGCCTGGGCTCAAATCTGGACTACACTATTTATTAACCATGAAATCTTTGGCTGGTTACTTAATTTCTCTATGCTTGTATCTGCTCATCTATGAAATGGGAATGATAGCCTCACAGGGAAACTGCAAAGATGAAAAGAGTTAGCTCGTACAGTTACTGTTATCATCCCCTTTATTACAATTAGTATCTTTGTGAGGGGTCTTCAAAAAGTTCGTGGAAGGATATGTATTATGTTTTTTTGGGGGGGTGGTTGGTGGGTGCGGGGATCCAAATGCTTGACCTTGGTGTTATAACACTGCGCTGTAACCAGCTGAACTAACCAGCCAGCCCCGTTTTATGTTTTAGTTCTATTTTTCCACAAACTTTTTGAAGTACTCTTGTATAGATGAAGAAACAGAGATGTCATAAAGCTTGTTAGTGGTGGATCTGGTTTTAAGCATGCTTTACTTGAGAGACAGCCTTAGTAGAGATAGTCTACAGAGCAATGCTGTCCAACAGAAATAAGAGCCACATGTGTAATTCAAAAATTTCTGGAGTCCACATTAAAAAAAGTAAAAAGAAACAGGTGAAATTGGTAACAAAAGACCGTGAGCTGGGAGGAAGAAAAGGAGACGCTTTATTAAAAACAAAACAAAACCCCAGAAAACAACAATCTGCAGTTTGGGGAAATGCTGGGGTTGGGGGGGGAAGCCTGAAAGTATGCGGTGCACCAAAGGAAGGGAGGAACTGTTTTTTGGTGCCCTACAGGGTCAGCTTTACATACATATTCAGCAGGTTTGGAGGAATTCTATGAATATTTATGAGGAAAATTCTTGCATGTGTGCAGTGAGTACACATTCGTGTAACACACTCCCCATGTTCATTTTGAGGTGAAGAATTAGTATTAAAATGAAGTGAAATTCGGCTCCTGTTAAAAGGTAACTGTAGGACACAAAAGCTTCTCTGTGGACTCAACATACCAGCTAAAGCCAGATCGGGGGTTGGAGAGCTTATCAGGAGAAAATGTCCGGGAAGCTGTCCCTCTGTCCATTCAGAGCTGCAGTGGGTCCCCAAGAATTTGGGGAAGGCGGTCAATTGCCTGGCACCAGGTGGACTGTCTGAAGCCAATATGGAAGTTTTCCAGCTGCAGCAGATCTGACATTATCTTCCAGGAGTTGGTCCCTGCTTGGTTACAGGAAAGAAAAGCCTCATACTAGTCAGTAACATACGTATATTTTGTAAATGGGGGAATATGTGTCTAACCCCTCTCACCTCTGTGGCTGTCTGGCTCTGTTTGGTAGTTGTATGGTGTCTGTTTTCAGCCACAGAGTCCATCTTTGTCTTTTCAGATATGTTTTAACAAAATAAATTTCAGTAGTATATTTTATTTAACCTAATATATCCAAAATACTATCATTTCAATATAAATGTTTTTTTCTATATATGTTTAATACTATCATAATACAAAATTATAAATAAGATATTTTACCTTTCTTTTTATACTAAATCTTCCAAATCTGCAGTAAATTTTACACTGAATACACATTTTAATTTAGCCACATTTCAGATCCTCAAGAGGGACATGTGGACAACAGAATTAGAGGGATTGAGTTAAGTAGAGGTTGGAAGTAAAGATTTGATGGTTAAATTTGAGTTAGAGAATGTAAATAGAGTAAATGAAAGACCAAATACTAAGCTTTGGGTAGTATCTCCCTTTAAGGAGCAGGTAAAGGAAGTGGATTTATGGGAAACAATAGGCAAAGAGATAGGAATGTAGTATTGTGGCACTGGGAAACATTTTGTGGTGTTATAGGAAGATGTCTTCACATATCTACAAGAACAGTGAAGAAAAGTCACGAATCTATGTGCTCTTGGAGCCTCCTCTTATCTGTCTAACAAAGCATCAGATGTAAGGAATATCATTCTCTATCTGATTGAATCTCCAATGGGACCAGTTTTCACCTGCTCTTGGAGATGTGTTAGTTGGGCCGAGGGAAATTTGGTGCATTCCATTCAGACCCAGGTGTTATTCACCCATTTTGTAGGATCATGTTGGGCTGGATCCCTTCCTTGGATTTGCCTTAACAGTGGGAGTTGGATCCTACTGCCCATGGAAGTGTGAAATCTAGCCTAGCATTCAGGAGCACACACAGTCTCACTCTGGTTTGCTTTTCCATTCCCCTCTCCCACCATTCCCCAAATTTCCACAGCTCCAGCCCATCTTTCCTTCTATACCTTTACATCCTTATGATTTTACGCAAGCCATTCTTCCTGGGATAACTGTACCCTTTATCACAGGCTGAAATCTTCAGAGCCTTGGGCTGTTTTACATGTACACACATTCACTTGCACAGGGGTAAATTGCTTGTGCACCTCTGTATTCTATTGCACTCTCTCTGCTATTATCATGTATCGTGTAATCACATTTCACTACAGATATGTTACCGGAAGCGGGCTCAGCTTGCCCTCTCATACCAAACAAATGACCTGAAAGTCCAAAAGTTTGTGCAGGAATTGGAAGCTTTATTCAGATAACTGGCATCTGGGGGATGGATAACTGGGTTAAAATCAGCCTGCCTTCTGGTTCCTGTTCTGGGGTTTATAAGGGAAAGAGGAGGGAAGGTAAGGCAAAGGGGGAGACTGGTCATGGGATCCGCAGAGAGTCTGAGTCAGATGTCAGAGTCCCATGATGGACAGGGTGCTTTGGCATCATGGAGTCTGCAGTTGGTGAACTGGTCAGCTTCAAGCCCTTGATGTTATTTTGGAGTTGGATTCCTTACGTCCTAGGGAGAGCTCAAAGACTATAACCTCAGTAAAGTATTGCTGGAACATAAAAATACCTGACTTGTATCTGCAACTAATGTGGATGCAATTTTCCTTTAAGCAAGAAGGTGAGTTAATAATCAGCTAGGGTGCTTTGCCTTTCTCTTGGATTTCCTCTGTTTGTAGTTGATTAGGGAGGTAAGAGAAACAAGAAAACTCAGTTTCAGTTCTTAATTGTAGGTGCACAACGTCTAGAGTAAATCAGCATAAGAAGGTGTAATGGGAGATAAATAGAAATCAACTTTTGAGAAGGGTCCTTTTGGGGCACGATTTGATTTCATCTCTGGGCAGTTTCAGCCATATGGTCAGTTTCTCATTTCCTCTGATAATCTCAAGGAATTGATGATTATCGGTTCCCAAGTTAATGGCTAACTGAAATTTTCTACTTGGTCTTAGTTACCCAAAAGAAGGCCATTTTCTGGCTAAGGTTCCTTTCAGATGTTTTGTATCTACATTGAGCTTCTCCTGATATAACAGGATGGGGGTAAGGAGCAGGGTGCAGAGTAGCTTGGGTGCTTCTGATATTAAAATCTTTGGGTAACTTATTAATATCTTAGCACAGCTTAAGTAAGGGAATAACCTCCATATGTGATAGGATTCAAATTACAGTTTTGTCACTTAATATCTGGGTCATCTCGGGCATGTAACCCAACCTCTCTATGTTTGAATATTCTCATCTGTAATGGGATAATAAAACGTACCTCATAGTGGGACTAATAGTATATACTCATAGGGTTATAGTGAGGTTTAAATAAGTTAATATATTTAGAGCACTGTGGTTCTTGGCACATGAGCACTATCCTTGTTGTTATTTATTAATTCATCAAATATTCACCTACTTTGTATGTACCTTTGTTCCAGGTGCTAGGGATGCAGTGGTAAAAAGACAGGAAAGGGTCCTGCTCTCATGGATATTACATTCTACCTGGGAGAGTTAATTAAAGAATGAATAAATGAATGGGATAATTATCCCTCTTACCACAAATTCTACCTTTCCCAATCAGTTTGTCCCCTTATATTGTTAGATGCCTTTTGTAGAAGCCAGCAGCCTGTTCTGGACTTTGGGGAAGACTGAGATGGTACAAAAATGAAACAAGAATGCATAAGTAGAACACACAGCCTACCAAAAGCCCAGCAAGAGGCCAATATATTTGTTTGACTTTAGAGCATTAGCCTGGCTGTGGTCAGGGGCAGACAATGATCTTCCTACCCTAGAAGCCAGGGAGATGATACTACAAAAATTGCCTAAAGGGAAAGAGATTTCTACCAAGAATGTACTTTTAATGTTGACCACCACCACCACCACCAGTCTGGTAACTGCTAGCCACATGTGGCAACTTACGTTTAGTTAAAATTAAATACAATAAAATGCTCGGTTCCTTAGTTGTACTAACCACATTTCACTTGTTACCTATGTGGTTAGTGGCCATAGGAATTAGATAGTGCAGGTCTAGGTGCAGCTTTGAGATGGCTGACAAGATTTTTTCTTTTTTTTTTTTTCTTTGGTGGCTGGCTGATATGGGGATGTGAACCCTTGATCACAGGGTTGTCAACACTGCATATAACACCTGCTCTAACCATATAACACCTGAGCTAACTGGCTAGCCCCTCCTGCCAAGATTTTTTTCAACATATCTATGTATTTATATATTTATGTGTTTTTATTCTCTTCCCAGTGTAAGGAAATTTCCAGAGATAGTAGCTACTTTGTAATCTTGGTTTTGGGCAATTTGGCACACCTAATTTCTGGCAGGGTACCCAGCAGTATTAACCTCCCCATAATGTAGTCTCTTCCTTAGATTTGAAATGGCAGTAAGTTTCCCAGTCTGATTTTGTTACATTGAATTTTAAGTAGTTTTCTACTCAGGTGATTCTCAACCAGGTGAGATTGCTAACCCCAGGGGGCATTTGGCAATTCCGGAGACATTTTTGGTTGTTACACTTGTGTGTATAGGTGGGTGGTACTTCTGGCATTTATTGGGTAGAGGCCAGGGGTGCTGCTAAACATCCTACAGTCCATAAGAGCCCCTACAAGCAAGAATTATTTGGCTCAATAGAGGAGGTTGAGAAACTCTGTTCTACTCTTTGCTTTGAATAAGAAAAAGGAAAAAAAAAAACTTAAATCTGAAATGGAAAAGTAGTAATTGAAACAAAATCCAATTGATAGAGCATTTTCTTTTCTATAGCCTGGATGTTACCACTTGAGATGGATCAATACCTGTAACATATCAATAATAAAACAGGAAAACTCCAGTCCTGAATTGTTTTGAAATTAGATTACTAAGTAATTAGTTCACTTGAAGGGAATGACTTTTTTTTTGGTATTTACCTAAGTGGTAGTAAAGAAAAAATTATTAATGACACTTATTTGAAATGGTAAGGCTGACTTTATTCAGGGGGACTATTGTAGTAGGTATAGGGACTACTACAGTGGGGTTTTACAGTAGGGGAGAGAGCTCAACTCTGAATATGACAAGGAAGATGGGAATTTATAGTCAAGAAGCAGGGTGGGGGTCAGTGGATGGAAAATTACTGAGAGGAAACATCAGGAATTAGGATTCTGGCTAAACCAATCTCACATGATTCTTGCTGAAGGCAGGCCAGGGTAATCAGACATCAAGTGGGGGAAAGTAGGGAAGAGGAATTTGGTCAGATATTGTAGTGGATTGAATTATCCTTCCTTAAAACTCACTGAGGCTTGAATTGTGCCCCCCAAGTTTTATGTATTAGAAAGTTGGCCCCCACTGTGACTGTTAAGAGGGTGGGAAATCCTATTATGGTAATTGAAAGGTGGAGCCTTGAAGAGGTGATAAGATTGTAGGACCATGATGTAGTGAATGGATTAAAAATGGTGGTCGGGGTGTGGTTATGAGGGCTTTAAAAGAAAAGAGAGGAGAGTCTGTCTCTCTCTCTCTCTGCTTCCATCATCTAGCATTGTGAGCCCCTGGGCCACTGTCACCACCATCAGATGGACTTTGGACTTTCCAGCCTCAGAAACTATAAGCAATAAATTTCGTTTTCTTTATACAATACCCAGTTTTGTATATTTTGTTATAAGCAACAGAAACGGGCTAATACAGATATCGAGGGTGGGGGATTCTTGCTAAAATTGGGCTCTTGAAGACATGACCAAGAATAGGGCCTGGTTGAAAAAGGACTCAGGAGCCTGACCAGAGTTTGGACAAGTAGAGAAACCTTGTCAGTGGTAATCATTTCTGTGACATATCTTTTCCTAAGGATGCAGTTTTTAAAATCAAATAAGTAATAGTGGCAATATTAGAAGTTTTATATATATATATATATATATATATAAATCTAGTTTCTAACTTCAGATGAATGCAGCCATTGTTCTGGTTCTTTTCTCTTATTCTTCTCTCAGTTTCTTTGATGCTTGCATGTCTTCCCTATGTCTGTACATGGTTTTTTTTTTTGGTGGCTGGCCAGTATGGGGATCTGACTGACTTTGGTGTTAACAACACCATGTTCTAACCAACTGAGCTAACTGGCCAGCACTGCCTTTGTCTCTCGTGTTTCAGTGTACAATTTAATGGTTTTTAGTATATCCACAGAGTTGTACAGCCACCACCAGTATCTACTTTTAGAGTGTTTTCATCACCCCAAAAAGAAACCCTGTACTCATTAGCAGTCATTTCCCCATATTCTCCCTTCCTCAACCTCCCAGGCTCTGACAGTTAATAATGTACTTTAATGTCTTTCTGGATTTTCCTATTGTGGAATTTCCTATAAATGGAATTATATAATGTGTATTTTTGTGTCTGGCTTCTTTTACTTCACATAATGTTTTCAAGGTTCATCCATGTTATAGCATGTATCAACACTATTTTCTATATGGTCAAATAATATTCCATTGTATGAATAGATACAACATTCTGTTTATCTGTTCATCAGTTGATGGACATTTGGGTTGTTTCTACTCTTTGGCTATTATGAATAGTGTTGCTATAAACATTGTGTACAAGTTTTTGTGTGTACTCTCATATGGTTTTAATAGTTAGTTTCTACCTCTGAGGTAGATATTAGTATATTTTTGGCTGCCCCGCCTCTGAACCCCCTTTGTATGTGTGGGGGATGCCTTACTGTGTCTAATGGGAGGGAGGGTCTGTCACAGTGTAATGATTTCTTTATTTACCTGTTTATAATCAGTCTCCTTAACTGAGATGTTTTTGTTCCCTTGTTTACCCAGTGTCTAGAAGGTCAATCAACAAATACTAAGTGAATGAACAGGTAGTCCCAGACTCATGTCTGACTTCGAGGAATCTCTTAAAGTCAGGATTTTGGCTGGAGGTCATCTAGGGACCCTCCCATTGAAGATATTGATAATTTAAAAAATTGATCCATTAAATACATGTTTAAAAGTTCTTTAATCTTTAAAGCAGAATAGTTGGAGAGCCATAATGTGTAAGCAGAGCACATGCATGACATTAAGTGACGTGCATGCTAGTAATTTAATTCTGATTTGGGAAGTCTGGGGTAGGGCCTGAGATTTGCTTCCTAACAAGCAACTGGATCATGCCAGTGTTGCTGCACAACACATTTGTAGTAGCAAAAAAACTTTTTTTTTTTGTCTTTTTCGTGACCGGCACTCAGCCAGTGAGTGCACCGGCCATTCCCATACAGGATCCGAACCCGCGGCAGGAGCGTCTCCGCACTCCCAGCGCCGCACTCTCTCGAGTGCGCCACGGGCTCGGCCCGCAAAATTTTAATAATAGCCTTTTCAAGTTATTTTCTGAACTTCTGGGAATATATGATCTTTACTTTTGTTATTTATCTTTGATTTGTTAATGTTCAAAAGATTAATTTCGATTATTAGTTAACTCTGTGAACTTAAGCTTTCTTCTCATTGTATTCTACAATATCTTCAATTTGTCCATGTTGTATGCTACTTTGTCTTCAATTTTGTCTACCTTATGTCTTGGGACATAAAAGAAATGTGCCTATTACTATTTCAAGGATTTCTCCTTGGAGGAATACACAGTCAGTTTAAGGTGGGTGGTAGGATATGTGAAAGATGTTGAAGTCCAGAATTATGCTAGGTATTTGATATATGCTCGGTGCCCTTACAAATTTTACTTAAAAATTCAAAGTTCTTTAGAAAATCATTATAGACGCACAAAACCTGAAATTCTCCAAGTGGCATCATAGGAGAAGTTAATTTGCCCCATAGGAAAGTGGATGAAATAACAAAGTGTCCCATGTTGCAATCAAAGTGGTCAAAAAAGGGGCCCAGGACTGCTCGTGTGGGTGAGGACTGAAATTAGTAGAATGTGTAGAAAATGCATACCACAAGTATCAGAGACCATGTGATATTAGCGTAGTGGCAGGATCGATAATCATTTAGTCTAACATGTAGAAAGTATTGTCTTGAAAGGAATTGTCCCACTTCTGCTGGACTTAAGATTTATGAATATCACTTATTTCATTTACAAGTTATACAGATAAAACAAATCATACCTTATGATAAATGCCCTGTATCTAACTTTTACTGAGCACTAAGAACAAGAAAGGACGTTGGGCATTGTGGAAAATACAAGTAATTGTGACTTATCGTCCTTGACCTACCCATTTAAGGAAGTAAACATGTTTATGCACAAAAAAAGACACTTAAAAGTATTGAACAATCCATAAATAACACGATATAGTAAGTAAATATTACAGGGACTGCCTGGGTATACGTATTATATATTTCTACAAAGCGCTCAGATTATTAGGTAAGAAACAGTAAGGCTGATTTCTCTGTTCTTTGAACAGAAATGAGGCTATTGAAGACTCCGAGAAGAGAAATTTAGAGTCAGAAGGAAATAACTCACTCTTGAGCCTTAGTGAGTCATTAATGTCATGTTTCTTTGGCAGAATTATAGGAAGGATTTGGCTGGAGTGGGTGCAGAAAGAAAAAAAATGGGGAACTAGAAGATTGCATGTAAAAGTGGCCATTAGATTCTTAAAATTCAGGTATAAGCCTACCCTTTTGCAATCCCAGTAATTTTTTAAAGTGCTGTTTGACTTACCCAGAAAAACTGGGAGGTAGGAGAACTTGACAAATTTTTTAAAGTTTATTTTTTAATATGAAAAATATCATACATAAACAAAAAACCTCATTATACTCAGACTACCACATTTCCTGCCAGAATTTTTTTAAATGTAGGAGGCAAGAAACTCAGAGGGGGCATTCTTTTTAGTGATTAAAACAATCTTGACTTATCCTGTATTTTCTCTCAACCATATCCTCAGCAGTTTATAGCTTGTCAGATAATAATTTTTATACATTCTAGCTTAATTTAATAAGAAAAGCTGAAGATATTTTACAGAGCCAAAATAAAATTTATTAGGTATGAGAGTACTTCAAAAAATTTGCGGAAAAATGAAATTAAAAGATAATACAAATCTTTCCATGAACGTTTTGAAGACCCCTTGTACATGTTTCTTCTTGCCCAAGAGCAAAGTAACTTGGAAAAACCCCAAAACAAAATGACTAAGTTAAACAGGTTTTGCAAGTGTAGGCAGCATTCCTTGTATAGCACTCTCCTCACTTTCCTTCCAGCAGAGCCCTAGCTCCCTTCTCCTTTTTAGCCAGCATGGCTGGGAGCTAAAGCCAAACGGGTGCTGCTGCTTCCCAAGAGATGCAGGTGCCTATGTCTGAAACCCTGTTTTTTGTTTAAGTTCTTGGAAATGCACAGCTGGTAAGTTATGTTTGCTTCATCAGTTTATTGAAAAAAAATGGGTCTAGAGACCCATATTACAATTTCTCATAAGTAATTATTGAACATATAAAGTATAATTTTATTGGAAGTGCATTTGTTAATGAGGCAATTAGTGGGGGCAGGTGCTACTTTTGCTGTATGCCTATTAAAAGAATTGTCTTTTTGGCCCCAGAGGATTTTCTACCTAAGGGCAATGAGGTGATAGTAAGATTCAGATGGTCAAGAGATGCCCGAAAAGTGGGAAAAGAGATCCTTAGCCTCAGGTGCTTTCTCAGGCAGACCAGTTTTAAGAAGTTGAAGATCTTGATGGAAATTAATTTCTTAAAAAAAATCTGAGTCTTGGTGGACATCAGCTAGATGGTGGAATAGTACTTTCCATTGCTTGTCCCCCTGCAGAAACATCAATTTGAACAATGATCCTTGCACAAAATACATTCACAAGAGCTAGGGAAACCAGGTAAGAGATTATAGCACTTGGATGTTGCACAGAAATAAGAAAAGGTGATTGAAGAAGGTAGGAGGGACAGTTTTACATTGCTTGTGTCACCCCTCCCTCAACCCCAGGGAGTACCAAATGGAGTTGTGCTTCGGGAAGTGGAGGGAAGTGAGCATTGGACTTTGCCTTGGACCCCAACACCAGACGCACTCCAATAAAATCCAGTGCTGGGCAGGCACACAGAGTCCCATACTTCAGGCTAGTACCCATGGACTGAGCCTCCAAGTTTGCCCTGGTGCCAAGCAGGATGTTGCAGCCCCAGGCTCCAGGGCCCCCGCAAACTCAGGCTCTATGCCCATTCCAGCACCAGGCTGGACCCAGGCTCCAATGGACCCAGGGTCTGGGCCCATCCCAGTAGATCCTGGTGCCAGGATAGCCCCCATAAACTGAGGCTCCAGGACCTCCTCTGTGGATCCAGGTGCCAGGCTTATTCCAGCACTTGGCCAGCCCCTGAAGACTCAAACTCAAGGCCCAAACCACCTGCTCCAGGTCAGCCTCTGTGGACCCAGGCTTCAGACCAGTCCCTGTGGATAGAGTCTCCAGCCCCACTTCTCGAACTCAATTAACATGTCTTTCCCAGTGGATCCAGGCTCCAGACCTAATACTTGGATCCAGGTCTTAAGCCCACTCACTTGCTGGTCCAGGTACCTGGCCAGCCTCCCTGAGGACCACACCAGATGGCCTGCCCAGAATCTCTGGACAGGCTGACTGATGAAGGGCTTTCCAAGACAAAGCCCGTCTGCAAAGACTGGAATGAGTTCCTGCTTCTTCAGTGTGCAGACATCAATGTAAAGCACAAGAAACAACAAAAAAAGGAGACATAACACCACCAAAAGAACAGTGATCTGCCAGTAGTGAACTGAGAAGAAATGGAGAGATACAAATTGCCTGAAAAATAATTCAAAGTTGAAGCTCAGCAAACTTCAAGAAAATACAGATGCTTCTCAACTTACAATGGGGTTATGTCCTGATAAACCCATCATAAGTTGAAAATATCATGAGTCAAAAATGCATTTAATAAACTCACCATAAAGTAAAAGAAAATCACAGGTCAAACCATCATCAGTCTAGGTGCTCCTCAACTTCTGATGAGGTTACATCCTGATAAACCCATTATAAAATTGAAAAATTGAACCATTTTAAGTTGGGGACCATCTGTACAGAGGAGCAAGTCAGGAAGTCAAGAAAACAATAAGTGACCAAAATGAGAAATTTACCAGAGAGATTGAAATTCTGGAGCTGAAAATATAATAAATGAAATTTAAAATGCAATAGAGAACATCAACAGCAGAATCAATCAAGCAGAAGAAAGAATTTGTGAACTTGTAGACAGGTTATTTGAAAATGCATAGAAGAGGGAAAAGAAAAAAAAGAATGAAAAGGAATGGAGAAAGCTTTTGGGATTTATGAGACAGCATTAAAAGAGCAAATATTTAAGTAATAGGAGTTCACAAAGGGGAAGAGAGATAAAGGGATAGAAAACTTATTTAAAGAAATAATAGAAAACATTTTTAAATGTGAACAATATATTTCATTTGCTTTTTTCTCTTGGTGCTTTCAGTATTCTTTGTCTTTGATTTTTGACAATTATGTGTTGGTGTAGTCTTGTTTGGATTGAATCTGATTGGAGACCTATACTTATTTAAAAAAATAATGGCAGAAAACATTTCTAAATGTGAAAAATATAGATGTCCAAGTACACCAACACATAATTGTCAAAAATCAAAGACAAAGAATCCTGAAAACAGCAAGAGAAAAAAATAAAATCACATATAAAAAGGGGTTTCAATAAGGCTCGCAACAGATTTCTTAGCAGAAACCTTACAGGTCAGGAGAGAATGGGATGATATATTCAAAGTGTGCTGAAGGAGAAAAACTGCCAACCAAGAATATCGTGTCCAGCAAAGCAGTCCTTCAGAAATGGAGAGATGATGACTTTCCCAGACAAACAAAGTTGAGGGAGTTCATCATCATCAAACCTGTCTTAAAAGAAATGCTAAAGAGAGTTACTCAAGCTGAAAGAAAAGCACATTAGTAACATAAAAACATCTGAGTGTAAAACTCACTGGTAAAGGTAAGTACACAGTCAAATTTGGAATACTTTAATTCTGTAACAGTAGTGTATAAATCACTTATGTTTTTAGTATGAAGGTTAAATGACAAAACTGTTTAAAAATAGCTATAATAATTTGTTAAGGGATGGCTTCATTGCTGAATTCTACAAAACATTTCAAGAAGACCTACTATCAGTCTTCCTCAAACTCTTTGTATTAGTCAGTTTTCTGTTGCTGATAACAATATTTATGAAACTGGGTAATTTATTACAAAATGAAATTTATTTCCTGCAGTTTTGGAGGCTGAGAAGTCCAAGGTCCAGGGACACATTGGGTAAGAGCTTTCGTCTTGGTGGAAACTCTACAGAGTCCTGTGGTGACCAGGGTATCACATGGTGAGAATGGCAAGAGTGCCTTTAAGCTGCTCATTTGCTGTCCTTATAAAGTCACCAGTTCACACCCATGATAATTCATTAAATCATTAACCCATTATTCCATGAATGGATTGATCCATTCATGATAGCATAGTCTTTATGATCCAATCACCTCTTAAAGGCCCCACCTTTCAACATGGCCGCATTGGGAATCAAGCTCCCACATGAACTTTGAAGGGAACAAAATTCACACCATAACATTTTGCTCCTAGCCCCCAAAGCTCATGTCTTTCTTACAACAAATACATTCATTCTGTCCTCATAGCCCCACAGTCTTAACTTGTTCCTTCACAAACTTAAAATTTCTAAGTCCCATCTATGAAATTAAAACAAGTTTTCTACTTCCAAGATACAGTGGTGGGTAAAGGATAGGGTATACTTTCCCATCCAAAAAGGAGCAGCAGAAAAGAAGAGGACTAGGCAGCCCAAAGCTAGTTTGAAATCCAGCAGGGCAAGCATTAAATCTCACAGCTAGAGAATAATCTCTCTCGACTCTATGTCTGGCGTGCTCTGCACACTGGTGTGGTGGTTGGGTCCCCAAGTGCTTGGGTAGCCCTGTTCCTATGTCTTTCCTGAGCTCAGTCCATGCTTCAGCTCTCCAAGCTAGCATGGTGCTTTGGTAGCTCTGCAGTTCGGGGGTCTTTGTGGCGGTCCTGCTGTAATGGCTCCACTAGGCATGGCACTGGTGGGGGTTCTCTGCTGTAATTCTGACCAAATATTTCCACTTATTATTGCTCTTATGGAGGCTCTCTTCGGCGACTCTGCCCCCATGATAAGTCTCCATCTGGGCCCTCAGGCTTTTCCATATGTCCTTTGAAGTCTTGGTGGAGACTGCCATGCCTCCACAGCTCTTGCATTCTTTGAGAGCCTGCAAACTTAACACCATGTGGATGCCACCAAGGCTTCCAGCTTGTATCTTCCAAAGTGGCAGGTCCAGCAGCTATCTGTTATCTATCTATTTAGCTACAGATAGAGCAGTTGGAGCAGCCAGGGTGTGGGGAGTAGCATCTGGCCCTTGGCAGTGAGCCTGTGGTGGGTGTCCTGGACCTGTTTCCCCAAACCTTTCTGTCTTCCTAGGCCTCTGGGCCTGTGATGGGATGGGCAGCCTTGAAGATCTCTGAAATGCCTTCAAAGTCTTTCTTACATTCTCTTGATGATCCCTTCCCTCTGTACTAATATCCTTATCAGAAGGTTGATAGGCTACACCCTTGGTTTCCTATCTTGAACATACTTTTTCACTCTTTATGTGGCCAAGCTGAGAGTTTTCCAATTTTTTACCCTATGATGTTTTAAAATTGTAAATCTTGGCCTTACCTTCTGCCTTTGCTACTTAGAAATTTCTTCTGTCAAATACCCTGGTTCATCACTCTTAAGTTCTGCATTCCATAAAGCCCTCAGGGATGGACACAGTTTGCTGAGTTCTTTGCAACTGTACAGCAAGGGTGAACTTTGCTACAGTTTCCAATAAGCTCTTTCTCATTTCCATCTGAGACCTCCTCAGAATGGCCTTTACCATCCATATTTCTATCAGCATTCTGTTCACTACCACTTAACCAATCTCTAAGAAATTCCAAACTTTCCCTATTCTTATTGTCTTCTAAGCTCTCACCAGAATCCAGGCTTTTTCTAACCTGCTCCTCTGAATTCTTCCAGCCTCTGCCCATTACCCAGAGCCAGAACCACTTTCCCATTTTCAGGTATTCATTGTAATCAGTGTCCTACTTTTTGGTACTAATTTTCTGTATTAGTCTGGTTTCTGTCACGCATGACAGAATACCTGAAGCTGGGTAATTTATAAAGAAATGAAAATTATTTCTCACAGTTTTAGAGGCTGGGAAGTCCAGGGCCCAGGGGGCTCATCTGGTGAGGGCCTTCTTCTTGATGGGAACTCTGTAGAGTCCTGAGGTGATTAGAGTGTCACATAGTAAGAATGGCACAGCACCTTTAAAGTGCTCACTTGCTGTCCTTATAAAGCCACCAGTCTATACCTGTGATAACTCATTAAACCATTAACCATTGCTTCATGAATGGATTGATCTGTTCATGAGAGCATAGTCCTTATGATCCAATCACGTCTTAAAGGCCTCACCTTTGCTGCCACATTGGGAATCAAGCTCCCACATGAACTTTGGAGAGGACAAACGTTCACACCATAGCACTCTTCCAAAAAATTAAGAAGGAATGCTTCCACACTCATTTTACAAGGCCGGCATTACTCTGATGTCAGAGCCAGACAAGGACTCTGCAAGAAAAGAAAATAATAGACCAATATTCCTGATGAACATAGAAGCAAAAATCTTTAACAAAATACTAGCAAACCAAATTCAATAGCATATTAAAATGATCCTTCACCATGATCAAGTGAGATTTATCCCTGGAATGCAAGCATGGTTCAACATATGCAGATCTGTAAGTGTGATACACTCCATTAACAGAACGAAGGACCAAAACTATATGATCACCTCAATAGATGCAGAAAAGCATTTGATAAAATTTAACATTCCTTCATGGTAAAACCTCTGAACAAATTAGGAATAGAAGGAATGTACCTAAATAGAATAAAGGCCATATATGACAAACCCACCGCTGACATCATACTGAATGATGAGAATTTGAACGCTTTCCATCTAAATCAGGAAGAAAACAAGGGTGCCCACTCTTACAGTACTGGATTATGTCTTTTTTTTTTTTTTTTTTTTAACAATTGGCTGGTACAGGGATCTGAGTTCTTAACGTTGGTGTTACTAACAACAGTACGCTCTAACAAACTGAGCTAACTGGCCAGCCCTCACTCTCACAGTACTGGAAGTTTTAGCCAGATCAGTTAGGCAAGAGAAATAAAAGGCATCCAAACTGATGATGCCTTTTAAATGATCCTTGTTTTACAGACAACATGATCTTATATGGTAAATCCTAAAGACTCTACCAAAAGACTGTTAGAACTTATAAATTCAGTAAAGTTACAGCATACAAAATCAACATGCAAAACACAGTAGTGTTTCTATGCATTAACAATGAATTATCCACAAAAAGAAATCAAGAAAACAATTGCATTTACAGTAGCTACCAGAAAAATAAAATACTTAGGACTAAAATTAACCAAAGAGGTGAGAGACCTGTACAATGAAAAGTATAAAATATTGATGGAAAAAATTGAAGACAAAGATAAGTGGAAAGATATCCTGTGTTTGTGGATTGGAAGAATTAATATTGTTAAAATGTTCATACTACCCAAAGTGATCTACAGATTTAATGCAGTCTTTATAAAAATTCCAAAGACATTTTTCACAGAAATAGAAAAAACAATCCTAAAATTCATGTGGAACCACAAAAGACCCCGAGTAGCTAAAGCAGTCTTGAACAAAAGAACAAAGCTGTAGGCATCATACTACCTGACTTCAAAATATACTGCAGAGCTGTAGTATTCAAGACAGCATGGTACTGGTATAAAACCAGACACATCAACCAATGGAACATAATAGCCCAGAAATAAATCTACCTATTTATAGTCAGTTGTTACCAAGAATATACAATGGAGAAAGACATTCTCTTCAATAAATGGTATTGGGAAAACTGTATATCCATATGCAAAAGAATGAATTTTAGACCCTTATACAAAAATTAATTCATACCATATACAAAAATCAACTAAAAATGAATTAAAGATTTAAACATAAGACCTGCAACTGTAAAACTACTAGCAGAATACATAGGGAAAAACTCTGTGACATTGGTCTGGACAATGATTTTTTTGTGTGTGACTACAAAAGCACAGGCAATAAAAGCAAAAAGAGACAAAGTGGGATAATATCATACTAAAAAGCTTCTGCACAGCAAAGGAAACAATCAACAGAGTAAGAGACAACCTACAGAATGGGAGAAAATATTTGCAAGCCATACATCTGATAAGAGGTTAATATCCAAAATATATAATGAACTCATACAACTCAATAGCAAGAAAACCCAATTTAAAAAAGCGCAAAGGTTTCGAATAGACATTTCTCAAAAGACATACAGATGGTCAACAGGTATGTGAAAAAAATGCTAATCATGACTAATCACCAGAGAAATGCAAATTAAAACCACAATGAGGTACCACCTTACACCTGAAAGAATGGCTGTTATAAAGATGAAAGATGAGTGTTGGCAAGGTTGTGGAGAAAAGGGAAACTCTGGTACATGGTTTTTGGGAATGTAAATTAGCACAGCCATTATGGAAAACAGTATGGAGTTTTTTCCAAAAATTAGAAGTAGAACTAGCATATGATCTAGCAATCCCACTATTAGGTATATAACCAAAGGATATAAAATCAATATGTCGAAGAGATATGTGTACTCCCTTATTCATTGCAGCACTGTTCACAATAGCCAAAATATGGATTCAATCAAAGTGTCCATCAGTGGATGAATGGATAAAGAAAATGTATATACACACAATGGGGTACTATTCAGCCTTAAAAAGGAAGAAAATACTGTTATTTGCCATAACATGGATGAACCTGGAGGACCTTATGTGAAGTGAAATAAGCCAGGCACAGAAAGACAAATACCCTATGATATCACTTATATGTGGAATCTAAAAAATTGGATCTCACAGAAGTAGAGAGTAGAATGGTGGTACCAGGGGCTGAGGAGGGCAGGGAGTGGGGGAGATGTTGGTCAAAGGATACAAAATTTCAGTTAGATAGGAAGAGCAAGTTCAAAAGATTTCTTGTGTAACAGGAGTGTAGCTAATAACAATATATGCTTAAAAATCACTGAAAGTAGATTTTAAGTGTTCGCACCACAAAAAATAGGTGAGGTGATGCATAAGTTTATTAGCTCCATTTAGCAATTCCATAACGTATACATATTTCTTAACATGTTGTGCACAATAAATACATACAATTTTTATTTGTCAACTAAACAAAGTTCATGCTTATGTACTCGCAACACCTACACCCTCGTTTTGAAGACCTCTGGGCCAAACCAAGGCCCTGCTTGGATTCATCACTATTTTATGCCTGCAACTTGTGCCACCAAACATAGCTGTGGAAAAATATACAGTTGTGGTAACTGGTCTTGCTTTAAATTTATGAACATTGACATCAAACAAGTTCTTTGGGGTGCCCGGCAGTCATTCTAGATTTCCCTAGTCCATTGCTTTTCCACATCTCTTTGTTCCTGCTATTACCCTTCTCTGGAATATGCTTCTGCCAGAGATCATCAAAAGTCATAAATGTCTTTTTTTTGGTGAAGCCTTCTCTGGCGACTGTGTCTAAGTTTTCAATATCATTCATCCTTTGATATTTCTTAGCAACATTTTTTTGTGTTATTTACTTTTTTCCTTTTTGACAGTTATTACTATTTAATTTGCTTATTTATCTTGGTCCTTGTGCCCCCTGCCCCCTTCTCTTCTACTGGTTTAGTGGTTCTAAAACTTGAGCTTGCATCAGTATCATTTGGATGGCTTGTTAAATTTCAGGTTGTTGGGCCACACACCAGAATTTCTGACTTTGTAGACCTGGGGCAGGACTTGAGAATTTTCATTTCTGAATCATTCCCAGGAGATGCCGAAATTGCTGATCAGGGACCATACTTTGAGAACCACTGCACCAGAATATAAGCTCCATAGAACAGTGATTTGTAACAGTATTGTTCACTTCTGTTTCATCAGCACCTACAAGAATGTCAAGAAAGTAGTATGCATTCAGTAAGTGTTTTTGAACGAATGAATGATGAATAAATCTGTCTTGAGAGATAAGAGCTACAAGCAGTATAAATATAAACACCCTATCAAGACAATGCTGACACCTATTTTATAGAGTTGAAAAGGACCTAAATCATGTTTTAGCTTCATAGGAAGAGAAAATAGAGGCTAACTGTCGGGTCTGCCGCCGGCCGACCCAAACAGCCCTTGCCTCACTATCAGTCTCACCCTTGGTGTTCCTTCTGGTGGGCGAGCGAATTGCCCGGATTCCTCTTTCCCTCCGGTCCCATTGGGAGGAGACGGGGGAAGAGAGCCATGAAGAGAGGTGAGCACACCGCCGGCCCCAACCAGCCCATTAAAGGACACTCAGACCCGGCGGGGGTTCTGTCGAGCAGTTCCGTTTATTATCACACAAGCATTTACTTTTAAAGGCAAATGGGGAAGGGAGGTTTTTACATCCTCCAATCAGCTTAAAGGTTATGAGAGCATGCATCCTGTCTCAATGCCTAGCTATTGGAATCACGCAGTATTCAAGAGCGCCGAATCGCGTATTTGGCCAATAAGGGCTAAGGCAAGGTTCCCGCAGACACTCCCACCCTACTTCCTCCCGGCGCCGTCTTAGGCCGCCACATTAATACGCCCATAATGGCGCCGCTTGTAATGTCACTTAAGGTGGCGTTAGTTTTTTAGGCCCGACAGCTAACTATTTTTTTCTTTTAGAAAACAGCTTTATCAAGATATAATTTGCATACCACTCAATTCACCTATCAAAATATACAATTCGTTGTTTTTAGTATATGCACAGATTTGTGCAACTATAACCACACTCAATTTTAGAACATTTTTATTTCCCTTAAAAAGAACCCTGTAGCCTATAGCAATCGCTCCTCATTTCTCCACAACCCCTCAGCCTGAGGCACCATGAATCAATTTTCTATCTTTATAGATTTGCCTATTCTGAACAGTTCTTATAAATGGTATTTTACAATATGTGGTCTTTGTGACAGGCTTTTTCACTTAGTGTAATGTTTTTGAGGTTCATTCATATTGTGACATGTATTACTACTCCATTCCTTTTTTATTACAAATAATGTTCCACTGTATGGCTATACTGTATAATTTTGTTTATATTTTATCCCATCAGTTGATGAATGATTTGTTTATCTCCACCTTTTGATTTGTATGAATAATGCTGCTGTGAACATGTGTACAAGTTTTATGTGGTCACATGTTCTTATTTCTTGCAAAGTATCTAGGAGTAGTATTGTCTTGTCATGTGGTAACCATGTTTAACTTTTTGAGAGACTGCTGTTTTCCAAAGTAGCTGTACTATTTTACCTTCACACCAGCAAATGTATGAGGATTCCAATTTCTCTATATCCTCACCAGTACTTGTTATTATCTGTCTTTATTATAGCTGTTTTCATGGGTGTGAAGTGCTACCTCACTGTGGTTTTGATGTGCATTTCCCTGATAGCTAATGATGTTGAATATTATTTAATGTGCTTATTCATAATTCATATATTTTCTGTGGAGAAAAGTCTGTTCAGTTCCTTTGAGGCTGATGTAATTTTATGCCCTTCTTGTTTAAGGAGAAGAGAATTTGGAAGAACAGCAAGTTATAACTGGTGCAGTCCACTTTTTCTCATTGCAAAAGTAGCTATTTCATGATATCTGTAGGCATTCCTTCCACCCTTCATTTAGGAGTCTGCTCAAATGCTACCTTCTCAGACTCGCTTCTTGATCGGCCAGTCTAAAGTGGCCCTCATTCCCTATCTTTTCTTTCTTACGCTGTTTTTTTTTATAGCGTACTTATTGCTCTGTGACATTACAATTAGGTTTTATTGGTTTATAATCTCCTCCAGTGGAATGTAAGCTCAATGAGGGTAGTAGGTATCTTGTTTTGTTCATGTGGCATACTAGTAGGGCCTCAGTAAATACTGGTGGAAAGAATGATTGAGTAAATAAATGTGTGAAAAGACTAAGCTCTGGACTGTGCCACTCATAGCTATGGAATCCTGTACAAGTTATTTAACTTTTGTGAAGTTTAACATCTTCATCTGTAAAGCCACAGTAGTAAGGTTCATTGGGTTGCTGGGAGGATTAAATTAATTGGTGTATGTGAAGCACTAAATACCATGCCAGTACTCTAAAGAAAAAAAAGATTAGCTGTTTTATCTTTTTCCTTGCTTTTGACATATTATGTAGTTTAGTAACTATATGTTTGCAAGGAATATGTGTTTACCTTTTAAAGGACTCAAGTGAACCAGAATTGTTTTTTCTCCCCCCAGGGAATGCAGAGAGCAACTAATGTCACCTATCAAGCCCACCACGTCAGCAGGAACAAGAGAGGTCAGGTGGTGGGGACCAGAGGTGGCTTTCGTGGTTGCACAGTTTGGCTAACAGGTATGGTCAAGAGAGAGAAACTAGTTCATTTTATTTATTTATTTTTACAGTACAGTGGTCTTCGTGTTTTATTATTATTTTTATACCTGTTATGCCATGTATTCATAGGGAATAGGTTCCAGCAGCTCAGGCTCCTTTCCCCTGGTTCTCACAAAGTGTGCCTCTCTGAGTGGAGCAGGCTGGTGCTTCAGTTGAACCCAGGTTTCTTTTTCTTTTGCTTCCTTCTTTTTCTGATCATTTTCCTTTGTGCATTTCAGGAAGATGTCTCAGCTCTTAAAGTGCTTCATATGCTCAATAGGCACATTAATTCTCTTAGCAGAATCTTGCCCATAACTTGTTACAATGCCAACAGCATGTTGGGTGACACTGTAGACTGTTAGTTTTGCCATGGTAACATTTGTGGGGCATTCCTTTTTGAACAATACCCATTCCCTTGATGTCTGCAATATTACCTTTCTTGTAGATTCATGTGTATGTGGCCAGAGGAGCAACTCTGTGATTTCTAAAAGGCCTAGAGAATATTTATCAGGTGCCTCTTCTCTTTCCTTTTGTGTTTGTCATTTTGGTGAATTACTGGAAGATGGCAGTTCCGGCTGACAGGAAGCAAACCAATTCATCTTAAAAACAGTGCTTATAGATAGCTTTGGACTAGGAGTAAGCATATTTAAATTTTGAGCTCTGTTCTTTTATTTGGAGCAAGAACAACATATAACTGACATAGTTGCTTAAGAATAACATTTCTTGGGCCGGCCCCGTGGCGCACTCGGGAGAGTGCAGCGCTTGGGAGCGCACGCTCCCGCCGCGGGTTCGGATCCTATATAGGAATGGCCGGTGCACTCACTGGCTGAACGCGGTGTGGGCGAAACCACGCCAAGGGTTGCGATCCCCTTACCGGTCACAAAAAGACAAAAAAAAAAAAAAAGAATAACATTTCTTCTTGGTAATAATTCCTTTTGTTCTTTTACAGGATTGCTGTTAAATAAAGGGAAAAAACCAGAATGTTTCTTAAAATTACCTTTTAGTAGATTCTACATTAAGTTCTATAAACTTCTAAGTACAAATAAGACCAGGATTCTGCTTCATTAAGCTAAAGATGTAAACCATGTGAGAGAAAATAAATGATAAGGAGTTTCACATAATCAGTTTCTATCCTTTGGCTTTTGCTTTGGCCTCTGATTGTTTCTTGTGTTGGTTTTTCCAGAATCTCTCTTTGGGTTTAGCCTTAGCAGGCTGGTGAGAGAGTAAATTGATCTAGATTTTGGGGAGTATCTTTAAAAATGATGGGTTCTTTTACTTACAGGAATTGTATTTAAAATTCGATACAACATGCCAAGTTGCCCACTAAAATTTTATACCAGTGGGAGAGGGTCTATTTTCTAGTGTTTTTGTTAACACAATATATTACAGTCTGTGTAAATTTGTGCTGATTGGCAAAAAGCATTCCTGTTTCTGTTTTTTTAAATTACGTGTTTCAACAGGTCTGTTTGTTTTTTGTGTGAAAGAAGACAGCACTCTCACATTCTTCCTGTTTCCTCATTATTATGTCTTGTTAAATTGTTTACTTTTATATTGCCCAGGTTTGTAATGCTTACATTCTGTTCTGACATACGAAATTTCTATAAATTGCTTGTATTTCATTCTTTAAGTTGATTCAGTACTTACCAGCTCACCATCAGTTCTTTTATTATGGCATGTCTACTCATGAGCTCTTTATTTGTGTCTTCTCAATTGTCCATATTTCCTTAATTAGGTTTTTTTGCAAGATCGTCTTCGTTGGGTTCTGAATTCCCTGAGTTTTTATGTTTGAGAATGTCTTCCCATCTTTTATGACAACTTGGATGTATTTGGTTCATACTTTCTCTGTCGTGGAATTTTTAAAACAGTACTTTCTTGTCTTCTGGCATTAAATGTTGTGAAGACATGTGAGGCTAATCAGATTTTTTTCTTCTCTTTGGGAACTTTCCTTTTTTCATCTGGATGCCTGAAGAATTCTTTTTGCATGTTTTCGTTTAGGAGTTTTGCCTTTCTAATTTGGCTCTTCTGCTATTGAATTTTGTGTATAGTGTGGGTGGATTCATTTTCTTTCTTTTTTTCCATGTGGATAGTCAGTTCTCCCAAGAACATATATTGATTAAGATGTCCTTTTTCTCTGATCTGCAGTGTCAGCTCTGACATAAATCTGATCTGCACTCATGTGGATCTGGGCCCTCTCATCTCTTCCACTGCTGTTCTTGTCTGTTCCTTTATTATTGCCACACTGTCTTAATTACTATATATTTTTATAAGTCTTGAAAGCCAGTAGAGTAAGTACTCTTATCTTGTTCTTCATTGGGAGTGTTGACTTTTTTTTTCATTATGACTTTTTTCCTCTCTGTGTTATTATATACATTTTGTGATCAGTTTAACCAATTTCCCAGAACCCTGTTGGGATTTAGTTGGAGATTGTGTTGTTTCTAAAGGTTAATTTTGGGGAAAATTGATCTTTAGAATATTGGGTACTCTTTTTCTTGAACATGGTGTATTGAATTTATTTCACCAGTAATGTTGTTTATTAATACTATTTATCAGATTTTTTGGTACTTGGTCTGTTGTCTAGTATGTAGACAGTTTTCACCCCCACCCAGCTTGGCCTGATGTGGGACAGGATGTCTAGAGCTGGATGGAGGTGGGTATTTCCCTTCCCCGAGGTTAGTTAGGCACTGATAAAACCCACCAGGTTAGGCTCTGGCTAAATAGTTTCTCCTGAGGTCAGGATTTGTTAAGAATAGAGTGCTCTGGTATATTTCAGAATGGTTCCTTTTTCCCTACCCCTTGCTGGAAGAATGAGGGGATTTTCCCCCAATATTTACTGTGAGAACCTGGTTGAGCTCCTGCTGGAGATAAAACTTACAATATTGTGGGGACATCCTTTATGACTGGTCCCCTGTCTTTAGCTCTAAGACTTGTCCACACTGGGCCTCCATCAATTTGTCAGTTACGTTTTGGGTTTTCCTACCCAGCACTGGTTCCCGCAGTGGTGCCTGCTGGTGAGTCTCTGCTCTGGTAAGTCGTAACTCCCGATGTTCGCCTGTCTCGTGGGGGTAGCAGTTTCCCATGCCCTCCCTCTCCTAGGGATCCAAGAAGAGGTGTTGATTTTTCAGTCTGTTCAGCTTTTCACTTGTCGTTAGGTCATAGTGGTGACTTTCAGGTTCCTTACATGCGGACCCAAAAACCTGTAATCAGTTTTCATTAATGTCTATATGAAAAGAGTATTCCCTGATGTGTGCAGTATTCTGTATATTCATTAGGTCAAGCTTGTTAATTGTGTTGTCAAATCTTCTGTAGCTTTCATTCTTTTTTTTGATGATGTTGTTGGGAATGGAAGTCAAGGCTTTTCTCTTTTTTTTAAAAAATTCAGTTTCTTAATCAGGATTTTTCCAAGGTATTTTTCCAAGGTTTTGAATGATTTGTATGCCATTTTCCTGGACACGGTTCACCTTTTCCCAGATTTTATTTCAAATAGATTTCTTGCTTTGTATTTTTATGTTGGTTGGTATATTAGTTTCCCAGGGCAGCTGTAAAAAATTAACTACAAACTCGGTGATCATAAGCAACAGAAATTTTTTCTCTCACAATTCTGAAGTCTAGAAGTTTGAAATCAAGATTTTGGCAGGTTTGGTTCCTTCTGTAGGCTGTGCGGGAGAATTTGCCTCATTTCTCTCTCCTAGCTTCTGGTAGTTGCTAGCAGTCCTTGGCGTGCCTTGGTTTATAGATGTATTACACTATTATCTGCTTTTGTCTTTACATGGCCTTCTTATAAGGACAACAGTAATTAGATTTAGGACCCCCCACTCTTATCTAGTATGACCTCCTCTTAATTTAACTTTGATTATATCCGCAAAGACTGTATTTTCAGATAAGGTCACATTCTTGAAGTTCCAAGTGGACATGAATATTTGGGAGATACTATTCAACCTAGTACAGTTGGTTTCTCTTCTTCAGTATACCAGTTATCTTTATCTTAGTTTTGTATTGTCTATCTTGCATTATCTGTTAACTTCCTTTAATTGCTTTAATTTGTTTGCCTTTTTGTCTGTGTTCAGTATAATCTCAGTGAAACTTTTTATGTCAGAAATTCAATTTTCGGGCCGACCCCGTGGCTCACTCGGGAGAGTGTGGCGCTGGGAGCGCTGCAGCCGCGGGTTCAGATCCTATATAGGGATGGCAGTGCGCTCGCTGGCTGAGCACGATGCGGGCAACACCAAGCCAAGGGTTATGATCCCCTTACCGGTCACAAAAAAAAAGAAATTCAATTTTCAAATGTCTGTTTTTACTGTTTCAAATTATATACATACAAAAAATATACATAAATACACATGTGTACATAAACAGACACTTTTATTATAATTTAGGTTGTCTTTGTTGTATAAAAAGATTAGATTTTAAGGTTTCAGTTTTTCTCCCCCTGATACATGGTGCTCAACTGGTAGTTAAAAACAACAATAATAAAAAACAGAACAACTCGTTCTCCCCAGCCACCATCTCTTCGTTCCAGTTACTGTTGCTGTGTAACAAATCACCCAAAACCTCTTGGGTGATTAACAGCTTTGATTCACTTAACATTTTGAGCGTAAGGAATTCAAGAGAGCTTGGCTGGGCAGATTTTGCTTAAGTCTTGCTTGACATAGTCCTGTTGGCTAGGGCTGGTGTCCACAATGACTTAGTTGATGCTGCTTGTCAACTGGGAGCTTAGCTATCTGAGACTGTGGACAGCAATGCCTACTAGTGATCTCTCTAGCAGGTGGTCTCAGGGTACTTAGTAGCTGAGTTGCTTCTCCCAAATTAAGTGACCAAAGAGAAACTGCATAGCCCGTTGTGACCCATCCTTGGAAGTCACACATCATCATTTTGTTACATTCTTTCGGTGACAAGTGAGTCTGAAGGCCAGCCCATATTCAAGGGTGGGAGTTGGACTTTACCTGTTGATGTGACAGTGGCAACGTAGCATTTAGAAGAACTCATAGGATTACATATTCTGTTGAAGCCATCTTTGGAAAATACAATCTGCTATACTCATTAATATAAGTTTTTAAAATATAAAGCAACTAAAACTATATTGATCCTTTCAGTGGATCATTCTTTCTTTTACTTTTTTTAATTAGCCTTCTATCCTGTCATGACATCTTTCAAGAGCATCAGTACATTAGACTTCAGTATTTTATCTCTTGCCTTATTAGAATCACCTTGGTTATGAATTCTATGATGACATACTCATCACCACGGTAGCAAGTATTAGTGCATAAATATGCTCTTTCCTTCTCCTTCTTGTTCAGTGAATAAACACCACTGAAAGAAGAAGGTGAGTTGATGGTATTTTTTCAAGGTTAATTGTATTATAAATTGGACTCACAGATACTTTTATCGTGGTGGTCTGTAAGAGATGATGATCCTGGAATACAGAGATAACTTTGTAACATTTCACTTTCTTTTTTCTTCCCTTGTCAGAAATAATTTGGGCATAAATTTTGTTTTAAAATTTGGCACGCAGCTTTAGAATAGTGGTAACAAAGGACAGAACAAATATGTACCTAACCATATGAGTGAGAATAAATACAAACTGTGTTTTTTCCCTGTTTTTCTTACTCAGTCAGCAACATAGAAGACCGACTTCTGTGACTAAATATGTGGGGATTTCTCCCCACTAGCAAGCAAGTAGTTCTCCAGCAGACACCAGTTGGGTGTCCTCTAATTCTGTTCAATTCTGACACTGTCTCCCTGGAAACAGTGTCAGATCCCACAAATGAAAGACCCAGTCCCCAAGACAGCCCCCCCCCCACTTCAGATGCCAGTTGTAAGTCCAGGCCTCTGGAACTTCTGACTGACCAGCTATAAATTGGGGTTTCCAGATTCCTTGGTTTAGATTGGCTCACAGAACTCAGAGAAACATGTTTACTCGTTTAATACAAAGGATATTTTAAAGGATATAAAGAAGCATCCAGATGAAGAGATACTTAGGGTGAGGTCTGGAAGGGTCCCGAGTGCAAGAGCTTTCCTTCCTTTGGGGTAAAGGGGAACCACCCAGCAGTGGGTGAGTTCAGCTGTCCAGAAGCCCTCTGTACCCCATCCTCTTGGATCTTTTATGGAGACATAATTGAAGAGACATGATTGAAACATTGACAACTGTGTACAGATGTGATTAGACAAAAAGGGTATGATCTAACACTAACAGCCTGGCAAGATCTAAACCAGCAAGGCCTATTTGTTTGGGTTCTTCTTGTCCTCTCCTTGCAGCATTCTGTACTCTTGGGCATGGGTCAGGCCCCTTTCTGGAATGTGAGTCTTACGACCTTCAATTAGACAAGGTAGGTCAGAGAATTTCTTTATGGCTGCTCTAAGAAAGATTTGGTCTTT
Source organism: Cynocephalus volans (assembly GCF_027409185.1). Lineage (NCBI taxonomy): Eukaryota > Metazoa > Chordata > Mammalia > Dermoptera > Cynocephalidae > Cynocephalus > Cynocephalus volans. The sequence continues at coordinate 93,963,341 of NC_084468.1, read as the reverse complement.
GTGGCTGGGTTCAGGGCTTGTTTCTATAACCCACCTTGGGGAAGAAGGATTCTAGTTTCTATGGCTTGCCTGAAGGAGAAGGAGCAGGTAAAAGGAGAGCAGGAGAAAGCCAGAGGAAAAGACTTGGTTTTCTGAGGCCTGAAGTGCCATAACAAAAGAACAAGGGTTATTAGAGTTATGAGCCAGCAACTGTGCATGTAAACCTATATATATATACGTATGTATCTCACAGTATCATGCCATGTCTAATACTAAAATTGCTTAAGCCCTTTCGAAGCTTATTGGTGATTTCTAGTATACCTTTGGGCTTAGATGTAAGTTGTTAAAAAACATAAATGCTTATTATGTTTGAAATATAGATGTTTGTCTAGGTAAGAGGTAAATCTTTTAGAGAGATATTGGATAAGAATGTTACTGAGAGACTGCAATGAATACTGAATGTAATTAGGTTGTGATTAAAATTCTTTATTACTAAGTAGTTATCCTTCTAACTTTACATATGGGATCTGTTTGGACTCTAATTTTAGGCTTGTCCGGAGCTGGGAAGACTACAGTGAGCATGGCTTTGGAGGAGTACTTGGTTTGCCATGGCATTCCATGCTACACTTTGGATGGTGACAACATTCGTCAGGGTCTCAATAAAAATCTTGGCTTTAGTCCTGAAGACAGAGAAGAGAATGTTCGACGCATTGCAGAAGTTGCTAAGCTGTTTGCAGATGCTGGCTTAGTGTGCATCACAAGTTTCATATCACCTTATACTCAGGTAGGTGGCTTCTTTGTACCTTTGCTTTTCTAATTACATTCATTAAGAATATGGTATCAGGTAAGGCACATAATTTAAACACTGACATGTGCTTTGAGGCTAAATCCGAAGTAAAATAATTAACCTAAAACATTTCTGTGCTGTGACTTTCTGAGTAAATCCTGAATGTAATAAGTATTCAGCGAATGTAATCATAGCATAATTCTGATACTATATCATAAGCAAATTTTGATGTAAATTTCTGAATGTAATAAGTATTCAGCGAATGTAATCATAGCATAATTCTGATACTATATCATAAGCAAATTTTGATGGTTACTTAGACTTTTTTTAAAACAAAATATAACTTGTTAGGGTTATAGATAAGTGTCAGATTTAGAGTTAACCATGCAGGTTCACTTAATTGAACTGTGGCAGGAGTCCTAAAAGGTTCTGTGAGGACTTTACTTTTTATTTTCCTGAAACCTTGGGATCAATGTCAATACTTCAGTTTAAAGTGTATTGATAATGAAGTGGTAGGCAGAATGATAGTTATTCAGAGTTCTTGAATCCTTGGATATGAACACTTTTCATAGAAATATAACAGCAGTGATGTTCTTATCTTTCGGGAATCTTTGCAACTTTTAGGAAAGGGGAAAAGTCAGTAACACCTGATTTGGAGAGCTACCAGCTGAGGCTTGGGTATGTAAAAGTATGTGCCAATCTGCTTTCTTGTCCCCTTGCTTCCACAGTGTGGAGCAAACTCTTAGTTGACTTCATCTGTAAAATCATTAATAATGAGGTTTAGACTGTGTTTAGAGCATGTCAGAATCCATAATAATATTTGGACTGAACCATGTAATGCAGAATATGTGTATTTTTCTATCCAGTCATGATTATATTTGTTTATTCATTCATTGAAGAGATGTTTATTTGGTACCTCTGTGTCAACCAGTGAACTGGGCATCTCCTAAAAGCAAACCTGATAGTTCCTATCCTTAAGGAGTTTGTAGTCTTGTGGGAACATAGAGATGTGAGCAGTTACAATATCTTGAGGCAAGGAAACAATTAGGTAAATATATATAAAAGGTGCTGTGGAAGATGTACAGGGGAGGTGCTCCTTGAAATGAGTCATGAAGGATGAATCAGAGTATACCAGTTAGCCCAGAGGGAGAAAGCTGTTTCAGACAGAGGAGACAGTGTGGTATTTGCAATGGAAATGTGAGAGAGTTTGGTTTTTTGGGAAACTGTAGGGTAGGTTGATGTGACTGCTATGCAGGAGGATTGTGAGGGGAGTTGAAGCCAGAGCGATTTGTAGAGGCCAGATGAGGATATCTGGACTAGTCAGGACTTTGCCCCACAAGGAATTAATGGTTTGAGATTATAATACGGAATGATGTCATTGGGTTTGCATTTGAGTGAGGTTACCCTTGGAGCCTGGAATGACTGGTTTGGAGGTAGTAGAATAGTTGGAAAGCTGTTGCAGTAGTGCCAGCTTTGTCAGAGAAAAGGATGTGAATTCAAGCAGCAGTGGGAACAGAAAAAATGGGACATATGTGGGGGCTCTTGAACCTGTAGCATCAGTAGGACTTGGTGCCTGGTTTATTGCTGACTTTGGTAGGGTGGGAGGGGGTGGAATGAAGTGTGGTGCTTTCTGAATAGAGAGTGGTATGATGGAGTTAGAAAATATAGGGTAGGAAGGGAGGTGTATTAGTCCGTTTCCCTTGCTTATAACAAAATACTTGGAACTGGGTAATTTATAAAGAAAATGAAATTTATTGCTTACAGTTTCTGAAACTGGTAAGTCCAAAGCCCATCTGGTGGTGGCGACAGTGACCCAGGGGCCTCACATTGCAAGACAGTGGAAGCAGAGAGAGCAGAGAGAGAGACAGACTCTCTTCTTTTAAAGCCCTCAGAACCACGCTCCTGACCACCATTTTTAATCCTTTCACTATTGCACAGTCCTACAATCCAATCACCTATTCAGAGCTCCACCTTTCAATTACCATAATAGGATTTTTCCACCCTCTTAAGTCACAGTGTGGACCAAGTTTCCAATACATAAAACTTGGGGGACACAATTCAAGCTTCAGGGGAGTCCTGGGGGAACATAATTCAGTCTTCTACAGGAGGATTTGATTATTTCATTTTAGGTAGTCAAGTTTGAAGTGGTAGTGGAGTGTCTAAGTGTAGATGACCACCTGGCCATTGGAAAATTGGTTCTAAAGCTCAGGAAAATTGTGTAGCGTTGAGGTCTAGATTTAGGAATCATTAACTTTATTATTTGAAACCTAGATGAGGTTGAGTATATACAGGAGAGTATATAGAATAAGAAGGGAGCCACAGATGGAAACTTGGGAATACCTTCATTTAAGAGGGCAATTAGAAGAGTAAGATCACAACTTAATCACTGTGTCAGACACTAAAGTCATGAAGCTAATGAGATAATTTCAATATATTGGAATAGATCTATGTCAGAGGTATATATTGGGTACTTTCAGAAACCAGAGGAAGCAAAGGCCCTCAGTCATCTTGGGTGTGCATGGCAGGCTTCCTGGAGGAGGAAGTACCATGGAGCTGTGCTGTGAGGAAGCACATTGCTGTCTCCAGGAGAGAGGGGTGGAGTGTTTCTGGCAGGGGGGATGGCAAAGGCATAAAGCCCAAACAGCCTGATAGACCAGGCAGGTAATTATTATAGAGCGTCAAGTGCAAGCTTGAGAATGGTGGGGCAGGATGGGCCTCACACTAAGCTTTACTTTTATCTGTGGTGATGGATCTCTGAAGCGTTTAGTAAGATCCTCTCTCATCCTGGGGATGGTGTGGAGTAGGCTTTGAGCAGATCCAAGCTAGAATCCAGAAGCCTGTTGAGATTGTCCCAACAAGAGAAACAAGGTTGAACTAGGGAGTAGGGAAGGAGAGCAAACTGGGTTGGTCTAATATTTCGCGGTAAAATCTGAAGGACTTTGTGACCAAATGAATATGGTGGGAAAGGGAAGGAACCAGAACAACTGTTAGGGCTGTGGATGAATAGTGTTGTCATTTCATGATTTGGGCAATATAAGCGGGGAATGAAAGCTTGGAAGAAAAGGGAATGGATTCAGTTTTGGACATGCTAAGTTTTCAGCACCTGTGAAATATTTAGGTAAGTATATGAGGGTTCTTCCAAAAGTTCGTGGAAGGATTTGCATTTTAATTAATTTTTTTTGCAGACTTTTTGAAGTACCCTCGTATTTAGGAAGAAGTTGGAAACGTGTGTTTAATTTCAGGAGAGAGGTCAGGGCATAAGCTTAAGCGTTGATGTACACGTTGTAGTTTACACTATGAAGGCAGTTGAGAAAAGTGCTCAAGGCCTGTGGAAAGTGGTCAGTGGGGCTCTGGATGGAGTGTGCGCAACACTGGTGTTTAAGGGATGGGTGGAGTAGGAGGGGCTCAGGTGGAGTCTGCTTAGCGGTGATGGGGAGTGGCACAGTAGGTAGCCAGAGGTGTAGTGGTGTGAAATGCAGCAGAGTCCTGATGTTTTAAACACCAAGAAGTACCTATAGTTAAGGGAAGGTTTTTTTATGATTTGTTAGTTCATTTATTTTTAATGAATGAGAGTAACTTGTACTTGTTTGTTGACAGTTTGAAAGCCAGTAGAGAAGGGGGAAGGCTGCAGATTTCAGATGAAGTAGGGAGAATGGGTCGAACAAGGTCCTGGAGGAGGACGTGAAAGGGAAGGGGATTTAAAATATGTGAAGGAAGGAGTGGCAGGGAGAAAAAGATTGTTAGGATGTAGATGCACTTGCATGGCAGAGATGAGATTGAGAGCTTCATGCCTGGGGATTTTCTTTCTGAAATAGGAAGTATGGTTAGCTGGTCAGAGTGGAAGTTGGCATGGTTTGTCAGAGGGGTCATGTGGAAGGTGGCAAGTGCTAAGTGACCTGTGTGGGAAGAGAGTGGTAGAAGTTGCAGGGGCCAGTTGTGAAAACATTGGCACTGTGCTTTGGCACATAGAGTATGAATGTGCAGCTTGCACTTGAGGGCAGCAAGATGAGAGGCATCCTTGGGGGAGCATTGGGTTTTAGTTAAGACCAGAAATAAGAAGAGGTTGCCTTAAAAAGGAAACAGTGTTACAGAGGACAGGTAACTATCCTGGAGAGAGTTTAGACTGAGCAAGGAAGGTGGTTAGAAGGGAGGTGGGGGTCAGGAGCTATGCAGAAATGTTAAGTTTTGGGAATGCTACAGAGAAGTGGCTACAGGGGCTTGCATTTGGCAAGGGAATAAAGTAGCCTCAGGGTTCTGAGTGGACCTCTTTTGTGAAGTTGCTTTCATGCCAGCTCTGGCTGAGGTTGAAGGTGATTTATTAGAGAGGCCTGATGACACCTGCATTTGAACTGGGCTTTGGTTCAGGTTCCACATAGAATTTAGCTGAAAGCTTTTAAGGTGCATTCATTGTTTCCCCAATATGCTGGGTTTATAGGACAGTATGCCTTTTAAAATTGTTAGGAGGAATGGGTGTTAACCCAGTAATTTCTTGGATTTATTTTTTTCAATATATATAAATTAAATTTTGTCTAATATTCTACTATCTTAGGTGAAAAATACTTTTTACATGTCCTTGATATTAATGTAGTATCTCTGATTCATGTGATCATTTTTATTATTGCTGCTTGTGTCTTTTTTTTTAAGGATCGCAACAATGCAAGGCGAATTCATGAGGGTGCAAGTTTACCTTTTTTCGAAGTATTTGTTGATGCTCCTCTGCATGTTTGTGAACAGAGGGATGTAAAGGGACTCTACAAAAAAGCACGGGCAGGAGAAATTAAAGGTCAGTAATATTTTCTTCCCAGTTTCTCTTTGCTTAGGTAGTTTATCTTCCCATATCTGGGACTGGTAAACTTTTCTGAGAGATTGGGAGCTTGGAGCTCCTTGAGAAGAGAAAGTGGGTCTTATTACACTGTTCTGTCAGGCTTAGCAGCAGCACCTGGCACTATGCAATAAATGAATATTGTTGATCGTGTTGGAGTCCTACTCACGAGGCAGAGTTAGGACTTCAGGGGTTGGTGAAAACCTGCTTGAAATAATTGGTTGCCTAGCATTAGGTTGGATATCAGTTGCCAGCTGCTACCAATTCTGCTCTCTTTGTTCCATTGAAAATTTAGGAAATCCCATAGCTATTGGGAACAATGTATGGATAATAAACATCTTAATGGCAAGGATAGTGTCTTGTTCTTACTTATGTCATAGTGCTTGGAGTGGTCCCTTATTCATTTCATGTATGATTCTTGAATTCCATTGAATTAACACATCACTGATTCCATCAAAATATATCCACCTTGCTTTTTAGGTTGTATGGTCTACTCCCAGAGCTATGATGAACTTTAAGACATTGAAGGAGAAATTTAGAACTCATCTCTGCTGTGGCTTTTGATACCAATTATATTACTTATCTTGTAGATATCCTGTGACATTTGTCCTGTTCTATTACTGTTAACAGAAACAGAAGATGTGCTGGCATTAAAAAAACAATTATAGATTACTCAGCATTTGTTTAGGGATCAGTGATTCATGCAGGTATCTTTTGTTTGCCTTCCTAATTGAGAGTGTGACAGCCTGGGACTGTCACGGGAGCTCCCAGGAGCTCTGTGAATTATAGATTTAGGCATTCAGTTTCTGGCCCTGAAAAGGAAAAGGTAAACTAGGAAGGAATATGCTTGTTCTGGGCTCTTCTGTATTTGGACCTGGGAACACTTTAGCAGCTGGGGCAAGTTCTGCTTGCCATGGTGCCGTCTAGTTCTGTGGGCAAGGCACAGCTCCTTGATGAGGGCTACTGCCCATCACCCCTTTCACCCCTTAAGCTGGCACTTTCTTGACTCAGAAAGAACAGGTTGCCTGATTGGAATAATTTATGAACATTGGAGGAAATCAGTTTGGCCTTTTAACTCCTGTATCATTCTCTGTTGATGGACAGTTCTCACTTCAGTTTTTAGTATAGAAATTTGTCACAGAAAAGCAAAATGGTATGTCCAGGAACCTAAAGTCTAAACCTATTACTTATTCTAATTGTAGTTGGTTTTGTTGTTTTTGCGAGGATGAATTGGTGAGGAAGGTAGATTTGTCTGCCCTGCTGGAGTAAGCTACTTGTGAGTAGGGACAACATCTTGGATATTTTTGTATCTATAGAATTTAGCACAGTGCATGGCCCAAAGCATAATACCTAGAGAAGGTGAAGTGGCAATGGGATGTTCAACATGAATTTGTCAATGCTTTCTTTTTGCAAGGTTATATATTTGGTATATATTCAGAGCTGGGAATACAAATATGAATGCTTTCTTTTTGCCAGGTATATATTTGGTGCTGGGAATAAGACCGCATCCAAAATGCCTGAGTCACTTAGTTTGCACTCTATTACTGGGAGTGTTCCAGTTTCTTGTTTACTTTCCTAAGTGTTGGCTAAATTCCTCAGTAGACATTGATAAAATATTCCTTAGGTTAGTGTGTCTGTGTGTATACACACATTGATTTATTTTAAGTTTGTCATGATGCTAGTAGCAATACTGATTGAGGAGTTATTTTTTAAAAAAATCATTTAGTTGTAGTCAGAATGGTGTTTAGCAAGTTCCCTATCAGTGGGGTTTCAGAGCTGTGATGATAAACATTCCAGGACAGACAAGACTGCATACTTTCAGGGGACCTCAGGCTTTTATAGATCTTTATATAATATTTACTAGACAGTACATATACCCTTGAGTCAGGCATTCTGATATCTAGATTATTTTCATAATTACTACTCAAGTAGTCATTTATTTTTGACTTAAATATGAATGTTTTTCTTATAGTGTATGTTTATTGTAATCATTTATGGGATAAATTAGAATGCCTGGGCTTCCAAAATGTTAAGCCAAGTCTTCTAATTCAGTGGTTCTTAAGCTTTGCTGCACATTAGCATTACCTTGGGAACTTTTACAAATCTAGTGCCAGGGCTGTACCCCAGACCAGTGAAATCAGAATCTTATGAGGTTGGGATGTGGCAATTCCAGGATATAGTCACACTTTAGAATGTGTGTTTAGAATTTAGTGTTCTAACCAGAATTATTATTTTTTTTCCCAGCTATTTTATTGTGACCCACCACTAAATACTGTTGGGAATATTGGTAATGCAGAAATTGGGTTCAGGACTTCAGGTGATGCTTAGAATTATGAAATAGAAAAAAAAAAATGAAATAAGTGGCTATAGGCTTATATAGATTTTAGAACTCTTTTGCTAACTGTACTTAGTAGTAATGATTTTATATTTTGCTTAAGCTAAAAGTAGTTAATTTGTATTACTGCAATGCTTGTTATCTGATGGCAGATGAGGCCTGCAGAGCTTCAGTTTGGCCATGGATAATCCTTGTGAATGTAAAGGACAGATTGGCTTAGTGTCAGTTTTTGCGTTGAGAGGGGAAAAAAAACTTGTATCAAATTTGTTTGTTCCCAGGGCTTAGGTACTATGGTTTACATGAGGGTACTTCAAAAAGTTAGTAGAAAGATTCCCATTATCTTTTACTTGTATTTTTCCACGAACTTTTTGAAGTACTCTAATATTCCTGTGGAGAAATTGAGATGCTCTGGAACACCTGGTATTAATTCCTTTTTTCTTCATAGGCAGTTTAGGCATTTAATTAAGAAAAAAAGAAAGAAAAAAGGTGTCAGAAGAAACACAGTAGTTCCTCATTATTTGTGGATTCCATATTTTTGAATTCACCTACTTGATAAAATTTATTTGTGACCCCCCAAATCAATACTCCTGGCCCTTTCATGGTCATTTGCATACACGAGCAGAGGTGTGAAAAATGAGTCACCAGACACACTCCTGTTCCCAGATGACAGCAACAAGGGGAAACTTGGCCTACTTGTTTCAACTTATACTGTAAATACCTGTCCTTTTTGCAGCCTGTTTAGTGTCATGGTTTTTGCATTTTTATGCTTTTTTGGGTGATTTTGCTGTTTAAAATGGACTCCAGTGGTGATAATGCTGTCTGGCATTTCTAAACACAAGAAGGCTGTGGTGTGCCTTATAAGGAAAGTACACATGTTAGATAAGCTTCATACAGGCATGAGTTATAGTGCTGCTGGCTATGAGTTCAATATTAATCAACAATATAGATTAAATATGGTATCTTTAAACAGAAGCACACATAAAACAAAGTGGAAGAGTGATCGGTTGACAAAAATATTGTGACCAGGGGCTGGCAGCAACTTAACCTATCTCATCTAGGAGCAGTTATTTAGTATTTGCTGATTAAGTATTTGTGGCAACTTTATGGAACATAGCTACTGTGAATAACAAGAATTGACTGTACATGTTTAAAGAAAAGACAAAAGTTTAATTAGAAATCTCCCAAGAAAGAGGTTTCAATACTGTAGCCCTGTAGCTTAGAGAGGACAGCACAAATATTAACTTTCACATAACAGAGACTTGCACTGGAGAAACAAACCTGTTTTAATTTTAGTTTCCATCCTTCTCTATTATCTGGTATCTTTTACAGGTTTCACTGGGATTGATTCCGAATATGAAAAACCAGAGGCCCCTGAATTAGTGCTGAAAACAGACTCCTGTGATGTAAATGACTGTGTCCAGCAAGTTGTGGAACTTCTACAGGAACGGGTAAGGCAAAGTGAAAGAAAGACTCATCAGGGAAAAATTGTATCATCTCATAACCTCAAAAACACAAATAGTGGTGTTAATATTGAGTAACATTTGTATTTTAAGTTCTATATAGTGTTAACAGTTTTCTGTGTGTATATATCACTGTGTTAGGTGTTGTGGGGAATGCTGTAAATGTACAGTTATGAAATATCCCAGTCAACGTAAACTTCAAGAGGTTTCGGAGTCAAATAGTCATTTATGTTACCAGTAATTTTACCACACAAATACCTAATAGAGAAAATCCAGCGTGATTATTCGATCCTATAACTTGGCATTATTTTACATATTTCAGGTTGAGGTTCACAATGTAGTTAACTTTTTCTAGACATTAAGAGAGTGCCCACATTTTCCCTGTGACAACATGATATCCGTATGCTTGTATTTTTAGAAAGGAATCCTATGGAAGGTAGGATTCCAGGACATAAGGACTTTTCTCTGGTTCCTGGGCCTATGGAAGCATAAAGAGGCTTGAGGTTATTCAGAGTGCTCAGGCCTGCTAACAGGTGCATAGTTTCCTTAGACTTCAGTCAGTTTATAGAAGTTATTTTTCTTTCCTTTCTCCTTTCTTCGCACCACTTCCTCCCCTCTTCCCTCACACCACTGGAGGATCACGTAGTTGGAGAAGGTCTGGTCTTTGTGTGGGTGATGGTCCTTGGGCCGGTAGTTACCCTGTCCCCTTGTCATTATCATTCTGCCATCTGTCCTTACTGAGGGTTATGAATTTGAACCCTCTCTTGATCTACAAAATCCAATTACCGTAAACCTCTTTCATCTAGTGTCTCTTACTGGGGATATATTAGAAATACAACTTTTCGGGCCGACCCCATGGCTCACTCGGGAGAGTGCGGCGCTGGGAGCGCAGCGGCCACAGGTTCAGATCCTATATAGGGATGGCTGGTGCGCTCACTGGCTGAGCGCAGTGCCGGCGACACCATGCCAAGGGTTGCGATCCCTTTACCGGTCACAAAAAAAAAAAAAAAAAAAATACAACTTTTAAAAATGTTTCCTTTGTCTGAATATATTATACATGTTTAATCTTTGAAATTTTTTATAAAATATCTACTGGGTAATTAATCTGGGACCTTTCTTCCTGCTTTATTTCAAACATTTTAGCCTAATAAATAGAAATAATATGATTTGATTAGGGCACCACTGTGATGTTTTTCTTTGTATATATTCATGCATTATCATTATCTGCAGGTCAATGAGATATTATCCCAGGAGGTTTTATGCTTCATCTTTCTGCTTCTCTAGGTTTCTTGTTAACTAACTTTTGAGCCCTTGCTCTAGTCCTATTTCTCTGCTTCTGGTTTCCCTCTCATATCACCTAAGCTGCCCCAGTGTTCATTCCTTCATCATTCATCATCAACCACACATCAATTAAAAGCCTACTACTGTAGTTAGTCACAGTCCTAGGCACTAGCAAGGCAAAGATTAATCAACCATGTCTCCATCCCCGAGGGACTTCCATTGTAGGTGATAGAAACGGAAACAAGAGTGTATAACTCCTGGGAAGTGTATTAAAAACTGTGATTTTGGTGTGTTCATGACATACTGGTAGGCTCAGAGGAATGAGTTTGGAAAGGTTTTATATCAGATCTTTCTCATTTGTTTGTTCATTTTTAAAAGATATTTTTGCTGGGCTTAGAATTGTGGTTTGACAGATTTTTTTTTTTTTTCCTTTAGTGCTTTGAAGATGTTGCTGCATGGTCCTTTTGTTTGTATTATGTCTGATGAGAAATCTAGTGTAATTCTTTTCTTTATTTCTCTCTTTGTAATTTTTTTTTCTGTCTGAATTCAAGATTTTCTCTTAATTTTGGGTTTTTTTTTTTTTTAAAGCCATTTTAGTATGATGTGTCTAAGTCTTTTAGTATGTTTGGGTCTTTTTTCTTCCCGTTTAGAGTTCTCTGATCTTAGATGGGTGGGGTTTTTTTTTTTTTTTTACTAGTTTTTAAAAACTTTTGGCGGTTGTCTCCTTGGATTTTTTCTTTTGCTCTATTCTATCTTTTTTTCTGGGATTCCAGTTATGCATATCTTAAACAATATAATATTGTTCCATAGTTTTCAGATATTGTCTTTTCACTCTTTTTACTGTTTATATTTTAGCTTTGATAATTTCTATTCACTTATTTTTAACTATTGATTCCTTAGCTGTATCCACTTAAACTCTGACTCATTAAAAAACAATTCCATTATCATTTGTTTTTTTAAAATAATGTACATCTCTCTGTTGAAATTCTCCATCTGTTCATGCATTTTGTTCACTTTTCTACAACTTCCTTTAACATATTAATCATAGTTATTTTAAAGTGCTGCCTGATAGTTTGAACATCTGGGTCATTTCCACATCTAGTTTTGTTGATTGTATGATCTTGACATTGGGTAGTTTTTCTTGCTTTTTTGGTGTACCTTGTAATTTTTATTGAATGCTGGACATTGTGTCTGTAAGAACAGTAGAGATTGAGGTAAATAGTGTTTATATCATGGGCATATCTCTTTATCTGTCATGCTGTTAGTATAGTGGGCTAACCTAGTCAGTAGCTCAACTGGATTTGGATTTCCTTATTCTGTAATTATTCTTAATGCACCCCAGGATTCAAATTTATCCAATGATGAACTATTCTACTTTGTGCTTAGTATAGGGCCTGTGTTCCTGCTCCACCCTCAGCTTTCACCATTCCTTGCATGCCTCTCTCCATGCTTTTGCTCCTCCCTCAGCAGAAAATTGCTGTTGCTTAGTGCTAAGCTCATAATAGGAGGAGTGGTGGTGATTCTCTGTTTTCCTGGTCCAGTTTCAGTCTTAGGCAGGACCTATGTTCTTGAGTCTTGAGGTGGGTTTTTCTCAGTGTTCTTTCTTTCCCTGTCATGGCAGCTAACCTCTGCTTTGAAACTGGAAGGTATGGAGGGTAAGTTTTCTGGTCCTCATATGCATTAGCATGTTTTGTATCTGTACCTAGTTTGTGTCACTGCAAGGTCCAGGAGGGTTTCCTCTACCTTCTTCCCTTCGGCAGACCATATCTGCTTCTTCCTCTCCTCCAGAAACAAGGGACCTTGGTAGGTTTTCCTGTCCTTGTTCATCAGCTGAAGGCTTTTGCAGACATGAGAGAAGGTCTGGGTAGTGGGCAGAGTTTTGTGCCTGTGCACCTCTGAGGAGGACTCTCTTTTTAGTCCTCAAACCTGCTCCTGATCTTTGTTCTGAGCACCTGCTGTAGATCTGCTTGTGAGTGAACGCAGAGCCCCTTGTGTCTGAGGCCCCCAGTTTTACCAACCTGCCATACTAGTTCACACTCAGCCTTTAAAAGTTTTAAAAACATTTTAGCTTTCTTCTTCTTACCTGCCTTTGCTGCAGCCACAACTTCCTCCACGTTCTGCTAAAGGGAAACAATTGATGTGTCTCATCCTTTCTTGGTAGGACTTGTCACTCACTGGAAGCAGTTCATCTCACTGTTTTAGGACTTAACTGTGATGGGCTCAGGAAAATTCATGGTTTTACAGACTAGCTGGCCTTTTCACTTGTGATGTGATGTTCTCCTATAGAACCTCTGTGTTTCATTTTCATTGAACTGTCAATTCTCACTCTTTGCTTTTACTCTGTTGGTGTTATTTACAGTTTTCTTATAAGTTTGTATAAAATCCTTTGTTTTAGACATAGATATGAATTCTATGTCATTTTTATTGGAACTACGGTTTCAGTATTTTTTTATTTTATTGTAGTTTTGTTTAGATTTTTTGTACATTGAATTTATCATGTATTTTTTACTGGAGATTTGTCATATCAAAGTTAAAAAGTTACACATAGTTTTATTGTTAGTTTTAATTTTTTATATCTTATTAGTGACTTGTACGTGTTTGATGAAATCCCAGAGAAGTGCACATAGATACCCTTTTATGTATAATTTTATGGGACTCATGACTCTGTGAAACCATTTTATGGACTACAGATAATTCCAGATAGTTCAGACATTTATAAAGAATTATTAAACTTAACGTGTGATGGGTATCTCCCTCCTTCCCTTCTTTCTTTCAGTTCCTAACCTCTTCTTTGGGGCTGGACTTAAAGTAGCATCCTTTGGGTTTGACACTTTACCTACATATGAGCTATTTATTTAATTACTTATTTTTTGCAGGGAAAAATAATTTTGTTGTTTTTTAAAAAAACTTTATTTTGAGAAAATTTTGCAATTCTTCTGTAAATCTAAAAATAATAGAGTCCTGTATATTCTTCATTTAGCTTCCTCTTATGTTAACATCTTATGTGACCATAGAACATTTATCCTTGTTATGGCACTGTAGATTAAAGCAAAAACTTATTTGGATTTCACTAATTTTTCTATTAATGTCCTTTCCTATTCCAGGTTCCCATATTGTATTCAGAGTTAAATTGGTTTTTAAACATAATCCTGTAAAATGAAGGTACAAACTCACGTGGTGTTTGTAATGCATAGGACTTTGCATATTGGCTTTTTTTTCTAGTGGTTAAAAATTGAGGGTAAATACCACTGTGTGATTTTAGGCTCATACTAACCAATATTCCTTTACCTGTTTATCACACCTCCAATTCTATATGCCTTTTAGTCCATCCTATATATTTGCAGAATCATCTTTCTATAGGGTAGTTTAAACATTTCCCCTTTTCAGTCATTTATTGATTTTCCCATTGGTTGCAGAATTCAAGTGATTTGTGTTCAAGATTTTCCATAATTTGCTTCCAAGCTGCATATTTTCTTATTTATTGTCCTTATGTATTCCACTGCATTTACTTTCTTTCTTTTTTTCTTTTGGTTTCATTGCTTGCCTTAATCTCTGTAGTCCTAATTAATGCCTTCCTCCTGTTTTGTTTGTTCCTAATTAATGAATATACTAATTGTCCTTCCTTTTATACAGATATTAGTTTGTATTATGACTGCTAGACAATCTGATGATTGGACAATTTCATACAAGGTTTGAAAAAGAGGTAAAGATAAGAAACTAACATTTGCTAAGTACTTATTATATATGCAGGTCTTTGTGTCCTTTAAGATAATTTATTCTGATTGTTATAATCTGGGGGAAAGGTGCCATTTTTCTTAGTTCAGCTCCCAACCATGTTTCTCTGGTTTCTCCATGTGCCCTAATGCCTACTTAAGATTCAACTTTGTGAGAAAAACAAGGAAGAGTAAATGCCAGAACAGATATAGTCATGTGTGTGCGTATTCTTTCTTCAATTGTATTTTTAAATTCTGTATCGTTATAGAAGAAAGATAAATGAATTTCTATATGTTTTTTCTAGTGTGTACACTATAAACTAGATAATGATGGTAAGGACCAAAAAGTAACATCCATGAGGGAGGAATTTCTGTCATTTATTTCTCTGCCACATCCCCAGTGTTTACAGCAGTGGAATTACTGTGGTAGTTTCCCAAGTGGTCTTTGTGCTGAGTAATTTCTACATGTTTTCTAATTTTATTCACACAGTAAACCTATGAAGTATTTCAGAGAAATTAAGAACCTTGCTCATGGACATGCTGGATTCTGGACCTAGAATTTCACAGTCATTTTCATATACCTCTGGCTTTTACTTTTAGGAGTCTTCTCATACACCTTACTTGGAATGTGATTAAATCTATACCCAGAAAGGGATTCCGGTTATATTAGTTTATGACAGAGAAATTTTCTTTTGAAAAATTACTAATTTTTATCTTAAAGCTGGATGGTGACAAAAGAGAAATGCAAATGCTTCCTTAATGCAATTGCTTTCTTTTGGGACCACCCTCCTTTCAAAGATCTGTTATATGCTTTCCTAAGTAAGTGACTCCACTTCTTATTGAAAACATGTCAATATTTCTTTTGTACGTGGGTGACCCTGTTAGTTAATATAACAGATACTTAGTGCCATATGTGGTAGTTACTATTGTAAACACTGGGGGTGTGTCAGAGAATTAAACAAAAAAATTCCTGCCTTGTGTTTGTTACTTCTTGGTCCTTACCACAATTATTTAGTTTATAGTGGAATGACCATATATAAATTCATTTATTTTTCTTCTTTTATAACATGATGTAGAATTTAAAAGTAATTAAAAGACTAAATATACACACATACATACACACATGACTACATTTGTTCTGGCATTTATTCTCCTTTATTTTTCTCACAAAGTTGAACCCTAAATGGGCATTAAGGCACATGGAGAAACCAGTGAATACCTAACATTAATCACTGAGCTCATAGTTAGTCAGTGATGCTAGGAGTGCATTTGCTTACTGTACCCTCATTGCAAGGTGACTTGGTGTAATGTGCACTTTACATAAGAAACTCCTTCTGTCCAGGGGTAGCAAGTGCAGTTCATCTTCATTGTTACCACAGAGACATTTGGTAGGTTTTCCAAATGTGGGTCAGGTGAGAGCACATAGTAGAGTCTAAGTATAGATTGGGAGGTGAAGGGGATGAATATGTCAAGTGCAGTGGTGCTTTAAAGCAAAGAATAATAATCAGTTCTACATAGCTTTACAGTATGTATTTTGAGTGGGGATGTGAAGATCAGAGGTCCTGCGTTAGTCAGCATACGGATAAGAATACAATTTTGTGTTCCGAAAGAGAACACCATGGCAGAGATGGACAGCATCAGCAATAACCCTCGTTAGTTGAACTCTTACTATGTATTAGGCCTTGTGTTAGGTACTTCAGTAGGATTATTGCACTTAATTTGTGTTAAAACTCTGAGAAGTAGTTACAGTGGTCCTCATTTTACTGATGAGGAAACAGATGCAGGGAGGTGAAGTTGTTGGTGCCAGGATAGCTTAGTCAGGGAGGGTCAGATCTGAACATAGGTCCGATTGATTCTGCAGCCCGTGCTCTCGCCTTTCCACTATACAGCCTTTACTCACGTCTAGATTATTTCCATTTCTAGTTTATTTCTGAAATACAAATCTTTTCTTTGATTACCTTATAACATTCTTCAACCAGTTGTTTGCCAAGCATATTTGGGATTAAGAAATGGAGACTAATGGGCATTTCATTGACCTTAGAAAGATTTAATATTTTTCGAATACTTTAAAGTACTTAAGAGCAGATCAAAAGCAACATTTTCTGGGTTGGAAAGAATGTTTACTGTGGAAAGAAATAAACTGCCCACTGCTGTGCCTTGTTAGTGTGAAGTGTTTGTTCTATGTAGTGTGAAATGAGAAAAGTGATTGTAGGTTATCTAGTTTACTTTGAAAAGTGGAGGCACATTTTGCCAGAATTATGATTTACTTCGGTGCTAAAACCTAATCTAAATGGTAAATGAGTGACTGGGGTTGTTATGCCACATAAACCTTATTTCTAAAATAATCAAGTTAAGTGAACTTTATCTCCTTTTCAGGCTTGGTTTTGTTAGACTTTTGAGGTTTTTTTCCTCACATTAACCAATTCTCTGATCTCTGACATAGAGTGTCTAGCAGTTGAATTCAGTTCTGACATTCACTGTCTGGAGTTAGCCCAGATTCCACAAGTTAAGGGCTCAGTCCCACATGACTGCCCCTATTTCAGAAGCCAGCTTCAAATGGGGTGCCCAGGCCACCCACTTTTCTGCTTGGCTGATTACAAATTCAGGGGTTTCCATCCCTACCCGCCAGGTTTGATAATTTGCTAGAATAACTCGCAGAACCCAGGAAAGTGCTTTATAGACCGTTACTGGTTTATTATACATTCAGGAACAGCCAGATGAAAGAGATGGATAGTGCAAGGTGGGAGGAAAGGGGGCGGAGCTTCACGTCATCTCTGGCACTCTGCCCTACCAGCACCTCCGTGTGTTCACCAACCCAGAAGCTCTCTGAACCTTATCATTTGGGGGTTTTTAGGGAAGTTTTATGTAGACGTGATTGACTAAAACATTGGCGATAGGTGACTGAACTCAATCTCTAGCCCCGTTCTCCTCCCCAGAGGCTGTGGAGGTGGGGCTGAAAGTTCCAACCCTCTAATCAAGGCTTGGTCTTTCTGGTGACCAGTCCTCATCTTGAAACTATGTAGGGGGCCCTTCAGCCGCGAGTCATCTCTTTAGTATATCAAAGACACTTACAACACTTAGGGGAATCCAAGGGATTTAGGAGTTCTGTTCCAGGAACTGGGGACAGAGACCAAATATATATTTATTTAAAAAAAAAAAAATTTATTTAATTTTAATATATCAATGCACAATGTAGTTGATTTTCGTGTCCCTTTACCAATTCCTCTTCCCCCCCCTGCTCCCCACTCCCTCCCATCAATATCTATCTGTTCACTTGTCTTAACAAATTCAAGGAATTGTTGTGGTTGTTGTGTCTTCTTCCCCCCTTCCCCTCACCATTTGTTTATATGTTTATTCATTTATTTATTTTTAGCTCCCACAAACAAGTGAGAACATGTGGTATTTCTCTTTCTGTGCCTGATTTATTTCACTTAATATAATTTTTTCTAAGTCCATCCATGCAGCACTATTTACAATAGCCAAGAGTTGGAACCAGCCCAAATGTCCATCATCAGATAAGTGGATAAGGAAAATGTGGTATATCTACACAATGGAATGCTACTCTGCTCTATGTTTCTTATTGTACCACTTCTTATTAGAACAGGGTAGTGTAGTTTGGGACTTTCCAGAGAATGGTGTTTGAGAAGTGCTATCTCCAAAGAAATAATAGTGGTAAATGGAGTTTTCTTTTATCTGATGCTCAGTATTACTTTGGAGAGACTCTTCTGGAATGAAAATTCTACCTGGAATTGTTTCTTTTATGTTCATTAGTAAAATATAGTATTTAATTCACTATCCAGGAAAAATATGTTCTTAGTATGATGTGCAATGGGGATTTTAGAATGATGGGTACTTTGATTACCATGGGAACTTTAGCATAATGTTACAGATCCTCTGTCATCTCTGGATTGTCTTGTTTATCTTTCAGTCTGACTTTGTAATATAATTAGGATAGGTAATGTGGTCACTCATGTAAAGACTGCATTTCTCAGCATTTGGTCAAAGCATCTTGATTTCCTTAGTGTGCTTCATTTGGCATGTATTTATTCAAGAAAATAGAAAACACTAACAAATAATGAGGATTTTCGATTTAATTTTTTCCTAACCCTTGAATGGTCACTAGATGGCCTGCTAGTATTGCATTTTAACTCGGCTTGTTATACCATAAGGAAGTAGGCTTTTTGCTGCTGGTTTTAATCTAAAGTGATATTTTAAATACTGTTTTTAAATCTACCAGGAACCCTAGATCTACTAGTCCTATAAATTATTTAAAGGTTTGTCTTTTTATGAAATGGTGGTTTAGTGCTCTAAATGGATTTTATACTGCACATAAAATCCAGACTTTGCAGCTCAGTTTTAAAGTATTGCCAGAATGTCGCTTGGTGTTCGTGCTTTGGGTGCATATAGTTTAGATAATAGAAATTTAATAGTAACATAAAAATATGAATGAGCCCTAGTGTTCAAATCTGTTGAGCAGATTTGGTTCAAGAAAAAAGTACAGAAAATACTTAAAAGAAAAATTTAAAATGTGGAATCACTCTATTTATGAATATGTTCAGAATTCTTTAGGAAGATTACGATGAGAAGGCAAGAGCTACTATTTTCATGTAGTGAATGTTATTTGTCCTGCCTGCCAGTTTCCAGATAAAAACAAACAATTGTTTGTTTGAGCAAGGACACAGATACAGCATATGTTAGATCTTAGACTATGGTTAGTCAATCAAGCAAATAAACAAAACAAAAGAGAACAAAGCAACTTTTGGGTATCTATGTTACATTTTAAAATAAATATTTAAAAATTTATAATTAAATATTTCTAGACTTACAGGTTGTAGAATTGACCCCTCTTTATTGCTAGTGTGTGAATTGTTTACTGATTCCCTGCTCGGAAGGACTCGGGGGGTCCTGTGAGCCCCTTCACCCTTCTGTGCTGGGTGACTGTGGAGCTCTTCAGATTGGAGGTGAGGTGTCTAGCTATGTAAAGACTTTCTCCTGGCCTGGCTTGTGATCTGTTTTTGTTTTAAAGGAAATTTTGTGACATAAAGGGTTTTATATGTGCAAATTGAGAAAGAACACACTGTTTCTAATAGCTAACTGTGTCTATGGAAATCCTAATGAGTCTCAAATAAGATGGATAGCTCATGTGGCAGGGACTTCCCATTCTTTTGTCCAAATATCTTCTGTCACTTTGAGGTGGTTTTGCTCCTTTTAGATGTTTAGTAGTGGTTTTGGAAACTTAGAAGATTTGTCACTAGAATGTGCCAGAAAGTGGCTGTGTCTGCATTTTTAAAATCCTTTTTGTATTCCTGATAGAGACCCAGTCCTTTTGTCTCTACATATAGAATCTATATAGAACTCATTTCCACTGAGCAGATGCTCCATGTTCCTCTTGCTTCATGCTGTTAATGTTTGCATTAATTCCAGAAATATTCTTTATGTATCTTTTTATTTTTATTATTTATTATTTATTTATTTTTTTATTATGTATCTTTTTAGAAGAGAAAAATTGCACCAACCTCTTAAACTTTTATATTGGCATTGGTTAGGCGTCAGAAGAATTTTGTGTTTAAGTTGTGAGGCTAGAATTCATTTAAAAATATTACTGGATGTAAATTTTGAAAAGGGAAGAATTTTATGAAATGCTTGTGGTAAAAAATTTATTTTGACTCAAAAATAAAATATGAAAACAGTTTTACTTCTTCCTTGAAAAGAAAGTAATTATGGCCTCCATGTTAACACACGTAAAGCAGCATGTTACTAAAAATGCTAACACATGAATAACTTTGTTATTAGTGCACAAAACATTTAAAAAAATAATTTGGTTAGGCCCATAGTATGGATATTACCCTTTTCATGTTCAGACTCATTATCTTAGAGACACTTAGACTCACTCACAAATTTGCTTTTTAACTTGGGAATATAATTGGAAGGAAACCATAGGTGTTATTTGTAGACACTTCTGTCAGTTTGCACTTCTTAGTCTGAAAGTCTCTTCAGAGGCAGAAGTCAAGTGCCTGAGCATGGCGCTCTGGTGCCATGGTGGTCTGGAGAGGGCGGCTCCACGCTGGAGGCAGGAGCCCTGTCCCAGCCACTTGCCTGGAGCATCAAAGTGCCTGGCTAATCAGCAGTATTGAATCAGGTGAATCTAGTGATGCTGGTCTAGGAAACCAGCTACAAATGCCTTGTTGCACCCAACAAAAATCAAAAGACTGGACTGCAGGATGCTTTCTTCTGGCCCTCCAAGATTGTTGACAGTTTTCAGCAGTAATTGTGGGGGAGGGGGAGAGTAGCCAAATCTCACCACAATATACAAAATGTGTCCCATCCTTATAGTAATATAGGTTTCAGAGATGGCAAGGAAAGCTTTAGGTAGAGTTGTTCTTATCACTGATTTTGAAAATGAGATTCTTTTCTTCTCTGGAGTCCTCATGTCATTTGTTCTCAGACTGTGTTTTCTGGTTTTCCAAGTTTTAAGTGGCCCAAAGTGGGGGAAGTGGAGGTTCACAGTTTATTCACAGTAGCAGGGTATATTAGTCTGTTTCTGTTGCATATAACAAAATACCTGAAACTGGATGATTTATACAGAAAACAAAATTTATTGCTTACAGTTTCAGAGGCTGGGTAGTTCAAAGTCCAGGGAACACATCTGGCGAGAGCTTTCTTTGGTGGTGACTGCAGTGATGTAGGGTGTCACGTTGTGAAATGGTAGAGCGCAGGGAGTGATAGTTCCTCACGTGCTCTCCTTTTAAAGCCCTCTGAACCACACCCCTGACCACCGTTGTTCATTCATTCAGTATGGCACGGTCCTACAATCTAATCACCTCTTCAAGGCCCCACCATTCAGTCACCATGCTAGGATTTCATAAACTGAACAATTACAGTGGGGATTAAGTTGTGGGGGGACATGCAACCCAAGGCACAGGGTTTGGAAAAATTGATTGAAAGTTGTTCACTTATCCTTAATAAACAGTTTAGGCCTAACTGAAATGTTGAGTATCTTTGCTTTTTGTCCATAACTTTATCGACACATTGAAAGATAACATATTGACCTGACATCCTGGGAATTAAAAATGTTTAATAAAATCATGAAAATAAATTAAGAATAACTTGTATGACAAAATATTTTATAACTTAGTTTTCATCGGAGAAACAATAGTTTTGTTTTTGTTTTTGAGGAGAATAGTATTAGAACCCCAGATGGAATCCCAGTTTAACGATTAACTAACTATATGACCTTGGAAAAAACCTAATTTTTCTGGCTTCACTTCTCTCATCTGTGAAATGGGAGAGTACCTGCCTCAGAGTTGTACTCGGGATTCTATGAGTTAATATATTCAGAGTGCTTAGAACAGTTCCTGTCATATAGCAAGCATATTATTTATTTGTTTATTATTATTTATTGAGTATTTATTGTGTGTTAAGTGCATTGGAATAAAGTATAGCAGGGATTTAGGATAAGTTACTAACCTCTTCTGGGCCTCAATTTCCTCATCTGTGAAGGGGGGATAGCAGTAGTTTCTTCTCCTTTTAAAGGTTGGATAGCCGAGCCCGTGGCGCACTCGGGAGAGTGCGGTGCTGGGAGCGCGGCGACGATCCCGCCGCGGGTTCGGATCCTATATAGGAATGGCCGGTGCACTCACTGGCTGAGTGCCGGTCACGAAAAAGATAAAGGTAGGATTGTGAGAAAATTAAATGAATTAATTTATATGAAGCCCTTAGAAAAATGTACTTAGTATTGTAGTAAGCATCCAGTTAATGTTAGTCCCCATAGTTCAGACACTTTAAGTCATTTAATTGTCACAACAACCTTGTAACATCTGTGTATCTTTGTGTGTGTGTGTGTGTGTGTGTGTGTGTGTGTGTGTGTGTGTGTGTGTGTGTATGTGTGTGTGTGTGTGTTAACAACTGAAGAGGAGACAGGTTGTGAAATGTTAGTAACTTGCTAAAGATTGCAGTGTTAGAATTTTGACGTAGATCTTGGGTACAAAAAGCCTGTTCCCTTTTTTCTTACTTCACACTGCTAGTTGTGAGAACATCAGAAATAACTGACTTATACACCCTGTTGCTTTCTTGTATTTCTTTCTGGTTTTGAAGATGTTGTGTCTGTTATGGTTTGAATATCCCCTCCAAAACTCATGTTGAAACTTAATCCCCAGTGTGGCAGTGTTGAGAGGTGGGGCCTTTATGGGGTGATTGGATTGTGAGGGCTTTGCTCTCGAGAATGCGTTAACCATTCATGGATAAATGGGTTAATGGATTAATGGGTTATCAAGGGAGTGGAACTGATGGCTTTATAAGAAGAGAAAGGGAGACCTGAGCTAGCATGTGAACATGCTTTTGCCCTCTTGCCGTGTGGTACCCTGCACCATCTCAGGGCTCTGCAGAGAGTTCTCGTTCCTACCAGGAAGAAGGCCCTCACCGGATGTGCCCCCTTGACCTTGGACTTACCAACCTCCTGAACTGTAAGAAATAAATTCTGACTGGCTGGTTATCTCAGTTGGTTAGAGCGTGGTGCTGATAGCAACAAGATATGGGATTTGATCTCTGTAGTGGCCAGGAAAAAAAAAATGGGAAAAAAATAAATTCTGTTTCTTTATAAGTTACCCAGTTTCAGGTATTCTGTTATAAGCAACAGAAAACTAAAACGGTATCCCTAAAGTTTTGTGACTAATGTAAATATTTAGTTTTACATCTCTTTTGTGAAACTCTGTCATGCTCTTTCTCACAAAAGTCCTAATGAATGCCTGAGTTTTTGTGTAGCTTCAGTTACTTTTAGCATTTTTTTCCTAGTGTGGAGCAGCTGCAAAGAATGCGTATGCCTCAAGGCATCTTTGGGGCTCTTACATATCCAAGAGTCTAACTGAACCTGTAGGATATGTGTGCAGTTCAATTAATGCATGGCATATTGTCCTTCCAGGAAAAGTTAATCGTGAATTTTTATTGTCTAGTTCGTGAAGTAATAGACTGTGCAGATTATTGAAACTACCATTTACTCTGAAATGTGCCTGTGGGTGGAGAACAGTTGGAAGGGAAGATAGAAAAAAGACAGTGACAACTACAAATAGGGATATAGGGTGATTTGTTTTTCTCATATCCAAATTCTCTTTACTGCTATTTTATAATTTAAAATAAACACATTAACAATAGTTTCTGGAGTTGGAAGGCACAGAATAGACTACCTTAAACTATTTTTCTTGCCAGATTTAAAGAGTCTTTTTTTTTCTGTTTGGTTTCCTCTTCAGGGGCACAATTAAATACAGTACTGTGTATAAACTGTATGTGTTTACTTATCACTTCTTTAACCCCTTGGCAAAATTTAAGATATGCCCTCTTTAGCTCTGGTTATTGGAAATAATCTGCCCCATCAGTACACAGTAGTATAGTATTTATGTTTACAAAGAAAAAATAAAGGCAGCTGGTAGAGCTGCCTTTCACCATTTTTAAAAAATTCCTTCATGTAGTATCTCCTCTCAGTAAACACAATAAGTAGCTTTTAGCTATGGGTGCCTGCAGGAAGCTTAATTGCAGAAGACTGGGAAGGTGTATGAAGTGTCCTATGCTATGCAGGGTTTGTGCTCACACACACACACACACACTTTCCTGCTTTCTTCCTATGAGCAGTGGGACACTCCGGGGAGAAAGAAACCTCCTGAAAGTGTCATTCATAACTGCACTTCAGGAGCAAGTAAGTGTAGCTGGCTGAACTTAATATTGTCGCTAGTGGTGTTTATTTCTTTTCTTTCTTTATATTTTATTATTATTTTTTCTTTTCCTTCATGCTCACCCATCTTATTTATTTTGGGGTTTATAATGAGAATGGTCAGAGGCCTTGAATTTATGAGTAGGAGCCTGATCTTGGCACATGATTTAGCCAGTGCTGAACGGAGTCTCTTTTGTTCCATCTTCGAAGGAACAGAGTGTTAGAGAAATGTAGGAGAATAATTCTTTCTAGATCCTCAGAACTCATAGGGACTTCTGGAGCAGTAGCATCTAGGCCTTTCATGAGGTCATCTGGCTTTGATACACATATGTGACTCTGCCTTTTTTCTTCTACTGAAGATACCATGTAAAATCAAATATAAGTTGAAATTTCTGTCCTCTTTGCCATCCTTTCTCATCCCTGGTGTCCGGCACCATGAAGGTCGAGCTGTGCAGTTTCAGCAGGTACAAGATCTATCCTGGACATGGGAGGCGGTACGCTAGGACGTCGGGAAGGTTTTCCAATTTCTTAATGCAAAATGAGAGTCAGCATTTCTATCCAAAAGGAATCCTCGGCAGATAAACTGGACCGTCCTCTACAGAAGAAAGCACAAAAAGGGACAGTTGGAAGAAATGCAAAAGTATAGGACCCGACATGCAGTCAGGTTCCAGAGGGCCATCACTTGGCCATCTCTTGCTTTTATAATGGCCAAGAGGAATCAGAAACCTGAAGTTAGAAAGGCTCAATGAGAACAAGCTATCAGGTTTGCCAAGGAAGCAAAAAAGGCTAAGCAAGCATCTAAAAAGACTGCAATGGCTGCTAAGGCTCGCATGGGGGCAGCACCTAAGCAAAAGATTATGAAGTCTGTGAAGGTTTCTGCTTCCAGAATTGGTGGGAAATGCTAAGTTGGCAGATCAGATTTTTAAAAGATCCAACTTTAACTCTTAAAAAAAAAAAAAAGAAATTTCTTCCTCAAATTATTCTTCAGGAAAAATAGTAGAGAGTGTCCTTAAAAATCCAATTCTTCCATTAATACTTTGTTTTGAATTACTTTTTGTTATTGTTGTTTTTTATTTACAAAAGCAGTAAATTAGTACTTTATTTTTTAGAGAAATTTTGGGTTCACAGCAAAATTGATTTCATATAGTTGGAATCCTACAATGCGTAGGCTTTTCAGATTGGTTTATTCACTTAGCAATTTGCATTTAAAGTTTCCTCCGTGTTTTTTCATGGCTTGATAGTGTATTTCTTCTTAGTGCTGTACAATATTTCATTGTCCTGATGTTCCACAGTTTGCTTATCCACTTATCTACTAAAGACATCTTGGTTGCTTCCAAGTTTTGGTTACTATGGATAAAGCTGCTATTAATATTGCGTGCAGGCTTTTGTGTGGACATAAATTTTCAACTCAACTGGGTAAATATTAAGTGGTAAAATTGTTGAATTGTGTGGGAAGTATATGTTTAGTTTTATAACAACCACCTAACTGTCTTTCAAAGTGGCTTTACCATTTTATATTTCCATCAGCTTTGAATGAGAGCTCCTGTTGCTCTATGTCCTTGGCAGCATTTGGTATTGTCAGTGTTTTATACTTTGGCCGACCTAATAGGTGTACTGTGGTGTCTCATTGTTGTTTTAATTTGCAATTTTCCTGGTAACTTCTGATGTTGAACATCTTTTCATATATTTATTTGCGATCTGTAAATCTTCTTTGGTGGGGTGTCTATTCAGGTCTTTTGCCCATTTTGTAATTGAGTTATTCATTACTTATTGATGAGTTTTGAGAGTTCTTTGTATATTTTAGATAACAGTCCTTTTGCAAATATTTTCTTCCAGTCTGTGGCTTATCTTCTTATTATCTTGAGGATTACTTTGTTTTGAATAAGAAAGTAATTCTTGGACACATGTATGAGAAGCCCTCAATCAGTGCCAGTTTTGTGTGCTTACAGATTTGGCTTTAAAAAAAAAAGTTAAAGTGATTAAATGCATTTAGTAATTATTCCTAAGGGTACGATTAGTTTTGTGAATAAACCTTGTAAAATCTCCTAGTGAGCTATGTGTAAATGGCTATATTGTGGTACCCACAAATATATACTTGCACGATAAGTATGGAAAAACACTGTCCCAATATTTGTAAATGAGTACTTGGTTCTTGGATAAAAGTTTCAGGCTACATTTCATGTGGGGTCAGAAGGCTGTTTAGCTTACTTGGGAGAGTGTGGTGCTGATAACACCAAGGTAAAGAGTTCAGATCCCCATACTGGTTAGCTGCAGAGGAGCAAAAAAATCCCCTTGCCAGCCAACTGCCAAATAAATAAATAAATAAATAGATAAATAGTAAATAAATTTTTTTTAAAAAAGTGCTATTTCCAAACTGTGATGGGGGGAGTAAAGCTGACATATTTATGTGTTTTATGAGTAAAAAAGCAGCTTTAGTGACATTTGTGATAAAAGTGCATGTGAAAGCTGGAATAAAATGGTTTCATGATGTGTTAAAGATAATAATGATTATGTTTCAAGTGATTTTTTTGTTTCTAAATTCTTTTTATTACCTCTTCTTCGAGGTCACTTCTTATTTGCAGTTGCCCGATTTCTTTTTTCTTTTCTTTTCCCTTTTTTTTTGTGGCTGGCCAGTATGGGGATCCAAATCCTTGACCTTGATGTTTCAGCACTGAGCTCTAACAAACTGAGAGCCCTTTCTGTTGCCTGATTTTGACATATATAGTGTATCCTAGGAATTTATTCCTTCCCTCTAGGTAGTGGGGCATTATACTTAATTACTCCTTGAATGTAGGATTTTATCTGATTGACAGACCAGCTAACATTAGGAAAATTGATTGGAGTGAGCACAGCATTCAAAGCCCTCTTTTATGCTATTTTTTTTAAAGTCTCATTTTGAAATGTTGATTTTCTTCATTAAAATACCCTATGGAGAACCCTAAATTGTTGAATTGAACATTTAATTGTATTCTTGTTATGTATAGGATATTGTACCTGTGGATGCCTCTTATGAAGTAAAAGAACTGTATGTGCCAGAAAATAAACTTCATTTGGCAAAAACAGATGCAGAGACATTACCAGCATTGAAAATTAATAAAGTAAGTTCTCTGTTCTTTTCCAAACCAAGTGATATAGCCTTATATATAGTTGTTAGTTTGTTAAATTTTTTATTTGTAGCAGTGTTTGAGGCTAGGGGTGGCAGCGTGGGTTGTGAGGGTGTTCTGGTGTTTATCACAATTTCCTTGGATGGGAAATGTGTTTAATTTGTGAATCCATATTCCCAAATTACCATGGCTTTGATTTGCTTTTAGTCATAATATTTATTTATTTTGAAATGTTAAAGAGGAAAGATTGTGTGAGATCTTTAGGCTTATCAGAAGGAATGGGTCCTAAAAGTTTAAGAAATACTAATCTGTAATAACTAACATGAACATGTTTTCCTTTAAACATGTTTCCTAATCCCCTGCCAAACACTTAACCTGTCATATGTTAAGAATAATTCTATTGTATGTCTTAGCTCTAATGATATCATTAGGTGTCTTTCCCAATAAAAAAAACTGTTTAGTTAAACTAGACATGATGAGAATGGAAACTATAATTTATCATTTTCAGATCTTAGAGAATTTTAGTTTGTATTATTTATGTATACTCTAAAAACAGAGATTAAGGAATAAGAATTTGGACTAGAAGTTGGATATCCTAGCCTTTCTTTTAATATAGTAAAAACACCCAGGGGAGTGCCAAATTTGAAAGTAGGGAGAAAGGAAAACAAAACAAAACTGGCCTTGGAGAAAGACCCTTCAAGTGGTTATTCAAATCTCTAACAGGAGTAGGTTATCTTATTGTGTTTAGCGTATTTGGGTCTCTGACCAGAAGCCAGGACATGCCAGGAAGTGGCGAGGAGGGAGCATTGTAAAGCTGAGCAGCTCAAGGAGCTGACTGTTGCAAAGGAACAGCAGATTTTGTCACTGGCAGATTTTGTGTGGAATGAACACACACACACAGAAAGACAGAGAAAAAGAATGAGAATGAATGAATATGAACCTAGGTCAGTCAGATTCTAGAACACAGATAGACAGTAGTATTTTTTTTTTTTCTCCTGCAACTGGCCAGTATAGGGATTGAACCCCAGTCCTCGGTGTTGTTAGCACCATGTTCTAACCAGCTGAGCAATCGGCCAGCCCCAGACAGTAGTTTTTCCTCAGTGTGGACATTTCTTCAGTGCAGTGGTTCCTGAGTTTATCCAGTTGGCAGAGCAGTACCTGCAAGGCACGCTGCCTGCCGTTCTTTGCACCTCCTCACAGGCCCTGTTTCCAAATACACTTGTGTTGGGGATTAGGGCTTCAGCATAAGAATCTGTATGTGAAGGGGGTGCACAGACATTTATTCCCTAACAGATGCTGTCTAGAATTGTATTCCAATAGAGGCAAACTGTAGCCAGTGTTAGAGGTTTAGGAAAAATTAATAAGAGGAAACTTTCAAAGTTAAAAAAAAAATTCTCCATGAATACGATTTTTCCTGTGAATTGAAGCAGGGGAATACCTTACTGTTATTTGATTTTGCAGTGAGACACATTGGCCAACATATTTTGGGAATGAATAGTAGGCTACATCTTACTGCACACCACTTGGCCATATATACAGTTAAAAATGAGCATATCCCGCTTACATGAAGAATACTTAGTTTATCAGTTCTTTAATGTTCTAATGAGATATTCTGGTAATCTCAAAGTACAAGAAATAATGGTCTTTGTAAAATGAAGGGTACTCTGTCATGGATGAGGGATTTTTTTTTTTTTTTTTTTTTGGTAAATATTTTAATTTAAAGTTTCTTTTGGTTTAGGACAGTGATTATCAAAGTGTGGTTTCCAGACCATCACTGTCAGCATTTTCTGGGAGCATGTTAGGAATTCAAATTCTTGGGCCCCATAGCCAGAATCAGAAACTCAGGCAGGGAGAAATCTTCATTTTAACAGGACTTCCAAGAGCGTCTAATACACATTAAAGTTTGAGGACCAATGGTTTAGGAGAAGCTGTCCTTATTAGAAATACTTGGAAGTCTAATGCTATTTAAATTTATTAGGACAAATATATGTTTTCTAGTGCCCTTATTCTTTGTTAGATTTGTGTAATCGGAAATCATCCTTAAAATGTTTGTTTCCATTACTTTCAAAATTAAATTCCTAAAGGTTATTACTGCTTTTGTTTGTAAATACATGAAATAGAAAATTTTGCTTTACCTTCTAATTTACTAGGTGGATATGCAATGGGTGCAGGTTTTGGCAGAAGGTTGGGCAACCCCACTGAATGGCTTTATGAGAGAGAGGGAGTACTTGCAGTGCCTTCATTTTGATTGTCTTCTGGATGGTAAGACATTTTACATTCACAATTACATTCAGAAGTACATAATTGCAGGGATTTGTTACTGTTTTAAAAAGTGGTGGTAACATCTTAATAGAGGTGGCATTTTAAGACTAAGTTATATCAGTACTGAGCACTGTAAGTGAACTATGAGATTCCCCCCCCCCCATTTTTCCTTTTCCTGATTGTGCTTTATTGCAGAGGGAGTGGGAAAACCTGGAGATTAGGGCTAAAAATGGATTGTAAAAGCAAATACAGTTTTCCTATGCCACATCCATCTGGTCATTGTGGAAAGCTTCTCCCAGCACATGCACATAGGTACTGAATTCTGCTACACTGAAGCCCATGCTTGAGCCTTCTAATGAGGAATCACAGAGTTCAGGTTAAGGAATCCTGAAATAGGTGGCTAAAAGCATGGTTCTTACTATTCTTTTAAAACATTAAAAAAATTGCCAAAGAAATTGATGTCCAGTATACTATCATTATAGTCCTGCTACCTTTAACTTTGTGTGATGTACTGTTGGTAAGATTAATTTACATTAAATAAATGATTTTTAATTCCACAGAGCTCTACTAAATTGCTAAATTGCTACTAAGTTTTTCTGTGTTATGACATCTTTTAACTGAGGAGTGAAATAGGTATTAGAAAACATTAATTCCTAATCATTCTTCCTGAGAAATTTATCACAAGAACATAAGGATTAAATATTGCATTTTGATTTTCTTCCTTGGAGCTAATGGTAAAGTCTTTGTGGACTTCATCCTTAGTAATGATTTAGTTTTGGGCTTGGTACAATTATACTTATTAATTTTCTATTTTAAACTGTACCTACTAGTGGTAATTTTAAAAGCAGTTAAGCAGTTATCATTGATAATATTGACATCTTTTGTCCAAAGAAGGCATGCCATGCATGATTCTCAAAACCGTATGGTTTCTTAGGTATGTAAATAAATGCAAATATGAATTTGAGAGTGCACTTTATTTTTCTAACCTGTGCCTGATGAGTAGAAGAAAAAACGCTTACAGTTTGAAAGATTTGGAATGGAAATTATGCTTTTGTTCTGGCTGATGACACATTCCGGTTTAAATGGAGCCACTGATTACTGCCTTTTTTTCTTGGCCAGTTCATAGCTGACATCGGTTTGATTCTGTCTGTATTAAAAAAAAACAAACAGGCCAAAAAACTTTTTGGGTCTGTTTGTCTTCCTATTTCAAGGATATCCAAGGATCTGAGTATACTTAATTAGCTTGCCACTTAACAGGATGACATATATAACTACATTTTATCAACAAGGATTTAAATTTTTCATGAAAAGGCCCTGAAACATAGTCCTTTGTCTTATTCATATATTGGAGGTGTGCAGTATATTTTTGGTGATGATAGGCCTGACCAGCTGATTCTTTCTTGTTAAACAGTTTCTTTTGCTTCTGTGATTATATACCAAAAATTTCCCCCCAAAGATTGTTTGATGTACTGTGATGAGAAATCTTACTATACATGATGTTAATTAACTCTTAATTTTTGCTGTTTTTAACTTCTGTGGCTTTTGCTTGTTCTCGCCGGCGTTGTACCTTATTCCTTTTCCTTCTCCTGATTTTCCATGCCAGGTACCAGTTGAACACTGTCACTGGGCACATAAACCTTTTCTTATTTGAAGAGTGTCCACTGAAGTGAAAGGTAGATGTACCTAAGGACTGTAGAGTAATGCAGGCTGTGCTTTATGTTCTTTTGTGCTCTGCAGGGGGTGTCATTAACTTGTCAGTACCTATAGTTCTGACAGCTACCCACGAAGATAAAGAGAGGCTGGACGGCTGTACAGCATTTGCTCTGATGTATGAGGGCCGCCGTGTGGCTATTCTTCGCAATCCAGAGTTTTTTGAGCACAGGAAAGAGGAGCGCTGTGCCAGACAGTGGGGGACAACGTGCAAGAACCATCCCTACATCAAGGTCCTGAATAAGCCATGCTGCACTTAATGTTGATTTGCCAGTGATGTTTGTGCTGAAATGTGGACGTATGTGTGTATTGACTATTGCATTGGAATTGTCAATATTTTGTAGAATTGAGACTGGATCTTAGATTAGTATGATGAGCATATGGTCTTGTCATTTTGGTCCAGATAAATATTTATTTAACAGATATTTTTTAAATATTTCCTGAATACCAGGCCATGCTGAATTAGATGCTAGTGTTGGGAATATATGGTTGGGGACACAGGTGGCACAGTGTTTGTTTTTCCGGAGTTCACAGTCTGGTGGTGGGAGCACATATTAATTCATGTACTTACCAGGAGGATATGAGATCTGGGTGCTAGGAGAGCCCACACCAGGTTGGGTTTAATCTAGTCTGGGTTTTTTATTTAACATTGTGTTTCTGGTGTGAAAGCAGTGAAATATAATTAGTGTCCCCAAAGTGCCTCATTTATATTATGTATTGAATGTGGAATGTTATCATCAAAGTCAAATTTCTGCCAGTTGTTAGAAGTTTTAAAGTGGATTTTGAGCTTTAAAAGAAACTAGGTACATTGTTGGCATGTAAACCTGCAGCCTGGGGAAAAGGGTGAGTTTGAGCCACAGTGTGGAAATGGACAGGTCCTGGCAGTAATAGCTCCTCCTTTCAGATGCAAGGAAAGGTGGTGAGTGAAGTTGTCAGAAACGTGAAGTGGTGTGGTGATTGGAAGGCATGACTTTTTGTCTACTCAGTGATCATTAATTATTTGGAAGTTTAGGACTGAGAATGCAGAGGGTAGGGCGACCCAGGGTTACATATTATTTAGTTAATCAACATGCAACAACAATGAAAAGAATGTTTTGTTACTTAAAAAGTCATAGTTATTCACATTGGTTTTGTTTGCCTTTCATATACAAATATAATAGTTGTTTCACAAGTTTTTTGAGAAATTACATACAAATTCTGTTCTAATTCTACAGCATCTCTAATCCCAATTCAGTTGATAAACCATATTTACCATTGACTCTAAGATAGTAGTTTACAACTGTATGTAGTTTATATGAGAGAAATATTTTTACTTAATTTTATCTTGGTTTCTGCTTAAAACAATTATTATTATTTTTTCTTCCCATTAGATGGTTATGGAACAAGGAGATTGGCTGATTGGAGGAGATCTTCAAGTCCTAGATCGAATTTACTGGAGTGATGGTCTTGATCAGTATCGTCTTACTCCTACTGAGCTGAAGCAGAAGTTTAAAGATATGAATGCTGGTAAGACGGGGGCCTGATTATCTAATATGAGACTGCTTAGAGAGAAAGTTCTAGAAGGTTTATTAGTGCTTTTACTAAAATGTAAAGCAGAACAGTTAGTAAAGGTAAGTGTGGCAATGGAGTATGTAAGGAGAGGTAGTCAATCAAAACTGTAGGTCCGTTATATTGGTATAATTTGATCTAATATTATTTTGTATTCTGTGTGCAAAATAGATAGATGCTAGTAACAAATTGATCTTTTGATTGTTTATTATAAAATTCACATGTTAAACCTGAATAGAACTACAGAACAGAATTTATTTAAATAATTCACTAATATCAGTGTGCTTTATTTCTCAGAATGTCTTATGAGTGGAATGCATCACAGCAGCAATAGAACAACAGAACTTTTATTGTGTTCACTCCATTTATATGTTTTACATCTTTATATGCCAGTGTGTCAAGTGCTGAAGATTCATAAATAAATGCCACAGGAGCTTATGGTGTAGAAGAGAGAGACATTAAACAATAATAGAAAAGTTGTTTAAGAGGAGGTTAGTAATGATTTCCAATCATTTGGATGGATGAAATGGAGCAGTAAGAAAAGAAAGGCTGTAGATGCTGTTCTTTATAATACTGTCTTCTGTATTTTAAAGTACTCCAGGACAGGATTTTTATATTGAACTTCCTGCTATTTGGTCTTTTACATAGAAGTAGGTGAATGATGTGCTTAAATCAGTGCACCCAGTCTCCCAGCTCTCCCCACACTTGCAGTTTCAAGGTGCCATGTCAGGGAATAGCATTTACTGTAGATTTTGGGAGGCTTTGTTAAGATATGAAGAATTTGAAGCATCCTGCACTTATGCTCCTGATTAACTCCTACCTACAGAGGTGGTTAAGCCCTAAGCGTTGGTGTGGCTCTCTTTCATATTTTCTGTTTAGAAGTCTGCTGGATATGGCTGAGAAAGGGCAAGTGACTGTAGTTGCCTTTTTGGGAAATAGCTGGCCACCAAACTGTATTTGTGAACCAGAAGCTCCTATTCCCAAGTGACTACAGAGCATCTGAGAAAGAGCAACCATTTCGTCAGTCGTGTTTAGCTTCCATGAACTCTAACTCCTGGTAGTCATTCAGAGTCCTGGGTGCAGACCGGTCCCCTCCCTGCTACCTAGGAGGTATGCAATTGTGGAGAAATTACTTTCTAAGGCTAATGGACAGTTAATGAGGACATTGATGGTACCTAACACAGGATTTTATTTTAAAAAGTGTAATGAGATGAGATGCATAACGCACTTTAAATAGCACCTGGCACACAGTAAGAGCTTTCTGTTGTGTGAGCCAAAACTGTTATCTGTATGAAGGTTAGAGAAAGAATATTTGTTTATTCCCAAGCTTTGCTGTAGTTTGCTGAAATTTGAAGAGATATGAATTTAAAATGGATTAAGAACTGGGAGCATCAGATGGGCCAAACCCAGCCTGCCTCATTTATTCACATTTCTGCCTTTAGGGTATTTGAGTATACAACCTCTCCACTCCTTCCGAACTTTACTTCCCCACTCTGAATTTGAAGCAAATATTTGGCTTAAACTACTTATGCAGGAACTTTTCTGAGTGCTATACTTGGTGTATGATTTAAGTAAGGGTCAGCGTGTAAGTCAGTTTTGGCCATTCTATTCTTCTCTTCTCTTCCTTCTTTGAATGCTGTCATAGAGGATACAAATCTTTGGAGCTCCTGCAAACATTTTACATTCATGAGAATCCTAACTGTGCCAACCTGTGTTTTTATACTGTTTGAGTTTGTGATCCAACCCTGGAGTCATCTATCTCCAGATTTCTTCTTCAAAGAGATAATACATATTTGAATTATTAAGATACTTCTAGTTGGGTCTTCTTTTATTTGCAACCAGAAGCATCTGATAGTTTATTACATGTAGACTTCTCTTTTTTTCTGATGATCAGAAACATATTTAATGGAGGACTTCTTGGGACCACATTATTTAGTTTTTTGCCAAAATATGAATTCATTTCTGGAATTGATGTTAGTAAATTAATTGTTGGCACTGTTGAGGGGTCTTATCAAGGAAATATCATTCATAATTAGGGACTTTAATATTACGTCTGTGTTGCATTCTTTGTGTGCCAAACATTTTAAGTCATTTAGAGAATTTGTTGTGTAATGAGTGACTACAATTTTGTTTAAAGTAGCTGGGAGCCAGTTATTAGCCTTACATCAAACAACAGAGATTCATGGAGTGTTATTTTATTTACTTTTCCATTTTAGACCAAGGCAAATAAGCAACAGACTGAGGAGTTTACTTTGTAGTTCTTGTTTACTCTTTTAGGAAGCCAGTAATAAGTCATCTACTGAAGTGTTCAGGGTAGAAAAAGCAGTGAATATTTATTTTTATTTACCTAGGGTTTCTTTTCTTACCTCTTCCTTCTCTTTCTCTCCTCATCTTAGAAGTACTTTACTACTCCACGTGGCTGTTGTCCCGTGCATGACATTAATATAATTTGGCTTAATTAATATTAAAGTTTGGCTTTTCTTAGACCAGTCTGTAGCAGGAAGGATTGAAAGGTCTTTAATACCCACATCAAGTGATTGCAAGGTGATACATTTCCAGATGGCAGATTCTTTGAATTACTGATGATTGACCAGTATTCTGGAGAGAAAGGATGAATTTCACTTAAGCCAAGTAAGAGCCTGTCAGTGTTTATTATAAACAAAATATTGGTGTCCTGCTGAGTACAAAAGGAAAATATGACATAATTTCTTTCAAGCTAGTTCGTGGTAGTAGAGTGCTGAATAAATCTGAGAAATCTTTTTGAGTTGTTGAATTACAAACTATATTTTAAGTGAGCGAATATAAATGTAGGAGAATATTTTAGGCAACGTTGGGGGTGATGTGTGAGAAAGCTGAGGCTGAAGCAGATTGTTTGTCTATGAAATCAGTAGGTTGTCTTGACTATAAATGGCAGTGAGCTAGAGATGTTGTGATCGGAGTTTGGGTGAGGGGAGCCTCTGCCTGTCAGGTCTCAGCAGGAAGCAGAAGGCACACTCAGATGAGGTTCTGAACATAATTTAGCAAAGCGAATATTTAAAAAAGGGTGGTCAGGGTTATTAAGGGAACCCACAAGGGATATTGAGGCATCTGGGGATTAGCAATGTTGGGTAGTGTTATCAGTTGTGAAAGGGCAAGGGAAGGAAACAGTGTTTCTGAAGCCAGCTGGGAGCTGGAGCTGTGAAGAGGGGCTGCTGGGCAGAAGCTATTTGCAGGGGGTGTATACACAGTCAGAGTCACAGCGCTGAGCTAGATGCTAGTGGGGCAAGAGCTTTCCCCAACTCTTTCTCCCTCTGTGCTCTGGCTGCCTGCTAATGCTGCCCGTCATGCAGGCAGGAGCACAGCATCCCCTTCCCCCAGAGGAGAAGCCCAGGACAGCAGAGAACAGATGGGGATGGGAATGAAGAATAGGCTTTACGGTCGACATTACTTTTTACTTTAATTTGAAAGAATTTCTAGTCTTGAGACTAGAAAACAGTTCATTGCTGCCATACTTTGGGGTGTGAGAGTATCAATTTGTGAAAAATTTTAATTAATATGTTCATATTTACTCAGGTGGCCTATCTCTGTCTTATTAATTTCTTTCTTTTTTTTTTTTTTAACCTCACAAGCAGTTTGCTTAAAAGAAACACTAGTAATATATGACAAATCCAGGAGCGATCAAACTCCTCCTTACTTCCAGCTCCCTACAAAAAACCTCCCACAAAAACATTAAACACATACCAAAAAGCCCTCCCTAGCAACTCTAGAACTATTGCCAGTACTATCTTGTTCATATAATGATTTGGGGAAAATCGGGAATGCTGTTGTTAGAGCTTTGGGGTAGATAAAGCAGCTGATAATAAAGCTTGGATAGGACTAGAAGAGGAGAATTATTAGTTACTGCTGAAGGCAGGACAGTTTTTCAGAGAAGAAGTCGAGAGGAAGGAGGAAGATGTAATTCTGGGTTTAGGGCTGGAGTGTATCCTGGGACTGTGGGCGAGGGAATGAGGCACATTTCTTGGAAATCTGAGGAATGGTGGCTAGGATTTAGGAGCGCTGGTCACCTCATTTGTTCATTCACTGAAATGCAGTTGTCTTTGGGCACTCAGCTGGGAAAGCACAGAGTCCACCTGGTTCTTGGCCTGTGCACGGCAGTCCCTGCTGGCAACACCACCACCTGAGGCGGCCCGTGGCGTGAACTCCCCACATCCAGCGGAATCAGTGCCCCACCCTCTTCCCACCATCAGGAGTGGCTGATGGTTGCCATTTCCTTCCCCTGTCACAAATCAACACATGCTCAGAAGAGCCTTCTCTACTTTCTTCTTCCCCTTCCACTTGCTGGAGGAGAGGGATTAGGCTTCACTTGCTTCCATGGTGTGTTGGCTCCTGGACTAGATGGTGTAGAATCCAGAGGAAAGGGAAAAGATCTGCACTACTGGGCGATTCCTTCACACAGACATGAAATACAGGAGAAAGGAATAGGTTTGGGGGGCTGGACCTGAGTTTGATTTGAGGCATGACAGTAATAGTGAAGGTGGAGGAATTGAGGGGATGGAGGAAGGTAATGAGCAATATATATTGAAATGTTTTTAGTAATAAGTATCTATAACTGGTGAAATTGAAGGTCAGCACTTAGAGATGTGGCTAAGAGAAGCCATCTGTATGTGTGCAGTAATTGAATCCAGGTGAAGGGGTAAGTTTCCTGAATGAATATGTAAAGAAGGAATTTCATAGGGCTCAGCAGTTGCTCCAGGAGAACTGTGACATGTCAGAAACAGGTGGTTAGGCCAAAATGGCCAAGCAGAATATAAATATATGTTTATATATATTTGATGATGATTGTGTAAAAATGTATGCACAAAGAGAAAAACTATGAGACTGCAAAAAACCAAAGACCGTTATATTCGAATTGTGCATTTGTGAGTGCTCCCCCCCCCCCCCGAATTTTTTTCAGTGTTTTGTGGTTTTTACTTTTGGAAAAAAGGGTAAAAGGGCAGGTGAAATACAAAAGATTGGTGCCACAGGTGGCAGGCATTGAGGCTAGGAAGAGTAGGGTAGATTTTGGTGTCAGAGGCAGTAGAGAGGTCAAGACCATTTAAAACAGGAAAGTGCCTTTTGGATTTGGCAGGTGTTTCATACCCACTGTATGACAGAGTAGGAAGGAATTGGTTGAATGAGTGAATCTGGTCCAGCAATCTCATTTATAGGGGAAGAAATGTAGTCCTGTTCTCATCCTCCATCACTTTGTGCTCCACACTATGGTGATACCACTACCAGCCTGTGATAATAGTGTGGAGGGAAAAGTGACGAAATCTAATCATGTTTTGCTGAAGTGGAAGGAGCTATGTTCCCTTTAACATGTTGATGGAGTTTGGATGTATTGTCCTCCCAGAACTCATGTGGAAATCTGATCCCCAGTGTGGCAGTGTTGGAGTTGTTTGAGTCGTGGGGGAAGATCCCTCATGAGTGGATTACTGCTCTCCCAAGGGGATGGCAGTAATGAATGAATTCTTGCTCTGTTAGTTCCTGCGAGAGCTGGTTGTTT
Source organism: Cynocephalus volans (assembly GCF_027409185.1). NCBI lineage: Eukaryota > Metazoa > Chordata > Mammalia > Dermoptera > Cynocephalidae > Cynocephalus > Cynocephalus volans. Next base: position 93,925,116 of record NC_084468.1, on the reverse strand, counting down.
AAAAGACCCTGGCACCTACGCGCTCTCTCTCTCTCTTGCTTCTTCTTGCCATGTGATCTGTTTGTACCCACTGGCTGCCTGCTGTTTTCTGCGGTGAATAGAAACAGCCTGAGGCCTGTGCCAGATGCAGCTGTCCCAGAATCGTAAGCCAAATAAACCTCTGTTCTTTATAAATTACCCAGTCTCAGCAACACAAATGGACTAAAATACACATGTATTTATCCTCTTATTAGTGAATGTTTGCTTTCTCCTCCTTTGACTAGAGTGTAAGCTCCTGGAGGGCAGGACTCCTTTCACTGTTACCTCAGATGCAGCGTGTCTGAAACTGAATTTTCGTCTTATCTCTAACTGGCTTATTCCCTGCCCCTCTCTGCTTCGGCAGCTGTATGAAGGCTGGATGCAGGGAGGAAGACCAGTTAATAGACAGACCTTGTGAAGAGATGATGAGGGACTGAGTGTGTCAGTAATGATGAAAGTAGAGCTGAGAATGAGATGTAGGGAACAGAAGTGACTAATGCAATGCATGTGAAGGGCAAGGGAAAAGGAAGGTCTAAGACTCAAAGGTTGGTATTGGTGACTTAACTTTGAGGTACTCGTGGAGCACTGAGAGGGAGTTGGAGAGATGGTCTGAGCTTGGCAGAGAATTTTGGTCAGAAGACACAGATTGCAGGTCACTAATGTAGTACTCTGCTCAGCAACCTCAGCCATGTGGGAGCAGGATCGAGTGAGGTTTGAGAGGGAGGGTAGTGTTGCCACAGTGGGACCTCATCACTAGTGTGCAGATTGTGGTCTGTTAGCTGAGCCTGTCTAGTATCCTGGGGGATGCATAAAGTAAGTGGATGGAAAGAATGAAATTGTATGTGGAAATGTGGGAACGTCTTCATCAGCAACAGTCTTCTGATTTATTTTCTTTCTCCTCCACATACTTACTCTGTCTTCCCCCCATGTCAATCCTGCCTAGTCTTATTAGACTAATTTTCTATGAAACATTGCTGATTATTTCATTTTTCACTCACCTCACCACCCCATTTGATACCAGTATCCTTTTTAACCAGGAATTCAAAATTCTACATAATAATCTCATGCCGAGTTTTATGTCCAACTACATGAATTCTCCATCCTTGACATAACTGAAGACTCTGTGTTCCTCAGACACATCTCCGCTTTGCCGCCTCCACACGTTTCCTCACACCAGTCGGCTTGGTTGGAATTTTGACTTCTGCATACCACATTTCATTTCTTTTTCAGGGGTCAGTGAACTGTAGCCAAAAGGCCAAATTTGGCCCACCATCAGTTTTTTTAAATAAAGTTTTATTGGAAAACTACCCCACTTAGTGGTTTACATGTTGTCTATGGCTGTTTTTGTACTGTAACGGCAGGGTTGAGTAGTTGCAACAGAGACCCCATAGTCCACAAAGCCTAGGATATTCACTCTGGCTCTTTACAGAAAAAGTTTGCTTCTATGCATGGTCTCAGGAGCTTCACAGTGTATTTCCCAGAAGTCAGGGTTATAGAACTCCTGGTCCTTTCCCAGGGATAGGAGGACAAAGGGCTAAAGAGAAGTGGAAATTATAAATGTTAATGTAGATCATCTCCCATTTTTAAACATAATAGAAATCACAGTTTTAGGTAAAGCAGTCTTAAACTAAGCTGTAGGAATTATAAGTGAAAAGGCAAATGTTTTATACTGATAATGGTGTGACAATCACTGTCCTTTAGAAAATGGGGATAAGAATGTGAGATGTTAATGAATGTTGCCCTAGGTATCAATGGCCCTAGGTCCATAGTAGCCCATTATTCTTTTTCCATTCTTGGCAGAAAATTGAAGGAGGAAAATTTAATGGTAATACATATTGGGTTATGCTAATTGTGACAGTATCTTGGGAATGTAAGCTTCCAGTGGATCAGGTATGCCTATTACGTTTTTCATCCATGTAAGTTCTCCAGTAGAGAAACCAAATGGTGGGGATGAAACTACAGCCTGGAATAACTCCTGTTAAAACCATTTGTGTGATTCATTGATAAATAATTACAAGGGATTGAAAAGACTAGAAGTTTAGGACAGACCTGGTTCTAGTGGTGAGAAGAAATGGGCAGACAGATCAAATGGCCATTGTATTTTTAGATTTTTGAGTGCAACTGGTAGTAAGGAAATGATTCTACCTGGAAGAAATTTTGGCAGTAAAATTCTTTAAACGATGCTAATGTGAAGTTTCAATTAGTCATCCATCTTTACTTTATCTGTTAAATGTCCAGTGTGGAGCTACATTAATTCTTTGTGGGAAGAAAACCTAGGTACATAAATTATTAGAGTCTTTGAAAGATGTGCATTTGAGACAGGATTCTTTTTTTGTTTTCTTTGCACATCTTGTCATATAAATACTCTTGCTAAATGGCAGTTTTACAAAGTCAGATTTGACCTGATTTAAGTCTAGGAATGCAGTCACCTTAAACTTGAGAGGTATTTACACAAGGGTCCTATTCAAAGGGAGGAGCCTGTTTGTGATTAAGAAGGACAAAGGCTGTGTTTTGCAGCACAGAGCTAACACACCTGCATGCTGGAAACACTAGCTGGGAGCGTTCATTTGTACTGGAGTGGACCTTAAGCCATCAAGAAAATAACATGTTGTGTCCTGGCAGGAATTTGGGGTGTTATTTATTTTTTAAAGAATTAATTGCCTCGTGGAACTTAGTATGCATATCACCATGCTAGGCACTTTAATTATTTTGTCTTCATGGCCATAACCTCAGTGTCATCACCATTTCAAACATAGCGAAAGTGAAATTCAGTCCTTAAATGCCACAGCCTATGGCTAGAAACTGGTAGACTTCTGATCTGAACCCATAAATATCTTATTCCAGAGCCATGCTTCTTCTGCTACCTACATATATCTTTTCTTTTTAAAACTTGTTATTATGGAAAATTTCAAACGTATACTACTTATAAGTAGAAATAATAGTATAATGAATCCCTTTGTACCTCTAACCCAGCTTCAACAGTTATCAACTCCTGATGAATTTTGTTTCATCTATACCTGTGCCCACCTCATCTTATTATCCCGCCCCCCCCCCAGTATATTCTGAAGCAAGTCTCAAACCTCATGTTAATCCATGTAAATATTTCAGTATGTATCTCTTAAAGATAGGGACTTTAAAATACGCAACCTCAACACCACTGTTGCACCTAAATAGTAATAATGGTTTCTTAATATTATCCAATATCTAGTCAGTGTTCAAGTTTCTAGTAATTTCAAAGTCACTTTATTTTTTTTTGCGATTTGAATCAGGATCTAAATAAGATAAACACATTGTAACTGGTTGATATGTCTCCTTAGTTTTTTACTTTGCTTTTTAACTTTTTGTTTGAAAATAATTTTAAAATTACAGAAAAATTAGAAGAATAATACCAAGACCTCCTGTATATTCCTCACCCAGATTTCACAATTATTAAAATTATACTTTATCTGCTTTCTCATTCTCACTGTCCTTGGGAGTAAGTTGCAGACATGATGCCTCATTACCCCTCAATATTTCCAGGTGTATTTCCTAAAAATAAAAATAAACAGTCTCATATCTAATCACACTATGCTTATCAAACTCAGGAAAATAACATTGATGTAATACCATCTAATCCATATATTCCAGTCAAATCATGCCATTGTCCAAACAGTGTCCTTTATTACAAAACCAACAAACAACAACAACAAAGACTTCTCTTTACCACCTGTCCTTTCTGGTTCAGGGTCTAAGTCATGTGTCTTCAGTCACCTTCAATTTGGAACAATCACTTAGGCTTTATCTTTCACATTCTTGACATTTTTTGTAGAGTTCATGCCAGTTACTTTGTTTCCCAATTTGCGTCTGTGTGCCATTTCCCCATGATTGGGTCCAGGTCACATGTGTTTGTCAGGAATACTACAGGAAGCAGTGATGTGCCCTCTGTGCATCATCATAGCAGGTAGCTCACAATTTTGATTTGTCCCATTGTGGTGAGGTTAACTTCTTTTTTATTTTTTTATATTTCCAAACAATTTATATAAAATTAAAATATATAAAGTATTTAATGTCACTTTATATTGGCATTTATCAAACTGAGCAAAGAATTACTGGCCTTTTGCTTTACTGTCTTTAAATACATTAGGTAAAGTGACAGTATATTAAAATAATTATTTATGCTAAAAATTTAAATGCCTTTTTTTAACTAATTATTATTATTGTAATTTTTTTTCTTTTACATTCTAAGATGTGGAGTAGTTGGGAGGGGGAGAGTGGAAGGAGGAGGGCAATAGGATGGTGGGAGGAGGAAAGAGGGGGGCTGTGGTCAAGGCCCATGGCATCCCCCGCTTATTTCAGCAGGGGAGCCCAGGGGACTTCTGGTGGCAGCTTGGATGGTTGTCGCTGGGCTGGGTGCTGACGTTGGGGGGCATAGCTGAGGCCCTCAGCCTCCCACCAGCCCCAGCTTGGGAGCCTGGGGGCTCTTCCATAGGCAGCTTGGAGGTTGTTGCTGGGCTGGGTGAGGACGTTGCGGGTGTGTGGCTAACTTCTTTTTTAAAATTAACTTTTATCACTTGTTTAGTTTGTTTGCCAGGTTTTGCCATTGTTAAAGTTGGCATATTATTTTGTACTTATTAACTCACAGTATTTGGGGGCAGAGACTTTGAGACTTTATAGTCTATGTCATCAAGCTTTTACCTGCTAGTTTTTTCATGCTACAAATACTGTCACCTGGTGCCTTTGCAATTCCATCAGTCCTTCTGCATTTATTAGTTGACCTTCTGCCATAAGGCATAGTTTCCACTTCTCCTCTTGGTTTATTCATTTGTTTATATTTTTCTGTATGAACTCATGGATTCCTGTCTTACTCAGTGGGTTACAGTCCATTACTGCTATTATTTACTTTGATGTTTAGCTTGTCTTGGGTTTGGCCATTGGTTGCTTTATCCTTTTGACATATTCCCTTCATTCCTTGAGCACTTCTTTTATTTATGGCACAAAAAGATGTTTCAGCTCATGTTGTACTTTTCTTGCCCTAGCCTTAAAATCAGCTGTTTACCAAGGAGTCCTGGTTCGTTTAAGTGGGGATGTTATTTGGAATGCAAAACGTGGGCTCTAATTTTGCTCAGAATAATTTTAAATGCTCATATATTTGTGTAAGACTTTCTTGTTCTTCATATCTAAAGTGTTATCAGGTATTTTCTGTGTGAAAACCAGTCCTGTTTGTAGGGACCCAAATGCCCCAAGGGATCACACCCCGATCACATAAGCCCTTCTCTGCCACACCCCATCATGGCGCTGGTTGCCCTTCTCTTCCGTATTCTCCTTCCCACCGGCGCAAATTACACACCAATCAGCTCACCCCAAACCCCATGCGGTATGCTAAGTAGGGATTGTATTTTAAGCCAATCAGCTTTCCCCTTAAAGCCTATATATGTGTGTGTGTGCTGCCTAATAAACGAGCTCTCTCCGGTGGATCGTCAACTGGTGTCGACTCTTCCTTTCACTGTTTATATATAAAAGGTAACTTGAGAATGTCCCAAAATAATGATAATGCTGTAAATCTTAGCTATTATCGGATGGGGTGAAACAAAAATTCCGGTTATGTGGGGTGCCTCAGTCTTTCTCCTCTGCCTTTTGTCATGGTGATAGAAGAGGGTCAGAATTGAGAAGAGATTGGAGAAGATATTGTATTATTTGGCTTAAAAATTGTTAGGGGAGGGAGGCTGCTCTTCTCTTCTAGTCAAGCTTGGATTATCATGGCATAATGATGTGCCAGGTGTTCGGGCAGTAAAATACAGAGGTCCTCTATCTGGATTGTTGCCCTGTCCTGTGAAATTACTCTATGCCCAAAGAACATGCCTTCTGAGAAAAATCTTTCAGTAGCAAGAACCACATAGGAAAGAAGCCAGGGTTGTAAGCAGATGATAGAAAGTTAGCCATTTAACCAATCTAGCAGTTGTCATTGTTTGCATAATAGTCAGGGAAATTGTTGATGCTAAAGTGTAATCCAAAATTCAGGCCTCAGATCACAAAACAAAATAGGATTCTAGTCAAGCAAAGTAATCAGTGTAAGTGAGCATATTTGGATACTAAGTTTTGAAACTAAAAATATCTCTACCTTTCTGTCTCCTTTTAATAAAGCAGTGTCTTAGGTCCTATGAATGGCTCAATCTGGTGGGTAACTGAGGCACAGACCAAGAATTTATGTCTGTTGTGAGAGGTTGAACTGGGATGTTAGGACCAGAAAGTCTGACGGTTATCTTATTTCCTTTGAATGCAGAAAGTCATTGTTATAATTCCATGATTATTACATTACATATCCTCAGGCTTATAAGATTTACTTATTATCATATAGTAGAAATATAGGTTTTGTTGCCCTGGAGTAAATGGTCAAAGCATACCAGTTTCTGGTTCTGAGCATGAATTTATTTGCTTAATCCTAATATCAAGCTTCAAGAAGAATTGCTCATTCTTTGGATGGTAATCTGTCAGAAATGCACTGTTCTTAACTCTGGAAAATCTCTTTTCAGATGCAGTCTTTGCATTTCAATTACGCAACCCAGTGCACAATGGACATGCTCTGCTGATGCAAGATACCCATAAGCAGCTTCTGGAGAGGGGCTACCGGCGCCCTGTCCTTCTCCTTCACCCTCTTGGTGGCTGGACAAAGGATGACGATGTTCCTTTGATGTGGCGTATGAAGCAGCATGCTGCAGTGCTGGAGGAAGGAATCCTGAATCCTGAAACAACAGTGGTGGCCATCTTCCCTTCTCCCATGATGTATGCTGGACCAACTGAGGTAGACTACATTCAAGATATTCAGTGCACAAGTGTTGTAGCCACTCTTATACCAAGTAGTGTCACCAACAGACCTGTTGATTTTTCTCTGATGTGTAGGTCTGTTCCAAATATTCAGTAAACCTGGAGTAGTCTCCTGCTCTGTCAGAGATGCTCCCTAAAGGTAGCCCCCAAGAAGCAGCTTTCTTGGGAAAGGGAGAACGGAGAGAGGCTTCTCTTGCTCTTATTGTGGTTTTTGGGCCAGCCATGAAGGAGGGAATGCTCCCTGCAGAGAGGGCTGGGTGAGGTTCGGAAGGCGTTGCACAGGACTCCTCTCAAAAGTGCTGGCCATGTTACAGTCATAGATCCAACAACATTTATCTTCTACCTTTCACAAAGTCTTTGGTCATTCTCCTCAAGGCACAGGTTTGGTCTGATCTTTGCTTCCTCTGAACTTTAGAAGAGATAAAGAAATTTCGGTGGGAAGAAAAACATGGTATCTTAAAAAAAAAGTTCAGGAGATGTTCTTCATCTGTTATTTAGCAAAGGACCGGAACATGATACTCGTAGAGTTAGGAAGTAAAATTGCTTCTTGATATAGTGGGGAGGGTTCTGGAATTCTACTTCATGGTCAAAAGGGATGTTTGAGATCTTTTTCTATCCATATATAAATAAGAAGAGGACTTAATTAGGTTTTAGCTTCAAGGCAGGGTAGGCTTTTAAAAAATATTTGTTGGACAAGTCAATAAATCAATGAATGACCTCGAAAACAGTGGGTGGGAAATTCCCAGCCAGCTTCTTGTTGAGTTTTCAAGATAAAGAATGGAATGTATGTTATTACATTCTTTTTCATCCCTGTCTTAAAGGGAGATGAATTCACTGAGATTTATCTGAGAGGCAAACCCTTTTTAAAGTATCCAAATAATTTACTTGTATATATTCTGTGATGTCTTCCTCCAAAAAAAAATTTTTTTAAAGGGAATCCAAGTGCATTTGGCCATTCTTTGGGATCAAGCCTAAAAATTTTTATTGGAGTTCAGTTATAGAGTTGTACATGAGTACTCTGTTGCCTCTTTATCCAAGAAAAACAGACACACAAAACAGTAACAAGCTAAAAGGTTAAAATGTATTTGACTCTTCTTTTAGATCTAGCTTAAACAATGCATTGAAGCTTCCACACTAGATAAAGCTCCCCATATTCTTCCTTCTTTGTTGGTATAATATGTTCATAAGAATTGGTCAGTGATAGCAGTTTGTGTTTACTAGAGACCACCATGACCTTTAGTTCTTGTATCTCAAAGAGGAACTAATTGGGAAATAAAGTAACGATTTTGTTTCAGTAGTTACCCCAACCTCCCTTTTGCTATCATCATCATCATCATCATCATCAGTTACTTTAGGGAGTCCTTCGATCTGAAGATCTCCTGAATTATAGGATGAAGGTTTTTTTAATGTGAGCATGACCCAAATGAGTTTAGGGCCATTAATGGGTTTATGATGAATAACCTCATTAAATGCCAGCTAGGAAAGTGAAGGAATTTACCTTCTCTTTTTGGGGCCTGTATTGTCCTCTTTCTGTTTCTTAGTCCTTATCTAAATGTGGAAGAGATGAAAATTTAATAAAGTAAATAATGGATAGATAAATAATAGAAATAACTAGTTATAGTAAAATCTTTTAGAGAATAACATGAAGGGTCAGACATGCTTCTTCGTCTAAATTAGAAAAGTTTTTATGTCTTCTGACTTCAGAGCCAGGTGTGTTTCTAAAGGAAGGGTCAAAAGTAAAGGCACCTAAAGGTGCATTTTGGCTTACCTTAGAGTCTTCCTCTCTGCAAGACAAAACTAAGTAGTTCATGTTGTAGGGAAGAAGAGACTTCTTTCCTCACCCATCTCTAGGTTCATGGCTGAGGCCCCCACAACAAAGGACAGGTTAACAAGAAAAAAGCATACATATTTATTTAATACAATTTTTACGTGACATGGAAGACTTCATAAATGAAGACCCAAAGAAGCAGGGAATCCTGTGTATTTATACGCCTAGTTTTGATGAAGCGTGGACAGTGGTGCAAAAGTATGATTGGACAAAGAAGGTATGATGGATAATAAACAGGGTGGAACTTGGCAAGGCCTGTTTGTTCAGATTCTTCTCTGTGTCCCAGTGTCTTCAGAAATAGGGGCATTTCTTTTCTTCTCCAGGGGAACCTACTTAGGGGAAGGTCAGCTGGGTCTTATGGCCTGCTTCAAGGGATGAGAGGTGAAGGGAAGGTGAGAGCAGCCTTCCTGCTGCTGTTTTCTCAAATGCCGATGTGCCATATTTCAGGATAGCGTTTCTTGAACCCCATCAGTATGCTGACTGTAGAAGGACCTTCCCTGTCCTCTGATTTGACTCGGGTCACTACCTACAAGAGCACAGTCTAGTAAAAATAATCCAAGACTGTTGGTAAGGTGTCCAGGTATGGTTCTGAGCCTGGTTTGCAATCTCAGGTTAGACTTCTTTAGACATGTCTGGACTATGTTTTAGTGCACAGGAAGTGGTTATTTAAAGGATGATTCTATCCAGTTCTATTTTCTAATTTGTCTTATTTTCTTTTAATTTCATATTGAAATATAATACAGTAGTACCACTTATCCACGTTTCACTTCTGTGGTGTCATGTACCTGCAGTCATCCACAGTCTGAAAATATTAAATGGAAAATTCTAGAAATAATTTATAAGTTTTAAATTATGTGCTAGTCTGAGTAGCGTGATGAAATCTTATGCCACCCTGCTCTGTCCCACCTGGGACGTGAATTATTCCTTTGTCCAGCATATCCATGTTGTAGCTTCTACCTATTGACATCATCTGCTCCAGACCTTTAACCATGGACATCATTATGGCTCGATGACCCAGGATCACCTGAAACAGATGATCCTCCTGACATATGGTCAGAAGGTCAGTAGTAGCCTGGGGCTACATAGCAGAGCCTACGTCATTCGCCTCACTTCATCTCATTAAGCAGGCATCTTATCTCATGTCATCACAAGAAGAGTGAGTATAGTACAATAAGATATTTTGAGAGAGAGAAATCACATTCACATAACTTGTGTTATAGTATATTAACTGTTCTATTAATTGTTCTATTGTTATTAGTTATTGCCATTAATCTCTTACTGTGCCTAATTTATAAATTAAATTTTATTGTAGATATGTATGTATAGGAAAAAACAGAATGGTACATAAGATTTGGTACTATCCACAGTTTGAGGTGTCCACTGGGGGTCTTAGAATGTATCCCTTGCAGATAAGGGAGACTATATACATAATACATAGGAAAAAGCACACATTTCATAGGTGAGCAATTAAATCAGTTTTTCCCATTTGAACATAGGCATATAGCTAGCACCCATATTTAAGAAGAAAGACTTTTATCAGCACCAAGAATTTTCCCTTCTTGCCCCCTCCTGTTCACTACTTGTCCTTCCTCCAGTAGTTGTCACTATCCTCACATTCAACATCACAGGCCCAATTTTGCTTGTGTTGAAGGCTGGGTACACCGGGAGGCAGACTCTGAGAGAGAGAGATTAGGGTTCGGGAAATGTTATTAGGGAGAGCTCTTGGAATCAGTACTTGTGGAAGGGTAGAGAAACAGAGTAGGATTGGGCAGAGGGAGAAGTTGAGCTGCAGTTCAGTCTGGTGAAGGCCGCAGTAGACCCCATGGGAGTCTTCTGGAAAGGTCCTTCAGAGGTGTCCTAAGTTGCTTGGGAAATAGGCATTATACCCCTCTGTTGACCAGGGATTGGTCCCCCAGGGAAGGGGGCATGCCTTTGGGCACTGCCTCTCTTTTCAACACAGGGAATTTCTCAAGAGGGCTGACAGGTGCTGGGTGTCTGCTGGTAGCACTCCCAGGAGTTGGGGGAATAATCCGTCTTCCTGAAGGGGATCTGGGCATTGTATCTCAGCATTCAGTCCAGCCTGTTTTAATACTTTCTGTAACCGAAATCATGTAGTATATACTCTTCTGTGTCTGGCTTCCTTCACTTTACATTGTGCTTGTGAAACTCACCTGTATTGTGTGTAGTTAGTGGTAGATTGTTTATTCTCGATACTGTGAAGCGTTCCATTGTGCGATGATACCCAGTACTGTTGAGGGGCAGTGGGAGGGAGGGCAAAGGAGCTAGGGGGCTCTGGGCACCTACACAGAGCTCCCAGGTTTCCAGGAAGCGTGTAAAGGCACATTACAGTTGTATCTGCCTCTAGATCTGTCTGGAGTGTCAGTTGTGAATTAAGATGTGTGGTTCTTGTCAGGAAACCTCAGATCTGGTGCATGGGCAAAAGGCAAATTTTAACTTCTGAACTTTTAAAGAATAAACTTTAGAAATTCTAATAAACATCTTAATATTTTAAACTGTTAAATGTTTTAATGTTTATGTCCTGGCAGGATTTAACCTGTTAGATTGAGTGGCTTATAAAAACTATCGTTTCTTTTTCTCTAGTGCCTCTCTTGTGTGTTTGACTTCATTTGGCTTATTTGCAGCCTTTAGTGAAGAATTTTTGTAATAAAAAAAACCCTCATTTTTGTAGCTTTTCCAGTGACATCAGGAAAAAGTCTGCCAGTAATGCTTATTTGCCAACTAATAATAATGGAATAAAAACAATAACTCTTCCTTTAATCGTTTTCTGCAGGTCATTTAGAAGGCATTGGTACCAGATTTATTTCCTTAGCACAAATGCTTTTCAGAACAATGAACAGCTGTTAAGCCTATTTGGTTATCAACAGGATGTTCCTGATTTTCCAGTCTATAAAGACTTAATGGCTTGATTCCTAAATTCCATTTTAGGAGTGGAGGAGAGGGGATGTGGAAGGAGAGTTAACTTTCTAATGCTAAAATGGTATTACGTATGTGCATTTTTATCTTCGTGAGGTATCAATTGACTGTGTAGGAAATTCTGTTTGTCTCATCTCACTAAATACTAAATCCATTTTTGTAAAGGACAAATAATGCATTCTAAGACTTGCTACATGAAAGTGCTGAAAGTAAGGTGTATTTGGGAATGTGGGTACAAACTCCCTGAAATATGATGGTTCAACTTAACGTTTTTTGACTTTATGATGGGTTTATCAGATGTCACCCCATTGTATGTAGAGAGCATCTGTATATACAACTAACAGCAACATCCTGGGTTTGTGAAATTTTAAGGAGGATCCAGATCTAGGACAGCCTGACTCAAGTTTGTATTCTTAACCAGATACATCATTGCTGAAGGTGGACTTGGCATTCTCTTGATTAAAGCATATTAACTTTTCAGTAGGTTGTAAGCTGATTCACAACAGGGTTCCTGGAAGAGTTACATGTGCTTAGTTTATTCAAGTCTGTTACCATTTTAAAAGTATTCTCATAGGAGAACCATTCACTAAAATGTAAATTGAAATCATTCATGTCACCTGCAGGAGAATGTTGATCCATGTTTGGTCTGTTTACATTTAATGAACTCATATAACCTCTAGAAGAAGTCAAAGAGGCAATTCAGTTTTCTGGTAATTTTATAAGACTCGAAATTAGAACTGGCCACCGCCACCAATATGCTCCATGACCCTGGTAAGGTGCTTAATTTTTCTGGACTTCAGTTTTCTCTCTTGTTTTAAAAGGGAAGAAGGGGTTGGATTAAATGATCTGAGCTTCCTTTCATATTAAAATTAAGTCAGACATTCCCAATTTACCGATCTTTTTTGATAGACATAAATATTTAATGAACAAATTAAGTTTACTTAAGTTCAAAGAACTTATACTACCCTTTTAATTGAACTCAGTGTAACTAGCTTTTAATTTGCATGAGACAGAAAAGATTTTCCATTTAAGTGGAGTTCCAAAATGATTAATTGATTATGAAATTCTGACTGACCCCTTGGTAAAAATTCTGAGTCTGAACTAGCAGAGGTCCTGTGTGTACTACTGTGTAGGGGCAGAGGGGAATGACCAGAATTTACATGAAGAGCTGAATCTGAGGGTGGGTGGAAGAAGAGGTAGCATCTATGTAGGGAACAAATGTCTGTTAGCATCATACTTTGCTATCTTGTTCATACAGGACTGTTGCAGCTCATTGTAAGCAGAAGCAGTGCTATGGTAGAGAAAGGTGTAGTTACATCTTGGGTTCCTCTCTTTACAGCTGGCAAGTGGGGGAAGAGAACTAGGATTGTGCCAGGGAGTCTTTTCAATGGGCCACCTTTGGAAGTGCTGCATATATCCCTCTGGTTCTCATTCCTTGGGCTGGGACGTATGCCACACTGCAAGGGAGGATGGGAATTGTATTAAACTGTGCATTCATGTAGAAGGGTGGAACAAAGTGCATAGAAACACAGGAATATAGAAAACTCAGCAAGTGGGAAAAAAAATCAAGGCAATTATTATTGCTGGGAAAAATAAATTGTATGGGGGGGGCATAAGATAATAAAGGTAATAATAATGGCTAACATTTGTTGTGTACTTATTGTATACCAAGTACTATTCAAAGTCCTCTTGTTTCATTTATTAATTTCTTAAAAATTCTATGAGATAAATACCATTGTAATCCCCATTTTACAGATGAATATTGTTTTTACCAAAAATGCTGATACCACTGTATTTATTGAGTAAATGGGGAATAAGGAGAGTAGAGTAAGAGCCAAACATCATCTTTTATAGTAGGAAATCTAAATGATGTGGAAATAATGTCTATATTATATAATATCTAAAATTAAACAGTCAAGGTAAAGCAGCATAAGCATGCTGTTTGGAAATATGGAGGTAAATACCAGTAGAAACAACTTAAAAAGTAGAAATCCGTCAGGGTGAACAATTCAAATATGAGGTATGGGATTGTCCTCTTACTGTTGCACTTTCTAAACTATGGTGGTAAGAATATAAGTATCTGCTATAAAAGAAACTATCAAGAGAGATAAATGAAAACAAAACAATAAAAAATGTTTTGTTTACTCATGTGTAGTGGTCATCATTTATACCCTATTTTAGAACATTGATGGTTATGCAAATCACTTAATAATAGAGCTTTACACTGAAAGGCAGCTAACACCAAATTTCTAGGCCTGGGTTTTTCATAAACTTTATTGACTAAGTCACTTAACCTTTGGGGGCTTTACGTTCTTCAGATTTTAATGAGAATGTTGAACTAGAGATGGTCTCTTACAGTCACATAAAGTTCTAAAGTTCCACTGTTCTAGGTGTTGGACTAATTTTTGTTTTTAAACAATAGGTCTTTTTAAAATCAGTGTTTAGAATTCCTTTTCAGACATCTTGAGGGTTTCTTGCTCTGTGCAGTTTGGTACTTGAGAGTTACCATATTCCTTTGGTAATGTTATATCTTCTTGTTTATTTATAGTTCTAGTATTGTTACGTTGATGTTTGGTCATCTGGTAGAACAATTAATTCTTTTATCACTCTGGAGTGGGTTATGAGGGGGAAGTCTTCCTCCTCTGTAGGTTCTGCTGTTGACTTTTCTTTTAAAAAAAAAACCAATAATCAATTAAAAAATAGGCAAAGGAGATGAATAGACATTTTTCAAAGGAAGACATACAAATGACCAACAGGTACATGAAAAAATGTTCAGCGTTACTGTTCATCAGAGAATGCAGATAAAAACCACATCGTGATATCATTTCACCCCAGTTAGACTGGCTATTATTACAAAGATTGAGAATAACAAATGCTGGCAAGGATGCAGGGAAAAGGGAGCTCTTCTACACTGTTGGTGGGACTGTAAATTAACACAGCCATTATGGAAAACAGTATGAAGTTTTCTCAGACAACTACAGATAGAGCTGCCTTATGATCCAGCAATCCCAGTACTGGGATTATATCCAAAAGAATGGCATCATGTCAAAGGGATATCTGCACTCCCATGTTCATTGCAGCCCTGTTTACAATAGCCAAGATATGGAAACGACCCAAGTGTCCTTTGACAACTGGATAAAGAAAATGTGGTATATATACACAATGGAATACTGCTCAGCCATAAAACAGAATGAAATTCTACCATTTGCAGCAACGTGGATGAGTCTGGAAAAAATTAAGTGAAGTAAGCCAGACAGAGAAACAGAAATACTGCATGTTCTCACTCATAACTGGCTGCTAGGAAGGAAGGAAGGGAGGGAGGGAGGAAGGAATGAAGGAAAGAGAAGACCACAACGATACATTGAACTTTCAAAGGGAGAGAACAAGTCTTAAGAATGCTAGAGGGGCTGGCCCCGTGGCTCACTCAGGAAAGTGCAGCCCTGGGAGCGCAGCGGCGCTGGGAGCGCTGAGGCCGCGGGTTCGGATCCTATATAGGGATGGCCGGTGCGCTCACTGGCTGAGTGCGGTGCGGGCAACACCAAGCCAAGGGTTATGATCCCCTTACTGGTCACAAAAATAAAAAAAAAGAATGCTAGAGATGGGGGGTTTGGGAAGTGATAGGTCTGGTAAAGGGCATAAAGAAATATCATGATTTGTAAGAATGAATATGCTAATAATAAAATTAAAAATAGGTCTTAATGTGAAAGTATAGTCTTCATGGGTTTTTTTGTTTTTGGTGTCTGCCTGGTATGGGGCTCTGAACCCTTGACCTTGGTGTTATAAGGCTATGCTCTAACCACCTGAGCTAACCAGTCAGACTCATTCTTCAGAGCTAGTTCTGGATGCAGCATTGTGTTTTACTCACATCCAATCCCTTCTTTTGTTCTTGCCTCAGTAGTAGTCACTTAGTAATGTGATTTTCTCAGTACCGGTTTATGTAAGTACTCATATAACTTGTCATTTTCATCCAGTAGATTTTTTTAACTGTTAAAGTGCGATATAGAGAAAAGTTCACAAATCATAAGTGTACATACAGCTCAATGAACTTTTACAGAGAGCACAACCTGATTACCAGCACCCACATCCCGGGTCAAGATACAGAAGCCCCCTGCAGTTACTCTCCTTCAATGGTCAGCTGCTGTCCTGACTTTTAACTTCATAGATTGGATATTGAACTGTATAAATGACCTCTGGTCGTTTTGTAAAATACACGTAGACACGTATGTACATTCACATATCTCTTATAAGTAAATAATATATAAATATATATACATATTTATCCATACACATTAATGCTTTTAGTTTTTCGGATTTTGGTGGGTTTCTTTTGTCTCTGGCTTCCCAAGATATGCTTAAATTTTGGGGGATTTCCTACTGATAGCTAATGATTATATAAAAAGCGTATGCATTTATTATCCATTTACTACTTCTAAGTACTTGGTCATAAAAGCATTGTTATCTAAAACGAACACTTTTATTCCAGGTCCAGTGGCATTGCAGAGCACGGATGGTTGCAGGAGCCAATTTTTACATTGTTGGACGAGACCCCGCTGGCATGCCTCATCCAGAAACAGGGAAAGATCTTTATGAGCCAACTCATGGTGCCAAAGTGCTGACAATGGCCCCTGGCTTAATCACCTTGGAAATAGTTCCCTTTCGAGTTGCAGCTTACAACAAGAAAAAGAAGTGTATGGACTACTATGACTCTGAACAGTAAGTTTTATATCCTCTGCTCAAATCTGTAAACACTCTGAGGTCTGTGCTGCTTCCTGGGCTTTAGCGTACTGTTTCATGTATTAAAAACAGCTATACTGGTGACAGGCTTTGTTGTATCCATTTCAGAGAAAGGCAAACCCAGGAAGCTAATTTCTCAATATTCTAGAAGTTAGAAATAGAAATAAAAATTCAGTCTAGTTTTATGGTTTCAGGAATCTTGTTGTGAAGTCTTGAGGGGCAGTATTGACATTTTTATGCCTACCATTGTCTTCTGTAGCTTACTGAGCATATAGAAGTAGTCCAAGGACTTAGTGATGATTACTCTGGTAAACCCAAGGCATCTATGTATGGAGAGAGAGTTTAGGTAATATTTGTGCAATCACTATATGACAGGCACTGTCCTAATTATTTACTGGTATTAAATTATCTCCCACAACAATGTATAAGATAGGTGCTGTTATCCCCATTTTGTAGATGAGTAATCTGAGGCATATAAAGATCAAATAACGTGTGTAATGTCCCAGAACTGGTAAATGGCAGCCCAGCAATTGAACCAGAGTCTGTGCTCCTAATCACTAACAGCACAACCTCTTTCTTCAAAGATCTTAGGAGGGGTGAAAAATAAAACTTTTAGTACAAGTTATTGGTATTGAGCATATATCTATCTACCTTTGACAAAATTGTATTAAATTCTAACTATAGGTAATATCTGTAGGTAGTATACTCTAAGTTTAAAGTGGTATCATGAAACTGTAGAATCTGAAGTTATGGGTTCTAACCCCATTCTTGCTGTGTGATTTGAGCCTCCTAAGTCTTTTCTGTCCTTGTTTCCATCTCTCTGGAATGGTGGTAGTGGATGAAGTGATTCCCTCCCAACTCCAAATCTGTAGTTCTTTCCACCATCTGCAGCACTTAGCTATTTTTACACCTTAGTAGGTGCTTGTATATGAGAGTGGTTTTGCTGATTAACCTTTATTTAGTACACTTGTTTTTTTAGTACAACTTACGATTCACATAGCAAGTAAATCATATAATTTTTTTTTTATTTGCATTTTTATCAATGTCAGTTCTACTGACAGGTACTAACTGAAAATTGACTATGGCCTAGAAAACTTTAATTTGAAAACTCTCATTCTTTTTCCCATGACACGTTATAGTTGGCTTCGTATTTAGGAATCATGCTGACTGTGATCCTATGTCCTTATTTGGTGTGGCCCGTTTTGTAATGGTGAAGACAAGAAAGGAAAAGAAATCTCTTAAAAATTAAAACCACATTCTCTTATTTCTAATAAGGACATAAAGTTTGTCATCGTTTAATTTTGAGATAAATGATACGGTGTCTGGATAAAGAAATACTGTTGTTATCAGTGGAGAATGGGGGACTTGTTGGTTTTTCATTTAATAGCATAAATAGTTCTGGAGACAGCGCACACTTTTAGGTGACAGCAGGCTTTTCTGAGTGGTAAACTATCGCTAAAATACAGGGAAGTCTTATGACAGTAGTGAGAACAGAAAAGGCTTTCGTAACTGGTGCAGGCAAGTGTAAAAGGACTCCTAAGTGTCCCTGTGGCCCAGGTGTGGAATTGAAATCAGGAGCTCTTCTAGTCTATATTTTCTGAAGATCTGAAATGTGGCCCAGATTCTGGTTTATTTCTGAACCACACCAGAAGAATTTGTAACAGAACAGAATATTTTTACCCTGTACAAAATCAGGTTTGCCAACACCTAGAAATAATTCTAAATTATGTGGGCTTTTTCTCCTTTAAAATTGTATATTTATATCTGTATGTACAAGTGTACTTCAAAAAGTTCATGGTAAAAAGGATTTAAAAGATAATATGAATCCTTCCATGAGTTTTCTTTTTTCTTTTTTTTTTTTTTTTTTTTGGCAACTGGCTGGTATGGGGATCTGAACACCTGACCTTGGCGTTTTCCATGAACTTTTTGAAATACCCTCGTATGTGTGTATATGTATGTGCATATATATGTGTATGTGTACTTCTATGCAATGGGGATACATTCTGAGAAATGCGTTGTTAGGTGATTTCATCTTTGTGCGAACATCATAGATGTACTTACACAAACCTAGGTGGTATAGCCTACTGCACACCTAGGCTACAGACCTGTACAACATGTTACTGTATTGAATACTGTAGGCAAATGTAACACAATGATAAGTACTCATATTGTGTCTAAGCATAGAAAAGGTACAGTAAAAATATGGTATTATAATCTTGTAGGACCACCATTGCATGGGCCTGTTGTTGACTGAAAAGTCACTATGTGGCACATGACTATGCACATACATACACTCTACAATTTCACTGTCTAAAAAATGCAGCTATAAAAGTGATGTGTTAAGAGTTGTAAATTGACTTTTTTCTACCAAAGGGTGGATGCCTTAGGAACTTTTAAAAAAGAATTTTAAGAAAAAAGCAATTATAATAAACTTTGAACTACATTACCACAAAAGGTGAAACCTTAAAACTAAATTATTAAGGAGGAAAGTAAAAAAAGTTTTGGGTACAATCCTCCCCTTTTGTGGTTTAAATTATGTATGCCATTGTCAAAGATTCTAATCACTTAGTCTGGGGAGATGTCTACATGTTCGTCATTCTCTTAAATGTTCCCACCCTAAAACCCCTGAGGGAAGGTTGCAAGGCCTTCCTACAAGTCTATAAAGCATACAGTGTCAGCGATGGAATGCTGGGCCCAGCAATGTTTTACTTCTCTCTCAGTGTGCAGTATATTTGTTTAGTTTGTGTACAAAAGGTTGTGAACATAATCTTGTTCTGAAAGTTAGAATTAACTGTGTTAAGTAACTTATATAGTAGCAAGGGAGAGCAAGAAGAGAGAAATAAAAAATCATAAATCATTCTGTTAGTGGCTAAATACTTAAAACTTAGGTAAGTTTCCATTATGATGAGTTAAGAAAACAAAATTAAAGAGTTGAGTTTTTTTTTTTTTTTTTTTTTACACTTTTTGTGCTGATATGTTTCATTACTGTGGCCTCTTTGCATGATCAGCTGGTTTAATCACATGCAGGACCCTAAAACTCATCTGTATGTGGTTGACCGGTGTGCTGGTAAGCCCTTGATAACGTTGATGTTTTGTTAAATCTGTGTAGTATTGCTTTAAGTCCCTCTTTTAATGATTCAAAAGCTAAGTAATTACATCAGTTCTCATAAGATTTTCCAAAGATGAATTCTATATTAGTTGCATGAGTGGCTTGTTTTCTTGGAATTTTTTTCGGGTTACCAAATCTTAATAAGTTGTAACTTGGTTTAAAACTGCCTTAGTTTTCTAACTTTTTATATTTGTGTTCAAATATAATTAAGTTGATGAGAATATGTTGGAAAGTGATTAAAATTTTAGGGCAAGGCAATAGCCTTTGATGTAGTGAGAAAACACAGTTATTAATTATGCACATATGAGGTTGCCTTATGTTTGATTAATGGATGTTACTCAGTGCCAGCTTTTTTGTAATTAATGATTTTGTACTTTTGATTTGATTAAATACCAGTGTAAGACAAGGCTTAAGGGAAAAAACAGAAACTTTACGAATACTTAAGGCACGAAATCTTCCTATTATTGGTAGGAGTTATGATAAAAATCATCTGTTTACATTTAGGAAGGTAAGGAGGTTCAAATTAGCTGTAATAGTGATTCAAGGAAATTCAGTTCTAGTACTACAAGGCTAAAGCCCATTCTTTCAGATATTGCAAACAAACTTTCAGAGATAATTCAGTTCTCTTACTGGTACTTTTTCCCTCTTTTATAAAGTAAATCTTTGTATTTGAGGAGATAAATGCAAAATTACTCAGATTATTTAAATAGCAGACTCAAAAAAAGAGACACAGGGTACATATGAGTGACAGTTCTTTGTAGAAAGGGATAAATGAAGGGCTAGGTAGACATAAATGTTTGTCATTTGGTGATTTCCACATTTTCAGTAGAGTATTTCTTTCACGTTTTTAATGTTAGAATACACCTTAAATCATGTACTGTTAGTGTCAGTTTTAAAAACTCTCTAATCATAGGTATCCTTTAAGGCTTTTTCAGATATTCTTCCCTTCTGTTATATACTTTCTGCAGGAGAGCGCATCTATTCCTGTGGTTTCTGTACAGTGACTCTTAAACCCATATGTCAGTGTTTCCCAGTTACTAATTGTATTAGTTTCTATCACTATGTAACAAATCACCACAAACTTAATGGCTTAAAACCACACCTGCTTGTTACCTCACACACAGTTCCTTAGGTCAGAAGACTGGTGGGTTTGACAGGATTCTCGGGCCAGGATGGGCCCTTATGTGAAGGCTCTGGAAAGAATTCACTTCCAATTTGATCCTTGTTAGCAGAATTCAGTTCCTTATAGTTGTAGAACTGAGGTCCCTGTCTTCATACTGGCTGTTGGCTAAGGATTAGTCTCTGCTTCTAGAGCTACTTTAGGTTCTTCCTCGTGGGCCCCTCCATCTCAACAGTAGAACCTCCCTCACATTGAATCCCTGTCACGTGTCAGATCTCTCTGACAACCCTTCTGCTACCAGTCAATAAAATTCTTTGCTTTTAAAGGGCTCAAGTGCTTAGGTTAGGCCCACCCAGATAATTTTACTATTTTAAGGTCAACTGATTAGTGGATTTAATTGCATCTGCAAAATCTTTTTTGCCATGGAAAAACATATCATAGTAGTAACACCAGGGGGCAAAGGTCATTGGGGCCCTTTTAGAATTTTGCCTGCCACACTAGTGGACATTCCTACTTAGATTTCTTGATATTACTTAAAATGCCCAGAACCAACTTTACCTTTACCCTCATAATATCTCCAGCTCTTAAATTTCTTTAGATATTTATTCTTCCCTTTATATAGAACCTTAAAGTCCATTATCCTTTTACCTCACTCTTCACATCCAAATCTTGTCATGTTCACCATAGAAATACTTCTCGTGTGCATTCTTTTCTTTTTCTTTCCCTTTCTTGCCACGTAGTCTTTGTAATACACAAGTATTTCTGTTATGGTATTCAGGAACTTTTCCATTAATTCATAAAATGCTTTGCTTTTTTTTTTTTTTTTATTACTTTTGATGTTTCTTTTGAAAACTCGTAAAAGTCTGACTATAACTGCATGAATTTACTGATGAGTCTCATCCTGTACTTGTAGATTTTGCACTTATTTTATTGTGGGGAGTTGCTTCATGACTGTTATAGATAAGATCTAGTTTAAAATCTATTGTGTTGCCTTTGTTTTAATACACATTTGAATCATAATTAGGGGTAGTAGGTGGTATTACTATGTATATTTTCAAAAATGAAATTATTATATTTTACGTATACCGCATCTTGTTTCAGAGTCAATATCTTACACTGAAATTAGTAGAAAACTTTGACTTTGCTATGCATTCTTCATTTATTTACTACTTACTAAATCTTTACAATGCACATGCCATTGCTAGGTGTGGGCACTTATAGTTGGAAAGAGGCAGATATTGCCATTGCCCTCATGGGACTTAAATTCTAGGGAAGAAGACAGACAAACCACTGACAACACAGTTAAGAATGGTAAGTGCTTTGCAGAGGAATGTGGGAAACTCTGCTGGCACTTGTCTGACCAAGTCTAGGATATCAGGAATGGCTTCCTGGAGCAAGTGATGTTTGGGCTGAGCTCCAAGACATTCCCTTGGTGAAGAAGGGAATATTGTAGTCTGTTTTAGTCCGTTTGTGTTGCTATAACAGAATACCTGAGACTGGGTAATTTATAAAGGAAAGAGGTTTATTTGGCTTACGATTCTGGGACAGCTGCATCTGGCACGGGCCTCAGGCTGCTTCTACTCCTGGCAGAAAAGTGGCAGGCAGCCGGCAGGTATGAACAGATCACATGGTTAAGAGGAAGCAAGAGCGACAGAGAGGAGGTGCCAGGGTCCTATAAACAACAAGCTCTTGCGGGAACTAATAGAGTGAGAACTCACTCATTACTCCCTCCTCCCCCAGGGAGAGCATTAATCCATTCATGAGGGAACCGCTCCAATGACTCAATCAGTTTCCAACACTGCCACATTGGAGATCAAATTTCCACATGAGTTTTGGAGGGACAGCACATCCAAACTCCATCATTCTGCCCCTGGCCCCCCAAAACTCAAGTCACTCTCACATACAAAATACAATCATTCTATCCCAACAGTCCCAAAAATCTTAGCTTGCTCCAGCATCAACTTAAAAGTCCAAAGTCTCATCTGAGACAAAAAGCAAAAGTCCTTCCACCTGTGAACCTAAAAAGCAAAACCAAATTTATCTACTGCCAAGATACAATGGTGAAACAGGCATTGTGTACACATTCCCATTCCAAAAGGAATAGGCCAGAAGAAAGGAAAAACAGGCCCCAAACAAGTCTGAAACCCAGCAGGGCAGACATTATGTCTTAAAGCTCCAAAATAATGTTCTTTGACTCCAAGTCCTGCATCCTGGGCACAATTGGGCATCTGGGCCCCCAAAGCATGGGGCAGCCCAACCCCACAGCTCTGTCAGGCACAGCCCAGTGGGCTGCGCTGGTGCCTGCAGCTTTTCCAGGCTGGTGTTGCACATTGCCAGTGGCCCTGCAGTTCTGGGGTCCTCCTTGTCTCTTCTAGACATTTCCCTGGTGGGGGCTCCCTGTGGGGGCTCTGACCCAACATTCCTGCTTGGCATTGCTCTAGTAGATGATCTCTGCGGTGGCTCCGCCCCTGCGGCAGGTCTCTGCCTGGGCCCCCAGGCTTTTCCATACATTCTCTGGAATCTGGGTGGAGGTTGCCATGCCTCCACTGCTCTCACATCCTGCCGGCCTGCGGACTTAACATGATGTGGACGCCACTGAGGTTTCAGGCCTTTACTCTCCAGGGCTGCTGCATGAACCACACTTGGGGCCACTCCAGCTGGAGCAGCTGGGATGCAGGGAGCAAGATCCCGAGGGCAACTGTGCCCAGGTCTGTCCTCCAGGATAACTCAGTCCTTCTAAGCCTCAGGGTCTGTGATGGGTGGGGCACCCTTCCAGACTTCTGAAATGCCTTCAGGGCCTTCCTGTCATTTTCTCTGCTATTAGCATCTGACTGCCTCACCGCCAAGGTAATATCTTTAGCAACCAGTTTATCTGCTTCACCCTTGCACTGTTTGCTGGCTCTCCATTTCTTTACCACATGGCCAGGCTGCAAATTTTCCAAATCTTTATGCTCTGATTCCCTTTTAAATTCTGGCTTTACATCATGATTTTGCCACCATAACTCAGAGTAGGCTCTTAAAAGCAACCATGAAGCTTCCTTAATGCTTTGCTGCTTAGAAATTTCTTCTGCTAGATACTCTGGTTCACAACTCTTAAGTCCCACCTTCCACAAAGTCCAAGGGCCTGGACATAATGCAGCCAAATTCCTTGCTATGGTGGTGGCTTGGTCATCGCTGGGCTGGTTGCAGATGTTGGGGGGTGGTGTGTGTGGCCAAAGCCCTCGGCCCCCCACAGCCCCAGCTCAGGAGCCCGGGGTGTTTCCTGCAGCAGCTCGATGGTTGTTGCTGGGCTGGGTGTGGGTGTCAGGGCGACCTGGCTGAGGATCTCGGTCCCTGACCACCCTGGCTTAGGAGCCTGGAGCATTTCCTGGGCTGGTTGTGGGTGTCAGGGGGGGGGGAGGGGGACGTGGCCAAGGTCCCTGACCTTGCCGCCTCTCTGGTTTAGGGGCCCAGGGAGCATCTGGTCCTTCTAGGTTTTATAGGTGTTCTTTGGTGAAGTGAGACCTTTACTAGTTAATATCAAAGTTTGGTCTGTGGTGGGTATTTTGTTTTTTCTTTCAGTTCTGTGTTGGATTATTTGCTGTTCCCACCACTTATACTCTGCACTGGGACTAACTTGTTGTCTTTTGCTTATTTCTAAAATGGGGGAACTTCCTGTGGGGACCAGCAGTTGAGCTCTGTGGTTGAACTAAATTGCTGCTTTGCTGCTGATTCCCTGGGGAAGGCATTTTGTGCAGCTCAGGTTTTAATGGTTGACTTTTTTTTTTTGACCAGTAAGGGGATCGCAACCCTCAGCATGGTGTGGTCCGCACCACACTCAGCCAGTGAGCACACCGGCCATCCCCATATAGGATCCGAACCTGCAGCCTTGGCACTCCCAGTGCTGCACTCTCCCGAGTAAGCCACGGGGACAGCCCTTAATGGTTGACTTTGTAGGTACTTCCATGTTTTTTGAGATCCAGTACACCTGAATTGTGTAGAAACTCTGGTCTGGACCTGAGTCTTTTCAGAAAACTCTCCCAGCAGATCTCTATTCCTGACCAGTGTACACAGAGTGGGCCTGTGCTGATTGGAGGGAAGATCAGCTGTCCTTGCTGTGTCCAGTGTTCTCCCAGTGGCCCATGTCCCCCACCACCTGCACTCCAAACTCTTCCCATGGGATGGACCGTGTGCTGGTCCCCTGGGATGACTTAATGGCCTCTGAGTGGCTCGTTTCTTCAGTTGCTGTGGTTCCTCATTCCCATATGGGTCTATGGGAACCTTGTTAGTGGTCCTGCTGGCCTGAGGGCCACCAAGGCCCTCTTCTCCCCTGCAGCCTCCAAGCAACTTCATCTGAAGGGCATAGCTGTGGCTTTTGCCAGCTTGTTCTGAGTGCTCACCAGGCCAGCCTTGAAGTGGCCAGGATTTGAAATGATACGAGCAATCCTTTCTTTCTCTCATCGTGGCTTCTCCTGCCTTCATGAACTCAGTAGGTCTCTCTTCCTTTTCCCCTGAGCTCTAGTGGCCCCAGCTTGGTTGTCGTTGCTTTTTTATAGTTGTAAATTGGTTGAGAGTGATGCTGGGGACTGTCTATTCTGCCATCTTGACTGGAAGCCGCCATAAAATTTAATTTATAAATTAGGCACAGCAAGAGATTAATGACAATAATAATAAAATAGAATAGCTATAACAGTATACTGTAATACTAAACGTTATGTAAATGTGGGCTCTCTCTCAAAATACTGTAGGTATGAAAATGTGATGGAATTTGTGTAGGGTTAGGGTTTCTCACAGCATCATTATTTTATGCAATGTAAATTTTGAGTTTTCTTTAACAACAAATATTTTGATTCTGAAAGTGTTCCAGTGGCAAGATTCTGATTCTGCTTTTACATTTCATAAAACTGTTGATAAAAAAATTATATGTATTTTACTCCAAGTATTTTTCTTCTAATAGAAGATGATCATTTTCTCCCTAATTTTTATGGTGGCTTCCTTCAGTCAATAATGAAATAGATGACATGGAAATGTACATTATTTGT
Organism: Cynocephalus volans; assembly: GCF_027409185.1. NCBI lineage: Eukaryota > Metazoa > Chordata > Mammalia > Dermoptera > Cynocephalidae > Cynocephalus > Cynocephalus volans. The sequence continues at coordinate 93,899,551 of NC_084468.1, read as the reverse complement.
CTTCATCCTTTTATAGATTCCCTGTTTTGAAAACATTCTGGAGAGGTGAGAAGCTAGAAATAATATAGAAGTGATTTTTTTCTGATGGTTAGTACTAGGAATGATAGATAAAACACCATTAAGAAGATGTTGTTATAGTATATTCACTGTAAAACCCAGCAATACCTATGTGTTGCTTTTATCAATCGTAACATCTGAGAGAAAGGTGGGGGTAAGGAGAAATATGCATTGAGCAGTAACCAACCATGTAAGACAGAGCAAGCTCCAGGGCTTTGGCCCCACTGTAGAATTCTAGTGAGCTGGAATAGACCACATGGAAAGCTTATTTATTTTTTTTAAATGCCAACAAGACAAAGAAAGCAGGCCAAAGGTCTAATTCTTCTCTCAAAGCCCTGACCAGACTTGACCATGGAAATAGATGACATGGAAATGTACGTGTAGTCATGGAAAGATTCATATTACCTTTTAATTCTATTTTTCCACGAACCTTTTAAAGTATCCTCATATTAGTCTAGGTTTCCCTGTAGAACAATACAAAGTGCTGTTAATAATCCAGCTTGGTGGAAGGAAAATAGGCCTCTGTCATATGTGCTCACTCTTAAAAACCTTTGTTCCTAGAAAGTTCGTTCTTTGTAAGTGAGTGGGGTACCCTGATTTTGATGCATTCTTGGGTGAATAAGGGGTGAATGGATTGAGTTCCCCCTAAGAGGTCAGTCAAGCAGTTAAAAATATATGTTTCAGAAAAATTATGAAACATTTGAAAAGATATGCTATCACCAATATTTTTGTGTGGTTTGCTTTTATTCGTGTGTTTCATTTAAAACAGTTGAGCATAATGGAGTTTGTAGTAGCATTTTGTTTTCTGCTGTTTAGTTTATGTACATTTCATGAGCATCTTTCCATGCTATTAGAAGTTCTTTGTGAGAGTTTTAATGGCTCCTATGTTCAGTGTCTGGTACTGTGCTGTGCCATATGTCCCAGTGCTTGCGGTGTGCAAGACAGGGTTGAATGAAGCAGCTGTGAGGGCCCCCTCCATGCTGTGGAAGAGGCTTCCTCGCAGCATGTGCATGTCCTAAGGTATTACTGAAGGCAGGTAGCATCTGCGTGTGCCATTTCTTCCCACTCCTTTCTCCTGAGAACATAGTTTTTCTACCTCTGTACCTTCAAATGCTACGCTACTGAGACCTGGCCATGATCGCCCTTCAGACTGTACAGCTGTGCTGTGTCCAGTCATTGACCTCTTTCTTACTGTAAAGAATTCTAGGAGGAAATAGCCACAAGTTAGATGTCTCATTTCTTGATGTTTTTACTTCTGCTTTTCTATTTTTCTGTGACTGTATGATCTTCTGATTTTTCTTGTTTTCTGCCCTTTTGGGGTGAAGATGGGATTTACTTTATTATAAAATATCAAACCAGAATTTCTTTCTTATTTCCTTCTTATTTCTTTCTTATTTCCTTCTTATTTCTTTCTTATTAGCTTGCCATTTAGCAGGGTGTTTCAACCTCAGCATTATTAGCATTTTGGCCAATTCTTTGTTCCGGGGAGACTGTCTTGTGCATTGTAGGATGTTTGCTCAGGGGAGCGGGGAGATAGGGTGGCAAAATCATCTCTGTTGAGAATCATTGACTTATAGCAGTATTGGTATGTTTTAGGACCTTATGTTCTTCTTGGTTATCTTATCATTATTAACAAGTCAAAATAGGGTTTTTTTTAAACTTCAGAGACTTTTTTTACTTTTGTATTTGGGGCTGAGCTGGGTATTTTGAGGTTACTAGAAGTGCTGTTCTGTAAATAAACAAGGATAGTTGCATATGTCTCAACAGTAGAAAGCAAATAATGAACAAAGAAATCCTGATGATAAATGTAAAGGAAATTATTTAATATAGGTAGAGTGATGTCCTTGTTATCTGTAATTCAGTACTTGGGTTCCTTTAATTTTCTGGTTAACTCATGGATAATTAAGCTGTTTGGGCTACCATTTCTTAAAACCCTCTGAAAATGTATTATTTCTGTCTGTATAACCTCCTGTCTTCAGTTAAAGGCATTATACAGGAAGCAGCACCCGGGGACCTCAACGTGCTGCTCAAAATAGGCCACAGCAGTCTGATGAGAAGGGAGTCATAATGTGACCAATATTTAGCCATATGTCTCATACCAGATAACTTTATTTGGATGATTGGGTATCTGAGAGTTTCTGGGATTAGCTTTCTGAAAATTGGGGTTAATTTTTGAGTAATCAGAGGCTTCTGTCAGTAGTTGAAAAATGATGTACCTTTTCCCAGTTCAAAGCATAGAAGCTCCAAATTTTGTACATCAAGATATTTATGGATCTTTTGAAACCTGTCCATTGGCACTCAGCTAAAAACCCCTGTTATACACTGTGGTAAATGATAGATCTCGTTACCCTTTCCTTTGGTAAAGGAAATCAAGTTGATTCTGTAGTACATTTTAGGACAACCCTGGAAATGGATTCTTTGACTGAATGTCTAATAAGAGCGGTCATTAGGCTTTATTTGTTATAAAGGCTGGAAATTCATTATTTGACTGAATGTCTAATAGGAGCGGTTCTCTAGCCTTTACTTATGAGACTGGGGTGTTGGGAGGAAAACGTAATGAATTAAGGACTGGTTAATAAGATTCTATATAATTGAATTTTTCGTGTATTTCAATTGGTCTTTGGTTTGAAAATAAAAATTGTTAAATTTGTCATGTATGATGTCAACCAGTGCTTTTTTTTAGTCCCTGGAAAGGAAGCCATAAATAACTGTTTATCTGGTCTTGAAGATAAAATTTTTAACCTCAGTCTTAAGACTTAGTATTTTCATGTATACTGTATAATGTATGACCTGCTTTCAAATTAGATGAAAAGGTTAACTAGACCTAAAATACTTCATTAGATTCACTTGTAAGTTTTCACCCTTATTCTTAGTTACGTCAAAGAAGAAATTTTTCTTTGCTTCCCTGAATCACTTATCATCTAGTTAGGAGTTTTTAAAAAGCTGGTCTAATTGAATATGAACTTTCAGAAGATATATTTGAAGGGCCATCTGCTGACCCCAGCTCTTGTCCATGTGAACAACGTGTCTTACTGTCTCTGACGGACACATATGGGGACTGAGGGACAGCAGATGGCTGTAAAGATTTAAAATCTTCAGTGGCCAGGAGTCATTGTACTTTGGAGTTTGTCAAGATGCTGGCCACATGTGGTTAGTGTGTTATTAAGAGTCCCACATAGACTGCTAGATGTTGCGGTTTTTTTTTTTTCCCCCCTCTCTGCTGTTTTAACCCCTACCCCTTTGGTTTTTTTTTTAAGAGCTAGCATTCTGTCTGCTATAGATTATAAGATTCTGTAACCAAGTGGTTTTGAAAAGGAAAAAAATTAAAACATACCTGTTTCTTTTTCCAGGTGCCATGGAAGATTGGTTAACTAGTGTAATGAAATGCCCCTAATTAGAATTGCTTTGTAGTGAAAGCCCAAACTCCTTTATTTAGTAGCCTTTTCTGCTTCTGGCAGATTCCTGATTACTCACAGGTAAAGTTCAGAGCTAATTTTAGATCATTCTGGCAATTCCTCAATTTTATTTGATTTAGTTATTTTTGTAAAATGATGTCCAATTAAAGATGCACCTATGAAAAATATAATTTAATTTCAGATAGTGATTCTTTTGTCAAGTCCTTGAATCTAGCAGCTGATAAAAAAAAATCCTTATGTGAAAGAGAGAGAAATCCACGTATGAAGCAGAGGGAAATGTGTTTTCTATAGCCGGGGTACAGTGTAAACACCACCATGTGGAAGCAGAAACTCCCGTTTCATGTGATGAAGAAATGCTTGTGGCATGCGGGACAGATGGAGTGTGAAATAGCTTCAGGAAAAGAGGTACCCAGGGATCTCAGTTTAAAAATGCAATTTTAGAAGGAATGCAAGCAAACTTCTGGATTTCAGACAGTTCGGCATTCTGGGGAAAGAAAGGACTTTAATTGGTCTGGCTTTTTTCCTTTCATTAAAGAAGTTAAGGCAGAGTCATCCAGCGAGCTGCTCTCTTCCTTCCTTCTCATTGCCATTAAGAACAAGCACTTTATGTGTGTGGCATGAGTTTTTGCTTTTTGAAACCAAAGTTTAAAATTAACATGGCCAGAAGCTCTAGGGTCATAATTTTCCTCAATGAAGCTTATTTAGGGAGCTGTCAGTGACCTCCTAGGGAACTGAAACATTCAATCAATATTTTGTCAAATGATTCTTGGCCAACTAACCAATTTTACATCAGGTTGGAGCAAGCATTTTTAGACACAGTTGGAAAGATATCTGGATGTGTCTCCATAGCTACTCATCTCAACACCCTTGAGCCCTGCCCTGAGGTGAAAGCTCTCTGGCCTGGAGATAAAGTCAGCTAGCTAACTGTGTTGATGCATTCTACTATAAATTCATCCCCATACAGGTTGTTGCCACCTTCAGAGGCAGCATGACATCTTCAGTGAGAAGGCTGAGGCCGTCCTGCATCAATGAACTCATCTTTCTCTAACTCCAGATCATTGCCCTTTCTCTTCACCTTCCCTTTCTTCTTTTCCTTCACTCCTGAGCTGCCTCTTTGTCAAATCCCAGTATTCTTCATCCCAGACTATCTTCCCCATCTTTTGTTTCTCTCCTGGCTTTCATCCTTCTCGCTTTTCTCATTCTTGTCATTCTTTTCTTCTGCCAATACATTTGCTAAGAACTCCCCCTTTCCTTAAAAAAAAAATCACCTTTCCTCCACTCTGTATCTCTGCTGTTTGACCATTCCATCTCTTTCTTTTGTCATTTATTAAAACTTCCATTGAGGAAGATTTAAATTCTGATTTGTAAATTCAGTTTTGTTTTTTAATCTCTCATGGTCATATTCCTTAGTTGCTTTGTTGCCTTAACATTTTAAAATTTCTCCTCTTCCATGACTCCATATGATTATCTAGGTTCTCTTCCTACCCCTTTAACAAATGCTTTTCCTTTTGCTGGATCTTCTTTCTTTGGAGAGTGTATCCATTTTTGCAAACTCAGTTTTTATTTTAGTGTTGGTAAATTTACAAATTATGTTTCTAACTCCAAACTTTCCTGATTTTTTTTGGACTTCTCTCCTCTCATATAGCTTGTCTTCCTTTCCTAGTCTCAGTAAATTTTGTTTTTTCCCCTTAAGTTGTAGTTATTTAAGTAAGAGAAAGATGATAGCCTACTTCATGTATCAGCTCTGATAACCAGCCCAACTGCATGGGCCAGTACGTTACAGTAGACTTGACTTTTCTTATGCATCGAACAGATGATAGATGTGGGATGTAACCCCTAGACACAAACTATTTGAGTCAAACCATCTTGGTTTAAAGCAGTATCTATTAACCTTTCCTTTTCATTGATCATCTTTGATAACTTTTTAAAAAATCTTTTTTTAAATTGAAACAATTGATTTCTGTGATAATTTTGTATAGACATTTAAAAGATGTTTTTTTCTAAGAAGATGAGAGCTGCTGAAATATTGAGTTGAATGCATATATATGTCTTTCTTTCTGGTAATAGAGGGGAGCAGGAAGAGCATACAGGGTGACTAAGGGAAGAGGTTGCGTGCCTGGATTCAAGGAGTAGTGCCTTTCTGCTTAATAGTTAGAGATGGGATTATGAAGCATGAATATTGATTTTCGTGTGACTGATTAATCAAGTCACACTATTATATACTCATATTCTATATGTGTAGTATTCTAGAGTAAAACTCTTAGACATGTTTCAAAGGGCAGTGGAGCATTTATTAAAGTCCTTGTATCTCACTGAGGAGTTGGGAAAGGCCAGCATAGGCCAGCAGCAAGTCTAAGAGGTAGAACTAGACCCAGGATCAAGAGTCAGGTTGATCTTAGGAACTGACAGTAGTGGTCAGGCATAGGGGGAGGCCAGGTGCAGGAGATGCTTAGAGGCTGGTGGTAATAAAACCAGGACCAAGACTCACAAGACCTGTGAGCAGTTGGATTATTAAGCACACAGATAATAAAAATCAGAAAAGCAGAAGGAAAGACGAGAAACTTGGTGCACGATCTGGATCACTAAAGAAATCATGATACTTCTTTCTTGGTCTGGAGCCCATTCCCAGTGGGTTGACAACCCAAGAGCCTATAGGTAGACTAAATGAATCAGGCTAGGAAGATGGTATGTAGGTTCCCCGATTAAAGTGGTGAGCACAGTTCTGGAGGGTGGGTAGTCCAGGATCAAGGTACCAGCAGGTTCATTGTCTGGTGAGGGCCTTCTTCCTAGTGTGCAGACAGCCACCTTCTTGCTGTGTCTTCACATGGGGGAGAGAGAGAACTCATGTCTCTTCCTCTTTTTATAAGAGCACTAATCCCATCATTCAGGCCCTACCCTCATGACCTTATCCAACCCTAATTTCTTCCCAAAGGCCTCACTTTCACATTCCATCACATTGGGAATTAGGACTTCGATGTTCAAATTTTGGGGGGGACACAAACATTCGGTCCATAGCAGTGTTGTGTGTAAAGTTTTGTGGCCTGATTATTTCACTTACCATTAATTACAGCATGAACATTTTATCCCATTCTTTCTTTAATGACTATGTAATACTCAGGGCTGTACCATAATTTATTTAGGGTCTTTCAACCTTTAGGTTATTTACAGTATTTTGATATTATAAAACAACTTTCAGATAGCTATCTTATGGATGCTATTTGTCTGCCTCTCTGATTATTTCTTTCAGGTAGATTCCTTAGATGTGTGATTATTAGTTAAAACATACCTGGCATACTTCTAGAAGCAAGGGCCACTTAGCAGTTTATGATTTTACTGGATCCTCAGGTTAACGCCACAAATAATAAAGAGAGCACGTTACATACAGCTGCTAACTGGAAGTAAACAGGCCTCGTGATCTGAGCTACCTAGAACTTTAGCAGGATCCCGGCTGGCTATCTAGGTTGGTTCCCATGTTTGAGGGAGGAGTATGAAATTACGTGTAGATAGTATGTGTCACAGCTACAGGAGCTCTGTGCTTAGCGGTCTAAAGGCTTGTGTGTGTTTTTGTATGTGTGAAGAGAAAAACTATTAACACTACCTCTGTGGTAGCTTATCAGTGGAGTAATGATTATTGCTACTTACTTGCTGCTGCTGCTAAAAAAAAAATTCAGTTTTTCTACTAATGTTCCAATATGCATATAGCCTTTCAGATTTAAACTTACTAAAAAGTTTCATCTCTGCTAGCTACATTAGATTTAGTGTTTTTTTTTTTTTTTTTTTTTTTTTAAATCCTAGTTTTAGATTAGCAGTTGCCAGGGGCTGGGGAGGAGGGGCAGAGAGGGAGAGAGATTGGAGGTGGCTATCAAAGGGCAACCCGAGGAGCACTGTGGTTTTGGAACTGTTCTATAACTTGACCATGGTGGGTATATGAACCTACACGTGGTAAAGTTGTATGGAACTGAATACACACACACACAAATACAAGTAAAACTGGGGAAATCAGAATAAAATTGGTAGATTGTTTCCATGGTGATATCCTGGTCCTGATATTATCGTGTAATTTGGCAAGATGTTACTATTGGGGTGAACTGGGTAAGGGTGCAAGGATCTTATTGTATTATTTCTTACAATTTCATGTGAATCTACAATGATCTCAATAAAAATTTCAATTAAAAATTATTTTCCTTGTTCTAAAAATGTAATATTCAATAGTTTGTTGGCTTTTTATTCAATGACAAATTTGAAATCAGATTGATTTCCACAAGCACTATGTTTTACCCAGGTTTTTCTTTTTGTTCCATTAAGCTAGTCTAATATGTACAGAAGGAACAAATGCTTTTTAAAAATTTCACTATTACTAAGTTTCTAAAAATGTGAACTAATTTTCTTTCCTCTCTCTCTTTCAGTCATGAAGACTTTGAATTTATTTCAGGAACACGAATGCGCAAACTTGCCCGAGAAGGCCAGAAACCTCCTGAAGGTTTCATGGCTCCCAAGGCGTGGACTGTGCTGATGGAATACTACAAGTCGTTAGAGAAAGCTTAAGCTGTTAACCCAGTCAGTCCACCTTTGACACTTCACTGAATAACAAGAGGGGACCACATAGTCACTGTTGACATTTCTTTGTGGTGGTGTCTGTCTCAACACGCTTCCTAAAAACAGACCATTTTCCTTAACTAGCATCAGTTTTGGTCTGCCTTCTGAGTTCTGTTGTGAACTAGTGTAACACACTCCTGGTTTTAATGTATCTTTTCCACTTGTTATAGTTAATATTCCTACGATATGGTTTTAAACTCTTGTCTTTTTATATTATATTTATGCTTCTGTCTCATGATTTTTTCAAGCTGTTATTAGTTGTAACCAGTACTACACATATTGAATCTCATTTTTCATCTCTTAAAAAAAGAAAAAAAAAAATCATTAAACACTAAACTTGGCTAGACCTTGTTTTGGGAATTTTACAAGACATCTGTAGCAATTAAACTTATTTTCTACATTGAAAATATAAACTGCTTTCTTCCCTCCATTCAGCTATTGATCTTTCAGCTGTATTCTTATGAAATGTGTAAGCTATAAATGAACTTCTTTATTCAATAAAATAAAATTTTTTGGCTTCTTATTTATGTGATACTTTTAATATTGTTTTGTTTACACATACCCTTTCCTCCTTATGAAAAAGTTTTTGATGGAGGAGGGGAAATACAGGCATTTTTCATTACTGGAATCTACTTAGTTCCTAACAACTGTATTGCATAGTGAAGTTTTTGATAGCAGGAGGCTATCATTTTAAGTGGGAAAATAATAGAGTCTTCTCAGTCCATCCAGAAATGCAACGAGTTTTTCCAAATCTCTAATACTCATAAGCACCTGTGTAACAACCCACCAAAGATTTGGTATATAGATGAGTACTTATTGCTTTAGTTAGGAAAAACTAGCTCACGTTTTAGAAACAGATAATCTCTAAATCACAGTGGCTTCAAGAAGGTTTATTTTTTTATGCCATGTGACCCACATGAGTTGACAGGGAGGTTCTGCTCACTGTAATGACTGAGGATAAGGTTCTACCACCTTATGCCACTATGTCAAGAAGAGGTGTTGGAGGGGAAGAGCATAAAAATTATGCACAGGCTTTTAAGGGTTTTGGCTTAGAAGTGACATACATCACCTGCTAGTTCATTGGGCAAAGCAGGTCACTCAGCCCCACTCATATGTAAGGAGTGTGAGGAAGTGTAGACTTCTGTGGGTACAGCAAGGCTAGTAGACTGGACGTATTGGTGACCATGACTGATGAACACCAGACTTGCCACTGTGTTCTCAATGTTGGAAATGGGGTGTAGGAATAATATGTTTCTGAAGGAGCTTGTAGACACACACACACCAGTGATTCTAATTCAGTGTTAGAAGGGCAATAGTAGATATATTTAAAATACTGTTTGAGTGAATAGTGAAACAGAGGAAGGAATAATCTAGGTTTAGGGGTGGCACTGCAGGGAGAATGAGGGGAAGTAGGAAATGCTTTAGAGCAGGGGTGAATCTTGAGCTTGGTTTTATAAGATGAGCACTTGTTTGCTGAGTAGACAAGGTAGGAAAGCTTATTCCAAGCAAGCAGAGAAATACGTAAAACTGTTGGGCATATTTTGGAAACCGTAAGTACTTTGGTACAGCTGGGGTGTAAAATGCCAAGTGTGGGAAGCAGTGAGAAATGAGGCTCCAGACAAACAGGGCTTGTCGCTTAAGCAAGAGAAGATAAGAGCCTGACTTAGTCCAAAAGCAATAGGGACAGGAGAGAGAGAGAACAAGGCAGAATCAAGAAATATTTATGTAGTAGGAATGACAGGTGTGTGTGATTCCTTGCATGTAAAGCCTGAGAAGGAAGGAGAAATTGATGCAGATTTCCAAATTCCTGATTGAGAGACAACTGGGTGGCTGGTGGTACAAGCGATAAGAGACAAGATAGAATATTTAAGTAGAGATGTTTATTTAGGAACTGGGTATATGATTCTGCCTGAGAGTAGATTTTTTTGATTTGCAGCCATACCTTCTATGACGAAATACTCTTGTGTGATCTGGCCTTGAAAATTTAGCATTATAAGGGGATGGCAGATTATACACAGAAATAGTGTATTGTCATTAAAGCAAATGGGAACAAAATACCACTAGGAAAAGAAATTGAGGGCTGTGTACGACAAACCCACAGATAATATACTGAACAGATAAAAAGTTGAAGGTTTTTTCTGTGAGATCTGGAACAAGATAAGGATGCCCACTTTTCTCACTCTTATTCAACGTAGTACTGGAAGTTCTAGCCAGTTCAATAAGGCAAGAATTGGAAAGGAGGAAGTCAAACTATCCCTGTTTGCAGATGACATGATCATATACATAGAAAATCCTGAAGACTAGATCAAAAGAAATTACTAGAACTAATAAACGAATTCACTATAAGTGACAGGATACAAAATCAACATACAAAAATCAATAGTGTTCCTATATGCCAATAACGAAATATCTGAGGAAGAAACAAAGTAATCCCATTTGCAATAGCTACCAAAAAAATGAAATACCTAGGAGTAAATTTAACCAAGGAGGTGAAAGACCTCTACAATGAACACTATGAAACATTGTAAAAGAATGTGAAGAAGACACAAATAAATGGAAAGTTATCCTGTGTTCATGGGTTGGAAGAATTAATATAAAAATGTCCATATTGCCCAAAGTGATCTAAGATTCCATGCAATCCCTATCAAAATACCAGTGATATTCTTTAGAGAAATAGATAAAATGATCTTAAAATGTATATGGAACCACAAAAGACCTCATATAGTCAAAGCAATCTTAAACAAAAAGAACAAAGCAGCAGGCATCACACTACCTGACTTTAAAATAAGCTATAAACTTTTATAGTAACAAAAACAGCATAGTACTGGCATAAAAAACAGACATTGACCAATGGAACAGAATAGACAGCCTGAAAATAAACCCATGGACTTACAGCCAACTGATTTTTGACTATGGTGCCAAAAATATACAGTGGGGAAAGGACAGCTTCTTCAATAAATTGTGCTGGGAAAATGATATCCACATGCAGAAGACTGAGACTAGACTCCTATCTCTCACCACACACAGACAAATCAACTCAAGGTGGATTAAAAACCTAAATTTAAGACCTGAAACTATGAAACTACTAGAAGAAAACACAGGAGAAATGTGAAATGGGAGTGGGCAGCACTTTTTTGAACAAGACTACAAAGGCACAGGCAACTAAAGCAAAAATACACAAATGGAACTTCATCAAACTAAAAAGCATCGCAAAGCAAAGGACACAAAGTGAAGAGACAACCTACAGAATTGGAAGAAGTGTTTGCCAATTACACTTCAGACTAGGGGCTAAAATCCAGAATGTATGAAGAACTCAAACAACAGTAAAAAAACAAATAACCCAATTAAAAAATGAGCAAAGGACCTGAACAGATGTTTCTCAAAATAAGACACACAAATGCAAAACAGGCACATGAAAAAATGCTCAACCACTAATCATCAGAGAAATGCAAATTAAAACCAGAAAGAGATATCACCGTACTCTAATCAGAATGGCTATTATCAACATGACAGAAAATAACAAGTGCTAGCAAGGAAGTGGATGAAAAGGGAACTCTCCTACGTTGTTGATGGGAATGTAAGTTGGTACAGCCATTGTGGAAAACAGTATGGAGGTTCCTCAGAGAACTAAAAATAGAACTACTTATGACACAGGTATCCCACTACTGGGTATAAACTGAAAGGAAGTGAAATCAATATATTGAAAAGACACCTGCACTCCTGTGTTCATCACAACGCTATTCACAATTGCCAGAGATGGCATTAACCTAAATGCCCATCAAGATGAATGGATCAAAAAACTGTGGTACATATACACAATGGAATACTATTCAACTGTAAAAGAAAAAGAAATCCTATTATTTGCAGCAAGCAACATGGATGGAACTGGAGACCATCGTGTTAAGTGAAATAAGCCAGGCACAGAAAGACAAATACTGCATGATCTCATTAATATATGGAATCTAAAAAAAAAAAAAAAAAGTGGTTCTCACAGAAGTAGAAAGTAGAATAATGGTTACCAGAGGCCAGGAGGAGAGAGGATGGAGGTGGGGGAGAAGAGATGGACTAATGGCTACAAAGCTATGCTATCCACCCTAAGTGAATCATTGTGCAGTATATGCATGTATTGAAACAACTCACTGTACGCCACAAATACATACAAATAAATGTTAAAAATATAGAAAAAAAGGCATTTTAAGAAATAGTTAGCCCTCAGAAAACTTAGAATCCTTTCAAAACCACACCAATATACCTATAAAATTAAAATGCGAATATGAGGAGAAGAAATCAAGATTAACAGCACTGGAGTAAAATGTCTAAAAAGTAACCGTGTGTTCTATCAGTTAGTTGTCCTTTCTGTGTCCCCTGTCCAGCCCATCAGAGACATGGTAAAAACATGATTCCAGACCCTGTGCCTTTGGGATTAGCCACCCATATGCGTGTTCCTGAGAGACGGAGAAGAAAATAAAAGCAACCATTCATTTCCACCAAGCCACAGGTTGGTGTATGTGTCTTTAATCTACAAATCTGATATATGTGGAAATTTTATTTTTCCTCTTCCCAGTTCATAAAAATGAGCCAAAATCAATCTTTAAAACATTCATCCCTTATAACAAACCTCTCCTGCCAAGTGGTCTTTGAAATCTCAATGCCAATTTTATCTATCCATCAGCTGGAAAAGTGAACGGAAAAATAATATTTTTAAACAAAGAAAGAAAAGAGAAAGTGCAATCATCTTGGCAGAAATATAATGCTTTAAATCTGTCAGTTCTCTATTTCATCATGATAATCAAGGCCACATATTAGAGTTTAATTTCCATCTAGGAGGGGAGCAGTTATGTCTCTCTTAGAAGTCAGCATTCAAGTACTTTACCAGGAAAAATTCGGAAGTCATGTTCCCCACAGATGGTGTATCTTTATCCAGGAGTAGTTTGGCTCAGAAAGTGAGGAGGTATTTTCTCACTGGGATGCTTTACGTGTGGGGTATGTTTCTTGGAGGGCCTAAAAGCCTTTTTGGTTGTATTTTTTGCTGGATTTCATTCACTGTTCCACACGGTCCTATCCTGAATTCCTGAATATAATTATATATAAATTGTGCAAAAACATTAATTTGTTTTTTTGCACTGGCTTTTAAAAGAAAAATTTTTTTTTATAGGGATCTGAACCTGTGACCTTGGTGTCATAAGGCTGCGCTCTGATCAACTGAGCGAACCAGCCAGCCCCCAAATATTCTGCCCACCTAACTCCCAGTCTTTTTCTGGACTGAAGTGAAATCTGGCCTCCCTAAAGATGTGTACTTGAGGAAGGACTATGATTGAGCAAGGCTATGTTAAGACTGAAGTCTCCTCACCTCACTTCCTGCTTCCCCAGATTCCCTAGGAAAATGGCACCAGAATTTAGGGCCTAAATTTGAGGAATTGAAATAGGAAACATGGAAAATTTTATTGTGGACTTTTATCTCCCAGACTTGCACCAGCACTGAGCATCTATAATGACCTGTCTTTATTAAGAAAAGGAAAACGTCTCCACTGAAATGAATTAGAAGGTCCACTCCATCTCTGCTTCCCTTCCAACAGCACTGACTTCTTCCATCTGAGAGGTGTTTGTTCTCCCCAAGAGTGCAACCACTTCTATTCCCCAAAGAGAAAGTAGGCATCTGTTAAAATCTGTAAAACATACCAGTATCTTTCTGCACAATCAGGTCCCCAAGAAAAAACAGCCAAAAAACAGTACTCTGCTAAGTGCTTTATATGTATTGTTTTGTTTAATGCTTATAACAATATTGGGCACATAGTAATAAATATTATTAAGAAAGGAGAAAAAAAAGTGTTACATTTAGAATTGAAATAGAAATGAGGATTATAATATAATTTTGTGAGAGAAAATAAAAACTAAAAGTTGACTTTGGTAAAATTGCTGGGCATTAGATAAATGGGCAAAAATCAAAATTCTCTGTGTTAACAATAATTGACTACAAATGAAAATGTCCCAGTATTGATAGTCATGCAACCTGTAAAATATTCATGAACAAAATTAAGAAAAGAAAAACAAAACAGGGCCTATGTGAATAAAACTATAACATTTTATGAAAAGACATAAAACAAGGTCTAAAAAAAATATAAGCATATATCATAGTCCCAGGTAAAAAAACAATATCAGAAAAATGTCAATCTCCTTAAGATTAATAAATGTTTAAGGTAATTGCAATTAAAACGTCAATGATTTTTTTTTCTTTGGGGCACTAGATAAAGCCATTTTTATCTGGTGATTTGGAATAATAAATACCAAGGATAGGCAAGAAAATTATGAGGAAGAAGTGAGGGGAGACAATTTACCAGATGACCCAAAGGCTCTTGAAATGTAATGAGTAGTTGTTGTTTTAAGCCACTGAGTTTTGGGGTGCTGTGTTATACAGCAATAGCTAACGTAGTGGAGGAAAACATCTTTTCCCTCTACCCATCCTACGTTCATCTTAGACTAACAAAAGACAGATCAACAAGAGAAAAACAGTTTATTAACACATGCAACAAACACACATTCAGGGAGAAACTTCATAATGAGTAATTGAAAGAGGCGGTTTGAACTTGGGTTTATAAAGCATATTTACATAAAAATCAATATGAATTTTAATAGGTGATGACTGCAATAGTAGTTTTTTCACTTTTAAACTTATGATGACATTGTCCAGGCAATGACAGATTCATAAAGGTCTGAGACCAAAATGTCAGGCTTATCAGCAGGAACACAAACGTGTAGATGCTGACAGGTGACCATACGTGTGAGCAGGGCACAGGAATGGAGGTTCCTATGAGAACACGCACCTTTGCACTTCCTGACTTCCATGTTTTAGTTTGCATACTGTGCCTTGTATTAACATTTTTCTTTGTGTTCAATTTTCTTTTAAAAAATGAGAACAAAAGAAAAAATTTAATATCCCAATTTTTCAGGGAAATCACCATATGCCACATCATAGCTACACTGGTGGTCTTAAAGTTTTTTGTATTTTTGTCTTTCGAAGAATAGGAAAGGGATTTGGCTCCTTTTATTCATATCGCTAATAGATTAAGCTTATTATGCTCAAAGTTTGCCTAAAAATTTTTCTCTTACTGCCAGAAATAACCAAAAAAGAATATAGAGCCATGGTAAGGAAAAATAAAGGATAATATAGCTTAAAGACAAACTTGAAAACTCACTTTTGAGTGATTAAAATTACATTAAATGGAAAGTTTTAAAAAGTGAACTTTTTCAAAATTGGTCTGGTGTGATGACTTCTACCATGATAAATTGGGAAGAGAACAGAGACAATATGGTAAAAGCAAAGAACTCTGTTTACAGGTGAGGTTGGGGTATTATGTTAAATAAGATGTTTTAAAAACAGGCTAAAGGACCTGTTCCAGAACTTTTCTTATAGTAGGTGTTTAACATATTTTTGCTTCCTTCTCTTTTGAGGTAGACACCAAGAGCTGTCTAGTCTTCATTTTATGTTCTTTATAGTTAAGATCCTGATTTCTTTGACATTGGCAATGTGTCACACCCTATGGAATGGGTCCTGATGCACTTAGGCTGATTGTGACAGCCTCATTCCCAGCTTTCCCAGCTTCTCTTGTAGCTGTCAGAGGCCATGGGACCAGTCCCAGTCAAGGAGACACAAGCAAAATTCTGTTGGGATGGAGGCTTTGCTTTCCTCATAAAAGAGAGAGGTAACCATGCAATATAGCCTTTTTTTCCCTGTCTGATAGGCAGGCACAACAATGCCTCCTCAGCAAACTCTGTAACAAAACACATTTAACAATTTCTGTTCAGTTGTATTTAACCTTGAGGAAGGTCTAAAGAAACCTTTCTCAGGTTGTGGCCTTGACCCATCTATATTAAAATCACCTGGGTTGGTATTTCTGGATTGAAACCAGGGATATGCATTTTGAATATGCACCCTAAAGTTTGATATCTGGTGGCATAAAAGCTGAGATGGAGTTTTTTAGAGTTATAATATGTTTTGATTTGGCCATGCATTCCAATTAAAGACTTTAATAAGCTTTGGACTTGACAATCAGCTCCAGAAGTGAGGTTTATGGAGAAGTTATTGTTTAGAATCACAGAGTAAAGCTCTGGTCCCTTGGACATTTTAAGAAATATTTAAGTTGAGAGTAAACACTACATTTGCAGCTAAAGCCAGGGGTGGAACAAAGAAGGTTCTCTCCTGAACTAGGGCTAATAAATTGTTTCTCCTCTGCTAACAAGGCTCAAAAATGTTTCCTTCCCCACAAATAATTCTCAGGGATTCCTGAAATCCTAAGAGCCCATATAATCTTTTAAAAGAACACAATAAGACCACCACTAACGCTAGAAATAAGAACATTTTTTTATGTTTATTTTAGATCCTAGGTTACCTCTTTAGAGGTTTGCAGTTTGCTTGGTTGAAGACTCCTTCCAGGAATGGACAAAACACTCTCCATAGCCCAGACTCCTGAGTTGAAAGCCTTATAAGTAATTAAGTGGACTTTAATTTTAAAAAGGAAAAGTTAGTAGGCATCACGAGGTACTTATAGACATCTCCAGATTCCCCCAAAGATGATCCTACCTTAGAAGACTCTTCAACACCAGGGGAAAGTCCTAGGCAGTCCCACCAGGTGCAGCTGAGCTGGGGGTCACAACGCAAGCATTTTTCTCTTTAGGATCAAGCCAGTCTCCCATTCTCTCAGTATTTCCATGTCTTTCTGCATATCTCTTTTATTAC
The DNA here is from genome assembly GCF_027409185.1 of Cynocephalus volans. Lineage (NCBI taxonomy): Eukaryota > Metazoa > Chordata > Mammalia > Dermoptera > Cynocephalidae > Cynocephalus > Cynocephalus volans. The sequence continues at coordinate 93,882,748 of NC_084468.1, read as the reverse complement.
AGTGCCAAGGTTATAAAATATGAGAAGAAGGAATGCTTCTGTCTCAAAAATATGCTCAGCACCAGAGGCCTCAAGGCAAGCTTCTCCATGTTTACGTTTTCTTCTTGACTTCGCTCTGTGCTCTGGGGAACGCAAGGCAGCCCTGCCGCACTCCACGGGGCCAGGCATCCCCAACCACTAGACAGCTCTGCCCCTTCGGTTGTTGCCGGGAATCACTTAGGGAAGATTCCCACCCTCCAATCTTGAAGTGAGCGACAGGATGTGTCTATGTGGGGTTGGAAGTCAGAATCTTGGTTCTATCCAACCAAGTGACTCTACGAGATCCAGGGCTTCCGGTTCTGAGAACTTACTTAAAAATGAAATAGATTTAAAAATATTAGAGAAAATCTCATCACAAAAGACAAGAATAAGATAGTACCAGTGTGGGAAAAAGCAAACATGGGAAAATGTTAAGCTATAGCAGATTTATTATTAATGCACATTTCAACAACTGGGAGGATCGCGTTTGATGCTGGTTAGAATGCCATGCCAGGAGATGTAGGACGTGAGGGTACGGGGAATTTTGCCAAATCCAAGTTTTCTAACTACCTGAACGTTCAGGAGAGTGTCGCCCTCCCCGCACCTCTGGAAGCTGGGAGATTATTGATGAGCTTCATGAGAGGAATTTCATGGTCACAGAGTGGGTGAAGCCCACTGGGTAAGCTTGAAGCACTCACATCAGACCCAACAGGAGCAGCCTCTGTAGGTGTTTACCCACGGGTGTGGTGTGAGGCAAGTGGTGTTCTCAGTAAATAAGTTTGGCCTTGGTGTGCTGAGTGGACAGCAGGAAGAGAAGAGCAAGACGCAGAAGGGCCAGGTCAAAGGCGGTGCTTTTCTGGGCTGGGGCCAGGTGGGTCTGGCGTAGGTGCTGAAAGAGGCAGTGGGAAGGGAAGATGCCTGTACCATCTTCCTAAGTAGCTCCCTGAGCCTCACGGCTCTGACCTCTTCTTTGATGGCTACATATGTTTTAACTTCACTGTTCACTCAGGTGAGCTTTTGACAAACATGAGTCCAGCAAAACCAAATTTGTTCCTTTTGCTGCAGCTCCAAACACCAGATGTGTCTGCTTTTAGGATCTGTGCCTCAGAAAAGCCTCTGCGGGCTCCTCTTTTCCTCTTCTCTAGGGGCCCTCCCTCTAATCACGCCACCAATCCTGTCCTGCTAGGGAGTACTTCCTACACGCACTAGGAACACACACTGGTGCAGCCTTACCGTTGAGTTTCTAAGTTGTTTCTTGTAAAACTGCCGGTGTCTTTTTTTTTATTTGGATTTCAGGACTTACGAGGAAGAGTCCTGAGGAAATAATGCTCAGAGCTAATGCTTGCTGTGGGCTTCTGGGGGCCAGGCTTTGGGTGAAGGACTCAATGTGCATTAACTCTTCTCATCTTCACAGCCCTATGGTGGAAAGTACTATCTTTGTCCCTGTTTCAGTTGTAAAAACTGAGACTTAGGTTAAGTGACTTGTTTAAGGAGCCTGATTATGTTTGAAACAGAGTGTTCATTGAGAGATTTGGAGATGTCCAGAAATGCAAATGAGCCCTTGAGAAAAGTAGGTAGTTACAAATAACAATATCACAATGAAACAAGACTAATAAATAGTTGAACATGTACTGTGCATGAGGTTCTGTCTGTGTGTGTGTTTTAGTGACTGTTTATATTCGTGAAGTTTTTTTCCTCAACTTTTAGTTATTTAGTTCTAATTTTCTTTCTTGCCTGGTACTGAATGTTGGCTATTGTATATCAAAAATTGTAGAAAGGATTAGAGGCCCTGGTTGATGTTATATTCTTCCAGAGAGGAGTTCCTTTTACTCTCTGGTAAAGAGGAGCACATCACATTAATCCAATTGGGGATTGCACTGGTTCAAGACTAGGCTTCAGTTTTTTGTGAACATCATCTATTTCTGGTGTACACTGACTCCTAGAGGATAGCTTTTGGGGGGTCTTTATGGGAAGTCTGGAGTGTTTACTAGGGACTCCTCTTGGTGAACCCTGAACTCAAATTTTTGTTTCCTTAGTCTTGTTAGACTGCTGAAAGCTCTAACTCAGCTTACTGGCCTCCAAGCTTTGGGTTCTGTGTTAAGTATTTTATACGAGTTATCTCATTTCCCTTTTGCAATGGACTTATGAGATAGATAAAATCTCCATTTAGTAGATAAGAAAACTGAAGCTTGGAGAGGTTAGGGTAATTATCCAAGACCACAAAGTAAAAGTCAAAGTCAGGACCAGATTCAAAATCAGGAATCCTGCACAGTTGGCACACATTAGTGTGCTCCGAGTGAACTCTAGTTCATACCTATTTTCTGATTCTTATTATAGGCTTGGAGTTGAGGCTACTCCATAATCCAGACTCACAGTGTTTTCTGAGGTGTTATCTGAAGACTTCCTGACAGAACTGCTTCCATTGCTTGATAAGAGTACAGATCCCTGAACCCAATTGATCAGAATCTCTGGGGGAGGGGCACAGGGATCTGTATTTCTAAGAAGCCCCTGCTTGATCTCTTGGTGGCAGAGTTCCAACAGCAAGAGCAGAAGCAAGCTGAGTCTAGTGGCCCGGGCCTGAAGCATGCACCCGCCATGCCCCATTGGCCAAAACAAGGCACAAGGCCACCCCAGATTCCAGGGGAGAAGAAATAATCTCTGTCTCTTGATGGAGGGAGCTACAAAGTCACATGCAAAGGATAGAAGGAGGAAAATATTCTGTGGTCATTTTTTTATTGTAAGTGGGAATCCCATTAAGCAGTAGGCTTGGCAGTGCCCCCCTTGCTCACTCACCCATTTACAATGATCCTATCCTGATTTATTGCTCTTTCTATGGCACAGAGTATACTGGTGCACTAAGGTTTTATTTATTTATTTTTTTGGCAACTGGCCCACATGGGTATCTGAACCTTGACTTTGACCTTGACCATGTTCTAACCGACTGAGCTAACCAGCCAGCCCTGGTGCACTTAGTTTTACAGAAACAAAATAAAATTGTAGCTCTTGCAATTAGATGGGAAGAGATTGTAAAAATCTTTCATACTATAAAATTTCACTGCATTTCTCATGGCAATGTACTAAAGAATTATTTAACTTAGAGATGTATTTGGCATCTTTTTTTTTTTTTTTTTTAACAAAAAGACCAGTGTTCCAAATTTGCTGTCCTTTTCTGTGAAGACAAGTGGCTGTCAATAGTATTCTTTTTTTTTTTTTTTTTTTTGTGACTGGTAAGGGGATTGCAACCCTTGGCCTGGTGTCGTCTGCACCGCGCTCAGCCAGTGAGCGCACGGGCCATCCTTATATAGGATCCGAACCTGCGGCGGGAGCACCACTGCGCTCCCAGCGCTGCATTCTCCTGAGTGAGCCATGGGGCCAGGCCAATAGTATTCTACCCACCAGATTTTTTTTGAAAATATAAACACATTTAATCCATCCCCCAAGTATAAAATGATGTTTTAACAGAATGAGAAAGTAATTGCTTTTCAAAAGAAACCCCCACTATGAACAAAGCATTTTGAAATCGGATGTTTGGAAATGTTTCCATTATTATTTGATTTTATTGTCCAGCTATGCAAATGTGTCCCAATTTTCTCATATCTAAACTGTTAAAAAATTGGGAACTAAATTTTCTGTTTGTTTCAAATAAAGAGTTTTAGTAGGTTTGAAACTATTTGCTAATAAGAAAATACAATAGTTTCTGATTTTTTACAGGGAAACAGACTGATATCAGAGAGAGAAAAATTTACTATATGTGTCTTAGCAGAAAAATTTTTTAAATGTGTGGATAAAATTGAAAAATAAGCTTCAGGATTTACAACCAATCATATAGTTTTTCCATGTGGATCTAAACACTTGTATAAGGAACTTTTTTTCAGATGACAGCCATTAAAACTCAGTGACATCACAAAATGCTGAACTAAAGCTTAAAATATAACAAGATATGTTTAATCACATTGTGTTTACTAAAATCATTAATATTAATGTTAAATTTTTAGTATAAACATAATATTCAAAGAAGCAATATATAAAATTAGAATTTATTTAAAAATACAGATTATATGATCTTTATCTCATTTTCCAAATTTTCTATTTTTAAGTTTCATAATTTAAAAAGACTATTGGTACAATGGACATATGTATAAAAATAAATGATGACACCCATTAGGTTGGCTATTATTAAAAAACAGAAAATAACAAGTGTTGGTGAAGATACAGAGGAACTGGAACTCTGGTGCATTTCTGATGGGAATGTAACATGAAGCAGCAGCTGTGTGGGCAGTTCCTCAAAAAATTAAATGTAGAATTATCATATGATCCGGCATTCAACTTCGAGGAATATACCTGAAAGAATTAAAAGCAGGATTCGAATAGATACTCATGCACCAACGTTTATAGCAGCATTATTCACATTAGACAAAATGTGGAAGCGCTCAAATGTCCATCAACACATTAATGGATAAAGTGTGGTATATTCATACAATGAAATTATTCAGCCTTAAAAAGTAAGGAAATTCTGATGCACGCTATGACATGGATGAACTTTAAAAGCATTGTGCTAATAAGCCAGTCACAGAAGGACACATCCTATATGGTTCTACTTATATGAAATGCCTAGAGTGCTCAAATTCATAGAGACAGAAAGTAGAATGGTGGTTTCCAGGGGCTGGAGAAAGGGAAGAGTGGGGAGTTGTCATTTTATAGACTTTCTGTTTGTGATGATGAAAAAGTTCTGGAAATGGATAGTACCACATTATGAATGTACTTAATGACACTGTATTGTCCACTTAAAAATGATTAAAATGGTAAATTTTAAGTATGTTTTATAGCAGTGAAAATGTAAATGAAGATTGACACATTTATGGGATGTGTATTCAAAATATTACCAATAAATACAAGCATATGATCAAAATATTTGGAGACCACTTAGGCACAGGGGCTTGAAGATATTCACTTGCAAATAAACATAGAAAGCAGAAGTTCACAGGCTTTTGGGTGCTATACGATCAGGGATGTTGGAGAGTACAGAGCTGAATAGTAACAATAAAAGCTTCTAAAGATTTCTTTGTAATTTCTCTAAAGTTGCTACTTTTGGTCATCCCTGGCTTATTTCCAACGGTGGTGAAGAGTAAAAACCATTGTGACAGACAGGCTCATGAGATTGTCTTCAGAGGGAAACTGGGGACACTGTACTCTTCTTCATGTATAATTAAATCCGTAAATTATTTTTCCAAACTTTTACATTATACGATGAAGCACATAAACAGGAAAGTACACACACCCACAAGCATAGTTTATTTCTCATTTATTTGTTGCCACGCTAACACCAGTTTACTTACATTGCCATTGCCCCAAAAGTGCCCTTAGTGTGCCCTCCCACCCATTATTTTCTCCTTTCCCCCTACAAAGGAAGACACAATCTTGGTTTTTCTTTTGAAAGCTGCTTCCTTGCTTTTATTTATAGTTTTGTCATTGAAGTATACATCCCTAAATACTAGAGTTTAGTTTTGCCTGCTTTTAAAACTTTATATAAATGCAGTCATATGTTATGTGTTCTTTTTTCTGAGTTCTGATGTTTGATTTTAAGTTTGTGAGATTCACTCAAGTTGCACATGGCTGGCAAGTTGCTCATTGGTAATTAATTTCTGTAACTTAGATGTTCTGTGCAACAAATGATGGCTTGGAGCTCATTCCCCATTACTTTAAGTAGGAAATATAATACACCACTCCCTCCCCATGAGTTTCCTTAAATGGAACTAAAGCAGGAGTTATGTATATTAGTTGTATACATAACAATAGATTGTAAATGCTTGTGGTATTGCTTTCTGGTGTCCAAGCAATAAGTTGGTAAACAGTTGCTTTGCATGCACACATGGCACTTCCTGTTAGCACTCTTCAGCTTTTAAAAAAAGTCTGTATGCAGTATGACATTTAAGCAGTTGTATGTAGAATTGCAGAATTTGCCTACACATCATTTTGTTTAATATGTTGTAATGAGATTTCATGATATAAATGTAAATCCTTCCTGTGTAAACATCTGCCAAAATAAGTTGTGCTGAAAGATGCATATGTTCTGTGAAGTTGGGTATTAAAAATCAAAAGATGCTCCACCACAAAACATTAACCGGGGAGATGTTCTGAAGGGTATGACTGTACAAGACTCTCTCTTAATTGCACTGTCATCAGCTGATTGAATTCTGGTATTTGAGTGTTGGCTATTATCGATGGTCTGTAGGAAGAGTCATTTTACATGCAGATATGTAAGTGCCATTTCATAATGGAGTTAGTTCCTTCTCTATTTCTGTTCTCCCTATTCTCCAGAGTCCTTCAGCCTATCCACAAAATAGGAGTAGTGCATCTTGAGATTTTGTTACTTTTGCCCAGCTGTGGGTATCTGGGAAGACCTGGGCACATAACTGTGAGGAGGAAGAACGGAGCCAGGAACTGGTGCTGCTCAGCATTTCCCACAGGTTTTCAGGGACAAACTTCTATCTGACTGATGTTAGCATGGCAAACATCAGCAAGTGACATTTCCCAGTGTTGGTAGATTGGAAAAAAACACTGTTTTTGAAGCCAAACAGACCTGATTTCAAATTCCAGCTCCCCCACTTACTAGCTGTGTGACTCTCAGCAAGTTACTAAACCTCTAAGACTTATTTTCTTCACCTATTACAAGAAAATAGTTTGTACGCCTACTTTAGAGGGTTATGGTAACAACCGAAGGACACAATTAAATTTTAAAAATCTATAAAAACCCATAATAGACTGTGATGGTTAATTTTATATGTCAACTTGGAGGGTATTTTTGGATGACATTAACATTTCAATGAGTGAACTTTGGGTAAATCAGAATGCCCTCAACAATGTGGGTGGGCCTCATCCAACCAGATGAAAGTCTGAATAGAACAGAGATCAGTCTCTTCCAAGCACGAGGGAATTCTCCAGCAGCCTGCCTTCCAACTTCATCTGCACAATGGGCTCTCCTGGGCCTCCAGGCTTCCAGCCTTCACACTGGAACTGTACCATCTGCTCTCCTGAGTCTCCAGCCTGCTGGGCCATACTGCAGATTTGGACTTGCCAGCCTCCTTAATAACTTCAGCCAATTCCTTACAATAAATCTCTCTATATAAACACATCCTTTGGGTCTGTTTCTCTGGAGAACCCTGACTAATACATGGGCCCATGATAAACTGAGGGCTCAAGCATGGGAGTTATCTGAGGTTAGCATCTGCATGGAATAAAGTCACCCACCAATACTAACAACCTCCCAGTAGCTTGATAGGATGAAATATGACTAAGCAGGAGTAAGTTTCCCACATTGATAAACCAATAAGTTAACGCCAAATAATTTCAAATAGTCATCCCTTCCACTTAATGCAATTTTTCTTCAGATCACAATAGACAATGATGTGTCTGTAAGGTCAGAGATCTAAGTAACCCTGGTTTTTAAGAGTGGATAATTTTAGTTTTAATATAGAAGCAGTAGTATGTTTTTGACAGACTGTCCTGAACCCTTGAGGCTGAAGACTGTTATGTCATCTTTATAACTTCAGCAGCTGATCATAATATAATGCCTGATACACGGAATCTGTGTCCTAAGTCTTTTTAAAATTAATAAAAGAAGATGGGAGTGGAGGTCACCAGGCCAGTGGTGTTTGATGAACCTCGAACCTCATCTTATCTATGTAGATTGAGCTGCCTCCCCAGCAAAAGCCTGGCTCTTTAAAATGTCAACAAAGTGGCCACTAGAAATGTAAAATTTTACATATTTGGGAGGAATGGGGTGGGGTTCTTAACTGTGAAAAGTTGATATTACACAATTTTAAGAAATTTTCAAGAGTAACCTGAGTTAGGAAGCATCTCCATGTCTCACATGGAGTTCCCTACTAACAGGTGGTGGGGGGTGGGGTGGGGTAGAGGGTGGCACTCAGGGGATGTAGTTTATTTCTGTGTTCCCTTTGCTGCTGTTGATCACCACTGGAAACTCTGCCTGGTAGCACACAGGTTGGGGGCAAGGCTCCTTCCTCTGCAGCAATGGTCCTCAGTCTCCATCAGAGCCTTCCCTGAATGGGAACATTACCCTTCTTTCCCGCATTACCTTTTGACTTCCCTATACCAAACATCTAATAGTCTATAAGGCAGATATAAAAGTTGTTTTACTAAAGGGTCAGCTGTACCTCAAAAAGATCAGCTCAGTGAAGAGGGAAGTATGCCTATAACCTATTGAGTGCCCTATGCTACACAAGGCCTTGGCGATTTAGGCATTTGAAGGAAGAGTAACCCAAGTGGGCTTGCTCTCTCTGTTTCTCTGTCTCAGACTCTCTAATTCCTGCTCCTCTTTCTGTGGACTTCTACTTCCAGCCCCCTTTCCTCCGGGAAACTACTCCCATTCTTATAGGACTTTGCAAACTCTGATGGCTTTGGCTTTGGCTAGGTGCTCATGGATACTCTCCTCTGGTCATACTTTGCTGATTTTGAAAGAGAAGAGGAAGATCTCAGAGATGCAAATAAGATGGGACCCTACAGTCCCATGATTTGGAGAACATTGTTTATCATAAAAATATGCACACAAAGTAAATTTATGAAAGAGTGCGTGGCATCTCTGTCCCTCATGTTCTGGAGCTTAGTACAGTTAGTTAGTCATGACTAACTAACTAACTTAGCACAGTTAGTTAGCATTCCTTAGTTAGTTAGTCATGAGAGCAGACATTTAGAGCTGTGGCTCATGCGACCCATAGCTGTAAATGTCTGCTCTCATGACTAACCCTATTCAGGCACCAGTTAGATGCTCACCACAGTGCTTACCTGTTGGGCGTCTCTGATGGCCGCACGGGACCCCAACAGGTTTTTCCTTTCCCTAGAGGGTTGAGGCCAAAGGGATGGCCCTTTTCTCCCCCCCCCCCCCCCCCAGGACGTGGGGCAAAAAGAGATTCCAAGAGATGGGTGAGCACACGCTGCTCTCCCAGATAGGGAACAAACACATACACACGCAGAGGGGGTTCTGTCAGGCAGTTCTGTTTATTGTAACACAAAAGATGATATTTATATGCTTAGCGGGCGGGGATTTCCAAGCTTAGGCCAATCCTTGAAAAAGTCAAATATGCACGTGCCTTGCCTCTCTACCTTAGCCCTCCCCCTTAACTTCCCTTGGGCGCCACCTTTTATCTGTTTAGGCCATCTGTTGTTTTTGCTTAGAAAAAGGGCGTGGTCCCACTTACCCTCTGTCCTCCAACAAAAGGTGACTGTGCCTATGTGCTGTGTGGGTTGTACTGCTGTCAGTATCAAAGATGAAAACTAAGCATGCAGAAAAAACTTAAATAGCACAAGCACTTAGGTCAGAAAAAAGATGAATTAACTCATCTAACCTTTCCTCTCAGAGAGCATAAGTGCAATACCTTCTTGCATAATTAAGGATCACTTCCCAGAAGCACTGAGAGTCCATTATCTTTGGATTCAAAGATACTTAAGAAAATAGTGAGGTCTTTCCAACAGTTATATTACAATTCCTACTACTTACATTTTATACATGTAGGTCTAGATGTAATATTGGTGAAGGGCCGTAACAATTCTTTACATTGGCAACTAGATGGACATCGAATACTAGAATCACAAATAGTTTATTTTATAAATATATTTGACAAGATTTACTTACATTTTAAACTATTAAATTAGATTTTAGCTTTCTTTACGTAATTTTTATTTCATATTTTGATATTCAATAATCTTTATTTGCCTTTTGATTTTTGTAATTATTGTGAATATATTGGAAGAAAATCATTGTTTTTGAAAATATATAAAATTTTAATTTTTAGTTTTATTTTTTTCCTATTTTTGATGAAAGTATATCTAGTTTTATATACTTTGAATATCATTAGATTTTGTTTTTAATTTATTAGATCATTATTGTCAGTAGAACACAAATTATGGAAAAATCTTCACCCCAACAACATGATTAGTGATTTTGCTGAAATTTAGGCAAAGACATTTTATAAAATAAATATATAATAACTTGTGACTCATATAGGTCTTTCTTTTATTAGTCATACAAATATCATTGACTCATCAATAGAATGTCCAGACATGCAAAATAATAAATTCAGTCTTTTAAAATATTTTGCCAACTTTCAGACATATAAAACCATAGCTTTACAAAGCCTTTTCAGTTTTGTTATTATGAATGTATTTGTCAACATGGGAGGATAAAACATATTTCATTTTATGATTAAGTTGATTTTTAACTTTAAAAATCTTAGATAAATGATATATGTCCTGAGAAAGAAAAAGCAGCCACAGACGTCTGGAGCTGGCTTCCTCTCAGCGAGGCCTTCAGGTGGCTAGGAGCTGACCTGGGACTTATAGCAGGGCAGGGGACAATTTCACAGAACACCAGCACCAGACAAGGCCACTCTGTGATCATGATGGAGCAAGAGGGAAACAGGACCACTCAAATCACATTTTGAGTACTGAGAAATGACCAAACATCCTCCACTCCTAGTTATTATGAGAGACTGCTACTTTGTTTTATCAATACAACTTAGCCTCCACCCTCTCTTCTCATTTTCTAGGTAAGAATCACTAAGATTCTCAAACATAAAATTATGCCTGCTTCCTGACAACATCCAATACTGACCAAAGTCCCACTTCCTTAAACTCTCTTCAAAATCACTGAACACAAGCCCAAATCCTGTAAGTCCCTTTTAATACCCTCTTACTAAAAAGGCCCATGTTCTCCAGCATGAAATTCTCCCTCATTGCAACGGAGGCAGTCATCCCAACACACTCTGGGGAATGTTCCTGGCCAACTTTGGCTGGAGGGCATTGACAGTACCTCTGTTCTAGGTCCTGTAAATATTGGGGGGGGGGGGGGGGGGTGTTCTGCCTGGAATGTGGATTCTCATTCCAGTTCAGCTTCCCCAACAGACGGAGTTGTTGCTGCTTCCTCTCTAGTTACTGAAGGACCAAGCATGCATCATTAATCCCACCCCAGACAGCACAAGAGGAAAGAAAATTCCTTCTGTTAATATAACTTTAACTCTGCTCCTTGTGAAGTGATAACCTTGGTGCTATTTATTTATTTTTATTTTTATTTTTTTTGCTGGCCGGTACAGAGGTTGAACTCTGGACCTTAGTGTTATCAGCACCATGATCTAACCAACTGAGCTAACCGACCAGCTCCATTGGCATTAATCATTTTTGGAAAAATTCAGTAAAAATTTATTAAGTACCAGTTATGTGCTAGTCACCATTATAGCTACTGAGGATATAGCAGTGAATAAATGGACAAAAGTCAATGCTTACATGCTATGGAGCACTATGATGCCTTCCTGTGTTTGGCTTACGTTTGTCTTCACATTAGATGCAAATGGCTCTATCTTAGCCATTAGTGATGAGAAATGTCAACTGGATATGTATTTTTATGACCAGTCCTCAATACCACATCTTCCCTTCCCTGGGTGTCCCCCAAACCCCTTGAAGATGGGGAAGGGAAGTTGAAGTTTCAAAACACAAAAAATAGAGGGCTAAATTCTCTGAATGTATGTGAATACTTTGTTTTGGAAATGTGGAGTTATTTGTTATCATAAATATGCATTTGTATACAAATAATTTATTAAATTTAAAAAATTGGTTCCAGATTAAATGTACCCATTGTCATCTCCAGCATTTTGTTCGTACTATTTAAGGAAATCAGAGCTTTCTTTGTAGTTAGAAAAGATAATCTTAATTTTAGCACTGGCAGTGCTATCCTAAAATCTAAAATAATAAAATCCAAGTTTAATTCAATGTGATAAATTTGTATTGTATACCTTCTATGGGGTAGAGTAGTGTCTTTCTTTTATGAAGGTTAAAATGCTTTGCAAATATTGGTGGACATTTTCAAGATAATGCCTAGATCAGATTTTAATGAATTTGTAGCATACAGTATATATAGCTTACTATATATATATATAAAGCAACTTTTTTAGTAATGACTCATATATAATAGTGTCTGCAATGTGGTTTCCATTGTAACTCTAGTCCTCATCTGCTAGTAACTTTCTCCAAATTTAATCTTTTGGGTTGAAATTTTCCATGCCTAGTTTAAGCTCAAAGCTAGTTAAAAAATTATTTTTTAAAGTTACAGGGCAATTCTTTTGGCTATTATATATATCTTTTCTAATTTCAATGTACACAAGAAAAGGAAAAAAAAGGAAAGATTTGAGTACATGAGTATGGTATTTGTATGTTCAACTAGAATCATAAAAAGGGCTTTATAGTCTTTTAGCCTTTTTAGCCTTTACAGCCTAAGATTGTTGCATTCAGCTCATTTGCTAAAGTAACTGGAACACCACACTGTTACATGGTGTGCTTTAGTCATTTCAGGAGCTAATTCCCTGCATGGAAACAGGATAAAAGATCCTTGGAGATCAAATTCCCATGACACTGTATACTTAGCTGATTAATGGGACAAATTGCATACAATGCCCTGTCAATGCCCCAATGAGGCTCTTGGGATGGGAGTTCAAGGCTCCATCATGTCCTTTCCAACCACTGCCTGCCCCATGGGGCAAATATAACATTATTTCAGGAAATCAGAAGTGGCTTCTTATCAGAAAATATGGATGATTATAGCTTTTTAGGTGTTTCTATTGAAAAAGATGTCTCTCTGGTTTTAGTTCTGGTAGTCACATTGCCAAACAAGTCTCAGAGGTGTCCTGCAGATATTATTTTGGTCCTTGGATATTTATAAATGTAAGTGCATCCTTCCCACTTATCCAAAAGTAAAGAGTAAGCATGCAGCCCTCATAGGGGTCTTTGGTGGTTGAGGCTTATTGATGTATGAGGATAAACAGCATATTTGAAGACAAAAAAAAAATAAGGCGGAGGCACAGGCAGGAATTCTTTTTGGGCCCGCACAAGATAAAATGAAATACTCTGGATCTTATATTCTCATGTGTCATTAATCTTCACTTCATGCTTAAACTATTCCCCTCTTAACTGTCATTAGAAAGTAACCACTTTTGAAATTGTGTAGCTTGACCTTTACCTTAAAAAAACTGTCAAGTTGCCACAAAGGCATTTAAAAAGATGACATCGTAAGTATATCCTCTTTCTAAATGCATCTCCCATGTATGTATATATATGCAGAACTAGTGCGTGTCTGGCTGTCTATTCTTTCTGTAGCTCTCCCATGTAGACATAAACATATACATTTGTGTAGATTCAGAATTTTCCACAAGGAACAAAGGAAATCTCATAATGAAAAGCAACATTTTTTATGGATCCATGCCAAGGTACCGGATCCTTGTTCTTTTCCAGTTGATTTAGCTTAATGATTCTCTCTCAGGCAAAAGCCCTTATGAATTCTGCATAATGTCTATTCTTGCCTGGGTTTTGCAAGGCTAAGCTTGAGATAATTTTTCTTCTAAGAACCTCTCCCATGTTCAGTGACAAAATGAGACCAGTTACCACTAGAGAAGTATAATTAACAAAAAAGTTTTCTTTTTAAGACTCATACTTAGAAAAATTCTGCCTGTAAGGGTGAGGATTATATAAGTTTCACAATCATTTTCAACAACCATCATTAAACTTTGAGGTTCTTGATTCTATTTGACAAAAAAAGTGACTTGTCCAGAGTTACACAGCAGTCCATGGTAAAGTGAGGAGGGTTTTAAATCTGTCAATGTTTCTTTCTTGCATTTTGGAAAGAGATGTATTTAATTATCTTCTTCTATGAATGACTGCAGGACACAGAGAGAGTGGAATAAAAAAAAATTTTTTTTTTGGTTGCATTTCTGTAAATAGATCCAACTTTATTATACATTCACAAGTAAGGGATGTTCTATTTAAAGTTGTGGGGGAGACAGGGAAATTTCATGAAAATTCCCTTTAGAAATCTCTTTCTAAAAAGTTGCTTTCCCTGAAGTTGCTCTCTAAGCATCTGCTTCCATATCGTGTGTCTTTGCTCCCCTGCAGCCTCCCTAGTCCTTTCTGCTGCACTCATGTACTCCACAGGTATTTACTGAGTCTACTAATGGCCAGCAGAAGATTTTAGGCTCTGAGGACAAAGCAGCAAACCACACAGACAAAGTCCCTGCTCCTATGGACCTTGTATTCTAGTCAGGGAAGAGAAACAATAGATGAATAAAAATATATAATATGTCAAAAAAAAAAAAAAAAAAAGGAAACTCTGCCTGGACAAGTTTTACCAACTTTTCTTCAAATCTGCATCTAGCTTTTCCTTTCTTTCCTCATTCAGCTTGATACAGATATTAGAACTGTGCTTTGAATTAGTTTCATGCTTAAGCAGACAGAAGACATTGTCAAATGTTCCCTCTCAGCCTCATCCTTCTCCAGAGAGGCATGGACCGAACTCTGGGTTTCTCTGTAATAGTGCTGTCTGATGGAACTTTCTGTGATAATGGAAATGCTCTCTAATCTGCTCTGCATATGGTAATCTCTAGCCACTTGTGGCTGTTGAGCTTTGGAAATGTAGCTAGTGTGACTGAGAAACTGAATTTTTCAATATAATTTAAGTTCAATTAACTCAAATTTAAATAGCTACATATGGCTAGTATCTACTCTTTTTCACAATTCAGGTCTACAGAATTTAACTTTTGAAGATTGCACTGAGATTTTGGCAAATTGCTACTATTCCTGCTACCTATTATATATCAAACCACCCCCAACTTAGTGGCTTAAAACAACAATTTACTATTATTTCTCATGATTCTCTCAGCTGGGGTCCCCGTGTGGTTGCATCAGATGTCACATGGGGCTGGCATCATCTGATGGCTCAACTAAACTGATGTCCAAAGTGGCTTTTCACTCCTTGCCAGGTGCCTGGGCTGGTTTGGCTGGAACAGGTGGGGCTAGCCAAGCATCTCTCTCTCTCCAAAGAGTCTTTCCACATGACTAGCTTGGGTTTTCTTACAGCATGGCAATCTTAGGCAGTTGAAATTCTTACATGGTGTCTGGCTTCTCCCAGAGTGAGTGTGTGAAGAGACAGGAAGTAGGAGCTGCCATGTTATTCAAGTGTGGAGACTGCCCCAGTGTCACTTCTATGACTTCATGGTCAAAGCATCACAAAGCCTTCCCAGATTTAAGAGGAAGTGGCATAGACCCTACCTGTGGATGGGAAGGAGGTAAAAAAATTTGTGGCTATATTTGGTTTTCCACAGTCATTCTGTGAATAACACGTTCTCCTAAGTGTAACTGGTGGAAAATATGAAGGCAAATGCCTCTGTTTTCTTTCTCTACTTGACCTATAAAGTAATTTCAGTTGCCTATCTTGAAGTCAAGAAATGACAAGAACTAAGAATTTTGTGTTGGGGCTTTCAATGATGTCTAAATTGAACTGGGGACCTCAAGGTGAGGATGAACTTATGATTTTTCTAACTTAGGAGTGATCTTCATGAGAGGAACAAATATCATTGTCTCAGGGCATTTTTGTGGTTCTTAAATGACTAGGAACACCAAATTCTGGCTAAAAGTCCTCTCCACTCTGCATGCATGTAAGTGCTATTTTTATCTCTGAATATATCATGACTGTTTTAATTTCTCATTTAGTTAATGCATGTTCAGTGGTCTTTTTTTTATTAAACTTTTTTTCCTTCCACATTCAGCATCAGGCTGATATTTTCTTAAAAAATAATTCATAGTCATAGTCTCATGTTAGTAAAAACTCATCAGCTTCTATAAGGAGTGATTAAGCTTGGTATAGCTTGGTATATGACTACAGATTTTTCATGTTGCTCTACAAATAAGTTTGCTCATTTGATTTGTGTTTCATTACACATTCAAAACATTTCTTCAGCTTAACATCAACTTTCTTCAACTTTAAAACATCTGTATGGATATCCTGTTGTCAGCCAGCTTCCACCTGTCTTGTCCAAGAGAATTACGTTCAGGTGAACAATGCTTCTGTCCTTGGAGGCTGACTGCATTCCAGCACTGCTGGTAATAATTTTGTCTTGCCATTCGGCATTAATCAGTAATGTTCACAGGGTGGCCTGGGTCTAGGGCTTTGCATCCCAGGGTGGGTTGACACTTCCATCTGATGAAAGGCCTCTAGTCTGAGGACTGCTCCCATATCCAGACGCCACTGTCAAGTGGCGTCCCGGGAGACTGTTTTGTATTGCTTTGATTTGGTTTTGTGTTCTTTGTTTCTTAGATCTTCATGGCAGAGTGTTTCTTAGGTAATCAAATTCAACAAGGCTTTAAGGTCTCTCTTGCAACAGGAAATCTGGCTGTGCAGGGCCTCCTTGGTGCATATTGATCAAAGGAGTGCTCTTCTCCTCAATGTTTTGGGGCCATGTTGAGGAGTGACAGGGCCCTGCTGATTCTTTGGTCCACGGACTCCTTTGCTCTCCCCTGTTGTCACCTCTGTCCTGATCCCATAGTGAGTCACATAAGCCTATTCCTTTAGGCCTCACATTGTTCTTCTCCAGTTCCATTTGCTCTGAAAGCTGTAGTGGAGGCTCTGGCCCTCTTTATTATCAGCAGCCGTAGCTTCTGGGACCTGGCAGGGCTTCTTGGGACAGAGAGAATGGCGTGAATGATGGATGTAGTTTTGGGGGTGGAGATGTTTGACAGAATTGAGAAACCAGTGCCTGGGAACTGAAATGTGACTTGTCACCCCCACACTTCAGGGGATTGCAACGACTCTCCATCCTCACAGCTACCTGCTAGTTCCGACCACCAGCAACTTACCCACTCTTCCTCCGGTACATTCTTCATCTACTGCCAGAGTGAGCATTTGAAAATGTGTACCTGATCAAGTCACTGCCCCACTCCCATTGCTTCCCTTCATCCTTAGTGTAGTGACAAATATCCCTTCCATGACTGGGAGCGTCCATGTCAGCCTCATTTCTCACAGTCTCTCACACTCTCGGCTCCAGCCAGACTAAACATTTGCACATGACTCGAACTTACATGGTCTCTGCTATGCCCAAGTGTGTGTTCCCTCTTCCAGTGAGACTCTTTCCCTGACACTTCTAGCTAACTCCAACACTCATGTTCCCATTAGAGCTTAGCTTAAATATTGCTGCCTCCATGATGTCATCTACTCTGGCTCCACAGAGCAGATCAGATCCACCTATTATAAATGCCCCTCTCTCTTCTTTTTCACACTCAGTGCACTTCACATCATTTATTATGTATTTGTTTGACCCTAGAGCATAAGTTCAGGGCAGGAAGGGACCATGTCTGATTTGTTCACTGTAATGTCCTCAACATATAGTACAATGCCTGATGTCAATAGGCACTTAATATTTACTGAAAAATTGAATAAATTCTACATAATAGAAACATCTCTGATAAAACCTTACTGTTGAACATGAGTCTCAAATAATGCAAAAACCTGTTAACCTAAAACAACTTTGTAACAGAGACTGTGTTTTTATCAAGAGTTATCATACCCCCTGCGTTTAGTTTCAATGCTTGCAATAAAGAGTGATCTTTGGAACACAGTTTATAAATTCACAGTGGTGACACTGCCTGAGAAATACTTAGGTATTCTTAGCACCCAGGTACGAAGAAGGTCATAAGTCAAGAGTGACAAGAGAAAATAGCTTTTTTATTTTATTTTATTTTTGTAGGAAGCCTTGATCCTCATTTCATGTTGCAGAACTTTGCTTTGTGCACATCGTGCCTGGCCAAACTCAGCTTTACATGAAAGAGCTTCATCAGTTCTTAACAAACCATATGGTAAAAATATCTACACATTTTTCTTCTGATACCTTTAGGCACTGCTAAGCAGCTGGTATTAATGAATAAAAATGGCCAGAGAAATCATGGTATGTTGTTGCTAGGAAAGAACAGTTTATAGCTGGAAGAATTACAGATTACTAGGCAAGAACACACAGGAATAGAAGGAATGTGTGATTTCTGCATTTCATCTAGATTTGGCCACCTGTACTGCTCAAGGCAATACAATGCTGGGCTGATTAGCAAGGATTAATTCTATTCCTACTGATGGTGGTCCTGGGAGATGGGATCAATACTTTCAATACCTATCAGCAGTGCTTCAGAGCTGATGTCCCTTAATTGAAGCCACTGGCAAACTATGAAAAGAGACTCTGGTTAAACAATAACACAGAAGTAACATTTTTCATGTTGTTTCTCTATGGTTTTTTTTTTTTTTCATCTTTCCTTGCATAAAATATTTATTTCCTTTCATTACATAGGTTAAAATTTTTATTATGTTGAGGCACGATTCCTGCTATAGCCTTTTAAGAGACTCAATTCTTACCATAACCCAGATGCAGGAATTTCCCCCTGTCTGCATGGGATCCTTTTCACTTTTATATAAGCTTCAGTGCAGAACTCAGCCCTTTCACCAGGTTCCCCCCCCCCCCCCACACACATGTCCAACCATATTTTTTGGTAGTTTTCGTATTGTTCTGTGTTTCAGTTTGAAACATCTGGATGACAATAGCTAAGTGTTCCTTCAGCGCCCTGGCCACCAGCTTCATCTGTTCCCTCGTTCTTTGCCCAGTGCTGTGCTTGGTTCCTCCGACTCCTCTTCTCCTCCACATTATACAGCAGGTTTTCTTTTTAGCAGGAAACTTGACTGTCTTTGACCAATAGTCTTAAAAAGGAGTTTTTACAGCAAAGGTTGTCGACCAACAATAGATATAAGATTTTCTATAATCCCTACACTATAATATATTGGAGTTTGTGTCTCCTCTTTCTTTTCTTATTCTATCTCTTTTTCCCCTATCTTCTATTTGCTGCCATTTTGTTTTGATCTATTATTTGGCTTAGATGATTTTTCAGGTTTCAGAAATAAATGAATTCCCTAAAGGGAATTCGAGTGTAAATGTTTCCTTCTTAATACAGTGCTTTTCGTATAGTTGGCCAGATTTACAGCATAAAGCAATTATGTTCAAAGTTCTTAAACTGGTTCTAAAACATGTGGGTATGGGAGTGTCCCCCCATCCCCCACTCCCCCTCTTGCAGCTAGCTGACAAGAGTTTCACGTTCTTCTATGGGACTTAGACTATTCTAGGTTATTGCGAAGGGGTTATCTAAAATCGATAGCTCAATCTCTGTACCAGCCAGCTGCCAGAAAGCAAAAACAAAAACAAAAGCAAAAACAAAATAAAAAATGGATAGGAAAGACAGGGACCAAACATGTTCACAGCGTTTGGACAAATCTGAATTTCACTGGGCAGCTTTCAAGCTAAATCCTGAGTGCTGGGGCAGGGAATTTCTTATCATACATAGATGTATGTAAGGAGCAGTTACCTTGGCTTTTGAATGGAGGCTATGAAAAATGCTATAAATGTTTTAGAGTTTATTACTACTATTATTATAAAATATAACAAAGGAATTTCTGGACACATAGCTAAACCAGAATCCCTCCACCAAAAAAAAAAAAAAAAAAAATTCCATAAAGTTAGAAGGGTATGTAGAAGCTGAAACTGAATTGCATGATGGAGTTTTGGATAGAGTTCCAAATGGCAGGGGCCTGGAATTTTCATGTCTGCTGAGGAAGAGGAGTCTAGGTTGAGGGACCTATGGGAATGAGAGCTAGAATTGAGTATCCTAAGTATATAAAAATAATAGCCAAGATTTAATGGGTACTTCTATAATTTGAACATTTGCATTCCCTTCAAATTCACATGTAGATATTAAAAGCCTTTTATCAAACACATCTTGGGTGAAAGGGGAAATGCAAACAGAATTTACAGAACCTCTGGAAAATAATAATAATAAAACACTGCATAACCACATCTGTGAGATATATTTAAAGCAGTGACCAGAGGGAAAAATCAATAGTCTCCAACCCTTGCATCAATAAAAATAAAAGAATGAAAATGAACAAACTAAATCATAGCTAAAAAAGCCAGAAACGGAGCAAGAAATCAAACAAAAAGAAAACATAGGGAAGGAAAGTCAAAAGACAAAAGACAAGTTGTGAAAAAATTTCCGCAATATGTATCACAGATAAAGTGCTGACATCCTTAATATACATAAAATCTTTTATTAACAATTGAGTAAAATTGAGTAATAATTGGGATGATTAATCCTTTGAAAAATGGGTGAGAGATATAAACTGACGTTCACAAAAGTGATATAAAAAGGCTCTCAATTCCTTGAAAATATGTTCAACTTTACTCATATAAGAAAAATGCAAACCAAACTACACTAAGATAACATTTCTCACCTACCAGGTTGGCAAAAATTTAAAAGCTTTAGAACGCTTTATGTTGCCAAGACTGTGAAGAAACAACTAATTTATTCACTGCAGATGGGAATACAAAAATGGCAGATCTCTATAAAGGGGAATTTGTCAATATATAACAAAACTACATATACATTTACTTTTTGACCTAGCAACCTTACTTCTAAAAACGTACCCTAAAAATATACCTCCCCAAAATATAAAAATATATATGCACAGGGTTATTCACTGCAGCATTATTTGTAACTGTGAGATATCGCAAACAAGTTAAATGTCCACACATTAGAGGTTGGTTGGCTAAATTATGGTACATTTATAGAACAAAGTACTATGTAGCTGAAAAAAAAATACGTATATATATAAATAAATTTATATATATAAAGATACCCATGAGCTCACATGGAGTAACTTTTTAGAATATATCACTAAAAGAAAAAAATCAAAGCACATACTATATGTATATAAAATGCTATCTTTTGTGTAAGAAAATGGGGAAAATAAGAAACATGCATGTGTCTGTTTATATATGCAAAAAGAAATACAGAAGAGATAAATCAGGAACTAATAAAATTGCATACATTAGGGGATGAAGGTGTCACAAATAATAGATTGATAAGACAAAATTTAGTAACTATATAGAAAAAATTAATGATACAATTAACAAGCTTGACTTAGAGAACATTTAGATACAACTGAGCTCAGAAATTAGAAAACACACATTTTCCCCCCAAGTACAGCATGGAACACATAAAATTTGCCCAACTAATTGATTTCATAGAGACCATATTCTCTATTTAAAATAAGCTTAGATTATATATCAACAATAAAATATATTTGAACAGTTTTTCCACATTTGGAATCTAAAAAATATAATATTAAGTAAGTTAAGGGTTGAAGAGGAAATAACAGTTGGAATTTTGAAATACTTACAATAAATGACATTAAAAGTACTGCATATGAAAATTAGCACGATGCAGCTCTTGCCAGACTCAGAGGGAGATGGATAGCCTAAGATGTATTTCTTTAAAAAATTAACATGAAAATATTAAACGTTCAACTCACAAAGGTAGGAAAAGGACACAAAAGAAACGCAAAAATGGTAGAAGCAAGGGAATAATAAAGATGACATAAAAAGTAAGCAAGCAAACAAACAAACCAAAATCAACAGAGATGATAATCAAAACCAAAATCTGCTTCTTTGGAAAACTTAACAACATAGACAAGTTCTGGAAAGACTGACCGTGAAAAATAAGCAGAAGGAATCAATCAGTAATATTAAGAACATCACCAATAAAAGGGCTGTAACTACCATTCAAGAAGGAATGAGGATCAGATTATGGAGCAGAGGTCACGTTCAGCATTCACTCAAGTGGAGCCCAGATGCCAACTCTGCTTTCATATTGGCCCTGTATTTCTGTCTTTGTGTCCTTTTAGGTCCAGCCTCTTGGACTGGCCACTTCCCTCACTATTTGCATATCTTCCACTTCCTTCTCCGCATCCCTAGAAACCTTACCTGTTCAAATTCCTAATGTCAAACCTTTTTTCTTTTCTATTGGTTCTCCTAACTCATTGTTTTTGAAACACAAAGCCAAGTAGACCCCCCTTGTGAATCTCTTTGCTGTCTTATCCCTTCACTTTGCGATAAGCACAGGAAAGCATCGCTTTAGAATTTGGCTTGGCAGGAGGAAAAGTAAATCCCTAAGAGAAAAAATATTAGTGAACATCTAAAAATATTCTTTACCACATATGTTTCTACATGTAGATAATTCATTAATGATAATACAGTAGGCATCTTAGGGACTGAATCTCAGCCATGGTTTGAAAGAAAAATATTATTTAGCTTAACTGAAACCTCCTACTTTAGAATAATAAATTTTTTATAGTTGTACATTTGGTTGGTTAGTTTAAACTAGCATACTATAAAAGTGGAATATACTAGACCTTTGGCAAAAATGATAAATGGAGCTACTTAATGGTGATGGTCAAACTCTTAACATACAGGTATTTACATTTGTTAGTCTTTCAATTAAAATAAAGTCAGCTTGTTTTCCTTTATCCTGTGACTTTTTTTCCAAACGTTTGAGTTTGGTAAACTCTTAATGTGTCTTGCTAGACACTTTTGCCTGTAATTCCTTAAAACCATGTGTGACTTAATCCATATGCTTTTCATTCATTTACAATCAAATCATCAAAATACAGCCTTTAAAAAGCTATTTGATTTCAAAGAACATTTTTTAATAAGCCTTTAAAGCCCTTTGAGAATAAAAATGGGATGCCACATTTTTCCAAGAGTAAACACAGCACAACCAAAAACACACTCATGCCCAGAGAAATCCAAGCTTCTGAGTTTTCTTTTCCATTGTTGGCTTAATGAGCCATCCCCTATCTCCCTTTAACTCCTGGTGAAGCATGAAGTATTTTGAGGTGAGGAAACAGTATTTATCAAATTACTGCTTCAAATTTAAAGATCTATTTAGCTACTGTTTTAGCACCTCCTGTTAAGACCTGAGGTCCAAGAGACAGAGGGCTGTAAGAGAAGAGCCTGGAGGACTGGCAGCAGTCCCCTGTTCTTCCGAATTAAGATTCTAATAATCTCACAAATGTCACTGTAGAAATATATTAGAAATTCCTAATGGCTTAAAAAAGGCTGCATTTATGAATCTGTGAGCTCTGGCCTCTATACTTGCAGGAGCAGCTACCTAATGAAGATGACTTTCTCAGCTTATGGAGTCTTAAGTTCTACTGTGATATTCTTCTGCTTGGGGAGAGGGTCCATTGCTCGTGTCCATTGACAGTCATACATGACTCTCAAGTTTCACTGCCCTCTAGGGGTGATCTATTTTGTAAATAATAAAGGACAAAAGAAGTTGTGTGAAATGCTTGCTTGGAGGTTAGATTTTGTGTAAGTGATTTTGGTGGGGAATTAATTGTGAAATCAATGAAGGAATGTCACATGGCTTTTGTGGAGAATATTCACTAAGTAGAGATAGCATATCTTAATATTTAGAGAAATATTAACCCAAGGTTGGAGAGTGGATTATTTGAGTGCTAAAAATAGGATGTGGCTGTTGAGGACTGTGCAAAGATACTTTCTTTAGTCTCTTTAAAAGCAATGGGGGTAAGAGCATATTACTGACTGGTGGGTGAAGATGAGAAAGACTTTATTACTTAAAAAGTCCAGTTGAACTTTTCCTTATCCTCAAGTTAATCTAAAGCCAAGTACTCATTAATTCTATCTCCAGAACATGTCTGGATCTGTCCACATCTCTCCATGTCTGCTTGTATTAGTTATTATTAGGATTGTTCAAGAAAAATTTATATTATATGTATAATATATATATATAATTTATCATAAGGAATTGGCTCACATGGTTATGGAGGCTGACAAATTCTAAGATCTGCAGTTGGCAAATTGAAGACGAGGATACTTGAGGATGTAGTCTCAGTCTGAAGGTTGCAGGCTTGAGACCCAGGAAGAGCACATATTTCAGTTTGAGACTGAAGGCAGGAAGAAAATAGATGTTCCAGCTTGAAGGCAGTCAGGCAAGTGGACTTCTCTCTTACTTGCAGGAGAGTCAGCCTTTTCGTTTTATTTATACCTTCCACTGATTGAATAAGGACCACCCACATTAGGAAGATCAATCTGCTTTACTCAATCTACCAATTCAAATATTCATCTAATCCAAAAACATCCTCAAAGACACACTCAGAATAATGTTTGATCAAATATCTGGGCACCTCCTGGCCCAGTCAAGTTGACACATTAAAATTAACCAACACAGCACTGTAATCAAAATCACCTATCTATCTTGTCTGACTACTACAGTAGTCTGATGGGTCTCCATGCTCCCCACTTTTTCCCCTCATAATTCATTTTTTCATTCCATAGCCAGAAATGTTTTAGAATATCTATCAGATAGGCTCAATCCTTTGCAACGTCTCATTGCTTTTAGAATAAAATCTAAACTCCTTATGATGGTTCTTGGGTTCTTGCCTACCTCTCCAATCTTACTTTGTACCACCCTACATTTACCACACTGCCCTTTCTCTGTTAATGGAACACTCCGAGCCCTTCTCACATCAGGGCTTTGGTATCATTTCTCCTCATCTCTTAGCAGGGTGGTCTTCTCTTCTGTTAAGAGTGGGCTCAAATGTCACCTGCTCAGAGAGACTTTTTCTTGCTACCAGATTAAAGTAGCCCTCATCTCCCTCTCTTCTCTTTCAGCCCAACTCCTCTCCTTCTTCTACCTATTTCTAAAAAGCAAGGAATAAAAATAATAGGTAAGTTCATAAAAAATTTTGTTTTACATTTTATTTATTCCAATTAAATTATTTATCTTTAAAGGAAAAATTACCTAGATATTCATTATCCAGACTTTTCAGGAATACATTATGTTAACAGAGAATTAATACTTCCATACAAGAAGGTTTCACTGACTTTACTTGTGGTTGTCCATTCTACTAAGTGCTTTCCTACTGTCATATTCAGAAGCAAGAAAGAATAATGTGGTCTCCAGTGTTTAGATGAACTACAGTTATCTGATACCTACTGGTCCACCAATTTTTGCATATTTTTCAAGTTAAAATTTGGTATTATTAGAGGATGACATAATTCAAGCAATAAGCAGTGAGACTCATATTCAAATCATATTCCAAATTCACTTCTCTTTCTGAGGCAGTAGCAACAATTTCATACGCCTTCTGGAGTAGTGCTCTTTCCTCTGCTGTATTCCTTCTCTTTTGTCCTCCCCCTTGCCCTTCCTTCCAACGTGAGCCAACAGAAGAAGAGCTTGCCACTCAGAATTGCTGACAAATGAAGAAATGGGTGAAGCAATCCATGCCTTTCATGGGCACACTGAAGGGCATTGAAACTGAAATGCATGCAGTGAGGAGACATGCCCAGGTCATAGAGTGAGTAGGCCTGGGAAGTGGAAAAAGGGGCTTCAGATGAATAACAGTCTGAGAGTAAGGTTCAGAGCCCCGGGATTACTTTGTGTTGTCATCCTCACAATTTTTAGAGCAGGACAAGACGAATATAAATTTGTGTTTTGAAACTTGAAAGTTTTTCTGGCACATCTGGCCTTTGGCACCTTTCAAAACACAACCTCTGCTTCAATTTGCCTCAGTTGTTCTATAGCAGAGGTTCTTAAACTGTGATCCCAGGACTAGCAACATCAGAAGCATCTAGAACTTTTTGGAAATGCAAATTCTCTGCCCCATGCCAAATGTACTCAATTAGTAATTAAGGTAAAGCCCAGCAGTCTGCATTTAACAAGGTTTCCAGGTGATTCTGATAGGCACTAAAGTTTGAGAGCCACTGTCCTAGAGCTCTGGTTCACTCTTGCATCTCAAAGAAAAAAAAAATGTTGTCAGGAAAGGTATGATCTCTGTTAGTCACATCTTAGTATGAATTAATTTATAAATTCATTTACGTATTGTCAAGCTAGGGCTAGGGCTCACAGACCCTTCAAGCCCATTGTACAGACTGGGTCACAAACCCTTCACATTCAGGTCCATGAGCTAGGTAATAGGAAAAGATTCTGGAGCCGTGGGTAAAGAATTAATAGGCTTTATTCAGAGCTAGGAGCAGCCACCCTAGTGTCCTCCTGGAGCATCCTGAGAAACACTGTGTATTACAGCCTTTAGTCCTTTATACTTAAGTCCATAACCCAGGACACCTGGCTGCACACATGCAGTTACATTAGACAATAACCAAGGAACACGTGAGTGCATGTGCATATTTACATCAAATGCTTGGCAAGGTTCTGAACATCTGAGGGGCCCTCACCATTTTCCTATATTTTCCCAACACATATATAAACTCATACTAAAAAATATATATATCTTATATATATCTTGGTACGTTTTGTAGCTGTATCGACCTTAATTAAGGATTAAAAAAAATTTAGGCATCAGGGAGGAGGAAGTTTCTTTCTTTTCTATTTTTTTAAAAAAGGAGATAATCTTCCCACACTCTCTGAAACTTAGCCACTGAAATGCTGTCTCTGCCCTCAATGATCAGAGACATCCTTGAAGACTTTTTGTAGCAAGACTAGGAGCTACAAGCTTTTGCCAGTCAAATTAGGACCCAAAGCTCATGGTTTGCTGGTGGTAATTTGTTTTGTTCTGAGTATTTTGAGCATATTTTTAAGAATGCTATTTTCTGGGTAACACCTTTTTCATGATAGAATATTAAGACAATGATAAATTATGAACATGCAGTATAATGTTATAAGGTTTTACCAGGTATTTGTTTCTTATATTTTTTGAAACCAGAAATACCTGGGTCCAAATTTCACCTTTGCATCTTATTAACTGAACAAACTTGGGTGAGGTAAGTTGCTTAACTTCTCTATAATTTGGTCTCCATGTTCCTCACCTATAACAAGAAAGGAAACGTTTTCATCTCCTGGGGGTGCTGTGAGATTTAAATGCGATAAAATGGGAAGCATTTAGCCTGGTGCTCAATATATGACGTTGTTGTTTGGTAGAACAGGTAACTTAAGAGAACGTGTGGGTGTGCGCATGTGTGCGTGTATCGCAGGTGGTGCCGGTCATTCGGTACTTTAAAAAGAGAAGCAGAATTTTGTTTAGAAATGGGCTTTCCAGGAAGCCATTTTGCTCTTAATCATCAGCCACAGTACTTATTTCTTTTCCTTTTAACAGAGTGATGCCTGATGTAGCTCTCAAAATAAATTCTCTCTCCTTACACTCCATCTCTCTAACCTTCAAGAAAGGGTGTCTTGAGAAAGGCCAGCTGATTGACTTTACACTTTGCTTACAATGTGATTTGCCTGAAAACCTGATTCCCTATAAGATTACAAAAAACGTCTTCCCTCACTTCCTTGCAGATGCCTACGCTTACATAGGCAGAAATTTCAGAGAGTTGGTATAAAAGTTATCACTACTGTTCTGAGTATGTGTTGGGAGAAGAAAACAGCTTTGACTGGGTGTAGCTTCCAGATTAAGCCTTTTGTTGCCTCCTGCCCCATCTTTTGGATTGTTAGATCCTGGGGCTACTTGAGAAGAGAGCTCTAAATCGGGCTGATTGTCTATCTCTTCTTGAAGACCTGTCGGTGGAAACCGCCCTGTCATCAGATGTCTCAAGTTCCATACTCGCCTTTAGACTATTGTGGAGCTCCATGAGGGAAGACAGTTAATCAAAGGAGAATTCTTTAGACTTGAAAGGCAAGAGTAGGGCAACAGAATTAGGATTCTGGGACTATTTTGGCAAAGAACTGGCTGACTGAGCACCCTGGTTACAGGCTTCACATTTTAGTTTATTTTGTCTTCCAACTTCTTTCAAGGGACAATGCCAAAAATTTTCTTTAATAGTTTTTTTTGAAAATCTTATTGTTCATAATGACCTTTCAAAAACTTGGAAATTCTCTTTGTACCAGTTTTGTCCTTTTCAGTTTGGCAAAGAGGGTTTGTGTATTTCTAATGGAATTTTTCATGTTAATTTTTTTTAAAGATCATATTGACAATTTCAGTAGCAATGAACACCTACTTTCCATTCAGCGTTCACCTGTTATTTGCTGAGGATGTGCCAAATATTGCTCAAAAAATGAGGGTCTCTGGGGGGATGTGTAAGCTTGAGACCAGCTCCTGAATTTGAATCTTTGAGTGATTTTGAAAAGAAAAACATTTAAATGACATTTGGGGTATGCAGATAGAATGTAAATTGGGGCCATATGATCAGAAAGTAAATTGGGGCCATATGATTAAAGTTTAGTTTTTGCATCATACAAATGTACAAAAGTCCATTGACATTGGACACTTCACTGAGCTCCTGGTTTGTTGGGCCTACTACAATTTGTGCCTTGGAATTTTTCAGGTATTTCTAAGGTAAAGTTTAAAAAGAAAGTCCTATATATAGTACCGATGAGAAGTGGATGTTATTGTAGTTGGTAGAACTGGGATGTATTAAAATAGAATTGTAGTTTAAGGGTTAAAAGTCACATTTGGATGTGGTAGAAGGTCTTATGAAAGACATTGAGAACTGGGTTCTCAATTTTAGTTTATGTTGAATTAATAATAATATATATTGGGCTGGGGATTTTGAATAGAAATACCTTTAAAAATAAGAGAAGTCTGGCCAATGAGAAACTCATATGGATGAAGGGTTCTGCCCTTTTTCTGTGTATTTGCACTCTATGAATGAGATGAGCGAATACTTGGGGTCCAACCAAGTCAAGTCTACGTTTCCGCAAAGACTTAACTGTGTCTGCACTACTCTGAGTTGGCTTGGTAAAGGGCGTTTCCCTTTGTAGGATTTGAGAAGTGTGATTTCTATTAAAGACGATGGGAATCACATGGCTCTCACCCTGAGAAAATGTGTGAGAATTTCTCCCTCAAGGCTTGGATGAGTTACGAGCATTTGACAGGAGGAAATTTAGAGTTAAATTTCCAACTCACCATTACATTGGGGACTACTGAGGAGGAGGAAATCCTATTACTGTAAGGGACAGTGTACAAGAAGGAAAGCTAAGCAAATTTTTACCTGTGTCTCCAATGCTATGGTGTTTCATCCGTAAACAGTTTGAGATATCTACCAACTCTTTCCTCAGTACCATTTATTAATTTTAAGCCTCACTTCTAACAGACTATGCATTGTGTTTGGAATTCAGTTATATGTCTGGTTTTAGTGATTATTTAAATCAAATTTGTTGACTTGGAATTCTAGTGAAAAGGACTTGAGTGTGTGAGTAATGGCAGAATCACTGTGGATTCTAACTCTTCATGTAGGGCAAATATTTCAATTTTTTTAAAGCTTAAGAGCCCCTTCAAAGAAATCTAATGTTGAGTTTAATGCATATATAGATGAGAGTGGAACTGCTCTGACTGAAGCAGCGAACGCTGATCCACTACCAAACACCATCTCGCTAGCCCTAACCCCATTGTGGCCTTTGAGACACTTTTGAGGACCCCCAACTTCTGGTTACCACACTATAAAAACCACTGCTGCAGAGCCTTTCAAATCTTTTAAAAGAATAAATTTTCTATGCAATTGTTTCCTGAACACATTTTCATTTTGGTAGATAGTTCTGTCCCTTTCCTGCCTTCTTTTTGAGGGAATGATTAATTATTATTCAAGAGATAATAGCTTTCCCATGATTTATCAGCTCCAAACAAGTGTAAGAAGTAAATTCCTAAGGATTGACTACCTTACTATGCAACATTGTGCTTAAGTGCAATAAAAAAATATTGAGGGAGAGTAGAAAATCTGTAGTAATACAAATCAAAGCATGCCTAATTAATTAAAAAATCAATAATAAATAATTAACATAACTAATAGCAAATTAATAACAATTAATCATAAATCATTATTATTAATTAATAATAAAATCAGTACTACCATTTATTGACACATTGTACACACGCCAGGCATTGTACATACATTTTTAACTCCTTCAATTTGTATAGCATCTCTAGGAGCTGGACATTATTACTTCCACTTTACAAATGAGGGTATTGATTCTCAAGGAGCCCAAAGCAACATGCTAGTCACTGGCAGAGCTGAATGCCATCCTAGTTCTCTCTGGTTTCATGACTGCACTCTTTCCACAAAGCCACTTGTCTTTATGTATGTGCAGATTTATATATTCTGCTAAAGTGTTTCAAATCGGCTTGTATGTATTTGTATATACACACACACACAAAACACAAACACGCACATGTGTCTTTGGCAAAATAGTACTCAGAGTAAAAAAGTTATATCAACATTGATCACACTCTGATAAAAATCTCAAATTACAAAAGTGAGCAATCATATATAATGTGTGACTGATATAATTTTTAACTTATTTTGGGGTTGCTCCTCAAGATGCTATATTTTTTGAGGATTTCTATAAAAATTTATGTTGTTAATATATTTAGTATCTCTGGGAAGCAAATTAGCTCTATAGGCTAGGGTCCAAGGGTAAAGACAAATATTGATACAAAGTTAAAGAGCTGAGCTATCATTTTTGAACAAATCAGAATTTGGGAATTTATGTGTGTATGTCTCTGATATTTGTACACTAATGCAGTGCAATGAACAGATCAAGATTTATCTTTATTATTGTTGTTGATCTTGCATTGGACATTTATTACATTATGTCTTTCATCTTGGAAAAACACCTCATGTTCCTCTGGAGCTGATGCTCTATATCTCTGTCTCCTATTAAGAAGAAACTCCTGGAAAGGCTCTCCACCCCTGCACTGAAAGAATGCCAGTGCTATGGATTAAATGTGTCCCCCCAAAGTTTACATATTGGAAACTTGATCTCCACTGTACCAGTGTTTAGAGGGTGGGAAATCCAACTATGGTATTTGAAAGGTGGGGCCTGTAAGAGGTGATTAGATTGTGAGGACTGTGCCTTT
This sequence comes from Cynocephalus volans, assembly GCF_027409185.1. NCBI lineage: Eukaryota > Metazoa > Chordata > Mammalia > Dermoptera > Cynocephalidae > Cynocephalus > Cynocephalus volans. Next base: position 93,852,201 of record NC_084468.1, on the reverse strand, counting down.
TTGAATGGATTGATCAATTCATGGAGGAATGGGTGTGGTTCTTATGGCTTCATAAAGAGAGTTAGTGAGCAGGTTAGCTCACTCTTGCTCAGCCTGTCTCACCATGTGATACTCTGGTTGCCATGGGACCCTGTAGAGAGTTCCCACTAAGAAGGCCCTCACCAGATGTGCCTCCTGGACTGTGGACTTTCCAGCCTCTGAACTGTGAGAGATAAATTTTATTTCTTTATAAATTACCCAGTTTCAGGTATTCTGTTATAAGCAACTGAAACGGACTAATATAGCTAGTGTGTAAATCCTATGGTTAATTTGCAGTTCCAGTCTTAGTAGGTTTCTCAGCATCATATGACACAATGTGTCACTTCTTCCTTCTGGAAACTCTTTCATCTCTTGGCTTCCATGATGCTACACTCTCCTGTCCCCGAACCTCCTTCTCCTTTGTTACTTCTTCCTCCCCATCCTGAGAGGTCACCATCGAATTCTCACCTAATTCATCTCCCTTGTTAATTATTTCTCTCCTTCTCCCACTCTCCTCTGACCACACTGGCCTTGCTGATTCTTCACCACAGCATGCTTTTCTTGCTTTAAATCCTCTGTATTTGCATCCTCTCCATCTGGTACACTTTCCCCTCATACATCTGCCAAGCTAACTCCCTCACTTCATTTAGGTCTCTGCTCAAATATTGTTACACTATCCCCAACCCTGAGTTATTCTTAATTCCCATACTCTGCTTTATTTTTCTTTAAATGGTCATGATCTGAAATTATATAAATTATTTGTTTACCCATTTTGTCTGTCTATCTTGCAATGCTATATGCTTCTTGAGGGCATGAACTTGTTCCAACTTGTGCACTGCTGTATCTGTAATGACTAGAACAGTACCTGGCATTTAGTAAGGGCTCAAAGATATGTAATAAAGTAATGCAATTTACGAGCTAAGCAGCTCCATGTGAAATGACAAAGCTTTGTATTAATTATAAACAGATTAGCCACAGTCTTCATTTTCTAATTTTCATTTATTTCTGCAGTGGCTACTTTAGAATTAATATGGAATTTATAAGCTCGATTCTGATTTTCTAACAAGGTACATTATCTCTTCAGGTTTCAATTTTATCCGATTCCTGTGTGTATGTCCTTTAATGTGAATTTTACTTTGAAATAATGAGGACATATTTTCATACATGTATGAATTCACAGTGATATGTTCAGGTTAGTTATGTGTTTTATATAAGCATAAGCACATAAACACACATTCACTGAGACATGAAGCCCATGAAGAAATTGAAACCAGATGATATACAAAGAACTCCCCAAAGGTAGAGCACCAAATCCATCATTCAGGAGAAATAGTTTCCACAGTAAAAAATAGATACACATATTAACTTCCACGGTAGCTCGACAGATTTTGCTGTTCTCAATGATAGCTGGGAACTCACTAACCCACTAACAGTGTTTTCAGTTAGGCAATTGGCCAAATTGGGAATACATGTGAAATTAGTATTGTGAATTAATGCATGTGAACAAAGTAATTAAATAGGTAGTTCTATTTATAACATAGTGGGCAACTTGTAGATATTACTTTCCAGTAAGATAGCTAAAGTCAATCATCAGAGCTTTTCTTGGAGCAAGGTCATAATTTATTGATTCCATTCCATTGGGGACATCAGTAAAGCACTTGCATAAAATATGCAAAAGGAACTATAAGAGAGAAAATTATGTCTTCTCTATTTTGGAGAAGAGAATTTCAGGTATGACCATATGTAGGTATTTCTCCAAGTAGGACATGTTGATGCAGCCTCTCTAAAATAGTAGTGAGTTTCAAATGGTCCTTTGGACTCACCCCCTTTGAAGTGGTAAAAGTGACATTTTTCTATTAAAAGATAAGATCACTTGTTGCAATGTAATGGGTGCAATGGATATTCCTGACTATCTCTTCCCCATTCTTTTTATTTTAGCTAATCCTGGAAATTCTTTAAGTACACATTACTTTTGTAAATAGAAGAAAAATTGTTGAGAATTGAGAACTGTTAGAAAACAGATCGAACATTTTCTGGGGAGGAATCATATTATATTTCAAACATCTTCCCCCATCTATGTGTGCAATATATATCTATCTGATCAAATCAAGTTTGCATAATTAGGAAACCTCTAAGCTCAGAGGTTTCCACAATTTAGTTTTCTTCATATTCAAATGTAAATCAGATGAAGTAGCATCCTTACGTAAACAATTCTGTTTATTCATGAATGTGGAGTAGGCCCAATATAAATTTAGCAGACTGTTTAAGATGTAAGTGAATTCTCAGAGAATGAGCAGGCACTTTGCTAAGGCTGATGGATGGCCCTCTCTGAGATGAGTAAGTGTGAACATATAACTTCTGGTCACATATAGTTTGTCTGCCAGATGATGCCTAGTTTCACCCCATCCCTCATCCTCAACCCATCCCTGACCTCACCTTATTCCAGACCTGCTCTTAATCCCTGCTTGTTACCCCAGGGGATGGGGATCTACAACAGGGTGAGGTTCAAGGGCTGTGGAGAGATTTCATAATGGGAAGACTGTCTGTTTCACACATTACTTGTTAATAGGAACAGCTGAAAGTTTAACAGTTTGTTTTTTGGGTTGTGTTTAAAAGTCCCCTGCATGAAACAGCTGCTTCAGTGCACAGCTGTGTCAAAACAGCCTTGTCAAAAATGTCATGTATGCACATATTTTTTCCTAAACTATTTTGGACAAATCACACTTTCCTATGTATTTCCTGTCTTCACAATTATATGATTATATATACTTTATAGCATATGCCTGGTGAACAAGTTTATAAAATGCAAGGATAAAAATCTGATGCTCATTTGCTATATTGATGTTCAAATTAGATTATATTATTCCTTTTTGGGACTCCATCCGCCTGGGATAGCCTAGGCCATACTCTGTGTTTCTGGGCTTTATGGCTTTAATACTGAGAATGTAATATGCAAATCTGAAAAGAATTAGCTTTGCCTTAAAAGAGAATCCCTTGAGCGAGCTTAGGAGACCAGAGAGCAATTGCATGCACCAGATCAAAAAAGATCAAGTTTTATTTTGGCTGTAATCACAAGTTCAATAACTGATAACGACCCTTCCCCCACCATTTGCAATATGATGAATCTTTAAATCTCTCTTGCTTTTCTTTAACAATTTACATTGTAGAGTGTAAATGAGTGCACTGCACTTTAAATATTTCTTATATTGTCACCCTAACACTATTTTAAAGTTCAAGTGAATGAAAGGAGTAAAGTAGAACTTAGCTGTTATGTACCAAATTTTTAAAATATCAGTTTTGGCCATGACTTACATACTTATGATGAAATTTGTAAGTTTATATTTAACACTATTTCTAAATTTTTAGAATGTACACAAAGCTACATGAGCATGTATAACTAGGCAAGTCACTTTCTGAGGGTCTGCTATGGTTCAAATGCGTCACCTCTAAAATTCAGGTGTTGCCAATGTGATAGTATTAACAGGTGGGGCCTTTAAGAAGAGATTAGGACATGAGGGATTAAGGCCTTTATAAAAGAGTTTTCATGGAGCCTTTGGCTGGCTGGCCTTCTACCTTTTGCTACATGAGGACATAGCATTCCTCCCCTCCAGGGGATGCAACATCGAGGCACCATCTTGGAAAGCAGACAGCAGTCCTCACCAGACAACTGAACCTAACAATGCCTTGATCTTGGACTTCTCAGCCTCCAGAACTGGGAGAAATAAATTTCTGTTCTTTATAAATTACCCAGTCTCAGATATTCTGTTATAGCAGCACAAACAGACTAAGACACGGGTAATCTCTTGATGCCCAAAATGAGAATGTTAATATTTTCTGCCCAGAGCTGAAAGGAGAGTTAAACTTGGTGTCCATATGAAGCCCTCAGTCCAGGGTAAATACTGAACCCTAGGTGCCACCTAATTCACCCCCCGGCCCCCGGAAGTCCTTCAGACCTTGCCTCTCTTATTCATGGCCTTGAATTAAGACTTCCTGTGTGCCTTTTCCCATGTTTAGTAGCTCTCGATCTTTATTCCTGGTTTGCTTTGTGATGACCTGACTGCTATTAGGTGTGTGTTCTTGGGTAGATTAGAAGAGAGGCCTAGGGTCTTCCATGCTCCTATTTGCAGTTGATTTAGGATTCAGGAAGCAGCCAACTGCAACCAGGCCCACTTGACTCTGGGAGAGCTCAGCCCATCACTTCAGCCCTTACTTGTCCAGGCATTTCCTCAAACCCACAAGAACAGGCTTGATATGAGACCTTGCTGGAGGCACAGACTGAGTCGCATCATAACGACCTCTACATATCCTTGTGCCTACCCAGATTCCACCTGTGAATGTGTTGGGAGAGAGCCTATAGTTACACAGTTAAAAATAAAGTCTAAGATGCAGCGTAGGTAACACATTGGTGTAAATGACATACAGAATGAAAACAAACAAAAAACCCCTCAGAATTCTGCCTGTTCTCTTACAGAGGGTCATGTTAGAGAATGGGATTGGGACAGAGTGGGGTCAGAAGGTAGCACCTGAATTGATTTGGGGAAAGGCAAGAAACAGGAAAGACTGGAAGTCCTTTATGAATCTATAACTTTACCATGATTAGCTCTACTTATCTACCACCAAAATATAGCCTATGAAAGGGAACTATTTCATGTCATGTACAGGGTGATGGAAAATTTGCTCTCTTACCCCTTACACTTGGAGATCTTTACAGCACATTCATTTCATAATAAATATTCTGGGATTTTTGACTGGCATCTAACTCAGTGAAGGGCTTGAGTGGAAGATTAATAGTTATTCTGTTGGACATTTAAACTTGATGAATGCATGTCAGTTGAACAAACTTTCTCATTTTTGATGGCTTGTACATCAGACAGGTGTGTATCTGTATTCTCAACTTTGAATGTCCATTGGGGAGCTTTATTTAAAAAAAAAAGAACACAGAAAAAACCCACTGCTGCTCGGGTCTTATCCCCAAAGATTCTAATTTAGTTGGTCTGAGTCATAGCCCGAGGAACAGAAGTGTCAAAGTTCCGCGGGTGATTCTAATATTTAGCCAAGGTTTAGAACCACTGGTCTAGATTAAGGATTAAAGTGCCTGGGCTAAGCCTGTAATTTATATAACCTCACAAAAAAAGCCTCTCTTCCACTCAATCCAATGACTACTAGCTGAGAAGCCACTTCCTTCAAGGCTCTTTTCTTTTAACCCTAAGTTTGCTGCTTTATAAATAGGTATTACTGGGGGAAAAAAAGCAGATTGTTACAATTTTATTGGTTGAATTGTTGCTAGAAGTAATGTAATCCTAATCTATTTCTCTAAAGAAAATTACAAATTGGTAAGATAATTCAGAAATGTTAGTGCGGAGGCTCTTTTATAACTAAGTAAATGAGAGACAAAGTGAAATAAAAGCAAAACAAAAAAATTGTGAACTTCCCTCATTCGGTAGGCCACTAGACAGCATTTTATACTCATTAAATAGTGAACTATTCTAAGCACATAACTGACAAATCTTCCCTAAGTGGAACTCAGAATAAATTGAACTATGACAATAATAAGTTAACTTTCAGAAGGAAAGAACAGAACTACTGTTACTAGAGGTGGGGGAAGAGGAGGTGGACAGGATTAGGAAGAAATTGGGTAATGGACACAAACAATAATTACAATTTATAATGATGAACATGCTAATAATCCTAATTTGATCATCACATATAGTGTACAAATACTGATAGCCAACTCTGTACCCCACAAATAAGTATAATCATTTCAATAATAAATAAATAAAATAATTAAAAAAAAAAACAAATTGACATGTAAATGACAACCAACATGGTGTATTTGTCAGTTTAGAAGGCATAGGAGGAAGCCCAGAATTTGGTTCTTCTCTCCACTTTTACAATCTGTTTGTGAATTTTCCTTTACCTATAAATAGTTCTATTTAATAATTCATCTTTTTTTGTTTCTTAAAATCAATCGTTAGCACAACTCAACACAATTAGAAATAAAACTAAGGAATGACTGCAGATAAAGAGGAAATTAAAATAATTTTAAGATAAAATATATCTGGGGAATTTCAAATAAGTTATTAATATCTGCAGGAAATGAATAAACTTCTTGGAAAATATAAATTAACAATATCATTCAGAAAGAGAGAACAATTAGATAGACAATTTATCATGAAATAAATTGGGAAATTTTCAAAAAACTTCTACCTCAGATAGTTTCACAGGTGCATTTTAGCATACTGTCAAGAAATTTGTAATTCCAATTCTATTTAAATTACCAAGTCCAGAGAGAGTAGAAATGCTTCTAAATTATTTTATAAAGTATTATAGCAATGCTACCCAAACTATACAAGAATGGTACATAGAATATATTGTTATATTCATGAGGAGACTCATGAATATCTATAGCAATATATTAAATAAAATATTGTGACAGGAGACATTTTCAAATATTTGAATTTATTTGATTCAAAAAGTTTTAATTTGATTTCAATTTATTTTTCTTCTCATTCTTCCCATTGCCATAAAGCAGATGCCCAGCCCCTCAGGGGATGTTCGTGGCAATATGGAAAGCCAGAGTCATGTGCAAGACACTTCTTTTCCAGGTCTGGACTCTAAAAGCAGGGGCCTGTTGAGGAGATATGTTGGGGGTCTTGCAGAAGGAGGAAGGGAGGGCCTCTGAGAGAAATTTGTAGATGGGGAGGGCTTTCCCCCAGACTACTATTAAAGGGGTGCTGGGGCTTGGGAAGGGGAAATGGAGCTATATGGGTCCCATGAGCTACAGAGGTCTTCCCCTGCTCCTGGCCTTGGCCAGCACCTGCATAGTGTCGGCTCACAGCATTCTTCTACACATTAAACACAGTAGAGGTGTATCAGAACCACTGCCAGACCTGGAGAGAGGATCTGGGGCAGACCATCGTGTCTAGGTGGGAACAGTGCAGAGTGATAATTGGTGCCTAACCAGCCCTTCCCAAAGCCTTGGTCCTCTGTAAGACTCCAAGCCCTTTAAACTACCTGGGGGTGAGTGGTGGGACTGGGGATGAGGATAGGAAGTAATAATTAAGTAGATTTAAAGAAAATAGGATATTACTCACTTGAGAGTAACACCATTCTATTAGCAATTAAACCCATATTCACAATTAAGTAACAAACCTCAACAAAGTGTACTTTATTTCAATAATGTAACAATTTTCAAATTTTGAAAATTTATTGATATAATTATCTATATAAAGATGAAAAATCATGCATCATTCCCATGAATGACAAAAAGGCATACCCATAACTGCTTAACAAATATGTGTTTGTGTACATATCTGGTACACAGAATGTATATAAGTGTATATATAAAGTATGCATTTTAATTACATATGCTATATGAATTCATTATTCTTTATCTTATTTCTTTTTACCAAACAGTATTCCCAGTGTTTTTTTCCATGATAAATGAAGGTATTTCAAAATGTTCCAGGGAAAAATAGAATTGAATCTTTTCATGAACCTTTTGAGGTATCCTCATATGAACAGTTTCCCAGTCCTTTTTATGGCCACTGTATGGACATATTAGAGTTTGTGTAACCAGCCTCTTGGATGGATATTTGTGGTGTACCTAATTTTTTTTTTTTTGCTAAAAAAAATAATAATAAAAAAAAATAATAATAAAAACAAAATAAAAAACAGAAAAACAAAAAATACTGCAATAAATGATCTCAAACATACACTTTTGCTAACTTCTGACCTTGAAAATTGCTATTTCTACATCAGACGCAATTTTTGTATTATAGAATTTTATTTTATTCAAATAGGTGCAAGTGCATAGGTTTAAGCAACTTAGACTAGATCTATCTGTTTTAAATATGTGCGTATCCATTCTGTTACTACTCTTGTTACCTCTCCATTTTGAGAGAAGGACACAATGTACATAGTTTAGCTTTCTTATTAAAAAACATACGCAAACCATGGGGACAAGGCATGATTTGATATTAATTTTCTCTGTGCAGCTGGCAATCCCTAGACTATTCTACAGCAAGCAAGGAGACTAAGTTAATAAATACCAGCTTTTTTTTTTTTTTTCAGAGAATCGGTAAATTTTGTCACTTCCATTTGAAATAAGCAGACATGGATTTTAGGATCAACAGTTAGGAACAACATTAAAAATGCAACATAGAAAATTCTGACTTTCTAAGATTCCCAATAGAATGAAATAAATGTTTGCTGATTGGCTCTTGGGGTTAATGTTAGATAATTGAACTGCCTGTGCATGAGTATGGAGATTCTCAACAACACCATATGGATGCAGCAAGCTTGGTTTCTTTCCATGTGCAAATTATTTCATATTTTAGAGACTACTGGCTATTAAAAAGACTTTCGAATGTGTTTTCCTGGGTGTCAAGGGACAGAAAACATTTTTGGTAAAACCAGTAGAATTTAATGTTTGAGTCACATAATATCATAATTTTCTTAAGAGCTTAGATTACATGTAATTAATAGTCAAGAAAAAAAAAAAAAGATCATTACCGGCATCTAATGTTAAAACTTCTAATGGATAATGAGGACTTTATGTCTTTGTGTAACTTAATCATTTCTCCAGTGGTTTGTTTTTCCAAAGTATTTGTTCATAATTTTTTCTTGGCTCTTAGTGTTATAAAAGTTAATGAATCCCTGGGTTATCACAAATATGAAATAGATGACACTTTAAAACAACTTTTTAAAGAGTTTGTTCTTAACCCGAACATATTTGTAAATCAAGCAAACACAAGTATATTTTACTTTACTTTACTGCTGATACTGAACCCATTCTGTAGAATTCAGGGTAATCCATTCAGAGATCTGGCAATACACCCTAAATGAAGAAGACCTTATTTGCATAGTACCCAAGTTTTCCACTGGAGAATGTTTTTTGCAAAATGGATATCAGTAGTCAAAAGTCAAATATATTAAATGATTAAAATAATGTGTCTAGCATTATAAGAAGCAAAAGCTCTAATACTCTAACGGTAATTTATACTCTAGTTAGTGATATTAAAGCAAGAATAAGTGAGTTAATAATTTTTTGTTTTTTCAGTAATGACAATGTAGAAATTCTTCACTGTGTGTTTTTATATCTCTAGATAATTCTCCTGAGGTCTACCTTAAAGCCAGTAGACTACTTAGTGGTCCAGCTGGTAACTGCATTTCTGAAGGCCATAGTCTATAATCTGTTCAGCTCATAATGACAGAAGAGATTTAGTAGTGGAATTTCCTCTGGATATTAGTACATATCTGGCACACTATTTTCTCTACTTTTTCTTTTATCCCCTTTGTCTTAAAATTGTTATTTTCCTGGGTCCAGATTAAAATCTCTTGGATGTTCAACATTTCGTTGTGTGTGTCTGCGTGTGTGTGTGTGTTTGGGAGGGGCATATGGTATGTATAAATGATTAATAGCTAGAAATCAAGCTAAAGTTTCCCCCTCTCTGAGTCGAACTTCTTTGAAGCATTTTTTTTCCTAAGAGAAAGAATCATTATGCTGTACTTCATGCTGAACATGACCTTGTGTGTCTGCAAATTGGACTACTGGGAAGTATCAGAATCAAGAAAATATGGGCAGAGTTTTACCTTATGTGTACTTAACAACTTTCACATGAAGAGAGAACCTCATGTTAGACAAAGTATGATTAAAGGCAAGATCTGAGGAGGGAGGATTTAAGCTAATGCCCTCCAGAATGTGGCACAGGAGAGACTTATTTGTTGGGTTTGAGGGTTGCCTTTTTTCTTAAATTCTTTTTGGTTTAACATGTAGTTTCCTTTCTTTTTATTTCTTCAAATTGTGACATATTCAGTAAATTTCATACTGTGGAAGATACACTCATCTGTGTATGGTGGTGTAATGAAAAGAAACCTGAACTGAAAGCCTGTTTTCAGGATCAATCTAGAGGACTTTTTACTTTCTTAGATTGGGTAAAATAGTGCACAGAAATAATTCTTATACAGGAGAAAATGGAAAGCCTATTAATAGTAAGCTAAGAAATACATTAAGTGACACATGAACATGAACTTAGTCTGGTAGAAATGTGGAGAACAGGAGCTTAAGTGTCCTCACACCTGGAAATTTTCCAGAAGACCGTGTACAGGAAGGAGAGAAGCAGCAGAACAGCTCTGTGCTTGCCCCCTCAGGTCGGACTCCACAGTAAAGTGGGCTTCAAAGCCCTGCCTCGTCTTCCTTCCTGGCCCAGGCATGGGTCAATTCCTGAAATATCCTAGTATTTCACCTTTTGTCTTCTGCAGAATATAAATGGCTTTGTCTGCTTGTCTAAAAAAAAATCAAACTCAAGCCTGGAGTGTTTGCATTAAAAACAAACAAGCAGGTGGTTGTATCAGAAGAATGATTTCTGTCACACATAATAGAAAACTAACTAGGTTAATAAACAAAAAGGTTTATTGGCTTATGTTACTGAAAAAGTCCAGAGGTAGGACAGGCTGCAGGTGAAGCGTGGTCTGGGCTCTTGCTGTGCTTCTCCATGATTCACTCAGTTTTGTCTTCATACCACTCAGCTTTATTCATGGATTGCCTTTCTCCTCACACCATCTGTCGTGGTCTCGAGATGGCCTCAACTTATGTCCTCACGGTACATTTTTCTAGAGCAGAAGAGAATGTCGTCAGGGTTACTGTGTCCACAGGTCGTGGGGGCACAATTCACATGGAATATAATGTGAATTATGGCCCTGAGTGTTGATAAGGGGCAGCACTGGCATCTGTGTCCCAGAGTTCCCAGCAGAAATATCTTGACTGTTCCTGAGTTTGGGCTAGTGCAGGCCTCATGTCTACCCATGCGCCAGTCACTGTGTCATGGGAATAGAGTGCCTTGATTGGTCTAGTCTAGGGCCGTGGGAGCCACCCCTGTCGAGAAATAGAGTAGATTCATTGGAACCACATGGGTATCCAAAAGACACTGGGGATTATTTTTAAGGTGCAAGTGAAGAATGGTAGCTGCAGAGAAAACCAACAGTATACTGCTTTTGATGTTCTGGATGAAAATCGTCCTTTCTGCCATGTGATAGCCACCTTGAGCACTCAACCTCTCTGATACTTTCCAAGGTCCCTACCTCCCCTTTTATACTCTTCCAACTCTTCCAACTCTTACATTTAATTTTTACCTTCATCATTCTACTAAAACAGCTCTTGCCTTGGCAAATCCAATGGAGGCCTCTAAGTCCTCATATACTTGGTCTCTGTAGTATTTGATAATTTGGTTACTACTTCTCCTCCCTTGACTTTCTTGATGTCGTTACTGTCATCACATACACTAATCTAATGACTCCCAATAAAGTTGCCCATATTGCTTAAATCCATAAAATGAACTCTAATTAGAGTTTACAACTTGATTTATATTTTTGACCATTCCCTTCAGTGTTTAAATGAAAAATGTTCTTCCCTCCATAAAAAGCAATTATTAAAGAATATAGCTATGTATCATATATTTTGTTTTATAATATCATTATGAGTAATTTGAAAAGTTTGGAAAAGAAAAAAGAAGAAAAATATAGTCTTATCTCTCAGATATAAATGTTATTACTATAGCAGTCTATTTGATATATCTTTTGAAATATGTGTGATTAAATGATTTATATGAATTTTTAATGCTATTTCAAATTTTTTGTATATACCATGATCACTGTAGAAAAAGTGAAAAATATAGAAATAAGTCTTAAGAAATAGATAATCTCCAGAGATAGCCACTATCAGTATTTTTGCATTTCTTTACTGCCATGAGGACATAAAGTGGTGCTTGGAAGCAGTTAACATCTGCAGCAGGAGTTCCGTTCATCTTTTACAACAGAAAACATCCCAACAATTTTGTCTGGTCAATATGGTTCTTAATGTTTCAGAAAATCATTACTTACATTCCTCTGCAATGGAAATAATCACTACATTGTACTATGCAGCTCTTTAGTAGAAAAATTTTATTTATTCTCTCAGTACAGTGCCTAATTGTTTAAATATTTTCTTCATTGTTAGCAAGGTGGCAATAGAATAGGACCAGTTAGTGTTTTATGGGCTATCAGAGATGGCAGGAAATTTCATGCAAACTGTGGGATAAAAGGTGGGCACAAGATAAATCTCCTGATGCTGGGGAAGGACAGGAAGCATCAGATAGAAGCCAAAGGAAACGGTGGAGTCAGGCTTCCCTCTAAGGCTGCAGAATCCACCTGACCATGCATCTTCCAACTTTATGAGCTGAGTAAGAAGAACACAGAAATCCTCCTAAACAGTCATATCTCTTATTTTGATTAGTTTATATTTGCTGGAAGAAGTCTACAAGTAGGGTTTTACAAGAAAGAACTTTGAGTAGTGTGTTTTCTAAGCTCTTGTACATGTAAGAGTATATTTTGTTCCCTTCACAAACTGGCTATGTATCAAAGTTTTGGTGCACAACTTTCTTTTCACATTTTTTTTTTTGGCATTTAGTGTTTTATTCAGTAAGTCTAGTGGCAACCTGAGTTTTATTCTTTTGAAACAAAAAATTCTCCCTGTACTTGAAGACATTTTAGTTTTTCCTTGCCATTCAATTATTTTGCCAAATGACTTTAGCTGTATCATTTTATCTTTTTGTATTTTTGCCAGAATGTAGTAAAGATCTCAATATGAGAATTTAGATATTTTATTTTCACGTCAAAAGTTTGCAATGATGTCTAATTATTGTGTTGGATCCAGTTATGCTGCTATCTTTCTTTAGGATGCGAAGATTTTTACTTAATTACTTTATTTGTTGGCTGGCTGGTATGGGGATCCAAACACGTGACCTTGGTATTACCAGCACTATGCTCTCCCAAGTGAGCTAATTGGCCAGCCACTTTTTAAAAAAATTCTTACCTTAAATCCTCATTTTCTTTTCCCTGGATATGCCATTTTCTTTTATCATTATTTCTTTGTTTTTTAAAAAACCAAAACTCTGGTAGAGCATTTCAAATTTGTCCTTTTCAACACTGATTCAGTTTTTTATAATTTCAGTAATGTTATCATCTTTTATGAGGATATAATTATGTTATTGAATTTTAATTTTTTTCAATCCTTTTTTATTTCACATATACTTTATCTTATTTCGTTGTTTTTTAATCTCAACTCCTAATTTATTCTCTCTTCCTGTCTGATAGAGACAATGTCTTCTTATATTCTACTAAGGATTTCTGGCCTCCTGCAGTATGGTTTTTCTGCGTCTGCATTAAAAAGATCTTCCCTTACAAGGCTCTATACTTTTTCTTCTTTCTATTTACTCAAAAGACAAGTCAATCCACTCTTAGTGTTTCACAAAAGAAGGAGTGTGGGTTGTCCTCGGTCCTATTCCCTGTCCAGTGATTCTCGCAGAATTTCCTCCAATATGCTGAAGGCAAGTTAATATGCTCAGCTAGCCCATTTCCCAGTGTTTTGAAGGCCTTTGTTTACTCTAAATGGTTTTGCTGAAATAGATTCTTCATTTAACAGCTAAGCTCAAATACTCTGAAAGTAAGTACGACATGGGGGAGCAATACCATTCCCAGCATACACTGCAAGTAAGATTTTTCTTGACTCCTGGAAAACTATGCACCACTCACTCTGTTCTCTCCTAAAGATACACATGCACACACAAGCACACTTGCACACACGAAGCTCTGTGGTTTCCTAAAAGTTGCTTTCTTTATTAGATTGTGGAAAAGTGAGGAATTGATGGAGGTGTTAAGAGACCTGCAGTTTTTTTGCCTTTCAAAAGCAGCAGTCAAGAGCTGGCTCTCCAATCTTCTCATTTGAATTGGAGGGAAGGATGACACTGACTTTTGGCAAGCAGACAAAGGGTGGTTTAGTGCTGGTGGTCTACTCTGTGTGTTCAGCCTGGTGTAAGTAGACAGACTTCCCAGATTTTGAAATTAGGATGACCACTGGGCCTACTTTAAGGTACTAAGAGATTTTGTCTATTTCTATGTCTTCATGGGGATTTGATAAGAAGTTATAAGGGGTCTCTTTCCCAGGAAGACAACTAGCTAGCCACTTTGGCTTCGTGGGTGACACAATCCACTTCTGTTTTTGTTGCTACCACCAGTACCTTTTCACTCTCTGATAGCATATCTCTAACGTTAACTTCTAGGCACCAGTGAGATACCTAGAGGCAGATATATAATTGCTATGGGACATCTGTACCTAAATGTCCCATAGGTACCTCAGATACAACTGTCAATTTTATACTTTTGCCCCAGCTTGTCCTTTCTCCTGTACTTCTGTCTTGGTGTGTGACAACAACATGTATCCCACCACTTAAGCCAGAAACACGAGAGTCCACCAAGAACTTTCTTTAACCTCTCAAATCTAATCAATAATAATGTGGATTGATTATCTGGCACTTACTATGTGCTGTTAAATGTATAAACAGTGATCTTAAGCACTTTGCCTGTGTAACCCACGTACTCTCTATGACCACAGTGTAGAGTAGGCATTCCTTTGTCAAGGCGGGGATGAGGGTGAGTCAAGTGAGACACATGGGGACAAAACTCAAGCAGGCGCTCATCACAGGCTATGCAAAAGCATGCTTCACTTGCTCTACCCTAGTCCAGCCCTGCTCTTCGTTATGCCCATTTTGTGGAAGAGGAAACTGAGGAACAGACAAGTAAAATAATTTTTCCAAGCGCATATAGCTGGTATGTGACAGAGTTGGGATTTGGAGTCAGTTCATCTGACTCCAGGGTCTGCAGGCTTAACTCCTGTACCACATGCCCCTCACCAATCACCTGCCCCTCATATCCTTTAGTTAACTCTTAAATCTGCTCTTTCCATTTCCACTATTCAAACCCTCTTTATCTCTTATCTGGGCTATTGTGATTATTAAAGGATATTCCTGCATTCAACATAGCTTCTATCTGTTCTGTGACCCTTAGTACTACTGGAGTTATTCCTGTATAACTTGAATAACTGAGAGAGAGCTGATTTCAATTCTCCCTACTCTTCCTGCATGATTTGACCAAGTTTAGCTCTCTTTACTCCAGGCATTCAAAAATGGAAAATAGGCCTATTTGTTAGATTTAGCAAACCATAAATGGGAAGATGTAGAATTTACATTAATCATCATTTCACTCTATCAGTCCTGTTCTTGTAGCTGTGATTCCGGGTTAAGAGTCTTCTGGAGTGTATGCATTCTTCCCTACAAAATTGTTCATAGCAAGGATGGGCTTTAAGTGTCCTCTAGCCCATAGCTTCGCTGTGCAGGTTCCCATATTTCCTGGCCAGGGAAAGCAAGGGGAGTGGGGTTGGGTATTGGGCCATCACCCCAGCAGGTTGGCAAAACCAACCTTCACAGGAGTCCCATTCTCTGATTGGGACCCAGTTCTTGCACAAAAAATCTATTTCTCACAGTTCTAAAGGCTGAGAAGTGCAAGATCAAGGTGCTGGCATCTTGCAAGGGCCTTCTTGCTGCATCCTCTATTGGGGAGGAATACCGCGTCCTCATGTGGCAGAAGGCAAGAGAGGCAACAGGGGGTCAGACTTGTCCTTTTGTAACACTATTAATCCCACCCATGAGGGCAGAGCCCTCATGGCCTAATCACCACTCAAATGGCCTGCCTCTTAATACTGTTACAATGGCAATTAAATTTCAACCTGAGTCTTGAAGGGACCAAAAATTCAAGCCATGGTAGTATCTGATAAAACAGTGAGAATAGTGACTTATAGTTGTGACCCAACCTGATTTCCCTGAATTATTCTTTAATGGCCTTCTCCACCTGTCCTTGAACATGCTATGATTTCTTTTAGAATTTTTTGAACCAAAACTATCCTCAGAATTATCTAATGTGCCTCCTTCATGGAAGTTGACTTGGCCAAGATCACATAGTTAATTAGTGACAAATCCCAGATTAAGTCCAGGTTTTCAGCCCTAGAAGATTGTTCTCTCCTCTGTGCTTTTAAAGCTTGGTTGGATAAGGAAGAGAAAGTGGAAAGCATTCTTGCTTTATTTCCTTTTCTACATTTCTCCTCATGCCAGCAATCTGTTTTGGCCTAAGTTTGTGGTATGTAGATGTCGGCCTCTCTTTCTGGGAGGTAGCCAGGCAGATCTCCTCAGCTCTCCTCTCCCTTTACCCCTAATCTTCCCCTCAGGCTACCTTTCTGTTGCTATGTCGCAAATTCATGTCTCTGATTGCTCATAAGAAAACATTATGCACACTATCATCTTTGTTAATCTCTGAGGTTTTTAATAATACTAATACAGAAATGCAGAAATCATGTGCTCGTCATATGGATGGCATGTGTACTTTCATTGTCCATCATTAAAAATAAAAAGTTATTCAAGTTTTATTTGTGTGTGTCTGTAGTAAATAAAACAACTTGACCCTTGGAGAAAGTACAAATGTAGATTCATCTAAGAGTCAATATTGCGGATATGCATCCTTTCCTATTGAGATAAAGCAGTAAAAGCATCTAACAAGGACCGTATGTATGGTCCAGGACGCACAGACATGTAAGTGCATATGTGGCCTCGGCAAGAGGTACTGTAGGGAAAGGTCATAAGAAAGCAGCTTCACAGACATCAAGGAAATCGCGACTATTTACCGACAGCCAGACATTTCAAATAATAGCATGGATCCCAGAACCACTTCAAAGGGAACTGGCCAGGAAATAGACAAGTAATGAATTTGAATACTTCTGAGATTCCGGAAATTCAAAAGCACAGCCTTCAGATATTTGCATTAACGTAGATCATAGGCAATTATTTCATTTCTGAAAATTGCTCAAAGCCTTTTGTAGAATCAGAAGACTAAGACCATTTTCTACTTTTGAATGATGCCTGTATATCATTTCTATACTGTATGAAACTCTGGGCAAATTTAATGAAATCCTGAAATCATGAAAAATGTATATTGTGCCCAAAACATAAGGTTATTTTTGAAAAGTAGCACTTCACAAATTACTTTCTCTACAAGGTAAATGAAAAATGATCATTGAGGTGTTTCTTAAACTGACTGTAGCATTTAAACTTTCAGAGGTACTTCTGATGTTTTTTTGGTTTGTTAAGCTCTCCTTCAGGAGAAATATACGTGCAGGGAGTAATCATTAATTTCAATGACTTTATTGATTTTTCAATAATTGTGATTAAATATTAAATAAAGTTAAAAGTGTTACATTGAGTGCACAGCAAATGGAAGATCGCCCTTTTGCAATTTTTGATTTTTAGGGATCTTAGGATCATATATTCGTCATAAGTAAATCAAACGATTAAGACCTTTAAATTATAACTATTCAAAATAGTAAAAACAAAATAATTAGACTGTGGTTATTTCATTTCTTAGTCTTGACATTTACAAAAATCATTCCCAGACCTACTTATTTTTAAATGAACAAAAAATTTTTCTACCTCAAATCCATAAAAATGGGCATCAGTCTTTCAAAAAACAAATCACTCACTGGTACCGTTCATAACCCAGTATTTGGGAGTGGACTTCTGGTATAAAATGACATGAAATCTAGCTATGACCACTTTACAATTGTGCAAAATTGAATTTGCTTTTCTTTAGGCACATCATTGCCCAGAAAACCTCCCACAGGGAGGCAGTGTGGTCTAGAGGATAAAGTGTCCACCGTCATTTTCTTCTGGTCTTGCCACTGTCTTCTGTATGTTGCCTACACAATTTTTATCTTTAAAAGTCTCTGTTAGTCGTTCTAGTCACAAAGACACCTTTTTATTATATGTAAAACTCATCTATTTTGTTTAACCAAGTTTGTTTTTTAATTAAAAATATGTTTGTACGGGAGATAAGAGGAAAATTCCTTATCCACGTATTAATGAATGGCTGGCAAAGCTTCAATTAGGAACCTGCAGTACTTGCAGAGCAGTTGACACTTAGCTCCATGCACCTTGCTGCCTCTCAAACGTACCATGGCTCCCTCCATCGTGGGCTTGTTGGAGATGGGTAAATGAACTTTGGGCACCTTTGTCTGTTCAAATAAATTCTTCTGAGAGCCCCTTATGTTGCAGGCCCTGTGCTATATGCTGGGGAAAAAGAGGTGAAAAACACAGTCTCTGATTCAAGGAGCTCACAATCTAAAAGGGCAAAAAAGACAACTCTGAGGAAGAGGATGCAGCATAAGTGTTACTGTAGAACTATGCTGCCACAGAGAAGGGGCATTGAAAGGGCGAAGGGGATGAGAGTTTTCTGGAGCCATCGAAAAAGCACACAATGAAAGCACCATGGTCTGAGTGTTGCACACTTGGGAAAACATGTACAGGTTAGTATTGGTGCTGTGTAGGGGAACTGACTGGGAGTAAATGAGTTTAGGTCTTTTGTGAGGATAATCGATAGCCATTGTAGATGCCTAGTAGGCATTAGACATGGTCTGCAACTAACCAACATTGAGATGGTCGTTTCAGCTATGAAAATGAATGTGCCCAGAGAAATGTGCATAGAATAAAAAGAGAGGGAGCAAAGAAACTCAGCTCTGGAGCTAATCAATATTAAAAAGACAGAGGCTGTAGAATTATTAAAATATGTTGTTTTCGATGTTACATTTCAAACTTATTTCATGTGGATAGAAGATGGATGTTTACAATTTGGATTGAGAAACATTACAACAGCTCTGTGAAAAGCAGTGAAAACAACTGGTTTTCACTCAGTGGGGTCCAATAGTGACATAATTTTGAGATAAATTGTTTTTATAGTAATAAAAAGAGAAGGGCAATGAAATTGCTGATTGTTATTTGTTCTAAAATTGTACCTACTGGTAAATTCAAATTCTGAATTGAGTGTTGTTATGACCTTTATGGCAGAGAATATATTCACTTGATGTATCTTGAATACCTGGATGGAATTTCTACTGTATCTAGAGAGATTAGGTATTATTTTTGTAATTGTTCCTTTGGTGTTGTTATCCTTTTTTTTTTGTTTGTTAGTTCTCTCTATGTAGAGTACTAAATTGAACAAACATTGTATTAGTCTGTTCCTGTTGCTTATAACAAAATACACAGGACTGGCTAATTTATAAAGAAAATGAAATTTATTGCTTACAGTTTCTGAGGCTGGGAAGTCCAAAGTCCGGGGAACACATCTGGTGAGAGCCTTTGTGGGGATGACAGTGACAGCAGAATATCACATTGTGAAAATGGTGGGGCAGAGAGAGCAGAGAGAGACTAACCTCCTCATTCACTCTCCTTTTTAGAGAAAACCCTCCAAATCACACCCATGACCACCATTTTTAATCCATTAACTACAGCCTGGTCCTACAATCTAATCACCTCTTCAAGGCCCCACCTTTCAATTTTCATAATAGGATTTTCCATCCTCAACGGTTATAGTGTGGATTAAGTTTTAGGGGGCATTCAACCCAAGGCAGTCATTAAGACCTTTTTTTTCGACTCTGGTAGTCTTTATTTTCAAGCTAAGAAGTTCATCTCCAGCCAACTGTCTCTCTGAGGGGCTTCCTTTTCTTTTCCTCAAATAAAAAACTATGGTCCCAATATAAACAAATACAAGGAAAGATGCTACATATGCCTGTTGGTTTGTTTAAGGTGTTAACAATGGTGGCAATGGGACTCTGTGGGGCTGGAGATTAGACAGACTGATGGGCCTCCGTAAGAAGAGTGGGAGACAGAAGAAGCCTGGAAGAGGCAGGTGGGTGATGAGAAAGAAAACTTGACTAACGCGGGTTAAATTGGAAATGGGATTTATTTAGTGTATAGAAAAAAAATGATTATCAGTGTTGAAAAATGTAAAGGGAAGAGAAATGTATTTTTAAATTTATTTCCTCTTTATTTTTATCCTTGAGGTCCACTCTAGGGGTTCCATCATTCAGAGTCTGCAATGTGTATACTTGGGTTCACATATGCCCTTCTGAGCTGTCCAGGATTGAATTGCTGGGAATCCCTGGATGAGTCCTGATCATGTGAAGATATCTCTCTGGCTTTCTTCTTCCTCTCCCTCTTTTGCATATGGAAAAAAAAATTTACTGTAGCTCATCCTCTTCACCTTTACTTTTATCCCAAACCCTTACGTGCCTGAGTAGGCATCTAGGTTTATTGACTCAGCTAATCTAATAAAATCCATGCTAATATGTTCATGGCTAGGAAACAAAACCCCAAAGTTCTCTAGGAATATCAAGAGAACAAGTTACTAGAGTTAGTAGCTTTTTAGATACAATGGCTTTTCTGACTGTCTTTTTCAATAGGATGACTTTATAGGTAGATATGTCAGGGAAAGGTTGTAAAACCATGGCAGCAGGATTATGTAGACAGCTGGCTCATTAATTTGTTTAAGCAAAAACTTAGATCTTTCTCAAGTCATCCTTGTCTTTAGAAAATTAAATCAGAACTTCAAAAACCATGCCTGCCATGGGTCAAAACACAGGAAATTAAATTTGACCTATAAATGTATGTTGAAGAAATAAAGCTTATGGAATGAAATGAGTAAGACCCACTGTAATACGCTCACTCATGTGGCTCTAGCCACATGAGCTCCCTTCTCTCCCTTGTACTTGTGCAACAAACATGCTCCTTTCCTCAAAGCTTCCTACTTGCTGTTCCGTCAGCCGGAATGCTTCCATGTGGATACCTATATGGTTCACTCCCCCACTTCCATCGCTTCTCAGTGCTGACTACCCTATCTAAAATAGTATCCCTCCCACTACTCCTTATCCCCAAGGCCATTTCTCTTCATAGAAGTTATATATTATTGATTACTTTATATCTATTTATTGCTATTGTCTATCTCTTACAGACTCCTTGAGGTCAGAGATTTGCTTAGTGCTGTATCTCCAGAGCTTAGTTCAATGTTTTCTGTATAGTAGTACTCAAACACATTTTGAATAAAGGAATATGGAGTTGAGCATAGAACTCAGATCTTTGGAATCCTCCTTCAGTATTCTTTTCACTGTCCCCAGAGATTTGCATATGGTTTAGTGCTCCTCTCATGAAGTCATGGTGTCCTCTTTCCTTGCCCTCCATATAGATACTTCATACCTACCCCAGTGCAAATGCACTTACTAAATTACTTCCTGGGGAAATTTTCTCAGCTGGTGCTTTGCATTCTTCAGGGCATATTAGTGCCAACTGGGAATCTTTCATAGTGCAGGTTCTCAGGCCTCGAGCCCATGCTCTTGATTCAGCAGGCTTGAGGTGGAGTCTGAGAAGCTGCATTTTGACAACACTATAGGAGATTCTGAAACTAGTGGTTATATGACCAAATTTTAAGATACATCTGTGTAAGCAGATTCCTTCAGGCTCTATTAAAGCCCCCTCTTTTAGGTTTTTACCATCGGCCAACATTTAGACTTCAGGCAGTGTGCAAGTTCTGCATGAGTTCTGCCGTGGAGTCCATGGAGCTTCACTGCTGGTCTGGGGCACAGGCAGGTGAGACAGAAAAGGGTGAAGGGAGGAGAGGAGGGTGGAGAATAACTGAATGGCGTGGAAAGTAGTATGATGGCGTGTGTGTCAGTGTGTCTGAATGCAATATCGGGCGTCAAAGCTGGGGGTGGGGGTTGTTCCCAGGCTGTTAGGAAAAAGTCCCCTCAAACCTAGAGCTGTTTCTATGCTTAGCTCTACCTAATGAAGAATAGAGACTTTTCATAAATCTGTAATCATTTTGGGTTATATTTTTAAGATAGTGATGTCATTTCAATGGCTAACTGTAAGAGAGGACGACTATGAGGAGAGCAATAAGAGAGGCAGTGGGTTAAAAACTTCCAAATCCGTGACCGTTCATTCAGGAATGCAGGTGAATAGCTGACTTCAAAGAAAGGAGCGTGTTATACTACCAAGGTCAAGGGTTCAGATCCCCATACTGACCACCCACCAAAACAAACAAAAAAGCAAAGAAAGGAGGGCATTGGGTCCTGCCTCTTAGGGTTATTTTGTAGATCAAGTGAGATCCTGTGTGTAAAATACTTAGCAAAGTGCCTGGAAACTAATAACCACAATAAATGATAGGTATTATTGTTATTAATACATGTGGTATGGTTAAGCAGGGAATCTCTGCACTTCATATTCCACTTCATGAATTTCCCAAATTTGTTCAGTCTGCAGTGAAGAAACAAAGTTTATACAACATATGACGTGTGTAGAGCGCTTCAAATAAAGAGAGGAAATAAACACCTAAATGATAATGTACTCATTTTTGTCATCATTGTCATTTCAGAGTTCATCCTGCATTTCTAACCATTTTCCTAAAGACTTAAACTCAGTAATGTCCAAAATATATTTGGCCAAATGCCTCATTTTTGAAGCTGTGTGTTTAGAAGAAAACTTATTCCACATGTTATTAATAATTTTACACGTAATTAAGGACTTCCAACCAGTTAAAAGCATTTCCCAGATTTATTTTCCTTGAGAAATTGAAGTTGCCTTTTGTTTAGTTTTGAACTGAAATACTAACCATGTCAGATTTATTCAGGCAGAAACACCGTGTTTTTGTTTTTGTTTCTTTACTCATGTGTTTCCAGTAATTAGCATAGGGCCTGGCAAATAGTCGGTGCTCAATATTTATTGGATGAATAAACCATTAGGTGACTCAAATTTTTTGTAATCATAGTAAGTATTTGCACTCAGAAGTCCTGACTTTTTAAGGAGTTTTTCCCTCCTTGATGTATGTAATTGGAATGTATGTAATTATAGTTGGCTTATTAGTTTCCTAGGGATACTGTAACAAATTATTGCAAACTGGATGGCTTATAGCAACAGAAATTTATTCTCTCACAGTTTTGGGGCCAGAAATCCAAAATCAAGGTGTTGACAGGGCTGTGCTCCCTCTGAAGGCTCTAGGGTTACTTGGCTTGTGGCTGTGTAACACCAATCTCTGGTCATTTCCTCTCTGTGTCTTCTTTTCTATCACTTGTAAAAACATTTTCCACTGGATTTAGGCCACCCTTAATATTCTCATGTGAGATTCTTGAAATCTATAACTTAATTACATCTGCAAAGATCCTTTTCCAAATGTGGTCAAATTCCCAGACTCTGGGATGTGGACATATCTTATGGAGGGCTACCATTCAACCACTCCAATGGGTTAAGGAAGATTTTCAATATTTATTGTGGGGTTCTCTTTCTCCTGATCAATTTCCTCACTATGTCTCAGTACACAGATTTTTCTGAAGTTTCTGTAGCTGAGAATGTTGAGGATGTGGTTTGCATCTAGGTCTAACTTAGAATAGAAGATGGTGAAAAAAACAAATGAACAGTTCACCTGCAGATGGGAGAAATATGGTGAATGTTGAAAACCGGTGGGCGGAGAGAGAAAGTTAAGTGCTCAAGAAATAATATTGCGCCCAACCTGATGATGTCTGTGTGATATGTTAGGGATGGGTATTGGCTACATAGTTATTTGAGTGATGACAAATGCAGAAGAATGATTATGATGGTATAATGGGGGCATTTTGCAATAATTTCAGTGTTTCACCCTTTGAGAGGGAAAGGTTCTTTGTGTAGAGAATTGGTAATTCGTAAAGTCAAGGCTGGAGACTCCTGGGATCAACAGTTTGAAATGAAAGCACCATGAAGAATACTGATCAGGAATGAGACCTGAGGTAGATTGTGGCTTCTACATTGAAACCATCTGCCTTAGATTTGGCAGTAGTAAAATGCAAGGTCTTGGAATGTATAAATATCAAAAGAAATAGTACATCAGTGGTAAGTTATTCCAGCATTAAATAAGGAGCCAGTGAGAACACACTCAGAATTATTGTAATTCTGGTCAGCATTTTATTGAGAGGAAATTGAAAATGTTCAACAGGCGGCAACTGCAGTGACTTTTTTTTTTTTTTTTTGGCTAAGTGAGGATAAAAATTTTGCTAAAAAAATGAGCCGGTATTGCTTAAAAAAAATGATTCTTGGAGAAAAGGGAAAAATCATGGAGTAAAAAATATCCTGAAAGGGGAAGAACACACTGAATAGGTTGGAAATAGAACTTTAGCACTTTGAAATATGTAAGACCTTGAAAAATGAAACACTAAGCGTGCTGGTGAGGAAGCCAGGAGTAATTCGAATAGAGTTCCTTTTGTTCTAAGGCTTAATCATTGAAGTGAGATTTTAATGGATGTCCTTTTATGAAAAATTAAATAACAAAAATTTGTTTGTAACATTCAGTGGCAGGCAAGTCACACAAAAATGTACTTGTAAAAATAGAAAGCACCTGCAACTTTGAGAACTAAGAAAAACTGAATTTACATTTGGGATCTCGAGGGAAAATTGTAAAATCTATCTTTTCCTGTCATTGGAATTTTCTTTCGGTGAATTTATTATGACACTCAGGCAGTTTAAGTTAAATAGTAAGAACACTTGAAGATATTGGGGATTTAGCTAGAAATGAAGGTGCATACTTGCCATATAAATATGAATATCCTTGTTTATATGCAAATAAAATAGCTTGTTCCTATTTAAAATTATGTCCTTCCAAAATGGCTCAGATAAAGATATCCTTACGACTTCCCTTCCTGCTTGTGCCGTTCAGATCCCCTTGTTTTTCCTTTTGTATCATATCACCAGCTTCCCTTTCCATATTTCCCCACCTCTGGCTGGACACAGGAGTATCTAGCCTTTTCTCCATTCTGAAAGCATCTACATTATCAGTATAATTGTCCCAACAAGTTTTTTTAGGTTTGTGTGGAATTGAATATCTGAGAAGAAATAAATTTTGTATACATTGTATACAATTCAGGAAACTCATCTTTGATTGCTAAAACATATAATCATTGCATTAATAACATGATTTTTTTTTCAGTTTTAATTAATAGTGTGAGAGTGAGTTTCAGATTATGTCCCCATGGAGGGCAAATCCACCCATTCCTTTAATGTCCTTTTTTCTCTCAAATTTCCTACCACCTACTTTCCAATATAATTTATGACCTTTAACATTTATTTACCAATTTTCAAACTCCCAAAGCAGTGATCCACTGAGAGGGTTACACAGAGCTCTGGGAGAGTGCGTAATAATTAGTTGGGAAATAGGAAAAAAGGAATAGAACTTATATTTATTTTTATATAGAAAATCAAGAAAGAAATGAAGTTTTCCTAATATACTATTTAATATATAGATTGGTAACACATGTATATACTTTATAAGTAAATATACATATAATGTGTGTGTATTTTAGAAAATTCCATGTCTTAAAATATATATCCTCTTTATTTATGGTTTTTGCATCAAACTTTTGACTTCAAAGTAACTTTTTAAAAGTAAGCAATTTATTCAACAATACCTCAGAACTTTAAACTTGTTTTTCTCACATTTATTTTTCTCCCTGAAAGTTTTCCTGTTTGACATATACAAAATAAAGTAAGCACACTACATTTCTCGGCCTCTGAAGCTGTCCGAATTTCTTCTTTCTGCATACTGGGCAGTGAGCAGGAGTGCGTGGAGGTCTTAGAAATACCCCTGCAATACTGCTGGATACTAACATGCTGAAACAATGATTGGTTTTTATTTCTACATCTGTTTTGAAGATTTGGTGCATTATATTCCTTTCTCTTCATGTTTTTTTTTTTTCTTTTTGCCTAATTACTGCATTAAAATGCACTTTCATTTGAAATTTCCTTTTTGAGTATAGTGGGTTAGCCTAGCTAAAATGCAGTAACTTGCCAAATTGCAGTTTTAGCAGGAGTTTCCAATTTTGTGGAGTTTTTTGTGGGGATTTCTAGTGTTAAGAAAAGCTACGTAAAGATTAGCTTCAAGATAGATAAGTTTTCTTCTTTCATAATCTCACTGGTATTTCTGTTATCGTGGTTTGTCTTTCTGCAGCAGTTTGTCAATCTCTGTTATAACACAAATTTTAGATTTTAACCCTGTTAAAATAAGACACTTATTAGTTATCAAAAAGATAACAGTGGTGATATGGTCATAGTATTAGAATTTTTTCTTACTGTTTTTTCTGCCCTTATAACTTTCTTAGTCTTTCTTAGGAAAAAAACACTTCTCTAAAATGTTTGAATCCTTAATTTGTCCTTAGTTCGATTAAAAAAAATTGTTTAGCATATACAACATTCTAGGCACTGTGCTAAAGCACAAAGCATGGAGCAGTCATCAAAACAGACCTACACTTTGCCCTTCAGGAATTTAGTCTATCAGGCAATTCAGACAGTAAAGAAGTCACTGCATTTTTAATGAATGTTGTAAAAAAAGAACTTTAAGGTGCTGAGCGTCTTTAATATTTTAAAAAGGCATTCTATAATGATATTTTCAGTGGACAAGGGCCAAGAAGGTCTCTGAGACCCATTTCTCCTGCTCTGCTTTGGCCATGTGCTGCTGCTTTCCACATTCCCACCAGCTAGAAATTCATGGAGACCTACAGAAGCACGGCTCACTTCCCTACATTCTTTAATCTGATTTGCATCCAGATCCAAAAGTAGAGGTCAATTTTATATGATTTTAAAGCAGTTTTTGTGGATGTAATTAGCTGTTTTCATGAGAGTGTGAAAACTTTGACCACTTTTGTTCACAAAATGTGATTCAAAAGTTTCATTGACCGAGTCTCTTTTTACCGATTGTTTCAGACCAAGTTCGGGGTGAATGGAATGTGATTTGTATGCATATGTTCTAGATATGATCTTGTGTTTTAGCAAATCAATAACAAATTAAAATTTGGTAGTTTCTGGAACTACATAGTGTTTGCAATTATATCTAATATAAATATTTTGCAGATATTATTAAGAAGCATAATGATCTTCCTGTAATCTTTCTGTTTGCACAGGCTGATTAGCATATGTAATCAGTTTGGATGATTTGACAGCTCTCAAAAGAGAATTCCTTCATTTAACTCCAGTGCACACACACACATGTAGGGGAATGTGTGTGTGAAATTAAATGTATTCTTGCAGAATCTCTGTTACATCTGAGAGAGGTATAGTAGTAACATCAGAAGTGGTTGCTTTCTGAATGCAAAGATTATCAATTGGGAATATTTCTCTATCCTTAAGAATGAAAAAGCATAAATTAGAAAATCCTGTTTATAAATTTGTTTTGATTTATCTTTCACATGGAGCTTTCATATTTTCAGTATATATACAAGCCATAGTATGAAATAATACTACTGGTTATAGATAATTATACAAAAAAAAAAAAAAAAAGGAAAAACAGAGTCAAAGAAAAGTGGAGCAAGTGAGCAGCTCATATTCTTTTGTTTGTGCTTAGTTGTTAGGTCCGTATTGCTTTTCACAAGACCTAGGACAATGCCGTAGAAATTTGGTTACAAAAGATTAGAGAATAGTTATTCAAGAAATTTCAATGAGAAAACTTTATAAACTCTTATCTAGATTGTTTTAAATCATTATTTTCCTAGTTATGTTCTGTGGGTTCTGTGTTCAAACAAATTTGGGAAACATTGTATTACATGAAATTAAGTAAGTTTCTTTACTATAGGACTTAGAATTTTCAGAATTTTAATGTGCCCTCTAGCTAACTAAAGGAGAAAAATAGAATGTTGCATTTTTCTAATTTATTTGACCTAAGAACCTTTTTTTGAGGATCTCCAATTCATACTTCATGGAACACAATTAGGATGGTGGCTCTCACTGTGTGCCTTTCCATTTGATATAACAATTTGTATAACTGGGGGTTACATAAAGGTTGGTCATACCTATGAGTGAAGATTCCAGCCAGCATATGAAGAATATTCAAGGAAAAAAATTTTCTTTAAGTGCCTTTAAGGCCAAAAAAATCACCAGATTTGGGAAGCAAATGGGAAAAGTTACTCTTTTGCTACCATTACTGCCAGATGAGGTATTTCATAAGGTCAGCTGAATGCAGACAAAGGAGGTTGCCGTCAGATATGGAAGAGATGGAAGAAGTGAGTGGGAAGCATGGAAAATCTCATAAAGAAGGCTTCATATTGTAGCTTCAAAATATTTTCTACCTACCTTTAATGTCGAGTTGGTAAGTATCGAGGATTAAGTGGCAGTGAGGTGATGGCGGAGCAATGGTGGTAAAGTGCAGTTAGGAGCGTGCGGGCAGCACGGACTGAAGACGGAGCCTTCCCCTCACATCAGAGTAGCCTTTGGGGAAACCCACTGCCCCTGTTGAAAAACGGGAATCCTAGACCTCAGACTCAACCTCATTAATTTCCTGCTTTTTGAGTGATCGTGCCAATGATTGAGCTCTCTGTATGTTCACAGTGACTGGCCCCCAGCGTTCATCTGCTTTTCTGATCTAAGGTAGTCAGAAATAAGAAAGTATTCTGAAGTTCTTTTGTTTTCATTCTTTGCGAATCTAATAACATATGTGGGAAAGGTCTCACAACCACCCACCTTGCAGAAGACTTATTTAGAAAACTTAAACAGAAAAGAATCACAATAATTACATTACTCTCCAAAGGCAAATGTGTGTGTGCTCCACTTACACCAATTTTAACATATGATTCAGTTTCAGAGAATTACGTTTTATGCTTTTAGATTATATTTTATTTATGAATCACATCAAAGTATTTAATAGGAACTTGTGGTTTTAAAAATACGCATCATCAAAAGCAAACATGTGTGCATAAAAAAATCATTTGGCTTCCAATTTGATATAGCCCATGATTCCTCCAGGTGAACAGGAACAAATATTCGAGTGAAATTCAGAAGAGGCCAAAGTCCATGGAAGGATCGCTTTGACTCTCTCAAACACTGCACAGACCTGTCTTCACACTGGAGATCTAAAACAGGGCTTGAAAGCAGAAACACAGGTGTTGACCAGGCCCGTGAACCAAGCCCGCTTTGTTTGTATTACACATCATGACCTTTTCTGAGAGGTCAGATTGCAAATGGGAATTGGGAGCAGCACTTTGGTTCTTAACAAGTGCTGAGCGCTGGGTGATGCCATTTCCTTTTCAGACATGAGCCTGCTGTGTTGCACGAGCACATCTGAGAAGGGGCTTAATGACATTTGAAATCTGCTTTCTTCCATTGGTGTCCTGACATGCATGTTTAAATACAAGCCAGCAAACAAAAACAACCCAAGTAAAGCAGTTAAATGTGCACCTCCTTTTAGGAAATTCCTGTAACAATCACATTTTGGTGATTCCACCTGTTAACTGTTGTCATAATATCAGATTTGCTTAAATATTTGGTTGCTATGTAATCGCCTCTGGTGACTAGTGATTTATGAACATACTTAAATATGTCACATAAAAGTGTTCTGTGATTCTTTTGTAATGTGAGAAATCCTTTTATAGCGAGAATAATTTTACTTTATATTTGCTGATAAGATGGTGGGGACAATTTTTTATGTGAGAGATATTTGTATTTCGAGAACACAGAACGTGAGAACACACCATTCTTTCTCACCTTTGAATCTCTTTTGCATGGATTTGACCCAATAAACTAGGCAAGTTCTTTTCAAAAGGCATTAGTGGTTTTACAAAAATTTGATTTGAGTATCATTACAAAACTGAATTTTAATTTTAACAAAATCACAAAAAAATCAATATACACACTTAACATGTTAAATGTCAAATTTTAGAATAATGGAAGCCACTGACACATTAATGTGTTTTCACTTATTAACTATACGTCTTATTTTGTAAATTTTAATTTTTATAATTATATGTTCAAAAATATTGCTTTTATCTGTTTTCTATATTGGAGTTCCTCATAAGTTTCTTTTGAAAAAGGATTCTGTGGAGAAAAACAAATTAAGAATTATTAATCTAAAGGTTAAAATCAGAGAAAAATATCAAGAATTCTATATGGAGGACAATCTCTCTAGGTTTCAAGACTGGTGCACCCCTGCTTGCCTACCTCTCTCCTACCCAACTGGTCCTAACTTGTTCTGATTGGGAAGAACCAGGAATGAGGGACACTGGCCTTGTTGAGCCCTTTTTGAAGAGTCTATTGCCTTCGGCAAAACATTCAATTCACCTGTTCTCTAGAACACTTGACTGAAAGTTACAGTCTGCAATCATAAAACATTTCTTGAATATAAGACTGATTTCTGAAAAGGGAACACGTTTCTGCTTCTTTAACCTAAACATGGCATTCTGCAAGAATAAAAATAAATTCTTGCCTCACTTTTGGCAGAACAAGCTAACGGAAGGTTTAATAAGGCTTCTGGTATCTAAAATGGAATAACCTCATTTGGCAACTAGGACTTTTCTGTACAATGTCTAAGAACAATTTCTAGGAAAGGCATATTCAGAGAATTGAGTAAGGATTTAACAGTCATCACTCTATTCATCTTGGAGAGACAGTATCACAGCCCGGAACCTTCTTTGCAATTGCCTTGAAATCATAAACATCCAGGTAAGAGGAAGATGAAGAAGGCCCTTTCTGATCTGAGAGCCTAATTTCTTTTTTTGCTTCCCCCTGACATCTGTGTTACAAAGTGAAAGCAGTTGCTTGACAAAAATGTATTCAAGTAAGGACACTAGACTTCTTTCCCTGGAAGAATTACACTAAAGAAGGTAGAAACTTTGGACACAGAACAAGCGACCACCCTGATGTGGCAAAACTGAAGACCAGCAGCAAAAGGTGAGTGCCTGTTAAAAGGTCCTCACCATCTGCTAAGTATGCTAGTCCATCACGGTGACTGAAGAAACCAGGACTGGATTAAAATCTGCTTTGGAGATTTTCTCCTTTCCAATCCTCTTAGTGACTGACATTTATTACTGTCTTACAGTGAAGTATGAATACAGATAAAAACACTCATGGCTGGCTGGTTAGCTCAGTTGGTTAGCACACAGTGTTATAACACCAAGGTCAAGGGCTTGGATCTCCATACCGGCCAGCCACCAAAAAACAAAAAAGCATACACTCACATATCCAGGCCAGAGAGAGTCTTGTAATACAGTTCAGTCCTAGAGACTGAAATCACTGAGACTGAGGAGAGAGAGAGAGAGAGGGAGGGAAGGAGAACATTATCTAGGTTTTTTTGTGCAATGTTAAAGGTGTCCCTAGTCCGCCTCTTGTCATTTTTCTCATTGACAGTCATTCAGCAAAAAGTAGAGGTGAATGGACTTAAAGTTGGCGGATGCTCAGGGTGTGGAAAGCTGTCTCTGGCAGGACAAAGGGCCAACTGCACCCAGCTTTCATTCTTGCTATAAAATGCAGCGACACAATACACACATGGTTTAGTGAACTGAAGAAGCTGTGATATTAATCTCTGAATACTTTTCCAAACATTTCAAGCTCCTTCAGGTAAATTCTGCCTCCCTTTTTTAGTAATCTCAAAGGAACCCAGTGTCAGGATTTTCTTAGATTCTAAATGAAGACTTCAACAGGATTAAGATGGGATCTCACTTACCTGGGTAGAAGTAGCTTCCTTAAACATTCAGTTCCCTTCTTTTGTAACCTAAGCATTGTAAAGAATGGAGCAGGGGACCCTCGCAGTCAGGGTGTTCCTACGTGTACAAGCTGCTAAAGTAATACCATCTTTAATTCAGGAATTTCAGTGTACACTATGAATGTCAGCACATCAATCCTCACGCCATCTTTAAATACATAAACAGAATCATCATTTTTCATGCGTGAATGGTGGTGCTAAAATATAGAGCTTATGTGCTTTGCCTGATATAGCAAAAAATGTTTAAGCTTGAAATTTGGGCCCCAGGGAAAAATTAAAAATTGTCTCTTTAATTCTCAAACATCACCCCATCCTATTCCCCTGAATACAAAAATAAATTAATAAAAAGCCTAGCTCCCAATCTCTTTACAAATGTGACTTCTGGTACTGTTTGGGCAATAGTCTTACTTCTGAGTACCGATGTTCCTATGAGAGGTGGAATAAAGGATCAGACCGTTTTGAACCTGTGGCTATCCCTTGATTATTGAAGATGCAAATATAAATTGATGGAGAAAATATGTCACCTGGGTTGGGAAGTGGCT
Source organism: Cynocephalus volans (assembly GCF_027409185.1). Classification (NCBI taxonomy): domain Eukaryota; kingdom Metazoa; phylum Chordata; class Mammalia; order Dermoptera; family Cynocephalidae; genus Cynocephalus; species Cynocephalus volans. Next base: position 93,820,417 of record NC_084468.1, on the reverse strand, counting down.
AGGAACAAAGAAAGTATGAAAAGAGAAAAGCTCTGTGTGGAAAGTTCATTTTTCTTCTTTCTAAGATGCTTCTAGACAAGAGGAGATGGAAGGAAGGGGTGCAAGGAGAGGGCTCTTGCAGTAGGATGGACTGATGAAAACACTAGGACCAGGAGACTTTCAGTTGCAGTGGAGGTGATGGTAGAGGTGGAGGTGGTGGTGGCAGTAGTGATGGTGGTGGCAGTGGTCAGCGTGGTGGCAATGGAGCAGGAGAAGGACCAGGAGGGTGAGGTAGTGCATGTTAACTGCTTTGCACAAACTGGGCACACAGCCTGCTGGACTGTTTATGCTACGAGGGCGAGCAAAAGCAAATCCAGGCTTAGATTGTAGAGATAAGTTAAGGGTCATGCTTGTGCAAATGGAAGAAAATATTATCCCAAACTTTTGAGAGCCAAAATCTCTTGGTGGAGCCAAGAAGGAGCAATTGATAAAGAATTACTCTGAACCAAGTAAGGAATAAAAATTTGCAAAATACTCCCTCCCCCTTGCTTTTTTCTGTTAGACTCAATATTTTAATTTCTTTATATAACTAACCATGCATTTCAATATATTCTTATTTAGTTGTCATAAAAAATCCTTTGGCATAGGTCTACCATTATTTCTATTTACAGATGAAGAAACGAGATTCAGAAAGGTGGAGGTGACTTACCTAACATCAGTAAGTGGTAGATTCAGACTCAGATTTAGTCCTTCTGGCTGTCTGCCAGAGTCACCATGACTGTCCTATTACCTTTCATCAACCACCACAGAATCCTCTGTTTTCCAAGGGCTAGAACTGTTTTCAGAGCTGCTTTGGATATTGGTGCCATGAACCTTACTCTAAGCTTGAATGACAAAGTACAAGAGATTTGTTAAATTAGCACTGCAGAGTTCTGAATAAAGTCATATTGAAAAGTCAACAAACAATATTCTTGCTCAATAAAAGTGCTTGATGAGTTCTTTTTCGAAACTACATTTTATGGTCATTAAATGTCATTAAGAGAAACTGGACTTGTTGAAATGTAAGCAGGGGGCATAGAGGACTTAATTTCTTATGGAATAATGTTCCCTGCAGATATTGTTTTAGAAAAAAAAGAGCAAGAGACAAATAAAATGGAAAATGGAAAATGAGAACAAAGAGCAGGTTCAATTAAACACATTTTTACTTGTGCAACAGATTCCCTTAAATCAATACAGCTTCAAATTCTACTGTATTTGGCAACATTTGAAACTTTCAAGTTTCTTCCAGTTAGAACATGACTCTAAATTTATGAAGAGGCAGCAGTCCTTTGTTAGTAGACGCTCAGGAAAGCACATTCTCTCCTGCTGATGGGGGTGTTTAATATACACCAGCCTTTTCTCCGCACAACATTCACTTTTTCTCAGAGTGAAGCAGTTTATCACATGGGCCCGAGTCTATTAGAATTTCAGCCTGCCATTCTGGGCACTGTTGAGGTTCTGACCATATGTTCAAAAAGAAAAAAGATCAAAGAGCTAATAAGTAGTGGTCAGCATGCCTCTACTCAGTACAAAAGAAGAAACAAAACCGGGCAGCAGCCTTCATTTTGGCAACAGTGTTAGAAAAGACCCAAATGACTACCACACCAGGAACGACAAGTAATGCTGGGAACTGAGTCTATAAAACATGCAATAGGTCTGTTTCAAAAGAACAACCACCAAAAACCAAATGAGCAAAAAATTACCCTAAATAAAATCAGTGTTCTTAGACACAGTAGATAGGAACATCTTATTTATTTTGCAGTTTTTATACTGAGCTTAAAGAGCTGTTACAGATTGTTTATTTTGAACTCATGTGAGGAATGGAGCAAATCATTTGAGCTTTAAAGTATGGAGAGTCACAGCACTTGGGTCACATTGTTTTAAAGGAACAGACACAGTGTTGACAAACACAGTATTTTATTTTCTGGGTCCTAGTCTGTCAACATCTGCCTGAAGTCACCATCTACAAGAGATGCACAGATTCTCTGTGCTGCTCTGTCATTTCCTCATCATCAGGCCTTGGGGAGGGTGACACCTAGTACCAAAGAATGGACTCGTAAAGTCCATGAGTTTTTTGGTCTCTTTTATTGCATTTCCAAGAGTATAACTGGGAGTGGATTACCAAGGAGTACTCCATTGACATAATATATGACAGACTCAGCAAAAAATTAGTAGTGGAAAGGTTAAATAAAACAGACTATGATTTGGCCAGAATGCTAAGCTGATTTGTATAGCTGATTCAAAGATTCCTCAGCTGCCCAATCTTGGAGAACCAGTGTCAAAAATAAACAGCCAAAAGAGTGATTTTAGGTTACTGGAGAGAAAGAGGGAGGGCAAGAGTGTGCTCATATTTTAGTGCATACGTGGATGCTGGAATCAATTGGCAGGCAGACGAGGTGGTGAGTGCTGGAGTTATCTGCCCACCCACACTGATGTGGGGAGGAAGTCAGGGAGCTATGTGGCTCTGTGAAATTTCTCAAGTGCTCTTGGAGATAATAGGTCTGATGAGAATAGTGACTTGTTGCAGATGTGTGCTTCTGCCCCATGACTGTCCCCAAGAATTTAGCATTACAGAGGAAAGGGCTGTAGCAGACCCGGATACCAGATTGTAGATTGTATTCTTCTGGGAGAGAGCTGCATCCTTTTATTCACTTATACATTCCTTCCACATTTATTGATCACTTAATAAGTGAAGGTGCTAAATATGGTGATGGGAAGATAAAAAAGAGTTAAGACATGTTCCTGTTCCTGCCCTTGATGTGCTCCACTAGAGAGCAGAAGCCTGAGGCCACCTGGTCACTGGGCTGTTTGTTGAGGTACACTTGGAGTTCTTCCTACCAGGTTCAGGCAGCAGCAACTCTTCCTGAGATGCTGCAGTTTTTCTATGCACTTTTACTCCATCATGCAGATTCTGTACATCATGGAAAACTAAAGGTGAAGAAATAAGGCCCTATAAGTGCTAGCTTGGCAAAACCACCAGTTTCCAGGAAAAAAACAAAATTCAGATCCTTAGAAACTTTCCCAGGATTCACATGGAGCAGTCAGGCGAGGGGAAGGACATGCATTAGAAAGGCTTGTGATTTTGAGACCTAAACACAGTTACTTTTTTAAAAAAGAAAGATGGTGATATTGGGAATAACTCTGTTTCCTTCTCCTGGTGGTTCTTGGGTTAAATCATTGAAAGAGATATCATCCGTCTCTAAATTGGAAAGGACACAAAAGTTCGACAAAAAATGGCAAATGGCAGGTTTTGAGAAGCTCTGAATTCACTGAAGTTAATAAAGGGAATGTTTATTACATCTTTTAAAGTTGAAATCTATTTCAGAAAGAGATGCATATCTATTTACACTCGAGATTATCTGGTAATGTTTTCTGAGATAATGGCTAAAGGTTTGGATGAAGTTGGTGGAGTGCTTCACTCTTCTTATTAGTTTATCCTAATTCTAGACTCCATTTCTTCACGCTCCCTAACTGCTTCTCTTTCTCCATCCCCCCGCAATGCTTTCACAAGGATAGCCAAAGTGCATCTGCTCTCCAAAGCCCTTTTATTATATGCACATTGGTTTCTCCCCTCTCTGAGCTTTTGGAATTGGGCTGCCTAATAGGGAAGCCACTGTCGTCATGTGGTTATTGAGCATTTGAAATGTGTGTTGAAATATGCTGCAAGTGTAAATACACATTGGATTTTGAAGACTTACTACAAAAAGAAGAATGTAAAATATCTTATTAATATTTTTTACATTAATTATTGAAGTGATCATATTTTGAATCTATGGGCTTTGTCCAACCTAAATAACAGAGAGGAAGACTGTCTAAAAAGAATTATATTTATTTGGTAGTAGCTTGCAGTGGGAATACATGTGCCATAGTAAACTATGTGTGTATTTAGGAAGGTTGAGGTAAGGGGAGGTTTTTAAAGATAAAATGAGGAGGATTACATAAAAATGGTTTTGAATCAATTTTAGGAGAGTGGTATCAGTCCAAGGTTGGACAGCCAGTTGCTGGACAAATGTCTTTACAGAAATATTTTCTGTTTAAGGTGGTGGTGTCCAGGGTTGTGGTTTTTGCAGTCTTTTGTGATAGTTCCTGTTATTAGGCATATGTGCTTGTGAACCCTCTCTTCATGGCATTTCCTGGCTCCATTTGTTATGGTTTGACACAAGAGACTCCATTTTGAATCCTATGATTTTCATGGCTTAAATAAAATATGTTCTTAAATTAGTTTCACCTGTTTCTTCTTACTTTTTAAAATGGGCTACTAAAAATTTTTAAATTACATATGTGGCTTACTTTATAGTTCTATTGGGTGATGCTGTCCTAGAGCACTTGGCATCTGAAATAAACAATTTACTGTTGATTTATTTTTTGGTCACGAGTCAGGATTCTTGGATTGTAAGGAACAGAAACCCACACCTTTTGTCATGCCAAAATAAAAGATTGTTGTGAAAAATGGAGATACCATAAAAATGAACCTTAGACAGGCCTTAAGGCTACTGAAGCTAAATGGACAAAGGTCAGGGATCCAGGAACTGCACTCTCTCACACTCTCTCTGTCCTTCTTTATGGTTTTTCATCATTGCTTCGCTCTGTGTATCTGCTTTATGGACAAGCTTGTTCATGGATTCTGCTTCTCTGTTAAAGTTTGCGTGGGGCTTTTTGCCTGTGATGATAATAACTTTGTCTCCAACTCTTCGTTACCTCATAGCTCAGCTCCCACAACTAGCTAGTTCAGTGTTATCAGTGCCTCAATTCCAAAATTGCAGGGGAAAGAATTGGATTGACCCAGTTCTGTTCAGATCACTCTGTGACTCTCAGGAGACATGGCCACCTGGCATTTATATTGCATTCAGGAACCATGGATGAGGTTAAACTAGAAGTAGTGAGTGAGGCTGGTAATTGAAATCCTGGCCAATTATATATTTCCTGGCATTGTTTGTTTACTTCTTTGGTTATCCTCCATTGATCCCATGTTAGCAATGTTTTTCTTTCTGCAGGATCATTTTTACCAGCAAATAAGTCTGTTCTAATCTATTCTATACTGTTTAACCCACCAATGTTGTCATTGATTTTTTCATACCACTGAGACTAACTCAGACCGTACCTTGTTTTCAATAACTGTTTTTTGGTTCAATTCAACAAACATGTGTTACATATCTACTGCTCGTACAGCATTGTGGAGGCTGCTGGGGCTATCTGAGAATATGAGGACAAAGCAGATCAAAGCACTTAAAGAACCCATTTAGGAAAGTTCTGAGCTGTACTCTTTACTTGCTGCAGAAATTTCTGTAGACTTTCAGAATAACCCTGTTTTATTTTAGTATCCTTTGAAGGGGTTTGCATGCTATATAATATTAAGAAGAAAAATATAAAAAGAAAAAAAGAAGCTATTGTTTTTCAAGTGTTTATTATCTGCTGAGAACTGCACTAGAGATTTTACATAGATAACATATTAAAACATTTGAGGTATGTTTGCAATGGACTGAAAATTTGTGTCTCCTCAAAATTCATATTTTGAAATCTTAACCCACAGGTGATGGCATTACGAAGTGGGGCTTTTGGGTTATTAGGTCAGGGGGGCAGATCCCTCATGAATGGGATTAGTGCCCTTATTAAAAAGGCCACAGAGAGACCCTTTCTCCTTCCGCCATGTGAACACACAGCAAGAAGGTGCCATCTATGAACCAGGAAATGGGCCCTCACAAGACACCAAATCAGCCAGCCCTTTGATCTTGGACTTTCCAGCCTCCAGAACTATGAAAAACAAAATCCTGTTGTTTATAAGCCACCCAATCAATAGTACTTTGTGATAGCCAGAAAAGACTAAGACAATGTTCTTGTTTTTACTTTATTTTATTTTTTGCTTACTTGTTTATTTGGTCTAGATACCCTATAAAATTTGAGTTCCATATGAATAGGGACTTTGTGGTCTTATCACCATCAAACCTCCTGCTCCAAGCAACGATACCAGCGACATAGTAAGTATTTAGTAAATATTTATTAAATAATTTAGCAAAAGCATTGTGATTGTTTTTCAAGATTGTTAGGTCTGTAAAAAAATAATAAAAGGCTGAAACTCACATAGTTTATCTCTCACATAGTGCTGGTGCACAGAGCATAAAAATTTATTGAAGGAAGAGTAACAGTTTCTTTTTCTGCTCAAGCTTCTCAACTATTTCTTTTCTAGACCTCTGCTTAAATACTTCCTTTGTTAAAGTTAATTCCAGCACAAATCTAGTAAGTTTATTTACAAGATTGCCTAAAACCATTTTGACTTTGGGAAAGAGCATAATTGTGTTTAAAACTTTATAGAGTAGAAAGGCAAGACAAAGCTGGTTAAAACTACAGAGGTCCAAAGTACACACACATTTCATGCTTGGTCTTTTCAATAAGTATCCTTTTACAAAATTAGAGTACTTTAGTGACCAGTATTATAATTCCCAAGACAATAAAAACGTTAGAATGCTTGGATTTTTTTCCCTCTAGTGATTTAAATGATTTCATTAGAGTTTGGCATAGTAAAATAACGTGACTTATGCTCATTAACTATAAAAGCCTCTAAGTCTTTTGATCAGATCTTTTGATCAGAATTTTCCTGAACCTCTCAATATCTTTATATTTGGAAAACTGCTTTTATAAAGAAATAAGATAAGAAACAATGTAAAATGTGTTGTGTTCCAGAAACATATTATATAAGAGTTGTTATATTTTGTATCATTTTAAACAATCACAAAGGCACACAGAAAGGTCTCAAGTTTTCAAATATAATTTAAATGAAAGAGACTGCCTGTTACCGTGCCTTCTTTCTCCTTTGCTAAAATATATTTAAGCATTGATATGCAAAGAATCTTCTCTCATCTTTGAGCTTCTTTTCTTAAACACAGGCTATTGCATTTGTTAGTTTGTTAACCACAAAACATTTTTCATTTAAAACTAAATCTGGAACTTTTTAACTTTAACGTTTGTGGATCTTGACAAATATTAATTCTTCTGGTTTTCAATGGCTAAAAAACTATACCTACAAGTTCACTATAGATATTCATTGTTCATTTTTCATTTTAATTTTTGTATTTTTTTTTAAAGTTTAAGTACATAACTAACAAAATATCAAACTTTATTGCTTTTAATTCCTGTATATACCTAGATTCTATTTATGGGTTTCATTCTGTTACACTAAATTTTTAATTTACTCCTGCGCTGTCTTTGGTGTACGCCTGACATCTAAAGCAACCTCTCATTTGCTTTTTAATTATTATTTCTTGGTTTTTCTTATTCAATTCCTTTTCCGTATAATTTTAGAATCAGCTTTTCAAGAAATATCTCATTACTATTTTGATTAGGATTTCTTTAAAATTATTACTTTGGGGAGAATTGTCAAATTTAAAATTGAGTCTGTCCAGGAGCATGATGTATCTCATATTTAGCTCTTTAAAAGACTTTACGGACTTTTATAAAAATAACTTTTTTCCCCACACAAGTATTACACACTTATTTTTATTTTTCCTTAGATATTTTGGAGTTTTTGGTTGCTCTTGTGAATAAACTTTTTTTCATTACATTTTAAAATTGATTTACAGGAAAGTGATTGATATTTATATGTTGATTTTATATCCAGCCATCTTATTGCTTTGCTAGTTAGTTCTAATTTTTCAATTGATTTTCATATTTGCTAGGCAAATATATCACCTATAAATAATGACAACTTTGTCTTTTCATTTTTAATATTTATAATTTTATTGTTTTTTTCCCCTGGTTTTATTCCATTGGTAATATTGTCATTATGAACTTAAATATTGGTGTTATTGTGGGCATTCTTGCCTTATTTCTGTTTTTATTGATTTGCTTATTAGGGGTTGTTGGTAAATATCCTTCACAAAGTTAAGACTTGTTTTCTTTTTCTTTTTCTTTCCGCTGTCTCCCTATTTGTTTTGGAAATGTAATTGCTTATACATATTTGTGGGGTGCAGAGTTGACTATCAGTACATGTAGACAATGTGTAATGATAAAATCAGAATAATTAGCATTTTTGTCATTGCAAAACTTAATCATTTATTTGTGATGAGGACATTTTATCTCCCCTCTTCTAGCCATTTGGTAACATGCATGAAATTATTGTTAATTATAGATGCCTAGATCAGCTATACAACAGAACAAGTTCTTTTGTGTCCATTAACCAACTTCTCACTATTCCTCTCACTATTCCACTATTCCTCCATCTGCCCCTTTTCTGCCTCTAGTAACCACATTTCTATTCTCTCCCTCTGAAATATCAACTTATCATTTTAATTTTCCTTTCCTCCCTTCCTTCCTTCCTTCTTTTCTTCCTTTCTTCCCACTTGTGAGTGAAAACATGCAGTATTTCTCTCTATGCCTGGCTTATTTCACTTAACATAATTTTCTCCAAGCTCATCCATCCAGTTGCAAATGACAGAATTTCATTCTTTTTTATGGCAGAACAGTATTCCATTGTGTATAATACCACATTATCCTTATCCAGTCATCTATCAATGGACATTTAGGTTGGTTCCAACTTTTGGCTATTGTAAATAGAGCTGTGATAAACATGGGAGAGCAGGTATCACTTTGACATGAAGATTTCCATTTCTTTGGATATATATCCAGTAGTGGGATTGTTGAATCATCCTGTAGTTCTATAAGTAGTTGTTTGAGGAATCTCCAGGCTGTTTTCCACAATGGTTGTACTAATTTATAGTCCCACCAACAGTGTAGGAGGGTTCCCTTTTCTCCACATCCTTGCCAGCATTTGCTATTATCTTTTTGATAATAGCCAGTCTAACTGGAGTGAGATGATATCTCAGTGTGGTTTTGATTTGCATTTCTCTGATAACTCAGTGATGCTGAGCATTTTTTTCATATACCTGTTGGCCATTTGCATGGTCTTTCTTTAAGAAATGTCTATTTAGCTCCTTTGCTCATTTTTTAAATCAGATTTTTTTTTTTTACTATTGTTTGAGTCTTTTGTATATTCTGAATATTAAACCCTTGTCAAATGAATAGTTCACAAATGTTTTCTCCCATTCTGTAGGTTGTCTTTTCACTCTGTTGATTGTTTCCATTGTTGTACAGAAGCTTTTTAATACATTTGCTTCTTTTTTTCTTTCATTGCCTGTGTTTTTGAGGTCTTATTCATAAAGTTTTGGCCTAGTCTTACATCCTGAAGTGTTTCCCCTGTGTTTTCTTCTAGCAGTTTTATAGTTTCAGGTTTCATACTTAAGTCTTTAAACCATTTTGTGTTGATTTTGGTATATGGTGAAATGTAGGGGGCTAGTTTTATTCTTCTACACATGGATGTCCAGTTTTCCCTGCACCATGTATTGAAGAGGCTGTTCTTTCCCCCAGTGTATGTTCTTGATGCCTGTGTCAAAGATCAGTTGGCTATAGCTATGTGGAGTGGTTTCTGGGTTCTCTATTCTGGCCCATTGGTCTGAATGTCTGTTTCTATTCCAGTACCATGCTGTTTACTTTAGCTTTGTAGTATATTTTGAAGTGAGTTAATGTAATGCCTCCAGCTTAATTTTTTTATTTATTGCCCAGATTGCTAATGGAACAACAATAGATGCCAAATAGCCAAAGCAATCCTGATCAAATAAATAAATAAATAAATAAAACTAGGGGCATTACACTACCTGGTGTCAAATAATACTACAAAGCTATACTAACCAAAACAACATTGTACTTGCATAAAAACAGACGCTCAGACCAATGGAATAGAATAGAGAACCCAGAAATCAACCCACATACTTACAATCAACTGATCTTTGAAAAAGGCACCAAGAACAAACATTGGGGAAAAGACTTCAATAAATGGTGCCAGGAAAACTGGACATCTATATGTAGAAGAATAAAACTAGACTCATAAGGGATTAATATCCAGAATATAAAAGGAACTCAAACAACTTAACCAGAAAAAAATCTGATTAAAAAATGGACAAAGGAGCTCCATAGACATTTCTCAAAGGAAGACATACAAACAGCCAACAGGCACATGAAAAATGTTCAAGATCTCTAATCATTATGGAAATGCAAATCAAAATCACATTGAGGTATCATATCACCCCAGCTAGATGTGCTATTTTGAAAAAGACAGAGAATAACAAATGCTGATGAGGTTGTGGAGAAAGGGGAACACTCCTACACTGCTGGTGGGACTGAAAATTGGTGCAGCCATTATGGAAAATGGTATGGAGCTTCCTCAAACAACTATAGCTAGGAATCCATATGTTCCAGTATTTCCACTGCTGAGTATATATCCAAAGGTTTGGAAATCATCATGTCAAAAGGATACATGAATCCCGATGTTTATTGCAATTCTATTTACAAATGCCAAGAGTCACAACCATTGTAAATGTCCATTGTCAGATGATTGGATAAGGAAAATGTGGTATATTTACACAAGTGGATACTACTCTGCCATTAAAAATAATGAAGTTCTGCCATTCACAGCAACATGGATGAACTTAGAGAAAATCACATTAAGTGAAATAAACCAGGCACAGAAAGAAAAATACTGCATGTCTGCACTCATAGATGGAAGCTAAAAAATATAACTTTTTTAAAAAAGAAAGATACAGCAATCAATAATACATTGAACTTGCAAAAGGAGAGAACAGAACTGAGGCTACCAGAGGTAGGAAAGGAGGAGGGGGAGGAGGGGTTAGGAAGGAATTGATAAAGGGACACAAAAAATGATTATAGTGTATAATGTTGGATATATAAATTATTCTGATTTGAGCATCACATATTGCACACAGGTATTGATATTCAAGTCTACCCTACAGATACAAGCAATCAACTATGTTACAAGGAAAAAAAGGCTGGTAGAATTTAGTAGTAAAGCCATCTGTTCCTAAGCATTTCTTTGTTGGGAAATTGATGATTACTGCTTCAACCTCATTGCTTGTTATTGGTCTGTTCAAGTTTTCTGTTTCTTCTCAGTTCAGTCTTGTATGTGTCCAGAAATTTATCCATTTTGTCCATGTTTTCAAATGTGTAGGTGTATAGTTATTCATGATTGGCCCTAATGATTCTTTGCATTTCTGTGGTATCAGTTGCAATGTCTCCTGTTTCATTTGTGATTTTTGTCATTTGGGTTTTATCTCTCTCTCTCTTTTTATTTTAATTAGTCTAGCTAACCATTTGTTTATTTTGTTTATCTTCTCAAAAGTCAACTTTTTGTGTAATTGATCTTCTGTATTATTTTTTGAGGTTCTATTTCATTTAGTTCTACTCTAATCTTAATTATTTCTTTCTATCTACTAATTTGGGGATTGGATTGTTCTTGTTTTTTCTAGTTCTTCAAGGTATAACATTAGGTTGCTTATTTGAAATCTTTCTACTATTTTGATGTAAGCACTTATTGTAACAAACTTCTCTTTTAGTACTGCTTTTGCAGTATCCCATAGGTTTTGGTATGATATGTTTTTATTTTCATTTGTTTCAAGAAATTTTGATTTCCTGCTTAATGTCTTCTTGGACCCATAGGTTTTTCAGGAGCATGTTGTTTAATTTCCATGTATTTGTAAGTTTCAAAAGTTTTGTTTGTTATTGATTTCTAGCTTTATTCTGTTGTGGTTTCAAAAGATTCTTGAAATGATTTCAATATTTTAACATTTGTTGAGACTTGGCTTGTGACCTAACATGTGATCTATCCTGGAGAATGTTCCATGTGCTGATGGGAAGAATGTATATTCTGTAGGTGTTGGATGAAATGTTTTGTAGATGTCTTTCAAGTCCCATTGGTCAAAAGTGCAATTTAAATTCTGTGTCCCTCTTCATTTGTTGCCTAGATGATCTGTCTAATGTTGAGAGAAGAGTTTTTAAGTCCCCAACTATTATTGTATTGGGATCTATCTCTCTCTTTAGAGAGAGATATCTATAATATCTCTAATAATATTTGCTTTTTATATCTAGGTGCTCTGATGTTGGGTGCATATATATATATATATATGATTGTTACATCTTCTTGTTGAATTAATATCTTTATCACTATGTAATTGCCTTCTTTGTCTCTTTTTATAGTTTTTGGTTTAAGGTCTATTTTATCTGATGTAGGAAGGGCTACTCCTGATTGTTTTTGGTTTCTATTTGCATGATATCTCTTTTTTCATTCCTCAATTAGTTTGTGTGTCTTTACAGGTGAAGTGAGTTTCTTGATGGCAGCATATAGTTGGGTTAATTTTTTAATCCATTCAGGAAGTCTATGTCTTTTGAGTGGGGAATTCAAGCTATTTATATTTAGGATTGTTGTTGAAGGTATTGCCTTACTCCCGGCATTTTATTTATTCTTTTAAGGTTTGTTCATGTCTTATTCCTTTCTTTCCCTTTTATTGTTGTTTTTGGTGTTGTTGGTTATTTGTAGTGATTAGATATAGTTTATTTCTTTTTCATGTTTGTATATTTACTCTACCAGTGGGTTTTGTTCTTTCTTGTGTACACATGATGGTGATTATCATTTTTGGATTCCAGATATGGTACTCACTTGAGGGTTTCTTATAGATCTGGTCTTGTGGTGGTGAGATCCTACAGTTTTGTTTTTTGGTTTTTTTGGTCTGGGAAATACATGGTTTCTCCTTTGTTTCTGAAAGATAGCTTTGGTAGGTACAGTATTCTTGGCTGGAAGTGTTTTTTTGTTTTTTGTACTCGGAATATATCATTTTATTCTCTCCTAGCCTGTAACATTTCTGCTGAGAGTTCTACTGTTAGTCTGATGGGGACTTCCTTATAGGTAATTTAGTACTTTTGCCTTGCTATTTTTAGTATTCTCTCTTTGTCTTTGACTTTTCACAGGTGGACTACAATATGTCTCAGAAAAGACCTTTTTGGGTTGAGTCTGTTTGGGGATCTTTGAGCCTCTAGGATCTGGAATCCATATCTCTCCCAATACTTGGGAAGTTTTCAGCTATTATTTTGTTGAATAGGTTTTCAATGCATTTTCCTTTCTCTTCCCCTTCTGGAATACCTGTAATTCAGATGTTTGTATGCCTAAGGTTGTCTGATTGATCTCATAGACTTTGTTCACTTTTTAAAAATTCTTTTTCTTTTTTTGTCTGCTTGGTTATTTCAAAAAGTGTCTGTCTTCAAGTTCAGAAATTGTTTCTTCTGCTTGCTCTAGCCTGTTGCCTAAGCTCTTGGTTGTATTTTTTATTTCATTGAATAAATTCTTCAGTTTCAAGATTTATGCTTGGTTCTTTTTAAAGATGTCTGTCTCTGTTGAATTCATCCTTCACATCATTTATTGTTTTTATCATTTCATTGTGTTGTCTGTCTGAATTTTCTTGTATCTCATTGAGTTTCATTAAGATTGTTTCTTGGAATTCCTTTTCAGACATTTCTAAGGTTTCTTAGTGTTTGGGGTCTGGTACTAGAGAATTATTGTATTCCTTTGAGGATGTTATGTTTTCTTTCTTTTATATTTGTAGTGTCCCTAGATTGATGTCTGGGTATCTGTTACACTTCTTTTCCTTGTGTAACAGAGACATAAAAAAGAATCACATGATTGCTCAAGCACTATGTATGCTTTGAGGCCCGGAAGGACTGCACTTCAGTAATTTCCCCTTTAGGAGCAGAAAAACTGAATGTGTCCATCCTGATTCAAAGTTAGCCTCTCCCTTTCAATGTAAAGACAAGGAAGTTTCACAAAAAAATTCAGTTGATTTAATCATTACAAAGAACACAAGGACTAGTAGCATCAGTGAAATAACAAAGTGACATTCCATAAAGCAATCTGCAAAAGGTTAAGTTGATCCACCAACAAAAGCTTGTTCTTAGCAAATACTATCTTTTCCTTATATAACAATAAGGCAAACTTAGGTTAACCTGCACCAAGGACGTCTGTCCTTGAGCCTACAATTGTGCTGTGTTACAATTCTTTATCTACATCAGAGACTTTAGCCTGGGGAAAGTTTCCTGTCTTTTGCAATCTTAACATTTCTATGTGTAATTTATAAAAGTTAGGCTAAACCTGAAACTACAGGGCTTTGAAGGCTGGGCCCTATGAAATACACTTGCTTTATAAGTGTTAGTGCACTCCACAGGTATCTGGTAAGGCAGTTGCTTTTTCTACTACTCTGGAGTGGCTTTTGATGGGAGAGACTCCCTCCCATAGATGTGCTCTATTGTGACAGTTGGGTAGGGTGTTCTAGTTTTGGTTCCAGGTTTAAACTGTAGTGTAGTCTCTTTGTGATTACTTTAACCACATTCAATGTCAGAGTTGTCTGTGAGTGTCTCTGTGGCCTAGGCACTGGGGCATTTGGTAGTTCCTTGCTGAAGTGAGTGACACTGGGCTGGGTCATTGGGCTCATGAGCAAGATCTTGAGCTCTTGGGAGAAGCACTGTTGTACTCTGTCACTCCTTGGCTGAAGTGAGTAACCCTGGGTGGGCTTGCTGGCACCCCAGTCAGTATCCTGTGTCCCTGACAGGTGCACTGGGGTGCTCTGAAGCTCCTAAGCTTAAAAGGGCAGGTCAGGATCTTAGGCTCTGAGAAAGACAATGAGGTGTTCAGCAGCTCTTCAGGTAGGGTACAAGACTCAGTGGTGTTACTGAAGCCCCAGGCTGGGCCCTGTCCCTCAAAGGAGGCATTGGGGCACTCTGTAGCTCTGCTGCTGAAGTAGGTGACACTGAGTGATGTCACTGGATGCATGAGTGGGGCCTTGTACCCTCAGGAGGAGCACTGGGTTGTTCTTCAGCACCACTGTTGATATGGGCCACTCTGGCAAGGTGGTAGCAGTTTTGGGTGGGACCCTTTGCCCCCAAGAGGGATTCTGGGGTCCTCTGTAGCTGTTCAACTAGAGTGGCCACTTAGGGTGAGGCCACTGTATTTGTGAGCAGGACCCTTTGTCCCCAAAGGAGATGTTGTATTTCACTGCAGTCCTCAGCCAGAGTAGACCACTCTGGGTAAGGTTGCTGTGGTTGTGTGCAGGACCCTGAACCTTCAGGAGAGATGTTAGGATTCTCTGTAGCTGCTCAGCTGATATGGCCACCTTGGGTGAGGCTGCTGTGGTTGTGGGCAGGACCAATACCAAAAGAGGCACTGGGTCACTCTGGAGCTCCTAGTTATGGTGGGTTGCCTTGCATGAGGTTGCTGGGGCAGTAGATGGACTACTGCACCACCTAGAGAGAAGCTGGATCCCTCGACAGCCCCCTTGCTGGGTCAGACAACCATGTGCAAGCTCAGTGGTGTTGCAGGTGTGGGCCTTTGCCCCTGAGAGAGGCATATGAGTCCTCTACTGCCTCCTCACAGCTATAGGAATTGCAAGGGTGCTTCATCAAAGAACATGGAGCAGCTGGCAATGGCCAAAGGCCCTAATTAGGTGGCTTTCTGTCTCTGCAAAGTGTGTGCACTGATCTCCTCTGCCCTGAGCATGGTACCATCACTGTACTGGACCGACTGTTTCTAGGGTGCAGCATGCAGTGCGGACCTGAGCGCAGGCAAACTGGCATAATGTTGGGGCCTCAGGGCTGTGTTACTGCTGTCAGGGCCAAAACAAAATGATATCAGCTATTGGGTCTGATCATAAAACTGTGATCGTTGCAGCAGCATAGAACCCAGGAGGTGGGAGTGGCTCAGTGTAAATTCCCTCCCCAGATCACATGGGCTGTCAGCAGTTCTCAACACCTCGAGGACAGCAAAATTCCCATGTAGTTTGGGTCACTGGCCCAGGGTGCCACACTCATTCAACTTTTCCCTGCAGGTAGAAGCTCATCCTGGGTCCTTGCTACTCCAGGCTGGAGGATGGGGTGGTGGCTGGGAATTTGTTGCTATCCTGAATTTTTGCACTCACCAGTGTCTCTGCTGCTCCACTGATGTGTTCTCATTCTCTCCTCTCTTTTTTATTCACCCAACTGTAGTTGCCTATTCGCTGTATTCTCTGTCTTTGTAGGGGAGACCAGTAGTGGATCCTTGTAGTCAGCCATCTTGCTCTGCCCCTCTCTCCCTTCGCATTCCCTTTTATTGTAGTTGTGAATAACATTAATAAAATTTTCCATAAATGTTCCCTGCTTTATTGAATTAAAATAACTTTTTAATAATGTATTATTCTTTCATGTTTGCTAATATTGCATCTAGGTTTATAAATGAGATTTGACTTAATTTCCATTAAGTCATTTCCACTGCTGCTGAATTTGTTATATACATAACAGATAAAATGAACAGTTTGAATACAAGTCTATACAAGGTAAGTGAAATGTGTATAGGGAAATAGTGTGTCTGTGTGTATGTGCATCTCTGTCTCTTTCTAGAAGAGGGTGGATTTACATGAGAGAGTATAATTTTCTTAGAAAATGAGGTTGGGGAAAAAGGTTGAAGCTGGATTTTGGAGGCCTTTGAATCCATGCTTAAGAAGTTTGTTCTTTGTTCTTTTGGGAAGCTATTAGAGTTTAAGCACAAGGGAAGCATAATTTAATTTATTTTTTGGAAATTGGAGATGGAAAAAGTATTTCTTCAAGCATAAAGGTTGAATATAAAAAATACAAAAAAAGAGCAATTGGATTTGGAGCCGCTGGATGTCATGACCTTTAAGAAAGCAGTATAAGGAGAGTGTCATGGGCATTAGGATGAATGAAACAGCTACTAGGTCATTAGAAAATATTGAGAGAAGCTTCAAAACATGTCTCATAGCATTACAAAAACAATAACCAGACTATTTAAGAAGTATTGCTTTCCTACGTAGATATTGATGGAAATTTAATGATAAAGATAAAGGGAACTGAAGTGTTTATTAGGCAGAATTTACTTAATGATACAGTGATGACACATGTAGTAAAAGGTGGGGGAGGGTGACAAGTGTAATTTGTACATGGAAGTTTATCACAGAGCAACAAAACAGATATTTTACTCTAAACAAATGACTGATGCACTTGTGGCTTATCACTGGAGAGTGAGCCCAGGAAATAAAACCAAGGTCAGTGACGAAAGAGAAGTAATCCCTTAATTCTCTCAAGGGTGGTTTGTTCTGAGTTGTCTTGCACAGCTGCATTCCTTAAAAACCTTTTTAAAAATAAAATATTACACATATATAGAAAAATACACAAAACATAAATGCATAGTTCAATTAATTATCACAAGGTGTCCTTTAGTCCCTCCTGGGAACACAGTCAGCTGGTAGGTCCTCTGGTCTCACATAATTCATCTACTTCAGTCTTCCTAAATTTGATCTTCTTGTTCTTTCTTCAATAATCTCCTAAAGCAGTCTGGCAGTTAGGTCTAAAACTTTATTTGATTGTGAACTGGATTAGCTTTAAAAAATTTTTATTCTACTTAATAAATGTAAGCACTTCCAAATTAATTGAAAAGTTGTTGATAGTCATGTTCAGCTTCCTCAAATACGTGAATTATTTCTATCTCATAAAAAAAAAAAGGATGGTCTTATGCTTGCTGAAATATGCTCAATAATTTATTCAAAGACATAAATGACATGTTGGTATTTCTCTGTCTCCCTTTTTGTTTCATCATTCCTCCAGTCAAATTTTTCCTTCTATCACTCCATTCCAATTCTTTCTTGTCCTCAAAGAAATGTTTTCCTGAAAAAAGATGGCTTTCAGGGAGAAAGCAATCCACTTATATATTCCCTATTCCATAAAACAAGAGATTCATAAATAAGATGATACACGCTGTCAATCCAACAGATGAGGTGTCAGTGAGGTGATGCTGGGAAGTGGTGACAGAACTCATGTTCCTGCTGCATTAAGCCCCCTTACTCCTTACCTAGGCTTACTCCTTGTCCTAGGCCCACCCTGGACAACACAACTGAGATATAAGATGTGATTTTAAATAATCTCTTAAGTAATATGATTTTTTAAATGATACTTTATTGCCCCCTCCCCCCAGTATTAAAGTATTGGTTTGCTTCTCTTCTGTAACATGGAAATACACTAGTCAGGTCTCTTGCTGAGGGTCTCCAGCACTGCCCATCTGGATTCATCACTACATTTGTTCCAGGACAATGGTTCTTCCAGACTGCTCCAAAACAAGAACTGAGCCTGACAAGTGTACTAAAATAGAATCATTCTGTCAAGAAAGTAGGACTCTTCCCATGGGAAACTTTGCCTAGGACTACACCACAATCCAGCTCAATTTTCCTTTCTATTCTCTCTCCTTCATTAGATGTCAGACCTGCATCACAGTTAGAGGAGGCTCTCCCTGACTTCTACTGTTTTCTTCCCTAATACATTACTTGCACATTTTATTAGTTATCTATTGCTGTGTAACAAATTATCCCCAAATTTAGCATCTCACAGCAACACCCATTTATTATCTCACAGTTACTATGGGCATGGCTTAGTTGGGTCTTCTGCTTCGGGGTCCCTAAAAAGGTTGCAATCAAGGTGTCAGCCAGTGCTTGAGTGTTATCTGATGCTCAAGTAGGGATCTTTAGGATTTAGTTTCATGTGGGCTGTTCTACTAAGGACCTCAGATTTTGCTGACTCTTGGCTGGAGACCTCCCTTAGTCCTTTGCCACATGGGTCTTCCTCCCTCCATGATGGTTTGCTACATCAAAGCCAGTGAGAGGAAGTCTTCTAGAAAGAAGAAGTCATACTGTTTTGTAGCTTAATCCCAGAAATGAATCCCATCATTTTTACATGTTCTACTGGCTATAGAAAGTCACTCAGCTAGCCTGCACTTAAGAGGAGGAGATTACACAAGGCTTGAGTGCCAGGAAGAGGGGAGCATTGGGAGCCATTTTTAACAATTGCCAATCACACTCATTTAATGTCATCTTGATGTCTGCTTCTCAGAGGACCCAAACTAACACATCTTTTCGAAAAACAATAGGCTAAAGAACAACTTTGCTTACTAGGGCATTTGATTCTAACAAGGGGATAATCTCATTAAAAATGGAAAAAAATTTTGTCTGTGTGTTACAAAAACTTTCAACAAATTAAATTTAACTGAGTTTATTTGAGAAAAAAGTTTCATGAATCAGGCAGCACTCAAAACCAGAAGAGGTTCAGAGAGCTCCACTCCAGAGCAGTGGGCTGTGAGTATTTATTGAGAGGACACTAAAGTAAGGTGCAGAACTAGCTTGATTGGTTGTAGCTAGGCATTTTCCTTCTTTGGTCATGGTCTGATCAACTGGCTGACTGTGAATGCCTGAAGCTTGGGTGCTTGTGATTGGCTGAGGTCTAGCTATGTGGTATAAAAATTAGACTCCTAAATTAGATTTTGGTTCATTTATGTACTAAGTTAGGTTGCAGTTGGTTACATAGGGACTCAAAGTATGGAGACAGCCTCAGGCCAATGGCTTCCTGCTTATTTAACAGCTATTTTAATGTGTCTGGATAAAGAGAATTTTTAAAAGATTGTTTTGTGTGGGATATGGCATTCTGTCATATTTACTGGGGTAATGGTTTCTTTTTCAGTAACTGCAACTTCTAGTAGGCACTTCATTTCTAGCACTGGTAGAGAAGGATTAGATATACATTATAAATTTAATAGTTCTCGTTCCATAACTGTGACTGCAAATGGAGAGGAATACAAACTGAAACCACTATAGACACAAGTACTATATTTCCTTGGTTAAGGTAGGTCTACAAGCCTATACTTTTTTCTTTCTGTAAATAAGATGATGTTTCACGTCAATTGCTTAAACCAATTCTTCAGAGCAATTCTTGCCATTGATAGCAAACTCTTCAAGACTGGTGCATGGGAGCATGGGTTGGCGGGGTTGAAAGACTGTAGAAAGGTGGAAATGTACTATGGGCTTCATTTGTTCTGACAAAGTATAATGCTATGCAACTAGCAAGAAATTAGTCTGAAACTCTGCAATACCAGATTAATAGGCAATCATTTTTATTTGGGAGAAAAGCCAGGGTTAAAGGAGGCAAGTAGAAACTAAAAAAAGTATTATTTTAGATTTTGTGAATAGGAAAACCAAGACATATAGCATCAAAATCCTTTCTTTTCTCTTAATAAATATGTGAATAGTAGAATAGAGACTAGATTTATGCTTTAACACCCTGACCAATCAACTGTTCTTTTTATTATAATGCATCTATTTTGGATCTCAGAATTACCTGAGGGAATTTGACAAGTTGGCAGAGTTTCAGAGAAAAGTGACTGGTATTTCAAAGGAGGAAAGGCTCTACAGAAAGGTAAGAGCTAAACAAGAAAATTTAGGATAATTCCACAGAGATATGGGCTTTTGTTGTTTTGTTTGTTTTGGTGTGTGTAGGTGTGTTTCTTTTTTTCTTTTAGCTTCATCTGAAATAGGTATGAGAAGGAATGAAATAATGAATTTAGGAAAGGATAAATTCAGACTGACTCTCCAAGGTGGGGGGTTGAGGATTATTAGAGGAAATAGTGAAAGTTCATTATATGAGACAATGAAAACTTAGACCAGCTGCAGTGTTGCAGAATGCACCCAAAGTAATCCTAGCTGGGCTCCAGGGAGTAGCCTGACCTGGGTAGTAATTTCCAGCTCTGACTTCGGATCTCTATTATTGCATTAGTTTTGTGGGTTGGCTCCAGGCATAAATAGTTTACAGTGGTGATTGTCTATTATTTCCTGTAGTTGAATCCTTATTTCTGTGAGCTGCCGCATGTTCAGGGCTGCTACACTCTTCCTCCCTCTTCATGGCTCTGGGGAATCTAATAGAAATTTTCACGCTATAGTATGAAAAGCTTGCAAAATAAAAACCTTGCCATGGGATATGTGGTGTTCATGCCAAGGATATTCATCACGCATTGTTACCTCTGGGTTCAGACCGATACAGGAATGTCCTTGTTCAGAAACTCTTCCATGTGACCAAAAAATCCTCGTATAGGATAGAGCTTCTTTTACAAGGTGAAAGATTTAGTGCTAAAAAGATAGGGAAACATCTCATGAGTCTGAATAAAAATTTCGGTCAATAGTGTTTATAAATAACAAATGAGAGGTGGGATTGTATTCCTTTTACGAAGGTTTATATGGCCAACTTATTGTTATTATTATGCAAAAATTTCTCTTTGTTTTCTTGGATTTTGTACATTAGCCTCAGTTCTTTAAAGCTCTATTTCACTTTGCTTCAGAGTAGACCAGCTGGAAAGAATGGGTTATAGGTGTGCAAGCTGCTGTTGGCCTTAGCCCTCAAGGTGGCTGTGGGGACCTAGGGCAGCTGGAGCTGTTGGGACAGTCACTGTGGGCAGAGGTGACTTGTCCATTTACCTCAATCTTTGCCATACAGCTTTTATCATGTATGTATAATGTGCCATATGGAAGTTTGAGAAGCACTGCTCTTCCCTTCGTATAATTTTTGTAGATCACTGTGATGATGATGAAGTCATATATGTTGTTTCCCTTTACTGACTATTTCCTACAATTGGCTTTCTTCCACCCAAACTTCCCCTTGCATCTGCCAGACATAAATAAATATAAGTCTGCTTCTGAGTTCTGAACATTTGTAATGATCATAAATTTCCGATTTGACTTTATTTCAAAAGCTCTTCTTTAGCCAAAATGACTTTCATGCTTGTTTAGGATGTAGTAAGAAAACAAAATGCAGGGCAGGAAATTTCGAGATCTAGCTAGACTTGTTGCTATTGGGCAAATTACCTAGATTCTCTGGGCCTCATATGTATAAAAAGAATTTGATGATCTCCAATATCCTTTCAAGCATCACCCATCTATGGGAATGCTCAATTTAGTCATGTTACCATCTGGTTATTACTGTTATTGTAAGTGATTCATGATCATATATGAAAATACTATAAATGTTAAAATTAATATTTTTATTGCAGATAATATACATATTCAGATATTCAACACTTGAAAATATACTTTGTGTGAGTAAAGCTGGTGCTGGTGACTGATTCATAATGCTTGTCCTAAGAAGTTCATCTTCTAGTGGTGACAGATAATAGTTTGGTTCTATCGGGTGAGGGTGATGAAAGAGGTGATGTCTACACTCAAGCAGCCTTGCCAAGTGAGGGGTGGATGCAACTCCCCAGGAGGTGCCTTCAGTTTGATAAAGCGGCATGAGGAAGACAGAGAGGTCTGGGCTGCTTTTCCTTGACTACATGCAAGGTTCTATATGCACATCGTTCTGCCTTTGATTAGGATGGATCTGCAGTGCTGTCACACAGCACCTTGGTGCCATCCTTCATTTTGCAGTCAGGAAAGATACCCTTCTGGATGAGAAAGGTGGGTTAAAGTATCAATTTTTATGTATGAAAGTGTGCTTTGTACAAAACACTAGTGTATGAAAGTCATGAATTGCCTGTCTTGCCATCTGTCATTTGGCGCTGAGGAGGCTGATATTTATATTTAACTTTTGAATTTTTTAAGACCAGTGTAGCAATTCAGGAGAGAGTGATTGCAGGAATTAATGCTGTAGAGGCAGGAAAGCCTTAATAGAGTCACACATCGCTTAATGGTAGGGATACATTCTGAGAAATATGTCATTAGGCGATTTTGTCCTTGTGCAAACATCACAGAGTGTACTTCCATAAACCTAGGTGGTATAGCCTAGTACACACCTAGGCTATGTGGTATAGCCATTATAATCTCATGGGATCACATTCTTATTTGTGGCCTGGCATTGACTGAAACATGTTATGTGGTGCATGTCTGCATTTTGAAAGAAAGGAAAAGGGTTCTTTGAATAATAAAAACAAATTGAATTACAGAATATCTTTTAAAAATGCAGCTTTGTTATTTTCAAGTAAATGTAGTATTCACGACTGCAAAGAAATGACATTAGTAGCCAATAAGAGTCTGGACTCTTAACCCACACTCTTCCTGGGCTGCAATCTGGTGTTTACTAGTTACTGTTTGAGCATGGCCAATTTGTTTAACTTTTTAACCTCATTCTCCCTCAGTTTTTTATCTGGAAAATGCAGTTTTATATTTGTACGTGTCTAACAGAGGATTAAATGAAACCTATGTATCAAGCACTTCAAGTACTTGGCTTCAGAAAGCACTCAATAAACGCTAGCCTTGACATTCGCCTGTGGAGCCCTTTACTCAGTGTACATTCACATTTAGTATCTCATGTGGTCTAATTTTACCACAAAATGTTGTTAAGTGGCTTTTGCTAATGTAGGCTTAGAAAGGTGAAGGGGTTTATCCAAGGAGGAGTCGATGATTACAAATTCAGTGTTCTTCCTCTTATGCCCCAGCAATTTCACAATAAAAGAGATTAAAAATTACGGCTTATTGATTCTTCTAGGCCTGGCCAGTGCTTTGCTTTTCCTGTCAAGTCTTTGTCTAGAGAGATATTTTCATTCATCTCCCATGGATGTCATTTGGCATCAGCTCCAGTGTGGCTCTTACTGGACTCTGATTCTGGCTGGGTGTAAGCTTCTTGAGGTCATGTTTGTGGGCAGGTTTCATATTCATTTTGTCCTTTACAGTGCTCAGCTGAGATTCATTCCCTGTTGGTCTGAGTCCAACACCTACGATCATAAGCACAGTTGAGTCTATGGTTGGTAAATAACAGAATCACATCAAATTAAAGAGAAAGTTGTGTTGGTTCATATGCAATTTTCCTGTGCAAGAGGAGCTGTGACAATGGGCATAGAATTATAACCTTTAGCAGGAAAGGAAAATCCCCCAACTTGGCTGCTGCACAGACAAGAGCTCTTTCAGCTCTATTTCATGAAAATTCAAAATGAGTACTTCTTCCCTGGCTTCCTCCTCAGAGAGGAGCATCCTCATCTTGCAGCTCCTGGTAGGCTGCAATTGCCCCAGCACCCATAGTGTCTCAGCACCCACAAGTCAGCAACCCCACTCTATGTTTTAGTGCACTTTTAGCATCTGAGGCAGCCTGCAGCCTTGCTGAGCTAATAAGGCATTTATGTTTGTTAGTTATCGTTTTTGCTAATTACCTCACAAGGTACAATGATTTCTTTGTTAGAACTCTGTTCACAAACTTGCATGGGTTTTGAAGGATGGGTCACAATCTTAATTTCTCCATAGGCCTACTATTTTTAGTGAATGGAATTTTTTGAATGGAAGGTTTCTCAGGATGGTACACAGGTGCTATAGAAGAAAAGCCTGCAAAATCACTCTCAATTTTCAATACAGTCTCATCTTCCTTATGGGAAACCAGTGGAGTCAGGTATATTTTGGAACTTATATGTATTTTTTAGATTTTAGAAAGGCAATAGGTGCATAGATTGCATATTATCAATAGACAGCACAGTGTAATCAAACATATTACAGTAAGTGGGATAAATGAAAATTGTAAATAGCTTCATGTTACTTAGGTCACATTTTGCCATCAAATGAGTTATGAAAAGTACTTTTGGTTTTCAGAGCTTTTTGGAATTTGGAATTGATTGCCTAGGCATCTTTCAGAATCTCTTTTATTCTGCTGCTCCGGCTCCATTGTAACATAGCACCCTGTGAATGCTGGGCTCCTCAGAGGTGGCAGGCCTCCTAGGCTGCCTCTGGGGAAGTAGGGAAGAAGTTGCTGACCTCTGGCTCTCTGACATATGTATCTGGGTAATCCGACCACATTTTACCATCTAAGGTTCAACCTCAGTTGGGAAAGGGAAAACAAGGACACTGCATTTGACTTTCTTTCCTTTTCTCTTCCTTTCTCTTGGCTCCTGCCTATTCTAGAATGAGCTTCTTCCCTCATGCTCAGTGGAGACTCTCATGTCATATTGTCTTCCTAGGCTATTCTGTGACTTACAGTAAAATCTTTAAGATCTTAGATCTCTTATACTTTACTTCACTTATACAGGCATACCTCATTTTATTGCATTTTGCTTTATTGTGCTTTGCAGATATTGCATTTTCAACAAATGGAAGGTTTGTGGCAGCCTTGCATCTAGCAAGTTTATCAGTGCCATTTTCCCAACAGCATGTGCTCACTTCATGTCTCTGTGTCACATTTTGGTAATTATCTCAATATTTCAAAATTTTCATTATTATTCTATGTGTTATGGTGATCTGTAATCAGTGATCTTTGATGTCACTATTGTAATAAGACAGAAAATGTAATCAATAAATGTGTGTGTTCTGACCGCTCCACTGACTGGATGTTCCCCATCTCTCCTGCTCTCCTCAGGCCTCCCTACTCCCTGCGACATGATGACAATACTGAAATTAGGTAAATAACCCTACAATAGCCTCCAAGTGTCCAAATGAAAGGAAGAGTCACACATCTCTCACTTTAAAGTAAAAGCTAGAAATGATTAAGTTCAGCTAGGAAGGCATGTTGAAAGCCAAGATAGGCCTCAAACTAGGTCCCTTGTGCCAAACACTTAACAAAATTGTAAATGCAAGGGAAAAGTTCTTGAAGGAAATTAAAAGAGCTAGTCCAGTGAACTCACAAATGATAGGAAAGCAAAGCAGCCTTATTGCTGATGTGGAGGAAGTTTTAGTGGTCTGGCTAGAAGATCAAACTAGCCACAACCTTCCCTTAAGCCAAAACTGAATCCAGAGCAAGGGCCTAACTCTCTTCAATTCTATGAAGGCTGAGAGAGGTGAGAAAACTGCAGAAGAAAAGTCTGAAGCCAGCAGAGGTTGGTTCATGAGGTTTAAGGAAAGAAGCCACCTCCATAATGTAAAAGTGCAGGCGAACCAGCAAGTACTGATGTAGAAGCTGCAGCAAGTGATCCAGAAGGTCAGGCTACGATGACTGATGAAGGTGGCTACACTAAACAACAGATTTTCAATGTAAAAGAAACAGCCTTATATTGGAAGAAGATGCCATCTAGGACTTCCATAGCTAGAGAGAAGAAAGCAATATGCCTGGCTTCAAAGCTTCAAAGGACAAGCTGACTCTCTTGTTAGGGGCTGATGTAGCTGGTGACTTTAAGTTAAAGCTAATGCTCATTTACCATTCCAAAAATCCTATGGCCCTTAAAAATTATGCTCAATCTACCCTACCTTTGCTCTACAAATGGAACAACTGAGCCTGGATGGTAGCACATCTGTTTACAGCATGATTTGCTGAATATTTTAAGACCATTGTTGAGACCTACTACTCAGAAAAAAAAATTATTTTCAAAATGTTACTGCTTATTGACAATGCACAATGTCACACAAGAATTCTGATAGAGATGTACAAGGGTATTAATGTTCTTTTCATGTCTGCTACCACAACATCCATGTTCCAGCCCATGGATGAAGGAGTAATTTTTTTTCTAAATCTTATTATTTAAGAAATGCATTTTATAAGGCTGTAGCTGTCATAGATAGTGATTCCTCTAATGGATTCTGGCAAAGTAAATCAGAAACCTCTGGAAAGAGTTCACCATTCTAGATCCATTAAGAACATTTGCGATGGGAGGAAGTCAAAATATCAATATTAATGGAAGTTTAAAGGAAGTTCATTCTAAGCCCCATAGATGACTCTGAGGGGTTCAAAACTTCAGTGGAGGAAGTAACTGTAGATGGGGTGGAAATAGGAGAAATAGAATTAGAAGTGGAGCCTGAAGATATGACCAAATCACTGCAATTTCATGATATAACATCAACAGATGCAGGGTTGATTCTTATGGATGAGCAAAGAAAGTGGTTTCTTGAGATGGAATCTACTCTCGGTGAAGATGCTGTGAACATTGTTCAAATGACAGCAAAGGATTTAGAATATTACATAAACTTTGATAAAGAGGCAGCAGGATTTGAGAGGATTGACTCCAATTTTGAAAGAAGTTCTACTATGAGTAAAATACTATCAAACAGCATTGCATGCTACAGAGGAATCTATTGTAAAAGAAAGAGTTAATCAATGTGGTAAACGTCATCATTGTCTTTTTAAAGAAATTTTCAGACATCCCAACCTTCAGCAATACCATCCTGATGACTCTTCAATAGCAAAAAGATTATGACTTGCTGAAGGCTCAGATGATTGTTAGAATTTTTAGCAATAAAGTATTTCTAATCAAGGTATGCACATTTTTTTAGACATAGCTATTGAACACTCAGTAAACCACAGTTCAGTGTAAACATAACTGTTACATGCACTGGAAAGCAAAAAAATTGTGTGACTTGTTTTATTGTAATATTCACTTTATTGCAGTGTTCTAGAACCAAACCCACAATCTCTCTGAGGTGTGCCTCTGTACTTATTTACTTATATTTACTTATTTACTTACATTTACTTATTTACTTATATACTTATAATAAAGTCTCTAAGATCTACAATCTAAGATCTAAGATTTCTTGCTATATAAAAACATGCTTTTTGAATAAAACAAACTAATTTAAGACAAATTTGACTTCTTTGTTTGGGCCAGATTCCATTTTCCCCAAGAATTAGATATGATCAGGAATAAAAATATTTTAATATTCAAAAAATTATGCACATTTTATCAGCATGATAGGTTTTAAAAGTGAATCACATGACTATATGTTTTATATATTCGTATATGTGTATATGTATATATATATTACAAACATACATCTATATCTTGTCATAGAACTCGTAAATATAAAAGTTCATGACAAAGTGGAGCCTTATATTAGCATAAGAGCCGTTTTTCCTATTAACTGTCTAAAAACTTATGGGCATCCCAGCATCAGGGGTATCCTAGTTGCAAAAATTACAAGTATTTTATTTTACATACACACATACACCTATACACTCACACATCAGAACACTAAAAGTGAAGCATTTAGTCACTTTTGGGGATGGTTAAAAACATTGGGGATAGGAAGGTGCAGAGGGAGCTGCATTACTGAAATAGTCAAGTTCATGTAACATAGAACTTTTGGGAACAAAGCCCTTCAGTGACTGGGACTACCTGTGTAAGGAGGAAGCAATGTCTACTCATCATTAATATGATGAGTATTATCTGTGAATACATATTATCTGTGAATGGTAAATTGACCTCACTGCCAACATTTGCAGGATAAAATATGTGGCCTGACAACCTCAGGGAGAAGAACTATTTCCCCAGGTTTTCTCCTCTAGCCATAATAATATCACAGGGATCAGAGATTTTGAGCCCTGCTTCCTGTTAATATGAAGGGAGGATATGATGAGTCCTGACAAATAAACGCACGTGTTTTAAATATAATGTGTTGGAAACTTGGAGTAGGGACATCCTAATACTATTTCATTGTTTAAGAATAAAAGGCAGGAACCTGGAGAAAGGACTTTCATTTAATCATTTGCCACTGTGCCGGTGGTGGATTTATATTCTCTTTTTAAAGCATAGTGGAGACTCTTTGTTGGACTTTCTGCTTCAAAGCAGACCAGGACAAATTAGGTCTATTTTCACTCTATTTATAAAGGATTATTTAGTGAAGTCTCATTAGAATCTCATCAGAAAGCATGTTCAAGAGGAGCTGGAGCCACAGCACAGACATCAGGGATAGCATTTCTGGGTTTCTCATGTTTTCTAAAAGACGTTCCTTTCACATACATTTTAAGCATGCAGTGGTACTAGTTTACATACAAACTAGCATAAGTCTCCCTATGACAAATCTTTGAATCCTCCTCTTCTTTTATGTCCATTATTTTTGCTGGTTCTTTCTTCTGCTGCTGCTCTCTTTATTCCCACAGCTTCAACGATTTCAAAGAGAACAAAAAAGAATATGAAAAAATAAAGGTGGAAGAAATGAAGAGAAGATGCCCTGTATTCGGTGTTACTCAGCAGCCGGTCTTCTGACTTGCACATGGCACGGTGGTTCAGAGAACAGCTGTGAAGGCAGAGTGCCTGTGTTTAGTTTCCAGTGACACCATTCAACAGCTACACGAGCTTCAGCAAGTGACATAACCTCTCTATGTGTAAAGTTAGGATAATAATAGTGCTAATAGAGTCTTTTTTGGGTGGTGGTGGTAGGGTGGTGATATGAAGATTAAATGAGTTAATGTGGTAAAACACTTAGAAAAGTACCCTAAACAAAGCAAGCATGAAAATGACCTACTGCTACTTTCTCTAAGTCTAGAATTGTCTATGTTCTTTTCATTTTTGTCAGCTTTGCAATTTCACTTTTTGCCCCATCTCTTTTCCTGTGTTGTGACTTTATAATGGGGACCAGCAGGTAATGAAGAGCGAGTTCCAGATTTAGGAAATAGATTTAGGGAATGGAAGAGAGATTAAGACTGGCTACTCCCCTGTCCTGGAACCGACGAGCCTCATATATTCTGAGGGGAGCATACGACATATATGAACAAGGTAAATTCAGAGTGTCAAATGCATCGATGGAAAAAGAAAAAAAACAGTGGTGAGATGGGGACCCACAGGGTGGAACAGCTACAGTTACTTTAGATGAAATGATTATAGAAGTTCTCTCTGAGGAGGTGACATTCGAATAGAGATCTAGATGTTGAGAAGGAGGCAGCTGTGTAAAGCTTTGGTAGAAGAGCATTCAGGGAGAGGAAGCAGTGATTGGCAAATTAAAGAGTCCTGAGGCACAGACTGGCATTGTTAGGAATTCAAAGCCAGCATGGCTGAAGCATAACGAGCCATGGAAAACATTGTCAGAGGCAAAGTTGAAGAAAGAGGCAGGAGTCAGACTATGTGAGCTTGCAAATTAGGCTAAGGGATTTAGAGTTAGCACGGGGTTTCCCAACAGCAGTAATATTAACATTTGGACCAGATCATTCTTTGTTACAGGGGCCGACCTGTGCATTGTTGGATGCTTAGCAGCATCTCTGGCCTCTTCCCACTAGATGCCGGTAGCACTCAGTCCCAGTTGTGAAAATGAAAAATGTCTCTAGACATTCTCAAATGTCCCTGGAGAGACAAAATTGCCCAGGGCTGAGAACCACTGATTTAGAATATTTTCAACAGGGTTTAATATGATCTGATTTACATTCTTAAAGTATAGTTTGGGCCAATTTGTAGACAATGGAGTATAGAGAATAAAAAGTGGAAATAGAAAGGTTAGTTCCAGGAAAGAGATGATAGTAGCTTGGAGTTGAGTGGTGTCGATGGAGATGTTTAATTGATATTAGCAGTTAGGATATCTTGATAAGATGATATGAGTAAAATTTTTGTAAAAATTTGCAGATTATAAAGCAACAGCACAATGCCTGGCACATAGTAGGCACTCAGTAAGTGCATATTGAATGAATAAATAAATAAATGCATTATGGTTGTTCCAAAGTAATCATTCTACCATAAGCTGTTACAGGATATACAATCCATGGTCAACATAATGATAGCTTTGGGTTCATTTTGGATAATGAACTTATATGTAAGACTTTTTTGGTTGTTGGAGGTTAATAGTGTCAATAATGCAAGATAGTCCTTAATATAGACCGAATAGTCATTAAGTAAAGATTGAATAACTAGGTTATTCTACATTGAGGACAGGGAAGTCCTAAATCTAGGATAGTCTCAGTTTTGCATTCCTTCAACTTTAGATGACGAAGTCTCATCCTAAACTTGATTCAGAAAATCATGGATATAGGTACTTGAGCTATTGTTAGAGAAAGCAGCAATTATTTCCAGCAATGGAGAAAAGTCATCTACTGTTTGTGTTTTGCATTCTAACATGCTCTAAGTACCAAAACCTTTTAACCTGAATTGATAAAATTAGCTTGCATCTGTGTGGAATTTTTTAAATCTATTCTTTATTTGGAATAAATCTTGCAGCTACCCATTGCTTGATATCCATCTGACCATTAAAGAATCAGAAGTGTACAAATGTGACAGAGGACACAATGCCATAGTGGTGAATGAATGGCAAAATATTTTGGGACTCTGGTTTGAATGTTTCTCTGGGTTTCTCTGGAGAATGCAAAGCTGTCCTGGAAATCTCATAAGAGTAGATTTTCCTATAATGTGTCTTTACATTCTCCTGCCAACTGGATTGGAAATATTACAGATAAAAGTGTTTCTTGTGGTATTTTTATGTATCTTATTCTAGCTCCAGGAAAAACAATGTATGTGAAATATATAACTGCAAAAAACCTCATCTGAAAAATGATCAATCTTTAGGGATGTTTGAGTCATTTCAAGATTTAGGTAAAAGCCAATGTCTTCTCATTTTCCTGTTAAATTGCTATTGGCTTTGAGTGGTTGCTGTTGGTTTGCCAAAGGATTACCATATCAGCCTGGTTTGTGACATCTGGGTACTTTTTTGAATTCTACAAACCTTGCATAAAGTGAATTTTTGAAAAAATTTTTTAAGGAGTTTGTGTTAGGAGTTTGACGGGCAAAAAACTGTGGGAGAGAAAATAAAAACATTAAATGTGATCAGACTCCTTAATTTGAAATTTGTAAGTTTGGATGGGATTTCCAGAAAACATTGAGAAAGTGTCATGCTCCTTATGAGTGACTGAAGGACAACCTTAGAGAAAAATGACAAAAGTCATTTTGAGCAACTATTAAATGAATAACTTAAAATAATATACCTCTATTTTTTGTCATTTAGAAATTGTGGAGATATAATTTTCTTCATTTCTACTTTATTCCATTTTTAAATAAGACAATAAAAATATCATTGAATCATGGACTATAAATCTCCCATAGTACTAAAAAGAAAATAAATGTTGCTATTAATACTCCTACTTAAGGAAATAAGTAGAGGCATTTAGCAAAAAATCGTCTGCATTTTCTACCTCTTTCTCACATGCTTTTAAAGATGAATGTACAAACAAGTAAATATTGAATGTGTCAGATTGAAGCTATCCCTAAGTTATTATTTGAGTTTTTCCTTCAAGCCAAAAGAATGTTTTGCAATATTTATAGATTTTTTGCAATCGTTTTTCTTTCTTTCACTTACAGGAACATATAATCCTTTGTTCATGCTGTGGCCCCAAAATCATTATCAAGGTTCTGTTTCCAGTTTAATAAAATACATATTTATATTGGAAAATTCCAACTCAGTTAATTGCCTTGTAGCATAAAATGTGATAGGTGTGACCTAGTTGCACAAAGCCCATTTGTTCTTTCTTTGGTTTTATACTCTTTATCGTGGATGGGCAGGGAAATGTTCACATGTTAGTGTTCATCACTAGGAAAACCTCAGGGAAAAGGGGGTTGGAGACTCCATATGATGGAGAGATGTCAGGAGCAATGTAAATGAGGAAATAAGTTGTGCTCACCGTAGGGAAAAGATAGTTGAACAATTTAACTCAAATCTCTCAAGATAAATTAACGCCTGTGACCTGAATGATAAAGATTAAACTGATTACATTATAAACTAAAATATGTGGCCAACCAATGGGAAGATGTGATGTTGAAATGAAGAGACCAGTTTTTTTCTTTTCTGTGGTCATGGTTTTTGAGTAATTATTTTCAGGAAACATCCAAAATAGGTCTCAGATCTGGAAACGCAATTTACCCTGTTCCTTGCCATCATATCACTAAGTTGCTGGAGAATGTTCCTGGCCCCCTGTGCCCTTTGATCTGGCTAGCTGCTCCCTTCACCTTAGGAAGTACTCAGAGAAGCCTGCCCTGTCACCCAGCGCCCACCCCAGCGCATCAGTTTCTCCCAGTATGTCTCACCGTTCTCCGCACTTTTCTTTAAGTTCTCTCAGTTGTGTCTAAATTTTTATTTTGTAATCATTTGTTATTGTCTATCACTATATGATTGATCAGGGCTAGAAACTGTTTTTGTCATATTTGCTACAAATGTCCCCATTTCTTAGATTGTCACATATAGCCCTAAAAGTTTTCCATGTATAAATAACACACTCCTTACTTCACCACATGTAAAGCTGTCTAAACAGATATTTTACCAAGACTTGTGTATTCTTAAAAAAAATTTCTTTTTGCATCCTGAACTATGTTGTATTCCGCTGTTTGTGATTTTACTTCCCGTCTGAATTCATTTAATTTAAAAACTGAAGTTCTGTGACCCAGCGTACAGTATTGGATTTTAGAAATGAAGAACAGCTGTATGTTACAAGAATTCAATTCACAGTATTAGTGGAATGTCTAAAGTATTGTATTTTTCTTCTGACCTTATTGTAAGCCTCTGGAAGAACAATGCACACCTGTCTGTCAGTTTCAGGATAAACAAAAATGATCAAGAAACTTTATTGCACAACTAGTCATATACTGAGTTCAGGTTTAAAGTTTCACTACTTCACATAACTTTATCTGAGAGAGATTGATGGCAGGCCATGGATGGAAAGTGATTCACATCAAGTTCCAATAAGAATGTAACTTGACCACCAGGCAGAGAGTTTTGGTTAAAGCCAAGAAGGCTTTGTGAAAAGTTAACCCAAATTTGGTTATACTATAAAATAAAATTCTCCATTTCAGGGTTCAAGGATAG
The DNA here is from genome assembly GCF_027409185.1 of Cynocephalus volans. Lineage (NCBI taxonomy): Eukaryota > Metazoa > Chordata > Mammalia > Dermoptera > Cynocephalidae > Cynocephalus > Cynocephalus volans. The sequence continues at coordinate 93,787,271 of NC_084468.1, read as the reverse complement.
GGAGGAAGATATGTACACATATTTAATGGTCTTCTATATTGATGCTCTGAACTCATTTTTTCCCTCCTAAAACAAAACCAAAGAATTATTCTGTGACCTAGAATTGACTTTCTGTAAATGTACACTTTACTGATAAGTTATAAATAGTTTATGATGATTTTAAATTAAAACCAGAAGTTAAATTTGGAACATGGAAGAGATAAATAAGTTAACTCTCAAAAATGTAGTGTCTTAAGCTGCCTTATCATATATCAAATCAAAAACTCTCCAAGGACTCTCTCTGGCTGTGATCAGGGCTATTCTTAGCAGAGCCTGTGTCCGCTCTAGTAGCTGAAATCTATGAGCTTTTGCTTTGGTAATTTTACAGTCACTGAGGCTGTTTATGTTGAAACACCCACTCTGGTTCTCACATTAATAATCGTTAATGATGTGATAGTTAAAAGTGGGAGCTTAAGTCCCGGGGCACTCGAAGACATTTCAATAGATTGAAAATGGAGCAAAGCATAAGTAATTGTATATCAGTGGTGTCTGTAATGAGCACAGGGGACAAATAATTACATCTAAAGGATTGGGAATAAAATTAAGTTTGGGAATAACTAAGTGTGCTAATGACTGGTGAATGAACAAGGCTTTGATCAGAAGGGGTATTAAAATCCAAGCCCAAGGGACTTAAAATATCATTTTCTCTGCATCTTTCAGAAACACTGTGGTGTGGAAGAAATAGCAGGAGCTTTAGAAAAACATAGGCCTCATTTAAATCAAGGCTCTGCCATTTTCTTGCTTTTAGTGTGACCTTTGGCAAATTACTGACCTTCCTTAATCTCCATTCCCACAGCTATAAAATGGGGTTATTAAAATATTTTGTGAGGTCAATATTAAAAGACACAATGTAGTAAGTGACTAGCACATAGTAGGTGTTCAATAAATGATGTATATTATTTAATAGGCAGTATAATGAGGTGGTTTAATGTCCTTGCTTTATTACTTACTGGCCTTGTGTTTCTTAAAGATTTTCCCTCATCTTGTAAAATAGGAAAGCTAACATCAAGTTGCAGACCTGTTTGAGTAATAAAATGAGTTAGTACATGTAACAGCATATTAGCTGCCACGGGCTAGCTCTAAATAATGGCAACCTTAATTATAATTATTAGCATAGCGATCACAACAATGAATACTAATATCATTCAGTCTTGATATGCCTCAGTTTTTATCTCTAGAATTAAATTTTGTGACAGCAAAAGTGCTCTTTTTGTCTGCTGGCAATACTGTAAAAGAAAACTCTAGCCATTAGCCCTTGTTAGTAAAAGAGGAGCAAAGACTTCAGGGAGCTGGAAACGCTGCTCAGTGGTGGAACTTGGCCCTCGTGTTTTATGGAGAGGGGTAATAAATGGGATAATAAGCTTTACTGTCTTCAAAGAAATATGTTGTTTCTTGTTTGTAAAGTGTTTTGAGGCTAAGAAACACCGGACTAAGTGTTCAAGACCTAGTAATTTCAGTACTTTTAAAAAATAAGGTCTTCCTGTTTCAGTCATTTCTGTCTTTTCTATTACGTATACAGTGTTATCAGGAAGTGGCTTTAGTTTTTATTTAGTTTATGTACATAGTGGATTAGGCATGTGTTATGCCCATTATGACCCCAGAAATGGGCAGTGTTAGCTAATTGCCATTCTAATTTTTAGTGACCGGTTTTCAAGCATATAAAACCAGACCTAAGAGTTTACATGGCACGGGAGACTTCATAAGGAAACAAAGACTTGAAGGAACAGTTAAACTTTAGTGTTTTTAGTAGCAGTCTTGATGAAGAGTGGAACATCATGGAGCAATATGATAGGGTAAAAAGGGTATGACCTAATGGTAATAAACTGAGGGAACTTAGCTAGCAGGAGCCTATTTGTTCAGATTCTTCTCTGGCCCCTTCATCTGCAGATGTTCCTGTCCTCTGGGTATAGGGAGGGCATCCCTCACATGCAGGTCTCATGACCTCCTTCGGGGGAAGGTCAGAAATCCTTCCTAGATTTTATGACTTGCTTCGGGGGAGAAGGGTAAGAGAAGATCAGAGAGAACTTCTTGCTTCTGCTGTTTTCTCCAGCTTAAAATATTCAATATGCCAAGGTGGCATAGTTTGGGGTAATGCACCCTGAACCCCATCAGGAACAAGAAGCAAAAATTATTAGAGGTAGCATTTTTACATTTTCAGGTTTTCCGAGTGTCAACTATTACCCTGAACTTTAAGTGGGCAACAATGTACAATTTCTCTTTTATGTGAGAGAATTAGGTGTCTTTGGAAACGGTGAACTCTTGCCAGTATCCAGGTCCCTGTTGGATACCGTATACCCCTGGCAGTTGCACAAGCTGGACAAGGTAGAGAATTTCCACAGACTATTCTGGTCTTACAATTGCTTAATGTGGAGCTGAAAGGCATGTCAGCGAGCTGCAAGGAGAGGTTTTGTTTTCATTTCCCTATTTTAGTTCATTACAGGAGAAAAAATGTTCACATATCAGCAGCTTCATACGGTCTGCTTAACAGTTTGTGACCAACAATGTGTTAGATTTTGTTTTACTTTTAGGAGGCTCTCTGAATGAAAATATAACATGAAAAGTAAAATTATAAAGGATATTTTTTTAGTCAATTAATACAACATTTAATCACTGTTACTGGTCTTTTATTCCAACTGAACTGTGAGGATCGTGAACACAGAAATTGGTTTATCTTTCAGGTCTCAGCTCAGCTCAAATTCAACTTCTACAGAAAAGTGGTCTCAGATTCCCCTCTCCCATCTATGTTTTCTCTCAAAACATGTTCTTTTCTTTCACAGTCTTTATCACAAACTGTTAATTATATAGAATATAATTTACTGTTATGGTGGTATTAATCTTTACAAACTTCTCCCCTCTTCTCTGGACTACTAAAAAGTGTCCATTATTTTACAGGCTCAACCCTACATCCCCTTTTAGGCATTTGTGATGCAAAATCTGAAAGAAAGTGGTGAACGCTGCTGGAGATTAGAAGAATCTACATAGTAAGGAAGTGAGAGAGAAGAAAGGGAGTAAGGATAGGGTGTAAAAGCCAAAGGAATGACGGTGCAGAGAATTTGCTGTAAAGTGAGTCTTTCTATATCTGTATCTACATGCTACTGTTATTTTTTAAAGAAATGACCAATTTTTGAAAATGTGTTTTACTTCTAGAGAAAAAAATCAGTAAAATCTCAAACTTTAAAAAACTGATTTAATATTATAGCTCAAATTTTATTAGATTGATAACTATTTCAAAAGTTTGCAATTTTTCTTCTTTATTATGGGTATTTTGCTTCTCTGGTATATCTGGCTGTAAGTAACAGCTTGTAAGAAAACTTTGTTTTATTGGCAAGTCATTAGCAAGATGCTTCCATTATTTTCAGATAGTAACTTGATGGCAAAATGCAACCATTCTAGTGTTAAATAAAAATGATCAGAGGCTGTTGTTTTAGACTAAGTTCCTACACTAGACTCCAATAGTCCAGACTAGAAACCAAAATGGGGTCACTCCTGCTAAGTTCATGTCTCATAGGCTGTGGTCTGACCATGTAGTCTGGCCTTCTGAGAAGTCAGGAGAAAGAGATAACAGCTAATTTCCCTAATGAATAGGCCAGTGTAGATCTTCAATAGGTATGATAATGAAGTTCTCTCTGCTTTAATACTTACACAAAAGAGATAGCCTGAAGTAACCTGATGTTAACTAATCAGCTATTTTCCTATTGTTCTATTTCCCTGTCCCCACCATGCAAGGAAAGTAACTTTGAAATGACCAATCTGCTTTTGTTTTTTTTTCTGCTTTCTTCAGCCTTTCCTGTCTATAAAGCCTTTATTATTTATAATAAATTTTGGAGCACTTCTTTGACTCCGTGTCAGATGATGTTTCCTGGATCAGTCCTCACATTTGGCTCCCAATAAACTTTACAAAATTATTTCTGCCTTGACAGCCTTAATTTCAGTCAACACTAGCAATAAATGGTATGAACATAAAAAACATGCAGAAAATTACTAACATAAATTGTCCACAAGGAAAACAGAGTTAATGAGCATGTGCCCTTTTGTCCTTCTATCGTGTGAGGACACGTAGCTGGCACCATGCATGAGAAAGCAAGCCCTCACCAGAAACCAAATCTGCTGGCACCTTGATCTTGGACTTCTCAGCCTTCAGAACTGTGAGAAATAAATTTCTGTTGTTTATAAATTAAAAAAAAAAAAAAAAAAGAAGAAGTTAATGAGCACGGGGGAAAGCATTTTAAAGAGATAGGTATTAAAACAGAGATAAAATATAAAGTTAACTGCAAAATGGTTGTATTTGAAAGGTTTGAGTGGCTCTGGTTCCATCATATAATACTTTAAGGAATTTTCATTTTATATAGAAGCTGAATTGAGGCCATGTGCTTGGGATGTATCTTTATTTTAAAGGAGAGTTTCCTAGATTGCCTACCTCCCCAACTCTACCTTCTAAATAATGAAGTTGACAATTAATGCCTAAGCATTGACTCAGACTCCATTCAAAAACAGAAAGTGAAGGAAAATGAAGATCATGTCAAACACAATGCCCCCACTAGAACATTTGGCAGTTCATCATCTTCAGAACTGTTTTATTTAGAAAGATCTGCCCTGCAGCTGGATATTTTGAGCCCCTTAAGCATTGAGGAGGGCACACTTGTGTTGCAATGAGATATAGACTTTCTGGTCTACTTTATACTCTCTTTATATTCTCAAATCTTTCATCAAAAGAGAGATTTAGGAAAGTTCAAAGGAAGGTATTTATTACAATCACTACGAGAGGTAAAAGTGTTCATTGATCTTAGAGGGGAAATTAAGCTGTGCAAAACCAAAATTTTTTTCTAAGTCAAATGTTAAGGCAGTGCAAGGGTTGATAGTTTTTTAAACAGTTCATAAGTCTATACTGTGACCTGAATTTACTAATTTCATAAAATAAATTATTCATAAGGGAAGTCTGCTACTTGATTCAGAAATTTCCTCAAAATACTTTCTCTGAAGGCTATCTATATCCAAGTAGAAATTTATCTTACAAGGTAGAGAGGATTTTGGCTAGCGAGCCTAAGTTAGGTTATAAACTATAGTCCAAATGTCATTTTAAAAGTAGCAGCAAGCTGGACAAGTTGCTCAAGGTAGAAGCACCTCTCAGTGTGAGTACTTCGGAGTGAAGTGGCTTCTTCATTCACAATGCTAATGAAAGGAAAAGCTTTGGATTTGCTTTAAACAGATTAATGAGCTGCTATATTTTAAAGCTGTTGACAGTTTGTTTTGGCACTTCCAGAAGCGCTATAGCATTCATGCGCAATAAATTATGAGAGATTTAGTGATCATCCAATTTAGATGGTAATTTTACTATCGTAAAATAGCTAGTGGTAAGTTTGTGTCAGAGAACTTGATTTATGCAGTCACGATCCTGGCACTAAGTAGACATGCCAGACTTGGGAGACTGTGAAGTAGCCATGCAGGAACCCAGGGGTGAGACGGTGGCGATCGAGGCTGTAGAGACAGGACTACCTTTCATGTGTTAATTTGCACCAGTGCATTTGAAGTCCAAGAACAGAAGCTGCTCTCCAGCATCTGCCAGACAAACCCATATGTTTTGTTTTGTTTGTTTGTTTTTTTAGAACATAAAGAGTTGTAAAGCATGAGGACTTTCCCAACAGCTGGAGTACAGTCTTTGCTGGGTTAAGCCTCTTTCTCATATTTGTGAATATAGATTTGCAAGAAGTCAAATGATTGTGTTTTGTGACTTTAGACCCTAGAAGAAATTATAGGATAAGAATTGGGTCATTCTTTGAAAATAAAATCTATTAAGGCATTATTCAATTCCAAACCACCAGCACCCTACTTCTGGCTTTCCCTTCCAAGAAAATGGGATTGAAGAAATTCGCCATGGCGCTAGTTCTGTAAGACTAGGTCCTTTCTGTCTTACGGGATGGTGGCTGTAGAAGTCTTTTACCACTGTTTTTTGGCTGTCCAGCACAAATCTCCTTATTAACTAACCTTTCCTGTTCCCTTGTGGGTTTCATTCTAGTGGTAACAGTATCAGAAAGGATGCTTTATTCAATAATTTATTTATTCAGTAGTACTTATTTAGTATTGATTGCATGCCAGGCATTGCTCTAGGCCTGTTTTTAATATGAAAGGCACTCACCACACATGCCTGTTGAGCCCTTGAAAAATGGCTAATCCAAATTAAGATGAGTTGTAAGTGCATAGCACACACTGGATTTTACAGACACAGCAGCAAAAATGGTTGGGTATTAATATTTTTTATGTTGATTACATGCTAAATGGTATTTTGGATATATTAGGTTAAATAAAATATAAAAGTTAATTTCACTGGTTTCTTTAGAGTGTTTTTAACATGGCTACTTTAAAATCTAAAATTACATATGTGGCTTTCATTATATGTCGAGTGAACAGTGTTGCTTAGGAGATTGAGTTACAACAGTGAACAAAGGGACCAAAATTCCTGCCCTGATGGAGATTACTTTCTAGGAGGAGAAAATAGATGAGAAAAATTAAATATTTCACACACACACACACACACACACACACACACACACACACAGGGGTGCTGGGGTGGAGTACAGGTTGTAGTATTAAAAAGGATATTCAGACCCCCCACCCCACAGCCTCTCTGGAGCAAGTTCATATTTGGATGCTTGTTTAGACTTGAGACACAAATCATCATTCTGAGCTATGGTTCTTTAAATTCCCTTAGGGGAGAACAAAGAGGCTTATTAAATATCATGGGTTCAGTTCTTTCTCTGCATCACTGTATCAGGAGAAAGTGCTTTTCCATGTTCGACATCACCTCTTCATGGACTGGATACATGAGATGAAAAATGAGAAGTTATGAGATGGTGTCACGTAAATGATGAAATCTTCCTCACAGACTGTACTAGCCTTGAGAAAAATGAGGCTTGGCTATTGCCTTTAAGGAAATCCTGGGTTAGTGGAAAAATAGATCTCCCAAGGCTTTGATGTTTCATGCACCCGACTTAGGTCTTACTGAAATAAACGACTTTTCAAAGGGGAGGAAAAAAAAAAAAAAAGGATAGTCACGGTAGGCCTCTTCAAGGTGAGATCAGAGCTGATATCAGGGAAAACAGTGTTCCAGGCAAAGCTTACAACTAGAGCAAAGACCCTAAGGTGTGACTGTGCCTAGTGTATTTGAGAAACAGCAAGGAGACTGGAGTAAAATAAACAAGGCGGGTATGCAGGGAGAGTAACAGGACATGAGTCTGAGAGGTGTCAGGATCAGGGCACCCGTAGGCATTAGACAGTCATTGATTTTACTCTGTGTGAAATAGGTAGTGATTGATGAAGTGATGTGGTCTGACTCACTTATTAAAAGGACCACTCTGGCTGCTGAGCTGAGAATCTACTGTGGCAGTTGGGGAGGCATAAAGGTAGAAACAGAGGAACTGCTAGGAGGCTGTATTCACTTCCTAGGGCTGCTGTAATACCACCAACTGGATGGCTTAAAACAACAGAAATGTGTTCTCTCACAGTTCTGGAAGCTCAAAATCTGAAACCAAGGTGTCAGTGCTCTCCGAAGGCTCAGGGAAGGCCCCTTTCTTGCCCCTTCTTAGCTTCTGGTGGGTGTTTCTTGGCTTGTAGCTGTATCACTCCAGTCTCTGCCTCCTTCATCATGGGGTATCCTTCCCATGTGTCTCACTGTTTCTGTATCTCTGTTTTCTTATAAGGATACTAGTCACTGGATTAGGAGCCACCCTGGTCTGGTATGATCAGATCTTAGCTTATTACATCTACAAAGACCCTGTTTCTCCCATCCAAGTACTAACCAGGCCCGACCCTGCTTAGCTTCCGAGATCAGACGAGATCGGGCGCGTTCAGGGTGGTATGGCCATAGACCAAAGACCCTGTTTCTAAACAAGGTCACATTGAGATTCTGGGTGGATGGGGATTGGGAGGGGAGATTATTCAACCTAGTACAGAGGCTAATTGCAGTAATGCCGGAGAAAGGTGATGGTGGCTTAGATGCTGGTAATAGCAGTAGAGGTTGTGATACATCTGGATACATGTTAAAGGTAGAGCTGATAGTATTTTCTGTTAAATTGGCTGTAGTGAGGCAGAGAAACAGAACTCAAGGATGGTTCTGGGGATGGCCTAAACACCTGGAAGAATGGAGTTGCCATTGACTGAGGTGGAGGACAAAGAGCAGTAAGTTAGGGGGGACGATTAAAAGTTCAGTTTTGGGCACATTGGATTTGAGATACTTGCTAGGCTGTCAAGTAAAGATATCAACAAGGGAGAAATTTGGCTTACATTTATTTTATTAATTAGATTGACTATAATCAAGGTCATTGGATGCTACAACTCATCTGCAATGTAAACACTCCTACTGAATTCAGGAACAGCCAGAGAGACAGATGCAAGTAATCAAAATATCACCTTTTTTATGGAAAAGCTAATTAAAAAAGGACACTGTGGATCTGTGGTCAATGGGATTTGCTAATTACCTCTGAGTTGGAGACGCCTCCTTCCCTAAATGGTCACTGGAACCTGGACCACCTCCATCCCCTTCAAGCACCAGGCTCCTTCTTAACACACTGTAAAAAGCATGTGTTGGGAAAATAGAATGGTTTGGTCAGGACCCTCACCTCAGGTCTGGTTGGGTGTGGTTCAGCACATCCTTCATAAGCAAATTGTGTGTGTGTGTGTGTGTGTGTGTGTGTGTGTGTGTGTGTGTGTAGTTAGTGTGCATGCATGCCAATGTACCTTTTTAGTTTTGTTGCTATTCTTGTGTTCTTCAGAGAGTAGTTTTAGTGAAGCAGGCAGGTGGGCATCTGCCTCAGGTGTCTGCTTGGTGCCACCATGCTTTCCAACTTACTGCTTCCAAGAACCTGTTTGCCAGTTACCTAGCTCACAGACCTGCATGTGAGAGGTCTGGTGACTCAGCCTGGCCTGTGAGGGGTCTGGGGATGCGGCCTGGCATGTGAAGGGTTTGTGACCCAGTCTCAACAATGGGCTTGAGGAGTCTGTGAGCTCCAGACCCAGCCCTAGCTTGACAATTGGCCCAGCTGGGGCAGGATTATGGGCAAGTAAAAGAGCTCCACAATTGGTGACATTGGCAGGACTCTGACATTAGCCCAAGAGCCCTAGTGCTATACGGCATGCCAGAATGTGCCTGCTTTGTAGGCATAGAACCCAAAGGATGAGGCTAATTTCAGCCGGTCTGTGAGGAAAATGGAGACAGAATGGTCAGGTTCCCTCACCTCATATCCGGCTGAGCATGACTCAGCACATCTGTTGTAAATACATTACGTAAGAGAGGTGTAACTGTGCGTGTGCGTCCATATGCTCCTTATCTGACTCTAGTATAGAAGACAATGGCTCTGATCCCCAGGAGGCTAGGGGCTGAGCTTGCATCCGAATAAAGCAAGTCAACCTTGCCAGTAGCTCCCAGATCTTTCCAGTCATCTAGGTTGTGACCTGCATGTGAAGGGACTGTGAGCCAGCCTGCATATGAGGGGGTTTGTGACCCAGTCTGAACAACAGGTGTGAAGGGTCTGTGACCCAGCCCGGCAAGGTCTTATTCCTTTTCCATACTCATCAATTTGAAAGGAGTAAAGTGTGCTAATGTAGTTGAATTTCTTCATATGTAAACATGAAGAATGGGTTGTTTGTCTCCTTTTTAACATCCTAACATGCCCATCCCCCCACTTTTGGTCTCTTTCTTATTTTGTAATTGTACCTTTTATCTTATAAGCCATTTGTATTTCATTTTTCCTGAGTTACCCTTTTATGTTCTTTGCCAATTTTTAATATTATTTATTTTTTAAATTGATTTTTGATCTCTTTTTTATTAAGTTTGTAGACAGGTGTGATTATGTCCCTTGAGACAGAGTCCTGACTCCAATACCGGCTCCAGATTTCTTTAGGTGTCTTCCTAAAGGTGCACTGATGGGCAGTAGATCTCTACACTAAGTTCAGGACCACTCCAGGCCTTAGAATTCACTCCCTATTTGATCTTGATCCCCATTTATGTCCACATTGCTTATCAGAGATTTTCAATAATATTGAAGAATAGCATAAAGATGCTCAATAAGAAAATGCCAACAAGATAGAGATGGCCTGAATATCAATACAGATTTCCTTCTATAATGCTTTTTCAAGAAAGAAGGAAAATTAATTTTCCTTTTTCAAGGAAAAAATTTGAATTTCCTTAATTTTTAAGTTATCTTCCTGTGAAATTAAAGTTCAAAGTAAAATTCTCTTGCTCTGACTGGTTAAAGTGCCAAAACTTAAAAAGTCCGAAATTCTTAAGTTAAAGTCCTCAAATTATCATTCTTCAACTTCTAATTGTCTGTCTCTATAATGGGGTTCTCAGCAGGAGGCCTGGGTAGAGCTGGGATTTCTCTGTCACGTGTAGCCTGTGCTGTCTTCCAGGGGAATGAGCAAGCAAATTTTGGGACCTCAAAATTTAAATCATTTTTTCACGTGCCCAAATTATAAAGAGTTTGACATCAAATAATAAAGCAACCACACCTGTAAGATTTTAAAAAACAAGCCAAATTCTTGGATCTAGAACCACTACTCCAACCAAGGTCAGACCTCTTCTACCATTGCAGAGACTGTAAATGTACCTCAGTGGTATTCAAGGGAAAATGGGTAGACAGAAAAGAGACACCTTTTTTGGTTTCAGCCTCGCCAGGATGCCAATCAGTGTGCTTATTGTCCGAAATCCACGAACTTACACCAAACTGGGAAAATCTCTTTTCAGGAAGTTAGTTATGATACTGTTTTACCTTATCTGGGAAGAAATCAACCTATGAATATAAAAACTCCTTTCTTGAAAAGAGACATTTGAGACAATGTTACATTTTTGCAAAGCTTGGAAATTCGCAACGGTGCCAGTTGCATTTGACATTCCTTCCCCATCCAACAGGGTCAAAACCTTTTAATTTCCAATTTTTCTTAGAGCTCTGGATATCTGATATTATTGTGTGGTGATAAAGATTCCAATATCCTTTTGTAAATAGGTATCATGCTTTTATTCACAGTGGCTATTGTCACCATCTTTTTCTATGACATCTCTTAGGCCCATGAAACCTGTCTCACAGGGGCAGTTACCCTATTTTCTTTACATTTGTTTCAGCTGGAGATTCCTGAACTGAAGGTGTGGATAAAACGTGGGTCCCTAAAGATCCAACAAGGCTGAATATCTCTGCCATGTGTTCTCCAAAGCTGAGATTTTCTTCAGCTTTTGAATTTTCTGGGTGTTGAATAACTTGAATTCTTTCAAAGACAGTAGAAATATTTACTTTTGCCACATCTTTTTCTACTATTGGAATATATGTCTCTAGTGCTTAATGTCCCCATGAGCGTTTAGCAGTTGAGCCTTGTTCTTAAATGGGTTTCTTTCCTTTGCTAATACAGGCACAGTTTGCTGGAATCAATGCTTATGTCCTTTTTCTTCCTGTTTATTTTCTAACCCAGATTTATTTTTCTCACTTTGAGGCAGAGACTGTTAATGGATTGTCAATATTCATTCTTTTCTTTTAATTAAAGGGCTTCAAGTTTTAGCCGGGCACCTTGCCACCTTGCTAAAAGACTGTATTTCTAAGCCTCCCTCTCAGCTTGATGTAACCCAAGTTATTGCCAATGAGGTATGAGTAGAAATTTTGTGTGGGAATTATGGGAAAAATCCTTAAAAATAGATGTGTGTGCCTCCCTTCCTTCCTTCATTTTGTTTAGGATGCAGATATAATCATCAGAGCTCCAGAACCTCAGACCATGAGAACCAGAATGATGTTTTATGACTGGCAGAGTTCTGATCAGGAAGCAATCTGTGTCCCTGATGACACGTCGGGTAGAGCCGTTACCCCAGCCTTCTGTATTTCCTCTTTGTGACAGGGAGATAACTGCCACCTTGTTTAACTAGTTCTATTTTGGGCATGTCTTTTACAAATAGTTGAACCTATTCTAAATAAAACAAATTCCTTTGAGATCCTTTTTAGTGGTAAGATGCCAAAAGTATCCGTAGCTCAGACAAAACGTGACCCAATACACATCCATCGCAGACCAGGACTCTATTATTTTCCTGCCTAGTTCCTCCTTGGAATGTCTCAGTTTCTCTATACCTTCCCCTGAAATCATGTTTCCATAAATTTCTAGAGCCTGTTTTTTTTTTCAGAACACAGGATTTCTCCATTGACAGCATTGAGATTGTGCTTCTCAGTAGTTTCCTAAATGCTAACTCCTTTTCAGGCAGCTAGTCCAGTCTGCTTTCTGGGATTTGGCTTTCCTTCCTGTGTAAATTTTGTTGGGATCCAGTCACTATTTTTATCTAGTAACAATCAAATCATCTTCCCCTTTTTTAATACTGTCTTTTATAAAAGAGTTCTGTTTAGTAAATTATTGAACATACAGAAATGTAGAGAGAATTAGATAATAAACTTCCTTGTATCCATCACTCTGCTTCAATAATTACCAATATTTGTCAATCTTGTTTCACTTATCTCTCCCACTATTTTACTTATAGACTACTATAAATTGAATTTCAGAAATAATTTCAATTTACACATAGATACCCTTTTCTACATTTTATATCTGTCTATCCGGTCTTATTTGTCTAGGGACCAGTGCTGTATGACTTCTGGTGATTATGAAAAGGATCTATACCCGCACTGCCACAGGCCTCATTTTTTCTCAAGCATTTAAAATATAGCTAGTATGACTGAGGAATTAAGTTTTAAATTTTATTCAATTTTAATGGGAGCAAGGATAGAAGCAGACAACCTGTTAAGAGGTTCAGAGGAAGCATAGTTGAGAAATAATGTTAGCTTAGGCCCAGGTGACCAGCAGAGGTGGTGAAAAGAGGTGGGATTATGAATATAATCTGAAGGTACAAATAGCAGACATTTTGATAAATTAGATTCAGGATGTGAAAGAATGAGAGGAATCAAGGTTGATTCTGTGAATTTGGCCTGAATATCTGGAAGCACAGAGATGTTATTTCAGTGAAATAGGAAAGGCTGCAGGGGGAGCAAGTTTGAGGCAGGAGGAGGGATTATTCATGTGTGAGTGAATTTTCTCATTGCAGTATAATTAGTCTGAGCTAGCAGCTCCATCAGTAAGAAAATTAGGAGCGATACTTGTCTAGTTCAGTCTCTGTTTTACTTAGGGCTGTTCTTGGCTTACTCCTCTATGGTAATGGCAAAAATCCAAACTTTCTGGAGCTTACTTCTTATTTAGTTTGACTGTATGAGATCCTGGTGACCAGCATATGGTCTCTTAAAATTGCTGATTTCATGTTTACAATTTCCTCTAATTACCTTTGGTTCCTTTCCTCCTCCAACATGATAAATTTTCTTTTAAATTAGTAATAGCTGCCTCTCACATTTTTCTGTATAGCACCCCAATTTCCTTTCAAGGAGACCTCTCCCCCATTATATCCCACATTATTGGTCATTGTCTTGGTAAAAGCTAGAGCCTCCCATTTGTTCCTAGAGACCACAATACCCTTCCAATAAATTCCTTTTCCTTAAGATAGAGTTGGTTTTTATGATTACAGTGAAGAACACTGGCAGGTACTTATATCTTTATTTCAATGAGACGAAAGGTAAAATTTACTTTTTCACATTAGAGTTCCATATCAGAAAGTTTGTTACCTTCAGAAAGATAATTTATATATTTTCATGTGAAATAAACTTTATGGGCTTTAATCCCATAATATTATCAACAAATATTATCAAAGAGTTCAACAAGTATTATTGAATAGTTCAGTATAGTAGCCTCTGGTGAGCTCCCTAAACTGAGTTTTCTTAGACTATTTAAGCTAAGTTGGGTTCATGAGCTTAGTTGTCTCTACAAAGATAGGTCTGAAGGGGATTTTGCATGGAATCATAATTCAATCACTGTTGGCATATATTCAGTCTTTTCATATCCTTCACTTCTATCTCAAAACTGATGATTTATTTTATTTTTTTGTCTTAACTTAGATTTATTTTTAGTTCATCCCCAGTCCTGTGTCAAATTGTTCAATACTATGAGTACAGCAATATAATCAATCCTAAGGAGAAAATGTTTCTATTTCTTTTCTTTTAAATCTTGAGTGTAATCCTTTTAAGGTCCTCAGTTTAGTCCTGAGTCATCATTATTTATTTTCTGGGTTCAATGGGTTTTTATTTTTTTAAGAACATTTTAGGCCATTTAACTTATAAATTATAGAAGTAAGAATAAGAGGATGGGAAAAACAGCTATATTAAAATTTTAAATAAGAATTTAAGCAGGATTTGTGCTGTCAAAGTGAATACTTTTGAAAACTTTGATGACTCAATTTTGTTAACAGAGGATAGGCATTTTTTCCCTACATAATTCTAAAACATTTTTATTTTTAGATTTATAAACACCAATTAGAATGATTGTTTCAGTTAGGTTTTTTCATTTATACATTATAAATTTCTTTTCAATTACTTTTATATACACAGTTGCTTTAGCACTTTTTTCACTTATGAACCATATCAAATAAATTTGGCCCACAAACATACAAGATGATAGAATACTTACCCATTTAGTGAAACAGTATGACCCAGGTTCTTGTTGTGATATATTGCAAGATAAAGTCTTTCCTGATTAACTGGATGAAAATACTATATTTTCTTATTGTCAAGCAGCGGTCTAAGTACTTCATATACATTCACTCACTTAATCATATAGTCTTCACAGCAACCATATAGAAGAGGAAACTGAGGTACACAGAGGCTCAATAACTTACTCAAGATCACTTACCTAGTAAGTGGCAGAGACAGATTCAAACCCAGGCAATATGCTCTTAACCACAATATATTAAATTACGCTAAATGTAATATATTACATTCTTTACTTTCAGAATAAACAGTATAAACATATGGACACAAATCTTATAACACTTTGGAAACAGCACTTTGGAAATGGAGAGCAAGCCTTAAAAGAGGTCTGTGTAGTCCAGAACTCCCCAACCTGTGCACTACAAATGGTTTACAGGTCTGCCTGTACATTTGTTCCCATAAGACCTTGGGCAGGCTTATCTGAGCCCCTGAGCAAGTACCTCCGTTTACCCCCATGTGCTGTATTATTTTCGTGTAAAATGACATGAATATTGTTTAGAAGTCTGTTATGCACTATCAATATCAGGTTCCAGTTTACCCAATATTAGTTCTTAAGTTTCTTTTTTGGTCACTGTATTTGTAAAGATCAATATTTCATGAATTTTATCCTTTCTTAGAGATTTTCCACAAAACAAAGAGAAGAACCAACAAAAAGAGGGAGGCTGGATGAACAAGGGGGGGGGGGTGTTAAAGATCGATTATATCCACTGATTGAGTAGCAAGTGGAGTTGGTTGAGAATGAAGGAAGTCCAAATGGAAGCATTACTTCAGGTAAATTTACTCTTTCACTGATTCAAATATTTATTGGTCCTTACTATTTACTGGGCACTTGTTAGGCATGGAATAAAGCAGTGACTATTATAGACGTGCGTTCCTGTCCTCATGCAGCTTAGAGTGTAGTGGGAAAAGTGAACATAAAAACAGTAATTACAAATGTGATAAATGCAATGAAAGGAGAAACTTGTTTCTGGGTCTCTGTCCCTAAATCCTTTCCCTTCAGTTTTCTTTAAGCATGTGTAATGCTAGGGCTCTCTCCTCTGCCTTCTTACCTCCTCATTCAAAGCTTCTCTGCACAGTTTCATATAAATCCCAAAATCTCACTTATGGGGTTGTTTTCCTATATTTGGAAACCTCTTTTGTTCCATCCATCTCCTGAGATTTAGACTGATATATTCAACTGCCTGTTCTAACTTTACCCAGAGAGGTTTAGCTGGCATTTCAAACTCGACTGAAAATGAACTCATTATTTTATCCTAAAAAGCTGTTCCTACTAATGTACCCTGAATGATACTGAGTGGTGCATCAACCCATTTCCCATGCAAAAAACCTAGAAATCTCTAAAGACGCCTCCATCTGCTTCAGCTCCCATGTCTAATCTCCACAGAGTTACAGCAATTGATTGTTTCCTCTTTCCCATTTTTTTATATCAGGCATCTTGCCTATGTTACTGCAGCTGTCTTTTGTGCTAAATTGTACAAGCAAGTGGTAGGGTTCCTGATTTACTTATATGTTTTTAATTTTATTGCTTTTGATTAGAAATTATCAATTTTACTCTTCCTGCTTTTTAAAATTTATTGAAGTTTTCTTTGTGGTGTAATATACAGTTAATTTTTGACAATGTGCTACTAGCATTGAAAAAAAGCACATTCTGTTAATTTTCAGACTTAGATTTATTTATTTATTTTTAGTAGTACATATACAATTAAATTTTTATTAAATGATAGATCTTCAGCTTTGCATATAAAATATTAAAATTGAATCAAGTTATTTTTTTTTAGTTTTCAAAGAGCAACATATCAAAATTTATAGGATGCAGGGCTCGCTTAGAGGAAAATTTATACTGGTAAACATCTATATTAAAAATAAGAGAAATCTCAAATCAGTAATGTAAACTTCTACTTTAAGAAAATAGAAAAAGAAGAACAAACTAAACCAAAAGCAAATACAAGTAGAAAATAACAAAGACTACAAAAGAAATATATGAAATAGGGAATTAAAAAACAATAGAGAACAAAAAACCCCCAAAAGTTGATTCTTTAAAAAGATCAACAAAATTTGCAAACCTTTATCTAGACTGACCAATAAAAAAAGAGAGAAGACCGAAATTACTAAAATCAGACAGAAAGCAGGGGCATTATTACATTGCCATTATGGTTTTTTGCAGTGATAAGATTTATTTTCTTTTTCTTTCTCATTTGCATTATTATCTATACATGGGTTTTGTTCTTTCTTGTGTATTCGTGTTAGTGTTTATCATTTTTCCGATTCCAGATGCAGGACTTCTTGAGGATTTCTTGTAGGGCTGGTTGTGTGGTTGTAAACTCCCACGGTTTTTATTTGTCTGGAAAATGTACTATCTTCCCCTCATTTCTGGAGGACAGCCTTGCTGGATATAGTATTCTTGGCTAGCAGATTTTTTCTTTTAGTATTTTGAATATATCATCCCATTTTCTTCTGGCCTGTAGGGTTTCTGTTCAGAAGTTTGCTGTTAGTCTGATAGGGGCTCCCTTATGTGTGACTTAAGGGTTTTCTCTTGCTTCTTTTAAGATTCTTTCTTTGTCTTTGAGCTTTTCCAGTTTGCCTATAATGTGTCTTGGAGAGGATCTTTTTGGTTTGAATCTGTTTGGGTATCCTTGAGCTTCCTGGATCTGAATGTCTGTGTTTCTCACCATATCTGGGAAGTTTTCCATTATTTCATTGAATAGGTTTTCCATGCCTTTTCCTTTCTCCTCCCTTTCTGGAAAACCCATGATTAGAATGTTTGTGAGCTTAAGGTTGTCTGCTACCTCTCTTAGATTTTCTTCATTTTTTAACATTCTTTTTTTTGTCTGCCTGGGTTATTTTGAAAAGACTATCTTCAAGATCAGAAGTTCTTTCTTCTGCTTGCTCTCGTCTGCTGCTTAAGCTATAGGTTGTGTTTTCTGTTTTGTTGAATGAATCTTTCAGTTCTGAGAATTCTGTTATATTCTTTTTTAAGGTATTCACTTTGTAAATTTCCTCCTTCATAACCTGGATTTATTTTTTTCTCTTTTTATTACATTGTCTAACTGAGTTTTCTCCTGTCTCAGTGAGTTTCCTTAAGATTGTTGCTTGGAATTCCTTTTCAGCATTTCAAGAGTTTCCTGCTCTATAGGATCTGATATTTGAGAATTACTGTATTCTCTTGGTGGTGTCATGTTTTCTTGGATTTTCATATTTATAGCATTGATGTCTGGTCATGGGCAGAGCAGTTGCTTCTTCTATTACTCTGGAGTGGGCTTTGAAGAGAGAGACACCTTCTTCTTTTTCTGGTCTCTGGTGGTACTCTCCTTGTGTCAACACAGTTGAGTGTCTGCTGGGCCACCTGCATGGCAGCTGTAGCCACTGCTGTGGCATCGAGCTACTTTTTCAGCAACCATGGCTGTGGTGGTGGCTGTGGTGGGCCACCCAGGTGGAAGTGGTGTTTTTGGTCTGCTCTCTTGCCTGCTTCCAGGTGGAGGGTGCTGCCCTTGGCTCCTGCCTAGGACTCCAGGTGTGCTCTCTTGTCTGCTTCTGGATGGAGGGGGCTGTCATTGGCTCTTGCCTAGGACCCCTGGCAATGCTCTTTTTGAAGAAAAGCACATTCTTTCATTTTAGGGTACAGAATTGGATACCCACCAGTTGAATAATAATTATGTTACCTTAATGGTTATGATATTTAGGTTATTACTATCTATACCTATTTTTTTGTCCACTTGATCTTCTATGGACAGAGAGAGGTAAAATAAAATTCTGACTATTAATAATTTTCTTATTCTCCTTGTACTGATTATATTTTTGTTTATAAGTGTAATGCATATTCAAAGTTCCTTGTAACTCAATTTGTTTCTGGTAATTTTTTTTTCTGTCTTTTTCTTCTCTCAAGCCAATAGGGATGAGACATGCAGAATTTGTCTGACTGACTCTCTCCCACCAATAGGCCATTCCTCAGAGTGTAAGGTGTTTGTGTAATTCCTTCTTCTTCCTGGTTTCTTCTAGGTCTGGTAAAAGTCCTTCTGAGGTCCATTTACACACTTGCCATTGTGGCAAATGAGGTCATGTTGGAGTTCCCATCAGGGAGTCCCTCCTGTTTTGGAGAATATCATTATGTGGACTTGTCTGAGGTGGAGCTGTGGTCATTTATCTCCCCTGGAATGCCCTTCACCTTGACATTCATTGCATCTGGGAGCCTTTGCCACACACTGTGGTTCAAAGTTATGTACAGTTTTGTTGAAATTGTATTTGTATTTCTCATTCTACTTGTGGCTCAGGGGTAATTTTTGAAAGGAGAGAGAAGTAGCTTCTTTTCTACTTCACTATTTAAAATCCCAAAATCCCATTGCTACCAAGTTGGCTTCTCTACCTGCAGACTTGTGCTTCTCCAGTTCAAATTCAGCATTACTTTCTGGGTCAGCTTTCTCAACGAAAGCTCTCCTTAAAACCCTCAGCGACTCTCCACCACCTGCATGTTACAGTTCTAACTTCCTAGCATGATACAGAATGTTTTTTATGATCTGACTCTTGTAAAAACCTTTAGCCTAATGTCCTACCTCTGTCCTTTATAACATACACACCATACTGAACCATTTGCAATTTTCCTTGTATTCAAACCCAGCTGAAGCATTGCATTCCTGGGTCTCTTTCTGTTTGCTCTTGTCTGTGTGCTCTAATAGCATTCACATCCAACTGTGCCATGTTATTCTTTTATTTATTTATTCAGTTGACAAATGTTTATTGAATATTTACTGAGTATCAAGTCCTGTTAAACTCTTATAGTGGTGAACAAAACAGACAGAACTTGCCCCCTAAAATAATAATATATTGTAAATGTTGGTTAATCATCTTCCTCATTAGCATGTGAAGTCTCTGAGGTTTAAATCTTTGTGTCTAAAGTGGTGGGATATAGTAGATTCTCAATGGATGTTTGCCAAATTTGCAAACAATTAAGATGGAGCCCAAGTAGGAAGCTATTTCCAAAATCTAGGTGAGAATATATTGATTCCTGATACAAAGCAATGAAAAAGTGGGCAAGTTTTTGACACTTCTGAGTGGTAAGTGTTAAGTTTTGGTGATGGAGGGGTTTTAGCATAACTGAATTTTCTAGATTGGGCTACTAATTGAGAGAACATGGAGGGGTGAGCAAGTTGGGAGGTGAGTTT
Organism: Cynocephalus volans; assembly: GCF_027409185.1. Lineage (NCBI taxonomy): Eukaryota > Metazoa > Chordata > Mammalia > Dermoptera > Cynocephalidae > Cynocephalus > Cynocephalus volans. The sequence goes on along the minus strand of NC_084468.1, from coordinate 93,767,473 downwards.
AGTTTTGAACTTTGCAGCACATTCTGGTAGACATATATATATACACACATATAAGTATATATACACACATGTGTATATATGTATATGTGATATGCATGTACATGTAATATGCATGCATATGTAATATATATGTAACATGTATATGTAATATATATATGTAATATATATATGTATTTATTTTACAGGATATTAAAATTGAAATTTAAGCTGAAGCATCATGATAGGGCACATGATGCATTCAAAGTGAGTGCTAGACCATATGCTAAAACTGCAAAGATAAAGAATCCAGAGAGTGAAAATAGAGAGGATTTTTAAAAGAAAGCATTTGGGAAAAGCTGCAATGTAAATCTCCTCTCCTGCCTCCTCCCTCTACCCAAAATGGTGGTTGGAGGTGGGGGGCTACTTCTAAACCCAATATACAGTGAGAGGGGCTTCAGTATACCAGGACCACATGAAAAGTTTATTTTAGGATGAAAAAGTCTTAAACTTGTTTTTGACTAATGGGTAAGGAACCAGAGGGAAACTGGCAGTGGAAGAAACTGAACACTGGAAAGATAATTTGTGAAGCAAGGGAATGACAGAAGAGGATAAATTAGTAACAGGTCAGAAAGCTGAAACTGGAGCTATTAGTAATTGGTATCTTTATTGATTTTCTATTTATTTGTTTTATCAGTTGTGATGCCATCTAGATGAATTGGATCCTTTATCATAATGAAATGCTCCTGTTTATCCCTGGTAATAGTTTTTGTTCTGAAGTCTATTTTGTCTGATATGAATACAATTACTATAGTTTTCTTATGAGCATGTTTGTATTACACATTCTTTTTCATTCTTTTATTTTCATATTAGATATGCCTTTATGTTTAAAGTGTGCTTCTTGTACACAGCATACAAATGAGATTTTGTTTTAAATCTAGTCTGAAAAATCTTTGCCTTTTAATTAGGTTTATACTATTTGCATTTACTGTAATTATTGGTATCATTGTGCTTGTATTACCCATCTTGCTATTTGTTTTTTATTTGTTACAACTCTATCTCTTCTTTGTTACTATCCCCACTTTTCTGATTTTAAATTAATCAAGCTTTTTATAGAATTTCATTTATTTAGTTAATTTCTATTATTTTCATGTTAACTCTATCTCTGTACCTTTAAGTTTTTAGAAGTTGCTGTAGTTTATATTTAACTTATTACAGTTTACTTAAAAATTTTTAATCAACTTACATATGATAGAGGAAACTTATAACAGTATACTTTATTTTCACTCATAACAGTATAATTTATTCACTCCCATCCTTTGTGCTACTGGTCGCATCATTTTACTTCTACACATATTATAAACACAATAATGCATTGTTATTCTTTTTTAATTAAATAATCAGTTTACTTTTGAAAAAACTTTAAAAAATGAGAAAAATGTCTTTTTATATTTACCCACATATTTATCATTTCTGACGTTCTTTGTTCATTTTTGTATGTCCATGTTTTCATTTGGTATCATTTTTCTTCTGCTCAAAGAACACCCATTAACAATTTCTTGCATTATAGATTTTGTAGCAGCCAATTTGCTCAGGTTCTGTTTGCTGAGTATAAAATTTCAGGTTGATTTCTACTCCCCTGAGACTTAAATATGCCATTCCATTGTCATTAACTATGCATAGTTTATATAACAAGAAGTTGGTAATGATTTTAACTTTGGTTTCTCTGTATATAATGCACTTTTTTTCCCCTCTAGCTGCTTTTAAGATTGTCTCTTTATCACTGGTTCCCAGCAATTTGATTATGTGCCTTGGTGTAGTTTTCTTTGTGTTTATTCTATTAGGGGTTATTAATTCTAGAATTTCTGCATTTGTAGTTTTCATCAAATTTGAAAGAAATTGGTTAGCCATTGTTCCTTTATGTCTTTTCTCTCCCTCTCCTGCTTTCTGGATCTCCAATTATACATAGGTCAGAACACAAGCAACTGTGGTTCTGTTCAATTTTTTTTCAGTATTTTTTTCTCTCTGGATTTCATATGCATAATTTCTACCATCATGTCTTCAAATTTACTGATGTTCTGTGGTGTCTAATATGCTTTTAATCCCATTTAGTAGAATTTTTAATTTAAATACTATATTTTTATATCAGAGATAATATTCAAATGTTGTTATATACTGCATTTCTCTCCTCATTGTGTTCATGATTTCTTTTACATCTTTGAGCTCACTGAACATATTGAAAATAGCCATTCTACCTGCTCTGTCTGCTAATTCTGTCATTTCTCTCATTTCTACTTGTTTCTCTTGATTAAATTTTCTCTTTCTTTTTGGTTATATGCCTAGAAATTTTTTAGCATGTCTAGGAATTTTTTTTTGGATGCCAGACATTGTGAAATTTTTATTTTGAGTGTTGATTTTGATGTGGTCTTTAAAGACTGTTGGACTTTGTTCTGGCAAAAAGTTAAGGTAGCTGCAGATCATGTTTATCCTTTCATGGCTTGTTTTAAAAACTCTTTGGGGCAAGTATAGAGTAACCTCTGTAGTAGGGCTAGTTAGGCCCCTCTACTGAGACATAAACTTCTGGGGGTCCCTACTCATTTTTTGTGTATATAATGAGGTCTCTTCACTTTGAATTGTGAAACCTGAATAATTATCAGATGCTCTAAGAATTGTTTAATTTTTAACTTTTGGTAATTATTGTCTTCCCAGCTAAGTGAAATTTCTTTCTTTTTAGGGGGGGTGGGGTGGGGGAGGCAGCTGTCTGGTGGGGGGACCCAAACCCCTGACCTTGGTATTATATGGTATTTCATTCAAGGCTTGCAAATTTGTGTTTTATTTTATTTTATTTTATTTATTTTATTTTTTAAAAAGATGACCAGTAAGGGGATCTTAACCCTTGTCTTGGTGTTGTCAGCACCACACTCACCCAGTGAGCTAGCCGGCCATCCCTATATGGGATCTGAACCTGTGGCCTTGGTGTTATCAGCAACACACTCTCCCGAGTGAGCCAAGGGCCAGCCCCCAATTTTTTTTTAGCCAAAGTCTCACGCAATCCTTACACAGATTTCTAGAACTTTTTTTTCCCCTCTTCAGTACTCTGCCCTACAAATTCTAGGCATTTTTGCCTCCCTAAACTCTGATATCTATTTCCTTAACTCAGCAAGTCTTCCAGGCTCTGTTTGCATTCTGCCTCCCTAGGCTACAATCTAAAAATTGTCTTCAGGCAAAATCTGGGGGAAACTGTAGAATCATTCCATTTTTTCCCTTTTCTGAGTTATCATAGTTATGCATTTATTGTCCGAGTCTGAAAACAGTTGCTTCACCATTTTGTCTAGCTTTCTAGTGAGAAAGTAATTCTGAACCTTGTTACTCCCTCATAGCTAGAACTGGTAAGTCTGAAGTCAAGGGAACATATCTGGTGAGGACTTTGTTGGTGGGTGGTGACATTCCACAGAGATGTAGGGTATCACATTTTGTGAATGGCTGACTGAGAGAGAGAGAGAGCTTCTTATATGCTCTCCTATTAAAGCCATCAGAACCACACCAGTACCACCCTTAAACCATCAATGGATTAATTCATTCACTAGGGCATGGTCCTCACATTCTAATCACTTCTTCAAGACCCCACATTTCAATTACCATAACAGGGGATTAAGTTTCCAACATGAGTTTTGGGGGGACAAAAATATCCAAACTATATCATATATCTTGGCTATTTTGACTAGAGCTCTGATTAGCATGGGAGTGCAAGTATCCTTTAGACATGTTGATTTTCTTTCCTTTAAATATACACCCAGTAGTGGGATTGCTGGATCTTATTGTAGTTCTGTCTGTAATTTTTGGGGAAAATTCCATATGTACATTCCCACTAACAATGTACAAGAGTTTGCTTTTCTCCACATCCTCACCAGAATTTGTTATTTTCTGTCTTTTCAATAATAGTCATTCTGACTTGAGTGAGATGATATCTCATTATGGTTTTGATTGCATTTCTCTGATGATAAGTGATGAACTTTTTTTCGTGTGTCTGCTGGCTATTAGTACGTATTCTTTTGAGAAATGTTGGGGTCTCTTGTTGTTTCATATAGATTTTTGAATTTTTTTCTCTTTCTGTGGAGTATGTCATCGGTAGTTTGATGGGGATTTCATTGAATCTGTAGATTTTTGGGGGTTGTGTGGTCATTTTAACAATATTGATTCGTCCAATCTATGAACATTGGATGTCTTTCAATTTTTTTGTGTGTCTTTTTAAATTTCTTTAATTGGTGTTTTATAGTTGTCCTTGTAGAGATCTTTCATCACCGTGGTTATATTACATTTATTCCTACGTATTTTATTTTATTTATTTTTGTCATTGTAGATCAGATTGCTTTCTCTGTGTCTTTTTCTGCTAGTTTGTTGCTTGTGTATGGAAATGCTACTGATTTTTGTATGTTGATTTTGTATCCTGCAACTTTACTAAATTTGTTCATCACATCTAGGAGTTTTTTGGTAGAGTTTCTCTCTATACAAATTATGTCATCTGCAAACAGAGACAATTTGACTCCCTCCTTTCCAATTTGGATGCTCTTTATTTCTTTGTCTTGCCTAATTACTCTGGCTAGGACTTCCAAGACCATGTTGAATAAAAGTGGTGAGTAGGCATCCTTGTCCTGTTCTAGTTCTTAGGGGAAAAGCTCACCTTTTCCCTATTCAATATGATGTTATCTGTGGTTTTGTCCTATATAGCCTTTATTATATTAAGATACTTTCTTTCTATACCTAATTAGTTGAGAGTTTTTATCATGAAGCAATGTTGAACTTTATCAAATACTTTTTCTGCATCTATCAAGATGATCATATGGTTTTTCTTTTTTATTCTGTTGATGTGATGTATTATGTTCATTGATTTGTATATGTTGAACCATCCTTGCATCCCTGGGATAAATCCCACTTGATAATGTTGTATAATCTTTTTGATGTGCTTTTTGATTTGGTTTGCTAGTATTTTATTAAGGATTTTTGCACCTATGTTCATCAGGGATATTGGCATATAGTTTTCTTCTTTTATGTGTGTCCTTACTTGGTTTTGGTATTAGAGTAATGTTGGCATCATAGTATAAGTTTGGAAGAATTCTATTCACTTTAATTTTTTGAAATGCATTAAGAAATATTATTATTAGTTCTTTAACTGTTTGGTAGAACTCAGCAGTAAAGCCATCTGGCTCTGGGATTTTCTTTGTTGGGAGACTTTTTATTACTGATTTAATCTTGTTACTTCTTACTAGTCTGTTCAGATTTTCTATTTCTTCTTAGTTCAATCTTGGTAGATGATATGTGTGCAGAAATTAATACATTTTTTCTAGGTTTTCAAATTTATTGGCATACAGTTGTTCATAGTAGTCTCTAATAATCCTTTGTATTTTGGTAATATAAGTTGTAATGTCTCCTTTTGCATTTCTGATTTTATTTGGGTATTTTCTCTTTTTTTCATGGTTAGTCTGGCTAAAAGTTTGTCAGTTTTATTTATCTTTTAAGAAAACAGCTTTTCATTTGATTGATCTTTTGTATTGTATTTTTAGTCTCAATTTCATTTGTTTCTGCTCTGATTTTTATTATTTCTTTTCTTATTATTATTTTCAGTTTAGTTCTTCCTTTTCTAGTTCCCTGAGGTGCATTGTTAGGTTGCTTATTTTAAGATCTTTCTACTTTTTTGATGTAGGTGTTTATTGCTATTTATATTCTCTTAATATTGCCTTGGCTGTTTCCCATAGGCTTTGGTATGTTGTATTTCTGTCTTCATTTGTTTCAGGAAACTTTTTGATTTCCTTCTAATCTCTTCATTGACACTTTGATCATTCAGGAGCATGTTATTTAATTTCCATGTATTTGTGTAGTTTCAAAAGTTCCTCTTGTTATTGATTTCTAGTTTTATTCCATTATGGTCAGAAAATATACTTGATATGATTTTCATTTTTTTGAACTTGTTTAGATTAGTTTTATGGCCTAGCATATGGTCAGTCCTGGGGAATGTTCCGTGTGCCAACAAAAAGAATGTATACTTTGCAGGTGTTGGATGAAATGCTCTGTAAATATCTGTTAGGTTCATTTGGTCTATGGAGCCATTTAAATCTGATATTTCTTTGTTGTTTTTCTGTCTCAATGATCTGTCCAGTGCTGAGTGGGGTGTCAAAGTTCCCAAGTATTATGTGTTTGCATCTATTTCTCCCTTTAGATCTGGTGATATTTGCTTTATATTTCTGGGTGCTCTGGTGTTGAGTGCATATACACTTATAATTGTAATATTCTCCTGCTGTACTGATCTCTTTATCATTATATAATTCCCTTCCCCATCTCTTAATACAGGTTTTGATTTAATGTCTGTTTTATCTGATATAAGTATAGCTATTCCTGTTTGCTTTTGTTTTTCATTTGCATGGAATATCTTTTTCCATTACTTCACTTTCAGTTTATGTGTGCCTTTGTAGGTAAGATGTTTTTCTTGTAGGCAACATATGAATAGTCACGTTTTTTCAGCCAGTCTGTTTATTTAATTGGGACATTTAATCCATTTACATTAAAGGTTATTGTTAATATGGGAGATCTTTTTCCTGTCATTTTGTTGGTTGCTTTCTGATTGTTTTGTGTATCCTTTGTTCCTTTGCTTATTTCTTATTGTTTACCCTGTGATTTGGTAGTTTACTGTATTGATAAAATTTAATTCCTTTCTCTTTCTATTTTGTGTGTTTATTCTAACAATAAGTTTTATATTTTCAGGTGTTTTCATGATGGCTGTTATTGCTCTTTCTCTTGTAGATTGGAATTTCCTTAAGCATTTCTTGTATAGCTGGACTGGTGGTGATGAATTTTCTTAATTTTTGCTTTTCTGAGAAAGAATATTTCTCCATCATTTCTGAAAGATAGCCTTGCTGGGTACAATATTCTTGGCTGGCAGTTTTTCTCTTCCAGTATTTTGACTATATCATCCCATTTTCTTCTGGCCTGTAGGATGTCTGCTGAGAAGTCTACAGTTAGTCTAATTGGTATTTCCTTAAAAATAGCTTGACACTTTTCTCTTTCTGTTTGTAGAATTCTCTCTTCATCTTTAACTTTTGACAGTTTGACTACCGTTTGTCTTGGAGATGACCTTTTTTGGGTTGAATATATTTGGGGAACTTTGAGCTTCCTGAATTTGGATGTTTATATCTTTCCCAAGACCAGGGAAATTTCCCCGTAAAATTTCAATAAATACATTTTCAAAACCTTTTTCATTTCCTTCTCCTTGTGAATTGAATAAGTTGAATATTCATTTGCTTAATAGTATCCCATAACTCTTTGTAGGCTTTGTTCATTTTAAAAAATTCTTTTGTCTTTAGTTTTTTGTCTTCCTGGGTTATTTCAAAATAGCTGTCTTCAAGAACAGAGAAGAAATTCTTTCTTTCTGCATAATTTCTTCTTTGTTCTTGAAGACAGCTAGTCTGTTGTTGAAACTCTTGGATGTGCTTCTTATTTCATTTAATAACATCCTCAATTCTAAGATTTCTTTTTTTCTAAATGATATCTATTTCTTTGATAAATTTCTAACTCAGATCATAAGTTGTTTTTCTGATTTTATTAAATTGATTGTCTTTATTCTCTTGTATATCAGTGAGTTTCCTTAAAATTATTAAAAGAAACAATTAACAGAGTTAAAAGACAACCAACAGAGTGGGAGAAAATATTTGCAAAATATACATCTGTCAAAGGATTAATATCCAGAATATATAAGAAATTCAAACAACTTTACAAGAAGAAAACAAGCAACCCAATTAAAAAATGGGCAAAAGAGCTAAGTAGGCATTTCTCTAAGGAAGATATACAAATGGCCAACAGACATATGAAAAAATGCTCAACATCACTCAGCATCCGGGAAATGCAAATCAAAACCACATTGAGATACCATCTAACCCCAGTTAGGATGGCTAAAATCCAAAAGACTCTGAACGATAAATGCTGGCGAGGTTGTGGAGAAAAAGGAACTCTCATACATTGTTGGTGGGACTGCAAAATGGTGCAGCCTCTATGGAAAATGGTATGGAGGTTCCTCAAACAATTGCAGATAGATCTACCATACGACCCAGCTATCCCACTGTTGGGAATATACCCAGAGGAATGGAAATCATCAAGTCGAAGGTATACCTGTTCCCCAATGTTCATTGCAGCACTCTTTACAATAGCCAAGAGTTGGAACCAGCCCAAGTGCCCATCATCAGATGAGTGGATACGGAAAATGTGGTACATCTACACAATGGAATACTACTCAGCTATAAAAACGAATGAAATACTGCCATTTGCAACAACATGGATGGACCTCGAGAGAATTATATTAAGTGAAACAAGTCAGGCACAGAAAGAGAATTACCACATGTTCTCACTTATTGGTGGGAGCTAAAAATTAATATATAAATTCACACATAAGGGGTTCCATAGTGTAGTGGTTATCACGTCTGCTTTACACACACACACACACACACACACACACACACACAAAACCGGGGGGGGGGAGAAGATATAACAACCACATTTGTTGGGGGGGAGGGGGGGAGGGAGAAGGGAGGGAGGTTTAGGTGATGGGGAGAAATAATCAGCCACAATGTATATCGACAAAATAAAATTTTTAAAAAAATTATTAACTTGAATTCCTTTTTCAGCAAATCAGCAATTTCCAATTCTTTGGGATCTGTTACTGGGGCATTATTGTGTTTCTTTGGGGCTGGCATGTTTCTTGCTTCCTTTCATTGGTATCTGTACATCTGGTGGAATAGTCACTTCTTTGAGTTTTGAAGTGTGGCTTAGTTGTGGAAAGACTTTCTCCCTCAAATGCATCATTAGATGTTAATTGGATAGAGTACAATGGCTATGTTCAGGATGGGTACAGTAGTGTAGACTCTGAGTAGTTTCTTCAGATGTAATCCACTTATGTTATATCTTCCCATGCCTTAGCAGTCTACACTTGGGATGTTTGTGGTGGCAGTGGCACAGCTTTGCCCATTGTGGGCTCACTCTATTGGTTCTCAGGCTAGGTATGTGTGCATGCTCATTGTGGGTCAGTCACCTTGGGAGCTGGCTCACTGGGGATGGAGGAACTGTATTGATTTTTGGCTGGGGGATGAGCATGTTGTGTGTTAGGGATTCTGGGACTGATTCACCAGTGGCAGGTTCACTGTGCTAATTATTTGACTGGAGGCCTGCCAGGACTGTGTCAACCCAGCTGTTTCTCACTTGGACATGTGTCAAAGACACAGGGGCATGTCCATCAGGGGCATGACATCTGGGCTGTTTCTCTGATTCAGGTGTGTGGGCATGCTTGGGCTCATCTAGCTGGGTGCAGACCTTCTGGAAGCTGGTTCACTGTGCCACTTCTCAGAGCCAGGTGCGGGGTCATGCTTCCCTTGGCAGTTCAGTAGTTGATCTGTCAAGGGAAGGGCTGCTGAGCCACTTCTCAGGCAGTGGGCTAGACCTCTAGGTGGTACTGAAGAGAGGGGGCCCTGCCAGCTACCTCTTGGACAGTGGGCAAAGTCACTAGGTGGGGCTGCAGAGAGAGGGCCCTGCTTGATGCTGCTTTGTCAGTGGGCAAGGCCGTAAAGTAGGTCTGCTGAGAGGGAGACTAGACAGCTGCCTCTTGAGCAGTGGGTGAGACTGCTAGGTGGGTCTGTTGAGGGTAAAACCATTTGGCTGCTTCTCTGGTGGGTGCAGATATGCTTTAATTCCACTGGTACAAGTGTGTGTTTGTTAGGGTAGGGACCTGTGAGCTGTTTTTCTAGGTTCAGAGATTGAGTGCACAGAACTCAGCCCCCTGGTGGGAGTGGGGTCTGCTTGTCTGATCTCTGGCTGGGCATATGGATGTGTGTCCATTCGTCAGGCCTTGGATTGGCTTTCCAGATGTGTAGAACTGGGGTCACAGGTGCTCCTGGGCCCAGGTTTCAAGCCACTGGGATCAGGACATTGTAGCCTCTCCTGTGTTGAAGTGCAGTGGCTACTGGCCCAAGGGCAGAGTGTGCTCCTGCAATGGCTCTGGTTTCAACATTGTGCATACTGCATTGGCTTGGGTCATAAGGGTGGGGGGGTGGGTGGGGAGTGCACTGTATGTGCTCCTGTTCTGGAGCAATGCAATGCATGTATTTTAGGCAGCTCTCCACAATTGGCTCCAGGTTTGTAAGGGCTATGGAATTCTGCAGTAGGAACTGTAGGCCTCTGTGGTGAGGATGGGGGTTGGTGTGGGCCCTCTTCCTACCTTTTGCCCACAAGGGAAAGTCATTCTTGCACCAATCCCAGTGGCAGACTTGGTGGCTAGGTGATGTGCCTCTCTTTCCTCTCTGTGCTACCACTCTGGGCTTTCATGCTCTCTTGTTGCACTCCTGTGATCTCCCACTGACACTCCCATTGATATTTAGCTATTAGCTGTTCTGGTCCTTTTCCGTGAGAGGGACGTGCCCTGGGCACCTCTAGTCAGCCATCTTGCCCTGCCTCCTCGCCACCTGTTTTTGATATTCTTATAGTCTATTGCTTTGGCATTCTTTACTGATATTTTATGATATTTATAACACCACCTAGCATTATATAGCAGTTAGAGTTTATCTGGGTTCTGTATTTCTACCCGTACTTTCTTTCTTTAGCAAATCTTAGCTTCTAGGTCAGAGGTTGTATCCTTTTGTTTTCCAGGCCTGAACCAGCCTGAAGACATAATTTTTCAGCCTGTGGTTGGCCTATTTATGGCCCTCCCCACAAACAATCCTGACCTGCAACAATTCTTCAGGGCTGCCTACTTCAGATGGGGCATAATTTCTTTAGGTTGTCATCCTCATAACAACTCCTCACTCTAGCCATTAACATCCATTTCATTTATTCAACGTGTATGTATTGTGGCCTCTCCATTGCTTTATGTTACATGCTTGATCACTGGCCTAGATCTTTGTCCTAGAGAGCTAGAAGTAAGGAAAGGGAGACAATTTCAGAGAACTGAAAAGTAGTCCTTATTTAATAGGTTCATGGTTCGTTTTTGTTATTTTCATTTCAAGTTATGAATTTCAGAACCTTAAGATTCTCAAGGAAGAAGGACCAAGAAGTTATATTCATCTTAACTCAGTGCTCATTTCCCCAAGTTGGAGGTAAATAAGAAGACAGGTAAACCTACACTCCTCAACTATGGTGGTAGAAGAAAGATTGGATGAGGATGGAAGTTGGTAAGAGGCAACTTTCTATGGAAATAAGAGGCTGGAGAGTGCAGTATATCTATTTCCTTTTACTTCTCCATCAACCAGGGGCGAAAACTTGCTACTCCTTTAATTTAAACCTCTGTTATGGCAAGACATTTGTTAAGAGAAATCCCTGCTAGACTCATGGCTGGTGATTCCTCACAGATAAAAATAACTAGGCAGAACATAGATTCCTTTTTAATGAACATAAATGGGAAATGTATAAAAGGAAAGTATGCGAAAGTGTATAAGCCTGTCTTATTTTACATTTACCTTGGAAGAAGAAGACATCAGAAAGGCTCAAAATGCATTTTGTTCTCAGATTGCTCATTTTTTTCTCTATTAACTTGCTTTTCCTTCAAGCAGTGTGGGTAAGCTGCAATTGTGGAACATACTGTGTTTAGAGAAGCAGTGTTATGGGTTGGCCCATCTGGTGGGAGAGCTTATTCCCTTTTTTGGAAAATCTTGCTGGTATGTTATGACATCATTCTTTATAAAGGTAGAGATAGATTATTGTGCACATATAACATAATGAATTTATATGAGATATAGTGACTATCCCATGAGTGAGGGAACAAGACATAATTTGGAGTTGGAGCCCAGAGTGATTTATGAAGGTCATTGTCTTACAAGATCAGATGCTTTCCATATGGCATCGGAGAAACCCCCTTATGTACTATATGTATAAAACATGTGTAGCAAATTAGTTTCACTTACATTTTTTTGCCCTAAATATGTTTTGGTTTAAAAATGACAGTGCCTTTTGTTTATCTGGTTTGTAAAATACTACACTTTTTTTTTTTTCTAAGGGAATGGTTATTTGTTAATAAGGGCTGAGAGTTTTTAAATGAAATAGAGAGAACTGAGTGTGAGCCCCTTTGACACTGGGCCTTGCTTATGCTTGGGTGCTAGTCTTCCATCTCATTGAATTTATGGCTTAACTTCTGTATCACGCTTTACTTGAGTGTGCTCAGCAGTGTGACCTTGTCTAGGAACAGGAAAAATGGATTGTTCATTTTCCAGCTGTAGTGTATTATATTTCTATCTAATTGCATTTTCAAATAGATGTGAATATGCAACTATTTCCACTTAAAAGGAAATTGCTCTACCTAAAGAAAGATAGGGAGTGGATTAGGAGTAATATTCAAAATTGAAAATATTTTTTACCTCAAATAATAAGCTTTTGTTTGGCCTAAGCAGCAATCCTATCGTTGGATTTTTCTTTGCATCATTGTTTTAGTTGTGCAGATTTGAAAGATACATGCTCAGTCTCTAGTCCTTTAGGAATCATCTGGCTTTGTACAACTTCCCCCACCAGAATCTATGGCATACATATTCCATTTTAACACTATAAAGCATGGGTAGTTTTCCAAGTATAATTTCATATTTTATTTGAAAAATTTATAACACATTTAAAACATATAGATACTTACTGGGATATCACAAAATCAAGATTGGAAATCACTGGAGATATAAACCCAAAGCAAGATACTACCTAAGCAATTTTGTTGAAGTTTCTTATATTATTATACACACATCTGGCTGGATGTATGCAGTTGATTTGTATCTCATTTGTGGCATCTATCAAAACTGAAATATTTAGCTAAATATTATACAGTTTTCACAGTTGTATAATCTCTAAGTCATGTATGACAATAGTGTTACAATTGCTCCTTGGTTTGAACACCTGATAAATATGCATTTGAAAAATATTCTTTGAATATAAAGTTAAACCCAGGAAATATATGACTTTCTCTTTAGTTGGGTCAGATAAAGTACCTAGAAAATAATTATATAGTGGGGGAATTGGGATTTGAACACAGACCTTTTAATTTTCAATCTCCAGATTTTATTTAAAATGAATATGAATATGCATATATATGAGTATGTACATGCACACACATGTAAATGCAGTAATGAAATGAAATTATCACTAGGTGATTGATTTATGTCTGCCCATCTTGGCAAGGTGTTTACAGGCTCCAATCCAATGCCACCAAAGCTTGACATTATACTTTAATTCCTATGAGAGACTTCCAGTCAAGATGGCAGAATAGATGGTCCCCAGTGTCACTCTCTCCCACAAGTCAACCAATTTATAACTATTAAAAACAATGACAGGCAAGCTGGGGCCACTAGAGCTCAGGGGAGGAGACCACTAGAGCTCAGGAGAAGAGACCTACAGAGTTCATGAAAGCAGGAGAAGCCATGATGAGAGAAAGAAAGAATTGCTCCTACCATTTCAAATCCTGGCTGCTTCCAAGCTGGAGCTAGTGAGTGCATAGAACAAGAGCTGGCAAAAGCTGCAGCTGTGCCTTTCATATGAAGTTGCTTGGATGAGGCAAGGGAGAAGAGGGCCTTGGTGGCCCGCAGGCCTTCAAGACTACTAACAGGGTTCCCATGGATCCATATAGGAGTGAGGAGCCAAAACAACTGAAAAAAGGAGCCACTCAGAGGCTGGTGAGTCATCTCAAGGGAAAGGCACACAGCCCATTTCATGGGAAGTTTTGGAATGCAGGTGGTAGGGGAGACAGGCCACTGGGGGAACACTGGGGCACAGCAAGGACAGCTGATCTGCCCCCCAATCAGTGCATGACCACTCAGTGGAAACTGGTCAGGAATATAGATTTGTAGGGGGTGCAGTTTGCTGAAAAGACTCAGGCCCAGACCAGAATTTCCACACAACCCGGGTGTACTGGAACTCACAAGACCCGGAAGTCAACCATTAAACCTGAGCTGCACAAAAAGCCTTCTGCAGGGTACCAGCAGCATGTCAGCAATTTAGCTCAACCACAGGGCTCAAGTGCTGGTCCTCACAGGAAGTTCTCCCATTTTAAAAGTAAGCAAAGGACAACAAATCAGTTCCAGTGCAGAGTTTAAGTGGTGGGAAGAGCAAACAATCCAACACAGAACTGACAGACCAGAGACAAGTAGTAAAGGTCTAACACCACCAAAGAACACTTATAAAACCTAGAAGGACCAGAAGCCCCCTGGGCACCCAAACAGGGAGCAGGGAGAGTTGAGGGCATTGGCCACGCCCTCCCCAACACCTGCAACCAGCCCAGCAATGACCAGAGTCACTGAAGGAAGTGCCTTGGCTCCTGAGCCAGGGTGATGGGAGATGAGGGCTTCAACTACACCCTCCTGACATCTGCATCCAGCTCCTTTTCCCTTCTCCTCTCCCTCTTCCCCCAACTGCTCTGCAACAACATCTTAGAATGTAAAAAAATAATATTAATAAATAAGTAAACTTAAAAAAAATAAAAAATAAAATAGTTATGACCTGAAAAAAAAAAATCCTATGAGACATTCAGGATCTGAGCCCCAGGATGTGTGAGTTATCTTCTTATTTCTGGAAAAAGAAAGAAGAATTGTTTCAGGGACATTTTAACAATTGTTTTGACAACTAGCTTCCTAGATAATGCTTATTGTATGGATAAAGAAGGGGCACTGGTCTTTGAAACTGTCAGTTTAGCTCTTTCTGAATCGCTATGATTCATCTGCTGTAATGAAATTTTCCCTTCATGTAAGCAGGCAAATTTTGATCTCAGCATAAATCTACTCTCTTTCTTCATTCTTCTTCTAGCAGACAGCTCCTGCAGCTGTGCACTGTATCTCGTTAGCAAAGTCATTTGCAGCTATGGTAGTACGAGTTGGGGTGTGAGGATGTAGTACAGTAGCAGGCCCTCGGGATACCTTCCTCCTTGTTCTGTGAATTCTAACTGGATGTGCCACATTGCTTAGCAGATTTTTATGGAAAATATTTCCTGATTGGCTTTGGAAACTAAAGAAAGGAACAACCCTGTGACGTCTGAACATCTGCCAGAGTCATGACAGTTTTGGGGATGAGCTCATCAGCAGGTAGGTCAACTCACTGCTCAGCCCACCTCTCATCAGTCAGATTCACTATTGTCACCCCCCTGAGAGTTGCTAATAGGTCTCAGTGGACATGAGATTTGGTCGTCAGCCAAAGAGCTATTTTCCTCCAGTCTTGAGGTGGGGGTAGGAATGAGAATAGGGAAGAAGGGGAAATGTGAAAAGCCATTTCTGGAGCTCTGTTTGAGTTGCTCACACCATGGTGTGCAAAATAAGCCAAACCAACCAACCAAACAAACGACAACAAAGACAACAACAACAAAAAGAGATTGGCATGACTTAACTCTAATTTCCCCAGAGGGAGGAGTCAATACATCTTAAGGGAGGACATTAAATGCAGATTATATTTCTGTCTTTGACCCAGTCATTCTCAAACTTTGCTCAGGGAGAATGATGGTGCTCATTGGACATGGCTTATCACTGAAATTAACCAAGTGCTTGTCCCTGATTCACACATTAATAAACAAGAGTAATAAAAGGAAAGCATGCAAAACAGACTGATACCATGGCTAGAACCTTCTCAACATTACTTTTCTCTCCCATAAATTTATCTTAAATGTTTAAAATCAGGACCGCATTTATGAAACATTAGTGTTTGCCAGACAGAGTGCTAAGCTGACAACATGTAAATGAATCAAACACAACTCCTGTCCTTGATAATCTTCCAATCCAGTGGAGCAGAGAGACACACAGATGATTTTATTGTGTTGCAGTAGTAGATGAAACAGCAGGAAATGACTATAAATAGAAGCATTTGGAAATTAGATGTTCTTAATTGTTGTGGAAGATGCAGGGATTTATATTCATATAGCATAAACTATAGTTTCCACTAATCAATCTTTTCCTGGTTTTGTGATGGCATTAAATGACGGTTTGAGGAAAACGTACCATTTTTGGAACTGGGCATAAATACCAGTTCATGAGCAGAATGCATTTCTGAACTTCAGCTCCTTCATCTGCCATATGGGGTGGCAATGCTTTCTGTGCAAGATTGATTGTTGAAAGAGATAATGTGAGGGGCATGCCACCACCTACTTGTTGTGTGATTCTCTGCTGCATTTCAACCAGGTGGTGGTGTACCACGTTTCTGGATACTCCAGTGATGGGGCACAAATTTTTGGTGACAAAATAGTCATGGCTACTATAGAAAGAAATGCTAATAATTTAATAATAATTGTTATGGGCTGGGGCATAACACAGAGCTGTAGTATTTCTGAGGATGAGGAATTTGCCAACTTTCAATTAAAGTGTTCTCCAAATTATTACCTGTGGTAATTGATGTATCATTTTATTCTTATAATCACTTCTGTTTGTATTTTCTCATGATATTATAGAATGAGTGATATAGGAGTCATCTAGTGTTGCCTCCTCCATATTGGAGTTGAAGAATGTAGGCTCCAGTTCTCTGTTAATTATCTGTAGACCTGGGAGAGCTCGGATGTATTGAGCTCAGAGATCTTTATCCCACCAGGTCCCTTAACTGTGTTTGCTGCTGGTAACTTACCTGTTGTTTGTGTGGCCTATTTTGCAGTGTGTACAGGGTACCTTACACATCAGGCTTCTAGGTGGTAATGATGATTATAATTACTGTGATTATAATTACTATGATTACAATTACCATGCTTACTCTGTTTATATTCATATTCCCTTTTACATAAACTTATTTTCTTAATTTTTCAGATCAGTGCTGTTACTGGACAGATATTTTCCAAAGTGGCCTTTATTGCTCATTTAGATTGAAAACATTAATAGTCTTTGAGGCTATGCTTGAAAATAAAACTGTGTTCATTTTTTTTCAGTAGACTCATTTCCCCCCTCACAGCTGGCTTTGTTTCTTCTCAGCTTTTAAAAGCATGCCCCTTTTCACTTGTTGTGTGCTAATGTTTTTTCAGAAATGTTCATTAAATGGGTTATTTTTCTACCGCTTTCAGCACTAGAAAACAAAACAAGTTGAATCATGTCAAAAGCAAGTGGCCCACAGGGATAATACAAGCATAATGCTCTTTCTGGACATAATTTAACATTTTGAGGGGCATATTATTTTGTGAATTCTACAGGGCCAGTTAAATCCACTAGGGAAACAAAATTTGTTATACTGTACAGAGATCCAAACATATTTTTGTAGCTTTGATGCTCTCAACTTTGAAGACTATATTATGAAAGTGACTCAATGATCCACAGACTGAAATTCTTACATAGGTTATCAGGTTATAAATCAAATAATCTCCTGAATACTAAAAAAAATTATTTTAAGATTTATTGCTTTTAAAATAGATAAAAACTTACACCCATATATAATATGAGTTCTCTCACAACATATATTATCACTAAATAGTTGATTAAGTATATTTGGGTGTGTGGAAAGTTAGTACTCTCAGCATTTAAAAGCGCCTAATTGCCAAAAGGTAGCGACTAAGAAAGCATTTCTTGAGGGACAAACACTGGCCTAAGAACGCCTCAGAAATTACCCAAGAGCACTGTAGGAAGGGATCATTACAAGCTATGACAAAGGCTCTGCTGATTCAACGAAAGCTATTTATTGTGTGTTTTTTGGTATTTTCTTTATGAACTTTTACATATAACACTCAGTTATATATGAACTTAGTGGATGTGTTTGTTTCCTACAAACCTGTTATTCTGATAATTTTAGGCTTGTTAACCATATAGTTTCATTCTGTTGAGGAAAGTGTAAAAGAAATGGAGAACATATAAGAACAAGACAAATAATTATTGTCAGCAGCCTTTCTTGATGGTTATTTCCCAAGTTTCATAAGAATTGTAAGACAATCCAATAAAGACTTTGTTGGATGAGTTAAGAGACTGCTTTTGAAATTTAAGTTGCAGTTCTAAGCTCAAATTTATGCTACTGAAGTGACACGGAATTCCTTCTTTCATGTCTGTTGAGGTCATAGACTGCATAAAGTCAGGTGGATAAGGTTTACCATGTCCTCTTCTGAAGGGCATGCTCATTCTTTTTTGTTGTTGTTGAGTTCAAGAGATTTATTGTACATCATTGTGACTACAGTTAATAACAATATATTACACACATAAAAAAGCTTTAAGGCATATGAAAAGCAAATAGCAAAATGATACAAGTCCCTCCTTATCAGTAATTACTCTATACGTAAGTGAATTAAACTCTCCAATCAAAAGATAAAGATTGACAGAATGAATAGAAAGAATAACCCAACTATATACTGTTTACAAGAGTCTCACCTTACATATAAAGATACACATAGGTTGAAAGTGAAAAGATAAGAAAAAGATATTCCATGCAGCTAGCAAGCAAAAGAGAGCAAGGCTGGTTAAAATATCAGACAAAATAGACTCTAAATAAAAAAGCTTATAAGCATGCCCATTCTTGAATCACCAAACACCATGACTTTACATGGTATTTTGTGCAGAGGAATGAAAACCTTCTAGCGTGTTGTCTCTGATGAGTTCCTAAACAATTTTCCATGTGTTCCTTAACTTTCCATATGTTTTAGGAGTAATTTACTTAGGATTTGGTTAGGTAGTATGATTTAGTGAGAGGAACAAGGGACTATGATCAGAGGATCTGCACTTTATCCTTGGTGGTATGGCCTTAAATCTTCATTCCCATCTGTTAGATGGGGATAATACCTTCCTAGCTTTCCTCTCACGGAGGTTGTAAGGATCAAGTGAGATAATGTAGGTTGTTTGTAGGCACTGACATATTAAAATATAAGTTTCTGTTATCATTGGTAATATAGAACTGGCAGACTTGGCTTTTTCTTTTGGTCTCTTGTTTTTTGCTTACTTTAGCATTCTGTGCTGACCTTAGCATGCTGTTGCTACTATTGCTGCAGTGGTTGGAAGAGCTGAGTTAGAAGTCCTTCCTGGGGTGCTTCTTTTAGTAGGCACCAGTGTAAATTTTTATTTGTGTAAATTGAGGTAGTTATTGTTTCCCAGCTCTGGGTTAGTTTAGCTTTCTTAGATCTGGGTTGCTAAGTTATTCCAAGAGTCCCCTCTTTAGGCCAATTAACAATAGCTAAGTAGTTATGATTGAAACTCTCCAATAACTTACGTCTCACATGGAATGAAGCTCAAACTACTTCCTGTGGCCTACAATGCTCATGCATGATTTCTCTAGACTTTGCCTGCTGTTCTGATCATCTTATACCATTTTCCCTCTTGTTCACTCTGCTTTGGTCATATTGGCCTTTCTATTCAATAAGCCTAGTGCATTCCTGCCCAGTGCATTTGCACCAGCTGTTGTCTCTGCTTGGAAAGCTCACCCCTTTCTTCTTCTCCTGCAGATCTTCTCATGACTGGCTACTGCTTATTATTTCTGGCCTCAGCTAAAATAATGCTATTCTCTTTCAACTCTCCAATATCGAGTAGGTCCCTAACTCCACTCTTTCTCTTTCACATGATCCTGTTTTATTTTTCTCTACCAAAAATTCTTTAGCTATTCATCTGTTCACTTATTTATTACCTGCTTTTCTCACCCTTCACTGGAATGTAAGCTTCTTCATGAGAGGAGAACATTTCTTGTCTTGTTCGAAGCGGGGTACCCAGGCACTAGAGGAGTATCTAATGTGTTGCAAGTAATTAATAATTTTTTTTAGAATGGATAAATTAATGAATACTAATATTTCCATTCAAAAGAAAATAACATTAAAGTTTATTTTGACATGCAAGTAAATGCCTTATAATGCAATTATGCTTATTCTTTTGTGAAAGCATTTTGTTTTCAACCCAGTCTTTAGATCAAAAGTTGTCTTTATTATCTATTATTTTCTTATAGCCTATCCCAAAATTAAGCAGCATAAAACAACAATTTATTATTTCTCACTATTCTGTGGGTTGGCTAGGGCTCAGTTGGGTGGTTCTTGTGCTGGGATGTTGGAGGGGGCAGGGCTGAAGCATCCGAGTTGGATTCAGGATTCATCCCACATGGTCTCCTCTCTCTGTCTGGGAAGTTGGACTACTTACATAATGGCTAGCTTCCAAGAGAGACCATTCCAAGCAGGCAAAAGCATAAAGCACAATCTCCTGAAGCACAGCATCACTTCTGCCACACCCTGTTGGTCAGAGCAATTAGACAGCCAACCTAGGTTCAAGAGGAGGAGAAATGGCTAGATTAGTGAAGTGGCGAAGAATGTGGGCTTTACCATGTGGTGCTTTACCATGACAGTGGTCATTTTCTAAGGAGGATGAAAAAGCAACTGCATCTGGGGCAGTGTGCTAGACACTGGGAATAGAAGAGATTCAGTTTTATATGGGAAAGTGTAGTATATAACTTAGGGTTTGCAGTAAAGAGACTTGGTCTCTCATTGGTGGCTAATGTACTTTTTAAGGGTCGACATATACTGAGAACTTTATCTCCTAGTTTTCATTTCTTGGCTGAAATGAATTGGTATCTGGGTTGCCTCAATCTGTAGTGATCACATTTTATGTTATGAAAATGAGGACTAATTCATTCTTTCATTCTGAAAAATCAGGAATTTGCGTATCTTTATTGGATCTTAGTGAATCTTTATTTTTTTTTATATAAGCAAGTCTCAATTATCTGTGTAAGTTTAATTGAATTGTACAGTTAATTGCCATGTGCAATTTTTAATTAATAGCTTTAGTTTTCTCTCTCATCAAATTGTTTATCAGAACTGCCAAGTGTTCCCAAAAGGACTGATTCAGTTTTTTTTCCCTTTTATCCCTATTATGCGGCGCAAGTGCAAAGGCACAGTGTGAGGACAGGTGTGCAGATAGAAGGAGAATGGAGAGGGGCAAGGTACCCAGGTAAACAATTACTTGCAACCAACACATTAAAATACCAGCTCTTATCTAATGTCTCAGAAAAGTTTCATCTATCTCCTTGATACCAGCTTTTATGTAATCTTCCTTGTATTCAACCACACTGCTGGCTCTCAAATTTTCACTCTTACCACATTTATTTCTTGAGCTGCAGTTATTCATTTCCAATTATCTAATAGCATACACATAGTCTACTGGAATGCACATAGTTAACTTGTTGCAAAAAAATCTGTTATTTACCCTCTTCAAGCCTGTTTTCCTTCAATATTCCACACCTTGATTTATGCTATCATCATCTTCTCAGTCATCAAATTCAAAAGTGTTGAGTCTTGACTCTTCTGTCTTTTTCACTACTCATATTTAGTTTTTATTTAAGTTGGACTTTTTTTCAATCTCCTGCATATGTCTTGAGTCTCTTTCCTCTTCTCTATTCCCACCACCCCTGATTTCATTTAGGCATTTGTCTTCTCTTGCCACAAAATAGAAATTAAATGGCCTCTGCCTCCAGCCTCAGCTTATCTAAGACATCTCCTACACAGTTGTCAAAATTACTTTTAGAAAAGTTACTAATTTGGAAGGAGGCTTCTAGTCAAGATGGCAGAATAGACGGTTCCCAGCATCACTCTTCCCACAAATCAACTAATTTGCAACTATAAAAATGTAACATCAGTCAAGCTGGGACCATCTGGAGCTCAGGTGAAGAGGAGGAGAGACCTACGGAGTTCATGAAGGCAGGAGAGACCAAGACGGGAGAAAGAAAAAACTGCTCTGAGCGTTTCGGGCTGTGGCCACTTTAATGCTGCAGCACATGGAGCAGGAGCTGGCAGAAGCCGCAGCTGTGCCCTTCAGATGGAATTACTTGGAGACGACAGGGGAGAAGAGGGCCTTGGCGGCCCCCAGGACAGCAAGACCATTAAGGTTCCCGTGGACTCACATAGGAGCGAGGAGCCAGAACAGCTGAAAAAGGGGAGACATTCAGAGGCCAGTGAGTTATCACAAGAAACCAGCAAAGGGCCCATCCCATGGGAAGTGTTTGGAGCATGGGTGGTGGGAAAGACAGGCCCACCAGGAGAACACTGGGACACAGCAAGGACAGCTGACCCGCCCCCCAATCAGCGCAGGACCACTCAGAAGAGACTGGATGGGAATGTAGAATTGCATGTGGTGCAGTTTGATGAAAAAACTCAGGCCCAGATCAGAGTTTCTACACAATCCAGATCCACCAGGTCTCTGGAGAGCTGGCAGTACACATGAAGTCAACAATTAAACCCTGAGCTGCACAAAAAGCCTTCCCTAGGGAAACAGGAGCAAAGCAGCAATTTAGTTCAACCACAGAGCTCAAGTACTGGTTCCCACAGGAAGTTCCCCCATTTTAGAATTAAGCAAAGGACAAAAAATGAGTTCTGGCCCAGGCACACCACCAGCACCTTCAAGCCTGCCTGGGAACTGGAGGCTTGGAGCCAGGGACAGGACCCCACCCCCACATCCAGGCACACTGCGCCAGCACCTTGGGGCTGGCCTGGGGACCCAAGGCATGGAGAAGGGGACTGGACCCCCTCCCACAACCAGACAAACTGCACCAGTGCTTTGGGGCCTGCCTGGGGACCTGAGGCATGGAGAAGGGGACCAGAACCCCCTCTCACTACCAGGCACACTGCCAGTGCCTTGTGGCCCCACCCAGGGGACCAGAGCTTGGATCTGGGGATCGGACCACCCTCCCACAACCAGGCATACCACATCAGTGCCTCAGGACCCACCCAGGGACCCAAGGCATGGAGAAGGGGACTGGAACCCCCTCCTACAACCAGGCACACTGTGCCAGCACCTTGGGGCCCGCCCAGTGACCCGAGGCCTGGAGCCAGGGAACAGACCCCTTTCCCACAACCAGGCACACCACACCAGCACTTCAGGGACCCACTTGGGGGCCTGAGGCTTGGAGCCAGGGACCAGAACCCCCTCCTACAACTAGGCAAACCATTCCAGTACCTCAGGACCTGCCTGGGGACCTGAGGCATGGAGAAGGGTTCCGGACCCCCCTTCTACAACCAGGCACATCATGCCAGCACCTCGAGACCTACGTGGGGGTCTGAGGAATAGAAAAAGGGGATGGAACCCCTCCCACAACCAGACATAGCATGCCAGCAACTTGGGGCCTCCTGGTGACCCAAGGCATGGAGCTGGGGAGTGGATCTCCCTCCCACAACCAGGCACACTGTGCCAGCACTTCTGGGCCTACCTGGGGATCCAAGGCATGGAGCCAAGGACCAGACACACCCAACAACTTTGCACACCGCTAGCACCAAGGCGCATGCCAAAAACATCACCTCATGTGAGTGGCCCACCACAGCCACCACAATAACCATGGCTGCCATGAAAGTGGCTAGAACCACAACCACCATGCAGATGGCCTGCCAACCACTGGAGTGTATTGACACAAGGAGAGTCACCAGCAGAGATAAAGAAAAGAAGAGGATATCTCTCTCCACAAAGCCCATTTCAGAGTAACAGAAGAAGCATCTGTTCTATGATATTATTGGGGGACCTGATCACACCTCTCAGCATTGGACAGATCATCTAGGCAACAAATCAACAGAGTAATGATTATTCTTTCAGAAGGAGAGAAGAAATCTAGGGTAATTAGAGGGGAGAGGGAGGAGGGAGAGGGGAATGGAAAGAGATTGGACAAGGGCCATAAAGAATAATTATGATTTGTAACAATATATATGCTAGGAATTGTGATTTGATCAACATATATCAATGTTGAGCCCCCAAAATATGTATAATCAATTTTGATTCAATAAATAAAAAAAAGAAAAAACTGCAAATAAACTACATTTATATTGTAATAAATATATCCTTCCAAAAAATGAAAACATTATAAAATAAAAACATAAACATCTACTTCTAAAACAAACAAACAAAAAAAACAACAAAAAGAGAAAAATTGCTAATTTGCTTAAAATCATTCATGAATCTCTGTTGCCCACTGGTTAGAGAAAATACACTTCTTAGTAGTTTACAAATCACCTAAAGTAATTTGTAACCTTACCAGTTATTCAGGCTTTACCTCTTGCTGCACCTTGGGTTACATGTCCCCCCAAACTTATACCTACTGTAACTGTTGAGGGTGGGAAATCCTTTTATGGTAGTTGAAAGGTGGGACCTTGAAGAGGTGATTAGATTGTAAGTCCATACAGTAGTGAATGGATTAATAATGGTGGTCTGGGGCCTGGTTCTGAGGGCTTTAAAGGAGAGTGAGTGAGGATATTAGTCTCTCGCTCTCTCTGCTACACCATTTTCACCATGTGCTACCCTGCTGTCACTGAAGAAAGCCTTCACCACATGTGTTCCCTGGACTTTGGACTTCCCAGCCTCTGAAACTGTAAGTAATCATTTCATTTTCTTTATAAAATACCCAATTCCGTGTATTTTGTTATAAGCAACAGAAACAGACTAATACACATGGCTTCTGCCCACAATCTCACAAACCCTTATGCTTCCAATTCCCCAGACCTCAGGGTCTCCCATGTGTCCATGCCTCAACATGTGCTGTTGTTCCTACCACATGGGATCCCCTTCTTTACTGTGTCTGCCTGGTGGACTCAATTCATCCTGTAAAACTATCTCAATAGTTTTACAGTGGCCTCTCGAAGCCATTTGAGAGTTTCCACCACCATTTCCCAAATAAAAAGATTTTCCTCATTCCTGTTCCAAGAGTATTTTTATTATAATTTCTTGGCTTAATGTTTGAATTCCTTCCATTTCTTTTCTGCCAGTATTCTGCAAAAATTGGAGTCAGGCAGTATTGTTAAATGTCTGTATTTAAATAAAATAAAACAAAATGACCCTATTAATTAAAATAATAGCACCTAGAATAGTGTCTGGCACTCATTGTGCCTTCCCCTAATGTGGCTGGAATTATTTCCACCAAGGAATTATAAATTTGAATCCACAGGTATCACCTCAAGCTTCTCCTGAACAATTGATATAGTCCCACCTAATTTCTCTCCATAAATGCTAATTTCATGAATCCTGTTTAAATCCAGTTTGAATCTGGTTAACCATATAGAAGATATAACAAAACCATCTTCCATTTTGAGATCCTTCCTTCCTCCTTCCCACTTTCCTTCCTTCCTCATATACTTACATATCAAGAATTAGTTGAGTCACCCACCTTTGTCATACTCATAGCTAATTGAACGAAATCAGCATTATTTATCAAAGCCATGACTTTATTTTTGGTATTTAAAAATTTTTTTTGTCCATTTTAAGAACTTGTAGAGGATAAAAGAGAACTTAGTTTATCCAAATTCTTTTTCAAGTTACAGATTATTTGCTTTATTCTGTATTGCATTTGTTTAAAATACTCCATTTTTCATCTTTTCAACAACTACAAGATTTGGTTAAATATTAAATACTATGCTTTTTTGTCGCTGATTATGATATTTTAATTAATAGGGCTGTTTTACTTCACTTAAATTTAGACAATCCACAATACTGCCCAACTGAAACTGTGTAGAACACAGACAGAATGGTCAACACTGGATGTCAGCGTTGAATGATTCCCTGATAAAAGGGACATATTGCTGCTGTCATATCTCCCCATTTCTTCCATGAGTGTAGATGTTCTTCTTAGATCTGTGACAGCCAATTTTCCACCATGACAGAATGAAAGGCTCACAAAGTTGCTTCCCCTGACATACTTGAATTGCAGCTGTGTATTTAATAACTTTTGCCACGTGAGAGAGGAAAAAAAAAAAAAAAAGCCCTAACTGATGTGTGTTTGGTAAAGACGTTGAGGAGAAGGGTGTTCCCACAAAACAAGTCTGAAGAAAAGCGAGGAGGCTATTTTTGGTGAAAAGACATTTGTTAAAGCAGCTTGAGTTAATTAAATCTCGTGTTGGCCTCTTATTTCTTTGCTTCTTGTCTCCATACCTCTTTTCTGTCTCGCAGCTTCATGTTGGCTACCTTGAAGTTAACTGGCTTCAACGGAAGACTACACCCTTAATTTGATCTTTCCCCTGCGTCACTTCATTTAACAAAGAAATTTTACTGGGACTTATTTTTTGAAGTCTTTTTAGATGCCACTTCTTACTATGTCTAGGAAATAATTTTGGGCTTGGTTACTAGTATACAGAATGACAGAAAGCAAAAAGATTCGAATTTCACTGAGTATTTGAGGGAATTGATTGATTACCCCCAAAACACAACACTCATTTAGAAAGTACTGATGGTCACAATGCAAAGCTTGGAGCCCCCAATTTTTGCGAGTAAGATGCAGCTTCAAAGATTTAAGTGCTTTCATGGAGGGCTTGCCCTTCGATACCCACTTTAGATGGCATTTTCCCAGAGGGAAGAGCCCAGAGCCAAAGAGAACTGTGGATGATGGAGTTTCTCAAAGAGAACAGGGTCAGGTTAAATTGAGAAACTCCACCCAGAGTAGAGGGCCAGCTCAATGTCTTCCAAGTGACAACCATTTATCTCCCATTGTTCCTCTTTCTGAATTGAATTGTTTATTGAAGTTAACTGTCCTGTTTCACCATTGATTATATTGAATATTGAGTATATGCGGGGAAGAGGGGCACAGAAACCTCATTTTGGTCAACTGTACATCAAACTAAAGGAATCATTTATAGACCTAATGTAGAGGACTGAGCATCACCCAAGATCTCCGATGCCATGACTGGGGAGGATTTTGGAGTATAGTGTACCCTCTCATTGGTCACACATTGTACCTCACCTTTAGGGGCCTGCTGGGACTTGAGTCTAGTTTAAGATATGGAATCAAAGAGGGGTGAAGCGGGGGTCCTGGGGAGAATCAGCATTGTCCTTCATGGCAGCTCTCTCAGTGAAGGCTATTATAGTTTCCTCACGTAACTTCACTGGGGGTGAAGTGGTCACTTCCACTCGGTTTGGCAGGCCAGTTCTGCAGGTAGTGGAAAAACTGCTGCCACCAGCAAAGAAGGCTCATCAGAATTTTGGGGCCCAGTGTCCCTAGCTTCATCAGGATTTTCCCACACATCCCAACACCAACTTGAAAGATGTCATTCTTTCCCAAATAATGCCCTAACTTAACAGAAGAAACCCTGAGAGTCTGAAAGTTCAAGTTGTGTTATAATTCAGCCAGTTGTAGGAAGAGCTTTCATGTCTGATTTTCAGCAATTTCAGCCCTGCAGTACAGGAGGTAAGGGTCCCTTTAGGACACACATAGAAGCTCTTAGGTAATTTAAGTGGCACTTGAGTTGGGAATTCCAATCTGTGCACTCATCCTTTACATGTGCCATTTTGTCTGGTGACATTAGGAGCAACCAACTAACATCATTATATTCATTATTTTTCTAAAAATGTTCAGAAGTATCATATACAGAGTCACTCATCTCCTTGCTTCATATAAGTAGTTGACCAGGAGTATCCAGTGCAGGTATTTTGCATAACTCTATTGCCAGATCATACCATGGATACCAGTGCTCTCTTTATTACTGGAAGTAGAGTTGTTAGCACCTTTAAATCTAATCAGATTAGAAAGCCAATTCCAGAAACCCCAAAACCATTTAGAAAACTCGTTCTTAACATTCTTCCTCAACCATGTTTAGGATATGTTTTCTGAATTAGTTCTAGGGATACCACTCTCCATACTAAAATCCATGTTAGTCAAAGTTCTCCAGGCAAACAGAACTGATAGGACACACATATACAAGGGTACTTCAAAAAGTTCATGGAAAGATTGGTATTACCTTTTAATTCTATTTCTCTATGAACTTTTTAAAGTACCCACATGTGTGAGGCAAGAGTATGTATTTCCTTTGAGAAGGCTCTGTGTCTATAACAAAGGGGGTCCAGAATAGAACTGCCTTGAAAGCATCCAAGGGATCGTCCTGCTACGGCAAATGCATCTCCAGTGTGAACCTCCAAAAATTGACACCAGAAGAGGTCAGCCGAAGACTAAGTTGCTTGAGTTGAGCAGTTGTACAGTGTTAAGGTGATTATATAATTTGTTTTCAAAATCAGGGTAATTTTAAGGGTAAAAAGAGGTGCTTTTAGTAGTTACATTGGACAATAGGTGTACCCCAGGACATCCAGAGTAAATCCCAATGTATGGGTACCATCTGCAGTGACTTTGACTAACATGGATTTTAGTCCAAAAGACTCTGAACGATAAATGCTGGCGAGGTTGTGGAGAAAAAGGAACTCTCATACATTGTTGGTGGGACTGCAAAATGGTGCAGCCTCTATGGAAAATGGTATGGAGGTTCCTCAAAACAATTGCAGATAGATCTGCCATATGACCCAGCCATCCCACTGCTGGGAATATACCCAGAGGAATGGAAATCATCAAGTCGAAGGTATACCTGTTCTCCAATGTTCATCACAGCACTCTTTACAATAGCCAAGAGTTGGAACCAGCCCAAATGTCCATCATCGGATGAGTGGATACAGAAAATGTGGTATATCTACACAATGGAATACTACTCAGCTATAAAAACGAATGAAATACTGCCATTTGCAACAACATGGATGGACCTTGAGAGAATTATATTAAGCGAAACAAGTCAGGCACAGAAAGAGAAATACCACATGTTCTCACTTATTGGTGGGAGCTAAAAATAAATAAATAAATTCACACACACACAAAAAAAAACAGGGGGGGGTGGGGGGAGAAGACATAACAACTACAGTTCCTTGAAGTTGATACGACAAGCAAACAGAAAGGTCATTGTTGGGTGGGAGAGGGGAAAGGGAAGAGGGAGGGGGGTTTCAGAAATGGGCCACAATAATCAACCACATTGTACATCAACAAAATAAAATTAAGAAAAAAAAAAAAAGTGGATTTTAGTATGGAGAGTGGTATCCCTAGAACTAATTCAGAAAACTTATCCTAAACATGGTTGAGGAAGAATGTTAAGAACGAGTTTTCTAAATGGTTTTGGGGTTTCTGGAATTGGCTTTCTAATCTGATTAGATTTAAAGGTGCTAACAACTCTACTTCCAGTAATAAAGAGAGCACTGGTATCCATGGTATGATCTGGCAATAGAGTTATGCAAAATCTCCTCTCTCCCGACCCTAGGAGATCTAGAAACAAAATATTGGTAAAGAAAGAATATTAAAGAGAAAGCAAAACATTAGAACTAGTCTAATCTCTTCATTGCTTGTTTGCAAAAGTCTAGACCAGGACTGTACTACAGAAAAAATAAACTTTAAATGGAATGAGTGAGTAGTTTTACTGGACTTTTAAAAAATCTTAAAATAAGGGTCTTTCATTTTGAAGTAGCTGGAAAAAATATAGGATCTACTTGAAATAAGAGTATTGATAGCTAACACTTACATGGTATATTTTATGCTATATTCTAAACAGTTTTAATATCTATATTCTAATATACTGTATATATAATATATATGCATTGTGTGTATGTATACATTATACATAATTGTGTATATATAATACATTGTGTGTGTGTGTGTGTGTGTGTGTGTGTGTGTGTGTATACTGGAGGAGCTGGGATTGAGGGTCTGGTGCTCTGATTCTCCTAGGTCTGAACTTTTCACTACTATTCTGTATTGCCTCCTTTGGCTGAAATGCCTCTACAGAGAGCAATCAAAGACAGTAGTAGAGAAAAATAAAACTGCTTTCCGGCTGCACCCCACTGAGTCCAGCCCACTTAATCGAACTGTCGGATGTGTATAAGAATGTGGTGTCAGTCTTCGAGGATCAGCGATAACCATAAAACCGGGGAGAAAAATCACAGTGCTGGAAATGTAGTCTGGCATAATACCCCAAAGCTATAAAAACGAAGAGAATAAATGTATTTATTAAGGGGTGGCAACAAGGTATCAACTCTGAGTCTGTTGAGATATTTGCTGTTAATCAGCACGAATCTCCATAGACCGGGGAGAGGCCACGGTGATGGGGAAGCTGTGAGAAGGAAGAGCGCTGAGAAAAGGAACAAGGGAAGTTAAAGAAGGTTGTATCCCTGGAGCCAAGACTTACTAGGAGAAGAGTCATCAATGCCATAAAAATCAAAGCGGATGCTAGTGCAAATAATCATGAATAAAGCTTTTGTTAGGTCTCTCTCATTTTTCTAAAGGAAACAAATTTTGCCTTGTTAAAATCAATTTCCTGCCCATAGAATTTGAGTTTCTTTAACTTCAAGCAAAAAATGAGAGTCGAGTTCAAATGAAACATCCTTCTTTCCTTTCCGGTTATACCTAGAGTAGGTCGAGCATTTGGCTGGACCTTAGCTGGACCACATCCAGCAAGGTTAAATATCCCTGGTAGATGCGGTGATTTCTTGTTTTATCACTAATAATTTGCCTAACTTTTATGATTCATAATTGGGGGATCCTCCAGAGAAGCAAAAGGGTATCTGAGGCTTTTCCTGATAGGGATAAACATAACTGAGGATAAATCAAGACCTTCTCTTTCCAGTGAAATGAACTCAGTGTCACAAGTCTGGGTCAGAAACTAGGTTTATGACAGGGCGTCCCGGATGTCTCTACAGCTTCCTCTTTGCACCAGACGCCAGAATCCAGCCGCCTGGGTCCAGATGGTTGCCAATCTGTGCAGCTGCTCCCCCACTGCTTCTCCTCCTGGGAAGTCATCCTTCAGCTTTCTGAGGTCTGTGCTGCATCCTCATAGACCAGGGAGGGGAAAAAAGGTAGGGCTCTACCTTGCATGCCATAACCTAAGACTAAACTGATGGAATAAATTTACTGGTTTGTTGGGAGCGTGAAATGACAAACTAGAGCAAATGTGCATGGATCAAGCATGTTTACCCTCCCCCTCCCTTCTTGTGCTTGCTCCTCAAATGTCAGGCTCACTTTGTCTACTCTCACTTTGAAGGAGTTAGCCTCCTTTCTGGTGCCTTTAAGGCAATAGCTTTTAAGTTCTTAAGTTTTGTTTCTTTGCTTTGTTTTTAAAATTACAGATGTAGTCCACAGGGTTTTGCTTTATTGCTTTGTTATTCTCCATTTGGAACAAGGAATGCAAACTTTTTCTTTTAATCCTTTGTAAGTATTTATTTAAATGGGCAGACTCATTGCGAACTTATCCCTTTTCTATAGTCCAACACCACCATTAAGAGAGAGCCTGCAGTTTAAGAATAGGGGAATGACAGAAAGTGGGCTATATCTACTCCCAATTAACTTAGGACTGGCCTGATTTAGAGACATAAAATCGACACCCTGAGACCTAATTGAATTAGTGCCCGCATTCTGCTTCCCTAATTCTTTATGCTTTAGAACCTTTAGTTCACCATTTTGTGATAGATAAACTATCATAAGACAAGTGCTTACCTTTTATCATATTAGAGGACATTATCTGAGGAAATCATGAGCCTAATTCTTTCAGTGCCTGAGTTGCTCACTCATCTTCTACATTTTCCGACTTATCCTCAAGTTTTATCTAACATGCAATACTTCAGCTATCTTATTGGAAGGTACCTGAAGAAGAGTTCAAGTTAGCCAGGCCTAAGATCTAAAGATAATTGTAAGGGAATCAGTCATTTTAGCAGATTTACTATAAGAACTCCACTCATTCTTTCATTCTAAGTGATTGAACAAATTTATGCTTTTCTGTATACAGAGACAAAAATCTATGCAGAGATTTTTAAGTCCCGAGTTCTGATTAATTATCCAGGGTTTTTTCTTTATTGACTCTTCAAAATGCCACATTCTTAAGCATTGTGAAGGAGGATCATAAGGAAGATATCTTGGACATCCTCTTAAAAAGTTTAACATTTTATAATGATGTAAGTGTAAGCAAATCAGAGACACATGGATTACATTTTCCTTGAAATACACATGAGTTTGAAGAGTAAGTGAAAAAAGGCCTGGCACATTGTGGCCGGATATTATTGAACTCAAAACATTTGAGGATAGTATTTAAGTTTTTTTGACAAGTACCAAAAGTGACCAAGCTAACTCATCAGCTTTCCTCTCCTTTGCCTCTAGGATTGGCCTCAGTTGGGAGGCCTTCAAGGTGAGAGGAAACTGGAGCTTTGTATTTCTTTGTCAGGAAATGAACCTTGCCCTGTCTCTCTATTCCCCCATCTTTTAAATCATATCTCTCACCACACATGGGAACACATAATTTCTCACTTTGAAGAGTGATATAACTGTAGGACAGTGGTTTCAGAGCTGAGTAAATTCACATAGCATTGAACTCTGTAGAGCCCAATAAACTCTAGTAAGCCTATTGAAATTGGGGGGTGGGACAGTAATCACTAGATCTTTTTTGAGTCAAATTGACTGAATAGCTTAAAGAAGTAGCTGTCATGTAGCCCTATTGTGTGATTGTAACTGCATTGTGCCTTACTGCAAACTCATGCCTTCCTTTCTTCTTTCCCTCTTCCACAAATATTTGTTGAACATTTATTATTTGTCATGGATTGGATTATGTCCCCCCAAACTCACTGAAACTTGAATTGTGTCCCCCAAGTTTGATGTACTAGAAACTTAGCCCCCACTGTGAATGTTAAGATGGTGGGAAATCCTACTATGGCAATTGAAAGGTGGAGCCTTGAAGAGGTGATTGGATTGTTGGACCATGCTGTAGTGAATGGATTAATAATGGTGATCAGGGGCTTGGTTCTGAGGGTTTTAAAAGAATAGGAGAGTCTGTGTCTCTTGGTCTGTCTGCTTCCACCATCTTGCAACATGAGACCCCTGGGTCACTGTCACCATCATCAGATGAACTTTGGACTTCCCAGACTTAGAAATTGTAAGCAATAAATTACATTTTCTTAGAAATAACTCAGTTCTAGGTATTTTGTTATAAGCAACAGAAACGGACTAATACAGATACCATGATAAATACTGGCAGGAGCTGCAGGTTTGCTCTTTAGGTATTACTGGGTGGTGATAAGCTTAGTATAAACATGTAGTAGACAAGCACTAGGTTGGATATTTCGAGGTTTTATTTCTCTTTTAGCCACTTGCAGATGATTGTGAATAATCCATTATTTGCTCTCCTGCTATTAAATCTTTATTCATGTGGTGTTTCTGTCAGATATAACTTTGTTATAGATCCTGTAGTAGAAGGAACAGATGTAATTTATTCTTAAATAGATGGTCTGACTCTATGTACTTCATGGTGTTCTAAATGTTGATATGAAGGCAGCAAGCCTTCTTGGAGCTTAACTTTTTAAATTCTCTTTTATAATAACCTTCCCCACCCCCATCCCCATTACCAAGGTCATGAGACTTATATCTTTAAAAAAATAATGAGCAAGGGCAAGTTAAAAAAATAAAAAACTATAAGTAGCTTATAATAGACGATTGTAGATAGTCTATTCTTCCAAATTAAGATCTGGGAGACTTACCACAGAAACAGTTGAATCTAGTTTTCAACCCTCAAGTACTGCATACATGACACCTAGAAACAAAGGCCAAACCTGGAAAAGCGAAGATTATTTTTTGAGGTTTGTTGGAGGGGATTTAATAACTTTCTGTTTATTAGGCCTATAGAATAGAATTCAATCAGGTTTAAAGCCTGACCTACTGTGGTATGAGAGCTGGAAAACTGACCTTTGATTTACTTATTCTTAACAGTAAGCACACTAGGATGAACTACTTGCATCTGGTCAGGTATGCAGTGAGACTTTCTGGAACAAGAAACTATTAAGACCTAGTGAGAATGTCAAAAAGAACTTCTCAAAGGACCTGACAGTTCTACCATCTATAGCTGTGTTTCCATCCTTGCTTTTTTTCTCCTCTTTCCAACAGATGGTCCCTACTAGACAAATATGAATGGTTCCTGACTTATGATGGTTTGAATTTTGACTTTTTAAAATTTACCATGGTACAAAGCAATATGCCTTCAGTAGAAAATGTACTTCAAATTTTGAATTTTAAGTACTATACTATCTTGTGATTACTGTCAGTAAGCTACACAATCACAAGGGTAAACGACTTATAATTGATATTTTCCTGAAGAATTCTATGCGTGGTTAACCATCATGTGTCGATACTCCTGTGTTTTCTACCAGCTGTTCTTGAGCCTCATCAGAAGAGAGAGAAACTGATGACCCTGCTGCTGTAGCATCCCCAATCATCCAGCAATTAATTTTGGTTCAGTGGTTCAAACATTCTTCAGGCCCAGTGTGTTTTCAGCTATGTACGTTAGTGGTGAGTACCCATACAACCATTCTGTTTTTTACTTTTAGCACAATGTTCAATAAATTACAAGATATTC
The DNA here is from genome assembly GCF_027409185.1 of Cynocephalus volans. Lineage (NCBI taxonomy): Eukaryota > Metazoa > Chordata > Mammalia > Dermoptera > Cynocephalidae > Cynocephalus > Cynocephalus volans. The sequence continues at coordinate 93,733,440 of NC_084468.1, read as the reverse complement.
AACACCTTATTATAAAATAGGTGGGTTAGATAGTTTTGCCCAATGATAAGCTAATGTTGGTATGGTAATGTATGATGTGTGGTAGGTAAGGTGTATTAAATGCATTTTTGACTTACGGTATTGCCAACTTATGATGGGTTTACTGGGATGTAACCCCACTGTAAGTTGTGGAGCATATATATCTCTTTGCTTAATTGTCCAGTCAAACTTTGCAATGTGAGAGGAGCTGTCTAACATTTTATTGGAGAGTTAGACACATGAAAAATAATTTGCTTCCCCTTTTCCTATCTCAGAAGAACTTTGTTTCCTTGACTCTGTAAGATTTTGGAGCATGACTAAGAAATTTTGTTTGCTTTTATGTTGTCTTTATATTTTAATTCATTAAAAGTCGCCACCAACTAGATTTGGAATCTATATCTATTTTATGTTCTTCAAACTTTTAGTTAAGCCAAAATGAATTGCTTTTAACTCTTTTTTAATGTCTGAAAGATTTTAAACATTACATCTAAATCTCACTAGAAAATTTTATCTTAAATTGCCTTTTTTCAAAAGTTGTGTGATTACGTGGCAACTATACCTTGGAAATATTTCATATAATCACCAGTATGCATCTCTTTTCACTTTTGTGAGTTATTCATCTACATAGCATCAACAGTCAAGTCCTTTTATGGCAAAAGGAAAATGAAAGGAAAATTAAGAGTCTGTGAATATTTCTCTATTCTCTGGCAAAATGGCAGATGGAAAAAATGACTTTTTCTAATGGCTAATGTGGTGTTTTAGAGAAACACATAAATTGCTGTTTATTGTGATCTTCACTGAGGTCTATTCCCATCGCTTACATACTATAAAATGGTAACAAATTTTGCTTTCTTATGGCCTATGATTTTCTCTCTGATTATATTAGTAAAACATCTCCAGAATATATTCTATGGTCTTTAAATCTACTTCTGAGTTCTCATTCCAGTAAAATATGTGTATCAGAAAATAGATAATGCATGCAAAACACCAAATGTATGTGAAAAATGATTAACATTCTTAAGGAAGATGGATGTGTGCAATTTCAGGTAAGAATGTCATGTCAGATTTATTGAATACATAGGTGTTCGGTAAATATTTGAGTGAATTCCAGGTATATGTGTGTATGCATGTGTACTAGTCATCTATGCTGTGTAGCAAATAACTCTGAAACCTAGCAGCTTAAAACAGCAAACACTGATTATCTCCTAGTTTCCGTGGAGCAGGAACTGGGTGGCTTGGCTGCGTGGTTCTGGCTCAGTGTTTCTCCCGTGGGCAAGCTGCTGGCCTGAGCTGCAGTCAGTTTACTCTGAAGACTCTGCTAGGGGAGGATCTGCTTCCAAGCCCTGACTGTTGTCCAGAAACTACAATTCTTTATCCTGAGGGCCTCACCATGGGCTGCCTGAGTGTCCTTATGACATGGCAGCTGGCTCCCCCAGAGTAAGTGGTCTGAGAGAGAGAGAGAGAGAGAGAGAGTGAGAAGAGAGAGAGAGAGAGAGAGAGAGAGAGAGAGAGAGAGAGAGAGAGAGAGAGAGAGAGAGAGAGAGAGAGAGCGCCTAAGACGAAAGCCTAGTTTTCTATACCCTAATCTGGGAAGTGACATACCATCACTGCTGCCAGGTACTGTTATTCTTACTGACCAATCCTGGTACCTATAGGAGGGGACCACACATGGGTGTGAATACCAGCAGGTGGGGATCACTAGGGGCTGGCTTCCATAATATGTCTGTGAGCCAGAAGTAGCAGGGAGGAATTTTCACTAAGCCATGCAGTTGTTAATGTTATTTTTTGTTTCTCAACTATCTGCTCTCTAGGATACTATTTTCTTTCTCAGTTATCTGCAAACAGTATTTTAAAATTCTTTTCTTCATTGGTCACAAGCGAGAATTGCTAATACCTAATTTCTTCACTCTGCCATTTCAAAAGGCCTTGAGGTTTTTCTACAATTTAACCAGCAGATGGAGCATGAAAACCTGACATTTTAATAACTACTTTCATTGGGTTACGTGAAATGCTTTTGGCCTTACAGTTTCATAGATTTCGAAGGGGCCTTAGCACTGGCTGAATTTTCTCATCCTACGGGTTTAAAAACCATGGTCAGAATCAGTACTAGAATCCAGGGCTTTGAACTTCCTGAATTTTCTGCCACACGGCCTGCCTGAATTGGAATTGCTAGATATTGCCTCTCAAGGGCGTTAAACAGTTCATTTCAATTATTCATTCAGTTCCTATTGTGCTGAATTCAGGCAAAGATAGATAAAACAATCTCTGTCTTACAAGAGTTTACAGGCTGGTTGAGGAGACAAGTAAGTAATAATTTCAATACAGTATGCTAAGGCCAGGATACCTCAGAACTGAGGGCTATGATATCTAAGGGCCATGACATTGATATCACTGTTCAGAAAAGGAGACCCTACCCTAGCTTGGAGGTAGGTAAGGAGCAACGGTGGGGAGGAGACAGAGGGTGGTATCAGGGAAGAATTCTACTAGCAGATGAGCTGGAGTTGATTTAATCTGCAGGAATTATCCAGGCAGAGAAGTGTTTGGGTCATAGAAGGACATTCATGAAAGAGGGAAAACATAAGGAAAGGTAGAAAGGAGAGGAACAGTCTGGTTTCTGTGGGAAACTAGGTAGTTACTGGCATATTTCTGGTGTGCATTAGAAAAAAAATTAAGATTAGAGTCTCTCAAATTCATCGAGTACAGATAATACTATCACACTTGAAGGACAGCCAGCCCTGTAATCCCATTATGGTGAATTGTAGATTTTTATTTTTCAGGCAATTATTTAGTCAGTAAATAATTTTTGAAACCTACTATGTGCCAAGCATTGTTCTAGGTGCTGGAAGACAGCAATGAATAACGAAGATAAAATCCCTGACTTACGTGGAATTTACATAATAAATGCGACATTATAGATTATGAGAAAATAATAAGTGCTTTGATGAAGAATAAATTAAAGTAAGGAGAGAGAGTGCTGGGGTGAGGGAGATATAAAGGTTTTTAAGAGAGGCCTTTGTGAAGGAAAGACTGGGGAGATGAGTTGTGGTTTAATGGACTGGTTGAGAAGATCACAGAAGTCTTTTGAATTATAATGGGATGAAACAATTATCACAGTGGAGCTGAAAGGACTATGAATCAGGAACTTTATGATACAGTATATACCATTTATATAATAACTATAGGTATACACATATCTTACATATGCAAAGTATAAAGAGAGTAAATTTGCCAATATGTTGATGGTCAGGTAAGGCCAAAATTTGCATGACCCATGTTTCCTGAAGTTCACCTTAATGCTACCAAAGTTGGAAAATGGTTGCTTCAGAATTCCATGCCCATGTTTTTACTTATTGCTTAATTGATTCATGCTTTATTTTATTTGACTAATGTTTGTGAGCACTGATAAGTTCATAGCACTGTACTGCGTGTGCTTTTATGCACCACCTATGGCAAACAAATGGCCTGGCCATATTTAGATATATTTTAAGGCTGATTACAAAAAATGAAAAATGCAAAGAAATGAAAAACATAAAGAAGAATGTCCTTTTCAACTATCACCTGTTTAATATATATATATTTCATCTAAATGCAAATATTTCCAGAAATGCTTTATTCTAAAAAAAATACATTGAGAATTGAGCACCTATTGTATTTTTTTGTAGTCTGTATAAAAGATGAAAAAGACTTTATCCATGCCTTTGAGTTGCTCACAACAAAGAGAAAATCAGTAAATAATTGCTATAAAGTTTTACATATTCTCTTTAATGTTTAAATTACATTTAATTTTCTCTCCTTCTCTCCCTCTCAAAGCTTTGTGAAAGGCAGAGACTGTGTCTTGCTTGTTCATTACTGTGCTTACAGTGTCCTGCTAAATGCCTGGCATAAGTACTTAGGGAATGAATAGTGGACCCTTATCTGAATTGTTTCTTTGTTCAATATTTATATGAAAAAATCCACATAAATTAGTCTGATGTGGTTTATGTAAACCACTGTGTTATGTACTGTGTATGCCCAATCAAAAATGATGATGGTGATAATTGTCCCAATTATTCCAATGTTATGTTTCTACAATTTTTCTATTTTGGGCAGGCTAAGCCTGCTAATTACTTTATACCCAAACACTTTATACCATTAAAGGTCATGTCTCCAAAAAGGCAGGGTTAGGTGGATAGAAAAGCTCACTTTCAGGGTTCCTCTTTGTGTCAGGATTTATGAGACTTTAACTGCCTATCTCCCTCAATATGTAAACACATGGTTCTTCTATGTTGATAAATCAAGTTAATTTTATTTGTGTTTTATTATGTAATATCCCCTTAGGACACCATATTATATTGACACCATGGGGATAAATTTGGACAGACTTAGAAAAGAGTCTGTTTTTTATGATCTCTGTGGGATTTGCTGCTGATGTGGTAATTTGGAAAACTGACTTTTTTTTTTTTGCAACAGAAATACTGTCTCTACATTGAAATGGCAAAAAGAGAAAAAAGTTCAATCATCACTAGTTCCTTTATTTCTGATTCCATGCTACAATTTTGGAGTCACAGAGGGCTTTGGAGTCAGGAGTAATTCCTTCTGAATTAACTCTTAATTAACCGACTTGAACTTGAACAGGCGTTTGATTTTTATTATGGGCATTTTATTGTTTAAAGAGGAAAGTAGATGATAAAAGTAGTTTAACAATACTATTCTGTCATCTTTTTAGTTTCTGGAAATAAAAATGCAGGCTTTCATTTTATTAATAAAACTATGAAATAAGACATATTTTATTCTTAGACTTGTCAACATTTTGCCAAAAAACTCTTTGGGGGGAGGGGTGTGTGTGTGTGTGTGTGTGTGTGTGTGTGTGAGTGAAAGAAGGGAGGATGTAATATTAAAGGATCATCTTGTAACAATTATGGGTTAATTAGTGAGATATCCTCATTTTAAACGACTCTTTCATTTTTCTTTCAAACGAACCATTTCCGTACGATTGCTAAGGCAAGGTAACAGTAACAATGAATGCAAAGACTTTTTCTCAGTCTCTTTTCAGTTTGCTGGGACATATGATTTCTACATTCTCTAAGCAGGTAGTCTTGAGTTCCTTTCTAATTCATAAAACTGGGATAGTGATGGACTAATATGTCCTTTATCAGATGTGTCTTTTGCAAATATTTTCTCCCAGTCTGTAGCTTGTCTTCTCATTCTCCTAACATTGACTTTCGCAGAGCAGATGTTTTTAATTTTAATGAAGTCCGGCTGATCAATTGTTCCTTTCATGGATTGTGCCTTTGGTGTTATATATAAAAAGTCATTGCCACACGCAAAGTCATCTAGGTTTTTTTCCCTATGTTATCTTCCAGGACTTTTATAGTTTTACATTTTATATTGAGGTTTATGTTACATTTTGAGTTAATTTTTATAAAGGGTATAAAGGCTGAGTCCACATTCATTATTTTTGTGTGGGATTGTCCAGTTCTAGCTCCATTTGATGAAATATTTTCTTTACTCCATTGTATTGCCTTTGCTCCTTTGTAAAGATCAGTTGACTATGTTTATTTGGGTCTATTTCTATTTTGTTCCATTGATCTATTTGTCTGTTTTTTCACCAATACCACACTGTAGTTTTATCATAAGTCTTGAAGTTGGGTAATGTCTGTACACCAGCTTTGTTCTTCTCATTCAATACTGTGATGGCTACTCTGGATCTTTTGCCTCTCTCTGTAAACTTTAGAATCAGTTTGTCAATATCCCCAAAATAACTTGCTGGCATTTTGATTGGGATTGCATTGAATCTACAGATAAATCAAGTTTTATAGTTTTGTAGTTTTATAGATATGGATTTATATATAAGTATTTCATTTTCCTGGAATGCTAGTGAAAATGGTAATTTGCTATTAATTTTAAATTCCACTTGTTTATTGCAGGTATATAGGAAAGCAATTAATTTTTGTATATTACCTCTTTATCCTGCATCTTTGTCATAATTGCATATTATTTCTAGGAGTTTTTTGTTGATTCTTTTAGATTTTCTACATAGACGACCATGTCATCTGAGAACACACACAGTTTTATTTTGTCCTTCCCATTTTTTATTTCTTTTATTTCCTTTGTGTTATTGCATTAGCTAGGATTTACAGTATAGTAGTGAAAAGCAGTGGTGAGAGGGGATATCCTTGCCTTGTTGCTAATCTTAGTGGGAAAGCTTCTAGTTTTTCACCATTTAGTATGTTGTTAGCTGTAGGTTTTTGTACATGTTCTTTATCAAGTTGAGCAAGCTCCCCTTTATTTCTAATTTGCTGAGAGGTTTTTATCATGAATGGGTATCAGATTTTGTCAAATGCTTTTTCTGCATCTATTGATATGATCATGTCATTTTTAGGCTCTTGAACCATTCTTACATTCCTGGGATAAATTCCACTTGATCACGGTGTATAAATTTTTTGATGTGCTGCTGTGTTCTGATTGCTAATGTTTTGTTGAGGATTTTTGCACCTATGTTCATCAGAGATATTGGCCTATAATTTTTACTTATTTACTTATTCCTTTAAAAAATTTCTATATTTATCATTATACAATGTAATCTTTTTTTTTTTTTTTGTGGCCCTTTACAAATTTCTCATTAATCCCCCTCTGCTTCCCCCTTTCCTGACTCTGCTGGCCTCAGTTCCATTCTCTCCTTTTGAAAATCCAATGAATTGTTGTGATTGTCATATCTTTCTTCCTTTCTTTTTTGCTTATTTGTTTATTTTTTCTTTCAGCTCCCATTATGAGTAAGGACAAGTAGTATTTCTCTTTCTGTACCTGGCTTATTTCACTTAACATAATTTTCTTGAAGTTCATACATGTTGCTGCGAATGGAAGAATTGCATTCCTTTTTATGGCAGAGCAGTATTCCATTGTGGATATATACCACATTTTTCCTTATCCATTTGTTCATCAATGGACATTTAGGTGGTTCCAACTCTTGGCTATTGTAAATAGAGCTGCAATAAACATGGGAGTGCAGGTATCCCTTTGACATGATTCTTTCCATTCCTTTGTGTATACACCCAGCAGTCGGATTGTTGGAATGTACAGCAGTTCTATCTGTGGTTGTTTGAGGAAACTCCGTACTATTTTCCATAATGGCTATACAAATTACAGTCCCACTAACAGTGTAGGAAGTTTCCTCTTTCTCCACATCCTGGCCAGTATGTGTTATCTTCTGTCTTTTTGATAATGGCCAGTCTATCTGGCGTGATATGATATCTCAGTATGGTTTTGATTTGCATTTCCCTGATGCTTAGTGATGTTGAGCATTTTTTCATGTATCTGTTGTCCATTCATATAAGTTCTTTTGAGAAATGCCTATTTAGCTCCTTTGCCCATTTTTTATTTTGGTTACTTGTTTTTTTACTGTTAAGTTGTTTAAGTTCCTTGTGCATTCTGGATATTAATCCCTTATCAGATGCATGGTTTGCGATTATGTTCTCTCCTTCTATAGATTGTCTTTTCACTCTGCTGTTCCTTTGCCATGCAGAAACTTTTTAGTTTAATATAATCCCATTTGTTTATTTTTTCTTTTGTTGCCTATGGCTTTCCAGGTCTTATTCATAAGGTCTTTGCCCATTTCTACTTCCTACTTCCACTCTTGTTTCCCCTTTGTTTTCTTTTAGTAGTTTTATAGTTTCAGGTCTTAGATATATGTCTTTAATCCATTTTGAGCTGATTTTGGTATATGGTGAGAGGTATGGGTCTAGTTTAATTTTTCTACATGTTGATGTCCAGTTTTCTTAGCACCACTTACTTACGAGACAGTCTTTTCTCCAACACATGCTCTTGTTGCCCTTGTCAAATATTAGTTAGCTGTAAGTATGTGGGTTAATCTCTGGGTTCTCTATTGTGTTCCATTGGTCTAAGTGTCTGTTTTTATGCCAGTACCATGCTGTTTTGCTTATAATAGCTTTGTAGTATAATTTGAAGTCAGGTGGTACAAATGCCTCCAAGTTTTTTTTCCCCCCTCAGGATTGCTTTGGCTATTTAGGGTCTTTTGTTGTTCCATATAAATGTTAGGACTGTCTTTTCTATTTCTGTGATGAATGTCATTGATATTTTTATGGGGATTGCATTGAATCTGTAGAATGCTTTGGGTAGTATGGACATTTTCACATTATTTATTCTTCTTATCCAAGAATGTGGTATGTTTTTCCATCTTTTTGTGTCTTTTTTCATTTCTTTCAGCAGTGTTTTGTAATTCTTACTGTAGAGATCTTTCACTCACTTGGTTAAATTGATTAGTAGTATTTTATTCTTTTGGTGACTATTGTAAAGGATTTGCTTTCTTGATTTCTTTATCTGTTAGTTCATTATTGGAGTATAAAAATGCTACTGTTTTTTGCATAGCATATTGATTTTGTATCCTGCAACTTTATCAAAATATTTATCAGCTCTAAGAGTTTCTTTTGAAGAGTGTTTAGGTTTTTGTGTATGTAGGATCATGCCATTTGCAAACAGGGACAGTCTGACTTAGTCTTTTCCAATCTGGATGCCCTTTATCTCTTTCTCTCACCTGGTTGCTCTGGCTAGTACTTCCAATACTACGTTAAATAGGAGTGGTGAGAGTAGGCATCCTCATCTTTTTCCTGTTTTGCTTTCAGGTTTTCCCCATTCAGTATGATATTGGCAGTGGGTTTGTTGCATATGGCTTTTTTTTGTGCTGAGATACTTTCCTTCTATACCTAATTTACTGTGAATCTTTATCATGAAGTGATGTTGAATTTTATCAAATGCTTTTTCTGAGTCTATTGAGATAATCAACCTCATGGTTTTTGTCCTTGATTTTGTTGATGTGGTGTATCACATTCATTGACTTGCGTATGTTGGGTCATCCTTGCATTCCTGGGATGAATTCCACTTGATCATGGTGTGTAATTTTTTTGATGTTTTGCTATATTCTGATTGCTAATGTTTTGTTGAGGATTTTTGAATCTATGTTTATCAGAGATATTGACCTCTAGTTTTCTTTTTTTGTTCTACCTTTGTCTGGTTTTGGTATCAGAGTGATGCTGGCCTCATAAAATGAGTTTGGGAGAATGGCCTTCATTTCATTTTTTTTTGAATAGTCTGAAGAGAATTGTATTAATTCCTCTTTAAAGGTTTGATAGAATTTGGCAGTAAAGCCATCTTGTCCTTTGTTGGGAGACTGCTGATTACTCCTTCATTTTTGTTGCTTCCTATTGGTCTGTTCAGGTTTTCTACTTCCTCTTGGTTTGGTCTCTGTAGTTTGTATGTGTCCAGAAATGTGCCCATTTTCTCCATGTTTTCAAATTTGTTGGCGTACAGTTGTTTATAATAGTTTCTAATGATTCTTTGTATTTCTGTGGTATTGGTTGTAATGTCTCCTTTTTCTTTTCTGATTCTTGTTCTTTGGGTGTTTGTTCTTTTTTAGTTTACCTAGCTAATGGCTTGTCTATTTTGATTATCTCCTTGAAAAACCAACTTTTTGTTTCATTGATCTTTTGTATCATTTTAGGGGACTGTATTTCATTTAGTTCTGCTCTAATCTTTTTTATTATTATTTAATATTTAGATAGAAAATTATTTTATCAGCATAGAAATGAAGGAAAGTATCACAAATTAAATTCAAAGTCAATTGATAAGGAACAAATTTAACACTCAAAGATTAACATCTGGAATGCAAAAAGAACTCTTAAAAATGAATTAGAAAAATATAAGCATAAATTTGGTGAAGGAAATGAGCAGATCAGTCACATACCCCAAAGAAAAACATGTGGCTAATATTTACATTCTAAGATGTTGTGGGGGGATGGGGCTAGCCCTTGGCTCCTGTCTCAGGCCCTAGGCAGCTGGCTCCATTGCTTGCCTGATTGTGAGTGGAGGCAGGGTTTGAGGCCCATGGCCCCCCAGTAACATCAATTTCAAGAAGGAAAATTACTGCCTTTGTAGAGCCTACATTCTGAGGAAGAGTCTGTGGGATGAATAGGAGTGGTCATTGAAGGTGTGTGTGGACTGCAGTTCACAACAGGATGGGTGAATTTTTATTTTCAGAGATCTTGAAAGTTCTAACCCAGCATACAACACTGGCCTCATCACATCTGCTGTAGTTGGAAAATGCCAGCACCATCCCTGTGTTTGGGCCCACTTTTTCTTTCACCTTTATGTCAAGCACCCGGGGTCCACCTGCTGGCCACTGAGGCTGCCATCAGCAAGTCCCCAAGGGCTCTGCTGTTTGTCCCTTACACTCCTGCTAGCCCCATTTTGAGCCAGACAGTGCCTCCCATCTCTGCTCCCTCACATGGCTGCCCACCCACCACAATAAAAATGTACCACACACACCAAACTACAATGGCTGTGCCACCTGGGCACCCTGCACCAATGGCCCTGCTCTAATCTTAACTATCCTTTTCATCTACTACTTTTAGGATTAGATTGTTGTTGTTTTTCTAGTTCTTTGAGGTGTAGCATTAAGTTGTTTATTGAAATATTTGTTTTCTTTTGATGTAATTTTTATTTCCATAAACTTCTCTGTTAGTACTTCTATTGCAGTATCCCACGGGTTTTGGTGTGATGTGTCTTTATTTTCATTAGTTTCAAAAATTTTTTTGATTTCCTGTTTAATTTCTTCTTGGACCCATAGGTCATTCAGGAATGTGTTATTTAATTTTCATGTATTTGTATGGGTTTCAGAGTTTTGATTGTTATTGATTTCTAGTTTTAATCTGTTGTGGTCTGAAAAGATGCTTGAAATGATTTCAATTTTTAAAAATTTGTTGAGACTTGATTTGTGACTGGTGTGATGTGTTTATTTTTATTAGTTTCAAGGAATTTTTTGATTTCCTGTTTGATTTATTTTTGGACCCATAGGTCATTCAGGAGCATATTGATACATTTCCATGTATTTGTATAGTTTCCAGAGTTTTGTTTGTTATTGATTTCTAGTTTTAATCCATTGTGGTCTGAAAAGATACTTAAAATGATTTCAGGTTTTTTAAAAAGATAAAGTTGAGACTTTATTTGTGACTAACACGTGGTCTATCCTGGAGAATATTCCATGTGCTGATAAAAAGAATGTATATTCTGTAGTTGTATGAAATGTTCTATAGATATCTGCCAGGTCCAACTGGTGTATAGTGTAGTTTAAATCCTGTGTTTCTCTGTTGATTTGTTGCCTAGATGATCTATCCAATGCTGAGAGAGGGATGCGAGGTCCTAAACTATTATTGTATTGGGGTCCATCTCTTTGTTTAGGTTTAATAGTATTTGCTTTATATATCTGGGTGCTCTGGTGTTGGGTGCATATCTATTTATGATTGTTATGTCTTCTTGCTGGATAGATCCCTTTATCATTATATAATGGTCTTCTTTGTCTCTTTTTATGGTTTTAGGTTTAAAGCCTATTTTGTTAGATATAAGAATAGCTACTCCTGCATGTTTTTGGTTTCCATTTGCAAGGTATATCTTTTTCCATCCCTTCACTATTAGTCTGTGTGTGTCTTTACAGGTGAGGTGAGTCTCTTGAAGATAACATATAGTTGGGTGTAGCTTTTTAATCCAATCAGTCTGTGTCTTTTGAGTGGGGAATTTAATTCCTTTACATTTAGGGTTGTTATTGGAAGGTATCATCTTACTCTTGGCATTTTATTTATTTTCATTTGGATGTTTTAAACATCTTTTGCTCCTTTCTTACCTTTTTATTGTTTCTTTAGTGTTCATTGGGTTTTTGAGGTGGTAAGATATAATGACTTTCTCTTCCTTGTTTGGACTTTCTTCTACCAGTGGATTTCGTTCATTCTTCCATATTCGTGGTAGTGACTATTGTTTTTCAGATTGCAGATGCAGGGCTTCCTTAAAGATTTCTTACAGGGATGGTCATTTGGTGGTGAACTCCCACAGTTTTGTTTGTCTGGTAAATACACTATTTCTCTTTTATTTTCTGAAGGAAAGCTTTGCTGGGTATAGTATTGTTGGCTAGCAGGTTTTTTTTTTCTCTCTTTTAGTGTTTGAATATACCATTCCCTTCTCTTCTGGCCTGTAGAGTTTCTTCTGAGAAGTCTGGTTTTAGTCTGAAGGAAAGTCCCTTAAAAGTAACTTGATGATTTTCTCTTATTGTTTTTAAGATTCTCTTTCTTTGTTTTGAGCTTTGCCAGTTTGAATATAATGTGTCTTGGAATGGACCTTTTGGGTTGAACCTCTTTTGGGGTCTTTGAGCCTCATGGATGAAGTTCTACATCTCTCATGGTACCTGGGAAGTTTTCTGCTATTATTTTATTGAATAGGTTTTCAATGTCTTTTCATTTCTCTTCCCCTTCCAGAACACCCATGATCTGGTTGTTTGTATGCTTACATTTGGCTGCTAGCTGTCTTAGATTTTCTTCATTTTTATAAATCGTTCGTTTGTCCTTCCTTCCTTCCTTCCTTCCTTCCTTCCTTCCTTCCTTCCTTCCTTCCTTCCTTCCTTCCTTCCTTCCTTCCTTCCTTCCTTCCTTCCTTCCTTCTTTCCTTCCTTCCTTCCTTCCTTCCTGTGTTATTTTGAAAAGGATCAGAAAAGGATCTGTTTTCAGGATCAGAAATTCTTTCTTCTGCTTGCTCCAACTTGCTGCCTCGGTTTTTTATTTTGTAGAATGAATTCTTCAGTTCCAGGAGTTCTGCTACCTTCTTTTTCAAGGCATTACTCTCTTTATAAATTTCCTCCTTCATATCCTGGATACTTTTTCTCATTTTGTTGTGTTGTCTGAGTCTTCTCATATATTACTGAGTTTCCTTAAGATTGTTGCTTGGAATTCCTTTTCAATACTTCTGTATTCTTTTGGTGGTGTCATATTTTCTTGTTTTTTCCCCCATATTTCTACTGTCTTTACATTGATGTCTGATCTTCTGGTAGAGTAGTTGCTTCTATTACTGTGGAGTGGGTTTTGAGAAGGGAGACTTCTTCTTATAAATGTGTTTTATATTTACCATTGAGTAGGGTGTTTTAGTATTGGTTCCGGGCAAATGCAGTAGTGTAGTCTCCATATGGTACTTTGGCTGTATTTGGTGTTACAGTTGCATGTGAGCACCTACATGGCCTAGGCATTGGGGCAGTTAGTGATTCCTTGCTGAGGTTAGAGATAGTGTTTTGGTTCATTGAGGACATGGGTGAGCTCTCAACTTCTTGGGAGAAGTGCCTGTATGCCCTGGCATTCTTTAGTTGGGGTGGATGACCCTGGGTGGGCTTGTTGGCATCACAGCTAGCATCCTGTGACCCTGATAGGTGCACTTGGGTATGTTGGAGCTCCTCAGTTTGAATGGTAACCCTGGGAGGGATTTATCTTTCTTCTTTCCTACAGACAGAGGCTCCTCCTGGGTGCTTGCTTCCCCCAGTTGGGGATGGGTTGGTGGTGATTGGGAATATTCTTTCTTACTCTATTTGTGTATCATGGGTTTCTGCACTCTCATCGGGTTCCATGTGTGTGTCTCCCCAGATCAAGGCAGTCACATGGGCTGCACACATATCTCCCACCACTAGGTGTGTTCTTGTGTGTGGCAGCATAATTCCCTCTGTGGGATGGGCCACTAGGTTGTAGATCTGCGCTCACTCTCCTCTTTTCCCAGGCTCTGCTAGTGATTCTCCTTGTGACAATGCAGTTGAGTGGTCAGTGGGCCTCCTGCACAGTGGCTGTGGCTGCTGCTGTGATGGTGAGCCACCCTTGCAGTGGCAGTGGCTGTTGTGTTGGCAGTGGTGGGCCACTCATGCAGAAGCAGTGTTTTGATTTCTAATGTTGAATCAGCCTTGCATACCTGGGATAAATCTCACTTGGTCATGGTGTACCATTCATCTTATACATTGTTAAATTCAATTTGGTAATATTTGGTTGAGAAATTTTGTACCTATACGCATGAATAATATTGGTCTATAGTTTTCTTTTGTTGTGATGTCTTTGGTTTTGGTATTAGGGTAAACCTGTGTTGTAGAATGAGTTAGGAAGTAGTCCCTCTGCTTCTATCCTCTGAAAGAGATTGAAGATAATTGGTATAATTTCTTCTTTAAATGTTTGGTAGAATTCACCTGTGAACCCATCTGGGTCTGTTATTTTCTGCTTTGGAAGATTATTATTTATTGATTCAATTTCTTTAATAGATGTAGGCCTATTAAGATAGCTTATTTCTTCTTAAGTGAGTTTTGGCAGATTGTATCTTTCAAGGAACCAGTCCATTTCATTGAGGTTATTTAACTTGTGGGCATAGAATTCTTCATAGTATTTCCTTACTATCCTTCTAATGTTCAAGGGATCTGTAGTGATGTCTTCTTTTTCACATTTCTGATATAAGTAATTTGTGTTTACTTTCTTTTTTTTCTTAGCTGGGCTAGAAGCATATCAATTTTATTGATCTTTTCAAAGAACTAGCTTTTGGTTTTGTTGATTTTCTCTATTGATAACCTGTTTTCAATTTTATTGAATCCTCCTCTAATTTTTGTTATTTTTTCTTCTGCTTACTTTTGGATTTAATTTGCTTTACTTTTTCTAGCTTCCTAAGGTGGAAATTTAGGTTATTGATTTTAGATCTTTCTTCTTTTCCAATATATTCATTCAATGCTATAAATTTTCATCTAAAAACTGCTTTTGTTGAATCCCACAAATTTTGACAAGTTGTGCTTTCATTTTCATTTAGTTCAAAATATTTTTAGATTTCTCTTGACATTTCTTATTTGACCCATGTATTATTTAGAAGTGTGTTGTTTAATCTCCATGTATTTAGGGATTTTTCAGTTATTGATTTCTAGTTTGATTCCACTGTGGTCTGAGAGCAGACATTGTTTAATTTCTATTCTTTTAAATTTGTTAAGGTGTGTTTTATGGCCCAGAATGTGGTCTGTCATGGTGAATACTCCATGTAAGCTTGAGAAGAATGTTTATTCTGCTGTTGTTAGATGAAGTACTCTGTAGATGTTAATTATATACAGTTGATTGCTAATGTTGTTTTTAGTTATGTCCTTACTTCTTTTCTGTATGCCTCTGAAGTTTTAATAAACAGAAGCGTATTTATATCTTCTGAAATAATTTCAAAATTCTTGCTTTGAATTGGAAGTATTTTTACTCTTTAGATGACTTACATTAATTTTATTTTAGTGTCCTTGCAGTTGGACTCTGGGCACCTTTGTTATTCCCGAGTTGCAGCTGTCCCACAGAACCTGGCTTCTGCCTTGATCTCACATTTTGTGTGTGGTGTATCCCTTTTCACTCTCCTGAACTGGACAGTTCTCCCAATAAACCCTAGCTGATAGTAGGAGCACTGGTTTTCTACCTAGTTCCTGATGATTCTGTGTCCTTAAAGCTGGATCCTGTTGCCAGCCCCCCAAGAGTTAGCAGATGAACAGAAGAGTTTGTATAGTATATATGTGGACAAATTCTTTAGAATGAATAACAGGGTTGTACATATAAAATATGGATTTTGGAGTCATACAGACATGACTTATATTATTCCAGACTGCCATTTACTAGATTGTGATTTCTTTTTCAAATTATTTTGTCTCTTTAGTACTCAGTTTTCTAATTTGTTAAATAGGTACCCAATAAATAAATTGTAGCTGTTGTTAATTTCTACTACAAAACACCATGTTGCAGCTCTGTTAGTTCCCCATCCTTTGCTGTGGTGGAAAACTTTTTACTTCTGCCTGCCAGTACATAGTGCATATTCTAGCTTGCCTCACATCTAAGCCAGCCATATCTAGACACTTAGGGTTTCCCTTGAAAAACCAGCTATGTGATAGTCCACCAAAGTGTTAGGTTAAAGGCCACACTTAATTGATTTCTTGTAGGTCTTATGCTGAATTTCCTGTAAACTTGGACTAATTTTCATTAGGTCTTGTGCACATAAGCATGTTCTAATGTACATGTCTGCTCTACTACTTCTCATCCTTTACACTATGCATCTTTTGGAATCATATTTAATATCTTTAATTGAAGGCTGTGAGGTAATAATGCTCTAATTTTGGACAATTTCTATGCAGTGTGCTAATTGCTCTACAGTTTCCCTGTATGTGTGTGTGTGTGTGCACACGTGGACAATTAAAGACTAATCTATTATAAAAACCGTCAAAATTTAGGGTATAAAAATAAATAAAATCCATAACTTTGTAAACAAAGCCAGCCCATTTTGATGCTGTACATTATTTTGCAAGTTTTTTCATTGTTTAGGGGAAGACAAAAGAGTTTTGAGATTGTCTACTTTATTCTAACTCAAGAACTGTATTTCTGTGAATGTCTTGGACGTCCAACTGACTGGGAGTGGTGTAGAAGGGAGGAAGAATTATGTAAATACACTAATCAGATCAATGCAAATTACAATAATACATTCCTTTACAGGGTCTGGAGTCCAGCTGTGTAAAACAGAGTGATTTTTCAAAGGTTTGAGTGAAATTCTTTAGCAAATTCTATTCCCCTATTCTGTGATTCTGGCTCAGTTGGGTTTTACTTTGATTATTTTTCTTTGTTTTTTCTGGAACTATATATGGTGGAAGTTGGCACTTCAGGCATAAGTGGCTAGTTTTATATTTTATTCTTTGTGGCTGACTGGCTTTGGAACTTTTGTTTTTAATCACTTAGTTACAAAACCACATGACAGAGCTTTTGTGAGGTTTTATGCTTGACCAAAGTGGGTGTTGGTAATGAGACAACTGTCTCAAAGGTTTTCTTTAGGAAAGCATGGATCTTCATCTTTGGAAAAAGGATTTTTTCTTCTTTTTTTCTTAAAAGATTCAACAACTTTTTAAGTTTAGCAAACTTGATGACATAATTTAAATGTTTCAATCAGGTCGGAACTTCTGGCCACTTGTTCTATCTGGCAAAAATGTTGAACCAGTGTAAAATAAAAAAATAAAGTCAGGTATACACTCCCACTTCCCTGGGATCCTAATAAAATCCACAGAAAGGAGGAAATTTTGCTAGGGAGAGGTAAAAGAAATCATAGCGCTCTTCTGAGTTATAAGTTAAGGGGAAGGATAAGAAGAGAAAAGAGATAAAAAACACAGCCTTGTGAAATAGGGCTCATCAGAAGGATTTGAGGCAGCGTGGAAGCATTTTAATGTGAAGATACAAGTTTTAGTGGTAAAATTGCGTGATTCCTAATACTGAATTTCAGAAATAAATATTTCTAGATCTTTTGTTCCTAAGTGGAGGAACCCAGAGTAATCTCTAGGCATAGAGAAACCCAAAAGCTTCAGAGGTCATTCTGGAAAGCAGAATTGATAAGATGAGATGTTTAGACATACATCTATTGGACTCATAGTTTCATTTCCTGGGAGAGGGTACATAAAGGGAGTGGAGGTCTCTCTTGCTGAAACTCTGGAAATCCATCTCTTCTAGGAGTAATTCTTCCTGGAGATAGGAGAAGAGGTTGAACTATCTGATATAATTTACAGAGATCTGATGCCTGTTGTATTAGTCAGAATTATCCAGAGAGACAGAACCAATAGTCTATGTATATAGATATACAAGTGGGAATTTATTAGAGGAATTGTGTCACATGATTATAAGGGCTTAGAAGTCTCACCATCTGCAAACCGGAGACCCTGGGATGTTGGTAACATGGCTCAGTCCAAGTCCGAAAGCCTCAGAACCAGGGAAGCTGATGATATGATTCTCAGGCCGAGGCCAAAGGCTTTAGAGCCCGTGGGTGCCACTGGTATAAGTCCTGGAACCCAAAGGTTGGGGAGCCTTGAGTTCTGACGTCCATGTACAGGAGAGAAGAGTGTGTCCCAGCTCTAGAAGACAGAGAGATACATTTGCCTTTTTCTTTCTTTTGTTTTCTCCCTGCCCCCAGCAGATTGGATGATACCTGCACGTATTGTGGTTGAATCTTCTCCACCTAATCCACTCAGGCTGACATGCTAATCTTCTCTGGAAACCCTCTCACAGATACACCCAAAAATAATGCTTTGCCAGGTTTCTAGCTATTCCTCAATCTAGTTAAGTTGACACCTAAAATTATCTATCACACCTAAAGCTAATTCAATCTAAGTAAATGTGCATTCACACTACCATGCTTACTTTCTCATGTACGTTTCTATCTCCTTCTCTGCCTGTCACGTGGATGTGAAAAAGAAAGGTCTACTCCTCGCAGATAAAGACAGTACTTCTCAAAAACAGATTCCTAAGAAACCAAAAGGAAGTTGGAAGAAGTGGAGGGTACATTGGACAATATTATTAACTTGTAAAGAAGAAATGAAATATAAGACTAAAAGTAAGTACTTTTGGAATTCCAAGTCCCATTGAGTGTATTTCTTCAACTTCTTCTGAACCAGTCCACTTCTCTCCATACCTACTGCCACTACCATAGTCCGGACCAATGTAATTTCCTGCCTGGATTACTCTGACAACTGCTAATTGAATTCACTCTTGTCCTGCCTCTCTCATACTCCAAACCAATATGTGCAATGTAGCCATAGCAATTTTTTCAATTATTGTTTGGCTAAAAACCTTTCAGTGGCTCTCCATTATCTGTTGCATAAAGTTAAATTTCCTTCATATGGCACATAAGGCCTTCATGACATTTCCTGGTTTATGGGTTTCACCTCACTGGTTGATTACAGCGCTCTTAACGCCTTGAACTCTAGCCTTGCTCTCTTTTGTATCAAAGCCTTTGCATTTATGGCTTTTCTGCCTGGGGCGACTTTTCATCTTTTTATTTTCCCAATTTCACTTCTTCTCCCAAAATAGTTCTTATATACTAAAATAAACAAATAAATAAACAAAAACACACCAAGATAAAACAATGAAACAGGATCCTAGAGGATTGGCGATAAGAGAATTCTTCTGAGGCCAATGTCAGGATAACAGTGTCATCCTGAGCTAGCTGCCTTATCTTAGGTAGGAGGTTCCCCTCACTGAAACATCACATACTTTTTACTTGATCTTAGCAGAAGAGGAGTTCAGAGCAACTCATCTGGTCAGGAGGTATCAACCACCATTTTCTCTGGAAGCTCCTGAAGGCTTCCTTTCTCTTCTTTTCACTTTCATTGGTTTCTAGGTGAATTTGGCTGCATCTCAGTGAATCCCTTCTCCAACATACAAGAAATTCAATGTTAGCCGTGGGTGTAGACACATTAACCAGCTTTTATAAGTCCGCTAGGAAGGCCACGCAATCTGTAGAGTAAGTGGCATAGACATTTCCCTTTATCACATCCCAAAACAACTTATTCAAGAGCCTGAAACTGCCTGTCATAAATAAACTAGTCATCAGGTCTTGTTTGTCTGACAGACCATCCCTGCCTGACACTTACTCTTCTTCCACTGAGACTTTTCTTTTCTCTCACTCCTCTGTAGTCTCCTAGCACCTTGTACACACCTTTCTCAGAGAGCACTCATCACAAGCTGTTTGCTGATGTGTCTGTCTTTGCCAAGAAACAATGAATCTTGAAGATGAATCATGATCGTTCCATCTTTGTGGCTCCAAGACATTACATAATAAATACTTGATAAATGTTTATTGAGTGGATGAGAATCCTTTACATTCAGAATATAGAAACCAAATGAGATGATGGTTTTAAACTAAAACAAACATGTTTTTCTCTCCCACTTTCATTGCTATTTCCTTTAGAGAAGAGTTTTCTCTCCTAGCATGGGTGTACTTATTTGTTAAAAGGTATTTTCAACTGTTGACATGGCAATTATACACAAACATGCAAAAAACAAACAAACAAACAAAACCAAAGACTACAGTTATTTTACATATAATTTCTATTATAAAGAGTCTAAGGCTATAAAATATCTAACTGGGACAGAATTTAACATAATAATGTGCAATTGAAAATGGGTGGCAATCAAATTTTGTTGCAATAAATTTTACCAAATCTTCTTTAGTACTTTTTAATTGGCTTCTGAGAAAGGATTTGTGTTGCCAAGAGTTATTCTTCTACATTTGATAGTTTAACAAACTAATTGATTTATTGATCTATACATTTCATGTATGTTTACAATAGCCTGCTGAGAATAGTCAATGAAGTGGTTATGAGGAGAGAAAGGTATGAGAAAGAAACAAATGAACAACAACAACAAAAATATCCTCCTCAACAAATTTGCAATCTGGTTTGAGAGGTAAAATTCAGAGCATTAATCCATTCAAATACTTATTGGCTACCTATTAGGTGCATAGAAATGAGAAGGTTCTATGAGATAAAATACTTACATTTTAGGAGCTTACTATATGGTTGTGAATAAATATAAAAATGAAATATACATAAAGAAGAGTCAAGGAACAGCTCAGAAAATGGTACAAGGTGCCTCAAGGCAATTTGTAATTGTCAAATGACAAAAAGGGCATTGTGTAACTATTTGTATATTTTTAGTTTTTTAACAATTCCTTGAAAGAGCTATTGCTATCTCCCTTTTATTTCTTTATTATTTTCTCTTCTTTTTAAAAAAATTAACATTTATTTGTACATATTTCTGGGGTACAGTATATCGTTTCCATACATGAATATACTGCACAATGACTCACTTAGGGTAGATAGCACAATTTTGTACCCATTAGTCCACCGATTTTCCTTCTCCCCCTCCCATCCCCACTTCCAGCCTCTGGTAACCGTTACTCTACTTTCTTCTTCCATGAGAACCACTTTATTTATTTAGATTACACATATGAGTGATACCACGCAGAATTTGTCTTTTTGTGCCGGACTTACTTCACATAACATGACGGTTTCCAGTTCCATACATGTTGCTGCAAATGCTAGGATATCGTTTTTTGAAATAGCTGAGTAGTGTTCCATTGTGTGTATACACCACATTTTTTTTTTTATCCATTCATTCACTGATGGATGTTTAAGTTGATTCCATCTCTTAGCTACTGTGCATAGTGCTGTGATGAATATGGATGTGCAGGAGATTTTTATATACTGATTTCATTTCCTTTGGGTATATACCAAGTAGTAACAGCTGGGTTGTAGAGTAGATCTATTTTAGTTCTCTGAGAAAATTCCAAACTGTTTTCCACAGTGGATATGCCAATTTACGTCCCACCAGCAATGTAGGAGAGTTCCTTTTTCCCCACATCCTCGACAGCATTTGTTATATTTTGTCTTGGTGATAATAGCCATTCTAACTGAAGTGAGATATCTCATTGTGGTTTTAAATTTGCATTTCCCTGATGATCAGTGATGTTGAGCATTTTTTCATGTGCTTCTTGGCTATTTGTATGTCTTCTTTTGAGAAATGTCTGTTCAGGTCCTTTGCCCATTTTTGAATTGGGTTACTAGGTTTTTTTTTGTTTTTTTTTTTGCTGTTGAATTGTTTCAGTTCCTTATATATTTTGCATATTAGCCCCTTGTTTGATGTGTAGTTTGCAAACACTTTCTCCCATTCTGTAGGTTGTCTCTTCATTTTGTTGATAGTGTCTGTTGCTTTGCAGAAACTTTTTAGTTTATTGTAGTCCCATTCATGTACTTTTGCTTTAATTGCCTGTGCCTTTGTAGTCAGCTCAAAAAAGTGCTGCCTACTCCCATTTCATGTAGTGTTTCCCCTATGTTTTCTTCTAGTAGTTTCACAGTTTGGGGTCTTCAATTTAGGTCTTTTTTCCAAGTTGATTTTTGTGTATGGTGAGAGATAGCAGTCTAGTCTTAATCTTCTGCATGTGGATATCCAATTTTCCAAGAACCATTTTTTAACTATTTTTTGATTGAAACATAATTGATTATACATGTTTGTGGGGTACAGAGTTGAATATCATTAACTCTATTCAATATGTGATGATCAAATCAGGATAATTGGCATATTCATCATTACAAAAGGTAAGCATTCTTTGTGTGCATTAAGCAATTTCTCACCAACCCCTCTCTGTCCCCCTTTCCCACCTCTAGTAACTATAGTTCTAGTCTCTCCTGAAAGTTCAACCTATTATTGTGATCTTCCTTCCCTCCTTCCCTCCTTCCCTCCTTCCCTCCCTCCCTTCCTCTCTCCCTCCTTCCTTCCTTCCTTTTTTCCTTCCTTCCTTCCTTCCTTCCTTCCTTCCTTCCTTCCTTCCTTCCTTCCTTCCTTCCTTCCTTCCTTCCTTCCTTCCTTCCTTCCTTCCTGCCTGCCTGCCTTCCTTCCTTCCTTCCTTCGTTTCTTAGCTCTCACTTATGAGTAAGGAAATGCAGTATTTGTCTTTCTGTGCTTGGCTTATTTCACTTAATATGATTTTCTCCAAGCTCACCCAAGTTGCTGTGAATGGCAAAATTTCATTCCTTTTGATTACTGAGTAGTATTTCATCATGTGTATAAACCACATTTTCTTTATCTGGTCCTTCATTGATGGACATTTAGGTTAGGTCCATATCTTGGCTATTATAAATACAGCTGTGATAAAAATGGGAGTGCAAGTATCCCTTCAACATGATGATTTCTACTCCTTTGTGTGTATACTCAGCAGTGGGATTGCTGGATCATATGGCAGTTCTATCTGTAGTTGATTGAAGAATCTTCTTACTGTTTTCCCTAGTGGCTGTAGTAATTTACAGTACCATTAACAGTGTAGGAGGGTTTTCCTTTCTCTACATCCTCACCAGCATTTGTTATTCTCTCTCTTTTTTATAATAGCCAGTCTAACTGGGGTGAGAGGATGTCTCAGTGTGATTTTGACTTGCATTTCCCTGGTGATTAGTGATGTTGAGGATTTTTTCATATGTCTATTGGCCATTTGTATGTCTTCCTTTGAGAATTGTCTGTTCAGCTCCTTTGCCCATTTTGTAATTGGGTTACTTGTTTTTCTACTGTTAAGTTGTTTTGTTCCTTGCACATTCTGGATATTAATCCCTTGTTGATGTATAGATTGCAAATATTTTCTTCATTCCATTAGTTTCCTTTTTATTTTGTTGATTATCTTCTTTGATGTGCAGATTTTTGATTTGATGTGGTCCTATTTGTTTATTTCTACTTTTGTTGCCTGTGCTTTTGGTGTCATAGCCAAAAAATAATTGCCAAGGCCAAAGCCAAGGAGCTTTACCCCTATGTTTTCTTCTAGGAGTTTTATGGCTTCAAGTCTTATGTGTAGGTTTTCAATCCATTTTGAGTTTATTTATGTAAGATAAAGGTCCAATTTTATTCTTTTACAAATGGATGAATAGTTTCTCCAGAACCATTTATTGAAGAGACTATCCTTTCCCCATTATGTGTTCTTGGTATCCTTTTTAGAAGTTAGTTGACTGTACATGCTTAGATTTATTTTGGGGCACTCTATTCTGTTCCATTGGTCTGTGTGTCTGCTTTTATGACATGGCCATACCATTTTGATTAGTACAGCTTTATAATATAATTTGAAATCAGGAAGTGTTGTGCCCAACTTTATTTTTCTTTCTCAGGATTGCTTTGGCTATTTGGATCTTTTGTGGTTCCATGCAAATTAGAATTTTTTAAAAGTTTGCTTATTAATATTACTATTTTTTATTTTACATTCTATGATGTTGTTGTGGAGCAGTTGAGGGGGAGAGGGAAAGGAAAAGGGGAAGGAAATAGGGTGGGAGGAAGAAGGAAGAGGGGTGGGGTAGAGGCCTGTGGCACCTCCCTCATTCCTGCATGGGAGACCAGGGGGCATCCAGTAGAGTCTTGGTCATTGCTGGGCTGGGTGCAAATGTCAGAGGGGTGTGGCTGAAGAACATGCTCCCCATTGTTCCAGCTCAGGAGCCCAGGGTGCTTCCTGCAGCATCTTGATAGTCATTGCTGGGCTGGTTGTGGGTGTCAGGGGAGCATGGCTGAAGCCCTTGACCCCCCACCACCTCAGCTTGGGTGAGCCTGGGGCGCTTCCTGCGGCAGCTCAGTGGTCATTGCTGAGCTGGTTGCGAGTGTTTGGGGGTGTGGCCAAAGCTGTTGGCACCCCACCGCACTGGCTCAGGAGAGCCTGGAGTGCTTCCTATGGTGGCTCTGTGGTTGTCACTGGCTAGTTGTGGGTGCCAGTATGGCAAGGCTGAGGCCCTCTGCCCCCCACCTTCAGGACTGGTTGTAGGTGTCGGGGGAATGGCTGAGGCCTCCAAACCTCCCCCCTCCCTGGCTTGGTAGCCCAGGGAACTTCGGTCTTTCTAGGTTTTATAGGTGTTCTTTGGTGATGAGAGACCTTTACTAGTTAATATCAGAATTTGTCTCTGGTCTGTGGGTATTTCGTTTTCTTCTTTCAGTTCAGTGTTGGATTATTTGCTGTTTCCACCAATTAAATTCTACACAGGAACTAATTTGTTGTCCTTTGCTTACTTCTAAAATGAGGGAACTTCCTGTGGGGACCAGTACTTGAGCTGCAGGGTTTACCTAAATTGCTGCTTTGCTGCTGATTCCCTGGGGAAGGCTTTTTGTGCAGCTCAGGTTTTAATGGTTGACTTTATAGGTGCTTTTGGACCTCATGAGATCTGGTACACCTGGGTTGCATAGAAACTCTGGTCTGGGCCTGAGTCTTTTCAGTGAACTGCATCCCCTGTAGTTCTATATCCCTGACCAGTCTCCTCTGAGTGGTCCTACACTGATTGGGGGGCAGATCTGCTGTCCTTGCTGTGCCCCACTGTTCTCCCAGTGGGCCTCTCTCCCCTACTGCCTGCACTCCAAATACTTCCCATGGGGCAGGCTGTACACTGATCTCTTGTGGTGACTCACCGGCCTCCGAGTGGCTCTTTGTTTTTCAGTTGTTGTGACTCCTCGCTCCTATGTGGGTCCACGGGAACCCTATTAGTTGTCTTGCTGGCTGGGGGCCACCAAGGCCCTCTTCTCCCTTGCCACCTCTAAGCAACTCCATATGAAGGGCACAGCTGCAGCTTTTCCCAGCTCATGCTCTGTGCACTCATCAGCTCCAGCCTTAAAGCAGCTGGGGCTTGAAATGGTCAGAGCAGTTCTTTCTTTCTCTCATTGTGGCTTCTCCCACCTTCATGCACTCTGTAGGTCTCTCTGCCTCTTTCCCTGAGCTCTAGTGGCCCCAGCTTGACTGTCATTGCTTTTCAATAGTTGTAAATTGGTTGATTGTGGGAGAGAGTGATGCTGAGACCATCTGTTCTGCCATTTTGACCGGAATCCTAGAATTGTTTTTTCTACTTCTGTGAAAAATGCAATTGGGATTTTGATAAAGATTACATTGAATTGATATATTTCCTCGGGTGATATGGACATTTCAACAATATTAATTCTTCTAGTCCATAAACACAGAGTATCTTTTATTTGTGTCTTCTTCAATTTCTTTCACCAATGTTTTATAGTTTTCAGTGTACAGATCTTTCACGTCCTTGGTTGAAATTTAATCCTGGTGTTTTATTCTATTTTTTGCTACTGTAAATGGGATTTTTTAAAAATTTCTTATTTGGATAGGTTATTATTGGTGTAAAGAAATGCAACAGATTTTCACATGTTGATTTGGTATCCTGCAGCTTTACTGAATTCACTTATTAGCTCTAACATTTTGGGGATTTTTATATATAGGATAATGTAATATGCAAATAGGGATAATTTTACTTCTTCTTTTTTGATTTGGATGCCTTTTATTTCTTTTTTTTTATTTTATTTTATTTTATTTTATTTTATTTTATTTTATTTTATTATTTTTTTTTTTTAAATTTTATTTTGTCGATATACATTGTAGCTGATTAATGCTCCCCATCACCAAAACCTCCCTACCTTCTCCCTCCCCCCCTCCCCCCCAACCATGTCCTTTCTGTTTGTTTGTTGTATCAACTTCAAATAATTGTGGTTGTTATATCTTCTTCCCCCCCCCCCCCGGTTTGTGTGTGTATGTGTGTATGTGTGTGTGTGAATTTATATATTAATTTTTAGCTCCCACCAATAAGTGAGAACATGTGGTATTTCTCTTTCTGTGCCTGACTTGTTTCACTTAATATAATTCTCTCGAGGTCCATCCATGTTGTTGCAAATGGCAGTATTTCATTCGTTTTTATAGCTGAGTAGTATTCCATTGTGTAGATGTACCACATTTTCCGTATCCACTCATCTGATGATGGGCATTTGGGCTGGTTCCAACTCTTGGCTATTGTAAAGAGTGCTGCGATGAACATTGGGGAACAGGTATACCTTCGACTTGATGATTTCCATTCCTCTGGGTATATTCCCAACAGTGGGATGGCTGGGTCGTATGGTAGATCTATTTGCAATTGTTTAAGGAACCTCCATACCATTTTCCATAGAGGCTGCACCATTTTGCAGTCCCACCAACAATGTATGAGAGTTCCTTTTTCTCCGCAGCCTCGCCAGCATTTATCGTTCATAGTCTTTTGGATTTTAGCCATCCTAGCTGGGGTTAGATGGTATCTCAATGTGGTTTTGATTTGCATTTCCCGGATGCTGAGTGATGTTGAGCATTTTTTCATATGTCTGTTGGCCATTTGGATATCTTCCTTAGAGAAATGCCTACTTAGCTCTTTTGCCCATTTTTTAATTGGGTTGCTTGTTTTCTTCTTGTAAAGTTGTTTGAGTTCCTTATATATTCTGGATATTAATCCTTTGTCAGATGTATATTTTGCAAATATTTTCTCCCACTCTGTTGGTTGTCTTTTAACTCTTTTAATTGTTTCTTTTGCTGTGCAGAAGCTTTTTAGTTTGATATAATCCCATTTGTTTATTTTTCCTTTGGTTGCCCGTGCTTTTGGGGTCGTATTCATGAAGTCTGTGCCCAGTCCTATTTCCTGAAGTGTTTCCCCTATGTTTTCTTTAAGAAGTTTTATTGTCTCAGGGTGTATATTTAAATCCTTAATCCATTTTGAGTTGATTTTAGTATATGGTGAGAGGTATGGATCTAGTTTCATTCTCCTGCATAACGATATCCAGTTATCCCAGCACCACTTGCTGAAGAGGCAGTCCCTTCCCCAGTGAATAGGCTTGGTGCCTTTGTCAAAGATCAGATGGCAGTAAGTGTGAGGGTTGATTTCTGGATTCTCTATTCTATTCCATTGGTCAGTGTGTCTGTTTTTATGCCAGTACCATACTGTTTTGGTTATTATAGCTTTGTAGTATAGCTTAAAGTCAGGTAGTGTTATGCCTCCAGCTTTATTTTTTTTGCTGAGCATTGCTTTGGCTATTCGTGGTCTTTTATTGTTCCATATAAATGTCTGAATAGTTTTTTCCATTTCTGAGAAAAATGTCTTTGGAATTTTGATGGGGATTGCATTGAATTTGTATATCACTTTGGGTAGTATGGACATTTTCACTATGTTGATTCTTCCAATCCAAGAGCATGGGATATCTTTCCATCTTCTTGTATCCTCTCTAATTTCTCTCAGCAGTGGTTTGTAGTTCTCATTATAGAGATTTTTCACCTCCTTGGTTAACTCAATTCCTAAGTATTTTATTTTTTTGGTGGCTATTGTAAATGGGCAGGCTTTCTTGATTTCTCCTTCTGCATGTTCACTATTGGAGAAAAGAAATGCTACTGATTTTTCTGTGTTGATTTTGTATCCTGCTACTGTGCTGAAATCATTTATCAATTCCAACAGTTTTTTTGTAGAGGTTTTAGGCTGTCCGATATATAGGATCATGTCATCTGCAAACAGGGACAGTTTGACTTCATCTTTTCCAATCTGGATGCCCTTTATTTCCTTCTCTTCTCTGATTGCTCTGGCTAGTACTTCCAACACTATGTTGAATAGGAGTGGTGAGAGTGGGCATCCTTGTCTAGTTCCTGTTCTTAAAGGAAAAGCTTTCAGCTTTTCCCCATTCAGGATGATATTGGCAGTGGGTTTGGCATATATGGCTTTAATTATGTTGAGATACTTTCCCTCTATACCTAACTTATAGAGGGTCTTTGTCATGAATGAGTGCTGAACTTTATCAAATGCTTTTTCAGCATCTATAGAGATGATCATATGGTCCTTGTGTTTGAGTTTATTAATATGGTGTATCACATTTATTGATTTGCGTATGTTGAACCAACCTTGCATCCCTGGGATGAATCCCACTTGATCGTGATGAATAATTTTTCGTATGTGTTGCTGTATTCTGTTTGCTAGTATTTTAGTGAGGATTTTTGCATCTATATTCATCAAGGATATTGGCCTGTAGTTTTCTTTTTTGGTTATATCTTTACCTGGTTTTGGTATCAGGGTGATGTTTGCTTCATAGAATGAGTTTGGGAGATTTGCGTCCGTTTCAATCTTTTGGAATAGTTTGTAAAGAATCAGTGTCAATTCCTCTTTGAATGTTTGGTAAAATTCTGCTGTGAATCCATCTGGTCCTGGGCTTTTCTTTGTTGGGAGCCTTCTGATAACAGCTTCAATCTCCTTTATTGTTATTGGTCTGTTCAAATTTTCTACGTCTTCACGGTTCAGTTTTGGGAGCTTGTGTGTGTCCAGAAATTTATCCATTTCCTCCAGATTTTCAAATTTGTTGGCGTATAGTTGTTTATAGTAGTCTCGAATGATTCCTTGTATTTCAGATGAATCAGTTGTAATATCGCCTTTTTCATTTCTAATTTTTGTTATTTGAGTCTTCTCTCTTCTTTTTTTTGTTAGCCATGCTAATGGTTTGTCTATTTTATTTATCTTTTCAAAAAACCAACTTTTTGATTCGTTGATCTTTTGAATTGTTTTTTGGTTTTCAATTTCATTCAGTTCTGCTCTGATCTTAATGATTTCTTTCCGTCTGCTAACTTTAGGATTGGATTGTTCTTGTTTTTCTAGTTCTTTAAGGTGAAGTGTTAGGTTGTTCACTTGCCATCTTTCCATTCTTCTGAAGTGAGCATTTAATGCAATAAATTTTCCCCTCAATACTGCTTTTGCAGTATCCCACAGGTTTTGGTATGATGTATCATTGTTTTCATTAGTTTCAATAAACTTTTTGATTTCCTGCTTGATTTCTTCTTGGACCCATATGTCATTAAGTAGAATGCTGTTTAATTTCCATGTGTTTGTATAGTTTCCAGAGTTTTGTTTGTTATTAATTTCTAGTTTTAATCCATTGTGGTCTGAGAAGATACATGGGATAATTCCAATTTTTTTGAATTTATTGAGACTTGATTTGTGACCTAATATGTGATCTATCTTGGAGAATGATCCATGTGCTGATGAGAAGAATGAATATTCTGAGGTTGTTGGGTGGAATGTTCTGTAGATATCTGCCAATTCCAATTGGTCTAGAGTCTTGTTTAGATCTTGTGTTTCTCTACTGATTCTTTGCCTAGATGATCTGTCTAATATTGACAGTGGAGTGTTCAGGTCCCCTGCTATTATGGTATTAGTGTCTATTTCCTTCTTTAGGTCTAATAGAGTTTGTTTTATAAATCTGGCTGCTCCAACATTGGGTGCGTACATATTTATGATTGTTATGTCTTCTTGATGGATCAGTCCTTTTATCATTAAGTAGTGTCCCTCATTGTCTCTTTTTATGGTTTTTAGTTTAAAGTCTATTTTGTCAGATATAAGAATAGCCACTCCAGCTCGTTTTTCTTTTCTGTTTGCATGGTAAATCTTTTTCCATCCTTTTACTCTTAGTCTGTGTGAATCTTTATGGGTGAGGTGGGTCTCTTGTAGGCAGCATATAGTTGGGTCCTGCTTTTTGATCCAGTCAGCCAGTCTGTGTCTTTTAATTGGGGAATTTAAGCCTTTAACATTAAGAGTTGTTATTGAAAGGTGTTGATTTATTCCTAGCATTTTATTGGTTGTTTGGTTGTCTTAGGTGTCTTTTGTTCCTTGCTTTCTGATTTACTGTTTGGTTTCTTTGTTTGTTGGTTCCTTAGGTTGTAGATAGTGTTTTTGTTAGCTTGTTTTCTCTTCATGAATGCCATTTTTATTGTACTAGCGGGTTTAGATTTTTCTTAGGTTTTTATGGCAGTGGTAGTTATTTTTCAGGAACCAAACCCAGTACTCCCTTGAGGATTTCTTGTAAGGGTGGTCTTGTGGTAGTGAACTCCCGCAGTTTTTGTTTGTCTGAGAAATATACTATTTGCCCCTCATTTTGGAAGGATAGCCTTGCAGGGTAGAGTATTCTTGGCTGGCAATCTTTGTCTTTTAGTATTTTGAAAATATCATCCCATTCCTTTCTAGCTTTTAGGGTTTGTGATGAAAAGTCTGATGTTAACCTGATTGGGGCTCCCTTATAGGTGATTTGACGCTTCTCTCTTGCAGCTTTTAAGATTCTCTCTTTGTCTCTGAGTTTTGCCAATTTGACTATGACATGTCTTGGAGAAGGCCTTTTTGGGTTGAATACGTTTGGAGATCGTTGAGCTTCCTGGATCTGAAGATCTGTGATTTTTCCTATACCTGGGAAGTTTTCTGCCACTATTTTGTTGAATATGTTTTCAATGGAATCTCCATTTTCCTCCCCTTCTGGAATACCCATGACTCGGATATTTGAGCGCTTGAGGTTGTCTGATATCTCTCTCAGATTTTCTTCCATGTCCTTGATTCTTTTTTCTTTCTTTTTGTCTGCTTGTGTTATTTCAAACAGCCCATCTTCAAGTTCAGAGGTTCTCTCTTCAACTTCGACAAGCCTGCTGGTTAAACTCTCCGTTGTGTTTTTTATTTCGCTGAATAACTTCTTCAGTTCAGCAAGTTCTGCTACATTTTTTTTCAGGACATTGATTTCCTTGTATATTTCCTCTTTCAGATCCTGTATACTTTTCCTCATTTCATCATGATGTCTAGCTGAGTTTTCTTGTATCTCATTCAGTTTCCTTAGAATTATCACTCGAAATTCCTTATCAGTTATTTCAAGGGCTTCTTGTTCTATAGGATCTAGAGTATGAGATTTATTAACTTTTGGTGGTGTACTTTCTTGATTTTTTGTATTTCTGGTGTCTTTTTTTTGGTGTTTATTCATTGTGGCAGGGGGTTTCACAGTCCACCGGTTTAAGACTAATGACTAACTAGGATGTTGCTGTGGTTGCCAATTTGGTATGGCTCCCGCCGTGACTGCTCAGTTGGCCTCTAGTGTCTTGTGTGTGTGGTTGCCTCGGGTCTTGGGCTTCTCCGGGGATCCACCTTTCTGGTCAGCTTGTACTCTGCTGGGCTGGTGGATCACGTTCCACAGGGTGTGTGATCTCTGTTGAGCTTTCACTTTCTGTACAGGACTTCTCCCCGTTCCGTGTGCTCTGGCCCAGGCTGTTAGATCGTGCAGTGGCGACCCCACCGGGTGTGTGGTTTCTGTCGAGTCTCCGCCTCCCTGGCCGCACGTCTCCCCCCTCTGTGCACACTGTGCTGGGTTGGGGCGTGTCTTCTGCACCCCTCGTCTATCAGCTGGGCCTTCAAGACTCTGCTCAGCACCGCCTCGCCCAGGAAGTCTACCAGGTTTCTGCTAGGCACAGACGACCAGTCTCTCTGGGTGCCTTTGTAGCACTGTGTAGATCTTTCTCGGGTCTTGTTCACCTTTGTATCCCCCCGGTATAAACCGTGTCTAGTGCCCGCCTGCAGCCTGCTCTCCGGCAGGTTCAAGCAGACCTGGGAACTCTCCTACCACACTATTCCCAACCAGAAATTCGTTAGGCTTTTTTCCAAACTGGTGGTCGCAGAGATGGTATCTGCCTCCCAGTAACAGGAAGTTTACCGGGGCCGGAGTCCAGGGTGTGGTGGAGTGACAGTCGGCCCGCCCGTACTTCCTAGCCCTCCCAAAACTGGTCGGGACGCCCCACACCCCCAGCCCTGCCAGAGAACCGTGGAGGGAGTGGGAGAGGAGGTCGGCCCGCAGGGTCCGGAAAGCCCCGTGCCAGGCCAAGCAAATGGGCTCAGTGATGGCCGAGCAGGGCGGAGCTGCCCGCACCTGGGAAAATGGAGGCAGCACCGGGGCAGTGAGTGGCCTGGTGGTGCAGGCGGGAGCCGCTTGGGCATCCACCCCCCGAACAGAGCTTTGCCAGGGATCACTCACAGTGCTGTGCCAGGTCGGGCGCTCGCTCTGTCTCTGGTTTGTTGCCTTCCGTGTTCTCGGCGCTGCCGCCTCGGGCTGTTCAGTCGCGGTGCCGCTCGGGCGCTCCCAGGAGTCTTCTTTAATGCCGGCCTGAAACCTCGAATCCTGGATAGGGCAACTGGCCGCCTTCAGTGCGGCCCCAGCCTCCGGGATCCTGGCTGCATCCACAGCAGCCCTGGCGCCGTGTTCCCTGTTTCAAGACTCACTTTTGCAGCTAAGAATCAGTTCTTTTCCTGCTCCACACTTCAAAGCTGTTGCCTGTAAATGAGGCAGCCTCTCCTGCCGGGGGCAAAGTGGCGTTGAGCCCCCACGACCGGCCAGCAGCAGCAGTCCTCCCTTAAGAGATGGCCAGAGAAAGGTCCACAAGTTTCCCGGCTGCCTGAGGCCCAGTGGCCACCTTTTCCACCTCAGCTACTCCGCGCCAGCCGCCGCAGCCGCCGCCATCTTGAAACTCTCCTTTTATTTCTTTTTATTGCCTGATCACTCTTGCTAGTACTTCCAGTCCTATAATAAATAAAAGTAAGGGAAATGGACATGTTTTCTTTGTACTGGATCTTAATGGAAAAGCTTTTAGTTTTTCCCCATTCATTATGATTTTAGCTATGGGCAGAAATGATCTTTATTATGTTGAGAAAACTTCCTTTTTTTGCTTAAATTGTTGACAGTTTTTATTAAGAAAGGATGTTGAACTGTCAGCCAAGTGTTTTTTCTACATCTGTTGAGATAATCATGTGGCTTTTATCTTCCATTCCGTTAATGTAGTTTATCATGCTGGTGCTTTACTGAGGATTTTGGCATTTATGTTGTTTTAGTCACTTTTCTGTTGCTTATAATGGAATACCCCAAATAAGAAATAGTTGCCCCAAGTAGTTATAAGAAAAGAGGTTTATTTCTTACCATTTTGGAGTCAGGGAAGTCCAAGTTCTAGGAGGTGCATCTGGTGAGGGCCTTCTTCTTGGTGGGGAGACTTTACAGAGTCCCTTGGTGACCAAGAGAATCACATGGCAAGAGGCAAGAGTGTTTTCATGTGCTCTCGTTATAAAGCCACCAGACTATGCCTAAGATAACCCATTAAACCATTACCCCAGTACTCTATGAGTGGATTAATCCCTTCACTATGGCATAGTTCTCATGACCAATCACTTCTTAAAGGCCCCACCTGTCAAATACCACACTCAGATTCTGCACCTTCTTAACACTGTCGTGATGGAAATCAAGTTTCCAACACATGAACTTTTGGGGAACACATTCAAATATAGCATATGTTTGTCAGAGATATTGACCTGCAGTTTTCTTTTTGTATTTCTTCCTGATTCAATCTTAGTAAGTTAAAAAATAAACAGGAGTTTTTTTCTTATCAGTGAGGTGTTTGCTCTAAATCAGGGGTAGACTAAATCAGCACCTCAACTTATGTGCTTTCACTTCTCTCCCTGTACTTCCCTAGGCTTTACTGATCATTCCTAGTAGTCTTCGCCATGGACCCGGTTTCCAGTCTCAGAACCCGGTTCAACTCAGCATATCAGGAAGATGCGACTAATTGGAGTAGCTCATGAAATGAAGGTGTTTACTATTCCTGGACTAGATCATTGTTTTCCAGTTCTAAACATTTTCTGTGTTTCTGTGATTCATTATATAACAAATTTAGATCTGGTCACCCTGTCATTGAAATTAGTTTAAACCATTACCCCTTTTTCTATAGGATAGCCAATGTTCCCCACCAGTTATTTTAGATCCCTGAGGGCTTGCATTTCCACAATCACCTCTGACACAAAGTCTCTGCTTTAAGGAACCCCCACTCTAACATGTGTTTTAGAATTTTCTTAATATGGAAATGTTCTATATCTGCACTGTCCAACATGGTAGCCACTAGCTACACTGGCTATTGAGCACTTGTGGTGGCTAGAGGGACTGAAAAACTGAATTTTAAATTTTATTTAATTTTAATTAATTTCAATTTAGAAGTTCACATATGGCTAGTGGCTATTATTTTGGACAACCCTAGAGCCTAGAAGAAGCAAATGTGAAATGATTCTGTGGATATATGCATGTAACCTAAGGCAAATGTAACTATCACAGAACAAAATCCATTGAAGATAGCTCATAATAAGAATGTTTTGAAGTACTTGAGAAAAGATCCACTCTAAGGGAGTGTTTTAGTCTGTTTTGTGTTGCTATAACAGAATTACCTGAGACTGGGTAATTTATAAAGAAGAGAGGTTTATTTGGCTTACGATTCTGGGACAGCTGCGTCTGGCATGGGCCTCAGGTTGCTTCTACTCATGGCAGAAAGTGGCAGTCAGCCAGCAGATACAAGCAGATCACATGGCGAGAGGAAGCGAGAGAGAGAGAGGAGGTGCCAGGGTCCTATAAACAACAAGCTCTCGTGGGAACTAATAGAGCATTACTCACCCCCCCCCAAGGAGAGCATTAATACATTCATGAGGGATCCGCCCCCATGACTCAATCAGTTTCCAACACTGCCACACTGGGGATCAAATTTCCACATGAGTTTTGGAGGGGACAACACATCCAAACTCCATCAGGGAGTGTCAGCAGATATTATATATAGGAGAATTAGCCCTCCCAAAGTTGAAGACAAAAAGACAATCTGAAAAAGGCTATAATATAAATACACTTAAAAGGTTTTTGAAAAAAGAACCAAATTGAACTTCTAGATATTAAAAATATAATCATAAAAAGAAGTCCGATGAATAGGGTAAGTAGCAGACTAACATCAATTAAAATGGGAATCAGAGAAATGGAAGATGAAGTGGAGTAAACCACACAGAATGCAGTACAGAGAGATAAAATGATTTTTAAAAATTATGAAAGATGTTAAAAGATAAAGATGATAGAGTGAAGAGATAGAATGAGATATTTCAGAAAGCAGAAATAAAGGACATGGTGAAAAAATATTTTAAGAGACAATGGC
Organism: Cynocephalus volans; assembly: GCF_027409185.1. Classification (NCBI taxonomy): domain Eukaryota; kingdom Metazoa; phylum Chordata; class Mammalia; order Dermoptera; family Cynocephalidae; genus Cynocephalus; species Cynocephalus volans. The sequence continues at coordinate 93,698,685 of NC_084468.1, read as the reverse complement.
TGGGGACTTTTCAGAATTAAGGTATAGGCATGAACTCTCAAATTCTAAAATCATAATGGGTCCTCAGCAGAAAACCAAACCGAACAAACCAAACCCAAAATATAAACAACCGAAATTACAAACCCACACTATCACACATTATAATGAGACAAATTTTAAAAATAAAAACCCAAAAACCCAGCCAGAAGAAGAGGTTTCTTCTAGAGAGGAATGTAATTAGGCTGACAGCAGACTTCTCAACAAGAGTACTAACAATGGGCATTCAATGACTGATATGGATTAAATTGTGTCTACCAGATTTTATGTATTAGAAGCTTAATCCCCACCAACAGTGTTAAGAGTGGGAAATCCTATTATGGTAATTGAAAGGTGAGTTCTTCAGGAGGTGGTTAGATTATGAGTACTGTGTCCTCGTGAATGGATTAATCTATTGATGGGTCATTGTGGGTGTGGTTCTGATGGCTTTAAAAGGAGAGCATGTGAGAAGCTCATTCTCTCTGCCATCCTTTATGTGATACTCTGTGTTGCTGTCACCACCCACCAACAAGGCCCTCACCAAATGCGTTCCCTGGACTTTGGACTTCCCAGCTTCTGAAACTATAAGAAGTAAATTTTATTTCTTTGTAAATTACCCAGTTTCAGATATTTTGTTATAAGCAATGGAAATGGACTAATACAATGACAATAAAATAATATATTTAAAGTACCAAAGAAAAGCAACCATCAGTCTAGAATTCTAAACCCCTAAACTATCATTCAATACTGAGGGCAAAATAAACATATTTAATTTTATTTATAAGGGAATTTGTTATACTTTCTGAAAAACTAATGAAGGATGTTCTTTATTCAGAATGAAATCAATAAAGAAGTGGAATGCAAGGAACCATGTCAGGTAAATAAATTTATAATCCAAATAAACATTGATAAAAATGTAATAAAATAATTTCTAAATAGTGGGAGATTACAAAAATTGAATTAAAATACTAAATGACAATAATATAAAAATTGAGAGGCAATGATTAAAATCAAAACACTTAAAGTCTATTGCATTGTTTGGAAGAAGATGTGAACTAGAAATAGGTTATGTGACTCAAAACGAATATAAGTAAAGGTAGATTAAAGAAAATTGGATGGGTCCAGTAGAATTCCTGATTTAGGAGTGCTGGGAAAGGCAGTTTTGTGCATGCAGTCTTTCCACACCCACTCAGCTGCATGAGAATGAGCTTTGGGCCTGAACACTTTCTTACCAAGAGAGAAAGAGCCCATACAGCCTGTACTGGGCTTATCATCTTGTGTGGAGGTATATTTCCCTGCTTCAAGGTCTATGTATGTTCCTTTGTTCTGCTTAAATGTATATTTCAATGGCTCTCAGGCACGCCCCAGCTTTCAGTATTTCAGACTCAAGAGGAGGGGTGGGGTCATTCTATAGCTCTGGGAGAGGGGTGTGCATAAGCCAATTGCCCTGAGTGGGCTGCCTGGGGAGTTAGCCATGAGAGACCCATACACACTATTGGAACCATCTTACTCTGTCTCTTTTCTATGTGCATAAAGCATGTTCTCTCCAGTGCTTGTGTTGTGTTTTCCTTGGCGACTGATTCCAAGATGCAGTGGGCAGTAGTGTTTGGACTTCTATTTCTGGTGGCTGGCATTGTAATTATCTTTGCATCCTCCATGTATTCGGAGGATACATGCATTGGTAACTAGTACACGGTATCGTGCTTGACAAGTAGAAATATCATATGTAACTTTAAAACAGAGTAGAAAAAACAGAGTAAAGAAAACTGGATGAAATCAATAGAACTAATAAATGGAGAAAGACAAAAGTTCAACAGGCAAAACAAAATAGATGGTCAAAGCAAATCCAAAGAGATATGTGTGAGCAACTAAACCTGCCTGATTAAAAGCAGAGATGATCAGACTGGGATAAAATAAATGACAAATTATTTAATTTGTAAAAGCTGGTAGTTTAATTAAAGAAACTGATTGTAAAATGAAAAACAAAACTAAAACGACCCTCAAACCTCTGGGCTCCTATTTTTAGATTAAAATGTCATGTCATTCCACCAAGGATAGTAATCTTTGCTCCTCCCCCTCAATTTCCAAATCAAAGGTAGATGATACATTTTTTTCCCACAGCTGATTTGATTATCTACAAAGAAAACTACAGAGAATTTGCAGACCAATTATTATAAACATTAAGTCTTCAGGAAGTGACTGGATAGATCAGTATTCAGATATCAATTTGCATTTTCATATATATGCATAAACTAAAAGTGTAATAAGAAGAAAAAGATTCCATTTACAACAGCAAACAAACAAACAAAACACAAAAATTTTAAGATACCTAGGAGTAACTCTTACAGCAAATGTTCAAGACCTGTGTGGAAAAATTATAAGGTAAGACTTTATTAAAAAGATATTGAAGAGACCTGACTAAATGGAGAGATACTTTGTGTTCCTGAGTAGAAAGGCTCAGTATCAGAAATACTTTCCTCATCAGTCTGTTAGGTAGGACCATATGAAATTGTCATCTTTGTTGGTCAAAAGTAGCTTAACATTAATGTCAAAAGATTTAGACTTCCATTCCATTGAAATCATCATGTTGAAGTGATACCTGCACTCCCATGTTCATTGCAGCTCTATTTACAATAGCCAAAATATGGAACCAACATAAGTGTCCATTGACGGATGACTGGATAAAGAAAATGTGGTATATATAAACTAATGAATACTACTCAGCCATAAAAAAGAATGAAATTCTGGCATTTGCAGCAACATGGACGAGTCTGGAGAAAATTATATTAAGTAAAATAAGTCAGACAAGGAAAGAGTAATACTGCATGTTCTCACTCATAACTGGGTGCTAAGAAAGTAGGAAAGACAGACAGACAGACAGAAAGAAAGAAAAGACCACAACAATATGTTGAACTTTCAGAACAAACCTAAGGATATTAGAGATGGGGGGGAGGGAGGGAGGGTGCTTGGGGAGTGATAGGTCGGGTAAAGGGCATAAAGAAAAATTACAATTTGTAATAATGAATATGCTAATAATGAATATGCTAATAATAAAAAAGAAAAAGAAAAAGAAAATCTGATCATCTGACCCCTGTGCCAACAAATACATATATTTACTTAAATAAAAAATATGAAAAACCTATATTCAGTTTGTACTAAACATACATTGTTAAAAATAAAAAAAGATTTGTACTAATGTATATTAAGTGCAATTCTAATTCAAACCCTTGTATAAATAGTGTTTTTATAGGAACGTGACACATTGTTTCTATAATTTATACAGAAGAGCAGTGCCCAAGAATAGACAAGACATTGCTGAAGATGTATAACAAGGCAGAGGATTTTCTCTATCAGGTATCATATCTTATTATCCAGTAATTGTAATTAAGTTAGTGTGACAGTCGCCTAGACAGAGACAATTACCCAACAGGACAGAATAGAGAGCTCCCAAAGAATCCTATGCCTAAACACCTATATGGAACAGGTTTCATCACAGAGCAATACTGGACTGTTTAATAAATGATGTGGGGCAATCCAAAAATGTGTTAGCAGTGAGATCTCACATCTGTAGAAATTACTAAGCAAGAAGAAATGCTGATCAAAGGAAATTATAGAAAGGTCTTTTATGGCCACTGATGCAAAAGTGGCAAATGAATTTCATTGTTTAAGATCTGCCTATTCCATGTTACAGAGCCATCCTTTAGTGCCCGTCTGTTCCAGGTACAGATAAATTTCGTATTTTTTCTGAACCTTTTTTGCTAGACATATTTGTGGACTGCAGGTCCTGGGTACATTTGGGTAATAGGGATACATCCAGGTTGCAAGACATATAAAAAGTTTTTGATAAACTGTCAGGGAATCAGTAGACTCTGGCTAAACACACTTTGTTCAGGTTTCAGCTCAGAATGTTCTGCACGCACACATGCCAGCACATCTCTCTTCTTCAGACTAAATGGAAGTTCATTTTTATTTGTGAAAGTCAGACATTCTTTGAAAAGTGAATCTGGTGCAACAAATATCTTACTAAAGAATTCCAAAATAAAATAAAATATTTGTTATTATTAACTCTCTTGAAATAAATACTAAATGTAAGGTTGACCTTATCAAAATGATGTCTCTGAAATGTTAAACAAGCTCATTAATAAAACTGCTTTTGCTGAATAACAGAGTAAAGAATCTGTTATCTGTTTTGCTTCCAGAAAAGAATGTACAATCATATTGATACATTACATTATTAACAATGTAAATGATGACGCTAAAAAAGTAAATGATTTAAAAGCATTTGATAAGAACTAAGATGTACACAGATATTATTACCATGGATCTAATGACCGCCAATGAATAGTTTCAAGCAAGAAGAGAAAAAACTTCCTATCCCTAAAATGGAATCTGTACCAACTATCCCAAGTGTAGCCAAATATCTGTACCAATTATCCCATGTGAAGTGTCCAAATATCTGGACTATGTATGTATAAACAGTTTAGTTTTAAAATTAGTAGTCAAAAATTGTTACAATTGATGTGATTAAATTTCAAACTAAATATAATCCCCCACACAACCCATCAAAGAGCATGTAGAAGAATTATTACAAATTTACCACAAATCCCAGTTAACATCCCCCAAATAAACGCATTCCACTAAAAAGCAAACAAAAATAGCTTTTCAACATAAAACGTCCTTTGTGTTTCAAAAATCCCCATTAAAGCCGAGTAGAGTAAGTACTTCATCATGCAAATCAACTCCTTTCAAAGAGAAGGCCAGTAAGCGGTATCCATGCATGACAGTGAGAAAAGCAGACTGTTTTCATCTCAGCAGCATAGATTCCTCATGTCACAGATTAAATTGATGCCCTCTCCTCAGCCCCCCATCCATACATCTTGAAAAATGATGTTTTAAAGATTTTTAAAAAGATGTTTTTAATGAATCAGGTTTCCAATAAATTCCTTGTGGTCTCTGAGTTAGCAATAAAAAGAGCAGTTGTGGTAAAGTGGATATAGATAGGCACATAGCATTGGTGTTCCTGAATATGGTGACCACCAATTATTGATTCAATCATTTGGAAAAAACTTGAGAATCAGAAATGGGTATAGAGGGTTATATTCAACAATGTGGCTTAAGTCTGCCGCTCCGATTATTCAGATTCCAGAATGAAGAGAAGAGACTGGAAGAGAGGGATGTCTGGGGTTGGAACTGTGACTGATTCTCAAGATAACATCGCTGATAGAGGCCTGAACTATGCCTTTCAGGTGCTGTGGGGGAGGGGAGTACCATATTTAGAAGGCACATCACAGGTAAAGACCTTATATGGGCATGAATGACAGGGGCCAAGATAGTGTTGAAGAAATGGGGTAGGTACATTTTCCCTGTTTGGGATGTGATAACCCCAAGGAGAATTTTAAGCTAGGGAATTTAGGAGGAAAGTGAAAGGAATTTAGTATGTGTGGATTCAATTTAATTTCTTAGATAAATGCAAATAAAATTTTTGAGTTGTTCCTAAATTTCTTTTAGAGTCAGGACTAAATTTTCTTGATGCAACCCTACTCCAAAAATCAATTACCGTTTTTGAGTACATAAGATATTATTTACTTTCTGTGTAATGATGAGAAACCTGGCAAGTCAGTGTAACTCTCTGTGTCGAGCTCTTTTACCTGCCTGTAATCCTGCTGACTGGGCCAATTGTTGAGCTAGGGCTGGGTCTCAGCTCACAGACCCCTCAAAACATTGCCCAGACGGGGTCACATACCCTTCACATGCCAGGCTGGGTCACCAGACCCCTCACATGCAGGTCTATGAGCTCAGTAACCGGCAAACAGGTCCTTGGAAGCCGTAGGTTGGAGAGCATGGCCATATGCAGTGGCCACCCAAGGCAGATATCAGCCAAACTGCGGCACCACACAGGCGCACTAACTCCACCCACACACAACTTATTCACAAAGAATGCGCTGCACCATCTCCAAGCAGACCCAAGGTGAGGGGGCCTGATTAAATTATTCTATTTTCCCAACAATCCACCCCTTCAGGGTCCCTTGCCGTACAATCTATGTGTTCAAAATCTTCCATGATGTTCCCTTAGAGAGGATAAATGACCCTTAATTTACATAACTAATGGTCTGTTCAATATGCCTTAAGGCTTATGGTTCTGTCCTTTACTGCACATGTCCAGTTAGTAGTCACCATTGGTGTGATCCTCCATGTGAATCCTGCAGTCATACTGATGGGCAGTTCAATACATATTCAGTAGGCTGACACATTGATCACAGGACTTTGGCGCAATGCCTGCAGCCAGAACACTATGGGCGAAAAGACAGAAGGGTTATTGGTACCAATAAGGAAAGTTCCCACCCCTCTGGTAAGATACCTGCCAGTTTGCCATCCTGAGAAAGGATAGTTGCAGGAATAGGTATCTTACCTGGCTTATGATACCATACTTTATCTGCTAACACTGTTGGACCTGTAGGTTCTACACATAACACTATAGGGGAACTCATAATTGGCCATAATGATAATACAAGTGTGCCCTTTGGAATAGAGCGCTTATCTGTTCCAGACCAGGTTTCATTTACTCGAGGAGGCCAAGTACTTGTCACCCAAGGTGAAACTTGCAAGTCTTCCTCTAATCCTTTTCCCCAAGGCGTTATTAGACCTACCCAGAATATATGAGGGGCTTTTATTTTCCAAGGCCATTCCCATTGTACTGTCTGTCCCTGTTGCAAACAGGTTGGGGCCAGTAAGAGAATATTTCCATTCTTGCCATATTCTGGCTTCAAAAGCTTATCTTTAGTAGTGACTTGCAGTTGTATAGGTGCTGCAGCCCTATGCAACAGAGCTTCCGCTGGAGAATGTCCACCCTTGTGGGGTCTCTCATTTAGAATCCTGACTGTCGGCCAGAATTGCCATGTCCACCCCATCAGGGATGGGGGTTGGGTAGATAGCCTTAGTCCCTTTTTTAAAAGACCGTTGTACCATTCAATCATACCCACTGCCTGGGGATGATATGGCACATGTAACTTCCACTGAATGGACAACTGGGAGGCCTACCTCTGAACCCCATGTCCAGTAAAGTGGGTTGTTATCACTCTCTATGATTGCAGGCTGGCCGTACATAGCCATAAGGCTATTCAATGCCTTCACAGTGTTTACCTGGTCTGGGGCCTTACAAGGCCATACAAACAGAAGACCAGTAGCTGTATCAACAGCAGTGAAGATGTATCTGAAATTCTCTGACCTTAGCAGTGGTCCAACAAAGTCCACTTGCCATCAAGTCAGGGGCTCCCTTCCTCGAGATATTTGCCCATCTGTATGGGGTACCTGCCAGGGGTGTGGACTCTCTTGAGCACACACTGGGCAAGCATGACAGGCATTCACTACATCGTCCCATTTTATAGGCAAGGCCCATCTTTGAGCTACCATCCACATGGTTTTACTGCCAACATGCTGCATTTGTCGACGTAGCCACTGGACTACATCAGTAGCTGGGGCTCTCTCCAGCCATCTTACCTTAGCCAAGGCATCAGCTTCATCATTTCCTGGACTGGCTAAGGGAAGTGTTCTGTGACATGGAAAAGAGTTACTTCTTTCTCATGTCCTAATTCCCATAACTCTTGCCACATGGCTTGTCCCCACAGGGGTCGGTGGCCTACCATCCATGGTTGATATTTCCAAGTAGAAATCCAAAGGGTTAAACTTTGTACACAGCACAGCTGTCAGTACAGATAGTTAATGGCCCAGGTTCATTTTTTATCACCATCTATACTGCTCTCAATTCAGCCTATTGACTGCTTTGCCTTGTGCCATTTTCGTACCACATGGTACCTGTTAAGGGCTGGACAGCAACAGCTGTCCACGATGCTGAAGGTACCATGCTAGAGCCATCTGTATACCAAGCTTGCTCTGTGATAGGTCCCTGTCCCTCATGGAAAGGTGAAGCCTCCACTTCCATGGGTAACAGTTGTGTCAAAGTTTCCTCCACAACCTCTACTGGGCCTAGCATAGCTGGCAACTCTTTGGACAGAGGACTCATTGACACAGTGCTCCTTTGTTCTATATATGCTCCCCATTTAGACAGAGTGGGAGTCTGAGCTACACCCATTTTAGGGTTGGTTTCCCACGTATGCAACCAACCTATTATAGGGTATGTCATCCTTACTAGGACTTTGGCAGTTGCTGTGATAGCTACAGTGGCTATCAAGGCAGAATACACAGCTGCTAACTGCTTTTCTATTAGGGTATAATGCACTTCAGCACCCTTCCAGAGCTGAGACCAGAATCCTACAGATGTGCGAAATCGGTCTTGTATCTTCCACAAACCCCATCCTAACCCCTCCGGGGTTATATGTATGTCCAACTCGAAAGGCTTAGTGGGGTCAGCCATTTGTAAAGCTTGTACTTGCTGTATTGCCCTTTTTGTAGCCCAGTAAACTTGTTCTACTTCCTCAGTCCAATCCCAGAGGGCTCCTTTCTTTGTTAATGCATACAGTGGGCATGCCATTTGGGCCATATGGGGTACAATAGCTCTCCAATACCCCCAAACTCCCAAATATGTCTGTAGCTGAGCTACCATTGTGGGTCGAGGGTGTCCTGTATCTTATCTATAATAACTTTTGGGATGATTCTTGTCTTACCTGACCAGACCACTCCTAGGAATTTGACTGACAGCCCAGGTCCTTGCACTTTGGCTATGTTCATGGCCCACTCACGTTGTTCCAAATGACTTAGCAGTGTTGGAGCTGCCTGGGTTAAGTCTGCAAGAGAATCTGTGGTTAGTAACACATCATCAATGTAGTGAAACATTGTAACCATGCTGGGCCTAGTCCACTTGGCTAGGTCCAAAGCCATGAAACCATGACAGATGGTTGGGCTATGCAGATAATCTTGGGGCAATACTTGAAAGGTCCACTGTCTTCCTTCCCAGGTGAAGGTGAACTGATCTTGGCTATCAGCCGAGATTGGAATAGAGAAAAAAGCATTTGCAAAGTCCAATACTTGGTAAGTTCCCAGCTGAGTCATCAGCTGATCCATCAAGTCGTGAACTGAAGACACAGCTGCATGCAAAGGAGGCACTATTTTGTTCAGTTCTCAATAGTCTACAGTCATTTTCCATGTACCATCAAGCTTTTTCACTGGCCATACCGGAGTATTAAATGGGCTATGAGCTGGCCAAATAATGCTAACTTTCTCTAATTCCAGAATAGTGGCACTTATCTCTGCATATCCTCCTTGTAGGCAATACTGCTTTACATTAACTACACCTCTTGGCTTGAGAAACACCTGTGGGTCATGTTTAGCATATCCTTGTAACACAGGCTTTACTGTCTGTATTTGCAGCTGAAACTCTCCAAATGTTGTTTGCAGGTGCAAACCATAAAGTACATCCATACCCAAGATGTATTCAACTACTGGGGATATATATACAGAATGTACACGAGGAGGTAATCTTCCTATGCCCAATGGCAATGACACAGCTTTGACCTCAATCATATTTCCTCCATAGCCATCTATATGAACTGTGGCCTCTGGAAACTTATCTGGATTGCCACATATCAGGCTACATTCTGCGCCTGTATCTGCCAATGCCAAGACATGCTGGACATTTGTCCTCGACCAATATATTGCCAATTCAACATGAGGCCTCCAGTCCTTACCTGCCCCCAAAGATGAGCACCTTGGCCTGCTCCCTAGTCAGAATGGAGCAGTTCATCCGCCTCCTCAGGAGCAACCAAAAAGTCTTTTAAATCCACTGTGTGTACCTTGCTACCTGTTTCCAGACATCTGGCAAAATGCTGTTCCGGGCGCAATTGCTGCCACAAAGCAAACAGAACTGCATTTGGCTGCCAGTCAATTTTCTTGTCGTCAATCCCTGCTCCAAGCAAGTCAAGCCACATCTGCCTATGGCTAGTCTTGCTTGGTCCCTTTGGGATAAAATCCTGAGCACTTCTTGGGGATTTGGTCTTAGCTGCCTTTCGGACCCCTTTTGCTTGTCTTCTATCCTCTACTTCACCCAAGCTGGCTATCATGGTCGTTAACTCACGTATAGGATGACCAATGTATGGGCCAGTATGGCCATCAGTTACCCAAAGGACCCTGATGGGGCATTTTGCAGCACTATGTCTCTCATGCTGCCTGTAAAGTTTTCATTGTCTGGGCCACGAGTGTTTACATTAAACATGGACTTCTGCATCCCCGGCTCTTGAATGATTTGGACCAGCTCAGCATACCTTTGCCATTTACTAACAATCTTGGGCAGTTCTCCAGCATTTGCCCACATGGTTCAGGCAGCTGCATTCACCCATTTCATCAAGGAGTAATTTATCTCGCCCTTGTGCATTTCTGCAGCTATTCTGTAGATGCTACCTCAGGGATGGGTGTATGATGATGGAAGCCAATTTCTCCACCTCCTCACCAGAGCACATCACACTATTCACCCATAGGTCCCATAACTGCAACAGCCAAGCAGCCAGGGTCTCCCCATGTTTCTGCCTGAACTGTCTCCCGAAGTCAACCAATTCAGCCTGGGTATATGGGACATAGGTGGTGAACTGGTCACCTGTGGATTGCCTACCAGTTGTCTGTCTGATCCCATTGGCTGCTCATGTCTCAATTTCTTGTGCACAACAGGTTGTGCCTGGAGATGCATGGTCTCCCTCAACTCACCACTGGGTTGGTCTTCTTCCCTGGTGTGAGAGGCAGGAGTGGCCAGTCACTACACATCATCCTCTGGGACATTTATCTGTGCTTCCAAGAACTCTGCTTTCTGCTGCAAATCTCTATCAGTTTGCAGCATAGTAATCAGCAGCCAGGCTCAGGTTAGCAGAAAAGTGGCCACCAGGCACCATATGCTCAAGGATAGCCACATTTCCTCCCCCCATAAAAGGATTTTGCGTTGTAGTACCCGGTCTATGCTGCCTTGCAGTACAGTGTGCAGCAACCAGATCCCAGTCAACAGGAAGGTGGCCATAGGGCAGAGCATATTCAAAAGTAGCCACATTTCCTCCTTCTTCCAAGGGCTTTCAGCTCTTGTACCTGCTCAGAATCCTGCCACAGACTATGCCAATTGTTGAGCTCTTTTACCTGCCTGTAATCCTGCTGACTGGGTCAATTGTCTAGCTAGGGCTGGGTCTCAGCTCACAGACCTCTCAAGCACATTGTCCAGAATGGGTCACAAACCCTTCACATGCCAGGCTGGGTCACCAGACCCCTCACACACAGGTCTATGAGCTAGGAAATAGGCAAACAGGTCCTTGGAAGTTGTAGGTTGGAGAGCATGGCCGTGAGCAGTGGCCACCCGAGGCAGATGCCAGCCAAACTGTGGCGCCACACAGGGGAACTAACTCCACCCACACACAACTTATTTACAAAGAATGTGCTGCACCATCCCCAAGCAGACCCAAGGCGAAGGGACCTGATTAAATTATTCTATTTTCCCAACACTCTGTGAGGACCTTAGAGAAGACATAAACTCATTCAAGACCTGACTTATCTCGATACAATGCAGGAGTGGGCCATGCCCCAATCACTATACAGGTATGGTGAATGTTTGATTTGGAGTTTATTTACAAATATTCTACCCCATAAAAAGAGGAAATCCCCTAGAGAAAGTTGTCAAAGGAATCAAACAGTTGTTACTCCATGCTTCATTTTAGCCTAGAAAATTGTTGAGAAGAGAAAACCTTAGACCTAAACTCAGGGACTCACTAGCCCCAAAACCAGAGAAGTCAGGACATTGAATTATCAACCAATAAAACTTGTGCACACCACCTAGCTCAGAAGCCTCCTCAGCAGAAAGGATTTAGGATCTTTCTTGAAGTAATGTAGATGATAGAGTTTGGATGTGTTGTCCCACCAAAACACACGTGGAAATCTGATACCCAATGTGGCAGTGTTAGGAGCTGTTTGAGTCATGGGGGTGGATCCCTCATGAAAGGATTAATGCTCTCTCTGGGGAAGGGGGCCCAAGTGAGATCTCATTCTTTTAGTTCCTGTGAGAACTGGTTGTTTCAAAGACCCTGGCAACTCCCCTCTCTCTCTTCCTCTTGCTTCCTCTTGCCACGTGATCTGCTTGTACCCACCGGCTGCCAGCCGCTCTCCACCACGAGTAGAAGCAGCTTGAGGTCCATGGCAGGTACAGCTGTCCTAGAATCATAAGCCAAATAAACCTCTGTTCTTTATAAATTACCCAGTCTCAAGTATTTGGTTATAAGCAACAGGAACAGACTAATGCAGTAGGCAAGGCCAGAAAATGAATCTTTGTCCATACTTTGATCATTTGTCCACCATATACCCAGTTTTCCATTTGTCCAGCCACACCAGTATAATTGTTTGTCCTCCATTCTCTGAAAGTCTAGTTGTTGCTCAGAAATTTGCCTGACCACAATAGGCACACACTATAGAAAAAGTTTTTCTATTTCTTTTTTTTTCTTGCAGTCTTTCTATCTCTGACTAATAATTTGTAAAATGATGCTATTATCACTACAGATTTTAAAATGCCTTTAGATCTTCAGAAAAATGTGAATTTCTTAGCATAGATATTATTTCAATGCATTTCTTAGTGTATATGCAATTCTCTCTTAGTCAAATTGTTTAATTAACAACAAATCATATGAGAGCTCATTGTCATTTTCATTTGTATCCTAAGACACTATATTACACTAGAAACAAAATTGTGAGTATCTAGAGAGCCATTCTGGGTCAGATATTACAGTGGATGAAGATGAAATCAGCATTGGCTATTATAAAGCAGATGCAATCATGACAGAGTCCAACAGGATGGTCTCTTTCTTAGCCTTTGGATTCAGAGTAGGTTTTCTACTTGAGAATGAGGTAAAAGACAATGAAATAGCTCATAAGGTTTCTGTAGCAAGAGATTTACACTAGAATACCAACTCCTGCTCAGGTGGCAGATAACTTCTGAAAAGAAAAGTTCTCTGTTTTTGGTTGAAAAATGAATGCACTTTGAAGCCAAAACTCAGCTTATGATTATTTTCCAGTAGGTATTGCTGCACTAAAACATTTATTTAAAACTTCATGAGAATGGGATATGGGAATCATGGAAGACAGACATGTTTACAGTTTACAGAGTCATCAGAATTCTTTTTAATGCTTGAATTATTGGGCTGATGCCAGATCTTTGAGTTCTAACTGAATCCATTTGCCTCTGTAAAGTTGAGTCTTTTGTATTTGTTGATTCGCATATCTACAAATTCTTCTAAATCATTCACTAGTTTTTGTTCCAAAAAATAAATTATTTATTCTATTGATTATGTTTTTTTGCTTATTTGCTTGCAAAAACAAACAATTTGATTCTACTTCTTTTATTTACTGAAGAATGACTTAATGAAAAAAAACATAGTAATGGCAACTTTCTCCCTAGAGGTGAACATTATTTGATAAAACAAATCTACTAGTTTTTGAGTAAGAATAGTTTACAGACCATTCCTGAATTTACCTTTTTGATTTTATTTTGGCGATGATCATTTTCTGGAGTCAATTCTGCAATTGATCAAGGGATGAAAATTAAATGAGGAAAACACATGCACTAAAGCGGATTCTCTATCTACAATGGTATAAAACTTTGTCATCTTCCAACTTTTTTTTCTATAAATAAAAGCCCCATTAACAGTTAAAAATAAATTACCAATTAAAAATTGTTCCTTATTACTCCTTAATTTTTTTCTAAGGCTGTCATAAATATAGAAAATTTCTTCCACAGTTCTCTTTTGGGGTTTTGGAATTAGAAAATGTTAACTAGAACTAGAATTTGTTAAGAAACATATGCAATTATAGGTCACTAATAATACGTCCGCTAAAGCAAAAGTGAATATAGTATAGAGTGAATCTTGCACGTATAGGCACCCAATAGACGGTAACTAGATGAGTGAAAGCGCCAAATTCAATGTTAGGTTATTTTAGTGAATTTTTGATGTTTTAGGTTTGCTCTGGTTCAATAGTTTTGGAAGCTTCAGCTCTAGCTCTGGTCTAATCTAATTCATGAAGCATTTTGGAAAAACAATATGTAAAAACAAAAATCCAATAAAACATATTTCAATTTGTTCTATTGAAACAACATTTTACAATTTTTTCTTTGAAATGTCTTTGGCTTCATCTTTTCCTCTTTTTACTCCTCTTTTCCCCAGCTTAAGTTATTCCTCCTAAGTGGTTTGTTGATACTTTCTTCTTTCTATTCTAACCAACAAGTTTAAACACTTATTTTAATATATTACCTCTTTGTTAAAAATCTTCAACAAATGTATTGACCTCGGGATAAAATAAAAACTCATTATCCTTCAGATCAAACCTCTCCAAAATCTGGCTTCTCCAAATTTATTCCATCCATTTTTTCACTAATAATAGATTTGCTTATTATTTTTAAAAAAATGAAAACAAACACCCCCCCCAAACAAACTACTTCTCATTTCCAAGTCTGAGTTTTTCTTCTGCTCATCCACTTTCCTTTCTCTGTCAAAATTCTACTTACTCTTCAAATAAGTATTTTTTAAAACTTTGAGATATTTCTCTCATAATAAGGCTTCTGTCAAGGCTCAGAACACCATGAGGGCACTGTGCCCCAGAACAGAGCTCTCCCTGGTCCTCACAAAGCACCCGACTTCCCACAGCAGCCATCAGTCAGAACTTTTCCCTTCCAGCCTCTGGTACAAGTCTATTCTTCTATTCTCTTTTGGTCTCATACTATCAGGCTATATCCTTTCTCTCCTTCCTTAATGATGTCATTTATTGCTTTCTTGATCATTTCCCTTCACTTGTTGAAGTCTTTGAAGACTTTGAGACAATGCCCATTCACAGTTGTCCTCTCCACCCCATCTCCCATAAGAGCTAAATGTTTCAGTGCACTTGTAAAAAGCAATCAAGTTTTAAAATTCTAGCCTTACTTTCCTCCAGTTAATTTTATCTCCTCTATTGGTGCCATCTATTCTCAAAGTTACACCATAATTTGTTCCAATTTATGGATGTTTGAAGACCCTAATTTCATATATCTCACCTGAGCAAAATCTCTTGTCTGTTGAGCTTCCCTTCACACTTGCTTCCACTAGAGCTGCTCTTAGAAGGCTGGATTTCTCCCATTTTCTCCCACCATATAACCTCCTCCAGGACACTTGACGTTTTTTATTCAGCCTCACTCCATGGAAAGAATAGTGTATGCCTTATTTTCCCACTAGGAATCCATGATTTCCTTGTACCTCTATCCTTCCACTGTACCAGTAGCATTTAGTAATCTAACCAAGAATCACCGCGACATTCTTATTTCTTGAGATGTCTAAGTGGGTAGTTGAAGGCTAGTAGCTCACCTCATATATCTGTGGAGTTTGGTCCTGCTCAACTTTACAAAAGTAGTAGCACTGTGCATAATTTTTTTCCCCATGACCTTCGTTAGCTTTCTTTTTCAGGCCCTTCTAGATTTGCTTATTAAATTTCATATAAACAGAATTACATTTATATGTAGTCTTTGGTGAGTGGTTTCTTTCACTTGCTGTAATGTTTTTGAGGTTCATTCATTCATTCATGTTGTAGAGTGTATTAGTACTTTATTCCTTTTTTATTTTTTCTGAATGAGGAAATGGATTGCCAGATAAGTAAATGGTGTAATCGCTGCTTTATATTTTAACTATATTTAACATTTTGAGGAACAGCCAAGGTGTTTTCTAAAGTAGCTGCACTGTTTTACAATCCCAGCTTTTTCCTCACCACCCTGACTATGTTCTCTTCTGGCCTGTAGGGTTTCTACTGAGAAATCTGCTGAGAGACATACTAGGGCTCCGTTGAATGTTATGTTTCTTTTCTTTTGCTGCTTTCAGTATTTTTTCTTTGTTTTTTGATTATGACGTACCTTGGGATATTCCTCCTTGGATTGAATTTGATTGGTAACCTTTGAGCTTTCACTACCTGGATGCTGTCATCTTACGCCTTCCTTGGGAAATTTGCAACCTTTATTTTCTTGAATATGCTTTCTACATCCCTTCCTTTTTCCTGTCCTTTGGGTATGCCAGTTATGCAGAGGTTATTTCACTAGAGGGAGTCCCATGTTTGCTGTATTTCTGTTTCATTTTTTCTTATTCTTTTTTCTTTTTGCTATTTTGATTTGATAATTTCATATGTTCTATCTTCAAGCTCACTGATTCTTTCCTCTGTTTGGTTAAGTCTGCAGTTGTAGCTTTTAATCGAGTTTCTCAGTTCAGATAATGTATTCTATATTTCTAGAATTTCTATTTTTTTAAAATTGATTCAATTCATTTGTCAAGTTTCTTATTCTGCTCCTGGATCGTTTTCCAGATATCACTTAATCTTCTATCTGTATTTTCTTGAGACTCCCTGAACATCCTTAAGTGAGTTATTCTGAATTCTGCATCATTTCATAAATCTACTGTTCTTCTGGTTCCGCTGCTGGTGCTTCATTTGTTTGTTTGTTTTTTTTTTTTTTTGATCGTGTCATATTTCTCTATCTTTGTGTCTTTACCTTGATGCCTGGGCATTTGAGGAGAATGCTACCTCTCCTAGGTTTTACAGATGTTCTTTGGTGGTGTTAGACCTTTAATAGTTCATATCAGAGCTCTGTCTCTGGTATGTGATTTTGGTTAATTCCAAAATTAGGGGAGTTTCCTGTAGATACCAGCACTTTAGCTCTGTGGTTGCATTAAACTGCTGCTTTGCTGATGATTCTCTGGGGAAGGCTTCTTGCGCAGACCATATTTTAATTGTTGGCCTTTTAATCACTTCTGGGTCTTGCGAAGTCAGATACACCTGGGCTGTGTGGTAATTCTAGCCTGGGACTGAGTCTTTCCAGCAAACTTCACCCACTGCAATTCTGTCTCCCTGATCAGTCTCCACTGAGTGTGCCTGTGCCAATCAGAAGGCAGATCAGCTGCCCACTCTGCACCCCAATGTTCAACTGGTGGGCTAGCCTTCTTTCCTCACTTCAAACACTTTCCATGGGGCAGGCTGTGTGTGGGTCCCTCACGATGTGTCACTGGCCTCGAGATGGTTTCTTTCTTTGGCCACCTATGGTTCCTTACTCTTATGTGGTTTCACGGGAGCCCTGTCAGTGCTCTTGCTAGTGTTGGGGTTGGTATGGTGTGCTCCAAGGTCCTCTTCTCCCCCGCAGATTCCAGGCAACTTCATACAAATGGCTCAGCTGTGGCTTTTGCTGACTCCTTCCCCGTGTGCTTGCTACAGATTTTTCCCTCCTCTGACAGAGCTGGTCCTGAAGCAGCCAGGGCTTGAAACAGTCACAGTGGTTTCTTCTTCCCCTTGCCACAGCTTCTCCAGCCTTCAAAACCTCCATGGGTCTCTCCTCCTCTTCCCCTGAGCTCCAGCATTCCCAGGTTGGCAGTCTTTGCTTTTTAATAGTTGTAAATTGGTTGATTTTGGTTGGGTGACTCTGGGAACCGTCTATTCCACCATCTTGACGACATCCCCTTAAAAAACTATTTTTTCTTTTGTTGTTTATGATTTGGGTGTTATATTTAAGAAACTATTGATTAACCCAATATTAAGAATTTACTTTTATGTTTTATCCTAAGAATTTTATAGTTTTAGCTCTTACATTTAGGTCTATGATACATTTTGAATTAATTTGTATGTATAGTGTGAGGTAGGAGTCCAAGTTGCTTCTTTGGCTATCTAGTTGTTCTAGCATCATTTGTTAAAAGCACTATTTTTCCTCCATTGAATTTTCTTGGCAACCTTGTTGAAAGTCAGTTGATAATGTAAGGGTTTATTTCTGAAATCTCATTCTATTCCATTTATCTGTATTTTTACTGTATTAGATTCCTATTGTGCTCTAACAAATTATCACGAACTTAGTGACTTAAAACAACACAAATTTATTACCTTAGAGTTCTAGAGGTCAGAGGCTTGAAGTGGTCTCATTAGGCTAAAATCAACTTGTGTGCAGGGCTGTGTTCCTGCTGGAGGCAGAAGGAGAGCCTTGCCTTTTCTAGCTTCTAGGACTGTATGCATTCTTTGACTTGTGGCCATATTCCATCTTCAAAGTCAGTAACCACACTACTCTGACTTCTGCTTCCATTGTCACATCTTCCCTGACTCTCACTTTTCTGCCTTTCTCTTTCACATATAAGGATCTTTGTGATTCTTTTGGGCCCACTTGGATAATCTAGGATAATCTCCTTATTTCAGGATCCTTTACTTACTTACATCTGTACATTCCTTTTTGCCATACAAAAGCAACATATCCCGGGTCCGGAGATTAGAAGTAAACATTTTTGGAGAGGCCATTATTCTGCCTATCACATTTCCTTATGCCTGGACCACACTATCTTAATTATGTGGTCCTATAGTAAGTTTTGAAAACAGGAAATGTGAGTCTTCTAACTTTTCTCTTCTTTCTCAAGAATGTTTTAGCTGGTCTGAGTCCCTTGCATTTCCGTGTGAATTTTAGGATCACCTTGCAAATTCTGCAAAAAAGCT
Organism: Cynocephalus volans; assembly: GCF_027409185.1. NCBI lineage: Eukaryota > Metazoa > Chordata > Mammalia > Dermoptera > Cynocephalidae > Cynocephalus > Cynocephalus volans. The sequence continues at coordinate 93,680,235 of NC_084468.1, read as the reverse complement.
AGCTGGTATTTTAATAGGGATTGTGTTGAACCTATAGATTTCACTAACATTAAATCTTCTGATTTATAAACATATGATATCTCTTCATTTATTTAGATTTTCTGTAATTTCTTTTCTTTTTTTTTTTCCTTTTTAAAAAAATATTCTTTTTCTTTTTTTTTTAAATTTTATTTTGTCGATATACATTGTAGCTGATTAATGCTCCCCGTCACCAAAACCTCCCTCCCTTCTCCCTCCCCCCCTCCCCCCCAACAATGTCCTTTCTGTTTGTTTGTTGTATCAACTTCAAATAATTGTGGTTGTTATATCTTCTTCCCCCCCCCCCCCGGTTTGTGTGTGTGTGTGTGTATGTGTGTGTGTGAATTTATATATTAATTTTTAGCTCCCTCCAATAAGTGAGAACATGTGGTATTTCTCTTTCTGTGCCTGACTTGTTTCACTTAATATAATTCTCTCGAGGTCCATCCATGTTGTTGCAAATGGCAGTATTTCATTCGTTTTTATAGCTGAGTAGTATTCCATTGTGTAGATGTACCACATTTTCCGTATCCACTCATCTGATGATGGGCATTTGGGCTGGTTCCAACTCTTGGCTATTGTAAAGAGTGCTGCGATGAACATTGGGGAACAGGTATACCTTCGACTTGATGATTTCCATTCCTCTGGGTATATTCCCAACAGTGGGATGGCTGGGTCGTATGGTAGATCTATTTGCAATTGTTTAAGGAACCTCCATACCATTTTCCATAGAGGCTGCACCATTTTGCAGTCCCACCAACAATGTATGAGAGTTCCTTTTTCTCCGCAGCCTCGCCAGCATTTATCGTTCATAGTCTTTTGGATTTTAGCCATCCTAACTGGGGTTAGATGGTATCTCAATGTGGTTTTGATTTGCATTTCCCGGATGCTGAGTGATGTTGAGCATTTTTTCATATGTCTGTTGGCCATTTGGATATCTTCCTTAGAGAAATGCCTACTTAGCTCTTTTGCCCATTTTTTAATTGGGTTGCTTGTTTTCTTCTTGTAAAGTTGTTTGAGTTCCTTATATATTCTGGATATTAATCCTTTGTCAGATGTATATTTTGCAAATATTTTCTCCCACTCTGTTGGTTGTCTTTTAACTCTTTTAATTGTTTCTTTTGCTGTGCAGAAGCTTTTTAGTTTGATATAATCCCATTTGTTTATTTTTTCCTTTGGTTGCCCGTGCTTTTGGGGTCGTATTCATGAAGTCTGTGCCCAGTCCTATTTCCTGAAGTGTTTCCCCTATGTTTTCTTTAAGAAGTTTTATTGTCGCAGGGTGTATATTTAAATCCTTAATCCATTTTGAGTTGATTTTAGTATACGGTCAGAGGTATGGATCTAGTTTCATTCTCCTGCATATCGATATCCAGTTATCCCAGCACCACTTGCTGAAGAGGCAGTCCCTTCCCCAGTGAATAGGCTTGGTGCCTTTGTCAAAGATCAGATGGCAGTAAGTGTGTGGGTTGATTTCTGGATTCTCTTTTCTATTCCATTGGTCAGTGTGTCTGTTTTTATGCCAGTAGCATACTGTTTTGGTTATTATAGCTTTGTAGTATAGCTTAAAGTCAGGTAGTGTTATGCCTCCAGCTTTATTTTTTTTGCTGAGCATTGCTTTGGCTATGCATGGTCTTTTATTGTTCCATATAAATGTCTGAATAGTTTTTTCCATTTCTGAGAAAAATGTCTTTGGAATTTTGATGGGGATTGCATTGAATTTGTATATCACTTTGGGTAGTATGGACATTTTCTCTATGTTGATTCTTCCAATCCAAGAGCATGGAATATCTTTCCATCTTCTTGTATCCTCTCTAATTTCTCTCAGCAGTGGTTTGTAGTTCTCATTATAGAGATTTTTCACCTCCTTGGTTAACTCAATTCCTAAGTATTTTATTTTTTTGGTGGCTATTGTAAATGGGCAGGCTTTCTTGATTTCTCCTTCTGCATGTTCACTATTGGAGAAAAGAAATGCTACTGATTTTTGTGTGTTGATTTTGTATCCTGCTACTGTGCTGAAATCATTTATCAATTCCAAGAGTTTTTTTGTAGAGGTTTTAGGCTGTTCGATATATAGGATCATGTCATCTGCAAACAGGGACAGTTTGACTTCATCTTTTCCAATCTGGATGCCCTTTATTTCCTTCTCTTCTCTGATTGCTCTGGCTAGTACTTCCAACACTATGTTGAATAGGAGTGGTGAGAGTGGGCATCCTTGTCTAGTTCCTGTTCTTAAAGGAAAAGCTTTCAGCTTTTCCCCATTCAGGATGATATTGGCAGTGGGTTTGGCATATATGGCTTTAATTATGTTGAGATATTTTCCCTCTATACCTAACTTATAGAGGGTCTTTGTCATGAATGAGTGCTGAACTTTATCAAATGCTTTTTCAGCATCTATACAGATGATCATATGGTCCTTGTGTTTGAGTTTATTAATATGGTGTATCACATTTATTGATTTGCGTATGTTGAACCAACCTTGCATCCCTGGGATGAATCCCACTTGATCGTGATGAATAATTTTTCGTATGTGTTGCTGTATTCTGTTTGCTAGTATTTTAGTGAGGATTTTTGCATCTATATTCATCAAGGATATCGGCCTGTAGTTTTCTTTTTTGGTTATATCTTTACCTGGTTTTGGTATCAGGATGATGTTTGCTTCATAGAATGAGTTTGGGAGATTTGCGTCCGTTTCAATCTTTTGGAATAGTTTGTAAAGAATCGGTGTCAATTTCTCTTTGAATGTTTGGTAAAATTCTGCTGTGAATCCATCTGGTCCAGGGCTTTTCTTTGTTGGGAGCCTTCTGATAACAGCTTCAATCTCCTTTATTGTTATTGGTCTGTTCAAATTTTCTACGTCTTCACGGTTCAGTTTTGGGAGCTTGTGTGTGTCCAGAAATTTATCCATTTCCTCCAGATTTTCAAATTTGTTGGCGTATAGTTGTTTATAGTAGTCTCGAATGATTCCTTGTATTTCAGATGAATCAGTTGTAATATCGCCTTTTTCATTTCTAATTTTTGTTATTTGAGTCTTCTCTCTTCTTTTTTTTGTTAGCCATGCTAATGGTTTGTCAATTTTATTTATCTTTTCAAAAAACCAACTTTTTGATTCGTTGATCTTTTGAATTGTTTTTTGGTTTTCAATTTCATTCAGTTCTGCTCTGATCTTAATGATTTCTTTCCGTCTGCTAACTTTAGGATTGGATTGTTCTTGTTTTTCTAGTTCTTTAAGGTGAAGTGTTAGGTTGTTCACTTGCCATCTTTCTATTCTTCTGAAGTGAAGTGAGCATTTAATGCAATAAATTTTCCCCTCAATACTGCTTTTGCAGTATCCCACAGGTTTTGGTATGATGTATCATTGTTTTCATTAGTTTCAATAAACTTTTTGATTTCCTGCTTGATTTCTTCTTGGACCCATATGTCATTAAGTAGATTGCTGTTTAATTTCCATGTGTTTGTATAGTTTCCAGAGTTTTGTTTGTTATTAATTTCTAGTTTTAATCCATTGTGGTCTGAGAAGATACATGGGATAATTCCAATTTTTTTGAATTTATTGAGACTTGATTTGTGACCTAATATGTGATGAATCCTGGAGAATGATCCATGTGCGAATGAGAAGAATGAATATTCTGAGGTTGTTGGGTGGAATGTTCTGTAGATATCTGCCAATTCCAATTGGTCTAGAGTATTGTTTAGATCTTGTGTTTCTCTACTGATTCTTTGCCTAGATGATCTGTCTAATATTGACAGTGGAGTGTTCAGGTCCCCTGCTATTATGGTATTAGTGTCTATTTCCTTCTTTAGGTCTAATAGAGTTTGTTTTATAAATCTGGCTGCTCCAACATTGGGTGCGTACATATTTATGATTGTTATGTCTTCTTGATGGATCAGTCCTTTTATCATTAAGTAGTGTCCCTCATTGTCTCTTTTTATGGTTTTTAGTTTAAAGTCTATTTTGTCAGATATAAGAATAGCCACTCCAGCTCGTTTTTCTTTTCTGTTTGCATGGTAAATCTTTTTCCATCCTTTCACTCTTAGTCTGTGTGAATCTTTATGGGTGAGGTGGGTCTCTTGTAGGCAGCATATAGTTGGGTCCTGCTTTTTGATCCAGTCAGCCAGTCTGTGTCTTTTAATTGGGGAATTTAAGCCTTTAACATTAAGAGTTGTTATTGAAAGGTGTTGATTTATTCCTAGCATTTTATTGGTTGTTTGGTTGTCTTAGGTGTCTTTTGTTCCTTGCTTTCTGATTTACTGTTTGGTTTCTTTGTTTGTTGGTTCCTTAGGTTGTAGATAGTGTTTTTGTTAGCTTGTTTTCTCTTCATGAATGCCATTTTTATTGTACTAGCGGGTTTAGATTTTTCTTAGGTTTTTATGGCAGTGGTAGTTATTTTTCAGGAACCAAACCCAGTAGTCCCTTGAGGATTTCTTGTAAGGGTGGTCGTGTGGTAGTGAACTCCCGCAGTTTTTGTTTGTCTGAGAAATATACTATTTGCCCCTCATTTCGGAAGGATAGCCTTGCAGGGTAGAGTATTCTTGGCTGGCAATCTTTGTCTTTTAGTATTTTGAAAATATCATCCCATTCCTTTCTAGCTTTTAGGGTTTGTGATGAAAAGTCTGATGTTAACCTGATTGGGGCTCCCTTATAGGTGATTTGACGCTTCTCTCTTGCAGCTTTTAAGATTCTTTCTTTGTCTCTGAGTTTTGCCAATTTGACTATGACATGTCTTGGAGAAGGCCTTTTTGGGTTGAATACGTTTGGAGATCGTTGAGCTTCCTGGATCTGAAGATCTGTGATTTTTCCTATACCTGGGAAGTTTTCTGCCACTATTTTGTTGAATATGTTTTCAATGCAATCTCCATTTTCCTCCCCTTCTGGAATACCCATGACTCGGATATTTGAGCGCTTGAGGTTGTCTGATATCTCTCTCAGATTTTCTTCCATGTCCTTGATTCTTTTTTCTTTCTTTTTGTCTGCTTGTGTTATTTCAAACAGCCCATCTTCAAGTTCAGAGGTTCTCTCTTCAACTTCGACAAGCCTGCTGGTTAAACTCTCCGTTGTGTTTTTTATTTCGCTGAATAACTTCTTCAGTTCAGCAAGTTCTGCTACATTTTTTTTTTTTTTTCTTTTCAGGACATTGATTTCCTTGTATATTTCCTCTTTCAGATCCTGTATACTTTTCCTCATTTCATCATGATGTCTAGCTGAGTTTTCTTGTATCTCATTCAGTTTCCTTAGAATTATCACTCGAAATTTCTTGTCAGTTATTTCAAGGGCTTCTTGTTCTATAGGATCAAGAGTATGAGATTTATTAACTTTTGGTGGTGTACTTTCTTGATTTTTTGTATTTCTGGTGTCTTTTTTTTGGTGTTTATTCATTGTGGCAGGGGGTTTCACAGTCCACCGGTTTGAGACTAATGACTAACTAGGATGTTGTTGTGGTTGCCAATTTGGTATGGCTCCCGCCGTGACTGCTCAGTTGGCCTCTAGTGTCTTGTGTGTGTGGTTGCCTCGGGTCTTGGGCTTCTCCGGGGATCCACCTTTCTGGTCAGCTTGTACTCTGCTGGGCTGGTGGATCACGTACCACAGGGTGTGTGATCTCTGTTGAGCTTTCACTTTCTGTACAGGACTTCTCCCCGTTCCGTGTGCTCTGGCCCAGGCTGTTAGATCGTGCAGTGGCGACCCCACCGGGTGTGTGGTTTCTGTCGAGTCTCCGCCTCCCTGGCCGCACGTCTCCCCCCTCTGTGCACACTGTGCTGGGCTGGGGCGTGTCTTCTGCACCCCTCGTCTATCAGCTGGGCCTTCAAGACCCTGCTCAGCACCGCCTCGCCCAGGAAGTCTACCAGGTTTCTGCTAGGCACAGACGACCGGTCTCTCTGGGTGCCTTTGTAGCACTGTGTAGATCTTTCTCAGGTCTTGTTCACCTTTGTATCCCCCCGGCATAAACCGAGTCTAGTGCCCGCCTGCAGCCTGCTCTCCGGCAGGTTCAAGCGGACCTGGGAACTCTCCTACCACACTATTCCCAACCAGAAATTCGTTAGGCTTTTTTCCAAACTGGTGATCGCACAGATGGTATCTGCCTCCCAGTAACAGGAAGTTTACCAGGGCCGGAGTCCAGGGTGCGGTGGAGTGACAGTCGGCCCGCCCGTACTTCCTAGCCCTCCCAACACTGGTCGGGACGCCCCACACCCCCAGCCCCGCCAGAGAACCGCGGAGGGAGTGGGAGAGGAGGCCGGCCCGCAGGGTCCGGAAAGCCCCGTGCCAGGCCAAGCAAATGGGCTCAGTGATGGCCGAGCAGGGCGGAGCTGCCCGCACCTGGGAAAATGGAGGCAGCACCGGGGCAGTGAGTGGCCTGGTGGTGCAGGCGGGAGCCGCGTGGGCATCCACCCCCCGAACAGAGCTGTGCCAGGGATCACTCACAGTGCTGTGCCAGGTCGGGCGCTCGCTCTGTCTCTGGTTTGTTGCCTTCCGTGTTCTCGGCGCTGCCGCCTCGGGCTGTTCAGTCGCGGTGCCGCTCGGGCGCTCCCAGGAATCTTCTTTAATGCCGGCCTGAAACCTCGAATCCTGAATAGGGCAGCTGGCCGCCTTCAGTGCGGCCCCAGCCTCCGGGATCCTGGCTGCATCCACAGCAGCCCTGGCGCCGTGTTCCCTGTTTCAAGACTCGCTTTTGCAGCTAAGAATCAGTTCTTTTCCTGCTCCACACTTCAAAGCTGTTGCCTGTAAATGAGGCAGCCTCTCCTGCCGGGGGCAAAGTGGCGTTGAGCCCCCACGACCGGCCAGCAGCAGCAGTCCTCCCTTAAGAGATGGCCAGAGGAAGGTCCACAAGTTTCCCGGCTGCCTGAGGCCCAGTGGCCACCTTTTCCACCTCAGCTACTCCGCGCCAGCCGCCGTAGCCGCCGCCATCTTGAAACTTTCTGTAATTTCTTTCAACAATATTCATAGTTTTCAGTGGACAAGTCTTGTTAAATTTATTCCTAAGTGTTTTATCCTTTTGATGCTATGGTAAATGGAATTGTTTTCATAATTTCATTTTGGGATTGTTAATTGCTTGTGTATATAAATTCAATTGACACTTGTGTGTTACTATTATACCCTGAAACCTTGCTAATGTTATTTATTAGTTGTAATAGTTTTTCTGTGGGTTTCTTAGGATTTTCTATATGAGATCATGCCATCTACAAATTGAAGTAGTTTTACTTCTTTCTTTTCATTCTGGGTGCAATGTTGAATAGAAGCACTAAGAGTGGATGTCCTTGTTTTCTTGTCCTTTGGGGGAAAGGATTCAGTCTTCAGCATTAACACTGAAATTAGCTCTGAGTTTTGTTAACAAATGCTTCTTATCAGGTTGAAGAAGTTCTCTTCTATTCCTAGTTTATTGGGTGTTTTTATTATAAAATTATGTGTCAAATATTTTTTTCTTCATTTTTGAGATGATTGTGTGATTTTTGTCCTTTATTTTATTAATATGCATAACATTAATTGATTTTCAGATGCTAAAGCAACTTGGCATTCCCACTTGATTATGCAGTTAATCCTTTTTATGTGTTGCTATATTTAGTTTGCTAGTATATTGCTGAGGACTTTTCATCTACATTTATAAGAGATAGTGGTCTGCAGTTCTCTTTTCTGGTGATGTCTTTGCCTGATTTTGGTTTCAGGTTAACCCCGGCCTCATAGGATTAGTTAGCAGGTGTTCTTCTATATCTTGGAAGAGTTTTGTAAAGGATTTATGCTAATTCTTCTTTAAATATTTGGTAAAATTCAGAAAGACATTTTGGCTTAGGCTTTTTTTTGTTTGATGTTTTAAAATTACTGATTCAATCTTTTTATTTGTTATAGGTCTATTCAGATTTTGTATTTCTTTTTGAATCAGGTTTAGTAGTTTCGTGTTTTTCTAGAAATTTGTCCTTTTCATCTGTTATATAACTTGATGGTGTACAGTTGTTCACTTCAAGTCCTTAAAATTGTGATTCATTTTTAAATATTAAAGTATAATTTACATACAGTGAAATATTTTTAGTGTACAGTTCTGACTTTTGATAAATGCATATAATCAAAAAAAATCTATGAAGATATAAGACATTTTTATGACCCTGGGAATTTCCATTATGCCCTTTCCCAGCCTGTTTCCTTCTTTGTGCCAAAGGTAAGTTTTGTTCTGACTTCTATCACCATAGATTACTTTTGCCTATCATTAAACTATGTGTAAGTGGAATAAAAATTGTGTACTCTTTTGTGTTTGTTTTCTCTTGATCAATTCAGTGTTTTTGAGAGTCATCCGTGTTGCTGTAAGTATCAGTAGATTGTTCCTTTCTTATTGCTTAGGAGTATTTCATTGTTTATCTGTTTCCCAGTTGATAGATATTTGTGTTTTCTAGTTTTTGGCTAAAACAGAGCTGCTATATGAGCTGTATTCCCCAAAAGTATTTTTTTGAGGAATGGATGTTTTTGTCTTTGGTAGTTGCCTCCATGTAAAATTGCTGAGTTATAAGGCTGATACATTTTTAACTGTATAAAAAAACTGCCAAAGAGTTTTCCAACATGGTTGTTACCATTTTGTACCCCACCAGCTATGTGTGAGAATTCAGATTGTTCAAAATAACTAGCCAACATTTGACACTGTCAGTCTTTTTAATTTTAGCTATTCTAGTATGTTTGTAGTGGTATCTTATTGTGGTTTTTATGTAAGGTAAGTTTATTGAGATATAATTGATATACAGTAGATTGCACATGTTTAAAGTGCACAATTGCTAAGTTTAGATGTAAGGGTACACTTGTGAATACACAATTAACATAATGAACATATTCATTATCCTCACGCACTTTTGTAATTCCTCTTTCTCAATCTTTTCCCTCCCCTCCATCCTCAGGAAACCACTGAACTGCTTTCTATCACTAAGAATTAGTTTGATTTTCTAGAACTTTATATAAATGAGAATGTAGAAAATGTACTCTATTTTTTTTGAGGTGTGTTCTTTGCTCAGCATAACTATTTAAGATGCATTCATGTTATTATATGTATCAGTAGTTCATCTCTTTTTTTTGCTGAGTGGCATTCTATTGCATAAACATACCACAATTTATCCATTCACCTATTGATGGATATTTGGGCTATTTCCAGGTTTTGGCTATTACAAATTAATTTGCTATGAACGTTTATGTGTAAGTCTTTATATGAAGATATGCTTCTGTTTTTCTTGGTTAAATACCTAGGAGTGGATTGCTGGGAAATATAGTAGGTGTATGTTGAACAGTTTAAGAAACTTCCAAACTGTTTTCCAAAGTGGCTGTATCGTTTTACATTCCTAGCAGCAGTGTATGAGAGTTCCAGTTCCTCTACTGCCTGTCAGTGCTTGGTATGGTAAGCCTTTCTAATTTTTGACATTAAAAAATGTATAGTTGTATCTCATTGTGGCTTTTATTTGCATTTCTTAATGAGCAATAAAGTTGGGTGTTTTTTCATGTGCTATTTGCCATCTGTCTTTTTTTTGAAAATTCTGTTGAAATATTTTGGCAATTTTTAAAATTGGGTTGTTCATTTTATTATTATTGAATTTTGAAAATGTTTAACATATTCTGATACAATTTTTTAATAAAATGTGATTTGAAAAACTTTTTTTGTAGTCTGTTGCATCTTTTTCATTTCCTTAACAATTTCTTTTCAAAGAGTAGAAGTTCTTAATTTTGAAGAAGTGCAGTTTATCAAGTTTTCTTTTATGGATCCCGATTTGGAATCATATTTAAGAAATCTTTGCCTAACTCCAGGTCAAAGATTTTGTACTATATTTTCTTTTAGCAGTTTGATAGTTTAGTTTTTACAGTTAGATTTATAATTCATTTTGAGTTAAAATTTTAAAGATTCGTGGTATGGGTTGAGATTCCTTCTTTTTTTCTTTTCTTTTTGAATATGGATGTTTAACTGTTTCTGCACCATTTATTAAAAGATCATCTTTTCTCCACTGAACTGCCTTTGTACCTTTGTCAAAAATCAATTGGCCACATATGTGTGGGTAAAATTATGAACTTTATCCTATTTAATAAGTATATTTGGCTATCTTTATGCCCATATTACACAGTCCTGATAACAGTAGCTTAATAATAAATCTTGAAATCAGATAGTAGAAATCTTCCTTCTCTTTTTAATTGTTTTAAATTGCTTTGCCTATAATCTAGCTCCTATTTATTTCAATAAGAAATTAGAATCAGTTTGTCAGTTTCTACAAAAAAAAAAAAAAAAAAGCCTGCAGAGATTTTGATTGCATCTATTTTATGATATTTCCTGTAGGATTTCTTTTCATATTCTTTTCTGCCTGTCTTTTTTTTTTTTTTTTTTTTTAAATCTGGTTTCCCTTTGCAAAACTCTCCCTTTATAACCACTGACTCAATTCTATTTCTTTCCTTTCACTATTTTCTTGGGCACAGGACTCCAGTTAGTTTCTTTCATCCAACTCACTCCAGTTAGTTTCTTTCATCTTCTGTTTAGCTGAGCTTCAATCTCCTTTACTCTAATCCTTTATTTTATTCTTTTGCCATTACTCCTTATAGAACAAAAATCTAAGTCTGCGTGAATTTCCCAAAGGATGACGTTCTGAGTACAGGAATCTAGGATGGGCCTATAACTTAGAGGTGCTTTTTTTTTTTTTTTTTTTTTTTTTATGGTAGTTTTTGAATTCTCAAGAGAACTGCGAGATGTACTAACTTATACTTCAGGGTACATAGCCTCAAAAAACTATCCTGAGAAAAATCAGGGGAGAATAATAATGAATAAATAAAGTATCCTTCTAGCACCAGTCTTTGATATGCCAGGTGTGGTTTCAGGAACTTCTGGTAAATCCTGGATATGGGGCATTAAGGCAAATCTGTAATCTATTATTAGGGCCTGGATATAGGAAGCCCGTTTTTGGATGGTTTCTTCCCCCTGGGTATCTTGAACTGGGTGTTAAAGAGTGGAACATATGTTTTAGATGTAGAAATTCATGAATAAAATGGCCTTTGGGTAAGCCAGGGTATTTTAAACATCTGGTCCTCAAATGCAGAAATCAACTTTGTATTCCTCTTCACATAGGAACCATCACGTAGTTAGGGGGAAATTCTGGGGCCACAGCAACGGCATTCTAACTGCTATCATTGTCTTCATTCTGTCCTCAATATTATCATATTTTAATATTTTTATTTTCCTAAAACACAGACATGATCGTTCTCCCTAATTTTAAAAGGTTAGTCCTAGACATTCTTCTGTTCCCTTCAGAGCGATGTTCAGTTCCCATCACTTGGCACCAAATGGCTTTTACCACTTGTCTTCTTTCAGCCTCATCACCTTTTACATCTCCTAAAACCTATATGTATTTTCATACCTCTGTATCTTTGCTTCTTCAATTTCCCCTGTGTAGAATATCTTTTCTTCTGAGATTATTTGAACTCTAACCACAAGTTCTTTCCAAGTCACCATTACCACTTCTCTGCCTGTTCTTCTAGAATTGTAAAAGCTAACGTTTACTGTACACTTACCAAGAGGTAGGTACTGTTATTAATATCACTTCGTAGTTAACAGACACACAGTTGCTAAGAGGCAGGATTCATTTGCAGTGTTTCTCACTCCAGCACCGATACTTTCCTCATCTGTAGGTCAAGCACCTTGTGTGCCTCTCATTGTGATACTTATGACTGAATGTATTGCATTTTACTTCAAAACATGTTTACCTTGACAGTAGACATTTTTTCTCATTAATTGTCCCAAAATGCCTTGCAGAGTGCCTTTCATCACACCTATTTAATAAGTAAAAGATATGTTTGATAAATTCTTTCTGGTTATGCCAGACATCCATTCAGACTAGTATAGACAAAAAGAGAAATTTATTGTAAGGAAATCAAGAAACCGAAGGGCAAGAAATGAGAAACTGGAAAGGCATCAGAAAACAAGGGGACCATATATTCAGACTCTCTTTCTGGAGTTACATGATTTCTTGTGTCTTCTTTTTGAACACTTTCTCTCCCTCCCTCTCTTTCTCTTCCTCTGTGACAGAAAATGACTGCTCCAGCCACACAGTGACGTGTTCTCTCTGCTCCACTGCCGGTAATTGACTCACTAGTGTGCTGTGTTCCCAATTTCAATGAATGAAAGAGGAAATCTGAATAGGGCAGGTACCCACCCTTGGTCCACCCACTGATAACCAGAGGACAGGAGGCACTACCAGAAAGGCTTCAGAGTTGTGAGGCAATTCTTAGAGAAGGGCAGACCTAGTATTTACTTTAGATAAATTAATGGTCCTATCTTGATAAACTCATAATTTATGTGCTATGTTTGCCATGTATTATTTGGTAAGAATAATCTGTTTTGTTGCTTCTTAGATGAAACTGTGGACAATGAAAGATGAGTTTGCATATTTCAATACCAGAGCCCTGCTCCTTAAATCTTGCTGAGTGACACAACAGCAAAAGCAAGAGATAGCTTTATTTCGAGGAGAAAAAGCTGTCCATGTTGCCAATATGTATAAAAATACTTTGTACTTGGTAGCTGGGATTTTTTTTTTTTTTTTGTCTAATTATATATTGCAATATATGTTCTTAGAGTTAGTAAGTGACAATACCATGCAATGCCATACTGATCTTTAAGAAATCTCTAGTTTTTCCAATGTGCATCTAATCCCTTGGAAAAAACCACTTGGATATAAGAGGACATAAATCCTTCTGAACATGTCTCTCTCAAGTTTTTATCAAAAGCTATGTACAATTTTACTGTCTCTGACAAGCAGTGAAAAGAAGTTGTTTTTCTCCCTGCTTACTTCCTTGGTTAGTTGGTGGTTCTTCATATAAAGGATTTACCCTCCACTTAATATTTTCCATCACTTCGGTGGGAACAGCAGCCAGATCTATCACAGAAGAGGAAGCCATGCCAAAGGGGAGGATGTCCAGGAATGAGCCACAAATTGCCTCATAGGACTTTGTATCATTGCTTATTAATTGAGTGTTGACAGTGTGTTCACCTCTCTAAGTGGAGTAAAAGAAAGAGACTCAATTTTCTGAGTTCAAGGTTTGAGTCAGTCAGATTACGCAGGGCAGTTTGAAATACTCTGATGGCTACATCCCAGAGTCTGAGCAGCTTTACTTTCATGTTGCAATTTCTTCACATAAGACCACGAGTGGGGAAACCATGATTTACTAGTATTAAAAAGGTATAAAATTCAGAAAACTGTTGAGACAAAAAACGTTGCCTAGTGAAAAAAATTAATCCTTCTCTCTCTCTTTTTTTTTTTGTCATATAAGTTCTTTTCATTCTCAGAACAGTTAACTAAAGTAATTGGCTTTTATGAGACAAAAAACGTTGCCTAGTGAAAAAAATTAATCCTTCTCTCTCTCTTTTTTTTTTGTCATATAAATTCTTTTCATTCTCAAAACAGTTAACTAAAGTAATTGGTTTTTATGTGTAAAATAGAATAACTCTTAGAAATATATCCGAATTCATTTTACTTCCCTGGAGATTTGTGATTCTTCAATATTAGTACAGATTCCTTCCCTGTGTGATACGAGTGAGATGGAGTTAAAGCCAAACTGAGTCTTTATGATATAACCCTTGCAAATACCAATTTTTCTAATTGGTTTACCTCTTCTGTTAATAAGGGCCATTGCTGTCTTAACACAGCTATGTAGGAAATTCCTCACAAGGTCTTCCAATCTCAGATGACCTAGGTATTGTCTGTATTAGGATAAAAATGCAAACAAATCTTGAAACAACTTTAGATTGTTAGATTCCCTTGGAGTAGCATAGCTTAAGATTGTGTTACTTTCAAGTCTGTGGTAAGTAACTGATGAATTCAATAAAATAATTTGATTTTTGATAGGAACTATATCTTGGAACAAGCATCAGTGAATCATGGAAGAGAACTAATTGCACCTACATCTTATTCTGGATCCACGAGGACAGATATGGATTTGTTTTATTATGTGTATGGAATAAGGAAGAAGGAAGTGATGATACAGGAAATGGTAGTCAAAGTAGAACAAAACTGTTCATTGGCAGATACAGTGGGGTAAGGGTTACAGCTAAAAACACAAACTATGAATTCTGAGTTTCTTGGATAAAGAGAATACTTATGACCATCAGATAATATCACATTACTTCCAAATTGTTTCTTTACGTCAAAACATTTTTTTTTCTTATACCTTGATACAGAAATTAAAGATATGATCTCTTTTGCCAGCCAACTGTGAATCTTGTATAGGAAATCAAATGATTCACAAGGGGTTTCAGCTGTGACTGATTTCTTCTATGGAAACACAATTTTGACTAAGACTTTTTTGTTTTGGCTCGATAATTGTATATTTCTTGTGCACCTACCATGTGCTGGACTGGAACTTGGAACTAGAGTCCATGTTCATTTTATGACTGAGTTTCCTACATTCTCTATCTTAATTAAGAAAGACACCATTGCACTCCTGATAGAAGGCAAATTTAATTCATGGATTTAAAATATCCAATCTTACTATAATTTTGATACAAGATCAACCTATTTCAAGTCATTTTCTTGATCCTTTCTGTGATAAAAATATTTTGGCCAGCAGAGCTGTTGTGGGATTTGAGCTATGGCTTGTTGTAAGTTGACTAGAATGGATGTCAATCCAAAGGCCACTCAGTGTAGCAGAGTAGCTCTTGGGACTTGGAACACTTTGGATTCTTCCTCCAAGAGTATCTATAATGAACAGAGCTATTTGGAAAGTATTCCCTGAAGTTCATGTCTTAATTCAGTCATGTGGGAATAGAAAAGCCGATCCCTCTCAATACACCACTAACTTGGATTTCTATGGTATTATGCACAATCCTCTCATTTATTTTTACAGTGATGGAGTGGTTTCTGAGCCAAGTTCTGCAGGCGTTTGGGGGAGAAGGAAAGGTTTTAGGTGGCTCCAAATTCTTTAAGTAACAATTGACGTTTTTTATTTTCTTGAAAACAATTTAGGCATAAAAACACACAGCAAGCTATACATCTTAGAGCAGAAGGATTCAATTCTCAGCCTCTTGGCTCATTTTGGCAAAAATCAACCTCTTTCATTCAGGAATGTTTTGTTTGACCACTTTCCTTTACATTCTGTTGCCTGTGTTCTGAGAACTGCTTATCCAGCTCTTTCCTAACTTGCTTTATTACTTCAAATCAGAAAATTAGAAAGGAGAAGTTAAACTTCTCCTTTCTAATGCAAGAGAGGTAGCCTATAAGAGCTAGTGACTTTAATCATGAAAATGGTATCTATCATCTCCTTTAGCATTTGTTTAGCATGTTCATAGAAGTGACCACTTCTTATTAGCACCCTTTTCCTAGAGGAGGTAATTATTAGAAAGGGATTCTAATTTCTGAAGCTTCTGGTAGTTCTCAGATATACAGGCAATAAATTATTATATGGAAATGAGGTCAGTAAACTCACAGCTGTTGTTCAAGAAAAAACCTGTTGTGGAAGCAAGAAATTTCATTGAACGAGCACTTTTTTACTTGCCACCAACTTTTCCCTACGTCCTTTCCTCTTTTTTGTTTTTAATTATTAACTTTGACCTTCGGTATTCACTAGGTAGTGAGATAAATTGTTGGTAAGACTTATTTTAGGTCAAACAAAATACTCATTGACTATGTAGTTATTAAAGAGAGTGAAAATGATAGTAAGAAACAAGTGTTAATAGATAAAAATGCCTCAATGACCATGAAAGTTCATCATGGGAAATTCCTTTCTTTACACATAAGGAAATCTCATCAAATTGCTTTCATTGGGACTCTACTTTAATAACTTAATATTAGTTCCAACAAGTTATTTCCAATACAGAAAGCTTCACAAATATTTTGGTATGTAGCTGAACTAGAACCATGTAAATGTATTTTACAGTATCCAAGAGCAACGTAAAGAGTAGGAGTTTATGATTCTGTGACAACTGAAAACAGTGAGAATAAAGGTAAGCTTTGTTTCCTAGGAATAATCAACTCTGGAGGATATTTCATTGCTCTGGTATTTTAGATTACTCTCTCTATATGTGTATTAATAGGCAATATCTGGGAGTTCTGACACAATAAGGAAATTAGATGTTGTTGGTATATGACCGGTCTCTTCCAAGGCAAAAGGGAGTGTGAGAAGTTCTTTGATTAATCTGTGTAAAATTAATGCTGGGTTTCCTATATTTATCTTTATCTTGGTCTGAAATTTTGTGGCACAGCTCCTGACCTGAAGATTGAAATTGCTTTGCTTTCATTTAGGCACCAAAAACAAAGTCCTTCTAATTTTAGTTTTGACTTTTTAATATTGGAATGCATAAAAATGAAAGGTTTACGGAATTAGTTTTAACTCTAGAATAAGATGATCAATGTTTGGCACAAAAACATCCCAGAACATTAGGTCTGAAGTAGATTCAAAATTAGTTAATAGTTGATTTTCAAATAATGATAATGAGAACAAGAGAAAACTAATTTTATTCTTTTAAGCCCATGATTTTTTTCCCCAGTTTTAATTGGGGCTCATCTGAGGCAGTCTTCACATAAAGCTATAAGCTGGTTGATGTGATTAAGTTGTGTATAGGGGGTTATACCTCCGATGTTTTGACATAATCACCATTATTAAAGAATAATGGCCTCTTAGGAATCACAATACACTCCTGGCATTCTGAGAAATCCAGCCTAATCTTGATTGAACCAGAGTTGAAAGCTATTATCACATTTTCCTGCCTCACCTGCCAAAGTTCTGGTAGGTGTTTAGAAAACTGGATGAAGAAATGAGTTGAATGAATCTGTGGCCTTAAAGAAAAAGAATCTGAAAGAACGCATGAATCTCTCCCTACTTCTAAAATGAACTGTTTCTTTCTTGAGACAGATCACATGTACCACTACACCATAATTTATATTTTTCATTTCCAGTAGGTACACTTGTCAACTTAAAATTGAGTTGAGATCCAATCTCTGTTGCACTTGAAATAGCTCTTCTAAATATTCCTCTGCAGAATATAGCAACAAAAGCTATGTCCTTTGGAATCTGCAACCCTGAATATTAACAAGAGAGTGACTTGCTATAACAATTTTGGTTAAGTGAGTTGAGCTGGTGCTTGAGGGAAAAATGACCGAGAGTACACAGACAGAGGTATTATGTTTCTAATTTCTCTGAGATCTCTTCTCTTTTCTTGAATGTTTCTATATCCATATCTTTTCTTAAACTTGGTCATAATAAAAGTTTGAAAAGCATAGTTCATGCTCCCAGGAGAGGAACTCTGCTCCCTTTCTTTATTAGTGTGTGTTTATTCCAAGAAGGAGCCCTGATTGCTTGCAAGCTACAGGTTAAATTTGGTTTATTGAGTGGTTTTATCATGTTAAAATATAAAATAAAATAAGAATCTAGAACCTCATAAAAATGGCACCCAATAGATTTCTGCAAGAGAAAAATATCACAGGGTGAATTAGCAAGGTGAATTATGCCTCTCATTCCAATGTCTAGAGACACTATGATTCTGTTATACACTCCAAGAAGGAAGAACACTTAACTCATGTTCAGTCAGTCTTGGCAAATCATAGGGAAGCTGGCTTTACTCTAGGTTCAAAATCTGGGTTTGGTGCTAATTCAGGATATACTCAGTCTTTGTCTCAGGCCCATATCACAGAAAATCTAAGTTGACACTTCATCTTTCCCTTTTCAAATTTTCAGTATGGGGGCTGAGTTTGACACTGGATTGGCCTTTGTCGATTAGAAAAGAGAAACATTTATCTGTGTGGAAATTCTCTTAGCATGGTCTCTCTATGAAAAGAAGTGTAACTATTTGCCATCAAGTTCAAGTCACATTAGCACTCTAAGGAGCAACAGTTGCAAGCTGACTGCGTTATGGTTGCAATATTTGGGCACACCTCAGCCAATGTCTTGAACATATTTCTACACTCTTTTTGTTGCCAAAACATGAGAAATCAGAAGGTCTCAGTGACCCAAAAACCAAGAGTTGAGACATAGTCAAGCTGACAATGTTGAAATGTCACTTCAACAATCACTATATTGGTAATGATAACTAGTGTTATGTTTTATATTTTAAAAGTACTTCCTCTAAATAAACTGTAATATATCTAGACAATGGAATATTATTCAGTGCTAAAAAGAAATGATCTTTCAAGTCATTGAAAAAAATGGAGGAAACTTAAAAGTATAATACTAAAGTGAAAGAAGCCAATCTGAAAATGATATATACTGTATGTTTCCAACTATATGACATCCTGGAAAAAGCAAGACTATGGAGACAGTGAAAAGATCAGTGGTTACCAGTGGGTACGAATAGAAGCACAGAGGACTTTTAGGACAGAAAAGCTATTCTGTGTGATACTACAATGGTGGATTCATGTCATTATAGATTTGTTAAAACCCATGGAATGTACAACACAAGAGTAAACCCTTGTGTGAACTTTGGACTTTGGGTGATATGATGTAGCAGTGTAGGCTCATCAGTTGTAACAAATGTATTGTGGTGGAGGATGTCAGTAGTGACTGCTGTTGTGGTTTTTTGGGGATGAGGGATACATGGGGACTCTGTACTTTGTGCTCAATTTTGCTGTGAACCTAAAATTGCTCTAAAAAATAAAGATTACTACTAAAAAAGAGTACTTACTCATTTAATTTTAATTTTAATAATTTTCTCAGGTGGTTAAAGCATGTATTTTTCACTTTTAACAAGTACTGATTGAGTGCCTACTCACTTTTCCAGGCATTGGGATCATGGTGCAGAACACCATGGAACTTATACAGCTCTGTTGATTTGACTGCTAACCAGTTTGATTTAAAATTCAGGCCCAGTTCTCCTAACTCCATACCTTATAGTCTTTCTACTACTACATTTAACAGCCTCCTGGTGACTAAGCCTCACTAGGCAGGACAGAGTATGAAGGATATGAGACACAATTATAGTTAAGTGGTTAAGCAAAACATTCCCAGTTAAAAGAAAAAAGGACATCATTTTCTGACGTATTATACCTAGACAAGGGGGAATTGCTATGAACTGTGTAGATACCTAAAACAAGTTTTGAAATATGAAATATTAAAAAATTTAAAAAAACTGTTTTTGGATATGATGGTGCCTTAGAAACACTCTTTTTGTAGATGGATTGTTTTCACAACTACAGGAAAGAGTGATTTTTAGAAGTATTTCTAGTATTTCCACGGTAGATTTGACCAATATGTGGTCATTTATAGCTTGGCTGTACAACAGATCCTTCTTATTTTGAAAATATGTCTTTTTAAATAGACTATCTGGAAGAAGTTTAAAGGGAATGTGTTGATCCTTACTCTATTATAACAAACATTAGATGTGTTTAAAGTCTTTTTGTCGAAATTGGTCTAGATCTCACCAAGATTATTTTCAAATACAAAAATTCATTTCATCAACATCATTTTTTAAAAATCATCAGGATCTGCCCCTGCTTTGGCTAAATTAATTATTTTTAAAGCCATGATTTATTTTAGAATCATGCATTAAAACACCTCACTTTAGAAATTGGAATTAAATCCAGATTAATTATAATAAAAAGAACTCTTGGCATTTCTCTGGGGTTCCACCCTTGGCATTTCTTTGGGGTTCCACCCTTGGGTTTTTTAGTTTTATCATATCATAAAATAAACTCAACATCTGTGCTTATAGTTAAGTAATATTGACTTCTAATGTTAGGTGGTAGAAAGAGCATGGCTTTGGAGTCCCATCTACTTAGGTTTGAATCCTAACTCTGCATTTGTGTTGCCTTAAGCAAATTTTTTAGTTTGTCTATACATTCTCTAATTTGTCTATGAAATTGGATTAGTAATACCTGCTGTCTCACAGGATTATGTGAGCCTATCTACATAAAACACCTGCCTTGGAAGAGAGCATTCATCAGTTCAGTTTTTTATTTATTACCAAATAAAATGAAGAATAGAATCAGTATTATTTTAGTTCCTTTTGACAATACAAAGGCATTTTTTGGTAGTTCGTATTTTAGCTTTTTAAAAAGTTCTCACTGTAATGGTATTTTTATGGTCTCATGCAGAATTTGCTTAGGGATCTCTGACTTTCTTGAAGATCTCACAGGGCACCCTTGATTCACACACTCAGTCTGTGAGTTTGATTGAACTTGCATTTCTAACTCCTGGAGAAAATAATTCTCTAGAAAGACTTCCAACCATCAGAGAGGTAGAGGCAGAAGCAGGAAGGAAAGTGGAACTGAGAAGGTTTAAACAGCAGACTCCTACCAGTTTGCTTTTTCCTCTTTCTCCTGATGGTCACTATTGCCCCATGATTTTATTTTCATTCCAAGTCTTACTTATTGCCCATGGCTTGCAGGTCAATAGTAGAACAGTTTGTGTCGGATTTGTGGTTATTGTTGTTCTTTTACATAAGCCTGCCCTTCCAGCATCTTGCCAAAGGTGCTTATGATTTCACTGTTACAACAGACTTTTGATTATTTGACAAAAATTTTATGCAGTTCTCTGGTATTTTCCTTTATGTTTCCAATAACTCTTTTCTTCTCTCTATAATGTGCCACACTATATTCATCATTTGCAGTGTTGAATCAGGTATCTCTTTAATGGGGTTTTGCTAAGCATTCTGCCTTTTCATATTAACCAGACTGTACCATGGGCATATTTCAAATATTTAGCAAATTTTTTTCCAGGCAATGCTTTGATTCTTGGTCAGACTTAGTCAGGCATTCACTCAAAATTTATGTATCTGGTAACAAAGGGAAGGGAGCATTCTAAAAATTGAAGGTGTGAGCTACAACACAAACAGAAGACCAAAATTTTTTCTTTTTTAAAAAAATCAACAGGCATTAATGTTTTTGATTCATATCCATTTTCTCTCCAAATTAAAATGAAGACTGAGTTTTAGAAATTTAAAACATTTATAGCAAAGTACAACCAAAAAAAAATGTAATATAATAATCATTCATTTTTTCCACCAGCAAGAATGAGCCACTGTTGACGATTTTGGTGCATTTGCTTTTCATTTTCATTGTTTTCTGTTTTAGTGAAAAATCACTGTACAATTTTTATAAAATTTATATGTGTTCATACTATTAGTTCAAACAATGCAGAAAAAATAGATGAAAAAAATTTTAATCATTCTCACCACCCAAAAACAAACATTTAGTGAACATCATTATAGACATCTTTTAATTTACAAAAGTGTAGAGAAAAAAGATAGAGGGTAAAAAGATGTAACATTATTTTATAAAATAATTTTATAAAAATGGGATCATGTTATAGGTGTTATTTTTGATAAAAATTTACATATAATTTGATTCAATTAAACACAAGAAAACAAACTTAATTGAGATATAAAGGAATCACAAAAATTCATATATATGGATATATGTACAATACATACATACATATTGTATACACATATATACATATGCATACATATATGAATATCTTCATTATAAGCAATGTTTTCCTTAAAGATTCTGATAAGGTAAATAAAATAGGTAAAGAAAATAGGAAGAATATGAAGAAGTTGGAGTCTTTGTGTTTTAAAAAAATTAAAAATAATTTTAGACAGTAGTGATTGATTTTAGGAAAAGAATGGTTTTAGTTGACATCGTAGTCAATTTCCCTAGTTTCTTTTCATTGTCTTAATACTCACTTGTTTCCTTAATCATACTTGTCACAGTATTTTAAAAATCAATTCTATATTTTAAACTACTGCCAGGGCTTTGTTATTCTTCAGTTCTTTATTTTGAGTTTTCTTTTGAGTAGATATATTTGTCAAGCAGTTTTTTGAAATGCTCATGGATTGTGTATTTCTCAATTTCTTTCACATTTGAGAATGACTGCCTATCTATTGTCTTTACACTTGAATGTCATTTAAACTAATTATAAGATTCTCGAGTAACACTTTTTCCCCTTGGAATTTAGTAGAAAGTGCTCCTATGTCTCCTGGCAGAGAATATTGCTGTGAAAAAGTGTGAGGCCAACCTGATTTCTTTCCCTTGCAAATAATTTGCTTTAAAGCTTGGAAACCTGCAGAATTCTTCCCTTATTCCTTCTCAAAGCATAAAACCTTTAAGACTAGTACATATGTTTCGTTGTAATTTCTGGAACACATTGCATTTATTTTCCTACTGGAAAATTCAATTTTTTTAATTTCAGAAAAAATTATTTTATTACGTATTTGAATAAAAATTTGATTCCATATATTGAACTTTTTACTCTGTAGACAACAATTGTCCTTAATTGAATCATTTTTGCTTTTCTCATTCATTAATTTCTCCCTAAATGCTGTTACCTCCTTTTTCATGTGCATTCTTTGTGATTATCTGGAGCTTTTTCTGTGACAGTAACTGGCTTTCCAGTGGTGCCTATTGAACTCATTCCTCTTTGAAATCTATTTATTAATTCTAAAATTATTTTCTTTTTACCCTCAATATTTTATATTTGAATTTTTTTTTTTATTTACTAACATTTAATTTTAATAAAATTAATATCAAAGGTAGGCAGAAATAATCGAATTTATAAGAATTGAGAAATCAGGAGAAGCATAGTAATTTAAAAAGGCGAAAGATTTGTACGATCTGAAGAGAAACCAGAGTGTGAAGCATAGTAATTTAATATGAATCATTTTAAGGAAAGCAAGGATTATTATTCAGTGGAGTGGAAACACAAGGCTATTCTAAGTTTGTTTTTGTTTTCTCCTCTAATGTGAAGTTTTTTTTTTTTTTTTTTTTTTTTTTAAATTTATTTTTTTATTTATTTTTATTTATTTTTTATTTTTTTTATTTTTATTTTTATTTTTTTAATTTTATTTTGTCGATATACATTGTAGCTGATTAATGCTCCCCATCACCAAAACCTCCCTCCCTTCTCCCTCCCCCCCTCCCCCCAACCATGTCCTTTCTGTTTGTTTGTTGCATCAACTTCAAATAATTGTGGTTGTTATATCTTCTTCCCCCCCCCCCGGTTTGTGTGTGTATGTGTGTATGTGTGTGTGTGAATTTATATATTAATTTTTAGCTCCCACCAATAAGTGAGAACATGTGGTATTTCTCTTTCTGTGCCTGACTTGTTTCACTTAATATAATTCTCTCAAGGTCCATCCATGTTGTTGCAAATGGCAGTATTTCATTCGTTTTTATAGCTGAGTAGTATTCCATTGTGTAGATGTACCACATTTTCCGTATCCACTCATCTGATGATGGGCATTTGGGCTGGTTCCAACTCTTGGCTATTGTAAAGAGTGCTGCGATAAACATTGGGGAACAGGTATACCTTCGACTTGATGATTTCCATTCCTCTGGGTATATTCCCAACAGTGGGATGGCTGGGTCGTATGGTAGATCTATCTGCAATTGTTTAAGGAACCTCCATACCATTTTCCATAGAGGCTGCACCATTTTGCAGTCCCACCAACAATGTATGAGAGTTCCTTTTTCTCCGCAGCCTCGCCAGCATTTATCGTTCATAGTCTTTTGGATTTTAGCCATCCTAACTGGGGTTAGATGGTATCTCAATGTGGTTTTGATTTGCATTTCCCGGATGCTGAGTGATGTTGAGCATTTTTTCATATGTCTGCTGGCCATTTGGATATCTTCCTTAGAGAAATGCCTACTTAGCTCTTTTGCCCATTTTTTAATTGGGTTGCTTGTTTTCTTCTTGTAAAGTTGTTTGAGTTCCTTATATATTCTGGATATTAATCCTTTGTCAGATGTATATTTTGCAAATATTTTCTCCCACTCTGTTGGTTGTCTTTTAACTCTTTTAATTGTTTCTTTTGCTGTGCAGAAGCTTTGTAGTTTGATATAATCCCATTTGTTTATTTTTCCTTTGGTTGCCCGTGCTTTTGGGGTCGTATTCATGAAGTCTGTGCCCAGTCCTATTTCCTGAAGTGTTTCCCCTATGTTCTCTTTAAGAAGTTTTATTGTCTCAGGGTGTATATTTAAATCCTTAATCCATTTTGAGTTGATTTTAGTATACGGTGAGAGGTATGGATCTAGTTTCATTCTCCTGCATATCGATATCCAGTTATCCCAGCACCACTTGCTGAAGAGGCAGTCCCTTCCCCAGTGAATAGGCTTGGTGCCTTTGTCAAAGATCAGATGGCAGTAAGTGTGTGGGTTGATTTCTGGATTCTCTATTCTATTCCATTGGTCAGTGTGTCTGTTTTTATGCCAGTACCATACTGTTTTGGTTATTATAGCTTTGTAGTATAGCTTAAAGTCAGGTAGTGTTATGCCTCCAGCTTTATTTTTTTTGCTGAGCATTGCTTTGGCTATTCGTGGTCTTTTATTGTTCCATATAAATGTCTGAATAGTTTTTTCCATTTCTGAGAAAAATGTCTTTGGAATTTTGATGGGGATTGCATTGAATTTGTATATCACTTTGGGTAGTATGGACATTTTCACTATGTTGATTCTTCCAATCCAAGAGCATGGAATATCTTTCCATCTTCTTGTATCCTCTCTAATTTCTCTCAGCAGTGGTTTGTAGTTCTCATTATAGAGATTTTTCACCTCCTTGGTTAACTCAATTCCTAAGTATTTTATTTTTTTGGTGGCTATTGTAAATGGGCAGGCTTTCTTGATTTCTTCTTCTGCATGTTCACTATTGGAGAAAAGAAATGCTACTGATTTTTGTGTGTTGATTTTGTATCCTGCTACTGTGCTGAAATCATTTATCAATTCCAAGAGTTTTTTTGTAGAGGTTTTAGGCTGTTCGATATATAGGATCATGTCATCTGCAAACAGGGACAGTTTGACTTCATCTTTTCCAATCTGGATGCCCTTTATTTCCTTCTCTTCTCTGATTGCTCTGGCTAGTACTTCCAACACTATGTTGAATAGGAGTGGTGAGAGTGGGCATCCTTGTCTGGTTCCTGTTCTTAAAGGAAAAGCTTTCAGCTTTTCCCCATTCAGGATGATATTGGCAGTGGGTTTGTCATATATGGCTTTAATTATGTTGAGATACTTTCCCTCTATACCTAACTTATAGAGGGTCTTTGTCATGAATGAGTGCTGAACTTTATCAAATGCTTTTTCAGCATCTATAGAGATGATCATATGGTCCTTGTGTTTGAGTTTATTAATATGGTGTATCACATTTATTGATTTGCGTATGTTGAACCAACCTTGCATCCCTGGGATGAATCCCACTTGATCGTGATGAATAATTTTTCGTATGTGTTGCTGTATTCTGTTTGCTAGTATTTTAGTGAGGATTTTTGCATCTATATTCATCAAGGATATCGGCCTGTAGTTTTCTTTTTTGGTTATATCTTTACCTGGTTTTGGTATGAGGATGATGTTTGCTTCATAGAATGAGTTTGGGAGATTTGCGTCCGTTTCAATCTTTTGGAATAGTTTGTAAAGAATCGGTGTCAATTCCTCTTTGAATGTTTGGTAAAATTCTGCTGTGAATCCATCTGGTCCTGGGCTTTTCTTTGTTGGGAGCCTTCTGATAACAGCTTCAATCTCCTTTATTGTTATTGGTCTGTTCAAATTTTCTACGTCTTCACGGTTCAGTTTTGGGAGCTTGTGTGTGTCCAGAAATTTATCCATTTCCTCCAGATTTTCAAATTTGTTGGCGTATAGTTGTTTATAGTAGTCTCGAATGATTCCTTGTATTTCAGATGAATCAGTTGTAATATCGCCTTTTTCATTTCTAATTTTTGTTATTTGAGTCTTCTCTCTTCTTTTTTTTGTTAGCCATGCTAATGGTTTGTCAATTTTATTTATCTTTTCAAAAAACCAACTTTTTGATTCGTTGATCTTTTGAATTGTTTTTTGGTTTTCAATTTCATTTAGTTCTGCTCTGATCTTAATGATTTCTCTCCGTCTGCTAACTTTAGGATTGGATTGTTCTTGTTTTTCTAGTTCTTTAAGGTGAAGTGTTAGGTTGTTCACTTGCCATCTTTCCATTCTTCTGAAGTGAGCATTTAATGCAATAAATTTTCCCCTCAATACTGCTTTTGCAGTATCCCACAGGTTTTGGTATGATGTATCATTGTTTTCATTAGTTTCAATAAACTTTTTGATTTCCTGCTTGATTTCTTCTTGGACCCATATGTCATTAAGTAGAATGCTGTTTAATTTCCATGTGTTTGTATAGTTTCCAGAGTTTCGCTTGTTATTAATTTCTAGTTTTAATCCATTGTGGTCTGAGAAGATACATGGGATAATTCCAATTTTTTTGAATTTATTGAGACTTGATTTGTGACCTAATATGTGATCTATCTTGGAGAATGATCCATGTGCTGATGAGAAGAATGAATATTCTGAGGTTGTTGGGTGGAATGTTCTGTAGATATCTGCCAATTCCAATTGGTCTAGAGTCTTGTTTAGATCTTGTGTTTCTCTACTGATTCTTTGCCTAGATGATCTGTCTAATATTGACAGTGGAGTGTTCAGGTCCCCTGCTATTATGGTATTAGTGTCTATTTCCTTCTTTAGGTCTAATAGAGTTTGTTTTATAAATCTGGCTGCTCCAACATTGGGTGCGTACATATTTATGATTGTTATGTCTTCTTGATGGATCAGTCCTTTTATCATTAAGTAGTGTCCCTCATTGTCTCTTTTTATGGTTTTTAGTTTAAAGTCTATTTTGTCAGATATAAGAATAGCCACTCCAGCTCGTTTTTCTTTTCTGTTTGCATGGTAAATCTTTTTCCATCCTTTCACTCTTAGTCTGTGTGAATCTTTATGGGTGAGGTGGGTCTCTTGTAGGCAGCATATAGTTGGGTCCTGCTTTTTGATCCAGTCAGCCAGTCTGTGTCTTTTAATTGGGGAATTTAAGCCTTTAACATTAAGAGTTGTTATTGAAAGGTGTTGATTTATTCTTAGCATTTTATTGGTTGTTTGGTTGTCTTAGGTGTCTTTTGTTCCTTGCTTTCTGATTTACTGTTTGGTTTCTTTGTTTGTTGGTTCCTTAGGTTGTAGATAGTGTTTTTGTTAGCTTGTTTTCTCTTCATGAATGCCATTTTTATTGTACTAGCGGGTTTAGATTTTTCTTAGGTTTTTATGGCAGTGGTAGTTATTTTTCAGGAACCAAACCCAGTACTCCCTTGAGGATTTCTTGTAAGGGTGGTCTTGTGGTAGTGAACTCCCACAGTTTTTGTCTGTCTGAGAAATATACTATTTGCCCCTCATTTCGGAAGGATAGCCTTGCAGGGTAGAGTATTCTTGGTTGGCAATCTTTGTCTTTTAGTATTTTGAAAATATCATCCCATTCCTTTCTAGCTTTTAGGGTTTGTGATGAAAAGTCTGATGTTAACCTGATTGGGGCTCCCTTATAGGTGATTTGACGCTTCTCTCTTGCAGCTTTTAAGATTCTCTCTTTGTCTCTGAGTTTTGCCAATTTGACTATGACATGTCTTGGAGAAGGCCTTTTTGGGTTGAATACGTTTGGAGATCGTTGAGCTTCCTGGATCTGAAGATCTGTGATTTTTCCTATACCTGGGAAGTTTTCTGCCACTATTTTGTTGAATATGTTTTCAATGGAATCTCCATTTTCCTCCCCTTCTGGAATACCCATGACTCGGATATTTGAGCGCTTGAGGTTGTCTGATATCTCTCTCAGATTTTCTTCCATGTCCTTGATTCTTTTTTCTTTCTTTTTGTCTGCTTGTGTTATTTCAAACAGCCCATCTTCAAGTTCAGAGGTTCTCTCTTCAACTTCGACAAGCCTGCTGGTTAAACTCTCCGTTGTGCTTTTTATTTCGCTGAATAACTTCTTCAGTTCAGCAAGTTCTGCTACATTTTTTTTCAGGACATTGATTTCCTTGTATATTTCCTCTTTCAGATCCTGTATACTTTTCCTCATTTCATCATGATGTCTAGCTGAGTTTTCTTGTATCTCATTCAGTTTCTTTAGAATTATCACTCGAAATTCCTTGTCAGTTATTTCAAGGGCTTCTTGTTCTATAGGATCTAGAGTATGAGATTTATTAACTTTTGGTGGTGTACTTTCTTGATTTTTTGTATTTCTGGTGTCTTTTTTTTGGTGTTTATTCATTGTGGCAGGGGGTTTCACAGTCCACCGGTTTAAGACTAATGACTAACTAGGATGTTGCTGTTGTTGCCAATTTTGTATGGCTCCCGCCGTGACTGCTCAGTTGGCCTCTAGTGTCTTGTGTGTGTGGTTGCCTCGGGTCTTGGGCTTCTCCGGGGAGCCACCTTTCTGGTCAGCTTGTACTCTGCTGGGCTGGTGGATCACGTACCACAGGGTGTGTGATCTCTGTTGAGCTTTCACTTTCTGTACAGGACTTCTCCCCGTTCGGTGTGCTCTGGCCCAGGCTGTTAGATCGTGCAGTGGCGACCCCACCGGGTGTGTGGTTTCTGTCGAGTCTCCGCCTCCCTGGCCGCACGTCTCCCCCCTCTGTGCACACTGTGCTGGGTTGGGGCGTGTCTTCTGCACCCCTCGTCTATCAGCTGGGCCTTCAAGACCCTGCTCAGCACCGCCTCGCCCAGGAAGTCTACCAGGTTTCTGCTAGGCACAGACGACCGGTCTCTCTGGGTGCCTTTGTAACACTGTGTAGATCTTTCTCGGGTCTTGTTCACCTTTGTATCCCCCTGGTATAAACCGAGTCTAGTGCCCGCCTGCAGCCTGCTCTCCGGCAGGTTCAAGCGGACCTGGGAACTCTCCTACCACACTATTCCCAACCAGAAATTCGTTAGGCTTTTTTCCAAACTGGTGGTCGCAGAGATGGTATCTGCCTCCCAGTAACAGGAAGTTTACCGGGGCCGGAGTCCAGGGTGTGGTGGAGTGACAGTCGGCCGCCTGTACTTCCTAGCCCTCCCAAAACTGGTCGGGACGCCCCACACCCCCAGCCCTGCCAGAGAACCGTGGAGGGAGTGGGAGAGGAAGCCGGCCCGCAGGGTCCGGAAAGCCCCGCGCCAGGCCAAGCAGATGGGCTCAGTGATGGCCGAGCAGGGCGGAGCTGCCCGCACCTGGGAAAATGGAGGCAGCACCGGGGCAGTGAGTGGCCTGGTGGTGCAGTCGGGGAGCCGCGTGGGCAACCACCCCCCGAACAGAGCTGTGCCCGGGATCACTCACAGTGCTGTGCCAGGTCGGGCGCTCGCTCTGTCTCTGGTTTGTTGCCTTCCGTGTTCTCGGCGCTGCCGCCTCGGGCTGTTCAGTCGCGGCGCCGCTCGGGCGCTCCCAGGAATCTTCTTTAATGCCGGCCTGAAACCTCGAATCTTGAATAGGGCAGCTGGCCGCCTTCAGTGCGGCCCCAGCCTCCGGGATCCTGGCTGCATCCACAGCAGCCCTGGCGCCGTGTTCCCTGTTTCAAGACTCACTTTTGCAGCTAAGAATCAGTTCTTTTCCTGCTCCACACTTCAAAGCTGTTGCCTGTAAATGAGGCAGCCTCTCCTGCCGGGGGCAAAGTGGCGTTGAGCCCCCACGACCGGCCAGCAGCAGCAGTCCTCCCTTAAGAGATGGCCAGAGGAAGGTCCACAAGTTTCCCGGCTGCCTGAGGCCCAGTGGCCACCTTTTCCACCTCAGCTACTCCGCGCCAGCCGCCGCAGCCGCCGCCATCTTGAAACTTCCTCTATATTTGAATTTTTAAAATGTTATGCTAATACTTTTTCATTTGTCTTTAAGCTTTTGTTATACTGAGTTTATGTTCTTACTAAATTATATGAAATTTTCTTTTGTTCTTCAGTTACAATTTCTTCTAGTTCATATCCTTGGTCTTTTGGTATGATCTCTCTCTTTCTTCATAGTATTTCTGTTTTTTTAAGGATTTTGTTTATGCTTGAGTGGCTTTCTTTATAAAATTTGCTGTTATATAGAACAGGTGACTTTTTGACTCTCTTTCAACATTATCGTGTTCTCCAAACTACAGGCTATTAGGGAGAAGGGAGAGAAAGCAGAAGAGGAGAGGAAGAGAGAAGAGGAAATGTTTAGTATTTGTTAGAACACCTGGGCTCTGATGCCTCTTCTGCAATGTTCTGAACTTTCAGATTATTCCTCATGTGGGAGAAGTAATAGAACTCTTAATTCTGTAAGAGAAAGTCAAAACTATTTTTCAACCTTCTGCACATTTTACTACATCTCATGAAGAGGAACAAGAGAAGTGTATACATTTAATGTTCTTCTATCCAGATTTGGAGTATTAATGAAAATTCTCATGACTTTATCTTTCAGTGATGTGAATTGCAGTAAGTGGTTGGGTTTAGTTGCTGGGACTGATGCAGCATTTTCTGTTTCTTTTCCTGGTAGCTAGATTTTGAAAATACTGTATTAGGCTTTTAACCTGCCTTTGTGGAAGGTTGGAAAAACAGCCACGAATTCTTTTCATTCCTGTAGGCGCATCCCTTTCCAATGCAACTTTGCGTTCCTCCTATCAAGAAGGTGACATCTATTTCCCCACCCCTTGAATCTGGGCTTTGCTATGTGCTTGCTCTAGTCAGTGAGATGTTAGCAAATATGGTGCAAACAGAAGCGTGAAACACATTTGAGCAGTGAGGTCTGTTCTTTCTTGACATTCTTGGAACTCTGTGGCCACTATGTGTAGAAGTCTAATTACCCTGCTAGAGGATGAGCAATATGTGGCCCTGTTACTCCCAGTATTCTGGATGATAGCCTGCCAATTGCCAGACACGTGAATGAAAGGTCCTAGGTTATGCAGTCATCAGCAGACCAACCGGCTAAACACAAGCTCATTAAAGAACCCAAGAGAGATCAGCCAGGCTGTTCCAAATCAGAAGAATGGCACAGATGACCCACAGAACCTTGAGCTTAATAAATGGTTGTTGTTTTAAGCCACTATGTTTTGGGGGGTGATTTGCTATGCAGCAAAAGCTAACTGATCCAGCATCTTGTTGCTGTTTTTAGGTACAGGGAGAGGGAAATTTTAAAATTGAGATAAGTTGCTCAGCTAAGTTTGCAATACAGTATTTAGCTGTTTGAGGTTGTTAATTAGGACACATCTGAATAATGATTACAATATAAACTCAGAGACAACTACTTGTTAGTTATCTAATACTTTGTAACCCTCCTTCCCATAAGGTAAATTCAGGGACTTTATATATTCAAAACATTGTACTAGCCACATCCTTATATTTTTGAATAAAAGAAGCCCAGGCAATCAAAACAATACTTCTGATTATTCTTTTTCTAACTGGGATAGCTCTGCTTTAGTAATCCTGTGCTTTTAATTTCATATGGACCAAAAATGTGATTAACTGAATGCAACTTTATTTTTTCTATGCCTATCTTTACCCTCTCCCTATTTTGAATTTTATTCAGAAAGATACTAATCACCCACCAAAAGAATTTACAATGAATTCATCTTGGCCTGTCAACATGGGAAATCTCAACCAAATCCTACAAAGGGGCCACAGAAAATAATGGCAAACAAATGCTCAGAAGCAAATAATTACAGAATGCAGCAGAATGTCACGTTTGTTTTTTGCCTCAAAGGCTCAAGATCTTTCTAATGGGCTTTGTTGGAAAAGATCTGAAGGCTTTTATGTCACAAAGCCTGGAAGCTTGATAATTTTGACTCTTTTCCAGCTTGACCTATTCACCTGAAAGACAGCCTGGCTGCAGATACAATTTTAGTTTTTGGTGCTGGTAAAAGAGGTTAAAAATATAGGCAGGTGTCTCCAACACTGATCTAGATGGCTCCAAACCCCAAAGTTTTGCTAGATGTGAATAAATTCCAGGTTCATTTGCATGTTTCAGCCTCACTAACTTAAGTCAAAATTTATACTCTCTCTGACTTGGATGTTAACAATAGCAATTTGGTTTAGTGCAAAGAGACCCCATTTGGAGCCAGAAAATTATGATTTGGACTTGGCTCCACAATCCGTTAATTGGGCAGACTTTGGGAAGTCTCTTAACTAAATTGAACCTCAGTTTTCTAATCTGTAATGTGAGAATTATAGCACACTATTTCAAGAAATTGTTGTGAATCAAATGAATCAGTGTTTGTGTAAGTACTCTGTAAATTACACTTCAGTATGTAATAAAACTGTTATTGTTGATGCAGAATTCCTGGAGAAAGAATCCTTTGGTTTACACGGCACCTCTTCCTCTTAATTTTTCTCTTTGGATAATCCTTAGGCATTTGTCCCTTATGTGATAGGTCCAAGTCTATGCATCTCTAGCCGAGTTCCATCATCTCTATTCCAGAGCTATTTACCCAACTGATCACAGGTCATCTCTCTTTGTATACCACTGAGGCACCTCAAACTCAGTAAGTCAGAATAGGAGCCCAGCACTCTCTATTTTAGACTATTCCTCCTGTGGTCTTTAAATTGGTTAAGACATCACCATATGCCCAACATCCCAGGTCTGAAAACTTGGCATCATCCAAAACACCTTTTGTCACTCATTCCCTGTATCCAGATAATCACTAAGCTTTGAATTGTCTCTCCTTGGCAGCATTTGGATTCATCCACATCTCTCCATTCCTCTTGCCTCAACCCTAGTTTAGCTCCTTGATTTCTTGCCTGAATTACCACCAGTTTCCTTTGCCATCTCCTTGCCTCTGTCTTCTTTTCCTTTTCGTTTTCTCAAACTGTCATCAGTAATCTTTTAAAAATGCAAATCTAGTCATGTAAGTTTTTTTTAAATGCTTCTGTGTTTCTTTTATTCTGTCGCATATGGTTTCATATAAGAGGGTCACCATAATTTGACCTTGGCCTGTCTCTCCAGACCTTTCTCTCACATCCTTGTACAGTATATGGTACCCATTTGTAGTTCTTGAACATGCCGTGAAATTGCTTGCTGGTGTTCTTCTGCGTGCCTGGAATAACCATCCCCTACCCACCTTGCTTGAGTAATTTGTCTCCAAGGCTCAGATCCAGGTGCCACCTTCTCTAAGTAGTCACTTCTGACCTCCCTCCATTCTCAAATTCAGATTGGGACCGCTGTTCCATGAGTACACTTTGCACTTTGTGTGTTTCTCTATCTTAGCAATAAGTCACATTGTGTTGCAATTATTTGCTCATTTGCGTCGTTCATCTGGCCATTAACCATCACCTCCTGTCCACTTCTGTGTGTCCATCTTTTACAGTGATTCTGCTAATCTGCTAAAGTAGAAAAGTTTGACAGTTAATATTGCTGCATTAGGAGTCAGACACATATGAATTTGAGCCTAACTTTTCAATCCTCTGTTTCCTCATCTGTAGAACAGAAACAAAAATAATACCTGTTTCATAGAATAAAGTGCTAGGGCCAATAAGTGCTCAAAAACTACTATTATTATTTCTGATTTTAATTTCATCAGCTGATAAACCTGAATATCGAGCCCACTTCTATGAGTTAAGTGCATGGCCTCTGAGGCATGGATTTGGAGACATCTGTTTTAGTCCTTTTTGTGTTGCTATAACAGAATACCTGAGACTGGGTAATTTATAAAGAAGAGAGGTTTATTTGGTTTACGATTCTGGGACAGCTGCATCTGGCACGGGCCTCAGGCTGCTTCTACTCATGGTGGAAAGTGGCAGGCAGCTGGCGGGTATAAGCAGATCACATGGCGAAAGGAAGCAAGAGAGAGGGAGAAGGCGCCAAGGTCTTTTTAAGCAACAAGCTCTCGTGGGAACTAATAGAGCGAGAACTCACTCATTAATCCCCCCTCCCCCAGGGAGAGCATTAATCCATTCATGAGGGATCCCCCCCATGACTCAGTCACTTTCCAACACTGTCACATTGGAGATCAAATTTCCACCTGAGTTTTGGAGGGGACAACGCATCCAAACTCCATCAACATCCATATTGATGCTTCAACATACTAATTGATTACTTCTAAGTTCTCAGATTTTTAAGACTGCCAGATAAACTGTACCCTTGGATAAATTAGGTTTTACTAGATTCAAGAATTTCTGTCCAGATCCCATGACCATTAAACATCTAATTTCAGGGTTTGGACCCCAAATCTAAACAAAGGAAACAACACTAAGCAAAGCAAAACAAAGCAAAACAAAGCAAAACAAAACAAAACAATACTAAAACTCAAATGTAAATGACTTAAACCCATAAAACAAGAGTTTGGAGAGGAAATTTGAAATCTAAAAACCTGGATCACATTTTCGTAAGTAAACCCAGTGTCAGAATATGCTCTTCTACCTGGGCTTATAACACAGCAGTTCCTCTAATAACCAAAAATAAGGGAACCAGGAGGCTAAAGGAGGCTAAAATTAAGTCAAGTTTAATTAATCCCTGCTAGTTCACCATAAAACTGAGTTGTTCTTCTGGCTTCTTGTTGACCTGCTTTGGCTCTCATTCATTCATTCGTTCATTTGCTCATTCATTCATTCATTTTTCATCCCCCAATTATTAATTGAACATCTACCTTGTGCCAGGCACTATGGTAAGCACAGGCTCATGACTGAGTGTTTGGGTTGTCTTCTACCTCACCCTTCACTGCTTACTAGGCCTCTTTTGTTCCCATGCCTCCCCGAGAATTCAGATTTCTACTGGTTTGATTCACGGAATAATAAACACTTAGATAATCTTCAGTTCTGTGACATAGGGTGCCTTCTTCCTCTTTGTTCATGAGTTATCTTACAAACTCTCAATCTACAGCATACTTATCATTATCTTTTTCTACCTCCCAAATGAATAGTCTCTTAATAGATGCTTTCAGCAATTGGACAAGGTAGAGGCCTTGATAAGATTGCAGCCGTGGGCTCGGTTTTCTACTGCCTTCTTATCTTTGAGCCTTAACCAGCCTTGCAAACCAGCACCAGCTAACCTTTAAATCCATTTCTCTAAGGCAGCATTGTCCAATAGAAATATAATGCAAACCACACATATGTAATTTAAAATTTTCTAGTAGCACATTAAAAAAGTAAAAATAAACAGGTAAAATTAATTTTAATAACAGATTTTATTTAACCTAACATGTAAACTATCATCACTTCAACATGTAATTAGTATAAAAACTACTCATAAATAATTCATTTTTTTTGGTCATACATATTTTTCAAAATCGTGTGTAGTTTACAGTACATCTAGATTTGGAGTGAGCACATTTTAAGAATTCAATAGCCATGTGAGGCTAACGGCCACCATATCGAACAGTACAACTCAGATATTTTCCCATCCATCCACCCATCTATTTATCAAAACGTTTTTTGAACCCTCACTTTATGTCCAACACTCTTCTTATAAGTTATTGTATTACACAGATAAAATACATAGTTTTGTCCTCAAGTAGCTGCATAGTACATGAAAAAATAAACAAGCACTTTACCTCAGAAAGGTGATGCTTATGATGACAATGATGTCATATGTACAAGCTACCAAGGGCACACAGAGGAGGAGCACCTGGGACAAGAATATTTGCTGCAGTAGATGATATTTGAACTTAATCTGAAGAAGGGAGCAGGATAAGAAGAAGAATCCTCTAAGGGGAACAGTGAGAGCTTGGCAAAGCATCACAGCAGATATAAATGTTTGGATAGAACGGAGGCCAGTCGAGGAGTGGAGAGACACAAAGCAAGAGAGATAGATAAGAGACGTATCACAAAGGACTTTGTGTGCCTTTGCAATTTATCTTGAAACTGAAAGGGAACCACTGTCTCTGTGTAGTGAATAAATGTAAAAAGAAAAATATCATACAATATAGTGTGGTGGTTAAGAAGGTGGGCTCTGTAGGCAGACTCCCTGAATTTGAATCTGAGGCTTTATGCTAGTTCTGTGATGTGGGGAAAATTACTTGGCCTCTCTGTGCATATATTTTCTTACATCTAATTGTAAATAATAGTAGTATCTCCATTACAGGATTGTTGTGAGAACTTAATGAGTTGTTACATGAAGCATTCTTAGAATGATTCCCACTGTAGGCCTGATAAATGGTAGATATTGTAATCGATACCCTTAAGTAGTAAAGTACCATAATGATGTCTGCATTTCGTAAATATCACATGGTCAGCTAAAGAGCAAGTGCAATACAGAGGCTACTCAAAAGTTGTAGCAAGATACGATGAAGGTCAAAGCCAGAGCCCAGATAGTAGAAATGACAAGCACTGACAGTATTGAAAAGTGTACAGGAGGTGAGAAGGCTTGATAACTGAGTTGACGAGGGAGGTGAGGTACAAGAGTATCTACTCTGACTCCCAAGTTTCTGCCCTGAGCACCTGGGGAAATGATGGCACATTTTAACCTGGGAAATATAGAAAGAGTGAGTTAACGGTTGGCATGGAGTTGGAGTGGGGAGTAAAGGGTGGAAAGGAGAAAATGGATTGAAAGTAATTGATGTAATTAGACATGTTGAGTTTGGGATGATTAAGGGATATTTTAGGGTGAATGTTTAACAAAAGAGAAGTACATGGG
Organism: Cynocephalus volans; assembly: GCF_027409185.1. NCBI lineage: Eukaryota > Metazoa > Chordata > Mammalia > Dermoptera > Cynocephalidae > Cynocephalus > Cynocephalus volans. The sequence continues at coordinate 93,643,979 of NC_084468.1, read as the reverse complement.
TCTAAAGCTCAGAATAAATATCTAGGTACTGACGTCTCTTTTTCTAAGCAAAAATGTTTAAGGATCTAGTTGGTATTGATAAATAGTGTAAATTTTGAGGACATAATAGCACCCTTTTAGAACAATTAGTTAAGTCCATTTGTGACCTGAGAGATGACAAATTTACTGTATAATTTAAAGTAGTTTTGTATATACACCATAAACATATCAGATTGTTATAAACTATTTTAAAAAGTTTATATAGACCTACACAAAACCACAAATAATCTTAAAATTAATTTTAAAATCATTGGTTTCAGTAATATGAAATACATTTATTCTATTTTACATAAAAATAAAAAGTACAAGTCATAATCTGGCAGTTTCTTCTCGTACATGTAATAATGATGTAGCATGTGCAGGTGCAAGAAATTAGACAGAAGTGGAAGTTATGCCCAAGAAGTATTTTCTCCTTGGTTATTTTTTTCTATAACTAAAGCACATTTCTGCATATAGCAGAGATCCCTCCTTCCTTCAGGCTATCTGCTGTTGAGTATGAAATGTGCTTTTTAGATTCAGACTCAAGTCATTCAGTAAATTCAGGAAATATCTATGTAAACTAATGCCAGAGAAGTGGATCCCTGGACACTGGGGCTCTGTTAGAGCCATTTATAGGGGGAAATCCCCAGACCCAGCTGAAGAGGTTCATTTAGCAGATGTGCACCTGGCAAGCACTGAGACAGGGAGTAAGAGAAAAAGTAGTACATTGAGACAAAGGACAGATGCAGGGTGAGTTTGAGAGCTAGAGAAACCAATGGATAAAGATGCTGAATGGGAGGATTTGCAGTAAACGGGAGGAATGAAAAGATGAAGCAAGAGGTTATGATAGATTTTGTTATTGTTACCCCAATTTGCTGCCCCTTTCTGTGTGAGGATTATACTTCTCTGCTTAGTGGACATCAGGCTTGGCCTCGTGACTTATTTTAACCTAAGAAAAGTGAGCAGAACTGATATATGCTACTCTGAAGCAGAAGCTTCAGGAACCATTGCATACTTTGCAGTCTTTATTCTCCTTCTGCCAGGTGATCAGCCTACTCCAGACAAGTGTTGACAAGCCAAGCACATGAAACGTGAGTGAGAAATTAATCTCTGTTGCTGAAAGCCATAAAGATTTTGGGGTCATTTGTTACTGTAGCATAACCTAATAAAAGCTGATTAATAAAGGTCAAAAATGAGCAATGAGACTATGAGCAGGTCAAGGGCTGGTTAGAGATTAAGCTCTAGAACAGGAGTTCTCATCTTTGGAGTTCTCCGAATGTTATCCCAGCCAGAATATTTGTGGATCTGTGTGTGTAGGGTCCTAGCAGTGCGGTATCATGGTTATAAAAACAAGGACCAGGCATCAAACAGTGGCCCCTTTACTCACTGGACAGATTATTTAATCTCTCCCTGCCTTCTTACCTCACCTTCCTCTGTAATGGGGATAACAAAACCTACCTTGTAGAGCTGTCTTGAGGATTGAGCAAAATAATAGGTGTTTTGCAGAATATGCAGTACCATAGGAAGCACTGAGTAAATAATAGCTATAGTTATTATTTTGGTTCACACAATCGAATATGCTTAAAATTGAGAATTACTTGAAAGGTTATTGCACATGACAACCTATTCAATGAAGGAATATGTTTTATGAAATTACTCTAACAGATATTTGCTCAGCTTTTGCTTAAGCACTTACTATAGTGGTTGCTTAGCTAGTTCCAATGATGCCTCTCAAAAAATAGAAATAGACTCATGGTTTTTCAGATTAAATGCGGGGCTTATTCTACATAATGACACTGACCTTGACTTTCATATATTAAAGCAGGGCATTGTTAATTTAACTACTGTGGGACAAGAGTAACTGGTAAGGAAAGGGAATTAGCCTCTGCCAGACCTATTGTGAGGGACGGAAAAAGATTTTAGAATAGGAAAACATGAATTTCAGCAAACATGTGTGATAGGCAAAATAATACCTACATCAAATCCCTGTAATTTATGAATATGTTAGGTTAAATGGCAAAGGAAATTAGAGATGCAGACGGAATTAAGTTTGTTAATCAGCTGACTTTGAGATGAGATTCACCTAGATTATCCAGGTTGGCACTGTTAATCAGAAAGCTCTTTATAAGTGGGAGAGGAAGGCAGAAGAGGAAAAACAAGAAAGATGATTGCATGAAAAGACTTGGCTTGGCATATTGGTTTGAAGATGGAAGAATGAGACACAGAGTCAAGGAACATGGGCAGTCTCTAGAGGCTAGAAAAGGCAAGGAAATGAATTCTTCCTCAGAGTCTTCAGAGAAAACAGCCCTGCTGACACCTTGATTTTAGCCCACTGAGACTTTTAACAAATGGAGCTGAAAAATTAGATATCCGTATGAAAAAAAAATGAATTTATACCCTTAATTAACTTAGTTGAAAAAGAGTCATAGACCTTAATGTAAAATCTAAAACTATAAAGCTTCCAGAAGAAAACACAGGACGAAATCTTTGTGACCTTGAGTTAGGCAATGATTTCTTAGACACAACACTAAAAGCACAATCCATGAAAAATTAGACTTAATTTAGACTTCATCAAAATTTAAAACTTCTGCTCCTTTGAAAAGAATTTTTTGAGAGCATAAAAAGACAATTCACATTCTGTGAGAAATATTTGTGAACTTTATATTCAATGAAGTCCTGGTATCCAGAATGCATAAAGAACTCTCAAAATTAAAAAAAAACAAAACAAAACAATAAAATCTGTGTAAAATATTCAGACAGACACGTTACCAAAGAAAATGCACTGATGATAAATAAGTACATGAAAAGATGCTCATAGAGAAATGCAAATTAAAAGCTCAGTGCAATAGAGGGTCTTCAAAAAGTTCAGGAAAGATTAGTGTTATTTTTTAATTCTATGAACTTTTGAAGTACCCTCATACTACTACTACACACACATTAGAATGGCTAAAACTAAATGACTGACCATACCAAATGCTGGTAAAGATGTGGAAGAACTGGAACAGCTGTCAGAAATTTAAGCAGTAAAACCACTTTACAAAGCAACTGGGCAGTTTCCTAAGAAGCTAAACCTACAGTTACCACATGATCTATTTATTCTATTCCTAGATATTTACTTGAGAGAAAGGAAAACAAGTCAGTACAAAAGCTTGTATGTGAATATTCATAGCAGCTTTATCTGTAATGGACAATAACTGGGAAAAAACAAATGTCCAGTGACAGGTGATTGAGTAAACAAATTGTGTTTTGTCCATACAATGGAATACTTCCTAGCAACAAAAAGGAGGGAACTGTTGGCACATACACAACATGAGTGAATCTCCAAATAATTACACTGAGTGAAATAAACCAGACAAAAAAGAGTACATACTATATGGCCCAATTTATAAAAAACTTTAGAAAATGAAAAATAATCTATAATGACAGAAAACAGATCCATGGTTGCCTGGGAATGGGGACAGTGTTAGGGTGCAAAGAGTGGAGAAGAAGACGGAAGGATTGTTGTTTAAGCTCTCAGTTGTGTTTCTTATTTAGTTGAATGACTCCTTCAGTTGCATGAGTTCTGCCACATTCTTTATTATGGTCTTAATCTCTTTGTAAATTTTCTCCTCATATTATTGATACTTTTTCTCATTTTATTGTGTCATCTAACTGAGTCTTCTTATATATTGTTGAGTTTCCTTAAGATTGTTGCTTAGAATTTCTATTCAGTAATTTCAAGGGGTTTTCTGCTGTATGGGGTCTCATATTTGAGAGTTATTTTATTCATTGGTAGACTCATATTTTCTGTACCCCCCCCCTTATTTCTAGTATCTCTATGTTGATGTCTGGTCATCTGGTAGAGAAGTTGCTTCTTCTATTACTCTAGAGTGCTTTGAGGAGATAGACTCCTGTAGCCTGTGGATGTGTTTTATATTTACTGTTGAGTAGGGTGTTTTAGTACTGGTCCTGGGTAGATGCAGTTTTGTAGTCTCTGTGTGGGTACTTCAGCCATATTCAATGTTGCATTTGTGTGTGAATGTTTCTATGGCCTAGGCACTGGGGCACTTAGTAATTTCTTGCTGAGGTTATTGACACTGTGTTGGTCATTGAGGATGTGGGTAAGAGCTTGAGTTCTTGGGAGAAGTGCCTGTGTGCCCTGTCACTCTTTGGTTAGAGTGGGTGTCCCTGGTTGGGCCTCTTGGCACCCCAGCTAGCATCCTGTGACATTGATAGGTGCACTGGGAATTTTCTTTTACTCTGGCTATCCTGGGTTTCTCCACTCTCCAGGGATTCTGCATGAATCTCTCCCTGGATCAAAGCAGCCATATGGGCTTCTCATGTAGCTTCTACTCCCAGGTACACTACCACAGGTAGCAGCATAATTCCCCCTGTGGATTGGGCCACGGGGTCATGGGTTTGTGCTTGCTTACCTCCTTTGCTGGACTCTGCTGGTGACCCTCCTTGTGTCAATGCATTCAAAATGGTTAGCAGTCTGCCTGCACAGTGGCAGTGGTTACTACTGCTGCTGCTTTAGTATCAGGCCACCCTTGTGACAGTGGTGGTTGTGGGAGTGGTGGCTCCAGTGGTTGTGAGCTGCTCATGTGCCAGTGGTGGCTGCCTGCTTGCACAGTGGTGATGGCAACTGCAGCAGTGGTGGTTGCAGCTGCTGCCTGCTCGGCTGCAATGTCTGCAGCAGCTTCCTGTGCAGTTACAGTGTCTACGGTGGTATCAGGTTTACCTTGTGACGGTGGCAGTGGCATCAGTGCCTGCACTTGCTTTCCTTGCATCTGTACTGTCCTTGATGGCAGTGGGGTTACTTCAAGGCAGCTGCAGCACCACTGGTGGCTGTAACTGTCTCCCTCATGTCTGTGGTGTCTGCAGTGGCAGCAGAGTTGCTTTGTGATGGTGGCAATGGCTCCAACAGCTGCAGCTGCCTCCCTCAAATCTGTGGTGTCCTTGGTGACAGTGAGGTTAGCTCAAGGCAGCAGCATCAGTGGCAGTTGCAGCTGACTCCCTCCTGTCTGCATTGTCCATGGTTGTAGCGATGGGCCATCCACACACTGCTGCTCTGTGGGGAGCTGCTCTGTGATGGGTGACAGTTCTGGAACCAGACAATGGCTCTGGCAACTGTGGTGTCAGTGGCAGTGGGCCTGTCTTGATCTTATTCAGTGGGAGGAACATGGCCTGGGCACCTCTAGTCTGTCGTCTTCCTGGAAGCCTCCTAAAGATCCTTGTAATGTCACAATTTTTCTTACCTTGTTTCTATGTCTCAATGAGTTAGGCTAAGAATATAGAAAAGTAAAAAATTGATCAATGTTAAGAATTGTATATTTGATGCAATTTTATTTCTGTATTTTTCTTATGTTGCAGTTGAAGATTTCCTATTTCCTCTCAGAGAGGGAGGGTAGAGTGAGCCCTAGGGAAGACAGGCAGGTTGCAAAGAGGATCCTGATTTGTGCTTTACTCTATTTGATTACGTAACCTGTCTGGTCCATAAGCTCCCTTCAATAAAATAGGCAAGCTGTATTTTATCTGTCTTTCCAAAACCATGTTGTTTCCAGAAGCCAGTTGTTTCTGGCTATTGTGGATAGTGTTACAATGAACATGGGAGTTCAGGTCTCTTCAATATATTGATTTCATTTCCTTTGGGTATATATCCAGTAGTGGGATGAATGGGTCATATGGTAGTTCTACTTTTAATTGTCCAAGAAACCTCCATACTGTATACTGGTACACAGTGGCTGTATCAATGTACATTCATACCAACAATGTGGGGGAGTTCCCTTTTCTCTGCCTCCTCACCAGCTGTTGTTATTTTTCTGTCATGTTGATAATAGTCATTGTAAGTGGAGTGAGGTGGTATCTCATCGTGGTTTTAATTTGCATTTCCCTGATGATTAGTGATATTGAGCATTTTTTTCACATGCCTGTTGGTCATTTGTATGTCTTCTCTTGAGAAATTTCTGTTTAGATTCTTTGGCCAATTTTTAATTGGGTTATTAGTTTTTTGCTGTTGAATTGTTTGAGTTACCCATATATTCTGGATATTAGTCCCTTATCTGATGTGTACTTTGCAAACACTTTCTTTTTTTCTTTTTTTTTTTTTTAGAGATCTCAGTTGGCTTTATTGTAATTCTAGAATTGGGCAACACTTCATTCCATGAAGGAGATGTGTTCCAATAAGCTGAGCAGAGGAGGTTGGTTTTATAGTGCAAAAAAATCCCCCCAAAGAGCAGAAGCAAAGAACAAAAAGCAGATTGGTCATTTCAATGTTACTTTCCTTGTGTAAGGGCAGGAAGACAGAACAATAGACAAGCAGAAAAAGAACTGACTAATTAACATTATGTTACTTCAGACCATCTCTTTTGTATAAGAATTAAAGCAGAGGGAACTTTATTATTATGCCAACTGAAGATTTAAACCTGCCTGTCCAGAAATTGGCTGTTATCTTTCTCTCCTGATTTCTGGGAAAGTCAGATAACTACTTAGTTTTATTTTGGTGACTGGTAATTTAGCAAGAGTGATTCCATTTTTATTTTTATTCTGTCCATTGGGGTCTAGTGTAGGAGTTTAGTCCAAAGCAACGGCCTCTTATAATTTTATTTAACATGATGAAGATTTAACCTTCACCAGCAATGGAATAATTTTTTTTTTTTTTTTGCCATAAAAAAGTCTTAATACATTCAAGAAGACTAAAATCACAAATGTGTGGAAATTAAACAACATTCTCCTAAATAAACAAAGTGTAAAAAGAAAAATCATAGGGAAATTAGAGATTACTTTGACATAAGAACAGTTGACCTCTTCTTTTTCTGGTCTCCACTGGTGACTCTCCTGTGTCAGTGCAGTTGAGCATCTGACAGGGCACCTGCATAGTGGTTGTGCCTACTGCTGTGGCACTGAGCCACTTTTGTGGCAGCCGTGTCTATGGCAGCTGTGGCTATGGCTGTGGTGGGCCACCCATGTGGAAGTGGTGTTTTCAGTGTGCTCCTTGCCTGGTTGTGGGTTGGGGAGGGGCCCTCAGCTCCTGCCTCAGGTCCTGGATGCACTCTATTGCTTGCCTGCCTCCACTTTCTCCTATTCTGTAGGTCATCTCTTCACTTGGTTGGTTGTGTTCTTAGCTGTGCAGATGCTTTTTACTTTGATGTAGTTCCATTTGTGTATTTTTGCCTGAGTTGGCCCTGCCTTTGCAGTCTGGTCCAAAAAGCACTGCCTAGACCCACTTCTATAAATGTCCATTAGGTCTAATTGGTTAGAGTGGAGATTGACTCTGAGGTTTTTGGTTAATTTTCTCTCTGGATGATCTGTCCTTTGCGGAAAGAAAGGTATTAAAGTCTCCAACTCTTATTGTGTTGGAATCTATTTTTCTCATCAGGTCTCCGTATGTATTTGCTTTATATATCTGGGTGCTCTGAAATTGAGTGCATATATATGTAGAATTGTTATATCCTCTTTTTGAATTGATCCCTTTATCATTTTATAATGATCTTCCTTGTCTTTTTTTTAACTTTCATTGGCTTGAAGTCTATTTTATCTGATATAAGTATAGCTACTCCTACTGTTTTTTGATTCACATTTGCATGATATCTTTTTCCATTTTTTCACTTTCAGTCAATGTGTGTCCTTACAGGTGAAGAGAGGTTCTTGTAAGTGGCACATTGTTGGTGCTTGTTTTCTAATCCATTTAGCCACTCTTTGTCTTTTAAATGGGAAATGTAATGCATTTACATTTAGAGTTGTTATTGATATGTAGATTTATTACTACTGTTTCGTTACTTTTTTTTCTGGTTGTTTTGTAGATCCTTTTCCTCTTTGTTTCTGGTTTTACTGTCTTCTTTTGTGATTAAGAGGTTTTCTCTAGTAGTATATTTTGACTTCTCACAATTTTTACTGTGTCTATTACAGGTTTTTGTGTTATGGTTACCATGAGGCTTACAAAAAATGTACTTATACTTATAACAGATTATTTTAAACTGGTAACAATTTAACTTTGATTGGTAAGGAAAAGGAAAAAAATCAAAGCCAACTCTATGCTTTGCTATCATCATCCCCCTCCCAACTTTTTGACATCTTGTGGTTTCAAATTGCATCTTCTAATATTGCCTATCTCTTATATGGTTTTTTAATTTTTTATTATCTTGTTGGATTTGTTCTTCAGTCTTCATAGTAGGATATAAGTAGTTTTATTCACCACCCTTACAACATTGGAATATTTCGAGAATGTCTGTGTACTTAATTTACCAGTGAGTTTTGTACCTTCAAATGTTTTCTTGTTATATTTTAGTGCCATCTTTTATCTTGAAGAGCTTGCTTTGGCTTTTCTTGTAATGCAGATCTAGTGTTGATAAATTCACTTAGCTTTTGTTTTTCGGGAATGACTTTACTCCATCCTTGCATTTGAAGGTTAGTTTTGCTTGATACAGAATTCTTGGTTGACAGTCTTTTTCCTTCCTAACATCAAATATGTCATCCCACTCTCTCCTGGCCTGTAGAGTTTCTACTGAGAAATCCACTGAGAGCCTTACTGGGTTTTTGTTAAATATCACGTGCCTTTTCTCTTGTTTCTTTCAGTATTCTTTCTCTATCTTTGGTTTTTGATAATTTCATTATGATGTGTATTGGGTGTTCCTCTTTGGATTGAATTTGACTGGTGACCTCTGAGATTCCTGTATCTAGCTGATGCCATCTTTTTTCATATTTGGGAAATTTTCAGCCATTATTTCTTTAAGTAGACTTTCTAGGTCTCTTTATTTTTCATCTGCCTAGAGTACACCAATTTTGCAGAGGTTATTTTGCTTGAAGAAGTCCCATAATTGCTGTAATTCTGTTTCATTATTTCTGATTCTTTTTTTCTTTTTACTCCTATGGTTGGATAATTTTGTATGATCTGTCTTTGAGCTCACTGATTCTTGCATCTGTTTGATCAAGTCTGCTGTTGGAGCTTTCTATTGAGCTTTTCAGTTCAGTTAACACAATCTTTATTTCTAGAATTTCTATTTTTTAAAAATTTATTCTATTTCTTTGTCAAATTTCTTGTTTTTCTCTTGAATTGTTTTCCAAATGCTATTTAATTTTCTATTTGTATTTTCTTGTGATTCCCTGAACATCTTTAAGAGGACTATTCTGGACTCTCTGTCAGGCATTTCATAAATCAGCTGTTCTTCTGGGTTGATTGCTGGTGCTTTGTTGGTTTCCTTTGGTGTCATATTTTTCTGTTCTTGCTTGATCTTTGTGACTTTACACTGATGCCTGCACATTTGAGGAGATGGCTAACTTCCAGGTTTCATAGGTATTCTTTGGTGGAGTTAGACTTTTACTGCCCAGTGTTAGAATTTGTCTCTGGTCTGTGGTTTTTCTCCATTCTGTGTTGGATTAATAGCAACCACCACCCCTTACGCACTGCCCTGGAACCAATTTGTTGTCTCGTGATTAATTTTTGGGTTGAGGGAAACTTCCTGTGGGGCCGGAACTTGAGCTCTGTGCCTGAGCTAAATTGTTGCCTTACAGGTATTTCTCAGACTGGGGAAGAGTTTTTGTGTAGACCAGATTTTAATTCTCTGGCTTTTAGTCACTTCTGGGTTATGTGGGGTTACCACAGATGCAACTGGGTTGTATGGAAATTCCAGCCCTTGGCTGAGTAACACAAACTGTGCCCCTGATAGTCCTAGTTCTATTGCACTGACCAATCTCCACTGTTCAGCATCCAATCCAATTGGAAGGCAGATCAGCTGTCTACTCGGCTCCCTGATATACCTTTGGTGAATCAGCCCCCACCCCCCCACGGCACTGCAAATGTTTCTTCTGGGGTGGTCCCTGCATGAGTCTACCTCAAAGACTCACTGACTTCTGGGTGAATCTTCTCTCTCTTAGGCTACAGCCACTTTCCCCTACATAAGTTCCAGGGAAACTTGAGAGCACTTTTGCTGGCCTGGGAAATGGGATGGTGCACTCCAAAGAGTTTTTTTTTTTTGGCAGAGGTCGTAGCACTCGTTTCCCCTGCGTATTCCAAGCATCTTCATGCAAAAGGCACTGCTATGCCTTTGCTGTCTCCAGGTGGCTGCTCCATGTAGTGTGCCATGTTGGTCTGCGGAATGGCTGGGCTGGGTCTGATGCTTCTACCTGCTTATCTTGGCTTTCTATGCCTTCACAGACTAAGTGGGTCTCTCTGCCACTTTCCTCAAGTTCCAGTAATTACAGGATGGAAGTTTTTGTGTTTTAATAGTTGTAAGTTGATTTATTGTGGGGTGGGGGGAAGCGATGCTAGGATCATGTATTCTGCTGTCTTGGTAACATCACTCTCCACTCCTGGAAAATGTTAAAGGATTCAAGTAGGGCACCACCTTGACATGCAAAAGAGCAAGTTATTATTTTTTTTTTATAAGCATTCATTTCTTGGTACACCTTCATCTACATCATTCCAAGTCTAGAACAATCTTATTAAATATGCTTTCTATCTTTCCCTCTTCTATTGCTATCCCATGCCATGTGTTTTTCCTCCAAAAGTTTTATAACAAAACAAACAGCATGATTTGGGGACAAGATAAGTTGATTTCTGATAAAAATAAACAGATATTAACAGAAGGGAGATATGAAAGATGTCAATGGGGACTATGAGAACAGGAGAGGGGAAGTACTTTGTCTGAGATCACCCAGCTGTCAAATGTTTGAACTTGGATTTTTAACTTAGATTTACCTGAATTATAAGCTCACACACTGTTTTAGTAGCATTGGGCTACAAGTATTAAAAAACCCACCTAACAGCAGCTGAAGCAAATAGGTGATCTGTCTTCTCACATAGGAAGAAATCTGGAGGAAAATAGCCCTGTGCTTATGCAGTGGCTTAGCAATGTCAGCAAAAACTTGGGCATCTTTCATCTTTCTGCTCTGCAATCTTTAGTGTTTTGGCTTCTCAACTCCATGACATTGGTGCCTTCCACAGATTAGGGCACCACATTTGCTTTCAAAGCAAGAAGGAGGGAAACCACAAGCATCATTCACTAAAATTTCACTGCACCCACAAGAGGGTGGCCACAGTGCAGGGCTCAGGCCAGCTCGGGGCAGGAGCCTGATCTGGACAGAGGCCTCTTCCACTATGTAGCCTGTCACCTGAGGATCCCAGTGAATGGATAAATGACAAGTCAAATCAGTTGTGCCACATTTTGTCTCTTTAATGCTGAGCAGGAAGTCATGTTGTCTAGTATTTCCAAGGACAATCCATTTCAATATCACTCTAGAAGATGGTCTATAAGCATTTGGTAAATACAATCTTTGGACAAATTTTTCTCAGTAATAATTATGTTCACAATCTTGAATAAAAGACATAATTGAAGGGGATGGCTATTTTGACTGTCATAATTCTAGTTAATTAAAGTATCATCTTGTTATTTTAGATTTATCACTGCTGTAAATAATCTTATCGCTAATGAGAAATTCCTTTTAGGTATAAATTTCATTTGGAGATGAATATAAATGAACATGATGAAAGGTGAGGTTAGTATAGCATTTTGCTGCAGGAGTATTCGTTTAGCAAACCTCAAGTTCAAAATATTGGTAATAACTGGAATATCTTTTCTGAAAGCATTTTAGCATTAATTCTATCACTAATGAAATAAAGAAATTCCAAAAATCTCAATCATTTACTTATACTAATTAGCCCCATGTTTATGTGCAAATATGGGTAAGAAGTATGTTAATTCACTTTTTTTTAAGTGTCCAGAGTTAGTTCATATATTAGGATGCCTTTCAGAAACACCTTTTCGACCTCTAGCATTGGATCCATGTGGGAAACTATTATTGTTAATATTGCTATTACCATTTATACTTTCATTTCTCATTTTTTGTCTGTTTTGTTTACTGTTGTGCTTTTAGTATTTGAAATAGTGCTTTGCACCGAGTGGTCAATGAATACTTATTGAATAAACAAATAAATAAATGGCTCTCGTGAATAGGAGATTAAACAAGAGCTGAAAATCTGGGATGAGTAGAGGGTAGTTTCAACCATGGACACAGAGTTAGCAAAAGGGTTGGGGAGGACCCAGATCTTTAGGAGGAAGGGCAACTTTGTAGACTCACGAAAAGGGAACCAGGGAAAATTTGAAGTAGAGGGATAATTAGGGGTGAGTCCATGGCTAGGTTATAGGAAGAAAGAGGACTGAGGTGAATTTTAATATGAAGGGAAGGAAAATAGGTATGAGGGAAAGAAATAATTAGAATCTGCTTCCAGATCTTGCCCCTAGCTGTATGGAACAAAGTTTTGCTACCATCAGTTGACATACTGAAGTGGTGACCAGTTTTAAAAGTAGTAGATTTGGGGCCGAGCCCGTGGCGCACTCAGGAGAGTGCGGCGCTGGGAGCGCGGCGACGCTCCCACCGCGGGTTCAGAATGGCCGGTGCACTCGCTGGCTGAGTGCCGGTCACGAAAAAGACAAAAAAAAAAAAAAACGTAGTAGATTTGGAAGAGTTCTATTCTGAAAGTTGGGATCCTTCTATCTTTGGGCTCACTGGTGGTGTCATCACTGCTAGAGAAGCCTTATAAAAATCGTTAGTGTCAAAATTTCTTAAAACAGCCATATTTCTAATAAATTCTTAACTTGCCTTGCTTCCTGAGAACAAAATGACTTTTTATTCTGTTGGGGTATCTGATTAAATTCTAAGCCCTTGAGCAAAAACATATAAACAGGTTTCCCTTCTCTGTTAATTGTAGAGGCTTCTCCTTTTGTGAACCCCTGGGACAGGAAGTATTTCTATGTGTGTTTCTTCCAAATTATTCAGGTTAGATTTATCTTCTAAATAAGCAATGCCCTATGTCAAAGAGAAAGCTGGAGGAGGGAGCAAAAAAGAAGCAGCTCTGGTCTGCAGAATGTCTCCAGAACATTTCAGCAGGGAGAGGATCCCATTTCAGTATGTCCGAATTTGTCTTTTCTCCAAAAGTTAAACTTTTTTCATGAATATTGAAAACAGAAGAGTTTTATTCCTTCCCATTCTGTAGCTAAATAATTAAGCCTTTATTGAGACACACAGTCAAAATAGGTTTCCTGGTTACGGATGCCAAGCAATCATGACAAAGTTATTACAATCATCGCTGTCAGCAAACATTTATTCCTTATGAATTGTATTTAAAAAAAACTTCTTTGGGGGAAATTGACATATGTCTGTGCATGTGCAGTAAGGCAAATACAAAATAAGGGATTCCCCCCCCCATTTTGCTGCCTTATTGCCATTTTTTGAATCAACTGAGTGTTTACAACACTTCTTAAAGATGGTTAGATGGTAAATGAGAGAGACAGAGAGACAGAGAGAGAATGAGAAACTATTACAACAAATCCGTTGCCTTCAGTTTAGAAAGAGACCTAACAGTACTAGTTTTGCATCAGATTCCATTTACATAGTTTTATAATAGGGACAATCCTATTTTGTACAAATAAATGTTTTGTTTTCTATCATTTACTAATGTATTTGATTTTCTCATTTCTTAAGGCTGAGAATTTGTGGTTTTAGAATTCATGGTTTTTACTCTCACTTAGAATTTCCATTCCTCAACTGCATGCTTTACAAAAGCAGGGATAATAATTATTATTAATTTTTGTTTTATTATATTTTTAAATTTATATTTCAATGGTAATACTTGAATTGACACTAAATTTTAAATGCAGTCATTTCTCAGTATTTGTGGAGCATTGGTTCTAGGACCCCCACATATGCCAAAATCCTCATGCAGCAACTCAAGTGTTGAAGTTGTCTCTGTGGAACCCACGTATATGAAACGTTGGCCCTCCGTGTATGTGGTATCCTCATTCCATGAATACTGTATTTCTGATCTATGGTTAGTTGTGAAAAACCTGCAAGTGGACCCACACAGTTCAAACCTGTTGTTCAAGGGTCAACTGTGTACCAAAGACAATGTGGTGAAAAATACTTCTACTTCCAACATTAATGCTAAAGTCACTTTTTCCCTCCAGAAACAGACACTATAATCAGTCCTTTTATATCCATCCAACTATTCTGTATATAAAAAATACACATATTCCTTTGAAAAAAACAAATAAAAACCTGTTTTGCTTCATCTCTTCATTTCTCTCTCTTCACCTCATTTTTTTTTTTTTTTTGCTTCTATAGTTCTTTTTTTTTTTTTTTTAATTTTATTTTGTCGATATACATTGTGGCTGATTATTGCTCCCCATCACCAAAACCTCCCTCCCTTCTCCCTCCCCCCACCCCCCAACAATGTCCTTTCTGTTTGCTTGTCGTATCAACTTCGAGTAATTGTGGTTGTTATATCTTCTCCCCCCCCCCCGGTTTTCTGTGTGTGTGTGTGTGTGTGTGTGTGTGTGTGTGTGTGTGTGTATTTATTTATTAATTTTTAGCTCCCACCAATAAGTGAGAACATGTGGTATTTCTCTTTCTGTGCCTGACTTGTTTCACTTAATATAATTCTCTCGAGGTCCATCCATGTTGTTGCAAATGGCAGTATTTCATTCGTTTTTATAGCTGAGTAGTATTCCATTGTGTAGATGTACCACATTTTCCGTATCCACTCATCTGATGATGGACATTTGGGCTGTTTCCAGCTCTTGGCTATTGTAAAGAGTGCTGTGATGAACATTGGGGAACAGGTATACCTTCGACTTGATGATTTCCATTCCTCTGGGTATATTCCCAACAGTGGGATGGCTGGGTCGTATGGTAGATCTATCTGCAATTGTTTGAGGAACCTCCATACCATTTTCCATAGAGGCTGCGCCATTTTGCAGTCCCACCAACAGTGTATGAGAGTTCCTTTTTTTCCGCAACCTCGCCAGAATTTATTGTTCAGAGTCTTTTGGATTTTAGCCATCCTAACTGGGGTTAGATGGTATCTCAATGTGGTTTTGATTTGCATTTCCCGGATGCTGAGTGATGTTGAGCATTTTTTCATATGTCTGTTGGCCATTTGTATATCTTCCTTAGAGAAATGCCTACTTAGCTCTTTTGCCCATTTTTTAATTGGGTTGCTTGTTTTCTTCTTGTAAAGTTGTTTGAGTTCCTTATATATTCTGGATATTAATCCTTTGTCAGATGTATATTTTGCAAATATTTTCTCCCACTCTGTTGGTTGTCTTTTAACTCTGTTAATTGTTTCTTTTGCTGTGCAGAAGCTTTTTAGTTTGATATAATCCCATTTGTTTATTTTTCCTTTGGTTGCCCGTGCTTTTGGGGTCGTATTCATGAAGTCTGTGCCCAGTCCTATTTCCTGAAGTGTTTCTCCTATGTTTTCTTTAAGAAGTTTTATTGTCTCAGGGTGTATATTGAAATCCTTAATCCATTTTGAGTTGATTTTAGTATACAGTGAGAGGTATGGATCTAGTTTCATTCTCCTGCATATCGATATCCAGTTATCCCAGCACCATTTGCTGAAGAGGCAGTCCCTTCCCCAGTGAATAGGCTTGGTGCCTTTGTTGAAGATCAGATGGAAGTAAGTGTGTGGGTTGATTTCTGGATTCTCTATTCTATTCCATTGGTCAGTGTGTCTGTTTTTATGCCAGTACCATACTGTTTTGGTTATTATAGCTTTGTAGTATAGCTTAAAGTCAGGTAGTGTTATGCCTCCAGCTTTATTTTTTTTTTGCTCAGCATTGCTTTGGCTATGCGTGGTCTTTTATTGTTCCATATAAATGTCTGGATAGTTTTTTCCATTTCTGAGAAAAATGTCTTTGGAGTTTTGATGGGGGTTGCATTGAATTTGTATATCACTTTGGGTAGTATGGACATTTTCACTATGTTGATTCTTCCAATCCAAGAGCATGGGATATCTTTCCATCTTCTTGTATCCTCTCTAATTTCTCTCAGCAGTGGTTTGTAGTTCTCATTATAGAGATTTTTCACCTCCTTGGTTAACTCAATTCCTAAGTATTTTATTTTTTTGGTGGCTATTGTAAATGGGCAGGCTTTCTTGATTTCTCTTTCTGCATGTTCACTATTGGAGAAAAGAAATGCTACTGATTTTTGTGTGTTGATTTTGTATCCTGCTACTGTGCTGAAATCATTTATCAATTCCAAGAGTTTTTTTGTAGAGGTTTTAGGCTGTTCGATATATAGGATCATGTCATCTGCAAACAGGGACAGTTTGACTTCATCTTTTCCAATCTGGATGCCCTTTATTTCCTTCTCTTCTCTGATTGCTCTGGCTAGTACTTCCATCACTATGTTGAATAGGAGTGGTGAGAGTGGGCATCCTTGTCTAGTTCCTGTTCTTAAAGGAAAAGCTTTCAGCTTTTCCCCATTCAGGATGATATTGGCAGTGGGTTTGGCATATATGGCTTTAATTATGTTGAGATACTTTCCTTCTATACCTAACTTATAGAGGGTCTTTGTCATGAATGAGTGCTGAACTTTATCAAATGCTTTTTCAGCATCTATAGAGATGATTGTATGGTCTTTGTGTTTGAGTTTATTAATATGGTGTATTACATTTATTGATTTGCGTATGTTGAACCAACCTTGCATCCCTGGGATGAATCCCACTTGATCGTGATGAATAATTTTTCGTATGTGTTGCTGTATTCTGTTTGCTAGTTTTTTAGTGAGGATTTTTGCTCTCTTCACCTCATTTTGAGTGTCATTTCCTATCGGTACCTACAGAACAACTAAATTTGTTATTTTGAAAAGTTGCTTTGCTGCCTTTGTCAAAGATCAGATGGTTGCAGGGGTATGGATTGATTTCTGGGTTCTCTGTTCTATTCTATTGATCCGTGTCTCTATTTTATGCCAGTACCATGCTGTTTTGCTTATTAGAGCTTTGTAATATAGTTTAAAGTCAGGTAGTGTTATGCCTCCAGCTTTATTTATTTATTTATTTATTGCTCAGGATTGCTTTGGCTATGTGTGATCTTTTGTTTTTCCATACAAATGTCTGGATAGCTTTTTCCATCAACAGAGAAAAATTTCATTGGAATTCTGATGGGGATTGCATTGAATCTGTAGATCACTTTGGGTAATATGGACATTTTCACAATATTAATTCTTCCAATCCAAGAGCAAAGGATATCTTTCCATCTTCTTGTGTCCTCCTTAATTTCTTTCTGCAGTGGTTTGTAGTTCTCTTCAAAGAGATTTTTCACATCCTTGGTCAGCTTTATACCTAAGTATTTTATAGTTTTGGTGGTTTTTGTAAATGGGCTAGCTTTCTTGATTTCTTTTTCTGCATGTTCACTGTTGGAGGGGTGGGGGTGGGGAAAGAAGACAGAATAACCACAAAAATTCCTTGAACTATTTAAGTCAAGTGAAGAGATATGATGTGGGGGGAGGAGGAAAAGGGGTGGAGAGAAACAGGTAAAAGGGCATGAAAATCAACTACAATGTATATTGAGAAGTAAAATTAAAAAATTTAAAAAGTTGCATTGCATTTCAGTTTTTGGCAGTAATAGATTTGTTCAAATAGTGCCCAATTTATTGGGCAAACAAGTTACAAACATGCATATTCTTGTATGTGTGTTATTTCATACCTGTGTGAGTTTGTCTGTAAGATAAATTCCTAGAAGTAAAGCTGCTAGGTTATAATATGAGCTTTAAAAATTTTAATAGCTGTTTCCAAATTGCTCTCCATAAAGTTTGTACAGTTTTGAAAATGATATTGTATTTTATAATTCCAAGGTAAAAAAGTCTTGACTCTGAATCAAGAGTCAGAAAAACCTGTGTTTAAGTTTGACGCTCTTTGTTCACATCCAATTTCATTTTAGAAATACTCCCCAAGCTTCGCTTTTGCTTTTTCACCTATTGATGATGCTAAACAGTATTCCGTCTTTGACAATGAAGTTCTGGCTCACGATGCAAACTTCCAGGCTTTAAATTCTTTTCCCACTACTTACGAGGTGTGTGACCTCCCCAGTCTGTACACTAAGGACAATAGTTCTCCTATCAATGATTTGTGGTGAGGTCTTAATGGAACATTGAGCACTCAATAAATATTAGCTATTATTACTATGACAAAAAATTGAGATGTTTTTCCTACTCTTTAAGTGCTTACAGTAGAGAGAGATAATAAATAAATGCAACAAATAAGGTAATGAATATTAAACTCTTTTAAATTGAAGATAATATGTGAATATAAGGTATTAATGTATTTTTAATAATGCTTTTTGAAATAATAAATAAATGAATGGATGGCTAAATCACATGTTTAATACATCAGAAGGTAACAGAAACTTACCAATAAACTGTGCGATTCTTCAAACTGTCTTTTTCTGTTGTTGTTGTTTGCTCATTTAACTAGCCTAAGTTTCTAAAGCTAATTCTTCAAAATAGATAGAAGCTATAATTAATTTGGTTGCAATATGCTAAATAGATTTTAAAACTTTCTGTTCTATCTGTTATTCTATTTACCTACCTCCCTACCTACCTACCTATCTAACCTACAGACAGGGGCAGGGATATGTTACGTTATGTTGCTAAGAAGCAACCATTAGATGGGTCATAATACTGATCCAATCAAATCCTCATTTTACAGATGAGGACAGAAATGTTATATAATTAATTAAAAGATAATGCCCTTAAAGCACTTTTTCTTTCAGCTGTATCAATGTCCACCAGTTAATCATTACTTCATCTACTTAAGACTCTGATGAGTACAGGCATTTTATTAACCTTCTCAGAACCACATAAACTTATATTCTTGTGGAGACAGACATTCAAAGAACGAGTTGAAGAGTATTTCTAATGTAATAAATATGAAAGAATGTAATGATATGGGGACAGATTGTGTTTTTAGTTGCCTTGGAAACTTAGAGCAGGGAAAACATTTGTAGGTTGGTATTGTCAAAGCAGCTTTCATAGAAGAATTTGCAAGTTTTCATAAAGGTTTTTGAGAGAAAAAATAATTTGGAGAAACATTCTAAGCAGGCAAAAACTGTGTGCAGAAAGATTCTGAGTGTGCAAAGAATAGGGTTTATTAAGTAGAGTATCTTGGTTGGCCTGGTGGAGTCATGGATTTCCTTAGGTAAGATAGCCTCCTGATGGAAGGCCTAGATATACCACTTAGGAGTTTCAAACCTGATGCAAATGGGAGACACAACAGAGAGTTTAGCAATGGGATTAAAATGGCATTTGAAGAATGCAATTGTGCAGTAGTTTGCAGTATTGGTTGGAGTGAGAGAGATCAGCTGGGAGGCTACTGTGGAAAAATAAGTGAGAGCAATTTCCAGGGTGGTAGCCATATGATCCAATGACATGATTCCTTATTGTCTCTTCTGATAAATTATTTCCTTTTTTAAAAAAGGTAAACTTTAAAAAATGAATGTATAACATGCTTGCAGAAAAGTACACAAATTATAAAAGCTATGAATTATAATTCTACAAATTATGCAATTCATGGAAATTAGTTTCTATGAATTGAATTTGTTCATTCTCATTGATATATAGTAATCCATCATATGAATATGTTTATTTATTCATTGTACTACTGGAAGACATTTGGTTTGTTTCCAGTTTTTGATTATTTTCAGTAGTGCTCCATGTGCAGTTCTATACACGTTTATGGTAAGTACATATATTCATTTCTTTGGGTATATACCTAGAAGTAGAATAGCTGAGTTATGTGGAATATATATGTTCAGTTATAGTAGATATTGCTAAATAGTTTTCCAAAGCGGAGTACTTTTTATATGTTTCTACCAGCTGTGTTTGACACTTCCAGTTGCTACATTTTGAATTGTCTGCCTTTCATTCATTTCCTTTTTTTTTTTTACCTTACTAGGTAAGTTAAATATTTTTCATATGATTTTGGCCTTTTGGATATCTTCTCCTGTGTCTATTCGACGCATTTTGTCATTTCTTCCTTTAATATCTGCTTTGCTATTTATGTGGCCATACACCTTTGTTTTTTTAAGTGTGGGTATGATAGGATTTCTCCATTCTTTTAATTTCAGCTTCACTATTTTAAATGTGTCTTCTGTAAGCAGCATATAGTTGGGTTTTATTTACATTTCATCAGATAATCTTTGCTCTTTAAATTAGATTTTTAAGTCCATTTACATTTAATTTAACTACTTTTATGTTTAGGGTTAAACTGCTATTTATATTTGTTTTCTCTTTGTCCCACATTTTATTTCGTTTTTTGCTCTTGACCTTTTTTTCGATTAATTGATTTTGCCAGTCTCTTAGCTATACATCCTTTTATTATGCATTTCATAGTTATTGTAGAGCAGAGGTCAGCAATCTTTCTCTGTAATGGGCCAGATAGTAAATACTTCAGGCTCTGCAAGCCAAGAAGCAAAATTAAAAATTATGCAACTACTTATATAATAAGAGAACAAATTTCCAAATTTTTTATTGGTGAATTTCAAAATATAATTAAAAAAACTGAGTAAATTTAAAAAAATAATACATATCTACTGATGAGAAGAGTGGAATTCTTTCACTGTGGGAAAACATTTCACTCATTTGGGGTTCAAATTTAGTGTTCTTTGCCATCATGGTAGAAATGTTATCTTTTCCCTTTACTTCTCTAAAACATAGTGAGATTTTCTCCTGAGAATGCACCAGAATATTCTGTTTTCATCTGTCTTTAAAGACCTATATACTCCTCTCAGAGTGCTGGATAACTTTTTATATGGGGAAGCACATTAAGAATACAGCCTCTGGAGTAAGACTCCCTGAGTTTGAATTTCAGCAGAACTAACCATTAGCTCTGTGATCCTTAACTATTTAGTTAATTTGTCTAGAAGCTTCAACTTCTTCATCTACACAATGAATAATAGTAGTTCACAAGGTTGTTGTAAAAATTGAATAAGGTAATAAATGCAAATATCTAGAATAGTATGTGACATATGGTAAAGCACTCTATGAACACTCTATTTTTAAAATTTTTTTCTACCATTTAAGAATGTAAAACAATTCTTATCTTGCAAGCCATATTAAACACAGGTGGTGGGTTGAATTTGTCCCTTAGGCCATAGTTTGCCTGTTCTAGATATTACAACATGAATCTTTAATTCATTAAAGTCTACTAGAAATTAGTACTTTTACAATTACTACTTTTATCATCTCCTAGACAATGAAACAATTTTAAGCAGTCTCTATCCCCTTTGGCTTTTATACCATTACAGGCACATATATATGCTGTATATTTTTTAAATTCCACAAGACACAAATGTACTATTTTATATAGTCAAATTTGTTTATATTTTATGCATATTTACTCTTTCTATGGCACTTTGTTCCTTCCTGCATATTTAAGATTACATTTTTTTGCCTGAAAATTTTTTTCAGTATTTATTTATTTTGGCATGGATCTGCTGCTAATAAATTTTTCCTTTTTTGTTTATCTGAAATCATCTTATTTACCTTTTATTTTTAAGTGATATCTTCTAGGTAAAGAATTCTGGTTGGGAGTTAATTTGATTTAGAAATTTTTTGTTTATTTTTTTGACAACTGGCCAGTATAAAGATCTGAACCTGTGACCTTGGTGTTATAAGGCTGTGCTCTAACCAACTGAGCTAATCAGCCAGCCCCAAGAGAATGTTTCTGTTTATACACACACACACACACACACACACACACACACACACACACACACACACACACACACACACTTTGTTTATATATATATACACACACACATTCTATTTCAGCCACCATATATATTTATATATTTTATGGTGGCTGGCTGGTACTGGGATCCAGAAGTTTGAAGATAACATTCCATTGTCTTCTGATTTCATTTATTTATGTTGAAAAATCAGCTGTCAATCTTATTGTTGCTTATTTGAAAATAGCTTTGTCTTTAACAGCTTTTGAGATTTTTTCTTTATTTTTGGTTTTCAGAAATATATCTAGATGTGATTTTCTTTGTATTTATTTTGTTTAAGATTTATAGAGCTTCCTAATTCTGTTGCTTGGTTATCTTTGATCAGTTTTGGAAATCTTGACTAGTACCTTTCAAATATGGGTTCCCCCCTTCTCTTTTCCTTTTCTTTTTGAAATTTCTGTTATATATATATATATATAACAGACCTTTTCATCATGACTTATGTCTCTTATATTCGGTCTTTTCTATATATCTCAGCTTCCCTATAGATATTTTTACTGATTTGTTTTCCATTTTGCTAACACTCTTTTCTGCTCTAATACACTTTGTTGAGTTTTTAATCTTAGTTATTGTATACAGTAATAAGACATATGCACACATAATCATGTGGTAAGGATACTATTAGATGAAGGTATGGGAGCATTGTAAAAATTATATGAACAATTATTTTGATTATTTACTTACTTGTTTGTTGTTTATCTCTCTCTAGAATGTAAGACCCATGATGACAGAGGCATATCTGTTTTATTCATTGCTGGCACATAGCATAACATTAATAAATATTTTTTGTTGAGTGATTGCTTGATATGTGAAGTTATAAAATTTATATATTATGTTTATTTTGCAGTTATTATGAGAATTAAATGGCATATAGAATACATAGTACTTGGCATATATGGTTTCCTTTATTTTACTTCTTTGAAGACAATTTTAAAATAGTGTATTGACATAAATATTTAACTGACACATGAAAATAAATTTTCTTACTTTATATATAAAAAGTGAGAAATATCCATATCTCAAGTGAGACACTGGTGATATAGATATTAAATGATTTGCTTGAATCTAGTGACTGAGCTAAAATAGAATTTCATGGTTCGTTGCTTCAAGTCATATCCAGACAACATGCACAGGGAGAATATTTTCTTTAGATCCTTGTAGCTAAAATAGTGTAACTTCTAGCTCTCTCTTCCTCTATCTCCTCAAATATTCTATTTTATCATTTTAGCCTCTGTATTAGTCCATTTCTGTTGCTGGAATGGGGTAATTTATCAGAAAATGAAATTTATTGCTTACAGTTTTTGAGGTTGGGAAGTACAAAGTCCAAGGAACACATCTGGTAAAGGTCTTCTTTGGTGGTGATTTCAGTGATACAGGGTACCACATTGTGAAAATGGTGGAGCAGATAGAGAGCTAACCTTCCCAGTTGGCTCCTTTTAAAGCCATCAGAACCACGCTCATGATCAACATTAATCTATCAAATTATTACTCAGTTAATGGATCAATCCATTTACTAGGCATAATTCTCACAATCCAATCACCTCTTCAAGGCCCCACCTTTCAATTACCATAATAGGATTCCCCCCTTCCAACAGTCACAGTGAAGATCGAGCTTCTGATACACAGATCTTGAGGGACACCATTCAATCCTTAGCCTCTAAGTTGAATCCACAGTGTCAATTGTAAAACAGATTTTTAAAATATTTATTTTAACTATAAATTATATATGCAGTTGATCCTTGAGCAATAGGTTTGAACTGCATGGGTCCACTTAAATGTAGAACCCATGTAAACAGAGAGCCTACTTTTCTTATGCACAGGTTCCGCAAAGCCGACTAAGTTACTTAACTACTTAAGTAATGACTTGGGGAAAGTTATACTCAAATTTCTGATGTACAGGTTGTTGGTACCCCAACCCGTGCATTCTTTGAGGTGTATGTGTATGTATATATGTGTACACATACACATAAAATTATATTCAAGAGATATAAAAGTAATATTTTACACGGATTTAAAAATATTTATTTTAAATACAATTATATATATGTATACATAATTAGAATTCAAGAAATACAAAAGTAATACTTACACGTATTTTACTTTTGCAGGTGACATTTTGAACTTGAAATGCATTTCCAATGCTAAATTTGAAGGCACTTGTTGATGAAGATAAACTATGTTTGTTGCAATCTGCTTGCTAGGGGTTAATCATAATGGTGTGTGGCTGTCACACTCCAAAACTATCAGTTCCTCCTGTCTTTTGTGCTTGCCCTTTTAGATGACAAACTTTACTACAAAGAATTTTTGAAAGGAAAACAAAAGCTTTCCAAATCCAGTATATCCTCCCTTAAGTTCATTTGAAGGAAGTGGAAAACAAATATTTGAACGAGGGAATACTGCTTTAAACCGTACTCTAATTACTGACACATGCAAATTTAACACATTGCCAAGGCTGAGGTGCTCTGTTTGGGTCTCTATTTAAAGACAACTTTGAAAGTCTTCCAGTGGCTTACCACATTCAAAATAATTTATCAATCTCATCAAGGTATAGTATTATCAGAAAGTATAATATATCAGAAAATATAATTTCTTGCACTATCTTGTAAGAGTTTTAAGTGTTTTAATAATGCTAGTAAAACATTCACTAAAACAGGTGGTGAAAGTTACTTACATTCATTTTACAGAAAATAAACTGGTTGCAGTTAGATTTGTTTACCTAGAGTTTATTGGATAACCTGGAAATACAAATTAGTCAAATGGTCCATTTACTACAAACTGTCATACCATTCAACACCCCATTCTGTCCTTCAGACCAATTAGAACTGGAGTAAAATCCATTTCTTCTCTCTCCATTCATTTCTCTTCTCATTTAAAAACATAAATTCTCTCTTTACGTTAAAGAACGTGGTTTGGGGAAAAAACACAAATAATCCTTAAAGCTACTTTGCCTCTGTTTCTTCTTCTTAGTTCTTTCAATTATTTTTTGAGTATTTAAAGTTCTGTAGAGACTTTTGCATTTTGGGATGTTTTTGCGAACTCTGACTGTAGGCATAAGATGTTATGTCTCTTTGCCTGGGTTATGATAAACTGCACTGAATGGTTTTGCAGTACAAAA
Source organism: Cynocephalus volans (assembly GCF_027409185.1). NCBI lineage: Eukaryota > Metazoa > Chordata > Mammalia > Dermoptera > Cynocephalidae > Cynocephalus > Cynocephalus volans. Next base: position 93,619,304 of record NC_084468.1, on the reverse strand, counting down.
AAAGTTATTTCTTAAATTATGTACTGAACATATGGAAATTGTGTATCGTGATTTTACATCCGTAACACATGTGTGTTTGCACATATTGGTGAAGGTGTACCTTATACAATTTTGGGATTTGTGGATTTTAATTACAGGTGGACTTTTTAATGCTGATTTATATAAAAACTGAACTTTTTACACCTCTATGAGATATTTTTATATCCAGTCATCCCTCTATACATTCATGAATATCTTTTCTGTTTTTGCCACTCTTTTTACTGGGAACATCTTGAGGGTTTGCTTGTTTGCTTGTTTGTTTGTTTCTGTTTCATGTCCCTAGTCTTCCCAGGTTCAAACAACCATTCAGGTTTGACATCACTTCATGGTTGGGTCCATTCTTTAATTGTGTGGTTCAGTGTTCCATGACAAATATGACACTCTGGGGATGTAAAAGTCCCAGAGTCAGCATAACGGTAGAGTGGCAAGGAACCAGAATAATGGGGGATATGAAAAGCTTAAGCTGGGCACCAATTCTCCTTAAGGCTACAACATTTCTATTTCTACCAAGAGGGCAATTGTGCTGAATCTCATATCCATTTTTCATAAGGGTGTTAACCATCTGGTTCCTCTTGTTTTCCCCTTCTCACTTTTTCACATCTGTTGTTTCTTCATTGTTCTACAAAAGCTTACATTCCATATTTAATGTTCATTTCCGTAAAAATTCCATATTCATAAGAATGCTTAGATTTTACCTGTAGGTCGTCTAAGATAATTACAGTGAAACAGCAGCCAAGGTCACAAGAAAGAGCATATCCAGGTTAGACATGCCCACTGCCACGGAAAACCCTGGCAAGAAATAGCTGCTGGTCATGTTTTGCCTGTCGAGACAATCATTTGAAAGGAGCTCCAGAGCTAGCAGTCTGACACATCCTTCCTGGTTGGGTCATCGCATTAAGTGTGCTTAGCTATTTGTAAAGCTATCTGGAGAGAAAGAGCATGTTAAATTGGAAACAGATGGGCGGAATGACACACATAGCCCTGGAATTCACAGTGCAGTACAGCAGAGTTCAATCAGGTGCTTGACATCCTGACAATCTTGTCTCTATAGGAAGAAAAAAGAAAACACCTGGAGACCCTGGGTTTGGTGGCGGTAAGTTCACAATTGGGGCCATTTGCTTTCTGATTTGCTTAGACTGGTTGCCCTCTGTTTTCCTTTAAATGAACCTTTCCAGCTATGATCTTTTTCCATCTGTCATCCTCACTACCCATCTCTCACCTCCACCTTGTCTCTCCATCCCTGCCCCCACCCCGCCACCAAACTATTTAAGTTAAAATCCAAACTCTGTGTAGCAGGCTAGAGGAGATGTGAAAATTCTCACTGTCCTTTCCCCCAGATGCTGGAGTTTCTTCACATTCTCTGTGATTACCAATTAGTAATTACTACTATGTTTAAAATAAAACATTTCAATTACAATTTTATAGAGGCTATGTTTATAGTTTGACTATAAAGCCAGTCAAGAGGCAATCTGGCAAGTAAAAATCAGTAGTTTTGATTTCTGTAAACAGCATCTTAAAATGTATTTAGTGTCAGAATGAATATACAAATATGCAAAGCAAATTATATTGAACAATTTATTTAGAAACTAGCATATCCCTCTAATTTTACTGTTACTCCAGCTATATTGAAAGCATTAATATGAGAAAGTATAAGTGCACCTGGACATTTTGTCAGGTAGGAGGCAGTATGGTATCTTAAAAATAACAGTCAGGGAGTCTTGTGTTTCATTTTGGCTTTGGTATTAACTTGCACTTTTCATTTTATTTTTCAAGAAGATGGGAAGATTTACACGAGGTGATCATTAAAATCCTGGCTGGATTTAAGAGAACATAGTGGCCTCAAGTTATTGAAGGAAGGAGGAGTTATGTAAAAATTTGGTTTAGTTCTAGATTGGGGAGGACCTTACAAAGGTTGTTAACCTGAAGAGGGGAGGTGTCATCAAAAAGGTAAGATATTGAAAGTTATTAGAATGAAAAACAGTACGGCCTTTCTTGAGCTGTCACTATAAATAACTCAAGTTTAAAAAAGAATGAATAAAATATCCAGGGACAAATTTCAATTAAAAGCTGAAGTGTGAAAAGAGGAAGATATAACAATAGAGACTAGAAAAATCTCTAAAAGAGTTTTCAAGTGGACAAAAAATAATCTTTGAGACAATCAGAATGAAAAGGCATTTGCTTATGATTTGCTGATAGCAACATGTCATTTATTAACAGGGTGTCTCTCAATATCAGGGTTCTTAACCTTAGCACTATTGACATTTTGAACAGAGTATTTCTTTATTGTTGGGGGGGTGGTCATGTGCATTGTAGGATGTTTAACAGCATCCTTATCTCTACCCACTAGATGCTGATAACATCCACACCCCAGTCATAAGAATAAAAAAGTCTCCAGACATTGCCAAAAGTGCCCCCAGTTGAGAACTGCTGCCCTTAAATGAATTAATTGTTTTTGACAAGTTATATAGACTAATCATTTAAAGCTTGGGCTCTGGAGATTGCATTGTAGATATGAGTTTGAGTCCAGTTCTGTTACCTTATTTATTGTGTGCCTTGAGCAAATTACTAAATAAATACTGTACAAATTACTACCTAAGCTTCACTTTCTTCATTTATAAAATGGGACTAATAAGAATATCTATCTCCTAGGGTTATTACGTAGATTAAATGAGACAACACATGAAACATTTAGTGTAGTGTTTGGCACATGGTGGCTACTCAGCAAATGCTAGGAATTGTTCAATTATTTAATAGTTAAAAGGACACAAAGTAAGAGGAGATGAACAAAGTTATTTCTGAAAGTAGACTCGGACATTAGGGAGTCATTCTGCAGAAGTCTTTAGAGGCATTGGTCTGATAAATCAGTCAGTCAATAAATATTGTTTGATCACCTACTTGATGCCAAGTACTATTCTAATGTTGAGCATATAGACATAAGCAAGACATACCAAGATCCTGCCTTGAAGATCTTATGTATTAATGGGAAAGACAGAAAGCTAATAGAAGTGACTTAAATCTAGTGTGGTAGAGCAGACCTGCAAGCTATCCATCAAAGTTCATTCTCATCTTCTACCATAACTGGTCACATGACTGCCCAACTACACTAAATTTCTAAATTTTAATACGCTAAATAATGTAGTGGCCATTTGAGTAAGTTCTTTCCAATGGTTCATGAACAGAGGTGAGCTGTGCCACTTCCAGGCCTAGCCCATAAAACTTTCCTCATATGGTTTTTAATGCTTTTAAAAAAATTTTAATATTTAATTGTATTTGTGGGGTACAGTGTGTGTTTCAATACATGCATATACTGTACAATGATTCACTTAGAATAGATTGCAAAGTTTTATATCTGTTAATCCACTATTTCCCCTCCACCTACTTCCCCTTCCCTACTGGTCTCTGGTAACCATTATTCTACTCTCTACTTCTAATAGAAATGCTTTTGTTGTTTTTGTTGTTATTGTTGTTAGATTCCACATATGAGTGAAATCATATGATATTTGTCTTTCTGTGCCTGGCTTACTTCACTTAACATGATGGTCTCCAGTTCCATCATGTTGCTGCATATAACAATAATTCATTTTTTAATAGCCTAATAGTATTCCATTATGTATATATACCACAGTTTTTTGATTCATTCATCCATTGGAATCAACTTAGGTTGATTCCATCTCTTGGCTATTGTGAACAGTATTGTAATAAACATGGGAGTGCATGTGTCTCTTTGATATATTGATTTTATTTGCTTTAGGTATATACCGAGTAGTGGGATTGCTGGGCTATAAGGTAGGCCTATTTGTAGTTATCTGAGAAACCTCCATACTGTTTTCCACAATGGCTGTACTGATTTACATTCCCACCAACAATGGAGGAAAGTTCTCTTTTTCCTGCATCCTTGCCAGCATTTGTTAGTTTCTGTCTTGTTGATAATAGCCATCCTAACTGGGGTGAGATGATGTCTCATTGTAGTTTTAAGTTGCATTTACCTGATAATTAGTGATTTTGAGCATTTTTTTATGTGCCTGTTGGCCATTTTATGTCTTCTTTGGAGAACTGTCTGTTCAGGCCCTTTGGCCAATTTTTAGTTGGATTATTTGTTTTTTGGCTGTTGAGTTGTCTGAGTTCCTTATACAATCTGAATATTAGCCATTGTCTGATGTATAGTTTGCAAACACTTTCTCCCATTCTGCAGGTTGACTCTTCACTTTGTTGATGGTGTTCTTTGCTGTGCAGAAGATTTTTAGTTTGAGTAGTCCCATTTGTGTGTTTTTGCTTTAGTTGCCTGAGCCTTTGTAGTCTTGTTCAAAAAAGCACTATCCCCTCCCATTTTGTGTAGCATTTTCCTTATGTTTTCTTGTAGTAGTTTCATAGTTTTAGGTCCTAAATATTGGTCTTCAATCCAATTTCAGTTGACTTTTTTGTATGGCGAAAGACAGGAGTCTAGTTTCAATTCTCTGCATGTGGATATCCAGTTTTCCCAGCACCATTTGCTAAAGAGGCTGTCCTTTCCCCATTGAATATTTTGGCACCTATGTTGAAAATCAGTTGGCTGTAAGTGTGTGGGTTTATTTCGGAGCTCTCTATTCTACTCCATTAGTCACTTTGTCTTCTTAATGCCAGTACCATGCTGTTTTGGTTAGTATTGCATTATAGTATATTTTGAAGTCTGGTAGTGTGATGTTCCCAACTTCGTTCTTTTTTTTAAAGATTGCTGTGGCTGTACGGAGTCTTTTGTGGTTCCATACAAATTTTAAGACTTATTTATTTATTTATTTAAATTTTATTTTGTCGATATACATTGTGGCTGATTATTGCTCCCCATCACCAAAATCTCCCTCCCTTCTCCCTCCCCCCTCCCCCCCAACAATGTCCTTTCTGTTTGCTTGTCGTATCAACTTCAAGTAATTGTGGTTGTGATATCTTCTTCCCCCCCATTTTTTTTTTTGGTGTGTGTGTGTGTGAATTTATATATTAATTTTTAGCTCCCACCAATAAGTGAGAACATGTGGTATTTCTCTTTCTGTGCCTGACTTGTTTCACTTAATATAATTCTCTCGAGGTCCATCCATGTTGTTGCAAATGGCAGTATTTCATTCATTTTTATAGCTGAGTAGTATTCCATTGTGTAGATGTACCACATTTTCCGTATCCACTCATCTGATGATGGACATTTGGGCTGGTTCCAACTCTTGGCTATTGTAAAGAGTGCTGCGATGAACATTGGGGAACAGGTATACCTTCAACTTGATGATTTCCATTCCTCTGGGTATATTCCCAACAGTGGGATAGCTGGGTCATATGGTAGATCTATCTGCAATTGTTTGAGGAACCTCCATACCATTTTCCATAGAGGCTGCACCATTTTGCAGTCCCACCAACAATGTATGAGAGTTCCTTTTTCTCCGCAACCTCGCCAGCATTTATCGTTCAGAGTCTTTTGGATTTTAGCCATCCTAACTGGGGTTAGATGGTATCTCAATGTGGTTTTGATTTGCATTTCCCGGATGCTGAGTGATGTTGAGCATTTTTTCATATGTCTAGACATTTATATGGAACAATAAAAGACCATGCATAGCCAAAGCAATGCTGAGCAAAACAAATAAAGCTGTAGGCATAACACTACCTGACTTTAAGCTATACTACAAAGCTATAATAACCAAAACAGTATGGTACTGGCATAAAAACAGACACACTGACCAATGGAATAGAATAGAGAATCCAGAAATCAACCCACACACTTACTTCCATCTGATCTTTGACAAAGGCACCAAGCCTATTCACTGGGCAAGGGACTGCCTCTTCAGCAAATGGTGCTGGGATAACTGGATATACATATGCAGGAGAATGAAACTAGATCCATACCTCTCACCGTATACTAAAATCAACTCAAAATGGATTAAGGATTTCAATATACACCCTGAAATAATAAAACTTCTTAAAGAAAATATAGGAGAAACACTTCAGGAAATAGGACTGGGCACAAACTTCATGAATACGGCCCCAAAAGCACGGGCAACCAAAGGAAAAATAAACAAATGGGATTATATCAAACTAAAAAGCTTCTGCACAGCAAAAGAAACAATTAACAGAGTTAAAAGACAACCAACAGAGTGGGAGAAAATATTTGCAAAATATACATCTGACAAAGGATTAATATCCAGAATATATAAGGAACTCAAACAACTTTACAAGAAGAAAACAAGCAACCCAATTAAAAAAAAATGGGCAAAAGAGCTAAGTAGGCATTTCTCTAAGGAAGATATACAAATGGCCAAAATACTTTTTTTTCTATTTCTGTGAAGAATGTCATTGGTATTTTGATAGGGATTGCATTGAATATGTAGATGCTTTGGGTAATATGGATATTTTGATGATGTTAACTCTTCCAACTCATGAACAGGGAATATATTTCCATTTATTTGTGTCCTCTTTAATTTTTTTCAGCAATGTTTTATAATTTTCATTGTAGAGGTCTTTCACCTTCTTGGTTAAATTTACTCCTAGGTATTTTATTTTATTGGTAGCTATTGTGAATGGGTTTACTTTCTTGATTTCTTCTTTGGTTATTTTGTTATTGGCATAGAGGAAGGCTATAGATTTTTGTATGTTGATTTTGTATTCTGAGACTACTGCATTCATTTATTAATTCTAGTAATTTTTTGGTGGAGTTTAGGGTTTTCTATGATAGGATCATGTCATCTGCAAATAAGGATATTATGACTTCCTCCTTTCCAATTTGGATATCCTTTATTGCTTTCTCTTTCCTTATTGTGCTGACTACAATTTCCAGTACTGTGTTGAATCAGAGTGGGGAAAGTGGGCATACTTGTCTTGTTCCAGATCATAGAGGAAAATCATTTGACATTTGTTTTTTCAGTATGACAATAGCTGTGGTTTTGTCATATATGTGTTGGGGTACATTCCTTCTATACCTAATTTGTTGAGTGTTTTTATCATGAAGGAGTAGCATTTCATCACATACTTTTCCTGCATCTATCAAAATGATTATATGATTTTTTCCTTTGTTCTGTTAATGAGATGTATTACATTTATTGTTGCATATGTTGAATCATTCTTGTATCCTTAGAATGATTCTCACTGACCTTTGGGTGATTCCTTCTTCTCATCAACTACTTCCCTTCCCTTTTATGTGGGCTCAGGGGAAGCTTGTAAATAGCTTTGCTGGCCTGGCAGATGGGATGGTACACTTCAAAGTGGTATTTTTTTCCTTATTGCCAGTGGTCATTGCACCCTTCTCCCATGCACACACCAAGTAGCCACATGCAAATGGTGCTGCTGTGGCATTGCCATCTCCAAGTGGCTTATCCTTGTGCTGGTAGCTGTTCTTTTTGCTGTGCCATGCCAGCCTTGGGAAGGCTGGGGCTTGGACTGATCAGGATAATTTCTCCTCCCATTCACTGCAGTCTTCCACATCTTCATGGAATATGTGGATCCCTCCTGTTCCTCCAGGTTCTAGTGACTTCAGGATGGCAGGTTTTGTGCTTTAGTAGTTGTAAGTTCTGTTTTTTGGGGGTAGCTATGCCCGGGATTGTCTATTCCAACATCTTGGTGATGTCACTCTACTGTTTAATTTTTTCTTGGGGGCTCTAAGGTCACAATTATTGATCAGAGTGACAAGAGAAATCTTGGCATTTGTGTATTAAAATTGGCAGATTTGATGTCAGTCTTGGTTGCCAAATGACTGTGTGGAGAAAGCCCTCCAGCCCTGGCTGCAACCTGTAAGGTTAGTCTGGATCATTTGCTGAAATAGAAATAAAATTTCATTGTGTTTGAGCCACTGAATGTGAGTTTATTTGCCAAGAAATTTTGGTTATCAAATGAACACAGGTGATCTGAAAAGGATTTTTGAGGAAAGAACATTTGAGATGAAATCTGACAGAAGAAATAAAGGCATCCTGGGCAATCTAGAAGACTGTTTCTTAGGGTGAAAAATAGCAAGAGCAACGGTGTTGTCTTTAACACGTGACTAGAGATTAACTTTGGAGTCCCTACAATATAGAGGGTCAATGCTGGTGAGTGAATACAACTAGAAATGGCATTAAGACAAAATGTAAATTTGGCTTCTGGATGTACCTGGTTTATAAAGTATTCCATGGCAGCTGGAAGGACTTCTTTCTCTTTTCCAAGAGAAACAATTGGGTCCATTTTGCCTAAATTATTTTTGGAAACCTGGCATTTCAATTAACATAGACATCCACAGCAGTTATATATCCTTTAGATAAAAAATTCAGTTGAATTTAAGTTGGATAAAGACCATATCTGAAATCATTTGACATAGATTAACAAGGATCTTTTCTGATTCATCTGACAAATATTAAAAGAGAATATATTTTTCAAGTTTCTCTGACAAAACGATGAACAATACAAACTCTGGAGAGGCCTTAAGTGTCCTGGTAGTGATATATTGTTTGGTCTTCATGGAACCTTACTTGGTGGTTAGTGTCTGAGGGTGAGATCTTTAGTTCTTCTGAGCTATATTACTCTATATATGCCTATTTTAAAATTATCTGGAGATCACAAAAAGATAGAACTCATCCATGTTCAGTACATTATGGAAACAACAAATATTCTTCTGTTCTTTTATTTAATGAAAATTGTATAGATATTCTGCAATACTTTTAATGTTAAATTTAGTGTACATAGATTAAATGAAATTGGCCCAAGTTATAAAGAAACAATATTACATATACAAAATCAATATATGAAAATCAGTAGCATTTTTTTACTCCAATAATGAACTAGAAGAAAGAGAAATCAAGAAAGCAAGCCCATTTGCAATAGTCACCTAAATAAATAAAATACCAAGGAATAAATTTAATCAGGGAGGTGAAAGATCTCTACAATAAGAACTACAAATCAATGCTGAAAGAAATTAAAGAGGACCCCAAAAGATGGAATGACATTCTTTGTTCATGGGTTGGAAGAATCAACATAGTGAAAATATCCATACTGCCCCAAATCATCTCCAGATTCAATGCAATCCCCATCAAAATACCAATAAAATTCTTCACAGAAGTAGAAAAAACAATTCTAACATTCATATGGAACAAAGAAAAACCCTGAATAGATGAAGCAATCCTGAGCAATAATTAAATAAATAAAATAAAGGTGGAGGCATTACACTTCCTGACTTCAAATTATATTGCAAAGCTATGGTAACCAAAACAGCATGGTACTGGCATAAAAACAGACACTCAGACCAATGGAACAGAATAGAAAACCCAGAAATCAACCCATGTATTAACAGCCAACTGATCTTCAACAAGGGCACCAAGAACATACAATGAGGAAAAGAGAGCCTCTTCAATAAATAGTGCTGGGAAAACTGGATATCCATATGTAGAAGAATGAAACTAGATCCATACTTCTTAATGTATACCAAAATCAACTCAAAATGGATTAAGGACTTAAATTAAGACCTGAAACTTTAAAACTCCTTGAAGAAAACAAAGGAGAAATACTTCAGGGAGTAGGGCTTGGCAAAGACTTTATGAATAAGACCACAAAAGCACAAACAACAACAGAAAATAAACAAAAAAATGGAATCATATCAAATTAAAAAACTTCTGCATAGCAAAAGAAACAATTAACAGAGTGAAAAGACAACGTACAGAATGGGAGAAAATACTTGCAAACTATAAATCCAATAAGGGATTAATATCCAGAATATACAAGTAACTTAAACAACTTCACAGTGAAAAAACAAATAACCCAATTAAAAAATGGGCAAAGTTGCTGAATAGATATCTCTCAAAGAAGGACAACAAATAGCCAACAGATGTATGAAAAAGTGCTCAACATCACTAATCATCAGAGAAATGCAAATCAAAACCACTTTAAGATATCATCTCACCCCAGTTAGACTGGCTATTATAAAGAAGACAGAGAATAAAAAATACTGGTGAGGATGAGGAGAAAGGGGAACTCTTCTACACTGTTGGTGGGACTGTAGATTAGAACAGCCATTATGGAGAACAGTATGGAGGTTCCTTAAACAACTGTAGATAGAACTACCAAATGATCCAGCAATTCCACTACTGGGTATACATCAGGAGGAACGGATATCATCATGTCAAAGGGATACCTGCAGGTCCATGTTTATCACAGCTCTGTTTACAATAGCCAGGCTATGGAAACAAGCTAAATGTCCATTAATGGATGACTGGATAAGGAAAATTGGTATATACACACAATGGAATACTACTCAGCCATAAAAAGGAATTAAATTCTGCCATTCTTATTGTCATGGATGAGCTTGGAGAAAATTATGTTAAGTGAAACAACCCAGGTGTAGAAAGAGAAATACCACATGTCCTCACTCATAAGTGGGAGCTGAATTAATAAATAAACAAATAAATGATAAAGAAAGAGAGTGAAAGGAAGAAACAATAATAACAATAATACATTAAACCTTTCAAAGGGGAGAACAGAACTGCAGTTACTAGAAGTGGAAAGGGGGAGGGGGAGAGTGAGGGGAGTTAATGACAAATTAATGAGAGATTGGTAATGGACACAAAGAGTGAATATGTATTATAATGACGAATAGTCTGACTATCCTGATTTGACCATCACATACCATACACAACTATTGATAGTCAACTTTGTACCTCACAAATATGTATAATCAATAATGCTTTAATAAAAAAAGAAAGAAAGAGAGAGAGAAAGAAAAAGAAAAGAAACAATATGACTATATGCTGGCCTCTAAAATCTAGTGTAATTTTCCCTCAAATTCCATTTGACTCAATATGAACCCTTTGGTATTCCTATTATAGAAAAAATTCATTCTCCCAGTGCCGTGTAAATAAACAGGATTTGGTTTTGATTTGCATTTCCCTGATAATTAGTGATGTTGAGCACTTTTTCATGTACCTCTTGACCATCTTTATGTCTTTCGTTGATAAATGTCTATTCAGCTCCTTTACCCATTTTCTAATTGGATTATTTGTTTTCTTACTGTGAAGTTGTTTGAGTACCTTGTATACATTCTGGTTATTAATCCTTTGTCAGATGTATGGTTTGCAAATATTTTCTCCCATTCTGTAGGTTGTCTTTTAACTCTGTTGTTTCTGTTGCTGTGCAGAAGCTTTTTAGTTTGATATAATCCCATTTAATTTTTCTCTTGTTGTTTGTGCTTTTAGGGTCCTATTCATAAAGTCTTTGCCCAGTCCTACATCCTGAAGTATTTCTCTTATGTTTTCTTTCAGGAGTTTTAAAGTTTCAGTCTTATAGTTAAGTCTTTAATCCATTTTGAGTTGATTTTGGTATATGGCATGAGGTATGGATCTAGTTTCATTCATCTACATACTGATATCTAGTTTTCCCAGAATGATTTACTGAAGAGACTTTCTTTTCCCCAATGTATCTTCTTGGTGCCTTTGTCAAAGATCAGTGGCTGTAATAAGTACCTGGGATGATTTCACTCCAGCTAGACTGGTTATTATCAAAAAGACTGAGAATAACAAATGCTGGTGAAGATGTAGAGAAAAGGGAACTCTTCTACACTGTTGGTGGGACTATAAATTAGCACAGCCACTATGGTAAAGAGTATGCAGGTTTCTCAAACAACTACAGATAGAACTACCATATGATCCAGCAATCCCACTATTGGGTACATATCCAAAGGAATAGAAATCATCATGTTGAAGGGATACCTGCCCTCCCATGTTCATTGCAGCTTTATTTACAATAGCCATAATATGGAACCAACCTAAAGGTCCATCAATGGATGATTAGATAAGAAAAATGTGGTATATATAACAATGGAATGCTGTATTCTTAGTGCCTAGGGCACAGCTCCTATTTCATGATGGGCACGGAACAAATATTTGTTGAAAGGAAGCTGATAGAATAATGAACCCCATTGTGATATAGAAGAGAGTGGCAAAATAGGCTGATAACACATGGTCATATACCTAAGACTTTTGCGGGATTTGATTTTTCGTTTTGAATTTAATTACATGTTACTGAAGATCTATTGCTTCCTTAGAGAAGAATCAGGCAAACATTTCCTTTCAAAATGTTCTGTCCATAGATTGCATTTTCAGTATCTAAATATTCTCTGCCTATTTTTCAGGACGTATTCTAAAGAAGCACAGACCCTTCTGATGGGAGTCTGCAATAAGAGCAAATCAATCCAAAGTAAGCATAATGGTCCCATTTCCTGCTCCCTATATTTCTCTCTCATGGGTATTGAGTTCATAGTAAGTGGAAGTGAAGATGGATATTTGATAGAGGTTTGGACTCCAGGACACTTTTCACTCATTAAATCTTTCATATCTGCTAATTCTAGAGCTTCTAGAAACCAAGCATTATTCCAGTATATATCCATAGGCACCTTCTAAACAACTTTAGTCTGTCATTCTAACTCATCTGTATTTTTAAAATTCATTTTTTGCTGCAGAATATTTACTGCTGTGGTTCGAAATGAGTCTATATTTTGTTTCTGCACAGTGCTGAAGATGGCAGTGGTAATGTATCAATCTGATGGCATTTGCCAGGACATCTGGAAGGTCAAAACTAAGTTCTTTCAAGTGAGTTATAAGATGAAGCAGAAAGAAATCAACTTAAAACATTCCTTAAAGTTACAAGCCAAATGATGCAGATGTATATAGTGAAGATGTGAATAAAGTGAATTGTCTCTCTTTCCTCGGACCTTGACTTACCTTAATATACCCACCTCTGTGCCTCAGATAGGAAAGCAAACTCCCTTTCAGCACCTTTCCAAACTAAGCTTCCAATTAGTGGCTGGCACTAGTTATGTCTTGTTGAATGAAGGCTTTTTGGGTTTTGATCCTGATGATTCATCTAAAGTTTATGAAAAGTACATGTAGATAGTTTAATGGTATATATTGGAACACTAGATTTTAAAGCCTATTTAGGTCACTGATCTTGGCTAAGCTTTGTTATATAAATTCCAGAGGAACTTCTGAGATCAAAGGAAAAAGATCCATCTCTTTCTATAGTAAGCATACAGACTCTAGCATTACTTTTTTGAGGTTTATAAATAGTTCTTTTTCTTTCTTTCTTTCTTTTTTTTTCATAAAGTACCCTGCATGATGCCATGCAATGCTAAGTGAGAGGAGGCAAAAATGTAAACTGTTTTTCCTCTGCTGTTACTCAGCAATAATCAACAACACAGAAAACCAACTTCTGTGACCAAATGTGTGGGATTCTCCCATGCCCACTCACACACACCACACCAAGCAAGCCATTTTCTAGTGGGAACCAGCTGGGTGCTCTTTAATTTAATTCTGACTCTATGTACCTGGAGGTAGTGTCAGATCCCACAGTGGGGCTCAATCCAATTACCCCCCAATTCAGATGCCAGATGGAAGCCTCAGGTTATTTTACCTGAACTTCTGACAGACTGGATGTAAATTGGGATTCCCACAACCTCCTTCTCTGTCTTTGGGTTTGATTAATTTGCTTGAGCAGCTCACAGAGCTCAAGGAGACACTTCCATTTACTGGTTTATTATAAAGGATGTTACAAAGGATACAGATGAAGGGATGCACAGGGAGAGGTGTGGGGGAAGGGGAGCAGAGCTTCCATGCCCTCCTTGGGCACCACCCTCCAGGAACCTCCATGTGTTCAGCTCTCAGGAAGCTCCTAGAACCCTGTGCTCTTGGGTTCTATGGAAGCTTCATTACATAGGTGTGATTAAAGCGTGGATCATCATGTAGAAATGTGGTTGGACAAAAAAGGCAGGATGTAACACTAATGGACTGGGTGAGGAAACCCATCAAGGCCTGTTTGCTCAGGTTCTTCCTGGCCTTTCTGTGCAGCATTTCTTCCTCCTGGGTATGGAGTGGGACACTTTCTGGAATGAGGGTCTTAGAACCTGCAATCAGGTAAGGTAGGCCACAGAATTACTTTATGGCAATTCTAAGACAGAAAGGTGGGAGAAGGTTAGAACAAGCCAGGAACCATGGATGAAAACCAAAATATGCATATGATAACATCACAAATATTTTGATATTTATGTTTATATATGAAAATTATTTTAATATAACATTTCAAACTTGAAAATTTATAGAAATGCTTATTTGAAAAGATAGCAAAATCATTCTTGTAAATTCTTTCAAAATAAATTGACCTTTAGAAAGTCTGGGAATGCTCAGTTTTCTCATATCTGTGATCCACGCAAAGCTGTTTATTTGCTACTTGTGTGTAGGTGAGATGATAATATATTTTATCCTAAATAAACAAACAAAGGAAGAACTCAAGACTATACAGAAGTTAATGCAAGTTGTGAGATATGGAAAAATGATGAAGACAGTTAAATGTGGATTTGTTCCATGTTCTCTAGATAAATTATCATTTCATTTGGATGCACCTTACCCCCTCTTCTAGTCCTGGTAATTAATGTGATAGTTCTACTGAATTCTAAACAAGAGGTGGAAAATAGATGGCTGGAAGGAAATAAGCTGATTCACTTAAACAAGTGTAAAAAAAAGTTAATATCTCAACTAGGATCACCCATTTCTGCAGCATCTGAGCCACAGTATCAATTGCTGTCAGTACTATTCGTGCAGAAAATTGCATTGACAGTGCAATTGGTTCTGCTATATAACTGTAACACAATGAAGCATCCAGGGAACTCAATACCGTGATTAGCCAGAAGTCCAGACGTAATATAAAACTCAGGAAGGGTACTTCAAAACACGTATTTTGGAAATAAAGTGAGACATAATGTGAGAGAAGTAAGTTTTTGATATTTTTAAGTTTAACATGATGATCAGCTTCTAGTAATATTTTCAAATTGGTTTAGAAAATAAAAGGAAGCAAAAAAAGATTTTGGAATGCCACTTTTTCTTTCACCACGTTAGGACTAGAAAGATTTAATTTCTCCAATGTTTAATGGGCAGTGACCCAGAGCATCTGGAAGCATATGATGCCTTGAAATGAACATCTTGGTGGATTGCTGCTCCAAAAGCAATCAGGAGCCCTATGTTCTTCTCTGACGAAAAATTTACTTTCTGCTTTTCTCAGATAAGATTAAGATAACTAAAGATTAAGATAACTAAACCCTACTGGACAAAGTCGTTTGCTCTTAAATAATCATAATTGGTGGCTACATATTCACTAAAATGATGATTCCCTTATTACAAACAAATAGAAACACAGCTTCCCTAAAATTTTGTCATCTCCTTCTTTACCTCATCTTTTCACCCAGCATCTCAGCTCTTGAGTGACTCTTTTATAACTTGATCTAAATTGCTGCCAGCATAGAGTGTTGATAAATATATAATTAAAATGATATTTTTTCTTTCCTGGAGAAATAAAATCTGCCCATTTGTAATGTCCATACAATTGTTCACAGCAAGACTGTCAAACACACATAAGACATAAGATTTAGATGATTAGGCATATACATACATTTATACTTCAGTAAAAAAAATGCACATTATTTCTTTCTCTCCGGATATATGTATTTTTGATATTATATTGTATAATCCTTTCAACTAGGTATATTTCTTTTTAATAAATTGTAAGAGGAGAATCCAAGGGGATTATATTAATATACAAAAATAAACATAGTATTAATATTAGTTTACCTATAAAGCAGTTTTTTGAAATATGAAATTTATTGGCGAAGTTTTTGTTTGCTGGTTTGTTTTTACTTATTGGTATAATATACTTATTGAATGAAAAAATAAATTTTTAGGGAATCTGAATTGAGGTCCAAGTTTATTTTTAGTTAAATTTTTATGTCACTTATCATGGAAGAAAAGGTGGAATATTAAATATAAACAATTATAAAGGTTACGATTCTCATTTTCATGTTCTTAAGCTAGAGCAATGGAGTGGAGATGCAATCCTCCACTTAAAATATTTTGAAGGTAATCAAGACAGGCAGAATAGATAATTCCCAGTGTTGAGCCTTTCCACAAGTAACAAACTTAAAACTACTAAAAAGTAAAGACTGCAAAACCCAGCACTTCTGGAACTGGGGGAAGAGGAGGAGAGATCTAAAGATTTTGTAGTGCTCGCTTCGGCAGCACATATACTAAAGATTTTGTGAAGGTGTGAGAGGCACCGGTGAGAGGGTGTAAGGAAGGCTTCTGTTGTTCTGAGCCAGCCTGGTATGGAGGTGGGGACTACCTGTTACATATGGATTGAAGCTGGAAAAAGCTGTGGCACCCTTCGTGTAAACCTGCTTGGAGTGTGAGAGGAGGGCTTCAGAGCACACCATACCAGCCCGCAGGCCGTAAAGACCACTGGCAGGATTCCCTCAGGCCCACATAGGAGGAGCAAACTGGCTGGAACCTACTGGAGAAAATTGCTGCACAGAGGCTGGTGAGGTATAGTGAGGGATACATACACAATCTGCCCCACAGGAAGTGTTTAGAGTGCAGGGGAAAGGCTGCGCCACCAGGGGAACATTGGGCACAGTGTGGCTGCTGTTCTCAGTGGAAATTGGTAAGGGTAATAGAACTGCAGGGGGTTCTAGCTGCAGGAAAGACTCCTTCCCAGGCTGGAATTCCCACACAGCTCATACCTGGAAGTGATTAACAATCAATACAAAGATCCTCTACCAGAGAATCAGCAACAAATAGCAGTCTCCTCAAATGCCTAGGCATCAACATAAAGACATAAAGATCAAGAAAGAACAGAGAAATATGTCACTAACAAATGAAACAAACAAAGCAGAAATAATGGATGCAGAGGAATAGCAGATCTATGAAATGTCTGACAGAGAATTTAGAATAATTCTCTTAAGGGTGTTCAGGGAGTCACAAGGAAATACAGATAGAAGATTAAGTAATGTCTGGAAAATAACTCAGAAGCAGAATGAGAAACTTGATTGTTGTGTACCTTGAGGTGTTCCTTCTTGGATTGAATTTGACTGGTGACCTTTGAGCTTCCTCTGTGCTTTCCCATACTTGGGAAATTTTCAGCCATTATTTTCTTGAATATGCTTTCTACATCTTTTCCTTTTCCTCTCCTTCAGGTACTCAATTATGCAGAAGTTATTTTGCTTCTGAGTCAGGGCCAAGGGCTCAACCTCACATGCCTAGCATCTGCAACCAGCTAGCAACAGCCATAGATCCACCAGTGGAAGCACCCTGGGCTCCCAAGCGGGTGCAGTGGAGGGCCAAGGACCTCAGCCACGATGACCACTCCGATGTCCGCACCAAGCCCAGCAATGACAACCAAGCCACTGCTAGAAATGCCCTGGGCTCCTGAGCCAGGGCAGTGGAGGCACAAGAGCCTCAGCCACACCCCCCAACATCTGCAACCAGCCCAGCAACAACCACTGAGCAACCACCAGGAACACCCTGGGCTCCTGAGCAGGGGTGGTGGGGAGCTGAGGGCTCAGCCACACCCCCCTGACATCTGCATGCAGCCCAGCCCACAGCTGGATATCCCCTGGTCTCCCCTGCCAAAATGAGGAGGGGCCATGGGCCTTAACCATGCCCCCCTCCTCCCACCCTATTTCTCTCCCCCTTCCTTTCTCCCCATCCCCCACACCTGCTTTGCAACATCTTAGAATATAAAAAGTAAATAAATAAATAAATAAAAATCAGTATTAATCTCTACTGTAGATCAAACTTGACCTAATAGGCATTTATAGAACATTTCATTCAACAGCTACGGACTACACGTTTCTCAGCAGCACATGGAACATTCTCTAGAATAGACCATATGGTAAGACACAAAACAAGTTTCAACAAGTTGAAAAAAATGAAAATCATATCAACTATCTTACCCAAACACAGTAGCATAAATCTAGAAGCCAACACCAAATGGGACACTAGAAACTGTACAAATCCATGGAAACTATACAATATTTTCCTAAACAATGAATGTGTCAAAGAAGAAATGAAGTAGAAAATTTCAAAAATCCTGGAGACAAATGAAAATTCAACATATCAGGACCTATGGAATACAGAGAAAAAGCATTTCTTTCTTTTTTTTTTTTTTTGACCGGTAAGGGGATCGCAACCCTCACTACGCTGTGGTCTGCACCACGCTCAGCCAGTGAGCGCACCAGTTATCCCTATATAGGATCTGAACCCGCGGCCTTGGCGCTACCAGTGCCGCGCTCTCCTGAGCGAGCCATGGGACTGGCCCCAGAGAAAGCATTTCTAAGAGAAGTTTATAAATGCCTACATCAAAAAAAGAAGAAAGACTTCAAAAAATCAACCTAACATTACACCACAAGGAGCTAAAAAAACAAGAACAAATCAAACCCCAAATCAGTAGAAGGAGAGAAATAACAAAGATTAGAGCAGAAATAAATGAATCAGAGATTGAAAAAACAATACAAAAAATTGATGAAACAAACAGTTGTTTTTTTGGAAAGATAAAGAAAATTGATAAAACCTTAGGAGACTAAAGAAGAAAAAAGAGAGAAGACTCAAATAAATAAAATCAGAAATGAAAAAGGGAATATTACTACTGATACCACAGAAATACAAAGAATCCTAAGAAACTACTATAAACAACTATATGGGAACAAACTGGTAAACCTAGAAGAAACTGATAAATTCCTGCACACACAGAACTTACCAGTGTCAAACCATGAAGAAGTAGAAAACCTAAATAGACCAGTAATGAATAAAGAGATTGAAGTAATAATAAATAGTCTTCCCACAAAGAAAACCCCCAGATCAGATGGCTTCACTGCTGAATTCTACCAAACATGCAAAGAAGAACTAATACGATTCTTCTCAAACTCTTAAAAAATAAATAAATAAATAAATAAAATAAAGAAGCGGGAATACTTCTAAACTTATTCTACAAGGCCAGCATTACCCTCATACCCAAACTGGAAAAAGACACAACAAAAAAAGAACACTACAGACCAATATCTCTAATGGACACAGATGCAAAGATCCTCAACAAAATACTAGCAAGAAGAATTGTGCAACACATCAGAAAGATCACTGATATGGATCGAATTGTGTCCCCTAAAATTTATGTAATAGAAGCTTGATCCCCACTGTGACGGTTAAGAGGATGGGAAATCCTATTACAGTAATTGAAAGGTGGGTCCTTGAAGAGGTGATTAAGTTGATGGTTTAATGGTGGTCATGGGCAGGATTAGGAGGGCTCGAAAAGAAGAGCACATGAGGAGCTTTCTATCTCTGCTTCCTCCCTCTCGCAATGCGATGCCCTGTCACTGAAGCCACCACAAAGGAAAACCTTCACCAGACATGTTCCCTGAACTTTGGATTCCCAGCCTCTGAAAATGTAAGCAATATGTATTGTTTCTTAATAAATTTCCCAGTTCCAGGTATTTTGTTATAAGCAACAGAAATGGACTAATACAATCATACACCATGATTAAGTGGGATTCATCTCAGGGATGGCTCAAAATATGCAAATCTATAAACATGATAACATTACATAAACAAAATGAGGGAAAAAACCTATGTGAGACCTATCATTTCAATAGATGCAGAAAAAGCATGTGACAAAATTCAACATCCTTTCTTGATAAAAACACTCAAAAATTAGGTATAGAAGGAATGTACTTCAACACAGTAAAGTCCATATATGACAAACCCACAGTTAATGTCATACTGAATGAACAAAAATTAGAGGCTTTGTCTTTAAGATGTGAAACAAGATAAGGATGCCCACTTTCCCTATTGTTATTCAACATAGTACTAGAAGTTCTAGCCAGTGCAATAAGACAAGAGAGAGTAATAAAAGGTATTTGAATTGGAAAGAGGAAAGTCAAACTATCCCTGTTTGCAGATGACATAATCCTATATAGAAAACCCTACAGACTTCACCGAAAAATTACTAGAACTAATTATTGAATTCAGTAAAGTGGCAGGATACAAAATCAACACACAGAATCAGTAACTTTCCTGTTCACCAACAACGAAATAGCAGAAGAAGAAATCAAGAAAGTAATCCCATTCACAATAACTACCAAAAAAAAAAAAAAAAAAGAAATACCTAGGAGAAAATTTAACCAAGGAAGTGAAAGATATCTACAATGAAAACTATAAAACATTGCTGAAAAAAAGTAAAGAGGACACAAACAAATGGAAATATATTCCTTATTCATGAGTTGGCAGAGTTAGCATAATCAAAATGTCTTTATTACCCAAAGAAATCTACAGATTCAATGTAATCTCCATCAAAATACCAATGACATTTTTCACAGAAACAAAAAAATTGATCTTCAAATTTGTATGAAACCACAAAAGACCTCATATGGCTAAAGTAATCTTGAAAAAAAGAGAGCACAGTTGTCGTCATTACACTTCCTGACTTCGAAGTATAGAAGCT
Organism: Cynocephalus volans; assembly: GCF_027409185.1. NCBI lineage: Eukaryota > Metazoa > Chordata > Mammalia > Dermoptera > Cynocephalidae > Cynocephalus > Cynocephalus volans. Next base: position 93,598,988 of record NC_084468.1, on the reverse strand, counting down.
ATATAGTAACCCAAACAGCATGGAACTGGCATAAAAAAGACAAATTGACCAAAGGAATAGAATAGAATAGAGAGACCTGAAATAAACCCATGCAATTACAACCAGCTGATTTTTGATAAAGGTGCCAAAAATAAACAATAGAAAAAGGTCAGCCTTTTCAACAAATGGTTGAGGGAATCTGGATATCCACACGCTGAAGATTGAAACAAGGTGCCTATCTCTTGCCATACACAAAAATTAACTCAGAAGGAATCAAAGGCATATATTTAAGACCTGGAACTCTGAAACTGCTAGAAGAAAACATAGGGGAAATGCTACATGAAATAAGAGTGAACAGTACTTTTTTGAGTCGGACGACAAAGGCACAGGCAACTAAAGCAAAAATGCATAAATGGGACTACATCAAACTATAAAGCTTCTGCAAAGCAAGAGACCCCGTCAATAAAGTGAAGAGATAACCTATAGAATGGGAGGAATTATTTGCAAACTACATATTAGACAAAGGGCTAATATCCAGAATACATAAGAAACTTAAATGATTCAACAGCAGAAAACCAAATAACCCGATTAAAAAATGGGTAAAGTACCTGAACAGACATTTCTCAAAAGAAGACATAGAAATGGCCAACAAGCACTGAAAAAATGCTCAAATCACTAATCATCTCGGAAATGCAAACTAGAACCACAATGAGATGTCATCTCACTCCAGTTAGATTGGCTGTTATCAACAAGACAAAAGATAACAAATGCTGGTGAGGATGTGGTGAAGGAGGAACTCTCCTACACTGCTGGTGGGAGTGCAAAGTGGTGCAGCCACTTGTGGAAAACAGTCTGGAGCTTCCTTAGACAACTAAAGACAGATCTACACTCTCATCTTCATCGTAGCACTAGTTACAATAGCCAAGAGATGTAATCAACCTAAATGTCCATCAACGGATGAATGAATAAAAAAACTGTGGTATGCATACACAATGGAATACTACTCAGCTATTAAAAAAATGATATCCTATCATTTGCTGCAACATGGAGGGAACTGGAAACCATCATGTTAAGTGAAGTGAGTCAGGCACAGAAAGACAAATACATGATAGCACTCATATATGGAATTTTTTTTTTTTTTTTAAAGTGGTTCTTATAGAAGTAGAGAGTAGAATAATGGTTACCAGAGGCCAGTAGTAGGGGGGTTGGGGGTAAGGGTGGGAGAGGAAAAGTGATGGACTAATGGGTACGAAACTGTGCTATGTACCCTGAGTGAATCACTGTGCAGTATATACATGTATTGAAACAACATACTGTATCCCAAAAATATGTGGAAGTAAATGTTAAAATATTTTGAATAAAAAAATTTGGAACTGAAATAGTTGCATTGAGGTGTATTATGCTACATCACAATTTCAGAAACTTAAATCTTGATCCGGTTTCTATCATTATAGAGGCCAGTTTATCTGCTACCCGTTCATTTTTTTGCTTTAAGATTTTTATTGTCTGTGATTTTACTGCTCAAATACAGGCTTTTCTGACCACTAAAGGTTACGACTGAAATAAATATAACCTTTTATTTTTCTCTCTGTCACAGGCCATTTAAGGTTCTCCTATTTTGAAAAACACCAGCAAATCCTGCTCCTGTATTCTTATACAACCCTCTCCTATTTTTCTAAGTGCTCGAGTTCTAAATTCCAATCACCTGGAAACTGCATACTCTATAAAAGTCAGAAATATTCAGTTCTTCCCCTAAAGTAAGAGCCTTTATTTTAAACAATTTTTTGCATTCTTCTTCATATTGTAGAGATTTACTATTGAAAGAAATTAATAGCCAAATGTGGGGAAAAGGACTTATATTTACTGAAAGTTTACTATATGCTAGTATTTTACATGCTATTGTAGTTCATTATTTCAATGGTCATGTAAGATGAAACTCAGAAAATTCAAGTAATTGTGAAACTTATGATTAGTTCTGCTGATTTGTCAACTTGATAAATCTGCTTGACTCTAAAACCCATGCTTTGAAGTAGCATAAAGCCTGTAGCTTATAAAAGGAAAGAACCATTGATGCTTGAAAAAATAGATTTAATAGAATTGAGAAATACATATCCTGATTTTGAGTTTATATGTAGAGTCTAAAAAATGACTCAAAAATTGACTTGCATCTTTGTTTTTGAGGTTCACAGAGCAGTGTTTCTCAACCTTTTTTTCTTTTTACATTTTCACTTCCCTAAGGAGATTATTTAGATATCCCCCTGCTATTAATTCCCCATCCCATAAAATTTTATTACCTCAGATATACTTTATATCCCTTGATGTATTGTGACTCTTTTGAGGTCCACAAAGCATTGTAATAACACTTTTCATCCTCTTGGGGGGAATATTGCCCCCTATGAGATGGCATGATATAGACTACTGCTACAATATCTCACCCCTCACCCCTACCTCACTACTAATTATTTAGAGGAGCAGGTTGAGTGTAGCAAGCACAGCTTTGCACTTGGACAAATCCTTCCTGGATTCTAGTTCTAGCACTTGTTCCTTAAGAGAACTAGGGCAAGTAACAAAATCTCTCTGAGCCCCAGTTTGCACTTCAGGAAAATTGCGTGATAATTCCTAATTCATAAAGTTGTGAGACTCGAAAGCAAACAAACAAACAAACTATAGGACCTTGCAGGAGCCAACAGAGTTCTCAAAAAGTTTTATCTCATTTTTTTCTCTTCCATGGAGACATCACTAGATTTTGCATTTTCTGAGACTAGTACTAGGAGCATCAGCCTAGAATGTGGAAAACATAGGATCTGGTACAAACTCTGAACTACCTAGACAAGTGGTTTTCTCTTTGTAAAATGAGAGGGCTCATTCCTAAGTTTCATTTTAAGCTTTATAGTCTGTGCTCTTTTAACACCATATAAGGTCCTCACAGGGACCTAAAAGAATTAATCACATTTAAAAATGTTGTTGGCACTTTTAATCTCAGTGCTAAAAATTTTGTAACAGTGTTTTTTCTCTTCACACATACTTGAGGACCTGAATATTAAGATTTAAGAAACACATACAGCCGTAGATGGTACCAGTTGGCCTAATAAGAGATTTTATTTGCACTGAAAACTGTATTCCCTAGTGATTTCCTCAGGATCATTTTTCTAGAAACAATCATGAAAGAAACTTCACTATGTCTCTAACTTCATTTTATTTCTAACTATTATAGAGTGAAAACATAAATGATATTAGATAATTACAGCTTTTCTTTCCCGTGTGCTAAAGTGTTAACAGCGGTCAGGATTCGGTCCACAACAGGAAGAGGCAAAGATTGAAGGAGCGAACAACTTAGTCACTGGAAGGGATTATGCCTACCAGGGAACATTAAAGAGCTTGCTTAGGTATGAAAGCACAGGAAAAACACGGAGAGAGTTTAAAGCTCCTCTTGGATTGTAGGCATTATATCCTATGTATATATTTGTGTTTTTATTTATTTGGAATTATTCAGATAAACAAATTGCATGAAGAATACTCTAATGAGCAGCCATGTCTCCACAACCGGTTATCCAAAGGAAACAATACAAACCCAGCTGAAATTCCTCATGTGTCTTTTCCTAATTGCAATCCTCTCTCTTCCCTGTGGAAGTGTATCTCTCCTGAATTTGGTATTTATCATCCCCATCCATTTATTTCATTCCTCTCTTTTTTTGCATATGCATATCTCTCTCAGCAACAAATAGAATAATTTTACATGCTTTGCATTTACAAGATGGATATCATAATGTATGTATTTTTCTAAAATTTGCCTTATTTCACCCAATGTTATGTTTATGAGATTCATTTTATTTATTTTTGAATATTTTATTTTGAATGGCTAAGCAATTTTATGTAATATACTCTTTTACATTACATTATGCTATTATTACTTTTATCAATAAATGATTGATTTGATTAGCATTTAGTTGCATATTTTAAGTCATTTTCAAGGTGATAGGCTTTTAAATCTCTTTTGAAATAATTCGCACTGAAGTAGAATTCATCTATTTATTTATTTATTGGTAAAATAATATTTAAAATTTCCTAGCCAAGGACCATGCTAGGTATCAAAAATTCACTGGTGAGCAAAACATTGTTCCTCTCTTTATGGACCTTACAGCCTAATGGGAAAACAAGTCTTAAATTACACAAATAATCCCACAAATCAATATATGATTAATTCAACAGACATCTACTGATTGCCTTATATGAACTAAAACAGTGAGTAAACAAATGAAAAAATCTCTGACGTTGCGGATGTCACATTCTAATTGGGCGGCTGTGGAAGGGTGGGGCAGACACATACTAACTAAGATAAGCTAAAAGTGAGATAATTAAGAATAAAGTATGCTGAAAGGTGGTCTATAATACGGGGTAAATTAAACTGGGGGGGGGGAAGAGAAAGTTAGGCAGTAAAGGAAGGTTGCTGTTTTAGCTATATTGACCTCAAAAATTCTCCCTGAGAAGGTCACGTGTGAGTCAATACATGAAGGAAGTGAGAGAAGGTCAATGACTAAGCAATGTGAATGTGTGGGGAGCACCCCAGACAGAGGGGACAGCAAGTACAAAGACCTATGACAGGAGCAGTGATTGTCATTTTCAAAGTCAGTGTGATGAGAATGGCAGTAGGGAGGGAGGTCAAAGAGTGAAGAGGAGTGGTAATCCTTTTCTTTTCTTTTCTTTGCCATTGAAAGTATTGTAAATTTTACTTGGAGTGGTATGTAAAATCTCTGGAAGGTTTTGAGTAGAAAGGTGGCATGATATAACTTCTATTTAAATAGGATGGCTCTGCAAACTATGTTGAAAATGAATGAAGTGGGCATAAGAGCGGATGTGGGGAGGCCAGTTAGGAGGGTTATGTAATAATCCTGGTGGGGAATCCTGGTGGCTAGTGCAGGGTTGCATCTGTGGAGGGGGGAAGAACTAGTTGTGTTCTGGATCTATTTTGAAAGTAGAACCTATAAGGTTGCTAGTGGAAGAAAGAAAAGAGTTGAGAATGATTGCACAATTTTTGGTGTGAGCAACTGGAAAAATGGTTTTGCCATTTCTTTAGGTGGGGCACTTGGTTTGAGGCATATTAAGCTTAAATGCTTATTAGGCCATCCAAGATGAAATGTAGAGTAGGCAGCTGGATATAAAAGACTGAGGATTTACTTGTGTATATATTCGGCTTGTATTTGTTTACGAGGGCTGTTATAACAAAGTACTACAGACTGGGTGGCTTAAACAACAGAAATTTATTCCGTCACAGGTCTGGAGGCTGGAAGTCTGAGATCAAGGTGTTGACAGGTTGATTTCCTCTGAGGCCTCTTTCCTTGGCTTGGAGATGCTGTCTTTTTCCTGTGTCTTTACATGATATTCCCTCTGTGTGTGTGTCTCCTAATCTCCTCTTTAATAAGGACACTAGTCATATTGGATTAGGGCCACCCCAATGACCTCATTTTAACTTAATTTACCCTACTTTGAAGACCCTGTCTCCAAGTACAGTCACAATTTGAGGTACTGGAGGTTAGAACTTCAACATATGAATTTTGAAGTACACAATTCAGCCCATAACATAGTTCATAGATAGTATTTAGAGCCATGTGACTAATTGAGATGGTCAAGGAAATGTGTTTTAATGAAAAAAGAGAGAAGATCCAGAGACTGAACCCTGGGGCACTCCACCATTAAGTAGTCAGGTAGAACTGGAGAAACCAGTGAAGAATACTGAAAGGCAGCAACCAGTAAGTTGGAAGGAAAATCAGGAAAAGAAAAGGAAGGTATAAAGAAAATGTAGTGAAGAAAGCAAGGTAGAGAGAGTGATCAACTGTGTAAAGTGTTTCAAATAGGTCAAGATGAATATTGAGGATAGACCATTGAATTTAACAACATGGGGGCTTCGGCAAACCTTGAAAAGAGCAGTTTTTGTGGAGTTGGCAAAAATCTGACGACTTTCAGATTTCTGATAAGAACATCTGGGTGCATGAAAGGTAACTTGCAGAGGTAGGGAAGACTGAAGGAGAAACAGATTGGTATGGGTGGTCAGAAGTTTAGTTTTAGATGTAGTCCATTTAAGATTTTGTGAGACATCCAAGTACTTAAATGGGTTACATATTTTGAGGATCTTTGAGTCTAAAGAGTGTTTTATAGGACTCTGCTAGGCTTACTTTAAAGAAAGCTGAAGCATAAATAGTAGGCATTTCAGGAGCTGGGAAGGTCATTAGGGTACTGAGATCAGGAACCTCAAATCATACCCCACAAGCAACTGTCTCTAAATTAATTTTTCTAAGTAAGGCTATTCTCTCCCATGCAAAGTTTACAAAGAGAAAAGAAAACAATAAACCAAGTTATAATGGTGTTGGAGTATAAGAAAAGACACACTTCTGATGTAAACTTATGTTGTATTAAAGATGATGGAAATTTACTTTCTTGGAAAGTAGGTACTTTAGGATAGAAGAAATATCTTGAAAAATCTGGAGATCGACAGCATTTAGTGTTTCCTCCTCCATGTTTTCATGGTATCATGTACAAATCACCACCTGAGCATTTAGCACACTGTACTGTGTTGTAATTATTTATTTACACATCTGTCTACCCCATAAGACTATGAACCCCTTTGGGGAAAGAAATGGATGTTATTAATCTGCTTGTCATTTTTCGTAAAAATGGTGCTGGGCATATAGCAGGCACTCAATAAACTCATATTGAATGAATCCAGTAAGGTAAAAAAAAAAAAAATGTTGTTTTTCCACTAGACAGAATTAAACTGGACACTATCAGGCATCCGTATTTTCTGTGTTTTTAACAGAGGGTGATGGTGGCTGGTTGATTCTGGGCATCTAATTGCATGCTGGTGTAGCATTGCGGGAATGCCCTCAAATGTACTTGCGGTAGTAATCTTTTGCTGTTATCACACAATGTACCTTCATTCCTAGGAACATTATATAATAGCTGACCTTTTTCAGTACTGTGATATTGTAAAGCTAGGGATGGGTCTCAAACACCCCTAGAACCCGTTGTCCAGACAGGGTCACAAACCCTCCACATGCAGGTCTATGAGCTAGGTGATAGTAAAAGGTACTGGGAGCGTGGGGAAATAATAGGCTCTATTCAGAGCTAGGAGCAGCTGCCCTAGTGGCTTCCCGGAGCGTCTTCAGAAGCTTCGGTATCAGAGCCGTTAGTCCTTTATACTCAAGTACACAATCCAAAACACCTTTACAGAAGCAGAACCCAAGCCCAGAATGCCAGCAGCAGGGTGGTGCGGTCTCAGCACCAGAGAGTTCCCAGGGAAAGACGGCGGGAGTGGGCGGAGGCGCACACGAGCATCCACATTAGACAATAGCAAGGAACACCTGGGCACACACGTATATTTACTTCAGATGCTCCGCGAGATCCTGAACATGGAAGCGGCCTTGACCATTTTTTAATACTTTTGCAACAGATACACTCTAGGATATGTGTCTGTCTGAGAATAAATTGTATATCTGATCTAACCTGAATTCAGGGTGAGGATTGGGCCAGGAAGTTTTTTCCCTGAATAAAGGAAGAATTATTAACAGGCTCACATGAAAAATTTCCGTGTCTCAAATGACATCATGTAGAGCTAGAGCTAGCGTCTGGAGCTCAGGGACCCCTCGAGCCCATTCACAAACCCTTCACACGCAGGTCTATGAGCTAGGTAACCCAACAAAATGGTCCTTGGAGCCTTGGTAGAAGTAGGAACAGTCTATATTCAGCACACACACCTCTAAGAGTTAGACAGTCCAAAGAGAAGCTCAGAAACTCAACCGCGACAGGCAAAGTCCAAAGAAAAACTGAAACTGAGCACCTGCCAGCAAAGTAAACATGCTCTGTTTTTAGACAGGAGCTCTGCCAGCCAGCTTGGCTTCATAAACTGAAGAACACACAATAGCAATTAACGAAAAAGATACATTAGTGCACATGCGCACAAACTCCACCCACACACAACTTGTTTGCAAAGAAATGTGCTGCTGGACCCCCACCCGGACCTGAGCTGAGGGAGCCTGACTAAATTATTCTGTTTTCCTCACACCCCACCTGCAAATGAAATCCATGATTATTTATTATTTGTTGAGCTCAAGCTGTATACTCAGTACTATTAAAAAACAAAACAAAATAAACAAAAACAACAAGAAAACAAACAAAACTACAAAACCGTGGGGGGCTACATGGTCCATGCCTCAGGGCTTAACAACCCATGCCAGGCATATGACCGTAGTAGAAAAACTGACTGCATTCCAGAAACATCAGGCTTTTAGAGATTATTATTTTTTATGATTACAAAGGACTTACACAAGATATATTGACTGAAAAATTTTATCAAAATGAAAAATTTTCGGGAGAAATATTTGAAGAGAAAAGAAATGGTCAAATCACGGATTGTTAGTTTCACTTGATCCCAGGCTGAACTGAAGTGCTTATCTATGTGAAGAAAATACTGATGAGGGAACAATTGATTAAAGCAAAATAAAGAAGCACATATCCATAGATTAATTTTAGATTACAGCATTTTAATTTATTTCTTAATGTACCCTCCTGAGGCATGGAGTCAGGGGAAGCCAAACCCAGCCACGACCAGGTAAAGAGTACACCAAAGCACCATTTTCTTGGGGATAGCCCAGTAGAGCCACCACAATTGCTGTGGCTGCCACAAAAGCAGCTAGTCTCTATAGCAGCAATCACAGCCACTGTGCAGATGGCCCACCAGACTCAACTGTGTGACACAAGGAGAGGCACCAGCAGAGACCAAAAAAGAAGAGGTGCTCGCTCTCCACAAAACACACTCCAGAGTGATAGAAGAAGCATCTGCTTTATGATAACAGGAGAGAACTTGATCACACCTGTCTCAGTGCTGGACAGATCATCTAGGCAACAAATCAACAGAGGAATGGTTAATCTATCAGATGGAGAGAACAAATATATGGTTATTAGAGGGGGCAAGGGGAGGAGGAAGGCAGGGGAAAGGAGGGGGAGAGACAGGAGGAAGGGGACAGACTGGATAAGGGGCATAAAGAATAAATATGATTTGTTAAAGTGAATATGCTAATAAAAAAGATGAAAAGCATTATGGATGCAGATGGATGATGGTGATGGTTGCACAGCATTATGAATGTATTTAATATCACTGAACTGTACACTTAAAATGGTTAAGGCAATAAATTTTATGTTATGTGTATATTACAACAATAAAAATGGGGGAAAAAAGATGATCAACATCATTGGTCATCAGGAAAGTGCAAAATAAAACCACAATGAAACACCCTTGTACACCAACTAGAATGGCTAAAAATAGAAAGCCTGGCAAAACTAGATGCTAGTGAGCATGCTAACTGGAACTTTTATACGTTGTTGCTGTGGTAGGCTGAATGCTTGTATCCTCCCAAAACTTGTATGTTAAAGCCTAACGTCTAGTACGGCTGTATTTGGAAATGGGACTGTTAGGGTTAAAGTTAAATGAAGTAATAAGGGTTGGGCCCTGATCTCTTTATCAAAAGAGGGAGCAAAGAGCTTTCTCTCTCTCTGTCATCACTCACACAGAAAGAGGTCACATGAGCCCCTGATCTTGGACTTCCAGCCTACAGAACTGTGAGAAAATAAATGTCTGCTGTTTAAGCACACACACACACACACACAATATATATATATATATATATATATATATATTTCTTAATGTAAATTGCTTGCCATGGTAATAATGAGCTCATTGTCATAAGTTTCAAGATTTATGGAGAGAAGTATGATTGAAAAAGTAAACATAAAACAATTACTAAGTAGAGTAAATCAAGAGAAAAAAACATTTTTTCCCTAGATTTCAGCAAACTTTAATGCATGTTTAAGTGATTCAAATTCAGTGCCAAAATGTGTAAAAGGTTCCAGACAATTAGCAGATTTGGTTTAGATATACAAAAAACGAATGGTATTTCTTTAAAACAACAGAGTATTGGAAAGCATTTGTGAAGGCTGTCAGGCTTAAGGGGGCTTAGAGAGAGAAATGGACACTGAAATTGTCTCCAAATAACATAATAAAAAAAATAGGCTTAGAGGTCGAATGAGGCATCTTCCTCACCATCTTTTGTAGTTTGGAAGCAGAGACTTCTTTTATAGGTCGGAAATGAGATTATCTGAAAAAATTGTGCAAAAACTACAGTACATATTCTTAGGGCTGTTGTCTCAGCTCAACTGCCTCCACACTTGACTTCCATCTCCACCTCCCCTCACCATTACAGAGCACACTCATACTGTCAAATCTGAGCTTGATACTTTTCTCTCTGATAATGTCTTTACTGATTAATTTCCCCTCCCAAGTTTGTAATATCCAGGGAGTTTGCTGCTCACTTACAACATAATAGACATTCAACTCCTAGCACACATTTCTGTCCAAAGGGCCACTTCAACTTAGTAGAACCCTGGCCCAATGTGGTCACCATGGTTCACTATTTAATGCTACTTCCTGGGACCACCCTAGGCTCCCAGACTCTTAGCTCTGCCTCTGTAACTCTGAATTACCCTGCTGTCTGCTTCCTCTTCTCTCTGATAGAAGGTAAAGGACACAGGAAGAGACCTTAAATAGGATGAACTCATAATATCCATTATCATCTGGGTGATTCTGCTATACTTTTAAAATATGTAATTATTTGCTGCTCAGAGAACTTTACATCATTTCTTCTGAACCTTCACCACCATCAAGCTCTCGATTGTAATATCCTCTTTACCCCACTGCTAGAGACTGCCCTCTTTTCTAGAAATTCGAGTGCCTCAGGGAGAACTCTCAAATCTATATTGTTTCCATGTCAACTCTTTTCTTTTCTTAAATATTTCTTTTCCCTTTAGTTTAGAGAAGAAGTTTTTCTTCTTCTTGTCTAAATATCTCCACCTATGTTCTAAAGACTGTCTCCCTGCTCCAGGGATTCCCCATTTTTCATAATTATTACAACTCTCTCCAGTGCCTCCAATATTTCTTCTCTCTACTGTATAAGTTACTGTTCAATCAGAGGAGCAGAAAAACTAGGATGCAATTTTTTAAAATAGGCTTTAACCTTGTGTAACTGTGGGAGCTGATTAGATTGAGTAGTCTTTAGAAGGCTCTTGTCTTCTTGTCTGAAGCTGGAGCTTGAAGTCCACAAGGTAGGTAATCAGAAAGGGAATATGGAAGACAGGTGGGAAGAGCAAGAACAAGCTGGAAAACATAAGCACAAGCTGGAGTTCATGAGGATGGATCAAAACTTGTACTAGTTCTTTTTGTCTGTAACCTAGGACGTATGTCCTGCAGAGACCGGGTCCTTTTTCATAGCTGAGCGCACATTCTTGGTCCAGAAGTCAGAGAAGCTGAGAGTATCCCGGGGAAGGAGAAGTTGCAGGTCCGGCTGCTGCCTTAAGTCATCTGATAAGTGACACCTGTGAGCTACAAAATAGCTGCTGTTTCACTTCCATCATCCAAATTTCCCATAAGAATCTCTCTTGAGGTCCATCCTAACCAAATATAAACAGAAAAGGGAATTCTGGGAAATGTGGTTCCCAGCAATTTGACATATTACAAAGCCACAATTCACCCTTTGTCAACTTATCACCCATATACATCTCTTTAAACCATATTTTATACTCAGTGTAAAGACAATAACACATCCTTGCTTCTAATATGATACAATGATCCATGTACATGTTAACCATTTTCCAAGATCCATTTGTCTGCTTTATAGGCCAAGTAGGTGAGGTGAATGTGGGTATGGTAGGAATGACCCCCTTGATGGGAATCTTTCAAGTCCTTCATGGGACTAATCTCTGCAGTCCCTTCAGGAATGTGATATTGCTCCTGGGTTACTATTTCTGTAAATAAAGTCAGATCTAGTGGCTTTCACTTGCCATTTCTTACCATTATACGAGGGTACTTCAAAAAGTTCATGGAAAGATTTGCATTCCTTTCAATTCTATTTTTCCACGAACCTTTTGAAGTATCTTTGTAGAACTTGTTCCACAAGTCAGGGAACTAATATGTGGATTCTGCCAGTTGCTGAGTATTTCCATCCCAGTTACATATTACGTATCTGGGAAAATAACCATAGGGGGCTCAAAGACCTATTATGAGATAGAGCTGAGCTAAACCTTCATTGTCACCTGATCTTCATAAGCCAGTACTCTCACTGGTAGATCACAGTGATATTTTGGGTATCTAGGGATTAGTGTCAGTTCAGAGCCAGTGTCTAGTAATCACCCCAAATTTGATTATTTCTCCTTCCCCAATGCAAAGTCACACTGGTAAATGGCTACAGTTCCCTGTGGGGAAAGACTGAGAGGAAGCTTAGCAGTATACATTTTTGGTAGAGTAGCAGATTCCTTCCTCTAGGGGACCTAGACTTCTCTTTATTTAAAGGGTTCTGGGTCTGTGAACTGGCTCAAGTCTAGGAACTGATTGAAGGGCTATAACTCTTTGTTTTGGTGATTCAAGTCAGATTTCAGTCCACTAGACCTATAGCTTTCCAGCTTACACAGTTTGAATAAGATTTTAGCAGGCTATCTATTTTAGTTCTAGGTACACCATGATTAACTAGCTGATGTCAAAGATCTTTGTAGGTCAGACTATTCTGATTACTGCTTTGTCTCCACTCTATTAGGGTAATAACACTCACCTTGCCTTTGGAAATTCAGTGCCCCTCGGCACTTGCCAATGTGGAAACTCATTATTTTCATTGCATTTGGAGATCTCAGTTCAATAGTAATCATTCTCAGTGTAATTTCTGACCCACAGAGAGAAGCCAATATAAGGCTCTTTAAGGAGGCCAGGGCTCATTTATTCCTCAAAGTCATGGTGAAGGTCATGTTCTCTGGAACCTCATGAGGTAAGTGAGCAGATCTTTCTTGATAAATTCATTCTAAGATTCCAATATCCCTAAGCCATTGGATACCTCCCTCTACAGCAGGTATCAGCAAACTACGGCCTATGGGTCAAATCCAGCCTGCTTCTTATTATGTAAAGAGTTTTATTGGAACAAAGTCATGCCCATTCATTTACATATTTTCTATACTTGCTTTCATGCTACAACGGCAGAATTTAGTAGTTGCAACAGAGACAATATGGCCTGCAAAGAAAAAAAATTTACAATCTGGTTTCTTAGGGAAAAGTTTTCCTGACCCTTGCTTTTCTTCCATAACGGAAGTTCAAGCATGTCAACTTCATTTAGTGTGGACTTCTTTGGGTTTATACTTCAGTCAATCAACCAAGCAAACTATAGAGCCATCCTTAGACCCTCAAGTTAAATATCAAATCTGGCATCTCTACTTAGTGGGCTCAAATCAATAAATTTATTCTGACTTTATAGGCCTTCCACTTCAATTCTGTATCCTTAAGATCCAGTCCCACCATCGTATTATCTGGGTTTCTGTCAATACGTATTGGAAAAACCATGCAATTCTTTTGGCGTGTATTGCAGCATATGGGTCGCATTTTGTAAAACATGCTTTTGGTCTTGCTGGGACCTGATTCTGGTTATAGGTATAGAGACAAGGAGAGGTGTTAAGAGGAGGCACTGAAGAGAATCAGTAGTGTCTTGCAGGGCAAATACTTCAAGGAAGGCAATTCCAAGTTTCTCAGGCAGGGGGAGATTAACCTTTTTAGGTGGGATAGAAAGGCAAGGAAAAACCAATAAAAAAGACTTGGCACAACTTAGGGGTCTAAGGTCCTCAACTTCATTAGAATATGCTTATATGTCCCGTGTCAATTTTCAGCATTTCATTTCTTTCAAATCAATTTTCTAACTTTAACAAAAGATATCCTGCAATGTTAGGAATTCAGTTTGCATTGTAATTCAGCCATCCGCAGGATTAGACTTTGCATTTGGTTTTCAGAAATCTCAGCCTTGCAGCAATAAGAGATAAGGGTTTGTTATAGGGGAGTCATACAGGCTTTCACATTCCTCATGCAGACCTTGATCTGGGAATTTAAAGCCCTAGATGTATCATATTTTTCCCAAATTCTTTTGCATATTTAGAAACAATTAACCACTCCCTTATACTCTGTATTTTCATTAAAACATTCAAAGGCAGCAATTCCACAGCCTTGCCATCTTTAGGCATTTGATTACAGGTGACTATAGATAATAACTTGTTTTGCCACCGCATGTTATACAGTATCAGTTTCCCCTTTACAACTGGAAACAGGGTCAATATAGTCTTTAAATATAACCAGATTATAGAACCAATTACAGAAAACCCAGAAACGTTTGGAGAACTCATTTTTATTATTCCATTCCTTTGGAATCTTTCTTGGTACAAAATTCGGTATGAGTGTTCAGCCAGAGAAGGAGAACCACTAGAATCTATCATCTATTTTTCTCCCTATCTATCCACTTATCTCTCCATCCATCTATCATTTTTCATCTATTTATTACTATATTTATGCCTATATACAGTTATAGTTTTATTATTAAAGTCATTTGACCTTAAACTACAATGGGTGCTGTGTAAGCTGTCTCTGGGAGGCTCTTGTCTTTGAGTCTGATGTTTGAGTTTGAAATCTATGGGGCAGGCAGTTAGGAAGAGGTGGATGTAAAGTAGTGGAGACCAAAAGCATGCTGGAACCCATGAGCAGGAGCTGGAGTTCATGAGGATGGACCAAAACCTATGCCAGTTTTCATTGCCTCTGACACCAGTAGTGTGGGTGTACTGAAGAAGCCAGGATCCTTCATCCCTTTATCATGAACTGAACACACCCTTGGTCCATGAACTGAACACACACTTGGTCCAAGCTGAAGGAAGATTTCCGGAAGAGTGGCCTACTTACAGGCCTGGTTGCTGCTTCATATCACAATGTGAGTCAGCAGGTAAGGGACAAAATGTGTGAATTGCAAATGGCTGCTGTTTTACTTTGATATGCCAAATCTTTCATAAGAATCCTTCTTGTGGCCCACCCTGAATGGAAACACGCAGAGAGGTGGATTCTGGGAAGTGTAGCAAAGATGACACACTAGGAAGTCACCATATCTACTTTCAGACATTAATAATTTACCCATGCATTTAAAAAGAATACAACACATTCTGTGTTTTTTCTCCCTAGCCTTTCTTTCTTTCCTTCCTTCCTTCCTTCCTTTTCCTTTCTTCACTTCTCTTTCTCTTTCCTCTCTCTCCCTTCCTTCTTTCATTTTTTTATTTCTCTCTTTCACTTTTTTTGTTGTTGTTGTTGTTGCTGGGTATCTTGCCTTAACTGAATTTACTGCTCTTTACCCTGCAATTTGACTTCTCCTTTACTACACTACTGAAATCTTTCTCTGGAAATATTAGACCAGTGATCTAAGTTTTGCCAAATCCTTTTCTCCTTTGGCATTCTGCCATATTTGACATTGTTGGCTAAAACTTTTACTTCTCATGGACTTCCTAAAGTGACTCTCTCTTTGTTGTTTTCTTAAATCTTTGGTGACATTCTCCTTGCTTCCTTCTTTTTTTCTTTTTTTCTAATTTGACTATTTCCTAAAACTCAATTCTGAGCCTGAAGTTCCTTCTTACAATTTAGAAGCATTTATCAACTCAAAATTTTGATTATCACCTCTTTGTTAGTGGTCCCAAGTCTATAACTTTAGTCTTCTTCATTTGTTTGAGTTTCTAACCATCCCCTATATATAACCAATGGATAATTTGTTGTGATCTGAGATCTAGCTATAATGATTCCCATTCAGATGCAGGCTCTATAATAAAAGATTTTGTTGATTACTATATTCCTATAGTCAATACTCAATAAATATTTGTTGAATCAATGAGTCAATGAATGAATATGCAAACTTAACAAGTATAGAATTGAGAACATTATTTCTCCCAGTAGCCATTTGCAACTAAGTCTTTCTCAGTGTTACCTGCATTTCCCAGAAATAGGCCCGTTTTTGACACTCAAGAAGAAATTATCAATAATGCAGAAATGAACGTGAGTAGATATCTGTTAAATATGTTAGATAAAGATTACTAAGGAATGTACTCTAGTAAGTGTTAGGTGGTTTTTCTTCCCTATGCTGTAGAGTGTGTCATATAGTAATGTTTTGTGGAAGGCATTGTGGTGTAGTAGTTCAGATCACAGACTCAGCTTCTAGGCTGCCTTAGATCGAAACTCAGATATGACATATAATAGTTTGTAGATCTTGGGTAAGTTTGTTAACTCTTTTGCACCACAGTTTTCTTGTCTGTGAAGTGGACATGATAAAATAGTACCTAACTCAATTTTTTATGAGGATTAAATAAATTAACAGTTGTGAAGCGATTAGAAAATTCCTGATGCAGAGTATTACAAAAAAATGTTCTTATAATTTTGGAATTCTAGGAGACTGGAGCTCCCAGACATAAAATATTACTTTAATATACCTCACATAGCATTGGCTTTAGATCTTTTTAATGAAGTGAAATCTTCTTACTGAGCTTTCTGTCAAACTTTTGAGTAATTATGTAAAATATGATATCACTTAATTCAGCATATTTTACTATTCTTTCTATTTTAATTCAAACATTTTAAATTGCTTATTAAAACAGGGCCTTTCCATTCCTTATTATTCTTATTGTTGTTGTTGTGATAAGTACACATAACATGAGATCTACCCTCAACAAATTTTTAAGTGTACTGTACATTATTGTTGACTATAAGTACAATGTTGTACAGAAGATCTCTATAGGCCTTCCCAATTTTTAAACAATTATTTCATGGAAGAATGTTTGTATATGCATATATATAAGTATATTCCAGCATTTATACATGTATATATAGATCACATATATAGTATGTGTAAATATGTATATATGTGAGTATGTGTGCTATATATATACAAGTATATATTGAAAATGTTTACTATTTGTAACTTTCAATCAGAGCTAATGATAAATACAAATGTAAAATGAAATTCTATGTTTAACCTATCTTACCATTTACCATCAGCTAAACTGAAATTACGTGGATTCAAAGGTTTCTATTTTAAATCTTTGCACACAACACATTTAAAGAGAATAATCGTTAGCTTTAAAGAAGGGAAGAAAATTCTGGGCATTTTGTAACAATTTTATATTTGCTCTTACCATAGAAATAACTTATGTTTAGGTCCTATATTGCATTTGAATTTTGTGTTTCTAAATATCAAATGAATAAAACTTAAGAGTTCAGTTAAACAAAGCAATGCAAATCATTTTTGAAGATACTCATTGTGGTTTAAGGATTTTACGGCACGTGTCAGCACCTTTCCGCATTCAACAGCAGTTCATGATATTTATGTCATTGTTATGTAAGTTGTGTGTTTGCTGGAAGATGCTAGACATCTTTGGTTTATTCTGATGGGTGGCAGTGAGGTCAGAACTATTCCATTAATCCAAGTAAGCACTTACAAATGAACTCTTGCCTTGATTTTTTTTTTTTTTTTAGTTTTACAGCCACAAGATATATAATAGTAATTAGCTATTCTAGGATGTGCATTTCAAGAAGATTACTGCCTCAGGGGGTGGAAGTCCTATGATATTTGGCTGAGAACCAGTTGTGTAATCCCTCAGGAATGTTCTGCATCTTGTACTGGGATACTTTGGAAAGGAGTTGCTGTACCTTGAAATGTAGATTTTATTGTATGAACCATAAATTTAGTCTTGTCTCAAATCTCAATTCAGACAAACTACGAAAAAGAAGTAGCAGTGATTTAACTACATTTTGGTATGCTCTTTTTTAATAAGTCTTGTGAATGAGCAGTGTTTTGCTTAGAAAGTTTCTTTGGCATAGAATATGATAGACAGATATTTGAATGTGAAACCATTGCTTATTCACCACTCCTCAAATGGTTCATATTTTTAAATATTTTAAAAAGCGTTTTTCATTAATAAGGAAAATATACTCAACACAACGCACAACTGATACACTGTGTGTGCTCTGTAAATGGTAACTTTCTTTTGCTGTTACTGCTAGTTTATTCTTTATGAGTTGGTGTATTCTTCAAATATGGGAACATGTGTCCCACAAGACCGTAATTGTTGTTCTACACCTCTTGCATTTAATTCTGTTCCCCAATACTCAAGTATTCTTCTTTTTCTTCCACTCTGCCTGTTATGCCTCTCCCTCTCCACCCAAATAGCTCTTAATTGTCCTGTCCGTTTAGCTTTCCCTGAGTTAGGATCTTTTTTTTCCCCATCCTCTTACATGATAATAATTTCAAGTCCAGCAAGCATACTCTGTTTTTAATTCCATGGGCTTCAGATGTAAAGTTTTCTCTACGATTTTTAATCTTGAAGCCCCTGTTATCCTTTGACTATATTTCCTTTCCAATTCATTTCCCATTTCTCCTTTTCTTTCACAGCTTTATTTCCTACCAAAGGCACTTTGAGATTTATCAATAGAAGGTGTGTAATAAATATTGACGAACTTTACAATCATTACTTTCCATTCACTTTTCTTCCATCTTTACTTGTTTCATTAAATCAGGATTGAACAGATTAGGAAATGAAAATGCTCATATAGTTTTCTTGGTACACATGTTTTGTCTAAAAGTGATAAAAAAAATCTGTATCTACCCAACTATTTGAATTATTCCTAATGTAAACTAGCAAAAAGTTTCTTGTACACTAATAGCTTGGTAATCTGTAGTCCTATACCCTACCAAAGGCTGTTGTTAGTGTCTAGTGGGCAATGATCACGTCTAATTCATCTTTGTAATTAATTCTAGTACCTAATGCAGAGACTCACACATTGAAGACACTCTGGAAATTGGATAAATAATGAAGTTGGTTAATTTATCCTGGTCTGGGACATTATGATGTTCTGCCAAACTATTTCTGCTAAATAAATTTATTTCTCTTGACCAAGGGAGAATTACATGCCTTCTGCATAGCACATATTCTTATTGTAGTCTAATCAGTGAGACCTTCTGAATTTCCACATGGTTTGTAGCATTGTGCAGTGAAGTAAAACTGTCATAAACTTAGAGTTAATATCCTGGATGCTAGACCAAGAAAATGGAGAAATATCTCTACAAACCAGACCAATTTGATCCAACTTTGGAAATCTAGACATTAAAGTTGGAAAATATTTGACCAACAGCTGAATAATGAGAGTTAGGCTGAACATCCTAGCGTGTATTTTATTTCTGCTGAAGAGTTTGTTAATATTAAACAATGACGATCCTAGGACAGCTAGGAATAACTTTGAATTTAATTTAAAACCACCATATAACAAACTGTGCTGCCAACTATTGCAAAGGAAATTTATTTAGTTTTTTTCCCCAGAAAGGTTTTATTTATATAGGACATCTTCCAATCATGTGAGATTATTTAGATAGGTTTTGTAGAAATATACATAGCTATTGTTCAATCAATGAAGTTCCTGGTTTTGTTTTTCTTATGATTTGTTGATGACAGCATCCAGAAATGTTAGTGTTATATTTTTCTGATTCTGAAATTTCCCAGAATACAAACTTCTTTAATTTAGTGAATCGAAGGAAGAAAATGCATGCTTTCATTCCCAGTGGACTTCAATGTGAATCCTGAACAAGAATTCTTAAATATCTTTCAGAAGACTACATTTTAGTCTTAAGTAAAATGGTTGCATGTAGACTTACAAAGATTTTTTACTACTTAAGTAGTACCTCATGAGAAGACTATATAGTGCTATTTAATTATTATTAATGTTAGTAGGTTGATATTCAATAATAATTTTCCAATTTATTAAGTTTTCTTTCTATTTTAAGGTACCCTATACTGCCAATGTCAGTAAAGAATGTTGAATTGTTTATCTAATTGTACTACGGGGTCATAAAATGATCTAGGTATAGTGTCTTATCAAATCTAACTCTCAGCCAGTATCCTGGATTTAGATGGGCACAATACCAGTTATAGTCTATGTCAATGTCATCCTATCTCCTCCCTAGCATAACACAGAGTAAAATAGGAAAGGTGTCTGGGACTGTGAAAAGGGAAAATATTTTAACCAATAAAGCTATGTGGGGGAGATTTTATAATGAACATGCAGTTAGCAGTGATGATCTTATGATACATTTTGTGACACACTTATCAGGTGAGCGTAAGCTGGAGTATTTTTACTAAACATAATATTTATTGGAAAAAATAATGTACCTTTTGAGGAAACATCAACCTATCAGCTCTTGGAAGCTTGCTGTTAGGACACTTTATGAAAGTAGGTGGGCACCTTTCAGTATCCACAAGTCTTCTTGTTCTCATAGCTGATTAAAACAAAGCAAAGATGTTCTCTTTCCATATCTGAACATCTCTGAGGAAGAAAATGTCATTATTAATATTCATGAGGGGCTATGTGAAAGGGCGAGGGAAATGAGAGAAAGAAGATAAAAACGAACCATGTTTTTCCAACCTGAAGGTCTCCTGAGCAGAAGAGGGGGGTCACAGCAGAGCAGCTGATTACAAGGGCTGGGATGGATCGCCGTAGAGACAGGAAATGGTGAGGGCTGGCTGGATCCCAAGAGGGAAACAAAACAGGAGAAAGCTGATGCTGGTGCTGATGCTGGCAAGAAGGGCAGAAAGCAAAGCAGCTGGAAAGAGAGAAAGAAACAGACCCTCCTCCCCAATAGGAAATTGCAGGCGTATGTTAGTTCCTGAAAGTTTGGTTATCATTACCATCAGCTTATGAGCAGGTCAGAATTTAATCACTGAGAAGAGAAGCATGGGAGTATTTGATTCTCAGAAAGGAGGGAGACTGAGTCTACAGAAAGTCATGGGGGTAGATGTGGAAGCAAATATACATCAGCTACTGGTGTTTTAGTGAGTGAAGTAAATCACACAATGTAGCTTTGTAAAAATAAAATATTTTGAAAGGATTTTAGGATTTCTTAGAAAGTAGATATATTGATTTATTTCCTACTTGTTTAAATTATTAAAAGGAAATTGAATTATAATACTATGTCCAATTTTGCCACATTCAGGCAAAACTGGATCCAATTATAACATAAGAAATGATGATACTTTATTGTATTTACATATGAAAAAATCTCTATGGTATAAGGCCAGGCAGAAATACTCTCAGCTGTTAAACAACAGGATATTGATTGGTTGACTCTGGGGGAGAAGTGATGACAAGGAAGCGGGTGAGTGGCTCTGGGGTGTTGAGAATGTTCTGCCTCCTCGTCTGAGTGCTTTGTCACAAAGGTAAGTTCAGTTTGAGACGACTCATCCAGCGCTACTTGACGTGCATTTTTCTGTATGTATTTTATATATTAATGAGATATTTTGAAACTAATGAACAAATGACACTAGAAAAGAAAGAGTTGGAAATTAATGACTTAAAAAAATGATTTCAAAATTTAAAAAATATATGTAATAATAACATGGGATCCAGAAGTTATTCAAATCAAAAACCTCTTGAAGATGATGTTTATTCCTAGATTTCAACTGTACAAGGGAAACAACCTCATACAAACACTTTTTGTTAATAAATGATTTATGGTTCCCAAGTCAATCCAAAATTAGCTTAATACATCCTGTATCATTTTAATAAAGGTACTTTTTGACAGGTCTTTGAAAAATTGTTTTGGCTATATAAACAACTCATCACATTTGTGGAACTGGTTATCACTTTGATGAACTAGTTGCCCTTCATTACCTTGGAAGTTCCAAAATTCTGCCCCATAATGAAATTTAAACTAATTGCTGATCAGTAGTCTCTGACATGTAAAAGTTTTTATTTAACCCATTGTTAGCTGTCCTCCTTAGGAATACCGAGCACTGAGGGTTTGTTTCTCTTTTCCAAAATAAACTGATGTAAAGAGGCAGTGAAAGTGTGGCCTCAGTGTCACGTTAGATGATGCATAAGTGTGTGTGTATTTGCAGCAGGACGGGAATTTGGGGTAGGGAGGAAGGCTGTCTTCCTCTTTCTTTTCCATGCAGTTGACTTTTAGTTACTCCATGCTTTGACCTGTACACAAAGACTGCAGACTGGTAGGGATATGCAGTTCAGCAAGCAAGACTGGTGGCAGAAGAGTAATGACAATTCTCCCATTTAGTAGCATATTTTAATGAATGGGGAAATATGTATCAAGTGGAGTCCTGAACTCCATTCTCCTATTTGAAATATATTGGTGTGGATTCTCCCTTTTATTAAAGTAATCCTGAATTGAGGGGAGAATGGCAAGGGTAGGTAACCCTTCTCCGTTATTAATCTCAGAAGGGACAATGCTTCATACTGTGCTACAAGAAAAAGGAGTTGATAATCCAGTATGTTAAATTACCTTGCAATGAAATCCAGAAAGCAAAAAGGAGAAGATGGACTCGTTTAGAATAAATATTCTAAATTTTGGTAATGAAAAAGTACTATTTTAAGTCTAAAACTTGTTTTACATCTTACCAATCCTCAATGCTCACTTAAGTTCTCACCATTTCTTTAATCATAGACAGTTCCAAAGTTTCTGTTCAGATTTTCCCTGGGCCCAGAGAATAAATTGTGGCCAGTGTGCAGCCAATATTTTGAATTACGTAAACTATATTGAAGATGGTTCCATTAATTTCTTAAATCCATGTCAGGTAATGGAAAACAAACTTGCATCTCAGATAGCTTTCCAAAAATGAGATACAGAGTTAGTGATTCCAGTAATTTAGAACAGGGTGGTGTAAGATTTTCCTTCTTGGTTATTATGGATCACTGTTGTGGTAGAATTGTGTCTGTTTTAAATAATCTTGTTGATAGCAAAATGTAGATTGCCTGTTTTTAGGGGAGGGGAAATAACCAACCATATGCAAGTTTTACTTCAGATTTGACAATTATCTTGGAGATATTAATGGCTACCAGTAGATAACAGCTCAGTGTTGGAAAGGATAATAAATCTATTTAATATGAACAGGCTGATCTACATGTCCGGATGTCCACAGACAAAAAAACAGCATGGAGCAGCCAACACCCAGTGTCTCAGCTTTCAGCTAGCTCTAAGAAACGCGTGCTCTCCCATAATTTCCATTGTAAATTTAATAGTAGGTTTAGAAATGCATAGCAACCTGGGGTGGAGAAATCTCAGAACATGGTGCTCTTGGATTAGGATTTCAGGCTGTAAACCCAGGTTACTAAAGTTTTAATTCTGTTAGGCACACAGTTACAATACTTATTGTTTTCTGGTTAGGCTATCTAGAAACAAACAAACAAAACCTCTGACTTTAAATGTTATACTGGCCACAGAGGGTAAAGCAAGACTAAGACTGTGAGCAAATGTTAATTCTACAGGTTAATTCTAAGGGTGACATATCACCAAAGTGGCATGGTTTTTCATTTAAGGCTTGGTTTCTAGGAATGCCAGTAGAATATAAGCTCCATAAAAGCAGAGAATTTGGTGCACAGCTGTATCCCAGCATCTAGGACAATGACTATTCCATAGCAGGTATTGGATAAGTATCTGGAATCAACAAATGACTGTGTTCAATACTACAGGTATTTTTGTAGATACAGCCTAGTGGAGAGTCATACAATATATTAAGATACTTTTAATTTTTTTTAAAAGCTACTGGTGAGTCAGGAATAGTGAGGCTAAGACTAGTACTAAAAAATAAGTGCGAGTTTGCTAGCTGACAGATTGGAGAGGGCAAATGAGCAGAAGAATGGAAGGCGTAGAGGCATGAAAAATGTGCTGGGCCAGGCAGTTTATATGCTGAAGCATAAAGAGCTTGCTGGAAGTGGGTGAGGAGAGGCAAGAGTGGGTGTAGGGAAGTCTGGGTGGCCAGCTATAGGGCCAATTGATGAAGAAAATAGAAAAAATGGGAAGGTCCACACTCTTCCACCACCATATATACTCACTTCCTCAGACCCTCCTACTCCTCCCCTCCTACATCAGTGCCCATAAATTCTTTGTTCCATCCCGTTAGAGGGATGGATTGTCTATTCTCACTTCATGGGCATCCTTTCTACTTGTATTCTAAATCTCGTCCCCTCGCACCTACCTAAGTATAACACTTCAGAAATTCTCCCTTCTCCACCTCTCGTCTAGCTTGACTCATTCCCAGCAGCCTAAAAGCATGCCATAATATCTTCCATCTTATAAAAATTCTCTTTTACCACTGCTCTTCCTCCAGCCATTGCCCCATTTCTCTTCTCCACTTTATGGCAAATATCCTCAAAATGTCAAAAGGACCGTCTCCATGTTTTCTTCTTTAATTCTCCCACAAACCCATTCCGCTGTCTGAGTACAACTGTATCAAATGAGAGCTAATCAACACCACCAATGGCCTCCACTTTTTTTTAGTTCGAAATTAATCTAACTCCTTATCTCATTTGACCAATCTGCAGCATGGCACTATTGTCATTTTTTTAAATACTGGTTGGGGACACCACTTCTTCTTGGTTCTCCTCCTATTTCACTTGTAGTTCATTTTTTGTTTTCCTGTGTTGGCTTATTTTAATATTTTTAATCTCCAAATGTTAAAGTGCCTTACAGCTCCATCCTTGGACCACATTTTCATCTAGGCACAACTTTCTAGGTGACTTTATACAGTTTCATGGCTGAATTTCAAATTTATGATTTTAGTCCAGAGTTCGGTATGAATGCCAGACTTTATACATACCTGTATATTCTACTTCCGGCCCACCATTTCCACTTGCATGCCCTTTTATTGCTCATTCTCTATCTTCTCTTCAAGAATGTAAGCTTCATGAGGACAAAGACTTTTATTCATTGCTATTCTGAGCATTTGGAACAGTCTGGCACAGAGTAAGCTCTCAATTTTGTTGATATGTTACTGCTTTGTCAAATGAAATATACACATACCCTGTGACTCAGCATGTATCCCCAAGAACTTATGTTCATAAGGATGTTAATTTCAATATTATTATGGAGACAGGAAGTTGAAAGCAACTTGGGTATTTATCACTGAGAGATTGAATAAATAAAATGTAGTAGATGCTCATTATCAATATTATACAACAGCTAGAAGCATCAACCGAGATGTTCACAGATACATGGTAGATCTTAAAAATTGTTCAGAGTAAAATAATGTGAAATTCATAAATATATATGTATACAATGTGTAAACAATGATTCCATTTATGTAAATTAAAAATATGTGCACAATACATTTTGTAAGTAGCCATCTAATTGAAGATGTACATTATCCACGTTAGAATAGTTACTCATGGGGAGAGGGGGAAAGGAGAATGTTACATGGTAAAATGTAGAGATAAATGCATAAATGAATAAATGAATGAGAGAAATTGCGCATGGCCCAATGGTGATAGTGTGCTTTGAGGTGAGAAGTATGACTGTCTCAGCTCTCTGCAGCAAAAGCACACCACAAGGAAAAAATGTTGATGAGGCAAAAGAGGTGACACTGAATAGAGGAGTGGCATAATAAAAAATGTCTCACCCAGAAGGTAAAGAATACGATTTGTTTTGTCCTTGAGTCTCTCTACTCAAAATTTAACATCTTGAGAGATGGAATTTCATGAATCAAGTTTTGGTTCTTCTTAATTGTACCAAGTTTTAAGAGGAAAAAACTAGAAAAGTCTGAAGGGAAAGCAGGACAAGATCAAAATTTACCTGCTCACAGACTGGGAAAGATAGCGTCCAAAAGTAAAACCAGCATAGAAGGGAAGATTAAGCTATATAGTTAAAAAATAAAACCATTAGAGGTCACTTGATATCAATAGTTCCTTATAGAAAACAGTTAAAAATGACCCTAAATGGTTGTTGAATGGAATTCTTCCTGAAAAATTCAGTATTATTTGCTCTTGGAAAAAAAAAATCATACTAAAAAAGTCTCTAGTTTTCAACCACAAATTAAATTGAGAACTGACCTAAATAATCTGAAGTTATAAAAAATGATAATTTACATTCAGATAGTGATGACCAGGGTGCAGAAATCAGTGCATAATTGAAAAACAGGAGCACACACACAGAGTCTCTCTCTGTTTCTCTCTCTCTGTCTCTGTCTCTCTCTGTCTCTGTCTCTCTCTCTCACACACACACACACACACACACACACACACACACACACACACACACACACACACACACACACACGGTTAATAGAATACAGCCAAATTTGTAATCATGTGAGCTCTTAAGCTAATATTTTATTCTAGGCATGTATTATCTTTTGATGGGAGGCATAAATCTTTTAGAACATATTTTTTTTTCTGTGCAGTAGGCACAATTTCCTGAATTTTAATGAAATGACAACACCACTGAATTTTTTAATTTTTATTTTATCTTTTTTTTTTTTTGGCAGCTGGCCAGTATGGGGATCTGAACCTGTGACCTTCGTGTTACAAGGCTGCACCTAGAAAACTGAATTCATTGAAGTTTAAAAACCAAAATTCTTTATTGTGGAATTACTTTTTGCTTTGCTTCTCTTGCTTTTCTATCTTGAAACTTTTGATGTTCATAAATTTATCTATTTATTTATTGCCACCTTTCCTAGGGAATTTTGGAAGAGGAAGAGAAGAAAAGAAGGCAGATGAAAATCAGACTTTAAACTCCTGTAAAGGTTTTTTAGAGGAGGTAGAACATCAAAATTCATTCTTTCATTTATTTATCAGATACTTTCTAAGTGCCTACTATATTGAATTACAAATACTAAATTATAGAAGAAGGTAAGTCTTAAAAATGACTTTTCTATACCCAATATTGTGTGTGTGTGTATGTGTGTCAGCTGACATAATAACTATATGCATTCTAACTCAGTTCCTGCTTATTCAGTTGAAAAAAAGGTCTCATGATATCTTTACAGTCTGGGTATAGAAGTTTTAATAGACTTTTCCCCTTCTGATTTCCATTCTTCAGTTTTTTAAAATAAGAATTTTTCTGAGCCCTGTTTTAATCACAATGTGCCACCATCTTCTGCAGTCATTTTGGTGAAGCAAATCAAGGAAGTTTCAGCCATCCAGGCTTTAGCCTGAGCAAGCTGTCTGAATCTTCCAGTTGATTGTCGGAGAGGAATTCAGGTTGCCTACCCTTTGAGCACTGGGATGACACCCAATAATGGAACACTGCCCTTGGACTTTGGAATCAGAGGACCTCAAACACCCTCAGAGTATGGCTGAACAGATTCTCACACAGAGACACAAGTCACTTCCTGGTCCTCCACTGCTTTTGTTTACTTGCCTCTGAGGAAGTCCCTTACTTTATGTGGGAGCCTTGATTCCTGACACCGGACATCCATTCCTGTGATGCTCTGACCTTCTCAAGCTAAGATAAAATGTCTTCAGAGACAGTTATTTTGCAATTTTCTATTTTAGATAAAGCTGATATGTGTTTCAGGACCTATTGGTGGCAAGGTTAATATCATCTACTCTTTCATTTATTGATTGGTTTGTTTGTTCTGAACTCAGTGAAGGCACTATTCCATCTGGCCACAGATGTTGTAGTCACCCTTTCATCCTTCCAACCTGGGAATCTCATTGAACACAGAGCTGAGCTGGATAGGTTCCTCACTCTAAAAATAGCTGCATTCTGAGCATAGATTATTATGGGAACATTTTTGGACATTTCACATTCCTCCCCGGTGGGTACCGTAAAGTCATGGCCATGAAGACTTGCCAAGAACAGCTGAGTATACACATTCCAGCCCAGAGGTACTGTTCTTAGCATTATTTGGCTTGATCATTATGTTTCCCTCACTGGTTGTTATAAACTGCTCTGAAGCTATTCTAAGCATACTCTATTTTCACAATGCCTTCCATGAGCCTTCAGTGAAAGGCAATGGTGAGAAACACAATCACTATTAGTTTGTTCCTTTATTTACTTGAGAAACTGTAGGCTTTGGATCATCATTACTTGTATAATGTTATACTCAAAAATTCCCCCTCAGTTGTTTAAAGAACACAGTGAGAGCTCAACCATCCAAAGACATTATGATATTCAAAAAACAAGCCTTGATTTAAATGTCTCAGTTACATGAGTCAAACGCAATCTCGTTCACTTAGGCCAGTGGAAGTTATTCAAGATTTACACACAAATTTTCTTAAAACAATGTATTTTTTAATTATCAAAACTATGTAACAATTTTAATGAAACTTTAGGATATTTCAGCATCTATCTACCTATCTTCTCTCTCTATATATATAATCGCTATTTCCTTTTATTTTCCACATACATATATTTTCATAGAGTAATACGAAAATTTATAACTAGCTTTAATAACCACTGAGCAATTTTCTAGTCCAGAATAACTTCACTACTACTTGTACCTTATTCTTACCATATCTCACATCATATACCTGAATACACAACATAAATATTTAGGCATGCCTGCTTCATGTGAGGTACGTTTCACACAGATTCAGGAAAAGATTTTTTTCACGTTTACTGGTAGAGTGTGGGCAGAGGATATTTACTGATATTAAAATATTAGAACACTATTTTTTACTGCTTTAACAAATAAAAGCATGGTGATCAGGGTAAGAGGATGCATCCTTTGGAGGATGTATGCTCTCCTAATAAATTTAAAAATTAGAAGAAACTTCAAGGCATGTAAAGAAGAGGCTACACTGAAAAAGAATGGCAGCTCCCAACACCTAGAGCTCTGGCCATAAGCAGCAATGCTGGAATACCCGATATGGTGGCCTGGCGCTAATAAAACTACATTACAGAACTTATAGAATTTTTTCACTGTCACCAAAGCTTTATGTCACTAAATTTTTTGACTGTTCCTTAACTCTTGATTTTCAGAAAATGAGTGGCCCAATAGACTGAATGATTAAAACCCATTTTCTTTTGTCGTATTATTTTTCATACTTCTGTATACTTACATTTAGGAAATGATGCTGACAAATGATTTCCTATTACAGACTGCTTCTGTGAGCTCAGCAATGATTGCAGCAATTAGTGTTTTGTTTTCTTCTCTTTGCAATGAATGAACGACTTGGGTCTGCTATTAGTTACTCCCATTTGTTCATTGTACTTAGTCACTGAGCCTTGAAGCAAGTAGTAGGTGCAGCTTTTTCATAGTCTCTATAACCTCACAGAAGAGTTATAACTCAGAACTGTATACGTCCTTTAATAATCAAAAGGATAATGACCGTCATGTGACCCTTAAGGCTAATGTTCCAACAAAAAGAAGAAATGAGTGAAGGCTGGTGACTCATCCCCTCTGAACAAACGTGCTCAGGCAGTTAAAGAAAACTTTCCTTTGACCTTCTATTATGTTCATTCTCATGTCATCCAGCCTCTACATCTTGACATCCCATTCATTTTCTAACTCCTTAAAATATTGCTCTTGTTCCCATTGAGCTGCTTCCATGCTCATACCAGGGTTGCCAGTCATCTGTGTTGACGCCATTAGATTCACCTCAGTCCAACATCTCCAATTGTTCATCTGATTATTTAGTGAGCATTTCAAATGTAATCCTTTTAATCCCAAACTCATATTTCCCCCCACCTTGTCTTGTTCTTCAGATCTATTTCCTATTCCTTTGGTATATCATGCCTAGCTATTTCAAGACCGTCCTACCCCAGCCTCTAGTTTCTACCAGCTATTTTCTTACTATGCACAGACTACTTATCAACACAAAACACAACAGAAATGATAAATAAAATAAAATAGATAAAATATTTCATTCTTATTTTTAAAATTAATTTATTTTTCTTAGATAGGCTGTAAATTTCTTGAGGGCAGTCTTAGACTCATATATTTTCTTAACATTTACACAATAAATATTTGTTGAGGTTTCATCATTTTCGTGTTTTCATCTCTTGACATATAATGATTAATACATATTACAACAATAATATAGTCTTCAGATTAACTTAACAGATGGTCTTAACATTTTTAATATCATAGAATTTTTGAGAATGTGATGAAAGTGATGTACTTTCTCCTTAGGAAAACAAGTGCACATATTCTCTTTTTCTCCCTACCACCCCCTCACAATCACACAAACTATTTTTGTATACACTTTCTGCGCACTCCTGGACCCTCTGGGGTTCATCTGTGGGTGCCAGGTTGAATGTTACTGTGTTGTTTTGTTTTTTTTGCTGGTCAGTACAGGGGTTGACCTTTGGACCTAGGTGTTATAGGCACCACATTCTACCAACCAAGCTAATCGGCCAGCTCACTGTGGATTTTGTGGATGATATTTCATTAGTATTTTTGTGGGAGTGTTGAAGAATGATGATAGAAAAGAAATAAGAACAACACAGAGAGGAAGAAAGGCAGACAGAAAGAATGGCAGGATGAAAATAGAGGAAGCAAGAGGAATAGGTGGTGAGAGATCAAAGGAATAGAAAGTGTCACAAAGCAGACATGGAACATTAATACTTCTCTAGGGTCAAATAAGTTGACGATCTAGGCTGGGGTTTGGACAGGATTTGAACTAAGAAGGGGACCATGGCACAAAGCAAAGTAATGGCACCCTTCACATATTTGCTCAGTCTTTTGGGGCCAATGTGAGACCGGAGAGAACAATTCCTTAGGGATGTCATGAGTGATCAGTTTTCATCTTGGGGTTATCACATCCTGAGTCTGACTGACTATCAGTGAAGAAGTACTAGGAAATTGGGTGAAAATATCAAGTCTGGGAGGATGACTCAACATTGAGTTGTGGTGAGATTTGGGCATTGGGAGAGGAAAATAGAGGTGTCTATGCCCAAGAAGTTTAAGTAAATAGCTCCTGCATTCCGTCATTTCAGGCCTAACCGAAGTTAGGAAAAGAGGTTTCAGGTATAATAATCAGGGGCCAAATTTTATATCCTTATAGTAATAATAGTAATTGTTAGTGCTTATTGGGAATTTATAAGCCAGAAGTTGAACTGAGTGCCTCACATAGATTATTTCATTGAGTTCTCATCGCAACTCCAGAAGGTAAGAACAATTATTTTTCCCATTGCGTGAATGGAAAACAGGGATTAACAAGGTGAAATAACTTCCAAGGTCTGGAGCCAGGAAGATGCATGGCTGGGATTTTAACCCAGATCATCTGACATCAGATCTAGCGTTCTTAACCACAACTTTAAACTGAAGCAGACACCTGAGACAGAGTCAATGTAGCAAGGGCTGCTAGTGGTAAATGCAGGACAGATAGACCTGACCCAAGCACCTTCCAGCAAGGAGAGGTTAGTGATATAGTTGATTTTTTCTTCTCAATTTTTGAACAGCTGTAAAGTGTTTAGAATACTGAGTCCAGTATCAGTACATATAAATAACCCTAACTTGATCCCCTTTGATTTTATTTTTGGATGTCATAGCTTTGTTCTTTCTTTATTTCAGCTAAGCCTCTGCTGCATGTTTCCTGAGTAGCAGAATGATCCATTTCAGGAGCATATTTTATGTGATGCTGACACCAGCTGCTCCATGGAGACCTTTAGGCTCCTGCCAGAGTGTAATTGGTACCCAGGAGCAGACAGGCTCTGAAGCACCAAAAAGCAAACGTGTTTCACAATAGGTCTTTATCTCAGCATGAAAAAAAGCTATAAATTGTGATGATTTTGAACAGCTATTCTGCAAACACATACCCGAACTTATTATGCTAAGGCATAGCTTGTTGCCAAAAAGGAAGATGACAGGGCTGTCTTTTAAACAGCCTCCATATAACTTGGGTTTTTTTTTTGCTGATTATTTAAAGGTTTTTAATATCTAGAGCTGGGTGATTTAAGATATGCAATTAACATTCATTCATTCAACAGACATTTCTGAACACTTACTATATGTCTGACAATATTCTAGGAATACAGTAGTAAACAAAGATAGACATAAATTCCTGTCTTTATTGAGTTTACACTGTGGACATAAACACGCTTGAAAGAAGTGGAGAAGGTGGAGGAACATAGATCCATTGTTTACTCTTTAAAGACTCCAAAAATTCCCCTGCAAGAGGAAATTATACTTTTTATGTCAATTGATTGAGAACAAACATGTGACAATAATTTGCATGGATTCAGAATGCTTCCTTTTTATTTCATCAGTCACACTGCAAGTCTATGCATCAGAAATAGTGATGAAAATAAATGAGACCTGTTATTTATTTTGTCTAGAGAAAATCTTGATTTGCACATGGCTTAGTGTAGCTCTAGTGGTAATTTCACAGCTCCCCATTGATCAAAAAACCACAAGTTGAGATGACTAAATTAAATGACCTCTGAAGATTCTTTCCAGCTCTGAAGGTGGAATGCCTCCTTTGAGAACTGCTAGATGCTCCCTGCTGTGAGACATTTCTACAAAACATTATATCTTTATATCTCTTATTTGGCCCATCTTTTCTATATCAGAATATTTTTAGAAAATGTAGCATATTTCCCTGATTTAATTTTCCATTTAGAAAATTATCAGGATATGATATTGCTTCTAAAGCTTATTTTGTCTTTGTTCTATATTAAATAATCCTTTCCAAAATGGTCTCATAAAGCAGTCTATTAATTTTCTCTCTTTCTCACTTATACATAATGCAGTCAAAGCCCTTTTATCTTTGTAACCAAGAAGAGTTAGTTAGACCTCACTATGCTTAATAAAAAGTTGCTACTTATGTTCAATGTAATTCTGATTAAGAGTTTGTGAAAAATACTTTAAAAATAGAAAAAAATATTTAACATCCTCATGTCATCTTTATTGTGATATCAGAATCTTGAGAAAAACTACACAAATTTTCCGAAAATTTTTTGAAAAGTCAAAATAAAATAACATAGAATGTATCATCTTGCTTTGCACTCCCTACATTTATATAGATGGATTATTTCTGTAGTGTTTCAGTGTGGTGATTGATCTTCCAATTCCTACCTCATTAAGGTCATAATTCAATAGCTCTCACTGAGTTTTAATCTCATGCAGCCAAAAACATTGTCATTATCTTGTGCATTTATTGGATACAAAAACATCTCCACTTAAAATGTTTTCATCTTTTGGAGAATTCACCTTTATAGAAAAGATCTGAGGTGCATTCTGGAATTAGTTGGAATGAAAACATGTTTTTGAAAAACTCAGTCTTATCAACTTGGCCTTTTAGATAAACTTGAGTTAGTTTGCAACTAGATATTTTGATCTAATTGATTATATACAATGTAATTGAAAACTAGAGAGAGAGATAACGGTTTCTATTTAAACCCCAATTATAATATGACCCTTAGAATTTTGCCTTTATTTTACCATTGGTTTCAATTCCTTGTTCTAGCAATGAGAGGAAGGGAAGGAAGAAAGTTTGGAGACATTTATTTAGTATCAATTGCAATTAAATCTGAAAAAATTTGTTCAAACAAAAAGTAAGAGCAAATTCAAAATCATTCAGTGAAAACTTTCACTGAGTACAGAGCTCTGTTTTAGTTTTTCAAAAGAAGAAAAAATAAGTCCCTTGTTCTTAAGAAGTTTGCTACGATACCATATTTATATGGTTATTAAAATGACAAAGAAAAGAAAAATTGCAAAATGACAAATATTAATAGAAAAAATGTCAAATGTTTATTACATGCTTATTGTATTCCTTGATTTGTTATTTAACTATTATCAACAAGAGCAAAATACTTGCTGATAGCTAAGGGAGTGATGATAAAGGGAAAAAAATGAACTTAGCAATTCTTATGTCAGTGAAAAAAAGTAAACTCTAGTGAAGAAAACATAAAGAAAACCTTAAAAGCAGTTAAATAGTAAATACAGATTACCTACATATTAATGGCAGAGAGGTTGCATACATCTCAATAATAGTAGTATAAACCCAAACATAGTGGAACTTAACTTAGATTTTTATACCCAGCAAAGCTATTATTCAGAGACAAGAAAGACAAAAATTAAAGACAAACACTGAAAGAATATGTCATCCTCAGAATCTTGCTGAGAGAACATGTACAATTTATATTTCACAATAAATGAATCTAAACGTAGGACAAAGGATTAAAACAAGTTACAATAGCAAGCAAAATTACTGATAGACAAGAGGCTAAATCTCAACAAGCACTGACAGAATGTAATGATATTGATGATTGTGTGTAAGGAAAGTAAAACCAGTGTAAAAAATAGAACAGCTTAGTTAGGCTCACTTGCCTCACATCTGTTACAAATGGGCAAGATTCGGCACATACACTAAAAACAAGTTATAAAAATAGTGTAACTGTACATGTGTGCCCATTTACTGATTCAGCATGATTGTTGTAATTATGTAATGCTTGGCTTATGGCTGCTATTGTGTACTATGAGTATAAAGGTAGCTGTTCTGAACTGCTGGTCAGCAGAGCATGGAATGAACGGCAGAGCATGGAGGATTGACAGAGCATGGAGGGTCCACAGAGCATGGAGGGTCAGTGGGGTACAGCCAGAGCTCACGTCTGAGAATAAAGCATGTCTGTGAAGCTCATATCTTAAGAATAAAGTATGTCTGCCTTACTTAAAGCTGCCAGAATCTTCTTTTGATTACCTGACTCACAACCTGCACAGGAAGGGGCAGAAGGATCTGAGACTCCTGCCTGACATGGTGTGGTGATGATAATAATATGGTGGGTAACTCTGGGGGTTCAAAATCAATGTCGAATTTAAATACAAGGCAACAATAAAATGTGTGAAAATAAATAAAATCATTCTAAAGTGCTTTTATTAACTAGGAAGGAAAGACATTTTTGGAATGCATCAGCAAAATCTACACTGTGTGAACCTTGGCAGGACCTCTGGAGTCAAACTGCCTGAGACCACCACTTGCTAGCTGTGTGACAGAGAACTTACTTAGCCTCTCTATTCCTCAGAAACTCCATATGCAAAATGAAGTTGATGATAAGAGACCCATCTCACAGTGTCATGAATTAGATGCTTATAAAGGATTAAAAGTGTCTGGCACTATGAGAGTATTATTATATTTTATTATTATAATACATATTATATGAAATATAATCTAATAAAAATAAAAAAGAAACAGACAAACAGTGGTCTGATTAAGATTAGTTCTCATGGATGTTAGACCCATTGTAGGTTCTTCAACAGAATGTGATATGATAATGATGTTTGAGAGGCACTAGGAAAAATACCAACCTTATCTTTCTTGGTTTCAATACCAGAGGCAATTAGATGTTTTGCCTTTATTTTCAGAGTTTACAGAGTGATATGCTTGTTCTATCATCCTTTTGTCCCTTAGATAATGATATTAGAACTATAAAATAAGTTTGAAGCAAATAGCATGATACATTTCCTTAATGTGTTAAGTTTTTGTATTTTTCAGTTGAAGGCAGTACTTATAAAGAAATTTTGAGAAGCAAGATAAAAATTAGATAAGTATTTCCTTTTACAACATCTTTTCCTAAACATTTTATTTTCAGTGCAAACAATATCTAGATTATAGGGCAGCATTAAAATGAGTTGACTTATGTGTTGACATCATGCTGTATGCTGTCTTCTTTGGGATTAATTTCCATGCTTTTCTTCTCCAACTATATTACATTCACTGTAATTATTGCTCTTGGAAAGAGCAAAGCACACTCCCATTGTATGGATCACACACTTAGTAAAAACTTTAATCTCCTTTATATTTTATATTATGTTTCCTCAGATAATCAGAACAAAAGGAGATAAATGTGCATAGCTGTCCTTAGCTAGAGGTTATTTCAATTAGAAGGAGCCTCACATTTTAGAAGGAAAATCCCCTTGATGGGACCTAAATCATGGACATTTCTCATTTAAAATGATGTAAACATTACATATGCCCATCCTGTTTTCATTTCTCGTCTATCTTGTCTTGTTCTGTGAACAGTGGGCTGCAATTCTGCTCTTTGTTGATGGGTACTGTTAATATTTGCAGGGCATTGGCAGTTTACAGTGTTCAATGTGGTTATTTCAATAAGGTCTGCCAGGGAAGTCTCTCAAACTGCCTCCCAATTCAGTCCTCAGGATAGATACCCTGTGGAGCACTCATTCAAGGACTCTTTAGTGTGCCCTTGGCACCAACTGTGAAGCCCTGGCTCTGGTTCTGAAGGGTACTTTATGCCAAATAAAATCATCCCATCGGGCTCTTTGATCTGATCCCCTTTGGTCAGCTGGGAAAGTGATCTGCTCTTTCCACTGCTCTGCAGCTCCAGGTTGGCTGCTGGCCCTCTGATGCTCTATTCTTCCAGTGCCACAGGGTTCTAGCTCTCCTCAGCTGCTCACAGTGGCATTGGCACCTATTGTGCACACTGGTTTATCTTTGCTGGCCCAGACCCCTGGCTTTTGTTCTCTGCAATGCTGAGTTTTCCCCCTCCTGGTAAGCTCCCTAATTCCCCAGGAAGCTTGATATGTAATCACATTTCAACTGCTGCCCCCATGTGAGGTACCAATTAAGTTGAGATGAAAAACAAGGGTCAGCTCCAAGAAAGAAAGCCGAAGCCAACATTTACTCATCTTTAAGCCATGTTAGCAGGAAGAAAATGACACACACTCTGCAGTTTGCATTCTAAATTGTAGTTTGGAGGGGATGAGGAGATTTGTTGGACTATTTGTGTTGATTCAGTAAGAGCTTTCATCTTTCAGTTAGAAGAAATTGCTTGAAATTATTTATGAAAGATTTGGTGAAAGCCTCCCATAAACAAATGCAAGTTTAATTCTACTGCTATAAGTATACTAACACAGAAAAAAAAAAATTAGTGAAGTACCATGTATGAAAAACCTTACTTCTGTTCCCTCCAAAAAAACAAAATCTCTTGTTTCTCACCTCAGTAGGAGATTATATTGTAGAGCAAATTTATTTGTCAGATACTTAATACTCTCTAAAGTACTCTGGCATGGGATATCACATGCCACATGGCTTTTTGATGATATTAAAATATCTGGTAAACCAGGCCAAGGGCAGTCCCCCTTCACCTGGAGGCAGGCAAAGAGCATGCCCAGGGTCCTAGGCAGTAGCTGAGTGCAGCCCATTCCACCCAGAAGCAGGCAAGGAGCACACCTGGAGCCCTAGGCAGGAAACAAGAGCAGCATCCTCTGCCCAGTAGCAGGCAAGGAACATGCCAAAAACACCATTTCTGTGTGGGTAGCCCACCACAGCCACTGCCACAGCCATAGCTGCTGCAAAAGAGGCTTGCCACTGCAGCAGTAGTCACAGTCACCATGCAGGTGGCCCACCAGACACTCCACTGCATTGACCCAAGGAGAGTCACCAGTGGAGACCAGAAAAAGAAAAGGATGTCTCTTTCCTCAAAGCCCACTCCAGAGTATTAGAAGAACCAGCTGCTCTACCAGAAGCCCACATATCATAGAGATATTAGAAGAAAAAATTCAAGAAAATATGTCACCACTGAAAGAATATAGTAATTCTCAAATACCAGACCTTAGAGCTGGAAACCCTTGAAATGACTGAAAAGTAATTCTCATAGAGATATGAAAAGACTCAGTTTGACAGCATAATGAAATGAGGGGGAAAAAACCAGGATATGAAGGAGGAAATTTACAAAGAAATTATTGTGCTAAAAAAGAATGTAGTAGAACTGATGGAACTGAAGGAATCACTCAATGAAATAAAAAATGCAACCTATAGCAGTCTAGAACAAGCAGAAGGGAGAATTTCTGTCTTGAAG
This sequence comes from Cynocephalus volans, assembly GCF_027409185.1. Taxonomy (NCBI): domain Eukaryota; kingdom Metazoa; phylum Chordata; class Mammalia; order Dermoptera; family Cynocephalidae; genus Cynocephalus; species Cynocephalus volans. Next base: position 93,561,600 of record NC_084468.1, on the reverse strand, counting down.
ATTTCTTTTTGAAATAACCCAGGTGAACACAAAAAAGCAAAAAGAATCTTAAAAAATGAAGAAAATCTAAGAGAACTAGCCGACAACCTTAAGCACTTAAACATTTGAATCATGGGTGTTCCAGAAGGGGAGGAGAAAGAAGAAGGCCTGGAAAACCTATTTAATGAGATAATATAAACTTCCCAGGTATAGGGAGAGACATGGACATACAGACCCAGGAAGTTCAAAGATCCCCAAACAGACTCAACCCAAAAAGATCCTCTCCAAGGCACATTATAGTCAAACTGGCAAAGCTCAAAGACAAAGAGAGAATCTCAAAAGAAGCAAGAGAAAAGTGTCAAGTCACCTATAAGGGAGCTTTTATCAGACTTACAGCAGACTTCTCAACAGAAACTCTATAGGTCAGAAGAAAATGGGATGATATATTCAAAATACTAAAAGAAAAATACTGCCAGCCAAGAATATTATACCCAGCAAGGCTATCCTTCAGAAATGAGGGTAAAATAGTGTATTTTACAGACAAACAAAAACTGTGGGAGTTCACCACCACATGACTAGCCCTGCAAGAAATCCTCAAGGGAGTCCTGCATCTGGAATCTGAAAAATGATAATCACTACCACAAATATACCAGAAAGAACAAAGCATACTGGTAGAACAAAAATGCAGTTGAAAAAGAGAAAGAAACTAAATCTTGCCACCAGAAAAAACCATAAATGACAATGAGACAAAAGCAAACGAACTCTCAATCTCTTTGGAAGATGACAGGGAAACAATTCATTTTTCTAAAACTAGTAAGTAAAAGGGAGGAGTCAAGCATTTATTCTGTCTTATATGACTTGTTCCTCAGGGTAATCATAAATAGATGAGGAGGGAACATTTCTGTCTATTGAAGTATAGACAGAAATGTCTACACTAGACAATCTAGTAAATAAAGAGGAAATAAAATAATTAGAATATGGTATTTTGCAAACCCCTATTGAAATAATGGATCTAGCAAATGATCATCAATGACTGCTAATGTCACAGAGAGATGGCCAGACACAATGGGACTCTTGTAGTAAGAACATATACCTCTGAAGCCAAATCTAACCTGAGTGAGAGTGAACCTTAGGATCCAACAACTAATCATCAGGGAATGCAGGAGATGGCAGAACGTGTTAAATGACACTACTGGGATGGAGTCAGCAAATCCAGACCTTGGGAAACCTTAGGAGGTAAAGGGGAAAAAATGAGATGAACAGGGAACCTATAGATGAAAAGAAACATAAGAGACAGCTGATGAAGCAACCAGTCCAACAAGCAGAACTTTTTTGGATCCTGATGTAAACAAATCAATTGTAAGAAAGAAAGAGAGGGAGAGAGAATTGGGGAAATTTAAACATGTCTAATATTTTTATATGAAGGAATTATTATTGATTTTTTCAAAATGTGATTATATACTGCAGTTACGTCTTTTATAAAAGAGTTCCTATCTTTTACAGACACATACTGAAATATATACAGATGAATGGTTTCATACTGGGATTTACTCAAAACAATCCAGGAGGAAGGCAGAAAGTGGGTGGGGGGGTACAAATAAGGTTGGCCATGAGTTGTTGATTGCTGTAGCTGGATTTATTGTATATGTATTAAATTTTTCACATTAAAGAGTTTAAAAAATAAAAATTAATTAGAAAAGTGAAAAAGGATCTGGTAAACCAAAGTATTCCATATTGTGGCTCTACAAAGCAAGTGGGGCACCTGAGAGCATTAGAGATGAAGGAATGCAAATGAATGAACTTGGAAATGAAGGTCTTAAAAGAGGAAGACGCTTACTGTTTGCTTATTTCCTGGCTTTTCTCAATAGTACTGATTGTGTGGTATTTTGTTTTATTTTTTCTCTATGAGCCAGAGTATACAATCATAAGTAACTGCCAGTATTTACTTTTTTAAATGACTATTTAAATCCAGTATGAGCAGGTTGAGGAGGAGGGTATATTACTGAGAAACAAAATTTAATTATCTGAATAAAAGATGTTCCTAAAAGGTATGGCTGGCCAGTTAGCTCAGTTTATTAGAGTTTGGTGCTGATAACACTAAGGTCCAGGGTTCAATCCCTGTACTGGCCAAATGCCAAAATAAATAAATAAATAAATAAATAAATAAATAAATAAATAAATAAATAAATAAATAAATAAATGAAAATAATAATAATAATAAAAAAATATATATGTGTGAACACTTGGTTCAAAGAAGAAACTCAAAATTCTAGAGCTTTGAAAATAACAATAATGAAAATAGGAAAACAGAATCTGTGGGATATAATTAAGTTAGTTATCAAAGGAAAATTTATAATATTTAATACCTATATCAATAAAAATAAAAAGAAATGAACAAATCACCCATCAAAAACCAAAGATAAAAACAACAACAAAGTATACCAAAAGACAGCATTAAAGAAGTTAATATAAATAAAAACATAAATCAATAAGTTAGAAAACCAAAATATACTTCTACAATCATATCAAGCTACTTATTTAATATTAAAATTGAAAACTACATCCTAAAATAGTCAAAAAGAGAGAAAAGAAAGATGAAAGCAAAACATATAAAACTAAAATAAGAAAGAAAAAAAACCCCATCAAACCAAAAAATTTTAAAAAATAAACTGAACATTTTATTGTTTTTTCAGGATAAATATCTCATTGCATGTAATTAAAGAATATAGAAATACAGAAAAATCACCAAAATCATGTTATCTAGAAGCAAACATTATTTTCATTTTGATGTATTTTCATCCAGTTTTTGTAATTTATATTTTACCTGGTTGAAATCATACCGTATAAGTAGTACAAACATATGATAGTTTTGTCCTTTAAACATCACTGAAGCTCTTGAATTAATCTGAGAGCTGATTACTTACTTTGAAGGAGCTCAGGGATTAAATTCTGGTATTTTAAAAAATCAGGATTATTATTAGAAAGATATACAAGCAAAATATGAAAAAAGTTTCTTTACATATGGAGTATTGAGGACTCTCAAATTGCTCCATAATAAAAATCTTTTTTTTCAATTTTTTTTTTTATTGATACTTACTTGATTATACATATTTGTGGGGTACAAAGCTGACTATCAATAGCTGTGTACAATGTGTGATTGTCAAATCAAAATTGCTTATTTATCATTATAATATACAGTCATTCTTTGAGTCTGTTAACCAATTTCTCATTAACCACCCCCCTCTCTCCCTTTCCACCTCTAGTAACTATAGTTCTGTTCTCTCCTTCTAAAAGTACATTGTATTATTGTGATTGTTGTCTCTCTCTCTGTCTCTCTCTCTCTCTGTCTGTCTCTTTCCCTCTCTCCTGTTTATTTATTAATTCAGCTCCCACTTGTGAGTGATAGTATGTAGTATTTCTTTTTCAGTGCCTGGGTTATCTCACTTAATAATTTTCTCCAGGCTCACCCATGTTGCTGCAAATGCAGAATTTCATTCTTTTTTATGGCTGCCAGAAATTAATTCATTTCCTCCAGGTTTTCAAATTTGTTGGCATATAGTTGTTCATAGTAGTCTCTAAGCATTCTTTGTTTTTCTGTGGTATCAGTTGTGACACCTGCTTTTTCATTTCTGATTTCTGTTATTTGGGTCTTTCCTCTTCTTTTTTTAATCTGGTTAATGGTTTGTCTATTTTGTCTATCTTCTCAGAAAAACAACTTTTGGGTTCATTGATTTTTTTTTTTATATCACAGGTTTGGTCTCTATTTTTTTAAGTTCTCTGATTTTAATTATTTCTTTCTGTCTACTAACTTTGGGATTGGATTGTTCTTTATTTTTTTCCCCCTAGTTCTTTGAGGTGTAATGTTAGGTTGTTTATTTGAAGTCTTTCTATTCTTTTGATGTAAGCATTTATTGCAATAAATTTTCCTCTATTTTTGAAGAATCCCATAGATTTTGCTATGATGTATCATTATTATCACTAGTTTCAATAATTTTTTGATTTCCTGTTTGATTTCTTCTTTGACTCATAGGTCATCCAGGAGCATGTTTTTTAATTTTCATGTATTTATATGGTTTCCAAAGTTTTGCTTGTTATTGATTTCTAATTTTAGTCCATTGTGGCTTGAGAAAATGCTTGAAATGATTTCAGTTTTTAAAAATTTGTTGTCTTGATTTGTGAACTGATATGTGGTCTACCTTGGAGAATGTTGCATGTGCTGATGAGAAGAATGTATATTCTCTAATTGTTGGGTGAAATGTTCTGTATATGTCCACTAAGTCCAGTTGGTCTAAGGTGTAGATTAAATTCTGTGTTTCTTTGTTGATTTGATGCCCAGATGATCTGTCTAATGCTGAGAGAGCAGTGTTTGGGTCCCAACTATTAACGTGTTGAGGTCTATCTCTCTCTTTAGGTGTAATAATGTTTGCTTTATATATCTGGGTGCACCAATGTTAGGAGCATTCATGTTTATGATTGTTATGTCTGTCTGGTGGATAGATCCCTTTATCATTATATGATGACTTTCTTTGCCTCTTTTTATAGTTTTTCATTTAAAGCCTTCTTTAACTGATATAAGAATAGCTACTTACTCCTGCCCATTTTTGGTTTCCATTTATGTGGTGTATCTTTTCCCATCCTTTCACTATTAGTCTGTGTGAGACTTTATAGGTGAGATGGGTTTCTTGTAGGCAGCACATAGTTGGGTCTAGTTTTTTAATCCATCTAGGCACTCTATGTCTTCTGTGTGGGGAGTTCAATCCACTTACATTTAGGCTTGTTATTAGAAGGTATTGTCTAACTCCTGTCATTTAATTGCTTTCATGTGGTTGTTTTAAGTATCTTTTGTTCCTTTCTTTCCCTGCTGTTGTTTGTCTTCAGAGTTTGTTGGTTTTTCTTGAGGTGGTATCATTTTTTTATTTTCTCTTTTTTGTTTGTCTATGCACTCTACCAGTGGGATTTGTTCTTACTCATGTATTTATGGTGGTGATTATTGTTTTTTGGATTCCACATGCAGGACTCCCTTAAGGATTTCTTGTAGGGCTGGTTGTGTGGCACTGAATTCCCACAGTTTCTGTCTGTCTGTGAAATATGTTATTTCTCTTTCATAGCTGAAGGATAGGCTTGCTGGGTCTAGTATTCTTGGCTGGCAGTTTTTTTCTTTTAGAACTTTAAATATATCATCCTTTTCCCTTCTGGCATGTAGGGTTTCTACTGAGAAGTCATCTGTCAGTATGATGGGGACTCCCTTCTGGGTGACTTGACATTTTTCTCTTGCTGTTTTCAGGGTTCTTTGTCTTTGACTTTTGCCAGTTTGACTACAATGTGTCTCAGAGAGAACTTTTTTGGATTGAATCTTTTTGGAGATCTTTGAGCCTCTTGAATCTGGAAATCTGTTTCTCTACCAATACCTGGGAAGTTTTTTGCTATTATTTGATTGACAAGCCAAGCAATTTAAAAAGTTCTACTTTGTCCAACTCTTATACAAATAGATTTGAAAATGTTGATAAAAGTGGAAAATTTTTAAAAATTTTAACTTACCACAACTGACTCCAATAAAGTATAAATCGAACAATAGCTACAAAAAAGTATTTAAGCTCTTTCACAGAAGAGCACCAGATTCAGTTTGTTTCATAGGAAAATTCTACCAAACCTTTAATAATTCAGCAATGCCAATGCATTTAAAGTATTTCAGAGCATATAGAAAAGAAATAAATCTTTCAATTTCACTTTTTAAAAAAATTTTATTGAATCATAATTGATTATATGTATTTTTGGTGTTCAATGTTGACATATGTTGATCAAATCAATATTACTAGCATATATATTGTTACAAATCACAATTATTCTTTATGCCCCTTGTCCAATCTCTCCCCATCCCTTTCTCCCTCCCCTATCCCCCTTCAATTACCCTAGATTTCTTCTCTCCTTCTGAAAGAATAATGGTTACTCTGCTGATTTGTTGCCTAGATGATCTGTCCAATGCTGAGAGGTGTGATCAGGTCCCCCAATATTATCATAGAACAGATGCTTCTTCTGTCACTCTGAAATGGGTTTTGTGGAGAGAGATGTCCTCTTCTATTCTTTATCTCTGCTGGTGACTCTTCTTGTGTCAATGCACCAGTGGCTGGTGGACCATCTACGTGGTGATTGTGGCATCTAGCCACTTTCATGGCAGCCATGGTTATAGTGCTGGCTGTGGTAGGCCATACACAGAGGTGATGTTTTTGGCATGCTCCTTTGTGCTGGCAGTGTGCCTGGGTTGTGGGGAGTGTCTGGTCCCTGGCCCAGGTAGGCTCCAAGGCACTGGTTGAGGGAGGGGGTCCGATCCCTGGCTCTATGCCTTGGGTCTCTGGGCAGGCCCCCAAGGCGCTGGCATGGTGTGCCTGGTTGTTGGAGGGGGTCTGGTCCCTGGCTTCATGCCTTGGATCCCCAGGTGGGCTCTGAGGTGCTGGTGCAGAGTGCCTTGTTGTGGGAGGGGGGTCTGGTCCCCTTTGCCATGACTCGGGTCCCCAGGTGGGACCCAAGGTGCTGGCATGGTGTGCCTGGTTGTGAGGGTGGGTCCAGTCCCCAACTTCATGTCTCAGGTCCCTGGGTGGGCCCTGAGGTGCTGGCGTGGTGTGCCTGGTTGTGGGAGTGGTTCCGGTCTCCAGCTCCCTCCATGTCTGGGATTCCTTGGTGGGCCCCGAGATGCTGGTGCAGTGCCTGTTTGTGGGAGGGGGTCTGGTCCCCAGCTTCATGCCTCAGGTCACCAAACAGGCCCCAAGGTGCTGGTGCAGTGTGCCTGATTGTGAGAGGGGGGGTCTGGTCCCCTTCTCCATGACTTGGGTCCCTGGGTGGGCCCTGAGGTGCTGGCACAGTGTGCCTAGTTGTAGGAGGGGGGTCTGGTTCCCAACTCTGTGCCTCAGGCCCCCAGGCAGGGCCCCAAGGCCCTGGTGGTGTTCCTTGTTGTGGGAGGGTGGACCCCGAGGCGCTGGCAGTGTGAGTGGTTGTGGGCAGGGGTCTGGTCCCTGGCTCCATGCCTCATGTCCCCTGGTGGGCCCCAAGTTGCTGCTGGTGTGCCTGGGCTGGAACTAAGATTTTCTCCTTTGCTTACTTCTAAAATGGGGGAACTTCCTGTGGGAACCAGTACTTGAGCTCTGTGGTTGAGCTAAATTGCTGGTTTGCTGCTGTTTCCCTACAGAAAGCTTTTTCTGCAGCACAGGGTTTAATGGTTGACCTTATAGGTACTTTTGGCTCTCTAGAGACTGGGTGTACCTGGGTTGTGTAGAAACTCTGATCTCGGCCTGAGTTTTTTCATCAAACTGCACCCATCAAACATGCAATTCTGCATTCCTAACCAGTCTCCTCTGAGTGATCCTGTGCCAACGGGGGGTGGGGGGAGTGGATTGGCTGTCCTTGCTGTGTCCCAGTGTTCTCCCAGTGGGCCCGTCTCCCCCACTGCCCATGCTCCAAACACTTCCCATGGGACAGGCTCTATGCTGGTCCCTTGCAATGACTCACTAGCCTCTGAATGGCTCCCCTTCTTCAGCTGTTTTGGCTCCTCACTCCTGTGCTGGTCCACGGGAACCCTATTAGTGGTCTTACTGTCCTGGGGGCCACCAAGGCCCTTCTCTACCCCTGCTGCCTCCATGTAACTCCATCTGAAGGGCACAGCTGCAGCTTCTGCTGGCTCCTGCTCCATGTGCTCAGCAGCTCTAGCCTTAAAGCGGCCACTGCCAGAAATGCTCCGAGCAGTTTTCTCTTTCTTTTATCTTGGTTTCTCCCACCTTCATCAACTCTGTAGGTCTCTTCTCCTCTTGGCCTGATCTCCAGCAGCTCCAGTTTGGCCAATGTTACATTTTTATAGTTGTAAATTGGTTGATTTATGGGAGAGAGTGATGCCGCGGACCATCTATTTTGCCATCTTAACTGGAACTCCCTCAATTTCATTTTTTGAATCTACTATAACATTCATCTCAAAAGCTGACAATGATTGTACCAAAGAAAGGTACAGGGAGTTTCATTTATGAATATTAATATAAAGGCTTAAATAAAATGTTATCAAATAAAATTCAACAGCACATTAAAAAATTTATGCATTATGACCATGTTCTAGGATTATTTCCAGGAATGCAATGATGGTTCATCATTAGAAATTCCATTAAATTGATACAACATATTAAAGAGACTAGGCAGAAAAATCATATGATAATCTCCAAATACTCAGAGAAGGTATTTTATAATGTTTAATATCCATTTATATTATAAACAGTTAAATAGTAATTAATGGATACTTAAGATGATCTGTCTCTCTAATGTCAGCATCTAGGAATCTAGGAAAACGGTAAAAATTTTTTCTCTGAAGTTAAACACCAGGTAAGATTAACCATTCTCTTCATTGCTATTTCACATAGTGTTAGAAGTATTAGCCAAGGCAAATAACTCAAAAGAAAACAACTGGAGGCATAAAAATTGGAAAGGAAAAAGGAAAACTATATCTATGTAGAAGTAATATAGTTATATATGTAAATCCAAAAAGAAACAATGGAAAGCTACCACACAGTGGAAAATTTAGTATAAAAAAACTAAATTGTAGTTATTAAATTAACATACAAAAATCAGTAGGCATCATATACACAAAATTCAGACTAAAATGGAGATCACATTTTATCATATCAAAACAGAAGCTAAATTTGTTTGTATAAACTCTACAAAAAATACTCAAAACTTAGATAGGAAAAACTACAAAAAGCTCTCAAGATACACAAAAATAGAACTGAAAGAATGGAAAGACATACTTCTTTCTTGGATAATAAGACTCAATATCATTAAAATGTTAGATATCCTTAAATTGCTTATTAAATTTAATGGAATTCCAATAAAAAAAACCATCAGTTTTTTTTTTTCTCTGTAGCTAGATGGGTTGATTATAAAGTTCATTTGGGGAAAAAACAAATAATAGACAGGAAAATACTAAAAAAAAAAAAAAAAAAGAGGAAAGTGTGTGTGTACAGGGGGGGCACAGCTAGCCATATTCAAAATATACCATAAAAGCTTTGTAATTCAGGCAGTTTGTTAATGGCACATGAATAGACAGACTGACCAATGGAGTAAAATAGAAAATTCAGCAACTGACCCAATTGTATATAGATATTTAGTATATCAAATGTCTAGTGCTATATCAATCGATTTAAAAAAATGGTGGAATTTTTAATAAGTTAGTTTGGGGATAGCCATGTGGAAAAAATAACATTAGTTCCATTTCTTATTTACATTTTACATAAAGCTAAGATTCCAAAGGATCGGAGATTAATGTATAAAACATAAAACCAGGTAAGTTCTGAAAGAAAACATGGGTGAATTTCTCCATATTCTGGAAATGAGAAAGCTTTCCAAACTTTAATTCTATATTCAGAAGCAATAAAGAAAAAATTGACAAGTTTAAGTGCATTAACATTTTTGCATGGGAAATTATATCATAAGTAAACATACAAACAACAAACTGGGAAAAACATTTGCAACTTGTGTTAGAGATAAAACTATATATATGTGTGTGTATATATAAAAAGTACCTGAAAATAGAGGGAAAAAGAAACTATAGAAAAATGGGCTAAAATACAAACATTTAAAAGAAAAAGAAATGCAAATGTCTTTTAACTATTTGCAAAGATGCTCATAATAGGAAACATAACAAACAAAAACAAAACATAACAAACAAAAAGACCAGCACTGAAATGCTATCTTTCTCTTACTTGATAGTCAAACACCCAATTTCCACAACTTTCTGTTGTCAAGGTTAGTGCTGATGCAAAATAACCAATCACTGTGGAAGGAGATTTGGCAATATGTAGCAAAATTACATACTTATTTACTTTTGGATGCTGCAAAATCCCAATTCTAGGAATTTATACTTGTAATACCCTAGAAAACCTGAAACAGATGTATGCACAGGCTACTAATTGCAGTACTCTTTGCAATAAAAAAGACTGAAAATTATCCAAATGTTCCATGCTGAGATGAACTATCATTTATCAGCCCACTGGAGTATTATGCAGCTCTAAGAAAGAATATGGAAAATCTCAAAATACTACTATGGAGCAATGTGCAAGATATTTTGTTAAATGAAAAAAGAAAGATGAGAAATGTATGTATGATATATTACTATTCTTATAAGAAAGGAAAACTGTGTTGCTTACATTTGGAAGTGGAAAATAAGCCATAAAAGAGAGAAAAAAAAAAAAAAGGAATGCGAGTGCCTAGTGGGCCATTTTTGGTAAGCAGAATTGGAACTGCTGGATGAAGAGTAGGGTAGAGGGGGCATAGATGGAACTTAGACTTCTTTGAATATATTTGCTTCAAGTATTTGACTTTGGAATAATGTTAATATTTTACATAAGTAAAATACAAAATTAAAAAATTAAATTCCCTTAATATTAAAAAAGTAAATGATACAATTGAAACTAATCATGTATCTAGTTGGTGGTTTAACTATACACAGAGAAACTATTTTAAGTGGCTTCAAAACATAGTAATTTGTACTTTCTTAGTGAAATATGTCCTCAGATCAGAAATAGCAGAAAAGTATTTTTAAAATCTGATTTTAGTAATCATATTTTTGGTAGTAGTTTGGTATTGTTGTACTGAGATATTGTGTATATTGTGTGATAAAGCAAACAACATATATTAATGTTGAGAAGTGAGTTTTGTAGTGTGGTAAAAGAAGATACACATGTAACATACGTGAATTGAAAATATCAATATGAACTCAAGAGGTATTTTATCTTTTTGAACACTACACATTTTCTATATTTTTTCCACTGAAACAGCCAAAAGCTCAATAACACTACACATTTTCTATATTTTTTCCACTGAAACAGCCAAAACCTCAATAACATGGAATATCCCTGTTACCAAGATTGTAGTCTATAAACACCATTTCCCATTAATAGGAATTAGGGCTTCCTGGAGAAAAGAGTGATTCCAGGTGTTGATGGAGATGTAAAAGAAAAACCTGGAAGAAATTGTTATACCAGAAGCAAGGAAGGTAGTATAGACCACAGGGGTTGCAATAAAAGGACTCAGGAGTCAATTTGAGTAATCTATCACTGGCCAAAGGTGGGACAATTTTAATATTAATAAGAATAATAACTTCAATGTACGGAGACATATTTGTTTAAATCTATTAATTAACAATAATACTAAAAAATCCTTACTTTTAGAGACTATTAGGAAACTAATTACTTTGAAAACTGGTAAATAAAAACAACCCCACAATTATTCAATCTCTCTTTTCTATGTGATCTATACCTCATAATACAAATGACTGGGATACAGGGGACATGGACAGAAGTTAGACTTCTTTGAATGTACTTCATTTCAAGTATTTGACTTGGATACAAATGGTTGGATGATCAAAGAGTTTATAAAGGAAAATTTCTCTTTGTAAAACTATTTTGAATTAATAAATGAAGAAGAAATAATAAAAATAGAGTAAATTCCTCAAATTAATAAGACTCAGGATCATCACCAATGGCTGATAAAATCACAAAAACAAAAGAGAGATAACCAGACATTGCAGACCTCTTGATGGAAGTATACAGTGTCAGCTGTAAAATAATCGTGTTCCATTCCCCCCAAATAAAACTGGAATGTGATCAAGACTCTGGATCTAACCAGCAATTCAAAAGCAATATTTGGGACAGAGGAACATATTAAATAACACTGTGGTGTTACAGTCAGCAAAATCCCAAAGGTGTGAAACTCTACAGGACAAATGATATGGTTGTTTTTCTTAGTAAATGAACTGCAGAAACAAAAAAAAAAAAAAAAAAAGAAAGAATTGGGGGAGGAAGCTAGATTGAAAAATCCTTTTTTTTTCTTTTGTCAGATGGTTGGTTAATGGTATTGAACTCTGGACCTTGGTGTTATAGATTAACAAATCTTAAAAAATGTCAGTCAATTAAATACAAACCTTATTTGCATAATGATTCAAATAGTACAGATAATTGAAGGCAATTGGAAAAGTGAACACTGCCACAATGTTTGGTAATATAAAGGAATTTTTACAAGTAATAATTATATTAAGTTATGCTATAAAAGAGTACGTATGTTTCAGAGATAATGCACTTAAACAGGTATATATAGATAAAATGGTATGGAATTTGGTTCAAAATTATTCATTGAGAAGGGAACTGGGTAATTAGTGGAGCATAAATGAAACAATATTGGTTATAATGATTGAAGCTAGGTGATGGGTTCATATGTAATTCTCTTTACTTTTTATGCATTTAAATTTTTCTATAAATATATTTTTAAAGCTGTCAATACACGAAATGCAATCCGTCAGTAAGTAAGTTTCATTCTTTTTAAGAAAAATATATTTCCCTTCTGATGAACAATGCTAAATTCTTTCAATTGCAAAAATACATGTATATGTTTTCGGTTGTGCGGAAATTAGAAACCCTCCTTAAAATGGTGTGCTTTCTTATGATGCAGATTTGAAACTTATTGGCATGGTGCCAGTGGTGTGTTAATGAATGTTTAACAAACAACTCTCCAAAATAGAAAAAAAAAGTAGTGATTTGTAATTTTCCTCACATAAATACTCCCTCCATGGCAGATTTCAAGCTACCGACTTGACATCATTGAATGCCGAATTGGAAGAGGTATGTGCAACTGGTTTTCACAGCCAACTGAACTGGCGTAAGTTCGCTTTGGCACACCATTGCACAGTCCACATTAAAAGACATGGGAGCACAGCTATGAGAGCACTCGGTTCTGTTACACTACCTTCACCCTTGCCCTCCACAGATACACACAGTAGGCTCCAGAGTGCCCTGCTCCGTTAAGCCATTGATCCAAATCTCTGACTCTTCATAAGGAGTGATGGAGTTTGGATGTGCTGTCCCCTCCAAAACTCATATGGAAATTTGATCCCCAATGTGGCAGTGTTGGAAACTGATTGAGTCATGGGGGTGGATCCCTCATGAATGGATTAATGCTCTCCATGGGGGAGGAGGGGTAGTGAGTGAGTCCTCGCTCTATTAGTTCCCGTGAGAGTTTGTTGTTTATAGGACCCTGGCACCTTCTCTCTGACTCTCTCTTGCTTCCTCTCTCCATGTGATCTGCTTGTACCCGCCAGCTGCCTGCTGCTTTTCTGCCATGAGTAGAAGCAGCCTGAGGCCCATGCCAGATGCAGCTGTCCCAGAATCATAAGCCAAATAAATCTCTTTCCTTTATAAATTACCCAGTTTCAGGTATTTCTGTTACAGCAACACAAAACGGACTGAAACGAGTAGTGATGACCAATTCAGTTTTTTCTGCTGTGACTGTTCTCCTAGTATGTTTGTTATGTGATCATTCATCAAGTATTTGTAGAATTTCTGCTATATGCAGAAGAGACTTGGATCCTTGCCCACACTGAGTTTACAGTCTCATTGAGAGAGAGAAAGATCAAATGCCCCTTGGATATATAACTACAAAACAGTGCTATAAAGAAAAGGATCAAGATTGCAGGTCTGTTTAACTGAGCAGACTTGACCTGTCCAGTCTGGAGGATCGGGAACAGCTTCAGTAGGGAAGCAGTATCCTAAGCAAGATTAGAAGGTTTCAGAGGAATTCATCAGAATACATGGGGGTGGAGCATTCCATGTGGAGACAGAGCCTGTGTGAAGTCCCTGAGGTGGAGGAGTGATCCAAACAAAGGAAAGAAGCACAGAGAGGCTGAGAGGCAGCCAGGGAAAGGAAGAGCGGTTGGAGACATAGGGGAGAAGAGAGTAGAGACCAGATCTTTCAGGGACTTGTGAGTCTTTCTTCTCGTACTTAGAGACTTGTACTTGGAGACTGTGTAACATGGAGACTCTGACTGGACCAAATGCAATCCTCAGCAGTAGGTTTTATTTATAAAAAATTCAAGTTTATTGGAACACTTCCTTTTAACTCCCCGAATATTCACATTTATGTTGCTGATACCCGAAGCTCCTCTATTTTCTAGTGTATTGCCCACAGTTTAAACTCATGAGATAAATGCATATTTGGTAACTATTCCTATTCTTTGTAGGCAGTAATGTCCTAAGGTCTAGGAGGCTGTGCCCTAGACTCTTGCTCGGGCATTCTTCCATCCATGCCTCCCCGGAAGGGGAAAATGTCTGTGAGGACAAAGGTTGGTGCTGACTTACAGCCTCTCCTCCTGCTTCCTCCTGAATTATTCTTTAAGTATCTGGGAGCCCAGAATTTCCTGCCCAAACAAGCCGCAAGTTGATCTCTGGGACTGTGAGGTATTCTGATGGCAGGCAGTGTTGCTGTTTGTTAGGGGTGGGAGGGTGATGGTGGACTGATCCTGAATGAATAGCCTGAGATGATCACACCCACGAATGTGGGGACACTTCAGTGTGGGACAGAGCTAGAGTGTATAGAGGGGTGGGAGTGGGCTATGGGGAGGGGGCCAGAGGTGGGCCTGGGTGTACGTGTCTGTGTGTGTAGGGGTGGTGGTGGTAGTATTCTCCCTATTCAGTCATGCGTAAGTGCTGAATTCTAAGGATTCTGAAGTCCACTTTTGAACTTGGCCTTCCAAGTCATTATAATATGTATTTGTCAGACAAGGAGGGTAAAACTTTTTTTAACTTAACAATTCATCAGCTTTTTAAGCGCATAGACATATGATACATGGGTCTCCATTTCATTCAATATGTTAATAAGGGCAGCTATTATAACCTACCTTAGAAGTGTTCAGCTATCACTGCAATGGCAAAAGCAAGCATTTTACATATGCATACTTATTATATTACATCCTTAATACATTCTGAGGTATCTAATGAACTCAAACAAATGTTGTAAGGAAGCTTCAATGGTAACAAAAATAGTAGTAGCTAACATTTGTTGACTGCTAACTGTGTTCCAGGGTTTGCTTTAAGCACTTTAAATGTATTTACTCTTTCAATTCTCACAGCAACTCATTGTGGTGGCTACTGTTATTTTCTCCACAATGAGGAAACTGAGGTTGAGGAATGTAGTAAATGGGGGTGCTAGGATCAGAACCCAAGAACTTTGGCTTTGGAGTTTGTGCTTAACCTACCAACCTATAGTGTTTTAAATTTTTTTCCTTGAGAAGGATATGTTAGTTCGCTTGAATTACAATATGTTAATTTATATAATTAATTTATATTAATTATAAAATATAATTATATTAATTTAGTCTGGAATAAAATTTGTTCAAATGCTACTTTTGATGTTAATTGACATCGTGATAATTAATTTTACTTAACTAACAACTTAGAAAACTGGAGTTTTACCATTTATTCACACAAATGTGATATTGGTACTTTTGATGCTTTATGTCCTTAAAAAAGTTTAAATGTTAACTTTTATTTCAAGATTTCTAGTTGCTCTAAATACACAATGAGCTCTTTGAAGGAAGCCGCTAGATCTTATATTCATTTGGAATCTCTCCATCGTGTTCAGCAAAATGCTGTCTATACTATGCAAGTTCATTAGTATTTGCTGTTGTCTGCCTGGTCAGAGGCCAGCTGGAGAATTTGTCTCAGCAGCCACTTCTAGACAGACTATTGAAAGTTCTGCTTTTAAAGCTGCAAGGGTGAGTGGAAGAGTCGACGCACACCCCAGAGTCTGCTGACATATTAATAGTCTTGTCACACTTCCTCTGAGGTCTCTGGGAGAGGCCACTGCTGGTCTTCTGTACTATTAAGTGCAGAACCTGATGAAATTCTACCTTTACTTTGTGTGACTATGAGGTGGGTTATGAATATCTCCATATGATAAAATATGGCAGGAAACATTGGAATGAAGCCTAATCAGACTGATGAGTAGCTGTTTAGTGCATTTTAAGGCTTAACTGTGAAATCACAAAAAGAAGAGCTCTCTTTAAACCTCTTATATGTACGTTTGAAACAGTGAGAGACCTCAAACAAGTATAAATTAGAAAAGATCCTGAGAAACTATCTGTTCCAGCTCCCTTTATAGATTAGAAGAGAGATCCAAAGAAGCTAAGATCTCTTTTCATGACCTGTTAATTAGTAGAGGAATCCTCTAATTCCTCTTTAAGTACTGTTTTTATTATACCCTGACTTCATTACTTAAAATGACAGTGACAATTTCAGTCCTTCCAGAACCTCTAATATTTTTCCTTTCATATAGTATATGGGTAGAGAATTCATGCTTAAAAAATTCGTAATGAATTATGATGGGCCTCTTAACAATTACACCGTTTTGCTCTCTCCCTGATCCTGCTAACATAGGCCACAAAGTCATCCCTTTTGTTGTAATTTAATAGTTTTTATTTTTTGTTCCGCTTTGAGAGCAGAATCTCCTAAAACCCAGCTCTAAACCCAGGCATGTGGTATGCTTTCGAAACTCACTTTTAGGACAGAAGTAAAAAGGGAACTGATGTTGCTGAACCATCTCAGAATTGTGTCTTCAGTGCAGAATTAGAACAGATGCTCTGCCCTCACTTCCAATGCTGTGAATCATACGTGTTTTCATCCATTATCTGAAACTTTAAAAATTTTTAACATTTTCATCCCTTATGGTAAAAAGAAACAGTTGTTTAATTTGAAAAGTAAAATGCAAAATGTGAGTCAAAACAAATCTATGTGATTTTGAAATAGGGGGGAGTACTGAAATCCAGATCTTTTTCTTGTTTATTCTCAAGAGTAATCACTTCCTTGGAATACTGAAAAACCACTTCAGAAAGCAAATAGCTAAACGTATGTGTAATTCATGTACCCATAAATGTCATATAATTTAAATTAATAGCACAGTTATTAAGTAGAGAAACAGGCTCTACATTATCTAGCTGTGTATGTCCAACCTCCTGTTATCACTAAATCAGATGTTTGATTTTCCTTTTGTGGACATTGTTGTGCTAAATTGCTTGGTGAAGATTTGTTTCTTCTAAAGAAATTAGTGAATTAAAATGTTCCATGGATTAATGAGGAGCTTAGGCTTCAAAAGTTCCCTTCTACATTTCCTTAGTATTAATGCAGGAAATCAAAGGAGGCCATAAAGGCAAGTCTTACTATCAGAATGTGCTCCATGATTTTGAACATACAGAGAAAGAATGCTTGATGTGGCAGCATCAAAGCTTAAACTAGTAAGACTTATTGTGTTGGCTAAAAGATGATGTATTTAGTTTTTCTCTTTCCAAAAGGAAGTATTTGACTCTTCCTTAATGGGCTGTGTAAATGTTGTCTGTTATGCTTCGAGTCTATTATTGCATCTACATTTTATGAAAAACTTATATTCTGGGCTTAGCAGATGGAATCATTTGAATTGTTTGCTGAAAAGAGTCTTTCTCAATTATATTATGTAAAAGGCTCAAGCAGTAGATTTACCTCAAGATTTTCTGGAACAATAATTAGGCCCAAAGACCCCTAGGATAAAGAAATAGTTGTGGTAACAAACACCCTGAACTCTCTCAGGTGGGAGAGCTATAGTTCTTACCTCAGAAACCATGAGAAAAGCTTCCTGTCCTTCTGAATGATCCAGATTCCTCAGCTGCAAAGCAAATAGCCTATGAAATTTGCTTTTAATTTCCAAATAAAATATATTTGACTAACACTCAGCATCCCAATATACTGCAAAAACAGAAAGAACTTTCACAATACTGACTAAACACTGTGCATGTTTGCTGCAAATATTCTGTGAGATGGGGTCAATTGATTCAGAAGAGAAACAGTTTCAAAGAAGAAAAAAGACCATTAGATATTAGCAATCTTTTAATTTTAGGCCTATAATAAAATATGTGGAAAGATGTTCACAGTAATCTTAGGAGCTTGGTAACAATTTGTTTTTAAAAGCAGATGTCAAAACTTCCTAGCCCTGGACGGATATAGCTTTTGTTCTAGTGCAGAAGTTCTGTGAACATAGATTTGAAAGAAACATAAAGCTTTTGGGGGAGCCATGTGCTCACAAGAAAAAAGGATAGGAATTAGCTGGGTGGGATGAGAGAGGAAAGAAAAGCTGAATGGGGCAAAATGAATAGTGTCTAGTGTACCCCAACATCCAACTTAAAACGCAGTCTAGGAAAGAAAGCATTAAACAGAATTGGTCTTTTTTTGTAGACTATTTTTTTCTATTCTGGGCAAGAGAAGTAACGAGAATGTGGGATTATGAGTTTTCCTTTCTCCCTGCATCTCTCTCTCCTTCCTCACTCCCTCCCTCCCTCCCTCCCTCCCTCCCTCCCTCCCTTCCTTCCTTCCCTTTGGCTTTATTTTGGCCATCAAGCTAATAGTTCTGCTTGGCTTTACAACATGACATTAGCCGGGAGATGAGTTATGAAGTTTTTGTGATAATGCAAATAAGAGATGATAGTGGCTTGGACTCGGGTTGTAGCAGAGCAGGTGTAGAAGAGAAACAATTCAGGGTATACAGTATTTAGAGGTAAAGCCAACAAAACTGTCAGATGCAGTGTGAGAGCTGAGAAACAGAAATAAAGGATGGCACATAAGTTTTAGCCTTGATCACTTTGGTGAATGATTCTTCCATATACTGAGCTGTAGATATTTGGTAAAAAAAGAAAAAAAAAATGAGAGAGAGCTGCCAAGGGACAGGCAGAAATTAAAATTTATGCTTTAGTTATGTTAGGTATGAGATACAAAATAAAAAACAAAATGAATATTCAGTTGGTGATAAAATATAGAAGCCTGGAGTTCCGGTGTCAGGTCAAGGGAAAGATAACCTACAAATTGCCCAGGAGTTCATAATACACAGATGCTCCTGGGAAGTGTGAAGGATGACATAAGGCAAATACAGCCAGGAGAAAAGTGAAAAGTTCCAGGGCATCTGTCCTGCACAGAGAAGAAGGATGAAGGGTCAGAGAGAGGAGGCTTGGTGTATCTGTTTAACTCAAGGCCTGACCTTTAGTAGCATTCGCAGATAGAGAGGTGCTCATTGTCCACAAAACACTTAGACAGATGTGATGACTCTTCAAAGTTAAGTGGATACTGTGAGAGTAGATAGGGATGTCCTAGACTTTTTTCTTTTTTGGAAAGGGCTTAAAAGAATGTGCTGTTCATAAGCCTCCAAATTCCGCCCTTTGCATATCTCCCATTCTTTTGGACTATGGTATCTTTCTTCCTACCCCCCCCAGCACTGTTCACTGACACCTGGTAAACACTGAAAGTCAGTTGATATTTTCATCAGGGCAGGCTAGTAGGACTTTGTGAACATGTCATAATGGTTGGAGGCATCATTTGTGCATCCTTGAACTTGAATCTAGGCCCAAAGACTTCAAAGGAATACTTTGCACCTTTTGCAGCTGGCCTCTCACAGGTAATGACAACACTATAGTTAGCCAAGTGTTACTTTACAATGCTTTTCACTCTGAACTTTTTATCTGGTCTCCTGCAGTCTACTCTTCTGTCTCTTTCTCTCCCCACCTCATCTTCCATCCACTTGTATCATCTTTTAACAGTTAATCACAAAGAGAAAGTAAGAATTGGATGCTCATTTTTTAACACCTTTGACTAAAAGTGGGTAGGTGACTGTAATCATTTCCAGAAAGGACTTGCAATGTGTGCCAGTAAATTTACTATTATCTACAAATATGTGAGTGTGTAGGGGCATTGTGCGTGTGTGTATAGGGGAATGAAGATTTTTTTTTTCCTGCTGCCAAGACAGTGCTGTTTGCTTGTGCTCCTGGTCTTTATTTTGGGGGCACTAATCTGTATATATAGAGAGAGAGAGAGAGAGAAAGAGAATATTATATATATGTAATTTTTCTTAAAGATCTCAATTGGCTTAATTGTGATTCTAGAGTTGGGCAACACTTCATTCCATTGAATAGAATGAGTGTTCCCTAAATCTTCCATCTGATGAAACACTTTAATAATGCCAGATGCCATCATGCCTTCTATCCTGGGTTCTCTCACTTGCCCCTGAAGCTCCATGTCACTTACATAGAAATAAAAATAGAAAAGCTCATACGTTCATTCATTTATTCATTTGTTTGAACATTCATCATTTATTGATGACCTATGTGTGCTCTGCATTGTTCTGAGAATCTTGAGAACTTTAAGAAATGATCTTATGGTCATTGCTTCTATAGTATTTATGATTTTTTTAAAAGATGATATAACTTCCATGCATTAACCATCTAAAATATAATTCTAAGCCAATATTTGATTACATTTGTAATAGGATGGGTCAGTCTGAAACTATAAATACTCAGGAAACTCAGAATAAGAGAAAGACTACAGTGGGGATGGGATTAGTCACTGGTAACTTTTTCAGAAGAGTCTTATTTTATTTTATTTTTTTCATTATACATGCTCATGGGGTTCAGTTTTTGTTTCAATACATGTATATATTATATAATGATCTAATCAGAAGAGTTATCATATCTATCGCCTAAACATTTATCATTTATTGAATGTTATAACATTCAACATCCTGGCTATCTTGAAATATACAATACAATATTATTGGTTATTGTCACCCTAAAGCACCAGAACTTATTCTTCCTATCTAACTGTACCTTTGTAACTTTTTACCGGTCTGTGAACATTTCCTTGCCCCCGTTCCCCTTTCCCTGCCTTTGGTAACTACTATTCTACTCTCTATTTCTCTTTTTTCCTCCTCCCTTTTAAATTTATTTTTCTTAATTGACCCATGTTAATTGTATATATTTATGGTACATTCATACTGTGTGCAATGATCATGTCAGGGTGCTTAGTATATGCATCACCTTAAACACTGGTCACTTCTTATTGTGAGGAACACTCCACACCATCTCGCCGAGCTATTCAAGGGCACACAGTACTTTGTTGTTAACCATAGTCTCCCTCTGTTACAGAGCCCTAGATTCCATTCTTTCTATCTCTCTACTGTTTTCTATCCACTGACCACCTTCTCTCCCTCTCTTTTTCCTCCCCCCACCAGTCCAGAAGTGAAAGTCTTGAAGTGGGCTTGAAGGAAGCTTGGGGTTTGAGCTAGTTTTCTAGTGTCTAGATCACGCTCCTTTGCCAAATTCCAGTCCCTATCTGCTGTGAGAGTGAGAAAAGCTCTCATGGGTTATAGGAGGTAGTCTTGGTTCTGATCCTTCTTCTTAAGAGTTATTTATCAATTTTTGCAGTGTTTTGCTTATTATGTTCAAGTCTTTTCTCCCCATACTAAGTATCTTAATGGCAAGGTCATTTCCACCCAATCTTAGTGTCCTCCTTGGCAAGTGAAAAAATTCCCAAATTCCTGGCAGAGCTCTTTCAGGTGTAAGAAAAAAGTAGGATGATGTCATTCACGTAATGTCTATGTTACATTTTCAGTCTCCCTAAGGTAGTTGTTTGGGCAGTCACTGGGAATGTGCTGCAGTCAAAGCTCAGGAAAATTTAGTCCACAATCTGAATGTGACCAGAGCCTGGGATTGGAAAGTCTTGTCCTAGACAGATATCTAGAGAACAATGAAAAGCTGACAAATAGAAAAGCAAATACTGGAGAGGAAAAGGCCCTTGATGACCTCAAATGTAGTAGATTCTCACTGATGTGTCTTGGACAGAGGCATGCTGTGGTGTTGAAGAGCATCAACTCTGAAGCCAGGACACTTGGGTTCAAATCTAATTAGTGTCCATTTTTTCCTAGCAGCATGACTGGACAAATTACTTAAACCCTCTGTGCCCAGCTTCCTCATCTTAACCTGTGGATAGTCACACTACCTATGTTCCAGTGCTGTTGCAAGAATTAAATAAGTCAGTGTAAACAAAGTACTTAGAAAAGTGCCCAGATGTCATTATCTCATCATCATCATCATGAAATAAACAGGAATAAAATGGAAGCAGACAGACAATTTTGGAAAGAGGAGATAGATGGGTGGCTTAGGTAAGGAAAGGATAACAGATAAGATATTTTAAATGCTAAGCTGAGTGGTTTAGTAGATAAAAGTGATCGGCAGTCATTGAGTCAGGTGATTTCAGCCTCCGGTCTAGGGGCCCAAAATTTAGCATTAGAGACTCAGGGCCGTGCCTCGGTATGATGACGGACAAGGAGGCTACAGTTAGATATAGCAAAAAGCACAGATTACAAAACATGAAATAACTTTACACACTCAGTGTGCTGAGGGTTCTTATATCAAAAGAAACATTTGTGCCCCCATTTGGTCAGAAAACACTAATTGAGTTATTCTGCTAAGGCTATCAACTTTAATAACTTAGTTATTGTTCTGGCCTCATGGAATTTATTGTTTTGCAGGTAGCCACATTTTAAAAAGCTTCGATGAAGTGGTAGGTGTGAGGATGGAGAAGCACAGAAGGCTATGGGAGCATCCTCAGTCTGTTTTCTCTGTGAAAAAATGCATCTGGGAACCTTCGGAATCGGGCTCCAAGTCTACCTTCCACCAAAAGTCACTGCTGACAGTTTCAGCAATTTTATTTTCTCTTGTCCTAATCCTGTCACTCTACAAACATGCATTGATATTCTAAGTTTTTATGTTCTTCTGAATTTATAGTTTTTACTCAAGAAGATATAGGGACAGAGTTCCGGACTACCCTATCTGCTCCTACTTTCCTTTGTCCTTTTTTGAAAATCCTTTGGGAATTAGGAACTGACCTCCAAAATACACTCATTTGTATCTTTTCCCAGAGATCTTTTGAAGTCCGAGGTGTTTCTTCATAGTCAGCATTCATTCATCACTTTTATGCCCTCTTCAGCAGAGCCTTTCCCGTATCTTTGCTTTTTGATTAATGCATTTTATCTTGCTTTTATCTGAAAGAGCAAAACCCATGATGAAAGTTGGGAAGTCAGATGTCCCGGCACCTTAAAAAAAGTAGCCAGCTCTGGGTCTCATTTGCAGTGAATTTTTCTGTGATGAGTGCATATCTTTTTACTGAGCAGGGCCAACAAAGTAGGATACACGTTTCTTGAACTACTGAAAACCTCACTTATTGTAGGAGCAAAATTAATGTCCAGCTCTTACTGCAAAAAGAATGAATAATCTTAGTGAACATTGTTGCTAAAATTGAAGCCTTAAACAGTAGTCTCCTTATTTATCCCTTTAAACTTGTGGCATGAGATAGGAGTCACAGAGCAGCAAATCTAAATTGACAACTGGAAACCTTCGAACTGCATGGTCCAAGTGGTAGGTTATAAGAGAATTGATTTCTAAAACATGGTGAGGCAGACAATTATCTCCTATCTCTCATAGACTCATCTTTGCACTGACTCATTTTAGACCCTTTCTCTCAATGGGGAATACCGTCTGTACAACTGCAAGGTCCAAGATAGTGAAGATCTGTTAGACATATGCAGAACAGATGGTTGAAAAAATGATCTTGCTATGTTACTTGTTTCTGCCACCTTGCTGCCCATGCAAATGTAGGGCTTCATAAAGCCATTCTGTAGGCCATTCCTCATGTCAATTCAGGGGGGTCACTTGGCATGTTTGCCTGTGGACCGGTGCAAGAGCCAGCACCCCTGGACAATGTTGCCAAAATTTCAACACAGGGAGTGAGAAAAAAGTAGGAAGATGTCATTCAGGTAATGTCCAAGTTACATTTTGTCTCCCTAAGGTAGTTGCTTGGGTGCACTTTGGGTATAGACTTCAAAGCCCTGGAAAATTCAGTCCACATTCTGGGCTAGACTGGTGCTGGAAAGTCTTGTTCTAGACAGATATCTAGGGAGAAAGAAAGAACTGACAAATAGGAGAAGCAAATACTGGACAGGAAAGGGCCCTCGATGACCTTGAATGCTGCCTCCTCCATCAGTTCTACGTTGTAATCAAAGGCCAAATTTGGCAGTTTGAATTGTCCTAATCCCTCACTGGGGTAAATCACCAATGTTTGTATATAGACATTTCTTAATCTACTACTCATTCCAGAAAAGGAAAAAACAATCAAACCAATAATAGAGAAATTATTTTTAGTTCTTCAGTTGATTGAGTCTTGGAATAAGTCATATTCAATTAATGTGTCCTTGCCCAGAGTTAGGCCTAATAATATCACGATTAAAGCCAGGTGAGTTGAAAAGGTCATGCTGAGAACCTGTGGTCTCTGCCACAATATTTTCCTGTCTCCATTTAATTGAATTTTAAGTTGGTTCATAATGAATGAGTAAAACCACTGTACTGTTTCTGCCACTTGGTTTTCATTAACAACTGGGAATAACACAGTCCTGGTTTAATTTAGCAGTGAAAGGGTTATTTTGAGGTCTGAGAAGAAGTACAATAATATGCTGTGTTAGATTTTATTTTATTTGGGGTTACTTTTCTGTCATTTCTTCAAATATATTATACAATAGCTTTATACCATGCATTGTGCTGGGAACAGAGCATCCTTGTCTTTGCGGTGCTTACATTGTATAAGATCACATTATTGTTTAGACTTGAGGAAGAAATATTTCAGAAAAGAACTCACCTGAAAAATCCTGACACTATCAGTAAGAAAAGTATATTAGATTTAGCATACTCTATCCACTATATCCATTTCTACAAATGACCATTTTTCTGGCCCAAATGATTTTCTACTCTCATTGAATATTGGTTACAATTCTTAGTTTGTTAGGGTATTATTCAGTGTAAGAGATACTAAAAAACTTTGTCATCAAAACAGATAATTTTCATATAATTTGTGCAAAAAATAGCATAAATAGCAAAATAATACTTGGGACTTTTTAGTTAAGTGGCAAGAAGAGCCTAAAGATAGAAAGGATTCTGAGGGACACTTTGCAGGGAACACACAAGTAAAAAGATACTTAAAATGTTCACGGAAAGATAGAATTAAAAGATAATGCAATCCATTATATGAACTTTTGAGGTACCCTTATATTTAAACAAAAAGGGTCTTTTAAAATTTTGGCCTATATGTCTATAATGTGCTTGTTTCTCCCTTCACTTTCCTTTTATCCAGAAGATGCTAACATGGAATAAATAACATGGTGAAGCGGCTTTGCTTTTTATGGTTTCCTAAGGCTATGACTATTTTACGGAGGTTAGTTCCACTGGAAGTCCCATGTTTCCTGTTTTTATTATCCACACTTCACACAGTGGTTTAGACTAAATTGTCCATTGCAGAGTTTGGAAAGCAGTCTGTTTAACACGGTAAATTATACTGCTACTTCCATACCCATCTCTCACAGTCCATGTTCTGGGGCTGATCAGATACACAGTCACGAACACAGAAGAACACATAAATGCCTCATTTCCCACCTATTTTTGAAATGACCTCCTCTTTAAGGTTTACTTACTTCAGTCATGTTTATTTGGCTGACTGAGTGAATCTCAGGAAACAGGTAACTTGAGAGGAGAGGTGGCTATTGAAATGTCACTCCCCTTTCCTCCAGAGGAGCTCCTTCACAGTGTGGACTGTCCAGTGGAGCTGATGTCTGAGTAATGAGCTCAGGTTTCCTAGTGAATCTGTGGTAGGGAAAGCAAACAGCTCTGGATGCGAACATTCCATGATGTTAGCCAGACTAAATCCTTGGTGAACTCTTTTAAGGAGTATTTCTCTTCTAGAGGATTGTCAGCGTATTCAGCAATAGATACAATGTTATCTATTCCATGTGCACGGCAATTTAGCTAATTAGCAGCAGGAGAAATGGTAATTTGTGCACATTGGTAATAGGGTAGACATGCAGATAACTCCAGCACAGAATAACCAGGTTGCGGAGGAGAGAAGGTCAGGTTCAGAAATCATTGCTATAAGACTGTGGTGTAGGCTGGAGAGTGTATGGTGAGTGGCCACACTTGTATTGTGCACTCTGAGCAGCAGGAGCTGCGCGCTCCCTTGCCAAGGGCGCAGACTAGGTGAATGGCCCAGTGCTGCAGCTCATGGCGGCTGATCTATCTTCCTAGGTGACAACAACTATCCTGCCCTCAGAACTCCTTGAAATGATCACTGTTGCTGTTTTTCTTCTGTTTTCGTAACTTTGACAAATGTCAGTAACTTGTTATGTGCATAGATGGTGGTGAAATTGGAAAACAAACTGAAAGTAATTCAGACAGTCAGTGCAGATCTCCTTCCAGTCTCCAGAAATTTGGGGGACTCCAAAGGCAAAATTTGCATGTTATGCTGACTCCACACTTAGGCAGTTATGTTATCATGCTGGAAGCATTGTTGTCCTCACTTTATAAGCAACAGAACAGGATTACTTTTATAGAAGATAGGATTCTTAAATCGAGGAAGAGTCATGTCCTGTTAACCCTGTCTGCTACTGCAGTGACTCCAAATATTTTTAATACTTCAAAGCCTTTTAGCAGTTTTCACCACTTTCTTGTTTTCTCTGCCTGCTTCCTTCTGCAACAGCTTGCAGCAACAGTCTCTAGCAGCAGTAGTGGCCTCCCTGTGGTCCCGCTAGGGGCATCCTGGGGGCGGAGGGCACTGTGGGTTAGAGCTGTCCATCTTTATACTTAAGTCCAATAACCCAGGAACATCTGGGTGCCCACGTGCATCTACATCAGACAATAGCCAAGGAACACCTGGGCGCACAACACATTTATATTTACATCAAATGTTTGGCAAGTTTCTGAACCCCTGAGGGATCCTGACCATTTAGTTTCACTTTCCCTACATGCATCTACATACATTTAGTTTGAGCTGGCTTTCTCAGACCTCCTTTGACCTGTAGCCAAAAAATGTTTTGGCAAAATTTACAATTCTGCCCCTCTGCACCCAAGTGTGTGTGTGTGTGTGTGTGTGTGTGTGTGTGTGTGTGTGTGTGTGTGTACTCGTGTGAGTATGTGCTATGTTCTTGTAATTTATAATAGGTCTGTTGTATATGAGCTAAGTTGTTTTATGGAATTCTGTGGAAATGCGAATGTGTGCCATCAATTGTGATAAACACAGCTGTTAATCATCAATGATTCTGTATCTCTGAAAAAGCAAACAAACCTGATAACTGTCACATATTCTAACAATGGACAATGTTACCATTAGTAGGAGTCTGAGGTGACTGTTTGCAATCCATTTATTGTTTTGCTATGTATGAATCATAGAATAGGAAATAGTTAAAATTTTCAACAGGTGCCTCTACTGGTAGAAAAAAAAAAAACAACTTCAATCCCCACAACATGAAGAAGTGAATGAAACAATGGGAAAGAAATGGTGCTATTTATTCCACCCCCCGAGTAATAAAATAATAAGCTGTAAGGGAAAGAAAAGGTCAACGTCTTTCTGTGAACATTACCTGGGTATGAATATGTTCATGGTTTACGTGTTCTCAAATGAACATTTATGAAACTAAAGGTCCTTCCTCTTGTTAGGCTCATCTGCACTCAGGGACATATGTGGGTGGTATTTGGTGAGTGCAGCTGTGAGAAGATAGCCCCAAACTTTCTTTTTATTTTTAAAATATTTTTTCACTGAAACATAATTGATTGTCCATATCTATGGGGTACAGCGTTGAATATCAATACATGTGTGCAATATTTGATTCTCAAATCAGGATAATTAGTGTATTCAATGTTACACAATGTAATCATTTTTTGTGGCCTTTTACCAATGTCTCACAAAGCTCTCCTCCCCCTTTCCCACCTCTGGTAACCTCAGTTCTCTTCTTTCCTTTTGAAAGTTCGAAATATTGTGATCATTTTATCCTTCTTTCTTTTTTTTTTATTTGCTTATTTTTTTTTTTTTAGCACTCACTTATGAGTGAGTATATGTGGTATTTCTGTTACTGTGCCTGGCTTATTTCACTTAACATCATTTTCTCTAAGTTCTTCCATGTTGCTGGGAATGGCAGAATTTCATTTTTTTTTATGGCACAGTAGTATTCCACTGAGTATATACACCACATTTTCCTTATTCAGTAATCTGTTGATGAACATTTAGGTTGGTTACAACTACTGGTTATTGTAAATAGAGCTGCAATAATCATGGGAGTTCAGGTATCCCTTCGACATGATGATTTCCATTCCTCTTGGTATATACCCAGAAGTGGGATTGCTGGATCATATGGTAGATCTATCTGTAGTTGTTGGAGGAACGTAGGTTTCCCCATGTTGGGTGCATGTATATTTACGAATTTTATACTGTTTTCCATAATGGCTGTGCTAATTTACAGTCTCACCAACAGTGTAGGAGGGTACCCCTTTCTCTGCATCCTTGTCAGCATTTGTTATTCTCTGTCTTTTTGATAATAGCCAGCCTAACTGGGCTGAGATGATATCTCAATGTGGTTTTGATTTACATTTCCCTGATGGTTAGTGGTGTTGAGCATTTTTTCATTTGTCTGTTGGCCATTTGTATATCTTCCTTTGAGGGATGTCTATTTAGCTCTTTTAAACATTTAATTGAATTATTATTATTATTATTATTTACTATAAATTTGTTTGAGTTCCTTGTATATTCTTGGTATTAATCCCTTGTTGAATGCATACTTTGAAAATATTTTCTCCCACTCTGTAGGTTGTCTTTTTGCTCTGTTAATTGTTTCTTTTGCTGTTCAGAAGCTTTTCAGTTTGATATAATCCCATTTGTTTATTTTTCTTTTGTTGTCTGTGCTTTTGGGGTCTTATTCATAAAGTCTTTGCTCAGTACTACTCCTTGAAGTGTTTCTCCTCTATTTTCATTTAGGAGTTTTATAGTATCAGGTATTATATTTAAGTCTTTAATTTATTTTTAGTTGATCTTGGCATATGGTGAGAGGTATGGGTCTAGTTTCATTCTTCTGCATACGGATGTCCAGTTTTCCCAGCATCATTTATTGAAGAGGCAGTCTTCTCCCCAATGTATGTTCTTAGTGTCTTTGTCAAAGATCAGTTGGCCATAAGTATGTGGGTTGATTTCCAGGTTCTCTCTTCTGTTCCATGCATTTGAGTATCTGTTTTTATGCCAGTAGCATGCTGGTTACTATAGCCTTGTAGTATAATTTAAAGTCAGGTGCTGTAATGCCTCTGGCTTCAGTTAATTATTTATTTATTTTTTGTCAGGATTTCTTTGACTATTCAGTGTCTTTTGTTGCTCCATGTGTATGTTAGGATTGTTTTTTCTATTTTTGTGAAGAATGTCATCTGTATTTCAATGAGGAGTGCATTGAGTCTGTAGATCACTTTGGGTAGTATGTACATTTGCACAATGTTAATCTTCCAATCCAAGAGCATGGAATGTCTTTCCATATTTTTGTGTCCTCTTTAATTTCTTTCTGCAATGATTTGTAGTTCTTGTTGTAGAGATCTTTTACCTCCTTGATTAAATTGATTCCTAGGCATCTTACTTTTTTTTTTTTGGTGACTATTGTAAATGGGCTTACTTTCTTGATTTCTTTTTCTGTTAGTTCATTATTGAAGTATAAAAATGCTACTGATTTTTGCATGTTGGTTTTGTATCCTGCAACTTTACTGAAATCATTTATTAGCTCTAAGAGTTTTTTTGTAGCATCTTTAGGTTTTTCTATATATAATCATATCATCTGCAAACATTTACAGTTTGATTTCATTGTTTCCAATCTGAATGCCCTTTATTTCTTTCACTTGCCTGATTGCTCTGGCTAGTACTTCCAATACTATGTTAAATATGAGTGGTGAGAGTGGGCATCCTTATCTTGTTTCTATTCTTAAAGAACAAGGATGATATTGGCAATGGTTTTGTCATATATGGCTTTTATTATGTTGAGATACTTTCATTCTATACCTAATTTGCTTAGAGTCTTTATCATGAAGGGATATTGAATATTGTCAAATGCTTTTTCTGCACCTATTGAGATGATCACATGGTTTTTGTCCTTGATTTTGTTGATGTGGTATATCACATTTTATTGACTTGCATATGTTGAACCATCCTTGAATCTTGGAGATGAATCCCACTTGACCAGGATGTATAATTTTATAATTTTTTTGATTTCTTTCTGTATTGTTTGCTAATATTTTATTGACGATTTTTGCATCTATGTTCATCAAAAATATTGGCCTGTAGTTTACTTTTTTATTGTACCTTTTGTTTTGGAATTAGGATGATGCTGGCTTCATAGAAAGAGTTTGGGGAAATGTCCTCTGTTTCAATAGTTTGGAATGGTATGAAGAGAATTGGTATTAATTTCTCTTTAAAGTTTGGTAGAATTCAGTAGTATAAGCCATCCAGTCCTGGGCTTTTTGTTTTTGTTGTTGTTGGGAGACTGCTGATTACTGCTTCAATCTCATTGCTTGTTATTGGTCTGTTTGAGTTTTCCATTTCTACTTGGTTCACTCTTGGTAGTTTGTATGTGTCCAAAAATTTATCCATTTCCTACAGGTTCTCAAATTTGTTGGCATATAATTATTTGTAATAGTTTCAGTAATTCTTTCTATTTCTGTTGGTGTCAGTTCTAATGTCTCTTTTTTCATTTCTGATTATTGTTATTTGGGTCTTTTCTCTTCCTTTTTAGTTAGCCTAGTTAATGGTTTGTCTATTTTGTTTATCTTCTTGAAAAAACAACTTTTTGTTTCATTAATATTTTGTATTATTTTGGGGGGGCCTCTATTTCATTTCATTCTACTCTGATCTCGATTATTTCTTTCCATCTACTAATTTTGGAATTGTATTGTTCTTATTTTTCTAGTTATTTGAAGTGTTGCCTTAGCTTGTTTATCTGAAATCTTTCATTTCTTTTGATGTTAGCTTTTATTACAATAAACTTCCATCTTAGTACTACTTTTGCTGTGTCCCACAGGTTTTGGTGTGATGTGTTTTTAATTTCATTAGTTTCAAGAAATGTTTTTAATTTCCTGTTTAATTTCTTCTTGGACCCACCAGTCATTCAGGAGCCTGTTGTTTAATATCCATGTGTTAATGTAGTTTCCAGAGTTTTACTTGTTATTGATTTCTAGTTTTAATTCATTGTGGTCTGAAAAGATACTTGAAATGATTTTAATTTTTAAAAATTTGTTGAGACTTGATTTGTGACCTAACATGTCATCTATCCTGTAGAATGTTCCATGTGCTGATGAGAAGAACATATATTCTGTGGTTGTTGGATGAAAAGTTCTGTAGATATCTGCCAAGTCAAATTGGTTTAATGTGTAGTTTATATCACATGTTTCTCTGTTGTTTGTTGCCTATATGATCTGTTCAATGCTGAGAGAGGGATGTTCAGGTCCACAACTATTATCATATTGGGGTCTCTCTCTTTCTTTAGGTTTAATAGTGTTTGCTTTATACATCTGCATGCTCCCATGTTGGGCGCATATATATTTACAAATTTTATGTCTTCTTGTTGGATCAATCCCTTCTTTGCTATATAATGGCCTTTTTTTCTCTCTTTTTATGGTTTTTGGTTTAAAGTTTATTTTATCTAATATAAGAATAGCTACTCCTGCTTGTTTTTGGTTTCCATTTGCATGGTATATCTTTTTCCATTCCTTTATTATTAATCTGTGTGTTTTTACATGTGAGGTGAATCTCTTTAGGACAGCATACAGTTGGGTCTAGCATTTTAATCCAATCAATCAGTGTGTGTCTTGTGAGTGGGGAATTTAATCCATTTACATTTAGGGCTGCTATTGAAAGGTATTGCCTTACTCCTGACCTTTAATTGCTTTTCATATGGTTGATTTAAATATCTTTTGTTTCTTTTTTCCCATGTTATTGTTTGTCTCTAGTGTTCACTGTTTTTTTTGAGGTGGTATGGTATAGTTTCTTTCTCTTTCTCGTTTGCATATCTGCTCTATCAGTGGTGTTTGCTCTTTCTTCATGTATCATGATGGTAATTATTGTTTTGGATTCCACGTGCAGGACTCCCTTAAGGATTTCTTGTAGAGCTGGTTGTGTGGTGGTGAACTCCCACAGTTTTTGTTTGTCTGGGAAATACACTATTTCCCTTTCATTTCTGAAGGATAGCCTTGCTGGGTATAGGCCATTTTCTTCTGGCCTATAGAGTTTCTTCTGAGAAGTCTTCTGTTAGTCTGATGGGGACTCCTTTAAAGGTGACTTGATGCTTTTCTGCCATTGTTTTTAGAATTCTCTCCCTGTCTTTGACTTTTGTCAGTTTGACTACAATGTGTCTCAAAGAGGATATTTTTGGATTGAATCAGTTTGGGGATCTTTGAGCCTCTTAGAACTGGAAGTCCATATCTCTACCAACACCTGGAGAGTTTTTCACCAATATGTTTTCAATGACTTTTCCTTTCTCCTTCCCCTCCAGAACACCCATGATTCAGATGTTTTTGTATGCTTATAATTGCTGACTAGCTCTCCTAGATTTTCCTCTTTTTTTAAATTCTTTTTTTTCTTTTTAAAATCTGCTTGGGTTATTTCAAAAAGTTTCTTTTCAAGATCAGAAATTCTTTCCTTAACTTTCTCTAGCCTGCTGCTTATGTTCTCAGTTGTAATTTTTATTTTGTTGAATGAGTCTTTTAATTCCAGGAATTCTGCTACATAATTTTTTGTAGTATTTATTTCTTTGTAAATTTCCTCTTTCATGTCCAGTATTGTTTTTCTCATTTCGTTGTGCTGTCTGAGTCTTCTTGTATCCTACTGAGTTTCTTTAAGGTTGTTAATTGGAATTCCTTTCCAGACATTTCAGGGATTTTCTGTTGTGTGGGGTGTCGTATTTGAACACTATATTATTCCTTTGGTGGTGTCATATTTTCTTGTTTTTTCATGTTTCTAGTAATTCCATGTTGATTTCTAGTCATCTGGTGGAGTGGTTGCTGCTTCTGTTACTTTGGAGTGGCTTTTAAGGAGAGACACTCCCTCCTGTAGATTTGTTTTATATTGCCAGTTGGGTGGGGTGTTTAGTTTTAGTTCTGGGTAGACTCAGTAATTTCAGTAGTTCGGAGTAGACTCAGTTGTTCTGGTGTATTAATCCATTTCTGTGGATTATAACATAAATATCTGAAACTGGGTAATTTATAAAAAACAATATTTCTTGCTTATAGTTTCAGAGGCTGGGAAGTCCAAAGTCTAGGGCACACATCTGGTGAAGGTCTTCCTTGGTATGGGTGAGACATTCAATCCAAAGCATCCAGATAGACTCAATAGTTCTCGGTAGACTTAGTAGTTTTGGGGGTGCTGGCAGCTACATCTTGTGGCTGTGGCTGTGTGGGCTGGTGGAGGCCATGTGCGTGACTGGGGTAGCTGAGACTACATAGATGGCCAGATGGCAGTGCCCATGCAGGTGGGTGGGGCCTCATGTGTGGCCAGGCGGGTGGAGCCACATGAGCAGCTAGACTTCTGGGCTCACAGAGGAGCGTGAGGCCATGCAGGTGGCTGTGCATGTGGGGCCATACAGTATAAGTTATAAAATATTTTTACATAGTAAAAATATTTTAAAAAATTATAAATAGCTGCTGCTCAAACTCCCCGAGTAACTCCTTGCTGATCCAACCCATCCAGCTCAACCAGCTTACACTCCCCTCAGTGGAAACACTCCCTCCTCACCTCACCTTCATTCAATGATTAAATTGTTAACACTGAGCAAAGCAAGGCCCTCTAGAGTCCCTGTACAGCAGAGGGCTATATTTTACTTGGTTCGTATCTGTACCATATCAGTTACTAAATGTTGTGAATATCACACTTGAATGAAATAAGAAAGCACACACACACAAACACATACACACACACCCTTGGACATTAATTAGACAAATATAAGTGTCGAGAATAGAGCTCCATGCTTTGAGACCTTTTCTTTGAAGAAATTTACTATATTTTTTGTAATCAATATTTTTTTTCCAATTTTTTTTAGTATCCTTTTAATACTTTTTTACCTTATGTTGGATAGTTCTTCACAAAGCAGCTCAAAATATTTAAGTAGCAACTATTTACACATTTTCCATACAAGGCAGTAACATCAAGATGTTATTATCCACATTTGCAGAACTTTTAGGCTTATATTGGTGAAATATAAGGGCAGCTCCCTACATTTTCTGATTATTTGCATTCTCAGTTTATATATGAAGTCATTGGTAGTTATACTGAACAAACAATACTTCTATCACCCAAATGCTTCAGTTTACATATTTTTAGCCACTGATATTTTCCTCCTCTCTCCATGGTTAATTATATAAAAACATTTAGTATAAAACCTTACTAATGTAATTTTCAGGATCAATTACTCTATATTGATTTAAGACAGGCAAATTATGGTTTTTGATTAAGGTGGCATAATATAGTTCTAATAATCATGTTCTTTGACACACTAATTAATATTACGCATGTAAATCTATTCCCACAAATCCCATTTCTAGTTTACTAACCAGAAAGTATTAATGAATTCTAAAACTTAGCAGTGGTTAAGATTACAAGTTTAAGATCAGACAGATCTGGGTTCAACTCCCAGCCTCCCGTGACATTTACCAACAACTTAATTTTTTTAAGCCTCAGTTTCTTCACTTGTACAGTGATAATTATAAGAGTATTTCACAAGGTTGTTATAAGGATTGAAAAAAGTCATGCATGAAAAGTGCTTAGTACAAGACTGGCATCATATATTATTATGTTAGTTATTATTACATTGTATTTCTCTTCACATTATGATAAACATTTTCAGGAAGGGTTTTCTTTAGTTGTTTTCCACCAGAAAGTTTCAGGAACATTTAGTTTGCTCTAATGGTATTATCTCTTTCACTTGAACTATTAGAATATTTCTTTAAGAAAAGTTTCCACAGGAAAAAATGCAAAAATAAATTTTCTTCTAGGCATGTAGTACTTTGAACAAAACAGAAAATTTTGTTCTATTTCTGCACCTGACCACAGTCTATTGGTGCAGAGTCTGTGCCTCTTTAGCATTAAAACACACTGCTATGGGTTAAATGTGTCTCTTAAAAATTAATGTATTAGAAACTTAATCCCAACTGTGACAGTGTTAAGAGGGTGGGAAATCCTATTATGATATTGGAAGATGGGGCCTTGAAGAGGTGATTAGATTGTAAAGACTGTACCCTTGTGAATGGACTGATCCATTCATGGAGGAATGGGCATGATTCTGATGACTTTAAAAGGAGAGCAGGTGAGAAGGTTATGCCCTTTCTTGCTCAAGCCATTCGCTATGCAATATCCTGTGTCTCTGTGGAGAGTCACTACCTCCTAGAAGACCCTCATCTGATCCACACCCTAGACTGTGGGCTTCCCAGTCTCTGAACTGTAAGAAATAAATTTACTTCTTTACAAATTACCCAGTTTCAAGTATTTTGTTATAAGCAACAGAAATGGACTAATACACATACTGGACTTAGATAAGTGCTCCCTGTGACATGCTAAGGAAGACAAGAGAATATTTGTGAACCTGAAATGATCAAGTCTGTTCTTCAGATCTTAACACATTTTTAAAACCTAGAGACAAAAGAGAGAGAACTATAGGGACAAACAGAAAGTCACGCAAATGAAGCTGAATAGTACCAGGGCTCAGGCAGTATTCCAGAATAACAAATCAAATTTAGAAATTCACAAATGCCGAAAACTTTGAAATTAGTCGTGAGTTTTCCAAGGATCTAAATGATTTCTTTTTTGCTTTATAATTTTCTCCACCATAGGATTAGGGTCTCATTCCACATCATAACAGTTTTGTATTTGAACTCTTATGCCATTTATTTATACTACTTCAGCAATAAGCACACTATATCTTATATTAAAGTCCTTTTTGTTTACTAGGCTGTAACTTCCTTGAGGACAAGGATTATTTCCAATCCATTTTTGTTATCTATCACAAAAATCTTTGTATCTAATCCAGAGTCTAGCATTACATCTTCCAATATTTAAATTGTTGGTAAATGTGTTTCACAGACATGAGTTGGAAATAATATCAGTGAGTTCTTTGAATTTAGCAAATGTCTAGAGCTCATGGTACATTCCCTGGCATAGAGTAAACATTCCTCCTCATGGTAGCTTCTGTGATGGGTTTTGCTATGTGGGTGTACAGATGAGTCCAGATATTCATGTATAAATTTAAATATGGGAATGAGAGGTAGTACCATAACTATATATAAGGATATTTCAAAAATTTCCTGAAAAGATTAGTATTATCTTTTAATTCTATTTTTCCACAAACTTTTAAAAGTATTCTCATATTTAGTTAGAAACAAGAATCTTCTATAACCCCCAAATAATTTAATTATTAAAGAAGAGAATCTTACAAATCTTCTCATTCCTCTAAAATATTAAAGTTTCATCTGAGTTGTATTAATAAAAATTCATGCCCACTTAATCAAATCCAAATTGTTATTTCAAATCATTCACTGTGGAAAATATGACATTTCCAAGAATTTTTTTTGAATTGTGAAAATTATTTCAAAATACTAAAAACGAGGATATAAAATTGTTAGTTGGGTAGGGACTGGAAAATATCGGCATGCTTATATTTTGGCATCAGCACCAACCATGGTAAAAGAATTAACATCTTAAATAAAGTGAGAAAAGGAAATGACAGCAGTCTGTATCATTCTCATTATTGGAGGCCTTCTCATCTGATCACCTTGCCTTCTATTTCACTTTATCATCCCTAATAATTATGGTTTCCCAGATGGTTCTCCATTACACTCTTTCATCCAACCCATGGACTAAATCCATACAGAGCTTACCCTGGAACTCTTCGGTTTCGTTTACTCCCAAGGACTCTCTCAGAACTCCTTTGCCTTGGCTCTGTCATAGAACAATATTCCACTGGAAGAAAAGTGCTGGCTAGATCCCTCTTATCACCTAATTCCCTCTCATTTGATGAAATCTTAGATCCCTCTTTTACAGACTGAAGTTGAAAGAGTAGAATTTGTCTAACTAAAGTGTACACATATGTGCAATTGTGCTTATGCTGTGGCATCCTGGAAAGTAGAGGTAGCTTTGGTCACCGTGTGTCTAAAAACAGTTCATCAGGAAGCGGATGCTTGATGAAGAATGTAAGAACCCTTTGCAGTACAAGCACATTTCTTTGATTTTACAACAGCGAGGCAAGGCTTTGGGAGAAGCCCTGGCTTTGAGGTGGTAGCAGATGCTTTCGGTGCACTGTGCTTCGCTCCTGAGCCCACCTGTGCTCACCTGCAGCTGTGACAGACAGACAGTGCCCTGCATGCTGATTCTCACACCTCAAGCATATGTAGTTCTCTGCTACTCACCTGAGGACTTTCACTGGAGCTTAATCTGCTGCTCAGAAGTGCAGGGCAGTTAAGGCTCCTGAGAACAACCCTCAATTCTTGGGAGATGGGAAGTAGTGGACAGAAGCCCAGTGACTGAGCTCCAGTTGCCCATGGTGGTAACCTACTCACTAACACACTCTTTATTGGACTTTTTCCTCCCCTGTCTCACTTTCCCTGTTTTTTCATTCATACTTCTGAGGATCATTTCCCAAAGAAATTACCCAAACCCAAATCTTTGTCACAGAATCTGCTTTGAGGAGAATCCAAACTAAGACATGTTCCTGACTCTACATTTAGCTAGTTGTGAGGAGGCTATTTTATATTTCTTGGTCTAAGCTTCTTAACCTCTCAAATGAGATAGTTTGCTAAATTGATAATTTTTTATTTATTTAGCTGCAGAACTCTTTTGTTTTATCAAATTAAATCTTAAAATGGAGCCTTAAGATATAAAAGTAGTTAAAAGTGATGAACATGTTTCTTAGGTAGTTTCAAGCTTTTTGGTTTGTGTGGCAGCCATTTACTTCTTTGTAGAGTACTGAGGTATATTCTTGAGTTCCTGGGATTCCTTGCCGCACAATTTTCGAATAACTGCACTAGATGATTTTTCAGGCTCATGGAAATCCTAAAATTCTGGGAGTCTAACCATAGATAAAGGTCCTTGAGGAGCTCTCTAATTCCACCCTAGTCTCTAGGCTATTTCCCAAACTTCAAACCCACACAGATCCTGGTTATACTCTTTCATCTGCACACCATTTATATCCCCATCACTGAGTGGTTGTGTGTGTGCACACACGTGTGTGCATGTATATTTCTCTATTCCAAAGAACAAATCAGAAACGTAATTCCCTGGCTTGTGGCATGCCATAGATTTCCAAGAATTTTAGTATAAAGATTGTACATACTGATAATATGCTGGATGCACAGGAGGCAAAAAATGTAGCCCTCATTTAAATTTTTTTTTTTTTTTTTTTTTTTTACTTCATGATATGAGCCTTCAGGCCTTTTTTCTGCCATTTCATCTACAGGAACAAGTTCAGTAAAATTTTCAGCTTTAACACAGATGAAACATATATGGAGCTTATAAATATTTTGGGGGCTATGTGCTGTAAAATATTTTTTTAACTCTCAAATCTTAACTCTTGGCCATTTATGTAATTCTCAAAAGTTGTTTTCCTTTCTGCACCAAGATATTTTGACTAGAGTTTTAAAATAAGATGACTTTTTCCTAGAAGTATCCATATTTATTTCCTCCTTTCCCACACTTTCTGCCTAAGCTGGGATCTGGACTTTCATCAGCTTGTCTTCCCCTATTATTTTTCTTAGAATACTTTAGTATGTCCCATTGTCCTTGCAGGTAAAGCACTAAACCTCAACCACTTGTTTATCCTGGGACTGGTTCCAGCACATCTTTCAGCTTGCTGATCTTTCTAGGGACACTTTTTCTTCACCTCTCAAAACCTGGTCTTTTGCTTAGCTTGTGGAAATATACAGAAAAAAAATCATTTCTTTCGTTTTTATTTTTTGGAGAAATAACTGTTATCTTATTTTCATTGTTCATTAAATCTTTGCCTTTATGATCACACGGTTTTCCTTTTTGTTTCCTTGAAGATGAATTGAACATAGGATCAGATTCAAAGAATAAATTTGGAGAAGGGGTGGAATAACCCACAACCCAGGTTATTGGGTGGACAAATGTGCCTATCCAGATAACATGCATATAAGTTCTGTTAGGAAAGATTATTTCTCCCAAAATGATTCTTAGTGCGGTTAGCTCAGCATTTCTTAGTGAACCCGAAAGTCAGTGAGAAAGAAAATTTATATAATAATCTCAACTGAGCCACAGAGTATCACACTTCAGGCAAGCTGATGGTTTAAGTTCCTATTACAAGTTCTTTATTTATCCAGCAATTTTCAATAGTGTTTCAATGCTTTGAGATATAGAACAGCCGTTATGTCAACACTTCCAACATTCTAGAGAGTACAGTCCTCTCCTGGGCAGTTTCTGAGCCATTCAGCTGCATGTGTTGCCCTTTAAATTGTTTAGTTTCTGAGTTCCAGCTTTTCTTTCACAGGAGGTGCAACCTACCATATGTCTTCATCTGGATATATTTCTCACCCAAGCCACTCAGCTGAGGAATGTGTCTCTTACTTCCCACACCTGACTGGAAGTTCCTGCAAGGCAGGAGCTCACGTTCCAGCACTAAGCAACACGTTGGGTACTTGAAAACTCCTAAATATATGCTGGCTGAGTACATCACTAAATTATTGGAACATATGTTTTAGGAGTTGCTTTTGGATAAGGTTTCATTAAGAACTTTCTGAATGGCTCATGATATTGTGATTTGGCTGTTTCTCAGAAGCTCTGACCAGCTTTTTTGTTGTTTCCAGTTCCACGTATGAATTACATATCTGCAGTTTCTCTCCTATCATGCTTGGCTTTGATGGCATCCCAAGTTTTGAGCTTTCTGTATTTCTTTGTTAGATTATAATTCTTTATCTCACTCTTGGTCTGGCTTTTCCACTTTGGACACTGATGTGAAAAGCAAAATTTCTTTCAGTTACTTTTTTCCTGTCATGTGCACCCACCATGAGTAGCTGTGGTCCTGTCAAGCATCAGCCCACACCCTGCAGAGATGACCAGAGGTTCCGTGATAGACGCCGGGGCGGAGGTATACTCACCACAGCCTAGTTTTAGGGCCTTCTATTGAGGGAAACAACTAGTTTCTTTCCTGTTTTAGTTCCAAGATCCTTCAGCAAATTAAGACAATGTGTCTCTGCGTTGTGTTTTATATTATTTCTGGGCAGGAATCACTACTGATGTGTTACCCCTTTAGCGCCAATGCTCCTAACAGTTGGCCAGCACTTAGCCATAGGTATAGCAGTTGACAAGTTTCATATGTTTTTCCTCATTTTGCTTCTTCCTATTTTTTCCCTTTTGTGGAACTTCTCTTGGCACATTTCTTTCTGAGTTGTTTTTGTTCTTTATTCTTTTCTTACAACACCTACCAGAAGATGTTGCCAGGTCCAGATCTTAGGGCTGCGGATATTCCCAGGAGCCTCCTGAGAACGACATATTCACTTATAATCTGCTTTAGAGTATTAGGAATAGCGAGGTAGCCCCTGCAGAGTTTCCGCATTCGTTCTCTTCCTATTTCACTAATCGTCTCCATTTGTTTTTACAGATGACTGAGATTGGACAGCACCCTTCACTTCTTATTAGCTATATTTTCAGATGGTGGTAGATGACGGCAACAAAATTAATTATCTGCAGCATAAGTCTATGCTGGGCAATGTTCTGTGTGTTTTACATACACTTTTTATTTAATTTCCACAGCAACCATATGAATTATTATTTACACAATTTCTCTGGAAGCCTCTGTTTGATCTTTTTGTCTACTTGCTAACCTGGTATTTCCTGCCCATTCCTGTCATAATATGTTGGTTTTCTGAGCCTTAATAATTTTTCCCTCACTTTAAAAACGTTATATCTATTACATGCCCTATTGATTGATGAAGATCAGGAGGAGGGTTATAACTGTTCATATTGTTTCATTTTCCCAATGCAATGGACTTGATGCTGCCTATAAATCCAAGATGGCAAAGGGAAAAGAGGTAAAATGCATGTGGAACTGTTTCTCTCCATGCTAAAAATGCCAGTCCTCTCTTATTTTCTTCTTACTCTTGTTTCTTCCTACCCTAGCTTTAACCCCAACTGCACATCTCTGTCACCCCCTTTTCCAACGTACCTCTTAAACAGACGGTTTACTGTAAATTCCCCTGGTTAGTTGATGAAGAATCCTAGGAAAAGAGCACAGAAACAACTTTTCAAGTTCATAGAAACATACCAGAGAAATATATGAGCTTATCCTTCTTGAGGTCCAGTTCCAATCCTACTGCCTCTGGGGAATCTCCCCTGAGTCCCCCTCGACTTTCTCCAAAGGCAGTGCTATTTCCCTCCTGCCCCTCTTATCTCCTGTCACTTTATGTATCCCGCAGCACAGCATTTATCTCAGGATATTAAGACTGGAGGTTTATTTCTCTACCCTACTAGATTGTGAGACCCTCTATGGCAAACACTGTGACATTTATCTGCGTATTCCCTGGCAGATAGGAGTTTGTCCCGTGAATGACTACATCCATGCTGCATGGTGGGCTGCTATTTGTATTCTTGTTTCTGAAGTACTGCTTCATGTGAATCCTGTTGTTTAGTGTACTAATAAGTATAGGAGGTTACTCCTGTGGAGTCAGAAAAATATAGAAGACAATGTGGATCCCGGTCACAGAAGTTTCATCTTAAAGATTCTATTTTTTAAGTTAAAAGCCTTCCATTAAAACGAGGAAAAATCCACTCATGGAATCTCCTTTATAAAATCTATGAAATGAGTTTAAACATGAAGGTCAAATTTCAAATAGAAACTTTCAAATAAAGAGTTCAATTTTGTCAAGATAGTGAGAATTTTTTGTATACACACATATTTGCTGCTTGAGGTCATTTTATGTGGTTGTGTAAGCTTTCAATTTACATATGAAACATTACCAAATTGTTTACATCCATCAATTTTAGACACGATTTCAGCTTGACCTGTGGTAAATTTCTCCATGTAGCACAGAAAGAGACACACCTTTATCCCATATCTTAACTCACAAGCAGAAGTAAGTTATTAAAGGAATCAGAAGAGAAGAAAAAGAGAAATAGCTATGCTTCTAATAGAAGAAAGCTCAAACGTTGATTTAATCAATTGATTTACTTTTAAGTAAGTGAACAGATGTTTTCTGTTAGGTCCCTAGTGAAAATTCAGTAGGCGCCAGTGATACTTTAGGACCAGTGGCTTCTGATAAAATTTAAAACGAAGGTCTGGGCTGTTCTTGCTAAATGGGCTTTTACACAGCAGGCATGTCACTGTGGCGTGATTTTTCTTTTGAACAGGAGTTAGTTGTCCCATCTTTGTGCATCCGTGCTCTTTCTGGATGCCCATTCACATTTGCCCTTTATCACTTGGAGTAGGACTCTTTTGTATTTTTGTGTGGTTTGAAAATATTAATTATAAAGAACTTAATTCCCCACTTATAAATGGCTGAGTCCCACATTTTCTGGCCCAGCAGAACCCTATGGTGTCTTCTGACCTCAGCTGGGTTATCGCCTCCTCCCTGAGCAGTAGAGCTTGAAG
This sequence comes from Cynocephalus volans, assembly GCF_027409185.1. Classification (NCBI taxonomy): domain Eukaryota; kingdom Metazoa; phylum Chordata; class Mammalia; order Dermoptera; family Cynocephalidae; genus Cynocephalus; species Cynocephalus volans. The sequence goes on along the minus strand of NC_084468.1, from coordinate 93,519,504 downwards.
GGTGGGGGAGGTGTCTGTCCCCTTATGTTGTCTTCATGACGTGTCCCCAGCCTCGTTATGGGAACATTAACCAGAACCCCACTCACCAAAACTTCAAAGGCTTCCTCCAAAGGTTTCTAAGAGTCACAGTCTCCAAAATGCCAGCTTTTCTTTTTTAGCTTCTTGAAAATCACTTGTAGTAATATGAGCCTTTTTCTCCTAATAAACACTGCAATTATGTTCATATTCTGGGAATTTCTTTGCTGAACATAATTTGTTCTTACGCTTTCAAATAATACCTCATCTTCTTTGACTTTCTTTTTCCCCGACAGCCACCCTCTCACCCTTCATCTGACAAAAAACTCTGCTGGACTGTAAACTCCTTACGATCAGAGAATGTCCTAATATGATTTTAGACCCTATGCAGAACATAGTTCCTAGTACATAGTGGGTGTGCAGTAAATGTTTATCAAATGAAACCAGATGTCTCCTTTATAATTACTTATTAGAACCTATGTTTAGGCAGGTTATCTTATTCTATCATAAATGTCGCACTGAGGAAATCAAGATAGCCAAATAACCAAAGAAATTTGTTCTTTGGTCATATTTTCCATAATGAATTCTCCTCTTATCACCTATGCATTTTTTATTATCTGATAATCTTGCTCTCTATATTCATTGGTTTACAATCAGTCTGTTTTCAACAACAACAACATCTAGAACTGTACAATGACTGTTTTTGTAGAATAAATCATGGCCTTAACAGGCTAAGGAAGGAAGCATTTTGCCATATGTAGGGTTACAGCAATAGCTATGCCAATTGTCTGGTTGGGGTTATTGTCAGATTCCTGCCAACACAGCCAATTGTAAAGCTAGGCAATTCATAACTAAGACCAAAATGTTTCATTATTTTAGTTACACTAAGTTTTCCAGTTTTATTGTCAGGGCTAGGGGTTAGGGCCCACAGACCCTTCAAACCCATTGTACAGGCTGGGTCACCAGACCCCCCACATGCCAGGCTGGGTCATCAGACCCTTCACATGCCAGGCTGGGTCAACAGACCCCTCACATGCCAGGCTGGGTCATCAGACCCCTCACACGCCTAGCTGGGTCACCAACCCTCACACACAAGTCCACACTAGATAACTGGGGAAAGATCCTGGGAGCCACTGGTAGATGACTCAAGCTCAGTCCTTAGCAGTAGTAGCAGCAGAAGCAACAGCAGTGGAAGCCTATCGGGGCATCCTGGGGGCACTGGCAGCAACAGCTTGCAGCAACAGCCTCCAGCAGCAGTAGCGGCCTCCCCGTGCACCCCTCCATCCCCAGGGCCATCCCGGGGGGTAGAGCCACTCATCCTTTACACTTAAGTCCATAACTCAGGACACCTGGGTGCCCACGCACATCTACATCAGACGATAACCAAGGAACACCTGGGCGCACATGCATATTTACATTAAATGCTCATCAAGATTCTGAACATCTGAGGGGCTCTGACCATTTTCCTTTATTTTCCCTATACAATCCATCACTTCTTATTCTATGGAGGATGGAATAAGTGACCACTTTTTGATACCTGCCCAGAATAGATTGGCATCTACTTGGAAGAGTATCTCATGGTTTGACTAAATTAAGTGGAGGGGATGATAAAAAGGATAGTATTAAGCCACATGGAAACTCTTCCATGGTTCCTTTCCCCATACAGCCGTGGGTCTGTTCTGATTTTCACCCCTAGTGTCATCCTTTACCCTGTCTCCCAAACTAAAACATCTGCAATAGGAACACGAGAGTGTTTCCAAAGCAGGAGTCTAAGAAATGCTTATTTGAATGGAGCTGACTTCTTACCCTCCCCAAGGGGCAGAGGTGTTGATAGTTTCTATCAGTAATGACCTCATAAGAAAGCTATGTGCATTGCAAAAGCCACCACCACACCTGGCACTGATTCAGGGAGAAGCTGGGGCATGAGTCTAAGTGATCATTGAGACAGAACTACTCTGTCCAATCTGGGAGATCTGTCAGCCTCAATCTGGAAGCAGATTGGGGAAAAACGTGGAAGTCTTTTTATACCTTATCTTCCCTCTGGAAACAGAGCATACCTGATTTCCCACCCCTAAAATATTTAATGTGCATTTTATAGAAATTTAAATTTAAATTAAACTTTCCTTCTTTTTTAAAAAACCACAATTAAATTACTTATGGATTCATGCATGCACTCGCTCATTAATCAACCCATACCTCGTGAGCACCTACTATGAGGAAAGCACTGTGTGAAGCAACAGTCATGCAAGAGAGCACAAAACCAGAATTGCCTCTGCCCCCCTGAAGCTTCTAGCTTATGAGAGAGACAGATCCCCACCAAATAATCACAGTTGTACAAATGGAGAAAAATGCTATGAAGGGAAAGAATGTTGCTCTAAGAAAGTGTATGACAGAATGAATTTCATACAGTTTGGTGTCAGGGAAGGATTGTCTGAGCTACAACATTTGACGGAAGAATGAAAGTTAACCAGGTGAAGGGGGTGGGGAAAAGCTTTCCAGGCAGAGAGAGGAGCATGGGCAATAGAACTCTGTTTGTAGTAGGCAGTGTGGAATATTCAAGAAATGTGCAAACATGGTTCAGATGACTCTTGAAGGGTAGGCAGGTGCAGACCATGCTAATACTTGCTCGCTCTCTTTCTATCTTCCTTTTATAACCTGGCTGTTGGTTTCAACTTCCCTGCAGCATCCCACTAAAATATTCAACCCCTAGTGAAGGATAGGGAGACTTGATGAGCATATGACAATGGCTGAAACTTTGCCTTTGCCTAGCACACTATAGGTAACAGTCCCTGAACTTATGAGCCTCTAAAAGGAATATTTAATTTTTTTACAGAATCAAGGAATACTAGGCAAAGAGAAAATCTTACCAACTGGCTTATCAACCGTCTTCCTGTCATTGGGCTGGATCCTAGGAAGAACGACTTTTCTAGAAAGAGGACTTCATATCCTTTCAGGCAAGAGGAGTGTTAGCTCCCACCTTTTGTGCTGTTTGTAACAGTTCACTTAAGCTTATTTTTGTGACATTCTAGGTAAAAATGGAGATCAAATGTTCAAAGTCAGTAATTTTTTTATTTGTGTAATTATTAAATGTCCTGCCCTCTACACTGTTAAATAGAGATATATATACTCTGTTTTCTGAGTAGGGTTGCATATCTGATAGAGTTTGGACATGTCTTCCCCCAAAAACTTATGTAGAAATCTGATCTCCAACTTGGCAATGTTGGGAGCAGTTTGAGTCATGGGGGCCAATCTGTTATAAATGGATTAATGCTCTCCCTGGGGGGTGGGGATAGTGAGTTCTCACTCTATTAGTTCTTGGGACAGTTGATTATTTAAAAGACCCTGGCACCTTGTCTCTCTCTCTCTTGCTTCCTCTCACCATGTGATCTGCTTGTACCCGCCAGCTGCCTGCTGCTTTCCACCTTGAGTAGAAGCAGGCTGAGGCCCGTGCCAGATGCAGCTGTTCTAGAATCATAAGCCAAATAAACCTCTGTTCTTTATAAATTAACCAGTCTCAGGTATTCTGTTATAGCAACACAAAATGTACTAATACAATACCTATCTGGACTATGTCCCTTTCAGAACCTGGTCTTCTAAACTTACCTCTTACACCTGTCCCTCTTTTAATTCTCACTGCTGTTGGGATTACTTTTGTAGCAAAACTGACCACACGACTTCCTTGCTCAAAGTCATCCAGAGGCTTTTCTTTATTAACTAAAGGATAAAAATTTAAAGTTCCTAGGAGGATGTTTAGACCCTTCATTATTTGGCTCTTCTCTATGACTTATCCTTATCCTCTTCCACTCTTGCACATTTGACCATGTGTTTTGCCTCCCATCTGAGATACTTCCTGGCCCTTGAACCCTCCATGCTGTTTCCAACCCCAGCATTTGCCGATGCCACAAGTGAGCTGCTAGTTGTTTCTTCTAGGTGAATTCTGACCTGCTGGCAAAGATTCAGTATCACCACTGCTTCTTTTGGGAAGCCATCTCTATCTCAGAATTAACTATTTTAATCTCTATAGGTATGCTCTCAGAACACTGTCTAAGAAAATACAATTTGTTGGAATTACTTCTCTGTGTGTCTTTCTCCACTGGATTCTGAACAAAGCCACATCGTTAGTATTCTCAGCACTTTACACAATACTTTGCACACAACTTTTGATCAATAAATATTTGTTGAAAAAACAAATATATAAATGAATTTAAGATGTAATGATGGTCTCTGCAAAGTAGAAAAAAACTTTCCTAAAGACAGACAGAAACAATGGGAAAGTTATACTCCTTCTAGAAATTGTTGAATGGGAACTCTATACCATTTCTATGGTGCTATGTGTTTGTAAGTGAAAAATGCCTGCAATAAATTGATTGCAAAAATATACCCAAATCTTTACCCCTCCCTGTATGCACATGTTTTACCATAAAAATTTGCAGCTCCTGCCATTAAGAGGTGGAGTCTGTTTCCCCATCTTTTGAATCTGGGCTGGGTTCATGACTTTCTTTAGCTAATAGAGTGCTGTGGAAATGACCGTACCAAGTTCTGAGCCTAGAATTCTAGTGACCTTGCAAGTTCTGTCCTGTCTCTTGGAATCCTGCTACTGCTTGAGAACAAACTGTATGAAAACAAACCCAGGCTTTTGTGATGGTGGATGAGAGACCATGGGGAGCAGAGATGAATTGTTGCAGTTGAGATCTCCCCACCAGCCAATTCTCAGTGAACTCATCAGTTGGCTGTAAATGCATGTTTAAGCTAAGACCAGTCAGCTGAGTCTAGATAAACTGTAATCAGCAGAATCATGAACTAAATAAATAGTTATTTTAAGCCACTAAATCCATGGCGTAATATTATGCAGAAAAATACTTTCCAGTGATTACCTATTTTTAATCTTATTTGATAATTTTTTTTTATTCACAAAGTATTTATTAAGTACCTTCTATATGCGAACTATTGTTTTAGGCTTTAATGGGATACACGAGTAAATAAGATATAATCCCTGTGTGCAAAAGAATGGGATACAACTCCTAAGAGGAAGTGAACAAATGCTTATGCGAGGCTAGGAAATGCTAAATTTGGGCCAAGGTTCTAAATAGGTATAATGCTAAGTGCAGGTTTAAGATCCCATTCTCTATTTGGTTGATGGTAGACTGTACTCAAGCATGAGAAAACAGAATGGAGTGGCCTGAAAGCAGAGGAAACTTCTCCGAAATCAGTTTCAAGTGGTGTGGTCTGAGGGTCTTTACTGAAAGCACTAAGCCAGTGAACCTTTAATCATGTTATCTAATTGGAAACAATTATTTCACAGTATGCATAAAATCATAATGCATATTAAAATTTTAATACATTGAAGAAATTTTTTGCAAATGTCTGTTCTGTAAACTTCATTCTGAGTTGATTCTAATACAAGTTCTAAGTTTTTTCCTGAGGAGATATTGATAAGAAAAAATGAATCAAGTTTCCAACAGATGCCAAATAGCTCAGAATTTCTACACACAGTGGTATTCCAAGAATGGTTTTCATTGACCAATGTTTATTCCCAACACATAATGTTGAGCACATAGTAGGAACTTAATAATAATTATTGACTTGAATTAAGTTAAAAAGCTTTCCTTTTTTTCAGAAATGAAAGGATGAACTTTTGGCTGATTTCTTCTTGGTTTTGTGTTTCAGTAATCTCTTCTGTATCCAAAAGGCTAGATAAGAGAGCATTTTGGCTTAATTAAGTAATCTGACTAACAAAAGATTACTGTTTATTTTATACATTATGGCTCACTTAGTAAAGATAATAAGAATTCAGTAGAAATGCCAATACAGAAATAACAGTTGAGTTTGATTTTTTGTTATAGCTATCAAACTTCATTGTGTAACACTGTAAGCAATATATTATTCAGAATTCTGGATGTTAGAGTTACATATGATCATAAGTTTCCCACAAAAAGCTGCCAACTGTAATATTATGCCCATACAACCAGAAATAAAATTTTAAATATTCCTGAATTTTTCATTTTTATTTTATTGTTTTACATAATGGCACATGGTATTTAATTGTCAAAATGGGAGTTAACGTATAATGTAGAATATCTCTTCCTGCACTGAAAAGAATTTATTTTCTCCAGATGTGCAACAAACGTTTTATATGTTTTTCTATTTTGTCTGTAACCATGTAGTCATACATACACAAATGTCAGGTTGTTTTTTTTTTAAAGATTCATTTGGAATTAAAATAGTCTAACAGAGAAAGAGTTCAAATATCATTTAGCAGAAAGTCAGAAAGTCAAGTGAAATTACACACAGCCAGCTTAAAATTCAGGCCAAAGCAAAAAGATTTCCACCATTACAGTATAGGTTTACAGTAAAGGCATTTTAGTGAGATAGATTTCTCTTTTTTGTGAAGGCAAGTGATCAAGAGGTATTTGTGTTATTTTGTGCAAAACATTTAGGATAAAAAATATGGGTGCTGTACTGAAGTTGTTGGATAGAGTAAGGCTTCAGGAGCACTAGGTAAAAAATGCACAATGGCCATTATTATCTCTATTCTCAAGTTAGGGTAAGTCAGAGACAGCTGGAAACTACGTTCTACCAACCAATTAACCAAGTGACTGCTCAATAAACTATATTCTAAAGATGTTTAACACTCTGCATGTTCCTAGCTTGCTCCCAAACCGCAGCAGGTTAGTACAAAGCCAAAGGCCTTCAACCACCGTTATTGGCAGTTCCGTTCAGCTGAATTAAATGGCACATGTGACTAAGCCACTAAGTACTTATGTGTCTTTGGGTAATTCCTTTAGCCTCTCTGGGGCTCTAAAATGTGACAATATTTTGATTTATAAAATTATAAATCTTTTGGGGTTCCACAAATCAATAAAGTCAGAAAATAGCCTTTATTTTCTTTGGAACCAAGTATCCTTTTAGGCAACAAAAGGAAATAATCTACATACTTGCCAGGTTACAGTTGTTCCATTTATTAGTGTATCACTCAGCATAACCTTGAGGACAGGCAATCCTCAAGAAATGATCATTTATTTGACACCTTGTGATCTATTTCTTTCAGCATTTAAGGAGCATTATCAGGTGTGGCCTCAGCCATCTAGAAGAGCTTATCTGGCTTTTGCTTTTCTTCAAAGTTCACAAGGTCTGTATAGTTAGAGCCAGTACTGATTGCTGTTATTGCTTATGGATAAGGCTCCTATTGGTTTCAATTAGAGTTATTTAATAGTTATACTTATCAGTGCATAAATGGGACCTCGGCTTTTAAAAAAAAATTTCCTAGTAAGCTCTTGGGGTATAATGATGGTCACATTATCATGACGTTTTAAACTGTGTAGACCCCACAAGCTGTAATAAATAAACAGGAGAATAATAAAGCGACAACATTTAAGATATGAATTTTTCTCACATATCTAATTTGATATTTGCTATAAGCCTATAAGGTACATATGATTACCTGCATTTTACAGGGGAGGAAAATTTCATAGAGACCTTTCTTAATCTTTCATGTATTCAGAACCTATTTACTAAATGCATACTCTAGGCCAGGCACTACTCTAGGTATTAAGGAAAACATGAGAGGGGAGCAAGGTCCTTATCACCATGAAGTTGCATTCTTGACAGAGGTGGTGGCAGGAGATATAACATTAAGTAAGTAACAAACGCATAAACAAATCACTTCAGATACTGTTAAGTGTTATGAAGACAACATACAAGGTAATGTGAAGATTGGCTCGGGCAGGGGGGGGGGGTGCACATCTGAGTTGAGATCTAACTGGTTTAAGGGAGTAACTAGAATTTAAACTTATTATACTCCTAGTGTTCTAGTGTTCGATACTCTAATAACCACATTTATTTTAATAACATTTGGTATGGAAATTTAAATACTAAAATGTCTATTTTAGTAACAGAAAAATTCAAAAAGTTTGTAAGTACCTATGAAGGGACTTCAAAAAGTTTGTGAAAAATGGAATTAAAAGATAAAAATAAAACATATTAACTTCATTTCTCAACATAAGCCCACCAAGTTCAAGGCACTATTGTAAGTAATGATATCAGCCATTTAGACTGTATCTAAAGAACTGAGGGTCCTGGGATTTTAACAATATCAATTCAGTTTTTTTTTTAATGTTTTTTACTGAAGATAAATGAGTGTCCTTCAAAGATTTTTTAAGATTAGAAAACAAAAAAAAAGGTCAGAAGGAGCCAAATCAGGCCTGTAAAGCCTAATGATTTCCCGTTCAAACTCTCCCTGCCATTTGCCCTCGTGTGGTGAGAGGAATGAACATTGTCCTGGTGAAGGACTCTGGTGAAACTTTTCTTGGCATTTTTTCTGCTAAAGCTTTGGCTAACTTTCTCCGAACACTCTCATAATAAGCAAATGTTTTTGTTCCTTGGCCCTCCAGAAAGTCAACAAGCAAAATGCCTTGAGCATTCCCCGGAAACTGTTGCCAGGGCCTTTGCTCTTGACTGCCGCTCCACTGTTGCTTTTGCTGGACCACTTCCACTGCTTGGTAGCTTTGATTGTGTTTTCTCTTCAGCATCGTACTGGTAAAGCCTCCCATTATAATTCTTCAAAGAAACGCTTCAGGATCTTTTTCTCACTTGTTTAAAATTTCCGTGGAAAGCTCTGCTCTTGTCTGAAGCTCACCTGGCACAAGAGTTTGGCACCCACTGATCAGAAAGTTTGTTTATGTGTAATTTTTTAGTCAGAATTGTATAAACTGAGCCAATTGAGATGTCTACGGTGTTGGCTATTGTTTCTGCTGTTAATTGTTGGTCTTCATCAATTAAGGTACAAACGAGATTCATTTTTTCCTCGCAAATTGATGTGGATGGTCTGCTGATGCAAGCTTCATCTTTAACATTGTCTCATTCCTTCTTAAAATGAGTTATTCATTTGTAAATTGCTGATTTCTTTGGGGCATTTTCCCAATAAACTTTTCATAAAGCATCAATGATCTCACCATTCTTCCACCCAAGTTTCACCATCAATTTGATGTTTGTTCCTGCTTCAATTTTAGCAGAATTCATGTTGCTCTGATAGATGCTTTTTTCAAACTGGTGTCTTATCCTTCTTTATGCCTCAAACTAGATCCTGGTTAGACATATTATAATAATTTAAGATGAGTTTATTTTGGTGCAAAAATTTTTGCAATTCATAAATAGTTTTTTTTTTCCATAATATGTATTTTCCACGTACTTTTTGAAGATCCCTAGTATATCCTGTGATATATATCCTGCCTCCTTTTGAGATTGTTATTAGGGTCAAATAAGAAATGAAAGGGATGTAAAAGCTATAAAAATTATACACACCAAAGCTTTACTCTTATTGTGTGTCCTTGCAGTCTGGCATGGGATGCGTGCTAAGAGAAGTAAAAAGAAAAAGGAATTAAATATGTAACAATTTCAACTGAAGAAATAGGGAGTGCAATGATTTAGCCACATATAAAATATAATAGCATTTATTGGTTTTCTGCCCCAAAATGTGTTGAAGAGACAGCCTTCTAAAGATTAAAGTTAAAATCCATAATACACCTCCCAATTAAAATGATGGTTAATATTTTGTTGTATTTTTTTTTTAGGATTTTTTTTCGTGCATATTTTAATAAGACCAAGTTCCAATTTGTACATACAGACTTTGTTTTTAACTTAATGTTTTATTATGAGTATTTTCTCATGTTTTTAAAGCTTCATGAAACATAATTTGCAACAGCCACAGAATAGTCCATCATATGACTATACATATTGTATTTAACCATTCTCCTGTATTGAATATTTAGCTTCATTCAATTTTTTTTTTGCATTTTAAATAATGCTTGAATAATGATCCTCATAGATATCTTTGTTTGCCACATAATGTTCTTAGGATATATTTCTAGAAGTGAAATGACTGTCAAAAAATAGGGAATTCTTACAGTTCAAATATCTGCATTTCGTTCATAAGTGTTGCTGGGTAGTTTCAGGCTCTCTTGCAAAGCCAAGTTTGTCATCCTATTTTATCCTGCACTGCTTTGAGTGATAGAATTACAAGTGAAAGTCTCTGCCCAGTGGAAGCTGAAAGTCTAAACTTATCAAGTCTGATGGCTACTTGTCCAATATTCTGTTAATAAAACCTTTATTTTAACTGCCATTTGAGTCCTTGGTCAGTGATAATTGATATTCACGGAGTAATACTGAAACACTGAAAAATCCTAATCAGTCATTAGAAATTAATAAATTATGTTCAGTAGAGTTTTTGTATTATGCACTTATAATAGTATATGTTATTTAAATAGAATTGCATTTATAATTTTGTAACTCTTAAAAAAATAAGTTTCTTTATATCTATATGGTACCTTTTGATTATTCATAAGTCGGTTGGTCATAAAAGCCCAGTCCTTAAATTTAGGTTTAACAATACAGTTTATTACATAGTATAATGTACTTTATTCCTGCATAATGAAGTAAAATAAAAGTATTAGATGAGTCATACCCCTATTCTATGCCATTTTACTTTTCCCAAAATAAACCTTTCTCAGTTTTACTTAAAACATTCTTTATTTATATTGAAGTCTGCCAGAACAGCCATGAAGCTTGTCAGATGGTCTTAAGGGATTAGAAAATTATAATTTAGCTGAAAAATGACAATTTTAGCAGATCAGTATTCTCCTCTGGGGGCTAAAAATATGCATCAAATACACTAAGAAAAAGGATATTTATTTGAAACTTATCCAAGCAATCTGAAACCCCTAGATGGAAATCTTGAAGAAAAGGGATTTTCTACAGATTTCTACTCTCCTCTTTCTCACTTTTAGATATTCTAGGAATATAGTGTAAAATAGTCCATCTGGATTTGCTGCCCGGGATGAAAACACAGCAACAAATGGTGTTAATGAGGGAAAGGAAAAGAAAGAGACAGGAAAGACTCTATTAGAAATAATTTAAATTTGGCTGATAATTATATTCAAGAGAGAGTATTGTACCTTAAATAAGATATATTTGGAATCATTTTTGATGTATATAAGAATTAAAATACATGAAACTTAACTTTAAACTACAAAGAAGATGAATTGAAAGCAAGCACAAATTATCCAGTGTCACCTTTATCCTTCATCTATTTGCTTTAGGCGGTCGTGAATATATATTTCACTCAATCAGCTTATCTCCAAGTGTAGCTAGAAGAGAAATTATTTCCTTTAAAATAGCCTATTTTGCATTTCAGATTTCTTTCAAAGTCCAAATTGGACAGAAGCTTAGTTCTTATAAGGTAGGTCATATTGAGTGATGGAATAACTACTGAAGTGGGATTTTGAATTGCAGTTCAAAAATCTCCTGATTTGAGACTTCACAAAAGTCAAATCATATTTCTGGACCCATTATTTCCTTCTCTTCAAAAATAAAGAGTTTATCTTTAAGATCACTTCTACGGCCTATCCTTAAAAAATTAAAACCCTAAAATTCATAATCACCTGATGTATCATTTTTTTTTTACTCTCACTGTCCTGCTTTCTCTCTCTTTCCCCACATTTTTAAAATTTATGATTGCTTTCATGTTTGATTCCTTTATAAGAGGTAGAAAAATAAATTAAGGTTGAGTCCTCTCTTTCCTATTAATTTCTAGTGTACCTGAGAGCAGAGACTGTTTTTTGTTTCTTTTGTGTCTTACCGTAAGGTCTAATAGTTTTCCGGCCCTATTTTTAACTGACTCACCAATGTCTTTTACAAGCTCTCCATAAAACATTGTAAAGAGAATAAACAGATGCATATGTAAGTTCACTGAGTCTCCACTGCTTAGTTTGTAGGTGTGGTGGGGTTCTGAGGTCATATATCCAGATTCTAAGTCTTATAGATGTCAGGGTCATTATCCTCCGTTTTTTATAGTATTTCTATCAAGCTCAAAAAAACCACCTGTTTCAGATTTCCATTAGAAACTGAGAGAAGTGCTCATGGCCAAAAAGAAAAAAAAAAAAAAAAGATGTAAATACGATCCCATTTGGCACCTAGGGCTGCCAGCATCCAAAACCATTTTCCTTATGAAAGCTCCCCCCTGGCATCAGTGCTTTCTCTGGGGTCACAGCAGGAGGACAGAGATGTGATTATTCATGTGTGCCACTAGAGGTCAGTGCTGACCATTCACAGAGAAAGTGAATCCACTGCAATGGCCTTAGGACTCTTAAGTCCAGAATTAGAAGTGTATTTGAAGTTTCTTTGTGCTGTTGGTTTGGGACTAAATGGACACTGTGTCCATTACGGATTGAGTATTATGTGCAGGCTCTATCAGAAATAATGTGAATTGGCTAATGATTTTGTTCACAAATATTTAGTATTACTTCCCATTCCTGAATATAAGTTAACTGTTTCAGAAACTAACAAATTCCTGCTTTGGGGGATATCTCCCTAGGTTCTAGGTTTTCCTATTTTCTCCTCTTTTAAAATGTTATAAACAACATCAATCTTTAAGTAGAGTGGGTAAACACAGAGTACAGGGTGGTGGTATAAGATACCTTGATAAGGTTTTTCTATTCCCACACAACCTAAAACACTTTTTCACTTTTCTGATATGGGGGTTTTTCATTCTATCATTAGGCATTATTATTTTTAAACCAAACCATTTAACTACATTTATTCCTACTACAAATGTTTGTTACTCTGTGTAATATGACAGGAAATGTGCCTTGATTTTGAGCTTCAAAAATTCATTTACTTAAAATATTACTTAAAAGAGATAATGCTGGGGCACGGATTTCAGTTTATATTTGCTTAACAGATTGGCTTTTTGATTGCACTTTAATGAGCTCTTTTTCTAAGACCAACTTTGGCCATAGTTCTTCCATAGGCAGGAAGAACTGACATTTGTTGAACATCTATTATACACAGGTAATTCTTGTGTATATTATCTCAATTAATGCTCACACCATGAGGTAGGAATTGCTTCTTATCTCCATTTTACAGATTAGAAGACTAAGGTGCAGAGTTTAAATAACTTGCTCAAGACCACATAGCTTATAAGAAAAAGGGCCAAAATTTGAATCTGGGTCTGGCTTTCTCATGTTTTTTTCCCTAAGGATCAAGTTGCCTTATGTGGTATACACAATAAAATTACTGCTCCTTCCTTTCAGTCCTCCCATTTCCCTTCCCCCGGTAGGCACCTTTGCATCAACTATGTTCGGGAGCTGATGACTTCTAATTTTCAGTCTTCTAGCTCACTGTTCTGATAAGAAAGTGGCCTGCCTCCATTACTTATTAGCATTGTTTAATGTCAATTGCAGAAGGTCTGCGTCGAGTCAGGTGTTTGGTCAACAGCGAGCCCCTCAAGTCTCCTTACAGTTAAGTAAAACTCTGAAAGCTGAAGGGCTCTTGTGTCAGTTAGCTTGGGTTACCATAACAAAATACCACGGACTGTGTAGCTTAAACAACAGATAGTTATTCCTCGTGGTTCTGGAGGCCAGGAAGTCCAAGATCAAGGTGCCTGCAAAGTAGGTTTCATTCTGTGGCCTCATCTCTTGGACATAGTCAGCTGCCTTCTCTCTGTGTGCTCATATGTTAAAGAGAAATAGAAGAGGCAAGCTATCTGGTGTCTCTTCTTATGCGGACACTAATCCCACGATGCTGGCACCACTCTCATGATCACACTGAAACTTAATTATCTCCCATAGGCCCCATTTCCAAATACCGTCATACTGGGATTAGGGATTCAGCATATGAATTTGGGGGTTGCGGGGGACACAAGTCAGTCCATAGCAATCCTGAATATTAAATACCAGCTATTTATTTTTATTTGAAATATGGTGAGGGAAACTTCAGGAGGCAAAATTTTAGACGAGCATTTTACTTTTGATCTCATACTCCACAATGTGGTTGAAATGGTAGACACAGCGATGTAGCAATTCTACTCCACTAGGCACTGAGCTTCTTGAGAACAGAGACTGTGCCATTCATTTATGACATACAACTTTACGTTAATTGGCATCTGCATGTTAAATGAGTCAGTGATCTTCTAAGGAACAATACCACCACCCATGTCTTTCTAGTGTGGGTTAGGGCTGTGAGGATTATACCCAGGCTTCCTGTAGTTTTCCTCAATTTTTTCAAGTTCTCCCTCTATTTTTTTTTCCCAAATATAAGTCAGGTTTATTGGGGCATAATTTAAATACAGTAAAATTCACAATTTTAAGTGTACATTTTGATGGGTTTTGAAAAATGTATGCATTCATGTATGCTCTGTCACTACCATAACAAAAATTAGAATATTTTTATCATCCCCAAAAGTTTCCTAGTGCCCATCTGTAATCAATCCCCTTCTTCCACATCCCTTAGCAACCACTAGGCTAATTCCTGAATATCGTTTTGCCTTTTCCACAGTGTTATATAAATAGAATCACATAATGTATTACATTTTGGATCAGGCTTCTTTCTTCAGATTCAGCTGTGTTTTTGCATGTATCAGTAATTTACTTCCTCTATTGCTAAGCAGTATTCCATTGTATGGCTATATCACAATTTGTTTATTTATTTGCTAGTGAATGATATTTGAGTTGTTTTCATTTTTTCTCTATTTTCAATAAAGTTGCTATACTTATTTGTTGTGGACTGAATGTATGTGTTCCTCCAACGTTCATATGTTGAAATCCTAACCCCCCGTGTGATGGTATTTGTAGATGGGGCTTTTGGGAGGTGATTAGGTTTAAATGAAGTCATAGGATGGTGTCCCCATGATGGGATTAGTGTCCTTATAAGAAGAGACATCACACAGCTTGCTTCTTTTGTCTTTTTTTGCCATATGAGAACACAGTGAGAAGGCTGACAAGCCAAGAGAAGAGGCCTCAGAATGAAACCTGCCTTGCTGGCACTTTGATCTTGGACTTCTCAACCTCCAGAACTGTGAGGAATAACTTTCTGTTGTTAAAGCCACACAGTCTATGGTATTTTTGTTATGGCAGCCTGAGCAGACTCATAGAATAGCTGCGCACAGGTCTTTGTGAAGACATACGTTTTTATTTCTTTTGGGTAAGCACCTAGGAGTGAGATTTCTGGGTCATATGATAAGTTAGTATACTTAACTTTATAAGGAACTGTCATAGAGTTCTCCAAAGTGGCTCTACTATTTTGCATTTCCATTAACAGTGTTTGAGAGTTCCACTTGCTCCACATCTAAGCCAACATTTGGTATGGTCAGTCTTTTGAAATATCATCCATTCTAGAGGGTAGTGATATTTGATTGTGATTATAATTTGCATTTTTCTAATAAATATTGATGTTGAATATCTTTTTATGTGCTTATTTGCCATGTTTTCTTTGGTAAAGTACCTGTTAACATATTTTGCCTATTTAATTTTTTTTTTATTACTGAGTTGTAATAGTTCTATACATTCTGGATACAATCTCTTTATCAGATTTATGTTTTGCAAATATTTTATCACAATTTGAGGCTTGTCTTTCTGTTTTCTTCACAGTATGTTTTGAAGCACACAAGTTTTAAATTTCAGTAAAGTCCAAAATTAATTCTTTCTTTTGGTTTTCCTCCTTTTTTTGTCCTGAGAGATCTTCACCTAATCCACGTTCACAAAGATTTTCTCATGTTTTTACCTAGAAATTTTATAGTTTTAGGTTTTATATCTAGTTCTGTGATACATCTGAGATTAATTTTTGTATAAGGTACTATATAAGGATCAACATTCACCTTTTCTAAAAATATAAATGTCTCCTCTCAATTTCTAAAGAATAAAATGTAGAACTGGGACCTTCCCTTCCTTCCCACATGGTAAGTTACAATTATTTTGATCACAGACTTTATGGAGTTTAGTGGCATATTGAGTTGGAAAAATACAGTCTGATTATTTCCCTACATCTATAACTACATTGATCTATGTCTTTTTGAAATCAGGGACAATCTTTACGCTTTGTCACTTAGAAAAAAATCCAAACAAACAAAAAAAAGAAAAAGCCAGCTGTAAGAAGAAGGTTAAGAAGGGATGTCATCCCAGTATACTTTAATTCATTCCAGAATCACTGAGATTCAGAACACACTGTGTTATTAGGGCAAAGGGTTTTCTAATAAGCAACTGAAAGGTGCCAGTGAAAATCTCTCAGTTAGAGTCCCTTCAATTTAAGTGCTTTCAGTAGCAGAATGTAAAAACTGTGAGAAGAGTGCCTGACAAGTTGTTAAAATGTGTAATACTCCCTGTAAAAATAAACTGTAAGATAAAAGACAAAATATCAGAGGAAACTTCTTTTAGTAGTTACCATGGCATTGAGAAAAATGTTTTGATTGTGGGTTAAGTACTTAGAGACAGGAAACAAAGGGTCAGGATAAATAAGTACTTTCCTGATTGGGGGATGGTGATGGGCAGATCCTTTAGAGAATGCTTTCTTAAAAAAATCGTTATTAACATTTTCATAAATTGTCTGAAAAATAAAATCTCCAACTAAAGTTAATACTGCTATTTTGACTAAAAGATACCAGGCTCATGGAATTTAAGGATGAATTCTTAGTTATGTAAATGTAAATAACTGACAGATGAACTTTAATGTATATATAGGTGAGAGATGTATTTAAAGAAAAAAAAACTAGCACAGAACTGATGGCTTCAAGGTGTTACTTATACTCAGAAATGTGACCTAGGAATAATAGCAATCTGTTCCCAAAGGCACCAACTCAATGACCTGCCTCATGAAGAAGAGTGGTAACAAATCAGAAAACAACATTCTACAACTGTGTAAGAACTGGAATACTCTATATTCTCCTAGTGACCACTCCTCAGATAAAACAGACTCGGAAGAGTCCCAGGCAACAGCAAGTGAAATGATCAAGGGGTTTCTATGCGAACATTGATTAAAGAAATTTGGATGCTTTAGGCCAGAAACAGGAAAGCTAAGAAGGAATATGATTGAAGCCTTAAAATTGTCAAGTCAATGGCTAGGTGGGACACAGGCTTGTTAACAAAATCACAAAATGTGAGAAGTATGATACTTGACATATTGTATGCAGTATAGCTCTTTAAAGTACTACTTTGTAGATAGTATGTGTAGTGAGTGTATTTTCTTTAATGGAGATTTAGGCTAAATGAATGAATAGTTTCTGGGACTAAAATTGATGGTTGGTAGAGTCACAAAACAGAGAAGGTTTTGGTAATATCTCTGAACTTTAATAAATTAAGGCTATTACTTTTTTTTAAGTAAAGCCATAATATGTCTTTATTATCAAACATTTAAAAATGCAGAATAAAAATTAAGAGCATTACTCATACTCTCATAAGGAAGACAAAGAAAATGTAACACTTTAATCTATTTTCTCTCATGATTTTCTCCATGTATAGTTTTCTTGTACATCTGTGTACAGATATCCAACTTTTATGGGACATTATAAAAATAATTATTCTGTTGTTATAAAATGTTAATATCATATTATTGTGTCTATAATAATTGCATGGACCTATTATAACTCAATCATTTCTCTATTTCTGAGCATACAGGCTGTTTCTAGAGTGATAGTAAGGAGAGCAGTCATGCTTCTTTAAAGAGTATGCCTTAAAGGGATAATGAAAGCATAATGGAAAAGTGAAACATTTGGAGAAACGAGGTTATTGCAAGTTATCCTAGAATCCATGTTTACCTCAATAATTACAGATGAAATAAATAAATAGCATATGACACAGAGACTCGTAAAATGATTTTTAATGTTATATGCATGCTGCTGTGATTAATAAAATATAAATTTTTAAAGGTATCATGGAATGCAGCGTAGTTTTTTGTTATGTATTGTGTCAAAAGTACAACCACTACATTAATGGAATTCACACTTTTTAATTAAAGGGAGATTTTCATTCTTATAAAGATTAACCAGTAGCATTTCTACACTCCAACAATGAACTAGCAGCAAAAGAAATTAAGAAAGTTGGCCCATTGACAATAGTCACCAAAAAAAAAAAAAAAAAAAACCCTAGGGATAAAGTTAGCCAGAGAGGTGAAAAATTTCTATGATGAGAACTACAAACCACTGTTGAGAGAAATTAAAGAGGACACAAGAAGATTGGAAAGCTATTCCATGCTCTTGGATTGGAAGAATTAACATTGTAAAAATGTCCATACTACCCAAAGTGTTCTACAGATTCAACACAATCCCTATCAAAATTCCAAAGACATTTTTCTCAGAAATGGAAAAAAACAATTCTACCATTCATATGGAATAACAAAAGACTACGAATAGCCAAAGCAATCCTGAGCAAAAGAAAGTAAAGCTGAAGGCATAACACTACCTAACTTTAAACTCTATTACAAAGCTATAGTAACCAAAACAACATGGTACTGGCATGAAAACAGACACTTGGACCAATGGAACAGAATAGAGAATCCAGAAATCAACCCATACACCTACACCATCTGATCTTTGACAAAGGCACCAAGACTACATACTGAGGAAGAGACTGACTCTTTAGTAAATGGTGCTGGGAAAATTGGATATACATATGTAGGAGAATGAAATTAGACCCGTACCTCTCACCATATACTCAAATCACCTCAAAATGGATTAAAAAATTAAATATACAGCATGAAACAATAAAACTCCTTAAAGAAAACATAGGGAAAACACTTCAGGAAGTAGGATTGGGTACAGACTTTATGAATAGGACCCCAAAAGCACAAGCAACCAAAGGAAAAATAAACAAATGGGATTACATCAAACTAAAAAGCTTCTGCACAGCAAAAGAAACAGTTAACAGAACAAAAAGACAACAAACAGAGTGGGATAAAATATTTGCAAAATATACATCAGACAAAGGATTAATATCCAGAATACACAAGGAACTCAAACAACTTAATAGCAAAAAATGAACTAACCCAATTAAAAATGGGCAAAGGAGCTGAATAGGCACTTCTCAAAGGAAGATATGCTAATGGCCAACAGACACATGAAAAAATGCTCAACATCACTCAGCATTCGGTAAATACAAATCAAAATGACTCTGAGATACCATCTTACTCCAGTTAGGATGACTAATATCCAAAAGACAGAGTGATAAATGCTGGCAAGGATTTGGAGAAAAAAGACCCCTTATACACTGTTGGTGGGACTGCAAAACGGTGCAGCCTTTATGGAAAATTATATGGAGGTTCCTCAAATAATTACAGATAGATCTATCATATGACCCAGCTATTCCACTGCTGGGTATATACCCAGAGGAATGGAAATCATCATGTCGAAGGGATACCTGTACTCCCATGTTTATTGCAATTGCCAAGAGTTGAAACCAGCTTAAATGCCCATCATTGGATGAGTGGATAAGGAAAACATGGTGTATATATATATATATACACAATGGAATACTACTCTGGTATATATATAAAAAAATGAATTACTTCCATTCGCAGCAACATGGATGGACTTAGAGAAAATTATATTAAGTGAAATAAGCCAGGCACAGAAAGAGAAATACCGCATATTGTCTCTTATTTGGGGGAGCTAATAAAAATAAATAAATATACAAATAAATGGGGGGAAGAAGACACAACAGTCACAACAGTTCCTTGAACCTGTTAAGACAAGTGAACAGATATCATGTTTGGTGTGGGGGAGGGGAGAGAGGGAGGGGGAAAAGGAGGAATTGGTAAAGGGACATGAAAATCAACTACATCGTATATTGGTAAATTAAAAAAAAAAAGGAAAGGGAAAAGCAGCTGAGGATCACCTAAGAAAAACAAAATAAAGATTAGATATAATTGCTCCATCATCATCTCTTGATAAGGAATACGAGAGACAGCAATAATTTTACTAAAGATTTTATTGAAAGCTAACAGTATAATTGCTCGATATGGTTTAACACAATTTATTTTCTCTTAAAGTGCTTTATTTGGAGATCATAAAGAAGGAAAAATAAATTTACCAATCCAACAGGTACTTTCCTTGGGTGGAATATAAAGATAAATAAACACAGTATCTTTCCTCAATTAATTATAATCTAATTAGGTAACAAAAATACATACAGGAATATAATTAAGATTTTTGTAATAAGAACAATAGAAAGAGAAGAAACTAGAAAACTTCATAGAGGAGGTAGGATTGATGTTGGGTGTTGAAGGATGGATACTAATTAAGCAGGTAAATAAGAGGATTGGAAATCTTCTTGTATTAGTTTGTTTCCATCGCTTATAACTAAATACCTGGAACTGGATAATTTATAAAAACAATGAAATTTATTGCTTACGGTTTCTGAGGCTGGGAAGTCCAAAGTCCATCTGGTGCTGGCAACAGTGACCCAAGGGTCACTCTTTTTTTAAAGCCCTCTGAACCACACCCCTGACCACCATTTTTAATTCATTCACCATGGCATGGTCCTACAGTCCGGTCACCTCTTCAAGGCTCCACTTTTCAATTACCATAACAGGATTTCCCACCCTCTTAACAGTCACAGTGGAGGCTAAGTTTCTAATACACAAAATTTGGGGGACACAATTCAAGCTTCAGGAAGTTTTAGGGGGACATAATTTAATCCACTACACTTCTGTTGGGAGGGCATAGTCAGCAAAGCCATGGGAGTGAGAATACCACACCGTGGCTGGGGGAATAAAAAAATTCCTTTGGCTGGAGTGGTGAAATTCATTCTGGAGGGTGATAGAAAATGGAGATGGAAATAGAGATAGAAAATGGAAGAAAGATTTTAGGTTTTAAGCCCATGTGTAATGCAACCCTTTGAAGAGTTATTTAATAGTAAGATAACATAATGAGTATTATATTCTTAGATGATTTAATCTAGTAATGATGTGTATAATGGATTGAAGTGAAGGGAAACTGGAAGTAAGCATATGAGAAAAAGTACAGAGATGAGGGAGACAATGTCATCGTCCATGCAGGTGAATGTGATACTTTAGTTTGCATTTTCCAACACGAATAGGCCCAGCTAGGAACCATTCTATTATGGGTGTGGTTTACTTAATCTACTTTCTCTGGGTACCATGAAAGATAATGGGCTTTCTTACAGCTTTATAGTCTCAGGATAGTCAAAATTCTTACATGGTGTCTGTCTTCTCCCAATGTGAATTTTCCAGGAGAAGCAGGCAGAATCTGCTATGTGACTCAAAAGTCATGAAGTATCACTTCTGCCTATATGATTAGTCAAAAGTGAGTCACAGGGCTAGACAAGAGGGTTGGGGGCATATACCACACAAGGGCATGAATACTGGAAGGTGCAGTTCATTGGGGGCAATCTTTGGAAAATAGCTACCATAATCTGCCATCTGGCCCACAATGTATCAAGTCCTTCCACGTGTGAAGTCCTCTCACTATCTTCCTGAGACTCTGAATCTTATATTATTAACATCGGCAGGCTCAGATTTGAAGTCTAAAATCTTACCATCTATCAAATACTGGTGTGAAGAGGTTTCTCATCTGTTCCGCAAGTGTGGTTCTTCTTAATCTGAAGTTCTGTGAACTAAAGAGATCAACTATCTACTCCCACATACACATGGAGGGACAGCTGGAGAATAACCACACGAGACACTCTTGTCCAACAGGGGAGAAGGGAGAACAAAAAACATCTAGTAATCACTGGTCCATACCATGTCTTAAATTCAGCCAAAGACTTGTCACCAGTTTCTCGATTAGGGTCCAGTTCTGCTCCCTGAGAATGATTCTGTATCAGTTGGAGATCAATACAGGAAGAGGAGCCACTGTCAGTGACATGGAATAAGGAATTCATTACTGGGAATATTCATTATGCAACTGTGGCAGCTGGTGAAGACTTTTCTAGAAGGCTGCTGCCTTTCTGGTGGTGGTGGTCCAAAGTTGCCATAGGTCAACTTCAGAAAGAAATGCTGGACCCAAAGCAGAGGATAATAAAGACAAACTGAACATGTGAGGACATACTGTGTCAACTCTCTGTTCCTCATGCCTTCAACCTTGACAGTGTGGGCATTTTGCAGAAGCAGCCAGTGCCCTTCTGCATGGAGCTGCATACACCTGGCTCAGGACTCAGAGAAGCTGAAAAAGACCGAGTAGGGGCTGGAGGAGCTGCAGGCCTAGCTGCTGCCTCTTCCTAGCAAATGAACCTGCAGATTAGCAATAATGTTCACAAACTGCAGTAATACCTGGTGCCTTACCTCAACCTTCAGAGCTCCACGTTTGCAGTTTAACTTCAGCCTTCCAGCCATCTCACAAACTTCTCTTTTGGCCATTTCTACACTGTACACATACAGGGAAGAGAATTCTGGGAAATTTAGTACTAGCTTAGTTATGTTGACATTAGTTCAAATGATCACAAAGTTTTCCAGCCCTCCAATAATACGAAAAACACTTTCTGTAGCTGCTGTGAATATTTCTGCATTTCCCTGGTGGGGTGAATTTTAGAGATGTAATTGGCTTTTGGCAAGGAAAAAATATGCCTTCTTGTATCTAAGAGAGGGTCTTTTCATTGCTTGGATATTTACTGACCTTTGATTTTTTTCTTTATCTCCATAGCAGCTGGTATTACAAATTTTGCTTAAATTGTCTGATTGGGTAAATGATCGATTCCTACTATTATGTAGGTTCAGATGGATAATATTTTCATACGAATATTTCTGAGGGTAGAGTTAAACTTCATGCATTTTGGCTTGGAATGTTCTGTTTTGAGAAAACTCTTTGAGTACCACTTTACTGATCAATGAGACCTAGCTGCAAGAATGTTTTAATTCCTTGTCTTCCTGTAACAAATCTCTAAGCAAGAAAAAGTAGGCCAATCAATAATGATTAGACCCTCCTTCTACAAGCAGATCTGAAGAGGATATGAGTCCATGAGAAAAGTAAGTTCAGCATTTGATATGACAGCCTGGAAGGAGATGGAGCAGTAAGGGGCTGACAGGAGTGGAAGAACATGTGCCTTGGTGACAAAGCAGGGCAGCTACAATTAGAATATCACATCTTTCCTCCCCTCACTCCCCCCCGCTGGCCAGTACAGAGACTGAACCAAACACCGAACCTTGGTGTGATCAGCAACATGCTCTAACCAATTGAGCTAAGCGGCTGTCCCTGAAATACCACATTTTTTCTCTTGGGATATTAACTGGACCCCTACATTTTCACAAGACTAGATCCTTAGCATCAGGGCTGTGAAATCATGGTCTAAAAACATCATTTTCATGGCATGTGCTGTAGAATATGTCTGGAATAAAAGTGAGAAAATGGGGAGCAGAAAGGAGAATAACAAGTGGTGTCATGTCTTCTTTTGTCCACAGTACCCATTCCACTTTATCAAAGTGCCTGATGTCGGGTGCTCATTTTCATCTGCCCTACGTGTGGGTTAGGAGGACTCAGATAAGCTCTTCCCCTGACACTGTTTCTTCTAGCTGGCTCAAAGTTATTTGGAACAAGATGGCTCTGCTAATAGCTGTATGACTGTTAATGATTCTGGAGCTTGGTTTTCTCATCTGTAAGAGGGATGCACTAATTATCTTGTGGAAGTAAGTTTGGTGAGAAGATGAAAATTAACAAAAGAAAGATAGTTCAAATATGTGGTTCTTTCCCTTCAAGAATACTCATGTTTTGCTTCTATCCGGTGCTGTGACAGTCGAGAATCAACAGGGTCTTAGAATTGCTAACTTCTACAACCCCCCACATCCTACCGTCATTATTCATCTCTCAAACTCAGCACCATCAACATGTCCATCGCTGCCCCAAATTCCCACTTCTCCGATTCTACTTGCAGGGAAGAAGAAAAGAGAAGTGAATATTAAAAGTAAATTATAAGATCATGTAGAGGATTGTGATAATAGTGACATTGTAAAATTCTAGAAAGAATTATATTCTATTTCAGTAACCTCTTTTAAACATTTCTAAACTTACTTTCTATATATAAAATAATCAGAAAATGTATTTCAACTAAATATGTAAATGACTTAGAAAGATTACCATAGGTGAAAATCCTTGCTAAATGCAAATAAGTTATTTTCCTTTTGGTTGATTTCAGGAGAGTATTCAGATTGTCCATTACACATCATAATTTTTTTCTGCCTGACCCTTTAAAAGATTAATAAATATTAGGAAGATTATTTTTTAATCAGCACATAGACCAATACTATGTATTTCTTGAAGAGTCTATAAATTGTGATTAAACCCATTTCAGGAAGATCTTTGTGGATTTTGTGGGCAAAGAACACTGTTGGTGGAAGGTTGGCGAGGCTTATGTGGAGGCATAAAAGTGAGGTTATCCAATTTATTCCTATTTCTGAACCCCCACCTTTACATTTTTGATGATTGCAAAGAAAACTCAATCCTAAACAGAAAAAATCGATCCTCACTAACATAAAATCTATATTAGCCTTTGATATGATATAATAATATGTAGATTATTTAGAAACAGCAAAGTAATTTTCAGCTCTTTTAGGTCGACTCTTTCTTAACCTAAACCCCTAATTTTCTGCTCACTTACGTAGATGCTTTCTTAACCAAAAAAGTTTCACTCAGCTTCAGAATAAAATGGAAAGTACCAAAGGATGACCAAATTCATTTCTACTTGGCAAACACTTAAACTGACTCTCTTCTAGGCCTTAATCTTTTTTTTTCCATTTCACTTTTTAATCTTTGGCTATTGCAAAATTCTGCTATCTAAAAACAAGGCACGATCCCTCACCTGGAGTAATAGAGTATTTAGTTCCAGAAATAAAAACCAAGTAAATGCTTCCAAATGCTTAGATCCTCTTTTTCATGCTTGGTAAAACATTCAGCCAGGATGCCAGTTGGACTCTGGCCACAAGAGTAGCCGGGCAGCACGGAAGTGGGCCAGTGCCCACACGCATGTGCAGGCAGAACACGTGCGGCCTGATGCTGCACTGATGTGCAGGCAGAACGCGTGTGGCCTGATGATGCACTGACTGGCGTAGGTGCCCCAGAGAACCTCTTCTCCATCACTGGGGCCACAGGTCAATGGCTTCCACCCAATGGCAAGCACTGTTGTGGCCTTGGGCCAATTCTGTGCATGAGCGAAAATGCATTATTTATTTAGCTTGAAACTATGTAGGATCTCTCAGTGTTGAAGAATACAGTATTTTCTCTACTGATTAAGTGCTTTCTTCTTTTAATGTTGATGAATGTAATTCTTGCATCTAATACTCAAATAATTAGAAGACAGTTTTATAAAATGGAGATTTGTTTGGCAAAACTTAAAGCTCAAATAGTGATATGCAGTTAGTTTTGCTCCTTTGAGCCTAGTATAATCTTAGTTGAAGCCACAGAGCTTAAAATAATGGAGTAAGCAGCAGAACATATAGAGTCAGAATTCACTTTCTTTGTGTGATAATTGACTGAATTAGTGAATAAGAATTACTTTCAGAAGGTCATTTGAGCAGCCTTGACAATACTGAAGTAATCAATATGAATGTTTCTTGTAAGGATGGTAATGATTTCTAGCTATCCCAAAGAAACTGAGGTGGTATTTGTAAGGGATTTTGAAATTCAGTAGTAAAATATGATGGTTATGTATTAATCAGGGAAGGAAATTACCTCTGAAAGAGATCCCATAAGTAAGCAAAATGGGATAGTAACTCAAGGAAGTGAGAGTGAAATAGCCTTTTATTTCCATGGGTAAAATAAGGGGGGTAGTAACAAGAAATAGTGGAGAGAGAGACAATTCTAGCAAATGCTCACCTGCTGATCCTTGGTCCTGATCTAGCCTCCGATACCAGTGCTGGTGTCACGTGTGTGTGTGTGTGTGTGTGTGTGTGTGTGTGTGTGTACATGCACTCATGTTGGGCTGGTCATCTGAGAGGAAAGCCAAAGAAAGAATAGATTTGGCATTAGTGAATGATTAGTTTAGGTCAGTGGATGATTTTCCTGTGTTGAAGTCTGTAGGCTTTTTGCATTTTTAGGTTTCCGTGTGTATGTCAGTGAGAGAGTTGGTAACTAGAAATGGACATCAGAGGAGGGGAAGGGAGAAGTGGTCCATAAAGGCTTCTAGGAGGAAGTGATTCCTGAGTTGAATCTTGCAAGATTATTAGGAGTAAATTTGGTAAAAATAGAAAGAAGGATATTTTAGGTTTAGGAAAGGACAGGTGAAACACACAAAAAGCTGAGTGAGTGTGATCATTTGGACAATAGCAAACGGGTAGGGAAGAGGTCAGGAAGTAAGAAGAGATGTCGGCAGAGATCATATGATAAAAACCCATGAACCGTGGGCTCCAGCCACTTGAATTTTATGCCGAAAACAATGGAGAATCACGGAAGTGGTAAGGCATAGTCATGCCCTGACATCACTTTGGTAGAAGAGTGAAAGATTTATTAGAGAGGGTCAAGTTGGAATTAGATAAGTTATTATAATAATTTATACAGGAAGTTATGAGGCAACAATATTCTCCTAAATAAATACAAAAAATTCCTATCAAAATTTTTCCCAAGTAAATGTGGAAGAGTTGATTGTCTCTACTTTTTTGTCAGAGCAATATTTTGGTGTCTAATAATGATAGTTTAAATATGACTTATGTATGTCACATATACATATATAAATACATATATTTTACATAGACAAATGTATAAAATTCATTTATATACAGTCCAACTTCATTTTCATGTGTATGTTAGAAATGATTAATAAATTTGCCAAACATTTACTGAATTAATATTTTGAATGCTGTTGTGTTTCTTAGATGTATAAATAAACTACTTACATTATTATTTTCAGTTCCAGTTCCAGAAATAAAGTTGCATTGAAGATGCTCAAATATTCTAAAGGAAATGTCTTGTATTCTAATTTTTCTCAGTTTCAAGTCTTTACTCAAATTGAAAAAGGTAAAAATTTTCAGAATTTTAAAATAAAACACCCAAATTAAATAAAACAAATCTAACATAAGCTTATTTTTCTATTTCCTTCGAATAGAAGAAATAAGCCTGGTGTAACTATTTAAAAATTAGCTAGTATTCCAGTACAATTTAATGCTACTAAGTAAAGCTGGACATTGAAATAGAAGCAGCCTCCTTACAAAGTAACATTTTTTTTTTTTAGTTCTTGGAAGACATAATCAGATAAGACTGTTTCATATATTTTAGAGGATATTGGTCTTTTAACTGCAGCGCACTTTGTTTCTTTGAAATAAATTTACACTTGAGGGGATTCCTTTTGTTTTTTGAAAGAATGAATTCAAAAAATTGTTATGTCATTATTTATATTTAAGAAAATATCACAAAAAAATGAAATTGTGGATCTTTGTCCACATTTTATAGGAGAAATTCTTTTCTAATCAAAAATGTGTGTGAACTAATGGCTAACTACCAATGTATTTCTAAATGAAATGGGGACTTAAACATTTTGACAGCCAATAAAGAAAAGGAGGGCAAAACCATTGAAGTGCCCGCTCAGTTCAAATATGTATTACTTGTTATGTGAAACCACCGTTACATATACGTGCATATATATATGTATATATAACCAGCATATGTTTACCATATGCCTTTCAATACTTGGGTCTGTTACTTGGATCATACATATAGTCCCTAACACAGAGTGTATTTAGAATATGGCAAGTGGGTTATTACCATACTAATTCCATTTACAAAGTCTGAAAAAGGACAACAAAATATAACATTAAGAGATACAGAAGAAGAGATATTTTTCAGCACATGAAAACCCCATATCCCTTAAATTATTCCTCCTATTTATGTTTTGGTATTTTTCATTGGGACACTTTGTTTTTGAAGATAAGTTATTAGGTTGGCATTTTTCCTGAAGATTTGAAGGAGATTAAGACTGCAAAAGGAAATGTATTGCCTATAGCTTGTATTTATTTCTGATACACATGCACATTAGGAAAAAGTCAGACTGAGAAGTTTGACAGAGTGATATTAGAGTAGACAGTATCGAACTAAATGATGTCAATAAGTTTGTAGCACATCTCAGTGGGCCTCACTTGTTTTCATGAAACCAAACTAGTGGGGCTATATCAAAATCACTTGGCTCCAATCACCATGGAAATATTTTTATAATTGCTTCCTGAAGGTGCCACAGAGACACTGGTATTTATATGCCTCAGTGTCAGGGTTTTCCAAGTTTGGCTTCTTTTGGAATGTAACACCAAAATGGTTATTGCCAAATCCGATAACCACGAATACAACAGAACTTTCTATATACCAAAAGATCTCTAGGACTCAGCCAATGGCTTTCTAGTTTTAATCTATAGCAAAATTCATCTTTGTCCAGAATTTAACTTGTATTTAGGCAAACAACTTTTATAAAAAGATAGAGTGTTAAAACATCCTGGGCGTGATGTTCAGCCTTACAGACTGAAAGCCTTAGTGGAGGAAAGGAATTAAATAAGAAAAGTAAGAGAAAGGTGAAAGTAGGAGAAATTGAGAGTAAGTAAAGAGAGAAAGAGGTAAGACTTATCACTACAAAGGTCTCAAGAGTAGCCACATTAGGGTTTATCTGACCCTGGTCAAAACGTCCAGCCAAAGAGAGCCACCCAAACGAGAAGAACATTACAATATTTTGTCAGCTGTCATTTGACATTTTTAATGACAGAATTGTCCTTTAGACTCTTCCTCTGTTTCTTTTGTTGTTTGATAAAATTTTCTTCACCTGAGTATATGCACTAACACATGAATAACTGAGCCACACAGTGGTGTCTTACTAAAATATTTTATGAATTTATTTGCTCTTATTTTAATGGGTGAACTCATCGCTTTATGTTATAAAAGATTTTTAATGTTAATATATTCCAGGTATCCAGTCTATTTTAATATTGTGTTCTGTGTTATGATATTTGCAAATATTTTGCTTAATTATGTTTGAATTTAGTATCTTAGAAATACCATGTTCTTAACTTAGCGGGTGGTGTAGTTTTTAGATTAGTTGTCTCAAGGGTGGTGCTTTCCTTTATAGTTATTTAGTCTTTTTCCTACAGGCCTTTTCTTGGTTTGAAACTTTATTATATTTAAATATCCAGAGGAGACTAGGTCCCAGTAGACTTCTCTGTCCTCTTCAAAACTGCATTAAATTCTATTGTAGTCAAGGGAGTATATTTACTCATTTATAGTAGTGAGGTAACTAAAATAGTTTGCTCATTCTGCACATCATTAAATTGCTGGCAATTATTATCTAATACCTTCTATATGGTTCAAAGAACTTTTATATATCTTACCTCATTAGGTTTACTAAGGCAAAGGAATCAATACTCAAACAATCACTTTGGTAAATATAGACTCAAAGATGTAGTCCACTTACGTCATGGAGAACCCACTGATGTTTTCCTCCCAGCCTGGGTGGTTGCTCTATCTAGGTAATTAAATTTGGTATCTCCTTCCTTAAGATCTCTACTTAGCTTTCCCTCCTTCCCTTAACCCCTATGAGACACATGTGAGCTCTCCCACAGCATCTTGGCATCTGAGACAACTCAGACTGCTGGGGTGATTCCCCAGGTCCTATAGCTAGCCTTAACTCGTTTGGAACTAGTGTCAAGGAGAATTCCTTCCTGCTGAAATTGTTAAAGATCCATCTACCTTTCCTTTAGTTTTGAATGTTCATTCTGGTGACCATCAGTATTCAATCCTGCAAGATTAAAAAAACTATTCATATCATTTTACATGATGAGGCTTGAACATTTTTTATAGGTTTCCTACCTCTTTCTTAAGGCCATTCATAAGAATGATTATGTAGGAATATAGTAAGACCTCATCTTGGGCAAAATTGTGTCTATTTACAGTATACCCATTGTGTCGTAGACTGTATTGTTTATTTAAAATATAAGGTGCCTACAGGGGCCCCTCTCTGCTGCCCCTCCCTCTGGGAGAAATATTCTTCCCACCCGAATGACATCGGTGTTGGTCATATGACTTGCTTGAGCAAATTGAATGTAAGCAGAGTACACTTGTTCCATATCAGAGCAGAAGTTAGCAGAGCCGTTACATGGTGCTACCGCTGCTCTTGTTCCTTTCTCTGAAGAAGAACAGTTCCCAGTTTGTTGCTACTCTTTCTGCCTGGAGTCAGAAACAAAGAAAAAACATTCATAGCCAACATATCACGTGAGTGAGAAGTAAAGTCACTGAGGTTGGGAGGTTTTTATGTTATCACCACATAATATATAGCAAATGATGACTAACAACACATATTGCATGTCAGTGGAGCCGTTGATTACACACAGGATGGTATCTGATATATTTTCCACAGATAATACTGACATAAATACTTTTCTAAATTAAGTGGAATTTGTTAGCTAAGATATTGTGCCAACAGCTAGTCATTCTTTTGTATTGCTATTCAGATCTTAAAAAAACCCAAAGGGACACAAACTGCTATTTTAATAATGTCACATTTATTGTCACATTACAATCGATACAACAATTTCATAGATATTTCTTGCTTTATACTTACAAGAATTCTATGTAATAGTTATTAGCATCTCCATTTTATAGAGGGAAATTGCTGAGATTTAGAAAGATTTAGTGCTTTCCCCAAATTCTGCATTAGTGTATGTGGACAAGGAATAAAAACAGGAGGTTGCCAATTTAGCCCTCTCTACGCTGCCCATCCTCATCACGTGGGGCTTCCCCATAGGATTACTTTTCTTTTTGATGTTTTTTATGATTACTTAAATTTACTGATAGAATTTATAAACACTATAGTTAATAACTCTTTATATTGGCATAAATGGGAAATTCTTGGGATTAAACATTTCTTCCTGCATGATAATCAATTGTAATGAAGCCATAGAGGTTTAGAATAAAAATAATGGAGTAAATTATGTTCCTTAGAAACTGCCTGTAACACAATGGTAGGGATGCAATGGACATTCCAAAATTAGGAAATATTAATATTTTGTCTTGTTCTGCTCTTATGCTCACCTGTTTCTTCTTAGTTATGGTGACTAAAGTTACCATAGTGAAACTGGATATGGCCGAAACATGCATCCTATCTGATTCCTTAGAACTGGTGTGTGTTGCTGCATCAAGTAGTAAGAACATGGCGATGCTGATAGTAAATCTTACATTATACACATATTAAGAGAGCTACTGGTGAATCAGAGTGAGAGCCCTTACTCTCCCTTTCCACAGTCAGTCTATTTTTGCTCTCTGGGCTCTAATATAACAAAGTTCAATGAAAATTTTAGTTCTGTCCATCTCTCTGTTTCATTCTTTCCTTTCTCTTTCGGTGTGTATGATTGTTGGTGGATGAAGGGAGTGTAGGGTAACTCTGCCATAGAGGTGATAAAATCCTTCTTTTCTGGAAATAATTTGTGTGACTTGCAAGCTGACATGCATAATAAATGTGTATGTGTTTTAAAATATGCATCTTACTTCTTGCTACATAAAGACCTATGTTTGTTTATAGAATTGGCTTTTAATTTGTTGCTTTAAATTTGTCTTGACTGTATTGTGGTTGTATATAGTTTTTATATGCAAATGTATACAATTGTAAAGCTTTTATGATCTCAAACTAATATTATAATGTTATCAAAACTGTTTTAGATCTGATAAAATTTTCTTAACCAGGTTAAAAATTAAGTAAAGCTATTTTCATCAATTTCCTTTTTTGGTATAGAACCCCCTCAGACTCAAAATTCGTAATAAGGTGGAAAGACCACAGTGGCAATATGAGGTAAATAATGAGCAAATTTTAGCTGTTAAACAATGTTGTTGAAATCTGTATTTAATCTTATGTTATATAGTAAGTTCAATGGACAAAAATTAATGTGGTAAAAATGAGATGCTGTAAACAACTAGCATATATTACTGTGCTGTACACAAGCATCCTGTTATTAAGCATTTCTTTTGAATAAGTAAACAATTACTCTAATAAATACTTAGAGTATCAAACTACTAGCTTATAAGAAAGGCACCAGATAGGAGTTTTGATATGTTATATTGATGTGGTGGATTAAATTAATTGATTTCCAAATGGTGAACTGGCTTTACATGCCTGTAATAAATCCTCCCTAATCCTAGTGTATAGATTTTTTAAAGGTAATAGATGTGATTTGTTAATAATTTTTTGTGGATTTTTAAATTATGTTCCTGAGAGGTATTGGTATTTAGTTTTTCTTTCTTTTAATGGATTTAACTGGATTTGGTTTTAAGGTAATGCAGCTTCATAGAATGAGTTAGGGAGTGCTCTCCCCCCACCGCTGCTTCTAATTTCTGGAAGAATCAGCAGTGATTTGTAATAATTTCTTACTTAAATGTTTGGTAGATTTCACCAGTGAGCGTCTGAACCTGGCGCTTTCTTTTTTTTTTTTTTTTTGAAGATTATTAATTATTTGTTCGATTTCTTTAATAATTATTGACCTCTTCAGATTATTTCCTTATGTGAGTTTTAGTAGTTTGCGTCTTTCAAGAATTGATCTATTTCATCATTGCACACAGTATGAATGTACCCAAATATCATATTGTACTCCATAAATATATATAATTATCATGAGTCAATTGAAAAAATAGCTTAAAAAGAGAAAAAAAGAGTAGAATAGTGGTTACCAGAGGCAGGGAAAATGAAGGTGGAGGGAGGGCTGAGAAAAGTTTGATAGACTGGTACAAAGTCACAAAGTTACAGTTAGATAGGAAGAATAAGCTCTGGTGCCCTAGGGTGACAATAGTTAACAATATTGTATTGTATATTTCAAGATAGCCAGAAAAAAGAACCTCGAATGCTATAAACACTAAGAAATTATAAATGTTTACGTGATAGGTATGCTATTCTGATTAGATCATTATACAATATACGCATGTATTGAAGCAACAAATTGTACTCCATAAACATGTATAATAAAAAAGTTTAAATAAATAAACAAACAAGCAAACCAAAAAACAAATGTTTACAGGGACCTAGCTGAAACAATGTCAGATAGGCCAAGCCCACATGGTCAGTTAACTTTCAATAAAATGAATATTAATTGAAGGAATAAAAAAGGCTGATAGGCAGAAGAAATGTCACATACATGTACTCCAAAGTGGGAAATGACAGAAATAGTCCTGTACAACTGAAACATTGGTATATGTGCAAGAGTATGGAAAAGTGAGGGCAGAGAAATAAAATAGTAAGCTGCCTTTTGTCATGGAGAGAAAATGGAAGCATTGTTGTAAAATATAGTACATAATTGAGAGATTTTACGTAGAAGAATGCTTGATCACTCTCACATTTTAACCACATATATATAATGTGCAATCAATATGTGTCAATTAAAAAATAAATATTTTTTAATAAGGAATTGATCTATTTCATCTAGGTTA
The DNA here is from genome assembly GCF_027409185.1 of Cynocephalus volans. Lineage (NCBI taxonomy): Eukaryota > Metazoa > Chordata > Mammalia > Dermoptera > Cynocephalidae > Cynocephalus > Cynocephalus volans. Next base: position 93,486,350 of record NC_084468.1, on the reverse strand, counting down.
TCAAATTTGTAGGCTTTTTATAAATTATCCTTTTAGTGTTCGTGGGATCAGTAGTGACACCTCTTTCATTTTGATATTAGTAATTTGTGTTTACTCTCTCTCTTTTTTTAGTTAACCTGGCTAGAAGCTTATCAATTTTATTGATCTTTTGAAAGAACCATACCCTGGTTTTTCTGATATTCTCTACTGTTTTCCTGTTTTCACTTTCATTGATTTCTGCTCTAATTTTTAAATTTTCTTCCGTCAGCTTTAGACTTCTTCCTCTAGTTTCTTGAGGTGTAAGCATAGATTATTATTTTCAGATTTTAATTCTTTTCTAATATATCTATATAATACTGTAAATTTCTAATCATCACTTATACTACATTACATACATTTTGGTAAGTTGTGTTTTTATTTTCATTTAGTTAAAAAATAGATAATTTTTAAATTTTAGGTTGAGACTTCTTCTTTGATCCATGTGTTATTTAGAAGTATGTTGTTTAGTTTCCAAATATTTGGGGAATTTTCCAGGTATCTTTTTTTCTACTGATTTCTTATTTAATTCCATTATGGTTTGAGAACATACTTGGAATAGTTTATATTCTTTTAAATTTGTTAAGGTGTATTTTATGGCCCAGAGTGTGGTCTATCTTGGTAGATGTGAGCTTACGAATATGTATTCTGCTGCTGTCGGATAGAGTATTCTATCAATGTCAATTAGATTCACTTGATTAATACTGTTCAGTTTAATTATATCCTTGTTGACTTTCTGCCACCTTCATCTATGAATTACTGAAAGGGCAGAGTTCAAGTCTCCAACTATATTAGTGAATTTTTCTATTTCTCTTTGAAGTTCTCTTAGTTTTTGCTTCACATATTTTGATGCTCTGTTAGGCATATGCGTTAAATATTGTTGTGTCTTTGAAGAATTGGCCCCTTTATCATACGTAGTGCCCCTTTTTATCTCTGATAATTTTCTTTGTTCTAAAGTCTGCTTTATATATTCCAGCTTTTTTTTATGTGTTGTTACAGTGTATCTTTTTCCATCCCTTTACTTTTAACCTGTCTATGTCTTTATATTTAAAGTAAGGTTTTTTTGGAAATAACGTATAATGGGTTTTGTTTTTTTATCCACTCTTACTGTCTCTGTCCTTTAACTGATATATTTAGACCATTCACATAGCAAGTGATTATTGATATAGTTGGATTAATATCTAACATGTTTATAACTTTTCTATTTGTTGCATTTGTTTTTTATTTCTTATTTTATTCTCTTTTCCTGCCTTCTCTTGTTTTAATTATGTATTTTATATAATTCCATTTTCTCTTCTCTCTTAACACATCAATTATACATTAAAAAAATTCTTTCAGTGGTTGCTATAATCACAAAATTCATTGTTATTATTAATTTAATGAATATTTATCTATTAGATTAAGAATAAAAAAAGACTTTATTTTATATTTATATTCCTTCTCTGATGCTTTTTCTTTATGAAGATCTGAGTTTCTGACCTATATAATTTTCTTTCCTCTGAAGAACATCTTTTAATATTTCTTACAGAGCAGGTCTACTGGCAATAACTTCCCACAGTTTTTGTTTGTCAGAGAAACAAATTATATTTATCTTTTGTTTTTGTAGGATAATTTCCCTGGATATAGAATTATAGGTTGGTAGGGATTTTTGCTTTTTGTTTTTTTTCAACACTTTACATATTCTAGTCCACTCTCTTCTTGCTAATATGGTTTTGTTTTTTGGGTTTTCTTTAATCCCCCCAAAAACAATCAACTGTAGTTCTAACCCCTTTTCCTTTATGTGTAAGTTGATTTTTTTTCTCTTGGATCCTTTCAAGATTTTTCTTTGTCTTTGGTTTTCTGCAACTTATATATGATGTGCCTTGGTGTAAACCATGGCTACAGAGACTTCAATTTCCTCTAGTGCCCTTGTTTTTGTGTCCCCTATTTTTTCTTCACTTGAGAGTAAGCCTTTGTTATGGAGAACACACTGAGAGTATTTATTTTATTTTATTTTTTTAAACATTTACTTGTACATTTTGGTGGGGCACAGTGTGTTGTTCCAATACATGCATACACTGCACAATGATTGACTTGCCATAGATAGCATAGTTTTGTAGCTATTAGTCCACCATTTCTCCTCCCCCCGTCTCCCTGCTCTCCTGGCCTTTGGTAACCATTATTCTACTTTCCACTTCTATGAGAACCACCTTGTTTTTTTTTTTTTAGATTCCACATATAAGTGAGACCATGTGGTATATGTCTTTCTGGGCCTGATAACTTCACTTAACATCTTAACATGATGGTTTCCAGTTCTATCCATGCTGCTGCAAATAGTAGGACATCATTTCTTTTTACAGCTGAATAGTATTCCATATGTATGTTTAGCACAGTTTTTTTTAATCCATTCATCTGTTGATAGACATGTTGATTCCATCTCTTTTTTTCAAATCACACATTTTCTTTAATTGTTTTTGCTCATTTATATTCTAAAAACATCACCATTCCTTCACTAGAAACACTTTTTTAAAAAAATTGAAACATAATTGATTGTACATATCTGTGGGTTAGATCATTGAATATCAATACCTGTGTGCAATATGTAATGATCAAATCAAGATAATTACTATATCTATCATTTCACAATGTAATAAATACAATGTAATGATTCCATCTCTTGACTATTGTGAATTGCATTACAATGAACATGGGAGTGAAGGTGTCTTTTTGATATATTGATTTCATTTCCTTTAGGCATTTACCCAGTAGTAGGATTGCTGGATCACAAGGTAGATCTATTTTTTAGTTTTTTGAGGGTTCTTCGTACTATTTTCCACTATGGCTGTAACAATTTACAGTCCCACCAACAGTGTAAGAGGATTCACTTTTCTCCACATCCTTGCCAGCATTAGTTATTCTCTGTCTTGTGGATAATAGCCATTCTAACTGGTGAGAGGATATCTCATGGTGGTTTTAATTTGCATTTCCTGGATGATTAGTGATGTTGAGCATTTTTCATATGCTAGTTGGTCATTTGTATGTCTTGTCTTGAGAAATGTCTGTTCAGGTTCTTTGCCCGTTTTTTAATTGGGTTATTTGGTTTTTTGCTGTTGAATTGTTCCAGTTCAGTTCCTCATATGTTCTGGGGATATCAGCCCCTTGTCTGATGTGTCCCTTATTGTAAACACTTTCTCGCATTCTGTAGGTTGTCTCTGCATTTTGTTGACAGTGTCCTTTGCTGTGCAGAAGCTTTTTAGTTTGATATAGTCCCTTTTGTATATTTTTGCTTTAGTTTCATGTGCCTTTAGAGTCTAGCTCAAAAAAATACTGCCTATTACCATTTCATGTAGCATTTTGCTTATGCTTTCTTCTAGCAATTTCATAGTTTTGGGTCTTAAATTTGGGTCCATTTTAATCCATTTTGAGGAGATATTTTGTGTGTGAGAGATAGGGATCTAGTTTCAATCTTCTGCATGTGGATATCCAGTTTTCCCAGTACCATTTGTTGAAGAGGCTGGCCTTTCTCCATTGCATATTTTTGGCAACTTTGTTGAAAATCAGTCAGCTGTAAATGTATGGGTTTATTTCTGAGCTCTCTATTCTGCTCCATTGGTCTATTTGTCTGTTTTTATGCTGGTACCATGCTGTTTTGGTTACTGTAGCTTTACAGTATATTTTGAAGTAAGGAAGTGTGATGCCTCCAACTTTGTCCTTTTTGTTCAAGATTGCTTTAGCCATATGGGGTCTTTTGTGGTTCCATACAAATTTCAAGATTGTTTTTTCTATTTCTGTGAAGAATGTCATTGGTATTTTGATAGAGATCTCATCAAATGTGTACATTGTTTTAGGTAATATGGACATTTGGATGATGTTAATTCTTCCAACCCAAGAACATGGGATATCTTTCCATTTATTACTCACTATTGGTCTGTTTAGGTTTTCTAGTTCTTCATGATTCAACCTTGATAAGTTTTATGTGTCCAGGAATTTATACATTTCTTCTAGTTTTTCCAGTTTGTTTGCATATAGTTGTCCATAGTAGTCTTTCATGATTCTTTGTATTTCTGCAGTATCAGTAGTAATGTTTCCTTTTTCCTTTCAGATTTTATTCATTTGAGTCTTCCCTCTTTCTTTTTCATTGTTAGTCTAGCTAAAGGTTTATTGATTTTGTTTATCTTTTTTGAAAAACCATGTCTTTGCTTCATCAATCTTTTGTATTCTTTTTTTAACCTCTTATTCATTTATTTTTGCTCTGATCTTTGTAATTTCTTTCCTTATACTGATTTGGGGTTTGTTTTGTTTTTGTTTTTCCAGATCCTTGTGGTGTGACATTTGGTTGTTTATTTGAAGTCTTTCTTCTTTTATGATTTAGGCATTTATTGCTATAAACTTCACTCTTTCTCTGTATCCCACAGGTTCTGGTATGTTGTGTTTTCATTTTCATTTGTTTCTAGGAATTTTTTAATTTACTACTTGATTTCTTCTTTGACACATTTGTGGATTAGGAGCATGTTGATTAATTTCCATGTATTTGTATGGTTTCTAGTGTTCCTTTTGTTGTTGATTTCTAGTTTTATTCCACTGTCTTCAGACAAGGTAGTTGATATGATTTCAATTTTTAAAAATTTGTTGAGATTTGTTTTGTGATCTAATATATGGTCTATTCCAAAGAATGTTTCATGTACTGCTGAGGAGAATGTGTATTCTGTGGCTGTTGGATGAGATATTCTATATATGTATGTTAGGTCAAGTTAGCCTTCAGTAGAGATTAATTCTGATGTTTCCTGTTTAATTTTCTGCCTGAATGATCTGTCTTTTGCTGAAAATGGGGTGTTAAAGTCCCAAACTATTGTTGTGTTGGAGCCTTTTTCTCCCATTGGGTCTAATAGTAGTTCCTTTATATAACTGTGTGCTCTGGATTTGGGCATGTGCATATTTAGAATTGTTATATCCTTTTGTTGAATTGATCCCTTTTTATTATGTAGTGAGCTTCCTTATCTTTTTCTTTTTTTTGTTGGCTTGAAGTCTATTTTATCTGATATAAGTGTAACTACAGCTGCTCCTTTTGATTTCCATTTGCATGAAATATCTTTTTCCATCCCTTCACTTTCAGATGGTGTGTGTCTATAGGTTAAGTGAGTTTCTTGTTGGCAGCATATTGTTAGTTCTTGTTTTATAATCCATTCAGCCATTCTGTGTTTTTTAAAATTGGGGCATTTAATCTATTTACATTTAGAGTTATTATTGGTATATTGGAACTTGTTATTGCCATTTTGTTACTTTTTTCTGGTTGTTTTTTATCTTTTTTCTTTTTTTTCAATCTTACTGTCTTCCTTTGTGGTTTACTTGTTTTTCTCTAACAGTGTATTCTGATGTCTTGTTATTTATTTTTAGTATGTATCTTCTACATTTTTTGTGTTATGGTTAACAAGAGGCTTACAAAACACATGTTATAGTTTAAACAGATTATTTTAGATTAATAACAACTTAACTTTGATACCTAAGAAAAAAGAAAAAAACACAGCGAGTTCTACACTTTGGCATCTTTCCTCCTACTTTTTGACAATTTATTGTGTCAAGTTACATCTTTTAATATTGCCTGTCTCTTATATGGTTGTTGTATGTGTTACTGTCTTGTTAGGTTTGCCCTTTAGTCTTCATGATAAGCATGTATGTGGTTTATTCACTACCCTTATGACATTGGAGTATTCTAAGGTTGTCTGAGAACTTTACTAATGAGTTTTGTAACTTAAAATGTTTTCTTGCTGCTCCTTAGCATCATCTTTTTTCAGAGTGAAGAGCTTCTGTTAGCATTTCTTGTAATGCAAGTCTAATGTTGATGAAGTCTCTTAGCTTTTGTTTGTCTGGGAAAGATTTTATTTCTCCTTCATATTTGAATGTTAGTTTTGCTGGATAGGGAATTCTTGGCAGACAGTCTTTTTCCTTCAGAACCATGAATACATCTTCCTATTCTCTTATGGCCTGTAGGTTTCTACTGAAAATCCACTGAGGGACATATCGGGGCTCCATTAAATGTTATGTGTTTCTTTTCTCTTGCTGCATTCAGTATTTTTTCTTTATCTTTGGTGTTTGATAATTTAATTATGATGTGCCTTGGGGTATTCTTCCTTGGACTGAATTTGATTGGTGGCCTCTGAGCTTCCTGTAGCTGGATGCTGTCATCTTTTTCCATACTTGGGAAATTTTCTGCCATTATTTCCTTGAATATGCTTTTAACTTGTCTTCTCTTTTCCTCTCTTTCAGGAATGCTAATTATGCAGAAGTTGTTTTGCTTGAGTAAGTCCCACGTTTGCTGTATTTCCGCTTTGTTTTTTCTTATTCTTTTTTCTCTTTGATCCTCTGATCTGATAATTTCATGTGTTCTGTGTTTGAGCTCACTCATTCTTTCCTCTATTTGATTAAGTGCTGTTGGAGCTTTCTATCAAGTTTTTCAGTTCAGATAATGTATTCTTTTTTCTAGAATTTCTATTTTTGAATTCATTAAATTCCTTTGTCAACTTTCTCATACTGTTCCTGGATTATTTTACAGAAATAATTTAATTTTCTATCTGTATTTTCTTGTGACTCCTTGAACATCCTAAAGAGGGTTATTCTGAATTTTCTGAAGACATTTCATAAATCCACTGTTCCTCTTGATCTATTGCATGTGCTTGGTTTGTTTCCTTTGTTGGTGTTATTTGTTTTCATTCTTTCATGATCTTTGTGTCTTTACATTTATACCTGAGCATTTAAGGAGACTGCTACTTCTTCTAGATTTTATAGATATTCATTGGTGGTGTTAAATTTTCACTGGTTAATATCAGATCTTTGTCTCTGGTCTGTGGATTTTTTTCTTTTCTTTTTCAGTTCTTTGGTGGATTATGAGCTACTTAAACTCTGCACTGGAACTAATTTGTTGTCCTTTGGTTAATTCCAAAATTGGAGAAACTTTCTGTAGGGATCAAACTTGAGCTCTGTGGTTGTGCTAAATTTCTACTTTGCTGCAGATACTCTGGGGAATGCTTTTTTTATGAATCAGATTTTAATTGTTGGCATTTTAATCACTTCTGGGTCTTGTGAGGTCAGTTACACCTGGGTTGTATGAAAATCCTGGCCTGAGTCTGAGTCTTTCTAGCAATCTGAGCCCCTGTAGTTTTATTGCCCTGGCTAGTCTCCACTGAGTGGGCCTGTGCTGATCAGAAGGCAGGTCAGCCACTAGTGCTGCACCCCAATGTTCTCCCAGTTGGCCAGCCCCAACCCCACTCCAAATGCTTCCTGGGGGGTGGGCAATGCATGGGTCCTTTGTGATGACTCATCAGCCTCTGAGTGGTTCCTTTCCTTGGTCACCTGCATTCTCTCATTCCCACGTGGGTTCACAGGAACCCTATCAGTGTTCTCACTGGTCTTGGGACTGGTGTGGTGCACTTTGAGGCCCTCTTCTCCCATGCAGACTCCAGGTAACTTCATGTAAAGAGCTGAGCTATGGCTTTGGCTGGCTTGTGGTCCATGTGTTACAGCTCCTTCCCACCTCTAATCAGGCTGGCCCTGAAGTGGCTAGGGCTTAAAATAACTGGAGTGTTCCCTTATGCCTCTTGCCTTGGCTTCTCCCACCTTCATGAACTCCATAGGTCTCTCCTCCTCTTTCCCTGAGCTCTAGCAGTCCCAGGTTGGCAGTCTTTGCTTTTTAATAGTGATAAATTGGTTGATTGTGGGGGAGAGTGATGCTGGGGACTGTATAGCTTGCCATGTTGATCACTGAGAGTATTTCAAGCTGATTATTTTCCCCTTACTCTGCCAAAGATAATAAGTGATGATGATGATGATGATTCACTCTGAGAACTCCTGGAGGTAAAACGCAAGAAAGTGTTTCCTTCCTCCCCAAGACTGAAGCCTGCAAGAGTTTCTTATTCTCAGGGTACTCTACAGGCTGTATCAATCAGTTCATCAAATTGCTATTTAAGTTTTCCTACAAGTTTCTAAGTCCAGTGATTTCTGCTATAGCTAGATTAATCTCAGCTGTGTTTCTCTGTACTTGCCTGTTTCTCCAGATTTGGAGGTGGTAGTTTGCCTCATGTCCTCAATTCTCTGATGGGTCCAGGAAAAGTCTTTGGTTTTCAATTTGTTTAGTTTTTTACTTGTTCCAAGGCTGGGAATGATGACTTTCATGCTGAAGTCATGTCAGAGATAAAACCAGAAGTCAATATTTGTATTTTTTTATAAATAAAAATGAGTGCTTCAATTTCTAGGACTCTTAATTTTCTTATGGAAAACAATTCTCAGTGATGATAGCTAATAGATAAAAATTACAAGTTCATAAGGAAATTCATTGCCCTAAGGAAAATGGTACATAGTAAATAGGGGTATTACAAATTATAAAGTAAATATAGGGTATATAGTAAATAGGAGAATTTGCAGTTGAGGAACTAGATTAACCAGAACTCATTCTGAAAGAGACTTTAAAGCAAGGGTTAGAGAATAAAAGGAATTTAGTAAAATATATGAGAAGTATAAGATTATGTGAATAGATAAACAGATTAAAAAAAAATCAAATATAATTTTTGAAACAACAAATAGGTCTGAAATAATAAAAACTTAGTAGATAAATTAAAGCATTGATTAGGTATAGGTAAAGAGGAAATTAGAAGATAAATATGAAGAAGTGAGTCAGAATGTAGCTTGGAGGTAAGAGAAAAACAGTAAGACAAATTATGATTAAAGAAGGATAAAATGAGAAGACCCCAATATGTGTCTAATGAGAGTCCCAGAAGAAGAGAATAGAGAGAATGAAAGAGAGGGAAAACTCTAATGTTATGGTTCAAAATTTTTAAGAACTGCAAAAAGGTTAAGAGTCCTCCAACTGAAAAAGCATGACAAATCCCTAGCAAGATAAATAAAAGCAAACCCATTCCTTAAACACATTGTAGAGAAACTTCGGAACAAAAGAAAAGCCTTAAAGGCTACTAGAGAGTCAAGACAGATTACCATAAATAAGTAGCAATTAGTGACAAAAGAAACAAAGATCAATGTTCAGGACTGCTAAGGTGGCTGCATTTTGTGGGTCAGGGTGCCAAGAAAGAGGAATTCACAGAGGAGAAGTTACCAAAATCTGGGTAGAAATTTCTACAGAAATATTTGACCAGATCTTAAGATGTGCATGCCAAGAGGAGACTCCTAGAAGCCCAGCAGAGGAGAGCTGTCTGGAGACTGAAAGCTAGGCAGAGACCCAAAGGCTGAATAGTGCTGGGAAATGCTGAATGCTCTTGGCATTCAGTTGTGACCTGAGAAGAACCATTGTAAAGACATAGGATCACATTCAAGGAGTAATAGCTACACTCCATGAATAAAGGCAAGGGTGAAAGATACTTATTCTTCAAAGCTAAAACAAAGCCTCCTAAGGTCAAAGTAATCTGTCAGTGATTTAACTGCTTTCCAGAACAAAACTCAATAATCTTCAGAGGAAGAAGATATAATACAGAGTTCCTACAACACACTATCCACAAGGTCCAATGTCAAATAAAAAATAGTTCGACATATAAAAGAAGCAGAAAAAGTGAACTGATAATAAAGATATAAAACATTCAATAAAGCACATTTAGAGTTATCAGTTAAAAACATCAAAAGAGTTATGATTAACATATTATAGAAATCAGAGGAAAATATATAAAAAGATTAAAAGATAAAGAATTTCAATAGAGATTTGAGCTCTATAAAACAATTAAATAGACATTAAGAACTGCAAAACACATCTAAAATTAGCCACTTATTTGATGTGTTTAATAGCAGATTGCAAGTAAGAGAAGATACAGTTAAAAGAAGGAAACAGAAAATGTACAAACTGAAGTGTAAAGAGGAAAAATAGAAAGAAAAAAAAAAAAAAACCAGAAAGAGAAAGAGAGCATAAGAGAAATATGGGTTACACTCAACAGGTGTAATATATTTAATAGATAAATTTTTAAAAAGGTAAAAATTATAACCATAAAAATAAGCATGTCAAAATATGCTATTTCACTCCTTGATTAATAAGAGAACCAGTAAGAGGTTAAAAATATTACTTTAAAAGAGATTATAAAATTAAATTGCATTTCTATGAGCAGAAATCATTTGAATCACTGTTTTCCACAAGTTGCATAGCTGTAAAATAGCTTGGTCAAAGATAATGAAAGTCACATACCTATATAAAAATTAGGTAGTATTGCTTTGAGAGAACCCCTAACAATCTTTCTTCCCTCATATAATTGGAGAGCAAATGGTTGAGGATTCATAATATTATTAATATCTTGTACAGTACTACAGAATTCCCAATTATAACCTATAGTTAATTTTTCTATAGCATGAAATGCTAAGTAATAATTAATATTCATCTACTAATAATGCAGAAATTGTTAATAGGTATAAATTACAGCTTCTACATAGCTATCTTCAAATTATATAAGAGGTCTTCAAAAAGGTCATAAAAATGCACATTATAAATAAAACTATGCATGGATCACAAATTTTTTTGCACCAAAATAAACTTATCTTAAATTATTATAACATGTCTAAATAGGGTCTAGTTTGAAGCACTAGGAGGATAGGACATCAGTTTGAAAAAAGCCCCTATCAGAGCAACATGAATTCTGCTAAAATTGAAGCAAGAACAAACATCTAATATGGTGAAGCGTGGGTGAAGGAATGGTGAAATCTTTAATACTTTAAGAAATGCTTAAGAGCACAATGCCCCAAAGAAATCAGCAGTTTACAAATGGATGACTCGTTTTAAGAAGGAACAAGATGATGTTGACTGTGAAGCCTGCCGCAGCAGACCATCCACATCAATTTGTGAGAAAAAAGTTAATCTTGTTCGTGCCCTAGTTGAAAAGGACAACAATTAACAGAAAAAAAGAATAGCCAACACCACAAACATCTGAACTGGTTCAGTTTACACAATTTTGACTGAGAAATTACAGTTGAGCAAATTTTCCACTTGGGTGCTAAAACTGTTGCATCCAGATCAGCTGCAGACAAAAGCAGAGCTTTCAATGGGAATTTTGAACAAGTGCAATCAAGATCCTGAAGCTCTTCTTTGAAGAATTGTAACAGGAGATGAAACATGACTTTATCAGTCCTATCTTGAAGACAAAGCACAATCAAAGTCATGGCCACCAAGAGGTGGAAGTGGTCCAGTCAAAGCCAAAGTAGATCGATCAAGAGCAAGAGTTTTGGGGATGCTAAAAGGCAACAATTTTGCTTGTTGACTTTCTGGAGGGCCAAAGAACAATAACATCTCATTATTATGTGAGTGTTTGGAAAAAGTTAGCCATAGCTTTAGCAGAAAAACACCTGGGAAACCTTCACCACAGGGTCCTTCTCCACCATGACAATGCTCCTGCTCATTCTTCTCACCAAACATGAGCAATCTGGGGAGAGTTTCAATAGAAAATCATTAGGCTTTCACCTTACAGTAGTGATTTGGCTCCATCTGACTTCTTTTTGTTTCCTAATCTTAAAAAAATCTTTGAAGAACACCCATTTTTTTTTTTCAGTTAATGATATAAAAGACTGCATTGACATGGTTAAATTTGCAGAAACTTTAGTTCTTTAAGGATGGGCTAAATGGCTGGTATCATTGTTTACAAAAGTGTCATGAACTCTATGAAGGTTTTGTTGAGAAATAAAGTTGACATTTTTAAGTTTTATCTTTTAATTCCATTTTCCACTAACTTTTTAAAGTCCCCTTCTGTTATGGCAATCAAATTACTTGTACTAGAAATTTCTTCAGTTTAATAAGTTAACAGCTGTTAAATTTAGAAGATTATGATATATTATTTAAATTTTTTACATTTACATAAAATGCTAAACTCTGGTATTATTTTCCCCCTGATTTTAAAGCTTCTTTTATTAATTTTCAGGATCAAAAAACAGAAACTCACTAAAGAAAAGAAAACAAAAGCAATATGTTTTGGATCACTGAGTAAATTAGAAAGATAAAAAAGATATAATATTAACAAAAAAGAAATAACCTTAAAAGTAAAGGGACATGAAAATCAACTACATTCTATATTGATAAATTAAGATAAATTTTAAAAAATTTAAAAAGTTAAAAGGGAGTATACATAGCAAGTTTAGCAAATTTATTTTACGCAAATTCTTCTAAATGAGAAAAAAATCACCAGATCTTCATTATTTGTTATACCTCAAAAAATTCTGTTTTGTCTGTAGCATAAGTATACTAGTGTTTTGTTCAATGTATAATATTCGTGATTCAATTTTTGGTAGATAATATCTGAAATTCAGAAGATCATGCAAGAAAATCCATGAACATAAAAATGGAAATGTTCTTACTTTAGTAGAAACTATGGCAATATTTTACTATGTGGCAGAATATCTACATATTATAAAAAACAAATAGTATTAGACATTGCTTGGGAGATAAAATTCAAACCAAAGAATTAAAATTATAGCATATACAATGAGTAGAATAACTTTCAATAATATAAAAAACACTAAGTGTTACATTTCATTAATCCTAAGATGCATGCATTCTTATATTTTCAACTTCTGAATTTTGGATGCAAATTAAAAACAAAGATTTTAAAAAAGCATTTGGCATACTTTTATAGGAACCTTGTTTCTTTTCTCTTAAGTTACAAAAAAGGACAGTACATCCTACAATCAATGCCTTCGAGTCAATGAAATATGGTATTTCTCTATTATTTTAAAGTAAATCCTCTGATGTAAGTCATATAGAAGAGGTAAGGATTATTTTGAGATTTTTTTGGGATTTCCATAATGCAAATATTTCTACAAGGAAATACTTTAGGAGGAGTATAGCATATATATTTTTAGTATGCTACAAACAAGTATGCAATCCAGGCAAATTAATACACTATTATAATGCCACAAAAATGAGTGGAAAATATGACGGATTGTAACAAAAAATCCTTGCAAAAACTTCTAGGGCTATCTATACGCTTTATTCTGTGCATTCTTTAACTTTGTTAGCAAATGATATAGCAGAATTTTTTTACAACACTAATTTAAAAGTGATTATCCAGGAATTATGAAACTATTTTATAACCTCAAAGAAAAATATGGAGTGTATTGAAAACATTTATTAAACATAGATTTGAAGCCATTATTAAATAAACAATAAAAATTTATTGTTCCACTAAAAAGTAGCAGAAGTAGTATGAAAAGATCCTTTAGAAATTACTGATTTCATTGATGAAAACCGGTTTGATGACACTAGCCATTGGTTTATAAAAAATGTCACTTGATAAGGGAAAAAAGTCAATCTTATGATCAGTCCATCTCCATTTCAAAATAAAAAAGTTTTTTTTTTCTGTGTTGGGTACTGCAATATAATTTTTTAAAGATAATTTTATTATGAAAGTTTGTCATCTCTTCAGCATTATAGGTTGGCACTTCTCAAAGTTTAATGCTCACAGGTACTACTGATGGATCTTTTAAAAATGTGTATTCTAATACAGCATATCTGAGGTGGAACCTGTAATTCTGCATTTCTAACAGACTCATAGATGATGGTGATGCTGCTAGTTCACAAACTACACTTTGAGCAGCAAGATTCTAGATGACATGAAATTGAAAGTATTATCATACTGAAAGAAAAAAATTGTAACTGTATAAACATTTATAAATGAACACTACTGATGAATGTACACGACCTCACTTTTTTTCCTAGAATCTTTATTATTCTCCTAAGGTATTGCAAGACATTTGCAACAGTAATTTGCTAGACGTATTTCTTAATACACTTTAGCTCTCAGTATATATTTAACTTTCCCAAAATCAGTTACGAGAAGATGGTGAAAATATAGATTCTCACAATTAAAATTTATTTAGAATACTTAAAGTCTGTAATGTAAAAACTATCAAAACTAGCAACCATTTTTTATAGAAAACAAGATATTAGAACATACCAACATTGGCTACTACAAAGAAGTAAGTTTCTATGAAAGCCAATCATGTATTTTGTAGTAAAATTAACGTATTTTAGTAACTTATTCCTAATTATTGTGATTAAAATTTTCTTTTATTATTTTATTTTAAATAACTTGACTTACATAATTTATACAGAATATTATAAAATTATTATTACTAAGAGATCATTAACATTAACTAAATATTTTTACTTGAGGAAGATGCAACTTTGTCTAGTTCACAAAAATATGGCATATGGAGATGTCTCTTTTAAAATATAACCTCACTCTGCCAATTTTCTGTTTGGTACCCTCATCCTCACTGCACAACTTTTTGGAGTATAAAAATCACTTTTAAGATGAAAACATTTCACATCTTTCACAATGCTTTTAACCTTTTAAAATATCTATTGGTTGGAAAGATGTGTAATAATTTAAAGGAAAATATATGTGCAGTAACTCTTAAACTGAATTTGTATTACACTAAACACAACTGTACCTATGTACCTGTGAAAGATGATAATGTAAGTCTTTATATAATATATGGGGTACTACAAAAGTTCATGGAAAGATTCATATGATCTTTTAATTCTATTTTTGCACAAACTTTTTGAAGTACCTGCGTATACATGTAATATGTGTAATGTGTAACATACACCATGATGCATTTTGTAGTCAGCCACAGGTAAAGCTTAGTGGGTGTGTGTGACCATGGACCATTTGCCATCATTCCTGCACCCATAATTTTTTTTAAGAAGTGAAACTTGGCCTCACATGACTCTATTTTGCAGTTTGTTTCTTACAGTCCTAGAAGTATATGATTTTATATTGAGTTTCAGCGATAGTGGTCAGCTTGCCTTTAAACTGTATTATCTTCCAGTCTGTGCATTCTAACAGATCTGCCTGGACTCCAGCTGCTGTGATTTGCTCTGTTGGAGAATAGGCGGCTGTAAGAGTCAGTGTAGTACTTCTGGAATGCAGGATACACTTTGGATCTCAGCGCAGCATGCATACAGTTAGCCAGGGATCAGAGTTTTGGCTGTAGTGGATAGATCTAGGCCCTCTGAGAACAATTCTAATTTCAGGTATCTTAGATGTTGGAGGATATTGCCAAGATATTTTTTATTCCTTAAAAACACTTCAATCTCTTATTTTGTTCCTCACTTTTTCAAGCTCATAAATCCCAAAGGAACTTAAAAATGAAATATATGTTCAAGGCAAAATATTTTCTCTCCATCACAGGAGAAACATCTGCTTATTACAGATCTGTTTCATTCAATCAGAATTTTTCCATAAAAAATCTCCATATATCTATATGGAAATTTTATGTTTTGAGAAGGTACAAGTAATTGTGCTGTAGTTTCAATCTGGCCTTTGTTGCTTTGAGGTAAGGAAAACAGAGTGATTTCTTCGGTCATTTACTAGCTGAGAAATAAACCCCCATGAATATAAATCTTTGTCCAATAGTCAACTTCTTGTACATTGGGAATGGAATTTCCTGAGGAACAACTTTCTGGAAAATGTCCTATTCTTTTAAGGTTTGCGTTATCTCTGAATCTCCAGTTTTTGGAAGTCTAAGGTATGTCTCATTCTTTTTAGCTCATTAATTTAACAAATTTTGTTGGTCTCTGTGCCATTGTGCTAGGTGGTGGGGATTCCCTGAAGAATAGGCAGAGAAACAGGCCACTGCCACAAATGTGCTCAGTGTCCTTAACACTATATTCTTAGCTTCCGTGGCAAAATACACTTCTCCTTTAAAAATCTCAGTGTCCCTCTCTTTCATGTATTGGGTCAGACTTTTCACACAGAGCAGCAGTCAGTCCCAGTCATAGCTCAGCACAGATCTTTCTGAAGGGCTTTCTATTGTGACTTGCTGGATTGTATCTATATATTTGGTGGCAGAATAATTTCATAGAACAGATCCAAGGACAATATTTTTCTAAACAGATGAGCCAATGATGCCCCTTAGCACAGACACAGTGTTGTAAACAACAAAAGACCAGAAGTACCAGTTGCGCTATTTAGGTTGAAGTGTAGACAGGCATTTCTACAGGACAGCTTAGAGGAAAGATCTTGGACATTAGGATTCCTCCTAATTTTGTCATTTACTAGTGTATGACATTGGACAAAGTCCTCTTCGGGCCTCAGTTTCTTCATATGCTAAATGGGAATAATATTTCATGGCTTAAGTGGTTATTTTGAGTATTGAGAAATTGCACAGTCCTGCAATAGTGCTAGTAACTACTATATATTGTACATAAACTTGTATATTTTACATTATAATATGACTTATGGAATCAATATGGATTAACTCAGCAAAACTCTACTGACCAGGGGTGTGCTCCTGTTTCTCTATTAAATAGCAATCTGTGCAGTAATTGCTTTAACGTGTATGTGTGTGTGTGTACGTGTGTATAAAACACATTTGCATACAGCTTTCTAAACAAAAACTGGTAGGGGAAATAAATAAATCCAGGATGTTCTGAAGTACAGCTTCAGAAAACAGCATTTCAGAGGCTTGAAAGAAACTTCCAGTGTATGTAACTTGTTGCCCAGAAGGGGCAAGTAGGATAATTTAGCAAAAGAGAAGGCTTTATCATTGTGCTTGACTTTCATTCAATTATTTGTTTTCCTTTTATATAAAGTCAGTATAATTTTATGCCTTGTAGTCTCTGACCTACTTCTCCACTAACAAGGTATAGTGCTAGATCTATGCTGTGCCATGCAAATAAATACAGTAACACGCAAGTATTTAGCATAAGCTGATTGCCTAATACTTATGAAATCATTGCACTTATAGTTACCAAAATGTAGCTTTCTTTTTTCTTAAGCATGAAAATTCTTTTTAACCCATTTCAGACCTGAGAGACACCTAGGTTTTTATATCTATTACTGGCTTTTGTCCAAATGTCATGTGAAGAATTTATTAATATTACTATAATAGACATTACTATAATACTTCAGAGTACCATGGAATGTACATTCTAGGCAGATTTTTAAGCTCTGTGGGGGAAAAGGCAAAGCAGAGATGATAGTGTGATGGAATTCTAGTCTCTGCAGGAGAGAGGAAGAGAAATTTCTTTCTGCCACTCTTTCATGCTGAGACCCTCCACTGCAGGGCCAGGGGCATCCTAGCACAATATTAAATCGTTCTTTTCTAATACAGGCTACTCACATCTCTCCAGTGACCCAGAAGGAATTTAATAAGAATTTTAAAAATGTATTGGGTGATGATAAAAAGTAAAGACTAATATATTTTATAAATGCATTTTTGGGGGTAAGCCAGTACTATTTTGGTAAAATAATAAAAAATATTTTACACTTCATTGTTAATATTTTCATTTGAAATACAAATCTTATCTGTTTTTGTTACAGATAATTTGGAATATTAGTTATTATCCCCTATTTTTCAAGTTCATAAAGTAATGAGAAAACTGACATAACCAGTTAATCAAAGACATTGAAAATAGTTTTGAAGGTTTTCAATGAGAATTTGCTCCAATACTTACCTATTTAAGAACATTTCATTTAAAACTCAATCACCAAGTTCAAACGTCTATTCTCTTTGACCTGTTTCCAGCATTTGTTGGAGTTTTCCTCCTCTTTCATTTGAAACCTCACTCTTCCTTTGGCTTCTGTAACGTATTTCTCTCTAGATGAGCTGATTATTAAGCTATTGTCTTTCAACTCCAAGAAGCCCCTTTCTACTCTGTTCTACGAGGCTGGGCATTGAACTCTGCAGATGACTTTTCCCAGATTCCCTCATCAGCTGGCTTTCTGTTAGGTTCTGTCAGTAGACGGCACTAGAGAGAGACTGCAAAGTGAGAGGAGAGAGAAAAGACTTCTTCCCTGTTTTTCTGGTTCCTAGCAGCATCATTTCAGCAACTGCTGACAGTTGGCCCCAGCATCCAGCCTCCATCCAGCTTCTTTTGCCACTTCCAGCATCAGCTTCTGTTGATAACCAGAATGTGATTCCTCTAAGGCCAGAGTGTGAGATGCACTGTGTTCCCTTGCACAGTGGGGCAGACCTTCCTGGGCATCTGCTGAGCTATATCCTCTCTAAAGAATTCCTAGCACCTG
The DNA here is from genome assembly GCF_027409185.1 of Cynocephalus volans. Classification (NCBI taxonomy): domain Eukaryota; kingdom Metazoa; phylum Chordata; class Mammalia; order Dermoptera; family Cynocephalidae; genus Cynocephalus; species Cynocephalus volans. The sequence continues at coordinate 93,468,357 of NC_084468.1, read as the reverse complement.
CCAGACTAGCTCCACCCGCCTCTTCCCCCCAGTTTGGAGATCTAAGAATCAGCCTCATCTTCCTTCCTTTTTTCCTTCCTTCCTTCCACATATGCTGTAGCAATTCTTGCTCCTGAAAGACAAGATTCTGATAGTGTCAGATTTCGTGATTTAATCTGATGATATCGAACTTCATGCTTAAATTTGACCTATCAGATAAATGTCAGGTTTTGCAGCATGTAGAGATCCTGAGGGTTTCAAAGGAAAAAGGTCTACAGTGTGAGGATATATTGTGAAAAGAATACCAACAAAACAATACAGAACTGCTTTGCTTATACTTTCTTGAATGGCTTTCTGTAATCCACCCCTCAGCAGTGTACAGACAAATTGAGGAGTGGTTAGATATGGAAGGCCTTCAAAGAACAGAAGAGAAATCTTGAACCCTGAAGATTAGAAAAGAATCTGGAAACCATGTCTTAGTATTTTGCTTTCAGAGAGCTGTATAATTGCATAATTTTAATACAATCTTAAAAACTAGTTATATTATGTTTAAGGACAGTTAGTTATGAGCACAAGCAGTGAGTCCCCATGGATAGCAACTCTACACCTTCCACAGTATCTATTTTTACAATAATATTTTGAAAGTTAAGATGATCTAATTATGTCTAATAACTAGAAAATGAAATTATTAATTTATATAAACATACGTCTAACAATTAGATAATGAGCCTCATTATAGCAGGGCCCTCAGTAAACATGGAAATAAACAAAAAAATCTGTACTGCTTTTCTTCTGATTTGGTCTTTCATGGATAAGGGGAGTAACTAATAAATATTTTTCACATTAACATCCTTCCTGGACTTGAAGTCAGCCAATAAGTCTCCTTTTCATAGAGTGAGCATCTTCCCTGTTTGCCCAAGACAGTCTCAGTGTGGGCCTGTCATCTTAGCAAAATTTGTATACAGTACAGCCACTCCTTTCTTTCTCTCTGAAAAGTTTCCCAGATCTGAAAGTCTGAGAATTATATGGCCAACTTATCTATTAATATTCTCTCATTAAGGCCAAATAATCTAATACATAAGCCCATTTTTTTGAGGACCATCTTCTTCACTAATAATAAAGCAGGTGGTAATTTTTAATCCATAACAGTGTGGAGAAATTTCAGAGCTAAAAGTACCTGCTTTCAAAGAAGAAAGCATCAGATTCGATATGGATCTTGATATGGATTCTTTACGTAAGAAGTAATTGCAGGATCGGAAGTGTTTTTAAGAGTGACAATATGTGGAGGGAGAGAGAGTGTGCTGCGGAAAAATTTATGATAAACAAATGAATTCTGGTTTAAGAAATCAAATACTATCTATTTCAATTCCCATAAGAGGTTCAGTTAGAAATAGAATCCTTCTTTGCTTCCTGCCCTACGCTGTCAATGTCGTTATGGACCACGCACTGTTTAAACAGCTGCGGAGTCTCACCTCAGGGGTGACTAAATTGCACTGGTGATGTTGATGGCTGTATGGAGCTAAAACTAAGAGGAAACTTGATCATTTGCTGAGTGACTTAAGAACTGGGGTTAAGTTATGCTGTCTATTTCAGGATAATGAGTTAAGAAAGTCTAGAGAATGTGAAGTCTTAGTACCGGTTTTGCTCAGTAAACTTAATATAGAAGTTTCTCTTTTCAGTACAAACCAGAATAAAAACCAGCATAGACACAAATGTATAAATAGTAAATTTTAAAAAAATGAATATGAACACTCAAATTCACATTTGGTTCTCTGGTACAAAAAAATGGGAAGATGTAACTTGCTTGTTTTCTTTTCTGCCGTTTCCCATTATCCTTTTCTAACCCTGCCTCTATTCCTGTTCTTCCTCACATTCAATGCACTCGTGAATAAGCAGACCCCTGCTCCTCATATTCGTGTGTTTCTCTAGTCCAGTGGTTCTCAAACTTTACCGTGCATCACAAACACCTGAAGGGCCTGTTGAAGCACAAATTGCAAAGCCTAACTCCCAGAACTTTTGATTTCAAAGGTCTTGGATAGAGCCCCAGAATTTGCATTTGTAACTTTCCCAGGTAATGCTGATGCTGCTGGTCTGAGAGATATGCTTTGAAAACCAACGCTCTAGCAATTCAGTGACTCACTGAAAGTCATTGGCAAAAGAAAGCTATTGAGAGGAAAACAACCAAATATCGGCACTGCTTCTTGAATAGATGTCCACCCAATCTCCACACTGACGTGGGCCAGGGGAGCAGGAAGGTCCAAGAGTTGACCAAAGAAACAGTTTGTAAATCTTTTGTTAGCCTATGAACAAATGAATCATTAAGTCTCTGAAGTTCTTCACTACACCATGTAACCAAAATGATTTAGACTGGAACATTTTCGAAACATAAGTTACCAGCCATCCACTATGGCTATAGAAAAAAAAAAAATCTCAGCAAATGCACTCATAGAACATATGGTTTTAAGAAATGAATTTCCTTGGTGAATCTGCCAGGATGAATTAGTTACAAATGTAGAATTAAGTAACCAAATAAATTATCTTGTTTTATGGTGTTGATATAAACAATTAGATTTTGAAAGATAACTGACCCAAATAATAAGTTTGGTTTTAAAGTAAATTATTTTAAGCAATTCTTTCTGATAATAGTTAGAAAGCAGAACCAATTTCCACTTGAAAGCTCTGAAAGTTTGTGACATATAGTCATGTCATAAGTATACAGAAGAAACATTCTGTTTTCAATATTGGACATATTCATGTTAATCACACAAATCAATAAAATATGTAAATAGACAGTAAATACAATTAGAACAAAAAAGACTTTTGCGTCCTTTAAAAATGTTATATGATTAGTAGGCCATTTCTCCCAGCCCTTACTCTCCTAGCAGAACTGTGGCTTTCCCAGCAGATCTGTAAAGCACTAGCACCAGTATAAGCCATCACTTAGCCAATACAGACCATTGCTTTTTGCCCAGAGTAAAAGTTTACAAAAATGTGTTATTCTGGATAAACTTTGTCATGAATATGCCTAGGCAAGGGTAAGATTCAACCAAGTTTTTAACATTAGTCCTTAGTAGAAAAATCTTGCCCCAAATTTATTATTTCTTATATAACATATCCATCAAGAAATATATATTTGTAGTTTGTCAAGGAGAAAATTGGCATAGAGTTTGAGACAGAGTGTATATTATATGATATCTCATTTCAGAAATACTGTGACTTGCAACTTTTTTGCTGCAGATCTATTTCTATTTTTCTAGTCTAAGGAAGTCATTGTTTTGTTAATGGGGGAAAGAATTCTTGGTTGTAAAGGAGTTAAAGAGGTTTGAGTGACTGTGCCTAAGAACTGGAATGCTTCTCCTTTCTTATTTTTCATTTCACTGTACTGATTTAATGATAACCAAATGTCATTGAAGCTTGGGATACATGTCAATTTCACCAAAATGATTTTTCATAGAGGGAATTTTAGCCCCTTTTAGGGATCTGACACAAGAAAAGCAATCAAATGAGCTGTGATAAACACTGAGGTAGGTGAACTTATTTTTCAAAACAAGCACAAAGATGGAAGAGCTTAAAAACAATTTGTTTTGTTCAATAGAACAATTATAAAAGGTATAAAATGCACTATGCTTTTTGATTCCAAATGCACCCTCTCTGTTCCTTACATTTTATATATACCACTACTTTAGTGCAATAACCTATACGAAATACATTTTTTCTTTTGAACAATTACGTGTCCCCTTTTCCCCATGAAAAGGCATGACTAGTTAATTTATCTTAAGGGTAAGTGATGTGTGCTTAGTGAGAACAAACTTTTTCCTGCATATACAAATCTGTCTCAGATGAGCCTTGCTGTGGTTCAAATGTCCTCCCAAGCTCATGTTGGAATCTAAGCTCCAATGTGGTGGTGGAAAGTGGGACCTTTAATAGGTGATTGGATCATGAGGACTGTGCCCTCATGAATGGATTGATCCATTCATGGAGTATTGGGTAGATGGTTTAATGGGTTGTCATGGGTGTAGTTCTGATTGCTTTATATGGAAAGCAAGTGAGAAGGTTAGCTCTCTTGCTCTTTCCATCCTCATCATGTGATTGCTGTGTTGCCAGAGGACTCTGTTACAGAGAGCTCTCACCTAAAAGAAGGCCTTCCCAGATGCTCCCCTGAACCATGAGTTTCCCAGCCTCAGAAACCAGAAGGAATTCAATTTTATTCCTTTATAAATCACCCAGTTTCAGTATTCTGTTATAAGCAACACAAACCGGACTAATATAAGACTAAAGACATCTGTGTATATGAGTAGGATGCATTTAAAAAAATAAACAACAACAAAAAAAACCAACCAACCTTGCATCAGTGTTTTCTCCAATGTTAATGCAAAAATAAATAAAAATAAAAGGCATAGTCTATCCTTCTGTGTTTACTAGATCTAGATATAAACAAAAGAATATCCTTAGGTAAATATGATGCAATGTGAGCTTTGTAGTCTGACATTTATTGAAACATTTGGAAGCCAGCAAATTTTGGAAAAATGTCATTCTCACAGCCAATATATGGGTTTCATGTCAAATGGACTCTTTACTCTGCTGGAGCATGCCTGGGTTTCAATTCAAGGAAGGAAAAATACAATGGTATGTGGGATTATGCAGGAAATTTACATCTCATAGACATGATAGGAAAAGAAATGCATCTCAAGAGACAACCCCAGAGAAAGAGGTGAATTCTGAGTCTTTCCAAGAGCATCACAAACATTTTTTCTACCTATAGAAAATTCACTGAGTGATAGGGACAAGGGAGTGAAGGGACTTGAATGAGGGATTCTTAGTTTGCTTAGTAAATCTGCTAACTTTGCAGGTCTACTGAGACCTCCAGACCCTGTGTAAGTCATAGCTTCTATATTGATAATTGGGTGCCAGCATTATTTGCAGCTGAGAACCTCAATATAAGTGCTAAAGCTGAGTACAAACAGAGATTGATTTGGAAAGAATAAAGTAAATCACAGAAGAATATAAAATATTTCTTAACAGGCAATATGGAGTAATAATAAGAACAGGGGCCTCTGCTTAAATGGATTACAACATAACTACATTAGATGTTGAACTGCATTATTGATATCTACTTGCTTTCCCTTCACCTTCTGATTATAAGCAAATCCAAGTTGAGACCTTTTATATCCTGTGAATACTCACACTTTCTAGTACAGAGACATATACACACTACTGACTCCTAAAATCTTAGTGTTGAGAAAATAGTGGATATTATAAGTATCTGTATATAATTTCTTTCAGGTTATATTCATTTATATTCCAGGCAATATTCTTGGTGTGTAGATTACAGCTATAAATAAGCCATTGTTCCTGACATCCAGTAAAAGAAACAAACATGTATTCAACTAGTTATAATATAATAAGTACTATGGATGATATAAATAAATTGCTATAGGAGCACAGAGGAAGAAATAATTCATTTTCTTAGAATAGTCAAGAATTGATTTTCAAAGGATAAAATGTGTGTTTCATCTTATTATGAATTAGAATTTTCTTTTGTCAAATGAACAAGTATAAAGCATTTCTAGTATTAAAACTGAATAAGAACAGATATGAAAACATTGAAGTCTATCACCTTGTGCAAGCAATATTAAGCATCTTGGTATGGTTAGAGTATAGGAAATGAGATAGGCTGAGATATTTGTTGAATAAATGAATGAATGAATAAATGATTGAGGTAGGAGTGTCAGTCAAAGGATCCTTCAATTAATCCAGTGCAGACTATGTGGATCCACTAAAACTTTTAATTAAGATAATGAAAGAACCAGATTGTGTTTTGGAAACCCCGGGAGGCAATCTGGAGGCTGGATTGGAGAAAGAATCTATAAGGGAACTGAAAATTTAGTGAAACAATTTGTTTTTGCCAAAGTCATCAAAGTAAATAAGAAAATAAATAGTTTTGGCCTAAATTAAACACATAGTTGTGGTTGGATGCATTCTGTTAGATTTATGTACCTTTTCACTGAAGAAAAGCTGGGTTAGGGACACTTCTCTTTTCATCTTTTTGGATTTTATGCCTGTGCAATAAGGAGAAAGGTATTTTCCCCCTTATCTGTCTCCTGTCTATGCAATGGCTCATGACATACTATTTATCAGAGTCTTTGAAGTCTTTGAGGGGGAATGCCATAAAGTTCATAGAGTGTTATTGTCCCTTTTGATCAGAGACTGGCCATATTTGTCTTATTTATGCTACTTTTAAATGAAGACCTACAAGATACCAGCTGTTGATCAATATCTTATATAGAAGTTTTTCTTAATGAATTAGAAGACCATTTCTAGGGACTCAGTCTGGCAGAAAATGTTGCCCGTTGACAAAATTTCTTAGATATGAATAAGGACATCACTTCTTATAAAGATAAATCTATTGGCAAATTTACCATGAACATATAGATTATTCTCCTAAAATGGAAAAGGCCATCTTTCTGGAAAAAGTGTTTTGGCTTTAGCAAATACTTTTATTCCTTTCTAGAAGGCTTATTAACCAAATTTTCTTAAACCTCTCTATTGTTCATAGGTTTCAAATAAGGTACTATCGAGGACATTTCATTATTTGAAGCTGCTGCTAGAGAAGATGTGTTTCTGGGCCCATACTAAATGTTCTGGCTTTTAAATGAAGCAGTTCGCAGGCAGTTTGGTCTCTTAAAGTAAGTGAGGCATCTTTGATTTCCTTGAAAGAAAAACTGCAAAAAATCAAAAGGGTTTGGTTTTGCTTCTAATGTGACAACACTTTGGCTAGAGTTTCCTCCTTTCTGTTTTCTGAGTCTAATAAAAATATTTTTCCTTCAGTACCCAAAGTTTGAAGAAACTGTAATAATGAAATGTTTTAGTCAGCCACTTATGCTCTATAGCAGCCTCAAAATTGTTTGTTTTTGCTCTGTTGCAAGTCACTTGAAAACTCTACAAATGAAGGTATAAAGTTTTAGCTTATTATTTAGGTATGTGTCATTCAGAATTGCAGCTGTTTCCTTCAACATTATAAACTAGCACATGCTATTATAAATTGAGATTCTGAGCTTTGAACAATTTGTCTTCATGTTGTAGTTAAATACATCTCAACAAATTTTTAACTCTTAGGAGCTAAGTTTGAAAAGAAATCTTTATACATTTTTTCACATGTCTCTACTGAGGTGTGTATGTACATGTATGTGGTACCTATGATGGCTTTCAAAGTATGTCAGCAATCTTGAGATATACTTTTCCACAGTGTAAGTTTGAATTAACCTGAAGTGAGGAGTCACTGTATTGCATTATTAATCTGCTTTAGCTACTATTCATTCATTTCCTTATTTAATAAACATTTTGAGCCCCCACTTCCTGTGATACACTATACTGCCCTGAAGCAATAAGTTAGGAGGACAGTAGATAATACCTCTGAAATACTAGACCATCTTTAAAAAATATATTTATTTATATTAAATTGACAAAAATTGTACATATTTGTCATGTACAACATGATATTTTAAAATATATACACAGGGGTCCTTTAAAAAGTTCGTGAAAAAATGAAGTTAAAAGATAATATAAATCTTTCCATGAACTTTTTGAAGGCTCTGCCTACATTGTGTAATGGCTAAATTGAGCTAATTGACATACTCATTAAACCATTCTTGAGTCTACACAGTTAACAGTAAACCAAAATGTATCAAAACTCAAGTTTTTCTGAATCTGTCAAATTGTAAACCAATGGAAAACGGGTAACTATGTAGGCATTTGTTTTGGGGTTTTGATTCAACATCAGATATTCAATGCAATTTTCATGAAAAGTTGACTATAATACGATGAGCTTATCTATAAAAAAACAATTACTTAGGCACAATGACCTAATGTTCTGATTGTATGAATTGATATTTATTTGTTATAACCAAGCCTTTCTTGCATTTTCAACATTTTGTCATAAAAGTTTTCAAACGTAAACAAAGGTAGACAAAAATAGTACAATGAACCTCCTGTACCCCAAATTCATTCAGCATCTTTTGAAACAACAGTTTCTCCTGAGGCGCACGTGTGGGGTGGGTAGAGCGGGTCGTGAATGTGGAGCTCGGTCTGGGTGCGCAGCAACATATTCCATTTGGGATTCTTGAGATGGCATCGAAGATTCAGTAGCTTAAGTCCTGTTGGTTCAAAGCATTTGAAAGAAGTATTTTGAGTTTAGGTTGCGAATCCAACTGCCCAGCAGGGATTAATGCTCCACTGGATAATGATACTCAACACGTACATCACCACCGACACCTGAATAGTCCACGCAACACAGGAAGAGGATACGCTTATCCAGGATTAGTGTGATCAAAGGCAGTCTGTTCTGCTTGTTTTATTCATCGAGTTGTTCGTGAATGCACAAGGAAGGTAAAAAATAGCTCTCATAAACAGCAAATGTACATTGACCCACCACCCCACCTCCCTCCATATTAGCCCTGCCTGTCCTAACTGTTCATATTATTTGTGTATGAAGAGAATAGCACATTTCTACACGGAGCTTTATTTTCAGGACAAAGTAGGACTTGGAGCTTCTCTCCTTCCCTAATCTCACCTGAGCTCTTTGTCAGCGAACACATGCGTGTGAATGACAGTTGGGCATAGATGAGGGAAATCACAAACCAATATTCTTCTATATGAATCTACCCCACTAATCTTTTAGTGTAATGTCTGGACAAAGTTTTGAAAACATTTGAAGCCTGCATTCAGAAATATAGAGACTTCACATAAAAATCTGGATTTTCAACCTGTCTTGAAAAATTACGAAGTCCGATATCACTGCATTCGCAATGACCAGGTGGCATCTATCCCTTTGGACAGGCACATTCTCTCTAGTATACTGCAGTTTCCATGTGGCCAGGGTCATTCATTCATGTTCCCGGCTTTAAAAAACTTGAGTTTAATTTTTAGCTCCCACCAATAAGTGAGAACATGTGGTATTTCTCTTTCTGTGCTTGACTTGTTTCACTTAATATAATTCTCTCAAGGTCCATCCATGTTGCTGCAAATGGCAGCCACAATGTATATTGACAAAATAAAATTAAAAAAAAAATAAATAAAAATAAAAAAACTTGAGTTTGCTAACCCTAGTCTATAACCGTTAACAAGTGTTGTTCCCCACATGTAAACCGACTGAACCAAATGAGCAGGCTCTTCAGGACAGAAGGCCTGTTCATGACAATGCAATTGTACGTGAAAATTTATGTCTTTGAATAAGGTAGGAAGGCTAAGATGTGAATTTCTAGTGTGTTAGAATGTAAAGGGGAAATTTCCAAGTAGATGACCCAAAACCAGTTAGATAGCTTTAAAACCCTTGAGAATTATAAAAAAAGATGAGAGGAGACATTTTTTTTTTCAGAGTGCTGTTGCTGGTCTTAGGTTCCCATCAACTCCAAAGAGTAACAGGTTGGGATGCTGCCTCCTTTATCTCAAATCCAGTGGGAGGTTCTTCGACAGGATCATTCAAAAACTTTAAGTATGTTCCCTGTAGCTAATAAGCATCATTAGAAGATGGGCCGGCCCCAGTGGCACACTCGGGAGAGTGCAGCGCTTGGGAGCGCAGGGCGTTCCCGCCGCGGGTTCGGATCCTATATAGGAATGGCTGGTGCGCTCACTGGCTGAGCGCGGTGTGGGCGACACCACACCAAGGGTTGCGATCTCCTTACCAGTCACAAAAAGACAAAAAAAAAAAAAAAAAAAAAAAAGAAGATGCCTAACTGAAAGAGAGATACAGTGACAGAGAGACAGACAGAGACAGAGGCACTGTTTTCAGTGAACTAAATGTGAGCTATCCCTGCAAGAGAGGATTTGTTTTGAATCTTCTTGAGAGGGGAAGGTGAGGGACTCTAACAGCAAGAGTTTGTGAGGAGCGGACAACCTCACGGGAGCCACGGGTGAGGGTCCAAGTGAAAGTGGGTGGAGGGAAAGAAGAAACAAAGAAAAAACTAACCACACATTCCATAGCAGACTCCACAGGTTCCAGCCAGCTAGGAAGGAAAAAGTATTTAATGCTACACCAACTTCAGAGTTATGTTACACAGGATATGGCATTACTTACCAAATAGAAGCCATGTTTGCAACTGAGAGTGACCTTAAGACTGTTATTACCTGAACATGGTCACTAAAAGGCATGTGATTTTTCAAGTTCTCATCAGGGTCAGGAGAATATTACCACCACTGAATACCACCACTTTATTTTTATTTTTTTAATCAAAGAGATTAGTGTTTGTTTGTTTATTTTACCTTTTCCCAGCATTATTGAAGTATAATTGACAAATAAAATTGTATAAATTTAAGGTGTACAATCTGAAGATTTGATATATGCATATATTGTGAGATGCTTATGACAGTCATGTTAGTTAACACTTCATCACCTCACATAGTTACCATTTTTTTGTGTATGGTGAGAAAATTTAAGATCTACTTCCTTAGCGAATTTTAAGTATACAATACAGCATTGTTAACCACAGTCATCATGCTGTACATTAGATCTCCATAACTTATTCATCTTATAACTGAAAGTTTATACCCTTTGATCAATATCTTCTCATTTCTCCCACCTCAGCACCTGGCAACCACCGTTTTACTCTGTGTTTCTATGAGTTTGACTTTTTAAGATTCTGAATATAGTACTTGTCTTTCTCTTATTTTACTTAGCATAATGCCCTCAAATTTTATCCATGTTGTCCCAAGTGGATTTTCTTATTTTCATGGCTGCACAATATTCCATTATATGTTTATATATTCTATTATATATATATAAACCTACACACACACACAGCAAACAAACACATTTTCTTCATTCATTCATGCATGGATGAATACCTCCATTGTCTCCATTTCTTGGCTATTGTTAATAATGCTGCAATCAACATAGGTGTTATCTCTTCAAAACAACTGATTTTGTTTCCTTAGGACACATACCCAGAAGTGAGATTGCTGGATCTTATGGCAGTTCTATTTTTAATTATTTGAGGAACCTCTATACTATTTTTCATGATGGAAAACATTCCCACCAATAGCACACAGGGATTCCCTTTTCTCCACATCCTTGCCAGTAGTTACTATCTCTTGCCTTTTTGACAATAGCCATCCTAACAGGTGTGAGGTGATATCTTTTTGTAGTTTTGGTTTGCATTTCCCTGATGATTAGTGATGTTGAGCACCTTTTCATGTATCTGTTGGCTGTTTACATGTATTCTTTTGAAAAATATCTATTCATGTCCTTGTCCTTTGTCCATTAAAAAAAAAAGGATTATTTGTTATTTTGCTATTGAGTGGTATAAGTTCCTTATATATTTTGGATATTAACTCCTATCAGATGTATGGTCTGCAGGTATTTCTCTCCCATTCTGTAGGTCACCTTTCATTTTATTGATTGTTTCCTTTCCTGTGCAGAAACATTTTAGTTTGGTGTAGTCCTACTTGTTTATTTTTACTTTTCTTGCCTTTGCTTTTGGTGTCACATTTAAAAAACTATTGCCAAGATCAATGTCAAGGAACTATTCTCCTATACTTTCTTCTAGAAGTTTTACAAACTTAGGTCTTACATTTAAATCTTTAATGCATTTTGAGTTAATTTTTGTCAATGGTATAAGATTAGGGTCCAATTTCATTCCTTTGCACATGGATATCCAGTTTCCCAGCACCATTTTTGAAGAAATTATCCTTTTCCTATTGAGTGTTTTTGGTGCCTTTATCAAATATTGCCCTTGTCAATAGTTGATCATATATGGATGGGTTGATTTTGGGGTTCTCTGTTCTGTTGCGTTGGTCTATGTGTCTGTTTTTATGTTGGTACCATAATGTTTTGATTGCTGTGGCTTTGTTATATAGATTGAAATGAGAAAGTGCGAGGCCTCCAGCTTTGTTCTTCTTAAGATTGTTTTAGCTATTGCTGATCTTTTGTGGTTCCATACAAATTTTACAGGATAGTTTTTCTATTTCTGTGAAAAACACCATTGGGATTTTTATAGGGATTTAATTGAATCTATAGATTGCTTTGAGTAGTATGGATATTTTAAACAAAATTAATTTTTCTGATCTGTGAACACAGAATATCGTTCCACTTATTTGTGTTTCTGTCAATTTTTACATCAACGTCTTATAGTTTTCAGTGTAAAGATCCTTCACCTCCTTGCTTAAATTTATTTGTAAGTATTTTTTTGTTTTTGATGCTATTGTGGATGGAATTGTTTTCTATATTTCTTTTTCAGATAGTTCCTTGTTAGTATATAGAAAAGGAACTGAATTTGTCTGTTGATTGTTTATCCTGCAACTTTGCTGAATTTGTTAGTTCTAATAATTTTTTTTGGAACCACCACTGAATATATTTTAAAGAGACAACAGCACACAAAAACAAAATTGTGTTTTGATGATGTCAGGAGTTGTACTTGTTCATTGTATTGGATACAAACAATACTAGCAGCAGAGCAACGTGAGCAACAAGGCTCTGTGAAGAGGTTGGCATATTGTCTTCAAGCTCCTAGATCTTCTGATTTTTGTGTACAGCTCTATGAACTTGCTAATAGTTTGATTATCCACTCAGAAGTCAGCAGTGTATTATGTAGCACATTTCCTCCATTATTTTCCAAGGCTGTTGAAACTATGGTTGACATGAATTTTCTTTATTTTTTTAGAACAATTTTTCACTTCCCTATAATCTTTCTTTAAATATTAAATTCTATTACTTGTGGTTATTTTCATCAAAATTAACTGTTGTTTTTAGATTCTGAATAATCTTCCCTCGTTGCACAAAGGCATTTCTTAGTAGGGTGTAAAGTGGAACGTCTTCACTTACAGTCATTTACAGAAGACCATTGAAAGCATTCAACACCTCCTTCCTATTCTCAGTGTGTTCCTATCTGGGGATTTTATGGTGTGTTCTAGTGTCTCATGTTTTAATTCAAAATAAAAGCAAACAAATGTTTTGATGCTTCATAGAAGTTTATCTAGAGTTAGAGAAAAAGAAGTAAGTGTTGAAATTAATATGCTTTAAATTGAATCCCGATAATTATAAAGGAGCAAGAGAGAACCAAATTTATTAGCATGTAAACTACATCCTAAGAAATTTCCTGTGAAAAAAAGCCCAGAGGGAAAAATGCAAGATTATAGGTAAAGTAACCTATGTCAGAAGCAATCAAACTTAATAATAGTAAAATTAAATAATTGAATATATTTATAGGAAAGGGATCAAAAACAAATCAATTTGTAATTCCTCAGGTACATTTCATTTAGATTCAAAAATACAATAATGGACATTAAAAAAGAGATGGGGGCTGGCTGGTTAGCTCAGTTGGTTAGAGCATGGTGTTATAACACCAAGGTCAAGGGTTGGGATCCCTGCACAGGCCAGCCACCAACACAATACAGTACAACACAATACAATACAATACAATACAATACAATACAATACAGATGGGAAGTAAGTGACTCTGGAAGAAAGAACCTTTGAAAATTCATGAAACATTCTCTGTACATGTGTAGTCCAGTATTTATGTTTGAGAAAGAGATAGTGAGAGAATAAAAAGTTAAAAATTTAACTGACATTTTAAAAATTACTAGTACATGCACCCTTACTCTAGTCCACAATGAAAATTAGGGGTTCTTTTCAAATAATTAGAAATTCATGGTACTTAATCAGTCAGGTTTTATTTATCAAAGCCTCTATTAGTAAGTACGAAGTAGAAAAAAATCACCTTAAGATATGTATTCTGAGTACCTAAAGCAAAAGACGAGATTATAAGAAAAAATATGAAAATGCTGATTCACTAGACTGTAAGTTCTATAAAAATATTAATAGTATTTGTAACTCAGAGCTCAAAAAATGACTGGAGAAAGAATGAATAAATAACTGAATTAATAAATGAACTAGTAAGTGAATGAATAACTCAATGTCTAGTTTCAGAAATTTCAAAAACATATATATATATATACACACACACACACACCTATCTGGCTTTACTCTCCTCTCTGAAGTTGGTCCTTCACTCATGGATTTACTTACCTGTTTTTTGGAATGTTAAACCTATATTAATGGGATCTTAGAAATTTACTCTAATTCCGTTATTTCACAGAGGAGAGACATGGGGGTAAGAGAGGTCAAGGTAACATGAGAGAGTCAGGCTTAGAACCAGGTTTTCTAACTTCTCACTCAACATGTGTTCTGTCACTACAGCATTCATCTGACAAATATATTAACATTAAAGATATAGATTCAATAGTAAGCAATATTCAGGAGTGGTTTAGAAACTTCTTCCACAATGCTTGGGAATTAAAGGAGATATATACAGATCTGATTCAAGCGTAGACCATGATTTCATTTAATGTCTCTCCTTTTAGGAAAGTGTGTGATATCAAAGTTGGAATGAGAGAGGGTGTGTTTTAGTCCGTTTTGTGTTGCTATAACAGAATTACCTGAGACTGGGTAATTTATAAAGAAGAGAGGTTTATTTGGCTTACGATTCTGGGACAGCTGCATCTGGCATGGGCCTCAGGCTGCTTCTACTCATGGTGGAAAGTGGCAGGGAGCCGGTGGGTACAAGCAGATCACATGGCGAGAGGAAGCAAGAGAGAGAGAGAAGGTGCCAGGGTCTTTTTAAGCAATGAGCTCTCGCCGGAACTAATAGACCAAGAACCCACTCATTAATCCCCCCTCCCCCAGGGAGAGCATTAATCCATTCATGAGGGATCTGCCCCCATGATTCAATCAGTTTCCAACACTGCCACATTGGAGATCAAATTTCCACATGAGTTTTGGAGGGGACAACACATCCAGACTCCATCAGGGTATAAGAGAATATCCTCCTGAGATCCTAAGAATTGTTGCACTTAGAAAACAATTGAAATTTAGCCTCTAAGTCTCCTAGAGAAAATTACTCAAATATAGGCATTATTATTAAAAATTCTCTTTTTGAATCTTCTATTCAGAATTCTAAAAATAAAATAAGTAAAGTTTTAAGAGGAAATGGATTAACCCATAGTTTCTAATAAAATCAGTGTACTTTTATTCAAAGTATATGCTTTACTTAGAGTTGTTTAAAAAGTATTCTTATCACCATTTAAGCAAGAGTATCTCTGAGGTATAACACAAGACTGACTTTGAAAACCATGACTACAGCTTGTTCATCAATTGAATTAATTCACACAATGGCAAAAAATACAAGACTAATACTACAGTATTCTCAGAAACAATGAAGAACAATTGCAGGAAATAAATGGAAAAAGTGCCATTGATGATAATGCAGGGGCCTTTAAACACTTGTAAGGGCATCCAATTATAGTATCTCCTGCTACCTCTGCCTTTCAGGATAACCCCGCCACCCATGAATGGGAACGTGTATCACTTCCTCCTAAACAATTCCATTCAGTTTAATCACGAAGAAAACCTCTTTTATGCAGATCCCCCACTTCCTTCCCTCTGATGTACAGATCTTTCAAGCTTACTAAGTCGCTCAGCATTTCTGTGCATTGTTACCTCCTCCTCAGTGAGGCTACTGGGAAACACTTCAAACAGTCTTTTCCCGAGGGGCGCAAAACTGGTGAGGGGGTGGGGGAGGGGGAAGGAAGGGAAATCAAGTCAATGCTTGCCAAACTTTGAAAACAAAACTGTGGGGGCTGGTGGTAGTGGTAGTGGAGGGGGAGTCATTTTTACTAAGCCAGATGAGATGGTACCTGAAAAAAATGTTTAATTCATTCCAAAGAAAAAATTTGATTCAGGAGTTAGATGATTTCTTTAAATTTGTGAAAGTGCATAAATAGAAAAATGATGTTAAAAGAATAATTTGGGGTGTGAAAGGAAGGCCTGAAAGGGAGTGGGGATGACTTTGACTTCCCTAAGGTTTTGAAAAGCTCTGAATTTCCATCTTAACCTACTGAGACACCGAGCACTCAGCATCAGAACAAGAGATGGCGATGGCAGCTGGCACTCATGCGGCCACGTTCATTCTGATGTGAAAACGTATGTATAAAATTTCTCTCAGTGACATGTTCCCTGTAATAATAATAATAATAAAACATATTAAATATATACAGCATAAAGGCAGATTGTTTTTAAATAGGAGGCTTTTCAAGGTTTATTACATGGCGTCAGCCACTCTTTAAGTTAAAATAATGTTTGACAAGTCAGTAAGGGGACAAAGATTTTTTTTTTAAACCAGACAATTTTGTACAAATAAAGGGGCAGAAATAGAAACATCAAAGCCCAGGAACTGTACACATTGCACAAAGCATTAGGAGTTTCTGTTCTCTTTAAAATTTTGACATATGCTGTGTAGCGTGGTTAGAGTTATGAAGGGAATGCAAACTTCTTTCCAAACAGTTCTTTTATCACTCACGTCTTCCCATGGTCCCATGAAGGCTGCTTTGAAGTTTCTCAGGAATAAGGACAAGGTACTAGTGTGCTTTGCTGGGTAGGATAAGTACCAACAAAGAAGGCTGATTAAGGCATGCAGTATGGTAATCTGTCAATTATACAGTATTTGTTCTTAATTTAAATAGTATTTTGACTTCTTAATACAGAGATTCTAAGAACTCTTCTGTCCTGTATAGTTACTCCAGTTCTATTAGGGTTGAGAACTACTAAAGTCGAGGAGCACTGGAAGTTAGTACTGGCAGGTTGACTGTCCAATTAAAGAAGTGTGTGTGGCGCACCTCCCGATTGGTAGACATGAAACTCCGTATGGATTTGGAAGGAATTCTTCATAACTATTACATTTTTCTGATTGATTATTTATTGTTTGATTGTGTAGTTTTTCACTTAACTTTAGCAAATTATCAGGAAGATTTCTAGGATGGAATAAGATAGGTGTGATAATTTCTGAAATTGAGTTTGAACACTTGGTGGAAATGCTTTTGTAGAGGAATGCTTTTCAGAGCACCTTATACCTTAAGGGACAAGGAGATCTTTCAGTTTTTTTCATAATTAACTATTTCCCTGAATCTGATTTCTGTAGCCTAGATATGCCTTGATTAGTCAACAATCAACATCATGTAATGGAAGAAGCATGAACTTTAAAACCAGGAAGATGTAGATTTATACCCCATCTCTACCATTTACGAGCTTGAAAAAGTTTATTGACTTCTTTGGACTTTGGGTTTCTTGCCTGTAAAATTGGGATAATGATACTAATTTATGAAAGCTTATTGTAGGAATTAAAATACACTTTATGTAAATCTTTAACATTTAACAAGTACCAGTTTACCCATACTATCTTCAACAGGAGAACCGATTTAAACCTTCCATTTGGGAGCCAGAAAGAAGCATGTTCAAGGTTACGAAAAGGCAAACTATTCTTTCTCTTTATATTGGATGTTTGTTCTGGTAGTTTCCAAACCTATCAATCCAAAAGCTTGTATGTTGGAATCAGAACAAATGAATGAGGGGATTATGTGGACTCATTTCCCTCCTCTCCTTCGTATTATTTCTCGCTCCCACCCTCACCATGGCTTTAAAAATAAGCTGTTTGGGGGATCAGCATGAGCACATCAAAGGTGGACACAGATTCCTCAAACACAACTTGTCCAGAGCTGAACTTAGGACCTTCTTCTGCCATCACCAGACACCCAAACTAAAAAGCCAGGATTTATCCTAGCGATCCTTTCTGATACTCTCTATGTAAACCCACCTCCAAGAATTTTTATTGCTACCTTTAAATTAGTCCCAGTTGTCCTTTCTCTCCTTTCCCTTTGGGTCTAAGTTTTGGTGCTCTGATTCTTTCTTAGATCATTGTCAGGGCCTTGTAATTGATGCTGCCTCCTGTGGTCTCAATATCCTCCAAATATAAAATGTATCACCACTGCTTAGAACCCTTAGATATCTGTTCATAACATTAAAAATTGAAGTCTGAATTCCTTAGTGTGGTGAGTCAAGCCCTTTGTGATGTGGTCTGGTCCTGTGTCTTTACCATATATCCTGCCATGCCCCCACTTGCTTCATGAGCTTCATCCACACTGAATAACAGTCCATGCTGTAACTAAACTCTATAGCTTTCCTCTACCTGGGTTTCTTTTTATCCTACTGTTCACCAGGGAAATTTCCCAGTTCAATTATCACCTTCTCTGAAACATTTGCTGACTTTCTATGTTTACCACTCCCTGATCTTTAAACTGGAAAGGATTAATCATTCCCTCTTCTGCATCTGTGAATCTCGTATAGACCTCTACGATGGATTAGATGTATGCTCCTTCCCCAGTCTATGCATAAACTCTATATACAGTGAACATATCTACTCATCTTTGTGACCTCAGTCTGTTAAGGTGTTAACATATCATCAATTATCATAAGATATTATCAATTAAGGCTAGTTGAACAACTGAATTTAGGAGACAGAATCAGGTTATATGGACGTGGCGGCATAAGAGAGAGGTAGATTTGATGAGACCAGGCCACATTTGTAAACTTGAAAGGAAAATAAAAGGACAAGCTCAAAATTATTTAGGGTAATGTTGGCATGATGATTTTATATCAGTAGTATAAAATAAATAGTTAAAGTAAATTTAGTGGCAATGGTAAATTTACACCAAAACGTCAGTGACTTGACCATTGAACTTGGAGAGCTACTGAATCAGTTAGGGTGTGGCCTATACCCTTGTACAAATAGACTCAAAATTGCAGTGGATTAAAGAAAATAGCAATGTGTTTCTCATGATTCTACAATAAAAGTGTCTATAAAATACCAGGAGATTGAGGAAGAGTGATTAATTAAACAGTGGAACAGAGGGAGGTCTTAGAAAGGAATTGGTAATTGGGTTGAAACTTGAAAGATGTTTAGGAATTTAACGGTTTAAAAAAAGTCAGGAAAGAGACGTTCCTGATAGAACAGAATAGCATGAGAAAAGCAGAGTCATGAAACACATGCAAGTGTGTCCAGGGAGATGCAAATAGGATGCTACAATGAAGTGAGAAAGGAGCAACAGACAGGACCGAATAGGTAGGTGGGAATCACATTATGAAAAGCCTTAAATGATAAGTTGAATAGCTGGATTCATGGGAAGTTTATATGTGTTGTCCCAAATGAGAAGTTCCGTGAGGCTTTTGATCCAAGGGGTGACACGATCCTAGCTATACAGTACAGAAGGATCCTTCAGATGGCAATGTGTGGGAAGGAATGGTCTACTACTGTAGGGTTATATGTCCTGGTCATTCCTACAGTATGCAACCCAAGAAAGGTGATTTACTGTGCTTGAAAGTTAGATTTTTCTAAATCCTGATAGAGAGGAGAGTTCTTTTGTGTGGTATAGCGTGAAAGCTGGAGTGAGTGCCTTAGCATTGCCATCACCATTCAAACTTCAGAATACCTGGGGGAGGAAAAGGTCAGAGGGCGAAGTGTCTCTAGAGAAGAGCAGGATATAATTATCTTTATAAAATGAGACACACCAGGAGTTGAATGGCTCACTTAAAATCTGAGCAAACATAAAATGTATGACCCTAAACTACATGCCCCCCAGTCTATCCACAAAAAAAGATTTGGCTGTGTACTGTTTCCTTGGGGGTGGGGGAAAAGAATAGAGTATACATTTCTTCACACATCTAAAGATTCCTTTGAACTCATTTTACTTATATCCCTACACACTTTTATTTGAAGGCTGCATTGCCCACAAATTCAGACAGATAATTTACATTTTTGTGTAAGCAGTTTTGAACAATTTTTCCTCTCTGTTTTTGTCCAAAATTTTTGGTCAGAAAGGAGTGAGTCATAGACTCATAAAAGAGACATTTGGGTCATCAGTAATGTTACTAAAACCCTGAGCCTATAACACAGTTCAGATTTTAGTTGGTTGTATTTTAATATCCAAATCCATACTGTATTATGCCAGGCTAAAGAAATTTAATGGATATTACCTCTATCTTTTATCTGCTGTCTACTAGAACATTGCCCAAAGAAGGGATGAAGCCATGAGTTCATAGAAAGATGACATTACTGTGGAGAGGTTACTATGAACTTTATAAAACTAGACCTATGAGAAAGTTAGGATGTGAAAGAGATGTAAAGATATTGTTGGTAGCATAGATAGGGTATGTAAGAGAAAGCACATGTTTATTCACCAACGTTTATTAAGTGCTTACCAGGTGTTAAACATAGAGCTGGGGACCTCGTAGATCTTAAGGAACAATGAGAGATAAACCCGGAAAGATAAGTGAGAGGTGGAGCGTGCAAGGCCTCACACAGCTAGCTAGCTGGTTTGTAATTTGTCTTGGAGGCGATATTGAGCCACTCAGGAGAACGTAGATTGAAAGATTAATCCAGAAGCAGTGTCAGAAGACTAGCAGCAGAAGAGAAAGAAGGCAGGAGATCTTGTAATAATCTAAGCAGAGGCACTAGTGGTTGATGATGAGGGATCAAAAGGAATGAAGATATCAAGAGGTATAGGCCGACAAAGCACAGAACAAATTAACTATGGTGGATATGATGGAGCAAAAGAAAAACATTAGAGGGGGCAGTATTGCATAAATATTATTTCTTATAATATCTACTTTGTCACATTCAGGACCTAGGAATTTCCTTTTGTTCCTCATGTGATTCATTACTGTTATGCCTAATCTGATCTAGAATATTTAGGAATATGACTGGTGATCTAGAGAAATATATAAAAATTCAAGTGTAGAAAAATAATTGTCCTTTCATGTCACTGTGCTAAATACACATAAGAAAATATGCTTAAAAACAATTATTATAAAAAAATTCCACCATAAATAGGAGGCAAAGTCTTGTTAATCAATATACAGAAATCAAACATTGGCTTAGAGATTATTTTTAAATAATTGCCGAAGATATATTAATATAGTCTTTGCTTAAGACTTGACTACACAAAATTTTAGTGTAAGATTCCCATACGAAGTTGGTTTTATAAGGACAAAATTCGTGGCAGGAAGCCAGCCATTAGGAAAAAGATATTCCTGTTAGGTCGAGAGCTCATGCCCTTCTGCTGAGCTATCGTTATAAATGGCTTACTTAAAACTGAGTGTTGCCTACGTGTGAAATTAAAAAATGTGAAAATGAAAACTTCTCCATAAGAGCCATGAGGGGTGTGTTACCATACTCATTTGAGAAACGTGGAGCTCCTGGTCTTGGATAAAGCGGATGGGAAGAGAGTTAAGGAGAAGGGAAGTTGGTCAGGGGACTCCACCATGATCAGGACAGAGTAGGCATGTAAACAGGCCAGATACTTTCCAGAAGAAAGCTGCCAAGTGCACGTGGGGTCTTGAATAGCCCAGTGTACCCATTGATAAGGGTTCAGCCATTGTCTGAACCCAGTTTATGTTTTTTCTGACACAGCACCACCCTCAGCCCCAGATGAATTACATTCTCTCACACTCTTTGCATTTCTTTTTCCTTTCTAACATTTATCAAAGTTAGTAATTGTACATTTCTGTAAGTATGTGATAAATGTCTGTTTTGTCCATTGGGCTATAAGCTTAATAATGGAATAATGAAAGAGACCATGTCTGTTTTGCTCACAGTATTATTCCCAGCAACAGTTACAGTGTCTGGCATGTAATTTATTCCCAACAAATATCTATTGAAAAGATTAATGTCTAGCACTCTTATTCTTCCACATATGACTTAAGCTTCTATGTCTAATTGGAAAGCTAAATGAAAATGATTGGAAGTAGGTAGTAAATATTAATAATTTTGAAGACTATCCATGTCCAAATGTTAGAGAGCACAATAAATAAACTAAAAAGGCAAATAGCATGTTAAGGGCTCATTGGTTATCAACTTAACACTCATTATGAAAAGAGGTCAAGAAGGAACTGTGAAAATATACGTTAATCAATTTCACTTTCATAAAGGTAGTGTAATCAGTGAAATTAAAAGTACAAGGGCCGAGCCCGTGGCGCACTCGGTAGCGTGCTGCGCTAGCAGCGCGGCGACACTCCCGCCGCGGGTTCGGATCCTATATAGGAATGGCCGGTGCACTCACTGGCTGAGTGCCGGTCACGAAAAAGACAAAAAAAAAAAAAATAAATAAAAGTACAAAAGTGAGATCACTGGACATGTAAATTTTGGGGAAAGCCATGGCATTTTCCGGAAAGGGAACTTATACCTGATCACATCACATATTCCCTTAAATAAAAATGCATACATGACTGTGGGTAAAGGATAAACTGAATATGTGATCTATTTTCACTTTCAAAAGTCTTCAACAATGATCTGCATCAAAATCCACGGGGAAAAAATTGTGTCACTATGGAACATGGGAAAATGTTTTGTCACAAATAGGAAGTTGGCTTAGAAATAGGAAATAAAGAGTAAATGGACACTTTCTTGTTGGAAAATGTAAAACAGTGAGGTTCTCAGGGAGCAGGGCTAATAAAACGGTTTTTCAACATTTAACAAATGACCTGTAAATGGAAAAAGGCCTCTGGAATTTTCTCATCTGAAGATTACACAACTCCTTCAGGTAAGGAAATGTGAAATGTCAAATCAACAGGCTAAGCTGCAAAAAGACTCTAAATACTGTGTGTGGGCAAAAACATAACAGGATTTTTTACTTTTTATTATTACAAAAGAGATCACATAACATGGTAAATCATGCAAACAGCACAAAAGGATATAAAATAAAGTGAGCCTGCCAACTCAAACTGTTCTCCAACACCCTCACTTCAGTTTTATTCCATAGAGACTACCACCAAACATGGTTTCTAGACTACTTTTCCTGAACCTGTTGGAGTGAGCAGGGCTGAAGCCATGTTGGGACCAAAACTACATGGGCTCTAAAAGATTTTAAAAAGACACAGTTCTTTTTTTTGGCATACATTTCCCTGAATTCCCTCTTTTCCCATGGATATTTTGAACCTTGGTTATGGGTCAAGATGACATTATTTACATGAATGTAAAGTTATTTTCCAGTCAGCCTGAAGCTGTAGACTCACACATACTACCCAGACCTTGAGATAAGGATGGGAGCAGAAGCGAGAGTCTTGGCAAGACCTTGTACCTGAGACCTTGCCTTAAGCCCTCACTGCTCATGCGCCCCTCCCTCCTGCTTTTTGTTTTCTCAAACCCATCTTTAAAAATGCTTCAGTAAACCTGAGTTAAAGATGGCTTTAATCTTGCCATTCTCCTTTAAGTTTACGAGAGAGATGGGTTAGCCTAATATCTCTCCTCAAGTCACTAATATCACTGAATAAAAGTTGACTTCCATTTTCACCAACATTTGACTTTTGGGTTGTTTGTTTTTTGCCTGGTGGTAGGCAGCTAGACCTGTGAGTTTCATATCAAATTTTGGAGAGCTTCAGCCAGGAGCTGAGTGTTCCCTGTAACAAACTGTTATATGCATATATGTGGAGTATACTAATATTTATATAGTGAATCTATTTCACAGGGCCTAGCTTCCAAAGCCCTGTAGTTTCAGGTATAAACTAACTTTTAAAAATTACATATGGAAATGTTAAGCATGCAAAATACAGGAAACTTTCCCCAGGCTAAAGTCTCTGATGTAGATAAAGAATTGTAGCACAGCAAAATTGCAGGCTCAAGGACGGAAGTCCTTGGTGCAGGTTAATCTAAGTTGCTTTATTGTTATTGAAACACACTGAGGAAATTACTGTAGGAAAAGACAGTATTTGCTAAGAACAAGCTTTTGTTGGTGGATCGACTTAACCTTTTGCAAATTCCATTATGGAATGTCACTTTGTTATTTCACTGATGCTACCAGCTTCTATTGTTAAACTATACTTAGCCATAACTCCACCTATGTTTCTTTTCTGCAACTTTCTGGCCCAGAGAATAAATACTGAGAAAGAACCCCAGTTCAGAGTTAATTTTCCCAGAAGGAATGCCTCTCTTGAAGGTTCGTGGAAAATCAACCCCTTCAGGGCTTCTCACTGCTCAGAAGAAATGGGCTTTGAGTAATTCTTTTGCATCTCCATCACCCAGAGGAAGAGAGGTGACAGAGTGTAACACACATACATGCACTTACTATACACACTGTTTTAGTCTGTTTTGTGTTGCTATAACAGAATTACCTGATACTGGGTAATTTATAAGGAAGAGAGGTTTATTTGGCTTACGATTCTGGTACAGATGCATCTGGCATGGGCCTCAAGCTGCTTCTACTCATGGCGGAAAGTGGCAGGCAGCCAGTGGGTACAAGCAGATCACATGGCAAGAGGAAGCAAGAGAGAGAGAGAGAGAGGAGATGCCAGGGTCTTTTAAACAACAAGCTCCCACGGGAACTAATAGAGCAAGAACTCACTCATTAATCCCCCTCCCCCAAGGAGAGCATTAATCTATTCATGAGGGATCTGCCCCCATGACTCAATCACTTTCCAACACTGCCATATTGGAGATCAAAATTCTACATGAGTTTTGGAGGGGACAACACATCCAAACTCCCTCACACACTATTCTAAACATCACTTATTTTTTATTTAAGAATAATATTAGAGATATTTTTGGCACTAGCAGATACAGGTACACTGCATCATTGTTAATGACTGCATATATACTGTTATATGGATTTTCGATATCAAATTTACTCAGTCCGCTGATAATGTATGTTTAGATTGTTTCCTATTTTTGTTACTATTATGTTGATGTTGTGATTTTTGTTATTGTGATTACAACCTATTCTGCAAGGACATTCTTGAATGCATGTCTTCACATATATTCATCTAGAGTATATTTCTGGAAATGTGACTCGCTGAGTCAAAGAGTAGATGCAGTTATAAATTGCTTTTCAATTGCTTTCCAGAAATTTTCTATCAATGTGTCTTCTCACCCGTAGGAAATGAGCATCTGTTTTCCCATACCATAGCCAACAATGGGTATTATAAAAGCCTTTTAGATTTTGTGGAGTGTGATCTTTGTATGTTTAAATATATTTTTTTAATATTTACTTTTCCATTAACTTTTTCTTAAAATACAAGTCACATGTGTACATACTTAAAATGGTTGCTATTTTCAGCCAGCTGGAGGAAATGGAGCAGGCTGTAAGCTGAAGGATGAGAGGGGAGGGGGAGAAGTGAGAGCAGATAGCCCTTTAGAGAGGTTTGAGAAAAGGAGAGAGAAGTAGGAGACAGGAAGCAGGGTCAAGATCAAAGTCAGGAAAAACATTTTTTTTAAGGAATTTGAGTTATCTAGAACTGGAGCTGGCTCTCTTCTGAGATGGTGGATTCCCTGTTGCTGGAAATGGACAGGCTGTGGCTGAGACAGCCTCTGGCTAGAGATGCTGCTGAAGAATACACGCGCTGGAAAAAAGCCTCTGAAATCATCTCATCTTAGTAAGTACTGAGAAGTCAAATAGCAAAATAACTAAGAGTCAATTGGATCCTTTCAACAACACATACACTTTGTGGACCTTGAGAATGTGCTTGGGTATCTCAGATCACGGACAACTCACTGAGGCAGTGGCAGAGCAGACAAAGTAGAAAGACATGATCTCTAAGATTCCTTTTTATTTAAAGTTTTTATGATTCATACATTAAGAAATGTTTGTATTTAATGTCCAAATTGGGGGGAAATAATATGGCCGATCAAATCCCTGTATAACTCTTAATTCTAGTGGCTTAATTTTGCAGAATAAATGAGAATAGAGAAGATTTAGTTGCTCACAAATTACTATTGCTTGCGAAAACCATGCAAGACCAAGAAATATTTTAAAGAAAAATAAGTTTTAACTAATAATTCCCTGTCTAGCTACACGACCACACCAGTTGTCAGGCTCTTTTACCTGTTGGTAATCCTGCAATGACTGGGCTGATTGTTGACCTGAGGCTGGGTCTGGAGCCCACATACACCTCAAGCCTGTTCACAGACTGGTTCACAAACCCTTCATATGCCAGGCTGGGTCACCAGACCCCACACACACACCAGGCTGGGTCACCAGACCTGTCACACGCAGGTTTATGAGCTAGGTAACCAGCCAAAAGGTCCTTGGAGCCAGAGGTTGGAAATCATAGCTGCGCTGGGTGGATGCCTGACGCAGACACCCGCCTGCCTGCTTCACTCAAACTACTCTCTACCTCTCTCTCTCTCTCTCTCTCTCTGAAGGACACAAGAATAGCAACAAAACTAAAAAGATACATTGGCGTGCATGCACACTAACTCCACACACACACACACACACACACACACACACACACACACAAAATTTGCTTACAATGGATGTGCTAAACCACACCCAATGGGGGGCCAAAGGGAGGGCCCTGAACAAACTATTCTATTTTCCCAACAATCCACCTCTTCAGGGTCCTCACCTTATAATCTACACATTCAGAACCTTCCCTTACATTCCCTTAGGGAGGATAAATGACCCTTACATTCACATATTGCACATTCCATCTTAGTCCCAAAAGTCTTTAGCTTGTTGCAGCACCAACTCAAAAGTCCAAAGTCTCCTCTGAGACAAAAAGCAAAAGTCCTTCCAGCTGTGAACCTGTAAAGAGTCAAAAACAAGTTTATCTACTTCCTAATACAGTGGGACAGACTTTGGGTACACATTCCCATTCCAGAAGGGAGGAAAAGAAAGGAAAACAGTCCCCAAACAAATCTGAAACCGAAACAGGGCAAACATCAAGCACACTGGGGCACCTGGACCCCTAAAGTGTTGGGCAACCTCACTCCTGTAGCTCTGCCAAGTGCAGACAATTGAGTTGCCTGGTGCCTGTGGCTTTTCCAAGCCATCATTGCATGTTGCCAGCAGTCCCACGGTTCTGGGCTCCTGGCAGCAGTCCTGCCATCCTGGCTCCACTAGACACTTTCTCAGTGGGGACTCTCTGTGGGGGCTCAGACCCCACTTTTCTGCTCCACATTGCTCCATGGATGACCTCCACAGTGGCTCCACCCCTGCAGCAGGTCTCTGCCTGAATCCCCTGGCTTATTCATACATCTTCCAAAATCTAGGTGGAGGCTGCCATGCCTCCACTGCTCTCACATACTGCTGGCCTGCAAACTTAACACAAGGTGAACACCACCAAGGTTTTTGGCATTTTTTATTCGGAGGTGCTGAGGCAAGATTGCTCCAGCCAGAGCAGCTGGGATGCAGGGAGCAGTTTGCCAAGGGCATTGACAACTCAGGTCTGACCCCCCCCCCAACAACTCAGTCCTTCTAGGATGGGAGGGGCATTCTCCCAAACTTCTCAAGTGCTCTCAGGGCCTGTGATGGGTGGGGCACCCATCCAGACTTCTCAAATGCCTTTAGGGCATTTTTTTCCCATTGTCTTGGCTTTTTAGCATCTGGCTGCCTCACCTCCAAGATAATGTCTTTAGCAAACAGTTTATTTGCTTCACCTTTGCGTTTTTCTCCTGCTCTCCACTTCTCTACCATATGGCCAGGCTGCAAATTTTCCAAATCTTTACATTCTGCTTTTATATTCTGGCTTTTGAATTACTTCAATCAGTTCAGCTTATACCAGCTACTCTGTCAGTCTCAGGCAGTTTTTTGCAGCATCACACACAGTTCAAACAGCTGAATTCGCCCAATCCATCAAGGAATATCTGCCTTGCCCTTGTGCATATCTGCTGCTCTTTCTGCAGCCCATTGAGACAGGTGCATAGTAATGGAGACAAACTTTTCCCCCTTTACACCGGGTGAAAACATACTTGAAATTCTGCAGTGGCACCCATCCTCAGTCATCTACCCATCTGCATGCGGCACTCTTTCCTTGGGTTTTATGGCACCTGGCCAGTCATCGGGTTTAAGTGGCATCCTCCAAGCCTTTTGCCTTCAGGCAAACACAGCACGCCTTTACTACATAGTCTCTAGAGCATGTTACATCATCCACCCCTAGGTCTCATAGCTGCAGCCACCAGGGGCTCTCCCTGTTTCTGCTGCTTTACTGTCTCAATTTCTCATGCACCACAGGTTGTGCCTGGAGATGCACAGTTTCCCCCAACTCATCACAGGGTTGGTCTTCCCTGGTGTGAGAGGCAGGAGTGACCAGTTGCTGCATGTCATCCTCCAGGATAATCATCCTTGCTTCCAATGACTCTGCTTTCTGCCACAAATCTCAATCAGTTTGCAGCATAGTTAACAGCAGCCAGGCTCTGGTCAGCAGAAAAGTGACCAGCGGGCACCACATGCTCAAGGATAGCCACATTTCCTCCTTTTTCCAAGGGCTTTCAGCTCCTGTACCTGCTCAGAATCCTGTCACAGACTATGCCAATGAGGTACGTAATCCTGCTGATGATGCCAATTTGTGGGGGTCTGCTGTGGCTAATGTCTGGAATCCTGTTGTCATGCCACGGCTACTGTAGCGCTCCTGCTCACAGTGTCAATTGTCTAGCTCTTAATCCTGTTCATGATGCCAATTGTAAAGCTAGGTGACCACGACTGTTGTCGGGCTCTTTTACCTGCTGGTATGCCAGGCTGGGTCACCAGACCCCTCACATGCAGGTCTGTGAGCTAGGTAACCGGCCAAAAGGTCCTTGGAGCCATAGGTTGGAAAGCATGGCTGTGCTGGGTGGACACCTGAGGCAGACGCCCACCCACCTGCTTCACTCAAACTACTCTCTACCTCTCTCTCTCTCTCTCTCACTCTCTGAAGAACACAAGAATAGCAACAAAACTAAAAAGATACATTGGCGTGGATGCACACTAACTCCACACACACACACACACACACACACACACACACACACACACACACACACACAATTTGCTTACAATGGATGTGCTAAACCACACCCAACGGACCAGAGGTGAGGGACCTGACCAAACTATTCTATTTTCTCAACACTCCCACTTTCCTATCTTACTACATGTATTTGATTTTTAGCATATCTTTTCTATTTACACACAGTAATTCTTCCATTTAGTCAAATATATTCCATATATGCTCAATTTTATTTACAACTGCCTATTTCATGTGACTCTGTCACATGTACAAACTTGTTTTCTCATTTGAGATTTATACAAATTAATAAAGTGCTTAAGTACAGTACCAGACAAAATAAAAAAGGAAACACTTCACAAATATAGAAGTTGAAGACTTTTTTTCCTGGCAGTTTTCTTAGGATTTTGCCTAGAGCCTGGGGTGGTGCATCATGATAATTTAGTTTAGAAGATAGCTATCAAAGGTGTATCAAAATATTTCTGCCAATTTATATTGAGATGCATGGCTTCAATATGGGCAATCCTTCAAATGTCTGATTAAATTCACTGGAAGTTTTGTTTGCTAAAGCATCTCACATCCTGGGAAAATAAAACCAAATATGTTGTTTTTCTTTGTTCTCCACTGAGCCATGCAAAGTGAAACAGAGCTTTAAAATTAAAAAAAGGAAAAATAAAAAAGTCTGAAGAAATCCCCTCAAAATCAAATTGACCCATTGTAAGCAATTTTTTCTATATCTTCGCAGGGACTGAATCTATATACTTCTCTTCTCCTAGACACACTCTGTGTGGTCCACTTCTTGTGGCTGTTCCAGTCTCTGAAATGACAATATTTTCAGACTAGTGTAGCTTGAAAAACATTAATTCCCAGTCTCTGGAAATAACCTACATTTCACTCAAGGCAAGGAAATTGTTCCTGCTTTCTGATACTTAAACTTTATTGCTGCTGCTTTAAGTCAACCCAAACACTGGGAAGGGAGCACAACTCTCTTTTGGAGGCATTTCCTTCACGTGTTGCTTTGCTTCGCCACCTGCCCCCTCCTCAACCAGGCTGTCAGCACGTCTCTTCTGGTGCTGGTGTGGGGATAGTAGAAAAAAGGCATGAGGTGGGGAAAAAGTTTATTTTAGGTAAATTCAATCAAGTGGTGAACATTTATTTTTACTTTTTATATGTTTGAAAAAGAAAAACCTTCACTTTAGAATGACGGAATTTTGGAACTGGAACTAAGGTTTAGGGATTTTCAATTTTACAGATGACAAAACAACATTTCAGCCCTCTCTGCTTTTTCCCTCTATAACTTGCCTCTTTTTTTGGACAAAAGAAAATAGCTTTTCAGTGTGCTCAAAATAAAACCCAGTTTCCTCCAGTCTACAGGATTTGGAAACAGTAGGCTGCTTGGAAACGAAGAAAACTTCCCAATTAAGTGCAAAACAGACACCTTTTTCAGACTTCACCCAGACGTTGACTGGGAAGAATGCCTCTAATTCAAGTAGTCTGAGTGCAGAAGGCCTTTTTAGCTTCCTGTCTTTTCAGGTTTAAATGTCAGACTAACATAGCCTGAGTATGAGTATATAAACCCAGTATTAAGCGCATCATTAATCACAATAAGCCTATTCTCTGTAATTTATGAGTGTGCAAATTCAAACTCATATTTTTCTATAAGCTAACACAAATGACCCCCAGGGGACTCAAATTGATAGAAGTTTGTTGCATTTTACTTTTGTATACCATGAGTGAATGCCCACCCAAATACAAGAAAATTGCCTTTATCTATTTTGTACTTGCTTAGCACTATTGTCCATACATTGGTTGTCAAAATACTCTATTTCATACGGTTGAGTATTGGAAATTATTTACTAAGTATTTATTATATTGTGGGCAATTTACCCATTGTCTCTTTTAAACCACCTAACAGTCCTATGGGACAGTTATCCTCACTTACCAGATGAGGAAACTGAGACTCAGGATAAATTAATTATCCTATGTCTTACTGTTAGTAAGTGGTGAAGGCTATGTAGATATATAGTAGTATATATAGAGAGCTATATTATGTATATTTCTATGTCATCTAATTATTGCTCACAACTTTTCAACTGTTAGGGACATTTGATATAGTGGTAAAACAGGGACTTTACACTAATAGAGACTTAAGTTTAAATTCTAGCTTCTCTTGGATAAATTATTCAAGAGCAATGAAACTCAATTAAATAAGGCTGTCTCAAGGAATATTCTGTAGAAGCAGAGCCTAATGCAGGGATTTGAATGCATGTGTTTTATAGACAATGTTCTCTTCAGATAAAAGCAGTAAGGGCATGAAGAAAGCAAGATACAAAAGTGGAAAGAGTGGAGAAAGGATGTGGTTTCAGAGAAAGTCTTGGCCTGATCCACAGATGCTGAAAAGTACATTTGATGACAGTGTTTGCCGTTTTGAGGGAAAGGACAGGGCTTTTGTGCCTCTTTATTAGTCGGTCATTGGCCAACCACAGCAAAAGTTTGGCATAACTTTCTACCAGGCAACTTCTGGCAAGTTGGCTCCTGTCAACCAAAGACAATTTTCTTGAGAAGGTTGCAGGTGTAAGCGCTTGGCTCACGTTCTTCTCAACATCTGGGAGATGAATGTCCCAGCAGGTCAAGCTGAGTAGGGGAAGGCATTTACATCCACACTATCAACTTTTGTTGAATGTCACCTAAGTGCCATTTACTGTATCCCTCACCCTAAGGGAACTCAAAATCTAATGGGAGAAAAAATGAGTTTGATTGGGATTAAACTAGAAGTATATTTATGGTGCTGTGGTCTGTTGTGTATGCCTGGAGCTGGGAATGTGAAGACGGAGGAGGAGAAAAAGGGAGAGAGAGAAGTCTAAGAGGTTACTGAAGGGCTGAGTGAAATCAAATGATACCAAAATAGAGTGACCCTTGAGGTGCCTCTTGGAGACCACCTTGAAATTAGTGGATGAGGTGGGAAAGGGAATTCCAGACAGTACAAACAGCATAAGCAAAAGAAGCTTGACTACTCGTGGCAACTTTAGGGAATAGTACTAGGTC
This sequence comes from Cynocephalus volans, assembly GCF_027409185.1. Lineage (NCBI taxonomy): Eukaryota > Metazoa > Chordata > Mammalia > Dermoptera > Cynocephalidae > Cynocephalus > Cynocephalus volans. The sequence continues at coordinate 93,436,760 of NC_084468.1, read as the reverse complement.
TCTGAAAGTAGCAGACCTTGTGAGGACAGGGAGGAAGATGAGGCTGGAAAGATGAGTATGATCCAAATCATGAGGAGGTTTTTTGGTTTATGCCTAAGGGTGTAACTTAATACTGAGGAAATGAGAATGTTGAAATAAAGTTACTGATAGTCTTAGGTGTTCAAGGGTACTTCAAAAAGTTCATGGAAAGATTTGTATTATCTTTCCATTCTATTTTTCCACAAACTATTTGTAGTACCTTCGTATGCCAACCACATCTATGAAAGCAATTATTTACAACATTTTGCTCTGTAATTAGATTCATGCAATGTTGCCAAATTCTTTTCTCCCACCTCCACTTTCCTGGGAATATCTGAAATACAGGGTAGATAGTCTCGCCACACTAATATTGTTGATTAAAATAAATAAAGGATAATTCTGAGGGTGGTATAAAAAAGAACATTGCCTTATTCCGCATGCCAGCAGAAGTCTGGTTTTGAGCACAAAGGTTGTGGCACTACAGCTAATGTTGGAGTCCTGCTCCCAATGCCAATTGTAGAGCTACAGGACTAGCCAGTTGTCAGGCTCTTTTACCTGCCCGTAATCCTGCCGAGTGGGCCAATTGTCGAGCTAGGGCTGGATCTGGAGCTCACAGACCCCTGAAGCCTGTTCACAGACTTTTCACATGCCAGGCTGGATCACCAGACCCCTTGCACACAGGTCTATGAGCTAGGTAACTGGCAAACAGGTCCTTGGAAGCCATAGGTTGGAAAGCATGGCCGCCTGTGGTGGACGCCTGAGGCAGGTGCCAGCCCATCTGCTTCACTAAAATACTCTCTCTGAAGAACACAAGAATAGCAAGAAAACTAAAAAGATACATTGGCGTGCATGCGCACTAACTCCACACACATGCACACACACACACACACACACAATTTTTTTACTGAACCACCCCCAACCGGCCCCAAGGTGAGAGTCTTTACTAAACCATTCTATTTTCCGAACACCGGTCTGGATTGCAGAGGCTGGTTGTGGGTCTTTCTCCAGGCTTCTCCAAGCCTGGGCTCACCCTGACACTTAGTCCCTAATCTCTGAGGTTGCTCCACTTCCCGTTCATTGAGCTCCATAAACCACATGGCTGTTAGACTCCTAACTTGCTAACTTAGTTGCTTTTTCTCAAAGGCATGGCTTGCGTCATTGAATACTGATAGACTTACTTAGGGTTGAGACCAACTTATTCATTTTTGCTTATGGTCACCATTGTTTTCTCTCTGTTTCAATACTTTTTCCTTTTCCTGTCAAAGAAACATATCACTTTTCCATATGGCCTCTTTGTGGAGTAAGTCCTCTGTGGACTCTGTGGAACTACCCTGAATTGTAGCCAAGGTGCATGCACTAGAAATGCTCCTCTGCAAGTAGTACAGAGCATGAGCTGTAGTGCAAAGCAGTGGGAAACAGAAGGGCAGAGTCCAGTGCTCAATAAGGGACATATACAAAAATAATTCTTAGCAACACTGTTTATAAAAGTAAAGTCTGGAAGCAAGCCAAATGCCTTTTGGGGGAGGGAATGAATAATGATGAAATAGTCACACAATGGAATATTGTATAGCTTTCAAATGAATAGATTGCAGCCCCACCCAGGAATATGGATGAAAATAGCCGTATAATATTAAGTATAAAAAGTCAGTTCCAAGCGTTTACATATAGCATGTAAACTTATAAGTAATAAAGCCATATAAAAAAGGAATCAAGGGATGAATGAAATAGGATTTGAGATGGTGGTTTCCTTGAATTCTCAAATCGGGGAAGCAGAGCGATAGTGTAGGGGAGGTAATTAGGTGTATGCCAAGGTCCTAGCTTTTATTTTGAATGGTGGGTTCACGTGTGCTTATATAATTTTAAAAAATTGAAAAACTGCTAACTACGTAAAAAAAGACCAATTTGGATTAATGACAAGAACTTTGATCAAATTAACTCTCTGTGCCTGAGACCCCAAAAATCATATGTAACTTTTGCAGTCATTCAGGAGATAAAAGGGAATAACAATACTTATCGCCTGAATTGTTTTAAGAATTGAGAGAAGCTATGGGCAGTAAGTATAAGTTCTATCACTTTTCTTTATTTTCTTTAAATCAACTGGAATTTCACTCCTGGTTTGAAGGGACTTCAATTTACTCCTCTCTTTGCAACCTGCTCCTCCATTAAGGCTGAGTCCAGGGTCTTCCAGAGAAGAAGGGAGTTGGGGAGATCCTGCTGGCCACTGGTGAGAAGTCTATCGTGACTCTGGTCTGAGTGGTCACTCAAGCTGATAGCTTGACAGCTTCTTAACTGATTTGGAAATAGGGGTGAATCTTCGGCAGGACTTGGGATCTATGAGTTAGGCCTTGGTAGTATATATATCACAGCCATTTCTCTCTGAGGGGCCATGTGGATCAGGGTTTAGTTGAGACCCACATATTGTCCTCTTTCTACTTTCTGAGAATTTTATCCTTTCCCTCTTGCCCAAGAGTTACTTCCTTTCCTCTGGAATACCTAATACATTTTCATCAACAAATTCATTTCTTTTTTTCCTAAAATATAGGGAAACATTGAGTTTAAGAGGCTTCTTGAACTGCAAATACACCTAAGGCAAGAAGCCACTCCAGGTAAATTAAAAAGGAAAAAAGGAGAAACACAAATATTTTAGTAAATTTTCCTACCTGCATGTTAAACACTGGTCAATGGGGCTCAGTAAGTGTTCCTGACCTGCTTCTACCCCAAGTCAGTAACAAGGAGTATGGACTTTAGTTTTCCTGTTTAGCTCAGGAAATCTTAAACCTAAAAAATTGCAAGCAGTTTCAATTGGGCACAGCTGAGAAACCTATTCTTACATTTACCTCTTCCAATTGTACCCTTTTTTCTGCAGAGCAAAAATGGCAGCCCACATGCTCTGGTGCCCAGAAGAGCATGAACATGCAGGGAATGCTCAACAAAAATTTCTGGACTGAGAATCACAGAAGAATAGAAGGTAATAAAGTACCATTTTTTCTTGGAAAGAAGAAATCTTTGACAAATGCAGAAGAATTAGCACATGTTGTAGAAGTGGCATGTGTCTTTCTATGGCTGGCATACGCCAGCCCATTTCCTGTTTGTAGTCTAAAAAAGGTTGGATATTCTCCAGTCCAAGGGATAGGAAGTGTTCTTCCTTGGATTGGAACTTAGAACATCCACAAATGCCTTTAAGATTGCCCACCCACCCAAATCTCCTCCTCATTGCATATAAAATAGAAACGAAGCTCAGTGCTCTATTTTCCTTTGCTCTCTATTGATTCATAAGAGAGAGAGAGAAAAAAAAAGGTACTCTTCTTTCTTGAAGGAGCAATAGTTTAATCTGAGAAAAGTCATTCTAAATAGCAAATTGGCCATGCAGGAAAAATTTCCTTTGCCTCCTAGCAGATCCGCACAGGTAACACCTATTCATTACAGGCATCTCCTGAATGATTAGCAGATCCTGGCCAGTCTGTCCAGATGGCCCAGTTCTATCCCTGGGTGCTGCAATAACATAAAAGGAAGCCATGCTTTGTGTTGGCTGATTTGAAAATGGATCTCTGTTATGGACATAAATATAGAAAACTTATCAGGTTACTAATCTGCCATTGAATGTGGGCCTCAAAGGAAAGTCATAATCATGCTTGTCATATCTGTCTTCAAAGGCTGTCACAAATATAGCTAATGAATTACAAAAGCACCTGCCTCCATCTTTATTATCTTCCCTTTATCTACTTTTGTCTTTTGAAAATGATATCAACTGATTTCATCATACTTTGATGGTGATACTAAACAAAATTGTGATTCTTATCTGCCTTATCACCACTGACCTCATATCAAAGTTTTTGGTTTTGGTTTTTGTTAGAAATTTAGGATAAGTGAAAATTTGTCTACTTTAATAGACTATAAATGTTTCTGAATGAACAAACGAATATATGCATTCAATTATCTCAAACTATGTCAAAGATGTATAAAGTTATATTATTTTAGTCTTACATAAAAAGTCTCCATAATTTCAATCAATAATCCATTTCAGATTTTTTTAATCTAAATTTTGTCTTTGTTTAAAGATCAAAAATAGTGAATTACCACCTGTTGCATAAGACTATTTAATATCATTTAATATTATTATTAAACTACTCTCTAGGCTTATGAGCTGATTATCTCCTTACCTTTCTTTTTTCCCCTTGATCTCATTTTCCAAACATGGGTCTCTTCTGAACAATTATTCAGTATGCTTTGTTGCTTGTAACTATTAGAGTAGATCTCAGTCTTCTAATATTTATTAACATTATCAATTCTGAGCATAGTAGAAAGACAAACTAACTGTTCTCATGAGTTCCTAAATTATAAGTAAATGAAATATTTTGAATAGAAAAATCATTTTGAGGTGTAAGTATAGATAGTTGATTAACTATAAAAATCATTTGGACTAGATATTTTTATATGTATTACATATATCTGGCTAATGATAGCTTTATAATTTTGAAGCGAGTCTTTACTGGAAAGTCTTGTTCCTTTATCTTTTTTCCAATCACATAATCTCCATCTAGTTCCTTTTCTAAAAATAAAATATGTTTGGTAGAACAGTTTTAGATTTACCAAAAAATTGTGAAGATAGTGAAGAGGTTTCTCATTCACCCCTGTAACCAGTTTCCCCTATTATTGACATCTTACCTTAGCATGGTACATTTGTTACAATTAATGAACCAATATTGATACATTACTATAATTAAAGTTTATATTTTATTTGGCTGTCTTTGTATTTACTTAATGAACTTTTTTTGTTCCAGTATCCCGTCCAGAATACAACATGACAGTTAATAGTGTCTCTTTAGGGTCCTCTTGTCTGAGATAGCTTCTCAGACTTTCCTGATGACTTCAATGACCTTGAGGAGTACTGTTCTGGATTTTGTAGAATGTCCATCAATCAGAATTTGTTATGATTAGACAAATGGGGTTACGGGACTTTTGGAGAAAGACCACAGAGTGTAAGGCGCCACTTTCATCACATCATCTGAATGTTCCACACAGTTGACAGAACTGTTGATGTTGACCTTTGCCATTAGGCTGAGGTCATTTTTGCCAGGTTTTTCCACTGTAAAGTTACTCTTTTCCCAAAACTTCTCTCAACTTTTCATACTGCCCTCTTTAGAAAGAAATCACATGAATGGCCCACACTTGAGGAGTGGGGTTCCTACATGAATCATTTGGAATTCTGTATGGGAGATTTCTCCCCCATGTATTTTTTTATGTAATCATTCATTTGTATCAGATGGACTCATGGATATTTATTTAATACTTTGGGTTATAATGCAATAATACTTTATGTTCCCGGTTTGACCATTGTGGGCTCTTGTTTGACACCTCTGCTCTTTGTCACACTCTCATCGTTGCAGGTTTTTTTGTTTTTGATTTTTTAGCACTTTCTTACTTTTTGGCTCTATAAGATGCTCTAGGATTATGTTGTATATTTTCTTTCCTAATTTTAGGATCAGCTCTTTCTCTAAAGAGTCCTGGTTCATTTTATTGGTATTAGAACCCACAATCCGGGTACTGCAAACATTTGCTACTTGAGTGTCATTGCTTCTAGGCACTCTTAGCTGACTGAGCAAGAAGATATATATGTGTATATTAACACAGTATATACACATAACTATCTATATGTAACTATCTATATCTATATTAAGCTAAACATGAATTTATACTGATGTCCCAAATTCTAATTCATAACTGCACCAATCATTTTCGCTTCCTCCCCATGCTCATCTATGAACTCCCACTCCAACTGGGAGAATTCTGTCTCCCTCCATCTGCCACCTAATTGCTCAATTCCAGCATACATGTATAGCAGCATCAGAAATATTTTACTCATACTCCCATTGGAACAACTCTGTCAACTAGGGTCCTGTTGTTTCTTTTGCCTTTACTCCTTCAGACTCCACTCATTTCCAAAGTTACTTAGGTCAGTACCTTTCCTCCATCACCTTTCAGTGAAGTCGCTTCATATATTTGTTATGTAGTAGGTTGTTTTGACACATACTGCATTTCATCCTGGTAAACACTGGATTCCTAATAAATGTTTTTAGTTTGTTTACATTAAGGTTCACTCTTTGTGTTGTAAAGTTCTCTGGGTTTTGACAAATGTGGAATGTTTTGCATCCCAAATTTCAGTATCATACAGAATATTATGACTGCCCTAAGGTATCTCCTGTTCTTCATCTCTTCAACCTCCCTCCCTTCCCCTTACAGACATGGATCTATTTACTGCCTCTATAGTTTTACCTTTTTCAGAATGCCGTCTAATTTATATCATATGGTACATAGTCTTTTCAGGCTGATTTAATTCACTTAGCAATATGCTTTTAAGATTCATGCATATTTTTTCATAGCTTAATAGTTCATTTCTTTTTATTTCTGAGTAATACAGTAGTCCCTCAGTATCTGTGGATGGTCAAGTCCCTTGCAGTCAGCATCCTGAATTGAATATTTTTCATGGTTGTGTCCATGGATTGTTTATGCATATGCCAGTGAAAGACATCTTGGTTTCTTCTAAGTTTTGACAATTATGAACAAAGCTGCCATAAATATTTACATGAAGACTTTAGTGTTGATAAAACTCTTCAAGTCAGTTGGGTAAATACTTAAGAGAGTGATTGCTGAATCATATGACAAAGCTATGTTTAGCTTTGTATAAAACTGCAAAACTATCTTCCAAAGTGGCCGTACCGTTTTGCATTCCCAGCAGCAACAAGTGAGCGTTCCTGTTGCTCCACATCCTCTCTGGTATTTGGTGTTGTCAATGTTGCAGATTTTTGTCTATTGTTATAGGTGTGTGGTGGTATCTCATTGTTACTGAAATTGAAATTTTATTAATATTATTTTTTACATTCTAGGAAGTTGTTGCAGAGTAGTCGGGAGGGAAGGGGAGAGGGGAAAGGGGAAAGAAATGGGATGGAAGAAGGAGGAAGGAGGAGGAGTGGGATTGAGGACTGTGGCACCCCCCATTCCCATAGGGGAGACTGGGGAGCTCCCAGTGGTGGCTCGGTTGTTGCTGGGCTGGGTTCAGATGTTAGGGGGTTGTGGAAAAGCCCTTGTCCCCCACCATCCCAGCTTGGGAACCCGGAGCCCTTCTTGCTGTGGCTTGGTGGTTGTCGCTGGGCTGGCTGCATGTGTTAGGGGGGTATGGCCGAGTCCCTTGGCCCCCCACTGCCCTGGGTTGAGAGAGACTGGGGAGCTTCCTGCAGTGGCTCAGTGGTCACTGCTGGGCTGGCTGTGGGTGTCGGGGGTGTGTGGCTGAGGCCCTCATCCCCCACCCTCAGGATTGGTTGCAGGTGTCAGGGGGCATTGCTAAGGCCCCCGGCCCTCCCCACTTTCTGGCTTGGTATCCCAGGGGACTTCCAGTCCTTCTAGGTGTTACAAGTGTTCTATGGTGAAATGAGACCTTTGCTAGTTAATATGAAACTTTGCCTCTGGTTGCGGGTACTTTGTTTTTTCTTTCAGTTCTGTGTTGGATTATTTGCTGTTCCCACCATTTAAATTCTGCTCTGGAACTAATTTGTTGTCCTTTGCTTACTTCTACAGTGGGGGAACTTCCTGTGGGGACCAGTACTTGAGCCCTGTGGTTGAACTAGATAGCTGCTTTGCTGCTGCTTCCCTAGGGAAGGCTTTTTGTGCAGTTCAGGTTTTAATGGTTGACTTTATAGGTACTTCCAGCTCTCCAGAGATCTGAAACTCTGATCTGGGCCTGAGTCTTTTCATCAAACTGCACCCCATGCAATTCTATATTCCTGACCAGTCTCTTCTGAGTGGTCCTTCTCTTATAGAGGTGCAGATCAGCTGTCCTTGCTGTGCCCCAGTTTTTTCCTGGTGGTCCCATCTCCCTCACTACCCATGCTGCAAACACTTCTCATGGGATGGGCCATGTGCCCGTCCCTTGTGATGACACACTGGCCTCTGAATGGATTCTTTTCTTCTGTTGTTGTGGCTCCTCGCTCCTATGTGAGTCCACAGGAACCCTCTTAGTGGTGCTGCTGGCCTGGAGGTTGCCAAGGCCCTCTTCTCCCCTGCCGTCTCCATGCAACTTCATCTAGGTGGCATAGCTGCAGCTTTTGCCAGCTCCTGCTCCATGCACTCAGCAGCTCCAGCCTGGATGCGGCCGGGGACTCAAAATGGTCCAAGCAGTTTTTTCTTTATCTCTTCATGGCTTCTCCCGCCTTCATGCACTCCATTGAGCTCCAGTGGCCCCAGATTGGCTGTCGCTGCTTTCTAATAGTTGTAAATTCGTTGATTTGTAGGAGAGAGTGACTCTGGGAACCGTCAATTCTACCATCTCATTGTTATTTTAATTTGAAATTACCTAATGACAAATGATGAGTGTCTTTTCATATGATTATTTGCCATTTGTATATCTTTTTTGGTGAGGTATCTGTTTAGAAATTTTGCCCTTTTTCTAATTGGGTTGTTCTTTTTCCTATTGTTGAGGTTGAAGTGTTCTTTGAATATTTGGAAGAAGAATCCTTTATCAGACATGTGCTTTACAAAGTCCCTTGCAGTCAGCACCCTGGGTTGAATAGTTTGCATGGTTGTCTTCATAGTTTATTTAAGTAATTTGCATGGTTGTGTTCATGGTTTGATGTTAGTTTTTCCCACTCTGTGGCTTGTGATTTCATTCTCTTAACAGTGTCTTCAGGGAGAGGACTTTTTAGTTTTAATAAAGTTCAACTTATCAACTTTTTTCTTTCATGAATCATACTTTGAGTGTTGTATGTAAAAACTTAGCCAAGCCCAAGGTCACTTAGATTTCTTCCTTTGTTATCTTCTAGAAGTTTTATGCTTTGCATTTTACATTTAGGTTTATGATTCATTCTGAGTTAACTTTTGTAAAAGGTGGAAAGTCTCTTTCTAGGCCAGATTTTTTGCATATGGACGTGCAGTTTTTCCTTCACTATTTGTTGAAGATTATCTTTTTTCCATTTGCTCTTTTGCCAAAGATCAAATATCTTTGGGGGTCTATTTCTGTGCTTTCTACTATGTTCTATTGATCGATACATCTACCCTTTTGTCAATGACATGCTGTCTTGATTACTGCAGCTTTATAATAAAACTTGAAACCGGGTTAGGGTCAGTAGTCCAATTTTGTTCTTCTTCAGTACTATGTTGGATATTTTGGGTTTTTTACCTTTGCATGTAGACTTTACAATTGGTTTGCCAATATGAACAAAATACCTTTCTGGGATTTTAACTGGAATCATTCTGAATCTATAGATCAACCTGGGAAGAACTGGCACCTTAACAATATTAAGTCTTCCAATTCATGAACACAGAATATCTCTCCATTTACTTAGAATTTCTTTAATATCTTTCATGAAATTTTTATAGTTTTATATATACACTGCTGTACATATCTCGTTAGGCATATGCCTAAGTATTTCAATTTTTTGATGCTATTGTAAATGGTATTATTTTTTAAAATTCAAATTCCTATTGTTCATTACTGACACATAGCAAAACAATTGGAATTTTTATATTGATGACAGATTTTAATACCTTACTATACTGACTTATTAGTTACAGGATTTTCTTTTTTTTTTTTTGTTTCTTTTTTTGGACAATTCAGTGGGATTTTCTACACAGCCAAATATGTCATCTGTGAACAAAGAATTCTTTTTCTTCCCTTTCATTTGATATACCTTTTATTTTATTTTCTGGCATTATTGCATTATGTAGGACTTTACAGTATGATGTTGACTAGAAGTGCTGAGAGAGGACATCCTTGCCTTTTCCTCAACCTTAGGGAAAATGTGTCCAGTGTTTCGCCACTAAGAATGATGTTAGCTTTTGCTTCTTTTTAAATTAAGTGCTCTAATCCAAAAGAGTCCACTTTGTCATTTATTTATTCATCCATTTACTCATAATTTTTAATGACACAGAGCAGGTGCATTTGTTAAGCGCCTGCTCTATGTCATTAAACATTGCATTTTATAATTTGACCTAATTTTCAATTACCCTCTTTTAACTGGAGATAAAACCTAAGGATATAAGAAGCAGGTTGCTGATACAATTTTATTTACACATTGCGTTAGTCCATTTCCATTGCTTATAACAAAATACCTGAAACTGAAAGATTTACAAAGAAAATGGAATTTATTGCTTACAGTTTCTGAGGCTAGGAAGTCCAAAGTCCATCTGGTGGTGGCAACAGTGACCCAAGGGTCTCACATAGCAAGATGGTGGAAGCAGAAATAGCAGAGAGAGAGCAAGACAGACTCTCTTCTCTCTTCTTTTATTTATTTATTTTTTATTTTATTTATTTATTTATTTTATTTTTATTATTATTATTTTTTCTTACTTTTATTTTATCGATATACAATGTGGTTGATTATTGTGGCCCATTACCGATACCTCCCTCCCTCCTCCCTATCCCCCCTCCCTCCCGACATGTCCTTTCTGTTTGCTTGTCGTATCAACTTCAAGGAATTGTAGTTGTTATGTCTTCTCCGCCCCCCACCCCCAGTTTGTGTGTGTGTGTGTGTGTGTGTGTGTGTGTGTGAATTTATTTATTTATTTTTAGCTCCCACCAATAAGTGAGAACATGTGGTATTTCTCTTTCTGTGCCTGACTTGTTTCACTTAATATAATTCTCTCAAGGTCCATCCATGTTGTTGCAAATGGCAGTATTTCATTCGTTTTTATAGCTGAGTAGTATTCCATTGTGTAGATATACCACATTTTCCGTATCCACTCATCCAATAATGGACATTTGGGCTGGTTCCAACTCTTGGCTATTGTAAAGAGTGCTGCAATGAACATTGGGGAACAGAGATACTTTCAACTTGATGATTTCCATTCCTCTGGGTATATTCCCAGCAGTGGGATAGCTGGGTCGTATGGTAGATCTATCTGCAATTGTTTGAGGAACCTCCATACCATTTTCCATAGAGGCTGCACCATTTTGCGTCCCACCAACAATGTAGGAGAGTTCCTTTTTCTCTGCAACCTCACCAGCATTTATCGTTCAGAGTCTTTTGGATTTTAGCCATCCTAACTTGGGTTAGATGATATCTCAATGTGGTTTTGATTTGCATTTCCCGGATGCTGAGTGATGTTGAGCATTTTTTCATATGTCTGTTGGCCATTTGTATATCTTCCTTAGAGAAATGCCTACTTAGCTCTTTTGCCCATTTTTTAATTGGGTTGCTTGTTTTCTTCTTGTAAAGTTGTTTGAGTTCCTTGTATATTCTGGATATTAATCCTTTATCAGATGTATATTTTGCAAATATTTTCTCCCACTCTGCTGGTTGTCTTTTAACTCTGTTAATTGTTTCTTTTGCTGTGCAGAAGCTCTTTAGTTTGATATAATCCCATTTTTTAATTTTTCCTTTGGTTGCCGGTGCTTTGGGGGTCATATTCATGAAGTCTGTGTCCAGTCCTATTTCCTGAAGTGTCTCTGCTAAGTTTTCTTTAAGAAGTTTAATTGTTTCAGGGTGTATATTTAATTCTTTAATCCATTTTGAGTTGACTTTAGTGTATGGTAAAAGGTGTGGGTCTAGTTTCATTCTCCTGCATATTGATATCCAGTTCTCCCAACACCATTTGCTAAAGAGGCAGTCTCTTCCCCAGTGTATAGGCTTGGTGCCTTTGTCAAAGATCAGATGGCTGTAGGTGTGTGGGTTGATTTCTGGGTTCTCTATTGTATTCCATTGATCAGTGTGTCTGTTTTTATGCCAGTACCATACTGTTTTGGTTATTATAGCTTTGTAGTATAGTTTAAAGTCAGGAAGTGTTATGCCTCCAGCTTTATTTTTTTTGATCAGTGTTGCTTTAGCTATGTGTGGTCTTTTGTTATTCCATATAAATGTCTGGATAGTTCTTTCCATTTCTGAGAAAAATGTCTTTGGAATTTTGATGGGGATTGCATTGAATTTGTATATCACTTTGGGTAGTATGGACATTTTCACTATGTTGATTCTTCCAATCCAAGAGCATGGGATATCTTTCCATCTTCTTGTATCCACTCTGATTTCTCTCAGCAGTGGTTTGTAGTTCTCATTATAGAGATTTTTCACCTCCTTGGTTAACTCAATTCCTAAGTATTTTATTTTTTTGGTGGCTATTGTAAATGGGCAGGCTTTCTTGATTTCTTGTTCTGCATGTTCACTATTGGAGAAAAGAAATGCTACTGATTTTTGTGTGTTGATTTTGTATCCTGCTGCTGTGCTGAAATCATTTATCACCTCCAAGAGTTTTTTTGTAGAGGCTTTAGTCTCTTCGATATATAGGATCATGTCTCTGCAAACAGGGACAGTTTGACTTCATCTTTTCCAATCTAGATGCCCTTTATTTCCTTCTCTTCTCTGATTGCTCTGGCTAGTACTTCCATCACTATGTTGAATAGGAGTGGTGAGAGTGGGCATCCTTGTCTAGTTCCTGTTCTTAAAGGAAAAGCTTTCAGCTTTTCCCCATTCAGGATGATATTGGCAGTGGGTTTGGCATATATGGCTTTAATTATGTTGAGATACTTTCCCTCTATACTTAACTTATAGAGGGTGTTTGTCATGAATGAGTGCTGAATTTTATCAAATGCTTTTTCAGCATCTATTGAGATGATCATATGGTCCTTGTGTTTGACTTTATTAATATTGTGTATCATATTTATTAATTTGCATATGTTGAACCAACCTTGCATCCCTGGGATGAATCCCACTTGATCTTGGTGAATAATTTTATGTATGTGTTTCTTTTTTTTTTTTTTTGTCGTTTTTTCATGACCGGCACTCAGCCAGTGAGTGCACCGGTCAGTCCTATATAGGATCCGAACCCGCGGCGGGAGCGTCGCCGCGCTGCCAGCGCAGCACTCTACCAACTGCGCCACGGGCTCGGCCCCTATGTATGTGTTTCTGTACACATACAACCCCCTGCCACAATGAATAAATATCAAAGAAAAGATACCAGAAATACGAAAAATCAAGAAAGTACACCACCAAAAGATAATAAATCTCAAGCTCTAGATCCTATAGAACAAGAAGCCCTTGAAATGACTGACAAGGAATTTCGAGTGATAATTCTAAAGAAACTGAATGAGATATAAGAAAACTCAGCTAGACATCATGATGAAACGAGGAAAAGTATACAGGACCTGAAAGAGTAAATGTACAAGGAAATCAATGTCCTGAAAAAAAATGTAGCAGAACTTGCCAAACTGAAGAAGTTATTCAGTGAAATAAAAAGCACAATGGAGAGTTTAACCAACAGGCTTGTGGAAGTTGAAGAGAGAACCTTTGAACTTGAAGATGGGCCGTTTCAAATAACACAAGCAGACAAAAAGAAAGAAAAAAGAATCAAAGGCATTGAAGAAAATCTGCAAGAGATATCAGACAACCTTAAGCGCTCAAATATCCGAGTCATGGGTATTCCAGAAGGGGAGGAAAAAGGAGATTGCATTGAAAACATATTCAACAAAATAGTGGCAGAGAACTTCCCAGGTATAGGAAAAATCACAGATCTTCAGATCCAGGAAGCTCAACGATCTCAAAACGTATTCAACCAAAAAAGGTCTTCTCCAAGACATGTTATAGTCAAATTGGCAAAACTCAAAGACAAAGAGAGAATCTTAAAAGCTGCAAGAGAGAAGCATCAAATCACCTATAAGGGAGCCCCAATCAGTCTAACATCAGACTTTTCATCACAAACCCTAAAAGCTAGAAAGGAATGGGGTGATATATCCAAAATACTAAAAGACAGAGATTGTTAGCCAAGAATCCTCTACCCTGCAAGGCTATCCTTCCGAAATGAAGGGCAAATAGTATATTTCTCAGACAAACAAAAACTGTGGGAGTTCACCACCACATGACCACCCTTACAAGAAATTCTCAAGGGAGTACTGGGTTTGGTTCCTGAAAAATAACTACCACTGCCATAAAACCCCAAGAAATATCAAAACCCACTAGTATAATAAAAATGGCATTCATGAAGAGAAAACAAGCAAACAAAAACGCTATCTACAACCTAAGGAAACAACAAACACAGAAAACAAACAGTAAATCAGAAAGCAAGGAACAAAAGACACCTAAGACAACCAAACAACAATCAACAAAATGCTAGGAATAAATTAACACTATTCAATAACAACTCTTAATGTAAAAGGCTTAAATTCCCCAATCAAAAGACACAGACTGGCTGACTGCATTAAAAAGGAGGACTCAACTATATGCTACCTTCAAGAGACCCACCTCACCCATAAAGACTCACATACACTAAGAGTGAAAGGATGGAAAATGATTTACCATGCAAACAGAAAAGAAAAATGAGCTGGAGGAGCTATTCTTATATCTGACAAAGTAGACTTGAAACTAAAAACCATAAAAAGAGACAATGAGGGACACTATGTAATGATAAAAGGACTGATCCATCAAGAAGACATAACAATCATAAATATGTATGCACCCAATGTTGGAGCAGCCAGATTTATAAAACAAACTCTATTAGACCTAAAGAAGGAAATAGACACTAATACCATAATAGTAGGGGACCTGAACACCCCACTGTCAATATTGGACAGATCATCTAGGCAAAGAATCAGCAGAGAAACACAAGATCTAAACAATACTCTAGACCAATTGGACTTGGCAGATATCTACAGAACATTCCATCCAACAACCTCAGAATATTCATTCTTCTCATCAGCACATGGATCATTCTCCAGGATAGATCACATATTAGGTCACAAATCAAGTCTCAACAAATTCAAAAAAATTGGAATTATCCCATGTATTTCCTCAGACCACAATGGATTAAAACTAGAAATTAATAACAAATGAAACTCTTGAAACTATACAAACATATGGAAATTAAACAGCATTCTACTTAATGACATATGGGTCCAAGAAGAGATCAAGCAGGAAATCAAAAAATTTATTGAAACTAATGAAAATAATGATACATCATACCAAAACCTGTGGGATACTGCAAAAGCAGTATTAAGGGGGAAATTTATTGCATTAAATGCTCACCTCAGAAGAATGGAAAGATGGCAAGTGAACAACCTAACACTTCACCTTGAAGAACTAGAAAAACAAGAACAATCCAAACCTAAAGTTAGCAGACGGAAAGAAATCATTAAGATCAGAGCAGAACTGAATGAAATTGAAGCCCAAATAACAATACAAAAGATCAACGAATCAAAAAGTTGGTTTTTTGAAAAGATAAATAAAATTGACAAACCATTAGCATGGCTAACAAAAAAAAAAAGAAGAGAGAAGATTCAAATAACAAAAATTAGAAATGAAAAAGGCAATATTACAACTGATTCATCTGAAATACAAGGAATCATTCGAGACTACTATAAACAACTATACGCCAACAAGTTTGAAAATCTGGAGGAAATGGATAAGTTTCTGGACACACACAAGCTCCCAAAACTGAGCCATGAAGACGTAGAAAATCTGAACAGACCAATAACAATCAAGGAGATTGAAGCTGTTATCAGAAAGTTCCCAACAAAGAAAAGCCCAGGACCAGATGGATTCACAGCAGAATTTTACCAAACATTCCAAGAGGAATTGACACCGATTCTTTACAAACTATTCCAAAAGATTGAAACAGACACAAGTCTCCTGAACTCTTTCTATGAAGCAAACATCATCCTGATACCAAAACCAGGTAAAGATATAACCAAAAAACAAAACTACAGGCCGATATTCTTCTCTCTTCTTTTAAAGTCCTCAGAACCATGCCCTTGACCATCATTATTAATCCATTCACTACTGCATGGTCCTACAATCGAATCACCTCTTTAAGGCTCTACTTTTCAATTACCATAATAGGATTTCCCACCCTCTTAACAGTCACAGTGGGGGCCAAGTTTCTAATACATATAACTTGGCGGACACTGTTCAAGCTTCAATGAGTTTTGAGGGGACATAATTCGATCCACTATAGACATTAAATCACAAAGCCATCACTTATGAGAGATGTGATAGCAAGGAAGCCACTTAGACTCTCTGCATCTTAACTTTGTATATACAAAATGGAGATGATCACCCCCTCTATCTCACAGTATTGTTGTGAGATTTAAAGGAGTTTATGTAAAACTTTAGAAGAGTGCCTGGCACATAGTAAACACTCAATAAGTTTTAGTTATTTTTATTATAATTTCTTCTCACAGGCTTAGTTAAAGGAATAGACAGAACAAGTATCATAATCCAAGACTATATGTGGTCACTGCCGTATATCTTCATTTTTGAATATATTCATGTATATAAGTGGCTTATGACAGTCTCTGTTTGAGACAAGAGTTCTGGTAGAATTCACACCAGTGAGGGAGTAAAACAAACAAACAAAAAAAGCATGACTGGGCAGAGGGAGAAGTTGAATTTCAATGCAGTTGCAGCAGAGGCCTCAGCCAGTGCTTCAGAAACTGTAGAACTGAGATAGACCAGTTGTTGGATGAGTGCCACTCAAGAGAAGGAATAAAACATTGGTTGAGTCAGCTCCATTTGATCTCTGAAGGTAATTCCTGGGGAAGGACTCAGCTGTGAGCCTTCAGTAGCCAATATTCCCAGGTTCTAGGCCAGGTCCACAATGGAGAATACAGGTGGTAAAGTGTAGCCTTCCTGAGTAGTTTTTATTTTCTATAAACTTGAAACAAGTTATATACCCACAAGTTGAAAATATTAATTGCACACAACTGGATTTTATGAAGCTCATTAAATATTGGGGGTTTAGAGCAAAGTTCTGGTTTTTATTTATTATCAGTTAGTTATAAAAGCTTAGCAGAGTTTCTATTGTCAGTTAAGATTTTAATAATTCCAAATGCTTTACCTCTCATGAGAGTAGAGTAAGCTTTTCAAATTTCTTGTACTATAGTTATTTAGAGAGATATTTATACTTTGGAAGTCAAAAGGTCCTTCTGTCAACCTTATAAATAGGTTTAGAAAGTTTATCAGCCCTCTGAGACATGCACAGTATCAGCCAGCAAAGTTTTTATCAAGATCGTCATAATGATGAAATATCTGATAGCAATGAATATTAAGCATGTAATAGAATAGGACACATTTCAGTTTGATAAATATCCTTATACCCACGGTCTTTTGAACTTTGTGTTCAACTCTAATGCTAATCATCAGCCTGGGGTAGAAGAGTGAAGTCTGGCTTTTTAAGATACATACTGAATTATGTGAGAAAGGTCTGTTTTGGATCATTTGTATTATTAAGAATAATAGTCCCTAATCCCATTTTGATAAGCCACAGTGAATGAAAGGGCTTTTTATTTCATGCATAGATAACGACAATAGATTGTGCACTCTGTCTGTATCTAGAAATATGCAAATGCAGAGCACAGGACACAGTATATGCAAAGCTTTATTTTGAAGGAGGCTGTTACTTCTGTGTTGGCCCTTTGACACTCTTGGTCCTACATTCAATTTTTTTTTTTTTTTTTTCCAGAACCTTGGCCTTTTCACAACCTCCTGTTTCTTACACTAATGGAAAAATTGCAAGCCTTTCACTTTCCTTCTTTTTTTAACAAACATGTTTTTCCTTTCTTTCTTCAGAAAAAAATCCATAATTTCTATTCATAATGATGCAAACTTTCTATTCTTTTTGGTAGTCTGAAATCTAGTCTTTCTTATTTTATTTTTATTAGATTTTTTATTTTCCTGGATGAGAGGGCAAGGCAAGTTGGTCAGAGAGAAATGGAGTTTGAAAATGCAGTCTTAATTTTTCTGGCCACCAACACCTTGAACAGTTGATTTTACAAATTAGGCTAAGTTTCTTGTGTATCTTAACATGCACAATAAATCTCCCAATTCTGTTTCTGCATACTTTAATTATTATAGTCAGAATTAAATGACTAGACTTTTTTTGTGGGTTGTGATTCGTTCTCATTTTCATACTAAAGTTCTGAGACTAGACTGGGAAGCCATCTGGTCTTGCGTTTCTATATGTTGCAGAAAATGGAGTTTATCTTTGGATATGTAGACAACTAAGATTTTTTTCTGTCATGTGAACAAATAAAGGAATGATCAAAGAACTAGAAGAACCAAGTGGTTTTTATTCTTACCTCCAACTTTAGAATTAAAGTCAACATAAAATTTGTAGCCAAGGCATACTTAGAAGTGTTTAAATTATGGGAAATTAAAAGCTTAACAATGTTAATTCTGATTTAAATTAGTCTTCAGGAAAAAAATCATCTGAATTTAGAAATCTGTCCTGTGATCTTTAGTTAGATTCTTTTCTTTTTAACATTGGGTTTGTATTGTTTTAAATGTCTAACAAAAGTCCTCTGTCTTCACTTCAGGAGGCAGTCACATTTTGGAAATTAAGAGAAGATTTCTTATTGGCAGATTTGGAATAACTGTACCACCATACTGTCTAAGAAAATAATCATGACTATTATGCCATAATGTGAAATAAATCACTATGAATCCTTTACAAACAGCATTGGTTTGTTTGTCTTAGTTACTAAAGGGAAGCATTTCAAAATCAAGTGACTTCCAGCTCCTGAGCTCAAGAAAAAGCTGGAGATCCTTAGAGGATGGTGTTGCTTGGTATACTTGCAGAAAGGAATTTAGCCTCTTGTGAGAAAGACCAAAGGTAAAGAAAAACAGGTTATCTGGTATCAGGTATCTGGTAACTGTGTCTAAACAAATAGTATGTGATAAATAGAATTTGGAGAATACTTTGCTAAGAATAGAAGCCACTTAGAAAACATGAGTTCAAAGTTGGAAAACAATTTTAAGCTTGTTTCTATTCAACCTCATTTACTTTTGGCAAGGCTGTCATTGCCTACTCTTCAGAAGACTCTTCTGAGTAGTTGGGCTGAAGAACTGAAAAGCTTTCTAGACATTAAATGTCTCTTGCAAATAACATTTGTAACTATTTGGGGAGGGGGTGATTGATTGAGTAAATCAGAACCCAAATGAATTTAGAATGACAGATCTGATTCAACATTTATATCCCCCCTTTCTCTCTAATATGTTGGTTTAAAATGGGCTATGACCACATGAGCAAGACACAATGATGTATGACTTGATATAGGGAGGCTCTTACAGGAGCAGTTTACTTGTACAGAGTTCTGAGAACTAATGTGAACCCCAAAGTTGTTAATCTGTGTGGACCATGAACCTGCCACTGAAAAGGAAAAACGAAGTCATGCTTAAGTGTATCCAGGAGAGATGATTTTACGAGGCCACATATCAAGGAAAGGTGAATAGATAATGATACGTCAAGCAAAGGGGTCAGTTCTTCAAGAAATAGAAGCTTCAGAACTGGAGCTAACTCCACAAATAAGGAGTATATAATTATTCCTGTTATGAAAAGTCCAGAATGTGATATTGGGATAGATACAGGTTTCACAGCATTATACCAATTGGGACAGTTTGTGAAAAAGCACATAGAAGTCATGGAGATCCTTAGATACCTTTATGCATGCTGGATATAAATCTGTTTTTCTGTGCATAAGATCCTTACACTTGTAATCATCAAGATGACAAAACTTTGTAGTAGAGCAGAGAGGATTTAGAAACTTCATCTCCAATTCAAAGTCCATGAAATCTCCTGCTAAAACATGACCAGCTGCTTGGAAAAAAATCAAAGTCAAAGAGCAGATTGATAAACCACTGATTAGAAGCTCTGCCTTGCTTACTCTTGCCAAGCCTCCAGGATAACAAGAAGGACAATTTCAGAGGAGAAGGCATGACAATGATGTTTTGAATTGTTCTGTATTTTAAGACTTGTTTTATTCTTGATTTGGTAACATTAATTGGGAGGTGGATACTTTTTTTCATTTAGAAAAGATTTGTTTATTTGTTATTGTTCTCATGTGTTTTTAAATATGGTAAAATGTACTCTATTTTTAAAGTTTCTCACTTATGTTTTCTGATCTCTAAAGCAATATCTCTTGTTTTTAACTCTTCAGCACTATCCTTCTTTTCAGAAATGGCTGCTGTCCCACCCAATATGACTCTGTTGTGACTACCAATCTTAATATTTCACTCATTTAGTCATTAGAATAAGTGTGTGACCTAGACCCTATCTTATTTTTTTTTACTCTCATGTTAATGTTGATTGATTCAAAAGTGGACAAATAATCTAAAGCAGGCTGATCAATGTTGTTCTCCAGGAGTCCTCATTTTGGAGCTAGAAAAACATTCTTGTCCTTTTGGATAATAACACCTGAAGGATATTGCATTTGTTAGACTATATATAATTCAGCTGATGTGATGAAGACCTCAAGTTAGCATTATCTTAAATAAGATAGAAGTTTATAAATCTCTCATGTAAAAGTCTCATCTGTATGGTAGCTCTCTTCAGAATACAAGTCATTAAGTGCTCAAGTTCATTCTGTCTTATCCTGCAATCCTAAACGTAGTGCTTCTGCAGTCCAAGATGACTGCTCCAGCTTCCACCCTATGTCTGCAGTACAGCCAGTAGGAAGGGAGAGACGAACAAAGGAAGGGTGCACTCCATCCCTCCAAAGGCATAAATAGAAGATTTGTATGCTACTGGTGCTCAGATTGTATTGGCTATAACTTAACATGGCTATACCTAGCTGCAAGAGAGGCTTGGAAAAATAGCTGTTATATGAATAATCACATGTGTAGTTAAAAATTGCATTGTTATAGAAGAAGTGAAAAGGAAATCTATGGAAACATTTATTTTCACCAAAGATAAGCATCAGCATTCCCTAGAAACTACTTTTTATACTATATGAAGTCTTACTGTAGTTAATAAGAGTTAGCTGTAGTATTTGAGTGCATTTAAACTCTTAAATATAATTGTGTTACTTCCTGATTTTCTAGTTAAATAGACAAATTTCTTGTGGTGTGTGTGTGTGTGTGTGTGTGTGTGTGTGTGTGTGTGTGTGAGCACCTGTGTGTGTTTTGCTAAATAAATGTAAGTCAAGCTGTCACCACATGTAGTCCAACGAGTCCTGACTAATACAGTGGTGCAAAGGGTGAGGGGAAACTGATTCTTAGTCATCAAGAATGAATAAAAAGAAGAGGGTCTCCACTGCTTCTTGTGTGACATCGGATATATATAAAACTGGAATCTCCTGAAAACAATGATCATTATAAATTGAAAAGAGCTGTGAAATGATTGGCTCAAGAAAGATGTAAACTGAGCAAAGAATTTAAACTATCAGAGATAGTTAAGCTTTGAGAAGACAGATAATCAGAGTACAGGAAGTAATAAGAATAAAATACCCCCACCCAGAGCCTTTTATTAAATATGTACTATGTTCCTAAAGAATTAAGTATTAAAATAATCTCATTTAGGGCTGGCTGGTTAGCTCAGTTCATTAGAGTGTGGTGCTGATAACACCAAGGTCAAGGGTTCATATCTCCGTAAAGGCCAGTTGCCAAAAAATAAAAATAAAAAAAATAATCTCATTTAATAACTAAAGTGCAAATTCACTGTAGACTGCTACTTGCAATATGGAGAAAGAATTGTGGGGTCAAGAGTAGAGTCAGGAATTAGAATCATTACTAACTTGCAGTTGTCCAAGTGAAATGATCATCCGCAAGAATTGTCTTCCTTGAGATGAGAATAATTTTCTTTCATTTTTATAAAGGCAGTGACAGGGAAACAAAGGCATAAATTCAAGAAATATTTATAAAATAGAATCACCATGACTTGTGGTTGATTAAAAATGAGGCTTGAAAGAGGAGAATTACTGCACTGGTTGCAAAATGATTTTCTAACTCCAGCACTCCCTCCACATTTATCAGTTGACTTTGTACTCAGCCCTCTTCAGCCCCTGCATATGTTTGATTTATTTATCTAATTATTATAACTACAGAGTTGCAAATTCTTATTTTTCAATGGCTTATAATTCATTACCATCTTTGATTATTTTGCTGTTCAAATTGTCCCAGATTTGGCCAGCTTGAGTATGTACTTTCAGGCCTTAGATGTGAATTCTGCTGTTGTTGCTATTTAGTGTAAAGTACGGGCAGTTTAACATAAGATTAATATGGCTCCTATCTATGAATTCAGATTTTTAGCATTTTGAGTTTTAGTCATTTGTTGGAAATAAAAGTTGATATTACTGTTGGATCTATAGGAAATCAGGAGACTATTTTAGACTGAAGCCATTGTCTTGAGAATTGTCAGCTATATTGATGTAACCTTGAAGATGAAGCCTTGAGAGAATAAGATTGCTAAGAGTATCTCAGTGAGCAGCAGCCTAGGGCATAAACCTAAGATAAACAATATTAACTAAAGCAATAATAATAAGTACCGAGTTTATCTTAAATTACAAAGACAGTGCATATTTATTGTAGAAAATTTTAAAAATCAAATAATAAAATTAGAGGCATTTAAGAGACATTTTACATGTCACATTCTTATGAACACAGCCAAAATTTAATTTTTTTCATATTTATTTTTCCTTTCTGCAGCTTATTCTATATTTTATCACACACATTATCTTTTAAAGTATACCTGAAAGAAATCTGACTGCAACTTTTTGTGTGTGTTTGTGTGTATTGATTCAAATTGAGTCTAAACTTACCTCATAACAAAGAATCCAATGTCAAAATGTCCAGGATTTTAGCCAAATATCAACAACAGCAGAACTTACATCTGAGAGCTGGAAGAAAAAACTCTCCCTTCTGTCTGCTGAAATGTTATCTTTTATTGCTCCTTACAGAATGGTGGAACTCAGATGCTCTATGATTCTACATTTAATGATGTTCAAGAAGCATTAGAAATGAGAGACTATATGTTTAATAGAAATTTCCTCTAAAGCAGCCTTGTTGCCTCTGACACACACACAAAATCATTAACCTTGGTGATTATAAATTTTGTGACTATATTTATTTTCTCTTGGAGAGGGAGTGTTATGAATGAATTATGTCATGTAGAATAGAGAAACACGAAGTTTCGAGGGAGTAATTTCAGAGTACACACATGATAAAGAACTGCTATAAAAAATTAACTGGCTGTCAGGGTAAAAAAAACATCATCACCAGAACATGTGTTTTTAGTCATGTGATCACAAGACACAAAGTTTTAGAGAGAAAAACAAAATATACTCCTCAGAGGAATTCACAGAATTCTTGGGCTGGTTGTCATTCCTAGATGAGCTTATGGATTGGAGTGTTAGAGGTAATGTTGGATCAAATCAGCATTCCAGTTAAAACCTCCCACAGTTGTGGCAAGAGTCCTTAATGCTCCCGTATAATTCTGTCATTTAAAGTGCTTTACAATATACTAGTAATTAGAGATTATGTTTTTTAAGCATTCCCCATATGCCTAAAACAGTTCCAAGTGCTTAACATGTATTGTTATTTAATCTTCGAAACAAACTTCTAAATTTTGCATTATTTTAATTTCCATTTTTCCTATGAGAAGACTGAGCTATAGAGAGGTTATGTAGCTTGCCAAAAAATTTGTGCCACCAGGCTACTAAATGCTATCATGATTTGTTTAGCTTCTTTTAAAAGAAGGGAGCTTAGAAGAATTAACTGTATTCTAAACTTTCTATAAATTAATTGATTAATTTTCTCTTTGGCTGCAGTCATTTTTTAGCTCAATAAACTCTTCAAGTGACTAACAAATTCCACATTTATTTCAAGAATACTAATTGTCTAATCTGATATCGCACTGTAAAGTCACTTGAATGATTATTTCATTTCTGTTTTTGCTTACTGTTGAACAGATAGAAACTGTGTAAATTCTCAGAGTGTTATCTCCATGTTAATGAAATTGATGGCATTTTCCCTATAGCTTAAGAAGAATGTCATTTCATTTTTCAACATACGTTAAAGGTATGTCACATTGTTTCATAATTTCAAATTTGATTTTAAAATTTTAACCAAGTAAAATACTACAGTAATAATAAATTCATGGCAAAAATCTTTTATAAATATTTCTTTAGGAGGGCTTCATAATTCCATAGGCAGAATGTAATATTTAAGTTGTTTTTCAGTATCTATATAGTTTATAAAATAATCTATTATTCACGAGATTGTTCTTGATTTCATTAATAGCACTGATAATATTCATTATGTTGTGGACTCTTTCACAATGATTCTTAGAGACCAATTGTTGCTATGCATGATGAATTGAATTGCTAAAACATCTGTTACCACTTTTTTTAAAGTTGGCCATATACGTAAATTGCATGTCAACCATAGCCTGTGCTCCGTCTATTGCACAATGTATGTCATTGGGAAATGTATTTTTCTAAGAATTAATTTTTAAGGCTTTCAAACATAAGTGATCCCTTTGTATACAATGTATGTAATTTTGAACATAACATAACCATTAATACTTTTGCATTCCTTAACGGACTTTACATTATGAGCAATAAAACTTCATTATCAAGCAGAATGGTTTCATCTAATGTGATCAAAATTCGATCAACTGTGATTCATTACTCAGCTAATTTTCTACATCTTTCTCAATGTCATCAGTTTTTCTTCAAAAAGAATCTTGGCTTGCAGAACAGAAAAAAATTATTTCATTTTTTCCCTTTATCTTACTTATAAACTCTCACTCACAAGATAACATTAATTTTACTTTAATGTTGTGAGGCCCATCGTATTTTGTAATCATTTGCATTCTTTTGTAAGAAATAACTGATTAAAAGTCTTGTTAAATCAATCCAGTGCAGGTATTATGAATTTTACTCTTTGTTTGAATCTCAGTAATATGGTACACATTTGTCAATTTTATCTTTTATATCCTTCCTGTCAGTACTCCTTCCTTCCTTCCTAGCTCCATGTATAGATGGACCATATTTTATTTAATATGTTTCCAATTTTTGCTGCAAAAAGTTAACATCTTCTTACACATGTGTTTGCAAACCTTCTGCAAATATATCAATACAAAATTCCCATACATAGGGTTGTTGGAACAAAGGGAATAGACATGTCTTGTATTAGGGTGAAGCAACTGGAATAGTGCACTCATTGGTGATCAGATTCCTAAGTTCTTGTATTTTCCTACACCTTTTTGTTTTTTATAGTCTTAAAATTCTATTTTTATTTTAATTATACAAATGATGCATAAATTTACATTTGATGAAAAAATATCTGGAGAAACATTTTTCCCCTTTTTAATCTCTGACAACCATTGTGTGTGTATGTGCAGGGGGCCTGCATTCATGCATACACACAGATACAGATTTTTTTTTCTTTTTATGTAATGTGAATTTTACTATTTATATTATACTATGAATCGGTCAGATCATTAGGTCAAGTTTTTTTATGTTTTCCTTTTCAAGTCAACTTTACTGAGATATAATTTAAATACAATAAATTGCATCCATTTAAAATGTACAATTTTATGAGTTTAACAAATGTTTACACCCATGTAACCACAACGACAACCCAGATGTGAAACAGTTCCATTCCTCTACAAAATTCCCTTGTGCCACTTTTGCAATCAACCCTTCCCCAAACTGGCTCCAAGAAACAACTGATCTTGTTTCTATCATTCTAGATTAGATTTGCCAGATTTAAAAATTCATAAAACTGGAATCATACAATAAATAGTCTCTTGTGTTTGGTATCTTTTTTGATACCAGGCATTCATTTTTTGAAAGTCATTCATGTTGTTGAATGTATCAATAGTTTGCTCCCTTTATTAAATGTGTTTGCGTGTGTGTGTGTGTGTGTGTGTGTGTGTGTGTGTGCGCGTGTGTGTATTTGTTTCTATATTTACCTCTGATGGAGATTTGGGTTACTCCAGTTTTGGGCTATTATGAACAAAGCTGCTATATACATTTGTATTCTGTTTTTAGGGGGATGTATAATTTCATTTATTTTGGGTAAATACCAAGGAGTGAAATTTCTGGGTTATATGGTAGGTATATATTTAACTTTTTAAAAACTGACCAGCAAGTCACCAAAGTGATTGTACCATTTTCTATTTCCTCCAGGATTTTATCTTCCTAATGATGTTTTTCAAAAACAGAAGCTGTTAATTTTGGTGCAGACCAATTGATCAACATTTTTTAAAATGGTCTCTGATTTTGGTTTCTTTACTAAAAATTTTTTCCTAACTTATGATAGTAAAGATTTTCTTCTTTAAGTTCTGTAGCTTTAGCTTTAACTTCTAGTTTTAAATCATTTAAATTCATTTCAGTGCATGTTGTGAGGTAAGTCTAAAACATAATTTTTTTCCACGTTGATATCCAACTTTCTAATACAATTTTTTGAAAAGATTATTCTTTCTCAGTTGAACTACCTTGACACCATTGTTGAAAATTAATTGGCCAAGTATGTGTGGGTTCATTTCTGGACTCTATTCAGTTCCATTGATCCAAGTGTGTATTTTTAGGCTAGTATGCACTGTCTTGCTTATTGTAGCTTTAAAATAGTTCTTGAATCTTCCAACTTTTCTGTTGTCAATATTATTTTGTCTATTCTGGAATTTTTACCTTTTCTTATAAATTTTAGAATCAGCTTATCAATTTTAAAGAAAAGCCTCCAAGAATTCAGCTTTTCTTTCTAACACTGCTAGAGATTATAAATCTGATTATGATATGCCTTAGTGTTGTGTGTGTGTATGTGTATGTATGTGTGTATGAATGTGTGTATGCATGTGTGTGTGTCTATTTGTGTGCATGTGTGGGTATGTGTATGATGTGTGTGTGTGTGTGTGTGTGTGTGTGTATGCATGCATACACGTGCACACACCATTATCTCCTTTGGTGTCCTCATGTTCTCTGGATCCGTGATCTATCCTTTTCATCAAATTTGGTAAGTTTTTTTGCCATAATTTCTTCAAATATTTTTCCTGGCCAAGCATCCTGGGACTCTAATTGCACATTGAAGACCGTTTGATATTGCCTCATAGGTTCTATTGTCACCGAGGTTCTATTCATTTTTTTCAGACTCCCCTGCACCTCCCATCATTTAGCTTAAATGGTTTTATTGACATTTATTAATACTTTTTCCTTGCAGTCTCAAATCTGATCTTAAGTCTGTCTAGTGAATTTTTAATTTCAGGTATTGTATTTTTTGGCTGTGGAAGTTTCACTCGGTTTTTTTAAAGATAGCTCATCTCCTCATTATATTAATATTTTTCTTTAAATTCTTGAACATATTTTAATAGCTATTTAAGGACCATTTCTGCTAATTCCATTATCTCTGTTGTTTTTCTGTCTACTTCTATTATTGATATTTATTCTGGTTTAGGTCATATATTCTTGCTTTTTGGCATTTAGTACTTTTTTTTTATTGGATACTAGTGATTGTAAATGTTACATTATTGAGGATCTGGATTTTCCTGTCTTCCTCTAAAGAGTATCTTTTTGTTCAGGGAGACAGATACATTACTTGCAGATCAACTTGATTCTTCCAAGTCTTGTTTGTATACTCTAGGGCTAGTTTAGCCTTTCCACTAAGAAAAGGCACTTCAGTGTCTTTATTGAATGTCTTGGGTTTTCAACAGGGTTTCCCCCCTGTGGCTCATTCAAATTTGAGTCTCTCTCAGCCTTGTGCTTTCTGAATCCTTTGCCTGGCTTCTTTGGAGTTTACTCCTTTCATAAGCAGCTTATCCTTAGCCAAAGACTCAAGGAGACCCAGTGTCCGATGTCTGAAGCTCTTTTTTCTGGGTTGCCCCTCTTTTCCAGTATTCTGCCCCACGAAGTCTGGCCACCTCAGCCTCCCCAAACTCTGATTTCTCTATTCCGCTCAGATTATGACCATGGTCTTCCAGCACCAAGATCCAGGAAAGTAGTTTCAGGCAGGAAACCCAGGTGTTTATTCTAATCTCTTCCTTTGTTTCCTTTTTCTCAAGGGTCACTGTGCTGTGCCAGCCATCTCTTGCCTAGCATCTAAAAATGCTTGTTTCATATATTTTGTACAGTTTATATTTGTTTCACTGGGAGAAGCAGTCATATATCACTTACTCCTTCACTTTTTGAAGTGGAATGATAGGCACATTTTATTTCGGTAAATTTTGCTGAATTTCCCTTCAAAGAAATTGTGCAAAAGATCATTTCTACCAACTCTGGTATCCTCGTGGGTACTTATTTTTCTTCCCATTGACAAAACTGTTTCATTCAGTGTTTTAACATTTTCCCACTGTGGAGGTAGTAAATGACTCTTTATTGTTATTTTATTTACAATTCTTTGAATATGAGCTAGGTTCAGTATTTTTTGCATATATTATCAGCCACTTATATGTATTTTTCTTTACTTGCCGTTTGTGGATCTTTTAACCATGTTCTCATATTGTTTCCTTTTAATTAATTTGTCAGAGCTTCTTTTTATATTCATTCAACTATTTATTTATTCGGTCATTGAACAAGTATTTATTGTATACTAGCTATGTTTCAGGCTCTGCTCTAAGTGCTGGGGTACAGCAATAAGTGAACTGTGCACTGATGAAGTTTATATTCTAATGAGCAATGAGGGAAGAGAGAATTAATATAAATGCATTTGATATATAGTATCATGTAGTGATAAGTGTGGGGAAAAATAAAGAAGGATATGGGAAATTCAGTACAGTGGAAAGATATTATTACAAGTGGGGCTTCTGTTTTATGGAAAATCATTAGAGAGAGATTCTTTTATAGGTTATATTTAGGTGAAGACTTGAATGAACAGAGGGAATGAGCCATATGGATATCTGGAGGAAGAGCGTTCCAGCTAGATGGAACATCCTGAGCAAAGGCTGTGAGATGTTTGTTGCTTGGCCCTCTGGAAGAGTTGCAAAGATGTCATTGTGGCTGAAGGGAAAGAGAGGAGAGGTGGGGCAGCAGTTGTGGATCAATGAGACAGTTGGGGAGCATTTCCAGGTTATGTGGAACTTGGCAGGACATTGTTAATTTATTGTTAATTCATTCATCTGAGTAAGATGGAAAGCCATTGAGGGATAATGCACAGAAAATGGCAGAACTCACTTTCATGTATAAGGGATCCTTCTGCTAGCCTTGTGGAGAAGATACTGTAAGGGAGCAAAAGGCAAGCAAGGAAGAGCAGCCCTGTGTCTCAGCGCATTACTGAATAACCCATTAGTTGTATTGAGTTGCAGTGTTACCTTTACTAAATACTAAACTCTCAGGTGCACTTGGATCTTTCAGTTCTTTGCCTGCAACTTGCCTATCTTATTGTGAATGTTAAACTGGACCTTAATATCTGGTAGCTCTATAATTAAGGTGATCATACTACCCAGTTTACCAGAACAGTCCTGGCTGATGCTTGCTGTGAATTGAGTGATACCTGCTAGTTACTTTTAATATGCCTTTTCCCATAAAGTGTCCTGGTTTGGATGATAAACCACATGGTCACTCTATCTATAATCTCATTATTGTTTTTATTTCTAGTTTTCTGGGTATTCTTGTATACAGACATACCTCAAGATATTGTGGGTTTGGTTTCAGACCACCACAATAAAGCGAATATTGCAATAAAGCAAGTCATATGAATATTTTGGTTTTCTAGGCATATAACAGTTATGTTTACACTACACTGTAGTCTATTAAGTATGCAGTAGCATTATGTCTAAAAAACAATGTACATAGCTTAATTAGGAATACTTTATTGCTAAAGAATTCTAATGATCATCTGAGCCTTCAGCGAGTCATAATCTTTTTGTTGGTGGAGGGTCCTGCCTCGATGTTGATGGCTACTGACTAATCAGGGTGATGGTTGCTGAAGGCTAGGGCGGCTGTGGCAATTTTTTAAAATGAGATAACAATGAAGTTTTCCACATCAATTGACTTTTCTTTCGTAAAAGATTTCTCTATAGCATGTGATACTGTGTGATAGCTTTAACTTCCAAGATTAGAGTCAGTCCTCTCAAACCCTGCCACTGCGTTACCAACTAAGTTTATGTAATACTCTAAATCCTTTGTTGTCATTTCTACAGTGTTCACCGCATCTTTAACAGGAGCAGATTCCTTCTCAAGAAACAACTTTTTCTCATCCATAAACAGCAACTCTCATCAAGTTTTATCATGAGATTGCATTAGTACAGTCACATCTTCAGGCTCCAGTTCTAATTCTAGTTCTCTTGCTATTTCCACCACATCTGCAGTTACTTTCTTCACTAGAGTCTTGAACCCCTCAAAATCATCCTTGAGGATTGGAATCAACTTCTTCCAAACTCCTGTTAATGTTGATATTTTGCCCTCCTCCCATGAATCACAAATGTTCTTAGTGGCATCAAGAATGGTGGATCCTTTCAAATATGTTTTCAATCTTTGCCCAGATCCAAGAAATTACTATCTATGGTACTGATAGCCACATAAAATGTATTTCTTAAATCATAAGACTTGAAAGTCAAACTTACTCCTAGACCCATGGGCTCCAGAATGCTGTTGTGTTAGCAGGCATGAAAATAACATTAAGATCTTTGCACATCTCTACCAGAGTTCTTGGGTGACTAGGTGCATTGACAACGAGCAGTAATATTTTGAAAGATATTTTTTTTTCTGAGTAGTAGGTCTCAACAATGGGCTTAAAATATTTAGTAAACCATGCTGTAAACAGATGTGCTACCATCTAGGCTTTTGTTGTTCCGTTTATAAAGCACAGGCAGAGTAGATTTAGCATAATTCTTAAGGGTCCTAATATTTTTGGAATGGCAAACGAACATTGGCTTCAATTTAAAGTCCCCATCTGCAACATCCCTAACAAGAGAGTCAGCCTGTCATTTGAAGCTTTGAAGCCAGGCATTGACTTCCCCTCCTTAGCTATGGAAGTCCTAGATGGCATCTTCTTCCAATAGAAAGTTGTTTCATCTACATTAAATATAGGTTGCTTAGTGTAGCCACCTTCATCAGTTATGTTAGTTAGGTCTCGGGATACCTTGCTGCAGCTTCTACATCAGCCCTTGCTGCTTAACTGTGCACTTTTATGTTGTGGAGATGATTTATTTCCTTGAACTTCATGAGCTGACGTCTGCTGGCTTCAGACTTTTGCTCTGCAGCTTCTTCACCTCTCTCAGCCTTCATAGAATTGAAGAGAGTTAGGACTTTGCTCTGAATAAGGCTTTGGCTTCAGAGAATCTTACGGCTGGTTTGATCCTCTATCCAGGCCACTCAAACTTTCACCATATCAGCAAAAAGCTGTGTTGCTTTAGTATCATTTGTATGTTTACTGGACTAGCACTTTTAATTTCCTTCAGATATTTTTCCTTTGCATTCGCACTTTTCTGACTGCCTGGCACAAGAGGCCTAGATTTCAGCCTATCTCAGCTTTCAACGTGCCTTCCTCACCAAGCTTAATCATTTTTAGCTTTTGATTTAACATGAGAGATATGTGACTCTTCTTTTCACCCGGACACCTAGAGGCCAATTGTAGTGTTATAATCGGCCTAATTTCAACATTGTTGTGTCTCAGGGAATAGGGAAGCCAGAGGAGAGGGAGAGAGACGGTGGAATGGCTGGTCAGTTGTGGGGCAATCAGAACATACACAACATTTTTGATTAAATTTGCCATTTTATATGGGCACAGTTCATGAAGCCGCCAAACAGTTACAATAGTAACATCAAAGATCATTGATCACAGATCACCATTAGCAATATGATAATAATAAAATTTGAAATATTGACAGAATTACCAAAATGTAAAACAGAGACATGAAGTGAGCTCACGCTATTGGAAAAAATGGTGCAAATAGATTTGCTTGATGCAGGGTCTCCACAAATCATCAATTTGTAAAAAAAGGTAATACCTGCAAAATGCAATAAAGTGAAGCACAATAACATGAGGTATGCCTGTGTTTACTTTTAAAAACTATGTTTATTTTCTATCAGATGATTTTAATGAAAATCAAGTTGGTATTTTGTTTGGAATGAAATCGAGTTTTTAAATTAATTTTTTCATAATTAATATTTTGTAATATTTAAGTTTTCCTAACTACAAGAAGAATTTTACATTTTAAAATATTGAAGTCTTCTATATACTTCAGTATATTTTTAAAATTTTTAATATGGTTTTTGTGCAATTTTTAATGTTTATATCTAGTCATTTAACAAAATGTTTTCTTGTATTTTCCTAATTCTCTAGTCATTTTACATTTTTCTTGCTATTGCGTTTGAAATGTCCTTTTCCTGCTGTATTTTCTAAATGATTATTATTCACATCCTATTGTAAATTATCACATTTCTGAATTTTATTTTTGTTTCTAAAATGTTTATTTTCATGGGATTGTCAAGTATAAAATTTTGTTAATTGCAAATGATAATGTTGGTTCCTTTCTCTTATCATTTGTACCAGTTATTTGGCATTCTTATGTTAACTAATCTTTTATTAACTAGCACAGACTTAAAATAGCATTATAATAGGTATACTTATAACATTATTACAATTATAATAGGTATACTTATAACATATTACAATTTTAAGGAAATATGCTGAAAAAAACTTTTATGCTTTCTTTTATTAAGAATCATAAATTGTTTTGCTGAAATTATTGACCAGCATTTGACAGAGATATTAGAGGTTTTAGTACTATAAAAATAATAGCAACTTATTATACAATTGTTGAAAAATATAGAAAATTATAAGAAAAAATCAAATTATCCCAAATTTTACCAACAAAATAATAGTTTAAATTTTGGTATTTTTCTTCAATGGTTATTTTCTTGTGAGTTAAAAAATTTAAATCTAATAAGTTTCTTAATACATAAGTTTTTGAATCCAGATTTTGTACTCTTTACAAACTAAGCAGTTTTACACATTTTAAGAGATTTTCATAAACACCATTTCCAATGAATACATAATATTCCACTGGCTCTCTAGACCACTTGGTAGTAGGCTATAAGCTCCCAGGCTATGCTATACCCCTGTGGGGAGTACCGCACTAAGCTGCAGTGTGTGCGGCTGGACCATGAAGCCAATATACACCAAGCCTCAAGCCACTTGAGTGGACTCTACATACCTGCCTTTCTCTAGATCATATTCTAGTCCATCACTTACTGTCAAACTGCCTACCAATCTCCTACTTTTCAGCTTCAAGTAATATCATTTATTTTTCCTATTATAAACAACACTGTGTTGAACATCTTTGACATGTGACCAATAATAAATCGTCATTATTGTACATGGTCTGTATGTCCCTCTATGAATATTTGTAATGCTTCCCTGGTAATATCTAGGGCTGGACACAGTAAGCTGTCCCTGAACAACGTCCTGTGATGAGCATATCCCAAGCTGGATATCCAGAGCCTGAGCTGCCCCAGCGCAACAAAGGCTTGACCTTTAACATTTTTTCTAACTGCAGCACTGAGAGAAGGCTGAATGTGTATTATTTTTTGTCTTTTTTATAATAGACATTTGAACTGGTGTAAGAAGATATCTCACTGTGGATTCAATTTGCATTTCCCTGATGATTAGTGATGTTGAACGTTTTTTTATATACTTGTTGGCCATTTACAGTCTTCTTTTGAGAAATTTTTATTCAGCTCATTTGCCTATTTTTAAATCTGATTATTATCATTATTATTATCATTTTACCATTTAGTTATTTGGGTTCCTTGTATATTATGGATACTAATTCCATGTTGGATGAGTAGTTTTCAAATATTTTCTCCAATTTGCAAGTTGTCTCTTCACTCTGTTGATTGTTTCTTTTGATGTGCAGAAGCTTTTTTTAGTGTGATATAATCCCATCTATCTATTTCTGCTTTTATTGCCCATACTTTTAAGGTCCTGTTTATAAAATATTTTCCCAGCCTTATGTTCTGAAGCATTTCCCCTGTATTTGCTTCTGGTAGTTTTATGGTTTCGGGTCTTACATTTAAGTCTTTAATTCATTTTGAATTGATTCTTATATATGGTGAGAGATAGGGGTCTAATTTCTTCTGCATATGGGTATTCAGTTTTCCCAGCACCACTTATTGAAGAGAGTGTCCTTCTCCAATGTATGTTCTTATTGCCTTTGTTGAAAGTCAGTTGGCTACAGGTACATGGATTTATCTCTGGATTCACTATTCTGGTCCATTGGTCTATGTGTCTGTTTTTGTGCCAGTACCATGCTGTTTGATTACTATAGCTTTGTAGTATATATTTATATTTTAAATTTTATTTTAATTTATCAATATACAATGTACAAATGTACAAAATGCTTGCCATCCACTGCTTAAGGAAAAGAGCTTTGTAATGATGATAATGATATTAACAATAGCTAGTAGTTACATAGCTTTTACTATGTGTTAGCCATTGTTCATAGTTCTCTCCTTATATTAACTTATTTATTTATTTATTTTTATTTTAACTTATCAATATACAGTATAGTTGATTTTCATGTCCCTTTACCAGCTCCTCTTTCCCCCCTCCCTCACCCCCCCATCAACATCATATCTGTTCACTTGTCTTAACAAGTTCAAGGAATTGCTGTGATTGTTGCATCTTCTTTCCCCCTGCCCACTGGTTTTTTTTTTTTTGTATATTTATTTACTTTTAGCTCAAACAAATAAGTGAGAACATGTGGTATTTCTCTTTCTGTGCCTGGCTTATTTCACTTAATAAATTTTCTCTAAGTCTATCCATGTTGCTGCAAACAGTAGTATTTCATTCTTTTTTATTGCAGAGTAGTATTCCATTGTGTAGATATACCACAGTTTCTTTATCCACTCATCTGATGATGGACATTTGAGCTGGTTCCAATACTTGCCTATTGTAAATAGTGCTGCAATAAACATGGGAGTACAGGCATTCCTTTGACATGATGATTTCCATTCCTCTGGGTATATACCCAGCAGTGGAATGACTGGGTCATATGGTAGATCTATCTGTATAATTGTTTGAGGAACCTCTGTACAATTTTCCATAAAGGCTGCATCACTTTGCAGTCCCACCAAGAGTATGCAAGGGTTCTTTTTTCTCCACAATCTCACCAGCATTTATCATTCTCAGTCTTTTGAATATTAGCTATCCTAACTGGAATGAGATGGTATCTCAGTAGTTCTGATTTTCATTTCCCAAATGCTGAGTGATGGTTGAATATTTTTTTATATGTCAAGTGGCCATTCATATATCTTCCTTTGAGAAATGCTTATTCAGCTTCTTTGCCCATTTTTTAATTGGGTTACTTTTTTTTGCTGTAAAGTTGTTTCAGTTCCCTGTATATTCTGGATATTAATCCTTTGTCAGATGTATATTTTACAAATATTTTCTCCTATTCTGTTGTTTGTTTTTTTCACTCTATTGACTGTTTCTTTTGCCGTGCAGAAGCTTTTTAGTTTAATATAATCCCATTTGTTTATTTTTCCTTTGGTTGCCTGTGCTTTTGGGGTCATATTCACGAAGTTCGTACCCACTCCTATTTCCTGGAGTGTTTCCCCTATGTTTTCTTTAAGGAGTTTTATTGTTTCAGGATGTATATTTAATTCTTTAATCCATTTTTAGTTGATTTTAGTATATGGTCAGAGGTATGGGTTTAGTTTCATTCTCCTACATATTGAATATCCAATTTTCCCAGCGCCATTTTCTGAAGAGGCAGTCTCTTCTCCAGTGTGTAGACTTGGTGCCTTTGTCAAAGATCAGATGGCTGTAGGTGTGTGGGTTGATTTCTGGGTTCTGGGTTCTCTATTCTGTTCCATTGATCTGTGTGTCTGTTTTTATGGCAGTACCTTCCTGTTTTGGTTACTATAGCTTTGTAGTATAGTTTCAGCTCAGGTAGTGTTATGGCTCTAGTTTTATTTTTTTTGCTTAGAATTGCTTTGGCTATTCGTGGTCTTTTGTTATTCAATATCAATTAGGAATGTTTTTTCCATTTCTGAGAAAAACGTCATTGGAATTTTGATGGGGATTGCATTGAATCTGTAGATCACTTTAGGTAGTATGGACATATTCACAATGTTAATTCTTCCAATCCAAGAGCATGGGATATCTTTCCATCTTCTTATGTCCTCTTTAATTTCTCCTAACAGTGGTTTGTAGTTCTCAATGCACAGAGTTTTCACATCATTGGTTAACTTTATCTCTAGGTGTTTTATTTTCTTGATGACTATTGTTAATGGGCTGGCTTTCTTGATTTCTTTTTCTGCATGTTCACTGCTGGAGTATAGAAATGCTACTTACTTTTGTGTGTTGATTTTGTAACCTGCAACTTTGCTGAAATCATTTATCAACTCTAAGAGATTTTTTGTAGAGGTTTAGGCTGTACTATATATAGGATCATATCATCTGCAAATAGTATACTTTGAAGTCAGAGAATGTGATGTGTCCCACTTTGTTATTTTTGCTCAGGTTTCCTTTGGCTATTGTGATTTTTTGTGTTTTCATATGAATTTTAGGATTGATTTTCTATTTCTGTGAAGTATGTCATTGGTAGTTTGATGGGGATTGCATTGAATCTGTAGATCATTTTGGATACCATGGTCATTTTAACAATATTGTTTCTTCCAGTCCATAAACATGGAATGTCTTTCCATTTCTTTGTGTCATTACTTTCTTTCATCAGTGTTTTATAGTTTTCCTTGTAGAGATATTTCACATTCCTAGGTATTTTATCTTATTTCTTTTTATTGCTATTGTAAATGGCATTGCTTTCTTGTTTTCTTTTTCACTAGTTCATTGTTGGTGTATAGAAATGTGACTGATTTTTGTATGTTGGTTTTGCATCCTGCTACTTTGCTGAATTTGTTTATCAGGTCTAAGAGGTTTTTGGTAAGCGTCTTTAGATTTCTCTCTGTATAAAATCATGTCATTTGAAAACGGTAACAATTTGACTTCCTCCTTTCAAATTTGGGTGCTTTTTTTCTTCTTGCTTTCTCTTACCTAATTTCTTCGGCTAGGACTTTCTCTTGCTTAATTCCTCCAGCTAGGTATAATGTTAACTGTGAGTTTGTCATGTGTGACCTTTATTATGTTGAGATATAACAGTTTTTAATTTAAAAAAGTTAAAAAATTTAATGCAGTTCCATTTTTATCCATATGCTCTAGTAATTACCCTGAGAATTTCTCTTGCTGCCACACTCAGATTTGTTCAATATGAAATAAAATGCCTTGTTTAAATGTAAGGTTATAAAATCCAACTAAGAATTGAAGCTACAGATAAAAGCCAGAGTCTAGGCTATGGATTTTTTAGGAATAGGGTTTGGAGACACTGTTCCAGTTTTGCCAACCAGGGGCTGCAGTTTGAATGGCCATGCAGGGAAAGTAGATAAGGCCTACCTATGTCTGGGGATTCAAACTAAGACCATAGAATTAAGTTGAGTAAGGGTGATATAGAAAAAAGAGCTTCCCACCTGCAAAGGTAGATAACAAGAAAACTTGATCATCATAACCTAGACTCAAGAAGAAAAAAAAAAAATCTCCCTTGACAGTATTTATCTATGACTCATCCATAAATAGGCTAGGTGTTTTAATTTCCTGTACAATCTTGAAATTAACATAAAAATTCATCCCAAGTTACTCATACATTTAGAGCACCTGGCTAAAGCAAAAACAAAACTTCCCTGGAGGAATATACCCTCAGCCCAGATGGTACGTCCAGAGATAAAGTCTCACAGAACATGAGGTCACAATTTAAAATAATAATAAACACAAGAATATAATTCACTACAAAACAGGAGATGATACAAAGAGCAGAATTAGACTCCTCAGAATTCTAAATTGCTTAGAATTAAAAGATAGAGGATATAAAAGAATATGCTTAAATGATGAAAGACATAAAAGAAAAAGTCTATCACTTGGACTTGCTGGTAGTAGTAGAGGGACTAAGAAGTTAAATTCTGGATATATTTTTAAAGGTAGAGTTGGTAGGATTTGTTAATGGATCGGGTATGAGGTGTGCGAGTAGAACATACCTACGTCTATTATAAAAAGAATACTTTTGTACACAATGGATCATATCAATTTCTATCCTGTTTATCAATACCTGCTTTTTGTCTTACGTTCCATCTGAGCCACTTAGATGTTCCAAGCACACTCGTCCCTCTGTTTGGAATGCCCTTCTCATTTTATTTTTCTGGGAAATCCCCACCTTTTATTTACCTCCTACCAAGATATTCTTTCCACTAATGGTAGTCTTTGGCTTTATTCTCCACTCACCATACTCTCCTCTACAAAATATTTGTGTCCTATATTTTTATGGATTTTATATATAGAATTGCATTGTAGTGATTTTTTATTTACTTACCTCTTCTCCTGGACTAATATTTGGAGGTAAAATTCCATATCATAATTAGCATTAGCATAGTGCCTGACATATAGTATGTGCTCAATGAATAGCTGTTAAACTCAAGCAAAGGTAAATCATACATACAATTCCTCTGCATTCTTCCTTCATCTATATAATAAAATGAATGATCTCTAAAATCTTCTACTCCAGTCATGTATAACTGTCATTCTGTATAGCCACTAATCTACTTCTCTAGATCCAGAAAAGGGTTTAAGGAAACATTAGGTGAGAGAGACAGACAAAGAGGTGATAAGTATCAATGCATTATAGAGTTTAAAATTTGTTTTAAGTGCAGATAATGTCAATAAGTTTAGAAAGGGAAGACAGGAGAGGGGTAGAAAGATGAGAAGCCTTTATAATTAGGAAGTGGGAGAAGTAAGTTCAATTCATAAAATATTTAAATAATCTATATAGAGAGCAGAACTAGTACACTGTGGCACAGAAGACAAAGGAAGGAACTAGTGGGCGTCACCAAGAAAACGGTCAAAATTGTCAGTGAGGCAAAGCAATTAGTAAGATGAAAAATGGACATTTAAGTGGATTCCAACTCTTGCCTACTGTAAATAGAGCTGCAATAAATATGGGAGTGCAGGTATCCCTTCCACATGATGATTTCCTTTGGGTATATACTCAGCAGTGGGAATGCTGGAACATATGGCAGTTCTCCATGTAGTTGTTTGAGAAACCTCCATACTGTTTTCCATAATGGCTGCACTAATTTATAGTCCCACCAACAGTGTAGGAGTTTTCCCCTTTCTCCACATCCTTGCCAGCATTTGCTATTGTGTCTTTTTGATAACAGCCAATCTAACTGGGATGAGATGATATATCAATGTGGTTTTTCTTTGCATTTCCCTGGTGCTGAGTGATATTGAGCATTTCTTCATGTATCTGTTGACCATTTGTATATCTTCTTTTGAGAATTGTTTATTCAGCTCCTTTGCCCATTTTTTAATTGGGTTACTTGTTTTCTTACTTTTGAGTTGTTTGAGTTCTTCATATATTCTGGAAATTAATCCCTTGTTGGATACATAACCTGCAAACATTTTCTCCCATTCTGTAGATTGTCTTTTGCTCTGTTGTTTCTTTTACTGTGCAAAAGCTTTTTAGTTTGATATAATCCCATTTGTTTTTCTTTTGTTGCCTTTGCTTTGAGGGTCTTATTCATAAAGTCGTTGATGAGTCTTACTTCCTGAAATGTTTCCCCTAGTGCTTTCTTTTAAGAGTTTTATAGTTTCAGGTCTTACACTTAAGTGTTTAATCCATTTTGAGTTGATTTTGGTATATAGTGAGAGGTACAGATCCAGTTTCATTCCTCTACATTTGAATGTCCAGTTTTTCCAGCACCGTTTACTGAAGAGGCAGTCTTTTCCTCGATGCATGTTCTTGGTATTTTCATCAAAGATCAGTTGGCTGTAAGTATGTGGGTAGATTTCTGGGTTCTCTATTCTGTTCCATTGGTCCAAGTGTCTGTTTTTATGTTAGTACCAGGCTGTTTTGGTTACTATAGCTTTTTTATTTTATTTTATTTTTTTTCCTTTTTTAAATTTTATTTTGTCGATATACATTGTAGCTGATTAATGCTCCCCATCACCAAAACCTCCCTCCCTTCTCCCTCCCCCCCTCCCCCCAACAATGTCCTTTCTGTTTGTTTGTTGTATCAACTTCAAATAATTGTGGTTGTTATATCTTCTTCCCCCCCCCGGTTTGTGTGTGTGTGTGTGTATGTGTGTGTGTGAATTTATATATTAATTTTTAGCTCCCTCCAATAAGTGAGAACATGTGGTATTTCTCTTTCTGTGCCTGACTTGTTTCACTTAATATAATTCTCTCAAGGTCCATCCATGTTGTTGCAAATGGCAGTATTTCATTCGTTTTTATAGCTGAGTAGTATTCCATTGTGTAGATGTACCACATTTTCCGTATCCACTCATCTGATGATGGGCATTTGGGCTGGTTCCAACTCTTGGCTATTGTAAAGAGTGCTGCGATGAACATTGGGGAACAGGTATACCTTCGACTTGATGATTTCCATTCCTCTGGGTATATTCCCAACAGTGGGATGGCTGGGTCGTATGGTAGATCTATTTGCAATTGTTTAAGGAACCTCCATACCATTTTCCATAGAGGCTGCACCATTTTGCAGTCCCACCAACAATGTATGAGAGTTCCTTTTTCTCCGCAGCCTCGCCAGCATTTATCGTTCATAGTCTTTTGGATTTTAGCCATCCTAACTGGGGTTAGATGGTATCTCAATGTGGTTTTGATTTGCATTTCCCGGATGCTGAGTGATGTTGAGCATTTTTTTCATATGTCTGTTGGCCATTTGTATATCTTCCTTAGAGAAATGCCTACTTAGCTCTTTTGCCCATTTTTTAATTGGGTTGCTTGTTTTCTTCTTGTAAAGTTGTTTGAGTTCCTTATATATTCTGGATATTAATCCTTTGTCAGATGTATATTTTGCAAATATTTTCTCCCACTCTGTTGGTTGTCTTTTAACTCTTTTAATTGTTTCTTTTGCTGTGCAGAAGCTTTTTAGTTTGATATAATCCCATTTGTTTATTTTTCCTTTGGTTGCCCGTGCTTTTGGGGTCGTATTCATGAAGTCTGTGCCCAGTCCTATTTCCTGAAGTGTTTCCCCTATGTTTTCTTTAAGAAGTT
The DNA here is from genome assembly GCF_027409185.1 of Cynocephalus volans. Lineage (NCBI taxonomy): Eukaryota > Metazoa > Chordata > Mammalia > Dermoptera > Cynocephalidae > Cynocephalus > Cynocephalus volans. Next base: position 93,395,996 of record NC_084468.1, on the reverse strand, counting down.
TTATTGTCTCAGGGTGTATATTTAAATCCTTAATCCATTTTGAGTTGATTTTAGTATACGGTGAGAGGTATGGATGTAGTTTCATTCTCCTGCATATCGATATCCAGTTATCCCAGCACCACTTGCTGAAGAGGCAGTCCCTTCCCCAGTGAATAGGCTTGGTGCCTTTGTCAAAGATCAGATGGCAGTAAGTGTGTGGGTTGATTTCTGGATTCTCTATTCTATTCCATTGGTCAGTGTGTCTGTTTTTATGCCAGTACCATACTGTTTTGGTTATTATAGCTTTGTAGTATAGCTTAAAGTCAGGTAGTGTTATGCCTCCAGCTTTATTTTTTTTGCTGAGCATTGCTTTGGCTATTCGTGGTCTTTTATTGTTCCATATAAATGTCTGAATAGTTTTTTCCATTTCTGAGAAAAATGTCTTTGGAATTTTGATGGGGATTGCATTGAATTTGTATATCACTTTGGGTAGTATGGACATTTTCACTATGTTGATTCTTCCAATCCAAGAGCATGGAATATCTTTCCATCTTCTTGTATCCTCTCTAATTTCTCTCAGCAGTGGTTTGTAGTTCTCATTATAGAGATTTTTCACCTCCTTGGTTAACTCAATTCCTAAGTATTTTATTTTTTTGGTGGCTATTGTAAATGGGCAGGCTTTCTTGATTTCTCCTTCTGCATGTTCACTATTGGAGAAAAGAAATGCTACTGATTTTTGTGTGTTGATTTTGTATCCTGCTACTGTGCTGAAATCATTTATCCATTCCAACAGTTTTTTTGTAGAGGTTTTAGGCTGTTCGATATATAGGATCATGTCATCTGCAAACAGGGACAGTTTGACTTCATCTTTTCCAATCTGGATGCCCTTTATTTCCTTCTCTTCTCTGATTGCTCTGGCTAGTACTTCCAACACTATGTTGAATAGGAGTGGTGAGAGTGGGCATCCTTGTCTAGTGCCTGTTCTTAAAGGAAAAGCTTTCAGCTTTTCCCCATTCAGGATGATATTGGCAGTGGGTTTGGCATATATGGCTTTAATTATGTTGAGATACTTTCCCTCTATACCTAACTTATAGAGGGTCTTTGTCATGAATGAGTGCTGAACTTTATCAAATGCTTTTTCAGCATCTATAGAGATGATCATATGGTCCTTGTGTTTGAGTTTATTAATATGGTGTATCACATTTATTGATTTGCGTATGTTGAACCAACCTTGCATCCCTGGGATGAATCCCACTTGATCGTGATGAATAATTTTTCGTATGTGTTGCTGTATTCTGTTTGCTAGTATTTTAGTGAGGATTTTTGCATCTATATTCATCAAGGATATCGGCCTGTAGTTTTCTTTTTTGGTTATATCTTTACCTGGTTTTGGTATCAGGATGATGTTTGCTTCATAGAATGAGTTTGGGAGATTTGGGTCCGTTTCAATCTTTTGGAATAGTTTGTAAAGAATCGGTGTCAATTCCTCTTTGAATGTTTGGTAAAATTCTGCTGTGAATCCATCTGGTCCTGGGCTTTTCTTTGTTGGGAGCCTTCTGATAACAGCTTCAATCTCCTTTATTGTTATTGGTCTGTTCAAATTTTCTACGTCTTCACGGTTCAGTTTTGGGAGCTTGTGTGTGTCCAGAAATTTATCCATTTCCTCCAGATTTTCAAATTTGTTGGCGTACAGTTGTTTATAGTAGTCTCGAATGATTCCTTGTATTTCAGATGAATCAGTTGTAATATCGCCTTTTTCATTTCTAATTTTTGTTATTTGAGTCTTCTCTCTTCTTTTTTTTTGTTAGCCATGCTAATGGTTTGTCAATTTTATTTATCTTTTCAAAAAACCAACTTTTTGATTCGTTGATCTTTTGTATTGTTTTTAGGTTTTCAATTTCATTCAGTTCTGCTCTGATCTTAATGATTTCTTTCCGTCTGCTAACTTTAGGATTGGATTGTTCTTGTTTTTCTAGTTCTTTAAGGTGAAGTGTTAGGTTGTTCACTTGCCATCTTTCCATTCTTCTGAAGTGAGCATTTAATGCAATAAATTTTCCCCTCAATACTGCTTTTGCAGTATCCCACAGGTTTTGGTATGATGTATCATTGTTTTCATTAGTTTCAATAAACTTTTTGATTTCCTGCTTGATTTCTTCTTGGACCCATATGTCATTAAGTAGAATGCTGTTTAATTTCCATGTGTTTGTATAGTTTCCAGAGTTTTGTTTGTTATTAATTTCTAGTTTTAATCCATTGTAGTCTGAGAAGATACATGGGATAATTCCAATTTTTTTGAATTTATTGAGACTTGATTTGTGACCTAATATGTGATCTATCCTGGAGAATGATCCATGTGCTGATGAGAAGAATGAATATTCTGAGGTTGTTGGGTGGAATGTTCTGTAGATATCTGCCAATTCCAATTGGTCTAGAGTCTTGTTTAGATCTTGTGTTTCTCTACTGATTCTTTGCCTAGATGATCTGTCTAATATTGACAGTGGAGTGTTCAGGTCCCCTGCTATTATGGTATTAGTGTCTATTTCCTTCTTTAGGTCTAATAGAGTTTGTTTTATAAATCTGGCTGCTCCAACATTGGGTGCGTACATATTTATGATTGTTATGTCTTCTTGATGGATCAGTCCTTTTATCATTAAGTAGTGTCCCTCATTGTCTCTTTTTATGGTTTTTAGTTTAAAGTCTATTTTGTCAGATATAAGAATAGCCACTCCAGCTCGTTTTTCTTTTCTGTTTGCATGGTAAATCTTTTTCCATCCTTTCACTCTTAGTCTGTGTGAATCTTTATGGGTGAGGTGGGTCTCTTGTAGGCAGCATATAGTTGAGTCCTGCTTTTTGATCCAGTCAGCCAGTCTGTGTCTTTTAATTGGGGAATTTAAGCCTTTAACATTAAGAGTTGTTATTGAAAGGTGTTGATTTATTCCTAGCATTTTATTGGTTGTTTGGTTGTCTTAGGTGTCTTTTGTTCCTTGCTTTCTGATTTACTGTTTGGTTTCTTTGTTTGTTGGTTCCTTAGGTTGTAGATAGTGTTTTTGTTAGCTTGTTTTCTCTTCATGAATGCCATTTTTATTGTACTAGCGGGTTTAGATTTTTCTTAGGTTTTTATGGCAGTGGTAGTTATTTTTCAGGAACCAAACCCAGTAGTCCCTTGAGGATTTCTTGTAAGGGTGGTCTTGTGGTAGTGAACTCCCGCAGTTTTTGTTTGTCTGAGAAATATACTATTTGCCCCTCATTTCGGAAGGATAGCCTTGCAGGGTAGAGTATTCTTGGCTGGCAATCTTTGTCTTTTAGTATTTTGAAAATATCATCCCATTCCTTTCTAGCTTTTAGGGTTTGTGATGAAAAGTCTGATGTTAACCTGATTGGGGCTCCCTTATAGGTGATTTGACGCTTCTCTCTTGCAGCTTTTAAGATTCTCTCTTTGTCTCTGAGTTTTGCCAATTTGACTATGACATGTCTTGGAGAAGGCCTTTTTGGGTTGAATACGTTTGGAGATCGTTGAGCTTCCTGGATCTGAAGATCTGTGATTTTTCCTATACCTGGGAAGTTTTCTGCCACTATTTTGTTGAATATGTTTTCAATGGAATCTCCATTTTCCTCCCCTTCTGGAATACCCATGACTCGGATATTTGAGCGCTTGAGGTTGTCTGATATCTCTCTCAGATTTTCTTCCATGTCCTTGATTCTTTTTTCTTTCTTTTTGTCTGCTTGTGTTATTTCAAACAGCCCATCTTCAAGTTCAGAGGTTCTCTCTTCAACTTCGACAAGCCTGCTGGTTAAACTCTCCGTTGTGTTTTTTATTTCGCTGAATAACTTCTTCAGTTCAGCAAGTTCTGCTACATTTTTTTTCAGGACATTGATTTCCTTGTATATTTCCTCTTTCAGATCCTGTATACTTTTCCTCATTTCATCATGATGTCTAGCTGAGTTTTCTTGTATCTCATTCAGTTTCCTTAGAATTATCACTCGAAATTCCTTGTCAGTTATTTCAAGGGCTTCTTGTTCTATAGGATCTAGAGTATGAGATTTATTAACTTTTGGTGGTGTACTTTCTTGATTTTTTGTATTTCTGGTGTCTTTTTTTTGGTGTTTATTCATTGTGGCAGGGGGTTTCACAGTCCACCGGTTTGAGACTAATGACTAACTAGGATGTTGCTGTGGTTGCCAATTTGGTATGGCTCCCGCCGTGACTGCTCAGTTGGCCTCTAGTGTCTTGTGTGTGTGGTTGCCTCCAGTCTTGGGCTTCTCCGGGGATCCACCTTTCTGGTCAGCTTGTACTCTGCTGGGCTGGTGGATCACGTACCACAGGGTGTGTGATCTCTGTTGAGCTTTCACTTTCTGTACAGGACTTCTCCCCGTTCCGTGTGCTCTGGCCCAGGCTGTTAGATCGTGCAGTGGCAACCCCACCGGGTGTGTGGTTTCTGTCGAGTCTCCGCCTCCCTGGCCGCACGTCTCCCCCCTCTGTGCACACTGTGCTGGGCTGGGGCGTGTCTTCTGCACCCCTCGTCTATCAGCTGGGCCTTCAAGACCCTGCTCCGCACCGCCTCGCCCAGGAAGTCTACCAGGTTTCTGCTAGGCACAGACGACCGGTCTCTCTGGGTGCATTTGTAGCACTGTGTAGATCTTTCTCGGGTCTTGTTCACCTTTGTATCCCCCCGGTATAAACCGAGTCTAGTGCCCGCCTGCAGCCTGCTCTCCGGCAGGTTCAATCGGACCTGGGAACTCTCCTACCACACTATTCCCAACCAGAAATTCGTTAGGCTTTTTTCCAAACTGGTGGTCGCAGAGATGGTATCTGCCTCCCAGTAACAGGAAGTTTACCGGGGCCGGAGTCCAGGGTGTGGTGGAGTGACAGTCGGCCCGCCCGTACTTCCTAGCCCTCCCAAAACTGGTCTGGACGCCCCACACCCCCAGCCCTGCCAGAGAACCGCGGAGGGAGTGGGAGAGGAGGTCGGCCCGCAGGGTCCAGAAAGCCCCGCGCCAGGCCAAGCAAATGGGCTCAGTGATGGCCGAGCAGGGCGGAGCTGCCCGCACCTGGGAAAATGGAGGCAGCACTGGGGCAGTGAGTGGCCTGGTGGTGTAGGCGGGAGCCGCGTGGGCATCCACCCCCCGAACAGAGCTGTGCCAGGGATCACTCACAGTGCTGTGCCAGGTCGGGCGCTCGCTCTGTCTCTGGTTTGTTGCCTTCCGTGTTCTCGGCGCTGCCGCCTCGGGCTGTTCAGTCGCGGCGCCGCTCGGGCGCTCCCAGGAATCTTCTTTAATGCCGGCCTGAAACCTCGAATCCTGAATAGGGCAGCTGGCCGCCTTCAGTGCGGCCCCAGCCTCCGGGATCCTGGCTGCATCCACAGCAGCCCTGGCGCTGTGTTCCCTGTTTCAAGACTCGCTTTTGCAGCTAAGAATCAGTTCTTTTCCTGCTCCACACTTCAAAGCTGTTGCCTGTAAATGAGGCAGCCTCTCCTGCCGGGGGCAAAGTGGCGTTGAGCCCCCACGACCGGCCAGCAGCAGCAGTCCTCCCTTAAGAGATGGCCAGAGGAAGGTCCACAAGTTTCCGGGCTGCCTGAGGCCCAGTGGCCACCTTTTCCACCTCAGCTACTCTGCGCCAGCCGCCGCAGCCGCCGCCATCTTGAAACTCCTGGTTACTATAGCTTTGTAGGATAGTTTGAAGACAGGGAGTGTGATGCCTCCAGCTTTATTTATTTATTTTGCTCAGGATTGCTTTGGCTACTTGGGACTTTTATAATTGATTGGATAAGGAAAATGTGGGGTACATACTCAATGGACTACTACTCTGCCATAAAAAGAATGAAATTCTGCCATTCAAGGAACATGGATGAACTTAGAGAAAATTATGTTAAGTGAAATAAGCCAGGCATAGTAAAAGAAATACTTCATGACCTCACTCATAAGTGGGAGCTAAAATAAGTAAAGAAAGAAAGAAAGAAAGAAAGAGAAAGAAACAATCACAATAATACATTGAACTTTCAAAATAAAGGAGAACAGAACTGTGGTTCTTAGAGGTGGGAAAAGGGGAAGGGGAGAGGGATTAATGAGAAATTAGTTAAGGGTCACAACAATTGATTATGTTTTGTAAAGATTAGTACACTGGTCATCCTGATTTGATCACTACATATTATACACATGTATCAATGTTCAAATCTGTACTCTACAAATACATGTAATCAATTTTATGTTTCAATAAAAAAACTGTCAAGAAAAAAATGAAACTAAGTTCTAAACTAGGAATGATATATCATTGTTTTTTATGCACATTTTATACTGATTTTTTGGACTTTTTTTTTCAAAGCTGTTCTTCAATGAGTTTGTATTTGCAAATTTCAAGTCAGAATTTCAGCAAAGAAAATGAGAGATGCCCTTTCAGCTGTCTTATTTCAGTGAGTTAAACTAAATTTGAACTCAGGATGGTGTATCTTTGTCTTTAACCAATGTTTTGTACTGATGTTTCTGAACCTTCTTTCCAGTGCTGTTTTTCAATTGATTTTCATGTATGCATTTAAATTTGAATTTCAGGATGGTAGATAAGAGATACACTTTCACATACTTTATTTAGTGAATTAAATTAAATTCTGAACTAGGAATGATATGTCATTGTCTTCTAAGTTTTATGCTGATTTTCTGGATCATTTTATTAATGCTGCTATTTAATGAGTTCATACATTCATTTAATATCAAAATTTTATCACAGTAGATGAGAGTTACACCTTCAGCTCTTTTGTTACTGTGAAAGAAAAATAAATTCTAAATTGATAATGATGTATTATTGTGTTTTATATAAGTTTTATGCCAAAGATCTGGACCATGTACTCAACGCTGGTTTTCACAGGGTTTTTACATTTGCATGTGAAAACAAAATTTCAGACAAGTAGGTAAAAATGCACTTTTAGCTGCTTCATTTAAGTGAATTGAATTCAATACTGAACTAAGAGTGATGTATCATTTTCATTTACATATGTTGTATACTGATTTTTTTTAATCTTTCTCCCATGCTGCTTTTCAATAAGTATTTTTTATGTTCATTTAACATCAGAATTTTAGATGAAAGATGCATTTACAGCATCTTCATTTTAGTGAATTCTAAAGTTTGAACTACAAATGATGTATCATTGTCTTTTATGTAAGGTTTTTTACCTTGATGTTTTTGAACTGCTTATGCATAACTGGTTTTCACAGAGCTTACATATATGCTTTTGAAAGCAAAATTTCAAGAAAGTAGATATTAGATGAACTTCCAGTTGCCTCATTTCAGTAAAATGAACTAAATTCTGAAGGAGGAATGGTGTATCATTGTCTTTTAGATAACTTCTATACTTAACGGTTCTGGACCATTTCTTTAATGATGCTTTTCAGTGAGTTTTGACATACGCATTTAAAGTCAGCATTTTAGCAAGGTAGATAAAAGATGCACTATTAGGTGCTTCATTTTAGTGAATTAAACTAAATTCTGAACTAGTAATGATGTATCATTTTCTTTTATATGAGTTTTATCCTGATGTTCTGAATCATTTATCCAATGCGTGTATTCAATGAGCTTTCACATATGCATTTAAAAGCAAAATATCAGCAAGGTGGATGAGAGATGCAGTTTCAGCTGCTTCATTTCAGTCAATTACACTTAATAATAAACTAGAAATAATGTATCATTGCCTATACACACATTTTATATTAATGTTTCTGGACCATTTTTCCAATGCTGGTTTCAGTGAGTTTTCATATATATGCATATAAAGTCAGAATTTGGGCACGATATATGAGAGATGAGCTGTCAGCAACTTCAGTCATTGAAATAAACTAAATTGTGAACTAGGAAAAAAATGATGACAATGGAAAAAGAGTATAAATTTGGTTGTAGGCTAGTAAAGAGCTACATTTTGTACAGGGCCATAGTGAATGTCATAAGATCTAAATGGGGGTTAAATATTTGGGGAGAACTGTCGTAATTCAGAATAATTAAAAAGAAAAAAATAAAACTTTGGGAACATCTTTTTAAAAGCACTATTTTTAAAGCAGACGCTTTCAAACTCTTTATCCAGAGCAAAAAATATCTTTTAAGAGGAACATTTTAATATATTTTATCATAATTTTTCTAATTATCTACATGACATATTTCCTTTCTATGTATTTAGAATAAGTCTTATTTCTCTATGGAGAGAAGAGTAAACCCAACAAAGTTATATTATTCCAAAAGTATCAACTATCCTTTCAGGATGCACTCATTTTATATGCCACACTCTAAAAACTAAATTCTGATAGTTTTATTATATCACAATGAAAGTCAGGGTGGGCTTAAGAAAAAAAAAAAAAAAAACACGTAACTTTCATAATGCACATTTGCTATTGATTATGAGAATGTGTCAGATTTGTGTGTGAGGAAGTGGGGAAGTGGGGAGGGTGAATAGTGGATAGGTGCATGATCTATTAATAAGAAACAGTTTAATGCAGTAGATCACTAAAGCACTGCTAATTCTGAAGCCAAAAGCTACACATTCTTAACTTTCCTCCTAGCTTTAGAACCAGTCTCCCCACACTCAGTACAGGAACTGGAACATTATTCTTTGAAAGCAAAGCCAGAGTTTAGAAAATCTGAAATTGAGCTAACAGCACAGCATATAGAAGTCACACAGGATGTTATTTTAAACTGCAATACAGGAATGTCAGTTCATTTGATATCTTTATTTGTTACATGTGGGCTTGAAGAAAGCAAATGTAACCATACATTTTTGCTCTACAGATACTCTGTTATGGGGTGTTTTCAACTGTCAGAGAAGTTTGAGGCCCATGAAAGAGACAGAATCTTTACTGGGCAGTTTTTTGAGCTTGGAGAAAAGAATGTACAATTATTTCTCTCATCTCTTCCCCTGGAACAATATATATTTAAAAATATCACTCAAGAGTCATTCAAAAAGGATGTCTAACTGGGAGAATCATATAATTCCACTGAAATGGTTATGCAGTTTAAACATCTAACTCATATTCTATCAACATGCTCCCTCTCTATTGCATATAAGTTGAAGATTTAAGCACACAATTGTGCAATATCCAGGGGTAATAATATTGTGAGCACTAATGCTTGTGCTCACCTCTAAACACTAGGGTGCAAATATCTCATGTAAACCACACCCTACATTTACATCTTCTATTTTTGCTTTATTATCAGTTTTATTTGACGTCTTCCAAAATGTTAAATCAGATGGTTAATTGGTTACCTTCCACTAATTGATCCATTGCTGTAAAACAGAAAAAATGGAATGTGAAGTTTTAAATCAATAGCACATGTTTTCATGTTCACAATAGTCAGGAGATTATATATCTCTGTTTTGTATAAAATATACAAAAGGTTTGAAAAAATAGATGAAATTTTTATGTCTCCATATTACAAATAAACAGAAAATTCTTTAAGATACAATGCTAAAATAAAGCAGTCCTTGGTAACTTTCTTGGAATTATTTTAAAAAAAAGAAAGGAAAGAGTAAAGTTATTTTGCTTTAACAAAGGGACAGAAAGAGAAATATGTGGAGTGAGCAGGGACTTTAATTTTAAAAGTTTAAAAAATTAAAACTGAAGGTCTGTAAGCTATACCTATATGTTGTAGATACAGTAATAAGTGTCTTAGTTCGTTTGTTTTGCTATAACAAAATTCTTTAGACTGGGTAATTTATAAAGGACAGAAATTTATTTCTCACAGTTCTGGAGGCTAGGAAGTTCAGGATCGTGTCAGTAGCAGGTTCGGTGTCTGGTAGGAGTCTGGTCTCTCCTTCCAAGTTGGTGCTTTGTTGCTGCATCCACTCTGAGGTGACCAACCCTGTGACTTCACATGGCAGAAGAAATAGGAGGTCAAAAAATGGTTCCATCTATCCCCTTTTACAACGCACAATTTAAGATGGCTAAGCCCTCATGATTTAATCATTTCCCAGAAGGCCCCACCTCTTAATAGCACCACAATGGGGAATAAGTTTCAACACGTGAATTTTGGGGGACATTCACACATAGCAGATAGAGAAACCCTATAACTTGGAAAAGGGTCCACCAAGGTGTGGTCACGGATCTACATATTGATTGAGGCCACAGTGTATGAGCAGCCAAAGCACTTTGGAGATAATGTACTACAATTTCTGTCCACTCCAATTTTGTTGAAAGGAACCATCTGTCAGTGTAGATACTTTCAAAGAAGCTATGGGATATTTAAAATATTAAATGATTTTTATACTTTATTATCTTCAACGAAAGATTTTGATAAGACTGTATGTCTTTTTCAAGATTGTGAAAACAAGCGGAAACACAATATTTAATGTGGAAAGATTTTATAACTACGTGTATTCCAAAAGTTAAAGCACACCTCTTTCCAAATGGCTGTAGAGATTTTTTTAAAAAAGCAAATCTATAAAGACACTAAACAAATTTTATGAAAGAAAATATTTATTTCAGGCTGCTTAGACAGGAGAGGAGCATACTGTGTATCCTAGTTACATGTTGCAAAAAAACAGGGTAATAACATAGCAATCAGGAACAGTTTTATTGACAGCCATTTAATTCCTTGAATGTTTTCATTGTTGTTTTATAGTTGTGTTTTTACTTATATACAATTATCATTTTTAGTGACGTGGATATTTTATTTTGATTTAAAAAAAATAGTAAGTACAAATTAACTCTCAAGAATAACTTTTTGGTAGTGAATACATATTTTATCCAAGAATCGGAGCAACCTTTGTCTTTAAAATTATTGTGTTTATTCATTCACTTAATCATCCAGCAAATAAATGTTGGATTACCTTTCTCTACTAAGTACGGTGCAGGGGACAGAACATTCATTGTTTCGTTTATTAATGTATTCTTGATGTTTATTGTTATTATCTTTCCTGGGATTCTTGTTTTGATGGTAGGATTTCAGGCTCTTTTGAAGAAAAGGAGAGATTGATGAGAGATAAACACTAAACAAACACATGATTCTATTTTTCAATTTTTAGACAGTTTGCAAATTTCTTATTTGTCTATATTAAAATGACTCCCTTTTGTTTTTTCATGTGAGAAATATCCAGCAATCACTGAATTTATTTTAATTTGACAAGACTGTTTTTGACCTTTGCTGAACTGGGGGTGCAGGAGTTAAATTCACAGAGAGCAATAAAATCTTAATTTTTGCAGACATGAGTTGGTAATGATAAAATATATAACTATCACACACTGCATGGATTTTATAGGAGGCACAAATAAGTTGTGTATAAAACCTTCATTAAAGTATTTTACCTTTCTTTTAGAAGGGAACATTTTTGGAATTCTGGTCTTGCTCAACCTAAGAAATCATGATGTCGTTAACCACATATTCAGTTGTTCATGAACTTTTCCAGTGTATGGAGACATGGAGACTGCAAGTGAGTGTGTGTGTGTGAGTTCGGCTGAAAAACCTGTAAAGCAGAGGATTACTTGCTGGGATACAATCTACCAAAGAGCAAAGAGCAAACTATTCCATGGGAAAGAACCAAGAACAGGATTTGCTATATACAGTAAATATGAAGCTTGTGCTTGTTGAAAGAATGAATTAATAATAGAATAATTAAAATACTATAGCAGATCTTTCATTTCCTAGAAATATAGGAAAAATAGAAGAAGCTTCAAAACTAAAGGTTTAACTTAGCTAACCTAGGATATTTTAAAATCCTACATGTCCACATTCATCGGTAAATTTATTTTTGATATATTAATTTGGATTTTTAAGTGTAATTTAAATGTAATTAAACACTTAAGTTAGAAGTGATAAAAGAGTCTCAATAAAAAAGCAGTACAAATTCTGATTAATTTTTTAAAAACTCTTCAATACTTCCTAGTTTGGTAGATCCTTCTTAAAGGGTTTTAAATTCTATACTATCATTTCTCACAATTGGACCTGGTTGGATATTTTTAAAATATCTCTTTATAACTTTTCTACCTTGGAGGTTGAGAAAAGAGTATGGGTTTCTGTCTATGGCAGATGTCCCAGGAATAATGACAATAGTAAAATAGATATCTAAGGTTTACATGCAGTAGTTGGCATTCTAGGTCTATCCTGTGAGGTGCCACCTTGAGTACAAGTCCCACTTCTCTCAAAGAAGACTCAGCTAAGTATTGATAAATATTGCATTCTTTTATAAAGTCATGGAATCCACAGTAATCTAGGATCTGCTTCTCCAGATTCATCTTAGAAGTAATAAGCAGAACAAGGATCAGCCCCTGCTTCTGATATAACCATGTCAGTGGTGCAACCACTGAAAACACATCTTCTTGTAGTGAACCAGAGTTCGGGTCGTGGTGGGAGGAAGCTTGGTGAGCACCTGAGCCCTGTTCACAATCCAGGGCAGCTACAATGACATTTGAGCTCCTTCCAGTGAGGGTGGCAGCCCTACTCTCTCCTTTATCTTTGTGCAGGAGCAAAGAGGATTCATACACCCAAACATAGCTAAGAAAAGATATTAACATTACATAAGTCAAAAACCACACTTATTCTTAGGAATAGTACGCAGAGCTATGGCTGGGACAGAGCCTTGAGACAGAAAGGGAGAACTGCGGGCAGATATTACTGGTGCCACTCGCATTTGTATTCAATACAGAGAATAAAAATGTGAAAGAATATTTTTATGTTTCTAGGGATGAGAGCTCAATCCATTCAAACTAGCAAGACCATTTTAGCGGTAATTGTCTTTAAAATTGTTTAGCTTTATTGGGAGCCATTCTGAAAGCACTCCATTTGAATAAATGAAGATGTTAGACTGTAAGCATATAAGCCTGAAGAATGTTGCAGAAGTCTAAGTTCACTGAAGTGGAGAATTCGAGGTAGTGCAAATGATACTTGTCAGGCTTCTTACTTCTAAATAAGCTCTACTGATGGAGCTCCAAGATTCTTAGTAGCACAGCACAGTCATCAATGAGAATTTACACAATAAGCAACATCATTGTTACTAAAAACATGGAATATGGAGGCAGTCCTGCCAGCCTTACAAAACTGGCTCCACCACTTAGAATTTTATGTGGATTTAAGATAATCAAAGTGAAAGTTTAAATAGTAAAACAGAGAAATTGGTGGGAAGAAAGGAGAAGCATATTTTATAAAATAATTTATAATTTCATAAAATGTTTAACTATAAGAATCCTGTTAAAACAGAACTTAAATGTATGAAATTATAAATGCTGAACTTTTTAGTATTAAATCTACTGTCTATCTGTGCTATTCTTTCTCCTGTGCAAAAATAATCAAATCATATTCCTGATAGTATAAAATTAAATATGTGATAACTCCAGACAAACAAATTTCTAATTCTGTTCCATGAAACTCTGAAGTCTGAGCAATAATTTAAAGTGGTTCATTGAAATACGGTGTGGTCACAGCAGGCATGCTTTAATGCCACCACATTGGGGACCTGATGCAGACTATGAAAATACTTGGGGGATAGTAAATAAAACTGTCTTCTCTGGGTTGGGGGATTTAGAGTTGCATTAGAGAAACAGTGACTAATTTATGACAAGTATTTGGAGAAGAGATAGTCTGTCAAAATAAATGTATCTTTCCTCTTTTTTGAGAGGAAGCAGGCTGTTTTATGGAGTTTCTTGGAACCCTCAAAGATAGCAGGAAGAGAAATGTTTCCATTTTACATGACATATTTTATTCCTGCAGGCCGAATATTTGTACTTGTATAGGTGAAGCTGAAAAACGACAAAATGTTGGCTGTTGAGCTCTTTAGGCAGGATCCATGCCTACAGCTTACATCATCACCCACATCCATTGACTTTAGTCACACACAGATTCTGAAAATCAGGAAGGTCGAACACAGTGAGGAAGATAACAGGATATAGGTTATCCTGATTATAGTCGCAGGTGAGGGCTGGCTTTCTTCCCATGCATTAAAAAAAGGCAGAATTGACCCTTCAAATTCCTTGGTCACCCTGCTTCTATGCATCACAGAAACTATTTATTCTGCCTGAAAATTCTCTCATATCTTCTTTCCTCCATCCCCACTAAATTCATCCTATACTTTTGGGGAGCTTCTGAGGACAGGCATATCTGGGGTTCAAAGCTCATCCTCATCTGTAAATTTGATCTAATATCAGTTCCTTGAAGTATTATGATAAAGACTAAATGAAAAAAGTATACGCAGCCCTTAATGAAATGCCTGGGACATAACAGACACTCCATGAATGGTAGCTTAAAATCAAAGATGCTAAGATCTGCATCTATTTTCTTTAAAATAGTGTCATAACAATACTATCCCCAAATGATCTTTCCTCTATTTTCAGTTCCTTCAGTGAGCACTATATATACTCTTCTTCATATGATCATACAAAGAACCTGTGAAAAGATTTTGCCTTAAATTTGTTCTCCAGTCCTATGACATGTTTTTCTAGCATGGTTATAAGCTTACTCAGGTTGAGGAATAATTAACCAACTTCATTAATTTTTCTTGCTAGAGGCTTTCTTAGGCACACAGTAGGGAGGCATGTGGAAGCTCTCTGATAAATGATTCTGAAAATAAATTTTGAATACTTAAAAGCAGATAGGCCACGACCCTGACCATGTATCTGAAGTGAGGAAGATTAAATAAACAATTTTTACTCTCTACTAGAAACAAATGTGCAGGATAAATTTGTGGATGATATTTGGCAGATTTGAATCATTTTGGAAGATATAGAGGAAAATAATGCTTCATAATGATTCTAAATTTAATTTTAAGTTGATTGAGAAGTCTTTCTTTTTGGTTATTTTGATTGTTTAGGTTTTGGACCTCCTCTTCTAATTACCCTGATTTCTGGCCCCCTTGTACTCCTTTAGTTCTTGCCAAGGGATAAAATCAAACCCTGCTGTGATGATCCTTTTTCATTTTTTTCAAACAAGCATTGTCTTTTCAGGAATATAGACAGGGAAGTAGGGGAAGTAAACCTCTGGTTGAAATATTCATCTCTGAATTCCTCTCCTCTGGGAAACGTTTTTCTGCACCTTCTGTCCCCTGAATCTCTATAGACCTAGTTACTCATAATTATTCATTTTCTGTGCTAGCTCTACACCCTGTACACATTGTTAACCTTTCACTTCACCACACTCTACTGAAACTGATTTCTTTGCATATTCGTCTCTCTTCTGAGATTGTGGGCTGCTTGGGGCTCAAGACTGTTCTATAAACAGCTGTGTATCCTGAATTGCTGTTTGAATAGATTTGTAGCAACGAATTGATTTAGATTTATGAACTGAATTGTTGCCATTTTAGATCATTATTGTTACTTTTAGTGAATACATTTAAAAAACATGTCTACATTTCCATTTTCACAAGTGATCAGTGATAACTATTTGGCTAAGTGGTAATTTTGAAAAATTGTCTTTGTAATATGTTCCCCTTTCCCAGTTTTAAAAATTACTATTGTGATTTTTTTAATCTATGGACTCTTGGCAGTGTATTACTTTTGCTTCAAATGCAGCTTTAAGCTCTTGGTGAAAAGTTTCCTGCCTGTTCTGCCTTTTCTGATTAATGTTTTCCTGTTGGGTGTGTATAAGTTATTTACTTTTATTGTAATGATACATTCTGTCCAACTATCCAGTGCCTTCTACCTAAGTTGTTATATAAATATCCTAGATTTAATTGCCCCTGAGGAACTAGTCTGAGATCTAAAAGATTTATATTCTCCCGGTTGTTCCTCTGATAAGTGAGTTCAGCAAACACTGAAAGGATCTCGTATGGAATATTATGTACTATGTTTTTGTTTAACATAAGTTGTGAGGGGGGAGTTGGGAGATAAAAGTGAAAATATATAAATTAATAAGTGAATTCTGTTTATCTCTCTTCCTTATTTTCAACTTTCATACTTTAATTTTTCACTTTATAAACTTCCAGATACAACTGCATTATAATGTTAATACTATTTTTCCTATATTCATAAGAGAACAAAGCAAGATGGATATAGACAGACATATAGGTATAGATATAGATATATTTCACATCAAAATGATTAATGGTATGACCACATATTAATAATAACAGTAAAATTATTTTCTACATGCAGTTAGGATGAAAGGGCAGAAATTAATTTTGCTCTACAGAATTACTTTCTGAATAATAGCAAACAAATGAGATAAACAAATCTTTTTTAAATATTTAAAATTATATTTAAAGTAAAATGATCTCACATTAGCTTTTTACCGTTTAATGGTATGATCTTTTACATTATTTTATAAAATCATAATATTACAGAATTTAAAGGGACCTTAATGTTCGCTTTATTTTAAAGATGAGGATAAGTTACTTGCCAAGGGCTACACACCTAGTTAGTAGTAGAGTTTTCTTGACTTGGAGGCCAAAGTCCAGTTATTTTTAGGTAAATAAATCAAGAAGACATTGAACCATGAATTATCAATGCATTTCAATTCTCTCCTTTTTAACCATGAAACTTTTATATAATGTGCCATAGGTTTTGGTGCCAACTTTTTATTAATTAATAATGCAAGGTCTACTCTAAATATGCAGAAAGTTACTGCTTACTGTTTGTTTGTTTCTTTCTTTATTCAATAAACATTTATTTAGTAGCTAAAGTATGCTGCCTGGTGCTGGGATACTACAGCAGATGGGACATGCCCAGCGCTTGGGGAAGGCATGGCTTGGGTAGGAGAGCCGATGATGTAAGCACGTATTCTGAACAGCAGTCTTTCAATGTTTGATGAAGAGTGCATCTGAGTAAGAACAGATGATATTCTTGGAGTTGTCAAGGTTTAAGAGATAAAACCTTTAGAGGAACATAACTAGACATATCTGAAACTCTGAAATAAGTCAACACATACTCTTTCATATAACCGAAAGGCTGTTTTCCTGGAATTGCTGCTTTTACAGCCTTCTCTCATTTGTCCACAGTACAGACTATACTCCACCCTTTCAGGATTACTTGTTATTTCTTAAACTCCTGCCATGCACATTTGTGGCTCAATGACTTTGTGGTTTCCTTGCTCTCCTTTACCTTCCTCCAAGTCACAACTACTTATTTGTTCCTTAAACCTTGGTTCAAATATCATCTCTTCTTGGAAGCATTTTTTGGCCCTCCAAAAGCTGAATTTATCAGTCAATCATTCAAAATGCAATATCTTGTTGAAGTGAACACAATTGTAAAATTCTGATATATCTACTTGGTTTTATTGTAATTTCACAGTTTTTAATAAATTTAAATAACGACACACACCTAACATTTTTCTAGTACTACAAATGATACGTGGCTCTTGTTAGGAAGAATATATCTCCTTCCTTAGACACTGGATTGTTATAATTCAAATATATCTTGGTTCGTTTCCCACAGTGATGATTTTAATATTCATCTCATAGTATACAGAGATAGGTTGATCAGAATTTACTTCTGAGGTTTCTTCATTTTCTGACTTATCATTATAGGGGTGAGTCAACTCCAATTTCTCAGTGTAGGCTCTGAAATCACTGAGGAGTTTAAACAAACCAAAGACTGCCGGTAGAGAACAGATTGTGTTCCTCAAGGAGTGGAAATTTGAATCACCTTTACTCAATCTATTTCTCAACATTTTTTCCATCTTTAAACATAAGAAAAATATTTTTACAGTCAAATTGAATTGCCTAATCAGTTTATTAATAAAATATTGTCATAATCATCATTATAAGTTTCAAAGACGAAGTAGTTCAGAGCCCTACACACGTGTGCAAGCATTGTACACTACCTATGCTACATTGTTCATATTATTCATTCTTCAATACGTCACGTGCTTCTTTCATCTGCTGAACTAATATCGTTTACTCAATTGCTTCATCAGTACTCTTTTTAGTAGAGATTATTTCAATATGTCACACTTCAGAAAAAATATCAGATCTTGGAGAGCTTGAATTTTTTGCTTTAGTCTCCTCCAAAATTGCTTTGTATATTAGGTCATAAAAATTTCCTAAAGCTAAGTCAGGCACATTCAATATTGTGTGGTTATAGTTTCTTTGTTTTAGATAAATATTATCTATAGCAATAGGAATATGTTTTAAATTATTTTATGATTTCTTGAGAAATTTTGCTCATTGTAACATCAGAAACAATTTTGAATTTTTCGATTGACCTCATGGGTTAGTCATTGAGGTTTTTCCATTTCTCTTTTTTTCCCCCCAATCTGTATAGTAAAACCAACATCTCTAAACAATTATCAGAGTAAATGTAATGTCTAGTTTGTTCTAAAATATTTAATCCTAAAATATACACATAAACACAAGTATATACCACACACTTATGAATGCTATAAAGATAATACCGTTAATTTTAAACTTTTTAAGACATAACACAGAATAATTTCAAACATGTCTAATGAATCTTTAGATATACTTATGTATTAGTTTACACTTTAATGCAAATCAAAGTCCCTTGTATAGAACATAAATTATTCAATAGTACTGTTAAGGTATACAGTAACGATTCAAATCATTGTGATTTGTTTCTCATGCTTAATACCATCTCTTATGCTTTTATTCTGTTTCCCCAGTGAGAAAGAAGTGTAAGTATTCTGTGATAATCAGAATAGTTTTATATTGCTTTCTGCAGTAGAAAAATTAATCATTGCTCTCTACTCACATATTGTTTGAAAAGTACCTTTCTCCACTTGAAGCTACGGAGGGATGGTGAACCTAGGTTGCCTCTGTATCAGATGACCTTGCTTTTAAAATAATTCAGTTTCTTTTAGCTAAGAATTTGGAATTTAGAATGATCACACTAAATGAATCATCTAGCTGAGAAAAACTGAGTCCCAAGATCATAAAGAGTTGTGGCTGGAGTTGGCTCTAAAAAAAAGCCAATGTTACAGAGAGAAAACCAAAGTTATGGTGAGAAGAGAGAAACAAATCAGCAAAGAAAAGTGCTTTTCAGAGAGTAGAGCAGAATGAAGCAGAAAAACAGAGCTAGGCAAGAACAGACCAGCAGTCCTGTGAAAACCAGAGAGAATGGTCTTGTTCTTGGACCTGGTCTGGACCCCGCATAACTGAAATGTGCTTTTTTTCAGATGCTTAGGAGATTGCCTGTTGTGTTCTTACTATTAAATTTCTTCTGCTACTTCTTTAATTTTTCTATGCAAATTTGAATAAATTTTTGTTAATTGTAACCTAATAATCCCAAGAGGTATTTACAAATCAAGAGTGCAAGAGAATCTCCTTATAGTTCCATTTTATATAAAATTACCAGATCTAAAGTATGTGAGTAATAAAACATATACATTTCAATCTTAATAAGAAACTTCTCAATCTTAATTTGTACTTTCATATTGGAAAATCATAAGCACCTGTTTCCACAATATCTGCCAAGATGATCATGTCAGATGTTCTCTAGCAAATTCTCTAACATCTTCTTGCTCCCAATCAGAACTCTAGCATGTGTTAAGCCCATGCTTAAAGGAACATATACTTATTTGCTCAAGAACTTCAGTAATAAGTTTTCTCTATTTGTTTCTAGGCTAGAATTTTCCCAAGTAGTGTTTTTAGTTATTCTAAATTCATTATGTTTTTATCTATTAGAACTGTATTTGATTATAAATGACAGAAACCCAACTTGAAATGGCTTATGCAAAAAGGAAAATTTATTGGCTTTCATAATAGGAATCTCTAACATTAGACTTCAGGTATGGCTCAAATCATTGTTGGTAATCTTTCTCTTCTCACTTTCTTTCCCTTGCAGAGCCTTCTTTGTCAGGTAGATTCTCTCTTACCTTCCATCCTACCAGTTAGGAAATCTCGACAAAAGGAGAATTTCTTATTCCCAGTGTTTCTAACAAAAATCTGATCCTGCTGCTAAGAATCAAGATTTGTGTCCAGGGATAGAATGCCCCAAGTTGCTAGGTCTGAATCCTGTGTCCACTGTTAGAGTCACATGAAGTAAGAATGGGACAATGAAAGGAGGATAGTTCCATAAAGGAAAACCAGGATGCTCTTACTGTAAGGAGGACAGATGGTGCTTGGAAGTACAAACAAAGATATCCCTTGCATCTACCCAGCGTTCCATATTCATTCTGACTTCTCATGCCTATTTCAGCTGTTGCAGTTTTGTTGTTGTCAGCTATTGGTTGATCATCTACTCATTTTCATGTAGTTATAGTGCATTATCTTTCAAATGGAATCCACAAAATCAAAAATCATTTACCCATTGATAGTCTTAGGAGCTCAGAGCTCTTATGTGATATGATTCAAAGAATGCTTAGAGATCCCCCCCCCCCCGTCAATACTTCCTCCCACTACCCATCACAGAGATGTACTTTTTTGGATCTTAGGAGTCTTGGACTTTTCCAGTTTTATTTAAATGCAGATATCCCCTTAGAGCAGTAGTATTTAGGCCACTCAGAGTTGATAATGTAGTGCGGATTAGTTGAAAGCTAGTGATAAAGAGTGTTCTGAGGAACAGTATTTAAGGGAGACAGAATATTAGATGATTTTTGTTGGCACAGCATCAAAGATTTACTTGATCTCTCATCCTAATTTTGCTGATAGTGATTCCTGCTTTAAGACATCTTTTTAAGTCCTCAACTCCAATGGAAAAATACATATGAATTATAATGGATATGAACTAAAAAAATGACAAAAAGATTTCTTGTTCATAGGTGTTGAGAAAAATAAAGGGATTTCAAGTGCCAAACAAGGAAGACAAGATATGATAGCTCTCCATCAGTGTTTGTAGGGCAAGACTGTGTCAAAGAAAGATGTTATCTTTGCAAGTTTTTCTGGAAAGAAAAACTTATCTCAACAACTTAAGAAGTACAAAGCAATAATATTTTATTGAGTTGAACTAAAGAGGATTTGATTAAGTCATAACTTCAGTGCCTTCTACATGCCAGGCACTGATTTAGGTGTTTGGGATACACCAATACATAAAATAGACTGAAATCCTCACCCTCCCTGAGCTTACATGGAAGAAATATGTAATAATCAATATAATAAATAAGTAAAATATGTGGAATAATACAAACTTATAAATGTTATGGGGAAGAAATATAGAAAAAGTTAAGAGAGATAAGGAGGACTGTGGGGTGATAATGGTATAATTTTAAGTACGATAGACTTGATTGGGAAGATGACATTTGGGCAAAGACTTAAACCTGGTGAGGGAGTGAGCCCGGCAGATATTGGCAAAAGGACAAGCCAGTGCAAAGGTCCCAGGTGAAAATGTGCACGGAAGGTTCAGAAGCAGCAAAGACAGGCATGTCGGGACTGCATGAACAAAAGGAGAGTAGAGTAGATGAGAACAGAACGAAGATCATCATCTATATTTTTTATTATATATTTTATATGAAAGTACTTTATTACAAATTGGTTGTGTCTTCTGGGGTTCAAAAGTTTAGCTATTACATTTTTTAGAAATTGTGTTTTGCACTGTAAATGTGATTAGATTAACGAAGTCTGAGCTATGGTCTACTTTGGTTAGATGTTATTTTTACCTATTTTAAATTTCCTCAATTTAGAATGTCTTTTTATAAATAGATGTGTACCATTTCCTAAATTGGTGTTTCTCCCATGTATGTTAGAGGAGTGTTCTTGAAAGTGTTTTCTTGATGGGATCTACAGACCTAAAACTGCCATACATGACTGCACTCAGCCGCAGACGAAAAAAGCATCGTCTTGCTGCAGAATATGCCGAAAAGCGATAACTGCAAACAATCTCCCTCTAGCGTCCAAGAAGAAAAGTTGCAAACTTGCCTGAGTGGAATTTGTTGGAAATAGTGCTCAAGTCAAGTCATGCGTTGAAGTTCAGTTTGGGCCTTGCCACTGATACCCTGGGCAATCGCGGGCCAGTTATTCATCAGAATCTTCAATAAATGAAGAGGTCTGATTGCACCACTGAGAAGTAACTTACTAGATGCTAAAATGTATCTATTAGTTTTTACTGTGTGTTTGTCAATTCAAAATTAAAATCATATGTATAATTATTTATTTCATAACCATTTGTCAATATCCAACCCAGTGAATAGAGGTAAGGTACTTTGGGAAAAAGTGTACAAAAACAGAAAATCAGAATTCCTACTCTTGCTAACTATAATATATTTTGGGTTTTCTGTCTTGAATATTTATTCCTAGCCCTATCTATGCCACTAAGTGACACAATTTATGGCTTCTTTCTTTAGGGTATAGCAATTTATTTAATGTTGGCCTAAGTAAAGCACAGGTCTATGAAAGGAAATAAAACATTACATTCCCAAAATAGGTCTTATGCCATTACTTGTCTCTTTTAGTTATAAAGCTGAAATTTGATAGAATTTTTTTAATTGATAGATTTTAGGTATTTTTTTTTTTACTAATTGTATTATTTTTGTTTATTTATCAAAACATAATTGATTGTACATATCTGTGTACAGCACTGAATATCAATACTTGTGTGCAATATGTGATGCTCAAATCAGGATAATTAGTATGTTCAACATTACACAGTGTAATAATATTTTGTGGCCCTTTAAAAATTTCTTGCTAACTTCTCTCTTCCCCCTTTCCCCCCTCTGGTGGCCTCAGTTCTGTTCTCTCCTTTTGAAAGTTCAACAAATTATTGCGGTTGTTGTATATTTCCTTCTTTCTATTAAAAAAAAATTTTTTTTTTATTTTTTAGCTCCCACTTATGAGTGAGGACATGTGGTATTTCTCTTTCTGTGCCTGGCTTATTTCACTTAACATAATTTTCTGTAAACTCATCCATGTTGCTGCAAATGAAAGAATATCAGTCTTTTTAATGGCTGAGTAGTATTCCATTGAGTATATACACCACTTTTCCTTATCCTGTCTTCTTTTAATGGTTCTAACTCTTGGCTCTTGTAAATAGAGCTACAATAAACATAGGAGTGCAGGTATCCCTTTGACATGATGATTTCCATTTCTTTGGGTAGATACCCAGTAGTGGGATTGCTGGATTATATCACAGTTCTATCTGTAGTTGTTTGAGGAATCTCCATACTGCTTTCCATAATGGCTGCACTAATTTACAGTCCCACCAACAGTGCACAAGAGTTCCCCTTTCTCCTCATCCTCGTCAGCATTTGTTGTTCTTTGTCTTTTTGGTATTGGCCAGTCTAACTGGAATGAGAGGATATCTCAATGTGGTTTTGATTTGCATTTCAACAATGCTTAGTAATATTGCCCATTTTTTTTAACAAATTATTATTTTTTTTAGTGTTAAGTTGTTTGAGTTCCTTGTATATTCTGGATATTAATCACTTGTTGGATGCCTAGTTTGCAAATATTTTCTCCCACTCTGTAGGTTGTCTTTTTGCTCTATTAATTGTTTCCTTTGCTGTGCAGAAGCTTTTTAGTTTGACATAATCCCACTTGTTTATTTTTTCTTTTGTTGCCTGTGCTTTTGAGTTCTTACTCATAAAGTCTTTGACGAATCCTGCTTCATGAAATGTTTCCCCTAGTGCTTTCTTTTAGGAGTTTTATAGTTTTAGGTCTTACATTTAAGTCTTTAATACATTTTGAGTTGATTATGATTTTGAGTTAATTTTGATTATGGTAGGAAGTGCAGGTCTACTTTCATTCTTCTACTTATGGATGTCCAGTTTTCTCAGCACCATTTATTGAAGAGGCAGTCTTTTCCCCATTGTATGTTTTTGCTGCCTTTGTCAAATATCAGTTGGCTGTAAGTTTGTGGGTTGATTTCGGGGTTCTCTATTCTCTTCTGTTGGTCTGAGTGTCTGTTTTCAAGCCAGTACCATGCTGTTTTGGTTACTATAGGTTGCTATAGCTTTGTAGTATAATTTGAAGTCAGGTAGTGTTATGCTTCCAATTTTATTTATTTATTTATTACTGAGGATTACTTTGGCTATTCAGGGTCTTTTGTTATTCCATATGAATGTTAAGATTGCTTTTTCTATTTCTATGAAGAATGTCATTGGTATTTTGATGGGGATTGCATTGAATCTGTAGGTCACTTTGGGTAGTATGGACATTTTCATAATGTTAGTTCTTCCAATCCAAGAGTGTGAAATGTCTTTCCAACTTTTTGTGTCTTCTTTAATTTCTTTCAGCAGTGATTTGTAGTTTTCATTGTAGAGATATTTCACCTTCTTGGTTAAATTGACTTCAAGGTATTTTATTTTCTTGGTGAATATTATAAATGGGCTTGCTTTCTTGATTTCTTCTTCTGCTAGTTTGTTATTAGAGTTTAAGAACTACTGATTTATGCATGTTGATTTTATATCCTGCAACTTTACTGAAATCATTTATCAGCTCTAAGAGTTCCTTTTATAAATAGAGTCTTTAGGTTTTTTCTATATATAGGATCATGACATCTGCAAACAGGGACAGTTTGACTTTGTCTTTCCCAATCTGGATGCCCTTTATTTCTTTCTCTGGCCTGATTACTCAGGCTAGTAATTCCAATGCTGTGTAAATAGGAGTGGTGAAAGTTGGCATCTTTGTCTTATTCCTGTTCAGGATGATTTTGGTGCTGGGTTTGTCATATATGGTTTTTATCGTGCTGAGATACTTTCCTTCTATACCTAATTTTCTGAGAGTCTTTATCGTTAAGGGAAGTTGAATTTTGTCAAATGCTTTTTCTGAATCTATTGAGATAACGATATAGTTTTTGTCTGTAATTTTGTTGATGTGGTGTGTTGCAATTATTGACTTGTATGTGTTCAATCATCTTGCAAAGCTGGTATGAATCCCACTTGATAACGGTGTATATTTTTTTCATCATTGCTTCATTCTGTTTGCTAATATTTTGTTGAGAATTTTTGTGTCTATCTTCATCAGAGATATTGGCCTGTAGTTTTCTTTTTTTGTTTTATCTTTGTCTGGTTTGCTATCAGGGTAATGCCGGTCTCATAGGATGAGTTTGAGAGAGTGGCTTCTGTTTCAATTTTTTGGAGTAGTTTGAAGAGAATTGGTATTAATTCCTGTTTAAATACCTGGTAGAATTCAGCAGTGAAACCATCTTGTCCTGGGCTTTTCTTTGTTGGAAGATTTCTGATTACTCCTTCAATCTCATTGCTTGTTATTAGTCTGTTCAGATTTTTTATTTCTTCTTGGTTCAGTCTTGGTAGTTTGTATGTGTCCAGAAATTTATATGTTTCCTACAGGTTTTCAAATTTGTTGGTGTACAGCTGTTTATAATAGTCTCTAATGAATCTTTGTATTTCTCTGGTATTGGTTGTAATGTCTCCTTTTTCATTTCTATTTTTTTGTTATTTGGGTCTTAGTTCTTCTTTTTTAGTTAGCTTGGCGTATAGTTTTTCTATCTTGTTTATTTCTAGAAAACCAACTTCTTATTTCATTGATCTTTTGTATTGTTTTTTGGGTTTCTGTTTCATTTAGTTCTACTCTAATCTTGATTATTTCTTTCCATCTACTACTTTTGGGATTGGATTGTTCTTGTTTTCCTCATTCTTTGAGTTGTAGCATTAGGTTGTCTATTTGAAATCTTTCTATTCTTTTCATGTAAGGGTTTATTGAGATAAAATTACCTCTTAGTACTGCTTTTGCTGTATCGCACTGGTTTGGGTGTGATGTGTCTTAATTTTCATTAGTTTCAATATATTTTTTTTGATCTTCTGTTTAACTTCTTCTTGGACCTGTATCAGTCCATTTGTGTTGCTTATAACAGAATACACGGAACTGGGTGATTTATAAAGAAAATGAAATTTATTGCTTACAGTTTCGGAGGCCAGGAAGTCCAAAGTCCATCTGGTGGTGGCAACAATGACCCAGGAATCTCACATTGCAATATGGTGGAAGCAGAGAGTAGAGAGGAGGTTCCAGGGTCTTTTAAACAAACAGTTCTCATGGGAACTAGTAGGGCAAGATCTCACTCAGGTTCCCCCACCCCTAGAGAGCGTTAATCTATTCATGAGGGATCCACCCCCATGACTCAAACAGCTCCCATCAAAGCCACATTGGGGATTAGATTTCCACATGAGTTTTGGTGGGGACAACATATCCAAACTCTATCAGACCCATAGGTCATTCAGGGGCATGTTGTTTAATTTCCTTATATTTGTATAGTTTCCTGAGTTTCTCTTCTTATTGATTTCTAGTTTAATCCATGTGGCCTGAAAAGATAGTTGAAATGATATTAATTTTTAAAAATTTGTTGAGGCTTGATTTGTTACCTAACATGTGGTTTATCCTGATCCTGAAGACTGTTCCATGTGTTAATAAGAAGAATATATATTCTGTAGTTGTTGGTTGAAATGTTCTTTTGGTATCTGCCAGATCCAATTGGTCTAAAGGGTAGTTTAAATCCTGTGTGTCTCTGCTGATTTGCTGCCTACATGATCTGCCCAATACTGAGAGAGGGACAGTAAGGTTCCCAATTCTTATTGTATTTGGGTCTGTCTCTTTCTTTAGTTCTAATGGTATTTCCTTTATATATCTGGATGCTCTGGTGCTGGATGCATATATATTTATGATTTTTATGTCTTCTTGCTGGGTAGATCCCTTTATCATTACATAATGGACTTCTTTGTCTCTTTTTATGGTTTTTGGTTTAAAGTGCATTTTATCCCATGTAAGAATAGCTACTCCTACTCATTTTTGGTTTCCATTTGCTTGGTATATTTTTTTCCATCTCTTCACTATTAGTCTGTGTGTGTCTTTTACAGGTGAGGTGAGTCTCTTGAAGACAACAAATAGTTGGGTCTAGCTTTTTAATCCAATAAGTCTGTGTCATTTGAGGGAGGGGTTTAATCCATTTACATTTAGGATTGTTATTGAAATGTATTGTATTATTCCTGTTATTTCATAAATTTTTATTTGGATGTTTTAAATGTATTTTTTTCTTTATTCCTCTTTTATTCTTTGTCGTTGATGTTTGTTGTTTTTTGAGGCAGTAAGATATAGTTTCTTTCTATTTCTTGTTTGAATTTTTGTTCTACCAGTGGGTTTTGTTCTCTCTTGTGTATTCATGGTAGTGATGGACATTTTTTTGGATTCCAGATGCAGGACTCCCTTGAGAATTTCTTTTAGGGCTGGTTGTGTGGTGGTGAACTCTTGAAGTTTTTGTTTGTCTAGGAAATACCTATTTCTCCTTTTTTTAAAAAAAAATATTTCGAATATATTATTCCATTCTCCTCTAACCTGTAGAGTTTCTGTTGAGAAGTCTGCTGTTAGCCTGATGAGGACTCTCCTATAGGTGACTTGACACTTTTGCTGTTTTTAAGATTCTCTCTTTGTCTTTGAGCTTTTCCCAACCTGTCTTGGAGAGGACCTTTTGGGTTGAATCTGTTTGGGCATCTATGAGCCTCCCAGATCTGAAAGTCCATGTCTCTCCCTGTGCCTGGGAAATTTCTACTATTATTTTTTTATATTTTGTTGAAATTGATTTCAATGCCATTTCCTTTCTTCTCCACTTCTGGAACACCCATGATTTGGATGTTTGTGTGCTTAAAGTTGTCTGCTAGCTCTCTTAGATTTTCTTCATTTTTTGGATTGCCCTTCCTTCCTTCCTTCCTTCCTTCCTTCCTTCCTTCCTTCCTTCCTTCCTTCCTTCCTTCCTTCCTTCCTTCCTTCCTTCCTTCCTTCCTTCCTTCATTCATTCTCTTTTTGTGTGTGTGTGACCGGTAAGGGGATCGCAACCCTTGGCTTGGTGTTGCTCACACCGTGCTCAGCCAGTGAGCGCACTGGCCATCCCTATACAGGATCCGAACCCATGGCAGGAGCACTGCTGCGTTCCCAGTGCTGCACTCTCCCGAGTGAGCCATGGGGTCGGCCCTCATTCTCTTTTTTTGTGTGTGTATGTGTCCACCTGGGGTATTTTGAAAAGATTATTTTCAAGATCAGAAATTCTTTCTTCTTTTGTTCTACCAGTAACAAACCCACTGTTCTACAGTTCTGCTTGCTGTAACCTGCTGCTTAAGCTCTCAGTTGTGTTTTTTTATTATTTTGTTGAATCAATCCTTCAGTTCCAGAAGTTCTAGTATATTCTTTTTTAAGGTATTAATCTCTTTGTGAATTTTGTCATTTATATCCTGGATACTTTCTCATTTCACTGTGTTGTCTAACTGAGTCTTCTGGTATCTCATTGAGTTTGCTTAAGATTGTTGCTTGGAATTCCTTTTCAGTCATTTCAAGTGTTTCTTGGTCTATGAGTTCCAGTACTTGAGAATTATTGTATTCCTTTGGTGGTGTCATATTTTCTTGGGTTTTTTTTTTTTTTTTTGTATTTCTAGTGTCTGTATGTTGGTGTCTGGTCATCTGGTAGAGCAGTTGCTTCTTCTTTTCTGTGAAGTGGGCTTTGAGGAGAGAGACTTCCTCCTGTAAAGGTGTTTTATATTGACTATTGAGTAGGGTATTTTAATATTAGTTCCAGGTAGATTCAATAGTGTAATCTCCATGTGGGTACTTCAGCTTCATTCAGTGTCAGAGTTGTGTGTGAGTGCTTCCATGGGTTAGGCACTGAGGCACTTAATTATTCCTTGCTGAGGTTAGTGACACTGTGTTGGTTTGTCAAGGATGTGAGCAAGATGTCAAGTTCTTGGGAGAAGTGCCTGGGTGCCTTGTTGCTCTTTGGCTAGTGTGAGTGTCCCTGGACAGGCTCATTGGCTCATTGGCTAGTGTCCCATGATGCTGATGAGTGCACTGGGGTATACTGGAGCTCCTCAGTTTGAATGGTTGTCCTTGGGCAGGGTTTCTCTTTTCTCTTTCCTACAGGAAGAGGCTACTCCTGGGTCCTTGCTTGCCCCAGTGGGAGATGGGATTTTGGTGATTGGGAATCTTCTTTCATTCTCTATTTTGGTATCCTGGGTTTTTGCACTCTTGAGGGTTCTGCATGTGTCTTTCCTCAGATTGAGGCAGTCATGTGGACTGAATAAGTACCTCCCACCCCCAGGTATGCTACTGTGTGTGGCAGCATAATTCTCCCTGTGGGTTGGACAACTGGATCATGGGTCTGTGCTCTCTCACCTTTCTCCCTGGGCTTTGCTGGGAGATTATCCTTATGTCACTGCAGTCAGGTGGTCAGTGGGCTATCTGCATGGTGGCTGTGACTGCTGCTTGGCAGTGAGCCACCCTTGCAGTGGCAGTGGCTGTGGCATGTCACCTGCATGGATGTGGTGTCTCCTGAGGTCCTGTGCATGCCTGTTTGAAGGCTAATAAATATGGGATATTAAGTTTTAAAACTACTTACTTAGTTAGTTCTGTTTTGGGGATCTTCCAGATAATATGCTTACATCATCTACAAATACAAACAGTTTTACCTTATCCTTTCTAATTCTTATGCCTATAATTGATTTCTCTTGCTTAATTGAATAACTATTACCTCTATCAGGGCTCACTGATGTGGAGATCATGGGCATTCTTGTCTTGTTTCTGACTTTGTTGTTTAAGCAACAACTGATTCCCTATGTAAAGATGCTATCTTTTGTAGTAAGACATATATGTGTATAACAGCACTCATAAATTTCCATTTTATTGAATAATTTTAAATATGAATGGTATTGGTTGAATGATAACAAATGCCTTTTCTGCATCTATCGATAAATGATCATATATTTCTTTCTCCTTAACTCTGTTATACTAATGGAGCATATTAGTAGATTTCCTAAATTTAAATTTCTAAATAAGCCCCCACTAGTCATGGTGTATTGTTTAAAAGTCCTGTTGAATTTCTTTACTACTGTTTTATTTAAGATTTCCTTACATCAATATTCACAAGAAGGGCCGACCCTGTGGCTCACTTGGGAGAGGAGCGCCGCGGCGCTGGGAGCGCAGAGGCTGCGGGATCGGATCCTATATAGGGATGGCTGGTACGCTCACTGGCTGAGTGCCGTGCGGGCCACACCAAGCCAAGGATTACGATCCCCTTACCAGTCACAAAAAAAAAAAAAAAAAAAAAAAATATTCACAAGAAGATTGGTACAGTCTTTGTAGTTGTCTGAATCTTGTTTTTTGGTAAATTTCTAAGAAAGGGTTTATGTAATAACATTTTCAGACTTTTTGCATTCATAAACCATTTTGTGTGGAAACTTTGCACATGAAGATCAGTTTAGCTGGATTCAAACCCCTTGGTTCAAAATTTCTTTCCTTGAGTATCTTAAATATGTTACTTAGTTGTTTTCAGATATAAAACCTGGCTGTTAAAATGTCCCTTATAAGTGACATAATCATTTTGCCCACTGATGAAACAATTTTTTTAAGTTTAGTAGTTTAACTAGAATATGTTATGGCGTTGTTCATCCTGGATTGACTTTCCCCTGTATAATTTGTCATATGTACTTTCAAATATTTTTGTTTTTGTTCTTGTTATTTTAGAAAGATTTCTTAAATTATTATTTTTAGTATTTGTTTTGTTCCATTGCTTGGGTTTCTTTTTCTTTCTTTTTTTTTTTTTTTCTTGGGTTTCTTATTTAGGGAAAACTATTATAAGTATATTGGATCTTTTTTTCCTACCAGCTATATTTACTATTTTTCTTGAACTCTCTTTATCTCTGTCCTTATTTCTTTTTGATTTTTCTAATTTCCCTCCTTCCCATCCCATATTTTTCTTCTAAAGCATTATATGCTGCTTTTTGTTCTTTCCAGTTTAATTTTCATTTCTGAAATTATTTTTCTTGTTACATCTCTTTTTAAATCTTTCTTTTCTTAAAACATAATATTAGAGCTTTTCTAATTTATAATGTTCATTCATAGTTTCAATATTTTTATTAATTTTAGAGTGTTTTGAAATTTTAGGTTATTGTTTTTATATGTTTTCTGAGCACTGCTTTTTGGCTTGCTTGTAGTGATGCTGTTCTGGTCGTTATTCTCTTTTTTTGCATTAAATTTGTAAAAGATTGGGCTACAGTACTTTCTGACTCCCCATTTTTAAGTCAAATAAGTTTTTCTTTGCTAGTAGAGAGAAGGTTTGGCAGAATAAGTTTACTAGCTTAATTTCTCCTAGTGCTTCCTCTTCTATTATTTTTATAAAGTGATTTCAAATATGGCTTCTTATTTTCGAGATCTATTTTCTCCCCCTGCTCACTTTTATTTACACTTTTCCCTTTTGTCCTATTGTCCCTGGCCTCTTCAATTTGCATTCTATTCCCAGAAGTTTCTCCTCATTGAGGGGCTTTGTTCCTTGATTTAGAACCTGCAGAAACCATTTCCTCCTGATTTTGTCTACTGTTCTCAGATTGGCTGTGATATTTCCAATGGAAAACTGTTGGAGATGTGAGGATTCTTCTGCTCTCAGAACTCCAGTGTTTTTCCTTTAATTTCCTCTTTCACAGAAATTGATATGATGTGGGCCTTGTAAATATTGTAACTTTTCCACTCACCTTGTTCTTGTTAACTAATGTTACTATAGCTGTTGTCTCTCTCTCTGTGTATATTGCTGTTGTTTTTTATTTGGTTTTATTATCCTTGTGTCTTTTTTGGATTTTATGTAGTAATGCAAAAGTTAGAAAAACTACACCATGATGCATTTCCAGATTTTACCTTCAAATTTTTACCTATCAGGTTTTAAAATAACAACCCCACTTGTGTTGGGGTTGCTTTGTTTGATGGCTTATCTCAAACAGTAGAACAAGGGATAAAATCAGAGTAAGTGAGGAGGAAAACAGCTTGTTGAAGTAGATTTTGAAAGAACCAGGACAAAAAGATGGAAATATTATTGGGACAGAGGGCAGTCACAGGAACTAAAGGAAGATAAGTACTAAGGTCCTTGGATCTTGTTGCATTTTTTTTTTTCAGGTAGCCAGAGAAAGTCAGAGAATATAGTAGTAGCAAGTGAGATTAAGTAGGTTGTTAATTTCCAGTGCATTCTGCACCTCCTTTGGATCATTTTCACCACTGTATATCTACCTTTGTTTTTGAGTAGTTTGGAAGAGTTTTTATAATGCCATATGGGCAACCTCTGCATAGATCCTTACAAAGGAAGATGACTCTATTTGTATAGTTGGATAAGGTAAAACTTTCTCAATTTGTTTTAACATTGGCAATCTATTATTTGAGAAATATCGGACCTTTGCATGGGAGGAATAGGTGAATTAATTAATCAGTTCTTTTCCATGCAATAACACTGATATAAGAAAGTCATTTAAATACTTTTCTCCAGAAAAAAAATTACGTTTTCATAATCTCTAGCTCTTCATTTTTCTTACCATTATAAGTGTACATTACTGCCCTCTGCTGCATAAACTTGCACCTCTCATTTTTCAGACTGATAATAACTGTAAGAATACTGATATTAAAAAACAAACAACAACCACCAAAACAGGAACTCTTCTGTTGTCAGAGAATAATGTCATGATGAGTTGCAATTTTCATCTCCCATATATATGGACTTATTTAGAGGCATTACTTGGAATGGTTTCTTGAAGGCATCTTAACATTGAATGGCCATTGAAACAGAAAATCAGATGAACATGTCTGCTATGGTCAGGAAGTGCTTTACAAGTAAGTGGCAGATATCATCCAAGTTAACTTATAATTAGCAGTCTTAGGCTGTATCTAGACTTGGCTAAAGAGAATGAAGAGTGTTGGACTGTAACAAACATAACTTTTGGTTGGAACTTGCAGAAGTGGGATTTTTTAAATGGATGACCTATTAAAATTATAGTAACATACAAAGATACTTCAAAAAGTTCATGGAAAGAGTCATATCTTTTAATTCCACGAACTTTTTGAAGTAACCTCGTATAGGAGGAAAATCAGGTGATTCAGTGAATTTAGAAGTAGTGCGTGAAAGGTTCTAAACGTGTCTTGTCTTTGCATGTTAGAAAGAGTCTTATAAACATATCTCTGGCCCTGATGCTAGCTCCAGTGTTAACTGGGGGGAAAATATATTCAAGATTATAAGACAAAAAAATACTTTTAAAACTTTAAATAATTCTAATACATGCTAAGATCATATTTATAGTATACATTTTGATATCTAATAGGCAAATTGACCGAAAATTTGAGAATTTTTTTTTTGTTAGTTATGAAATACACAATATTGATATTGGAGAGCAAGGCTAACCTAGTTTTAGCTGTAACATATAAACAGTTGTTATGTTCTAGCAGATATTATTTGATCTTTGGTCTACACAAACCTGCACATATGTTCTTTACACTCAAAAACAAAATACATTTTATGGATCTCAGAAAGAACAATAACAAAAAAGGAAACTAAATTACAGCTTATTCCAACTCAGATTTCTTGATAATTTAAACACTAAGTGGTAAAGTGCACATATATTTAAAAATGATTTCATAAGAAGTTTCAATGAAATTAGATATCCCCTGTGCTTTCACATATTTAGCACTGTCTTGAATTAATTAAAGATACTGTGATTCCAAGTGACTATTAGTTTAGTGAGTAAATTGAACAAATCAAATTAAATAATTGGACAAATTAAGTTAGTAAAAGAATGACCTGCTGATTGCTAAATCACTCTATTTTTGATTGTTGCTTCCTTTTTCTTTGATCTACAATGATTTCATTTATTTCTTTTTAAAATTTTTATTTATTTATTATAATTGCAAAAAGAACACTTAAAAATAAATTAGAAAAATATAAGTAGAAATTTGGTGGACAAAAATATAAGTAGAAATTTGGTGGAGTGATCTGCTCATGAAGGACATGAGCAGATCACTCCCCCCACAGAAAAGGGTAATAAGTACATTCTAAGATTTGGTTGGGAGTGGGGGTGTGGCTGTCCTTCATCTCCAGTCCCAGGACCCCCGGGTGTCTCAGCTGGCTGTGTTGCTTGTCTGGATGTGAGCTGATTTCATGTTTATATCATGTACTCCTGTGTTTTATTGTTTCCATCTTTCATTAAATAGTTACTTTTTTAAGATGTAGAAATTACTGTATCTTATTGGCAAATTGCCTGTATTCTTTGTTTTCTGTTTCAGAACCCCATTGGAATCTTGACAACAACATTGAGACTCACTTGGCTGAATTAAAATTTACCCATAAGTCACACACAGAGGAAAGATGAGGAAGTTTTTATCATTAACACAGACTCAGAGGTAAATGGTAGTAAAAAAGATTTAAATTATGTTTTTAAGTGAACATATAACACAGTTCCCCCATTAAGTTTAGGAACTCTGGTAGATTGCTGTATGCCTTTTTTATAAAAATGTTAGTATTTTAAAAAATGTTTTAATATGTGCTATGTCTATAAATCCATCTGTTATGGGCTGAATTGTGCCCTTCCCAACTCTCTGCCAAATTCACATGTTGAAGCCTTAACTCCCAGTACCTTAGAATGTAACTATATTCAGAGATAAGTTTGTCAAAGAGGTCATTAAATAAAAATGAAGTCTTTAGGGTAGACCCTAATGTAATATGACTTGTGTCCTTATAAGAAGAGGAATTTGGACACAGACCAAGGGACAATCAGGTAAGGATACAGTGAGAAGGGGGGCCATCTGAAAACCAAAGAGAAAGGTCTCAGAAGAAACCACACCTGTCAACACCTTGATCTTGGACTTTTAGACTCCAGAATGGTGAGGAAATAAATTTTTGTGGTTTAAGCCACCAAGTCTGTAGTATTTTGGTATGGTAGCCTTAGAAACCTAATACACCTTCCTTATAGCAGAAGGCCTTTTTAAGTTCTCTGCTATATAATCACTTAGTCTCAAGAATTTTACTATATTAGGCAAAGCTGGAATGCATGTAATAATATACTCCTATTTTTGGTGTTATTTGTAGCACTTTACCAAGTGACTTATCTGGCTCCTTCTGAGGAGTCAGGGTTGGGCCCTACTGCAAGGATACAGAGGCACCTCCAATTTCTTATGATGGATTTCCCTTTTTTTATGTGCACTCCACATTGTTGCCATAACCGGCATCTGTAACTACAAATGGGAACCCACTGTGCTGCAAACTACTCTTTTGCTCAGTATTATTTTAATATTGGACTGTACATTCATTGTTTTAAAGGTATAAACTGTGGGATACAAATAAAAAATGATACATGTAAAGTATTTAACACACCTGACACATTGTAAGCATTCAATATATTTTATTATTATTATTATTTTGATTATTGCTATATATTCCAAGCCAGTTATCTATAAAATTCCTTAAAACTGATAGAAGTTTAGTATCTTGACTTTTTTATACACCAAACTGTTTTTCAGCTTAGGTATTTTAACCTATTCCTACAGTATCAAAAAGTAAGGTCTATTACAAAATGATCTTCTAAAGATAAACTAAACACATTTTTTATTTTGATACCAAGCCTAGTTATGTTTCAAACATAGATTTTGAGTTGCCACTTGGGAACCTATTTTCTTATTTTTTGCAAATAGTTGTACCATTATTTTTCAATCTATAGAGCAATTTATTTTATTTGTGGTATGAGTATAGTTAAATTTTTCCATATCTTTAATCAGGAACAAACATATTGTACCATGACTGGATTAGCTACCCTGCCCTTCCATTTTTTAATATTCCCTACTTCAAATGACCAAATCACTTCTGAATAAACTGCCAAATTTTGAATAGTTTTCCCATTTGAGTAATGTTTGTCTTGGAAATAATCCTTAATAATAACAGGGTAGAAATCAATCCATCCTGTTGTTGGCAGGTTGAAGCTTCACAGAGTATTTTTCCCAACTCACTGTGGCTTCTAAATCTGAGCAGTTAAACAGTTAATTAAAACCAACCAACCAACAAACACAATCCTCCCCCAAATAAAAACAATAACCAAAACAGACATTTAAAAATGAATGTTGCTGGATCTTTCTCCTCTGAGGTCTTATCCAAAATACTACAGCTCTTAACTTCCTTGAGAGATCTTTACAGAACCCTAGAGATCTAAAGAACAGAGTCCGGAAACCACTGGTCCAGATTATCTAAAGTTTGTTTGTTTTGTTGCTCATCAAGATGATATTTCTTGCACTTGAATCTCATTCAAGAATTAAACATATTTCCCTTTCACTGCCAAGTATTACTTGGTACTTCAGTAGTGTTTCCAAAGATGAATCTTGAAACAGTCTTCCAGAACTCAGCAGTAAGAAGTGGGCCACCAAGAAGGATTTGCAGGGTATGGAACCAACAGAAATTGTGTATCATAAAAGGAAGGGTTTGGTATTAAAAATTTAGAGATTGTTTCTAATTTGAACTTCACCTATGATTACTTCCATACACAAGAATCAGTTTATCTGCCTGAGTTTCAGATTATGTTATTTGCATTTTTTTAATTAGTTGGGTTCAGGCTCAAGGGGAAATATTTGTTCAATAATTCTCTCATTTAGGTAGCAGATAAAGTATTGAGAAGAATGACTGATTTGT
The DNA here is from genome assembly GCF_027409185.1 of Cynocephalus volans. Lineage (NCBI taxonomy): Eukaryota > Metazoa > Chordata > Mammalia > Dermoptera > Cynocephalidae > Cynocephalus > Cynocephalus volans. The sequence continues at coordinate 93,359,825 of NC_084468.1, read as the reverse complement.
CAAGGTTCCGAAGACAAGCCATTGGCTGAGCAATTACTATGTTTCTGATTGATTTACTGTGAAATCCCCTGAATCATTTCATGTGTGCAGGTTTGTGTCAAGCACAGCTAGTGACTCAAATGTAAGGGACAATGTCTTTTCTCATTAGCTGGTCCTGTTGTCCATGAGATCAAGGCAGAATAGAGTTAACAACTGAAACTAGCAGAGGGGTTAAATAAGAAAGATAATTTCTCATATCTGGTATAAGAATTATTCCTATCAAGAAACACAAAAGATTTTCACAGCCAGTGCTAGATTATATTTGTTGCAAATAATTTAAAATGTAATTGACAGCAACACATGATACTGTTGTCCTTTAGGCAGGGTGAGAAACATAAAATTCTTACGTGATAAGACCCAAAGTATGAGTACTACTAGGCTACAGAAACAGGTAGCTTGGTTTACTATGGAGAAGGAAACTCACATAATCTTATTTTCCAGTTCCTTAACATCCATCAAGATCATGAAGGTCTCTCATGTCCATTCTTTGGTGCAAGATGATTTGGGGTCCTATAAAACCTACCAAAAAGTAATTTCCCTTCACAAATTTGCATAATACACTACTTCTGTTCTTACTACCCTAAACTGGTCATCACTAGGGTCATTTCTTTGGGCTCAACCACAAATGTACGACCACTGTTTCTATGTACATTAGTAAGATGTACATGTAAATTCTGAGGAAAGGAAAGTACTCTGGAGGGTATCTTTAATCTGTTTTATTCCCATTAGGCTCAAGCCATCTTGCAAATATCCTGTGAGAGACTGAACTCTGAGACTGGCATAATTCAGTAGTAGGTGAGAATAGAGGAAGGCTCAGAGCAGCAACTCCTGAGACGGGCTAGAGGCACACTGTGTCCTCAGGGACTTGCACTTAATGAATGTACAGTGAATGCATTGAGCAACTGATAAATAGGCTATTTTAGAAAGCACTCACTAATGCAGGAAAAGAGAGAATGGGATGAAAAACAGTAAGTTTCGGTAAACAAGAATAAGGTGACAAATTGTACATTTAACTTGCCTTTGAGAGTTAAGTGTTCAGAAGTATCCAGGATCCAGTAGTAACTGGTGAGAAAGTTGTGGCTTTTCTATGCAATCAAAGTGGCTTCACAACTAGAAGAGCAGAGAGGAGGGAATGTATGTCCAAAGGAAAAAAGTGTAAACAGAGGAACTTTATTCTGTATAAGAGGGCCCTCTCGTTACTTCTGTTCAGCCTTGTTTTTATACATTTACTCTCTAATTATGTTATTGCAAATGGTGTAAAAAAATCTAAATCTATTTTTTCAAGTAAAATATAGGATTGTGTCTTTATACTGAAGAAAACACACAAGGAAAAACACATATGGGGTTATGACAGTAATCCAAAGGATTATGTTTATTTGCAGTTAGTTGATTTTGTGTATGCATATCTACCTGTCTACATATGGGTTATATGCATCCGTTTCTGTCAAACAATTTTACAAAAAACATTTGGGTCATGAATAAAATTAATTTTTGCCTCTTTTTTAGCCTAAGGTGTAGTTGTGTATGTTTTAGCATTTAATTCCATATGCATGATTTTGTTTTATATGAGAAAATGTTTGTGCAAGTAAATTTCATGTGAACTTTGATTTTAACTGTATTTGTAAAAGTTTGCTTTTGGAGCTTGTGGAGTGCTGCATTAGCCTCTGAGATAATCTTTTATTGTGGTACTCAAAGCTGAGGGGTTTCTTGAGAATAACCATACTGATCTTGACATGACTTTTCTGTTTAGCAGTACATATAAGAAGAGTTAGGCCTCGATATGTGGAACATTATTTTGGATGGAGGTAAGGAAAGAGGGAAGTGACAGAAACAGGCAAAACATCTTTAAATTTTCTCTTGGTTCATTTGAGTTCATTCTTTAACTTATGGTCAAAGTCTACATACACCCTTCCAAGTGAACGTAGAGTGATTTATTGCCTACATATGAATATTTAGCTATATCTTGACTTTTCCTTTTGTTCTAAAATACTCTTCAAAAATATTCAAACCAGTAGATTCCTAACTTAATTTTCTCCATTTCTGTAATATTTCCTGATTGGCAAATCAGAATGAAGGCAAAATATAAGCTCTGAATCCCCCATACTTATTCACAGAGTAGGGGTCATTTTCCTTGCCTTCCTCTAGTGCCTATAATACCTCCCTTATTCTTACAAACTTAAAAATTAATTCCTGGGCGTGCATGTGCACACACACACGTATGTATATGTATATTTGAATGTGTATACATGTATGTGTGTATATAGACATATGTGTACATATATATGTAAAACTTTACATATATACATATCATGGTAAGAACATTTAACATTATATCTACCCTTCTAAAAGTTTTTAAGTGTACAGTACATTATTGTTGACTGTATGAAGAATGTTTTGCAAAAGATCTCTAGAGCTTATTTATGCCCATTGATATAGTTACTACCCCTTCTTCCTTCCCCCCAGCCCCTGGTAACCCCCATCCCACTCTTTGATTCTATGAATTTGACTATTTTAGATACCTTATATAAGTGGAATCATGCAGTATTTGTCTTTCTTTGACTGACTTAATTCACTTAGCATGATGTCCTCAAGGGTCATCCATGTGTTATTCCTAGGCATATTTTTAAAAAGTAAAAAACAAACAAAATACCGTTAAAATGTGAAAATCTCTAACCTAAGGCAATCCAAAGATAAGAAAACATGCCACAGGGTTTATCAAGTTTTAATCCCTGTTTGCTTGTATGTTAAAAAAGCAAAGCAAAGCAAAGCAAAACAAAACTTTCTGAAAATGGAGAATTCCAGGGCAGAAAGACTCATACATAGGTCAGGAAAGAAATAGGCAAAACTGGAGCTGTCTGAGAGAGACCATCTCTAAATCCACACTTAAGTCTCAGCGTTGTCTGGGGGAAAATAAAAGGGACCCTAACATTGTCACTTAGCGACATGTTAACATTTGTGCTCCTGGACATGCTGGTGTGTGCCAAGATCAGGTGTGAAAGCTGAGGAACCCAGGTCCGCAAATTCTGAAGAGCACGCTGCGGGCATTCTCTCCTCGCTGCCAGCCTCACCGTCTAACTCCAAGTTGTGGCTCTGTAGCTCGATTTCTCTGCTCCGGGACCTTAATGCCTCTAAACATGTTTGCAACAACTTTCGAAAAACCCCTTATACTGCTTTGGAAGCCTTGGCTCTTGACGGCCAAACCTCACTAAGTCTAGCGCTTGCCGGGACGGCTCGTGTCCTGCCGTGCTTCCGCACCTCGCACAGCGGCTGACACTGGCGCCCCCAAGTGCCACGCAGCCGCGCGTCCCAGTCCCTCGCGGAGCAGCCTTCGACCTTCGCAGAAGAGAACCGGACCTGGGAAGTCTCGGGGATGACAAGAAAGGCTTCCCTTGGAATTCCCAGGGGCTAGGAGGCAGGAAACCGAGGAAAGCAGGACCTCAAAGGCTCCCTGCCCCCGTTCAGTTCATTCCTGTCTGGGATTTTCTCTTTGCAAAGAGGACAGTTGCCTGGCACGGTATAAGATGCCCAATCCAGCTGTAAGGTCCAAACCTTGGAGCGTACCCGGGGCATCCTCTTCCTCCCAATCCCTCAGAGACATAGACATATGCTATGTGTGTGGCGAGGTCAGGAGTGGAGAGGGATGAGACTGGAAAGATCCAAACGCCTCCGGAGGGAGAGAATAGGCTCATCTTTCTCCCCCTTTGGTCCTCCTCGCCCTCATTCTAAAAGCCCATCCTGGTCCATTCGGCACCCCAGGCGCACTTCTACGGCACAGCCTCACACACTCCCTGGGAGGCACAGACTAAAACCAAACTTGAACGCACACAGAACACGATATTAGATATTAACGCTCGCTTCTCTAAAGTTCGTGTAGGGCTTTTCCAGCGCTCGTCGTGAAGTCAGGGGCTGAGGATGGGTTGGAGGACCTAAGCAATGGTGATGGCGGTCACGACGCCTGTTGGCAGCTTGCCCCTCTCTATTTCTACATTTGCCCTCTGCCTGTTCCCAAAGGCCCCTCCACCCACTGTGAGATATTAGGAGCCCCAATGTTCTTCTGAGGGGTGAATCCCATTTTTCCAATCGTTGTGGCGTGGAGGAGTGGGAGGGTGAGGAGGGGGAGAATCAGGAGGGGACGCTGCGGAAAGAACAGCGGCGGGGGAAGGAGGGGGCGGGGGCGTGGGGGTGAGAGAAACGTTTTCACTCTTTGTCACTCTTGAATTGGGGGCGGAGGAAAAAAAACCCCACTGTTGGAAGCTATAAAAAGCAAAGAGGGCGGGGGGAGAGAGCAGAGCGAGAGCGGGAGATCGCGCGGAGCGCAAGTCCGCTCCCCGGGCATCGCGGCGACGCTAGCCGCGGTGGCTTGTCCCGTGTGAACCAGGGAACAACGCTTCGGGGCGACTGGGAGTGCGCGCGAGGGGGACCTCGGCTCGCCTGAGATCTCGAGGGTCCAGATCCCCCTTTACAGAGCCTGCTAACCTTCAAAAGGAGGGTTTGTGTCCTGCAAAGGTTGAGACATAAAGGGTAGGAAAAGAGAGAAAAGCAGCCGAGGCCGAAGGAGAAGGAACTGGTGCGGACCCCCCGATTCAGTCACGAGGAGGATTGAACCGCGGAGATCCGAGCGGGACCACGGAGGTGCGGGGCAAGGAGCAACGCAAGCGGTGCGATCCGCCGGCCTGGGTCTTCTCGCACCCCGGTGACGCCTCCTCGGCGAGAAGGCGCCTAGCCTTTGATTGCTTCCAGTTACTGCAGAACTTCCTGCCCTGGTGGAGAAGCGCGTCTCGCTTGGGTCGCGCTCCCTCCTGGCCTGAGGCGTGAGACTGAGTTCACAGGGTCCTGGGACCCCGAGCCAGGAAGGGTCGAGGGAGCAGAGTCCGCGAGTCCCCGCGCCCCGAGTGAGGGGTCTCGTGTTGGGATCCTCTCCCCCTTTGCACTAGCACCCCTCCAGGCTTTGCGCCTCCCTGGGGACCTCTCGCTGGGAGATGGCCGCGTTGATGCGGGGCAAGGATTCGTCCCGTTGCCTGCTCCTACTGGCCGCGGTGCTGATGGTGGAGAGCTCGCAGCTCGGCAGCTCGCGGGCCAAACTCAACTCCATCAAGTCCTCTCTGGGCGGGGAGACGCCTGCCCAGGCCTCCAATCGATCTGCGGGCATATACCAAGGACTGGCTTTCGGCGGCAGTAAGAAGGGCAAAAACCTGGGGCAGGTAGGAAAACCCCCCAAACACACTGTTCAGCCAGGAGAGGTAGGGACCAGCGCTCTCACGCGTGCCCTTTGTCGTTACTCCCGGCAACATTCCAGCGCTGCCTCAGGTGGAGCGCGCACAGCCGCTGGGGAGGGGCTCCTGAAGCCGGGTCTGCGCGGGCGGGGGCGTCAGGGTGGCTGCTGCTCTGCACTGCACGGAGTGGGAGGGTTAGAGTTCTGTCTCACCTGTGCTTTGGGACTTTGGCACATATCAAGATCTAGAGCGTTCCCGTGAGGAAAGTGGCCAGAATGGTCGTTACATTTAGCACGGTGATGCAGCTTACGTGAATAGCAGCCGATACATAGCAACTATTACGTGTCAGGCACTGTTCTAAACGTTTTACACGTTCATTCATTAAATCTTCACTTCTCGATATGCCAGGAGCTGTTGCTTTCCCATTCTACAAATGAAGTAATTGAGGCACAAGAGATCTGCAATTTGCCCAAGGCACACAGCTAGTTTAAGTGGTAGAGCGGGATGTCATTATTGACAGTCCGAGTCCAGGTCCTGGGCGCTAAACCAGACCTGGTTTATAAGTTCATTTTACGATGCGGAGCGGGATTTTACCCCTTTCCAGATTGTTCTTCCCTCCCCAACCACTTTCTCACTTCAAAGAACTAAGGTCACGGTCAGAAAACAACTCCAGTAGACGCGCATTTCTCACTCATGTAGAATCGTAAATAAATCATCCGGGAGGAAGCAAAATAATGAAGTGACAATGACAGCGTCTTACGCGCCAGCGGTATAGCAAGGACGCCGGAGGCGTTTTTGCGAAAGGCAATTTTCCGCTGCGTCTCTGTCAGACAGATTGACAGTCACTTGCGAACAGTTACACAAATAGACGCAGAGACACGGGCGCGCACACTAGGCACCAGCTGTGGCCAGCGCGCAGCGGCCAGGAGAGGGGGCTCTGTGGGCACTGGGAATCAGGACAGCTCCCCCTTCTGCTCCTTTTGTGGGAAGCCAAAACCGAAAGTCAGTTTGCCAAACGCACACGCACCTCGCACAGCACAATTGTTATCCCCAGGCGGCGGCCCATGCCCTACAGATCAGCGTTTCCTTGTGTCCTCAGAGGAGATCGCTGCTGCAGATCTGTGCGCTGTGTCCTGCGCCGCCCCTGCCCACAGCGCAGGCGGCAGGGTGAATGCTGACAGCGAGAGCCAGTCCTGGATGGACGGCGAGGGAAGACTCGGCTGAGGCTGGCCCCCTACCGCCCTCTCACGGGGACGGTTTTACTAGTTCTGCAGTTCTAGAACGCTTCCCAGAGCTTTGAAATGTCAAACATTTCAGCTATCCTCTCAAAGGATTACAAAGTCTGCAATCACAGAATTTTTTTTTAAAGGTCTCAAGGAAACTACATACATACACTTACATACATAAATAACCGCTGCACGTCCTCACACAAGTACACTTACCTCTGCTTACGTGCCCATTCTCACTACCCTTTCCTCTCCTAGACCCCTGACATTTTCAATAGCAATGGACCTAAGGGCTCTTAGAAGTTAATCAGTAGATGGGGCACGGGTTAGAAAAAATGGATACTCTCAACCCAAATCATAGGACTTCTCTAATGCTACTGACTTCAAATTCCATGTTATTTGTTTGAGAGCTTAATGTGCAGTTCCGCTAAGGACAGGGGGACGGACCCAGTTATCTTTTGAGGTTCCTTTTAATTCTAATCCATGTATATTCTGGGAGTTTCTATAGAGTGCTTTTGTTTCTGTCACACCATTGGTCTCTAACACCTGATGTTCCTCTGTCAAATTATCAGTTATGTAAGCACTGTCACTCGCCATGGCAGCACACAGAGTGGACTGAGGAATCCATCCCAGGCCCTTTACGTTTTGATGATATATCTCTATATAAACAGGTATAAAATATGTATGCTTATTTTGCTATCCCTCCAAATACCTATTTAATTATGCTTCTTGAAGCATTTGCAAGTATACGTGTGTATTCTCAAATTGAGTATTTACTTATTTTACAAATGAGTTGAGTTTCTGATGTGCCCTCCATAACTTAGCATTTTTATGGAATATATTTTATTATACTTACTTAGCTGTAACAACAGATCCTTAAATTTGACGTTTGGTTTGTGAGGAAATTGTAACATCAGAGATAACGGTAAAACAAAACAAAATGTTAGGTTGAATAGCAGAATAGCTGATAAATGATTATGTTTCGTATATTCAGCCTTCTCACTTGTCTAGCCGATAAAATTGTATAGCGTTATGAAGAAAGATAGAGAGAAATCTCTCTCCTTAGAAGTAGAAAAAGGAATTCATTGGATATTTATGGGTCTCTTTATTGTCTTTGTTCCACTAGTTATGTGGTTGCCAAAATTCTTAGTATTCTTATTTTCAGAAATGGAATGGAAATTAGAAAGACTATTCAATAGGAAAGGTGCCACTTGCTTTTAGTATAGAGAAACACTCAAGTTGAAATGTAGCTGGGCTAAATTTTCATCCATCATAGTAGCAAAGTATGATTGAGAAGATTGAAAGTAAAGTACCAACTGATCGAGTCTATAGTGTTAACCTGAGGCCTAGTAAGTTTGACCGCGCCCTTCCCCCCTTTATCCTTGAGTGACGATGTTGAAATAAATGCCTTTCAGAGATACAGAAAGAAGAAACTGTGGAATGCAACTCCAAGTAGACAGATTAGAAACTTAATTTTCGGTCTTCTTTTTCGTAAATGGAAATTGAACAATTGTCTGTTTTAATTTTTCAGGATAATTAAAATAAAAATTTTTATTGCCATTGCAGAAGATATTATTGAAGAAATTTAATAATTCATTAATCTACAAGAGTCAAAATGAGACTTAAGGGGCTCCAAGGTTTTCTTGATTCACCGTAGCCTGATTTCATACGAGAAAGGTTCTTATTTATCGAAGTTTTGTTCTGTAGGCAAGGTGGATTATTTGCAGAATCACTCCTAGGAAATGTGCCCTTAAATTTTAGAAAAGATTTATAGGGCCCAGGAAAAAACATACTGTCCTCCAGAGGTGTTAGAGTTCTCATTTTTAGGTTTGCTTTCAAAAACGCAGCTATGAGTTCTGATGGAAACTTACATACAATTAAGAATGGTAGTATTCAGGTGATTGATACAAATTAGCAAAAATGACTTTGCTAGATTATTTACAATGTTTTAATTTGACTTTCCATTTCCACCTATTGCTAATAGGTTTTTAAAGGTAGTTCATATATATATATGTAGTAAATCAAGTTGTAGGATGGTTACTGTTATGTATATAAATACTAATATATTTCAATATTTTTGAATTTCAATTCCTGAGAAGACTATTTCACTATTTTACATCAAAAGTAATTTTAAACAAAATCTTTAATGTCATGTGTATAAATATATTTTGATTAAGAACACCATCACTCCTGGAGTTTGAGGTATCGACTTTTACAATCCACTTTCAAAACAAATTTTTTAAGAAACCCAAGCATTTAAAAAATCAATTTACACTTGATCTTAGCCAAAAGGCCGAGAAGCGATAAAAATCAATTTGCCTTTGCAATTCATAATTTTTTTGTGTGTGAATGAAAAACTTTTGAATTTGTGCTTGTAATTACTTCTTTTAGTCTTTACTCCTTGATATGTCTTTTTGAGACTAGCAGATGAGTTTAATTTAAATGCAATGCTATAGCATTTTGAATTTTTTAAAGAAGTGATCAATAGAACAATGACAAATAATTATACTTCAAATGTAGATAAGCTTTCTGGCATATTTCTCTAAAAAGAAGCTGAAACTGGTTTAATATAAATTCAGATTCTATGATTTTCTAATATAACTTGGACACTTGAAGGTCAGCGGTTTGCATGAAGTTATGATGTGAGACACAAATTCTTGAAATGCATGGAAGCGGAAGCTTGAGGGAGTTGGTTAATGAGCACTGATACTTGCAGATTGCAATTTCTTTTTAAAAAATGCTGTATTTATTTGCATGCAGGAACATTCATGAAAGTGCTCACTGAAATAAACTATATATTCTATTTTCTGTAGGTGATCTCTTCACTGTCTGAAATTATCCATGACTTTCTTTTTTTTAACCCATCCCAACTTATCCCTGCTATCCTGTTTGGACATCAACTGACACTAAACATAATCGGGGAAGCAAATCATTATTAAGATTAAACTTTCCAAAATAATTTAAAAGATTTTGAAACCATCTACATTAATATTCCTTTTCTTTCACTGTGAACCACAGAGAATTGATAGTTGATAAAAAGTGGAAATTTACCTCATCAATAGCAAGGAAAGTATTTTAACGATTAAGTATGTGCATACATCATTTTATTTCTGTGCTAGAATAGGGAGAGCAAGAGGACAAAGCTACTTAAACTCACTCCAGCTGTGACTCTTACCCTGACATAGTCTTTAGTATTCCCCTCCGATACAAACTTTTGCCTCTTCTCTTCCTTCCCAGGATGTTTCAAATCTTATGGTTTTTAAAGTAGGTAAGGCCATGTCATAGAAGAGTAACTGGTATATTCTGTACTAGGAGAATATTGGTGCTTCCTCTTGTTTTCCCTACACAATTATTTTAAATGAACATTAAAATAATCTGTTAAATTGTAGAGGAAATTTATAATACTTAAAGTACATGGAAGGATAGGTATTATGTGTTAATCTTATTTTTCCACGAACTTTTTGAAGTACCCTCATGTTTACCATTTTAGACTCAGTCTCTTAATAGCTGTTCATTCTTTGGTATTGAGGTAACATTAAAATGAATTACAATCTTATTTTTGCCTGTGGCCTGTTAGAATTGTTTTATTTCATTATAGCTCTATCATATAAAAAGGAGAAAAACCTGCTTCTAGTTATTTATCTGATCATTGAGAAGATCTGTGACATTTGTGTCTGTCTGAGCCTCTTACTGAGTCCTTTTTAGAAAATCTGAATCAAAAGTCAAAAAGAAATATGATTAATAGTAATTAATAGGTTGATTTTTTGGATTGTATAGCATTGCTTTAAGATTACATAGAAAGATTAAATATGAAATGTATAATGAAAATTTAGTGTTGCTATTTAAGGTCAGCAGAAGTCTATTTTCTTTTCCTCCTGTCTACTCTTGCTAAGAACTACAGCAGAATGACATTTTTCTCTAATTGTTGGTTTTGTTAGGACAAATATGAACCATTCATTCAAACAAAGAGGTCAATTGATACAACATTTAGGAGTTTATTATTTTTTTGATAGGAAGAACATCTGTCCACAGGAAGAAAAGTCACCATCCAAATATTTTAAATACTGGCTTCCCAATGAGTCTCTCATGCTCACAACTTTTGGGTCACTGTCCACTTAAGGTTCAAACCAATGATGTGAAGTACACAGATCATGCCAATATCTCATCAGATGTCCTTCTGGCAAGCTTATCCCATAAATTCTTTCCCTTGGAATGGTAAATTGAATCCAAGAAAACTTTAAGGCAGGGAGATTTCAATGTCCTATTTAAATTGTTGTGTTTAACAAGTAATTAGTTTATGTAGCACTAAAAACAGAATTGCCATTCCAACACTTATTACACAACTGCTGAACTTGTACAACAGATATTTGTGGGATCTTAATACTAGTTTAGATTTATATATATGCTCCTGTAAAGCTACGCAACTACACCAGTTGTCGGGTTACAGCAATAGCTACGCTAAAGCCAAAACGTTTCATTATTCTAGTTATACTAAATTTCCATTTGTATTGTCAGGGCTAGGGCTCAAATCCTTCACACCCATTGTAAAGGCTGGGTCACCAGACCCCTCACATGCAGGTCCATGCTAGGCAATTGGGAAAGATCCTAGGAGCCATTGGCAGATGACACGAACTCAGTCTGCAGCAGTAGCAGTGGCCGTGGCCTCTCAGGGCATTCCGGGGGCATTGGCAGCAACGGATTGAAGCAACAGCCTCCAGCAGCAGTAGCAGCATCCTAGGGGTGGGGGTCCTGTGGATCAGAGCCATTCATTCTTTATACTTAAGTCCATAACCCAGGACACCTGGGTGCACATGCATAATTACATTAGACAATAAACAAGGAACACCTGGGCACACATGCATATTTACATCAAATGCTAGGCAAGATTCTGAACATCTGAGGGGCCCTGACCATTTTCCTATATTTTCTCCACAGGTACAAATAATAAATGCAGAAATAAAATGAGCAAAAGCACAAAAAATAGCAAACTCTAAAAAAATCTTACTCTTCTCTCGTCCGTGGTCAAATAAAAGGGAAAATGTAAATCAGACATTCTTTTAAATATTTTACAGTGTCTAATTGGTTGATTTTACTAATGTATTATAATTTGGCATACAGAATAGCTTAAATTGAAATGTTTTATAATCATGCAATTAGCTGTCCTTACTCTGTCTAAAAGAAACAAAAAAGTACATAAAATGGCAAACAAATTAAAGGATCACAGTTAGGAAAAGTGACTTCTCAAAGTGGCACTGTCCAAAAATTTTCTAAGAGACATTAGCTCTCATTATGCTTTATCATGTAGAAGAATCTTTTTTCTTCTGGAGGATGGAAGTGAGTCATCTTCAGACATATTATTTACCTAAAATGGCTTGCAAGTATTTGTGACACACATTAAATTATAGTTAGGGGTACCATTAATTGATTATTCGCTCTGTGCCAGGCACGGCTCCAAATGCTTCACTTCCATTAATTCCTTTGAAGTAAGTCCTAGTATTATCCTTATTTTTATAAGTGATGAAATATTTGATATATGATTAAAAAATTAATTTTCCAGAGACACAGAGAGGTGATGCATTTTTTATAAGTCACACAGCAGTAAGTAGAAAAAGCTGAAGTCCAAACCTAAGAAATCCAATGTTAGAATCCATAAACTTGACCACCAGGCTATGCTGTTACAATATGCTAACCTTACTCTGAATTTAAAAGGGAACATGACTTTCCTTTTACTCTTTCCTCTTGTATTTTCTAATAACACTGGTATAATCCTAGCTTCATTAAAAGCCTCAACAAAACCCAAACCCTCTATTTCTGCCAGCTGCTACTCTGAGCAGCTCAAAATATGTTAGTACTTCCTGGATATAAAGGCAGGCACCATAGCAGTACATTATTTTTATCTACTTCTACTCGCCTCCCTACCACAGAACTTCACTGTTATCAAGAAACACACACACACACACACACACACACACACACACACACACACACAAAATCTCTCTCTCTCTCTCTCTCTTCTACTCTTTCCCATTAAATTATGATGTTGTATTAAGTCGCAAGGGATACTGTTGTATAAACCCTATTTTCACTTTTTTTCTCCTGCCAACAACCACCCACTCCCCTGTATCCATCTCCCTGAATCTGAGTTCCACATGTGCCCATGGAGAGCAGCAAGGCACAGATCTTCTCAGTGGCTTCTCTATGATGGCTTCTAGTTGGTTCGGCTGGCATTACTTACATCCTGATCAGACAGGGAAACACACCTAGGTTTAGAGCCTGCTATTGCTTTTCCTTTCTCCTTACCTTTGACCCCTCCCAGCTGCCTTCCAGAGACTCAGATCATCTGTATCGGCATCATAGCACTGCAGTTTCCTGAGACGTTCTAAATTTCAACTGACCGTTAACAGCTGAACATCTTTGGAAAAGTCACTTAATCTCTCTAGTCCTATATATGTATATATATTTGTAAAACAGGGATAACAGTAACAACATAATAAGCAACCATAATGGTAACAATATTTAATTTATTGGTAATAGTGAGGATCACATGAGATAACATGTATGAAACATGTTGAAGAGGGAATGCACTTAGTTATTGTGCTGATGACATTATTACTACTGCCATTATAGAAATAAGTAAAGTCAAGTGCCTGTACACCAAATAACAAGTGGCTACTTCATCTTCCCCACCAGATTGGGCAGGGGTGACTAAACTAACACATATGATGTACAGGGCGGAAACAAATCAACTCAATTACACAAAGGCTAAGAATTGTAAAACAAAACAAGACAAAATAAACATACACACACATGCTGTCACATTTCTTGTATTGAATGTTAACATTAAGAGGGATGGTAAATCAGTGCTGTCTTGCAGAAAATAAGCAAACTAACACATAATTGAGTAATTGGTGAAGTTTCGGAAAGAACACAGAAGCAAGGGTGTCTCAGACATTGAAAATACATCCAGGAAGTGAAGACCCTAACAACCAAGGCAATCAATACCAGTTATTTAACCACAGGAACCAAAACAATTGAATGACATGTTAGAGCCCACTGCCAACAGCATTAATTTGATATTCTCTAAAGTAAGATAGCTCCTGCAATAGTGCATGGGCCTGGCTAGCTTGCTGGGTATGTGGAAGGCTGACAACCCTCTTTGAGAGTCAGCTGTCTCTTCTAGGAGGACTCAGAAATTAGGGGCTCATTATTTCCACCCCACTGTTTTTATTATTTTTTTAAATTTTGAGTTATTTTTTATGATTCAGGTTTATTATAAATATTTTAATAATGTTAAATTGAGAGTAAAATTCATCTCATGGAAATATGTGATAAATATCTTTTAACATTGAAACAGTTTGCCAGTAAGTGTTTCTGTCTGGTAACAAACCAAAAAACTTTATCCAGATAGGAAGGTACAGGGAAAAATTATCACTTAAAATCACTTGAAATTAGTTACATTCAAATAATAGTTTTTACTTACTCATTCTAATTTCATTTCATCTTAACACTTTGAAGTGTAGCTCAAAAGGATTGTGTTGGTCTCTTGAAATCCAAAGTCTTTTTCAGTAACCATCCTCTGTACGCTATAGTCTGTCATCTGTTCCTTGTACCTAGTTTATTCCTTTACTTTAATATTATGCTATTTCTGTTTATTCTGTAGCTCATTTCTCTTTATTTTCTTTACTGATTCCTCTACAACTACCTACCTATAATTGTGGGCATTTCTTCAGGCTCTCTCCACGGTCTTTTCCTTCTGTTCTACTTTCTCTTTCAGTGAAGTGATATTTTATGTCTAACCTCAGATTGTCAGGAGTCAGGCAACCAAGTCGTTATTATAATTTTTCAAAGCTACCAAAAAAGTCTGTAAACTACTGCATGGTGTAAGAATCAAATCTGATTGTCCCTCATTCTTCCCTTGCTCTGATCTGTTTCATCACTCACTGGTGATGAAGGAAAGTTGTGTTGGTTCTTATCAAGACAGGTGCATTTTGTTTCTTTAACCCTACTTATTTGAATGCTTGGGGTTTAAATTGCCTTAAAATTTTTTTTCTATGGTGGGCCTGTTGCTACAGAAATGCGTCTGATTAGAATGTGCACATAACTATGATTTATGCTCATATTTAAAAAATATTTATTTTTATAACTTGAATTATGTAACTAAATATCATTTTTTTTGCTATTTGTTATTTCATAAATGATCATTTGTTAATTTTCAGTTTGAAAAACCTCCTTAACATTTACTTTCAACTTGATAAAATCTTTAAAAAGTGATCGAATATTTAATAACTAAGAATTATTTAAATGTGCTTAACTATTATTATTCAAGATCCTTTATAAAAAGAACCAAGAGAACCTTTTATTACCTAAAAGTTTTAAGAACTTATACAAAAAAATAAAATAGGGCATAGGTAGACCTGAGAGGCACATTGGAAATCATCTAATTAAACTCGTTCATTTTATACATGAGGGAACCAGACTGGGATATGTTTCATGATCTGCCCTATGTACAACAGATAGTGCCTGTGACAAAGGAATTCTCACTGGAAATTGGACCCTCCGACTTCTAATACAAGCCTTTCAAATAATGAAAAGCAATGCTTTGTGTAAATCTACAAGTACAAAACTCAGGGGAAGAATTAAACTCAGTTGTCTTGAGTTGATTAAAAGACTGGTAGGAGGCAAACTATATGTAGAGCTTTCTTTCAGCTCTAAATTTGTGTATGTCAAAATGTATTATCAAAGATTACAATGTCATGATGACGACTGTGTCAGTAGGTTTTAAACAAAACTAATGAAAAGAAGTGGCTTTGACTGTATTGTCCTTGCTCACTTTTTCAGTCCTGGTACTTTAATGACGTGGTTAGTGGGAAGCCTGGCTGGAGAGTCTGCCCTGGAATGGCAGGAGCACACAAGCAAAGAGCTGGAATCAACGGCGGGCTGCCGGACGCAGATTGCTGGACTTCTGTCCAAGCATCGTCTAGGGTGGAGGCCAATGGCTTTAAAACTTTTCTGACAGAGAAAAAAATAGATCTTACATTGTGACCCAGTATACACGCCCCTCCCCCCCGACATGCATAGTCCTAAAGAAAAAAAAAAGTTTCAGGAATAAATGCTCTTATGATGGGTAATGCAGTATGATATTTTAAGATTTTAGTCCTTTCCTTTTGTTGCGCTCTGTGCTATTCTATTGTTGTTTTTTTTAAAAAAAAAATTTTAATGCTGGTCATGACTCATTAAATTGATTGATCAAAACCTGTGGGTTGAATGCCACTGATCCATTAAACTACTGCCCTTGTCCTGCAGGGAACTTGGGGCACCATGTTTGGAGATTGGCTGTATTCCAGGGAGATGCTGTCTCAGTCAGCCCCAGTGAGGGGTGTCAGAGGCAGGCAGGTCTTCATGGAGAGCACATCCACCTCCTCAGAACTCTCCCACTTTCCCTGCACACTACATGTCAGCCTCTGGCCTTGACGTGGTGTGCCCTTTGCCTTGGGTTGTGCTTAACCTCCTCCTCTCTCTTCATTCCCAGCAGTAAATGAGCGATAACTAGGGGACACTTGATATTCTGATGTTTCAGTCATGTGTAATCTGATTCTGTTATCCCACATTAGTATTGTTCCCTCTGGGTATATGCCATGTGTGCCATCCTACTTTATTTCTAAGAACATGCTGTTGAAGATGTTTACAATTTCTACATGGGACAGCAGGCAAACCTGAAACAACACTGGATATAGATTCAGAAGAAGACCCTGCTAGCCTGTTTTTTTATGCTGGATCTCAAAGAAATCATCTAACACTTTTAAGCTTAGTTTTCTCATCAGTAAATTGGTTGTCATAATAGCAGTGTCTTTTTCTATCTCTTTGCAAACTATAAAACATTGCTTATTTATATTAACATCGCTAGAGGTTGCTTTATGAAAAACAAACTTAAGACATTTTCACCCTGAATTTATGAAGGGCAAATCTGAATGAGAGAGTTAGAATCAACCTAAGGATAATTTATGACTCTGGAATCATGAATTCAGTTTCCATTTTGACAGATCATTTTTATGTTTGTTTTTTTACATAGAGATTGAAAGTAGAAGGTGTTTTTTTTCTCTTGCCTTTTTGTTTTGATTTTCTTGGATTTCTTCAAAAATTTCAGTACAAATGGTAATACTTTCACATTTCTGATGAAAACTTAGTTTTTTATTCTCACAGGCTACAAACAACTCTCTTCTCTGCTGTTAGAACATCCTGCCTATGATATACAAGAGCCCTATGCCTTTTTATCTTATCATGCCTGAGAAGTGCTACTATTTATATATTTTTAAATATGTCTTGGAAAGGAATGATAAGGGTCTCAATAATAGAAATCAATGTATTTTTAAGGTTCTGAAGCTAAACTTGAGTCGCATGTTTAGGACATCTTATATGTTACAGGGTTCAGAATGGACAAAGTTCAGAGAAATTGCCAATTGTAAAGCCAAATTGTATTGACATGAAACCACATAGACTGGGACAGAGGAAATATATTTTGTCAAAAACTTTTCCAACAGGAAAGCAGATATTTTCCTTAAAATACTTTGTACAAAAGCACACTATTGTATTGCTAAGCAGGCATTTCCTATCAAAGTAATAACTCCAATTTTCATGTTACATGCATAGGAATATCAGAGTGGTAAATATAGTGAACATGTATGCTCATTATAGGGTAAAAAATGTGTTTAGAGAACCAGTGTGATTCTTTTTAAATTATTATTGACAGATTATTTTTTAGGGAACTTTTAGGTTTAGAGAAAAATTTCACTGAAAATTACCATAAACTCCCTCACCTCCTCCCTTCCCCAGTTTCCTCTATTATTGGCAACTTGCATTTGTGTTAAAGTTGTTACAATTAAGGAGCCAATATTGATACATTATTATTAACTAAAGTTCATAGTTTACATTAGGGTTCACTCTTTGTGTTGTATATTCTATAGATTTTGACAAACATAATGTTGTATCCACCATTATAGTACCATACAGAATAGGTTCACTGCCCTAAATAGCCTCTGTGCTCCACCTATTCATACCTCCCTCTCTCCTAATGCCTAGTAACCATTGATCTTTTTATTGTCTCTGTAGTTTTGCCTTATCCAGGATGTCACCTTTTCAGATTGACTTCTTTCACTTAGCAATATGGATTTAAGGTTTCCCCATGTCTTTTCATGGTAATTCTTTTTTTAAGCTAAAATTGATTTCTAAAATAAATGAATAGCCCTAATTTAGCTAGCTCTGAGTATAATTTTTGACTTCCAGTTTCCTTGGTGTATGAGAAAAAGTAATAAATTTTGTAAGCATGATCATTACTCTTTGATAAAATGAAGAAAACTCGGTGAGTATAGTCTATGGAATAACTGCAAAGTTTGAGACTGTAGTGGCAAAAAGTAAGGCAAACAATTATTAGCTATTGATTATATATGATTAGATTCTTGGGAAAAGGTCTATATATCCATCTTCTTAGGAGTTACAGCCATTTAAGTATCTGACAGGAAACTCAAATGGAACACATTGTGAAACTAAACACATTATTTATTTCTGTTAAACTTCCTTTTTCTCTTAGATTCCATATAAGGGTCATTAGTGTCACCACCCAAACATTTGTCCAAGGTACTGACGAACCTAGGCTTCCTACTATTCCTCCTCCAAGACAATTACTCTGATTTATAGGATTTTACTTCTTCTCTAATATTGATCCCTTTTGTTGCTTTATATTTAGCCCAATGGTCATTGCCTTGATGGAGACCATTATTATCTCTCAGTAGACTATTACAATATTGTAAAGTTTTGTACTTCTCCAAAACATTATCTACACTACTTCTTTAATTTTCTAATGTGAAAATGTGATCAGTCTTTTCTCCACCTATGTTCATTTCTAGAGCGTAAATTGTAAACTTCTCAACGTGGCACAGAATGTCATTGGTTATCGTGTTTCTCTCTGCTTTGTCCCTTAAACCACACAGTTCATGTGTAGCAGAGCTGGGATTTAAAGCCAAGCAGTTTTACTTGAGTCTATATACCTAATCACTATGCCATGCTGCCTCATATAAGTTGAAGGCCACAGAAACCAGCTAGAGACCTCTTACTGGTACATTTCAGAATTTAAGTGTGATTCAAATTCTTCAGGTAAGTTAGTTGACTTGCTACTTGCTTACTTCTCAGATATATGAAGTGTTATGACCACAGTCAACAAACATTCCTAGATGCATATCATATGTTGGATCCTTGGTATATGTAGCAATAAAAACAAATGTAGTGTATGGGAGGAATCCAATTAAAATTTTAAGATTGAAAGAGGCTCCCAGAAGTTGTCCAGTTTATTCTTCTATTTCCAATAAAGTATTGGAGATGGACAACTTGATGGGTTTTCCTTTTAAATAAAGATTTCTAAAGGTGAATACTTGTATTGCATCTCTTAATTATCTAGATGACTTTATGTTAAGAATGGAAAAATTCTGCTTTCTGCTATAAGTGATATGTGCATAAAACAAAGCTGATTATCAATCTCCATGCAAAACCCCATCCTCATTAAAATGTAATAAAGTTATTGTAGTCATTCTTCACAGATTACACTCAGGTTCCCTTTATAGACTGTCAGGCTGACCTGTACAAGTAAGACTATCTCCATAAACAGTTATTAAAAAGTCTGACGGTCCTGGGAATTGTGGTGATAATGTAAAGAAGTGATGTCTGCCTTTTATTTTCCAAACATTTTAGAAAGAATCAAAGTTTGACTTTTTTTCTCTGTAAATGTCTCGTTGCTCCCCAAGGAAGTCTGATCCTAATTTTATTATTTACAAAACACTAAAACATTAGTGGGAAGAGGCAGGCTAACAAGGAATTAGAAGTATGGGGAGAAATAACAAAGATGGAGCGTAGGAATCAGCGGTGACCTCCACGTGGATTGGTGGAGGAGGTGTCAAGGAAAGTGGGCAAGAACTTACTACAGGCAGGGCAGAGGGACAGAATATGTGCTAAAATGATCAGAAAAAGAAGTTTGATAAATAAGGATGCAAATTTAAAATATCGTCATAGATTTTTTTAAAAAATAGCACACTCAAACATTATTTTTCCAAATTAGTCCCTGCAGAAAACTCATTCCTTTGATAGTGTCATGTAGACCTTTCTTTTGAAATTAACTTCAGAAGTAGTTTACATGTTTATTTTAAGCCATAACTTTATGGCCATAAACAATGTTATACACATTGATTAACATACCTCATTAAAAATATTTGGCTCTAAATGGCTTTTTGTTGTTTTCATAAGCCAAATATCCCACTGAAGTTGAGGATGTCAAAGAAAGGGCTGTAATTTCTGAAAATAATTCCGAAAAGTTCCAAAAAACATTCTGAGTCAAGGAGTCAGTTTTGTGATTATAATTATAAATCTTTCAATGTTGACTGTTTTAAGGTAGAAAACTCTCAGTTGGGTTTATAAATCTTAAAATTTTAAAAAAATCTGTAATATTGTCTTGTAATCACGTTTTCTCTATTGGAAGAACCCAGTTAGAATTTAAGTAACCTGGTTACTGTTTCTGAGAGAATCACAGTGTTTCAGAAGTAGTTAATGAATGCAGGCCAGCAGTATGTTCCCCACCCAAAACCCATTCTTTTTCAGAAAAAGGAGATGGGAACAAATCATACTCAGTGCAATTCCCCAGAGTCCAGTATGATGACACATGTCACTTCATGTGTGACTTGTTAGTTAAAATTCATGCACTGAGACAAAAAAAATCTGTCAAAAGTAATTTTCTTTTATGAGTTCGATTGTTTTCGACTTCACATATAAGTGAGAACATGCGGTATTTGTCTTTCTGTGACTGGCTTCATTTAATTATTTTAAATTGTATTCATAAATCATAACATCACTTTGCACCCCATAACTTTATGCAATTATAAATTGTCGATTTACAGTTTAAAAATAATTCTTTTTTAAATGCAAACATATCCTATTAAAATTGCACAGAAAATGCTAAACTTCTTTATTTAGCAAAAATGGTTTTGCGACTGTTCAAATTAGTTTCTTTGGAAATCCTTGTAAATTTCTTTGTTTGCCTCTTTGCCCTGCTGCTATCTTCCCAACACTATTCAGAAGGAAATGGCTTTTTAACAAGAAAAATCCTCTTGCAATTACATTTCCAAGGGGGTCCTGGCCACAGCAGCTGCAACACATTGCAGCTGAATTTTAGTCTGTGTTGGTTCCTATTGTTAAAAGCACAAGTTACTAATACTCAGGTCTTATGCCACAGCCATCCCAGTGACTGGATAAATTGGATTGGAGTGTGTACTGTAATTTTCTTGTTAGAAAATACATGCTTTCAACACTAAAGAGAAACTGTATTTGATGGCCTGGAACTTACAAAATTAAGTATAAACCTGGTTCTTAGTAGAAATAGCCAACCTCACCAGTAATTCTGTTTTTTAAAAAATTCCACATTTAGGAGAGTCAGAATCCAACTGGAGAGGATGCCCTGATGGTGGGGCCAAAGTGTTCTGGATTTTCAAGGACTATTTGAAATATCTTAGAAAACCAAGAAAGAGTAGCCAGAGCAATGACTGATTTCAAATCCATGCTATCAGATTTTAGATTTGCACACTCAGTGAAGTGCCAATAGCAATCATCATAGTGAGATTTAGGGTATGGATTGGAAGGAGTGGTATTCTGCAGTTAAGGTGCATGGAAAGAAAAGGAAGATCATAAGTGACAGCTATTTGTGACTCAATCACAGTCCAAACCAAGTAGGATAAGTAGGCTGACCTCCAAAACATAGTCATTGCTTATTCATAGATAATACAATCAGACATTAAACGTGGTATTAAACATGGTATTAGACATTAAATGTTTTCAGTATATTCCTAGTAATATTCTACATCCAGCATTAGTGTGGCTGGATATTTGAGCAATACATAGTGTTTTGCTTTTAGAAGATTGGGACAGCTAACATTTGTTGAGCATTTACTTTATTTCAGGGATTCAATGTTATCTCACTTAATCTTCTCAATACCTCATAAGCTTCTGTCATATGCAGAACACTCAGTGAATATTTGAGGGAAGAAGTCAGGCGGAAGGAATATGCTAGAAAAGTGATCATGTAGGCTAAGAACAAATAACATTTGGGATTGGTGTCCTGTGGTGGCTCAGCTTCAAACTCAGAATTATTTGATTACAGTTTTAATATAGGATAGTTTTAACTTGCTGAGTAGAGAAGGGAACCACCTAAGTTTTGTTTTTTGTTTTTGTTTTTGAAAAAGTGAATGAGATTGTTTTCTCCGTATTAGGGTTTTATTTTGTATTGTTTTAGGAGGTTAACAACATTACAGAACTGTGCCCATAAACTCTAAAACATAACATTGTTAAATTTCTTGTCTTCTCATCCCTGAAAAGGAATGCAAAATTACCATAATCTTCAAGGGGAGCAGGTTGTAGATCTTTGTTAAAAGCAAATAAAAACAAAAAACATCAACAACAATATATAACATTTAAAATCCTTGATAATTACTAATAGTTACTGAAAGATAGCAGATTGCTAAGCAAACAAGTACTTAAAGATAGTTTGTGGGAAATTCAGTTCCCCAAATTGCAAAGAAGTGTTAGTTTATACTTTCCTAAATAGCAGATTTAGTGAGGGGGGGGAAAGGGCAGTTAATCCTAGTTGTTCAATACAGTCTGGGTTGTCTACCATGTTTTCTCTGACCCGATTTTCATTGATCAGAAAGTCAAAGTGTGGGCCAAATATTTCATTATGTTTTTGAGGGGCTTAGGGAAGAGAGATATTCCCTTGCTAGTCTGATTGTTGCAAACTCAGCAACAGGAACATAGAGCATTTTTGGAATGTGCACATGCTTAACACCTGGAATTTTCTGAGAATTATAGTCATACTTCATCAGTCACCAGAATGAAAAGCCAAGTGCCTGATCTGAAGGAGAACTTCTGAGGCAATTATTCTGGAGCTAGCAATATACCCTACTTGTCATCTCTCAGACATAAGCCTTTAATCCCCTCTTCCTAAAATTGTTTATTTTAAAATGTGAGAAAGGCTAAGTCTGTTACAGCCGAGCTGTGAGCTTTCTCTTTTAAGAATCCCATTCTTCAAACCCATCTTCAGCAAAGAAACTGGCATTTCATGTGTTGAGCAGATGGCGTTCTGCGGCTCTGGCCAGCCCATATGTGCAGCTGGGCTGGTCTGGCACACAGGTGTCCTGATTTGGACCTTCTTGAAACTCTGACACCACAGTCTCCCCCATTGGGATATATGACTTGGCTATTCTATTTTCCACTGACAACAGATATACCGGCCTAACAATAACAGCTCCTACTAAGGTGATAACATAACCCTCTGACTCAGACTGAGCTGGGACCGAGGGTGTATGGTGTGTTCGAAGAGCCAACTTTTTGGTTTTGATTTCCTCTTTTATATTGCATAATGTCATTCATATCTCCTCCCTTCACCCCTCAGAATTTTGGGTACTTCTCAGAAGGGTGGGAATGTTTCACTGAGGGAAAAATGCTGCAGTGATCAAACAACAAATAAGCAGAGCTAAAAATAGTAGTGAAATGTGTGGCTTTTCTAATCATTGGAAAGTATGGAGCAACCACATTCCCAAGTTAAGTAGTGTTCAGGGGTTTAAAAATGAGAAACACTAAACAAATTCATTACATTTTTCATAGCATTTGACAAAAACTACTGTGAAAGTAAAAAGAGCTTTCAAAAATGTAGGCAACAAAGAAGAAATTTAGTGGCTGCTCCTTCTGTATAATCTTTTACATAATCATTTTGGTCTCACTAAAAATATTTCTCAGTGCAGAGCCCAGATGTTTTATAGTTTAGTGTTTTTTTTTTTTTTCAAGAAAGCAATAATTAAGAACTTTCTCATTCTTTTCCACTTTAGTAACAGCTGCTTCCAACAACTGCTTATAATGAATATGGCTAAATAGGAAAAGCAGTAGAGGAAACACATGAAGGAAGTAGGTCGAGCCACAATTTAGAACTTTAGGTGTGTTCTTGTCCTTTCTCTGAGTCTATCTCTCTTTCACAAAGACACGATTTTGAAAATTGTCTCATTTATTAAAACCTACTCATCTTCACTAAAGTATGCCCAACAAAATTGATTGGCTCTGCCTTCCGATAAACAGATGTAACTACTCCACTCAAGAGGAAACCAAAAATTTATTACCCAGAAGTGATTGTATCCCACTGTGTTAAGATACTTCAACCACTGTCATTAATCTAAAACATAATATTGAAGAGATATTATTCTGATTTTAAAAAAGGAAAGGTTTATCGTATAGGATGATATTGATATTAACATATATATTGATATATAATGATATTGATTCTGGGCTACATTACAGAGCAGGTTATAAAACTGAGCACTTAGAGAAAGAGTGATACCTAAGAAACAATGTAAGTTTACCCAGAATAAATTATGACAAACTAATTTTATTTTTTCTTGAACATGGAAATGGGAATCAGTGTGATGTTTAGTCCTCGCCATCTGTAGTCTCTCCCTTTGTGATTTAATGATCTCCTGGCTTTAATACCACTATATGCCTATAATTCCCATATTTATATCTCTAGGTTAGACCTTTCTCTTGAACTTCAGATTAATATACATACATTTATATTAACTTAACATTTAACATTAACATTACTTTCTTAGTTACTACTTAACATTTCCTGTAATAGATATTAACCATTTCCCAATCCCATTTTGTTTCTTTTCCAAACCTGCTGGACCCACAGTTTTCCCCATCTCAATTGATCGTAAATCCACTTTTCTAATTGCTCAACCAAAGGCCTTGAATTCATCTATAACTTCTCTCTTTCCCTCACACCCACACTCAGCCCATTAGAAAAGCTCTTTGACTCTATCTTCAAAATATGTCCTTAGATCCAAAAAGGCATCCCTATAAAGGTATAATTTAACAGTAGCTCACAGAAAAATAACTAAAGAATTTAAATGAGGCTGAATCGGATAGACACAGGGCAGAACAGACCTTGCTAAGAAAATAACTTCATACCAATGTGAAAAACATCTTTATTTTATTGTCTAGGATGCGTTTTATTTGTCTACATTTAGAACATTAAAAAAATGTGGTGTTCTAGAAACCAGTGAAATCATCAGGTCTGCAACTGCCAGGGCAGGAAAAATTACTGAAGCAGCATTTGTTAACCATGCCCTAACAAAAACACTTAATAAATTCTCTTCTCCGTTAGTAAGAATGGGATTCCTCCAACTTTTTTTTAGTGAGTATGTAACATCAAACTCTCTATATTAGCTGTGTTTTCATGATACCTTCCAATATTTTTTAGTTTTTCTCTATGTTATAGTACACATATCGCTAGCAGTGGATGCTAAGCAAAGGAAGAGAATGATTTATTAGGTTTTCCATGATTTTCTCTGATGGTTTTACATTAAGATGTGACTTGGCCCTCCAAACTCAGACTTTCAAACAACTGTGCTCTAATTTGACTCTTTGGAAGGACAGGCCTTATGTATTGTTTAGGGCTAGGGAAAATATCACACAAGGGATATTTTAATATTGCTATCACACCGTTTATCGTAGGTCCCAATTTTTATCATGAGCGTTAAATTTCTGTCCTTCAATTTTCACCTATATTACCAATATGATTCGTCTATCATACTGGAACACAGATTTTAAGGAAAATTGTATTTCATTTTAGCAACTAAAAGCATCCTTTTTCTGCTTCAATTTCAGGTCCTTCTGTGATCTCATTTACAGGAATTAGTATTTGTGTCTTAAGAGATGAAAAATACAAAGCTATATTAATTGATACTGTGGTATTAACAAATTAAGCAATGTAACAGACTAGAGATCCTAGACACAGATTGAGACATAAATCATTTCAAATGGATTTTTTGTTTTAAAAGTAAGAACACTGGCTTTCTAATGCACCATAAAGAAAGTAGAACACAGACCACTATCTGGGAAACATATGCAGCACATACTTGTATAGCTAACCCGAATCTTGTATTACAAAGATTAGTGTCCCAAATATATTACAAATGTCTGTAAATCAGTAAGGAATTATCAGGGAGATAAACAATCCAATAAAAATGGGTAAAGCACATGAGCGGGTATGTGAGAGAAGAGTTAAATTATGAACAATAAATATTTGAATAAAACCTCAATCTTATTAGTAGCAAGGAAAATGCAAGTTAAGATAGTGATCTTCCATTTCATAACATTAGATTATCAAAAATTAAGAACATTGATAATACCAAGTGTGCAGGTAGGTGCATGTGTGAATTTTAACATATGCTTCATGGGAATGTAATCATTACCATTTGATAATTTCTTGTGATTCTGAACATTGATATACACTATGAACTAGCAGTTTTACTCCAAAGAATATAACCCATATTCAGGTTATGTTTTTTTCAAAAGAAAGTCCCCCTGTGCCTGAAATTTAATAGAAGCTCAATAAATATTAGGTAAATAAACAAAGAATTCTAAATATTAGCTACATTTTATTGTCTACCTACTATGTGCTGAGCACACAGAATTTGTACATTACTTTAGTTCTCACAATCCTTAAAAGTACATTTTATTTCCATCGTATGGATAAGAAATATACAGCAGTCCAAAGTATTAATTGGATATGCAAAAAGATGTTATTTGAAACACTCAGAAATAAGTATTTTTCTTATCTAAATAGTACTATTTTATAAATTTAGAATTTCATTTTGCTTGTTATACCTGGAGAGTGTGGTCAAAATCATTTTTGTTATTTAAATGGTAAGTTATATCTAGTAGCGACTTCCTGTTAAAAAGATGATAGAGGGAGATGCTGTTACTTTTTAAGAGCAAAATAAAAAATTACATTTTCTAATTTATTGAGATAAAGTTGAGTTATAATGCCAGTGGTTCTTAATGTTTGGTTCACAGAAACCTGGGTGTGTTCAGGACCCTTTAAAGAAGTCTAAAAGGTCAAAACTCTTTCGTTAATAATACTGAGATGTTATTTGCCTTTTCTGATTGTGTTTATGTTTGTATTGATAGTGCAAAACAATGGTGGGTAAAATTGCTGATACATTAGCAGAAATCAAGGTAGTGGCACCAAACTGCACATTGTATTCTTCACTAACCCACTCATAATAAAAGTACACACACACACACACACACACACACACACACACACACACACACACACACACACACACCAGTTTCCCTTAAGAATGTCCTTGATGAAGCAACGAAAGTTAATTTTATTACATCTCGGCTCTTGAATGCACATCTTTTAGATATTCTGTCTGATGAATGGGAAGTACGTATAAGGCACTTTTGCTTTTGCTGTTTGCCAGAATATGATTGCACAGCACAATACTTGAGCTGCAAATTGAACTAGCTACTTTTTTTCAGTAACACCGTCTTTTACCTGAAAAAATGACTGACAAACTATGGTTATTTGGAGTGGGCATTTAACAAGTATTTTCTCAGAAATGAATAAGGTGAATCTGTTACTATCATAATATTTATTTCTATGATAAGATCTGGGCTTTCAAGGTCTGCATAATTCTATAAACAGCATTTCCTAAATGATCGATAGTTGATGTTGCAAAGTTATAGTGCAAAGTAGATGAAAGGATTTTATTTTCACAGTGTATAAAATGTTCATTGATACGGTTTCAGATTCCATATTGCAACTAATCTTTAAGAAATTACCATCTGCCAAGTTTTGGTGGAGTTAGCAGAGAAGACTATTCACAATTACATGTAAAAGCTATGAAAACACTCCTCCCCTTTCAAACTATATATCTTTGTGAGGCCTGATTTTCTTATCTGTTTCAACCAAAACAACGTATTGCAAGAGTATGAATGCAGCTGATAACAGCATCTAGCTGTCTTCTACTAAGTCAGACATTGAAGACGTTTTCAAAAATGTGAAACAATGCCATGCTTCTCGGTATACTTTTGTTTTTGAAAATATAGTTATTTTTCATAAAAAAGTTATTCATGTTAACATACAATGAAGTTATTGTTTTTACAAATAAATAAAGAAATATCATTTCAGTTTCAATTTCTAATATGGTAACTACGGAGAGAGATGACAAACATAAAAGCTCTTTTGAGGCTCTCAATAGTTTTTAAGACTCTAACAGTCTTACAGACTCTATTTCTTTAAGCGAATTATCATTCTTTTTCAATGGCTAGAAGCAAAGTAAATAGAAACTTTCAGGAGTTTCAGAGCTTAATAGGAATACAAGGAACACAACTTGATTCATTGCTTTTAGTTTGACACTTGAGTTTCTGAGACTTATTATTAAGTCTTATTAAGGTTGGACCCTACATTTATTCTCAATATTTATTCAGAGCCTCCTATGTGACAATGATTGTCCTAGAGCTAGTCATACAGAAAGCAGACAAATGTCCCTGTCCTCTCTTAGAAGATGTATTTAAATTAAATATTTGGTTTAGCTTAAATTGATAGCAGTGAAAGATTATGTGAAAACACTGACGTATACTTAGTAGGTTACTTCAATTTAAAAAATAGAAGTATTATCTATTTTACTGCCTAATGACTTTCATACCTCACTATCTTAATGAAGGGTTAACTTATACTTTGAAAGGAAATCATTGGACATTTTAGAGTGCTAAGTTCATGGGGGCTTTAAACAAGAAACATGGTTGTTATTTAGCTAAAAGCACATACTTTGAGTATAGACATCATATCATTACTTGTTTCCTAACTTTCAGCAAGGTAGGTAAGTCAAATCATTTAAACGAAAGAAGAAAACCCACAGGTTTTTCCTTTTCCAGTTTTTTTAAAGTGTAAAACGTAGTTAATTTAAGGCTATAAAGTGACGGTAAACTTCACAGATGGCAAAATGCTTTGGGATCCCAAAAGAAAAATAAATTCTTTTGAAGCACGAATTTGAGGAATTGAGGAATAGTCACCTGGGGCCAAATTTTTATTCTCTGTAATTCTAGGAGAATTCCCAGGGAAATGCAAAGATTTAGAAACTGGTTAACAAGTACTTATTTAAAGAAAAATCTCTGTTAGCCAAGGAGCCTGAAATTGCTTTTTGTTTGATAGTGATTCAAGAACGTCCCTTCCAATGTTGTGTCAAAGTGAGGGCTTGCATATTTTATTAAAGCGACTTACTTGAAAAATATTGCTGTCCCTTTGCCCTCCCCCAGCTGCAAGTTCCCTTGCTGAAGTATGATTTCATAAATTTGTTCTGAAATAAAATTTCATTTTTCCCTTGCTTCACCCCTTCCAGCTGCAAACTCCTACCCAGCTTTGTACAATAATTAATATGTGTTTAAAATAAGAATTCATCTTCTTCTCTCTACCCTCCCAGCTGCAGACTTCTAGCCCTTTTGTTTTTTCCCAGATTTTTGTTTGCATAATATTTCATAAACACAGAAAACTTCGGATTCTCCAATACCTTTTTCCAAGCCCATACTATTGTGCCAGCTCTCAGTGGTTCTGACTGTTGCAAGTGGAGATTAGCTCAGTTGCAATAGTACTTTTAAATTCCACTTTATTTTATTTTTGAATTTTTCAGACATCAAAACATTACAAAATGAGCATTAGCCAAGAAACGGCATGTTATAATTCTCTAGTGTTGAAATTAAAGTGATCTTTTATTTATTTTTTCTGTGCTAAAAGAGGTTAGATATCCTGGGCCGGCCTCGTGGCTCCCTCGGGAGAGTGCGGCACTGGTAGCGCTGAGGCCGCGGGTTCGGATCCTATTAGGGATGGCTGGTGAGCTCACTGGCTGAGCGTGGTGCAGACCACACCGTGCCAGAAGTTGCAATCCCCTTACCAGTCAAAAAAAAAAAAAAAGGTTACATATCCTATTTTTTGAACTAATTTTTTAGTAAATAATTGATATTCTTTTCATATTAAAAATGTAAGTATATGAAAGCATTTCAGTGGTTGAGAAGATATACTTTGTTCTATTATCATAACTCTGATGTTCATGTGTGTTTCCATTTATTTATCAGGTTTGCAAACACAAAAATCTTTGTTATTTGAAAGTTTATGGAAAGGCATTATAGAATAGTCAAATATTCCTGGTCATAGAGTAAACATTTGATATTTATGTTAGATAATCCAGTTATATTTGCCATCTTTCTATATACTCTTGAAAATTTCTGCTTAGTAAAATAGCAAGTCTAGAAAACTCTTCTGTGTAATTACTAGTATTAATTTTATTTACCTATAATTTTTTAGACCATTAAACTCTAAAAACTTGTAAACAAGTATAAGTCTAATTAGAAGCTAAATAATTTGAAGTCTAGAGAAGGTTCAATTTGAATGTGTGTGTATGTGTTTAAGTTACATGTGTGTGTGTGTGTGTGTGTGTGTGTGTGTGTGTGAGAAACATGGAAGGAGCCTTGGCACTCTCCCTTTGACCTTCCCCATTTCCACATTGCAGCTGAAGTGAGCTTTTAAAATTGTAAATCTGACTGTGTTTTTCCACTTCATGGTAAAGTCTAACCGCCTTACTATGAATTACAGGTCCATGATTTGCAACACTGCTTGTCTTTGCCTAGCACATGGCGGTGCTGCTTTTTCCCATTACAAGTTTTACTTGGATAGCTCTTACTCATCCTACAGTCTAAGATCCTATATCATTTTCTCAGGCAAAAAGCCTTTCTTCTCAGAACAACACAAGATTCCCTTCTCGTTGTTCTGAAAGCACCTTGTATTTACTGTCATTATTCCTATTGCTATTCTAAATAATTTTGGTCAGTATTACTCCTTAATCCCCATTCCCACTCAAACTGAAAAATCACACCTTTGTTCACCATTATATATCCAGTGTCTAGCATGGAAACAGACCCAGAGTAGATGGTTAGTAATTATCAATTGAATGAATGAGTGAACAACTATTGAATTATAAATCCTTTAAGTTTCTCTCTCAACCTTGAAATATGGTTCTATCTTGCTTTTTACCTGTGTGGCCTACTTAGGTTTTAATGGCGGTGATTAGAGATGATCTCTTTTCTTTTGATCCTGTTTTACCAGAGGCTGAAACATAAGTAGGGACATAACTAGTAGAGAGCATTGGAGTTGAATCAAACAAAGTTCAGCCAGGAAAGGAGAAAGGGTCAGGAGATGAGATAGGGGTCTGGTTTGGAAAGATTTCTCATTCTGAGAATTGATGTTTCCCAAGGAATCAGCAAACCTGTATGATGACAAGCAATTGGAACAGTCTCCTGCCATTTATCAAGTTCTACCAATATTGAGTATCATCATATGTATGCTGATCCCATGGAATGATTTCATCCACTAGTACACCAGCTCCTAAGCTTAGCCAGACACTAGAATCACTTGATGCTCAGGCCCTGCCTCAGACCAATTTAGCCAATTAAATTGAATCTCCTGGTGTAAAATCCAAGCATTAATAATTTTTAAAGTTGTTCAAGTGATTTCAGTGTGTAGCCACATTGAGATCCTCTGCACTTGAAGATGACAACAGACCTGCTGATTTGGAATCACATTCAAATGCATGAGCATGTTCAAGGAAAGGCATCTTTATGTTAGAAAATCACCTCTAGTTGTGAGCTATACCACGATCACACCTAAGGTATTTGATTTCTTCTCAAACCATTTCTTGTTTTGTAGTGTTACAATTTAAAAATATTTTTACCTTTAAATATAAATGGACTTTCAGGTCTGTGGATAAATGGAGTCCTTCTAGTTATTTTCCAGAGTGCTGAAATAAATGTGCTACTCTGGCAATTTAAGCACAAACTTAAAAATCAGTACAAATAAATCACCTATAATTTATGAATTGAGGATCATCCTATTGGAGAAAAAAATCATTAATCAAAAAAGCAAAGTTGCCACGATAGTTACTCTTTCAGGTATATGCACCCATTTATTTTATTCACTCGCCCTGAACATTTGATGTGGAGTCCTATTTTAAAGAATGCCTTCTCTTTTCCACATCTAAAACACCGTTCCTTTGAGAAGTTTTCTCAGTCTATCAATATTTGACGTATTTGTCAGACTAACACTACTTATTTTACTTCACTATCCCACTCCAAAATAGATACATTTTATGATCAAGGAAGGTTAAGATTTCATTTCAGTTAGGTCTCAAAATGATGTACTTCCCAATCAAAATGTTATAACAATATTTTGGCCAAAAGGTTCTTATTTAACAATTATACATTTCCCTGATTTTTAATTGATTTGCTTTGTGTAAATAAGGACACAAGCCAGAGAGTCTCAGCTGCCCTTTCAATTGTCTCTGACTTGAGTCAGACTGAGAGGCATGCAGTGTGGGTGAGGGAAAGGGGCCAGCAGAAAGGAAAAAGAAAAGTGGAAACCACCTGCACTCAATTCAGCCATCAAATGAATCGTATAGAATTTAACACTTGACAAATACATGCAGTTAACATGATCTTGGAGGCACTAAAAATTTCAACCAGATCCCAGAAATTTGACCCAGACAAACAAAGCTTTTCGGTTACCACAAGATTGTTTGCTGAAAGTGTTTTTTTTTTTTTTTCCCCCAACCAGGTGGTACTAAGCACAGAAAGATGCTCTGAGACCAGGGAGAACTTCCTCCCTGCGTTTAGCTATGTACATAGAAAAATTAACTGCTCTGAAATGATTATTGAGATGCTGAAATTTTTCCTTCTGAGTTATGCTGTAATATCCTACACATATTACCAAAATGATATATTAGAATATGATTATCATTAATGACACAGGAAAAATCTGGGTTTTTTTTTTTAGTCATTTTAAAATGAGCCCCCCAACCATCACCTTCTAGCTCTTTAATTTTTAGTTCCAACATTTACCTTCTAGCTCATTAGCTACATTCTAACTCTTCTATTACTTTCTAACCCTTTGGTTTTTATTTTCAATATTTCTTATATATTGGAATCAGTCTCTGAAGTCATGACTGGTTTTTACGTTACTGTTATTAATTAGTCGATTAGACGTATGCTGTTTATTTTAAATTCCCATTAGCATTGTGATGCTAGTTTTGTATAATTAAGCGGCTTTAAAATAGGGGACCATAGTCTTCCTGAGACGCTTTTCTAGTGATTCTGATATGTTGCCAGATTGGGAACCCACTGCTCTAGAAGCAAAAGTGTTTATTACAACTTCTTGCAACAAGGGTGGCTTAGTCATTGGAAGAAGATACTTCATGGAGCTCTAACTGTATGATTACAATATAGTTTAATGGTGAGTATATGGGTCCACTAGAAACTAGAAAAAAAAACCTTTAAAAAATGTCCTCATTTAATCTCCCACTTAAAGAAATCCTTGATAATATTCTCTTCCTCTTTAGTTGCAAGTTCAGGACAATAATGGAAATGGCATGAATGGGGCGCATAAATGAATTAAGAAAATGGTGCCCACCCAATGCCACCCAAGGAAGAAAGGACCCAATGTTGTTAGAGCACCTTCAGAATATCTCTGTCTATTTTGGGGAGAACTGTGTTAAAGGCATCAAGAAGCAAGAAGCAGATTTTCTAGGCTTTTTTGCTGTTTCACATTTTTTATTCTCTATTTTTATTTTCCATTTTTTTGCTGCTATAATAAACTACCACAAACATAGTAGCATCAATCAAAAAAATTAATTATCTTATAGTTCTGCAGGTCAGAAGTCCAAAACTAGTCTAAAACTTTTGACATTTATGTTAATATTTTTACAGGTTCCAGAGATTAGAATATGAATATCTTTCAGGGACTGTTATTCTGCCTACTGTAACATGGGTGACCTTTAAGCAGTTATTTTGTTTGACACATCTTCTCTCATTTATAGAATTATAGAATTGTGTAGTGAGACAAATTTTAAACTTTTATGACCAGTATTTTTGTAGCCACTGCATCTGCAGTGAATTAAGATGATTAAGATAACTCATGGTTAATGGTAGAACTGATGTTACAGATTCTCAATTGGGGCTTTGGTCTAAATCGCCCTTGATTCATTTCTTAGGAAGACATCACTGTGAATCCCAGCTTAGGTCTATCTATAATAACCAACACAACCATTATTTTCTTCAGTACTTGAATAGATTACTAGAATCGCATTCTGGTTGATCACTAGATACAGTAGTCAGTAGATAAAAAAAAAATGTGTATCTCTAAACACCTGAATCACAATGAAGTGAGATGTCCACAGCATGAGAAGCACTTTGGAGCTGAGACTGAGTAATGCAATAGCATATTCATCTACCAATCTCTCCCTCATTTTGATTATATGGTCTGGAATAGTGGGATTAATTTTAATTCTTCTCTTTCTTGCATTCTATCAATTCTCGCTCTCTCTCAATCTATATGGTATTAAGAACATAAGTGATGTTGAACCATATTGCTTTATCAATTCTAATTTTTGACAATACCTCATAAAAACAGCAGTAAATAAATAGGGAATGTGAATTCCATCTTGATGAGCATTTGCCCATCTAGTAGTTTAATTTGTATGCAAGATTTACATTATTTCTAGAGCAGTGCTTCTCAAATTTTAATGTGATATAAATCACCTGGGGATCTTATTACAATGCAAATTCTGACTTTTCAGGTCTGGGGTGAAGCCTAATATTTTACATTTTAATAAGATCTCAGGTAATGTGATGATGCTGGATCCAGTTGTGAGACAGGTTAGTTGTTTTAGTCCATTTTGTGTTGCTATAACAGAATACCTGAGACTGGGTAATTTATAAAGAAGAGAGGTTTATTTGGCTTACGATTCTGGGACAGCTGCATCTGGCAGGGGCCTCAGGCTGTTTCTACTCATGGTGAAAAGCGGGGCAGGCAGCTGGTAGGTATGAGCAGATCACATGGCGAGAGGAAGCAAGGGAGAGGAAGCAAGAGAGAGAGAGAGGAGGTGCCAGGGTCTTTTAAACAACCAGTTCTGGCGGGAACTAATAGAGCGAGAACTCACTCATTAATCCCCCCTCCCCCAGATAGAGCATTAATCCATTTATGAGGGATCCGCCTTCATGACTCAATCAGTCTCCACCACTGCCACACTGGAGATCAAATTTCCACATGAGTTTTGGAGGGGACAACACATCCAAATGCCATCATTAGTTTTGACCTACTGATAATCCTGTTCAGTAGGAAAGGAACCTACAGGTTCAGGCATTTGGTGTTTGGGCTCAGCTGAAGAGCCAATGGGGTGAAACTACCATTCATGGGATTGTGACTGAACATCTCTAAGTCAGAATCTGTCCAAGGCAGAACTTTATTAGGGCAGTGCTGCTGAGCCTTGGTTGACCCATGGAGCAATGAAGATGTAGACCGGTGGGACTGTCCACTGAGGTAGGAACCTGAGGCCTCCCCAGTCTGCCAAGGGTGCACTTGGGAGACCAGTCTTGTTTATGGTGCCAGTGGGGTAGAGCATGGGCACAATGTTAGGACTCAAAAGATGGTGAACTATTCCTTAGAAGAGTGATGCCAGAGGAAACTCTGGTGGAGGTCTGTAGCGGTCCTGATGTGCAGATTGGTCATCTGATCTGGGTGAAAGGGTGAAAGACTGAACCTTCTGGTAGCTGATTCCCCGTGAGAATTCCTCGAGAAAGCTGGCACACGCAGGGAGAAGGCCCGGTGAAGATGAAAGCAGAGATCTACAAGCCACCAAAAATTGCCAGCAAACCACCAGAAACTAGGGGACAGGCATGAACAGATTTTCCCTCAGCTCCCTCAGGAGAAACTGCCACTGCCACCACCTTTTGACTAACGAGGTTCTAGTGGATTTGAGCTACAAAGTCTCACTTTTCGTCTACTCATAATTCTGTAGTAGGTTTCATCCGTTATGTACTATTAATCATCTATGGGATGCAATTATTTCTCTGATGCTATACTAAGCATTTTATACATGTTACCTAATTTAATCCCCACAACAGTACCAACAGATGGGCATTACCTCATTTTACAGAAAAGAAGTGAAGGTGAGAAAAGTCAATTGATTTGCTCAAAGGTCACACAATTCATAAGCGGCATAGCTGAATTCAAACACATCTACATTATTCCAGGACCTGAACTTATAATCACTGTGCTATGCTATCTCAACAGGGAGTAGACCCAGAACCTTGGGTCCAGTAGACAGAATATTAAAAGGAGACCAGTTTTTAATATTTTACATCATTCTCAGGCCATAGTAAATTTGCTTTGGACTTAACATTTGTTCAGTGACTAGTGGTTTTCTCTTCCCTTTTCCTTTTCTTTTCTTTTTGGCAGTAGAAGTCATTGAGCCAGCAAAGCAGAGCATGTGAAGCCCTCCAGCAGATAAACATTTTCCATTCACATTTTGAAGAGAATAAAAAAGCCAAATAAAAGAACACAAATGGCAAACATTGTAAAGCCATTCCTTAGTAAAAATAAATTTTCAGTGAAGAAGTCTTTCATTTGGAAATTAGATCCAGCTTCTGCTTATGGAAAAAGTAAGTAAAAGGCAGAGAGAACCAGTAGATCTCCTAACTCTATAGCCACACAGTGATACTTAAAGTTCAACAATACAAAAATGTAGACTTAAAAGATTTGAACAATTTGTTTGCATATCTATGCACTGTGAAATCAGGCATTGTGAAGAAACAGTCTTGCAGCTAGTTCAGAATGATATAATTCAGGACAGATTTTTTTTTTTCCTTTAACACATGGTTTTGAAACTAAAGATTTCTTTTCTTTGAAAGAAGATGGAAAAGTCATTATGTACCAAGTGCAAAAAATTAAGTTCAGAGTAAGATTTTCATGAAATGTAACATTTCACTTCCTGCTTAACTTTGATTGGGTGGGTGTATTTCTTGTCAGCAAAGACCAGCGAGTTTTCCAGGTTTGAGGTTATTGTGTGTACTGTGGTGTTCTGGAATTACATTACCATGAAAGATAAGATTTTCATGTTCCAAAGGACAATGATTTATTTCTGTTGTGAATTCAAAATGTTTATTTTTCCTAATTATTCCAGAAATCATCATTAATGCATTGTTACATGCCTTTCCTTATGGAAAACAATGTCTTTTATTCTTTTAGGTTAAAATATAGTTGTTCATTCTTTCATACATGCAATATAGTCTTATATGAGCAAGACAATACACTGAGTGGAGTGAGAGATGGTAGCCACAGTCTCTGCTCTCTAGAACTTTAAAACCTGCTAGTAATTTGGGATAAGAGGGGAGAAAAACAGAGAATGCACTTTTCTTTACTGAGCACAAAACACTTCCCAGGTTTTGGGCTAAGAGCTTCAAATATATTATCTTACTTAATCTTTATAACAATCAGAAATAGTTGATTTAAACTCCAGTTCTGTTGCCTCAGAAAGCTATTTCCTTAAATTAATCCTGGAAATAGGAATATTATCATATGAGAGTCAAATTGTTTATTTAGAAAATTCTTTAAAGAGGGAAGGCTTTAGGATCACCAAAATCTCTATTAATTTCCTGGGTTACTACAACAAAGTACAACAAACTAGGTGGCTTAAAACAACAGAAATTTATTCTCATAGGTCTGGAGGGGAGAAGTCTAGACTCAAGGTGTTGGCAGAACCATGTTCTTTCTGAAGGCTCTAGGAAAGGGTCTTTCATTGCCTCTTCCCAGCTTCTGATGGTTGTTGGAAATTCTTGGCATTTCTTGGCTTTCTATGTTCCTTTGTATGTTATACAGATTTGTGATTCTAGAGAATTATAATGTCTGGTCTTATAGGAGCTTTATATTTCTAATCTGAGAGTGAGATTTGTGTGCATGTTATTTTGTCAGCAGATAGAAGAGCCATATCCTTATAATATGGTGAGAAGTAGAAAGAGGTCAATCCACAGAATGCTCAAACCTAGTTTTTCCCTCCCAGGAAGCCTCAGGTCTGTAACATTTGAACCAGTTACAGTAAGTGCAGTTCAAGTAGTTGTGAAGTTGAGAATATTTACCTCACCTCTCTTCGGTTATGAAGATAGTAAGATCTAAATTTCCTAGCTGTAGTACAGCCATGGACAAGAGACTTAATCTAAATTTCAGTTTCTTCATCTGAAAATGAAGATAATAACCATTTCATGAGGATACATAATGGGCGATAGGAAGTTTGTCCTCTTTTGTTTTGGCTTACATGGGCACGCTATATTTCACAGGGCTCATAATCTAGGAAATCTGAAGCAGGACCCCTTCAATTAGCATGTAGAATAGGAAAAACAGTAAAATGGAAAAAGATTAGCATATAACAGACCAGAAAGACACTGAGTAGTTACCAAATGCTTATAACAAATTGAGGTATGCAATTTTAAAATGCCCTTTTGCTTCTTGAGTAGAAGCCTCCGCTATGAGTAATATTTCTAGTTGCTAAAAGTAGTTTAGTGTCTAGTGTTACAAAACTGATGGTGCAAGTTTCACTTAAATTAAAAACCTCATAATCGTTTTGTCCAAAAGTTGTGAACAACATTCTTTATTCTAATTGAAATAAGTGCTATACTGTTGATGAATTAAACAGAAACACTGTAATTTAATTTCTAGTCATTAACATCATTTCAAAACCATTGAACTGTGGTTTTTCAATGTACAACACCAGCAAAGAAGAATCTATAGTAAAAGCAAAAATAACCATTACTCAAGAACCAAGCTTCTTAAAAGTAAGAATTTATTAGATTTGTAGCACATCTTAAGTCTAATAAACAATTTTAGTGGGGTTTTATCTTTGCTTATTCATAAAACTATGCATTGTTTTAAATAGTTCGGCCTGTTGATGTTTATATTTCTATTTTATCACCCCTTTACACACTTTCCTCTTCTTCAATTATGTATGTTCTTATCACCTCTTTCTTTATTTCTGTTCACATTATGTATTTCATTACCACATTTATTCATTTTCATGGTGATAAGATTTCAAAACAGTCACCTTCTTTTCACAGGCACAATTCTTTCAACCATGCTTATTTGAAGAGTTGAAATCTTAATAATTTTAAAATATTCCAGTTTATAATTAAAATTTACATTATAAGTGTGTCTATAGAATATCAAAAGTTAAAAAGATGAAAAAATACGAAGGTTTAACTTAAATATTTAATTAGTTATTTGTTTTGTTTTGTAGCCATATCCTTTCTAACTAAAAAAATAAAAATTTTATTAGAAAAAAGCTCACTTAAAAAAAAGATGTATACATCTGTATGCATATACACACACATATACACACACACATATATATATTATATAAAGATTTTTCTTTATAAGATCTAGGGTCACTACTAATTTGTTCTTAAAACCCTACAACCTACCATACTTCGGTTGTGATGCTCATAGCAACCCTAGGAGAAAGGCATAAAATTATCTTTAGGAAAGTAAAATAACTTGCCTAAGAACAAAAAAGCTAAGCTGTGTAATCAGGATATTAATCCAGGTCTTTCTGATTCCAAAGTTTGTACACTTTCCCTGAAGCCAATTCTTGGTTTTAGTTTGTTTTTTCCCTAAAGAAATACAAAGTGGATGACTCTAGGGAGTTACTTTATGTGCATATTGGTTAAGCCAATTTTAATGCCTTTTTAAATCCCAATTTCTCTCCATGCTAGTTATTTACAATTCACCTGCCTCACCTACTTACGTGTTCATAAAAAGAGTGTTTCATATGCCAATTTTAATCCCATTTTTAATGCCTCAGTTGTTCCTCTGAAAAATTTTCACATCGTATTGGGAACCTATTCTTATCAGTTATAAAATCACATAATTATAGAATGGTCAATTTATGAGATAATATAAAATTACTTGGGATTTTATTGCCTCCAATGTAAGCTTTCTACTATGGTCCTTGATAGGTAATAGTATTTATGTTTTCTGTAATTAGCATAAATAAACTGATTTTTCTTTTAAATAGAACATGGAGCAATTTTTCCAAATAGGTATAGCTATTTGGATATGGCTCATCTTAAGAATATCTGTCAACACATTTCTTAAACATACATTTTGGAAAATATTATTGATACTTTATAGATACATTATTCCCATTACATGAGAATCCACTGAAGATTTTCACTTAAAATTATTATGTTTTCAAATCATTATTATTTTTTAACTAGAGCTACTGAATTGAATGAGATTATTTTAAATTTCTTGTTGGCATCCATTTCAGAGATGGTCTTGGAAGGAATATTTGACTGGTTGTCCTTATTGGAGTAAACGAAGGTATGTAAATATACCTTTATGGCCTTGGGTAACCAAAGTATTACAATAATTTGATATAGAAATATGAATACATGTTATATACTCCTCTTTCAGAAGAAATTTAAGCAAAATAACTTGTTTGGGAGACAGATTGAGGGCTACCACATTTTAAGATTGAAACAGAATGGGCCAGAAAAACCCAGCACATTCAAAATAGATTAGAAAAATATGACTCATTTATTTTTGGAAAAACAAGATGTCTTGACAACTGAGAAAAAAAGAAAAAGTCCTTTTGCTTGGATATTTCAAGCTCTCCATGCTAGTTATTTATAATTCACCTGCCTCACCTACTTACACGTTCACAAAAAGAGTGTTTCATATGCCAAATGAGAGCTGATCATCCTTGTTCTTGAACAGTTCTGACAGCTTTAAGACTGTAATTCTAGAAACAGGAGCTTGATGTTAAGCATCAGCACATGTTCTCCATTATTCCCTCCAGAAGAAAACAATAGTTGGGTAAGATTACACTCTAATGGAATCCATTTTCACTAAATAGGTATATTTAGTCAGTTGCCATTTGGTAGACCACAAAAGAGAAAAGGAAGAAGCTACTTAAAATGAGAAGGGCAAGTGTAAGCCCATTAAAAAGTTGCTGAGTAACTGATTACACATACATGCATAATTGCAGACCTGAATATTTATTTCAATACACTTGAAGTCTTGGACATTGTCGAGAAGAGAATTCAATATTTTCGTTACCAGGACCTTTATCATAAATGTTTTGGTTTTAATATGTTTCTGTCCCCCATCAACCTTTTTTGGATGAAATTGCAAGGAAGTTTTTCAGTTGGCATGGTGAAAAAGAGTTGAACTTTACAGAAATTGAGAAATATATGCCATGGGTACTTGAATAGCTGATTGACCCCAAATAATCTTGTTGACACTCTTGTTGATTCCCTACATTTTGGGAGAAATTGAATCTATTTGCATACTGCATCACATGCATAAGTATTATTTACATATTCCACAAACACACACAACACTTGGCTAGTAAAAAATCTGAAAAACATTTCACATGATAAGCAAATAACATAATTGAAAGTTTTTACAGGAAAGAATGTCTAGCAAAATTTTAAGTGTTGATATGGAGTAATTATTTACTTATTCATTTAATAAGCATTTATTGAGGGCCTACTATATGTCAGGCTCTGTACTGCATACTGAGGATACAAAAAGAGCTCCTACATTGCTTTGCTAGAATGATGGGAATAGTTATTCTTTGAATCTGGAAGAAGAGGTGGGATGATGAGTGGGCATCACAGAGATTCAAATCTGAGTTTTGCTTGTGGTAAAATTTTCTGAACATCACTAATTTTATAAAAATAAATGGGCTGTTTTGAGTTATAGAATTGTGCCAATTTGTAGGGAATACTGAATATGTGATAGTTGGTGAAAATTTCTAAGCTTCCTTTCATGTCAATGATTTATTTTTAGTATAGAATATAATTATTTTTTGTCAAATTAAAATTAGGTTTTCAGAGTTAACCTTGCCTACAGAGAAAGACTAAAGTAGGTGTCAGACAGACATTTTTCAGAGAAGCAGGAAACAAACCTACTGGGTGTATTTTTGTCACAATTGCCTAAGAAAGGAGAGAGCCAATCTTGGGCAGCAGTTTTTCCTTGACCTGTTTGTTTTTAGATTAGCAAAACAGGTTACCATGGGAACTGTGAAAACCTGTCTCCATCCCATGACCTTGTAATTTTGCGTGTGAGGTTAATCACCAGGCATTATCCTTTCTTTGATGTCAGGCTATCAGGGTAGTCGTGGCCTCCAAGACCTGCCAACTTCAAAATCAAAGTGATTTCATACAGTTTACCTTAGAACTCTAGGCTCAAAAGAACTTCATTCAAAAACCTTTCTGGGTAGCATATTAACCTTACAATCTGCTGCCTATGAGAGGTGTTCAGTTATCCTTCCTGGAAATAGAATGGAATCCTGATTGGAATGCTTAAAACAAGAAATTTCTAAGTTTGTGCTTTTTTTCTTTGAGTTGCCTATTCTGTCTTCCATAAATTGAATTGTGTACTAATTTTAAAATCAGATTTGCAAATCATTGTAGGTATAGACAGCTTTGTAGCTGAATGCTATTATCATTTAAGAGATTGTGTGACTCTGAAAATCCAGAATGACAAATATACACTGTCAGTACACATTCTCTTTGATTTCTACAAATAAAAGACTTCCAAAGTTTTTAATTATTCAGGACTATTTTTTCCCTTTGAGATCTCTCAATATCACAGAATTAAGAGTTTGGGACTGATATTCACATGGCCGAGTAAGGAAAAATATAATTTTGGGCGGACTCCTCATGAAGAAAGGGTACTTAAAGGTACATAGAGAGTTTTCAATGACCTCATTCTACACCTGAGAATGATTTGTTTTCCCTCCTAC
Source organism: Cynocephalus volans (assembly GCF_027409185.1). Lineage (NCBI taxonomy): Eukaryota > Metazoa > Chordata > Mammalia > Dermoptera > Cynocephalidae > Cynocephalus > Cynocephalus volans. The sequence continues at coordinate 93,317,798 of NC_084468.1, read as the reverse complement.
ATTATGTAAGATTATGTAATTTATATTGGTGAATTTATTTTTAAAAAATTTATTCAGCAAGAAGTTAGTAAGCAAGAGCAAAATAAATCCTTTCTGTGTATATTATTTCATAACAAAGAACGTCCACTAAAATTTTTATCTAATTTGAAAATGAAAAAAATAAAGAATGACAACAAACGGAAAATTGGTGAAATTTCTGAGATTAAGTTTTAATTTTAACTTACAAATTCTCATATAAAGTAGTTAAAGTAGAAAAAGAATTTTAGTGCTTTAATCAACATATTCCTAATAATGCCTATAGCTCAAAAGAAATAAAAGGATTAACAGAAATCCTATACATTTTAACTACTGACTCCAATTCTCAAAGAAGTTGCCTTAGATAATGACATTAGGAATATTACTAATCTTAATATAACAAATTTAATATTATTAAATACCAGAAACAAAAAAGGAAATAAATTGGATTATAGCAAGTTAATATTATTGGTAATGGTTCTAGTATTATGAGTATATATAATTAATACGGTTACTCTTATTATCTATAACCCAGGAAAGCATTTTTTTATGAAATAATATGCCAGTCTTGAGAAATTTTCTGTGGCAGAATAACAGCTTATTTTACTAGAAAAATGAGTGAGGAAAGAGTGCTACCATCTCCCTAAAACCGTTTGAGCGGTTAACTGCATGTACCCTGTGAGCTGGTCAAACAGGAGCCCTTGAGCCTCTAGCATCAGGTGTGTAGGACATTCCATGAAGAAGCCTCGGGACTGCAAAGGTGAGCACCAGGGGCCAGCGATAGCCATTAAAGGGCTAATTGGTGAGTTCCTTAGCAAGGTCTTTTTGTTCTTCCTGGTTACCCTCTTGTTTATATAAACAAAGTCATGGTATTAAATTATAAAATAGAAAAAAAGAATTTGTCACTAACTCTCCTAATTAATTTTTCCTTTAATAGCAGATTTATTCAGTATAACCCACCTTTGAATTATTTAATTCAGAATTATTATATACTTTAATTGTGAACTTGTCCTGAGGATCATTTGTGTGTGTATGTGTGTATATGTGTGTGATTGTTTTGAAACACTTCTTTCTGGAAAAAAAAAAAAAGGGATAAATATGTCTAAATCCTAGAGCAAAATTGTATAAGTGACTCTCAAAAATTACCTCAATTGAATGTAAGCAAGCCTTTAGGTATGTTGTGGCCATTTTGGTCTTTAGAAATAGCCAGCAATGCATGGGCATCGTATGTAAGCTCTGAAAGCTGGCTTTTGTCTTCAAGAGATCGTGGACAGGCTGGTAACAACACAGAGATAAATCTAACTGGCCTTACTTGGTGAAAGGAAAGGATGGTATGTGAACTTTACAGTGAAGAGGATGCTAAATACAGTAACTGCTGGGAGTTTACACAAACCACAAAATGCTCTTTAAGTTCTTCAGACCAAATTGCTTCAACCACTAGATAAGGTTACAATGTGTGATAATATTATGCTGCAGGCTTCCCCCCACCCCAAGTTAATATCTTTGTTTTGATTTTGTCTGGGGAAGTTCTTTTGCTGGTCAGCCACAACATTTCCATTAACTCACACAAATTCCCCATCTCACAACTCCTGCCAGTTTTCTCCCTGCCTAAACAGGACAGATAACATTAGCAGTGTTGCGTGAAACATGTAAAATTAAAATTTTTCCCACAGCTTCTGACCACTGGATTGTGAATAACTTCAGTATTATTCACAATGCTCGTAATCAAAACAATGAACTTGGGAAGACTTTATTTTTTTTTTATTTATTTATTTATTTTTTTTTGTCGTTTTTTTGTGACCGGCACTCAGCCAGTGAGTGCACTGGTCAGTCCTATATAGGATCCGAACCCGCGGCGGGAGTGTCGCCGCGCTGCCAGCGCAGCACTCTACCAAGTGCGCCACGGGCTCGGCCCGGGAAGACTTTATTTTAACTGGATACTAAAACTGTCTATGCATTATATTAGAAAATTTTTTTAAGGTTTTAAAAAATAACAGAATACCAAAGTTGCTTCAGGGATTACTTTTTGGTCTTGTGAGATCTACTTTGCCTGTTTTGGCCAAGAGCACTGGTCACCCAGAGCTGGTGTGGCTTCTCCCTTCAATTCCCCATTAGGCCTCAGTAGGCATAACCCAGCAATCCATTCAGTCAGCAATCCAAGTGGCCAAGATTTTTAGTAAATATCCGTTAGTTGTGAAGCAAATTGGTCTGCATGGATACTGTTGCAATGACTCTATGGAAAAGTTAGCTGGTATTTCACAGTTTAAATAAACTAGAGAAATAAATCTATTGCCGGGATAATTAGGTAACTTGCATTTATTGAGCATGTTACCATGAACTGGGCATGGTGTCATATACTTCCCATACATTATCTCTTGTATTCCTGACAACAACCCAGAGTGATACATATTATTCAGATTTTATAGGTTTACAGGCATAGCTCCTTTAAACATTTGCCCAAGGATATATGTGTATGGTCACCAATGGAAAAACCAAGATTTAAGTAAGATTCCAGAGGCTGTGCTCTGAGCCATTACTCCATGCTACTTAATTGAATCCATAACTTTTTGAAGTACACTCCTATCTTCAGTACATCTAGTACCATCTCACAGAGCACAAATTGAGAATTGCTGCTCCAGATCTTCAATAATAGCTTGATTCCAGAGCAAACCTTCAATGGTCAGGAGGGGGAGGACAGAAGGCATGGAGTGGTGTTACTGTAGCAATTCTAGAGATCACATTAGAGACACTGGGCTCAGGTGAGCAAAGCTGCATTCCACGTGACAATCAGAAATTTTTTGGCCAATGCAGAAGCAAGTACAGAAAAAGTTTGGCACTTAACCACAGACTGACACTTAATAAACCAACTTCTAGCATTTCTACTATATTTTACGTAACTCTTTCACCTAATAATATGGTAATTCCGGGACTTAGGGTAGAGTAGCACCATATTTGTAACTGCTAATGATAGGATAACTCTGTTCAAGCAGAGATAATCTTGTTGTATTTACCTGTTAAAATTGTTGGTCTTCCTAGCCTGCTTCATATCTCAAACTCTGAGGTTCAGCAAGTGTCTTTCATTCAAAATATAACCACATTTCTGGATTCATGGTACCACTCTTAGAGCTTAATGTCAGGATGGAGGCAAAAAGCACTGATGCAAGAGAGGGCCTGGGAACAACTGGAGTGAGGATCCAAGTGGCAAGGTGAATCAGGGAATCAACTGTCAGCAGAATTCTGAGTAAGGAGCTGATGATGTAGGTCAAATGGCTATGAAGGCTTCAAAAAGTTTGAGCTCGAACCTCAATGATGGAGGGGATTTGGAAAAATACAGATAAGGAAAAGTGGTATTCTGGTGTGTATACGTGTGTGCATGTGACTCCGTGTGTGTGTGTGTGTTGGAGGCTGGGCAAAGAGGCAAAAATCATGAACAAAATCATGTGGCAAATTGGGCCTCTGTTGTGGAGGTAGCAATAACTTGATCTGGCTGCATGAAAGAGCTCATATGAGTCTTTAGAATGTAGTTTAAATTCATGTTATGGAGTTCTTGAAAGGCTAGGTGAAGAATTTGGACTTGTTTTGATAATCAGAAGAGAGTGGCTGAAAGTTCTTGAGTAGTGGGATAACATAAAAAGTGTTTTAGGAAGAATCACCTAGTGGTGCTATGTGGGGTAATCTGGACAGAAAGAGAGACGGCAGAGGGCCACACAGCAGGCAAGAGCATGGAGTGAAACCCGATGAAGACCTTAATTCATAGTGCAGTGAGATGGAACTGAAAGAAAGAATTTGAAGGATTAGCAGGGATAAAGGAGAATACAGCTGTAGAAGAATGCAGGTGTACAAACCTGGGTGATTCCTGAAATGGAGGTTGAAATAATTAACTGAAGCAAAATTTTATTTATGCTGTATATCAATTTTGTCAATATACTGAATAATTATAGTATTGATATAAAAACTCATTGTTTCATATAAAAACATGTTTCTTTTCTTTTTTTTTTTTGTCTTTTTCCTGACCGGCACTCAGCCAGTGAGTGCACCGGCCATTCCTATATAGGATCCGAACCCGCAGCGGGAGCGTTGCCGCACTCCCAGCGCCGCACTCTCCCGAGTGCGCCACAGGCTCGGCCCATAAAAACATGTTTCAATAATTATCTGCTAGGGGCCGAGCCCGTGGCGCACTCTGTAGCGTGCTGCGCTGGGAGCGCGGCGACGCTCCCGCCGCGGGTTCGGATCCTACATAGGAATGACTGCTGCACTCACTGGCTGAGTGCCGGTCAGGAAAAAAAAAAAAAAAAAAATTATCTGCTAGAATTCTTTTGATAAAAGATCTATGAGTATATTGCAAAGGCATTCTTCTTTTGCACAAATTTTATATTCACAGAACAAAAAAGTTTCATCTAAGAGATAATCTGATACCTGCTGCTCTATTTGGCATCTTGCCTCCAAAGTCTGCTCTAGATTTCAGCTTCCGTATGGCTGTCATTTTCTTCTATATGTGCAAAAGGCAAAGAGAAAAAGACGGGCAGTTCTTCCTTACTTTGAGCGTTTAGTATATGGACCACTTGCCTCTTCTGATCCCTCTCTATTGTGTTCAGGGCTCTGGGGGGCTGAATGATAGGTAATGCATCAGGGGCTCTCTTGCTACCTGAGTTTGGCCCACAGGAGACACTAGCAGGAGATTGAATACTAGGAGAAGATGCAGTGGTGTTTTGGAGAAAGCTAATTCTGCACATCTTTCCCCAAGTCCACTGTCAACGACATCATGTTGCTAGCTTATAATTAGCCATGGTGGGAGAATTTACACCATGGAAATGACCAAATTCTGCCAAAAAGGATTTTCATTTTTGGAAAGTCAGATTACCAGCATGCCACTAGAGGAGTATGGTCTCAGGTATTTATTCCTTTGGTTCCCTGTGTACTTGGCCATCTAGGTTGGCTGTGTATCTCATCTGAGGGAGTGTGGAGGGGGCTCTCTCCATACAGCTAACACCCTTTAGGTTTCTATAACTACTCTTTCCCTTTACTGCTTCGAGCTTAAAGGAGATAATGGTACCCTGCCTTGCTCACCTCAGACTACTGCACTTTCTCTTTTGTTTCTCTCAACTTGAACCATTCAACATAGCAGCCACTAGCTACATACGGCTATTGACCACTGGAGGGTATGACTTTCACAATGGTGTGACTGAGGAATTGAACTTTGTATTTTATTTAGTTAAAATTAATTAAAATTAAAAATAAAAATAGTGTGAAACATTTTTTCCATTAAACACAGCTCTCTTGTTTGGTAGAACTGCATTTTACTTGCAGATTCATTATGTGAATAGAGATTGCTATAAATGAAAGATATAGTTGATTTTAAAGACTTAATATGAAAAAAATGGAAAATATCTTACTGAAAACTTTTTAATATTCATTTCCTATTAAAATAATATTTTGGATATGTCAGGTTAAACTAAATATATTATTAAGATTAACTTTACCTGTTTCTTTTAACTTTTTAAAAGTGTTTGCTAGAAAATTTTAAATTACTATGTGGATTCCACTATCAAATAGTCCCACTCTAAACCTTTCCCAGACTACAATAAGTATCTCCTCAAATACACAGCTTGAATATGGCATCAGCTGCCTTCTGGGACCCTGACACCACCATAAAACAAAACAATCTACTGCAACTAATTCATTTTATGCCTTGTAAGCTAAATGACCACTCTATTTTTAAAGAGAAAAGAAACAGACTTATTTTGGTGGGGATCTATTAAGGCAGTATTAGGGGAAATATTTGACTTCTAATGGTGTTTCTTAAACAATTGATAGAAGTTTTACAGTGTGCTCTAGGGGAATAATTCTCAAAAATGTTTCCTGAATGGAAGGAAATATTAATATTGTTAAGTAGCTATCATACACCAGACAATTTTTGGATATGTTATTCAATTCAACTCTCCCAGTAATCCTTAGAGACAGGAATGTTTTGAGATAATCACCTTTTATAGACCAGGAAACTGAGGCATGGAGAAATTACTTGCTCAAGTTCATAGCTGGTAAGTACATACTTGATTTGTACATACTCAAGTACAAGCAAGTACATACTTGATTTTGGCCTCAATGTTTACCAGCTATGTACTTGAGCAAGTAATTTCTCTGTGCCTCAGTTTCCTGGTCTGTAAAAGGTGACTGTCTCAAAACATTCCTGTCTCTAAGGATTATTGGAAATCAAGACTATGTTTGCTTGACATTATAGTCCAGGATCCTTCTGGCACACAATACGATATCTCTTAGTCCAAGGCATTTTAAACAAAATTTATGGGGGGAAGTTGTTGATTTTACTAGATATTGATTTTTAAACTTTCCATTCAAAATGTAGATGGTCTCTAGTGCAACTTCTCCCTCCCACACCAGTGCCTCAGACAACATTTCGCTTCTTCCTTGGCCCCAGGGGTAAACCACTTTGAAACAGACCTAGAAAAGTCCAGAGCTCTAGTACTTCTATGAAAAGTTGCTTCCAGGTGTGGCTTCTCAGGTCACTTGCAGGAAGGGAGTGCCAGAGGATAGATAGAATCCAACAGGCCAGTTTGGGCATCCTGTATTCAGCCGAGTCTGGCCCCAAACCCAGCCGCAGTCTTACCCCACCCTGCTCTTGACCCTTAATCCCAGTGCTACGTGGAGCATAAGACAGTCTAGCTTCCCCTTTAGGACACTGGGAAAAAACAAAAACAGAGGCTCAAAGATGTTAACTAAACCAAAGTCACAAAAGGGATGAAAATTCTTGACCTCAGCGTTGAGGACTTCACAGTGCTGCCTCCTGTTCTTATTTTCAATCTAGACGTAATTTGATCCTCTTGTATTTGACTCTGATTTACAGTGCAGTTCTTCATGGGAGTTTTAAAATGATATTTATACACACGTTAACACTCGTTGCACTGGACATCACATATCCTCCCTTGCTAAATGGGTGTGGAGTAAAAATATTTTTTTAAATGCAGGTAGGCCCTGTACTTGAACCCATGCTAATTCTGGAATTGTGCACATCTGTGTGACATTAAACATTAAAGGAGATTTACAGGAACCTCCAGGATCACTGCAAAATTGGTCATGATTTTGTACTCTTATTTAGTGCAAAGAATCCTTTGGGTGCATAATAAATACTGTCTGATTAAATGTAAAAAAGCAAGGGATACTTCCTCCTATATCCCTTTTATACATGTATTTTTGGTCTAATTTAATATTACTGTGTGACCTCCTTGATATTCTCTCATCTGAATTCTTCTGAAACTGAAAATGGAGGCAAAGTTACTCAGGGTTTAAATGCAGAGCTTGGGATCAGCCTGACCTGAGTTCAGCTACGTTAACTAAGTGCAGTGTGATTGTGGGCTGTTTCCTTCACCTCTCTACACCTGTCTCCTCATCTACAAGACGAGGAATTTTTTTTTTTTAAAAAAGAAATTTATTGCAAGGATATAAGATAGCCAAAGGAATCAAATGTAACTCAGAAGGGTATGAGCCCATGGAACTCCAGGGTTATAGAGAACAAGGGCTTATGGGCATTATTACGCTACCACAACTAGAATTAAAGAGCTAATCAAATTACATCCTCATGCCTCTCTACTCAAGAGGCAAATTCCCCAGAAAGAGTCTAAGTGGACAGTTGGGGTCCTGCATCCTTCTCTATGGCCAGGGGAGGGCAGGAGAAGTCAGGGTGCCCTGACTGACAGTCCCATCAAACTGCAGTCAATGCTGGAGGCCAAATTCTCAAATAAAACATCAGGGTGGTGTTACCAAGGAAAGGGACATGGGAGTTGGACAAGCAAAAGAAATGGAAGTGTTTTAGATTCCTGACTTACAGAGTCATTATGCTGTTCAAATAAGATAATCGACATAGACACACACAGTGACAGTGCATACAAATTATGAATAAAGATAATTTAAAAAATTATCATTAGAGCTTGCAATTGATTTTATTCTTCTTTACTAAGAATGATTATGTTCTCAAAGAGTATATTTTATATACACACACATTTAAGTGTGAATATACCCATATATATACACACACACACATACATTATATATATATATATATATATATATGTATATATACACAGAAATATGTATTTGTAGTAGTCCCTTAGATTTTATTTAAAAGTTTAATAACAGGGCATTTTATCAATTTTCTATGTAACTAGGCAGAGATATATGTAAAGAAAAATAAGTAGTAATTATTTCCCAAATAGTTAGCATGCAATTATTTAATTGAAAAATCTGCCTTTGCTATTTCAAACATAAGCCAACAATAAATCCCACGCCATCTATTTTAGTTATGGTAAATCATAGTCGTATGTGGTCATGATTATGGCTAATTGTGGGATAAAGAATTTAATTTTAGAGTATGAATGAAATATATCCTTGTTGACATTTTATGCATGACAGTCTGGGAACAATAGGGGGAGAGCTAACAGTTATGTGATATAAATCCCCCTACAGAGAGAGTAATAATGAAAGAATAATAAATCAAGAATTCTGATTCTTAATGATGGTTTTAGAAGCCTGGGCTCTCCATATTTAGAATGTACCAGCTGCTTCAAATTAGGAAGACTGTAGACTCTTCTGACATGAGTTCACTGATGATGGGGTGCGTGCCTGTGTGTGTGTGTGTGTGTGTGTGTGTGTGTGTGTGTGTGTATAAGTTACTCCAGTTATGTGTAAATAGAAAATCTAGAACACTTCCTTGAATTTTTAGTTTATAGAGGAATAAATATTTGTGGTAAACTGCTATTTCACATTAAGATTGCCAATATAGATTGAAATTTATAACTTTTTAAAGAACATTAAGAGAGACTCTATTTAGCACGTGGTCTGAAATTGCTTATGGACTGCATGATGACACCAGGAACTTAAAAGGCACTAATGCACTAACTCTGTATTTTTTTTTTTAACTTCTGCTTTCACTTCACAACATTAAAACTAAACAATTAGCTGTATCAAAGCATGGCCTCATAGAATTAAAGTAGGACTTAAAGTTATTCCCCTCCTCAGAAATCTTTAGTAAAAGGCAAAATATGTGTACAATATGAAGAGGAACCGGAGTATATGCCCTTTGTTTCCACAACATGTCTCAAGTAAGAGAAATTCCTAGTGCACGGATGATCCGTTTAGGGTCAAGATATAGTGCTACCAAAGCTTTTCAGGGAATTCTGTAAAAAGAAGGAAAAAAAAATGTGCCATACACTGTAGGTATTCAAATGTATCCAAGTCACTATCCTTTTGCTTCTGGAAATACCTTAGTATTCACGCAGTGCTTCTGGGTCACCATTAGGGGGCGATGTGGAGGAGGCTTGGCTGGCTGGTACCTGAATGGTTTCCTGGTGAAATTCACTCATCAATCCCTCGCTCTCTTCCTTCCTCCCTTCCTTTCTTTTTCCTTCCCCTTCCTTCCTTCCTGTTTTCCCTCCTTTCCTCTCCCTTCCTTCCTTCTTTTATTTTCTTTCTTTCTCTTTCTCTCTTTCTTTTAGTTAACATTTAGTAGGTTCACATGCAGTTGTAACAAATAATATATAGAGATCTGATGTACCCTTTGCCTAGTTCCCCCCAGTGGTAACATCTTTAAAAACTATAGGCCAACAATACAACTAGGATATTGACGTTAAGAGACTTAACATTTCCATCACCACAAGGATATTGCCTTTTACAGTCACATTCACTTTTCTTCCACTCTAATTCTCTCATTTCAAGAACGTTGTATAAATTAAACCATACAGTATTTTATCTTTTAGGATTAGCATTTCTCATGCAGCGTTTCTCAAGAGATTAAGGCTGTTGGGTGTATCAATAGTTTGTTCTTTTTGATTACTAGGTAGGATTCCATGATATGCATATATGTTTGTTTAACCATAAACTTACTGAAGGACATCAGGGTCTGTTTCCAGTTTTTGGCTATTAAGAATAAAGCTGCTACAGGTACTCGAACACCAATGTTCATACTAGCATTATTACACTTGCCAAAAGGTGAAAACAACCCGAGTGTCCCTTGACAGATGAATGGATAAACAAAATGTGGTATATACATACAATAGAATATTATTCAGCCTTATAAAGGAATGGAATTCTGATACATGCTCCAACATGGATGAACCTTGAAAACATGCTAAGTGAAATAAACCAGACCTAAGGACACATATTGTATGATTCCACTCATATGAAGTACCTAGAATAGGCAGATTCATAGAGCTAGAAAGTAGAATAGATGTTCCCAGGGGCTGCGGGAGAGGGAACTGAGAAATTATTTGATGCATAAGGAGTTTCTGTTTGGGATGATGAAAAAGTTCTAGAAATGGAGAGTGATAACGGTTGCACGACATTCTGAATGTACTTAGTGCCACAGAATTGTACACTTAAAAAAGGTTAAAATGGTAAATGCTATATGTATATTTTGCTACAATAATAATTAGAAAAGAATAAACCTGCTTACAAACATTTGTGCATAGGTTTTTGTGTAAACATAAGTCTTCATTTCTCTGGAGTAAAAGCCTGCAAGTGTAAATGCTGTGTATCATTTTTAGTTTTTAAAGAAATTGCCAGACTGCCCAAGTGGCCATGCTGCTTTACATTCCCAGCATCAGTGTGCGACTGATCCAGCTTCTCTGCATCCTCACGAGCATTTGGTGTTGTCTGTGATTTTTATTTTTTAATTTAGTCATTCTAATAGGTATGTACTAATATCTCATTGTAGTTTTAATTTGCATTTCCCTAATAACTAATGATGTTGATCATATTTCAGGTGCATTTTGCCATCTGTAAACCTTCCGAGGTGACATGTTTCTTCATGTTTTCTGCCTACTTTCTAATTGAACGTTTGCCTTTTTACTGTTGAGTTTTGAGAGTTCTTTATATGTTCTAGATACCAGACCTTTGTGAGAGATACAGTTTGCAACATTTTCTCCCACTCTGTCACTTGTCTCTTAATCTTTTAAACAAGATCTTTCACAAAGCAAAAGTTTTTACTTTTGATGAAATCCAGTTTATCATTTTTTCATTTTTTTGGGATTGTGCTTTGAGTGTCAAGTCTAAGAATTCTTTGCCAAAAATCAGATCCAAAATTTTCTTTCTATTTTTTCTAAAGATTTATAGTTTTATGTTTATGTTTAAGTTCATCCAAGTTCCTTCCTTCCCTCCTTCCTTCCTTCCTTTTCTTTCTTTCTTTCTTTCTTTCTTTCTTTCTTTCTTTCTTTCTTTCTTTCTTTCTTTCTTTCTTTCTTTCTTTCTTTCTTTCTTTCTTTCTTTCTTTCTTTCTTTCTTTCTTTTCTTTTCTTTCTTTCCCCATGACTATCCAATTGCCACACCCTTTATTGGTGAAAAAAGACTGTAGTTCCTCTAATGAATTTTTAAATTACCTAAAATGATGCCCTTTCTTTTCTTTCTTCTTTTCTTGATATCTCTCTCTCTCTCTCTCTCACCACTGCTTTATATAAACTGCAGTATCTTCACTGCGGCTGCTTTTTCATTCTATAGACTTAGGTTTCAGGACCTTTGTGCTATGAGGTTTTGTGTTTGATATGTATATGGAAGGCATGAATTAATATTTTCTGATATATTTACAAAACACCTAAATCAGCGCTTCGCTGGTCAGGTTATGTACTTTCATGATTGTTATGTTAGTTAATTAACAAAAGAAAGATTGAAATAGATAAAATATTTTCAGTTCTCTCTTTGTTATACAATGTATCCAGCATCAGCAGTTCCAATTTATCTGAATTTATTTCTGTTCTGCTGTATTAGGAGCACCAGAAACTATGGAATGAGGCACAAATGACTTTCTAGTTGGCAAAAGTGGTGATGAGAGCACTAACTCATGCAAACAAATTTTGTACATTCCTTCTTTCCCTCCCTCCCTCCCATCTTTTCTCTCTCTTCCCCCTCCTCTTCTCTTTCCTTCCTTCCTTCTACAAATATTTATTAAAACCTTGAGAAAAAAATGTTGAACAAAGTAGACAGGTTTTGCTTTTATGGAGGTTCTAGTCTACTGAAGGAGGAAGAAAGTAAACAAGTAAATAAATGAAATAATCTCAGATTAGAATAAGTGTCATTTCATAGGGTTTTATCATTGTCATACATTGAAATACTGCAAATCTTGGAAAATTAGTTGTGTGAGTTATAATATTAGAATTACAAAATATGTCATTAGAGTGATAGTACTGTTGAATTCACTGACAATATTTTATTGATTCACCCAATATTTAATGAGTACTTCAACATTTAAGGCATTGTTGTAATTGCTGCCATAAACTCACCCCCAAAATTGCATAATTTCTGATTTCCAATAATTTATAATTTAGCTGGAGAGATAAGATTATACATAACACATAAATATATTCAATAAACATAAATATGTCATAAATATATTCAATTAATGTCAAGGATGAATGGTAAATAAAGGTAAAACAGAAATGGTTCAGTGAAGAGGGAAAATCCCTTCTCTCTGGAATGGTCGTAGAAAGCATCCTCAAGCAACATCAGAAAGATGGGCTTTGCATTTAACTTAAAAGGTAGGTAGGATTTCAAATAGTCAAAGACCACAGAGGAGGCAAAGAGCTGTAAAGAAGAAGATGGTCGCCATAAGAACGTCCACGCATGGAGAGAGAAGAGGATCTTCTGTTTTAGGGAGTTATAGAAAGACCAGGTTGGCATTACAGTTAAAAAAGGTGGAGATTCAAGTACATGGTAACTAACACATTTTGAATGCTAGGGGAGAGATTCTTATTTGTACTTAGATCATATACTCGTAAGAGCTTCCAAAGGAATTCGAACAAGAACACAGGCTTTAAATAAGATGGGGGAATGTTTTTATTTGTGTCGCTGTTTTTTTAAGACTTTAGACTGAAGAATGGATAAAATGTAATGTTTTGTAATAAAAATTTTAATTTTCCCAGTTAACGGCAAGAAATTCTTATTTGTATAATGTGTTAATATGAAATCAGAATGTTTTTGTTGCTTATTCTTTTTTCCCCCCTTCTATTTAAACCACTCCTCTAAGTATTCATAGGGCACAATTTTGCTTTACTCTGGGTCCACCTGTTTTTCCCACACAGGATGTCCTTTGATAATTAAATAGCAGAATCAATGAACACTTTAAATAATTTTTAAAGGACTCTATTATGTGCTGCACAGGCAAAATAATGAGCAAATTCTTTTCAACCAGTTGTTTATACATGTGGGCAGCGTGCTCAAAAGTTGGAGCTCTTATTGGTATTAATCCTTGCTCATTTCACCTAATAATGCTTACTTCATATTGTTTTTATAAGGATAAAATAACACAAGGTGTGTGAGTTTAAAAAAAACAACTGGTAGAGCTTTCATGTAGTATTATTTAATAATAAATCTTGTGATGGCTTAGAGCACTCCTTATATGTCTTTGCATTCTCCAAGTGCCTCTGTACCTGGCATATAGCACCTAGTTATATTTGGTAGCATTACTGAAAATAGCAACGATACCACAGTACATTTATTTTTCTTTACATATAGAACCTGTTTAATGAGTTTGTTGATGATAAACGAATGATGTTCTATAGACTCTAGTTTACAAAAAATTCAGTATGTATTATCTTATTTAATCATAGTAAATCATCCAGAATAGAAAAGTTGTATTACTTGTGTCTAAACCAAACAAACAAACAAAAATCCTTCCAGAATTATTACTTGTTATACTTCTGGGATGAGATATCTATTGTTGTGCTGAATAAAAGTGAAATTATGTCCTTCATTATCTTCACTTTGTGTTTAGGCAAACATAACACACATGATATGATAGTTAATATATAAGCAGACATGCTAAGGAGTTTAATTAAATTTAAAGGATTTGAGCCTAAACATTTAAATTTAATTTTTGATAACATATGGATAGACATATGCATATATATGTACACACACATATCTGTAGGTATATAATAATATGTGTAAATATATAGATGTAAAAATATCACAAGTATGCAACCATATATCCTCAGTTGAAATTAATAATATTAGTGCCTCAGAATGTGCTGTTTCAAATCACACTGGTAATGAAACAAAGCATAATGAAACAAAATAAACATGTCTAGCTATACAGCAATAGTCTTGTTAAAATCAAAACTTTATTTCAGAGCTCTTATAGCATCCTATATGGGAGAAGCTTTCAGTAATACAGACTGATGTAGCAGTAACCATAATACATACACCAAAATGGAATTTTATGTGTAGGTTTGTGGATGAGTAATTTAAGATTTATGGAGGTAAACTATTTGAAGTAACTAATTTTATGAATTGTCCCCTTATGAATCGATTTGACCATTTATAAAAGTCTTATGTGGTTAAATGTCAAGATTGAACAAACAAACAAACACCTGGATGCTGTGATATATGAGAAAAGACAGACACTGCATCTGTGCATAAGCACAGCGAGTTTGGGTAAGTCGGTAGTGAGGCTGGAAAGAGCACTGCATCTGCATGTGTGTTACACACTTAGCAGAGCTGATCCAAACACGTGCAAGCCCTTATGGTTTTGGCTATGGTCAGCAAGACTGTCCAACAGTGATGTGGAGCTCCTTGTAGGATAAGTCACGAGTATGCAATTTACCATGGATTGGCCTGTTTATGGTACACAGGAGGACACCTTGCTGTTTTCTCTCCCCCAGTTTTTAAATATTAGCAGTAGTTAAAATCCAAGATACAGTATGACTTTGCACTAGAGGACAGGATGCTTCCTACACTCTTCCTGTCTTTGAGTAAAATGATATTAAGTAGTCTGGTTGGAACTCAGGGAAATGGAAAGAATGTGAGTTTTGAGTCAGATTAACTTGCCTTCAGTTTCTGGCTCCTTATTTAACCTTTGTTAGCCTACATTTTAGTTTTATGCACAACAGACAAAGCAACATTTACCTTGTGTGGCCACTGTGAGTATTAAATGAGATAATGGATGCAAATATACTAATATAATGACCAACAGCTATTAGATGGTCACATTCCCTCATCCTCCTACACCACATCCCCTCTCAATTCCTTGTCATACATAGGGAAATTAGCAAAATAATTTTAAAGTTTTTTAAATTCTAAAGTTAAAAAAAAGCTTAATGTTTTCTTATTGAAAACTGATACTAAGTCTATGACAAGAATACAGTAGCTTCCCGTATATTGGTGCCTATGGGGAAAAGCCAGATAGTGTTCTAAAAACTTTATATATATATTATGATTTTAATTCTTACCTTAAGAAGTATTCTATCTGGTAGACATTTTTACAAGCATTTTGCAGATTCTTATTGTAAAAGTCATGAAAAAAGTGCCAACTTTTTAATATTTTCTTTATAACAAGAATGCAAACTCCTCAAAAATAAAACATGCCTTTTTCTCCTAGTATTTAACAGTACTTTATTTTGTACTAATTAATAGTCAAGAAACTGTAGATAATTTTTTTTCTTGAGACTTTCATTGATAAACCTTGAAAGATAATGACATTCTAGAGACTCTCTGCTTTTTTGATCCAAGTGCTAACCAAGAAGCTAGGTAGTAAAGATCTATCTAGATAATAAATGAAGAAACGAGGGTTTGGCTTTGTAATTTGTGAGTAACCTTGATAAATTTGCTTCTGTGAATTGGTTTTTTCATTTGTTTAAAAATGTGGTGGGTTGAGGAGATGGAAGGAGAGAGAGAGAGAGAAAGAGACGGAGGAAGGGAGATACACTTCTCTGTTTCAGGCACAGGTACAGGAAACTACTAATGAATTATCCTTGAAGAGATCAGGTTGCATTTTAACAGTTTGCACTGAAAAAGGCATATTAACAAAAAAAATTATTATAGCCTTACCAGCCTGAGGCCCTTACTTATTGGAATGTGTTAACTAGCATTACAAGTAAATGGACACTCCATTACAATGAACTTAGACTACCGAAGAAAGTAGTGTCAGGTTACTACATCTGGATTATTTTCAGGGGTGGAAAATAAAATAATAAGGATGCCAAGTGGGCCACCCACTGCAAAATGTGGGTGACCAAATGCGCCAACAGAACCTCTAATGAGTATTTACTGCAAAGGACTCTGCATGTAAACTACTTCCAGACTGATGTGGTGCCAAGCTTAGAGGATTAAGTCTTTCAATGGCTTTTGTTGATCAGCAGCCAAGGCATCTAGGAACAAAGGCGGGGTCTTCTTATTAAACATATCAAGAATATTACTTTCAGACAAGAAGAATGAAAAGAATGGATCAAAGAAAACTGTAAAATAGATGGAAGACAGTAGAAATAAGTAATAACAGCATCATTCATATTCTGGATGTAGGGTGATACTGTTTAATTAAGGCATTATTTTTCAGAAGACTTTAAAGCATCATTTAGCATTTATGTGGTCTGGCCTACATTATAGGTAGCTGTATACATCTTTAGTTTTGATGGTCTTGGTTCTGTGCTCTGTCCCATCACTGTGCCATTAATCTTACAGTCTTTTCTTCCTCCAGCACTAAGCAGAGAATAGACATAAGCTGTTTAATAATTAGTTTTAAAATACATTAAATTGAATTATGTGGCTCCTGTTGCATTTATAATGTAGAAAGTATGAGGAGGAACATAACATGGTTTTCCTTTAGGAGAGATAAATCCATAATAGAAAGAAATTGCGTGTCTAGAGGGAATAGATCAGTGTCACTTAGAAAGTTTGTATCCGGGTTTACCCTGACCCATAGATTCTGCATATCTAAAACTAATCAAATTCCCAAAGTAATGCAAAAATTTAGTACATATGGAAAATCACATTCCCTATATGTTTACCCAGAGAGAACACAAAGCAAAAAAAAACATTGGCACACTGGGACAAGTCAGTGCTAGAATAGATTCTAAAATGGCCACCCAAACAAATGTTTACTTCAGTAAAGCAAGCAAAGCAAAACAAAACAAAACTTAATTTGGTATTTTAGAAGTTTAAAACATAACAGCAGTTATTTGATTCCTTTTTTCTGTTTCCAAATAGTTGTGTTGTCGTTTTGGAAACTTCTCTCTGGTCCTTCTCAAAGAGGGGGTTGATTGCATTTTATAGCAAGATTTCTTTAGAAACACTGTCAAATGTGAATTGTGGCTGCCATTTTCCCTTTCTTTAGGTTCAAGATAACCTTATTTAGGTGTTGACTTGCACAGTCTGGATTAGAAATTTTCCAGTGATCAGCAGTGCCAGTTTTTGCCACAGTCCTAACATTCTATGGGATCAATATACCCTACGCAGCTATAACGGTTCACAAACTAGACTACAGCAGTAGCAATAAGATTGAATTTTGACCAAAAGCAGTGAGCACCTGTTGGGCTAATCATTTGAGAGATTCTGTAACAGCAACAGAGACTGCCAATCAAGAGACCTTGATGGGTGTGCCATGGGAAGAGGAGGAGAACATGCAATCATAATAATATCGGTAATGGTAAAACTATCATTATCTACTGTTTAGTACCTGCTCTATGCCAAGTAATTTGCTAAGAATTTCACATACATCATCGCATCGAATCTTTAGAATGATAATGGCAAAAATAGATAACCATTACTCTCTTCTAGATGGACTACCATTGCACACTTGTAGTTATAGATGTATGTAGTGCCAGAAAATGTTCTCAGTTTTTTATATTAACTAATTCATTCAGTCTTTACAATAGTCTTGTGAAGTAGACAGCAATGTTGTCTATTTTATTAATGTGAAAACTGGAATTAAATAAATTGTCAAAGTTCATGCATCTTATAAGTGGGTAGAATGGGGATTCAATTTCAGGCAACCTGGATTGAGTGCACTGAAGTTTGACCCAAGCTCAGCATACATGTTCTGATGAAAATAATGACAATGGTTGAATTTCATAAAGCTTTATCCAACTTATCCCTAAAACTGTATATTAACAGTCTCCCCCATTTACTCCCCATCCAGCTCTGTAGTTCTTCAGGTCTTATACCCCTGGGGTAGGGGGTGCCACAGATTTGAGCTGAGAGGAAGGCTGGAATTATCAGGATGTGGGGGATTTCTGACCAATTTAAACTCTTAGGAATATTTCTGTGCTCTTTAGGGCTCCACATATTCCTTTTGTCAGCTCCTTTGCTGCCACCAGTCAATTCCAAATTGTTTTTACCCCTGTTCTCTTTAGTTTAGAAAGCAGTAAAATATTTCTCACGCCCGAAGCAATCACTTAAAATAAATGTCAAATGCTGTCATAGATTATATGGCCAGGGATCAAAAAGAGAGAGGGGTGAAAGTATATCAGACATGAAAATATATCTCTCCTTTTTTATTATTAACACTATTCTTCTTCCCTCTTACATTTAAATACTACATTTGGTGCAAATCATTTATTGATTTTCAGAGTAAAACATTTTTGTGTAATTCTGGAGTCAGCATGGGGTTTCTGGGGGATAGGGGGTGGGGCTGGGAAAGAAGGGAATTGATAGATCAAGAAAAAGAAGTGTTAGCACTGCTGAGAAAGTTGATCTTGAGAGTAGGGAAGCCCAGGAAAATAGTCATGGATAAGAAGAGGTGGGAAGGGCCAGCCCGTGGCTCACTTGGGAGAGTGTGGTACTGATAACACCAAGGCCACGGGGTTCGGATCCCTATATAGGGATGGCTGGTTCGCTCACTTGGGAGAGCGTGGTGCTGACAACACCAAGTCAAGGGTTAAGATCCCCTTACCAGTCATCTTTAAAAAAACGAAAAAGAAAAAGATGTGGGAATACCTGGGAAGAACCCAGACTTATGTGAGATGAGAGAGGGGAGAGAGGTCCCAGACTGGAGCCTGGAAGTTTGAGCAAAAGCAGAGTGAGGGAAATCCAACTTCACTTGTGAGCAAAGATAATGAAACTGCTTCTTTGATGTAATTGGCTCCTAAATTTAAAAAAAAAAAGAAAGAAAGAAAGAAAGAAAAGAAAAAGAAAAAGAAAAAAAGAAAACAACACAAATCAATCAGCCTCGTCCCTCAGGAACTTAGCACTGAACTTAATTTCAGATAGGACCTGGTATTTATTTTAAGTCAAATGTTAAAATTTCTTCTTGAATACTTTTGTTTTACTCTGATAATGCCTCTAAGTTGACAAGTTACACTTCTGTGAAACCCAAATTAGCAACGGGGGAAAGAGGGGAACAATATGACTGTATATCTTGAGGGACTGTCTTTTTGTCTTCGTTCGAGTGGGAGAATCAATAATATAATTGTTTTCCTCTTAACCTGGAGGAACTACAACCAGAGCCAGCTTTTCAATTTTCTGTAAGCCCCATGTGTGACAATAACTCAGGAATCTTGCCTATACGTTCAAAGCCAAGCTGCTCAGAAAGCCATATGGAAAATGAAGAATCAACTACTTAATTATGCAGTCAGTTTTATGCATAAATAAAATCTGTACTATCTTTTGGGCACATTGTCTCACTGCAACTTTAATTAAGAATAAATGTAATATTTGAAATAATTTTAAGAATATACAAAGCATGGTTCCATTATTTTGACTCTTTTTTGTTGTTGTTGTCTCGTTTTGTGACCGGCCGCACCGCGCTCAGCCAGTGAGCGCACAGGCCATCCCTATATAGGATCCGAACCCTCGGCGGGAGCGCTGCTGTGCTCCCAACGCCACACTCTCCCAAGTGCGCCACGGGGTCTGGGTCGGCCCCATTATTTTGACTCTTTGAATCTTAACCACAATCAAGACCTTCCTGGGAGGAAGAGAGAGGGAGAGAAACATATACATATATATATATATATGATATGTGTGTGCGTTATGAGCACACATATGCTGATAAGCCAGAGAAAAGGCTGATGTGAGAACTGGTTGTATCATCTCATGCAAGCTGCTTAATTATCATGGATTTATTATCCCCATCCATAGAAATGGCAATAACAACCAAAATGAGATTACCTGGAAAGCTCTGGAAAAAGTTTGAGGAGCCACGGCAGTAGATCGGGGCTTTATCTGACTTAGACATCTCCAAATCTTGTATCTCTAGTTGGTCTCACTCTCTCAGATTTCCTTCCTTCTCCCCTCCCTCACTCCTTTTTCCTCCTTCCTTCTTTCTTTCTTTTAAAAATATTTATCAATTCTGTTAAGTGTTAGGCACTGTGAACTGGGTACCAGGTTTAATGAAACCCCAGCAGGCAAGACAGAGACAGATCTGTGGCCTAGGATCATGCCACCCCCTCCCTTTTTCTCCCAGAATAAAGACTGGTGTCTGGCCTGTGGCTGAGCAAGCCTCATCTCACACGATCCGCACCTTGCTCTCTTCCCTGTGGCACTTTGCCTTCTACACCATGCTGTCTCCAGCCAGAGGGAATCTACACAAGCAATATCCACTTTTTGGCACTTTTCCTCAGCTTGGCTCTGTCTTCAGCTAGTTAACTCCTAGGCATCCTTCAGATCTCAGCTCAAATATCAACTCTTCGGAAAAACTTTCTCTGACCCTTAATCTATATCAGGTTCTTCTACAGCACTGCGCCACATCTACTCAGAGTACTTCTCTAGGCTTGTCATATTTATTTTATTAATTGCTATCTACTGCACCACAAGGTAAGCTCTGTAAGAGCGAACGTCATGCTGTCCTCTCCCACTATTACGTAGCCGGTGACTGACACAACGCTTGACCTATGATAAGTGCTCAGTATTTATTAGTTGAATACCCAAATGAATAACCAAATGAATGAATGAATATAGCAAGGAATTTCATTGTCATCAATTCTTTTCCTCTTAGTAATTGTGAAGCTTTAAATAAAACAGTTCCTCCTTTAAAATAAATAAATAAATAAATAATTGTGTGCTTCTGTAATACACAAAGGGACTGTAATAATGAAGATAATTCTTTGAAGAGAGTTCCTCATTGTGAGCTTTCTTCTACTTGTACTCTTTTCTTAACCAGAAACCTATGGCTGAAAGCCTTGTAGTACTGAAGGAGCCTCCAGAGAATTATGACTTCCAGGCTCTTCATTAAGATGCGTATTGTTTAAAGAAAGAAAGAACCCAAAGGCTTACAGCTCTTTCAGACATTACTATTGCGGAACAATGGTCAAGACATTTAGTTTACTTCCTAACCAATGAGATTTAAATAAAAAACACAAGTACCTTCTTGTAAAAATCAGAATGGTTGAAAATTTAGAAGGGATGGAGCATTGGCTACTAATGAGAAAACCTTCAGGAAGTATGTTGGTATTCAGTTGCAGCTTTTGTGACTGGAGTTTAGAGTATATGCTACATAAATTGTGGCCTATAATGCATATTCATTCTCTCACACATACCTGTGTGAAAGGTATATGAAAGGGTCAATGAATTGCATGCTTTTCTTTAAATTCCAAAGTGAGAAACATTTGTTATTATTCTTCAGTGAGGGAATATTACATCACAAAGGCCAACTTTTTACTAGAGTCAGTATATTAGCTACTGGTTGACAAATTATTGTGTTAAATTACTAGTTGGTCATTATCTAATAATTTCAGTCACCTTATCAGTATAAATTAATTATCCATGACTTATTACAATCATTCAAACCTAAGTTCATTTGAAACCACATGATTAAAATCTTTTACATTTTCCCAAATTATTTTTAAATCTTAAATTACTATATTTACCAATAGATTTTAACTGGACTTCAAATACAACCAAGCACTTTTTCTCAGAGGAATTAATATTCTTTGGAAGAAAATTCAAAGAATTCTATAAAAGATTAAAAACAAATGAAATAGTTTACATGTATTAAATCTTATTTTTGATGGGATGCTCTAGTTTTTATTGTTTTTTAATTAGGGAGACCTGTATAACTCTTAGCTTTGACATTCTTGGGAAACCTATTCCTACCAAACTTTCACAAATAACTCATTAGGCTCACAAAAGGTTATGTTACCATAATTTAAACACAATTGCTGCTATTAGCTATACCAATAAATATGAAATATTAATTTTATGGCTATTAACAAAATAAGGCAAAAGCATATTTCTATGTTATGTCTTCAAAACTACAATTTTAGGAGGTACTTAACTATCAAGAAACAAAACTTATAAGACATAAAGTAAGAAGAATGTAAAAATACAAAAAAAGGGGGAAGAAGAAAATAAATACATTTCCTTTTTTTAACCTTTATTCTATATTAAATTAAGTAGCTTGAGTGTGAATGAGCACTGTTATTAGTCAGGGTTTCTAGAGAAACAACAAAATCAATTGGATGGGTGTGTGTGTGTGTGTGTGTGTGTGTGTGTTTATGTGTGTGTACAAGTACAAAATTCATAGGCTGGAAACTGAGAAAGAGCTGGTGTTTCAGTCTTGGGGCAGATTTTCTTCTACTCTGGGAAGCCTCATTTTTTTTAATCCTTAAGGCCTTTCAGCTAATTGGATGAGACCCAGCCACATGATGCAGGGTAATCTCCTTCACTTAAAGTCTACTGATTACAGATTTTCACTACATGTAAAATATACCTTCACAGCAACACGTAGATTAGTGTTTGATTAAATAACTGGATACTATAGCCTCCCAAAGTTGACACATAAAACAAAATTACAAACACCATGTTGCTCATTGGTCTCTAATTTTCTTAATCATCTCCACTTATTGGCAATCCAATTCATATTTTTAATTTAAAGTTCAAAATATAGCAGTTTAGAAAATCTGAGACTTAAGATAATTGTATCTTTTCTTCATTTAATTGGTCACTCTTTAGTAATTTTGTCATATGTTGGTACATTTATCAGAGAGCAAAAAAGAGAGTGCATAAAGTCCATCTGCACCCATCTGTGTACTTGATCGGAAAGTCAAGTATACAAGACCCCTGTGACAGTCTGGTGAAGCTTAGGAACCCCCCTCTCATAATAATGTTTAAATGACATAATAGAACTTAAAGGAAAACATTAATATTGAAATATGATTAACTGAATTTGTGATATAGCAAATATGTGTTTCTTTGCATATTAAATAACAGATCTAGCTGTAGGTTTAATAACTACCATAATTTTAAAGTGGTAATGAGTGCAAACAACATTTTGAGATCCAGAAATAACTGTAGAATGCTACGGACATATCTGTGATGTCAATTATGACAATGCGATAGACAATGCTAATACCACTGTTATCTTGCATGTAAAAATACAAGAAAAATATGAGAAGAAGTTTGTGGGGAAAGTTTGTAGAAAAGTAGAATTGAAAGACAGTAATAATCTCTCCATGAACTTTTTGAAGTACTCTCATGCTTTCGCAATTGAAGGACATGCTGTTAGATGTTAATAAAAATAAAGATATCATGTTTTCCCAGTCAAGTTCAGAAATCTTTGTTTAAGAACCAGACCTATGTTTGATGAGAAAAAAATGATGGTTTGACAAGCTAAGACTTAGAGATTATCTATGGCTTTACTTTCTTAAATTTTGCCCTGATGATGACAAGCATGATAATAGCAGTAGCTAACACTTACAGCACTTATTAAGTGCCAGACATTGTTCTAAGTGCTTTACGTATTTAAAAACTGGTAAGATTTTACAGATGCACAGAGAAGTAAAGTAAATTGCCCAAAGTCACTCAGTTTTGTAAATAGTGGAGCCAAGAATCAAATAGTACATGATTTTTTAACTATGTAATTGATTCTTGGTTTCTTTGTATTACTTGAGTTGTGCAGAAAATGATAGAAGGACAGGATTACGTGAGAATTTTTTTTTTAGTAGACAAAGTTATAAAGGATATTGTGAATATCTATAAATTTGCATAAGATGTTTATTGTCTATCTAACTTACAAATGATTGTAATTAAATTGTTAGTGTCAGAAGCACAAGAAAGAGGAAGCACAAGAAAGAGAAAGCCCATAAACCCATGCTTACAAAGACAGTTTGTGACTCTTAACTGTTACCAGACTTCCTTTTTTCTTTATTTTTGTACAGGCTGTTGGTGGCTGCAAACTGAAGAGTTTGAAATTCTTTATAAGGTTAAAACATTTTAAGATTCATTGCTATGTAGTTGTTTGATAAAATTCTAGAACCAGTTTGTTGTTAAAGTGTCAAGGTTTTAAATTTTAATAAGATTAAAATTTAGGAAAATTAACATGGTGTTAATACATGGCTATTATAATTAAATATTAAGTATTTTCCAACTCTCAAAAATTTCTGTAAAAGAGACAACCCACAACATGTACAAACTTTTCAACAGGGTCAAAACACATTTTTTTCCTGAAAGATTTAGTGAGTTTAGGATTACTATCTTAAAACACACAGAACTCTAACCAACTCTTGATTTTCCAGAAGATGGTGAGGTGAGATGGCAAGTGTGTTCATGTATAATGTGAATCAAAATTGGTATTTAATATTAATATAAACATTCTCTTTTATCAAAGTATTAGTTAAGCTTCTAACAAATAGATTATTTAAAGTAAATTAACTTCTTTATGTACTAACTTATAAAAAGAGAAAAAAAATCAGAGAAAAAGAGAGAAAAAAATCAAATGTTTTTAATAAATAGACTATATCATTAAACTATTTTCTCAAGTAGAGTAGGCCTATACAATATAGAATGAACAAACCAGTGGGAAAGAAGAAAATAGAAAAAAATACAAACCAGCCCACTTCATTGTTCTTTTATAGTTTAATTATCACTATTAAGACTGACTTAGTAAAGAAAGAGAATTTAGTTAATCATAGGCATTTCTTATAATTATAAATTATAGCTAATGCAAGGGAAAGTTTACACATTTTATAACAATATGAATATAAGTTGTAACATCCTGAAATTTTAGGCAGTGTGTCTTAGAGCTAGTTGACCATTTATTTGATGAGACATAAATCATTGTTTATAAATAAATTTATAATGGATATCTATAAATCAAAGTTTTTCTTTCTTTGTCTAAGTATGCATGCCACTGAGAGAATTATTTCATAAATTGATGACATGTTGAGAAAACTCAGAAATCACGTTTAAAAAATTACTTGAGCTTCACTGTATATAATTTTGAGTATATACAGACTCTGTGGGGGAAAGGCAAATAGGTTTCATAAAGGGTAAACATATTTGACAAATGAATGTGTGAATGAATGAGTGAGTAAGGAAAAGAGGAGTGAACTTTTGCCAACTGTAACTTTTTTCAATATCCTTCACTTTTGCAAACTTCTATTATTATAGGTTTGCTCAGATTTTGGATTACTACTTTATTCCTTATTAAGCGTATTCCATATTAAAAAAAATTTTTTTGAAATTCCCATCATAATCTAACCATTCTGTTTCAGAATGAAATTACTTATGGGAATTTTACAAATTGTGAGTCTAGGTCTCACTTAATCTCTATGTTCTCCTAGGAAACATTTGGAAAAATAGGCATAAAGAATCAAGTGGACTTCCCATATGAACAAAAAAATTTTCATGAACGGGAAAAGGTTAATTTCTTTGCATTGAGTACAGCCAGCTATTTCTTAATGACATGGAAGACCAATTTTCTAAGAACGAAATCAATCAAGAACATAAATTTATGTGAAACAATAGACACTCATAAAAACGACTTAATAAAATGAATTTTTGTGATGTGGAGACTTAGGACATTTCATTCCTAATCTACCACGAAAGTCTTTTATGTGTTTGGAATATTTTCCCATATAGGCAAATAAAATCTTTTTTTAGACATCTTGTAATTTCAGCAAGTCAAATATAGTAATCGAGCATACATTTTTGGTTTTCCAAAATATTGTGTACTTGATATGATCGACTACTAAGAAATTAAATTTAAACATACACCTGTAGTGTCTTTTTATCTCTTAAATTCTTAATAAGAATCTTTCTTATTATTTTGTTTTATTTAACAAATAGAGAGGATTTTAGGAAAACTGAATCTACTAGGAATGAGGACAATTAGTTGAACTGGATACCAAAAATTAGAAGCAGCTGCGCTCAAGAGCATAATTTTTGCCCTCCTTGGTTAATTAAGATTTTATTGACTATATCCTTTGAAAACATTGGTAGGCATGCATCCACGAATTTAGACTTACTTC
Source organism: Cynocephalus volans (assembly GCF_027409185.1). Classification (NCBI taxonomy): domain Eukaryota; kingdom Metazoa; phylum Chordata; class Mammalia; order Dermoptera; family Cynocephalidae; genus Cynocephalus; species Cynocephalus volans. The sequence goes on along the minus strand of NC_084468.1, from coordinate 93,291,831 downwards.
GCTTTGTCTACCATATATTCAACACAGTAGGATTATTATTTATTATTTAGTTTATTGGTTAGAGTGCAGGAGATTTAACATGAATGGAGACCAATCATGACAATACCACACTTATTCCTTGAATACAGGGGCAAATCTTATAAATTATAGGTAATGTGTCATCCAGGCATATTCTAATAGATCTCAGGTTTGCATCTATTTTTGATTGATCTTTTTAGAAAACATGTGACTAGTATTTATACTTGAGCTTGCGATAGTTAGTATTTTGTTGATAAAGTTCTCAACGAAGATAAAGGTGGTAAAACAGTTCATTCCAAGACCCTGTAATATAATACATAGATTCTATTATATTATATATTAATATAGATTATTATATATTATTATTAAATACTAACTATTCCAAGCTATTAGAGATATATATAATTTTTATATGTAATATACTTTTTAATATATATACATATATATGTATACACACACACACGCACACACACACACATTGCCATGCCATCAATCACATAGGAATAGAGGAATAGGAATAGAGGTCATAGGAATAGAGGAAGAAAAAGTTTTGCAATGCAGACAATTCTGAATAATTCTCAATTCTTTGATCTCAATAGACATGGTTAACTAAATTTTCTGAAGAACTCTTGCTCTTTCTAAAATGCTAATAGATTTAATAAACGTTAACTATATATTCTTAATCCTTGGATTATCTTTAAAGTTCAGAGTTCCTACATTTATTCAAGAATTATTCACTAATCCTTTCCTGTGCTCCAGAAACTGTATCATGCACTTATACACAGAGATGAGCTGAATACCTTAGTTGCCCTTAGGGAAATTCTAAACAACTATAGCAGAATGTGATAAATGCTCCAATAAAGGTGAAGGGAGTCAATGAGGTCGGGGGGGGGCGGGGAATTTCTATTTCTGGGGCTGGGATGCAGGAGGAGGGCAGGAAAGAGAGGACTCCACAGAAGGGTTATACAAGTATTTACTTAAATCTTTACTGGGGTATGTTGTAACTTAAATATAGGATTCTTCTTTTTATCAGTATTCTGGTAAAATATCTCACTGCCTAGAAATGTTTTTCATTTAACTCTATATTTCTGATTACGGTGAATAAAGCCATTTGGTTTATCTAGATTTAGCTGTAATTTTGGCAGAGGTTTCCATGGCATATCACATATTTGTTGGCCCTTGTTGGAGAACAGTGATAATTTGATTGTCCCTTTGCATTGTTAGGTGCGAAAGATGAGTTGCAGTGAATTCATGGGTGATGCAGTGACGTGCTGGGTGTGATTCCATAGGAGGGAAAACAATTATCCAATAGACATACTATGGTATGGTGCTTCCTTTGTCAGTCGTACAACTCCCCACCGCATGTTATGCTTTAGTCTTGTAAATGGAGCCAGCAAATGAGTTCATTTAAAAAAATACGTTCACCTTATGCTACTTTCACATGGTTTTAGCTATAGAAATACTTTTTCTAACCTCAGAAGAACAGGAAGGAAAATATGGGTAAGGAAGAGGGGCAAAAAAATCCACTGAGACTTCAGCTTTTGGGAAGGTATAACATTAAAAGAGAAAATAAAAGTCCATTACATTTCCAGTAAGTTGTTATTTTTAAGAAAATTAACATTAAAACCTAGTACACTATGTCTTATTCATTACTTGATTTATGAATAGAACAAATTTCCATTGAGAAGCTGTGGGAAGTTGCTTCACTGCACAATTTCCCCAGGCTTTCCAATTAAAGCAAAGTGATGTTATTAATTATGACCTTGTGAGGTCATAGTCCACAATAAGGAAATCCCTCCACATTGTCCAGAAATGTTTCCATTGCAGTCCCTACAGACATGGCCTTCTGTTTAACATTGATGATGGTTTCTGTACAAACTGCCAAAGACCTACTTTTCTCTGTCGTATAAAAATGGACATTTTTCAAATCTGATTTAGGCCGTCATTTGAAATAATGGAGTTATAAATTAAAGAATGCGTTGAGTCTTGATTAAAATGCAATTACAACAGTCATCTTTTTACCCCTCTTATTTTCCTATGATTAAATAAACTCAAGTCATCTAAATGGAAAATATAAGTAATGATAATATTATATCAGGCAAAATGAATCAACAAACAATTCAAAATTTTGAAATTAATATGCACAGTCCTTGGACTTTCAGATAATATCTTGCCTTTTAAGTCTTTTGTCTGTGAAATTTTAGCTGGCACAGTGGTGACATTCCTACAGCTTTCCATCATGCACATTTTCTATTGTAGGGCTTATATTTAAAGCAATGAGAATAATAACACCTTTGCGCCATTTTACAAAGTACTTTAAATGACTTATTATCTCATTTGACCACTAAATGGCATAGTAAATAGAAGAGTGGTTATTGGTGTAGTCATTGCGTATTTGTGGAAAACAAGGCTCGGCTGGCTATTTGCAAAAGATCGTACTCATAATCTATCCAAGACCTCGATTTTTCTCACCATAGTGAGCAGCAGGACTTCCACACCGTGAGAAAACTAGATGTCAATACTTTAAGACAAATTGATTAGAATCATAAAGTCAATGGGTAGAGATTTGAAGGCTGAAATACTTGATTTTGTTACCTGAAAGTGATAGAATTGTGCTGCATTACCGTAAGCTCTATGTCCTATGTTTCAGTGATTCTGAAATATCAGAAGGAGGCTGAAATATTCCTTTTCTGTGAGGAAGACCCCGAATCTCATAGACTGCCTCGTATGGACACAGAAAAACACACACAAAAACAACAACAATAAAACAACGTCTCAGTAGCCTCTGAGCTTCTGATGGAAGGGTGGGGTGGATAGGAAGTCCCAAAGCTATCCCTTTCTAAGTACAGAGTGAGGCAACTCATCTATTACTTTGAAAATCGTCAAAATGTAATTGACCCTTTAAGTGGTAATGGTTAAAGCCTTCTCTGCCTGCCCCCTCCCTTTTTATTAAACACTTGTTACTTTGTTCTTTTTATGTAGAGCAGAACCACTGGGAAGGTATGAACAGACTTTATACTAAAAGGATGTTCTAGCCACCTCTTCAAGTTTGTGCTATAAATGTGTTTTGTCTGTTTTATTTCTACAGAGAGAGGTGAAGTCCATCTCTCCTTTAGAGTAGTGAGCATAGTGGTGGGGAGGGCCGGCACTCAGTGCCGGTTGCCCTGGCAACAGCAGTTCAAATCGTACACTAACATCTGGTGTTCTTAAGCTTAACAGCTGGTTGTCGACAGAAAAATTTGAACAAGGAGTTGAAACACAAATGGGAATACCACAAAATAAAAGTGGTTACCTAGGAGGAATACCAAGAAATAACTAAGCTAAAGCAGGAAATTAGAAGCAACTTGCAAATGACAGAGGAAATATATCAGGGGTTTAACAAAATAGATAAAAGAGAATGTTATTCCTAAAAAATAAAATGGAAATTCTATATTTGAGTTTTGCATTATTTTTTATAGGCAAATTGACCAACACATGCTGGGAAGATGAAAGATTTAATTTTAGAGACTTCAGACTAACAAAAACAGAGTGTTTTTTGGAATCTCTTCAAATCCTAACCAAAGTGGCAACCATGATTACCAGTTTATTTAGAACTCTTGACCATTTATGGTAAGGTGTTTGAAGATTAGAAAATGCCTTTTCCTAGAAGTGTTTGACCAATAACTTTTAATTTCTTAATTTATTCATGAAATTAAACATATTGTCATTATAATTTAAGGATTTGAGGCTATTTTATTTTTGAGAAGATTGTTTTTACTTTATGGATTCACCAAATACATGTTGACATTAGAGTAGCATTCAATTTAAATGATAATCTTAATACAAATAAAGAATTTTGACATTAATATTACTTATCATTTTGGAGAAGACTAGATCAGATTACTTACATACAGAGTTGTAAATAGAAAGGTATAGTGAAGGTTCTTAACCTTCAACTCTTTAAAGTTGCAAAGTTCATTAAGCTGCTAATTACTATGGTTAAAAAAAAGTTCTGCTATACCTACTATTTTACTAGGTGATATCAGAATAGCTGAAACAAAAATAGGTCATTGAAATGGAATTAGAATTTTACTTTATATAGGAAAAAATAGTTTAGCAATTCATTTTCAAAATGGAATGGACATCCCCTCGAGGACATAATTTCCTCACTGGAGCTGGATTCAAGGCTGGATGGCCACATGTCAAAGATGCTGAGTAAAAGATTCACACTGACTTCTATAACAGCTAAGCTCACATCCTAATCTAAGATTCTTTTGTTTTGTTGTTGTTTATTCAAACCACACCAAACATGCAGTTGTTTCCCAATATGTGTTTGTGTTTAATGGCATTTAGGATAAAATAAGTAAATTGATTGCATTATTGTCCACATAATGCAAATGTTCTTCCAAATGCTACACATGTCAATCATTTTCCTTAAGAACCATATTTTTGAGAAAATTTTAAAATGCTAAAAATTTAAAAGAAAAATTAAGTCCCTGATTCCTATCACCTGGAACTAAAAGCTTTTAATATTTTTTCATATTTGCTTAAAAAAATGAAGTGTTGGAGTTGAACATGGCTAACTCCATCATTAGGAATGCTCTGCACACTGCTTCCTCTTCCTTCCTCCACTATCTCATCCCCCACTTCCATAGCCACAAGGTTTTTGGGTCTCCTCTTAAACCTTCCAAACTCTTCCAAATGTTCACCTTTTTGGATGATGTTTAAAGAGAAACAGGAACGTCACAAGGAAGAGATGATTTTGACCAAATCTTAATGAATGCAAATGTGAACATGTGGCATATAGAATGCCAGAGAGATCCAGAAGGAGATGTTAGGCAGTGAGTGGCAAATGTCTGAAGTCCCTAGGGACAAGTTTTAGTCATTATTGTTTAGAATGCCACCTGCACAAGATATTCAAAGCCATAGAAGTGTATAAAATTCTGGAGTGAAAGATTCTATAGAAAAATAAGAAATCTGAGGCCAGAGTTGTTGAGAATTACTATATTAGAAAGGCAATAGAATGATGAGGGCTCATTAAGACAAGGGTAAAAATCAGGATGATGTGTGCCAGAAGCTGAGGGGAAGTAATTGTTCATACAGGTAATTCCTGTAAAAAGAGTAGAGAATGATACAGTCAAGGATAACCCTTTAAATTTAGCTCTGTAGAAATGAGTGATGAGTTTCCTGGGCACGTTGGTAACATCATATTTCAGGTTGAATGTTAAATTAAGGAATAGATTAGTGGCCAGAAAACAGAAGCTACATGTGTAAACTACTCTTTCAAGAAATTTACCAGTGACATAGAGACTAAGCATAGTTAGGGACTATTTTTAAATAAGGAATTTTTTCAAGGAGAGTTGCTAGTAGATGGGATAAACAAAAAATACACTATCTCTTTCTAAACTAAACTCTCACTAGCCAAACTCAGGAAAACAATTAATTTGGGTAGTGAGGCAAACTTTTACAAGAGAAAAAAAAATAATTGGAGCAAATATCTATAGAGCCTAAATGAGAGAAAGAGTAGTGGAGAGGAAAAAGAACTTTTTAAATGCTGAATGTGCAAAGCTAGTTTATAAAGTATATCTGTTTATCATTCACTTATTAAGCATCTACAAGAGTATTTAGAAAACTTCATGGAAATATTCATATTGTCTTTCGATTCTATTTTTCCATGAACTTTTTGAAGTACCCTCATATTATATGCCAGACAGTTGTAGATGTTGGAGATACAGTTATTGACAAAGAATAAAAATAAAAAATCCTTACCTAAATGGTACTTATATTTCAGTGAGGAGAGTTAGACAGTAAACAAATAGTCAGATGGTGAGAAAAATAAAATGGGAAGGATGCCAGGGAGTGGTAGAGTGACATGTCAGGGAGGCCTCAATCATAATGCCACTTTTGAGCAAAGACTGGTGACTCTCTGGGGAAGAAGCCTTCCAGGTAAGAGAACTGCTAGTGCTGAACACTCAGTCCCAGGATGCCTGGTATGCAGTGGTAATAACAAGGAGACCTGTGTAGCTGGAGCAGGATGAGCCAATGGGCCAAGTGATAAGAAACATGCAAGGGGTCAGCTCATATCAAACAGAAGGGACTCAAGTGTGCTTGCTGAGTGAGATGTAAAGCCTGTGCAAGGTTTTGAGCAAGTGAACTGACACCACGGGTCTTCCATTTCAGCAGGCCCACTCAGACTGCTGTGTTGAGAATAAAACGGCAACAGAATGCTGGGTTGGAGGGGAGGAGATGGAAGTCTTGGGGCAGAGTGGGAGCAGTGCACATGGTGAGATTCTGCAAACACTTTGAAGGTAGAGCTGACCGGATTTGTGGTTGGATTTGAAGTTAAGAATGAAAAGAGGGAAATTCAGAATGGCTTCAAGATTTTGGGCCTGAGCAACTGCCACTATAGACTTTCCATTTACAGAGATGTAGAAGAGTACTGTGAAAAAGAAATAGAATAGCATTTACAATATTTTTTACCATCTCCAAAGGATCATCCCTACATATAAAGGTTTTTGCAAAACGTATATATCTCCTGGGGCCTTTTTGACATTTCAATTTGGAATTGAACAGTGAAGGCTGTGCAACACATGGCAGGCATGTTTTATACTATCCAGGAAACTTTACACAGGAGTCCTCGCTTATAAAGCACTTAACACAGTCTGGCACGTAGGAAACAATAAATATTAGCTATTAGAATTTTTGTGATGTTGGAATGGGTTAACAATGTTGATGCTATTTCATATTTATTGAATGTTTTGTCTAGATGTCTAGTTTGTTCTACTAGATAGAAACAAACAATTAAAGGATGTCATGTCATACTATTTCTATAATGCAAAAGAAAAGCAGATTACTGACAAATAGCCCCTAGGAATATGGTATTTCTTTTTTCCATTAATTGCAACAGATAGCTTGTTAAAACAAAAATAAAACTGTTTTTTTTTTTTTTTTTTTTTTTTAGCCGATTTCCTTCATGAGAAACTAGAAGCTTGCAAATGTTAACTGATATGTGCAAAGTCTACATGCTAATTATGGTTGGGTCAGGACTTAAACCCCAGATTCTGTCTCTCTGTCCACAACAACTTTGACCACAAAATGTTCTCTCTCTTCTTCGGATCCAAAAACCACTTGTACAAAGCGTCTATGTGTTTGCAAGCAAGGACTTTTATATACGTAAGAGGGCAGAAAAGAAATAGAAGTCATAGCAGTGTGACCAGAGCTGTCATCTTCTTACCCAAGGTAAAATAAAAAGAGTAAAAATAGCCACCCACCCACAGAGCAGAGATCTAGAAATGTGTGAGTAATTCAGGTCACCTGGTACCATGGACTTTGCAGGTGTTTGTAACACACACCCTTTCCTGGTAAATGGTTTCCTGGTGTTGCATTTAGTCCCAGTGTCACTGCATAAAGAAAGAAGTCTCAGACATCAAAGGAAGAAAGAAGATTAAAGGATCCCAGCACTTTAGAAGCAAGACATTGTCAGCTCTACCATTGACTCTCCTGCAATGCTCCTTCTTATCCAACCTCAAGCTAAGTGACCGAGAGGGTGCACACAGATCTGGTGGGCAGATGTTGGAATATATGTTGGCTGTTTTACAGGTCCTGTAAATACACATGTACACACACAGAGAGGGTGGCAAAGAAAGTGGTTTGGGGTTGATTCTAAAACATTGGCCTCAACTTATGAAGACATCCAAGAGAGGAGGGGATGCCCCAGGCACTGTAATCAGTGCATTAAGAAGACCATTTAGTGCAGTTTGACTAAGACACTGGCATGAAACCAGCAGCTAAGGATTAACCTTAAAAACCTGCCCATAATGTAAATCATATAGGTTCCAAATATTTGGAAGTGCTTCAAATAACATCATTAGCAGCCCTCTTACCTTTGATTGTTAAGTAGACTAATTTATTCAACAAGCAGTTAATGACTACTATATGCCAGGCACTGTGTGTCAGACCCATGATGGGAGATACCTTCAGTTATGCCTACAAACTTACATAGTTTAGCAGTTTCCTCAGATGTGCTGGAAGAGGTAATAAGCTCAGCTAGTTAAGTTAAGAGACTGATCTTCAGCAAGGAACCAGATTCTAAACTACGTGGTAATTTTTAAGCTGATAAAGTATTGTCACCTACATGTTTTCATTTTGATGGTGATTTAGCAAAAAAAAAAAAAAAACCATCTGTGAGGTAAAGAAAGCAAGCATCTCCTATAAGACTAATTTGTTTAAATATACAACCAAATAGCAAAACCTATAACTAGAAAATAGAGAAATGGGCAACTCAGTAGAGCAATCCCCCTTTATCCTCAGTTTTGCTTTCTGTGGTTCAAATTACCCACAGTCATCCATGGTCTGAATATATTAAATAGAAAATTCCAGAAATGAATCATTCATAAGTTTTAAATTGCATGCCATTCTGAGTAGCATGATGAAATCTGGCACCGTCCCACTCTGCCCCACCTGGGACATGAATCATCCCTTTGTCCAGCACGCCCATGCTGTAGACTCCTCCAACCCGTTAGTCACTTAGTAGCCATCTCTGTAGTGGGATCACGGTGCTTGTGTTCAAGCCACCCTTATTTTACTTAAGAATGGCCCAAAAGCACAAGAGTAGTGATGCTGGCAATTTGAGTATGCCAAAGGGAAGCTGTAAAGTGATTCCTTTAAGTGAAAAGATGAAAGTTTTTGACTTAATAAGGAAAGAAGAAAAAAATCAAATGGTGAGGTTGCTAAGATCTATGCTAAGAACAAATTTTCTACCTGTGAAATCATGAAGAAGGAAAAAGAATTTGTGCCAGTTTTGCTGTTGCTCCTGATATTACAAAAGTTATGGTCACCGTGTGTGATAAGGGCTTAGTTAATATGGGAAAGTTATTAATTTTGTGGGTGGAAGACATGAACAGAAACGTGTTCTGATTGATGGCGATCAGGTTCATCACTATCTGCGATTTCAGTCATCCACTGGGGTTCTTGGAACGTATCCCAAGTAGATAAAGGGGGACTACTGTATGTCACAATGGCTCTCAAAGTGTGGTCTCTGGATCAGCAGCATCAACATCACTTGGGACTTCATTATAAATGCAGATTCTCAGGCACGGCTACAGATAATGAATCAGAGACTCGGAAGGTAGAAAGCTGTAATCAGTATTTTAACATGTCCTCCAGGTGATTCTAGTGCAAGTGAAAGTTTGAGAACCTCTGGTTTGGTAAAGAATTTAGAGTTTGAAAACCTGGGTTCTGTTTCTAGCTCTAACATGTACTAACTTCATGTTGTGTAACAGTCTCTGAGTAGGTTTTGTCACCTATAAAATTGAAGTTAATTGTGACTACTTAAACTGCTTACTGGGTATGCAGTTTTATTTAGGAACGGTGGAAATGTTTTGGAACTGACTAGAGATTGTGATTGTACCAGCTGTGAATGCACTAAATGCCACTGAACTGTTCACTTTAAAATGGTTAACTTTATGTGATGTAAATTTAACATTAATACATTTTAAGTAATGCTTGCTCAACTAACCTTCCTAATCAGATGAACATGTGTGACAGCTCTTCGCCAACTGAAGAAGGTGCTATACACGTGAGTTTATGGGAAGGCTGTTCTGAGAGTAACTATCCTTAGCTACTTCTATTTTTCCTGGAAAACAAGAGAGATATGCCATTTCCATTAGACAGATATTTAGCAAGTGTTGCCAAACAATGTGGCATTAAAAAAAAAAACAAACCCTTTATCTTTACAGTACCTTTCAAGCAGCTGTCATAGGATGAAGTTGGGGTGGGCTAAGAGAAACATTGGCAGCAGCTGACATGGTTAGTGTTGGTAATGCCCAGCAGTGTAATCCTCCACCACCAGATATACATATAATACACCCTGTTGGGTGAGGGTCATTGTCAGAATCCTGCCAATGTAGCCAACTTATTGCTACAGATAATTCATAACTAAAGCCAAAATGTTTCATTATTTTAGTGACACTAAGTTCTCCATTTGTATTGTCCGGGCTAGGGGTCAGGACCCACAGACCTCTCAAACTTGTTGTACAGACTGGGTCACAGACCCCTCACATGCCAGGCTGGGTCACCAGACCCCTCACACACAGGTCCATGCTAGGTAATTGGGAAAATATCCTGGGAGCCACTGGCAGATGACATGAGCTCAGTCCTCAGCTTCCTCGGCAGTGGCCTCCCCATAGACCCGCCGGGGCATCCCAGGGGCAGGGGGAGTCATGTATCAGAGCCACTTGTCCTTTATACTCAAGTCCATAAACCAGGACACCTGGGTGTCTATGCACATCTACGTCAGACAATAACCAAGGAACACCTGGGCACACGTGTATATTTACATCAAATGCTCAGTAAGATTCCAAACCCCCAAGGGATCCTGACCATTTACTTTTTATTTTCCCTACACAACCAAACAAAAGATTTAAAAAACAAAACAAAACAAAACAAAACAAAACAAAACAAACCTTCACGTAGAGAAAATTTTCATTCAGTCTAATTATATCAATTCTTTTTTTTTTTTTCTTGTTCGCTCATTTGAAGACAATGGAGTTCCCACGTGTCCCCTGAAAATACAGGCTGAGAGTAAGCATTTCATCACCACCTGGGTTATGACTACCCACGAAAGCAATGGCTTGTCTCTGCCCTATATATGTCTATTGGGGGCAGTGACCATGTCTTAAACATCTTTACCTCTGCTAAGATGCCTACGTTGGTAGGCCTTCAGTAAACAGTCAGTGGATCACAATGGCTTGGGACGGGTATATTTTCATGTTGGCTTCTGGGGTAATTCGTGCTTTAGGGATCTGAGGAGTGGAAGCTAGAGCACCAATTTATAAGCCCAGTTAACTCCTGGCTACCTCTGTACGGTGGATTGTGAACAACCTGCTTGTGGAAGCTCAGAAGTTTACTCATACTGTCTGAGGTCTTGCCATCCTGATAGAACCTTATCAGAGGCTCTTTTTAGCCTCTCCAGGGACAGGATGGAATCCACATTGTCAGGGTGCTGTCGGTGCTCTTTGTGTAGAAACCAACTGATCCGAGATTATGTTTGGAATTGGCTGCCCCTTGAAGATTAATTTTGGAGTTTTATGTTGCAGGAATTCATTAGTTTTTTTTTTTAATGAAAATTTTAAACATACTCAAAATAGAGAGGATAGTATAAGTGAATCCTCGTGTGCCCCGTGTGCCCATCTTGCAGCTTCAATTTTTAACTCTTGGCTAATCTTGTTTCATCCATACTCCTGAACTCATCTCTACCTGACATGGAGCATCTTAAAATAAATCCTAGACATCATATTATTTCATCCGTAAATATTTCAGTTGTTTCTGTAAGAGAAAAGAACTTTAAAAAATAGCAGCAATACTATTAACAAAACTAAAAATTAACAATAGTTTCTTAATATCATTAAATATGCAGTAGATGAAATTCTTGAATGTTGACAATTTTGGAAATTACCAAGGACACGTGATTACAATCAAAATTTGTAATTTGTAATAAAGACCAGCACTTGATCTTTATTCATCTGTAAAATGATACATAGGTAAAGGGCCTAGGCAAATTGTGAAATCATTTTGTAACAAGCACATCTGCAAAATATCTGTAGTTTCCAGGAGCCTGTTATTTTCAGGGTCTCATGAAAATATGTGCAGTTTGTAGAGAAGCTCTAGCAACTCTGGCATCTGTTAGCAGGAAGAGTCTTTCTGGCTGTTGCGATGGCAAATTTTAAGGACCCACGGCTGGGCCGAAGTTATGTGTGGAGTTACTGAACTCTAGGGAGAAATGTAAAAAGCTCATCCTTACCACACCCAGGTTATGCACCCAAATTCCCAGACAATTTTTGTATTATTTTCGGCAAAGCTTGACCTCAATGAAAACCATACTGCTCTATCATTCAAAACACATTTTTGCCTTTGATTGGGTATTGGTTGAAGACTCAGCAATGAACCAACCAGACTTTGGGTCATGGGTGTGTATTATTACCCCATCCCTGTACATACAAACATATTTATCTAACCATGGAAGGATCCCACTGCAGACATGAACAGGCTGGAATACATGGATGTTAAGCAAAGTTCTCCCTAGACCTCTTCAAACACATGTTGGCAGTTTGTGACAGAGAGAGTTAATTTGCTAATATTTAAGAAGTTCACTACTTTGAAGACAAAAAGCTCTAAGTACAGTTTCTGTTAAATATTAATATTTATTATTATTATGTAATCAGTAACTGGCTGATTACTCCTCTAACTGATTCATTCTGCAAAACTGTGTTTTGAAGATTTGTGATTTCTTGTTGGAAGGTTTCCCAGAAAGCCGGACTGGATGTTTTAGCAAATTTGCTGATATTTATTAATGTTTCTATGTAAGAAAGGCATTCTAATATTTCTTGGAAGCATCATTTGCAAGTTGTAAACGGTTTTCAATGTGCCATTTGTAAAAGTACAGCTCCAATTCTTGTTACTATGGGATGAGCAATCTTATTTCAAAGGCCCATTCTTGGCTTTTTCAGACCATCCTACTTAAAATCCCAGGCAGAATTTGATCAGCGTGTATTCGACAGTGCCGTGCTCCAAGAAGGAAGATGAAAAACAGCACATGACCAGATCCTTATGCTTTTGATCTGCTCTCAGACAGGAGCCTGGCTAGTGCTGGGTTTTGTAATAAAAATCACTTCATCCAATGTTAATGTGGAAACAACTTGACTTGTTTGTGTGACAAAAGTGCTGGTGATCTCATTTAAACCCAGGAAATGTTATAGTGAGACTGTTATCCACCCTGTCTGATACCTGCTGTGCTCAGGTGTGGCTGTGTCTTTTCTCCTTCCACAGAACAAGGGAATCCAATCGCCCTCTAGACTGTTCAGTGAGACTGCACAGAAATCTTGTAAGGACTTAGCCTTTTCAAGTACACAGTGACATCCCTGCCTGGACGGAAAACATGTAGCAAACATGTAAATTAGGAAATTTAACCTAGAAGATACAGTTCTTATTTCTTTCCTCTGTGCCTGGGTAATAGTTGTATATCATCTTTCTTCAAATTTAAAATGTGAACCCAACTTAAGCTGAAGAAAGTCTTTTTGCAAGTTTTTATGATTTCTTAAACCTGGTAACAAGGCCTGAAAAATGTATGGGTGTTTCTAAAATACCAATAAGTGTGGGCATAATGAGAGAGTTGGATAGGTGTATATGAGAATTGTAGACATTATTTGAAATAAATGTGGTTCAAAACCTAGAAGCACTGTCTACATTTGGTGGAGGAGGGGGGAATTGACATGCCAATGAGATTTAACTAATTTAGCATGATTGGAAAGAATCTTGTTTAACTCAATTTGTTTAGTATCATAAAGTTAGATATCAGATAAATGTTTTAATGGTGGTATTCCATGAGGAAAGCATTTGGAAAATGTATTTTAGTTTTTATGTACTTGTTGCTATATTGCTATGACTAAGGTGTATCAAGAAATAGGATTCCCTTAGTACCACCAGGATGTTTATCTATGTGTAACAAGATGTTTAAAGGAAGCCATCATGAGTTACCTTCTTGCTTCTTTGCAATAACATCTCACACTGGTGAAGGCTAACTGGGAACACTATCTGATATGATGTATGAACAAGAAATATATTTAGAGACAAGGGCAAAGGAAAGTTAGAAAGACCTATTTAGGACAGGAATGTCACCAGATCCATCTGATCCTGAGAAGGACCCATTGCCATAGCTCCTACCTGTCAGTAGGCTCAAACAACTTCCCGAGGACAAATAGGAAAGAAGTCCAAAACAGGGTGTCATTATTGCCATAGCAGAGGTCATCCATCTATACCACTTAGAAATGAAAAAGTCTACTTTTCACTTCAGATAATTTATATATGAGAAATATGATCAGCTATAGGAATGTAATGTAAAGGAACTGATGATAGCGCTTTAAAATGTGAATCCAAAGGCTCAGCATGAAACACTGGCAGGCAAGTTGGCTAGAATATTACTCACCAGCCAATTTCCTTTCTTCTTAAATACATATGATGTCATTCCCTATATAGATATAGGTTATAAATGGCTTATGTAGAACTTAGCTGATTTTTAAAATCAATTAAAAAATATCTACAAAATCTCCTTTTAATTTTCAAGCTTTTTATTTTTACCATTTCCTGATGTGTTCTTATATGAGTATTTTTGTCAATTCAGTGCTACAAATATTCAACCACTGCTGCAATAAGATCTCATTCATTAATTCATTAGTGGACAGATTATGGAATGCTAAATTATTCCAGGCATTATGTGGTCATTGGGTATACAAAGATGAAAGATGATTTCCTTATTGAGAGTATGAAAAGTGCAGATGAAGAACTCAACAGAGCAGGATCTATATCACAGTACAGATAAGCACCAGGAGTCAGGAGGGTGAGGGTCAAATGGGAAATCCAAATGAGCTGGGGTTGGGGAACCAGCCCGATGGTTTCCCAAGTAAAGTTAGTTGATACTATCTCTGAGTGATGTGTTGGAATTATTCTGATGATGAAGTGAATGGAGGAAGGTGTTCTTGACAGAAGGAAAATGCTTGCAAATGTGTAGTTGCATAAAAAAGTGTGGCTGACTAAGGGATGAGCAAGTAGCCCCGAATAGCTGGAGTGTACAATGCAAGAGCTAGAAAAGTCAGTGGGGAACACAGGGACCATATGCCATGCTAAGAACAAAGATGTTTTCTGGTCATCTTATTTGCAATGTACCTTCCTTCTTTGGTTAAAACAAAGAAACAAGCAACAAAACCCAAAACAGATTTCATATGGCATTCCAAACATAGTTCTAGATAACACTTCATTGTTCTAAAAAAAATTTTTTTAAAGTGTAGGATTACAGATTGACCCTAGCAAAGTTGTATAAAAACTACGTTAGTCATTTGGCTAATGAATTTCATTTGCTTTGTTTGCCTAGACTTCCTGATTAACCAAAATAGCACTCATGTTGTGTCGAGGCAGGACGTATCTATTCTAATTCCTGAAGGGGTCTTCACTTTCTTAGCTGCACTCCAATTCTCTTTCCCACTCTCTCTCTCCCATCGCACATTTTAAATCCCCATACTTGCTGCAAAGGCCTTTGGAATGTGAGGCTAGACATGAAGGTGTTAAAAAGAGTCCAATGCCAGTATATCTGGAAATTCTTAGTAATGAATAAGGGAGCAGCAAAAATAGAGGAGCATCCTCTTTGAACGAGCTGGAAGAACAAATGGGGTGGAATGAAACTGACTTAAACCTGGAGACATGCTTTTATATTTTCATCTGGTAACAAATCTTCTGACCTCTCTTGCACTATTGAGAATGTTCTGGTCACCGCACCAAAGCAGCTGTACTGGGATGTGTGTGGTGTGGGGGACCAGCATCTTCAGTATGTTCTCTTTGGGATTACTAACACATTGAGCATGTCATCCCAAGATGTACCACATTTCTGAGGCTGAGATTTGAACACTAGAGTCATATTAACCAAAGCATCTATCATCTTGATCATAATTTCCTCCCTATCCAATCCTCTAGCAAGCATTTAAGTAGAATATTTTGATAAAAATAGATATAAGCCAATGAATGATATCTTCCTCTGTACCATGTCATTCACTAGATATAAAATTTCCTTTGCCCTTATATGCTGACCTTCCCTTCCTTCTTGCACATAATAAGAATTTAAATTAGTTCATAGGGGTGGGAGGCTGAGAAGTAAGTCCATGTGTGTACTGAGATATTGATTATTTTTTGGAAAAATATTTTATTTTAATAAACCACATACAGTCATATTGTTATTATTATCAGAAGC
This sequence comes from Cynocephalus volans, assembly GCF_027409185.1. Lineage (NCBI taxonomy): Eukaryota > Metazoa > Chordata > Mammalia > Dermoptera > Cynocephalidae > Cynocephalus > Cynocephalus volans. The sequence goes on along the minus strand of NC_084468.1, from coordinate 93,276,041 downwards.
TAAAAATAAAAATACTCTCCAAGCTGGGGATTTTCAACTAAATCATAGTGAAAATGTCTGAAATAAATGAGTAGAATGGTAAAATTCTTGGCTATTGTAAAATTTAACTGTCAGGAAGTCAAGCAACTGTTCCACCATGATGCTTTAACCCTATTATTATGTTTAGACTCTGAGACTGGTTCACACTCTCTCAAACATAGTTTGTCCCAATTTTGGGAACCCCAAAAGGATTTGATTGACAAAAGAAGTGTATTTGGGGTGCTCCTTGCATAAACTGCTATGTGAACACTGCCTTACCTACTGAACATTCCAATTAAATGGGAATGAAACACAGGCATGGAGCACAGATCCCTGCCACTTTTACAGGTTTTGTAAGTATAGGCTTTAGATACCTAGAGAAGGAATCAGTCTGGAAAATGGGAAAAAATAAGGATAGTAAAATAATTGATCATACAAGGTAATTTCTATTCCTTTCTCTTTCTAACAGGCAAACTGGCTTGTTCAAAGCTCAGGAGGTAGTCCTATATCCTGTTGCAGATGTAATGTATCTACGTCCTTCCCTACCTCTGATAGAAATAGCTTAACGATTCTGGTCCAAAACTCTTCCCAGATTTCCTGTTGATTTTCTTCCAAATGGCAGAGGCAGAAATAGATGAGTTTCTTAGGTAGAGTTCTGAGTTAAAACTGTGAACCACCTTCTTGTCCCACTTTTTTGATAAAAAGGGCCCTAAGCTCAATCTTTGTGGTGATCACTATGGAGTAAACCTCTTGCTCCAATCCTCTAGCTAATTATTTTGGGTCAGCTTTTTCTCAAGTCATTGCCCCCCTAGCAGTACACCTGGAGGGATAAAACACTGCCTTGTTGTTTTCAGACTCTAAACTAAAATAAGAACAATTTTAAAATTTTCAAGCAATATTTGCATAGCGCTTAAAGTGTCTCTTAAACAGAAATTAAAAGTCCTTTAAATACAGAATGTATATTAAGGATTATATTTTCTGTGCTTTTTTTTCCTCATTATCTCAACAATAAAAGAGCAGTATTTTAAATTCTATCTGCTTCCATCGGCTGTTTCCTCAAAATAAGAATAGAATGTGGCTCGTGGCCATTTGACTGTTAGTCTGGCCTAATTCCTAGAGGAAATGAAAGAGAATTAAATGCGATTAGAGAAGGGTTACAGTTTGAATGTACTAAATTCAATGAAATCAGCCAAGACAATAAACATTAGTCCAATTAAATAATTGTTGGAACAGTGTGTGTGTGTGTGTGTGTGTGTGTGTGTGTGTGTGTATTTCAATGTTGCATTGATAGCTCAATTCTGCTATGATAACATTCATGAAACAAAACAGAAAATTTTTTCCCTAAGGAACTTCAGTCTGGATGCTTGATACTTCTTACAATAAGCCCTGCCTCTAGGAAACCCAAGTGTACCAAGCTTTTCTAATACAAAACAACAAGGCATAAATTAGCAAGGAATAAAAGATTTCACTCTGAAACTTGTAATATTAGTTCTTTTAAAAGTTGTATTAATTTTAATTGGTAGTAAATGCATCTAGTGCCAATTATAAAATGTTTAAGAGGGTTTACATGTAAACTAAAGTTTTCTCTTTCCTCTGTTCTCAATAATCCTGCCCACCTTCCAATGGGTAAACTCTGTTACACATTTCTTGGGAATATTCCCTAAGATAACTTTACACAAACACATATACACACACACATTTGTGTGAAAAATTACTCAAACTCATATAACATTAAAAGTCCCACATGTTTACATCTGAGGCACAGAAATACTTGATAACCTTAACCCATTCTATAATCATAAAAATGTCTTTTCTAAACAGCAATTTGAAAGGATGTTAAGTTTTCATATCAACCTAGATATCAATTTGTAAACTTTAAATGTAATTTTCATTGGAAAAGGAAAAGTTGATGCTATACAAAGAATAAAATCTAATAAAAATGCACTTTGTCTATTTCTCATGCTTGATATGGGGAGGACAAGTATTTGCTTTGTAAAGACCTACAGGATACAGGATATAAGAAAAATGCAAAGTTATGCACCCCCAACAAGACACAGGTGTATACCACATGAGGATATGAAACAATCCAGCCGTAATGGGCGTGTTGACAGCTCTGAGTCCACACTGTGTTTCTCTCGAAGCACACTGGTGTGTTTGTTATGTGTTATTTTACTTTTTCACATAGCTTTAGAAATTCTCAAGCCCACCCCTAAGTACAGTGGCTAAGTACCAGGAGGGAAGATGAATCTTCCTGGAAACAGTTGTTATTGTCAGTGAGTCTCTTACATAAACTCATGTTGTTATCAGGAAACCAATCCCCCACTTAGACCCATGTCTACCTGGAGACAATATTGAGTCCATATCTTGTATAGACCAGGTATTGCCTGTATGATATATACACAGGAAGCATCATTAACCTTTGCAACAATTTTAGGAAGCATTATTTCCGTGTTACCTTATCATACGATTACTGAGACAGTATTTATTAAAAATACAGACTCCTGGACCCCATCTAATCTTAGAGAAGTAGAATCTGTATTAGAGGTGTCTGTGTCTAAGTGGTTTTTAAAGAAATCCACGGAATTTTTTTGATTAGTTAAGGAAACACTACTAAAGTTAGGAATTATATTCATTTTATCAAGGAGGAAACTGAGACTCAGTAACTTGGCTAATGTTACAAAACAAATTAATTTTAGGGGTATAATTCAATTGCAGTGTAACTCCAAAGTTAGTCCTACCATGTCACCTTTCTGAAGATCATGGGGTCAGGCAAATTTGTAAGGCTACAATAAAAATTTTGTATTATAGATAATCAATCCCAGATTTGTCAGAGACCTTAAAAGTGTGCAGTTTCTTCTTCTGTTTTGGTTAGGACAATTACACTCAACCAACCACGGATATAAAAGACTTTAAATTATATATGGATTATAAAGTGCTCCAACTACTGCTGCAAAATCTGAGGTGCTGCTTTTTGAGCTTGGAATAGAACTGCTTTGTTTTATATATTTTAAATGAGGGAGGAATGGGTCAAAAGCAAAAATAACCAAGAGCAAAGAAAACCACATAGTTTAGATTTCTCTAGGTGCTGAGACCATACGGACAAGGTTAGCTCTCTGCATTTACCCCATGATCAGTAACAGTAATGTACGTGTTATAGTTGAGAATGTGATCTATGTTCGAAGTAGAGAATTCCCTAGAATCTCCTTTCTGCTTAATGCCATACAGAGAACAAGGTAGAATAACCATAGTTAGAGAGGACCTTGCTTTTATTTCATAGAACTATTATTTCACAGAACTATTGTTTCTTGGGACTTAAGTGAGGCTTTCTGAATAAAATGGGAAAGTTAATAGACCACTGGAAGTAATTCATCATTTCTAATTTACAGTCCCAGGCAGTTTTAGTAGATATTCTCTTAGCTCTGAACTTTTGTATCAAAAACCAATTTTCTACCTAAATTGGGCTTAACATGAATATGTGTAAAAGACACTCAAAGATTTTCCATGGGGTGCACAGCACGAGTTGTTTTAATAGAATCAATTTCCAGATCTTCAACTTCCATGGTTCTTTTTTCTTTTTATCTTTTATTTTCTTTTTACAATAATTATTTTGCCATTTTATGGGGGGTGAGGGGAGGCAAAACTCTCATGCATTCTGAATCTTAATATACTGCATTAGCCAGAGGTACAAAAACCTTTTTGAATGAAGTACTAAAGTAAAATTTCAATTTTTGGTTTTAACAAAGATGTTCTTAAAGATTCGATCAGGGCATATTAAACTCATAAAGATTCTTTCTTTCTTTGTCTTACCCTTAATTCTTTAAAAATGAAACAGCCCCAGTTGGAAGTTCTGGATGCAGAATATCCAGAATAATGGTGATTACTTGTTAATTTTAAAATTTAACTAAATGTTCTCTAGACTATCTAATTTTTTCAAGGGAAAATACCTATGGATAAATATGGTATGATTAATTTGAAGATCAGAATGCTTTGATCAACAGGGTAGTTAAAAGGCATTTTACTGAATTATGACAAATTGCTGTGAACTTCATCTTATAAAATGATTAACATTATATAAATTATATGTCATGTTAATAAAACAAATGCATGCAGAAACATTTCAGATGTCAAATGTGTGAGAGGATGTATGTATGTATGTTTTTTTCAAAATTATTAGGTAAAACATTTGTAGATCACTGAGCTAGTTGTTAGTGTTGGGATCACAATTGGTGTTCCACAACTGAAGGATAAATAAACATTTACTGAATACTCAGTGAATACCCCAGCAGCCACCTTAATGAACCTATGGCTACACATCCAGAACATGATGAAATATCTGAACTTTTCCCCTCAAATTTAATATAGCTGAATCCTCCTGGCCTTATGTTCATGAATCCTCAAAGATGTGTTTAGTACACTGCTATCCCCAAGAGCTAATTGTAGACAAAGGAAAAGATGAGATTGCACAGCCTTTGGCAGGCAGTATACAACTAACAGCACATAGCCAGCTTGAGTTACAGGTCCCTAAACCTTCTGCAGTTCCAATTTTAGTGTCTGATTTTGAAATGACCACCTTAAACGCAGTGTATCTTGTGTGTTCATGAAAATATAGACCTATCATGTGAGATGTCATGTGAGGTAAATGAATCTTTCCTCTAGGGACTTAGGGCAAGCCAGTGTGATCTGGTTTCCCAAATGTAATTGCTAACCTTCTGCTGGGCTCTCAGAGACCTCAGCTATATTCCTATCCCCGACCCTTTGCTGTGACCTTCCTCCATCTACTCGCCTCAGACGTTTTTTATTCCCACAGCTGGGTCATCCCCCGAAGGCTTTCTTCTGCCTGCCTAGTTGATGACATTTTTCTGGCTCCAGAAAACTTCCGAGATTGTTACAAACAGTGCTTGCGGGGACAAAGAATTGTCCCGATTAAAACAACAACAAAAAAACTGGGACGATCTTGCAAGAATCTGGATGGGTGGCCATCCCACACAAATGCTTTGTGATGTTTCTCTCTTCTTTTTTTCCCCCTCATCATTAAACACGAACAATATCACTATTTTGAAAACCTGGGAGTTAAACTAAGATTTTAGTTATGGTCTAAGGTCTATTTAATGGTAGTGCTGCTGAGATACCTAAAATACTTTTTCTCATTTAATTACTTTAGGGATCTGATTACTTCATTGTTGCATTTGCATGTTCTAAGGGATGGGCAGTTATTGAAAAATAAGAATTCAGCCCTAAATATAAGTCTTAAATTAATAGGCCTTTTACTCATTGCAGTTTTGAGAATAACTAGTGGGGAAAAAAGGTTCAATCAGTTCAACTACAATGGAGTAACTATGTTTCGTTTTACTATATTCATTAGAATGTTATTTAATTATTATTATTTGCATAATGGGCTTTTGCTTCTAACTCTGATTTACACTGAGTTTAAATAGACGTGAATCTGTTGTCATGAAATGGAATGAGAAAATGTTTACAGCTTTGTCAGTGTTTTCCACCAATATTCTGCCTTTCCAATAGCTGCAGGACATGCTGTTGGTATTCAGAGGCTTCTAGAAAGAGATATGGCTAAGTTTATTTTTCTAATCTCTAAATTCAGCGCATAGGTCACCACTCAATCACCTTATCTATGTGTGCATTAAGCCCTCACTATTAAATGCTCTTAGTCATTACACCTTCCAGTGAGGCCTGAAAACCAGGGCAGGGATCAAAATCCCTAATTTCTCTGCCACTGAACACACATTACTTATTTCCAGAAGTTACTTAACCTCTCTTTACATCATTGCTAAAATTTTAAATAAAGATTACACATTATCACAGAGAAAATGGACTTTTAAAAAATCCTTTATACTGAAAAGAAATACTAATTTCTGATACACTTTTTTTTTCATGCTGTGTCCAGTGTGTTTATTCTGTTTTTAGTTCATGTCATGGTTGTAATAATAACTAGCACTGCTATTTGTGGAAACCACTCTATTTTTAGCCTAGAAAAGGGGTTGAACAAAACATCTTTGTTTTTCTGGCCTGATCATGGACAGTTCTCATGCATTCTTAATTTATGGCCAATCGTCTGCTATTATTAGGTGTCCCAAAGTAATTCATCTACTAATTGTGACCAAGGCTGACTAATAAATAATTGTGCATGAAGTTGAGCACCCCTGGATGCTCACAAAGCCGAATTTCTGATTCAATTGTAGAACTTTTCAGTATGGGACAAGTGTACTAAGGTCTCTCCCTAATACTTTCACTTGATGTCCATCCAGTCTTCCACACAGACTATCATCTTCCTCAGACAAAAAGAAAAGAAAAATTATCTTGTCTGTTCTTCTAAATAGAGTCCATAAAATCTGCTATTAATAATTTCCGTAGCAAGTAAAAAAAATTGCCTTTTTATTTGCCTCTAAAAATAAGTACTAGGTAAATATATTAATTTTGTTAAATGGAAACTTAGAGTAAGGTACTCAAACTCACTTTTTGTTTGTCACAAAATCATCATCAAATGGGACTAGATGACAGCCCTTGGAAACCAAAGTAAATAGAAAGTAAAGATTTTCTATGTGAAAGTTTCTGAATGGCACTTTGATTAATGTATATAACTCCCTCCAACAATCCATTCATTGCCACATTTATCATTTCTTCAGGGTCTCCCATAACTATCATTAAACATGTGCCTCTCTCTGTGTCTCCCACAACTATTATTAAACATGTTTCTCTCTCTCTCCTAATGTGCTACCATTTCCAGACACTTTAAGGAACTAATAAGAAAAAATCCCGATGGCAAGCTGCAGAGCCCACGTACTTGAGTTGAAAATGCATTGTTTAAAACTCTTTATTGAAAAATAATGCATTGCAATTAAAACATGAGAATTGTTTTTTAATAGTTTACATCCATATTTTCTCACGTTCTGTGTTTTCTTGTTAATGTTTATGACAAGGGAAACTTTGTGGCTGAGTGAATATGTGTTGGGGGACATTGATTTCAGAAGTTAAGACAGCCTCTCAAATATCACTTGTTTTTCTTAAAACTCGCTTTAATCATTTTATTTTATCCCGTCTTGATTTTTTGCATATATGAAGACTGTTTATAGGGGCCTGGAGTTTAATGAGCATACTAGAAGCTTTGTAATATAACCTTTTATTTCAATTATTAAAATTTATTTTTTTAATTTCCAAAGAATTCCTCCTAGTATTTATGTTCTGAGATTCCATTCCAAATACAAATTTACAATATCCATAACCTTTCACGTTTTAAAAAAATTTTCCTGTACATACTTTCTCTGCCTGCGTCTTATCTACTTTAAGCTAATTAAGAGAAATATTGGAGCATAATACATCTACATATCCTCTAATATATTTTATCTTAGACAAAGTGAGCTTCCCTCTTATAAAAAATTGAATTATGAGAATTTTGTTGTGATCTCATTCAAGCAAAGGTCTTCTGTGCATATCACTTTTCCTAATATCATCTTTTTCAAACACTTGCCATTTCAATATTTTCCATTTCCCATCAACTGGGAGTGTGAAAATGATGATGAACCTTCTACAACTTTCTGAATAAATGAATAGCTACTTTTAGCAAACAATTTGCTTCCTACCATATAGGTTATTTTTTAGGGATGGGACAAAGTTTTATTCTATATCCAGAGTCCCCTGAAGATTTGTTGTTTGAGCTGTAAACAGCACACGATGTTTTAGGCTGCACATGTTTATTTCCGTTGAAAAAACATGTCCTATTTTAGAGGAAGGAAAGAAACTTGTAAGACATCAAATGTTTCTTGCAAAACAATTTGATGAAATAAATGTAAGTGAATCAGAAACATGTGAATTGTATTTCAATTAAAATTAATGGGTTTAAATACAAAGTGGGTAAAATGCTTGGAGGAAAGAGTGTGGTAAGGCGGGAAGTGACATTTGTTTTGTTTTCATCAGTCTTGGATTCTTGAAAAATGGCCTAGTACTCTGAATTCAACCTCATTCAGATCCTCTTAAGCCTAATAATGGAGTTGCAGAATGGGACAATAGCATGCACATTCATGTTACAGTTTTATTTGGTTCCAATTACAATGTATGCATCAAACATTGCCACTATGCGATCCTTCCAAATCATTTCCAATTTGAAGTTAGTGGTTTTTCTGTGTAATTCTTTTAAGGGTAAACAAGAAATTGTAATAACACTAAAATATATATTTTTATATTTTTATAAATATATATATATATAAAATATACATTTTTCCCTCAAACTCACACATAGACTTATATTATTTCCTCTTTCTAACTGAAGATGATCGGATCTAAATGGAAAACACATGGTGCTGAATGTGTACACACATATGCATGAGATGGGTGGGGGAGAAAAGGTGTTGAAAGAACAAAGACAGAGAAAGAGAGAAAGAGAGACAGACAGAGAGAAGGGAAAAGGATTAAGCAGTGAAGCAGAGCTCGGCCATCCAACCTCGTTTCATAAGTAAAACACCCAAATCACACAAATTATTTGAGAGTCACAAAAATTTTATCTCACAGTTTTATATTCATATTTATGCTTGCTTAAAAACAAGTACATAGCTTCTCTTCATATTTTGAATTTTCAATTAAAAAAACCCCACATTACTATAAAATTAGAAAAAAATCAACTTCTGGAAAAAAAAAAAAAGGCTTACAAATAAGTCTCCCTGCCTCAAAATATGAGTAAGTTTGATGTGTGCTAAGACATTTTAGTTTCTCAACTCTCAGTTTCTGAAGACAGGGATATTTTAAATGTTCCAGAAACTTCCAGGAGGCAAGCAGTGCATAACTGGAGTACATATACCTATTTTTTGAGGTAATATATAACACCGCTTGAGAAGTCTTCTGAATATACCACTTTGTGGAGAAATGTATGAATAGAAGTCCTTTCAGTATAAACTAAAGGTGTAGTATCCTGTAGGGCTATTTTGGTATGAAAGGAGCCTGTTTTGTTGCTTCCTGAGAACACAATGATGTAATTGGAGTTTAGCGTCTCTCTGTCCACCCAGAACTCGGCTGCTGCTCATCTCTGTGTTTGGACACTGCTCCTCAGTGTCTTTGTGCCAAACAGTTCATTGCCTCATACTGTTCTAGAAGTGTTTCTCCTCCTTGCTTTTCACAGGCAGAAATTGTGGGGAGTCACTCTTAAAATATTTGTTCCATAATTGAGCAGGAGATACATTTTAGCTCCTAGCACAGCCGTTTGTTATTTTATTTAACCTTCCCTTCATCCTCCTTTAGCAGATGAAAAATAGAGTGGCTAGGATGACTGTTTCATTCGCACCTTAAATTAGCAACAATACAACAATTACAACTGTTTCTGAGCCCCCAAAAGTCACTCTTACCTCCAAAGTTGTAAATGAAAATATAGGAATAGTGTGAATGTTATCTTTGTTACCACCAACGTTCAGTATTTATAAGGCCATCAGTTAAGAAGGTGTCATTATGTAGGACCTATGTTCAGAACTTTATTATGGTGGTGCATTTCCTTCCGGGAGGGTTGTTTTCCATCATGACTTGCTACAGTAATGTTTCTTAAGTTAGCAGCCTCTGATCCTTTGCTCTTTGTGCTGTTCCACTTGATGGCAGGCCTACCCTTGTAGCAGTGATAAGGAATGTGAAGTTGGGAGATACTGCCACAGTCCCCACCAAGGATCGTCAGCCTGCATGGTGTGTCGAAGGAAGAAGAGGCGCTGCCATAGGGATGGCATGTGTTGCCCTGGCACCCGCTGCAATAATGGTAAAAGAACTCGCCAAGTGTTCATGGCCTCTTTCTTGTCATGGAGGAAGTCTGTCTCACAAATTAGGTCAACTTCTCCTTACTCAGACTCTCAAAATATAAGCCTCTCAGGTTTTGGAGGGATCAAGTTATGATTTATGTAGTGGAAGATTTACCTGAATGACCTCCCACCTCTTAGTTTTCCCGGGCTCTGACCACCTTCTGTATTTTATGATCTGTGCTGATCTAGGATATTTCCATGTTGAAGTACTGCATTTAAGTAGCTAGGTGTTCTATTTCAGTAAACACATAGGCAAATACATGCAAAAAAACCAAAGACAGGAACCTGCTGAGATGTAGTAATGCAGTTATGATTCCCTCTTCTAGTTTCATACCAGTTTCCTGCCTTGGTTCTTATATTTAAGGTGTCCCATGGCACACTCATATGGTGATGGAGTGGCTGGTTCCTCCAAATAGAGACAGAGGATTCTATCTCCCAGCCTGGCTTCAACAATCTCAATGAATTTATAGGCAGACAATTCAGCATTAATGATGAAATAATCACAGGCAACACATAGTACAAACATTAAATATTTGCAGAAGGTAATCAGAAACATATACTTAATAATGCAAAACAGCATAATCAGGGTTATATTCCCATGCCTTTTCCTGATCTGGGAGCATAGACCTACTGTGAGTACCTTGGACAGGTGGTGAAAGGAAGATCTCACACCATTAGAGAAATTTGCAGTGTAGACTAGCATTGTATTATTAACTAACAAAGGAAACTGGATCCTCAGGATGGATGTCTGGTCAGATTATTTAAAAATACTAATAGCTAACATTAATTCTTTTCTATGTCACTATTCTAAGCACTTCACATATATTCATAGTAATTCAGTTAAATTGATTGTTTTTATTTCTATTTTTGCCCAAAGACACTTGGTTTTGAGAGAGAAAAGATTCAAATCAAGGAAACCTGACTCCAGGGCAAAGTATGCTATACTCAGTCTCAATAAATAAGTAAATGAATGAATGAATAGGTAGGTAGATAGACAGATGCACAGACAGACAGACAGATAAATGACTTCATACCTCACATCAGGAAAGCACTTGCAGAAGTACCACACTTTGTACAGTGGAATTAGTCTAACTGCTTATACGGCCATCTCCAGGCATCTGCATCCCGGTCACTGAGAGCATCTTAACACCTCACATCCCAGCTCTGGATGGCACTCGGCACAGAGATCAAAACCATGGTCATTACTCAAACCATGACTTGGGATGGCAGAATCTAGGAAGACCACACGCCAAGATGTCACATATAAAAGGTAGGGCTATCTGTGGTTCTCTATTTTTTTCTTGTTTTATAAATAAGTAAAAAAAAAAAAAAAAATATATATATATATATATATATATATGAATAATTAATTCCACTGGTTTCGGGAAAAAAATTACAAGGAAGGTACTTTAATGGCAAGATTGTAACTAAATATATTAATTCTTTATTTTAATGATGCTAGAGATATTTTAGAATTCTTAAATTGTTAGAAAATATATATTATGAGAAATGGCAATACCCTGACCAATCATGCCATTTCCTAAATAGCCCTTTTTACATAGAATTTAAAAGAAATCTTCTATACAAACATTCTTGTAACTTACATATCAAAGGATAAATTATTCTGAGATAGAAATGGGAAAATATTTCCTGCCATATGATTAAATAACTAAGCTCTCAAGTCATTTTCTCACCTAAGATTCAGAATTTTACTTCGCTATACAATTGACAATATACTATTCATAAACCAACCTAAAAAATAATTGGTTTATAGGGGTTTTATTTATCACTGTACAATTCTTTTTCTTGTCTCAAAATATTTGAAAAACGTAATCACAAATAGTAAAATTTTGAAAGCATGAAACACCTCTATTTTTAAAGGAGGCTTTTCCCAAGCGTATTCTAGGAGTTCTATTCTTTTAAGAGCCTAAATGTGTCAGTGATTTCCTGCGGCTGCTAATCTCAGTGTTGCCTCACCCACTCCTGTAATTCTGAGCTCTGCCACTACCTGTGTGACCGACTCTCTGCATTAAATATCTTCTGTTTTGAATAGTCAGAGTTTGTATGTTTGGGGCTCAACTCTTAACTGACACATGGTCTTAAGAGTCCCTGAGAATGTCAGCCTTCTCCTTGACTCAGAGGTTTGTTTATACCTTTCAAAAAGATATCAAATTAATTAATTTGAAAGCAATCTTTTTACTTTTTTACCCAGTCACCAGGAAAAAAAAAATAATAATCAGGAAAATATCTAAAAGCAGACCATGACAAAGTAAAGAGAAGATGAATCACATCTTGGCTATTCATTAAACTTTATATTCAGATGGCAAATAATGGAAATAGACAATAATGGATTTACATGATTAGTGAGAGAACCAGTTGGTATGAATCCAAGACTTTTCCAGACTTTTCATTATACATGGTGATATCATGGAAGATAGTATAAGTAAAAATATTTTATGTGCTTCTGATTGCAAAGTAGAATTTTTTCTAAAGTGTCATGGTGATATCTGTTGCTAATCATCTCTGTAGGGCATGAAGGAGACCCTTGTCTCCGATCATCAGACTGCATTGAAGGGTTTTGCTGTGCTCGTCATTTCTGGACCAAAATCTGCAAACCAGTGCTCCATCAGGGGGAAGTCTGCACCAAACAACGCAAGAAGGGGTCTCATGGGCTGGAAATTTTCCAGCGGTGTGACTGTGCAAAGGGCCTGTCCTGCAAAGTTTGGAAAGATGCCACCTACTCCTCCAAAGCCAGACTCCATGTGTGTCAGAAAATCTGATCACCACTGAGGAAGATCATCACTAGCAGACTGTGAATTTGTGTATTTAATGCTTTATAGCATGGTGGAGAATAAAGTTTGGAATGCAAAAGAATGGCTAAAATAAGATATGTGGTAAGAATATAGATCATAGAAGGAGAGAAAGAAAAAGAGAATTGAATGGATTAGAAAGGGTAAAACAGCACAACCAGTGTGTTTCCATTATGCAACTTGTTTATGTAAATAGTGTACACATTTGTGAAAATGCTATTATTAAAAAAAAAGCACACAGTGGAAATAACCGACGGATACAAAGTGACTTTCTAAGAATTTAGGTTGTGCTGGTGGAGAGGTTTCCTTCAGAATGATGGAAAAGCCATATTTCTACTCAAAATTATAGTTTATTAAAACACTCCCAGTACACTTTGGCAAAATAGGCTCTAAAACAGGAAAAGAGACGTTAAATAGGAAACAAAAATATGGAACACAGGTAATTTGCAACATAGAAACACCTTTTAATTTGGAACACTGCTTCCACTGCTCAGTTAAAGGCCTTGTTGGACAAGAAAACAGGCCGTCAATATTTTCCAAATAGTTTCAAAATAACGGAAGGTCTTTTAGTAGGGCCCTTAGAAAACAAAACAAAACATTTTTTCTCAAACTGCTTGTTTACATTTTTCAAAAATTCAATTTCAGCTATACTTAATAAGAACCGGTATAAGATAAAAACAGTTCACATTTTAAAGGAATAACTTTGCATCTCTCTTAATCATATGTGATTTCTACCCTGAATACATTTTATTTTCCAAACCATACCCATTAATTGTGACTAGCATAGCACATGCACAGAGCAAAATTTTCACTGATTGCAAAAAACTTACGGATGTCTAAAATATATGGGAAACAAAGCAAATGGAAAGATCGTTATTTTTAAAAAGCTTTGACATGTCGTAGGTTTTCATAGAATTAGACTGGTAAAGACATTTATTCTTTACATAATTTGCAGTAGAGTAAGGTAAAGCTGAAGACAGAGACTTGAGCTACCTCTGTACTGCACTGAAGCACAGCAATGAAATGGGGAAAACTTGGTCAATTGTCCAGATTTTACCACGACGTAGATCGTATGTCTGAAGGACGGGCTGCTTTTCGTCTTTGAAACCAGACGCTGCACAACCTAAATGAAGTTCTGCATGGGATTTGCTATCGTATGTACCATGTAGAGGAGTTCAGTGTGAGATCACTTACTCTTACTATCCTCAAAATATTTATTTTATGTTTTTGAGGTCCTAAAATGATATTAATATGAAGAGGTCTCATGAAATGGACTCTTAAGGTAGGTAGTGCAGTGAGGTTCCACTGGCCTCCATAAGCTTCTAACTGGCCTATGGCATCATCTGATTTTTCTGCACGAACTTCTCTCTGCAACAGCTGTTTTATTGCCAAAGATATAGTTTCCATTTCTGCAGCCACTGAGGTGAAAAAATATAAATGGAATACCTTGTAAAATCTACATATCACTTATCTTAAAATCCACAGGTTCTAGATTCTTTTAAACCACTTTACTTTTTTACTTAACTCTGTTCTAAAAATTACGTCTAGAGCATAAAAGAAAAAAAGGGTTATCTTACATTTGGTACTTTAAACTTTTATAGACTGCAAGTCACTCCTTAATTTTCTTTTACTTAAACCCCATCTGCAGTTTTAAATTCAAGTTTTCCCAATAGTAATTAAATCTTGAGCCTGTATATCTATTAATAATTTCAGCTTCCCACATGCATTTACTAGGATGATTAAGATTTATGTTTTCCTCACATGTCTACAAAAACAAAAATTACAAGCCAATTTATCCAAAAGCCAGAGTTTATACAAACAGATTGCTGTGAGCTTGGTGACATGAAAATAGAACATTTCAGCCAAACATTTCCTATATAGCAATTACATTTACAATCTGGTTTCTGCATTATTTCCCTTATGTTCACCCTTTCAAAAATTAATATTTTTAAGTAATTTATTTACAGGAAATGTTAATGAGGAGATGTATTTTCTTATAGAGATATTTCTTACAGAAAGCTTTGTAGCAGAATATATTTGTAGCTATTGACTTTGTAATTTAGGGGAAATGTATAATAAGATAAAATATATTAAATTTTTCTCTTCCAAAAATTGAATTCAAATTTCCTTGTGTTTTGCTGATGTGAAGAACTTTCATAGAATCATAGGTTCTCAGAGTTCAACTGAACTTGGTCTGATTTTATAGCCTGAGTGAGACTCCTTCGGATGACATTACCATGATGTGATCCAAAGCAGTGTACTGTTACCAAAGGCAGTTTATTTCATGGCAAGACAGCTGTAATTGTTAGCAAATCAGTTTTTTCATTAAGCCAAGTAGTCCAGCTTGTGATTTCCACTCATTTATTCTTACTTCAACTCTGAAACATTTTGGACCAAGGGCTTTCCACAAACTTCTTAAACATAATTGAAGAAAGGTAGCATATTCCCCATAATCTTCTCTCTAGTCTAAAATTTTCCCAAACGTCGATATCAATATGCTGAGGGTATTGATTCATTTTCATATGGTACAAAGAAGCTACAAGATCTCTTTATCTGTTTATGGAGGTAGACTGCGTTACCTGTCCCAGAGAGAACTCAAATGTATTCCTATAAAGTGGGTCTTTGCTTCCTGAACCAGAGATGTCAGGAGTGTGTGATTAAACAGTACTCACCAATTACAAGACCAGGGCTGGTTGTAAGAGCCCATGTTGTATTAGAGATGTTAACAGGCTGGAAATGAGGAAAACATTCTATGATGTTGTGGAATGGATTAAGTACATGTATGGTAGCTTAATGAAGCTAAAACTGTATAATAGCTAGAGCTTCGGAGTTGAAGATACCTCAAGCACTACTGAAATGATTTCCACAACATTTTAATCAGTCACTTAAGGATATTTTTTAAGCAGTTATTCATTCCCTCAAATTGAGAACATTTATATTTCCTAATTAAAGTGTTTTTTTAGACTATAATGATCATTTGGGTGATATTTTTCTTTTCCATTGTACTCAGTGAGATGCTCTGAGAAATGAAAAATTGTCCTGACTTCCCTTTTTAGCCAAGAAACAAAATACCCTTTTGTAGCCTTAGGATTTTAAGGGGAAACATTCAATTGCACTTCTTTCTTTACTCAAATTCAGGCCAGATGAGAAGGTTAAAGAAAAAAAAGGCAGATGACAGATTACCCTATTGCTGATAAAGCTAACATTGGAGAATGTGGCATATATCCATGGGCAAGAAGACATCCTAACATTCAACAACAGAAATAGATTCTGCACCCATTCATAGGCAACATGAGACTACATCAGTTCTACCTTATGGGGGCTGTCCTGTAAAATTTACAATGTGGATGGGCAGAACAGAATGGCATGCTTTATTCTGACAGCACCAAAAAAGATGGGGTGAGCAAGGGACTGAGCTATGTGCTTCTCATTTAAAAATCTTATTTAAAATTCTCAAAAACTGGACTGTTCATATCACATGAGAGGAGTGAGTGAAGAATGGAGTGAGATAAAGATTATCATTCCACTCCACAATTAACAACTCTTCTCCCACCATATTATTCCCCAGATCTTTATATTTTTAAATCATTTGTCTAGGTGAAGATATGGGTTTTAACCAAAATCTGATAAGGTATCTACTAGGGCAGTCCCAATGAGGTCATCTCCCTAATGCCAATCACTCTATCTTTGTGTATGTTCTTGGGACCAGTGGTGGGAAATTTAGATTTTGTACCCAGGAGTTTACAAAACGAATGAAAAATAGTACATTAATAAACTCCAAGACCACTCTATACCCAGGACAGGAAAATCTCTCCCCATCCTAAATTATATTTGTCATATTATCTTTTTACCATCCTAAATTACGTTTGTCATATTATCTGACACAGTCTATCAAAGATTCTGCAGTGAGATTAAATGACACATTGAGTATCTGATAATAAAATGTATAAATGAATTTCCGTAATAAAATTCCAACAATACCCAGATACCCCACATTTAAATATAACTCTTCTTCCATTGAAAATTTCCTAGGGAGAAACTAATGCACAAAAATTAAATTCTTCTGCATGTTAAAATCAAAATAAATTGAAGTCCAAAGGAGTTCAAGCCAGTCGTTAACTCTCTTTTAAGAATGAGCCCAAAGATATCAAAGTTCAAAATCTTCAAGTTAGTGGTTAAAGTTTTCCTCCCTTATCCCATAGTCTGCTCTTTCTTAGCCAGAGAGGTTCTTGATGCCTGGGTGAGCTGATTCTTAATGCCTGGGAGAACAGCTATGGCCTGGACAATCTCTCCCTGGGATGAGTGCAGGTCCAACAGGACCTCAGAGGGCTTACTAGCTGGATAACAATTTCTGATATAGCTCACTTGTGGTAAAGGTCAATGGATTATTAGGACACATGAGATAAAGCTAAAAAGCTGCTACCACATTTAGAAAACAGGCCAATTTATACTTCTTAGAGCAGATATCTTCAGCAAAATGCTGTTAACACATTAGGACTTAGTGTTGCCAAAATCCACAGCAGAGATGTGTGGAATCTCAGTGAAGGAATATAGATGGAGAAATTTATTATTTTTTTTCTTTTGCTTTGCTAAAAATGCCAGCCAATCAAAAGCAGGTGTCTGGAACCTATGACTTATGAGTTTAAACTTATTTGGGGAAAAAGTCCCACCAGGAAGTTAGATATGGCACTATATTTTAGTGTATGGTAGGGTGGAAGGAGAATCTACTTGTGAATTCTGCCTCCTTTTAGAGAGTGAGTGGTACTTGAGGCATGGCTGCCGGGATATAAAACCAGTCAAGTTTAGAAATTTGCCAAGGTACTAGCCTCATTAGAGCTTCTTTCTTATGCACCTAGCATATTCAAAGCACCATCAGTGCTTCGTTGAGAATAGGCTATGTCCAGTGATGTGGCCTCGGCAATGTTTTGCAAGGAGGCAGAAAATAACTAAGTAACAAATATGTCAATACTATTGACATAGAAATGAGCACTAGGAAGAGAAATGAAGCACGGTAAAGGGACAAAAGGAGATGATGAGTGTGTTTTTTTTAGATTCTCTAGTCATTCTCTTAGAGAAAGCAAAATATGAGTAGAAACCCAAGTAAGGAGAGGGGTTGGCAATGGGGAGGTCTAGAGAAACTGACACAGACAGATGAAGAGGAAGGGCAAACCCCAGACAGTGGGAAGAAATTGGTTGGTGTGGGGTGTGGGTGGGTGAGGAGAGGGAGACAGGAGACGACGCCAGAGACAGAGCTGGGCTAACTTGTGTAGAACCTTATCGACCATCATTGGTTTTATTTTGAGAGAGATATGGAGCTGGTAAGAATTTTTGAAGAAGGGAGAAGCTGAAACTAACTTACATTTTCCAAAGACCACCGAGGCTGCTGTATGTGAATAGACTGTAGGGTATCCAGGCAGGAACTGCTGGCAGCTTGGGTTAGTGAGATAAGGTGGAAGTCATTAGAAGCTGTTGGATTTAGCGTGTTTTGGAGAGAAAGCCAACTAGATTTGCTGTTGAATTGCATGAAGGTTGTGAGAGTAAAAAGGGAGTCTCTGTAGTCTAGCATGTAGATCAGGAACACAAGAAAATAAATTATTGTTAAGGAAAAAAAAAGTTAAAAATATATCCTTCCTATACAGTGCCCTTATAGCCAACATATAAAGAAAGAATTGCCCTCAGTAGATTACTGACAATTCTTTAGAAACTTGCTCTTTGTAAGTCACTCACCAGCCATACTGAAATCTTAAGAAAAAATTCTGTGAAGGAGAAAACGCATCATTAAAAAGAGAGAGCTTGTTGGATTCACCAAGGGAAGTGGTTGCAGACAAATGGAAGGATGAGGGAGTGGCAGGAAGATGTAGAAAAGAGAACAAACAGGGACCAGAGACTGAGCAGAAGTTCAAGCAAGAGTAAAAGACAGAGATGTATCTAGTGGAATGCTGGAAATCTTAACAGGTGCTAATAAGAAGCTTCAATTTGATACAGATGTTAGAGGGCGTCAAGGAAAACATACAGGAAGAGAATAGCTGACTCACAGTGCCAGGTTTTGAGAATTATTTTAGCAAAGGGTGGAGCTCACGCAACACTCCCATTGACACTGGGCCAATAAATTGCTTTAAAGGACAATTTGTCAAAGCAAGTCATAGTTCTCTTTGAGTATTAAGTGACTGTATAGTGTAGGACCTGGGGATTCTAAAAAATAACAAGAGAAAAGTAATTGAAGTACTTTCATGAGAAATACACTGGCCATCATACCTCTCACATGTACGTCATGAATATCACAGAGCACAACCTTTTAAAATGTCCTGAGGGTCAACATTTCTAATAGATGCCATGGACTTGTTTTATTAGCTCCATACCTTCCCACTTCACTGCACCTGCTACACCAGTCATCGTTTTGCGTTTAATGGCCAATTGGCCTCCAGGGACTAGTAACAGATGGAGAACATCAGATCAGCTAGCGTGTGTGAAATATTCTAAGTCCTACTTAAGCTTTTCAGACAGACCTTGAAATTGAGATCATTTTGTCTTCAATTTTTTTTTCCTACCTTACCTATCATCCCTTCCAGCTGTGTTCTTGTCTGTTCCAATAGCCATTGATTCTGTGCCTAATTGTATGCCATACTTAAAGCTAATTTAGATAACACCAAGACTGAGCAAGGACTATGGGAATCTCACAGTAATGTTCAAGCTATTTAACGCACATCCATGTCTTATAAGTTTCCGAGATCCTAATGTAGCGATGCTGCCTTTTATAAGGCCTGAGAAGAATACACAGCAAAACTCCTTTTTACATATTTCAAGGGACCTTAAATTCTCCATGGGGAATAAATTGCCCAATACCTGATGGGCTTCTGTTTGGGACTGTTAAAAGTCAATATAAGCTGTGGAGAAATGTAGGGATATTGTGTGAAACATTCCTTAAAATGAAAGAGGTAATGCAACTTGAAAGCAGCTAGGATTTTCTTCTTTAATGAGTATGAAGTTTCCCAAAACACTGTTTTAAGGTTACAGAAGTAAATGGATATCTGTTATGTAATGGGGGAAATCAGCTCCAAGAGAAACCTACTCAGTGTTAAGAGTATGACAGGCTAAAGAGATTGACCATCTGGAAGAGAGGGGCAGGCAGAATTGACTGAAGAAAATGCTCAGGGAGCAGAGGATATGTGGACTTTTTTTTTTTTTTTTTTTTGGAAATACATGCTTTAGTAACCTTGAAATAAGACAAAAGGAGCATTTAGAAGGATAGACTGGGTGAAACTGGCTGTTAGGGGTAGGGGTTTCCCAAGAACCAATGATTTAGGGACTATTCAAACAGTATTTTACCAGTCCAACATTCTTCTCTGATTCTTCAGGTCATCTTACTGAGAATTTATCTCTTATCTCATCATCCGTTGGCAAGAAGGATTGTTCATAAAGGCTCTTATATAGGATACAGACATAACAGCAATGATAATAATCTCACATTTATACAGCACTTTTTTGCCTCAGGATGCCATTAAGTGCATTACTATGCTTTATTCCATACAGTGAGCTTGTAAGCTTGTAACTCTTCTCTTTTTTGAATGTTTACTATGGACAAGGTGATGAATTAGTGGTATCTGTACATCATCTCACGTCATTCTTCACAGCAACCACTCTAGAGCTAAGAGGGGTGGAGCTGGGATTTGAAACCATGACTTGCCTCCTGTCACTGAGCTCATGAGTATAAGAGCTGAAACTACTCTTTGGTAACCATTTCTTCACTGCAAGCTTTGCTGATTACTTCCTAAAGCAGTTTCCTAACTTCCTCCAAAATCATAGAAGTGATGGAATTAGGGCTAATAATCAATGTATCCCTCTTTCCCCCAACAGACATTCCTCCCTACCATCAACGAGAACAGCTTAGGGGTATGTAACACTCTGCAAGTAATAAGGCATGCAAATAAACAGTATATTATTTGATATATGGACAATTAAAAGTAATTTAAAAGTTCAAAGTTTCATGAAAAGAACGGAAAGCGGGAATGGGATTTTTCAAAACAAGATTTGGGGAGTATGTGGCTGGAATTAGCCTTTGTGTGATTAACACCCTGAAAGAACAGTTGAATCTCCATCCCACCCCACCTCACATTCTGCTGTGAGAACATAGTTCGTAGTACAAAATGAATCACCATTTCTTTGAAAATATTGTTTTTTTTAGAAGTCATTTAAGATTCCACTGAACTAGTACTCTGTCCTGTGCCCCTTACCAAAACACTATCTTCGTTTACGTAATACACAGAATTACTAAGTATGATGAAAATGTATACACCATCCTTTGACTGCATACATTTTTTTAAATGTCCAATCGTCCTGTCAAGGAGATTGAAATGCAAATGGCCATGGTCACTGGGTTGGGGGCAGGGGAAGTAGAGATGGGGATTTGCCCAAACTATGACCAATATGCTTTGATTTCACACCTGTGCTTTATTTGTGGTTCAAGTTCTCTCACGTGTTCTTTAAAAATATTACTATTTCTTGTTTCTTTGCATAGTGTAACCTAGAGAATGTACCAGCTTCTGGAGAGATGGTGATTCCTTTGATTATACACAGTGCTTCGCCGATGTCACCCATTCATCCACTCATTACCTTTAGCTCCTTTTTAAAGAGGAAAGTGAGGCTGATTCATATTTTTCTTAGAAACTCTGGGCTTTGATGAGTAATTTTCACCAGAATATGAGATGCATTTCTTTCTTTTAAGCTGTGTTTCTTTTCTTAAATAAAAACAATACTTGAGCAATCAGAGTCAGGTAAGAAAAGACTTTGTGTAATGACATAGTTTACCAGCAAATAAGCAAGTTAAAAAAAAAAAAAAGCCTACAAGTTTTAGTTTGTAACTGGTTTCCATAAAATGGCCTAAGCTGGAAAGATCTTTGTTGCTTATTGGATTTATATAATTATTAAAAGTTGCAATATATTTGAAATCACTTATATTTGCAATACAAATAATACATCTGAAAAAAAAAGGTACCTGACTGTGCTGGATCATCTCTCCTTGTCCTCCTGTGTCCTAGAAGATTGACTGATATAAACTGCTCCAGCAGGCTCCCTAAGTCTCTAGCTCTGTGTTAGACTTGGCCAAAGGGAGATCCCTAAGGAAGGACTAAAAATGGGAATACAGGGCTCACAGTATCTCTTCTTGGCTTGTGTCCTGCAGGGAATGGTTTTGCAGTGGCTGTATTCTTCCATCACAGGCCACAGATTGGAAGGAGCAGCCTTTTTCTAACCCCTCTGCAGGTTTCAGAAATGACTCCTTCAGACCCAGTAGTGGTAACTTGGCCCTGCTGATACCATTATAAACAGTCTCTCCATCAATCTCTTCTCAATAACCCTGTGTTTGTCTGCCATCTGTTTCCTGCTGGGACCCTGACTGGTATCTGACCTGTAAATATTAATCTGCTTTTCTTTCTCTCTGCTCTCCTTCACAGTCTATGAAAGTCAAGATGTAACATCATAAGGCTGGTGAATTACCAAGCCTAGAGCTTCATCTGGCTTCCAAACATGTTTAATTTTGTCTACAGAGTGCTGGCTTATATACTGATCCTAGGAAAATTTGTATTATTTGCCAACATTTAGAAAACTGAAAATTTATTACATACATATATGAACTTCTAGATTGGCCTGAAAATCAAATCAAAACAAAACACTCTGAACAACGGGGCAATGCTGGGCGGGCGTTTTTGCCTGTCAATAATTGATGAGTGCTAAGCGTGAGCATGAGTTCTCTTGCTCTTTTCATTTCCCACCACTCCCTGACTACAAATATTCCTATTACCCTCCATATGACCTCTAAATCCAGCATGATCTGGCCTATTTTTGACCTCATCTCCTATCTCTCTCCCCTTCTCTTGTTGCATTCCAGCCACACTTATTTTCTTTCTGTCCCTTGAACTCACCAAGCTTGTTCCCCTCCTACTTATCCCTCCTTCAGTCCTTTTGCCTGGTATAGTTCCCACACACACAGCCCCACCTGAACTCCACACGGCTTGCTTCTTCACTTCATGGAGGTCCATCAAGTGCTACTTTTTCAAAAGGTCTTCCCCGTAGAACCCGAAAGTCTCCCTTTGAGAGGAGAATCTAGCATGGATGCATACAATTCCAGTGACTTGCTCTTTCTTTCTTCTGGTTTCTCTACCTCTCTTTTTTATTTAACTCCAACACCACTACCTTCCAGCTTCTTCCACCAATGAGTCCATAAAATTGAAGCAGCAAGTGAGAAAATGCTTCATGACCTCTGTATGGTCCAGATTGCGAATGTTGGTTCAGCCTTGGGATTACGAGTTTTAAGAGTTATTGTGCATCATGAAAACCAGATGGTGTTATTTTAATTAGAGTAATGGGAGTTCTTAATCAGGAAAAGTACACTAATAAAAACAGGATATATCATCATGACCACTAAAAAAAATCAGGAAAGAATTGCAAAGCCATTACTTTAGAATATCCTTGAAGTTTTTCTGTAGAAATATCTGTTCCCATTAACATGTACTTGTGAGCTTTTTCCAAAATTCCTTCCATAATCCTTTGTTATTTCAGTTCTTTCAATGAAGAGACAAAAGGCATAAATGTTTTAAAAGGCACATAAACATAGAATTTTTGTGCTTGATTTTGTGGATGTCGATATGTATATGCATGCATTTTCTATGTGCATAATGTGTGTTTTCCTCAGAAATAAAAAAAAATAAAAGCAAAATCCTCACTTTGGAACCATTACCCACAAAAGGTTCCTATGAGCAAAGTGAAATTTAATTTGGGAGGGATGAATGGAACAATCTGGTCCCATAAGTAGTGCAATATACTTAGCTCAACTGCAATCGCTTTAATAACTCACACCCACTCTTTATCCTTTTCAGTCGCCTGTGTTTTAGCACTTCTATGTATATCTCTAGAGACCTAGAGCATTCTTTCCACGTTTCTGACACTTGTGCTTATACAGATTGAGGCTGAATCTCTTTTCTCCATTAGATTGTAAATTTATGGTGCAAGAACTTTATAACTCCCCACTCCACTTAGTAACCCCACAGCTGAAGACTTACTTCTCCACAGACTCCCCCTTAAACCCCTTTGACCCCTGGTGATCCTTTTCTTCTCTAAATTTATATTGCATTTTTCACTGTGTCACACTCCACAGAAATTTGCTGTAATAACATTTACTGAGCACTTGTTATGTAAAACACTTTTCTCTGTATTTTATGTACACTACTGAATTTAATTCTTAGAATAATTCTACGCATCAGGTACTGTCTTAATGCCAATTCTATAGACGACATTAAAATACTTGTTCAAGCTATACTGCCAGTAAATGCTAGTAACCACCCAGATTTCTAAATTTAGTGACCTTCTTTTTAAACTTTATGTCATTAAACTATCTCCCATATATACACACACACACACACAGATAGCTTATTTTTATTTATTAATTATATCTTATAAATTAGTGAGTCTCAGTAAACTATTGTACCATACTCATATAGCCCCTACAGTGCCCAGGTGCCCAGGTGCCCAGGTCTATGCTATGGGGGACACTCAACGAACATATCTTAGTGAATTCAGAAGCTCTAGTTGGAACTCAACAGTCCTCACGAGAGTCTCCACATTCCTACACCAGCCTACCCAGCTAAATGGAGCCATGTTTTTAAAATGTATGAGACTTGCATTTCTATTTTGAAGTTATTAGAGTATTCCAAGGAAATGGATTTATACTATGCAATTGAGATTACTATTCTCAGTATTTCAGGAAGAAAAGATGAGCCTGCAAAACCTTCCATATGTCAACATGACCAGAAACAATAGTTCCTTTCTGGTGTATAATGAGTTACAGTGTAACTATAAATAATTCACCTTAACTTATGCTGTGCGGAGAAACAGGTATGCCAGGAGAGAGAAGAGAAAAGGAACCACTGTTTACCAAGCATGTCTCTATCTCACTGCGCAAATTTACCCAGTGTTTTAAACTTAAAAAAGAAAAAAATTATTGGAACATATTGACTGTACATGTTTATGGGGTACAAAGTCATATTTCAATAGATGTATACAGTGTGTGATGATCTTTTCAAGGTAATTAACATATTCATCATTGCAAAACTTAAAACTGTGTTTTAAAGCAATTTAAATAAGTCAGTCACAGGAAACCAGGATATCTGTGTTTCTTTCTTTGTCCTTGTGCAGAAGTTCTTGAAACTCTATGGCATCAACAAACAGACTCCAGGGTGCTCAAAAACATCATGAAATTCTTTGCAAGATTTCATTTGTCTTGTTATGTTGAGGTAAGAGTATTCATAGCTTTCACCAGTTTCCTAAAGGGGCTTTAACCAATAGCCTCAAAATTAGAGACCAATAAGATCTACTACTGTCCTGATGATTATAATGCATTATAAGTAAACTGAAACTTATTTATTTTGTCCATGATCAAACAGAATAACTAATACTAAACTTTTATAAGAGGAATTTTTAATTTTTTTCAGGCTTTAATATTAGGAAGTGAAAAACAAAATTGTTTATACTTTAGAAAAGCATATCTGAGGACCCTTTCACACTCTCAAAAATGTTTGGGAAACCCCAAAGTACTTTTGTTTATGTGAGCCATATCTATTAATATTTAGCATATTAGGAATTGAAACAGAACATTTGAAAATGTAAGCAAACACAAGCACACATTGCATCGGCCCTCAGAATGACGGTAGCACCTGAGGCCAGGCAGCCTCTGGAAAGCCCCATTGTGCTGTTATGAGAGATTGAAAAAGAAAAGGCAACAATGGTTTTGTCCTAGTATGAAAATCGTTTCTACTTTACAGCCTCCTTGAAGGCCTAAGGAACTCTTAGGTAGACTCAGAAGACATTTTGAGGATTACTGCTTTAGATAAACTAAAATCTTGTAATTGGTCCTGCTTTCCCATTTCTTTTCGGCTTTTGGAAAGATAAGGTCCAAATACGAGACTCCTTTCAGGAAGATGGAGTCAATTTTATGAAACTGATAATCAACCATGCTACTCTCAGTCTAATTCCACCCTTTCTTTTCTCTTTGCCTGACTTTTATTGCATATTTAAGTTATCTTACTGTGTTCTACGCATATTTACAAATCCCTTTAAATCCTTTTTGGGATAAGACAGTATTTAATATTTAAAGAAACAATAAAAATAAGCACTAAATCACCATAAAATGCTGAGATAGGGACAATGATTTCTTAAAGTAATTTATTCTGAATTACCAAGTGTAGTGTCATGATATTATTAGAAAATCTGTAACTCTTAGTAAGTTAAAAACCTTTGTAATGCCATAATTTTAAATCTAGAAAGAGTTTTGGTGTTTAAGTTGAATTCTTTTTACAGAGAAGGAAAGTAATGTTTTTGCTTCAGTTTCCTCAACAATTAAATATGGATTTTTAAAATATTTTTTTAATATATCAAGGACTATCTTTAGTCCTTGATATAGAAATTAACTTGGTGAAATACAAGATATTTTATCATATTTTTATCATTGACTGCAATGAACATTTTGATAATTCTCTTACACAAATGAGCCATGATGCCATTTACCTTATGTGAGTTCAATATAGAATGGGTAGTGTTAAATATCAGAGAAGTGGAAGTCTTAAACGGGAGTGGTTACAGCAGAAGCAACCAGTATCTGTGTCTGTGTATGTACATCACTGACAACAAAATACCATATCTTTCATGTGCAACTGGTGGCTTTCCCTCCTTGCCAGTAGCCCATTGCTAAAGATAAATGTTTGAAAACAGGAGATTTCTCCCATGAAACCATAAATCTGTATTTGCGGTATTGTCTAATCTCTGTTGTGGGAATGGACCTGACATCACCATCCAAAAATTATGACTTCTTTCAACCCCAAACCAGGATGCAGACGATGACAAAGAAAAATTTCCCCCTTATATTCAGGCAAATGTCACAATTGTGGATTATTCTGTTATTCATGTTGAGAGGCAAATGGACTTAGGGTTTACTATCCTTTAATTATAATTATCTTTCTAGGATGTCATAGTTTATATGTTCGCTAAAGCAATTGAACTGAGCCTTTCTTTCCCCTCCAGCTAATCCTGGGCTAGAGAATGCAAATGTCATCACTGTAATGTTACAAATCATGAAAACAACCCAGAAAAAAAGGATTTTCATCCAAGGGTTCAAATCAAGTCCATATTTGCAGGTCCCCAATCACTTCCCCATGTTCTTTCACCAAACATTTCTAGAGCACATCACACCTTGCTGGAAATAGTCTGTAAAACTCCACTTGCCAGAACATGATGCAAAAGTTTTGCTTTATGGTAGAAAAACAACCTACCACCTACTTATCTGTGCACCCTTCTTTCAGTCCCTGACAACACCCTCCAAGAAAATAGTATTGCTTTAGTTATCTCCCTTCTTTTTTTGACATCTAAACATATGTTGGAAGCAATGACATCACGCCCTAACCTTCCTCTCTCAAAGAGCATAGGACACCTTTCAGGCAAGATACTCAGAGCAAACATTAAACACACATCCTACCTCTTCCCTGCACATAGTTAACCATCTCCACAACAACACAGAGAAGCTGACTTACGGAAGGTCACTCCACAATCTGATGGTGTGGCTGGAAATAGAAGCTACAAGCACCAGCTCTTTATAAAATGTTCTAACTAGAAGACACTCAGCCTGTCTCTTCAGGGAAGGAAATACTCTCTGGAGCCAGGGCAGGGACTTGGCCTAGGGGAGCACAGGTCAGGGTCTCCTCAACGCTGAGTGAGCGCTCTTTTGGGTTCTTTCACATTGCTTGCTAGGCGGGTGTGATCTTGCTGGGTAACTATTTCCATCAGTACAAAGACGGGTCTGCTCCATATTTGGTAGTAATATGGAGGCAATTTTCTTATTTCAAAAAGAGTTTTAAAGACTGGAGAAGTGCTGCTCTGTCTGGAAAATCTCAAACACACTCCTTGACCTATAAAGCAAATGAAAAAAGCAAACAAACCAACAAAAAATACATTGTGTACCTCTGAGAGTATCAGGCAAAAAGTGTATTCATCTTTTATTTTAAGGGATTGGTAAATTTTTGTTCCTGTGAGTTGAATTAGGTATTTTGGGCAGCTACTGTAATTGGTACTTTTGAAACTAAGTATTTTGAACTTATTCAGGCCTCGGAATCTGAAAGCTTCAGTATGCCCGTCAATCCTTCACTAGCAACACTAGGGGGAAAAGCATTCATTTCAAAGAAAACCATAATTTGTTTTCATTTGTATTTCCAGCTCAAAACAGGTTCTCAATAAATATTTGTTTACTGTAATAATGAAAATTGCTGACAAAACCCATGCCTGTGAAGGATGACCACTTCCAATGTTCATTTTATGGGGAAAAAAAAAGTTCTATTACAAAAAAGGGGATACTGAAGAGTAATTTGATAACATTTGCTGCAAAAACATTTTGAGATATATCATTACACATGCAAGCATGGATGTCACAATTAAATTTAATTTGCACTGAATTTGAGTTTTACTTTCTTATCCTGTGTAATTAGTCTCTGCTGGCATTGCTCTAGTTAACCAAAGCAATGAAGCCACTATATCCACTTAAGTTTTATTTTTCCAAAAGTCAAGACCCAAAGGAGGAGTCAGAATTTTTTCTTATATACGTGCAACATGAAAGTCAGATTTTAAATTACTTTTTATTCTTTTTTGTAATCTTTCCTATAAACTAAAATCTCTTAAATAAGTTTATAAAGTCTTCAAGTTAAATATTACAGCCATGTAAAGATAAGTAGACATTTGTCAACCAGTAGCCTAGATTCTGGGTATTCAGTGACATATAAACTTGTATTAAGGAGTGATAAACACAAGTTAATTACCAGGACAATGGGAAAGGGTCAGAGGGAGAGAGGAAAAATCAAAATAATTTTTAAGTTAGTAACCTTTCACCTGATTCACATTGGTTAGAATCCAATATTGACTAGAGGGACTGAAACTCATTCTGATGATGTGATGGTAAAAAGTTGTAAGTTCAATATGTCTGGTGGTCTTGGCACTATTCCCAGATAGCTTGAGTTCCCAGCACATAACTAAGGAACCTCAACTGTAGTCCAAATGGCAGTCTTTGTTCTGTCAGAAAAGACTCCCGGTGGAAATGAACCATGGGGACACATTTTTTCCTTCTTACTGACAGGTTTCATCTCTGAATGAGTGGAAGGGACTCTGGTGGTCACCTCTGGAGAAGTGGTTTCCAGCACCCTATTCTCACTCTGACCTGCAGTTGTAGTGGACTTGGATTTTGAAGGAGTGCTTCTCAAAGCCTAATGCTATCTTTGGGGAACATAAAGGAACATAAGATTTATCACTTGGAAGGATAGAATGATTTCATATGCAGTCTTCGTATCAGAGTCCTCAAGGAGAAGTGATGAATAAGCTGAGAAATTTTATTCAGCAGAACTATTCCCTTGAGTATGGGGAAAAGTGAGCTACGGTCATCTTTACTAGAAATTACGCACCTGAAGGCTCCCAGACAAACTGAGAGAGCATGCACAACTCCACTCTAAAACACTTTTCAAAAATCTTTAGAATACATTAGTGCATTAATACACAGGGGTTTAGCTCTGATTGCCTGATATGGAAATCCCAGCTGCTCATCTTTAAAAAACTAACACTTTCCATTATAATGTGTTTTTCCTCCCACTGGTTTTCCCTTTTTTAATTCATGGTACTGATCTATAGAGTCCTTAGATGGTCCCTATGGTTTCTAAAATTACTAAAGGAAGAAACTCTTCCTGAAAGTCATTGTAAGTGTCTGGGGTGAGTGATTCTTGCTCATGGATCAAGCTCCAAAAATATATGAAAAATGCAAGCTAAGTTATGGTGAAGTGATCCTAGTCTCTATAATTGTACCATCCCACCGGTGTTCCAGTACAAATGGATTATCTAATAGAGAATGGTGCAAAGCTCAGAAGTTCCTTGGAGGGAATCAATCCCAGTGTGAAAAGGATGTAGGCAATTAAAAAACAAATTACAAAATTAATTCTATAATAGAGAGAAGAAGGAGCCCCTAGAAAATTTTCATTAAAAAGTCATAGGCTAAGAAAGAAGGTACAAAATGAAAATTTAGTCAGTTCCTCCAACTTGTATTTTATTTGGCATCTTGGTAAAATCTGACACTATTTTTCATGCCCTTTCTAGGAATATTCTCTTCCCTTTACTTCCGTAATACCAATCTCTTATCCAGGCTCCTACTCTGCTACCTTTCTATTGGGAAAATTTGATGTATTTCAGGAACCTAAATCCTCTTTCCTTCCCATTCCGCAGACTCTCCCAGGAATATTCTGTCCTATCCTTTGGCTTTAGATTCCATCCACTTGATAATGACTCCTGATTTTGTCAGGGATCTGTCAGAGGCTAGTAGCAGAAATCAAAATTAAACCAAATAATTTTTTAAAGGATATTTATTGGCTCATCCAACTGAAAAATCTAGGCACAATTATATGAAGATGCTCAATGTATTTATTCACTCAACAATTCTTATTAAGGACTTACTATGATCCAAGCATGATTTTAAAGGCTGAGAATATAAAATTGAACTAATAGACAGCAATCTCTGACATGTAGTTTACAATAAACAAATATGTACATAAATAGTATTTTAAAAAGCACACAAATAAAATACGTTATGTGTTAGATGTCAATAAGTGATGGGGAAAAAATAAGGCAGGGAAAGGAGATAGGGATGGCTGGGATGGATTGGCACTGCTATTTTAAATAGGGAAAAATCTCACTGGGAAAATAGTATTTGAATCAAGATCTGAAGGACCTGGAGGAGTGAGCCAGCCATGTGGATAGCCGGAGAGAGAACATCCTAGGCAGAAGAAACATCAAGTGCAAATGCTGTAGGGAAAGACTAGAGAGTGTGAGAATTGCAAGGAGTCCAGGGTAACTGCAGAAAAGTGAGTGAGGGAGCAAGCAATAGATGAAAACAGAAAAGCAGCCAGTGGGCAGACCACATAGGGCCTTATGGTCAGTTCTTTGTAAAGATCTTGGCTTTTACTCTGAATGAAATCAGAACCATTGCTGTGTTTTGAAGGGAGCAGTGTCATGATCTAACTTATGTTTTCATGAAATTATTCTGGTGGCCACAATAAGAGGAGAAAAGTTGAAATCAGGAAGACCAGTTTATGGATACATCACCCCAAATCTCAGGGGCTTACACAGGAAAGCATTTATTATTGTTCATGTATCTTCAGGGCATCTGGATGTTTTCTTTGGTCTCAGCTGAGCATACTCAAGCATCTTTGGTTGGTTGCAGGGTAGCTTGGTCTTATCTCTCTAACATTTGTGGGGATTGGCTGACTGTAGGCTGGACTCAGATGGCCTTAGCTGGGACAACTGGGATCTCCTTTCCATGTTCCTTTACCCTCCAGCAGACTGGTTGGAACTTGTTCACATGTTGGGTGGCAGGGTTTCAAGAGACAGAGCAAAAACATGCAAAGCCTTTGTGACCTGGCTACAGAACTGGCACAGTCACCTCTGCCACATTCTGTTGGCCAAAGCAAATCATAAGGACAGTAAGAGTCAAGGGGTAGGTAATAATTCTACCCATTTATGGGAAAAGCAGCAAAGTCACGTTGCAAAGGTATGCAGGGAGGCCAATGACCCACAATGGATTTTTTTTTTAAAAATTGGTTAAATTTTCTATATTTTGAAGGTAGAGCCAAGAGGATTTACTGAAGAATTGAATGTAGTCTATGAGAGAAAAGGGAATTGAAATGGACACAAATGTTTCTGCCTCCAGCAATCAGAATGACAAAGTTGCCATTTACATGGGAGGAGAAATGACTTGTCCTTTCCATCACAATTCTATCTCTAAACTCTGATTCTCTCTATCAGTAGGCTTTCTGCATATCTAGCAAAAATGGTCACCAATAGCTTCAGGTGTATCTATTGTTCTGGATTAGCAATTAAGTGGAAAATAAAAGTCTCTTGTCCCATAGTTTTATCAGAAGTTCTGGGCTGACTTTCATTGGGTGGGTCCTGTGCCCATTCCAGAACCAGTTCTTATGGCTCTAATTAGCTAGATTTGTGTCAAGTGTTCACCCTCAGAGCCTGTGAGTTTGACAGTGGATTTAAATAACATGGATAGTGATGGTTCCTCAAGGAGAAGTGGATATTCTCTTGCCAAAAGTTGGAAGAATGGGTGCTAGAAGGGCCAAAACAAGATGTGTCCACCACAAATCCAAAGTCAGGGTAGATCTCACTTCCTCTAGGAATTTTTTAATTTTTATTTTTTTGGGGGAGGGAGGGCATCCGGCTGGTACAGGGATTGAACTCTGAACCTTAGAGTTATCAACACTATGCTCAGTTAACCGTCCATCCTAGGAAATATTTTTGACCTCCCTTCCACTGGTCTGAGATGGTACTTTTCCTGAATACCTCCCTTATATTGACACTACTTACACTGTATTTTATTTGCTATTTATTTGTCAGAAATTAATCACTAGATTTTAAATTTCATTATAGTAATGATCATGTCTATATTGGTCACTATTTTCTCCTTCAGTAATTGGTTTGTACTAGTCAAAATTTCATTTGAATCAATGAATAGAAGAACTCTGACTTTAAACCTTTTTTTACTGAAAACTTTAATCACAGCATACCATGTATAGACTTTATAAAAGTTTCTGTTTTGCTTTTAGTACTATGGAGTTAACTATCAGAAAATGTTGTGTAGGTGCCATCACAAAGACTAATCTGAAAATCTCAAGAAATAGAAAAGAGAATAAGAAAAGAGTTGTGACAGTTAGGGCCAGTTTTTCAAAAAATCAGGATGGAGAAATTCCCATTGTATTGGTTATGGTACAGTTGGGGCAGCAGAGATTCAATGGGTGTTGGGAAGGATTTATTGCAGTAATTATATTTTAGTCAACTGTGAAAGGAACTGGGAAATGAAGGTCTGGAAAGTGGAGTTAGAGGGTCAACGAAGTCACCAACCAGTTACTATGAAAGCCAAGTACAGTCGTGTGCTGCAAAAGGACTATTCAGTGAATGACAGTGGGCAGATGCAATGGTGGTCTCATAAGATTATAATGTAGCTGAAAGACTCCTATCGCCCAGTGAAATCATGGCTGTCACAATGTAGTAGCACAACACATTATTCATGTAACAGCAATAGGCATATCATATAGCCTAAGTGTGTAGTCGGGTATGCCATCCAGGTTTGAGTTGAGTGCGCTCTGTGATGTTGGCACTACCATGAAATTGCCCAAGCATGCATTTCTCAGAATGTATGCTCATCATCAAGGAAGGTATGACAATATATCCAGCACTAAAGTAAGCCAGTGCAATGCGAGCTGTTGGTGAGATCTATGGAAGCTCTTCTCTCTGTGTGTCTATAGCTTCTGTGGGTTCACAGTCAAGCATCTGGTGGTGGCCTGAGAGCACCGTTGGTCATCAGAATCCAAAGTGGGGAAGATCTTAACACAGAGCAGTGGACAGTGAGGATAAACTGAACTTCATGAGCATCTTTAAAGCTCACCTGGACCATATCTGACTGCAAGGAGATCTGCTTCATTTCTGCTTTCTAGATCTTACTCAGATTTCTCTTCTAGGCAATCCTAATCTAGACACATACAGGGAAGGAGATTCGGGAAAAAACATTTCCCAGCTTAATAAATTTGACCTACACTAACCACTGAATTCTAGAGGCTTCTTTAGATGCTAGAGATGTGTGGATTTACTTTCCACCTAATCTGAATCTGGAAAAAAGAAGAAAGTTTAGACACTCAGTTGCCCTGTGGAGAATGGTGATCCTGACTCAATGCTGTTCATTCTGAGCAGCTCCAGTATAAAGGAATGGGTGGAAATCCCAACAGACCTAGGTATGAGTGGGTGAATAATCTTGAAGATCAAATAAATTCATGGCATCTGAGAGAAAGAAAGAGATCTAAGCTTAATTATAATGGTTTTAAAAACAGAGAACATGATGCTAAAAACAAAGCACAAAAATGTTTAGACTGGGTTTCAATTGTAGTTAGAAAAGGTAAATACAGTGAGTTAGAAATTTTGTATTTACCTTGTGGACTTGGGATCCAAATGAACTGTCTAATAGAAGATGTCACAAAAGTTAGTAAATTTTAATATTAGGCATCTCTGCTGCTAGTGTTGAGGATAACTCTGGGACATTGAATCCTCTGTGGCCATCTTCCTCCCAGAGCCCTTTGCCTAACTTCTAATAAGATCTCAGTTCTTCTTCCCTCAAGCCCCCTCTCCTAGCTTCAGAAGGCTTTTTGCTAGAGGAAACTGGGAAAATATTTTGACATCAAAATATTCTCTCCACAAAGATGATGCTTTCTTCAGTGACACAGTCCTTTAAATTATTAAATAGAGTACCTAACATGCCAGCCTGAAGCATTTGCATTTGGATGCTGTTCTCAATGTCCCAGCCTTCCAAAAAAAAAGCAATATCAAGCAAGGTGGCTAATGGGACTCACCAGAACGACCACAGAAAGATCACATCAAGGATAACTTCTATTGCTCCCTCTTTAACATTACATAAATATAAAGCCAATTTCTGGAAATTTTAGTATAGTTATTTAATCTGTGCAGTCAGCCAATAAAGCTTCATATATATTCAGGTACAATCTCAGAATCTGTAATGGGTAAATGCTAAAATTTAAATGTTATTCTCATAATAAAGTTAAATACAAATTTTCCAAAATCCTCTCCCTTTTGCCAGATAGAACTTCATATAAACTACCCTAGAAAGATATCTATTAAGTAGATTAAGAGTCTACTTTGTCACTTGTTTTCTAAGTTTAATGTTTGGAAGTGTGGGAAGTTTAATGTTTCATCTAATTCATTCCCATACCATTCCCTTGCATCTCATCCCAGAAGAGGCTCCTTCTTTGCCTGTACTATATCCTTTCAAATAAACTTGCTCTATTATTGTCATTTAATTCCCTTTCAGAGCCCTTCGTTCCCTTTCTGCCTTCATATTAGTTGCTAAGGACATTTCCTTCCTGGCACATGAAGTGCAAGAGTCAGAGCAGAGGATTCTGCAGAGGACAAATATTCACTACAGATCATTAATCATCTCCTGGCTCATCAGCAAGGCTGGAGGCTTGGAACTGTCTATCTAATTATAATTAATTTTTGATAGAACTAAAACAACTGTGTTGAGAAATGTTGTTAACAGTGACATTTCAGTTTAAGTGTAGGAGTGGGAGGGGTACTTGCCTTTTATGCAATGCAGACACTAGAGTAGCTCACCATATACAGTTCATAAAATTCTGATTAAAGATATTACAAAATAAAGTAACAACAATCTAACAAGCAACCTTTATGGAAAATTATATGCTTAATTCAAAAGAACCCTTTTTGGGGAGTTAAATTCTGTACATTATTTCCAGGCTTTCAATTTCCTTGAATGCTAGTCAAGAAGAAAAAAAAAAAGCTCATTGCTAAAACTCTTTAAAAAATTTAAGCTTTATGAAACTTATAGCTTTATCTTTTAAAAAATCATAATTCTTTATCCTTCAAATCATTTATTTACATATTTACCCAATATGATTAAGAGAGAATTTGGCTGCCTTAGGTGAGCAGCTGATACCAAACAAAAGAAAATTTAAGATTTAAGTAGCTGCAGGAAACCAATTGCCATCTTTAGACAAATCTCAGTGACAGAAACTGATTTAAGAAGAGGAAAAATAAAGAGCGTTATACTTTAAACAATTAATGTATATGGATGGGAAGAATAAATTCAGATTTCAATGTTGGAATTCATGTAGATATTATTATTATGGGAAGAAGCAATCTCAAACCTTTATACTAAATTTTTTAAAAAGTCAATATCCCAAGCAATCATAAAACAAAGTGAACCTCAGTATTTATTTGCATGGATATCTGAAACAGACAGAAACTACACTAGCTGTATGAACATATTCCATTTAAATTCCTTAACATTTTCTGATTTGAAATAAAGAAAAAAAGATGTTAACTATATAACGTAGTATCCAAATTCTATTTAGAGTATTATACTAAGTGACGTAGATATTATTCTATAAGTTAGTCATAACATAGTAAGCTTAAGTTCAGAGCTCAGGAAAATCAGACCCTACACTTAATAGGATGCGAAATGTTCATCCAGCAGAGGGCGGAGGTGCAAGCTTACAGCTCAGCGCTGAACCTGGTAGACGCGCTCACAGCTCTTGGTAAAAGCCCTGGGAAACAGAATGTGGGGAAGTGAACACGCAAACAGTATAGTTAGAATTTATTGTACACAACATCAAGGGTTGTTAATCACTGGAGATAATGTATTTCAGATCTTCAAGGTTTATTGAGATGTTGGTAGAATGAGACAAGAAGGAAAGAAAATCAGCTTCTGAAGTGCTCTAGCTTCAGATTTCAGAATTTAACAGCAGTGGGAATTATGTGGATTTTCACTTTTCTTGTATTCAAATTTTTAACTCTGTTTCTAACTTTTTTTACTTCACATAATTAAAAATTATGTTGTGATATTGTTGTTTGCAACAATAAAAATAGTGTTAACTAATTTATTGAGTATAATTTTGCCAGGTACTGTTGTAAAGTCTTCACATATCCTGTATTAATTGCATATTTTCTCAATAATCTACTGTATATGTATCTTATTTTTTTTTGCAATTTATTTATTTATTTATTTTTTTTTTTTAAATTTTATTTTGTCGATATACATTGTGGCTGATTATTGCTCCCCATCACCAAAACCTCCCTCCCTTCTCCCTCCCCCCCTCCCCCCCAACAATGTCCTTTCTGTTTGCTTGTCGTATCAACTTCAAATAATTGTGGTATTTACTTTTTAAAGGTGAAGAAACGGAGGTTAAGTAATTTTTGTATATCTAGTTTACTGCTCCTCACTGGTGAATCGTATTTTAGAGTACTTCCTCCACCACATTCTACTCATATCTTTGTATTATTCTACTGCAGAGGCCTATATTCCTTCCTCTTCCCCACTATGCAAACTCGAGTGCAATGAACCCACTCAAATTTTCCTCCTGTCCAGAGCTATATAATAAATATTCACATGTGTGATCATTTGGTCGAAGAGTGTATCAACAGTTAATTTGACTAAGAACTGCCAATGTGTTCCCAGAATGGCTACACTAGGTTACAAAGAGAATTCTTGGCTTCCCACATTCTCACTAATTATTTTAGTAAGTACCTTTTAAATGCGTTTGTTAATTTGCATTTTGCTCATTGCTAATGAGTTATGTCATTTCTCTAAATAAACTTGTTAACCGTTTGAATTTCCCATGAACCATTACAAAATAAATTAATTTTGATGTGATAAAGTTTACTTTTCACTGTAAAGTTTCTCTTTTGAGGTTAGATTCAAGAAGACTTCCCTAACCCTGTGTCACAAAGATATTAGTTAACATTTTTTCTATTAGCCTATGGTTTTACCTTTTACAGTTAGATTTTAAGCCACGTGAAACCCACTTTGATATAGAGTGTAAAGTAAGGATTAAGCTGTATTCTTCTCCACGTGGTGAACAGCTTTCCCATCACCATCTTTTCCCAATTGTTTTGGGGTGACAATTCATCTGCTGTTCTCACATTCATATAAATCTCTTTCTAAACTCTCTGTGGTATTCTATTGATCTAGTTTTCTGTTTTTATGCTAGTTTCATATTTTTATTACTGTAACTTCATTACATTATACTTTGGTCAGGTGTATTAGGGTATAATTTACTAACAGTGAAATTCCCTCTTTTAGGGTAGAGTTCTATGATTTTTGATAAACAAATACAGTCAATGTAACCAACACCATGACAAAGATATAGAAAGAAATCCATCGCTCCCCATATAAAATTTCCGCAACAACTGATATTATCATTTCTCTTTTCTTTTTTCTTTGTCATTTCAGTGGGTGTGTATTAGCACCTGATTGTGATTTTAATTTGCTTTTACATGCTGACTAGTAATACGAAGCGGGATTTTTTTGTGTTTTCTTGTCTTTATTTCTTCCTTTGTGAAGTGCCTGTTAAAGATGTTTACCCCAGGTGGACTGGTTAGCTCACTTGGTTAGAGCATGGTGCTGATAATACCAAGGTCAAGGGTTCAGATCACCTTACTGGCCAGCTGCAAAAAAATAAAATAAAAGTGTTTGCCCAATTTTTTTTTATTGGGTTGTTTGTTTACCTACTACTGAGTTTTGAGATTTCTTTATAGTCTAGATACACATCCTTTTTTCAGATATGTGTTTTGCAAATATTTCTTTTACTCTGTGTTTTGACTTTTTGGTTTCTTCACAGTGTCTTTAGAAGAATAAAAAATTTTAATTTTGAAGGAGTCCAATATATCAATTTTACCTTTTTATAGATAGTGCTTTGGGGGAGGTATCTGAGAAATATTTGCCTAACTCAAAGTCACAAAAATTTTTGTGTTTTCTTATAAAAAGCTTATAGTTTTAGGTTTTATAATCTATTTTGACTTGTTTTTTGTATATGTTGTGAGTTACGAAGTTATGAGTGAAGGTTTACATTATTGCATATGGATATCTGATTGTCCCAGTGCCATTTGTTGAAAAGACTATACTTGCTCCATTAAATTTCCTTTGCATCTTTGTTGAAAATAATTGATCATATATGGGAATCTATTTCCAGACTCCATTCTGTTCCACTGTACTATATGACTATACTTTTGCCAATACCACACAGCCTTGATTGTTGCAGCTTTGTAATAAGCCTTTAAATTAGATATTGTCTCCTCGTAATTCTTTTTCAAAATGTTTTTGAGAATTCTCGTTACTTTGCTTTTTAATGTGTATTTTAGAAAAATCCTTTAAATTTCTAAAATTTGGGGGAGTTTTACTAAGATTACCATGAATATATAGATCAAATTAAGGCAAAATAGTGTTTAGCAAAATTGTGTCTTTTGCTCTGGACTTAATGCCTTTCCCACAAGCAGCAGCCACGACTCTCCTTCTAGCCTGCACTACTAACAGGAATTTGTTTTGCTTTTCTGCCTGTAAATTTTCTTGTAAGTACCCACTCGAGGTCTGAGGAGAAGAGCCTACAGATGAATGCAAACTCCCTTTGTATCTGCGGCTTCATACTCACACAAGGATTTTACACCTTCGTACTCGCCCATACCTTGCCTTTAGCACTTTGTTCACAATATTTGCTAAATTATTTCTATACATTTGTATGGCAGCATTGTCTTTCATGCTCAGACACAAGTTGGGGGCACCTGTCTTTCTTTAAATTAGGAGAAAACAGGTCACCCTGCAATGTCAGCTCACTGAGAAGTTGAAGGTTAATAATGATTTTGTAGATATTCTGGGTTTTTCTTGTCAAGGTGGGAGTGATTTTTGTTCCCCGTCTTTCTACATCATGGGTAGAAACCCAAAGCTATTATTATAAATTTATAATACGTTTTAATATCTGGTAATAAGTCCCCTGTCTTTGCTATTTGTGAAATTTATTTTTCCATACAAATTCTTTTTTACATAACTTGCTGGAATATTAATTGGTTACACTGCTGAATAGAATATACGGGAAGTTTGGGGACAATTGACATATTTTCTAAGTTTCCCATCTGTAAATGTGATATACATATATACATATTTACATACATATATGTATAATATCTATACATGTATCTAGAAGTTTTTGTCCTTTAATAGATTTTTATTTATTTATTTATTCAAATAACATAAACTTAACCATTTTAAAGGGTACCATTCAATGCAGCTTAGTACATTCACAATGTTGCGAAATTACCACCTTTATCGAGTTCCAAAACATTTTCATCACTGCAAAATAGAACCGGGCAATCATTAAGCATTCATTCCCATCCCCCCTCCGCCCAGCCCTTGATAACCATTAATCTGCTTTCTGTCTCTATGAATTTGCCTATTCTGAATATTTCATACTTCTATTTCTATTTTTATAGAAATTTCATATTTCTATTTCAATAAATAGAATCATACATGACTTTTTGTGTCTGACTTCTTTCACTTAGCATAATGTTTTTACAGATCACACATATTATAGCATGTACGAGTACTCCATTCTTTTATTTTGGAATAATTAATATTCCACTATATGGGTATATCACATTTTGTTTATCTATTCATTTTTTAATGGGTATTTTTTTTCATTCTTTGACTATTGTGCATAGTTCTGCTATGAATATTGTGTCTAAGTATTTGTTTGAATATCTATTTTTACTTATAGGGAGAAAAGTTGCTTGATCATATGGTGATTTTATGTTTAACTTTTTGAGGAATTGCCAAACTTTTCCCCAGAGGCTGCACCATCTTACATTCCCACCAGCAGTGTATAAGGAAGGTTTTGGTTCCTCCACATCTTCTCACCACTTATTATTTTCCATTTTCTTTACTATAAGCATCCTAGTGGATGTGAAGTGGTATCTCATCAGGGTTTTTGATTTGCATTTCCCTAATGACTAATTTTGTTGAGCATGTTTTGATTTTAGCTACTTTAATAGATTTTAATGTTTTCCTCTGAGGTTTGTGTATTGTGTAAGATATTTTATCATTTTAAAATAAGTTATATATTTTATAATTTATTCCTCTTATAAATGGAATCCAATTTTAACTATATTTTCTAGATATTTATTATTAATAAAGAATATGCCATTTTCTAAATTTAACTTTCATCTAGGTGAACACTTTTATTCTTAAAATTATTACTTAAAAACAATAATAAAGTTTTATTGTTGGGTTTTCTATGTAGTTTTTTTTCTCTCTCTTTATAATTCTTATTTTCCTTCTGCCTGTTTCTTAAATGGTTGGCTATGATCTTCAATATTACACCGAAATGCAACTGTGATGATGGACATCCATATCTTATTCCTGACCTTATTTATGCGTTTAAAATCATCTAAGTTTCCTGCATTAAGAAGAATGTTTTCTATTGGTTTAAGATACACAGATTTTCATTGCTAAGAAAGTTCTGATCTGTTCTTGAATTTCTGAAATTTAAAAAACATATATAGGTTATTAATTTTATTAAATGCTTTATCTTCATTATTGTAATATTCAAATAATTATGTGGTTAAAAAAGTAGTTTTAAAAATAATAGTTTATGATGTTGAACCATTTTTAGTTTCCTAATATTCTTTGGATTCAATTAGATAAAATGTATTTAAGATATTTACTTCTAGATTTAAAATAAAAAATTGTTCTATCATATTTTTGTTACACTGTTCTTAGCTGGTTTTAGAATAAATGTACTAGCCTCATAAAAATTTATTAGTGAATGTCCCCTCTTTCTATTTCCTGAGACAAAATTATAAGATCAATATTTCTGTTTATTGAAAGTTGGGAAAATTCATTTGTAAATCAATGCAGACCTGGGCTTTTGGCGCAAGAGCAGTAACAGAAATGGAAGAAAAAGGTGTATCTTTAATTTAGCATTTCCATCTCTTTTAATGATTCAAGTTTCTTGTCTTGGACTCTGGACACTAAATATACTGATTGTATCCCTAGCCATTGTGAGAATCATAAACACTCTTATAGATTTCCAAATATCAGCTAGGGAGTGATATTGTCTCTAGATGAAAACAATGGTTATAGATTTCAAAGTTATTAGCATATACTCATATTTTTCAAAATATTCTTATATTGTTTTTTAGATCTCTGGAGTCTGAGGTTACTTTCCCCTTTTCTTGCATATTTTTGCTTTGTGTCTTCTTTTTCTACCAAAATAAATCTTGCTAAAGCTTTGACATTTTATCAAGCTTTTCACTTCAGTGTTCTTCGTCTTTCATTATTTATTTTAATGATGTTTGCCTTTATGTTTATTGTATTCTTATTTCATTGGGTTTGATTGTGGCTCTTTTTCGAAGTGAAATTGACATTATTTAAATATTTTTTGCTTTATGAATAATGTATATAAAGCTAAAACTTTCCTTTCCAATTTTGCTTTAGCTGTGTCCGATAAATTTTAACTAGTGTTTTCATTTTTGTTCAGTTCTTTTTTTTTGTTGGTTCAGTTCTTAATATTTCATAATTTTCCTAAAGGTTTGATCTTTTATACAAGAGTTTTTTCATAGCACATTATTAGTTTTTCCAGACATTAGGTATTTCTAAAAAGTTTCTTTTAATTATTAATTTCTAATTTTATTGCTTTGTGAGCAGAGAAATAATTCTGTATAATATTCATTTTTTTTACATTGAAACTTTGTTAATTTCTCAACATTAATGACTTCTTTGAAGAATCCAATTAGTTTTTGAATATTGGAAGATTTCCCCAATTTTTCGTGCTATTCACAATGTAACAGTTACAGATATGATACACTTTTAAATTTAATCTGCCTTATTAACATTTTCTCTATGATTTTATTAAACCTAGACAATCAACACAATGACAATAAAACCCTGATTTGCAGCATCTGCTCATTGCCCTTGAGTAAATACTCCCACTGATAGAGTTTGGATGTGTTGTCCCCCCAAAACTCATGCAGAAATCTGATCCCCAGTGTGGCGGAGTTGGAAGCTGTTTGAGTCATGCAGGATGGATCCCTCATGAATGGATTAATGCTCTCCCTGGGGGAGGGGAGCCTGAGTGAGATCTCACTCTATTAGATTCCGTGAGAGCTGTTTTTTGTTTTTTTTTTTTAATTTTTATTTTGTCGATATACAATGTGGTTGATTATTGTGGCCCATCACCGAAACCTCCCTCCCTCCTCCCTCTCCTCCCTCCCACCCAACAATGTACTTTCTGTTTGCTTGTCGTATCAACTTCAAGGAATTGTAGTTGTTATATCTTCTTCCCCCACCCCCACCCCCGGTTTTTGTGTGTGTGTGTGTGTGTATGTGAATTTATTTATTTATTTTTAGCTCCCACCAATAAGTGAGAACATGTGGTATTTCTC
Source organism: Cynocephalus volans (assembly GCF_027409185.1). Taxonomy (NCBI): domain Eukaryota; kingdom Metazoa; phylum Chordata; class Mammalia; order Dermoptera; family Cynocephalidae; genus Cynocephalus; species Cynocephalus volans. The sequence goes on along the minus strand of NC_084468.1, from coordinate 93,233,572 downwards.
TTTCTGTGCCTGACTCGTTTCACTTTATATAATTCTCTCAAGGTCCATCCATGTTGTTGCAAATGGCAGTATTTCATTCGTTTTTATAGCTGAGTACTATTCCATTGTGTAGATGTACCACATTTTCCATATCCACTCATCCAGTGATGGACATTTGGGCTGGTTCCAACCCTTGGCTATTGTAAAGAGTGCTGCGATGAACATTGGGGAACAGGTATACCTTCGACTTGATGATTTCCATTCCTCTGGGTATATTCCCAGCAGTGGGATAGCTGGGTCATATGGTAGATCTATCTGCAATTGTTTGAGGAACCTCCATACCATTTTCCATAGAGGCTGTGCCATTTTGCAGTCCCACCAAAAATGTATGAGAGTTCCTTTTTCTCTGCAACCTCGCCAGCTTTTATCGTTCAGAGTCTTTTGGATTTTAGCCATCCTAACTGGAGTGAGAAGGTATCTCAGTGTAGTTTTGATTTGCATTTCCCGGATGCTGAGTGATGTTGAGCATTTTTTCATATGTCTGTTGGCCATTTGTATATCTTCCTTAGAGAAATGCCTACTTAGCTCTTTTGCCCATTTTTTAGTTGGGTTGCTTGTTTTTTCCTTATAAAGTTGTTTGAGTTCTTGTATATTCTGGATATTAATCCTTTGTCAGATGTATATTTTGCAAATATTTTCTCCCACTCTGTTGGTTGTCTTTTAACTCTGTTAATTGTTTCTTTTGCTGTGCAGAAGCTTTTTAGTTTGATATAATCCCATTTGTTTATTTTTCCTTTGGTTTCCCATGCTTTTGGGGTCGTATTCATGAAGTCTGTGTCCAGTCCTATTTCCTGAAGTGTTTCTCCTATGTTTTCTTTAAGAAGTTTTATTGTTTCAGGGTGTATATTTAAATCCTTAATCCATTTTGAGTTGATTTTAGTATATGGTGAGAGGTATGGATCTAGTTTCATTCTCCTGCATATGGATATCCAGTTATCCCAGCACCATTTGCTGAAGAGGCAGTCCCTTCCCCAGTGAATAGGCTTGGTGCCTTTGTCAAAGATCAGATGGCAGTAAGCGTGTGGGTTGATTTCTGGATTCTCTATTCTATTCCACTGATCAGTGTGTCTGTTTTTATGCCAGTACCATGCTGTTTTGGTTATTATAGCTTTGTAGTATAGCTTAAAATCAGGTAGTGTTATGCCTCCAGCTTAATTTTTTTACTCAGCATTGCTTTGGCTATGCATGGTCTTTTATTATTCCATATAAATGTCTGGATAGTTCTTTCCATTTCTGAGAAAAATGTCATTGGAATTTTGATGGGGATTGCATTGAATTTGTATATCACGTTGGGTAGTATGGACATTTTCACTATGTTGATTCTTCCAATCCAAGAGCATGGGATATCTTTCCATCTTCTTGTATCCTCTCTAATTTCTCTCAGCAGTGGTTTGTAGTTCTCATTATAGAGATTTTTCACCTCCTTGGTTAACTCAATTCCTAAGTATTTTATTTTTTTTGGTGGCTATTGTAAATGGGCAGGCTTTCTTGATTTCTCTTTCTGCATGTTCACTATTGGAGAAAAGAAATGCTACTGATTTTTGTGTGTTGATTTTGTATCCTGCTACTGTGCTGAAATCATTTATCAATTCCAAGAGTTTTTTTGTAGAGGCTTTAGGCTCTTCGATATATAGGATCATGTCATCTGCAAACAGGGACAGTTTGACTTCTTCTTTTCCAATCTGGATGCCCTTTATTTCTTTAGATACGTTAAAACTTCCAAATGGCCTTGTAAATATTTAATTTTTGACTGTTTCTTGTTTAGCCACTTACCGTATATTTAATAAATACTCTACGTCTGGTACTTCTTTAAGCATTTGGTATAAATTAGTGAATAAAACAGACAAAATGTCTTTCCTCATAGACACATTCTCCTAGAAAGAAAAAGTTAATTAACAATAGCCACAATAGATAAATGGAAAGTTAGAGAGAGATAAATGCTATGGGAAAGAAAAAAAGTAGAGTCACCTAAAATGGATTGAGATTGACAAATGGGGTAGGGTTTCAATTTTAAATGGAATGATCATCCATCTCACTCCAGTTAGGGTGGCTAACATCCAAAAGTCTGAGAATGATAAGTGCTGGAGAGGTTGTAGAGAAAAAGGAACTCTCATACACTGTTGGTGGGGCTACAAAATGGTGCAGCCTTTATGGAAAGTTATATGGAGGTTCCCCAAACAATTGCAGATAGTTATACCATATGACCCAGTGATCCCACTACTGGGAATATACCCAGAGGGATGGGAATCATTATGCTGAAGGGATACCTGTACCCCAATGTTTATTGCAGCTCTATATAAATAGCCAAGAGCTGGAACCAGTCCAAATGTCCATCATCAGATGAGTGAATAAGGAAACTGTGGTACATCTACACAATGGAATACTACTCTGCTATAAAAAAGAATGAAATACTACCATTTGCAACAACATGGATGGACTTAGATAAAATTATGTTAAGTGAAACAAGTCAGGCACAGAAAGAGAAATACCACATGTTCTGACTTATTTGTGGGAGCTAAAATTAATAAGTAAATAAACACACAAACAAATAAAAGGTGGGGGGAAGAAGACAGAATAACCCCCAAAATTCCTTGAACTATTTAAGCCAAGTGTACAGATACAATGGGAGGTGCAGGGGGAGGTAGAGAGGAACAGGCAAAAGGGCATGAAAATCAAGTACAATATATTTTGAGAAGTAAAATGAAATAAAATGAAATTTAAAAAATAGATAAATAAATAGAATGATCATGTAGGCTTAGGGTTATCTGATAGCTCTTGTAGATATTCTTCATTTTAAATATTTTTCTTTTCTTTTTTTTTTGTCTTCCTGTGTTATTTCAGAAAGAATGTCTTCCAGATCAGAAATTCTTACTTCTGCTTGCTCTAGTGTACTGCTTAAGCTGAAGTTGTATTTTTTATTTCATTGAACAAATCCTTCAGTTCCATAAGATCTACTATGTTCTTTTTAAAGGTATTTATCTCTTTATAAAATTCCTCCTTCATATCCTGAATTGTTTTTCTCATTTAATTGTGTCATTTTTCTGAGTCTTCTTGTATCTCATTGCATTTTCTTAAGATTGTTCTTTGGAATTCCTTTTCAGTAATTTCAAAAGTTTCCTGCTGTTTGGATCTGTTACTTAAAAGGTATTGTATACCTTTGGTGGTCATATATTTTTTTCTTCATATTTCTAGTATCCCTATGTTGATGTCTCATCATCTGGTAAAGTAGCTGCTTCTTCTATTACTCCAGAGTGGCTTTTGAGGAGAGAGACTACCTCCTATAGATGTGTTTCATATTGACCATTGACCCTGGACAAACTTGCTGGCATGCACTAGTATGCCCCTGATAGGTGTACTGGGGTGTACTGAAAGTATTCAGCTTGAATGGATAGCCCTGGCTGAGGTTTATCTTTCCTCTTTCCATGGGCAGAAACTTCTACTAGGTCTTTGCTTCTCCTCTTTCCTCTTTCTTCCTGTCAGGTAAAACTCAGGACCACCTGTCTCTAAGTGAGGTAGAACTGGTGGGTGTTGGCAGGGTGTGGGACTGACTGCTGTGCGGGGAGAAGGGCCTCCATAGCAGTAGTGCTGTGAGATTGGAGGGTGGCAACAGTGGCAGCTGTGAGGTTTTGCTTTCCTTTGTGGTTTGGGTGCTGGACTGCCAATAGTGGGGCTGCTGAGCCACTTCTCAGGTCTTGGTGGTGGTGACTGTGATGGCAGGGTGTATCACATTGTGAAGATGGCAGGGTAGAGAGAGCAGAGAGAGAGAAAGACAGACTCTCCTCTTCTTTTAAAGCCCTCAGAACGGCACCCCTGACCATCATTTTTAATCTATTCACTACTGCATGGTCCTACAATCCAATCACCTCTTCAAGGCCCCACCTTTCAGTTATCATAGTAGGATTTTCCACCCTCTTAACAGTCAGAGTGGGGGCTAAGTTTCTAATACATAAAACCTGGCGGACACAATTCAGGTTTCAATGAGTTTTGGGGGGACATAATTCAATTCACTATAGGTACATATAAGCTTATGTATATTTCCTTCCTCTGTCCACAGAAAGGGCCTGGGAACAGTGACAAGCATACACTGAGCACAAATTTTGGTTCGTAAGAACTCTTTCCACTCAGAAGAGTCAAGGATCCTTAGAAAATGTAGCTGATTTCAAAGTTAGGTATCACAATATAAGATGGTCTAGGAACATTTCATTGTGACAGAAAGCAAGAATGATGGGCACATGTCAAAAGCACACAGAAATTTGATTGAAGGTTCTCCCACTAGCCAAATCAGGGATAATATAAGCATCAAAATAAATAATGACAGTAAAGAATAGGAAACCATTTGAGTCAATATTGATATAAATAAATAAATGAATAAATCGACAGTTTGACTACTTAGTTTTCTGTTGCTGTATCACAAACTACCATAGTTCTAGTGGCTTTAGAAAACACATACTTGTTCTTTCACAGTTTCTGTAGATCAGAAGTCTGAGCACTGCTTAGCTAGATTCTCTGATTTAGGGCCTTGCCAGGCTGCAATCCAGCTGTCGGCCAGGACTGTGGTCTCTTCAGAGGGTCACCAGGGGAAAAATTTGGTTTCAAGCTCCCTCAGGCTGTTGGCATAATTCATTTCCTTTCAGCTAAAGGGCTGAGGATTTTGGTTTCTTGCTGAAAATCACCCTCAGCTCATAGAGCCACCTCCAGTTCTTTCTTCTCGGTATTGCCACTTATTTCATGGCGGTTTGCTTCTTCAAAGCCAGCAACAGGCTCTAGTCTGTTGGAAAGACAGAGTCTAAGATGAAGTCTTATTTAATCCAATGTAGCAGTTACTGAGTGACATCCTATCACTTTTGTGTATAATATAACCTAATCACAGGAGTGACATCTCATCACCTTTGCCATATTCTCTTGGTGAGAAAGAAGCTAGTCATAGGCCTCGTCCATATGCAAGGTGAGGCTATTATACAGGGTGTAAATTCTAGAAGGAGGGGATTATTGGTATCCCAGTGGGGTTTATCCACTACAATCTGCCCTCTCACATCCAGTGATTCCTGTCCCTCCCATATGCAAATGGGTATTTCATATATTATTAAAAACTCTCTGGAGAGAAATTTGACCGTAGGTCCATTTTGCAGTCAATTCTTTTCAGGGAGACATATTAAGGCAACAATTGGGGATATTTGCAAAAATTTAGCTGTGATGAATGCGCTCTGTTTTATATAATAGCAAAAAATTGGAAAATTAAACTTCTATATAGGCTGGTAGAAATGTGTAATAATTGCACGGAATGCCACAAAGCCTCTGAAAATTTGTAGAAGTGTTTATATTTGCATAGCCAAATGTGCAAAAAAGTAGCTTGCTATATAATGTCTATAGTATAAACTCATTTTTCTAAAATGTATACCACATCCACCTGCACAGATGGAAAATTGAGAAATATAAATTTCAGGGTGTTAAAAATCATTTATTTCTGTTCCATTTTTATTTTTTTTCCAAATACATATTTTCTGATGTTTTAAAAAATGCATAGTTTAATTTTAAGAGTATTTAAATTTTCAGGAATACTCTAGTTAAACGTGAATTTTTAATTCAACATCTACAATAATGTGAAAAATGATAAATTTGTTGAAGGATTAAAAAGTTACAACTAATGAGAGTTATAACATTTGCAGCAACATGGATGAATTTAGAGAAAATTATGTTACATGAAATAAGCCAGGCACAGAAAGAGAAATACCACATGTTCTCACATATATGTGGGAGCTAATAAAAATAAATTAATAAATATACAAACAAATAAATGGGGGGTAAAAAGACACAACAATCACAATAATTCCTTGAACTTGTTAAGATAAGTGAACAGATATGATGGTGGGGGTGAGAAGAAGGTGGGGGAAGGGAGGAATTGGTAAAGGGTCACGAAAACCCACTTCATTATAAAAATAAATAAATAAATAATGGGAAAAAAAGCAAAAAAATTAATTCCAACTTACATGAGTGAAACTTCTAATTAATTACAATTCACTTTATCTTATTGCAAATGTTCAGGATTAAGAGATATCCCCCAAACATTTACCTGGTTGGAGACAGTATACTTAAGAAACATTCATGACATACATCCACAAAAATTTTTATGTGGAGTTTAGCATAAAATTCTTATTTTCTCCACTTCACATATTCAGTTGCTCCTTCTCCTTTTTCCTTTCACCAACTTATGTCTTTCTATTTCTTTTTCAATTCACCTAAATTATCTTAATAGGAAGATTAGAACTTGAAATTTCTTTATGAAGTAAAATGACCTCTTTCCCTTTGGATCCTACACTTAAAAACATCTTCTAATTTACTCTCAAGTTTTCTTCTTTTTTTTTTTTCTTTTCTATGTACCCAAAATTCATTTCCCAATTTTCATGCCTGTGTATTTTTAGCCTCCGTTCTCTTCTTATCAAGTCATTTCTGCATGGTTTTCCTTCACCCCCTTCACTTTGCTTGCCCATTGTCCTCAGCTGACTGACGGTGTTTTAATTATAGCTACAAATGCAGTGCTTTTGTTGATCATGGGCCCACAGCAATATGAATCTAAAAATAGCAATAACCTTTAAGGTAACAGGCAAAATACTTGCCCAAGTTGTTTTTTAATTGTTAATATGTAATATGTTAATGTGTCACAGCTTTGTTTTGAGTTGACAGGCAAGGATTCTTAGACCAGTTTCTTTGAAGCTATCTCTTAAGCTCTATTTGCCTCAGATAGTAAGACATTTATTAGTAGTTCTACTTAGTATAGCTGAGAACCATGAAGAGGCACAAAACAGTGGATCAATGAGTGGCTAAAGATAAAATTGTCCTTCCTCTATGTGTTCCTTGAATGAACAAGGAATTCAAGTAGATATTTTCAAGGCATAATATTTATGAGAAAAGAAAACAGAAAAAAAAGTTGGAGCATCACTCATTTTTGTGGCCTGAAATGAATCCTGCTTAGATCTAAGTCGTTGATGACAGATCGAGTCAGTGAATGGTGATGAATTAACTTAATTGTTTTTCACTTGATCCTGCAGCTCCTTGATGTATTTCCTTATTTGGCAGCCAAGATTATGGTGAGCAAGCATTTGGCTTTTATGGATCTACTGATATTAAAGCTTTTTCTTCTCAGGCAATATCATTCCAAACATCCCTCCTAGAACCAGTTTAATTCATTGAATCCGTCTCATTTTGATCTTCAGGTAAAGCTTCATTTTTTCAAGAGTGTGTAAGTGTATGTGTGTGTGTATATATTTTTCCCCTCTAATAGAGGTAGAGTGATATACTGGATAGGTCCATGAGTATACTGCTTGGGTCTGAAGTTTGAATTTTGGCTTGGAACTTTACACACTGTGACCCTGGAGAAGTTAATTTCTTTGTGTTTCAGTATAGTCTTGGTAAACAGTAAATAACAGTAGTATCTACTTCAGAAGTTGTGATGATTAAACGGGTTAATATATGTGAAGCAGTGCCGCATGTGGAGCATACAGTAAACATTCCAATATTTGTTTCTCTTATTTTCATTGATATCTATTTTATAGTAGTGTATATGTATTATTGGATTATATGCAATGACTTTTACTTAATATCAAGTTTAAATGTTAGAGCTAGCTCTATTTTTTATAGCTTAATTTTCCCCAAATACTTCCCTGCAATAGAAAAATGGTGAAGTACTTAGAGTAAGCAACACATTCTGAAATTTTCCTTGATGACTTTCAGCAATTAAAGTTACAAACAAAAAGTCCTTTGGGAAAATAAACTACAGATAATTATCATAGAAACTTTTCAGGAAATCTTTAAAACAAAACCCAGAGTCACCCTAGTTTACATAGCAGACAGAATGCTATGACATTGATTATCTTTTCCAAATGCCCTAGCATTGTAAAAGTTGACTCCAAGCAGGCTATTGTCCTGACCCAATGCGTTTCTATCCACTTAATTCTCACTATCCTTCTTCCATCAGTGTTTAGGCAGGAGAATCAAAAACATACATAAAACTCTGGTTGTGTCCCTTGTACTTTATCATTCCTGAGCCATTAGCAAAAAGGATCTTGCTTAAGTTTATGCAACTTGTGTTCACACAGTTGCCTCACTTCTCAACCAATCCTTTCTTTTTAGACTTTGGCCTTTACCCTCGTCTGGACTCTGTTCCTCCATTAGTACCTACAAGAGGCCCAGACCCACTGAGTTTTATTTTCTTGGCCTGGCTTCAAGATGCATAGCTTTTCTCACTGCTGGCCCGCTGCTAGCTGATCAAGAGCTCCCTAGTGAACTTGGATCTAGATGCCTGTTTAACTTCTGTCCTCAGCATTTCAAAATTATTAGTCAGGATCTGGAACAGGGCCAAAAGAATATGAATATTTTAAGATGCACAGTTACTCCCATACTTTCTTCACCCCCTGCATCTGGAAGACAGATAATGACTCCCCCAGAGGCTTGCTTATCCATACCCTATATTAATTTAAGTTATGATCCTAAGTTAATAGCTCATTCCTAGCTATTAAGTGTAGGAAAGCTCAAGCAGATTTGGAGACTTCTGGCATGCTGAGTTACCACAAAGAAGCTTTTGGACATATGGAGAGACTAGTGGAATTGAAGCCTCGTGCCATGGAGTACTTAAAGCGTAAAGCACACTCTGAGTCTTCCCTCACTCCAGTTGATTCTGCCATTCTCATTCCAGTAGAATAGGTCCATGACAGTTTGGATTAACTGTAAGATAAGTGCAGTTCCAAGCCAATTTATTGTCAGTGTGAGCTTCTATTCCTTAAAACCTGCTCAATCCCCAGGCGTTTGTGCCTCCAGCTGCACCACTATAAATACAAGGTACTTCTTTCCGAGGATCCAAACTGTTAAACTCATCTGCGGGTATGCAGTGCCTCATGGAAGCCCAGTCCCTAGCAAACTTTCTATCTTTAATTTTTCTGGCCTCAAGGCTTTTCTCCCTGGGGAAAGATAACCCTGATCTCATTAACTCCTAATTTCTAGGAATATCAGAATGCAAGCTGAGTCTGTAAATGGAATAAAGGTAACCAGCAATAGCTCTTCTGCCAAGAGCTGAATTGTGAAACTGTTGACTTATTCTGCCCCTCAATTCTTCACTACTCCATCGTATTTCTTTTCCTGCTTTTCAGCTATGCCTTTGAAAACTTGATTGCTCTCTTTCTTAATGTTTCTATGATCACCTAACTTTACTCTTTACTGTTTTTCTTTTTGACATCTTTTTTTTTTTTTTCTTTCCTTTCTTCGGGAGACTTTCCCAGAAGACCATTCCTATTTTATATAAGAAATAGCTTTTGTTACATGTCAAAATTTCTCTTTACCTTTTGATTTACACTTGAAGAATTCATACACTTGAAAAAATTAAGAGCTAATTTGTCTTTTCTTGATAATAAATACTTAACTCACAAAATTTTTCTTACATAATAGAAAAATTTGTCATATGACTAGTGTATGTCATAGGTATACATCCCAAGCCCTGAAGCAGGTCTATATGTACTTTCTATATTTTCAGAAGAATAAAACTCAAAACAAAGCAGCCATTGCTTATAAGTATTCAGAACTATTTTTAAAGAGCATATTTAAACTAGAAAAATATTTGCCTGAGATATAGAAAATATCCAGTCTGAACATGCTCTTGGCTGAGGTGAAATAAAATTATTTTCCCTCAATTTAACATCAGAGAAATAGAACTTTTCATAAATTAGAATTTACATAAAAAATGAAAGTTGATATGAAATTGATGTCTTTATATTAGTAAATAAGAAAAGCCCATTCTGATTCTTGCAACCAATGATGTGGGCTGACAATTTTTATTACATTTAAACTGTTAATTATGTACCATATGTATGATATATGTGATAATAGGAATATAATCACAAAATATGCTATTTTAAAATTTTATGACAAACAAATAATAAAAATTATCTTAATATTTTTCCAAAAAAGAGGAAATTTTACAATTTACGCACCATTGAATGAACAGAATAATAACACTGAGAATTAGTGACTAATCATAGCAGAATAAATTAAATTTTCCTTTTGTACCATATTATAAAGCCCTATTCTCATTATATTAAAAATTTCTACAATTATAGAAGTCCCGGTACACATAAAGATATCAAAGATACTACATATTAGAAAATCTCATTGATTTTTTTGATTCCATACTTAAATGCTTTATATTGACCATGATTTTTTTTGAATTTATTTTCTTAGCGCAGAACTAAGTTTTAGAGATTAAAAAAGACACAGTTATTCTCTCCTTATATGCCTTGAATCTATCTTTCAGGGTATAAGAATCTCTCTGAAAAATATTTTGTTAGCATGAATAGAAGATAAATGAGCAGTTTGTCAGATGCAAGTAATAATTAAATAACATGAAGATATTTGTAAACAGAATGGGCACTTGAACTCTTACAAAATAAAGCAAACATACAGGATATAATATCATATTAAAATGCTGGAAGTTAAAAAGAATTATTGGGGCCACCAGATGATACACACATTTTTGAATGAAAGGAAAAGGAATGCACAGGGTATGAAAAAGATTAAATTAAAGAAAAACATATTAAAATGTTTCAAAATTTTTCCAACAGTACATAATTATTAATGTTCATGCTGAGAAGACTTTGACTATATGGGATTCCTGAAATATATTGAAAATAAAAGAAAAAGATTATTTCTAAATTTTTAAAATGTGATTTACCCAGTCTGGGTGACAATTTAGTTGAAGGACCCAAGATTTTCTTTTCTTGATTTTATATTATAGAAGCAGGAAACTCTAGTTAGTGGCTCTTTTTTAAAAAATATTTTTCTGACTAGCTGTTGATCTCTTTAGGTAGCTTTCACTATGATGTATCTTTGAGAGCGAACAATCTGTCATTAACAAAGAATATTTCTAGCCTTGCAGGACTTTGTGTGCTATGTTCATTCAGAATTTGGAGTCAAGCCAACACCATATATTTCTGAGGAAATCAGATAGTCATTTTAACACAGTCAATTGTATAAGCCATGAGAGAAAATATCTCCCTTTTCTCAACTGACTAACATGATCACTCAAATCCAGAAGCATTGACAGTCATCAAAATGCTTTTGTAGAGTGATGACTAAAATTTACATGAAAATGTCTCATCACTTTCCAAAATAGCTCTTTCACATATGAAATTACAGCAAATCAATTTAAACATGGTGAAAAAATAGCGATGTGATTTTTGTATGTAAGTTTTGGTTGATGAATTTATAATGATAACAATTAGCACTGTGCTGGATTTTAAATTCTTAGATGTCATGCTAAATACTTTATTTTATTAGTTTTTTTCCATTTCACTTATTCAGCAAATACTGATTGAGAATTTCCCTGTGAAAGGCACTGGAATCAGTATTAGAGATAGAGCAAGAAACAAGGGCACAAGGTCTTATCCTCAAAAAGCTTATAGCCTCACAAGGTCATCATAAAAACCTAGGAGATAAAGCATTAGGCCAGATTCGGAAATTGGATTTAATGGAGATTATGTGACTCAACAAAGGGACACATTTAATAAATGCAGACACCAAGACTTGAAAGCTAGTCTTAAAACATCCTTATTGTTTTAATTCAACAAACCATTTAGTAATGGTTGTAAGAGGACAGGAAGTGATGTTGAGGAGTACAATTGGTAGAGAACTTCCAGATCACACCCCTAAACCTCCAGATGACTTTCGGGGCTCTCTGGCTACTGAAAAAGTTGAGCAATCTTATTCTGCAGCTACCTGAGGAGCTGTTCTTGATTCCCAACAGCACCGTGGAGATCACTATTGCTTTTGAGTCACTGAGGACGTCAGAGGCTGTGTTTGTGGGACAAACATTGTTCTGTTCCCTAGTGGCTCTTGTGTCTTTACTTCTAAGTTACCTCTTTTCATCATGATTCACTCAAATCAAGACACACTATGACATATGTTTAGTGTCACTTTACAAGAATATCATTGTAGTCATATTTTTTAAAAGGTTTTCATTCTCCTCTAACTTGTTGATCGAATTTCCTTAGAGACGTAAATTACTTTTTGGCATACATTCCCTAAATTAAGTTATTTTTCTTTTTAATGTGGAATAGTTTTGAAGGATTCCTTTCACATATGTTTTGTGGCTGAATTTTAGATTGAAATTTGAATGAATACCAGGGTAGCTTAAGAGTCATTTGGCAAGTTTGCATTCTCTGAGAGAAAGTTATGCTTCATACCAAAATGTAGAAGCATTGAGAAAATTACTTTAAACTCTATGGCATTTTCAGCTTTTAAAATATCAAATTCCAGAGTTAAGATGAAATCCTTTTAAGTTTTCAAAGCTGGCCTCTGGATCCTGGTAATAGATCACAATACCATAGTGAAGTATTTCAGATTTGAACAGATATGGCTGAAAAACTCTATGCCTATAGTTCTGAATATTAAACAATGTTATGCTATATTTCTCCCAGAAAGGGCATAGTCCTTTGGCATTTGACTCAACTGCTACATTTTTGGACAAAGGTAATAGAAAAAACAGAAAGGAAGAAGCCTTAAGAATTTGATTTTCAGAGAACCTGTTAATGATCTCTTCAAAATTGTGCTTGGAAAGTAAGTGTTCTCTCCTGGAACAGGACATAGACATGTGAAGTCAATAAATGATATCTTCTTCCACGTACAAAAAAAAAAAAAAAAGAAAATCTTAATTATTATTTCTTAATCAGTAACAATAGGAAAGTATTGAAACAACTCTAGAACACTTTTGAGAAATAAAGTGAAATAAATAATCATAATATTTCTAAAATAACCAAACCCCTTTCTTCATTCTGCATGTCCTATCCCTGTCAAGACCATCTCTCTTCCCCTGCCAAAAAATTTCAGATTATCTTAATAGGAATGATAGAAGTCTCAAAACTAAATGGATTTTAACTTAATTTCCAGTAGAACATGTTAACAGAGAACATTTGGAGGCATGGAAGGGTAGTATCTTATTTATATTTGTACTCCCATGCAAAGAATTGTGAATACCGTAGTGTAGGTAGCCACTACATTTTAAAAAATTAATCAATCATTAAATAAAGTAGAAGGTGAAGAAAGATCATAAAACTAAACAACCAAAAGGTCAAGTATGCTTCTTTAAATATTAGAACTGCAACATAATTCTTATATTTTAACTACTTGCTGTTTGGCAGGGAAACAACAACTCTTTAGTAAGACAAGGTTCAGAAACTCCAAAGCATAATGCAGGAAGTAAATGAAACTTATAATTATAGCTGCTATTTTGAGATACTTACCCTGTGGCTAGAATTATTTTAAATGCATTGCTTATGTGTATATACCACCTAGTGTTTATAACTACATTAATATATATTAGTTTTATTCCAATTTAGTGACCTGGAAACAGGTTAGGATAATTAAGTGACTTGTAAAAGACACATACTTGTAGATTAAAAATGGAAAAACAAGTGCTTAAGCCCAAAGCCTGTCTCCCTCCAGAGTGCATGCAGTAATAGCTGTTCACGGGAAGAAAAATGCATACTAAATTAACTTGAATTATTTTCTTAATGACAATATCTTACATTTAACCATTCTCTTAGTCTGTTTCGTGTTGCTATAACAGAATTACCTGAGACTGGGTACTTTATAAAGAACAGAGATTTATTTGGCTTACGATTCTGGGACTGCTGTGTCTGGCACGGGCCTCAGGCTGCTTCTACTCATGGTGGAAAGTGGCAGGTACAAGCAGATCACATGGCGAGAGGAAGTAAGAGAGAGGAAGCAAGAGAGAGAGAGAAGGTGCCAGGGTCTTTTTAAGCAACGAGCTCTCACGGAAACTAATAGAGCAAGAACTCACTCACTCCCCTCACCCCACCAGGAAGAAAATTAATCCATTCATGAGGGATCTGCCCCCATGATTCAATCAGCCTCCAACACTGCCACATTGGGGATCAAATTTCTGCATGAGTTTTGGAGAGGAAAACACATCCAAACTCCATCAACCACAAAATCTTAGAATGCTTCCTTCTATACAATCAGTTTTGGAGCTTAAATCCTCTTCAAATTCAGAGGCTAACCTTTCTCTAAATCCCTTTGGCCACTAACAGTTATGCACACCATCAAAGCTAATTGTGGTTGCTATCGCACATCCCTTACTTTTGCTGTTGATCATAAAATTTTGAATCAATTTGAATTATTTATTTTTCTTAATAGCATTTATGAAAGGAAGCTAAATAGCTTCTCCTTAAGATAATAAATGTGGGCTGGTCAGCTTAGTCGGTCAGAGCATGGTGCTGAAAACAACAAGGTCCAGGATTCGATCCCTGTACCAACCAGCTGCAATAAATAACTAAATAAACATATTAATAAGTAAAGTCAGGCAAAAGGTTTTTGAGCTAGATGTTCAATGCCTGAAAATCAGCCACTTGGACCTGGAACCTCCCATACCCTCTGCCTTTGGTAATACTTTAGTCTTTTTAGAGTTAGGACTTTGCATTCCTTATAATTTCATCATCTTATCTTTATTTGAAGTCTTCTATTTACTCAAAAGCTTTTCTATTTCAAAGCAAAATGAGAATTTAAACCATAAAAAACATTTCAAAGGACAACTAAAAATCCTATTTTACCTGTTTCATAACTAAGATGTATTTTCATAGTTCTAAACTAAATTGTTTTTAAGCAAATATGCAATATTTGCTCTAGAAATCCTTTTTTTCTTTTTGTTATTAAGGTGTAATTTATGTAAGGCAAAATTTACCTCTTTCAGTATTTAGTTTTTTGAGTTTTGACAGATGCACACAGTTATGAAGCCACCACCACAATCAAAATTTAGAAAAGTTAAACCAAATTACCTTGTACCCCTTGTTAATCAGCTAGCACTACTACCTTAGTTGCTGGAAACCCTATTTTCTGTCCAAGTTTTGTCAGTTTCACAGCGTTACAGAAATGAGTCCAGATACGTTCACTTCACCTAATACATTTGCTATTCATCCAAGTTGTATTGTGCAGCAATAGTGTCAGGAAGTGAATATTTCCGTGTATCTGTGAAATGAGGGCTTTCTGAGCAAATTTTACTAAAACCTGGGTTAAAGAACAAGATGTGAAAGTTAGAAAGTATCAGACCCAAAGCTCTTTGTCCTCATCAAACGGTAATAAATTTACTAACCCCTGGAGACAAATTCTTTTTTTCCGGAGTAGAAACTTTCCAGAAAAAAATTGTTTACCTTTCAAAGAGAAATGAAACCTAAACCAGTGAAGCTAGTGGTTTAAATTCTAAAAATGTTAAATAACCAGGGAGCAAATGTTTCTTTTCCTCTCTCAGGAGAAGTGGGGGCAACACCTCTTACATAAGATCCCTGATTTCTAATCTCAAATTCCTCTCTTGTGGTACAAGAAACCCCCTTTTGTGTATATGCAAGGTCCATCTGTCTCTCATCACAATGCCTCAGAAAGGGGAAGAATAGGTTGTGGGGAACCAATGCAGCTATAGTTATAGTTAAGTATTAATAATCTATTCTTAATTCATAAATCTTCTGTTCACATTCAGTATAACATAAATATAGATACTAAAAATGTATCAAATAGTGCATTCCTTGTTATTGTGCAGTAGTGTTTTATTGTGTAGATATTTCTTAATCCATACTTGAATGAGCTTTGGAAACTTGTGTCCTTTAAGGAATTGTCCATTTTATCGAAGTAGTCAAATTCATGAGTCAATTGTATTATTATTTTTACTAATATTGTAATTTTAATATATTAAGGGTCAGTTGTATTATCTTTTAATTAGTGTGACCATTGACATTTAATATAATTGTTGATATAGTTGGATTAAAATCTGTCATCTTGAAGACATTTTCTATTTGGTGTTTCTGTTCTTTCTTTTTTTATTTTTTTGCCTTTTATAAAATTACTGGAGTAATGATCATATTCAATTTTATCTCCACTATTTTAGCTTTTCAGGGAGCCCTAGGGTTTACAATATACATCTTTCTTTAGTTAAATACAGTCTACTTTCAAATAGTAGTATATCTTTTCACATGTGGTATAAGGACCTTAAAACCATATACACCCAATTCTTCCTTCATATTTTTTGTCTTGTTTTTATTATTTTAATTTTACCTATGTTATAAACAAATAATACGTTGGTTCCATTTTTGCTTTAGACAGTTATTTTTTTAGGACAATTAGAAAAATAAGAAAAAACACATTTACATATTTTTATGCCATTTCTAGTGCTCCACATTTCTTTTTGTAGGTTCATGTTTTAATCTGATATCATATTCCTTCTGCCTAAGAATTTTTAACATTTCTTGTAGTCCAGGTCTGCTCTTTCTGAAATCTCTCATTTTTGTTTCCTGGAAAATTCTTTAGTCTTATTAATGTCTCGCAGACATTTTCACTGGGTGTAGAAACCTGCGCTGATAAAACTTTTTCTCCCATCCAGTTCTTTATAGATGTCACTCTACTGTCTTCTGGCTAGCATAGTTTCAGACCAAAATATGCTGACATTTTTATCTTTGTGTCTCTCTCTGAAATGCATTCTTTTTCTTTGCCTACCTTTAAGCTTTTTTCTTTATCTTTGGTTTTACAGTTTGAATATGCTGTATCTAGATGTGCGGTTTTTGTTAGTTTGCACTTTTTTTGTTTTATATTTATTATGTTTTGTTTTCTGTAGGCTTCTTGAATTCATTAATTGATATTACTAATAAATTCTGTGAAAATTCTTGGTCATTATGTTTTGAAATATTTTTCTGCACATAGCCCCCTTTGAAATTCCAATTGCAATGTGCTGGGCAACTTGATAGTGTCCCAACAGCTCTTGTAATACTTTCCTCTGGATTTTTTATTCTTTGTTCTTTAGTTTGACTAATTTCTATTATTTATCTTTAAATTTTTCTGTTCTTGTTTATAGCAAGGCTACTGATGGGCCCATCAATGTTATTCCTCATCACTGTTAATTTGATTTCTATTTCTAGCATTTCCATTTGATTGTTACTTAGAGTTTCCATCTGTCGGCTGAAATTTCCTGTCTGTTTATGCATAGTGTTCACCTTTTCCACACACATTAATCATACATATTTTAGATTCACTGTTTGATGTCTTCAACATTGGGGTGATATGAGTCTGGTTCTGTAGCTGTTTTAACTCTTGGCAATATTTTATTTTTCATGCTCCTTTGTGTATCTCATAAACTTTTGGTTAAATCTGGTTATCTTCTATAAAACAGTAGTGACTAAGAGAAATAATATTTATGCCCAGAAATGGGATGCTTTTTCTTTTGTTAGACCTTTAGTGTCAAAGTCAAATCAATCTTTTCAAAACATGAAGTATGCTTGGGGTTTGGTGTTGCTATGGTTACTCTCAGTTTATGACAGACTTCAAATTAACTTGTGTGTTGGTCGGGGCTAACTTACCAGTGTTGGGCTGTTCTACTATCAGCTTTAGATCTTCCCTTTGGCCCTGTGCCTCAAAAAGGGTCTCTATCTATGCTCTTGCCTGTCACCCAGATTACTGTTACTTGTTACTCAGTGATTGCTGGCATTATGGTATGCAGTAGTGGTAAGGTCCTCCTCTTATTTTGGATCCTCTTCAACATTAAGTAGGCACTGTGTATCTGGATTTGGGGGCTGGGATCTTGTCAATGATCCTGCCTCTCTTTTAGCATTAGGAGATTTCTAATGTCCTGGGCCCCTGAACTATCTCTGTTCTTCCCCCAAGAGTAAAGGGATCTTTTCAATCCCCTCCCCTAATTGTAATTTGTCTTCACTTGTGTCCTGAGGTCAACAAGTTTTGCCGCTCTGCTTCTTGAAGCTTAAGACTTTTGTTCCACAGGAAAGATGGCATTTATGTCTTTATGGTTTTCCTGGAAAGGCTGCTGTTTTTCTTTCCCAGACCAGATCACTAGGGAATGCTGTGTCTCTTCTCTTGACCTGCACTCAGTCTTTTTTGTGAACACCATGTGAGGTCTGTGGAAAAGAGCCTGTGAGTGTACGTAAATTGCCTTAGTCTATGCAGCTCCCAGGGACTCTGTATCTCAGGATAGCCTGCATTTGGCTTTTAGCAGTTTCTTAAAAATTGCTTAATTCTTCTCACTGGCTTGTTTGGCTTCTAGCATCTGCCCACATTAAGCAAGTGATGAGGTCTACTCTACCTTTGAAAGTATCTGCCTTCCTTAGATGTTAAGCAATTTGATTGCCCTGTAGTCTCAGCTTTATGATGAGCTCAAGAAATGTTGTGGTTTTGCAGATTAACTGTGTGGGGATTTTTGGTTTTGGTTTTGGTTTTTGATTTTTGCTATATAAAGGTGAGTGCAACGGTATTTTTAGCTTTTTACAACTTAAGTACAAGCCAGTATCCAGAAACTTCTTTTTTCCTCTGTGAAGAGCTATTATTAAATCAATACTACATTTTAAAATTAACATTATGAAGACTGGGACAATAAACCAAGTAACTGCTGACTGTAGTTCTGGAAGACAGCTGGAGTACCATTTAAAATCCAGTATGAATATTTTTGGCTGTCTCTCCTTGCTGGTGGGGGTAGAGAGAAAGGAAGTTTATTTTTCCACAGGCCACAGACCACTCTTAATTGGTAATTTTGAATGCAGAAAATATAATAAATTAATACTTAATCATGTTTGATGCTGCCAATTACAATTAAATCCATAGGGGTAACTATCACACAAATTGTATGGACAGATACCATCTATAATAAGGTTAAATGGTCAGAGAAAATGACAACTATTCCATAGTTTAATCTTCTATTTTAAGATGCATACTGATTTTCAAAATGTAGTTACAATTGAGAAATTATAGCTCTCCCCTTTTGGTACTTCAATAAAAGTGCCCTAGTACTTTTCATACAGCTAAAACAGGCAGAGTCTTTCAAAGAAACTTCAAACAGAATGAAAATAGAAGAATACACACACACACAGTAAAGGTTTCAGCTTCTTCCATAACTAGATTTATCTTGAGCATTTCAGGCCATGGAAGTCTAGCTTCACTGCCTCACTTTCTGCTCTCCTCCCCTGTCATGGCCCTCATTTAAACACCCACCTGTCAGGAAGTAGATTCCTTGACATTTCCAAGGTCAAAGGGAAAAAGTTTTGCCTACTCTCCCTATCTGGGGCCTTTTGATTGGTTCCATTTGTGGTATAAGGTACTGAGCTCTTTCCTGGATAACTAATACTATGGAGTCCAAAAGCCTTGTATTCCCAGGAAAAGTTATAGAATTTCTTGTCAAATGAGAAGAATACTTACTACTAGGGAAAGTTGTTATAAGGAATGCCAGGCACAATGCAAAAAATGTTAATTACTTTTTTGTTGTTATTATAATTACGTCTATTATTAGTATTAACAGAATACCAAAACTATTATCATTCTATATAAAAACAGGATGTCTTGATTTTTCAATCTAGTAATGTCAGCTAACCTGAGATGATAAATCTACATCTCCTGGTAGATAAATTACTGCTAATTTTAGCAAATTAAAAAAAAATGTTAAGAGAATAAAAAGATTAGCCACAGACTGGGAGAATATATTCTCAAAATATACAAGCAATAAAAAACAAAAAACAATCCTTGTATCCAAAATACACAACACACTCTTAAAACTCAACAATAGGAAAATGAACAACCCAATTAAAAATGGGTAAAAGTGCTGACTAGAAATCTCACCAAAGAAAATATAGTATACAGAGACCAAATAAGCATATGAAAGATGCTCAATATTATATGCCATCAGGAAGTTGCAAATTGAAACAACAAATGACATACCACTAAACACCTATTGAATGGTTAAAATACAAAACACTGACAAAACAAAATGCTAATGAGAATGTAGAGCAACAGAAATTCTCATGACTTGTTTGTGGAAATACAAAATGGTACAGCTACTTTGAAGACAGTTTGGCAGTTTATTACAACGCTAAACATTACGTTACCATACAATCTAGCAACAGTGCTCTTTGGTGCTTACCCAAATGGATTGAAAACATATGTCCACACAAAAACCTATAAAAGATTGTTTATAGCAGCTTTATTTATAAGAGCCAAAACGTAGAAGCAACCAAGATGTCTTCAGTAGGTGACTGGATAAACAAACTGTGTTACATCATACAATGGAATATTATTCAGCCATAAAAAGAAATTAGTTATCAAGCCACAAAAAAAAAAAAAAAAAATGAAGGAATCTAAAATGCATATTGTTATGTGAAAGAAGCCAATCTGAAAAGTCTACATACTGTCTGATTCCAATTATATGACATTTTGGAAAAGGCAAAATTATTGGGACAGTTAAAAAGATTAGTGGTTTCCAGGAATTGGTGAGGGACAGGGGCATAGTAGATGGAGCACAGAGGATTTTTAGGCCAGTGAAAGCATTCTGTATGATACTGTAATAGTGCATACATATTATTATACATTTATCAAAACCCATAAAACTATACAAAACAAAGAGTAAACTCTAATGTAAACTACGGATTTTAATAATACTATATCAATATTCATTCATCAGTTATAACCAATATGCCACACTGATGCAAGATATTAATAATAGGGAAAACTATGCACTGGTCAGGTGACAGGAGGAGAGGAGGTACAAGGGAGCTGTCTTCAGCTCAATTATTCTGTAAACAGAAAACTGTTCTCTAAAATGAAGTCTATTAATTTTTTTAAAAGTAATTAACCATAGAGTTAGGTTTGAAGTCATAATAGTCTTAATTTTGCTATATGTTTAAAACTAATTTTATTTATTATTTAAAGTCATTTTTATATTTAATAAATCTGATGTATTTTTCTTGTGATTTTGAGCAAAAATACATTAAATTTTGACTGCAAACTGTTAGAATAATTAAGAGAAATTAATTTGATCCATTTAGATTTAATATGTAATGGTTAGTTTATTTATAAATTATGAGCATGTTAGCATTGTAGATTTATTCTGTCAAATATATAGAATGCTTAAAAATAATTTTGAATATAATCCATTTTTTAAATGCAGTTTAAAATATATAAGTTTAATTAATTGAGTTTGTAACTGGATCTGATGTTATTTAAAATTTTAATCTGTTCAACTTGGTTTAGTAGCACATTTATTTTTTTAAAGATAGTGATTATTATTATAAGTTTATGAGATCTATAAATAACATAGCAAGATTTGTAGATTTAACTTAAAAACCCAAGAGAAACAAGGTTGAAAAATTTTAATTGGTATAAAATTGGATATTATTTTAAAGCATAATTAATTATAAACAGCTCTTTCCATGCAAAAATATATCTCTCAAGCATTATAAAAACTTCAATTGTCAGCTGAATTAGTAAAATTTAAACATATTTTTGTTCAAAACTTATTAGAGTCTTTAATATTCTAATGTGAAATTTGAATTTTTAAGAAGTTATCGTAATATTTAGTGTTTGTTTAGTTATTTGTCCATGGGAAACATTTTCACTTGACATCACTATTAACATTATGATCTATTAAAAATGCTGTTTGAAAACATAGAGTTTTAGAAATAAGTGTAAATCGAACAAAATTCCCTACTAAGAGGGCAAAATAACTGGGAAAAATCACCCAAATGTTCTTTCAAACAGATACAAAGAAACCTAAACAGTTACAAGTAAGATAAACGTATTAAGAAAACAGAAAAAAAAAAAAGTAAAGCAGAGGATCTGATTTTAATATTAAATTAAAATTTGCATTTAGGGCCGAGCCCATGGCGCACTCGGGAGAGTGCGGCGCTGGGAGCGCGGCGACGCTCCCTCTGCGGGTTCGGATCCTATATAGGACTGGCCGGTGCACTCACTGGCTGAGTGCCAGTCACGAAAAAGAAAAAAAAAAAAAAAAAAAAAAGCAGTATATAACAGGATAACATTAAGTGTTCCCATATATATTGAATTGTATCCAATTATATTAAACAAAATTGTTATAAACATTTGATGAAATTGTTCAAAACCTGATATACATGTTTACAGATGGTCCAGACTTATGATGGTTCCACTTTGATTTTTTGGCTTTACAATGGGTTTATGGGGTTTAAATGCATTTCTGTGTTACAATATTTTTTACTAATGATGGGCTTATTGGGATATAACCCCGTCAAAAGTCAAACATCTGTACATGTGTTTGAATATAAGTATTTATACATATACATATACATGTATGCAATCTCCCAGTAAATTGGTCTTTGATTTATGAATCTGTGTGTTGAGACTGCTTACTTTGGTCAACCACAATCAAGTTGGAAAAGATACCAGAAATCAGAAAATAGAAATTAATTTTGCTCAGTGTAGCCAGTGATATCCATTACATAAGATACATAGAAAATTAATGATACAATAAATAAAATTGATTTATTGTTTTACGTATAATACTTTGACTCCTACAAAGAAACCACATTCTTCAATTCTCATGGAACTTTTAGAACTGGCTATACATTAGACCAGAAAGTTTATTTTTCAAATTTCCTAGAAATAGAAATTATACAAGTAACATTCTCCACCCATTGCAAAATAAAATTAGGAAATAATAGCAAGAGTTAAATGAAAAACATCCAACCACAATATTTATCCATTCAGAAATTTAATAGTACTGTCTTGAGTAACTCTTGGATCACTGAAAAAATAAAAATTGCTATTATACACTATTCAGATATTGTAACTGAACTACAAGTTACAAGACGAAGCCAAAGAGAAAGAAAAAAAAAAGTAGCATAAAATGCTTTTAGTATTAATCAAAAAAGAATGAAAACAAATTAAATATTCAACTCAAGAAATTAGCAAAAGCACCCCAGCCAACAAAAGCTGAGCTTAAGAAATGTATGAGGAAACAATAAAAATAAGGGCAGGAGCTAACAGACAAGAAAACAGAAATACAGTGGAATTGCTAATTGTATTTAAGAGCTAGTTGTTTAAAAAGACCTTTGACATAAACGAGGCTCTGGAATAGCTAGCAGATGAAAAGACATAACTACAGGCATAACATTAGGAATGAAAAAGTCTGTATAATTGCAAATATAGAGAAGATGCTTTAAAAATACCTTAAAATATATAACTAAGCTGTAAAATTTGAAAGTTTAGAATGCCTTAATTTATCTGTACAATTTATAAATGATCAACACTGAACAAGGAAGAAATAGGCTTTCCAAACCATAAAAAAAAAAAAAAAAAAAAAGGAAAATATTGTCAAGGAACTACCATCAAATAGGCCTTAGGTCCAGGGCCCATATGATTTTAGGGCCAAGTTCTATCAAACCTATGAAGAACTGGTAATTCTACTTAGTACTTAACTCTTTGAGCTCCAAAAAAATGATAGCTGTATTTCACCTTTATTTTAAGAAGTTAGCATACATCTACTGCATGAGGCAATAACCAGATGTGCCATAAGACCAAGATACATTGTTCTTATTCTGGTTCTATCTGACCTATAGCTAGAGGACACCCCAACCAGGGCCAGGCATTTGTCGTCTCGGTGTGTATTTTTAAAATCTGAACCTTTTTCTTTGTGATTTTATAGGTATTTTAGAGAGAAGTTTGAGGGATGCTACCTCTGGGGCTACAAGGCAGATACAATTTTAAACTTTATATATTGTTAATGTAATGGGATACTGTATACAATGTTTCCAGCTTCATGCCTGTCTTACAAAAATAAAAAATATTTTTCTTCCTCGCCCTACCCGGTATCATTTCATTAAAACATATAATAATTAAACGTTTACCTATGATGTACTTACTAGATTGATAAGAATAGTTCTCTTTTTTATGCTTATTCCTCAAAACGTAATAATAATAAAATAAAAATCTCCAGTTGAGGAATGCAGATGAGCTATTTGCCACTGTCACATAATATGAATTACATTAAGAAAAATAGCCACAAACTGTTATGGTCATATGTCTCCTATGGATAAAACAAGTTAAAACTCTTTCTCTTTCTCCAGGAAAACCTCCTTTATAAACATGCAATTTTGCAATAATTTCTCCATTTTTAAATTATTTCTCAGCCTTTTTAAATGAGCACTTCCCACCCTCCCACATTCCAGTGTCATTTAGTGTAATTTACCTCTTTCTCACACATGTTTTTTTTTTTTTTTTGTCTTTTTCGTGACCGGTACTCAGCCAGTGAGTGCACTGGCCATTCCTATGTAGGATCTGAACCCGCGGCGGGAGCGTCGCAGCGCTCCCAGCGCCGCACTCTCCCAAGTGCGCCAAGGGCTCGGCCCTCTCACACATGGTTTTTACTTGATTTCAGGATATTTACCAGATTTTCTCTCAAGAAAGTTACATTAATTAAAGTCAATGAAAACAAACAACATGGCTTTTGAAAAACTTTAATCTTTGGTATTCTTTCCGGTCAAAATTTCTCTTTAACCACCCTCTTTTGGCATCTATTCTCTCACTAAATAGAGAGAGGCTAAGGAAATAAACAAACGAACAAAAAGTACTACCTTGGCCACTTTGGTTAAATCATCTCAATTTGCAATAAAACCACGTGTAAGAAGAATCTCAATATTCAAGCAGGAGCAAGACAATGCAAAATACAGAGGGAAAGGGATTCGTTACGGAATTACAGAGTCCCTTTCTCTTTCTTGTTGAACTTTGAGCAGTCTTATACTTGGATCTAACAAATATTTTTCCAACTCCAGTAGTTGAGTCTTTTGCTAATTAAAAAGTAATGGCTCTGTGGTTGATTGATATTCCAGTCATGTAGCAGATGACTATTGTGCACACACAAGTCAGGAGTTTCATGGAATAGCAAATTTCATAGCTTTTGCCTCTCCTACACTTAATGTCATAAGCTGAGGTTTTTTTAGAAAAACACTGAAGGTAAGTGGTGTTGGTAGCCCTTCACAATGACAAAAAAAAGAACTTGGTTGCATATGTTTTACATATTTTTAAATAGTCGTGAAGAAAACTATTTTGTTTATAAAGATCACTGCACATATGGTCAACAACTGGAATTCACACAGAGGCTTCATCAGTGTAAACAATCATTGAAATAATAAAATTGGCTATTTTGGTCCTCTGGGATGCTTTGTGATTCAGAAAAAGCAATTAATCATTTCTACCATTCTCATTAAGAAAAATGTACTAAAAATTTGAACTTCTAAGATACGTACATTGTTCCATTATTCCCTAGCATAGCTAGCTGTTAAGATGGCTTAGCATAATGAATAGATTATTCTTGTAGTTTTTCATAATACTGCATTTATACTTTTATTATAATTTAATTTTCATTCTAATGAACTCAATGGAACAGACCATTTTCATGTCAGAATTTGGAAATAACATGAGAAAAATCAAAATTTGAGACATCCAGCAAGAATAAGATCACATAAGACAGTTTCTTTTCTCTTCTCCTCTTGGAATTCATAAAAAGTAATCAACGTGGAGAAAGAAAAAAAAACGACAAAGTACATTTTCAACAAAACTAAAAATACATATACAGTACAATCTACAAATTCCAAAGTACATAAAAGAGTTGCTAAAAGAGCTGAGATTAGGCAAAAGATATGTGAAAGGAAGTATAGAATCTCAGAGAGATTCAGTATATCCCCCAATTTACCAATACATGAAGAACACATACAAGAAAAATGTTGCTATGGAGGAGGTGAAAAATATTCTGCTTTATGTCACAAAATTAAAATGATGCAATTTCCTCTAAAAAGAAAGTGAAAATAGGAAGAACTCAGGTAAGACATGAAGTTAACAGGATTAGTCAAACTATGAGCAAGTGAGCAGGTACAAGTCAAGAAAGAAGTGGAAGAAAACGTAATCATAGTAGGAGTAATAATGTCATTTGAAGGAGAATGAGGAAGAACAGACACAGTTGAAAACACTGTAAGGGATGTAGAGGATGGAAATGAGAGAAATACATTTAAAAAAACTGAAAATAAAATGCTATAAACAACTAGAGGAAAAATGGTAAACACAGAAGATAAACAAAGAAGGTCGAAAACATAGTACCTGATTCCTTGAACAAGACACATACCTGAAGGCACAAATTTGAAAACTTTACTGAAATAAAAGAACTTGAATTTTCAATTTGAAAAGGCACATTGTGTGCCGAAGGCAGTAGACAAAGAGCATAATAATCAAAAACATTGGACAACCCAGCAAAATGATCATCTAAGACAAATATTGAAATTAAGTTAACACCTACAAAATAAAGAAGTAAGGAAATTATGATCCAAGGATTTTATATCCAGCCAAGCTGGCTTTCAAGTAAAAAGATTACTATTTTGAACATGAAAGAATGCAAAACAATTTTTTTTCTGATCTCTTGAGGAAAATTCTAGGCGGTATATTTTAGCTAACCAAGAAATAACTAGAGAAATGAGCAAAGGACTAGGATGAGCATTTAATATATTTAACTGTATAACTAAAAATTATGATATTAGTGTGACATAAATGTAGTCCAAGACACTGTCTAAAGGATAAAACTAACAAAAAATGGAAGAGAAAGAAAGAAAAAGGTTGTAGGTGGAATAAATTTGTTGAATTTCTGGAATTGAAAGAATATCATTTAAAGCTGACAAACTGTGTAAAAGAAATATAAATATAAACACATTTGATACTACAAAGGTAAACGCTAAGAAAGAACACACTATTTACTATATAGAGAGATAGAGAAAAAGAAAAGGATATAAAAATTTCTCCAAAATACTAATAAATAAAATATAGGAATTTGCAGAATTATGTATAATATTCACCTTTTGTGTAAAAGGATAGGGAAACAAAAACAGTTATTTGTGCTTGTGTTATTTACATGAAAAATCTCTTGAGGAATACACCAGAAACCAAAAGATTTGGTTACTGGTAAAGGAGGAAGTACCAGGCAGATTGGGGACATATGTGGGAGGAAAATTTTTATATATATATTAAAAATTTGTATATACTATTGTTCAGAAAAATTAACATTAAAAAACACAAGAAGAAATTTAATTACAGATATTTTCATGTATTTCTAGGACTAGGATATTATCAAAAGTTGATGACTTCCTTTATTGAAGATTAGATTCTTAACTCTGCCTCAAATATATCCTGCCAATTTTAGACCTTTCATTTCTTTTCAAGGTCAACCCATGCCCTAAAAATCTGTTATCTTTCCTCTGAACTTTCCCAATAGGCATATTCTAACTATCACTTCCTCCATGAAGCCTTCTTTCAGTACACTTACTCTGATTGATTTATCCCTTTTTTGAAATTTTTTTTATGCATATATGCTGTAAGACA
Organism: Cynocephalus volans; assembly: GCF_027409185.1. Classification (NCBI taxonomy): domain Eukaryota; kingdom Metazoa; phylum Chordata; class Mammalia; order Dermoptera; family Cynocephalidae; genus Cynocephalus; species Cynocephalus volans. Next base: position 93,206,326 of record NC_084468.1, on the reverse strand, counting down.
TATCCCTTGATATTTTATTATCTATGGCTTTTAATGTTTCCTAATATGTTCATGTATTTTGTTCTTATGTCTCCAAATATACAAGAAATCCCTTTAAAAGAGAAAAATAAAGGAGAAAAAGTCCTGGATTTCATTCCTTGCAGAGAGAATACCTAGCTGTTATGCGACCTTGGGCAAGTTAGTTTACCGTTCTGGGACCTCTACATAGTCTCGAGGTCACTTATACCTGAAAACATAAATGAATCCGAAGTCATAAATAATATTTTTCTAAGTAAATAAATTAACAAATAAAAAATAGTAGTATAACTTCATTAGCATAAAAAAGGGACCCAAAACACCAAATTTACTACCCTTTTTCAGTAGTGCACCTTTACCCTCATGCTTTCTTCTTCCAGTCTCCTGACTATTCATCGTTCAATGAATATTTATTAAATGCCACATTTATTGGGTATTACAAGTAACTACAAGCCTTCTGCTGGGCAAAGGGGACAGAAAGATGAACAAGTACTCCCAAAGCGTTTGCAGTTTTGTGGTTGTGCATATGGAAGTGTTAATACTGGTGAGTGTGTGTATTTGAGCTTGTGTATGTGTGTGTCTGAGTGTGTATGTTTGAAAATCAATGAAGGGTTTACAGGTTCCATTGAATTTTTGCAAATTCTTTGGCTATTAGGTAATTAATTATATTCACAAGATTTTGGTAGAATTTATTTACACATCCAAACTGGTATTTTCTTCTGCAAAGCACTTACCTTGGGAGCCTATAAAATCATGGGTGGTCTATGGTAGTGCTAGGCATCTATAATTACAAATAATTTACTCTATGTTCTCAATTGGCTAGAAGAGAGGAGCTCAAATGCTCTCATCACAAAGGAATGATGAAGTTTTGAAATGATAAATATACTAATTGCCCTGATTCTGTCATTACATGTTGAATACATGTTTTGAAATAAAACTCTGTACCCCATAAATACGTACACAATTAAAAATAGATAAATAAGAAAAAAGTATTTTCAAAAGTTTTTATCTATAGCTGCAAGCAACTTAAACTTAGAGGTTAATGCAAAGTATGACTATTAAATTGAAAAGGGTTAAATAAAATATCTGTTGTATTACTGGCTTATTAAACTGTACAATATCAGTGAAGCAATACTCTGAAAACATTTAGAAATGTTTTAATCAAAAAATTTTTGATTCAATGTATGTCATTAAAGAAAAATTTGACATAATAGATGGTAAATGTCGATAGCTTAAAACATACTCTCATTGACATCAAGTAATTTTCAGGTCACTGAAAACACAATGCTTGATTTCAGTGGAAGCCTGCTGCTTTTGCACTGTTGCCTTCACTCTGAAATGGTAACTGAAGAGAAGTGCTGGGAAAGCTTGAACAGGTGAACTGAATAGGCCACTGAAATAAAATGCCATTGGATGTGGAAACGTGGAGTTGGAAAGATGCTTCATATTAACACATTTGATTGTTGAAAATAAGGCACTGAGAAATAATAATGAGTTGTGAAACTGTAAGCTAGCATGAAATTTTTAGATCAAGAGTTCATCAAAATGTTGATTATTCTTTACAGTATTAATATTAATAATAGCATATAACATTACTTGAATGCATATTACGTTCCAGGCATTTTTCTAAATGCTTTGCATGTTCTGAATTTTAACAACCATTATGGTAGGTGTATTTATTATTTACATATTACAAGAAAAGCACAAAAGATTAAGATATATGCCCAAGGGCATTCATCTAGTAAGTAGTAACACTGGTATGATTAGAAAGTAAAATACCATATATCTTTGCCTATATGAATTATATTATTCTTTAAAGGCCTAAAGGAAATGAGGTGGAAATGTTGAAATCCTTGGCACAGAATTGTGGAAGGTGTCAAAAGACTAAGAAAGATGGGAATGTAAGAATGAAGATTGTGGTAGAATGTTAAAATGAATTTGTTACATGCCAGCAGAGAAACTACTACCAGGATATGTTCCCTAGAAGACTCAAGAGGCATTACTTACATTAAGGCAATAGGAATGTTCTAGTCATGGTGCACTGGAACCTATGAGGAGTTCAGGAATTGCTATCTTCTGCACTATGTAACTATGTGCCCGTGTCAATGGAGAGAATAGGATACTGGACTAGCAGAGGTCAGCTACTGGCACTTTATCATTGTGGGCACAGTACACATAATTGCTGGAACTGATTACCAGAATGGCAAGCAGGGTTCTTTGACCATCAGGAATTTATGGTGATAGCTATTGGAATATTGTCCAATAGGGCACCTACTGGACTTACACATCATAAAAAAATGATTATATAAGTTTGGACAGGACTTACATAATATTGCCCACTACAATGTGTAATTGCAATTCTTCAAACACATTCTAGCATCAATCCAGCTCTCAGGCCCAGTGCACAATGAAGAAGAGACTAAGTCATCTTAAGGAAAGGCCTTGAAATAACACAACAGTATATACAGCAGTGATTTCTCAAGATTTTCCGTCAAAATGATCTGCAGCAATTTACTATAATAACTTCACACTGTGGAAAGGGAAATTCTCAGATCTTCAGGAGCAGTTGGATATAGGGTCTGACCTGACACTGATACTGTGGCCTGATGCACCCTGTATAATTGAAGCAGTGGCATATGGGAGCAAAGTGATAAATGACCAGAATCTATCACATAGTGGATCTGATGTGTCCATAGACAAACCCTGTGCTCATTTCCTGATGCCTGAATATACATTTGTGGTGATATAATTCAGAACTGACAACCCTTACATTTGTTCTTTGACCAATAGAGTAAGAGCCATTATGGTAGGAAGGGCCAAGTGAAAACCCTAAACTGCCCATTTCTCCCAACCCTGGCCAAAAAATAGTATCAGAAACAAAATCAGATCCTCAGCAAACTGCAGATTAGTGTCAACCTCATAGTCTTGAGCAGTGGTCCCCATCATATCCTCATTCAGTTTGCCTTCATGACCCCAACAAAAACTAGATAAATTGAGATGAATAACAACGGATTACTATAATCTTAACCAATGGTAGTTCAAATCTCAGAGACTGTGCCTGAGGTGGTGTATTAGTGTACTGGGACTTCTATTACAAAGTACAACAAACTGGGTAGTTAGAAAAGAACAAAAGTTTGTTATTTTACAGTTCAGGAAGCTGAAAGTCCAAAAGAGTTGTCAGGGCCGTAATCCTTCTGCAACTAGGGATAGAATCCTTTCTTGCCTCTTCCTAACTTCTGGTGGTGACCATAAATTCTTGGTGTTCTTTGGCTTCCAGTTGCATCACTCTAAACTCTGTCTCTTTCATCAATGGCAATTTCCCTGTGTGTCTGTATTTTTGTATAAGGACATGAATCAAATTGTATCAAGGCCTATTGTAATGACCTTATGTTAACTTGATTACCTCTGCAAAGACATTATTTCCAAAGAAGGTCACATTTAAAGATACTGAGGGTTAGGCCCTAACATATCTTCTTAGGGGTCAGAATTTAAAGTATAGTATGTGGTATCCTTACTGGAACAGGTCAACCCACTCTCTGGCACTTGATACATGTTTATTGATCTAGTGGATCAGTTTTTTTTATTCTCTTCTGTAAGAGGATCAAAAGAAGATTGCTTTTATATGGGAAAAGCAAGACTATACAAGGGGTCTTCAAAAAGTTCATGAAAAGATGTGTATTATCTTTTAATTTTATTTTTCTGTGGACTTTTTGAAGTACCCCCATATAGTCACCTTCTTGCCACAGGACTGTTAACTCTCCTGCTATTTGTGACCAAATATTTTGCAGGGATCAAATATTCTGCAGACTATCATACTGTTTCCATATGTTAATGACATCATGCTAATCAGACCAGATGTAAGGAACTGGCAAGTACTCTAAATGCCCTAGTATTACATATGTTCAAGAGAGTAGGGGATAAACTCTACAAAGATTAAGGGGCCCCATCAAATGTGTTTTAGGGATCCAATAGTCTGGGACATTATAAGACTTCCCATTAAATAAAGTAATAGTTGTTGCAGCTCACACTTGCAACCATTAAAAATGAGGCAAAACATTTGGTGTACCTCTTAGATTTTCTGGAAGTATATATTACACTTGAGAATACTCCTGTTCTATTTAAATGTCTAAGAAGGCTACTATTGAAATGCAGAAGAAAAGAAGTTTCTGTTGCAGACCCAGGCTGTGGTGAAAACTTCCCTGCTGCCTGGGTCATATGGATACAGAAAGTTTAATGATGTTAAAAGTGTTCATTCTTTTTTGACCACAGTGGCATAAAACTAGAATAAATAACAAGAGAAATCTTGGAAAACTCACAAATATGAAGAAATTAAACAGCTTACTCCTGAATAACCAATGGGTTAAAGAAGAAATTAAAGTAAAATTAAAAACTGCCTTTAGGCAAAAGATAATGGAAGCACAACATACCAAAACCTACAGAATGCAGCAAAAGTAGTCTTTAGAGAAAAGTCTGGAGCAGCAAAAGCCTACATCAAAAAAGAGAAAGATTTCAAATAATGTTACATCTCAAGGAACTAGAAAAAATGAACAAAGTAAACTCAAACTTAGCAGAAGAAAGAAAATGATAAAGATCAGAGTGGAAGTAAATAAAATAGAGACTCAAAAAACAATAAAAAATGTCAACAAAACTAAAAGTTGGTGTTTTAATAAAAACAATCAAAATTGTCTAACAAATAAAAAAGAGAAGGCACAAACAAAATTATTAATGAAAGAGGAAACATTGCGATTGATACTACAGAAATACAAGAGATCATAAGAGACCACCATGAACAACTAAACACCAATGAATTGGATAACCTAGAAAAAATAAATTCCTAGAAACATGTAACCTACCAAGACTGAATCAGAAAGAAATGGAAAATCTCAACAGACCAATTACAGGTAAAGAGATTGAATCAGAAATAAAAAGTCTCCTATTAAAGAAAGCCCAGGAATGAATGTCTTTACTGCTAAATTCTACCAAACATTTACAGAATACCAATTCTTCTCAAACTCTTTCAAAATACAGAAGAGGAAAGAATACTTCCAAACTCATTTTACAAGGCCAGCATTATTCTTATACCAAAGCCAGACAAGGACACTACAAGAAAGCAAAACAAGACAAAACAAAGCAAAACAAAAAAACTAAAGGCCAATATCCCCGATAAACACAGATATGAAATTTCTCAACCAAATACTAGCAAGCTCAATTGAACAGCACATTAAAAGATCAAGTGGGATTTATACAAAGGATTCAAGAATGGGTCAACATATGTCAATCAATAAGTGTGATACACCATATTAACAAAATAAAGAACAAAAAACCACATGATAATCTCAATAAATGCAGAAAAACCATTTGATAAAATTCAATGTTCATTCATGTTAAAAACTTTCAAAACAAAAGGTATAGAAGGAATGTACCTCAACACACTAAAGGCCATATAGAACGAGCCCACAGTTTATATCATGCTTAACGGTAGAAAGTTGAAAGCTTTTTTTCTAACATCAGGAACAAAACAAGAATACCCAATATCACCACTTCTATTCAGTATAGTACTGGAAATCCTACCAAGATGAATTAGACTAGAAAAAGAAATGAAAGGCATTCGAATTAGAAAGGAAGAGGTTAAATCGTTATTTTTACTGATAACATGATCTTATATATAGAAAACACTAAAAATTTCACCAAAAAACTGTCAGAATGGATAAACAAATTTAGTAAAATTATAGGTTACAAAATCAACATGCAAAAATCAGTAGCATTTCTACTCAATAACAAACTATATGAAAAAAATTAGGAAAACAATCCCATTTACAATAGCATAACAATAGTACTTATGGATATATTTAACAAAGGAGGTGAAAAATATATACACTGAAAACTATAAAACATTTTCAAAGAAATTGAAAAGGCAAAAATAAATGGAAAGACATTCCATGCTCATAAATTGTAGTAATTAATTGTTAAAACGTCAATATTAACCAGAGCAACCTACAGAATCAATGCAATCCCTATCAAAATTCCAAGTCATTTTTAACAGAAATAGAAAAAATAATTCTAAAATTTGTATGGGACCAGAAAAGACCTTGAATGGTCAAAGCAATTTTGAGCAAAATGAACAAAGCTGGAGGCATCATGTGCCTTGATTTCAAAATATAATATAAAGCTATTATAATCAGAACAGCATGGTACTGGCATAAATGCAGACACATCAACCAATGGAACAGGATAGAAAGCCAAGGAATAAACTCACATTTAAAGTCAACTGATTGATTTTTGACAAAGATTTCAAAAACACTCAATGGGAAAAGAACAGTTTCTTCAATAAATGGTGTAGGAAAAATTGAATATTCATGTTCAGAATAAAATTGGACACTAATTTCACACCACATGCAAAAATTAACTAAAAATAGATAAAAACTTAAACGTAAGACATGAAATTGTAAAGCAAGCAGGAGAAAAACATAGAATGGTCCGGGTAATGATTTCTGGGCTGGGACCTCAAAAGCACAGGCAACAAAAGTAAAAATTAGTAAATGGGATTTTATCACACTGAAAAGCTTCTGCACTTCCAAAGAAACAATGAAGACAGTGAAGAGACAAACCAATGACTATGAAAAAATATTGGTAAGCTACACAACACATAAGGGGATAATATTCAACATATATAAGGAACTCAAACAACTCAATAGGAAAATAAATAAATAAATAAATAAATAACCTGATTTAAAAATAAGCAAAGGGTATGAACAAACATTGCTCAAAATAAGAGATATGAATGGTCAACAGGTATATTTACAAAATGCTCAGCATCTCTAATCATCAGGGAAATGCAAATTAAAACCACAGTGAACTATCACCTCACACCTGTTAAAATGGCTATTATCAGAAAGGTGAATGATAAATATTGGTGAAGATGTGGAAAACACTTGTACACTGTTGGTGGGAATGTAAATTAGTATTGCTGTTTTGGATAATACTATGGAGGTTCCTCAAAAAACTGAAAATTGAATTGCCATGTGATCCAGCAATCCTGCTCATGGGTATATATCCAAAGGAATTGAAATCCATATGTCAAAGAGATTCTGCATTCCCATGTTCATTTCAGCATTACTCACAAGAGCCAATATATGGAAGTAATCTAAGTGTCCATCAACTGGTGAATGGATAAAGAAAATGTGGTATATAAACACAATGCACTATTTAGCCTTATAAAAGAAGGAAATTCTGTCATTTGCAACAACATGGATAGAACTGGAGGACATTGTGCTAAGTGAAATAAACCAGGCATGGAAAGACAAATATTGTATTATCCCACTTACATATGCAAACTAAAAAAGTTGATATCATAGAAACAGAGAGTAGAAGGTGGTTATCAGAGGTAGGATGGAGATGGAGGGAGAGCGGGGAAAAGGAAGATGCTGATCAAAAGGTACAAAATTTCAGTTAGACTTAAGGAGTAAGTTTTAGTAATCTATTGCACTATATGGTGAGAAAGTTAATGTATTCTATATCTCAAAATTGTTAAAATAGGCTCTTTATATCCTCACCAGAAAAAAATGATAAATTGGTGAGGTGATGGTTATATTAATTAGCTTGATTGTATCTTTCTATAATGTATACATAGATCAAAACTCACATTTTACCCCATAAATATACACAATTATTATTTGTCAATTAAAAAATTTTAAAAGAAACAAAAAGTGTTGAAAGCTAAGCCATGGACAAAAACAGTAGACATTTTAAACACGCAATCTTTATTTCAAGAATTTAAATTTATGATTGCTAAAAAAGTAATTCATAAAAGAAAACAAAGCATTTCTCAGCCAAAAATTGAAGGCTATCAGAGGCATAGTGAATAATAATAAAATAAATAAATTGTTTGTCAAATATGTTCAGAGTCCTGGCTTTCCTACAGTGAGCGAAGGCTGGCTGACTCAGAGACCAATTTGTTCTCTTCAAAATGGAACCACTGAAATGAAATCCTATATAAAAGAAAACCCCCACTTTACCTGATAGCTCTTTAGGCAGTTGAAGTGACAGATCCTTGGGTATGCTATTGTATCTGAGTCACCACATTTGCCTTCAGAGTGTGTGATCCCAGGAAAAGGCCAGGCCTGAATTTCCCTTGGCACTTCCAGACTTGGCCTAGAGGATACCTATGGCTAGAGTCCAAACACACAGTAAAAACAGGAAAGGGAAAAAACATACAGACAGGTCCAGTCTAAAAACATAAGTTATCTATAAGAGAATACAGATAAGCCCCAATTTTAAGAAAGTCAATGACTAAAAAAGAAAATCTAGAATTTTAAAATCCTTGTTTAAGTTCTGATAATTAATCCCACAAATGGATAACTTTTCATATTTTATACTGGGTAATTTGATCATTCAAAATTAAAGATATTTTTAAAATCTTAAAAACAAAACAAAACAAAGTATTAATTAAAGATCCTTAGTTGTATTTGGAAAACCCCAACCTAGATCACTATGATTTTGAAGTAAGGCCATCCTATTTTCAGCAAAGAAGTATGGACCTTTGAAAACTGTCTTAATACAGAGTGAGCAACTGATAATAGGAGACTAAGGGAACATAGCTGTCTATAAATGATCATGTTTGGATGTTTTGTCCTCCCAGAACTCATGTGGAAATTGATCCCCATGTGGCAGTATTGGAAACTGAGTCATGAGGGTGGATCCCTCATGAATGGGTTAATGCTCTCCCTGGGGGTGGGGGCCTGAGTGAGATCTCACTCTAAAAGTTCCCCTGAGAGCTGGTTGTTTAAAAGACCCTGGCACCTCCTCTTTCTCTCTCCTGCTTCCTCTCACCATGTGATCTGCTTGTACCCACCGGCTGCTGGCCACTTTCTGTTGTGAGTAGAAGCAGCCTGAGGCCCATGCCAGATGCAGCTGTCCCAGAATCATAAGCCAAATAAACCTCCGTACTTTATAAATTACCCAGTCTCAGGTAATTCTGTTATAGCAACATAAAAATGGATGGAATCAGTAATGAACTGGGTATCATCAAATCTACCATATCATAGTTTTTTGGGTGAAACAGAAGCTGTCATATGATGGAAAGATATTTTGGGGATCAGGTCCAAGCAGATCTTGAGCACACAGGTGAATTCCATGAACAGATGGCCTAGATCCCCATTTTACTGATTGATGTTGAACCAATGCCTGTCCTTCATCTCATTCCTATGGGCTCATGGGTTTTTTTTTGTATAACTTGCTTATGGAGAAGGAAAGAAACTGAGTTTACAGATGGGTTCACTGGATATATTGGTGTTAACCAGTGCTGCCACATGGCAACTCAATTCATGGTGGTCTGAAGAATAAGAATGAAAGGAAATCCTTTCACTGGGCAGAGATGTGAGCAACTCACTCAAATACTTTGTGCAGATAGAGAAGTGTCTGAGGAAAATTATAAACGAATTGCTGGCAGTGGTGAATGACTTGGATGTTTGGTCATGTGCCTAGAATTAACATTTGAAAATTAGGTATGTCGAAGTCTAGGAAAGAGGCATGAAATAAATCTATGGGAATGGATACAAAGAAAGCAAATATTTGTGCCTAAGTCACTGCAGACCAGAGAATACTCACCAATAGAGTTAGCTTTCAAAAACCAGGTGGATAGACTGACTAATTTGGCAGAGATCAGTCACTTATCATCTGTTTCCAGTGCTGGTGGTATGTAGAGGTTATGGTCAGGCACCATCTTGAAAACTCAGTGGCAGGGTGAATAGTGGAGGGTACACGTGGATTAGAGTGGAGCAAGAAAGAAAATGTAGCAGATGCTTCAAATATCCTACATCACAGCTCCTTGACCACCTTCTGTTTCAGCCACATATGTGGTCCAGAGCACCATAAAAATGACCCTTTCCTCTTCAATAGTGCAGTGTGTGCTTTTCTGTTACTGTCCTAGGGCCTTCTCTGAAGCTCCAAGAGCCCACTTAACCTACTTGTAAATACAGAAGGTGTAGGGGAGTTAATACCTCTGGGGCCAACCTCAACAATAAAAGACAAAATCCAGTATACAAATGCTTCAGCATCTAATCATTCAGGTGGAAAATTTATGAAGGCATTCTGATTGCTTTTCAGGAGATCCTGATAGAATTGAGCCCCCAATGTCAACAATAGTGACCTTCATAATAGACACATAAGATACTGCCTTTTTTCCCTACCCTGACTCATTCTTCTCACTCCCCTCCTGCTTCTTCCAAGACCACCTTTCAAATATAGTTCCTGTGCTCTAATTTTTGTCCCATATTCTGCTTTTGGGAAAATTCAAATTAATCCACTTTCTATAATTTGAGATAAAGAAGAGCAGTTTTGGATAATTTTGACATCAGAAAGCACTAAATGAAATAGAGATCCACAAAATGATACAAATGATCAATGAAACAAAAACTTTTTTGAGAAGATAAATAAAATAGACAAAATATTATCAAGGCTACCAAAAAAGAAGAGAGAAGACTTAAATAACAAAAATTGGAGATTAAAAAGGAGACATTGCAACCAATATCACAGAAATACAAAGACTTATTAGAGACTATTATAAACAACTATATGCCAACAAATTAGAAAACCTATAGGAAATGGATGAATTTCTGGACACATACAAACTACCAAAACATAACCAAGAAGAAATAGAAAACTTGAACAGACCAATGATAAGTGTCAAGATTGAAGCAGTAATCAGAAGTCTCCCAACAAAGAAGAGACCAGGACTAGATAGCTTATTTCTGAATTCCACAAAATCTTTGAAAAGGAATAAATAGCAATTATCTTCAAACTATTCTCCAAAATTGAAACAGAGACCATTCTCCCAAACTCATTGTATGAGGCCAGCATCACCTCGATACCAAAACCAGGCAAAGATACAACAAAAAAAGAAAACTACAGTCCAATTTCTGTGATTCATGTGGATGCAAAAATCCTCAACAAAATATTAACAATTGGAATAGAGGAACACATCAAAAAAATTATACACCATGATCAAATGAGATTCATCCCATGGAGACAAGGAAGTTACAACACAGGCAAGTCAATAAATGTGATACGCCACATCAACAAAATCAGAGAAAAAAACCATATAATTATCTCAATAGATGTAGAAAAAGCATTTGGCAAAATGCAACATCCCTTCATGATAAAGTCTCTCAGGAAATCATGTATAGGAGAAAAGAATCTCAACAGAATAAAAGCTATACATAAAAACCAACTGTCAATATCATCCTGAAAGGGGAAAATCTGAAAGCTTTTCCTTTAGGAACAAAAACAAAAAAAGGATACCCACTACCACCACTCCTATTTAACATAGTGTTAGAAGTACTAGCCAGAGCAATCAGGCAAGAGAAAGACATAAATAGCATTCAGATTGGAAAAGATGATGTCAAACTGTCACTGTTTGCAGATGACATGATCCTATTCATAGAAAAGCCTCAAGACTCTACCAAAAATCTGTTAGAGCTGATTAACAATTTTGGTAATGTTGCAGGATATAAAATCAACACCCAAAGGTCAGTAGCATGTTTATTCTTCAATAACAAACTAGCAGAAGAAGAAATCAAGAAAGCTAGCCCATTTACAATAGTCACCAAAAAAGTAAAATCCTAGGAATCAATTTAACCAAAGAGGTGAAAGATCTCTACAAAGAAAACTACAAATCACTACTAGAAGAAATTAAAGAAGATAGAAAAAGCCACAAAGGCATTCCATGCTCTTGGATTGGGAGAATCAACATTGTGAAAATGTCCATACTACCAAAAGTGATCTGCAGGTTCAATGCAATCCCTATCAAAATATCAATGGCATTCTTCACAGAAATAAAAAGAATAATCCAAACATTCATATGGAACAACAAAAGACCCCAAATAGCCAAAGCAATCCTGAGAAGAAGAAGAAGAAGAAGAAAAAAAAAAAAAAAAAAACACTGGATGCATAACACTATCAGACTTCAAATAATATTACTAAGCTATAGTAACCAAAACAGCATAGTACTGGCATAAAAATGGTTATTTGGATGTATGGAACAGAACAGAGAACCAGAAATCAACCCATATACTTACAGCCAACTGATATTTGAAAAAGGCAATAAGAAAACACATCTGGGAAAAAAATGCCTCTTCAATAAATGTTGCTGGGAAAATTGGACATCCATATGCAGAAGAATGAAACTAAACTTGCACCTCTTGCCATATACCAAAATCAACTCAAAATGGACTAAAGACTTAAGTATAAGACCTGAAACTAAAACTACTAAGGGATATCATAGGGGAAACAGTTCAGGAAGTAGGATGGGGCAAAGACTTTATGAATAAAATCCAAAAGCTCAAACAACAAAAGAAAAAAATGAATAAATAGGTTATATCAAGCTAAAAAAAGCTTCTGCATAGGAAGAGAAATGATTAACAGAGTGAAAAGACAATCTGCAGAGTGGGAGAAAAGATCCACAAACTATGCATCTGACAAAGGATTTATATCCAGAACAAACAAGGAACTCAAACAAATTAACAGTAAAGAAACAAATAACACAATTAAAAAATGGGCAAAGGAGCTGAACAGATATTTTTTGAAGGAAGACATACAAACGGCCAACAGGTACTTGAAAAAATGCTTAACATCATTAATCATCAGGGGAATGCAAATCAAAACCACACTGAGATGTCATTTCACCCCAGTTAGACTGGTTATAATCAAAAAGGCAAATTATGAATGACGATGAGGATGCAGAGAAATGGAAACCCTCTTCTACACTGCTGGTGGGACTGTAAATTAGTACAGCCACTATGGAAAACAATATGGAGTTTTCTCAAAAAAACTATAAGTGGATCTACCATATGATCCAGCAATCCTACTTTTGGGTCTACGCTCAAAAGAACAGAAATCATCATGTTGAATCGATACATGCACTCCCATATCCACTGCAAATCTATTTATAATAGCCAAGAGTTGGAACCAACATAAATGTCCATCAATAGATGACTGAATGAAAAATGTGGTATATATGCACTATGGAATACTACTCTGCCATAAAAGAGAATGAAATTTTGCCATCCACAGCAACGTGGATAAGTTTAGAGAATATTATATTAAGTGGAATAAGCCAGGTATAGAAGGAAAAATACCACATGTCCTCACTCATAAGTGGGAGCTAAGAGGGAAAGAAGAAGGAAAGAAAGGCCACAGTGGTGTGTTGGACTTGTAGAGAGAGAGAAAAGACCATAGTTTGCCAGACATTGGGGGACGAGGGACTTGGGGTTGGGGAGAGATTAGGTGGGGGACACAGGGAATAACTGCAATTTGAGGTGATGGGCATGTTGATAGTATTGATCTGATCACCACATCTTGGGCACAGGTGCTGATGGTCAGCTCTGTGGCCCATGAATATGTATAATCAGTAAGAAAAGAAAAAATAAAATAAATAAATAGATAAATGAGTATATACAAAAAAGTTTTTAAGGAGAGTAAAAAAATCAACCAATAAATTATGAATCTATAATTTTTGTTTAAATATTTCCTATGGAAATATAGAATACAAAGGGACTTCAAAAAGTTCATGGAAAAATGAAATTAAAAGATAAAAATTAAAAACATAACTTGTATTTTTCAACATAAGCTTCATCAAGTTCAAGACACTTTTGTAAGTAATGATACCAGTCATTTAGTATATCCTCAAAATACTGAGCATCCTAGGAATTTAACCATGTCAGTGCAGTCTTCTTACATTATTAACTGAAAAAAATGGGTTCCCTTTAAAGATTTTTTAAGATTAGAAAACAAAAATAAGTGAGAGGAACCAAATTATGACGGGAAGGTGGACGCCTAATGATTTTTCCATTGAATCTCTTGCAAAATTACCCTTGTTTGATGAGAGAAATGAGCAGGAGCATTGTTGTGCTGGAGAAGGACTCTCTGGTAAAGCTCTCCTGGGCATTTATCTGCTAAAGCTTTGGGTAACTTTCTCAAAACACTCCCATCTATTAAACAGATATTATCATTCTTTTGCCCTCCAAAAAGTCGACAAGTAAAATGTCTTGAGCCTACCCCAGAATTGTTGCCATCATCTTTGCTCTAGATTTGTCTGCTTTTGCTCTGACTAGACCAGTACCTACTCTTGGTAGCCATGGTTTTGACTGTGTTTTATCTTTAGGATCTTACTGGTAAAGCCATATGTTATCTCCTGTTATAATTCTTCAAAGAAATTTTTCAAAGATATTGATTCCACTTGTTTAAAATTTCCATTGAAAACTCTGCTTTTATCTGCAGCTCATCTGGGCACAACAGTTTTGGCACCTGTATTAGTTCATTTTGTGTTGCTATAACAGAAATAACCTGAGACTGGGTAACATAAAGAACAGAGGTTTATTTGGCTTAACGATTCTGGAACAGCTGCATCTGGCACGGGCCTCAGGCTGCTTCTACTTACCCATGGCAGAAAGTGGCAGGCAACCAGTGGGTGCAAGCAGATCACACGGTGAGAGGAAGCAAAGGGAGAGGAAGCAAGAGAGAGGAAGCAAGAGAAAGAGAGAGGTGCCAGGGTCTTTTTAAACAACCAGCTCTCGCAGGAACTAACAGAGCGAGAACTCACTCATTACTCCCCCCTCCCCCAGGGAGAGCATTAATCCATTCATGAGGGATCCACCACCATGACTCAATCAGTTTCCAACATTGCCACATTGGGGATCAAATTTCCACATGAGTTTTTGGGAGACAACACATCCAAATTCCATCAGCACCCATCAAGAGGAAAGTTTGCTAAACTGTGATTTTTCAGTCAGAGTTGTGTAAGCTGAAACAGCTGAGGTGGCCATGGTGTTGGCTATTATTTCTGCTGTTAATCATCAGTCCTTTTCAATTAGGGCCCAGACAATATTAATTTTCTCCTTGCAAATTGATGTTGGATGGTCTGCTGCTGCAGGCTTCATCTTCAACATTGTCTCGTCCCCTCTTAAAACAAGTTGTCCATTTGTAAATTGCTGATATCTTTGGGGCACTGTCCCCATATTTTCATAAAGCATTCATGATTTCATCATTCTTCCATCCAAACTTCACCTTAAATTTGATGTTTGTTCTTGCTTCAATTTTAGCAGAATTCATGTTTCTCTGATAAGGACTCTTTTCAAACTGATGTCTTATTCTTCATAACGCCTCAAACTCTATCCTGTTCACACGTTACAACAACTTAGTACAAGTTTATTTAGGTACAAAACAATTTTGTGATCCATGCAGTGTTTTCACAATACACATATTCCATGAAAGTTTTGAAGACCTCTCATATAATTAATATTCTTATCATTATATAGAATTTAGCCACATGGACACGACTTTTAGGATAATTCCATATTAAATATACCCGTCTCAAAAATCTCAGATGTTTTTATGGTGGCTGTAGTTTATTTTCACCTTGATCAATTCCTCTCAAAACAACCATTTTAAAACAGGTACACAATTTACAGGTCTCCTGAGGTTTTTCCTCATAAAAAGCTGTATAAATTTTAAACTATGTGAATAGCTTCATAAAAATATGATTTAATTGTAGAGGGTTAGAAATCTTGATTCTTATTTGATTATTTGATAGGGTTTTTAGATAATGCATGTATGGGAAAGAAGTCCTCCGATAGGAGGCAAGAGCCTATAGCTAGGGGGCAAGAGCCCATCGAATCAACTCTAATCACTGTTTAGGTAAGGGATTGTATACACTGATTGTTAATATAATGGGTTCATTGGAAGATTTTGTGAGAAGGAAACTTGCACAGGACTAAAGCCTTTAATGTGAACAAGAGAGAACTGAAGCAAAACAGGGATTGTTCTGAGGGCAATAACCCTTAACATAACAAAACCTAAATGATGGGAAAATATGTGAGTTAAGATTTCCAAAGACGTTCTGCTAGATTAGTTAGTACGTGGGGGGTCATTCCACATTTTGCTTTAAGCTGTTTCTCTGAGTTTCTTAAGAAGTCAGGCACTTTAATAATTATCCTATTGTCTCTTTTGCACATCACATAGTTTAGATTTATGACTCTTTTGATGGTATGTTGTTTAAACTATTTTGAGCCATGCGCATGGATGAAGATTATTATGTAGCCAGTTTCTTTACGTTCTTACTATGATTGATTAGCCATTTGTTTTTCTTCTGTAAATTTCTTGTCTTTGCAATCAAAACTGCAGCAAAAACCAACCGGGGGCTGCACCTTGCTTCTCCCTCCTAAAAGGAGTTGTCTTGATGCAGTCCCTTTGGGCTTCTCATTGCATTGACATTTGCTTTGAGTAATCTCTTTGCATCTCCGTTACACAGCAAGAGGTGCAACATTTAATTATCTTTGAAAAGGCTTGTCAGTTCTTCAATTCCTGTGATTCCATTAAACTAACTGTAATTTATGAATGGAAATCTAGTACAGTGTTTTATTGGCAGCTACACAATCCATATGTCTGCTTTTAATGAGGTACTTCTCTGAATATATCAGCAATATTTCTCTTACACACAGAGATATACACACACACCATTCAGTTTAAATGTATTCAGCAGCCTAGAAACAAATGTAAGAATATACAATCTTGTGGGTCACTAAGGGTTTGACAATTCGAACCTCTTGTTATATATTCATTGCCAAGAGACTTTGACTTCAGGCTCAGTAAATATGCTAAACAAAATTTTTCTAACCTATTCAAAAGGTGAAGTTAAAATAAGCAATGTCTCCATTTCCTACTGAAAATTCTTCCAAATATCCCACAAATGTAGATATTTAAAGGCATCATCAGAAAAAAAATTCACAGTCTTAGTCACTCCTCCGTCACATTATGTAGAAAACATGATGTTTAAAGGTCACAGTAGAAAGTCTCCTGAGGAATCATGCAATAGAAGTTGGGCATGAAAACATCACTTTTGGACTTAGTCTTTCTTTCTCCCCCTTCATATTAAACTCCCTGTCTATGATGACAAAAAACAAATAAAACCAGCTATTTGGGGTTCACAACATATTTATGGAATTTCTCCTGGCATGTCATAGACCATACTTACTCATGAGTGGTAGGATAATCTGGTAAACTTTTTTTTTCTAAAAAATTTTGTGGTCAGATAAGACACTTTTGGCCTACAAGTAAAAGTATGAAGAATTATAGCACAGGGAAAAATGCACTTGATGAAAGATTTGGAAAGCTGTAATTTTTTTAATCTATAAAATTTTATTAAAATACTTCTATGAACATTTGTATTTGACTTATATAAATAGTTTAAAAAGAGACAATATCCTGTAATGACTGAGTTCAGACTCTGGCACTAGATTTTCTAGTTTGAATGAGAATGGCAAATTAGTATTAATATGACGTCTCACAAGATACCTTTTAACTCTTCGTGCTTCAATTCCTCCATCTGTAAAATGAAGTACTATCTTCTATGTAATGGTGGTGTTGTAAAAATTAACTAATGCAATCTAGCAGTCAGAACAATGCTTAGCCCATAGTATCTTAGTCCACCCAACTTCTGTAACAAAACACCATAAACTGGGTGGCTTATAAACAACAGAAATTTATTCCTCACAGTTCTAGAGGCTGAGAAGTCCAAGGCCAAGGCACCAGCAGATTCAATGTCTAGTTAGGGCCTGTATCTGATAGAAGGCACCGTCTATGTGTCCTTGAATGGTGGAAGGTGCAAACAAGCATCTTCAGGCCTCTTTTGTAAGGGCACTAATCCCATTCATGGGCTCCACTTTCATGACCTAATCACCTCTCAAAAGCCCCATGTCTTTATACCATCACCTTGGGAGTTAAGATTTCTACATATAAATTTTGGAGGAACACAAACATTCAGACCATAGCAGTCTGCATGGAGTACTTCTTCTGGGAGGATAATACAATTGCCCCAGTGACATCAGGTTTGGCCATATGACTTGCTTTGGTTCATTGCATATGAATGAAGGTGATCTGTGATACTACTAAGCAAATGCTGTAAAAGCTGTAGTCTTGTCCATTATATTCTCTCTTATTTGTCTGTTGTGAGATCAATTCTATCAGCTTGAGTCCTAGAGTGAAGAACATGTGCCGTTGATCCAAAATGAGTATGTAACATGGCAAGAAATAAATTTTTGTTTTAGGAGGTCACTAAGATGTTTTGACCATTTGTTTATCACAGCATAACTTAGCCTATACAATTTAATACAGAAATGATTTCCAAAAATTGGGTTCTAATAAAAAAAATTAAATGTCATGTCACTGATATTGGAGCTGGGCAAGATGTGCCATGGAAATTTCTATGGGTGTCTGAAAAGATGGCAATCCATGTTATTCCATGGCAAAACATTAAATCAAATTTTCACCTGTGATAAATTAGAAGGCAAGTATTGTAATTTTGCTTGTGGTTTTAGATAGAGAGATTAGGAAACAGTGTTATAGTGTGCCCTGGTTACACAGAAATAAGTGGATAAAAGAAATGAACTCAGAAATAAATTGACCAGTTTTAGATATAAAATAAAACCAGATATTCCCATATTTTCAGGGATAAAAGATGCAAGTGTTTCTTATCTTTGGCAAGTGAAATAAAACTAAGAATGCCTAAAATAATAAAGGCCAATTAAAACTCATACTGGTGGCAATAACCACATCAAAGGTACAGTATTCACACTTTTTATTTTTGAATTATTAGGTGGCACTAAGTAAATCCTTTCAGTTGAACAAAGTGGCTCAAGGAAAAGAAATGAGTATGGATCTCCTAGCTGAAACTAATAATCTTAAATTAACAGTAATTAAGTAAAGAGAGAGAAGATTGTCTCTCTCAGGAAAAAAAAAAAAAATTGGAGACACAGCTACTCACTCAGAGTAAAAAGCTACTAAAGCTGCAAATGACCTAAGCGCTGAAAAATAGATCCATTATGCTAAAGTTCATTGTAGACACTATATGCCGTGATTATTCACAACTGTCACTTAAGGCAATTTTTTAAAAAAGGCACATATTAATTAGTATTTTTATGACTAACCAGATAGATGAAATAAAACAACTATCTTGACTTAAATTCTCCCTCATCAAATAGGCTTCTTGGTGAATTTAAATTATCTTTTTCAGGAAGAAATGTGTTAAATTACATGTCAGAATTGATTTTTAGATATGAATATTACCATCACTGAACTGTGTTTTAACTCTATATCGTGTTATAATGGATGAGATTCTATTTGAAGATTACAAACTTCGAGCAATGTTGAAGTTAAATGCTGAGGCTTTTAGTGCACATAGATTTTCCTGACGTAACATCTGAATTATACTGTATTTTCATAGGTTCCTATTCCCATAGAGATATTGTTTCTTATTGTACAAGTAAAAAGAGAAAAAAACTATTCAAATAATTGTAGAAGGAAAGCTCTTAATCATTGAAAGGAAATCATTTATTTCAGGCAATTACATATTATAATGAAACAAATAATTAACCTAGTGAAAGAAGATGTATGTGGTGTGTCTTGAGATTTTTATAGAAATGATGATATTCTTAAATTGAAATGAGAAGGCAATACAGTGATTATAGATTATAGATTGCTTAATTTCAATAAAATTAAAATATCTTTGAAAGTTATGGTGGTTAATTTTATGTGTCAAATTGGAGGGTATTTTTTGATGAGATTAACTTTTAAAACAGTGAACTTTAAGTAGATTACCCTTAATGCAGATGGGGCTCACGCAATCAGTTGAAAGCCTGAATAGAACAAAAAGACTGGCCTCTCAGAGCAAGTGACAATACTTTAGCAGCCTGCCTTTGGACTGGAGCAGCACCACCAGCTCTCCTGGGTCTCCAGGCTGAAAGTCCAAGATCAAGGTGCTGGCAGGATTCATTTCTGGTGAAGCTTTTCTTCCTGGCTTGCAGCCATCTGCCTTAACACCATATGTCTTTACGTAGCATGTGCAGAGAGAGAGAGGAGAGCAAGCACACTGATGTGTCTTCTTCTAAGGACACCAGTCCTATCAGATTAGTGCCCCAGCCTTATGACTTCATTAATCTTTATTACCTCCTTAAAGAACCTATTTCCAAATACAGTCATATTGGGAATTAGGCTTAACCTATAAATTTGGGGAGGGCACAATTCAGTTCATAGTTGCGGAGTATACTAACATTTATAAAGCAAATGCATTTCACAGGGTCTAGCTTCCAAGGCACTGCAGTTTCAGGTATAGCCTAACTTTTTAAAATTACACATAGAAATGTTAAGCTTGTGAAAAACAGGAAACTTCACCCAGGCTAAAGTCTCTGTTGTAGATAATGAATTGTAACACAGCAAAATTGCTGGCTCTAAGGGCAGATGTCCTTGGTGCAGCTAAACCTAATGATTGTTACCATGACAATTATCTTACTGCTCTTTTGTAACCACCAATGTTCCTTTTCTGTAACTTTCTGGCCTGGAGAATAAATACTGAGAGAGACCCTAGTTCGGTATTGTTTTCCAAGGAGGAATGCCTCTCTCTTGAGGGTTTGTGGAAATTAACCCCTTTGGGGCTTCTCACTGCTCAGAAGAAATGGGCTTTGAGTAATCCTTTGCATCTCCATCACCCTGGGGGAAAGGTGACAATAATAAGAGGCGTGTGAAAAGAGGTCATATGTTTCTAACTTGTGAGACATTGATAGGGAAGGCATGATCCTAGGAGGAAAATGGAAAATACAAATTTGGAAAATAAATACTAAATGTGGTTAATAAGAGATCTGCTATTCCAGAAATACTCTAATCTCTTTAACATAGACATTCAAGAAATGGGAATTCCAGAAACTGAGATCTATCTTAATTATAAAATATCTGAACAAATTCAGACACATTTTTAAACAGTATTATTTTTTCAGGAGATAATTCACATTTTATTAATAGGTATACTCAGAATATTGATGTCTCATTGTAACAGATAATGATGTTTCTCTTATGCTGCTTGAAAACCCAATTACTTGTGCCTGGGAAGGTAGAAAACTGACACTGGAAGAGAAGATTATGAAGAAAATTGACATAGCGTCTGTGAAGAGAAATTTGATATTTATAACAGCTTTCTGAATGAATGTCTTAATGGGTCATAACTGCAGTGTTTAATTTCAATATTCTCTTTTAGAAAGTTAAAGACCAATGTTGTCTTTTATCCAAAGAAAATGTCTTCAACTTATACAAGAATGCTTCAAAAAGTTCATGGAATGATTTGTATTATCTTTTAACTCTATTTTTCCACAAACTTTTTGAAGTACCCTCATATAAAACTGTAGGTAGGTATTTTTAGATATTAGGTATCATGTACATTAAAATAAAATATAAATCAATAGACTAACATCATAAAATTCACTCACCTCAAATTATACTTTAGGAGCTAGAATATTTAATAATGCTTTTAGTGTTCCTGGTACAAGTTCATTATAAATAGATGATAAATGCATTTAAAATTTTATTCTTTATATTGGTAAGCACAGACTTAGCCATCTCACTGTTCACATTTTCTTAAGACAAGAGCTCTACTCTTTTATTGTGTGACTGTGGCTAGGAATTCGTAAACATATTTTCAGGATGATTGGATTTCTCCCACACTCTGATTTTAAACAGAACTCAGTAATTCCAACTCAGAGTTAAATTATTTTACATACTAAACATAAATATGTAAAAAAAAAAAAAAAAAGAGGGAAAGTTATACTGCCAAAAGTGCCACCAGTCTAAATTATAAGATGTAGTGAATATTTGAGACCTTTGGGCCCTTAAATTTCTTTGGACATAGAACAGTCTAAGGAAGCTATACAGTCCCTAGAAGGATATATTCCACAATGCCCTCTTCAGATGTAGCCAATAAAAAAACAGAGAGACTAAGGACCTACCGGAGGGTAGAGACAATAACAATAAAAAATTAAAGTAAATAAAATCAGGAGCTACACCCAGGAATACAATGCATAATCTAATCAAGAATATTACTTATTCTCAGAGTACAGTTCTCCCCACAGGGTTTAAAACTACCATAGAAAGGAAAAAAATTACTTTTTGTAGATAATTTGATGAACACTACCTTAACTGGGTGATTAAGGTTAACATCAACAGTGATAAGTGATGCTGAGAATATGTATGCTTGATATGATATGATGAAAATGATACTTTACCTCTGGGGTCTTCCTCCTCAGAATTTACAATCCCAGTCTACTCATGAGAAAAACATCAGAAAAATTCCAATGGGGGCATTCTGCAAAGTAACTGACAAGTATTCCATAAAGCTATCAAGGTCATCAAAAACAAGGGATGTCTTAGAAATTATTCCAGTAGAGAGGAGCGTAAGGAACTATCACTATTAAATGTAATGTGGTGTCTTGGATGGAATTCTGAAACAGGAAAGTACATTAAGTTAAAAACCAAGGCAACCCGAATTAAGTATAGACTTTAATTAATTAATGATAATGTGCCAACATTAGTTTCTTGTAACAAATATGCCATATTAAGTAAGATGTTAAAAATAGAGGAAATTGAGTGTGGGGTTGTATGAATACTGTATATTATCTTTGCAGTTTTTCAGTAAATCTAAAACTGTTCTAAAAGAAAAAAGCTTATTAAAATTTTTTTTAAAAAAGGAATCACTTTGTATTCATTGTGTGTGTTGCATTTTTGTTTCCAATATCCATCCATGTCGATATTTGTAGCTATAGTTTTTTATTTTCACCACAATATAATATCTTTAAAATGAAATATATGAAGTTTTATTATGTATCATGAACATGATCTATTTTTGCCTTTTTATCTTTGTAGATATTAAGATATTTATATTAAAACATTCTGCTATAAATATTCCAGTATATATCTCCTGACATTTATATAAGAATTTGTCTAGGGTATGTACCTAGGGATGGAATTGCTGGGTTGTGTGGTATGTGCGTATAGAATGTCACTAGATAATGCCATATTATTATATCAATTTATTCTCTCACAATATAGAAAAAATTCTATTCCTTCCCAAGTCATTAAATATTTTATATTGTCAGACTTTTTGTTTTTGCCAATCTTTTAGCTGTTAAATGGACTTCAATTTAAATTAATTTGCATTTTCTGCATTAATGAGATTAAATATTTTTAAATATACTTATTGCCTATTTACATATTTTTAAATCTGTGATGTACATCCATTTTCTATTAGGATGTCTCTCTCATACTGATTTTTATGAGTATCTATGTTCTCAATAATAATTCCTTTTCTCTTACTTGTGCTGCAAATACATTGTTTCAATAGGTCGCTTATATTTTCACAGGTTTTGATAAACAGAAGTTCCCAATTTTAATGTATATAAATTTATTTTTATACTTTATAATTTATAATTTTTGTCTTACTTTCTGCTCATAAACGTATTTTCCATTTTTAAGTAAAAATTTCAAAGTTCATCTAGAATTAATAGTTAATTACATAGGATAAATTATACTTTTTGAGGTCTACAGTTTCATGAGTTTTGGCAAATGTATAAGTCATTTAATCACCTCTGAAACAAGGTACTATTTCCATTAGCACAAAAAATTTCCTCATGCCATTTGTGGTAATATTCTCCCATCCCCCATTGTCAGCTCCTGGAAACCATTGGTCTATTTTTGTACTTAGAGTTTTGCAATTCCCTGGCACAATGACATAATACAGTATATGACCTTTGATGTCTGGCTTCTTTCACTTAACAAAATGCTTTTTAGTTTCATTCATGTTGTTGCATGTTTCAGTAGTTCATTCATTGCTGAGCAAAATTTTATTGTATGAATGTATCAAAAATTATTTATTCACTCACGAGTTTATGGCCATTTAGATTGTTTCCAGTTCTTAACTATTATAAGCAACTACAAATATTATTATACAGGTATTTGTGTAGACATGCTTTCAATTATTTTGTACAAATACATAGGTATAGAGTTGTTCCCTCATACAGGAAGTGTGCTTAACTGTATGAGAAATGGATATGACATATTTTCCAAAATGGCTGTACCATTTGTCTTCCCACCAGTAACACAAATATTTCAGTTGCTTCACATTCTCTCTTGTCTTTAGTATTTTTAGTTTTTGGACTTTTAGACATTCTTGCAGTGTCTAGTGTTACTGTGATTTTCATTTGAATTTCCCTAATGAATAATGAAGCTGAGCATCTTCTCTTGTGTTTAATTTCTATCTATCCCTTCCTTGAAGAAGCATATATACAACCATTTGCCCAGTATCTTAAGGGCTGACTGGCTTTCCATTATTGTCTTGTAAAATATCTGTTTATCTGTCTGTCTGCTTACCTACCTATCCATCTATCTACCCATCCTGAATACAGATCCTTTATCTGATACGTGATTTGTCAATATTGTCTCTCCATATTTGAACTTTGATAAAGTCAATTTTATTTATGGATTGAGTGGTCGTGTACTAAGAAATTTTTTCCTAGTCCAATGTCACAAAGTTTAGTCAAGTAAACAACTTGAGTTCCTTGTATATTATGGATATTAATCCCTTGTTGGATGCATAGCTAGCAACAATTTTCTCCTACTCTGTAGGTTGTTGTTTCACTTTGTTGATTTTTTCCTTTGCTGTGTAGAAGCTTTTTAGTTTGATATATTCCCATTTGTTCATTTTTTCTTTTACTGCTTGTGCTTTCAGGCTCATATTCATAAAGTCTGTGCCCAGACTTAGTTGCTGAAGTGTTTCACTTATACTTTCCCTTAGTAGTGTTACAGTTTCTAGTCTTATACTTAAGTCTTTAATCCATTTTGAGTTGATTTTAGTGTATGGAGAGAGGTACATGTCTAGTTTCATTCTTCTGCATATGAATATCCAGTTTTCCCAGCACCACTTGTTGAAGAGGCAGTCTTTTCCCCAGTGTAGTTTTTTGTTGCCTTTGCCCAATATCAGTGGCTGTAAGTCTGAGGGGTGATTTCTGGGTTCTCAATTCTAATCCACTGGTCAGAATGTCTATTTTTATACCAGTAGCAAGCTGTTTTGGTTACAAAAGCTTTGTAGTATAATTTGAAGGTCAGGTAGTGTTATGCCTCCAGCTTTATTTACTTTGCTAAGGATTGCTTTGGCTATTTGGAGTCTTTTGTTGTTCCATGTGAAAGGTAAGATTGTTATTTCCATTTCTGTGAACAATGTCATTGGTATTTGGATGGGGATTGCATTGAATCTGTAGATTGCTTTGAGTAGTATATGCATTTTCACAATGTTAATTCTTCCAATCCAAGAACGTGGAATGTCTTTCCATCTTTTTGTGTCTTTAACTTCTTTCAGAAGTGGTTCGTAATTCTCATTGTAGAGGTCTTTCACCTGTTTGGTTAAATTGATCCCTAGATATCTTACTTTTTGTGTGACAATTGTAAATGGGCTTACTTTATTTCTCTTTCTGTTAGTTCATTATTTGAGTATATAAATATAACTGATTTGGGGGCATTTATTTTGTATCCAGCAATGTTACTGAAGTTATTAACCAGCTCTAGGAGTTTTTTGATAGAGTCTTTACATTTTTCTGTATATAGGATCATGTGTGCAAATAGGGAAAATTTTACTTCATCTTTTTCAATCTAGTTTCCCTTTATTTCTTCTCTTGCCTGATTGCTCTGGTCAGTACCTCCAGTACTATGTTAAATAGAAGTGGTGAGAGTGGGCATTGTTGTCTTGTTCATGTTCCTAAGGGAAATGCCCTCAGTTATTACCCATTCAGAATGATACTGGTTCTTATGCCTCTCGTAGTGTTATCATGTTATTACTTATTATTCTCTGTGTGGCCCCTAATGGAGCGTAGTCATGATATTTTTCAGTTCTCCTGATCCATCATTGGTTTTAGGCAGGTTCCATGTGCTTGGACCTCTAGTTGGGCCTCTCAGTTTTCCTGACCCTCCTTCTCAATCTGAGGCAATCAAACTTTGGTTTATGTTTGTAGTGGCTCTTAGGCAGTTGAGTTTCTTTCCCCCACACCGGCTGCTGTTTTGTGTCAGTGCAACGTCCTGGGCCCAGGAAGTTTTCCTACACTTCCCTAGAAGTAGTGCATCTTTGCCTAGGCTCTAGGGGTAAAGGGCTTGCTGGCATTCTCCCCCAAAACTTAAGACTTTTGCTTCATATGAGAAAAAGATCCAGGGAAGTGGATGGTGTTTAGTGCATATCTTCCAGTAGAAGCCAATCCTACCTGCACATCTCTGATACTGTGGGGTTATCTCTCTAGACCCTATCTTCTGCAGTCTTTCCATACAAATCCAGTGAAGGTCTGCGAAAAGGTTCCTTGTGTCAAGTATTTCTTTTCTTTTTCTTTTTTTTAAGAGGTAGAGGCAAGATTTATTCATTTTATTTTTTTGGTGGCTGGCCAGTGTAGGGATCCAAACCCTTGACCTTGGTGTTACAAGGCTGTACTCTAACCAACTGAGCTAACCAGCCAGCCTGTGTCAAGTATTTCTAAACTGACATGCTATCCCATAGTAGGCTTTTAAATTTTTTTAAAATTTTAGTTGATTTTCTTTTACACACTGTTTTGGTAGTTATCTCTTTTTCCTGAGCTTTGCCAAAGGTGAATTTGGAATTCAGTTCTCTTGGTTGCTTTGTGAACTTAGTGCTCTAATAGGCTCAAAAATATTTTTTAGAGTGTCTGAATTTCTTTTTTTAATTTATAGGATGGAAGTAATATTTTCTATCACATCTTTCCTAAATAAGAGTAGAACTTAAAACTGATTTTTTTGGTGGATGATTTGAGGTAAAGATTCATTTTAACTTCTTCTTTATAAAGAACCCGTTGTCTCAGAACCATTATTTCAATAATCCATATTTTTTCTCATTAGCTTTATTTTAAAGTGTTTGAAATTTCCAAACTATATTATTAAACTTTTTCTTCCCCTACCTTTTTGTTCTTGATTTTAGCTTAATTGTATGTGGTCAGAGAACATGAAATGAATATTATTTCTTTGAAATTGGTGAGACTTCCTTAATGGACTAATACGCTGTTAATATTGGAAATAGTCTATGTGTGCTTGAATGTAAATATTTTCTCCAATTGTTGGGTGCATTATTCTACTTATGTCTTTCTGATCAAGCCTAACAACTAAATTGTTGAAGTCTTCCACATACTTATTTTTTGTCTCCTTAATCTATCAATGCTAATGGCTGTATATTAAAATTACCCACTTGTAATAGATACATTTAACAATTGCTTCTTCTATTTTTCTCACTTTTTGCTTTATACATATATATTTTAGATACATTACTACGTGCATAAACATTTAAAATTAAGATAGCATCTTCATGAATTTAAATAGTACCCATATACAGAGATCCACATTTTTATTTTTAATGGTTTTTTTGGCTTTAATGTCTAATTTATCTGTTATTCATTGTATCAGCCCATTTCTGTTAGTTATAACAGAATACCTAAAACTAGCTAATTTAGAAAGAAATAGAATTTATTTCTCACTGTTTAGAAGCAGGAAAGTCCAAGGTCCAGGTGAGGCATCTGGTGAGGGCCTTTTTCTGGGTGGGAACTCTCTACAGGTTACATGGTGGTCAGGATGTCACATGGTGAGAACGGGCTGAGCAAGAGAGCTAACCTCATTCTCTCTCTTTATAAAGCCATCAGAACCATGCTCATGATAACTCATTACTTCATGAAAGGATTAATGCATCATGAGAGCACAGTCCTCATGATCCAATCACCTCTCAAAATCCCCATCTTTCAAATACCATATTTGGATTTCAGACCCTCTTAGCACTGTTCAATGGAGATCAAGTTTCTAATATATGAACTTTAGTGGGACACATTTGACCCACAGAATTCATATAGTTACCCCAGATTTCTTGTACCTGTGCTTGTTTTTGTTTTTTCGCTAGTATAACTTCTCATATTTTATTATTATCACCCTTCCTGTGAACTGATACTTGAACTTTTTCTGTAAACACATATTTTGTGAATTTTGATTTATACATTTCTGGCAATCCTTGTGCTTTAACTTGAGTTTAGTCTGTTTATTTATTTCCATTATAGATTTTCTTTTTTATTTACATCATCTTTTTTTAATGTTTTTCATATCCCAGTTTTCTTCCTTATTATTTTCTTTGCTCTTGTCTCCTTTTAAATTTATCTCTTTTTTTTTGTTCCCTTTTTGCTTATTTCCCCATAGTTCGTAAAATATATTCTCAGTCTATTCTTTCAAGTTTACCTTAGATCTTTTTGCATGCTTATTGGGCTTTAAAAGTCTAAGGTTAATCAGAATCTTTTCATTCTTCCTCAAAAATAAAAGGAACTTACCATGGTGTAATTTAGATTTCCCTCTCCTGATTAATGTTGTGTTTTTCCAATATTTTAACTCTATTTGTAATAAATCATATAAATTCTTGTCATTTTTCCTGTTCATAATTGTTTTATCACACCAATGTATTTGCCAATATGTTTACTTTCTATTTTTCTTCAATATTGGATCTTCCGTTTCGGATTTTTAAGTAAATGCTCTAGAATTTCCATTAGCAAGTGGTTGCTAGTGGTAAAAACAGTTTTTCTCTGTCTGAAAATATTTTTGTTCTGTTCTTGCTTTTGAAAATTAGTTATTTTACATTTCTATGCTGCCAGTTATTTTCTGTCAGCACACTGAAGGCTCTATTCCATTGTCATGTGGTTCCAATGCAGAAATTTGGATAACTGCCTTTTTGTAGATAATTTGTTTTTCTTCTTTTCTTCTTTTGCCTTTAGTGATTGCAGTTCTGTTGTTCTGAATCTGGCTGTGGTAAGCCAAATAATGTTCCCCCTCCTTCCCACCAAGATGTCTGCACCACAATCCCCAGAACCTATAAGTATGTTACTTAATTGCTAAAGAGAATAGGAAAAGAAAAGGAAAGGTTTAAGAATAATTTGGTCTTTTCCTTAATACAGAGACTTCTGTCCCAAGAACCAGGTTTCTTCAGGTAACTAATTTACTTTCTAAACAAATCAAGTAGTACAGAAAATGTCTCATTTGAAAGATCAAAAGCTTGTTTGTCCATTTACAAGTAGGGGCTCTGTTCTCTCTGTTACATCCCCTTAAAATGAGTGAATTCAGCACCTTTGCCCATTTTTTAACCAGATTATTTTTTAATTTTAATATTTTTAGTTTTCATTTTTTAAAATCTTTCTTTTAAAAAAAATTTTTTTGATTAATTATAATATTCATGGGGCAAAAGCTAACTGTCAGCACCTGTGTCTAAGCTGTGGTGACATATCAGCATGCCCATCACCTCAACTTGCAATTATTCCCCATGTTCCCCATTAAACCTCTCCCCATTTCCCCTCTCTCACCACCCACCATCTGCCCATCCTGGCAACCCTAAGTCTGTTATTTCCCTCTGCAAGTTCTACACATCACTGTGGACTTTCTTTGCTTCCTTCTTTCTCTCTTAGCTCTCACTTAGGAGTAAGGACATGTGGTATTTTTCCCTCTGTGCCAGTCTTATTTCACTTAACCTAATTTTCTCCAAGCTCATCCATGTTACTGTGAATGGAAGAATTCCACTTTTTTTTTTTTATAACTGAGTAATATTCCATTGTGTATATATACCACATTTTCCTTATCCAGTTATCCATCAATGGACATTTAGGTTGGTTCCATACCTTGGCTGTTGTAAATAGAGCTGCGATGAACTTAAGAGTGCATGTGTCCCTTCGACACGATGATTTCCATTCCTTTGGGTATATACCCAGAATTGAGATGGCTCAATTGTATGGTAGATATATCTGTAGTTGTTTCGGAACCCCCCATACTATTTTTCATAGTGGCTGTACTAATTTACAGTGCCACCAGCAGTGTGAAAGACTTCCCCTTTCTCTGCATCCTCACCTTCATTCGTAATTCTCAGTCTTTTGGATTATAGCCAGTCTAACTGGGGTAAGATGGCATCTCAATGTGGTTTTGATTTGCATTTCCCTGATGATTAGTGATGTTGAGCATGCTTTCAAGTATCTGTTGGCCATTTGTATGTCTTCCTTCAAAAAATCTGTTCAGCGTCTTTGTCCATTTTTTAATTGTATTATTTGGTTTTTTTACTGTTAATTTGTTTGAGTTCCTTGTATATTCTGGATATTAATCCTTTGTCAGATGCATAGTTTGAAAATTTTTTATTCCACTCTGCAGGTTGTCTTTTCACTCTGTTAATTCTTTCTTTTGCTGTGCAGAGCTTTTTAGTTTGATGTAATTCCATTTGCTTATTTTTCCTTTTGTTACTCGTGCTTTGGGGGTCATATTCATGAAGTCTTTGCTCAGTCCTACTTCCTGAAATGTTTTCCCTATATTTTCTTTTAGGAATTTTATAGTTTCAGGTTTTATATTTGAATCTTTAATCCATTTTGGTTGATTTTGGTATATGGTGAGAAGTACGGGTCTAGTTTCATTCTTCTACCTATGGACATCCAGTTTTCCCAGCACCATTTATCGAAGCGGCAATTTTTTCCCAAAGGATGTTCTTGGTGCCTTGAAGATCAGTTGGCTGTAAGCATGTGGGTTGATTTCTGGGTTCTCTATTCTGTTCCATTGGTCTAAGTGTCTTTTTTATGCCAGTACCATGTTTTTTGGTTACTATAGCTTTGTAGTATAATTTGAAGTCTGGAAGTGTTATGTCTCCAGCTTTTTTTTTTTTATTAGGATTTCTTTGGCTATTTTGGGTCTTTTGTTGTTCCATATCAATGTTAGGATTTTTTAATTCAATTTCTGTGAGGAATGTAATTGATATTTTGATAGGGATAGCATTCAATCTGTAGATTCTTTTTGGTAGTATGGACATTTTCACAATGTTAGGCACTTCTCAAAACAATATATACAAATAGCCAACAGACACATGAAAATATGCTCAACGTCACTCAACATCAAGGAAATGCAAATCAAAACCACATTGAGATATCAGCTCACCTCAGTTAGACTGGACATTATGAAAAAGACAGAGAATAACAAATGCTGGAGAGGATTCAGAGAAAGGGGAACACTCCTTCACTGCTGGTGGGACTGTATGTTGGTGCAGCCATTATGGAAAATGGTATGGAATTTCCTCAAACAACTACAGATAGAACTGCCATATGATCCAGCAATTCCACTGCTGGGTGTATACCCAAAAGAATGGAAATCATCATCTCAAAGGGATACATGCACTCCCTTATTTATTGCAGCTCTGTTTATAATAACCAAGCATTGGAACGAACCTAAATGTCCATCATCGGATGCCTGGATAAGGAAAATGTTGTATATATACACACTGGAATACTACTGCCAAAAAAAAAAAAAAAAGAAATACTGCTATTTGCAGCAACATGGATGAACTTAGAGAAAATTATGTTGAGTGAAATAAGCCAGGCACAGAAAGAAATACCAAATCTTCACTCATAAGTGGTAGCTAAAAAATAAACGAATAAATTTAAAGAAAGAAAGAAAGCTACAACAATCAGAATGATACATTGAACTTTCAAAAGGAGAGAACAGAACTGAGGTTTCCAGAGGTGGGAATGGAGGAGAGGAGGGAGGATAAGGGAGGAATTAGCAAAGGGCCACAAAACTGATTACATTTTATAATATTGAATAATATACTAATTATCCTGATTTGAGCATCACATATTGCACACAGGTATTGATATTCAACTCTGTACCCCACAGATATGTACAATCAACTGTGTTTTAATAAAATAATATATACAAATAAATAAATAAATAAATAAAATGAGTGAAATCAATCACCATGTCTGTTATAGGACAGATACAATTTGGGATTCCTGAAAAATTTCTGAGAATATTCCAGAGCTTCCACATCTATAATGAACACACACCTGAAATTAAGTTGTTGGAGTTCCTAAAAAAAAAATGACACATAGATAATCTAAAGGCAATTGCCTGAAAGATAGTTTTAATTGAGTTTGTTTCAATGTTGATTCTTGTTTCAATATCCTCCTATTATATGTAACGTTGAAACGGTGTGGCATGGTATGACAGATTGAAAAATTTCCCACGTCTTTCTTACTCCTGTTGCTCCTCTTGCTTGTATGCAACATTGTCCCTTCCTATCTATTCCGTCTCCTGAAAGTCACCCTCCCCTCCCCCATCTTCAGGAACACGCCACAGAGACAGCTCACCTCTGGCTTCCTCTGTGTCTCCTGAACCACAGGTATTATTCCTTCTGCTTAGTTTCTAGATGTCAATTTTTCATTTTATTATTAGAACTTCATTATACTTGTACTGTACAAGATTTAGATCGATCTTTGCTTAAGCTTGCATGTGAAATTTCCCCTCATAATGCCAAACTTGCACATACAGAAATATGCATTTGCATATTAAATTGGGAGAAGATAGTCAAATTAATTCTTAAATTTGACTTAATGAAATGATCAAAACTGAGGATCATTAACCTTCCATAATACAACCCAAATTAAGAAATAGTTCATAAAGTAATTAAGTACTTGGTGCTCTGCTGATCCTAAAAATCACAATATTATATGAAATATAATTGAATTAAAGAAGTGTTTGTTCTTTTCCAATAACAAAATGCACAATTATTTGTAATATACTTACCCACAGCATAGTAAAATTAATTTTAAGCTACAGAATTATATACTTTTTTTCCTGAGGATTTTAAAATGTTTATGCACAAATAAAATTACTCACAGAAGAACAACTAGAACTAATAAACAAAATATTGTGCGGTACTGGCACAAGGATAAACCAATGGAGTACAATTTAGAGTCCAGCAGTAAGCCCATACATATATGGAAAATTCCTTTTTGACAAGACCATTTAACGGGAGAAAATAGTTTGTTCAACAAATGGTGCTTGGGCAACTGGATAGATATATACGAAAGAATGAAGCTGG
The DNA here is from genome assembly GCF_027409185.1 of Cynocephalus volans. Taxonomy (NCBI): domain Eukaryota; kingdom Metazoa; phylum Chordata; class Mammalia; order Dermoptera; family Cynocephalidae; genus Cynocephalus; species Cynocephalus volans. Next base: position 93,173,529 of record NC_084468.1, on the reverse strand, counting down.
ACTTCTACCTCACACCGAAAACTAAACTTAAAATATATCAAAGACTTAAATATAAGAACTAAAACAATAAAACTCTTATAAGAAAAAGTAGGAGTAAATCTTCAGTACCTTTAAAACGGCAATGGATTCTTAGATATGATACCAAAAACATGAGCAACAGAAGAAAAAAATAAGTGAATTGATTTCATCAAAATGAAAACTTATGTGCTCCAAAAAACATCAATTAGAAAGTGAAAAGACAACGTATAGAATGAGAGAAACTTTTGCAAATTATGTATCTGACAAGGGTCTAGAATATATATATATATATATATATATATATATATATATGTACACACACACACATATATACACACATATATGTATATAAAATCTTTATTTATCTTTATATCTTTGTATTTATATACATAAACTCTTAGAACTCAACAACATTAACTCTCAGGGAAATGCAAATCAAAACTACGTTGAGATAGCACTTACCCACTAGGATGTCTATAATCAAAAAGTTAACAATAACAAGTGTTAAGATGTGGAGGAATTGGAACCCTCATGCATTGCTGGTAGAAATGTGAAATGGTGCAGCTGCTGTGGAAAAGTTTGGAAGTTCCTCAAAAGAGGAACGGTTATAGAATTACCGTAGACACAGCAATTTCACTCCTAGATATATCCCCCCAAATCTGAAAACAGATACTCAAACAAATATTCATGAATGTTCATAGCAGCCAAAAGGTAAAAATAACTCAAATGTCCATCAACATATGAATGGATAAAAAATGGTGGTATATGCATAAAACAGAACATTTTTCAACCACAAAAAGGAATGAAGATGATACATGCTACAATGTGGATAAATCTAAAAAACATTATGCTATGTGTAAGAAGCCAGACATGAAATGTCACATTTCACAATTACACTTATATGAAATATTTGGAAAAGGTAAATCCATAGAAACAGAAAGTAGATTGGTGATTGCCGGGGACTGGAGAAAAGGGGAATGAGGTATAACTGCTTAATGAGTATGAGGTTCTATTTTGGGTTGACATAAATGTTTTGGAACTAAACAGAGAGGATGGTATACAACATTGCGAATGTGTTAAATACCACAGAATTGTCTACTCCAAAATGCTTAATTTTATGAATTAAGAACTTTACATTGTTATGGACTAAATATTTCCCCTCCAAAATTCATATATGCTGAAGCCCTAACTTCAGCAGTATGAGAGATGGAACTGGGAGGTCTGGCCTTTGGGAAGTAATTAGGTTTGCATGCATTCACGAAGGTGAAGCCCTCATGATAGAATTAGTTTTATAGGAGCAAGACACATCAGAGCCCCCCTCTCTGCCATGTGAGGACACAACCAGAAGGCAGCTGTTTGCAAGTCAGGAAGACGCCCCTCATCAGAGCCTGATCACGCTGGTGCCCTGATCTCACACTTCCAACCTCCAGAACGGTGATAAATAAATTTTTGTTGTTTAAATCAACCAATCCATGATATTTTGTTATGGTAGCCGGAGCTAATGAAGACACATTTCAATTAGGGGGAAAAAATGAAAAATAACAATAAAAATAATGCATCTGTTCATTGCATAATTTGCATTTCAAAACTTCTAACTTCATCACTCTTCTGGGTTTCAATTTGATATTTCAATTTCATTTAAATTTAATGTGAGAGGACAAGGAGATGAGCATATTTTAATTTTTTTTTCTTGCTTGTTTTGTGAGAAGTTTTCTTATGGATTTAGACTGATTTTATTTTAATAGAAGAGTTTAGAACAAAACATTTTCTGTGGAAATTTAGTTTACTTGAATTATACTTACAGAGATAACTTTTTAAAAATTCTTCTTACTTTTTGTTACTGATCTGTTTAGAAATGTAATGTTTATTTAATATTTAAAAAGTCCTATCAGGAAAATACTATGTACGATATTTTGAATTTAAAGGATTGCCACCAGAAGGCTCTCATTTTTCTTCTATTTTGCTTTTTGGAAAAAATGAAAATTATATTTTAATAGATGATAGTTTATAAACCATTGGACAAATCAAATGTATTTTCTGAATACATGCAGAAACTCCCTGAATAGTAATGTAATTACAATTAAGTACATTTAAGTAAGCTTATTATGATTGAGTGCATTAAGCAATTAAGCACATTTAGGTAAGCTTATGATTGAGGTGCAAATGAAACATACTTCAGATACACACACTTGCAATGTTTTCCACATTTCTTTGTAAAACTCTCTGTGAAAGGAGATTTATAAACTGTTATGATTTGAATAAGCAGAAAATAAATTGAATGCTGTCTTTCTAAAGTCATAGAGTACAATCTCCATAATAAATCATATGTACAGTTAATTTTAAGTATTAATCTCCATCAAGATGGAAGAAACTTTTCCCAAGTATGTTTGGAAACAGCCTGGATTTGAAAATTGATAAACTGAGTTTATCTTTAAAAAATAATTTTATTGCACCTATAATACGTATTAAGGATGTGTGGGTAACTAAGATACAGTCACTTTTCTTGAAAAGCTCAATCTATAATGAGAAACAGGCCTACAGATTAATTACAATGAAATAATTTAACTGCCATAAAGAAGTATGCCCAATCAAGATACTGTATCATTAAATCTCAGGGAGAAGTAAGAATTAGGAATATAGTATATTTTGAAGAAGTCTCTCAAGGTATTCTCACCCTTTTTCACATTTTACCTTGAGAACCTCTGTGCTAAGTGAAGATGGTGGAGAGAGAAACTGGCTGTACATAGGCCAATTAGGGAAGCTCCCTAAACCTGAAATTAAAGAGTTTGTTAGACAGATAAAGGATGGCAGGAGCAATCGAAGTAAAGAGAAGAGAATGATCGAAGTCATGGAGCTAAAAAGTTAACAACAAAACAAAACAAAATAAACAGGTGAAAGACGATCCAATGTCTTCAGAGATCACAGCATGATCCAGGTATCTGGTCAGAGTGGACGGTGAAAGCTACCACTGGGGAGAGTTTGGGATCACGTGTTATAAAGCTCTGAATACATGTGAAAGAGTTTGACTTTACCAAGTAGGAAATTTAGAGTCAGAAATCAATTTTAAGCAGAAAAGTGACTTAAATAGATCATTATTTTAGTTATTGCGGTGGGTCACTTGTGTGCCCCAAAAGTTCATGCATTCGAAACTTGATCCCCACTTAACAGTGTTAAGAGGGTGGAAAATTCCTTTATGATATTTGAAAAGTGGGGCTTGTGAGAGGTGATTGGATCATGAGGACCATGCCTTTGTGAATGGATTGACCCATTCGTGAAGTAATGAGGCATCATGGGGGTGGACTGGTGGCTTTATAAGGAGCACATGAGAGAGCTCTTGCCATTCTTGCCGTGTGACGCTTTGCATCACCACAGGACCCTGCGGAAAGTCCCATCCAGAAGAAGGAGCTCACCAGAGGCACCACCTAGACTGTGGATTTTCCAGCTTCCAAAACAGTGAGAAATAAATTTTATTTCTCTATAAATTACCCAGTTACAGGTATTCGGTTAAACCAACAGAAATGGGCTAATACAGATGGCTAATTTTGAGGTATCTGAGGAGTAAATTAATGATGTGGAAGAGCAGAAGCAATAAAATGTGAGGCAGAGAATCTGATTAAGAAGCAATTACAAGTATTGATCAGATGAGGGCCTTAATGAGGCCTGGACCAGTGTGGATGGCAGATATCCCAGGACTCTTTAAGCACTGTTTTGTGAGGTAAACCAGAAATGATCAATCCCTACTAATATTTTGCTATCCTCACCTCAGCTAATCAAATGATAGATATCCTGCTTTATTTGGAGAACATTTCATTTCCTTATCCTGTTGAGAGAGAGATGGTAAGGTGAGACCTATAAAAGGGCAAAAAGCTGTCCCGTTAGGATGAAGAGCTTATTTACAAGCAGAGAAAAGGAGCTAATAGAAAGTAAGTGATGGTAGATTCAATAAGAAACAGGCCTAATCATGGAATCTCACCCTAGGATCACAGCAAATTTGTTACCCAGTATTATTGAGAATTCGCTATGTGTCATGCACTACTTTAAGTACTTCCTATGTACTAAGTTGTTAAATCTTCACAGTAATTTTACCAGGGAAAATTATATTATGCCCATTGTGTAGATTAAATGTACAGAGACAATGATAGGAAAGCCATGATTTGAATCTAGGCAAGGTGGATCTGGAGGCCATGCTTTTACATTCTACTCTATCCTGGCTCACCATCCACATGAGGCCAGGTGGGACAGAAAGAGTTAACAGCAGGCCAAAGAGAACTTTGACTTCCATCCACCATACTTCCTAGAAAACATGTTAATGATAGATTTTGTGGGGTTCTATCTAAAAGATGATTTGAACAGGATGTGGTTGGTCTGTCTATACCGATTTCTGTAAATAAAGGTCAAACTAATGCTATTATAGGAATATGGAATGGAGAATGAAATCAGGCCTGTAACATCTTCATCCTTGAATAACTACCCACGTGTCAAAACTAAGAAGCTCTAAATCCACATGGTTTACTGTGAGCTGACTTACATACCACACATTGTTAGTGCTTGTTTGCTACTCCCAGTGTGGGAAAAGGGACAATTAGAAAGCTGTTTTTAAAAGCTCAAGCCCCTGGGGAAAGGAATACTGCATGTGTGCCTGCCTCTTGCTTGCATGTTTTAAATCATTAGTACTTTGGTGTTGGGTAAGACCTATGATTCATGGGAGTCTATTTTGACAATTCTACCTTTTGTGGTAACTCACTCTGGAAAGAAAAGAGCACAGTTGTTGGTGTTTTGTCTTTAAACAGCTAGAGCCTTGCCATAATTAACCCTATTATGATACAGAATTCACTGTAACACCTATTTATGCATACACACATACCAATGATGGTTACAATTCCCAAAATTTCTTCTAAGAGTCGTAGGTCCAGTTCAGGTCTTTAGTTTGGCAGAATGGTGAATACGAACTTGAGGCAGGTACAAATTATTTGTAAAAATAAAAATAGCTAATATTATTGAGCTTCACTATTAGCTTGTTTACTTTTCATAACAAATTATGAAGTTAGTCCCATTATTACTGCTGTTTTATGAATCAAGAAACTTAATATATGTGAAGCAATCATTGTGCTCAATCTGACCAGTGTCTCCTTCCCATAGAGAAGTGAGGAGGCTGGTATGAGGGGTGGAGAGAAGCATACATCCCTTCCCTTGCAGGTAATGCAGATGTCTCCCTCAGGTGCTATTCCCTACTTGGCCAACCCATATGGTTATGCTGCCACAACAGAATACCACAGACTGGATGGCTTCAGACATTGATTTATCATAGCTTTGGAGGCCAGAATTCCAACATGAAGGTCTAACAGGGTTTACTTTCTGGTGAGGCTTCTCTTTTCTTCTGCCAAGATTGAATTTTTTTTGTTAATTTTTATTTTTTAGTTATTTATTTTTATTTATTTATCATTATACAATGTAATTGATTTTCATGGCCCTTTGCCAATTCCTCCCTTTCCCCCCACCCTCTCCCCCTTTGCCATCCCTGGCAACCTCAGCCCTGCTCACTTCTCTTAACAACTTCAAAGAATTATTGTGATTGTCATGTCTTTTTTCCCCTTCTACTTGTTTATTTGTTTATTTTTATTAGCTCATACATATAAGTAAGAACATGTCATATTTCTCTCTCTGTACTTGGCTTATTTCACTTAACATAATTTTCTCTAAGTTCCTCCATGTTGCTGCAAATGAGAGAATTTCATTCTTTTTTTATATCAGAGTAATATTCCATTGCGAATATATACCACATTTTCCTTATCCACTCATCTGATGATGGGCATTTAGGCTGGTTCCAACTCTTGGCTATTGTAAATAGAGCTGCAATAAACATAGGAGTACAGGTATCCCTTCAACATGATGATTTCCATTCCTCTGGGTATATACCCAGCAGTGGGGAAAGGTGGGTCATATGGCAGTTCTGTTTGTAGTTGTTTGTATATAGATGGCTTCTTTCCTGCTTGCAGAGAAAGAGAGAGCTCCCTGATATCTCTTCTTATAATGACATTTATCCTAGTGTATTAGGCTCTACCTTTTGACCACATTTAACCCTAATTATCTCCTTAAATGCTCCTATCTCCAAATGCAATCACACTAGCGGTTACAGCTTCAATGTGTGATTTTGGGAGGACAAAGTTCAGTCCTTAATAATGGTTCCTCTACCTTTCTGACAATCTCCTCTTTCTTTTCTAATTATTTCTGCTCACTAGCCACCCACCTTCCAAACCTTTTGCAATCTTTCCTCTTTGTCTTGACTTCAGCCTCATGGGACTCAGAGGTGAAACTAGCTTTGTCCCTCTGCCTGCTGAGAGTGGAGAAATCAGAGACTTGCTATTGATTGGACTCCCTGCCTTCTCACCTTCAGTCTTGCCTCCCCGTTCATTTTTTACACTGCCATCGGAATTTTCTTCCAGAAAAATTAATTAAATGTCTCTCAGTCAGCTAGACAACAGCATCAAAGTTCCTTGGTACAGTTTGCAATCTTGCTGTGTCTAGATCTAAACCTCATTCTTGCAGATCTGTCACTTCCCGCTATCCAGTGCGTTGCACACACCTGTGCTATAAGACTTAAGTCCTTCCATCTGTGTAAGTGCTAGCTATTTACATCACTTCTGTAACATGAGAAACCTCATTAGGGCGAATCAGTATTCATTTATCTCTGTATACTTATACTGACAGGTATATGTAGGCCCTCAATAATTAACTTTTAAATTGTGTGATCGCTCATTTAATAAATATTTATTTAACACCTACTCTATACTAGGCACCTTGTTTCAAGTTGAAAGCTAAAAAGTTTTCCTATTAAACTTTTTTCCCAGCAGAAAATGATTTCTTAGTTTATGTGACAGTTCAAAGGATATAAACACATGTTTTAAGGTTTTGCAATCCTTAGTCAAGGCTTCAAAGAATGCTGAGTTCTCTTTTGTATCCATTAGAATTAGGCTTAGCTGAATTAACTACATCAAAATAGAGTATTTTAAATAAAGTATCTTCCTCACACAAAGTCCAGAAGTCACTGGTCAGAGCAGGGATGCAGGGGCTCTGAGGTTGTCAGGGGCCTATCCACTGACATCTTTGCACCCCACATCTCTTGGATGTTGCCTTGCCTCCATGGTACTCCATCGCCAGGTCTACTTTCCTGGCTGGCAAGGGAAAAATGAAGCTTCCAGAAGTCCGACAAAACAAAACAATTCCATTTAAATCTAATTGGCCAGCACATAATCATATGGCCTGACCCATGTGTAGTGTGAGGTTGAGAAATATAATCTTTTAGCCAGGCACACTGCTACCCTGAATACAATTAGATCCTTAATTAAAGATAAGAAAATAAATGGATATTTGGGTCTTGATAAAAGTTCATGTAAACTTCTTCAACCCAAATAAACAAACTCGTACATCTAAAATGAAACAGGATTGCAAAATGAACTTTTAGATATAACTGAGCAGAACTTGAACTATTTACATTCTATTAAATCACAGCTTAAATAATCACAGTATAAAAATGGGGAAAAAATTATCAGTTCAAATTCAAAGTTTACTTGGCCTATGGCCCAAATACCTCTCTCTCTCTCTCTCTCTCTCTCTCTCTCTCTCTCTCTCGCTCTCTCTCACTTATTGTTCTCTGTCACCTCCTGACAATTTGCCCACCCACATTTTCATCCACTTACTTTATGTCCTAAGGACTACAGTTTTAAGAACACTCCTCCATAGCCCCTGTCCTTGGCCTACATCACCTCCAACCACCCTTGAAATGGTTATATTCATATCTAAGAGAGCTTGCCCAGACAGAGCTGGGATGAATAACATATATTTGCTGAGCAGCAACAGAAATAGTCACTGACAGTTACAGGGATGGTAGAAAGTACTAGAAGAGCAGAGCCTAAGCCACTGATTACAAATTCCTACACTGGCAAGTGTTGTCTTGAGATGAAAGAACAAAAGGAGAGTTACAAGTGGGAAAAATATAACTGTGTAACTACAATCCATTTCATTACTCTGTGTTGGTCCAGGAACACCAGTGTTATTCTTCCTACAAATGTGGCCAGAAAAATCTGATAAATGTGTATGTACAGTTTTGCAATATGAATAAATTTGAATGTTTTCTAAGAAAAAAAATGGGTAACAATAGACTGATTTTAGAAGAGCTAAATCCATGTAATTATACTAAGTGTGTTTGGAAGATGATTATCCAAGATCCTCTACCTCTTTGTTTCTTAATGTTAATATTTCTACTAAATGTGTTCAGAATGGAAAATCAAAATATCTTCTTCCTCTTATTGATAATTCTAAACTATCAGAAGCTCATTAGATTTTCTTAATAGCTGCTCTAGTTAAAAAAAAAGAAAGAAAACTAGTTAAAATAATTTTTGAGATTTTTTATGAAGCATAGCAGATTAAATACATGTGTTTATCTTCAATATCTCCCCAAACAGCATTAAAATTATAGCAGATAAATTTTTTAAAGCATAATTGCACAAGTGCATGGAGGATAAGAGAGGAAATACCAGTGGAGGAGAAATGTCACACAATTTTTGGAATCTGAAATGTGAATTGGTGAAGGATTCTACCCCAGAAAGTCTTCAAGAACCTGAGATCCTCCCAGCCCTTTGTTCTGCCATGCCCAGAGCGTGACCCTCTTCATTATGGTCAAAGAGCCACACAGACAACCCCCAGGTCACAGAATGGAAAGCTGGATGAAGAAGGGAGGCAAAAATGCTCTTAGTCTTTTTTCTTAAGGAAAGTTAACCAAAATCATCACATGTCAGTCTTGGTTAGTTTCCTTTGGCTATGTTCAAACAACTCTTGGTAATTTTTACAAAGAAATAAACTTTAGTTCTCAATGTTTCCAATGTTTTAAATTACAATGTACTCAATAAATATGAGTTTTATGATTTTTTAAAATTTTCCTCCATATTTGTAGCCATCAGTAAGAAGAGTTCTTACTGTTTTTAAAATATTTTCAAAGGTAACTGAACAATCGTAATCTTATTTATTGTAAGATAGCTTTGCCTGGTTTCAACTTGCATGGCTCTTATGATACCATGCAAAAAAGTGAGGACTGTCTTTCCAAGAACCAATAGACAAGAGCAAATGGCCTCGATAATTGGCTAGGAGTCTGGAAGGAAAAGGAGAAAAACCAGAAAATCAGAAGTGAAAATGTTCAGAGAAGAGGCATATAGCTGAACCTATGGGAGAATGAACAAAGTGTGAGAATCATTGTATTGCAGTTTAATGCCCACTGGAGACCATCCAGTTTAGAAGGGAATGAAATCACCAAGTTAACAAAGTGACTTCACCAGTAGATGTCAGCCAGGCTCTATCCTTAGTCACGCCACAGCTCCTGCAATGGGATCATAAACAGAGTATAACCATACTGACAGAGATGGATAATATTGATGGGCCCAAAAGCATAAGCTCCCTCTCATCAGGATGAAGCATTTAGCTGTCATTACTGATCAGTGTCCAAACTGCCAGCAAAATAACCTAATACTAATCCTCTAGCACGGTAACTTCCTTTGAGGAAGTGAAAGTCACTTGATATTTTGTAGATGCCCTACATGAGGATAAGCTCCCTCTATAATGAATGGATATTAAATTTTGTCCAATGCTTTTTCTTCATCTATTGAAATTATATGAGTTTTCTTATTTCCTCCATTAATATGGTGAAATATATGGATTGGGTTTTGATTGTTAAGCCAACCTTGTATCCCAGGAATAAACATCATTTGATCCTGATTTGATTTGTTAATTTTTTTTCAATAATATTTTTGCCATTTATATTCACAAGAAATATTAGCCTGTAGTTTTCTTTTATTATGTTATCTTTGTCTGGTTTTGGTGTCACAGTTATGCCAGTCACATTAAATGAGTTGGGAAGTGTTCCCTTTTCTCTGTGGATAAGATTGGTACTGTTTTTCCCTTACGTGTTTATTAGAATTTACCAATGTCATTTGGGCCTAAAATGTTCATTGTGGGAAGGATTTTAATTATAAACACTGTAGTAGAAGCGTATTTAGAACTTTTCCCCTTGGGTCAATTTTATTAGTTTTTCGAGTAATTTGTCCATTTCATGGAAGTGACTACTTCATTGACATAAAATTCTTCATAATATAACTTTATTACCCTTTCAATGTAGGATCTTTGTAATGTCCCCTCTTTCATTTCTGATTTTAGGAATTTATGTCTTCCTTCTTTTTCTTTATCAGTCTAGCTAAAGGGATAATAATTTTATTGGTAGTTAATTTTCTGTAATGTTGGTCTATTTTCTATTTAATTTATTTCTGATCTTATACTTATTTCCTTTTTTCTACTTACATTGGTTTTATTCATTTTAATTCTTAAATTGGAGGTTAGATAACATATTAGATAATTAGTTTTTTCTAATGTAAGCATTTAAAGCTGTAGATTTTCCTTTAAGCATTAATTTAGCTATATCTTATGCATTTTGATATGCTTGATATATTGTGTTTTCATTTTAACCCAGTTCAAAATATTTTATAATTTCCCTTGCAATTTCTTCTTTAATCCATGAGTTATTTAGAAAAACATAGTTTAATTTCCTAATATTTGATGATTTCCAGATACCTATCTGTTATTAATTTATAACTTAATTCCCTTGTGGTCAGAGAATATACTTTGTGTGCACTTGAAAACAGTGCTGTTGTTGAGTGAAGTTTCTACTAATATCAATTCGGTCAGATTGGTAGATCACTTTTTCAAGACCTCTTATCTTTACTCATTTTCTGACTAGTCATTCTACAAATTATTGAGAGGAATGTGAACATAATTGCAGATTTTGTTTCTCCTTTCTGGTCTGTCAGTTTTTGCTTCATGTGGAGTAAAACTGTTATATGCATAGACATTTTAAATTGTTATGCAAAAGACTGGCTTCTGCACCCCCCAATCCTACAATTTAGAGGTTACCTCAACGGTTCTGAGTCTTAGATCTTCTGCTGGCTCTCATCCTCACCATTCTGAGTAACATGCTTATGCTTCCATTCCTTAGTTATTTAACCGTGGCTGAAACTTATTACAGTAACTCCCTGTTATGAAGATGAGACATTTAGCTCCCTCAGGCCACTGCTCAACCACCCCTTCCTGTGCTCCTGCTGAGAGCTTTGTTCAATTTAATTCTTCTTTTACTTACTTAAGCTTCTCTTTCTTATGTCATTAACTCTAGACTGAATTGTTTGGCTCTGCTATGTAACATGAAGCAGTCAGAATCCCTACACTCCTCTGCACCACCTCTCCCCAGCTTCTCACTCACCCCTGTTGTTAGCTATCACTTTACATTGTCAAGGATTTTGGTTTTTGGTTGGTTCACTTTGTTTTCGTTTCACTATTCATAGGCTGTTCATTAGTTATAATTAGACAGATTGAAGTCTGGCTTGAGGAAGTAACTGCTTGAGCTAAACCCGACCCGCATTAGTTATAATTAAATATTATGTGCTATATGTATGGGTTGATTCTAAAAGATCAAAAACCAATAAAAAATCTGAATAAAAAATAAGAAATAAAATAAAATCATTACACGTTTTGGTTTACTTGATCCACTTATTATTATAAATTTTTTTTCTTTATCTCTGGTACTATTTCATGCTCTCAAGTATGAAAGTAATATGCTTCTTTTGTTTTCTTATGACTTTTTCCATGGTATACATTTTTCTGTCTTTTTAACTTATCTTCTCAATTTAAAGCAGGTCTTTTATAGATTGTGTGTGTGTGTGTGTGTGTGTGTGTGTGTGTGTGTGTGTGTGTGTGTGTGTATGAAGGTACTTCCAAAAACTTGTGGAAAATGGAATTAAAAGATAATATGAATCCTTCCATGAACTTACTGAAGACCACTTGTTTTATAAATATATATATAGAGAGAGAGAGAGTTGGGTCTCTCTCTTCATAAAACTATATATATATATAGTTGGGTCTTGTTTTTTTTATCCAGTTTGATTATCTGACTATATAACAGTGTTTGCCATTTACATTTAATGTAATTACCAACACAATTGAATTTTTGTCTACTACCTTGATATTTGTTGTTTATTGTTCCATCTATTTTATACTCCCTTTTCCTCTTTTTTTCTAACTTCTTTGAGATTAGATGAATATACAAGAGTACTTCACAAAAGTTATGGAAATATTCATATTGTCTTTTAATTCTATTTCTTTCATGAACTTTTAAAAAGTGCCTCATATATTAATACAGGTTGAGCATCCCTCATTCTAAAATCTGAAATCCAAAAAGCTCCAAAATCCAAAACTTTCTGAGTGATGACATAAGATATTGACACCTTTGCTTTCCGATGGTTCAATGTACACAAACTTTGTTTCATCCACAAAATTATTAAAAATGTTGTATTAAATTACTTTCAGGGCTATGTGTAGAAGGTGTGTGTGAAACATACAAATTTCATGTTTAGACTTGGGTCTCACCCACGAGATATCTGATTAGTCCAACCCACACATACCCCCCAAAAAACCAGATAATCAAAACACCTCTGGTCCCAAGCGTTTGGGATAAGGGATTCTCAATGTGCGTTTTACTTTTATTTTTTATTTTTCAGTATTAGCTAGACTTTCTTAAACTTTTATTGGTTTCTCTACGAGTTACGAAGTGCAAGTTGAACTTACTAAAGTCTACCTTGAAATATTATTATGCCTCTTCACATATAGCGCAAGAATGCAACAACAGTGAATTCCATTTCCCCACTGCTGTTACTGTTGTTACACATTCTACTTCTACCTATGTTATTAATTCCCAAACACTTTCTTATTTAAATAGTGAATTACTTTTTGAGATATTTAAAATTTAAAAATAAAAAGTATTTTATGTTTATCAATATGTTTTATCATTTTCAGCCTCCTTTGTTAATTTGTGTAGCTTCAAGTATCCATCTGGCATGATTTTTCTTTAGCCCAAAGAATTCCTTTTTATATTTCTTTTTGTGCAGATTGCTGGCAACAAATTCTTGTAGCTACTTTATTTCTGAAAAAATATTTTGCCTTTATTCGTGAAGGATATTTTCACGTGGTATTCCTTGGCTATTTTCGCTGAAAATTCCTGTTTGACAATTTCTTTCAGCACTTTAAACATATCATTCCAATGTCTTCTGTTCTTCATGGTTTCTGATGAGAACTCTAGAGTAATTCTTACCTGTTTTTCTCTGTGCATCATGTGCTATATTTCTCTGGCCATTTTTAAGATTTTCTTTCAATGTTCATTTTCAGAAATTTGATTATAATTTGCATTGGTGTAATTTATACATATTAAGCCTGCTTTAAATTTGTTGACATTCTTCAATCTGTGGGCTTATAATTTTCATCAAATTTGGAAATTTTTCAGCAGTTATTTTTTTCTAATATTTCTTATGTTTTTCCCATCTCTCCTCTCCTCATGGGACACTAATTAAAAGTGCACTAGACCACTTGATATGGACCTATTGAATTACCGGTCATTAAGGCTCTACTATTTTCTTTTTGAGTCTTTATTTCTCTCTTTATTTTGGATATTTTCTATTACTATGTCTTCAGATGGACTGGTCTTTTCTTTGTAGTGTCTATTGTGCTATTAAACTTATTTAGTACATTTTTATTTCAGATATTTCAGTTTTAATCTCTAGGAACTCCACTTACTATATTTTATTTCATTTTCTACTAATTTTGTTCATGATTTCTTTTAAATACTTGAGCATATTAAACATATTTATATTAGCTGGTTTAAAATTTTTGTTGGCTATTTCCATCTTCTCTGTCATTTATAAGTCTGTTATTACTGACGGGTTTTCCCTTTTCTTCTGGGTTCCATTTTCATGATTTTGGGTATACCTGGTAACTGTTTTTAAACACTGGACATTGTGAATTTTACATTGTTGGATGATGGATTTTATTGTCTTTCTTCAAACAATGTTGAGATTGTCTGGAAGGCAGTTGTTATTTGAGAATCAGCTTGATCTTTTTGAGGCTTGTTTTTAAGCTCTGTTAGGTCAGTCCTTTACTCTTGGTTATCTCATCTCTACTATTAAATTGTTCCCTTGTAAAGTCTTACTCAATGCCATGGGTAGCCCCTAAGTGCTCTCTCTTCTGCTGGTTGGAACTTGACTATCCCCCACGCTGTGTGAAATCTGCAAATATTTCAGCTCATAGCTCTCCAATTCTACTTTGTTCAGCCTTCAGGTTTTCACCCTATGCAACCATATCTTATTATTAAGCTACAGTCAAGGGTATTGTAAGCAATGAAGGGAAAAACACAAGGCTGCAATGTTGCTGGCAATATTAAAATTTTAAGGATGTTGGTATGCACACAGTTCTTTATATTAGTATTAATCATGTTTTTTAAGTAGGTTATAATGTTTTTTGTATCCACTTATACTTGTAAAAACAATAAAACAAAGACATTTTATTGGCCACTATCTCTATTGATAGTGTGATAAAACTTGAAATTAATTTAGAAATGAAGAATATAACTATGAATTTTAGATGAAATCAAAATGAAATTACAGATTACTTAGAAAAATAATGGAAATGAAAACAATAAAATAGTCACCCTTATCCTTGGTTTCACTTTCTGCAGTTTTACTTTCCATGCTTTCAGTTACTCTCTATCAACCACAGTACAAAAATATTAAGATATTATCAGAGAGAGAGAGAAAAAGGGGGACCACATTCACATAACTTTTATTACAGTATATTGTTATAATTATTCTAATTTATTTTTAGTTATTATTGTTAATCTCTTATTGTGCCGACTTTATAAATTGAACGTTATCATAGATATGTATGTATAGGAAAAAACAGTATACATAGGGTTTGGTGATATCTGTGGTTTCAGGCATCACTGGAGGTCTTGGAACATACTTCTCATGGATAAGGAGGGACTACTGAAGTTATCAAAATGTATTAGGTTTGGCCAAAGCTGAAATAAGAGCTTAAATCATAATACTGAATGTTCAGCTCACTTGTTTATGTGGCTTTTTGTTCAAAAATTTTATTGTTAGGAGGCTTCCAGTCAAGATGGCAGAATAGATGGTCCCTGGCATCACTCTCTCACACAAAGCAATCAATTTACAGCTATTATAAAGCAACAACAGCCAAGCTGGGGCCGCCAGAGCTCAGGAGAAGAGGAGGAGAGACCTACTGAGTGCATGAACACAGGAGAAGCCATGATGAGAGAAAGTATCGCTCCCACCATTTCGATCCCCAGCCATTTTAAGGCTGGCCCTGGTGAGCACATGGAGCAAGAGCTGGCAAAAGCCATAGCTGTGCCCTTCCAATGAAATTGCTTGGAGACAGCAGGGGAGAAGAAGCCATGGCCCCCAGGTCAGCAAGACCACTAACAGGGTTCCTGTGGACCCACATAGCAGTGAGGAGCCACAGACAACAGAATAAAGGAACCAATCAGAGGCCAGTGAGTCATCGCAAGGGACTGGCACACAGCCTGTCCTATGGTAAGTGCTTGGAGTGCAGGCACTGGGGGAACATTGGTGCATAGTATGGACAGCTGATCTGCCCTCCAATCAGTACAGGACCACTCAGTGGAGACTGGTCAGCCTCATGAGACCTGGAAGCACATACAAGGTGAATCATTAAATCCTGAGCTGCACTAAAAGCCTTCCCCAGGGAATCAGCAACAGTGAAGCAATTTAGCTCAACTACAGGGCTCAAGTGCTGGTCCCCACAGGAAGTTCCTCCATTTTACAAGTAACCAAAGGACAATAAAGTAGTTCCAGTGCAGAGTTTAAGTGGTGAAACAGCAAATAATCCAAAACAGAACTGAAAGAAGAAACAAAATACCCACAGACCAGAGACAAAGTTTGACATTGACTAGTAAAGATGTAACACCACCAAAGAACACCTGTAAAACCTAGAAGGACAAGAAGCCCCCTGGGCTCCCAAACCAGGTAGTGGGGAGGGCTGAGGGCCTCAGCCAAGCCCGCCTGACATAAGCAACCAGACAAGCAATGGCCACTGATTCTCAGATGGAAGCACCCTGGACCCCTAAGCTGGGGCAGTGGGGGCAGAGGGCTTTTTGCCATGCCCCCCTGACATCTGCAACCAGCCCAGCAATGACCACTGAGTGGCCTCAGGAAGCACCCTGCACTCCCAAGCTGGGGAAGAGGGGGGCTGATGGCCTCAGCCACACCTCCCCTGACATCCACAACCAACCCTGTGATGAATACCCAGACACTGCAGAAAGCACCCTGGATCCTGAGCCAGGGCAGTGGGGGTTTGCGGTCCTCAACCATGCCTTCCTGACATCTGCAACCAGCCCTGCAATGACCAATGAGCTACTTCAGGAAGTGCCCTGTACTCTTAAGCCAGGCACTGATGGCCTCAGCCATGCCCCCCTGACATCTTCAACCATCTCAGCGATGACCACCAAGGTGCTGCAGGAAGTGCCCCAGGCTCCTGAGCTGGGGCTGTGGGGAGACAATGCCTTTAGCCACACCCCACTGATGTCTGCATCCAGCCCAGTGACAACCCAGCCACTGCTAGAAGCCCCCTCGTCTCCTCTGCTGGAATGGGGAGGGCCACAGACCTCAATCACACTCCCCCTCTTTCCTCCTCTTGCTACCCTATTTCCCCTCCCCCTTCCCTTCTCCTTCTCCCTGCAACAGCTGCACAATAATATCTTAGAATGAGGCATATAGCTGGTGGAAGCCAAACCCAGCCACAACTAGGCAAGCTGCCGCCACTGCCCCCAGGACCCTGCCAGGGCCCTGAGGCATGGAACCAGAGGAAGTTGAATCCAGCCACAACTAGGCAAGCTGCTGCCACAACCCCAGTGCACTGCCAGGGCCCTTAGGCATGGAGCTGGCGGAAATGGAACCCAGTTGCAACTCGGAAAAGAGCACACAAAAAACACCATTTTCACATGGGTAGCCCTCCATAGCAACCACAATTGCCATGGCTGCTTCAAAAGTGGCTAGTCTCTATAGAAGCAGCAGTCTCAGCTACTGTGTAGATGGCATGCCAGGCTGTCAACTGCATTGACACAAGGAGAAGCACCAGAAGAACACTGTAGAGTAACAGAAGAAGCATCTGCTTTTTTTAAAATGAATATTCATGAGATACGAAGCTAATTGTTACCCCTCGTGCCCATGATGTGAGGGCCAGATTCATACTGGCAGTATACCTATTATCAGAAATTGCTTTTGTACTCCCTGTCTCCCACCCAATTATCCCCCAACCTCCCTACCCCATCCACTTCCCCTCCCACTCCACTTTGTAGCCCAAGGAATGTTCTCTCCCTCTGTAAGACCAATGCACTACTGTGGTCTATCTTTCCTTCCTTCTTTCTCTCTTAGCTCCCACATATGAGTGAGTACATGCAGTATTTACCCCTCTGTGCTTTGCTTATTTCACTCAACATTAGTTTCAACAAGGTTCATCCAGGTTGTTGCAACTGGGAGTATTTCGTTCTTTTCTATGGCAGAGTAGAAGTCCATGGTGTATATATACCACAGTTTCCTTATCCAATCATCCATCGTGGACATTTAGGTTGGTTCCAAGTCTTGGCTACTGTAAACAGAGCTGCAATGAACATGGAAGTGCAGGTATCCCTTCAACATGATGATTTCCGTTCATCTGGGTACCAGAAGAGGGATTGCTGGATCATATGGAAGATCTATCTGTAGCTGTTTGAGAAACCTCCATACTGTTTTCCATAGTGGTTGTACTAACTTACAGTTCCAACAACACTGTAAAAGTGTTCCCTTCTCTCCACACCCTCACCAACATTTGTTATTCACCATCTTTTTGATAATAGTCAGTCTAATTAGGGTGAGGTGGTATCTCAATGTAGTTTTAATTTCTATTTCCCTGATGACTAGTAATGTTGAGAATTTTTTCATGTACCTGTTGGCCTTTTGTATGTCTTCCTTTGAAAAATGCCAATTCAGCTCCTTTGCACATTTTTTAATTGGGTTATTTGTTTATTTTTACCGTATAATTGCTTAAATTCCTTGTATATTATGGATGTTAATCCCTTGTCAGATGCATAGTTAGGAAAAATTTTCTCTCACTCTGTAGGTTGTTGTTTCATTCTGTTGATTGTTTTTTTTTGCTGTGCAGAAGCTTTTTAGTTTGATATATTCCCATTTGTTTATTTTTTCTTTTGCTGCTTGTGCTTTCAGGCTCATGTTCATAAAGCCTGTGCCCAAACTTAGTTGCTGAAGTGTTTCACCTATATTTTCCCTTAGTAATTTTACAGTTTCAGGTCTTGTACTTAAGTCTTTAATCCATTTTGAGTTGATTTTAGTGTATGGTGAGTACTGCATATCTAGTTTCATTCCTCTGCATATGGATATCCAGTTTTCCCAGCACCACTTGTTGAAGAGACAATCTTTTCTCCAGTGTAGATTTTTGTTGCCTTTGTCCAATATCAGATGGCTGTAAGCCTGAGGGGGGATTTCTGGACTCTCAATTCTACTCCACTGGTCTGAATGTCTATTTTTAACAACAGTACCATGCTGTTTTGGTTATAATAGCTTTGTAGTATAATTTGAAGGTCAGGTAGTGTTATGCCTCCAACTTTACTTATTTCGCTAAGGATTGCTTTGCCTATTTGGGGTCTTTTTTGTTCCATATGAAAGGTAAGATTGTTTTTCCCATTTCTGTGAAGAATGTCATGGGTATTTAGATGGGGATTGCATTGAATCTGTAGATCACTCTGGGTAAAATAGACATTTTCACAGTGTTAATTCTTCTAATCCAAGCGCATAGAGTATCTTTCTATCTTTTTGTGTCTTCTTCAATTTCTTTGAGAAGTGGTTTGTATTTCTCATTGCAGAGGTCTTTCACCTCCTTGGTTAAATTGATCCCTAGGGATCTTTTTTTTTTTTTTTTTTGTGACAATTATAAATGGGCTTACTTTCTTTATTTCTCTTTCTGTTAGTTCATTATTTGAGTATATAAAAACAACAGATTTGGGGGCATTTATTTTGTATCCTGCTACATTACTGAAGTTTATTAACCAGCTCTAGGAGTTTTTTGATAGAGTCTTTACATTTTTTTATATATAGTATCATGTCATCTGCAAATAGAGAAAGTTTGACTTCATGTTTTCCTATCTGGATTCCCTTTATTTCTTTCTCTTGCCTGATTGCTCTGGCTAGTACCTCCAGTAATATGTTAAATAGAAGTGTTGAGAGTGGGCATCATTGTCTTGTTCCTGGTCTTAAGGGAAAGGCCCTCAGTTATTCCTCATTTAGAATGATATGGGCAGTGGGCTTGTCATAAATGGCTTTTATTGTGTTGAGATATTTTCCTTCTATACCTAATTTTTTGAGAGTTTATCATGAAGGAATATTGAATTTTGTCAAATGCTTTTTTAGCATCTATTGAGATAATCATATGGTCTTTGTCCTTGAGTTTGTCGATGTAATGTATCACATTTATTGACTTTCTTATGTTGACCTATCCTTGCATCCCTGGGATGAATCCCACTTGCTCACAGTGTATAACTTTTTAAATATGTTGCTGTATTCTGATTGCTAATATTTTGTTGAGGATTTTAGCACAAGCTTCATCAAGGATATTGACCTGTAATTTTCTTTTTTTGTTGTGTCTTTATCTGGTTTTGGTATCAGAGTTATGTTGGCCTCATAGCAGGAGTTTGGAAGAATCGCTTCTGTTTCAATTGTTTGGAATAGTTTCAGGAGAATTGGTACTAACTCCTCTTTAAAAGTTTCATAGAATTCCGCCCTAAAACCACCTGGACCTGGACTTTTTTTCATTGGAAAATTGCTAAATACCACTTCAATCTCCATGCTTGTTATTGGTCTGTTCAGTTTTTCTATCTCTTCTTGGTTCGGTCTTGGTAGTTTTTATGTGTTTAGAAACTTATCCATATCTTCCAGATTTTCATATTTGTTGTCATACAGTTTTTTGTAATAGTCGCTAATGATCCTTTGTATTTCTGTGGTATCAGTTGTAATGTCTCCCTTTTCATTTCTGATTTTTGTTATTTGGGTCTTCCCTCTTCTTCTTCTTCTTCTTTTTTTTTTTTTTGTTAACCTAGCTAATGGTTTGTCAATTTTATTTACCTTCTCAAAAAAACAAATTTTTGTTTTGTTGATCTTTTCTATTGTATTTGGGTCTTTATTTCATTTAGTTCTGCTCTGATCTTAATTATTTCTTTCCATCTACTGCCTTTAGCTTTGGATTATTGTTGTTTTTCAAGTTCTTTCAAGCATAGTGTTAGATTGTTTATTTTAAGTCTTTCCATTCTTTTGATATAACCATTCATTACAATAAATTTTCCTCTTAGTACTGCTTTTGCAGGATCCCACAGGTTTTGGTATGATGTATCCTTATTTTCATTAGTTTCTAGAAATTTTTTGATTTCCTGCTTAATTTCTTCTTGGACCCATAGGTAATTCAGGAGCCTATTATTTAGTTTCCATGCATTTGTATAGTTTCCAGAGTTTGGCTTATTGTTTATTTCTAATTTTAGTTCATTGCAATCTAAAAAGATAGTTGGAATGATTTCAATTTTTTAAAATTTGCTGAGACTAGATGTTTGACCTCATATGTGGTCTATCCTGGAGAATGTTCCATGAGCTGATGAGAAGGAAGTGTGTTCTTCCATTGTTGGGTGAAATGTTCTGTATATATCTGTCAAGTCCAGTTGGTCCCAGGTGTAGATTAAATCCTGTGTCTCTTTGTTGGCTTGTTGCCTGGAAGATCTGTTACATACTGAGAGAGGGGTTTTCAGATCACCCACTATTAAAGTATTAGGTCCTATTTCTTTCTTTAGGTCTAAGTGTATTTGCTTTATATATCTGGGTGCTTTATATATTGGGTGCATACATGTTTATGATTGCTATGTCTTCTACCTGTATAGATCCCTTTATCATTATGTAGTGACCTTCTTTGTCTCTTTTTATGTTTTTTTGGTTTAAAGTCTATTTTGTCCAATATAAGAATAGCTACTCCTACTTATTTTGGTTTCTATTTGCATGGTGTATCTTTTTCCATTCCTTCACTTTTAGTCTATGTGTGTCTCTACA
Source organism: Cynocephalus volans (assembly GCF_027409185.1). NCBI lineage: Eukaryota > Metazoa > Chordata > Mammalia > Dermoptera > Cynocephalidae > Cynocephalus > Cynocephalus volans. Next base: position 93,152,476 of record NC_084468.1, on the reverse strand, counting down.
GGTGAGGTGGGTCTCTTGAAGATAGCATATACTTGGGTCTAGCTTTTTAATCCAATCAGTCAATCTGTGTCTTTTGAATAGGGAGTTTAGTCCATTCACATTTAGGGTAGTTATTGACAAGTGTTGCTTAATTCCTGTCATTTAATTGCTTCTTGTTTAGATGGTTTACATATCTTTTATCATTATTTCCCCTTTTATTTCTCTCCTTCAATGTTAGTTAGAAATTTAAGGTGGGATGATTTAGCTTCTTTCTCTTTCTTGCTGGCATTTTTGTTTTAATGGTAGGTTTTACTCTTTCTTGCGCATTTGTGATAGTGATCATCATTATTCATATTCCAGATCAATGACTCCCTTGAGAATTTCTTACAGAGCTGGTCATGTGGTGAACTCCAACAACTTTTGTTTGTCTGGGAAATACACTATTTCTCCCTCATTTCTGAAGGGGAGCCTAGCTGGGTAAAGAATTCTTGGCTGGCAATTTTTTTCTTTTACTGTTTTGAATATATCATTCCACTTTCTTCTGGTCTGTAGGGTTTCAGTTGAGAATTCTGCTGTTAGTTTGATGGGGGTTCCCCTATAAGTGACCTGATGCTTTTCTCTTGCTGCTTGTAGAATTCTCTCTTTGTCTTTGAGCTTTGCAAACTTAACTATAATGAGTCTTGGAGAAGATTTTTTTAGATTGAATCTGTTTGGGGACCTGTGAGTTTCCTGGATCTGAAGGTTTGTATCTCACCCTCTACCTGAGAAGTTTTCTGTTACTATTTCCTTGAATAGGTTTTCAATACCTTTTCCTTTTCCTCCCCTTCAGGAATACCCATGATTCAGATGTTAGAGTGCTTGAGGTTGTCTGCTATCTCTCTTAGATTTTCCTCATTACTTTTAATTCTTTTTTCCTTTTTTTTTGTCTGCCTGAGTTATCTCAAAAAGACCATATTCAAGCTCTGAAATTCTTTCTTCTGCTTGCTTAGCCCTGCTGCTTAAGCTCTCAGTTGTGTTTTTTTATTTCATTAAGTGAATCTTTCATTTCCAGAAGTTCTGCTACACTGTTTTTAAGGTATTAATAATCTCTTTGTAGATTTCCTCCTTCATATTCTGGATATTTTTTCTTGTTTCATTGTGCTCTCTAATTGAATCTTCCTTTATTTCTTCAAGTTTTCTTAAGATCACTGTTTGGAATTCTTTTTCAGACATTTCAAGGTTTTCCTGTTCTATGGAGTCTGACTTTGGAGCATTACTGTATTCTTTTCGTAGTGTCATTTCTTCTTGTTTGTTTTTACTTCTAGTATTTTTTGATTGATGTTTTGTCATTAGGTAGAGGATTTGCTTCTTCTATTACACTGAGGTTGGCTGTGGAGTGGCTCTGGTTGCTAATGTGGTGGTAAATTGTCTTTGCTTGACAGTAGGTGTGGCAGTGCTTATGTTAAAACATCTTGGGTCCTGTTCCAGAATCTGTGATTGTAGAATGAGCTCCTAGTGCTATGAAGTTCTGCTGGGCTCACCTTGGCAGGTCAGGTACATCTGCTTTATGATAATAGGGGAGGACTTGATCACACCTGTTTCAGTACTGGACAGATGAGGAGCAGTTAATCTATCAGATGAAGAGAACAAATCTATGGTTATCAGAAGGGGGAGGGGGAGGAGAAGGGGGAGGAGAGAGATTGGATAAGGAGCATAGAGAATAAGTATGATTTGTAACAATGAATATGCTAATTTAAAAAGTGAAAAGAAAAGAAAAGAAAAATATTTTTTGTATCGTTATTCAAAATAAAATTATTCTGCCCCTGAATTCCTTTTGCAAATTGCCATTAAAGATAATTGTATTTCACTGGGGAAAAAAATTATTATTGAATAAAAAGCCACATGAACAAATGAACTTGCATATAATACATAAAATTAGGCAAAGAAAAGAGAACAGAGGAAAGAAAATAATAATCACTAAACTGGTAATTTAGAAACCTAAAAATCGCAGAATTAATGAGCCATGAATTATTCCTTTATTAAAAATAAACACTTTGATATTATAACATTTGAACAAAAAAGTGAGACATTATAGTTAGTAGCAGGAATATAACAATAGATTAAAAGCATATTAGTATTATATAAACACATAGTGCAGGAAATTATCCCGTTACAAAACTTACAAAAAATGTATAAATTAATGAAGTTGATTCCTGAAGCACTAGAATATTTGAACAGGCCAGTATAATAAGGACACACAGAAAACAGTATGGGTATTACCTGAAAAACAGCCATAATAACAGATAATTTTATGAACAAATTCTCTCAAACTGTCAATAATTAGATGGTGCCAGTAATTATTATGTATTTCAATGTACTTTGAGAGTAAAGAAAATGCCAAATCTGTTTTGCAAAGTAGGATTAGCCAGATATGAAATCCTGAAAAAAAGCACAAAAAAAGTTTACAAACTTTATCAATTAATCTAAAATCATTAAAGTAGCTAATGATTAATCTACCACAATAAAAATCAGATTGTGTTCATTCTGAAAATATAACATTAAATTAGTAAAATATCTATAAATGGCCTTAAAAATTATTTCAAAGGGTACTTGAGAAAAACCTATGAGCATACAAAGAGTTCATGAAAATTTATTTTGAAAAATTACATATCTGCTTGATTTTAAAAATAAGACTCAAGAAATTAGGAAGAAGTGAAGTCTTGCATAATAAAATTTTAATTTTTTAAATATATCTTTATCTTTTAACCATATCACCAACCCAGAACAGTAAAATAATATCTGTGTCTATATCTATTTTTAAAAGCATCAACTTTTATAGTTTATAGTTTTTTATAGTTTTATCATGTGTGTCTGTACCTTTAGACATTATGATATATCATCTTGCATATTTGAAATGTGTATGGACAATTAGATTTTTCATTCATTATTATGACTCTACTATTTACTCATGTTGATTTATGTAGCTGTGGCTTATTTTCTTGGCTGTAGTAATATGACCAAATACATGTATCCCTTCTACTGTGTATGGGCATTTTGGCTGTTTGCCATTTTGCTACTAAAAGTAAGTGAAACACTTCTACTCACACAATTCCAGGAGGTTCTTATCACATAGAATACAATCTGAAGAGAATCTCACTAAAGTTAAGTAATACGTAGTCCCTCACAAGCACTGCTAACAGAAAAACTTTCTACATGTCTCAGTTAGTTTGTGCAAAAGTTCCTCTATGACATACCTAGAAGTGAATATAGGATATACCTTTTAGTATATATATGAATTTTCAACCATATTGGGCATCACCTTGCTGTAGGCTGAAGTGATTTTATAAATTTACACTCCCATCAGCAGTACTTTAGAGTTTCCACTACTCTGCAAATTGGTATATTTAAAATGGTGAAATGGTATTTAATTGTAGTTTTAGTTTGCATTTCCTAATTATGAATGAGGAATTTCTGTGTTTATTGCCCACTTTAGTTTCTGATGTCAAGTACTTGTCCAAACCCTTGCTCATTTTTCTACTGGATTATCTTTTTCCGATTTATATGTAAGTTGTTTTTATATAAGCTGTAATTATTTGTCTATTATATGTATTGGAAATGACTTCAACCAATATATGGCTCATCTTTTCATTAAATGGCATCTTTTGATAAACAAACATTTTGGTTTTCATTACACAGTGACTTTTTTTGTCCTTTTTCGTGACCGGTAAGGGGATTGCAACCCTTGACGTGGTGTCGCCCGCACCTCGCTCAGCCAGTGAGCGCACTGGCCATCCCTATATAGGATCCGAACCCGCAGCGGGAGTGCCGCTGCGCTCCCAAGCGCCGCACTCTCCCAAGTTCGCCACTGGCCGGCCCTCACAGTGCCTTTTGATGAACAGATATTTTAATGTATTTTCTAACTGTTAATCATCTATTGGTCTTCTATAGCTTGATTTTCTGTAACTTAAAAAACCTTCATACCCCATGGTCCTAAAGATATCTTTCTATAGTTTCTGCTAAACATTTAGTAGTTGTGCCTTTCTTGTTCATGTCTTTAATATGCATGCAATTTATTTTTGTATATGGTGTGAACTAAAGACCTAATCCTATTATTTTCCATATGTATAATCAATTTTCCACCACTTTTTACCCACTAATTTTCAACGCTATCTGTGTCATGATGAAGTATTCATATACGTGTGAGCTTCTTCCTTTTATTTCTGGGCTCACTTGTATATATTTATGTCTGAATGCTCTATTCTGTTTCATATGATACACCCAGAGGAGTATCAGAAGGAGATTATAATGATATTTTATTGCTAATAAACATTATATTGGAGAATGTGGTATACGTATGTAGCAATAAAGAGCTTTCTAGAACTGTATGCCATAATTGGACTTATCTTTGTCACAGTTCTGAACAAGCCCAGGTCTTTCTACATGTGATTGAGAACTGGTTTTGTAAAAATTACAGCACTGAGTTGCAGAGCAGAATGTCTGGCTCACATGAGCAGCTTCCATTCAAAAAAAAAGAAAGGTAAAAGGTAAGAGCATGCCCAATTTCTCTTTTCAAACTTACTAATCAGAATTCACTGCCCTTTTCACAAGAAGAATGAGTAAAGAGAGTAGGAAGGAACAGCACTGTTACCTTAGAAGAACTCCTTTCAAATGGAAATTTAACCCCAGGGGAAAGAAATTTCCCTCCCTTTCCATTTTATTAAACCATTTTGTTTTCAGGGTCCGTAGTTCTAATTGCTATATCTGGTTGAATTTCTTCCCCATTAATGAATAAAAAAATATGGATGAGAAATTTGAATAAAGTATACATGACTTCGAGACCATGATATGGTTCCTTTGCCAGTACACAGTTTACCTATTCAGTAACTCCCTGTTTCCCGGACACAGTGAGTTAAATTTTTAAATATTATTTAAGTTTTTTAATATTATTTTATTTTATCCTTACACAATGTAAACATTTTTTGTGCCCCTTTAGCAATTAGTTAAAGTCTTTTACCATCATATTCTAGGCTATATTGAGAACTTGATGACTGAAGAATTACAACTTTCCTCAAACACTCAAAACAAACTCTTAAACATTTATAATGATGCAGAATAAAATATTTATGTATTATTAAAGAAAACTGGAGGTGAGCAGTAGTTAAAACAGTAAAAACAAATTTTACTCAAGAATGATTACAATATGAGAAAAAACCTCAGTACAGAACTGAGCTCAACTCTGAATACAACATGGACAGGTGGGGATTTATAGCCAAGGAGCGGGGTAGGGGTCAGTGGATGGAAAATTACTGAGAGGAAACATCAAAGGTGGTAGGGTGGGGATTTTGATTAAACATACTTAGTTGAATTCTTGACAGAGGCAGGCCTGGGTGCTTAGATATCACCTGGGGAAGGGTGGTAGTTGAGAAATTTGGTCCAATACCAAGGGTGATAAGATGAGGAGGGTTCTTTCTAAACTGATTTAACAAGATTCTTACTACAACTGGGTGATGCAGGCCAGACAAGTACTGACACCAAGGTCAAGGACTAGAGAGCTTAGATGAACAGATTCCTCATTTGGGGTGTTACTCTGGCCCATCTACCGAGTGACATGAAAGGCTGCTAGTTTTGAATGGGGCCCAGAACAAAAGGCTCTGCAACAGTTCCAGGTTGCTGTGCAAGCTGCTTTGCCCCTTGGGCCATATGACCCAGCAGACTCAATGGTCCTTGAGGTGTCAGTGGCAGATAGTAATGCTGTTTGGAGCCTTTGGCAGGCCCCTATAGCTGAATCACAGCAGAGACCTTTAGGATTTTGGAGCAAGGCCCTGCCATCATCTGCAGGTAACTATTCTCCTTTTGAGAAACAGCTCTTGGCCTGCTACTGGGCCTTAGTAGAAACTGAACTCTTGACTATGTTCCACCAAGTTACCACGTGACTTGAGCTGCCCATGTTATAAGGTTGGGTGTGCACAGTAGCACTTGATCATCAAATGGAAATGGTATGTACGTGATCAGGCCCGAGCAAGTGCTGAAGGCACAGTAAGTTGCATGAAGAAGTGGGCCAGATGCCCATAATTCCTATCCTGCTACACTGCCTTCTCCCCCCCCCCCGCCTGTACCTATGGCCTCATGGGAAGTTCCCTACGACCAGTTGACAGAGGAAGACAAGGCTAGAGCCTGGTTTACAGATGGCTCTTCATGACATGCAGGCACCACCCAAAAGTGGACAGCTGCAGCACTGCACCTCTTTTCTGGGACATCCCTGAAGGGCAGTGGTGAAGAGAAATCTCAGTGGGCAGAACTCCAGGCAGTGCACCTGGTTGTGCACTTTGCTTGGAAGGAGAAATGGCCTAATGTGCAATTATATACAGATTCATGGGCTGTAGCCAATGGTTTAGCTGGATGGTCAGGGACATGGAAGGAACATGATTGGAAAATTGGTGAGAAGGAAATTTGGGAAACAGTTATGTGGATAGACCTCTCTGAGTGGGCAAAGGATGTGAAGATATCTGTTTCCCATGTTAATGCCCATCAAAAGGTGACCTCAGCAGAGGAGGACTTTAATAATGAGGTGGACAGGATGACCTGTTCTGTGGATATTAGTCAGCCTCTTTCTCCATCCATCCCATCATCACCCAGTGGGCGCATGAGAAAAGTGGCCATGGTGGCAGGAATGGAAATTATGCATGGGATCAGCAACATGGACTTGCATTCACCAAGGCCAATCTGGCTATAGCAACCACTGAGTGTTCAATCTGCCAGCAGCAGAGACCAACAATGAGCCCCTGATAAGGCACCGTTCTCCAGGGTGATCAGCCAGCCACCTGGTGACAAGTTGTTTACATTGGGCCACTTCCATCATGGAAGGGACAGTGTTTTTTCCTTACTGGAATAGACACTTACTCTGGATATGGATTTGCCTTACCAGCAAAAAGTGCTTCAGTCAAAACTACCATCCGTGGACTCACAGAACGCCTTATTCACTGTCCTGGTATTCCACACAGCATTGCTTCTGACCAAGGAACTCCCTTCACAGATAAATAAGTGCAGCAATGGGCTCATGCTCATGGAACTCACTGGTCTTACCATGTTCCCCATCATACTGAAGCAGCCAGTTTGATAGGATGGTTGAATGGCCTTTTGAAGTCACAGTTACAGTGCCAGCTAGGTGAAAATACCTTCAGAGCTGGGGCAAAGTTCTCCAGAAGGCTGTATATGCTCTAAATCAGTGCCCAATGTATGGTACTGTCCATAGGCAGGATTCATGGGCCCAGGAATCAAGGGGTGGAAATGGAAGTGGCACCAGTCACCATTACCCCTGGGGACCCACTAGCAAAATTTTTGCTTCCTGTCCTCACAACTTTATGCTCTGCTGGTCTAGAGGTCTTGGTTCCAGAGGGAGGAATGCTTCCATCAGGAGACACGAAAATGATCCCATTGAATTAGAAGTTAAGGCTGCCACGTGGCCACTTTTGGCTCCTCATGCATCTGAGTCAACAGGCTAAGAAAGGAGTTACAGTGTTGGCTGGGGTGATTGACCCAGACTACCAAGGGGAAGTTGGACTACTACTTCACAATGGAGGTAAGGAAGATTATGTCTGGAATACAGGAGATCCCTTAGGATGTCTCTTAGTGCTACCATGCCCTGCAATTAAGGTCAATGGAAAATTACAACAACCAAATCCAGGCAAGACTATGAACAGCTCAGACTCTTCAAGGATGAAGGTTTGGGTCAATCCACCAAGTAAAGAACCATAACCAGCTGAGGTGCACGCTGAAGGCAAAGGGAATACAGAATGGGTAGTAGAAGAAGGAAGTTATAAATACCAGCTTCGACCACATGACCAGTTACAGAAACGAGGATTGTGATTATTCTCCCTGTTGTGTTAAGAATACGTCTCTATGTATATATACTGTACACGTATTATGCAATTATCTTTATTTTTGTTCCTCTTATTCTTTATCACATACCATGAGACTTACTGACTTTATAGCAACATTTAAATATTGTTAACCTTACCTCATAGTATTTGTAATTTTAAGTTATGGGATATTGGGAGAAGGGTAAATATCATCCCAAATATCATTGGGAAAGGAATTAATGTGTTTTCAGTTGTACACAAGATAGTTGTATCATGTCAGGTACCATTTGAAGATTAAGTATGATTTAAGGAGATAGTATGAACACCAAGTTGACAAAGGGTGGACTTGTGAAGGTTAATTCTAAGTGTCAAGTTGATTAGATGAAGGAATGCTGATAAACCTGATAAAGCTATCTTTTGAGGCATATCCATGAGGGTATTTCAAGCAGATATTAGCACGAGAGCCTGAGTGGATTGGGTGGGAAAGACTTGCCCTCAATGTGCATGGGAACCCCCCAATCCACTGAGAGTATAGAGAGAACAAAAGACAGAGAAAAAAGGTGAAGCTCTCTCTCTACCAGCTGGAGCTGGGATATACTCTTCTCTCCTGTCTGTGGACATCAGAGCTTGAGACTCTTCAGCTTTTGGGTTCCAGGACTTACACCAAGGACACTATTGTCTTCCCTGGTTTTGAGGCCTTTGGACTTGGACTGAACCACGCTACTGGCATCCAGTTTGCAGATAGCCTGTCATGGGACTTCTCTTTACAACTGTGTGAGCTAGTTCCCCTAATAAATCCCCTCTCATATATTTATAACATATCATATTGATTCTGTCTCTCTGGAGAACCCCAACTAATACACCTGGCTAGGGTTTTGTCAGTAGTATTCTATTATACTGGCATCAATGTATCTCTCCATCAATTATAATTAAGACACCTGTAGCACTCCATCTTAACCGAGTCATCACCTAACATCTCAATAATAAGATGTACTGAGAAGGATTTAACAACATTTCAGTGGTATTCCTTCCAAAAATATCCATTAGCTGAATTGTATCATAAGAAAATCAGAAAAAAACAAATTGAGGAACATTCTATAAAATAAGTGGTCTGTACTCTTCAAAGATTTCAAAGTCAAGAAAGATTAAAATTAAAAAACAAAAAATGTCTGAAGAACTGTTGCAGTTCAAAGAAACTAAAGAAATGTGAAAACAAAATATAATGCATAATCCTGATTTGGATCCTGAACTGGAAAAAAAAATAGTTATAAAGAATGCATTGAAACAATTCATTAAATTTGAATGTGAACTGTGGATAGGATTGTGTGTAGCTTCACTGTTAAATTTCCCGATTTTGAAAACTATACTGAGGTTGTATAAGTAAATTCCCATGTTTTGGGGACATACGCATTGAAGTATTTAGGGTAAAACAGCTCTGTCTCTTCAATTTTCTTCCAAATGTTTCAGAATAAATAAAAGATGTATGTGGTTATGGAGAGAGAAAGAAGAGAACAGAAGAGAAGGGAAGGGAAGAGAAGACATGGGATAAACATGCAACCAATCTGGACAAAGGCCATAGCTGAGTCACTTGTAACTTTTCTATTAGCATAAAAGTATAGCAAAATAAAACTTACCAAAACGTATCATGAAAACTTCTTAAAGAGTTGTAGGGTGGTAGTTGTTAGGATATGTAAAGTGGCCATTGAGAACAGCTACATTCTGTTTCTTTCAACTTAAATATTCCATGAATTAAGAGTCTGAATAGCACTAAGTTAATACTCAATTCATAATAAAAATAAAAGTGGCTCTTCTTTATTAGGTCTTATTTTGTGCTGGCATTGCACTAAGCATTTTACACACATTGTGTTTATTTTACATAACTATCCAATAACATCAGACTGCAATAGCACCCATTTTACAGTTGAAGATGCTGAAGGATGAGAGGTTAAATAATCTGCTTAAAATCATACAGCTAGTAAGTGGAAATATCGGGAGACTGCATCACCCTAAAATGCATGATTTTTAGCACTGTGTTTTACTGATTTCCAAATATAGTATGTGTTTGGAAGATCAGTCCATTAATTACTTGAAATTGGTGTGTTGGGGCTTTTGCATTTTACTTTCCAAGAGCAAAACAAATAGTACGTTTGCTTTTCTCTTTAGCAGTGGATCTGCTCAAGCTTGTCTAAAACATTGTGGTCTTTGGCTCACACCATCTTAATAAAACCCAGGTGTATTTAGCCAGATTATATGACACATGTTCAGGTTCATGTTTGATTTCAAATTAAGTATCTAGATGATTTATGATAAAGAGTTTACCTCCTTCTTTTCCATGTGGATTCTAATTCTAATCTTTGACCTGCCCTTCCAACACTTTCAGTACTTAGAGGTTTCCCATTTAAATGCTTCATTGTTATTTTTATAATCACGAGAGACTTACTTAGTCCGGCACCTGTTATTATTTCCTTAATTTTTTCTTTTAGAAAAGGAATGAGCTTATATTAATGCAACTGCACCATTTTTTACCAAATCCCTAGAGGGAAAGCATTGCTTTTCTTGCTCTCCTAAAAGTATTTGGTTACATCAGTATATAGCTTTATAAAAATGGGGATCATTCAAGCAGTTTAAAAATTTAAGTAATTTCCATTTTAAATGTTGGTATGTGTAACAATAGGAAGTTTACTCTCTACCTTTCTCACATTTGGAAGAAGAGGCACACAGGCAAAGACAGCTCCATTTTAGAGACAGATAATTTGAATTCTAATATGGTTGATGAGTCAGATTACATAAAATCTAAACACACTGGAGTTCTCATCACCGAGATGAACTGAAACCCAAACCTACATGAAAGTTCGAAAACACTTCATAACTTATTTTATTCATTCTAGTCTTTCTACAGTTCTTCATTAGTCTAACACAGAGTCACTATTTCCACAATTGTGTAAGACAAGCTTTTGAGCTGACTAAAATTAGGAAGCTGAGAAAAGTCTCCGGCCAAAGGCTGTTTTCCATTGACTTTGTTTTATTGCAGTTTTACGTACTTGAAAAACCAACAAAGAGAAAATTCTCTTTCATGAGATTTCCAGATTTTTTTTCCAGATAAAACGTCAGTAAAATATGTAAACACTGGCATTGTTAGTGAACTCTGAGATGTCAAGTGTCATTTTGATTCATTCTATATGATCTAACAATTTCAGATAAAGCACTGCCAGCAGGTAGAATCATCTCCAATGCATAATGTGGCTGGGAACAAAGGTTTTGCTGGAACATTTGCCAGTATGCTATATTGTTGAGATGGCCGGGTCCATTTGCCTTAAACTAGGTTTCTTCCCCTAATGAAAGGGATAGTCATGTCTCAAGGTATTTTTAAAAGATGAGCAGGCCAGCCATTAATAAGACCTGGGTTAGTCATTGGTACTTTAGCTGTGCCAATGATAAATTTTTCTGGAATTTTAGACCTAGATAGGACCTTAAGGTCTTTAAAGATAGACTAATCCATAATTTTGAGTTTATATATGAAAAACTGAGGCTCAGATAGATGAACTGACTTGTACACTAGGAATTAGTAGTTAAGCTAGAACACAGAATACTTATTTCCTGATTTAGGATATTTTTAGGTGTTTTCTTAGTTTGTGGCCCCAACAAAAGCAATTAGTTTTAAAATTTTAACCCATTTTCTCTTTGTAGAAATGTGAGATATCCATAGGAATTGCCATAGTCACTTCTTCCATCCCTCTTCTCAGCAGGAATGACTGAAGGCTGCATGATGGACAAGTAAAATATCAACAATGAAATATTCGTGCATTATGCACTTAATGCATTCCAGGTGTTGATGATCACTTTGGTATTCTCCATCAGGAGCTCAATCTTTTTATAGACGGTTAGGACTAAGCGAACAATCTCAGAGATGAGCCAGCTCACACAGGTGGCATCAGAGAGTGATCCTTCACATTTACCCCATCCTCGTGTCCTCCGTGTAAGAACGTTAATCGGTGGTACAAAAGAGGTAACCTGGGTCTTCCAGTGCGTGATTTCTAAATTACACTCACCTGAGCAGAGAACACGTGAAGCAACTTGCCTGCAGTTCTCAGCTACACAAATATGTTCTAGTGAACAGGCTTGCATAAGCTTTTCCTTTTCTGCTTATAAAACTGTCCCTCGCTTCTCCACATATCTTCCCTCAAGATGAAGTTAACTCCATCATTAATTATCCTAAGCGCTTTATGTTTTCTTACCCTGTTAAGTGCTCATTTAATTTTTATCAAAATACTATAAGGTAGGTAATATTCTTTCCACTTTACAGTGGAAAAAACTGAGCCATAGAGACATTAAGCATGTACTTAATGTCTTCTTGCTTGTCCATTATGAAACCAATAGTTTGAAGCCCTAGCTCCTAGTCATTAACATTATGCCTTATATCTTCAAATGTGAGTTTTAATGTTTCAGTAATGGAAATATAGTAATCACTTTAGGATTAAACTTCCTTATGGTTAGGATAATGTCTAGTTAAGGTACTGACTTTGAAGTGTAAGCCACATAGTATTTTGAATTTAAGATCTGGAAACAAAAATATGAAAGAAATAAACTAAAATGTCCCATGAAAGGATTAAACAAGTTGTTACCTTCTTATTTAATTAAAGACTGCATTGGCACCACAAAATAGCTAGATTAGGTAGTAGTTCATCAAGAATTTCTATACAATAATACAAAAGATAGAGCTATAAAAATATTTTTCCAACTCATTTTCATTTTATCCTAAACCAGGCTGCACATTAGTGTTGGGAAATCCTTTAAAACTCTAGTAAGCCATTTGTTTACCTCATTAACTAAAATCACTTAATTTATGAGAAGTGTGTATATGTTGGGGAAGGGGTATAAATAATAATACACATTTTAAGTGTACTAAGAGAACTCATAAGTGCTTCTTACACAACCACAACCACCATATATATTCAACATGAGAAAGAGAGATGGGAGTATGAGGGAGAGAGAGAGAGAGAAGTTGGAAAGAGTTATTCTGTATATTTTAGATCAAAATTGCTTTAAAAATAATATCAGAGTCTTTTTTATTTATAAAAGTAACAAAAATATTTTGCTTTAAAACAAAGAGTCAATGCTTCATATTTGTTGTAAGAATACCATTATGTTAACTTCTATGCTGTCCTGCTCTTGCTCATACTGGTGATTTCAACAAAAATGGGGACAGCATAGTTGAAAGCTGCTAAATTCACTTCTGAAGTCCTTCCTTTTGCTGATGAGTTAGGTTAGTTAAACAGTAATGGTTACCGTAATTTTATTATTTGAGGTCTTTACCCTTAAAAAGGAGAAGCTCTGTACAAACGACAAAATAGCTAATTCAAAGAAACACAGACAACTTTTACCTGTTTGTGAAGAAACTTTACATGCTTCAATATTCTATCTATAAGGACCTACACATCATCTGGATAGCTTGCAAAATCTTGTTTTCATGGAACACATTTACCTTTATGTCGTTCTTTCTGAAATAAAGTAGAGGTTTGCTGTGCTACATGCAGCTCATCAATAAACTGCAGTCAGTCTTGGCCATTATCAGCCACCTGCATGCCTATCTCTCTCATCAACACTTTCATTTCCTTTGGCTTATTAAAAGCCACTTCACATTTTTCAAGATAAAAGCAAGGGGAAAAGGCTTTCTTACTTCAAATTCAGGGTTTAAGCTGTTAATAATAGTGTTTTATATCTGCATAATGCTTTCCTCTCACATATAACCTATTTAGATAATAAATAGATCTCACACTAGCATTTTAAAGTCAATATAAAAATGTTGAAAAGATGGTGTATGTTGGAAAGATCTTGCATAGAGAAGTTTAGTCTGAGGGAAGAGTGATGGGGGCATTTAAGAACACAGGAAAAGAGATATTGGTTGACACTTGAAGAAATCCATGGACTATCCAGAAATAGCAATGTAAAAATAAAGGTGTAACTGTCTTTCAAAGAAAGAATTTTATTTTTGCAAATCATAATAAACAAGTACATCCTCTTCATTTGTTATTACAGATGCTCCTTGACTTATGATGGGGTTATTTCCCAATAACCCCATCATAAATTGAAAATATCATGTCAAAAATGCATTTAATACACCTAACCTACCAAACATTTTAGCTTAGCATAGCCTACCTTAAACGTGCTCAGAACACTTACATTAATTTACACTGAGCAAAATGATCTAACACAAAGTCTATCTTATAATAAAGTGTTGAATATCTCATGTCACTTATTGGATAATGTGCTGAACGTGAAAAACAGAGTGGTTGTATGGGTACTCAACGTACAGTTTCTTCTGAATTTGTATTACTTTCACACCATTGTAAAAATCAAAAAATTGTAAGTTAAACCATGGTAAGCCAGAGACCACCTGTACTTTAAAAATATATCATGGGATAAGTGAACTATAAATTACAGCATTCCTATAAGTCATCTTTATATTTTTTGCAAGCTGAGTCTAAATAGACATGTCCTTTAAAGTCTCCCCTCTTTAAAATCACATCACAATATATTGAATAAAATGCTTGAATGCAATCAGATTCCAACTATGTGTGACAAGGATATTTGAATTGATACTATCCTTCCAGGTTATCCTTCCAGCTAGTCAACACATCTTTAAACTGCAGTTGATAGTAATTAATTGTGACACGTCACTTTAGCTTTGTGATATGTGTAAAAGACCTGTCCAAGATATCTGTGATATGACATCACTACTTAGTGACAAAACCTTGTAACGCAGACACCAGATACTTTTTTCCACACTTTTTAGTATTTTCAGCTATACCAGAGAGAATCCAAAGCATAGATATAAATTAGCACAGAAATACTTTTTTTACTTTTTTTTTTTTTTCTTATCAGTAAGGGGATCGCAACCCTCAGCACAGTGTTTGCATCACGCTCAGCCAGTGAGTGCACCGGCCATCCCTATATAGGATTTGAACCTGCAGCCTCACGCTACCAGGGCTGGCCCGAAATACTTTTTTAAATGTAAGCATTTCCATACGTTTAAAAAAAATTTTTTAGGAAAATAAAGTTGAAGATAAAAGACATCTGCTTGCTTTAGGGAAGAAAAAAATCACATATGCCCACTCTTACTAATCAGCATGCCATATTTTAATATTAATAGGAAACGCAGATACATTTGAAGTTTCTGTTGAATTTAAAATAATTTTTATTTGTTTCTCCACTCATTATTGGTCATTTCTTCAACCTACAGGCAATAAGTTTACGTTGTAAACCTTAATTGTAGTTACTTCTTTTTCACTCTATGGATGCAATATAGTCATATAATTTTCTAAACAGAACAAGTTATGTTAACTTTCCACAATGAGGACTATCTAAATGATTAACACAAAACCAGATAATTTATGAGCATATTGCATCTTTTATATTCATTATCTTTCATGCAGATGGTTAATGATGACCTATTAGCAATATTCCAATTGTATTCTAGTCTTTTAAATATCCACTGATGGCCTGAAAGATCATTTAATGCCTTCTTCAAAGTAGTAAAAAAAAAAAAAAAAAAAAAAACTCAAAATATTTGAATGCTCACTGCTGAACATGCTAAATGAGCTAAATAATGGGAAACACATTTCCAATATACTTTAATGGTAAGCCTATCCAATTTGTGATTTAAGAGGTCAAACAATTGGTTATTTTTGCATTCTTAGTAATTTAAGGAGAAGCAGACTGGGAAATATACACTCACAGGCCTTATAAAACTGCCGCAGTTATTTTGACTAATAGACATTTATGGCCAATGTTCTGCTGGTAGAAAAACACACTCGTAAGGTTGTAAACTAGTAGGAGAGCTCACAGAACCTTGAAGCATCCATAGCCACAACTGTGCAGACAATGCCAAGTAAGAGATGAAGCAATCTTCTATGCTAGTGGATTTATGAAATGTGGATAACCCATTAACAATTCATTAACAACTCGTGTGTGTGTGTGTGTGTGTGTGTGTGTGTGTGTGAGCATGCGCGTGTGCATGTGTGCACAAGCATGCATATTGCGTGTTTAACCTTGGTCATCTGTCAACAGATAAGATTCAATCAGTAATTTTTTAATCTTTTGAACCCTCTCTTTATTCTACGTTTTTCTCTATTAATTAATAGAACTCCCTTTTCCCCCACTTGCATCGTGGGCTCCTGTCTGGGAAAAGCCTTCGATTAATAAATGAGAAAACTGCAATTATTTTTGTTATATTAAATATTTTTTTTTCAAATAGTGAGCCATAGAAGAAATTTCCTTTTTGGTAACATTCCCAGAGAAAATATCAAACTAAAAGTAAAATAGATTTTTAGTACAGACACATACGTTCTTGCCCAAAGGCTTTCACTTGAATACTGAGTGAAATACCGATAAGGAAAAGAACATGAACTTTTCAACAATTGACTAAAATTTCTCATTTCTGTCTATACTATTCCCATTCTTAGTCTTTCTTGGGGAAAGTGATTCGTTAGGGCCATATGAGCATTTTCAACTTATGCAAATATTGTAATTTGCTTCCATTTCTTTCTTCGAGTTTTTTTCTGTATAATGAATTACAATCAATTTATGAATAAAGCATTCTTTTCAGCCCTTTTTATGTAGCATACTCAATAAAATCATTTCAATGCCTGCCTAAACTTCAAATACAAGGATAGCTATGAATAATGCTTGACAAGGAAAGTCATATGAATTTCATCCTCCCATAATTTTCCAGTTTTATTTCAACCAAAAAATTCTCCACGCAATTGTGAAACAATGCTGCTGATATAACAGTCTTTGTTTATATGTTATTAGAAAATAAAAGGAACCAAATGTTTAAGAAAGCATTAGAATGAGAAAGAATAGGGATGAAGGACTTCAAGCACAGATTTTTGAAATTTATACTGATTATCAAAAAATTTATATAGACAGTTAAATTTGGTATGGTATATTTTAAAGCCCATGAATAATAGTACTTAAAATTGAAAAAGCACTTATTACATGCCAAGCTTTACAAGTATTCATATTTTACATTTACAACCATTCTATGGATAGGTACTATTTTTAGCCCCAGTTGTAGCTGTGGAAACTGAATCTCTGACAGGTTAAGTAAACTTTCCAAGGTCATGAAGGTCAGTGAGTGAGTGGTGGACATCCAGGTTTCTCCCTCTTAGCTGGGCCTCCAAATCCTGCCCTCCCTCCCTCCTAATGCTGCTTCTCAAGATACACTTCCACCGATATTTCAGAAACAAGCACTATGAATAATATTTTTAGTTGGCATTGATATGAGTATTTTGAAGTTTAAAGGCAAAAAACACCGGTATGTCTATCAGCACCTTTTAACCAAGATGCTTGTGATTAAATTTTTCATAGCTGTACTTCCATTCAGAAAAATTTCAAAGGTCTATTTTATCCACTAAATTTCAGCTTTCTTCACTTCATTTCATTAATGTACTTTAAAGAAAATGTTTTGGGTTTTTTTCAACAAAGTAGAGCTTTGGATACAGACCAAAGTTGTTATCAATTATTTCCCCTTTCTTTTGTTTTTAAGGATGTCTGTTAATAAGATAAAAGCTGATATGGTGACCCCAATGGACTAGACACTATTAAAAACTATAAATTATTTGGCAATAATAGTCTGGTACTAGCAAAATATAGAACAGTTTATTAATAAAAAATCAAATAAGCAAATACCTATAAATTTACACACAAAAAATATTTCAAATATTCTGATATTCAATACTGTAATGCAGTATGTTTTAACACTGTCTTATAAAGGCAAATTTGTTTTGTGTTATCATATAGCATTTTCAAAAAAGAAATATAAATAATTTAAATAATTATTTACTTAAACAGTAGTAGTCAATGATTATGCCAACTATATTACTTTTGTTTGAACCAAAGAATAGAAAGCAAAATAAGTCTCTTCCTAGATAATTTTCAGGATCCTACATTTTCCTCTAACATATGTAAAATTTTAAGGATTTACTAAGGGAACTATATGAAGCCTGGAAAATCAGGCTAAGCAAATAGGATGAATCCAAATAAGACTGCAGCAAAAATAATATAGTCAAAAAGAGGCAGGGGTCCTACTATTTGCAAACCTGACCACTGACCACAGACCTACAACCACAAATCAAATTTCAGCTTTATTTTCAAGTAGAGTTGTGATCCAAGATGAAATTGTACCCAGAGGCTCACTCATCTGATTTAGATGATGAAATTTGGAACTTTTGAACCGATGAGATTTAGATGTAATTTTGAACATGAGTTGATGATCTAATTAGTTGAGACACTTGGAGACATTGGGATAGGGCAAATGTATTTTACATGTGAGTCTTTGAAGGCTAGGGGGAAAATGGTCGTAGGCAAAATAATGGCCCCACAAAAATATTCCTCTTCTAATCCCTGGAACCAGTGAATTAGTTAGGTTATGTGGTTATGTGATAAAGGGGATTTATGATCACAGATGGAATTAAGGCTACGAATCTGCTGTACTTGAAATGGAGATATTAACCTAAATTATTCGAGTGGGTCCTGTGACAGTTAATTTTATGTGCCAACTTGACTGGGGCACAGGATACTCAATATTTAGTTAAATATTATTCTAGGTGTGTCTGTAGGGTGTTTCTGGATGAGATTAACATTTGGAACACTAGATTGATTAAAGCAGATTGCTTTAAAGAGAAACAGAATAAGATAGATAGACAGACAGACAGACAGATAGATGGATGGATGGATAGATAGATGGATTTATGCACTAAGAAGTGGGATGCTGCTGTAGCAAATACTTAAACATGTAGAAGTGGCTTTGGTACTGGGTAATAGAAATTAGAAGAGATGCATGCTAGAAATATGGGTGCAAAGGGAATTCTGATGAGGTTTTAGACAAAAATTAGGAACGTGTTATTTGGAAACCAAAGGAAAGACAATTCTTGTTAAAAGTGGCATGGAACTTGGCTGAACTGTGTTCTAGTGTTTTGTGGAAGGTAAATCTTGCACATAATAAGATTGGTTTCTTAGCTGAAATTTTGGAAAAAAGTGTTGAAAGAGTGACTTTGTTCTTCCTGATTGCTTATTAAAATGTGAAAGGGTAGAGATAAGTTGAAGAGAAATTCATGAGCAAAAAGGAAGTAGAACTTGAAGATTTGGAAAATTCTCAGTCTATCCATATTTCAAATTGATTTAGTTGATATTTAGATGAGACTTTGAACTTTAGACTTTAGAATCAGTGCTGAAATTAGTTAAGGCTTTGGGGACTGTCTGGATGAAATGAATGCATTTCCCATGTGAGAAGGATGTGACTTGAGGGGGAAGGGGCAAAATGCTCTAAACGAAATTATGCTCCTTCAAAACTCATGTTCAATTCCAATCCCTGATGTAACTATACTTGGAGATACAGCTTTTAAAAGGTAATTGAGGCTAAAGGAGGTCATAAGGGTGGTGTCCTTATAAGAAAAGGAAGAAGATATCTCTCTCTGTATATCCACAGGCGTGCATCAAGGAAATATGGTATGAGGACAAAGTGAGAAGGCAGTTATCTGCAATCCTGGAAGAGAGCCCTCACAGGGAACCAAGCCCTGCTGGACCTTGATCTTGGATTTTCCAGATTACAGAATGATAATAAGGTAAATTTCTGTTTTTAAGCCACCTAGTCTGTGGTATTTGCATCACAGGCTGCCTAAGACAGTCCTAATGTAGTCTCAAGAGTTCTTATAAGTGAAAGAAGGAGGCAGAAAAGAAAGAACCATAGCAAGGACCACATTAGAAGGACTCACTCCAGTCTTTTGTCTTTGAAAGTAAAAGGGGTGGGGGATGAATCAAGGAAAATGGCAGCCTCTAGAAGCTGAATACTACAAGGAAACAGTCTTCTAGAGCCTCCAGGCAGTAATCACCCTGCTGACACCTTGATATTAGCCCAGTAAGATCTATGTTGAACTTATGACCTATGAAACTAGAAGACAATGCATTTGTCTGAAGCCACTAAATTTGTGCTAATTCTCCACAGCAACAATAGGCAACAAAATAAAGTTAGATATACTAACACCTGCCAATTAAAAATAAAGCATTTATTAAGCCTATTGAGCTTTGTGGAAAGTTCTTTTGGCATATTATTTTTATATTATGAATTTTTTCTTTCAAAATTTAAAATTATCAGATATTATTTTGTAACTAAATTTACCATAGTTACTTTATTAAATTAATCCATTTTTTTAACTTTCATTTTATCACTTTATTTCCCATTTGATCTGTAAAATTTGAGAATATCTATTTCCTTTTCTGTGAATAGAAATGTCTATTTATTTTTAATGGTCAGGGATGAACTAGAATCACACCCAGCCAACCCATTCCATATTCCATTTAATAGGTATATTTTATTTTAGATTTCAAAATTGTGAGAAAATCTGAGGCAACCTGATTTGTATTTTTCCCCTTGCAGGAGATGTTCAACTTCTGCCTGAAATTTTTAAGTGTTTATCATTGCAAATAAAAACTTCATCAACATAAGTATCTGTGTGATAGCTATTGATCCTTTTTTTAAAAAATGAAATGCAGTAATTTCAGTATTTATATTTGTATTTTCTTTTTATTTTTTTGGAAATATTTTATTCTATTAAGTCTTAATTAAATGTTTTTATTTCTTCAGGAGTGTGATTTTGGTACCAATGTATTCTTCCATCCTAATACTTTTTCCTTTAATCTCATCTCTCTGTATTTATGAGATTTTTTTTAAACTTGAGTAAATTATAAGCAGTGACTGCTTGATTTCTTATCACCTATAAAAGAATTTTTCTTAGTTTATCAAATCAATAAAATCAGAAAATCAGGAAAAGGAGAAAAAATGGGAGATGCCCACAGGGGACTTTGAAAATATCCAATATATTATTGGAAATCTAGAAGGTCAAGCACCTGTGCAAAGCTGTGTATATGCCCAAGGCTATGTGCACACTTAGGAAAAAATTAAGAAAACTCTCTTAAGAAAAGTGAGAAAACTTTCACTTCTGAATGACATTGAGGCTTTCTATAACTGGGAACTGAAGGCTAAAGAAGAGTTGAAAATTTACTTCCAGAACATTAAAGGCATTCCCCAACAAACAGAGGGAACTCCTAAGCAAAGGCTAAGAGGTTTATCAGTTTCATACATTTAAGGAAATTTCTGTCCAATGATCAGCCAATAATAAACTAATTCTTGAGTAGACCCTTCAGTGGCCTGACACAATAAGAATAAGAATATAGACACAATAAAAATACAAATTAAAATTTACTTTTGTAAAAGTTATTTTAGAAAAGCCACTAAATAAATAGCAACAGGAACAACAACAAATTCTGGGTGTTTGCAGGAGATCTGATTTCAGAGGTACCAAATAATATGATACAAAATGGCCACTTTTTCAACAAAAAATGATGAGATATGCAAAGAAAGAAAAAAGTATGCTCCATACACAGAAAAACCAACAAATTTGAAAACCTGGAGGGAAAATAGAAAACCTGAACAGACCAATAACAAGGAAAGAGATTGAAGCAGTAATCAGCAGTCTCCCAACAAAGAAAAGCTCAGGACCAGATGGCTTTACTGCTTAATTTACCAAACCTTTAAAGAGGAATGAATACCAATTATCTTTAAACTATTGAAAAAAATAGAAACAGATTCTATTTGCCAAACTCATTCTATGAGGCCAGCATCATCCTGATACCAAACCAGACAAAGAAACCACAACAATAAAAAACTATAGCTAAATATCTTTGGTGAACATAGATGAAAAAATCCTCAACAAAACATTTGCAGATAGAATACAGCAAGAAATAAAAAAAAAAAGTTAGGCATCACAATCAACTGGGATTCAACCCAGGGATGCAAGGATGGCTCAACATACACAAGTCAATAAATGTGATACACCATGTCAACAAAATCAAGGACAAAAACCATATGATTAACTCAATAGATGCAGATAAAAGAATTTGGCAAAATTCAACAACCCTTCATGATAAAGACCTTCAGCAAATTAGCTATAGAAGGAAAGTATCTCAACACAATAAAAGTCATATATGACAAACCCACCACCAATATCATCCTGAATGGGGAAAACGTGAACATTTTTCCCTTAAGAATGGGAGCAAGACAAGGATGCCCACTCTCACCACTCCTTTTTAACACAATATTGGAAGTACTAGCCAGAGCAATCAGGCAAGAGAAAGAAATAAAGTAGATCTACATTGGAAAAGACAAAATCAAATTGTCCCTGTTTGCAGATGACATGATCCTATATATAGAAAAGCCTGAAGACTCTACAAAAAAAACTCTTAGAGTAGATAAACAATTTCAGAAAAGTTGCAGGATACAAAATCAATGTAGGAAAATCAGTGGCATTTTTATATTCCAACAACAAACTAGCAGAAAAAGAAATCAAGAAAGCTAGCCCATTTTCTATAGTCACCAAAAAAATAAAATACCTGGGAATAAATGTAACCAAGGAGGTGAAAGATTTCTACCACAAGAAGTACAAATCACTGTTGAAAGAAATTAGAGAGGACACAAAAGATGAAAAGACATTCCATGCTCTTGGGTTGGAAGAATTAACATTGTGAAAATGTTCATAGTACCCAAAGTGATTACACATCCAATGCAATCCCCATTAAAATACCAATGACATTCCTCACAGAAATAGAGAAAACAATCGTAGCATTCATATGAAACAAAAAAAGACCATGAATAGCCAAAACGATCCTGAGAAAATAAATAAATAAATCCAGAGGCATAACACTATCTGACTTTTAAGTATAATAAAAAGCTATAGAAACCAGAACAGCATGGTACTGGCATAAAAATAGACACTCAGACCAATGGAACAGAATAGAGAACACAGATATCAATCCACAAACTTACAGCCAACTGATCTTTGACAAAGGCACCAAGAACATACATTGGGGAAAAGACTGCCTCTTTTCTTCAGTAAATGGTGCTGGTAAATCTGGACATCCATATGTGGAAGAATGGAGCTAGACCTGTATCTCTCACCATATACCAAAATCAACTCAAAATGGATTAAATACTTAAATATAATACCTGAAACTATAAAACTCCTAAATGAAAACATATGGGAAATGCTTCAGGATGTAGGACTGGGCAAAGAGTTTATGAATAAGACCCAAAAGCACAGGCAACTAAAGGAAAAATAAACAAATGGGATTATATCAAACTAAAAAACTTCTACACAACAAAAGAAACAAAAAGCAGAGCAAAAAGACAAACTACAGAGTGGGAGAAAATATTTGTGAATTATGCATCTGACAAAGGATTAATATCCAGAATATACAAGGAACTTAAACAACAACAGTAAAAAGCAAATAACTTTGCCCATTAAAATATGGGCAAAGGAGCTGAATAGGCATTTTTCAAAGGAAGATATACAAATGGCCAACAGACACATGAAAAAATGCTCAATATCACTAATCATCAAAGAAATGCAAATCAAAACCACATTGACATATCATCTCACCCCAGTTGGACTGGCTATTATCAAAAGGACAGAGAATACAAATGCTGACAGGATGTGGACAAAGGGGAACCCTCCTACACTGTTGGTGGGACTGTAGAGTAGTACAGTCATTATGGAAAACAGTGTGGAGGTTCCTCAGACAACTACAGATATAACTGCCGTATGACCCAGTAATCCCTCTGCTGGGTATATACCCAAAGTAATGGTAATCATCATGCTGAATGGGTCCCTGCACTCCCATGTTTATCACAGCTCTATTCCAAGAGTTGGAACCAACCTAAATGTCCTTTGACAGATGATTGGTAAGGTAAATGTGGTATATATACACAATGGAGTCCTACTCTGCCATTAAAAAAATGAAATTCTGCCATTCCCAGCAACATGGATGAACTTAGAGAAACTTATGTTAAGTAAGGCAGGAACAGAAAGAGAAATATTGCATTTCCTCACTCATAAGTGGGAGCTAAAAAAAGAAAGAAAGAAAGAAAGAAAGAAAAGAAACAAAGAAACATCAATCACAATAATACATTGAACTTTCAAAAAAAATAGAACAGAATTGTGGATATTAGGGGTAGGAAGGGGGGAGAGGGAGGAGGATTAGCAAGAAATTAGTTAAAGTTCACAAAGATTGATTACATTTTGTAAGGTGAATATACTATTTATACTGATTTGATCACCATATATTGCACAGGTGTTGATATTCAAATCTATACCCCACAAATATGTAAAATCAATTATGTTTCAGTCAAAAAAGAAAAAAGAAAGAAACAACAAAGAGGAAAGTCAACCTATAGAGTGGGAAAAATATTCACAAACTATGCATACAACGAAGGATTAATATTCAGAATATGCAAGGAATTCAAAAAACTTAACAGTTAAAAAAAATTTTAAATGGGCAAAGGAGCTGAATAGGCATTTCTCAAAGGGAGATACACAAATGGCCAACAGACACATGAAAAAATGCTCAACATCACTCAGCATCAGGGAAATGCAAATCAAAACCACATTGAGATGTCATCTCACCCCCATGAGACTGGCTATTAACAAAAAGACAGAGAATAACAAATGCTGATGAGGATGCAGCGAAAGGGGAAACCTCCTACACTACTTGTGGGACTATAAGTTTGTGCATCCATTAAAGACTGAAAACAGTATGGAGGCTCCTCAAACACCTGCAGATAGAACTTCTATATGATCCAGCAATCCTACTGTTGAGTATATACCCAAAGAATGGAAATCATCATGTCAAAGGGATACATGCTTCCCCTGTTTATCTAAGCTCGATTTACAATATCCAGGAGTTGGAACCAACCTAAATGTCTATCACCAGATGACTGGATAAGGCAAATGTGGTATATACACACAATGGAAAATTACTCTGCCATGAAAAGGAATGAAATTCTGCCATTTGCTGCAACACGGATGAACTCAGAGAAAATCATGTTAAGTGAAATAAGTCAGGCACAAAAAAAGAAATACTTCATGTCCTCACTCATAAATGGGAGCTAAAAAATAAACATGTAAAAAAGAAAAAAATAAAACAATCATAGTAATACATTGAACTTCCAAAAGGAGAGAACAGAACTGAGGTTACCGGAGATGGCAGGGGAATAAGGGAGGAACTGGTAAATGGCCACAAAAAAAGACTGCTTTGTATAATGTTGAATATACTAATTATCCTGATTTAAGCATCACATACTGCACACAGGTAAATATATTCAATTCGGTACCCCACAGATATGTATAATCAACTACATTACAATTATAAACAAACAAACAAATAAATAAATGTCAATAGAAACTGTCTCATAGAAGCGCAGATATTGGACTTACAAAAAAAGCCTTTAAAGCAGCTATTTTAAATTTGTTCAAAAACCTAACAGAGTCCATGTCTAAATAAATAAAGAAAATATCAGAGTAATGTCTCACCAAGTACTGAATCTCAGAATAGAGACAAAAATTATAAAAAGGAACTAATTGGAAATTTTGGCTTTTAAAAACTGCAATAACTGATATAAAAATTACCCTAATGGGGCTTGATAGGACATTTGAGTGGCCAGAAGAAAAAAATGAGCAAACTTGAGACTCTATTAATTGAGATAACCCCATCAGAAGAAAAGGAACAATATGAGTGAAGAACATGAACAGTGTCTCTGGTACCACGGGACACCAGTAAGTAAGTGTACCTACCTAATCCTAATGGGATTCCAAGAAGAAAAGAAGACAGGGACAAAATATTTTGGAGAAATAATTGGTGAAGACCCCTCGAATTTGGTGAAAATCTTTAATATATACCAAAGAAGTTCAATAAAATCTATGTATGATAAAGTCAAATGATTCACATGTAGCTGACAGCAGCATGGCACTGTGGCCATGGCACAGGCTGGAGAGGGCAGCTCCACAGAAGATGGCTTTGTCCCATCAGTGCCAGGGACCCAAGAGCAGTGAGTGTAGCACAGGAGAGGTTGGGATGCCATCTATGAGAGAGAACTGCATACTTTGCAAGAATATGGAGATATAGGAGAAATCCTGCTTAGAGAAGAGAGTATCAACCGATTAATAAGGTGGATGCAAAAACAGAAGATTCCTTTGGATGCTTTAGTGCTTGATATTGGAACTGGAAATGGTATTTTCCTGGATGAACTTGCACAATTTGTTTTCTCTAATATTACTGGAATTGATTACTCTCCTGAAATTCAGCTTTCTGGAAGTGGTATAGAGAAAGAAGGTTTATCTAACGTTAAGTTGAAGGATTTGAACTTCTCAAAGGGCTGCCAGCACCCAAGTTCAGCTTTGGAAACAGGTCTGGGAACAGTGTAGCAGCATTGGTTTTCCAAAAAACTTGAGACTTTTCTTTTTGAAAATTCAGGTAACTTTTTAAAGAAGCTATACAGAAAAGTTAATCTGACAATGAAGATGTAAGTGCAAATAAATGGTTAGTAGTTGACCATGCCATTTCCCAGAAGGGACCCACCCCGAGGATGAGTGTCTGATGGGGGACTCTTTCTGTTGATGTTAGTCTCCTAGGAGGTGCCTGGTCATTGCCTTTTCCCATAATTCCCACTGAAGTGGGTTCATGCCCACCTGGGATGAAGCCCACCAGCTCCTGAGATTCTTACCATGGTAATGATCCTGAGAAAAAGCTTCAACAACCAGGGAGCTGACTCAGTATCTTGCAGGACCTTCAGCCCTGAACTGCACATGCCAAAGAAGATGAGCCAAGGACCTACACCTTTCTCTTGCAGAATTATGGAAACTTACAGATGATGAGCCCTGAACAGGAAATGCCCTCTTCCGATTGACCAGCTGAGAGCCAGCACCTGAGGATGCCTTCCTGGAAAGTGTCAGGATGGCTCACTGTGACACCAGGAGATGGTGACTGCCTGTGCCATGACCAGCCTGATCAAAGGCCCAAGCATCAGTGACCACAATGGGAACCCCTTAGCAAGCAATAGTATCAGTCACTGTCCTTCTCTGATGAGATGTCCAGCTGCCGGACATCATGGAGGCCCTTGGGGTCCAAAGTCTAGACTCCTATGGAAAAGGGACAATGCTACAGTGGGGGCAACATCCAGAACTGTTGCAATGGCTTCAGCACCATGCAGAGGAGCTCCAGCTTCAGCCTCCCTTCCCAGGCCAACATACTCTCCTCACCCTGAGACCAGGAGGGACTCTACCACCAATTTGGGGGCACCCCTGCTGAGGGGGCCCAGGCTTGGCCCCCTGTGGACTAGTGGGTGATACCTGGACCCCTGACACACACCCCATGGTTGGAGACTGGCTGTACTTGCAACAATCCCTCTCCTGCTCGCACGAGCAGTTTTCCTTTGCAGAATACTGTCCATCCTCAGCCAACTGCGCACCTGCTTCAATACCAGAGCTGGCAAGATGCTCCAGTGGTCTTGCTCACAGCTGCTCCAAGCCATGTGTCCTCAACAACAAGAAGGTTGGTGTCAAACGGAGGCACCTGAAGTCCAGGAGCAGAAGTTTTCCCTAGGCCTTGACAAAAATGGCACAGAACTGTCAGATTTTCAGCAACCTCAGCTGCCTGAGCATGGGAATGGAGGACTGCAGCCCCCAGAGCCCTTTTGCCCTTCACATCAGCAGCACCAGCTCCTGGATCACCTTGCTCTCGGCTTCCGGCCTAGGGGGCAGAACCCACACCAGAACCCTTATCACTGGGCCTCTTCCTTCCTCCTTTGATGACCACTTTGCCTGCCAGGAGGACCTGTCCTGTGAGGAGAAAGATGGCTGCACCCAGGATGAGGACTGTAGCAGGAGCAGGGAGCTGGCCACAGCCTGGCAGGACCACAGGGCTGTCAGGAACAGCTTCTGCTCCCTGGATAGCGAGTTGGACATTCAACTGGTAGAGAAGAACTGAGGGGGTTGTGGGCCTCAGTCAGGGGTGGGGTGTTAGGATCAACCAGCCTCCCTCTGGGCACTAGGTGAGCATTTGAAGTGGGAGCCCAAATCCTGGGCTTGATGAAAGCTTCCTGAGAGGCATTGGGTCTCAGAGAGGGAGCCCACGTGTCTCCCAGGGAGAGGGTGTCAAGCCTGTGGTGTCCTGGCTCTGTGACAGCTGGGCTGGTCGTGCCGTGCAGAGAAGTGCGTCAGCTTCTCACCAGCTACTTCAGTGTGTTGACCAGCAGGTCCACAGAACTACTGTAGCCACAGCAGCTTTTAGGTTTGGGTCTTTTCTTCCTTTTTCCTCACAGGGTGTTAGGCAGTCTCTGTCATCTACCCAGCAAAGCTGGATGCCATTCTGCATCCCTTGGGTGGGGGTTGTCAGGGAGGGCCTGGGCTCAGGGCTGGGGCCAGGGCCCATATGGTTTATGTCAGGACCTCACATGAAATTTAAGGGTGCCAGTTTACTCAAAACAACCTCAAAAAGTAAGAACAAATTTGGAGGATTCACACTTCTCAATTCCAACTCTTACTTCAAAGCTACAGTAATCAAGATAGTGTGGTACTTGTATAAAAACAGATTATTTAATAGAATTGGGAGTCCAGAAATAAACTCTTACATGCAATTGACTTTCAACAAGTGTGTCAAGGCAATTCAATAGGTATAGTTTTTCAACAAATGATACAGGGACAACTGGATATCCCCAAGCAAAAGAAACAAGTTGGACCCTCACCACATATAAAAATTAACACTGGGCTGGCCAGTTAGCTTAGTTGGTTAGAGGACAGAGTTATAACACCAATGTCAAGTGTTCAGATCCCCATACTGGTCAGCTGCAAAACAAAAATAAAAAAAAATTTTAAATAACACAAATTGGATCAAATATATGGTAAAAGTATTAAACTATTAGAAGAAAATATAGGTATAAATTTTAGTGAACTTGGATTTGGCAGTGGCTTCTTGGGACTTCCACAAAAAAGTAAAGTAGAAAGAAAAAGTATAGATAAAATGGACTTCATTAAAGTTAAATACTTCAGTGCTTCAAATGACACTATCAAGAAATTATAAAGATAACACACAGAATGGGAGTATTTCCAATTCTTCTATCTGATAAGGGATGAAATATCCAGAAGACATAAGGAACACTTACAATTCAACAATGAAAGGACAAATAACACAATTTGAAAATGGGGAAAGGATTTGAATAGACATTTCTCGCAAAGAATATATTCAAATTGCCAATAAGCATATGAAAACATGCTCAATATCATTGTGCATCAGGGAAATTCAACTTAAAGCCAGAATTAGATATCATTTTACACTCACTATGATGACTAAAATCAAAAAAATGGATAATAAGCTTGGGTTTTGGGGGAGTTTTTTTGAGGAAGTGGAAAAATTGGAATCCTCACACATTGCTGTTGGAAATGTAAAATGTTTCAGTCACTTTCGAAGCATTTTGGCAATTCATCAAAAAAGTTAAACACATACTTATATTACCCAGCATCTCCACTTCTAGGCTCATACACAAGGACAATAAAAGCATATCTCCACACAAAATCTGTACATAAATTTTTATAGCAGCATTACTTATAGCATAAGTAGCATAAAAGTGGAAGCAACCTAAATGCCCATCAATTGATAAATGCATTAATAATGTGGTATATTAATAAAATGGAATATTATTTAGCCATAAAAAGGAATGACGTACTGATACATGTTATAACATGATGAACCTTGAACACATTATGATAAGTGAAAGAGGTTAGACACAAAAGGCCATGAATCATATGATTCCATTTATATGAAATGTCCAGAACAGCAGAACGGTAAATCCATAGAGACAGAACATATATTACCGACCCTCAGGGGCTACTGATATGGGAGATTGGGGAGTATCATTTAATGGGTATGGAGTTTCTTATTATGGTGACAAAAACATCCTAGAATTTGATAGCGGTGATGTTGCATAATGTTGTGAATATATAGTGAAACACTTGATTGTATACTTTTTTTTTTTTTACCCTTTGTTGGGATTTCAGCCCATTTATTTAAAGTTATGTGTGTGTACTCATAGAGGTATATGAAAAGATAGTCACTAACAGGCTAATGGTGATTACTAAAGGGTTATAGGATTTCAGGTGAATTTCTTACTTCTACATTTCTGGGGGAGGTTATTGTTTTTCTTGTAATAACATTGGTGGCTCCCATATAGAATATGGAAATGATAAAAGTAGCATTGCTTCCTTTCTGTAAACTGGGTGGACCACAAGATTTCTGAATCTCCTGCACGTTCTTCTTGATTGCATGCTTTTAAAAGATCAATTTTATGGTATGTGAACTATATCAATAAAATTTTTAAAAATAATAAAGTTTTATTTTAAGCAAGTTAACCATTAAATGAAAAGTGATCCACATTCAAAAATGTAACTAAGTGGATTTTTAAAATTTCACTGAACATTTGAAAATATCAGTCATCTATTACTTTATTCCTTAGTCTTGATTATGTTTTGTTAACATGTTCCTCAGTATAATTGTTCCTACATTTTAGAGCTTTCACACTTTTTTTTTACTTGGATAATCACAATGACAAATAGAACACTGATTTTCTATTCTAAATAACTAAATATCACTATTGAGCCATAATTTGTAATTAAATTGCTAAAACCTGAAGAACTCAGCAGGATTGTGAAACAGTTTTTGAGCAGCTGATGCTTTTAGCATGATCCATGAAATAAGCTGGATTTAATTAAAATTAAACATTTCTGCTCTGAAAAAGACACTGTCAAGAGAATTAAAAGACAAGTCACAAACTGGGAGAAAATATTTGCATAATGATTTGTATTCAACATTACAGTATCATAATGAGTAGTTTTCCTGTCCTAAAAATACTCTGTGCTCTCTGCCTATTCATCCCTATCTCCTTTCTGTTCCTTGGCAACCTTTGATCTTTTTACTCTCTCCAAAGATTTAACTTTTCCAGGATGTCATATAGTTGAAATCATACAGTATCTAGCCACTTCAGACAGGCTTCTTTCATCTAGTAATACACATTTAAGTTTCCTTCATGTCGTTTCATGGTTTGATAACTCATTTCTTTTTAGCACTAAATAATATTTTCTTGTCTGGATGAACTACCATTTATTTATCCATTCACCTATTGGAGGATATCTTGTTTGTTTCCAAGTTTTAGTAATCATGTATAAAGCTGCTTTGAAAACCTGTATGCAGGGCCGAGCCCGTGGCGCACTTGGTAGAGTGCTGCGCTGGCAGTGCAGCGACACTCCCGCCGCGGGTTCGGATCCTATATAGGACTGACCAGTGCACTCACTGGCTGAGTGCTGGTCACGAAAAAACGACAAAAAAAAAAAAAAAAAAAAAAAAAGAAAACCTGTATGCAGGTTTTTGTGTAAACGTAAGTTTTCTACTTCTTTGGGTAAATACCCAGGAGCATGATTGCTAGATCATAAGGTATGAGTACATTTAGTTTTGTGAGAAACTGCCAAGCTGCCTTCAAAAGTGGTTGTGCCAGTTTGCATTGCCAACAGCAATGAATGAGAGCTCCTGTTGTGTCACATTCTCATCAGCATTTGGTGATGTCAGTGTTCTGGATTTCAGCCATTCTTGTAGGTGTGAAATGGTATCTCATTGTTGCTTTAATTTGAATTTCTCTGATGATGTATGAGGTAAAGCATCTTTTCGCATGTTTATTTGCTGTCTATATATCTTCTTCAGTGAAGTGTCTGTTAAGGTCTTTGACCCAATTTTTAATTGGCTTATTTGTTTCTTCTTTATAAGTTTTAAAATTTCTTTGTATATTTTGGATAACATTTCTTTATCAGATGTGTCTTTTGCAAATATTTTCTCCCAATCTGGGCTTGTCTTTCACTCTCTTGACAGTGTCTTTCGCAAAGAGAGCAGAAAATTTTAATTTTAATGAAATGCAGCCTATGAATTCTTTTAATAAAATTTATTTATTTATTATTATTATTATTATTATTTTTACATTCTAAGATGTTGCAGAGCAGTTGGGTAGAAAAGGGGAGAGGGGAAGGGGCAGGGAAATAGGGTAAGAGGAAGAGGAAAGAGGGGGGATGAATTCTTTTTTTCATTGAGATGCCTTTGTGATTGTATCTAAAAAGTCATTGTCAATCCCAAGGTCATCTCATGTTATCTTCCAGAAGTTTTATACTTTTGCACTTTACATTTAGGTCTACAATCCATTTTTAGTTAATTTTTGCGAAGGGCATAAAGTCTACATTTACATTTATTTTTGTGAGTGTGGATGTCCAGTAGTTTCAGCACCATTTGTTGAAATTACTATACTTTTCCATAATATCGCCTTTGCAAGGATCACTTGACTACATTTATGTGAGTTTATTTCTGGCTCTCTATTCTTTTCCATTGACCTATGTGTCCATTCTTTCACTAGTATCACATTGTATTGATAACGGTAGCTTTATAGTAAACCTTGAAGTCAGGTAGTGTCAGTCTTCCAACATTTTTCTTTTCTAATATTGTATTGGCTATTCTGGGTCTTCTACCTCTCCATCCATATAAACTTTAGAATTAGTTTGTCAATATCCACAAAATAAATTTCTGGGATTTTGATTGAGATTTTATTGTATCTATGCATCAAGTTGAGAAAAACTGAGATTTTGACAATATTGAGTATTTCCATCCATGAATATGGAATATCTGTATATTTATGTACTTCTTCTTCAACAAAAAGTGTATTTTGACAATGAAAAAACATGTCCTAATGTCATTAAACTCTTTTACCAAGTATAACTTGGTTTTAAATGGAGAAAATAAATCTATCATGCTGTCAGGCCATAAGTTACTTGCAGCTCAATGAATTTCTAACTGATTCACTTCACTGCTGCTATGTCTTAGTTATCTCTGTTACCTTTAATATTTTAGCCATCCTATGTTTTTTTTTTTTTTTATTTCACCATGTTCAAACTACCAGATTCATGTAATAAATTCTCTTTTCTCTATTCAAGGGACTAGTTTTGGACACCTTAAAAGCTGTAGATGTAAACAGATGTAAGAAGATAAATATTATGGAAGCTTCAATATGTTATTTACTATAAACATAACAGATGTATTTGATTATGTCCTAATGTTCAGCTGAGACTCCAGACTGTATTGGAACTACAAAATTAACTATGTTCAGTGTAAAAAATGACCTGCCCATGAAACTATAATTCTCCTAAATAAATGTGAAACATTTTTGTCACATTATATTTTAATTAACTTCAAATGCGTACATTCAAAATTAGCATGAGAAGGGTAGCATTGCCACAGATATTTTTAACTGCATGAACTTACCAGTCATGTTGAGTTATGACCAAGTTCTGTAGAAAACATCTTAATCAAGAATTTAGAAAGTATGTAATAATTTGAGTTTCACAATTCAGTGCGATAAATTTTATTTTATAATTCTAGAACATTAAGCTCAATTTAGAAATTATTGTGTGGTGGGTAAGTAAATAAACCAGAGTGATAGACTTTCATTAAAAATAAAATGCTAATGTTATAAACATGGGAATTTCTATAGCCTACATACAATTGTATAATAGTAATAATATATTTCTGAATGTGAAAATATTGCATTCTTTTTAAAAGGATGAAAAATACAGATAATTAAAGAAAACATATACTTTGTACATACATTTGTTTTTGTGAGTTATGTGTGTACACAAACCTACACACACATTGGATGTGTGCGCATTGTCCTGACAATGACAGGTGACTTTACTAAACATTTTCATGTAGAGTCATTACTCTTTTTTCTTTTTATATGCTCTTTTATTTTTCCTTTTTTTTCTGATTTATTTTTCCTCTTTTGGTTTACTTTCAGCATACTCATAGTAAATATTGCAATAAATTATGAATAACTGATTTATAATCTTTTAAATAAACCTATTAAGCCCTTTATTTCAGAAAATGTCTTCCTGGCACAAGGGGAAAAAAATCAAGCAGTGTAAAAAGAACAAACAATTTTTAAAATACCTAGTACAGTAACTATTTCATTGTAATATAACACAAGTTAGATATTTGAAGGCTTTTTGGATGAACTCCAGTAGCCAATAACAATTGCAGAATTATAAACACATAGCACTTAAGTAATTTCTCTGATGTCCTTTGCTTATTAAACTAAAAAGGAAGTTAATATTTAGAAGAATAGAATCTTTAAACTCAACTCTCCAACTCAACACAAAGAGATGTTTTAATAGCCACAAAAAAGCATATGCTTGGGCAAAGGAAATTTTTTTTTTGTTTATTCTTTTTTCTTTCCTTTTTTTCCCCACTTTTTATATTTCTTCTTATGGACTTCATCTTGGCATTATGGAATATGTTTTTGAAATTTCTCAATAAAAAATGACAGTTAAGATTTGGAAGGCAAAACAATAAAGTTTCTAGAATACCTTCGTGAGCCTTTGAAATTGGTTAAAAATTAACAAGACATAAAAAAAGGATTAACTATGAAATTTTTTTAAATATAGTACATTAAATTTAATAATTTTTATTTAACAAAAAAATCCCATTAAGAGAGCAAACTGGTCACCCACAGACTGGGAGAAATTTATTTACAACATACACTATCAGTCAAAGTCTTGTATCAAGTATAGAAAAAGAGAAAAAAAGAAACAAGAAAAAGTCAAAAAACCCAATAGAAAAATGGAAAATAATCTTGAAAGAGCATTTCTTCAAAGTAAAAGACTACCAAACAATAAATTAACATCTGAAAGGAAGTTCAATTTTTAAAAATTTATCTGAGAAATGCACATTAAAACCACTATGAAATATCATTACACACACACGCACACACACACACACACACACACACACACACACACACACACACACACAGTATAATGTTAAAACTAAAAAGATAAAAAATATTAAGTGTTGGCAAGTATATGGAGCAAAAGGAAATTATATGCTTTTTTTGTGAGTATAACTCAATACAATGACTTTGAAAACATTGCTGGTACTGTCTACTAAAACTAAAGGAAAATGTACCCTAAACCAACAACTCCACTCCTAGGTATTAATATGGATGACCTTTGACAGCAAGTATTCCTATGAGCGCATTTGTATTTTGAAATGGTTTTTATAGCTTAGGCCATATACATACTGCCCTATGTATACGAAAATATATTTAAATATTTTTATTTTGTATCAAACAGCAAAGCCTACAATAAAACTTCAAAACAATCAAGACTGAATTTTAGTCAAAAAAAAAAAAACACCTAGAAAAACAAAATATGCCAGGAATTCATATGTATGTTCAGCTCAAGACATATGCATGAATATATATATAGCAGCATTATTTGTAATAGCTAAAACTCTAAATAACACAAATGCTAATCAATATTAGAATAGATGAGTAAATTGTGGCATATTCATGTAATAGAAACATATATAGCCATGAAAATGAACAAATTAATGCCACACACAAACACTACATGGATTATCACTGATAGATATAGTAAGTGAAAGAAGCTAGATACAAAAGAATATATAATTGATGCTGAATTGACTTTTTTTGAGCTCAAACTTAGGCAAAACTAATTGCTGGTATTAAAAGTTAAAATAGTGGTTAACTGTTAGATGAAGAAAGGAAGTAATTATAGGGACAAGCATGAAGAGGCTTCTAGCTTCTCAGTCACTTTACAAGTTTTACAATTCCTTCAGCTGGTGTTATACATTGCTTTACAAGACCAGTCAACCATTATTAGAGAGTTAAGATTCTTCCAAAAATTATGTCATATAAGCGATGGAATTTTCTAATATTTTGTATTATCCATCTTTTCATAGCTCTGCTCCAGGTAGACAGCAGTGGTGTGCAAAACATAATTGTGCTATCAAATTTAGTTTCAAAAAATTTTCATATCAAATGACTATTGTGTCCAAGGCAATGTCAGGTATTCACACTGGCAAGTAAATTTTTCCTATACATTTTTATTCTATTATTCAGCATACATGGGCCATGTAAAAAATTTGGATTTATGATGTATGTTAAATATTTTCTTAAAGTGTTATTAAGGCCATACTAGTTTTCATTTTGCATTTTTTAATCCTGCAGAGATGTTAAAAACGTGAAGTTGGTTTCATCAACATGTTTGAAACACATTTCTTTTCCAATAGTGATAAGTTCTCGCTCTTGAATGTGTTCTGCTGACATTTTCCATATCTGAAATGGAACTGTTGAACTCAAAGTACACTGAAAAAAATATTGCAGTTAAACTTGCTATGGGCAACATATCAAATCCATGAAACCCATTTTACCTGAGGTGACTCAATATTAATGATACTGAAACAGAAACTAAGACTGTTTCTAACTGCAGAGTAGAAAAACTCTCAATGGTATTTCTTCAGTTAAATACTTGTGATAAAGATAAAGGGCTCATGCCTAAATTTCAGTCATATGCTCTGCACACATGGCCTTAGAAATTTGAAGAAGTCATATTTTCTTCTTTAATTTTTTAAACTTCATCATTTTATTTTTCTAAATTATATTTCAGGGTAGAGATTTGCAAATGATAAGCTCGAAAGTGACTTCTTAAATCAGAACCTTTGTGGTGTGAGGAATATATTTATTATAATCTACTCTTGTGAAAATATGCAAAAAGATTCATTAGCATCAAGATGCTGCTTTTCACAGAGTACAGCAGGTTTCTCAACTTTGGTATTTATATATAATTTTCTAGATTCAATAGGTATCATAGGTATACAAATTTGAAAATGTTTCCTATAACTTATTTAACATTGACAAAAGTGTTGTTGTCATTTATGTTTCATAATAGATTTTAAACCACTGAAGAAAATACCAAGTGAAGAAATTTCTTTTATTGAAAACTGTTTTTACAGAATCAAAATTAAATATTTGAAAGAATCTTGAAAAGTTCTATAAGACAGGCTAAAGACTGAAATGGTAAAGAATTTATAGCATTACTATACCAGAGTTTTAGGATAAGCATATATTTTCAATTTCTAAATTTCATTTACATGATGGTAGCCCATAACAATTTTTTTCAGTCATTTTAATATATGCATTCTGAAGTTGTTCAAAAGATATTATATATATCCATATTTAATTAAAAATAAGGGAAAAAACTATCATAAGCAATATAACAGGAAGAATATGGAAGGTGGGGGGTAAAATACATAAGACCTAGCAAATCAATAAAACTCCTCAAGGTTCAGTTTCCTAATTTATAAAAATTAGGAATACGAATACCAGTTATGGTCTCCCAAAGGGGTTCTTACTGTGAAAGCTAACATGTCCATACAGTATGAAAGCACTTGGTAAACTGTAGAGTTAAGTTAGCATTAAGCCTAAGACCTTAAGTCATCTGTTCAATTACATGAGAAACCCTTCAGCCATTAAGGAAATAAACAGCTCGTGTGACATCTTCCTTGGCAACAAGATTTCTCCACTGCAACTCCCCCTCATGGCTCAATTCCAGAACACTGAGCAGAACTCTATGGGAAAACATGGAACCAAATGTGTCCTGTTCCAAGATTAGAGAGAGGCTTCATGGCACAGCAGTCTTTTAGAGGAAAGCCAATATTGCTGTCCTGGGGAAAGCAAAGCTGTGATCCAAGGGACAACCAAGACTCCCACATGATCCAATAAACTGGGATTGGGGAAGAAATGTTCATTAACCATATCAGTACCGGGATATAAATACACACTTCATATCTTGGTCTGCTTTCTTTCATAAGGTGTTGTGCCTATTAACAATAATAATTTCTCTCCTTGGCTCTTTTTCCCTTCTTTTTTCTCATTTATTCCAAGTGCAGACAGCTTAGCAAAACTGCAGACGTTAGCCAAAGAAGTTACTTCATATTGGACCTAGGGTTATAGTTTTTATGTTAATATTTACTTGGCCGATATTTAGCTTTTGTTTATATTTTTCTCTCACAATCTTTGTCCCACTTGAAAACAATAATTTACAAAGCAGCGTAGGATGCTGGTCTCCAAGAATAACGGGAATAAAAGTGGACATCAGCAACAATCAAACATGCCATGTGAAGGACTCCAGAACAGCCTCTGAGTTAATTCCTAAGAGCTTCTTTATAAAATGCATTGACATAGATGCACATGGAAAGCTGAAGTTGTATTTTTCTCCTTTTACTTCCCCTTTTAAAAAATTTGATCTTTTTGATAGATTGGTCCACAAGGGGAACTTTACAAGAAATTTGGGAACAGGTTTGGAATCTACAAGGCGTTTACCTACAGAGCTTGATGTCAGATCATTAATAGAAAACCCTGAATATATTATAAAATATTCATAAGAAGGTGACAGAGTTCTGGGAGTTTCAGAATATGAGTTTTTTTTGCATGGCATCCACTGAAGAATTCTGACCTTTAGAATAAAAGAACACATTCTGGAGATTCTTCATAATAGACATTCTCAAGCCTGTCTACCAAGCCCATGTACTTCAGTACATCTATAGCATTAAAGTGATCAGACTGCTTTTTACACTAACTTCCTATAAAAGAGAAAAAATAAATTTTTCTCTCTAAAAAAGAGTTTTCTTGATGCAACCATGGCTAATTTCACCGTATTTGTTTAGAGAAACAATCAAATTGGACCACAGAGATTCAAATTCACATATTAAGTATTTTGAATGTTCACTTATACCCTGCTGTGTGGTTCTAGGCATCTTCAGCTTCAACTTTCCGACCACATCTTCTTCTAACTATCCTGACCTCTCTCCCAATTTTCAATGAACTCTTGTCAGCCAATTGAAATCTACAGATTCAAACTGATAGTCAGACTTGACTACCTGGAGGCATAAATAAGGCCCTCCACAGGAGCTTAACAACCCTCCGGCATATTTATGGATCATTCCCACTGACGGTTTTCTCTTCATCTCTGCATGTAAATCTATAACAGAGAAAACACACACACACACATACATGAAAATATACCAGGTAAAATCAAAATAAAGTCTGCAGTTAATATTACGGTACCAATGTTAATTTCTTAATTTCATACAAGTATATCATGGTTATATAAAATGCAACATTTGGAAAAGGTGGGTGGAGGGCATATATGAATACTTTGTACTATCTTTGCAACTCTTCAGGTAGTACATCATTTCGAAATGAAAAAAATTTTAAATATACCAGATATTGCTATTAAATACATAAGAGTATTTAATATCTATTTTCCCAAATTTCATATACTTTTTTCAATCAATTTACTTAATCTATCATCACCTCTACATTAATCTCTGTTCAGGAAGTTTGTTCTTTTTGGATAGATTATTTTGCTTGTAATCCATACTAATACTCAAGCATGTCTCCCTTTAAACATTCTATTCCATTTTTTTCCATAGGGCTTACTGCCCCCAACCCACAACATAAAAGTTAAAACATTAGGAATGAAAATTATTTTTTATATCCACCCTCTCTCCTACCTACCCTGCAAGAAAACCTTTATCCCATTCCAGTTACTCAGTGATCTTATTTTCCTGTTCTAAGAATTTATACCCTATTTGTCGGGCCTTAAAAACTAACGCCACCTTAAGTGACGTTACAAGCAGTGCTATTATAGGCCCACAAGGGCGTATTAACATGGCAGCCTAAGATGGCACCAGGAGGAAGTAGGGTGGGGGTGTCTGTGGGAACCTTGCCT
Source organism: Cynocephalus volans (assembly GCF_027409185.1). Classification (NCBI taxonomy): domain Eukaryota; kingdom Metazoa; phylum Chordata; class Mammalia; order Dermoptera; family Cynocephalidae; genus Cynocephalus; species Cynocephalus volans. The sequence continues at coordinate 93,113,097 of NC_084468.1, read as the reverse complement.
TAGCCCTTATTGGCCAAATACATGCTTCCGCGCTCATGAACACTGCGTGATTGCAATAGATAAGCATTGAGACAGGATGCATGCTCTCGTAACCTTTAAGCTGATTGGAGGATGTAAAAACCTCCCTTCCCCATTTGCCTTTAAAAGCAAGTGCTTGTGTGATAAACAGAACTGCTCCACAGAACCTCTGCCGCGTCTGAGTGTCCTTTAACCCGGCTGGTTGGGGCCGGCGGCTGTGCTCACCTCTCTTCACAGCTCTCTTCCCCGTCTCCTTCCAAAGGGGACAGGAGGGAAAGAGGAATCCGGGCCATTTGCTTGCCCACCAAAGAACAAGGCTAGGGCTGTTCCGGTCGGCCGGCGGCGGACCCGACACCTATTATCTTCTTTACTAATCAAGTTTTCCTACATCAAATGTTTTAATTGACCTGAAACTCTTTATACAGAATTATATATTTGTTAGAACTTTCTTCCCAGTCCCCTCATCAAATTTAATAAGGTAGGCATTAGCTGCATATAGCTATTGAGCACATGAAATGAGGCTAGGCCATAGAGGTGCTATAAATGTAAAATATGCCCAGATTTTGGAGACTTAGAATGAAAAAAAAAATGTATAAACATATCAAAAAAATTTTTGCATCGATTACATTTTTAAATGATAATGTGGATATACTGGATTAAATGAAGTACTGTGTTAAACATAATTTTGCCTGTATCACTTTACAATATTTTTATTGAAAAATCATTGATTAAACATATTTGTGGGGTGCAGAGTTGAATATCAATACCTGTGTACAATGTGTGTTGATCAAATTAGGATAAACAGCTGTTCATCATATATGCTCATTATTACAAAACACAAAAAATTCTTTGTGTCCATCAAACAATTTCTCCCTAACCCCCCTCGTCCTCGCCCTTTCCTTTTTTACAATTTTAACCTGGCTACTATAATATTTTGAATTAAAAATATTACTCACACTATATCTTGAGGAAACAGTACTGTAGATATTTGTTTCCCTCCTTCACTTCCTAACCATATTAAACAGGCTTAATCATCTTTTTTCTATCTTTACTTATCTTGAGTATAAATGCTCTAAAATCTCACGATCTTTTCCTGCTTTTCTTCTTTTTGCCTCGTTTGTCAGCCATTGACTCATTTCTCTCAATATCCAACTATCAAGATCAGTTCACTTGAAACTTCTGCACTGCAATTGCTATATGTCCTTCCTTAAAGAGAGCTGTGTTGCGTTGCTTTGCTTTGTTTTAAATTCTTCCTCTGTTTCCAGGTACATATAGCTCTCCAAATCTCAGTTTAGTTCTCACAGGATAACCTCATCTTCCTGGGAATTTCCTTAGGCCATTTCCATTAGAAACCAAAATTTCGAGTACGTTATTCTGAATGAGTTAACCTTCCTGACGAGTACTAAAATCAACACTTGCTGTTTTTAGTGCCAATGTCCTATGGGTTATCTTCCTAAATTATTTTTTCCCTTACACTGGAGTCCAGTCTTGAGTTCCTAGCACCTACCAGAGTCAACAGCTTTTTTCACAGTGCATTGTATAGAGAAAAGACTGTTTACTACATGCTTTTTAAATGATTTGAATTAATCCAAATGGATGGAGGTTTTTCTTGGTGTTAGTGATAAGGGTGGGAGTGATTTTATTTAAGGAAAAGATTTTCCTTTTCTTCTTTTCCTGATCAAATCTGGATATTATTAGCATTATTTTTTTAAAGGCTTACATATCCAGATTATTTCTAATCTTCAACACATTATCAAAATATGAATTTACAAGTCTACTTTTTCTTGACCAGGGTATACCCTTAATCACAGTTTTCTTATGATTATTTTGCATCCAAGAGATGCTATACTTAAAATTCACACTTGTATTGTATTTTTTTAAATATATGCCATTTAATTTTTATTTTATTATTTGTCACTTCATCTCTATCCTAGCTACAATCTGTTGCTGCCATTATACCTTCTTCTTTTCCCTTATTTGCTTCCCCATGCATTTAACCACCTAATTGGTATCAAGAACTGTGCAGAATATGAGATTTTAAAAGTCTGTATCTGATAACTCCAATATATGAGTCAACTGTGGGTCTCTTTCCATTGCCTCTTTTCTTCTTGGTTCTGTTTTGATGTTTGTTATTAATTTTTTATTGAAGGCTGTGTTAGTCTGTTCCTGTTGCTTATTACACAATACATGGAACTGGGTAATTCGTAAGAAAATGAAACTTATTGCTTACAGTTTCAGAGGCTGGGAAGTCCAAAGCCCAGGGAACATGTCTGGTAAGGGTCTTGGTGGTGAAAACAGTGATCCAGGGGTCTCACATGGCAGAAAATGGCAGAGCAGAGAGGAAGATAGTTCCTCATGCACTATCCTTTTAAACCCCTCAGAACTATGCCCATGACCACTATTTTTAATCCATTCACTAGTCATGTTCCTACAATCTAATCACCACTTGAAGACCTACATTGCAATTACCATAATAGGATTTCCTGCCCTCTGAATAGTCACAGTGGGGATCAAGCTACCAATCCATAAAACTTGGAACTTGGGGGACACAATCCATATCAAAGATCAAATATTTTACATAAGAAATAGTAGACGTACTGGTTGAAGTTATCATTCTTCATTGTGAATTCACACTGTTTGCTGAAAGGCAGTTAGAAAAGGGACACATTAGCCCAATCCAACCAAATACAGAACTGATTGGGGTTGGGCTATACTCCTAGTAAGACTCAGTATTGTTGCTTTGTCTCCCATGGATTTGTCACCTCTCTTCCCCTGGGTGACGGAACCACAAAAAGGATTACTCAAAGCCCATCTCTTCTGAGCAGTGAGAAGCCCCAAAGGAGTTAATCTCCTGGAACCCTCAAGAGAGAGGCATTCCTTCCTTTTGGGAAATTAGCCATGAACTGGGGTTCTCACCCCATATTTATTCTCCAGACCAGGAAGTTACAGGAAAAGAACATAGGTGGGGTTATGACCAACTATAGATTAACAGTAGAGGCTGGTAACATTCAGTAAAACAAGCAAAGTGACATTCCATAATGCAATTTGCAAGAGGTTAAGTTGATCCACCAACAAAAGCTTTATCTTAGCAAACATTCTCTTTCCCTATAACAATTTCTCAGTATCTTTACATATCAATCAGTAACTTATCTGTCCTTGAGCCAGCAACCTTGCTGTGCTACAATTCTTTATCTTACAACAGAGACTTTTAGCCTGGGGAAAATTTCCTGTCTTTCGGAAGGTTAACATTTCTATATATAATTTCAAAAGGTTAGGCTAAGCTTGAAACCACAAGATGTAGTGGGTTAGAAATCTTGATTCTCCTTTGATCTTAGAATAGGATTTTTAGGTAATGCATGAATGAGCCAAAAGGCTCTTGAGTAGGGAACAATAGTCCACAGATAAGTTTGGCAAAAGCCATCTAATCAATTCTAATCACTGTTTAGGGATGGGATTGCATACTTTGACTGTTTTAGGTTGCTGGTTTGATTCCAGCTTGAATGACTATTGACTATTTAACCTATTGATTGTTCTTAAGATATGTTATGGAACTGCTTGAATGCTGTTTAAATATGCTAAAGAAATTGCTGTAAGAAGTACATGAAAAAGAAAATGTTTACTAAGGGCAAGTTGTCTGTTGGTGGATTGACTTAGCTTTTTACAAATTGCATTCTGGAATGTCACATTGTTAATTTTACTGCTATTACTAGTTTTAGTTTTTTAAAGCTATACTTAGCTATAATTCCCTTTTGTAACACTGGCTGTTTTTATGTCCTTCTTTGATGACTGAATCAACTGATTTTTCTTGTGAAACTTCCTTGTCTTGTCAATAAAAAGAAAGGCTGACTTTGGATTGGGGCTGCTGCTCCCCTGACGGGCGGCAGTCTCTCCAGGCCTCTTTGGTGGTACTTTGAGTGAACCCTTTCTTTCTCTTTTTTTTGTCTCAGTTACAAAGAAGAAAGTGTAACAACAAGAAAGTAGGCCCTGTGAAATAAATTTGCTTTATAGTATACTCCACAGAGTATACCTTTGAGGTACCTCCTGAGTGTTTTTTCCCCTTTAACAAACCTAAATTAGAATTTTTGCTTTTCAATGGATTATGAAGTAGCAAAAAACTCAGCTTTGCTTTTTTGCTATTTTGCGGTTGATTTTTTAGCCTCTCTTTCTATGGAAGTTAAAAATCGGAAATGTCTTGAGGGAAAAGCTAGTATTGAGTGTTGGGTTCACTCCAGATCCCTAGTCTCTCAAGCCTTGGCTGCCTTGGCAGTCTCATTTCAGTTTTGGTCTCTCCAGGACTATGAGATGCTAAAAACTCTTCTGCCTTTTCTGACTCTGAACAGCCATCTTCTGCTCAGTTTCTTGGCTTGTCTCATCTTTCTTCAGGTGACAAGTGACCAGGGAAGGAAAACGCACACAGAATATTGGGCTCACCTCAATGCAATTCCAGAATCTCCAAATCTCCAAAAAGTAGGTTTTCTAAACCATTTTTCTGATGCCTTACCAAAATATATATATATATATATATGTGTGTGTGTGTGTGTATATATATGTATGTATGTATATATAACTGAAGCAGCAGCCATCCTAACAAGTGTTTTCAAATTATCCACCTTGTTCAAGGTACTGATTCTGGTACTGGTAAAGAAGGAAATGAATAAGATAAAGTCTATGCTCTCAATAGGATCTATAATCTACTGGGTTCATTTGTAAGCCTCAGTATAAAATTTTCCCGTAAAATTTCGTTATTTCCACCTTAGGTGACAATGCCTTCCCCACCCACCCTTCCATCTCCAACTTATTCCTTGGCTATTATTTTATACTAATTAATGTAGGAAATGGAACTAATCTTTATGGAATGCTAAATGCTTCATATGTATTATCACTGTTAACCTTTATTGATGTTTATATTTTATCCCTAATAAATAGATGAGTGTATTGCAACAAAAAATAAATAAACAGCATGTTAAAGGACACACAAAATTATTAAGTAGAAGAAATATTATGCGAACTCAGGTCCAGCTGACTCCAATGCCCATATCTTGCTGCTACCAAGCCTTTTCTTTCTATGTTGTATGCCTGGTAAAGGCAGCTGCAATCTCTCAATAAGCGCATAGCCCACTAAACTTATTTAAACTAGAAAAGATGTTTTTAAAAGCCTATTTAATTTTTTTGATATTTACTTCTTCTGTATTTAATATGTATTAGATTTGAAGTCTGGTTTCTCTTTGGTCTTCTACCATTTCATCTAGTCCCTAGTCAAACAGCGTCTATTTCTCTTCTATGACTTTTAAATGTATATATTGCAGTATTAATGAATAATCATAAAAATATTTCCCTATTTTACCATGTCTCTTGAAGTATAATGTCTTGAGAATAGAAATTGAATCACATTATACCAAGCATGAAACCTGGGTTAAATAAACCCTCAAAAAAAAAAAAAAAAAAAACACCTCAGTGATATAGACTCATCAAATGATATTTGTCTTCTTCAACTAAAACATTATTTTATTATTCTTTTGCCATGTATTATTCTTTTGCCATGAGTGTCCAAACACTTTATGTAACCAATTCTCTTGATAATTTCTTTCTGGTATCTCATATGGCTTGTGTGGTCTTTTCTAGAAGCAAATAGGTGGATAAAGTTACTTCTCCTGATTCTTTTCCAACTTCTTCAGGAATCTGTGCTCTAATGTCTCTCACATTAGCACCTTTAACAGAGTTTCTGGTTAACAGAGAGTTAACACACCTCCCTCACACCTGGTTCCTGTCTGGGATGTAAGAGCAATTATAGATCCCTAGCCAAAGATAACAACTAAAGCTAGACAGATGCTTGGTTCCTCCAATGATACAATGAATATTTATTTTTATCCATGATAGGCCCTGACACTATCCCAATCCCCTTTCACTGGAAATTTCATAGCCATAAGCAGAGTATTAGGAAATAAAATGGATATTCTGTCTGACTCCATAGTATATCTATGACATGAGTCTATCAGTATTCTCAAAAACACTCACACTGTCAGGAAAACAGTATTAGGTGGCCTGATTACAAATTAGACTCAAAGTTTCTAGTTATTTTTCTATTTTTAAAATTTATTTTTATTTGCATATTCATTATTACAAATCATACTTATTCTTTATCCTCCTTATCCAATCTCTCGCCTTCCCCCTCTCAACCCCCTTCCTCCTCTGCCTCCTACTCCCTCCTCTAATAATCATAGATTTGTCCCCTCCATCTGATAGATTAACTGTTCCTCTGCTGGTTTGTTGTCTAGATGTCTAGATGATCTGTCCAGAACTGAGAGAGTTGTGATCAAGTCCTCCCCTATTATCGTAAAGCAGATGCTTCTTCTACTACTCTGGAGTGTGCTTTATGGAGAGAGACGAACTCTCCTCTCTTCTTCTTTTTTATTTTATTTTATTTTTATTTTTTGGTCTCTGCCGGTGCCTCTCCTTGTGTCAATGCAGTTGAGAGTCTGGTGTGCCATCAGTATGGTGGCTGTGACTGCTGCTATAGAGACTAGCCACTTTTGCAGTAGCCATGGCAATTGTGGTGACTGTGGTGGGCTACCTGCATGGAAATGGTGTTTTTGGTGTGTTCTTTACCTGGTTTCCTGATTGTGGCTGGGTTCAGCTTCTCCTGGCTCTATGCCTCAGGAAGCTGGCAGGGCTCAGGGGCAGTGGTGGAAGCTTGCCTAATTATGGCTGGGTTTGGCTTCTCCCAACTGAGACTTAAAGTTTTTTTTGCATCTTTGTCGACTAGGAAGATGAATTATTTTATGTGATAAATAGGTCTAAGAAATAGATTGTAAAAGCTCTATTTCTCATAGATGTAAGAATGCCATTCTTAAGGAATAATTGTGCATGTTGTTGGATGTGATATTGGTATTATGTTGGGGAAAAGAGTCATAATTTATTAGATACACATAATGAAGTATTCATAATTGAGTAATACAGTTCTAGGATTTGCTTTAAAATAAAAGAGAACAAAACACAGAACAGGAACAATAGGAGGAACAAAAAAAAATGGCAAGAAGTTTATGATTGTTGAAGCTAAGAAAAGGTAAATAGCTGTCCACGGTACTCTTCTCTCTATATTTGTGTGTATTTTAAATCTTCCAGCACAGAAAGTTTAAAAATATTTCCCCCCCATGATGAAAAATAGTTAGTTTCAAAGCTAAAAGTCAGATTATGAGATAATATAAACCCCAAACACAACTAAAGGGTTTGTTTTATAATTTTTTCCTATATAACAACATAAGCTTGCTTAATTTTCTAACTTGGCTAATTGTTAGATCAAGTCATAAAACAAAGTCTTTAAGAATTCTTTAAGCTCTAAAATCTATATGGAAAGAATGAAAGGAGGTTCTTCTAAGATATTTGATTGCATGAAAGGAGCACCTCCCATCCCTTCATTGTTTTTTTCCACACACTTTTATCATCTAAAGACTCCTTCAAACAATGCTAGCTTTCATTCTTTGTCCTTCAGTCTTTCTCTTCTATCTTTGTTACTTGTTCGTTATATCATGATCAATCTTAGCAACCAATACTCCTTCTACATAATTGGCTTACTTCTCCTAAATATACATTTCTTACTGTGTGATTTCTATTTGCTACTTCCTACTACCCCACTAATTGACTGGCCTTTAATTCCCCGTATTGCTTTCCTGTCTGGTAGCAATAGTCTATTGACTCTTCTCTGCTAGCCTTCTGCTTATGTTTCAACTCTAGACAAATTTCTTGCCTCAAGGACTCTTTCCAGCCTTGTTTTCCAGGGTTCTGGCATTTAGTTTTATCTGGCCCACTCTAGAGCTTAACCATATGTTCCCAGTTTGGCAGTGGTACTCTTTGTTCTAACTCATCTCTGTGGCTGCATGCCTTTCCTGAAAGAACACTTTCATACAGAGGTATTTGCATATTGGGGAAATGCAATGCAAGAATATTTGCGGAGAACATTTTGTTTCATGTGGGTTTTTTATATAAAAGGGTCACACATACACACACACACCCCAATACATACAAACACAAACACACATAATTTTCTATTTTGTGCCATTCAATAACAGTGATATTATAATACCATACATTGATCTTAAAAATACCTTCACAGTATGTTGAATCTCCTGGGTCTCAAATGAATATCACCACTAAATCAAAACTGAGACAAATGTTTAACATTTTAAGTGTTTCCTAAAATGAGTAGGTAGATCAAAACACAAACAAAATATTATGTCTATTTTCAAAAGTGATATTGGCCCATAATTTCCAATGTGTAGGAAATAACTTGTCAGTTTTGGTCATCCAGCCTCCATTTTCCCTTTCAGACAGAATCACAATTCCCTTCCTTTCTTCCTTCCAAGTAAATAATCTAAACTTGCACATTTGGATTCTATCTTCTGGGATTTAAATACTGAAATTGTTATACAAGGATAGAAGAAAAATCTGTAGCTCTTGTAAGTCAGTGGCAGCACTCAGTCTGTGCTATTACAGATCTCTTCCTGGAGTTTCTGATTCTTGGCTCCCCAGAATTCCTTGATCTCAATCCATTTTGGAATCTTGCTCTCCACCCTTTCCAACAACTCTATGAACTCTCAGTGTTTTTATTCTATAACTCCCTCATGTTTTCAACATGTTCACTTGTTGCTTAAATTAACCAAAATCAGTCTCATCTGCTTGCAAAGACCCCAATTAATATAGATATTGGTACAAAGATGAGAACTGGCAGTAGAACTTAGGGAATTGTAGGGTGTTTGGGACTGTGTTGCTGAGATGAAGTAGAAATTATGTCCCATTCATATATATGTATGTATGTGTATGTATGTGTGTCATATATATATATGGGATTCCAAGATAGAAACTAGGAAGCCTTATGGCAAAATAGCCAATAAATTCAATAGTATTAGCCTATTATCATCTGGAACAATGTCTTAATGAGAACAAGTTTCAGGAGGACAAGGTGCTGGCACCACAAAATATTTTGAAGAGCAAGAAGAATTCAAGCTCTATGGTAAAGCAACTGATTTCCATGACACTGCAAAACAATGACAAGCTTAAAACCCCAAATTACCACCTTAAAAAAATGACCCAGTGATTATGAGAGTAGGAACTGAACTGACTCTGTAGTTTAACAAAGTACAACCTAACTCTTTGATTGCTTTTTCTTTGTGGCCCTAAGACAATGATCACAAAGACAGGATTCTAGCTATAAAAGGGGAATAAGAAAGGAAAAATGACTCACTGCACCCTCTCCTATTAAACACTCTCCACTAACTGCCATTGCCTAAGGAAAAAGTCCTTTTCATTCTTTGGAAGTTGCCCTTCCTCCCTGTCTTTTTTAAAAAGCTGTAGTTTCCTTGCCTGAGGAAGCTCCTTTCTAAATGGAAGTTACTAATTCCTCTCAAGCCTTAGCCCATTGTCATTAGACCAGTAACTACAACCAGACTCCAGAATGCCCCAGGATGTCACATGTAGGATCAAACTTGTGTCTAGAAGACAAACAAACCCAAAGAATGGCAAAAATTTTCTGATATTTACTGTTAAAAAAATCTGTTATTTTAGACTTCAAGAGTACATGACTGAAAGAAAGTGAGCTGAGACACCAGGTACTGTTCAAGCTTTATTAAAGGAAAAGAATCTGCAGGGCTGCACTAAAAGTGACAGGCAGCCCAGCGCTGCCCTCAAAATGGGGGACAGCACCAAGTGTGGGGGTAGGAGAGCTTATATAGTGCATCAAGAGCTGGCTGGTACCTTAAAGAGGGGCATTATGCTAATGTGGAAGCTATGCAACCAGGGTGGAGGATTGCACCCTAGTAAGCAAAAGGGTTTCTGTTTAAGTAAGGAGGCTTCTCATAAAGGGAAGGGGGGAGGGGCTTGGTGCTGGAGTGGAAGACAAAGCCAGCAGCTATTTGTGCTTATTGTGTGCACAATGGTGCCAGTCATGTCCAACATCCATCATTCTCGCCTTTTCAGTATAGGGAGAAGGGAAAAGGGGCAAAGGTCTCATTCTTCTGAAGCTGCTTCCTGCTGGAGATGGGCGAAGATACGGAAAAAATAAAAGATTTATCTTGGTGGGTAAAACAATTAGGTGGCAGGGTACTGGTTTTGTGTGGGGAGACTGTATTCCTCCAGGGAAGGGTCGCTGATTCTGAGGGGCTGATATCCTCCTCACAGGAACAATTTGGTGACCTTTTGGTTGTGAAAGCCTGCATACATTCTTGCAAGAAATTAGAAAAACACCAAAAGAGACAGGGACCAAAAAGTAGGATGAGCCCCAGCACAGTTAGAGGTCCTAGTAGAGGCATAAGCCAGGGTATCCAAGGGTTCAGTGACTGGGGCCACCCCCAAGGTGTGTTTGTGTTTTGTAACCCTTTGTGTCAGCAATCAATGCTTGCCTTTAAATGGTTTAAGTTGTTTTTGGATCACCCTGGACTCATTTACATAATAACAGCATTCCTCCCCCAAGAAGAGGCAGGTGCGTTCCTTCTCCCCTGTAAGGAAGTCAAGGGCCAATCCTTCTTTAAAGCAACTGTTGTAAGAGAGGTGACCTGTCACTGCAGGGAGGAGATGCTATCTATACTTAGTTCTTTGGAGAGTTTTTGATAAAATTGAGAGGTAGTAGCAGGGCCCGCTATGCCAGTCCCAGTTGCAGGAAGGATCACTGCCCCAATTAAAAAAGATACAATTAGTGCACTACGGGAGCAGGGGCACTTCCTGAGGTGGGGGGGCAAAGTTAGTCCCAGTCCCATCTCCATCTCTCCATCTGTCTGGACGGTGATGTTGGGAAGAACCAAAAGAATATGTAAGAAATTGCATTAGGGGGCAGGTAACAGGATAACGTAGTTTTTTGTTTTTTTTTAATTTTATTATGTCGATATACATTGTGGCTGATTATTGCTGCCCATCACCAAAACCTCCCTCCCTCCTCCCTCCCCCCTCCCCCCTCCCACCCAACAATGTCCTTTCTGTTTGCTTGTCGTATCAACTTCAAGTAATTGTGGTTGTTATATCTTCTTCCCCCCCCCCGGGTTTGTGTGTGTGTGTGTCTGTGTGTCTGTGTGTGTGTGTGTCTGTGTGTGTGAATTATATATTAATTTTTAGCTCCCACCAATAAGTGAGAACATGTGATATGGTATTTTTCTTTCTGTGCCTGACTTGTTTCACTTAATATAATTCTATCAAGGTCCATCCATGTTGTTGCAAATGGCAGCATTTCATTCATTTTTATAGCTGAGTAGTATTCCATTGTGTAGATGTACCACATTTTCCATATCCACTCATCTGATGATGGACATTTGGGCTGGTTCCAACTCTTGGCTATTGTAAAGAGTGCTGCGATGAACATTGGGGAAGAGGTATACCTTCGACTTGATGATTTCCATTCCTCTGGGTATATTCCCAACAGTGAGATAGCTGGGTCGTATGGTAGATCTATCTGCAATTGTTTGAGGAACCTCCATACCATTTTCCATAGAGGCTGCACCATTTTGCAGTCCCACCAACAATGTATGAGAGTTCCTTTTTCTCCGCAACCTCACCAGCATTTATCGTTCATAGTCTTTTGGATTTTAGCCATCCTAACTGGGGTTAGATGGTATCTCAATGTGGTTTTGATTTGCATTTCCCGGATGCTGAGTGATGTTGAGCATTTTTTCATATGTCTGTTGGCCATTTGTATATCTTCCTTAGAGAAATGCCTACTTAGCTCTTTTGCCCATTTTTTAATTGGGTTGCTTGTTTTCTTCTTGTAAAGTTGTTTGAGTTCCTTATATATTCTGGATATTAATCCTTTGTCAGATGTATATTTTGCAAATATTTTCTCCCACTCTGTTGGTTGTCTTTTAACTCTTTTAATTGTTTCTTTTGCTGTGCAGAAGCTTTTTAGTTTGATATAATCCCATTTGTTTATTTTTCCTTTGGTTGCCCGTGCTTTTGGGGTCGTATTCATGAAGTCTGTGCCCAGTCCTATTTCCTGAAGTGTTTCTCCTATGTTTTCTTTAAGAAGTTTTATTGTTTCAGGGTGTATATTTAAATCCTTAATCCATTTTGAGTTGATTTTAGTATACGGCGAGAGGTATGGATCTAGTTTCATTCTCCTGCATATGGATATCCAGTTGTCCCAGCACCATTTGCTGAAGAGGCAGTCCCTTCCCCACTGAATAGGCTTGGTGCCTTTGTCAAAGATCAGCTGACAGTAAGTGTGTGGGTTGATTTCTGGATTCTCTATTCTATTCCATTGGTCAGTGTGTCTGTTTTTATGCCAGTACCATACTGTTTTGGTTATTATAGCTTTGTAGTATAGCTTAAAGTCAGGTAGTGTTATGCCTCCAGCTTTATTTTTTTTGCTCAGCATTGCTTTGGCTATGCGTGGTCTTTTATTGTTCCATATAAATATCTGGATAGTTTTTTCCATTTCTGAGAAAGATGTCTTTGGAATTTTGATGGGGATTGCATTGAATTTGTATATCACTTTGGGTAGTATGGACATTTTCACTATGTTGATTCTTCCAATCCAAGAGCATGGGATATCTTTCCATCTTCTTGTATCCTCTCTAATTTCTCTCAGCAGTGGTTTGTAGTTCTCATTATAGAGATTTTTCACCTCCTTGGTTAACTCAATTCCTAAGTATTTTATTTTTTTGGTGGCTATTGTAAATGGGCAGGCTTTCTTGATTTCTCCTTCTGCATGTTCACTATTGGAGAAAAGAAATGCTACTGATGTTTGTGTGTTGATTTTGTATCCTGCTACTGTGCTGAAGTCATTTATCAATTCCAGCAGTTTTTTTGTAGAAGTTTTAGGCTGTTCGATATATAGGATCATGTCATCTGCAAACCGGGACAGTTTGACTTCATCTTTTCCAGTCTGGATGCCCTTTATTTCCTTCTCTTCTCTGATTGCTCTGGCTAGTACTTCCAACACTATGTTGAATAGGCGTGGTGAGAGTGGGCATCCTTGTCTAGTTTCTGTTCTTAAAGGAAAAGCTTTCAGCTTTTCCCCATTCAGGATGATATTGGCAGTGGGTTTGGCATATATGGCTTTAATTATGTTGAGATACTTTCCCTGTATACCTAACTTATAGAGGGTCTTTGTCATGAATGAGTGCTGAACTTTATCAAATGCTTTTTCAGCATCTATAGAGATGATCATACGGTCCTTGTGTTTGAGTTTATTAATATGGTGTATCGCATTTATTGATTTGCGTATGTTGAACCAACCTTGCATCCCTGGGATGAATCCCACTTGATCGTGATGAATAATTTTTCATATGTGTTGCTGTATTCTGTTTGCTAGTATTTTAGTGAGGACTTTTGCATCTATATTCATCAAGGATATTGGCCTGTAGTTTTCTTTTTTGGTTATATCTTTACCTGGTTTTGGTATCAGGATGATGTTTGCTTCATAGAATGAGTTTGGGAGATTTGCGTCCGTTTCAATCTTTTGGAATAGTTTGTAAAGAATCAGTGTCAATTCCTCTTTGAATGTTTGGTAAAATTCTGCTGTGAATCCATCTGGTCCTGGGCTTTTCTTTGTTGGGAGCCTTCTGATAACAGTTTCAATCTCCTTTATTGTTATTTGTCTGTTCAAATTTTCTACGTCTTCATGGTTCAGTTTTGGGAGCTTGTGTGTGTCCAGAAATTTATCCATTTCCTCCAGATTTTCAAATTTGTTGGCGTATAGTTGTTTATAGTAGTCTCGAATGATTCCTTGTATTTCAGATGAATCAGTTGTAATATCGCCTTTTTCATTTCTAATTTTTGTTATTTGAGTCTTCTCTCTTCTTTTTTTTGTTAGCCATGCTAATGGTTTGTCAATTTTATTTATCTTTTCAAAAAACCAACTTTTTGATTCATTGATCTTTTGTATTGTTTTTTGGGTTTCAATTTCATTCAGTTCTGCTCTGATCTTAATTATTTCTTTCCGTCTGCTAACTTTAGGTTTGGATTGCTCTTGTTTTTCTAGTTCTTTAAGGTGAAGTGTTAGGTTGTTCACTTGCCATCTTTCCATTCTTCTGAGGTGAGCATTTAATGCAATAAATTTCCCCCTTAATACTGCTTTTGCAGTACAGGATAACGTACTTTTACAAAGGAAATATATTCCAGTTTTAGGGCATGGATGAGGAGCAGCTAAGTGAGTGGTAGCATTTGGTGGTGTTAGTGAGGCAGAGTGTGGGCAGGCCCCGCACAACGGTGACAGTCCCCACTCAGGTGGGATTAAAGGAAAGTGAAGAGACATTTGTGGAAACATTGCTAGCTGCATTGACAGGGAGGTGGGTGAACACAAAAAGTTTCTCGTGAAGTGGGATACAGATGAGTCACTCGAGGACCAGTCTGACTCATTGAGGACTGCATCATTCCTTCAGACCTAGAACCTCCACAATCCAGGTAAGGAAGAGCATTGAGATAGGAAAAACACAGGAAGGATGCAAAGGGTTAGGGAGCCAAAAGAATTTAAAAGGTACATTGCCACAACGAAATTGCTAAGAAGCATCCTACCGATAGGTGGTAAAGAAGTGCCAGAAGAAATCTTCCTATAATGTTATACTCCTTTGGGGCAGCACTGGCTAATCCTGTAGCAAGTACTAGAACAGGTAATATAATAAAGGTTAGGGACACGGGGTGGCATATACTTATGTCCCACGATGGCAAACCCACGATAGCAGGTTGGGACCAGTCTTGGAGTAGCTCTTGTGTGAAGGACGTAAAGAAGGCCTGCAAGAGTGAGAGGATAATCACCAGGGGAAAGATCATCCTTCTTTAGGGATTGGGAGAAGAGCGGAGGTCCTGGAGATTTTCAGTTTTGTGGGTCTTAAAATGGATGAAGTGTGAGGAGATGTTGGGTTGGAGGTTGAGTAGAGGGACCCCTCTGGCTTGGTGTTAACAGATTACTTGGGTAAAGTCTCAGGTGCTAGTTTTACCAAGGATAAGTGATAACAAGGGACCTTTTTTCATACTTTTACTGCCATGGGGGTGGTGAGAAGTACTGTGTAAGGCCCTTCCCAACATGGTGAGAGAGGCTTTGGATTCAGGTTTTAATATACACTTGCTGTCCTGGTCTCAGTTTAAAGTCTGAGGGAGTGGTGAGGAAAGGATGAGGTAATAGAAGGTTGGCCTGCTCCCTAAGAAGATCCCTAATGAGTGAAAGAGTAGGGAGATACTGGCCTAAAGGTGATGAGCTGGAAGGGAGAGGTGTGAGAATGAAGGGTCAGCCGTACATAAGTTCAAGAGGGCTGAGGCCTGTGGGCTTGCAGGGGGCAGCCCATAGGCGAGTGAGTGACCGGTGGGTAGGCCAAAATGAGAGATGATTTCTGAGGTGAGAGCATTTGTTAGTGCTGTAGCATCCTCTGAAGTGCAGAGGAAAGCCTCAACCCAACCTGAAAAGGTATCTACTAGGGTTAGAAGACAGCACGTCCTTTTGTGGGGAGAGTAATATAAGGGCCGAAGAAGGCATAGTAGGGGTTCATAGCCTACATGAACTGACTTATGGAAATCTAAAAGGATTTGCTCAGTTTGTGTTGTAGGGAGGACATTGTGACCAGAGAGAGCATACAAGTTGTCTTTTCTTTGTGCTCCCAGCTGTTGGAGATGTTGTATTTCTTGAGGTGTGTATTGGGGTAAGGGCATAGGGGCCATGAAAAGGACCCAAGCAGGAGGGGAAGAGTGGGGGCCTGGTGATGGAGCAGGCTGTTTTGCAGTTAGATCTGCCAGTTTGTTTCCCTGGGCTATGGGGTCATTGGAGGTTTGGTGTCCTCTGAAGTGTATAACCCCAATCTCCTTTGGGAGTTGTGCAGCCTCAATAGCTTGTGTTAAATTTACTATGGCATAATCTGCCCAGGGGGCGGGCATGGAGGTGGCACTCCCATCTATGAACTGTGTAATGGGATGTGGGGAGATGTGTGGAAAGGGATTGAGAAAGAGGTCTAAAGCCTCCATGCAATTATGTTTTAAGGGTCATGAATGTTTTTGGATGAGAGTGGCTAGATTTAAGGGAGGGCAAGGTTTGAAGGAGAACTGGGAGTTTTCAAAGGAAGTAAAGTGAATAAGTTGTAGGCGGGAAGGGGAGAGAATTGACTTGGCCTTATGGCTGAGAAGGTCTTGATTGTTTGTTGTTCAAAAGTTAATTTAGAGCTTTCTTGTGCTAAAAGCGTGGCTGCTACCAAGGCCCATAAACAGGGAGCCCATTCCTGGGCTGTGGATGCAACTGGGGAGAAAATATCTCCTGCCTTTTGTACCAAAACCCTGACTGCCAATCCTTGGGTTTTGGTGACATATAATATGAAAGGATGAGATCGGTTTGGGAGGGATAGAGATGGGGCTGCAAGGAGAGCAGCTTTAATCACTGGAAGGGAGAATGAATGGGCTTTGTGGGATCTAAAGGAATGGAAAGATCTTCTTTGGTTGCCTCATTAAGTGTTTTGCTAGCACGCCAAAGTTGGGGATCCACACACAGAGGTATCCTGAAAGCCCCAGGAAAGAAAGAATTTCACTCTTTGGGGGGGAGGGGGGTTGGTAGTTCAGAAATTAAACTTTTGTGATCCACCATTATTTCTCTGGTGTTGGGGGTGAGGTGGACTCCCAAGTAGGTGACTGAAGGAGAAGAAATTTGGGCCTTGCTGGGGATACTCAATATCCCCTGGAGGCCAGCAGGAAGGTAAGGAGAGCAACAGTGTGGGCCTGTGAATCCTCATAGGAGGGGCTACAAAGGAGGAGGTCATCCACATATTGTATTAAAGGGCTAGTGGTTAGGGGAAGTTCAGGTAAGTCTTGAGCTAAGGCCTGGCCAGAAAAGTGGGGGCTATCCCAAAACCCCTGAGGTAGTACTGTCCAGGTAAGTTGTTGGGAATGGCATGTTTCAGGATTAGTCCTGTACTAAATGGTCTGAGCCATTAGGCTTTATAACTGGAAGGATGGGTGTATTGAAAGGTGAGTGGGTAGGCCATGAGAGATAAGAAAGGAGTTTGTGTATGACGGGTTTTAAGCCTATTAGGTGCTTGTTAGTGATGGGGTAATGTTGGACATTAGGGAACAAAGTGGGTTTCAGCAATTTAACAAGGATAGGGGAATGGCACGTAGCAATGGAGGGAGAAGAAGCATCCCATAGTAGGGATTAACCTTGTCCGAGGAGGAAGGGAAGGTGGAAGCCTCAGGGGCCAGGTCTGGGTGTGGCCTGTAACAGGAGTATTATAGCTAGAGTTAAAGTGTTTAGAGTAAGAATAGCTTTGAATTTGGAAAGAATGTCCCATCTCAGTAATGGGGCCGGGCATGGAGGCATTATTAAAAATTTGTGTGTGAATTGAGTGTGATGTAGGATGTAGGAAAGGGGTTGAGTGATCCATGGATGGTATCCTGATCCCATGACCCCTACTATTGTGATAGAGGACAGGGTTGTTGGTCCTACATATTTAGGAAGGGTAAAGTAAGTGGCCCCTGTATCAATGACAAAAGAGATTGACTTACCTACTACAAGGTAAGTTACCCTGGGCTCACATGTGGTGATCTCTGTGGGGGCCTCAGGCCCTGGGCATTGTCAGTTCTCCTCCTGGCCAAAGCCAAGAAGCTCTGGTAGGGATGTGGTGCTGTCCGTGCCATGGTGGAGTCCTGAAAAGTATAGCTTGAGCTGCCCTCTCAGAGTTGGCAAGGCTGCCGGAGGGAGAGCTGCTGGCAGGGCCACGGCTACAAGCACTTGCTTTCGCTGTAGGGATCTCTGCCTTGGCATAGTGGTACTGCTTTTACTTTCTCTTTTGATGTTTTGGTCAGTACGGCAGTTTCCTGAGTTTCCAAAAGATGCAGAAAATGATACACAAACAGTTGTTGTCATAAAATTAGATAGTCCCACCAGAGATCCGGGAAGATTGAACAATTCCAAATTGTCCCTTTTGAGTCAATTAATTATGCCAAAGGATGTTTCAAAAACATCGGTCACAATTAATCATGAGCAATTGCCTTTACCAGAGAAATTAATAAATAAAAGAAGTCCCCATCCTCTTTCCACCATCTGGGTAAATGGTTACATGGTATATAAAATGAGAAAGGGAAAAATTTGGTACCCTCCTAGGGGATGTCCAAAATGTGATGTAAGTTGGCAAACATCATTTACTGGAGATTATATTAATGGCAAGAGAATGGTTGGTATTAATGGGAAATAATATGATTGGGATAAATTAAGTATATGGGAATGAAACCATAGAATTCCCTTTACTTGGTGGTGTCCAGTTTTAAATAAATCATTAAGAATGAGGTGTTGGGATAAAGACATATGGTGTAAAATTATTAAACCTGCAAAATTAGATCTTAGGAAAATAAGAGAGTGCAACTGGTTTTGTGAGGGATGGTGCTATGCACAATGACACTTGACATTTAAATCAAGATTACAGGGCCACAGCCAATGCATAACCTTAAAATGTGCATGATAATGCTGCTCAAATATCCACTGTTTTTTTTCCATATGAACAGTAGGTTCATTCCATTAGAACATAAAATCATTAGACCCCCATTAGAATTTAAATGTTAACATTTTTCCTTTTAGCAAAGTTGTATTTAATCAAAATAGCTGCCACCCTGTTAATAGGGTGGATATTAAACACAGCTTGCTAACAGAAAAAGGTCACAAGATAACTTCAAGACAATGAAGGGATGACCTGATTCCAGGAAAAAGAAGCATGAGTTGATCACCTGAGACATGCTGACAAAAGGAAAGGACTGGCTGACCTCTTAAAAAGTTTCCTCCCTGCTTTTTGGACTATTGATTTAAGCTTGCTGATACAATAAAAATAGTATCCAAAATCCCCCTGCAGAGAAAAATCAAAATAAAAGGCATTATCTCATGCTCTACTGGGCTCCAGCTGCAACACACTAACAGCCCGCAGAGAGAGAACGTGCACATTGATGCATTGAGGTCTTCATCTGTGTTTGTTATTTTCGCCAACCCTCTCCATCCCTTTTTGGGTACCCACCCCTCGCTGAAGCTGGACTTCGGCAGGGATGGCTGTGAAGCCAAAAGCTGTAGGTTGGGGACTGGGCCACTCCCTCTCTGGCAAGTGGAACAGTTGACCACCCAGTGACCTGGCTGTATGCAGTGAGGGCAGGGACCTGGAGGGAGGCCTGGGGTTATGACAGGCCCATGTCAAGTGGCCCGGTTGACCACATTTGAAGCAGTTCCTGGATGGCTTTCCTCTTGAGGCAGCTGGATTTGGAATATGTGAGCCATGGATGGCATTAGCCAGGAGCTGGCATTTGGCCTGATCTCTCTCTTTTAAAATGGTACCTTTTCTCCTCCTCCTCCCTATTTTGAAAAACCTTGAAAGCCTCACTGAGGAGGTAGTGTAAAAGGGCCATGCTTGCAGGGGAGTTTGGATCTATACATGTGTATTTATGTAGGGCCTCAGAGAGGTGGGTTAACTCACTGGGATTTTCAGTGGATCTCTGTGTGATTTCTCTAAGCTTGTCATAGTTGACTGACTTGTGAGTAGCCTTTTGGAGGCCGTAAATTAAGATTGTGATCATGTTATCCCAGAAGTCCTGATCCCTGTGGCTGGCCTGCTGGTCCCAATTTGGGTCTGTGCAAGGGACTGCAATGGCTCCCAAAGGCCTCCATGTACCTTGTCTGCCTGTTTTGGGGCCACCATCCAGACCTGCTCTCTGACTTCAGGGGATGGGTATGTTTCTGGGTCAGACTGGAAGGATCCCAGTCATTTTTCAAGTTGGGAAATGTCTAAAAGAGAAAAGGGGACATAAACTCGGACAATCCGTCTGTCCCAGCCACTTCACAGAGGGGCATATAAATGAGCTGAGGCTGAGGACAAAGAGAAGGAAAAGGTGGAGGGGCTGGTGAAGGATTTGTAGTATAAGGAGGTAGTCGAGGAGGCCCATATGCGGAGCAGAGTAGTCTTATGGAATAAAAGATTAATCCAATTCTGGAAAGGGGAGGTTGGGTATGAGCTAGGAGAATTTGAGATGTAGGACAGTTTTGACAGAGAGAAGAAAGCAGAGATAGAAGAAGAAGTCTTGAACCATAAGGAATCTCTCCAGCCTTTGCCATCTTGGTGAGAGTATCTAAATCGAGTGCCATCTTGAGACCACTGGGATCCATTGTAATGAGGTGTTCAAGTTTTAATGTCTCCCTCGAGTCTGAGAGATTGTCCAGGAGACAGCCCGCAGGCATAGAGCACAGAATATAGTAGAAAATGAGATGTTTAGGTTTGGATTGTGAAGATCCCATTTGGAGGTTGAGAAAGGGCAGTCAGTCCTGGTAGAAGAAGGGTGAAAACAAAGAACATCCTCTTTGCTATGCACCTTCTTTTAGAGAGAAAAGCCATGACCAGCTAGAGGAGCATCCTTCAATAGCTGGGAGGCACGAGAAAGGGTTCCCTCAGCCAGGCACCTGGGCTTCATAGAGACCAGAGTCGTAGAGAGTAATCAGGGGAACTCATAGAAGCAGGACAGACCCACTGACTCACCCTGAATTGAGGCCAATGTTGGATGCGTTGGTCTTAAGTGGCAAAAGGAGAGAGTCCCAAGTGTACACAGTTTGCTAGGTCTGTTTGGGAAGGGTGGCCAGGAGCCAATCAACCCAAGAGAGGGGATTGTCCGATGGTCCGGCCAAGACCCTTCCTGGGTTTCGGCACCATAATGAAAGAAAATGAGCCGGGACACTGGGTACCATTCAAGCTTTATTAAAGGAAAAGAATCTGCTGGGCTGCACTCCAAATGGGGGACAGCAGCAAGTGTGGGGGTAGGAGAACTTATAAAGTGCATCAAGGGCTGGCTGATACAAAGAAGGGACATTATGCTAATGTGGAAGCTATGCAACCTGGGTGGAGAACTGTGCCCTTGCAGAAGCAAAAGGGTTTGTATTTAAGTCAGGAGGCTTCTCATAAAGGGAAACGGGGAGGGGATTAGTGCTAGAGTGGAAGACAAGACTGGTGGCTATTTTGTGCTTATTGTGTGCACAATGGTGCTAGTCACATCCAACATCCATCAATGACTAAGGAAGGCAAAGTAAAATTTAAATTGGTCTGAATTTTTCAAAATTCATGTACTTACCAGAAAATACATTTATAATGTACCATCTGAAACACCTAGAATGCTGCAAAACATAATTAGTATGTTTAATAAACCTGGACCAACACTGACACTTTGTAAAGGAATTTGAGATGCCAGAAATCCTTTGGCATAATATAGAGGACAGCATTCAAAGGTCTTGAGAAATAGGAAAAATAGCATTTTGCTTTTACTATTCATATACATCTCATTTTTTAAAACTTTGTCCCTGTAAGAGGATTAAAAAGGCACATTTTTGTTGTTGTTGGGATGTATATTGGTACAGAAAGCATCAGTATCTGTAAAACTCACCTTATTAACTGTCCTCTCCAAGCTTAGAATGATCATGAAAGACACTACAATTAAAACAGGCTCCAATATCCCATTGAGAATGAAAAAACTTTTCATAGAGTCTAAAGGACAACATCAGAAGGGAAGCGACTAGATGACTATAATAGCTAGCAGTAATCAGAATAGTCTGACTTATAGTTGTTAATTAATTATGAGGTCCCTAAGAATGAATTAAATATGCAAAATATGAAGGCTTTACCTGATTTATATGACAAAAAACACATTTTTTAAAATTTAATTTAAGAAAAGAAAAAAACAAAAACTCAATCTGGGGACAGAGGACTGATTAGTTACCACATTGAGGAAGCTAAAACAAAAACAAAAGTGATAAGTTGGCACTGATTCTTTTTTTACCATGAGAAAATCTGTAAATATTGGTAAACAAGAAAGTTAAGCTTTAATGATTCTAAGAAACAATTCACAATAAAGATGCCTTGAATGCGCAATAAATATCCTAGATACCCAATCTCCCTTTTAATCAGTAAAATGCAAGGTAAAATAAAACTAAGATAGCTTCATACATATCAGGAAAGTCTGACAATGCTAAGGTTTGTACAGTGTTTTTGTGATTGTAAATTTATACACTCATATTAGAGAACTATAAATATCATCTAATAAAGCTAAAAACGAGTGTTTCCTAAAACCTAGAAATTCTGCTTCTAGGTGTATAGAGAATTATATGTACAAAAATACATGCACAGAATCTTCATGATAATATTGACTGTAAAAATAAATAAATAAAAGCTGGAAATGATCTAAATGCTGACCAAAAGTAGAAAGATAAATTATGGTATGTTTACAAAATGGAATATTACACTGTAGTTAAAATGAATGAAATAGAGCTAACTCTAGTCATGTAGATAAATACCAAAAATGTAATGTTGAACAAAAGAAAGATTTTACTAATGATACATAAGATATGATCTCTTTCTAAAACATAAAGACTCTACTTACTATTTAGTAATGCTATATTTATAGGAAACTTATTTAAAATATCTAGAAATTGTAAACCTCAAATTTAAGAATGTAGTATGTCTACAGGTGTTTATGTCTTAAAGATAGAAGACATAACACCTTTGAAGAGTCTTACAGTAACCTTTAGGATTGGAAGTAGTCCTAAAAGGAATCACTCCAAAGAATCCGTGAGATTCCTTCCATTCTTCTTGCTCTTTAGTTCTCATAGGTAATCAGATCCAATCGCTCTCAGCTGATAGCCATTCTTTGCTTGTGATATGATGATCCCAAAATGGTTATGTGGAAGTACTAGGTTTTAAAATTAGTGGACATTAATGGACCTAATCTCTTGGATACTAAATCTCCTAAACTTTTACATAAAGAGTGTCACAAGTGGGTGCTGGAGGAGACCAGACTTTGCCACTCCAAACTATGAAGGATTATTGAGCTGAGGTCAATTAAGAAGAAGCAGATGCAGGAAAACTCTCTGTCCTCCCTCTATTTATCTTAAGTCAGGACATATATTTACAAAGATAAAAATGTATCCTGCTTCACTTTCCACCAGGAAGAACAAAGGTTAACCACTGATGACAATTTTAAACCCTTATTATGTGGAGATGATCCCAAAGGAATCTACCTTAACAAAGTTTACTAACTAGCCTCTATTTGCCATTTATTTGCCTTTTCACAAGTTGCTGCTCCTACAGATTCAAAGTCCTTTTATTTATTTATTTTTTCTGGTTAATTCTCTAAACATTTACTGTTCTTTGTTGAAGATGCTATATAAAATAGAATCCAAATCCATCCCTTTGAGAATTACCTATTCCCTGGGTATCTCCCATGTGCATATAAATACATATGATAATATACTTCTGTTTGCTTTTCTCTTGCTTATTTATCTTTTGTAATTGTGGTCTCTTCCAGCTAAGAACCTGTGGGGGTTATTCTTCCCCTACAGTTCAAATTTTTTATGAATCTGTCAAATGGCTTAATGATAAGAATTTCCTCTACTTCTAAATCTTTGGTTTCCATAGAGGATAGTTCAAAATAGCTAACTCAAGGTGGCCAGCTCTCTCCTCTGATACAAAGAAAGTCAAAAACAACAAACAGATAGTCACAGATTAAATAGAATGTCTAGGAGAAAACACTGAGATTCAGCAGAATAATGAAGAATACCCCTTGAGGCTCAGAAACTCAGAATGGCAGCATAGAAAGACAAGTGAAGAACACAGCCACGATTGACTTGGGGTCAGGAGAAACTCCTTACTTCAGGGAAAAGATAAGCAAATAAATACATAAATACATACATACATACATACATAAATAACCTCCCCAAAAGTCTACACTCCCACCTGGCGTGGTCCACGCCATGGCGGGGTCTTGAAAAGAATAGCTTGGGCTGCCCTTTCCGAGTTGGCAAGGCCCCAGAGGAAGAGCTGCTGGCAGGGCCACAGCTACCAGCACTTGCTTTCACTGTAAAGATCTCTGCCTTGGCATAGTGTTGCGGCTTTCGCTTTCTCTTTTGATGTTTCGGTCAGCATGGCAGTTTCCTGAGTTTCCAAAAGATGCAGAAAATGACACATGAACAGTTGTTGTCATAAAATTAGATTATCCCACAAAAGATCTGGGAAGATTGAACAATTCCAAACTGTCCCTTTTGAGTCAATTTATTACACCAATGGATGTTTTAAAAACACCTTATGAATAGCCATGAGCAATTGTTTTTACTGAAGAAATTAATAAACAATAGAAATCCCCATCTTTTTCTCACCATCTGGGTAAATGGTTATATGGATTATAAAATGGGAAAAGGAAAAATTTGGTACCCTCCTAGGGGATGTCCTAAATATGACTTAAGCTGGCAAACGTCATTTACAGGGGATTATATTAATGGTAAGGGAATGGTTGGAATTAATGGAAAAAGATACTATAAAAAGAATTAAGTTTATGAGAAAGAATGCATAGAAACCCTGTTACTCATTGGTGTCCTAAGTTAAATAAAAACATCTTAGTAAGATATTGGGACAAAAACATATGATGCACAACTTTCCCTCCTAAAAATAAAGATTATAGATGGAATTTAGAATGCACCTGGTTTTGTGAGGGATGGTGCTGTGCCCTTTGACACTTTACATTGGGCCACACAGCTGCTATATTAAGTACATGCGTGATAAAGCTGTTCAAATATCTTTTATTCCTTTTCCAAATAAACAATAGGTTCATGCCTATAGAAATATGAGAATCATTAAATCAAAGTTAAATATATATATAAGGTTTGTTTGACACTTTGAAACCGCAATCGCTGCCATCTCAATTTTGAGTCAGACATATAATTTATGCTTGCTGGTAGTAATAAGTTTAATGTTAATACGAGGGCAAGAAGAAAAGAAACACAATGGTGAAAAACGTCAAGAACAGCGAGTCACGGACTAATCAACCACAACAGATATAATCACCAGAAAGAATTGGCTGATCACCGAGTTTTATTTAACTTTGTGGATTATTAATTTTATGAGAACTGACATAATTTTAAGAAAAGTTTCTGTTTAACTATTGGCTTAATAATTTTAAAGGTTTATGTAGTTAAAATGCCCACATTAACCCCCCCCCCCCCCGTATTGTGTAACAAATAAAAATGCTGTTTTCAGTCTAAAGCCTGCTTCAGCTGCTTTAGCTGCTTTGGCTGCTACAGCGCTGACAGCCCACAGGGTGAGAACGTGCTTCAAAGGAACCGAGGTCTCTACCTGTGTTTTTTATTTTTGCCGCCTTTCCATCCCTCTTTCAAAGACCCCCAACTCGACTGGAGCTGGTCTCCGGCACCCACCACTATCACAGTTGCCTGTGATCCTAGGAACAAAACAGCCACAAAGCCCTTGCAGGCTTTGAGCTCAATATAGGAAGCTGCTTGGAGACCACATGACTACATTATACCAGAGAACTTGCAAGTCCCAGGCTGCCACAGCACATTGCCATTTGGGGAATGGAATCAACACCAGAGAATATTTTGCCCTGAGGCCCAATAGCCCCAGCATTTCCACATCCCTAAGGCCCCCTTATCGTACCATGACTTTGCCCTGCACCCCTGGGAATAAGCGGCCAGCATAGTGCAAAAACTACGCCCAAGACAATGGAAAGTCATTGATCACACTATTCAGAACCTGAAAGTTGACTGATTGGAGCCTTCTCCCACTACCAGGAGCACTGCTCTCTTTAGTGGAGCACCCACATTCCTCTCCTATGGGCACAGAGTCCAATATGTAGTTCTGACAAACCTTCTCAGAGTCACCCACCCCAGCTAAGAAGCTGCAGAGCAGCACGATGTCTATCTTGGGGGTGCAGGGTTTTACCTATGACCCCAGTGACCTTTCCCAGAGTGGCTCATGTCAGCTGAGGAGCTACAAAGCACTCTAGCATCTCACTTTTGTGTGCACAATCCTACCCATGAACCCAGCATTCTTGCCTAGTGACCCACTCCAGTTGAAGAACTACAGAGAGCCTTGGCATCTCTCCTGGGTATGCAGGAGAGATGCTGGGGTATGCCCACAGCCCATGAGATCTCTACCAGTCTCCAACTCTAGCTTAAGAGTTTCAGACCACCCTAGAATCTCTCCCGGGATCACAGAGTTCTGCTCACAGTACCAGAGACCTGACCCAGAGTCACCCAGTTCAGGTGGGGAGCTGAAGAGCACTCCAGCATCTCTCCCAGGAGTTCAAAATCCCAGCTTTGGCCCCAGTGATCCTACCAAGGGTTTCCAACACTAGCTGAGTCGGTAGAGCAGATACACACATGGGAAATAGAAAAAAAATATATATCTTATCTCTACACAAAACTACCAAATAGGAAAGACAAACAATAGAAGGGAAAGAAAAGAACAAAGATAAATAAAACCACATAAAGCGATTATGTAGGAGTAAGGAAATGCCACTCAATAACAAACTTGAATGTAAATGGATTAAATTATATTTTATCTGATATAAGTATAGCTACTCCTGCTTATGTTGGGTTTCTGTTAGCATGGAATATCTTTATCCATTTCTTCACTACTAGTCTATATGTTTCTTTAGAGGGTATGTTCTTTAGAATTTCCTATCTCTTTAGAGGTGAAGTGAGTTTCTTGTAAGCAGCATATAGTTAGGTCTTGTTTTTTAATCCATTCTTCCAGTGTATATCTTTTAAGTGAATTTTCTTTCAGTACTTTGAATATATCATCCCACTCTCTCCTGGCCTGTAAGGTTTCTGCTGAGAAATCTGCTGGAGCACTTGGCAGCTCCTTGCTGAAGTAGGCGACGCTGGGCTGGGTCACAGGGATTGTGGAAAAGGTCTAAAGCTCTTGGGAGAAGTACTGGGGTGCTCTCCTGCCCCTCAGCGGGAGTGGGTGACTTTCAGCAGGTTCAGAATCTTGTGTCCTTGATAGATGCACTGGAGTGCTCTAGAGCTCTTCTGCTTATATGCGCAAACTTTAGAAGGATTGTTGGGGTCATGATTAGGACTTTAGAATTTGAGGTAGACAATGAGATACTCAGCAGCTCCTCAGCTGAAGCAGGTAACTCTGGAGGGGTCCCTGGGGCTTCAGGCTGTGCTTTGTACCCCCAACAGAGGTGCTGGCATGCTCTGCAGCTCCTCAGCAGGAGGGGGCCACTTTGGGCGAGGCTGCTGCAGTCATGGGTAGTCCCCTGTGTACACAAGAGAGACAATGGGATGCTCTACAGCTTTGTTGTTGAGGTGGGCCACTCTAGGTGAGGTTGCTGGGGTCATGGGTGGGGCCTTGAACCATCAAGAGAGATACTGACAGGGTTGCTCTGCAGTGCTGCTGTTAGAGTGGGCCACTCTGGGTGAGGTTGTTGCAGTTTGGGGTAGGACCCTGAGCCCTCAAAAGTAATGCTGTGTCACTCTGCAGCTTCTCAGCTACTGTGGGCCACTCTGTGGCCAGCCTGCCACACCCCCAAGAGAAACACTGGGTTACTCTGCAGCTCCTCTGCTGGTGTAGGCCACCCCATGCAAGGTTACTGAGGCTGTGGGCAGGTCCTTGTACTCCCAAGAGAAACTCTGGGTCTGTTTGTAGACCTGGGTAGGTTCAATGAAACTGCACATGGGATTCTGTGCAACTGAGAGAGGCATGTTGGCATTCTCCAGTTTCCCAGCTGGAGTACGTGGGTCTGGGAGGATTTGCTGGAGATGCGGCAGGGCTCAATGCTCCTGCAAGAGGTGCATGGGTGCTCCACTGAAGACAGCAGGGAGGCAAACAGTGGCAGAAAGCCCCAACTTGTCAGCTCTCTGGCTCCAGAAAATACATGCACTGACTCCGTCTGTCTTAAGGGTTGCCTTCGCACTACACTGGACTGTCTGTTCCCAGGGTGTAGTACACTGCAGGGCTCAGATGCTGGAGACAGTGGGATGAGCAGGCCTCCGGGTTGTAGAGATGCTAAGGTTATTGGGCCTCAGGGCAAAATGCACTTGGGTATTGGCTCTGATCTCAAAATGGCAACTGCTGTGGCAGCTCAGGACCCTGGGGGTGTGGGGGCTAAGCACGAACTCCCTCCCTGAATTAGTGCAGTCATGTGGGCTCCCAGCAGCTCCCCACACTGAGTTCATGGCCTGCAAGGACCACACATCTCCCTTGTAGCTTGGATTACAGGCATCCATGGCACTGATCTCACTTACCTTTCCCCTGCAGGCAGAATTCTCATTTTTAAAAAACAAAAACGTTAAGTGAAACAAGTCAGGCACAGAAAGAGAAATACCACATGTTCTCACTTATTGGTGGGAGCTAAAAATAAATAAATTCACACACACACACATACAAACAACAAAAAAAAACGGGGGGGGGGGGAGAAGACATAACAACTACAGTTCCTTGAAGTTGATACGACAAGCAAACAGAAAGGACATTGTTGGGTGGGAGGGAGGAGAGGGAAAAAGGAGGGAGGTTTCGGTAATGGGCCACAATAATCAAGCACATTGTATATCGACAAAATAAAATTAAAAAATAAAATAAAATAAAAATCCCCTCCTTTAAGTCAACTAAAATATTTAAAAATAAATAAATAAATAAAACATAAAACCAAATTGAAAGATTTCAAATTAAACAATAAATAAGTAAATAAATATTTTACTTTCAAATCCATAGGTATGAGAAAAATAGCACTATACACACACACACACACACACAAACACACACACGTGTCATCAACTCTGCATTTATACTGCATTTTGTACTCCAATCATCGGACTGAGTCTTTGAGATGCCATTTTTAAATTCTACAAAACCGGGTACTTTTAGATGTAGAAATTATCTAATGAAGTCAGAAAATCCCACATTGTGTTACTACATGTATTAGGTATTCATTTAGTCCATGTAAGCTAATGTTTGCAGAGATATAATTAGGGGGGAAAATTCCAAATCTAGAATAATTATTCTGGTGATGTATTTTTTTTGTTTGTTTTTGTTCCAAGATAAAATGGAAAATAATCAACCTGAAAATAGGCAACTGACAGTTGACCTCAAGTTATGGTACCCTCAAGCATTATTACAAAAATGAACCCTTCCACAACAACTTCCTTTTCTCCTGTGCTAGGTTGGTACTCCAAAACGTGTTCACTTAATAACTAGTAGCTTCCATATCATAGTATTCATCAATGTATATTGTAACTATTTTAAGTGTCTATTGTTAATATTAGAATAAGCGTAATAAGGACAAGAACTTTATTTATCTTGTTTGTGACTAAACTCTGAGTTCCGAGGACAACGTTTGGCATTTAGTAGATGTGCAGTAAATACTGCTGAATGGATGGTTACTCAAGAATTAAGAGATAACAATGAAATATCCTAGTTCATGCAAAAATGCAATGCATAATAATGATTATATTTCCAATGATCAAAGGAAGGATTCTTATTTTATAATAAAAGATAGAATTATGGAGTGCTTCCTATTTGGCAGGCATTGTTTTAAGTACTAATAGACTGTTTCATTTAACATTCAGGCACCTAATAATCTCATGTAATTTTTATCTTCAGAATGGTTAATTATTTCAGCTTTTGAATCAGATTTGGTCCACAGACATATTTTGGGAATCTACCCAATACATTGTTAAAATTTTGAACGCATTAAGATGGCTGATACAGTAGAAATTCATCACATGCCCCAATATCACCTGATTTGCCTGATTTCACTTGCCAGCTTCAGAGTTTTTGTTTGTTTGTTTGCTTGTTTGTTTTTGCCACCTGCCTGGCCTCTGAAGCATTTGAATTAGTCAACCATGCCATAAAAAATAGATGTGATCATTGCTTCCTTCTACTAGTGATAATAATTTTCCAGGTTTCTGCAAATGGGTGAGTAACTATATTCTCCAGTGCAGTAGAAGCAGATGACCTATATGATTTTCTATGTGCCTCTTAGGGAGCTAAATAATTAGTTTTTTAACATAGTTTAAATTACTAAATACGGGGGAAAGAGGGTTCTGAAGGTCAGCCTGGGTTGGGTGTGATAAAATTTCAGACATTTGTGGGCATCTTGGGTAGATTAGTAGGGTAAAACAGCTGAAGGTTTTTCTTGGAAGCTGGTGAGCCTTACAGAAATAAAATATTCCTAAAGGAAGGTGAAGTAAATACCCACCAAACTAGTCTAAAAACAGTAGTTTATCATAAAGGAATGAAATGATTTTGAGTTCAGTGACTTTCCTCCAGCAAGCTCCTTCCTGGTAGCTGAGTATAGAAAAGGAAACTACAGCAAATGTTACCTCACAGTCAAAGGCAAAACCTTAAGGAATTTGATTAATATCTGATACAGCTGATGCCACAGAAGTCAAGCACTGGTCTATTCAAATCTTTATTCAAAAAAGAACGCCAATAATTGCGCAGCTCCTCGAATTTCTTCCAAATTCTTCCTTCTTCCAGCAAAACTTAATAAACTTACCCATTTATATCATACCCAACCACAAATTAGGGTGATGTGGAAGGCAGGGGAGAGGTTCTTACCTGGAAAAACAGCTAACCTGGGAAAACAACTTAAAGGTGAGCACATCACCTTTAATTTTCAGCACACACTAAAGAATCAAGTGTTACTAGACCTCTTAGAACTTAGTTTTCTTCATGTCTGACATTATTAGGTGAGTCAACCAAGACAGATCATCTTGGGAAAAGGTCAAAGACCAGGAGGTTCTCACGGGGTGGTCCCCTTAAGCAGATAAAATCCAGTCTCAGGAGCCACACATAACCCAACTCTGGCACAGCAGAGATTCTGGACACTAGAATATTCCCCCAATATTTTTTAAGGCATCCTAACACCTACATCTGCCAGAAGTCTAGCCACATTTCAAGTCAAAATTCAAATGCCCCTTTCTCAATAAGACTTTCACAAATGCAGTTTATAACAATTTTTCTCTTCCTCTACTCCCTAAAGACTTACATTTTACCTCAGTTAAAGCACACATTGCCATCTTTTCTGCACCCATTGTTTGTATCTGTCTCCTCAACCACACTAGCTTATGGGAGAAAAGATCAGTTTTGTGTCCAATTGCTTACTGAATGAAATTGACTTCACAGACTTTTGAGTTTGGACAAGTACTTACTCTTTCAGTATGTTCTAGTCAAAAGTCCCTCACCTGTGGCAATACTCACACCTGATGTATCCTGGGCCTAAATCAATCCCAATGTTAGACTCTGATATCTGGTCAATGGAGAAGAAAAAGGTCTTACTTTTCAGTTTTCCTCATTACCTGTATCTTGAGGCAGCTCCAACTATTATCATCACTTTTATTTAATAATAGAGGTGGTTAATAAAGTGCACTGGGATAAATTGTTCATATGGGAGAGGGTTTCAAACTGGGGAGCATAATCCCCAAATTAGGAAACAAGGGAAATAGCTTCCCACAAAATATCATCACACTCAGGAAGCATGTTTCATTGGAAGGAAGTTATTAGAGAGCATAGGTGAGCTCAGCTAACACCTCAATTTATTTTTGGAACCAATCGAGGAAAGTAAATAAACATAAATGAGAATGCTCTTAAATTGGAAGACACTAACCAAAAACTCTGCAATTTTTCATTTCTAAATAGATATTCAATTTTCCCCTTGTTTATAAATCTCCAAAGATATAATAGATATGTTTTTCCTAAAGAAGATTTTGTAAGAGGCAAATCCGTTTCTTGTTTCTAAAGATAAAACTGTTTAAGCAAAGAAAAGAAAATCATCAATTCTAAGAGCTCTAAAATGAGAAAATGTTATATAAAAATTACAGTGCTGCATTATTAGCAAAAAAAGAGAATAACTGTGAAAATAATAAGCTTTCTACCCTAACAAAGAACTCAAACACCTAACACTTTAAACTCAGCTATCCTGTCAGGACTCAATTTGTGGTGGCAGTGGAGAAAATGGATAATGAACATAGTAATAAGCTTTTTATTGCTGTTGAAATGTTCTTTTTAATTACAAGATCGCTATGTACTTACTACTTCAAGTTAAGTATCTTTACCCATACGTTTATTGGGAGCAATCAAAAAACTGTATGGACTTAAGGTGTTTGAAATCCTGAAATACAAGGCATCATATTTTACTGAAGTCCTCTCCCACTCCTTCTAGCCCCCAAATACCTTATTTCTGGAAATGTACCTACTAACACCTGCTACTTTAATTTTAAGTTATCATCACTACTGAAATGTTAAAGTTAAACATGAGTACCATCCTTTCCCAAATCACTAGTGTCAAATCTCTAAATAAATCATGCAACTATTTTACAGGTTTCAATAACCAGATGTACTTTGCTTCCTCAATCATCTGATAGCATAAGAAACATCTGTTGGCCTTTCCAGAGAAGAATTAATTCAATTGTTTTTTTTTTCCATTTCGTTCTTTCTAAAGCTCATGGGAGCCCAATCACATTAACCAGCAGAAACAGAATAGAATCTTTCTAACTAATGTTTACCTGAACCAGTCAGCTAGAAGTCAATTATACAGCAGTGAAATCGACTAAGACCTGGGAGCATAGATTGAAATTCAGCTAATAAGCTCAACCTGCATCATCACTGGAATTGTACTATGATAGTTTTGCTGCTAAATTGTATTTTCAAACACATGGTGCCATGCAAAGCTGTCTCTCCTCAAATCCCCAAAACTCCCATTAGGTTTTTATCCTGTATTCTACTTCCTCTCATGTCTTTTATTCTTTAAAAAAAAAAAAAAAATTCAGTAAGAACACTTACGATGAGATCTACTCATTTAACAGATGTTTAATTAATGTACAATACAGTATTATCTATAGGCACAATGTTGAACAGTAGATGTCTGGATTCATTCATTTTGCATAACTGGAATTTTACACCGTGTACTGCTGACTTGTTATTATCCCCTCTGCCCAGCCCCTGGCAACCACAATTCTGTTCTTTGCTTCCCTTAGTATGACTATTTTAAATACCTCATATAAGTGGAATCATGCAGTATCTGTCCTGTGATTGGCTTATTTCATTTAGCATTATGTTTTCCAGGTTCATCCATGTTGCTGCATATTGCAGGATTTTCTTCTTTTTCAAGGCTGAATAATATTCTGCTATGTGAACATATCACATTTTTTAAATCCATTCATTTGTCAATGGATATTTAAGTTGTTTCTACAGCTTGACTATCATGGATAATGCTGCAATGAATACGGAAGTGTAATAGCTCCTCAAGATCCTAATTTCAATTCTTTTTGATAGATACCCAGAAGTGGGTCTGGTAGACCATATTATAGTTCTATTTTTTATTTTTTTGAGGAACCTCCATACTGTTTTCCATAGAAGCTGTACCATTTTTCATTCCTGACAGTGTACAAGGGTTCCAACTTCTCTACATTCTCACCAATACATTCTGTTTTTCATTTTTTTGATAATAGCCATCCTGACAGATATGAGATGATACCTCATGTGGTTTTGATTTGCATTTCTCTTATGATTAGTGAACATTTTGTCATATATCTGTTGGTCACTTGTATGTCTTATTTGGAGAAATGTTTATTCAAGTCCTTAGCCCATTTTTTAATTGGTTTTTATTGTTTGTTTTGCTTTTTTTACTATTGAGTTATAGGAGTTTCTTTTATATTTTGGATATTAACCCCTTATCAGATATATGGTTTGCATATATTATCTACCATTCTGTGGTTCGCCTTTTTACTCTATTGATTGCTTCGTTTGCTATAGCAAAGTTTTTTAGTTTGATTTAGTCCTACTTGTCTGTTTTTGTCATTTCCTCCATTCTGATAATAAAATAAAGTAAACATACACTCTAGATTCTGAATTTTCAGTCAGGTAGAGAGTATGGGTTAACCAGTCCATCACCTCTATTCTATTCACAGTATATTTACTGAGTATAATGTGCCAGACACTGTCCTAGACACCGGGAATAATGGTGGTGTGAAAGACACAGCCTGCTCACACAGAGCTTATCTTCATGGTGGAGAGAAAAGTAAAGAAATAAAAAAGTAAATATTTAGAGTAAAATGTCAGACATATAGCATTTTGTAAAAAATAAAGCAGAGTTAAACAGTAGAGAGATTGAGTTGTTTTACTTTATTGCTTGTATTCAAACCTGTTTAATCCACTTAACTTTCTTTCTTTCTTTTTTTTTTTAAATAACAAAGAGAATTAACTGGACACATGGGATCTAAAGAGCTTAATCAATACTAACCAAATTGTCCCTCTCCTCACAAGCATGTAAACCTCATGGGAGAGTGACAGGACAGAAATCATCAAGCTAATCACCTTTCGAATTTTTGAAGAGAGATAATTCTTTGTTCTTTTTTATCCTCTTGGGAGATTCCTTGGATTCCTGAAGTAAAAGATCTCACCTAATAAAATACTTGCCCTCAGCAACCATATCCTTTTCCATTCTTTATATCCTTTTTCCATTCTTCTCATCTATGATTCTGAGATCCTTGGGCATAAATACTAGAGAATATTACCATATCAACCTGTCTGCCTTTAGAGAAACAATGGAACTTATACAAAGTTTACATAAGGATTTTTGTTTTTTAATGGGAAGGCTGTGACTAGCATTATTTAGCATGTTAAAAATGCCATCCCAGTTTATTTTTATCTTAGAAGATGAAAAGTACCCTGATATCAAGCATGACATTTAATGACAAAATGTTCATAGAAGGCATGGACAAAAGAGAATGTGTCTCTTTAACAATTTTCACAGCCTGGTATAACCTGGATTCTGTCAGCATGGCACATAAAAGGAGCTAGGGTGTTAGTATCTTATAGCTAATGGAACTTTGGTAAAGTTATGCATTTTTACAGTCAATAAGTTTCTGCAAAAGTTGTGCATTTAATGTAAATTGAATTATAAATACTTTGGAGAAACTCATAATAAAGCTATCCTGTTGTTAAAGAAGTTAAAACTGAATCAAACCTACTATCAACCATAAACTTTATTAGTAATTTTGTTTTCCATTTAAGTCATATCCCCAAAAAAGGAGAGTTTGGGTCCATCTACTCTTGAGTGTAAATCTATTTCTTAGGGATGGGTAAGAAAGGTAGCAGCAGACAGTCACCGCTGTGATTCAGGCATTTGATGGACCCATCTGGATCTGCCCTTTCTTTGCTTGTTTACTAGGCGTATACACATGGAATGCCTGGAATGAAGATACAGCCCATCTGTGGCAGCCACTGCTGTTGTTTAACAAAAACCCCAATTCTCTTTTATTCTGTGTGCTTGGAAGGTTTGCACATCCTGGCTCATTTGTAGGTTGGTAAGGCTGTGTGAGAGAAAATGAAGAGGACTTCAAATAAGATTCATTTTACTATGATGTATTGATGTATTTATAACTAATCTACCTCCTCTGTGAATTTAGCTCTGTTTCTAAGCCAGAGTACTGAAAGTTACTTAGTAGGAACACTCATATTTACAAGCCAATTTTGATAGTATTAGAGTCTGGAAACAGGAAATATCTGCCCATAGGCTTACTTATGCAAATTCATAAATATGTAGATATCTCAAGAAGTTTTAAAACTATTTTCAGTATAATATATTTTTACAAAACAATTGTGTAACAGCCAAATATGAATTTTAAAAATTCTAAGAATCTAGACTGTAGAATTAAGATAAGTAACAGCAAATAAAATGAATGAATGCATCAACAAAATCACCATTTTTAATATCTTGATTCCTGTATTAGATGATGGCTGTATTAGCAAACAGAAAGATAATTACTCAAATGTGGCATCTGTCAATTTTAAGAGATGGTCATGTACTCTGAACACCTGGGTCTTGGCTCCTCTTTTACTGTTGCAGCATTTTTTGATTATTCAACATCACATTCTGAAAACGCTATACAACTATGATTCATTGGACAGGTGATTTTATTTGTACTTTGGAAGATCACTGAATCTGCCTTAAAAATTTTTATTTAAAAAAAAATGACTTTCGTTTAGTTAATTTAGGTGAATGCTGATGTATCCCACGGTCCTCAGTACATAAGCTCATTACAAGGGTCATTATTGAGAGGGTAGTCTTTGCCACAAGGACTCTTTGACAGCTACCCCTATAAAGAGCCCTTTGGGCAGGCCCCAGACAAAAAGAACCACTAGAATTGCTTTCTTTTTCTTCTTCCCCTAGTAATTGCAGTAATCTTTGAAATGATTCAGTCTATACATTTTGCAAAAGAGGGCACCAGTGTTCATTGAGCAATATATTCTAGAAGGAATATTTTCACAGAACCCTAATCTGAAGAAAACCCTCTAATAAATCTCCAAAACATGCTAACAGTTTGTGAAATCAGAAGATCTTTTAGCCCCAGAGAGGCCCGAGAACTGCCTGGCCCACATGCCTCAAGACACCCACACTGGAGCAGGTAGGTGCCACCACGAGACTCCCAGCCCAGGCCACTGCCCACCACCCAGAGAGGCCCCCAGAGAGGCCTGAGAGCTGCCAGGCCCACATGCCCTGAACCACCCATGCTGGAGCAGGTAGGTGCTGCCATGGGACTCCCAGCCCAGGCCAGTGCACACCACCCAGACAGGCCCTCAGAGAGGCCCTAAAGCCACCAGACCCACAGGGCCCTTAGCCACCCACATCAGAATAGGTAGGAGCTGCTGCAATACTCCCAGCCCAGGCTAGTCCCTGCAGCCCAGATAGGCCTGAGCCTCCCACCCACAGGCACTGAGGCAGCCATGCCAAACTGGCAGTCCCTACAGGATCCTAGCCAGACATTATCATCAAATGACTGAACCATGAAATCCTCTGCCACTTTGACTAAACACCAAAGGAAAGATATCAGAAATGTGGAAAATCAAGAAAGTTCACCACCACCAAAGGGTAAAAGCTCAAGATCCTATAGAACAGGAAGTCCTTGAAATGATTGACAAGGAATTTTGAGCAACAATTCTAAGGAAACCAAATGAGATACAAGAAAACCCAGTGAGATAACACAATGAAATGAGAAAAAGTATACAGGACCTGAAAGAAGAAATGTACAAAGAAATCAATGCCCTGAAAAAGAATGTAGCAGAGCTTGCGGTGCAGAAGAATTCATTCAACGAAATAAAAAAACACAACAGAGAGTTTAACCAGCAGGCTAGAAGAAGCAGAAGAGAGAATTTCTGACCTTGAAGATGGGCTATTTGAGATAACACAGGTGGACAAACAAAAAGAAAAAGAAAAAAGAATTTAAAACATTGAAGAAAATCTAAGAGAGATAACAGACAACCTTAAGCATGCAAATATTCGAATCATGGGTATTCCAGAAGGGAAGGAAAAAGGAACTGGCATTAAAAACATATTCAATGAAATAATGGCAGAAAATTTCCCAGGTATAGGGAAAGACACAGATCTTCAGATTTAGGAGGCTCAAAGATCCCCAAAAGTATTCAACCCAAAAATGTCCCCTCCAAGACATGTTATAGTCAAACTGGCAAAACTCAAAGAGAAAGAGAGATCTTAAAAGCTGCAAGAGAGAAGCATCAAGTCACCTATAAGGGAGCCCCAATCAGACTAACATCAGACTTTTCATCAGAAACCCTAAAACCCAGAAAAGAATGGGATGATATATTCAAAATACTAAAAGACAAAGACTGCCAGCCAAGAATACTTTACCCAGCAAGGCTATCCTTCTGAAATGAAGGGCAAATAGTATATTTCTCAGACAAACAAAAACTGTGGGAGTTCACTACCACACAACCACCCTTACAAGAAATTCTTAAGGGGGTACTGGGTTTGGTACCTGAGAAACAACCACCACTGCCATAAATACTCAAGAAAAAACAAAACCTGCTAGTAAAATAAAAATGCTAACAATAAAGAGAAGAAAAAAGTTTATCTAATACCCCTAGAAGCCAACAAATACAGAAGACAAACAGTAAATCAGAAAGAAAGGAACAAAAGACATTTAAGACATCCAAACAAAAATCAGTAAAATGGTAGGAGTAAATCAATACCTTTCTCTAACAATTCTTAATGTAAAAAGATTAAGTTCCCCACTCAAAAGACACAGACTGATTGACTGGATTAAAAAGGTGAACTCCACTATATGCTGCCTTCAAGAGACTCACCTCACCTGTAAAGACACACATAGACTAAGAGCGAAAGGATGGAAAAAGATATACCATGCAAATAGAAATGAAAAACAAGCTGGAGTAGCTATTCTTATATCAGATAAAATAGACTTTAAACCAAAAACCATAAAAAGAGATAAAGAAGGTCACTATATAATGATAAAAGGATCTATCCATCAAGAAGACATAATAATCATAAATATATATGCACCCAACATCAGAGCAGCCAGATTTATAAAGCAAACACTATTACACCTAAAGAATGAGATAGACACTAATGCCATAATAGCAAGGGACCTGAACACCCCACTCTCAATATTGGACAGATCATATAGGCAAAGAATCAGCAGAGAAACATAAGATCTAAACAACACTTTAGACCACTTGGACTTGGCAGATATCTATGGAACATTCCATTGAACAACCTCAGAATATTCATTCTTCTCATCAGCACATGGACATTCTCCAGGATTGATCATGTTAGGCCACAAATCAAGTCTCATCAAATTCAAAACAATTGGAATTATTCCATGTATTTTTTTCAGATCACAATGGATTAAAATTAGAAATCAATAACAAGTGAAACTCTGGAAACTATACAAACACATGGATATTAAACTGGATTCTACTTAATGACATATGGGTCCAAGAAGAAATTAAACAGGAAATCAAAAAATTTATTGAAACTAATGAAAATAATGATACATCATACCAAGACCTGTGGAATCCTGCAAAAGCAGTACTAAGGGGGAAATTTATCACATTAAATGCTTACTTCAGAAGAATGGAAAGATGGCAAGTGAACAACCTAACACTTCACCTTAAAGAACTAAAAAAAAAGGACTATCCAAACCGAAAGTTAGCAGATGGAAAGAAATCATTAAGATCAGAGCAGAGCTAAATGAAATTGAAACCCAAAAAACAAAACAAAATATCAATGAATCCAAAATTGTTTTTTTTAAAAGATAAATAAAATTGACAAACCATTAGCAAGGCTAACAGAAAAAGCAGAGAGAAGACCCAAATAAAAAAATTAGAAATGAAAAAGGTGATATTATAACTGATATCTCAGAAATACAAGAAATCATTAGAGACTACTATAAACAACTATATGCCAACAAATTTGAAAATCTGGAGGAAATGGATAAATTTCTGGACATACACAAACTACCAAAACTGAGCCAAGAAGATGTAGAAAATCTGAATAGACCAATGACAATAAAAGAGATTGAAGCTGTTATCAGAAGTCTCCCAACAAAGAAAAGCCCAAGACCAGATGGGTTTACTGCACAATATTACCAGACCTTTGAAGAGGAATTGATACCAATTCTCTACCAACTATTCCAAAAGATTGAAACAGAGGCCATTCTCCCAAACTCATCCTATGAAGCAAACATCACCCTGATACCAAAACCAGACAAAAATACAACGAAAAAAGAAAACTACAGTCCAATATCCTTGATGAATATAGATGCAAAAATCCTCAATAAAATACTAACTAACAGAATACAGTGACACATACACAAAATATATGCCATGATCAAGTGGGATTCTTCCCAGGGATGCAAGGTTGGTTCAGCATACAGAAATCACTAAATGTGATACACCACATCAATAAAAGCAAAGACAAGGACACATATGATTATCTCTATAGATGTTGAAAAAGCATTTGACAAAATTCAGCATTCATTCATGATAAAGACTCTCTGCAAGTTAGGTATAGATGGAAAGTATCTCAACATAATTAAAGCCATATAGGATAAGCCCACTGCCAATATCATCAATATCATCTAGGACAGGAACTAGAAAACTATGCCCACTCTCACCACTCCTATTCAACATAGTGTTGGAAGTACTAGCCAGAGCAATCAGAGAAGAGAAGGAAATAAAGGGCATCCAGATTGGAAAAGATGAAGTCAAACTGTCCCTGTTTGCAGATGACATGATCCTATATATCAAACAGCCTAAAGCCTCTACAACAAAACTCCTAGAGTTGATAAATGAGTTCAGCAAAGTTGCAGGATGCAAAATCAACACACACAAATCAGTAGCATTTCTATACTCCAAACAGTGACTATGCAGAAAAATAAATCAAGAAAGGTAGCCCAATTACAATAGTCACCAAGAAAATAAAATACTTAGGAATCAAGTTAACCAAGGATGTGAAAAATCTCTACAATGAGAACTACAAACCACTGTTGAAAGAAATTAAAAAGGACACAAGAAGATGGAAAGATATCCCATGCTCTTGGATTGGAAGAATTAACATAGTGAAAATGTCCATACTACCCAAAGTGATCAAATTCAATGCAATCCCCATCAAAATCCCAATGACATTTTTCTCTGAAATGGAAAAAACTATCCTAACATTTATATGGAATAACAAAAGAATAGCCGAAGCAATTCTTGTAAAAGAATAGCCAAAGCAATTCCAAGTAAAAAAAATAAAGCTGGAAGCATAACACTACCTGTCCTTAAACTATGCTACAAAGCTATAATAACCAAAACAGCATGGTACTGGCATAAAAACAGACACAGATCAATGGAATGGAATAGAATGGAGAATCCAGAAATCAACCCATACACCTACAGCCATCTGATCTTTGACAAAGGCACTAAGTCGACACACTGGGGAAGAGACTGCCTCTTCAGTAAATGGTGCTGGGAAAATTGGATATCCATATGCAGGAGAATGAAACTAGACATCTCAACACATACCAAAATCAACTCAAAATGAATTAAAGAATTAAATATACACCCTGAAACAATGAAACTCCTTAGAGAAAACTTAGGGGAAACACTCCAGGAAGTAGGATTGGGTACACACTTCATGAATACGAACCCCAAAACACAGACAATCAAAGGGAAAATAAACAAATCGGATTATATCAGACTAAAAAGCTTCTGCAGAGCAAAAGAAACAATCAACAAGGTAAAAATACAACCAACAGAGTGGGAGAAAATATTTGCAAAATATACATCTGACAAAGGATTAATATCCAGAATATACTAGGAACTCAAACAACTTTACAGCAAAAAACCAAGTAACCCAATTTAAAAATGGTCAAAGGAGCTGAATAGGCATTTCTCAACGGAAGATATATGAATGGCCCACAGACACATGAAAAAATGCTCAACATCACTCAGCATTCGGGAAATGCAAATCAAAATCACACCGAGATACTATCTCACTCCAGTTAGGATGGCTGAAATCCAAAAGACTGAGAATGATAAATGCTGGTGAGGATGCGGAGGAAAAGAAGCCCTCCTACACTGTTGGTGGGACTGCAAAATGGTACAGCCTTTATGGAAAATGGTATGGAAGTTCCTCAAACAATTACAGATAGATCTACTATATGACCCAATTATTCCACTGCTGGGAATATACCCAGAAGAATGGAAATCATCACATTGAAGGGATACCTATACTCCAATGTTTATTGCAGCACTATTTACAATAGCCAAGAGTTGGAACCAGCCCAAATGTCCATCATCAAATGAATGGATAAGCAAACCATGGTATATCTACACAATGGAATTCTACTCTGGTATAAAAAAGAATGAAATACTACCATTCGCAGCAACACGGAAGGACTTAGAAAAAATTATATTAAGTGAAACAAGTCAGGCACAGAAAGAGAAATACTGCATGTTCTCACTTATTTGTAGGAACTAAAAATAAATAAATAAATACACAAAAAAATGGGGGGGCGGGGAAGAAGACACAACAATCACAATTCCTTGAACTTGTTAAGACAAGTGAACAGATATGATGTTGATGAGTGGGAGGGAGAAGAGGGAGGGGGAGGGAGGAATCAGTAAAGGGACACAAAAATCAACTACATTGTATATTGATAAAATTAAATAAATAAATAACAAAGATTCATCAAAAAATGCCAGTTTAGGAACTAGATTACTGAATACCAG
This sequence comes from Cynocephalus volans, assembly GCF_027409185.1. Taxonomy (NCBI): domain Eukaryota; kingdom Metazoa; phylum Chordata; class Mammalia; order Dermoptera; family Cynocephalidae; genus Cynocephalus; species Cynocephalus volans. The sequence goes on along the minus strand of NC_084468.1, from coordinate 93,071,290 downwards.
AAGTGGTAAAAACTGTGGCCAGTTGACCTAGAATAATGAATGCTAAAAATGGGCTTTTGTTAGTGAAATTAAAGGTAATCAGGATATATGGTTTTATAGACCTCTGTCCTTGCTTAAATTAAACACGGTATAAAAATTCATGTAATGGAAATGCAATGGGTAGAAACTTGATTAGTTCTGTTTACTGTTTAGAGCCCTGAATGATTCTAGTTGCCAGATGCACACTACAAGGACAGCATTATCTTGCCTCTGGAATTGTGGCCTTGAGAGTTTTTACTCAGCACATTGATGACCAATGCACCCAAAATGATGGAGAGCTGGGTATCCTGTAGACTGAAGAGCACAAAATAGAATCCTATTTGTCTGTTTGCTTCATTAAAATGTCTCATTAATAAGTGTAAAAATAAAAAAGGAAGATCTTATAATGTCACATAAATGCTAGGAGGGAAGAGCATTATTGTGGCAGAATATTGTTCAGTTTTTCTTTATCTGCTAATAAATTACTCACAGATTTGCTCAAGGGAAAAGTTAAATTCTGGCAATTTATGTATTTGCAAAATTCTTATCAAGATTAATGTTAATGTGACTCTTGAAGATCTGGACAAATACTCCCCAATGTGCCATACTGATTCTGTGCTACATGTTTTTTTCTTTTCTGTGGTTTGCTTAAATAAATATCTCTGATAATAATAGCTACCATGTAAAAGGCAAAAAATACCTCAGATACATTTACTCTTTACCAAACAAAGTTGTAGAGAGAGAATATAAATCCCAGTTTTAGATGAGGAAATTAAGGCTTAGAGACCTTTAATCCTTTGTCCGAAACCACATAACTAGCAGGAGTTGGAATGGAGATTTGAACCAGATCTTTGACTCCCATTCCTTGCCAAAATATTGTTATATTATAACATTATTTTATATATACACATGCATTTTAATACATTATAATTATACATGACATATTTTAATATATATTGTAATACTTTGTTATACTTCCTAAAAAAAACAGCTAACACTGGCCTTAAGAAATAAAAGACAAGGACTTTATTACTTTCCACATTCTAGTGGATTCAGCTTTTAAAAAATGACAGTAATAACAATAAGTTTTTGGATGAGGTGATGGTACCTGGAGGCAGGTGTATTGCAGTACTTATTGTATTTCAGCCAAGAATAACAAATGAGGTGAGGAAAACTTGAACCTAACTGAACTACAATTTATCCTGAGAGTTAGGGAAACACTTGGTTAAAACCATTTCCTTCTGTTGCTATAACTACACTTGTCTCTTTTCCTGGAACTTTTCTAAGTAGAGCTATTGTTCCTCTTCTGAAATAGCATATTAAAATCCTTGAAAGACTACAAGTTTCTGCCTCTCCGCTACTGCACATTTCTGGATGTGCCAAGATTTTATTGCAGATCATTCTGTACACTTGTTGTGAACCAAAATTACCATGAGTCTCTAACAAATGAGATTGGGGAGGTATCTCCCCACGCCCAATGTGCCTTACTTGTTTAATTTTCCTTATTGTTACACACCACAGTTAAGACAAAATAAAACAAAAACAACTACTATGTTAAGATCCGAACCTACAATACAGGTGATTATTTAGACAGTGTATTACAAAAGTGTTTATCACCTTAAGAAAGTATTCATCTACCAAAGTTATATCCTAGTGTGTGGAAATGTATATTTAAGGCATGGACCAATTGAGAGGTGAGAATTTGAAAAGTATAGCCCAGGATTCCATTGTAAAGTGAAGCTGGATGACTAAAGAGGATGAGGTATATTTAGAATTATAATGTGAATCAATGGACAAGTGTGATTCAATTTGCTAAATTAGTATTAGTGGTAGACAGTATTGGTTTACATTTATGCCACAAGAAGCAGGTATAAAAGGAGCAAGTTAGTGAAACCCAACAAAATATAGAAAGGATTTCTGCCTAGATTCTCAACCTGACGTGAACAAGCCATGAGAAAACCCATCTAGAAATCTGGCAGTAGAAAGAGCCTGCTTTTCATGGGGTTCTCTAGAACCAGTACAGCAGACTAGCACTATCCCTAGTTGAAGGTTAATTTCATAGCATTCTGTCTCATTTAGCTTACTTTCTAGGCTGAGCTTTGAAATGCTTGTCAGTGAACCTGTCATCATTTTATAGAAGGTAAATTTTCATGTTTCAGAATTTTTTTCTGCTTGATGGCTTTTTAGTTGATTTAACTATACCCATTTCTTTTCTTTTCTTTCTTTCTTTCTTTTTTTTTTTTTAACCACAATAGAATTATATTGTCTCTTCAGCCTTGAGTTTGAACCACTGACCAGCCTTCAGGGAATTCTTTTATTGTATTATATAATTTTATTTCTTTTTATTTATTATTCTTTTCAACCTTAGTTAGAGTCAAGATGTTTTACCACTAAATGTATGTTTTTAGTCCTTATGTATGACTTTACATAACTTTGTTCCAGTGCTTAGAGTGTTTTAAACTGCTTGTAGTACAGACCCCAAGCTCTGTCCTAATTTCTCCACTGAGCTGCAGATCTGTATATTAACTGCTTTCTGGTGACATATATTGAGACATCCCACAGACACTTAACATCCCTGAATTCCTCATCAGTTCTGATCCTCCTGTCTTCTCCTACTGAAAACCTAGTGTCCCAAAATAAGAAATTTGATCATAATTCTTGAATTCTACCTTTGCTGCAATGACCATAGTCAATTAGTCATTAAGTTTTGCCAATTCTTCTTCCTAAATCTCTCCCAAACCCATATTTTATCTCTGTACTTACTGATAAAACTGTAGTTTGGTTTCTCATTATTTCTCTTCTGGACATGAATTTGAAACCTGTCTGCACCATACCAGCTGTGACCTTAAATAACCTGAACCTATCTGAACCTCACTTTCCTTATCTGTTAAAAGTCTAATATCTCTGCTTACTGTTTTGTTTGTTTGTTTGTTTGGTGAGTTGGTTGGTTGGTTGGTTTTACTATGAAATGTCGTATGTAATATAGTCTAATCACTTGGGCAATGCCTAGATTACAATAAGCATTAATTAAATTAATCAGAAAAATATTACTTAAGAGACTACTATATTTCTGGCATCTGACAAAGTACTGGATAGGACATAATCCTTGTACATTATAGTGCAAAAGAGACAAGCAAGTAATTAGACAATTTCAATACATGTTGCAAGTACTACAATAGGCATGGACACATAGGAATGCATTGATAGGGCACCTAAGTCCTAAAAAATCTTGAAGGTTGACAGTTAAGCTACAAATTGAAGAACCAGAAGAAATTAAAGAGAGGGAAAAACTTTCAAGAGATAGAAATGGCTGAGGCAAGAAGTGAATAAGCAAGAGATTTATTTGTGCATCCTCAAATTTGGTACGATTGAAGCCTAGCAGTCATAGAAGTGGCAAAACTATTACTGATATGACCATATACCTGGAAAGCCCCAAAGAATAAATGAACAACCTTACTGTAGCTTTGTAGTAAGCTTTAAAATCAGGAAGTGTAAAGCTTTCAAACTTGATCTTCTTTTTCAAGATTTTTTGGCTACTTGGGGTCCTTCGAGATTCCATATAAATATTAGAATAAATTTTTCTATTTTGGCAAAAAATGTCCTTTAGATTTTGATAGAGATTCATTAAATCTGTAGGTCAATTTGGGTACTATTGACATCTTAACAATATTAAGTCATCCGATACATGAACATACGATGTTCCGTTTATTTGTGTCTTTAATTTCTCTCAGCATATTTGGTAGTTTTTAATGTATAAGTCTTACCTCGATTGAGTTCATTCCTAAGCATTTCATTCTTTTTGATGCTATTACAAATAGAATTGGTTTCTTAATTCTTTTTTGGATCATTCATTATTAGTATATACACATGCTACTGATTTTTGCATGTTGATTTTGTATCCTGCAACTTTGCTGAATTTATTAGTTCAATGGGATTTTTGTGGACTCTTGTAGGGCTTTCTAAATATAAGATCATGTCATTTGCAACCATAAAATTTTAGTTTGCGCTTTTCAGTTTGGATGATTTTTAAATTTATTTTTCTTCCTCAATTGCTCTGACTAGGATATTCAGCACTAAGTAGAAGTGGTGAAAATGAGCATCCTTGTCTTGTTCCTGATCTTAAAGAAAAAGCTTTTAGTCTTTCACCCTTGACTATGATGTTAGTTGTGAAATTTTCATAGGAGTCCTTTCTTATGTTGAAGTAGTTTCCTTCTATTCCTAGTTTATTGAATGTTTTTATCATGAAAGAGTGTTGAATTTTGTCAAATGCTTTTTCTGCATAAGATAATCATGTTTTTTTCCTATTAATGTGGTACATCACATTGATTGACTTTCATATGTTGAACTATCCTTGCTTTCTGGGAATAAATCTCACTTGGTCTAGATATATAATCCTTTAAATATGCTGTTAAATTTGGTTTGCTAATATTTTGTTGAGGTTATTTGCATTAATATTAATCATCGACACTGGTCTGTAGTTTTCTTTTCTTTTAGTGTCCTCAGCTTTCATATCAAGGTAATGATGACCTCCTAGAATAAATTAGGAAGAGTCCCCTCCTCTTTGATTTATATGGAAGGGTTTAAGAAGGATTGGTGTTAATTCTTTATAAACTTTTTGGTGGAATTCATGGTGAAGCCATCTCCTCCTGGGATTATCTTTGTTGGGAAGTTTTTGACTACTTATTCAGTTACTAATTGTAGGTCTATTCAGATTTTCTGTTTCTTTATGATTCAGTCTTGGTAGGTTGTGTGTTTCAGGGACTTCATTCATTCCATCTAGCTTGTCCCATTTGTTACTGTACAATTGGTCATAGTATTCCCTTATAATCTTTTGAACTTTATAAAACTGTTAGTAATGTCTCTCCTAATTTTGATTGAAAGTTCCCTCTTTTTTTCTTAGTCATTTCTAAAGGTTCGTCATTTTTCTTGATCATTTCAAAGTCATAACTCTTGGTTTTACTGATCTTTTTTTCTATTGATTGCTTATTATCTCTTACTTATCTCTGATCTAACTTTTATTATTTTATTTTTTCTGCTAGCTTTGGGTTTAGTTTGTTCTTTTTCCAGTCCTTAAGGTTTTAAGTTAGGTTGTTGATTTGAGGTCTTCTTCTTTTTTAATGTAAGTGTGTACAGCTATAAATCTCCTTCTTAGCAATGCTTTTCTGCATCCCTTAAGTTTTATTGTGTTGTATATGTATATTCTGCTGTTATGGGGTAGAGTGTTCTGTATATTTTTATTAGATCCAATTAGTCTGTAATGTTCTTCAACTTTTCTATTTCCTTATTTACTTTTTGTATGGTTGTTCTATCCACTGTTTCTAGTTGGGTCTTGAAGTCTCCTACCATTATTTTGGACCTACCTATAGCTTCCTTTAATTCTGTCAATGTTTGCTTCCCACATTTTGGAGCTGGTGTTCAGTTCATATATGTTTATAATTGCTATATTTTATCAATAAATTGACACTTTTATCATTATATAATGTCATTCTTTGTTTTTATAAGAGTCTTTGACAATACTATTTTGTCTAATATTAGTATAGATGCTTCTGCTTTATTTTGTTACTATTTGCATTGAATATACCTTTTTATACTTTTACTTTAAAGTTATAGGTATCTTTAGAGCTAAAGTGAGTCTATTCAACACAGGGTAGAGTTGGATACTATTACGTTAATCCATTCTGCCAATGTATACTTTTTGGTTGGAGAACTTAATCTATATTCATTTAAAGTAATTAGTAATAGAAAAGGACTTACTTTTGCAATTTCATAATTGCTTGCTGTATGTCATATAGCTATTTTATCTCTCATTTCTTTGATTATTGCCATTTTGTGTGTTTAGCTGGTTTTTTTTGGTAGTAGCATATATTGATATACCTCTCATTTCCATTTGTGTGTATTCTATAAACACTTTCTTTGTGGATACCATGGGGATTACATATAACATTCTAAAGTTATGAAAACTTATCTTAAACTGATACCAACTTAACTTCAATCACATGCAAAACTCTACTCCTTTACATATCTGCCCCTCACTTTATTTGTTTTTATTTTTGTTTTTTATTTTATTGTAAATTGATGAATTATAATTGTATATGATTATGAGGTACAATTTGATGTGATAACATATGTATACAATATGAAATGATAAAATCAAGCTAATTAACATATCAATCCCCTTAAGTATTTATCAGTTTTTGTGGTTAGAATGCTCAAAATTTACTCTCCTACCAATTTTGAAATATTCAATACATTATTATTAGCTATAATCACCATGTTGTGCAAAAGATCACTAAAACATATTCATAGTGTCTAATTAAAACTGTGTACCTTTGAGTAGCATCTCCTCATTTCTCCCACCACCCAGCCTCTCATAACCATTGTTCTACTCTCTGCTTCTAAGAGTTTGGTTGTTTCAGAGTAAACAAATAAGTGAGATCATGCAGTTTTGTTTTTCTGTGCCTGGCTTATTTCACATAGCATAATGTCCCTAGGTTTACCTACATTATTACAAGGGATGGAATTTCATTTTTTCTAAAAAAAAAAAAGCTAAATAGTATTTCTTTATCCATTCATCCATTGGTGGACACAGGTGTACAACATATCTTGCCTATTGTGAATAATGTTGAAATAAACATGAGAGTGCAGATATCTTTTTGACGTACTAATTTCAATCCTTTGGATAGATACCTAGAAGTGAAATAGCCAGCTTATATGCCAATTCTATTTTTACTTCACTGAGGAATGCTTATACAGTTTTTCATAATGGCTATACTAATTTACATTTCCATGAGCAATGTACAAATTTTCACTGAATCCTCACCAGCACTTGTTAATGTTTGTCTTTTTGATAACAGCCATTCTGACAGCTGTGAAGTGATATCTCAGTGATTTTAATTTGTATTTCCCTGATGATTTGTGATGTTGAGCACTTTTTCATATATCCATTGGCCATTTGTATGTCTTCTTTTAAAAATTATTTATTCTAGTCTTTTGAACATTTTTTAATCAAGTAATTTGTTTCTTGCCATTAAGTTGTAGGAGTTTTGTACATATTTTGTATATTAACTCCTTGCCACATGTATGACTTACAATTTATTTTTCTTAGTTTATAGGTTGTCTCTTCCCTCTGGCAATTGTTTTATCTGCTGTACAAAAGTTTTTTTAGTATATTTTAATTTCTTTTGTCTATTTTTGCTTTTTTATTGAAAAATGATTGATTGTACATATCTGTGGGGTACAGCATTGAATATCCAAACCTGTATGCAATACAGGATGCTCAAATCAGGATAATGAGCATATTCAACATTATACAATGTAATCATTTTTTTGCCCTTTACCAATTTCTTGCTAACCCTCCCTTCTCTCCCCTTTTCCAGCCTCTGGTGCTCTCAGTTCTATTCTCTTCTTTTGAAAGTTCAGTGAATTATTGTGACTGTTGTATCTTTCTTTCTTTCTTAGTGTATTTTTTTCACCCCTCACTTATGATTGAGGATGTGTGGTATTTCTCTTTCTGGGCCTGGCTTACTTCACACATAAATTTTTCTAAGTTTATCCATGTTGCTATGAATGGCAGAATCTTGTTCATTTTTATGGCTGAGTAGCATTCCATTGAGTATATATACCACATTTTCCTTATCCAGTCACCCATCAATGGATGTTTAGGTTGGTATCAACTCTTGGCTATTGTAAATAGAGCTGCAATAAAAATGAGGTTCAAGTATCCCTTCAAAATGATGATTTCCATTCCTTTGGATATATACTCAGAAGAGGGATTGCTGGGTTGTATGGCAGTTCTGTCTATAGTTGTTTAGGAACCTCTATACTATTTTGCACAATGGCTGCACTACTTTACAGTGCCACCAGCAGTGTAGGAGGGTTTCCCTTTCTCTGCATCCTTACCCACATTTGTTACTATCAGTCTTTTTAATAATAGCCAGTCTAACTGAAGAGACATGATGTCTCATTGTGGTTTTGATCTGCATTTCCCTGATGCTTAGTGAGGTTAAGAATTTTTTCATGTGTCTGTTGGCCGTTTGTATATCTTCCTTTGAGAAATGTCTATTCAGCTCCTTTCCCCATTTTTTAATCAGTTACTTGCTTTTTTACTCTTAAGTTAATTGAGTTCCTTGTACATTCTGGATATTAATCCCTTGTAGGATACATAGTTTGCAAATATCTGCTCCCATTCTGTAGATTTTCCTTGGGTCTGTTTATTGTTTCTTATGCTGTGCAAAAGGTTTTTAGTTTGATATAATCAGATTTGTTTATTTTTCATTTTATTGACTGTGCTTTTGTGCTTTTATTTATAAAGTCTTTGCCCAGTCCTACATCTTGAAGTGTTTTGCCTATGTTTTCATTTGGGAGTTTTGTAATTTCAAGTCTTATATTTAAGTCTTAAATTTTGAATTGATTTTTGTATATGATGCAAGGTATGAGTCTAGTTTCATTCTTCTATATATGGATGTCCAGTTTTCCCAGCACCATTTACTGAAGAGGCTGTCCTTTCCTCAGTGTATGTTCTCAGTGCATTTGTCAAAGGTCACTTGGCTGTAAGTACATTAGTTGATTTCTGGGTTCTCTATTCTGTTCCATTGGTCTAAGTGTCTGTTTTTATGCCAGTATCATGCTGTTTTTGTTACTATATCTTTGTAGTATAGTTTGAAGTCAGATAGTGTAATGCCTTTTGCTTTATATATTTTTTTTGCTCAGAATGGTCTCTGTTTCAATTTTTGGAAAGGTTTGAAAAGGATTGGTGTTAATTCTTCTTTAAAGATTTGATATAATTCAGCAGTGAAGCCATCTGGTCCTAGGCTTTCCTTTTTTGGGAGACTGATGATTTTTTTCATCAAGTTCATTGCTCATTTTTGGTCTGATCAAGTTTTCTATTTCTTCTTGGTTCAGACTGGGTTGTTTGTATGTGTCTAGAAATTTGTCCATTTCCTCCAGATTTTCAAATTTTTGGATGTATATTTGTTCATAGTAGTCTCTAATGATTCTTTGTATTTCTGTGGTATCAGTTGTAATGTCCCCCTTTTCATTTCATGCTTTTTAAATTTGCGTTTCTCTCTCTCTCTCTCTCTTTCACCTAGCTAATGGTTCATCTATTTTGTTTATCTTCTCAGAAAGCCAACTCTTGTTTCATTGATCATTTCTATCTTTTTTTTAGCATCTATTTCATTTAGTTCTTCTCTAATATTTATTATTTCCTCCATTTTGGGATTGAATTTTTCCCATTTTTCTATCTCTTTGAGGTGTAACATTAGGTTGTTTATTTGAATTCTTTCTATTCTTTGGATGTAGGCATTTATTACAGCAAACTTCTCTCTTAGTACTGCTTTTTGCAGTATCCCATAGATTTCATTATGATGTGCTTTTATTTTCATTTGTTTCAAGAATATTTTTTATTTCCTGCTTAATTTCTTCTTTGACCCATAGGTCATTCAAGAGCATATTGTTTAATTTCCATGTACTTCTATAGTTTCCAAAGTTTCACTTGTTATTGATTTCAGGTTGTATTCTGTTGTCATCTAAAAAGATACCTGAAATAAATTCCATTTTAAAAAATTTGCTAAGACTTCATTTGTGACCCAACATGTGGTCTATCATGGAGAATATTCCATTTGCTGATGAGAAGAATGCATATTCTGTAGTTGCTAGATAAATGTTCTGTAGATTTCTGTTAAGTCTAATTGGCTTTAAGTGTCATTTAAACCATGTGATTCTCTGCTGATTTGTTGCCTAGATGATCTGTCCAATATTGCAAGAAGAGCATTGCAGTACCCAGCTACTCCTATATTGGGGTCTATCTCTCTCTTTAGGTCTAAGAATATTAGCTTTATATATGTTTGCACTTTGATGTTATGTGCATATATATTCATGGCTGTTATATTCTCTTGTTGAATAGATCCCTTTATCATTATATAATTACTTTGTCTCTTTTTATAGTTTATGCTTTAATGTCTATTTTATCCAATATAAGAATAGCAACTTTGCTCATTTTTTGTTTCCATTTGCATGGTATGACTTTTTCCATCTCTTCCCTATTCGTCTGTGTGAGTGTTTAAGGTGAAGTGAGTTTTTTGCAGTCAGCAGAGAGTTGGATCTCATTTTTTGATCCATTTATACAGTCTATGTTTCTTGAATGGGGAATTCAATCCATTAACTTTTAGGGTTATAATTGAGAGGTATTGTCTTGCTTCTGGCATTTTATTAAGTTTTTTATGGTTGTTTTGCATGTCTTTAGTTCCCTTTCTTTCCCTTTTATTATTTATGTTTGGTGCTGGTTGGTTTTTTTGTAGTGGCAAGATCTAGTTTCTTTCTCTTTCTCCCTCACATATCTGCTCTATCAGTGGGTTTTATTCTCTCATGCATTCAAGGTGATGGTTATCAGTTTTGGATTCCAGATGTAGGAATCCCTTGAGGATTTCTTGATGGGTTGGTTTTTTGGTGGTGAACTATTAGTGGAGATACATTTCACCTTTCATCTGAAGGAAAGCTTTTTTGGGTATAGTATTTTTGGCTGGCTTTTATTTTTTTATTTTTTTATTTTTTATTTTAGTACTTTGAATATATCATTCTGTTCTCTTCTGGCCTGTAAGGTTTCTGTTGAGAAGTCTGCTGTTAGTTTAATGGAGACTCCCTTATAGGTGAATTAGTGCTCTTCTATTTCTTTTTTTAAGATTCTATCTTTGTCTTTGACTTTTGAGAGTTTGACTACAATGTGCCTTGGACAGGACATTTTTGGATTGAATATGTTTGGGTATCTTTGAGCCTCTTGGATTTGGAAGTCCATATCTCTCCCAATACCTGGGAATTTTTCCACTATTATTTTGCTTAATAGTTTTGAATGCCTTTTCCTTTTTCCTCCCCTACTGGAATGCCCATGTTTCAGATGTTTGTATGCTTAATGTTGTCTGATAGCTCTCCTAGTTTATCTTTGTTTTTAATTTTTTCTTTTTCTTTTTTTTTTTTTTGTCCCACTGGGTTATGGGTTATTTAAAAAAGACTGCCTTCAAGATCAGAAATTATTTCTTCTGCTTGTTCTAACCTGTTGCTTAAGGTCTTTATTGTATTTTTAATTTTGTTGAATGAATCCTTCGGTTCCAGGAGTTCTACTACATTCTTTTTTAAGATATTGTACTACTCTATTTCTGTTGATTATAACAAAATACACAGAAGTGGGGTATTTATAATACAATGAAATTTATTGCTTATTGTTTCAGAGGCTTGGAAGTCCAAAGTCCAGGGAATGTATCTGGTGAAGACTTTCTTTGGTGGTGGCTTCAGTGATGGCAGGGTAACACATTGTAAAAATGATGGAGCAGAGAGAGAACAAGAAATAGTCCCTCAGAAACACTCCCATAACTGCCATTACTAACCCAATTGAATCACCTCTTCAAGGCCCCACCTTGCAATTACCATAACAGGATTTCCCACCCTCAATGGTTACAGTAGGGATTAAGCCTCAGTGAGGTTGGAGGGGCATCTAATCTACAGCAGGTATCTGCCTCTTTGTAAACTTCTTCCTTCAGATCCTGAATTTTTTTTTCTCACTTTATTGTGTCATTTATCCAAGTCTTCTTGTATCTCATTCAGTTTCCTTATGATTGTTGCTTAGAATTCCTTTTTGGTCACTTCAAAATTTCCTACTCTTTAGGGTCTGGTACAAGAGAATTATTGTTATTCCTTTGGTGGTGCCATGTTTTCTTTTTTTTTTTTTATTTTATTTTTTATCATATTTCTAGTATCCCTACATTGATGTCTAGTCATCTGCTGGAGCAGTTTCTCCTTCTATTACTCTGAAGTAGTTTTTGAGGAGAGAGACTACCTCCTGTAGATGTGTTTTATATTGACCATTTGGTAGGGTGTTTAGTTTTGGTTCTGGGTAGATGCAGTACTGTAGTCTCCATGTGGTTACTTTGACCATATTCAATGTTGGAGTTCTTTGTGAGTTCTTCTGTGGCCTAGGCACTGGGGCACCCAATGGGTCCTTGCTGAAGTGAGTGACACTGTGTTGGGTCATCAAGGATGTGGGCAAGATGGTGAGTTCTTGGGTGAAGTGCCTGGGTGCCCTGTCACTGCTTGGCTGAGGTGGATGACTCTGGATGGACTTTATGGCATCCCGGTTAGTGTCCTGTGACCCTGATAAGTGCACTGGGTTGTACTGAAGCTCCTCAGCTGGAACAGGTGACCATTGGTGGGGTTTCTCTTTCCTCTTTCCTGCAGGCAGAGGCTTCTCCTGGATCTTTGCGTCTCCCAGTTTGTGGTTGGGGTGGTGGTGTCTGGGAATTTTCTTCCATATTCATTCAGCTATCCTGAGTTTCTTCACTCACCAGAGTCTCCATGCATATCCCTCCCCAGGATCAATGTTGTCGTGTGGGCTGTGCAAATATTTCCTACCTCAAGGTGTGTAACCACTGGAGCAGCAAAATTTCCTTTTGGGATTGTGCCAATGGGTTGCAGGGTAGTGCTCACTCACCTCTTCTCGGCTCCTCCACATGTTTCCTTTCTGGGTAAATACAGTTATGTGGGTTCTTGAATTAGTTCTTACCACCAGGAGCACAGGGCTGTACCTGCTCACCTATTTATTCCTCCCTGGTAAAACACAGGAACTCCTAGATCTGGGCAAGGTGGAGTTAGTGGCAACTGGGCTGGGTTTTGGCAGCGTGTAGGATGGACTGCTGTTTGGGGAGATGGGCAGCAGTGGTTGCAGCATTCTGGGGCCAATGTTGGTTGCAACTGCAGTGGTGGAGGTAGTGGGCTGGGGCATGAGCAAGAGAACAATTATACCAGGAAGTGCTCATGGCTGATGATATTCTTTTTGCCATGAGAAAATATTCTTTCAGCACCAATCCACATGTCAGAGACATGTCATCTGAAACCTTGTGCCTCTTTCTCCTTCCTATTCCACCCTCCTGGGTGTTTGTAACCCACAGTAACCTTTCCCACTGATGCTCTCTTCATACTTAGCTGCCAATTCCTTGTTCTGATTTTTTTCCATGGAAGGAATACTCCCTGTACACCTCTACTCTGCCATCTTGCCTCTTTCCCCTGATATTTTTTTTATTCATATATTATTTCCCTGATTTCCCTTTGTTCTTAGTTCATGTTTTAATTTAGCTCTATGAGTATATTTAAGTCAGTTGTTTTAAAATATTTGTCTAGAACAACAAAAGACCCTGAATAGCCGAGCAATCCTGGGCAAAAAGAATAAAAACAGAGGCATTATACTACCTGACTTCAAATTATACTACAAAGCTATAGTAACCAAAACAGCATGGTGCTGACATAAAAACAGACACATGGATCAACGTAATGGAATATAGAACCCAGAAATCAACCAACATACTTACATCCAGTTGATCCTTGACAAATGCACCAAGAACATACATTGGGGAAAGAACAGCCTCTTTAGTAAATAGTGCTGGAAAAACTAGATATCCATGTGTAGAATAATGAAACTAGACCCATACCTCTCATCATATACTCAAGTCAAATAAAAATGAATTAAAGACAAGTATAAGAACTGAAACTATAAAACTCCTACATGAAAACATACGGGAATTATTTTAGGATGTAGGATGGGGCAAAGACTCTATGAATAAGGCTCCAAAAGCACAAGCAACAAAAGAAAAAATAAACATATGGGATTATATCAAACTAAAAAGCTTCTGCACAGCAAAGGAAACAATCAACAGATTGAAGAGACAATGTACAGAATGGGAGAAAATATTTGGAAAGTATGCATCTGACAAGGGATTAATATACAGCATATACAACTCAAACAACATAACAGTGAAAAAACAAGTAACATAATTTTAAAAATGGGCATAAAGCTGAATAGACATTTTTCAAAGAAAGACAAACAAATGGTCATCAGGTACATTAAAAAACACTCAACTTCACTAATCATCAGGGAAATGCAAATCAAAACCACATTGAGATATCATACTACCCCATTTAGACTGGCTATTATCAAAAAGACTGAGAATAACACATTTTGATGAGGATGCAGAGAAAAGGGAATTATTTTACACTGTTGATGGCATGATAAATTAGTACAGACATTATGGAAAACAGAATGGAATTTTCTCAAACAACTATAGATAAAACTACCATAAGAACTAGTAATCCCACTACTGGATATATGTATACCCATAAGAACTGAAATCATCATATTGAAGCATAAGTGCACTCCCATGTGCATTGCAGGTGTATTTGAAATAGCCAAGAGTAGGAACCAACCTAAATGTCCTTCCACAAATGACTGAATAAAGAAAATGTGGTGTATATACACAATGGAATACTACTTAGCCATAAAAAAGAATGAAATTCTGCCACTTGCAGCAACATGGATGAGCTTAGAGAAAATTACTTTAAGTGAAATAAACCAGGCACAGAAAGAGAAATACCACTTGTCCTCACTCATAAGTGGGAGCTAAGAAAGGAAGAGAGAGGAAGAGAGAGAGAGAGAGAGAGAGAGAGAGAGAGAAACCACAATAAAACATTGAATTTTCAAAAAGAGAGAACAGACCTAAAGTTTCTAGAGGTGGGAAGTGTGGGGGGGGGGGCAGTTAGTGAGTGATTGGATAAGGGACACAAGGAATAATTATGATTTGCAATGATGAACATGCTAATAATATTGATTTGATCACCATTTACTGTACACAAACACTGGCAGTCAACTCTGTACCACATAAGTATGTTTAATCAATTATGTTTCAATTCAAACAATTAATTAATCAAAAAAATAAATAATTAAAAAAGTGTTTGTCTAGTAAGTCTGATGTATGTGTCTTTTCAGGGACATTTTTATGAAATGAATTATGCCTTCCCTGCCCTCCCCGTTCACGTGTTGAAGCCTTAATCCCCAGTGTGACTATATTTGTCATAGTGCCTTTAAGGTGGTAACTGAGGTTAAACTAAGTCATAAGCATGGGGCCCTAATCTGATAGGACTGGTGATTTTATAAGCAAATGAATAGGAACCAGAGACAGCTCTCTGTCTTCTTCTCTGTGCACACACAGAGAAAAGGCCATGTGAGGACACAGTGAGAAAACAAATGTCTACAAACCAGGAAGAGAGACCTCACCAGAAACCAACCCTGATACAATTCTTATCTTGGATTTTGAGCCTCCAAAACTCTGAGAAAACAAATTTTGTAGTATTTTGTTACAGCAGCTCAAGCTGACTGATACAAATGGTTTCTGATGATTTATTTTGTTCCTCTGAATGTGCTATGTTACCCTATTTATTTGTATGCTTTATGATCTTTTGGGAAAAAATTGGGCATCTTAAAAACAACAGATGTCTCTACTAGTCTTTGCACGCTTATGTGGAAAACCTTTACTATCAGGCCCCTGTGCTTTGAAATTAGCCCATGGTGAGGGCTTAAATTCCCAGGTCTTTTCTGGGCATGTATCCTGTCTGGGCATGTGTATGTGTGCACTTTTTTTTTTTTTTCTTTCCTCCAGCTGCTTTTAAATGTCTTCAATTCTCCGAGTCTTACCCCAACTTTTTCTTAGGGCCTTAGATGTTCTATTGTAATCCTCTGTCTATAATCTCTTGGGCCTGCAGTCCCCTTCTGTTTTCACATAGTGTGGTGCCTGCTATTGTCTTCTGTGGCTTCTAACCTGAGATCCAAACTATGCCACTGCTCCCCATTTGAGCTTTAAGTTGTTCAAGACAGATACCAACCCCTTGGGAAGCCCACAGACAGGCCAGAACATTGGAAAAAAGTTCTGCTTTGTTTCTTCCCCGCAGAGGAAGGGGATCAGAAATTGGTGGCTTCCTTCTTTCCATACTACAACCTGCTAGTGAGGGCACTGGCTCAGGGAGAGTAAATATATCATGAAATTTTCTGCCACTTTGAATATCAGTTTTTCTTGATTGGGCATTTACTTGGTTTCTATAGATCTTTGACTGGTTTCTAGAGATCCTATAAAGCTATTTTATTCAGTCATTGTCTATTTGGTGTCTCCTTAGAAGTACAATGGTCTGGAATTTCTAGTCTGCCATCTTGCTGATGTCACTACCCATAAGCCCTCTTAATATTTTCAATAGCATTGTATCTAGGTTTATTTAATCATCAAATAAAAAGTAAAAATTTAAAGTTTGAATTCTTGGCTATTCTAATCTTATCCACACATTTTTTCTGCTTTTGCTCATGTAATTTATAGAGATTATTGTTATTAAAATTTTATTGTCTTATATTTTAAATATCTTTAAAGAATAAGTGGTTACAGTTGA
Organism: Cynocephalus volans; assembly: GCF_027409185.1. Taxonomy (NCBI): domain Eukaryota; kingdom Metazoa; phylum Chordata; class Mammalia; order Dermoptera; family Cynocephalidae; genus Cynocephalus; species Cynocephalus volans. Next base: position 93,055,024 of record NC_084468.1, on the reverse strand, counting down.
ATTTATTTTTATCCATATTTATAGCATTCACTTAGACAGTGTCAATTAGTGTCATTGATCACTCTCAGTCATGCCACAGTAAATTGAAGTCTTCATTTTACTAAACCTCTAATCTATTTGTTTATGAATGAAAAGTCATATCTTAAGATGGGAATGGTATATATGGGTGGTGTGTTCTATGACCCTTTACATTTAAAAAAAATCATTTTTTTAGATTTTTCTATTGACTTTTCCGATCTTCTCTAGGTGGTGTCAAAGAGAAGAATGGGACTAGCTGAACTTTTTCTCTACACCTGTCATATTTGACCTTGTTTGACCTGCCTAAATACAGGATTTTTTTTCTTAATATGCTAAAAGAAAATTTGTTAAAGATTTGTTTATTCATTTTTTCTATACCTTCCTGATTCCTTTTACCCATTAAAGACAGACAGTGTGTTATTTTAGCTCAGAAAAGTTTTCTTCTATCAGAGATTTGATAAGGCTATATTTTCTTGTAATTTTTAGGGCCTCAAACTCGTATCTCCTAAAAATTTTTTTTAAATACTATATAATGTGTATTTAGACACTTACCAAACAATAACATGTATTAAGCCAAAAAAAAATCAATACTTCCTAAAAGTAGAAATTTAACATGCCCCACTTGGGATTGAAAATATATTACATTTTAAAATTAATAAGACAGGAAGTTAAAAATTAAATATGAAGAAATTTTAAGACTCTTACATAACTCTTGTATCAATGAGAATATAAAAAATAACAATATAATCTTTTAAAATGTAAAACACAAATAGAAAGCATGAGTCGAATTATGAACACAACAGAACCTAAAGTTTGTCCAAAGAAATTTGTTCATAAAATGTACTGGCCTCAGTAGTTTTACAAATGAGTTCTCTCAGACTCTCAAGGAACAGATAATTCAAACATATAAAATGTTTGAGAAAAGAACTATTATTATGATTATGTTAAAAACCAACAAAATATTCAAAGAAATGAAGCAAGTCAACATTACTGATGAATATAAGTGCTAAAATTCTGAATAACATTCTGGCAAATTGAATCCAGCAATCTCTCATGAAATAATATAATACACAGCCAATTTTATTTTAGAAATTCAAGATGTACTGCATCCCTCATTCTCTGCAGTTGATCTTGCCTCTTAATTCACTCAGTAGACAGAGTTCATGCACTGTGACTACTCTGAACTTGTCTCCTTTATTATTAAGTGCCTTTCCAATGCGAACCATCCAGCTGTCCCTTCAATATCAACTCTTCTTGTTTTCTTTAGTACTTTCCCCATCTTTTTATGTCCACCTCAATTTCCCACAACCTCTGTAAGTCCTCTCCACCAATTCAATCCCTTATTTCTGCAGCATCAGCTATTAGCAATTCTTCTCTTCAGAGTTAGTTTTCTACTTTCACCCTCTTACCTTATACTTATTCCTCACCCATCTGCTTTTTATATTTTGTCCCACCTCTATTCAACTTTCCTCAACATTTCCAACTTCTTACACATTCAAACAAGTATTTTTTTTCATATTTTGCAGTCATTGACTGATCTACAAAATTAATGTTGTTGACCATTCTCCTTTGACTCTAGTGATCTTGCTCTTTCTTGAATCTCCTTCAACTTCTCAGAATGCTTTTCTCATGCTTCTTTGCAGGTTCCTCTTGTCTAGTTATCACTATAAAATGTGCCTGTCCTTGGTCCTCTTCTCACTCAATATTTCCTTCCTAATGAATTGCATTCACTCTCACATTACCAAGTGAATCTATGTTGCCATATAATTAACTAAGTTATGGAAAGCACGAGGAAGAGGGCCTGAGGACAAAGCAGTTTCCAAATATTTGCCTGCTCTATCTCACCCTCCCTTATATATTTCTTTTTCATCCTTTCATCATTTACATTTTTTAAGTCCGTTTGTATTCTGATCTCTAGATCCAAAACTTCAGTCCTCTTTCAGACCCACTAATAACACTCAAGTCTCCCAAAGTCAAGACATGTCACACACAAAAATGCATCTACTATTCTTATTTGCTAAATCCTCTCAATACTCCAACATATCCTTCACACCACTCCCAAAGTTATTTTCCTGAATCATGAATAAGATCAGTAAATCTCTTTCTTCAAAAACCTTCAATGATCATGCTGCTTACAGAATTAAGTTTGAATTTTCCATCACATTATTTAAGAACCCCCAACCTCTGACTTGATTCTTTCCTTCCAGTCTAGTCTTAACTTCCATTTTCATTCTTTTGTGTATTTTATACCGAAGCTACACAAACCATTTACTATTTTTCATGTCCTAAGCATGCCACATACTTCCAAAAATTCATATTTTAAGCCAGTTCTATACTATCATGGTGTTTCACTTGCACCTTATTCTGTCTTGTACTATAGTTAGTTCGAAAATGTTTATTTTTTCCAACTATTCTGAAAGCTCACTGAAGGTAAGTTCCATGCCTTACTCACATGTGTACACATGAAATTCCTGGAAGTGCACATAGTAGAAGCTCAATAAACATTTGTGGATAGACGGATGGATAGATAAATAAATGGATGGATGGTTGGATAGATGGATAGATCCATAAATGAGTTAGGACAAACATATAACATTTTTCCTTACAGCTGATTTTGCAAATGACTGAAATAAATACACCTCTAATCAAATTTAACCCCATTCTTTTTGATCTTTATTGAGTCCATTTGTTACACTAGAAAGCAGAGTAAGAAACCAAAAGTGCCGAAAGTTATATCTGATTTTAGAAGGAAATATTGTGGTTTGTTTAATTTCAAATCAGTGTCTGACATCCTCTGTTAAAGTAACTTTATCAGAGGTTGAGTATACATAAAGAAATATTTAAAAAACAGAAAAATTATCTTATAAATTGGGGTAAATTCTTAGGGGAAAAACTGATTGATTATTCAAGGTTATTGCTACAACTACACTGGGATCCACTAAAGCCATGCTGGATATTCTAAGCCAAGAAGACTCTACATTTACTCATTACCTCTCCCTCAAACTTTTCAAATTATTGCAGTTAACCCATTGATGCTCACTTCTATGATGTTACACAGCCTGCCAAACCTTCTGTGGAAAATCAATTTAAAAAACCCTACCAAACAATCTCCCATATTAGAATTAATTATTTAAACAATTTGAAAACCAGCAAAGCAGATTTAGTGATTTTGACAGAATCCAATACACAGGTCATATACTAGAAATTGAGTAACATATAACTACCAAAGAAATGCATAAAAATATAAGATCCTAAATAATATCATATATTTAAACTAAAATTTATACTTGCTTTTCTTATAATCTCATGGGTTGGTAAAACACATCTTATGATGGAGATTTTTGTTTTTTTCTTGCAAAAAAAAAAAAAACTTAACTCTTTACTTATGAGATACTATACATTTATTGGTCAACACATATTGATTGAACACTTTGTAAAGCTGCATAATCATGTGAGAACATGGCTTTTCTTCTATTCAAGTTATGACTGGCATAATACTGGACAAAGTTCAAAATGATTCTAAAGGAAATGAGGTTTGAGTTAGATTTCTTGAGTTGAGAACCAGTTTACTTTGAATCCATTTGCCTAAAGGTCAAAAATCAAACCTGATACGTATCCCACTGCAATTTATTATTGTACAGTGTATTCATCTAGTCTGCAAGCTCACATTTCACCCAAAACTTGGACAACTTCAGGCTCAACAGATGTGTAGTACATTTCACCCACCAATCTGGCAGACTTTGAAAAACTGTTTCCCATAACACGTTTTGTATAATGTGGAGATTTCAGTGCCAGAATTGGTGTTGGTTCATTAAGACCTGTGGGAAAATATAAAAAGTATATATTAGTCCACCAGGCCTTACCCTGGAATGAATATCTCAGAATAAGCACATAAATTTGGTTTGTGGTTGCTCAAATTCCTATTCTCATACCAAATATACTGTCTCCATGGAACCAGATAAAATAATCCCCGTGGAACTTAAATGGCTCAGACAAGTCAAAGTGGCATTACTGTGTGCAACATCAAGCTTTTCTCCACATTTGCAAATGTTATTAGTGTTATAGTTTACAAAAGAACTAAAAGCAACATCCACCAACTAGTTTTGATACGTGGCATCCCTGATAGTTATTCCCACTCTCCTCCACTTATTTGGAAACTGCTAAATGTCTGCCTGTTGAAACTTTTAGAAAGTATATCCATTTTATTTGGTACATGAAGAAGAGTGGAGATCACAGAAAAGGCCATTTTCCTAAACCCTCGAATCTGATCTACCTCAAAGGCCTGACAAATGTGCCCTCCACAGTAGATCCTCATTTCCATCTGCTCTGTTGTCATCCTAATGAAAACCTTCATTGCCTTCTTCACAGAATTTTGTAGTAATCCCCTGTTTATTACTTTTATTCTTCCCTTCCTCCTGCCAGTCTCTACCTCAATAAATCCTGTAGACACTTTACCATGTATTTACTTGGTAATATCACTTACTTGCAAAACACTCTTTGGTGCCCCCCCAAAAAAGTTTAAATTTTTAACCTACCCATTAATCCTCCAAAATCAAAAATACCATTAAAGTTTCATTATTTTCAATAACTTAAAAAAATAGGCGTTCAGTACCCAATTGCCCCCCTCCTTTTTCTCTCTCTCTTTTCATTAACTTAAAAAGTCTTTCCTTTTCCTCTAGTTGAGGACTACCTTTTAAGAATCAGTTTAAATACATTTACTTCAATAAAACTTCCCCTAGATTATAGTAATGTTTCCCACGGGTGAAATAGAGCAATCATAGGCTGTATAATTTATTAAGGGTTTTTTCATGGTGTCTTAATTCTTCTATTATTCTCTCGAAATGTTATTAAAATTTTTTATTAATTTTTCACCCTCATAATTTTTTGTTTCTATGTGGTAATTTTGCTAACTAGATTGTAAAGAGTGTGGAGGAAGGGTTTTTATACTTTTTGTATCCTTTCTAGCAATTAGCACATATATTATCAATGCCCCCACTAACTACTGACTGAGTTGAAAATAGAATTTACTGTCCCTATGGTTCAAGAGGTTACACTGAAAATTAAATGATGGAGACACACACACACATCTCTACACACACAAATCTAACGCATATGCATCAGAAATTATTTTTTATTTTTTATTAAGGGAAGTTTCAAGCATATGCAAAAGTGTGTAAGATAAGATAATAAATCCCCAATGACTCATTATCCAGCTTCAACAATTATCAAGTCATAGCCAGTCTTGTTCCATCTTTAACCCAGCCATCTCTTTCCTTCCTACTACTTAAAACTTAAATCCCAGATAGCATATCAACATCAGAAATATTTCTAAAAGGCATTACCAATCAGAAATGTAACCAAGTACTAAATGGGTTATTGGGCTATTATTAAAACAAAGAAGGAAGACTGCATGAAGGTAAAGTAAATCGCAGTTTTCTAGGCAAAAATAGTGAACAGAGCCATATGAGGGTACTTCAAAAACTTCATGGAAAAATAGAATTAAAGGATAATACGAACTTTTCTACAAACTTTTAAAAGTACCCTTGTATAAGATGCTTCCTATTTCTCAAAATAGCCAAATATTCTAATTCTGTTCTCTATAGGTAAATATCTATATGGCCACTTCCATGAATGGATAGACAACTGAATTCCTCTTGGATGACAGCTCATTCATTTAAATGTGTCTTTATCCCCAATGTTAAAATATCATTACTTAAAAAAGATCATTATTTTTAAAACCATTCATCTTTTTTTTATTCTCATTTCTTAGCTCTGCAAAATACATTATAGAGTTTCTCTAAATAGCAATGATTTATACTAGTTATACTAGTGGGCAGGAACTCATTCTCAGGAGCTGGCCAAATGCAGTTAGCTTGAGAACTTCAGGTCTCAGATTTGCTGAAGTATTATATCTACAACAAATAAAACTGCACATAGTCTCATAGTAATGAAATCCACAGATTTCCATCAACTACAAGCATCATCTGAAATCACTTATTGACATAATTGCACTTCTTGTGCTGTTTTGGTGTATTGTACTAAGAACTGTACTTTATTAAGTATACATTCAAGATACAAATGAGAATAGATGAGCCACAGATTTGAGAAGATTGCTTTAAAAAAGAATTTTAGGGCAAGACAGTGAACTTTGAAATCTATAGAAAAGATGAATGAATTGAAGAGAAAAGAAAATGTTAAAGTATATGACAAATAAGGCAGGTGGCCATGCAATTTTAAAGTTTGAATACTTGTTTTTATTCTTTCTGTCAAGGCTAGAAATATTTTTCAAATAATGTTCTCCTTAAATTCCCTTATTTGCCATTAGTATCTTAGTTTAAGTTAAATTTAACAAGTTTTTACATGCAATTCAAAGTATAGTCCTTTTACTATGCAAATGATACCATTAAAAAGAAAAATATTCCAAGACCCAGCAGACTGACAAAGTAATAGTGTTTTTATGATTTGTTTAAGATAAATGTCATGGTAGTAAAGCGTGTGCACTGAGATTCAGGCAACAGGCAACCACATTCAAATTCCAGCTGTGCCATTAATTGTGTGACCTTAGACAAGTCATTTAAACCTTCTGAGCCTCAATTTCCATTTAAATTAAATGATCCTCAAACTTCTTTGGGGTGCAATGCCCTTGGAAGATGTAGGATTTTGCATGATATCAAGAATATACACATTACACACTATAGTATCCTAAATATTATACTTACTTTCTGTTGTGCAATGTTAGAACAATTTCACATCCAGAAAAAAGACTTTGCTGTATAAATGTAGATCTTAACATCCTAGCAATATAAAAAACAATTTTAACACAAATTGCATTTCTAATTTTTTCTTTGTTCATTTAGAATTTGAACTTTCATTTTGTTATAGCTCAGAAAAAGAGCATTAAGTAAATTTTTACTACAACTTAATAATTTTCCCCACATCACAAAGCTAGTAATTGTCAGAGCCAGGATTCAAACTCAGGCTGTGGGGTCCCAGAGCACATGCTCGGACCGTCACACTCTTCTTTGAGAATCTCTGAACTGTACGGTCGCTTTACTACTAAATTCTAAGATAATATGATTAGTTATTTCAACGAATATGTATTTTGAATGCACTCTGCTTTGTACTGAGGGTGGGCATGTCAAGATGAATCTGATGCCTTGTGTACCCTTGGGGAGGTCATATTATGGAAAAGGAAAAACAACATATAAAATGAGAATAACAGAGAGCTATAATGTTCCAGATGGAAGAAGTGAGCTCCTACTGGGCATAGAGGAGGGTATGCTTAATAAGGGGGTACTTACTACAAAAGATGAATCTTAAGAGAGTGTGAGTAATTCCCAGCTGATAAGGTGGTGTTAGAGAACAAGCAGCAGATTGGGGGGAATGGGGGCATGACAAGGAGTTCTGTTTTGGAAAAGTTGCTGAGGGCAACCACAATTGCAAACAAGGGACTGGGAATCAGCAGCTCAAGCTACACTGAGATAAAGATTAACAGGTCATTATACTTTAGATTGTGACTGAAATCAAGAGAGAGCATTTGCTCAGCTCCTGTGAACACGTAAGAAAGGGAAAGGGCCGAAGGCATCACCTTGGGAAAACCAGCCTTTAAAGAATAGGCATAAGAAAATACGACCACAGGAGACCAAGACAGGGAAAAGAGGAAAGAGGCAACCCAAGAAAGAAGTTCCAAGGGAGAGGAGTTTGTCACAAAGAAGCTAGTAGCAAAGGCAAAACGCCAGAAAGAAGACAAGTAAGTTGAGAGATACAAAAGACTCACTTGGTTTTGGAATTAGAAGATCTGGGGTTTTGCTGGGGGCTCATCACCCAGCTTCGGCAACTATCAAGGCACAGCCAATCTCGTTTCACCTTTACCTCTACCCATCTCTCCCCATCCTGCATTATTTGGAAGTAAATCCCAGATACCACATCAACATCAGAAATATTTTTAATATACATTACCAATTAGATATGTGCTTTGCCAGAGTATATGCTGAGGACGTGTGTGAGAGGCATACTGCTGGCAGGAGTCACAGCGTGAGTGGGGACCAAGGTCCTGGACTCTGTGAGAGCAGACTCTCCTCATGAGGCAGGGCGTGGGCAGGAGAGAGAGGCAGAAGCATGGGGAGGCTGGCATTTGACGAGGAGTCGAAGCACGAGGAGGCTGGCATGCATTCTGTCGCACTGGAAGAAGCCAGTAGCAGAGGACAGAGAGAGACTGAAAATGCAGAGAAGGGAAGGGTGGATGCTGCTCCTGGAACCGATGAAAGGGGACCAGCTCGTAAGCAATGTGGGACTGGCCATAAGCAGCAGAAAACCTAACCCCATTCTTCTGAGACTGAAGAAAAGAAGTAACAGTAAAGGTCAATGTCATTTTATTTAAACCACGGGAACCCAAAATGAAGTTCGTCATTGATAGCCTTGCTTTTCACCAAGAGGAGGAATAAATCCATATTTTCAGAGAGATGAGGAAAGGAGAAGCTAAAGGGCTTGAAAGAGCAGTGAAGTTTTTGGTGCTGTGGGGAAATGGAATGAGGACAGGCACAGAGACAACAGAGGGGTCACTCGGTGTGGCTGAGAGTGGCCGTGATGAACACTGATATGATGACCCACCACAGGCACGTAGTACAGTTAAAGGTCTCCTTGCCTCTATGGCTAATCTGCCATAGCCCGTTGGATGTCTGTCAAGCAGGAAATATTTTCCTCTTTGGAGAAATTGCTGTTCTCAAAGCAGTTTTTTTTTTTTTTTTTTTTTTTGCTCATGGGCTATTCCCAGTTTGCAGTGGTCAAGATTCTGCCCAACATCACAGCAGTGCTGGCATGGACTATGAGGGGTCCACTGGCTGGATGTGCCCTGCAAATGTTTTGGCCAATCCATCCAGTATTTTAATATTGGGGAAATTAAACATAAAAGTCTGGATTTTACTGTTTTTGTTTTTGTTTTTTTTTAAGGAAAGTCCAAAGATAGCTTGATTTGTATTCATTTGTGTAAAAAAATGGCTTCAGGAGATTCAGAGATTAAGACAGGCGCACAGTGTGTTGTTGACCACAAGCCCCACCACATCCTTCCTCATCATCTTAATTCACTTATTTGTACTTCCTTCTGCTGGGGATGGAATGGTATTTATTAAGAAGTTTGCTAACCTAATGTCACACTTTCACATTTACTAAAAAATACATGTAAGAGTGTAGAAATAATCCTTAAAAGAAGAATTTTAGGCAGTTTATCGATGAGCAGATGATGGCAATTCTGGAGCTGAAAGACCCTTCTAAGCTCATCCTCCACCTACTGATGAAACCAGCCATCCCTACTCAACAGGCGAGTGACTTGTGAATTGTGTTCGATGTGGGAATCTCTCCTGGATTATTACTGCAATAGCTTCTCAATGGAGATAGATGCTCAAGCCTTCCTTCTCTTACAATTTTTTTCTCCACACAGCAATATTGTTCACATGTGTTGTTTTATGAATGTGGAGAGCACAGCCCCAAGAGGTCAAATAACTTACCCAATAATACAGTTGCTGGGTCTGGGGCCAGAATGTAGGTCTTCCTCTTTCTTCTAGTATTCTTCGTGGTCTGTTTCGTTTTTTAAAGTGCTGCTTAATTCTCTAAAATGGAAAACATGATTTCTTTCTAAACCTCTTTACGTAAATTAAATGCCCCTCCTATTTCATTGTCTAGGAATTTAACTCTTGTTGATGTATCCTTCATACCCAAACATACACGTACACCATCTCATTTGGCACTAAACACATAGCAGTAATTTCCACCAAATGAGACATATCATACACAAATAGGGTGGTTGGTTGTGAAAAAGATATTTCTATCTCATGCATAGGAGAACCAAATTTAGCACAAATTGAAAAATACTTTGAAACAAAATAGTCTTCCACAAATATTTCTTATGTCTTTTGGATGCTGTTGCAGTAGTGTTACTTAGGAAATCTGTATCTTATTTGGAAAAGTGTTTTAGGGTCGTTTGTAAAAATCTGGCCAAACCTAGGTTCTAAAAACCTTCCATTCCTCTCATCTTCTGGACTCTAATAAGTTTACATTAGCCCTTAGAAATTTGTAATTCTAACTTTAAAGGGTCATGGAATTGGCAAGGTGAAAGACTTGTATTAGACAACTGTTCATAAACAATAACTATATTTTTCAGATTACTCAGGAATTACCTGCATGATATTCCACTGTAAATAAATTCCGAGTGACATTAGAGCCACTTAGCATGAGAGTATGGTATTTAGAATATATGAGTATTTGGGTTCTAATTTAGATCGTGTGATAAAAAATCTAGTATAGTTCCCTAAATGTTTCGATGATAACTAGAGCAGTCAAATTCAAGATATTATAACCTAGGAAACAGCACATAACAGTCAAACTCCTGACTGATCGTGACAATGGGAGACAGAGATGTGTTATTTATTTAATAAGCACTCACTTGCACTTACTGTGTCAGGCAATGTTCAAAGGCTTTACACATATGCAACGATTGAATCCTCACAACAAATCTATAAGATGTTTACTGTTATTCTCATTTTACAGAAGAAATATAGCTACAGAGAGATTAAGCAATTTGCCCAGATCACACATCTAACAAGTACCTCTCCCAATTTAGCAAGGATATTTTAGTTGACTGAACATGTTTAGGTAAGGCTGGAAGAAGAAAAAAAAAGTACGGGAAAATAAGGCAAATCAAAAAGCAGTAATACTGTAAATTAGAAAGACTCAAATGAAGACAGGAGCAAAATGTAGGGCAATTAAAAATAGTGATGCCGTGCTGAGTAAAAACCTAAAGTCGGGAGAGAATTAGAGTTCTAGTTCACCCTCTGAGTTTTCCTATGCGGTGGATGTTAAGGACCAGAAAAAGAAAAAAGAAAGTTCACATTTCTATAGCAGATTCCACCAGGGCCTGGACCAGCACTCTGGTGGATGCTGTCATTGAGCACCATCTCTGAGCCAGGCCTGCCCCGGATACGTGAGGTAAAATGTAAACTGGGTAGTCTCCTTGCCCACTAGGAGGTCACTGTAAAGAGGGAAAGATCAAGAGATACACAAACAATACCTCTGGTGTGAGGGAAGTGCTCGTGGATATCTGGACAAAGAGAAAGGATTGATTAACAGTGCTTAGGGACAACAGGGAACATTCTAGAAGATAACTGAATGTTAAGCAAAACCATAAAGGATAAGAAAAATTTTGCCAGGCAGAGAAGATGGAAAGCCATTATGGTCAAAGGTCATAGTCCACAAAACAGACGAGTTCTGAAGCAGCATGGTATGAACACCATGTGCATTAAATCTGTTCATTCAAATATTTTTTATTCAACCAACATTTGTCGAGAGCCTACTATGTGCCAGACAGTGGCATTTCAAATGTGAATGGCAAAAATGTTTGTTGTCAAGTCTCAGGAAGTTCACGGTGTAATTAGGAAAGCCAGGTGAGTAAACAAATTAGACTACGCGCTAAGAGAGAAGTCTTAGTCTATCCAGGGCTTAAAGTCTAAAGAGGTGATTTTTATCTGGAGAGGAAAGGTTGATAAAGAAAGGGGAAGCAAGACCTGGTTTGAGTCTTAAAAAATGGACAGCTGTTTGGCAGGAGAGTAGGGGAAGGAGGAGAGGCATGAAAATTCGATATGAATATTTTGCTGATGAGGCAAAAGTTATCTAACTTGATAAGAAGGCAATGTTGGTCATTACCTCGTTAAGTGTATCTTCCTGGCATCTAGATGCACACCAATTAGATAGACCCTGAAGAGAAATAAATAATTCTAAACCTATAAACCTCAAGCATAGCCCATTGTCTCAACAGCACTAAGTGACACCAGACCAGATGAGGTGGCAAATTCCTTTTAAAACATTTTCCAGATGAATGAATCACAAAATAAAATGACCCTGGCCACAGAAAATAAATAGAAATCCTCATCTAATTTATTCTTTTTCTTTACATATAAATCTCTTGGGAAAGCTCACACAAGCAGTGTAGTTTCCTAAACTGCACAGGCCTCACCACTCACCAGTCAGCTTTGTGCTGATGTCCAGACACTTGGAGCCTGGGCTCTGCCTTCATCTCTTTGGGTGGCAACTAAGAAATGGTCCATGGAAAATAAGATGAACAGATGTGGAAAGAAGCAAAACTGTGGCCCTTAATTTTGCAGGTCAAAGATACCAGATCATCCCCAAACTCTTGCTGTTCTCATGAGGAAGAAGTTGGTGGGAGCAACTAGGGCAGTGTCGCAGTTTACGTGGATGAATACGTTGGCTCAAAAGCAAGCAGGTTGATGATTGGTTCTGTAGTCAGGGATCAGTGAGCTTTTGATGAGAGTTAATTGAGTGCAGCAAAGGACACTTCTCAGCAATGTGCTTGCCACCTGTCAGTAGGGTCCAGCCAATCCTAGACATCTCCAAGTTTGCCTTAAAAACCCAAGTTATTTGTCAAACACCACGCATGTCTCAGAACATAATGAGTCAGGCTGCGCACCAATAAATGTCCTGGGATCTCAGGCATTTTTGAATAGAACATCATAGAGGAAGAAAGAGAATACCAAAAATACATAAGCCATAAAAAATGAAAATGAACAGAAGGAATAAACATTTTGAAGCTCACTTCATCAAGTTAATCAACTAGTGACTAAAACCAGCAATTCCTCTGAAGCTGCTTAAGAGGACCACAAATCACCCCTGCTGACACAGCCCAGCTGGCACAGCTTTGCTGGTTGGGATCCTGAAGACTGGACATCAGTTGCTCAAAGGAAATTTTTGAAAGAGGCATGTCCAGTGAATGAGCTAGACTCGTAGTTCTCTATAGCTGATTTGCACTTGAAAGGGAAACAATGAGGCTGACATGACCTCATACAAATAGCAAAACTTAAGTCTTCTCACTTACTCAATGGGCTTTTCATAAGCTGTTTCTATTTTCAGTTCTAGAGACTTTAATATCAACCAAAGTGACTAATTATTTTTTTGAGTAGTTTTAGATATAATTACACATAGTGAGTGAGTGATAGCATCTGTGAGGAGCATGAGGCCAGAAGTAAAAAATCTCATCATTTTATCCACAAGTTGGCTGCAATATCCTATGGACCTTCACTGATTAAATTTGTTTAAACCGTGTAGGTTATTTTAATTCTTTGAGAATCTTTGCCCCAATTTTTCTTTTTTTTTTTTTTTCAGAACAGTGGACTTAAGTGGACTTAAAAGCAACTAAAGAATTTTTTCCAAAACACTTTAGCAAAAATCTATTTGAAATACAACAGCTAAAAGAGAGAGGGGGATAAAGAGAAAGAAATAATAAATTTTGAGGGAAAGAAAAATGCTAATTTTAATTAACTCAGAATGATCTGCATCTAAATATAATGAATTAGCTGTCGTTGCATAACAGATGATGGGCACTCATTTGCCCAGTGATTAAAGAAGATTTCTAGTCCCCAGAGTCAAAACCCACATGGGATGTTAATATATTTTCACGTAAATAATTATTCAGTGGCCAAGAAAAGATAGAGGCTGTGTCCACAAGTGGCTACCAGATTGAATCAGAATCAAGAATTTCAATGGACTTTCATCTCGCTTCCAGCAGAACACATTTCAATCCTTCAATCATCTTTTCTTCATTCTTTCAGCAAATTTTGAGTGAGTAGTGAACAAAATAGACAAAAGTCTCTTCCTTATATTCTGGTGAACAGAGATAGATAATCAAATATACATATAGATAATCAAATATATATATATAAATAATATGTTACACGTTATGTATATTAGATGTTAATAAATGCTTAGGAGAATGATAAAGCAGAGACCAAGGCTTGGAAATGTAAGGGAAGGTTGCACTTTCAGAAGAGCAGAGGATACCTTGCTGAGAAAGTGGCATTTGAGTCAAGGTCTGAAAGAGGCAAGGCGGGTGAGCTGGGTGGGTAGCTGGAGAAACAGAATTCCAGGAAAAGGAACAGCAAGGGCCAAAGCCCCTGAGGAAGGAGCATGTGGTATGTAGTGTGGTTGGACTAGAGCGGAAGGGGGTGTGGACACAGAAAAGGAAATCAGAGAGATCTGTGGGAACTGCTTCATGAAGTGCCTTCACATTAACAGGACTTCTCTTTCCACTCTGATAGTGATGAGGAGCCACTGAAAAATTTTAGACAAAATAGTAACATAATATGACATGTTTTCTGACAGGATATTTCAGGAAAACTGTTAACTATGCCGTGGATGGTAGTAACATTCAATTCAAAAAAAATTCAATTTTATGAATCTTCAGAGTTGATCTACCATTAACTTCAAACTCCTCACTTTACAAGGTGAGGAAATAAAGCCCAGCGATGGTGAGCAACTCTCCCAAGATCATGCCAGTGGTTGGTGGTTGAACCAAAACTTTTCAAGCAGGAATAGACTAGAAGTAAAAGTGGTGAGTTCTGTTATTTGAAACAGGGAAATACATGTATTTATTTTGGGAGAGCCCATATGCAGAGGGCTAACTGGCATGATTTAATCACTATTTGGGTTTCCAATAGATCTGTTAATTTTTTGTAGGCATAGACTTATCTTTGTTTATTATTAGTTATCCCAGTGAGAATGATGTCATTTAGTTTTTGCTATATTCCAGATACTCAACACATTTGAGTAAAACTGGGGACTGAGGAATATGTTTACCATGGAGTAGAAAGGACTCAAAAGTAGACATGACTCTAGGTATGGAAGAAAGAAAGGGTAAACAGAGAAAGCTTCAGCAGGATTAAGAACCCTCCTTAGAGAGCAGCTTCGATGAGTGGCCTTTCAGATCAAGGCTCTGACCATGTAGACCGTGACCACCTCTAACTTATTCACCTGACCATGCTCCTGAATGAAACCGGTTCTTCAAAAGTTTAACTGTCTAAGGCAGATTTTATCATTTCCTTATAGAAGTATGTTCCTCTTTACCTAGCCCAGAGTATGGGGTTCCCTTGATGCAGGCTTTGGTTGACTTCTACTACAAGAAGCTACATGATCTTCAAAGCTAACACCCTTCTCCTCATAAGTAGAGTTGTTGTCCTTCTGTAGCCTGAGTTCTAGCCACGTAGATCAAAACTCGATCTGGACAGATTCACATGGGGTGGGAATCTAAGTATCTTTCATTATACCAAAACAATGTAGTTTTAAGTTTTAAAGCACTCAAGAAACAAGCATCACTAAAAATAAACCCAAGAAAAAAATTTGAAGCCCAGACAAATTTTGAGTTAAGCTAGAACTGTCAAAACCCCAGGGATACGTCAGTCTTTGAACATTGCCACCATAGCCACATCAAGGCATGCAGTAAAGGGCTCAAATAAATCAGAATATGAAAGAGATAATTAAGCATCCATGCATTCTTTCATCCTCCAGTTTTAAAAGAAGAAAAAGTGGCTAGTTTCTCACACAGGTCTTATCAAGGAAACTAATTTATCAAAATAAAGCCTATGAGAAGTAGGACTGGTGCAACTCAATAGTTGGAAAAGATAATTAAGAATGGCAGGATGGGTTATACAAAGAAGAAACTGGGGACAAGAGGACCTCCAGCAGGCTATTGTCATCTAGATACAATGCCAAGAGGAGGGCATGTGAGGACTGATTCTAAAGTCATCATAACTACAGTTAAAAGACTGTTTTCTGTAGAAATTTCAAATGACAGCCTCATAAAACACGGTGATCATCTAGATCAATACAGGGATAAATTAAACATGGCTTGCGCACTTTAAACCTGTAACATTAGAGTAGAACCACTGGCAGATGTAGATGGTTACAAAGGAAATTGGGATTGAGGATAAGAGAATAAAATTAAGGGCTGCCTTTCATTGTCTAATTCCCATGTACTAAGCAGTGTTGCATTCATTATCTCACTTAATCTTCTCAACAACCCTGTTTACTCATTGATTTATTTCATGTACTTATTCATTGACAAACATTTATCAAGTACCTATTGTGGATTAGGTGCTGCCCTATGTCTTATTATCTCTTTTTTTTAATTCAATTTTATTTATATTTATTTTTGTGGGGTACAGTGTATTGTTTCAATACAAGCGTATTTGGCACAATGATTCACTTAGGGTAGATACATAGTTTTGTCCTCATTAGCTGGTCCCTTATCTTCCCTCTTACACCCACCGCTCCCAGCCTCTGGTAACCATTATTCTATTCTCTACGTTTTTGTTTGTTTGTTTGTTTTTAACACACAAAGATTAATGTCCTTATTGCAAAAAGAACTCTTAAAAATAAATTAGAAAAGTCTAAGCTGAAATTTGGTGAAGGACACGAGCAGAAAGTCACACACTAAAAGAAATACACGTGGTTAATATGTAGCTTCTGGGATCTGGTTATGCGCAGGGATGGGGCTGTCCTGGCCTCTGTTTCTCAGGATCCTGAGCTTCGGGCTGGCTCTGTTGCTAGCCTGGGTGTGTGGCAGTGGCAGCAGCGGTGGGGCTACAACCCAAGGGTCACGTCTCCCAGGACCTCTCCCAGGCATCAGGCTGGCTTCCTTCGCTGTCTTGGATTTGTAGCCTCAGAGGCCTATCTCTACTTTATATAAGAGGAAACTGAAGCTCATACAGGTTATTTGTCCAAAGAACCATAGACAGTAAATGGCAGAGCTGGATAATAAACCCAGGTCTAATGGATTCCAGTGTCAGCATAACAGCTGCATTAAACTGCTGTGAATTGTAGTTATAGATTTGTTGAATTCAAAAGATGACAACTGACCAAAAAAGTGGGAAGACAGGTAAAAAAAAAAAAAAAAAAAAAAAAGACTGGAGAGTCACAAGGCTACTGACTTTAGCTGAATAAGGAAGGGACCAGGACAGTAGGAATCAAGTGTGTGTGAATCACTAAGGGAGAAGCAGCCTTACACGAACACTTATTACACGAACACTTCAATGAGGGCACTGGCCATGGTTGATAGTAAGGAGGGTCTAGAGTTATGGAACCAAGTTAAACTGCTGCTGGATTTTCCAGTCTCCAGGACAAGAAAGGATGTTGTAAAGGTGAGATGGCCCCATATTTCCTTTGAAATTCACGCAGCCAAAAACTGACATGCCCCTTGATATTAAAGATATTAAAGGTGCACTAAATTACTCAATCCACATAGACTAGATAAGCCTGTGTTGTTTATTTATTTTTTAATCAATACTGTTTTGGTTTGAATTGTGTTTCCCCCCAAAACATGTGTTGATGTCCTAGCCCCCAGTACTTCAGAATGTGATCTTATTTGAAAACAGGGTCATTGCAGATGTACTCAGCTAAAATGAGGTCATACTGAAGTAGAGTGGACTCTTAATCCAATATAACCAGTTTTCTTATAAGAAAAAAAGAAGAGACACAGAGACACAACTGGAGAATGCCATGAGATGACAGAGGCAAAGACTGGAGTGACACATCTATAAGCCAAGGAATGTCAAGGAATTCTGGTAATACTGGAAGCTGAGAGAAAGGCGTGTATGCAATGGATTTTCCCACAGAGAGAAGAACTTAACCCCACTGACATCTTGATTTGGACTTCTACCTTCCAGAATGGGAGAATGAATTTCTGTTGTTTTAAGCCATCCAGTTCGTGATACTTTGTTACAGCAGCTCTAGGAAACTAATACAAGTATTTATCAAACCAAACATTTTAGTCATGCTCATGATGTCCCAGAAACTGTTCTAAGTGCTATATAAAATTAACTCATTTAATCACCATAACAACCCAACATGCTAAGTACTATATTTCCTTGTTACTGATAAGGAGACTGAGGCATAGTGAGGTTAAATAACTTGCCAAAGGGAGATATGGGATTGGGACCCATACAGTGTGGCTCCAGAACCTATGTACCTAAACACCTTTCTGTGTCATGTGCCATTTCCCCAAGACTTCCTAGTGCCCTTGCTTTTCAGGATACCGTCTCAGGCACCTAAGGGAAGCAAGTCTCACTCCCAAAGCACTGGTCCTCTTGAATGACATAATCTCCAAATGATGGCAAGGAAATTAATTTGTACACTAATACAGCATTTTGGCAAATATTTTTATAGACTCCATCACATTTAATCCTTAAACACTCCATGGTTGACCTAACTATTGTCCTTATTTTATAAGTGAGGAAACAAAGGCTCCAAGAGGTTCAGAACTTAGCCCTGGCCCCACAACTGGACCTGGAAGTGTTGGACACCAGACTAAGGCCCTGTGACTACAAAATATATTCCTTTTCCTCTATACAACTCTTTCTCTGTAGAACTTCTGTGACTCCCCCCACTCCCCATTGAATTGACTGCTGTGTTCCTTATGCTCTTATCATGGTCTGCAAAGCCACATTTTATACTAAATCTGCCTGACTGTCATCCCTGCCAACTGAGAAAACAAGCAAGTAGAGGAAACTTATTCATTTTTGCATGCCTAATGCCTAGCACAGAGCAAAGAGTAAGCATAAAATAGGTATTTGTTGAATGAAAGGATTAATAAACAGTTGGCATTAAAACAAAAGTGTTCCTTCATCTGTAAATAAAAAAATCAAGGTACATGAGAATGACTACCTAATAATAACTTCCCTAGTACTTCTGCAATAACAGTGAAGGAAACTTTGAAATGAACATATCCACCATGTAGAGCATCATTGTAGTTTCTAGAATAAGCAGGCATCGGTAGAATATAAATTAATTTTAATGTATTCTGCCTCTTCTCCTAATTTACCTACTTTAATTTTCTAGAGGTCCAGATCCCTAGAAGAAGACTGCATATTTACTGATTATAGAATCTTCTGTTTTGTGGAGCTTTTTAATAAGATGAAGCACAATGATTTGAATAACAATTATATGGTGTTGAATAAATGGAAATTCCATGGATGTTGAATAAACTGAAAATTCTAAGGGATTTTTCATGTAATGTGTACACCAGTTTAGCAGGATTAATAGAAGTTACACTACACTTTTGACTTCAGTTAATATTTTTACTTCTCATAATATTGTTATAAAATAAAACAGAGTAAAAGAAAACAAGTCATTAACTATCAAAGACTGATGAGAGATTTCACATGTTTGCTCTGGATGAGATGTATGTATTAGAGGAGAACTGGACTGTATCCCCTTTGGTGGCTGCAAATTCTCTTTTGGAGTCATCTTTTGCTTCATTATTAAGAAAGACAGGATACTCCCTTCCCCAAGGAAGGTCTAAACAGACCCACTACACAAGAGGCCAAGACCAATGTGCCTTAACAAGGAAGCTAAACTAAGTTTGCTTCAGGGCAGAGCACTCCCGCAAGTCCCATAAACTTTCCAGGAATCCATGAGATTTGCCAAAAGAAACAATGCCGTGGAGTTGAAGAAAAGAAAAGAAGGGAAAAAAAACAAAAAGGAAAGAATCCACATGCAGTTAAACTATCTCTCCATGTAATCCCCAGCTGCCTCATGTTGGCAATTCTATGATAGCGGGAGTTAAGAGCAAAAGCTATCAGAAACATTTTCTCTTATGTGGGAACCTTGCATGTGTAAGTACAAACTAAATCATAGAATGATATGGAAAACACATGTAAGTATTGTTGATTGACTATGAGGATACAGTCAACCTCCTGTCAGCTTTGCCAACTGCCTATGGAACAGCTGTATGACTTTCAGTTCCTGCTTGCTTTCTCACCTCCTTTGTCACCTTATTTGGTATGCAGCATACAGGCCAGAAAAGGAAATTTGAAGTTGACATCTCAGGGCAGCATTCATTGTAGTAGATAAAACTATCTCCCATTTCTTTAAGAGCCACTAGAGAACACCATTCAAAAATGCACACGCACACAGGTAATATAATGGCCTGAAATTTAATGAGTTTGAATTGATAGGGGTCACTTTGTTGAATAATGATTTATCAATATTTAAACTGAAGATCAAGGAGCTGAACTGAGGAACAAAATGGATCAAATGTTTCACTGCAAGAGCAATGTGGCTTCATTGTTTTCTTTGAAAAATATGGGTTTTCAGAACAGCAAATGGACGTACTCAGATTTAAAACCATTCTTCAATTTTGTGTTTTTTAAAATATTCTTGTGGATAGATAAATGCAAGTGTGTCAATATCCAGTAATATACATCTGCTCATTTGTGTTAATTAATCAGGTATGTTTGGAAAGAAAGCAAAAAATAATTTAAAAAGCAGAAGCTACTGTACCCTCCACTCCATTCAATAATTCAATGAGTACGTGCCCTGCACTCAGCGAGATACCTTTTTGCTTTTTGTAGAGCAAAGACCTTGTCACAACAGGCTGCAACAGGGCCCAGAACACAAGCCGACAACTGCATCTGGTGCTCAAATGGAGAAAAAGACTCCTTTTCCAGTGCCGGAGGAAAATCTGCCTGTGTTGGACTTAATGAGAAACGATACATCGGAACAAGTTTGTATACATAAAATCATGTATGTTGAATAAACTAAAAATTCCAAGGGATTTTCAAGTATAATTTTGGCAATGGGTAATTTTTAACTTCCACACTTATCATCCAATTCAGCATAAAATGTAATCCCAGTATATATCTTTGTTTATCATATTATTTTGGACTGTCCATACCATTCCTCTCCTACATGCATAAAATTTAGGACTAATTTCAATCAACACTTAATAAAAATATCTAGAAATCAATAAAATTCTAATTATTTCCTCCTCCCAAATCATGTAAACTACCACTGATGTTACTTTTTAGGTGAGACCATATCTATGGAAGTTATTTGGCAGAGAAGGTTATAATGCCTACCTGCTAAAATATCTGACTTTGTAAAAAAAAGTCAATGAATGTCATTATTCCAGAAATATGTCACAGAAAACAAACAAGACAAAAATGAAATGGAGTATGAATGACGCAGTTAATAATACAACTGGGGAACTGTTTTGAATTGAAGGAATAGCAACATAAAAAAG
Source organism: Cynocephalus volans (assembly GCF_027409185.1). NCBI lineage: Eukaryota > Metazoa > Chordata > Mammalia > Dermoptera > Cynocephalidae > Cynocephalus > Cynocephalus volans. The sequence continues at coordinate 93,034,149 of NC_084468.1, read as the reverse complement.
TTTGATTTTTCGAATGATAATGAAGCTAAGGAAAGAAGCCCTTAGACGATTGTGAAATTTAGCTCAATTTTAGTTCTGTAACTAGCTAGCATATATATTTCATTCCTTCTATCTACTCTTTTTTATAGGCATATAGGCATGACAAAGAGTATCACAGACAAAAGGGAGTTCAACCTGTTCAGTGTAACACAGCTAGTTCATGAACTCATGTCTTCTTACTCCAAGCCCAGGCCTTTTCCCATCTTGAAAAGAGTTGCATTCCCTATATCCAAACATAGAAAAGTAAATACCACTTAAAGAGTTTAGGAGCACCAGGAGTGAAATCTAAAGTAAAATAATGGTGGACATTGGAAATAAAAGTGAAAAATCATCTGTAAAACTCTTGAGCAGAGTGGGTAAGAAGAGGAGTAAAATCGTTTATATATTTAATAAAAAGCTTTGTGGTTTGGCTTGATTCATGAGTAATTTTTGGTATTGCATTTCTCTGTAGCATTCATCCCCTTCATGTATACGTATACCCAGTTAGTCACTAAACATCATCAAGCACGTTCTGGAAAATGTGCTAGGTACTAGGAATGCAAAAAATTCAACAAGCATGGATCCCAGTCCTTCCCAAGAGTAGTTTATGATGTTCAAACTGAACCAACCAGAACACAAAGTAATCACCACAAGAAAAACGAGGATGATTTTGCTAAGTCTAAGGACAGGGAAGTGGATGGTAAAGGCAAGAAAATGCCAAAATCTATAAACACATTGCCAGGTTCAGCTTTCTTAAGTTCAAATTGTTCTTCTAATTGGAAGAACAGAAAGATATGCAAATAGTGGAAAATAGCAACCATCACCAAATGGTTAAAGACAGAATTCCAAATACATATTCCTATGGGCACTTGAGTCAGGCTAATCCTTTGTTGTCTCTTCACACTGATACACTTAAAACTTTATTGTTAGAAAATGTAGACTATTATGTAGGAAAAGAACAGAACGGTAGTCCCCTTGTGGTTTTCCTAGTGTCTCCTCTGTCTCAAAAGTTCTAACCCCAACTGCACATCCTACTAAGAAAACAGTAGCCTCACAGTTAACTGCCACCCTTCTCTAACAGCGGATTAGGGACAATACACTTCATGTCCCAAATGGCTCATGAATGCATTACTTTCAGCCATGTTTTTACTAGAAATATCATAGAAATATTTTATATATCTTTGTACATATTCTACAATATCTTAGCAACTTGATGATGTCTTAGCCTCCTTTGTAGTTTAGAGCTCACTTAAGTAACCCACCTACTCTACTTCCTAATCCAGCAATATTCCATACAAATTCAGAATGGCCTTAAAGTATTTTCAAATATGGCATGACCAATAATATCTCCTATGAAAGGAAATCTTCCCCTAAACCTATTTTCATCTTGTCAGGAATTTGAAGAAAAGCTAATGGTTTGCTTCTTTTGCTGATTTCAACCAGTACACCATGGGTGTGTGAGTAAGCTTCAAAGTTTTAAACACAGAAGTATTAATTGAACATAATGTACTGTAGGTAGAATAAAAGGGTTACATTAATGGAGAAAATAATCTCTGAAGTAGTAAAACTAAACTCAAACATTCAGAGATCCTTAAATATGAGTCATTCGTAAAGCAGGGAAATTACTCCCCCAAACACAGTATCTTGGTCTACTATGAAAGTTATCTAATGAAAGATGCACTTCAGCTTCCTTGGAACAAATACTCCTGTTCCTGACCTTTGTACATAGGAATTACTCCCTTATTATTAACACGAGTCCCATTTCTGTATACTTAAACTTATGAACATAGAAGTTATTTTAAATCTTTGTTGGCAGTTCTTCCCCAGACCAGGATGACAATTTTATCATGATGAGGGACAGAAAATGTCTACTGGGGCCATGCTAGCAGCTACAACCTCTTTTGAAGCACAGGCATGTAGTTTCTGGTAAAATAAGGCAACCCAGTTATTTCTCTTAGCTCAGCTGCCTTTTCATCTGCAGTTGTTACCACAAAATTTCCAAGTGTTGGGCTTCTAGCCACAGATTTCTTCTTCAAATGGTGTAGGCTCATGCAATTATTTGTTCTTGTAAAATCTGCTACCAATTTTGCACTTCTACAAATTGATCTCAAAATCATACTGCCCTCCTCCTGAATATGGGCTTGGTCCATGAAGAACAATAAGATTTAGGAAAGCCAGTTCAGGATATCTAAAGAGACTGGGCTGGTCAAAAAAGAAGAAAAAAAATTGCTGGAGATTATGGCTCTAAATGATAGCTTTCACAATGAACAAGCTCATTAGAAAAAAATCACATCACGTAACAATTTGTAAAACATATGGGAAGCAGAATATTAATAAAAATACACATAACATTTGTAAAAACAATTATTGAATTTGGCATTTAAAATTACACTTGCAGTGAAGAAGATAAAAAAGAAATAGAAAGTGCCAAAATGACATTTCTGACACCACTTTTTGTACATGTTGCACTTCTCCCTGCGTAACAGAGACACAAAATGTATTACGCAAAGCACCATGAATGCCATGAGAGGTCCAAAGAGATTGCACCTCAGCAACTCCTCTGTCAGGAGGAGAAAACTGGGGCACAGCCCTGAATCAAAGTTAGCTTCTGTCTCTTATTGTAAAGACAAGGAATTTTCACAAGAAAATTCAGTTGATTCAATCATTACAAAAGGACACAAGGACAAGGGCAGAGTTATAAAAATTATCTATGGCTAAGTATAGTTTAACAATAGAAACTAGTAACATCAGTAAAATAAACATTCCAAAGTACAATTAGTGAAAAGCTAAGTTGGTTAAACTGGCTCATTATCTAAAGTATAACCTCTCCTTAAACAAAAGTTATATTCTTATGATAAAATCTAAATACAATTAGCTCTAAAGTTTCCCCCAGCAGACAGCTTGCCCCTAGCAAACATTTTTTCCACAACTTTCCCTTCAACAATTCTTAAAATCTCTTAACAGGATGGATATGACAACCACCTGTTATCTCTAAGTCATTAAAGTATACAATCCCCTATCTAAACAGTGATTAGAGTTGATTAGATGGGCTTTTGCCATGCTGTCTGTGGGCTGTGGCCCCCTACCTGAGGGCTTTTTCCTTATGCATGCATCTACCAAAAACCCTATTCTAAAATCAAATGAGAATCAATATTATTTAATTTAGAATTGATTAGATATGCTATCTGTGGGCTGTGGCCCCCTACTCCAGGGCTTTTGCCCTATACATGCATTTACATAAAAACCTTATTCTAAAATCAAATGAGAATCAATATTATTTAATTTAGAATTGGTTAGATATGCTATTTGTGGGCTGTGGCCCCCTACTCCAGGGCTTTTGCCCTATACATGCATTTACATAAAAACCCTATTCTACAATCAAATGAGAATCAAGATTTCTAACCTTCCACATTTCCCCCTTATTTATTTATTTAAAAAATTGGAAGAAGTCACGGAGTTGGAGTCAATGGAGTCAGAGTCAGGTATGTTCTGATGAAGAAGAGTCAGCATTACTTCAGCTTGACGAGTCCGCTGGAACACGGAACATAACAGTTTAGTCACTAGAACATAACAGTTTAGTCACTATAAGAAAACGCAAGATACATAAGACACCAATTCCAGCAATAATCCAAATACTTATGTTTAAACCAGAAAACCAGTGGGTAGGATTAAGCCAATGGGCCAAATCATTTAAATGATTAATAGTAATCTTTTGAGTTTTTTCTTGAAGCTGTGTCATTTGTTATAGAAGTTTAATTATTAAGTTTTGAGTATTTTCATGTAAACCAGAATGCAAAGTTCCATGTGAAAGTCTTTGTACATCCTTACATGTAGTGGAGGAATTAAAACTTAGTTTGAGATAGAAGCTCAGAGGTAAAACTTTGAAAAGAGTCATTCTTTGTGCTGTTTGGATAGAATCACAACAGTCACTGCTGTAGCAGTTGTAGCTGTAGGCATAAGAATGTCCAAGAATCTCTTAGGGTACACTCTTTCTAGAGCAGAGGTGACTTGCTCTGGGGCAGAATTCCCCATCCATTGTCCTGTGAGGTTAACAGGTAACCAAGCTTCTGCTCTCTGTTTTAACATAAATATATGAGAAATATTAAGATTAGCGATATTAAAGTGTAGAGGAGATGGCAAACATATCTGGATCAAAACTCAATGGTAACATTAGCTATCCAACATAATTTAGTTTCTGTAAAATTATTTGAATGGCAAGAGACCCAGCTAAAGTCCAGACCATTTCCAATAGCAATCCAGGGACGAGAACAAACAGGAATATCGGGTTTAGGATGATTATTTTCCTATTTAGAATTTCCACTGACTCCTGCAGTTTGATAAATATTTGATGTTTCACAGCTATAATGCAATTAAAAGCTATAAAAATATGATTTATGTACCATTGTAGTTGAAAGAGAATGCAAAAGTTGCTAGCAGTAAAATTAGTACTACAATTGATTCTGCAAACTTGTAATGGACCAGGAGACCTCCAGTGTAAGCAGTATCATTAGAAGAAAGAGGAGGCTCTGAATCACCCCAAGTAAGTAGTTAAAAAGTGGGAGGATTCAAAACATGGGTCCAATAAACATTATTACTTATGCAAGGCTGAATAAAAAGGGAAAGCCTATATATTATGAACAGGTATGTTTTCTTAGACTTATGGACTTTACAGTTATGTGATTCTGGAGTTCTGGAATTGGATTTGTTCTCGCACAGTGCCACACAATAGGGGAAAATGGTCTTTGCTGGTATCCAAAGTGGCCTGTAGGAGAATGAACAAAAGACCCTCTTCCCCATATTAATGATTTAACAGGTTCCAACTATTGTGGTCCCATCGGTAGGCGGTGGTATAAAACCAAGCATTTAGATCATTCTTCAGTGCGAATAAAATGTCATTCTATGGCTGTTAAATTTTGAAAATTGCAGTTTTTCAAAAATTTAGAGTCAACAAGGCCTTAAAGACCTGTTCATAAGGGGCCAAACCTTTCTCCATACTCTCTCTTTTTTGTTTATTTAATTGAGTTTAGAGTAGGCCATTAGCTCTTTTAACAATTGTCTGGCCAATGGGGTTATATGGGATTCCTGTAACATGTTTAATATTTTAATTATCATAAAATAATTGAAAGGCCTTAGAAGTATATGTGGGTCCATAGTCAGTTTTAGTTTGAATTGGAAAAAGTACATTAAAGTCTGGATGAGCAATGAGAATGTCATCCATGTAATGATAAATCAAGGCACCTGGAAAAGCCATATAAGCAGGGCGTAAAACACAATCTATAAAATCTTACTGTTACTCATACCTTGAGGGAGGACTTTCCATTGATAACTTTGTAAAAGAGCCCCAGCATGAATCCTAGGGAGGGGAAATGCAAATTTTTTCCTATCATTTTCATTCAGGGGAATGTTAAAGAAACAGTCCTTTAAATTTATAATCTGGGCTTGAGCCTGAGGGTCTGGACTAGAACCTGAGGGTGAGTGTAAACTCCCTCTCCAATTGGCATATTTGTACCACAGTGGCTGGGGCAGGCAGTGGCAGGGCTGTTTGATCATATCTGAAAGCATAACATTCTAATCAAATCCTAGGTAAAATAACTGGTGTTTTCAATTGTGTCCTGTTACAAGAAAAGCAGATTTTTTAAAATAACTATATTGCCATAAAATGACAATACTCATGAATAGTGTTAAAATCCTGGAGGGATCAAGTAGAGAGAAAGATAAATGTTTTAATTGTTAAAAGGAGCCAACAGTGTTTCAAAATAAATAAATGGTAAAAACCCATAATTTTTTTTTTTTTTGGTTAATTTAGTTTTATGTAGTCAATTTTTCTTTTGACCATGGTTAGTAATTTTATAATCCCCTTAGTTTTTTCATTAGAATAAACTGTATCTGTTAGTTTAGGATATAACACTTTAAAAATTATTATTTAACCAAGATTATGATTGATAGCATTTTATAATACATAGATTTTTAAGAATCTTACATAATTTTGGAATACATATTCATAACATCTCAGTATTGACAATGTTTCCCATATAGTCTAATTTATCAAATAAGCCAATTAGTTTTGATACATCTCTTTCATATATCCTTTGAGAAGTTCCAGGGTTCTTGGAACCCCTCAAAGTTAGTTCAAGTCAAAAGGTTGAGCTTTCAGAATTTGGCTTTGGAAAGTTTGTCAAATAACAAAGGCTCAAAACACTTAGTTAAATAAGATCACAAGTCACTACAAAAATAAAACCAAAGTGACTAAAGATTTCAAAGGCAGAGAGTACAAGAAATTATCATGATAAAACATGAAATAAGTTTCCTAGGCCAGTTATCTAAAAGATAAAGAAAACTTACAGTTTTCTACTAAGAGTAGTTAAGTGTGTTTGGGCAATCTGGTTGCTCCAATGCAGGAGAACAAACTCTAAACCTGTATCAGAACACTTTTGATATTAATTTTTAGAAAAACTTATACACAATTTGTTTTTAATTTTAGCTAATTTTTAAAAGTTCTTTTACAAATTAACCTGTACAAACCATTATCATGACTTACTCAGACTTTCTGTTTTTGTCCTATACTTCCTATTTCCTAAATAGCCAGTCATTTTCCTCTAGGATAAAAATACACTGTACCAGATGCATTCTCACATAAAAATATTTTCTTTTCTTTTTTAGCTTTCCTAACCACAACTACATCTTCACATCCATAGCTTTCTTTATATCACCTCTTTTTTACATACTGTTTTTTCTCTATCAGTGCTAAATTGGCCTCATTTGTCTAAAAATTATAGAAAGGTTTTTCTGGTTTTGGCTGGGTTTACAACTTAAAAAAACTCTAGCAAAGACAGATGTAATCCTGTTTGATTAGTAAACCCAGGCAACAATGTGTGCTGATAAGAACATTTTTATACATTCAGGTTAGTAATGGGCATCCATTTGTCAGAGCAGATTACACAAAGCCCAGTTTGAGTCTCAGCTATTCCTACCAAATAGATCTTTATGGTTTCTAGCCCAAAATTGGGTGTATTAAGTGGTTTCAAAGGTCTCTAGCAAAGGTTAAAGTTATGAGGCAGCAATCTCGAGTCTCTGTGAGTTATGGAAAATATCTTCTATCTAATGTTCACCTTTTATAGTTTACATAAAAATTTTAAGAAGAGCCAGTGTAATGTCAATATTACAGTTTATTTTGGCCAATCCAGATTATTAAATTTAGAAAGTAAGCAATTTTGAACTGTTTTATATTAATATTTGTAGATAAAAACCATTTCGGAAAAGACATGTTTTTAATTTTAACAGATCTAAATATATTTAGTTTTTTGTTTTGTTTCTTGTTTTGTATAAAACTAACATTTCTATATTTTATCAATATAACACAACTTTAAGATTTTAAATTACTGAGAAGAAATTTTGAAACTGTAATGATCTCATTTATAAGCATTTAACCCATTCACATTTCTTTAATTTACTCATATCAGGCTATACCCTTATCAACCAATATTAACTAGGACCTTTGAGATAGTGGGCATAGGTCCTCTTTCACTAGCCATCCTGGGTCCCAAGTATCAACATGGCATTTAGGGCCATGTGGAATCCAGAGAGGCCATGTGGAGCATAAGGCAGAGGGCAGCATTCACAAAGATAATGTCTAAAAGATATTGTTTTAATATCACAGCACGGCCAGGAGGCAGAGCTGAGATAAGGAGGTAACATATTGGGTTTTGTCCTGCATCTGATGGCCCATGTGCTGTGGACACATTATGTTCTCTGATCTCACCATGACCCTCTGTTTAGTGTTCAGAATTTAGAGGCTTAAAACCAAACACAAGCTAACAACAAGACATGTGCAGGGCTTTGGGAGAAGCCCAGAAGCCAGTTCTCTTACAGCTTTTAGTCCTTAAATTAATTTAAAAAGCATTAAACATACCACAAAATGTGTTGACCTAAAGACAAATTTAGGCTAAAGGTTTAAATCAAATTTTGAAAATATATTTATTTTATCAAAACTTTAGAAAATTAAAGTTATGTGAACTTGGAAAGTATACTTATTTAATGAACACACATTAATTATAAGCCATTTTGATACCTTGCATACAATACAAACACACATATAGACATGAACATGTAGACATAACATTTGCTTACATACATATATATGTAGACATAAACAGAAACAATAAGGATTTTATAGGTTTTGTTTAAAATAAAATAAGGAGACAGATAAAATAGAAAACTCACTAGTGTAAAAGGACAGTCAGGTTTAAACTGTATTTCTAAAGAATGTTGAAGCTTATCTGTGAGGCCTCACCCTATTTTAGAGAAAGTAAGGTAACAAAAACAGGTAGATTTCAGTCTAGTTTTTGTTTCTCAAATGAGTTACTGATCTTAAGGGCTGAGCTATCAAACAGAGATGAAGCCATTTGACTTTTGGGGTTTCCAGAGAAAGGCAGCAGACCCAAAAGGAGGTCTGGTTGGCACCAGGGCTGCATTTCTCATAAAGCCTTAGAGTCTTTGGTGAAGAAGAGAAGCACATGCAGTTAAGAAAAGAAAACATGGGCTGGTCTCGTGGCTCACTCAGGAGAGTGGGGCGCTGGGAGTGCCAAGGCCGCGGGTTCAGATCCTATATAGGGATGGCCAGTGCGCTCACTGGCTGAGCGCAGTGCAGACCACACCATGCTGAGGGTTGTGATCCCCTTACCAGTCAAAAAACAAAAAAGAAAAGAAAAGAAAACATGCTCAAACAAAACTAAAACTGCAAAGAAATATTAACTTCTTTTACTTTAGTTTGTCCAATTAAAAGTTTTTTCAAGTACTGGCAAAGATTAAGTTTTATCCTCTTTTGGTGACATAAACATGTCTCTGTTTTTTGTTAAGGTCTTGAATAGGTCTCAAAGAGACTTGACATAGATTCCAAGTTGTTAGATGGGACACCTTGATGAGACCCATTGTATAAATTAACAGTGATCAATTTGTTCCCCAATTTTTACATCAAGGCTCCCTTCCCTGGGGTACTAAGGATATTGTTGTCTAATAACCACTAACAGTTTTACAAGCTGCTGTTTGGTTATGTTACAGCTGGCTGCTTTAAGGAGACATTGGAGTTGTAATTTATGATGAGTCTCCTATTTAGTTAAAGAATTTTCCATATTTAAGGAATGAAAGTAAGAGAAAAGAAATCTTCGTGTGAAAAACTGTAAGACTTGTGCACCATGCACAAATCCCACACGTTGGGATGGCTCACCTCACAAAGACCATGAGACAGAGACCGCTGCAATCAAGCAAGAGGAGTTTATTCCAGCATGCTGGGGTCACTCAGTCTCCTGGACAGGAGTGACCCCGAGCTCTTAACACAAGCACTTTTTATACAGTTTTTTAGACAGACTTTGGCAACAGGATGAGTTGTTTATTGTTTACAGGTTATCAGAGGTGACCCTTGGATTTATTGGTGGGCTTTAGCAGTCTGGCACACCGATAAGGAATAGTGTATTTCCCAATCGTTTATCTTCCTTGTGGCCAGGTGGCCTCTAGATAAGGAACTGGTCAGTTCCTGGAACTGGGTGGCGATTACTCCCTTCCTGGAATTTAGCATGCCTGGGCCTGCCTTGACTTGCCTGGCCTCTGCATATCCCCTTAGAAGCTGCCTTACTTAAAATGGCATTAGTTATGTTTTCTCATCAGAAGCAAATTGCGCACGTTAAAGTTATATTTTATTCTTACAATCCCCCCTTTTTCTTGTGTGTATTTCAATCATGAAATACTTGTCTCTTGTTGATTTAATTCCTGATATTGTTGTCTTAACATTATAATTTGGACAGTACTAATACGTTTTCTAATAAAAGCTACTAAGCAATTTAAAATGCAGGGACCAAAGGTTAGAAGTAATACTAAAATAACTAATGGTCCCAGCAGGGTAGACACGAGGGTCGTGAGCCATGGGGAGGAGTTGAACCATGACTTGACTTAAACTATCCCTGATTTTGTTACCTTTCTTTTGTTCTTTTCACCAGGCCTTCTCTAATTTTGGCCATGGAGTTTTTAATTACCCCTGAGTGATCAATGTAAAAACAACATTCTTCTCTTAGTGCAGCACAGAGCCCCCTTGCTGAAGAAACAAGAGGTTTATTCCCCTTCTATTTTGCAGGACCACCTTAGAAAGAGAGGTGAGGGACTCTTGTAATTTAGTAATTGAATTTCCTATTACTTTAATATCAGCATCTATGGCTGCCTGTAAACTCTGGTAATTCTGATGTTGAATAGCCAGAGCTGAAGCTCCTGTAGCTGCCCCAGCTGCTCCCAATCCTAAGCCCAAGAGAACAGAGAGCATGATACTTAGGGGCTCCCTTTTGGTTCAGTAGTTCCTGTTATCTTTATCCCAATATGATAATAGTTCTTCATAGGGATGATAAATTAGCTGAGGCAACAAACGAACCAAGACACAGAAATCTTGGGTCCCTTTTAGGACTTGTAAGCTAACACAGGGCATGACCCCAGTAGCACAGGCCCACCATCCTTCTGGAGGGGGCAACAGATATGTGTCACCAGACCACTTGGTTAAGTTAAGAGTCTGGTTGCACAGCTGGCTGTGTGAGGAAGGTATTTTTCCCACACATGTTCCTTGCCCCTTAACAGCTGACAGAGTGAGTTTGGCCTGTCGTTGCTGCCAACGACAGTTGGAGACATCAGTTGTAGTATTAATTTTATTTCTGAAGGCAATTCCTTCATAATATGGGGGAGCAACATTATAACAAAGCCAGCAGGAGCGGGTAGCATTGGGGTTGGTACTATTTAAGACCTTGAAGGCTTCAGAAATTAAGTGGAATAACCCAGGTTGTTTTTGAGGCTTAGGCTCAGGGGGCTGAGTTATTTCCTTTGATGCTGCAGCCTCTGACCCTGCAGTGGGGACTGAGGGCTCTGGTTGAGTACCCGAGGGTGCTGGGGTAGTCTTTGGTTTGACCCCTGGAACTAAGTATTTATTTGGGCCTATGGCAGTATTCTGGGTTTCTATTTTGAGTTTGATGGTAAACAACAGCCCATCGTCATATTCTGTTTTGTAAAACCGTAGTCCCCATGTAAATTCCTTTTCCCATCCAATGGCTATCAAAGTATTCTTCTAAATCCCAGTTGCCTGGGGCTCCTAAAGCTAGTTTACACATATCTGGAAATAAGTCAGGCCACCACACTCCTGTAGTCACCTTGGATAGACTCCAGATTGTATCTCCCACCCCATTTACAACATACCAAGTGAAATTTCTGGGGATATGTGGGCTGCTAGCTCTTGGGCCCTGGAAGAGAATTGTTAGGCATAAGAGGAGCAAGAGAGTTTTCATCTTACAACATTTAGGGTGTCCGAACAATTTTCAGTCTTAAGGGGTGTTCCTTGGAACTCTGGACTCTCGGCGGCTTCTTCCGGTCCTTGGTCCTCTGGCAGCGCAGGTTTTATGTGCGAGGCATGGATCCAAGCGGAGATCCCATCTACCTTTACAGCTGTTGGTGTCGTCAGGAGCACCAAGTAAGGTCCCTTCCAGCGGGGTTCCAGAGATTGGGAGCAGTGTTGCCTTACAAAGACTGTGTCCCCAACCTGGAACTGGTGAGAAACTTTGGGGGTCCCAGGCTTATAGGTGGCTGCCAGCTGCATCCAGACTTCCTTCTGCACTGCTTGCAGTCCTTTTAACCTGGCATATAAGTCACTATTACTGTGGCAAATGGGTTCAACAGAGAAAGGGGGATTTTGAGATTTCCAGTTGTAAAGATCGGAAGAGGAGAAAGGCCAGTACTGTAAGGGCTGGTTGTCCTCTTCATCAGGAGGGCCATAAACCCACAGGGGGAAGATAGGTATCACCTCCAGAGAAGCTGCCCGCCTACTGCGCGTCACCTGCGCAGGACCTTCTTGTGCTCTTTGTGGATCCTCTGGCGGGCCGAAGGCTCTGGTGGGCTGAAGGACAGGCTGCCTGTGGGGAAAGGGAAGGGAGATAGGAAGGAGGAGGAGGATCAGAAAGAAGCCAGTCTGGGTCAGTGGACGGCACGACCTCCAGTTTCTTTTCCATTTCTCGAAGGGCAAATACAGCCGATGGACCTGTTAGGGGAACAAAGGGATGGACCCACGGAGGAGGATCCATAACTAGATCTTCCCAGACTATGATATAAGGTATCTGGTCTGGGTGACTGTTAGAACTAAAAATCTTTCTTTTTACCACCGTGATCAGCGGCGGAGAGAAGGAACCTTTAGCGGGCCACCCGAGTTGGAAAGCCGGCCACTCCAAAGAACAAAGTGTTGCCCACTGATTTCTTTTAACCTGCACAGACAACTTATTAGCTCTGTCCTTCAATCAGTCCAGTATTTCAGAGTCAGACTTAAAGGGGTTGAGACAGTCTGCCCCATGTCACCCCAGAAAATCGTCAGTCCCCACACACACGCAACTAGACAAAAACCAGAACACTGATGTGCCCCTGCCACAGGCGCCACAACCTGATTATCAGAGAACTCGGGAGGGGTCTCTTTCCTAGAGATCTCCCATGGAGCCGAACCTCTTCGTCTCCAACAGAGGAATCTGGAGCATCCTCCAGGATTCCTGTGGCCACGACATGCCAGTACATCTACCTGCCGCTATGACCACTACAGACCGGTGACTCCATCTTGGAGCCTCCGAAAAAACTGAAACCAGACTGATGACTCCGTCCCGGAGCCACCGAGAAACTGAAACCTGACCGATGACTCCTTCCCGGAGCCACTGAGAAGCCAACACCAGATTACAGTAAGTAACAAAGAAGACTTAAAGACAGACACAGCAGACAGCCAGAGACAACTGCGGTACCTGCTCGAGCAATCCTCCGTTCTCTAGTCTCTGGTTCCGGAGAGAGAGAGCCGTTTCCTGGCCAACGCACCAAAAATGTAAGACTTGTGCACCGTGCACAAATCCCACACGTCGGGCTGACTCACCTCACAAATACCAAGAGACAGAGACCGCTGCAATCAAGCAAGAGGAGTTTATTCCAGCATGCTGGGGGTCACTCAGTCTCCTGGACAGGAGCGACCCCGAGCTCTTAACACAAGCACTTTTTATACAGTTTTTTAGATAGACTTTGGCAACAGGATGAGTTGTTTATTGTTTACAGGTTATCAGAGGTGACCCTTGGATTTATTGGTGGGCTTTAGCAGTCTGGCACACCGATAAGGAATAGTGTATTTCCCAATCGTTTATCTTCCTTGTGGCCAAGTGGCCTCTAGATAAGGAACTGGTCAGTTCCTGGAACTGGGTGGTTATTACTCCCTTCCTGGAATTTAGCATACCTGGGCCTGCCTTGACTTGCCTGGCCTCTGCATATCCCCTTAGAAGCTGCCTTACTTAAAATGGCATTAGTTATGTTTTCTCATCAGAAGCAAATTGCGCATGTTAAAGTTATATTTTATTCTTACAAAACTAGCTAGACCTGCTGCAGGCATGCAATGCTAATCGAGAGCTGCCTGTGATTCCCTTACTGAGATGAATATTCCCTTACCGGGACGCTCAAATATAAATGTCAAACATCTTTTTCCTTTCCAAAGCCTGGTAGCTTCAGTCTCTGACTCCGCCTATCCAAGGGCTTTTGCCCTATGCATGAATAAGCCCAAAAACCCTATTCTAAAATCAAATGAGAATCAAGATTTCTAACCCTCCACATGTATATATCTTAAATGGGATCAAATATAAAGCAGAAAAATACATGTAAAACTTGAAACCAGTAACATAATGAAGGGAAGTACTACACCCAAAATGCATAGCACTTAAAGCTGAAAAGAACTTCAGAAATAACATAAACATGCTGCCTCATTTTACCAAAAAGAAACTGAAACCCAGAGCAGTTAAAGGTCTTGCCTGAGGTTATATGGCTATTTAAGGAGAGAACCAAGACAAGGTTCTCTTGCCTCAGTCAGTAATTTCTTCCCACTCCCACTTAAAGTAACTGACAGGAGATGAGCCTTTAACTTGATAAAAGATACAGAGGTTTTACACCTGTGTTCAATCCTTTTCTGCTTTTTTCTCCCTGCCTCCAGCCCAGCTCAGCCCAGCAAAAGAAGGCTGCTTCATGCAGAATTGTAGCTATACCTCAGGGCAGAAGAGTACGAGCCAGTCTTGGAAGGCAGTGATGACATAGAGGGATGGGGGGACAGTTATACAGAATATATGTTGTATATTAACTTAATATGCAATACTTAACTACAATATACTTATACTTAACTACAATAATAATTCAATTTATTTGATTTAAATTATATGTGTTAAATGCTTGGCAATTGCTGCACTACTCTGATCTCTTAAAAAGAAGAAAAAGGAAATACATATATATTAACAAAATAGGAAAATATCATAAGCAAACAAGGCATGACTATGACTGATTTTCACTGTAGCAAGTCAACAATTATGCATTAAAACATAGTGTGGGAAATAAGCAGAGAAAGATACAGGGAGGCTATTTGCATATTTTTAAGGCTGCCTGCTATACTTCAGGGGTTGTCACCTGGAATGGAAAGCAGCCAAATTATGTCAAAGATTCCCCATGGAAAGCAGCAATGAACTCTTCCTAGTTCAACAGCCTCCTTGAGCCCCGCAGTGAGGTTATGCACACAGTGCAGCTGCAGCTGAGAAAACCTATCAGAGGGCAGGGCATTTGGCTTTCCACATGGTTTTGTATTTTTCAGACCATAATTTGTCATCCACAGGTCACACCATACACAAAAGAGAAAAAGGAAAAGGGAAAAGCGGCATTCATGCAGCTCAAAGTGTCATCACTGTACTGGCCTGTGTAGAGTGGAGATATATATCTTTTGACATTGCGTTTTATATCTTATCCATAAATGGAAAAAAGACTGTGCTATCATGAGCAGCAAAACTATGTGGATCATCAAAGGAACCAGAGGACAGCATCTTACCAAAAGTAGGCACAAATAAAATCACAGCAAAATTTTAAAAATAAAGATGCAGCCAAAAGCTCAGACATATTACTTGTTTTTCAACTTTTAATGCTAAAATTCATATTGTGACCTATGACATTTGCATCAACAAGAACATTATTATTATTATTATTATTATTGTTGTTGTTATTATTATTATTATTATTATTATTTTAAATCATTTGAAGGAATTTTAAAACTAATTGCAGGAAATGAGCTAAATATTTCATTAAAAATATGCCATATTTTTTTCTGCCCTCTGATGTGCCTTACAGTCATTTTGTGAATTTCCCCAAAATATTCTTGCTTCCCAATATGCCATGGTATTTCAACTACTGGAAAATATGCTATAATAATCAGACTGCACTGTCAGTTTGCATTATGTTAGGATAGAGGGCTATAGTGAAGTCTTTTAGATTCTTTTTTGTTTGTTTGTTTTTTCCTGTCTAGAATTTTTCTTTCAGGAACTGCTGTTCTTTCATCTGGTACAGATGCCAGTCACATGGCCCTACCTCCCTACCAGTGGGGTAGGAATAACATCCATGTGGGCCAGTCAGATCATCCCATATCATTAGACACAGTAATTAGTCCAGAAGTAGGAAGAAGAGCCAGTTAGATCCATTAAAGTCCTTTCAAAGTTTTCATACGGACAGAAATAGAAAAAAGTCCCTTCCTTACCTTAAGATATCTTCAGCATGAAAGAATACGTCAACTTAGATCTTCTAGAGGCCATCTTTGCTGCAACATGGAAAGCACCTAAGCCAACAGAGAGGAAAGCAAAGCTGAGAGATACAGAGAAAGAAACAGTATCCAGTAATATCTTGAACACCTGGGTTCAGCTAGATGTGAACTAATGCATTGCTTGAAATTTCCAGTTACGTAAGGCAATAAATTTTGGCTCTTCTTTTTTTAGGTCAAGCTTCTTGACTCACATTCAAGAATATTAACCCTTGAAAAGGGCCTAAAAAGCAGTGAGAAATGAAGAAATTGATTATTATAATTAGCTATTTAAAACCTCATGATACCATATGTATTGTTCAAATCATGTGTCTGTGTGTGTCACTGACAGCTTAAAATATCAAATTATTAGGTTTTTATGTCATTGGGATAAGGAAAGTTATTAAGGTGAGCATTTAAGGGAAATTACATACATCTTTATGAAAGGGCTTCTGAAGATGATTTGGCAAAATTAGAAAGAAAACAGTCTATAACTCTACTCTTTCTAATTTGTTCAGTCAACAAACATTTATTAGGCACCTACTCTGTACTATGTACTACTCTTAAGTTCTGGGAACACAAAGTGAACAAAATCCCTGTCCTTACCTGGTAAATGATGAGACAGACAATAAACAGGACAAATGAGTAACATTTTTAAAATGCTAAATTGTAATAACTATTAAGGAGGAAAAGTAGAGCAGTAAAGGAAGATGTAAAGTTGTTTTTTTCTGGGTGAGGGGGAGATTATGTGTTAAAATGTCATATTTGGTAGCTGGGGGAAGCTCGCTAAAAAGAAATCTTTTGAATAAATACCTGAAGGAAGTGAGAGAATAAGTTGTGCAGCTGTCTAAGAAAGATCATTCCAGATAGAGGGCACAGCAAGGGCAAAGGTCCTTAGGTGGGATCATGCCTGGCATGTTTGAGGAAATAGATAGGAGGACAGTGTGGATTGCATAGAATCAGAAGATAGAATAGAAGATGAAACTGAAGAGTTAATGGGAGAAAGATTATAGATGGTCATGTAGAGCACAGCAAAGTCTTTGGATTGTGTTCTCAGTGAGATAGTAACCCACTGAAAGTTTTCAAGAAAAGGAGTGACATGACCAACTTAGGTTTTTCCAGAATTACTTTGGTTGCTGACTTCCTAATAAACTAAAGGGAGGAAAGGAAAGAAGCAGAGTGCCCAGTCAAGAAGCTACTGCAATAATCTGGGGGAGAGTGGGTGATGTCTTGGATTAGGGTGGTGCTAGCGTGTATCTTTCAAACGCAGAGCTGATGCTTACATACCAGATATATAGCCTTAGAGAAAGAAAGGAATCAAGAATGGCACCAACGATTTTGGTCTAAGCAATCAGAACAATGAAGTTTTCATTCATTGAGATGGTGAAAACTACAAAAGAAGGAGATTTGGTCAGTGTGGAGGGGGGTAGGAGGGATAGTGGTTTGGGGCATGTTCAATTTCAGATATCAGTGGAGATGTCAGGAAAGCTGTTAAATATACAAATCTGAGACATGCCATTGGGAAAACTCTCCATTCCTTAAATGTAGGCTGTGTGTAATGACTTCCTTCTCAAGAATAACATGTGAAAAGGAGCAGGAAGGTCACTTTACAGTGAAGTCCAGCAAATACTACCTCAGCCAGGCAATCAAGATTAACATTGATAGTGATAAGTCATGCTGATAGTATGTACTCTTAATTTGACGTAATGAAAATGCATTTTACCTCTGTAGTCTTCCTCCTGAAAACCCACAAACCCAAGCCCCATAACCCATAACCTCATGATTAAAACTTTAGACAAATCCTAGTTAAGGCACATTCTACAAAATATCTGCTGACTACTACTCTTCAAAACTGTCAAAGTCATCAGACACAGAAAGTCTGAGAAACTGTCACAGCCAGGAAAACATGATGACTAAATGTAATGTGGTATCCCAGATGGTAGCCTAGAACAGAAAAATGACATTAGGCAAAAACCTGAGAAATTGGAAAGCATGGACTAGTAATAATGTGTCATTGTTAGTTCATTAATTGTGACAAATGTACTATGCAGGTTAAATATCCCTTATCCATATGCTTGGTACCAGAATGTTTTGGATTTTGAATTTTTTTCAGATTTTGGAATATTTGTAAATACATAAAGAAATATCTCGGGGGTGGGACCCAAGTCTAAACACAAAATTCATTTATGTTTCAAATACACCTTATACACATAGCCTGAAGGTAATCGTGTACAATATTTTTAATAATTTTGTGCTTGAAACAAAGTTTGCATTTGAAAGCAAAGGTGTCACTATCTCAGCCACCCCTGTGGACAATCTGTGGTTGTTGGCATCAACATCATTCCTGACTCTGAATTTATATGCTACTGATAAGCAACCATTTTCTTACACTTATTCAAACCTAAGTACTTAACAGTAAAAAATATGACATACTATTTATACAGTAGAAAAATCATGTGTTCAAGGTAACTAAGCAGCACAGTAGCATGAGCAGAATCACTGTATCAGCAGTTAAGCGACAGCAACAATAAACAGCAGGCTGAATAAACTGTGGGTTGTGCACCTGCATTTTGACTGCAACCTGTCACATGAAGTCAGTTGTGGCATTTTCCACTTGTGACATCATTTGGGGGCTCAAAATGCTATGGAGCATTTTGGATTTCAGATTTTCAGTAGGGACGCTCGACCTGTACTAATGTGAGATGTTAAAATAGAGGAAACTGAGTACGGGTTATGTAAAAACTCTCTATACTACCTTTGCAGTTTTTCTGTAAGTAGAACTATTCTAAAATCAAAAGGTTATTTTTTAAAAGATACGAAGAAGCATTGTCCAGGATAATGGACAAAAGCTGCTATCTTAGAAATTGACTATAAAGAAACTTTTTTAATGAGAAGAGAATAATGCATTCTGTCAAATGCTTCTGTCAGTTTTCTGTTGCTGCTGTAACAAATTGCCACAAATTTAGTGCCTTAGACCAACACAAATTTATTAGCTTACAGTTCTGGAGGTTGGAAGCCCAGAATGAGTGTCACTGCAGTAAAATCACAATGTCAGCAGGGCAGCATTCCTTCTGGAAGCTCTAGAGAACAATCTGTTCTCTTGCCTTTTCTAGCTTTTAGAAGCTGTTTTCATTTCTTGGGTTGTGACCTCTTCTTCAAAGCCAGCAGCACAGCATCTAAGATCCCTCCCTCTCTTCCCTGCTTCTGCTGCCATATCTTCTTCTCTGACTCTTACCCTCGGGCCTCCCTCCTATAAGGACCCCTACGATTACATGCACAGAGAGAGGGATTGATCTGAAGGAGGAGCATGGAGAGTTATTTTTAGTAGCAGGAGGGAAAGTAGAGACATGGATGCACAGAGACATGTGACTTTTTATGGTGATGGGAGCTTGTGACAATTCTCTTTTGATTTCTCCAATTTTCCTAGTGAAATGGATAGGTAATCAGCTGAGAGTAAAGACGAAGTTGGGATATTTGGAAAGAGAGAGAAACACACCTAGAAAAGAGGAGAGAAAGAATGATACAGAATATGCAGTAGGAGTGCCTGGTGACATAAATGCCCCACTTACAAACAGTGATCATGAATTTGAAGTGAGACCAGTCAGTACAGCTTTGGGTTTTTCTCCAGCAGCATTCAGCAAGACGGGTGTAGGCATGGAGGAGGCAGACAAATTTAACCAGATGGGTGGCTTAGCCGAGTAAGTATGACAAAACAGGAAAGGGCAAAAGAATTAAAGGTGTGTGCAAAGAACTGATTAAAATGATTGCCCATTGGATTTGAGTTGTATAATGACACGTATAATGTAAGTGAAGATAAGATAGGGTGGAAAATAGTGAAAAGGTGAAATTAGCAATTGAATGAAAATCTCCATGACATAGGAAGGTTGCTGCACTTCAGGTACTAGGAGGAATGAGCTGGAAATATAGGAGGAGACAGTCTGTGGATGAGAAAAATGGAGTGAAGGTTATGGATGGATCAGTTATCGGTAATTACCAGGTAAGGAGTATGAAAATGAGGGAGTGCCTGATGTAAGATGAAAGACAAAAGTCACTGATGGAGAGGAATTTAAGGAAATGGGGTGTCAAGGCGTTAGAATGTGATGCTGACCTCACCAAGAATTTGGACAGTGTCAATACCCTCCAAAGCTCCCAGGAACATACTTGTTTGAATGAGCTGGGTTTTTTATTCATTGCAGCGAACGAGAACACACACCCCATGGGGAGCCATGGAGTGTCTCGGTAAGAGGGTATTAGCAGAATCTATTATAGGGTTTGTACTTTGGTTGAGGGATTTGAGGGAGGATCTAAGCCTGTTGGGACCACTCCAGATTTGTATGCTGTCGAAAAGTTGAAACAATTCTGTAACTGGGTGTTTCAGTATCTCTTGTCTCCATGGAGGTCACACTAGAGCGGGCTCAAGTTGTAAGTGGTCAAGAAGTGCCAATTACTCATTTTAGCCAAGAGAGAGGGATGTTTGGTATGTTGGGGTTAGCACAGTGACCTTATTTTTGCCTGTGCTTACACAAAATTATAAAGTAGTCTTATTTTGTCTCCCTTTAGCATAGTCAGTCTGAGGTTGATATTCTGTGATATTATTTATATCCAATAAAAAAAATAATAATAACATGGTCTAGCTTCCAGATGTCAGGAGTTGTGCTTTTTTTTGGTTTAAAAACTGCTTTCTCAACAGGAGTTAAGAGTGTCAGTAATCCAGAGCTGAAGTCTTCAAGAAATGAGAGAAAGAGACCCTAGAATGTAGATTACTGCAAATGGAAATATAGAGGAGGTCCAAGATGGTCGTTTTACTAGGAGGTTGGGGAGATTATCTGGAAGCAGCAATAAGAATTAAGGAGGGTACTTCCTCCATCTCTAGGCTCAGTATTAAGTAGGAAACCATCCACTGTGTATGAGAAAAGATGTCATCAGGGGTACACGTGGTTTTAATTACAGCAGAAGATAAAGGTGATATTCAAAGGAGAAAGTGTGAACAAATGCATAGTGAAAAGGTTTCAGAAGATGGGGAGCAGTGAGTGGGAAGGTTAGAAAAAGGGGTGTACAGAACCACGTGAGGGATGACCTGGTTCCATGAAAGATAATGGCAGACCCCTAGGTCACTGTCACCATCACCAGATGGACTTTGTACTTCCCAGCCTGAGAAACTGTAAGCAATGAATTTCATTTTCTTTATAAATCACCCATTTTCAAATATTTTGTTATAAGCAATGGAAACAGACTAAAACATAAGGGTTTAGTTTCAATCTTCTGTATGTGGATATCTAGTTTTCTCAGCACCTTTTATTGAAGAGGCTGTCCTTTCCCCAGTGTATATTTTTGGCCCTTTTGTCAAAAATCAGTTGTTTGTAAATGGGGAGAAGCTATTTAATGTCTCTAAGGCTGAATTTCCTTATCTACAAAATGTATACAATAATACTAACTTTAAGGATCATGAGAGGATTAAATATGATGGTGCATATGCAACTGACTAGCACATACGTCATATCATAGTTATTAGCTTCCTTCCTTCTTGTTTGCCACTGTCAACTGTGAAACCTAGATAGCTTTTTAAACTAGCACTCTCCTTTACTGGTTGTCTATTCTTCAGTGCACAGCACCAAATACAGACACCTATGTGATATAACTTTTCCTTATCCAAGAGATAAGTGTCACTGAGCAGAGAGGAATGCACAGCCACTTTCTTTTGGGATAAGAATCTCTGTAAGCACCACTTTTCCTTGATGTTACAAATGTCTCCCAGTACACAGAAGAAGAGTAATTGTGACCCAAGGTAGGTTTACATGAAATAAACTGGTTTACCCTGTTAGAGGCAGAAGAGGATATTTTTCCAAAAGCAAGAGATCAGAGTTTCCAAACTGTCAGGAGATGACCTCTGCCAGATACTATTTAACTCTCCACCCCTTCACTTCAACAAGTTGGCCAGTACTTCAACCAATTGACCTACTTTCTTCCAATTTCCAGCCAGCCCTCTGACATCACCATCCCAGACTGAGACTTTCTGATACAAGAAGTATCATAATCCCTGGGCCACTTAAGTGCTATCAGAATGGATGAGAGACCCCTCAATGCTTACATTCTAAATCATGACATTCAAGAAAACAATTATGTCCAAAAACATTTCCTGGGTGACTGATGTAGCAGGTACTGTGCTGGCTACTGGGAACACATCAATGAATAGGATATAGAAAAGGGGGTAGTGGTGGTAAAAGAGATGAAGTAATCAAAACAATTGGAAGGTAATACCATATCAGACATGAGGATGACTTGTATTTGGGAATATGCAAGAGAAGAAAGATTCTAGGATAATTTCTAGATTTCTGGTTTGGGTGATAGGGTAGGTTGTAATATGATTCACTGATGCAAAGAGAACACAATAGACATTTGGTTTTTGTTTCTTTCTTTCTTTCTTTTTTTTTTTCTCTTTTGGAGGAGGTGGAAATGGAGAGATAAGATATTTGCTTTGCTATAGCTGGATATACAATTCTCAAACTCAGGAGAAATGACTGGAACTGTTATTTGCAGAGCTATACCAGCATGTATACGGGATCTAGAGCAATGGGAATGAATGAGAGAAGCCCAGGATGACTTGCTGCCCCTTCTTCATTGATTTCCATTGTTATGCATAGTAAGACTAAGGCAGAGAGAATAATCTTCAAACAATTCTCCCTGTCCGTAATACTTCACTCTCTTTAGCACAACCTGCATGGTGACCAGGAAATGAGATGGTCTTTTGGAGCACTCTCTTACTCCAACACTGTGCACTATTTTCTCTAGTCAGTAAATGGACGTATCAATTCATACTACATAGCATATGCTTTGACAAGTAAATATGCTAAGGCCTGAGTTGATTAACTCCTGATAAGGGAAGATCTTTCCACACTTCAGAAAGCTCTTCTTTATCACATCCAAAATTTCCAACAGTGGTGGCTCAGTGAATCAGCACATCAGAAAGTCAAACTGAGAAAGAGCTAGGGAAAAAGTTTAGTATTATTCCTTCTGGGTAGAGAGATTATGAGTGATATGTTCCCCAGATTTTTCCTACTTTTCTAGATTTTTTAAATATCCATAACAAATATTCATTGACATAATAATCAGAAAAAAAATTTTTTTAGTGAAGTCAGTCTGGCAAAAACTTGCAGATGAGCTGAAGGTTCTGGCATAGTCAGCTGAAAAGGATTTTCATGAAAATCACAGTGGGATATGCTCAGTCCAGAATTACTGGATAGATGAAGAAGACTAAAGCAGGGAACATCATCAACTAGCAAGTGCTCTCAAAATCCTGTTTTTATCTTATAAAAAATGGCCTAGACCTCCCAGAAGAGCTTGTAGCAAATGTAACCTTCAAAACAGGAATTGTTCATCTAATGATTTTTGCAGGCAGCAGAAATGAGTCTGTCCTCTGCAGAAGTAATATTCCGGAAAGCAATTTGAATTTATGACATTATATCAGTTTTATAAGCCAGACACACTGAGTCTATCTAGAAGAGACAAGTGAAGAACCACTTTGCATCCAGAAGACACTGAAAAGCAGTGTTAATGTACTTCCAATGGAGAGTTCTTTATTTTTGTTTTCAAACACATCCAGTCACATTACATTATGGAAATGGAATGGCTGTTTGCACCAGTCTGTCATAAATTACCAATAATGAAAAGCAAAAACAGTTGCTATTTCTATGGGTTTTCTCAGAATTATTAGAATAAAAATTATTGTTCTTTTGTTTAAGATTTTTTTCTTATTTGACACAGCATAACATCAGTTTTCAAGTTAAAATGAAGTGTGACATTTCAATAAAAAGAACGCTATGGAAACCAAACACCAAACTTATAGTACATAACAGAGTAAGCAGCCTATAGATGGAAGGACAATAATAAACTTTTCTGATTATATTTGCCAAAAAGAAAAGAAAATCAAAACCATCAAGCACCTACATACCATGTCTAGTATTTAATACAATATTTACACATAGCCATAGAATAAGTAAAAACATAATTTTGGGTACTACTGAGGATTATGTAAAACAGTACATTCCAACCCCTCATCAGATGGCCTAATCCACCAGCATTCACCATCACATAAACCAGGATGTGGTTTTGTTTTGACAACCAACAAGTTCCTAACAAGTGTCTTCAGTTCCTGGAAGATTTTGTTCAAATATCAGACATGGTTGTTGAAAACTAACCATTATAAAGAAAAGTGTGTTCAGTTTTTCTCTGTGAAGAGACCCATTGTAAATGATAGATGTCTTGATTCTCTTCATTTGTGGGGAATGAATTAAAATTAAAAAAGCATTCCTTTCCTCAGACACATTTCTTCATTCTTCTTAGGCTGCATGAGTGCAGTGCAGTGCTCTCCACAGAATTCTCTATGGATATGCTGTGTCTAGTCTTACACTTCATGCCCAGCTTATTTGTTTAGCCACAGATTTATCCAGAGGCCTATGTGTTACTCATTTCTATTTCCAAGATGTACTAACAAGCTTATTTGGAATTCTGTTAAGCCCTAATAAGGACAGTTAAATTTAAGAGGAAACTCTGGCAGAAATCTGAAAGAAGAAATCAGAAAAAGAATGAGAGATATTTTAAGAAAAACACTGCCAGAAAAATTGAATAGAGATACCTTGCCAGTGAGAAAGGTTTCACAACATCACGACTGAATGAAATGCCACTGAATTGTACACCTAAATGTCTAAAATGGTAAATTTTATGGTATGTGGACTTTACCAAACTAAAAAAACTTAGCCAAAGTAAAAAAAAAAATTCTTTATCACAGACTTACAGAATTTCAGAATTATAAAGAAACTTAAATGCTGTCTAGGTATTTTTTAAGGTGCTGGCAGCAACATTTTATGGGTCATGAACTCAATTTACACAGACCCTCATTTTTTAATAAAATAGAAGAGAAAATATCCGAATGTATCACATAGAGCAAGGATTAGTAATAGTCAAATAAAGTCATGTTTCAGTTTTGTGTGCATGCATATGTTCATGTATTGAGTGCTGATGTAAAACATATATATCACTTGTTATAACCAAAAAAATTAAAGGTATCTAGTCTGGCCCAACTTTTTATCCTTTGCAAGTATTCCTTCCACAAAATTTCCAACCCTTACATCAAAGGGGTAAAGGTAGAAGATACTAAGTTTAATAGTGATAAATTTTACATTATGTGCATTTTACTACAATTTTAAGAAACCAAAGAAAAAAAATAAAGCAGGATCTTGAACAGATACCTGCACTCCCATGTTCACAGCAGCATTATTTACAGTAGCCAAGAGGTGCAAGCAACCCAAGCATCCATCAACAGACGGATGGATAAACAAAATGTGGCATATCAATACAAAGGAATGATGGAATGTTATTCAGCCATTAAAAAGAAGGAAATTCTAACACATGCCAAAACAGGGATGAACCTTGAAGACATTATGCTGAGACACTGTGAAATAAACCAGTCACAAAAGGTCAGATACTGTAAGATACTTGTAGTCATTTCGTAGAGGTAGAAAGTGAAATGGAGCAAAATACCTGAGAAAGATACCAGAAACTGACACATTTGCCTATGAGGTCCAATTGCAGACAAACACGAGTTCTTGAGAATCAAAAGATTCTTGCTGCTGCTGTTAATTAAATCAGAATCTCCCAGCACAGCTTGCTCATCATGCACACCCAGAGAGAATCACCACTCACATATGGGGAGGGGGGGCAGAAGGGGTTGGAAATGGGTTATATTAGGTTTTCTTAAATCAAGGCCCACCTGAACCCTCCCAGGAGGAAGGATGACAATGAAACCAATTTATTGAACAAGCGGCCACAGTGAAGGGTAACAGAAAGAAGCAAGTTATTCTTTCTCTTCTCTGCCTCTTTAAACTTGGCCCAGGATGCAATCCTGGCTGATTCCATAGTTTTTGCAGTCATGTTCATACAATGTGGAATGTGCCAGTATCTGGGTATTAAAAGTCTGGTCCAATCTGAAAAAAAAAAAAAAAATACACAATCTCCAGTATACCTAATTAATAAAACCAATATTATAAGAATGTCCAGTTTTGAAACAACTCAAGCATAAAACTGTAGAACTGATGTCCATTTGCAAGTAACATTTTTGATCTGTCATTTACAAAAATGACTCAGAATGTGACTCTGAAAAGTTCAAGAAGCCTCATTTCCATGCCAAGGAACATAGTACTATAGAAATTAAGACATATATGACTTTTGAACATTTAAGCAAGCAAAACCTTGTGGGGGAAAGGCAATTGGCACTCTGCAGAAACTATTTTCTACTAACAAATATTCTGGAGTTCTTTAAGGAAGTAAAAAGGTAGTAGGACAATATGAAGCCACTAAAAGTGATTTATCTAGATTTTTATGAAGTCCTATCATAAATCTAGACCACTGTACTGCAGTTCTGACAACAAAGATTTAAGAAACATATAAAAGAGTTTGAGAAAGTTTAATGAGTTGGAATTAAACTAATTAAAAATTTGCTGTATTGTTTACAAATATCTTCTAAAAATAATCAACCATGTTAACTGTTATCTTCATTTCCAGTACCACCAAAATATTGAGTTCTCTGTAGGATGAACTTTTCCAGAAAAAGCCAAAATTTTGATTCTTATGAAACTAACTCAAATTCTTACTGGTTTGTTATAGGACATTTCAGTCAACAATGTGGTTATTGTTCTTCTGGATTCACCTTTTTGTAGATAAGAAACAGCAACACATATGGTACTTCTTCCTGATCTTCTGAGACCCACCAGACTTAACATGCACTCATGTCGGAGAATCCAAGGACCTCATTCCCAGTCTAAATCACTCATCAATGAGTGCCAGATGCTTTCCTGGAATACTTGACAAAAGAGGAAATGCAACATATCTTAAAATGACATTTACCCAACACACAGTGGGGTATCAATATGAACTTGCTGACAATTCAGACTTAAAATTTCCTGCTCCAGAAATGCTAGTAAGAAAAATCCAAACCATAGACACTTATGCAAAATTACCTCTTCTCAAGTATTGAAAATAATTTCTCAGGCAGTACTCATAAACATTTACAACTTTTCTTAGACAGGGAGAGCTTTACCATGGCTTAAGAAGATTTGCAGTAGAGATGTTTCACAAACTGTACTTGAAAGCAGTTGAAGAGTTACCACTTTCCTTGCTTAGAGAAGAACTGGGGGGTGAGGAAAGGGGAGGAAATGATACCACTCTCTCAGCACTCAACTGCTAAAATTTTTAGAAATGACAAAACTGGCTACCTAAAGAAGTAACCAAATGATTGAAAATGAGTAACTGAGGAATCTAGAATACTTAAAATTCCAATTCAAATGATTTGGAGATATAAAATTGAAATGTAATTGTAACCAAAAAGGGTAAAATCTAAATTGCTATCCCCATTCTGGAGAAAAGGTCTAATATATAACTTTGATTCTTACGAAAAAACTATTTTATAATAAATAACTACAATAGAGTCTATTTGAAGGAAAAAAAAAATACCAAAATGTGTTAATTGTTTTTCCAGTTAAATTTAACAGGAAGGAAATGCACATCAGGCCATGATGGATAAATAGACCCAAGACTTACACTCCAGCTGTAAACTTACCATAAAAATAAACAAAATACATGAAAAAACAAAAAACAAAAAGCCTATTACCAGACATTAGAAAACAGTGCAAGACTGAGATTTGTAAAAGAACAAAAACAAACAAGGTGACCCTAAAATCATTTCAACTTTTTGTCTGATGACACATTTTAGATCACAGTACAAATAGGGGGAAACAAAACAATCCACAGAAGTTTCAATGAATTGATGAGACAGAGATTGTCATTGAGAGAGGGAGGCAGAGGCAACTGGAAGTTGCAGAAAAGACTTGCAGATAAAGGGGAGCAACACACAGAAAAAG
Source organism: Cynocephalus volans (assembly GCF_027409185.1). NCBI lineage: Eukaryota > Metazoa > Chordata > Mammalia > Dermoptera > Cynocephalidae > Cynocephalus > Cynocephalus volans. The sequence goes on along the minus strand of NC_084468.1, from coordinate 93,006,591 downwards.
AGCCACATAAATCTGCATAGGGGTCCCACTGAGGCTTTGCTAAATACTACCCTGTGCATACCTGGAGTTAAACTTTACAACACTGCACAAAGACCCAGTGAAAAATTATATGACTCCCAGAGCTCAGAGTGATAACAGAATTGAGCTAGAATCTTCCAGAATGGAGGGTCTTTTTTGATCACACTGGGAAATTAGTAGAGACTCAAGGAAGATCAAGCATTAACAGTACAGTCGAACATTCAATAAAGTTTAATAAAAAATAAAAATGTTTAATAAAGTTTAAAAACAAGACTTAAAATGATCGAGCTAATTTGCAAATAGCTTAACTGCCTGCCAGAGCAAAGTCAAACACTCTTTAGAGAAAGAGAAGAAGATCTGCACATTCAATGTGGTAACATTAATAATGTCTAGTGTCCAACAAAAAGTTCTAAATATGCCAAGAAGCAGACAAATATGACACATAAAGCAGAAGAAACTTCAGGCAATAAAAAAAGACTCAGAAATTACAAAATTATCAGACTAGAACTTAACAAAGCTATTATAAATATGCTCTGCACACTCAAGGATTTAAAGAAAAGCATAGAATAGCAATGAGAGAAACAAAAGATATAAAAAAAAAGAACAAAATGGAAATTCTGGAAGTAAAAAGTGCAATCTGAAATGACGGTTTTATTGGATGAGTTTTAAAGCAGATTAGACACTGCAGGAAAAAAGTTTTATGAACTTGAAGTTAGAGCAACAGAAAACATCAAAAGAGAAGCACAGAGAGAAAAAAACAGTAAAAAATAGAACAGACACAGTGACCTGTCATACAATATTAAACAGTATAGTATATGTAGTCAGAGTTCCCCCATAATTCCCCCCCAAAAAGAGAAGGGTTGATTACAAAAATATTTGAAGAAATATGTATAGTCAAAATGTTTTCAAATTTGATGAGAACTAACTTAAAGATCCAAGAAACTAAAAAGAAAAAGGAAAGAAAACAGAACAAAAATGTAAACATAAAGAAAACCCAAACAAGATGTATCATAATCAAATTACTAGAAACCATTCATAAAGAAAAAGTCACAAGAGCTTAAGAGCACTTATGAAAAAACCATACATTACATACAAACGAAGATAAGAATAACCAAAGAATTTTTGTCAGCAACTTTTCGAGATAGAAGAACTACATCTTTAAAATATTTAAAGGAAAAAAAAAACTTTCAACCTAGAATAGCATATTTAGCAAAAAATAAATAAAAAATAAAAAATAAAACCTTGTCAAAAATAAAGGTGAAATAAATGCTTTTTCCACAAACAATATCTGAGATAGTTTGTTGCCAGTAGACCCGCACCGCACCGCACTACTAGAAATATTAAAGGAATTCTATGCAGAAGGAAAATGAAGCCAGATGGAAACATGGACATAGACAAAGAAATGATAAATACTGCAAATGGAAAATATATGGTTAACCATATAAGACTTTTCTCATTTTTAAAAGTTTTAATTGATGATAAACTATTTAAAGCAAAAATAACAATAAAATATTATGGGATTTTAAAAAAAATATGTAGAAGTAAAATGTATGAAACTGAAACATGAAACCAAAAGCATGTAACATGGTGGGTGGGCAGGGAGAGTGCAGGGATTGGAAATAGAATGTTGCAAGATTCTTGTAAGTCAGTCATATCATAATATAGGCAATATTCTAAAGATGCACGTTGTAAACCTAGATAACATCTAAAAAAAATAAATAAATAAAACAGAGGTTTAGCCAAAAAAAATAGAAATGAGAAAGATAATTAATTAAAAAGAAAGAAGGAGCAGATAAGACAAACAAAAAACAAACAGCAAAGTGGTGAATTTAAGCCCATCCATATCAGTAATTACATTACATAAAAATGGTCTATATTCCAATTAAAAGGAAGAATTGTTAGACTGAATAAAAGAAGCAAGACCAAATTATATGCTGTATAGAAGAAATTCACTTTGTAAATAAATAGAAAGACCGCTTGAAAGTAAGAGGATCAAATAAGAAATCTCATGCAAACACTATAAGGTGGGAGTGGTTATATATATAAAACATCAGACAAAATAAACCTTAATATAAGAAATATTGCCAAGGATAAGGAAGATATTTCATAATGATTATAGAGTCACTATATCAAAAAAAAAAAATAGAATCCTGAATGTGTAGATCTTCAATTAAAGAGCTTCAAAATACATGTAGCAAAAACTGACAGAACTGAAAAGGAAATGGATATATTCACAAATATAGTTATAGATTATAAAAAAGAAAGTTATTAAGAATAAAAAAAAATTTAACAATATTTCCAAACAACTAGACCCAATTGACATTTATAGAACATTTCACCCACCAACAACATAATACTTATTATTTTCGATGGTACATGGAACACTCACCAAAATTGACTGTATGGATAATGAAACAAGACTCAATAAATTTAAAAGGATTAAAATCACATAATTTATATCTCCGATCAAAGCAAAATTAAAATAGAAATCAATAACAAAAAGATATTTTAAATTCCTCAAATATGTGGATGTTAAACAATAAACTTTTAAATAACCCATGGGTCAAAGAGGAAAAAAATACATAAAATATTTGAAGTGATCAAAATAAAAAATACAACATAATGAAATTTGTGACATGTAGCAAAGATAGTTCTTAGGAGGAAATTTTACTTTAAATGCTTACATTACCAAAGTAGAAAGAACTAAATCTAAACTTCCACTTCAAGAAAAAGATGAGCAAATTAAACTCAAAATATGCAGACAGACAGAAATAATCAGACAAGAAGAGAAATGAATTTTTTAAAAAACTCAGAAGAACAGTAGAGAAAAATCAATAAAAATAAAAACTATTTTTTTTGCAAATATTAAAAAAACTTAAAAACCTCTAGCTAGACTGACAAAGAAAAAGGGAAAAGACACAAATTACTAGTATTAAGAGTAAGATAAATTGACTAAAATGGCAGAGTAGATGATTCCCAGCAATGTTCCCTTTATCCCCCAAGACAGCAACTAGCAATGATTAAAGCATAAAATTGCCATAGTGAAATCACCAGAACTTGAGGGGAGAGGCAGAGAGGCTCGCTGAGCTTGCCAAGGTGTGGAAAACCATGGCAGGCAGGAGAAAGGACCATTCCACATAGCCCCAGCTTCTCTCCCAGCTTCTTCCGTGGCACAGTGCACAGAGAAGCTTCCTGGAGTGTGAAAAGCTGCGCAGCATTGTTTGTGAAGCTACCTGGAGCCTGCAGGGGAGAAAAATGTCGCAACAACTGGGAAAAGATTACTTCAGAACACTCCAATGTCATCCCCCAATCTGGTGTAGGTGCTCACAAACTTCCCCTGTACTTGTATTAGTGGAAGGGGCCACAACCAATGGGAGGAAAGGATCACTTCAGAGCACTCTGTTTCCTCCCTTCCCAGGCCAGCATATCATCATACACACGGAAGGCCACTGGACCTATGGCCTTAGAGGCAAGGGGAGAGTAAGAGGTGAGTGTTTGATTTACACAGTGGTCTGTGAATCTTTACAGGGAACTCATCCAGGGTATGGTCCATGGAAAATATTTGGAATGCAAGGGGTGGGGATCATCCACCAGGGGTGCACTGAGGCATGGGATTACAGCTGATCTCTGTCCAAATCAGCATGGGTGCCACATGGTGGAGACAGGCCAGCACCACAGTGCTGTAGTGAACACCATCCACAGGAAAGATTCAGTTCCAGGCCAGATTTTCCACATAGCCCAGTTCCCCCTTTGGAGTTTTCCCATGACTGGAAGTGACTAAAAGGCCAATAGTTAAATTCTGGTCTGCACAATAAGTCTTCTCCAGACTGTAAAATAATGGCAAGGCAGCAGTTTAGCTCAAGTACATCATTCAAGTTCTGGTCCCCATACAATAAGTCTCCCCCTGCCTGGGAATATATGGTAGGACAGCAAGTTAGCTCTGGTGTAGTGTTTAAGTATGGGTGGTTGCTATAAATCCTTCAAAGAATGAAAAAAAAAAAAAAAAATACAGGCCAGAGATAAAGTTCTGATATGGAGCAGTTAGGTCTAACACCACCAAAGAACACCTGCAAAAGCTGGAAGAGGTGACTATCCCCTCAAATGTGCAGGCATCCATGTAAAGAGACCAAGAAAGAGAAAAATAGGACATCACCAAGAGAAAGCTCTAGCAATATACCCACGAGAATGTCAGATATGTGAAATATATGGCAAAGAATTCAGAATAATATTCTTAAAGAAGTTCAGAGAGTCATAATAAAATACAGACAGAAAATTAAATGATATTTGAAAACAATCCAGGAGCAGAATGAGAAACTGAACAAAGAAATATAATCAGTTTTAAAAAAAGAAAACAAATGGAAATTCTAGAAATAAAAAATGTTATCTGAACTATAAAACTCAATAGAATGCTCCAACAACAAATTTGATCAAACAGAGAAAAGAATTAGTGAGTTTGAAAACAGAATATACAAAATTACCCATTTGGAGGAACAAATGAAAAAAGAATAAGAACAAATAGAACATGCCTGCATGAATTATGAGACAACATCAAGTGAAATAACCTATATTTAACTAAAGTACCAGAAGAAGATGAGAGAGGAAAAGACATAGAAATCATATTTAAGGAAATAATGGCTGAAAATTTCCCAAGTATGGAGAAAGACGGCAGCACCCTGGTACAGGAAGCTCAGAGGTCACCAATCAAATTTAATGCAAAGAGGAATTCCCCAAAGCACATTATAATCAAATTATCAAAAACATTGAACTTTTAGAAGGAGATAACAGAACTATGGTTATTAGAAGAGGGAAAGGGGATAGAAGAGGAGGGTTAGGGAGAAATAGGATAATGGACACAAAGAATAATTACAATTTGTAATGATGAATGTGCTAATAATACTGATTTGATCATTACATATTGCATGCAAATACTTTTAGTCAACTCTGCACCCCAATAATATGTATATCCAATTATGTTTCAATTAAAAATAATTAAATAAATAAATTTGTGTTAAAAGAAAAAAAAGAAAAAGAAAAAATAATCAAAGCAGCAAGAGAAAAGAAACACAACATTCAACAAAGCCCCAATATGGCTTTCAGTGGATTTCTCAGTAGAAATCTTTCAAGCGAGGAGAGAAGGGGATGATGTATTCAAAGTGCTGAAGGAGAAAGATTATCAGCCAAGAATTCTTATCCAGGAAAACTAACCTTCAAATATGAAGGAGAAATAAAGACTTTCCTAGATTACAAAATCTAAGGGAATTCATCAACACTAGATCTGCCTTACAAGAAATACTACAGAGAGTGTTGTGAAATGATAAGCAAAATCAGTAAACCTTTAGACTAAAAAAAAAAAAAGAGAGAGAGAAGACTCAGATAAATAAAATCAGAGATGAAAAAGGAGACATTACAACTGATAGCACAGAAATACGAAGGATCATAAGAGAATATTATGAACAATTATAAATGAAAAAGTTTGACAACCTAGAAGAGATGGATAAATTCCTGGGTTGATAAAACATACCAATATTAAATTATGAAGAAATAGAGAATCTCAGAAGACCAATAGCAAGTGATGAAATTGAATCAGTAATAAAAAGTCTTCCATCAAAGAAAAGCCCAGGACCTGATGGCTTCACTGCCAAATTCTACCAAACATTCAAAGAACTAATACAAATTCTTCTTAAATTCTTCCAAAAATTTGAAGAGGAGTCAGTACTTGCAAACTCACTCTATAGTGTCAGTATTACCCTCATATCAAAACCAGAAAAAGACACAACAACAGAAAAAGAAAACTACAGACCAATATTGCTGATATTTAATAGGTGAGAAAACTCTTTACAAAATACTAGCAAACCAAATACAATGATACATTAAAAGGATCATTCATCATGATCAAGTGGGATTTATTTCAGGGATGTAAGGATGGTTCAATACATGCAAATCAATAAATGTAATATATCACATCAATAGAATAAAGGATAAAACCATATGATCATTTCAATAGATGCAAGAAAAAACATTTGACAAAACCAACATCGCTTCATGATAAAAATGCTCAACAAATCAGATATAGAAAGAATGTACCTCAACACAATAAAGGCAATATATGACAAACCCACAGCTATTATCATACCAAATGAACAAAAGTTGAAGGGTTTCCCTCTAAGATCTGGAACAATCTTCCCCCACTCTGGCCCACTTTCCCCACTCTTACTCAACTTCTCGTACTAGAAGTTCTAGCCAGAGCAATAAGACATGAGAGAGAAATAAATGGCATCCAAATTGGAAAGGAGGAAGTCAAACTATTCCTGTTTGTAGATGACATGATTGTATACATAGAAACTGCTAAAGACTCCACCAAAATAACTGCTAGTACTAACAAGTGAATTCAGTGAAGTTGCAGCCTATAATAAAAGGAAACACCAAATAATGTTTTTGGAATATAAATTATCACCAGATATTATTCTAAGTCACTCAGTTCTTACACCAAATAATATGCTTTTTCTGAGTATACTTGGTTGACATACCCAAGAGTTCTCAAAGAAAGTAAATTATAAAATTTTACATCCAAACATCCTAAAAATAGCCAAACATTTTCCCTATTTTCAAGTTTATTCATCATATTCATTAATTCATTTATTTTATATGTATTAAGAGTATAATGTGGCAAGCACTGTGTGTTCTGCTAGTGGTATAAAGGCAAGAAAGGATTCGTAATATCAAAGATCTTACAAGAGTCATAATCAAAAGAAATAGATTCAGACCCTGCTCTTCAGAATAATGTCTCCAATTTTTTTTTAACACTGGCAATAAATTACTTGAAAAGGTTACAGTAACCCAAACATATACTTGTAGAGGATTCATAAAGCAAATGTACTTCACAGGGCCTGGTTTTCCAAACCCTTGTAGTTTCAAATATTGACCTTGCAAAAGACAGGAAATTTTCCCCAGGTTATTGAGTATCTGTTGCAAGAATTGTAACACAGCAAGGTTGCCGGCTCAAAGACGGACAGGTTACTGATTGATATGTAAAGTTACTGAGAAGCTGCTGGAGGGAGAAGGAATGCTTGCTAGAATCAAGCCTTTGTTAGTGGATCACTTAATTGTCTAATAGAATGTCATCTGACTTGTTTTTACTGAATGTTACCAGCTTCTATTGTAAAACTTGTTAAACTGTATCTATGTCTCTTCCTATAACTTGCTGGTCTGGAGAATAAATGCAGGAAGAGAACCCCAATTCGTGGTTAATTTCCCAAATGGAAGGATGCCTCACACTTGAGGGTCCTGGGATATTAACCCCTTTCTGGGGCTTCTCACTACTCAAAAGAGATGGGCTTTGAGTAATCTCTGGCAGCTCCATCACCCAGGGGAAAAGGGGTGACAAATCTGTGGGAGGCAAAGCAACATATACTCTTTCCTCTTAATTTCATTCAAACTCAATATGCATGTACCCATTTGAGGAGAACAAAAATTATGCATGGATATGGTATAAATTACATCATAATAAATGAGAAGCAGAATTATTTATTTTATTCTCAAATTATCTACTGATGCAAGTCATCCTTAAGTATACAGATTTTTTTTATAGGTTTTGTTTAACATTTGCTCAGCCTTTCCATAAATATTAGGGTGTTACATTATGTGCTTTTCCACCCTCTAGGAGTGGGAATACATTACATAAGTTAGATATTTGCCTCCTTATTTGCCCATCACCTCACAATTTTGTCTTAACCACCTGTGAGTGATCTATCATTTAAAGAAATAAAATAATAACAAAAAGCACAGCAGCAATAATGAAGCAACAGTTCACTTTAGCAGACAAGAAAAACATCTGTACTGATGACAGGAAAATTAGTCTCCATTCACATGCAAAGATACCTCAAATCAAACTCAAATATTAATAATTGATATAGGATGTCTCAGAACTCCATGACCTATGGCTGTCAAAAACCACTGTAATAATAAAAAAAAGAAATCAGAAATTGTGGTTGCACTGATGGGGGTGGAGGTGGGGATGAGATTCTAAGGCAGTTTGTCAAGTGTAGGAAAAAACTGAAAAACTAGAACAGAAGAATTCATATAAAAACACAGTCAAGGTTTAGTTTCAAGATGGCGGTGGCTGCTGCGGGTGGCGTGGAGTAGCTGAGGTGGAAAAGGTGGCCACTGGACCTCAGGCAGCCAGGAAACTTGTGGACCTTCCTCTCGCCATCTCTTAAGGGAGGACTGCAGCTGCTGGCCGGTCGTGGGGGCTGAACGCCACTTTGCCCCCGGCAGGAGAGGCTGCCTCATTTACAGGCAACAGCTTTGAAGTGTGGAGCAGGAAAAGAACTGTTTCTTAGCTGCAAAAGCGAGTCTCGAAACAGGGAACACAGCGCCAGGGCTGCTGTGGAGGCAGCCAGGATCCTAGAGGCCGGGGCCGCGCTGAAGGCGGCCAGCTGCCCTACTCAGGATTCGAGGTTTCAGGCCGGCATTAAAGAAGATTCCTGGGAGCGCCCAAGCCGCGCCGCGACTGAACAGCCCGAGGCGGCAGCGGCCAAGAACACGGAAGGCGACAAACCAGAGACAGAGAGCGAGCACCCGACCTGGCACAACCCTGTGAGTGACCCTTGGCCCAGTTCTGTTCGGGGGGCGGATGCCCACCCAGCTCCCGCCTGCACCACCAGGCCACTCACCGCCCCGGTGCTGCCTCCATTTTCCCAGGTGCGGGCAGCTCCGCCCTGATCGGCCATCACTGAGCCCTCCCACTTGCTTGGCCAGGCGCGGGGCTTTCCGGAGCCTGCGGGCCCGGCCTCCTCTCCCACTCCCTCCGCGGTTCTCTGGTGGGACTGGTGGCGTGGGGAGTCCCCGGCCAGTGTTGGGAGGGCAAGGAAGTATGGGCAGGCCGACTGTCACTCCACCACACCCTGGACTCCGGCCCCCGGTAAACTTCCTGTTACTGGGAGGCAGATACCATCTCTGCGGCCACCAGTTTGGAAAAAAGCCTAACGAATTTCTGGTTGGGAATAGTGTGGTAGGAGAGTTCCCAGGTCCACTTGAACCTGCCGGAGAGCAGGCTGCAGGCGGGCGCTAGACTCGGTTTATACCGGGGGGATACAAAGGTGAACAAGACCCGAGAAAGATCTACACAGTGCTACAAAGGCACCCAGAGAGACCGGTCGTCTGTGCCTAGCAGAAACCTGGTAGACTTCCTGGGCGAGGCGGTGCCGAGCAGGGTCTTGAAGGCCCAGCTGATAGACGAGGGGTGCAGAAGACACGCCCCAGCCCAGCACAGTGCACACAGAGGGGGGAGACGTGCGGCCAGGGAGTCGGAGACTCAACAGAAACCACACACCCGGTGCGGTCGCCACTGCACGATCTAACAGCCTGGGCCAGAGCACACTGAACAGGGAGAAGTCCTGCACAGGAACTGAAAGCTCAACAGAGATCACACACCCTGTGGTACGTGATCCACCAGCCCAGCAGAGTCCAAGCTAACCAGAAAGGTGGCTCCCCGGAGAAGCCCAAGACCCGAGGCAACCACACACACAAGGCACTAGAGGCCAACTGAGCAGTCACGGAGGGAGCCATACCAAATTGGCAACCACAGCAACATCCTAGTTAGTCATTAGTCTCAAACCGGTGGACTGTGAAACCCCCGGCCACAATGAATAAACATCAAAAAAAGATACCAGAAATACAAAACATCAAGAAAGTACACCACCAAAAGTTAATAAATCTCGAACTCTAGATCCTAGAGAACAAGAAGCCCTTGAAATAACTGACAAGGAATTTCGAGTGATAATTCTAAGGAAACTGAATGAGATACAAGAAAACTCAGCTAGACATCATGATGAAATGAGGAAAAGTATACAGGATCTGAAAGAGGAAATGTACAAGGAAATCAATGTCCTGAAAAAAAATGTAGCAGAACTTGCTGAACTGAAGAAGTTATTCAGCGAAATAAAAAACACAATGGAGAGTTTAACCAGCAGGCTTGTCGAAGTTGAAGAGAGAACCTCTGAACTTGAAGATGGGCTGTTTGAAATAACACAAGCAGACAAAAAGAAAGAAAAAAGAATCAAGGACATGGAAGAAAATCTGAGAGAGATATCAGACAACCTCAAGCGCTCAAATATCCGAGTCATGGGTATTCCAGAAGGGGAGGAAAATGGAGATTCCATTGAAAACATATTCAACAAAATAGTGGCAGAAAACTTCCCAGGTATAGGAAAAATCACAGATCTTCAGATCCAGGAAGCTCAACGATCTCCAAATGTATTCAACCCAAAAATGCCTTCTCCAAGACATGTCATAGTCAAATTGGCAAAACTCAGAGACAAAGAGAGAATCCTAAAAGCTTCAAGAGAGAAGCGTCAAATCACCTATAAGGGAGCCCCAATCAGGTTAACATCAGACTTTTCATCACAAACCCTAAAAGCTAGAAAGGAATGGGATGATATTTTCAAAATACTGAAAGACAAAGATTGCCAGCCAAGAATACTCTACCCTGCAAGGCTATCCTTCCGAAATGAGGGGCAAATAGTATATTTCTCAGACAAACAAAAACTGCGGGAGTTCACTACCACACGACCACCCTTACAAGAAATCCTCAAGGGAGTACTGGGTTTGGTTCCTGAAAAATAACTACCACTGCCATAAAAACCCAAGAAAAATCTAAACCCGCTAGTACAATAAAAATGGCATTCATGAAGAGAAAACAAGCTAACAAAAACACTATCTACAACCTAAGGAACCAACAAACAAAGAAACCAAACAGTAAATCAGAAAGCAAGGAACAAAAGACACCTAAGACAACCAAACAACCAATAAAATGCTAGGAATAAATCAACACCTCTCAATAAAGACTCTTAATGTAAAAGACTTAAATTCCCCAATTAAAAGACACAGACTGGCTGACTGGATCAAAAAGCAGGACCCAACTATATGCTGCCTACAAGAGACCCACCTCACCCATAAAGATTCACACAGACTAAGAGTGAAAGGATGGAAAAAGATTTACCATGCAAACAGAAAAGAAAAACGAGCTGGAGGAGCTATTCTTATATCTGACGAAATAGACTTTAAACTAAAAACCATAAAAAGAGACAATGAGGGACACTACTTAATGATAAAAGGACTGATCCATCAAGAAGACATAACAATCATAAATATGTACGCACCCAATGTTGGAGCAGCCAGATTTATAAAACAAACTCTATTAGACCTAAAGAAGGAAATAGACACTAATACCATAATAGCAGGGGACCTGAACACCCCACTGTCAATATTAGACAGATCATCTAGGCAAAGAATCAGTAGAGAAACACAAGATCTAAACAAGACTCTAGACCAATTGGAATTGGCAGATATCTACAGAACATTCCACCCAACAACCTCAGAATATTCATTCTTCTCATCAGCACATGGATCATTCTCCAGGATAGATCACATATTAGGTCACAAATCAAGTCTCAATAAATTCAAAAAAATTGCAATTATCCCATGTATCTTCTCAGACCACAATGGATTAAAACTAGAAATTAATAACAAACGAAACTCTGGAAACTATACAAACACATGGAAATTAAACAGCATTCTACTTAATGACATATGGGTCCAAGAAGAAATCAAGCAGGAAATCAAAAAATTTATTGAAACTAATGAAAACAATGATACATCATACCAAAACCTGTGGGATACTGCAAAAGCAGTATTGAGGGGGAAATTTATTGCATTAAATGCTCACTTCAGAAGAATAGAAAGATGGCAAGTGAACAACCTAACACTTCACCTTAAAGAACTAGAAAAACAAGAACAATCCAAACCTAAAGTTAGGAGACAGAAAGAAATCATTAAGATCAGAGCAGAACTGAATGAAATTGAAAACCAAAAAACAATTCAAAAGATCAACGAATCAAAAAGTTGGTTTTTTGAAAAGATAAATAAAATTGACAAACCATTAGCATGGCTAACAAAAAAAAGAAGAGAGAAGACTCAAATAACAAAAATTAGAAATGAAAAAGGCGATATTACAACTGATCCATCTGAAATACAAGGAATCATTCGAGACTACTATAAACAACTATACGCCAACAAATTTGAAAATCTGGAGGAAATGGATAAATTTCTGGACACACACAAGCTCCCAAAACTGAACCGTGAAGACGTAGAAAATTTGAACAGACAAATAACAATAAAGGAGATTGAAGCTGTTATCAGAAGGCTCCCAACAAAGAAAAGCCCAGGACCAGATGGATTCACAGCAGAATTTTACCAAACATTCAAACAGGAATTGACACCGATTCTTTACAAACTATTCCAAAAGATTGAAACGGACGCAACTCTCCCAAACTCATTCTATGAAGCAAACATCATCCTGATACCAAAACCAGGTAAAGATATAACCAAAAAAGAAAACTACAGGCCGATATCCTTAATGAATATAGATGCAAAAATCCTCACTAAAATACTAGCAAACAGAATACAGCAACACATATGAAAAATTATTCATCACGATCAAGTGGGATTCATCCCAGGGATGCAAGGTTGGTTCAACATACGCAAATCAATAAATGTGATACACCATATTAATAAAGTCAAACACAAGGACCATATGATCATCTCTATAGATGCTGAAAAAGCATTTGATAAAGTTCAGCACTCATTCATGACAAAGACCCTCTATAAGTTAGGTACAGAGGGAAAGTATCTCAACATAATTAAAGCCATATATGACAAACCCACTGCCAATATCATCCTGAATGGGGAAAAGCTGAAAGCTTTTCCTTTAAGAACAGGAACTAGACAAGGATGCCCACTCTCACCACTCCTATTCAACATAGTGTTGGAAGTACTAGCCAGAGCAATCAGAGAAGAGAAGGAAATAAAGGGCATCCAGATTGGAAAAGATGAAGTCAAACTGTCCCTGTTTGCAGATGACATGATCCTATATATCGAACAGCCTAAAACCTCTACAAAAAAACTCTTGGAATTGATAAATGATTTCAGCACAGTAGCAGGATACAAAATCAACACACAAAAATCAGTAGCATTTCTTTTCTCCAATAGTGAACATGCAGAACGAGAAATCAAGAAAGCCTGCCCATTTACAATAGCCACCAAAAAATTAAAATACTTAGGAATTGAGTTAACCAAGGAGGTGAAAAATCTCTATAATGAGAACTACAAACCACTGCTGAGAGAAATTAGAGAGGATACAAGAAGATGGAAAGATAGTCCATGCTCTTGGATTGGAAGAATCAACATAGTGAAAATGTCCATACTACCCAAAGTGATATACAAATTCAATGCAATCCCCATCAAAATTCCAAAGACATTTTTCTCAGAAATGGAAAAAACTATTCAGACATTTATATGGAACAATAAAAGACCACGCATAGCCAAAACAATGCTGAGCAAAAAAAATAAAGCTGGAGGCATAACACTACCTGACTTTAAGCTATACTACAAAGCTATAATAACCAAAACAGTATGGTACTGGCATAAAAACAGACACACTGACCAATGGAATAGAATAGAGAATCCAGAAATCAACCCACACACTTACTGCCATCTGATCTTTGACAAAGGCACCAAGCCTATTCAGTGGGGAAGGGACTGCCTCTTCAGCAAATGGTGCTGGGACAACTGGATATCCATATGCAGGAGAATGAAACTAGATCCATCCCTCTCACCGTATACTAAAATCAACTCAAAATGGATTAAGGATTTAAATATACACCCTGAAACAATAAAACTTCTTAAAGAAAACATAGGGGAAACACTTCAGGAAATAGGACTGGGCACAGACTTCATGAATACGACCCCAAAAGCACGGGCAACCAAAGGAAAAATAAACAAATGGGATTATATCAAACTAAAAAGCTTCTGCACAGCAAAAGAAACAATTAAAAGAGTTAAAAGACAACCAACAGAGTGGGAGAAAATATTTGCAAAATATACATCTGACAAAGGATTAATATCCAGAATATATAAGGAACTCAAACAACTGTACAAGAAGAAAATAAGCAACCCAATTAAAAAATGGGCAAAAGAACTAAGTAGGCATTTCTCTAAGGAAGATATACAAATGGCCAACAGACATATGAAAAAATGCTCAACATCACTCAGCATCCGGGAAATGCAAATCAAAACCACATTGAGATACCATCTAACCCCAGTTAGGATGGCTAAAATCCAAAAGACTATGAACAATAAATGCTGGCGAGGCTGTGGAGAAAAAGGAACTCTCATACATTGTTGGTGGGACTGCAAAATGGTGCAGCCTCTATGGAAAATGGTATGGAGGTTCCTCAAACAATTGCAGATAGATCTACCATACGACCCAGCTATCCCACTGTTGGGAATATACCCAGAGGAATGGAAATCATCAAGTCGAAGGTATACCTGTTCCCCAATGTTTATCGCAGCACTCTTTACAATAGCCAAGAGTTGGAACCAGCCCAAATGCCCATCATCGGATGAGTGGATACGGAAAATGTGGTACATCTACACAATGGAATACTACTCAGCTATAAAAACGAATGAAATACTGCCATTTGCAACAACATGGATGGACCTTGAGAGAATTTTATTAAGTGAAACAAGTCAGGCACAGAAAGAGAAATACTACATGTTCTCACTTATTGTTGGGAGCTAAAAATTAATATATAAATTCACACACACACACACACACACACACACACACACACACACACACTCACACACAAAAACCGGGGGGGGGGGAGAAGATATAACAACCACAATTATTTGAAGTTGATACGACAAGCAAACAGAAAGGACATTGTTGGGGGGGAGGGGGGAAGGGAGAAGGGAGGGAGGTTTTGGTGATGGGGAGCAATAATCAGCTACAATGTATATCGACAAAATAAAATTTAAAAAATAAATAAATAAATAAAAAATAAAATAAAAACACAGTCAAACTATACCAATGTAATTATTTTTTTATTTACAAAGCAATTAAAGTAGTTGTTCTTCCTTCTGGAAAGACTAGGAAAGACTGATAATTGTAGGTACATTAGATGCTTGAAATTTTTAGCTGAAATTATGCCAAAAAGGGGGAATCTTCAGTTTTAAAATACACAGTGGCCTAGAAGTGCTTTCAGGTCAGTTGGTGGATCCTGAAGATCTCTTTCTCCTTTTCCACACATCATATGACATAGAATCATTCTTAGAATCTTTACAAAATTATGTTCTTTGAACACACCTGAGGATATTTCAGAGGTGATATTGTTATGATTCTTTTACAAACAGACAAGCAACCAAAGCAATTTGTTCTAGTTTCAAGACAGCATGATTACATGATAAAAATATAATCTAGCATCTGTACATTTTAAAACATTACATATTTGGTTTGTTTTCCCCTCACAGGAGAGAAAAAATCTCCAAAACTTTCTTGCTTTCTTTCCTACTCACTTCTCATCACTTCCTCCTTCTTATCTCCAACACACCTTTCATTCTTTCATGTGAGAGGGGATGTCTTTGTCCCAAATGCCTTAATCTAAAATATAATAGTCATCTGGGTCATTATATGTTAAAAACAAATAAATAAAAATCACTTATTTTACAAAAATTTTTTCCAGGATCAAATATTTCCTGCAAATATCTTTCTTTTGGTACTCTTAAATTTTAATAGCTAACACTTCCAAAAGCTTCTATGTATTGGGCATTTTTCTAATATTTTGACATATAATACTTTGTTTAATTTTTCACAACCCTAGGAAGCAAGTATTATTACTATCCCATCCTACAAATGAGAAAAGTGAGACACAGAGAAGTTAAGTGATTTACTCAAGGTAAGTGGTCAAATCAGAATTTTTTTTTTTTTTTTGGTAGGAAAAAAATTGTTTCCTATGTGGGATGAAACAATATAAATTCAAAACTCACAGATAAGAGTTAGCTCTATCACACTCATCTTTTTAAAAAGTTCGTATGAATATCCAGTCAAAACCAACAGGGACCACCCTTGAAATGTTGTCTATATGGATTTCCAAGGAGACCACCAGACTGCATACTGTCTTGGAATGTCCTCAGAAGGCTCTGTCATTGAACAGGTAACACAGTAAAAACCCCAGTCCTTTCTTTCAAACGGAAGAGGGAAAGACAGAGACAGAACTGTTCAGACTTTGTCTTCTTTCCTTGTGGTTTGTGGTCTCCTCCTCCTCCTCTGCCTCTGCGGAAGCTCCTATACCCTCCCAAACCTCCCCGGCCTCTGCCACCAAATCCACTTCAACATTCTCTGCTACCACCTTGGCCTCCAAAGCCTCCTCTGCCTCCTCCATGACCCCCGAAGCCACCTTCACCTTAGGCTTGGCCCAGTCCAAGGTAATTTTGTTTCCATCAATTTCACCACCTTCCACAGTCTTCTTGGCAGCTTTTGCATTTTCCTCACTGTTGAAGTCTACAAAACCAAACCCTTTAGAGGATCTGGTTTCCTGGGCAGTGACTATCCTTGCACGAACAGAGCCATCAAATGACTCCTTTAATGTCTCTTTGGTGGTATCCTCAGACAGACCTTTGACAAACAGAGTTTTGGATGGCTGACTTCTGGCATTAGTTGATCCCCAAGGTACTTGCAACTCCAGCCTGATTGCTCTGCCCTCAGTTTCTCTTTTATTACAGGAATTTGAAGCTTCTTTAACATCTTCAGATGAAGCAAATTCTATAAATGCATACTCTTTAGATTTGCCATTTTGGCTCTGGGGCACTTTGATAAAAGTTGCCTTCTCAAAGACTTCCTGCAGAGTTTCTTCTGTTGCACTGTAGGAGAGGTTGCTTAAAACAAGAGTTTTTGATTCATCACTCCACGTGCTATTCTTTCCACTTCTATAGTCTTGACTTTGACCTTTCTCTCCAGTGTAGTAGAGTGAAATGGATCGCCCATCGATCTCTGTTCCCTGCTTTTCTTCAAAGGTTTTCTCTGCATCAGCTTCTGTCTTAAATTCAGTATAAGCAATTCCTTTACTCTTCCCATCTTTGCTGACTAATCGGATCTCCACAGCATCCTCAAACACTTCTTTTAATTCATACTGAGTGACTGTACAAGAGATTTTTGGCCAAAAGTGTTCTTGCATCTCAGTCTTTCTTACTGTCTTTTCCTTTTGGTTTCTCTAGTCTAATTTCATTGCCAAAGACTTTTAAACAGTGAGTTCCAAGGCTTTTTGCAGGTCTTCAGTAGATTCAAAATCCACATAGCCAAACTTCATAGCATCCCAATTCTGACATCCATGACAGTAAGATCATTTTTAGCAAAACATCACTGATACCAGTTTTTAATTTAGAAGCAGATTTGTTAAAGTTTAGGTTTCCAACAAAGAGATTGAAACCCAAGAAACAGAAAGTTGAAGGCACAGAACCAAGTCACAATTCAAACACTGGCACTCTAATGCCAGAATCAGTGTGCTGGATCAATATGTTTTAAACAAAAAATTCAGAGAAATACAAGTTCCAGAAGTGAATGGATCATCTCATCTGCCTGGTGTCCTATGCAAAGCAAGTTTGTTTCTTTGTTTGCTTTAGCAGGGAACGGAAACCCACCTAAGCAACCTTACGTAAAAAGAGTTATTGTGGGCTACAACAGGCTATCTCAGAAACATAAGAACAGAAGTTTAGCCTGAACTCGTTTACAAACTGTTAGAAATCAAAGCTCCTTTCTTTGATTCTCAGGAACCACATGGTCAGTCTGTTGGTGGCTTCTCATTGAAGATAGAGTTTATGTTTGTAAATTTATCAAAAAGGCCTTCTTCAATCTGGTGCAGACCACTTTCCAGCATACCTGCCCCACTCCCACCACTGCAGGAGTCACCATTCTCTAAGCACTCCCTGCACTTTTCTGTTTCCATAACTTTCCTCACACTCTTTCCTCTGCTCAATATCAATTTCCACTTCTTCTGTCAATTGAAGAACTCTTCGTACCTAGGAGGCAACCAAAAATCCATCTCCTCCAGAAAGTTTATCCAAATCTGCCTAGATAAGGTTAATGTTCCCTTCTCTGTTCTCTTATATTACAGTTTATGTCTTTATAAAGGTGGTCAGTCTCTCAAAGAAAGACCACCACAAATATACTATGGGAAAAGGTTTTTTTGTAAAGAGGATTCTAAAGCTCAGGGAAAGGATCCCACTCCTAAATTCCCATCCCAAACTTAGGGTTGTGGATAACCCTTCTCATTAGAAAAACCAGATAGTGTGCTCTCTGCATATAGCTTTAAATTATTATCATTTTAGCTCAAAACTAACTAGGAATACTAGTTTAAGTGAAAACTAGATGGAGTAAATATCTTCTCTTATTAACCCACAAATAAATTGGTGGAACATTCATAATGCTGAATTACTTTCCCAGTACTTTGTGGGTTATCTCACATTTAGAAAGGTAGAACAGGAAGGAGACAAATAGTGACATGTGCATCTCAGGCATCAACTTACTGCTTCCACTTGGCTGCTGCCTCATGTCAGCTCCCTTAGATGCAGTTAACTTAAAGCAAATAACTGCTATGAATCTCTGTAAAAAATCCCAAGATGTCACAAAGGGGTTGGAATACAAAAGAGATATGATGTGGGTGCATGTTTCGCACTTAAGGAAATGGTAGCAATGTTCAAAGCAAGGGTGATTTCCCGTGAATCTCCAAGAGACACTCAGTAATTTTTAAAATCTCTGTAATAAATTAAATGAAGGTAAGAATCAGCAAGTAATTCATAGATTACTTTTTTTTTTATCTGCTTGTCATTCAACAGAGATTTATAGATTATTTTCTTTGCACTAAGCACTATGCTGATTCCTGGTATATTAGGGGTCACAGTCTTTATTCTAGGAAGCATGCAGGCTTTTCTATAAGGGACACACAACTTACTCTAGTGAAATGTGATTAGTACAATGTTAAATATTTTGCCTGTTGGATTTATCTATGAAGTTTATACTATACAGAATTGAGAATTTTATCCTTTCATGGTTTTATATTTTGTGTGTCTAGAAAAGATTATAAAATTATTCAGCCCTTATCATGGGTTCTTGAGCTACTCGTTTTGAGAAATTGCCTAAAAACCTCAATGACACATTAGTAACAAACAACGTAAATACTTGCTTGCCATCCACTCTTTACCTAGTACATTACTTCTCACATCTTAATTACAAGGAGTTGATGATATTCTCATGTGAGAGATGATGACATTGAGGCGCAGAGAAATCAAACCACCATCGCAAAGCCCAGTGCTCTAAGGCAGTGGTTCCCAACACTTGAGTGAGCATCACAATCACCTTATTAAAAACACACATTGTTGGGTCCCATCCTCATGATTTCTGACTTAGTGGGTCTTTGGTGGGGGGTTATAATTTGCATTTCTAACAATTTCCTAGGTGAATTGCTAATAATTTCAACAAAATGCTAAGAACATGGACAAGGAAGAATTCTTCCCCAAAATTAGGAAAGGTGAAATATTTGCAGAAAAGAAATGATATTTGAGCTGAAACCCAAAAAGGTGATTAAGAGTTTACCTGGCAGAAGGAGATGCCCAAAGCAGGCCCATAGGAACAGACCTTGAGGTACAAAAACTCAATGTACATTATTTTAGAATTGACTAGGAGGGGCCATGAGAGAATTTTCTTGGGTGATGGTATTATTTTACACATTTCTTCCCTTGAAATGGGAGGGCAGAAGAAGATAACAAGTAAAAATAAAAATAAAATTGGGGCCAAGGAGAGGGATGCTAAGATAATTCATAACTGGTAAAATCCAATTTTCCATTTTCTGAATGGCCACGCTCAGGAAAGATATGTTCAGAACTATTATTATAACTATCTTCTCATTTCTAGATTTCTCTAAACATTATTACCTGGTACTCCATAGAAGTAACTTCTACTTTTATAACTGTTTTCATTGTTTTTACCAAATGTCATGGTTAATTTTAGTTGTCAACTTGAGTGATTAAGGAATAGAAACCTGGTAAAGCATTATATTTGGGTGTATCTATGAGGCTGTTTCCAGAGGAAATTACCATGTCAGCCTAAGTGGACTGGGTAGGAAAGATCCACGCTCAGTATGGGTGGGCACCATCCAATCCAGGGCCTGGAAAGACCAAAAAAAAAAAAAAAAGAGAGAGAGAGAAAAAAAGGCAAATGTCTCACTCTATTTCCACTGAAGGTGGAATACACTCTTCTCTCTTGACTCTGGGCATCCAAACTTGGGGCTTTTCAGTCTTTGGGTTCCAGGACTTACACCACAGACACACCCCCACCCCACCCCCCATCCCCCAGCTTTCAGGCCTGTGGCCTTGAACTGAGAATCATACCATTGGCTTCCCTGGTTCTGAGGCATCTGGGCTTGGAATGAGGCACACTACAGGCATGCGGTTTGGAGACAGCCTATTGTGGGACTCTTCAGTCTTCATAATCATGTGAGCCAATTCCCCTAATAAATCCCCTCTCATATATTTATATACGTATCCTATTGGCTCTGTCTCTCTGGAGAACCCGACTAATACATCAAATCTATTGCAGCTTTCTTACTTTCCTTAATACTCCTCACCATATTCATTTAATTTTCAGTCAATTTGTAGAATGAATTTTAGGAACATTCCATGTTTAGTGGTTGGATTACATATAGACTATTAAACTTAAACTGATACAATACACACATTAATGTTCACATTTCTTTGGTACTTGCACTTTTTAAAAAAAAACAAATCTGTATTGGTTGTTAAAAATTGATGTTTATTAGTAGAGACAGTTAAACTTCAGGAACTGTCACAGTCTAATGCCGTGGTCTTTTTGGTTGTTTTGGAGTGCAGCATAAGCACATTGTACAATGCAAAACCCAGCTGCTTGTCTTTCCTCTGCAATGAAGTATAATTCTTTGGGAATCCGGATATCAGGTTATTAGTATACATCCATGCTCCGGTTCCTCTCTCTTAAAGTTTTGTCTGACAGATGTTGTTCAATCTTCTCCAGACTATAGTCACATCTGGCACACAAAGAAGGGCATTGTCAATATTCCAGTGGAGCCACTATGCTTGCCCCAAATATTCTTTCCTATCATCATACTTGAGACCAAAGATGAGACATTTCTTAGTCTTGAAGATATTTCCAGGGTACAATTTCTCTCGTTAAAGATGAGAATCACCGGAGTTTCCAGTAGTCATGCCCACTACTTATTTGAGTAAATAAATATGTGTGACTTTGAGCAAGTCACTTAATCCCGCTGTGCCTCAGTTTCCCTATCTATAACATAAAAATAGAAATAGTATCCAAATCATATGGTTGTTAGGAATATGAAATCGGTTATTATCATTATTAAATCAGTGAAGATATATAAAGCATAGTGACTGGATCTCAGTGTGAGATCTCCATTATTTTCTTCATTTGTTGAAATATATTGTTATAAAGAAAAGTTGCAATAGACATATTTAGTCCATTGTTTTCTAAAATAAGAAAAAATTTGCTAAGCACTGTAGAACATTTGTATTGCACCATCTAGGTGTGACTTTACAAGATTAAGAAACAACTTGAACTTGCACAGGATGTACATTTGTTTCCATTTTGGTTCCTGTCCTTTTGGGCATGTTGGATTTGGGAGTGGTTAAAAAAAAAAGTTGGAAAATGTGGTATATCTACACAATGAAATACTACTCAGCTATAAAAACGAATGAAATACTGCCATTTGCAACAACATGGATGGACCTTGAGAGAATTATATTAAGTGAAACAAGTCAGGCACAGAAAGAGAAATACCACATGTTCTCACTTATTGGTGGGAGCTAAAAATTAATAAATAAATTCACACACACACACACACACACACACACACACACACACACACACAAAAACCGGGGGGTGGGGAAGAAGACATAACAACTACAGTTCCTTGAAGTTGATACAACAAGCAAACAGAAAGGATATTGTTGAGTGGGAGGGAGGAGAGGAACGAGGGAGGGAGGTTTTGGTGATGGGCCACAATAATCAACCACATTGTATACCGACAAAATAAAATTTAAAAACAAACAAACAAATAAATAAATAAATAAAAATTAAAAAAAAAAAAGTCCCCAGAGTTTATAACATACCAGGAAAAATGAAGTTTTCCACGAAGAGTTGTAAACACAGTTTTGGGAATGCAAATTATTTATTTTGTGAATTCAGACCTATATTCTGGATGAGTCTAGGAGTTCTTTCTACCTGACATTTTTTCTGTATCTTGCCATGATTTCTCTCTTCCAGACTTATCGAACTTTAAATGAAGTACATAAAGATGGCTACTTAATAATTTTCTGTAACCAAAACCACGATAACTTTATTTAAATGTTCTTATTGGTGTTGGTGAAACTATTTTGTATGATACTATCATGGTGGATACATAACAACCCACATTTATCAAAACCAACAGAACTCTATAGCACAAAACATCAACCTCAATGTATGCAAATAAAAAAATATTTTAAGAACGCATGGGATCCCAGGAAGGAATGCCAGTTGTGAAAAGAAAATCAACTGTATTGTAAATGTAAATGTGTAGGGGAGGGGAGGAACTCATTGACAGAAGTTGAAGGAAAAGCATGTACCTAGGTGACTTTGGGAGTGTGAAATTGATAAAACTTAAGGTAAAACAAACTGCATATAAGCACTGTATTCTAGTTGCTGTTCTCCACGTGGGTATGGGTTAACAATTCTGATACTATTATATATGTGACCCAGAATTAAACAATTAAGTCAATGGATGGTCAGTGGTGATGGCCAGGTTTCTCCCTGCTGGAGTAGTAATTTACAGATAAGCAAGGGAAAGAGGCTTGAATAATCCTTCTGATAATGGACTAGAACTGGAGGCATCAATAAGAACTTATGCTTAGCATAATATAGGCGCAGATGATTACATATAGAAATATTTATATGTATGCGTATATAGACTGGTTAATATGCACGCACTTTTTTTTGCCCTGCCAGATAAGAGGACCTAAAAGAAATGATACCCCAGAAGCAAGAACATGCCGAGAATCTAGATCTTGGTTTCTAATACCATTCTCCAGTAAAAGAAACCAGGGTTTCTTGGGGAAATGGCTGATTCTAGGAATGGGACAGGAAATATAGAAGAAAAGCCTAGAATATATTGTAGAGCCAGAAAGTAAGGGTTTAAAAAAAATTATATTGAATGAGGTATGTCAAACAGTCACAGTAGACAAAACAAATAGATTCCAAGGGCCAAAGCTGGATTAATTTGAGCAGCATAAAGTAATACGGTATTATTACCCAAAATATAAAATAAATATTCATGACTCCATGCTTATATAATTAAATGATTGAATAAATAAATGTTTGGGGGATAAGAGAAATTTACCATACAGAAAAATCCCAAAAAACTTATGTGGATACTCCACCCTTAGGAGGGGGAACATAACTTCCCAGTCCTTAATTGTGAGCTGTGCATAGTGATTTCAGTAACTTTATAGTGGAGCAATTTGATCCACACTACCTCAGTCATTTGATGAAGGTTAACATTAACATGAAATTGTTGCCCACAGTCAAATGAGGGCATACAGCTCAGCAATAAATGGTTATGCCTTGTCTGATTATCCAAACAAGATGAAAGTTCTCCTATAATACCAATAAGAGATAGGAGTATAATTCTTATGACACAAATCTTACTCTACTTTTTAATTTAGTTCTTGCATACTATTTCTATATGTGCTCTATACTGGAAGCTCCCCTAATAAAGGAAATATATCTCATATTTGTACTCCTATCTAAAAGGGCCTAGGAAGTGTCCTACACATAGAAGATGTAAAAGTGCCAGGCATCTAACAAGTGCTCAGTGTTTACTGAATGAGTGGAATAAATGAATAAAATATTTACTGAGTTGATGTTAGTTATAAATAACAAATATGTGAGTTGCACAAGTTTTGCTATTTATAAGATTTGTATCTGTAAATACATACTTGGCTCTTTTAATATGAGTTGCTATATCCTATCAATGTTAATAATAGCGCCATTTCCTTAAGTTTATTTTAGCATAACTAAAAGCTCACAAAAAGGGAGAATCCAGCTGGTTGATAAAAAATCTTTAATACTGGTACAGAGCATTTTCTTTTCCATGAGTTTATACACCTCTATCTCTTGGCACTACTGCTGCCATATGTATTTTTTTACTACAATAATAATATCCCAGCATTTCATTCTATGGGAACCATTCTCTCAGGGAACTAAAATAATAGGGTCCTAATATCAAAAGCCATACAAAAACAGTTTAGACCACTTTGATCATATATGCCATCTCCTACATGCATGGAATGAAGCTTAAATAACAATTAAAATAAATAAATTTATGGGAATATTTTAATTATTATTATCAAATAACCAAATTTTGTTCTAATTCAAATGTTGCTAAAGTCTCTAAAAAAAAAATTCCATCTTGCCAGTTGGACTTTAAAGACCACCCCTTAAAGAGAAATAAATAAATACAGCTGGGATTTAATTTGAGGATCTAGCTTAATTGATCACACACATAGGTAAACTACAATTGGAGATGTGAGCGTGATGCCATTTTAATAACTTGATGGTTCCGCTAGTGGTTGTCAGGCTATTATTAAGCCTGTTGGAGCTTTTTAGGTAATTGTTTAGTGTCTCCTACTGAACTCATGGTTTCAATGAAGGTCAATTTATTTTAAAAGACAATCTCCATGTGTGCTTTTCTTAAAGATTAATTTAGGTGACTCATAGTACATTTTTTTGAAGACAAAAGAGATGAAAGAACAAGCTTCAGTTCAATACCTGCTTTAGAACTGGGTGAAAACAGAGAAGATTGTGACTTACTTGACATTATTGCAGCTCCTATCCTCCCACAATATTCCCACCAAACACAGAAAAGATAAAAAATGGAGGTAGCATACAAATATATAATTTCACTTCCTTGTACATATGAAGCTATTTTTTAAGATAGAAACTTGAATAGTTTGTGCCCCTCTCTGAAATGTATACACCATCTATGAGCATCATACTAGTTCAATTGTAAGTTCCAATATAAGTACAATATAAGTGCCACTTCTTCTGGGACTCCTCCATAACTTCCAGACTCCTTCAAGTCTGCTGTAATTTCCCTTCTTTCTGTACATATCCCTCAAGCAAAACATTTACTGTATGCATACTCTGTCAGGTACTGTGCTAGGTCCTAAAGATACCAAATAAAAGGCCCAATCTTGAGCTCACTAAGATCAGAGTAGAGCAGGAAGATGGAAAGTAAATTGAGAAATAAATACAGTGGCATGATTACCATGAAAAAATGTGTGTCTGTTATATTTGCATGCAAGGGGTGTGTAGGTGAAGGTAAGAAGAGAATTACTTATGAAAGTCTTCTGAGAGGTAACAAATGAGCTGAGTTAAAGGTTAAAAAATCTCTCCTGGACAAGATTATCACTAAATTATTAGTAGTACACAATTGATTAAACAACATATACATATTACACATTTTGATAATAATTATTAACTATAATAATATTTTGTTAGAAGTCAATCTCTTGGTGAGATTTGTTTTCAATAAGTTTATGTATCTATACAGTAATATTACATTTTGCTAGAATGGAACATGGAACAACATCAATTCTATTCATATTTTTTATTTTTATACAATTCATTCAAGATATGGTCATGCAATAAATAGGTGAAAACAGAAAGATTTTTGTAGTAGTAATATTACTCACTCAAATCTTTGAAATTCTCCTGAGCTTCTGAGTCTTATGTCAAAATCACGTAGTGATCTATCAGAAAAAAAGTTTTAATGACCTATCAGCTGACAACTTAAGATATCTTTTAAATTCATTAAAAGCAAAGAATGAGGAACCACCTCATTTTTAAAAAAGGATTTAGAATAATTTACTTCCAGTCACTAGATTGTCATATATGCTCCTTGAAATGGAATATGAAAATATTTCCATTAAGAAAAGTCATTAGATGCTCCATGAATATTTTCATATTTCCATAAAGAAAGAGCTTTCTGAACAAAACTATGGGTAACCTGGATAAAGGGTCATTGAGTGACAAATAAGCCTTGAGGGTTAAAGATAGAACCTCCAGAGAAACTTAATGACCTCTTCCCTGGAGAAATTTGTTCATATTCCAGGGATTGTAAACCTAGGGAATCTCACCTCCTACCCCCTTAGAGGATTTGTTTATGTTCTAGAGCAAAGGTCTCTATCTCTATTCTCCAAAGGCAGGAGATTTAAATGTGCCATTTGCTCTATATAAGCTTCTAGATTTATAATTTCAGGCTTTCTCTGCTGCGGTACAATTCCACTGCATGCTCAGATGACATATGCAGTAATTCTGTCTCCCCAAGGGGCATTTGGGAACTGCTCCAGAAATGTTCATTGAGGTCTTCTGAAACTTTACTGAATACTAAACCACCCATGTACAGGGTGAAATTCTGTAAGACTAAGCAAAGAAAAACAGAGATGTCATAAGCAACCAACTCGAAGGGCTTTTATGGGGCCAGTAGATATTCGATCTCTGACCAGCAAAAGTGAAGATTTTTCACTGGTCACTCAAAACATTCAGTAGAAACCCCAGAAGGGACACACCTTGGTATAAATGGAGATTCTTCATTGATCATTTAATCATAAGCTATTCCAAGGCTTCTCTTAAAAATATTTCAAATTAATCAAAAGGTTTTAGCTAATCTGCAAGTGAGTTTACTACTTGCAAGCTAATAAGCCAGAAAAAGAAATTCAGATATTCGACAATGTAACAGTCACTATGTCTCACATTCAATGACAAATAATAAGATATGCCGATTTTTCTCCAACATGACAGGAGAAAAATTAGAAAATAGAAAAACTCTCATAACTGAAAGAGATTACAAAATTAACTGACAAGGACTTTAAAACAGCCATTATAAATATATGTTCCATATGCTCAAGCATTTAAAGAAAAATATGTACATAAGAGAGACATGGGAGATATGTGAAACAATTAAAAGGAACTTTTAGAGATTAAAAAAATCTGAAATTAAGTGTTACTAGAATAGATTATTAAGAGCATAGGCATTTAAGGAAAAACATCAGTGATCTGGGAAACATAGGGAAAAAAAACACATAAAACTGAATAACAGAGAGAAAAATAAAACTGGAAACAAAATAAAAAGATTCTTGGTGACCTAAAGAACTAAGTTAAAAGGCCTAACATACATAAATAGAAGTTGCAGAAATGTGTTTAGGAGGGGGAAGAGAGAACGGAGTGATGAAAGACAAATAAAATTTGAAGAATAATGCTGAAAAATTTTCCATATTAGTTGGACCCTAAAATCTTACAGAACAAGAAATAAACAACCAATGCTGGATGAACACACACACAGAGAAAACACACTAAGACACATCATAATCAAACTATGGAAAACAGATAAAAAGTAAAATATTTTAGAGGACAAAATAAATTTTACCTACAGAAATTAAAAAAGAGTGATCACAGATTGTTCATTATAAAATATTCAATCCAGATGAAAATGAAAAAACTTCTTTAACGTACTGAAACAACTCAGATGCAGATAAAATATTCTTCAAAATAAAGGTAAAAGACAAATGAACAAAAATTCTTGTTTTGGCAAACACTGAAATAATTTGTTACTGGTGGTCTTGCACTATAAAAAAAAGTTCCAAAAGAATCTTCAGGCAGAAATAAAATGATAAAAGATGGAAATTCAGATCTTAACAAAGAAAGAAAAAGTGCTAAAAATGGTAAATATGTGGTAAATATTAAAGACATGTTTTCTCATTTTAATTTTGTTTTAAATTATAGTTGACTAAGGCAAAAATAATAATGTATTATAAGGCTTATGACATATAGAATAAAAATGTATGACAACAAGAGTATAGAGAATGGGAGGAAATAATGGAAGTATATTATTGTAAATATGATATAATATTGGAGGGTAGATTGTAATAAGATAAAGAGGAGATTTAAAAAACCTATGAAAAAAAGCAAATAAGTCAATACTGGGGTTAAAAAAAAAAAAAAAAACCTAAAGTAATTCAAACAAAAAACAGTGGAAAAAAGAACAGATGGAATAAATAGAAAAGAAATAGCAAGATGGTAGATTAAAACCCAACCAAATTGATAATTACATTAAATGTAAATGGTCTAAAACACTCTAATTAAAAGACAAATGTATCAGACAGTGTACAAAAGCAAGACCCAACTACATATTGTTTCATAAAACCTACTTTAAGTAGAAATACTTCACTAGGTTAAAAGCAAGTTAATGGACAGTATAGATCATGCAAACACTATAATCCCAAGCCAAGATTATATTGAAGAGTGAATTTTATTCTATGGGTCATGTCTCTAAAACTGGTTGTGAAAATGACTTACTGGGATATATAAAAAATATTTAGAATTTTTATTCCTCTTTTTTAATGGGGAAAAAATAGGCTTTAATTATAATGAATATGGTTTACTGGCTTCCTAACTCATTCTATATGAGGTGATCAAATGTGCCCTATGTAAACTAAGGTATCCTGAGAAAAGAAAGAGAGAGTTCCCAAACATTGACAAGTTTATATATGTGCTTTTTTAGTATTTCAAAATAATATGCTATTCATGTGCTCAATTATCTAATTTTATCAAAGTTAACTTTTTAAAATCAAATTAACCTCCACAAAAGGAAACAGTCCTCTAAATGTAATGCTAATAATGCAAACATAGCAATGAGAACATGACAGAGCTGGTGTTTCATCAACCACATTATGAAGTTAAAAATAATGATAATATAAGAAGATCTGACATGAAGTCAAACAAAACAAATTGATATTAATAATAATGTTATTTTAAATATGGATTTATACTCACTAGCATTAGTGGTTAACCTTACTCTAAATTTATTTTGCCTGGAGGTATTAACTGAGAATGGCAAAACATTAAAAATAAATTATACCTAATTATTATCCTCTCATTTTTCTATTTGGAGGTATGTTTTCTTTACTGATAAGGTTGTGCAATGAGAAAAATATGGAAAACATTGGCAAAAGCATGGGGGAACTATTAAAAGATTTTCAGTAGGACTGTAGCATGGCCATATTTTCACTTAGAAAGCTTGGAATGAAACATGGACCATGAACCATGAACAGAAATGGGGAATAAAATACAGGCAAAAAGTTGAGGTTAGAGGAGATGGTAGTAATTCAGCCAAAAGATGACTAAGGCCTGCAATAAGGAAGTATTAAGAATTTAGTATGTAGTAAATTTAGTATGTAGTATTAAGAATAAAGGTAAGTAAGCTGTTTTATAAACAATTTGAGACACAGAATTAGGAAATGTGAAAATTGATGGGCATGAGGCTGGTGCAGTGCTGAGATTAAGGTGGAATCAGGGATGACTGGCAGTTCCCTAGGTTGGATGAAAGGTTGTGGTGTACATATCAACATGCTTTATGGAGCTGTGAAAAACTCTCCGAACTCCTTTTTGTAGAATTCAACAACACATTCTATATGTTGCTAATCATCTATTTCATATATAGTTTATTAACTGTAATTATGAAGAGATAATTTTTGATTTTCAAATCAACTTATTTTAATATACATTCATTGAATATTTAATAAATATTTCTGCTTATCAGCTCATTACTGAAATTAAAGAAGCATATTCTGCTTGGGGCTCCTTTCATTAGAAGACAACAGATAAGGATGTTAAAACATTATTTACTGTATATTTACTAAATATCTATCTATATTTTTCAATCATCAAATATTCTTTCTTAGGACCAACATACAATAAAAAACAACATTAAAAAAAACACACACACACACAGTTTTAAGCAGAAAACCTACAGTCAAAAAAATTTCTATAAAATACCTCAGTGTTATCCTTGCATTTTGCAGTGCTGCCATTTTCTTTTTGTGAGCTCTTTTGTCTGTCTTTTCTTGCAGCACTTCTCTGAGAATGGAAAAAAGATACAATTATTAATGATACAAAGATAAGTGGGTCTGAAAGTAGAATGAACTCTAAGCCAAAACAAGAAAAAAAATTATACTATTGCTGCCAGTGAAAAACACAGCCTAAAAATACATAACTGCACGGCTGAATGAGAAAAACAGAAAGAGGGAATAGAATAAAAAGGAAAATAGGGCAAAGGAACAAAGAGAGATGGCATGTGCCACAAAGAGTAAAAACATGGGTCCTCAGTCTTCCTGAACTCTGGCAGTGACCTTGCTAAAGCTATTCCAACTCTTGTTTGAAATTATATATTATTCTGATGTGTGAAAGTAAGCTATTACATGTGTTCCAAATTGATACAACAAGAAAACAAAAGATTTTAATTATTTTTGAAGAATACCTGGAGCATGTCCTTTGAAAACTTGTGGATCATAGAAACCCAGGCTGGAAGTATTTAACAAAGAGAACATTGGGAAAGTTTTTTTTTTTTTTCTTTTTCTTTTTCCTCTCTCTTCCCTTTTTGGTTCCTAATTGTTTTAGGATTCCTGACACAATTAATTAGACAAAATAAAATGCAAAAGGAATTCCAATTCCTACTGGCATTTGGCAATATAAATATTATGTGTACAGGGATGATACACGTAATTGCATTTTGCAATCCTCTGTTTTCAATTTCCTCCATTCTTTTATATAATAAAGTTTTGGTTATGCTGGATACAGGCTAAACTAGGCAAAGTTTAAAGTCCTGTCTTCCTAATGACTCTCCTTGTAAAATATCCTTTAAAAAAAAACATATAATTGGTTCCTTCAGGAGCTTAAATAGAAGGACACTACAAATTTACATGTGGTAAAATATTTGACATAAGACTCTGAAACTGTGAAATTATACCATATCTCTCTGGTCTTATATAGATTATTCATTCTCCAATCTATAAGGGCATGTATTTAGTTTCCCAGTTCTTTCTAGTGACCTAGAAAGAGAAGTTTTTTCCAAACAATTAGTTCTACCACATATGAAATCATAGTAAGTTTGCAAATTATTTATAAATTCCTATTTCTGATTTTCAATCTTCTTTAAACTTCATGACAGAATGCCATCCCTTATTCACATTTTTATGATGTGTTAAAGCCAACTGAAATATCACTTTAAAAAAGATTTACATAATGGATAAACAAAATGAGGTATGTTCATACAATGGAATACTATTCAGCTTTTTAGAAAGGAAGGAAATTCTGACATGTTACATGAACAAGCCTTGAGGACAACATGATAAATGAAATAAGTCATTTACAAAAAGACAGATACTGTATGACTACATTATGAGGTTCCTAGAATAGTCACATTCATGGAGATAAAAGTAGAATGGTGGTTGCTAGTGGCTGGGGGAAGGAAGTAATGATGAGTTATTGTGTAATGGGTATACAATGTCAGTTTTACAAGATGAAAAGAGGTCTGGATATGGATAATGTTAATGGTTTTACAACAGCGTGAATGTAATTAATTCTACTGAACTGTATGCTTAAAAACAGTTAAGATGATAAATTTATGTTATACAAATTTTAACACAATTAAAAATAATTTTTAAAAAGATTTGTGTAAGTTTTCTTGATCTTACTCCAATTATTTCTTGTCTATTCTTTTCTCAAAAATATGTAGAAGTAAAATAAGAGTATATTCTTCTCAAAGATTCAATCAATGCAGAATTTGACAGAGTAAAACAAAAAATTCCTCCTTGACTTACACTCAACTTCTCCTTCCCCCAGGGTCACGGATGATGTGTATTGTTCCAGTTTCTGTTATGTCTCTGAGATAGATGTTAATCTATATATAAAATGTATATGTGTCACATATACATATTGCATCACGATTTCTTCTAAACTAAATGCAGTCATGTCATACACTTACTTCTCGGGTGCTTTTTTCATTTAATATATGTTAGAGATATTTCTAACTCAGTGCATAAGGCTTTTCCTCATACTTTGTAATAGGTGCACAGTATTCCAAGATATAGAAGTGCTGTAATTTATTTAATAGTTTCTCTGTTGATGAGATATTGAAACTTTTTATTATTTCACTTCAAATGTCTGATCTTTGTAAAGGTCTACTCTATGCTGAATAATATATATAATCTTTTTATGAAAGTATTCTCAGAACCTTACCATAGTCCCTGGCATTTATATATGAGTTAAATAACATTTTAGGTTAGATGCTTTGGGGTGATGGGCTTTGTCTTCTATTCTTACCATACTGTAAGACAGTAAAGAAAATACATATACATATAAACATATGAAATATACAAATGTGAATTACTATAACAAATAAGAGCACTATTTTTAAGAACTAAATAGAGTGAGATGAAGTACACAGAAGACTTGTTTTGGCATTGTTAAAACTGGCCAAGAATTATTTTTCCCAAGAAAAATATTTATTGCGAATCCAGGGCTTGCTATAGCAAAGACAAAGAACTTCAATATCTTATTTCTTTCTTCCAATTCCCTGCCTCCCAACTACAGAGGATGTTTCAAACCATTTTTTATCTTCTTAAAAGGAGGATAAAATTGAAGCACAATGCACCTGGACAACTGTAGCCTAGGTAAAATTAAAATAATTTTTTTAGAGGAGGCAGTCTATAATGACTATTAATCTATTGGAGTTACAAAGGAACTTGAGTGTTCAAACCAAGACAAAACGAAAGTTTATTATTAGTACACTGTTTATAAAAGCTAAAATACTTTAAACGCTTACCCCAGGTATGCTAAGCACATGATCTTGTTGAATCCCCTCAATTCTAGAAGTAGATATTATTATCTCCATTTTACAGGTAATACTATAATTTAAAGTGATACTCGAATCCAAGTCTATTTGATTCTCAAGACCAATACATTCAGAACATATTGTTCTAAGCTGCCAACAGCTTCACAATCTCCAGGGAAGTCTTTTTCAAAGCTTTTGGACATAAGATTTTTTTTTTTTTTAAAGATGACCGGTAAGGGGATCTTAACCCTTGACTTGGTGTTGTCAGCACCATGCTCACTCAGTGAGCAACCGGCCATCCCTATATGGGATCCGAACCCGTAGCCTTGGTGTTATCAGCACCACACTCTCCCGAGTGAGCCATGGGCCGGCCCTGGACATAAGATCTTTGTTACCACTGAGTTTTTGTTTGCTTTTCTAAATTCTTTTGAAACAGATTAGAGAAAATAAAAGATTACAGCCAAAGGTACTCCCTGACCCTCCTTCCGCACCCCCCAAAAAAGAAAGAAAACATAGGCTACAAAAACTTCTTTGGCAATGCCTTGAGATGATCTGGGCCCCAAGCACCATGTTTGAGGTCATTTCTGCTATTTTCCAACTCCCCTGAGCTCCAGCTCATGTTCTACCCCAAGATACACTCCATTTCCTTGAACATCATCAATCACTGACTGCTTTGATGGACCCTTCCCCAACAGCTTCCTTCTGTGCTCCTGAAGAATTAAACTTGGTAGGGAAACCTTGGAGTTAAGAAGGCCAGTTTACTACTTAGGTACTTCTTTTGTGTGCACAAATGACACAGAAATAACCCTTTTAGCATGTAAGAATTCATGTCTATAAGAGTGCTAACCCTATTTATAGTTTCACAATATAAATCAAGATAATATCTGATGCCAGGGAATTTCTACCTACATTTTTCTTTCCTTCCTTAGCTCAACAAGAACAATTTATAGTTCCTTTGTACTCTGGATCTCTTATCTCATAACCTATACCAGTAATGATGTGAAAAATCAGAAAATTTTTTTAAAAAGGAAAAAGAAAAAAGAAAAATAAGTGAATAAATAAAGAAGTAGAAAGAATGAATACATAATGTACAAGTAAATAAATAGCCAAAGAGATGTAACAAATCTATATTTTAAATCTGTTTCTTACCAATAGGAAACTCCGTTTTATATATATAATGATATATATATATATAGTTTCAAAAAGTAAGAAAAACTAAAAATAATAGAGACATGAAACCATAAAATATAACAGCCTTAAGCAATTCAGTATAAAACAACACAAATATCAAGATAATAACTGAGAATATGATTTTGTCACATTATGGCATATTAGTGGGTATTCATAATGACATTTCTGAGATAGTACATGTTCTGTAAATTTAAGTCTTTACAGAAAATTTTTAAGTAATATCAAATACCTTATCTTGAAAAAGCAAGAGAAATCTAACACATTTTTACAAGACTCCCAGGGGCTGACTGGTTACTCACTTGGTTAGAGCGTGCTGCTGATAACACCAAGATCTCTGTACCGGATTTCTGTTCAGATCTCTGTACTGGCCAGTTGCCAAAAAATAATAAATAAATAAATAAAAGATTCCCATCAAAGAAAATAATGAATTTTAGCACTTAACACAGATAAGCTTAAGCTAGAAAAATGGTTTGTGTGGATCGTTTCATTCCTCACACACCTAAGATATTGGCTGTCTATTCCTACTATATGGAACATTTTGTTTTTTAATGAGTCACTTAGCCTTTCTCAAAGACTGTAGAAGATAAAGACTCTTTGCTTCTAACATTTAAAGAAATCATCAGCTTTTCTGTTATTTTTTGGAAATGCATGACTGGAATAAATGACACCCAATCATCTCTGCTTCTTATCCCTGTCTGTTGCCAAGTAGCTTAAGATCCAGAAAGCCTACAAAAGCTGTTTTCTACTCATGTCTTTGGCTACCATCTCTAGTATCTTCTCTTTTTTCTATCAAATCTCCTCAGGTTTTGAAAAAAATCAAAGAGAATTGAAACAAATATGATGAAATCGTTTCAGGATAGGAATCATGAAACAAAAATTCTTGACACTCAGAGGTGGCCAGTTGATCATCAGTCAGTACTTGGAGGAGGCAATGTAATTAACTAAAGTAATTTTGTCTTCAACTCAATCGAAGTTTCATTTGAGAGGCAGTGGGCCAGAAGTAGAATTATATAATTTATATATAATGTCTTTAATAAGATTAAAAAGAAGTCACCCCTTTTGAATCAGATAAGGCAAGTTCGGAATTATTCTCATTACCGGTATTTCTTTATTGTAGCACTTTGATGTTCAGACTCAAGCAAGTATGACAGAGAAGTAAAAATGGGAAAAAAAAAAAAAAAAAAAAAGGACTGGGAAAGGAAGCAGATCTTCAGCCACAGTCCTTTTGCGGGCAAGATCTCTATACCTTAAATTTCGTAATACAAGTTTACAACTCAGCAGGGATAAATCAGTAACAAGAACACAGAAAAGCAAAAACACTGTCACAGAAATACAGTAAAACTAGTATTCATCTTAGTAACAGAGGCTTTTTTTTTTTCTAGAAATTGTCCTATTGACTATAAATGCAGCCACTCAGTTGTCTTATTGACTATAAATGCAGCGACTCAGTTGTCCTATTGACTGTAAATGCAGCCACTCCATTGTAACTTCTTTACAGAAGAATCTTGTTGAATTTCCTCCTTGTTTCTCAAGCCAGGGTCAGGCAGTCTTTCTTGATTTTCTTTCATTTGTACCATTTCCAGCAAATAATAAGTCCTTTCTCCTAAAAAATTCTATGGCCATTGTCACATTATTAGTCCAAGCTACCACATCTCTTGCTTAAATGTCTGCAGCAGCATCATAACTCCTTGCCCACGGTTTCATTGATCTTACTTCCAAGACATTAAGACTTCTCCCACTCCTATCTACTACTCCTGTGATAAAGTGGTTTTGAAAATGAAAATCTAGTTACCAGAGGCTGGGAGAAGAGGGATAGAGGGAGAAGAGCTGGGAAACTAACAGGTACAAAACTATGCTATCTACCCTACGTGAATCATTGTGCAGTACACGCATTGTATTGAAACAACAAACTGTAGCCCACAAATATGTGCAAGTAAATATTCAAATAAAATTTAAAAATAAATAAATAAGCAAATCTAACCATGTTACTCCTCTGCTTAAAACTCTTCAACTGTTTCCAATTGCCTGGAGATGAAGACTAATTTCCTTAATTAACTAAATTCCTTAACTGGCAAGACTCCTCAATCAAACCTTTCTATACTTTTTCAGTCCCATTTTGTACCAGAGAGATTTATTAGGGGTCTACATAGATGGAAAAAAAAGAGGGAAGAATTAATATTGGGCAGAGGGAGAAGCTGAACTGTGACGCAGATCTAACAAAGCCTCAAGCAACCTGGGGGGACATGGGGAATAAACAAGGCCCATTCAAGTCATCCTTCACCAAGCCGAAATGAAAAAAGCCTTTATGGACTGGTCTCAATCTGTCATTGAATGCAAGTTGCCCAAGAAAGAGAGGGACCTACAGTGAAGCAGCTGTCTGCAATTAAGGCAGGTCCTGAGGAGCTGGCAGCTGGAGGGTGTCTGCTAATCTCACTCCCCCTATTTGGTCATCGAGATCTTCTGGGAAGAGAAATTGGGTGGTGCGAGCTCTTATCCCCCACAGTCCAGTCCTTACTCCACTCAAATGTCATCTTCCATGTACTTTTAGAGAACAGCTCCTCCAGGGTCTCAGTGGCCTTGCTTCCTGAGGGAAAACTCAGAA
This sequence comes from Cynocephalus volans, assembly GCF_027409185.1. NCBI lineage: Eukaryota > Metazoa > Chordata > Mammalia > Dermoptera > Cynocephalidae > Cynocephalus > Cynocephalus volans. The sequence goes on along the minus strand of NC_084468.1, from coordinate 92,970,132 downwards.
GAGAGAGTTTAGTGGGATGAACAATAGTCTTCACTTCTACAGCTGTCACGGGGACACAGGTGACACTCATCATCTCTGTCCTTCACTATCTATGCTAAATTTCCCTCATGCTTAGATTCCACTTCCTCTGTCCTGGGTGGTTTGCTAGGTGCCTTGACTCAAATGCTCATACTAAAGGATTCTGGGTCCTTGGTCACCATGTGTTCCTCAGGCTGGAGTTTATGTATCTGTCTATTTGCAGTAACATTTATTTGGAAAGGGGAGTTCCAAGAGGCACCCATGTGGATCATTTGGGTTCTACACATATTTCTCCCCATCTCATAGTGTAACACCTCCTCCTGCTGATTAGTCAATTACACCTTTTAAGATGTTTCATGCCAGTCCTAGGATACAAGGAGCCCAAAGTGTGTAGCTTAAAATCCAATGGGAACCTTGCTGTGTCCCATGTTCAAAGTGTACACTTTTGGAAACCTGGGATATCTAATTCTTCAGAGCCTAGGGTTGCATATCACAGAGCTTTGTGATATGAATTACCAAGTCTTCCAATGGATTGTTAGGAGGGATGGTACATAGAGCCACTTTTTCTCCTTGGTTTCCCATCCTTCTGGAAACATAATGCCATAGAAGGCCTTTGATTCGATGCATATGCTGCATCGTGAAGGATGGCACGTCATTCATGCAGACTATCACCTCCAAAGCAAACACTTCAGCTGTGCCTGAAGTAGGCTGTTCTAGTGATCTATCAGGCTGTCAGCTTCTAGGTAGTGAAGTACCTATGGTCATAGGTCCATATGCCACTTTTGATAGAAAATATGCCTCCTATTCTGATGCATTGCCATGTGGGATCTTACACCAGTGGGTCCAACTCAAATCTTAAGATAGCAGTGCGGTCTAAGACCTTGTGGACAAAACAAACAAACAAACAAACAAAAAGCATACCTTAGAATGTATGTCTATTCTTGTGAAATAAACCACCAGCCCTTTCAGGATAGAAAGACCCCAATTATATAATCAGCTGGCCAACAAGGGGCAAATATATCTCCTTGAGGAATGATGCCATACTGGGAGCTCAGTACTTATCTACATTGCTGGCCTGTTACACATTCAGCAGTGGCAGTAGCTAGATCAGCCTTGGAAAGTGAGAGTTCATGACATTAAGCCCATGTGTTACCTCTATCCCTGTCACTGACACTATGTGCCCATCCTGCCAGCACTGGGCAGACAACAACAAAGGCTGGCTAATGTCAAAACTGGTTGGGTCATACTGTCCATTTGGTTGTTCAGTGACCTTCTATAGTGAATGTTCCCTGCTGGGCATGAAGTACTGATATAAAAATATAGATCTTTCCAACTTGTGCCCATTCCCTTATGTTTATCCAAATGCTTCTACCCCAGACACTTCACTTCATCTCCAATCTTCCAATGTTCTTCTTTTAAGTTCCTGATGGACCATTTGCCTCTGCCCAATAACTCATTTATATTCTAACCAGGTGTACTTTCCAAGGCTCTGCCTATTGGGAGAAATTTTGATTGCCACTGTCTATCAAGGCAACCCCTGAGTGAGGCTGCCATGCATTTTTAACCTATACCCACGTCCATTTATTCAGCTTTTACTGAATAAATGGATGTAAAATTGGCACCTACTCTGTGCCAACTGTTTTACTAAGGCTTAGGAATCAAAAAACAATAAGATAACATCTTTGTCCGATAGCTCATAGTCTAGTGGAAGTCAGAACTATACAAAACATGGTAAGTGATACTAACAAGATTAATAGCATGCTTTCCAGAAAATAGTTATAAATGTAAGATGTTTTAAAAATCTAAATTGCCCAGTAGCAGAAAAATTATCCTCAGAATGAATATGTGTAGATTCACTAAACTGCAGTTGTAAGTAAAAAGAATTAACACAAGCCTGCAAATGTGGTTATCCATTATAGAGATGAAGCCTGGTATATGCTTTAGGGAAGTTGGCAAAACAGCCCCTGGTTAATACTATAAACACAGCAGACCAAATTCTAAGCTCATGAAATTCCTCTTTTTCAAGCACGTGGCTCAGGGTGGTTCTCATGGGTCATCATTGCCTGCCAACACTGGAATGGATTGCTGCTCTGAGAAGGTGATGGGACATAGTGCCAAAGGAGGAGAGAGCTGTGCAAAAAGAAAGATGAAGTATCACTAGAACAATGTGTTCCAAAATAATACACTTGTGATTATTACCGTACAGAGTCTATGTGGTTTCTGGCACAACCCCTTAAAATAAGTCAATTAGACACAGGCAAGTGTTCTCAGCATTGCAAAGCAATTGGTCAAGAGTGCAAAAAAGAAATCATACTCAAATGAGATTCTGAAATAAAAAAACCTCAAGCTACTCCAAAAGGAAGAAAGCCAACAGTGTATTCCAAAAGAAGGTGTTGCTCATCTAAACTTCTACATATCAAGAACTCAACCTTGGAGAACCCCTCGCCCCAGTCAAAAACAGCCACAGAATAAATCTAGACCCTCACCTAGACATTATAACCCTGACCCTGAGGAGTATTTCCTCTCCTTTAAGTATAGAAAGAAAAAAAGGAAAAGAGGAGAAAAAGTCATCTAACTAAACACTGAAATTCTAGCAGAAGAAGCATTGAAACATTTGGATTGCTACTCATATATTTTAAAAGTCCAAAAATTCTTAACTTAAAAAATCTTGTTACGTTTATCATGGAAAATATGTAATTAAGGTATTTCCAAACCTCCCTGGATTCAATCATGAAATGCCTTAGACCTCCTGTATGACTCACCTATCCTAGAGATGAGGGTGAAAACCAAAGCCTGTCCTAGATGAATTAGCTTACAGTATTCAAGTTGACAACAGACAAGTCCAGAATTACTATCAAGACATCATTTCCATCTTTGGAATGACAACCATTCAACATATTCATATAACAGTGAAAGGCATTTCGTGAAAAAGGAAGGCTTGCTGAAGGGCGAGTGAGTTCTTGCCAATGACTGGCAAATCACTGCCTATGCAGTTTATACCAAGAAAGTAATCATTTATATTTTTTTTAAAAAAGGGCATTAAGTGAGAATCACTGAAGCACCTAAGAGATTCAGCTCCACATGCAGTGGGTGGCATAAAACATTCCATCCTTGAGGAATATGCCATTGGAATCCTAAATAAGTAAAATCACCATTTAATGGTTATGGGCACTTCAGACATTAACTCTTCCATAACAGGATTCATGGTGAATTTACCTTATGCTAATACATATAAATAACAATCCAATGTATGTTAAATACTGTTAAAATTAATTTAGACTGTTGTTCCCTGCAATATAGTGTGTCCATAAAATTCCTTTTCATCGTAATTGTCTCCTTGACCCAACTCTTTCCTCATAGCTAGTCAAAGTCAGACCTAAGTCCTGGATTCTAAAATCTACTCATCTTATAAGAGTTGTTGACTGATTCTAAGGGCATATTCAAATACCAAAAGCTTTTGTTTTTCTTGCAGGTAAGAAGAGATTTATGAAAGTATTAATTTTTGCCAAAGGTTTAAAGTTAACTTTCTCATAGTCTTAATAAAATAAACTAAGGAAAAAAAAAGTTATTGTTTAGAAGAAAAACATTAAAACCAGTGTCAAAGCTGGGTTTTTAACATAATTTTACCAAATAGAAAAATCTTTAAGGTGAGAGAATATGGTTCTTTGAACTAATTTAAAAGATGGTGCTTCCTGGCCTCCCTGCCTCTTGTCATAAATATTACTTGGTCACAGCAGCATAGCGCACTTCCACTACCTGGAGATGTAGTAACACCCACAGGGCTGAACCTTCACAATTGTTTACCATGGATATTCCCTTTTTAAATTTGCATTTTGTTTGAAATGCTGAGCTCTTATGAATTTTACTAACAGAAGAATGAAAACAGAAGTGTTAAAATAAAGTTATGAACTCTCAGTTTATAATTCTAAATATTTGTCAGTTAGTATATTTGGCCACAAGTAACAGAAACCTTAAGGAAATTTAAACACCAAGGAAGTATATTATCTCACATCATAGAAATGCAGAGAAAGTTCAGGTTTCAGGGCAGGTTTCCTAAGTGTTCTAACAATGTCATCAAAGCCCCACGTTCTTGCCATTTCTCCTTTCTTCCCTCATTCCCTTGACCTCATACACAGGCTGTTAGATAAATGACTGCGGCAGAACCTCATGCTTAAGCCAAACATGAAAAGCATCCAGACGGAAGATATCGACTATGCTCTGATGTGAATCTCTCTTAGGATTGAGAACATTTTCCAAAAAGTGCATCAGCAGATTGCAGTTCACAGTTCATTAGCTAGGATTGGGACATTTCCATGTCTAGACCAATCACTCTCAAGGATAATCAACTTACTCTGAGAACAACTAGTTACACTCCTGTAGCTGGGATGAGGTCATCTCTTGGGGGCACACGGCTGCTTATGGGAGTGCTACACACTTGAATAAATCCAGGTTTTTTAGGGAGAAGGGAAACTGTGAGCAGTGGGTAGATGACCAAAAATGTCATCTTACAATAACTGTAACTGCATTGCAGTTATAAAGGCTAAAAGTTTGGAGTAGAGATAGGTAGAGTATTGAGGAGGAGGTGAGGATCTGAGCTTGGGAATTTAAATTAAGTTAAGCTAATGTTGTTTTTCTGTTTGCTAGTTTGTTTTTTGATTTTCTTTTCTTCTTCTTCTTTTTTTTTTTTTTGTAGAATAAGAATTAGAAATAACTGAAAAAATAAATGCCCAATAAATAAAGATTAAATCAAAGGCCATGAGTCTTTCAAAAATAAGTATGTCAGTATTGAAAAGTACAAAATTATGCAAATTCAAGTTCAATTTCTTCAATTTGTAAATAAGCAAACCAAAGCTTAAGAGTATTGAAATTGTTCAAGATCACATAATATGATAGGTTCTGAGCATAGCTGGTGCCATTTCAGGCAAGGCCAAGCACAAAATGGCCCCAACCCCTCCCCCTTTCCTTTACGAGAAACCTCATGATTTCTGAAAAACAGAAACCCTTTTGCTTCAGCAAGGGCACAGTTCTCCACCCTGGTCACATAGTTTTTGCATTAGCATAATGCCCCTCCTTGACTGTATCAGCCAGCCCTTGGTGCCCTACAGTCCATAGAAGCTCTCCCACCCCCACACCTGGTGCTGCCCTCCACTTTCAGTGCAGCCCGGCAGATTCTTTTCCTTTAATAAAGCTTGATCGGTACCCGGCGTTTCGGCTCACTTTCTTTCACGTAAAAATCAAACATAGGTAGATATCCTAAAACTTGTGGTATTCTTCCCACCCCAACATTATGTTACATTCTTTATTGGGTGTTACTTCCAGGTATAAAGATAGGTCAGTTATGATTTTTTAAAAAAAGAATACCAAAATCATAATTTCAAATTATAGAGAATGCCCTCATGTCAGCACTTGCAAGAGAAATGAAGCACCTCTTTCCTTTTTTAGCATCCTTTACTGCATTGGTAATTTATTAGTAGTATTGGTACCAGTAATTGATCATTAGTATGTGCCAGGCATTTTTTCAGGTGCTTTATAGCCATTATTTTTAGTTTTCCTAACAGCCCAGCCCAAATGGAAACTTCTAATAGCCACTTTTGGAAGATGCACTGCAGATCACAAGCTTTAAGTTTCTTGCCCATCGACAAGTTGCTTCCAGAGCAATGCTCTAATGCTTTGTTTCACTTTAAAGCTCTTTCCACCTACTGACATTCCCCAGAAAGGTGCTTTCTTAAATTCTTGTCCTGCTAGATGCTCCATGAAAAAAGGGTCCTGTGGTCAAATAAATTTGGAAAATACTGTGTTCTGTATTCCTCCTTTGGAGATTAAAGATACACAATGTAATATTTTAAAATATGGGATATATACAAAAACAGAAAGGTATCCAACTCAGTTGAAACCAGTATTTCCTATCATTTGAAAATTGAATCCCTTTTTCACATAATATACATTAATGTTTTAGGAAGTAATGTTCAGTGGCACCCACTTTGGAAAACTGCACTACATTATTTGACATCCAAAATTTATTAATTTATGTTAATCAAATTATATTTTAATGATAATATTAATAGGTAATTATTATTACACACATGTAACCAGTTTAGGGGTCTAACTGAAGTGATTTCATTTTTTTCAGTCACTGTTCTAAAATGTCAAATCTTGCTTTCTCACTGAATAACAAGTCTCACAATATCCTAATTCAAATTACTTCTGTCAGTTATGGTTATTTTTTACATTTAAAACTTAATCTTAAAAAACAATAGAGAAAATCAATAGAGAAACCAAAAGCTAGCTCTTTGAGAATATCAATAAAATAATGAACTTCTAGCCAGACTGATTAGGAAAAAAAGGCAGAAGCCAAAAGCACTCTCAGGAGTGGGAGCAGTAACATAACTAGAACTTCTCCGGATATTAAAAGAATAACAAGGAAATATTATGAACAACTTTATGAAAATAAATATCAGTTAGATGGCAAGAAAAAATTCCTTGAAAGATACAAACTGCCTAAGTTCACCTGAGAAAAAATATAAATCTGAACAACTCTATCTGTACCAAAAAGAAATTGATTTTATCTTTAAAAACCTTCCCCCAAAGAAAACTTCAGGGCAGATGGCTTCACTGGTGAATTTTAACAAATATTTAAGGAATAAATAATACCAGTGTGACACAGAAATTTCCGTAAGATTGAATAAATGATATGTTGATTCAATGTAATCCCAATCAAAATCCTAGGAGTCTTTTTTGTAGAAAGTTACAAGTTGAAAAGGAAATGCAAAGAACCTAGAAGACCCAAACTTCACTTCGAGTCTTATTAAAAAACTACAATAATTAAAGTAATGTGGTATTGGTGTAACTATAGACAAATAGATCAATGGTCTCACACACATATGGATGACTGATTTTTGCAAAAGGCCCAACGGTAATTCAGAGGAGAAAGACAGTCTTTTCAACAAATTATATTGGAGATATTAAATATCCATATGCAAAAAGAAAAAAAAGAATTTTGTTTTGTACCTGTTGCCATGTACAAAAATTGACTCAAACAAACTTAAACGTAAAAACTAAAACTATAAATCTAGGAGAAAACATGGGAGAAAATCTTTGTAATCAAATTACATGAAGATTTCCTAGTTACAACACAAAAAGCATGATCCACAAAAGAATAAATTGAAAAATTTGACTATATCAAAATTTAAAACTTCCATTTTCCAAAGACATTATTAAAAGAATGAAAAAAGACAAGCAAAAGAAAAAAAAAAAAGACAAGCTACAGACATGGAAAAAATATTTGTAAATTTTATATTTAATAAGAGACTTGTATCTAGAGTATACAAAGAATTTCAAAACTCAATAATAAAAAATGCAATAAAAAGTTGGCAAATATTTGAACAGGTACTTCAGTAAAGAATATATACAGATGGTAAATAAACACATGAAAAGATGCTCAACCTTATTAGCCATTAGGGAAATGCAAATTAAATCCACAATGAATATGACTATGTGCTTTTAGAAAGACTATAGTTAAAAAGACTAACCAAGTGTGGACAAGAACATGGAAGAACGAGAATCTCCATACAATGCTGGTGAGAATATTTAATGGTACACCCTGTTGGAAAACACTCGGGCCACTTCTGAATGAGTTAATCATACACCTGCCTTATGATCATCCATCTTACGCTCAGTATTCACACATGTATTTACCCAAGAGAAATGAATTCATATGTCTGTCGAAAGGTGTGTACACAAATGTTTATAGTATTTTTATTTGAACAGCCAAAACCTGAGAACAACCCTATTGTTTATCCACAGGTGAATGGATAACCAAATTACAGAATATCCAAACAATGGAATATTACTCAGTGATAATAAGTAATGAACTATTGGTACAAAAAAAATGGATAAATCTCAAAACAAGTTTGCTGAATGAAAGAAGACAGACAAAAAAATAGTTTTACAAAGGCACATGAGAAAATAAATGTTTGCAAGTATATTGCTCGTTACTGATTTTGTTGATAATTCCTCATATGTGTATGTCAGAATGTATCAAATTGTACAGTTTAAATATATGAAGCTTATTGTATGTCATTTATACCTTAATAAAGCTGTTATCAACAACAAAGAATGAAGCTTTGAACTTGAACTTGATCCAAAATTCTTTTCTTTTCCTCCCTCTGTGTAGACTGAATCAGAGCCATGGATGCAGGGAGTAGATAGGGTTTGGGGAAAGGTTCTAGCTGCTCCAGTGTGGGGCAAGAATAAGGAAGAGGGAAGCATGATCTGTCTTTGTATGTGACTTTCCTCTTGCTGGTAGCTGGGAAGTGCTGCTTCTCTCATTCTAGTTGAGTCCTGTTTCATCTCATGTTGAGGACTTGGCTGATATAGAGTCTCCACATAGATGTTGTGCATGGTTTCTTCAGGGTGATATTCACTTTCACCTAAGCTTCCTCCACTGCTCAAGAGATCTCCTTAGAGGAGGAACCATGTCTGCCTTTGGATATACCAGAAATAATATATATTTCCCAACAACTTCTCTGGGTTGGACATTTTGTCACTTTTCTCAGTGGCTGTTCATGGAATATACAGAAGTTGTCCATTCACTAACTAACCTCTATGTTCCTCCATGTGAAGCCTCCTCTCAAAAACCTTGCAGACCTGAGATGAGGAAGCAATCATCCTAATTTCCTCCCCGAGACAAACTGCTACATGCCACTAGTCCCTCAACCCGTGCTACCCCAGAAAGTCCTCGGTCCTCAGAAAGGAGATACCAGTCTGTGTTCTCTATTTAGGCCCATAAACCCTATTCTTCCCAGAGTGGAAGTGGAAAAACTTAATAATACTGCATGCTATACTCCAGGGCCCTCTAAAGTTGCTCCAAAAAACTCTCTCACTATTCTCTTTGCTCTGGAGGGTTCCAAAGTTCAGAAAGCACCTATTAAGGGGCGAGATCTCAGTTATCCCTTCTTAAAGATACCACTAATCTTCATGAGTGATCCCTTAGGTCCCCCTTCACTTAGGATAAGTAAGAAAAGGAGGAAAGACCTTTTACCATGAGTACTTTACTCCACAGTCGCACAGACAACTAGCTGATTACTAAATCTGTTTTCAATTTTTTTGTAGGTTACATAGCAAGTCTATATTTCCCAGAATTGATAGCATTTACATGTTGCCATGAGACTGAGTCCTACACCATGAGCAGAAGTGAAGAATTTTACTTTTAGCCCCAGCCCATTACAATCTCTAATAATTTTCTGTGTCCTTCCCGCAGCTTCAGGTTGAATATCAATGCCCAGAAAGACCACAGAAGATAGCAAAGCCTCAAATAGCCTGGGTCCCTAAATAAACACATAGGCCTGACACACTTTTCCCTCAAACTAAATCCACATTAACTGTTAAGAAAGAAGAAATAAATTTTTACCCTTTTAAGTCACCCAAGTTTTTATGTTTGCCTGTTACAGTAGTTAACATACTGTAAGCAACACAAAAATTGGTATTTAGAGTGGAGTTTTGCCTTAAACAAAGGCATTGTCTAATCAGGCAGCAAGTAGTAATAAAAATAATATTAGAGCTAGAAAGATGGAGACGTGTTATGCAGTGGCAAAATATTTGGCAAAACCATCTCCTTCTTGGAAGGCAAACCAGTGGCACCTGAACCTATAGTTCCGAGGGAAGTGTTGGAAAGAGTGAGAGTGATAGTTTGTCTCAGGTTTTACTTAGTGCCCTCAATAAGGTTTCACAAGAGACAAATACGATCAGGGAAGAATTGCATAGTCTGCAAGAATAAATGAAAGGGAACAGAAACGTGGGCTCTCAAAAATTTGGAAAAGCCAGCTCTCTCTAGACCTTAAACAGTAAAGATTGATAAAGTCTTTGAGTAACATAGGCCCAGTTAGACTTTTTTGAAAAGGAATTTAGCTTTGCCTTCAAGATTGAATTAAGGATAGTGCATTTCCACCCTAAACTATTGTTTTTTTATGTGGCCTTAAGATGGTTTCCCTTAAGGTGAAAGAGAAACCCGGTGGGAAGCCAACAAGGAATAAGCCAGATTCAGAGCTATACTGGGGAAAGAACTTCAGGTGTGCTCATTGACACATGAAACTGATTGGAAGCAAGACCAAAAACCTCCTAAAACGCTGAGTTGATGGTATTGTTGAAGAAACCATATATGCTTCTAACTTCTTAAGCCTTCAAACAATGGATGTTCCAATTTACCTAAGCAGTAAGTAGGGTATAAGATCTGAACAACCCAAAACTGGCATAGCCCAAAGCCCACTTGAGATGTGGCCATGGGGGATAAGAGATGGGAAGGAATCTCCCAGAGAGTGCAGGCAGACACTGCACGGAGGAGTGGTCAGGAAGGTCCTCCCAGAGAGCAAAATTAGAGTCTAATCAAGAACTTCAAAAGCAGAGGACCCTGATAATGCCTGTCCCACACAAGTTTATCATTGCTGTTTACCAGACACTGCTATGTCTCTCGTTCTTCCTTGCTTTGACAGTTTGCCACCGTTATTCTGTCTGCTTTACTTTCATACGTTAGGTATGGAAGCAGGGGGTGAACAGACAACTTGCATTTTTAGCTCATAGTCACCAGACCATGAGAAGCAACTCCTGGACCTTTGAGAAAAGACTGCACATCACCTGGAGATAACAGACATTGGATCTGTGGCAAGTAAATTCCATAAGTAAAAATAAGTGTGAAATGAGTATTTGGTGACCAGACTACAGAAGAGAGTGATTCCTGATCACACCCATTTCTCCGATTTCTTCTTCTTAGGCACACAGGAAGGCTACATTTCCTAGATTCCTTTGCACTTAGGTGTGTCCACAAGACTGAGTTCCAGCTGAAGATTCCATTGAGTGAAAGAGCTACACGCCTCTTCAAGGCTTGCCCCATTCTGTGGGCTGAATTATATCCCATCAAATTCACATGTGGAAGCCCGAACTCTCAGTCTCCCAGAATGTGATTACATGAGGAGATAGGGCCCTTAAAAAGGTGATTAAGCTAAAGTGAGGCTGTTAAGGTGGGCCTTAGTCCAGTCTAACTACTATCCTTATAAGAAGAAGTTTGGACACACAAAGAGACACAAGGAATGTGCAGGCACAGAGGGAAGACCATGGAAGGACACTGTCAGAAGGCAGGCATCTGCAAGCCAAGGAGAGAGTCCTTAGAAGAAACCACCCTACCTATAGCTTGATCTTGGACTTCTAGACTCTGGAACTGTGAGAAAATAAATTTTTGTTGTTCAAGCCACCCAGGCTGTGGTACATTGTTATGGCAACCCTAGCAAACTAATACAGCCCATAAAACCCTCCCTTGTGTAATCCTCTGTGCTCTCGCTTTATGGCTGGCTGGAATGGAGGTGACCCTCAGGACAAGGCTAGATGTTATGTGCTAATAATGGCAACTTTACAAACTGGAAAGAGTGCGCTTGAAGGAAAACTATCCAAACCAGGAACACCCATGTTGTTGAACTGCATGAGTGAAAAATAAAATTTGATTGTATTAATCTACCAAAATACAGGGTTTTGTTAGTTATAGCAGTTAGCATCACTCCCAACTAATACATCCTAAAAGGTTAATGATTCCCTTTTCTTCCCCCAGCTCTCGTCTTAGTCACTATTGGCAGGGGCTAGTATGTATTTTTCACCTCTTAACAAGCCCTGTGGGAATATGGCTGGCTTCTGTTACATATTGGCTTTCAAAGTAGAGTTCTTAGCTCCTCTTGTCCACAATTGAAGGGCCTTAACCACAACTCTGGGACACAGTGAATTTTCTACTCAGTATCCTCTAACATATTTTAAAAATAGGTTGCTTCAATTAAGATAAAAGAAGTAGAAAATCAACAAATATATTAATAATAAAACTATATTCCAATTATATCATTCAAGTGGAAAAATTTTCATTAGGAGGAAATTAGGAGGCTATCAATTATTTTTTAAAAACACTGCTTCTGTCATAAAGAACCTCATATAACTGTCCTATCTTTCAAGACTGGAGTATAAAGATCACAGTCCAGCTACATAGGTATTGCTAAGGACTTTGAGCTCAATAAAAGATATTTTTTTGGGGGGCCGACCCTGTGGCGCACTCAGGAGAGTGTGGCACTGGGAGCACAGCAGCGCTCCCGCCATGGGTTCAGATCTATATAAGGATGGCCTGTGCGCTCACTGGCTGAGCGTGGTGCGGCCGGTCACAAAAATGACAAAAAAAAAAAAAGATTTTTTTTTTCCTCTCATCTTCTACCCATACTCCTTAAAACTTAATATAGGGAAAGAAGAAAAGCAAGGCTACAAAGTATTCTACATATAAATAATTCATTTATTAATATATTCATTTATTAACAATGAATACCAGGTGTCTTGCCTTATCATTGACTGAAAAAATAAAATGTCCTAAGTATAGTATCTTTAAACTAATGTATTATGTATATTTGAAGAAATTATAATAAAATTCAGAACAGTTGTCTTAAATTATAGCTGGGATTAGGGTAAATCAAAGTTTATCCTAATCAAAGGAACTGGAATTACCAATTTGGCATCAAAGGAAAATTTACACAGGAAAATTGCTTATGCTGTGAAAGAAAGCAGTGAAAATTAGGTAACAACTGAACATGTAAACATCTATCGGAAAACAGAGCTGGGAGTAACCAATGGACAATGATCCAATATCATCAACCAAAGTCATGCCTGCAGTAAGTTGGGATGGCCCTCTTTTGTTGGCCTTGACATGGGCAGAGAGACGTCTTAATGTCTAACAGTTCTCTATAGGTAGAGTGACAATATGTCCCAGTTTGCCCTAGATGGTCCCAGATTCTTACTGCAAAAACTGTACCAATTTAGGTAAATTTTATGAACTTATTTATGGGATAAATTCAGTCTACATATTGCAAGAAGAGATGGAAGAAAGGGCTTCTTGGAAAACTTAAGGACAGTTTTAACCATAACTACTTTCATCGCTCTGAGAAAAATGATGTTTTCTTTTTCCTTGGTTCTTTCTAAGGGTGGTTGTATTAGTCTGCTCAGTCTGCCATAACAAAATACCATATACTGAGTGGCTTAAATAACAGAAATTTATTCTTTACAGTTCTGGAGGCTGCAAGTCCCAGATCAAGGCCTGGTAGAGTCAGTTTCTGGTGAGGCATTTCTTCCTGACTTGCAAACAGCCACCTTCTTGCTGTGTCCTCGTATAGCTTTTCCTCACTGTATGTGTGCAGAGAGAGATGGGGAGATCTTTCTCTTTCTCTTCTTCTAAGATCACAAATCCTACTGGATTAGAACCTCATCCTTATGAGCTCATTTAACTTTTATTACCTCCTAAAAATCCTACCTCCGAGTACAGTCACATTATGGATAAGAGCTTCAACATATGAATTTGGAAGTATACAATTCAGTCCATTACAGGGATTATGGTTTTTGAGGTATGCTCGTCATTTTTTTCCCTACTATATTACCAGAGCTTAAGTAGAAAGTCAGAGTTGTATTTCTTTCTTTTTTTTTTTTTTTTTTTTTTTTTAGTTTTCTTCTTGGCAGTTACCATGGCATTTGACCAGTCAGGATCAAAGGAAGCCAGGATTGTAAGCAAGAGCCCGAATATTTATGTTAGTGGTGTTTTGTTATAAACCAGCAATCCAATCAGCAGAAATCAGAGCTCAGAGATAGAGGACTTTGCTTTGTGAAGAGTGATTGGATAGATGAGCTTCTTTGTGTATCCAACCCAGCTGCATCGGCAAAACAAGAATGGATTCATTAGGGTGAACATTGGGCCATTTAGTGATAGTAAAATAAGATAGTGTGACATAAGCTTATTTCTGAATAAAACTGACAATTGGATAAGCTGTGTAATTTAAAAAATTACTGTTTACTTACATCAGAGTTACTTACACACTATGAGACTGGAGAACACACATTGTCCTAAATGTTTTTCTTCTCTTTATAAAACAAATTATCTTCTTTATACACTTTGTTTCTGAGGTCACTTCTCCATTTGGCTATAATTGCTTTGAGACAGTAATCTCCAACTGACTCCAATAAAGAAAGTTTGATCACAGCGATTACATAAACCAAAACTATGACTTGAAAACCATGGAAGTGCTGAATTTTAGAAGCAAACTGAGAAGTATGAAAGTCCATCTCTTCTGGAAGAAGAAAGGGATCTCCTGTACACATGGGTGAAATAGAATTTTTTTTTCTCCCCCCCCCCCCGGTTTTTTTTTTCTGTGTGTGTGTGTGTGTGTGTGTGTGTGTGTGAATTTATATATTAATTTTTAGCTCCCACCAATAAGTGAGAACATGTGGTATTTCTCTTTCTGTGCCTGACTTGTTTCACTTAATATAATTCTCTCAAGGTCCATCCATGTTGTTGCAAATGGCAGTATTTCATTCGTTTTTATAGCTGAGTAGTATTCCATTGAAATAGAATTTTAATGAAATCATTAACTGCATGAGGACTCCAGGGAGTAGCAAAATTTTGTACTTTGCATTTGTGAAATTGGACAAATAGACCTTAAGCTAATTTTTTAAAGTCTTGACTTTAAAAGTCATAAGGCAGTAAACTCTGTATCAGACAGACACTCTGGGAAGAACCAGGTTATCTTACAAACCAGACTGAGTAATGTCATTGACAAGTCTATTCAAATGTATTGATATTAGGACAAGAGGTAAAAGAAGAAAGCAATATGGCCTGGACTGAAAGCAGATCAAAGCCCCTTAGGTGTAGCTATTTGTATGGACAGACAATAGGAAATGGCAACCCCAGTAAAGGAAAGGATAACAGAGTTTCATCTAAATAGCATGTTGTTGACATCTTATGTTCCCATTAGAAGTTAGAGAAGACATTGAATGCAGGGATGGCAAGTATTTTAGAACAAAAATTATAAATGGTCCCAGAGAGAAAGCAAAAGCAAGAAGTGTTTAAACATTATCTGGCAATAAAAGTTAGGAATGAACTTGTGAGTCACTAGATCACACCAAATTTCTCCCTTGCCAATTTCTCCTCTGCCCTTCACCCCTGACTACGGGAAACAGGATTTTTAAACTTGAGCCAGAAAGTAAGTGATAGCTCATGACTACTGATGCAGATCACAAATGAAACAATGAAGTGTGGAGGAAGAAGCAACTGTCCCTGCGATAGAATGCTGCCAGAGGTGCCTGTTGAAAGTGTCTCATTTTTATTTATATATTTATTTATGAAATGTTTTTTTGTTGCTGCTTGTTTTTAAATAATTTTACTGAGGTTTAATTGATGTACAATAAACTGCATATATTTAATGTGCACAATTGGATGAGTTTGAACATCATTCATGTTCTTAAAACTTTCCAGTGGTTTCTACGTGCAATTGTAAACAAACCCAAGGCAGCTCTTTGTTTTCTTCAAATGCACCTTGCTTATTTCCACCTGGCCTTCGCACCAGCTGCTTCCCCCACAGGAAATCTCTTCCTATGTTTATCAATGTCTCTTTCTTCTCTTTCAGATCTCAGACTAGATGCCATTTCTTCATAGATGCCTTCTATGGCCATCCCATATAGAGTAGCCACTCAGAATCTCTCTTATTAAAAGAAGTTGCTGAGTCAATATTATTTATTGATAACTACCCTCCTCCCTTCTGCTTGCAGAGCACCTTTCTCTGTCCCACAGTGGCTTATAGTCTAAATGAATATAGTCCTTTATATATATTCAAGTGTGAGCATCCAGTGATTCCTTTTGGGATGCATTTCTGATTTGGGATTATTTTCCTACCATCAAAATGCACTTAATTTTGATGGTGACAGAAATGCTATAATCCCTATTCATTTTATTTGCCCCCCAAATGCTTGTTGACCTTCTGTGTTAAAAGCACCGCACTAGGTGTTCTGGGTGGTGTTGAGAAGAAATGACCTTGTTCCTTCCCCCCACTAAGGGCCTACATGGGTCAGTCATGGTTCCCAGGACCCTGGGGACACTGGGCTGAGTGAATCTGAAAGTGTTGCTCTTATGAGGATTATATTCTAGATTATAATCAAATAAGTGAAGAAAGAATAAATTAATAAACAAGAAATATGTCAGACAGAGCTAAATTAGGCAATGTGATAGACAGGGACTTCAACAAAATTTGATATTCTTTTAACAAAAACTTCAAATAGATTTAATACAAATAAAGGGAGGGAATTCCAATGACCAACGTCTCCTTTGGTGCCAGCTTCTACAGACGCATTGCCTAAATGTTCAGCTATACAATTTCCCTTCTTTGGTTTTCTTCAGATTTACCTGGGGCATTTCAAGCTATGGATTTGCCTTATAGTGGGATGGTTTCTATTTATGGAGTTCTCAAAAGTGAGCGTCACTAACACAAATCAATGCTGTGTCTGTTTGTAACATTACCTCACAGTGTTTCCATAGACCTTGATAATGCCAAGTTTCTTCCAAACGTTCATCTTTCTTAAGTTCTTTTATTAACTAGTAATTTTTAGCATAAATTTTCCTCTCACTTTATGCCTAGATGGGGCACAGTAATAGCAGCAACTTAAATAAATTTTCAGTTTGGAAAGAATTTGCAAAGTGATCTCTCGACCTCACTCAAGTTCAGGAGAAATTCAGTTCAGGTTACCTTTCATCATCTTTGGTGTTTATTCTAGAAGTTCCATCATCAAGAGTAGCCTAGGGCAGACTTAGCTACGTTGACACAGCAGAATTCAATTTTTCAAGGGACTAGGAAAAGAAAACTCCGCTGTGTTATAATGGTTTCTGATCACTAGGTGACTATTTTAAATCATGAACAAAGAGTCATCTGCTGCAAGCTTTATTGGCAGAAATTTGGGGGGCATCTTATTCAAGTTGTATAAACAACATGTGATATTTCCTTTGGTTGTGCATTTTTAAACTCTATATCAGGAGCATATAATCTTAAAGGGAGATGGGATTTCATAGTTAATCTGCCAGAAGCTAAACCACCATCCTTGGTGAGCATGATCTACACACACGAGTGCTTCAGGGTAATCACTTCTTGCAGATCAGAAATAAAAATAATAATTCAGTTCATTTGAGGCATATTTCAAGAATTATGGTATTTACTTAAATATCAATGAGCTAGGCATCTTCTGACCTGTCCAAAGACCCTTTGTGTCTAAAATTATATGTGCATTTAGTTTCATCTACACCAACTGACCCCACCCTGAGGTTTTCCTACTGGGAACAACTTTCAGAAAGGCCACGTCCTTTTGTAAGTGAATTTAAGTAAAAAGAGTCCCAATTCACGTAGTCATAAATGGGTTTGTTAGCACCTTGTAAACACTTCTTATTAATACTAGTGACTTTTTTTATAGGAATTTCTCCTAGTCTGCTTCTCATAACGCAGATGGATAAAACATGATAGAGCTGTTGGAGACACATTCTTTGCATTGTGCTAACACTCTTTCCTTAATCAATTAAGAGGAGATCCCCATGCCCTACTTAGGAACCACAAAAAAGCATAACAGTTACAGGCTAGAAAGATTAGGCTCTTACACTCTGTGGTCACACGTGTCAATTCTGTGAATTTGGGCAAGATACTTAACTGTGCCTCAGTGTCCATATCAGGAAAATGGACATTTGTCTTAATATTCACATCTGGAAAATTGCCCTGTGCCTCAATGTCTATATCTGGAAAATTAAGCTAAAAAAACACCTACCTCATAGACTTGCTACAAGATTAAATGAGAAAATATTTGTAATGTGTGATGCTTGGCATATAGTAAGTGCTTAATAAATGTTGGCCAATATTATAACAGTGCATATAATTAGAATGTGCAAGAAGCAGTGTGCCAACAGTAGTGCTGGACGTGGTAGGAAAGGGAGGGAAGAAGGCTGTGTAGTCAGAAGACTGGTTTTCTTCAATGTTGTTTTGATTTTTATCTATGCATCAATAGCTACAAAATTATTACTGGAATTCCTGTAAGAAAAGTAACATACAACCTCAAGGCTAAAGCTCTCCAGTTCTAACCTTACTTTTTACATTGAAGCAAATTAATCAAACCCAAGCAGAGGTGTATGGGAACCTCGATTTATAGCCTGTTTGTCAGAAGCACAAGTCACAACCCAGGGCTTACGACTGGCATCTGAAGTGGAGACAGTCTTGTGCTTCTGCACCCTTAACCTGTGATATCTAATATTATCTCCAGGTAGACAGTGTCAGAATTGAGTTAAATTGCAGTATACTCTGTTGGTGTCCACTAGAGAATTGCTTGGTTGGGCTGTGGGGCAAAGCCCCACACATCTAATGTTGGAAGTGTTGAATGACTACATAAGATAGTAGGGAAAATACTTTTTTTTCTGTCTCTATTAATAGCACTTATCACTGTATGAAAGTTATTTGTTCTTTCATTCAGGTATGTCCTTGCTTAATGCCTACCATCCAAACTCCCTGTTCCTTGGGCGCTGGTACCATACATGTTTGTTTTACCACACAGCAAGCACTCAACTAATTTCTGTAAATCAAATAAATAGCTATACAAGTTCTGCAAGAGGAAGACCTAGACAAATTTGCCAACATCTTAATTTTATAGATGTCATATCTCCTCGTTGGACATAGGGATAGCAACAAAAACTCATTAAGTATATAAGAAAACAACTCACTCTGACAGTTAAATGCAGTTGAGTTCATTTCACTTCCCTTTTTTTATTTTTCATTATTTTTAACATTCTTACTTGTTATTTCTTTTACTTTCTTTTATTAATGCAAATTTAAAAGCAACTGAAATTATAGTGATTCATGCAATAGCTTTTGTATAACATTATTAAATAACTTCTAAAAAAGTATTTCCTCACTACCTATGGGGAAGGGGGTATCAAATCTCCTAATGAAAGGATAAATTTCAACCTTGTTCTTTCCTGCCTAGACAGCGAAGAATGAATTCTTCAGCAAATCAGCAAGGTGTGGAGTTGAAGTATTTGCTGAAACAAGCACTGCTTTAGTCTTAACCACAGCCAAATCTTTCATCAGAGTAAATTAAGCCTTCATTTGAATTTGTATGTCAAGTTAGAAGGAATATTTGTGACTTTTTTATTCCTAGCACTGTAAAAGGTTTCAAACACTAAAGTTAAATAATTCCATTTGCTGGTACCCAATTACTGAAATTGAACAAAAGGAAATATAATTTGTGGAGCAACAAGATGCACATATAACAGGCTCAAATCCAAAAAGTATGCCAGAACAACTTCTCAGTAGTTTATATAACATTATCAAAGGTCTTTGTTGCAACCAGTGGTTACAGAGCCATGCGGGATGAAGTCATTTTTAGACAGGTGCATCACAGAGACTAATGCTCTAGTATTATTTGAATTCAAACTAAATTTCAAGAAGTCATCTTAGGCTCAATAATTACTTCCTGAATAACAACTTCCATGTCATTTGACAATATATTTTGTAAAAAGAATTGCAATTGTAATTGATGAGTAAAATATGAGGAGTTATAGCAGATTCGATTTTTTCCAAAAATTTTATGTTCCTATAGAGAAAGATCCCTGAGGACATTTTTGATACTAATATTGCAATGCAGTACTGCTTGGGAATTGGAGAAATTGATGCTTGGTGGCTTAATGCTTTAGCTATTTTTTTTTTCCAATTCAATTTTCTCCAATTCTCTAGGGAAATCAGAGAACCTAGTAAGTTATTCCTTTCATGGATGAATACATTTTTGACCTGCTAGATGAGTAATGGCAAAGAATTCTGTAATTTCTTTGGACCACTTTATCATAAGAAAAAGAATTTTTTTGCAACATAAATAAAACTCAAAATAGAATTTATTTAAAAAATTAAATCATACAGTTACCGACAGCGTCAAGATCTGTGACTGATATTTAAGTAGATACTCCAGACTCATAAATCAAAGAGGATCTATTGTCCTGTTTAATTTCCTTCATATTATTTTAATTCTCTGATGGTCTTGCTTTGTTATTACCTACTTATCTTGTGTGTCCTATTTCCCCCTCTTTTTTCCTTTTAGCCATGATATCAGCTCCAAGAGCACAGAGAGTCTGTCCTGTTTTCTGTATCCTGAACACAGTTGAGGTTTTCAATCAATATTTGTTGAATTAATGAATTTAGTAGAATGAAACGGTCATTAATTTACAACATAAAGAGAATATCTTGACAAACTATTTCATCCAATGAAGCAATAGGGAGTTAAATAGAGTCCCCCCCAAAATACATCCAAGTCCTGATCTCTAATACCTGTGACTGTCACCTTATTTGGAAATAGGTCTTTGCAAGTGGAATTACATCAGGAACCTCAGGATGAGATCATCCTGGATTTAAGAAGGGCCCTCAATTCAATGATTGGTATTTTTATAAGAAAAGAACGATGAGTTTTAAGACACAGAGATGTAAGGGAGCAGGCCATATACAGACGGAGGCAGAGACTGAAGGGATGCATCCATGAGCCTAGGAATACCCAGGATGCCTGACAGCCACCAGCAGCCGAGAGAGAGGCATGGAACAGATTCTCCCCTCGAGCCTCCAGGAAGAACAAACCCTACCAACAACGTGATTTCGAAATTCTGGCCTCTAGAACTGGGAGAGAATGAATTTCTGTTGTTTTAAGCCATCAAGGTTGTGGTAATTTATTGCATCAACCCTAGAAAACTAATACAAGAGCAAATTGAAATCATCAGTATGTAACTTATTCTTTTTTATAATGGCAGAAAAGGAAAGAAAGGCAAGATCTCAACTGGCCATTTATCAGTGTGTGATGGAAAGAGATGATGTCAGAAGCTTTCACTAGTAACATTTTCCAACAAACGGTAATGAAAAATCAGAAGGTAATGGAAGTAGCAGTTTGGTTAGGTAACGGGTGAGTGAGGCAGTGTGAGCTAGTGACGCAAGACATCTGCGTTCAGATTCTAGGTCTCCCACTTACTAGCTATGTGACCTTGGACAAGATATTTGACTTTGACCCTCTGGAAAATGAAGGTAACAACAGTATCTACCTCCAAGGTTGTTGTGGGATTAATGAAAGTAAAATCCTTCAGTACTGTCAGAAACATGGTGCTCAGGAAGTGCTAGAGATTATTCATGTACTCTTTAATCATAGTTTAAGAGAATACAAAGTTATGCAAATAGAGCATGGGATTAAAAGTGGTTAAAGACAGCAAGGAGGGGTGCACCAAGAAGTATGTTCCCAGTTTTAGAAGCTTTCCAAAATAAAACCACAGCTTTTAAAATCCTGTGGCTTAGAATCTCTTCCTCATTTTTTCTCTCATTTATTTCTTCCACTTTTTTCTGCCTGAAGAAAGAAATGTTTCCTTTACTGTTTTTATTCAAATATCTTTTTCTCCATCCTAATGCTCTTGGGAAAGGAAGGAATGGGAGCAAGGAAAGTGTTGAAACCTCGGTCCCCACCTCCCTCCCATGCTAATGGCAGAGATTAGGAGCATTCAGTTTTGGGGCTTGATGGCACATTCGAAACCATCTGGTTCAACTCCCTTGTTTACAGATATCCAGAGAGTTTATGAAACTCATCCAAGATTACTAAACTCCACGAGGGCAAAAAACTTAGGCACCTTATTAACTACTATATACTTTTACATTAGCATGGGTCTGGCATAGAAGAACAGATAATCAAGTGAATGATCGACAAGCTAGCTGATGCCATCACCCTGGTATTGTATTAGTTCCACATTTCACTATGAGAGAACAGAATATATGGTAACATAGTGAAAGACAAAGATATTGACTTATGTTCATACGAACCAAAAGTATGTAGTTTTGATTATTTTATGTAGGAAAGATGAACCTTGATTTTGTGAAAAATGGATAAAAATTCACGAGAACCTATACAAATTATAAAAATGATTTTATAGGCCTAGAGCCACTTACACTAACAGATGTATTCTAATGTTTCTTCTCTACCTTTTTCTTGCTCTGTAATAGTGAAGTATCATCTATTTCCAGAAATGCCAGAGTCCCTTTTTATTCCATCTGCAAGACACATGTAGCCATCGCTTCTTTCTTTGGAAGTGAATCAGCTTGTGTCCATACCCCAGAAAGGGAATCTGGGAGGTTTAAAGGAGGGGGAGATGGTAGGAAAGTAAGCCAAAATGAGAAATTTCAACTTATTTGCTTTTTTTTTTTCCTGTGTAAGAACAGGACTAGCTCTCCTGCCAGCATGCAGTTTTCCCATCACTCCTCTGGTTAGAACATTGACCCAAGAGCATCACCTGCAAAGTTGTTCATCATCACGTGTTTAACAACCCTTGGAGGAGCTGTTTAACATTCCTTGGAGTGCCCTCCTAAAGGATATGAAGGAAAATGAGGAAATTTTATCATATTAAATTTAAAATACACAACTCTGCTCTTTGCTACTTTATCCAACATTTGCCTCACTGCAAAATCACCTTAGACACATCATCCATTTGTAATAGTAACTTATAAATCCTTTTACCCAAGGATCCAATTTAGGTGGATGGGCACAAGATTAGGCATCTATGTAAAAAACCATTTTCATTGAAATACATGAAAACCAAAGGATTCTCTTTTAATGTCTTATTCTTCTTAATTTACTGCGGAGAAGAAGAATGATTCAGTTTGGAACCAACAGAGTCCTAGATGTAGATATCAGAAGTATCAGAAGGTCACTGATAGACAATTCTCATGAAGAAGCATTAGGTATCACAATAAATGACATGTAGAATTAAGATTATTTTCATTGTACCAAGAGCCATTTTATGGCCCACAGTATTCTTTCACACTGATATAAAGGAAATCTCTTTTATTTGTTAAAATTCTGCCTTCACTATATGATATGAGATTTTATGGATTTTTTTGTTTTGTTTTTTGTTCTTTGTTTTAACTTAGAAGGAAACATAATTGGCTTCCAAGAAGTGTGCAGATCATAACCTTAGTTGTTTCCCAAAAAGAACCCTCCCCCTACCTAAGTTTCTTGCCCTGAAGAGACAGAAATTAAGACTTTTAAAATAGGTTTAAGTTTTTTCAGAACATGGACATCACCAGTCAGCTGTAAACTTGTAACAAAAGCAAGAATTCTTAGTGCTCTATACTTTGTCCCCACCCATCTCTCAGGCTTTGGTTTTCCCTCCTTTGTGAGTAGAACCATATAATCAGTAGAATGTGTGTCTTTCCCAGTTTTTCTCCAGTTATTAGTGACACGCTTTGTGTTGTGATTAACGTTCTCTCACTCAGTTCTTCTTTATGCCAAGAGTGAATATGCAT
The DNA here is from genome assembly GCF_027409185.1 of Cynocephalus volans. Lineage (NCBI taxonomy): Eukaryota > Metazoa > Chordata > Mammalia > Dermoptera > Cynocephalidae > Cynocephalus > Cynocephalus volans. The sequence continues at coordinate 92,946,943 of NC_084468.1, read as the reverse complement.
ATTTGTGAGTTTCTGGTTAGAACAGGAGTTCATTTTGTCGCTACTGGACAGTTTCCTCTTACAAGCTCATGAAGAGACTTCATCTCCAATTTTAAGGGACTGCAAATCAGTACAGCCATTATGGAAAACAAATGGAGGTTTCTCAAACAACTACAGATAGAACTACCATATGATCCAGCAATCCCACTTCTAGGTATATACCCCCCAAAATGGAAATCATCATGTCGAAGAAATACCTGCACTCCCATTTACATCTCTGCTCTATTTACAGTAGCCAAGATATGGAACCAACCTAAATGTCCATCAATGGGCCACTGCATAAGGAAAATGTGGTGTACATACACAGTGGGATACTACTGAGCTATAAAAATGAATGAAATCCTGCCATTTGCAGCAACAGTGATAAGCTTGGAGAAAATTATGTTAAGTGAAATAAGCCAGGCACAGAAAGAGAAATACCACTTGTATTCACTCATAAGTGGGAGCTAAGAAAGAAAGAAAGAAAGAAAGAAAGAAAGAAAGAAAGAAAGAAAGAAAGAAAGAAAGAAAGGAAAAGAAAGACTACAAATAAATGTTGAACTTTCAGAAGGAGAGAACAGACCCATAGTTACTAGAGGTGGGAAAGGGAGAGGAGGAGAGGGGTTAGGAAGTAACTGGGTAAGGGATGCAAAGAGTAATTACGATTTGTAATGATGAACATGCTAATAATATTGATTTGACCATCACATACTATACACAAATACTGATAGTCAACTCTATACCCCATAAATATGTATAATCAAAAATAAAGAAAAAAATAAAGTTAAGTTTAAAAAATAAAATAAAATATTTGTCCCTATCATGTCTCCTACTGAGACTTAATTTGCTTTCTACAAGATTTACTTTTTCGCCCCTCTCCCCTTATTATTCACCACTTGAGCATCTCTGAAATAACAAGCCTAACAAAAAAATTAATAGGGAACAAATGTTCTTTTTAAAACAAAGATTAAGCCCTATGTCTAGAAAGAATAATAACATTTATTACAGATTTGTTTGTGTTACTGTGCTGGAAGAACTGGTTTAGGGCATTGTGCATTGCAGATTAACTTCAGAACACACCTCTACTTCCTACTACAATGTAACATATTGTTTAATTTTACTATTTAAAAAAATGTGAACTTTGAAAGTGCTATAGTTCTAATTTCTGGAACTGTTTTTTCTTTTTAGGATGTCTTTAATAAAACGCTTAAATAGTCATTTATTACAAAAAATTGTACAAAATACTGAATATTTTAAATGAAGTCCATTTAAAAGATTAATCATATCTCAAAACAACTGTGACAGGTAACACTTGAGTAAGACTCTTAACTCCTCAGACTCTCAGTCCCCTTATCTGAAAAATGAGGAGCTTGCAGGAGCTTATCTCTAAGGTCTCTTCTAACTTTAAAATCTATTGTATCAGAGTGTTTCTTCCCTAGGATCTCTCGATTGTAGAAATGCATGCAAGCCCAGGAGTTATGTGTTAGAATCCTAAACTGCATTTTCTTTTTAAAATTCCAACTCCCTTAGCTGTCTCCTATCATCCAAGTCAGAATACATTTACAGGCATATTTGTGATGCAAAGCAAACTTAAAATATAAGCGGCTGACTGTCACTAAGATAAGCATTCTGCATCATTTCCACTTGTCTTGCGTAACTGAAGCTTCTGAATCCTAAGAAGATAACACCATTAATCTTAAGAAGAGGAAAGATACACACAGGGCCTCAGGAAAAGAAAATAGTTCAAAACCAGATGAACTTATGGGTCAAAACACGTACTATTACAGAAAAGAAATTATAGAATGCAAAGGCGAAAAAACAATTGCATATATGATTTGCTTCCAAAAATCTCATATATAAAATTTAACTAATTTGACCAATACTTTGGAAGCAGAAAAGAAAATCTTCTGAAGTGATAAACAACTTTCTCCTTACCCCCAAGATTAAAATGGTAAAAACATGAAACTACGTGAATGGAATACTTTGCCTGTATATCTGTAACTTAAAAAAAAAAATTAAAAAAAAAAAATTCATAAGTGACGAGAGAAGCCCTAAAAGCATTCCTACTGGTTAATGAACGCAATTTGAGGCAGAACTCTGCCTTAAGATCACTGTATTTGTCAGTACACTTTGCCAATTCCTTGTCTTTGCTGTATGTTTTCCAGCAATGTACTTAGCATGTAAACTTTATGTGGCTAAAGTTTTCCCCAACCATTTCCATAGCTAATAAAATGCTTAGGAAGTGTTTATAAGAATTGCTCAAAGAAATTGAGCCACAAAACACTTGCGCTTCATGGATCTCAACAGTCCAGCTTTAATTTAATTTTCAAGGAATGAATGTTTTCATTGTAAATGCACTGGTAACATCTGTATTTCAGGTTCTCTTGGAAGAGCAAGTAAGAAGCAGTTCCACACAGTGTGTATAATTTGGCCATCACTCTGAAATGTGTGATGCTCCAATTACTCTTCTCATGAAATCATACACACAAATGCATTCTCCCTCTTCCCCTAACATCACTCTCCTTTCCTTGGTCATTTTCAGTTATCTGACTAAAGTGAAAAGACATTATCTCAAAAACAGCATAATAACATCTGAAAAGAGTATCTTTGGAATCCATCACATGAGCTGTCAAAGTCAAAGCGTACTCTCGAATTTGAATTTCACTGGTTACAAGGGATGACCTTAGCCCCATAACATTTGAATTTTTTTTTTTTTTTTGCATATAGGCTGCTAGGGGTTCCAAGTCCAGAGAAGCATCCTAAACAGCATCTCACTTTATGGCTGTCTGGAGAATCACTGAATGAAGCAACAGAAAACATTGTAAGTATTGGATTGCCTTTTCTATTTGGTTTTGGTGTTTTACAGGATAAAGAGTGGCACTGGACAGTTTAATTGAATGTGCAATCTTCACTCTGAAATGCTGGTTTAAAGCTCTGTACTTGAGTCTTATGCTGAACTTCATGTAATATAACTGTCAGCAATGCAACCCAATAAATACACAACATATGAGGGGTGTGTGTGTGAGTCCATTAATACAAACTCTGCAGAGAAAGCTGTCAGACCAACTCTAAAAGTTGTCTCATCCTTGAAGGCCATGCCCCTGGCAAAGGTTCCATAGGGAACTTAATACCCAGTCTTCTCATTTCAATGATTTATTTGATCAACCTATTATAACGTATACATTTTCCTTTAACCACTCTAGGTCAACAATTTGAGAAGAGAATGAAAAGAAATCTGATCCTTATTATGCAGAATAATGTTGCAATTTTTGCTTGACAATTTGAAAGTTGTATGTAAGTAACACATAGACTTTTATGAAAATGCACTGTGTCCCGCCTGTTTCACATACCTAACCCAAAGGAGAATTCTAAAGGAGATCATTATCCCAGTTATTTGCATTGAAAGAAGAAATAAACCCTGTCCACATGTAGAAGCCTTTTTCTTTTTAAATCAGTGCACTTAAAGAACTAAACAGGGGTGTTAGAGCTAAGGGTCATACGTTCCTACTACATGCCGCCTGTATGAGGCTGAGTATAGACTGTGTTGTCTGTGTCCAGTCACGGCTCATTACCGCAAGTCTGTGGGAATCGGCCATACAGGAAAAAAATTTTTTTAAGTCTTGTCAAGTACGTGGTATGTTTCCGGACTCCTGAGGAAAGGTGAATCTAGTCTGCCTCTTCCTCCCAAGTCCTCAAAACCCTGACAATTGTAACACTATAAATCATCTGCTTTATAAATCATATAAATATCATTTTAAAATTTGAGAAAAAAATACTATTTTTCTCAAAAATGCTAAGTTTCTCGAGTATTGTGGCCAGAGGGCTGTATTAGTCCATTTCCATTGCTTATAACAAAATACTTGGAACTGGGTGATTTATAAAGAAAATGAATTTATGACTTACAGTTTCTGAGGCTAAGAAGTCCAAAGTCCATCTGGTGGTGGTGACAGTGACCCAGGGGTCTCACATAGCAAGATGGTGGAAGCAGAGAGAGCAAAGAGAGAGAAAGAGAGAGACAGACTCCCCTCTTCTTTTAAAGCCCTCAGAACCACACGCCCCTGACCACCATTTTTAATCCATTCACTACTACAACAATCCATTCACTACCTACAATCCAATCACCTCTTCAAGGCTCCACCTCTCAATTACCATAATAGGATTTCTCACCCTCTTAACAGTCACAGTGGGGGCTAAGTTTCTAACACATAAAACTTGAGGGACAGAGTTCAAACTTCAGTGAGTTTGGGGGAACATAATTCAATCCATTACAAGGGGTTAGATATGAAATGTGTAACCAAGGAGACTTATCCACTTATCCATAAAGATTAACAGAATAAGGAAGAATGAACTCAATCTGTGATATAAAAATAATTATTTGATTTATGTAATATATTCATGAATAATTGTCCCAGCATTGAGCTTTATCATCACTTATGTAATAAGAGATTTTGTATACCTCTTAAGCCATAAACAAGTAAAAATGGGACAAAAGTCAGCAAGCTTTTTCTAAATCTCTCATTCTGAAATAAGAAATGTTTTGGAAAAGCATAATACAAATCCAAACTCACCCTTTAAGAGTTTTTCCCATTCCAGGACATGGGTATTACTGCCTGAATCAAGACAGAGTGAAGAAAGCCAAGGCAATTCCCAGAAAGAGCCATCAGCAGGGGTCACGCTCAGCTCATTGTCCTGGACACTGCTTTGGCCTGCAGAAATAGGCACAATAAACTGATCAGGGGCTGCACCTCTAAAGTCGGGAGATAATTTTACCAAATGGGAAGACACTGAATAATTCTCTTATTTCTCTAGAAAAGAAAAGGCTCTGGAATAACCTGCTGTGACCATGTTGGTTTGCAAAGCATTCTGGTGCAAAGCAAATGGTGTCAATGAGTATGAAAAGAAAAAGGAAAGTAATACTAGATACCGGCCAGTTCACTAATGTCCCAGATGATTTTAGGAGGAAGCAGGAAAGCACAGAAAAGTCCAAGGAGAATCAGAGAAGGTTCTATCTTGTTTGTTGTACAATAGAACACCACCTAATTTTCAGCTCTGGTTCTAGGAGAGAAAACAAGCAGGTATAGAGATGGTTCTGGTAAGTAAACTGGGTGGCCAGGGCAGGTCACTCCAATATGGTTCTAAATGTCTTTGGTACCATAAAGTTATTCTTGTAAGAAAAGAGTCAAGAATATTCCAGGAACCATTTGAGCTATTATTAGTTCAATAAGATCTGTCTTTTTATAGCAAGGTGGCCACAAGGACAGTGAAGAATGAGAGAGAAAAAAGAAGGGATCAAGATCCAGGCTCAGGAAGGAAAGTGGCAAAACACAGTCTCTGCTTCCTACTTGAGGTTCAGGGTGAGGTACCAATTTTACAGGGAACTAGAGCAAAAGGCAAGGTAACCAGGTGGACTACAGGTAGAAAATCAAGACATAAGCTCATGTGGAGGGCCAATGAGTAAATGGCAAGTGGAAGCTACATTTTCTCATACATAAAATATGATGCAAATATGATTTATCTGATTAAACGATAGCTCAAAATTTTTTCTTCTCCTAGGTTTATAATTATTGTTTTTCTCTTTGCTACTTTCTCTCCTTCAGAAATCTGTCTGATTTCTACCCTCCATTTCTATTAATTTTTCATCTCATTGTTTTCATCTTCATTCTATGACCATTTCTTTTTCATTCAATGAGACCTTGATTCCAGATACTATAGGAGTATAAAGCAATGTTGGTGTATGGATAGTAATAACTTTAATGTTTTACCTAATCAACATGATTTCCCATTCCCTTTCTTTGGTTTCCAGGGAACACCTCTCCCCCTCCCCGTTTTCCTAGACAGGCTGTCAGTCATATGCTCATCCCTCCCTTTGCCAAAGGGGTGGGCACATGATCCAGTTTGATCCAGTCGTAATACAACATCCTCTCATCACAGTGATAGAGTTAGAATATACCCAGGACCTAAGCTTGGCCAATCAGAAAGGATTCTTTAGCTGCAGCTACTGCAAGACCCTTCTATTTGGATCACAAGCTCTAACCATCTAGACCTGGGATTACTTTCCACTACGCAATGACAGCCTATCCATATAGATGAAGCCAGGGCACACATAGCAGTGAAAAGCAGAACCAAGAGATAGAATCAGAGCTCAAGCCATGAAAACGTCATTAGAGCCCTGATTCCAGCCTTGACTTGCCTGTTACCTCAGCCAGTAAATATTGTTCTTTGGTTAAGCTAGTTTAAATTGGGTTCCAGTCACTTACAACTGAAAGAGCCCTGGGGTGTATAAATGTCAAGTACTATTAACAGGAACACAGCTGATACTAATACAAAACCTCCACAGCTTAATGATGAATGACTAATATATGCTGCTCAAATTTTCCAGAAATTCTTGATGTCCCATGCCAGTATTGTTGCACATGCTCAGTCAGACTGGTGAACATATCAGTTACTATGTTTTGCAGAAAGATTTTCAGGTTACTGATTTCTTGATTTTCTGCTATTTTAAAGGGGGTTCTGGATTATGAATTTTGAATTTGGGATGATGCATATCTTCTTGACTCCAAGAGGCTATATAATATTAAACATGGCATGGTTAAATAGTAAAAACCATGTTGTGCTGAAGCCAGAGGTAAAATTGCATAGTCACACGTAAGAAATATTTCTGTGTATCTTCTACCAAATGAAAGCAGCCTCTTTGAAAAGAAGGTTGTTACAATTCAGTTTGAGGAAAAATAAAGATAGCCACACTTCACCTCTAAGTTTGTGGACTTGGACTTATATCTTCTATATAGAGTAGAAACTATTTTAGGGCTAATTAGTACGAAATTTGAATAGCCAGAAAAAGAAGAGGAATCACGGAAGTAAGTGAGAGTTAAGCAGAGACATATTCCTTCATCATATTTGACCAAAGATTTCACTAATTTCTACAGAAATTAAAAATCATTGCCAACGTCTAGGGTGAATGTATTGAATTAATACCAAGAAAACATAAAATATTTGTAGATTTTAAAAAATATTTTAAGGTTTATTTGTACATATTTGTGGGGTGCAGTGTGCTGTTTCAATGCATGCATATCCTGTACCTTGATTCACTTAGAATAGAGAGAGTAGCTTTGTGCCCCTTAATCCACCACTTCCCCTACCTCCCACCTGCCTCCCCTAATGGCCTCTGGTGACCAATACTCTAGTCTCTACTTCTATGAGAACCTCTTTTTTTTTTTAAGACTACACATTTGAGTGAAATCATGCAGTATTTTTCTTTCTGTGCCTGGCTTACCCTTACCTCACTTAATGTAATGGTCTCCAGTTCTAGCCATGTTACTGCAAATGACAGGATTTCATTGTTTATAGCTGAATAGTATTCCATTGTGTATATATACCACAGGTTTTTTTTGTTGTTGTTCGTTTGTTTTTTAACCATTCATCCATTGATGGGCATTCAGGTTGATTCCATCTCTTGGCTATTGTGAATAGTGTTGCAATGAACATGGGAGTGCAGGTGTCTCTTCAACATATTAATTTTGTTTCCTTTAGGTATATACCCAGTAGTGGGGTAGCTGGGTCATAAAATAGTTCAATTTTTAGTTCTCTGAGGAACCTCCATACTGTTTTCCACAACTATACCAGTTTACATCTGACCAACAATGGAGGAGAGTTCCATTTTGTCTGCATCCTCGCCAGTATTTATTTTCTCTTTTTGATAATAGTCATTCTAACTGGAGGAAGATGATATGTGGATAATTTTTAAAATATTCATTCTACAGTGAGCTGTTAGCAAACAATATAACCATAAATCCCTAATGTGGATTTGGTTATTTCCAATTAATTCATTTATTTTATGAGGTCACAAATTAAAAAACCCTTCTGATATTGTCATGTATGTGTAAACAGGACGGGTGCAACCGAAGTGATAATGGCTTTTGCAAAGCTGATGCTATAAAAGGGTATCTCAGGTAAGTAGTACCGTTGACTGAATGTTATCTCAACCAGGCTCACTCCTGACACATGGTATAACAACAAAGAAAATGTATATAATAACTATGTCATTATATATAGCAATAATTATAATCATTATATGCTATATGTTCACATTGTTTTCAAGTAGTCCAATGTGTCTTGGAGCATTTTATACGTGTTTGCTCAACAACTCTAAGTTGGCATCTGTTTATTATAAAGAACAAACATAGATTCAGATGTTGATTATATTCTAGGCAGAAATATTCTCATTTTAGGAATCTAGTGCTGTAGAGTTAATGTTTTGTAATCCTTTAGCATAAAAATACGGTGGAATTAGTTTGCTTAAGGCTTTTGTCTAAGAATTACTCACAAATTGCATGAATTGTTCAAGAAATAACCTAAAAGCAGAGGGTGATGACCTCAGAAAGTGTGGCTTCTCACGCGCTCTTCAATTATTTTCTTGCATCAAATGATACAACAGTTCCTGAGATTTTGTGAGTTCATGTTTTGTTGATTCCATTATCCATTTCCATATAATAAAATGTAGAATCAAATGTGAAATCTTAAAAAACAATGTCTCCAAAAGCTAATGAAAAATTTTATGGACAATGAATATTCCAAACTGAAGGTGATTTACCACGAAAAAGATTTAAGTGAGGTTAGTATTTAGCCCTCTACAATAATACCACTGACAATCATACGTGGACAAACCTGAACAATGTCAAATTTTTCAAAGGCCTTTTGTTATAAAGAAAAGCAAAAAGTATATTTTTTTGTTCACGTATATAGGTGCAACTCCAGTGTTCTTGTTCACGGTAATTTTGTACTCTACACAAAATGTTTATTACTCTAGGCTGTAATGCTGGGCCAATTATGAAATCCACACTGAACTTAAAATATCTTGTTTATCTGTCTAAGCCATTGTTAAGTTTGTTTTCCTTTAGAACACAAGCTTTCAAGTGAAGTGGATGCAATATCTGGATTCAGCTGGGATGACACTGCATCTCCCTACAAAGTTCCCATTCCCTCAGAAAATAGCTTTGTAAACTCTAGTGCCAACTGTACAAGTTTGGAATCAAATATCACATGATGACTTAAAAACCTTTGATGCAGGCCTCATAAGAAAACATTTAAAAAGTCATCCTTATTAATCATGATAAGTATAACCATTATCTTTTGGTTTTGCCTGCCCAGCAGACCTTTCCTTTCTGGTTGTAATAGCAGCTTAATTTACCTTTTGGGAACTATCTTTCCACCAAATCAATAATTTTAGTAAAATAATAAATGATATTCCTACTATTTCCCATTTCTCTCCCAACTGGGAGGTAGAGAGCTGGATGCTGTTTGTCCTAAGGTTTGGTTATTCAACTCTTCTTTAGATTCTATTGACTACTCCATATGCTTCCCATAAATGCTTTTTCTTTTTTTTTCACTTAACTTAGCCAAAGAATGCAAACTGACACAATATACAATAATCTAAATCAACTTGGATTTCATCCTGGCCATTTGCGAGTATTGCCATAAGTGCTATAATATTCCAAACTACACTGCCCATATTTCATTCAATTGCACATTTGAATAAAACAATACTCCTGAGTTTCAGTAACTATTACCTGCCTGGGTGAGGTGTTGAAATTTATAAACCAAACTGGAGTTCATGTGGAACATATATTTTCTGTATTGCTCTCCTTGCAAACAACTTTTATATTATAAAATGCTCTTCTCATTTTTCTTACGTGTGGTGATACAGTCTCATTTGCCCTTGCACTTTTTAGGCCATTATAAATATTAAATTTTGTTCAGTCAAGACATACTGTAATACCCATAATAATGTCTGCCATTTTACAATGCTTAATACTGTGTAAGATAATTTTGAATATATCTTTTACTCTGTGGTTGATATCACATAGACGAGAAAACTGAAGCTTACAGAGGGTAAGTGAATTTCCCAATTATGCAGTTGGTAAATGTCAGAACTGGGACTAGAACCCAAGTTTTTTTAAATTCAAAGTCCAAAGTCGGCTCTTTTATATGATATTAGGCTCTGTCTAGAGGATCTCATTGTAGATGTTACATAAATGGTCTTCTTAATGTGTTATTTAAAAAATACCCCATACTGAAAAGTTGACACACATATCTGAGATACAGAATCTAGACAGCAAAAATTCAGCCAAGATGCAATTGTGTTTGTGATGCATAAATTTCTGTTTGAAAGCCTAAACTTCCGAAGAATGATAAAAGGTGTGGGCTAGAAGTTTGCTTTTAATAACCTCAGAAAATCTCATGGGAACCTTGCATACTTTTTTTTCCTCTTTTGTTACTCGGAGATGGAATAAAAACCTCTCAGCCTGCACACCTATGAAGTAGACTGATGGTCACCAGTCTCACCAATGTGCCTCAGCAGAAGTCTCGTAAGCTCTGGGCTTTTGAGACTTATGTTATGGGGCGTGTGAATATAGCAATAAAACAAATAAATAAAAATAAAGTCCCTGGATTTATGGAGCTTATACACTAATGAATAGAAACCAGATTTTATTACTTACCAGTATTGGTATAGGCAGTACCTGCTTCCAAACTTTCTTCTTAATAGGTTCTCACACATTTCTCTCAAAGATGTAGTAAAATAGTAAAGGGACGAACAAGCTTCTGTCAACTGTCCATTTACTGGAGCTAAAACTGGTCTAAATTGACCTCACTCAAATTCAGAAAAAATATATTTTGGGAAAATTTAAAAAAATATTCAAGAGTACTAATATCAAACCTCACCAGAATCCCTTGTGACACCTTTCAGACATTTCTTCTGCTTCTTTAGAGTGGTCAGGCTGAAATGTGCTTTTGAAACCTGGAACCTACAGCTAGAAGACACACTAAAAACTACATATGAGACATTTTTAATGTCTCCTTCCTTATTTTTAATATTTGTTTTTTACCCTTAAAGTATTTATATTACTGCTTTTAAAAGTATGTAGTTTACTATTCCTGTATCAGTTATCTATTGCTTAGTTAAAAACTACCCCAAAACTTCATAGTTTAAAAGAACTACTGCTTATTTAGCTCAAGATATGGTGGGTTAATACTTTGGGCTGGGTTAACCTGGATAATTCTCTTTTACTGTTCTGAGCTGAGCTCACACCTGCATTTGCTGACAACTAAGTTGCCTAAAGCTGGCTGGTTTTTCCTGGAACTAGTGTGGCAAATAGGAAATGTATCTGACATCATCCAGCTGGATACCTTAGTTTCTTCACATGGTGACCACCACAGGATTCTCAAGAACAATGAGAGGGTAAGCCCCAATGTACAAAGCTTTTTCAGACTCCTGTCTGCATCATGCTTGTTAATGTCCCATTGGACAAAGCAGGTCATAAGACCAGCCCAGAGTCTGCACCCGGAGTATGCACCCGGAGTCTGCACCCGGAGTATGTCCTATGGGGCATATGGTATAAGCATGTTAATGAAATTTCCATTAAATTCGAAAATCAGAAAAGTTAAACCAAGTCTCCTAAGTTATCAGTTTACATTCAAATTCAATTGAAAATTAAATGGATAGATTATAAGGCTTTTAAAAGTCTCTAAATTCGCTAATATAATATGACCACATCATTTTTTCCATAAAGTAAAATATGCTTCACTAGTTATAGCATAGACTAGGGCGACTGCCAAATTTAACATTCCATTTTTTAAATTTTTTCAAAATTTTCTATTTTCTGGTTAAGAAGAAACACTTTCATTAACCTCATCATATTTCTTCTTGTGCATCATGAAGACTAGCAAACTGGCTTTCTTTTCAGGGCCATTTTTACACACACACACACGTGCACATGCACACACACCACAAACTTATGACACTGTTCTCACTTCAATTCACTTGGGTTATTTCATATAGGTTGAGTAGATAGAACATAATATCGTAAGACAGTGAAGAATTTAGGTGGTCAGCTAGCCTCATTCACTGAACAAATGTCTTTTTCCTATATATAAGGCCTGTCTAAGCACACAACTCAAAGAAGACCTCAGCAAAATCACTAATTACTACACATCATGAATTTTTAGGACCCCATGAAAAACAAGAATTTTAAATCCATGACTACCAGGATTGCATACTATCTTATTTCTCACAATCAAAAAAATTTCTTGAAATATTTGGGAACCTTTAAAAATATATGTACAGATGTTCCTTGACTTACAAAGAAGTTGTGTCTCAATGAACCCATTGCAATGTCAAAATTACATTTAATACACCCAACCTACTGAAATCATAGCCTAGTCTACTTTAAACATGCTCAGAACACTTCCATTAGTCTACAGTTAGGCAAAATCGTTTAACACAGAGCCTATTTTATAATAAAGTGTTGAATATCTCATGTAATTTATTGAATACTGTACTGAAAGTGAAAATTAGAATTGTTGTATAGGTATTCAGAATGCATATTGCTTTTGCATCATTGTAAGTCAAACCATCATCAGTCAAGGACCATCTGTACATAAATGCTGGCTCAATTTTCAATATAGGAGGTTGTATTATATGACACAACTTGTTTTTTATAATCCCAACATAATCTAAAACCTCTCAAATCTTTATATTTACAAGGAATTTAGTTTTAAAAGCTGTTGCTAAGGAGCTACTCTGCCAGATTACTTCTTCTGTCATAATTCACAGCACTTACCAGAGGGACTGGCATTTCTCTAGCATATGCTTACATTTGGCCTATCTGTCATTCAAGGACCCAAGCTTCTTACAAGTATTTTGGTAGTAGCCTTTGATATTACCTTGGTAAATGCCAGTTACAACTGTATCCGACATTAACTCCTCAGTCAAAAAAAAAAAATTTAGAAGAGCTATTAAAATATTTGTTCAGCCTAAAATAGGATGACATTTTTCTCTGCCACATTTAAAAAAAAAAGTTAAGTCTCAATCACCAAAAAAGAATGAGACAGTGGTAGCTAAAGAGCAGCTTTGCTGGCCAACAGAGGAGTCACAAAGAAAATGTCTGAGAAAGCACTTTGATCTCTACTGGCTGTGCCCACCATGGTTAGCGTGAAATGCTTCTCCCTTTACCCAGAACGAATATTGAGGAAAATTCCCCACACTGTTGGTAGGATTAGACAGCTAGGGAGGTTTGCTGGGAAATGAGAACTAAGTGCATTGGGTTTTCTTTCTCTGCCACGCCTCGCAATCATCTGCTTTCCAGCATCCTTGATGCACTGCACTTCCCCAGCAAGTTCCTAGCACCCTACACGAAGCTTATTGAATTATGGTCACATATGTACACCCATTGTTCTATAAAGATAATAAAGAAACACTGTAACATGCTACATTTGGATAGCTGCCTCAGTGAGACAAAACAGATGGCAAGAGAGGAGGACTATCAATCCAAAGCTAAAGTGAGAGGAGAAAATTAAAATAAAAGCTCAAAATAAATCACTCACTAGGGAGTAAGTAGATGACAAGAGTATGACAAAGTGGGGTTGCGGCTCCAGGGAGGAGGCTCAAGACAGGCTCAAGGTCCTGTTTCAGAACCAGAATGCATTCAGAGTGTCACAACTGCCTCATTTTAAACAGGATCATTTGTGGATACACAAAAGAATTGCAGGAGGCAGAAATTCTTAAAAAACCAATCACTGATCTTTTAGAAAGGCACGTCCCAAAGCTAGTTATAAATCTATAATCAGCATAGATTCATACGCATCATTCCCAAGCTTCAGCCTATCAACACCATCTTTTAACCCTGCATATATTTGTGCAATTGATGTATTGTGGATTCTCTCTCTCTCATATCTCCTCTCTTTGTGGTTTTTGTTCCTTCAATAGTAGATACAAATATACAAATAGATACCTAAATAGATAGACAGAAATGGATGGATAATAGCTCTGTTGCTGTTTTTGTATTTGCTTTTGTTTTTTAATCTCGCCCTTTAAACTACAAGGTTCTGGAAAGCAGGAACAGTGTCTGTTCTTCAATATGCACACCCGAGTGCTTAATTCACATCATGGTTGCTGAGAAGTACTTCTGCACTGATTAAATGATTTAAGAGTTTTAAACTTTTTTACAAAACATAATGGAAAATATGCATGTAACAGAATATATATGAGAACCAAGTGCTTTTGAATGTTTTCAGAAGAAAAATGCCAAAACCTTGCTTGGCAAAGACATGTGCCTTTATTTTATTTCAATGGCACTTCAACAGACACACCAGAGGCCAAATTTAATATTTTAAAAATATTTTTAAAAATCAGAATCAGCAGTTTATTTCTGTTTTTGTAAGTTCTATATTTTGATACTGGAGAAATTATATTTCTGGGGCAAGACGATCACACTGTTCTTGATTCTGTGGCATATAATCTGAAGATTTCATAGCACTGAATTATAGCAAGCATCTGATTCAGTTAAAGTTCAGAGAGCTCTGGTTAAGCAAAGAATCCATCTGGCCTAAATCAAATTGGTAAGAGCTTACCAAGGAATTAGGAAAACAGCTATGTTGAGGTATATGAACCTTCAGTTCTCTAAGGAGTTGAAATTCCAGGAAAAAAGGTACTTAGTCTAATTTGAGCCTCATTTACAAGGCTTCTCTCTAAAGGTAGAGGACTAGCAAGGAACCAGGTCAAAACACTATTTCTTTAGTTTCATGCAAATGTACCTCAACTCTTCCATGGACAATTGCTTCTCCTACTCTACATCAAACTCACAGCACCACCATCAATGTCACCCTCATCCTTTACCAAAATGAGAAATTCCATATATCTCAAGTACTTGCTCTAGTATCTTATGGTACCTATACCAAAAAGCACTTACCGTCTACAGCCTGTTTAAATGCAAGCCCATTCACTTTTACATTCTAAAACATGATGCATGTAGACACCAGTGAATCATATAAATATAACAAATGCAATTCAAAGAAGATCTAGAGAATGACACCTTATAATTAAGAGTGACTCAATAAAGAATAAGGAAATACCTCAAGTACACAGGTCAAGGAAATACGTTATTTTTTCTTGTAGTTTTAGATAATACAGTAATTTACTTAGGCATGCCTGCTTTAAATAGTGATGTAGTCTCAAGAGATGATATAATGTCTTTCTGGATAGCTGTAGGAAGTTGGAGTTTAATTACCACCATAGAGACAGCAGGCCATTAATTTCCGTACTCCAAATAATGTGAAACAGTTACTTCATCCCAAGGCCTGTTAAGAGGTCAGTAAAGTCACTGTATTGCATTAACTTGCACTTCTGGGCCTCTAGATGGTGGCTGTAAAATTGTAAGGGTTTGGATGAACACTTCAGAGGATTTCATGATGAGTGCTTTTCACAAAAGAGAATGAGTCACACAGCTTTTATAAGAATATCTGCCTCATGGAGAAGGCCTGGAAAACTGGAATGAAATGTTACCTCTGCCAGAAGAGTGTCAGGGGGCGTACCAAAAGACAACACATGAAATCAAATAAGTTACACTGTGTAAATCAAAAGTTCCATTTCACTATTTAGAAAAGGGGTTTTGGCAGTACATTCTTTATTGTCCTGAGCAACAATAGTAGGAACCAGAATGGTTATTATAAAGTTTATAAAGTTTTCATAACCCAGTGTCTTTGGCATAGTTTCCCCTTCTGGATATATCATACTTTGCTATATCATGGTTGAGGATGATAGAAAGATTTTCATCAAGATACTATTCACATAGATATATTTAATTATATTTAAATACCATATGACCCTTGTGCCATGTTGAGCTGGAGCCTTAAATCCATAGTGGGAGGAGCATTGTTTACCTGCTTGCACTGCAACAAACCAGCAATTAAGCAGTTTTCTATTTTATATTTAATACTGGTGTATTTTGCATAAGGTATGAAATTTTGGTAATTTTACAGGATTGCTAAAACAAATATGAAAATTCTAGAAACAAAAATTTGTTTATTTCTATAACTAAATTGTTAATGTTTGGGGACTAAAATTAAACACTTTTTCAAAAATATTTGTAATACATTTTTGGTTATTTTTAGTGTCTGGATTTTCTGAATAAGCTTTACTAAATGATAATATTTTTAATGTTATTGGAAAATTTTGTCACTATAAATATTACGTTTTAAATAATTAAATTGGGACTTAATATAGACTAAATATAAGGAATTTATCAAATAGTAAGTACTTTCACTGTTGTTTGCTTCAAATGTTTGCATTTTTACTTTAAATACAAATGTTTTTCATTTATTCAGCTATTATATAATTTTTTAAAAGATGAAATCTATGTAGAGGTACGTCTTTAAGAATGCAAATAAAAAAGGAAAGAGAATGTTAACATATTTTTGACAAAAAAAAAAAATGTCTATTATACTTCCCCTGGTTAGATTTCCACCTAAATCTAAATCTTTTTGTTTACAATCAACAACAAAAAAGAATGAAAATAAAGTGAATATAAACATTTTTTTATTAAGGAATATAATTTAAATGTATATCAAGAAAACACATTAGAGTGCTACTCATTAAACGTCCAGCTCCATTTCTTGAAGTCACATTCCCAGATATCTAATACATATTTTACAACAGCAGGTCCAAATCTGTTTTCGGAAATGACACACAGGGTGGATAATCTTCACATTAGACATTATTCACAGATTCCAATAAAAGTAAAAAAGAATCTGTGCAGAGGTAAACTAAATAATGCCATAGACACAATTATTACTGCTAAAGTTTGTATCTCGATCTGTAGCAATTAGATCGGTAACTGTCACTTGATTAAAAATTCAAAGAAAACGCATAGCTGTAAAAAATATAACAACTGGTGTCTTAAATATTTGCTTTTTCCCTGGGCCAAATTTAACTCCATTGCTTTCTCAAACACCAAGTTAATATTACACATTTTTAATAAGAGAAAAATGACTATACTATAGATATAACCATCAATCTGCTTTGATTTTTTTAATGCTTTTATAAAAAACTTCAGTTCTGTACTTTTGCAACACATCACTGAAAATATGTTTCCCATCAGATTATAACATGTGGCTCTCAGGATACTATGGCTAAAAAGCAATACTTAGACAAAAAAAAATGTTTTTAACATAATATTCAATACTGATTTACTATCAACATGTATGAAAGTAAAGGTCCCAAAAAGCAGAAGTAAACCAAAAATCATGTGCCAGAGACCACAGGAAGGCACACAGATGCTTGCTAAATCACATGCTCATTACGAAAAAATAGCAATCAGATTAGTTTTCTAAATCATCAGAGCTTGTACTGAAGGTGACTTTTCCCAGAGCATAAACAATTTCAGGACATTTTTCCTGGTATTTAACTGTAATTAAAATAAGTAGATATCTTGGTGTCTCTAGACATATCCTAATGTCCCCAAAACCTTACAAATGAATCATTTAAATTCTTACTTTCTAGAGTCAAATACCAATAACCTATGACAAACAAAAAGCAAAGAATTAAAGCACTTCTCCAGTGACACTCAGGTGGGTGATGCTAAGAATTTTCTGTAAGTACATAAAATCATGAAATAGTGACAGAACAAATCCATGGGATTTTAAACTTAAGGTTCATGGAGAGGATAACTTCTATGAAGACACGGGAAAGCTAATATTTTCTATGTGAAATCTGAATAGTTTATAATATTTTCCATTCGTGTTAGCTTCAGGATCCTTTGAAAGAGCCAGATCTGGATCCAGCCCCTTCTCTTTTGTGACTGTTGCCATTTTTAGGTTCAAGTTCTTAGTAAACATCTTTGTCTTTCTCAAGAGCTCTTTCCTGGAAGGGCGTCAGTTGAACCTCAGGCTTAACTTGTACATATGTCACATTCAGAAGAAGATTGTGGCACCAAAATGTCTTATTTCTAACCATATCTACTCATAGCATGCATGGAAAGGCTTGGTTTCTATCCATGGATCTTGCTCTCAGAAGTCAGTACTTTACAGTATTTGAAAGGATAAATTTACCAAACAGATGGCAGAGTCTTCATCAGCTTTTAACCAGGGACCACAAAAGTGGGAATGAGTTTACATGAACCTGAAGTGAAAATATTTACAACAATTTGAAAGGACTACCATGCTCAAAATATCTGCCACCCCAAAATTGCCAAAATTAACACAGAGATAAAGCTTGTAATACTGCCATTGTTTGGGGAGGCAATAGAACACACAGTATTTTTTATTTATCTCCCAAGCATCCATCTCCCCATCTCACACCCCCAGGAAAAAGCTGACCCTTTCCAACCTACTTTATTTTCCATCATGCATGTCACCCATGAAAGAGATTGGCTATCTGCTTACCCAGTAATTTCCCTCTTCCTAAGTACAAAGCTACATTACATTTTCTATATTTTGCTTTTTTTTTTTTTTTTTACTTCTGTTTGAAGGAAGTTAAAACAGATGTATCTTCTTTATGCCTTCTCTTCTATTCAGATGCAAATGGAAAAGACCAAGCAAACTTCTAGCCACATATGAGAGGTATACAGTGACAGTACAGAAGGAGCCTAGGTCTCTGAGTGACTAATGTGGAGCAGAGCCTCAGATTCTCTAACCTGCATTGAACTTCAACAAAAGCAAAACATAGACTTTTTGTGTTAAGCTTCTCAGATTTGGAAGTTCTTTGTCACAGCATTTGGCCTATCCTGGTTAATAAACTCCTTTTCCTCCCCTTTTGCTCAATTTTCTCTGCTCCTCACCACACACAAAAATTGTAGCAAACACCAAACTGAAGTGCAGATAGAAATTGGGACCCTGAGCAAAATGCCATGAAAATATTATCCACAAAATGAAAAAATATCATTAATAGTTTCAACTGTTATTTAAATACCTAAGGTATTTTCATAGTCGAGTAACATCTGTTGTCAAGTGATACCACAACCAAATAATCTGTTACCCTTTGGACTTCTAAAAAACAGGGGTTTTGGTTTTTGTTTTTGTTTGAATGTTGTGGTGGGAGTCTATCATGGCCAAGCCAGGAGCTTTACAGAGCGTCTCTCAGCTGGAGTTATTCTTTGTATCTCTCTCACTCATGACTCATCCAAACACCATTCTAAAACCATTTCCTTCTTTGCTACCATTAATCACTTATAAGAACAGAGAAGTTCTTACAGTAGGACAATGACCTTGGAGTTCCACAGAGAGCCCAACAGTATGAAATGCAGATGAGATCACCTTTACTGACTTATTTAACTATAATTTCAGAATCACAGAAGCATTAAATCATGTTAGGCCATTAACTTTGGTCTTGCTAGAAATTTTCACTGCTGTACTATGGAATAATAAACTATTCCATCAGCCAGAGATACGTGGAAAAAGAAGGAAATTCAAGTAGCCAAGTGGAATTAGCCTTATCTTGTAGATATTGCAGAGTTTCCTACATTTAACCTTTGTGAATGGTAGGCTACAATTCTTTGGGGATGAAAAACACAGGGAATACATTAGAAATTTAAACTCCACTGTTTGACACACTGGAATTTTCAACCATTGTTTTCAGCTGGAAAAGTATAAAATAATAAACTTAGATGTTCTAAGTGTGGCCTTTGGAACCTCTTTTGTTGATGCTATCATGAACACACATATTAAAAGTGAAATGGAAGATGAATAGTTTACAGGGTAAAGAAATATTTTCCATCTTCACAATCTATGATCTCAGGGTTCCCCTAAGGCTTTAAAATGAAGTCTACTTGGTGGTCTCAACTCTAACCCCTGGAGAATATATTCCACATCTCCAACACAGAACACCTGATTCTGCAGAATTTGACACTTCTCTGCAGCCTCCACACAGAAGAAATGGAGGACTTGATATGAATGGAAATTAAATTATCTTCCCCCCTAGAGACATGCTGTCCTCCCAGGCCAGGGTTATATGAAGGTCAAATGAAGGAGCTCACATTTCAACCACATCTGCCCTAGCTGTGAATCGACAGAAAACACATCCTTTTGAGTTCTTGACAGTATGCTACATTTTATGTGATCCAACAAAAAAATTAAGAATCTAATAAACACGCAAAGTAAATCAACTTAAAGGAAAAACAGTTTTCCATTATCAAACTTGGTGCTTACCTTAAAAGCCGGGAATTGCCTCTAAAGTGCATATTTTCCCTAAGTTCACAAATGAGTAAATAAATTCTGAGACAGTCATAAAGATTCAGCTGATATTGACAAAGACCAACCCTTTGTGTTCCACATAACCTTCATAGAAACTTTGGAATTGTTTATTCGGTTTTGTTGATTCACAATCCCAAATAATGTCTGAATGGCTTACATGCAGTCAAAAACAGAAAGAGACTTAGGACTCATCATGAAGGCCTCAGTGAAAATACAGAAGCACTTTAAAATGAGATAAAAATCCTTTTAATCAGAATTTATGATTAGTATCTGTGGAGGCCCAGTAAATGCATCACTACATTAGACATATTTAAATGTTGTATACTATTTTTATTGAAACGTAATTGAATTTATATGTTTTTGGGGTACAGATTTGAATATCAATACCTCTGTACAATATGTGAGGATCAAATCTGGGCAATTAACATATTCATCATTGTAAAACAAGCATTTTTTGTGTCCATTAACCAATTTCTCGTTAATCCCCCCATTGCACCTCTAGTAACCACAATTCTGTTCTCTCCTTCTGAAAGTTCAGTCTATTGCTGTAATTGCTGTTTCTTTCTTTCATTCTTTTTTATGTATTTTATTTATTATTTATTTCTTTTTGGTTCCCACTTATGAATGAGGACATGTGGTATTTCTCTTTCTGTGTCTGGCTTGTTTCACCTAACATAATTTTCTCTAACTTCATCCAAGTTTCTGGAATGGCAGAATTTCATTGTTTTTTATGGCTGACTAGTATTCCATGGTGTATATATACCACATTTTCCTTATCCAGTCATCCATCAATGGACATTTAGGTTGGTTCCATATCTTGGCTATTGTAAACAGAGCTGTGGTAAATGTAGGAGTACAGATATCCCTTCACCATAATGCTTTTCTTTCTTTTTGGTATATACCCAGTAGTGAGATTGCTGGATCATATGGTGGTTCTACCTACAGTTGTTTGAGAAACCTCCCTACTGCTTTCCATAATGGTAGTACTAATTTACAGACCTGTCAAGAGTGTAGAAGTGTTCCCCTTTCTCCACTCCCCCACCAGCATTTGTTATTCTGTGTCTTTTTGATAATAGCCATTCTAACAGAGGTGAGATGATTTCTGTGTGGTTTTGATTTGCATTTCTCTGGTTATTAGTGATGTTGAGCATTTTTTCATGCACCTGTTGACATATTCGTGTGTCCTCTTTTGAAAAATATCTATTAAGTTGTTTGAGTTCCTTGTATATTCTGAATATTAATCCCTTCTTGGATGCAAAGTTTGCAAATATTTTCTCCCATTCTGTAGATTATCTTTTCACTCTGTTAACTGTGTTTTTGGCTGTGCAGAAGCTTTTTAGTTTGATATAATTCCATTTGTTTATTTTTTTCTTTTGTGGCCTGTGCTTTGGGGGTTTTATTTATTAAATCTTTGCCTGGTCCTACATCCTGAAGTGTTTCCCCTATGTTTTCATCTAAAAGTTTTACAGTTTCAGTTCTTACATTCAAGTCTTTAACCCATTTTGAGCTGATCTGGGTATATGGCAAGAGGTATAATCTAGTTTCATTATTTTGTACATAGATATCCAATTTTCCCAGCATCATTTATTGAAGAGGCTATCCTTTCCCCAGTGTATGTTCTTGGTGCCTTTCACAGAGATCAGTTGATTTTATGTATGAGGATTGATTTCTGGGTTCTCTGCTCTGTTCCATTGGTCATGTGTCTGTTTTTATGCCAGTACCATACTATTTTGGTTACTATATCTTTGTAGTATATTTTGAAGTCATGTAGTGTAATACCTCTAGCTTTATTGTTATTGTCATTATTATTATTTTTTGCTCAGGATTGCTTTGGCTATTCGGGGTCTTTTTTTGCTCCATATGAATGTTAGGATTGTTTTTCCTATTTTCATGAAGAATGTCATTGGTATTTTGATGGGAATTGCATTAAACCTGTAGATCACTTTGGGTTGTATGGACATTTTCACAACATTAATTCTTCCAATTCATTATCATGGAATGTCTTTCCATCTTTTTGTGTCCTCTTTAATTTCTTTCAGCAGTGATTCATAGCTATTGTTGTAGAGATCTTTCACCTTGGTTAAATTGATTCCTACATGTTTTTTTTGTTTTTTTTCATTTGTTTGTTTTGGTAGCTATTGTAAATGTGCTTGCTTTCTTGATTTCTTTTTCTGCTAGTTCATTGTTGGAGCATAAAATCACTACAGACTTCTGTATATTGATTTTGCATCCTGAAACTTTACTGAATTTATTTATTGGTTCTAAGAGCTTTTTAGTAGAATCTTTAGGTTTTTCTATATATAGGAGCATGTCATCCACAAACAGGAACAGTTTAACTTCATCTTTTCCAATTTGTATGCCCTTTATTTCTTTCTCTTGTTTGATTACTATAACCAATACTATGTTAAATAAGAGTGGTGAGAGTGAACATCCTTGTCTTGCTTCTGTTTTTAAAGGAAAAGCTTTCAGCTTTTTACCATTCAACATGATATTAGCAGTAAGTTTGTCATATATGACCTTTATTGGTTGAGATACTTTCCTTCTATACCTAATTTGTTGAAAGTCTTTATCATGTAGGGATGCTGAATTTTGTCAAATGCTTTTTCTGTGTCTACTAAGATGATGATGTGATTTTTGCCCTTGAAATGTCATATATTTTAAAAGAGAACTCTCATTGCTAAAAGTAGACTATTTTACCTATCTATTTGGATCAATTTCTTCCCAGCTGATATGTCCAGCCACCTGTTGGCTAAAACATGATAAATGTCAGCCAAGTGAAGAAAGCTAAAAACATAACATTTTGCACTACAAAATATTTTTACTTCATTCAGAACTCATTACATTTCCCACGTTCAGGCGCAGTTTGGAGCACTTAATAAATTTATGTAATTATTTCTAGAAATAAGGATGATTTGTTTCTAAGTCTTTGAAGCCACTTACAACTTTGAATGCAGAAGATATGAAAATCTTCTGCATTCCTTGAAGTCAACAACTCTAATCTTCATTCTTTGATCACGTAATCCAGGTCCTAGTTATTATGCCTGAGAAACAAGCTTTCCTTCTTCCAGGGCATTTACGGAAATATTAATCTGTGGACACAAAGCCTCCATTGAAGACACAGAAATCATTTCAACTGTGCTATCTTATGGATATCAGCAGGAAAATAAGATTAGATCTGTGCTTCTTCAGAACTCAGGCCACCCGTTTAATAATGCACATTTAGGGTTAAAACGATATAATCATCACCAAGTTCTCTGAACTAGTGCACTCACATTGTGAATCATTATCTGCTGGGGAAAAAAAAAACTATCAAACATCTTGCTGCAAGAATTTCATGTCTTGGGCATCCCCAGTAAATATGCTTGGCTATGGAACTCTTTTCACTTTCAGAATCCAATAAAAACAAGAAAAAGGAATACAAAGGAATGAAAAAATGTTACATAATCAGATTAACAGAAGCAATGTAAAGACAATGTGTGGTCCAGCTAAGCTATTACCTAATTATTATCAACTAATTTATGTTTTCATTTGACTAAAATAGAAAAGAAGCATTTTCAACCAGTGATATATAATATATAAGGGTAATAATATACGTGTATATATAATAAAATAATTAAAATTTTAAATTACCAATTTAGTTAAAAGAGTGAAAGCTCAGGTTTCCACATCTGTGGCTCATTAGCACATGGCATCAGATCAAAGATACTGTCTCCCACCTTGTTCCAAAGAGGGTTTCCCTACAACCTGATACTTTTGAGAAGATTCTTTCCACAGCAAATTTTTTCCATAATGGGTCTAGGTCCCGAGCCTACTCACCGTAGGTTCTGAAAATCATTACCCTTAGGGCCTCTCAGACTTTAGAACTCTGTTTGCCCAAATGTGTGTGAGGATAAACCTAACCTTTTGATTAAAATTGCAAAGTCCTCCTGACAAACAGCAAAAATGTCCTGACAAGATATCAAAAGTGAGTGGGGGCAGCAGTGGCAGCAGCTCCGCAAGACACAGCATCCCCTGGAGAGCTGGCCTGGTTGGAGCACCCAAGCTCCTGGTCTCACCTGCTGTCATGTGAGGACAAAGTTAAGCTTTCTGCCCTGCACCTGAGACTAATCTGGTCCAAGCACAAAATTTCAGAAAGTTTCTGTTACCAAAAGATAAATATATATTCTCCAATCAAATAGTACATATTTCATTTCTTTTAATTCATAAGTAATAACAGGTAATATGTGCTAATTATAAAAATATGTGTAGAAATGGTAGCCTTCTCCCAATACCACAGCCCTCACCAGAAGTAATTCTCCCAAACCATTTTTATGCATTTATGGATAGGATAGTAGATGATGTCTTAGCCCATTTGGGCTTTTGTAACAAAAGACCATAGACTGGGTGGTGTGTAAACAACAGAAATTAATTTCTCACAGTTCTAAATGCCAACAGATGCAGTGTCTAGCGAGGATCCATTTCCTGATTCATAGATGATGCCTTCTCGCTGTGATCTCGTGTGATGTAAGGGACAAGGCAGCTCTCTTGGGCCCCTTTTGTAAAAGACACCAATTAAAAAAAAAAAATGACCCTAACAAAAAGGGCACTATTCACACCCCCACCCTCAAAAAATCATGTGGTCTGGCCAGTTAGCTAAGTTGGTTAGAGAGCAGTGTTGTAACATTAAGGTCAATGATTCAGATTCCTACACCAGCCAGCCACCAAAAAAGAAAAAAAAGGGCATCAATCCCACGCATGAGGGCTTCACGCTCATGACCAAATCTCTCTCCAAAAGGCCTTACCTCCCAATACCGTCACCTAGAGGGTTAAGATTTTGACATGTGAATTTGGGAGGGACACAAACATTCTGACCATAGCAGATAATAAAAATGATAGTCAAAATTTATATTGCACTTTCTATGTGCCAGGATTTGTATCAAATACTTTTATAAATTCTGAATCACTTAGTCCTTATAATAATAATGACTTGATTTATATGAGACTTGCTTTTTATTTATTTATTTATTTATTTATTTATTTATTTATTTATTTTTTGTCTTTTTGGTGTCTGGCCGCACCACGCTCAGCCAGGGAGTGCACCGGCTATCCCTATATAGGATCCGAACCCGCGGTGGAAGCACTGCTGCGCTCCCAGTGCCGCACTCTCCCGAGTGCGCCACGGGGCCGGCCCTGAGACTTGCTTTTTAAACTGACAATGTGTCTTGAAAACTTTTCTGTGGAAATAGGAAGGGTGTAATAAATTCCAATGATTCTGCTAAATATAACATATATTAGAAAAACTGTGACTTATGTTTTGTATGTTTCATATATACGTTTTCACAGTGCATTGGAAATGGGAGTACATCATAGATTCGTACAATAGTCCTCTCTTTCAAAATCTATAGCAAATGCTAAACAAGAGCAGTATAAACCATACAACTTTTCTCCAGAAAGATTACCAGGTATTAGGAAGAAATAACCGCTGTCAATTTACCCTCCTGTAACTTGCTGAAAAGCAAAGGCAATAGTTAATGACAATTGGTGAAGAGAGATGGAAAAAGGAAAGAAACATTAAAAATGCTGTAAACTAATTTGCAAATATGTTTTAAAGTTACATTTGTAAGTTTTCTATATGTAATGGACTAGAAATAAAGTGAAGCATTTTTCAGGGCCTGCCCTGTAGCTAAGAGATCAGGTCCGAAAATAGTAAAGGAGCAGCCAGAAAACACAGGACTTGGAAGATTTTTAGAGGGAATTTTCATCTTCATAGCTTCCTGATGCCAAAAACTGGAAGAAAGCTTGAATAATATCTTCAGCACAGCATAACCATGACCCTCAAATATCAGACTTAATATTCTCATTTAGTATTTTATAAGCATCCACAGGGTTCCAGAAGAGAACAAGTACATTTTCTCCTCCAGATTAATTTTCTTGGCAAACTAGAATGTGCCCAGAGGAATGCACAAGCCATATTCATTCATACATGCAAAGAGAGAAAGCTAAGGTTATTGACTAACAAGATGATAAATTGTAACCCAGCCAGCAGCTGGTTTTCATGGAATTGCTGTGCTGTATATTGAAATGATAGAAGCAAAATGTTTGTGGTTTCTCTATATGGATTGCATCTAGTAGAGTATAGGATTACAGAAAATAATATTATCTTCCTAAAAAATATCTGTTAGACTTGTGTATTCAATTAAATGTGTTGGCTTAAGCAGGTGTAATCTGATGACAGACATATCACCTGGATGTTCCTGGAAGGGACGACAGAGATTTAGGCTCATGAGTCATCTGTAGGACAGTATTTTGGAAGTTCATGATAGGAAAGTGCAATCATCCTGTTCCAAAACTCATTCTTTTAAAGAGGTATTTGAAAGCCAGAGAGTCTGAGTATCACTTTGCCTGGGTGCACTCTAAAGGAGGGGGGCGTATAATGCACGCTCACAAAGATGACAGCAAGAGTGTAGCAGACTCATATCAGGGAGAACATTACTAACAGGAAGGCTGTTTCTTTCACCCAAGATGTGGGTCTCCCTATTTTGTTTCTCTGTCAAATTTAGTCAATCACAACACCTAACGTGTGTGGAGGGGGAGGAAACATGGTAGACTAATGGGTACAAAACTATGTTATCTTTCCTAAGTGTATCGTTGAGCAGTATTATACAAGCATCGAAATGCATACTGTACCCCACAAATATGTACAAATAAATGTTAAAATAAATTGAATTTTTAAAAAAATGAAACCAAAAAAAGAAGAATTCCATTCCTTTGCTTATAAACTAAAGGGTTTATTTCTGCAACATGACACTCCACCAAACACCATCAAGCTGTCTAAAGGCTTAGAATGCCTAGCCCATATTTTATAGCCAAAGAGAGAGCTGTAGCTGTTGAATATTCATGTCAGTATCTCAGTTGGTTTAGAGAACACCAGCTTACAGCCACTGAGTACAAACATCTCAGTCTAATGGACAAGCTTGCAGATTTCCCTCCATCTGATCCACTTCAACAACTCCAACCTTAAAGGTCAGTATAGTAGGTGGATTGTGGAACACAAGTTGAGTATCTTTGCCACATATTTTTACAGTTTTCATCATTGTATCCTTAGTTATAAGAAGATGGGTTAGAGATTAGACTATCTGGAGGTGAAGATAGCATTTCTAAATTTGGGCAGCAGACTTGATTTAAGAGGTGGTTTAAGAATACCAGTCTCAAAACTCAAGTAGGAAGTAGGTTATAATATATCAACTAAAAATATACAATAGATGCTAAAAAAAAAAAAAAACTGAATCTATCAATTGCTTTCATTTTAATTGAGGTTATATTGTTTTGTTTGCTATTCATTGTATAAGACAAGTTACATTTAGCATTCGCCTAGCACTTCATTTTAAACATGCTTTGCAATTAATGCAATAGCCTTATCAGATAGGTAGTGATGTTCTTGTTTTATATGACAAAATTGAGTCTCAGAGAGATTCAGAGACCTTCCCAAGAATAGTTAAGTTGAAGAACTAGAGCTAGAACCCAGGCTTTCCATGTTTCAGTCCAGTGACATTCTATCACTGTGCTAAAGCTGTCTCCTAAGTCACTTAGTCCCTAGATGAAAACGCGGTGAAAGTCACAGAGGGTTAATTAGGGAGAAGGTTGTGATTTGTGAGATTCTAATGCTTTTTAAAACTAGTTGTGTAAAATGGTTCTCTAAAACCCTGTAGCCCCAAATGAATTGATTTATTAATACTAGACTCCCTTTATCTCACCCTAAATCCCTCAGGTTGAATCATGCAGAATGTCCCAGAACCTGAAATAGGATCTCTCTCAGTCAGTAGGAACTGTAATATGGGAATGAGAAATGATGCCTTGCCTGTTGAGATAAGAGGTCTCAGGATTTTTGTTAGTCTCTGGGGATAATTTCCTGGTAGTAAGAACACTCAGTAAAAAGAACTAAACTTTTTACAAGAAAACAGTTAATAGTTTTCTTTACATATTTATTGGGAATATTTAGACAGACCCATTGTTTAAATTCCCAATAATTAAATCAAACCTTAAACATAAGTACCCAAAGTCAGAAGAAAATTAGATTGGTATCCAAAAGCAAACAAACAAAATAAAACAAGTACAAAAACAAAAAGCACCTCATGATCAAACCAAATAACATTTTGTAACTCTAATAATTATTTTTTCTTTATCAAAAAAAAAAGTGTTTTGTGTATTTTGTGTTTGGATTCTTAAGTATATTTACATAAATGGAAACTTTGCTGATTTGGAATAGTGTTGAGACTGTTTAAGATGGTGTCGGTCAAGTGGATCAGGCCAAGATATTTATGCAATTTAGTGAGAGAATTTGTATTTTGGCCTGGTTGGACTATGAAAATTCCTTTGTTATCAACATTTGTGTTTTCTACTTCTCAATTTAGTCAATGTGACAAAATAAAGTGTCACCTTAGCATGTTAATGCCTACTCTTAAATTCTGTCTTGTATAATTTCAACAGAGAAAAGCCATATTTATTAATTTTGTCTATAATGTCTATTTAAACATGGGAAGATAAAATTTTCACAGGTCTCTAAAGATTGGTATTTGAAACACTGAATAGGATATGAAGGAAAAGCACTTTTTCCCAAACAAAATTAAATATATATTTATTCCAAGGCTCTCATTAGAAGATAGCTTTATAACAAGGTGACTCTGTTTTCTTCTTTTTTTTCAAAACTGTTTAATTCTGCTTATGGTAGACTCTATAACATTGCCGATTGCTTCTTTCAGTGCTTAGTGTAACATTGCAATACTTGAGAAGGTACTAAAAAGAACACAACACTATAATTAAGCTTAGAGATGGCTCTGATAAAAGTCTGCCTTCTCCCCAATGTTTCACCACTGCCACCACCACCACATGGCCCTGAGTTTATTAGGTAAACATAATTAACTGCAACCCCTACATATCATTGTCAATATCTTCATTCAACTAAATCTAAGTACCCAGAGGTTGAATTACCTCTTTATTTTATTATCCCCGAATCACCTAAAACAAGTTTCTATTCTGAGACGGCAACGAAACAACTATTGATTGAATTCAGTCAATTCATTCTGTCTTATGCTTGATTTTGATAAAACAAGATCTCAGCCTGAAGTGCAGGGCACTCAGCAATCTTCAGAGTCACTGGATTATGGTAAATATTATACATAATCCCAAATGATGAAGTCCTTCTGACACTTCATTTTTTGGCAATTTAGCTTTTTGGTGAGAGTAGGTCTGCTTGATGAATGGTCTTGAACAGGAGTTATGTGATCTCTGGCCTTTGTGTGATAGAAAACATTTTTTGGAAAAACAGTGTCCTGTATAATACATCATGAAACGATCTTTCAATTTATCTGTTTTGACTCCAGTCTTCCTGCACCAACATAAATGTGCTTCAGATCATGTTAGTCCCAGTTCAAATGGAATTCTGCATTTGGCAATCCACCCACCATTGCCAGCTGGAACAAGGCCTCCTTGAGTTAACACACACATTTAAAATCCAGGCCCAGACACAGGACAAGCTATTTGTTGAATAGATCATGTGTGTGAACACAGCAGATGTGAAAACGCAGCTACAGCCAGATCCACAGTGCAGGCAGGAAGGATTCAGAGGGCTCGCTACGGCCCAAATGAGAGATCCAGAGGCCATCTGGTCAACTCTATACAACTAATTAGCTCTAAAAATGTCATTTGCGGTGTCAAAGTGGGAGTTGTGTTTTGTTTTTGTTTTTGTTTCAGTAGCCACTTCACTCGCCAAACAGCCACCAAACATTTTCTCATGATGTTTGTGCAGGTGAGAACTAGCAAGAGAAAGATCTTGGTGAATTTGACAGTAGAAAACCAACTATTGCCACTTGAATCACTTTTTAGCATTGTGAAAGTTTCATTTCTGTTTTGGCTGTGGTTTCACAACCTTACGGATGTGCAATTTACTAGGCTAATTATAATATAGATTCTTGTCACTCACTCTTTATTTCAAATAGTATACAGTGAACAATCTGTTTGCAATAATAATAGGCATAAAAATTCCCTACTTCCTCCTAACTAAAAGGATGCTGATACTAGAAATGCTATGTTTACTTTGCACCTGAATTCCACTGTGGTGAGTATTTGGGAGATTCATATTCCAAGAGATGATTCCAAATGGCATTCTTGCAGATGACAAAGAATGCAAATGTAGTTCATTTTTATATTAATTTATAGGCTGCCTAGTCCCAAGCGCCTTGGGCATCTTAGCAAAATTAGGAAAGAGAAAAATAACTAGAAACACATCCAAGAGAAACATAACCAAATAAAACCAAGATCAGGAGCTCAAAATAAATAGTGCTATAATGAATACCACAAACTACAAAAGAAAAACAAAGCTTTAAATTACTCAGAGCCCTTGAGGCTGAAGATGTGACTAACCAATTAACAGTTTGAAAGCTTTTTGAAGCTATGAAGCTTCCTATCAATGACAGTGTTATGAGTTTGGAATAATGATTCATAAGAAGATGCCCTTCTGAGCCACCCCTCTCCCGACTGCAACCAGCAGGAATAATTCCAGGCCTGCAAGCTGCTCCCAGTGACTGAGGCAGGACCCTGAGTAGAACATTCATTGTTTGATTTATTTCGTACATGTTTCAAAATAAGTTGACATAAATCAATAAATCTCTTCTACAAAGGAAGATGAATAATTTCATCCTTAATACAAAGTAATTACTGGCTTTAAATGGGGAAATTGAAAGGGTAGAAATCATGATATTAAATGAAGAGAAGAAATAAATTGTTTTCAAAATCTATTAAGGAGTTAACTAGTCAATTAACTATATTATTGATTTATCTGAGAGTGAGGGACTAGGAATTTAAACTTTAGATTTAAAGTCTGGATTTAAATATTTAGGTCTTTAAATGAGGTAAAAGATAACGAGAAAACTTCAGTAAATGAACTGCTTAATATTTTTGATGTGGAGTTACATAATGAAAATAATTAATTGAGTTGTCTCATGTTTTGGAGCTCAAGTGTGGAGAGTAGCTGAGAAATCAGCCCAGGATTTAGAGTGCACTCAAGCACTGGCACTGCCGTGTGTACCACGCCTAAGAGATGTTACTGAGACAAATCTTAGGGTGATGCCAAGGTTACATCTACAATCAGGTTGCTGGGACCTTAGCCCAGGCACAACTGTCAGTGCACTACCACCATGTGGAAGCCATATAGCAACAATTTTAACAAGCTTTGCTTCCTTTGAATGACTGAAATACAAATGTGAAAATAAGAGAGAAATAAAACTCAAAATACTGCATCGGCAAATCTGTTCAAGATTGGGATCACCGCCAACACTGAAAAATATTTTCAGGCTTTTTCATATTTAAATTCAATTTTAACTATTACGTAAGTATAAAGAGAGAACATAGTACAATATACTAGTTCTCAAACTTATATTTAAGCAGAAGAGCAGTGTAAGTACATATGGGCTTTTAAATGAAATCTCAAACAAAATGTCAATATTTTACCTCTAAAACAGTTAAAAGTAGAACTAGTCTTACAGAAGCAAGAACAGGGCCTTGCACACCTCCTCCTTCTCATATATCATAACTATTTGTTTACTTGTCATATTCCTGCATATCATAATAAGCTCCATGAAGGCAAAAACTATGCCTGTCTTATTCCTTTTTATATTCTGTGCACCACACACATCCCTCCACAAGACTGTCTTATTCCTTTTTATATTCTGTGTACCACACACATCCCTCCACAAGACTGTATGCACCTCAAAAATAATCATTATTTCTTACTCAAATGTGTGTCCTTGACACTTTGCAGAGTGCCTAGGACATACTATGTGCTCAATAAATAATTGTTGAATGAATGGTTTATTATCTACTCTTAGAAGATTTTGTGGAAAAACATAGTATTTAATTACAAAATGTTTATCCGAAGCATTTCAGTTTATATTTTAATTCTTATGTATAGGAAAGCATGACTAGTGAATTTGTTGTTAAAAAGAATAAATCTGTCTTTTATTTAATATAATAACTTATTTTTGGACTCATAACCTCCTAGCTCTTTCAAAAATGCTTATTGCACAATTGTTCTTATTATTGTGGGAAATTAGAAATTATCCAAATTCCAAAGAATTTAATAATGGTCAATTATGTGAGTGATCGTTTACCTACCTCATAGAAACACATATATATTTAGAATGATGATTTTGAAGGCCACTTAGAAATACTTCAAATAGTTGGGGGATTTTTTTAGCAGAAAGGATACGTGCTCTAATGCGTGATCATACAATATTTCTATGACTTTATCTATATCATAATTTTCCTGATTGTTGGCTTGCCTATAGAATGAGAAACATGGTCTTCTTTCCAGCAGTGTAAGTTTACTTCTAGATTAAGATGAATTATATTCTGACAATCTATAAACTCAGGTATTTATTCCAGCTATTTTAACTTATGACATAAGAAGACCTGTTTCTTTTTAGAAGGGATTAAATAATACTTGCTTATTTATTCAGAGTACAAAAGGGAAGGAAACTAATGTTTTTGAATACCATAGTGTGACAAGCATTCTGTTTATTTTGTTTTTACAGCATTTGACTATGTCTGATTCCTTTTTCTCATTCTTTGGTATGTGACAAGAAAACAATGAGCAAAGTCACTTTCCTGAGGTGCCACAGGAGAATGACCCGCTCTGCCCTTAAAGTCTGGCTCTAGCCGCTGGCATATGCACCCCATCTGTTTAATCTGTTTATTGGTGACTTGGATCAGCTTGGAAATCATACTTACTACATTTTGGAACTGGATTAACACACAAAATTTAGAAGGATGTCTAGCTCCTTTGAAGACAAAATTGAAACCCAAAATGATCTTGACAAATTGAAATAACAACAAATACTTGGCAGAAGGCAGTCAGGAGAGAAGAACAAATACCTGACGTAAATTCAGGATGGAGAAGGATAGATTTGCCACAGAGGCTAGGAGGTGCCATCACAAATCACGAACTGAACATGAGTCAGTGGCTCACTGTGATTATTTTTAAAACCATCATGATAGAGGAATATGCTAACAAGAAGTAACATGCAAGAACCGTGAAGTAATTGTCCCACTAGGCACTGGCCAGGCACTTCTTAGAGTTCTACATGCAATTTGAGGTCCAGAAACTAAAGAAGGATAAGAAAACCTGGAGAGGAATGAAAGAAAAGCAACAGTAAATATTTTTTTTTTTAAAAAAGTTCAAATAAAAGGGTCTATAGTCTATAAGGAATTGGAAATCATAAAAAGCCTGCAAAAGAGTGATTTGCCTGAATGTTCAGATAGTTACACATTTTTCCCATAAACTTCGCACTTATTGGGGAGGTTTTGCAATCTTCTCTTGGGCCCCTTGCAACCTTTTAATGACAATGATTAAAACACTCTTTAGGATGCAGCAATAGGAAGAGCAAGAAACATTAGAGGATGATCTCTATGTCAGTTTGTTAATTAAAAATACTTTGAATAACCATCTGTAGAACATCTATTATGGTACCTCAAACTGAAAATAGATTTCCTCTACTAAAATCTATTTTTCTTCTCATCTGAGCATTCCCTTACTTATTTAGTGGTATCACTGTGCATCTAGTCACCCAGGACTGACAAGGAACCATCTTTGACTTATCCATCTCCCTTACCAGCCACACCCAATTAATCATGACCTTTCATTGATTCTACCCATTAGTAATTCAGAACAACTCCCTCTTCTCCATTCCTTCTGTTGTTATCTTCATCAAGGATCTCATCATATCTTTCTTGGACTATCTCCATGGATTCCTAACTGCATATCCTGGCATCAATCTTTCTCTACTCAAGTTCATTCTCCACACTACCATCCTAAAAATCATATTTCATTATATCCCTCCTCTGCTTAAAGACTTCAGCTGGCTCTATGCTTCCTAAGGGATAAAATCAAGGCTTCGTAGCAGGACATGCAATACCTTTCATGTCCCCATACTAGCTGCTGGCCTCAATCTCTTTACATTTCTTCCAAATACTCTACATTCCAGCCACAATGAAACTCCTTGCCACTTCTTAACCATACTCTAGTCTCCTTTTATGTCTTCATGATTTTACCATGATGCTTTTGCTCTGCTTAAAATATCTCTACCCCCTTTTCTCTCTCCTGGACTCTTATGCATTTCATTTTTTTCAGAACTCGTGTTGTATGTTATATCTCTCTAAGATTTCCATATAACCCATGCCCAAAAATCTAGGTTAGATTTCTTGCTTACGTGCACTCTTGTGCTAATTTCTTTTATAACACTTTTTGTACTCTATTATTACATCTGTCAGACAAGTGCCTCTCCATTCAATATGTGAGCCCTTGAAAACAGAAAATATATCATTTGCTGTTGTTACATCTTTGTATTCCCAGTGTCTGACATATAATGGATAGCCAATAGATTCTTCCCCTACCCAAAGTCTCCCCACTAGCTTACAAATGTCCTAAGTGAGCATATCGTATCTTACTCATCTTTGCATATTTACTGGATGGAACTTGAAAGAAAAACAACTAAACATCAATCATTGCCAAACTTGTAAATCGTTTAGCTCTCCCATAAGTTCCTATCTATAAAGTAATTTTAAAGTTTATTATTAACATGAAGTTTGGGTTCTAAATAAGCTACAGAATACCTCAGAAACATGATCTCACTTTCATTGGCTCTCACCTGCATTCCAGAAGCTTAGCCTGGAAATACTGTCATCAACTCAGCCACATCTGTGGAGCTGGCAAAAGTTATGCAAAGAATAACTAACCTCCTAATATGTATGCAGTGTTTTCCTTACTCTCTCTCTCTATATATAAACATTGGCCAGCTAATCCAAAGAAAGATGTATACTTTCAACCACTCGCCTCCAGAAAAATATATTATTCCTAAATTTGCTCACAGACATCCAAAAATACTTTTATTGATAATTCTTTCATAATGAGAAAACTCATTAAAAGTACAAAACAACATTTTAAAAAGTCCACTCGAAAAATCTCAAAAAAGAAAAAATTTTCATACATACCATTTAAGAAAAAAATTCTTTAAATTAAATGTATTATTTGCCATAACTATGCTTATTTAATTATATATTGGCCTCAGTTATAATTTACTAAAATTTCTAAAATATTTTTTAAAAATTAGCATCTGTGCAATATTTCTGTATCTATTGCAAACTTGATTCTTTTTAATTAATAGGAGTTGACAAATTAAATTTACATATAAATGAACCTTATACATATATTCCCAGCTTGCAAAATAATCTATGCTGATAGGTTTCTAGGAAAAAAATCAGTTTCCTTTCTGTCTACATGCCTTCTTTGAAGATAGGAAAATAAACATTAATAAATAAATAATGTTTTGCACTTTTTAGATTAAATATCATTTCTAAACATAATTTAAATGGTATGTAATAGTGCTTTTAATTTTATCCATAGTTCAAAATGTTTTTGCTGTTGTTAATTGAGGTAACAATTACCTACAATGACATGCACAAATTATAAGTATAGTTCCATGAGTTTTGAGAAACACATATACCTATTAACTTACACCTCAAACAAGATTTACAAAAATCATTTGCATCACCTCAGACCATTCCCTCAGGCCCATCTCAGTCAATCTCATGGTGACTGCTGTTCAGATTTCTATCACTATAGATTAGTTGTGCCTATTTTCAAGCTCCACATAAATGTATGTTCACTTTTGTGCCTGGATTCCTTTACTCGGCATAACATTTTTGAGATTTATTCATGTTGTTTGTCTAGTCTTTCATTTTTTTTTTCATTCATTTCATTGCTCAGTAGTATTCAAACGTACAAATATACTATTCTCCTTTAATCTATTCTACTAGTGATAGATGTTTTTGTTGTTTCCAGATTTTGGCTATTAGAATAAAACTTTCTCCCTTAGACGTATGTTTCATTTCTCTGTGTAAGAGTGGTGAGTGGATGCCTGAGAGAGGAATGCCTGAGAATGGAGTTGCAGTATTACAGGAATTGGTCACTGTATTTAACTTATAAATAACAAACAGCTATACAAAGTAGTTGTACCACTTTACACTCTAATCAGCAATGTCTGGGAATATGAGTTGCTCTCATCCTTGCCAAAATTTGGTATTCTTGACACTTCTTTAATTTTAGCATTCTGTGATTGTGAAGAGGTATCTCCTTAAGGTTTTCATTTTCATTTCCCTGATGAGTAATGAGGTTGAATGTTATTTTCATCATCCTTACATTATGTATATTTCACTCTGCATAATTTTTAATTGAATTGTCTTTATTATCATTGAGTGTTGTAAATTCTTTACATAATCTGGTTACAAATATTTTTCAGATACATATATTTTAAATATTTTCTACTAGTCTGTTAACTTGTCTACTCATTTTTGTAAGGGGAAGTTTTGATGAGCAAAAGCTTTAATATTGATGAGGTTCTGTTAATCATTGGTTTTCTTTTAAGAAATTTTGAAGGATACCATAGACAAACCAAGTGTCAATATGCTGCCTTAAAACACTGCTTGTATAATGACTACTTTCTTTCAGATCAACTCCACAGAAATACCAAAGTGGAAGCCTATCTTTCACTTCTCCAAATGAGAAAGAAATAGTTGTAATTTTTCAAGTGTCTCTGGTCTAAAAATGTTTATCTCTCAATTGCCAGAAGTGTGCCCGGGTCCTATTCACAGAGCTTAAAAATAGACAAGCCTCTTTTTGTCTACCCCACCTAAGGTAGGGTGGTATTGAGATTGTCCTGTATTTATGCTAGAACCTTTAAAATAAGGATGGATTTCACTCTCACGCAGAAAGGGCCAGAGAAACAGTGTAGGTAATATATTATTACTACTTAAAGTTATCTTAAGTAGATAATAAAAAGACTTCATTGAAAATTCTTTCTGAAACATCTCTCTCATTTTTAAAAAATGAATTTTCAAAAGTCTCATTCACTTTTTATTTTTCACAGATTAGATGTAAAATTTCTCAAATACAGCTGCCTAAAAAGAAATACATTTTCTTGTTCAATTTTATTTTTCCATGCTTTCATCATTACTTTTACAGTGGTATGGTTTTTACTTCTTATCATTGTAATCAGAAGTATTTCAGACAATGGGCAAATCAGACTTTCATAAGCCAGCCTGGAAATCTAATAATTGGATTTCTAAAAACCAACTTACAAATGAACATTTGAACCACTGTCTCCTCTGAATTGAGAACATATATTCAGACATGTGTTCATCAATATGTGCTGAGCACTGGATCAGCTACTGGAGGGTACAAAGATGAATTAGGCAGAAACACTGCCTTCTTGGCATTTTTAGTATCACTTCTGGTATAAATCCTTCCCTCTAGAAGTTTCTAGTATATAAGGAGAAATAAGACAAGTAAACAAATAGTTATAATTTAAAATAAGTGAATTAAATGCCATTCAAGAGAAACAGAAAAATTGCTATGTCAATTTGAAGAAATTCTGTGTTAGACATAAGATATCACTGGAGACTTTTGTCAACAGACTAATGTCACACTTCTATGAAAATTGGGCATCATCGGTCAAATATTCTCACTATTAAGTAATTGACATTGATCGAATTTAAGCAGCCAGAGAGAGGAAGTAGCCCTTGAAAAAGAACAAAATAACTAGCAAAAAAACTAGAAGACCACACACACAGGGAAGAAATTGCAGCACTAGGCTTCAGTTTAGTGAAGAGTTCTTCCAAATTGTGGAAAAAGCAGTTGCAGAGTAAGAATCCAGTTCCTCTCTACCTCCAATTTCCTCCCCCTATATACATGTACCCGTACATACACACCCACACTGTACTTACATAACTTTACAAAACACATTTACTGAGTGAAGAATAATTTTTATCTTCATCTTTGAAAATCAAAGATGCACATATTAAAATCATTTTTATGTAATTTGTTTCTAAAATTAACAACTGAAATGAAATAATCAGACCATAGCACCAGCATTTTAAATGATGGCATCTTGAAAAATTCATGTTTATATCATAAAGAAATTCCTATAGAGTAATTAAAACATTTTTTGTTGACTCCAGTGGATATCGTAATTTCCATCAGTTAACTAGCTCATTAGAGAGAGTTATGTCTTCCTCTTGTTTACCATCCATAAAGAAAATATCATAGTGAGCTAAAAGATCATTTTCTAACTTCTGCTTGCATTTAAAATTTCATATGAGGGTTATTTTCCCTTGAATTCCAGGTTAAAGATCACTGAAAAATGTGGCTTTGAAGCAAAAGTTAGGAGATAACATGGGGATTATAGAAAACTCACAGTTCTGAAGCTAAATGAATTTAATCAGGAGCTCATTCTAAAGTAGGAATTAACAAAGTCAGCATATTTAAAACTACTTCCTCAGGTATTATCATTATTTTAAATTGCGGAAATTCTAATAAGAAAGTGACTATCCACATTCAAATTAAATCACTCTGAATCAAATTAAATTTACTCCGATTACAATAAGTTGTACCTGCTATTTTGACCAAGAATGGAATAACTTCAGTGGCCATTAGTATCATAAAACTTCTAACACCTTTTCCCCCCAATTTTAGAAGCAATGAAAATTCTTCCTCCTATTTTTCAAAAAGATTTCATTTTTTTAGAGCAATTTTAGGTTCATAGCAAAACTGAGTGGGAAGTCCAGAGATTTCCCCCATGTTCCTTGGCCCCACACAGGCATAACCTCCCCTGTTATCAACATCCCATACCAGGGTGGTGCATTTATTACAACTAATGAACCTGCACTGACACATCATTATCATCCAAAGGCCCTAGTTTACATAAGGATTCAATCTTGGTGTTGCACATTCTGTGGGTTTGTACAAATACATAATGACATGTATCCAACATTGTAGTGGATACAGAGCGGTTTCACTGCCCTAAAAATCCTCTGTGCTCTGCCTGTTCGTCCTTCTCTCTCCCTGACCACTAGCGACCACTGACCTTTGCACTGTCTGTATAGTTTGGCCTTGTTCAGAATGTCATATAATTGGAATCATACAGTATGTAGCCTTTTCAGACTGGCTTCTTTCTCTTCCTTCTATTTTAAGTCATTGTTTTTCAAAGGAAATTTGATTTTGAACATTTTTCTGGGTAAGTAGAAACTTCTGTTAAACCAGACATCAAAAATTATTCTACATAGTTTGGAAGATAAAGTTTTTTTAAAGCAGCGTTTCACAGTTGGAACTCTGATAACTACACAGATTGAGGAGCATGAAAGATTTTTGTTCTTAATTTAAAGCTTATAATTTTCTATAAGATTCTGAATCTAGGACATTGGTTCCTCCCTTTCGTAATTTAAATTTAAGAAATCTTAGTAAATTCTATCTGGACGGAACTCAATGCTTAAAGTAACTGCAATCATAGTACTTGGCTACCACATACAGATTTATTTCTAGAAATTATTCTAGGAAGGACCAGAAAACCAATGGGTCTTTAATTACAATCCAGTTATGCTAGTGGGACAAAAAGAAATCCAAGGTGAATAGTTTTCCTCTTGGATATAAAGGAGGTATGTTGGGAAACGTGTTAATTTGTGAAGCCACCATTTAGTAATTACTGCTTCCCTTGAGATATCTCTGACTTTCTCAAATATGAGATTTGATTTATTTTGCCATCATGAAACTGAAATAGACTTATTTATATGATTTATGATTTACTAAACTATAAATTTCCATGATTTCTCAAAATGGTCTCTTAAGTAGCAAAAATATCAACAGAATATACAAAAATGTTCTTCCCTGTAAGAACTAGATATGAAAGATTTTTTCACTATCCCGCTTAAAAAATGTAAAATTTACTTCCCAAAGTACTTCTTCAGCAAGTCTCAGAACTGTATTTTTCAGATTTTACATTTTTTTGTTGAAGCGTTAGATACATACTCTAAAGCACACAAATCTCAAATGTACACCTATACAAATTTTTACAAAGCAGTCACGACTGTGTAACTACATCCGGATCAAAATATGTAACATTAACAGAAGTCATCCCAGGTCATTACCACCACCACCAAGATAAGAAATTTTACATCTGAATTTTCGTGTTAAATATTATTGATGAGATTTATCTTTGTTGTTACGGATCCAGAAATTCACTGTTTTTCAACATGATATTGTATTCCACTGCATGAATACACCATAGTTTAATTACCAATTCTAGTTTTAATGGATGATGGAGTAATTCCTAGTATTGGGCCACTTTGAGTCATGCTGCCTAAAAAACTTCTTGAATGTTGGTGCAAAGATGTAATCATTTCTACTGAGTATACATCTAGGAGTAAATTTGGTGGGTCACAGAGCACATGTGAGTTCACCTGAACAGACGCTGTAGGACATATTTTCTCAAGTTTTTAAAGCAGTGTATGAAATTTCTTGATGCTCCACATTATTGTCAACACTGGGAATATTCAATTTTAAAAATTTTCACCACTCTGGTGGACTTGTAGTGTTATGTCACAGTGTTTTTTAATTTGTATTTCCTTTATGAATAATGATGCTGAGTAACTTTTTGCATATATATTTTGTATATGTATTTTTCTGAGATGTCTATTTAGATTTTATGCTTATTTTTAAGTTAAATTGTCTGTTTTCCTATTGATTTGTAGAAAAATTTATCTACATAAAGGAAATGAGTCTGTCAAATATAAGTATATATCTTCTTAACTCCATGCCTTGTTTTTTATGCTCTTAATAGTGTCTTTTGATGAAAAAATGTTGGTAACTTTGATGAACTTCAACGTATCACTTTCCTTCATTGTCTTCTATAGTATTTAAGAAATCCTTGCCTATCCTCTAAAGTCATGATGATATTTTCCTGTATTAGCTGTTTGAAACTCTATTTTTTTACTGTTCATATGTCAATGCATGTTGAGAAGCATGTGACCAAGGCTGACATTGCTACAGCACTTTGGTTCTAAATCAGGTGTGTGTATAGGTCTGTTTCTGTACCCCCTGTTCTATTGGTCTATATATTTATCATTGCTCCAATACCACAGTCTTAAATAGCTTTAAAATAAATCTTGATATCTAGTAATTCGAATTTCCAACTTTTGTTCTTCATTTTAAAGATTGTTTTGACTTGAAAATCTTGACTTTTTGTTTATCCACATAAGTTTTAGAATCACCTTAACAATTTTTCACAAAATACCTTGCAGGGATTTTACTGGGATTGCACTGAATCTATGGATCAGTTTGGGGAAAATTTACATCTAAACAGTATTAACACTTCCAGTCTGCTCTGATTATATATTGCTATATACGAATCACTGAAAAGCAGTGACTTAAAACAATAGCAATCATTTCCTTTCCTGATGAATCTGGTAATTGACTGAGCTTAGCTGGACAGTTCTCGCTCCAGCTTCTCATGCAGATGCCATCAGGTAGCGGGGGAGGCAGGGACTTCACCAGGCCTTCTTTACTTACTTCTCTGGTGCCTGGTTTGGGCAGACACAAGCAAGTGGGGACATGTACAACTAGATAGAGCTCCTGAGGTGTGCCTTGCCTTCTCTGTATTTGTTTTCTATTTCATGAGCTTCTGATTTTATCCTTATTATTTTCTTCCTTCTATTTTCTTTATCTTTAATTTTCTTTTTTCTTTTTTTATTGAGGTATAGGCTTATATATAATTGATTTTTCAGTAGTTTTCAACTTCTGCTATGTGCACTTAAGCCTATAATTTCCACTACATTGCACAATTTTTGATATATCATATTTTCATCATTACTGCTTAGACCAAGGTATTTTCTCACTACTACCTTGATATTTTTCAATCTGTGGCAATTTAAAAGGATATTGTTTAATATCCGAACATTCCTGGGTTCTCTAGTTAAACCTTTTATTTATTTCTAGCTTAATTCTATCAGGCAAGTGAAAACACTCTTTAGAATTTCAATCCTTTGAAATTGTTTGAGACATTTTTTTATAAACCAGCATGTTTTGTTTTGGTAAATGTTTCATGTGCCCTTGGAAAGAATGTGTATTTTGCTAATGTTGTATGCATGCTCTATTGTCAATGCTCTATGTCAATTAGGTCAAGTTGTGTTATTCAAATCTTCTGCATCTATACTGATATTTGTTTCCTTGTACTATCAGTTACTGAGACCGGCTGGTTGAACATTTGTGTAAAACTGTATTTTTCTATTCCTCCTTTTACTTGTGACACTATTTATTTTTTATGCTTTGAGACTTCATTACTAAATGTATACACATTAGAATCATTGTTTCTTCCTGGTTAAATGACTACTGTAACTATTGAGTTTTTATATTAGTATAACTACAGCTGTTTTTTTTTTTTATGTGGCATATATTTTCAATTCTTTTCAAACTTTTGCATCCTGATATTTAAACATGAATTTTGAAAGCATCTTACAGTTTGATTTTACTTTATTATAAATCTTTCAATTGGAATATTAAACCCATTTACACTGAATGTAATTACTAAGATATTTATGTTTAAATTTATTTTCCTCTTTGTTTTCAATTTCTCTCCTCTGTTTTTCTTTCCCTGTCTTTTATTTCCATGGAGTCTTACAGATAAATCAAGTATTTTTATCACACATTTGCCCCATTTATTTCTTTGTAGAAATACATTATTCTATTTTCTATTGGTTCCCCTAGTGATTTAAACATTTATTTCTGATTTTTTACATCTACATTAAATCCGTCTTTTCACCCTTTGTCAAGTGGTTTGAGAACATTGTAACACTTTATTTACCTTTCCTCTCCTGTCGATGTGAATTTTAATTTGGTGTATATGTTAAACATCCCTTACGCTATCATTTCATTAGTATTGTTCATTTATACTT
The DNA here is from genome assembly GCF_027409185.1 of Cynocephalus volans. Classification (NCBI taxonomy): domain Eukaryota; kingdom Metazoa; phylum Chordata; class Mammalia; order Dermoptera; family Cynocephalidae; genus Cynocephalus; species Cynocephalus volans. Next base: position 92,904,097 of record NC_084468.1, on the reverse strand, counting down.
AACATATATTTACTCTTTTCCATGATCTTTTCTTCTCCCTAAATTTTTGTGCTTTCATCCATTGTCCTTGCCTAAATAATCCACTTTAGTATTCCTTTTAATGGAAAAATCTGGTAATAAGATATAGAAATATAAGTTGGCAATTGGTTTTTTTCAATTAAAAAAACAACTTGTCTTATAGTTTTTATTATTTCTGTTGAAAAGTATTATTGTTCCTCCTTTGAAAGCAATATGTGCATTTTTCTCTAGCCGATTTTAAGATTTTCTTTTAGAATTTGGTTTTCAGCATCTGTACCATGATGTGACTCTGTGGTACTTTTTGTATTTCTTCCATTTGGTGCTCATAGACATTCTAAAATTTGTGACAGTGTCTTTCATAAGTTTTCAAAAATTATTGGCCTGTATCTCTTTAAATATTGATTCTGCCCCATATTTTTTTCCTCCTCTTCTGATAGTTGAATCACATAAATGCTGAACATTTTCATTATGCCCAATATGTCTCTTTTCTATATTTTACATTCTTTTTTTTTTTTTACCCTTTTTATCTTCATCTGGATTTAAAAAAATTTTTTTTGCTTTTTATTTCTTTTTCTTTCATAGTATAAATTTATTTTTTAATTATTTTTTAATTGAAATGTATTGATCATACAATTTATGGAGTACAGAATTATATTTCAATACATGTATACAATGTGTGATGAGTGAATCAGGATAATTAGCATATTCATCATTGCAAAACTTAATCATTTCTTTGTGGTGTGGATATTTCATTACCTCTCTTCTAGCCATTTGGTAACATGCAGTATATTACTGTTAATTACAGATGCCTAGCTCAACTGTACACCAATAGAAATTATTTCCTTATAGAATCTCTCTCGCTGTAATATTTTTTTCCATTAACCAATCTCTCACTAACTACCTTCCCCCTCCCCTTTCCACGTTTATTAATCTTGTAAAAGTTCAACTTATTCTTACTGTTATTATTTATTTATTTACTTACTTACTTTAAGCTCCCACATGTGAGTGAGAACATGCAATATTTCTCTGTCTATGTCTGGCTTATTTCACTTAACATAATTTTCTCCAAGCTCATTCATGCTGCTGCACATGGCAAAATTTCATTCCTTTTTATGGCTGAGTAGTATTTTGTTGTGCATATATACCACGTTTTCTTTATCCAATCATCTGTTAATGGACATTTAGGTTGGTCCCATATCTTGGCTATTGTGAATAGAGCTGCAATAAACACGCAGGTGTAGGTATCCCTTCGACATTGTGATTTTAATTCTTTTGGGTATATATCCAGTAGTGGGACTGCTGGGTCATATGGATGTTTTATCTATAGTTGTTTGAGAAACCTCCATACCATTTTCTGTAATGGCTGTACCAATTTACAATTCCACCAACAATTTATGTTCCCTTTTCTCTGTATCCTCATCAGCAAATGTTATTTCCTGTGCTTTTGATAATAGCCAGTCTAACTGGGGTGAGATGATATCTCATTGTGGTTTTGATTTGCATTTCTCTGATGATTTATGATGTTGAGCATTTTTTCATATACCTGCTGGCCATTTGAGAAATGTCTATTCAGCTCCTTTGCCCATTTATTAAATTGGATTATTTGTCTTTTTACTACTGAGTTGTTTGAGTTCCTTGTATATTCTAGATATTAATCCCTTGTCAGAATCATAGTTTGCAAATATTTTCTCCCATTGTGTAGGCTGTCTTTTACCTTTGTTAATTGTTTCCTTTGCTGTGCAGAAGCTTTATAGTTTGATCTCACCCCATTTGTTTATTTTCACTTTTTAGTTTGATATAACCCCATTTGCTTATTTTTCCTATTGTGCTTTTGAGGTCTTACTCAGAATGTCTTTGCCCACTCCTTTGTCCTGAAGCATTTCCCCTGTGTTTTTTTCTAAGAGTTTTATAGTTTCAGGTCTTATATTCAAGTCTTTAATCCATTTTTATTTGATTTTGTATATAGTAAGAGATAGAGGTCGTTTTATTCTTCTACATATGTTTTTCCAGCACCATTTATTGAAGAGATGGTATTTTTCCCAATGTATGTTCTCAATGCCTTATCCAAAGATCAGTTGGCTGTAAACAAGTAGATTTATTTCTGAATTTTCTACTCTGTTTCATTGGTCAATGTGTCTGTTTTTATACCAGTACCATGGTGTTTCAGTTACTATAGTTTTGTAGTATATTTTGATGTTAGATTTATTTTTTTCCTTTTGCTATTTGGGATCTTTTTTTGTTCCATACAGATGTTAGGATTGTTTATTCAATTTCTGTAAAGAATTTCATTGGTATTCTGATAGAGATTGCATTGAATCTGTGGATTGTTTTAGGTAGTATGGACATTTTCACAACAATAATTCTTCCAATCTATGATCATGGGATGTCTTTCCACTTTTTATGTCATCTTTAGTTTCTTTCATCAGTGTTTTTAGCTTTTATTGTAGAGATCTTTCACTTCCTTGGTTAAAGTTACTCCTAGATATTTTATTTTTCTTTAATAGCTATTGTAAATTGGCTTGTTTTCTTGATTTCTTTTTCGGCCAGTTTATTGTTTGTGTATAAAAACACTACTGATTTTTGTATATTGATTTTCTATCCTGCAACTTTTCTGAATTCATTTATAAGCTCTCAAGTCTTTTGGTGGTGTGTTTAGGTTTTTCTATGTTTAAGACCATGTTATCTGAAAACAGAGACAATTTGACTTCTTTCTTTCCAATTTGACTTCTTTTATTTCTTTCTCTTGCCTAATTGCTCTGCTAGAACTTCCAGGACTATGTTAAACAGGAGTGGCGAGAGTGGGCATCCTCGTCTTGTTCCTGTTCTTAGAGGAAAAACTGTCAACTTTTCCCCATTCAGGATGATGTTAGCTGTAGATTTTTCATATATGACTTTTATTGTGTTGAGATACTTTAAGATTTCTAATTCGTTGAGAGTCTTTATCATGAAGGGAAGTTAAATTTTATTAAGTGCTTTTTTCTGCATCTATTGAGATGAGCATATGGATTTTGTCCTTCATTTTGTTGCTGTGGTGTATCAAATCCTTATATCCCTGAGATAAATTCCACTTGACCATGATGTACAATCTTATTGATATGCTATTGAATTCAGTTTGCTAGTATTCTGTTGAGAATTTTTGCATGTATTTTCATCTGGGATATAGGTCTATAGTCTTTTTTGTTGTTGTTTCCTTGTCTGAGACTGGTATCAAGGCAATTCTGGCCTCATAAAATGAGTTTTGTGGGTACCCTCTGTTTCAGTTTTTTGGAGTAGTTTGTGAAAAATTGGCTTTAATTATTCTTGAAAACTTTGGTAGAATTCAGCAATGGAGCCATCAGTCCCGGGGTTTTCTTTGTTGGGAGACTGCTGATTACTGATTCTATCTTGTTGTTCATTATGGATCTGTTCAAATTTTCTATTTCTTCTTGGTTCAGTCTTGGTGGGTAGCATGTGTCCAGAAAATTATCCATGTCTTCCAGATTTTCCAATTTGTCAGTAAATAGTTGTTCATAACAGTTTCTAATGATTCTTTGTATTTCTGCAATATCATTTTTAATGTCTCCTTTTCCACTTCTGATTTTTGTTTTCTAGGTCTTCTCTCTCTCTCTTATTTTTTTTCTTGCTTATCTAGCTCTTGAGGTACAGCATTAGGTTTTTTATTTGAAAGCAGGCTCACTGGAGCTACAGGTAGGACTCAGTCCCCCTAGGAGAGGGCATAGGTCTCCACTGAAGACAGCAGGGCTGCTAGTCATGGCAAAAGGCCCTGATCAGTAGGCTCTCAAGCTCCAGAAAGTGTGAGCAGTGGCTCCTTTTGCCTCTGCACTGCACTGGATTGCCTGTTCCTAGGTACAGGATGCTGTGTGGGATCAGGTGCCAAAGTCGTGGTGTGATGAGGGGGCCTTAGGGATGTAGAAATGCTGGAGCTATTGGGTCCCTGGGCAAAATGCGCTCTGGTGTTGACTCCAATCCCAAAACGGCAATGTCCTGTGGCAGCCTGAGACTGGGGCATGGGGGGATTCAGCGTGGACTTCCTATCTGGATTAATGCGGTTGCTTAGGTTATAAGAAGTTCCCCACACTGAGCTCACAGCCTTCAAAGGATGCCAAGCTCCCTTGAAGTTTGGATTGCAGGCATCTGTGGCAAGAGCAAGGACTATTGGGAATTCCCCTTGCCTAACTTTTTCCTGCAGCAGGGTGTCTCTCCTGGCTCTGAGACAATCTTAGTTGGGTGCTTCGCTTGTCTTTCTATACTGCCATCTTGAGTTCCAAAACCTCAGGGGTATTCCTCATCCTTTGCTGACTTCCAGTATTTTATCCCAGACACACCACCCAATGTGTGAATATCCCCTTGTTGTTTTGTACTTGAGAGCTGGGTACATTTAGTTAGACATCTTCTGGATGTTTATTGCTAATATACTTTCCAGTTCATCAATACTCTCTTCTGCTATGTCTGTTATGCTATTAAGTCCAATTATCAAATTCTTAAGTTTGGCATTGTTCTTTTCAGTTCTCAGATTTCTTCATTTTTATGAATTCTAGTTTTCTAATGATTCTGTGGCATAAATCATAGTTATTTTTAGGTCTATATCTCATAACTTCAAATTCTGGATCATATGTAGTTCTACGTCTAGTGTCTGTTTTTTGTGTGTTTTTTTTTAAGTTTTTAGTCATTTGAACCTATTTCCTGGCATGTCTGGTAAATTTTTATTAAATACTGCACATGGTGTATGAAACATTGTAGAAGTTCTGAGTAGTGCTGATTTTCTCTTGATGGGCAGATAAAGACAAATTGTCTTGATCTAGTTGGGGTGTGCCTATATCTGTTTGTCTTTACTCCTAGAGTTTAGTTATTTCAGGAGTATTAACTGAAAGCCTGCATTATTTATGATAGTCTTTCCTTTTGGACAAGCCCTAAGCTCCATTTTTTGTTTTCCAAGAGTTTTTAAAACTGTCTGATATCTGTTTAGATTTAAGCTTCTCACCAACTTCTTTCTTATTCATTTTTCTTCATGAATTTGTACATTTCAAGAGTCAACAACTTCTTCAAAAAAAGATTATATGTAGAATTAGGGGGTTACTACCCTGAAGTTCTCTTTTCTTTGGGATCTTACTCATTGATTTTTTATTTTCTTGGTATCCCTAAACTCCAGTTGATTTCTCCTCAGACCAGTAAGCCAAACACAAAATCTATACCACATTTTTGTGTGGCTCTCCATGCTCACCACTAAGAATTGGCAAGTAGCCCAGAAGGGAAAAGTGGTTAGAAGTGTAAAAATCACCTCAATGCAGTTTGTTTCTTTCTGAAATCCCGGTACTTCAAGTCTTGGTTGCCTCAGTTGTAATGTAATACCTTTCAACTATTGCTTGTTTTGCCTTGTTTGTTTACCATATTCTACATTTGTCCTCTGCAAGTGGTTTACCTTGATCCAATTATTTCACCATAATCAAAAAGTCACTTGGGACTATTTCAGTATATTTTCACCCACTATGATTTGGAAGAAAAGTTATGAAAATTATTTGTTTAATATTAGGATATACATTAAAGAATAAAAACAGAAACAATTTTAATTCTCCTGAATATTATGTTAAACATCTTATATGTTCAATATTTTACATAAGTATTTTCCACTGCACTGTTCACACATTTAACTCTGCTTCCAGTTTAATCCAATAACAATTGTATATCTACTACTTCCTTTTAACCTTACCTAAATATTTTCAATTCTCTTATCTTATTTTCAAACTCTTTACCTAATTACTGTGTTTCAATTCATTCAAATCTCCTTCTTCAACATATTATTTTGCCTATATTTTCTTCACATCAAAATGATCTTTGCCTTTTTAAGTCATCTCTGACTGGAGCACTTTATTTTTATTTTTCACTTTCAGAAGGATTATTAACAACATTCATGTGGAAAAACTGATGCACAGAGAATAACTTGCTTAAGATTCATATGCAAAGTGTAGTATAGGGAAAGAAACTATATTTTATGCTTTATTCATTTGATTTTTGTCTCTGTTTTATGCTACTTCGTAGCATTTCTGTAGTGGTAGATGGTCAAAAATGTTTCTTCTCATTGAGTTTCTGTAATGTAATCACCATGAAAGAAGGACTTTGCCTGTTTTGGTTAATGCTATGCTCCTCAATTTCTAGAACAGTACCTGGGACATAGTAGGTCCTCATGAATTTGTTTTAAGAATGATATATTGCTTTTTCAAATACCATTCTTAGCCTTTTCCTTGTTCAACTTCCATTTCCATCTAATATGCATTGAACGCTTAGTATGTGCAATAAACTTTCACTTTGTTAACATTTAATTCTTGCAATAAGCTTTTGTAATAAGTGTATCACCTGCATTTTAATGGATAAGTAACTGGAATATCAGAGTATGTGAATTGTCTAAGATCATACAGTTAATAAGAAGGAGAGATGGGATTTCAATTCAATGAAATGCATTGGAGCTCTTTGAAATTCAAATAAAATAGATTAAATCTCCTTCTAATAAGCAAAGATCCCTGCATCCCTCTTAATCTGGAGTCATAAACTAATTTAAGAGGCATTAATATATATTTTTCCTAGTGATGTCTGATTCTGGTTTAGTTCTGGTGTCTATAGATGGTTTTCTTATTAGAGATGGATTTCACCATTTAGCCTCAGACAAAGAACACAGATCCTGTTTTTTATCATTTTTCTAAAATTTAATTTTCACAAGCATATGTGTGACAGATTTCAGTGAAAATAGAGTAATGGTGAAGAAGTCTACATCACAGCTCTTAAAAGCAGAAAAACCCATACATAGTAGACTTTCCTATACTTAAAATTTTCTAGAGGCCTTTTCCCCAACATAAATTCCAGTATTCCACCATGTTACCCAGTTATCTCTTACTTTTTCCTTTCTCTCATTTCTACCATCCTCTAATTACTAAATTCCTATTTGTTTGCATGCATGTTTGTTGTTGTATGAGGATGGCCCATGCATTTGTTCCTTGTCTCTACCCCCCATACCCTAAAGATCTCACTTTCCACACCTACTCAAGCTAAGACAGAACTCTTAAGAGGAATCCTGGAGTCGGCTATAATAGTTTTGTCAATGTATGTTTGTCGATGTATGTTTATTTTCAATAGTTACATCAGGTCACTAGGAACTCTAAACTCATTGTCCTTATAATCATAATGTATTTCTACCTTCTTGAATTGTTTTTCTGGTAGATACTTCTTCTGGAATAAATCTTTTATTTTGCGGGGTTGAGCATCAAATTTTCTCAATTGTTATGCTGTCTACTGTTCACTCATTTGCTTTTTAAAGGGAATTCTCATCCCACTCTACATGCTAGTTTGACTAAAATTTTTGTCTCAACTTTGGTAAACAAGTGCAAGATTTAGAGGTGTAATCATTACTACTTCTCTAAGTTCTTCCAAAGTAGAGTTTATTTTTTCAGCCATTGCTTTATCTTCCAATGTTTCTATGGTTTGAACATTTGGTCTATCACTTATTTTCTGAATAATCAATCAAAACACATATCCTGTCTTGAACCACAGATTTGTAAGTAAAAGTTTCCAATAATAAATCTAAGAAAAGAAAGTGCATAACTTATCTATAAACTGTCATGACAAACTGGTGCAATAAGCTAAACAGCACAGATGTTTTTCCATTAGGTTGGTACAGTGTTTATTTTGAAATGATTTGGGAAATCCTGTTGTTTTTCTGTTGTAATTTCTGTAAGACAGATGTGATATTTTTAGCAAAATGCCTGTAGTATGACTTTTAAAAGAAAACGTGTGCTTTTTTACTCTATTTATAAATGCTTATATCTCCAACCTTTTATTATAAACTTCCATTTTTAAAATTTAAATTATACTCTAAGTTGGCATTTGGAGGTTTTCTTATTACATTATCTTTTGCTTAACAAACACATGCTTCCCACCCACCCCCAATCAAGTCCCTTCTCAAAATACAACTACTCGTTGTCATGTAGGAGTCATCTCATTGGTAACTGACTTCAAAACAAAATTGGCAATGAGGTCTCAAAATGATCCACACTTGCTAAAAATATTAATTATTTCTCAAAATTCAGTTTGGTTTTGTCCTCCCATATTTTTCCTTTTTAATTCTTGAATACTAGGCTTATTTATACCTAATCTGGGAGCCAATCAATATGCTCACAAATGCCTAGAATAGCAAAAAGGATATTTAAGGTTACCTTAAAATATTTATTCATAGGAAATTAATTGGTGTTAATTAAGTGGTGTTAACTGAGAAATAAATAAATAAATATGTATGGTCTGTTTGCCTTCAGACATACAGATAATTAATGACACAGTTTTTTATTTGCTCTCTTTCTTGGTATCGGACTGGAAGGATTGATTTCTTGGTTCACTGTTATAGTTTCATCTAAAGTCTACTTCTCCCTCATAATGTGTCACTTACAATGTCCCACAAATTGGGTAAAAGCTAATCGATCTGATTAAAAGATTTTTGCTTTTTCTTTTGTTAAAAGTAAATAAGGAAGACTTTCGGGGGGAGTCCATATTGGAGGAACAGTGACTGAATTTATCCTTCTTCCTGAAACAACTAAAAAACAGAAAAAATATAAAACAACAATTATTTAGAAACTGGACATTATCCCTGAGAGATTAGAAAAGAATCGGATGAGTCATACAATTATTCAAGCAAGTTACCAGAAAGTATTTCCAGACTGAAATGCCATGGAGAAACTCATATGGAAACAGCAGTCCTCTGAGTGGAGGAGATGGAGCTAGAAGTTCAGGGAGGCCAAGACACCTATGGTTGACAGGGCAGAGGACCAGGCGGGAAAGAGTTACATACAGAACTCTGGAAATTGAGTATTCAGGTGTGTGCTGATTAGCATATGCATGTTCTAAAAGATTAGACTGGACAACCCCCAGTACTCTCAAGGGACTACAAAAGTTGCTATTTCAATATTAGGATGGAAAACCTTAGAATTATCAAGGCATTGGGTAGAGTACTCAAAATGGTTTGCCTGAATACAGAGGAAAAATTAGCCCTATACTAAATGCTGCTCTGTTCCCACTTAATAAAACTTAAGTATAAGACTAGAAAGGACAAAATTTACTGTGTTCCAGAATAAGACTACAAAATATTTACAGAAATACAAAAATGTCCAGGATCTGGAAGGTAAAATTTACATTTTAAATTGAGTAAAAAAGTTGTCAGGCATGCAAAAATGTAGAAAATATTACTAGCATTGGATTTAAACTGCACTATAGACCAAGTGGTCTTGACAAACATCTACAGAATATTTCATTCAAGAACTCAGCAGCACATGAATTATTCATCAGTAGATAACTCACGTTAGGCCACAAATCAAGTCTCAATGAATTTAAAGGAAATTTAAATCATATCAAGCATTCTTTATACCACAATGGAATAAAACTAGAAATCAATAAAAAGTGGATCTTTGGAAACTACAAATACACAGAAATTAAACAATGTGACTAATGGGTCACAGAAGAAATTAAGCAAGAAATCAAAAGTGACAAATCATTAGCTACACTAACTAGGGAAAAAAAAAAAGATGACCTAAAAAAAGAAAATCAGAAATGAAAAACTGAGTATGACAACTGATACCATAGAAATACAAAGTATCATTAGAGAATATTATGAAAAAACTATATTCCAAGAAATGAGAAAACCTGGAGAAAACATATATTTGTGGATACATACAACCTACAGAAACTGAGACTACAAGAAGTAGCAAACCTTAACAGACCGAAAACAAGTATGAGATTGAATCAGTTATCAAGAATCTCCCAACAGAAAAAAGCCCAGGACCAGATGACTTTACTGCTGTATTCTACCAAACTTTCAAAAAAAAGAATTACTACAAATTCTTCTCAAACTATACCAAAAAATCAAAGCAGAGGGTATTCTGCCACATTCATTCTGTGAGTCCAGCATCATTCTAATACCAAAATCAGATAAGAAAACATACACACAAAAAAAACTACAGGCCAATAGCCTTGATGCAAAAATTCTCCAAAAAATGTTAGAAAACCAAATTCAACAGCATGTCAAAAAAGAGTGTACACCATGATCAAGTGGGATTTATCCCTTAGATGCAAGGATAGTTCAATATATGCAAATAAATAAATGTGATACACCACATTAACAAAATGAAGTGCAAAAAACATATATTCATTTAAAAGACTCAGAAAAGCATTTGATAAAATTCAACATCCCTTCATGATAAAAACTATAAACAAATTAGGTATAGAATGAACATATCTCAACACAATAAAAAGCCATATATGACAAACCCACAGCTAACAGTATACTGAATAGGGAAAAGTTCTTCTTAGAGGAACAGAACAAGAATGTCCACTTTCACCACTCCTATTTAACATAGTCTTGGAGGTTTTAGCCAGAGCAATTAGGCAAGAGAAAGAAATAAAGGACATCCAAATGGAAAAAGAAAAAGTCAAATTGTCCCTTTTTGCAGATGACATGATCTCATATATAGAGAAACCTGAAGACTCCACCAAAAAAAAAAAAAAAAAACCTCTTAGAACAGATAAATTCAGTTAAGTTGTGGGATACAAAATATCAACATACAAAAATCAGTACCCTTTCTATACACCAATAGTAAACTAGCTGAAACAAAAATCAAAAAATCAATCCCTTTTACAATATCCACCAAAAATAAAATAAAATACCTAGGAATAAATTTAACCAAGTAGGTGAAAGACCTTTACAATGAAAATTACAATACACTAATAAAAGAAATTAAAAAGGACACAAAAATATGGGAAGACATTCCATGTTCATTGGTTGGAAGAATAATGTGAAAATGGCTGAACTACCAAAGTGACTTACAGATTTAATGCAATTTTTCTTGAAATACCAATGACATTCTTCACAAAAATGGAAAAAAAAATCCTAAAATTCACATAGAGTCACATAAGACACTGAACAACCAAAGCCTGATTGCTTTGGTTGTTCAGTGTCTTATGTGACTCTATGTGAATAATAAGCAATAAGAACAAAGCTGGAGGCATTATACTTTCTAATTTCAAAATATACTACAAAACTGTAGTAATCAAAACAACATGGTACTGTCATAAAAACAGACATATGAACCAAAGGAACAGAAAAGAGAATCCAGAAATAAAACTACATATTTATAGCCAACTGAAATTGACAAACATTCCAAGAACATACATTGGATAAAGGACAGCCTCTTCAATAAATGGTGCTGGAATTAAACTAGAAATCAATATCAGAAAGATGGTTGGAAAATCCAAAAAAACTTGGAGATGAGACAACACACTTAAAGGAACCACAGGCCAAAAAAATTCTAAAGAGAAAGTAAAAAATAGTTTGAACTAAATGAAAATGAAAATGGAAATTATCAAAATATACGGGATGCAGCAAAAGTAGTGCTTAGAGAGAAATGTATAGCATTAAATGCATACATGATAATAGAGTTTGAATGTGTTCTCCACCCCAAAACTCATGTGGAAATCTGATCCCCAATGTGGCAGTGTTGGGAGCTGTTTCAGTCATGGGGGTGCATTTCTCGTGAATGGATTAATGCTCTCCCAAGTAGTAGTAGTTAATGAGTGAGTTCTCACTTTATTAGTCCCCACAAGAGCAAGTTGTTTAAAAAGACCCTGCCACCTCCCCCTCTCTTGCTTCCTCTCACCATGTGATCTGCTGGTCCCTGCCGACTGCCTGCTGCTTTCCCCTATGAGTAGAAGAAGCCTGAGGCCTGCGCCAGATGCAGCTGTCCCAAAATCATAAGCCAAATAAACCTCTTTTCTTATAAATTACCCAGTTTCAGGTATTCTGTTATAGCAACACAAAAATGGACTAACACAGACAAGAAAAGAAATAAGATATAAAATTAAACATCTAAGTTCTCACATTTGGAAACTAGAAATAGAGCAAATTAATTCCAAATAAGCCAAAAGAAAGAACTAATAAAAAATTAGAGCAGGAGTCAATGAAATTGAAGCTAGGAAGTTAATAGAGAAAATCAACAAAAATGATAGAGAAACCAAACGCTGGTTCTTTGAAAGGTCAGTCAAATCAATAAGACACTACCCAGGCTAACTAAGAAGAAAAAAAGAAGACACAAATTAGTAATATCAGAAGTGAAAGAGGGGACATCCCTAGAGGTCCCATAGACATTAAAAGGATAGTAAAGGAATATTATAAATTCTATGACCACAAATATGAAAACCTAGATAAAATGGACTGATTCCTTGAAAGACATAATTTGCCAAGAACCACACAAGAAGAAATAGATTACCTGAATAGGCTTACATACTAAAGAAATTGAATCATTGAAATTAAATACAAAACCAGAAAGCACCAAGCCTAGATGGGTTTACTGGTAAATTCTATCTAATATTTAAGGAAGAAATTATACCAATTCTGTTTTATCTCTTCCAGAAGATAGAAAAAGAAAGATTACTTCCTAATTTAATCTATGAGGCCAGCATTACTCTAATACTAAAATTAGATAAAGACATTACAAGAAAATTATAAACCGATATCTCTCATGAATATCCATGCAAAAATCCTCCACAACATTATTAGCAAATTGAACTCTAGAATGTATACAAAGAATTACATACCATAACCGAGTGGGATTTATTCCAAATATTCAAAATTGGCTCAACATTTGAAAGTCAAATAATGTAATCTGTGATGTCAACAGACTAAAGAATAAAAATCACACAACCATATCAATTAATATCCTTTTTATGCCAGAAAAAGCATGTGACAAAATCCAACACAGCTTGTGATAAGAACTCTCAGCAATATAAGAATAGAGGAAACTTCTTCAACTATAAGAGAATAAATTTCTGTTTTCTGTCACCCAGTCTATGATTTTTGTTATGGCAGCATGAGCATAGCAAGACACTTTGTATGATTGATCCTTTTAATTTTAAACATTCTAGTTGGTGTGTAGTGCTATCTTGCTGTGATTTTTAGTTTTCCCTTCCTGAATGACTACTAATGTTTCATATCTTTTTACATATTGATATGCCATTCATATGTCGTCTTTGGTGAACTGTGTGTTCAAATCATAAGTTTATTTTTAAATTAGCCTTTTTTTCTTATTGCTGAGTTTTGATAGTTCATTATATATTTCAACACAAGTTTTTTATCAGATATGTGATTTTCAAGTATCCTCTTACAATGTAGCTTTTCTTCCAATTTTCTTAGCAGTGTGTTTGAAAGAGCAGAAGTTCTTAATTTTTAATAGGTCCAACTTTCTATATGTAAAAGGCTTTCGGAGTTGAATCTAAGAAAATGTGGCATATTTACAAAATGGAATATTACTCAGCCAGAAAAAAAAAAAATTGAAATCTTCTCATGTGCAGCAATATGGATAAGCCTAGAAGGCATTATGTTAAGTGAAATAAGTCTGGCATAGAAAGATGATTACAACGTGTCCTCACTCATATATGGAAGATAAAAAAGTTGAGCTCATAAATGTAGAGAGTGGTTGCTGGAATTGTGCTTACTAGAGGCTAGGAAGGAGAGAGAAAGATAAGGAGAGGTTGGTTAATGAATAAAAATAGAGAGTTAGATAGGAAGAATGAGTTCTACTGTTCTATAATAGTGCTAGGTGTCTATAATTAATTTACTGTTTATTTTCAAATGGCTAGAAGAGAGGAATGTTCTCAACACAAAGACATGATCAATGTTTGTGGTGATGGATATGCTAATTATCTTCATTTGAGCATCATGCATTGTATACATATATGAAAATATCACACTATACCCTATAAATATGTACAATTATTACATGACAATTAAAAAAATTACAATTTAATTTTTTTTTAATTTTAAAAGAAAGAAATCATTGCCTATGGGAAAGTAAAGTGGTACCGTCACTTTGGAAAACAGTCTAGCATTTCCTCAAACAAATAAACATCAATTTACTATATTATCCAGCAATTCTACTCCTAGATATAAACCTAGTAAAAATGAAAACATATATCCACACAAAAATGACACAAATGTTTTTAACAGCACTAGTTATAATAGCCAAAAGGTGAAAACAACTCAAATTTCCATGAATTGATGAATGAATTAACAAAATATGGTATGTCTACACAGTGGAATATTGTTTGGTTATAAAAAGAAATAAAGTACTGATACATGTTGCAACATGCAAGAACCTGGAAAATACCGTACTAAGTGGGAAAAAAACTGTTACAGAATACCACATATTATATGATTCCATTTATGTAAAATGTTCAGAATATGGAAATCCATAGATACAATAAGTGGATCAGCAGTTGCTTATGAGTGGGGGGATGGGGTGATGGCTAAAGGGCAGGTGGTTTCTTTTATTGGTGATAAAAAATGTTCTAAAATTGACTGTGGTTATGGTTGCACATATCCTAGTAAAACCCATTGGATTGTCCACTTTAAATGGGCAAATTGTATGATATGTGAAATATGTCTTAATAAAGCTACTAAAAACTAAAAAATAAATCATTGCCTAACTGAGACCACAAAGAGTTTTTTTTTTTTTTTTCCTGTGTTTTCTTCTAGTAGTTTTATAATCAATCACATTTAGGTCTATAATCAATTGAGTTCATTTTTGTATACGATGCAACATATAGATTGAAACTTTTAAAAAAATATATGCGTATATAATTATTCCAGTATCATTCATTGAAAAATCTATAGTGTCTCTATTAAATTTCCTTTACACTTTTGCTGAAAAACTATTGTATGTCTATTTTGAGGCTTTCTGTTCCACTCCATTGCTCTATTTTTCTATCGTGATGTCAACACCACATTCTTTTTTTACACGTATCTTTGAAATCCTCTGAACCTGTGCTCTTCCAAAGTTTTTTGGATATCCTAGTTTACATTCCATATGAAATTTAGAATCAGCACATTAATTACTATCAAAAATAAAGAATAAAACCTGCTGAAATTTTAGTTGGGATTGTTCTGAATCTATATTTTAATTTGGGGAAAATTGATTTGTTAATATATTGAGTCTTCCAATCCATGAACATAATATATCCCCCTATTTTCTATGGTCTTCTTTAACTTTTTTCCACAGTGTTTCATAGATATTAGAGTACAGGTTTTTAGACTTTTTTTTCAGATTTATCCTTAAGTTTTTAATATTTTTATGCCATTGTAAATGGGACTTTTTATGTAGTTTCAATTTCTGATTGTTTGCTGCTATTATATGTAAATACAATTATTTGCATACTGATCTTGCAATAAGCCAGTTTGCAACTTGCTAAACTCACTTATTAATTCTAGCAGCTTTTTAAAAAAGATTTTGTAACATTTTATATAGAGATAATCATATCTTCCTCTCATAAAAACAGATTTACTTATTTCATTAAAATCTAGTTACAGTTTATTTTTTTCATTGTCTTTGACACTGACAGACTTTCTACTTGGCCAATCTTTAGTCAAGCTCCTCTGAGCCCTCCTTTCAACAATGCCACATCCTTGAGCTCTGTGCTTAATTTACCAAACCAGGTTTAGCAAGAATCCTGCTAAGTCAGTTTAGCAAGAATCCCCCCACCCTTGGTATCTAATCAAGTTCCTCATTTCCCACCTTTGATTCTAAGTCCTTTATGTGCCTTTGCACACTAGAACTGCCAGTACAATGTTGTGTAGAAGTGGTGAAAACAATCGTTTTCGCTGTGTTCCTGATCTTAGGGAGAAAGCTAGCTCTAGTATTTTCATAGATGGACATTATTAGGCTTAGAAAATTCCATGTTATTCCTAGTCCGCTGAAAGTTTTTTTTTGTTAAAAATGGATGTTGGATTTTCATTAAATGCTTTTTCAGTGTCTATTGAGATAATCATATGGTTTTTCTTTTTTATTCTGTGTAGAATTGGTTCTTCCTTATATATTTGGTAGAATACCCAGTAAAACCATCTAGCCTCGAGTTTTCTTTATGGGAAGGGTTTTAGCTATAAATCCAATTTCTTTACTACAGATCAGATTATTCGAGTTATCTTTTTTTTTTCTTTAGGCAACTTTATTAGTTTACATGTTTCAGGAAACGTTTCCATCTCATCTAAATTGAAGTTATAGATATAAATTTATTTATAATAATCTTTTGTTATCCCTGTAATATCTGTAGAACCTCCAGTGATCTTTCCTTTCTCAGTCCTGATATTGGTAATGTGTGACCACATTTTTTTTCCTGTTTAGTCTGGCTAGAAGTTTATAAATGTTATTGATTTCTCAAAGAACCAGCTTTCAGTTTCAATCATTTTCTATATGTTTCTGTTTTCTATTTCACTGATTTTTATTCTGCTCTTTCTTGTTTCCCTTTTTTCTCTATCCTTTGGGTTTCATTTCTTCTTCTTCTTCTCATCCTCTTCCTCCTCCTCCTCCTCCTTCTTTTTCTTCCCTTTATTCTAGTTTTTAATGGTTGAAATTGGCGATCACTGATTTGAGACTTTTTTGTTGCTAATAGAGGTTTATAGGGCTTTGATATCCTCTAAATATTGCTCTAACTACAACCACAGATTTTCATGTGTGCTTTCATTTTTATTCAGTTCAAAATAATTTCTAATTTATCTTTTATTTTTGTTTCAAACATATTGTTAATTGTTATTTATTTCCCAAATATATAGAAAATTTTCAGATATATTTGTATTATTGACTTCTAGTTTAATTCCACTGTGACATGAGAACATACATTTTATGATGTGAATTCTTTAAAGTTTGTTGAGAGTTGTTTCATAGCTTAAAATTAAAAGAAATGTAAATATTCATCAGCATATGAATGGAAGAACACATTGTGGTATATCACATGGTGAAGTACTACTCAGAAATGTTTGTCTGCTGTTGATATGTACAGATACAATTGTTCTTTACATGCTGATCTTGTATCCTGCAACTTTGCTAAACTCACTTAATAACTGAACTATTTATGCACAAATAACAGATGAGTATCTATATTGCATTGAGTGAAGCAAAAACAAAAGAGTTTTCATGCTTTATAATTTTATTCATATCAACTTCAAGAAATGCAAACTGTTCTGTAGTTACGGACATTAGACATCCCAGAAGATGAAGGTGTGGTGAAAAAGAGCAGAAGGAAGGAAATACAAAGGGGCCCATGAAAACTTTTGGGGGTACTTCAAAAAGTTTATGAAAGGATTTGCATTATCTTTTAATTCTATTTTTCTACAAGTTTTTTGAAGTATCTTCATATTCATTAGTATGACTGCAGTGATGGATTTATGGTTTATAGCTGTCAAAATTTATCATGTTGTGCACTTTAAATGTGCGCAATATAAATAAGTCAATTGTGCTTCAATAAAGCTATTTAATTTTTAAAAAATATATGAACACTTTATAAAATTTTTTCAGCTTCCCTCATTTTAATGGCCTTTCAAAAAAGAACTCACATGGGAAAGAAACCACCATGTTTTCCAACAGCAAGAATAAAGGGAAAGAGAGTGTGTGGTGAGCCCAAGTATAGGGTCAACTTAAATCTAATGTTTTAGTATTGTGAACTTAAAATATTAGGTTTGGAAAGATAAAACCTTAGTGCACAGACAACATAAAAGCTTTTAAAACTCTGATATATTAAATATTTCTCATTAAGGAATATCTTGATAAATATATGTAAAAAATAAAATATAGGGGTTCTGTTTTCCTTAGTATACACATGAGTTTTAAAAGGGGAATATGAACTCTTTTTTTTTTATGGAAACTTTTTTTGGATACTGTTGGGAAAATAGAATGGTATAATTGGGGCCCCTCGCCTCGGGTCTGGCTGGGGTTGGTGCGGCACATTCTCTGTCAATAAGTTGTTTGTGGGTGGAGTTGGTGCACACGGACAGCACCACCACCTTGGCTGGCGTCTGCCTCGGGTGTCCGCTCACACGGCCATGCTCTCAGACCTATGGCTTCCAAGAACCTTTTGGCTGGCTACCTAGCTCATAGACCTGGGTGTGCAGGGTCTGGCGACCCAGCCTGACACGTGAGAGGTCTGGCAGCCCAGCCTGGTGTGGGACACGTTTGTGTCCCAGTCTGGACAACAGGCTTCAGGGGTCTATGAGCTCCAGACCCAGCCCTAGTGTGACAATTGGCCCAGTCAGTGCAGGATTATCGGCAGGTAAAGGAGCTCCTACAGATACATAACATTTGACAGCTCCAAATACCAAGTTATACCAAATGTGGCTATCTTCATCCAATTCAGGAAATGGAACATTATGGAAATAAAATATTTCCACTAACTCCTCTGAATAGAGAATAGAATATTGTGAAAGAAATAGAAGACAGGATTTCCAATTATGATTGAATCATTATAATTGGATTAATCATATCTTGGTTTAAGTTATTCACTTGGCCTTTATTAGTTTCATCTTCAGTTAAATAGACCCTTAGACTTCAAAATTCTTTTTGGTCCAGGAAAGAACAATGAACCACATTCTTCCCTTCATACATCTCCCTAATTTTTCATAGTACCTCATGTATCACCAAACTAACAGAAAATAAATATCCAGCATAGTATATATCCCAATATTGGCAGTAACTATGGCAAGAAAACTAGATAATTATTTTTTTGCTTAAGTTTTTATGTTTACTATTTTGTGATTGAGCTCAATTTCGGTATGTAATTGATCAGGTAATTATTCATCTACATCAGCTGGACAGCCAAAATGATCGACATGTCTCCACTAAGCTCCTAGTATACGTGACCATACAGGCAATTAAGGAAGCCCAAAGGTAGTAGAAAGAGACTTAATTTTGTATCAGAGAACAAAAATTTGCATCCCAGTTTTGCTAATTTTAATTTGGTGACCTTGAAAACTCACAGATTTTGTGAGTTTCATTTTCCTCACCTGAGAAATTAGAACGATTAACGCCTACATAACTTATTGTGAATATTTAATTTATCAGTGTGCAGGTAAACTGGTTTTTAAATGATAAAGCATCATGCATACACATGCACAAGATGCTGTTATCTGACTAGTAGAGAAAACAAAAGAGTATGGATTCCTGTTTTTGGTCTTTCTGACTTCCTTCCGTTAGTAGATTCATGAACTGCTGCTACTTTCTTATTGAGGATAACTCCTACAGGAGTATTTCCCTGAAAGAGTGGCTTGAGAGCCTACTTCTTGAGGCACTCCTCTCTCTCAATTCAAATTCGAAGGGATAGTCAACCTTTCAAACCAACTTGGAAAATAAGAATTTACCATAAAATTAGAAAATTGTACTGTTATTTACTGCCAGGATGACTTAAGAAAGCCTTTTTCCACATATTTTGTTAGGTCATAAAACCAATATGAATGATGCTGTGTTGACAAGACTCCCTGAAAGACGGGGTGAGGAGGTTAAAGCTTCACGATCCAGTCACCTTGGCATCAGTCACTCCATGAAATAAATTATTGATGGTGTTGAATAACTTCCATTTCAACCATTTAACATCCTGATGGTTTCTTTCCCATTTGAAAATAATTAAAAAGCCATTTATGCCATTGTTTGAATTAGTCTTTTATATGTTTATTTCCCTAACAATTTTGTCATTAGGATAGCATTGGCTTTCACCCAGATGACAAGACATGTCAGCACAAATATAAAGTTTTCTGCAAATAGCATCCAGTAGTTAATAACATGCTGAATCCAAAACTTCTATTACTGATATTTGAAATAGAGTGAAGATGGTTTGTTAACAGGACTGAGCTTACTGGCAAAGATCATGGAAAGTTCCAGGTCAAAACTGAAATAATGTATCATACTTGACATCCTTTCTTAATCTTCAGTTGCACGGTGGAAAGGGAAAAGGGTGGAAGAGGAAAGGAAGAGAGTGCTGTTTTGTCAGAGACAGTGAACCGTGAAATAACAAGAAATCCAATAACTAGAAACTGTTTTGATATTATTCACATTTTGACTCCATTTTATGTTTTTAAGATTGTGAGTCTAGCTTTAAATTTATAATATGCTTTTTTTCCCCCAAGATGGCTGACTAGAGAGGTCTGGTGCTAGTCCCCCACCCCCATAAAAAGAGACAAAAACAACAGACAAAAAAATATATATTTTGACTGGAACAACTTAGGAAATACACTGCAGAGCACCAGGACTGTGATGAGATCCTTGTAAAGTGTGGAGAAAGGGCCCTGCACCACAGAATGCAGAGCAGGACATCCAGCTTCTGCCACACTGCAGGGACCAGCCCAGAATCAGACAGAGAGAAGGTAGACTGGAAAAGACACCAGCTGTTGCCACTGCCACCACAAACACCAGTGATCCCCACCACAAGGGAGTCCCCAGTATTCTCAGGACCCATGCCCAGCAAGAGAGTAGCCAGGAGTTAGTGTAGATGCACAGTAGTATAGTGGAAGACCAAGGAGGTTAAAATCCCTCCTTCCTTGAGCACCTGAGACACAGCACCATCTGGGAGCCAAGACCACGGCAAGAGTGTTGCTCTGACCTGAACCCAGTGAGTCTGACTCCTTTTGTCTGGAGGTCCTGCCTGCATTCTACTGCACTCACACAGGCACCATCAGGAACATGGCCCAGGCTGCCCAGAGCCTAGGACAGATGAGATGCCAAAACCTGAACCCACACAGCACCCCATCTCTCCTAGACAAGTAGGCAGACTTGATGAGTAGAAAAGCCACCACTGTGTGGCAGCTACCCACATTTGCAGCCTACATTGCATGGCCCACAGGAACCAGACCCACAAATGCCCAGATGACACACAACTAGCCTGATGGTAGTCCCACTTCCCCATGTGACCCTCCATATGTTTGCATGGGTACAGGCAGGATCACAGCCCTAGCATCCTGGAGCCTAGACCAGGACCAGACAGAGGGACCAAGACCCTGGCATCTGAGCCCATGCAACATTCCTATCCCGTGGGGTAGACAGGCCCGCCAGCTCGGTGGGGAAGACACCAGTAAGCAGTTGTTCCCCACATCTGCATGCACCAGCCCTGCACAACCCTGTGGACCTGCTGAGTCCAAACAAAAGCCAACCCTGAGGTTCTTCTCCCCCCACAGCCCTACACAGCTCTAGAGAGCTGCAGGATCTTCTAGCATTCATGCAGGCTTGCTCCAGTCTCAACATCTGAGCCAGTGGCCCTCTGCAGAACTACCAGGATTTGCTATGACAGTGTGTATCTGCTCCCAGACCTACAGCAGACTGGGCAGGGCCTCTGATGCCCCAAGGCAGGCCTCTGCAGAACTGCTGGCCTTTCCTGCACCTGTGCAGGATTGCATCAGGTTCAAGAGCTGATCAGGCAGCCACGTACAGAGCTGTCAGGCCCTGCTGCAGCTGTGTATACCTACTCCTGAACCAACAGCTGATTGGATAGCAACTTTGCTTCCTTTCAGCATGCCTCTAGAAAGCCACTGACCCCTGCGGCATTCATGAAAGCTTGCTCCAGGCTCAACAATTGAGCCAGTGGCCCTCTACAGAGCTGCCAGGACCTGCTGCAACAGTATAAACCTGCTTACTCGCTGACAGAGGGTCAACCATCCAAACAAGAAACCCACCCCAATAAGAAACTGCTGAGGGCCCCACTGTCTAGGCCAGAGATGCACACACAGACAACTCTAAATGGAATACAGTGGAAAAAGTCACACAAGGGCTGCACTGCAGGAGTCACCCAGATCAAAACGTAAAATGTCCAACCCAACTGTCAATATAGAACATTTATACAGTAATCTCTCCCTTCAAAAGCCAGTTCTAGATTTAAAAGGAGCTAATACACCACTAGATGCCCAGACACCAACACTGAAATATGAGAAACATGAAAAACTCGGGAAACATGACTCCCCCAAAAGAAGACTACAAGTCTCCAAAACCATACTTCAAACAATAGCAGTTGATGAATTACCTAAAGAGAAATCCCAAATGGTAATATTAAGGAAACTCAAAATGATGGATGAAATCACAATGAAGTCAAAAAGAAAATTGAAAAGATGAGAAATTCAACCAAGAGATGGAAATAATTTTTAAAAGTCAAGCAGAAATCCTGGAATGAAAAATTCATTCAACAAAATGAAAAATACAACCAATAGCAACAGGCTAGAATAAGTAGAAAAAAGAATTTCTGAACTATAAGACAGGCTTTTAGAATTCACACAGCTGGACAAAAAAAGAGAGAATTTTTAAAAATGAAGAAAACATATGAGATCTCTCTGATAAGTATACAAACATCCATACTATGGGTATACTGAAAGAAGAAGAGAAAGGAAAAGGTATTGAATTCATATATAATGAAATAATAGCTGAAAATTTCCCAACTATAGAGAGAGATACAGTCTTGCAGATCCAAGAGGCTCAAAGATCCCCAAAGAGATTCAATCCAAAAAGGACCTCCCTGAGACACATTATAGTCAAATTATCAAAAGTCAAAGACAGAGAACACATTCTAAAAACAGCAAGAGATAAGCATTAAATCACCTACAAAGGAGTCTCTATCAGGCTAACAGCAGACTTCTCAAATTAAACCATACAGGCCAGGAGAGAGTAAAATGACATATTCACAGTGCTAAAAGAAAAAAGCTACCAACCAAGAATACTATGCCCAGCAAAGCTTTCCTTCAGAAATGAAAGAGAAATAGTATCTTTCCCAGACAAACAAAAACTGTGGGAATTCACCACCACAAGACTGGCCCTTCAACAAATCCTCAATAGAGTCCTACATCTGGTATCAAAAGAGAAACATTTGTCACCATAAATACACAAGAAAGAATAAAAACTGCTAGTAGAAGAGATATGCAAATTAGAAAGAGAAAGAAAATGTATCCTATCACTACAAAAAAAAAAAAAAAAGCTCAACAGCGAAAGGGAAAGGAAGGAACAAAAGAAATATAAAACAACCATTAAAAAATAATAAATGGCAAGAATAAGCAAGTACCTTTCAATAACAACTTTGAATATAAATGGATTAAATTCCTCACTTAAAAAATGTAGAGAAGCTGAATGTATTTAAAAAGTAGACCCAACTATATGCTGCCTGCAAGAAACTCACTTCACCAACAAAGACAGACATAGACTAATAGTGAAGAGATAGAAAAAGACATTCCACACATATGGAAACCAAAAACAAGCAGAAGTTACTTATCTGTTATACTTATATCAGATAAAATAGACTTCAAACCAAGAACTACAAAAAGAGAGAAAGGATATTATGCAATGATAAAAGGATCAAAGCAGCAAGAAGATATAACAATCATAAATATATATGCACCCAACACTGGAATATGCAGATATATAAAGCAATTATTATTTGATCTAAGGGAAAAGATCCACCCCAACACAATAATAGTTAAGGACTTTAACACACTACTCTGATTATTGGACAGCTCATCGAGATAAAAGATTAGCAGAGAAATAATGAATTTAAAAAGCACTTTAGATCAAAAGGACTTGACAGACATGTACTCCTTATTTGAAAAAGTGGAAACTCTACAAATTCAAGGAAATTAAATAACATGCTCACAGAAGAATAAAGCAGGAAATTAAGAAATTCCTTGAAACAAACTAAAATACAAGCACAACTTACCAAAACCTGTGGGATATTGCAAAAGCAGTACTAACAGGGAAGATAAAGTGCTGACATCAAAGAACAGAAAGACTTCAAATAAACAACCTAACGTTATTTCTCAAAGAACTAGAAAAAAAAGAAAAATCCAATCCCAAAATTAGTAGATGGAAATTAATGATTAAGATCAGAGCAGAACTAAATGAAATAGAGATCAGAAGAATAATAGAAAAAATATTGACAAAACAAAATGTTGGTTTTTTGAGAAGATAAAAAAAAAAATAGAAAAACCATTTGTCAGACTAACTAAGAAGAGAGAAAACCCAAATAACAAAAATCAGAAATGAAAAAGGAGCCACTACAACTCATACCACAGAAATAAAAGAATCATTAGAGATTATTATAAACAACTATACAACAAAAAACTTGAAAATCTAGAGGATATAAATTTCTGGACCCATAAAAATCTCCAAGACTAGACCAAGAAGAAACAGAAAACCTGAAAAGAATAATAACCAGCAATGAGACTGAAGAAGAAAAACCTATAACCTCTACCAAAAAACTATTAGAGTGGATAAATGACAATGACATTCTTTACAGAAATAGAAAAAACAATCTTAACATTCAGGTGGAACAACAAAAGACCCCAAATAGCCAAGCAATCCTAAGCAAAAAACAAAACAAAAACAAACAAACAAAAAACAGAGGCTGATGGAGTTTGGATGTGTTTTCCCCTCCAAAACTCATGTGGAAATTTGATCCCCAATGTGGCAGTGTTGGAAACTGATAGAATCATGGGGCCTGAACCCTCATGAATGGATTAGTGCTCTCCCTACGTGGGGGGAATAATGAGTGAGTTCTCACTCTATTAGTTCCCATGACAGCTGGTTGTTTATAGGACTTGGCACCTCATCTCTCTCTCTCTCTCTCTCTCTCTCTCTCTTGCTTCCTCTTGCCTTGTACCCACCGGCTGCCTGCCACTTTTCTGCCATGAGTAGAAGCCACCTGAGGCCTGTGCCAGATGCAACTGTCCCAGAATCATAAGCCAAATAAACCTCTTGTCTTTATAAATCACCCAGTCTCAGGTATTTCTGTTACAGCAACCCAAAACAGATTAATACAGAGGCATTATACCACCTGACTTCAAATTACAGTACAAAGATATAGTAACAAAAACAGCATGGTACTATCATAAAAACAGACATATGGACCAATGGAACGGAACAGAGAACTCAGAAATCAACCCAGATACTTAAAGCCAACTGATCTTTGACAGGGGCACCAAGAACATACATTGGGAAAAGGACTGCCTCTTTGGTAAATGGTGCTAGGGAAACTGAGTATCCACGTGTAGAAGAATGAAACTAGATCTATACCTCTCACCATATACCAAAATCAACTCAAAGTAGATTAAAGACTTAATTGTAAGACCTGAAACTATAAAACTCCAGGAAGAAAACCTAGGGGAAACACTTCAGGAAGTAGGACTGGACAAAGACTTTATGAATAAGACCCCAAATGCACAGTCAACAAAAGAAAAAATAAACAAATGGGATTATATCAAACTAAAAAGCTTTTACACAGCAAAGGAAATAATCAACAGAGTGAAAGAACAACTTACACAATGGGAGAAAATATTTGCAAACTATACGTTTGACAAGGGATGAATATCCAGGATATACAAGGAACTCAAACAACTTAACAGTTTAAAAAGAAATAGTCTGATTAAAAAATAGGCAAAGGAGTTGAATAAACATTTCTCAAAAGAAGACATACAAATGTCTAACGTGTACATGAAAAAATGCTCAACGTCAATAATCATCAGGGAAGTGCAAATCAAAACCACATTGAGATGTCATCTCATCTAGGTTAGACTGGCTATTTTTAAAAAAGACAGAGAACAGCAAATGCTAGCAAGGATGTGGAGAAAGGGGAACCCTTCTACACTGTTGGTGGGACTGTAAATTAATATAGTCATTATGAAAAACAGTAAGGAGTTTCTTCAAACAACTACAGATAGAACTACCATACCATCCAGCAATCCCATGACTGGATATATACCCAAAGGAATGGAACTCATCATGTTGAAGTGATACATACACTCCCATGTTGACCATAGCTCTATTTGCAATAGCCAAGATATGGAATCAACCTAAATGCCCATTGACAGATGACAGGCTAAGGAAAATGTGGTATATATGGCACAATGGCAAAGTACTTGGCCATAAAAAAAAGAATGAAATTCTGCCATTTGCAGCAACATGGATGAGCTTGGAGAAAATTATTTTAAGTGAAAAACTTGATAATTATCTTCATTTGTTCATCATACATTGTACATAGGTATTGATATTCAACTCCATATGCCATGAATATGTTTAATCAATTATTTTTCAATTAAAAGTAAATAAACTTATAATATGCTTTATTTTAGGAGATCAACTAGAAGGAAACTATGGAGAAATTTCTAACTGGTTTTGCATCAGTGTGTAAGGAAAGGGAGGCACGGTAATATACTTGGGGACACAATTTGGATATGGCAGCATAACTCCTGGCTTCCCGTGACTATATTCTAAAATCAAAGTGTCCATCAAGCTGGTGGTAGGCTCCATGAGCTTGCTATGATACATGAAGTCATCGTGAATGGATCACTATGGATTGGGCATGGAAGTCCCTTCTGTTTGCCTAACCCATACATAATTCCATTTATAAATCATATAAAAGGTATAAAATTAATTCTTTACCCCTTAATGTTTAGTGTTTTCTCCAATGGCATCAACTTTGTAGGGGAAAAAAATGAATTGCTAATGCTGTGACTTTACAGAAGTCAGAAAAATTGATAATGATGAAATGTGTATTTTAATATGGTATTTTGGGATTTCTAAGCACACTGGCAGTAGCAAACTATAAGATTCCATTTGCCTTTTCTAACTTCATTCAGTTTTAACATCTTCATACTGCCACATGCTTTCATCCAGTAATACTGATCAAAAAATTATATTAATTAAAAAACACATTTCTATGAATAATCCATAGAATTCTCTTATAAAGAAAGATTTTTTTTTAATAAATTTGTTTTTATCTGTTTGGTTTTATTTTAAATTTACACTGCAAGTACTGAAGATACAATTCGATTGTTGAATTTTCATAAACATTGATAAAACTGCTACTGTTCTATGGACCATTGCATTAGTCTGTTTTGTGTTGCTGTAACAGAATACCTGAGACTGGGCAATTTATAAAGAACAGAGGTTTATTTGGCTTACGATTCTGGGACAGCTGCATCTCAGGCTGCTTCTACTCATGGCAGAAAGCGACAGGCAGCCAGTGGGTACAAGCAGATCAAGTGGCAAGAGGAAGCAAGAGAGAGAGAGAGTGGAGGTGCCAGGGTCCTTTAAACAACCAGCTCTCGTGGGAACTAACAGAGTGAGAATTCACTGACTTCCCCCACCCCAGGGAGGGTATTAATCTATTCATTAGGGATCTGCCCCATGACTCAAACAGCTCCCTACACTGCCACACTGGGAATTGGATTTCCTCATGAGTTTTGGGGGTTCAACATCCAAACCTTATCAACCAGCAAGTAAAGTAGTAGAAAGACAATAAACTGTTACAATTGTTTCAAATAATTCAGTGGGCAATGCCAGAATAAATAATGCAATGGACTATGTTATTTACCCAACAAGTATTTATTGATCACCAAACAGTACCAGCAAGTGATGAACAAGAGCTTATTCTATAAAACTGTCTTCCAAAGCAAATTGTATAAACAGCACTGTTTCTGTCATTGAAGAGTTGTTCCTATCATTCATCAGAGAGATAAAGAAAGGTATGACCTTTGGGCAAGTTACTTGACCTCTCTAAATATCAGTTTCTTCATCTATAACATGGGGGTAGTAACAATAGATCCTGTCTCATATATTGTTATGATAATTACTTAAGTAATACATATAAAACAAATCGAAAATGTAAAAAAGTGGCAAAAAGTAAGTATGCAAGAAGCATATTAAAGTAAAGCCCAACTATATTATATTGTCAATAGGTTGTAATTAGACAGTCTAATGAATATAAACTCTAGGTAAGCGCAGACCTTTAAATTTTAGAATAAAACTATACCATTTTTATTTTATGGACTAGATATGCATTAATATCTTCTTCTCGAGCTGCTCCCATTTTTCGTACTTTTACCCTGACCTTTGTGATTTCTATGCATGTTCCAGTTATGTTGACTGCAGATACAGACACTGTCAGAGTTAAACTCTTTCACCCTTTTTGCCTGCAATCTGCCGATGTAATGCTATTATTGAATATGTTTCTGAGCAACAAGCATGAAGGAGAATAAATTTTATCCTCCAAACAAGGAACACAGTATGACTAAGATGCACCAACATGCAAGAATATTGGGCTTGTCGAAACTAACTTTCTAGACTGAAATCTTCCTTTGCTTTAGAAGTAGTCTACACCCATCAGCGAAGCTAGCAGAACTCTGCATTAGGACCTGCAAATCATTGAGAAAGAAATATATTTCCTTCATGTACATATGTACAATAGCCAATGATGGGTTGGAGCTAGCTGGTATGAACTTGTAAGAGATGATTTTATGCATCTCCTTCCCATTTTCATGTTCAGTGATGGTTGCTTAAAATTAACCAGGTCACTGGTTGTTTAAGAACAGTGTCTAGTGATTCTTACTTTAACCATTCAGCCACCCAAATATCCATCCATCTGAATACTTCTCCTTCCTTATGTTGATCTATCCACCTTTTCATTCATCCATCCATTCAAGTATCCACATCTATATCCAACTATCCATCCATGCGTCTACTCACCCACCCATCACCCATCCATCCAATTGTCCATACCTACATCCATCTGCATCTGTATCTACATCTACATCTACTACCTACATCTTACATTATTACGGTAGCTTGAAATCATTCCATGGATATTGTCAAACATTAAAATTATGGGCTTTTTGTTTTTCTGCAGATCTAATTGTTAAACATTCACCAGTACACTACTGGCAAAAACCTAGTAACTATTACCTTTCTCTGAACTGACAGGTAGAATTGAGGGGGAGTGGGGGAGAAGAAAAAATGGATACAAAGTTCAATCCATAAATCCAAGTGTAAAATAAATGAATAAATTAACACTTTTTATATAACTGAAATTAATTTTTCTTTTGCATTCCATTTTACCAAATTCTGGAGACCTAATGATCAGTCTTTATCACCCTCCCCCTGCAGTTACATGTAAATTTGTGTTCATAATATCAAAGTGTGGATTTGAGAAGTCATATAGCTGATCGTTGGTGATATCAAATACACATATTGTCATCTCATCTGTCAAGGAGTGCTCATTCCCATCTTTGTTTCCATCACAGATTTACTCAGATATCTGTTGGCCATTCTTGCCACATGGGAAATATTCTGCTGCTCCCGTGAGCTCTGAACCTCAGTAATATTTGTGAGGCTAACTCAGGAAAATCTGCCCAGACACCATCCACAGGATTTCCATTCTCCAAGGCTCTACTTGGGGTGGCATGGAAAAGTTGGTCACATAGGATCCTTTTGCTCTGAGATATTCCAAATTGTCTGAGGATTTTCGATACCTTTCTCCTTCCCCTGGAATATAGCAGAATTCTTTTGATAGGATCTGTCAGCATGAAATAGTTTATTCTTCCCAGTTCTCCTGTCTTGTCCTAGGAGTGTTTTTCAGTTAAATGATAAAGAACCTTTTATTTTACAACATTATAGATTTTATATATCCTGAGTCCCTTAGCACCTAAACTTTTGCAATTCAAAACTTAAGGTTGGGTATCTTAAAAGGCCTTTTCTTTTTTTCTTTTTTTCTGCTTTTTGCCCCATGTATCTCACCTGAGATGAATACTTATGACTGTATGAGAGAAATGTTAAGAAGTGTAAATAAAAATAAGAACAGAGAATTACAAACATGCTTGATAAAACCTCAAATAATCATATCCTACTACACTTGCTTTAACACATTTTCTTATAAGACAAAGGCAGAAACCTCTTTTGCAACAATCATATGGCTTATGTTTTATGGGTGGTTGTAGAGTCAAGTGAGGGGTTATGAACCGAGTTGGGGCAGGAAACAAGTGAACTGGTAAGGATTAGGTCCAGAAACATCTAGTGTCTAAAATTACCTGACACCTGTATCACTGGGGAGTAGTTAATGAGACAAGAATAGCTGCATGTATTAGAAGGCAGAACAACAACAAAAAAAAGATCCATTTTTGTCTTATATATTCCACATGTAATCACCTTACCTTTTTTCCTAGATCCCTGAAAATTAAAGTAAGAGCATAGGTCTCAGGGTGCTCATAAAAGTTAAGTCTTTTTGACTTTCCGTTTTAAAAACTGGCACTGGAGAGTCGGCCCATGGCTCACTCGGGAGAGTGTGGTGCTGATAACACCAAGGCCACGGGTTCGGATCCCATATACGGATGGCCGGTTGCTCTCTGGGTGAGCGTGGTGCTGACAACACCAAGTCAAAGGTTAAGATCCCTTACCGGTCATCTTTTTAAAAAAAATTAAAAAAAAAAAAAAAAAAAAAAAAACTGGCACTGGAGGATTAGATTAAAACCTAACCAGGAATGCAAGACATTATAAAGGTTCACTAAATGCTAAACTTTAGCAGTGTCTTTGAGTGGCTGGAATATCTTAAATCGGATTCCTCCCTGATATCTCCTTTTTCTGAAGAATATGCTCACATTATACTGATATCAGATTCACAGTTTTTACTAACTTTTTCTAAACTTTCTCAATAATTCGCAGCTTCTCTTAACTTCCATAACCTTATAAGAGGATAATAAATCATTGTGAGTGTGAACTCAATATATTATTTTACTTCCCAAAGAGAGAAAGAAAATGTCTTAATGAAAGAACTGATCCTAATCCCATGCTATCCCAAAAGGAGGATTTATCCATATATGTCTGTTAATCTTTCTCACAAAGACAAATTTTGCAAGAGTTGTCCAAAGAAATACAAGTAATATAACATGGAAATCTCCTGCATGATTATGATATTTCTCTAGAGTGTACTTACTATTAATTTATGGCTTTGCACCTTCTACAAAAACTATTGGGAAAAAATTCTTCTAGGTGGACTCACGCTTTTGAATGTAAATTCATAAATAAAACAATATATTCCAGGAAAAATTATGGCAAAATATGCATTTCTTAAATTAACCCCTAAATTCTCATTGGCTTCAAAAGGGTAAATGGGTAAATAGTGAATAGAGCAAAAGTCTCTTTAACATAAAAAAAAAATTATGCATTTTTAAGCACCTTTTAAAATGCTACAGAGTAGAGGCTCTCTAGATCACAGCTGTCAAGGCATCTTTTCAAGTCGTATATTTAGTCCTGTAGTATATTTAACTACATGGACAAAGTAGCTGTCTTTAAACCATTTTAAGAGAATTTTGTTTGCCTAACATTTGCATAGCATGTTGGGGCTCCTCAGGGGTTTTCCTGGGACCTCTTTCTCCCTTCGTACCATCTTCATCCTGGTGACTTCAAGATGCTTCTCTTGATCATCGTTTCCAGAGTTTCAAGATGGCGGCGGCTGCGGCGGCTGGCGCGGAGTAGCTGAGGTGGAAAAGGTGGCCACTGGGCCTCAGGCAGCCAGGAAACTTGTGGACCTTCCTCTGGCCATCTCTTAAGGGAGGACTGCTGCTGCTGGCCGGTCGTGGGGGCTCAACGCCACTTTGCCCCCGGCAGGAGAGGCTGCCTCATTTACAGGCAACAGCTTTGAAGTGTGGAGCAGGAAAAGAACTGATTCTTAGCTGCAAAAGCAAGTCTTGAAACAGGGAACACGGCGCCAGGGCTGCTGTGGATGCAGCCAGGATCCCGGAGGCTGGGGCCGCACTGAAGGCGGCCAGCTGCCCTATTCAGGATTCGAGGTTTCAGGCCGGCATTAAAGAAGATTCCTGGGGGCCGAGCCCGTGGCGCACTTGGTAGAGTGCTGCGCTGAGAGCGCGGCGACGCTCCCGCCGCGGGTTCGGATCCTATATAGGACTGACCGATGCACTCACTGGCTGAGTGCCGGTCACGAAAAAAAAAAAAAAAAGAAGATTCCTGGGAGCGCCCAAGCGGCGCCGCGACTGAACAGCCCGAGGCAGCAGCGCCGAGAACACGGAAGGCAACAAACCAGAGACAGAGCGAGTGCCCGACCTGGCACAGCACTGTGAGTGATCCCTGGCACAGCTCTGTTCGGGGGGTGGATGCCCACGCGGCTCCCGCCTGCACCACCAGGCCACTCACTGCCCCGGTGCTGCCTCCATTTTCCCAGGTGCGGGCAGCTCTGCCCTGCTCGGCCATCACTGAGCGCATTTGCTTGGCCTGGCGCGGGGCTTTCCGGACCCTGCGGGCCGGCCTCCTCTCCCACTCCCTCCGCGGTTCTCTGGCGGGGCTGGGGGTGTGGGGCATCCCGACCAGTGTTGGGAGGACTAGGAAGTACGGGCGGGCCGACTGTCACTCCACCACACCCTGGACTCCGGCCCCGGTAAACCTCCTGTTACTGGGAGGCAGATACCATCTCTGTGACCACCAGTTTGGAAAAAAGCCTAACGAATTTCTGGTTGGGAATAGTGTGGTAGGAGAGTTCCCAGGTCCGCTTGAACCTGCCGGAGAGCAGGCTGCAGGCGGGCACTAGACTCGGTTTATACCGGGGGGATACAAAGGTGAACAAGACCCGAGAAAGATCTACACAGTGCTACAAAGGCACCCAGAGAGACCGGTCGTCTGTGCCTAGCAGAAACCTGGTAGACTTCCTGGGCGAGGCGGTGCTGAGCAGGGTCTTGAAGGCCCAGCTGATAGAGGAGGAGTGCAGCAGACACGCCCCAGCCCAGCACAGTGCGCACAGAGGGGGGAGACGTGCGGCCAGGGAGGCGGAGACTCGACAGAAACCACACACCCGGTGGGGTCGCCACTGCACGATCTAACAGCCTGGGCCAGAGCACATGGAACGGGGAGAAGTCCTGTACAGAAAGTGAAAGCTCAACAGAGATCACACACCCTGTGGTACGTGATCCACCAGCCCAGCACAGTACAAGCTGACCAGAAAGGTGGATCCCCGGAGAAGCCCAAGACCCGAGGCAACCACACACACAAGACACTAGAGGCCAACTGAGCAGTCACAGTGGGAGCCATACCAAATTGGCAACCACAGCAACATCCTAGTTAGTCATTAGTCTCAAACCGGTGGACTATGAAACCCCCTGCCACAATGAATAAATACCAAAAAAAAGACACCAGAAATACAAAAAATCAAGAAAGTACACCACCAAAAGTTAATAAATCTCATACTCTAGATCCTATAGAACAAGAAGCCCTTGAAATAACTGACAAGGAATTTCGAGTGATAATTCTAAGGAAACTGAATGAGATACAAGAAAACTCAGCTAGACATCATGATGAAATGAGGAAAAGTATACAGGATCTGAAAGAGGAAATATACAAGGAAATCAATGTCCTGAAAAAAAATGTAGCAGAACTTGCTGAACTGAAGAAGTTATTCAGCGAAATAAAAAACACAACGGAGAGTTTAACCAGCAGGCTTGTCGAAGTTGAAGAGAGAACCTCTGAACTTGAAGATGGGCTGTTTGAAATAACACAAGCAGACAAAAAGAAAGAAAAAAGAATCAAGGACATGGAAGAAAATCTGAGAGAGATATCAGACAACCTCAAGCGCTCAAATATCCGAGTCATGGGTATTCCAGAAGGGGAGGAAAATGGAGATTCCATTGAAAACATATTCAACAAAATAGTGGCAGAAAACTTCCCAGGTATAGGAAAAATCACAGATCTTCAGATCCAGGAAGCTCAACGATCTCCAAACGTATTCAACCCAAAAAGGCCTTCTCCAAGACATGTCATAGTCAAATTGGCAAAACTCAGAGACAAAGAGAGAATCTTAAAAGCTGCAAGAGAGAAGCGTCAAATCACCTATAAGGGAGCCCCAATCAGGTTAACATCAGACTTTTCATCACAAACCCTAAAAGCTAGAAAGGAATGGGATGATATTTTCAAAATACTAAAAGACAAAGATTGCCAGCCAAGAATACTCTACCCTGCAAGGCTATCCTTCCGAAATGAGGGGCAAATAGTATATTTCTCAGACAAACAAAAACTGCGGGAGTTCACTACCACAAGACCACCCTTACAAGAAATCCTCAAGGGAGTACTGGGTTTGGTTCCTGAAAAATAACTACCACTGCCATAAAAACCTAAGAAAAATCTAAACCCGCTAGTACAATAAAAATGGCATTCATGAAGAGAAAACAAGCTAACAAAAACACTATCTACAACCTAAGGAACCAACAAACAAAGAAACCAAACAGTAAATCAGAAAGCAAGGAACAAAAGACACCTAAGACAACCAAACAACCAATAAAATGCTAGGAATAAATCAACACCTTTCAATAACAACTCTTAATGTTAAAGGCTTAAATTCCCCAATTAAAAGACACAGACTGGCTGACTGGATCAAAAAGCAGGACCCAACTATATGCTGCCTACAAGAGACCCACCTCACCCATAAAGATTCACACAGACTAAGAGTGAAAGGATGGAAAAAGATTTACCATGCAAACAGAAAAGAAAAACGAGCTGGAGTGGCTATTCTTATATCTGACAAAATAGACTTTAAACTAAAAACCATAAAAAGAGACAATGAGGGACACTACTTAATGATAAAAGGACTGATCCATCAAGAAGACATAACAATCATAAATATGTACGCACCCAATGTTGGAGCAGCCAGATTTATAAAACAAACTCTATTAGACCTAAAGAAGGAAATAGACACTAATACCATGATAGCAGGGAACGTGAACACTCCACTGTCAATATTAGACAGATCATCTAGGCAAAGAATCAGTAGAGAAACACAAGTTCTAAACAAGACTCTAGACCAATTGGAATTGGCAGATATCTACAGAACATTCCACCCAACAACCTCAGAATATTCATTCTTCTCATCAGCACATGGATCATTCTCCAGGATAGATCACATATTAGGTCACAAATCAAGTCTCAATAAATTCAAAAAAATTGGAATTATCCCATGTATCTTCTCAGACCACAATGGATTAAAACTAGAAATTAATAACAAACAAAACTCTGGAAACTATACAAACACATGGAAATTAAACAGCATTCTACTTAATGACATATGGGTCCAAGAAGAAATCAAGCAGGAAATCAAAAAGTTTATTGAAACTAATGAAAACAATGATACGTCATACCAAAACCTGTGGGATACTGCAAAAGCAGTATTGAGGGGAAAATTTATTGCATTAAATGCTCACTTCAGAAGAATGGAAAGATGGCAAGTGAACAACCTAACACTTCACCTTAAAGAACTAGAAAAACAAGAACAATCCAATCCTAAAGTTAGCAGATGGAAAGAAATCATTAAGATCAGAGCAGAACTGAATGAAATTGAAAACCAAAAAACAATTCAAAAGATCAACGAATCAAAAAGTTGGTTTTTTGAAAAGATAAATAAAATTGACAAACCATTAGCATGGCTAACAAAAAAAAGAAGAGAGAAGACTCAAATAACAAAAATTAGAAATGAAAAAGGCGATATTACAACTGATTCATCTGAAATACAAGGAATCATTCGAGACTACTATAAACAACTATACGCCAACAAATTTGAAAATCTGGAGGAAATGGATAAATTTCTGGACACACACAAGCTCCCAAAACTGAACCGTGAAGACGTAGAAAATTTGAACAGACCAATAACAATAAAGGAGATTGAAGCTGTTATCAGAAGGCTCCCAACAAAGAAAAGCCCAGGACCAGATGGATTCACAGCAGAATTTTACCAAACATTCAAAGAGGAATTGACACCGATTCTTTACAAACTATTCCAAAAGATTGAAACGGACGCAAATCTCCCAAACTCATTCTATGAAGCAAACATCATCCTGATACCAAAACCAGGTAAAGATATAACCAAAAAAGAAAACTACAGGCCGATATCCTTGATGAATATAGATGCAAAAATCCTCACTAAAATACTAGCAAACAGAATACAGCAACACATACGAAAAATTATTCATCACGATCAAGTGGGATTCATCCCAGGGATGCAAGGTTGGTTCAACATACGTAAATCAATAAATGTGATACACCATATTAATAAACTCAAACACAAGGACCATATGATCATCTCTATAGATGCTGAAAAAGCATTTGATAAAGTTCAGCACTCATTCATGACAAAGACCCTCTATAAGTTAGGTATAGAGGGAAAGTATCTCAACATAATTAAAGCCATATATGACAAACCCACTGCCAATATCATCCTGAATGGGGAAAGGCTGAAAGCTTTTCCTTTAAGAACAGGCACTAGACAAGGATGCCCACTCTCACCACTCCTATTCAACATAGTGTTGGAAGTACTAGCCAGAGCAATCAGAGAAGAGAAGGAAATAAAGGGCATCCAGATTGGAAAAGATGAAGTCAAACTGTCCCTGTTTGCAGATGACATGATCCTATATATCGAACAGCCTAAAACCTCTACAAAAAAACTGTTGGAATTGATAAATGATTTCAGCACAGTAGCAGGATACAAAATCAACACACAAAAATCAGTAGCATTTCTTTTCTCCAATAGTGAACATGCAGAACGAGAAATCAAGAAAGCCTGCCCATTTACAATAGCCACCAAAAAAATAAAATACTTAGGAATTGAGTTAACCAAGGAGGTGAAAAATCTCTATCATGAGAACTACAAACCACTGCTGAGAGAAATTAGAGAGGATACAAGAAGATGGAAAGATATTCCATGCTCTTGGATTGGAAGAATCAACATAGTGAAAATGTCCATACTACCCAAAGTGATATACAAATTCAATGCAATCCCCATCAAAATTCCAAAGACATTTTTCTCAGAAATGGAAAAAACTATTCAGACATTTATATGGAACAATAAAAGACCACGAATAGCCAAAGCAATGCTCAGCAAAAAAAATAAAGCTGGAGGCATAACACTACCTGACTTTAAGCTATACTACAAAGCTATAATAACCAAAACAGTATGGTACTGGCATAAAAACAGACACACTGACCAATGGAATAGAATAGAGAATCCAGAAATCAACCCACACACTTACTGCCATCTGATCTTTGACAAAGGCACCAAGCCTATTCACTGGGGAAGGGACTGCCTCTTCAGCAAGTGGTGCTGGGATAACTGGATATCCATATGCAGGAGAATGAAACTAGATCCATACCTCTCACCGTATACTAAAATCAACTCAAAATGGATTAAGGATTTAAATATACACCCTGAGACAATAAAACTTCTTAAAGAAAACATAGGAGAAACACTTCAGGAAATAGGACTGGGCACAGACTTCATGAATACGACCCCAAAAGCACGGGCAACCAAAGGAAAAATAAACAAATGGGATTATATCAAACTAAAAAGCTTCTGCACAGCAAAAGAAACAATTAAAAGAGTTAAAAGACAACCAACAGAGTGGGAGAAAATATTTGCAAAATATACATCTGACAAAGGATTAATATCCAGAATATATAAGGAACTCAAACAACTTTACAAGAAGAAAACAAGCAACCCAATTAAAAAATGGGCAAAAGAGCTAAGTAGGCATTTCTCTAAGGAAGATATCCAAATGGCCAACAGACATATGAGAAAATGCTCAACATCACTCAGCATCCGGGAAATGCAAATCAAAACCACATTGAGATACCATCTAACCCCAGTTAGGATGGCTAAAATCCAAAAGACTATGAACGATAAATGCTGGCGAGGCTGCGGAGAAAAAGGAACTCTCATACATTGTTGGTGGGACTGCAAAATGGTGCAGCCTCTATGGAAAATGGTATGGAGGTTCCTTAAACAATTGCAAATAGATCTACCATACGACCCAGCCATCCCACTGTTGGGAATATACCCAGAGGAATGGAAATCATCAAGTCGAAGGTATACCTGTTCCCCAATGTTCATCGCAGCACTCTTTACAATAGCCAAGAGTTGGAACCAGCCCAAATGCCCATCATCAGATGAGTGGATATGGAAAATGTGGTACATCTACACAATGGAATACTACTCAGCTATAAAAACGAATGAAATACTGCCATTTGCAACAACATGGATGGACCTTGAGAGAATTATATTAAGTGAAACAAGTCAGGCACAGAAAGAGAAATACCACATGTTCTCACTTATTGGAGGGAGCTAAAAATTAATATATAAATTCACACACACACATACACACACACACACACAAACCGGGGGGGGGGGGGGAAGAAGATATAACAACCACAATTATTTGAAGTTGATACAACAAGCAAACAGAAAGGACATTGTTGGGGGGGAGGGGGGAGGGAGAAGGGAGGGAGGTTTTGGTGATGGGGAGCATTAATCAGCTACAATGTATATCGACAAAATAAAATTAAAAAATAAATAAATAAATAAAAAATAAAAAATAAATAAAATAAAATGCTACAGAGTAAAACCACCAGAACACAAATTACCAAACACTAACAGCAAGTCAAAGAAAACTACACATGCTAGCACTGAACTAGGGGAACTCTGTGATGCATAATACCCATTTTCACTCAGTACATATGATCCTTTACATATCAAAAGAGAAATTTTTTTATTTGTATTAAAAATAACATGCAGTATAATATAAAGTGATTTCTCACTGGGGAAAATACTGGAATTTCCTTTATTTTCTGCTTTGGAGATTAATACAAAAATACCATGACCAAAAAGTGACAGATAAGTCTATAGGTACTGCTGTTGTCCCGTCATCTTGGAAGAAATATCACTGTGATAAATTACAAAACCATGCTGGTGGAGTACCACCCTGGACCTTAAATACAAAAGTTTTAGGCATCAGGTATAGTAACTGGAGATCATATTAATTCAACTCTATAATTCTTAGCAAAGGCTAACTTTTTCATCTTAAAAAGTCAGAGAGCAGCATTAAGTTCAAGCAGAGCAATCAGAAGATAGCCATGTTAGTCTTGTAAGTTCTCCATAAATCATGATAAATAATATATTTTGTCACTTATTGCCTAAGCTCATAGACCGCATGAAATCTTTCTGGCATATCATTACTGATTTAAACATATTGACTGGTTGAAGAGAAAACATGAGCTTTTAGGGGAAAATAAATCTGGCATTCAATTCCAATGCTTTCACTTAATAGCTGTAGGAATTTAAACATATTATGAAAAACTTTAAAGGTTTTGATTTCCTCATTTGTTTTTTCTTTAAACTCTTCTTTTTTAATTAATTTTATTTTTTCAGGATAATTAGTGTATTTAATATTATACAATGTAATCACTTTTTGTGGCCCTTTACCAATTTCTTGCTAAACCCTCTCCCCTCCCCCTTTCCCACCTCTGGAAGCCTCAGTTCTGTTCTCTCCTTTTGAAACTTCTAAGAATTATTGTGAATATTGTATCTTTCATTATTGTTTCTTTGTTTCTTGGTTTTTTGGGGGGGGTTGGGTCCCACTTATGAGTGATGACATGCTGTATTTCGCTTTCTGTACCAGGCTTATTTCACATATCATAATTTTCTCTATGTTTGTCCTTGTTGCTGTAAATGTCAGAATTTCATTCCTTTTTATGGCTCAGTACTATCCTATTGTGTATATATACACCACATTTTCCTTATCTAGTTATCTGTTGATGGACACTGAGGTTGGTTCCATATCTTGGCTATTGTAAATAGAGCTGTGATGAACATGGGAGTGTAGGTATCCCTTCAACATGATGATTTCCATTCCTTTAGGTATATACCCAGAAGTGGGATTACTGGATCATATGGCAGTTCTATTTGTAATTGTTTGAGGAAACTCCATAGTGTTTTCCATAATGGCTGCACTAATTTACAGTCCCATCAACAATGTAAGAGGGATCCCATTTCTCCACATCCTTGTCAGCGTTTGCTATTGTCTGTCCTTTTCAAAATAGCCAGTCTAATTGGGATGAGATGATACCTCAACCTCATTTTGATTTGCATTTCCCTGATGCTAAGTGATATTGAGCATTTTTTCATGTGTCTGTTGGCCATTTGTGTATTTTTCTTTGAGAAATGCCTATTCAGCACCTTGTTTTTATTTAGCACCTATTCAGTTCCTTGTATATTCTGGATATTAACCCCTTGTCAGATTATAGTTTGGAAATATTTTCATCCATTGTGTAGGTTGTCTTTTCACTCTGTTGTTTCCTTTTTATGTTGAAACTTTTTAGTTTGGTTTGATCCCATTTGTTTATTTTTTCTTTTGTTGTCTGTGCTTTTGGGGTCTTATTCATAAAGTCTTTGCCCAGTCCTACTTCCTGAAAATCACCTATATTTTCATTTATGAATATGGTAGTTCAAGGTCTTATATTTAAGTCTTTAATCCATTTTGAGTTGATTTTAGCATATGGAGAGAGGCATGGGTCTGATTTCATTCTTCTACATATGAATGTCCCCTTTTACTAGCACCATTTATTCAAGAGGCTGTCTTTTCCCCAATGTATGTTCCTGGTACCTTTGTCAAAGATCAGTTGGCTGTAAGTATGTGGATTGATTTCTGGGTTCTCTATTCTGTTCCATTGGTCCATGTGTCTGTTTTTATACTAATATCATGCTGCTTTTGTTAATATACCTTTGTAGTATAATTTGAAGTCAGGTGGTATAATGCCTCTGTTTTTTGTTTGCTTGTTTTTGTTTTTGTTTTTGTTTTGTTTTTTCCTCAGGATTG
Organism: Cynocephalus volans; assembly: GCF_027409185.1. NCBI lineage: Eukaryota > Metazoa > Chordata > Mammalia > Dermoptera > Cynocephalidae > Cynocephalus > Cynocephalus volans. The sequence continues at coordinate 92,863,809 of NC_084468.1, read as the reverse complement.
CTTTGGCTATTTGGGGTCTTTTGTTGTTCCACCTGAATGTTAGGATTATTTTTTCTATTTCTGTAAAGAATGTCATTGGTATTTTGATGGGGATTGCATTGAATCTGTAGATCACTTTGGGTAGTATGGACATTTTCACAATGATAATTTTTCCAATCCAAGAGCGTGGAATGTCTTTCCATCTTTTTGTGTCCTCTTTAATTTCTTTCAGCAGTGATTCGTAGTTTTCTTTGTGGAAATCTTTCACCTCTTTGGTTAAATTTATTCCAAGGTATATTATTTTTTTGGTGACTACTGTAAATGGGCTTACTGTCTCAATTTATTTTTCTACTAGTTCATTGTCAGAGTATTAAAATGCCACTGGTTTTTTCATGTTGATTTTGTATCCTGCAACTTTGCTGAAATCATTTATCAGCTCCAACAGTATTTTGGTAGAAGTTATAGGTTTTTCTATATACAGGATCATGTCATCTGCAAACAGGGACGGTTTGACTTCATCTTTTCCAATCTGGATGCTCTTTATTTCTTCCTCTTGCCTAATTGCTCTGGATAGTACTTCCAATACTATGTTAAATAGGAGTGGTGAGAGTGAGCATCCTTGTATTTTTCTTGTTCTTAAGGGAAAAGCTTTTAGCTTTTCCGCATTCAGGATAATGTTGGCAATTGGTATGTCATTATATGGCTTTATTTGTATTGAGACAATTTCCTTCTATACCTAATTTGCTGAGAATCTTTTATCATGAAGTGATGTTGAATTTTGTCAAATGCTTTTTCTGTGTCTACTGAGGTAATCAAATGTTTTTTTCCTTGATTTTGTTGATGCGGTGTATCACATTTATAGATTTCCATATGTTGAAACATCCTTGCATCCCTGGGATGAATCCCACTTGATTGTGCTATACAATTTTTTGATGTGTTTCTGTATACTGTTTGCTAATAATTTATTGGGGATTTTTCATCTATGTCCATCAAGGGTATTGGTCTGTAGCTTTCTGTTTTTTGTGTGTCTCTGATTTTGGTATCAGGGTGATGCTGGCCTTGCAGAATGAGTTTGGGAGAGTGGCCTTTGTTTCAATTATTTTGAATAGTTTGAAAATAATTGGTATTAATTTCTTTTTAAAGGTTTTGGTAGAATTTAGTAGTGAAACCGTTTGGTCCTAGGCTTTTCTTCATTGGGAGACTGCTGATCACTGCTTCGATCTCATTGCTTGTTATTAGTCTTTACAGGTTTTCTGTTTCTTCTTGGTTCAGTCTTGGCAGTTTGTACATGTCCAGAAATTTACCCATTTCCTCCAGGTTTTGAAGTTTTGGGCATATAGTTGATTATGATAGTCTCCAATGATTCTTTGTATTTCTGTGGTATCAGTTGTATTGTCTCCTTTTTCATTTCTGAGTTTTTGGTATTTGGGTACACTCTCTTCTTTTTTTAGTTAGTCTAGGTAATTGTCTGTCTATTTTGTTTATCATCTCAAAAAACCAAGTTTTTGTTTCATTGATCATTTGCATCATTTGGGGGATCTCTATTTCATTTAGTTCTGCTCTGATCTGAATTATTTCTTTCCATCTACTAATTTGGGGATTGGATTGTCCTTGTTTTTCTACTTCTTCGAAGTGTACTGTTAGGTTGTTTATTTGAAATCTTTCTGTTCTTTTGTTGTAAGTGTTTATTGCAATACACCTCCCTCCTATCACTGCTTTTGCTGTTTCCCACAGGTTTTGATATGGTGTGTCTTTATTTTCATTACTCTCAAGAAATTTTTTGATTTCCTGTTTAATTTCTTCTTGAATCCATAGTGCATTCAGGAGCATGTCATTTAATTTTTAATGTTTTTGTATAATTCCCAGAGTATTTTTGTTACTCATTTGTATTTTTAATCCTTTGTAGTCTAAAAAGATACCTGAAGGCTACCTAAACATGTGGTCCATTCTGGAGAATGTTTCATGTGCTGATGAGAAGAATGTATATTCTGTAGTTGTTGGATGAAACATTCTATAGATATCTGCCAGGTCCAATTGGTCTAAAGTTCAGTTTAAATCCTGTGTTTTTCTGTTGATTTATTGCCTAGATGATTTGTACAATGCCAAGTGAGGGATATTCAGGTCCCTAGCTACTATCATATTGGGGTCTATCTATTTCTTTAAGTCTAATACTGTTTGGTTTGTTTATCTGGGTGTTCTGGCGTTGGGTGCATATATATTTATGACTGTAATGTTTTCTTGGTGGATGTATCCCTTTATCATTATATAGTAGCTTTCTTTATCTCTTTGTATGGTTTTTGGTTTAAAGTCTATTTTATCTGATATAAGAATCACCAGTCTTGCTTGCTTTTGGTTTCCATTTGCATGACATATCTTTTTCTAACCCTTCACTATTAGTCTGTGTTTGTCTCTACAGATGAGGTGAGTCTCTTGCTGACAGCATATAGTTGTGTTTTCAATCCTATCCATTAGTCTGTGTCTTTTGAGTGTGGAATTTAATCCATTTACATTTAGGGTTGTTATTGAAGTTATTGTCTTCTTCCTGGCATTTTGTCAATTTGCCTTTGGATATTTTAAATATCTTGTTTTCCTTCTTTTTCCTTTTATTGTTTGTCTTTGATGTTTGTTGGTTTTTTGTGGTGATATATGGGTTAGTTTCTTTCTCTTTCCCATTTGCATTTTGTTCTACTGGGGGGAGGGTGTTTTCTTGTGCACTCATGATAGCAATTACTGTTTCTTGGATTCCATATGCAGGACTTCCTTGACGATTTCTTGTAAGTCTAGTTTTGTGGTGGTGAACTCCCACAGCTTTTGTTTGTCTGGGAAATACATTATTTCTCTTTCATTTCTTAAGTATAGCTTTGCTGGGTATTGTATTCTTGACTCGAATTTTTTTTCTTTTAGCATTTTGAATATATCATCCCATTTTCTTCTGGCCTGCAGAGTTTCTGTTAAGAAACATGCTGTTAGTCTGATGGGGATGCACTTATAGGTGACTTGACGCTTTTCTTTTGCTTTTTGGGGGGTTATCATTTTGTCTTTCAGTTTTGCCAGTTTGACTATAAGGTGTCTCAGAGAGGACCTTTTTGAATTGAATCTGTTTGGGAATCTTTGATCCTCCTGAATCTGAAGATCTATGTGTCTTACAATAACTGGGATGTTTTCTGCTATTATTTCATTGAATATGTTCTCAATGCCTTCACAATGCCTTTTCCTTTCTCTTCCCCTTCTGGAACACCCATAATTTGGATGTTTGTGGCCTTAATGCTGCCTGCTAGCTTTCTTTTGTTTTCTTCATTTTTAAAAATTATCTTATCTTTCTTTCTTTCTTTCTTTCTTTTTCTTCTGACTGCCTGGGTTATTTCAAAAAGACTGTCTTCAACATCAGAAATTCTATCTTCTGCTTGCTCTAGCCTGCTTTTTAAGCTCTTGGTTGTATTTTTCCTTTCATTGAATGAATCCTTCATTCCCAGTAGTTCTGCTACATTCTTTTTAAGGTATTAATCTCTTCTTAAATTTCCTCTCTCATTTAGTTGTGTTGTCTAACTGAATCTTCTTGTATCTCTTTGAGGTTCCTTAGCATTGTTGTTTGGAATTCCTTTTCAGTCATTACAAGGGTTTCCTGCTCTATGGGGTCTGGTACATGAGAATTATTGTATTCCTTTGGCGTTGCCATGTGTTTTTATTTTTTCACATTTCTAGTATCTCTATGTTGATATCTAGTCATTTGGTAGAGCAGTTGCTTCTTCTATTACTCTTGAGTGGGCTGTAAGGAGAGAAACTTCCTCCTGTAGATCTGTTTTATATTGACCATAGAGTGGGGTATTTTAATACCGGTTCTAGGTAGGAGCAGAAGTATACTTTCCAGTGGATACTTTGGCCATATTTAATATCTGAGTTGCATGTGAGTACCTCCATGGCCTAGGCATGGGGGCATTTAATTATTCCTTGCTGAGGTTAGTGACACTGTGTTATGTAATTGATGATGTGGGTATGCTCTTGAGTTCCTGAGAGAAGTGCCTGGGTGCCTGTCACTCTTTGTTGGTGTGGGTGAGCCTGGGTAGGCTTGTTGGCACCCCAGCTAGCATCCCATGACCTTGATTCATGCACTGGAGTGATATGAAAGTCTTCAGCCTAAATGGACAGCACCAAGTGGGGATCCTGGGGGTCAGGATTAGGACCTTTGGCTTTTGGGAGAGTAATGGGAGAGTGCTCAACAGGCCTTCAACTACAGTGGGTGACTCAATAGTGTATCTGGAACTTTAGGCAGAGCCCTACACCTCCATGGGTGGCATTGAGGTACTCTGTAGCTTCACTGTTAAAGTGGGAGATGCTCAGTAGGGTTACTGAATTTGTTTGTGGGTCCCTGGGTTCTCAGTATGGACATTGGGATAGTCTGCAGCACCACTTTTGAAGTGGTATACTCTGGGAGATGTGTTAGTAGTTTAGGATTAGATCCTTTCCCTAAGAGGGATGCTGGGGCCCTATGTCACTGTTCAGCTGGAGTGACCACTCTGGGATATTCTGCTGTGGTTGTGGACAGGCACCTGTTATCCCAAGAGCATTACTGGGACACTCAGGATCTTCTCAGCTGAGGTGGGCTGCCCTACATGAGGTTGTTAAGGCTGTCGGTGGGCTACTGTGGCTCCAAAAGAGATCTCTGATCCCTCTAAAGTTCCTCTGCTGGGGTGGGCAGCCCTGGGTGGGCTCACTGGGTTGAAGATGTGTGCCTGTGCCTAAAAGAAGCATATGCATTCTTTGCTATATCTTCGTGGCTGCATGAAATGCAAGGGTGCCTCACCAACCAAGGTGGTGTGTTGGCAGTGGCTAGATACTTCAGTTAGTTAGTTTTCTGACTCTGGAAATTGTGTGCACTACTTCCTCTGTCCTGAGGGTGGAAACTGTGCTGCTGGAGCACCTATTCCCAGGGCACAGGAGCTGCATGGCTGTGGGTATTGGCAACCCAGCATGATAATGCAGCCACAGGGGAGTGAGACCTTTCTGGGGACAGAATTATATGGTCTTGGGTGCTGGGGCTGATCTCAAATCTGTAACTGCTGCAGAACTCTGGGGCCTGAGGGCTGAGGGCAGTTTAGTGTGTGGCCCTCCCTGGGTCAATTCAGACATGTGTGCCACCAGGAGTTCCTGGCACCAAGCATCTGGCTGCAGAGGCCACACCCAAGACAAGTGTGTGGATCCTCCTCCCCCTCATCATGGCTGCAACATTGATTGTGCATCCCACTAACATAGGGCTGAATATGGTGCCTTGTGGGGCTGCAAGGAGCATGCACTGATCCCCTCTGTCCTGAGGGTGGCACCCTTGCTGCACTGTGTCTCACAGGGCAGAAACCAAGAACTCATCTTGGCCACAAGCTCACTGCAGCAGTCTGGCACCCAGAGGTGTGTCCTTCCGCAAGCCAGCACAGGCACTCATGCCTGCACCAGTTCCCAACACCAAATGCATGGCCGCAAGGGCAGCGCAGACTCCCCCATGGGTTGGGTAGCTGGTCTACTCATCTTCACATGGTCAGAAGCTCTTCCTGGTCCCTGCCACTCCAGAGTGGGGGATGGAATGATGTAGGCCAAGAAGAATTTTTCTGTTCTCTTTGTGGCTATCCTGAGCCTCTGCACTCAGCAAAGTCTCTGCTACTCCCTTGATATATTCCTTCTCCCTTCTTTTTGTTTTTCTCCTCCAAGTGTAGCTGCAAATTCAATGTATTCTCCATCTGTGTGAGAGAAAAAAATGTCTCCTTCTAGTCAGCCATCTTGCCTCCTCCCCACCCTTATTTGTAAAATAGGGATAAATTTACATAGACTGTAAGATTATTGCAAGTGCATAAATACACTTTTTGTGTATAAGTACACAAAACAACTAAGAGTGTCCAACTCAGAGTCAACACTAGCTAACACATTCTCTCTTCTCTTTTTGTCTCTTCTCTGTTGAACATGTCAAGAAAAAAGACATATTGAGAAATGAGAAAAACAAAAATCTTATTGATCATTCAGCTCTAAAAATCTACTATGGAGCATCTGCTTAACCTAGGTTGCCTAGAAGACAGAGCCTGAGACAAAGCTTGAGTAGTGATGCTTGATTGAGAAATGTCAGAGTAGCAAAAAAAATACGAGGCAAAGAAAGAACAAGAAGCAAATAGGTAATGCATTACCCAAAGGTCCTTGCTTCTGGATGGACCTTGAGAGAATTATATTAAGTGAAACAAGTCAGGCACAGAAAGAGAAATACCACATGTTCTCACTTATTGGAGGGAGCTAAAAATTAATATATAAATTCACACACACACATACACACACACACACACAAACCGGGGGGGGGGGGGAAGAAGATATAACAACCACAATTATTTGAAGTTGATACAACAAGCAAACAGAAAGGACATTGTTGGGGGGGAGGGGGAGGGAGAAGGGAGGGAGGTTTTGGTGATGGGGAGCAATAATCAGCTACAATGTATATCGACATAATAAAATTAAAAAAAAAAAAAAACAAAGGTCCTTGCTTCATGAAGAAATAAACCTTCCTTCTGTTACTTGCAAAATCAACAGGCGGGCTATGAAGAAACACCATGCCCCAGAATGGACATAGGAGGGGAAGTGGAAAGGAAGCTTATCTGTCTGTTTCCACCATCTTCCATTGGTCAACATTTGCACATGGGGAGCTTCAGTTTGCATCTGCCAGTTCATACAATGGAACTGCCCGGGTGCCCATGAGGAGTGGGTCTCTTCCACCAGCAGAAGGAATTCAACAAAGGGTGAAGGGATCCAGAGACAGGTTAACCCAGAAGAATATGAAGCAATACTTAAGAAGTGTCAAATAGTATATCCATGGTCATCACCATCTTTTCTTCATCAGAGTTTGCTTGAGTATCACGTGACACCAAATTCCCTTTCTCACATCCCTTCCTGGATGAGGGAGTTCTTCATACATCATGTGTAGAGATGTCATAGCACAATCTGAGACATATAATGACAAACGACTTTACTGGATATTCCATTCTTGTTATCCAGTACAGAGTCATTCACTCTAGGCAATGAGTTCCATTGCTATATACCTGCTGACACAGAGTTGTACACTCATCCCGAACTTTCAAAAGAGCTTGACAATGAGTAAAAATTGGAAACGTTAACCCTAGAGGCATGCTGCAAGAATTCTTGACTCGGAAAAATAGAAAATGTCTCAATATTATTTTGTACCTAATTCCAAGATACTGCACTTGAGTAATAAACTGTTGAGTCCTCAGTACTTTCTGGCACTGTGTAGCTCAGCGCAACTAAAAGAAAATGTACTCACTTGAACTCTGAAGTTAATTATTGTCTGATTTTTCTGAAAATGTATAATGAAGATAATTCTTATCCCTCAGAACACTTTTGACCAGTAAGGGATGGAGGAAGTCGGTGATAGTTACATTTTGAGAAAGAAAGAAAACAAATAATAGAAGGACTTGTGAAAAATCTTATTTTATTTTTAGTCTAGGTAGTTCAGTTTTTTTTAAATCTACTCTCCAGAGGTAAAGATAATGTAAGCAGAATCGCAGTAAGATAAAAAGTTACACTGAAAGTTCGAATTCCATATATTCAATGTGTTCAAGTGTTATAAGACTCCCCCAAATCTTTACATAAATTCATCTATTCCATTTTGTAGTATAATTGCTTAATTATTTTGGTAAAATATTATAAATGCTCACTTAATGAGATATCTGGTAATCCTGGCTCCACCATTGAGTAGCTGTGACATTCTCAGCAAATTAATTCATTCTTTGTTCCTCAGTTTTCTCATCCATAAAACGAAGGCAGTAACAGTTATTTTGGTGATTGATAGAGTTAATTGTGGAGTGGAATAAGTAGTATTAGTATCATAAAGTCATAGAATGCAAAGTAGTTCAAAGAAGAGTCAGAAATCACACCAAATCCACCACACATAAATTATTATCATTAATAATTTAATATTATTTTGGCACATGCTCACAGATGGAAGTCTATACACATACAAAAATACTTTAGGCCACCAAAATAATCTTCCAAAATTTAAATAATACTCTTTTCTATTCTCAAATAAAAATATCAAATTTAACTGTACTTAAATACAACAGAGCTAAGAACTGCAGGGAAAGTAAGGGGATTACTGAAGTGCAGATCTTCTCTAACCAATAGATATTAGCTCTTGAAAAAGGCCTGTATATTAAGAAACAATATTATAAAAATTATTAAGACATAGAAGCCATTAGTTTTTTTTTTTTAATTCTGCTTATTTTTTTATTTTGCTCTGAGACACTATCAACTGTCTCCATGTTTGGAAAGGTAAAGAAATAAACCTACAATTTCTTCCACGCTCCCTATCCTATTCCTTTTCTAAAATATAGTATTTATTTTATATTTTCAAGCTTTATAATATTTATATTCCAATCTTAAACTATAGTTCCCCCATTTCAAAACAAAACCACAAATTCTAGGTTTAAATAAACTGAAGTCTTTCATTCATTTTGTTTGCTTTTGTTTTGTTATTTTTGTTTTTATTACTATTTAGTCTTTTGTTTTAAACCACAGTTTCTTTAAGTGAGCATTCTTTGTTTCAATTTACCCCTTGGTTGTCTGCCTTTTATTATCAAGCAAGTTCTTTCAAGAAGGCCTCAAATGTGCTATATTCCTTGTGACTGCCTGAGATGTTTGTCCCTTTCCTTTATTCTCAGAAGACAACTTGGCTAGGTATAAAATTCTTGGGTCTGGTTCACAGTCTCCATTATAATTTTTATAACCATTGCTCCACTGTCATCTGGCATTGAGCTTTGCACGAGTCAGACCACAGCTTACCCCATTTAATCCTAGTTGCCTGGATTTCATCATTATTTCTTTTTGTAAAAAGAATTCTAAGCACTCTACTCCTTGAATTTTTCCTGTTTGGGAATATCTGCCAGTTGCTTTTATACTTGCATGACAACTTGACTGTGTGTAATGTTCTTGAGACACTTTCTTTCTCAGAATGGTAGCTAGATATTACTTTATTATCTTTTGGTATGGGCTACTTCTGTGTAAAAATCTAAGCCCAGCCTTTAAGTGGTGTGCGTGTGTGTGTGTGTGTGTGTAACTAAAAAACTATTCCTTTACTCTTGGGGCTTAATAACTTAACCAGAATATATCAATAATTTTTCCCTGGAACATGAAGATGAGGTATTTATCCATCTGTAAATTAATTCTCAGCTTTAGTTTAGAGACAGTATCTTTAATTATATTAAATACTTCCTCTGTCCACTTATTTAGATTACCTAACTCAAGTACACCAGTTTTCCTAGTGTTGAACAGTCTTTGTCCTATTTCTTTTTTATTTTCTTCTAGTAGCTTTAATCACTTTTTAATCTATGTTTTCTGAGATTGAGCCTTTCTTACATGAAATTATTTAAGTAACAACTGCATCAATTATTTCTAACTTGTTTCTTAATTATATAGTAGTATTACTTTGATCTCCAATTTTTTTCTTTTTTGGTCTACATTTTTTTACCTCAGTCTGCTGTTCTGTCATTTTATTTTTGAGGCTCTGTTTTATTGAATCTATGATCTTATATTTTTTCATAAAAACAAAACACCTATAGAAAATATTTTTTTCTATTCTATGTATTATGTTTTTCAGAACTGTGTTGTTCTCTCCTTTTTTATATTATGCTTCTTTATCCCATTTCTAGTAAGAGTGTGTTTTTGTGTCTGACATTTCTTTTCATCTCCTTATACTTAACCCAGACAGCTAAACCAAGCCTTTTAATTTATCTGATAAAGCATTAAAATTTTCTCTTTGATTCCGTTTTCATTTTATGTGAAACCTGATTGTGCTCCACACAACAAAGAGGGAATAAGAGGGACAGGAGAAGGGGGAAGTGAAAAGTACTGAGGCCACTAACAGCCCTGTTGGATGGTGTGGACTCTGCTCCTTCTTCTTAGATTTGGTTAAATGCCTTGTACCAGAGTTCTTTATACTTGCTCAGTGCATTCCATTCCTGTGGGGGGCTAATCACAGGCTTCAGAATATTCCCCCAATTCAACGTGGAGCCCACCAGAAAGTCAACCCCTATAGTTCACGTGCATTATTTCACTCATCTGTTCACCCAGTAGGTGTTTCCATCTCCTCGCCTCTCACCCCTTAGTAATATTTCACTTTATGAGCAGGAAACTTTAGCTGGGATTCTCAGTGAACCTCATCTGTCCTACTCCCACCCATTTCAACTATGGTTTGTTTATTCTGCCTTTTTCTCCTGACTTTATTTATTCATGATTCGATAATCAAGAGCTCATTGAAATATGAAATTAAGCCTTAAAAACAAAGGATTCCAAAGGCAACATAAATTCAAAACTGAAGATAGATTATAATCCTCTGAGTAACCGTAAATGATAGAAAATATATGTTTAATGGGGAAAGCTGTTTTGTACTGAGCCAGCCAGAATGGGCAGGTGGAGAGGCCACGGACAGTGCTCATCAAATGCAGCAGCAAATGAGGCACTGGCACCGCTGGCCTTGTGCAGAGCTGCACCTTGGCAATGTAGCTGGGCAAGCAAGTGAATGTCTAAGGGGCTATCAATCCAAGCTGAGACTAAGTTAATTATATTTGAAAAGTCCTAGGTAAGATATCAAGAATCCCATGAATTGAGTAGAAACAATGATAGTGAGATGTGAAGTAGGCAATGATAAGTAAAATAAGTAGACAAGTGTAATCTGCAGAAACTGGGAAAGGACCTAACCAACAGGCTGAGATTCAGGCACAGGATTCAAGGAAAGTGCAGTCAGCAAAAAGGCCAAGATTCAAGAGGATAACAGAGCAACCCAGCTACATAAGGAGAAGAAAACTCAGAGCACAGACCAAAGCCTGAGTTACTGACGTACTAATCTAACAGGCAGTGAGAGCTGGACCTGGGAAAAGTGAGGATGTGAGTTTCTGTACCTCAGCCCTGACTTTCTGTTAACAGCCATTCAACCCATTATTGGAACAACCTGGTACTAACTTTACCACTCAGGATTGGCTTAGGAACTGATCTGGGAAAGAGTCTTCATGACAGCTATATCTGCCTGAAAATGAAAATGACAGAGGCAGAAAAAAGCCTCTGGAAGCTAGTTGCTAAGTTTGTACAGCAATCAAGTTTTGCAAAGAATTCTCCCCAGTTAGAAGGGCAAGATTTTGATTCACTGGAGGTATAGATATGGGCTCCACATAGGTTATTCCTAAAACTTATCATTTTCATAAACCTTACCCTGAGGTTTCAGTTTAGCACAACTGCAATAACCCTTTTATGCAATGTGTTTAAAGACATCTATTTGATCAAATATGACTAGGATGTATTGTTTCTCTTCAGAATTTCCTGACCATCGTGACCCCCACCTCTATACCTCCCCCAGCAAAAGATATATATTTTTTTATCTTTTAAGTTAATGATTACAATTAAATGACATTATTTTCTCTTGTAAACTCTGTGAATTGTTTGGCAAATTTGCTAATCAGTTCTGAAACTTGAGCTGTCTGATGGTGTCTCCCTTAGACATAGATTTCATAAATTTACTAAGGTAAATTTATTCTTTCCAAAGAAGTTTTGGGGAAGCCACTTACTTATGATGGTAGCTAGAGAATTCTTTATAAAAAGGACTTTATTACACATTCTCAACACTGTTTCCAAAAATATCCTCTGTGTATTCATTGTAACCCAAAAACTTTAAAAACAAAATACTAAGCTTTAGAAAATCTATACGGTTTTTTGTTTTACTGTAACATAAGATCTTAAATGTTAAGTGTAAAATTGCAGTTAACTTAAACTAAAAATGAAAAGAATTCTGTCTAGTAGCCAAGATGCATAGGTTATTTCTATTACTGCCTACCACCATCACTATATACCTTAGTTAACACAATTAAGAAGGTGATGAAAAATCCACCCTTGTATCCACAATTGTAAAGGATGTAAATCTGCACATAGGCATGGAGATATTCAAGCAGAAATTCTGAGTGACCATCTGTCAGAGATGCTGTGAAGCATATTAGTATTTCTCTTAGATGAGTAAGATTCTCACCAACTCTAAAAGTTCATGATTATTTTCTATCCTGAACTTTATGAAAGTTGTTTGGACAAGTAAGAAGAGGAAAAAAAGATAGGATATCATGTGAATAGATTCTCAAAGAGAATATTGCTCAAAGGGGATGGGAGATTCTTGATACAATCTCACATAAATTTTTCTCACATAAAATGAAGAGAAAACATCTAAACCAGCAATTCTCAAAGTGTGGTCCAGGACACTGAGGGGTCCCTAAGACCCTTTCAGGTGACAGCAAAAGCAAAAATATTTTCTTAACACTAAGACATTATTTGCCTTCCGTGTTCTCATTCTCTCCCAATGTGTACAATGAAGTTTTCCAGAAAACCTATGTGTAATAATATCTTTGCTATGCTAACTAGTTAAGTGAATAATTGTACATTTTTTAAAGAAATTCTAGGGTGGCAGGTTTAGGGAGTAAATATGTACATTTTCAGAAATTAACTCAGTTTTTTCTCAGTCCTTTCACTGTGCCCTTACTAGTTTCCTTCACTTCTATCTGCTATAATCTCTGTAACATAATTAATAATCCATAAGTCATTATTTTGAGATCTCAAAGTTTACCCTTGCTTACAAGTTGATACAGTTTGTAGTCTTGTTTTACAATAGCATTTTTAAGTTTTTCAGTTTTAATTTTTAATACAGTAAAGCTTTTTCACTCTTCAGTAATTTTAACAGAGCAAAAGGGGCCTGAGACAAAGTTTGATAAATACTGACCTAAATAAACCTCTCTGCATAAGCAGGGAAATCTCAGATGAGCACACAAAAAATTAAATAATATGTATAAGGAAGGCCTGCTGTGACCAAAGATGAATCAAAAAAGTTGTACGAAACTAGAGTTATTAAACAGAAATACTATTGAATCATAGCAAAGTCTCTTTCAATCATTTCAAAAAATAAAATAAGAAGTATAAGGACTTCTACTGGGAGAGAGGATCTAAAGTAAATGGAAACAAAGAAAACTAGTTTCAATATTACATTTATAATTAAAAACAATAATTCCTATGTTCAGTGGGCTTATTCTGGACCAGGAGAGAATAAATTTGTCTACCTCTTTCTTTGTGCTATTGCAGAAAGGTGCTGCTATTGTGCCCTCTTTCTTAATATGCTGGGGCAGAGGAACAGAATCTTAAAAGAGAGAAGACAGACAGACACAAGTTGTATATGCATACATGTCTATCTTGTCCGGTTGGTTCCAACACATGTAACTCAGAGTGCTGAAGAATATTGGAGTAGCACTAATAAAAATCCATGTATCAATGTTAACTGCTTAGTAATCTCCTAACGTTGAAAAAAGACAGTTTATATATTTTTTTAAATTTGTGTGTAAAGCACTTTCTAATTTAATATACCTTTATGCCAAGAGTTCTTAATGTGGGTTTTATGGTTAGATTTCACAGGGTCTATAAACACTTCATTAAACTGCCTAAAAAATGTTTATGTAAGAATATGTGGGCATTTTTCTAGGTAGATGGCCCATTAAATTCATCAGATTCTCAAGGAAGTTTGAGACACAGAAAATATTCTTAAAATCCTGCTTATGGCTATTTAATTTTTAAAATAACACTCAGTTGAAATGGTAAGTATGAACTTATATAGTGCAGAAGTTTTAAAGAATAATTCTGTCATCAGAGTCATTAAAATGAGGTTAAAATCAAGTTTAAGAAATAGATTTCAATTCTTATTTATTATTTACATATATACTTCCATATGAGGCTACAGAAATGTCATCATAAATGTCCTGCATAATTCATTTTAAAGAATGTTTGAATTTCAGAGAGTTGTCAAAGTTTCTAAAATAAACAAGAGAATAGAATATATTGTTTAATTGAGGATAATTCACATTCTTCTAATGTTTAACTTACAAGGAAATGTTTTAAGACAATATGGAAAACAGCTGATTAAATGAATAGGATTTACGATAACGTGTATTTCATTAAAGTCTTCACATTCCTTTTATAAACGTTGTGTCCTGTAAAACCAAAATGGGACATTTCCGGTCTAGTTCAGCTTCAGACTTACAGTCAAATTTTCCTCTATTTTTTACTTAAATGGAAAAATTATTAAACTGTAATGCACAGAATGTCACTTTGAACACAGAAGAATCAGACAGTACTAAGAAAAATGAAATTATTTCACAAACTAAATATTTTTATAACCGCATGTGAATATTTCATTTTAAACCCTTGGATAATAGTTATTATGCATACTAAACATAATGAATTGGAAAAAGAAACATTATATCTGATTTTGTTAATCCATGCTATAGAATATTGTAATGAACTAAGAAAAAACCTGCAAAGTTTGGAGAGCATATCTTTCAGTAGTGGGGTCAACTATATATAACAGAAAATTTCAAATAACAGGGACTTAAGACATTTATTTCTCTCTCAGGTAAAAGAAACCCAGAGATACAGGCTATCCAGGACTAGTGAGTTGACTATACAAGAGAATTCAGGTCCTTCCAGTTTTTCCCTCTACTATCCCTAGGGAGTGGTCCTTGTCTCCTGTTTCAAGGATAGCTGCTCCAGCACTCTAGGCAGCAGAATGAGGACAGAAGAAAACAGACAACTGCCCTCTTCTAGAAACTCCTCACAAGACCTACACAACATCTCTAGTTCCATTCATTAGCCAGACTCCATGATCACCAGTTGTGGTAGGTAGAATGGCTCCCCCAAAATGACCACTCCCAATCCCTGGAACTTGTGAATATATTAAATAACACGGCAAATAAAACTTTGCAGATGTAATTAAGGTCAAAGACCTGAAAACAGGGAGAGTATCCTGCATTATCCAGGTGGGACCAGTTTAGTCACACATGCCCTTTTTTAAAAGCAGAGAACTTTCTCCAACTGGAGGCAAAAGACAGCAATGGCACAAGGAGAAATCAGAGAGATTCTAAGCATGATTCGACATCCACATTTTGTTGGCCCTGAAATATAGGAACCCACACAGCAAAACCCACAGAGAGACCTCTAGCTGCCAAGGACAGCATACAGCTGACAGTCAGCAAAGAAGCAGGGGTCTCAGTCCTACAGACTCAAGGAACTAGATTCTGCCAACAACCTGAATGTGCTTGGAAGTAGATTCTTTCCAGAGCTTTCCAATAAGAGCCCAGCCACTGACACCTTGATTTTGGCCTTGTAAAACCCAGAATAGAGAAATCAGCCAAGCTAACCCAAACTTCTGACCAATAGAATGGTGAAATGCTAAATTTGTGCTAGCTTGTTAATGCAGCCATAGAAAACTAACATACGTGGTCACAGAGCAATATAGAGGTCAGGAAATGTAGTCTTTCTTCCATGTGGCAGTATGTGCAGCTGAAATCTTTGGGTAAATTTGTTTGAAAAAGAATGTGGAGAATGCGTATTTGTTCAAAAACTGGACTGCCATAGAAAGGGAAAGGAGATTTGAATTAACGAATAAAGGGAGGAATAAAGTGTGTTTAGTATTTTTAAACATTTAATGGATTAGAAGCAAAATTAATAAATATAGGTCTCAAAAGGGTTCAAAAATTCTTAGGGACCATTTGGAAAACCGAACTCTTCCAATTTTGCCACTGAATGTGCTGTGCCTTTATGACTGAATCCAAGGTAATGCAATCAAAGTTCTCTTATCTCTCATGTAGGACACTGGCAATTGGTCAGTAAATAATTTTCTAAAAAGCTAGTTACATTGGGGAATCATAATAAATGATACATACATACCTTAAAGATTCTATTTTAGCTTAAAACATAAATGTATATTCATTGGCCAATCTTTTTATGTAGCGTCTGGGCCTTTTGTTGAACATACAGCAAATGACAGTTTTCTTGCACTCTTTTGAAATTTCCAATTTGAGTTTCTTTAAAGTGGAGAAAAATCTTAAAGAATGCAACCTGAGTGAATAATTCTTCTAAAGTGTATTGATTCTTTCCCATTGTTTTCTAATCATCTCTCTCACAACTAATTCATCACCCTTTATCCACATACTTTAATGCTTTTCAAAGTATTTAACTAAGTTTCCTACAACTACAACTTTCATGTATTTTGCACTCATATTTCATCAGTTTATGTAATATTTTATTAAAGTATACAAGCCCAATGATAAGTACTATTTGCATATAGAGATCTGGCTTTCTATTAATGAGAAAAGAGTCAGTACACTAGAGTGTGTGTGCTGTTTGGACATGCTGGGTGCAGCAGGTGTTAGTATATCTGCAGAGGGAATAGAGAAGCCCCTAACCTCGGAGGTCACTTAAAAGGAGGAGGAAAGGAAGACTTATAATTTTTCACTATTCATAAAGAAAACCTAGCTAAGAGAAAACAAAACAGTCCGTTGTGTCTCTAGAAACAAGCCTAATCTAATCTCTGGCTTCACTGAGACTTTTCAGTTATACCTACCTCAAGCAGATAGAACCATCAGTCAAGAGACTGTTAAGGCCAGGAAAAAAAAACCAAAAAAACTCATGCTATTTACCTCTTCCTTTTGAAAGTTCTTGCTCCTTTGTGAGTCCTAGAAGCCTTCAGACAAAAGGTAAAATGGAGGAGAACTCAACAAAAATGTAAGGTCCCTGTTTCTCGAAACAGAGTGAGGCAGGCCACAGAGTGAGGTGTGGGAAGAGGAAGGAAGGAGTATGAGATCCTATTCCATAAACTTTCTTATCTTCTGAAATGGCAACTTTAGTGGAAATTTCTGCAGAGGAAAAATAAACTTTATTTTCTAGTAAAACAATATAAACATTGGTTTTCATCAACTAAATTTTTTCTGCTAGAGAATTTCAATTATGTCCTGACCTCCCACACTAATTTTACATTTTAAAACAAGCGGTAATTTTTACTTGAGGATGATTTCCTTCCACCAAAGCTTTAAGTTTCTCTCATCAGAATAGTTGATCAGTTTTAATTTTTACTCATTTAATTTATGGAAATATTATAAACTATACAACATTGAAAGAAATTTTTAAAGAAAAGATTAACTATGACTCTTATGAGTCCAAGAAAATATTTTCCTTTTAAACTTCTCTTTTAGGGTTTTGTCTACAAGCATGCAATTACGTCAACACAAAGCACACTTTTATTACTTTATTCTTTTGACATTTGACATTATGATAAACATTCTTTTGTGTTCGTTGAATAGTTTTCACAATTCCCATTTGGGAATTCCTTTCCAGGCTAGCATATGCCTCGAGCTAGGAATGAAATTATCTGTGCCATAGGCTTCATTGTCTTATAATGACTTGCAGATAATTGATTATTAGCTACATATAGGCAATAACTGCATAGTAAGAGCATGGGCTTTGGAATCAGACAGATCTTGCTTTGCGTCCAGACTTTGCCATTTAGCAGCTGTGACTTTAGGTACCTTGTTTAACCTTCCCAATGCTGTGTCATCTATAATTTTGGAGGGAAAGGGAAGTGGTATTTAAGTCATAGAAAATCACAAAAATGGTGTAATATAATACATATAATGCACTTGACCACAGTGCCTTCTGTACAGTATTTAAAAAATTGTTGGTTATCATGAGATAATTAATATCTGTTCTGCTTCAGCACTATACATGTTTCTATTCTAACACTTAAAGTGTTTCATAATTTTAAAAAAAAATTAAGGGAGGGGAGACCCAAATTAACCCCCCCTCCTTCATAAGCTGCTCCTTGTCATATGAGCCCTTGAAGGAGGCCATATAAACCTCCTTCCTGACCCTCACTGGCCCAGCCTCTATTATTTTGTATTATCATTTATCCTCGTCTGAATAGGTAATATCTCTGCAGAAAAACTGTAAGCTACCCAAGGCCTGGATACTATTGTGCCTCTGTGGCTTTGTTCAGGAAGAAGTCATCACTGTCAGTCTGTTACATCTCCAAAGTGATGTGTTCTTTGTCTAGGATTTCCATGTTGTTCTAGCTGCTGGCATTGCTTCCAATTCAGCTCATCCTCCTTAGACTTTCTACTGGGTTTTATAGGTCTGTCTCATCTTCTTTGGCCTGTCTTTACACATCTTCTAACTTAATATTAAGAATATTTGGGTTTAAAAAGCAGAGATTGTGGTTGAAGAAAATGTAGTTTCCAGTGGAGGATAGAGTATTTCAAACCATAAGTAAATAAATAAATTTAAAACCTTTGTTTAAACTTGTTTTCCATTGTATTTATTTACTGTTACAAATCCTTTTCTGGAGGACTTTAAACACAAACATATTTGAAACAAAAGGCTTTTGAAACATATGTGCAGGCACTATCCAAATCTATTCAATAAGCCCTAGCTTCAAAATTTGCCAATTTCTCTAAATTGGCAGGTTTCAAAACTGATTTTTATGATAGGACCCAATGGAATCACAAACTCCATTGTATTTGACAGGTTTATCACTCAAGTCTCAGGGAAATCAACCTCCACGGACACAAAGATTGAAAGAAACCGATTTCGACAACCACAGGAAAGTCAAATGAAATTCAGGCAGAACAGCTCCTCTGCAACCTGAAAGTATCATCTGTCATATGTCAAACTGAATGCTGGCAATGGTTTTAGTTAGTCACATTTTATTATGCTGTTGCCAAATCAAAAGTTATTACTTTTTAACTTGCTGGGTCCTTAACATGCCACAGCTTATAATGGGGAAATATCCCACTGACTATTATTCAAGGAATAGAGGCATAGAGTATAAAATTATGTGTTGAACAAGGATAGTGTGAAATCTCAGCATCATTTTAAATCTAATTGCACTTATGAGTTATAAATGGTTCCTAAACCAGTGAAAGCTTTATTTGTGGTATTTAGAGCTTGCTTAGGATAATGCCTGATTAAAACTGAATTTGTAAAGCTCAACCTCATAAAGTTAGGCTATGATAAACCACAGACCAAAGAAATTCACTGAAATTAAGTCCCCTCATGTTTTTCAGGACAGAGCATAGGCAATACTCAACTGGCACATGTGGAAGGAGGGACAAATGCTGGTTATACCATCTCCATGACTTCCATTATTAGGGAACCATTTCTTTTGATTAGGATTAGTAAATGATCGCATCAATGAATGAGAGCAATTATAAACTGGAGAGAGGCTGATCATAAGAGAGAAATAAAAGAGATTATTTCTCAAAAGAGTGAGTTCTAATTCTACTGGTAGAATTAAGTTGTTTGGAGTGGCGCTTGTTTAGAATTCTTTTATCTCTGCCTGTTGAACCCTTTGCTTCCAACACAAACTTATCACCCCTTCTGTAAATCTTTTCCTGACATTCTTCATGGCAGTGGACCCCACCATCTCATGGCCCTCCCATTAGAGCCACATTACTATAGACTCCTGAGTGAGCTCTCTCTCCCCTGTTAACTTCCCATCTTCCTGAGGGCAGAAAACAAGATCTGTTATCTTTAAGTGCCCCCACGACATCACCCAGCAAGTAGCAAGGGGATGCTGGAACTGAGTTGACTTCTCCCCTTATGGGTTTCTCCCAACCAAGTCCACCAGTTGGCAGCAGTGCAGCCTTCGCAGAGGCTGAGGACTCCAGCATCACTGCGGCCTCTGCGCATTTCCCGCTTTCTCTTTCCTCCACACCTGAGTGGTCAACTCCTTTTTTTTAAATTGGTTATGAATATTCAAGAGATACAAGGCTGATTGACCTCCCCCCACCCCCCGACCCCCGTGCCCTAGATGTGAAGGTCAGATCCATACTGGCAGCATACTCTGTTGACTGTTTCCTTTGCTGTGCAGAAGTTTTTAGTTTGATATAGTCCCATTTGTTTATTTTTTCTTTTGTTGCTTATGCTTTTGGCTCACGTTCATAAAGTCTGTGCCCGGATCTAGTTCTGAAAGTGTTTCACCTATATTTTCCCCTAGTAATTTTACAGTTTCAGGTCTTATGCTTAAGTCTTTAATCCACTTTGAGTTTATTTTAGTATATGGTGAGATGTGCGTATCTAGTTTCATTCTTCTGCATATGGATATCCAATTTTCCCAGCACCAGTTATTGAAGAGGCAGTATTTTCCCTAATGTAGATTTTTATTGCCTTTGTCCAATATCAGATGGCTGTAAGCCTGAGGGGTGACTTCTGGGTTCTCAATTCTGCTCCACTAGTCTCAGTGTCTATTTTTATGCCAGTACCAGGCTGTTTTGGTTACTATAGCTTTGTAGTATAATTTGAAGTCAGGTAGTGTTATGCCTCTGGCTTTTTTTTTTTTTTTGCTCAAGACTGCTTTGGCTGTTTGGGGTGTTTTGTTGTTTCACATGAATGTTAAGATTGTTTTTTCCATTTCTGTGAAGAATGTCATTGGTATTTTGGTGGGGATTACATTGAATCTGTAGATCACTTTGGGTAGTATAGACATTTTCACAATAGTGGTCAACTGAATGTTACTTCACAGCAGTGTGCATGCCAACAATGTAGGAGACTCTCTGATTTGCAACTCTGTGTAATTTTCTAAAAAAAGGAGGTGGAAATTTTGTAATTTAATAATCCTTATTCCCCCATTCCTGCTAACACACACATTTTGAAACACATGGCATAATTACTATTAACATAATAGATCACACACATGTATGAGGAAAGCATGTTATTGGGTGGGAAGGAATATTCTCCATTCCTCCTGTTTTCATCTGGCGAGGCTTTAGCTAGAAAGAAACCCTTCAGCCTTTCATTCTACCACTATGAGAAGAGTCAATTGGTCTGATTGGTGGATGTCACTGGGCAAGTTGACCTCAGCCTTTTTTTCTTTCTCTCTCTTTCTGGAGCTATACATATATCTAAAGTCCCTGGCCTTCAGGTCTGCTCCATGCTACATGGTAAACATCCTGACCCATGAGGGAGGCCTACAGTTATCACAGAGTTGCTTAAGCCAGATGAGTACATGTGTCTAATAGTGATGAAGTGTTAGGAAGGTGATTGGGGTTGATATCTAAGTTTCGTTCTCCAGACTAGATTTTGATTAGTAATAAAGCTGGCATTTTGATTTCCATCTATCTTATCCCTTAGTCTATTCTTATAAAGGAGAAGAGAGTATTTTATTTGGGCTCTCCCAAAACCCCAACAAATGGTATTCAAAACTGCCTTACATTTTAAAGCTCAATAAAAAGAAAAACTTTCATTTTTTTCATACCTAAGTATTTTTTGTTGCTTTACAAATAATATTTAAACTAATATGCCTTAAGATTTATTACTTTTAATCATGACCTACTCTACCAAATGCTGATATTAAATATTATTTAAAACTAAGGCCTCTTTTGTTGCAAATAATTGGCATCAAAATCAGTGGACATAAGCGACTACAGTTTTTCAACAAAATAACTTGATGTGGACATCCTATCAGCCCCCCAGAAAATTTTCATTCTTTCTAACAGGTATCTTCTATACCTTCAACATTTGGTTACCCAGTTGAAACAAGGCACACTAATTTATCTCACTGAGTAAAATGTTCAAAAGCATTTTGCTTTCTTGACTAGCCAACTCTTACAGCTTTGTATATGCTCTATTTCTTAATGAGGCCATGAGTAACTCGTTTGATTATTTCAAGGCCCTAGTCTTTAATACCTTCAAAATGATCTCTGACATTTTTAGTTGCTAATCAGTTACAGCTGATGGGAAATTTCAGAACAGTTCCTGGGATGGGATGGGATAATGATGTATACATTTTATACCTTAATGCCAAAAATTCTTCTATTTTCTCCCCAAATTAGTATAATTCATAACCAATCTTAAATCAAGATTCAAACATCATCATCTGTAGTCTCTTTTTTACTCTTTTTCCAGCATCTTTTCAAGAGCAAGAAAATTCATGAACTAAGAACATTGGTTTAAACTAAGGTTCTTCTTATTCTAATATTCTTTGTTCTTTCTTTTCACCCTTATTCTTTTTTTATTTTTATTTTTTTGGATCTCATTCACCTAGAATTGGATTAACCTCAAACTGCTGTTTTTCTAATCTACTGTATTTTCATCATTGGTGTATTCATGGCTTGTCTTTATTTAGTTAGCTGTTTTATTTATCATTTGAATAAGGGGATAATACCCATAATTCTATCACTCACAACAAACAAGGACTCTTGCTCTCAAAGATATATTCCAGGATTATATTCTAGTGAGGACAGAGAAATTAAACAATAAACATATTTTTAACTAAATAATAGTACGTTCAAAGGTGATAAATGCTGTAAAACACATACACACACACACACAGCAGAGCAGGATAAGAGAGAGAGAAAATGCCAGAGATGGATGGGATAGGCTGCAATATTAAATAAGGTAGTCAGCATAGGTTCCATTTAGAAAGTATGATTTAGGCAAATTCTCGAAAGAGATGAAAGGGTTATCTAAGCAGATATCTGGAAGAAGAATAGTACAGGTAAAGGAATAACTACAGCAAAGATCGCAAGGTGAGGCAGTCCCTGGAATATGTGAGGAACAGCAAGGAGCCTGCTGTAACTACAGGAGACTGAACACGGTAGAGAGTGGTAGGACAAGAAGCGGAGAGAAAATGGGAGATCCTAGCCTTGTAGCCATTGGATGAACTTCTACTTTTACCTTTAGTAAAAGGGGAGCAATTTCAGGATTGTAAGCAGAGGAATGTCTTGAAACAATTCAGGTTGTAAGAGGCTCATTCTGGCCGATCTGTTGGCAATAGTTTTTAAGACAAGAATAGCAGAACATCCAATTAGAGATTCTAGTGACTCAACAGAGGTGGTGAAAAATGGGCAAATTCTGGTATATTTTTAAAGTAGAACTCAGAGAGTTTCCTAGAAGATTAAATGTGGGGTGTGAAAGAACAGAAGTAGTTAAAGATGGTTTTCCAGTTGTCATGAGCATCTGTAAGGATGGAGTTGCCAAACGGAGATGAGAGAAGCAGGATTGGGGTCAGAGAGGAGATCAGGAGTTCAGTGCTGGACATATTGAATCTGAGAGGTATTTGACATTCAAGTGGAGATATTGCTGGTTATGTGAATGTTAAGGCTGGGCTACAGATGGTCTTAGAGGTGTGAACATGGGAGTAATTAATGTATAGATGATCTTTAAGGCTGTGAGTACAGATAAGGAAGAGAAAAAAAGGAGAAAGGAACATAATATTCCAAAATTAAGAAGTCTGGAAGAAGATTTAGCCAAGACTGAGAAGGAACAACAGCAAGATGGGAAGAAAGCTGGGAGAGTATGGTATCCTGGAAACCAAGTGAAGAAACTAAGGAAGAGAGAGAGATCAAATATGCTAAGTGGTTCTGACAGGTGAAGTAAGATGAAGATTGAGAATCGACCATCAATTTTAAGATCATGGAGATTATTGGTGACCTTAAGAAGAGCATTTTTTTTTAGACTCATGAGGTGAAAAGCTTGATTAGATTAGATTAAAAGAGAAAGGGAGAAGAATTACAAAAACAAACTCTTTTGCTCCAAAGAGGAGCTGTGAAATGGGATGGGAGATGGAGTGGAAAATGTGTCAAGAGAAATACTTTTTAAATAAAAGAAAAAATTGTATACTTATATGCTTATGGTAATAATTCAATATAGATGAAAAATTTGATGATGAAGGAGGGAGAGGGGAATATTGCTAGAGCAATGTCCTTGAGTAGGTTAGAGGTAATAGGAACTAAAGGGTGAAGAATACAATGTATCAGAATTTTCATAAGAGCAGTAGAGTGGAAAGGTTTCAGGAGTTGAGGAATGGAGGACACAAATAATATGATGGTAATGTACAGAGTCCAGATGGAATTTCTCTCAATTTTTGAGCACTACTCATGTAAGTATAAACATTTTACTCTAAAGTTAGTGGTTAGCAACCGGTTGTCGAAAGTAGAGGTTATCCAAGATCTTCCATTCCATTGCTTACTCTAATCTCCCAAGGATTGCTAAGGAAAAGAATAAAACTCAAAATCTATATCAATTAGGATAATTTTAGCAGATCATCACATTAAAGTTGGGTAATGATAAGAGGTTATTTAGAAAATATATTTCAGAATTTTCTGAGGATTTCACTTCCCTATGTTATTCACATTTTCCATTGCCATGGCATTTAATCTCATGTCTGAGTACAATGCTATGAATGTGCAACTCAAAATTATAGTTTTAAAAAAAGAACGAACTGATTAGGTAGAAATCGAGACCTTCGGGATAGTTAAAAGAGAAGAAAGTTCCAGTTGTTAATTTTAAAAAACAAATGTGTTCATAATGGCAAAGTTTACAGCAATGAACCACATTTCTTCTCATAAAAATGAGAGAAGTGTTTGCAAACACAAATTGAAACACCTTAACTGCCCACCAATTACAGGATTGGTTAAAGACTTGCTGGTCCAACAGAATATTGGGCCTTAAAAAAAAGGGTATCTGTATTCCTTGACCTGAAAATATTTCCAGAATTTTCTTGGTGAAAAAGGCTTGTTACATTAATATGTATAATATTATATCAATATAAAATTAAAGAAAAAGTCAGATTACAGTCCTAGGAGAATATTCAACAAAATATAAATAGCCCCTCATAGTGGTGGGAATTCAAGTGATTATCATATTCCCTACACTTTTCTGTATTGCTTAAATTATCTCCAATATTATCTTTATAATCAGGAAAAATATATAATAAAGCCACTATTATTTTGAATGATAAAAGAGGCAACAATCAAGAATATAACATTTATCACACGATTATGTAATGTTAATGAATAATTCCAGCTATTATCACAGCACACAGACTTAGAATGCTAAATGCTGACCTTAATTCTATCACTGTCTTGCTTGTATGATTTCAAGCAAATAGTAGAGTCATTTGTATGAATATTTCCTCATTGCAAAGAAGGTAACGAAGACTGATTAAACGAGGGTGTGATGAACTAACTAATCAGTTTTTGAAAACAACTTTGGAAAGTGATGTCAATAATTTTAAAGATTTTTTTTTTTTTTTTAGTTTACTGATAAAAGTCTGATAAAAAAATTCAGAACTCCAGAGACTTTCAGTTCTAAAAGCCAAACTTTACCCTCAGTTATGTGTGTGCAATTAGTTGCGTGCGCATAATTGAGGGTAGAAGTTGGCCAATAAAATATGGAATAATCTTGAAATTCTTAAAACCTGTAAAAAATTAAAATCTGTTTGATAAAATAAGTAACGAAGTTACCCAATTCAAATGTGCTTCGTTTTGTAAGGAAACAGTATTTTCATCAATGTGAGAAAGTAAAAAATAAAAATGTACTTGGCCCAATCCAGAACAGACAGTTCTTAAGCATAAGAGGGAAGAGAATATCAGCACTTATCTGTCTCCAGGGTCACAAAAACCACGGCTATAAGAAGTTAGTCTATGTACCTTATACTGTTCATGAATGCCTCACATGACAAAAGAAAAGGAGGAACAGAGAGGAGAAGAAGGGGAGGGGTCTGTGTGTAAAAATCTTCTCTCCCCAGAGATTTCATAACTGGGGCTTTTGTGTGCATCTGGTACCTTTTCAGCATCTACAACACTCTACCTTTCCTACTCAGTATTACGGTGAGTGCTTCTACAAGCAGATCCTTCCCGAAGTCATCTATCAAGTGTAAAATCAACCCAAACAAAATGAACTTTCTTCTCAACTTTTGTTTCTACTTCAATTTTCTTTTCGCATGTAAGCTAAACAGGACCACCAAAGTTTTGCTTCCAATCATTTCTAAAACCACTTTCAATTTTTCATTTTAAAAAGGAAATTGAAAAAAATGTAAATTAAGCTTCATACCTAGATCTTTATCATATTAGGAACTTTTACTTTCAATGCCCCATTTTAAATTCTGACATGTTCTTTTCATCCTTGCCATGTCGCTGAATGAGGGTAATAGAGAAATAACAAAAACCACAACTGCTCTTCCCAATTGCTGCCTCAGGAAAAAAAAAAAAACTGTTAGCTGTGCAACGTGCAGGCTCGTTCTAATCTGACTGTGTGTGCTGAACTATTTATCAACCCACAAAGTATGATCTGTTTCTCCTTTATGGTCCTTTCAATGCCAAAAAAATATATATATTGGCATTGCTTCTCCTACCCCTCAAGAGACTCATCTGAATAAAAACCACACTACCCATGGGATTAAACCACTTGTAAAGAAGTAGAGTCCTTTGCATTTGGATCTTGAAACTTTGAAAACAACCTTAAGCTATCCTTCTAAAAACATCAAAAGGAGCATTTTTGTGTGCTTTTTGGGCATCTTTACAAGTTCTTGTGAAAGGATAAAAGTGGCTGGTTTGCATTTTATATGTTCATTATTTTTAAATAGCCTTGCCTATCACCGTAGATATATGGCCATAAAATCAAAAGAGAAAAGCCAAGGTCTTTCTAAATGGCCTTTATTCCTTTGGTCTATGCACCAAAGGCAAGGTAGTTCACAATTAAATATTAATACAGTCTCTGCTTAAATAATCAAAATTAATGTAAGTAGTCATAGACCCTGTTACTGCCCATGTCCCCCGCCCAGTAAATCACAAAGCCTGCATTTCAGCTTAAAATTTTTAAGAAGCTAGTCTATTTTGTTAGAATCTTAAACAATAGTTGTTTCATAATTCTTCATCTAGAAATCCCCCCTAATTCCTTTCAACCCTCTTTTAAATTAAGTTCCTAATCTCATAGTGTATGAGTTTGCTAGGGCTATCATAACAAAACGCCACAAACTGGGTGGCTTAATAGAAATAGATTTTCTCACAGTTCTAAAGGCAAAAAGTCCAAGATCAAGGTGCCTGCAGGGCTGGTGTTTGTTCCCAGGGGCCAATCTCCTTGCTTGTAAATGGCTGCCCTTTTCGCAGCTTCTTCACGTAACTGTTCCTCTGTGGCTCTTTTTTTTTAAGAACAACAGTCAATTGGATAAGGGCCCCACCCTAATAGCCACATTTTAACTTAATCACCTTATTAAAGACCTTACCTCCAAACATAGTTATATTCCAAGATACAGGGGGTTGGGACTTCAACATGTGGATTGTGGGAGTTAGGTGACACAATTCAGCCCATTACACATAGTTTAACTTCCTTACGTTCACATCACACATACTCCATCCTAGAATCTGTGGCCAGGAAAACA
This sequence comes from Cynocephalus volans, assembly GCF_027409185.1. NCBI lineage: Eukaryota > Metazoa > Chordata > Mammalia > Dermoptera > Cynocephalidae > Cynocephalus > Cynocephalus volans. Next base: position 92,836,787 of record NC_084468.1, on the reverse strand, counting down.
TCTGGTTAGGTACATCTTGGGGAAATTTATGTTTTCAAAAGTATGCAAGAGTTTGTATGTTATTAATTAATAGTACTTTTGAAATATTATTTTATCAATATTTAGATTTTTTGCTTTGAATAGAGTATGACATCAATAAATAGTTGATAAATTAAGGAATTATGATCTAATTAATAAAGTAATAAATTGAGTAAATGGATTTTTCACTGGCATGGCAAATTTCAAATTGCAACACCCCACCATTTCTGTAGTTGTAATGTGATTTTCTAACTAAATGCATTTCTTGTAATTCAATAAGTGTAAATAAAGTTTAGCTGTATGAATACATCTCTAATAATTTTTAATCCCAAGTAAATTTTGTCTGGGAAAAAAAGACATTTTTTAATTCTCTACAGTATTAGATATGATGGATTTAGTGATTCAGTAATTCATGGATTAAATCACTAGAAGGTCCCCATGGAATTCTGAGTGTTCCGGCTTGCCCTTACATAGAGGCATTCCCCGAGGTCCTGTCATCAGCTCTCCTCTGGGTCGTTTTGCATGTGTTTTCTTGATGACCTCACCCATTCCCACAGGTTTACTCTCATCTCTCCACGGATGACTCCCAAATCTGTATCTCTTCTTTAGTACCCAAACCGACATTTCCAGCTGCCTGTAGATTTCTCTGCAGTTTTGCAGGCACCTCACATGGAAACCATCTTCTCCTAAAAATCTGATTACCATATAAAGGTAAAGAAGATAATTTTCAGAATCAGACTCGTTCCAACCCACACTAGCCCACACTTGCTAGTTGGTGACCCTGGACAAGTTATTCCAGTTCTCTGAGCCTTGAGCTAATTGATCGATCAATAAATCGATTAACTAAAATCTGCCTCCCTCATACGATCATTGTGCAGATTAAATGAGATTATAAATTTTAAAACACATACATAACATTGAGGCAGGAGTAAGGATAGGACTGACAGGAGAGACTCCATTTAGTTGTCCACACCAAGAACCCAGCATTTGCCTACATGCTGGAAATGCAGCAGGGACTCCAGGAGCAACAGACCACGTTCCCAGGAAACACCTGGGAGGGCAGTAGTTAAAGATAAGCCCTAAAGACCCACCTGTATGCCCCTTTCCCACAAGCATGTCAGTACCCAAGGTTGCTTAACCCCCTTGTGTAAGCATTCTTTTACAGACCTCAAGATAACAATGAGGTCCCCACCTGCTGAGGCTGAAAATAGAACACCTTATGACCAACTGATAAGACCCCTCCACATCTGATCAATAGCTAAATTCCCCTGATTCTACCTCTAAAATGTGTCCCTAGTACATCTCATACATCTGCTTCCTTTTATGCTGACTACTTCAGTTCACACATTTACTGCTCATCAGCGGGCCTCCTAGCTGCTCTAATTTTTCTCCTATTCTACCCTTCACCATTCTCCCATTATTCTTACCCTGCCCCCAGACTTTCTTTCACACTACTCCTTTTTTTTTTTTTTTTTTTTTTTTTTTTTTTTTTTTACTATCTAACCATTCAATCAAAAATCTTCCAAGGCTTTTTCTTGCATAGAAAATCAACAAACTAGCATCTGTTCCCACCCTATTTTATTCAACATTTTTCCATTAAAGCTTGAAAAGACATCTTGAGCTCCATCCATAAAAGACTTATCATTTACAAACCCACCGTGCAGAGGTGGTGGGCATCATCGTCTGTATCTGAAACCCCTCCTTCCTTATATTCACCTACAAAAATTCTACCCAATGTTCTGATATGAAAATGACCATTTGTCCCAGCTCAATATCCTCCTCTGTGTGCTGAATTGACTGACAATAGACACAGTGATCAGTCAGGTACATATTTACATAGTTAGAAATTGTCAGATTATTGGTATTATTACTAGCAGGTAATATTGGGTTGAAGAATGCGGTTTGATCCGACCAGAACTGAGCTTTCTTTAAACTCTCTTCCTGCAAATCTACAGTTCAAGACTGTTTCTCCAAAGGAGAGTTAGGTCTGCTGAGCAGAAACATGTATCCAGAATCACTCCACATCCATCAGGCTCCTAGAGCTGTGTCCTCAGACAGATATTTATTTTACACATACACACATATATACATAAAATCAGATATGGCTCGGGAAGGCAAGTGCTGGGTCTCTGGCCTTGAACCAGGATCATTTACCCGATGGAGAGACCTAGAGGAAAATGCACACTACCTCAAGACAAGCAGATCTCAAAGAGGCAGGTGGAAGTGTGCTTATGCCAAGTGAGTGTGAAGACCTTCTGCTCAGTTAACTCAATCTTCTTGAGAGGGTGGAGGAGATAAGCAAGTGGAAAAAAGAGCGAAAGCCTGCTTTTTATTACTTATAGAAGAACCAAAATTTCTATTTCTTGAGTCCAGGCAGGAACACTGGAAAAGAAAAAATGGAGTTCTGCCTATTCTTATCTTTCAGCGTTTAGCTTTGAAACTTTAAAACAGTAATAGAAGACAAATTTTACTTTTGTGGAAAAGTTGATGAAGGTAAATATTTTAAAAAGTATAAAAATATGAATACTGAAATGAATGAATCAGTAGTAGAAGAAAAAGACTGAAAAAGTTGATTGGCCAAGATAGGTGAAGGAAAAAACAAACAAACAAAAAACTTTGTTTTTTTAATTATTAGGTCTCATGTGCCAAAAAATTAAATATAAAAGTTTGTGTATGTTTAAATACACGTGTATTTCTTTTTCTCTGTGGTGGGTAACATGATAATGCAAATTTGTGTGTTGGTTGGTTGCACCATTTGAATTTCCTGGGAAGAAAAATAAAAACTTCTTGATATGAACAAAAAGGTTTGGGGCCTTTTTCCAACATACGATAAAGGTGGGATTATAAAATTTGATTTGATTTTACTGCTGGCAGTGCTATAAGTGTCATGGTATGATTGTGGTTGAGAAAAAACTTGAACAATATCTAACGACAGGTACTTAAGATTTTCTCATAAGAAAAAAATTATGTACATACACAAATACATCCTTAGGGCTGAAATTTCTCATGCTCATTTTTCAGTCTAAAGATAAATATTTTTTAGAAAGTAAGAGATTCCACTCAATCATTTGTGATTTATTTAAATTTTTTTTAAATTATCATTTCTACATTTAGATTTGATATGTATTTTTATATACAAATGAGGAACTATGCTTTGGAAAGAGAACTTTGAATCTGACATGCATTAAAGCTCGTTTGATGTAAGAGGGAAAATACACCTCAAATCATAAACAGCCAAGTTGAAAAAGCTTCCAAGTTATGTTCAAATTAACTCCCATATTGGATTTTCCACTAAAACTATAGAAAAACTCAAAGGAAATGGAGTACTTCAAATTCTGAAAGTAGCAAACATGCAAGAGACCTCATATTAAATCACTAAGAAACAATATAAGTGAGTTGAGATTTATTTATTCATTATTCAAAAAAATATTTATTTACTATCTATTATGTGTCAAGCACAGTTTAAGATGTTTTTCATAGTAATAAACAAAAAAGTTTAAAATTTTAGCTCTGATGGAGCTTACATTTTAGGGGAGAGACAGATTATAAACAAGATAAGTAAAATATATAGTATGTCATTGATACAAGCCATGAATAAAATATAAAGCAGGGGAGAGAATATGCTCTCTCTGATCATATTGCAAATGATCAATATTTCAGGGGTGGTAGAGATAACCACTAGGCAAAAATTGTTTATAGTTTTCAAAGACTGGTCCAGTGAATATCAGTTTCAGGGCTACAATAGCCTTGGTCCCAGAACAACAAGGCCTAGTTCCCAGACCTTTATAGGTCTATCTCAGGTTAGGAGATGATGAGAGGAAGCTCTTGAACCTGATGTTATTCATCCCTGTCAGTCCTCCTTTAGAAGGAGTAAGAAGTAAGGATTGCTCTTACCAGAAATAAATTAGGGCACCTCCAAGTGCCAGCCTCTGGGAAATCAGATCAGTTCTCCATTTTACAAATGACCAAACAAACCTCAAAGGGTTTAAAACAGATTCACTGACTTAGTGGCAGACTAAGTACAAAAATATGCTATTCTGAGTGTCGTTCTCTGACAACCTTTGGCTCATAAACTTTCTTTTACTTATTCTAAACAAGAGATGTACAGAATTTAAGAAAAGCATTTAGAAACTTTTGTAGCAATTTAACGAAAAGTTTTATGTCTATTTCATCTAATAATTTTTTTAATGGAGCTCTATTTTTGTTTTGTCTTCACGTTTTATTTTTTAGTAATTTATTTTGTTGTATTTTATGAGTCAGTCTGAGACAGATTGGAAAGTCATAAAACAAACTGGTTCTTCACAGTTATTTTGAGAAGCACTGTACTAAAATACTGATCCCTTGAGTCAAATTCATTCCAAAAACAACTATATATTACCATGAGTGCCTGTTTTGTGTTAGGTGCCGCAGATTCAGAAGGTTTTTGCCTTCGTGGAGGTTATAGGACAGTGAGACAATAAACAGGCAAACAAGCTCTGAGCATGGGAGAGTCCATTGTTTCCCATTAAACACTGCCTTCTAGCTGTGGGGACTGAAGCAAAATCTTAGGTCATGTGGCCCTTCATCACGAGTAGGATAGACTCACTCATAAAAAAAGCAGTTGAGAACACGTTACCCATGGTGACTGCATTTTTTTTAATAGGGACCTAAGTCTATCTGTCTGTAAGAGCAAGGATCTTGAGAGATTAAGATTAGGGCACTTATTTTTATGAACTGCCTTCGAGCAATCTTGTTATATTGGGTGTATTCTAAAATGTGGTGAAAGGAAAATTCAATTTGCAAACTTCAAATTATGATTCTTATTCTTCCACTTTAGACTGCCGAAAAAAAGTTACTCATGAGTTTTCATCAGCCTCGTGACTTGCATAGTTTTAAATACTCTTTAAAATTTTTGTTTCATTCTAGAGTTTATAATCCTTGCAAAAAATAGTACAGTCAACAATTAGAATAAACAAGTTCTTTAAGAAGAAAATTTTTTCGAAAGACAGTTTTGAAGTCTATAAGTATTTTTGTCTTGAATTTACTTTAGGTTTATGAAGAAGTTTAGCTTGGGATGGTAGTAGTTATCTTGATTTATTAAAATCATTATTTATTATTATTATTATTATTATTATTATTTAATTCATGGTTTGCACACATGGAAATGGGAAGAGATGTGTGAGACATTTTGAGAGATTTGGAAATGTCTGTCCAGCAGTCTGTGTTTGGTGATAGAGACTAAATTCACCTAGCAGTAAAAATCAATGCTAATTGGTTCCATCTAGAAAAGTAGCAGACCTGTTTAAAGAGGGCTTTGAGTTGGAATTTGATAGATAGGGAAAAAGAAAAAAGTATAACTGTTAAACTGAACGGGCTGGACAAGAGATAGAGAAGGGTGTCCCAAAATTTCCCAGGGCAAAGTAGCAAGAAAGACAGTTAGAAATAATACTTTGGCTCAGCTGTCTATAGCACTATGGGTAAAGGACAAAGTAGATGGATCTGACATGTTAATAAGCATATCTCAAAGATAATACTGAGAAGTTCTAGTCATCTGAGGGAGGTTTCTTTCTTTTAAAAGAAGAATGTCTGATAAATTTGCAACTTGAAGTTTTCATCTCTCAACAAGTTGATGAAGCAATATGAACAAAATCTAACCCACAGGACTTAACTCTTTGTAAAGGGAAATCCCACTTAAAAACATGTTACGTCCCAGCTCCAAAACATTCAAAGACCAAAAGCTGTTGGCCAAATAAAGTACTAATAGCAAGACCCCTGTGAAGTGTGGCTCACGTTTCTTATCCATGCTTAGCATCCCTCTTTTACTTACAAATAATGGGAGGGGAAAGGTAAAGAAGAACATTTATCTGAAGACACACTATAAACCAAGCACCTTATTGTGTTATTCCATTTATCTGTACAACCCACACATCATAGAACTACTGTGAGGGTTGAATAAGGTAGTGAACATTGAGTGCTTTGCACAGCTATTTAAATTCGCAGAATTATCGTACTTAGAACAGTGCCTAACACATAGTAAGTACTCAATAAATGTAAGCAATTATTATTTCATGAGAACATAGGGAAAGAGAAAATCAACATCTCTCTTTTAAGATGGGGAAAGGGGTGATCATAAATATTAAACTGTTTTCCCAAAGTGACAGCAGCATTAGGATTTTACATGACACACAAGTTTGTGTTCTTCCCACTACACCAACCTCTCTGCTTTAACTTTCTGTACTTTAGCTAAACCTGACTCTTCACTATTCCCCAAAATACATCACAAGCTATCCAAACTTTTTGCCTTTGTTCTTGGTTTTGACCTCTCCTGTAATGCTCCTGTCTTTGTCTCTGCCTTCTGAAGACAGATCAGCTGAAACTAATCATCATTTCTTACTGTCTCCAATTCACAAATTTTCCAACCATCTGCATAATTGCTCCCCAGCACCAATACAGAGCAAATGTATTGACTAGAGGTATCCTGACTTATTTATTTTTTCCCTGCATTATGATCCTATTAGCTCTGAGTGTTTACGGGCAGAAAAGAGTCATATTTTTTACTTATTTTAATATTTATTTCAGTATGTGTTTATTGAATTCCTTCCATATGCCATAGAATGGCTATAGAGCAGGGTATAACATGCACAGGTAGAAAAAAGAGACATGCCCACAAGGACTTAACAACTCCTAAATGACTGACTGACCTATAAATACTGATTTACAGAAGAGCAAGCTCATTTCCAAAACTGCGTAGAAGAGCCTATTTAGATTTACACTATAGTAGCTCAACTGATAACTCAATTACATTTCTCACACACCTCCCATACCTGTCCTAGTTTGGGACAGCAGTATCCCTATACATTTTTGGATTCAGCTTTTGTGTATAATATTTGGGTCTTGTTTTTCCTTGGCCATCAGATTCTTCCCTATCCTCTCCCATACTACCATTCCTGAGGGAGAAATGCAAAGACATCTCAATCCCAGAGCCCAGCAAAGTAACTTTCCTAGGCTTGATAATAAGCTGCTAGTACGAGAACCACCAAACATGCCTTTGGAGTATCCCAGGCAGCATTACGTCCTCAGATACCAAGAGACTGAGCTGTTCGTAAATTCCTTTTGATGTTCTATCTCCACAGTGCTGATCATCCTCCCTCTTTCTCAAAGTCAAATGACATTTGATTCATTGGAATCTTGCTTTGCTATTTTATTAATGTTCCCCCATAGTTTGCACTTCCTTGTGTTTTATCACAAGCCTTTTTATCAGACAACTCACAGTCTTTTTCCTATTACATGGTGTCAGTTAGACTCACCTAGCTCAGCAGAGACTACCTACTTTGAGATGTTAAGTGTATTTGATTGCTTTCTATGGATCATTAAAGTGCTTCATTTTAAATGGAAATTGGTTACCCATTTAAAAGAGAGTGTTGGATGCCAACTGAGCCATTTGGCTTTATTTTGTGAGCTCTTTAAAACAGATTATTTTTAAAAACTAGACATTTCTAACACCACCCAACAAATTAGTTGAAACTTTCCTTTATTTATTTGTTTATTTTTTAAAAGATGACCAGTAGGGGGATCTTAACCCTTGTCTTGGTGTTGTCAGCACCACGCTCACCCAGTGAGCAAACCGGCCATCCCTATATAGGATCCGAACCCATGGCCTTGGTGTTATCAGCACCACACTCTCCCGAGTGAGCCACAGGCTGGCCAGAAACTTTCCTTTAAAAGTATGATCCAGGAGCAAGGACCCAGAAGGAGTTTCAGCCCGCAGACAGGAAGTGAGTGGACAAGTAGCCCAACCACAGGGGAGTCTGCTCTGCCCTTGCAGCCACACATCCGGTGTTGGGAGCTGCTGGGGACACATGTGGCTGTAATTGCCCCAAGGAGAGACACTCATGAAGCAGCCCCCACCCCCCGGGTCCCAGTGATCACAGATTTGGGATCAGACCTAACGCCCAAGAAAATTTTACTTCTGTCCCAGCAGCGGCTCCATACCCCTGAGGCAACACATCATTGCATTGGGTTGCCCACACCCAAATCTGCAGGATTTCCTGTGCCCTGGTAACAGGCAGTCAAGTGCAGCAAGGATGCCACTGTCAGGACAGAGAGGGTTGGCACACACACTTTACAGAGCCAGAAAGCTGCCTAATCAGGGCCCCTAGCCCCACTCACTGCTGGCACCCTCACCTTCTTTGGTAAAGCAACTTCGCAAAACCTTCATGTTTATCTTTTTACAATAGCCAAGATATGGAACCAACCTAAATGTCCATCAACAGATGACTGGATAAGGAAAATCTATGGAATACTACTCAGACATAAAAAGAATGAAATTCTGCCATTCACAGCAGCATGTATGAGCTTGGAGAAAAATATGTTAAGTGCAATAAGCCAGGCACAGAAAGAGAAATACCACATGTCCTCATTCATAAGTTGGAGCTAAAAAAGAAAGGAAGGAAGGAAGGAGAAGAGAGAGAGAGAGAGGGAGAGGGAAGGAAGGAAGGAAGGAAGGAAGGAAGGAAGGAAGGAAGGAAGGAAGGAAGGAAGGGAAAGAGAAAGAAAGAAAGAATCACAATAATATGTTGAACTTCAGGAAGAGAGAACAAAAACTGGTTACTAGAGGTGGGAAAGAGGTGGGGGGATAGCGAAAAATGGATTAATGGATACAAAATAACTAGTTAGAGAAAATAAGTTCTATTAAGGTACAGTCAAGTTAGGCAGCTGTAATTAACATTAACAATTTGCATGTTGTCAAATGGCTAGAAGAGAGAGAGAATGTCCTCAACACAATGGAATGACTATGTTTTGTAATGATGAATATGCTAATTATCATGATTTGATTATCACACATTGTACACAGGTATTGATATGCAACTCTGAACCCTACTAACATGTGTAATCAATTCCATTTTAATAAGAAATTTTTAAGAAGTATGATCCAGTGTTTTACAGTCACCCTGCCATAGTTCAAAGTTGTGATACGAGTTTCCCGCCACCAGTGAGTAAGGCCTGGGCTAGATTCCTGCAACCTATCTTTTCTGAGTCAAAGTGTGGGAATCTGCAGACAATGTTAGACTGAGGCATGAGGCACGAGGCAGCCTTCTGACTGAGGCTGTTTGGCACACCTTAAAAGTGATATTCTTTAGTTATTCTACATTTGCACTCTCCAAAGCCTCTCCATTGCCATTAGAATGAAATACAATCTCCCTGCAATGCCTGAAGACTCTATACTTACTGACCTTTGAGATTATCTCCAAACCCATCTGTCCTTTTCCCACTGAACTCCCGTCATGTCTGCCTTTGTTCTCTTCCTTGTCTCTGCCAAACTCACTCCCATCTCAGGGCCATTAAACTTGTACTCCCTTGCCCTGGAATGATCTTCCTCCAGATCTTCATGTGGCTATTCGCTTATCGTCCCTCAGGTCTTGGTTCCAAAGGGATGTCCACCGAGAAGACTTGTCAACAGTCTGTTGCTAAAGACTCTCTGCTCCCATCCCACCAACTCCTCTCCACCACACACTCTTTATCCTATCATCTCTATTTCATGGCACATATCAATAGCTGAAATATCATGTGTTTATTTTGCTGTATCTATCATCTGCCTTCTTCCACCAGAATGTAGGCACCACCAAAACAAAGGCCTTTTCTCATTTGCAGCTGTATTGCCAGCACTCGGAGCTAGTTCCTGCCAAGGTAGGTGCTAAATTAATATTTGGTGAGTCAATAAATACATATTTATTTACAAGAAAGACTCAGCACTACCTATAGTAAGATCAAAGAAAGAGGGCAGTTAATGGCAAGCGTGAACTCCACCCGCTGTCCTGAGTAACAAAGCAATGCCCTACTTTCACCTATTAATATACTGTGGTTAACCTGTCCCCCTCCTGCCCCCTTGCAAGTTGATTTGGTGCTAAGTGAACCAAGGAAGGGTCTAACCTCCCTTCCCTATCTAATTAGCTTATCAATTTTTTCTTTCCAATTACTTATGGTACTACCCCCTAGAAGAACCTCTGATGTGTAACATTCTCTGTACTAATATATTTCCATTGATGTTTTGGCAGCTCATAGAAGCTGTCTTGATGAATGGATTTCTCCCTGGTTTGGAGGACCTTCAATATAGTGCACAGTGACTCAATAATTCAGTCCCCTTCCTCTAGCTTGGAGGATGCTCATGCATCTACCCATCCATCTCTTCATTCCATATGTGTTTATGGAGCAAAAGGTACTATGTTCCAGGCATGTTTCTAGATACTAGTTATAAGATAGCATTTGGACTATGTCCAGTATTTGGCTATTGTAAATCATTTCTGCAGGGCTACCCATCCTTACAATGTTAGTCAGATGCTATCATCTAGGAGGCTTTGTCCAGAGGTGGTGATGGCATTTACACTACCAGGGTGGTGTGATGAAAAGATGGTCAGATTTGACACTAGAAGAACTTAGAATTGTGCATTACTTCTCTTTTCTGAGCTACCTGACCTTAGAGAATAACCTTGCAGAGTGGTTTTTGACACTCAGGGCTCCACAAATGTAAGCTCCCACTCCATCACCTCACTCCGTTGTCTTACATCCTTCTCTGTAATAAACTCAGTACCCCACAAGCTGAGCCAAAACATCCCATATTCACATGGATTCTTTTACCAAGATTGTAAGTAATTTAAGGGCACCTTTAATGAGTAGTTTGGGGGAAGTCATTTTATTTCCCTCAGTCTTTTCCTATTGGTTGATACAATAGAGCTTTTCTGTCTCAGAAGTGTTGATTAGAAGCATTTGTCTTGCCTTCTAGAACTCATTTGTTCCTCTCCACAGGAGGAGCAGAGATTTATCTGTCTGATGTGTTGAAGAGTCTGATATTCACTGACCCATACTTCTCCAGTGGTCGGGGTTAAGGTGGTAAGTCACTGCATAGGAGGCCTCTGCCCTCTCGTGGCTCTTTTTCTTCAGGCTTTCTGTCTCAACATGGTGAGGCACTGTTGGTTGGACAAGTAATTGCCCAGGAGGCCTTGCCGCTACAGTGAATCCAAATATAATTCTGGAAAAAAATATTAGGAAGTCCAAATAGACCATGTTCAAGCTACATTTACCAATCTGGCTTTACTTTAAATAAAGCTGACATTTTAATTTTCTGACTCCTGTGTCTAGTTCTCAATCATCTGTCATTTTGAGAGGCAAAGGATGAGATTAATTCCCTCAAGCCCAACATATGGAAGCTGTTCGCCTCTTTTGGAAGGACAGGGCTGAATATATATTTAGGGAGACCAACTTTTGTAGTCCTTTTTTCCTTCCATGTGTGGAAGACTTTCCTTAGGAATAACCACCCAGTAACGTAATATTATTGTCCTATCACTTAACACAAGTTTATCCAGCCCTCTAGGGTTTCCCAAAAGAATTTGTTAGCTTTTTTTCTCTGAAGTAACAAATTACAGTTTGAGCCTGCCTCATATACCACATCAATCACTTGTTCAGTCCCTGGGATTGCTAAATGGTTAACCCAATTGGGTAGTTTTAGCTGTCCAGACCTTTGGATTTGGGGTGTTAAAACAACTGAAGTGGTCTGACTACTTAGATTTAAAATGCCTGACTTTAAACCATGATGAAGACTAAAACATCCAATATAACTGGAAAACAAACAAAGTTGTGGGATCTTTTAGATGTGCCCACATGTGTGCACAGGCACAGTGTCTCTCGGGCTCTCATCCCCACTTCTCTGTCTCTTTTTCTCTCTCCCACCCTCCCCCTGACTCCTCTCTCTCCCTCCCTCATGTTTCTCTACCTCACTCTATTTCCTTCTTTGTGTCTTCCCTCGTCTCGGTCTCCCTCTTAGAGTGAGCAAATATTTATAATGGTGAAACGTGGTTGTTTTTTTTTAATTTGCAATGCTTCTTTCTCATTTTACCTTATGTCAGAATCTAAGAAAGACTGAAAAGAAATGGTTACACTTGTTTCCTTGAGGGTTCAGCTGAGTCAGTGAATTAGTTCATCCTGCATAAGAATTTGCTGTCGGCAGGTGATATGGCAGTTCCCAGCATATTACTAACACAGGGCAGACCTCCCCATGGAGGCCTTAACAGTATTTAAACCTTGAGAGTTGCAACTCAAATGTTGCCCTGTTTATTTAAAGCCCAGTGTTATTCTCCTGGCAGCCTTCCTTATTCTTCACCTTTCGTCACCTCTGAGTGCTCTTGGCAAGGGTATTTGGACTGAGTCCCTCAGAAAGTGTTACATCACTAACTCTGGAGAGCCAAGCACCAAGAGCAATCATTGAAGTAAGATAAAAGCTGAACAATTAGGAGGTAGTGGGAGACACATTAAACTTTTAGCAGAGGAAGGTCATCACCTCCTGGACTACAAGTTAGCCTCTGATACCACAGGGTCATCCTTGAAAGATGAAAAATTAAAGTTGCAAGTGCCCTTCTATCCTCCCCTTAACATCCCATCAGCACAGAAGACACAGCTGGGCTATCCCAAGAGGAGAAATGCCTTGTTGGTAATGTAGCAACAAATGTTAGGTAAGTGCCATGAGCAGCTCTCCAAAGTTGAGATGCTTGGCCATTATTCAAGATTACAAAACCCCCATGTTTGAAGACAATACTCAAGGACCCATCTTTTGAAATTTTGGCTCATCCAAGCATGTTACTCTCAGTTCTACTGAAAATAGCCATATTCAAGGCACAGCACAGTACTTTCCAAAAGAGCATGAGGGGACCTAAAATTCTCGCTAATATGTACAAAGGAAAAAACACAAAAAGTCTTAATTAAAACACTGTGATATTTGGAAAGCACTTTCTATTACACAATAGATTGCTCAGAACATCAAATGTTTTTTGTGAAACATGGAACAATTTAATCATAAGATCATTAATGCATTGCAAATTGATTTTGTTTTAGTTCCTTTTGGTTTCTTTTAAAATAAACTGACTATTGTCCTGCTGTCAAGACTCACTCTAAAACACCATATGGTTTGAATATTTTATTCTGGATTTTATTTAGACCTGAAAAACTAAATAGAGCGTAAGATATGGGAAAACTTTTGTAGTAATTTATTAGATGTAGATATTTCATTTTAATGTCCATTGACAACCAATCAAGTATAGAAATCCATGCACAATGTTGACAGAATATCATCATACGAAAAATTGAACATCTTAAAGTAATCTATAGGTATTCGAGAATGATACTTGGCCCCCAAATTTATTCACAATCTGTAATGATTCAGTATCTATGAATATTAAAATATTTTGATTCATGTTTTCATCCTTCCTAACTTTATTGAAAACAGTTTTACTTGTTACAATGAGGTCATATAATTATCATCACAGTTTAACCCTGACATAAAAATGCTCTTTTTGTTCAGCATTTAAATGTGAAAAATCATATGGTGATGATGTGTTAAGTAAACAACTACCCTGGAACCAACACTTCTCATTCTTTGTAATGGACTGACCACCATAAGGTAATTATCTTTCTGAGATATATGTCTTTCTGAGGAAAACACATTGGCTGCCTAGGATATAGTCTATAAAAGTGGGCTGATAGTTGTCAGGCCAAGTACAGCACTCACTCCACAGTTCACTCACTGACAGACACAGGCTTATTGTTTGCACTTTATACATATGTCTTCATTATTGACTTTTAATGTGAAAAATTACAGAGAATAATCTAATAAACACCCTTGTATTCACCATATACAATTAACAAATGTTAACAGTTGAATATGTTTTCTTCATCATTGTTGATGTAGGTCTTCTAGTTTACTGTTCATTTGTTTCTTATTGGAAAATAACATATTACTAATAAAGTTTAAATTTTCTTTTTACCCTTACCTAGTTGCATTCTGCTACCTCCATCTCCACAGGAAATCTCTATCTTATATTTGTGGTATTTCTTGTATATATTTTCATTTCTTCTCTTCATAGAGACAGAGATGATAAAGATAACAAGATCCAATGTATAAGACAATTTTATTGTAGTGTATATGTGCTTCTTGCTTTTTACTCAGATCTTTTTGATCTATCAGTATCAACACACATAGATATAGCTCCTTTCTTTTAATTGGCATCACTCATTTCACTATATAAATATACCACAATTTATCTACTCCTCTATTGATATGCATTTAGATTTTTTCCGGTCCTCACTACTAAAATCAATGCTCCTTACAAATGTCTCTTTATGCACAAGTGCCAACAGTTTCTGTGAGATATATAAACCAAAAAATGGAATTGCTAGATTGTCAGTTGAGTACATTTTTAATAATATTGTCAAATTGCTTTCCAAACTTTACAATCCTATCAGCACTGTATGAGAGTTTCTATTTTTTGAAGTCCTCACTTGATATTTTCAGACTTTAAACATTCCGAACTTTCAGATTTTAATGTTTGTGCCAATCCATTGGGTACAAAATTATATTTTACTATTGTTTTAACTCGCATTTTATTCATTACTAAATTTTCCAAAATTGACTAGCTGTTTGACATTCCTCCTTCCTGAATTTCATCTTCAATCCTTTGCCCATTGTTATGGAGCTAAGAAGGAGTTTATGTGGAGAACAGTCTATTGCTATGAACCAAATGGCAGTGATCAGTTGTTAAAAATAAGTTATATATGTTCAGATATAGTTGTCAAATTTTAATATGCACATTTTAGACTAAATGTGATCATATGATTCTTGTAACTTTTTTTAGTATCACCTGTGTTTCACACACCAAGAGAAGACATAAAGATTTCTGTACTGTCCAGAAGAATGGCACTCAAATTCCTTTTTATCCTTCCGAGTCAATAGGTGATGTCTCTGACTCTTCCAAAAATATAAATTTGTGGGCTCCTGAGACTAGAGTGAAAAAGGACTATTTCAAATATGCAATATTCTTTCCATATCTTCTAATGATAGCTTCTGTAGCCATATTCTTAAAGCAGTGTAAACTATTTTTTCAATGTAATATGTGAGTTTGATCATTTGCCAACAAAGTAAGTAGGTACACAATACCCATATTTTATTAGATTTTTTTCACTATTGTTTTGTGGATTTATATGTATTCCAGATATTAATCCTTTGTTCTATATGTCATAAATTTCTTCTCATTATTGTTTATGTATCTTTTATTGTATAGAATTCATTATTTAGATATAGTTACAAGTGTTGATTTTTTTTTTTGTTTATTCTTCTTTCTGTGACATGTTGAAAATATCTTCTCTACACCAATGCAGTAAAGATGTTTATATCCTTCAAAAAGTAATAAGGTCTTTAATCAAATGAAATTGAATGTGTGTGTATCTAATATTTTTTACATTTGAATATGCAGTTGTTCCAATACCATTTATTATAATTAATCATATTTTAATGATACTTCTCTCATAAATCAAAACCCCATGTATGTTAAGATCTGTATGTTTTTTGGTTTTTGGTTTGTTTGCTTGTTTGGTTGTTTGCTTGTTTTTGCTTTCTCTTGTCCTTTTGATGTACTTGTTCTTTTCTGAGCTAACACCATAGTAGTTTACATTCTATACGTATAAAAATAAGTCTTGATAATTAGTTTGGCAAGTGTATCTTTCTCCTCCTTCTTCCTCTTTAGAATTAACCCAGCTCTTCTTGGAATTAAATTCTCCCATATTAATTTTTACCCCAAATCCTATGAAAAAGATTGTTGAAACTTTTACTAAAATCACATTGATTTTATAGATATGAGGGCTATTTCAAGAAGTTCATGAAAAGCTTCACGTTATATTTTAATGCTATTTTTCCATGAACTTTTTGAAGTACCATCACACATTTGGGTGAGTTGCAATTGTTATGATATTGAATCTTCTCACCTGTGAATATAATACACATCTCTATTTAATCAAGTCTTCTTTTACAAGGAGACTTCAAAATGTTTGTGGAGAATGGAATTAAAATATAAAAATTAAAAATATAAACTTGCTTTCTGAATATAACCTTCATCAAGCTCAAGGTACTTTTGTTAAAGGATGATTCCAGCCATTTAGTTCAAGCCTAAAGAACTGAGGATCCTGGGAATTTTTGACCATGTCAATGCAGTCTTTTTTACATTATTAACTGGAGGAAAATGGGTACCCTTTAAAGATTTTTTAAGATTAGAAAACAAAAAAGAAATTAGAAGGAACCAAGTCAGGACTGTAAGGTTCATGCCTAATGTTTTCCCATTAAAACTCTCCCAAAATTCCTCTTATTTGATGAGAGGAATGAGCATGAGCATTGTCATGGTGGGGAGGGACTCTCTGAGGAAGCTTTCCCAGGTGTTTTTCTGCAAAAGCATTGGCAAATTTTCTCAAAATAAGAAATAATAAGTAGATGTTACCTTTCTCTCATAGCAAGCAGATGTTATTATTCTTTGACCCTCCAGAAAGTCCACAAGCAAAATGCCTTGATCGTCCAAAAAATTGTTACCATGACCTTTGCTCTTGACTGGTCTGCTCTTGCTTTCACTGGATCACTTCCACTTCTTGGTAGCCATTGCTTTGATTGTGTGTCCTTTGTCTTCAGGATCATACTGGTAAGGCCATGTTTCATCTCCTGATATAATTTTTTGGAAGAAATGTTTTATGACCTTGATCCCACTTGTTTAAACTCTCCATCGAAAGCTCTGCTCTTTTTTGTAGCTGATCTGGGTACAACAGTTTTGGCACCCATCAAGTGGAAAGTTTGCTCAGTTGTAATTTTTAAGTCAGAATTGTGTAAACTGAACCAGTTGAGATGTCTATGGTGTTAGCTATTGTTTCTGCTGCTAATTGTTGGTCCTTTTTAGTTAGGGCATGAACAAAATGAACTTTTTCCTCAAAAATTTACGTGGATGGTCTGCCACCAGGGGCTTTATCTTCAACATTATCTCAACCCTTCTTAAAATGAGTTGTCCATTTGTTAACTTCTGGTTCTTTGGAGAATTGTCCCCATAAACTTTTTGTTAATGTATCACTGATTTCACCATTCTTCCACCCAAGCTTCATCATAAATTTGATGTTTGTTCTTGCTTCAATTTTAGCAGAATTCATGTTGCTCTGATAAAGGCTCTTTTTAAACTAATGTCTTATTTCTCTTAGTGCCTCAAACTAGATCCTGTTCAGACATGTTAAAGCAAATTAGTATGCGTTTATTTGGGTGCAAAAAATTTTTGAAATCCATGCATTGTTTTTTCATGATACACATTTTCCACAAACTTGTTGAAGACCCCTTATATATGCTTCAAAACTATTTTATACTTTTATCCGTGTAACACTTGAATATCTGTTTTTAATTTATTCCTAGGTGTTTTATATGTTTTGCTACGTTGCACATGTTTTTCTTTAAATTTCTATAACACTTTCCAAGAACTGTCATATAGGAACATCATGAATTTTAACACAGATCTTATCTCTACCATCCCAGCTAAACTCTCTTAATATTTCTAATAATCTGTCTGAAGATTCTTTTGTATATTTTCCATGGAAAATCATATTGTTTGAAAATTACAATTTTGTGTTTTTCTATTTAATCATACATCTCTTATGTTCTTTTATTCTATTATAATTATTAAAACCACCAGCACAACATGAACAGTATCAGTGATAACAGGGATTTTGAAAGAGACAAATTATATTTTCTTGCCATTCCTAGTTTACTAATAGTTTACTAATAGCTTTCAATATGAAAGGGTAGTGAATTTCACTGAAAACTTTTCTTGCATTTATTGAGAAGATTTTATGTTTTTATCATCTTTTATCTATTAATGTGCTAAACACACAAATATATTTTCTATTGTTCAGTAATTAATCTATACTAAAATAAGCACCACTTGGTAATGTTGCTGCTGGGTTCAATATGCTTAGCAATTCTCTAGGAAAATTGACCCAGAGAAACAGATAAAATATTGTAATTTTGAATCTACATTTATAACTGAAACCATCCTTTGTTTTCTTATTGTGCTTTCCTTATACAGCTTGGATATCAAAGTTATCAAGTTATACTAGCTTTGTTGCTTTCCTCCTTCTATTTTTTGGAAACACAGCATAAAGTCAGAATTATTTGTAGGTTAAAGATTTGCTAAAATTCCCTGGCAGAACCCTCTGGCCTTGGTGCCTTTGCGGGGAGAAAATAGGTGAGTGTGAATTGTGATCACCAATTAAACGTTTTAGTAGCTGTTTGGTCTATTCAGGTTTATGTTTTCTTTTTTTTCTTTGCATTGATCGTGGTAAATTTTATTTTAAATAATTAAATTTATCTAGATTCAATTGTAAAGTTGGTCATGACGTTTTCTTTGGACTTGGGGAAGGGTAAAAAAGATGGAATCTATAGTTTGACCCTATTTTCCTCATAGTATTTGTTTATGCTCTCTCTTTCACTTGATCAGTTTTCCAGATGTTTATCTAATTTATTAGTGCTTTTTTCTTTAAACCCGTTGCTGGTCTTATTGATCATAATTGCCTCCTATTTCATTAATTTTTACTCTTAACTTTTATTATTCTCTGATTTCTACTTTTATCAGGATCAGACTGCTTTTATTTTTTTGAGATTCTATAGAAAAAATCTTGACTTCTTACTTTTAATCTCATTTTACTTTGTATACATAAATTCACTTCTGGTTACTACTAAGCTACACTCTTAAACTACATTGTTTTAAAATTTCCCTAAGAAACTCTCTAAGTATACCTCACAGTTTCTATCTGTAGTGCATTTTTTTGGTGATTTCCTGGATTTTTTCTGGAACCAATTAATTGTTTTTTATGTTGTTTTATTAATATTATTTTTTGCATTCTAGGACATTGTTGCAGAGTAGTTGGGAGAGAAGGGGAGAGGGGAAAGGGGAAGGAAATGGGATGGAAGAAGGAGGAATGGAGGATCGAGGCCTGTGGCACCCCCCTCATTCCCACAGGACCAATCACAGGGCTTCCAGCAGTGGCTTGGTCATTGCCAGGCTGGGTGCAGATGTCAGCAGGGTATAGCAAAACCCCTCACCCCCCAACCACCCCAGCTCGAGAACCTGGGGCGATTCCTGTGGCAGCTCTTTGGTCACTGCTGCACAGGCTGTGGATGTTGGGGGGGCATGGCCAAGGCCTAAGGTCCCCCACCACCCAGCTAGGGAGAGCTTAGGGTGCTTCCTGTGGCAGTTTGGTGGTCACTGCTGGGCTGGCTGCACATGGGGAGGTGGCCAAGGCCCTCATCCCTCACCCTTGGGATTTGTTGCAGGTGTTGGGGGGCATTGCTGAAGCCCCTGGCCTCCCCCCATCTGGCTTGGTTGCCCAGGGGGCTCCCAGGTGTTATAGGTGTTATAGGTGTTATAGGTGTTCGTTGGTGAAATGAGACTTTTACTAGTTAATATGAAACTTTGTCTCTGGTTGTGGGTACTTTGTTTTTTTCTTTCAGTTCTGTGTTGGATTATTTGCTGTTCCCACCACTTAAACTCTGTGCTGGAACTAATTTGTTGTCCTTTGCTTACTTCTAAAATGGGGGAACTTCCTGTGGGGACCAGCACTTGAGCCCTGTGGTTGAGATAAATTGCTGTTTTGCTGCTGATTCCCTAGGGAAGGCTTTTTGTGCAGGTCAGGTTTTAATGGTTGACTTTATAGGTACTTCCGGCTCTCGAGAGATCCAGTGCTCCTGGGTTGTATAGAAACTCTGGTCTAGGCCCGAGTTTTCTCATTAGACTGCACCCCATGCAATTCTATATTCCTGTCCAGTCTCCTCTGAGTGGTCCTGTGCTGATTGGGGTGCAGATCATCTGTCCTTGCTGTGACCCAGTGTTTTCCTTGTGGGCCTGTCTCCCCCACCACCCAGGCTGGAAACACTTCCCATGGGATGCGCTGTGTGTCGGTCCCTTGCAATGACTCACCAGCTTCTGAGTGGCTCCTTTTTTTCAGTTGTTGTGGCTTCTTGCTCCTATGTGGGTCCATGGGAACCCTATTAGTGGTCTTGCTGTCCTGGGGGCCACCAAGGCCCTCTTCCACTCTGCTGCCTCCAAGCAACTTTATCCAAAGGGCACAGCTGCAGCTCTTGCCATCTTCTGCTCCATGTGCTCAGCAGCTCCAACCTGGAAGTGGCCAGGGCTTGAAACAGTCAGAGCAGTTTTTCTTTCTCTCATTGTGGCTTCTCCTGCCTTCATACACTCCATAGGTCTCTCCTCCTCTTCCCCTGAGTTCTAACATCCCCAGCTTGTCTGTTGTTGCTTTTTTATAGCAGTAAATTGGTTGATCTGTGGGAGAGAGTGATTCTGGGGACTGTCTATTTCACCATCTTGACCGAAAGTTTTCCAATTAATTAGTTAGAAGTTTGTTTTTACTTTCCAAGCATATGAGCTTCTACTATGGTTTTCTTATTGCTTTCAATATTATTACATTATGCTCAGCAAATTAGAATTTCATTTTAGCAATTATTTGGAATTCATTGTGAATTTCCGTTAGCTTAATACAAGATCAAATTTTGTAAATGTGTCATGTGCGCCTAAAAGAGTGGATTTCCTATTTGTTGTTTGATTATATGTATGTGTATTACTTGTGTGTATGTATAATTGTGTGTGTGTGTGTTTATCCTTGAGTATATGCGAACATATACGTATGTCATATGTACAAGAGTCTTCAAAAAGTTTTTGGAAAGGTATGTATATCTAATTCTATTTTTCCATGAACTTTCTGAAGTACCCCAGATGTATTGTCAAGATTTTTATTTGGGCTGATGAATAATATTCATAACGTTCAGTTTAATAAAAACAATTTTTAAAAATAAATACTTGTATCTCAAAATTCAGATTATTAAATGCCAAAGCTGTTTAGTTTGGAAGAAAAATGTACCAAGCTAACACTTGGAATTAAGTACTAGGAGAAATATAGGAAATAACACATGAGGTTAGTTATGCTAGATATAGAATTCTTGGCTGGCATTTTTTTTTTCTTTCAGCACTCTGAATATACCGTCCCATTCTCTTCTGGCTTATAGGGTTTCTAGGGAGAAATCTGCTGGAGAAACATATTGGGGTTCTATTGAATGTTATGTATTTATTTTCTCATGCTGCTTTCAGTATTCTCTGTCTTTGGTTTTTGATAATTTTATTATGATGTGCCTTGGAGTGTTCCTCCTTGGATTGAATTGAGCTTCCTGTACTTGGATGCTGTCATCCTCCTTCATACTTGGGAACTTTTCAGCCATTACTCTCTTGAATATGCTTTCTATATCTTCCTTTTTCCTCTCCTTTGGGTATGCCAATTAAACAAAACAACTGGGAAAAAATGTAGTAAAATGGCAGTAATGAGTCTCTGTCTATCAATAATAACCCTAAATGTAAATGTATTAAATGCCCCAATTAAAAGACACAGATTTATATAATAAGAACCAACAATATGCTGCCTATAAGAAACTCACTTAACCAATGAAGACACACACATCTGAAAGTGAAAGGATGGAAAAAGGTATTTCATGCAAATGGAAACCAAAAAAGGGCAGGAGTAACTGTACTTATATCAGATAAAATAGACTTCAAGCCAAGGAAAGTGAAAGAAAGATGCAGTAGGTAATTATATGATAAAAGGATCAATTCAACAAGAAGATATAACAATTCTAAATATATACTCACCCAACTCCAGAGCACTGAGTTATATAAATCAATTACTATTCAACCTAACAGGAGAGATTTCCTTCAGCACAATAATAGTTGGGAACTTTAACACTCCACTTTCAGCAAAGCGTAGATGATTATCAGGAAATGTCGGAATTAATTTTTACTGTGGACCAACTTGACCTAATGAACATTTATAGAACATTTCATGCAATAGCTGCACAATACACATTCTTCTCAGCAGCACATGGAACATTCTCTAGAATAGATCATATAATAGGACACAAAACAAGCCTCAACAAATATAAAAAATCAAAATCATATCAACTATTTTATCTGACCACAATGGAAAAAAAAATAAAAATCATCAATAGAAGGAACACTAGAAATTATGTGAACACATGAAAATTAAACCATATGCTCCTAAACAACAAATGGGTCAAAAAGAAATCAGGAAGAAAATCTTAAAATTCCTGGGGAAGGATGAAAATAAAAATACAACATATCAGAACCTATGGGATACAGTGAAAGCAATTATGAGAGGGAAGTTTATAGCAATAAATGCCTACATTAAAAGGAAGAAAGACTCCAAATAAACAACCTGATGTTACTCCTCAGAGAAGTGGAAAAAGAAGAACAAACCAAATCCAAAATCAGTAGAAGGATTGAAATAGCAAAGACCAGAGCAGAAATAAGTGAATTAGAGTTATAAAAAAAATACAAAACATCAGTGAATCAAAAAGTTGTTTTTTTCTGAAAAGATAAAGAAAATCAACAAACCTCTAGCTAGACTAATGAAGAAAAAAGAGAGAAGACTCAAGTAAATAAAATGAACAATGAAAAAAGTGACATTACAACTGATACCACAGAAATATAAAGAATCATGAGACTACTGTGAATAACTATATACAAACTGGAAAATCTAGAAGAAATGGATAAATTCCTGGACACAGAAAACTTACCAAACGTGAATCATGAAGAAATAGAAAACCTAAACAGATGAATAATGGGTGATAAGATTAAAACAGTAATAAAAACTCTTCCAGCAAAGAGAAGCCCAGGACCAGGTGGCTTCATTGCTGAATGTTACTCTTCAGAGAAGTAGAAACAGCTGACCTAATACAAATTCTTCTCAAACTCTTCCAAAAAATCGAAGAGGAGGGAATACTTCCAAACTCATTCTACAAAGCCAGCATTACCTTCATAACAAAACTGGAAAATGACACACCAAAACAAGAAAACTACATTTGACTATCCCTAAACAGCACAGACTCAAAGATCCTCAACAAAATACTAGCAAGCAGAATCCAGTAACACATCAAAAAGATCATACACCATGATCGAGTGGGATTTATCCAGGAGATGCAAGGTTGGTTCGGCATACACAAATCTGTAGATGTGATACATCACATTAACAGGATGAAGGGGGGGGGATAAATCCATATGATCATTTAAATAGATGCAAAAAAAGCATTTGATAAAATCCAACACCTCTTCGTGATAAAAGCACTAACAAATCAGGAATAGAAGGAATGTACCTCAACACAGTGAAGGACATATACAACAAACCCACAGCTATTATGATACTCAGTGGACAAATATTGGAGGCTTTTCCTCTTAGATGAGGAACAAGATAAAGATGCCCACTTTTGCCACTCTTGTTCAACAAAGTACTAGAAGTTCTAGCCTGTACAATAAGGCAAGAGAAAGCAATAAAGGGCTTCCAAATTTGAAAGGAGGAAGTCAAACTATCTCTGTTTGCAGATGACATGGTCTTATACATAGAAAACCCTAAAGACTCCACACACAAAAAAATTAGTAGAACTAATAAGTGAATTCAGTAAAGTGACAGAGTACAAAATCAACACACAAAAATCAATAGTCTTCCTATATGCCAACAATGAAGTGGCTGAAGAAGAAATCAAGAAAGTAATCCCCATTCACAATAGCTACCAAAAAAATGAAATAACTAAAAGTAAATTTAACGAAGGAGGCGAAAGACCTCCACAAAGAAAACTATTAAAAAATGGTAAAAAAAAAATTGAAGAGGACACAAATAAATGGAAAGATACCGCGTGTTCATGGGTCAGAAAAATTAACATCATCA
This sequence comes from Cynocephalus volans, assembly GCF_027409185.1. Taxonomy (NCBI): domain Eukaryota; kingdom Metazoa; phylum Chordata; class Mammalia; order Dermoptera; family Cynocephalidae; genus Cynocephalus; species Cynocephalus volans. The sequence goes on along the minus strand of NC_084468.1, from coordinate 92,813,153 downwards.
AAATGTCCATATTACCTAAAGCAATCTACACATTCATGCCATCCCTATCAAAACACCAATGACACTTTTCACTGAAGAAAAAACTACCTTAAAAATTTTTTTATTATTTTAATTTATAAATATTTATGGGATGTAGAGTAGACTATCAGTATTTCTGTACAGTATGTGATGATCAAATCAGTATTATTAGCATGTTCATCATTACAAATCATAATTAGTTTTTGTATCGCTTACCCAATTACAATTTACACTCCATCACCTACCCGTTTCCCACCTCTAGTATCTATAGGTCTGTTCTCTCTTTCTGTAAGTTAAACATTTTATTATTGTCTTTCTTTCTTTCTTTGTTTTTTAGCTCTCACTTATGAGTGAGGATATGTGGCATTTCTCTTTCTGCACTTGGCTTATTTCACTTAGTGTAATTTTCTCCAAGCTCATACATGTTGCTGCAAATGGAAGAATTTCATTCTTTGTTGTGGCTGAGTAGTATTCCATTGCATATATATATATATACACCACATTTTCCATATCCAGTCATCCACTGATGGATATTTAGGTTGTTTCCATATCTCAGCTATTGTAAATAGAGCTACAGTAAACATGGGAATGCAGGTATCCCTTCAACATGATTATTTCCATTCCTTTGGATTTATGCCCAGAAGTGGGATTGCTGAGTCATATGGTAGTTCTACCTGTAGTTGTTTGAGAAACCTCCATACTGTCTTCCACAACAGCTGTACTAATTTATAGTCCTACCAACAGTGTAAAAGAGTTCCCTTTTCTCCACATCCTCACAGCATTTTTTATTCTCAGTGTTTTGGATAATAGTCTAGCCTGCGTGAAATGATATTTCAGTGTGGTTTTGATTTGCATTTCCATGACGATTAGCAATGTTGAGCATTTTTTCATGAACCTGTTGGCCATTCATGACTTCCTCTGAAGCATATCTATTTAGCTCCTTTTGCCCAGTTTTTAATTGATTTTTTTTTTTTTTTTACTGTGAAGTTGTTTTAGTTCCTTGTATATTCTGGATATTAATCCCTTGTCAAATGTATGGTTTGCAATTATATTCTTTCATTCAGTAGGTTGTCTTTTCATTCTGTTGATTGTTTCCTTTGCTGTGCAAAAGTTTTTTATTTTGATATAGCCCCATTTGTTGATATTTTCTTTTGTTGCTTGTACTGTTGGGATCTTATTCATTAAGTCTTTACCCAGTCCTACATCCTAAAGTGTTTCCCCTGTGTTTTCATTTAGGAGTTTTATAGTTTCAGGACTTATACTGAAGTCTCTAATCCATTTTGAGTTGATTTTGATATAAGATGAATGGTATGGATATAATTGCATTCTTCTACACATGAATATCCAGTTTGTCCAGTACCATTTACTGAAGAATCTGTCTTTTCCCCAATGTATGTTCTCGGTGCCTTTGTCAAAGATCAGTTGGCTGTAAGTAACTGGATTGATTGATTTCTGGGTTCTCTATTCTATTCCATTGGTTCATGTGTCCGTTCTTATGCTAGTACCATACTGTTTTGTTTTGGGTTTTTTTTAAGTCAGGTGAAATGACAAAAACCATATAATTATCTCAATAAATGCAGTAAAAAAGTTTGACAAAATTCAGCATTGCTTCATGATAAAAATTCTTAACAAATTAGATATAGAATAAAAGTATCTTAACACAATAAAAGCCATATATAACAAACCTATCACATCATCCTGAATGGGGAAAATTTTCCTTTAACAACAGGAACAAGACAAGGATGCCCACTCTCACCACTTCTATTCAACATAGTATTGAAAGTATTAGCCCAAGCCATAAGGAAGGAGACAGAAATAAAGGACATCCAAATTGTAAAAACAAAGTCAAATTGTTACTGTTCACAGATGACATGATCTTATAACAAAAACCCATCACTTCTACCAAAAGACTCCTAGAGTTGATAAACTAATTCAGTAAAGTTGCAGGATACAAAATCAATGCAGAAAGGAAGGGGGTTTGGGAAGTGATAGGTCAGGCAAAGGGCATAAAGAAATATCATGATTTGTAAGAATGAATATGCTAATAATAAATTTTAAATTTTAAATTAAAAAAGAAAATTTTAATTGTGTTTATCAAAAATAATTTGAAAGACACTAATCACAAAAAGCAAATAAAAGGTCTTTTAAATGACAATGTCAATGCAGAAAAATCAGTAGCATTCTTATACACCAATGATAAACAAGCAGAAAAAGAAATCAAGAAAGTAAGCCCATTTGCAACAGCTATCAAAAGCATAAGATAGCTAGGAATAAATTTAACCAAAGAGGTGAAACATCTCTACAATGACAACTACAAAACACTGCTGAAAGAAATTGAAGAGAACACCAAAAGATGGAAATACATTTCTTGTTCATGGATTGGAAGAATTAACATGGTGAAAATGTCCACACTAACCAAAGTGATCTACAGATTTAATGCGATCCCCATCAAAATAACAATGACATTCTTTACAGAAATAAAAAAAATATTTCTAAAATTCATATGGAACAAAAAAGACCCCAAATAGCCAAGCAATCCTGAGCAAAAAAGAAAAATTAAAATTTGTATGGAACCACAACAGACCCCATATAGCAAAAGCAATCTTGGATAGAAAGAACAAATTTGGAGGCATCATACTTCCTGATTTCAAAATATACTATAAAGCTATAGTAACCAAAACAGTATGGTACTAGCATAAAAAACAAACTAATTGAGCAATGGAGTGGAATAGAGAGCCCAGAAATAAACCCACATGTGTGCAGCCAATTTATTTTTGACAAAAGTGCCAAAAATATACAATGGGAAAATGGTGCTGGGAGAACTAAATATCCTCATGGAGAAGGTTGAAATTAGACCCCTGTCTCTCACCATACACAAAAATCAATTCAAAGAAATAAATTTAAGGCCCAAAAGTTTGAAACTAGTAGAAGAAAATGTAGGAGAAATGCTACGTGAAATGGAAGTGGGCAGTGCTTTTTTGAGCAAGACTACAAAGGCACAGGCAACTAAAGCAAAAATACATAAATGGGATTACATCAAACTAAAAAAGTTCTGCATGGCAAGGGACACTATCAACAAAGTGAAGAGACAGCCTACAGAATGGCAGAAACTATTTGCCAACTACACATCCGACAAGGGGTTAATATCCAGAATAAATAAGTAACTTAAATGACTCAACAGCAAAAAAATAATAAATAAAAAATAACCCAACTAAAAAATGGGCAAAGGATAAAAGGATATGAATAGATATATCTCAAAAGAAGACATACAAATGGCCAATGGGCCCATTAAAAAAAAAAAAAAAAAAAGCTCAACATCACTAATCATCAGAGAAATGCAAACTCAAACAACAATGAGATAGCATCTCACTCCAGTTAGAATGGCTATTATCAAGACAAAAAATAGCAAATGCTGATAAGGAAGCAGAAAAAAAGGAACTCTCATACATTATTTGTGGGGGTATAAATTGGTACAGTTTCACTGTAGAAAACAGTATGGAGATTCAAGAGAGAACTAAAAACAGATATACCCTATAACCCAGCTATCTCACTACTGGATATAATACCCAAAAGAAATGAAATCAATATGTCAGCAAGGCACTCCTATGTTCATCACAGCACTATTCACAATAGCCAAGAGATGGAATCAACTTAAATATCCATCAATGGATGAAAGGATTTTAAAAACTGTGGTATACAACACACTGAAATACTACTCAGCTATTTTAAAAAAAATAAAAGATATCCTATCATTTGCAGCAACATGGATGGAAGTGGAAACCATCATGTTAAGTGCAATAAAGCAGGCACAAAAAGACTAATACTGCATAATATCACTTATATTTGAAAACTTAAAAAAAAAAAAAAAAACAAGTGGTTCTTATAGAAGTAGACAGTACATTAATGATTACCAGAAGTGAGGGCTGGGGGGAGGAAGAATAGTGGTGGACTAATGTGTACAAAATCATGCTATCTACCCTAAGTTAATCATTGTGCAGTATATGCATGTATTGAGACAACATCCTGTACCTCATAAATATGTACAAATACTTGTTAAAATTAAAAAAAAGAAATACTTGAGGGAAAAAACACAAAAAATAATACATTTTTTTTAAAAAAAGGAAATAACACAAAAGCCAGTGCTATCACCAAGCTTAAACAAAGTTGTCTTCTAAGTTAGCAGCCCATAAAACCCTCAGGAAAGTTAATATTAACAATAATAATGATAACTAAATTTTATTGAGCTCTTGCTATATGCAAAATACTGTTCTCAGCACTTTACTGTTTAAAATCATTTAATTGTCATAATAAACATTATTAGGTAAATACTACAGATGAGAAAGCTGAGGAGAGGTTAGTTTTCTCAAACACACTGCTAAAAGGTCGCAGTTCTCTGGACTCAATATGTGGAATACTACTCTCTTGTTCTCAACTAAAGATTCTTATCCAAAATTTGGAGACAATAGGACATCCCACTGGGTTTTTAACACTACCTGGTAGAATCTTTTGATTTACAATGATCTTATCATAGCTGAGCTCTTCAATGTAATTCATTACAAATAAAAAATGAAGATGTTCTTTTCTCCTAAATCTGCTCTATACTCCTCGTGCTCCATACAGAAATTTTAAAAATAGCCACTACTGGATTCACTGTTTTTAAACTTTTTAAAAATTTGATTACTGTAGCTAATACTTCCAATGCCATGTTGAATAGGAGTGGTAAAGTGGGCATCCTTGTCTTGTTCCTGTTCTTAAAGAATAAGCCTTTACCTTTTCCCCATTCAGGATGACATTGGCTTTTATTGTGTTGAGATACTTTCCTTCCATACCTAATTTGTTGAGAGTCTTTATCATGAAGGGATGACAAATTTTCTCAAACGCTTCTTCTGTGTCTATTGAGATAATCATATGGTTTTTGTCTTTGATTTCATTGATGTGGTGTATAACATTTATTGATTTGCATATGTTGAACCATCTTGAATTCCTGGGATAAACCCCACTTCATCATGGTATATAATCTTTTTGATATGCTGTTGTATTCTGCTTGCTAATACCTTATTGAAGATTTTTGCATTTATGTTCATCAAGGATATTGGCCTATAGCTTTCATTTTTGTTGTGTCTTTGTCTGGTTCTGGTATCAGGGTGATGCTGGCCTCATAGAATGAGTTTCGGAGAATGGCTTCTGTTTCAATATTTTGCAGTAGTTTAAAAAGGATTTAATTCTTCTTTAAAAGTTTGGTAGAATTCAGCAGTGAAGCCATCTGGTCCTGGACTTCTCTTTGTTGGTAGACTGCTGATTACTGCTTCAATCTCATTGCACATTGTTAGTCTGTTTAGGTTTTCTAGTTCTTCATGATTCAGCTATGGTAAGTTGTATGTGTCCAGGAATGTACCAATTTCTTCTAGGTTTTCCAGTTTGTTTACATATAATTGTTCGTAGTAGTCTCTTATGATTCTTTGTACTTCTGTGATATCAATTGTAAATGTCCCCTTTTTCACTTCTAATTTTTGTTATATGGATCTTCTCTCTCCTTTTTTTTTTTTAGTTATTCTGGCCAATAGCTCGTCTATTTTGTTTATCCACTCAAAAAAACAACTTTTTGTTTCATTGAATTTTTCAGTCATTCTTTTGGTTTCTATTTCATTTAGTTCTGCTCTGATCTTAATTATTTCTTTCCATCTACTAGTTTTGGAATTGGATTGTTCTTTTCTAGTTCTTTGAGACTTAATGTTAGGTTGTTTGAAGTCTTTTTATTCTTCTGATGTAAGTGCTTATTGCAATAAACTTCCGTTTTGCAGTATCCCATAAGTTTTGGTAAGTTGTGCTTTTATTTTCATTTATTTTAAGGAATTTTTTGATTTCCTGCTTTATTTCTTCTTTGACTTTTGTGTTGTTCAGAAGGATGTTGTTTAATTTCCATTGATTTATATAGTTTCCAAAGTTTTGTTTGCTTTTAATTTCTAATCTTATTCCATTGTGGTATGAAAATATACTTGATGTGATTTCAATCTTCTTATATTTGTTGAGACTTAATTTGTGGCCTAACATACGGTCTCTCCTAGAGAATGATCCATTTGCTGCTGAGAAGAATGTATATTCTGTTGTTGTTGGGTGATATGTTCTGCATATGTCTGTCAACTCCATTTGGTCTAAAGTGCTGTTTAAATCCAATATTTCTCTGCTAATTCTTTGTCCAGATAATCTGTCCAGTGCTGTGCTAAAATCTCCAGCTATTACTGTGATGGGGTCTATCTCTCCCCTGAGATCCAGTAACAGTTACTTTATTTAGCTGTGTACTCTGATGTTGGGTGCATATATTATTGTTATATCTTGCTGCATTGATCCTTTTATAATCATATAGTGTTCTTCTTTGTCTCTTTTTATAGTTCTTTATTTGAAGTTTATTTTATCTGATATAAGTATGGCAACTTCTGCTCATTTTGGGCTTCAATTTGCATGGAATGTCTTTTTTCCATCCCTTCACTATTGGTCTGTGTCTTTACTGGTGAAATGAGTTTCTTCTACACAGCATCTATAGGTTTTTAATCAATTCAGCCAGTCTATATCTTTTAAGATGGAAATTTAATACATTTACTTTCAGGGTTGTTATTAAAAGGTATTGCATTATTACTGCCATTTTTTAGTTTATTTATGGTTGTTTTATATTTCTTTTGTTCATTTCTTTCCCTTTTATTGTTTATCTTTGCTGTTGGGTGATTTTGGTAGTAGTAAGATACATTTTCTTTCTCTATCTCATTTGTTTATCTGTTCTACTAGTGATTTTTATTCTTTCTTGTGTATTTATTGTGACATATATCTGTCGTTTGATTCCAGATGTAAGACTCCCTTGAGGATTTGTTGAATGGATCGTCTTGTGGTGGTAAATTCCCACAGTTTTTATTTATCTGGGAAAGATACTATTTCTCCTTCATTTCTGAAGGAAAGTTTTGCTGGATAAAGTATTCTTGGTTGGCACTTTGAATATTTCATCCCACTGTCTCCTGGACTGGAGGGTTTCTGTTGGGAAGACTTCTGTTAGATTGATGCGGATTCCCTTGTAGATGATTTGATGCTTTTCTCTTGCTGTTTTTAGAATTCTTTATTTGCCTTTGACTTTTGAAAAATTGACAAAAAGTTTGTCTTTTCCTTTTTGTGTTGAATCTGTTTGGGGATCTTTGAGTTTCTTGAATTTTTAAGGCCTATGTCCCACAATATTTGGGAAGTTTTCAGCTATTAGTTTATTAAATAGGTGTTCAGTGCCTTTTCCTTCCTCTTCCCCTTCTGATACACTTGTAATGCAGATGGATGTATGCTTAAGGTTATCAGAAATATCTTGTAGGTTTTCAAAATTTTTTAAAATTCTCTTTTTCTTTCTTTTTTTTTCTTTTTGTCCAACTGGGCATCCATACTGGAAAAGATGAATCTGACTAGTCCCTGTTTGCAGATGACATGATCCTATATATAGAAAATCCTATAACCTCTACCAAAAAACTCCCACAGCTGATCAATGAATTCAGTAATGTTGCAGGACACAAAATTAATACAGAAAAATCAGTAACATTCTTATACACCAACAATGAACAAGCAGAAAAAGAAATCAAGAAAGTAAGTCCATTTACAATGGCTACCAAAATAATAAAATACCTAGGAATAAATTTAACCAAAGAAGTGAAAGATATCTACAATGAAAACTATAAAACACTGCTGAAAGAAATTAAAGAGGACACTGAAAGATGGAAATACATTCCATGTTCATGAATTGGGAGAAATAACACTGTGAAAATGGCCATCCTCCCCAATTCAAACTCCAAATTCAATGCAATCCCCATCAAAACACCCATGACATTCTTCAAAGAAATAGAAAAAACAATCATAAAATTCATATGGAGCAACAAAAGACTCTGAATAGCGAAGCAATCCTGAGTAAAAAAAATAAAGCCAGAGGCATTATACACCCTAACTTCAAAATGCACTACAAAGCTATAGTAACCAAAACAGCATGGTACCAGCATAAAAACAGACACATGGACCAATGGAACAGAATCAAGAACCCGGAAATCAACCCACATACTAACAGTGAACTAATCTTTGACAAAGTTATGTAGAACATACATTGGGTAAAGGACAGTGCCTTCAGCAAATGGTGTTGGGAAAACTGGATATCCATGTGTAAAAGAATGAAACTAGATCCAACCATCTCTCCATATAAAAAATCAACTCAAAATGGATTAAAGACATAATATATGATGGAGTTTGGATGTATCATCCTCCCAGAACTCATGTGGAAATCTGATCCCCAATCTGGAAGTGTTGGAAGCTGACTCACAGGGTTGGATCCCTCATGAATGAATTGATGCTCTCCCTGGGGAGAGTAGTGAGTGAGTTCTCACTCTGTTAGTTCCCATGAGAGCTGATTGTTTAAAAGACCCTGGCACCTCCCCTCCCTCTCTCTTGCTTTCTGTCATCATGTGATCTGCTCATACCTGTCGGCTGCTTGCTGCTTTCTGCCATGAGTAGAAGCAGCCTGAGGCCTGTACCAGATGCAGCTGCCCCAGAATCATAAGCTAAATAAACCTCTGTTCTTTATAAATGACCCAGTCTCAGGTATTTTGTTATAGCAACATGAAACAGACCAATACAGGATAAGACCTGAAACTGTAAAACTCCTAGAAAAGAAGATACACTTTCAGGATGTAGGTCTGGCTGAAGACTTTATGAATAAGACCCCAAAAGCACAAGCAACAAAAGAAAAAAAATCAACAAATGGGGTTATATCAAACCAAACAGCTTCTGTTCAGCAAAGGAAACAATTAACAGAGGAAAAAGACAACCTACAGAATGCGAAAAATATTTGCAAACTATACATCTGACAAAGGATTAATATACAAGGAATTCAAACAACTTAACAGTAAAACAAAATAATAATAATCCAATTGAAAACTGGGAAAAGAAGCTGAATAGACATTTCTTAAATGATGACATACAAATGGTCAACAGGTACGTGAAAAAATACCCAACATCACTAATCATCAGGGAACGAAACCACATTAAATATCATCTCACTCCAGCTAGACTGCCTGTTATCAAAAAGACTGAGAATAGCAAATGCTGGCAAGGATGTGGAAAAAAGGGAACTCTCCAATACTGTTGGTGGGACTGTAAATTAGTACTGCCATTATGAAAAACAGTATGGAGGTTTCTCAAACAACTACAGGTAGAGCTACCATATGACCCAGCAATCCCAGTACTGGGTATATACTCAAAGGAATGGAAATCATCGTATTGAAGGGATACCTGCATTCTCATGTTCATTGCAGCTCTATTTAAACATCCAAGATAGTAACCAACCTAAATGTCCATTGAGAGATTACTGGATAAGGAAAATGTGTTATATATATACACAGTGGAATACTTCTGAGCCATAAAAAAGAATGAAATTTTGCCATTTGCAGCAACATGGATGAGCTTAGAGAAAATTATGTTAAGTGAGATAAGCCAGGCACAGAAAGAAAAATACCACATTTCTTCTCTCATAAGTGGGAGCAAAGGAAGGAAGGAAGGAAAGCAAAACAACCACCACAATAATATGTTGAATTTTCAGAAGCAGAGAACAGAATTATGGTTACTAAAGGGGAGGGGTGTTAGGGAGAAATTGACTAATTGACACAAAGAAAAGTTATGTTTTGTAATGATGAATGTGCTAGTAATACAGATTTGATCATTACCACATATTGTACACAAATACCAATAGTCAACTCTGAGCCCCATAAATATGTATAATCAATTACATTTCAATAAAGAAAAAAATTGATATGCTAGTTGATTCAAATTTATTTTAAACAATTCCTTAACAATTTTAAACAAAACACAAGTACTCATAACTTCTAAATGAAAAGTATGTATGGTTTTCTATGATTGTATTAGGAATCCAAAGTCTAGGAAGCTGTAAAATTCTCACAGATCAAAGTCACATGGAGATTCAGAGGTAAAATTGTACTTCCACAGATTTTCTAGTTAATCTTTAAATTTTATCTTCCATACAATGCCGATGGAGATCTGACACCCAGTGGTATTGAAGATTAGCTTATGTAATGCTTATGAGTAATATAGGAATACTATTCCTTCAAAAAGAGGTTAAAATAACAAGGTATTTTCTTATGAACATAATTTGATTCCCTATGTAACAACACAGTTTCAATTCAGAAATATGTAGAAATTCAGAAATAGAGTCCTAAAGTCAGTTAAAATTTTATTTCCTTAAATTTTATAATCTTTTCAGTTTAAGTTTAATTTTGTTTCCACACATTTTTGTGGGTTTCACGTTTAGAATAGTGTCTTTCAAACTATGTTATGGGGAGCCCTAGACATGTAATGTAGGTACCTGTGGGGCTACTTAAATCACAGGTCAATGGGAGACCCAACTGCTGGAGCTCCAGACCCCTACACCTTCCTCTCTTCATCCAGAGCAGCCCTGCTTTAATCTGTGATAGACATCGGACTGAGGGATAAGATTGCATTAAAAAAAGATTCTGAATCCACTGTTTTAGACCATCTAATCAACTAAATGTCTGCTTATCTAATTGTACATCTTTTGTTGTAAGCCTATATAGTACAGGTCAGTTTTAAAGCAATAGACTACATTGATAACAAATGTAAAAGGCTTGTTTCTCTGAAAAGGAAAAAAAAATTCTCAGGCAATACAGAATAAAGATTATACAATGCTACATTTATTTATCTGAAGACTTACACAGAGTTTATTGCCTTGAGTGCTGGATTGGAAACATCCTCTCTAAATACCCCAGAGTGCTCTAAAGAATTGGTGTAATTCATCCTGAGCTTTTAGTTATTTCTGACATCTCCAATTTACTTGGCTCTGGCCCTGATACTTAATACTTGGTTCTATTTCTGGCTGACACAAATAATATATAAACACTCATAAACACACGCAGTTATTTTAAATCTGCATTAGAACTGCGAATCGGTTTAACAAAAGCAGGATTTTATGGCATCCTGCCTTTAGATGCTTTTGTTATGCCATGTATTAAATTGCCAGGCATTTAGTATTAATCTAAGATATGTGTTCAGAATCAAACCTCTTTCTGCTGATGGTGCCAAGGTCAGAATTGAACAAGAGTTTTGGACATGAGTTTTAGAGTTTGGACTTTTGCTCTTTCACTGACTAGCTGTGAGACCAGGGTAAGCAACTTAAATTCCCTGTACCTCAGAGACAATAATAGTACCTAATTCATAATTCATAGGGTCCTTATGAGGATGAAAAGCAAAAATATGTGTAAAACACACACAGAAACATATATGTCATATACATTGTACGTATTAAAGACTCAATCAACATCAAGGTACGATACCTGACTAATGTTATGTGCCGTGTGATCTCAGGCTTCTAATTTCTACAGTTCCTGTTTGCTAAGAATGGAGCATGATTTGACCTGAAATATAACTGAATCTGTGCTATAATGGGTTCTTTATAGACACAAATGGACTAGATTATCCAATTAATATCAGAATTTTTAATTTAAGAAATGTTAATGAGTGAACATTAAAATTTTTATTTTCTGGAATTAACATTTTTTGTTAGTCTTCGGGTTTTGAAATCCTATAAAGTTATTTCTTCTCTACCGTTTTCTGGGACTCAAACTCCCCATTTGGCACTTATCTATCTTCTGACATTAACAACATCTAAACTACTCATTTGCCATCAGTTTTGTCTTGTTTCTTCTATAGATCATCTTTTATAATCAAAACAAAAGCTAAAGAAAAAAGAAAAGAAAAGAAAAAACAGAAGAAAACCTAAAAGACTTCTTTGGTTCTGCTCAACCAGATTTTATTCAGCAGAGTATGGCCATATTTTTATTAGACATCTTTGATACACTTGTTGACTTCCTTCAGTTCTGGGACTGTTGATTCCCTGCCTGGTTTATTACTATCCATAATCCCTCTTCCTGAATGTGAACACATTTGGAGAAACTATGCCACTTGAGAAAAGTTACTCTCCCTCTTCTGTCAAGTGCCAAGAAAGGGTACGAAAGTTAGGTGGGAGGGCTAGAAAGAAGAGAGAAATATTTGCTGTCCCTGTTAAATAATCATCAGAACAAAGAAAATATAAATGATATCTGTGGTTGAACGGCTCCCAAAGGAAACAATATTTACCAAGTGACATGTGCGATCACTTGAGTTATCATATATCACTTGATGGCTTTAAAATAATTTGGAGGAAATCATAACTACCTACATAAAAGGCAGGAAGGCCAGAATGTTTGGCAAATTGTTTGAGCTGCCTGATGCTTCCTTTGCTGTCATTAGTGGCTATGATAATTGGCTGGCCCATTATGAATCTAATTTAACAACACCTTCAAATAAGGTTTTCTAGACCTCCACCCTGCAAACTTTGGAATGTGTATATACATAAAGTGTGAAGAAATACTCCTGTCCTCAATAAGCATCACCTCCCTGATCTCATAAAGACATTGACAGCTCAATGTGTGTGCACTCCTGTGACCCAGCTGAATTCATCTTTCCCGAGTACTATCACACAGGGGTTTGTTCACTTTTTTCTCTCATATGCTGCACTTTTATAAGCAAGAAGTATATATTAGTGAGTATGCCATCTGTTGAAGACCTGGCTTTTTGAAATTCTGCTTTCTTTCAAATAAAATTTAAAAATAATAATACTGAACACTTACAACTACATCACACCTGTTGTCCTAGCATAAATATTAGCAATGCTCCCTTTTTGTTTTCAAATGCTTCCTGATTTGGGTGATTAACTAGATGATCACCATATATATATATATATATATATATATATATATATATATATATATATATATATATGCAGTCTGGTTCCGTACATCCACAATCTTAATCCATATGCTATTTTATACTCCATAAAGTTTGATACTAGTTTTCCATTTTCCACTTTGATATATTTTTAAATGACCCTGAAGTCATGAGGACAACATTTGAGCATTCCCTAGAATATTTATATCTAAACTTAGGCCCCAAATGCTCTGATGCCCAGGGGTGTATTGATCCAAACCTTCCAGAATTGGTCATAGGAGTAAGGACTCTGGTAGATAGGGGAAAAAAAAGAAGGAAGAAAGAAGGTCCAGGTACTATTATCAGACACCATTGTAGGAAACCAAGGATATATTTTCCCTAGGATGATGCTATAGAAAATGGGTGGTGGAAATGAAAGGAGAGAGTGAGTTGACATTTGAAAATTGGAGATGACTGAATTGCACAACAAAGAGGAAGATAGATTTTCGTGATGGTGTAAAGATTATGCTGTTTGAGCTAGAAGAGTGTTCACTGCAAGAAGATCCTTTATACTGGTGACTTTTAAAATAAAGGGAGAGAAAGCTTAGCTCCCACTCCCAGCACTGGAAGCCAAAGCCATATTTTTTAGCCTCTGCCAAAAAACACCCAAATATGTCAGATCTAGGGATCCTGAGTCACTTAAACCTGCTGTGGAAAGACAGATTCACATCCAGGGACTTGTGTTAAGAGAAGTGTTCAGTTTCTTTAAACTTTGTCTAGGAAAGGATGACTGTTATTTTGTTTCACTGGAATTCTTATCTTAGCAATTCCAGCTCACATTTCCAGACTGGTTTTGGAAGTTTTTCTGTGTATATTCAAAAGTCCAAAAAGGGCATGGTGTTCTCTGTTTTTCACCAAGTTATATCTTCCCTAATCCCAATATACTGTTGAGATTCAAAGTGTTCCCAGTTAATATGAGCAAAATCACACAATTATGTCTTAAATATTTTAAACATAATTTATTCAGGAATATATAGCTTTTAAGTTTCATCAATTTTATTTTGTGCACTTTTTGAACAAATTTTTTTCTGTCTGACTATTTTTCTTCCTTGCCAGATTTACCACAATTATTAATAATAATTTACAAGCATGTGGCACTGTGTTTAGAATTCAAACTTGTTCCCAAGCTTTAGACTTCATATTATCCTTTCAATATAATTATGAGGTATGTTGAGGGTCCCCAAGACCACCTCTAGATTTGGTAATTTGCTAGAAGGGCTCATGAAATTCAGCATATAGTCATATTCATGATTATGCTTTATTATAGCAAAGAGAGACAAAGCAAAATCAGCAAAGGGAAAAGGCATATGGGGTGTAGTCTGGGGGAAACTAAGAGTGAGCTTTCTGAGTCCTCTCCCAATAGAACCACAAAGAATATGCTTAATTCCCCCAGCAACAAGATGTGACAAGTGGGAAATGTCTACCAGGAAAGCTTATTAGAGACTCTGTGCCAAGGTTTTTATTTGGGCTAGACATGTAGGTATTCTTTGATAGGCACATACACAAATTCCAGACTCATAGAAGGAAATCATAAACTCAGCATAAACCATATTGTTTATACAAGCATTTGTGGCACAGTGAGCCACTCATGAGGACATACTGGGAATTCTCCTGAAATCCAAGGTCCCAGATGACAGCCAAGTGCCAACCTTGTATGCACACTTTTCTAAAGATATTAGTCAGACTTGCTATGTTAACTATTTTCAACATGTCTTAATAGCTTGATTTTCCATAGGTAGAAATAGCTTAAAGAAGTCAAATTATTTTCTCATAAGCATGAGTTTATGGTTGGAACAAATTCCAGTCATTCTAGCTCCTTATCAGTAGATTACACAGCAATTCAGAAAAGCATCTCATATCTGAGTAATTAATACTGATTTTTATAAATTAAAGTGACTAATAATAATTAAGACTGATTTTTATAAATTAAAGTGACTAACAATCAAGGACATATTTATAGCTTTTTATCCATCATGTATAAACTGGAAATTATAATACTCCCTAGATTAGCCCTTTCCTTTACAACTTTCAGCAGTGATGGAAAAGTTCTACCATCTAAGCTGTCCAGTACCATAGCCTCTAGCAACATGTGACTATTGAGCACTTGAAATGTAGCTAGTGTAATTAAAGAAATAACTTCTTAATTTTGTTTAATTTTAATTAATTTTAATTTCAATAGCCACATGTGACTAGTAGCTACATATTGGAAGCACAGCCCCAGATAATTTAAGTACATTGAAATTCTCAGGTTGAGTAGCCCCGGGAACACTAGAACTACCTTCTAATTTCCTGAAAGTCAAACCAATACAACAATATGGTCCCACATATGTCTTGATTGCTTGTGGTCTTAATCCAAATTTACTAGGTTTACCCAGAGTAAAGAATACTCCAACACCACCAAGACTAATACATGTTTAAGGGCTCATTTAAAAAATAACCTAGTGTCTGGAGGTTGGCCATGGTTCATCTGCACAAACTGATTGATAGCTCTCAGTAAAAGTTACAGCCTACCATAGTGTAAGGCCAGGCATAGACTGGCACAAAATCAGACAGTGAAACGCAATGTGTAAATATCAGTTCACATATCTTAGAGTTACTGATAATTACTGCTGGAATTAGAAGGGAGAAAAAACAAGAGCGATAATTATCCCCCCAAAAATGTATCTAATGAAATGGATAATGTATTTCAACTTACTCCAAATATTATGTTTGGCAAACATGCCTTCACAATATTAGAGTCCCAAAAATGCAGGAGAAAACAAATTTTGTTTATGTGCAATACATAGTAAAAGATGATAATGTATCAAGTAAGCAAGGTCATTTTTGAAATATAAGTCAAAGATATATTTTTGTGTTCCAGAGAGCGTGTAAAAGTCACAAATTTTTTTTATCAAGTTAGAAACTAAAAACAAATGAGTGCCATCTTGTGGTGTATCTACCCTTCATGATATTGTAAATTGCCTCTACCTTCCAAAAATGACTTCCTTATCCCCCCTAGAAATGCTTCTGACCTCAACTCAGGTACTCTCTCAGATTTGGTTTCTGGTTCTATTTCAGAATGTAGAAGAAAAAAATAAAAATAAAATGGAAGAAATGGTAGTAGAAGGAAAGGCCCGAGATTATTCTCCTGAAGACAGGTGAACACCAGAGTAAGAAAAGGTTTCTATGGAAAATAAAATATTCGTAGTAAGAAAAAGGACTTTCAAAATTCATAAAGTGAATTTGGCAGCCTAAGGAGAAAATAAGGTAAAATCTACATAATGCAAAATCTTTTTAAGGGAGTAAAAGGAAAAAGTACACAAACTAATGCTCACCCTACTGATGCTAACGTCGCCGATAACTGCAGGAGGGAGCAAGAATAAAAAGGAATAACATTGCTAAATATATTTTACTCTACCTATTTTTTAAATGTTACAAAACAATATTACTAATACAAAGAGTTTTTTCCTACTTATAAATACATAAAATATTATAGTATAGAAAGTGGCATTCAAAACTGGTATGCTTGATTGCAGTGGGAATAAAACAGGAGTTGCCCACAGACATATCACAATAGCACATGGTTTCTTTAAACAGGTTTATTTAGAAGGTTTATATGCATCATGAACATAAAGAGATTTGAGTTTTATGATCTTCTAAACTTTTATGGGTAAAGAACCCCTTTTTTTTTTCCTTTGGAATAGAGGATATCCAAGAACTAGTGTTCAACAAGAAACATTTTGGGAAACATTGCTCTTATTCAGTGGTTCCAAGTCATTTTCATCGAAGAAGCCTTTCAGAATCCTTTCTTATTTGCTCTGTCTGTACACATTATCACAGAAGGAAAGTAGACATTATCCAAGAAAGCTATTGTATCTCTTAATGAAAACTTGCCTTCCTAACCATGAGTTGGGCATCACTTAATGTTGTCAACATGCCAGTGACTTCTTTTAAAACTTATAATTGTAGCCGTGGAATAATAATTCAATTCATAGCCATTAGGAGTGCTGACAAAGTCTTTTGCTCAAGTGATTCACAAAATCATGGAATACAGCAACAATTGTTGATAAAATGACGATTGGTAACATAAGTACACTATGTCAAGATGTCTTGGTGGACACATAATGAGTGGCAGAGGCTGGGTAGTTATTCGCCAAATAATTTCACTTTTCTCCTAGTCACAAAACTAAGACATACTTTCCAGTCTCCTTTGCCTTTAGATATATTATCTGAGTAATTTCTAATCAATTAAATGTCGACAAAATAATATACATAACTTCCAGGCTTGGCCCATAGAAACCTCCCACGTGAACATACACTCTCTTTTCCACAATTCACCAACAGAAGATGACACCCAGAAAGACCTTGGAAGCCATGGGGTAAAATGAGTCTTCCTCAGCCTGGGCCCCTGGATGTTTGCTCCCTTTAATTCTGTGTAGAGCAGAAGCTACCCTCTACTACCACCTCCTCTGATTGGACTTTACATGGACAAGAAAGAAATAATTGTATTAAGTAACCGACATTTCAGGTTTGTTATTTAAAGCATCTAGTATGGTTGTTTGGTCAAAACCAAAGAGTGGCCTTGTTAAATTTGGTTGAATTTATTTTAAATATTACAACAGTGCCTTGATTTCTTCTTTTTCATGATGCTTCATATATCTGGTTTTTTATTCTCCTTATATTTGGAGAGGTGGTGAGAAAAAAGCAATACGTGTGGAAGGAGAATCCCTGACCTTTAATCTCAGCTATTTGCTAGCCATGTGATTTTCAATATGCCACGTTCAATTAACTATCTGTCTCTGAATCATCTTTCACTCTTTGACTCCCTTTTTAAAAACACAATGAGCCTTCCCCCATGCACAAACACCTCAACCCCACACACAACCCTAATATACCCATCATAGCCCTTTGCCTCTTTATCCCAGGCTTATCTCCTTACTATGCTTTTCTCTAGTGCAACTTCCTAGTGCTGAATTGTGGTGACAAGGATCCACCATGTAATTATGGTTGTTCCCTTTATCTTAGTCCTTCAAATTACTGGTTGATATAAAACTCCTCTATGGCCCTGAACTACTTTGGCTGGCTTTATGTCTGGCTCAGCCATACCCAGGACAGGCTCAGGTCTCCTCAGCTAAGGTTTAACTATGCTCCTAGCACCGTTAGAACATAATGTTAAGAGGTGACAGCAGAACTCAAGCCCAAGTCTTTGAATACCAAGATAGACCATATCCTGGGCCATAAAACAAACCATAAAAAAGTTAAAAGAATTTAAGTCATACAGAATGTGTCCTTTGTCTATAAAGGAATCAGGATAGAAATCAAAAACTGAAGGTCAACAGAAAAATCTCCAAACATGGAAATTAAGCAACACACATCTAAATAATTTGTGGGTCAAAGAGAAAGTGCCAAAGGATAATTTTTTAAATGTATAGCACTGGATAAAAGTGAAAATACAGCATACCAAAGTATGTGGGATGCAACTAAGGCAGTACTGGGGGGGATATTTATGGCATAAATACTTGCACTATAAAAAGTAGAGGTCACAAGTCAACAATGTAAGTTCCTACCTCAAAAATACTAGAAAAGAAAGAGCACAACAAAGCTGAAACAAGAAAATGAAAATAAATATTAAAAGTAAGAACAGAAATAAAAGAAATAAAAAACAGGTACAACAATAGAGATAGTTAATGAAACAAAGTACTGGTTCTTTTTTTAAAAAATCAGGAAAATTGGTAAACCTTTAGAAAGACTGGCAAAATAAAAAAAAAGATACAAATTGCCAATATTAAAAATTAAATGGTTATAGCAGATACACAAATAAGAAAGAAAGGAATCAAAGCCTAGGACTACAGAAAACCACCGAACAACAAAAGAGGAAGAAAGGAACAAAGTATCCACAAAAAAACATTAACAATTAACAAAATGGCATAAGTTCTTACTTATCAATAATAACCTAAAACATAAATAGAGTAAATTCTCCAGTTAAAAGATACAAAGTGACTGGGTGGAAAAAAACAAGACCCAACTATATGCTGCTAACCTGTCCATATTACCCAAAGCTATCCACAGATTCAATGCAATCCTCATCAAAATACCAATGAAATTCTTCACAAAGATGGGAAAAACAATTCTACAATTCATATGGAACCACGGAAGACTCCAAATAGCCAAAGCAATATTGAGCAAAAAGAACAAAGCTAGAACAAAAAGAACAAAACATCACACTACCTGTCTTCAAAATATACTACAAAGCTATAGAACAAAAATAGCATGATACTGGCATAAAAACAGACACATGGACCAGTGAAACAGAACAGAGAGCCCAGAAATAAATCCACACACCTACAGCCAACCAATATTTTTACAAAGGTGCCAAGAACAGACATCAGGGGAAGGAGAGTCTCTTCAATAAATGATTCTGGGGAAATTGGATATTCGCATTTTGAAGAATGAGACTAGACCACTGCTTCTCAATATCAACAAAAATCAACTCAAAATGGATTAAAGACTTAAATGTAAGACTTGAATATATGAAACTACTAGAAAAAAACATAGGGGAAACACTTCATGACAATGGACTGGTTAAGAATTTTTAGATAAGACCTCAAAAGCACAGACAACAAAAGCAAAAATAGACAAATGGCATCACATCAAATTGAAAAGCTTTTGCATAGCAAAGAAAACAATCTACAAAGTAAAGAGACAACCAACGGAATGGGAGAATATATTTGCAAACTGTTCATCAGCAAGGGATTAATATCCAGAATATACAAGGAGCTCAAACAACTTAACAAAATCCCAATAGCACTTTTTGAAGAAATAGAAAAATACATTCTAAGTTCCTATGTGCACAATCCTCACAAGCTAATCACCTATAAAAGGATCCACCTTTCAAATACCATAATTGGATTTCTCACCCTCTTAACACTGTTACAATGGGAGTCAAGCTTCTAATACATGAACTTTGGGGGGACAAATTTAGCCCTTAGCAGTATGAATCTCAAGGGAACCAAACAGCCAAACAATTTTTAAAAATAAGAACAAAGTTGTAGAACTTACACTTCCTGATTTCAAAACATACTACAAAGCTACAGTAATCAAAACGGTGTGAAATTGGCATAAAGACAAACCCATAGACTGGTGGAATAGAACAGAGGGCTCAGAAATAAATTTTTATCAAATAAAAATTACTTATTGTCAAATGATTTTCACCAAAGTGCCAAGACCACTCAATTGGGAAAGGATAGTCTCTCCAACAAATAGTGTAGGAAAACTAGCAGAAGAATGAAGTCAGACTCTTACCTTACACCATATACAAAAGCTAAATTTTTGCAACCTTCCCTGGCCCCCACCCTTTTCCAGGCAGAGCTAGGTAGACATTCCTTCCTCTTTTTCTCTCTGTGCTTTTGTATATGGTAGCTTTGTTGTTTAAAAAAATAAATAAATGATAGATAGATAGGTGATAGATAATAAATAGATAATGATGATGAGATAGATAGATAAATGATAGGTAGATATTCTAATGGACTTTTTTTCTTGCTCATGTTTTTATTCCCATTTCAAAAATGATTTAGTGAATGAATACATGAATTCAAGACGCAATTTAGAACCAAAGAATCAAAGATGAGTGAAATTTTATTCATAAAAGTTTTTCCATATCTGCCTCTAAATATAACAATTGCTCTTGCAACCGCTGTTACTGCTTCCATCACAAATCAGATTAGTTTCAGTGGATCTCAAGGCTAATGTTCTAAAATGCATTACATGGAACAAGCAGATGGGTGAACACAACTGAATGAACAAACTGAATGAATATCCCTTCCCCGCCCCATCCTGTGACAAAAACCATACTGTTGTACCTCCTCCTTTGCTTATATTTCCTTTCCACATACCTTAAAATAATTGGACCATAGCATGAATTAATCACTTTCCAAATTTCCTGTCCTTAAAAATAAAAAGTATGGTTTTAATTATAAAGAACAAAAGAGAAAAGAAAAAAATTTGTCATTCTTTCAAAAGTTGAATATGACATGAAAATTCCTTATGATCAAATTCTATAAGCAGAAAAATTATTCCTTCAGGGCTTGCATTCTGCATGCTCTAAATCAGGTTGGAATTAATGGCTGCTATTGTTTCTTAACCCTATGGAATTTTTTTTTAATGAAGTGCTATTAGACCCTTACCAGCAAGATACTAGGTGGGGCTTTCTAAAATTAACACTCTTGTTAATAAAATAGAATTATAAAGAAGATTCAACTTAGAGTTTTATTTATTTAAATATCTACTAAGATGTATAAAGAACATTTTTCCCTGTGTTAAAGTTCAAATGTACCAGCATTTTTTCTTGAAGTGTGACAGAGAACATATCAATGTCAATGGAGTCAGAGAAATCTGATTACAAACCCCAAACCTACCCCAAATTCCAAATGTATAAATCCCAAATCTACCACTAATTATCTGTTGACCACTAGGTCATTTATTTGATCTATCTGAGCCTCTATTTCTTCACCAATAAAATGTACCCAATAGATTTCATAGTATTATTATGAAAACTAAATGTCATAATATGCATAAGTATGTGGCACAGTGTCTAGCACAATACATGCATATTAAATTTTATTAAATTTTACTAAAACTCATGTATTAAGAATTAAATTTCCCAATAAGAAAATGATTAACAGAAATAAACTCAGTCAACAGCTGAAACAGGGATAAATGATATTATTTGCCATTTTTCTTGTCTTATTTTGAAATGAATTGTCTGAAATAGTGCCAAGCAGTCAATACTAATTTTTTTATTACCACTCTTTAAAAAATTACTCACAGAATATTTTAATTTACATGCCAAGAGGAAAGAACTAACTGACTTTTCAAAGTGATTGTCTAGCTTTTAACCCATATTTTGAAAGCCTGTCCAGTTTGAATTTTATTTATTTTGTTTTATGGCAGAAAAAAAAGCATTAATAAAATCAGTAATAACTTTTTTTGAGCCAAAAATTACTGTCTTTTTCCTTCTTATATTACAGCAGAAGTTTATTAACTTTTCAGGCCCTTGAATATAATCTGTGTTTCACGAATACTGACCTCAAAATAATCTGCTTCAGTATATACCTTAATATCAACTTATAATGATAAATCAGGAGAGAAAAAGAGAGAGAGAGAGCCCTAGCGAAATTTTATAAATTTCTTGACCTTATTTTGGCAATTTAAAAAGAAAACTTCGGGGATTTGAAGCTATTATTCCAGGGAATTTACATGTGCTCAAGCTGATACTTGAGCTTCTGAGCCATTCCCTCCAGCAGTTAAATATGTTCGTAAAACCTTGCCTGTTTCATGCCAAGACAGCTTTAAAAAATAAATAAACAAAAAGAAATAGGATTTTAATTAAATGAGAGAATATTTACTATTCATTTTTAAGAAAGTTAGAGAAATGTTTTGAAATTATTTTGAAAAACAACTATGTGCCAGATTATTTTTTACAAAGAATGCTATATCTTCCTTCTGTCAGAGAAGTTATAATTTTCTTCAGGGTAAGTGGAAGCATGGCTACTTAAATTGTTGGACCGATGGAGCTCATTAATTAAGGTCCCACTTCTACAACATGAAATTTGTATTTGTTTTTCATCAGTAATATTGCCTCTCCTTACATACTTTTGTAGTTACAGCAAGAGTAAAATATGCAAAAGACCAGATTTCTGTCACTACCCTCTAATAGGTTCTATTAGAAACGCACTGTCATTTTGCATGTGCTTAACAGATCTGAAACCCAGGAGAGTAGAGGGCACATAACAGGAAACACATATGCACACAAATCCTTCAAAATATGTTTACAACCCCATTATCACTCTACTATCCTTATTGCAACTCTTTTCTAACTCTGCCTTCAGTCCAAATCCCAGTGTAGTTATAGATTTAACTGAATGTCAGACTTTGATCCAAAACCAAATAAGGCCATCTTGGCTCTTAACTAGTTATTCTAGTTATATGTACGCCCATGAAATGCTGGTGTTTTACCAGCTAAGTAGATCCAAATGTTTCAGAAATTACAGACTTTTTTTCATTTCACAGGGGTAAGGGGAGCACTGCTAACAAAAAGAATTGCCTTGATGTTTAGGTTTCCTTAGATGCTTTTTAATATACATTTGGAGGCTACTATTTATCTACTATGATATTTTCACCACATTGGTGTCTCTTTAGTAATTCTTAGAACAAGCTATATTTTCTTTTATGTTCCCTTGTCCGTGCACACACTATTCCTTTTGCCTAAATGTCCTCTTCTCCTTCCTTCTCCTGTTCTAGCACGATCCTTTCCATCCTTCAAGTGACAGAATAGATGATTTTTAATCCCAGCCTCCTTTTCTGACCATGCCCTTCAGTACCTCAAATTTGGTTTAGCTAACTGTCTCAGGTGCTTTCACTAGACCAGGTGCAGGTATCTATTGTAGGGCAATCCTTCAGTAATGTCACTACCTGCTATCTATTGCTTTCAATAAGTGACAAGCTCCAAGGAAGATACTGAGGTGTGATGTCGTCAAGAGCTATTTATATAATATATCCATTCATCAGTGTGACCTAATGGTCATTTAAGAGATGTTTATTGAGTGACATGAATGAATGCTAACAGATGGCAAAACAAATGAAGAAATTGCAGACCAATCTTTTTAAAAAGTTAGAAAGAATTGATCATGTTAGTTTAACAGCTTTTCTGCCTCTTAGATGCCTGTGATTGTGATTTTTATATTGCATACAAATGGTATAATTATTTTCTCCCAGAAAAAAATGGCTCCAAATTTAATTTAAAACACAATTTCTTGGAATTCAACCACATTAACGAATGTGGAAAAACACTACCCCATCCATTTTTTTTTAATTTTGCCTCCACTATCAACTCTGTCCTGGACACACTACTATCTGACTCCAGCTACTTCTATAACCTTCAAATATATACGACCTGACAGAAACGATGAGATACTTTTAACCACAGAACTCTTACTTCTCGTAAGTAGCCTTATTCTTATTCTTATTTTCAGCCTCAATTGCAAAGTCTTTAGAAAGAACGGGCTTCCTAGGGTAAACTAAATATTGGGGTCATAATCGTCGTCATAGATGAGTATTAAGCCATCTTACATATCAGTATTATGATCATATCACCATATGATCACCATCAAAGATGAGCTTATGCCAACTTTTCTCTATTCCTCTAAGAAAGAAATTTCAAATAGCTTTCCACATATTGAGGTTCCTTGCAGTAATACACCTTTAATAAAGGTAGCAGTATGTGTTATTGCTGTTTATGTCTTTGGGGAAGAATTTATTTAAAATACGGGGTTTGGTTTGTTTGTTTGTTTGTTTGTTTTTGTGAACAACTGGTAATTGTGGTAATTAACATGGCAGTGGGGTGACTAGCAGGGAAGTAGTGGTGGTCATGGTATTTGTGGTTGTTTTTAATGGTGGTGGCAGTGGTAGTGGTGCTCTTCCTGTGCACTATTTTAGAGACTCAGTAAAAGACTAAGAATGGTGACTTTTAAACAATGCTTCTCCATGAGTATCCAAGAGAAACTAAATAATGAATGATACTAAGAAAAAATCTTCTATTTATGCTTAGGGAATATGGTATTCAGAAACGTGCCTCAGGTCCTTTAGAATCATTTCTTTCTGAATGCCATGTGGCATTTGCCCCTCTCTCCTAACCCTCATGCGTTCATTCACCCCTTGTGTTATTTATGTATAAAACAAACCAAAGGCCATTTCCTCTGAGAAATCTCCCTGACACCACGCCTACCATAGTCTCCAGGGCTTTCCACTCACAAGCATTTGATCACAGTTGTTAACTATTTACTTACCTATCTCTCCAGTAAATAAAAAAGATCCTTAAAGACAAGTAAAAACTATGCCTTTTCATCTTTGAATTCCCAGCAT
This sequence comes from Cynocephalus volans, assembly GCF_027409185.1. Taxonomy (NCBI): domain Eukaryota; kingdom Metazoa; phylum Chordata; class Mammalia; order Dermoptera; family Cynocephalidae; genus Cynocephalus; species Cynocephalus volans. Next base: position 92,788,397 of record NC_084468.1, on the reverse strand, counting down.
CTACCACATGTATGAAATAAATGTTTGTTGAATACCTGCATGAAAGAATGAATCTCCCTAAAAGATGATGGGCTTCTTTGAGGGAAAGGATCATGTCTTTTTCATCTTTGTGGTTTACTCTGTCCATCTCCCAATGCTTTTTACAAAGTGGGTGCTTAGTAATAATCACAGGAAAAGAGAGTCAAAGACAGCTTTAGTGTTTATTTGATCCACAAAACAACACTAAAATGAGATACAAATACTCCAATGTCCCTTCCTTTCCTGAGATTCAATGGCATTATGATGATGGTGAGGTATAATTTATAGAAGAGAAGGAATACTGACATCCAAACAGGTCTTATTTTAGTCACACATTATTTCAGGAGCAGAGCCCAGGCCTTGTCACTCACTTTCTAGTGCTCCCCTCACAAAAGCATATTGGCTAGCTTATATCTCACTGCTTTCTCTTCTTATGGGTCTTTTTTTTTTTTTAATGCAGTATTAAGCACTTAATAGAACAATCCTCCTACAGTAAGACATAGAATTAGTAGCAGTCAAACTATTTCTTTTTTTAGGAACTACCTCCTGTCCAGTTAAAGCAGAGGCAGTTACCTTGGAAAATAACACCTGCAAAGATATAGAAAGAAATGATTTGGTCCAGATGGTAACATTTGGAAGTTGCCAACAGATTCACATGGTCAGAGCTTTAGGCCAAATCAATTCCGTCACACCTTTGCTTGGAGATGGGCTGAAAACAAAAACACGGTCAATTCCCAGGGCCGTTATCATTTCTTTGATATAGATTCTCACCCATTTGAGACATAGCAGTGGGACCAGAGATCAAAACAACTGGTCTTTATTATCCCTTGCTTGTTCCCTCTGACACTGCTTGCTGAAAGAAAAGGAGGTGAATGATTTCCAACTTGGGTTCAGCTCTCTTGAGAACCCTGTGGTTTCATGAGTCTGAAAACAGTACAATCATTCCCAACATTACTTTGTCCAATAGTTTTCATAGGATCCCTTACTCCCAACAATGCTCTAAAAGCCATTCCTTCCAGGACAGCCAGCTCAACCAGCAGCCAAGAGTCAACCTTGATAAATACGGTTTTAATAAGTGCTAGAAAATCAGGAAATTGCAGGCTCTTGGCTTTTGTGGTTTCTTTCATACCAAGTTCCCTACAGAGAGCTGAAGAAGAGCCAGTAATGTGTCATTCTTTCCATCAGAATTCTGCAAAAAGTCAGTGTTGAAGAGACAGTTTCCTGTCAGGTACTACTGTATATCAAGTGTATACACCTCTTAAAGAAAAAGATGAAATTAAATTGAAAACAAAGAGAAGAGTCTGTAGTAACAATGGCAGAGGATAAGGTTTATAAACCGGCCCAGGAGTACTCCAAATCTACCATAAGGGAAACATCTGACAGAGAAAAATATGTGCTGGCAATTTTTTTGATTGTAATTTCAATGAAAAATTGAAACCATACTTCCATGGAATTAGGCTTCCCTCATTCACCAGGAGGAGGTTCCTGTTAACAAATATGGACCATGTTAGCATCCCCTACACTTCTACTTTCAGGCTGTTTGCCCATAACATAAGTATACATTGTGAGCTTTGGATACCTCAAGATGGAGGTTTGGAAACCTCCTCAATGTGGCCAGATGTAGTAAGGTTGGTTTTTAATACATTGAGGACTAAAGTGGTTGCAATGATGGCAAAAAGTGGACATATGCCTTGCAAATGCAATAGTAGTTAGGGGAATAAATAAGTCCAAAAGATTTCCGCTCCTGAGAGATAATAAGACTCTCTGGATGATATGCAAAATAGTTTGTCCATTACAGTGTAACAACACTGAATGGAAGGAAGACACTTTAATTTATTTTCCCCAGTAGATATGTATCTTTATTTTTGTAATACACAGGAGAGTAGCACAAGGAAAATGGTCATGTTCGTGGTTTGTAAAAGAGCAAATGTTTGATAAAGAAAAGCAGTGCACTAAAACCCAAGGGGTCCCTCACAATATGTGTTTGCAAAGAATACCAGAACTGTTTACGGTGTGTAAGTATCCCAAGGAGTCAATCAAAGCAATAATAATTGAGGTGTTAGAAGACTAATGAGCTTGAAACTAGCATATGGAGAATACAGCTGACAATTTAGCAAATGTAAGGGCTGGAGGAAGGAATTATTTGTCTACGTTTTTATTTATTCATTTTCATACCAGAACTGCTGCCTGTCCTGCGTCATGGTCCTGACTTGCCTCTCTCACAATACTGTACTCTGACCATTCACAGAAACACGCATATATATATATGTATATAGACCTCCTGTGACTTGGTGTTGTACAGGAAGGATTCTGTACTCCAATGTAGTTACAAAGGTACTTCAAAAAGTTCAAAGAAAAATAGAATTGAAAGATAATACAAATTTTCCATGAACTTTTTGAAGTGTCCTCATATTTCACTATATAAAGAATTGAATTATTTGGGAGTGTTTGCAAGAGAAACACACAGCTGGTAGGAGAAAGAGAATACATTGAAGGTTAATCCTTTATGAAAGGGCCTCAGCCAAAGAATCTTCTAGAGAGTGTGATGAAATACACTTTCCCTAGGTAGCACCAATTATGTAGAAAAATATCTAATTTCACCCTGCCACATCTACATTTTATGTAAGTTCCCAGATGGCAGGAGGCACATTTTTTAAGCACTGACTCTATTATCTAACATATGATTGGTGCTCAGTTCATAGAATCAAATAAGATGCCTTTTATATAAAGTCTACTTTTATACAGTTCAATAGAAAGCATTTACATTCACAATCTGAGTCTTTTCAGTACAAAAATCAATAACTTGCCACAACCAAAGAAAACAGAGCTAGTTCTTTAGATATTTCATTAAGACTAACTCCAGCTCCATCAATGTTAGCTTGATTCTCCTTTATGTATTTTTTCCTTTGCTTCAATGGGTAGACCAATGGCTTGAAATTATCACTTTATTTCCAAATAGGCTAAATTACAGTGAGTGTGGCCACTAAGAGAGTTCACTTCAATAATTCCAACAGCTATCTTCCTGCATAATATCTTCTCTTGCCGTAGTGGTAACAAGAAATAATTCATCACATATCTCTGAATGTACAGAGGTAAAAGTCATGCAGGGCACCAAAAATCGCATCTATTTCTGGCTGTCTGATTTTATTTTGTTTAAAAATGTCCTTCAAAGAAGGATAAGCTATTCTTCCGTGTCTTTCTTCATCCCAGAAGGTAGGGCAACCTAGGTAGGAGGCAGCTTACATTATAAATTCCTAATGGATCATTTCTTTCCTCTGTGAATAGCCGTTATAGCCATACTAAATCATGATCTTTCCTGGGGACAAACAAATAAATGAAAACTCGGTAACCCTGGACAACTGAATCTGGGAGAAAAGAGTTATTTTACAAAATTTGTTTTTTCAGTGTACCAAAGGCAAACTAAAGAAATGGAAACATAGAATATGTGGTCTCAGAGTATGGGCTCTGGATCTGCAGCAGCAACTTCAGCATCACCTTGCCGTCACCAGGGAACCAGCTTGAAATGCACATTCCTGGGCTTCCTCCTGACCTATTGAATTACAAATGCTAGGGGTGGAGCCAAGCAACTTGTGTTTTATCAAGCTCTCCCAGTGATTCTGAAACTTTCTATAAAATTTGAGAACCACGGCTGTGGTCTAAGGACAATGCAGAGAATGAGTAACTGGGGAAGAAATATGCCTGCCAGATAGAGAAGATTTGAGAAAATGGCAATAGCAAAAAGATAGAACAGTATAGTTGCAGACATTGGATTAACTCATATTTTAAAATTATGATCCTTAAATATGCAACCAACTTGATCTATAAGATAATGCTCTTATTGTATTAAGTACTTTTTAAACTTCTTCAATATTGAATAAGATTTAAAATATTAGAATTAGGCGGAAACATGACATTTTACTTATTGGGGGAGCATATCTAAATAAATTTCAATCATTAGAAACAAAATAAAGACCAAGAACTTAAAGAACAGCTTTGGGGAGGTTCAACAAAGATTTTTATTTTTTAGAAATTCTAACTAATCGAAATTCTTCTCCACAGGTAAATAGCTCTAAATTATTACAGGATTTAAGTCAGTTAAGTAGAGTTGTGAAGCAATGGGATGGTTGACACAAATAGGGTGCATAATCTTTTCTGGAGATCTTAAATCAAATTTTATCTTCTTGGCTGGTTTAAAAGCAATCCAATTAAAAGGGAAAAAGATATGTTACTTTCAAACTTATCTTCTAATCTCAGTCTATGAATTCATAAATACAATTTTTATAAAAACATATTTTCCAGCCTACTGTAATTTGATAAATAGATCTTTTCCTTCTGAAGTGAACCCCAAAAGCATAAGATGGTTGCTGAGAGATCAAACATTTAAGAGACGGTATGCTAGAAAATATATTTTTAAATAGTTTCAATGTCTTCAGTGCTTGAATTAGATTTAAGTCTCACGTTGTTTCTTCCTAGCTGTGTTTCTTGAGACGTCTCAGTCTTCCTGAGATGCATCCCTTTCTATTTTTGTTTTGTTTGTTTGTTTACTGAGTGGTAATTGATTACTATATATTTGTGGGCTACTGATTTGAATATCAATACATGTGTACAATATGTGGTGATCAAATCAGGATAATTAGTATACTCATGTTTACAAAATGTAGTCAATCTTTGTGACCCTTAACTAATTTCTCATTTGCCCCCCTCCCCTTTACCCACCTCTAGTAACCACAGTTCTGTTCTCTTTTTTTTTGAAAGTTCAATGTATTATTGTGATTCTTTCTTTCTGTCTTTCTTTTTCTGTTTTTCTTTCTTTCTTTCTTTCCTTCTTTCTTTTAACTCCCACTTATCAGTGAGGACATGCAGTATTTCTCTTTCTGGGTCTGGCTTATTTCACTTAAAATAATTTTCTCTAAGATCATCCACGTTGCTGTGAATGGCAGAATTTCATTCTTTTTTATGGCTGAGTAGTAGTCCATTGAGTATATATACCACATTTTCCTTATCCAGTCATCTGTTGATGGACATTTAGGCTGATTCCAACTCTTGGCTATTGTAAATAGAGCTGCAGTGAACATGGAAGTGCAGGTATCCCTTGGACATGATGATATCCATTCCATTGTGTACATACTCAACAGTGGGATTGCAGCTTCGTATGGCAGTTCTATCTGTATTTGTTTGAGGAAACTGCACAATGTTTTCCACAATAGCTGCACTAATTTACAGTCCCACCAACAGTGTAGGAGAGTCCTCCTTTCTTCACATCCTCACCAGCATCTGTTATTCTCTGTCTTTTTTATATTAGCCAGTATAACTGGGGTGAGATGATATCTCAGTGTGGTTTTGATTTGCACTTCCCTGATGCCGAGCGATGTTTAGCATTTTTTCACGTGTCTGTTGACCATTTGTATGTCTTCATATGAGGAATGTCTACTCAGCTCCCCACATAGAGACTACACTACTAAGTCTACCCAGAACCAATACTAATACACCCTACTCAACGATCATCCCTTACTTTTAATATGCATGTAGTCATACCTGAAAGGTTATGAGATTAGATGGGGTAATGCATGGAAAAATCTTGGTAAAATTTAGTTTCTGTACTATATGAACAAAAGGTATGGCTTTTAAAAGAAGTGTTCTTTTAAAACTATTTAACATACAAATCTTTGAATGACATATTACCAAAATATTACAGCATTCCCTGTGGAATCTTCAATTTTTGCTCAGCAAATTAAATTTTTCACCCTCTATTTAATATAGTAGTTAACTTATTTCTTTCTGAACTACTTTAGTAAACTCTTTTTTTCTTTTTACATGTTAAGAAGTTCATTGTATTGAAATGGTCATTAATTAAGAGTAGCCAAAAATGACCCTGGTAAGCACTGTTTTGGCTTGTGTTTACACAAGGAGCAATTGTAAAGGGAAATCCTTGGCCTTCTTTGTTCACTTAGCAATTTATAGCCCAAAATAGAGATGCTCAAAGAACTGTTTTGCAATATTTCTGTTCTTCCAATATGTCAAAGAGCCAGGATGATGTAGCCTCTGGGAAAAGGAAACATTTTGGGAGCTATAAACAAAACAGCAGCCTAAATGCTCAAGTGACCTGGAACCACAGACAGATCATCACACACAAATTTGCCAAACAACAGCAAAAGCCTTAAGACACAAACACAGCTGAGAAATGAGTTGATCTGATGAACTTTTGCATGTTTCCTGGTCAGAATACAATGAAATACAAGGAGACCTGAGAGATTCATTGAGATCCTATTAAATCTTTACCACTCTTTAGTCCCCTGAGAATCTAGTTATCTAAAAAATGTGACATACTATCTGGTTCATTTAAACTTTCAATATCTAACTTCTAGAAGAAATACTGCCCCCTGTCCCATTTTGTTGGTAGCAATATTTGATGAACTGTCCCATTTAAGGGCAATATGCTGGGAGAGGGTAATTCTCCTCAAATAACCTAGCATTTCTATGATATCCTGGCTTTGTAATCTATGCTGTTGATACAGGGAAGAGTAATTTGTATTATGGGAGAAAATCCAAAATAAAGAGACTTGGGAAATAGGACTTGCTTCACTCTGTGGGGACAGCAGAAGAGCTTCACAATTGCTGAGTGTGTACTTTCTTAAGTAGTTACATATGGTTTGCATCTGTTAATCTCTTGAGCACCCTATGTCTTCAGCATTTTATTGCTTTGTGAATTTTCCATTAGTTTTAATTATATAAGAAAAGCACCCTTCCAAAATGGCACCTTTTGAGTTGCCAGCCCTTTTGAGTTGCATTCTTCACTAAGGTAAATAATTTTGTGGTTATTGCATACAACAGGAACCTTCTGAAAAGAATGCTAATAATTTTATACATTCATTGTATTCAACAAATATGTACTGTGCATATATTAGGCTAGATGCTGGACACTTCTTAGTTCTCCAGCTAATTTTCAATGTTTATTAAATATTCACTCTATACATTGACATTTTTTGACGATTAATTGGGAATTTTCAAAGGCAATCAATTTCTATTCAAAATATTAGTATTTATTCATGTGTCCTAAATGAAAATAACACAGGATGATGAATGGGAAGCCTGGTATAGTCACAGTTCTGCCAACAAATCATTGGGTGATCTTACACAAAGTCCCTTAACCCATGTGGTCCTGGGTGTCCTCCTGAGTAAAGTAAGCTGTTGGACTACAAAACCATAGGTCCCTGATAGAACAAGGAGCTGTTCTATCTCTGTCTCCAATGGCAATTCTGCTCCTGACAATTCTCGTGCAATATTTTGATTTCAGTGTTTGCTGACTGAAAGGAGGCACCGATCACTCAGGTGGACCCCATAGCCACAGACATAGAAATAACTTCCATCATAAACTGTGACAACTACTTCCTCTATGTTCAGTGTCAACTCAATTTCTCACCTGAAGGTTAACTGTTCTGTGGTCTAACTGTCAGCTGCACACAGTCTGGTTGAACCTCTGATGGCTAGCTCCAGCTGTGGGCCAGAAGCTGGTTAGAAAACATTTGGATCCTGGACATCGACTTTGGGGCTTTGTGATCCAGAGGGAGGTGTCAAATATTATGTGGATCAAGTACTAAAGCCCTTACCAGCATAGTCAGGTTTCCACTGTAATTGTGATGCTATAAACTGGATAGTAGCTGCCTCTGTGCTGTGTACGTCAATGTAAAAGTTTAGAATGGTCAGAATGGTCCAGGGGGAGCAAATTTTTGAGGCCCTCCCAAATGTAGAGCTTACGGCTGTCCTCATCCCCCACCCAGGCTGCACACAGCTGCTTGCAGCCTGCCTAACCTGCTCTGAACCTTTCCTGACATATACTTAAGCCAGCTGCTCTCGGATCTGTGGGGCCAGATAGAAATTGAGAAGGGGACAGAAGGTGAGAGAGGGGGAAATGGGGATTTCCGTGTCCTATGTCCTCAAGGGGTTATCGTATGGATAAGTTTAAGAGTTCTTTTAGTACAATGTACAATCATGTTTTTCAGGATGAGAGAAATAATTCTCAATATGCTTAACAAAAATGCCTGCAGCATTTCTGAAATAAGGTCAAGTCCCTAAAGAATAGAATTAGTCAGTCTCCTTCCTACTTTCCACAGTTCTCTCCCAGGCCTTACATCCCAGGACTCTTTCGCATCCCTCAGCATCCCTCTCCAAGCCTCTTATCTCTCATCCCTTCTGACTCATAGTGAGTTCGTGTGTCTGTCTCTCTCTGTGTCTGTATATGTTTCTGTCTGCGTGGATCTCTCCATGGTTCCATGTGTGTGTCTAAGTGTGCCTCTTTCTCTCTGTCTTTCTCTGTCTCCATGTCTCTTTCTGACTTTCAGTTTCTCTTGCTTCTGTGGCTGTGTATTTCTCTTGCTGTGACTCTATTTCTTCCCCAACCCACACCTGATCAAATGGAAAATAAAGCAAATTTAATGTTCCTAAAAACACAGCAACCACTGATATTATTGCCAATTCTGCTCTCAAAATTTCCACTGTCAATACAAATGTGTATTGAAAAGGAAAATTTGATCGAATCACTTTTTCTTAGGTAATTCCCATAAAAGAAGGGATGTGGGTACATCTGGAAATTTCCTTCTCAGGCTTAAGAATGTACAACTAGGAGAGATCAAATGACAGCCACCCAAAATCCCAAATTAGGCCTTGGGCCCTGGAACCCCTAAAGGTGACATTCAGCCCTGGAAATGATGGTGTGAAGCATAGCTGCAGCCACTCAGCTCCTAGGACCTTACTGTCTCTCAGGCTGGAGCTCATCTCTTCTCTGGAACCTTTCCAGGGAGTGTTTTTACTGAGATAGCAAAATAGACTTGTGGAAACAGCATAAACTTTGAAATCAAAAGGTCTAGATTCATAATCCTTGCTCTGCCTCATTACGTGGCATTAAGGTGGCCATTTAATTTGTCCTGTGTGCTTTCCTTTATGTATGAAATGGAGACAATGCTAACCTGCCTTATGAGATTTTTAAGGTTGTTGGGACAGTGAAATGAGATAATATGTAGCGTCAGGGTTTTTGCTTCTTGTTTTTGTTTGGTTTAGCTTTTTTGTTTATTAAATCTGAGGTGCAGTGGTTCTCAACTGGGACAATTTTGTCTCCTGAGGGATACTTGGCAATGTCTGGAGACAATTTTGGTTGTCATAACTGTAGCAGTGTTACTGGAATCCACTGGGTGGAATCCAAGGATACTGCTAAACATCCTATAACACATAAGACAGCCACCACAACAAAGAATTATTCAGTCTAAAATAATGTCAATAGTGCAGAGGTTGAGAAACTCTGGTTTAGAATGATAAACTTTTTAGAATAGTCTTATTTATCTTGTTATTTTATCATTTTATTCTCATTATTTTATTATTCTTAACATGTCCCTTCCTATACATATATTTTCATATTTTATCTGGGCATATCTATGTGGACACTTCATACCTCAAGCAAAAGTAGCTGCACATCTTTTACCATTTGACCATCCAGTTCTTAAATAGTTATTCCCTTATGAACCCAAGACAATCAATATAAAATACTAGATTGTTATACAAAGATCCACAAACCTAAAGTCCTCTTCATGATCCTGTGATTACAGGTCTGGTGACAACATAACTTTATCCATTTGACCATTTGAAAAATGATGATCTAATATGGGCAAGGCACTGTGCTAAGCACTGGGGAGACAGATTTAAAATAAATCCAGACATGATCTCTACCATCAGAAATTTACAATCAAATAGAGAAGATGGAAGGTAAACCAAAAAAAAAAAAAACAAAAAAACAATCTTGCAAATAAATACATATAACAGGCCACATAAAGATATTTCTGTCAATGACTGACCACATATACAATGGTGGTGAGATTAAATACCGTATTTTTACTGTACTTTTTCTATGTTTAGATACGCAAATACTTACCATTGTGTTACAGTTGCCTACAGTATCGGTACAGTAGTGTGCTGTACAGGTTTGTAGCCCAGGAGCCATAAGTCCATACCATATCACCTAGGTATGCAGTACGTTATACCATCCAGGTTTGTGTAAATACACTCTGTAGTGTTCACACAATGCTGAAATTGCATGACAACACATTCCTCATAACCTATCCCATGGTTAAGCAACTTATGACTGTAACTACAGATTATAAGTGCAATAAATGAAAAGAAATAGATTCTAATAGTGAAAATAACTGAAGGGAACCTATTTAAAAGGCAGGAAAGAGATGAGCGGTGTCACAAAAGCATTCTCTGATTGACAGCTGAGCTGTGCACTAAGGGAGCAGTAGGAGTTAGCCAGGCTAGGAAACTTTCCAGAAAAGGGAATAACATGTGGCAAGTTCCTAAGGTAAGAACAACCTTGAGTCATTTAAATCGTTGAGATTTTGGAATATCTTTGTCTATTTGTCTTGAGTCATCCAAATTCTTTGTGAAAACTGCTAACTGGATATGGCTACATTTCTCATTCCTTACAGTCTCACAAATTGATATGGTTTTGTTCCTTGTTTTCCTCCTTTTTTTTTTTTTCTTTTTTGGAAAACGTATAATCAAGGCGAGCCTATTAATGAATGTGATAAGATCAAGAACCAAAAAAAATAAGGGAAGTTAGAGGCTATAAAATTGTCTACCTAGAAGAGATGCCCAAATCCCTAATTTTACAGTTAAAAAACAAAAAAAATTAAATGACTTGCACAAACATCACTTTGTAGATGTAAATTAGTTAAAATTAGATCATTTTAAATTAAGGTGGACCCTAATCCCATTATGATTGGAGAAGAAACAGAGAGACACAGAGAAAACACCATGTGATGACAAAGGCAGAGAATGGAGTGACTTGTGTACAAGCCAAAGAAAGCCAAGGATTACCAACAACACCAGTAGCTAAGAAAATGGCACAGAATGGGTTCTCCTCTAGAGCCTTCAGAAAGAGCACGGTCCTACTAACACCTTAATTTTATACATCTGGCTTCCAGAACTGTAAGAGAATAAATTTCCTTCGTTTTAAGCCATCCAAGTTGGAGGTAATTTGCTACAGCAGCCCAAGGGAACAAATACAGACCCCTTTCCTCTTTTTTTTTTTTTTTTCCTTTTCCAAGTCTCAGCCATCCTTTGACCCTTTTCTTTCCATGCTCCCCCCCATACCTCCTCAGCTTCTGCCTTGAGTAGCCATTTCATGACTTGCCTCTAGCATAATGATTTTCAACCAGGGGTGATTTTCTCCTGAGGGGACATTTGTCAGTATGTGGAGACGGTTTTGGTTTTCACGGCTACAGTATGCTGCTACTGGCATCTAGTGGGTAGAAACACAGCACAAGAAAGCCCTCACAAGAAAGAATTGTCTGGCCCAAATTTCCACACTGCAGAGTTTGGGAAATCCTGCTCTAGTAAATGCTAAATAAGTTCACTTCCATCTTGCCTATTGAAAGGGGGAAATGGGTTTGATGAGTAATAATTGACTGAGCAGCATGAAAATACTTGCTCCGTTTTGTTCTATTTCAGAATGATGAAGTTCTTTAAGAATCACTCGTGAGTATTTCAGGAAAAGTAAAATTACATTTCCCTTTCAGCTAGTGGTACATTATCCCTTCTCATGCAAATTTCCATTTTCCTGTCAATACACATTTAGAATCTTTACTCTGAAGCTAAATTTGCAAACTTTTGGCACGAAGCAGTTTCCTTTTTCGTGCCCTGTTCTTTTTGTGATATCTGCTTGATTCTATTAAGCTTACAGCTCAGACATGTGTTTTAGTTCTTGTATTCTGTCTCGTTTTTCCTGTCTTTACTCTCTTTTCCCCTCCTCATTACTTTTTCTACTATGTTCTGCAAACTCAGGGACTTTTGAAAAGATCAGTCTGCCAAAATTCTAAAACATTTTAAGGAAACCATAACTAACAGAAAACATGTAGGTCACCTTTTTTCCCCCAACTACTCCATTGGCTGATACTGAGCATCTAAACAAATTCACTTTTAATAAACTTGAATATTTGGGTTAATACTTCTTTCCAATCAGTATTCTAGACTACTTTATCATGATGTCATTCTCATCTTTTGTGTCACAAGCACTTGCTGTACAAAATGTTATTTCACCAGAGATTTCTTGATAAATTTGAATCTCCTCTTTTGTCTCTTTGTAATCATTTTTGTTTGATTTCCCTAAAAGATGAAAACTAGTAGTGGATATAGCAGGTAACCATATGAGTTCTACCTTACATGGAAGAAGACCCCAGTTTGCAAGTATAATTGATGAACTAGGAGAAAGTAAAAATGATGCGTTACTTATGTTCTGTTTTGTCACTGGTTTTTTGTATAAATTTGAGAAATCTGATTCATCTCTCAGTGGAATTTATCATCTGATATTTAAAATACAGATGATAACAGCTGACAAAAAGGTATTTAGCCCTCCATTTATTACAACTGGACTGTGAACATACCTTATATGCAGGTTTGTATGGTTCATCTTCATCTCAGATCTTACGGTTGAAGTAAGAAAGGGTTGGTTTGGAATAAAACATCTCTCCCACATGGGTCAAAACACATATGAACTCAGTAGTGATAATAGAAAACAGTTAGATGCAGAAGAAAGAGACTAACCTACTCACCTTACCATAAAGTTTGAAATACTGGTTTTAAAGCTGTCCAATCAACTTCAAGTGTCTCAACTCTTTGAGACTCTTTGAGAAGACTGCCATTCTTTGTTGTCACATTATCACATTGTCAAATGCCAAAATGAGTTTTCTAGGAAACAGCAATGGAAAATCTGTTTCCTTTTGGAGAAAAGAATTAAATGGTCTGGGTGAGGACTTGAATGAAATTTTTTTTTAAGAAATATGACAGATTTTGAAGCCAAAAAGCCACCCTAATACAAATGGCACTATTTCAATAATCACTGGAGTAGCTGCATTGCTACAGGAAAAACACTAGAACTTCAAATAAGTAGAACTTCAGCTCAGGGTTGGAACAATACTTTAAAAATATGGCTCAGACATATCAGGACAACAAAAGAGAATTACCCAGAAAATTTTACTTACTATGTGAATTTAAATGACAGGTTGTTGATCAACAAAATATGCATTGATGACTATAATTCATCAAATCAAAGACATTTTCAATTGCAACAAACCATTTCTTCAAGTACAACTAAGAAAGAAAGGAAAAACACTCTCAATTAATTATACGATTATTATTTTAAGTACAATTTATACGAGAAAAATTGGTGTCAATTGAATGATAACAATGCTTTCTAACTACATTGTGTGCGAGGCATCTCAATTTCAATTGTTAAAATGTGAAAAATGGGAATCTTAAAATGAATAAAATATGGTAGGTTTACCTTTTTCTTTTGAGTTTTATTGCATAAAAATGTGCTGAAAAACTCTTCTCTTCTGTCATCTCTTCTTGTGAGGCTTGGAATATTATGAAATTTGAAAACGAAAGAAGGAATTAAGTGATGCTCTTTAAGGCAAAAGAAGAGACAGAAACTCCCTTGGTATCATCCTCTTTGGAATTTGTTTTTAAATTCAGGCTAGCTTCAAAGAGCTTTCTGCTCCTGGTAGATTAGCAGGTCTTTTTGAGAGATTATATTTGCTAGACTTATTATTGTTGAGTATATTGCAGTCTTATCGACTGCTTAACATTGAAACATGTAAACTAGTCAAAAGGAAGAGAAAGTATAAGAAAACAACTAAAGAAATTAGCATACCAGAGAGATAACTGCACTCACATGTGTATCACAGCTGTATTTACAACAGCTATGAGTTGGAACCAACCTAAATATCTATCAACAGACAACTGGATAAGGAAAATGTGGTATATATATACACAACAGAATGCCACTCTGCCATAAAAAGAAATGGAATTTGCCATTCACAGCAACATGGATGAACTTAGAGAAAATTATCTTAAGTGAACTAAGCCAGGCACAGAAAGAAAAATACTGCATGTCCTCACTCATAAGTGGGAACTAAAAAACTAAATAAACAAAAAGAAAGAAAGACATAACAATCGTAATAAGTCCTTGAGCTTTCAAAAGGAAAGAACAGAACTGAGATCACCAGAAATGGGAAAGGGGGAGAAAGGGGTTAGGTAGAAATTGGTAAAGGGCCAAATGTTTACGTTATGTAATAATAAAGTAAAATAATTAAAAATATATATGAAATATATATTATCACTACTCAAAGTTATCTTAAGTAGGTAATAAAAGGACTTCACTGAAAAAAAAAAAAATAACCAAGATTTGGAATCAACATAAGTACCCCTTGACAGATGAACGGATAAAGAAAATGTGGCATATATATATACACAAAGGAATACTACTCAGCCATAAAAATGAATAAAATCCTGTCATTTGCAACAACTTGCCTAAGCCTGGAAGCCATTATGTTCAGAGAAATAAATAAGACACAGGGAGATAAATGTTCTCACTCGTATGTGGGAGCCAAAAAAAAAATGATGATGATGATGATAAGTTGAACTTTTAGAAGTAGAGAGTAGAATTATGGTTACTATAGGCTGGTAAATGGAAGAGGGAAAGAGGTAATGAGAGGTTGGTTAGTGGACACAACTTACATCTAGACAGGAAAAAATAAGTTTTAGTGCTGTCCAGTAATGCTAAGCATCTATAATTAATAACAATTTATTGTATGTTCTCAAATGACTAGATGAGCTCAAATGTTCTCATCAAAGAGAAATGGCAAACTTTCGTGATGACGAATTTGGTAACTACCCTAATTTGACTGGTTCTGTGACACTACACCCTACCAGTTCTCCTTCTCTCCCAGCACTCACAACTGCTCAGTCTTCACTACTGACTCTTTCTCTATCCAACAGCCAAATGTTGCTGTGTCCCAAGACTCAATTACACACCTACTTGTTGTCTTTTTATATGTCCTTCCTAGGTGATTTCATTTAGTCTTTTAGCTCCAAATACAATTTACATACAAATGACTTGCAAAATTATATTTTTGGACCTGACCTCTGCACTATTCTCCAGATACGTTACACATCCAGCTGCCCACTTTATATATCAATTTTAAAAATCTAATACATATGCTGCACAGTACTTGTTCTGAGTAACCACCTTGTATGGATAAGATTTCGTATCCTTTGTTAAATAATTCAGGAATTTAATCCAACCTGTGTGTGTGTGTGTGTGTGTGTGTGTGTGTGTGTGTGTGTGTGTGTGTGTGTGTGTGAGAGAGAGAGAGAGAGAGAGAGAGAGAGAGATTTCTGTCTGTAACTTACCAGATTTATTTCTCTTTGTAATTTATCAGAAGGACTCTAGCACCCACCCTAAAGTGAACAGATATAAAGGTGATAGAATTTAGGGGAGGAATAAAACTACAAGTAGACCAGCAATATTTGAAATATCAGACAGAGAAGGAGCTAAGAATAATCAAGGAATAAGAGATATAATATTAATGAGTATCATAAGGACAGCACAGGTTACATTTAAGACACCACTTCAGAATCTTGGTGCAACAAAATGCTCCATAAATATGGGATCAAGTATGCTTAAAAATGCTACTAAAGAAAGTCTGCTCTTAAAGGTCATACATGTTGGTAGCTAAAAAAAAAAAAAAAAAAAAAAAAAAAAAAAATCCATTCTGAGCAGGTAAGCTAAATTATAATGCCTTTGGGAGATCTGGCATAAGCCAGTAGTCATATCCCATATCCTAGAAAACATTATCATAAAACCATTTTTAACTTAAAAGCAGATGTACTGGCACCAGAAAAGTAACAAAATAATCTAGAATGCTTCTTGTAATCCCTACATCTAGGATGTAACCTAGTAACAATTCCAAATCTATTCGTCATGTACAACCAATAGGAAAACTGATGTAGTGACTAGAGAGGGAGCTGTCCTCTTCTCTCCTCTTTCTCTCACTTTGTGTGATAAAATGCAGAATTATCCTTCAAAGGAGTTTGAAGCACATTCCAAGGTAACTTGGCTATGTGTCTTCTGAGACTGCAATTCCTTATATATGCTCAAATAAACTCTTTGCTCTATATATTTGGTCTCAGTTTCTTTTTTAGGTCAACAACATTTATCTATTAAAGCCTCTAAAGACCAGTTGTGTGAGAAATGACTGTATAATTGAATGCATGGGTGGATAGATAGATGAATGGCTTGTTGCTAAACTGGCATGTCTATTGTTTAAAATAATCAAAGTGGTACTCCACAAATAGTATAGTATCTATAAACAAAGTACAGTTTGTAGATACCGTCCTTATTACAACTTTTTATGAGTATAAAAAGCACTATTATCTAGAGCTTCCATCTGCATGTGAAATATTTGCACTTGATTTTCTAAAACTAATGGAAAGTTGATAGAAGCAGATTCTGGAGTTGGCCAAATTTTAAAGTAATCCTGCCATCTTCAAGCAAATTGTGTAACAATTGCTTTTTCCTCAACAATCTTTCATTACTCTTCTCCAAAAACTCGTGACATACATGAGAAGGGGTATAGCTATTTTCAGCTCTAACCTCTGTAACTACAATATTTTAAAGTAAAATGGATTATGGATCACAGATATCAATCATGAGGCTTCTGCTTGTGAATTGGATGTAGAAAAGAAAATAATAAATTTCGGACTATTTAAATAAGAACTATTTGTTTATAAGAGTCCTGGGCATGATGATTTTATAATTGATATGTATTTTTAGAAGTATTTCACTAAGTATATGTAGTATTACATTTATAACAACTTTTCTTAGAAAACATTTAGCATAGTTAGTAACCTCCATATATTAGTTTCCTATTACTACTATAACAAATTATTATAAACCTAAATAACAGAAATGACTTAAAATAACAGAAATGTATAACAAATTATTATAAACTTAAATAACAGAAGTGACTTAAAATAACAGAAATGTACTCTCTTACAGTTGTAGAGGTCAGAAGCCCAAAATGAGTCTGATAGGGCTAAAATCAGGAGTTGGCAGGGCCAAAGTCCCTCCGGGGGCTTTAGGGTATAATCCCATTTCTTGCCTTTTCTAATGTCTAGAACTGCACTCCTTGCATTCCTCGGCTCATGACTCCTTCCTCGATCTTCAAAGATCGCATCATAGTTTATTCTTTCTCTGCTTCTGCCTCCCTTAGCTTCTGTCATATGACTATCTTCCATTCTGTGTCAAATTTTCCTTTACCTTCCTCTTACAGACACTTGTGATTGTATTTAGATAATCTGGGTTAATCTCATCACAAAATCCTTAATTTAAACACATCTGGAAAGTCTTTTTGCATTATAAGATAGCACTCACAAGTTCCAGAGATTAAAACCAGAATATCCTTAGAGGCCAGCTTACCACACTCCCCCTTTCTCCAGAGAGCCAATTGGAGGAATAGGGGTTTTGGTTTGTTTGTTTGTTTTGTATTTCATTCTGTTTCTACCTTTGTAAAAGAGTGTTTCTCTACTTATCTGTCTTTCTGGAACAGACAGAAATGTACTCCAAGCCTTAGGATACAGTTTGGTTGTGCACAAATGTATGCAAGGGAGCAAGCCAGGTGGAGGCAAAACTTTTGTCAGTTAACCAGGACTGTCTGGCATTCTCTCTACCATGGAAAAACTCAACCATTAGCACAGGTATTACATAATCTACTTTCTATTTTTGACAGTCTTACTTTTTACTCTTGGGAGTGGTTTCTTAATTATGCTCTGAAGTTGCTTTTCAATGATCAATCTAAGTTTCTTTAGGGAGAGCCCATTAACTTGGATGAATTAAAATTCCATTCAGACTCAGGTTTCACATGTCCAAAATTTTTTTGTTCAAAGTTAGACAGTTTACATTGCTAGAGCACAGAAACTAAGGCTTCCTGGCCAAGGAATATGAAATATGGGGCTTGTAGCACAATTTTAAATATAATTTTTCAAAACAAAAATATAATTCTAACAGCATATATCACCATAATCACATGAAGAAAAAATAAATTTATGCTACTTTTCCTTTTTTCTCTTATCTAATAGAGTTTCTACTATATACCAGTTTAAAAATAATTATAATGTATGTTGTGAAAAAAAATTGAAAGACAGAACAGGAGATATCCATACTAAAACATTGAAAAATAGCAGAATAAAAAATACAGAAGGGAACATAGATATATGAAAATGTTTGTAAAAGTAATATATATTTAATCAAAGTTCCAAGAAGGGAGAAAAAGTGGGACAGAATTTATTATTTGAGAGATAGTTGTCAGGAATTATCCAAAATGACTAACTGAATGATAAATGAATTTTTAAATGTCTGTGAAACACTAACAGAATGGTCTTAGTCTATTCGGGCTGCTATAACAAACAATACCATAGACTGGGTGGCTTATAAACAACAGAAATTTATTTCTCACAGTCCTGTAGTCTGGAAGTCCAAGATGAAGGCTCCAGCATCATCTTGCAAGGGCTTGTTTCCTCTTTCTTAGATTGCTATTTTTTCACTGTGTCTTTACGTGGCGCAAAGGGCAAAGGAGCTCTTTGGAGCCTCTTTTATAAAGGCATTAATCCCATTCTTGAGGCTGCATCCTCAGAACCTAATCATCCCTCAAAGACCTTATCTCCAAATTCAATCACATTAGGGATTAGGTTTCAACATATGAATGGGGGGGGACACAAATATTTAGTCTATGCAAGGATAAACACACACACTCAAAGGCACAACTAGGTGCATTATAGAAGAAAAACCTAAAAACCAAAGACAAAAAGAAAAGAAATCTTCAAAGCAGACATAAAAATATACACACTACCCCAGATATCTCTTTTCAGGTCTTTCAGTTCCCCAGGTGTCAATGCCAACTTGCGTCCTGTGCCAACAACGCTGTTCACAGTAAAATGGCCATACATCCTTTTAGGGAAGGACTTAAGCAATGACTACCATATACACTTGTTTTGATGTTATAGGATTCTTCCTAATGGAAATGAGACCTCTCTTCGGTCAGTATACTCAGGTATAATAAAACTTGACTGAGGTTGAGAAACAAGCAAGGGATTGTGACTTTTGTTTGTTGTTGTTGTTGTTATTTTATTTTTTGTTCTAGAGGATTGTGACTTTTTATTGGGTAGCTCTCCTTAGCCTCATCCATCCTCAATTATTTAGTTGTATCTACTGAGAAATTCCCTTTCTGGCTGCCCATTTCTCTTGCCCCTACAAATGCCTTGTTCTATTAACCAGCTTCATAGCTGTTTCCTGTCTGTGGAACAGGTTCCCTGGCTGCTATCCTGACTTGGCTACTTTTTAAATTATTGTCCACACAATGCTTCTAGCAGTGGAATACCACTACACGGCCTCTCTTATTTCAGGACTCTATCACTCCATTGGTTTCTGAGAGCCCAGTTCTATAACAGTATCTCCTTCCGTCAACCTTGGCCTATGGAAGCCTTGACCTACTGTCACCAGCCCTGTCCTTACCACTTTGATATGAAGTGTCCTCTAGAGTCTCTGAGGGAACACAGATAGGCTGATGGGATTTCCAGCCTTAGATAGTATATCCACTCCAATATGTCCACTTTTCTGAGCCTTTTGATCTTTTCTGCCATCTGCCATGGAGTTCTAGCACTTCTGCTTCATTGAGGGTAGGCAATCATTTTTCCAAGCTTCCAAGTACCATTCAGGCTGCGTGTTAGCACCATCACCTAGAGTCCTTGCCAGAGTGATAAATATGTCATCATGTGTAAGTGCCCCCTTTTTAATAAATTCTCCCATATTCAACCTTATGTTCCATCATAACACCGTCAGGAGCTAGTACCATATATCTAATATATGAAGTATATTTAGTATGTCTATTATCATATATCTAGTACCACTCTTCCTTGCTCCTGCTAGTACATATTGTCTGGTCCTGCAACTCATTCAGTGTGTAATCCTTCCATTATCAGGCCATTCACATCCCTTATCAGGCCTAGCACATCAATTGTGACTTAATCCTAGATAAAGATAGGAGAAAACATGAGGTAAGATCCCGAAGAGGTCTGACTGTTGCCTTGCTGAACAGGATCAATTACCCCTGCCAAGACGATGACCTCTCTCTTTGCCTACTGATACGGGCCTCTTTTTTTTCCTGAATACAAAAAATCCAAAGTACCCTGGTAGCAGCCATAGCTGATAATTCAATGCGACCTATAGTGTGTCCCCTGATAAGCAATCACTTTGGGAACCAGAACCTCCAACCCAGAGTTGCAGGGATGGAACAAAATACCCCAGTGGGTCATCAGGAGTGATGCTTGGTGGTGCCAACCCTGCTTCCACTGCTTTGGTTCCCAGATTCATGTATTCTTATTGGGGAAACAGAATCACATAGCAGTCTCCTAATTAATATATATGTATTGTATTACCTCCAAGCTGACCCTTCAGCTATGCCTTCAGTAAGCCATTCCACTGCTCTTTAAGGCTTGCTTTTTTTGCAGTTTGTGTATTATGAAATGACCAGTTAGTTCCATGGTCATGGACCCACTTCTGCACCTTCTGCAATATGAAGTGTGTCCTGGAGTGATGTTATGTTGCATGGGATTCCTGTGATCAGGAAACCTGGCTGAGGTCAAGAAACAGCAAGGGATGTTGCCTTGTTGATCAAGTGTTCCATTGGACCTTGGATAGCAGTGTTAGGTGAGGCTCTGCAACCAAAAAAGGTAAACCCAAATCCAGAATAGGTATCTATCTCAGTGAGGGTGAACCACTGGCTTTTCCTGGACAAAGGCAATCCAATGTAGTTGACTTGTCAAAAAGTAGCCTTTTGATCTCTGGGAATAATACTAAACAGGAACTCAGTTTTAATCTCTGTTGCTGGTAGGTTAGATGTTCAGAGGGAGCAGTAATTAGATCAGCCTTTACTGGGAGTCCTGGCTGTTGGACCCATATGTAGCATCCATCTCTGCCATTATGGCAATTCCATTCATGTGTCCTTCATGTAAGTTCCTGGGTGGCTGATGACAAAGGCTGAATAATGTCAACAAGCTGAGTCATTTTGTCTACTGGCTGTTTAGTGTTTCTTCTGTGGTGAATGCTCTGTGCTGGACAATAACTAATGACAGACGAAATCTTCACACTTCTTGCCCACTCCCATATATACATTTGCATGTCTCTCCATAACCCCAGTCTTCTAATCATTTTTCTTCCGGGTCCTTGACTGGATGGCCAGGCCTTTAGCCAAGGCCCTCAGGACACTCCTCTTTCCACACAGAGTGAATGACCCAGTGTACCATTCACAGTCCCACATATCAGGAAGATGTTCTGTCTCCACTGTCTTTCAAGACTCCCCCTCCCACCAGTGAATGTGGCTGTAATGCAGCCACCGTTCATTTTAGCTGGCACCCTTATATTAAGCAGACCCATCCATTAACTAAGCTTGGCTTTTTCCTTCTCCCTCAGTTAGTCATAGAGGACCTTCTTAATGACTATGGATATAATTTGGGGGAGAGACACTGGAGCCACTAATGAGTAATATGGGTGTCTGGGCTATCTGCTCATGCAGCTTTCTTGTGATCTCCAGTCTTACTTGGGCTTGACCCCAAATGTACCATTTTCATCTTACAATAGGTTGCTGCTGAGACCACCCAACTTTATGGCTTCATTGGTCTGACACCACCCAGCTCATAATAGATAGTTTTGGACACAAAGTCACTGGCATCTCATGGTCAAGCATTCTATCTCTACTGGGACTAAGTAACTTACCAGGAGCTGTTTCTAAAAAGGCATATAATTCTCTTTTGTGGATGGTATGGCTTTGCTTTGGAATCTGCATTATGATTCTCCAACTGAGGCTTGCCATAAACTGCACACTGTCTGTTTTTCCATCAGATCATATGGCCCAGGCAAAAGGACTTCCTGGATCACAGCCTGAACTGCTGCAGATTCCTACACTGCTCCACGTCCCACTCAAAGCTGGCAGCCTTCAAAGTCATCTGATACATGGCCCAAACAATATTTCTATGTTTGAAATATGCTGCTTCTAGAATGCGAAAAGACCCACCTACCACTCCCTTCTTGTGGTAAGAGATAAAAGATGCAATTTGTCTTTTACTTTGCAGAGTAGATTGTTGTGCTCCTGACTGCTAAAATCTTCACTGAAGTGGCAGGCTCCTGTAACTTAATCTCACTTTTTGGGATACACGCACCTTCCCAAGGCTTCTAACATACTGTCCACCTCTTGCTTGTCCTATCAAACCAGTGTGATATCATCAAAGTAATAAATCATTGTGATGTTCTGTGAGATAATAGGGTGATCCAGATCTCTTTGGAATCACTCTCTTGATAGATAGATAGATTTATGTTAAGAAATTGGCTTACAGAATTGTGAGGGCTAGTAAGTCTGAGATCTGCAGCACAGGCCGACAGGTTGGAGACAAAGCAGAATTGATGTTGCAGTCTAAAGTCCAAAGGCAATTTGGAAGCAGAATTTCCTCTCATTGGAGGAACCTCTGTCTTTTGTCTTATGACCTTTACCTAATTGGAAAATATATAACCATATTATATTATCAAGGGTAATCTGCTGTACTCAAAATCTACTGATTTAAGTGTTAATCATATCTAAAAAATACTTTCACAGAAAATATCCTCACAGCAACTTGTGTTTATTAAATAACTGGGTAACAAGCCTAGCCAAATTGGCACGTAAAATGAACCATCACAGAGGTCATTGATGAAATTGAGAAGAATAGTTTCTACAAAGTGTTACTTACTAATATATCCCTATGTCCTAGAATAGTAACAATAAATAAATTAATTAACAATAAAAAAATGTATTTTCCACTGACTTTCTTTTCTTCGATATATTATCCTCACTTGAACCAAATTAGATAAAATATGCCAAAAGGAAAAAAAAGTTTTAAAACATCTTTTTATTTTGGTCTGTAAAAATGTATGAGGATGAGGAGTATTAGAAACTATTTAAAAATTGGTCAGTCAAAAACCAAGAACATAATTCTATAATCAAGTATAACTGAAAAACATATAACACAAATAGTCAAATGATTCTAGTATGTTTTAAATGGCCAAATTTTATATGTTCCAGTTACACTCCTGTACTATGGACAATGAGGATTTTATGACTACTCTTTATATATTCTCAAATTTCTATCTATAAGGCATGAAAATAAATATGATAAGGATTAATTCATTCCCAAATACTGGGGAAATGGTTTTAAGTAAGATACATAAATATTTTCATTAAATTTTTGCAAGAGTTCTCAAGTTACCAAATGAAGAAATCTCATTCTTTCTTTCCCCTCCTTCTTTTATCCTCCTTCAGACAGGACAATCACTGTCTGGGAACATATGAACCCCTGAACTTATCATTCTCATTGAGCAATTGGCTTCCTGATAGTCGTTTGGCCTTTTAAATTCCAAGAGCTGGATTTTCCACAAAGATTTCCAGATTTTAAAAAGGTCTCAAAATGAATGTAGCTGTTCATTTTCTTTCTTAATCTAATTATGCCTGGTTGAGTTGCCTAGCTTCCTTACACAGCATTATTTTACCATACTGTAGATTAGATTAAAAAGAATGTTTATGAATTATTATTAAAGTTCCTAAATTAGCTAAACTGAAGGTATGTGGTGAGATAAAAGTAGAGCACTTCAAACATTCCAGGTCTCATGACCATTTGGTTTTATGATATGATTTGTTAGATGATGTAAGCAAGATGGTTTTTATCTAGCCAAGGTTGCTACAAATTATAATTGTTTGTGTATCAAAATAATGATTTTATATACTTTGAGGATTCCTAGATTAGTTATTTCTACCATACGATCATGATTCAAAATAAAATTTAATTCCTAATTGATCGATTCAAAAGAAAAACACAATTATCAATTAGACATTTCCAAGAAAGAATAATTTTGACTCTTAAAAACTGTGTTGGTTGATGTCAGTATAAATATTTTTTGTGTTGAAATAATACATACCATTCTTCCCAAATTTTAATTTGTCATTTAGTGTCCATTAGTGAGATAGTTTCAAGAGCTAAGAAAATAACTCTTCTATATTATATCTATCATCTGAAAAAAGAAGAAGAAGAAAAGGAAAGGAAAGAAAAGAAAAGAAGAGGGAAAAAGAAGAAGGATTTCTTTTTCACAGTTGTCTTGGTTGAGATCTTCAAGACCTGGGCTTATTCTTGTTACACAGTGTTTAGCACATACAGGTCGAGTAGCCATTATCTCAAATGCTTGGGACCAGAAATGTTTGGAATTTTGGATTTTTTCAAATTTTGGAATATTTACATATACATAATGAGATATCTTGGGGATGGGACCCAAATTTCATTTATGAAATTCATTTATGGGATGAAATTCATTTATGTTTTATATACACCTTTTACACATAGACTGAAAGTAATTTTATACAATATTTTAAGTAGTTTTGTGTATAAAACAAAGTTTTTAATGGAAACTGACGTGAGGTTAGATGTGGAATTTTCCACTTGTGGACTCACGTAGGTGCTCAAAAAGCATTGGATTTTGGAGCATTTTGAATTTTGGATTTTCATATTAGAGATGGTCAACCTGTATTAGCCATGAAATAGTTGGCTATTGATTAAATGGATGAGTAAGTCAACAAATTAGTATATTAATGAATTATTTCATTAAGCACTAAATTAGGCACTGAACTTTTATTAGTCCAGATAAAAAAGAAACATGGTAAGCTATAAAATTTTTGGTGCCTGATAGAAGAAAGAATACCAGGTGATATTTCCTTCCTGTTTTTCCCCTGGCACACAGTTTCCACTGCACATAATTTAGGCAATTCATCAACCAGATCCTGAAAGTGGATTGGTACCAGCATTTTCTTGATTATAGGTTAAGATCTGTCTCAGGTTCTTCTCTTTTCCATTTTTCTCTCTCTTTTAGGTCTTTTTTTTTTTTCTTTTAAAAAAAATTTCCTGATGTACCTATTGCTGAAGTATCACTCTGGTATACTGTAGGAAACCTGAATATACATCTCAAAATTTTTTAGTTTTTCCACAGTAAGCATATATCTCTTTTACTACTGGAAAAAGTAAACATTAATATAACCACTATATAGATATAGGAAATCTATATTTTAAATGTATAGAGTTTTCTCTCTGCTCTGCCACTTCAAAATGTGATACCCTGAATCACTGAAGACACCACCAGGACAGAGCTTTCACCAGAAGTGTTCCCTGGACTTTGGACTTCCTAGCCTCCAAAACTGTAATTTTGAATGAATAGAAGTTTTCTTTTCTTTTATTTTTTTTCAATTTTTTATTTTTATTTTTATTTTTTTATTTTTTTATTAAATCATAATTGATTATACATATTTTGGGGACTTAATGTTGACATGTGGATCAATTATTACTAGTATGTATATTGTTACAAATCATACTTATTCTTTATGCCCCTTGTCCAATCTCTCCCTAGCCCGCCTCCCTACCCCCTCCCACAACTGATAACCCTAGATTTCTTCTCTCCTTCTGAAAGAGTAATGGTTACTCTGTTGATTTGTTGCCTAGATGATCTGTCCAATGCCCAAAGGTGTGTTCAGGTTCCCCAGTATTATCATAGAGCAGATGCTTCTTCTGTCACTCTGGAATGGGCTTTTTGGAGAGAGATATCCTCTTCTTTTCTTTGGCCTCTGCTAGTAACTCTCCTTGTGTCACCTCACTCCACTGACTGGGGGACCATCTGCGTGGTGGTTGTGACATCTAGCCACTTTCACAGCAGCCATGGTTAATGTGGCCATGGTGGGCCACACACATGGGGGTGATGTTTTTGGCATGCTCCTTGTCACTGGCAGTGTGCCTGGTTGTGGGCAGGGGGTCTGGTCCCCAGCTCGATGCCCCAGACTCCTGGGCAGGGCTCCAAGGTGCTGGAAGTGTGCCTGGTTGTGGGGGGGGGGGGTCTGGTTCCCAGATCCAAGCCTCAGGTCCCCTGGTGGGCCCTGAGGCAATGGTTGTGTGCCTGGGCCAGAACTAATTTTTTGTCCTTTGCTTACTTCTAAAATGGGGGAACTTCCTGTGGGAACCCATACTTGAGCTGTGTTATTGAGCTAAATTGCTGCTTTGCTGTCATTTCCCTAGGGAAGACTTTTTGTGCCACTCAGGGTTTAATGGTTGACCTTATAGGTACTTCTGGCTCTCCAGAGACCCTGTGCACCTGAGTTGTATAGAAACTCTGAACTGGGCCTCAAACTTCACCCCATGCAATTCTGCATTCCCAACCAGGCTCCTCCATGGTCCTGCGCTGATTGGGGGGTGGATCGGCTGTCCTTGCTGTACCCCAGTGTTCTCCCAGTGGGCCCATCTTCCCCACCACCCACACTCCAAACATTTCCCATGGGTCAGGCCCTGAAACTGTCACTTGCGATGACTCACTGGCCTCTGAATGGCTTCCCTTTTTCAGCTGTTCTGGCTCCTCACTCCTGCGTGGGTCCACAGGAGCCCTATTAGTGGTCTTACTGTCCTGGGGGCCACCAAGGCCCTCTTCTCCCCTGCCACCTCCAAGCAACTCCACCCGAAGTGTATGGCTGAGGCTTCTGCTCCATGCTCTCAGCAGTTCCAGCCTTAAAGCGGCTGCAGCCCGAAACACTCTGAGCAGTTTTTTCTTTCTCTCATCATGGCTTCTCCCCCTTCATGAATTCCGTAGGGTCTCTCCTCTTCCCCTGAGGTCCAGTGGCTAGAAGTTATTTTTAATATAATGAAATTAGATTCCAATCAAGATGCCAGAATAGACAGTACTCAGTGTCACCCTCTCCCACAATTAGCCAATTTACAACTATTAAAAAGCAATGACTGCCAAGCTGGGGCTGCTAGAGCTCAAGAGAACAGAAAGAGAGACCTACAGAGTTCATGAAGGCGGGAGAAGCCATGATGACAGAAAGAAAGGACTGCTCTGACTGTTTCAAGCCCAGACCACTTCAAGACTGGCCCTGGTGAGCACACAGTGCAAGAGGTGGCAAAAGCTACTGTTGTACCCTTCATATGAAGTTGCTTGGAGACTACAGGGGAGAAGAGGGCCTTGGTGGCCCCCAGGCTGGTGAGACCATGAACAGCGTTCCTGTGGACCCACATAGGGGTGAGGGGTCACAGACAACTGAAAAAAGGAGGCTTTCAGAGGTCAGTGAGACATCACAAGGGACCAGTGCATGGCCCGTCCCATGGAAAGTGTTTGAAGTGAGGGGTTTAGAAGAGACTGGCCCACTAGGGGAACATTGGAGCACAGGATGGACAGCTGATCTGCCCCCCAGTCACCACCAGACCACCCGGTGGAGACTGGTCAGGAATATATATCTGCAGGGGTGCAGGTAGCTTAAAAGACTCAGACCCAGACCTGAGTTTCCACACAATCCAGGTGTACTGGATCTCACAAGACCCAGAAGTACTTAAAAGGTCAACAATTAAAACATGATCTGCACAAAAAACTGTCCCCAGAAAATCAGCAGCAAAGTAGCAATTTAGCTCAACCACAATGCTCAAGTACTGGTCCCCACAGGAAGTTCCCCCATTTTAGAAGTAAACAAAGGACAACAAATTAGTTCCAGTGCAGAGCTTAAGTTGTGGGGTAGCTAATAATCTAACACAGAACTGAAAGAAAACACCAAAACTCCCACAGATCAGAGAAAAAGTTCTGATATTAAACGGTAAAGGTCTAACACTACCAAAGGACACCTATAAAACCTAAAAGGACTGGAAGCACCCTGGGCTCCTGAGCTGGGGAACTGGGGGGAACCAAGGGCCTCAGCCACCACCCCCACATGTCTCCATCCAGCCCAGTGATGACCACCAGGCTGCCACCATAAGCAACCCAGGATCACAAGTTGGGGTGGTGGATGGCCAAGAGCCTCAGCCACGCCCTCCTGACATCCTCATCCAGCCTAGTGATGGCCACCAAGCCACTGCCGAAAGTGCCCCAGGCTCCAGAGTCAGGTGGTGGGGGGCCAAGGTCCTCAGCCACCGCGTCCCGCATCTGCATCCAGCCCAGTGATGACCACCAGGCCGCCACCAGAAGTCCCTTGGGCTCCCCCGCCAGAAAGAGGGGGGATGCCGTGGGCCTGGGCCACACCCCCTCTTCCTTCTCCCTCCTCCCACCCTACCCCTCTCCCATTTCCCTTCTCCTCCTCCCCCACAACTGCTCTGCAACATCTTAGAATTAAAAATAATAATAGCAAATAAATTTATTAAAAAATAAATTAAATTTAACAGTCCTTTTCTTTATTTTGTATGTTCTCATTAAGAAACTCTTCTGTATCTTGTTATCCTAAAGATAAGTATATAAGAATTTACTTAAAATTGAATTTATGTGTGATCTGAGACAGTAATTCAATGTTTCTCCGTAAGACTAATAAATTGTCCTGGCTTACTTTAAAAACTAATAATAATAAATAAATAAATAAATAAATGTATAGAGTTTTTCATGTGAATTATTTAATTATTGTAAATAGTCCTGAGATAAACATGGGAGTGCAAATACTTCTTCAATATACTGATTTCCTTTCCTTTGGACATATACACAGTAGTGGGATTGCTGGATCATATGGCAGTTCTATTTTTAGTTTTTTGAGGAAACTCCATACTGTTTTGCATAACAACTACTAATTTACATTCCCTCCAACAGTGTATATGTGTTGCCTTGCCCTCTTTTGTTACTTTTTGTGTTTTTGATAATAGCCAGTCTAACTGGAGTGAGATGATATCTCATTGTGGTTTTAATATATTTCCTTGATGATTAGTGATATTGAGTATTTTTTTCTTTTACCTGTTGACCATTTGTATGTGATATATTGAGAAATGTCTATTCAAATGTCATTTGCCCGTTTTTTGATTGGATTTTTCTTCTTCTTCTTTTTTTTTTTTTTTTTTTTTTTTTTGCTATTGAGTTGTTCGAGTCTCTTGTGTATTCTGGATATTAATCCCTTGTCAGATGAATAGTTTGCAAATATTTTCTCCCATTCTGTTGGTTGTTTTCTTTGCTGTGCAGAAGCTTTTCAGTTTAATATAATTAAACTTTTAAAAAGGAAAAAAGAAAGAAGGAGGAAAATGGAAGAGGAGAAACTGAACTACACCTTAACTTGAAATCAAGAAAATGCCCGTACCAATCCACTTTCAGGATCTGGTGGATGAGTTGCCTAAATAATGTGCCACTATTCCACACCATTTATTGTGTTTTTAATAAACTCAGAGCTGTATGTAATGAGAAAGTGTGTTAAACATAAAAAACAATGTTCCTTCCTTCAGTTTGTCAAAGCAATCTTAAAGTCTTCAGGTTTGAAACATAATTCTCAATATTTAATTTTTTGTATGTATTGTGAAGAAAAAATTGAATTTTATAATAACTTACTGTGAAATAACAAGAACTATACATAATAGTCTCTGCCCCAGCTCCCAGCACAGAGCTCCTAAAGCCCTTGTAATTCCTGAGTAGTAGGTGTGCTAGGAAAATCTTTTGTTCTAATATTTGGTCTTGACTCTTGTTCTTAACTCAGACTTTCTAAATCCCTTGGGATTTCCTAAATGATAAAAGCTTCTTTTGTTCTAATGAAGTAACTCCTGGTGGGCTCCTGTATGGGGACTGGACACCAGAAAGACCACGCCATGGTTATACTTGGAGCTTTCGGGGGGGGGGGGGGGATGGAAATGGAGTTGTTAATCACTCATGGTTCCATGATTAAGCCTCCATAAAAATCTCTGAACTATGGGGTCAGGAAGCTTCTGGGTTGGCAAACACATCAGCGTGTCAGAAGGGTGGTGCACCCCAACTCCACAGGACAGAAGCTCCTGCACTCGGGACCCTCCCAGACCTTGCCCTGTTTATCTCTTCATCTGGCTGTTCATCTGTGTCCTTTATTTTGAGGGGTCTTCAAAAACTCCACGGAGTCATATTATCTTTTAATTTCATTTTTCAACTTTTTGAAGTACCCCTATATATCCTTTTTTAGTAAACTAGTAAACGTAAGAAAAGTGTTTCCCTGAGTTCTGTGAACTGCCCTTGTAAATTAATCAAACCAAAGGAAGGGGTCATGGAAACCCTGATTTATAGCCACTTGGTCGAAAGTACAGCTCATAACCTGTGCTTGCAACTGGTATCTAAAGTAGGCAGCAGGCAGTCTTGTGGAACTGAGCTTTCAACCTGTGGGATGTGACACTATCTCCAGGTAGATAGTGTCAAAATTGAATTGAATTAGAGGACACTCTGCTGGCATCCACTGGAGAATCTGCCAGAGAATTGCACACATTTTGTGTCAGAAGTTCTGAGTGACTGTGAACATAAAAAGTAGAGAGTAGGAAAAACAGTTTGGTTTTCCTATATGCTTACACCCCTACTGCAGAAAAAAAAAAAAAAATCTGTGCTCCTGTTTGTAAAAAAGGGAGGAAAAAAACCACAATTGAGTTTGATGATTTTATGCACTATTTTAATCTGGTTACAAAACATTTGCAAAAACAGGTTTTATTTTATCTCTTTAATAAATTCTGTCTCTCAAAACAAAATTAAAATTAATAAGAAAAATACAATATAGCCTTAAATGAGAGCTTACGCACTGCATTCCAACAGCTGCTTCTATTTCATTTTAAATTAGCCAGGTTTTACATAGAATCTTTGTAGCTGAACTTACGGAATTGAAATTCTATTAGCCCTGAAGCACATGTTTCTGATTTTGTGTATCTGAGATAACATTCTTATAATATTCAAAAACCGAGACTGCATTATGTCTGAGGGGGAAAAAATCCATGCATCATTTAAAATATCATTGAAACAGATATGAACATTACCATTGAGGGCACAGAGAACTATCGGCTTTATTTCACTCTTGCTCAATCCACAATTTCTGCATTCTAGAGAGTCCTAGCCAGAAAAATAAACATAGAGCTCACAACTTTGATGTCGAAAATGAACAACGTAACCATGGTAAAAAAAAAAAAAAAGAGCCATTCTGTTCTTAATTTCTATTCCTAGTGAACTTTTGTTTTTATGTGTAATAACTTTCTTCCAAGGAGCTTAAAAAAAATCTTATGTACACAGATTGGTGAATCCTTTCAAGACCCTTAAGAAACAGGGAGGAAATTCCCATTGATCAAAATGTAAATGAAAACAAAGTCACATTCTGTTATTTAGCATGGAAGAAGAAATCTAATGAATTGTTGCACAGAAAATGTTAATTAGCTATTCTTCTCTTTTGAGAACCAAACTAGAGGAAATTGGTTTCAAATGTTCTTAAATTACAGTGGAGGAATATATGATAGCAATAAAATAAAGACTTTTCTAGTGGTGACAGTAAAAATAAGACTGAATTAGGTTGCTTAGCCTACAGCATGCATGTAACAGTGAAACACGATGATGGGCAAAGACGGGATCATGAAGGGATGCAAAACTCCCTATGACCTTCTCACCTCTTCCCACATCAGGACATTCAGTCATTTGTATTTGAATCATTCTCCCAGCATAATCCCAGATCTCAGGGCAACATTTTTACTGTGTCAACTGGTTTAACCTGGGCAGGTAACAGAGCTCCATAATACAACAACATCTTGTGAGTCATCATTCCTCTTTCGGAAAAGCGTAAATAAAGATAATTTTCAGATGGTTTATACCAGGAGGAAAATAAGTAATGTACATTTCAATCTCTGCCTCATTCATGGAATTCCATATCAATGAAAATTGCATACAGGCAGTTTGGGGATCAGTGTAAGAAAAAGAGCTATCATGGATAGCCTCTTTTAAGTGTGCATCGCTACTTTTATCTTATTCTAAGATATAAGAATATTATTATAAGACTTAAGGATATTGTCTAAGTGATTATTTACCAAATAAGTGATCCAACTAAGTTTTCTCTGTGGAGCTTTAGAAACCTACAAATAAAAGTTTTTAACATATTTATTATCTCTCCTATACTCAGTGAGCAACTAAGGCTCTGAACCTGAGAATTTACTCATCCTTTTCATTGATCTCTGTATGGTTTCCCAAAATATGCTATAATTTACATAAATGGCTCAGAGTAATATGCACTAACATTTTCTTCACCAAATCATGACTTCAATGTTTAATGCAGTTCAGTTACATAACTTTTTATAATTGCTAATTAAAATTCTTCTTTTATTTTAGAAATACTGGTCAAACAAAAGAATTCAGAGCCCAGGGGAAAAAATTTTGATCTAACACCAATCTGCCTCTCAACATTCCAAAAAATATCAAAGTAGCAGCCTATGAATATTTTCTTTTTCTTTTTTTATATGATAAAATAATTAGGACATGCAGTATTTCTCTTTCTGTGCCTGGATTACTTCACTTACATAATTTTCTCCAAGTTCATCCATGTTGCTGTGAATGGCAGAATTTCATTCTTTTTTATGGCTGAGTAGTATTCCATTGTGTGTATATATAACACATTTTCCTTATTCAGTAGTCTGTTGATGGACATTTAGGCTGATTCCAACTCTTGGCTATTGTAACTAGAACTGCAGTAAACATGGGAGTGCAGATATGCCTTGGACATGATGATTTCCATTCTTTTGGTTTTATACCCAGAAGTGGGATTGCTGTATTGTATGGGTATTCTATCTCTAGTGGTTTGAGGAACCTCCATACTGTTTTCCATAGTGGCTGTACTACATTACAGTTCCACCAGTAGTGTAAAAGAGTTCCTTTTTCTCCACATCATCACCAGCATTTGTTATTCTCAACTTATTAAAAAAAAATTTATTTAATTGTAATATGATATCTCAATGTGGTTTTGATTTGCATTTTACTGATGATTAGTCATGTTGAGCATTTTTTCATGTACCTGTTGCTTATTCTTATGTCTTTCTTCGAAAAATGTCTATTTAACTACTTTGCCCATTTTTTAATTGGATTATTTGGGGGTTTTTTTACTGTGAAGTTGTTTGAGTTCCTTGTATATTCTGGACCTAAATCTCTTGTTGGATATACGGTTTGCAAGTATTTTCTCCCATTCTGTAGGTTTTCTTTCCACTCTGTTGATAGTTTCCTTTGCTGTCAGAAGATTTTTAGTTTGATATAATCCCATTTGTTTATTTTTGCTGCTGTTACTTGTGCTTTTGGGGTCTTATTCATAAGTGGGAGCTAAGGAAGAAAGAAAGACCATAATAAAATGCTGAACTTTCAGAAGGAGAGAACAGAACTATAGTTACTGGATGTGGGAAAGGTGGAGGGGGAGGAGGGATATAGAACATCTGGGTAAGGAATGCAAAAAGTAATTACAATTTGTAATGATCATGCTAATGATATGGATTTGATAATCACATACTATACACAAATACTGATAGTCAGTTCTGTATCCCATAATATGTGTAAATAAAAATAATAGAAATTAAAAAATAAAAATAAAAAATAAGATAATTAAGAAGTGTTAAGGTTTGAGTAATTGTTACATTTGTTTTTAATAAAATTTATTCAATTGTAAGTATATATCATGTAATTTTTTTATTGAAACATAATTGATCGTACATGTCTGTGGAATACAGCATTGACTATCAATATCTGTGTGCAATATATGATGCTCAAATCAGGATAATTTATATACTCAGTGTTAAAAATGTAATCATATTTTGTGGCCCTTTACCAATTTCTCACTAACCCCTCCTCACCCTCCACTTTTCCCAGTTCTGGTGGTTTTAATTCCATTCTCTCCTTTTGAAAGTTCAATGAATTATTGTGATTGTTGTATCTTTCCTTATTTCTTTTTTTATTTGTTTGTTTATTTTTTTAGTGTCCACTGATGAGTGAGGACATGTGATATTTCTCTTTCTGTTCCTGGCTTATTTCACTTAACATATTTTCTCTAAGTTCATTCATGTTGCTGCAAATGGCAGAATTTCATTCTTTTTCATGGCAGAGTGGTATTCCATTGTGTATATATACTACATTTTCCTTAGCCAGTCATTCAACGATGGACATTTAGGTTGGTTACATCTCTTGGCTATTGTAAATAGATCTGCAATAAATATGCAAGTGCAGGTATCCTTTCAAAATGATGATGTCCATTCCTTTGGGTACATACTCAGCAGTGGAATTGCTAGACCATATGGCTGTTCTATTTGTACTTTTTTGAGGAACCTCCATACCATTTTCTATAATGGCTGCACCATTTTACAGTCCCACTGTTAAGTGCAGGAGGGTTCCCATTTCTCTGCATCCTTGCCAGTATTTGTTTTTCTCTGTCTCTTTTATAATAGCCAACTAACTGGCATGAGATGATATCTCAATGTGGTTTTGATTTGCATTTCCCTGATGCTTAGTAATGTTGACCATTTGTTCATGTGTGTGTTGTTGATTTGTATATCTTTCTTTGAGAAATGCCTATTCAGCTCCTTTGCCCATATTTCATTCAGGTTAGTTCCTTTTTTATTGTTAAATTGTTTGAGTTCTTTGTATATTCTGCATGTTGATCCTTTGTCAGATGCATAGTTTGCCAATATTTTCTTCCACTCTGTATGTTGTCTTTTCATTTTTCATTCTGTTAATTGTTTCTTTTGCCATGCAGAAGCTTTATAGTTTGATATAATCCCATTTCTTTATTTTTTCTTTTGTTGCCAGTGCTTCTGGTGTCTTATTCATAAAGACTTTGCCCAGTCTTACTTCCTGAAGTGTTCCCCCTATGTTTTCTTTTAGGAGTTTTATAGTTTCAGGTCTTAATATTTAAGTCCTTAATCCATTTTGAGTTGATTTTAGTATATGGCAAGAGGGATGGATGTAGTTTTTTTTTTTTTTTTTTTTTTTTTTTTTTTTTTTTTTTTTTGTCTTTTTCGTGACCGGCACTCAGCCAGTGAGTGCACCAGCCATTCCTATATAGGATCCGAACCCGCGGCGGGAGCATCGCCGCGCTGCTAGCGCAGCACGCTACCGAGTGCGCCACGGGCTCGGCCCGGGATGGATGTAGTTTAATTCTTCTACATATGGATGTCCAATTTTACTAGCACCATTTATTGAAGAGGCAGTCTTTTCACCAATGTATGTTCTTGTTGCCCTTGTCAAATATCAGATGGCTCTAAGTAAATAGGTTGATTTCCGAGTTCTCTATTCTTTCCAGTGTCTGTTTTTATGCCAGTACAATGTTATGTGGGTAATGATAGCTTTGTAGTATATATTGAAGTCAGGTAGTATAATGCCTCTGGCTTTATGTTTTTCCTCGGGATTACTCTATATGAATGTTAGGGTTGTTTTTTTATTTCTGTGGAGACTGTCATTGGTATTATGGTTGCTATTGCATTGAATCTGTAGATCTCTTTGGGTAGTGTGGACATTTTTACAATGTTAATTCTTCCAATCCAAGAGCATGGAATGTCTTTCCATCTTTTTTGTCTTCTTTAATTTCAGCAGAGATTTGTAGTTCTTGTTGGTAGAATCTTTCACTCCTTGCTTAAATTGATTCCTAGGTATTTTGTGTCTTTGGTGACTTCTGTAAATGGGCTTGCTTTCTTGCTTTCTTTTTCTGCTAGTTTGTCATAGCAGTATAAAAATGCTACTGATTTTTGCATTTTGATTTTGTATTCTGCAACTTTACTGAAATCATTTATCAGCTATAAGAGCTCTTCTTGCTTTTTTTTTTTTTTGTCTCCAATGTTTGTTGGTTTTTTGGCATTGTAAGATTTAGTCTCTTTCTCTATCTCATTTGCATTTTGTTCTACCAGTGTGTTTTGTTCTTTCTTTTGTATTCACAATAGTGATTATCGTTTTCAGGATTCCAGATGCTGAACTCTCGATGATTTCTTGCAGGGCTGGTCATATGGTGGTGAACTCCCACAGTTTTTGTTTCTTTAGGAAATATGCTATTTCTCCCTCATTTCTGAAGGATAGAGTTATTTGGGTATAGTATTCTTGGCTGGCAGATTTTTTCTTTTAGTATTTTGAACATATCATCCCATTCTCTTCCGGCTTGTAGAGTTTGTTTTGAGAAGTTTGCTGTTAGTCTGATGGGGACTCCCTTAAAGGTGACTCAAGGCTTTCCTCTTGCTGTTTTAAAGATTCCCTCTTTGTCTTTGAGCTTTGCTTGTTTGACTGTAGTGTGTCTTTAAGAGGATCTTTTTGGATTGAATCTGTTTGAGGATCTATGAGCATCCTTGATCTGAAGGCCCATGTCTCTTCCTATACCTGGAAGTTTTCCTTTATTATTTTGTTGAATATGTTTTCAATGCCTTTCCTTTTTCCTCCGCTTCTGGAGCATCCGTGATTCAGATGTTTGTGTCCTTAAGGTTGCCTGCTAGCTCTTGTAGATTTCCTTTGTTTTTTTAATTCTTTTTTCTTTTTTTTTTCTTCCTGGGTTATTTTGAATAAGCCACTTTCAAAATCAGAAATTATTTCTTCTATTTGCTCTAACCTGCTTCTTAAACTCTCTATTGTGTTTTTTGTTCATTTGTTTGTCTTGTTCTGTTTTTATTGAGTGAATCTTTAAGTTATAGGAATTCTCCTACATTCTTTTTTAAGGTATTAATCTCTTTATAAATTTCCTCCTTAATATTCTGGACACTTTTTCTCTTTTCATTGTGTTTTCTAACCGTGTCTTCTCATATTTCTTTTAGTTTCCTTAGGATTGTTGCTCAGAATTCTTTGAGTTTCCTTAAGATTGTTGCTCAGGGCCGAGCCCGTGGCGCACTTGGGAGAGTGCGGCGCTGGGAGCGTGGCGATGCTCCCGTCACGGGTTGGTCGGTGCACTCACTGGCTCAGTACTGGTCACGAAAAAGACAAAAAAAAAAAAAAAAAAAAAAAGATTGTTGCTCAGAATTCCTTTTTCAGTCATTTCGAGGGGTCTGGTACTTGAGAATTATTGTATTCCTTTTGCCGTATCATATTTTCATGGTGTTTTTGTTGTTGTTATTGTTTTGTTTTTTGTATATATTGTAGAGCAGTTGCTTCTCTATTACCCTGTACTTGGATTTGAGGAGAGAGATTTCCTCATCCTTTTCCAGACTCCTCTGATGACTGTCCTTGTGTCGATGCAGTCGAGTGGTCAGCAGGCCACCCACACAGTGGCGGTGGCTGCTATTGTGGTAGCGAGTCACCCTTGATGCGGCAGTCACTCTGGCAATGGCTGTGGTGGTCCACCTGTGTGAAAGCAGTGTTTTCAGCAGCGGCACAGTTCAGTGCCCAAGCATGCTCCTGCCTTCTGTAAGTCAGGTGGCTGCCTATGGCTCTATGACCATTTTCAGAGTTTTAGGTTTCAATTCTAATAATCCCATATTTTGGGATTATCCCTAATGGCAGGAATCACCAATTTAATTAAATTTATTGGCTTAGTCCAAAAAACTATTCTTTTCAGAATTTCATGCATTCTTCTCAGAAATATGACTTTGGATCCAAACTTTAATTAGAAGGTCTTTCAGATTATGCCTGCCTTATTTTCCACTCATTAAAGTTTGGCCTAATTAAAATTCTGTAATAAGATAAAAATGTACACTGAATTTTTATTTATATATTCGGCTCATTCATCTATTCATTTCTGTTTTTTAAAGAAATCATTTATACCTCTTGTTTGCAAAATTACTCCACAAATATTCCTCTACAATAGACTATCAAAGCCATTATTCTGATGTCTCAGTTATTGTTGAGGTAGTCTATTTATTTCAAATCATTTGATAACTTTAAGTATTTCTACTTGTCCATGTCTTTTGGCAGACTGTGCCTAAAAATAAAATAAATAAAACCACTCATTAATGCCTGGAAGACAAAATGAGGGTCCTTTTTTTTTAACCACTTTATAATCACATTTGAATATTTCTGTTCTAACACAAAAAAGAAAGTATTTTTCTTATAAAAATTTTATACATACTTTAACTTATAAAAGGCTGACTCATTGTATATTTAGTTCTTATAAAAAATATAAACTATACCATCTCTGAAAAGATAGTGACTAAGAATTTAAGATTATGCTTAATTGAAAAGGAGATTATAAATCCTTATTAGTTTAAGTGCATGCTACATATATGGTTTCATGTAAGATTTGTACATAAGTCAGGATATTTACTCCTGTTCAAAAACTCAGGTACATTTCTTTTACATACCTGATTTATGGAGAATGTGATCTTAAAATTGAATGTTAGGAATGTTGTCTTTATTTGATTATATTCAAACTCATTCAATTCCCCACTTTCCCAAGACTTCTCTTCTGAAAACGAATACCACAAAATAATATAAGAAAGTTAAGATAAATTGAGCTGGAAATATGATCTATGCATTTGGGTTTATGATCAATACTGATGTCATGTGAGTCAATAGACTGTTTGGGATAATAACATACAATCACTCCATCTTTTATTTTGCTCTGGTTATCTTTCCAGGACAAAAATGTCCAAGTTTAGCTGCTGAGCAATTTCCAGTGATTGAGACAAAGCCCAATTCCTGATCATGGTCTGTAAGGCACACCATATCCTGGCTTCCAACCCTCCACCTCAGCCTTTCACTTCCCACTTCTTCCACCCCTCCCTCTGCTAACAAATGCAACCCTAGTTTCAGTCTCCCACCGGTTCCCTAATCCCATTGTTCTCCTTCACATCTATGTCCTTAGTCAAGCTTTGCTTCAACCTGAAAGTCTTTCCAATTTCCTTTTCACCAAGTGAATTCTTACTTATTAATTACGTCTCCTCAATTCTGAAGCTTTCTCTCACCTCACCCATCTTCCTCATGTGCAGAATTAGTTGGTCCCTCCGCTGTGATTTCCACAGCTCTTTGTTAATATTTTTATTATCGCATATCATTTATAATACATGTATTATATCATGTAATTTTTATCATTGCATCTATTTTATCAAGTACTTTTTAATCTATGTTTATAAGCCCCTTAACTAAGGAGGCATACAGTAGTTACTTATTTTTCATTTCCCATTGATACACTGTTGATGATTCCTTTTTTTTTTTTTTTTAGTAAATACAATTTCCTAATTTCTTTCAAATATATTTTTCTTAAATGCATAGTGCCTGATGCAATGCCTAGCACTTGGAAGTGCTCAGTAAATTCATGATTAAATTTTTAATTTCCTATTTATGGCTTGGTCACTGCGAATAATGTGGTTCAAAGTATTTTCTTTTCATAGCCTATGATTTGCATAAAGTGAGTTTTGGTGATGTATACGTGTATAGAACTTCAATGAAATAGCTGGGTTAAGGTACGAAAGCAGTACAGATGCATCTATAACTCAGAAATTGCTCTATATCTTAATTTCCCCCTATAGGGAGTACTAGCCAACCCAGTATTAGTGTGGAGCATACATAAACCTTAGAGTTATGTTAGGTACAAATCAGTATTTAGGTATTAAAAATAGTTAATTATAACTGCAAAACATCAATTTTATGTTATTGCTATTTGTGAGAAAAATATTTTTTGAAGTTTATAAAATATGCAGAGGTTATAAATACAAAAATAATTTTCTTAACTGTGACATTCCAGGCTGACCTTATTAAAATATTGCTTTGATTTCCTTCTATCAAAAGCCTGAAGCATTCAAAAAATGGTGAGGGTATATGAAAATATGTTTGAGTTCCCAAAAGCCAAAGCTGGAATAATTTGAGCAAAAAAGTAAATATTAATAGTGGTAGATTATAAACCATTCTGATATGGATAAACAGTTAATTAAATAAATTAAAAGGGCAAAAGGAATAGCCATTCCTTAAAACGAATCACATTAAGTAAACACCACATTTATAATGGTTGCAGGCAAGATCATAAAATCAGTGAGCAAATATACGATGAGAAACAGGACATTAGTAGTCTCAAAGTA
This sequence comes from Cynocephalus volans, assembly GCF_027409185.1. NCBI lineage: Eukaryota > Metazoa > Chordata > Mammalia > Dermoptera > Cynocephalidae > Cynocephalus > Cynocephalus volans. The sequence goes on along the minus strand of NC_084468.1, from coordinate 92,748,722 downwards.
TCTCTCCATTAGAATGTACATATCTAAGGGAAAAAATAGAAACTTCACACTGGAGAAAACTGACAGGCCTTACCTTTAACAAGTGATCGAGGTTAACATCAGTTAGTAAGACGATATGTCAACATCCAATACCTACTGACATGATGAACAGAAAAGGACACAGCATCACTTCTGTAGCATTATTACCAAAAATGAATAATCTCAATCCAATCTTAAGAAAATTCCAGATAAACCTAAATTGAGGAACTCAGTAAATAACAAAATTAATTGACATAAATAACTCTTACCTAGTCTCAAGGCCACAAAGACAAAGAAAGACTGAGGAATTGTCACAATTTGGAGACTAAGGAAACATGACAATTAAATGCAATATGGGATCCTGGATTACAACCTGGATCAGAAAAAAGACAATATTGGGTCAATTCACAAAATTCAAGTTAGGTCTCTATATACACACATATGTATCAACAATAGTTGATAAAATTGTATCAATGTTAATTGCCTGGGTTGGATAAATGTACTATGGTTGTGTAAAATGTTAACATTAGGGGAAGCTAAATAAAGGGTATATAGAAATTCTCTGTACTATTTTTGCAACTTTTATGGAAGTCTAAAATTATTTCAAAATTAAAAATTTGTTTTAAATAAAATTTTTAAGGTGAAAATTGTTTTTGTTGTTTCTTGTTCAGAGTCAACTTATTTTATGAAGTTTTCACTGGTCATTCTAGCAAAAGTGAATTGTAAAGCCTAGAGTCAGACTACATTTGTTTACATCCTAACTGCACAAAATCCTAGCTGTATAACTTTGGACAAGTTACTTTACTTCTCTGTGCTTCAAGTTTCTCATATCCGAGATGGAAATAGTAATAGTGCCTGCCCATCAAATTGTTTTAAGGATTAAATGACTTAACATAAGTAAGTGATTAGAAGAGTGCCTGCTACCTAGTATGCACTACATAAGTGCTAGTTGTTATTATTATCATTATTTAATCTACATGGATCATGGATCTCTTCATACATTTCTATGCATTGCAATTATCAGAATATAAAGCCAATCTCACATATAGATTATGATACAAAGACAAAGATTGCAGGATTCTCTTTTACGGACAGTTCTCTACTTTCATAAATAATTCATGCCTTTAAGTGTCAGAAGTTAAAAATGAGGATGTTGAAAACTATTTACACATTTTATGGAATTAGTTTGTCAGTTAAATCTAAATTCATTTTGGAATGATGTTTTGGGAATGTCAATGAATGATGTATTAAAGTGTAGATTTTTTGCTAAGTGAAATAAGCCAATTACAAATCTACTTAAATAAAGTACCTGGAGTCAAAATCATAGGGGTAGAAAATAGAATGGCGGTTGCCAAGGCCTGGGGGTGGGGGGACAGGGAGTCATTGCTTCATGAGTATAGAGTTTTCATTTTGCAAGATGAAAAGAGTTTCAGAGATGGATAGTGATGATGGTTGCACAACAATGCAATGTGAATGTACACAATATCTGAAATGTACACTTAAAAATGGTTACAATGGTAAATTTTCTGTGTATTTTACTACAATAAAAACTTAAGAAAAAAAGATTTTTTCTCAAGCATTTTGAACATCAACAATTGTTTTTAGAGGCTTTCTATGATTAATTAGCCTCTGAATTAAAACAGATATAAAACTAAAACCACAATAAAGCATGTACCATATTAGTTTCATTTGTGGGTGTGGTAAAAGGGAATCTAAAGAATGATTTAAAATAGCTTCACATTAGATTATATTTGAGGTTAAAAGTCACATTTTTATATTTTGTAAAAATGTATATTAGCAATCTCATTATTTTTTTCCATTTAGACAAAACATAGGGAAAAAAGAAAAAATGCAAGCACATGTAAGTGATTTTTTGTGTATGTTGTTTGGGGAAATGCAGTTTGTTTCAAATCTGAGCCCAATCAAGAAAAGAAAAAAAAAACATCCTATGACCCATAACAAAGATATTCAAACTTTACACATTTCTATTTCTTCTCTTAATTTTCCAAACTGGTTTCATAAGCTCTCTCTACAAAAGGAAGAAACTAAAAGCGAGAACACATACAGAAAATTGTTTTTATATTTCTTCCACACCATGTTTTGCCTTTAAATATTCACGTCATTCAACTAAATGATTTCTAACGTAGACTCAAAATAAGATCATTTGTAAAGCAAAACTTGTGTGAGGACAGTGACTAAAATCCAGAGAGGAAGAAGAGCTTCTCAGGTCTTCTTTGCTTTTTTTATGTATATTTTCCATTCCATTTCCACAAGAATGATTTTACAGAAAATGATCATCCTTTAGAGCAAACCATTTTCTTTGGAGTGGGAAAATTAATGCATACACAGAAATCTACCATATTCTGTCTGAGAAATTTTATCCCTATGGGTTATGAAATTCTCGGTTTTGGCTTCTTGAATTTCTAGTCAGAATTTTCTTCCTGTAAACTGTGCAAGTTTATCAGAATAGCAAAGTTACACATTTCTTGCTTTCTGGAGAAAAGAAAGAATAACCTTTCCCGGTGAAGACAAGAGTGATAAAGAAAATCAAATGTAAAGTAATCAAGCCCATGGCAGTGCATTTTCTAGGGAAATATTTTGTTATTTAACCTAAAACATTATCTAATGAACTGTTAGGGCCACAATTTAGCACAGAACATAATTCAGTCTTGGATGCACTTTGGGTAATAAAATATCTGAGCTTTATCTCTTAACGTAGACCTAATAGTTTTATTCATTCATTCAAAACCCATTTATTGAGTGTCTACTGTATAGCCAGGTACTACACTTGTCCTGCCTTCAAGGAGTCCAATCAAGATAGAGAGAACTGGAAAGGAAAATCAACACACAAAGTAGTAAGTGTGACAGGTCTGTACCCTCCGCACCCTCACCTGGGAGCACATAGAAGGGGCACTTAAACTGGCTTGGAGTAAGGACAAAAAGATGCAAGAAAACTATTCCCAGCTGAGGTTACTTGAAGGATAAGTGAAATTTTAACAGGCAGAGAAGAGAAAGGAAGGCTTTTAAGCTGCAGGAAGAAACACAGACAGATTTGCGAGATATTAGGAGGTGAAATAACTCCTGCGGATCAGATGTGGGAGATGAGGGAGAGGAAGCTCGATAAAGAGAAACAAATGAATCCTGTTTTCTACATACGTGTAATCTTATTAGCACTTACTATCTACAGGCCAAATATTAAGTGGGACCTAAGGAGAATACATGCAGGAAAAATATATGGTCATTGTCCTTAAAAAAAACTTCAAATTTACTTAGAGTGGGGGCTAAAGGGAGGAAGTGCAGAAAGACTTTTTTAAATCAAGTGCCATGAAATGTGGCATGGCAGAATTCTTACAGTAAACAGCTTGGGATTCAAGGGAAGACAGGACCAATTCTATCTCAGTATAAAGTAAGGACTAATGAAGCTGTTGGTTCAAGGTGCCATCCGCTCCCTTCCCACAGCTTTTAGAGATCACAGCATCCTTCCTTGCTCAGCCCAGGTGCTCTTCTCAAACAGCACTCCAGGCACTCACTAATCAGAGTTGTACATAAGAAAAATCCTGGGCACTAAGCAGCCTGAAAAGCTTAGTCTTTGAAAGGAAAAGAAAAGTGATGTGGAGTTAAAGGTCAGAAAACAAATGGGGAGAATCCCTGAAATTGGCTGAAACTGATTTTCTGTCTCCTAACTAGAGGGAGAATCAGAGGGGCCAGGACGATCTTCAAAGGAGAGGGCTGGATGCCTTGGCCTACACCAGCCCCCTGTACAATCTGTCCTCTAGAGGAGCATGGTGAGGGTTCCATGTCCCACACACATCTTTGATCCTGCAGTAAAGACTAGATATAGATGAGAGGGAGAGAAAAAGAGATTCAGCAAATTTAAAAAAAAAAAGCCACAGGAAAGCTCCTAAGTAGGGATAAAGGAGAAAAATTACAGCGTTCTTGCTATGAATGGCAGCAGGGGCCAGTGGGACTTCATGGGGAAGAAAGCCAGTTTTCCTTGGTCCTCACTATAAAATAATCTCAGTATTGCACTGGAAAGAGAATGGAATGCTCATCAATTATATTAAAAGTCGATTGACTTATAAAAATTCAGCAATGTTTGCCAAAAGCAGATGGAAAACAGAAATTCAAAACAAGGTGAGGTCATTTGCAAAACCCCAGCCACGCCACTAACTCCCAGCAGCTGACAATTCTCCTACATCAGTATGGTGCTGATGGGAGGTGGGTGGGAGAGAAGAGGCCAAATGGAGGAGAGAGGAGAGAAAAAACAAGAAATGGTTCATAGGTTTTGTTACTCTTTCATCACTTTCCAACATGGAGGAAGACATCTCCCTTTCTCCTTCTATCTAATAGGGATTGGTGTAAATGCAGAGTCTGTGAATTGCTAGTTACCTCCTTGTTGGAATCAGGACTTCTTTCATATACCTATTGTATATACAAGTACATGCTCATTAATCTTAGACACTACAATTTATTACAGCTAAAACCAGCCAAACTCTAGTAATTTCTGAGACTGAACTTGGATGATCACTTTTTCTGTAATACTGGAATTCTAATTCTAAATTCTAAAGCTTGAAATAACCTTAGAAATATCTACTCCATCACTCAATTTCCCTACTGGGGAAAGTCAAATCCAGAAAAGTTAGGTGATTTGCCTTAGTACAGAGCATGTTAGTAGCAACACCTGGGCTAGAATCCAGGACTTCTGGCATCTATTACAGTACACAACTGAAAAAAAAAATGAACACTTTGGCTTTAAATAGTTAATTCAGGAACAAGGCTTTGAATGCTAGCTAATGGGTATTCTAACAGTACTTAGTTATTATATTGATTTAATAAGATCTACTAAGTGGTAATGTCACTGAAATAGCAGAAATGATAAGCATACCCAAACATTAGTCACAGTGCTACATGATTTTGCAAAGCTTTAACAAGAAATCCTCTTGGAACTATTGCCATAATGAAAACTTAAACATTACTTAAAAAAAACAGTGGGGGTGGGGGAGCAAAAGTTTTCCCACCTATTTCTGGAGGAAACAGAAAAAGCTGGTGTGATTGGCAAAACATGAAAAGGAGAGATTAAATTGAAACAAAATCAAACCTTGCTACTTTAATCATTAGTATGATGGAAATTTTCATGACAATCACTGTCAATTTGCACATTAAGTCAGTATTCAATTATCCAAATTTGAAACAGAAATTACTGTTTTCTACTACAGTGGGATTAAAAATTAAGACAGTACAAATTATGGGAATGTTGACTATAATCAGTTACTCTCATAGCTTCTTTTCTTTTCTTTTTAATGAGTTGTTCAAATTAGGACATAGAAAACATGGTTTCCAGAAAAACAGATGTGGGTGGGTCTAAAAGCAAATAGAATGATACTTTTTCTGAAGACAAAGAAACACTGTACTTTTTTAAAGTTAGAAAAAACAACTAAGTTATTTTAGATACTATGAGTAGAATCCTCATTAGTTTTGGAGGAAAAGTAGATTTATGAAAATATATAAAATTGATAAATGGGTATAGAATGCCTAGAAGAAATACATTAGAAATTTAATATGGGGGTTCTAGAAAACTGAGCATTAGAGATTTTTTTATTGAAACATATTTGATTGTACATATATGTGGGGTACGCCTTGAATATCAATACCTGTGTGCAATATGTGATGTTCAAATCAGGATTATTAGTATACTCACCATCATACAATATGATAGATTTTTCTGGCCCTTTGTCAATTCCTCCCTTACCCTCCTTCTAGATTTTTTAAGAAGTTCAGTTCTTCTAGTTGCCCTGTGACTTCTGCTCTGCATTGCCAATCTCAGCATTACTCAATATCTTGTTGGAAAATAGAAACTTCCCCTGCACCTCTCAGATTTTTTGGAGAATGAATGATTGAACAATTTTAAAAAAGAATTTCTGTGAAGAGTTTATGAGATGCTTCTCTTCACTTTCTAACTCCCAGTTTTTATAGCTTTCAGTGTCTTGAGGTCAAAGTAATCTAAATGAATAGTATAGCTGATGCGGCAGGATAATGTGAAGAGAAGGAATATTGAGATAGTGTGGAATATACCATAGCCCTCAGTCTTCTGCTTTTTTTTTCCCCCCGGCTCTTGCAGAGAGAACTCATCTCTTTGGGATAATACTGTGGTTTAGAATGTAGGCTTTTGAGTTAGACAGTGCAGGACTGAAACCCTAGCTCTTTCAATTACTACTCATGTGACTCTGGGTAAGTTGCTTCACATCTCTGGGCCTCAGTTTTATTTATGAAATGTGTGACACAATATTGAGGAGGATTTTTTCTATTATATTTGAGCTGTGGAGGTCCAAAGCTGATAATAAAAGACACTATTGCCCACTTTCAGAAAAGAGTAGCAAGGAGCCAGCAGGTATTGAGGTCAGAGACCTTCCCAAAGGGCTTTCTCAGTAAGGTGAGAGAATAGGCCAGACTATCACCAACTACCACCCCAGCTTCCCCATCCGAAAGTTATGGAACCTGCTCAACCGTCAGTAGTGAGCATAACGGGTGGAAACAGAAGATTCGACATAACGTGGTTAAAAACTTCAGATCTCCCAAAACTCTGATTACATGTGGCTAATAATACCTATCTAACATAATGCCCAAATGTAAATTATATATTATTTCTTGTCACACTCCTGTTTAAAACCCTAAAGTAGGGCTTTCTATTGGACTTCGAATCTAAATCCAAATTTCCTCCAATAGCAGATGACATGCTCAGTTGCCTGTTTCTCCAGTCACATCTTGTTCCATCTACTTCCTCACAAAGTATGCTCAAAACACCGTAACTTTTCTTTTTATTCTTCTTTGTACTCACCTCCTAACTTGGACAGATAAATACCATGACTTTTTATGATTCTTTCAAATGTCCTAAGCTAATCTCTTTTCTGGGGCTCTGTTAAATGTTGCACATTCTGTTCCCATTGCATGGAATGTCCTTCTCTCTTGCAGGATGAATTTCCTTCCTCATTCGGGATTTCTCAGGTTAAATGTCACCACTATAAAAAGGCTTTCTCTGACCATCAAATCTGGAATACATCCTGCACCCTCCACTTACTTTCTAAATTATCCATTTATTTGTTTCTTCTGTAGCACTAATTGTAGTTTGTAGATATTTTATTTGATTTTAACTTTTTTTGTATGTCTTTCCATTAGGGAAGAGACCATGCCTATGTTATTTAATATTACATTCCAAGTGTATGTATTGTGCCAGACATAGAATTTGTGCTCAATAAATATCATTATTTTCTTGGCCTCACTTTTATGAATATATCTTCCAAATCATATCTCTAAATCTTCTTTTCACTAATGTGCACTATAGCTCTATGTCCTTAACCACTTACTGAATATTTATCTTTGGATATACCATGTTCAATTAAAAATAATATGAAACAAAACTACACTATCTCCAGTGTTACACCTCTTAAAGAACATAAGCACTTTTAGAGGTGCTGTTGTAATAAGACTTCATTATTTTTCTATGTGTTAGATGTCGCTCTGGATACAGGGAGGTGTATTAGTTATCTATTGCCATAATAATGCTATACAGTTTAAACTGCAAAACTTCAATGGCATACAATAATAAACATTTATTTCTCGTACATCTAGGATGGTTGGCTAGGAAGCTCTGCTAATCTTGACAAGGTTTACACAGGCATCTGCAGATTGTCTGGCTGTCAGCAGAGCTAGGCTGTCCTGGTTTGTAGCAACTGAAGAGACTCCACTCCATCATGTTATTTGCATGGCAATGACAGAAGTATAAGAGAATATCCCCAGTGCAATAAGCTTCTGTTTGCATCATGTTACTCACATCCCATTAGTCGAGACAAGTCATTGTATTATGTACACTCACAACCCATTGGCCCAAACAACTCCCTGAACCCACAGTCAAGCAGTTGGGTAGGGGGAGGAGAGCCTTGCAAAATTCTGTATGGCAAAGGACATGGACACAGGGAGGGGTAAAGAATTGGGGCTATTAATGTATCAAAGTACTAGAGGAGTAAACCAACAACAAACAAAAGACTCAAATTTAGTCCTCCAAGAAATCATATTCTAATTAAGGGACAGACACAAACACAAAGTTTACCACATTGTATGTGCTTTAACAGAGATGAGTATGAAGAATGAGTATAGGTGAAGGGAAAAGGTAGCTCTGACTGAGGGAGGGAGAAAGAGCTTCACAGCAGAGGCAACAACAACATATAAATGCTGAAGGAGCAATAGAAATTTATCAGACTGAGAAGTAGTAGAAGGCAGCAATAAAGAATAGCATGGAAGTAAGAAAAGATATGTACACACATGTAGTGTATTCTGGGAATAGTAATTGGTGTGATCCTGTTGAAGTATAAAAAGTGATGGAAGGCATTAAGAAGGGAAGACAGATTGGAGCAGAAACTGGAAATATAGGTTAAACTTTAAGGACCATCATCCTACATTTTTAAGCAAAAGTGATAACAAATTCCAAGATAAATCAGCAGACAATATTCATTGACTAAGAGCTTTCCTCCCTGCCTTATTCCCAGATATTATCACCCTGATTTGACTCAGAGTAGCAACATGCCCAGCTCCAGGAGATGATTTGTGGTTTGGATTAGCCAGTCACAAAGCTACAATTCCCCTCTGTCGTATGCTTACTTTCTCAGATCCCATTGCAGTAGGGGTGTGGATATGACCAAATTCTGACCAATAACATGTAATAAGTCTTCCTGAGGGTTCTGACTGGAATTTTGCTTCATGCACGAGAATACACATCTTCATAATGAGATAGCCTTTGCCTTTTTGCACCCAACTTCCTATAAATACATTTGCGTGACCTAGGGCTATGGTGGACACAAAGCCACAAGTGGGAAGAGCCAACACAGTGGGGGCTGCAGAAAGCAAAGATGGAAAGACTGATGAAATCTTGATGATGTCACTGAGCAGCTAGATCAACCCTGAACAGTATCAACATTTTGCGTATTTTTAAAATTTATTTTTTAATTGAAACTCATTGATTGTGCATATTTATGGGTACGGATTTATATTTCAATACATGTATACGATGTGTAGTGATCAAATCAGAAGAGTTAGCAAATTCATCACTGCAAATATTTATAGTTTCTCTGTGATGAGGAAATTGAGCTCCTCTCTTCTAGCCATTTGAGAACATAGAATAAATTATTGTTAAGGTAGATGCCTAGCACTACTGTACACCACTAGAACTTATTTTTCCTGTCTAGCTGTAATTCTGTGTTCATTAACCAACCTCTTATTATCCACTATCTCCCCTCCCCTTCCCAGCCTCTAGTAACCATAGTTCTACTCTTTATTTCTAAAAGTACAATTTTTTTTTAGCTCCCACATATTAGTGAGAACATGCAGTATTTATCTTTCTGTGCCCAACCCATTTCACTTAACATAACGTCTTCCAGGCTTGTCCATCTAGCTGCAAATGACAGAATTTCATTGCTTTCATGGCAAGTAGTATTCCATTATGTATATGTCCGACATTTGCTTTATCTATTCAGCTGTCAATGGACACCTAGGTTGGATTTCATATCTTGGCTCTTGTGAATAGTGCTACAATTATCATGGGGGTGCCGATATCTCTCCTCTATAATAATTTTCTTTCCTTTGGATAAATACCCAGCAGTAGGATTGCTGGATCATATGGTAGTTCTATTTTTTTTTTTTTTTTGAGGAAAGTTTATACTGCTTTCCAAAATGAGTGTACTCATTTACATTCCTACAAATAGTATATAAGAGTTTCCCTTTCTCCGCAGCCTCGTCAGTATTTGTTATTTTTAGTCTTTCTGATAATAGCTATTCTATCTGTGGTGAGATGATATCTCATTGCAGATTTGATTTGCATTTCCTTGATGATTAGTGATGTTGATTGAGCATTTTTCCATATACCTGTGGGGCATTTGTATGTCTTCTTTTGAGAAATGTCTATTCACATAACTCGCCCATTTCTTAATCAGATTGTTTGCTTTATTGATGTTGAGTTGTTTAAGTTCCTTGTATATTCTGGACATTAATCTCTTGTTGGATAAATAGTTCGTAATATTTCTCCATTCTGCTGGTTGCCTCTTCACTGTGTTGATTGTTTCTTTTGCTTTGCAGAAGCTTTTTAGTTTGATGTAATCACATTTGTCTGTTACTGATTTTGTTGCTGTTTAGAAGTCATCTCTATAAAATTTTTGCCCAGACTAGTGTCTTCTAGTATTTCCCTTATGTTTTCTTCTAGTAGTTTTATAGTTTCATATCTTACATTTAAGTCTTTAATCCATTTTTAGTTGATTTTGATAAATAGTGAGAGATAGGTGTCTAATTTCTTTTGCATATGAATATCTAGTTTTCCTAGCACCATTTGTTGAAGAGGCTGTCCATTCCTCAGTGTATGTTCTTGGCACCTTTCTCAAAGACCAACTGGCTGCAAATGTGTTGATTTGGGGAGGGGGTCTCTATTCTGTTCAATTGGTCCATGTGTCTGTTTTTATGCCAGTACCACACTGTTTTGGTTACTATAGCTTCTCAGTGTACTTTGAAGTCAAGTAGTGTAATGTCTCTAGTGTTATTCATTTTGTTCGGGATTGCTTTGGCTATTTGGGCTGTTTTGTGATTCCATATGAATTTAAGGATTGCTGTTTTCTATTTCTGTGAAGAATGTCATTGGTATTTTGACAGGGATTGCATTGAACTGTGGAATGCTTTGGGTAGTATGGTCATTTTGCCAATATTAATTCTTCCAATCCATGAACATGGAAATGTCTTTTCATTTTTTATGTCCTTTTTAATTTCTTTTATCAGTGTTTTGTAGTTTTCATTATAGAGATCTTCAACTCCTTGGGTAAATTTATTCCTAGGTTGTTTGGGTTTTTTTGGTAGCTATTATATATGAGATTGATTTCTTGATTTCTTTTTCTGACTGTTGCTGGTATACAGAAAAGCTACTGATTTTTTAATATTAATTTTTGTATACTGCAACTTTACCAAATTTGTTTATAAGTTCTCAGAGTTTTTTTTGTGAAGTCTTTAGGTTTTTCTATATAAGATCATGTAATCTGCAAATGGGGACAACTTGACTTCCTTTTTTACAGTATGGATATGTTTTTTGTTTGTTGGTTGGTTGGTTGGTTGGTTGGTTTTCTTGTTTAATTGCTCTGGCTAGAAATTACAGTACTATGTTAAATAAGAGTGGTGAGAGAGGGCATCTTTGTTTTGTTCCTGTTCTTTGAGGAAAAGGTTTCAACTTTTCCCCATTCAGAATGATGTTAGTTATGAGTTTGTCATATGTGGCCTTTATTGTGTTGAGATACTTTGCTTCTAGACATAACTCATTGTGAGTTTTTATCATGAAAGATGTTGAATTTTATTGAATATTTTTTCTTCATCTCTTGAAATGATCATATGATTTTTGTCCTGCATTTTGTTAATGTGGTGTTTCACATTTATTGATTTGTGCGTGTTGATCCTTGAATCCCTGGGATAAATTTCACTTGATCATGTTGTATAATCTTTTGATGTGCTATTGAATTTTGTTTCCTAATATTTTGCTGAGAATTTTTGCAGCTCTGTTCACAAGGGATATTTGCCTGGAGTTTTCTTTTTGTGCTGTTTTCTAATCTGATTTTGGTATCAGGATGATGCTGGCCTCACAGAATGAGTTTTGGAGAATGGTTTCTGTTACAATTTTTTGAAATAGTCTGAAAAGAATTGGTGTCAATTCTTTTTTAAAGGTTTGGTAGAATTCAGCAGTGAAGCCACCAGGTCCTGGGGTTTTCTTTGTTGGGAAACTACTATTATGGTTTCAATCTCATTACTCATTATTGGTCTGTTCATGTTTTCTGTTTCTTCCTGGTTCAGTCTGGGTAGTTTGCATGGGTCCAGAAATGTGTCTGTTTCCTCCAGATTTTCCAATTTGTTGGTGTACAATTGTTCAGTATAGACTCTAATGATTCTTTGTAGTTCTTTGGTATCAGTTGTAATGTTTCTTTTCTTATTTCTTATTTTTATTATTTTGTCTTCTCTTTTTTAATTTGATAAAATTTGTTATGTCTAATAGTCTGTTGATTTTATTTATCTTCTCAAATAAACCAACTTTTGTTTCATTGATTTTTTTTTTATTTAGTTCTGCTCTGATCTTTGTTATTTCTTTTTGTCCACTAATTTGAGAATTATATTTTTCTTCATTTTCTACTTCCTTAAGGGTCAATATTAATTTGCTTATTTGAAATCTTTTTACTTTTTTATGTAAGCACTTATTACACTAAAGTTATCTCTTGGTACTCTTTTTGCCAGATCCCATGAGTTTTGGTATGATGTGCTTTTATTTTCATTTGGTTTAAGACATTTTTTGATTTCCTGCTTAATTGATTCTGTGACCCATTGGTTATTCAAGAGCATATTTTTTAATTTACATGTATTTGTCCTGTTTCTAAGTTTCACTTGTTATTGACTTCTAGTGTTATTCCATTGTGGTCTGAAAAGATAGATACCTGATATGATTTTAATCTTCTTAAATTTGTTGAGATTTGGTTTATGGCCTAACATGTGGTCTATCCTGGAAAATGATTCATGTGCTGTTAAGAGGATGTGTATTCTGCAGTTGTCAAATTAAATGTTCCACAAATGTCCGTCAAGTCTATTTGGTCTATAGTGCAGTTAAAATCAATGCTTCTTTATTGATTTTCTGTCTAGATGATCTGTCCAATACTTAGAGAGAGGTTGTAGTGGCTTGAATTTTATTCCCCCAAAACTCACTGAAGCCTGAATTGTGTCCCCCAAGTTTTTTGTATTAGAAACTTGGCCCCACTATGGCTGTTAAAAGAGTGGGAGATCCTATTATGGTAATTGAAAGGTGAGTCCTTGAGAAGGTCATTTGATTGTGAGACCATGCCCTAGTGAGTGGATTAAAAATGGTGGTCAGGGCATAGTTCTGAGGGCTTTAAAAGAAGAAAGAGGAGAGTATCTCTCTGCTCTCTCTGCTTCCACCATCTTGCAATGTGAGACCCCTGGATCATTATCACCACCACCAGATGGACTTTAGACTTTCCAGCCTCAGAAACTGTAAGCAATAAATTTTGTTTTCTTTGTGGAATATCCAGTTCTGAGTATTGTGTTATACGCAACAGAAATGGACTAACACAGGGATCTTGAAGTCCTCAACAATTATTGCATTGTGGTCTATCTCTCACTTTAGATCCAGTATCATTTGCTTTATATATCTGGTGTGTGTGTGTGTGTGTGTGTATATATATATATATATATATATATATATATATATATATATATATATATATATATATATATATATATATATATATATATAATGTAATTTTTTGTCTCTTTTCATAGATTTATTTTCAAATAAATAAAAGTCTATTTTATTTGAAATAAGTATAGTACTCCTGCTTATTTTTGGTTTTCATTTGCATGGAATATCTTTTCCCCCCCTTCTCTATTAGTCTATATGTGTTATTACAGGTAAAGTGAGTTTCTTACAGGCAGCAGATAGTTGGGTCTTGTTTTTAATCTATTTAGCCAGTCCATATTTTTTTAAATGGGAAATTTAATCCATTTACACTCAAATTGTTACTGAAAGGTATTACCTTACTCCTGACATTTTATTAAATTTTTATGGTTGTTTTACATATCTTTTGATCCTTTCTGTCTCTTTTATTGTTTGTCTTTGCTGCTTGGTGTTTTTTTGAAGTGATAAGATATAATTTATTTTTTTTTCTCATTTGCTTATCTGCTCTACCAGTGAGTTTTATTCTTTTTCATGTTATCATGATAGTAGTTATCCTTTTTTTGCTTCCAGATGTAGGAATCACTTATGGATCTCTTGTAGGACTGGTCTTGTAGTAGTGAATTCTGGCTTTGTTTGTCTAGGAAATACAGTATTTCTCCTTCATTCCTGAAGAATAGCTTTGCTGGGTATAGTATTCTTGGCTGGTAGTTTTTTTCTTTCAGCCCTTTGAATATATCATCCCACTCTCTTGGCCTCTAGGGTCTCTGCTGAGAAATCTACTATTAGTCTGATGGGGATTCTTTTATAGGTGACAATGGTTGTCTATTGCTGATTTTAGAATTCTCTCTTTTTCTTTGATTTTGGACAATTTGACTACAATTTGTCTCAGATAGGACCTTTTGAGGTTAAATTTGTTTGAAGATCTTTGAGTCTCTTGGACCCTTAAATCCATATCTCTCCCAAAAGTTGGGTAGTTTTTAGCAATTATTTTCTTAAACAGGTTTTTGATGCCTTTCTCTTTCTCTTCCCCTTCCAGAACAACCATAATATGAGTATTTTTACACTTAAAGTGTTCCATAGATCTCATAGGCTTTATTTTTTTATTTTCTTTTGTCTAACTGGGTTATTTTAAAAAGCCTGTCTTCAACTTCCGAAATTACTTCTTCTGTTTGATCTAGCCTGTTGCTTAAGCTCTTGGTTGTATTTTTTATTTAATTTAATGAATTATTCTGTTCCACGATTTATGCTTGGTTCTTTTTAATGATATTATCTCTTTGCTGAATTTCTCCTTCAGATTCTGAATTGTTTTTCCCATTTCATTGTGTTGTCTATGTGTATTTTCTTCCATCTCATTGAATTTCTTTAAGATTATTATTTGGGATTCCTTTTCAAGCATTTCATAGATTTCCTTTTATTTGTAGTCTGGTACTGGAGAATTATTGTATTTCCTTGGGGGTGTCATATTTCATTGTTTTTTCTTGTTTCTTATATCCCTACATTGATGTCTGGGTATCCAGTGGAACAATAGCTTCTTCTAATACTCTAGAGTAGCTTTTGAAAGGAGAGACTCTTTCCTGTAGATTAGTTCTATAGCATCAGTTATGAAGGGCATTTTAGGTTAGGTTCTGGGTGAGCACAGTAATGTAGTCTTCATTTGATTTCTTTGGCTGTATTCAACATCAGAGTTGTCTGTAAGTGTCTCCATGGCCTGGGCACTGTGGCTGTTGGCATCTCTTTGCTGGAGTGGATGACATTGGGCTGGGTCACAGGGGTGTACCCAAGGTCTTGAGCTCTGAGAAGAAGCTTTGGGGTGCTTTGCAGCTCCTCAGCTAGACTGGATTGCCCTCTATGGGCTCCTTTGTGTGTTTTTATTGCCAAATAGTATTCCTTTGTGTGACTACACCACATTTGATTTATCCATTAATTAATTGATGGACATGTGGGTTGTCTCCACCTGTTGGCTACTGTGAATAATGTTGCTACAAACATTTATGCACAAGTTTTTGTGTGGATGTATGTTTTCATTCCTTTTGAATGTATATTTAAGAGTGGAATTGCTGGGTCATATGATAACTCTGTTTAACATTTTGAGGAACTGCCAAACTGTTTGCCAAAGTGGCTGCACCACCAGAAATGTATGAGAATTCTAAACTTTCCACATCCCCAGTAACACTTGTTCTTGTCTGTCTATTGTTTGTTTTAGCCATCTTGGTGGGTATGAAGCAGTATCTCATTTTGGATTTGATTTGCAGTTCCCTAATGACTAATGATGCCAAACATCTCTTTTTATTGCCCATTTGTATATAATCTTTGGAGAAATGGCTGTTCAAATCTTTTGCTCATTGTCTTTTCATTATTGAGTTGAAAGAGTTCTCTATATTTTCTAGATTTAAGCTCCTTATTAGATATATGAGTTGGAAATATTTTCTCCCATTCTATGGGGTTTTTTTTTTCACTTTCCTAATGATGTTCTTTGAAACACAAAACTTTTTCATATTTCTATGTCCAATTTATCTATTTTTCTTGTCATTTATGCTTTTGTTGTTATAACTAAAAAATCATTGCCTAAGCCAAAGTCATAAAAATTTACTCCTATGTTTTCTTCTAAAAGTTGTACAGTTTTAGCTCTTTTGTTTAGATCTATGTTTAAATCTATGGGTTCAAACAAAACATAATCATTTCCATTTGGGACATGTTTAATATTCCTGAATACTTTCTATCTGTTAAACACTGTGTTAGCTATTTTACAACTAGTATTTCATTTAATTTATATGCATTATGTCACTAACCCTTTAATGTTTTTATTGACTCCATTTTACAAAAGAGGAAAGTAGATCTGGGGGAAGATTCAAAAATTACACATTTCATATACGTAATTAGTAGTGGAGCAGAAATTTAAACCCAGATCTGTACTTTTTAAATATCTATACCTATTTTAGATAATTTTCATGACCATTTTATTCTCGAAGGTTATTGTGAAAGAAATGAACTATATGTTAACTCAAAACAAGAACTTTAACCCATTCTTTATTATCTTTATTCATCTCAGTTGTAATTACTTTTAATTTTCATCACTGTCATATTTGTAAAGACTGACACAAATAAGTAGTCAGGTTGGAATGGAGTCCAGATTGGAAGAAAATTGTATTTAAAATTGCCTTATTATAAAGACACATTTAAATTCAGCTGATATTTATTGAACATCTACTATAGTGAGACACTTTATAATGCGTATTTGTATAGATTATCTGCTTTGATCCCGGCAACAACCCTCTAAAGTAGAGGTAACCTACCTTCAGAGACTTTCTTGATTTTTAACCTAGCTCTACTTGATTTGGTTTCTAAATATTATGCCTTCACATAGAGATATTAATTCAACAGTAATTTATTTGAGTGACTATAGCTCTTCTCATAGGTGATAATAAAGAAAAGAGACAAGTAATTGAATCTTCTGATTTTAATACAATGATCTTGAACCTAAGTGTATCCAGATTCTGCAAAGATTTTACTTTTGACTCTTTGGGTACTTCCTGCTTTATGAAACACGTGTGAGATTTAAAGAAATACACCAATAAATCCTGTATAATTTAAATTGCCTTACACTTATTTTATCAAACCTCTGCCTTCTGGAAAACAGATAATGTACTAAACATACAGTATTCACTCAATATATTTCAAATTCACTAGTTAATTAGCTATCATTGGGCTTGACTTGAATAAGCTTCAGATCTTTAATATCTACAGTATTGGCATAAATTTTAACAAACACACTTTAATGATGTTTCACTTTTTTAAAGTTTTATAAAAATTATCTTTATCTTAACTAATACTAATTTTTATTTCATTTATCTTCAATGAATTAAGTAAAAAGCATAGGAGAAAATATATACTTTTATACTGTGTGTTATAAATACCATTCATGATACCTCATTGTCCTATTAGGTTGTGATGCCATCTATGTATTTATTTAGCATAATATCTCTAAATGTTATCCTTTACCCTATAATATAATGCAAACTTGTGCACAGCACAAAATTTAGAAATTACGTTAAAGCTTAGCTGGTTTAGCCCTTAAAAACCTGGTTTAGCCCTTTAAAACAAAGTATTATAACTCAGGACTTAGAATAAAACTAGTGTCAGACAAAGAACCACCTTGGACCATAAAGCTGTTTTGCTGCTTATATATGCAATCTATTTCTTGCCATTTCTTTTGCCAAATTAAGCTTACTATTGGGCTATGTAAACATGATCTTTATTTCATTTTGTAACATCCTGTATACCCTCCCAAATTGGCCAGAAGACCAAATTCAACTCTTCCACTTCTAAGTTTATAACAATATGTTTCAGATGAGTGTCTCCAAATACTATGGGCCTATAGTTTGTTTTTAGCCCAGCAGTTTTATAGCAATATTGCAAAGCAATGACTTCAATTTCATATAATCATGCTTGGCACAGACAGTGGCTCTTATCCAGACCTATTTAATTTCACCTTTTAGGAATTATGTAAATAGCATATGTCTCTTTTTGAAATTTACCACTGCAGTGTTACATTACTGACCTCATCTTTCATAGACCACCCAACGTATAGACCTTAGCATTTGTCGTTTTTGCACTTAGCTCATGTGGTGAGCACCTGAAAACTATTCTTAAAACTTACCACCCACTCTCTTGCCTGCTTCGCCTCTGACTTTTAAGTCACGCTTGTTAATTTCTGTGGAGACTTGGCTGACAAACAGGATGTGATGTACTGTGTGGGGCCATGATCACAGAGGTACAATACCAGGTCAATATAAGATTTTAGCAAACTAGTTACTTATAACTTTGGGAGTATGACCAGAATTAAGTAGAACATAAGCAAAAGACTTACAAAGCATATAATATTTTGCTCTTGTATGAGTGGTCTTCAAGTGGTTCATGGAAAGATTCATACTATCTTTTAATTCCATTTTTACATGAACTTTTTGAAGTACCCTCATATGTATCTTCATTTTATAGCATAATAAATAATCATATGGTCTCTGGATTGAGGTAGTTTTGGGTTAGAGTCCCTATCTACCACTTCTAAGCTGTGTGACTTGGGGAGAACTCTTTTCCTGAGCCTCAGTTTCCTCATCTGGAAAATGATGATGGTTGTACCTACATGACAGACTTATTGTGAGATTACACAAAAAAATTTCACATAAAGCATTTAACACATGCCTATCTCACAACAATAGCCCCACAAAGTATAGCTGTTGTGTTATTATTATTATAATCATCACTGTTATTTGGGGGGGTCTGCATGATTACAACAGCCCAGATCAGCAACATTGGACCCAAACCTGAAGCAAAGCATGTTATTTGCCAAACTTCAACTAACTTTAGACAACTTTAACTCTTCCTTTAGAAAATCCATCATTACCTGATTTTATGCTTTAAATGTTTTTCCAAAACACTTCTGGAAAAAGAGACATAAAAATAAAGTACCCATTTACATATACTGATAAATCGTCCTCTCGGTGTCCCGTTGCCTTCTTCCAGAGTGCCTTCTCCCCTACTCTACACTCCGGCACACAATCCTATTATTTCAGCCAAGTGCTGCAGCTGAAATGTGAACAGTAACTGGTTGAGCAGATGTGTGTCAACAATTACTCTTTGGAAAAAGAAGGTGTAACCCCAGCTCTGCCACTTACCAACTGTGTGACCATGTACAACTTACTCAACCTCTCCGTGCCTGACTGTCCTTTAAAATGGGCTTAAGAATACTACCCACATCAGAAGTCTGTGTGAGTTAATATATTAAAGTGTTTATGGGCCAGCCCCGTCACTCACTCGGGAGAGTGCGGTGCTGGTAGCGCGGAGGCTGCGGGTTCGGATCCTATATAGGGATGGCCTGTGCGCTCACTGGCTGAGCGTGGTGTAGACCACACCAAGCCGAGGGCTGAGGGTTGCAATCCCCTTATCGGTCCAAAAAAAAAAAAAAATGTTTAGAACAGTGCCTGGCACATGGCAGTGCTACATAAGTCTTATTTTCTAAGTATGCTGAATTCATACATAGCATTCCACGTATTCATACACACAAACACAAAACTGGCGTTTCCTTTTCTGCATCCTGCTAACTGCCTTTCTTTCTATAGTGTCTCCTTGGGTTATTCTCATTGCATAGAAATCTACAAAGGATGACAATCATTTTCTTCTCCTCCTCTCAGTATCTCAGTCACTCCTCAGTATTGCTAGGAATTTGGAAACCTGAAATTCTTGTTTTAGGCCACAAAAGTACATTTAATGCTCTGCTGTCATTTTATCTTTTAAGGCTAGCTAAAGGCTGCTGCATAGTAAAGCTTTGCCATCCAATACTTTATCCCCTGAAAACAGTCAAGACCTGTTTTATACTAGTTGCTATAGCAACTTTATACTAGTTACTAGTTATAACAATTTTATGCTAGTTATTATACTGACTGTGTAACTAGCAGTCTTTGATAGAAGCCTGATCAAATTGTCATGTTGTCATAATTGATGTCTTTTCCATAGCTTCATTTATTGTTACAGTTCATCACTGTGGAAGTAACATACACACAAACACACACACACACACACATCCTACCTAACCTCAAAAAGAGTTAAGGATTTTCTGCTCTTTCTATAGTGAATTGACAATCCTTTTTATTGGTCCCAATACCTCAGACATTTTGGTGTCATCAATTCCAGTGCCAGTATCTTAGAAGTTAGCTCCATACTATAGCTTTTGCTAGGAAAAGAAGAAGTTTATTTTTCCTTGGAACAGAAAGACAAAATATCCTAGGAAAATTAAAGATTTACTAGGTAGGTTACAGTTATTTTTGTGTTGGTTCTATTCTTCTTGACTTGAGATTGTCAATTCCTTTGCAAAAAAAAAAAAAGTATTTAACATGAAAGGAGAAATTTTTGTGGCATCAAGTTTAGAAAGGATCGGGTGTGACATCTGATATCCATGGCCATAACTTTATTTCTAACTACTATGTCCATGGCATTCATGATGCTTTGTGTTGTGATAAGGGAAGTATCTGTTGCTTACAGGATATTACCAGAAGAATTTATAACACATAAGTGTTTGGAACTGAATCATGTACATGAGATAACTAGAATCTCTAAGATGTTAAAGACATTAGACTGGCCTCAGGGACTGAGGAATTAACAGCTTTCTTAAAGATTATAAGAAACCCTGCCTGTGTGCATTTGGCTAACAAAATATATTTACCCAAATTGGCTGAATATATGTTATGTCCTAGGTTAGAAGATAAAAATACATAAAAACTTTGACATAAAATTATTTTATGTGAATATATTTTTGATGACATTCTATATTATGTTACAACTCTAGAGTGAATAAGAAAGGTCTTTTATCAAAGAGGATCTAAATTAGGGTAGTAGACTTTAGCAGAACTGTTTCAAGAATAAGGTTTGGGAGTTTTGAAATCATTTGACAAATTTTGAGAATCTGTATTAAGCACATTTGTTGTGCTGAAATTTTTTTCTCAACATTTTATTTCCCTCAGTAAGTACACGAATGTGTGTATGAGTCCCGTGTTGCTTAACAACAGTGATATGTTCTAAGAAATGAATCACTAGGTGATTTCATCATTGTGTGAACACCATAGAGTGTACTTACACAAACCTAGATGGTATAGCCTACTTCACCCCTTGGCTGTATGGTATAGCCATCACAATCTTCTAGGACAACCATCTTATATGCAGTCAGTCATTGACTGAAACGTTATGTGGCACATGATTGTATACACATGTGAGTATATATGTATGTAGATATGTGTGTGTCTGTATATATAATTTGAAATACAATAGGCACTCATTAACTAGGTTCACTGTTACCCCAAATATGAATTGTTGAAAGTCTAATGTCCTCACAAAGATTCCTGCAAGCTCCTGGGGACTTGTGTCCTTCTAGCTTCAACTTCCTTCCTCTTCTGCATTACTTTAATTCATATGTCATCCCACAGTCTCCAACTTGTGTGGTCCCTTTCCTATGCTAATACAGGGGATGACCTCGGACCTTTCCATTAATTTCCATCAAAGTAAAATAAAATGTAAATAACAACCAAAAACAAAACAAAAATAACCACCTTCATGTAAGAAAACTGTGAATGTGACTGAGAGTATGTCTCAGAAATGCAAGGAACTTAAAAGTGAGCATTAGCAATTTCTGCTCTAAAATAGTCCCTTAGCCATAGTCATTTCCAAAACCGAGAGATCCAGCTTCCTAACAAACTATAGTAATTCTTATTCTCTCACTCCCTCCTTCCTCCCTCTCTCCCTCCCTCCTTTTATACCCTGATCTTCTCTACTCTTTGGCTCTTTGCCCATTGTCAGCACATAGGCTATTACTGTTTTGTGAGTCTGAATCATGTTCTCGAAATGCTCTTTTCTAGTACAAGGATCTAATAGAACTATTTTCACAAAGATAGTTTCCTTCCTCAGAGGAATTTTGGAGTCAGCTATTAAAGGACAAGACATTTTTATCCCTGGTACATAATATTTAGCCGTGTCAGTGAAAAGGTAATTTTTCAAATTTTTGTTTCACCCTGATTCAAAAAAGAATGAATAATCAATATTTCAACATCATTTAATATTAATAAATTACCCTTCTGTAAACCTCTAAGTTGACTCAAATCTGAAACCTCCGTTAGACCTATTAGAAATTATCTAAAAATTTTGCAGTCTCGTTGAAACTTTTAACCATGCTTACGAACTCTGAAATGTTCGTAAAATGAATACATGCTAAACTAGATTTTTTAAACAGACAACTGTTGCATTCAGCAAATGATTTAAACTGTCACTTCAAAGTGGAGAGTTTGAAAAACTAAGAACCTCCTGTGCTTGCTGTGTTCTATAAGGAATTCGGGAAGGATGGCTCGGCTTTGCTCTCCTTCAAAACATCCCCCATACGATGAATACATGCTAAACTAGATTGTTGAAGAATGTCAGTTTACAATTTGAGGAAGAAAATTAAAATACATTCTGGTATAAAATCACTTCTTTGGAAACAGGCTGCTACTGCCACCTGGGGGAGTTTCTTTCTGCTTTGTTCAAGAAAACCATTGTGCTGATCAGATGAATGAATCCAGGTCATGTTTGCCTTGTCATATCCACACAGGAAGAAGACTTTTTAACTCTCTGCCCATGAAATCATAGGGCATTCCAGATATCTCCAAGTTTCCTTCACATAGAATACATACTTTGTAGACTTTTTGAGAAATATAAGAGAAAATGAACCAGAATATAATCATACTGAGGTTTATACATCTTACACACTAAGAAAGTATTTTGGAAAGTATGGGTTACATACTAAAAAGTGGAAAAAATTAAATTTGATCTTTCAACAACAGAATAAAATCCAAGTTTTTAAGAAAAAATTTACTTGACTTCAAGTTATAGTTAATTATACTTTTTCTTAAAAAGACTATCATTAATATGAAAACTGCATGTGCTGATGTAATTAGGCTAATATCATCAACTACAATAAGATAATAAACTTTAGTTATATGAAAATAACCAAAAGAGTCTTCTTATTAAGTTTATGAACTAAATGCTATTATGAAGTCAGTATGTAATTATTGTACATATAGGAGGGGTCTTCAAAAAGTTCACAGAAAGATTCATATTATGTTTGAATTCCATTTTTCCACAAACATTTTGGAGTGTCCTCATATTTATTTACATATCTATTTATTAAAACTTTTTATGAAGTAATGATATGGTGTTCATCAGTTAAAATGAAAAGAAATATTGTAATCATTGTTATAGAATGTCCAGTTTCTTTTTAATACCAATTTTGCATTTCTTTTGCTATAAATAAATTGTTACCTATTAGAAACACACTAAGTCAGAGAACTTAATTCTAGAAATAGAAGTTTCAGGAAGTACCTATTAAAATCACAAGTTTGTCAGGTGACATAAAAGAATCAGTGTTGATCAGAGGAAGACAACTAATCATAAATAAAGAGGATGTCTGGTAATAGATTAACTAAATAACATACAGATCATACCAGTCTCAGAGTGGTACAATAGTACAGTCAGAAGATTACAGTTTATACCACAGAACGACAGTATCCACTCGAGAAAAGTCTTTGGGGGGAAAGCATATTCAAGACTGGAAAAGGTAAGTGAAATACAGCAGATGGATTGGGATTGCATAATCAAGTTTTTATAAAATTCATCTGTCTCATTTAGGAGTAAAAGGAAATCGACTGTATCTTAGTGCAGTCAACAGAGCTGAATTAGCTGGTTGAGCTGGTGTCATCTTGAGGGACCCCAAAAAAGAGTGTCTTTTTATGGGAGTGTAAGACTCTATCAAGGTGTTCGTGTTAGGGTCTGGGGAGATTGGGGTAAAGGACTTTAGAGAGCAAGTAAGACTTGGGGTTCTTAAAAAACTGAATAATAGAATTACAAGTTACAAGCAAAAGAATTGTGCAATATTAAAATGTTTCTATTTCTGAATCAGCAGATTGAGCACTTTCAGCAATTGACCAGTAGCTCTGCTTATCAATCTAATACAAATGATTGATGACATTAAACTGTTACAAAATGTTATGCTCTGTACAAAAGATTGACCTCACTTTACAGGTATTGTTAATAGAATAGACTCTCCCAAGATTCTCCTCCTTCATAACTGAGCTGCACAATATATTGGGCTTTACTTTTTTTCTTAAAGAGCTAACGCTTTATAATGATGGACTGGACCATGGAGATGATTATTAATTATTTCATAATTACAAGTAGTTCTCATTTTCATTGGAATGTTGTCTGGTTATTAAAAGTATTTGGTAAACAAAAACAGAAGTCTTCTTTAATATTATTTATACTTCATAGTAGAGAAGCATTCGGGAAGTCAGGAAAGATGATTTTTTGCGGATGCCACTTGTGTATTCAGTGGGTGAGGAGGTGGGAAGGTCGGTTGTTTCTTCTGCTGTTCTTTTCTTAGTTCTCCAATAGTGAATAATTTTCAAATACTGTTGCTAGCTTTGTTCCTGACCTCAGGAACCTCCATACCCATTCTTAAACCAACTAACCTATCACACTGATGCCTTAATATATTCCTCCTAAATATGGTTTATATTATGTTCATATAATTTGGGTTTTCCCCCTCATTTTCCTGCTATTATTGCTTCCTCCTCCCTTCCTTAATGGCATTTGATTTCTCTCCCTTCCCACTGTAAACTACTACTAGTAGTTCAATCTTCCTTTCTGTTGTTGGGGCATCTCCACATTAGCAGAGCACTCTTCCATGCTTTCGTCACTATGCACAAGGGGAAAGCAAACAAAAGGTAGTACTTGGAGTGCTCCAGGCCAGGTAAGAAGCCTTACATCGGGCACATGTAAAAGTCTAACTGCTTGTGCTGTGCCTTTGTTATCCACAGCCATGACAAACCCCAACAAGATGATCATCAATTTGGCCCTCTTTGGCATGACTCAGAGTGGAAAAAGTTCTGCTGGGAACATTCTGCTGGGAAGTACTGACTTTCACAGCAGCTTTGCTCCGTGTTCTGTGACCAGAGATTGCAGCCTCAGCCGGAGTTGTCTCCTCCATAACTTCATGCGTCGAGGTGGGCAAGAGATAACCCTGCAGGTCCAAGTGTTGGACACTCCAGGTTATCCACACAGCAGGCTGAGCAAGAAACATGTGAAACAGGAGATCAGGGAGGCCCTGGCACATCACTTTGGGCAAGAGGGTCTCCACCTCGCACTGCTAGTCCAGAGAGCAGATGTGCCTTTCTTCGGACAAGAAACACTTTACCCAGTCCAGATGATGCAGGTAATACAAAGATGCAGTTACACTGAGGCCATTATTTCCATTTGGAGGACATTATCCTAATAGAAAAGGGCCATGGGAAACTGGTTAAAAGAGTAGTTTAAATGACAAAGTATTGGTGTCACATGGAAATAGTCAGTAAAAATTACTTGATTGCTCCACCAAGAGTCATTTTTACAATTTCCTTTACAGGAATTGGGTCATAGAAAAAAAATTGAGATGGTAAACTTCAGAGGTTAGCTAAGCCTCAAACCCCTAAGAACTGCAAACCTGAATAAGTTTGCAAAATGTGGACTCTGACCTGTCTGCATCAGAATCAACTGGGCTAGCTGTTAAAAATGTAGATTCATCCAAGACCTACTGAAACAGAATCTCAGGAGTGGAGCCTGCCCATATTCACATTTTCATAAATTTCCACGTTTCTTAAAAGCAGTTAGGTTTCAGAACCACTGAGCTAAAATACTGACTTGCATCCATTCAACATGAAAGGGACAATCTCTTACAGTCCACCAATAAATGAGTGTTCACTGATTCAATGAACACTGAACATTGAACGCTGTACCGAGCACCCTCGAAATGCTTAATGATTGGTAAATGAGACATGAGCTCCACCTTCTAAAAGCTTACGGTCTAATATTTTTGGAGCATAGCTGACCATGGGTAACTGAAACCATGGAAAGCGAAACTGTGGGTAAGGGGGGACTACTGTTTACTGAATACCCATATACAGTATATATGAGCAAGGCCCACATAGACTAACAATTCCTGGAAACTCTTTATGAGCTGCTCCATTCTATTCGATATTTTGATTCTCTAATGTGTGTCCACCCAAATTTAATTGCTGAACTTCACTAGTATTACTAAGGAGCCTGGCTGAGTCACTGAGCTCAGAGAAGCCATGTCTACTAAAAGTCCCACAGGTACAGAGTATACAGAACAGACATCTTTCATTCAAGAAGCATTTGTATAAATGCTCCTCTTCTTTTGGTCCATTCTCAGACCATGTTGATGTAGACCCTGTTATGCCAGAAAGATAGTATACTTTGCTTTAATGAAGGAATTTTTTCCCTTGTAACTACTAAAGACATAAGATTGTTCTAAATGGCAGACACACATTTTGTTTTTCAGTAATTGTGCATGTTCTAAAAATAAAAAATAAAAATAAAGCCGTATGTGCAATCACAAGAAACTAGTGGAGAAAATTAGGGTGACAAGAGCATAAAAAATAATCCTCATCATCCAACTCCTGAAAACTCAAGGCCATGCAGTTCAAAACCAAAGTAGAAGAGAAGATGATTGCAGTTAAGAAACAATATGAAATGTGAGAAAGCCCATACACCTTCAATATTTCTGGTAGAAATCAAGTAGTTGGAAACCTGCATCTGTTACATCAGTAAAATTTTTTAAGTTTTTAAAATTCATTTAATGCTGTTATTAAATAAACGTTTAACTTAAGCTATAGGTGGATGTAGCTTAGTAAATTCAGTAAACACATAAACAACTATTTCTCAAAAGCTGCCCTGACTCTCTCCATATGTCCCAATATTTTTCTCTGTGATGGACCCATGCCAAGCCTAAGAGGATATTTTAAATGACATACATTTTGAAAATAGATTTTTCTAGTTTTAGGATATACAACAATATTGCAATCCCCTAATTTTTCTTAAGTGAATTTGATTCATATATGTCTCTAGTCTTTGAAAACAGTATCTGGCATATAGCTTTCCCTCTTACAGCTGTCTTCCATAAGTCAGTGTCCAATTCAGGAGTTAAAGGTGGAGAGGAGATGGGCTAGGGCAAAGCTCAGATTCAGAATATTTTTTTTTCCAGAATAAGTAACTTCTGTCTCCCAAGAAAATTCAGCAGCCAAGACTCAGTAATCCTCAAAGTGACCCCTGACCTGCACTAGGGTTCTGCCACGGTCTTTGGTTGATTGCCATCTAAGCACAGGCTGGCTGTTTATGACCTTCTTCCTGAAGTTGCCTCAGATACTGGTGGCAGCCATCTGTGTGTGCTCACAGATTGGGAGCAGCTGCAGAATGTCTGAATGTTCAACAGGACCAACAGCTGTTAGGAAGGAGCTGGGAGCTGTTAAGGTCCTTGCGTTCCAGACACACCCTGGATTTCTTTTTCTTCCTGGCTGATGCAAAATAGAGAATGGAGTATCTGCTTTCCCCCTTTCCCTCCCCCGCCCCCTTTCTGGGGCCACTGATGCAAGTGCCAGAGAAGTGGCCTCTTTTTTCCTGCACCTCATTATTGTCTCTTTAAATATATCTCCCAGTTTGTGTGCTAATATTTTTCAGAGGGCTTATAGGCTGCCAGCTGTGACAATTGAAATATTTTTCCCAAATGATCCTTTTTTCTTTATTTTTGTTAGGTCATTATTAATTTACAGCAAAATGATGAAGATGTCAGGGAATTATCTCCCCAAAATTGGGAAATAAAAGGAATGATTCATCTGAATATTATCTGGAATGTCATTTAAATGATTTTTAAAAATCACAAGTAATGAATCATAGAAGATATAACAAAATTACCTCAAGGAAAGAGCTAGCATGCAGCCAAGCTGCACTAGGAATTGAACTCAAGAATTGACTAAAGTCCATACTCTTACCACTGTCATGGTATTATGTATTATTGCTGTGTACAGGCAGGCTTCAGTACGTTTTTTTGTTCTATAACCAACCTCTCACCTGTTGATGTTGCAAGTAGGTGTGTATACAAGAGGCTCAGAAAGGCCAATGCGCAGTGCCTGAAAATACCAAACAAAGATCTTGGGCTTAGTTGTTAGGTAGAATTTAGTTGGAAAGCAAGCCTAACTATTTTCTAGGTATATGACTATAAATGTTACTAAGACTTTCCTCGCTTCAGCTCCTCACTTGTAAAACGAGGATAATTTTACCTATGTTAAAGAGTTCTGAGGGTTAGATTTAATGAAAGTGACATGTTTATTAGCATTTTTGCCTAACTAACAGAAGGTTCACAGGAAATGGTAAAGTATTACTATTATTGCATTTGTTTTATTGTTGTAATCACTACCCAGATTGCAATGAGTACTCATTCAAATGAACTACTAGATATGGACAACATACTATAGAGGTTAAGAGCATGGGTTCTGGAGTACGTTATACCTGTGTTCAGATTCTTAGCAACTTACTTGCTTTGTGACCTTGGTCAAGCAACTTCTCTAAACTTCATTGGTAAATTGGGAGTGATAATAGTGTCCACTTCTTTGGGTTACTTTTGGGATTAATGCCATATTAACATAACAATAAATTGTTTAACCCAGATACTGGCACATGACAAATGCCCAATAAATGTTAGCTCTGGTCATTATTATTTTATTGTTACTATTTGTCTTATCGTAAACTCAGGATGTACTATTTGTAGAAATAATCTTTGGGTTTATCCTGATCAGCTTCAGAAGAAAGTAAGAGTGAAATCAAATTTACATGGCACTAATTTATAACTATAAGAAGTAACTTCCTTATTAATTTAGAAAAAAATCTGGGAAAAAAAACTCATTGGCTTTGTAAGGTTAAATTGAGAAGCCCCAATTTATTGGGAAGGGCATGGGCCTGACAAACAAGGGACTTTGTTACAGGCGAGGCCTGCCAATAATCAACTACATGTCTTTGGCCAAGCCGTTTAACATAACAAGACCTTAATACCCTCAACAGTAAAATGAGGCAGTTTGGACAAATGATCTCTAAAGTTGAGAATTCTCTGAATTTGATCTAACACAATCTTATCATTCAGCTTTGGCTCTTTGAGAAGGAAAATGTGGCATGTTAAAGTGGGATGAGAGTAAGAGAATAGCATAAAATATAAAAAGTCGTCTTTATTGTCCTCCTGTTCCATGATCATTTTTTTTCCTCAGTTGATGTAATAGTTGGCTTTTTTTTTTAAGTTTCCCCCTAAAATGTCCAGATGCTATGATTTCATCAACCACAAACAAATGGGGCAGGGCTGTGAGGTCCTGGGAAAATGAACATTACTCCTGGAAAACAAAATTTGTATCCTAACTAGTTGTCCCAAAAGGGCTAGATGGATTCATACCCATTACCACTCTGAAACCAAACAATTCGTGATTGATTGAGCTTAGTATAATATTTAAATTATTAACACTAGATAACTTATCTTGCTTTTGGATTTTTATGTGAGGTATCAATCAACTGTGATTATTCTTCCTCCGGATTCATAGAGAACATGTTTGGCCACTAACATGATGACTATACACCAAGCGACATTACTTTCAAATATTCAGCTATTTTCTGGCCAGAAATCAATCTAAAGATTATAAGCTAAATCAACCACTCTATTCGGTTTTTGGCAGTAATTCAAAAGTGCAATTTCTCTCACAGTTTAGGACATGAACATCCTTTCGTAAATAATTATCAACATATAAAAACTTCCCAGTGGCTGAACATATGGACTTATAAGTGGTGTAGAGCTTACAAATCTATTATCTTTAGGTGCTTTAACTTGTTTTCCTGAATGAGATTATGATTTCAAGTATAGGAAATGTCTGGCTAAACAAAGAGGAAACATGTTAATGTTACAATACAGAAAACCAAGAACTAAAGGAATACTGTGAAAGTTACAGCATTTACTTCAATACCTACTAACCTAGCAAGAAAAAAATTCTGTGTTATTACATATAACTCAAGAAAGGACTGTTTGTGCCAAGCAGTTTATTTAGCATGCACCTTTATTATGGTGATACTTCAAGAATATTTAATGACAAGTATGGTCCAGGCATCAATAAATAAATGTAGGTTTGGAGTGTCACTCAAGGGATTAAATAGTGGTAGCTATTTACTAAATTGTATATAAATATTTCAATATTATGACCATTAATGTGACCACTTCAGTGGTGTACTGGGTGAATATGACCACCTCAGTGGTATACTGGCTCGAAGTTTGAGAAACTTCCAGAGATAAGAGTGATCAAGGATCAATAGAAATAAAAATCTGAATACTATACAATCTGTAATCATGCTTGATTGATTCTGTTAATTCCTTTCATTCCTTTGCATTTTTAAAGAATCAGCTCAAGGCATCATCACATGCAGGAAACTTTTTCTGATCTCTCCACTTTACCACCACTTCTCACCCCCACCCCAAATTGAGCTAAATATTCACCTCTGTAGCATCAACATAATTTCTACCACAATACTTGCAATTACAGAACAACAAATTAAAAGTATTTCTTTCCTGTCCCCCTTCTTCAGCACTAAGTTTAGTTAGTACACAAGAATCTCCACTAGACGTAAACAGAAAATAAACCTGTCTTGTTCCACACTGTGACCCTACCATGTAGAATATGCCTAAAACTAAGTAGACTCTCAATAAATATTTGCAGAAGGAATAAATCATCTGGAGTGCTTCTCAAAATTCAAATTCCCAGGCTCCCACCCCAAAGGTTCTGATACAGCCTCCCATGTGATTCTGATGCAAATGGTCTAGGAAATTTTTTATTCCCAGAGACTAGATCTGGTATATGTAGCACTTTATTAATTTTTTAAATCGCTCATATTACTTTCCTAGGGCTGCCGTAACAAATCACCACAAACTGAATGGCTTTAACAACAGACATTTACTGTCACTCAGTCCTGGAGACTAGAAGTCCAAAATCAAGGTGTTAACAGGGTTGGTTCTTTTTGAGTGCTGTAAGTAAAGAATCTGTTCCAGGCCTCTCTCCTTGGCATGTAGATGACCATCTTCATGTTCACATGGTGTTCTCTCTGTATTTATTTTATTGTTCAAATTTCCCTCATTTGTAAAGACACCGATCATATTGGATTATGGGTCACTCTAATGACCTTATCTTAAGTAATTATATCTGCAATGACTGTACTTCCAAATAAGGTCACATTTGAGGAATTGGGTGTTAGGATTTTATCATATGAATTTGGGAAGGACACAATTCAACCCATAACACCACTATTTATTTTGCAACTCAGTGATTCCTTTCCCACTGGAGATCTGTTACAATATAGTGAACATATGACAAACTCTTAAGAGGTCTGCTAATTTTGCTATGTTACCCTTAGCTAAAATGGAATGTTGACATTACATGAATACTTAGATTTACACAAGAGTTATGTTCTTTAAAAGTTGGGTTGAAGTTTTGCAAATAAGAATATGCTAATTAAAGTACACCTTTGAAAAATTATTTTGTAAAGAAGTTTAGAATCTTTCTGTTAAAATAATTATTCCCTAATGTACTGCTCTCGAAAATTTAATTCAGATTTTCTTGAAGCAGGGCATTTTTAGGAGAAATAGAAATATATAATTATCTATAGTGTAGATAGACTAATGTTGAACAGATATGAGGAAAAATTTTGGACCTATTCCTTGAGAGAATCCCTCAGAATACAAAATAGTATGTGCAGACTATAGGCAAATCCGTGATGATGAACTGCAGAACAAAAGAGAAGCTTTACAGGAAGGTACAATATTGTGTTTCAAGGATTAATTAAGCTTCAAAACTAAATCCTCAAAACAAATAAATAAAACCCTAAAACTTCTATTTGAAGTGATGATGATAAATTCCAAATTAATCCAACAGATATTTATTGAGTATTTACAACATGCTAGAAGTCTTGATTGATAAGGAGAGACATAGACATTGCCTTCAAAGAGCTCACTGTCAAGCTGTAGAGATGGATGTATAAATAAAAGG
Organism: Cynocephalus volans; assembly: GCF_027409185.1. Lineage (NCBI taxonomy): Eukaryota > Metazoa > Chordata > Mammalia > Dermoptera > Cynocephalidae > Cynocephalus > Cynocephalus volans. The sequence continues at coordinate 92,716,982 of NC_084468.1, read as the reverse complement.
CTCTGATAAAAGCCAGATTGTATAAGGAGTTGTAATCGGTAACCAAGTTCATGATATGTTTTCAATTTTAAATATTTTGTCCCACAGTTCTCTTTAGAATGTTAATATTATATTTACAGATCCTGATTCTTTCCTTCTTTCTTCCTTCCTTCCATCTTCCCTTCCTTTCTTTTTTTTCTTTTTTCTTTCCCTTCCTCTTTTCCCTCCTTCCTTCCTCTTTTTCTTATTTCCTTCTTCTTTCCTTCTTTCTTTCTTTTCAACTTTTCAGTATTGTAAATACGAATGCTGTATTTGTCATAAATATTGAAACTAGCTTCCCAGACTATCTTTCAATTTTTTCAAGATTTTTTAAAACCATAGTTTGTACTAATACCTGTAAGTCAACCTGTCTATGTGGCAGTTTCCCCATATTATAATGGAGATAATGATAGCATCTCCCACAAAGAATCGTGTTTAGTCTCAAAAGAGATAAAGCATGTAAAGTGTTTAGCATAATATCAGGCACTAAGTGTTAGTTGGTTTTCCTTCTTTCTTCTGATTATTATGAGTTTTGGATATTTCATGTTATATTTATTCCTAAGCATTTTATGTTGGGGTTTTTGTTTGTTTGTTTGTTTGTTTCTATTACAAATTGGTAGTGGCTTTGGAAATATTTTGGTAATGGAAATGTTTGAAATGGAGGGTTTGTCATAATTTCACATAACTTTGGTAATATTCAAAAAAGTTAAATGATTATTTCTAAATGCCTTTCATACTGCGTGAACAATTTGCCACATGCTATTACTTCAGCTTTATATCAGCTTATTTTCACTAATCAAAGAAGAATTTATTATATAACCAACTTCCACATATTACTAAACAAAGGAACTGCAGTCTTCAATGTTTTTCAACCACATTAGAGGAAACCATCTGATAAATTGTGTTTGATTGTAGGCATGTGGAGTGAGGAAGACGAGAATCACAGTAATATTTTGTAGTTGTTCCAAATCTCCAAATATATTTTGATCTTAGCTTTTTCATTACATGTCATCTGATTAATCAATAGATTGTAACCAGATTATGTAATTTTAAGCCTTAGTAAGATGCTTTTAGTGATGATTATAACACAACATTCCTACACACAAAAATATATATGACAATTAACTGAAAGGAATTCAGTGGTTCTAACATAGCCAGGTTGTCAGGCAAGTATAAATGATTACTGAATGTTGTAAATATAATTATATCTATGCAGCATTGATAATATGCAGTTTTAAGGTTGTGTATACATCAATTATAACAGTAAAATAAAATAAAGAACTAAAGTCTTTTTCAGAGAGCCCACCCATCTCCCCCCATTTGCTTACAATACATGACTCCATCTTCACTTCCCACTTTGTATACCAGCTTCCAGAAATATAATGACACAGATCTGTTGGCTATCTATATTGAACCGTAACAATGCCTTTGCTCATTTTTGAGGATTATAATCCAAAGCAAATAGCCATTTAACTCCTTTCTCCCTTTCAGGAACTTCTGGGACATGCTTGGAAGAATTACACTGCCATTCTTTTCACCCATGCAGAAAAAATAGAAGAGGGTGGATTCAATGAAGATGAATATTTACATGAGGCCTCTGATATGCTGCTAACTTTATTAAATTCTATTCAGCACAGATATGTTTTTCAGTATAGAAAAGGCACCTCACTTAACGAACAAAGAATGAAGATATTAGAAAGAATCATGGAATTTGTAAGACAAAATTGTTACCAAGTTCTTACCTTTAAATAAAATTCAGATGAAAGGAAAAGAGTATTAGGTATTAGAGTCAGAAACCTGGTTTCAAAAACTGCTTTTGTTAGCATGGATGTGAGCCATACACTTCCCATATGCTGCCAGTGAAGGATGTAAATTGGTATAAACACTTTGAAAAACTGAAAGTCAGAAAGAACATCGAGCATTCAAGACTTCTAATGCAAATCCCATGACATAGCAATTACACTACTAAGTGTATATCCAACATAGATGTGTATATTTATGCACTAAAAGACATGAATGTACAAGACTGTTCTTTGCAGTACTATTCATAATAGCTAAAAACTGAAAACTATCCAAATATCCATTAATAGAAGAATGGATAAATAAATTGTTGTATGTTCACACAATGGGATATTATACACTAACGCGAATGAGCAAACTCAACCACCTGTAACGATATCAATGAATTTTCCAAACATAACATTGAAAGAAAGAAGTCAGACATAAAAGATTACATGCTCTATAGCTGCATATGTATAAGTTCAAAAGCAGTCAAACAAATGTAATCTAAACTATTCTGATAGCAGAAATGCTGGAAATCAGGAGAACAGTTACTCCAAGAGAGGGGATAGTAAGCGAAAAGATGCAGTTGGTGTGACTTCTGAGATTCTGGTAATGTTCTGTTTCTTGACTTGGACGCTGGTTTCACCAGTGTGTTCACTTTGTGAAAACACAATAATAAATTTGGAATTTATGAACTAATATATGTGCTACATTTGAATAAAAGTTAAAAATGGATAAGTTATTATCCATTTTTTAAAAAGTAGAACCACTGTTTATTTGATGCTAGGGAAAGAAATTTGCTTAAACTTGTCAGAGTCTGTTTCCTCACTTGAAATGCCAACTTCACAATTATTGTAATAATTAAGAGATTTGGCACATGGCTGATGCTCAATAAATACTAACTTTCTTATAAGCTGTGGTTTCTATTTAGATTTGAAAACATTAGGTAAAAACTCAGAGCAAGTCCCTTAGCAAAAACAAGTATAACGATTGTAATAACCGACTATGAATAAAGCCTTCACTGAAGAAGAAGCTTCCTCTACCTTGGAAGGCTGGCCACTTTGGTTTAGTAGAGAGCTTCAGGATGGTTTCAAAGGCAGCAGTGAGGATCAAAGGAAAATAATTCTAGTCAATCATAAGAGCCAAGTCCACCATCAAGTCAAAATCAGATCATTTTCATATTTAAAATTTGTTTGTGAACTTTTTAATGTATAAAATTTTTTCACAAAGATACTTCCCTAGCTTGTTTTCATAAAGTTAATTTGTAAATTGGTTTTTTGGTAATATACCATATTTTCCATTAAAAACAGGACTACAGCTGGTGGTTATTCTCCCAGAGTAATCCTCAAAAGCATACTTTAATGCTCAGTGTTACCTGAACTCTGGCACAAATGGTATTAGAAAACCTATAATCACAATTTATGAAATGTTTCTATGGGAAAGCATGATGCAGATTTCAACTTGACACAACATTTCATTTTATTTCTCTGCGTGGTTCCTTTCTCCTATGCTGTGAGTCCAGGATTATGATGTGGGAGCCTCAACAATGGGGGAGAGTTTTCAAAGTTAAGTAGGAATTGACATTTCCTTAGGGATTGGTGGCTTGGAACAGACAAAGAGACTTGATGCTGAGTAGTTGAAACTGCAGTGCCTGGTGGAGAAGAAGAAGGTGGAAACGGAGAACTCAGCTGTGGAGTCATTCATATCCTTCATTCACGTGATGTCAGCTAACTTTTCTAGAATATAAACACTGGTTTCTTTCAGGAAAGATATATCATGCAGAACATTAAGGAAAGATATATCATAAGAACATTAAGAACATTAAGACCTTTGAGGATGGCCTGATGCTAATGACTAGTAGAGAAAAGGTGCCTTTAGTTTCAAAGAGGAAAATGTCCATGACGTTCTTTTCCAAATTATTTAACAGTTACTTTTAGATTTGCATATGTATGCACATATACACACGTTTTTACATGAATACTTAAATATGATAATATTACATATTTGACTTTCTTTTAGCAGCCTTATAGTTTGCTTTTTTTGGTTCACCTTTACTTCTTTTCTCCTCCCCATGAAAATCAGCCCATTACAGATAAGTCATATCAACCAAAAGCCTGGTGGATATATTTGAATTTTTCTGCATGTCCAAATAATTACTCACACACAGAGTACATATATACACATAAATATATAGAGGAATTTTTATCTTTTTAAAAAAGTTTTCACATTATACTCTACACAAGATCTTTTTGTTTCACTTAGCACCACCTCGTATATATTCCTTCAACTTTAAAATATAGGCCAAATTCTTTTTTTTTAATGGCTGCATAACGTTTCCCAGTGCATATGTAACAATTCATATTACTCCTCTATTAACACGAATTCCAGTTTTCTGCTACCCAAAGCAATGCTCCAACAATTACTCTTTCACATATATTTCTGTACAACACTGACTTTTTTCATGTAAGTTATATTCCCAAGAATGGGATCTCTGAGTCAAAGCGTATATGTACACTTAATATATCCTACCAGATTTCTTCCCAAAAATATTGTAACAAAATTGATTTTCAACAAGGTCACTATATCCTTTTTCTATATTTCTGCCATCAACCGGTATTATCATTTTGAACATCTATTGCTAACTCCATTTGGAGAAACGTAAAATCATAGCTCTCTGTTACTTTAATTTGCAATTTCCCTGACTACTACTGAATTGGTGTGTCTTTTTAGATTTGCTCTTCTATGAATTGTCTCTTCACATTCTTTGACCTTTTTGTCAGTTTTCTATTGGATTACTTCCTGCTTGGCAAATTGGAAGAGCTCCATGTATGTTATAGATACTAACCCTCTGTCTGTTATTCGTGTGACAATTTTTTCCCCCAGATCTATTATTTGTCCTTTAATTTTGTATGGTAACTTCTGCCAAACTAAATTTGTGAATTTTCTTATAGTCATGCATTTCTACATATGTAATACAGATAGGGGATTAATTTATTTCATTTCAGATGCATAACCAGATATATTTGTTCTATTTATTAAATAATTCATCCTTTTCCTACCTAAGTGGTAGGTAGATAATTAGATATAGAGACAGAGATGTAGATATATCTCCTGGATCTATTTCTGGATGTATTCTAGATTCTTAATTTGTTTCCATGATCTATTTTATTTAATGATTTTAGAATAATTCAATTGTAATAGTTTCATATCATTCCTTGATATCTAGGAGATGAAGATTATCTTATTGTTTTTCTTTTTCAAAAATATTTGCTGGTTACTCTCAGGCATTCAATCATATATATTCTCAAATCATTTATTCCAATTTCAAAAAAAATTCTTTTATATTTTGTTTGTATGTGTTTATGACAAATGACATTCGGTGATTCTAAGTCGTCCCTTACAAGCACATGGGATATTTCTTCATCTTACTTTATGTTTGTTATTTTTTATTACCATATTTCTTTCATTTTTGTTCTTTTCCTTGGTTTTGTTGATTTGATAAAGTTACTATTAATTTCAGTCTTCTCCTTGATAATTTGGAAGTACTAAATTCACACGCATTCAGGATTCTTTGTTTGTCCCTGAATTCAGAATCAAGTACATACTTCTCTACTATTGTTTCATAACAAAGTAACAACTATTTCCCTAGCCAAGAATTTCCCACTGCATCATCTGCTTAACTATTAAGATAAGACATTTAGAGTACTTTCATTTCTTACCTATTCCTTTTTTCTTTTTCCTGTCCTCCCCAGAGAAGAGGTTTTTGGAATGCTTTTCCTTTCCCCATATTACTAGATTTTGATGAGATAGTTCATTATTTAATTCAAGACTTCCCCTTGGAGGTTGCCCCTTTTTTTCCGAGTCCCTTCTTGCCACTAACATTGTGCATCCCCAGGTAGTTTATCATGATCTCTTTAATTTAATAAATAAAGATTAGAAGGTCCATTTCTCACCACTGTTTTCCCTCATTTTCATCATCCCCAGTCTTTCTAGCTAGTGTGTTTTCCAAGCATACTCTGAGTTCTAGCATAGTATCCATGAGGCATTATACTCCAGACATACATTTCCATGTACCATTATGCAACAGCAATGCTGGCTCCTTGCAATCAGTATAGCAAGTGTAGAGAAATAATTTATTAGTTAGTAATGGAGCCACCATATGAATGGTGAGGCACCGAAGTGAACTTTTTGCTGCCATACTCCACCTGAAGCTGGGTTGTTACGCTTTTTCTGGATGATAGTGCACGTGTGTCCATTGAACAAACTCATCATTTTTGGAAATAATTACAACTTGCAACTGCTGGGGCTCAGAACATGATACCCTGAAATCTGGCACCTTGGTACTCTGAGTACTTTGAACTGATGGAGTTTGGAAAGGCCTCAGATGTAAGGTCTATCTGACCTTCTGCTCTTTTGTTTCTCACCCCTCTTGCTCTCTTCACCCCTTTCCTCCTCTGTCCCCAAGTGAGTCACAGAAACCAGAATTCCTCTTCCCCAAAGAAAGCCATAAAACTTAAAAAGTCATTTTCTTCTCCCTTCTCTCTTGAAGACTCTCAATCCAGAGGGGGCCTATCCCATACCCAAGGGAAAGGAATGCTACACAGAGAGGCCAAGAAGAATCTGAACAGGAGGATCTTGCTGGGTTTCCCCCCTCAGTCTATTACCATTAGATCATACCCTTTTGTCCGTCACATTTCTACACACTGTCTATTCTTCAATGAACCTAAGCATAGAATAGACAGCTTCCCCTGGGTCTTGGGCCTTCATTTCTGAAGTCTCCCATGTCTATTCAATTAAATAGATACTACGCTTTTCTCTTGTTAACCTGTCTTTTGTTACAGAAGTGTTGCCCTTGACCCTTATCACGGGTGAGGAATGGTATCACATGTTTCAACCCCTGTACAACAAAAGAACCATGAGACCAGAATTAGCTTTACATAAAATAAATGATGCTTGGCAAGTTTATCTTTGGTGTCCTGCCACCTTTCCTATTAGAGTCTATTATTTACAGTCTTTCCTCATGTCCCTCCAGATGCCCAATCTGTATGTTATTCTCATCTGGAAGTCAAAAATTACTAAATTTTATGTTTGAAAGTACTTTGAACATTTTAGAGGATTACACTTTATGTATTTTTATAGCTGGGTTTATAGTGAATACCATCTAAGGGCATTAGTGATGATCTCTAAAACCCACCTGCTCTGACCTTTTCTAGGTTTATTCCTATAGATACATCACCTCAATTAGAAATTTCTGACTTTTTTTAAAGTTATGTTTATCCATACTCTGCCTTTTAAAAAATAATTTGCTTACATTTTCTTTTCTATTTTCAGACATATTGCAATTCTTTTACATGAGGCTAATGTTTTTAAGTGGCATTGCTATTCTCACATTTACACTCAAGTTTATTTTTAAAATAAGTCTCTTTTCACAAGCATCTGAAGTTTTTGTTTTCAACATATGTGCTATTTTAAGAGAAAATGTTATCATTTCACATGAAAACTGAAGGTTATAAAAAATGCTATTTCTACCAAACTCATTCTCATTTGCTAAACTTACTGAAAGTGTCTTTTAGTTTGCATTTTTCATTAATCTTCTTCAAAGAGAAATTCAGTTGTGGTGTTGCTTTTGGATGACTCCTACACTGCTCTTTCCAAATTCCCCAAGTGTCGGCCAAATATGTAATATTAGGGCTAAAAACTGAGATAGAGAAATGGAAAGCATTTCTCTACTAGCATGTATGATATTCTATTGAGGAAATCTACAAAAAATAAATGTAAATCTTTAACAGAACAGCATTGGTATGAAGGCTTGTCACAAGAAGGGCAATGAGGAAATGAGCAGACATTAACAATTGTTATTTGAACAATTCTGCAGACACTATGTAGCAATGGGAAAGACCAGAAGAGTAGTTTGCCCTTCATTAAAAAGGACTGTTCTTTCTTTTTGTAATGATTGAGCTCTAGGCTTGTTTCTGCTCCTGTTGCTAAGGACAATATCCTGCCACATAGGAATGATGTTGATGAAGATGTAAAATAATACACGTATTTTTTTACTTAAAATTCTAGAGAATTGGGAATAGTATCAGGGGTTGAAAGTTAGGAAGGAAGAGAAAAAAACAAACAAGGGAATATGTAAGGGTGGAAAAAATACAATATACAATAATTAATTCACACTCTGAAATTCCAGATGGCTCACTTTCAAATTACAACAATTATTCCATTGCTCTGGGTCCTTCCTCCAAATTTTTTTTTGGAGTTATACTCCTATGAATTATCTCTGCCAAGACTTATTCAAAGGAAAAACCATACCATAAAAAGTGCAATAAACAAGAATGTGTAAGTTACTCTTTCCTTTCCCAACTAGTTGGTACCTGAAGAAGATTCAGTTCTGTACAGAGGCCTATTAGTCATCAGCAACTATCCTACTTTTCATTATTACTGTAAATTTTGGGGTTATCATCCAAGTAGTACCAAAATGAGGTATACCTTAGAAGAGCTGCTCCTGTTTTAAATGATCTATTTATCTACTTATCTATCTGGAATTTTAGTGATTTTCTTCATAAGTGGTTTTTGGGATGGGCTGTCATTACGTGTTTGGTGCCCTCAACAACAGTGCACTACTTAAACAATCAAGGCACATGGCTCCTTAAAAAGGCAACTGCTGACAGCAGCAGCCTGGTATTGTCAAGTGAATTCTTCCTATGGACTCCCACAGCCAGAAGAAAAAAATTGATAAATTCTCTTTGTAACCACTCCAAAGGAGTATTTAATGATCTCACCTCTCTCTTCAGAATCTCTTAAATATTCCACTAAAGGAGCTCCCTAATCTCCTTAAATGAACTACTAGAGTTTAGGTTTTTTTGGTTACTATCTTTAGAAAAAAGTTAAACTTTTTATTCAAATTAAAAAAACATTATCGTTTAACTAACATGGAAGAAAGTAAATTGTAATGGAGAAGAGCACAGAATTAGTAAGAGTTGAAAGTTCTAGGTTTCAGCTTAGTACAAGCATTTGGTTAACTTTTCTGAAAACACTTTGCAAGCTATGAAGTATTAAATATCTTAATAATTATTCTGCAATAAAACCCATGACAGTAGACAGATATTAACATATCTCCATTACATTTGTTAGAGAAGGTGTGGTTATTCCTTAACTAAAATTTTGGAGGATACAGCTTTTTCCACAAGACAGCAATTTGCAGCATTATTGTCAATTGAGTTACTCTAACTTGCTTCCCCCTGGTTCTTTTTATTTTATATCTTGGTGATAAAGTTGTAATTTTCACACTGTTGCATAGCACTTAGAACCAGGATTTGTTTCACCACTTAGGTAGCTGAATATAGCTAAGGTAAAACGTATCATTTCCCTGAAAAGTTGAGGTGGTATACTCACGCCTCTTTAATGCCTCACTTGTAAGAAATAGTGAGGTGCTCCCACACTCATCAAGAATTTGAAAATATAATTGCTTCTATTTATGTTAAGCCAAGTAAATCAATACACAATAGTTAGAAATACATTGCCTTCCTATTCTAAGAGAATTGCAAAACTATTTTAAACATTATCAATGATATAAAACCAGTGAAAGAGCATCAATGAAATAAGACTTGCCAGCATCTAAAAATCTAAAAAGCGGATTTCAGTGGGAGTGGAGGGAGAGGAGGGAAAGATTCAGTAATGAAGATCTCTAATGTGAGGAAAGAAATACTAAATCTGGTATAGAGGAAGAATCAGGTCTATTGAGAGACAGGCCGTCATTTCATATACAAGTAATCTACTGAACAGGAATTCAACTTCTCAGGAAATGTGACACCAGGAATGGAGAAAGGGATAGGAACACTAGTTTCTGGAAAGGAATATCCCTATCATAAACTTGTAGCAACACACTATACATCTATTATGTACCAGGTACTGTTTTAAGTATTCTATGTGTACTGACGCATAGAATATTCACAACTCTATAAGTACGGTTGTTACTCTCATCTTACAGATGAGGAAAGTAAGGTATATAAATGCTAAACAGTTGTCCAAAGTCACACAGGAATTTCCAGTGTAGAACTTGAATAAAAACTAAGCAATCTGGCTTTAAAACCAATACTACTAAGCTTTACATTTTTAGCATCTTTGGGGGTCACCTACACTTGCAAGTTTTTGGATCTGCCAAACTAAGGACCAGACTCTAAGATCTGGTTAAACACACTAACATTGTTCTGAGGCCCCTTGTTAGCTACCAGTCTTCCCCTGTTCACAACCTCTGCCTTGCTGACATGCTTCTTATCAAACTTTCTAAACAGGAGTTTACATATCTTTAGAAAGTAACAACACATTATCCGTTCGTTGGGCACTTTGTGTTGCTGGTAGCAGTGAGGCAGGAAAAAGAAATTCTAATTATATATTAAAAACAACACGTCCTGAAAAGGACTCATCTCAAAATAATACACATGGAATTTTTAAAAATAAGAATAGCTATTACTCTGAACACTAACTGTAAAACAGTGGACCAACATCGCACGGTAGAGGGTCACCTTTTTTTTTCCGGTTTAGTTTGCAATACATAAATAGACACCAAGTAGTGAATGATCACCACTAATAAGGAAGCATCAGCTGTTTAGCTTGTGACCTAAGAACACCTCCTACTGTTGAAATCGTTAAAGAGCACAAATACCTGTCAGAAGCCAGAAGGGCTATGTCAAGTCTGCTAACAATGGCATTTTCTTGTTGATTCCATAAGAGATATTCAATCCCAGCAGTACAAATAAAACTGAACTAAGTTTTCTGTGAAAATAAGGACTGAATAAGAACTGAATTTACAACTTAATTAATGCCTTTAATGCAACTTGAAAAACTGCTTACTAGCTCCCAACTTCTCTCTTTAGCACTCTTTAGCATGAACTTTTATGTGCTAAAGAGCTGGGGGAATTATAGCAGAAAGCATGGTCATGTAGTAAAATTGGCAAGGTATAATATAGCACTTGAAAAAGAGAAGAGGTATGTGAAATTTTTGCAATGTACTCCTGTGTGGTGAAACTTCATAAATATCAGCCATAAATCAGCTACTGATGATGCTACATCATGGGCTTTAACAAAAGAACAAATTGTTTTTTATTATTTTTAGGGTCTACATATGGTATAATCACTAATTTAGACTTTACTATCAAAACTTTAGATAATTTTATATGGACTAGAGTATTTCAATATTCAGTTGGAAAAAATGAATACAGGAGATTATTTCAACTATTTAAGTAGTTAAAATATTCTTTAAATTTTTTTAAAAAATTTAATATAATTGAGAAAAAATTAGGAAAGATTCACAAAAGACTTTGTCACCCAAAGTCTTTATTCCCCCCAAAATATCACATCTTGAGAACAAAATAACTTAAAATTCACTTTGTGTTTAGTTATCAGCAGATGTTAATGATGCTCTCTTCATATGCAGTTTTTCAGAATGAAGATATAACATCTGTAATAGTACTATATCCTGGCCTACCAGAGCTCCATGAAGTTAAACTAATAAACTTTATAATTACTTCTCGTAACACACAGGGCTGTTTCATAGCTGTTAGTTGTTTTTGTTTTGTTGCCTCTCCTTATTGGAAGATTTAGACAGCTATGGTGCTAGAATGTTTTTGTGTGTGTGTGTGTGTTTTAAACAATGTTCATACTCCTGCCTTCATAGATGCTCTCCTTTTTTGGTAGTCCAAACCATCAGTTGTAATCTCAAGGCTGGTGATCCTGAGGTTTATTAATTCCTAAGTTAGTTTTCATTGTTTCTACAATATTTGTAAGTTGAGTAAAAATCGGTGTTTGACACCTTAACATATATGTGTATTTAAGTTTTAGGCTATAATTTCTTTTAATATATTGACAGTATAATGATATATGAAAAAGCAAAATATATCAATCTCAAATGTTCTTCTAAAGATAATAGGCGATTATTAGGCACCCAAAGAATCTTTAGAAGGGAGCTAGAATAAAAGAAAAATGGACTGCTGCTTTTATGATCAATTTATTGAAAACTACAGTGGCAACACTTTACAATGTTTTTATTACTTAGAATTAGTCAAAACTTATTACTAATTATTTTGCTAAATGGAAAGAAGAAGTTCAATATACATAGTTGGAAATTTAAGATTTTTTAAAAAGTCACTTTAAGTATTATTATAAGTTATGGTTACTTTGGCAGCAAAGCAAAAATGTTCAAATGCCATTTCTCCTATCTTTTATGATGTTTGGCTTTTAGAATCAACAGTTTGTCATTTTTAATATTATTACAATATAACTAGTTAATAAGTCTGACAAAAATTCCAACCTGTCATTTTAAAGAAGATAGGATATTTATAATACAGGTAACACAATATACTAACAATCCAAGGGCTTGAAATTTCACACATCATGTACCCACCAAAATGAAACTAAATATTAATCTAGTTCAAGATGCATCTAAATGTATAAAGAAAAAATAACCTGCTAACCAATATCCCACTAAAAGATAAATTATCACAAACATAGGCTACTTCTTCCTTCCATTATAAATGATGAAAAATCATAGGTAAAAGTGCAGTGTTTCCTCAATCAACTGAAAACAATATACAAAAGGTAAAAGATTAGTCAAGTCTAGAAAAGAAATAACACAAAAATGAGCCAGTCATATTCTGGGTACAAGTGACAAATACATTCCTTTTTATTATTATTAAAGTTTTCTCAATGTATTTCACTAATGGGAGAATTTTATTTTATTCCACTGTTGGTCATGGTTTGAGCCCTACACACTCCCTTCCCTTTCACCTCAAAGGGAGCTCCTTTATATGTAGCCACACATTCATCATTAGTATAAAGATCAGGTTGGATCTGCTCCCAAATCTTCTTCTTAGGATTCAGCTCCTTGTCAGGCTCTCCTATTGAGGGAAAAATAAAACACAAGAAAATTACACAGCTAACATACAAAAGTATTAAAGAAATTGTCTGTAGAGATTTCTAGTGAATTGTCTTGGCAGTACTTTTCAATCTTTACATCTAAACAAAATTTAACATTTACTTTATTTTTATGATGTCAGCAGTTTATATTCTCGATTGGTAAAATAAAAGTTATTGTCATTTTCTTATGAATGTTAAGGGTATTATTTTTTACTCTTACAATAGTTCTACAGGTAATATAACTCAATGAATTTGTTTCCCAAATTATCAAAAAGAAAATGCAAGACACTCATTTTATCATTACATATAAAGAAAAATTGTGAAAAAAATAAAAGTATATTTTGGTGTGTTATATTTTTATGCCTGGCAGAAGCAGCTTATACTTTACCATATGTTTCAATATATAAAATGAACGACTAAATTGTTGCTCTTGTGCTTAAATATTTCTTTAATACTGAAAAATGGCTTAAATGTTGGGATTATCTATCTAAACTATGATAACTACTTTGAGTTTCATTTGCTACCTATTCCTTGGTTGAAAGAGACACAAAGAACTGGTGAGCAAACAAGGACTAGCATTTTCTAAGCACTAGGAACATATGTTGTTGTCTGAAATTCATACAAGTCTAATTTTAAATATAAAGAAACAAAAGCTCAGAGAAGGAAAGTTGTTCAACATCACACAAACAACAAGTAGAGCCAGGATTTGACATCAAAGCCCATGTTCAGCAAGTACAGGACCCTGCCTCCCAAATCTATGCTTTGGAAAAGAAACAAATAACCCTCTTACATGTGGATAATACCATCAACCCCTCTTTTTATAGTAACTCATACTATAAGCTTTAGTCTATAGAAGAAAAATAAGTAGGTTTAAAGACAAATAACATACCAGACAATCTCCTTAAAAATAGGGAAGTAGAGAGTAAAGATTAATATAACATAATTTAAAACTGCAGATGTCCAATAATATTTGGGATGAAGAATCAGTTCAAGATACAATGATGAAAAGTAATGTATCTCATAAGCATTAGAATTAAATGGTTTTCCTGGAGTTAACAGAAAGAATATTACTGCAATATAATTCAGTAATGATAGAAATAAAAACCTTCTAGATCTTTTTTTCAGTGACTACCAAGTTGAAATCTGTTGGAATTACTTAAAAAGAATCATTTAATTACTGGAACTACTTATATTCTATATTCTGATTACATCTTATTATATAAAGTGGTATTTATTCTCTGCACATACATACAAAATTGATTAAATTGGTTGGCCTTGGCAGTTTTGCCCTTTATTAGCTCTTCAAAGACTATGAAACTGGCAAGTACATACGATACTGACCTCTAATACGCAGATTTTCAGAGATGATAGACTAGTTAACTGAACAGCATATTTACAGTAGAACATGCAATAGAACTAAAACTGAAAGAAGGACTCCTATAAAAGATGAGGATTTCTCTTATCCCTTTAAGGACATTTGATTGGACAATAGAGAAACTCTAATTAGTAAACAGAATAGAAAAAAATACAATCAATAAAATTAAACTGCCCTTTAGATCCACAAGATTTTTATTTTTTGTTTCTAAATCATTCCTCAGTCCAAAAGCATAATCTTATGCACAAATCATGTGAAAGTAGACATTCCAGAATTCTGGAAAACTAGAGGCAGAGATGCTATTCAGGTCAGAGTTGTACACCCCCCCCCCCCAAAAAAAAGATGTTGTCAAACTGATGAGTTAGTTCTAGAAACAAGATGTCCCAGATTCACGTTCAATTGTACAGTTTCTTACTAAAAATATAGATTGTGTGGGTAAATATATGCAGATATAAGCCCAAGTGCAAAAGGCTGTGGTGCAGCACAAAATTAGGCTTCTCCGATCTAGAAAGATATAGCCATGTACACAAGATAATGTTCATAGTAATATATAACATGTATATAGAGCTAGCTATGTGCCAGTCACTGTACTAAGTGCTTTACATATATTTATTTACTTAATCCTCTCAGTACATATGTAAGTAACATTAATTACCCACATCCTACAGACAAGAAAATTGAAGTACATAGGTCACAGTCCAGAATTTAAACACCACACAGTTGGCTAAGTGTTTCAAAAATCAAAGCTTACAAAACCCAGATGAGATAGGCACCATTAAAAATCCCTTCTTATAGACCAAAAAGCTGAGGCTCAGAAAGGTTCCCAGGTGACCTGGCACTCGTGGAGCCAAGATCTGATAGTTTTAAACTTCACACATAAGACTAATACAATTTCAAGGAACGATTTGACTAAAAATAAACTAGAACTAATAAGAAAAATCTCCAAAGCTTGACTTACTTTTGTTTGTTTGTATTACAAACCCTTGTATTGAGGCCTGTCAATAGATCGAAGCCAGGGAGCTGCTCTGCTACATAGAAGCAGGCTGTCTGTGAATGACTCTTAATATTAATATACCAGATTCAATACCTGAATACCATAAACATACTTGTGAGTATTTAACAAATCATTAAATGAGACAATGATTATAAAGAGCTTAGTAAACTCAGAAGTGTTTCACAAATATCTATTATTTTTTATTTATTTTTATTGAATCAAAATTGATTATATTTTTGGGGGGGTTCAACATTGAGATATGTTGATCAAATCAATATTACTAGCATATATATTGTTACAAATCGTAATTATTCTTTATGCCCCTTGTCCTATCTCTCTCCCTCCCCCTCCCCCCTCTAATTACCCAAGATTTCTTCTCTCCTTCTGAAAGAATAATGGTTATCTGTTGATTTTTTGCCTAGGTGATCTTTCCAATGCTGAGAGGTGTGATCAGGTCCCCCAATATTATCATAATGCTTCTTCTGTCACTCTGAAATGGGCTTTGTGGAGAGACATCCTCTTCTTTATCTCTGCTGGTGACTCTCCTTGGGTTAATGCACTCCAGTGGTTGGTGGACCATCCGTGTGGTGGTTCTGGTGTCTAGCCACTTTTGGGGCAGCCATGGTTATTGTGGTGGCTGTGGTGGGCCACCCACATGGAGGTGATGTTTTTGGTATGCTCCTTGGTGCTGGCAGTGTGCCTGGTTGTGTGGTGTGTCTGGTCCCCAGCTCCATACCTCGCGTCCCTGGGCATGTCCCGAGGTCCTGGTGCTGTGCGCCTGGTTGTGGGAGGGGGGTTCAGTCCCCTTTTCCATTCCTTGGGTCCCTGAGTGGGCCCTGAGGCACTGGCACGGTGTGCCTGGTTGTGGGGGGGGAGGGTCTGGCCCCCTTCTCCATCCCATGGGTCCTCGGGCGGGCCCCGAGGCGCTGGCGAATGTCCCTGGTCATAGGAGGGAGGTCTGGTCCCCAGCTCCATACCTCAGGTTAATGGGTAGGCCCCAACGCACTGGTGCGGTGTGCCTGGTTGTGGGGGGATGTCCAGTCCCCTTCTCCATGACTCGGGTCACTGGGTGGGCCCCGAGGCACTGGCATGGTGTGCCTGGATGTGGGAGTGGGGTCCAGTCCCAGGCTCCAACATTGGGTTCCCAGGCAGGCCCCAAGGCACTGGTGGTGTGCCTGGGCCAGAACTTTTTTGTCCTTTTCTTACTTCTAAAACGGGGGAACTTCCTGTGGGAACCAGTACTTGAGCTGAAAAAGTCTTGGATGCACTGTTAACCTTCTGGTTTACTCAAAATATTTCTCAACATATGCTATTTGGTAGGTTATAAAGCTAGTGGAAATGGGAGTTTAAATCTCCTCTCATGAAAAATATACCTAATATTACAAAGAATTCTTTAAAATGAACTATATTTTCCAGAGAAGTCTTTCATCATTCTTATGTGTTATTACCTTCTTCAAGATCTTATTTTTCTAGCCTTTTTTTTTTTTTTGGCATGGCTATTGAAAAATAAGTGACGATATTAATATAAGTCCTTAAAAGTAAAAACTGCAGAGCCTTGGAAATTGCTAAACACATGCCAATAATCACCACTGGGAAATGGTTACACATGTTGTTAGATAACTAATCATTCACAGATTGTTTTAGGTCAGCTCAATCTAAAAAAAACACATAGGTATTAGAAACTAGTTTAAGAGAGGGAAGGAGCTCTGGATGGCCTTTCACTGGCAATGAAATGCTCTGGCCTAAAAGTGCCACGTCTCACTTCCCTGCAGAACTCATTATCCAGAACTGGAATTAGTTACAAGGCTCCATCTAAGCATGTGGGAGTCAGGAAATGCAGTCCTACCACAAACCCAAAAGGGGCTGTGGGAAGACAGAGCTATCTAGACGACAGCACTAATGGCTGCCGCATCTTGAAAGACACACGGATAATTACGTACGAAGAAAATGTATGTAGAGAAAATGCCAAAGTCCATTTGAGAGGAGGTATATAACTGAGCGGGATGTTGAAAGACAAGCAGATGAAAAGTCCTCCAAACCTCAGGGAGAATGCGTGCAAAGGAGCCTCAGGGAGAATGCGTGCAAAAGCAAAAAGAGGGGAATAGCCTAGTGTGTTGAGGCGTGGCTGGACAGAGAGGTCAGTGGTGGAGCAGCAAGAGGTGAGTGGGAAGGACAGGAGGGCCAACTGGTGCCAGATTCTGTGTCTCCGCAAAGAATTTGGACTTCACTCTGCAGACAATGAGGGGGAGTGCTTAAAGGTTTTAAGCGAGGATAACACACGATCAGATCTGCATTACAGCAAGAAAGCTCTGAATGCAGGGTTGGGGTAGACTGGAGCCCTGAAAGCAGAGAGACCAGTACCAGAAGAGAGATGCCAAGAGCTGACCTAGGATTCGGATAGAATAATGAAGACATGAGATGCTTCCTGCGAAGGATCAGGTTATGGCACAGAGTATTGCAAAAACCATAGAGCAAATTGGTGCCTGTTGCTCCTGGGTCCTTCCTCGATCCCCTCTTGTCATCCCTTGATCTTATTTTCTCCTAGACTTTTTGTGTTTTGACTCCAACCCCAAAGAGATGGACAAAATCATCACTAAGAAGGTGTTTCTTCCATGTACGTTCATTCACCTCACTTTATTGCTGGCCACTGCTGGTCAGCTCTGTCCAGCTGGCATTCCTTTCCACTGCAGACACCATCTAGCTAAAAGGGAGGTAGATTAGTATCTCAGAAGGGCTTAAATACACTCCCTGATCAGTATCTAGTGGTTGGGTCCTGCCTGCTGGGGCCTAATGCTTCTCAAATGTCTTTTGCTGCTCACAGGAGGATGACCTTTGAGCCCCTGCCCAAGCACTTATAATCTATTTTTTCCCAGCCATGGGACTGGCTCTCCATTTTAGTTCCAATTTCGTGGGTTTCCTGCCTTCAGAGGATTGGGGTTCAGCCACACACACCTGGATTTCCCAATGGTCATCCCCTGTCCCTCACTTCAGTGCAGAAGTTCCCAGAGGGTTGTCTTTGAACCTCTGTGGGGGTCACTGAGCCCCTTTCAAGAGATCTTCAAGGTCAAAACTATTTTCACAATAATACTCAGATATTTCCCTTTTTCCGTTCATATTTTCACACAAACTTGACTTAGAATTTTCCAGAAACTAATATCACAAAACATGTCAATATCTGGAAGATGTAAGTTACTTAGTGGAATAAATATTTTCCAAATGATCAATGTATGATGTTACAAAACATATATGTGTAAAAGAAAACATTCAAAACACAAGATAGACCAATGGATTTTACCGTTACTGAAATACGTAAAGTTTGTTGATATACATTCAGATTCCACATTGCAACTAATCTTTAAGAAGCTACCACATGTTGAGTTTTGGTGTAGTACTAATGAAGAAGAACCACAATTATCTGGAAAAAGAAACCTATTAAAATATTTGTCTTTTTCCCAACTACACACCTGTATGAAGCTGGATTTTCTTCATATACTTCAGGTGAAACAACATATTGTAAGATTGGCTGCAGAAGCAAATTTGGGAATCCAGCTCTCGTCTGTTAACCAGACACTGAAGAGATTTGGATAAACATAAAACAAGGCCGTTCTCACTAAATTCTTTTGTTTTGAAAATAAAAGTGTTACTTATGTTAACAGGTAAACAAACAAAAAAAAGAAACTAGTTTGAGAGGAGAAAGTCCAAAAAACTTTAGTGCCCAAAAAGCTGTGACTACCATTTTCACATTTAAAACCTATAAAAAGAAATAAATACATATTCCAGAGTTCTAGGCATTCACAAATCTGAATAAGAACCAGAAACTTCATTATAATTAGACCTTTTTATTTGTATGAAATACTCATTGATCAGCAATTTCCCTTTGATACCTGGCATGAACCATAATAAGCCTAACACTAATTATTCTATGTTTGATTAAATTTTTGGATTATAATAATCATAACTATCACAAATTGTAGTACAAAAACTAAAATATAACAGTAAATAGGGGTCAATTAATTTTGCAAAGCTAATTAATAGACAAAAGTGGTTTGGTATTTTTGACAGGAATGATCTTGGCAATAATGAAGGAAGATACTCAAGTCTATTCTCAAAATACTATACTTTAAAAAAATGTTTTACTAATACATTTACTTCTATTATTCATTGACCAATTTAATGAGCTCCTACTTTATGCCAGGCATTGTTCTAGATGCTAGGAATATAGTAGTGAATAATAATAATAAAAAAAAAAAACCTTGGGGTAATGGTACTTAACATTCCATATGGGCAGACAATAAATAGTATACAGTATATTTGGTGGTGATAAGTGTTTTAAAGAAAAATAAAGCAAAGAAGGTAACATTTGAATGATCTGAATAGGAGACAGCAAACCTTGTAGCTATATGAGGAAAGAGTCAGTGGAAAGAGGTGAGCAGAGAAATAAAATCTGACCTACATTACTCTGGCTACTATAATTGAAAATAGATGGAGGAGAAGGGCAAGGCAAAGAGCAGGGAGATCAGTTAGAAGGCTTTTGCAATTATCCAGATAGATGTTGGCACTGGGACCAGACTGATAGCGGTGGAGATGATAGGAGTGATCCTAGATATGTTCAGAAGGTAGAGTCACTAGGATTTTGTGAAGAGGAAGATGTAAGGTATGAGAAAAGCAGTTAAGCAACTGGGAGGATGGAGTTGCTATCAAATGAGATGGAAAATACTGCAGAAAAAGGGAATTCTAGCAGGAAGATTTGGAACATGTATTCTTCTCCCTTGGGACATCTAAGTGACTGACAAAGTCCACTAGGCAGCTGGATAAGTGACTGGATAAAATTGCCAAGCAACTGGGCATGGAAAGAAAAAAGAGAAGACAAGGACCAAAGTCTGAGGAATTCTAGTGGTAAGAGGGTAAAGACGATGAAGAAGAATCAGCAAAGATGAGAAGGGCAGCCAGTGAAATGACCAGGAGACCACCAGAAGAATGTGGTGCCAGAAGCCAAGTTAATTAACAACAGGACTGAGAATGAGCCGTTTAGCTACAGGGAGCAACTGGTAATTAACCAAAGTGGTTCGAAACTTGATTGAAATGGATTTTAGAGAGGAGGAAGTATAAGCAATTTTGGTTTTAAAGAATAAATAGATCCAAAACCTGTGCTTTGTGATTAACTATTAATTTGTATTATTAGTAAGACTCAATATCAATAGAAATTAGCATGAACTTGAAAGTTTAAAGTCTGAATGTAAATTCTCGTTTACTATTAGTCCATAACTAGTGCATTCTTAAAAAGAGCTGTCATTGCCTTTGTTCTCCTGGCTGTAAAACTATTTTTGAGTTATTTTTGCTTGGTGCTTTAGGGACCAGTTACCATATTTACATGCTAAAATTTATTTATAGTTTTACACAGATTAAAAATGTGTTGGGTGAGTGAGGAAGGTTTTAGTTATTGTTCTAGAAATAATATGTGGTATCTTCTAAAATCTATGGAAGTATTTGGTTTTGTAGTTAGAGAAAATAGTTGTTAAGTGTAATAGCTTTTCCAAGGCCAAAAGGCAATTCAAAGGTTTGAGCCCCAAATGCAATTTCTATGCCACATTTAATACATATAACATGAAATGTAAATCTCTAGACACTGAGCATAAGAGAATATCAAAATGTACCAGCAAACACCTTAAGCTTTACAATGTGAAACAGATGCTGAAAAATGAAGTACTGATAATTCATGGCTCTCTCTAGGCAAAGAATAAAAATTATAAGACTAATGGTCTATTGTGTAGTATTAACTGTTACTTCTTTTTAGATCTGCTGCTACAGAAACAGTAACTGGTGTGGAAGCATACACAAGGTGAGCATTAACAGAGCTCATGTCCCAAACTTTATCAATTACTTGATTCTGTTCAGCTTGGTTAAGCATATTATGAGTGTTAGAGAATAATTCAAATAACCTAATGGATTACTTTAAAGTTAGGTTTTCCCTTCTTTAACTTTACAAATATTTTTTGTACCTTCACATATTCAAGTGCTTAAGGCACAAGGGGAGACTGAATTTGGAAGAAATACCTGACTTTGGAACAAAGTAAATATAAACATACAAACAGCCAAACTGATTAAAAGATTCAAGAATACAGTAAAAGCAAGAAATCCATGCTGGGCTATTTGCACCTACAATGCTAAGTCAGTGGGTAACTAAAGAAAAACTTTCTTTCAATTTATTCAACAGTAACATACAGATAATAAAAACTGATTCAAACTCTGAAATACTTACCTATTAATTCTATGAGATAAGGGAATGAGAGCTGTCATAGTAATAAAAGAACTATAAGCCTGCGTTAATTAAATAGTCCATATTAATTCACAGCACGCAACCATCAACAAACAAAAATACTATAGTACTAGAGGTTCATTCACATATATGGTTTGATCCTTCTACTAACTCTCTGTTACCTCAAGCTAGTAACTAAGTTTCACTGGGCCTTAGTTTCTAAATTTACAAAACAATAGGTTAAAATAGATGATTTCTTCTAGTTCCAAACATCTGACTCTACAATTAATGTCAAAAAGTAAAACTAAAAAAAAGCACTAAGTGTTAAGTATTAAATGAAAAGAAAGGCAAATGTTAATCTGGTAAGATAAGTCAGGATTTATTTATTTTTGTTGTTTTCCTCAGTGTATTCTAAATCTTAAAAGTTTACTTTCATTGTCATTCAATTTAGTGAATAAGACTTCTAAACAGAATTTCAGGTTAGTCAGGTATACACCTGACTGCTTACCCCAAAGTGGGAGGTTTTGATATTGTGGGAGTACAGTGATGATCCTAATGCTCCGAAAACTTAAAGACATTAGGTTTCTTTGAAAAAATCGAGACTGGGATTTTCCCCAAACCTAATTTACCAAAAAAGGTTTTTAGAGCACTGATCATTATGGTTTCTCATCTACCAAGGCTCAATACATACACATGCATTCAAAGTCATGGATACTTGTAAAAAAAAATCCCATGTTTTTTAGATTAATCTACTTTTGAATTAGGAGGGTGGAAATGAGTTTCAAGGAAATTAATCCATGTTTTCATTCATATTTTCTATCTTTCTATTCCAATGTTAAAACTCTTCATATTCTCGTATTTCATCAAACAGTTAAATAGGATTATAAAAACATACCTATATAATCACATCATCTGATCCATTAAAACTCAGCTATTTCTACAAATATGAGGTTATTTCAAAAAGTTTGCAGAAAAAGAGAATTAAAAGATAATACAAATCCACAAACTTTTTGAAGTGCCCTCATATGTTTCCAGATTAATTCTTTTGAACTTTATTCTACTTGTCACCCTAATTTATTTCTGCTTTTCCCATTACTTTATTTTAATGAACATCCTTTAAGTGCAGTCATTTCACTGCTGTTTTTCTTCTTATGAGGTTCTCTACATTTTATGAAAGAAATACTTATTCGACATCTGCCAAGCATCCTTTGTCTTCTGCTTCAAAGACCTATTTGAAAAAACTTTCTCACTCATTATGAAGCTTCATCTTTCTCAGAAGAATTTCTACTAGAGAAAACAAACAATACGAAATAAAACTTCCTTTTAGATTAAAATAATTGAATTTTAAGAGATTTTCTGGATATCCTGAAATTAAGTAAAAGCATATGCAAGTATATTAACAGATGGACTTTGAGAATTATAAATCTTTCCCCCATGTCTGAACTTTTCATCTTTGTCTTTCTGTGCTGCATTCTGAGATAATCTATAGCTTAAATGATTTTGCAGCACATTAATTTCTTCTCTATCCATGCTATACTCTCTGCTATGCAGGTATTAATATTAGTTAATTTACCCAGGACAAAAATCTCTCTGGTGTTTTATGTAATGTGTGAATTTATGTAAGGTATGCAGTCACAGGGAGGAGGACGATTAAATGGTTGTGCTCACATGTCATCTTGAGCCAGTCTCAAAGAACTCAGTAATATTTAACAATGGTAATTTAATGTAAGTCTTGTGATAACATATGTGGGACTTATTTTAAACTTTAAACATTACAAACACTAATTTGAGAACTGATTCCCAAACTATTTAAATACTTAGTAATAAATACTTACCTGGGAAAGCATCAAATATAATTCTGTCTCCAGGAACAGACCCACTAGGAGGAGCCAAGATTTCAACTTTCTCTGGTGAGCTAGCACACATCACCATCGCTTGAGATAGTACTCCTCTCATCTTTGCAGGTTTCAGGTTACAAAGTAAAATCACCATCCGATTCTGCATCTGTGTGAAACATAAATTGGTCACTAAAGATGTACAGAGATTTAGAACAATCATATCTAGAATACACATAGGTATACCTAATATGCTAAATATCAAATGTTCTACTTTTGTGTATATATCTTTGTGTGTCTAAAATAGTTTACTGTTGTTATGAAGACATGAATAAACATGAAAAAAAAAAATCCTCCACACTGACAATGTATTATGGTTGAAAGAGCAGAGGCCTTTCAGTTAAATATTCATTGAATGAATAAGTAAATGAGTGAAACAGATTTGGTTTTAAATTTCAGCTGCCATCTAGGAATGGGAATGTATAAAGCTGACCTTCTTGTTCCCTTGAAAAATGAGGGAAATAACATTAAACAGTTGTCATAAGATTAAATCATGCAAAGCATTTAGCACTAAATAAATGCATACATTTACACGTGTGCATGTTTGCCCTACACATTTGGTCATTTCCAACACTATGCATGATTTATTTCCTAATTTAAAAAAAATGATGATTTAACAACTCAAACATTATGCACACTGCAATTAACATGTAGGGTTATTTCTACAACTTGTTATAGAAGTGAATACAAATTTCTTTAATCTTCAAAAGTTGAAGTGACTTAATTTTTTCCCCAACTAGCAAAAATAAGGAATACAGTTCTTTAAATTTTCTCTACAGATTTAAAATAAAACATACAAGAGAACCATTGCTACAGGGGGTAGAAAGATGCCCTCTGGATAAAAAGGCTTTACAAATAAATGTTATGTGTGAATTTACTCCTAAATTCTGATGTAAAAAAATAGATGTAAGACTCAAATTCAGAATGACTCTTTTTAGGGGAACTTCATGAATAATACTCCTCTTCCAATGCTTCAAACAAATACCTTGAAAATGTACTTGTAATATATGTGAACTTAAAAAATTATAGGAAAAAATGTATAAGAAAAGCAACAGGGTTAGCTAGATGCAATCCTTTATGGATACAATGATAGCTGTGGACCTTTTCCTTAGAAAAACACAGAACCTGCAAAATTTGGTATGCAATGTTAAGGGCTAAGTGCCCTGGCTTTATAGAATGCTTACTAGTAATGTCATGATGGGTTAGATACAGATATTTATATAAATAGCTTTGCTTTTGGCTGTGAATGATAACTTCTGGAAGAGAAATCATCAACTTATGAGAACAGAAGTCCAAATGAGGAGGAGTTTTTCCAATTTAAGCTGGCTCACAATCAATTGGTTTTTTTCTCCAGGGTTCCTTATGAACCTAACTTGGGAGTTCTGGTCCCATAAAAAAAGAATGTTAAAAGGATAAAAAGCACATGCACGTGCCAAGTCTATCTCTTTGTCAATAGATAAGAGAAACATTTTTACTGATCTTCTTAAATTCTATCTTCCCTTCACCAACAGAGGAGCCAGAATGATCATATTAAAATATGACGTACACCATGTTACTCCTTTGCTCAGAAATCCTCCAATGGTTTTCACGTCACTCAGAATAAAAGCCAAACTCTTTACAATGATCTATAAGACCTATGCCATTTGGCAAACTTATCTCAGATTTCACCTCCCATGACTTTCCACCTTCTTTACTCTGTCTAGTCACACTGATCTCCCACTGTTCCTAGAACATCCCAGGCATACATGTATGTATCCCAGGGATGTATGTATCCCCCTGAAATGCTCTTCAGCCAGATAGACATATGACTTGCTCTCTTTATTTTCTTAGACCTTTACTCAAATATCACTTCCTTTAGGAGGCTTTCTCTGGGTATTTTATATAAAATGTCAACATGATCCTAGCCTCAATACTTCCTAGATTTTTTCCCAACTTTACTTTTCTCTTGGCACTTATAACTATTTTACATACTATATATTTACTTATGTCTTGATAGTCTTCTGACTCCCCCATAGGAATGTGAGCTTTATAAAGGCATGGCTATTTTTTTTTTTTAATCTGTCTACCTATTTATCTATTTAATTTGCTGCTATATCTTTTGTCTAGAATCATGCCCTGTACATTGCAGGTACCCAATTAATATTTGCATCTAGAAATATAAATGAAAGAATGTAGGGATTTGCCAAAGTTTGCAAAACCAAGAAGCAGCAGAGTGGCACTGAACAGAGAGGCAGCGCTATCTTAATGTTGAAGTCCATATTCTTTGCAATATCTCTCAAGTACCATGGAGCAGAGGAAATAGGTAGATGATTCAAATTACTATAGAAGACATATAGAAAAAGCAAACTAAAAATGATTACTGTATTTGACTCTTTCTGTTATTAAATAGATTTTTTTTAAAACCATTTACTTCTTCAAGAAGGTAAATATAGTACTCGAAGATGAAGGAAGAGAAAGAAAGAAACAAAGTAAACTTGTGTTGAGAAGAGGGCTTGAAAGCTTGTAAAGAAAAAATAACAGGAGTCAGGAAACATTGCTCTGAAGGGTTTTCACCACGGTGTATCAATATGCTTTTAAAATGGTTACCATGCAAGGATATTCTTCGTGAAATATACCATCACTACTTTTCACATATTCCAAATACCCAACTCTATTTCCACTATAGAAATCATTAAATTTTGAATAGGGAGTAATATAAACTGTAGCCACAGTTTGTTTTCTAAAATATTGCTACATACAAGCACACACCTTGGTGCTAAACCCACCAGGAGAGGAAAAGTTGGGATTTCAAACTCTGAGCTCTGCCTCACAATCAGTTCCTTTATGAAACACTTAAAATCCAAACTTCACTGACTCAGATAATTGCATTGAAGACCTAAAAGAAGTGAGCTTGTTAAGTAGGAAGTGGAAAAAATTACTTCCTTGAACTCTTGATCGACAGGTCAATATTGTTCCATTATCTGTACTGTGTTCTGGTAGGTCTGAAATTAGAAAGCTGAAACAATAGCCCAGACCAGGAATCAAAACTCAAATTATCTATAAGGCAGGTAAAGGAAATAAGTAAGTTACCCTAGAAGAAAAAGCAAACAGCACTCTTGTTTTCCTGAGACATGTTATGAGAAATAGTTCACTCTCCTCATAACCTTCCATTAAGTATAACACTAGCAGAAGAATAATGATAAACATCAAACAACTGACCCTCCACCTCAGCTTTGAACCTCTACCTCAACTATGGAATGGTTGAAACTGTGGTGAAGAGTATAACTTCCACCTAAAGGGGTTACCCACACTATTAAGCCTCAGCCAATTTCTGCCTTCAGAAAATACCAGGGGGGTGGCAAGGGGTAAAGGTGGGGTTCAGCTCTGAAATTTATTTTTTTATTTTTTTTGAATGATTTGTTGGAGTTTATTATACTTACTTGAAAACCTGAAATGTTAAATGTAACTTAATCTTTATAAAAATTTCTTTTAGATGTATAATAAAATTATAAATATCTTCTTGAGTACAGCAATTTTAAATATCTGGCTGGCATCTCCCTGTCATCCAGCTGAGATCTATGATGCCTAGATCCCCAAATCGATTTTATTAAATTAAAAAAAAAATTTTTTTTATTTGACACATTGTAATTGCACATTATGGGATACAATCTGATGTTTAAATACATACATGTTATATAATGATCAAATCAGGGTATTTAGCACATCCACCTCTCATGTATTTACCATTTCTTTACAGTGAGAACATTCAAAAGCCTCTCTTCTAGCTATTTTGTAATACACAATACTTCACTATTAACTATCATCACTCTACTGTGGAACAGAATACCAGAACTTATTCCTCTCATCTAACAGTAATTCTGTATACCCTGTGATCCACCTCTCCCCATCCTCCCTCCTCTCCCCCCCACCCTCAAGTGTCTGATAACCACTGTTCTACTCTCTGCTTCTATATTATTGGTTCTGACTTTTAAAGAATTAAGACATCTGGATTTTCATGTGAAATTCCATGTAGAACTATTTTAAATACTATGAGAGATAAACTAAAACTTTCTGGTATTGCATTCCTTCCATGACACAACAGTTTGTGACTTATGACCTCGATCATGTGTATGTCACTAAAAACTGCACAGTACCTGCAGTTAGAAGCCTCAAGACTGATTAAACCTCACCTTGAATAGTAAACAGTAAAGCTGACCAGTGTAGAGATTAAGGGCAATTGGCCTTGGAGTCAGATGAATGAGTGTATACTACATATGTGCACAAGTTGCTTCACTTCCTAAATGTCATCTGTAAATGGGAATGATACTACTTAAAAGAGTTCTTGTAAATAAAATAGTGTTACATTAAAATATATTAAGTACTTTAAAAATAACAGCCATAATTATCATTTTTTTAATCATTGTTCCATAATGACATCATTCCTTGATTTTTTTTCAAAATCACTGTTATATAAAGCCAAAAAGCACCAATCTAAAAGTATGAGAACCAGTTTTATTTCTCTATAATGCAAGAAATATTTTCATGCTTAAGGAAAAAAGGAGAGAGGATCATGGAGATTAAACTTGCAATATTTAATGGCATTCCTTTGTTAAAAAATTGGATATTTTATTGTTTCTTAGACATTTAAAATATATATATAGTTTTTTATATAAAATACAAAACTAAAAACATTTTAAAAATAGAGAAAAATAATACATACTTTCTTCTTTCGATCCTCACGAAGTCTATCTAAATACACAGATCTTTTGCAGGTTTTTAGTGGTTTTATACACCTTATTTTGTGGAATCCATCATAGTCAAACTAATCAATTAAATTAATCAATACTGGCTTATGTCATGTGGTCATCTGATATGAAATTATAATAGAAAAACATCAGGAAAGAGGGAACAAAAGTGACATATGTATGCAACAGTAATTTTTGTGCAGATTACCTCTTCAAGAGGAACATGATTCACCAGGCCACTAACAACTGTTCTTGGGGCCATTTCTCCAACATCTACTTCTTCCACATACAAAGAATCTGCATCAGGATGTTTTTTGGCAGTTATGATGCAACCAATTCGAAGATCCAGACGGGAAACATCTATTGGCTTAGAGTCGGCACTTCCTGCTACTGATAGCTGTTTTTTCTCCTTCTTCTCTCCTAAAAAAGTATTTATGAATGGGCAAACATCAGAAGTAAAACAAGAACATGCTATGAAAAACCACGGTACTGGTACTGATGAGCTTAAAAGAGAGAGAAAAAAAATGTTTTTCTCTTACCTTTGCCTAATTAATAACAAAGGAAAGAATTAAAGTCAAACATCTTAAATTCTATTTTAGCTATTTCTCTGTAACATTTCTAGTTAAAGACATAAACCAAATCTGGCCTGCTGTCTGTTTTTGTAAATAAAGTTTTACTGGAACACAACTATGTCCATTCATTTACATACTGTCTATGGATACTTTTGCACTATGGCAGAGTTGAGATGTACTGACAGAGGCTTTATGGCCCTCTAAAGCCTAACATATTTACAATATGGCCTTTTAGAGAAAAAGATTGCCTTTCCTGAAACAGGGTTTTGGAAAATCCTTTAAAATTTTTTACTGCGACTCTCTGGAGGGTGAAAAATCCTTTATTTAGAAAGAACATCACAGCCAAATGATAGAATGAACTACAGTGAAATACAAGTTCACTGATAAAATGTTTCTCTCCTCAGTTATATACATTAGTAAGTATACAATCAATTCCTCCATTTCTCAGATTTCCCTGAAGACTTATGAGGACTTTCGGTTTATCCACAGCAACTATTTAAGCAAAAGAGAATATTTTATTATAATTATATTTTGATAATTCTTTTATTTATATGCTGATAATGTAACTCTTATTAACATGCAAGTACTTTAGCCCCTAAGTCAAAATGCTACATGCAAAGAGGATTCATATTCCTCACATTTACAATTAGCTTTTCTGGAAAAAGGAACTTAAAATCAAAATTAAAACGTATTTACCTTCTAATCTGCAGGGTAGAGATAAGCTACATGTATCTTGGAAGCATTCCTTGTAAACTATACCTTTGTTCAGCAAATATTTACTGAGTACTAAGGCACTGAAAATGGTAAGAGGAATGGCCCATGCTGTCAAGGTACTCAAAATCTCTTTAAAGGAAGACAGACACGTAGATAATGAACATGTGATAAATATTACATATACAAAGAAACATAGAAGCACAGAGAAGAATAATTCTGCACGGAGCAGGAAAGGATTCTGTGTAAAGAACATTCACAATGTATACAATGATTGCTTACAAAAGAGGAGATAGCTAGCTAAAAATACTGGACAATTTTTAATCTCATTAGCAAGCTTTAAAAAATACCATTTTCCATATAACATATTAGCAAAGATTTTTTAATTGTAAAAACCCAATTATAGAAATAGACATACAAAATTATTAGAAGTAAATATACCAAAAATCTTAATAGTTACCTTTGTGTGATATACTGCAATTATGTACCACAGAATGATGTTTCAGTCAATGATGAACTGTATGCATATGCAACAGTGGTCCTACAAGACTCTAATGGCTACACCATACAGCCTAGGTATGCAGTAGGCTATATCATGTATATTAATGTAAATACACCCCGTGATGTTTGCATTTCTCAGAATGTATCCCCCATCATTAAATGACAGATGACTGTATACAAGAAAATACTGTAGTTTAACAGTACAATACATCTATATCCATATATATTTTTTAACTTTAATCTACTTCCTAGGCATTGAAATACCTTTATCAGGAATCCACATTCAAGAGGTAATTATAATATTAAAATCTACACAAAGAGCTTTGTTAGTTATCATTAAGGGATTTCAGATGTGATTCATTGACAATGAATGATGCTCAAGATATATGGCAGTCTAGAAAGACTGTAATAAGACCTCTCTATAACCAGCACTATACAATATAGTAGCTGCCAGCCACTATAGCTATTTAGTTTAAAATAATTAAAACTAAATTAGAAATTCAGTTCTTTAGTCACATTCACCACATTTCAAATGCTCAACAGCCATATGTGGCTATTGGCTATCACGTCGGACAATACAGATACAGAGCATGCCATCATCATAGAGAGTTTCATTGGACAGAAGGGTTCAGGACCTAAAGCTTCTTCTGGTCTTGTGTGCTCTCCATTCCCCAACAGGAGGACTCTGCTGCCTCATGTGACTGAGGCAAATGGTTGATTAATCTTGCATTCAGAATAACAGCGCACTTTTATTAGAGAATACAGACTACCAAATTTGTAAGAACAGCTATATGATTGTTTTGTGCCTACTTCTTAATAAATTTTATAAAGTGGAAGAATTAATCTGACTTGATTTCAAATGTAATCATACCACCTAGTGGTGAAGTTGTGTAGGAGAGAATGTACAGCCCCTACCTATATCTAACCACTAGAAGCTACCGTTTACCAAAAGGAACTGTCAAATGCTAGATACTAAACTGGCTTAGGTTAGTTCACAGATCCCTTAGCCATTTTATATTTTCCAAAAAATTGTATGTTCCAACATCATATTGTTCCTAATTTTATTCAAGCACATAAATGTTTGAACTTTCTTTTTGATACCATTATTATCATCATCAAAAATACTGACATCTGATAAACCATCAAGAATTAAATAAGCTTAAAAGTCAAAAAATACCTTTCTTTTCAATTTTCTCTTTCACCTTCTTTTCTTCTCCTCCTCCTTCTATCTGTTCTTTCACACCAGAAGACATGGTTGTTATTGGTGTGGATTGTATCACATTTTCAGACACCGCAGAATTAACTTGCAATGGAGTACTAGATGGGAATGGTATTTGCTTCACTGATATAGAAAATAAAACAGATAATGCCATTTATAATAAACCAACAAATAAGATGAAAAATATAGAATTGTAAATTACAAATACAAGGGGTCTTTCAAATGTCATGGAAAGATTCACATTATATTTTCATACTATTTTTCTATGAACTTTTTGAAATACCCCCATATGAACTCTTCTTAAAAGAAAAATTCACTGTATTTGACTATCAAGTATCTATTATCTTAGACCATAGAAAGGCTACCAAGAAATTAAGTTATTTCAACCATTATTGAGGTAACAAAATAAAGGCATGATTCCTATTTAATCACTAATTACTAAACTGAAAAAAATGTAGATAACAACAATAATAACTAACATTTATGATGGACTCACTATATCTCAAACACTTTCTGAAATGCTTTATATAAATTAATTAACTCATGTAATTTTCATAAATACCCTAAGAAGTAGGTCTTATTCAGGTCCCCATTTTACAGATGATAAATCAGAGCCATCCAGGAGTTAAGAAATTGACCCATCACACAGTGAGTATAGAAATAACGATTTGTACCCAAGCAGCCTATTTCCAGAGACTGCACTCTCACGGTTTGGCAAGATGGCAAGTTTTTCACTCAGGTTTTCTTTTATATTAAACAATCAGGTTGGAAAGTATATTAACATTTGTCATTTGTATATTAGAATTAATGGAGAGACAGCATACCTGTACATAATTCTATGTCAAAAACAACTTTTTAAATACGAAAGGAAAGTCCTTCAGAAATGTTTTAAGATATTAAAAACAATTCACATACTCCAGGAAACAAACAAAAATATAACATAATGAAAGATTTTGATGTGGCTTAGATTCTGGCCAACATTCAGACCACTTTTCTGAGGTATATCCCTGGAGGATATTACTCCTTTTACTAACGTGAATTCCTATTTTATTTTTCACCATTAGACAGAATTCACCACTTTAATTCAAACCACTGATTTGGTTTGCATTTCCTTGATAAAATTAGAGTTTAAAAGTCTAATGTTTACAGAGGCAATCATCTAGCACTGGGAGAAATGAAAAGCAGTTTTATAATGCTAATATTTTAACTGCTCACTTAATTCTGTACCTATATTCCAAATCTACTAGTCTTGGAAAGCATCAATAGTCTCAAATTTTCCGTTGACAAATAATATTCTCTCTAGGTGATAGCTCTGAGCACACATCATTGATTTTTCCCTTATTTTTATTTAGCTAATTAAGGACAGAGTGTAT
This sequence comes from Cynocephalus volans, assembly GCF_027409185.1. Classification (NCBI taxonomy): domain Eukaryota; kingdom Metazoa; phylum Chordata; class Mammalia; order Dermoptera; family Cynocephalidae; genus Cynocephalus; species Cynocephalus volans. The sequence goes on along the minus strand of NC_084468.1, from coordinate 92,684,651 downwards.
AGTAAAACATTCAAAATAATTCACTGACAGAATAATGGTCATAAGGAAACAGTAACAGAGGCTTTCACTATACTTGAGCCTCCGCAACTCACCCAAGATTTCCTTTAACACAATCAAATGCCTTTCTATATAGTACTTTGAAATTGTAACAAAACTATTATTATTATTGTTTTTATAATAATGTAAATTTACCTGGCAAGTTTTAAAATTCAATAAAATTTTTAATTCTAATTACCATATAAAACTGTAGTTGAAATGATAACTATCTGCTGACTAGATAAGTTAAAAATTGTATGATTTCAGGCAAATTATATCACTAAGCTTCAATTTCCTCATATATAAAACAAGGATATTTGTGTAAAAATGTTTTTAAGGATAAAATAAATAATACATGTAAAACACTTGGCACACGGTGCTCTGCATAAAAAATTTTTAATAAATTTTAATAAATGTTAACTAAATATTATAATGGCTAATTTTCAGTAAGTATTTATAGGGAACAGTGATGATCAAATTGAAATATAATACAAAAAATTTAAAGTATAGGTTTTTCAACCCTAGCTTTGCCACTTTTTGTGTGACCTCAGGCAAATAACTTGCCTTTTTATGCCTCCATTTTCTCTTCTGAAAAAGAGGAGGAATGCACAGTATGGATGCTATAAGATGAGAAAACAAGCATAATACTCAACATAATAAACAATAAATGATATAATTATTATTATAAATCAAAACAACCTATCATTTCTATATTTAATCACCTCCATTCTGAACTTCTGCCTGAATTAGCTCCTGTTTCAGTTCTTCAATTTCTCTCTTCAGTTTAGCATTTTCAACCCTAAGTTTCTTCTCTTCTCTCAAAGTTGCCTGCAAAACTAGGATGAAGGAAGTCCAGTTAAAATATGTGTTTTTTCAAAGGTTTCTTATGCAACATTTTATTCTTTTACTTAAAAGAGAGAGAGAAAAAGGAAGAAAATCTGTGAAACAATAATGGAACAGACAAGATTTCGTTTATGAATCATTTTCCTAGCTTCTATAAAGATGCTTACTAAAATCAAATTACTACCTTTTCATCACTGTAGCTATAATAAAGGGCTGATGGTAAATAACTTAATAACCTGGCACAAAAGTGTCAATAACAAATAAACTGTAAGAAAGAGAGATAAGTATTAGATATATTAAATAATATATTAAAAAGTCTGAGACCGAATAATAATAACACACAATGAAAAACTATTGTCATTTCTTTCTTTTTCATTATTACCTTTTAAAAGAAGCTGAATACCCTTGTATTTCTAACGTCTCAGACTTGAGCTGGTCAAACATTCAATGAGTGAAATAACTTCAAAGATTTGCTCATAATAAAATGTATATGTTAAAGGAGAGCAATGGAGCATACAAAAATATGACAGAAAAACAATGGTTCTCAGTGAGGCTGGTACTGCTCCCTATGTGGGATTTTGAAAATCTGTGGGATTATTTTTGGTTGTCACAAATAATGGGAGTGACTACTGCCATTTACTGGGCATGGGCCAGGGATGCCAGATGTCCTGCAATATGCTGGATGTTACTAGAAAATGAAAAAGTCTCACATCCTGCAGAACTTTTCACTGGCCCATTATATATTTATATAACTGAAAATCCTATTAATACTTATTTGAGCCTAGATACTAACTACTCTTTATATATAAATGCAAAGTATTTTTAAGCATCTTTATTATACCTGAATTTTCCAGGAAACAAGTACCATGTAAATCAAGAACAGATTGTACCTTGTTTTATTCAGAGCTTTACCTAAGGAATCATTCATCATTCTGAGTAAATTAAATATATCACTGAAAGATGCTCCTGGTATCTGAGATGCCTACACAAAGGCAGACTGAATATATACCTGTACAAGTCAGCATTGTACCTCTTGCATTCTTGGTGATTCCATGTACATGAATCATGTAGCACATGCCCTTCTCATACTACCTCTGGTAGTATAGTCCTGTCAAAGTACTTACTTACTGAAATACACATTATCATTATTACTATTTATAAATTACTTTCTTTTTATTTCTCTTCTATATTACATACAGGGTAAATACACATTTTGAAATTATGTATATAAGTTGCTTATTTTATGTAAGAAATATTTTCTTTCTAAGATATGAAGAGATTTTATAAAATATTTATTATAAAATGGGGTCAATGGAACTGACAACCATCAGGAGAGGCTACAAAAGAATAAAAAAAAAATTATCAAAATTGAATTGCTACTCAAAATGCTAGGAAATAGCTACCCATGAGAAAAAAATTCAGTTTCTAACACACATAATACCACACAAGCAACAATCACCTCTAATCTCTTCATCTTACTAATGGAAAGAAATATTAGAATTTTTAAGAAATAGGAAATTCCTGGGAAACATTATAAAAAGAAATAATTAAAACAATATTTTAAAATTAGGGAAAAAATCGGTAAAGGAAAAGTTATTTTGGAGAGTAAATGTAGGTTCTGTAAGCCATTCACCATTTCTTTACAACTGTTTTATTCAAAGCAAATTTAAAACCTAATGTATATTGTTCTTTAAGACTGGGGATTTTTTACAGTTTTATAATTTGTTTTGATTTTGCTTACCTTAACTTCAAATAAATGATTTACATATTAAGTTAAAGATTTCTGATATTCATGTGCATGCTAATCTTTTTTAAGTAGATATGAATAGATTTCATATTCAAAAGCCAACACCACTTCTCTAAAATTTAGAAGAAATTATCCATATGTCCAATATAGTACACAATTGCTCCAAATGATAAAAAGCCCTTTATCATTTCACCTCTCTGGTCTAATGTTAGGTCTTGGTTTCTGGTTCTGTGAAAGGAAGTGTTTTGTTTTCTTCAGAGAAGGGAAGGAGTCTTAATTCTTCATGTTTATTTTTCCCTCAAAGATATGTCTAAAATGAGTATCTAAAGTTTTATCTTATAAGCCTTATGATGTTTTGACCTGTGCAGTTGAACTTTTAGATGAAATTTTCATACCAACACAGATGGCAGTTGGCAGCTGCTCCGGACTTAGACCATGAATCTCAGTACTGTCACCCTAAGTCCTAAGTCCTTCTAATAAAGAAGACAAGACTAGTTTACTTAACTAACAAATAAAGGAATACAAAAAAGTTGAGAGGGAATGAGGATAGGGGTCTCAAGAATATTATATTAGAATACGTCTAAAAGTGTTGAAATTTTGGTTGGAGAAGATTAGAAGGTAATTAGCAACTCATTTATAAACAAATATAAAAACGCACAAACCAAATGATGCAAAAAAATCTTTTTCATCTAAAAATTCATTTCCCAGGGCTAATTAATAGCCAAGAACTATCAATTTTTATCAGTTTGACTAACAAGAGCTATTCACCATTTTCTTCAAGGCAAGATAATATAAAATAAATTTTGATAAACCTGTCTAAATTAGGACATGATACTATAGGCAGCTCAAGGAAAAAAATAGCCATCACTTTTTCTTTGCTGTAACCAAAAGGAAATCCAAAAGTCAGCAAATGATGATATGTCAAGTGATAAGAAACTGCCAAATTTAAGTTTAAATTTTGGTAAAAATTGTTGCAAAAGGAAAAGCTCACACTATTTTACATAGGAGAGAAGACATTTCTATTAGTGATAGCAAAAGATGTTGGAATTTCTATTATGACATTATAGTTGACTATTAAAAAATAAGATATATTTAAACAAATAAAACCAAAACCAACCTAAGTCCTGGAGGTAGAAATCCAGGCTCAACATTTTCGTACATAAAATGGTAATTTCTACATAAAACTTAAAGAAATACTTCCATGTAAAAATCATTTCAGAAAATGCCTTAGCAGGGAGTAATATGAAAGTATACATTCTCCTCTATACAAGATTAGAGGAAATATTTGATTTCATATTTGATTTCACTCAATTTTCATCATTTCTAACCTCTAATGCTATACCAACTTATTTTAAACATTATAATCTCTGTTTACTAGTCGTGAAATAATACATTTTCTCTCCATATCATATATTCACTACCTACAAATTCTAATTTATCTTAATCCTAGAATATTGTCATGATCAAAATATTAAGGGAATCTAAAAGTTATCATGAAATGATTAAGTAATAACTTATGTGGCAAACATTTTTTTTTGGCTTGGTCATTACACGAATTCTTTTTAAGTATCTCCTTAAAAAATTTAAAATTTTCTTACTTGCTTTCTCCTTAAGAAGAGCAACTTGCTGCTTAAGATATTCAATGATTTGATCCGCCTCTGCACCCTTCTGTTCCAGTCTCTTTAGAACAGCATCACTGGTTGCCATTTTTGCCAAGAAACGGCAGAAAATCCTAAATGAAAAGGTAAAAGTGATAGATTACACTGTGAAAGGAATAAATTTATTATACAGCAGACTGAAAAAGCTGTCTGAAAAGAAAAACATTCTCTACTGTAACAGATCAATATGTTAAAAAATCACTTTTCCTATGGAAAGCAACAAACCAAGCAAAAGGCAGAAATGTCAAGTAGACTAATTCCTGAATCTGGAAGAAGAAATCTACTTTGTTTCAAATGCACAAAACATGCTATTTAACTACATTTAAGGTTGGAAAGTTTTAAAGAAAGCTTTGAAATACTGCAGGATATCATAAGACAGATACACTAAGGGAAAAGAATAACAATAACCTTAACTAAGATGATGAGTTAATGAACACACCTGTGTTCCAAAGTAAAGTGTTACTAACTTCTTTTTATATGGCATTTTAATATACTGAATATTTCTGTTTATTCAATTATGTACAATTTTCAGGAGGAACACATGATTTAGGAAAGGCAAATATTAAAAGAAAAAAGATCAACAATTAGGAAAACACCAATATTAATCACATGCCTACTCAGAAATAACATTAGTATATATACTATATCCCTTATTTTAAAAAATTATTGGAATTTTAGTTTTATAATAAATACATAGAAATTTTAAAACATCCTATCAGGGTAAAGAAAAATGCAAATAAGCAAACATGAGAGATTAATTCATCATGTTAAAGTTTAAACTGCCACATATTAAGTTAAATAATCACATTGACAAAATAGAGGGTTAATCATTAATAATACCATGAATTGCTCTTTTTTTGCCTGATTTAATATCACTTTATAACTCAAAGTATTACAATGACAAGTACTGCTGAAATAATTCTGACTTTAAATAAGTAAAGCAGCACTCAATAAATAGTAAAACTTTTTTGATAAAGAAAAAACTTGGCTAATGGAAAAATATAAGATTTTAAAATTTCAAGTTATTATACAATATCCATCCAACACAAAGAATATTCTGAAATGTTTACCAACTCTCAAAATACTTTACACTAAAGTTGACAATATATGAGACAGACACAATACAAAAATAAAACACTATAAAAACACAGTTGCTAATAAATGAAGAAAATATAAATGGGGGGAAAGTTAATCTGGAAAAGCCATGGTAAACTGCTTGTTTTCTATATGGGCTATTATTTTAACAGTTTAGAAAAATATAGATCAAAAAAGTACAAAAATTCATAATGAAGATATCAACTTTTAAATTCTCCTATTTTTACCAAAGTGAACCCACAATATCGTGTTGTTTCTTAAATGTTTGCAAAGCCAGAATTTTAGAGAAAAAACAGAAATGATATATCTGAAGTTAAAAGTATAAAAGCTATACTCTTCTAAAGTCTAGGACCCTGAGTTATAGCATTCTTAGTTAACATCTTTCTATTCTAGTCTAATGTAAATAATGATCAAATATACTCAATATGTGAAATATAGACATCGCAAACAAGTTATAACAAGTATGTAATTTGGCATAATCTGTGATTTTTACTTCTCTGGCAAAGAAGTATTTGATGAATTATACTAAGATGAATGTGAAATTAGTGAGTGGTACACTTTAGAAAAACACAGCTTAAAAAGGTATGGCTGATAAACTGTCTTATACAAATTTAAAAACAAAAAACAAAAAAACTAGTAATCTAGTATCTTAACTGATATAAAACAAATAGATTTAAGTACAGAATAGTCTTTATAAATGAGCCAACACATCTAGAAAGTCACCTCACAAATAAATACCAGACAAGCTGCTGAAAAAGCAAAACATGAAACTCATGCCCTGACTCACACAAAAAATAGTTTCAAAACCTTCTAAGACTAACAGTAACTTACTAAATAGAGATCATAAATCATAGCCTAAGAGGAAAAAAACAGATATACAATTTTACTGAGTTGATAAATCTATTAACTATCTGCAAAGTATAGTGACAAAACTGAGTTAAATAAAATGTGACTTTTAAAAATACATACTGAAGCATAGGTAATACATATTGAAGAGAGAATGCCATGTTTCAAAATATAGAACACAAATGAGCTGAACACATTAAACACATATACACAACTAAGAAGAAACAACACGATAAAGGGAAGTGATAAAACTTTGAATGCAATGGATAGAAAATACAGATGAGAGAAAAATCAGAATAATCCTCAGTCATTGTTATCTAAAGGTGTTAAGGGAGTAGGAATACAAAGTGAAAAGACTTGTCATACCAGTTTTTCTAAAACCAAAATACTATTATCACAAACTGAAAACAAAAAAAACGGTTACAGCTAGTTAAGACTAGGTAATAATTCCAGTTTGGCAGTGATGGTTTAACCACTAGCTTCTGAATTTAGTCTGAAAAACATATTTATAAGTAAACTATAAGAAATGTTTTTTAAATTAAAATCTGTGCAATAAAAAAATATATATCACCCTCATACAAAATAATGGGTTACTGACGAGAAGTCAAACATATATATCTGCCTCTCACTCTCATGCAATACAAAAAAAACTATGTAAAACACATAAAGTATAGTAAAATCGATTTTTAGATAATTCTTATGCTTTAACTTTAAATACTACAGGATAATAATATGCTATACAGCTATATATTTTATGTGATTAACTATTTAATTATAAATATATTATAAGTATAGGTTATATACCTGGTTATAAAGTTTACTTTTTGCTAAGTTTTAAATTGTTAATTGTTAAATAAAACCAGGATTGAAAAATGTATATCACCTGCAACATTCAGTAAAAATGGATTTATTCTTAACCAAATAATTAGATAAAAGAAACATGAGAAATAAAGAAGAAAAAGAGAAAACATGTCAGTAACAGAGAAATGTTAGTGGAAAACACATCATATTTAGGACATGAAGTCTTCAAATACTGACAATAGAAGGGGATAACAGTGATCCCACTTAACCATTCATATATAAAATAATTGTAGATAGTAGAAGACACGTCAAATTTCCTGATAGATATTATTAGGTAATAATACTTAGCATTTACTTGTTTTCAGTTATCTGTTAAGTCCTCTTCTAAACACTTTACAGATATTAACTTAATCATTATAACAACACTATGCATAAGGTACATACTACTATCACTCCTTCCCCTTACATAGACATACTTAGAATTTATTACAAGAGTGATAAAAGTAACGCGGAATTGGAAATCACACAGGCCTTGGATCAAATCCTACCTACCCTTTGCCCCTCTGCCACTTAACAGATATGTGACTTTGATCAAGTTACTTAACCTCTCTGAGCCTTAGTTTTTGCATTTCTAAATGGGGATAATTTTACATATCTCACAGGGTTGATGAGGGCCAAAATGAGATATATTACATAATACTTAGCAAGATTTTTGGCACATAGCAGATAAACGGTAGCTACTTACCATATGTCAGGCACTGAGCAAAATTTTAGGGACACAAAAAAAGACAGGGTACATATATGATCTTCACCTTCAAAAAGCTCATGATATAGTGGGTTACCTATGTCAATATTTTCTAGGTCCCAGCGTATGATTTTTACATTTTCTGAAGGATTAAGGGTATAACAAATAATAAAAATACAACTTATAAAGATTGATATTAAAAATATACTTAGATAATTTGGTTAAGCTACATGTTAATTTATCAGTGGTATGCAGTCCATGGGAAGGATAGATATTGATATATTCACATTAATTCTGAATTTTGCTTTTATAGCAGTGAGAAAAATGTGTCCAAGAACTCCTGTCCTCAGGAATACAATAAGACAACAGCCAATTGAAAATTTTTGCACACTTTCCCCTACAAACAGGTATTGCCATCATAACTGTGGAAACTCTAAAGATAACAGATGAGATTATTTAAACATATGATACTCAAGGAAAGAACGTTCAGCAGAAGTAAATGGAATATAGTAGATTTCAGTTTGAAAGCCTTATGAAGAATCTTCTAAGAATGGTATAACAGTTGTCAGCTCTAGCTCAAAAGGCAAAACAACCCAGGATGAGCAATACATAATTTTGCCAAAGGCACACAACTGGCCAAGAATATCAAGAGAAAAATTGTTTAATGAGAATGATGTAAATTGTTCTGGTTTAAAAGAAGGAAAAAACGAATAAAAATTCACTGAATGCTTTCTGTTCAATTTTGCTGTTAACTTAAAACTGCTCTAAAAAGTAAAGTCTATTAAAAAAAAAAAATTCACCAAACCACAAACTTTAAAAAGCATGTGAATTTGAAACTTGAGAAAATGCTCTGCATTCTAATTACCTATGAAGAAAGTAATAAAACTCATTTGGTTATGCAGTAATTAATAGTTTCCAAGTTTCCATAAATCATTATTCATGATTTACAAGGGGTCTTCAAAAAGTTCATGGAAAGATTATCTTTTAATTCCATTTTTCCACGAACTTTTTGAAGGCATATACAGACTTCACCACTCCCTACTGTCTGCCTTGTATATCATATAGTGATATATTAGGTTGCTTTGAACAATTTTAACTGCCACAATATGAACAATACCACTACACAAGAAGCCTCGTTAACAGAGAAGAGTATTTTTTGCTAGAACAGTTATTTCTCTTGCAATAACCAACTGTTCTCAGCAAAATAAAACTCAGGAATGACTGTAAAATGTACCAGCTGTTAACACTGTCTACCTTTTCTCTACTCCTAGGTAACTGGTTATATGGAAATATTATTCATGATGACAATATTAAAAATTTCTTGTCTTGTGATATCTAAAAAAATATTTTAGATTAGCTTCTAGTCATGTCTATGTGTTAATAAAACTTTTCTCAAATGCTAACAGCCATTTATTGTTTTTAGAATTAGAAGCTCTAGAAATCAATTTTCTATTATTTGTTGATTAACTGCTATTTAAATTTTTCAAAACTATAGACTGGATGCATAATTATATGTTAATGCTTTCTAGTATTATGCAGATAATGATCATTAGCACTGGCAGAAGAACACAGCTTTTTGTTTTACAGCCAACAGCCTTAGTTGAATCACATACTTAACAGGTTGTGTAACCTTGGTAATGTTATTGAACTTCTCTATGCTTCATTTTCTTAATTCATAAAATAAGGGCACTTTCACCTGATTTCACTTCCTACTGCCTTGCCACCTCCTATCAGGGCTCCTTTTTCTTGACCTGTCCCTTTAATGATGATGCTCTTCAGGTTTTGGTCCTTATCTCCAGTCTCTTCTAGGAATTACAAACTGTCACCTCGCAGATCAGGTATGCCTTTGTATTCCAGGGTTATAGTGTTTGAAACAATTGAAAGTGAATGCCTTTGAGCACGACATATACAGACGTCACCACTCCCTGTTGTCTGCCACTTATGCTACCTGCTAGGTCCCTAAAAGTAATTTAACTTCATGACCCCAACTGTACTGTGGTCCCTGAGTTTGTCTCATGTGCTAGTTTTATAGTTGAGAACACAAATAAACACATTCTTTGCACTCTCTAAGCTTTCAGACAAATGGGGGAAACAAAGTAAATTGCAAAGGTTTTAAAATTAAGGTTATATTTAGGAAAACAGTGCTAGTTCAACAGCAACATTGCTTAAAGCTCAGACAAATCTTTTACGGTTCAACCCACTTCTGGGTTCTTTATTGAGCTTTATTATGCATGGGGCTTCTCACACGTGCTAATGGTAATAATAACAACATGTAACATTTGCATAGCATTTACTATGTGCTGGCTAAATGCTTTAAATGAATCATCTACGAATACTGTAATTATCTCCATTATAGAGAAGAGAACTTTAATTAAAATTAATTTGAGTTAGTATATGAGGATTGAAACTCAGGTCTGTCTGATGCTGGAGCTGCTCTTTTAATACCTGAGCTATAATTTCTCTAAAGAATATAATTATGAAGCATTTTCAAATACCAAGGAACACCTATCGACATTTATTGGAACTAGTATTCTCTAAAATAGCTTGGGAAAATGCTGGTTTAGTCTCTGTGATAAAATTTTTTTTAAAAAAAGATTATGAGATTAAAATAGTTATAACCCTTAATTAACTGCATGTATAGTAACTGCAAACATAAAACATTTATGGAGACAAAAAACCCACAGAAAACAATATGTATAATAACCAAGTATGTTAATTGTGTTTGAATAAGTCAAGACCTTTTCTTTTTCCTTTACTAAGTTAAAATAATAATAAACATATTTTTATGATAAAAGCTTTTGAAAAGTATTATCTAAATTATTCTGTCCCTTGACAGTAATTCTGTTCTTCTCAATGTGAATCTAACACATGATACCAAATACATAAATTCAGAGTACATCTCAATCATTAAAACACACACACGAGATTATTGTGATTCTTATCTTTCCTATCACTTCTCTTTACCTCAGTAATCTCTTGAGTAGTCCTCCTCACCCCATCTAAATTGCCTGTAAATTCTTTTAAATAGCAAATCCCCTGCCTCCCAACTCTCAACGTTATGAATTAATTATAAACAAGTTACTCCTTTGAAATCAAAGTTTCAGATACAGATTTTCTTGTCGTTTTTTTTTTTTTTTCGTGACCGGCACTCAGCCAGTGAGCGCACTGGTCATTTCTATATAGGATCCGAACCCGTGGCGGGAGCGTCGCCGCGCTCCCAGCGCAGCACTCTACCGAGTGCGCCACGGGCTCGGCCCTCAGATACAGATTTTCAATTTTACTTTACAGAATTGGAACTCTACAAAAATTTGGAGTGTCTCTCTACTTTTCAAAGTCTCTAATTTCACTATTTCAGTACTGCAATTAGGTAAAAATTTACGTTCTTATATACTATATTTCATAAAATCTAAGATGCCATCAAGTGTAAAACAGCTTCAATTATAAGATGCTCCATTATTTTATGAACCATTTTTTTAAAAATCATTGTTGATTAAACTGACCTAATGCTTTCTTATCAATTAGGCACATCCTATATTATTATTTACTGGAAGACCTCTTTAAAATTTAGTCCTGGGTTTTTATTTTATATCACTGTTTTTTTCCCCTGTGTTTGTGAATACACAATAACTTTTCATTTTAATGCTAAATCTTAATCTTCTAAAGGATACTTAAAATGAAAATAAAACTCAACAACCATACACCAACACTGCACACAACTCAGCTGAACTAATAACAATATTGTTATGACCAAGTGTGCATGAGCATGGGCAATGACAACTCTCACAATCACCAGTTAGTCTACAGTGATTTTTAAATGTCAATAACTTAAAAATATACACTATTTCAGAAATGTAAATATGAGAAAAATGCGTACACCAGAATTGATGAACTACAGTAATTTTAATCATTTTTTCTTTCTTCTCCTCCCTTCATCCCTATTCTTACCTTCCACACTTCTTTCTCCCATTTGCTTCACAATCTAATTGCCAAGTTAGATGCTCTAAAAGAACATCTTTGTTATAGTGTTAAGCAACATGGTGCCTTTTAGAACTAGGTCAGAATTCCTGCTAGGATTTAAAACGTGTCAAAAATCACATATGGCTTTAAAGAAAGGTAAACAATAAAATTAATTATACTGAGAACAATGCTTTTCAGATACTTAAAACATACAGCAGCAGCAACCAGCAGTAATTTCAAAGGTCTTTTATCAACCTTTGCCAAAACCTACAGAAGGAAGATCTAGAACTACTTTTTATAAAAGTTCATATTTATTCTTGATTGTTTTCCTTACCAGAGAGCCTTCTTTCCCTCTACTGATGAGGACACAGGGGGTCCTGGAGGGTTTAAAGGATGGCTACGAGAGGATGGTTATATAGGAGATTACAGAGTGGATGGCTCTGAGAGGACAGTCCATGTATTTCCAGATACTATGGCCATTAACACAAAAACTTTTCTCTCCAATAAAGTGTAAGTAAAATCTTAAAAAGGGGGTATGTCTATGCTTTCCACAATCCTCTTATCTCATAACAGGTTACCTGGTTCAAATTTTTTTTCAATAGGATTGAACAATCCCTTTCCACCCACAAAGGCAATCACCACTATCTTTCTCCCTTTTCTTATCCAAAACCACAGCTAATAATAGCTACTATTTTAATGAACTAGGCCCATTACATACCTTGCCATTTAACTTTTATAGTCTTGTAAGATATCATTCCCATATTCTAGACAGACCCAAAGAAATTATATGAATTGTCTAAGTACATAAAGTATTCAGATGGCTAAGCCATGATTTTAACTTGAGCCTGTAACTCTGAAACTCACACAATTCACTTCTAAACTGTCTTCTAAAGCCTAACTAAAGAAAATTAACCTGACATCCACAATACTCTTGCACATCTAAATTAAGTGCTGCAAAAATATGTCTAGTTTTTTCTTACCATCGGTAGTCAAACCACCATTATTTCTCTGGATTACTGCAAAAGCCTCCTAACTGGTCTCCTGTCTTCCACTCTGTCCTCCTTAGTCTATTCTTGATAGCAGCCCGACCACCTTAAAAGGAAGTCTGATCATATCACTCCGCTGTTCAAAACCCTCTAATGGCTTCCTATTTTTCTTAGAATAAATGTTAGATGCTCTCAAGACCCTTCATGACCTGTTCCTGCTCTCACTGATTTTGTCTTCAGCTTTAACCCCTTCACTCAACTCTAACCCACACCACAGGCTTCTTCGCTGTTCTGGCAAGTTTCTACTTCATGGCCTTAGCAATGGCTAGTCCCTCTACCTGAGAGCATTTCTGCCTGAGTGCACTAAGATAAGATACCTGCATGGTTAATTCTCTCACTTCTTTCATGTCTTTACTCAGTAAAGTCATCTTTCAGTGAGACCTTTCCTGGCCACACTAAAATTTTATCCTATACCCTCCTTCCTTGCTTTATAGTTTTTCTCTTCATTACTCATCGCGACCTAAAAATACGGTATGCTTTTATTTACTTTGTTTAGTATGTGTCTTTCTCAATAAAATGTGAGCTACGGAGAAATAGAAATTCTTGTCCGTTTTGTGCGTTGCTCTTTACCTAATGTCTAAAACGGTGCCTGGAATATAGTGGGCACTTAATAACTGTTTGCCAAATGAATGAATTCCTGTCTTCTCCCCTTTCCCCCACAAACACCCAAGTCCTTTGACACACGCATTCACATAAAAGTAAACATGCTTATGAAGCTTTCCCCCCCGCCCGTATCATCCTTTCCCTCGGCCCTGCATCCATTTCTCAAACTTGGCTCCTTCAAAAGGTCCCAAACTCTTCCGTTTTTCCTCGTGATAAGGTTGGTGCTGGTGCGAGTAGACTTCCCACTAGTACCCGTGGGCCAGGTCTTCTCTCCAGGAGGCAAGTAAGAGAAGAATACTACCACGATCTCAACACGCCTACTCCGGACCCTCCGCGACCCCACTCACATGAAGCGGTGGACAGAGGTTCAGTGGAAGCCTCAGCCTGCAGCAGGCAGGGACAGTCTCCAGTACCGATGGCACTGAGAAAGGGCCCAATAAGGTGTCTCTGATAAACGCCTGAATATTCCATAGATTCAACCCCACATTGTCATCCCCTTTCTGTTGGCAGACCTATTCGTCAGCCACACCATGGTCCCCGTTTTCCATTTCCTTTTTCAATATCGTCAACTCCCCCGCACCTCTTCCTCGAGCGCTACATTTCGTCTCCAGTTTGGGCAAACGGCAGGACGCCGGAAGTCTGGGTCTTTTCTCAGTGTTGCGTCGCCGAGGCTGTGAGGTCAGAAGAAACGGCCAGGCTGAGTCGAGGGTGGGGTAAAAGCCGGGAACTGTCAGTAGAGAGGGCCTGGCTCGCGCTCCTGGTCGGGTTCCGGGAAGGGAACCTAGGCTGACTTGGCTCACAGGCAAAGGGCCGTCTCTGAGCTCCCGGCGTTCCAGGAGCAGCCTCCTGAAATGCAGGGCCTGGTGCACTAAACAGTAGCGGCAGCACCAGCCACAGTAACAGCGCTGAGGGCCCTGTATAGAAGCTCCATAACCCTTGTCTTTGTGCCCGCCTGCGTCCCAGACTCAGAGGCAGGTATTCGGGTGTCCCAGTTTTCTGTGTCGTAGTCGATCGGGCCTGGGGGAGGTAGAGGAATATCAGGTACGGCGAGTGGCTCCTATGTCGGCAGAGAGAGATGGAGCGGAGCTGTGGAGCTGTTTGCTCATCCCTAGCTACAGCCCACCCTCCCCCTAAATCACACGCTCACCTGAGTCTTTGGTATCTGTAGGCAACTCTTGAAAGTAACCACTGTATCACTGCTTCAAAGGAAAGTTTGAAGAGGAGGTTAGATAATCTGGAATGTGCCCCTCCATTATTCACCGTAGATGCGGTCTTTTGCTTTGGTTTGTTTCTGGTTTTCAAGGTTTAGTCAATTGTCGAAGTTGTAACACCCCTTTGAGCAGTAGGAGAAAGTGAGGCAATGGAAGGGAATCACTTTAGAATTTTCAGTGGTTGCTTTATCTATTTGGGAAAGAAAGATACTTTCTTGAGAGAAGATATATAAAATAGATGAATTCGCATCATTTGTCCGCTGAAAAAATGTGAAAACTGTTTTATTCATGATAAAATCATCTTTTGCACTGTTTTTGACTTTTTGCCCCCATATGAGTCGTTTAACTCCAAGTTCTTTGAAGGCAGAGCTTCTGTCTTGTTCACTGTCGTTGGCTCAGCAGCTGGAAAAACATCTGACTTAAAATAGGAGCTTCAAAATATTTGTTGAATTAATTAATTTTCAAACCCAAGTGCTTGCATTGTTGTTTTCCTCATCTAACCTCTCACCTCAACGGGTTTCTTCACTAGCTTTCTTCCATTCACCAAGTGTAGGCAAACGTGTGTATTTTTTGTGTAAGCACCCATCTAAGAGGTAGTTGAAATACATTACTGATTAAATGTTTTATGCTAATTAGTATTTTATCTTTTTTGAATTATTTGCATTTTATTTATTTGGCTTTTTGATTTTCAGTTGTGTGAGTGATAGAGGCATCTAATTGAAAATCAAATAGTACAGTGTAGTAGGACTGAATCATAAAATGCAACAGTTTACTGTCTCACCCTTCCTACTCTCAGTCCTGTTCTTCTGAGATAACCATTTTTAACCTTTTCTAATTTTAGGTCTGTATGTTGAATAATAAGTTAAACTGCTAATTCGTTTTCTGTTGGCTGCTTATGATAACCCATATCATCCACAACCTCTCTTTTTCTCCAAATTTTGAAATAGTTATAATCACAACTTTTAGTTTTCATGTTGTTTACTTTATAATACTAATTAATATATTTAAGCTCTACTTTTTTCACGTAAACTTTTGAAAATATATTTGACTCCTTATTTAGTAAAATGAGAAAAGTAATGATTTACTTTTTCATTTATCAAAGCAGAAACCACATCTTGGGTAAGTACCTAGTAGGAGTGAAATTTCTGAGTCATAAGTTATTTTGAGTCGTAATTTTAACTTTAGGAAAGTTTTCCAAATATTTTCCAAAGTTCCTGTGCCATTTTACACTCCCACCAGCAATATATCAGAGCTCCATTTCCACATTTTTCTCAACACTTGCTATTGCCAGTCATTTTAATTGTAGTCTAGTCATTCTGTTCGAAGTGAAAGGTATGTTGTTGGGGTTTTAATTTGCATTTCCCTGTGATTAATGGTATTGAACACTTTTTCTTGTGCTTATTGTCAGTGTGTATGCCTTCTTTTGTGAAAACATATGTTTATGACTTTTACCTATTTATGTATTGGCATGTTGCTTTTTTATTATTATTGGGTTGTAGGAATTCTTTATAGATTCTGGATACAAGTCTACCATCGTATATACACAAACACACACATATTTAATAAGAAGGTCATATATATACATAATGTCATACATGTATAGATAAGTAGATATAACTAATATTTCCCTTATCTTTGGCTTGAATTTTCATTTTCTCAAGGGGACTTTTGACGTGTAGATGTTTCTAATTGTGATGAAGTCCACTTTATCAAATTTGTCTTTTATGGTTAGTGTTTTTTGTATCCTGCCCAAGAAATCTTTGCCTAGCCTTAAATTGTAAAGTTTTTTTTTTATGTTTTCTTTTAGAAGACTAACAGTTTTAACTTTTACATTTAGGCCTATGCTTCATCTCAGATTTTTGTGGATGTATCGGTAAGGATTGAGAATTTTTTTTTTTTTTTCTATATGGATATCTTGCCAGGACCAAAAAGACCATGCTTTCCCTGTTGAGTTCCTTCACCTTTATTAAAAATCAGTTCATTCTATTTATAAATTTTTAAATTATGAAATATGTAGTATATAACACACACACATAAGTAAGGGTACTTCAAAAAGTTCATGGAAAGAGTCATATTATCTTTCAATCTTATTTTTCCATGAACCTTTTTAGGTACCCTCATATAGGTAGATATAGCAGACTATGGAAATTATGAAACGTAATAATAACATGAACACCCATTAACTCACAAACTAATAGCTAGACTATTACTCAACATTTTTAATTTTGAAGCTTCTTATGAGTTCTTCCCTAATCTCATCACTGCTTTTCATCCAGTGGCAACCCTATCCGGAGGGGAGTGTGTGTGGTTTTTTTTTTTTTTTTCTTTTTTCCTCATTCCCTTACTCATTGAATATATTCTTACTATATGAGTATATGTAACTATTCCAGAATTATTTGTTTCTTTTTCCTTTTTGAGTTTAACGAAACTAGTGTAAGTTTTGTGTGACTTTTTTTCCATTCAACACTATATTTCCAAGACTCATCTATGTTGTTAAATGCTGCTATAGTTTACTTACCCTCCATCCTGTATATTCTAACACTATTTATTTAACCATTCATCTGCCACTGGACATTTAAGTTGTCTCCACTTTGGTGATGTTAGGAACAATACTGCCCTGATCTTTCTTGTACAAATCCCCTTGTGTATGTATACAGGAGTTTCTGCAGGAATGTAATAGCGAGATAGCATCAAACTGTTTTCTGACATGACCGTACCAATTTACACTCCCATTTACAGTAAATGAGAGGCTCTATTTTTCCACATCTTCCTAACATTATGTGTTATCACATTTCTTAATTTTTACTGTCTGGTGGGTATAAATTCTCACGTGGTATTAATAAGCATTCCTTAATTATTAAGGAGGTTTATCTTCTCATGTGTCTATTGGCCATTCTTCTTTATTCTTTCGTGAAATATGTTTTTCGTAGCCTCTTGTTTTATATAATGAATACAATATCTTTTCAAATCTCTCTAAATATATTAGAGTTGGTTTTTGTTTTGTTTTTTCATAGCATTATCATCATCATCATCATCATCATCATCATCATCATTATCATCATCTTACATGTGGCTGGCTGGTTCAAGGATCTATCTGAACCCTTGACTTTGGTGTTATCAGCACCGTATCATAAATTATTTTAATTGCGTCCTAGCCAGATTTTGGGGGTTTACTTCATTTTTTGCCGTTTATACTATAGTCTTTCCTCAGCTATCTGGTGATTCCCAGATAGTTCATTATTTAAGAGTTAAGTAAGGCTGTCTGGGAGCCATGTTATATGGACAGGCACACTTTGTTCTAGGATAGCTGGGTGAATCTTAACTGGGGTCCTACAGATTCCAGAAGTAAGAGGAGTTTGTTTTCCTCACCAGTGCCCATACAAGCCACTGTAATCCTCAGACAGTTTGTTCTTGAGGGAATAACCTTATCTCTCTCTCTCTCTTTTTTTTTTTTTTTGCTTAGAGAGTAACTAACTGTCCATGTTGGTGACAGAGTTGACTCTTCTATTCTTCAACACTACCACCCTTCCAATTTCAAACCTTCTAACTACCATTGTTTCTGCCTTCTCTTCATGTGAAGCCTCTGTATCTGAAGAGGCTAAGCAAACCTCTTGACTGTCATGGGTTGTGGCTTCCTACTGTCTATTTTTTGTGACAATACTGTTCTGTAAGCATTTAGGTTTACAGGAGTTTCTTGAAATCTTTTATCAGCTGATAGCTCTTTTCTCTTCTCTTTCTTGTTAGGGGTTTGAATGTTTTAAAACATTCAGACATAAAGAAACTAGTCTTTTGAGTTGAAATTCCAGCATATTTACTGTAAAAGCTGAGAAGGAAAGAATGCTGTGCTTAACAAATGGAATGTCTTTTTAGTGAGACACGTGGGTAAGAGAGATTTTATGTGGGGGGACTTTTTTGTCATGGTTGTCTTAATGTGATTCAGATTGATTTGGAGCAAGTTTCTTAATCTCCAGATTCTCCATTACATAACTCTAGGACACTTTATTTTGAATTCAATGCAAATAGCACCCCTCATGCTTTCCACATAGAATAACTATCTTTAAACTGGAGGCAGAAACATCTATCAGGATTGTTGAGGGGATTAAAGCAGATCATGTATGTAAAACACCTAGACATAAATGAAAATTGATAAGTATTTCATTAAAATTATAGAGCCTTCTACTGTCAAGTTTAATTTTTGCTACTGTTAATAAGGTCCTTCATTATTTAGTTTCTGGTTGGTATCTATACTCGAATTTCCTTTTTCCTAACTTCCCTCACTGTGTAAGAAGGAAAGGTTCTTAATAGTATGTGAGTTATTCACACTTAAGTAAAAAGACCCTTTTTGATATGAATATGCAATAACAAACTTCTTCTACTTTTAAAGCTGTCAGTCGTAACTGAAGATGGAATGTTCTATCTTTTCCTTTTTGTGCCATTGAAAATCTTTGAATTTCTTATAGAGCTGCAATATAAATTTATGTTTGGGTGTTTTTTTCCTCTAATAGTATGTTAGAATTTTTTAACTTTGATATTCTTTACCTTGAAGTTTTCAGATTGGCATTTTCCTCTTAGTCAGATATTATGAATCCTGTTTAAGGTGAGAAAATACTGGCTTAATCATAAAATTATCTCCTTTTCCAGGTCATATTAGAAAATCTAAGACTCCAAAAATGTTTCCCTTGGAGGATGCCGAAATAGGTGCCTTTACCTTTTTTGCCTCTGCTCTGCCACACGATGTTTGTGGAAGCAATGGGCTTCCTCTCACACCAAATTCCATCAAGATTTTAGGTCGCTTTCAAATCCTTAAGACCATCACCCATCCCAGACTGTGCCAGTATGTGGATATTTCTAGAGGAAAGCATGGTGAGTTCTGGTTTTTTTTCCCCCTCTATTTTGTGTTCTCCTCTTTGTTACCCTGACTATACTGTAAATATACAGAAATATATAAAGAAATCAGTTGTGCACATCCTTTCTCCCTCTCCCTCTCTTTCTCTCTCTCTCTTTCTCTCCCTTTCTCTCCCTTTTTCTCTGTCTCATGTACTTCTCCATTTATTTTCAAATCTTCCAGATAAAATCCAAACTCTTTACCAGGCTATTGCATGCAAAATACTTCATGATCTAGTCCCTGCTATCCTCTTTACATGAATTTCTCGGTATTTCTACTGCTTTAACCCTTCACTCCAGCCAAGTTGAGTTGCTTGAGTTTTCTTGATTATACCATGGCCCTTCTGCATATGTCCTTGCTTTTCTACTTTGCTATTTTCTCTCCTGGATTATGCTATTCTCTATTCCCTGCAATCTGAGCCAAATTCTTTTCCTAGATTTTTTTATAGCTTTTATTATATTTTATTAGTAGTATTTAATTTATCTCTTCTGAGGATTCTTAGTTCTTGAGGATAAGGACTTTTACCTGTGACCTCAGAGCACAGAGGAGGCACTCAATAAATAATTTGCTGAGTGAATGAATGAATGAACGACTACAGTTGCATGGTTAATATTTCTCAGATCTGAAAATTAAGATTTTTAATTTTCTCTTTCAGGGAAACTGTCTATTCAGTAAAGTGTTTCCCATCTGTAAGAAGGAGATGAAGTTCTTATGTTAGAAACTTTAGAATTATCTGTTGGAATGTACTTCATGATTGAAAATAATTTTGGTTAATTCATTTCAAATGAAAAGGAGTCCCTAGTTTTTTTGTTTGTTTGCTTATTTTGAGCTGCACTAGTCTTTTCATATAGGATTCTATTTAGAGAACTAAAACAGAAAAGTTGAACCCTATTGGTTAAAAACTCAGTGGTTCGCCAGGAGGATGTTTACTGCCTTTTTAGTAGTATAATCAGGTTCTTCCATACTGCACTAAAGATGTTTATGGTGGCAATACTTTTAAATATTTTAGAATTATTTTTCAGAGCTTAATTACAGGCTGAGGTTCGATTTCTTAAGGTTATTTTAAATGCATTTCACTGAAATGTATTTAATTTTTCTGACATAAAATAATTTGGGGATATAAAAAAATATGTGAAAGTGAACACTAGATACTTGCTGATATTCAGTTGTTTTTCTTCTATAAAAATGGCAGTTTCATGCATTTCAACCTAATATAAAAGATCCTCATAAAAATTACATTTTCTTTATTGTCTTGCAAAAAAATAGGTTAAACTATACTTTCAAGTTGTCTGGTTTATTTCTTAAAAATATTTGCTCTGGGCCGAGCCCGTGGCACACTCGGTTCGTGCGACGCTGGGAGCGCAGCAATGCTCCCGCCGCGGGTTCGGATCCTATGTAGGAATGACCGGTGCACTCACTGGCTGAGTGCCGGTCACGAAAACGACACACACACAAAAATATTTGCTCTGAGAATACTTATGTTTTGTAGTTTTTGAGTAGAAAATGTTTTTTGTAATGATGATTATTAATGGTTAATATTTATTTTTCATTATGTATCAGGAAATAGTCTAAATGTTTAACATATTTTAATTAACTTTATCTTCATAACATTATTATGACATAGGAACTATTACTCTGTTAATTTTACAGGTGAGGAAATTGAGGCACAGAGCAATTAAATAACTAATCCAAAGTTACACAAAGGAATGTAATGAAAGGTGAAATATAAATACATTTTATTATTTTCTTAAAGATTTTAAAAGTTGCAATAAGTCTATAATAGTGCAAATATCAACATCATTCTACTAATCAGTGCTATTCAGTGCCTTAAATACTTGGAACGCTACCACATATATCCAGTGCCCTCAATATTTGTATGTTGGTTAAGTGGCTTAGTGAGAGACATGGGAAAAAGAGTGGTAAAAAGAAGTAATCGTTCAGCAGATGATAAAAAATTTGGTTTTTCATATTTGTATATGTTTACACACATACAGATATGTTAAAGTATACATTCTTTTATTGGGACTTCTTTTACTGTGTAAGGTTGCCTTTGATGGATTGATTCAGCAAACATTAGAAAATGCCTACCATGTTTGGCCTAACTTTCAAGCAAGAATATGGATGGTGCCATATTGGGGCTTTAAATGCCTCTCTCCATAGGGAGCTAATATGGAGGAAAAAGCTGATAGAAAGTGTATTAGTCCATTTATGTTGCTTTTAACAAAGTACACAGAACTGGGTAATTTATAAGAAAATGAAATTTATTGCTTACAGTTTATGAGGCTGGGAAGTCCAAAGTCCATCTGGTGGTGGCAACAGCAACCCAGGGGTCTCACGTTGCAAGATGGTGGAAGCAGAGAGAGCAGAGAGAGCAAGAGAGAGAGAAAGACTCTCTTCTTTTAAAGCCCTCAGAACCATGCCACTGACCACCGTTTTTAATCCATTCACTACTGCAGAGTCCTACAATCCAATCATCTCTTCAAGGATCCACTTTTTAATTACCATAATAGGATTTCCCACCCTCTTAACTGTCACAGTGGGGGCTAAGTTTCTAAAGCATAAAACTTGGGGTACACAATTTAAGCTTCAGGGAGTTTTGGAAGGACATAACTCAATCCACTACAGAAAGCTAGCTTTAAAGCAAAAATTGTGAAGACTCTGATGAGTTGAAGATATGTTGAGGAACCAGTCTTTCAATGGCCACTGTGGTATTTCTTACATTCTGCTTTGGCATTCATAATCCCTGTTCCCTGGGATTACAATACTTTAATAGACTCTTTCCTGATATTATTGCTGTCCTTATGGTAGGTGCCGAATATATGAAGATTAATAAGTCAGGATTCCAGTTCCCAAGTAAGCTCCAGAAATAGTAGAGGAGAAGAATACAGTCATGGTTATTATATAGTAACAGTTGTTATAATAGAGGATATATAAAGTGCTCTGTCATGGGAGTACAAAGGAAAGGATTTTTCTGCACTGAAAAATACTGATGTTAATCAAACTCCTGTATGGAAAGTTTTGGTGGGATAAAGGATTTTAGAACACAGAGGAATGTCTCTTCTGTCTGTAAAGTTTTTTTTGCTTATATTTATTCATTTTGATGGTACTGATAGTCTAAAAGGATTAATGGATTTTCAAAAGATGTTCTGGCCTTTTATTGTTGATACATTCCAAAAAATAAAATCTTAATTTTATTATTAATTAATCATTCTTATTTTTAAAAGAAAACTACATTTCTTGATTAATTATTTTCTTTCTTTTTTCCAGAAAGAATTTGAGACAAATCTCATACATACATAAATATTTTACATGTATATATAGTACATGAAAGAAAAATATATAATCAATATGGGGATGTAGGAAAGGAAAAACTCTTTCTCTTCCTTCATAGGTTCAGTATCTGGGGCCTACAAATCAAACCAATACACAGGAGGAAAAAAAACAGATTTAATTACATGTGTATACTCAGGACTTCACAAAGAAATGTGACTCAAGGGGGTGGTCTTTATATATACCTTTGTTACATACCATCTTCACAAAGGGTGATGAAATGTGGAGAAGAGCCTAGGCAAAGGAAAAGAGGTTTGGGACTTCTTGCGGGGGAGTTAGGAGAAGATGACTGGGACACATATGGTAAATAAGAGTTATTTAGTAAGGTTTATTATGTAGATAAGAGTCATTCTCCTCTTCTTTGTATGGGAGAGGAGAACATCTTTACAAATGAACATTTCTGTCACCTCTATATAGGGAAATTTATGTCTTGCTTTTAGACAGAAAGGAGGGTAGAGAGATAATTGCCTTCAGCTCAAAACAGTCCTTCTGCCAAAATGGCATATTTTGGGATGGCATACTCTAATTCCCTTCATGAAGAAAGGAAAAAAAGTTAGAATAAGATATAAGGTTAGTAATATTAATGAATATATAGTTTCTTCAGGGACTCTATAAGTTTGTTTGTAAACTTCTTATCAGTCAGGACAAAGAAAGAAATCCAACTGCTTCAAATTACTTGTATAATGCGTTAACATATTTAGAAATTTATTGCTAGATATTTACTAAATCCGGAAAATGATCAATTGAAGGTTTTGTAGTGTTCATACAATCAGTTGTCCAAGTGAAGTATGGGGACATTGGTAAAGAAACTTCTTTGGTATGGGGATCTGAGATCTCCTATGTGTGTTATTATGGGTAGTGTTCTTAACACATTTGGCTAAGTTTGCCTTATTGCTTTTTTTGTGTGTTGATCTCTGATGTGAGAAGTCTCTGTAGCTTCTTGTCCCAATTTTTTGGTGGGTGAACATCTAAGAAAAGTAAATTTGATAGTTTAAAATAACAGCTATTAACCCAGGAGCTACAGGGGCCTATAAATGGGCTTTAGGGTCTGTGAGCCCCTCAAAATTATGTATAAAAGTGTGTGCATATGTGTATGTATGTGTGTGCACATGCATTTTCTGAGTAATGAGTCTATAGTTTTTAAAAGATTCTCAGAAAGGTTTCCTAATGTAAAGTAAGGGTTTAAAAGCATCGATATAAAGTGTCAAGGGGTATGGAGAGATTATCATCTTTATTTAAAGACAAACTTGAGAAGTTCTAATGTAGAATCCCATACTTTCCCAAGTTGATTTGGAACCTACTTAGTGTTTGTACCATATTACATATTTACCATTCGTGAGACCCACAGTCAGGGCCACCATAAAAGGGTTTTGCTGTTTGCATACTGCATGAAAGCTTCCGGCTAATGGAGTAAGTGAGAACTGAAATCTGATTCTCTCTAATTTATTCTTTTTCTAATTTGCTTAAGGATAACCGTGAAGACAAGTAATAACTATACCTACAGTAGACAGTAGATAGCTCCAGCCATTTGCCAAAAGCCCAGAAAAGAACTTTTGGCAACTTTGTTGTAAAAAAAATACTGTTTGCTCATTTTATTTGTTAAGTGGCTTCAGTGACATTAACTAGATGTTTAAAAATTATGGGGGTCATTTGGGGTTTTTTATATCACCAATTAGTAGATATTGTCAATCCCTGCATACTTCAACACTCACCCCTAATCCAGTTACAGATTCTAAAGAATTTCCAATTGTACGGTTGGCCCAGTTGCAAAACCACTGCAAACAAAGCTTGGCAGTGTAAGTGGATCCTCATTATTATCTGTGGCTGGTGACCATATTTAGTTTTGCTGGTTTACAACTGCAAATTTGGAGTAGGCTTATCTTCCTAAACCCTCACTGCTTTGCTTAGTTTTTAGGGGTTCATTTTTATTTCCTAACGTGCCCTTTGTTTCCTCCCACTATATTGTATCTGGAAACCTATCTGGAGCTTCACTTCATATAGTTGGATTCTTGCCCCTGATCAGTTTTCCCTAGGCTTCCTTTTCTCTGGATAATTGACTCAATAGTCCTAAATATTTCTTGAACTCCTTCTTTTCCTTCCTCTACCTAAATGGGTCTCTGTAAACATGGAACTAGGAACTGCCTTACAGCAGAATCCCTTCTAGGGAGCACTCTTGCTAACCTTGCATATGAACCTTCTTTTTGGTATTCATTGTCAGATTGAAACTGATCCCCTTAGACCCTGTAATCTGTTCTACTGGTTGTTGTTCTTTAAAGCCAGCTTAACATTCTGGTTAGTCCCCTTAGCCCCAAACACCATATTGCTATTTACTCTGCTTTCCCTACATGCCTTGCTCCAAGATCTCAGTAGCCCTCTCTCCTAGGGTAACATAGGTCATGGATATGTATAAAATTCATATATTTTAAGTCTGGCTGCCTAGAATGAAAATATCAATGATTATGAAAAGGCTTGGGAATTTGATCATCTTGTCTATATTGGGAGTGTTCAATGCCCTGAAAAGTTGTATGCATGAGGAGTAAATAACTGAATTAGAATAAGTATTTATGTAAAGGTCTGTTTGTTTCAAAGCCTCCCAGTCATTTCATTTGTTTAGTTTGAAAAATTTAAAGTTTTATTCAACAGTCTCTCCTTAGTGAACAGCACATATTAGTCAATGGTGTAATACCGCATGATTTTCGTTTGAGCTCCACTTAGTTGTCACCTCAAAGAATTCTGATTTGGGTCCCACCATTCCTCCTTCTTATTTGGAGTTATATGTGACATGTGGTCTGTTTTAGTAACATGTTTTCACATGTTTAGTTAGCTTAGGAATCAGGCTTTCACTGTTTTCTATAGATCATTCAAAACTGATTCAAAATATTTTCTTGCTAACTCAGTAGGATGAAGTATTTCATCTCAAGAACAGTAGACATTTTATTAGAATTTGAGAACTTGGTTTATTTTTAAAAAGTCGAGAATTAGAAAAAGTCAATAAAGCATGAAAATACTTGTTAATGAATGTAATCTTTTTCTTTTGAGCTTGAAATTTCAGCAGTGTTTAGAAACAGAGTGAAGATTATAAATGGTAACACATCCCTTTTTATTTGGTATTAATTATCCAGAAATCTTTCAGTGATTGCTGATGAACTCAAGAATAAAATTACTTTAACTATTTATTTTAATGATTCAGGTAGAGAATAATGGAATTATTAATAAATTAAAATAATTTATTTTATATCTCTAGTATATAACTTTTAACCTAACTGTTTTCATCAGTAGGGGTTTCATCAGAGAAACAGAATCAGTGGCATATATATTTCGATATGTATATATATCAAGAGATTAATTGCTAGGAATTGGCATGCGTGGTTGTGATTGTGGGGACTGGCTAGGCAAGTTCAGTTTGAAATCCATAGGGCAGGCCATCAAGAAGCACAAGCCAAACTCTTGGGCAGGTGCTGGAGCTGCAGTCCATGAGCAGAATTTATTCTTCTTCAGGGAACCCTCAATTTTGTTCGTAAGACTGTTCAACTGATTTAATCAGGATCACCCACATTATCTAGGCTAATTTTCCTACTTAAAGTAAACTGGTTTTAGACTTTATTTACAAAATATCTTCACAGCCACATCTAGATAGTGTTAGATTAAATAACTGGATCACTCATAACTGGGAACTGAATTCATAAATAAACAAATGAACAATAAAGAGAGAGAGAAATAATAAGTTCAACAATAATATGTTGAACTTTTAGAAAACTACAGGTGGAAAAAGGGAGTGGGGAGGGCAGGGGAATAATGAGGAATTGGTCAGTGGACACAAAGAGTGATTGTGTATTGTAATGATGAGTAAGCTAACTATCCTGATCTAACCATCATACATTGTACACAATTATTGAAAATCAATGTTGTACCCCATATGTATATATAATGTTATCTAAGAAAAGAAAAAGGAAGTTATATAAAAGTAGAAGAATAATTTACTTCACTGAAAATTTAATCACAATATTCTAGAGTGGATCACACATTGTAAACTAATCAATGCAAACTAATAAAGGCAATAATTTTCTTTGTCACGCAAAAATACAAATAAATAAATAAATAAATAAATAAATGGGGACTATAGCCTAGCCAAGTTGACTCATAAAACTGACTGTCACAGTGTCCTAGTACTAATACTGTTTTTTAAGCACAGTAAAATATTTATATATTTATATAAACATTTATTTAAATGTAGCATTTTAAAGGTGATGAGTTAGTCTCAATTTTTACCATGAATAACAAAAGAATGATGCAGAAACTGTATTCTAATAACCCTATATATTATTTTAAGACATTCACAATTCATCTATCTAAATTTAAAAAACATGCCTTAAAAAAATATTTCTTCCCCCCCCCCATTACACTTCTCTATTATCTTTCTTACTTAATTTTGTACTTTCTTTAGTTTCTTAGCATTGACTTAAAACACACAGTTCAGGCTAGACCTGCTACATGGTATCTGGCAGTCATCAAATTTTTGTTAGAAGTAAGATTATTTCACAGTTCTTATGTGTTCTACTCTTCAAAGTTCATCTTAATGTCACATTTGTATTTTATAAATAATGTCACTATATCTCTGATTTATATTTGACACATTATGATTTCCAAATATTTTATTCTGTGAGACTATATGATTCTCAAATATTTTATTCTGTGATACTGTATTGTTTTTATAACAAACAGAAGTTACTTTCAAACAGTGGTCCAGAGTTTCAGAATGAAGACTCTCTAATGATTTCTTGAAAAAACTGGTTCATGTTGGAAACATTGTTTTTGTATATACTCCATTACCTCTGGGAGAAACTTTGATATTTTGCCAAGGATTATGGCTCAGCAGTTTTAAAACAATGCTTAAAAGTTCCATAGAATCTTTAGTTTTAGCAAAGATTGGTTTATGATATTTTGAAACAGTTATTAAAAGAAGCCTGACAAATTTTAGTCTAGTGCCAGACACTTTGGAAATCTCCTACAGATACAGAGACTTATGAATATGCAATTTGAAATAATTAATGGCACATGCACATTGTAATAAATTTTGATGTTTTTGTTTTATAAATGCAGCTGAGGTATTATTATACGTAGTTTACAGCAAAAGCATGTAATTTTCTACACAGGACAGATCTGTGTAGATAATGACTGCCATTTTTATGAGGTTCTTTTCTAATGGCCGCATCATGCCTTTGTTCAAGTTAATTCATTTAGTACGTGTCTATATGTTTAAGTGACATTCTAGACACTGGTGATGCACTACCGATCAAGACCAACATCCTTCCTGTCATCACAAAATGTAGTATCAAATACAGAAGAAATTAAGTAAAAATGTATACAAATCCTTAGAGTTGAAACAGTGCTACAAAAGAAAAGTACAATGTAGAATAGAGTATATTACAGGCGTAGTGAATCGATTTTGAGGGATGAGAAAAGTGTTCCTTGAAGAAGTCATATTTACCTGGGGCCTGAAGAATGAATAATAATAAAAGGTAACACTTGATAGTGCTTGCGTGTGCTGGACACTATTCTAGGTCCATGTTACCTGTGAACTCATTTCATCCTCACAACAACCCTATGAGGTAGGTGCGATTGTTTTCTTCATCTTACACAAGAAGAAACTGGCATAGAAAGGTTAGCAAACTTCCCTGTGGTCACATAGTAAAAACTGGGATTTGAGCCCAAACAAAATAGTCAGTGCTCTTAAACAGTATGTTACATGTTAGGAGTTAACTGGGCAAAGAGAATAGGGAAGTCATTTCAGGCAATGTGAACCCATGGAACCTAAGTTCCCTAAGGCAGGAAGGGAGAAGGAAGACCAGTGTAGATGAAAGTTGGTAACTGAAGATAAAATGACAGAAGATGAAGCTAGAGAGAGAGGGAGTTCCATATTCAGATTTATTATTATTATTATTTAATCACTTGGACGTTAATGTGAAAATGGGTTAGAGAAGAATAAGAGTTAATGTGAGAACATCAGTTAGGTGACTGTTCCAGTAATCTAATGAGATAATGCTGGTTTGGACCCAGATTGTGGCAGATGGAGCAAACTATATAGATTCTGGAAATACTTGGGAGATAGAAATAGCATGACTCTTGATTCTTAAAAGGGAGATTATTCCTAAGTTTCTAGCTAGAGCAGCTGGCTGGATAGAGGTACCATTTACTTTTGAAATAGTCCTAAAGGTAACAGACTTGGAGAGCAAACTAGAAATTCAGTTTTGGTTCTCTTGAGTTTGAGGTGACTTTTAAATTAGAGCAAAAAGTTGGCTATAAAAGACTAGTTCAGAAGAGGGTTCTATGCTTGATATAAAATTTGAGAGTTTTTCAGACGTGGGAGTAAATAAGTAAGATGACCCAGAATTAAAGCTGGAGGAACTGGGAGCATTTTAATTTTGAGAGAAGAGCCTACACAGTAGATTGAGGGAAGTGAGCCAGATAGTTGTGGGAAAACTGACAAAAATGTGGCAAGATGAAAAGCAAAGGAATACAGTCTTCTGATTTGGTGTTCTGTTAGTATCTGCTTCTTCCTTTAAGAATTTCACAGTTGTACTAAATTGCTTAGAGTTCAGCTTTGCATGCTGTTTTCTTTATTGAGTGAAGAACTTGATGTTTTATCTCATTGTTTTCTTTCCTTTTTTTTTTTCCTTTTTTTCTTTTTTCTTATTCAGTATTCTTTCAAATTTAACTTTCTTTAAGTTTTAGTTAAATATTCCTGTTAAACTTGCTCTTTAACTTCATCTTCTGCTATTTAATTTTCTTTCTACTCAGTTGGAATCTTTCATCCAAAAGTGATAGCTTTCTTTTATAGCATTTAAAATTTCTGTGTTTCAGATCATTCTATATAATGCCACCACCTTAGACAGTTTCAACCTCCAAGATATCCAAGATAGTACGTTGCCCTCACATCTCACATGAATGTGCCTGTCCTCCATTGTTCTTCATCTCTACTCCCACCTGCAAGACCATACCTTGAACAAGTTGTTACTGAGAATTATTCCATACACTGGATCTCCTATGAACTTCCCTTTTCGCATCTTCTGCTGTTTCTTTTTCCCACCTTTGCTACTTCATTTTGATCAAACCTTCTCTTCATTATTATCAGTATTCACAACCTCTTTGCACCTTTACTTCTTCCTCTTGTCTCAGTCTGTCACTGTTTTTGTATTAATCTTCTTTCTTATCTAACTCAGAACCCATTTTGCATAGATATTCACAACACCACATTTTTTTTAAGCCAAACTCTTGAAATAGCCTTATCAAATCCTCAACAACTTATAAAGCCAGTTGCACTTTTCTTTTGTTCCTCTTAGATTAATTCATTTAGCAAAAACATTGATCTGCTACTGTGTCAGACATGTTAGTCACTAAGGATAATGAATGACAAAAAAAAGGTATGGGTTGGCCCTCAGAACTGTGCTTTCTTAGATAGTTGATTTGTTGGAAAATAAAAATTACATCATGATATCGATTATATTTATCATCATTTTATATTATTTAATCTCAGCAGGCCCCATGATGTTGCAGACTAATTCCAAGTTGATTTTCTATTCTTCCCTTATAGTCATAATTCAAAACATTTCTACTTTTCTCAAGTTCTGAACTCAATTTCAAAGACCTGGTGTTTAAACCAGACTGTCAAAGCAATCTGTACCTATATTCCCAATTTCCCTTTCCCTTCAAAGTTTCTTTATATCTTTATTCAGTCTTTTACTTCTTCTGGTCTGTGTCAGAAGGATCACTTCTTTTTTCCCAAGGTCAACTTTTCTATCTGTTTTTCCTGATGCACACAAGAGAAACTCTAGAGAAAATACAAGATGAAAAAGAATTGTTATTTAATGTTTAATATTTATTAGACAGTTATCCTATTATTCTGTATACTTGGTAATGATATAGTGAAAAGCTCTTTTAAAAATGTTATTTGTATGATAGTTGATATCTTCCTTGATCCCATATATTATTTTGTTATTAAAATGTTGTGCTTATCAAATATGTAATGGATTTGCTTTGTTTTACTCAGAAAGACTGGTGGTGGTGGCTGAACACTGTGAACGGAGTCTGGAAGACTTGCTTCGAGAAAGAAAACCCATGAGGTACTGTATAATATCAGGATAATTAAATGAAAAGCAGAAATTGGCAAACAAAAAGCATTTTACCTAGACACTGCAAGTTTTTGGTTTCTTCTGTTACTTCTTTAGTGATAAAATCTGCAAATTTTCATTTTCGGAAATTGAATTCATAGGATACATGGAAATTCCATATTAGCATTGTCCAGTGTTCAACTCTTGCGAGGTAGCCTTTCTCCAAAGTATTTGACAAAGGATATATAGCAAAATACTTCCTCAAAAGGATGTATGTGAAAGTTTGAAATCTTCCTAGTACTAAGCATTTTAGTAGCTGAAATGAAGTTATTTTCCTGAAAGGAGCACATGGTAACTTCTCACAGGATGCTGGTATTCCAAGGGAAACAATAAACTTTGTTAAGTAAAGGCCATGTAGGGAGAAATAATAATCATGGCTTGGGTAGAATTTAATGATACAGTTTTGGGGTTTTTAAAAAATTTCTATTGAATCATAATTGATTATACATATTTGTGGGGTACAGAGTTGACTATCAGTATCTGTATATAACATGTGAGGATCGAATCAGGATAGCTGGCATATTCATCATTACAAAATATATTCATTCTTTGTGTCCATTAACCAGTTTCTAACCCCCTTACCCTCCACCTCCTTAATGATACACTTTAAATTCAATTATTTCAATGACTCAATAAATTTACTTTCTATCTCTAGGCAGGAAGAATATGTGGTCTAAACTTTTATTACAAATATACTATTAAATAAGCTTCTTCGTAGATTTTCTGAAATTATCTTAAAATCATCAAAAAATCATTCTTAATGTGTAAAGAAAATTGTATTAAATTGACAAAAAATGCTTGTCATAAGTCTTTATAGGATTGTGATCATCCATTCCAGTTTAAAATATATTCTTACTATCGTTAGTTAATTTGTTTTTATCACCACAATATTCTAGATGAAAATAAATCTTTCTCAAGAAGGAAAAATGTGTATCTTACTAAATGGTAGTAATTTGATCAGAGCAAAACAAATAAATTGAATAAAGCACTTTCCATGCTACTTTAAGTGATTTGGTTTTAGGTGGTCTGTAGAATGAAAAATGCTGATACTGTATATACCATAGCGTTATTTGTTGCATAAGAAAAATCTAATCTGACCATAAGTAATAAAAGTGACTCTACTATATATTTAGAAATAGCTTAATCTTATTTAGTGAATATGGTTTTATAACTATAATTGTTATAATGCCATCAATCTTTGATTTTTCAAAATAACATTATTCTTTACTTAGTAGTTCAGATTTATACTTTACAGTCACTGCTGCTAAAAACAGTCTCTGTGAAAGTGAGTTGATGTGAAAATTACATACCAATTGTAGGGCTGGCCTGTTAGCTTGGTTGATTAGAGCACAGTGTTGTAAGACCAAGGTCAGGGGTTTGGATCCCCTTACTGATCAGCCGCCAAAACTGGAAAACAAAACAACAACAACAACAAAAGCAATTGTAGCCATATCTTTATCTAAGAAAAAAGTATTTTAACTGAACCTGGATTAAAGATTATAATGCAATCTGTCTGATAAAAAGCCACTAACTATCTAGGCAGCCTTGGACAAGTTTCTTAGTCATTTTCCTTATCTGTAATACATGGAGCTTTACTTGATCTAGGGATCATTCTAGAGCAAGTTATTTTCAATATATTATTTAATATGCATTACATCTGATAATAATCTGTTAATCAATTGCCTTTGTAAGTATATATTGTCATGTTTTCTTATACTATAATGTTAACCTGCTATTGCTCTTTAAGTAGTAGATTTCTGGACAGAAAAACCCATGGAAAATAGAAGTGTAAAATTTCAGTGCTATAACTTAAAAGGCATACTATTTCTTCTTGTTATAGAAACATCTATTTTATAATCCAGCAATTCTGCTCCTAGGCACAGGACCTCCTTAAATTCCTCCTTAAATTACCTCCTAGTTACCTCATTTACCTTACTCTAGTCCTAGCCCTGCCTAGGTATTTAAAAAAGAGAACCGAAAAATACATGTCTACCAGAATATTTGCACAGCAGTGTTCCCAGAAATATTATTCATATTAGCTCCAAACTAGGAAGAACTCAAATGTCCTTCAGAATAGAAAAACGAATCATGGTATGTTAATTAACAATAAAAAAGAGTGAACTTTTGTTACACACACACGGATGAACCTTAAAAATATAATTCTGAGTCAAAGAAGCCAGACACAAAAGATCATATTCTTCCATTTATGTGAAGTTCCAGAAAATCAATACTTATCTATGGTGATAGAAAAACATTGCTTGACTCTGGTGGCAGGAGTGGGTAATGCAAGAACTGATTCAGTATGACCTTGAGGGAGCTTTTTGAGGTGATGGAAATTTTTTGTATCTTGATCATGGTATTACTTACATAGTACATGCTTTTATCAAAACTCACTGAAATGTACACTAAAGATATATGCATTTCACCCGTGTAAATTGTACCTCAATTCTAAAAAAAACCTGTTATTTATTTTGCTTGATTTCTGAATCCCTCATATGGAAACAATATTGTTAATGACGATGCTTGATCCAGTGTCTTGCTTCTTTCTATTTCTTGGTTTTTAGAAGAAATAGTATGAATTAGTTATTGCATAACTAATTACCTCAACATTTAGTTGCTTAAAGCAACAATAAACATTATCTCATATAATTTCTCTGGGTTAGGAATTCAGGAATGGCTTAGCTGAATGATTTTAGCTCAGGGTCTCATGAGATTGCAGTCAAGATAGCTGGGGCTATAGTCATCTGAAAGCTTGATTGGGCATGGGTGATCTGTTCACTTATAAGAGGTAGAAATTGTTGACAAGAGGCTTTAGTTCTTCCCTATGTTAACTCCCTTTCCACAGACCTCTTGACTATTCTCATAACACGATGGTTGGCTTCTTTCAGAGTGAACAATCTAAAAAAAAAAAGCAAAGTGGAAGCCGCAGTGCCTTTTGTGACTTACCTTTAAAAACCACATGCTGTCATTTCTGCAATATCCTATTGTTTATACAGGTCAGCCATTAACTCTATTCAGTGTGGGAAAGGACTACTCAAGAATGTGAATTTCTGGAGTCAGGGGTCACTGGGTGTCATCTTAGAGGCTGGCTACCACAGAGGTCTTAAATATCATATAAGTACTTTTAAAAAAAAAGGAGTGAAATGCTAAAACAACATTAATTCTAACTGAAAAATAACTGAAGTTCTTAAAATTATTCAATACTCATTTAGGGTATTTGGGGCAGATGAAGGGAAGGAGTTTACATTATGGAGAGAGAGTAGAGTATTCAGGGAATATCCAGAAGTACCAGAGGTAGAATAGGGTCTTCATGAACATAGCTATGCTATGTCAGAATTGGTCTACATCCTGAAAATTAATATTATCCATGATCTTGTGCTCCCAGCAGTTCCAGAGGACTCCATAAGCCAGAAGTAGAGTAGTCCTCTGGTCATCAGGATGATAGTAACTGTAGAATGTTCCTTCTGATCTCTACTTTTCCCTCTCTGCCCATATATGTCCTATCTTTAATTACTAAAAGAACTGAGGCAAAAGAAAGAAGTCGGTAACTCAGAAGACAAATTTCCATTTTCATCATTTTACCTCAACTCCATTCTTTTTTTTGTCTTTACTTTTTTTAAAATTTCAATTGTACTATATAAGGATATTATTGATAGTGCTTTGCCAATAAGACTATATCCATTAGCTCATAAAAACTTTTATCTTTTGTGCTTGTCATCTTTATCCTTGTTTTAGTGATGATAAATCTCATAACAGTGAATGTCAGTAGTTTCTACAGTGTAAAGAAGCCACCTTTCTTCAGTGTCTTTGTGTTTGTCTTCATGAGGATAAAATACTATGAGGGTACTTTAAACATTTGTGCAAAAATAGAATTAAAAGATAATATGAATCTTTCCATGAACTTTTTGAGGTGCCCTCATATATATGGAAGCACACTCTTTGAGGTTGTATATGAAGATGAATAGGATTAAATGAAAAAACCATATGGTCTTTCATGCCATTTGCATTATATAATAGTCTTTTTCATTTATTTTAAATAGAACATGTGGTAGTGATTGCAGGTCTTTGTAATTTTTTAAAGTGAGATATATTTAAACATTTGTGTAAATAAAATACTAGTTTTTAATCATTCTGGTAATAGGCTAAAATTCAATATTTTCTATGTATATATTAGAATAATACTTCCTGTCTTTGAGTAAAAATGATTCTGTCGGTTTTAGTTCCAAGCTGTTATCTGATCCATCCATCTAAATTAGTTTTGTTGAGAACTAGTTGACTTTTCTACATATTTGAATTACATTAGTCTCTAGTAACAGAGCAGGTTGCATATGCAGAGTTGATGTGCTGCACTTTTAATTAATTCTGTAACCTGTTTATGGAAAGTGAGAAGATGTTCTTAAGGCTTATAAATTAGTTCTTTCCTCTACTGCCAAAAGTAAGCACCCTGCACCTGCAAGAAAAGCTGATGCAAAGTAAACAGGAAATCTTTTCAGATGGGGTTGCAGTTTTTGACACCCTTGATTTTTACTTGTCCATCTGTCTATAACTGTTGCAAAACTGTAAGCTGCCAATAGTCTGGTAATTATTTTCAGTTGATTTTCTAAACATAAGCATCATTCAAGACACATATTTTTATTTATATTTTGAAGAAAATTTTAAATCTTTGGTAAAATTGGTGGGACGGGAGTAGGGGAATGAAAACTAGAAACTTAGAGGAATCTTGCATCAATTTACTGACTAACTTTTTTTCATGACATTTAATATTAAACTATGCAATATTGTACTAAAACATCATAGTGGTAATCCGTGTTACTCATATATTATAACATAATACTATCTTGAAGTTTCATATTCCAATAGAAAGTCAAACATTCTCTCTCCTTATAGTTTAATGACCATAAAATCCTTTTGAGAACTCATGTTATCCAAACAGAAAATAAGAAGTTTGTGCTATGACATGGAGGTGTTATCAAGTTAGTTTTTAATAGAGTAATGTTATTTGTGCAGATAGTTTGTGAACTTGGTTTAAAGGAGAAAAGTATTCAACATTTTCTTTAGAGTCCACTAAGGCTTGAATATAAGGAATTAACTTTGGGAGAGAACTGCTGTCTTTCCAGTGGCTTTTATATATTACCTGTGCCAGAGTTCACTCTTGGCAACACTTCTCTCCAGTTTCAGTTAAATGATCAAAATTATTTTTTGGAAACATACAGGCATGAAATTAAATTTACCTCCTGTAGTCAGTGGTTTTCAAGAAAAAAGTACAGCATTTGGAAGATTTGTTTGAAGTCATCTCATATTTGCTGCCTGTGAATCTACTTAATTGCAATCCTAAAGCCAAATTCAAGAGACAGAAAAGTGGAGAAATTTAGATCTCATTTCCTCTCTGAAATATTTTCCAGAGACTATTAAAAAAAGGATACACCTTTATCATTCCTATTAAAGCAAGCATGAGGAAATGGTTTGCTTTTTAAGTCTAGGTGCTATGTGGAAAGTATTTCCCTCTTGTGTTCGTAATATTCAGAGCATGTACTTTTGCTTAGTCTGTGAATGTTGACCAGCAAATGTAGCTCCTAGACAGATACTCAGCAGAGTTTTGGCACTTGCAGTAGAGTTTCTACATTGTCCTTAAATTTGAAAGTAAGGGGGATGGGGTGGGCAGTGCAGACATGTTTCTTTAATAAAGTGTAGTTTGTCACATATTTTTAGGGTTATGGTTTTGAAAATTTACCAGAATACCATCATTGCAGAGGTTAACACAGAGACTTTGATGGGAAGCAGACATAGTCTGCCACTATTTACTAGCCTGATGGAAAACATGATCTGACTTACTTGGATGAGTAAGTTTTATTTGCCCCTCTTAAAACATTACCTACTCACTGAACAATATACTCCAAAGAATTTGGACGCATTCTGGAATGTGGTCAGAGTTGGATAATGAGCCACAGTTCATAGTCATCAGAAATAGGTAGTAGACATTCTTTAGAATATAAGCTGATGGTGGAAGTTGAGGCCTTCTACATTTTCTTACCTTCAAGTTCCCCAGTTTCAAACTACATTAGAATTATGACAGTATATTCATGTAAATTAGAGATTTATATAGTTGATGTATATTTTTCTTTCTGTTTCATCTATTCTGTTTAAAGAAGATTGAAAATAATACCAAAAGGTGCTCTTCACTCAGGCTTGGAGTGTCGCAGCAATCTTTTGCTTTCTGCCCCTCTTGTACCCTATTTCCTATTAGTTGTCAAGTATAGTTAATAAAACTTTGATGAAATTTCTCACATCTCTGCTGTCCTCTACATTCTTTAGTTTAAGCCTTCATTAACAAACAGCTTGACTATTGCATTGCAACATTCTCCTAACTGGTATTCCTGACTTCAGTCTTTCCATGCTCTACTCACTCTTACTTTCTCTGCAATATTAATATTCTTAAGATCAGTGCATTCCCTACTCAAAAACATTTGGTGACTTGTTATAACATCAAGGTCAAAGATTCAGATCCCTGTACCAGCCAGCCACCAAAACAAAACAAAACAAACAAAACAAAAAACATTTGGTAGTTCTTCAGTTTTTTTCCTGAATAAAATGAATTTTATAAGCATAGATTCTGACTTCAGTCTGACTCTCTAAATTATTTCCAAATAGTATCTAAACTGTACAAGTAGTTTTTATTATTTCCAATATATAGTTGAGAAGATTGAGTGCCAGAGAATTGAAATATACCATGAAGACTTAGCTGTGACTTTTTGCCCAAGTGCTATCTCTGATCTTTAGAACAATGAATAGCACGTCTTCAGGTAATATACTTCCCTTTGTGTTCCTTTGTACCCTTCCTCTAAGCCAGAGCAAAAGTGGTATCTTCCTCCTCCAAGTTCCTTTTACATTGTATCTCTCTAATAGTAAGGTACCTTTGTCCTAGTTTATAATTGTTTGCCTGCAATTATAGAAGAAAGGAATGGTTTATCTTCCTTAATTAAGCTTTTTGACACTCATACTGTA
The DNA here is from genome assembly GCF_027409185.1 of Cynocephalus volans. Classification (NCBI taxonomy): domain Eukaryota; kingdom Metazoa; phylum Chordata; class Mammalia; order Dermoptera; family Cynocephalidae; genus Cynocephalus; species Cynocephalus volans. Next base: position 92,646,678 of record NC_084468.1, on the reverse strand, counting down.
ATTTATTCATTTTTCTGTCTCCTAAAGTTGTTAGCATAAAAATTTGTGTATAGTACATGTGTTAGCAAATGCCCTATTGAATGAATTAATACTATTTTTACTTTAGTCATGCAGTTTGAATTATATTTCTCTATTATCTTTTAATCATGTGCCATAATTTTATTTCCCAAACAAATGAGTTTTGGTTAAAGTATGATGCAAGTATGATCTTGGTAATTTGTTTATAATTTTCCTAGAAAAAAAATGTTTTAAATAAAATATATTCATGGTGTGAGGAAACAAATTGTTGATTTCCTTTCTCATGGCTCTGGGGAAGAATCCACTTCTAAGTTCATCCAGGTTGTTGGCAGAATTCAGTTCCTTGCAATTGTAGGACTGAGGTCTCTTTTTCCTTGATTACTGTCAACCGTGGGCTACTCTTAGCTCCTAGAGGTCATCTGTATTCATTGCCATGTGACCCTTTCCATTTCCAAAGCCAGCAATGGAGAATCTCCCTCATATCATACATCTCACTCATGCGAATCTCTCTTCTTCTGTCTCTGACCCCCAGACCTAGATTTCCAGGACTCATGTGAGAAGATCAGGCCCACCCAGATAATCCCCCTTTCTTAAAGTCATCTGTGCTATATAACGTAACCCAATCATGGTAGTAAAATCCACCATATTCATAGTCTTAGAGATTATGCAAGGTTTATACATCAGGGAGCAAGAATCTTGGAAGCCATCTTAGAATTGTGCCAACGACAGTTTTGTTAGTAAAAATTTGGGAAAATTTTTTAGGCTTTCAATGAGTGTGATAATTGGTGTTCTCTTTTGTATGAGGATACTTCAAAAAGTTCATGGAAAGAGTCATATCTTTTAATTTTATTTTTCCATGAACTTTATGAAGTACCTTCATATTAGTAAGTCATTGTGGATGAGATGGTGGGAACTGTGGTGTGCTGGGGTCCCCAAGACCACTCCCAACATCGATGATTCACTAAAAGTGTTCACAGGACTCTTAAGTCTTTATACTCATGGTTACACTGTATTACAGCAAAAGTGTACAAAGCAAAAATCAGCAAAGGGAAAAGGCATATGGAAGACACCAGATACCAGATTTCTAGAGTCTTCTCCCAGGGGAGTTGTAAAAGATGTGCTTAGCTCCTCCAGCAACTAATTGTGACTACAGGTGCAAAGTGTTATCTATCAGAGAAGCCCACCTGAGCCTAGGTGTCAAGGGTTTTTACACAGGGTTTGGTCACATAGGCACATAGTACCTGTGTGACTGACTACAGTTACTGAAATTCCAGACCCTCAGAAAGAAAGCAGGTATTCAATAAAAATCACATCATTTGCACAAACTATCTGCACAAGCTAGTACAGAGTGTGGTTCAAGGCCTCAAATGGGCAAAACACTCCTAAGTTAGGACTTCCAAGAGCACAGTTCCCAGGAACTCGTCAAATACCAGTCAGGAAAACAGGCATTTCTTGGAAATGTGTAATGTGTGAGGATTGTTAAGATTCCTTCTTTGAGGAGGTATTAAATAGATTTTATAGCTTTGTATTAGTTTTCTGTTGCTGCTGTGACATATTACCACAAATTTAGCAGCTTAAAACAACACGAATGTATTATGTCGTATTTCTGTAAGTCAGAAGTCCATCAAGCTTGCCTGCTTTCTCTGCTTCAGGTCTAATAAAGCTGAAATCAATTTTTTCTTATTTTAAAGTTAAAATAAGAATAGTCTGACTGACTTTTCTGCTTTGCTCTTCTATATTTAAGGTTTCATATGATTACATTAGGCCCACCAGGATTATTCAGGGTATTCTCCCAATTTTAAGGTTAGCTTATTAACAACCCTAATTCCATGTGCAAAGTCCTTTCACAGCAGTACCTAGACTAGTGATTGATTGAATAACCAGGTGACAGGAATCTTGGGTAGACAGCTTTAGATTTCTGTCTACCACATTCTTTATACAGAGAAGTACTGAAGTCTTCTTCACTTAAATCTAAATTTCAGGTTATTAATTATACTTCAATTTCTAAAGAGAGATGAAATGATAACAATGTTAATCACTTCAACAATTACAAGCATGTTTAATGTCTATATTTATTAATGAAAGAAATTTTTCTAAGTCACTCAAGCTGCTATTATTAGGAAAATCAAAATTTAATAAAGTCTAAATTTAAACTTTATTGTGTGTATTTTCAAGAATAATAATCAAGAGTAAAGTAAACCCTGAATTTATTGAAATAAAATCCCTACTGGGGAGAGAGAACTAGTTCAGTGTCCATAGACAAAAAGAGAATGTTCAGAGAACCTGTGAATATGTTGACATAAAATGCTGACATATCTGTTATATTCCATTAGGAAAACCTTTTTTTTTTTTTTTTTTTTTTTTTTTTTAGCCAAATACCTCCTCAATTGAAATTTTTACTGAAGTATTAGATGCACTATAGTTAGAGAGTAAAAGTAAGGACTAGAGTGAGGAAAAAGAGGAGACTGGGTTTGGCATGGGTAATATATGTAACAGAGATTATTAACTTATTTGAGTCCAGGAATGTGATTTAAATGAATGAAGTGTACTGAGCTAGAACTGGGTTAAACTCAAAAGTATGTACCACATTTAAAAGGCAGCTAATACTCAGCTCCTGTCTGTTGTTGCCAGGTGAGAATGTGGCCTGGTGTTAGGATATCTTTCAAATTTTTAAAAGAACTCAGAATCTGGATTTTTATGTGAAATTTTTAAGTTTCTAAACTTTGTGGAGCAACTAAAAAGTTTTAAAACACTATGAGCCAAAAAAAAAAAAAAAGGAAAATGTTGAATTTGGCCAATGGGCAGCCAATTTGCAATTATTTGATATAAGAAGTTATCAGTGAAGGAAGATAGTGTGTCTTTTCTGCTTTGCTTTAAATGGCTGGAGTCATCATGGGAAGGAATGAGAAGTACTGGGTGTTTTACTTTTAAGAATCATTCACATATTTAACACATTGGAAAGAGAAGTAAAATATCTATATTTCCTAATTTTACCAGTGAGGTGAGAAATTATGTATCTTGGAAACTCTAATTTTTTTTTTTAATAGAATGATCTGAGAATGAAATGCACCCTCTGTTGGAAATTATTTTCACCTATGAAAACTCTCTGTTAAAAAAATCATCTGTGTATAGCCTCAGTGGTCAACTGTCACAGTGTTTATTCATTTACTCCTTGCTTTGCCTCCCATGAAACCAGTTCCTTCGGTAAGTGAGAAAACTTCAGTAAACTAACTCATAAAATTTGTGTTTTGGAGTTGCACTGATTTCAAGGAAACACTTTGAATTTTATTTTGTGGTATTGTCTATATCCATAAAAGACAAAAATGAGAAGAAATAGTAGTGAAATTAATCAGTATAATTTTCTATTGGGAAATCTTTGGAGAGCAGAAACTACTGAATTATAGGTGTCAGTGTAAAAGGACAGCAATTAAATAAGCACTTGGAGTTAGGCTATGAGAGGCTCAGAGGTTTTTGTTTGTTTTTTTGTTATTTTGTTTTCTTTTGTCTTTGTCTTTTTTGCTTTTTACCTATACTTTTGTTATTTTGTTTTTTTAATTATTGCAGTAGGGATTACAATATACATTCTTAGTTTGTTATAGTCTTCCATGAGTTAACATTATGCCAGTTCACATACAATGTGGGAACCTCATAACAGTATACTTCTATTTACCCTCCTTCCATCTTTTGGGTATTGTTGTTATACATTTTACATTTTATATTTACTTTTACATATATTATAAATCTCATCATACATTGTTATTGTTTTTTGCTTTAAGCAATTTCTTTAAAGACTTTGAGAAATGAGAATTTTTTTTTTTTTTTTTTTTTTGCATTTAACCATGTATTTATCATTTCCTGAGCTCTTTATTCCTGTGTTTTGATCCAGTTTCCATCTGGTATTTTCCTTCCACTTGAAAAACTTCCTTTAAATTTTTTTCAGTGCAAATCAAATGTTGACAAATTCTCACAGATTTTGCTCATCTGAAAATGTCTTTATATCACCTTAATATATTTTTCTTGGCTAGCATTTTCAAAATAAAAAATTCAAACATAGAAAAGTTGAAAGAATCATACAATATAACTAGATTATGTATTAACATTTTGCTAACTTTTGTTTTACCACATATCTGTTCATCTCTCTATCTACTTATTAACGCTTCTTATTATTTTGATGCATTTTTAGGTAAGTTGCAGATGTGAGTATACTTCATTCCTAAATATTTCAGCATGTACATCATTAACTAGAATCCAGTATATGTTTATGTTTTGGTTTTAGGTAAAATTTACATTCAGTGAAGTAGAAAAACTTTTTAAGTGTACGTTTGATGAGTTTTGACAAATGTATATACCTGCCTGTGTAACCCAAATGCGTATTATGACTAGGTCACTACCATCACCTTACAAATTTTCCTCCTGTCTCTTCCCAGTAAATCTCTTCCCTTCCACACCCCCAACTCTCAGAGGCAACCACTTTTCTGATTTTTTAAATCTTAGGTTAGTTTTGCTTATTATAGCACTTTACGTAATTGGGGTCATATGGTGTATACTCTGTGTAAGACTTCTTTCACTCAGTATAATGTTTCTGAAAGTTATCCATGTGGTTTCATGTTTTATAGCTCATTCCTTTTTATTGCTGAGGTGTATTCCATTTTATAAATATACCACACTTTGTTTAGCAATTTTCTGTTGATAAATTACTACACTGTTTTCTGGTTTTTGGCTGTTATGACTACAGCTGCTGTGTATGTTCCTGAAAGTCTTTTTGTGGCCATCTGTTTTCATTTTTCTTAAGTAAATAGTAGAAGTAGGATTGATGGATTATAGGGTATGTATATGATTAATATTGTTAAAAACCACCAGACCTTTTACGTTCCCACCAACAATCTACAATAGTTTTAGTTCTTCCACATCCTTGCCAGCAGTTGATGCTTTCAGTCCTTTAATTTTAGCCATATGTAATGGGTGTAAAGTTGTACTACATTGCATATTTAATTTGCATTTTCATGATGTTTTAAAGATGGTAAGCATTTTTTATATGCTTATGGACGTTTATATCATGACACGAACTCGTTCACTTTTTTGCTCTTTTTAAGTGGGTTGTTTGCCTTTTTATTATTGATTTGTAAGCATTCTTTGTATATTCTCTATATTCTCCATGCATATTCTTTATTAGATATTTTTTGCAAATGCTTTCTGTCTGGCTTGCCTATTCATTTTTTAAGGTGTATCTTTTTCTTTATCAAATTTTTTTATTCTCTCAATTGACCTCTAAAGGATGAATACAGTTTTAGAAAGTAAGAGTTTTTAGATACGAAGTTAATTATATAATTTTAACAAATATTTATTGAACATATGTTGTATTCACACTACATGAAACACAAAGATGAGTAGAGCTCTAAACAAATGTATTATCTAGTAATGTTGATAAGGCTGGTATAAAATACCCACAATGCAAAACATAATATGATAAATGCAATAAGAGAAATAGATTGTTGTAGGTATTGAGAGAAGGAAACAGATATTTTAAGAAAATGATCATATTATTAACTAAAATAGAGTGAAGTTAGTGGAAAAAGATGCTTGGGGAATAGGAGGGAGATTGTGAATTTGTTTTTATTAAAAATGGAATAGCAAGAGTGGGGAGGAGAGTGCAAGAATGAGAATTGAATTAACAGGAGCAAGCAAGCTAAAGATGAGAACACCATTAGAGCCCTTTCTAAAAGGTTGACCTCTGATTTGACAACCTGAAGCAGAGGTTTTTAGCACATGGTTCATGAAGATGAATCCTTAAGGTTCTTCTTGATGAGCTGAAGTTATTATTTATGATGAAGTCAAATGTATCAAATTTTTCTTTTATTTTTACTGCTTTTTGTGTCCTGTTTGAGAAACTCCCAGGACATGAAGATATTCCTATATATTTTCTTCTAGAAGTGTTGTAGTTATAGATTTTATGCTGGATCTATGAGCCTTCTCAATTTAAAATTTGCATATGGTGTTCAGATTAGTTTTTGCAATATGCATATCCAGTTGTTCCAGCTCTGTTTGTTTTAAAGACTTTCCTTTTTCCATTGGATTGCTGGTTCTTTTATTAAAAATTAAATAATCATTTAAGTATAGATCTATTTTGGGGCTTTCTATTTTGTTTCATTCATCTCTTTTTCTATTTTTATGCCAGCACCACACCATCTTGATTACTACAGCTTTATAGTAAAACTTGAAGTCAGTAAGTATAATTTTTCCAGTCTTGTTCTTCTGTTTCGAAATTGCTTTAGCTATTGTTGGCTCTTTGCATTTTCATATAAATTTTATAATGAGCTTCTCAGTTTCAAAAAAAGGTCTGTCGGTATTCTGATTGGGGTTGCAGTGCTTCTATGGATCAATTAAGGAAGAACTGACATCTTACCAATATGGAGACTTCCAATAGCTTAACATGTTGTTTCTCTCCAAATTCTTAAGTCTTTAATTTCTCTCAGCAATATTCTGTAGTTTACAATGTAGAGTTCTTGCTTTTCTTTTGCTAAATTTATTCGTATCTTATTTTGATGTGATTATAGGTAAAATTGTGTTTTAGCTTTATTTTGTAATTGTTTTCTGCTAGCATATAAAAAATATAAAATTGACATATAATGCATGTCATAAATTTACCCTTTTGAAGTATAAAACTCAGTGACTTTTTAATATCTTCACAAGGTTTTACAACATCACCACTATCTACTTTCAGAACCTTTTTTTACCTCAGAAAGAATTAGCAGTTCCTTCCCTTCTTCTCTCCCTCACCACACTAATCTATGAAAACTACTAATCTACTGTCTGTCTCTATGAATTTGCATACTCAGGAACTTTTAAAATAAATGAAATTATACAATATGCAACTTTTTGTTTCTTTCATTTAGAATAATGCTTCAAGGTTTATCCATGTTACAGCATGTATCAGTACTTCATTTCTTTTTACTGACAACTAATATTCTACTGTATGTATATACCAAAGTTTGTTTATCCTTTTACATATCTGTTGGGCATTTGGATTGTTTCTACCTTTTGGCTATTATGAATAATGCTGCTATGAACATTCTTATACGAAGTATTTGATTGAATACCTGTTTTCAGTTCTTTTGGATATATATGCAGGAGTAGAATTTCTGGGTCAAATGGTAATTCTGTGTTTACCTTTTTGTCAAACTGTTTTCCAAAGTCGTTGCTTTGCCTCCCATGGATTTGTCACCGCTTTTCTCCTGGGTGACGGAGCCGCCAAAGATTACTCAAAGCCCATCTCTTCTGAGCAGTGAGAAGCCCTGAAAGGGGGTTAATCTCCCAGAACCCTCAAGATAGAGGCATTCCTCTCATTTGGAAAATTAACCATGAATTGGGGTTCTCTTCCCGCATTTATTCTCCAGACCAGGAAGTTACAGGAAGAGAACATAGGTGGGGTTTTTTCTGAGTACAGTTTAAAAAGTTTAACAATAGAAGCTGGTAACTTTCAGTAAGAGAGGCAAGGTGACCTTCCATAATTCATTTTGCAAAAAAAGCTTGATTTTAGCAAATATTCTCTTCTTACAGCAATTTCCCAGTATCTTTACATATCAGTCAGTAACCTGTCTGTCTTTGAGCCAGCAACCTTGCTGTGTTACAATTCTTTGTCTTACAACAGAGACTATATAGCCTGGGGAAAATTTCTTGTCCTTTGCAAGGTCAATATTTGAAACTGCAAGGCTTTGGAAAACCAGGCCCTGTGAAGTACATGTTTTATGCATACTTCACACAAAGTGACTGTACCATTTACATTCTCACCAGTAATCCACAAGGGATTTCATTTACACCACATCCTCACCCACATTTGTTATTCTCCTTCTTTTGGTTACAGCCTTCCTAGTATATATGAAGTGAATGGCATTGCAATTTTTATGTGCATTTTCCTAATGTGATATAATAAAGAAAGTATTGGTCTTTGTCACAAGTTCCTGGCACAGAGCTTCAAAAACCTTTGGAATTTCCTGAGTGATAGGAACTTTCAGCTCTACCCTTCCATCTCCGGGGTGGGAAGGGGAGCTGGTGATGGAATTCAGTCACTTGGCCAATGGTTTAATCAATCATATCTATATAGTGGAACTTTAATAAAACCTCTGAACAATGGTGCTCAAAGAGCTTCTGGGTTGGTGCCTGGAGGCTGGTGTGCCCAGCTTCTATGGGGAGAGGACATAGAGTTGAGAAGTATTCCTTCTTCCTCCATATTCTAGAGGAATGGTCTGCTGTGCCACCAAACTATGGAAGGATTTGCCTACTAGGCAGTGAGATGGCCAGATGGTCTCCTGAGCTATCAGAATACCAGTAAAGATTTTTAAAATAGGTATTTTAAATATATTTTAGGAAAAATATGGACATAATGAGTGAACAGAGGTGAATCTTAGCAGATTCACTGATTTGTAGTCCCTATAGCTTAGATATGAAACTGTTTTAGGTAGAATAAGGTATCAGGAAGCACAAAATTGGGGACGCAATAATTTCCATCTAGTGGTCATCTGAGATGAGATAGTTGTAAAACTAATATAGCCAATGTTTTTGAGGATAATAAACCACTTCTTTGTGTTTTAATCAAAGACATTTTGACTGAATTGAAGGTGACCTTGTCTCTGCATGGATATGGGCTGCAGCCATAATTGCTGGCAGAGTCAGAACTTCTCTCAGAGAGCAAAGTTGGATCTATCAATTGCTTGAACAGGTACTTGATTTGAGCCCCAGTGGAGAGCAAAATAAAACATGGGATAAATTATCTTTGTTTGAAAACAGAATTGAGAGTGGGAATTTTCAGATGTCCTCCTCTCTAATGGGATGAGCTAAAGATGTCCCTTGTAAAATTTTGAAATGTAAATGTTTGCTCAATGAACTTGTCAAACAAAATAGCAAAATTACCCCCCAGATTTGTAAATGGGTTAACTTATTGAAAAGTACTTTTTAACTTTATTTGTCTGGATGTCTCTGTGCTCTCCAAAAACTTTTAGTTTTGGCATAATTAAAGGTTAGAAGTTCTTCCAAACAAAAATTGGCCAAAGTTTTTGGAAGCTATTTCTAGGTGGAAAGTCATGTCATCAGTTTGTAAAAGGACTTGTCTGCAATGTCAGGAGGCATACATCTAGTTCACCAGAAAGCTATTCAAGCTAAGAAGGGTAGAGCACTCCTTGGCTCTTTGTTCCTTTCAAAACAGATATTTGTCCTAACAAAGGACTATTTTTTGCTTATTGTTAATGTTATGATAATATTTCTTTAAAGGCTTTTTGAAGAATGTTAAAATACCTTGAAGTAATGCTTATATAATGCAACTATGGATTTGTACATGATTACTGTCTATGGTGTCAAAAGCAGAAGACATGAAAAAATTATACCAAAAGACCTATCTGACTGACTTTAATAGAAACTAATCGAGACAATGGTGATATGTGTTATGGTAGTTATACCTATAACTTTCCCTTTCCTCTTGCAATATGTTTGCTTTAGAAAGCTATGTCTATAATTAATTGGCAATTTTTTTATGAGTACTCTCTCTACATTTTTTACTAGGATGTACTGCACATTCAGTTATATATTGAGGGAGTGACATGTAGGAAGTTAAATAAGTTAAAGACCTTAGCAGTAACTTTAAGAACTTTGGGACATTCTTTAGTTGGGGCATTTTAAAATTTAAAACATTTAAACATATCATTCATAAACAGAAAGAATAGATAAAAGGAAGGGATGTAATATTTATCAGACACATTATATATTCCAGTTACTTTGCTAAATGCTTCTCATAGATAACTTTAAAGTTATCTATCCTAGTTAGCGAGTGATCTGAGGTTTACAGAATAACAAATGTTTTCTAATTGTCAGTAGCCATGACCACAATGTGACATGAACAAGGAACTATGCCTTTAATAGGCATCTTCTCACTGTGGCCTTTTGTTGAGCAACAATACTCCAGAATCTGCCTTTGTGATAGGTGTTCAAAAAATACAAAGTTAGGACTGGGCACAGACTTCATGAATACGACCCCAAAAGCACGGGCAACCAAAGGAAAAATAAACAAATGGGATTATATCAAACTAAAAAGCTTCTGCACAGCAAAAGAAACAATTAAAAGAGTTAAAAGACAACCAACAGAGTGGGAGAAAATATTTGCAAAATATACATCTGACAAAGGATTAATATCCAGAATATATAAGGAACTCAAACAACTTGACAAGAAGAAAACAAGCAACCCAATTAAAAAATGGGCAAAAGAGCTAAGTAGGCATTTCTCTAAGGAAGATATCCAAATGGCCAACAGACATATGAAAAAATGCTCAACATCACTCAGCATCCGGGAAATGCAAATCAAAACCACATTGAGATACCATCTAACCCCAGTTAGGATGGCTAAAATCCAAAAGACTATGAACGATAAATGCTGGCGAGGCTGCGGAGAAAAAGGAACTCTCATACATTGTTGGTGGGACTGCAAAATGGTGCAGCCTCTATGGAAAATGGTATGGAGGTTCCTTAAACAATTGCAAATAGATCTACCATACGACCCAGCCATCCCACTGTTGGGAATATACCCAGAGGAATGGAAATCATCAAGTCGAAGGTATACCTGTTCCCCAATGTTCATCGCAGCACTCTTTACAATAGCCAAGAGTTGGAACCAGCCCAAATGCCCATCATCAGATGAGTGGATACGGAAAATGTGGTACATCTACACAATGGAATACTACTCAGCTATAAAAACGAATGAAATACTGCCATTTGCAACAACATGGATGGACCTCGAGAGAATTATATTAAGTGAAACAAGTCAGGCACAGAAAGAGAAATACCACATGTTCTCACTTATTGGTGGGAGCTAAAAATTAATATATAAATTCACACACACACATACACACATACACACACAAACCGGGGGGGGGGGGGGAAGAAGATATAACAACCACAATTATTCGAAGTTGATACAACAAGCAAACAGAAAGGACATTGTTGGGGGGGAAGGGGGGAGGGAGAAGGGAGGGAGGTTTTGGTGATGGGGAGCATTAATCAGCTACAATGTATATCGACAAAATAAAATTAAAAAAAAAAAAAGAAAAAAAAAAAAAGAAAGAAAGAAAAGAAAAAAACAAAAAAAACAAAAAAAAAATACAAAGTTTTGAGAATATGAGCTGCCTTAAATTTCTCAGTTCAGTGAGTTTTATTATTATTTATCAGGGTATCTTGCTGACTCTGTGAGGATTTCTTTGTTTCCTGGTGAGTTTATCAAACTAGAAACCAGAGAACCCAGTCCTTTCATTTTAGCAGGCAAAGAAACAAGCATAACTGGTTTCAGTATCACCAAAATCTATTGGTATACTTATGCAGGGTGGGTTCTCTTTTAAGACATTTGCAGTGGAGAAATGAGAACTGTATATAGAACAAAAGAATATATATGGGGTTCATGAGTTCTTATTCTATCATGGCTTTTTCAACCCCCTATTCCAATTATTTATGTTAATGTGAAGTTTAAATTAGAAATGTTTCTTTATCTTAAATTGTCCAGGACCTTAAAGAGGAAGGACTGAACAAAAATAATAATGATGATAACAATTAAAAATCTAGGTTAACTAAATTCTCTCAAAAACGTACACAAGAACATATGAACATTATCCCAATGATGACTAGACATACCCAAATATGCCACATGTATCTTAGACAAAAGCTAGATCTTAATTTTCATGTTTTAATTTGCCTCCTTATTAGTTTTTGCCCATGAATTTTCATTTGTTCTCCCATAACGAGTTTTAAGACTATGAGACTCCTCAAAATCTGGGAATCTGTGTTGTTCTTTATTTCCTTGTAAAATTTAGTCTAAGTGTGTCCATAGCTTTCCTGGTAAAATTCTGTATTGTGCTTAGCTATTAAAAATATGAAGAGGAAACGTCCTTTGACATATGAACAGATAAACAAGTTACTGTTTATTCATTCAACGGAATACTACTCAAAAATAAAAGTGACTGAACTGCTGATGCAGGCAACAACATGGATAAATCTCAAAAACATCATTGTGAGTAAAGGAAGCGAAACGCAAAATAATGATGCATAATTCCATTGATTTAAAACTCTTGAAAAGACAAATATAATATATAGTGATAGAAGACAGATCGGTGGTTCCTTTAAGCCAAAGGTAGGATATGGGAATTGACTGGGAAGGGGACCAAGACAACCTTTTTGGGGTGATGGAAATGTTCTGTTTCTTGATTGTGGCAATGTTTATACAAGTGTATACATTTATCACAACTCTTTTTATCAGTACATTAAAAATGGGTGCATTTTGTTGTACGTAATTTAGATCTAAATAAAGATGATTTAAAGAAAAATAAGTAGGAATTGCTCTGTTATAATGGAGGAAAACAGGCCACTTTGATGTCTTAAATATTTTTATAACCAACTGAACTAGTTTTGTATGGCTGCTACAACAAATTACCACATATTGAGTGGTTTAAAATGATAGAAATGTATTCTGTCATAGCTAAGGAAGCCAGAAATCAGAAATCAATGTGTTGGCAGGGCTGCCTCCCTTTGGAGAATCTTGAGGAAAATTCTTCCTTGCCTTTTCTTGCTTCTGGTGGATTTTGAGGCCACTTGTATAATCTAAAATTATCTTCTCATATGCAAACACCCTTTTTCCAAATAAGGTAACAGCCACTGAATTCTACTTGCTAGCCCTGTAAACAGAGTTCATTTACTTAGGAAAAGAGATCAAGGAAAAAATTTTATTTTGTTTTGGTTTGAAGGCATTTCCATGAAACATACATAACCAGTGTGTTTTAGGGGATGAATTCATCACAGCTAAAAATCAGACAATCCAATAGATATTAGAAACTTTATCTTAAATTGTTTTCCTTTTACATTTTCTTATTATACTCATATTTGTAGAGCCAAGCATTGAGTTTTCATCTGTTTCTCCAGATTCTCTTCCACTTACAAAATCTGTGACTTAAAAATCTGTCTATTGCAGAAGATCAATAGGCCTATTAAGGGGGCTGTAGTTACAGTAGTCATAGTGATATAGTTTTTTTTTTTTTAAGTTCTCAAAAATTTTATTGTAAAACAACGACAAAATATAAGCTTATACATTAATATTTGGATTATATTGAAAACATATTAGAGCTTTAATTTGTGAACAGAAATAGCCTGCCTTTTCTTCTTTTTCTTTTCTATTTTCTTTGCATCATTAATTTAGAAAAGAATGCTTGGCACGACTTTAAGGCCTTGTTACCTTCGTCCTTCAGCATGTATGCCACCTTCCCTGCCTTGGCAGCCCTGGTAATTTCTCCAAACCCACTGCTGTGCGGCATCTCCCCCTCTGATCTGGGCTGCTCTTTTCCAACAGATTTCTCTACCTCTGCTTCTCTTCTGTTTTCATACGTTTTTCATGTTTCTTTTTCCTCTCTAGTTTCTTCTCTGCAGCTGTTTTCTCAGCAGCTGTTTCTACATCTCCAGCTTTATTTTTCTCCATGATCTCCTCCGGAGCCAGTAGCCCTGCATCGCTCACGCTCATGGGGGCTGCTTCCTCCGTGCTGATGGCTGGCAAAGTTGCCACAACTTTAATGTCGAGTGCAGGCTTCTTCTGTCTTTCTCCACAAGAGGATTTCACTTTAGAATCTTTCTTCTCACGTACATCTTCACTTTCCTCATCATCTACTAACGTTTCCTGATTTTGTTCAATGTCACTGGCTTCGAGGTCACTGTCCTCAAGTTCAATGTCTTCAGGCCCGGTGCACGATGCACTGCTTCCAACACAAGAAGCAGATGCAGCAAGTTGCTATTATGGTGATCATCCCAGAATGCTCCTCCCGCCACCTCACTAAAGCACGCCAGTAACGTGGAGGGAGGTGGGACCCCTGGTCGACAGAAAACAGCACATGAGGTTCAACCCGAACGCGACGTTTGAGGGCCCGGTGGATGCGAGTGCGCCTGGGTTGGGGTTAAATACATGCTCATGGGTCCGCGGGAATGCGGTGTGCCCGGGTCAACGCGATAGCAGCGGCTCCGGTGTGCGAGACGGCGCAGCTCTGGTTGGCTGGAAGGCAGCGGCTACCAAATCCCCTTTCTGTGTTTTTTCCTTCTCCTGTCTTTCTCCACAAGAGGACTTCACTTTAGAATCTTTCTTCTCACGTACATCTTCACTTTCCTCATCATATACTAACGTTTCCTGGTGTTGTTCGATGTCACTGTATTCGACGTCACTGCCCTCAAGTCCAATGTCTTCAATCCCGTTGTGCTGCCTCCAATAGCTGAAGCACCTGACGCAACTGCTCAGCGTCTTTGGTCGCTCTTCCTGCCACCTCACGGAGGCGCTGCAGGAGGCTGGAAGACGCAGGACCAGCTGTTGAGAACCGCTCACAATGGATAACCCAAAGGGGAGCTCTGTAGAGCGAAGAGCCCTTCCTCCGCACACGGTCCTCGATGTACGAGACCCTACATCAGCAAGTACATCAAGTTGGTGGCCATGCAGTTGCGGCAGATGAGGTCCAGTCGAGCCCTGGTCGCCGCCTGAGTCGTTGGCGCCGCACGCGTCGCGGCCCTAGGTGCCCCAGCTGATCTCACCTGCCTTGTACTTGTACTTGTGAGTGAGGAACTCGGGCAGCGCCGATAGCAGCCATGATGATGCCACCACAGCCGATGAGGCGCAGCCGGTGCCTGTGCTCCCGAAGTAGCTCACGAAAAGGATGAGCGCCTGGTTCCCAATCTGGACGCTGCTGGCGATCACACCCACTTCGGCGCTCTGCAGGTTGAACCTGCGCTCCAGCGTGGTCAGGACGCTCACCTGAGAGTCTCAGTCTCTCTCTGCCATTCTGCCACGTGAGACCCCTGCGTCACTGTCACCACCACCAAGGCCTTCATCAGATGTGTTCCCTGGACTTTGGACTTCCCAGTCTCCAAGTGATCCTGGGACAGCTGCTTCTGGCACGGGCCTCAGGCTGCTTCTACTCGTGCCAGAAGTGGCAGGTAGCTGGCAGGTACAAGCAGATCACATGGTGAGAGGAAGCAAGGAAGGTATAGTTATTTTTATCATTAACCTTTTGCTAGAGGCAGGTAGAAATATCAGGTCATTTAATGGGAAATACCAGACCATTCAGTGAATTCAACTCTTCAACCCATAATTGAGATTTAAAATCCAAACATGTATCCTATACTTATACATATAATTGGTTTACTTTGCTTATATTCCATTATACCTTTTCTATATGCAATATAATCTTAACTCTATTTAAAAGTTAAATAGATAATGACTTTGTCAGCTTATATGTTTTGGTGGAAAACCAAAGATTGTAAGAGCTAAGTGAGCCTACATATTTACTTAGTTGAAAAAAATTTGTCATAAGTATCAATAGAATTTAAGTTGATGACTCCTGTCTACAAACTTATCCTTGGGGGAGAAAGGATAGGTGGGACCAGACATGCATAAAAAATGAATGCAGCACAAAAAGAAACCAACATTTATTTAGTATCTTCTTTATGCCAGGCTCTGTAAGCTTGTTATACAAACCTCACCACATGGCCGTAATAGTGGCTGCTGTTACCTCATTTTGAAATGAAGAAGTAAACTTAGAGGTTAGACGACAATTGGAAAAAGATAGCCCTGGGATTTAAACCTTGGTTTGTTCAAATCTAAAATCTATTGTCTTTGTTCTATTACCACACTGTCCTATGTACCTGGAAGTGAAACAGCTTCATTTGTATTCATCCTGTAGGACAGTGATTCTGAAAGTGTGGTTCATCATCGTCATCACCTGAGAATTTATTAGAAATATAAATTCTTGGGACCCATCCCAGACCTACTGTATCAGAAACTCAAGAAGTAGGACCCTGCAATGTATATTTTAACAAGCCCTCAAGGTGATTCTTTACCACTGCTTTTGGTTAAAGGTTCTGAAAATTCTTCAGGTGGTGGGGAACCTAGAAATCAATGTGCTCTTTGTAGGACAATATGCTATATTGATTTGTACAACTTAAGAATAGTTTTAAAATATTGAGCTAAAGTAGATACCATCTTTATAGATTCTAGGTTAAATAAGTGATAACAGACACTGCATAATAAAAAATACATAGGAGAACCTAAAATTGAGAATTCATATTCATTAATATTATAATTTTCTGTGAATTGGTAAAAGATAACTGTCCTTCAAATTTTAAACAATTTTCTGGGATCATTATGGGATTATAAGGATAAAAGCTTTTTCTTACTGTCCTTTATGAAGCTTGATGGAATCGATGTGGTCTTCCTTACATCATAGTATTAAGACCTAAGAGTCTAGTTTATGGTTAGGAGAAACAAGCAGAATTAACTCATTCAAGCTGATCTGGCCTAGGAAAAAGGAACTACTTATGTAAATAATAACTCATTAGAGTTGTACATTCGATTTGAAGTCAAAGCCCTAGCTATTGAAAGGGTTATTTTGTCTTGCTCTGTCTTCTTATGCATGCATCATAGGAAGCTCGTGGGGTTGAGTAGAAGTAAAGAATAAGATTTGGGTATTTTTGGATTTTTTGATAAAATATGATCACTGTGTTACCCCAACTTCTGATAAATACAACAAGAACTGTAAATAGGGTATTTTCATCTATCATACTTACCATAATTTGCTTAAGACAGACCAACACTTATTTAACCAATCATTTTAGTTTGACAGACTTTTGTTTACACTACAGTGCCTGTCTTGCGGGCACTGTACTAAACAATGAATAAAATTCAGGCCTTCTCCAGTTCATTGTTTGTTGGGATGGGTAGGGTGACAAATTGTCTAAAAATCTAAAAAGTTGGTCTACTTAAAAAAATGTGAATTAGGGCCGAGCCCGTGGCCACTTGGTAGAGTGCTGCGCTGGGAGTGCGGCAACTCTCCCGCCGCGGGTTCGGATCCCATATAGGAATGGCCAGTGCGCTCACTGGCTGAGTGCTGGTCACGAAAAAGACAAAAAAAAAAAAATGTGAATTGGCGTAACATCAAAATTCTGAACAGTAATAGAAGTTTGTTTTTCCTGTTTTCATATGGCAATATAAAAACACATTTAATTTTAACCAAAACAAAAAAACTTTGGAATGAGCTAGGGTACAGATTTGAACAAGTATATGCCATCATAGGTTCTGTCTTAGAGAAAAGTTACAACCTCACCAACATCCCAAAGGCTGCCAGGATGTGGAAAGTTGGACTTATCAGCAAGTGTGCTTGCACTGCCAGTAACAGTGAGTGTGGTGAAAGAAGAGGCTTTGGAGTGTCTAGGCCCGGACAGTAAAATTGCTTGGGAGAAGAAAACATTGATGGGGTAGAAAGACCCAACTGACCCTGAGATCCTCCAAACCTGCTTATCAAATGGTGATTATTATCACAAAGAAACTAGATAACTGCTGATTTTTTATGACAGGGGAGTAGTTGGAGACTGCAGTTTGCAATCCTTGTTAATTTATAGAATGTATACATATAATGTAACAGAAGTACTGTATAGTTTTATGAAGACCCTGGTTTTTTTGAGGGGGACTTGAACTTTTTGTTTGTTTTGTTTTGCTTTTAAGATCAGGATTCTGTGGAGGGCCAATAATCATTGATCTCCATTTAACTCCTGCTTGGTGTTGTAGTTCTCACTTTATAAATTTGCAAACTGAGGCAGAGTGAAGTTGGAATACTCTCCAAGCATGGCAAATCAGTGACAGACCCTTCTGGCTTTATGTCTGAACCCCAAACAAGTAGACTGTGCTTTCCAAAATGTATTTTGATCTTATCAAATTAATTTTCTGCTGAGAAGAAAAGTTACCTAGTATTCAAGTTGGAAGGTTAGTTTGCCAATTTATTTTATGCCATTGAGAATTAGTTGCATTCCAGACTTATAGTGTTCAACTTTGATTATTTTAGAGTGAAAGCTGAGTTGCAAAACTTGTCTTCTCACAGCTTAGAGACAGATGAACTGATTTTTTTTTTTTTCTAACTGCAAAATAATCTTTAGGTAGCAGTTAATGAATGCAACTTTCATTTCAAAACATCTGAATGTGAGGCAAATGAACTCTTAAAATTTGGCATGGATGGATGTTCTTTCAGGCCAAAACATATGCCCAAGTAGTGAAATGTTATTTGCTTTTCAATTCCAAACACTCTCGGGTTTTTTTTTTTTTTTCTTTAAAAAATCGCTCTGAAATATTGTGATGTTTTTAATAAAACATCAAAATTTGGTAAGTGGTAGGTGTCAAATTAAAAGCCTCAAAAACATCAGCTCATCACTGAAAATACCCTCTCCCCCAATTCTGGAATTATAAACCAGTGAATCTTTAAAAGTTAGGTACTGGTTGAGTTCTTTTGTTTTGACATTATAGAAGGAGAGCTGCTTTAAAGATAACACAGAATTATACAGTTGTAATATTATCTGAACATTAATCATTAGTATTTTGTTTTACTTCTGCATTTCTTAAATCATACAGTAGCTAACTGTATTTCATCTGTTTTTGCTCTCCCTTAGCATTTTACCTCGGACTGATACCAAGTAAGGAAAGTTTTAGACCAAAAGGAAAATTTCTGTGGGAGTGATCAGGTTTTATAAGGTGAAAGAACATCTTGAACTCATAGAATGCAGAAGTGTGTTTCCTCTCTTGGTTTGCTGACAGTATGGGTGTTTTGGCTTGTGGAGTAGTCCTTAGAAATATCATGGATCATGGATCTGAGGAAATAGCATCTGTGGTTTTAGTTACCACCTATATACATGGATGACTTCCAAATCTACCTCAGCAACCCTGACCTCTCTTTCCTGGCCTTTATTTCTTGCAATCTGTGTAACATCTCTTCTTGGAAACATTACAAATATCTGAAAGAACTGTGGGTTTGAGACCAGTAGGAATCTCTCTTAATGACTTAGTCTAGTTTACTGTTTTAGGCAGATATTAACAAGATTATCTATTACCCACTATACCTTGGTTTATTCCTGTTTCTTTTAGTAAATAAAAGACTAATAGAGGTATATTTTCAGATACTGAGTACTTTTTATAGATAGCCATTGTGTGAACTTTTATTTTTCTTGATATGCTGAAGGGTTATATATACCTTCTCTCTTATAAATGAATTTAACCCTGTTGATTCATTGCTTTTTATGACATTTTTTGAGCTATTATTTCACTAGCAGTGAAGAATTAAATTTAGCCTCTTGTACAATTGTGTGATATCATTTTATACATTTATTTAACACCTATTATTTCATATGTGTTTACTGAAACCCTACTTTCCATGCACTGTGACAGGCGTAGTTGAATAAGCTAGTACTTGCCTGATGGTACAGTGGGAGAGACAAACCTATGCAGAAATAATTACCATAAAATTAATGAACCCTGCATGTATGTACTATCAAAATACAGGGAAGAAAGTATAATTCTACCAGAGAGGAGAGCCATTGTATGAGAAGCCATTAAGAATCTTGGCCAAAAATTATTGAAATGACATACTAGATCTAGAATAAAGAAGGATGTCAAAAAGGGGCTGATTGTCTAGGATAACAGAGGAGCCTTAGAGAACAGGGACCTCAAAGTCTTGATAAGATTAAAGAGCAGATCCTCAGGAATAAGGAGCAGAGTAGTATAGGACATTGTAGTTGAGAATCTGGATGTGTTAAGTAAACACGGTTGGGCAATGTCTTATTGGGACAAACTATCTATCTGTATTTGGGAATATTTTGAGAGTTTACCTTTTGGTCACATCTATTGTATTAGTCTGTTTCTGTTGCTAATAACATAAAAACTTGGAACTGGGTATTTTGTAAGAAAATGAAATTTATTGCTTACAGTTTTGGTGAGGGTCTTCCTTGGTGGTGGCTTTGCAGCAATGCAGGGGTCTCACATGGCAGAAAACTGCAAAGCAGGGAGAGAGGGAGATTCTCACCTGCTCACCTTTTAAAGCCCTCAGAACCACACCCAGGGCCACCATTAAACCATCAAGTTAATCACCTCTTCAAGGCCCCACCTTTCAATTATCATAATAGGATTTCCCACCCTCAACAGTTACAGTGGGGATTAAACTTCAATGACTTTGGGCAGCCATACAATCCACTGCATCTATGTATTTATATTCACCAGGGATCCTTATGTTCATTTGTCAGAAACATTGGAAAGTAAATGCTACCTGCCCAGTCTCTGAAGTAACAATACTAACTAAAAATTTCAAAAGGAAGAGAATATTTTCTGACTTGAAGTATAATTTACATTTTCCAAGTTAGCAATGGGTTTTTCTGTAAACAAGATTCTGACTTAAGAGTTGTTCAAGATAAAAAAATTTTGTCCTCTGCTAAAATTTTTTAAATTGCGTGAATCTTATTCTCTTAATCATAAATCTTCTTTTAGTGTCCGTGTTCAATTAAATTTAACATGTTAACTAGTACTAGACATGATATTTTTACCTTGCTGTTGTGTTATAGTTGCATTAGCTACTTAAAAAAAAAAAAAAAAAAAAAAAAAACATTTCATCATCAAAGTTCTTGGCGGTATTAAAGATTACAACTTTAAAAGCAAATATACCAAATTCTAAAAATACTGATTCCTCGTCTATATAAAATAACATTAATTTTTACTTCTTTATACCTTATATTTTAAAATAAATTTTAAAATTAAATTTTAAGAGTACAAAAGGGCAGAAAAGCAAATCTAATTTACTGTCTGATTTAAAGTGAAGATTACTGAGTCCATTCAGTATAATTGACATATTGTCACAAGTAACAGCTAAGAAAGGGTATGTCATGAGCTTCAGCTTTTTTTATATGTTTGAATTTTTTTTTTTTTTTTTTTTTTTTTTGACCTGTAAGTGGATCGCAACCCTCGGCTTGGTGTCGTCCGCACCACGCTCAGCCAGTTGAGCGTACCAGCCATCCCTGTATAGCATCCAAACCCATCCCTGTATAGGATCTGAACCCACGGCCTTGGTGCTAACAGCACCCTACTCACCCAATTGAGCCACGGGGCCGGCCCTATATGTTTGAATTTTTTAAAATTATTTTGGTATATATGTTTATCAGCTCATTGTTAATGTGAATATGCTTTTTGACACACAAGGCTAATACCTAATATCTCACAATCAAGTAGCAAAAGCACAATATAGAAAGTAGAACATGCAGTCTTCTGTGTTCAGCTGTTTCAGACCTGATTTAATGGAAAAAAAATTTTAAAGGCTTGTTTTTAATTTCATGAGAAAGATGTCTATATTGAAGTAGTATGCAGCTGAGGTCCTCTAGTGTCACAGCTGAATATAGCATCAGTTTTTAAGATTTTTTGAAGTGTGCTTGTTATATGTGTATGAGAGAGAGAGACAAAGACACAGATAACGAGAGGTTACGTTAAAGTTTACTTATAGAGCCAAATAAACTCATAAAACTATGTTTATGTTTTATTTGTTAATCAATCCCAATGAAAGTTTTTCTTTGTTTTTAAGGGGGAGGGGTTTGCATTCTTTCACATGCACATACTTATCAATCTGATTGTGCTTTTACACAAACCTTTACCTGTATAACTATTGAGAAGTTATAAATGAAACTTGTTTTAAAGTTTGGAATCTTACCATTTATACAGTTGCTTTATTTTTTGAAGATGTGTATGAAAACTCTTTATCCTGAATTGTACTTGTTTCACACATTTCCTATTTGCTTAAGACTGGCTGATATGTCACTTTAATATGGGAGAAACTTTGATAAAGAGGAATAGTTTACAGGTCAGTTTATTTTTTTAATTAAGATATAGTAAATAGTTACTTTGAAAATTTTTTATTGAAATTTATTGATTGTACATATTTATGGGGTACAGGGTTATATTTCAATACATATATACATTGTATGCTGATCTATTTAGGGTAATTAGCTTATTCATCATTGCAAAACTTAATCATATCTTGCAATGTGCACATTTGATCTCCTCTCTTCTAGTTGTTTGGTTACATGAAGGAAATTGTCATTGATTATAGATTTCTGGGTTGACTCTATACCAATAAAGCTTATTGATCCTTTCTCACTATACTTCTGTATCTATTAATCAGCCTTTCACTATCCTTCCCTCTCTCTCCCTTTTCCTGCCTCTAGTGACCATAGTTCTTCTCTTTCCTTTTAACAGTTGAAATCATCATCATCATCATAATCATTATTATTATTATTTATTTAAATATTTTTGTTTGCTTGCTTTGTTTTTTTCTTTTTTTAGCTCCTACATATGAGTGAAAACCTGCAGTATGTCTCTTTTTGTGCCTGGCTCATTTCACTTAACATAATTTACCCCACGCTCATCCAAGTTACTGAAAATGGCAAAATTTCATTCTTTTTTAAGACTGAGTAGTATTCCATTGTGTATATGTACCACATTTTCCTTATCCAGTCGTTTGTTGATGGACATTTAGGTGAGTTCCTGGCTATTGTAAATAGAGCTGCAATAAACATGGGGTGCAGGTTTCCCTTTGACATGATGCTTTCCATTGAGGTAGGATTGCTGGGTCGTATGGTATTTCTATCTGTAGTTGTTTGAGAAACCTGTATATTGTTTTCCATAATGACTAATGATTAGTGATGTTGATCATTTTTTCATATACCTATTTGTCATTTGTATGTCTTCTTTTGAAAAATGTCTATTGAGCTTCTTTGCCCATTTTGTAATTGAGCTATTTGTTGTTTTACTATTGGGTTGTTTGAGTTCTTGTATACTCTGGAAATTAGCCACTTGTTGGATGCATAGTTTGCAAATATTTTCTCCTATCTGTAGGTTATCTCTTCACTCTGTTGATCATTTCCTTTGCAGAAGATTTTTAGTTTGATAACTATCCCATTTGTTTATTTTTGCTTTTGTTGCCTGTGCTTTTGAGGTCTTATAAAATTTTTGCATATTGCTATGTCCATGAGCACTTCCCTTGTGTTTTCTTCTAGAAGTTTTACAGTTTCAGGACTTATGTTTAAGTCTTTAATCGATTTTGAGTTGATTTTTGTATATGGTGAGAGATAGGGGTCTAGTTTCATTCTTCCACACATGGGTATCCAGTTTCCCCAGCACTATTTATTGAAGAGGCTGCCCTTTCCTCAATGTATGATTTTAGTTCCTTTATAAAAGATCAATTGGGTGTAAGTACATAGGTTTATTTCTGGGCTTTCTATTCTATTCCATTGGTCCCAATGTCTGTTTTTGTGCCAGTACCATGCTGTTTGGTTACTATAGCTTTGTAGTATAATTTGAAGTCAGGTAATGTAATACCTCCTGCTTCACTCTGTTTGCTCAGGATTGCTTTGTCTGTTGCTGTTCCATTATGAATGTTAGGATTGCTTTTTCTATTTCTGTGAAGGATGTCATTGGTAATTTGACAGGAATTGTGTCAACCCTGTAGATTGCTTTGGGCAGTATGGATTTTTTTACATTAATTCTTCCAATTCATGAACTTGCAATGTCTTTTCATTTTTGTGTGTGTGCCCTCTTTAATTTCTTTCATCAGTGTGGTTTTCATTGTAATGATCTTTCCCCTCAAAGGTTAGATTTATCCCTAGATATTTTATTTTTTTGTTATCTATTGTAAATGGGATTGCTTTCTTGATTCCTTTTACTGCTAGTTTGTTGTTGATATATAGAAGCACTACTGACTTTGTGTCCTGCAACTTTATTGAATTTATCAGCTCTAAGAGTTTTTCATTGGAGTCTTTAGATTTTTCTGTATCTATGATCATGTCATCTTCAAACAGGGATGGTTTCATTTCCTCTTTTCCAGTTTGATTTCCTGTTATTACTTTCTCTTGCCTAATTGCTCTGGCTAGACATTCGGTACTATGTTAGATAGTAATGACTGTAGGTATCCTTGTCTTGTTCCTGAAGAAAAGCTTTCAACTTTTCCCCATTCAGGATGATGTTAGCTGTGGGTTTGTCATATATAGCTTTTATTGTGTTGAGATATTTTCCTTCTATACCTTATTTATTGAGAGTTTTTGTCATAAAGAGATGTTGAACTTTATCAAATACCTTTTCTGTGTCTATTGGGATCATATGGTTTTTATCTTTCATTTTGTTGAAGTGGTATATCACATTTATTGTTTTGTATATGTTGAACCATCCTTGAATCCTTGTGATGAATCCCACTTGATCATGGTGTATAATCTTTTTTGATGTGCTATTGGATTTTGTTTGCTAGTACTTTGTCAAGAATTTTTGCAGCTAAGTTCACTAAGAATATTAGCCTGTTGTGTTTCATTGTGTCTTTGTCCAGTTTTGATATCAGGGTGATGCTCGCCTCATAGAATTAGTTTGTAAGAATACCCTCTGTTTCAATTTTTTGGAATAGTTTAAGAAGTGCTGGTTTTAATTCTTCTTTAAAAGTTTGGTAGAATTCAGAAGTGAAGCCATCCAGTCCTAGGCTTCTCTTTGTTGGGAGACTGTTGATTACTTACTCAATCTTGTTATTGGTCTGTTCAGGTTTTCTATTTCTTGCTAGTTCAGTCTTGGTAGGGTGTGGGTGTCCAGAAATTTATGTATTTCTTCTAGATTTTCAAATTTGTTGGCATATATTTGTTCATAATAGTCTCTAATGATTCTTTGTATTTCTGTGGAATCAGTTGTAGTATCTCCTTTTTCATTTCTGATTTTTGGTATTTGTGTCATTTTTCTTGGTTTTCAGGCTAATGGTTTGTCAATTTTGTTTATCTCTGCAAAAACCAAAGTTTTTGTTTCATCAATCTTTTGTATCATTCTTTTGGTCTCTATTTCATTTAGTTCTTCTCTGGTCTTTATTATTTCTTTCCATATATTAATTTTGAGGGTGGATTGTTCTTGTTTTTGTAGTTCTTTGAGGTGTAACATTAAGTTGTTTATTTAGGATCTTTCAACTTTTTTGATGTAAGCACTTACTGCAATAATCTTTCCTCTTAGTACTACTTTTGCAGTATCCTATTGGTATTGGTAAGTTGTGCTTGTATTTGCATTTGTTCCAAGGAATATTTGGATTTCCTGCTTTGTTTTTCTTTGACCCATTTGTTATTCAGGAGCATGTTGTTTAATTTCCATGTATTACTATAGTTTCCACTGTTTTGTTCATTGTTGATTTCTAGTTGTATTCCATTCTGGTCTGAAAAAAATACTTCATATGATTCAGTCTTTTTAAATTTGTTGAGACTTGATTCACGATCTAGCGTGTGGTCTGTCCTGGAGAATGATCTGGGTGCTGATGAGAAGAATGTATATTCTGCAATTATCAGATGAACTGTTCTATAAATGTGTGTCAAGTCCTTTTGGTCTGAAGTGACATTTAAATCCAATATTTATCTGCTTATTTTTTGTCTAGATGATCTGTCCATTGCTGAGAGAGGCATTGTGAAGCACCCAACTTTTATTTTTTTGGAGTCTATCTCTCTCTTTAGATCCAATAACATTTACTTTATATATCTGGGTGCTCCGATGTTGGGTGTATATATATCTATGATTGTTATATCTTCATGTTGCATTGATCCTTTTATCATTATATAATGTCCTTTATCTATTTTTATAGTTCTTGGTTTAAAGTCTATTTTATCTGATATAAATATGGCAACTCCTGCTTGGTTTTGGTTTCCATTTGCATAAAATTTCTTTTTCTATCACTTCACTATTATTCTGTGTGTGTCTTTATTAGCGTTTTGAGTTTCTTGCAGACATCTTATAGCTGGTCTAGTTTTTTAATCCATTCAGCCAATCTGTAACTTTTAAGTGAGAATTTAATCCATTTATATTCAAGGTTGCTATTGAAATGTATTGCCTTATTCCTGCCATTTCATTAACTTTTTATTATTCTTTTTTATTTCTTTTGGTCTTTTCTTTCCCTTTCATTGTTTGTCTTTGCTGTTTGGTGATTTTTTGTAGTGATAAACTACATTTTCTTTCTCATTTGAGTATCCGCTCTACTAGTGGTTTTTATTCTCTCTTGTATATTCATGTGATAGATACTGCTCTTTTTTTTTTTTTTTTTTTTTTTTTGGTGGCTGGCTGGTATATGTATCTGAACAGTTGACCTTGATGTTATAACACCATTCTGTAACCAACTGAGCTAACTGACAAGCCCTATTTCTATATTTTTGATTCTAGATGTAGGACTCCCTTGAGGATTTCTTGTAGGGCTCATATTGTGGTGGAAAATTCTCACAGTCTTTGTTTGTCTGGGAAGGATACTATTCTCCTTCATTTTTGGATAGCTTTGCTAGATTTAGTATTTTTGGTTGGCAATTTTTTTTCTTTTAGCACTTTGAATATATTACCTCATTCTGTCATGACCTGAAAGGTTTCTGTTGAGAAGTCTCCTATAAGTCTGATGGGGATTCCCGTATAGGTGGCTTGATGCTTTCTCTTGCTGTTTTTAGAATTCTTTTTCTGTCTTTGACTTTTGACAATTTAACTGTAATGTGCCTCAGGGAGGACATTTTGTGGTTGAATTTGTTTGGGCATCTTTGAGCTTCTTGAATGTGTGAGACTGTATCTCTCCCAATATTTGGGAAGTTTTCAGCTTATTACTTCCTTAAATAGGCTTTCAATACCTTTTCCTTTCTCTTCCCCTTTCTGTCTGCCCATAATACAGATATTTGTATGCTTAAGGTTGTCTGATAGATCTCATAGACTTTCTTCACTTTTTAAATTCTTTTTTCTTTTCTTTTTTTTTTTTTTTTGGTCCAACTGGGTTAATTTTTAAGAGCCCATCTTCTTATTCTCCCACAGATTTGTCACCCTTTTTCCCCTGGGTGACAGAGAGGCAAGGATTATGCAAAGCCCATCTCTTCTGAGTGGTGAGAAGCCCCAAAGTGGTTAATCTCCCAGAACCCTCAAGAGAGAAGCATTCCTTTCATTTGAGAAATTAACCATGAATTGGGGTTCTCTTCCCACATTGATTCTCCAGACCAGGAAGTTACAGGAAGAGAACATAGTTGGGATTATAGTTTAACAATATAGACTGGTAACATTCAGTAAAACAAGCAAAGTGACCTTCCATAAGGCAATTTAAGTGATCCACCAACAAAAGCTCGACCTTAGCCAACATTCCTTCTTCCTACAGCAGCTTCCCAGTATCTTTACATATCAATCAGTAACTTGTCTTTCTTTGAACCAGCGACCTTTCTGTGTTACAATTCTTTATCTTACAACAGAGACTATAGCCTGGGGAAATTTTCCTGTTTTTTGCAAGGTCAACATTTTTTATGTACTTTTAAGAAGTTAGACTAAACCTGGAAGTACAAGAAACTAGGCCCTGTGAAATATATTTGCTTTATAGTATACTCCACATTATTCAGAAAATTTTTCTTCCACTTGTTCTAGCCTATTACTTAAGCTCTCAGTTGTATTTTTTATTTCGTTGAATGAATTCTTCAGTTCCAGGATTTCTTCTTGGTTCTTTTTTATGGTTTCTATCTCTGTTGAATTTTTCATACAAGTCCTGGATTGTAATGATGACTTCATTGTGATTTCTCTGTTTTTTTCTTGCATTGTGTTGAATTTCCTTAAGATTACTCTTTGGGATTTCTCTTTAGTTATTTCAATGGTTTGCTGTTATTTGGCATCTGGTATTAGAGAATTATTGTCTTCTTTTGGGGGTGTCGTTTTTCTCTGTTTTTTCATGCTTCTCACATCTCTGCATTGATGTCTGGGCACCTGGTGGTGTAGTCACTTCTTTTAATTTTGAAGGGAGAGACTCTTACCTGTAGAAGTGTTCTATTTTGATAATTGGGTTGAATCTTGTAGATTTGGTTCTGGGTGAGTGCAGTGGTAGGTGGTTGGTGGTGGCTCATTTCCAACACCCTCTCCTTTGGGGTGAGTGGGTCCATTGGGTCAGGTGGGACTCTGAACTCCTGGAGAAGGTGGGCATGGATCTTTTGCACACCCCCACATCACTTTAAATAGAACTGTTTATACATAATATCCTTCATTGTTTTTCTTTTTTTTTTGTTTTGTTTTACACATGCATCATGGGAATATCAGTTTATTGCTTTACTTCAAAATATGACTGACAACCAAAGCTTGGATTACCAGTCATTTGAGGAAAGGAATAGTTGGAAGGAAACAGAGCCTGGTGATAGGAGTGGAGGAGACTCACCATAGAGGAAATAAAAATGATATTCTCTTTTATTCCCACAATTAAAAGAATTCTACCTATCACCAGAGAGACTCAAAAGAATAATGTATCCATAACCAATGAACTGTACCTATTGAATAGGAACAACTAGAGAACCAGAAGAGAAATCCTGGGAATTAAATAATAGAATAGATTAGTCTGGATCTCACACTCTCTTTCCCTTGTTCTCCCCCTTATTTTCTCTTTCTCTCTCTCTCTCTTTCTCTCTCTCTCTCTCTCTCTCTCTCTCTCTCTCTCTCTCTCTCTCTCTCTCTCTCTGTCTCTCTCTCTCTCACATACACACACACACACATACACTTCAAAGAAGAGAGATCCTGGAATTAAACAATAGAATATATAGGGGTAGGACCATGCTCATAGAAAGTAAAACAGAAAGTTGATATAGAAAATACTTACAATTTTCATCTGCCTACTAAGAGTTTCATCTTAAAGACAGATAAAGAGAAAACAATCAAAGACATAACATATCAACTTTCCCTTGTTAATGGAACATGTGTGTCTTCAAATTGAAAGGCACACCTAATGCTGGCTAGCCCAGATATGCTCACACCCTAGACATATTGGGCTGAGATTTTGTAATTGTAAGGATAGAGTAAAAAGCAACCCTCCAGGCTTCCAGGGATGAATAACAGGATATATGCAACAAAATTGAAATCAAACTAATGTTAGACTTCTCACCATTAATAAAGAGTGCTATAAGACAATGGAGTAATTCTTTCCAAGTTTAAGGGTAAGAATAAGACATTTCAGACATGCTATGCTTTAAAATATCCTGTTCATGCTCACCATATGGAAAAAATCTCTCAAGGACATATTCAAGATACATAAAAAAGAAATTTTAAAATGTAAGATACAAAAATTATGGTAGATGATGATAATCTTCTTGAGTAGAGTTATAATTATAAAATTATTGTATCCATTAAATCCTGGTGACTGAGAAATTTTTTCTTGAGAGCTGAGGTTTAAGTGGCCTAGGTTTATATTTTCTTCTCTTTTTAGTTCTATAGTGAATATTTATTGCTCATAGTATGGCAATGTGCCAAACACTTCCCATCATGCTTAGAGTAAATCCAGTGGGCATAATCTGACTCCTTGCTGCTGCTCTGAGCTCATCTCCTACCACTTTACCCTGTGCTCATTCTACTGCATGCACAGTGACCTCGTTGTGCTTTCTTGAACTGCTGAACATTCTATTACAGGACTTGCTTGCTATTCAGGACTTGCTTGCTATTCCCTCTGCCTGAATGACATTTTCAGAGAGCTACATATATTTCTCACTTCCTTTAGATTTCTACACAAGTGTCATCTTCTCAGTGAGAACTTCCTTGGCCACACTATATATCTTCCTTACTTTTATTTTTTCCACAAAACTTAATCACTGTATTTGTATGTCATATTATTTACTTAGCTGTTTATTTGTTTAGCCTTCAAGAAAGGAGTGTAGAAGTTTTTTTTTCATCCAACTTATAAAATTTTATAATGTAAAAATAATATAATAAAAATCAGGAGTTGGAGAATAAAAATGTGAAAATCATAAAAATATGTTGACTATATTATCTTGCATAGTGAAAGGTTAATTATGTAAAATAAAAGTCTAGCCACCAAAAGAATTGAAAACAGAAACTGCTCAGGATGATTACCTCTGGAAAGTCAGATGGGTGAGAGGAAAGAAGGAGATTTTAGCTTTTTATCTTTGGTTCTTTCTTATAGCTTTAACCTAGGGGAGGGGATTAGGTTGCAACAATTTTTTTTTTAAATTTTATTCAAGTAAATATTTTTTTAAGTCAGGTTTATTGAGGTACAATTTACATAGCTTAAATTTACATTTTTTAGTGTACACTTCAATGAGTTTGATAAATGAAGTCATGTAAACATCCTCAAAATCAGGAATAGAACAGTTCCATCACCCCCCCAAAATTTTCTCAACTTCTTTGTATTCCACCCATCCTCTCACTGAAGTCTGTTGTAATCACTGATCTGTTATTCTATCTTTATACTTTAAGTAAGACTTTTCTATGTCCTTTAATTTAGTGTGGGTTTTTTTGTAGACTGAGTATAGTTGAGTCTTAATTCTTATCAAATCTGACAAATCTTTTAATTGGTGAATTTAGACTATTTGCATTTAATACAATTATTGATTTGTCTACTTTAAAATCTATTAGTTCTTTTCTGTTTGTTCTATCTGTCTCTGTTCTTTTTTTCTTTTATTTTGCCTGCTTCTAGATTGAGTACTGTTTCATGATTCCATTTTATCTCTTTTATTGGCTTGTTATTTATAGCTCTTTTAAAAATTACTTTTGTGGTTACCTGTAGGTATTACTTTAATTTTGAAAAATCAAAAAATGGATCAAAAATAAGTCTACATCAAAATGTTAATATTGGTGGTTGGGGGCATGGGGAGGGTTTGAATGAATCTTTCCTACTTTTATGTGTATTATTCCTAACTCCATGAATGAATGATTTTTTTTATTTAAAAAAATTGGAGGAAGGGTCAGTAAGAGAGCGAGAGCAAAAAAAGAGAAAGAAACTGGGCATGTGTATGGAGGATGGCTTAGAGAGAATGAGGTAGGGATTAAATAGAAATGATTGATAAATCATAAATTACCAGAGGTTGCTTTATGGGTTGGTATGGAAGATAAGCTAATGTCTGTATACAATAAAATATATTTCAGGGGCTTAGATATTTTGTATTGAGCAGAATAGATGGTTTTTATTGACTTAATTCTGCCATGTATCTGAAACTTTCATGGTAATTTGGCGAAGCCAATTCTGCAAAGATCAATTGAACCTTACTTGCAAATAATATATTCCACCAAATTTAAATTTATTTCTTGGAATGAACAAATACTGCTATTAGAGTAGCCTTTAGGAAGCTATAGGATCTTTGTCAGATCAATTCTGTTATAATCAGAAAATCCAAAATACGTACAAATGAATATTTTAGAAAATGTATAGATTCTATTTTCTCTGAATAGAGGAGGAACAATAAAAACATAACTCTTTGAATATTTTCACTAGATCTCATGTTACTCTTTAAAACAGGTTCTATGTCTGCTTTGTAATTCATCTTTTACTTTTTGTTTTCTTTGTAGCTGTTCGAGGGTTTTGTGCATAGCATTTGAGGTACTTCAGGGCTTGCAGTATATGAACAAACATGGTATAGTACACCGGGCACTGTCTCCTCATAATATCCTGTTGGACCAAAAGGTAATTGTTAAATAATATAATAAATATGTGTATATTGTTTGAAATTGGAAGCTACTGAAATCAGGCCCACTCAGTTAATCAGAGGAACCATAGAATAAGAATATGTTTTAAGAATATTCATAATGAAAAGACTATATGAAATGATATACTGTGGTTATTGAAAAAAAAAAAAAAGAATCTTTAAAATTTTTAAATATATGTGTCTTTCACATTCTTTTTTTCCTTGAGACTCATTTCTAACTTCATGTTTTATTTTTTTGTTTTACTCTATTTTCTCAAGGTTATGTCTTGTGGCTTCCCAGCCTACTCTTTTGCTAAATTTGTTTTTATTTCAAGAAAGCTATTCTATTTATGTAGAATGTTATTCTCATAAGCACAGCTGCATTGTGTTTTTTCCTGTTTATTTTTCTTCTTCTTTCCTTTTCCATTTATCTTCTTATTTACCAGCTGTTCATACCTAGCTCCCTTTTCTATTGGAGTTCTGCTTCTCTACTTGGAAATCTTCTGGGAAATTAATGAGAAGCTAGTAAACCCTTCTAGGAGAATTGTGGTTAGCAAAGATGTGTATTTTCAGAAGTAATTATAATTTCTTGCTTTTTCATAAGCATATAAAAACAGCTTTTGGATAATTTGGGGGGGGGAATTATTTTCTTTATTAGTAGGATTATATTGTGTTCTGATTCTTTTCAATACCGTTACCCTATGGCATTAAAAGTCATAAAAGAGAAAATGGTATTCATTAATTTCAGATTTATGGCAATAAAGTATCATTGCCATAACCAATCTAAATTGTTTTAAAATATAAATGTATTATAATGCTGGGATAATAAAGTTCTTGAAAAGAAGACAGTTTTAAAATCAAGCTAATTTTTTTTTTAAACCTTAAACATCTAAAAGGGGAAAAACTTAAGATGTGAGATTTACAGTTGCCTTTTAGTAAGAACCCCACATTTGTGATAATTATTGTTATTCTCAAACAATATAAAAAATTATTGAAAATCTAGCAGATTCACCAAAATCTTGATTTGTGAACTGATCTTTTCAAGTTAAGAACTCCTATGTCACAGTTAAATTATAACATTATGAATGGATTTGCAACTCCCTGAAAAAAAATTCCTTTGCAAAAATTACTACAAAACATTTTAACCAAGGACTCAAAACAAATGAGAATATTTTTGCCATTTTGCTTTGTCAAAAAGCCTAGATAATATAAACAGCAAATGTTTTGAACAAAAGTGTGATTTGTCATTTGGAGATACGTATATATAGACACTATACATGTATAATGAATATAAAATAGATTAAATATTGTCAGATAGTTTTGTATAAAATTATGGTATTTTATAAAATCTTATATAGTGGTATTTTTATAAGATAGTTTACCTGATTATATAATGATTGCCTTATAAAAAATGTAATGATAATTTTTCTTACCAGTTGTATTAAAATATTTCATAGTGATTTTTGTCCTTTATTTTTGTAGGGACATATTAAATTGGCTAAATTTGGACTTTATCACATGACAGCTCATGGTGATGATGTTGATTTCCCAATAGGGTAAAGATATGTTTTTTTCTATACTGACTTAAACTTTGTAATCTTTGATAACATGTATATTTTGTTAGTTATTTTTGGTATTGCTTCTGGACATTAAACAGCTTTTCTTTATGAGTACATCTTAATTTTCCATATACTTTTTAAAAGAATAGACAATGAGTTTTTTCCAGCATCTTAAAGATTCATGATGTTGATCTTTTGTTGAATTAGCAGAGAGGCTAAAATATTATTTACTTTTTTTACCTTGTAATACTTCCTAATTGATTGTATTTAGTTCAGAATTAAATAAGTTTAAGGCAGGAAGACTGACCAGAGTCTCAGTTAATGATAATGTGTGTGCATCAAGAGACTGAATAACGTCACTCACATATTATGTTTTATGTTTAATTCCCTGTTTTCTAAGGTCTAATTGTATGTTAAGACTTAAGTTGAATCATTATGGATAACAGAGGTAATGGGATAAATTCCTTATCTGGAAGCCCATGTTTAATTTAGAAAGGTTTGTTGAATCACTTCTGATATGGAATTCCAGATATATGTTGCCTTCCAAAAAAGGAATGGAAATTTATTTCATGCTATATTCAAGTAGATGCTTTTGATACAGATTTTTGTATTACATTTATTTGTGATTGCTTTTAAACATTTTTGTAATATAGCTCTTTTTTTTTTTGAGTATTTAAGTTGACATTGTTTTAGATATATAGAAGTTACAAAAATGGTACAAAGAATTCTGTATACCCTTCTTTAGATTCCCCAAATGTTAACATTTCATTGTCTTTGCTCTATCTCTTTTTTTTTTCTGTGACTGTATGTGTTGGCATGTAATAATTTTTTTCAATGTCATTTAAGAGTAATTAGCACACATAATGGCCCTTTACCCCTAAATACTTCACTTTATATTTCCCAGAATAAGGAATTTTTTAATATAACCTCAGAAAAATTATCAAAACAATTAAAATAAAATTGGTAATTATTACCTAACCTAGGGACTTTAATCATATTTTTTCAACTATAGTGTGGTTGTTCTTAATAGTATCCATATGTGTTTTGCTCTTCCTGAAATCAGTTCTATCACACCATTACTGAGAATTATAATATGGAGTCATGGAGTGTTTCTGATGCAGACGTTGCTTAAAAACTTAATGAGGTGTTTTTAAAAATGCTTCATTTATAAATGCTCTTTTATCTTAGTACCTTACACTATAGATTTCTTAACTAAAATTTCATTAGATAAGACATACCTAATAATCTTAGACTTTATTCAGTGTGAAAACATTTACAAACACTTTTTCTTCTGCCTGTTGAATATACAAAAATGGGTAAGATGGGATCTTGTCCTCAAGAAGCTCGTTTTTTTGCAGGAAAATTTTGTTTTGGTGGCCTACTTATTGAGTGCATAAATACATAATTTTACATTTTGCATATCAAAAACTTATCGTCATAGGCAATAAACATTTCATAAGCGTGAAAATGATATTTTGTAAAGATAATCTATAATTTCTTATTTGTTTAAAAAACCTGTTTTGAATATAAGTTCTTAGTGAAGCTCTAGCTTTGTTGTGTATAATTGCCTTTCAAATGACTTTTAAGGATTTATAGAAAATGTGATTGCTGCTGCTTCTTCCTTCTGTCTAAATCAATTTGTGTAAGAGAGAACTCCAAAATCATAATACAAACAAAAATTAAGTTTTTGGCTTTTATTTAAAGGTTCTTTAGGTTTTAGTGACGAATAGAGGAAAGAAGGTGATTTATAAGAAGCATACAAGCATTTTGAAGAACTACACTTGAATTTAAAATGTTCTAGTAGAATTGATCTTGTGTTACCATTTGCTCTGACTTGCTTTGAAGTCTTAGATCCAAGGGGCCTTACCAGAAAGTATCAAAGAGCAAAATGTGAAACATTAGCCAGGAAAAATAAAGTGATCAAACAGCTAAGGCATGAAAGAAAATATTTACACCATAAGAGGCTTGCAGTCAATTCAAAAGACAAATATTAAGGAACAACAAAGTAAAATGTTACCATCTGTTTCAAAATACTGTAAAGAGTTAGAAATTGGGCATTTACTTCAGTTGGCCAGTAGGTTAATACCTTGTTAAAACATCAAACAGATGATGAAAGCCACTTATATTTATCTCACCAATCATACTCGAAGCAAAGTTCTGGCAATTGTCTTTGAGTGTTAAAATGTTATGCTAAAGAATAGAAGGTTGTTGAAAGAAGATGACCTATATAAAAGAACAATTCTAGAGCTTATTGTTTTTATTAATTTCTGTCTTTGATTAAAAGGGAAACTAGAATTTTTGGAGCAAAGGTTACCTCTGTGCTTTTGTTGGAAGTTCTTGATATAACAATTTATTTATAGTTTTGCTTGGCTTTTCATCATCTATACTATCATTATTTTGGGTTAGGTGTGCTGGAAATCAGGAGTAAACATGAACATTTTTTCCTTCTATGTATATCATGGTGATGGTGATAAAAGTACAAGATGCATTTGTATCACATTTTCCATTTTCATAGAACATTTTTATGTATTCACTAGTATTTATAAATAACAGTTTTGCAAGGTGGGTATTATAATTCCTATTTTACAAATGAAGAAATCCAAGTCACATGTAGAATACATGGTGGGACTGAAATTAGAACACAGGTATTATAACATCAAGTCCAGCACTTTTTTCTCTAGACTTCAGTTGTTAGAGATTTCATACACTCATTGAGAAGAGCAGTATAGTATGAGCATCCTATGGTAAAGTAACATCATACAAATTTGTATATGAGACAAATATATGAGCATATTAAAAGAAGATATTAGTATCACCATCATTATTGTATTAAAATGAAAAGGGATTTTAAACCCTAGTTTTCCATTTGAATTTAAGTTTTATTCCCTTACTTAATTGACTAGTATTTTATATGTAAATAAGAAGTACTGGCAATAATAGTGTGAGGAGATGGCTATAGAAGAAGATAGGAAGAGAAATGGAAGTAATATTTGAGTGCCTACTTCACATATATTACATAGATGTTACATATACTTAAATACATTTTGATTACAGTTGTTATTGCAAGATGACATAATGTAATCTAATTGAATTGAAAAAATCCAGATTGTGGTGCCCATGACTAAATCTGCCATTAAATGAAGAAAGAGCACGTACATACATAATAAGTAGAGCAGAATTTTGCTCTTGTTTTTTTTTTTTTTTTTTTTCTCTTCTAAAGCTGTTTTTTCCCCTTGTATTTCTAGGCAGTGAGATTCAAATTTATCAATTGTCAATATGTCTAATTATTTTCTACTGTCTGTTTTTTAAACTGTTTTTTGTAAGACAGTTAGTCCTAATTGGCATTTTTGGTAGGAAATGTTCTTTTTTTTAAGCAAAACTATACTGAGCATACCCTAATTTAAGTTTCATAGGTAGTTGCAGAGGATTTTTAAAAATGAATAAGAAATACCAGTGCCCTCAAGGAGTTTTGTTTTGTTTCACTGGGAAGTTAAATTTTTATACATGAAATATTATATAGTATATAAAACATAAGAATGTATAGTATTATGTATCATGTATAATCTATTAGCTGTGATATAGAACAGGCAAAATAAGTACCTTATAGAATCTAATCAGGTATGCTCAATTTCTTTGTGGAAAAATTATAAATCTTTTTTGAGAGACATTATAAAAACCTAAATGAATAAGGAGATAACGATGTTTATAGATTGTCAGGGTCAGTATCGGAAAAATGCTAGTTCTCCCCAACCTGTCTCTGTATTTGATCTATTTTCAATAAAAATTTCACCTGTGTGTGTGAAAGAGAGCATACTTGGCATAGTAATCCTAAGATGTATATAAAGAACCAATACCTAAAAAGAGCCTAGACACTCCTAAGAGAAATTAAAAGGTGTGTATGTTCTGAGAGGGTTTGTCCTAGCAGTTATCAATAATTTATATAAAGTTATAGACTTAAAATGGTATAATGGAATATAGCATTAGGAAAATTGACCAATGGGACAGAAGAGGGAACCAAGAAGCAAACCTACACATATGTGGACATTATTGATGGTAGAGCTGGCACTGGAGACTAATTGGGGAAATAGAGTATTTCAACAAATGTAACAAGGTTCAATTGATTACCCATGTAGGAAAAAGGCAAAATTGTACCTTTATGGCACATCATAAGAAAAATCAATAGGTGGATAAAGAAACTTAAATATGAAAAGCTCAAGTATCAGATTTTGAGAAAATAACACAGGAGATCATTATGACAAAATCACTAAGTATAAGGAAAAAGATTAATTAATTTCACTAAAAGATTAAGAACTTCTCATTCTGAAACAGTTACCATTAAGAGAATAAAAAGACAGACCACAAAGTGGTAGAAAGTATTTCAAGTTGGACTGGCCAGTTAACTCAGTTGGTTAGAGTGCGGTGTTATAACACTAAGGTCAAGGGTTTGGAGACCCACACCGGCCAGCTGCCAAAAAAACCCACCGAAAAACAAAAACAAAAAATGGAAAGTATTTCAAGTCATAATTACTGAAAAAGGAATTAGTGCCCAGAATTATAAAAAACTGTTTCAAAACATTAAGAAAAAGATCAACTGTGCAGAAGGTTAACATAGAGGGCCCAAGACTGCCATCCTTAGAAACTAAGTCTTGCTTGCAAGGTTTGTCCTTCTCTAGTGCCTGGGAAATTGGATTTTAGAAGCATTCCCATGGTTTCCTAACTAGTAAGTCTGGTTTACTGTGCCTGTTTGCACAAATGAAGCAGTTTCTTTCTTGAGGTCTTGAATTTTTGTACATGCCAGGCAGAGAGTGCCTATGTGACCAGTCCCCAGTAAACATCTTGGGCAATGAGTTTTTATTTAAAGGGCTTTCCTGGCCAGAAACATTACATATGTGTCACTACATTCTTGTGGCTGGGGGAAGAGTGTGTTCTGTGAGTGATCCCTGATAAGAAGTAGAAAGCGTTAAGGAAGCCTGCATATAGGTTCCTCAGGATTCCCTGTCTTTTTTCCTTGTGATCCAGCTATATATCCTTACTATGTTTCTGTAATAAACCTTAGTTAAGTTCACCTATATACTGAGTCCCATGAGTCCTTCTAGTGAATCTCTAAATATGCGAGTGGTCTTGGGGATCCCAACACAACAACCTACTAGAGAAGTTAGCAAAGACCTGAATGAGCACATTACACAATAGTAAACACAAATGGCTATATACACGTATATAGCCATGTATGCCTCAATCTCGTTAATTTTCAAGGAAATACAGATTAAAACCTCAGTGACATAAATATCTTACCCACCAGATTGTTAAACATTAAAAAGTCTGTCAAATATCAAGTGTTGCTGAAGAAGTAAACAATAGGAACTGACATACACTGCTAATGGGTGTATAGATTGGTATAACTCCTTTCAAAAAATACTTGGTATGATGTAAAAAAGTCAAAAGTGCACATATCCTATGGCCTAGAAATTCCATTGTAGGTTCTTACCCTTGGGAAACTTTTGCAGATGTGCACCATACATAGCATTCTGAGCAACATTGTTTATAAAATAAAAAACAGGAAACAAATTAAATGCCATTGACATTTGAATAGATACATAAATTATGATATATTCCTAAAGTAGAAGTAAAAATGAGTGGCATACAGCTGTGTGCAACAAGATAAATGACTCATTCAAGTAAATAATGTCAATCAAAAAAGCAAAAGAATAGTCAGCCTGATTTCAATATTATGAAGTTCAGAAATATATTGACTAAACAATATATTTTTTAGAGATACAAACATATAATAAATCTATAAAGAAATGGGAGGGAATGATGAATACAAAACCTTTACATCTTTTCCTTTTGAGGGATAGGAGTAGAGATACAATTATGGAGTAGCAGAGAGGGACCTTTAGTGATGAGTTGATGTTCTTGACTTAAACTGCTTCTCGGCACATTGTGTTCATTGAAGCTTTATTCTTTATATCTTACTCATATTTAATAGACACTCTTCTATTTATTCAATATTTGCTAAAAGAATATTTTTTAAACTTATATTGGTAAAGGTGTGAGGAAATAGGCACCCTCATATATTGCTTGTGAGAGTGTAAATTGATACATCCTCTCCAAAGGTTAATTTTGTGTGATATATTAAAATTTTAAATGCACATTCCTTATGACCTTGAAGAACCACTTCTAAGATTTTATATGTCATATATTCATGGGAAATAGAATATTTATAATATAATTATTTTAACATTGTTTGTAATAACAAAAGAATGGAATTTCCAAAATTTTTTTCGTCAGAGTTTGGTCAAATAAATTAAGTGCATCAATACAGTGAAATTATTTGCAGTTTTCAAAAAGAATGAGGAAACTCTGTACTTATTTTTAAAGAATGATCGCTAAAATATACTTTAAGTTAAAAAATAATACAGAGCAGTGTATATAGTATTCTACCATATGAAACAGAGGTGATGGGTGGACAAGTTTAATTATTCATAAATATGTATGGGTGATGGGGATGCAAAGGTAGGAGAGATTCTTACTTTTTAATTTATATATATATATATATTTTTTTTTTTTTTTGTCCTTTTCGTGACCAG
This sequence comes from Cynocephalus volans, assembly GCF_027409185.1. Taxonomy (NCBI): domain Eukaryota; kingdom Metazoa; phylum Chordata; class Mammalia; order Dermoptera; family Cynocephalidae; genus Cynocephalus; species Cynocephalus volans. The sequence goes on along the minus strand of NC_084468.1, from coordinate 92,607,206 downwards.
CACTCAGCCAGTGAGTGCACCGGCCAGTTCTATATATTTTTCAGCTTTGACATTCCTGCTATTCAAAATAATGAATAGTGTTTTCAAAGATAAAATGTACTTTAAGTAATAATTCAGTATTAAGAGAAGATAGGCAGCAAGGAGGAAGGAAAAGCACCTGGAAAATCAAGAGGATTGCAAGAAAGGCAACGTGTTAAAAACACAGAGGAAAGCAAAGAAAGGAACTAATGCCACAGAGAGACATGATGATTTTTTAAACTATTTGAGACTCATGTCTCATGTGTATTTATTCTTGTGTTTTACGCATAAAGGCCTGTATTGTGATGGTTAGTTTAGAATTCTTCCTAGCAACAGTTGTTCATTTCATTGCATAGGATTTTTACATAGATCTGACCACACTAATAGTAAAAATGTACTAGTGCTTCTCTTTTCCCCATTGCAGCTAATAGTAAACATTTATTATTTTAATATATCATTATAGGTATCCATCATACTTGGCACCCGAAGTTATTGCACAAGGAATTTTAAAAACCATTGATCATGTGCCAAGTGAAAAACCATTGCCTTCTGGCCCTAAATCAGATGTATGGTCTCTTGGAATCATTTTATTTGAGCTTTGTGTGGTAGGTATAAGGAAATATTAAACTAAGTTAAAAAATGAGTTTACTGGAATAATCTTTTTGGAGAAGAAAGTTGTTTGTTAATAAAATGGTTTTGCTCTACAAATTGATTAGATATGAGGAAAAAAGGCTCAATTCTCAATTGGACTTTTTAGAAAATCCTGTTTGATAATTAATTTGCATGTTTTTGGTATCTCTAGGAATGTTTACACTCTTTCCAAGCTTAAAATAATTACTAAACATGTACTAAACATTTTTAGAAATTCGAAAGTGTAAGCTAATATCGCTTACACTTTTTTATCTGTTTATGGTCTCTCTCCCCTCTGGTATTCTTTCCTCCTCAAATAACTTTTCCTCTCCTGTTCTTTTATATTTTCTATGAGACTCAATTTATATGTTGGCATTTTATGAGGCCTTCTGCAGATATCCTCTGTACTTGCAATGTATTAGGGTAAAGAGTAAGCTGCTCTTAGAAGGAGAGAACAAACGTAAGGATACTAGAGATGGGGGAAATGGAGTGGAGGGGGTTTGGGGAGTGATACATCAGGTAAAGGGCATAATGAAAAATCACGATTTTTAATAATGAATATGCTAATAATAGATGATAAAAAAAATTTTAAGGAATTAAAAATACAGTAACCCAAAAAACGTAGATGTTTTTCTCCCTTATGTAACAGTCTGGAGCAGGTAGGGTGGGCTGTAGCCTCACAATGTCATTCAGAAACCTAGGCATTGGGGATATCTCCACCATTCTCAACATCTGCTTTCCAAAGTTGTTCTCTTATTACCTTTTCTCACTAGAAGGGAAGGAGAGGAGTGAGTTTGGAATAACTGTCTTTAAGAAGATGATCTGCAAGTTACGAATATCAACAGTGTATGCTTTTCGTTACTGACAGTTTACTTATGTGGACACATCTAGGTACAAGGGAGGTTAGGAAATGTAGTCTTTAGCTGGATACCTACATGTTGAGAAAAAAGATGAGAATCAATTTGGAGGGACAACTAACAGTCTATTGATCCTACTTCCAAATACCTGCCACTGTTAAGTGCCCTCTCTTTTCTCTTCTCTTTCTATTATAGCATTTGTCACGTTTGTCTACTTTACTTGTACTATGCAGTCTTTTAAGACAGAAATTTTGATTATGCATCTATTGTTTCTGTCTTTCAAGGGATTTTCAAAGTATTTTGAAAATATTCCCTCATTGATCTTTACCCTCTCTGAGAATTAGGTTGACATTATTTTTTTTCATTTTGTGTATTTAAGAACTAATTCAATAGCAAAGGTATCAAACATAATTGTTAAGAGACAAACTTCTGTAGTCAGAGAGAACTGGGTCTGAATTCTGATGCTGCAAAGTATAGCTGTGTGACTTCAGGTAACTAACCTAACTTTGCAAGACTTGGGTTCCACTTCTATAAATAATAATAGTATCTATATTGCAAAGTTGTTGGAAAAATTAAATGAGGGAATGTATGTAACATACTTAGTACAGGGTATTGCATAGCAAACAGTCCATAAATGTTAGCTTTTATTAGTAATAATATTAAAATATTCAGAACATGGTAGCTTACACATTGGTACTGATTTTTCTGAGGGAAAATACCAGATTTTTCTGATCCTTTACTGTGCTTTGTCTGGACTATTTTATTTTTCTTTGGTATATAGTGATAATAAATCTTATTTTTGTTTAAAATCACAGCTTAAGTGAAAAATTTTATTGGAATTATGAATTGTGAAGTATATATAAGAAGGAATATGAACTATATAGCTTTTCCTTTTTATTACTATCATATATATCTAAACAATTTACAAGTAATGATCTGGGAATGTCTTACATTAGTAATTCAATCCAACAAATATTGATGAGTATTTACTATGTGTATAGCATCATGACAAATGCAAAGGGATAAAGTATGATTAAAACACATGATATGAGGGCTAATAATTTGACTAAAATCCATAAACATTGAAGATAAATACAGAGAGTTATGTGAATTCAAAGAATGGAAAGATTAATTCTATCTTAGGGGCTTCATGCCGTTTTAAGTGGTACTCAAAGTTTGAGCAGTCTAGCTTAAGGATGGCAGACTAAACATAAACTTGAATTGTCCTCCACTTCATCAAACCCTTAGATTTGATATAAAACATTAAGATATGAATGAATAACACACCAACAACTGACAAAGAGAACTCTTGATATACTAGAAATTGTAAGTAGATGGGAAAAAAGCCATACCAAAACCATTTTGCCAGGAAGCACTTGCCATATCAACTGAAAGTAAATACAGCTACTCTAACTCCACAAGTTTTCATCACCTAAAAAATGTGTATGAGAATTGTATATTAAAACATGAATGCATGTCCGTCCAAGAAACATGAAACATTTAGAGATGATTTTTATAATAAGAAAAGAAATGGAAGAATTTACACTATTAAAACTGCTTTAAGATAAATATATGTGTCCTTTAAAAGATAAAGGAAACAATTCTATTCATGAAATAATAATAGAAGCTATGAAACAAGAACAGTCACTGAAAAGAACAAGAACCAGAGTTTTAAGGAAAAAAATACTCAACTATTAAAATCACCTAACAAATCATAGGAAACTGGACAAACTGAAAGTAGATGAAGCTGAGTAATTCTCTCAAAATTTGGCACAAAGAGGTAAAGAGATTGAAACTATAAAAAGAGAAAGCAATGAAAAATATAAATAAAGTTTAAAATACAGAGAAGATAGATCCAGATGTTCCAATATCTGTCTTATAAAAGTATCAGAAGTAGAGAGTAAAATCCTCAGTTTGAAAAGACCTGCTTTCTTTGAAATGGAAAAAATATAAGCATACAAACAACAACAAGAAAAAATATCTGGACACTTTATAGTTACCTTCAGGGGATAACCAATAATGAAATAATGGGTAGCATTTATTGAGCACTTAGCAAGAGGCAAACAGTTTTCTAATCTCTTTACATTTGTTATCTCAACCAATTCTCACACAAGTCTTATATAGTTTATCTCATTATTATCTTCACAGATTAGGAAATTAGATACAGAGAGATTAAGCAACCTGTCTTAAGTTACACAGTTGTAAGTGGCTAAACGGATTTGAACCTATTCATCTGCCTCCAAAGCTGTACTCCTAACTAAAATAGTAAGCTGCCTTTGCTAAACTCTGTCTTTTTGAGTGTTCTTAAAACCTGTGAGAGAGAAAAGGCATATTACCTACAAAGAATGAGAATTAGTTTGACATTAGGCTTTTTTAACAATATAGATGGAAGAAAACAGTGGGACAATGCTATTAGTGTTGTGAAAGAAAATAATTTTAAATTTTGTTTTCTTTAATTTATGAAATTAATACTCAAGAATAAGACTGAAATAAATGAAGTATAGAATTTTGATGGACACAATGAAAAGATTACTGCTAGAGGGAATAATGTAGGCCAGAATAAACAAGGGTGTTTTTGATGTATTGCAACTAATCTAATTTAAGTACATTATGGTGGGTATGTGTGTGTGCATGTTTATGTGTGTGTTCACCACAGGGTAGATAAATAGTAAGCAAGTAGACTGAAAAGATATATTGGAGTCATATCCAAGGACATTTTGAATGTTTAATTGAGTTATTTATACTTAGTTATTTAAGGTATGACAGACTGCTGAAAGTTTTTATAATAAGATATTGATGAAATCAAACCTACAGTTTTAGAAGATTAATATGACAGTAGCGTAAAAGATTGAGAGAGAGAAGAACAGAAGCTTTTTTTCAATGATCTCTCATCCTGTAGTTCTGATCTCATGTGTTAATGTATTTTCCTCTCTATTAAAAAAAAAAAAAAAAGAGTCTCTCTTTTTCTCTACGAAAAGACTAGGCTATCTTCTTAAGTCTTCTACTTCTAAGTCTATTTAAAAGATCATATAAGTTTAATTTGTTTATAATAAGAGAAATGTAATAATAACCAATATTAATGAAGCATTATCTACATTATATAACCCTTGCCACTACCTGTGGGTATGTACAGTTAATATTACAAATTTACAGATGAGAAAAGTGAGGCTTAAAGTGGTTAAGTTATTTTCTGAAGTTGTATAATAGTTTGGTGGTAGAAGAGTTTGACTCCAGACTCCATACTGAGAAGCCTCCTGAGGCAAACTAATAAGAAAACAAAACATAACGTGTGCATCTTCAAAAAACATACCAGGTGTTAAGGGAGCACAAAGTTTGGTTGTCTGAAGTTATTGAGGAAAGGCTGTTGTGGAATGTTTCTCACTGGAGACAACAGACTATCTGAATTATGATATATAAGTGTTAGTTGGGTAGATGAAAGGATAATATGAATCTTTCCCAGGTGGCATCTTGGTCTCATAATAAAATAAGACTCCCCATCGCTTCTCGGCCTTTTGGCTAAGATCAAGTGTAGTATCTGTTCTTATCAGTTTAATAAAATAAGACTCCTGCTGGCCTGAATACCTCTAGACATCCAGTTATATGTGGGTCTCAAAAATGAACAATGCTTGAGATCAAACTAGAATGTAATGATCCTTAGATATATGAAATGTTTCAATGTTAAATTTTAGGCAACACTTTTTAAAATGTTATTTCACCAATATTTTTTTTGGTGGAGTTGACTTTAAAAATCAAAAAAAAAAAAAAAAATTATATGGAGGGGGGACAAAAAAAACTTCCATGGAAAAAAGATGTAAATATTAAGAATTTTCTTTTCCCATTTTATTTAGGGAAGAAAATTATTTCAGAGCTTGGATATTTCTGAAAGACTAAAATTTTTGCTTACTTTGGGTAAGTGTCATGTAATTGATTATCTTTCAACTATAAATATAATGTGCATTGAAGATGTATTCTGAAATATTGAATACACTGAAATTTTCTCACTTTCTTTAAGTTTCTAATGATCAGTGGTATTAACAGGACAGCTTAGGAAATGCCTTCTGAAATATTATAATAGAGCTTTCTTTATTCACTAAGGAATAACTTTGTGGAAATAATCTTAGCGTCATGATCTAGCCAAGTAAACTAGCTTGTGAAATCAAAATATGGGAATATAAAATTGTATTCTCTGTAGCAGTTTTCCTTCAGATGATGTATCTTAACTTTTAGGCTAATTTTTCTACTTGATGAATCATGTATAAATAATGACTCAGGAAGAATGTTTATTTTTCATTATAAAGGGTCACATATTTTTTCATGTATATAAATCCAAACATTTGTAATTTAAATTGATAAAAATTTGTGTAATCTACTTCAGAGTGGAATAAATAAGCATATGCTTGTGTGGTAATAAAGGAGAGAAAAACAGTGATAGACCACTTTATGTAAAAGGGTGACAGATTAGTGTACAGGTTAAGAAGGCTTACAAATAAGAATATGTACAGAAAAGTATTAACAAATATTGAATAATAATGAATTGTAAATAAAATTGCATAAAATTTTACCAAATTTAATTACAAGGATTGATAATATAGCTATTAAGGAGTCTTGGAGATTTCTAAATGTAGTCTACAGACTAAACTTATACTTTAAATTCCCAGAAAAAATTTGTATATTCTCCAAATTGCATGTGATAAGAAGAAATTAGTCTCATAATCATGAAAAAAGCAATAAAGCCCTCTCAAAAATTTATATACATGCAAGGGTACTTCAGAAAGTTCATGAAAAAATAGAATTAAGAGAGAATATGAATCTTTCTACGAACTTTTGAAGTACCCCTTGTGTGTGTGTGTGTGTGTGTGTGTGTGTGTGTGTGTGTGTGTGTGTGTGTAGGAAGAGAGAAAACCTTTACCTTCCTTCTGTCACTGCTTTATCTGACTATTTAAGCTGCTTTCAGTATCTGTCATTCAATTAATATTTAGTGTTCAAGATTCTTTATTTTTATCAAAACTTGTAAGGAAAGGTAACAAAATCACAAGCTTTTTAGTATTCCAAGTTCCAAAACTGCATTACGCTACATAAAAATTTGTGATCACTTCATTTCCCAAGTAATCTGATTAGAAAAGCAGCATTTATTTATGTAGTTTTTCTGTTTTGTAGACTGTGTAGATGACACTCTAATAGTCCTGGCTGAAGAGCATGGTTGTCTGGACATTATAAAGGTTTGTCATTAATCTGTGTCTTCATCCATTTGTGCTGCCCTAACACAATGCCTGCAGCTGGGGAATCTCTAAAGAACAAAAATTTATTTTCTCACATTTCTGGAGGCTGGAGGTCAAACATCAAGGTGCTGGCAGGTTTGGTTGTCTGGTGAGGGCTGCATCCTCTGGAGAAGAGGAACACTGTGTCCTCACAAGGGGGAAGAGCAAGCTAGGCAAGTGCCGCATAAAGCCTCCTTTACAGGTGCCTTAATCCCACTCACAAGGGTAGGAGCCCTTATGACCTAATCACTTATTAAAGGCCTCACTTCACATTAGCCATTAAGTTTCAATGCCTGAATTTTAGAGGGGACACATTCAAACAATAGCAATCTGTTCTGAAAATGTGTTTATTTTGCATACTTGGGATCCAATAGCAATCTATTTTAACACTATGCTTATTTTTCTTCAGGTATTTACTTTTTCACAGAACAACAAACTGATATAAATTTGCATCAGATCTAAATAAAGATTTTTTTGTTTTTAATCAAAACCTTCTAGAGTAGCAAACATTTGAGTAAAATATATTTCTAAAATGGATCGTTTTAAATAATTATTTTCTCTCTTTATTTACCAGGAGCTTCCTGAAAATGTGATAGATCTTTTGAAGAAGTGCCTTACCTTCCACCCTTCTAAGAGGTTGATATTGTTAAGGGTTTGGGATTACATTGAGATCCTTTACATATAAGCAGTTGATTATTTTTTTATTTGTTGTAATACTGATGTATTAAAGATATTTTCATATGTAATAGTACATAATTAATATTAGTATCATAACCGTGAGTAATTTAAGGCTTTAATTTTTTGCTAATAAAAGAAAAAGTTAAACTATGGTCAGAAAACTAACATATACCAAAAGAAATTGCTAGTTCATTTCCTGGCTTCCAAGTAGAAAATCAGCTAAACTGTGAAATGTAGATATTTCTAGAGCCAATAATAATATAGAGAAATGAGAACAAAAGTTTGTTGGCAATATGTATTATAGTAATGAGCTTGGATAAATGGTAAGGTAAGCTAAAATTGCTAATAATATAAAAGGATTCCTTAGAAGTTTTATTAATTTACTTTCAGTTGATAATGTAACTGTTAGTCATACAGCTATCCCTAAACTCCTTAAGTATATAGTATTTGAAAACAATGTATTCTAATTTGTCTTCAGAAAAAAACAACTTTATCAAGACATGTTAGGAAGAGAGGAATGGTATTAAAAGCATAGTTTTGGATGAGTATGCCACATTAAACTAAAAGGGTAGGAAGAAAACCCAAAAGGTATTATTAGTTTACATATTTATTATTTAATTAAAATATTCAGTAAAACAAGTGCTTGCTGGTTAGACTAAGTTAAAAATACAGAAGCTCTTATGGAATGACTTTTAATAGATCATGAGGTACAGAAAGTAAAAAATTTAGGTATTTACTCACATCAGTCATTTAATTGTTATATAAAGGTATACATCTAGACTCTGTCAAGGGAGCTTTATTATTTTCTGTTCTACTGAGGTATTTAAAACTTTTACCTATCCTTTTGCATGTGTGCCATTATGCTAGGAAATTTTTTATGATTTTCATTTATGCTCTGCATTTTAAATGTGTTTCTCAAGGCCAACCCCAGATGAATTAATGAAGGACAAAGTGTTCAGTGAAGTGGCACATTTATATACCCCCTTTACCAAACCTGCCAGTCTGTTTTCGTCTTCTCTGAGATGTGCTGAGTTAACTCTGCCTGAGGATATTAGTCAGTTGTGTAAAGGTAATGATAACTAAAACATAGACAATAATATGAATCTGTTTTTAAAGGAAGTATCCTGCTAATTTCAGTTTTGAAATTATCAACAGTAGATATTACAGTAGTGGGATTTTATGGATACTTTCTGGGAATTAAGAGATGATTCTGGAAGTGCTTAAAACATGACTGACCTAACATTTTAATTCTTTAAATTTAAGTTACTGATACTCTATATAACTTATTATGAATCTCTAAAAATTATGTCATTGATAGGACCGATCCATACCATTATATTTTTTATGTTGAAGAGAATATCAGCTTTTAGATTTTTATTCTTGAGTGAAGATTGCAACTTTCAAAGTGTGTGTATTTTAGTGATACCAGTAGGTTACCCTTACACTGAAAAGTTATCATGACATAAGTCGTGGCAGAAAATATTTATTAAACATTCATTTAATTAAATGTTTGAGTTTCTGCTATGTGGCACACACTGTAACTAACATCTTTGCCAAGTGGATGACAGACAGACATTTAGGTACACAATCATTATTATAAATGAAAATCAATATGAATATAGCACAGTGGAAGCACAGCAGAAGGGGCACCTAATTCTGTATGGGACATGGGGAAAGACTTCTCAGAAGAGGTAGCCATTGTCCTGAGAAGTAAGGGATGGGACAGTTTGTATTGGTTGCGTACCCAAGTGCTTTTTTCTACCCTATTCCTTTCCCATTATAGAGGGTAATATTTCCAATTCTCTCTCTCTAATATAAAAGGTGAGAATTCCAGATTTTCCTTTTTCTAGCTTCCCTGCTATAAGAAGTAGGCTTGTGAACTAGAGTTGGCTAATGGGATCCAAATGGAAGTCTTCTGGGCATAAGGGTTTCTTCAAGGAAAAAAATTTCTTTCTTGACAAGAAAGGCACTGCAACAGCAGTTCACCATGGTCTTCTCTTTTGAATGTAGGAAATGGGTCTATAATTTTAACAAGCTTGGGCCCTGAGCAACCCTGTACCTATGATTTAATTAGCAGATATGAATAAATGTCTTTATTATATAAGCCACTTTTAGTAGGATATTATTTTCAGCCAGGAGCATTCAGATCATTACAGAAGATGAATCAGAATCTGCCAGTCATGGCATACCTCCCCATGTGGAAGAAGGGAAATACGCAACTCCGGCCCATTCTAGTCATCCTGTTTCACATTCAGGCAGGGAAGCACTTGTGAGGATCACAGTCCAGTGGCAGTCTTACTAAAAGATTGAGACTTAATCATAGGACTATAGAATCTCCATGCCTTACCACCACATAGAAGGCTAGAGCTGGCTGGAACTGAGTTGTTTTCCTCCCCCCAGGTTTAGGTTCTGATTAATATCCCAGCAAGTTAGGCTCTGACTAAATAGTTTCTCCTATGGGCAGGCCTTTTTAAGAACAGAGTGCTTGGCATGTTTCAAAGTAATTCCTTTTCCTCCTTCCACTGCGAAAAGCACGAGGGCATTTTTCTCCAGTATTTACTGTTAGAATCTGGTCAAACTGAAGGCAGAACTTACAAAAGTGAGTCCCCCCCCTTTTTCCCCATGACTAGGTCCCCCTGGAGTTTTTAACTCTCAGACTTGTCCACACTGAGCCTCCAGCAATGCATCAACTGTAGTTCAAGTTTTCCTACCCAGGCACTGGTTCTTGAGGTGTTTTTCTGCTTATGAGTCTCTGCTCCAGGAAGTTGTGACTCCTTGTATTCTCCTGTATATCTCACTAATCTTGGGGGTAGCAGTTTGTCCTGTGCCTTCACATCTCTTTCAGATCCAAGAATTGTTTATTTTTCTGTCTGTTAAGCTATTTACTTGTTAGAATGGACTGGTGACTTCCAAGCTCCTTGTGTACAGAACCCCAAACTAGAAGTCTGTTCTTTAATTTTCAATTTTTTTTTAAGAAAGGCAACTAATTGTCAGTTGACTTTTAATAAAAGCAAAAAATGTAATTGCTATGATTTGTCATTAATAGATATACACAGTGATTACCTGGCAGAAAGATCTATTGAAGAAGTTTATTACCTTTGGTGTTTGGCTGGAGGTGACTTGGAGAAAGAGCTGGTCAACAAGGAAATCATTCGATCCAAACCACCTATCTGCACACTCCCCAAGTAAGGAAGGAAAACTTCTCTTGGAAATGAAAATGAAAAATATATATATCTGGTAATAAATAACATTTTTTTTAAAGTTTCTTTTTTTGGTAGACATCCCAACTGATTATGGGAGTCAATTGAAAGTCAACGTCAATGCCTCGTTCAATTGGGCAGTCTTTCTAATTGCAGAGTTCCCATCAGCATTTTTTTTATTGTTTTTAATGAATGTTGTCTTTTAATAAATAATTTGCTTTATGATCTATTTGAAGTGTAGGAAATGAAGAGAACACCTCCACCTGTTCTTATGTGGCCTTTGGATCTATCTAGGAGCCAAATTGACAAGAGGCAGATTAACAAAGAAAAGCACATGGATTTTATTAGTTTTACATGTACATGGGGATCTGCACATGAGAGCAAAGTCCAAAGAAGTGGCCAAAGCAACATGCTTTTATACTTATTAGACAGAGAACAATAAATATGTGAAGAAAGGACAGGACAAAGAGGATCTGGGTAGGGGTAGTACATTCTAGAGGAGTCACTAGGATATATATCAAGAGAGACAATGGTTACTTTAGAGAATTAATTTATTCAGGGCTGTTGCCGTACCAAATCCCAGCCTCCAGTAATAAGGAATATTCTCTAACCCCTGCACACAGAAGGCACTCCTCCCAAAAGAATCTTTATGGCTTGCTACATGAAGGAAAAGACAGGTCAGCTAGGCTTTTTCTAAAACTACAATTTCTTCAGTGTTTCACCTTGAAATAATCAATATACCAATTGAGCATATTTTGAGATGGCACATCCTTCACTCCTTTAGAAGTAAAGTTAGTATTATGGAACATCTTGTAATAATTGATGTTAAAGAAAAGTATACAAGTCAGAATATTCAAGACAGTTAATAAACTAGGCCAGTGTGCCTATTTTGAAGAACTATGTTTTTTTTCCCAAATATATTTGTAAATGGAAACTAACTCTGTGCTTCAGTGCATGTCCTAGAGATCATCACTGTACTTAGTCATAGTTGAGAAAAATCTGGAAAACTGCATAAGATACCATGCTGCAATTAGACTGGAAGTTAAATAACTCTACAGCCCTAAGGACCAAAGTTGTCATTACTATAACATCACTATTCATATTTATTCATAAAAATATACACATGAATTTCTTCAGCTTCTACCAGTGATTTAAAATTTTTAATTTTAGACTTTAGGACTTAGATTTGATCATTGTAGGTAACTGTAGGAATTATCTGCTTGTTTTTTTCTTTTTTCTTCATTTGCTAACTTTTTAGGTTAATTATTTGGATAGGCTACTAGTTTTCTACTCTTTTTCCCTCTTAAACTGGTTTTTAGTATTAAATTCAATTGTGCTGGTCATACATTGAATCAAGTAGAAAATCAGGAAAGAAAATGATGGAAATTCCATGAAGAAATGGTGTGAAGGATATATAGATTCTTAAAAGTAATCCTCTGAAATTCTAAACAATTTTCATGCATTTGGTATTCAATATTCTTTCTCCTGAGAGGTTGTCACCCAATGTTCTTTTTTTTTTCTTTTCTTTATCATTTTTCACCCAAATAAACTTTCTCAGGAGCACATTTGAATACTATTAAGATAATAATTTTAGCACTGAACTTGCATGAGCAAAGAGTTGCAAATGATGCCTTGTATTTCTTTATACTATATTCATACCAACTCAAGAGATATCTAAAAATGAGACTTCTTTGGACAAATTTCAACCAGCAGTTACATTTTTTTATTAATCACCTAGTCTAAAATTTACTTCTTTCTTGATGAAAGAATTGATGACTTAGAATAAATTTTATTTTCTAGAAGAAATAATAAATTGGATTTTGTATTCTTATTATAATTATTTTTTAAAATCTCTTTTCAGTTTTCTATTTGAAGATGGTGAAAGTTTTGGGCAAGGTCGAGATAGAAGCTCGCTTTTAGATGATACCACTGTGACATTGTCACTATGCCAGCTAAGAAATGTAAGAATGATGTTTTGGCAAATTTGCTTTAGATTTTTTTTTAACTAAAACCTTACAGATACACATGAAGCCTTGTATTCCTCCCTGATTTCCTAAAATATGGGAGAGTTTCTGTAAGATATATGCCCCAGAGTGGAATTGCTGGAAAACAAAACCTATACAACTTCAACTTTAATGTGTATTGTCTGAATGTTCACAAAAATGATTTTATCTCTTTATCTTTTCACCATCATTGGATAAGTGTTCTTATTTCTCCACTTACTTGGCAACACTTCATATTATCAAATTTTATAAATTTTTTTGTTAATTTAATGTTATAGATTGGTATTTTGCTATAATACTAATTTTTAATTCCCTGATTTGTAGTACTACTGTGAATCTCTTCACATTTTTTAGCTGTTGTCTTACTTCTTCTGTATGTTACTAGTTCATATCTTTTGTCAGTTTTTCTGTTGAGTGATTTCTTATTGATTTGAGGACTTTTAAAAATATATTCCAGATATTACTTCTTTGTTGGCTATGTTTATGTGAATATCTTCTAGTCTGTGGCTTTTCCTTTAACTTTCTGATGGTGTCTTTTAATAAACAGGATTGTAAATTTTTATCAGTGTTTTCCTTTATAGGTGAGTATATTTCATTTGGTATATTTTGCTTGTTGTAACTTGTTTAAAGTTATACGAAGAGTAGAAATTTTTTTTCTGTATTTTCTTCTAAAAGATTTGAAGAATTTTTTTCCACATTTAATTCTTTAATGTACCTGGAATTTATTTTTGAGTAAATTATGAGGAAGGTATCCAATATCATATTTCATTGATAAGAAATAATCCCTTGTCTTAGTAACATTTATTGAATAGTTTATTCTTTGCTTTTTTGATCTGTACTGTCCACTTTTTGGAATAAACATGGAGATATGTTTTTGGGCTTTTGTATTCTGATCTGTTGGCCTATTTGTCTAACCTTAGCTGATACCATGCTGTTTTAATCCATAGTTTTGTTTGAGATCTTGATGTCTAGCAAGAGAAGATCCTCAATTAATTGTCCTCAAAATAGAGTAGGAATACTTTAACATGTTGTTTTACTAGCTGATTTTTATAGTTATCTTATGAGTTTCATAAAACAACTTATAGGATTTTTATTGAATTGCATTTTCTTTATAGGTAATATTTTAGAGAACGGATATCTTTAAAATATGGAGTCTTATTTCTTGAACATGCTATAGATATGCCATTTATTTGTCTTATTTTATGTCAATTTTCTTCTTAATGTCTGTGGATCAGTTATCAGATTTATTCCTAAGGTATCTTATTTTTGCTCTTGTAAATAGAATGTTTTAGGGTCAGCAAGGGAACACAAGTTCTCAGGGAGCCTTTTTCTTTCATATATGTATGTATGTATTATATGTATGTGTAATTTTTGTAATTAATAGACTTTATTTTTTGGAGTACTTTTAGGTTTACAGAAAAATTGAGCACAATGTAGAGTTTCCATACAGCTCCTCACTACACAGCTTCACCTGTTAACATTTTGCATTAGTGTAGTACATTCCTTACAATTGACAAATCAATATTGATACATCATTATTAAATAATGTACATAGTCTACTTTAGGGTTCACTTTTTCTGTTGTATAGCTCTGTGAGTTTGACAAATGTATAATGTCATATATTCACCATTACAGTTTCTTTTTTTTTTTTTTTAATTTTATTTTGTCGATATACATTGTGGTTGATTATTGTTGCCCCTTACCCAGACCTCCCTCCCTCCTTCCTCTCTTCCCTCCCACCCAACATTGTCCTTTCTGTTTGCTTGTCGTATCAACTTCAAGTAATTGTAGTTGTTATATCACCATTACAGTTTCAATGCTCTAAAAATCCCCTGTGCCCCACCTGATTATCCCTCTTCTCCATCCCACTCCCACACCACCCCAGATCCCCTGGCAACCACTGTTCTTTTCATTGTCTTCATAGTTTTGCATTTTCCAGAATGTCATATACTTGGATACATATGTAAATAGCCTTTTTCGATTGGCTTCTTTCACTTAGCAATATGCATTTAAGGTATCTTTATGTCATTTCACATCTTGAGGCTCATTTGTTTTTATTACTGAATAATATTCCATTGTGTGGATGTGCCACAGTTTATTCGTTTACCTAGTGAAGGACATTTTGGCTGTTTCAGATTTTTGGCAGTTATAAATAAAGCTGCTACAAAAAATTCATGTGCAAGTTTTTGTGTGGACATATGTTCTCAACTCATTTGGATAAATACCTAGAAGTGCAATTACTGGATTGTAGGAAACTGGCAAACTGTCTTCCAAAGTAACGTACCATTTGCATTCCCCACAGCAATAAGAGAGAGTTTCTGTTGCTTCAGGTAGTAGATTTGTCAATGTCCACAAAGTAATTTGCTGGAATTTTGACTGGGATTGCATTGAATCTGTAGATCAAGTTGGGAAGAATTGACATCTTAGCAATACTGAGTCTTCCTACTTATGAACATGGAATATCTCTCCATTTATTTGTATTTTATTTGATCTCTTTCATCAGAGTTTTGTAATTTTTCTCATATAGATTTCGTACATACTTTATTAGATTTATACCTCAGTATCTCTCTCTCTCTCTCTTTCTTTTTTTTGGTGCTAATGTAAATGGTGCTGTGTTTTTAATTTCAAATTCCATTTTTTTATTGCTCATATATAAGAAAACTATCAATGTTAGTACATTAACAATGTATCCTGCAACCTAATTATAATCACTAATTAAATTTCAGGAGGTGGATTTTGCATTTTTGTTTTTCTTTTCTGATTGTTTGGGATTTTTCTTACATAAACAGTCATATCATTTGTGAACTAAGACTTTTGTTACTTCCTTCCTAATCTGTATACCTTTTCTTGTCTTATTGTATTAACTAGGACTTCCAATATAATGTTGAATACAAGTGGTGAAAGGGTACGTCCTTGTCTTGTTCCTGATCTCAGCAGAAAAACATGCAATTTTTCACCATTAAGTATAATATTAGCTGTATGCTTTTGTATATGTTCATTATTGGAATGAGGAAGTTCCCCTCTATTCTTATTTTTCTGAGAGTTTTTACCAAGATGTTAGATTTTGCTGAGAGTTTTAATCAAGATGTTGGGTGTTGGATTTTGTCAAATGCTTTTCTGCATCTGCTGATATGATCATAGGATTTTTTTTTCTTTAACCTGTGGACGTGATTGATTATGTCAATTTATTTTTGGGTGTTGAACCACCCTTGTATACCTGAAATAGAATTCACTTGTGGTTGTGGTGTATAATTCTTTCTACACATTATTTGGATTCAAATGCGAACATTATTTTGAGGATTTTTGTATCATGCTCATGAAAGTTATTGGTCTGCAGTTTTTCTTCCTTGAATTGTTATTGTCTATTTTGGTATTAAGGTAATGCTGTCCTCAGAAAAGTGAGGTAGGAAGTCTTCCCTCTGCCTCTGTTTTCTGGAAGACATTGTTATAATTTCTTCTTTAAGTGTTTGGTGTTATTCACCAGTGAGCTCATATTGTGCTTCTTCTGTTAAGGAAGGTTATTAATTATTGATTCAATTTCCCTGATAGATATGGGTCTGTTCAGATTTTTGTGTGAGTTTTCGGAAATTGTATCTTTCAGGGAATTGGCACATATCGTAATTGTCCTTGCTTAGATATCTGCTTTGTTTGAAATTAATACAACTCTTTCAGCTCTCTTTTGGTTATTGTTAGAATGGTATATCTTTCTCCACCCCTTTACTTTTAATCTATCTGTGTCTTTATATTTTAAATGAGTTTGTTGTACACAATGTATAGTTTGGTCTTGTTTCTGTATCCATACTGACAGTTTTGGTCTTTTAATTGGTGTATTTAGACTTCATATTTAAAGTGATTATTGATAAATTAGATTGATGTCTACCATATATTAACTGGTTCCTTTGTTGTCCTGCTGCTGCTGCTGCTCCTTCTTCTTCTTCTTCTTTGCTCTTTTTCTGCTTTCTCTGGTTTTAATTAAGCATTTTACATGATTCTGTTTTCTCTTCTCTCTTGGCATATCATAGTTCTTCTTAAATACTTTTTAGTCTCTGCCTTCGAGTTTATAATATAGACTCACAAATAATATATTCACTTTCACTATGCTTCCAGATAGTACAGATATTCTATAATAGTGTATTCCCAGTTCCTTCCTCCCATCCCTTAGTACATTTCTGTCAGTAATTTCACTTATCTATTGGGTAATACTAAATAAACTGTTGCTATTATTATTTGGAACATACTTTTATCTTCTACATCAGTTAAGAATAAGAAAAATAAAAGAGATATTTTCCTTCATTTGTTCCTTCTCTAAATTCTAACTCTTCCTTTCTTTAGATAGATTCAAATTTTTCACCTATATCATTTTCCTTCCCCCTAAAGAATATTTCTTGTAAGGCAGGTCTGCTGGCAACAAATTTCCTCTATTTTTGTTTGTCTAAGGAAATCTATTTCTCCTTTACTTTTGATACAGAATTGTAGGTTGGTGAGTGTTTTTCTTTCACTACTTTCTTTTCCTATTTTTCACTATTTCCCTTTCTTCATTTCTTCCTTGCATGCTTCCTTTTTTTTTTTTTTTTTTTTTTTTTTAGGAGAAATCCAATGGAATTCTTATTCTTGTTCTTCTATAAGTAAGATACTTTTCTTTCCCCTGACTTCTTTCAAGATTTTCTCCTTGTCTTTCATTTTCTGCAGTTTGAATATGATACGCCTAGGTGTATATTTTTGGTATTTACACTGCTAGTGTTTATTCTCAGAGCTTCCTGGATCTTTGATTTGGTGTCTGATTAATTTTGGAAATTTATCAGTTACTATTATTTCAAATATTTATTCTCTTTCTTTCTTTCTTCTTCTGTTATTCCTATTACATGTATATTACACCTTTTGTAATTGTCTCACAGTTCTTGAATATCCTGTTCTGGTTTTTGTTTTTTTTTTTTTTTCATTCTTTTCTTCTCTTTGCTTTTTAGTAGGGGTTTTTTTGTTTGTTTGATTTTTGTTTTGTTTTTTTTGCATGGTACAAATTTTATTTGAAATGCTTCATGAAAGGTGATATATGGCAGAAATTCTTATTTTTGCATGATATTTATCTTTTTATTTTTTATTTTAAATATTCTTATGTACACATATTTATGAGGTACAGAGCTGACTATCAGTATTTGTGTACAGTATGTGATGATCAAATCATTATTATTAGCATGTTCATCATTACAAATCATAATTACTTTTTGTGACCCTTACCCAATTACTTCCTATTTCCCCTCTTCCTCCCCCTTTCCCACCTCTAGTAACTATAGGTCTGTTCTCTCCTTCTGAAAATTCAACATTTTATTATGGTCTTTCTTTGTTTCTTAGTTCCCACTTATGAGTGAGGACATGAGGTATTTCTCTTTCTGTGCCTGGCTTATTTCTCTTCACATAATTTTCTCCAAGCTCATCCATGTTGCTTGAATGGAAGAATTTCATTCTTTTTTATGGTTGTGTAGTATTCCACTGTGTATATATACTATGTTTTCCTTAGCTAGTTGTGTGCTGATGGACATTTAGATTGGTTCCATGTGTTGGCTATTGTAAATAGAGCTGCAATGAACATGGGAGTGCAGGTATCCCTTCAACATGATGATTTCCATTCCTTTGGGTATAGACCCAGAAGTGGGATTGCTGGATCATATGGTAGTTCTATCTATAGTTGTTTGAGAAGCCTCCATACTGTTTTCCATAGTGGCTGTACTAATTTACAGTCCTACCAGCAGTGTAGAAGAGTTCCCTTTTCTCCACATCCTCACCAACATTTATTATTCTCAGTCATTTTGATAATAGCCAGTCTAGCTGGGATGAAATGATATCTCAATGTGGTTTTGATTTGCATTTCCCTGATGATTAGTGATGTTCACCATTTTTTCATGTATCTGTTGGCCATTTGTATGTCTTCCTTTGAAAAATATCTAGTTCCTTTGCCAATTTTTTAATTGGGTTATTTGTTCTTTTACTGTATAATTGGTTGAGTTCCTTGTATGTTATAGATATTAATCCCTTGTCAGATGTATGCTTTGCAAATATTTTCTCCCATTCACTATGTTGTCTTTTCACTCTGTGGATTGTTTCCTTTGCTGTGCAGAAGCTTTTTAGTTTAATATAATCTCATTTGTTTATTCTTTCTTTTGTTGCTTCTGCTTTTGGGGTCTAATTCATAAAGTCTTTGCCCAGTCCTACATCCTGAAGTGTTTCCCCTATGTTTTCTTCTGGGACTTTCATAGTTTCAGGTCTTACATTTAAGTCTTTAATACATTTTGAGTTGATTTTTGTATATGGCAAGAGGTATGGGTCTAGTGTCATTCTTCTACACATGGATATCTTGCTTTCCCAGCACCATTTACTGAAGAGGCTGTCTTTTTCCCAATATACATTGGGAACATACTTCTTGGCACCTTTGTCAGAGATCAGTTGGCTGTAATTACTTGGGTTGATTTCTGGGTTCTCTATTCTGTTCCATTGGTCCATGTGTCTGTTTTTATGCCAGTACCATCTTGTTTTGGTACCTATAGCTTTGTAGTATAATTTGAAGTCAGGTAGTGTAATGCCTCCAGTTTTATTTATTTATTTATTTACTTTTTGCTCAGGATTGCTTTGGCTATTCTGGGTCTTTTGTTGTTCCAGATGAATTTTAAGATTTTTTTTTTCTATTTTTGTGAAGAAAATCATTGGTATTTTGATGGGGATTGCATTGAATCTGTAGATCACTTTAATTCTACTGTCTCAATTCCTTTGTAGTTCTACTTTTGAAATTTAGAATACTTTTTTCTATAATTATTTAGAAATGTTAATTTGCTAATTTTTAAAATAATATAGAAAGCAAATAATAATTTTCATCTTAAATGTTTCTATGTATTTTCGCCCTTTTTTATCCTTAATGTGCTAAATTTTTAATTAGAAAAGACAAACAAAAGATATTTATGATATCTATAACATTCATGATAGTACAAGCTAAATTTTAACAAGCTGTATGTACTAATAATGCCATAAAGTTTGGCAATATTTTATTTCTTTTCTTAAAATTTTAATCTATGAACGAAATTCCTAGAGATTTAAATGTAAATGCATAGCACATCAATTTTAAGAGAAGAGTTAGACGTAAATCCAGTTTTCCAAATTCTCGGTGTTGGGTAAAAGATTTTTCTTTGACTTTTAAAGTTCTGGGAATAACTTACATGGATGGACAACGACTCTAATCACAGAAGATCAGTGCTGGCTACATGCAGAGCTTGAACTTTTTTGTTAATCCCCTTAGGAGCAGATACTCTGCCTTCAAGTTGGAAGTTGAAGAGCAGAGCAGCAGGCAGGATGGCATTAACTTTAATCACCCTGCTTAGGATATGGTTAGGATTATACTTTACTGCTGCTTGCCCACTAACGTTTTTGAAGAATACCTGTAATCCTGGCAATGTTATTAGTTGGAGCAACATATATTATAAAGATTTAAAAGAAAAAAATCATTAATTAAATTTTGTCAGTTTATATATGTTCAAAGTATGCTATGAGAAATTTTTTAGAATCCTTTTATTAGCACTTTTACTTTTGACTTAGTTTGTATTATGCCAAAGCAAAAGTAAATCTGACTTATTAATCGATATATATAAAAAGAGTACTTCTTAAGTCTTTCTTCATATGATTTAAAAATATTTTATCTATTTATTAAGAATTATACTAATGTTAGTAATTCTGAATTGTGTTTAGAAAAATATTATGATAGGTGTCTGATTTATGAACAATACTTAGAGGTAAAAAAAAAAAATGAAAGCTATTTTTTATAGTTAAATCTTAATCAGTAGGGGCATAGTATGTTTTCATGTTTATGATAAGAACTAATTGTTAGATTCTATTTTATACTTTTCTTGATACCTTTATAAACTTATAATTTTTATCTTACTTTTCTTTTTAAATGCAAATCAGTGTTTCTGCCTAAGATGTTCATACATAAATACTTGTCTTTAAATTTTCAGAGATTAAAAGATGTTGGTGGAGAAGCATTTTACCCATTACTCGAAGATGAGTGAGTATATATAGTCTCATTTTACTTTCTTTTTCTGTTGGGTTTGTAAGAAGTTTGTACACTTTTTTAAAAAGTGATTTCTAAATAGAATATAAAACATTTTGTTTTGTTGATTAAAATTTTGTACCTTTTGTCAATTTTTTTTGCTTTTGTTTCTCTTTTATAGCCAGTCTAATTTACCTCATTCAAATAGCAATAATGAGTTGTCTGCAGCTGCAACTCTCCCTTTAATCATCAGAGAGAGGGACACAGAGTACCAACTAAACAGGATTATTCTCTTTGATAGGCTGCTAAAGGTAGGAATTCTAATGTATAAAATGTTAATAGTCCATATGCAATTCTTTCTCTTTTTTTTAAATTTCATTGGTAATTCTTAGGGAATCTTGATATCATGGGAAGACTACTTTTTATGACCCATCTTTTCCAGTTAACTTTCATCAGTTTTAAAAATGGTACATGTTCACAGTAAGTAAAATTAAAAAGTAAAAACAAGATGCAGAAATATATGCAAAATCATGTACACAAAGGAACAATATCTTAACTTTTTAAAGACTTAAAAAATAGGAGAAAGTATCAATATTGAAAAAAAGAAATGGATAAAGTACATAGCACAAATACAATTAGTCAGTAAATCTTTTTAAATTTTCATCTTCACTAGGAATGAAAAAATGCAAATTAAAATAAGGTTTGTTTGCATTCTAAATTAGCAAAGTTAGCAAAGGTATACTGAGATTGGAACTCTCATTCTTTTAGAGTAAATGTGAATTGAGTAAAACAAAGAGGAAGTTTTAAAAAATAAGTAGAATCAGCTCCTCTTTTTGATTGTATTATACGAGTTTTGCAAGGGGTTAGGGACCCATTCCACTGCTTATTTATATGTATTAATAACTCTACACACAGTAATTGCAGATACTTAGAAATTTACTGCAGGTCATTTCATCTTTAACACTAGTATATTCAGAACTATCTAGACTAAAAGATGGCACTTGATGATTTGAGACCTTTTTTTATTTCTTTCTTCATATCATAGGCTTATCCATACAAAAAAAATCAAATCTGGAAAGAAGCAAGAGTTGACATTCCTCCTCTTATGAGAGGTTTAACCTGGGCTGCTCTTCTGGGAGTTGAGGTAAAAAAGAAAAGAAAAGCTAATTAACAGTACTAAGAGAAGGTGAACAGCAATAGTGCTTTCTGAATATATATTTTTCAAGTTAGTGAAATGTGAGTAAAATGGTAAAATGTGAGTATTGGCATACTTGGTAATTTTAAGTGGAACGAATACAGGAAAAAATCGAATAGATAATTCAAAGTGTGTTAGATTTATGGTGTTTAATATTTTATTGAATGATTCTTAGAGAAAAATATCTTGATTATTATTTTAAAATCAGAGAATATTTTTAAAATATATATCAGTTACAAATGGGTAGTAGCCCTGCTTATAATGTATAATTATTTTGCAATATGATTACCTACATATAAGTTGTTTTGTGTAAGTCTGAGGAAATCTTTCAGTCCAATTTGTGCCTTGTCAAAATTACTAACATAATTTAGTGGTTTTTGGTACACCTATTCCTCCTTGACCATGCTGCCAAAAGAAAAAGCTACTTTGTCTTCTACAATACTTTTATCTATGACACTGAGAAAAGGAAGGGTGTCACAAAATTATTAGGCTGACTTGCAGTACTAACAGAAAACTCTGATGACAGCAATCATGATAATGGGCCAAATCTCTGCCAGTTTTTTTCATCTTCTATCAATTTCTTTGTCATCCTATCTTCCTGTATTCTCTTACAGATATCTATCACCACACTCCTTTTTTTTTAATTCCCTCAGCTATTTTGGGTCTTTTTCAACTCTGTTGAAAGAATTTCCTTTCTTCATTCCTGATTCCCTTGAGAATGAGAGTCTAAGAATACCTTTGAATTTGATTGGTTACTTTACAAGAATGCCTATTGTTCCATAGCACACATTAATCATTATAATTGTAGAATCATATAATGTGAAAGTCCAAGATGACTGATGTCAGGTTGTTCAAATCTCTCATTAAATAGATGTCCCAAAAAAGTTGATATAGCAAATAATGACAGAGTTTAAACCCAGATTCCTGGCTCTGTCTCTACCATGATGGTAAGCCAGAATAATAAGAATTTTTTCATGCTTGGTCCTTTAGAACATGACCAAAATTTGAAGTAATTTATTCAGTTATTCCTTCTGTACCAGTATAACTGAAAAATATAAATGACCCCTTTAGTCCCTAATAATTCTATAATTACATGATATCCACTCTTTAATTTACCCCAAACTTTTGTTTTCTGGTGCAAAACTACCACTCTTTTGAACAATTTTATTTTATTTTTGCTTTCATTACCAGCTAACAAGAAAATTTCTTGTAGGACAACCCCTCGCCACACACACAAAAAATTGTATTTCTTCATGAAAGTTGCTATTTATGAGATAACAATGAATAGAGAACAACAAGGTAATGTTGCGTTGTGGAGGCTGGGAGGTTGACTAAGCATGCTCACTAGCTAAGTGACTCATCCTGGTGGATGTAATTCATGGGTCTGCCTCAGCAAAATGGCAGACTATCACTTATCACAGATCGTCATCACAGATTGCCAAAAATGTAGAGAACTTTTCTTGAGGTATACCTTGGGTTTGAATGTGCCTATCTGTAGTTGGGTAGGTTTTCAAAGATCAATATTTATAAGAAATAGACTTTTCCTATATTATCAATTTTATTAAGGATATGATGAATTAATAGATCTTCTCTTATTTTTTTGCAGGGGGCTATTCATGCCAAGTATGACTCAATTGATAAAGACACTCCAATTCCTACAGACAGACAAGTATGATTTAGATTTTCTTAAGCAACCTAGGATAATTCTACCAAATCTTTAAATTTTAGAAGGGCATGAAGAGATTTTCTTCCTTTCATTGTGAATATTCAACCACTCCCAAAACTCTTACAGTTGTATATTAGTAAGTTAGAACAACACCTTGAAGGACTTAGGTCAAGTAACCTTTTTAAAATAATTGTAACTCTTCTTCTGAAGAACTTACCATTTATTTACACAAGGTTCTAAAGGAAGGTGTTTTTGAAAACTCTATTAATACACACTTTTTAAAAAGAAATGGTCTGTTTTTCCTATTTTGGTATACATGTAACTTCTTGGATGTTTCTAGAAGATTAATAAAAAATTTAAAAACTTTAGATGCTAGATTTATAAAGGTGTTTTATTCTGAAATTCATATTATAATATCTCCTCTTCCTTATTCATTGAAAGAGTAAGCGTTAATGATTTATTGGGAGTTCACCCTGAATGTTATAGTTCCACCTTATTTCTTTGCTGTTTTACAGATTGAAGTGGATATTCCTCGCTGTCATCAGTATGATGAACTGTTATCATCACCAGAAGGTCATGCAAAATTTAGGCGTGTATTAAAAGCCTGGGTGGTATCTCATCCTGATCTTGTCTATTGGCAAGGTAACTTTTTTAGTTTTTAAGAGTCTTGTTGGAGTATTAGGAGTTTGTTGCATAATACAATTTTAAAAATTAATATAAAAATGTCAAAACATCCTTGGCTTTGAGAAAAGTCAATTTTAAGCTCTGATTCATTTTTTGAAAGATTTTATATGAGGACTTCTTAAAAAAACTTTGTCTAATGCCTAGTACCTCTAATTTAAATGCATGATATTTAAAGTGAAACAACTTATCACGTTGATTAGGAGAACAGAAAGACTATTCGGTGCTATTGTAATCTTTGTGGATACATTTTTTAGCACTTAAGCAAATAACAAAATAATTTTAAGCCATAAATAATTTTGGGCTAGTTGAGATTCTTACTATTTAATAATTTTTAATTTATGCTTATCATGGTTATTAGGAATTAAAGTAGAGTATGATCCTGAACCACTCATTTTATTTATTTTCTGTATTTTTCCCTGTTATCTTTAATAACCCAGATCCTTGATTTTTAGGTTTTGGCATTATTATTTTTGTGGTTATTGATAAATTCACAAACAAGAAACCCAATGCACACAGCCCAGTTTTTTAATGTGTTGTTATGAGCAGTAGTTTTTATATTTCAATTCTTTATTTTTCGCTGACCATACTTAAAATGAAGCTATTATTTTTCCCAACTCTATCTACTTCAAAGGTGTTCTATATCCTCTTAACAATTACAGGTAGATTTATGTGCATTCTATCAACATAACAACATATGAACAGCATTATTATCAATAAAAAAAATATGTTGTATATTTGTATTTCACTTCATAATTTTTAAAATTTTAAAAGATTTTTTTAATAATCCCAAAGAAAAAAACATATAAGGCAAATCTCCATCTCCTAGATGAGAAAATATGCATGAAGATGTTAAGTAATTGCAAAGATCACACAGTTAGTATCAAATGGAACCATATCCCAAGTCTCCTAACATTTTTTACATTTTTCTATTGTTGTATTATATTCATAATAATATTGATAATAATAATAACTGATTTGTATTGACCACTTACTATGTGCCAGACACAATCATTTACTCCTCACAGTAACTCACGAAGTAATACATTTCTGAATGGATAATACTTATAATGTTTAATCTATTTGAAGGTAATACAGAGAATTCATTAATGTATATTTCTACAATTCTACTGTATTATTATATTCATTTGACTCCTTTTTCTCAACCCCTTTGCATCAGGTCTTGACTCACTTTGTGCTCCATTCCTGTATCTAAATTTCAATAATGAAGGTAAGCCCCTTTATCATTTAAATAATAATTGTGCATATTATTCTAAAATATTTGATTCAAACATGAAAGGTTTTTATATTTGTTTTAGGTTCTTGATCGTCCCCTGGTAGATACTGTAAATTTCTGTGAAATAATGTTAGACTCATTTTAGAGGGTGTAAAGGATTAATTTGTTACTGTAGAGTTTCAGTTATGACCGGGCTGTGACTAGAGATTTGTTAGGAATTTGGTTATTCTAAATGCATTTACCTACTTTGGTGACAATTTTTATGAACTTTGGAAAAAATTCTGACTTCTTTAGAGATTAGTTTTAGTCTAAGTATACTTTCTAAAAAAATTGTAAAGAAGTCAATATTGGCTGTGTTTCTCCCTAATCCTATATCTACAAAGCCTATCATTTCAAACACTACCTCCTTAATGAAGTTTTTTCTTATTCTTCCTGAACCCATACAGCCAAAATGTATTTCCTGTTTTTCAAGGAAGTTATCTTGTGTCTATCTTGTATTCTACTTACTTATGTACTAATGTAACCCTTTTTTTAAACAGGTTTTTTTTTTTTTTTTTTTTGACTGGTATTTCATTTTCTGCCCCTCTGCTGTAATGCCTTTTTTATTGTAGGTGTTTCAATAAATATTTGTTAGATTCAATTGACTCAAATTCCAGATCCCTAATGATATCACATATAAAGCATGTTACCATATGTAGCATGAAATTCTAGATGCCTAATCTCAGAATCTCCATTTTTTCAAATTTTGTCTGTTTCGTGTCAGAATTCGCATAGATTTCTGGAACTAAGTAGAGATAGCATAATCTCAGAGAACTGGAATTTTGCTATATGAATGGTTTTAAAAATGTACTTTCCTGTGATATCCTCACTCATTAGTCTAGACTAAAGGTGTTGTTGCTATGTTCAGTTAGGCATAACCAATTTATCACTCATGTCAATTCAAGAATAGTAAGGGATCTGTGTTTGGAAGTACAGGTTATAACCAGTATTCCTAAATCCAAAATTCTCAGACTCCTGTTTGTGGGTCATGAAGTTTGTATAGCTCATTAATCATGATCATGTTAAGAAATTTTTAAAAACATAAAGTTTAGGTAATAAAGGTTTTTATTATTGCAGAATTACAATTGCCACAGTAGTTTGAAATTGAAGTTACTAGGATGGGTATCTTTTGTTGTTCAAAATATTTTCTGTTTTAAAGCAGAGTCTTTTTTCCCCTTAATTTTGTGTTTCCAGCACTTGTTACAATAATGGTTGTTTACTAGTAGACTAAAGGAATGTGTGCTGAGTGATTACTGATAACTGCTTGTTGTGTACCCTATTAACTAATTTTTTTATATGCCTTTGCCTTGTTCTTTCTTAGCTTTGGCTTATGCGTGTATGTCTGCCTTTATTCCCAAATACCTGTATAACTTCTTTTTGAAAGACAACTCTCATGTAATACAAGGTAAGCAAATGTCTTTCCTTGTCTTTTTACAAGGACTTATGTCAAAATTAACCAATATTTGATTAAATTTATGATTTTGACCCAATAAGATATGGTGATAATCCATCACTAAATCTCATGAAGAGAGATCAGAAAGTTTAGTCTTTCCTACAAGTCTACTAAGATATTTTTCTAACGATTATTTAATAGCTGATCTCAATTCAGTTCAAGGATAGATATGCTAGCTTAAGAAAATCAGGCTGCTATTTGTCTTTCTCACAACTAAAATTGCCCACAAAAATGTTCAACATGGAGCAAGCCTATTGTAAATTGATAAGAAATTTAAACATTGTTTAATTGTGTAAGTAGAGTCCAAATCATAATATAACCCATTTGTGAATTCATTCAGCACAACTTCAGCCACATTCCAATTTCTAAAATAATTTTCTGAACTTTTGGAAGTAAGTATAACAGAAGTTAAAAATATGCACTTTTGAGTCAGGAAAACATTTCAAATTTAAGCTTCATTACTTCTTGTGTAATCTTGGACAAATAACTTATGTTCTCTAGGTATCATTTTCCTCATATAGAAAATAAAAAGATGGTTGTAAAAGTTAAACATAATAAAATTTATAAATGCCTGGCACACAGAAATATTCAATAAGTGTTATTTATTTCTTATTGTTATTGTTACTATTATTACTATTTTTTTGCTAGTACCATTATTATTATGGTATTACATATTGTTTTATGTCTTACCTTTTCAACAAGATCCTAAATGTTTTAAGGGCAGGGAATTTTCTTACAGTTTTGTATTTCTTTTAGAACAGACTGCAAGACTGCTCATATAGGCTCCTATTTACTGTTTTGATGACAGTTATCATATACCCCCTTGATTTAAAGTTTTTACCTGTACATTATTCATGCTACTAAATTTCAGTCAACTTGAAGCTGGTGCTGTGTTTTATTTATATTTATATCATTATGGTTCGATATAGTTCACTTTGTTTGAATAAAGTAGGAAAGCTAGAGGCTATGTCTGATTCACCAAAAATTCTGCAAGTTAGGGTGTTAATTAGAAATATTCTTACTTGGTTAAAAATGAGTATAAAATTAGAGTATCAGAGGTCAATATGAGCAAATAATTACAAAGCAAGCAGAAAGGGAAATGTAAACAAAAAAGATAAAATGGCTAAAAGTAGGAGAAGGAAATGAGTATGGATAAATAGATCAGCACATAAAAACATTTTTTTTCAGCATCATTTACATTGAAGTATAGAGAAAAACAAAAGTTTTTTAAATTTTGTATTTACAAACAAGTTGAGTCATGTGATCATTCATATATCTCTTTGTGTCTACAATGTAGATAGGTGCTAGAAATTGAAATAATGATTCACTGTCTCTGTTCGTTTTGAAATGTAAACTCTGTTGACTTGTATTTGTATTTTGAAATGGTTTGGATTGAAATGGATATACACAGTTCCCTGCACATTTCTACATTGTCTTTCCTAGAATGTTTTTTAGAAGGCATTACTTCTTGCTTTCACTTTTTATAAGTAAGGAGGAGTGTGTTTTATAGGAAGGAAATTGCTTTTTGCTTGTAAGTTAGTTTAGTAAGGCCATCCAACATCAAGGGTCAGTAATACCTTCTTCAGAGAATTTATGAAGTGATGTCTTATAAGGCTGTGTTCTGTACCTTATTAATAGGGATGTGTCCCATATTTATTCATAGTTTCCTTATTTCCCTGTTCAGTGATGTTTTATAGAATTGACAGTGTACTCCTTAAGATTCCAGTAATACCACAATGAGTGGATTTAATAATATCTTGGATGATACCGGCGATTTCAGAGACTGTGTCTACAAATAATCTGTCAAATAGTGACCAAACATAAACTGAAAAGATTAAAGATAGAAAATAATCAGGCTAATATTTGTTCAGTACAAACAAAAAGATGATTTCTTAACCCTCAGTTAAATATCAGCAATATAATGCTGTTATTTTTAAAGTTAACATGAAAATATAATATTTACTGAACTTTTAAATATGAAAGACTGGAAATCATCCTTTTCCAAATTTGTCAGGCCCCTATTAAAGCAGAATGCCTATCTAGATTCCTGTACTTTAGAAAGATGAAAATATTGAGGAATCCTCAAATAAGCAATTAAAAAAATAAGGACTTAAAAAACGAATTTGTTAGACTATGTATTAGGTGGCTGGACTGTGCCTGGTTAGATGGCCAGCTCTCAGAGCACCATAGTGGATATCTTCTATTACATTGGTTTCTATTTTGTCTCTGTATAGATTCCTATTACAAAGTACAGAAATTATTTACCTCTAAGAATTTTCATTTTTTCACTAATTGTTTCATATCTCACATGGATGTGTATGTTGTACTATATACTGATAATGAATTTTCAACATGAAAAAGATGAGTTTTTACACTTTTTAACTGAAAACTTCTTTTAAAAAGCTTATTATACAAGCAACCCAATTAAAAAATGGGAAAAAGAGCTAAGTAGGCATTTCTCTAAGGAAGATATACAAATGGCCAGCAGACATATGAAAAAATGCTCAACATCACTCAGCATCCGGGAAATGCAAATCAAAACCACACTGAGACACCATCTAACCCCAGTTAGGATGGCTAAAATCCAAAAGACTCTGAACGATAAATGCTGGCGAGGTTGCGGAGAAAAAGGAACTCTCATACACTGTTGGTGGGACTGCAAAATGGTGCAGCCTCTATGGAAAATGGTATGGAGGTTCCTCAAACAATTGCAGATAGATCTACCATATGACCCAGCTACCCACTGTTGGGAATATACCCAGAGGAATGGAAATCATCAAGTCGAAGGTATACCTGTTCCCCAATGTTCATCGCAGCACTCTTTACAATAGCCAAGAGTTGGAACCAGCCCAAATGTCCATCATCAGATGAGTGGATAAGGAAAATGTGATACATCTACACAATGGAATACTACTCAGCTATAAAAACGAATGAAATACTGCCATTTGCAACAACATGGATGGACCTTGAGAGAATTATATTAAGTGAAACGAGTCAGGCACAGAAAGAGAAATACCACATGTTCTCACTTATTGGTGGGAGCTAAAAATTAATATATAAATTCACACACACACACACACACCAAACCGGGGTGGGGGGGAAGAAGATTTAACAACCACAATTACTTGAAGTTGATATGACAAGCAAACAGAAAGGACATTGTTGGGGGGGAGGGGGGAAGGAGAAGGGAGGGAGGTTTTGGTGATGGGGAGCAATAATCAGCCACAATGTATATCGACAAAATAAAATTTAAAAAAAAAAAAAAAAAAAAGCTTATTATACAAATAAGCAAGATAAGGTTTTGTTTAATTTATGAAATAGAGAAGAAATCATAGTGTATACTATGAATTTGGAGAGACTGCTCAGAAAGGCCAAAAGACTTTTATTTATCTTGATTGATTTTTCAGTAATGTATTTTAACATCCAATATTATAATTAAAAGACCTCTCTGCAATTATTTAATGCTTGTTTCTCTAAGTATTATCCATTCTCTCAGTTGTATTTTCTATAAATTTGTGTCTGAATCTTGAATTAGTAATTAATGTTGAGCCTTGTTTAAGCTACAATACATGTTCTTTAAAATATGCTGGAAAATGTAGATGCATTTTTTCCCAAGAAATAATAGACAAAGTATTTTAAATCATTTGTTCAATTTTTATATTGACCGTGTGTGTTATATAAGCAAAAAGCATAGTTTTAGTTAATTTAGTCTTTCAGTAGTAATTGCACTGACACTCTACCAGGCACTGCTTATGGAATTAAGGTTCTTAATGATAAATAAATCCCTTGTTTAAGGAATTTCATGGTATGATGTGAGAAATAAATGTGAAAGTAGCTAATTATAAGTCAATGATACAAGTATATATACTACGGGCCGGCCCGTGGCTCACTCGGTAGAGTGCGGTGCTGATAGCGCCAAGGCCCCGGGTTCGGATCCCATATATGGATGGCCGGTTCGCTCACTGGCTGAGCGTGGTGCTGACAACACCAAGTCAAGGGTTAAGATCCCCTTACCGGTCATCTTTTAAAAAAAAAAAAAAATATATATATATATATATATACTACAAATATGAGGATAGAGCTGGAAATGAAAAGGTTTGTTTTTTAAATTTTCTCTCTTTTTTTTGGTGGCAAAGAGAAGAGATGGCATGTCTGAGAAGGTTTCATAAGAGGAAATACTTGAAAAACCTGAAGTTTGAATAGGAATTTTCTTGGTGAAAAAGAAAAGGACCTTCATAGGACAGAGAAAAAGAAGAGGACTGCAGTAAAAAACTGCAAAATAGGTTGATAAAATAGCTAGTAGTCAAATGTGGTACAGGATAGGAAAGAAAGGGATTGAGAGTTAAGAACAAGCTGAAACAGAACACTGATTATTGGTTACTAAAATATGATGGAAGATCAGTGCTTTACTTTCTAAAAACAAAAGGTTTATTTTAGGTTTGGAACTAGGAATATTCAGCTCTCATTTTATTGGTTTCCCTCATTGTTTTTATTCCCATTTCTATTTTGTACTGTTTTAAGCTTTAAACTTCAAAGTAACATGGATTTTTGATTAGCATAAATAGCACATGCGTACTTTCTTCTCCACAAATTTTGGGAATATCTGAAGTCATACGAAACTGATCAATTCTTACTCCCCTCCCCTTTTCCCAGAAGTGGGAAAGAGGGATTGCAAGGGCGGGGGGGTGGGGGGAGTAAGGGAGGAATTGGTAAAGGGCCGTGAAAAATAATTATATTTTACCATGTTGAATATACTAATTATCCTGATTTCAGCATCACATATTGCACACAGGTATTAATATTCAACTCTGTACCCCACAGATATGCACAAACAACTATGTTACAATAATTAATAAATAAATAAAAGTTAAAGGAGAAAAAAAAAAACCCACAAAATCTAATTGTAGAATTGCGTATTCTCTTAATCTTTGAATTGTCTTTCCATAAATTAAAAGTTTCTATATTCAATAGCCACTGATTTCTCTCTGAAAAAAAAAAAAGATTTATAGCTATACACTAATAGAACTTAAACATCTTCTATTTTAAAGTTATTCCTAAAATATAATATTTACATATTTATAAGTCTTGAATGCTGTCTCTTATAAATCAGTATTAAAATGGTCTATTTAAGCAAGACCTGACAGCATTTTAAAATATAAGAAATTTCATTATTTTCTGAATTTTTATCATTTTTGGCACCAAGAAATTATTGCTAGCAACATTGCTATTGAGTTGGCAGAGTATCAATACACAGGAACATTTAAAAATAATAATATACTGATCAAACAACTCAGGATTGGCTCTCTAGATTATCTGAGATTACTAAAGTTACACTAAGATTCAGAATCTTAGAGTACCAATTGGTTTGAAAAAGACAAAGGAATTTGAGAGAGTTCTGTTGTTAGAGTTTCAGCAATATTGGAAAACAGGTTTATAAATTATAGGAAAGGCATATCTGAGGCTATTGAAGAGAAAGGCAGTTTCAGGCCAGTTAATAAAGGGGCAGCACAAATTTGGCCAATAAAATTTGGGCACAACATTAAACATATTCTTGTACTGTTTTATAAAACCAAGGCATATTCACACTTGGAAGATATGGTTGCTACAAGTCATAAAAGAAATGATAGAAGGAGATACCATATAAATCTGGGAATTAAAATTGAGTCAAAATTTTCCCAATTTTCTGTTTACCTGTGTATCTTTCTAAATCCTTTGAGGAAGAGAGTGGTATCTTCTTCACTGTGATGTCCCTAGCATATAATGTAGTGCCATATATAGCTAGGTTGACTATATAACTGAATCAAGACATTGTTGAGTGTTAAAAGGGGCACTAACTGCTTCAGACATTGGATATACAGGTGCCAACTGAGACTCTCCCAGGCAAACTAGGATATATGGCCAAACTACAAATAAACATTTAATAAGTTGTTGAAGGGCTAGGAGGAAGGCAGACAAACACAGAGTCCAGTTTTCAAATATGGGGTATAAAAATAAAATAAATCTCCTTTCCCACCAAACAATAACAGAGAAAGAATATGCAGTTTTACTATAAGGGTTGTGTTTTTAGAAAAGCAGTTCAGTGCACATCTTTGCAATTGATGATGTTAATGGTATTTGAAGATAGTAGGTAATACATTGAGCATACAGTCCTGCCATTTCAAGAATGTCTTATGTCATGTGACTAAGGAGATTTTTCCTGAAACAGAAAATGTTCTACCTTTACTAGAAATATTATGAGAGCTATTAAGTAAGTTTGCTTGCAGATTTTTTTTTTAACCAGAGCAGGGTATATGAGTTAAAAAGAAAACAGCTCACAAATGTAGCCTTAAATATTACTTTTCTCTTTCCTTTCTCTTCTGTTGGACCCCCTCTTCCCATTTAGTTATAAAAGTATGTGCCTGTTTTTGTGCCTTTAGTAAGTAGGTCAATTTTACAACTGGAAAACCTTGTAATGGAACATAGTTTGAGTTTATTTGCATTAAAATAACTGGCTTCTCTTGAGTTCTATGAGTCAACATGTCACCAAAAGATTTGGTTTGGACACATTCTTCGTTGATAAGAAATTTATGACTCTGCCTATTTTATCGATACCTATGATCTTCAGGATAAACTACCAACCTGATGGAAAATAACAGATAGTTACAGAAATGAGAATGCCATATCTGAATTGTGAGCAGAGGAAACCATTTGTTTTAAATCCTTTGCCCATCATCTTTCATCTCCTTTTTACCCCAATTAAAAGAGTGAAAGCTGAAAAACTGGCCAGCAAGGAGAAAATAAGGATACCCATACATAGGGCTTTCTGAAATTTCATGTCTGTGTATATTTTATAATTTGTTTTTGAAAAACGATTGCTTATTTATGAACAGCTGTACAAAAACATGATAATGTCATATGAAATTCTTGCACTGATGGGGGGAATAGCCATTTTAAAATATGTAATAAAGAAGTTGTTTTAAAAGAGACAAATAAGAATTTTTAATACAGAGGTTGGATGGGAAAAGGACAATTTATTTTCATTTTATATCTCATTACAAAAATTAAAAGGTATAAGGTTTCATTAAAATGCAGAAAAATTTTATTAAATATGATTTTGTGCAGTAATGTAATAAACTTAACTTGAAGTTTAAGGGGAAAGTTTTATAAATATCTTGACTTCTTTTTCAAAGAATAGCATTTACCTCTACATTGGTCACTTATAGGTTAGAAAATACTATTTTTGAGGTTATTTTAAGACACTAGATTTATAACGTCATCATAAAGTATAAATCACAATTACAGTGTTTTGACAGCATTTTATTGTCTCCTTAAATAGTCAGCAATAATATCTATAGAATCCTTTGTTTTATTCTGACCACTGGTTTGTATTTTTGTAGCTACCCTTAAATTCTTCCAGTTTCATGTACAAATCTAATGACATATGCATTTTGATATTTTTTAAGTTGACTCTAGGAGACTTTTAAATGCTTGTTTGAAATAACTTGGTATATAACATAATGCTGATTTCATTTGTTCTATTATATCTCCTTTAAAGAATGAAATCTAGGTATAACAGGCCACACCACATCTCACTCAAGAGCTTGTCCTGAGCAATGAAAACTTATGCCAGCTTTATAAATCATATTTTTATATATGAAGTAATATATAATGCATAATAATAAATATAATAAATATTTATGTTTGTCTGCATATACACACATATGCATGTGTATATTTGCAGTTATAAAACATATCATATAAATCTAGCCTTCAGTGTTTGGCAAAAAACAAGGAAAATGTTTTCATGATACATTCGGTTTCTTCAGAGTATTCTTAATTAGCCATGTAATTCCAAGTAGTAATTGTTTTTATCAGACTCAAATAAGAATGCTGTTTAATAAACTGGAGCATAGCTGTGGAGAATTGCCCGAGGCATGAATTTCTGGTTTAAAATGAAGCGTGCTTTTTAGAAGTTAATAACTACGCTTTCATGAAGCATACAGTTTTATACAGTTGAAAGCTTATGATTGCTGATGTTTCATACCTCTGGCTTCTGGGTAAATTGGGACATGAACATACCATCACTAATTGGAAGGAGAAAAAATAAAGTTGAAGAAAAGTTAAACTCAGAAGTTCACTGGGGACTTGATATGTCCTGAGTCTTCACTTTGATCTGTAACTCTTGAAGCTGATGTAAATTGTACCTTTTTTGTTCGGAGAGTAAAAAGTGAGACAATGGATAGATGGAATGAATTTTTGTTGCAGCAGAATAAACCAAATCAAGAAAAAGTAGTAACTGAGTACCCATTCTTTATCCAGCATGGGTAAAAGTTCACATTAGATCTAGAATTCAGCTTTATCATGGTATTAAATACAGAACCTCCTCTTGTTTTCATTTTGACCTAATACTCTTCTTTGTAAAATAGGTGACATTGCTTATAGACAAATAACTATGAAATACATACAATCTTTAGAAGCAAAGTTTTAATGATAAAATAAAAATAAGGGAAGGCTACTTGTACTAATGGATTGTCAAGGATTCAGTACTATTTCTTGAAATATTAAATATAAAAAACTGAAAACTGAAAAGGCAAGGCAGACATTATTTTTAGAGGTTATTTTCACCAAATAATTGGCTTGAAAAATAGGTGTTACTTTATTGAGAGAGAGAGTTGAAATTAAGTAAGGGAAAATTTTACTGAGGTATTGTCGTTTCATTGAAATATATATTAATTTTGTTTTATTAATGAGTAATAAAACAAATATGATGGTTTCTTGCCCTTGAGTAGAATGTTACCACTATCTTGTTTAGATGAGTACAAAGTAAATAAATTGGCAAGAATAGTAAGCTGTTAAAAGAATGGGAAAAAGGAGAGCTTATTCCTCACATTCCAACTGAACCCTACGAATTAGAATAGGTTTAGAATCAACAAGATATTTTTAATTGTCTACTGTGTGCCTACTTACTTTTTAAAATTAATTTACTTATTTTTAGACTTTTTTATTGGTTATGAATATTCATAAGATACAAAGCTGATTGTCACCCCTCGTGCCCAAGATGTGAAGGCCAGATCCATACTGGCAGCATGCCCATTACCTCAAATTGCGATTGCACCCCGTGTCCCCCACCCAGTTATCCCCAACCTCCCTCCCCCTCCCTACTTTCTGATTAACATAATGTTAATTCTTACTCTCAAATATGCCAAATGTAGATTCTTAGATGGAAAAAGATTAGAATTAGAACAGATGCCTATATCTGTATATACAAACATATTTGAGGCATAACTATTCTATTTGTGACTGCTTATAAATGTTGTTCCTTATTTAAGGATCCTATACACTGTTTGAGCATTAAATAAATGTAAAACTGATTACTAGAGAAAATGTATTTTTTTAGTTTAATAGGAAAATGTCATTTATTATGTGTATGAATTATGACTCAAGAAATGAACTTAGAGTTCTGAAGGCAGAAAATAAGTTGTGGCATAGTTTTTTAGTATATTAGTTTTTTGTGTGTTTTTTGGTTTTTGTTTTAAAGATGACTGGTAAGGGGATCTTAACCCTTGACTTGGTAATATCAGCACCACGCTCTCCCAGGTGAGCTAACCGGCCATCCCTATATAGGGATCCGAACCCGTGGCCTTGGTGTTATCAGCACCACACTCTCCCAAGTGAGCCACAGGCTGGCCCATCTGTATATTACTTTTAATAATTAACAATATGTGATTAAAGGAGTAACAAAACAGAAAATATCTATTAAAGTGTCTTCATAAAAAATTTAAATCTCATTAAGAATGTAAATTTTAAAAATTTATTTGAATTAATGTCTTTAAAGTACATAATAAAAATGATGATTGTCTTAAACTTTGTTGTCATTTCAGAGTATCTGACTGTGTTCTCTCAAATGATTGCATTCCATGATCCAGAACTGAGTAATCATCTCAATGAGATTGGCTTTATTCCAGATGTAAGTACATGGTACATTAATATAACATGAGATAAAAAGTAAAGTAGAAATGGACAGCACAGAAGAGAGTATTTTTAAAATTTTGTGGTCATAAGAAGTCCATGTCTGAACAAGTTAATGCTACTGATTATAGCCTTCTCTTATACGTTTGTGTGATTACCTTCCATATTTTAATTTTAAATAAACGGAAAGTATCATTTTTCTTAACGTAATTGATACTGTCAAATTATTTTGAAAAACCCATTAGTAAGATGTTGTATAAAACTGTGCTGTGAAGGGTTTTCCCTTGGATTTTATGATATCCAGGCCTGGTTTTGAAGAAATAGGAAATTTATACTTAAGCAAAATCTTAAATAGCTTCTTCAGTGTTTTGCTTGATATATTACCTTGGAAGCTTTACCAGATTTTGGCTTATTTCATTAGCTTCTCTGTAGTCCATATCAAGCAAAAGGTCTTAATTAACACTCAAAGGTTAACTGGGGCATGGCTTAGCCTGTTACTCACTTATAGTTTGTGACGTGGGGTCAAGCTCCTTTTCAAATGATGTTGGATAAACATATATCAAAACATCATATTATATCCCGTATATGCAATTTATTGTTTGCCAATTAAAAACAAAATAAAATAGTAAATGAAAGTGAAGACAAAAAGAAACTAATAACAGAGGTTACATGTTGAGGGGTGTCAAAATTTGTAGCAAAGGTGTAAGGGAAACTTTTTATTTGCTACATTTTACATTTTTAAATTTTTAACACTGTTAATACATTACCCATTCAAAAGTTAAATGGAAAACATGGTACCTGCTCTCAAGCAATTACAGTTTTTCAAGGAGATATTTTATGGGAAAATTATCAATAAGAGGAAAAAATGTTATGTATTGTTAAAGTAAGAAAAGCAATTTATAAAACAGTATATGGTATTATCTCATTTTCATAAAATGAAATGTAGTACATATGTATATACACATAGAAAAGGTTGAAAGGCTAAACTTCAGAATATTATCTATGATTATCTTATGTTGGAGGAGTTATGGTTGATTTGAGAGGGGCTTAAGTGTAATTTTTAAATGTTTTCATTGAACATGTCATTATTTTTGTAATGTGAAAAATTTTCTAAAACTATATTATATGGTAATGTTTAGTAGAACACTATAAAGCAGTGTTTTTAAATTTTTTTCCCTACAATACACAGATTACATTTTATATTGAGACCCAAGACACACATAATTGGGAGTGTTGATGTGCATGTATGTATCTAACTGAAACAAGTTTTACAAAACAACATTTCATGCTTCCTATATGTGATGCATTCTATGATATTTTTTGAATGTTTACATCCAATAAGTTGATTTTATGAACCGCAAGTTGACAAATATTTATATAAAGGATTTTTTAAAAATCAATACGGGCCGACCCCATAGCTCACTCGGGAGAGTGCGGTGCTGGGAGCCCAGCGGCGCTCCCACCGCGGGTTCGGATCCTATATAGGGATGGCCGGTGCGCTCACTGGCTGAGCGCGATGCAGGCGACACCAAGCCAAGGGTTGCGATCCCCTTACCAGTCACACACACAAAAAAAATCAATAAAAAATGTTATCTATTTAACCTAAAAAACAAATGCCTTTTGAGACAGAGACCTCCTTATTCCATCTTAACCTTTTTGTTTCCTGATCATGTGTCTCCTCTGAAAGAATTATGTCCAAAGGCTGGTAATATTGACAGTCAGGTTTAGGATGAAAAATGTTTATATTAGCACTCAATTAAAACATTTAAAGTGTTAACTAGATCACTACAGTGATCTTGCAGAGTGCTTTGAAGTTTAAAAACAACTTTTATAAACATTATTTGATTCTCAAAACAAATCTGTAAGGTATAAGAAGCAGATATTTTCAGTATTTAATTGGTAAGAAATTTAGTCTTTGGGAAAGGTAGCAAAACTAATTAGTCACATAACTAAAACTTTAACTCATGTGCTTTGATATCACATCTGTCCCAGTCTGGTACATCTTCCTTTGGAAGAATAGAAACTAAAACATAGATCTACTTACTCCTAGTTCATTGCTCTTTGCATTGGGCTGTAATCATCAGGCTTAAAGTAACCCCCGTAACATTTACAGTGTTATTTGCTTCTAGGCTCATGGAGAAACATCTTTCTTTCATTTGATTACATGGCTTACTCAATGAGGGCGCCAAGAACACGTACAGGTTACAAAACAAATAGACAAAATAAAGACAAGCCCTATAATTATAGAGATGGAAAACTTGTGAAAAATTAAGCAGTGTACATAATATCATATTAAGTGTTCATTTTTATGTAACCCCAAATTTCTTGTCTCATTTTGTAAATATGTGTTGTAATACAATACTAGATTAAATCTTATGCCTAAAGTTGAAGAAATTATCAAGGAGTTAACTATCAAGTTGGTAATGGTGTTAGATTTTTAAGGGAAAAAATACTAATAACTAAGATACAGACTATAAGAAGGGATAATTATTTTCAAAAAATTCCCTTGAAAGAACCTAATTAAATTGTGCTCAGCACTGAACAGAAACCTACATTGGTTCAGTGTTATAGACTGACAAAAAACATTTATGTAGACAGGTATATATTGAATTATAAAGACAATCTGATAAAAATCCTTTGACATTCATGAACACATGATATTAATAAAAGAAACAGAAGGACAAATAATCTTTTCTTTAGTTAATCAGAAAATTGAATTCTGAATGAGTGTGATATAAGAAGCAGTGGTGAGTAAAAAACATTGTTAAAACATAGTAATGTGAACACATGTTAAATGCTTACTGTATACCAAGCACTATTCCACCTCTTTAAATATCACTCATCAAATCCTACAAGTTTGTAAATCTAATTAAATACTGACTGTTATTTATATATAAAGTCAACTTATAATAATAACATGAAAGGTAAGAGTAAATGAGAAATCAGTTTAAAAGTTTTCCAGCATAGTAATGTAAGCTTATTAAATTGCCTATTAAAGGAGATTTTCCAATTATTTTAAATCCATCTCTCTGCTATTTACAAGAGATAAACATAAAAATTTAAAGTTATTAGTCAAAAGGAGATTAAAAGAACATATGTTAGCAGATATTAACCCAAAGAATACTAATGTAGTGATATCCATATAAAGTAGTAAATTCATATAAACTAGTAATTCATATAAACTAGTAAAATAGAAGAAAGAACATAAAACAGACCCACTCCTATATGGAATTTACTATATGACAGACAGCTTTATAAATCATTTAGAAAAGAAAGCATTATTGAATAAATGGTCCTGATATAATTGGGTAATTCTATGTAGTGGGGTGTGAATCAAAGCCTAAGCGCACACCACATGTAAAA
Organism: Cynocephalus volans; assembly: GCF_027409185.1. NCBI lineage: Eukaryota > Metazoa > Chordata > Mammalia > Dermoptera > Cynocephalidae > Cynocephalus > Cynocephalus volans. Next base: position 92,566,951 of record NC_084468.1, on the reverse strand, counting down.
ATAAATTCTAGGGCCGAGCCCGTGGCGCACTCGGGAGAGTGTGGCGCTGGGAGTGCGGCGCTGGGAGCGCGGCGACGCTCCCGCCGCCGTGGGTTCAGATCCTATATGGGAATGGCCGGTGCACTCACTGGCTGAGTGCCGGTCATGAAAAAAACAAAAAATAAAAATAAAAAAATAAATTCTAGATCTACTATAAGACCTAAATATGAAATGTCATATTTATAATTTCTGTCTAGGAGGGAATTTTTATTAAGGTTATAGAAAGTATAAAACATAAATTTAAAGATAGAGAACTGGAATTGAGGAGTGATACAAAGGAGGCTTCCATTGTATTGATGATATTTTGGTTTAAAAAAATTTTGAAGCAAATATGACAAAATGTTAATGCTTGTTAAATCTAAGTAGAGGATACAATGGTGTTCTTTAAATGTTCTACTCTACAGGTTGAGTGAATTATTCAATGATTCAATAATTTTGATATAATGTATTTATTCTATTTATTCTTCCCTCTCCATTATGAGTCACTCATAAAATAACTGGGGCATTTTTAAATAACTAATTGTAAAAACTCTGCAATAGTATTATGAAAATAATATTGATTCATATAGGTGGTATGATTAGTCTTGTGAGACATTCATAAGTCATGTGAGATGGAATATAATTCCTTGTGGAATGTCAAGCACATGGCGAGTGCTGAGTATCTTACATCCCCAGCCACTGACTGCCAGTAGTAATCCTCTGTTCATTGGGACAGCAAGATGCTCTTGCACATATTTCTGAAAGATTACTCTACATATATTTCCAAATGACCTGTAAGGAATGGTTATGTCACCACTGACAATCCTAGAGTAAACAAAGACAAATTAGAGGAAAGAGAATTTATCTTAACCTGGAGATAATTCCCCTGTCTACAACTATTTTCTTGTCACAGAGTGGGCAAATGAAAGTTATTTAACCAAGAAAGCCAAAATGTTAATGGGAAAATTGTTTTTTGAAATCTTTTATCTTTGAGGCCATTTTAAAATTTAATTGTATAAACAAATTTGAAGTTTTTAATGTAGACATTGTTGACAATGAGTAGTGGTGGTAGGGGTGTGATGAAATGGAGAATTTTAAAAACATTTTTCTTACTCTATTAATAATCACATGTTTTTAGTTGCATTTTATTAGTTCATGTGTGCAGCATTTTTTGAATTATCGTCTTTAATGTTTTACCTTTAAAATAATTGTTGAAGTTACTTTCTGTGCCTCTAACAACAACATGAGCTAGGATTCATCAAGGGGAACAGTGGGTACACTGATAATTAGATCCCAAACTGGCTTTCCTACTCCAGAACTAATCCTATCAAAGTAAGCCATCATTAATCTTCCATCATTGAAATGCAGGTTTCTATTGCAGGAGAGATTGTGATTTTTGGCTCCTTTCCATTTGCTGTGGGTCACAGAGCTATAAATACTGAGCACTGCTAAAGCTTAAATAGTTAGGAATATTGTGCACTGATGTGATGCTTAGATTATATATGTCATGGTAGTTATGTGATTTACATATAAATAGAGTGAGTAATGTGTATTTGGCAACATTGGGGCCAGAGCGATTTTTATCATTTTGTCTTGATGTGTGTTTCTCCTTCTGAAAATATACTGGGCCTTTAAAATGAGAACAGAAAAGTATGCTTCTTCATTCTTAAGGGAACTGTTTTCCTGAAATGCTATGAATAGTATTAAACTTGCAAATTATGAAAAATTGTCAGGTAGCCCTTATCATTTCTCTTAATGGCCATATTTCAGCAGTATATGTGCCTTTTGAACCTACTGTCATAGCTAAAGATAAAGCTAAAAAATGCAGTGATATGCTGCAAAACCATTGTCATTTAACTAAATGCTGATAGGATGCTTATACTACCATTTTTCCTCTTTCTTAAAAGCTTATCACTATCATTTTCAAAAGTTATATTTAGCCAAATTTATACTAGCAGAAAATGTGAAAGGACTGCTCAGAAATATTTGTTTATTTGTTCATTTGTTCCTGGATTTCATGTTGTTGTTGTTGTTGTTGCCTGAAGAAATTTTATATTTTAATCTAAAGAAGGGACTTCTGACAATGAGCTTCTCAGATTTTGTCAAGATGTGGTTACAGGAAAAACTAGGAAAGTCCATCTTATTTAGAATATTCCATAATAAGAGTCCTACTAACCTGTATAGTCCATCTGCAGAGTCCTGGGATGTGTCCCCTTGTCTGGTGACTACTATAGTTTCTCTGACCTTAGTCCTAATCCTGTCCTACTGACCTTGCATTCATTATGGCTCTTGAAATACAAGTGGTTTATTAAGGTCTCTTTCTCATAATAAAGCTTGATTGCCTTTCAGAAAGGGCCTAGATCTTAGAAACCAAAGGACCTATTAAACCCACTGGGAATGATAAAATGAATACTTTGTTATCTTCCTGCTAAAAAACCATACATACAAGTTAAATATCTAGCACATTTCCAATTTAGTTAATCTACACTTTCCCCCATCCCAATCTGTTTCTATACTAATGTATCCTTGCACCGATTGAGAGACAGGTGAAGGGAATGGTAACATAATACAGCAGTTCTCAAACTTTTTGGTCTCAGAACCCCTTTGTAGTCTTAAAAATTATTGAAGACCCCAAAGAGTTTTTGTTTATGTGAATTATATCTACTGATATTTACTGAGATTTTTTAAAAAATATATGTGTTCATTTAAAAATAACAATAATAAACCCACTGCATGTTAACCAAAATAACATATTTTTCTGAAAAATAGCTATGTTTCCCAAAAAAGAAAAGAGTAATATTATTTTATATTTTTGAAATCTCTTTACCTAATAGAAGACAGCTGGATTCTCATCTGCTTCTGCATCCAAACTGTTTCAATATATTGTTTGGGTTGAAATATATGAAGAAAATGTGGCCTTACACAGACATGGTGTTGGCGAAGGAATTTCCCAGACAGTGGTAGTTTTTTAAAGCTTAGTTGCAATGTACAATCTAAAACCATATCAATGAACTTTTCATACCCTGTTACAGTAAAATCCATCAGTCTATATTGTACTTTGAATGGCTCCTTTACCCATGCATGATTTTGTAATGTCATGCATTGGTCATTTGGAAAATATTGGTTCGCTGAGTTATGCAGATCTTCCAATTATGAAACATTTTATTATACAATATAAAAAAAAATCACATTCATTAATATCATCATTGATTGCACCCAGAAAGTTCTTAAGTATTGGGAAGCTGCAAGGCTCACAGTGGCAGATACAAGTTTTCCAAAATTCTAGTCTTTACCTAACTGCTCGAATTTTTTCTGGAACTAACATACTCACTTTACTCATTTTTAAGGAATGTAGGACAAATACGCAGGCCTTAAAAAATGTTATTTTATCTGTCATTCTTTCAAGTAAAAATAGTATTTCTTGAAAGAAGCATCTGTGTTCGCTCATCTCAAATGATTGCCCAAGTGCTTCTCCTCAAGACAGTCATTGTACTTCAGTACACAAGTACTTTACTCTTCCCATTTTATTTCACAAAGTTTTTAAAGATATTTAATAAAATTAATAGTTTTTACTCCTTCACAAAAATATAATGACTACTATTACATTTTGGTGCCACTGCCTTGATTTGTGCTAAGATGCCAGCAGTTTTATCCACCAATGGCTTTGCACCATTAGCACAAATGTCAACACAGTAAAAAGAAAAAAACAGCTTAGTATTATTATGAAAATAGCTTTGAATTGGTGGAGCCCTGATGGGTCTGCAGGACCCCCAGGGCTCTGTGGCCATGATTTAAGAAAGCTGGTATTGAGGGTAAGCACTCAGGCACTGGGGCCAAATGGGCCAGGGTTCTAAATCCTGGCTCTTTAATGTAGGAATTACATAACCTTAATTAAGTTAGTTTCTTTTACCCATATTTCTCTTACCATTAATGTAGATTATAATAAATCTTACCTTATAGAATTATTGTGATGATTAAATGAGATAATTCATGTAAACTGTTCAACATATTTCCAAGCACTCAGTAAGTGTGAAGGGTTAATCATTATTGGTATTGTTGTTTAATTATTATTATTAGGGTCTGGTCATGTTGCACTATTTCTTTGGTTATATTAATATGGTATACATTTAGAAAAGCATTATGTTACAAGCTATAATGGATATATTACTCTGCTGCATCAGTTAATGAATACTCTGTCAGAGGAGGTATGGTACTAATAACAGTAAGGACTTTATTTTTTGTCTGAAGTAGTGCGATTTCCTGCCACTTTGAATTTTAACCTTTTTTATTTGCTTGACTTTAAGGTACTTTTCTATCTCTCAGAAAGTACTACATAGCATGTTTTATAGTCTTTCTTTTACTTAAATTAATTATCTTTGAAATTTTTAAAAAAATTTTAGTATTCAATGACATAATTGAAAGATACTCTAGAATTATAGCTATTCCTTCGCAAAAATGATAATGTGGATTTCAGAATTATCAAAATGTCCAAGAGATATTATTATTAATATCCAGTTTATAGTTTTTCAGTTTAATATGATAAGCAAACTAGGAATAAATAGTGAAAGGCATATCTATGCAGGTACCTATTTTTTTAATTGTTTCTTTACCTTTCATCTTATTTAGGGAAATCATGATGTGCAAAAGATGTAACTAATCTTTGGTATACAGGGGGAAAATATTAACCATTTACATTCTGGATCAATGTGCCTTTTTAATTATTCTTATATTTTTAAGTCATTTTGTGAATAATTTGCAGAAGCAGATAAAGGCATAGTAAAAAACAACTTTATTAAAAAATTTTAGTAAGAATTTAAACATAACAAGCCCAAAATTTTATTCCATATATTCCTCATTTTGAAAGTGTATATGTAAGACATATGCAATATCCTTTGATCTTACTGTCCAACTGTCATGTATGAACCTGGAGGATATCTATCATGTAAATACTGATTACAGATCTCAGATACATCTCTAATAGGTTCTAGGTTATTTCAGGTTCTTCTTCTTGCACTTGCATGGTCAAAACACAGTTGTCAAAACAAAACATTGACAGAGCTCATAACTTTGTTGAAGAAAAGCTATCTTTTTTGTTCCGTAATTGCAAAACATTTTCATTTTTAGATTTATGAGTACAAATTAAAATAATAAATCTAATGATTTTTTTTTTAAGTTCTCTATCATGTTTCCTTATAATCACTTTGTAAACATATCTACCTATAACATTTGTCCACTTAAACTGTATCAAATAAGTTTTGGTTTACAGATAACATTTAAAAAATAAAAGATTACTATCACATGTTCTATTATCACAATAAAATGGTACAGGTTCTTGTTGCAAAATATTGTGTGATGAGGTCCTTCACATCAAATGACTGGATGAAAATGCAGTGTTTACTTATTCTTTATTCTGATTCTTGTGTTTGATGAAATTCATCTAAGATATCATCATCTGAGCAGTCACAGTTTGAAATTTCACTTTTATGACCAATTTTGTCTTTTCACTGGAGTCTCAATTATTGCTACCTGTCTCTTTGCATTCCTCTTCTGATTGGTCCAGTAATTGTGAAATATCTTCCACTCAGGAGAGCCTGGGGTGCTTCCTGTGGCAGCTCAGTGGTCGCTGCTGGGCCAGTTGTGGGTGTCAGGGGAGCTGGCTGAGGCCTGAGGCCCCCCACTGCCCTGGCTCGAGAGAGCCTGGGGCACTTCCTGCAGTGGCTCAGTGTTCGTCGTTGGGCTGGCTGTGGGTGTCAGGGAAGCATGGCTGAGGCCCAAGGCCCCCCACAGCCCTGGCTTGAGAGAGCCCGCGGTGCTTCCTGCAGCAGCTCGGGGGTCATCACTGGGCTGGCTGCACATGTCAGGGCTGTGTGGCTGAGTCCCTTGTCCCACACCCTCAGGACTGGTTGTGGGAATCGGGGGGCATTGCTGAGGCCACCGGCTCTCCCCCCTTTCTGGCTTGATAGTCCAGGGGACTTCCAGGCCTTCTAGATGTTATAGGTGTTCTCTGGTGAAATGAAACCTTTACTAGTTAATATCAAACTTTGTCTCTGGTTGCAGGTACTTTGTTTTTTCTTTCAGTTCTGTGTTGGATTATTTGCTGTTCCCACTACTTAAACTCTGTGCTGGAACTAATTTGTTGTCCTTTGCTTACTTCTAAAAAGGAACTTCTTTTGGGAACCAGTACTTGAGCCGTGCAGTTCAGTTAAATTACTGCTTTGCTGCTGATTCCCTAGGGAAGGCTTTTGAGCAGCTCAGGTTTTAATGGTTGACTTTATAGGTACTTCCAGGTCTAGCGAAATCTGGTGTACCTGGACTGTATAAAAACTCTGGTCTGGGCCTGAGTCTTTTCATCAAACTGCACCCCATGCAATTCTATATTCCTGACCAGTCTCATCTGAGTGGTCCTATACTGATTGGGGTGCAGATCAGCTGTCCTTGCTGTGCCCCAGTGTTTTCCCAGTGGGCCTTTCTCCCCCACCAACCATGCTGTAAGCACTTCCCATGTGAGGAGCAATACGCTGGTCCCTTGCAATGACTCACCAACCTCTGAGTGGCTCATTTTTTTCAGTTGTTGTGGCTCCTCGCTCCTGTGTGGATCCACAGGAACCCTATTGGTGGTCTTGCTAGCCTGGAGACCACCAAGGCCCTCTTCTCCCCTGCTACCTCCAAACAACTTCATCTGAAGGGCACAGCTGTGGCTTTTGACAGCTCCTGCTCCATGTGCTCAGCATCTCCAGCCTGGAAGCAGCTGGGGCTCAAAACAGAGTGTTTTTTTCTTTCTCTCATCATGGCTTCTCCTGCCTTCATGCACTCCATAGGTCTCTCTTCCTCTTCCCCTGAGCTATAGCAGCCCCAGCTTGGCTGTCATTGTTTTTTTATAGTTGTAAATTGGTTGATTTGTGGGCGAGAGTGATGCTGGGGACTACCTATTCTGTCATCTTGACTGAAAGTCTTATTTTTCCTAATATATAATTTTGTGTGTGTGTGTGTGGTTGCAGGCTGGTATGGGCATTGAAACCCACTACCTTGATGTTATAACACCACATTTAACCAAGTGAGCTAATCAGCCAGCCCTGTATTTCTTAATATAAAAAACTAAGAATAAGATCACTAAGATTTCAATAACATTTTAACAGATTTATTGAAGGACCCAGTAGACACATATGGTAATTGCAAGATATAATAAATTTTATTCTATTTTTTTAACAATAAATTTTCTCTTTATTCTTTGTTATCTTTAAAGGTAATGAAATGTCAGTCCGCACAGTTAGGTAGAACTGCTCAAAAAGAATATTAAAAACTAAAATTGGGTTCATTGTAGCCTGAGGGTTAGTGAGTTGTAGCTAGTGTAGGTCATAGTTTTGTGCAGAGATAAGGAACTGCCCTCCCCACCCTCTACCTCTTTTCCACGCTAACACTCTTTAGCAGGAAGCTGGACCCATTGGAAGATAAATAATAATCAGAAATGAGCCTGCATAAAAACTGTGTCATTCCACAGCCACGAGAGAGAGAGAGAATAGAAATGAAAGAACCATTGTAAAAATAGAAACAAAAAATAGTCTTCTATTATTATTTCAAGGAAATAAAAAACAACATGATCTCACTTTTGAAAATGAGCTTAATGAATAGAATAAGAGTTCAAAGAATATATTACAGATCAACAAAAAGTGATCTGATAGAGCTCAAAGAAATTTGAAAATATTATAAATAATAGTCCATTAAAACAACAAAAAATAGAATACAAGATTAAACCCAGTCAATGACATCAGGAATAGATTTGAGGAAATCATACACAATAAAATGAAAAAGGACAAAAATATCTAAATAATCACAAAGAGAATTTCAGATAAAATTTTACAGCAACATTCAATGGAGAATTGTCTATAAAATTTTGAGAGAAAGTTAAAGAATTACATAGTAGCCAAGTATAATGTAGCATAAATGTAGCAGACAGGCTTTCTTAAGCATGTAAAAACTTTGGGAATACAACCCTCAGGAGGTTTTTTCAAAGAATATGAAAATAAAAATATATGATGAAATTCAACCAAGAAGGAGATGAATAAAATCAAGAACTGAAATAACTGGTTAAAAGACCAGATGAGTCATTAAATCTATCTAAATGTAGAGCTAATATTAAACGACCATGTCAATTATGTTACAATATAGAGTGGAAGAGTTACAAACCTTAATGTTGTAAAAATATTATATAGAAATTGAGTTAGAAGTCAGAGAAGAGACACAGAGCCCACACACCCGGCAGAGCCAGCATGCAACCCAGCAGATAGGCCTCACTGCCACCACCCGACTCCATTCCCAGCCCAGTCCAGTGCACGCAGAGCAGGGAGATGTCCAGCAGGGGAGGCGGAAGCGCCTCAGAGACCACACGCCCTGCAGTGCCAGCACATGACCCAGCAGGTAGGCCTCACTGCCGCCACCCAACTCCATCCCCAGCCCAGCTGAGTGCATGCTGACCAGAGAGGCGGCTCCCTGGAGAGGCCCAAGACCCGAGGCAAACACACACACAAGGCACTAGTGGTTAACTGAGCAGACACTGAGGTAGCCATACCAAAGTGGCAACCCTGGCAACATCCTAGCCAGACAATAGTGTCAAAGCAGTGGACTGTGATACCCCCTGACACAATGACTAAACATCAAAGGAAAGATACCAGAAATATGAAAAATCAAGAAAGTACACCACCAAAGGGTAATAACTCTCAAGCTTTAGATCCTATAGAACAAGAAGCCCTTGAAATGTCTGGCATGGAATTTCAAGTGATAATTCTAAGGAAACTGAAGGAGATACAAGAAAACTCTGCTAGACAACATGATGAAATGAGAAAAAGTGTAAAGGATCTGAAAGAAGAAATGTACAAGGAAATCAATGCCCTGAAAAAGAATGTAGCAGAGCTTGCCAAGCTGAAGAATTCATGCAACGAAATAAAAAACACAACAGAGAGTTTAACCAGCAGGCTTACAGAAGTGGAAGAGAGAACTTCTGACCTTGAAGATGGGCTGTTTGAAATAACACAGGCAGACAAAAAAAAGAAGAAAGAAAGAAAGAAAAAAGAATTAAAAGCATTAAAGAAAATCTAAGAGGATATCAGACAACCTTAAGCACTCAAATATCCAAGTCATGTGTATTCCAGAAGGGGAGGAAAAAGGAGATTGCATTGAAAACATATTCAACAAAATAGTGGCAGAAAACTTCACAGTTATTGGAAAAGTCACAGATCTTCAGATTCAGGAAGCTCAAAGATCCCCAAACGTATTCAACCCAAAAAGGTCTTCTCCAAGACATGTTATAGTCAAATTGGCAAAACTCAAAGACAAAGAGACCGTCTTAAAAGCTACAAGAGAGAAGCGTCAAATCACGTATAAGGAGCCCTAATCAGACTAACATCAGACTTTTCATCATAAACCCTAAAAGCCAGAAAAGAATGGGATGATATATTCAAAATACTAAAAGACAGAGATTGCCAGCCAAGAATACTCTACCCCGCAAGGCTACCCTTCTGAATTGAAGGACAAATAGTATATTTCTCAGGCAAACAAAAACTGCAGGAGTTCACTACCATACGACCACCCGTACATGATATTCTCAAGGGAGTACTGGGTTTGGTTCCTGAAAAATAACTACCACTGCCATAAAAACCCAAGAAAAATCAAAACCCACTAGTATAATAAAAATGTCATCCATGAAGAGAAAACAAACAAAAAGAAAGGCTATCTACAACCCAAGGAACCAACAAATACAGAAAACAAACAGTAAATCAGAAAGAAAGAAACAAAACACAGCGAAGACATCCAAACAAAAATCAATAAAATGCTAGGATTAAATCAGCACTTTTCAATAACTCTTAATGTAAAAGGCTTAAATTCCCCAATCAAAAGACACAGACTGGCTGACTGGATTAAAAAGGAAGACCCAACCATATGCTGCCTTCAAGAGGCCCACCTCACCCATAAAGACTCGCATAGACTAAGAGTGAAAGGATGGAGAAAGGTTTACCATGCAAACAGAAATGAAAAATAAGCTGGAGTAGCTTTTCTTATATGTGATAAAATAGACTTTAAACTAAAAACCATAAAAAGAGACAATGAGGGCCACTACGAAATGATAAAAGGATTGATCCATCAAGAAGACATAACAATCATAAATATATATGCACCCAGTGTAGGAGCATCCAGATTTATAAAACAAACTCTATTAGACCTAAAGAAGGAAATAGACACTAATACCATAATAGCAGGGGACCTGAACACCCCACTGTCATATTGGACAGATCATCTAGTCAAAGAATCATCAGAGAAACATAAGATCTAAACAACATACTAGACCAATTGGACTTGGCAGGTATCTACAGAACATTCCATCCAACAACCTCAGAATATTCATTCTTCTCATCAGCACATGGATCATTCTCCAGGAGAGATCACATGTTAGGTCACAAACCACGTCTCAACAAATTCAAAAAAATTGGAATTATCCCATATATTTTTTTCAGACCACAATGGATAAAAATTAGAAATCAATAAGAAACAAAATTCTGAAAACTATACAAACACATGGAAATTAAACAGCATTCTACTTAATGACATATGTGTCCAAGAAGAAATCAAGCAGGAAATCAAAAAATTTATTGAAACTAATGAAAATAATGATACATCATACCAAAACCTGTGGGATACTGCACAAGCAGTACTAAGGGGGAAATTTAGCACATTAAATGCTTACTTCAGAAGAATGGAAAGGTGGCAAGTGAACAACCTAACACTTCACCTTAAAGAACTAGAAAAACAAGAACAATCCAAACCCAAAGTTACCAGACAGAAAGAAATCATTAAGATCAGAGCAGAACTTAATGAAATTGAAAACCAAAAAACAATTCAAAAGATCAATGAATCAAAAAGTTGGTTTTTTGAAAAGATAAATAAAATTGACAAACCATTAGCATGGCTAACAAAAAAAAGAAGAGAGAAGACTCAAATAACAAAAATTAGAAATGAAAAAGGCGATATTACAACTGATTCATCTGAAATACAAGGAATCACTTGAGACTACTATGAACAACTATATGCCAACAAATTTGAAAATCTGGAGGAAATGGATAAATTTCTGGACACACACAAGCTCCCAAAACTGAGCCATGAAGACGTAGAAAATCTGAACAGACCAATAACAATAAAGGAGATTGAAGCTGTTATCAGAATGCTCCCACAAAGAAAAGCCCAGGAACAGATGGATTCACAGCAGAATTTTACCAAACGTTCAAAGAGGAATTGACACCGATTCTTTACAAACTATTCCAAAAGATTGAAACAGAGGCAAATCTCCCAAACTCATTCTATGAAGCAAACAACATCCTGATACCAAAACCAGGTAAAGATACAACTAAAAAAGAAAACTACAGGCCGGTATCCTTGATGAATATGGATGCAAAACTCCTGGCTAACAGAATACAGCAACACATATGTAAAATTATACACCACGATCAAGTGGGATTCATCCCAGGAATGCAAGGTTGGTTCAACATACACAAATCAATAAATGTGATACACCATATTAATAAAATCAAACACAAGGACCATGTGATCATCTCTATAGATGCTGAAAAAGCATTTGATAAAATTCAACATTCATTCATGACAAAGACCCTCTATAAGTTAGGTATAGATGGAAAGTATCTCAACATAATTAAAGCCTTATAGGATAAACCCACTGCCAATATCATCCTGAATGGGGAAAAGCTGAAAGCTTTTCCTTTAAGAACAGGAACTAGACAAGGATGCCCACTCTCACCACTCCTATTCAACACAGTGTTGGAAGTACTAGCCAGAGCAATCAGAGAAGAGAAGGAAATAAAGGGCATCCAGATTGGAAAAGATGAAGACAAACTGTCCCTGTTTGCAGATGACATTATCCTATATATTGAACAGCCTAAATCCTCTACAAAAAAACCATTGGAGTTGATAAAAGATGTAGCATGTTACAAAATCAACACACAAAAATCAGTAGCATTTCTATTCTCCAGTAGTGAACATGCAGAAAGAGAAATCAAGAAAGCTTGCCCATTTACAGTACCACCAAAAAAATAAAATCCTTAGGAATTGAATTAACCAAGGATGTGAAAAATCTCTATAATGAGAACTACAAACCAGTGCTGAGAGAAATTAGAGAGGATACAAGAAGATGGAAAGATATCCCATGCTCTTGGATTGGAAGAATCAACATAGTGAAAATGTCCATACTACCCAAAGTGATATACAAATTTAATGCAATCCCCATCAAAATTCCAGTGACATTTTTCTCAGAAATGGAAAAAACTATCCAGACATTTATATGGAATAACAAAAGACCACACATAGCCAAAACAATTCAGAGCAAAAAATATATAAAGCTGGAGGCATAACACTACCTGACTTTAAACTATACTACAAAGCTATAATAACCAAAACAGCATGGTACTGGCATAAAAACAGACACACTGATCAATGGAATAGAATAGAAAATCCAGAAATCAACCCTCACACCTACAGCCATCTGATCTTTGACAAAGGCAACAAGCCTATACACTGGGGAAAAGACTGCCTCTTCAGCAAATGCTGCTGAGATAACTGGATATCAATATGCAGGAGAATGAAACTAGACCCATACCTCTCACTATATACTAAAACCAAGTCAAAATGGATTAAATAATTAAATATACACCCTGAAACAATAAAACTTCTTAAAGAAAGCATAGGAGAAACACTTCGGGAAGTAGGACTGGGCACAGACTTCATGAATACGACCCCAAAAGCATGGGCAACCAAAGGAAAAATAAACAAATGGGATTATATCAAACTATACAGAGTTAAAAGACCACCAATAGAGTGTGAGAAAATATTTGCAAAATGTACATCTGACAGTGGATTAATATCCAGAATATACAAGGAACTGAAACATCTTTACAACAAAAAAACAAGCAACCCAATTAAAATATGGGCAGAAGAGCTAAACCGGCATTTCTCAAAGGAAGATATACAAATGGCCAACAGACATATGAAAAAATGCTCAACATCACTCAGCATTCGGGAAATGCAAATCAAAACCACACTGAGATACCATCTCACCCCAGTTAGGATGGCTAATATCCAAAAGACTGTGAATGATAAATGCTGGCAAGGTTATGGAGAAAAAGGAACTCTCATACATTGTTGGTGGGACAGAAAAATGGTGTAGCCTCTATGGAAAATGGTATGGAGGTTCCTCAAACAATTACAGATAGACCTACCATATGATCCAGCTGTCCCACTGCTGGGAATATACCCAGAGGAATGCAAATCATCAAGTCGAAGGTATACCTGTTCCCCAATGTTCATTGCAGCACTGTTTACAATAGCTAAGCATTGGAACCAGCCCAAATGTCCATCATCAGATGAGTGGATATGGAAAATGTGGTATATCTACATAATGGAATACTACTCTGCGATAAAAAAGAATGAAATACTGCCATTTTCAACAACATGGATGGACCTAGAGAGAATTATATTAAGTGAAACAAGTCAGGCACAGAAAGAGAAATATCACATGTTCTCATTTATTTGTGGGAGCTAAAAATAAATAAATAAATACACAAAAAAGGGGGGGCTTGGGGAGGGAGAAAGACATAACAATTACAATTCCTTGAAGTTGATACGAGAAGGAAACAGAAAGGACGTTGGGAGGGAGGGGAGAGAGGGAAGAGGGAGGGAGGTTTCAGTAATTGGCCACAATAACCAACCACATTGTATATTGACAAAATAAAATAAAATTTGGAAAAAAAAAAATCAGAGAAGAGATAGTACTAGTGTACTAATTTTATTATCTTTCCAAACAGGTAATCATCGTACTTATCAGTATTATCATGTGTAAGCTTGAAAATGCACTTTACAAGTGTTTCATGTTTCTTTTTTATCAACCTTAACTGGATCTTTCAGAAATTAATATCTCTTATGGTAGATAAAAATAAGTGTTTTTCTGTTATACTTGTTTCTATTTTTTATTAAATTTTAATAGTTACATCTAACATTTAATACTTCATAAAAATAACAAGTATAATATGACCCAGGTTTTCTATAAATATTTTTACTTACCTAAAATTTTCACAATATAGACAGAAATATATCAAGAGTAATGTTTATAGTATATTATTATTTTGAAGTATTAGATTTTGAAAGTTTTAAAAATGTTTTCCTTTTTACAAATATAGTATCACAGAAAGTTCTATGACAGCACTCCTCTGGAATGATCTAAGACTAAAACTACAAAACAAGCTTTTTGGCTGTATTCACCATAAGGATGGGATGTAATTTACCCACAATTTAAAGTATACAGTGTAATATTAACATCATAGAAAAAACTTATAACCCAATTTGCTTGTGTCTTCTCCACTACCATTGTATAGTGCAAGGAACAATAGACTAGCAGTCAGAGGTTCTGGAGTCTAGTGTCGGCTTTATAACTTACATACTGTACCTGTGACCTTGGAGAGAGTGACCTGCTTTGAGCCTTAAATGGCTCATCAATAAATTGGGAAAAATAAATAACACCTACCTGGACTACCTACAGAACTCTTTTAAGACTCAGATAAGTTGAAATACATGAAAATACTTTTTTAAATGGTGATGAATGTGAGCATACATGTTAGATGATAGGAAAAGACCTAGACCCTCTTAGAGGTTTCAAGTCTCAAACAGGAAAATTAACAGATGTTTTTTTAAAAAAATTTTTTTTTTAATTATGATTGGGGGATCTACCATTAATAATGTACAGAAGAATGCCAAATGAATTAGAAGTAGATCAAATTTTCTGATTTTCAGAAAACAGGGGAACATATATCCTTCAAACTCTAGTTCAATAAGCTTGACATCAAGCCTTGGCAATATTCTAGAAATTAATTCAATACAGTCATTAATATGCCAGTCACTGCATTCCATACTACTTTGTTTTATTTTTTCATATGTATGAGTCAAGTTTTCATATTTCTTTGTATCTGAAACAGCACTTAGCATAATAGTTTTCGTATAAGCATGCATTAAAATTGGTTGCTTCATTTTAGCAATAAATCATCTTTTGCTTCACAGTTACCAGTTCCCAAAAATATCAGAAAATAAATTTTTTTTCTATTTAAAAAATTTTAAATCTTGTTAGCCTACGGATTTATACTTCACACCTCCTGACTATTATCCCTTTATTTGTGGTTATGGAAATAAAGGCAGGTTTTGTACTTAAGGCCATTTCCCCAAGATTCTAAAAACAATAAAGGGCAGGGAGTAATGTTAAACATGGAAAGCTGCTTAGTACTCCCTTTGCCTGTACTATGCACTTTTTTGTTTATGTGAAATACTTTTCCATTCCACTGAATGTATCCTGTTTTGGCACAAGTCATCACCTTTCTTCATTGTTAAAAAGATAATGATTTTTTTAAATAAGTGGTACGGTAGGACAATACAAATCTTTCATGAAATATTTTCTTGATTTTTGAGAATTTTGTATTGACCCATGTTATACTATATGTACCTAAGAGGATGATACTAAGTCAAACATAGACAAAATAAAGGATCCTGCAGAATTTAGAAAGTAGAAGAAGTAAGATTTTATATAGAAATATTTAAAATTTTGTCAACTCAGAGTAGCTGAGATGGAATTAAGGGATGTTAATTCTGAGAGCCAGCAGGACTGTCAATACCTTTGCCTTCTTAGGCTTTGTCTTACCTTAAATAAGTCTACTGCAACCTGTAAAATAACATCTGTAGTACACAGTTCTTTGAATTCTCTTCTTTTTACCTTCTACTGCTATCTCACCTAATTCCAACAAAATTTGTGTATTTCTTGTTAGATAGCTTCATGAGGTTTCCTCAGAACTTTGGGTTGTTAAAATACTTGGCTATTACAGAAGTTTCTGACTTGTTATAAGAATGATAATGGTAACTTCTATCTTAATGATATACACTACATCCTCTGCCAGGTGTTTTAGATCCCATTAACTAACCTTCACAACTATCCTAAAGATTCAAGGAGATATGTAACTTTACCAGTTCACAAAGTCCAGAGTTTCAAAGATTCAAGAAAATATGAAATGGTCTAAACTGCTTTGAAAACCTGCTGATTTTTAGGCATGCTTTTTTTGAATGTCTAGATATACATTTTCCTAAAGTACATGTAGAGAATCCATTGCAGGTATCAAAATAGTAGTCGGTATGTATTTTACAGAGCAGCAGAGGAGGCTTAAATGACTTTATATTTGTTATGCTTCTGACTTGAGATAAACAGATAATATAGTATTCCCATAAGGAGGTGGATTAAGAAAGTTAAACGGACTCCCTTTTGTAATAGTAAAATGTGTGTGTGTATGGAGAAAGTGCATTATATTTGTAAATTTAAAAATCCATTTGACAAAAGATTCATCTAGATTTAATAAGAAATATTTTCTTTTCAATATTTTATTTTTATACATTTGCAAGTCTTTGAGCCATGATTTTCTGCTTTTCAAAATCAAGATAATGAGACCCTTGCCTTTGGTTTTCCTATTGATAATTTTAAATTTGACATTACCAGACCATGTGGAAAGACCTTATGAAATGCCAAATATGGCTGTTCTTGCTTCATATTGCTAGGGGGCAGTATCTACTTAGCTGACTCTTTCTGCAGACTAGCAATACACCAAATCAAGCATGCATAATCTTATGATCTGGAGAAAATACTTAGAGCATGTATGATTTTTTTTCATTGGGTTTCAGTTTCCAACTTTAAATCAGGAAATAGCTAATAATATCTTTAACTTAGTGACACTAGTTATATGCATTTTTATATTTGTAATCAAATATTTTATTATTTATTTTTTCAAAAATTAAAACCCATGTAGTATTCAAAATTATCTTATTTTCTGCCTTTTTTGTGTGTTAGACTGCATTAAGAAGCTGTGCCAATATCCTGACAAATTATTTAAGATGAAAATATCAATGAAGGTTTTAAAAGGGAGAAATATAGAAAGAATAAATTACCGATATTACAATCTCACAGAATAGGTTGCCTATTTATTTACCTCATCTTAATTTAATCAGTAAGAAGTGACTGGTGCTGGTGATCACCTAGGAGTTGTTATATACTATATTAAGGATATCTATTCAACCTGAATTAATTATTACTTCTCAAATATCATTAGAATAAGCTTCATTTCACTTGATTTTAATAACTTTTTTCATAATTCTCAACACATAAGTATATAACAAAATCTCAAGTTTAATTTGTTTTAATACTTCCCACTATTTATTTAATATGAAGGATTTTTTCTAATGTATTAACCTAGGAAGAATAACTCATTTTCTCATTATTTCATATCTGTTGAAAACTTCTCAAAAAACTGTACACACTCATAACTATTTGGATCTTTTAATCTATCCCTTTCAGTTATCTTCATTTTATATTTTATTCATTCTTTCAAGAAATATTTGTATGCTTATTATGAGCCAAGCATTTTTCTATGCCCTTGGTACCGAAAAAACGGACAAATCTCTGCTCTCATTCTAGTAGGGACAAACAATAAAGATAAATAAATATGCCATATGATATGTTAGGTAGTGGTAAGTTCTAAAAACAACAATGAAAACTAAAGCAGATACTTGGATGTTAAGTGCTTAGGTGAAGGAGGAATTGACTTTTTAAATAAAGTAGCTGGGAAAGGCTTACAGAAAAGGTGACTTTGAATAAAAACCTTAGGAAATGGGAAAGAGCAATTCAAGCAAAAGCAACAGGAAGTGCTACAGTCCTGAGGTGGAAGCATACTGGGGTGATGAAGGAGCTGCCAAGAGACCATTTTGACTGGACCAGTGAACAAAGAGATGAGGTCAAATAGGTAATGGAGGGCCAGTTTACAGAGTCTTAGAGATCATAGTTAGGACTTTCTTTTATTGCTAGTGGTGGAAAGCCACTGGATGCTTTTGAGAAGAGGACAGACATCTGACTTAAATTTTTACATGATCGTTCTGGCTGCTATGCTGAGAGAAATCCAAGGATGGAATCTAGGTTAGTCATGGTCTTTTACAATAATCTAGGACAGACATGATGGTGGCTTGAATCAGAATATTAGCAGTTGGAGTGGTGAGAAGATTTCATATTCTGTATATCTTTTGAAGGTAGAGCCAGCAGGACTGCTGGTGACAAATATACTGTTTATGAGGAAGAGAGGAACCAAGAATGATTCCAGAAATTTTTTACCTAGCAGTTGTAAAGAGTTGCTCCTAACTAAGATTTTGAAGACTTAGAGGTACAGATTTTAGAGGAAGACTCAGGAGCTCAGTTTAGGACATATTGTATATATAAATATATCTGTTAGACATACAAGTAGAGATATCAGGTAGGCATTTGGGCATGCAAGTTTGGAATTATGGGAAAGGTCTGGGGATAGAGCTGTAAATATGGGAGTCCTCAAACTGTGGAATTGCTACTTGGAAAAAAATGGGAAAGAGAAAATGTCCAAGAGCTGATCCTGGGACACTCTAATGAGGAAACAACAAAACGATGGGTAAGGAGCAGTCAGAAAGGTAAGAAAAAAAACTAGATGAGCATGGTGTCTTGGAAGCTAGGTAAAGGGAAAAAAAGTGTTTTGAGAAAGTCAAAGTAGTTAACTGTGAAGTCCTGCTGATTGGAAAAGAAAGTTTGGGACTCAGAATTGGCCATTAGATTTAGCCACATGAAAATCATTGATGACCACAATAAGAACAGTTTCAGTGGTGAGATGGAGACAAAACGCTAATTGGAGTGGATTGAGAGAATATTTAATGAACATCTACTGCTTTTATTGAACCATAAGCTCCTTACAGGTTGGAACTATGCTCTTTGTTCACTGCTATATCCTATCACCTAACAGTCCTGGCATGCATTAGGCTGTTATTTGTTGAATTAATGAATAAATGAGTAAAGTAACCTTTAGCCACAAGAATTGTATCTTCCTGCAGAGAAGATAGTATAAGAAGCCATAGCTCTTGTAACTTTGCTGCCATTGCTCTCTGCCAGAACCTTTATTATAGCACTTAACTGTAAAGCATTTTGAGTATCTATTCACTTGTCTGACTCATCTGCTATAGTGGGATACATGGCATATAGCACAAAACATTTCATGTTGAATGGATGATGCAAGCATGAATGAATAACGAAGAGTGAATGAACATGCCAGAATTACTTATAATAAAAAGTATGGTGTAATAGGTAATTATAATATAATGTATACTTATTATAATTGTATGAGGGTTTTTTAAAAAGTTAATGGAGAGATTCTTATTATCTTCCAATTCTACTTTTACATGAACTTTTTGAAGTACCCTCCTATATAATACCATTATAATATACAGTATGTACAAAGCATAGTGAGATATGTATCATAAAAAATGTACAAAAAGTTTTCATATAACAAATGGCATTTGGGGCTGGCTTTGAAAAAACTTATAGAGCTTTGATTGATAGAAATGATAGAGAGCATTCAAGAAGAAAAGGCAAAGCACATTGATAGGAAAGTAGTATGTGTTCATATCATAGTAAATCGTCTGTCTTGGTGGAAAGTAGAACATGTATAGGGAACTGATGAGACAAAAAGAAATTTAGTCTTATGCCTTATTTTGTATGTTGATATTAATAATACTACTACTTTAAATTTGCAGAGTTTGTTACTGTTTTCAAAGGACTTTCACATATGTTATTTCATCCTCACAGTATCCCTGTGACATAGTTAAAACAGATGGTAATTTCTCTAGGTCAAAGAATAAAAAACAAAGAATTTGCAATTAACAGAGGTTAACTGACTTGCCCAAGGAAACACAGTATCAGTAATTGTCAGGATTGGAACTGAAATGCATATTTTCTGACTCCAAGTCTGTGCTTCTTTCACTAATTCACAATGGCCTTAAATGCACAAATAATAAGTTTATACTTATTTGTGTATGCAGTGGGAAAGCACTGACATGGTGGAATAGGGGAATGTTGTGATCACAGTTACGTTTCTAGAAAGATCAATTTGGCTGAAGGAAATGTTGGAGCAGGTGGAAACTGAAAGTAGGGAGAATAACTATGAAATATATTTGCAATAGTTCATGCAAGAAGGAATGAGAACCAAAATAAGGTTGGTTTAATATGAATGAAAAGAAACAAAAGACTGAAGAGACCTTGTAGAAATAACATCTATGGGACTTGACAGGAAATGTTTTAAAATTATAGGATTTTTAATCTAAATGACTGGAATAATAGTGCTGTTAGAAAGAAGAGGCAATTTGGGGATGACCATGAGCATGGTGTCTTGGATGCAGTTATGTTACATTCAAACAGTTTGATGCTTTCAAAGCTTGCTTTTAAGGTTTATTAAATGGGACCAGCCAAGTGTGATTTGGGAGCATAATTTTGCCCATTACTAAAGCAATACCCGTCTGAGTATTCTACCAGATACCTTGTTTAGTACAGGTTTTTTGTTTTGTTTTGTTTTGTTTTCATACTGGCTGGTAGAAAAATGAACTGTTATTGGCATTGTATGAGCCTGGCAATTTGTCCCTCTGATCATTTCAAGTAGTTCCTTCCTCACTTTGTGTAGTTTCCTCATATACATGCCCTTTTCAGTTCTTAGCAAAGATCTGCAGGTTTCTGGAGCTTTCTTTCTATGCAGTTCTCTCCTTTCCAGTACTAAACTCTGAAGATTCTAGCCACCTTGATTTCCCCAGATTCTCAATTCTGCTTATTCAGCTCAGGAGAACCACCCAGTTCTACTAGATTCTTCCTCCCTGTCAGTGGCCTGGAACCTCTTTGTATGCAGAAAGCTGGGCAATTGTAGGGTTCATTTCATTTCTTTCCCCTTTCTCAAACATCACTCTCTGTGCTGCCTGATATCCAAGATCTGCAAATTATTGTTTAATATATTCTGTCTGATTTTAGGCATTTCAAGTGGGAAGGTAAATCTGGTTCCTGTTATTCCATCTTGGTCAGAAGCAGAATTTTTTCATAGATCTTGATGAAGTTAATAATTACAGAGAATGCTATGTGGGAACAGGTGCTGTTAGGTAGTTGCTGAAATAATTCAGAAAGGATTATGGGTAATATAATTGATGCCATGTCCTTAAAAGAAAGAAAGCTTGAATAATAATGATTAAACTAATCTCTGCTGACTTTATTTTTAAATTTAAATTAGGATGAAGAGTTTATACTTTGTTTTTTGTCAGCTGGCTGGTACAGAGATTGAACCCTGAACCTTGGTGTTATAAGCATCATGTTCTAACAAACTGAGCTAACCAGCCAGCCCTCATACTTTGTTATATTTTATTGTTTTCTACATTCCATACTCATTGCAATGAAGTCACATACCTTTGTACTCTTCCCTTTTCCCATTTGCAATGTCCCTAGAAAGAGCTATCTAAATGACAACCTATATAAATAATGATGATATAGAGATCAATCATTTATTTCACATACAATGCATAGATTTTAATGTACTATATACTTATGTAATTCTTGACTGGCATTGAGGTAGCATAAAGACTCAATTGTGTTCAATGCAAAGAGAATATGCAGCTCTACTCATAAATTCATAATTGATAGGTGCTGAAAGAATTTTTATTAAAACCCTACAGGTAGTACAAAAGTTTTTGTTTAGTAGTAGCCTGTACTGATGTACAAAGTAAAAGAAAATTAGTGGGTTTTTTTCAGATGTTTCTATAAATTATTGTTGATTCTTGATACTTACTGATAAAGGAGAGTTTATTCTGCTTTTTGTTTGTTTTTTTGTGTGGGTTTTTTTTTTGGGGGGGGGTGGCAGCTGGTTGGTATAGGGATTGAACCCTGGATCTTGGTCTAAACAACCACTGTCTAAACAACTGAGCTAATCAACCAGACCTCTGCTTTTATGAATTAAGAATAATTTGTCACTAACAAAATCTCATGAAATTAATTGAAAATGTATATGAGAGTGTGTTTCTGTGTATGTGTGTGTGTATTCATTCCTAGGCAGTAAACTTAAGAAAATAAATTTGTCACTCAGCCAAAGAACCAAATTATTGCTAATAATGGTAATATTAGATCCTATTATATTAGCCTATTGTGAAGCTTCCTATTAACTGAGAAAGTGGTAACAAAAAGCATGTTTCATAACACCTTTTAATGGGACATTTTGAACATTTTTAACACGCTATCAATCCTTAATAATACTTAGGATAACTCCACACTTATGAGTTATGAGTTAACACTTATGTATTAGGTTTCTCTAGAGAAAAAGAACCAATAGGATGGGGAGATACACACACACAAACACACACACGTATATGATATATATATGATTTATTTTAAGAAATTGGTTCACATGACTATGAAGGCTCAAAAATCCCACAATCTGTTGTCCGCAAGCTGGAGACCCAGGAAATCCAGTGGTATAATCCAAAGTCATAGGCCTTTGTGATTCCATGTCCAAAAGCCTGAGCACTAGGAGAGATGGTGACATAAATCTCTGTTCAAAGACAGGGGAACCTGAGATGAGATGTTCCAGTTCAAGCAGTGAGGCAGAAAGGAAGAAGAGAATTTCTCTTTTCTCCACCTTTGTTTTATTAAGGCTCTCAATGGATTGGATGATGCCTACACACATGGGGAGGACAATCTATTAAGTCCACCAATTCAAATGCTAATCTTGAAGGGACCTCCAATCGAGATGGCAGGATAGACAGTACCTAGTGTCAACTCTCCCAGAATCAACCAATTTACAACTACTAAAAAGCAATGAATACCAAGCTGGGGCTGCTAGAACTCAGGGGAAGAAGAAGAGAGACTTAAGGAATTCATGAAGACAGAAGAAGCCATGATGAAAGAAAGAAAGGAACACTCCCACCATTTCAAGCCCTGACCACTTCAAGGCTGGCCCTGGTGAGCACATAGAGCAAGAGCTGGCAAAAGCCACTGCTGTGCCCTTCATATGAAGTTGCTTGGAGGGTGCAGGGGAGAAGAGGGCCTTGGCCCCAGGCCAGCAAGACCATTACCAGGGTTCCCATGGACCTACATAGGAGTGAGGGGCCACAGACAGCTGAAAAAAAGAGTCACTCAGAGGCCCACAAATCCATCGCAAGAGACTGGTGCATGGTCAGTCCCATGGGAAGTGTTTGGAGTTCAGGGGTTAGTGGAGAAACTGGCCCACCAGGGGAACATTGGAGCAGAGCATGAACAGCTGATCTGCCCTCCAATCAGCACAGGACCACTCAGTGGAGACTGGTCAGGAATATAGAATTGCAGGGGGAGCAATTTGCTTAAAAGACTCAGGCCCAGACCAGCGATTCCACACAACCCAGGGGTACCAAATCTCAGAAGACCTGGAAGTGCTTACCAGGTCAACAATTAAAACCTGAGCTGCACAAAATGCCTTCTCCAAAGAATCGGCAGCAAAGCAGCGATTTAGCTCAACCACAGGGATCAAGTGCTGGTCCCCACAGGAAGTTCCCCCATTTTAGACATAAACAAAGAACAACAAATTAGTTCCAGTGCAGAGTTTAAGCGGTGAGAATAGCAAACGATCCAACACAGAACTGAAAGAAAACAAAAAACTCACAGATCAGAGACAAATTTCTGATATTAACCAGTAAAGATCTAACACCACCAAAGAACACCTATAAAACCTAGAAGGACTGAAGCCTCCCAGGCCCCAAGCTGGGGTGGATGGAGGGCTAAGAGCTTCAGCCACACACCCCCAAGGTCCACATCCAGCCCAGCAACAACCACTGAGCCACCACTGGAAGCGTCCAGGGCTTCAAGCCAGAGTGGTGGGGGGCTGAGGGCCTCAGCCACACACTCCAGCTTCCACATCCAGCCCAGCAATGACCACCAAGCCACCACTGGAAGCACCCCGGGCACCCAAGCTGTGGGCAGGGGGGGCAGGGGCCTCAACCATGACTCCCCCTGAAGTTGGCATCCAGCCCAGCCATGACCGAGCCACCACTGGAAGCCCCTTGGGCTCCCCTGCCAGAATAAGGAGGTGTCACAGGCTTCAACCATACCCCTCCCCCTTATCTGTCACAGAGACCTTTAAAATCTCAGCAATATTTTTGTTTAACCTGAAAAGAACACCCTTGAAATCAACATAATAGTATTGAATTTGGATTAGTCATGGACTCAAGTTTATCCTTTGATGAAATGAAGACATTACGTAAATAATCCCTGTACATGGGGTCATTTACATTAGTAATGTAGATAGACATATTATATAATATTGTTTGTGATTATAACTATAATTACTTACATTCTCTTTTAGTTTAGTTAATGGAGTAGAACAAAACATATAACTTTTTTACCATTCAGTTTATTGGTACTCATTCTAATTATCTCTTTTATTTCCTCTTTATCCATCCCCTTGACCCCTTTCTTTTTCCATTCGTAGCTCTACGCCATACCTTGGTTTCTTACCATGTTTACTCGTAAGTATCATTTTCCCTTTTCTTTCAATATACTATTAATCAAAGGACACTTCCATTTTACCCCCAGTATTTTATATTTACAGTAATATTAAGCAGATTTAGTAAACATCTTTATGTAATTCTAACATCATAGAGTTGGGTAGAAAAGAATGTCAGTTGTTCTGGTCCTTGAATATCAAAAAGAGAATTGTATAGAATGAAAACCTATCTTATATATCATGACGTTAATACAAGCTCTTCTCCCCTTTGAAAAAGAAATGAATGTTAACTGTAGTATGTACATGAAGTTTTTGAGGTAACTTTTACAACCAAATCAGGCTTAATTTTTAGAGATTCTCTAATAAGTAATAGTTTCATTTTCTAAACTAGGATTCCTCTAGAAATTAATTACGTGACTATATAACACTTTAATTACAAATATTAATACAGAGGACATCCTTACTTAAATATGGCATACATGATAAGTGGAATGATATCTAAAGTAGATCTGTATGCATTTGGCCTGGAACGATATCCATGGTATTGTTGAAAGAGAAAAGTTGTAAAAAATAGAAAATTATTAATAGGATTTTTTTTATAGGAATTTAATAAAGCAATTGTCTAGAATGCATAATAGAAGTGTAACCTTACTGTACCTAAAACAAAACTAAAATTCATCTAGGTAAATAAACATGTGAGAATAATATAACTAGAAAATTCTGGGAAGAAATACTACAAATGGGACTCCACCAAGATTGATAATGGGGGTTAGAGAATGTCATCTATTGACCAATCTGATTGTCAATTTTTAAAATGCCTTAGGAAGCTACAAATTTACAAAGCCAGATAAACATTTCATAAAAACAGTTTGGTAGTATGAGAGCTGAAATAATAGTTTTGACCATAACATAATAGTCATATATCTAATAAAACAGACTGTTTTAAGTTTTATTTTGGTTTTTAATTTTAATTTATTTATATTTTTTGTCATTTTACAGATGTATTTCCACTACACAAAATTTTTCACCTCTGGGATACCTTACTACTGGGGAATTCCTCTTTCCCATTCTGTATTGGAGTAGCAATTCTTCAGCAGCTGCGGGACCGGCTTTTGGCTAATGGATTTAATGAGTGCATTCTCCTCTTCTCTGATTTACCAGGTATAGATCTAAATAAATGGAATCAATAAAATAAAATAATGAGACATTCTTAAGCCATTTGAAAACGTAACCATAGAGGCCTTAGCATCTCTTCTACTTGGGCCTCATCTTCCTCACTGGATTCTCTCCCTTCTCTCCCTTATACACTACCTCTTCTGCTGGCCCAGGATTGTGTATACAATGGGCCATACTAGCTGATTGTGGTTTACTTCCATCTCAGTAATGCCATCAAAAGGGTAAAAGGTCGGGGGAATTAACATATTCACCCTTTTGCTTAGGACAGGGCTGTTTATCTTCAGCTGACAGAGTAAGTAAAGGACACTTGATAAGGTATTTGAGAATCTGTTTACACAAAGATATGATTCACATGGAACTTGACTCCCTCCTAACCACAGCTGCTTGCTAACAATCTGACAGTTTGAGGAAAGGAAACACTGTCCTCTTGGGAGAACCAATTAAATTCCAGGGAAATTCTGTTATGCAATACAGACTAGGAAGGTAAGCTATATAGGGTATTCACAGGTGAGGAATTTGTAAACCTAGGAGTTGAATGCATAAGTGTAGAAATACAGATAGCAACTACAGTTATAGCCTAAGCTTTGATGTTATGGCTAAAAATATGAAAGAAATTAATGTGGTTACCAAGAATGTAACTAAATCTATAGAAGAAAAAAACTAAAGTACATTTTTGTAGAAACAAAAATGGTTTTTAGGAAGAAAAATTCTTTCTTCACAGTATTTCATTGGCTCCATCCCTTCTGCTGATCCTGTTGCTGTTCTCCATGTTTTCAGGCAGGCACAAGTTATTGCTGATAATAAACACACTTAAAATTATCCAAGAGACACATTAGTGGTTGCCAGGGTTCAGGAGCGATTGGGAGTAGGAGGGAAGTTGGTGTGGTTATAAAAGGGAACCATGAGGGGCTCTTATAATGATGGAAATGTATTTGGACTGTATTGATGCCCATATCCTGGTTGTGATATGGTGTAATAGTTTTGCAAGATTTTACTTGGGAGAAACAGAGTAAAGGATACATAGGATCTCTAAGTAACACGATCTTACGATTGCACATGACTACAATTATCTCAAAGTTAAAATTTTGCTTAAAAATTTTTAAAAAATAAATTTATTCAAGAGATAAATTTGCCTGAAAATCCAAAGAACGAAAGAAAGATACCTTAAGATTATATAGTTATTAAGCACTTTCAAGAGGAATAAGAAGCCTCTGCATAACCTGATTTTTATTTTGGGGGGGATGATCTGTACTTGGTACTTTACCATCTCTCTGTTGAAAATCTTCATCCTTTTGGGGAAAATAATAACAAAAATGCCATGGATTTATTTAAAACTTCTCCTTACCCCTCCCCCCCAAAATTAAAATTATCACTATCAGCTTTATAACTTATCAAATTTTAATTAAAGTTAGTTACTTCTTATATGAGCAAATAATAGTTTTAGTTTCTATATTTTTTCTGGGAGATTCTTTATGAAAATCAAATTATCTATTTTTTTTTTCTTTTGGTTTTGAACACTAATGAAAAAGCTAGTTTTACAAATTAGAACTACTGTTTATACCCTGTAGATGTCTTCTTCTCATTCCCAACTTGCCAAAATAAACACAGGGTGACTGTTTAGGATTAAAAGAAATTTTCTCATCAGTTTTAAAATATATAGTATGTATTAGAAATGCTGATTATGCATATTCAAGTCAAGCAAATTTAATGCCTTTTCAATTTCATACGTAAATGGTCCCATTAAACATTGGTGAAGGAATCTGTTTTAATATTTTATAGGTAAATTAGTGGAAACTCTGCTTGTCCATTACAAAATTTATTTCTGAAATCAGAAAGTAAGAACATGTCACTCTACTTGCCCTGTGTGGGGAGGAAAAAAAACAAAAGTAAGTAAGAATATACATTTAACTGACCTGCTGCAAAGGTAAACTCTACTTACTTTTGAAAATAGGATGCCTTTTGTTGACGTGAATTGCCTTGATGCATAGTGCCATTATTCTGGCTCATCACTTATTTGATCACTGTATATTATTCCTGTTGGGGAAGAAAACGTTTATGAGAAAAATGTGACTTTTATAAAAAACAGAAAGGGTTAAGGACAATGCAAACTTTGCCTTTAAGTATACCTGTGTTTTGTTTTGTCTTTAATCAAAGTGCACTTTTTTGGGATATCTTTCCCAAGTAGATCTAAAAAGATGTCGTTTTTCATCATGCTGAGCCCTACAAACAGTGGCTCAAGAAACTGGGAAGTAGTCATGGGAAGTCCTAAAAACTGAATCCAGATTAACACACACAAACACACTGAATGTGCTTTCTTTAAAGTATTATATGATGTAAATGTGGAACATATTTGAAAGAAACTATTTTTTCTAGTCTACCAAAAAGGATAGAGAGGCTAACTCTGTATTTCACATCTAATTTTTGAGACAGACTTTTTAGAGAAAGATAGGCTAGGATTAAGCATTGATTTGAACTCACTAAATATGTTGTGCTTTACTGAAATCCCCATGTACCTGAGTTTAAATCACACCTAAAGAGAACAAATTTAACTAAATTCTTTGCTGAAATAGATTAGCAAATTCACTGTTGACAGTAATATAATGGAAACACCACACAGTTGGCACCTTGTGGATACAATATGCTTGCCCTTTTTATTTTTTTATTATCCTTTTTAGTTATTTCTACAGAGAAATGCCTGATAGACTTGTGATAAAGAACATGGAATGTGTAGCCAGATCATCTGGGTTTAGATACAGGCTTTAACACAGCTGTGTAACCTTAAAGAAATGACTTAACCTGTTTGTATCTATTTCCTTGACTCTGGTTATGTGAGAATGATAATAGTTCCCATCTCACAGGGTTGTCATGTTGTCAGTATATGTAAGGAACTTAGAGCAGTGCCTAGCAAAGAGCATGTGCTACATACATGATTATTATTACTATTAATGTCATTGTTATTATACTTTTCCTCACTTTTTCCATTCTATCATGACATGCTTTCCTATTTGTAGTATAAGTGCAGCAATCATCCCGTTTGGCTTTTCATATAAATTATTGAAGTAGGTATCAATCATATAGATTTTCTTGTTAGCAAAAGCTAATGAGGAATTACATGAGTAGTCAAGTAAACCTTCAATGTTCAGGGGATATTATGACTAAGAAGAATATCTCTTCATTTTTCAGAGACAGCTTAGTATAGTGGGCAGAAAGCACAAGCTTCGAAATCAAGAGAGACATTGCTTTGAGTCCTAGCTCCATTATTCACTACATGTGTGAATTGGTACTGGTGCTGAAAGAACATGGTCTGTAGAGCGAGATAGATATGAGTTCACATCCCAGCTGTGGTACATACTGTGTGAACTTTGGAAAGTTATTTAATCTCGTTGGAAAGAGAATCCTATACATTATGAAGATTTCAATAAAATGGACATAAATAATATCTACTTTAGTATTATGTTGAGCATTAAAGATAATACACATAATACATCTGGCAAAAAACCTGGTAGAGTATACATAACTATTTTTTAAAGTACGTGTGGCACTTAATATTTTAAATATGTGAAAAATGTGTATCATTCAATCTACATAAATTTCCTCTCCTTTCTTCTTCCTTTCCTTCACTTTATACTAACTCTTCAATTCTTGAAGGGAGA
Source organism: Cynocephalus volans (assembly GCF_027409185.1). Lineage (NCBI taxonomy): Eukaryota > Metazoa > Chordata > Mammalia > Dermoptera > Cynocephalidae > Cynocephalus > Cynocephalus volans. The sequence goes on along the minus strand of NC_084468.1, from coordinate 92,537,682 downwards.
ACTCAACAGAAAGGCATAATTATTTCTGTCAAAAATTGTTTTTGACTTCTATTGCCTTGCAGTAGATGATATAGTGTGATGTTACATTCCAAAGAAATACAAGTGGTGCTAGAAAATTTTGCTAAAAGTTCTTGACATATATTGGTATGTATGCCTTTTTAGTACTAGAGGAAATAACTATGACAGCAGTACATTTGGCATTTCTCATACAATCTAAAAATAGTGTCAGGATATTTTGGAAGAAATACTGGGCTTTTTCATAGCATCATCCAATACTGAAATCCGGCCACTGCTGTTAAGAGAACAGTTTCCAAGGTTACCACCTTTTAAACTCAATTACAGGACAAGGAGCATACATCCCAGCAGTTTTGAAAATGAATATGATATCTGAATAAAATCAAAAAGATGATAATTTTGGAGTGGGTTTGTAACAGCTGAGATGTTTAAATGCTTTTTTTATTTTGTTGGCGCATTTTCTTTGTATAGTTGAATATTAATTCTGCATATTTATGTCATCATATATGGTTGAAATAAATTCTTAAGATGTATATCTTTGTATCCTTGAGCATCTTCAAGGACCTACAAAAAGAATCTAGAATATCTGTGTGGAAAACCCTTAACTTATTCTCAGACATTAAAATAGTGATTTTAACATTAAGAGAAATAAATGTGGATTATAGACTATTTTAGAAGGAAATACTGATTACACTGAAGGGACTTCTGGTATATAAAAAATTTCAAATCCTGTTTTCAGTATGAAATTAGCATTTGACTGAAAACTCTTAGTTGTGTGTGATGTTTGTTTTATTACAGAACCTTAATTTTAAGGAAGAGTTTTAAATAAAATTTAAAAAACATTCTACTTCAGTATTAGCTATATACCTTATAATAGGATTTAATTTTAACACAAATATGAAAAATAGTAATAGCATGTCACTGTTCTCACTGGTTCCTAAAAAGGACTGTATTGGTGCTATAGGTGGCTAGGTAAAGGTACTTAAATTTATTGACTGAAGGCAGTTTTGTAATACAGTCTTTCTCATTATTTAGCATAACACAGAAAATTTCATGAAAGCAATACATTTTTTGAGCAACACAGTTATGTGCCTGGTTTTCTAAGATGTGTAATAAGAAATCCAAGCCATTTTTTTCAAATACCATACAAACATGTTGGGATAAAAAAAAAAAATGAGTCGAGTTATAAAAACTAAGAAATAGAACAAAGTATTAAAATATGCAGACTCTGTAAGGCCATGTCTCATTATTTTCCTGTTTATACCCAAGGTGGAATTGGACAATTGGTAAGGAGAGAGTGAAGGAAAAAATTCAGTTCAGTTTATGAAAAATCATAGATTTTTAAGGTACTTTGATGATCAATGGGGTGGGGAAAGGGGGAAGAAGGGTGGTAGTATATGCTCTTCTTGGTTGTGAGTTCCCATGGACCTGTTAACACCTTTTTGGTAGAATCGAGACTCAAGCTATGTTTCTTCCTTGTGTTTAAATTAAAGAGCAATATTAAGCTGCTTCCTAACATAACTGTATGTCTAAAATCTGCTGAATCTTTACATTGATATGGTCCAAGATTTGCTTTTTATAGTATGTTGTTAAAGTATGAGAGTCACATAAGTTGAGTTGCCAGACAAAATCAGGATGCCCCACTAAATTAGAATTTCAGATAAACAATGAATAATTTGTAATATAAATATGTCCCAAATATTATTCATTTGAAACTCAAATTTTACTGGATGCCCTGCATTTTTATTTGCTAAACCTGGCAACCCTAATTATAAGTATTAAAAAATAATATTTAGAAAAAAAGAAAGATACAGAAATTATAGGGGAATTCAGGCATAGCATATATTTTTGGAGTGAAAATTTAGCCCCCCCAAAAATGGCAGATAGTGCTCAGATAGTAACAGAGACATAAATTTTTCTGTATTTACATAAAAATTGATGGTGTATTTTCCCTCGTTCATACGGATATAATGGGTTCCTAACACTACAACTAAACCTTTATATTTAATCTGATTTAGAAAATTGCAAACATTTGATTTCTGAGTGATTCTGTGAGTTATTCTAAGTAGGTGCATATGATTTATGGCATCTGTAATTGTCAGAATGGGAGTGCGTGTTTGGCAGGAACCACAAAATAATTGAGTCATACATGTCAACATTGGATATTTCTTAAATACATTATACAGCATAAATGCTAGTCAGTGGTTGTCATGTATGTTAGATATGGAGTAACCTTTCAATAACCAAAAATATGTAGGTTATATATATGAGGGGATGGTGAAAAGTTTATAGAAAAATAAGAGATATTACGAATTTTCCATGAACTTTTTGAAATACCCTTGTATTTTTATGAAATGCTGAACAAACAAAAAGAAAGCATTATTTTAGTGCTGTAATGGCTCAACACAACCATCAGTTGAATAGACAGTCAGCTACTATAACTTCCATTATTCCATACTTATCTTAAGCAAAAATGCTGCCAAATAAATTTAGGTGCACCAGAGCTTTTGCCAAGTAAATTCAGGTATATCACATTTATATCCCAAGTTTCAAAAGTGTTTTAGAGATTTTTAACTATTCATCTGAGAAGTGATCTGGGTTTTCAATGAATTTTTTTTTTTACTTTCATTTAGGGATAAGTATAAATTAAATAGAGTTACTATATATATTAGTCCATATTCTATTGCTTATAACAGAATACCTGAAATTGGATAATATATAGAAAATGAAATTTGTTATAAAGGAAAACTCCAACGTACTGAGAGCACATTTGTTTAGAGCCTTCTTCTTGGTGAGAACTCTCTATAACATCCTGTAGAGATGCAGGGAATTGCATGGCAAGGAGTGAGCAAGAGCATTTTTCATATGCTTTCTTCCTCTCCTTATAAAGCCCCCAGTCTACTCCCTAATAACCCACTAAACCATTAATCCATCAATAGAGTAAGCATTCATGAGGACAGAGTCCTCATGATTAAATCACTTACCAAAGGCCCTACCTTTCAAATCCAATAGTCTGATGTCCCATCCTCTTAACACTGTTACATTGGGGATCAAATTTCAGTTAGTTTTGGGGGGCTATTCAAACCATAGCACTATAATATGTATGTGTAATCTCCAAATTGTAAACAGTGGCTCAAATTTTTAAAATCTATAACACTTGAGTCAAATATAACTGATTATATCCAGTAGGCTACTAATTTGTGACCTCTTTGTCAAAAAAAAAAAACAGTTATAATTGTGATGAGTGCAACAGAAAGCAATAGGAATTTAAAATGGGGAGTCATGGAACCTTCCCTTAGTGACATTTAAGGTAATATCTGAAATAATTTAAGTGATATTGGAGGGTGGGAAATGCAGAGAATGGGAAGAGAGTGGGCAGAATCTTCTAGACATAGGTAAGAAAATGCTTAAAGGCCCCAAACAAACAACTGAAGGAAGTCCTGTGTGGCTGGAGTACTTAGAGCAAATGTGAAGGTGGCTAGAAAAGAGAATGAAAAGATAAACAAAAAAGGATTGTGAAGGATCTGTAGTCTACCAATAGGGATATGTAAAAATATATTTTTAGAGATATTTTATTTCTTTTCAATATTTCTTAAAGAATGAAAAGTATCACTGAAAATAATATTAGATACCAAAGTACAAATGCTATATTGATATTTGTGGAGCATTCTGGTCTCTGTACATTCCTTTTGAGGAACTCCATCATGAATAAAGCAAAGGATTCTTAACGTAAGTATTCCCAATAGTTATCTACAATTCCTTTTGCTTTGGCTTGTAGCCAGATATAGGTGGAGAACTGATTTGTTGAAGGAGTAGAGCAACTTGTAGCACACAATTTTCAGTGAAAGTTTTATATTGTTAAGCCTGTAAAATTCGTGCTATTTTACCTGCAGCTGAGAAATCATTAATTATTCACATTTTCTGCTTGTAGCTACTTGCTTTTCATGCATGTCTATTTCTAAGTACATCTTCTTGTAATTGTAGGACAGTCATAGTGGAAATTAAACATGGAGATTTTAACTATGATCCTTCACTCCCCCCCCACCCATAAAAATTACATATTAACATTAAGATCTAGATGGCATATTAAATCTTAAAATTGGTAAAGGATATATGAGAAAGTAGTTAATTTATTTTTATTGCTATGTTGTATAGTCACTGAAATAAAACTCCATGAAAAATTATTTTCAAAATCTCATTAAAGTTGTATCAGGGGAAACTACTACATTATTTTATGGAGAAGGGGAAAATTTGAAAATATGTTACAGTACATTGCTTCTAAAGTGAGATAAGATCATGAAAAACACAAAACCAGTAGCATGACTAGTGAAGACTCAAATTGTGACATGATCATAGGAAGCTGGAAGAATTCTCATAATACTGACCTAGTATCTTGCAGCATACTATTTCACAACATGTAGTTTATAAAGTTAAAAGAAATGTTTCTTATATGTTGGGCACTATAATGAAAAATTAGGTTGGGGTTGATCAGAATTTTCTACTTACCTTGAAAGTAGAGATTAGATTGGAGTACTAACACGTCTTAAATCTGGCCCCAGGTTTTCAAGAATCTAATAGGAAGGCCCTTCTCTATAGCAGAGCTGCTTGTTTTATGATTAACAAGTGTTTCTGCTTTCTGAAATTTTTTGAGTAATCCAAAAATTATTTTAGTTTGGATCAGTGTTATTAAACGTATTTCATTTCAAGATACTAATGATAAAATTAGTTTATAATTAGTTTAAATTAGTTTAAAATTAGTTTATACTGTATTTGTTTTATTCTTGAGTGTTTGTGTGCTTCGGGTTTGCAGAACACTTAAAATATGCACTGTATTTTTCACTTTTGAGGTATATTAAGAGTAATTAACCACAAAAACCTTTAAAAGTCAGAAACTGTGTTTGAAATTTCTCCACATATACTTGCTGATAGATATTGCAAATAAGAATATAAGGACCAAAACATATTGTATTTGAAAGTGATGTTTAGCATGTATTGTTCCCTATGTGATATGTGATCCATATCATTATGGGTCCCATTTTATTTCTCACTTCCCTCTAGCCCTATATCTCTATACAAGTAGGACAGAAATGAAAGTAATCTGATGTACTACCTGTCTTAAATGGTGATCTTTAACAAAATGGAAAATAACTTCTTACTACATATCCTTTCTAAGTGTGGAGTGAAGTGTGATGAGTTAAAACAAAATAAAATAAAAAACAAACTAATAGACTAGATTGGAAAAAAAAAGAGAGAGAAATAATATACCAGTGTGCTTACAGGCTATTCAAAATTATGTAGCTTAGAGGGAATTACTGGAATTTGCTTTCATTACAAGAAACTACATTTAATTATTTTGAAAAATTCAAACCATTTCAGTCCTTCACTAAAATATCATTCATTTGAAAACTGCTTATTAAAACTGAACACAAGGTTCTAGTTGCCACAAAAAAAACAAAGACTCCTGTTTTGTTTCTGGTATATCACTACGTGTGAAAGAAAGAGAAGATGAGGGCTACAACTGACATGGTGCTAAATTTTCCAAGCTGCCACGTGGTTCTTTTTTCTGAGGTGTTCTGCATGTCATTATCAATACCAGCTGCTTTGCATCATAGTATCTACCTACTCAACGGTTAACTGGAAAAGACAATTATGTTAAGAATAGAAAACAGTTTAAGTACCCAAATATCAGTAATGTTTATTGTATTTCCTCTCTATTTCTCACTTCATTGTAGGCATTAAGCAGCAGAGAAGATATATGCTTAGCAAACTGTACCGGTAATTGCATGCACATATACTGGATTTGAAAGGCTGGGTAAATTAAAGCAGGAGCCCAGTGACACATTGTACCTTCCTTTCCCCCGTATACATAACCTTGATAGTGTCTTAAAAATGTATTTATCTAACAAATATCTACTGACTTTTAACTGTGAGTGTGTATCTGTATATATATGATAAGTGTATCTGTATGTATATGTATAAGTAGTCTTCTTGCTGTTTCATCACTTCTTCATACTGGCGCAGAACATTCATGCGTAATTATTTAAAGGTGACCCAATGGTACCCTGTAACTGTGACTGACACTTCTAAGTTATGTTATCTTAATTACATATGGTGTTACTTTCTTGTTCCGGTAAGTCATTTGATTGGCTTGTGCATTAGTTCTTTAATTTTTTCAGTTAGGGAATTCGACTTCCCTCTCAGAATTTCTCTGTAGAGTCAATAGGATTCGGAATCCAGTAGATTGTTAATTGTGTGGATGAGTTCCTATACCTTAACTGAGGTGGGGAATGGGGGCAAGTTAGGGATGGGTGAGTGGTCATGGTACTGGAAAAGACAGTTAAGGTTTACATATGTGCTTAAGATGCTTATGGGGCAGCTAGATTGAGAAGCTGACGTACTATTAGAAATCTTTGAATGACAAAATGACAAGTATAATTTGAAGATTAGTCAGAGTCTAAAATTTCCTCTAATTAATTAGGCTCTGGTAAAATAGTTTCTCTTGAAGGCAGGCGTTTTTAAGGGGAATATAATATAATCATCTGGGCATATTTTAAAATGCTCTTTTTCCCCTGTACCTGCTGAGAGTACAGAGGGATTTTTTACGATCATCATGATGTTGAAAGCGTGAGTGAGCTAAGTTTGTGAAAAGGAGTGTATAACAAGGACAAATAATGCAAAAATGTTATATAGAATAACAATGGTGTCAGTAGGCTAAACTCCAACAAATGGGAGCTTGTGGAAAATACCACTTAGAACTAAAAGGCCAGGCAGGAGTACACTTACTTTTGGGAAACATCCAATAATGGTTAGCAATGAGGAAACTCACCAACTTTGCTTTAGTGTTTTCAAGCTGTACGCATCTAAACTGGGTAAACTGGTTGTTAGGAAATCTTGTCCACTTTCTGCAAGAACTTAGGATATGTAATTTTATTCATTCAATACATGTTTAATAAATACTACTATATGGCAGGCACAGTTCTATGCACTGGGGCCATAAAGATAAATAAGACATAGAACAGCCCTGTAGCAGATTGGAGAGAAAGCACTGGAAGCTTAGAAAATAGCATAAGGATGATAGAGGTGTGAAGCTGCATGGCCATCTTAATGTAAGGAGGAAGCTAATAGAGTAACTAGAGGGTAGGATAAGAGGTAAAGATAACTTGAGTGGACAGGCTAGGGTAGTGGTGCTGATAAAAATTGGTGAAATAGGCAGAGTGCTGACTATGGGGGTCTCGCATGACCTGCTGAGAAATTTGGACCTTATTCTATATGCAATTAGAAAGTTTTAATCAGAAAAATGACATGATCTTATCCACACTTTAAAAAAATGATTCTGGTTGTAATGTGGAAGATGGATTGGACATCTCTAAAATGCTAAAATTCTAAGCAATGGAAAGAGAGCAGCTGTCCAAGGATAAGTTCAAATCTGGTAAAAGAGTACCTATTGAATCTAGCTCTTTACCAAAATAAATTACATGAGAAAGTCCTGATAGATTTCTAACATTTTAGAATTCTCTCTCTCATAACAACATTTTATCCTTATCTTTCTTGTACTACCAATGATACTCTTTACAAACAATATTTAAATGTGGATCAGTGAGTTACTCAAGGTTATTGGGTCTTTCTTTGCAAGACGTGGGATCTATGCCATACCTATTCTCTATAATTATATTTCATTTCAGTAATTAAATGGTGATAGAGGTGCTGTCAACCTGAGTCATGGAGTACTGTCCTTAGAATCTATCTCATAAGAGTACTTCATAATGTGCAAATTTTATTCCATTCACCTTGTTTTCTGCTAGTAAGATAAGCAACTTTATAGTTTTCTGTCTGTTCAGCAGTGAGAGTTCCATTGTATTATTGTTGGGATATTTTCATGTCATAAAACATCAATATCTAGAATACTTCTCGCCTTTTTATAAATAAATTCATTGTATTAAAAAATATTAGTTGGTGAGACTAGTAGATTAACAAGTTACAGATTACCCTTATGGTTTGGGATGTTAATGTAAATTATTCAACTATTCTAAGGTTTTAAAAAGTATAATAAATGATCTTATGTAATTGAACAATTATACAAGTCCAAACTAGCCTCTCCATTCTAATCCAACTGTAAGTTTCACACACACACACACACAAACTTTACAGGAAAAGAAGATACACAAACTTTGTGCTTTTTTGTTTCTTTCTCTTTATATTTAATGTATTTTTAATTGAAATAAGATTTATAGACAGTGAAATGTATAGGCCTCAGTTATATAATTCTATGCATTTTGACAGGTATAAACATCTATGTAACCAACATTCCAGTCAAGATATAGAATATTTTCATTGCCCCAGAAAATTCCTTTATGTTACCTGCTAGTCAATCCCATTCCGTCATTAGCAACCACTATTCTGATTCTACTAATATAAGAGTTTTATCTGTTTTGGGCTTGTCTTTTTATTTTTGAAACTGTCTTTTAATAAGTAGATTTTATTTTAATAAGTTTTAATTTATTATTTTTTTTCTTTTATGAATATTGACAGGGGATGAACTGAGCTCAAGCGAGCTGAGCAGCCAATTAAATCAACTGACAATAAGTCAAGCCTTTAATCACTTACTGCAATAGTATAAGCAAGAGGCTAAACAGAAGTCAAGTGTCACGTGGATCAGCACAGATGTGGGGGGCATCTCACTGCCAAGGGGGACCCTTGAACAAAAAGCTCCTGCAGTTTTATGGACCTGGAGGCCAGGCAGAGGGGGAGTAGAAAGGGCTACCAGTGGAAAAGTACTAAGTACTGAATCCAAGTGGAGAAAAGTGTCAAGGTCTCCCCTCCCTCCAAAAAGCAGGTCTTGGAAGAAGTACCTGAGCGAGACCTCTGCCAAAATTCCCTGATAAAGAGGCCTCTGAACAGAGGGGACTGGAATGCAGATATCTGTAAGAGCATGGCCAGCCAGGGGTATCTGAGTCCTTGACAGCAACTCCCTTCAGAGACTGCAGTACATTGGCTGTGTATCAAGTCTGGTGTGGGGAGGGCAGCTTTCCCCTGTGAGGCCCACCAGATAAAGCCTTTGTAATAATCGCCTGTGGTCAAGCCTGAAAAATCACATACAGGTTTTTGGCCAAGAGCTGGACTACTCGATATTATATCATTTCTAAGAAATGATTGCCTACTCCAAGATCATTAAGATACTCTCCTGTATTCTTCTAGAAGCTTTATTGTTTAAATTTTTATGTTTTAGTCTATGATACAGTTGAATTCATTGTGTAATATGAATTTGAGGTTGAGGTTCATTTGTTGTCCCAAATATTTATCCAATTATTTCAGTTCCTTTTGTTGAAAAGACTTTTTTTCACTCATTTTTTTTCCTTGCTTTGAGTTTTTGCCAAAAACTCAGTTGACCATATAGATAGGGGCCTGTTTCTGATCGCTCTATTAAATGGGTATATTTATCTATCCTGGCAATACCCTACTGTCTTAATTACTGTAGCTTTTTAGTAACTCTTGAAATTAGGGTTCTTTTTCAAGGTCATTTTGACCATATTATATTATTTATATTTCTACACAAATTTTAGAATTTATGAATTTTTAAAACACAACTTGCAGTATTTTGATGGGGATTGCTCTGAATCCATAAATTAATTTGAGCAGAATTGTAATCTTGTCAGTATTGAATCTCCTAATACCATAACTCCCTTATGTAGGTCACCATTTATTTAGGTCTTCTATAAGAGAGAACTCAGCAATATTTGTGGTTTTCAGTGTGAGATTTTGCTTATTTTTTATTAAATTCTTTCTAGATATTTTAGGCTTTCATTCTATTATACATCAAAATTTTAAATTTATTGTCAATAGTATATAGAAATTCAATTGATTTTTGTTGGGGGGGGGGGCTGGCTTGTACAGGGATCCAAATCCGTGACCTTAGTGTTACAAGGCTACACTCTAACCAACTGAGCTAACCAGCCAGCCCAAATTCAATTGATTTTTGAACCACTGCATTCTTCAATCTTGCTAAATTCACTTATTAGTTCTAATAGTAGTTTTGAAGTTTCCTTTTTTTTCCTAAATGTAAACAACCATGTTGTTTGAGAATAAAGATAGTTTTATTTCTTCCTTTTCCATCTTTATGCCTTTCATTTATTTTTATTGCTTTGTTGCACTGACTAGGATCTTCAGTCCAGTGCTGAATAGACTGGTGAAAGCAGACATCCTTGCCTTTATCCCACTCGTGGAGGGAAAAAAAGCATTTGATATTTCACTTTTAAGACTGTTGTTAGCTGTAGATTTATTATCGATGTTATTATCAGATTGAGGAAATTCCCTTTTCCAAGTTTGCTGAGAGTTTTTATGATGAATGGGTGTTGAATTTTGTTTTTTCAGCATATATTATGATAATTGTATGGTGTTTCTCCCTTTTATTGTGAATGTGGAAAATTACATTGATTGATATTCAGTTGTTCAATCAACCTTGCATTCCTGGGATAACCCCTAGGATATATCCCTGTGGATTAGTTTTCTATTGCTGCTGCAAAAACTACCACAAACTAAATGGCTTAAAACAGTACAGAGACTGCCCAGGCCTGAACTGCACAGACAGCTGGTGAGCGGAGCGGTGACATGGACTGGTGAGGGCCACGGCGGCTGCTGGCGTCTCCCCAGCAGCCTTTGCTCCAGCTTCTGCTGCTCCTCTGCACCTCGCGTCTCCGCAGGAGTCGGGGGCTGAGTGGCTGCAGCCCTCAACTCGGCACAGTGGCTCTCGGGGAAGGAGGAGCCCATTGTCCTGCACGATAGGTTGATCCGGATGATGACCTGGCCGAGCTACCCGGCCAGAATCTCAGAGCCAGGGAGGCCGCGACCCCCACCTGGACGAACCTTTCAAGCATCTTCTGAACCAAACTGAAGAAGAAATTTATAAAGTTCTAAACAGAAAAATAGGTTAGGAGAATACTTTAGAACAATTTTTTGAGGAATCTCCACATTGTTCTCCATAATGGCTGTGGTACCAGGCGGCATACCCAGGTACTTGATCGTGAAAGAAGAATCTTTCATGGACCAGCAAAAGGAGAGGAAGAGAGGGACAGAGAAACGGAACATGACAGGACTTTATTACTGAGTAAAGATATGCCCCAAAGTGCACAGGCATCTCTGCCAGAGAGAGACGCACACGACCCTGACCTTCTCCTAATGGCTGCCCTCTGCCCCTCCTGTCCCACCTGGAGCACATGCTCTGGCCAGTCCAGTCTGAATATTCATTAGCAGCCTTCCTGGGATGTGTCCCCACTCTGTCCTGCCTCTGCTTCACTAATTTACATTCCCACCAACAGTGTATACAATTTTTTTTCTTCCCATTCTCACCAACATGTTATTTTTAATCTTTTGTTGTTGTTGTTTTAAATAATACCCATTCTAAATGTGAGATCTCATTGTGATTTTGATTTGCATTTTCCTGATGATTGGTGATGTTGAGCATTATTTCGTGTACTTGTTGGCCATTTTTATGTTGTGTTTTGAGATATATTTGTGTATTTCTCAGGTCATTTGTCCATTTTTTAATCAGATTTTTTTTCTTGGCTGTCGAGCTGTATATTCTTTGTGTATTCTGGATATTAATACCTCGTCCAATGAATAGGACATTTTGTGGATTCACTGCTGGTTTTTTCCTTTGCTGTACAGAAGCCTTTTGGTTTCACATAATCCCACTTGTCTATTTTTTGCTTTTGTTGCCTGTGCTTTCAAGGTGTTATTCATAAAATCTTTTCCCAGGCCAATGGGGAAAAAGAAAAAAACAGTACAGATTTATTATCTTACACTTCTGGAGATCAGAAGTCCAAAACCAGTCTTACTTACTGGGCTAGAGTCAAGTTATTAGCAGGGCTGGTTCCTTTTGGAAGATCTAAAGGGAGAATCCATTTCCTTTTTTGCTACCTTTTAGAAACCACCTGCATTCCTTGGTTGATGACCCCTTCCACCATCTTTAAAGCCAGTTGTGTAGCATTGTCCATCTCTTTCTACTCTCTCTGATCTCCTACTCTTTAAAAGATTACTTGTGATTACATCAGACCCACCTGAATAATTCCCCATCTCAAGATTCTTTATCACATCCTTAAGGTTCTTTAGCTGTATAACATATTCATAGGTTCTAAGACTTAGGATATATATATTGTAGGAAATTGTAATAGAAAAATGTAACTTTAACCTGCACTGTTGCCTGAAATGTAACTTAACCTGCACAAATTGTTCCTGTAAGCACTTACTAAAATTGAGGAAAACATATCTAAAGATATTTTAAATGAAGCAGCTTTTTAGAGGTCAAAGCAGAACTAGACACACATTCCAGGGGCCAGCCGATCTCAAGGACTAACCAGCCCTCTTATCTTCAGGACACCAGGCAGAGCCCAAGTGAGTAAAAAAAATCGAACAGTCCCTTATCGGGGTGCTAGCCTGTTAAGCCTGACCATGAATAAAGTCTTTGTCCAAAGAAAGTGTATAAAAACTCCAATGTAAAGAAGGGGGGGCCACTTTTCCAAAAGGCAAAGCGCCCCAGCATGCTGGATAATAAAACCTCATGTTTATTGCAGCAGTCTCTGTCTTGTGGTCTTTGTGAGGCAAGCCACTCCGGCGTGTGGGATTTGTGCTTGGCGCATGGGTCTTACATCTTTGGGGGCTCGTCCGGGATCGGCTCGCTCTCCCTGGGACCAAAGACTAGAGAACGGAGGATCGCTCAAGCAGCAGGTACCGCGGTCGTCTGTCTGTCTGCTGTGTCTGTCTTTGTGTCTTTGTTGTCTGCTGTAATCTGGTTTCAGTTTTTCGGTGGCTCCAGGAGGGAGTCACCGGTCTGTTTAGCTTTTCGGTGGCTCCAGGACGGAATCACTGGTCTGATTTTAGATTTTCTGAGGCTCCAAAGCAGAGCCATCTGTAGTGGTCAAGCGGCGGGACAGACGTGCCGGCACGCCGCAGCCACAGGAGTCCTGGAGGACGCTCCAGATTCCTCTGCAGGAGACGAACAGGTTCAGCTCCATGGGAGATCACTAGGAAGGAGACCCCTCCTGAGTTCTCTGATAATCTGGTTGTTGCGCCCGTGGCAGGGGCGCGTCAGTGTTTTGGTTTTTGTTTGTCTGGTTGCGTGTGCGTGGGGACTGATGACTTTCTGGGGCGACATGTCTCTACCCCTTTAAATCTGACCCTGTAATACTGGACTGAGGTGAAGGCCAGGGCTAATAATTTGTCTGTCTGTTTGTGTTTAAGTAACTAAGTTTGTGCCTTTTGGTCATTAAAGACCTGATGACTGAAAGAAATTATTTGTTCTCAGTTTCTCCTGGCAAGCTTGAAAAACTGAGCATTGTAATTAGCTAAGTCTCTGGACAAAATTTGTCTATCTGTGCACAGAGTTCTGCAAGTGTTATAAGAAAAACTCACTGTCTATGGCATTTCAGCCAAGATAAAGAAAAACCTGTTAAAAGAATCAAGGCCACTTGGAGATTCTGTTTTTCTTATATAACGCAGCCAGTTCTAGCTAAATGTAAACATTAAACTAAAAAGAAAAAGAAAGGTAAAAAGGTTTTTTTTAAAAATCACACTGCTATGAGAAATGTTTTCGAAATTATCTGCTTGGGGGCCGGCCCGTGGCTCACTCGGGAGAGTGTGGTGCTGATAACACCAAGGCCCCGGGTTCGGATCCCATATACGGATGGCCGGTTCGCTCACTGGCTGAGCGTGGTGCTGCCAACACCAAGTCAAGGGTTAAGATCCCCTTACCGGTCATCTTTTAAAAAAAAAAAAAAAAAAAAAAAAAAAGAAATTATCTGCTTGGGTTTACCGGTCAAGCAGGGTTACATTTGTCTTTGGTAGAGGTTTTAAAGTTAAAGTTATAAGCCCAGCCTAAAACAGAATGATCTTTGATCATGGGATTTTTAAATAAATGAGGTTAATTTAGTATTGTTGGTGAAAAAGAAAATCAGTATGCAGAAAAAGAGGATACTTCATTGTGAACAAGCATCTTGTGTAGTGAACTTTTGTCCTAGAGCAAAATGACTGGTTATTTAGGAAGTGGAAAGTATAAGACAAATGAAAAATCTAAAGCATGTCATCAAAGGTCCAAATAAGTGGTAATAATGGTTTATGAACAGCAAATTTATGAAAGAATTTTGTGTATGATTAAAATGATTATAATTAAAAGGCAATTAGCTAAGTTCTTCTAAAAACTAAAACTTAATATTAAGGTCAAATAACTTTGAGAACAATGGACAAAATAAAAGGTTTTCAAAACTCTAGTAAGAAACCTGATGAGTTTATAGAACTACTAATTAAAATCAAGTAAAGCAAAAATTAAGTATACAAAGTTAAAGAACTGATAAAAATGTTTTGTAACTTGCATTGTTTGTTCCTTACTTAAATGTTTTGTTTTAAGGAAACTTTTTCTCTAAGCTATTTATAACTTACAGCAATTTAGTAAAATGTACTTTATAAACAAAGATGAAAATATTTGCCTTTTTCCTCTTTGATTCCTCCAAAATTTGAAAGCTATTTGTGAGTATCCTTCTGATTAGCAGTTCTCCTGGCTGCAGTTTCCTATCTGCCTCATAAGAGACAACCGTGAGCTTATTATCTTGAACAAAGAGTGGTATTGAACAATAATCATGTTACTGTTAACTATAAGGTGAGAATCTCTGCGTAGGGAAAGAAAACTTTCAGTCACATTGCCCAATATGTTTGTTAAATGTCCTGTGTAAGCCAAGGTATTCCAAGTAGCTTCAGTAGCCCTTCCTGTCATGGGCGTGCAGGATCAGAATAAAATTATTAATATTTTAATTCTTGAAAATCCAGTTTCCATTCTATGTCTGGTAAAATGCAATGGAGTTTGTTTTGCATGTGGATTAAAAGTCGTAATTTGATACGTCAGTCAAGAGGTAAATCGGGTATAACACAGGGATGACTGATTACAGATTTTTAATTTCTTGAGTTCTCCAAAAAAATATGTTCTTTAAAGATTTCAATTATTTTAGTCTCACAGTATTCTTTTCTTTATTCATAAACATTCGTATTAATTTCATCAGTCCTAAAACATTTGAGTATCTTTTACATGCAAGATAAGCACCGTGGGCCTGATTAAAACTATTACCATTGCCCTTTAAGAGCTTTTCTTCTGTTTACAGAGTATAGATTTAAAAAAAAAAAATCACATATGGAAATATGGTATAATAAGGCACAAAAATTAGATAAGACAGATCTTGCTTTGAATTCTGGTTTTTACACCATCTTTGTTCTGACAAGTACAACATTATTAAAAGATTAGAGATAATCTGTACATAGCAGTTAATATCCTAATTAACATATAACAGTCACTGAGTAAATGATCACTATTATGATTATGATGTCATGAGAAATAGGAATCTCTTACTTTTACTATAGGAGTTAGATAAAAATAACAAAAATAGTAACAATGATAGCCAAAACTAACATTTATTAATTCCATGACTACAAAATGCTAGTCATTGTGCTAAGTCCTTTCATGTATATAATATTTGATCATCGCAATGCTATGAGATGTTATTCCCAATTACTGAGGCACTTAGGTTTAGAAAGGTTCATAATGGTAATCTAATAAGAGATAGATTCAGAATTCAAATCCAGATAGTCTGTCTCCGGAGCCCAGACTTATATTCCACTGGTTATTCTGGCTAAAGTAGATGAAGAGGAGGGGTGATGAGGCATATAAATGAGCTATTCCTAGTATTTTGAAGTCAATTTGGGATTCATTTTGATCTTATGTCCTGGGATTTTTTTTTTCTTTCTATCCAATTTTTAATATTTTTATTGAAGTGCAATCACCTAATATAAAATTAATCATTTTAAAGTGTATAATTAAGTGACATGTAGTGCATTCACAATGTTGTGCAACTATCACCTATACTGAGCTCAAGACATTTTAATCATCCCAAAGAAAACTTCATACGCATTAAGTAGTCATTCCCCCCCACACCCCATAGCCACCTGCAAGACCACTGCCAAGTTGGAGAGGGTTGTGGGGCTAGGGCAAATAAAACAGCCGAAATGTTTTCCTACTGGTTTTAAGTTGCCTTTTTGATTCAGCATTTGATGGAAACCTTTGGCTATTTTCCACAGCTCTGACAAAGCTGATTCTGTTTTTGCTTGATTTTGTGGTGTTTTTGTGGAGAGATGTGACTGTGGAGCTACCTACTCTGTCATTTTCACTGATGTCACTCCCCTTCCTGTTTTTTGTGTTTTTTTTAATTAAGAGACTTTACTTTTTAGAGCAGTTTTAGGTTTACAGAAAAATTGAACAGGTAATACAGAGAGTTCCCATATTCCCCCTCTTCCCTGCCCGTAAGTTTCCTAATTTTTAACATTTTGCATTGGTGTATTACATTTGTTATAATCAATGAACCAATACTGGTACATTATTATTAAGTTTATCATTTGCATTAGGGTTCACTCTGTTGTACAGTTCATTGGGTTTTGACAAATACATAATGACATATATCCACCATAGCTATATGGTAGAGAATAGTTTCACCACCCTAAAAATATCCTGTGTTTCAGCTATTCCCTCCTCCTCTCCCAACCCTCCCCACCCTCCTGAACCTCTGGCAACTACTGATCTTTTTACTATCTTTATAATTTTGCCTCTTCCAGAATGTAATATATAGTTGAAATCATAGAGTATTTTGCCTTTCAGACTAACTTATTTCACTTGGTAATATGCATGTAAGGTCCTTCCATGTCTTCTCATGGCTTGATATATCATTTCTTTTTATCAGCAAATAATATTTATTAAAAAGCAATCTTTTGCCAAAGAGAAATTTACCAAGTGAAGAAATAGAAAATTAGCCTGTATTTCTAACAGGGTTTAAAACAAGAAGGCAGACTAACTGAGATCTAAGACATACTTTTCCTTATTTCAGTTGTAGTACTACAGTTCTTCATTTGTTTTATATATCCAAAAGCTTTGTCTATAAAACCGTTGAGTTCCTACTATATGCTGGCCTATTCTTATTTACACAACATAAAAGGAATTAAGTAATAATATCTCTATATTATGATTGAGAAGAGAGATACAGAAAGATAAGCTGACCAAAGCTACACAACTTGTAAGTAGTTAAATTGAAATTCAAACCCAGGTCATACTGTCTCCCAGGTTAGTGCTCTTTTTAGTACACCATTGTTATTATGCTGCTTTCTGGGCAACTATCTCAACTGCCACTTGGCAGGCCAGGAGCTAGATCAAGTGGGTGAGGCTTTATGCCCTCCACACCAGTCTCTTTGCTTCATTCCCACCCCTTTTGAACCAGGGACTTGAAAGCTTGAAACCTTTTCAATTAAGAATGACAAACTGTACATGTAAGTTTATCTCTACTCCTTTCTGAAATACCACTAATGTGATATGAGGGGAATGAAAAAAGTATAATTCTAAGAATGAAGAAAATGTAAGAAGAGCCTAGTAGACAAGAAATGTCAACATATATTTGGAAGATGGAAAGCAATTACATCAATAGTAACTCAATAAAGCAAAGAAACTAAAACCTTCTTGCAAAAGAGGATAGCAGCAAGAAGCAAGTCAATTCTTGATGTAGAGCATCAGAAAGTCTTAAGAATTGAAGGTGAATGAAGGATGATCTGAACTCAGCTTCGAATAATTATACAGAGGTGACTGGGTATTTTAATGGGAGAATGAAGGAATAGGGAGAGGATGAGGGGCTCAGTAGAGTCAGAGAAGTGAAAAATGGTGTACAAAAAGCAGGAAGTGGGGTGTGAGTTGGCCGATGTGAAACCCATCTGAGTTTGCTAACCTGTGCTTATTGAAGTTAGGCTTCTACCTTTTCACAAAGTCTGGCAGACAGGAACCCTATCTTCAGGTACTGGCTGGAACAAACAGTAAATTCTTTTGGCAACCTTGAATTTTCTCAGGCAGCCATTTCAAGGAAGGTTAAGATCATCCTAGAGATGTGGCCTTGAGCTATTAAAAATATATTAGTGTTTTGTTCAAATCTTTATAGGCCAAGGATGAAGCCAATTCAGGAAAGGGCTCTGAGGAAACTGGCTAGAGTTTGGTGAAGGAGAGAATCTTTGTCAATACACAGAAGTGACTTCAAATCACAGAAATATATCCCATTAAACCAAACCAAATATGTCTCTAATTTAGCTTACTTTTAGTTATATCTCAAAGTGTTCACAGCCACCGTAATGTTGCTCAACACAAGAAGAAGTATAATGGAGGGAAAGTTGGTATAGAAAAAGATAGCAGTCTTTACTGGTTGTGGTTTAAATGTCTTTACTTTGGCAAATTTTACAAAAACATAACCATTTGGACAGTAAATATGGAGAGGTATTCTTTGGAATAATAGAATCAGAGAGTCTTAAGACTCAGAGTCAAGTCATAACAGAGAGCAAGAATGAATGAATGTATATAGTTATGCTCACAGATCCCTCCCATGGTTAATTCCCTGAAGGCTGGCAAGGTTTAGTTTAGAAGATTAGAGAATTCTCTGGAGAAACTCAATGTCCCAAGAAGGAGAAATACCTTGCTTAGGGTTACTCTGACAAAATAATCATGTCCCCAAATTTCCCTGTAGTGAATCCACCAATCACCAAGCCCTATTCATATATACAAACTGATATGGATTGTGTCCCCCAAGTTTTATGTATTAGTAGCTTGATCCCCACTGTGACAATTAACAAGGTGGGAAATCCTAATATGGTAATTCAAAGGTGAGGCATTGAAGAGGTGATTAGATTGTAGGACCATTCTTTAGTGAATGGATTAATAATGGTAGTCAGGGGTGCAGTTCAGAGGGCTTTAGAAGAAGAGCACATGAGAGTTTAGTTTCTCTCTGCTTCAACATTTTCTACCATGTGACACTCCTGTATTACTGAAAAGCCACCACCAAAAAGGCCCTCAACATAAGTGTTTGCTGAAACTGTAAGCAATAAATTTTGTTTTCTTTATAAATCACCCAGTTTCAGGTATTTTGTGATAAGCAATAGTAACGGACTAATACACAAACTTCTAATCTGATTTTTAGTGCTGTTCAATTAAATGTATAAAGTCATAGATCACCAAATCTTTCAGGAAAGCCTTTAACTAAAACACACAGACCAGTACAAACTTAAAAAAGGAGTATCCTCAGAAAGATAACTGTAAGAATATATTACAACTATGAAAAATAAGGATTTTTAAAGTAATGGCAAAACAATATTTTTTATGAAAAACATGGAAATTGAAACTGATATAGAAAATCAATAAGGTTTATAATAAAAGGGTTGGATGATAAAATTTAGGAAATTTCCCAATGAGTGGAACAAAAATACAGATGCAAATTAAGAGGGAAAAGACAAAATTATTAGAAAATCAGTTCAGGAAGTTTAAGAATCTTCTAATAGGAGAAGAAAGAAGATAAAACAGTGGAAAATAAATTATTACAGGCATCAAACGAGAACTTCTTCTGTAACTTAAGGATTACTAGAGAACCATCAAATAACCTGCACAATAAAGTGATATGCATTTAGGTATATCATTTGATGATCCATCAAAATGGTGAAGTAAATCAAGAAAGAGTAAATAATATCTTACCCCCAAAAAAGAGGGGTCAAATATAGAGGCAAGGCAAAGGGAATTAGATGATGGTAAAGAGAAGGGACAACAGCTGTTCAGTAGATCTAGAAAGCAGTTCTGAGCCATTAAAGCAAGAGAAGAGAGGGCTTCAGGAGAGTTGTCATTTCCATTTATCCTAGCCCAAATGGAAACATGAGATGTGTTTTATCATGTTTAAAACAGTTCTGTGTTTCTAAGAGATATACTAATGAGAAGGATGAAAAAAAAGAGATTTAGAGTAATTATTTCAGAGTTGCAAATACTTCATCAAGCTGTGATTCAAACCTGGGAAACCGTAATCCAGGGTACATGCTTTATTCACAATGTACTATATCAGTAATTATAATGCAAGATAGAAAATAGTGCCATGGAATGAGAGATTGTTTTATAAGAATAATTGCACATGTTAATAGTTTTCAAAGTACTTTGGCATTATATTTTGATTATGATAAAATACTTGGGAAGGATTTCAAGATGGAGAGATAACATGGGTCAAATGAATGGAGAATGAGGTATCTGCCAGTACTAACAATCAGGGTAGAATCAGGATGAATGCCAGTATATTCTCAAGATTCACTGTAAACATTTTATGGTATTGGTAGGGTGTTTTGAAAGCAGATACAAATGACTTTTTCTTTGCCAAAGATTTAAGGACTGAACTACAACCTCTGATCTGGATCATGGACTTGACTTCAAGCTTTTGCTGGGTGACAGATGTGTCAAACTGATTTGAGCCCTGCAGATGCAAAATTTATGGACCAAAATTATTTTCCTTTGAGAATTAAGTAATGTTAAATAGACAAACTTTAGATGACAGAGCTTTTTCTCTCTTTAGCTGCCAAATTTTTATCTTAACCATTTTAATTGAAGGTTTTCTAAAATGAATTGCGCGTATGTCTTCATTGTATGGAATATCTTAAACTTTGATTTTTCTTCTAGTTGGTGTTTGTATTCTTCTCTTTGTGGAATATTAAGTTGATAATGTTACAGAGATTTTTTTTTAAAACCTGCATTTTATTATATTGACCATTGCTCAAATAGGTAGACCCGTGTCTCAAAGCTTGTTTAACTCTGTTTTATAGATTTTGTTAGGAATAGCATATGGAGTGATGAAATCTGACCTCCTTGTGTAGCCATGGAAATAACCAGCTGTGAAATTGGCAAACATCACTAATAGCAGATAAAGGAATGTTTAATTGAGTAACTGGTCTTTCCTGACCTGCTGGCTATATTCCAAATCTGAATGAATTAGGAAACAACAAAATGTGCCTTATAACCCTTTAATAACTGCAGACATTCTACCCATAGTAACACATTTAACTAAGTCACTTAGCTTCCTTAGGTCTCAGTTTCTTCAACAAAATAAGGGGTGAGGGAGAAGAATTATATTACCTGTTTTCAAGAATCATTATAAAAATTAAAAGGAGTAAGTGAAAGTGTACATTGCTTATCACATAATAGATGCTCAGTAAGTGTCATTTTCCCTTCCCTTCTCCAAAGTTTCTCCATCTGAGGATAGCAGACAACTCTAAATGTGTGATTCATGCACCATCCACAGAATCTACTTGATGCATATTTCATTTTTCTGTTATATATAAGCCCTTCATTTCAAAAAAAAGGAGTAGGAAACTTATCCCTTTGTAATTTAAAACATGTAATATATTTTTCTCCATTGCTTATCTGAACTGACATATGTGGACTTTTGCAAAGGAAATAAGAATTTCTGCCATTTACTAGTTTTAGGAATATGGAAAGAGAAAAGCTAGTCAGTGCTAAACTTCTTCATCCCAGTCAACTTTTTGAACTTCTCCTGCCTTTCTGTGATCTCTCTACTTTCCTCATACAGGAATGGCTAACTCCCACCAGGAAAGTTGGTGTAATGAGCTTTAGGTGTAAAGAGCTACAGTCCCATCAGAAACACAGACAATAATTTAGAGTTGTAATAACATTCCTATGTATATTACCTGTGCATCAAAGATGCTTAAATTTTAAATCTGAGAAAGAAAAGGAAATCATACATGAAAATGTTTCTTTTTTTATAATTTTAATCAAGTACATTAAATCTCTCTTCATATGAAATCTCACTTAAAACTTTCTATGCTAACTCAAGAAATTATAAAAGGGAGAAATGCTGAATTGAGATTTTGAAAAATTTTGCCCTGATATTTTATATCTCAATAAATAATGTCAATGAAACTTTCAGTACATTTTACTAGAAGTTGTGGTGAATCAACATCTGAATCTTTTGTCTACCAATTCCCAAACTCTAGCCTCCTCCCCCGTAATTTCTCTTTTACTTTGGAAAAGTGAAAACATTATCCAAGTAAATGGGGCAAATTTTTAAATAAGAAGGTATGTTATATTTTATGGTGTTTAAATAGCAGTATACTGAAATATACAGACACATACTTGTATATGTGAATATATATGTAGATAATAATACCAAATAAAACACACATAAAAACATATATGTATGCATATAATAATACCAAATATCCCCTGCAATTTCAGTCATGAATATGCTCATTAATATCTACATTGTTTTTTTACTGACATCTTTTCTAATTTATTGTCATCTTAGCTATATTTGATTATTTACATTTAAGAAAGATTGTGTTTTTATATACAATCGGAATTCTATATGTTTGCTTTTTCTTAATTTTCTATTTAGAAATTGATATTGAGCGCTGTGTGCGAGAATCAATCAACCTGTTTTGTTGGACTCCTAAAAGTGCTACTTATAGACAGCATGCTCAACCTCCAAAGTCACCTTCTGACAGCAGTGGAGTCAGAAGTTCAGCACCTTATTTCTCTGCTGAGTGTTCAGATCCTCCAAGGACAGATCTGGTATGTATTTGCAGATTTAATTCACAAACTGTAAAAGAAGATGGATAGTAAAATTAATATACCTTAGTATCATTATTATACTAATAATATTGTCATTTATGATTTTTTTTAATGTGGCTATTTTCTAACATATGATTGCATTCATATAAATATTTCAGAAAACTTTTATGTCTGGTTATACGAGGATACTTCAAAAAGTTCATGGAAAAATAGAATTGAAAGGAAATACAAATCTTCCCATGAACTTTTTGGAGAACCCTTGTACAGTTAGGAAGATTATTTTGACATATTCCTCCAAGTAGCAAGTTTTGTACTTTTTTGTCTATACAATCATAGTATAAGTTTAAATATCAACATGTTATATAACAGTTTACAGAAGCAAAGAAAGAATTTTAAAAATAGAGAAAGGCTGAGAGCTGTTAATACAATGAATTTATTTATTGTTAGATGACAAAAGAAATAACATTTTATAAAACTATGCCATTCAGGATTTTCAACATAGTTATTCCTACTAAACACAATTTATAAATGTGGTTAACCAAGCTCTCAATTACAGTATTTCATAAGTTTCAAACATTCTAATATTATCACAATATTATTTCCATCAAGTATTTCCATCAAATTGAATTTTAATATGTATACATTGTTTTTGAGATACCTTAATAAATTGAATAGGCTTTAATTTGTAAAAAGTGATATTCTAATGGTAAAACATTTTCAAATTTCATTTAATATATGTTAAACAATAAATTTTGCAGCTAGGTACTTTTTGCAATTAAGTGTCTTTGTAAGAATTCATGCTTTCACCACTTAGCACTTTATGTGATTTTTTATGTTCCCAAATAAATGACTGCATCCATGTTTTCACATTTCCCCATCATGATCTAACTATATTTATTAAAGACACTTATAAACTTGACTCTGCTCATGGCTGAATACAAAGCAATTTTAAAAATTACAATCTCTGCCCCCAGAAATATAGATGATAAATAGGGAAACAGCTACCTGAATATATATGTGAAAGATTATAAGACATTTCTAAAACATTTTGAGAGACAGGACAAGAAAAAGAACCCAAACTCGTAAGTAAATATTTGCATTATAATTTTCCAAAAGTGGAATAGGCCTCCATAGGAGAAAGTAAGTTCTCAAGACTAAAAGTATTCCAGCAGAAGATATTATTACCATGCTATGGATTTTAGTGCAAGATCTCATTTATCATCTAAAGGTTGTTCTAGATGACCAGTAAGATAGCTTGAAACTTTGTAATTCAACAATTCTAAATAGAAACTTATTGCATAGTTTTCTTCTTTTCAAATTTTGAATTGTATGCATTTCATAGCATAAAAAAACATGAGTTCTCATATTCACAGTATAGAGACAAACTTTGGCAGATGGACAGTTTTTAAGTAACTGTAATGGCATGTAATGAAGGAAGAGGTGAGTAAGCATAGAAATTAGTAACACAAGGCCAAATTAGGAGTCTGAAAAATTGAGTAAAAATCAGGCATAAGAGAATGAATAATTACTGGCTATTTGATATCTCCCTGAAAATATGTTAGAGTTTTTAATATAGATATGTAATTTAGTCCTCACCAGAACCTCTAAGGAAAGTATGATTGTCCCTATTTTGTAATGGGAACACAAAATTAATCCCAGAATGGGATTAGTAGTTTACACAGCTAGTAAAATAGTAATACCAGAATTGAACCCCAGGTCTTTATGACATCACAGTTGTAATCTTTTTTTTAGTTGAAATATAATCCACAAACCATAAATTTCACCCTTTTAATGTGTAAAATTTAGTGTTTTTTTAGTATATTCACAAAGTTGTGCATCTATCACCACTATCTGATTTCATATTATTTTCATTGTCCCAAAAAGGAACTCCACATCCATTAGCATTCACTTCCCACCTTCCTCTAGCCCTTTTCAAACCCTAATCTACTTTACGCCTTTATGGATTTACCTCAACTATACGTTTCATGTAAATGGAATCATACAATATATGATTAGCTTTTTCATTTATTGTAACGTTTTTAATATTCATTCATGTTGTAGCATGTACCAATACTTTATTTCTTATTATGGCTGAATAAATATTCCATTGTATAGATATACTATATTTTATTGATTAGTGGACATTTGGGTTGTTTCTACTTTTTGGCTGTTATGAATAATGCTGCTATAAACATTTGTTTACAAGTATTTGAGTACCTATTTTTAATTCTTTTGGATATATACCCAAGAGTGGATTTTCTGGATCATATGGTAATTCTACAGTTAAAATTTTGAGAAACTACAGAACTTTTACAAAGAAGCTACAGCATTTGACATTCTCCTCAGCCATGTATGAAGGTTCCATTCTGTCCAAATCCTTGCTAACACTTGTTACTGGCAGTCTTTTTCATTGTAGCCATCCTAGTGAATGTGAAGTGGTATCTCATTGTTGTTTTGGTTAGCATTTCCCTAATGATGTTGCACGTATTTTCATGTGTTTATTGACCATTTCTATATCTGCTTTGGAGAAACGTCTATTCAAATCCTTTTCCCATTTTTTTAGATACAATAATTTATTTGTTTTTTAAATTGGCATGTATTGACTGTGTACATTTATGGGGTGCAGAGTTATATTTCAATACAAGTATACATTGTGTGATGATTAAATCAAGGTAATTAGCATATTTGTCATAACAAATTTATCATTTCTTTTTAATGAGAACATCTGAGTTCCTCTGTTCTAGCCATTTGAGAGCATACAATAAATTATTGTTAATTATAGATGGCTAGTACTACTGTACACCACTGAACTTATTTTCCTATCTAGCTGTGATTTTGTACCCGTTAACAAACTTAACCCTATCCTCGCACCTTCCCAGACTATAGTAACCACGATTCTACTCTCTACTTCTGTGAGCTCAACTTTTTAACATCCCACATGAGTAAGAACATGCAAATTTATCTTTCTGTGCATAACTCATTTCATTTAATATAATGTCTTGTAAGCACATCCATTTTGCCATAAATGACAGAATTTTATTCTTTTTTATGGCTGAGTAGTATTCCGTTATATATATATGCCATATTTCCTTTATTCATCTGCCAATAGACACCTAGGTTGATTTCATATCTTGGCTATTGTGAATAGTGCTGTAGTAAACACAGGGGTGCAAAAATCTCCTTGGTGTGATAATTCCCTTTTCTTTGGATAAATACCCAGCAGTGGGATTGCTGAAACATATGGTAGTTTTATTTTTAGTTTTTTGAGGACTCTCCAAACTATTTTTCATAATGGCTATATTAATTTACATTCCTACCAACAATGTATATGAGTTCCTTTTTTCTGAAACCTTGCCAGCTTTTGTTATTTTTTGTCTTTTTGATAGTAGCCATTCTAATTGTGATGAGATGATATCTCATTGTGGTTTTGATTTGCATTTCCCTGATGATTAGTGGTATTGAACATTTTTCATATACCTGTTGACCATTTTCATGTCTTCTTTTAAGAAATGTTCATTCAGGTCACTTGCCCATGTTTTTAATTGGATTATTTGGGGTTTTTTGCTGTTCAGTTGTTTAATTCTGGATATTAATCCTTTGTCAGATGAATAGTTTGCAGATATTTTTTCCCATTTTGCTGGTTGCCTCATGTTCCGTTGATTGTTTCCTTTGCTGTGCAGAAGCTGTCTGTATAGGCTTTTGTTTCCTGTGCGTTAGAAGTCTTCTCCATAAAATTTTTGTCTAGACCAATGTCTTGGGGTGTTTCCCCTTTGTTTTCTTCTAGTGGTTTTATAGTTTCAGGTCTTACACTTAAGTCTTTAATCCATTTTGAGTTGATTTTGGTACATGGTGAGAGATAAGAGTCTAATTTTATTCTTCTGCATATGGATATCCAGTCTTCCCAGCACCAATTATTGAAGAGGTTGTTCTTTCTCCAATGTATGTTCTTGGCACCAATGTCAAAACTCAGTTGGCTGTAAATATGTGGATTTATTTCTGGGTTCTGTATTCTATTTCATTGGTCCATGTGTCTGTTTTTATGCCAGTACCATGCTGTTTTGGTTACTATACCTTTCTGTAGTATATTTTGAAGTCAGGCAGCGTAACGCCACCAGCATTGATCTTTTTGCTCAGGATTGGTTTGGCCATTTGGGGTCTGTTGTGGTTCAATATGAATTTTAAAATTGTCTTTTCTATTTCTATGAAGAATGTCATTGCTATTTTGATAGGAATCGCATTGAATCTGTAAATCACTTTGGGTGGTATGGTTATTTTGACAATATTAATTCTTCGAATCCATAACTATGAGATGACTTCATTTTTTTGTGTCCTCTTCAATTTCTTTCATCAGTGTTTTGTATTTTTCATTGCAGAGATCTTTCACCACCTTGGTTAAATTTATTCCTAGATATTTTACTTTTTTGGTATTTTGCCCATTTTTGAATAAGGTCATTTGGGTTTTTGTTAAATTTTAGAAGTTCTCTGTATATTTTAGATATTAATTCCTAATCAGATATATGATTTGCAAATTTTTTCACTATTCTGTGATTTAGCTTTTTACTCTTTTGAGTATCTTTTGATGCAGAAATTTTTTAAGTTTTCATCAAGTCCAATTTTTCTTCTTGTTGTTATTGTTGCCTCTGCTTTTGGTGTCGAATTCAAAAAATCATTGCCAAATACAATATCATGAGTGGTCTTGGCACCCTTATCAAAAATTACTTTACCATATATGCGAGTGTTTGTTTCTGGCTCTCTAGTCTGTTCCATTGGTCTGTATGTCTGTCTTTATGCCAGTACCACACTATTTTGATTACTATACCTTTGAAGTATATTTTGAAATCAGGAGGTTTAAATCCTGTAGCTTTGTTCCTCTTTTTTGAGATTGTTTTGGCTATTTGGGGTTTCTTGAGATTCCATATGAATTTTAGCATAGGATTTTTCCTATTTCTGCAAAGAACATCATTGAAATTTTGATAGGGATTGCACTGAATATTAGATTGCTTTGAGTAGTATTGACATCTTAACAATATTAAGTCTTCCAATTCATGAACATCAGTTGTGTTTTCCCTTGTTTGTGTCTTCTTTAATTTCTTTCAGCATTGGTTTTGTCATTTTTATTGTACAGGTCCATCACCTCCCTGATTAATTCCTGAGTATTCTTTTTGATGCAATTGTGAATGGAATTGTTTTTGTAAATTTCTTTTCCAATTCTTCATTGTTGATATATAGAAATTCAACTAATGTGTGTGTTGTCTTTACACCCTCCTACTTTTTAAAGTTTATTTATTAGTTTTAACTGTGTTTCTGTGTAATCTTTAGGGTTTTCTAAATTAAAAAATAAAAAATCATATCTTTTGCAGAGATCATTTTACTTCTTCCTTTCTAATTTGGATGCTTTTCATTTCTTTTTCTTGCCTAATTGCTCTGGCCAGGACTTCCAGTACTGTGTTGAATGTTAAGTGGCAAAAGTAGGCATCTTTGCCTTGTTTCTGATCTTGGGAAAAAATCTTTCAGTCTTTTACCATTGAGTATGTTTGCTGTGGGTTTTTCACATAGAGCTTTTACTGTGTTGAAATAGTTTCCTTCTATTCCCAGTTTATTGAATGTTTGCATCATGAAAGTGTGTTGAATTGTGTCAAATGCTTTTTCTGCACCAGTTGAGATGATCATCTGGGGTTTTTTTCTTCAACCCATTAATGTGATATATTAATTGATTTTCCTATGGTGAACCATCCTTGCAGTTCAGGAAATCCCAGATGGTAATGTTATACAATCCTTTTAATATGTTGCTGAATTTAGTTTGCTAGTATTTTGTTGAAAATTGTTGTACTGGTTTGTCCTATTCTCTTCTTATAATGTCTTTGTCTGGCTTTGGTATCATGGTAATGCTGGCCTTATAGAATGAGTTAGGAAGTGTTCCCTCCTCTTCAAATTTTTGGAAAATTTTGAGAAGTATTGATGTTAGTTCTTTAAGTGTTTGGTAGAATTCAACAGTGAAGACATCAGGTCCAGTGCTTTTCTTTGTCAGGAGATTTTTGATTACTGCATCAACCTCCTTACTTGTTATAGCTCTGTTCAGATTTTATTTCTTCTTGATTTAGTCTTGGTAGATTTTGCATTTCTAGGGATTTGCTAATTTCATCTAGGTTATTGAATTTATTCTTGACTCTTGCTTCACCTTCCAAATTCAGTCAATCAAAAAACACTGTTCGTTAATCTGTTTACTTCTCTTTATCACTGCTGTCATTATTTTAGTCAGGTTAACCATGATCTTATGACTGCTTTCCTATAACAATTTCCTGACTAGTCTCCTTGCATCCATTCTTGTTCCATTCTAATCCATTCTTCAGACTTCAGCTAGCATAATCTTTTTTAGAGAAAATTCTTACCAAAACTTCTCCTATTGGGCCGAGCCCGTGGCGCACTTGGTAGAGTGCTGCGCTGGGAGCGCGGCGACGCTCCCGCCGCGGGTTCGGATCCTATATAGGGCTGACCGGTGCACTCACTGGCTGAGTGCCGGTCACGAAAAAACGACAAAAAAAAAAAAAAAAAAAAAAACACTTCTCCTATTATTCTTACAATAAAATTCAAAGTTCTAACATGGTTTATAAGACCCTGAATAATCTTTCTTTTGCCTACCTTGTAAAGCTCTTCTATTAGTATTTTTTCCTGTTATTTTTGTATACTTTAGCATAGAAATTAGATTTCTCTCACTTTTAGGTACTTTTGCCATAAGGCTTCTATATCTGCCTTCATTTTCTTTATTAATCTTAATTACTGAGGAGTGAGAGCTGTCTTACTCATTTTTTTTGTTCTTATTGCTTAGCAGAATGCCTGATGTATTATAGTTTCTTAATAAGTGAAATAATAACACACTTTCTTCCCTTCTAGTTGATGGGTACATCAAGGAAAGAACCATTCTTATCTTTGGACCCTCAAGGCCTAATTTAGTGTCTGAGAAATAGTGTATTCTCAATAAATGTGTATTTAGTTGAACTAATTACTGCAACTAAGGTTATACTAGTTAACTCTCAGTTGAACAATGCATTCCATTAATTAGTCACAGTTCCTTACTCATCAAGTATAGTAGCTCTATCTAGTTTTCCATTATAACACACTTTATATGTATAATTATATTCTTATCTGTGTGTTTACTTATTTTATTATTTATTCTCCCACTCGGCATATGGGAGAGACTGGATCTTGTTCACTACAAGATTGTAACCCCAATGCCTATCACAGTGCTTGACATATAGTAGGTAATCAATAAATATTTTTTAATAAATTAACAAAAAGTTAATTCCAGTTACTTAATGTTTTATTCTATTTCCTATAAGTTAATGTATCTGAAACAAGGTCCTCAAAGTCTTCTATAATACTTGTTGAAAATGTATTTTCAAGGTACCAGGAGCACTCCAGATCTACTAAATCAGTCTCTGAGGGTTGGCTCCTGGAATCCATCTTCTTACTACAGTCCCTGGGTGATTCTTAACAAGTCACGTGCATATGGTTTTCTCATGACTCATACCTTTGCAACTAAACAGAAATTTTTGTTTATGGGAGGGAAATACCTCCATGACAATTTATATTTTTGGTTATAGTATTGTTTTATATCTGTATTGTTTTTATGTATTTTTATACCAGTCTACTTGTTTTACTGTTATTTATATCTAACCTTTTCAGCAAATTAACTTGCCATTCATTAACAAATACCATAACCTGTTTTACTACTCAACAATCTCAGCCTGCTTACTCTTTGAGCCTCTCCTATTGTCTTTATTGCCAAGGAGCAGCCCTCTTATAATTCTCCATCTCCCGGGCTCCCCTACGCTTTCTTGCTCCATTTTGTGAAAGCAATTTCTAATCAGCAGTACCAACTTACAACACTGGAATTTCCAAGGTCATTAATGTGAAAATGCATTATAGTAAGAAATTCATGCAGGACTCAAAAAGTTCACATTTCCTACTAAAACTACATGATGTTTTCTTTCTTGAAATCAGTAAAGGGTAACCCTACTAAATCAAGTCAGAATGTGTGCAGTGATCTAAGTAGTAAGTAAAGAGCGTTAATATATGAGTATGTGTGAGTATGAGTATGAACACCATTCTCATATAACATGAAAAGCAATAAAAATTGAAAGTAACAAACTGTTCCCCTGCCTAAAACTTAAAAGTACGAACAATTTTATTTCAAGAGAAGAAATGAAAAGAAGCAAGAGAAATATTGGTGGGAATTAAGGAAAAGCCAAGAGAAATATAATGATTTTTTTCTTTTATGGTGGCTGGCAGATGCAGGGATCAAACCCTGGACCTTGGTGTTATCAGCACCACACTGTAACCAACTGATCTATCTGGCCAACCCCTATGATGATTTTTTTTTAAAAGAAAAAACTTGTTTGCTTTTCCTTTTCCTTTTTCTCCCTCATTATTTTAAGAGAATTTTGATTAACTTTTATTCAGTCAGTCGACATTTATTGAGTACCTACTACATGCCAATCACTTCATAATTATTTAATTTGTTAAGGGCTTTACAGTTACAGACAGGTTTTTACAGACCTCATTTCATAGTAGTGTGGACTGCATCTTTTCCCAGTACCTTGCTAATTGAGGGTACATGAAGAAAGGTGGCTGGGAACATATCTTCAATTCATATGAAGGGAAAGAAGATCAGCAATGCCCCTGGCATACCCCCATTACAACTGTGCTGTTCATTTTCCAGACTCAAATGTTATTTAAAACAGAGCTCCTCAAGTCTAGAGTTAGCAAGATTTTTATTATTTTATATAAACCTACTTTTCCACAGTATATCAATTCCAAACTTGGGGTATAATTTCATTCAACACACCAGTAAACTATTTTGGCAAATGGAAGTAATGTTTCCAAAAAAAAAAAAAAAAACGTGGATTGTTTGGAAAGGTAAGCTGAACCAAAAATTGTCTCAAATCCTTCATGGAATGAGGCAGAGTATAAATAAATAAATGAAACTAAATAACTTAAGGATTATTCTTTATTTCCAGGTCAAAAAAGTATAAATTAGAGATGCATGTTTATCATTGCTTTTTCTCAGTGAACCTTAATGTATTTCTTTTTTTAAAACTCGAATTCTTGTTATATTGCAGCAGTCTGCAGCTTACAAAATTTACATGGTATTATGTCACTATATTTTAAAACATTTACTATTATCTTTTTTTGTGAAAAAAATAATTATTATTTTGAGGAAATCAGAATTTATAATTGTAAATAAAAGATGTTTTCTTCTTTGAAGTTATAGACATCCCTGGATCATCTCATTCTAAATCATCAAATTAGTAAATGCCATTTTTCTGAATGTAGAGACTTCAGTTGACACAAATGTCTTCTGAATGAAGCAGTGTCCTGTAAACACAGCAAGTGAAATGCCCAGGATAAATGCCCAGAGCCAGATAAGAATGGCACTAGAAGATTGGATAATTTTTTAGTTTTTGTGGGGGTTTTTTGGTGGGAGGTAGGGAGAAAAAGAAAGATGTTTAGAAATTTGGGGTAGGGGTTGTTGCAATGGAGATCTTGATAGAAAACACAAAAGAAGAAAATAAGTATGAATTATTGTTACCTGTGGTGAAAATGACAGTTGTTGTGATATAGGGTAGAATGTCCAATTTAGGATTGGCCCAAGCTAGCAATTGAACTGATCTGAGACAGAGGCACACTTCCCTACGCTTTCATGCAGCATTATTACATCCACATTTCAGTTGCTAGGAAGGTTATGCAGGCAACAATTTTTATTCCACTGCAGCCTCAGTATTCATTTGAGACAGCTCCTGTAGCAGTGTTTTTCTACCACTAAGTCTGTAGAATATATTTTCTTCATGAAGAATGACGGGCATCTAACATGCTAATGAATATATGGACTCTTGCTCTGATATCTTCCTTATGCAACCTCAAAGTTCAGGGATGTTATTTCATATATCACTGACATTCCTTGGCATTTAAAGAGAAATGGGTTCTGGCACAATTATACAGAAAGGCTAGCAGCAACAGATTCGGTTGTTATATACAGGATTCAGTGAATCTAATGATTTTCAAATCCTAGGATATAAATGTCCTGTTTATTACAGCCCTTCTCTCAGGATTTTGTATAAAATATACAAAATAAACAAACATACCATGTTATATGAG
This sequence comes from Cynocephalus volans, assembly GCF_027409185.1. Taxonomy (NCBI): domain Eukaryota; kingdom Metazoa; phylum Chordata; class Mammalia; order Dermoptera; family Cynocephalidae; genus Cynocephalus; species Cynocephalus volans. The sequence goes on along the minus strand of NC_084468.1, from coordinate 92,505,068 downwards.
ATTCAAGAATTATGTATAAACCCACTATTAAAAATTCAATTTGTTAACCTGATTTGTATAAGTACTAATACAGAATTTAACAAAGAAAGGTGCAAAATGAAAAAGGGTTTTATCTGCAGCATTCTCTGCTATGCAATTACTACTAAAGTTTGTTTCTTTGTTTACCCAAACGCTAAAGAAACAGCATCAAAGCCTCACTAAACTGAAGTTATTCCAAAATACATCTATCTGAGTTATAGATTTCAGATATCCTATAGAAAATAGGTAAAACAAATATTTAGCAAAGAGTAGCCAAGTAGAGTCCTGACAGATTTCACTTAATTGATAAATTTTAAACTTTTGTGTTTATCAAATGGATATTTGAATTACTTTAAGGTTAATGAAACATTTACTTTCTTGGATAAACTTAATAGTTCTCATTGATTCTAAATATCCCTTTATGGTAAACTAGATTCCCACATGTATTTATGTTATTTCTGTGTCCTTTGTTCAGTTACATTCATCTTTTTTTAGTTTATTTCTCTTCTAGTACCAAGAGGTTATTAAAATTATAATTATGCCATATAATTGGTACTATATTTCTACGTAAATTGTAGAATTGATTTGTCATTTTCTGTAATCCCTGAAGAAAAATTATTTTGGCGTTCATATTGTGATTGAATTAAATTTATACATAAATAGGGAAAATTGACATATGATACTGATTATTTTTTTAGCCCAAAACAGGGTATGTCTTTCTATTTATTCCTGACTTCTTTGTAATGTCCTCTGTGGCATTTGAAAGTTTTCTTGCATAATTCTTGTTAGGGTTATTCCTAAATATTTTAAACTTTTTGTTAATATTATTGGGATTTTTATTTTATTATATTTTCCACCTGATTATATCTGATATATAGAGAGATTGTTGATTTTACAAACACTGTGGCATAATGATTAAGAATAGGGACTTTCAAGCAGCCCCCGCTGATGGCCGGCAGGAGCACAAGGATCATCAGGAGCCAAGCGCAGCCCCTCCTGACATATAGCAGCAGTGTAGGGTGCTGTTGTGTGGGTGGCCCATGAATGCCATGGCAACCACTGCCATAAAGTTGACCTACCACCATAGCAGCAGCCATCACCATCACAGCAGTCACCACTGTTGTACAGGTGGCTCACAAACCACTCAACTGCATTGAAACAAAGTGGATCACCAGCAGAGCCCATGGAAAGAGGTGAGCAAGCACAGACCTATGACTCAGTGGCACAACCCACAGGGAGAATTATGCTGCCTGCCCCCCCCCCCATGGTTGCACACCTCGGGGTGAGAAGTACATGCTCAGCCCACACAACTGCCTTGATCTGTGGAGAGACACACATAACCCCAAGACAATACAGAAACACGGGATAGCCAAATAGAGTAAGGAAGAAAATTCCCAATCACCAACTGATCTCCCAACCGGGGAAAACAAGGACCCAGAAGGAGGCTCTGCCTGTAGGCAAGAGGAAAGATAAACCCCACCCAGGGTCACCTATTCAGACTGAGAAGCTCCAGTATACCCCAGTACACCCATCAGGGTCACAGAATGCTAGTTGGGGTGCCAACAAGCCTGCTCAGGGTCACCACCCCAGCCAAAGAGCAACAGGGAACCCAGATGTTCCTCCCACAAACTTGAGCTCACCCATGTCCTTGATGACCCAACACAGTGTCACTAACCTCAGCAAGTAATCAGTAAGTGCCCCAGTGCCTAGGACTTAGAGGCACTCACACACAACTCTGACACTGAATACAGCTGAAGTACCCACATGGAGACTACACTATTGCGTCTACACAAAATCAATACTAAAACACCTTATTCAATGGTCAATATAAAACATATCTACAATAGGAAGTCTCTCTCCTCACAGCCCACTCCAGAGTAATAAAAGAAGCAACTGCTCTACCAGATGACCAGACCTGTATCAACATAGAGGTACTAGAAATATGAAAAGAAAAAAAAAGTGACACCACCAAAGGAATACAATAATTCTCAAGCACAAGACCCCATGGAGCAGGAAACACTTGAAATGACTGAAGAATTCCAAGCAACAATCTTAAGAAAGTCAATGAGATGCAAGAAGACTCAGATGACAACAAAATGAGAAAAAATATATAGTATATGAAGGAGGAACTTTACAAAGGGATTAATACCTTAAAAAAGAATGCAGCAGAACTCCTGGAACTGAAGGATTCATTCCATGAAATAAAAACACAACTGAGAACTTAATCAACAGGCTAGAGCAAGCAGAAAAAAGGAATTTCTGTTCTTGAAGACAATCTTTTCAAAATAACCAAGAGAGACAGAAAAAAAGAATTTTAAAAATGAAGCAAATCTAAAAGATCTGGTAGACAACCTTAATCACACAAATATCTGGATCATGGGTGTTCCAAAGGGGAGCGAAAAGAAAAAGCATTGACAAATTCAATGAAATAATATTGGAAAACTTCCCATGTATAGGGAGAGACATGGACCTTCAGATCCAGGAGGCTCAACATCATCAAACAGATTCAATATAAAAAGGTCCTCTCTGAGACACATAGTCACACTGGCAAAACTCAAAGACAATGAGGGAATCCTAAAAATAGCAAGAGAAACCCATGAACTCACCTATAAAGGAGTCCCCATCAGACTAACAGCAGACTTCTCAACAGAAACTCTACAGGCAAGAAGAGAATGGGATGATATATCCAAAATATTAAAAGAAAAAACTACTAGTCAAGAATACTATACCTAGCAAGGATGTCCTTCAGAAATGAAGGAAAAATAATGTATTTTCCAAACAAACAAAATCCAAGAGTTCACCATCACACAAACAGCCCTAACAAGAAATTCTCAAGGAAGTCCTGCATCTGGAAAGCAAGAAACAATGATCACTATCATGAATACACTAGAAAGAACAAAACTCACTGGTAGAACAAAAATGCAAAGAAGAAAGGGCAAGAAACTATATCTTACCACCTCAAAAAGCCAACAAACACTGAAGACAAACAATGAAAGGTGAAGAAAGGAAAAAAAGATATTTAAAACATCCAAATGTAAATTGATTAAATGCCAGGAGTAAAATAATACCTTTCAATAACAATTCTAAATGTAAATGGATTAAATTCCCCACTCAAAAGAGACAGACTGACTAAATGGATTAAAAACCTAGGCCCAACTATATGCTGTCTGCAAGAGGCTCACCTCACCAGTAAAGATATACAGAGAGTAATAGCGAAGGCATAAAAAAGATATACCATACAAATGGAAAACAAAAATGAGCAGGAGAAGCTATTCTTATATCGAATAAAATAGACTTTAAATGAAAAACCATAAAAAAAGACAAAGAAGGCCTTTATATAATGATAAAGGGTTCTATCCAGCAAGAAGATATAGCAATAAAATATATATGCAGCCAACACTGGAGCATCCAGTTATATAAAGGAAACACTATTAGACCTAAAGAAAGAGGTAGAGCCCAATATGATTATAGTTGGGGATCTGAACACCCCTCTCTCAGCAATGGACGGATCATCTAGGGAACAAACCAACAGATTAACACAGGATCTAGACCACACTTAGATTACACTTGGCAGATATCTACAGGACATTTCATACAACAACTACAGAATATACATTCTTCTCACTAATACATGGCACATTCTCCAGGGTAGACTACATGTTAGATCACAAATCAAGTCTCAACAAATATTAAAAAACTGAAATCATTTCAAGAATCTTTTCAGACCATGACATTTTAAAGCTAGAAACCAGTAACAAGTAAAACTCTGGAAACTATACAGATTCATGGAAATTAAACAACATATTCCTGAATGACCTATGGATTGAAAAATAAATTAAACAGAAAATCAAAAAATTACTTGAAACTAATGAAAATAAAGACACATCATACCAAACTGTGTGAAATACTGCAAAAGCAGTACTAAGGGGAAGACTTATTGCAATAAATGCTTACATCAAAAGAACAGAAAGATTTCAAATAACCTAATGATACACCTCAAAGAACTAGAAAAACAAGAACAATTCAATCCCAAAATTAGTAGATGGAGAGACATAATTAAGATCAGAACTAAATGAAATAGAGACCCAAAAAACGATATAAAATATCAGTGAAACAAAAAGCTGGTTTTTTAAGAAGATAAAATAGACAAACTGTTAGCAAGGCTTATGAAAAAATGAAGCGAGAAGACCCAAGTAACAAAAATCAGAAGCAGTAAAGGAGACATTACAACCTGTAGTGTATTGAACTATGTTCCCCCAAAACTCACTGAAGCTTGAATTGTGTACCCCAACTTTTATGTATTAGAAAGTTGGCCCCCACTGTGATTGTCAAGAGGGTGGAAAATGCTATTATGGTAATTGGAAGGTGGAGCCTTGAACAGGTAGGTGATTAGATTGTAGGACCATGCCATAGTGAATGGATTAAAAATGGTGGTCATGGGCATGGTTTGGAGGGCTTTAAAAGGAGAGTGAATTAACAGGTTAGTCTTTCTCTCTTGCTTCTTCTCACCATGTGATCTGTTTGTACCCACCAGCTGGCTGCCATTTTCTACCATGAGTAGAAACAGCCTGAGGCCCACGCCAGATGCAGCTGTCCCAGAATCGTAAGCCAAATAAACCTGTTCTTTATAAATTACCCAGTTTCAGGTATTCTGTTATAAGCAACACAAAAATGGACTAATACAGAAAATTGGTACCAGGGAAGTGGGGTGTTGCTTATAACAAATACTTGAAAATGTGGAAGTGGCTTTTGAACTTGTTGAGAGGTTTGAAGAATTTGGAGGAACAGGCTAGAAAAAGCCTAGATGCTGGTGAAAGTTTAGAAGACAAGAAAACCAGGGAAAGTTTTAGAGATTGGTTAAATGGTGGTGACCAGAATGCTTATGGAAATATGGACTGTAAAGACCATTCCAAGGAGGTCTCAGAAATAAGGAGTTTATTGAAAACTGGGGCAAAGATCAACCTTGCTATGAAGTGGCAAGGAACTTGACTGCATTTTGTCCATGCCCTAGGACTTTGTGGAAGTTGGAACTGAAGGGTTTTGAACCAGAGTATTTAGCAGAAGAAATATCTAAACAGCAAAGCATTAAGGAAGATGCATGGCTACTTCTGTGCATGAGTTCTGTGCTGAGTTATAGCCACAAAGGCATGACATAAAGCTAGAATTTAAAAGGGAAGTAGCATGTAAAGATTTAGAAAATTTGCAGCCTGGCCATGTGGTAGAGAAGCAGAGCACAGTTCCAGGAAAAAAAATGCAGTGGTGCTAAGATTAATACAAAAGAAAGGGATTCAAGAAAGAGACGGGGCGGGAAAGGCCCTGAAGGCATTGCAGAAGCCTCTGAGTACAACCCTTTCATTTCAGGCCCAAAGACCTAATGAGACAGAATGGTCTTGGGGAACAAACCTGAGGTATTCTCCATGGACTCCCTGCCAAGTGCCACCGAAGAAAGCTGCTTTGGCTGCTCCAGCCATGGCTAAATTGGCCCCAGGTGTGGTTGGATCTGCAGCTTTGGAAAATACAAGCCAGAAGTCTTGGAATGTCCACGTGGTGTTAAGTTTGCCAGCTCATAGTATACCAGAGCTGTGAAGGCTTGGGAGCCTCCACCTCAATTTCATCAGGTGTATGGAAAAGACTGGGGATCCAGGAAGAGATCTGTCATATGGATGGATTCGCATAGAGTCTTCGCTAGAGCAATGCTGAGCAGAAATGTGGGGTCAGAGTTACAGCAGAAAAATCCCAACACTGCCATGTCTAGTGGAGCCATAAGAGCAGGATCGCCACAGAGACCCCAGACTTGTGGAGCTACCAGAGTGGAACCCCAGCCTGTGAGAGCTAAAGGGTCAACTGAGAACCAAGAAAGCCATAGGAGCAGAGCTTCCTGAGGACTTGGGGACCCAACCCCCCACCAGTGTGCAGAGGACGTCAAACATGGAGTCAAGGTACATGATTCACCAGTTTTGAGATTTAACATCTTCCCCGCTGGGTTTCAGACTGGTTTGGGACCTATTATACCTCCTTATGGCCTATTTCTCCCTTTTGGAATGGGAATATGTACCCTATGTTTGTCCCACCCTTGTATCTTGGAAGTAGATAATTTGTATTGATTTCACAGATGGGACTTTCAATTTTAGACTTTTGAGTTGAAACAAGTTTAGACTTTGGGGATGAAATGAATGTATTTGCGTGTGATGGAAACATGAGTTTTGGGGGACCAGGGAAGTATGTAGTGGATTGAATTATATCCCCCCAAAATTCACTGAAGTTTGAATTGTGTACCCCAAGTTTTATGTATTAGAAACTTGGCCCCCACTGTGACTGTCAAGAGGGTGGGAAATCTTATTATGGTAACTGAAAGGTGGAGCCTTGGAGAGGTAATTAGATTGTAGGACCATGCCATAGTGAATGGATTAAAAGTAGTGGTCATGAAAAAAATAAAATAAAATAAATAAAAAAAATAAAAGTAGTGGTCATGGACATGGTTTGGAGGGCTTTCAAAGGAGAGTGAATGAGCAGGTTAGTCTCTTTCTCTCTGCTCTCTTTTCTTCACCATTTTCACAATATAATACCCTGTCATCACTGTCACCACCACCAAGATTCTAAGCAGCTGTGTTCCCTGGATTTTGGACTTCCTAGCCTCAGAAACTGTAAGCAATAAATTTTGTTCCTTTAGAAATCACCCAGTTCCATGTCTTTTGTTATAAGCAACAGAAGTGGACTAATACACAACCAATACCATAGAAATGCAAAGAATCATTAGAGACTATTATAAACAACTATGTGCTAACAGATTTGAAAGCCTGAAGGAAATGTATAAATTTCTGGACACATACAAACTACCAACACTAAACCAAGAAGTAATAGAAAACCTGAACAGACTAATAACAAGCAATGAAAATGAAGCAGTAATCCGCAGTCTCCCAACAAAGAAAAGCCTAGGACTGGATGGCTTTACTGCTGAATTCTGCCAAACCTCTAAGGAGGAATTAGTAACAATTCTCTTCAAACTATTCCAGAAAATTGAAGCAAAGGCCATTCTCCCAAACTCATTCTATGAGGCCAGAATCACCCTGATACCAAAACCAGGTGAAGATGTAAGAAAGAAAGAAAACTGAAGGCCAATAAATATCCATGCAAAAATCCTCAACAAAATATTAGCAAACAGAGTATAGCAACCCTTTAAGAAGTTATACACCATGATCAAGTGGCATTTATCCCAGTAATGCAAGCATGGTGCAATATACACATGTCTAAATGTGATACACCACATCAAAAAAATCAAGGGCAAAAACCACTTGATTATCTGAATAGACAAAGAAAAAAGCATTTGACAAAATTCAACATCCCTTTATGATAAAGACCCTCAGCTGATTAGATATAGAAGGAAAATATCTCAACACATTAAGAGCCATATAAGACAAATCCACCGCCGATATCATCTTGAATGGGAACAAGAACAGGAACAAGACAAGGATGCCTACTCTCACCACTCCTATTTAACATAGTATTTTGTAGCACTAAACAGAGCAAACAGACAAAAGAAAGAAATCAAGGACATCAAGAATAGAAAAGATGAAGTCAAACCGTACCTGTTCACAGATGACATAATCTTATCTATTGAAAAACCTAAAGACTGCCAAAAAACTCTTAGAGCTAATAAATAATTTCAGTAAAGTTGTGGGATACAAAGACAACATGCAAAAATCAGTAGCATTTTTAATACCTCAATAATGAACTAGCAAAAAAAGAAATCAAGAAAGCAAGCCCATTTACAGTAGTCTCCAAAAAAAATAAAATACCTAGGAATAAATTTAACCAAGGAGGTGAAAGATCTCTCCAATGAGAACTACAAATCACCGTTAGAAGAAATTAAAAAGGACACAAAAAGATGGAAAGACATTTGATGATTTGATGCTCTTGTATTGGAAGAATTAAGATTGTGAAAATGTCCTTATTACCCAAAGCGATCTACAGATTCAGTGCAATCCCCATCAAAATACCAATGACATTCTTCAGAGAAATAGAAAAAACTATTTTAACCTTCATCTGGAACAACAGAAGATCCCAAATAGCCAAAGCAATCCTGAGCAAAAAAAGACAAAACTGGAGGTATTGTATTAGCTGACTTCAAATTATACTACAAAGCTATACTAACAAAAACAGCATGGTACTGGCATAAAAATAGACACTTGGACCAATTGAACAGACCAGAGAACTCAGAAATCAATCCATGTACTTACAGCCAACTGATCTTGGACAAAGGTACCAAGAACATGCATTGAGAAAAAGACTGCCTCTTCAATAAACAGTGCTGGGAAAAATTGGACAACCATATGTAGAAGAATGAAACTAGACCCATACCTCTCACCATATAATAAAATCAACTCAAAATTGATTAAAGACTTAAGTATAAGACCTGAAACTGTAAAACTCCTAAAAAAAAAAAAAAATAGGGGAAACACTTCAGGAAGTAGGACTGGGCAAAGACTTTATGAATAAGATTCCAAGGGCACAGGAAACAAAAATAAAAATAAACAACTGGGATTATATCAAACTAAAAAGCCTCTGCACAGCAAAGGAAACAATTAACAGAGGGAAAAGACAACCTACAGAGTCAGAGAAAATATTTGCAAATTATGCACTCAACAATGGATTAATATCCAGAATATGCAAAGAACTCAAACAACTTAATGGTGAAAAAAGCAAGGAACCTGATTTAAAAATGAGCAAAGGAGTTGAACAGCCATTTCTCAAAGGAAGATACACAAGTGGCTGATAGTCACATGTAAAAATGCTCAACGTCACCAAGCATCAGGGAGATGCAAATCAAAGCCAAATTGAGATATTATCTCACCCAGTTAGACTGGCTATTATCAAAAAGACAGAATAACAAATCCTGGCAAGGATGTAGGGAAATGCAAACCCTCCTACACTGTTGGTGGAACTGTAAATTAGTGCAGCCATTATGGCAAATAGTATAGAGCTTCCTCAAACAACTACAGATAGAACTGCCATACAATCTAGCAGTCTCATTACTGAATATATATACACAAAGGCATGAAAATCATCATGTGGAAGGGATATCTGCACTCCCATGTTTATCACAGCTCTATTTACAATAGCTAAAAGTTGGATCCAACCTAAATGTCTATCATCCGATGACGGGATAAGGAAAATGTGGTATGGATACACAATGGAATACTACTCTACCATAAAAAAGAATGAAATTGTGCCATTGGCAGCAACATGGATGATCTTAGTAAAATTATGTTAAGTGATATAAGCCAGGCACAGAAAGAGAAATACATGTCCTTACTCATAAGTGGGAGCTAAAAAAAAAAAACAAATAAATTAAAAAGGAAGAAAGAGGTAACAATCAATATAATTCATTGAACTTTCAAAAGGAGAGAAGAGAACTGAGGTCACAAGTGGTGGGAAAGGGGGAATGGGATAGGGTAGTGAGAAATTGGTAAAGGTCCACAAAAAACATTACATTGTGTGATGTTGACATACCAATCATCCTGATTTGAGCATGACATATTTCACACAGGTATTGATATTCAGTGCTGTACCCCACAAATATGTACAATCAACTGTATTCCAGTTAAAAAAATTTGTGAAGAATCTGAAAAAAAAAATACAGATTTTCAAACTTTTGAATCCCAAGCACTGCCACACCCGTTGTGTAACCTTGAGCATGTCACTTGACTTTTCTGTGCCTGTTTTCTTGTCCATAAAATAGGGATAATAACATTATATACTTCATAGGCATATTGGGAGGATTAAGAGAGTTAAGATATGTAGAACACTGATGGTTCTTAGTAAGTACTCTGTAAGTTTTCACTGTTGTCTTCATCATTTTTTATCAGCCATATAATTGCTGTCTTGTTGTCTGTGATATTTTTCAATTTATTCAGATTTTCCAGTTATATATCATCTGCAAATTATGGTATTTCTGTTTCTTTCCTGATCTTATACATCTTGTATCTTTCTATTATTTAATTGCTTTACCTTTTTCTCCAGAACAATATTAAGTAACAGTGGTAATGCCAGACATCTTTATCTTAGACTTAGATTTAATGGCAGTGTTTCTAGTGTTTTGCTGTCTTTTGGCTTGAGAGATAAGTTTTATTATGTATGAAAGTATCATGCATTCTGATTTCTTAAGAGTTTTATCATGTGGCTTATCAACGTGTTGACCTGATATTCAGCGTTCAGTAGGAAGTAAAGATAAGCCATGACTATTGACTACTGAGGCTTTGCCTTTTTATTGTGTTTCAGCTTCTGAAACCAACTCTAAATCTAGGCTCTGTCCTAAACTCTGTTTAGGTAGAGGGTATCAGTAGTATCAAAAACTGCCAAACTTTTAGTTTAAGCCAGGGTTATATTTAAAGTCCCTGCTCACCATTTGGTGGAAATATTGTAGAAATTTATATGGGCAATCCTGTGATTTTGAGGAGTTAGAAAAAAATTGACTAGACTTGAAGAACAATGAAACCTTACTGAAAATTTACCAGCCAAAGTTAAACAATAATTTTCAGTTAAATTTAAACCGATACATTCTTCGTACCTTGATTGTTTGGAAAAGCAATCACTGTTTCTAGTGATATACAGTAATAAGTAGTATTAGATTTTCTTTCTTGAGAGGCTGGTACCAACTTGTGGCTTTTAATACCCATCTGCCATTTGTTGGTTAATTCTTGATTATATATAGTATTGTTATCATTTGTAGCAGTATTAGCATTTCAATTAAAGTAGCCTTATGTGTTTCAACCAATAAATTTATTATCGTCTGATTTGGCAATAGAATAACTATTTTATTTTATGTCTATATAAAATACTTATGAACACATTCAAATATCTCTGGCATTGTGACCAAAAATGCCAAAGTATTTTTTTTAACTTGCCAAATAAGATATAGGAGTGTTAAAATGTATCTGTACATTTTATATACACTAAAGTATTTTAAAGGTTTACTTCAAAACAAGAAATATTACCTGTAACTCCTTTTATCAAAATTTTTTCTTGTCTTAGATTATTTTTATTGCATATTAAACTATATTAAGCTGCAAAGAGGATGTGAAAACATTTTTTAATTTAACAACTGTAAAACTGAACGTATCTAAAATAAGTATTATAGTAATCCATTTATTGCATTATAGCTGGTAGTTTTAATTAGTAATAATCACCCTTATATTTAACAGACTTTTTGTACATAAAAAAATTTATTAGATTTTCTTGTAAAATCCTATATTTGCTCATTTTTGTTTCAGAATCTAGAACTCTAGTCAGAGCTTAAATGAATTGAAAAATTAGTTTAACCCTGAGATTCTTTTATTTTCAATGAGAAAATATGAAAAAATAGGTAACAACCAATATAACATTATTGAGAGAAAACATTCAGATTTATTGGTTCACATTTCATAACATGTATTATAGTATTATAAATTTAAAATACATTTCAATGATCTCTGGTTTTAGAGTTGGCTGTGACATGTGCGTAACCATTCTGATCTCGTTAAAATCAAAATCTCTTTGCTTATTTCAAAGAAGTTTGAAATATTCACAGCTAAATACATTTTTGTTTGTTTATTTATATTTATTTACTTATTTCAAATATTCATGAGATACAAAGCAGATTGTCCCCCCTCCTGCCCATGATGTGGGAATCATATTGAGGACATACCCATTACCAGAAATTGCTTTTGTACCCTTTGTCTCCTTCCAATTATCCCCCAACTTCCCTCCCCCTCCCCCTCTCCCCTCAACTCCAATTTGTAGCCCTAGGAATGTTCCCTCCCTCTGTTGCATCATGGGACTACTGTGGTCTTTCTTTCCTGCCTTCCTTTCTCTCTCAGCTCCCATATATGAGTGAGCACATGAGGTATTTATCCCTCTGTACTTTGCTTGTTTCAGTCAACATAAGTTTCTCCAGATTCATCCATGTTGTTAGAAATGGGAGTATTTCATTCTTTTTTACAGCAGAGTAGTATTCCATAGAGTATTTATACCACAGTTTCCTTATCCAATCATCTATTGATGGACATTTAGGTTGGTTCCACATCTTGGCTATTGGAAACAGCTGCAATAAACATGGGAGTGCAGGTATCTCTTTGACATGATGATTTCCATTCCTCTGGATATATACCCATAAAAGGGATTGCTGGGTCATATGGAACATCTATCTGTAGTTGTTTTAGAAACCTCCAAATTGTTTTCCAAAGTAGTTGTACTAATTTACATTCCCACCAACAGTGAAATAGTGTTCCCTTCTCTCCACACCCTCTCCAGCATTTGTTATTCACTGTCTTTTTGATCATAGCCAGTCTAACTGGAATGAGGTGGTATCTCAATGTGGTTATAATTTGCATTTCCTTGATAACTAGTGATGTTGAGCATTTTGTCATGTATCTGTTAGCCACTTGTATGTCTTTCTTTGAAAAATGTCTATTCAGCTCCTTTGCCCATTTTTTAATTGGGTTATTTATTTTTTTACTGTATAATTGCTTGAGTTCTCTGTGTATTTTGGGAATCAGTCCCTTTTCAGATGCATAGTTGGCAAAAATGTTCTCCCACTCTGTAGGTTGTCTTTTCACTCTGTTGATTGTTTCTTTTGCTGTGCAGAAGCTTTTTAGTTTGATATAGTCCCATTTGTTTATTTTTTTCTTTTGCTGCTTCTGCTTTCAGTCTCATGTTCATAAAGCCCATGCCCTGAACTAACTGCTGAAGTGTTTCACCTATATTTTCCCTTAGTAATTTTACAGTTTCAGGTCTTATACCTAGGTCTTTAATCCATTTTGAGTTGATTTTAGTGTATGGTGAGAGATGCATATCAAGTTTCATTCTTCTGCATATGGATATCCAGTTTTCCCAGCACCACTTGTTGAAGAGGCAATCTTTTCCCTGGTGTGGATTTTTGTTGCCTTTGTCTAATATCAGATGGCTATAAGCCTGAGGAGTGATTTCTGGGTTCTCTATTCTACTCCACTGGTCTGAATGTCTATTTTTATACCAAAACCATGCTGTTTTGGTTACAACAACTTTGCAGTATAATTTGAAGTCCGGCAGAGTTATACCTCTGGCTTTCTTTTTTTTTTTTTTTTTTTGCTCAGGATTGCTTTGGCTATTTGAGGTCTTTTATTTTTCCATATGAAAGGTAAGATTGTCTTTTCCATTTCTGTGAAGAATGTCATTGGTATTTTAATGGAGGTTGCATTGAATCTGTAGATCACTTTGAATAGTATAGACATTTTCACAATGTTAATTCTTCCAATCCAAGAGCATGGAATATCTTTCCATCTTTTTATGTCTTCTTTCTTTCAGAAGTGGTTTGTAATTCTCATTGTAGAGGTGTTTAATATCCTTGGTTAAACTGATCCCTAGGTATCATATTTTTTTGGTAACAATTGTAAATAGGCTTACTATCTTTATTTCTCTTTCTGTTAATTCATTATTTGAGTATATAAATTCTACTGATTTCTGGGCATTTATTTTGTATCCTGCAATGTTACTAAAGTTATTAACCAGCTCCGGGAGTTTTCTGATAGAGTCTTTCGGTTTTTCTATATATAGTATCATGTCATCTGCAAATAGGGAAAGTTTGACTTCATTTTCTCTAATATGGATTCCCTTTATTTCTTTCTCTTGACTGATTGCTGTAGCTAGTACCTCGAGTACTATGTTGAATAGAAGTGGTGAGAATGGACATCCTTGTCTTGATCCTGTCCTTAAGTGGAAGGCCTTCAATTTTTCCCCATTCAGAGTAATACTGGCAGAGGGCTTGTCATAAATGGCTTTTATTATGTTAAGATATTTTCCTTCTATACCTAATTTGTTGAGAGTCTTTATCATGAAGGAATGTTGAATCTTGTCAAATGCTTTTTCATCATCTATTGAGATAATCATATGGTCTTTGTCCTTGAGCTTGTTGATGTGATGTATCACATTTATTGACTTTCGTATGTTGAACCATCCTTGCATCCCTGGGATGAATCCCACTTGATCATAGTTTATATTTTTAATATGTTGCTGTATTCTAATTGCTAATATTTTGTTGAGGATTTTAGCATCTAGGTTCATCAAGGATATTGGCCTGTAATTTTCTTTTTTTGTTGTGTCTTTATCTGGTATAGAGTTATGTTGGCCTCATAGAATGGGTTTGCAAGAGTAGAGTCTGTTTCAGTTGTTTGGAACAGTTTCATGAGACTTGGTATTAACTCCTCTTTGAAAGTTTGATAGAATTAAGCTGTAAAGCCATCTGGACTTGGGCTTTTTTGTTGTTGGAAGATTGCTAATTACCACTTCAGTCTCCTTGCTTGTTATTGGTCTGTTCAGGCTTTCTATCTCTTCTTGGTTCAGTCTTGGTAATTTATATGTATCTAGAAATTTATCTATATCTTCCATATTTTTAAATTTGTTGTCATACAGGTGTTTATAATGTCTCTAATGATTCTTTGTATTTCTGTGGTGTCAGTTGTAATGCCTCCCTTTTCATTTCTGATTTTTGTTATTTGGGCCTTCTCTCTTCTTTTTTTTTTTTTTTTTTTTTTGTTAACCTAGCTAATGGTGTGCCTATTTTGTTTATCTTCTTGAAAAACCAACTTTTAGTTTTGTTAATCTTTTCTATTGTTTTTTGGGTCTCTATTTCATTTAGTTCTGCTCTGATCTTAATTATTTCTTTCCATCTACTGCCTTTAGGTTTGGATTGTTCTTGTTTTTCAAGTTCTATGAGGCATAGCATTAGGTTGTTTATTTGGAGTCTTTTCATTTTTTTGATATAAACATTTACTACAATAAATTTCCCTCTTAGTACTGCTTTTGCAGTATCCCACAAGTTTTGGTATGATTTATCTTTACTTTAATTAGTTTCTAGAAATTTTTTTGATTTCCTGTTTAATTTCTTCTTGGACCCATAGGTCATTCAGGAGCCTATTATTTATTTTCCATGTATTTGTATATCTTCCAGCAATTTGCTTATTGTTTATCTCCAGTTTTAGTCCATTGTGGTCTGAAAAGATTGTTGGAATGATTTCAATTTTTAAAATTTGCTGAGACTAGATTTGTGACCTAAAATGTGGTCTATCCTGGAGAATGTACCATGAGCAGATGAGAAGAAAGAGTATTCTTTAGCTGTTGGGTGAAATGTTCTGTATATATCTGCCAACTCCAGTTGGTCTAGGGTGTAGATTAAATTCTGTGTCTATTTGTTGACTTGTTGCCTGGAAGTCCTGTCCCATACTGAGAGAAGAGTGTTCAGATCACCCACTATTAATGTATTTGTACCTATCTCCTTCTTTAGGTCTAAGAGTGTTTGCTTGATATATCTGGGTGCTCCACTCTTGGGTGTATACATGTTTATGATTGTCATGTCTTCTAGCTGGATGTTCCCTTTATCATTGTATAATAGCCTTTGTCTTTTTTAATGTTTTTTGGTTTAAAGTCTATTTTGTCTGATATAAGAATAGCTACTCCTGCTCATTTTTTGTTTCCATTTGCATTGTATATCTTTTTTACCCCTTCACTTTTAGTCTATGAGTGTCTTTACAGGTGAGGTGGGTCTCTTGAAGACAGCATATCCTTAGATCTATCTTTTTAATCCAGTCAGTTAGTCTTTGTCTTTTGAATGGGGAGTTTAGTGCATTCACATTTAGAGTAGTTATTGAGAAGTGTTTAATTCCTGTCATTTAATTGCTATTTGTGTGGCTTAAATATCTTTTGATCATTATTCCCCCTTTTATTTCTCTTCCTCAATGTGAGTTGGGGATTTAAGGTGGAATGGTTTAGCTTCTTTCTCTTTCTTGCTGGCATTTTTCTTTTAACTGGGTTTTGCTCTTGCTTGTGTATTCGTGATGATGGTCACCATTATTCAGATTCCAGATGAATGACTCCCTTGAGAACTTCTTGCAGGGCTGGTCGTGTGATGGTGACTTCCCACAACTTTTGTTTGTCTGGGAAATACATTATTATTTCTCCCTCATTTCTGAAGGAGAGCCTTGCTGGGTAAAGAATTCTTGTCTGGCAGAAAAACTTTTAGTATTTTGAATATATCATTTTACTTTCTTCTGGCCTGTAAGATTTCGGTTGAGAAGTCTGCTGTTAGTTTGATGGGGGTTCCCCTATAAGTGACCTGATGCTTTTCCCTTGCTACTTGTAGAATTCTCTCTTTGTCTTTGAGCTCTGGAAATTTAACCACAATATGACTTGGGGAGGATCCTTTTGGGTTGAATCTGTTTGGGGACCTTTGAGCTTCCTTTATCTGAAGGTCTGTATCTTGCCCTACACCTGGGAAGTTTTCTGTTACTATTTTCTCGAGTAGGTTTTTGATACCTTTTCCCTTCTCCTGCCCTTCAGGAATACCCACAATTTGGATGTTAGAGCACTTGAGATTGTCTGCTATCTCTCTTAGGTTTTCCTCATTATTTTTAATTCTTTTTTCTTTTTTCTTTTTACTTTTTTTTTTTTTTTTGTCTGCCTGAGTTATTTCAAAAAGACCATATTCAAGCTCTGAAATTCTTTCTTCTGCTTGCTCTACCATGCTGCTCAAGCTCTCAGTCATGTTTTTTTTTTTTTTTTTTTGTCGAGTGAGTCTTTCATTTCTAGAAGTTCTGCTACACTCTTTTTTATGGTATGAATCTCTTTGTAGATTTTCTCCTTCATATTCTGTATGTTTTTTCTCATTTCATTGTGTTCTCTAATTGAGTCTTCCTTTATTTCTTCAAGTTTTCTTAAGATCATTACTCAAAATTCTTTTGCAGACATTTCAAGGATTCCCTATTCCATGGAGTCTGACTTTGGGGCTTTACTGTATCCTTTCAGTGGTATCATTTCTTCTTTATTGTTTGTACTTCTAGTGTTTTTTTCACTGATGCTTGATCATTTGGTAGGGGGTTTGCTGCTTCTGTTACACTGAGGTTGGCTGTGGAGTGGCCTTGGTTGCTACTGTGGGGGGTGAACTGTCTTACTTGACAGTAGGTGTGGTGGTGGTTATGTTAAACCAACTTGGTTCCTGTTTGAGACTCTGGTTGTAGAATGAGCCCCTAATGTGTGGAGTTCTGCTGGGCCAAACTTGTTGGGTCAGATCCATAGGCTTGTGCTCCCCTCTGGGTCTGAGGCAGGATGAGGGACCACGTGGAGCCACGTGGTTCCGCTCGCTGGCCGGTGCTGGTGGGCTCACCTGCGCTGTGCTGGTTCGGGGTGGTGGGGTGGGGACTGGAACTCCCCCGCTGCCTGGGTCTAAGGCAGCATATGAGGGGGCCACGTGGAATTGCACGGTTCCGCTGGCTGCTGGCGCTGGCAGGTTCACCTGCACAGTGCCGGTTCAGGGTGGTCGGGTGGGGACTGGAGTTCCCCCCCGCCTGGGTCCAAGGTGGCACAGTGGTGCCGTGTGGAGCTGTGCAGTTCCGCTGGCTACTGGCACTGGCAGGCTCACCTGCACAGTGCCAGTTCGGTGCAGCCCACAGCTAAATACATTATGGACGTTGATGCTTTTATCCCTGTATTCTCATAAGAATTGTCTGAGATGGTTTGTAGTGTATTAAAATAAATGATTAGAGACTCGAGATAGCTGAATATCCTTCCTTTATGATAAGATTTTAAACAGTCTTCTGTGTTTACTGCTGAAACTCTAAATTTTCCTTCACTTGGGATGTCTCAATTATATTCGAATATAAATGGTTGGCTGATGTATGATATTAGCTGAACATTCAACCAGAGATTAATCATGGTAATAACAGTTAATACCATAAGCACTTTAGAGATCTCACTTACCTTGTCCTTAGCACAGCAATAAGGATGAAGAGAAGCAGATCTCCAGGCATTCTTCCTCAGGGTTGTACTGAAGTTTCCAGCCAGCGAATATTTTGGTCATTTATTTCACGTTCTTTGGTTATTGAGTATGGGGAGTGATAGGAGAACTATTCGAAGTGACAAGGAACACCTGAGCAAAAACGGTATTGCTAATCACTTTGGTGTACAAGAAAGAGGGTTAGGGTGAGAGAGAAGGGTAATGAGGTCAGCAGACCAGTTAAATAAAGGCTATACCTTGAAAAGTTAAAGTTTGAGATGAAAAATATCAGTTTGACTAACTAAATTTCTGTGACCTCTAGTCACTTGCTGACTCTACTCACTGAATCTCCAGATTAGTGCTGCCATTGAAACCTGACTATACCTATGCTCTGTGGAATATCAGCTCTATCCCATTTCAGAAGGAAGATATTGGAAGTTCTGCCTTTATGAGTTAAGCTGAGTGGAGCCACTCTCATCTTTACCCCAGCCTGAGAAATTTATCAGGTTCTGGTTTTATTATGAAAATCATTTCCAGAAGCTTATAGAAACTTATAACAAGTAACCAAGCAGCACCAACACCCCCCACCCCCACATTGCCCCCTTGACCCTGTTTTTGCCTCATAAATCACTGATACTGGACTTCTTTGCTTACTGTAACCTCCCTCTCTTCCACCCTCACTTATACCAATTAAAACTGTATGAAATATTTCCCATCTACTTTAAGATAAATAAGTTCTTACTGATCTAACTTTAGATAAGTGTGTCATGCTTATGAGCAGCACTTTACTAAGCCTCACAGTTAGAATCACTTCTGAATCTTAAGCAGAAACTCCAGTGGTATCATTAAGTATTATGTTCAGGTTTCCATCTTTTGTCCCAGGAGGTAAGCAAGAATTTTGAGTCCTATTGCTAGTTGAATATCAATCAGAAATAAGATCATAAAATTCTTCAGTTAAATCATCTACTCCTGCCTTTTCATTTTACACATGTGAAAACTGAGGCCCAGAGAAGTGAGATATCTCCAAAATGATGCCATGTATCAAAGGGAATATTACTCTATTTATAGAGATTAGCTTATACAAAATTTTTTCAGATCACATCTGTGAAAATTTTAGCATAAAGTTCCTAATCACTGAAAAACATTCTCTCTCTACTCCTCTTTGTATTTCATATTCACGTACATTATCTGCCTTCTAATTGAGAGAGGAAAATTCTCTCTAGTGTGAGGGCTATATTATGCAGCTTCCAGAGCATGACGGTTATTTCAAACTCCGTTTCATATACTGTATTTCTAAATTTTAGAAACTTCTTCCCATTCCCTCTAAAAACAAGAGGGGGGAATGAAAACACCAAAATGCCACTGACACAATTTATTGTTTCAAATATGTGGATAAAAATATCTTTGTAGATAAAGTTCTAACTGCAGCTTTTCTTTGTTAAAGACCTTTGAGAATGATTGTTAATGTCTGTGCCATTTACAAAAGCCTGTACCTCCTTATACACGAGCTTAAAGTATTTAGCACTAAGACAACATTCTATTTATTGTAGACACATGGAAAAATAAGAACTGATGAATTTTACTCTAAAAAAAACGTAACTTCGTGTTTTTCCAAGACTTATTAATATCACATAATTTAAGATTTTCTCAGCAGTGAATAGACGTGCCAGCCAAAATTAGGATTTGGGGGCCAATTTTTTCATTAAATGGTGGTGCTGGGAAAACTGGATATCCATATGTAGAAGAATGAAACTTGATTCATACCTCTCACCATATACCAAAATCAACTCAAAATGGAATAAAGACTTAAATATGAGACCTGAAACTTTTAAAACTCCTAGAAGAAAACACAGGGGAAACACTCCAGGATAAAGGGCTGGGCAAAGACTATGACTAAGACACCAAAAGAACAGACAGCAAAAGAAACAATAAACAAATGGGATTATATCAAACTAAAAAGCTGACAGCAAAGGAACAATCAACAGAGTGAAAAAACAACCTAAGGAATGGGAGAAAATTTTGCAATCTACGTGTCTGACAAGGGATTCATATTCAGAATATACAAAGAGCTCAAACAACTTTACAATAAAAAAACAAATAATCCAATTAAAATATGGGCAAAGGGGCTGAATAGACAATTCTCAAAGGAGAACATACAAATGCGGGTATATGAAAAAAATGCTCAACATAACTAATCAGGAAAATGTGAATCAAAACCACTTTGTCATTTTTCTTTAAGTTGTTTGTCCTTTCTCATGACTTGAACTACAATTTTTATGCTGATGATTCAAAAAATACAATACTGTAGCCATGACTTCTCCCGAATGCCAGTTTCTATGAGGATACTTTTTAAAGTTCATGAAAAAATTGAATTAAAAGATAATACTAATCTTCCCATGAACTCTTTGAAGACCCCTTGTATCTCTAACTGAATTTTTGACACTTCAACTTTGTGGTGTCACCTCAAATTCACGTGTCTAAATCTGAACTTATCTTCCCCTTATCTGCCATATGGCACTGTCATTATCTTTTTTCCTATTCACCCATGTTCAAAACTTAAGAGCCATCATTTACTCATCCCTTTTATCTCATGTGTATTTTTCCTCATATTTTTTTCCTGTTCTGTCTCTCATATGTCTATCTTTCTTCCTTTACCCTTTCATTAATCCACTCAATTTTGCTGAGTACCTGTTAAGTTACAAGCTCTCTGCTAGGCAATGGAAATATAAAACCAAGTCCAAACCCCTGCCTTCAAGCAGTTCATGGCATACTGGAAGAGACCAGTATCAGTGATTTATAGAGCAGTGGCTATAAACCTGAAAAACTCCGATTAGATATTAATGAACTAAGCTTTCGAAAATTAAGTTAGTATTCAGATTAAAGTAGGATTCTGACTGAAATTTTTGCCTCATTCATACCAGGCTAAGTTGAAAAAACGTGGAAAGGATTTTAATTGAGTCTTTCTTCAGCATACCTCTAGAGATAGAACCAACACACTACAAGTAGAATCAAAACACCTTCCCAATGTGTTTGGTAGAATTGTTTCACACAGAACACTGTGCTTGAAAACCCCCTGTTCTTTACCGGGCAAACGCCTATTCACCCTTTTCATCTCAACTGAAATGTTACCTTTTTAAAATATTTCTATATGCTTACTTTTTTGCAGAAATATTCCCAAATTGTCCACTTTCTTGCCAAATGAACCATTCTTTTTGTATCATGACAGAAACCAGGTTGCATTAGTGATGAAAATGTAATTTATTTTTGTTGGTAGTTGTTTGGAAAAGTATATTAAATATTTTTCCATGTAGCCAAAAGAACCTTTTCTGTAAATTCTTTATACATTTTGTGAAGAGGTGGATAAACATTAGTTTATGCAAATATTTCTTCATGAAAAAGGCAGAATAGTCCTTACCAATGGAATATCCAGTGAACCTAAGACATTTTTTATTCTATTGTCTATGTTATTTTATGTGTTTTCTAAACCTGAATGCATGAAAGCCTACCCTACTTGATGATCTCTTTTTAACTTTTTAAAATTTTATCTGAATTTAAGAATAATATTGATTTTAATGTTTTTCTTTAACATCTATACATGCTTGCTAATGCCAGATCTTATTACCTATTTTGGTGAATATGATCATGATTTCTCATTCGTAAAGCCTTTTTTATATTGCTAAACATTTTATTAGACAAATCAAATTCATAGTTATATAGTATTTAAGAGAATTATATAATAATGCTGATTGAAAACAAATTGCATGTAAGTTTTTAAATTTTCAATAATAGCTCATACTTAATGACTAAAACTGAAACACAAAAAAGCACTAAGAAAAAAAGTCAAATTAATTTCACTACTTAGAGATAACCACTTTTACAGCTTCTGTGTATCATGCATGTGTTTATCACCAAAGTGGCATCATAATGAATTTATAATTTTGCAGGTCTTTTTCCCCTTGATAATATATTCTGAACATTTCCCCTATTAAGAAATTTTTTCCACAGAGAATTCTTTTTCTTTTAAATTTTATTGGTTATGCATATTTATAGGGTACAAAGCTGACCATCACCACTTGTACCCAAGATGAGATGGCCAGATCAATAATATCAGCATGTCCATCACCACAAATTGCAGTTATTCCCCATGTCTCCCACCCAATTAATCCCCGACTTCCCTTCCCCACCCCACCCCTGCAAGAAATATTTTTCTAAAACATGATTTTAATTGATGAATGGTGTTTCTTTACACGGATTTGTTGCCATTTATTTATCCCATCCCTTTTATTGTATATTGACATTGTTTCCAGTTTTTCACAATTTAAGAAAAACAGTATGTTTGATAAATGTTTAGAACAAACTTCTAAATCAAAAAATGTGCATATTTGAAAGTTTTTAATACATATTACCAATTTTTTTTGAGAAGTTTATGTTGATTAACGTACCCACCAGGTGTGTTTTTCAGTACCTCATCCCTACACCCTTACTGTCAGATTTCAACCAACAAAAAAATAGTACACTCAAATTAGGATGATTTTAAAAATGGATTTATTTACAGAGATAGAGATAACAAAGATGATGGTGGGATGTTGAGGAAAATGTAAGACATAATGCAGTAAATCATGGGTATTAGTTACAGTCCTATTATCACCTGTAGTTAAAGGAGGAAGAGGTTACCAGAACACAGAAAAAGTGAGGCAGGTAGAGAGTGCTATCTTCAGAGAAACAGTGACCTTCAGTTGATGGGCACAGCCAAGCCAATGTACCAAGACAGTAAATATTCTGACCTTATTCTCCTACTGTCTGTACCCATTTAAAAGCCAGAAGACCTAGGGTCCCTCTTGATATAGTCCAAACGGTTTGCTTCCAAGGCAGAGAGCAAGGTGGAAACCAGTGGAGAGTGAATATGGAGGGGCAAACAGAAGATAGCCAGAGCACTTTTCTATGTTTTGTATTTCTGTCTCTGAATACTTATTTATATTTCTGTGATTATTAAGATTATTAATGAGGTAAAAATTTTTATTACCTATTTGTGTTTCTTCTCCCGTCAAGTATATACATCTCCCCTCCTTTTTTTTTTTTTTTTAACTAAGCAGGATTTTTTTCTTAGTGGTTTACAAGAGCTCTTTTTATATTAAGGGTATCTTAAGTTTTTATTCCTCACACATATTACTCTTCTTTGAGAGTTCAGCATTTGCTATACACTTATAAATGTTTCTAGTCATCAGTACTTTTCCTCATTCTTTTGTGATTTCACTTTTTATACTTAAAAAGTGTTCCATCTGTATAAATCATTTTGCTGTATAGTGTTAGATAGAAACATGATTTTATTTTCTTCCAGTTAACAAGTTATCACAACACTGCATTCTAAATAATACATCCTTTCACTCGGTGATTTGATCTGTCATCCTATCCTTTTACTAAATATTTATATATATTTGAATCTGTTTCTGTGCATCCCATTATGTCCTGTTAATCTTTTATTCTATTCTGGTGCAGTACCAATATCATATATTGGTGACTTTTTACAGTTTTAATATATAACAGTGCATTTTATTATTTTTCAACAGTTTCTTGACATTCTCACTTATTTAGTTTTTCAAATGAACTTTATAATTAAAGTTTCAAGATAAAAAAAATCTTTTTGGGAGTTTGATTAAAATTATAATATGTACATTGCTCTGAGAAAAAATATATTTCTTGTAATATTGAGTCTTTCTTTCCAGAAAGAATTAATGTCTCTTAGTTTTCTCAAATGTCCTTCACAAAACTATTTCGTTTCTTTAAATGTGTTAAGCTTATTTCTAGGTATTTTATTTTGCAGTGCTATTTTGATATCATGAATGTAAGCTTTTGCTCATTGTATCTTCTGGCTACTGCTGCCACATCAAAAAAGGTAATGATTTTGTTTTGTATGTTGTAACTAAAACCTTACCAAATTCTTACAAGTTTTATTGGATTTTTCTCACGTAAAGGTAAAAATAATTTTTTCTTCTTTTCTAATATTTATACCCTTATTTGTTTTTATTCTCTTGTCTCCATACAACTCCCATAATAATAATAATGAATAATGATGCTGATAGCTATATTTCTGTATCTTGATTTTAATTAGTCTACCTCTTGTCGTTCACCATTAAGTAGAATGTCAACTATTTGAGATAAAGAACATCTGTCTCAAACATGTCTGTCATCATTCTAATTAAGTTTCCCTCTCATCTTCATCTACCATGAATTTTTCTTTTTCTAAAATTGGGAATAGGGGGCTGGCCAGTTAGGCTAAGTTGGTTAGAGTGAAGTGTTGATAACACCCAGGTCAGTGGTTCAGATCACTGTACTGGCCAACCACCAACAAAAAAAAGAAAAATTAATTAAAAAATGCGAATAGATGTGAAATTTTATCACACGTGTCTTTATGTAACATATAGTGGTGATTATATCCTTTGACTAGTCAAAATGATTAATTATATTTTAAAATTGTCTAATATTGAACCACCGTTCATTCCTGGAATATGCCTTGCTTGGTCATAATATGTCGTTCTTTTAAATTGCTATTGCATTCAGTTTTTCTAATTTTGAAGTATTTCTTTAAATCTATGTTCCTAAAAAAAAAACAACATCTATATTCCTAAGGAATATTGGGGTGTTAGGGCGTGTGTGTGTGTGTGTGTGTGTGTGTGTGTGTGTGTGTGTGTGTGTGTGTGTGTGTGTATTTAGTGCTTCTTTGTCAGATTTAGATACTAGGATAAGGTAGCTTCATAAAATTGCCCGCAGCACTTTTCAATTTTTCTTTGCATTGGAACATTTGTTATGTCATAGGAATTCCCTGTACTTTGAATGTGAGATAGAATTGTTTGGGGAAAATGTGTTTGGTAACCTTTCTTCAAATTAATCTTTTGAAAACTTTAAAATTTAACATATTTTCATAGGTCTATTCAGGTTGTCTGTGACTTTTGGATACATACACAGACACACACACACACACCAGTCTATTCAGCTCTACTTAGGCCTATGAATATATAGTTCTCAGATTTTCTACTCATTTAGAAACAATGTTTTTAATATAAATTGTACATAATGTATTACTTTGAAACCACTTCTATATGCTTATATTTATTCTCATTTATATACAATTAAAAATGAGCAAAAAGAGTATAATAGCATGTTTATTTTTTTCTCATTTCTAATCTTTCTCTTTTTCTCTCTCCCACTCTCCCTCACGTATACACATACAGTCCATATACAGATTTTCTG
This sequence comes from Cynocephalus volans, assembly GCF_027409185.1. Taxonomy (NCBI): domain Eukaryota; kingdom Metazoa; phylum Chordata; class Mammalia; order Dermoptera; family Cynocephalidae; genus Cynocephalus; species Cynocephalus volans. The sequence goes on along the minus strand of NC_084468.1, from coordinate 92,480,023 downwards.
TCTTCATTTTCCTTTATTAATATATTTATTATTGCTAAATTATTTTGCCTACTTTCCTAAAGATAGTCTAGAGGTCTTTTTTGTTTATTTTTTACCTTCTTTATAGTCACTTAACTTCTTTCTATTTATTGAAGTACATTTTGCAAGCTTTATATGGTAGCAATTGTCATGTTCAAGTTTTCAGTTGAGGAAAGGAAAGATAAATAATTTCACTGAGAAATTTTTGAGGCAGATATACATTTCAGTGTTCTTGATTAACCAGTGCAATGCCAAAGGCCAGAGAGAATTCGATGATTAGTGATCTCTGAAGAGTCTGTCTTGACAATTCAGACATAAGAATGGATTCTGCTCTGTACCATTATTTAATCATATGTTTTATTCACTCACTTATTCATCAAATATCTATTGAGTTTCTTTGTGCCACACCTTGTGGTAGGTTTTGGAGATACAACTATGAAAAGACTGGAACCTGCATTAAAGGAGATTATAAGTCAAGTAGAGAAACAGACAATATATCACAAATACAGTAATTACTATAATGGAGGTATGTACCCATTGTTTTGGAAACATATACATACCCCAGTAGTAGATGATTTGGAAATATTATTTTATTCATGTATATTGAGTAAATATATTTTAATACTTTGTATGTGTGGGAAAATATGCTAGGTCCTAGGGAAGCCATAGGCATTATCTTTGAGTATTTTCCTTCTAGCAGGAAATGAGTAATCCCTCATAATAAAGTTTTGTACCAGATATCTATGGAGACACAGTTGAAAAGAAAGGCTTTCTTCACAGAGAAAGTAATGTTTGAGCTGAGACTTAAAAGGTGAGCAGAGATTTATTAGATGGACAAGTTGTGATATTCTAAGCAGAGGAAATAGCATGTATGAAGGAACAGTAGCATGAAAAGGCAAGAAGTATGCTAATTCCAAATAATATAGTTGGAGATGGGGAGGGGTGAGAAAAGAGGTACAGTAGTTCCCCCTTATCTGGGCGGGATATGTTCAAAAACACCCAGTGGATACGTGAAACCACAGATAGTACCAAGTCCTATGTATACTATGTTTTTTCCTATACATACATACCTATGATAAAGTTTAATTTATCAGTTAGGAACAGTAAGATATTAATGACAATAACAAATAATAAAAGACAACAATTATATATACTGTAATAAAAGTTAAGTAAGTGTGCTCTCTCACGCACACACTTTCCCCCACCCCTCTCAAAATATCTTATGGTGCTATACTCACCTATTTTTAAACCATGGTTAACCACGGGTAACTGAAACCATGAAAACAAAACCACAGGTAAGGGAGGACTACTGTATAAGATAGCAAACATTTATAGAGCTCTTATAGTGTGTCAGACACCATTTTTTATGTAGATTTACTCATTTAATCCTTAGAGTGGCCCAATAGGGTTTAGATAACTGCTCTTATCCCACTTTATAGGTGAAGAAACTGGACAGAGAAGTTATATATTGTACCCAAAGTCACATCCTAATAAGTAAGGTGGCCAACAGTTGGCCCAAGTAGACTGACTCCAAAGTCTCCCACCTGTTATTGGTAGGTATCAACTGATAAAGGCTTTACATGCTATACTAAGGAATTTGGATTTTATTCTATCAATGTCTAGAAGCTATTGAAGTGTTTTTAATCATAAGAGGTACATAATCAGGTTTTTGTTTTTAACTCAGATGGCATTTGGAAGACGGATTAGAAGAGATGACTAGGTGAAAAGAAAAGCAGAGAAAAATAAGGTTAAAGAGGGAGGTAAACAGCTTGCATAGTTCATGTAAGAGATGATGAAGCCCTGAAGGAGGGCAGTTGAATCAAGGAATAGGTTTGAGAGATAATTGGTTGGAACTTAGGGATATGTTAGACAGGAATAGGGGAACAAGGAGGAGTGAAGAATTTACAGTGATTTCCAGATTTCTGTCATGAATAACCAAGATGAAGTTACTGCTAAGATCCATAACAGAAAATATGCGAAAATTTTCTGTCTACCAGCCCTGTATTCTCTTGGCTAAAATGCCTTTAAGCTATATAGGGGCTTTGTTTGCTAGTTACATATACAATGTAAGAGTATACAGTCATTCTCTCATTAAAAGTCTGCCATTTAAGTATCATAATGAAATCATTTTAAGTATCATGATGAAATCATTCTCCCAATAGCTTAGTGGACACAGCAAAATACCTGCTTTGTTACTGGGTATAAATTTTGGTTTGTTTGCTTGAAATTATCACTGCTATATCCAGATAGCCATTTTAGAGGTCCCACACTACTAAAAGATTATTTTCATCAGTAACACTGATAAGTAAATTCTGACTCTAGATTGGTAATAGAATATGAATTTTTTTTAAAATGTAGTTCTCAGGCAAATTCAGATGACTGAATTTTGGACATCTAAACATAATATTCATTGTACATACTGGTTCTTAGACAAAAATGGTAAATTAATAGACATTTCCAGAGTTGTCCTATAGTTATCCTAAATTCTTGTCTATTGTCCATAAATAAAGTCCCATGAATTTGAAACCCTAGTCACACAAGGAAAATACCAATGTCTATAATACTAAATAAAACAGAAATTTGCAGAGGAAGGTTTATTTTTATGCCTCTAAGTGAAAATGTTACAAAGGGAAAAACTGGATTCTGTATTTTTTAATATTATGATTTTCTTCTTCATAAAGCAAAGTAGTATAATTTTTTTCTAAATCTAATTTATTAATCTCCTAAAATTAATTTGCAAAGGAACTTGTGCACATCACACTAAAGTTCTTTACTCAGGCACATTCACAGTTCAAAAAATTATGAATTTTTTGGCGATATCTCTCCTTTTGTTCTTACCATTTTATGTAGCATTGTTCTTTCCTTTGAAAAACTCCTCACATATGATGCATTTGATTGGAATCAATGCCAAGGTCAAATCTTTCTTTAAATCAACTAATTCTTCATAGAGAACACTTTGGTCAAATCCTCGTCTTCATGAGCCAGGGTACTCCTTTTACTCCTTTACTCAGTTTGAAATGCCACATTCATCACTAAATGACTAAAAGCAGAACTAGTCTAATCAAAAAGTTCTTTATTTTACATTTTTAAATGTATGACTTTATGTGATGGCTAGGAAAAATACCTATAGAGATTGCAATCTAATGAAAAAGGAGATGGAAGCATCAATTGTATGGCTTGCTGATTTTAAAGCTCTTTAATCTTTCTGAAGCACTTTTAATTTCAGAATATTTAAGTAGCTTTAATTCCTAATATTAAAAAAATGAAAATTCCTAATGCCTATTTTTTATTAAAAGCAATAAACCCATCAAGCTTAACAATTTTCATTTCTATTTAAAAGTTAATGAAGTGAGAGAAGAAGTGCTTTACCACTAAAGAATTTAGGGCACAGTCAGGGAAGCCCTAGGGTAAGAGCTGACATCAAATTCCAATTGAAAACCATTTTTTTCAAAATACGTCAGTCAGATAAGTGATTAATATGGTTTATTTACTCCTGCCTACAAACTGTAAATTGGACATTCTATATGTGGAATCCCACAATGGAACTGAGAAGAGAGAAAATGAGTAAATCAGATGATACACTATTTTGATAACTTATTAAGCATATAAATTAAATTTTCTCTTAAATCCCCATGTTTTCAGACAAATGAATTTTGAAAGTTCTTAACTTCTCAAGTTATATCACTTAACTTCTCAAAGGTGACTAAGAGTGTTTAATAAATTTATGTTGAATTAAGCAGAGTTGCATTGCATTGCCTGTTAGGGAGTGGGGGATCCTTCTCCATACTAAATAATAGAGAGAATAATTTTAAGTTGTCCTTAGTCTGAATCAGTCTCAAGTCATATAACAGACACATAGACCAGTGTACTGGTTTAATAGTCTGGAGTCTGATTTTATCCCTTTTACAATTAAGATACATTGTCAATTTAGTTTACTATCTAAGAAAGCATTAGCTTGCTCTTTATTAATCTCTGAGAATCTCTTTTTCACTCAGCCATTCACACATAACATAATATATAAGTCCAACACATATACTAAAGCCAGTTTCTTTAATTAATATATGTACTGAATTACAATGCAGTTTCTCCTATTGCCTGAGTTGTAACTAATGTTATTTGTAAGACCAGTACTTTTACTTGAAGGAAAGTAAAATGTGCTTAAAGGAGCTGTTTTTAAAGATTCACAGCACTCTCATAAGGAAAAATCTGCCTCATCATTTTCTATATGTTTGAACCAGGAGCTTGCAGTGAAGCCAAAATAAATAAATAAATAATGCTTTCTTTATAGATGTGACTAATAAAGAAGTAAACCTCAATAATAAGAAATACAGTTATACAATAAACTGCTAAAATGAGATACAGTTTCCTGTTCTCCCATATTCTGTATTGATTGGTATTAAGCACCTGAAGATATTCTATTATTGGATATAGTTTTTCTCTCTATAATATTCTCAATATTTTTGTTGTTTGTACATTTTTTTTTTTCAGTCAAGAGAATCCATCCCATTAAATGACCTAAAATCAGAAGTATCACCCCGGATTTCAGCAGAGGACCTGATTGACTTGTGTGAGCTCACAGTGACAGGCCACTTCAAAACACCCATCAAGAAAACAAAATCCAGTAAACCAAAGCTCCTGGTGGTTGACATCCGAAATAGTGAAGAGTATCCTTTACATATGTGGTTTTAAAGGGTGGTACTACCTTATTCATATTGCTTACTTTCCATTTAAAGGATATGTGGTAAAAACAATGAACATTTCTGGAATTCCTCTGAATTCAAATAGCTAAATTACTCTTAAACTGTTTGCCAGAATGGTCTTGCATGAGGTTTCATAAGATTACATTACATACCAGAAACCTTAAAATGTTTTTCGAACACTACCAGAATATTGGAATATTCTTGGTTCTGTGTTTCTCTGGTGTATATTGCTGTTCTTGAAGGCATTTGAATCCTTCATGTTATGATAGGAATTTTAGCAAAGATGAAGAGTAAGTATATGCCTGGTCTACCTCTAGCCTACAGAAAAAGTTTGCCAGATCTCAACATTGAACTTGTATTTATTATAATTTTCAAAACATTGGCTAATAGAAAACATCCATTTTCACTGAGTATAATTTATTTTTCACTAAGATTTTACTATAAACATACCATAACTTCCAGTGATTTTGTTTGGCATTAAAGTATAAACAGCTACAAAATACTAACAGTTCAACCTTTCCTCTTATATTTTCCTCATTTGTTAGATTCTCATGAAGAATGCCTTGATTCTCAGTTCTTTAGAGTCTAGGTAAATGGTTTTCATACTTTTTTTTTTACAGAGCGACTTTCTTTTAAAATAAAACCTTTCTTGGAAAATCAACATATAAAATGTAAATGGAGAATTTATTGTAATTAATTTTCTTCATAAGTTCACATTTATAGCATTTACTAACTATAAGTGCTATTAACGAGGGTTAGCAGGTTGGTGGTTTCTTATATGCTGAAATTAGCATATAACAAATTTTCAAGTGCATATTTTTAATCCCACTTTTTGAAATGAAATTCAACCCATACATTTACTGAACTCCTTCAGAAATTCATAAAATCTTAGGTTACTGATAATACAATTTAAGAGCCCACAATTTTAAATAATAAGATCCCCATCTTTTTGTGAAAAATGCTACTTTCTATTTTCCCTAAATTGTGAGACCCTTGACTTCGGAAGAGTATAAATATCAGTGTTTCTGGCTGTTAAGGCTTCAAGGATATGGGAAATTCCTTAGCAAAGTAGGTGAGTAGACTCCCAAAAGTGGCATTAAATTCCAGTTGACTGATCAGGGGCCCCTGCTCTAGAAATTCTACTGATCTGTTACTTAAAGGATTTAAAAAGTATATTATATACTATCCTATTTTAATTTTAAAGACTACTACCAAAATAATTAAAACAGTTTATGTATATGCCACTTCTCTGATATTTCCTTTCAAATAATTTAATTAACTACTGAAATTTAAAAACACATGCAATATGAAAGTGACACTCAACCAAAGTTTTCCAAACCTCATAGTCTGATTTTTTTCATTGATACTCTCCTTTATTTTCTGCAGGATAAATACAAACAAAAGAGCAGAAAGCAGAGCAGCTAGCCTGAACATTGTTCCCTGAGTATGGATACGTCACCTAATATATGAGTGCCTCTGTGTCATCCCACAGTACTTGGACAGAGACGTGGCTTAGATGTTTTACTATCTACACTTGGCGGGCTAAAGGGAGAGAATCAGTATTCCTCTGTGCCACTTGCCATTACAAGGCAATGAAGAAAGGAAAATAATGTCACACCCATCTTTTATGCCCTTCCGAAGGGTCCAACTTGTGAAAGTTTCTAAATCCCTTTTTGAAAGTCCATTTTAAAACTAAAGCATTCTTAAAGTTGGGCCATTTATCCTCACAGTGATTCTAACTTTTTCTTTCCTGTATCCTCTCACTTTGCCACATATCTGCACCTGTCACATCTCTAAATATCAAAGGTTGGCACCTGTGTCTCATGGTGCTTTGAGAGAAGCCAAAAGCTAAACTCTTTTCCAAGAGTCATTGGGTATCATTAGGTCTCTACTAGTATCGAGAATACAGTGAAAATTGACGCTATAGACGTTCCTTCAAATCTTACACACAGACCCAGCTATTACCTATAGTACCTGTAAGTATAGAGAGCCTAATCCCACATACCAACAGAACAAATCTACCTGTGGTTGTCTTTATACAAATGCAGCCACAAAACCAAGGAAAACTGAACTGTTTTAAATTTTGGAAAGCTATTGTAATACTTGGAAGGAGGAAATATGTTATATAGGTTCTTTCCTACTATAATGACTTATAAGATTTAATCCATTTGAATTCTTTTTTATTAAATTTTCCCTAAAGCTACTAAGATGCTGCTGTTTTAAAACTTAACAAATTAAAGCCTATTGCAATCCTAGTAATATTTTTTAAAGTAATCATCTTTGCAGAGTAACTCTTAATTCTCACCAAGGTAAATCTCTGCAGTTAAACTCTAGGATTTATGTGACTTTGCCAATCTGTGTATGAAGAGTCTAAGTATTTAATTCTAGCATATTTTTGAAATAATTTCATTTCTCCCTTGCCATAAAATGTAATCATACACAGTATAGGAAAAAAAGAAACTTTCTATAACAACATTTCCTTCCCCAAAGGAAGAAAGTTGTTTTTAAAATGTTATTTACAATATTTTCCAAATTGTTTATAGTCTTCCTATACTGTTTTTATCTTCTACTTTGCTTTTATAAGTCATTTAATTTGGTAGACTTTGTATAATACAGTTCTTACATTTTCATAAAGGTGAAAATTTTGTTTTTCTAAATTGTGCTTTCAGGAGATGAATGGCTAAGATTAGGTGTCATCCCATCTTTTTTACCTATGTAAAAAATTGAAATGATTGATTATGAAAGGGAGGGAGACTATCTATCCTTGAGCAAAATAAGCTAATTTCTACCAATGAATTTAAGAGTCAGCTTTACCACCTCTCAGAACACTCCCATGCCTGATGCCTGAAATTCTACTGCTAAAGCTTCAGTCATTTAGTTTGTAGTATGAATATTTCCAGTTAAAATATAAATACCCTGAAAGAGGTAATATTTTAATCTGTTACCAGTTTTTGCATTTGTAGCTGAGGATAGGCACATTAGGACACTAGCAATCTTAGGAAATGACCCCTAACCCCAGTGGGGGCCAAGTGACTAGAGAGTACAGAAAAAGACAGCTGAAGGACATGAAGACAGAGTTCACCCACTTGACAATAAAAATATAATGCACAAACTTTAGAATAAGAAGGAACCTAGACAAAATCTAGTCTAAACCCTTAACATTAAAATCAAAGGCTTAGGGAAGCTAACCAGCAAAGTTTTTGTTGAAATCGTAGTTTACTTTTGTTTGTTTTTTAATAAGAAAGAAACATGAAATGTTAATCTAGGTAAAGGTTCAGAACAAATATTTTTGTTCTTCAATATATCATGGGGATTTTGGAGCAAACAATAATTGCATTTTATCCTTTTTTTTTTTTTTTTTTTTTTTTGACCGGTAAGGGGATCACAACCCTTCGCATGGTGTTGTCTGCACCACCCTCAGCCAGTGAGTGCACCGGCCATCCCTATATAGGATCTGAACCCGTGGCCTCGGCTCTAACAGTGCTGCACTCTCCCGAGTGAGCCAAGGGGCCAGCCCATAATTGCATTTTAAAAAGAAACAATGGAAAATGATTCTCATGTAGCAACATAAATTTCCTAAGTAATGTTAATAGTTTCAAAGATAACATACAAGCCAAACTGTTGTTTTCTTTAATAGTTCTAAATACTTAGGATTTCAGATTTCCTGAAGTTTATATTAAGAGTAGTCTTAGTCATGTAAATGTGGGTCAAACTAATGTTATCTGTAAACAGAAATACTTTGAAGGAATGTTAGTCTTGTTTGCCTAAACTCGGGCTGAATTTTTACAACTTTATTTGTAAAATTCTTACCTTTGATTCTTTTTTTAATATCAAAATCTATAGGAAAGACAACCTTAGGTTTAGATTTTTCAATTTGAAAAACAAATAAGCTCAGTTGTTTTCGTTATTATATCATGTTCATCTTTAGTGAATGTGCTAGACGTATTCTTGTCTCAATGCCTTAAGAATTAACTTCTAAAAATTTCTTCGAAGTAATTTAGAGATACTTGTTGTCAGAGTGGGATAGATAATGATAAGGAAGTTTAGTAATATTTTTTTTTAATCTCATTTGGGTTTAGATTCAATCTACCCAAATTAAAAGTTTCATCTAGTTGTATTAAAATTTAATTCATGGTATCTGAATTAACCATGTATAATGAGAGGGTATATGATAGTCACTGCTGAGGAAATGTCTTCAGTGTCTGGATTAATAGTTATAAGAAATGCATTAACTGTTGAAGAGCTGCTGTTTGCTCTGACACCCATCCATAACCCCAATTCCTAGGGTGCCATACAGTACCATGCAATCAGCCAGCCAGTCCTGTTTGAGGATATGCTTTGCAAGGCAATGGGGGTATAGAATTAAATCACAGTCTCTGCTGACCAGAAGCTCACAGTCTTGTAGCTAAAATAGACCCATTGAGTAGATAAGTGCAATACAATGTGAAATGGTCTATGTCTGAGGCATACCCAAAATGTCAAGGGAATATAAGGATGGACACCTAAACCAGGTGATGCCTGAGATGGGTCTTAAAAAACAAGTAGAAGTTAGCCCAGCAAAGAAGGGAGAAAGAATATTTCAAACTGAAAACAAAAAACAAAATACAACCTAGTGTATAGGGCCCACAGAGGGTAAGAAAGACATGTGCAGGGGATTAGAAGTACAGACATACATCAGAGTTATTGCAGGTTCAGTTCCAGGCCACCACAATAAAACATATATTGTAATATAGCAAGTCATATGAATTCTTTGGTTTCCCAGTGTATAGAAAAGTTATGTTTACACTAAACTGTACTCTATTAAGTTTGCGATAGCGTTATGTCTAAAAACACAATGTACATACCTTAAGTAAAAAATACTTTATTGCTAAAAAATGATCATCTGAGCCTTCAGCGAGTCATAGTCTTTTTGCTAGTGGAGGTTCTTGAATCAATGTTGTTGGCCGCTGACTGGTTAGGGTGGTGATTGCTGAAGGTTGGGGTGTCTATGGCAATATTTTAAAATAAGACAACAGTGAGTTCGATGCATCAATTGACTCTTTTTTTCATGGAAGATCTCCCTGTGGCATGTGATACTATTTTATGGCATTTTACCCAGAGTAGAACTTCTTTCAAAATTGGAGTCAGTGCTCTCAAACCCTTCCAAAGCTATCATCAACTAAGTTTATATAATATTCTAAATCCTTTGTTGTCTTTCAACACTGTTCACAACATCTTCAGCAGGAGTAGATTCTATCTCAAAAAACCACTTTCTTTGTTCCTCCATAAGAAGCAACTCCTCATCCATTCAAATTTGTTCATGAGATTGCAGCAATTCGGTCACATCTTCAGACTCCACTTCTAGTTTTCTTGCTCTTTCTACCACATCTGCAGTTACTTCCTCTAATGAAGTCATGAACCCTTCAAAGTCATCCATGAAGGTTGGAATCGACTTCTTCAAAACTTCTCTTACAGTTGATATTTTGACCTCCTCTCATGAATCACAAATGTTCTTAATGTCATCTAGAATGGTGAATTCTTTCCAGAGGATTTTCAGTTTACTTTGCCCAGATCCATCAGAGGAATCACTGTCTATGACAATTATAGCCTTATGAAATGTATTTCTTAAATAATAAGAGTTGAAAGTCAAAATTACTCCTGATCCATGGGCTGCAGGATAAATGTTGTAAGGCATGAAAGCAACATAAATCTTGTGAATCTCCATCAGAGCTCTTGGGTGAATAGGTGTATTGTCAATGAGCAGTAATATTTTGGATGTTATCTTTTTTTCTGAGTAGTATGTCTCAATAGTGGGCTTAAAATATTCAGCAAACTATGCTGTAAACAGATATGCTGTCATCCAGGCTTTGTTGTTCCATTTATAGAGCAAGACAGAGAAGGTTTAGCATAATTTTTTTTAGGAATTTATTTTTTAATTGCAACATTGATTATACATATTTATGGGGTATAGAGTTATATTTCAATACATGTATACAATGTGTAATGATCAAATCAGTGTAGTTAGTATATTCATCATCACAAAAATTTGTCATTTCTTTGTGCTGAGGACATTTGAGCTCCTCTTTTCTAGCCATTTGAGAACATACAATAAATTATTTTTAATTATTGATGCCTAGCACTACTGCATACCACTAGAACTTATTTTTCCTATCTAGCTGTGTTTTTGTGTCATTAACCAACCTCTTATTATCACCCCTGTACCATTTCCTTCCCAGCCTCTAGTAACCACAGTTCTACTCTCTACTTCTAAAAGTTTAAATTTTTTCTTTTTAGCTCCCATATATGAGTGAGAACAAGCGGTATTTGTTTTTCTGGGCCTGACTTATTTCACTTTATGTAATGTCTTCAGGCTCATCAGTGCTGCTGCAAATTACAGGATTTCATTATTTTTCTAAGCAGTATTCCATTGTGTATATATACCACATTTTCTTTATCCATTCATCTGTCGCGAGATACCCAGGTTGATTCCATATCTTGGCTGTCATGAATGGTGCTACGTAAACTTGGGAGTACAGATGTCTCTTTGGTATAGATTTAGCATAATTTTTAAGGGCCGTAGGATTTTTGGAATGGTAAATGAGCATTAGCTTCAATTTAAAGTCACCAGCTGCATTAGCCCCTAACAAGAGAGTCAGCCTGTCCTTTGAAGCTTTGAAGCCAGGCATATTGCTTTCTCCTCTCTAGGTATGGAAGTCCTAGATGGCATCTTCTTCCAATATAAGGCTATTTATTCTACATTGAAAATCTGTTGTTTAGTGTAGCCACCTTCATCAGTCATCTTAGCTGATCATCTGGATCACTTGCTGCAGCTTCTACATCAGCACTTGTTGCTTCACCTACACTTTTATGTTATGGAGGCAGCTTCTTTCCTTAAACCTCATGAACAAACCTCTGCTGGCTTCAACTTTTCTTCTGCAGCTTCCTCACCTCTCTCAGCCTTCATAAAATTGAAGAGAGTTGGGCCCTTGCTCTGGATTGTTCTTTAGCTTAAGGGAATGTTGTATCTGATTTGATCTTTTATTCAGACCACTAAAACTTTCTCCATATCAGCAACACGGCTATTTCATTTTCTTATTCTTGTGTTCATTGGAGTAGCACTTTTAATTTCCTTCAAGAACTCTACCTTTGCATTCACAACTTGGCTAACTGTTTGGCACAAGAGGCCTAGCTTTCATCCTATCTTTGCTTTCAACATGCCTTCCTCACTGAGCTTAATCATTTCTACCTTTTGATTTAAAGCAAGCAATGTGCAATTCTTCCTTTCACTTGAACACTTAGTGGCCATTATAGGATTATTAATTGGCCTAATTTCAACATTATTGTGTCTCAGGGAATAGGGAGGTCTGAGGAGACAAGAAAAGATGGGGAACAGCCAGGTGGCAGAGCAGTCAGAATACACACATTTATTGAATTGATTAAGTTAGTTGTCTTATTCAAGCACGGTTCATAGATCCCAAAACAATTACAATTGTAACGTCAAAGATCACTGATCACAGATCACCATAACATGTATAATACTCATGAAGAAAATTGAAATAATGAAAGAATTACCAAGGTAATCTCTGTGGCACAGAGACACACAGTAAGCACACACTGAAAAAATGGCGCAGTTTGGCCGACCCTGTGGCTCACTCGGGAGAGTGCGGCGGCGCTGGGAGCGCAGCGGCCGCGGGTTCGTATCCTATACAGGGATGGCCGGTGCGCTCACTGGCTGAGTGCGGTGCGGGCAATACTGAGCCAAGGGTTATGATCCCCTTACCGGTCACAAAAAAAAAAAAAAAAAAATGGCGCAGTTAGACTTGCTTGACACAGAGTTGCCACAAACCTTCAATTTGTAAAAAACACAATATCTGCCAAGCATGATAAAGCAAAGCACAATAAAATAAGGTATGCCTGTTTTCTGGATGGACATGGCTGGATATGTGAGGATTAGAAATGAGACTAGAGTAGACAAAGGCAACTTCGTGGAGAATGTTGCATAACATGCTAAGAAGTTTGGGTTTTATTCAAAGGCAATGAGAAGGTATTAAAGAATTTTAATCAGGTAAGTAACATACTCAAATTTGCATTTCAGATAAATTACTTTAATGCAGTTTGAAGGATAGATGGAAATAGATGTAATAGCATAGACAAGGCAAGAAGGATGGAATGATCCAGAGATTTGGTGTACATAAATTTCATTTATATTTGCTGTCATGAAGATCGAGATCTCTTGCCCTAAAATAAACCAGTTTTACTGGGTCCTTTAGATCAGTACCTATGCTGCAGAAATCCAGAGAAATGATTTTTGTTTCTGTTTCTTTCCCTTTTCTCAAAGTGTGTGCTGACAAAGGGAAACTCTATATTGTGGCATTTGCAACATTGTTAAATAGCAGTGCCACTGGATGGGAAGGCCAGGAGGCACCTTAGCATATTTGTTGCTGACACAAATTACACTAGACTTGGAAGAATTCTGAAATTCATTTACTCAGCAAACATGTTAAGCTACATTCTAGGCATTGTAAGAGATTCAAAGATGAAATACATGCAGATCCTTCCCATAAGTTGTTCAGACTTTTGATGGAAGTCATGTCCATTAGTATATTTTATACAAGATCAAATTGGTGTCATGAGAGAAGCACACATACTATGAAAAGGAAAATTTTCATGGACGAAACATTGGAAGGATGGATAATATCTGAACACTCAAAAATAAGGAGAAAAGGTATTTAGGCAGCGAAAACTACAGAAGCTAGACAAAAAATATATAGGTAACAGTACATGATTTGGACTGCTTGGAATTGAAGTACTTAGGTCCTAATCATGAGGGCTGAACTGAGAAATTTGGACTTTGTCCTAAAGACACCGTAGACGGTTTCTCAGCAGGTATGTGATTTTCAGAATACTTTGTTTTTAAAATTTTAACCTGATAATATTGTGAATAAAATAGATTTCCAATGGAAAAGGCCAAAATTGGAGAAAACAGCCACTGTAATAGTCTAAGCTCAGAGTAATCAGTGTCTGAAATTGGCAAGCATTAATAGGAATAATGGTGGGAGGATGGGATTTATTAGAGCAGTAGAATGTTGGATGTTGCCATTGATAAAATTTTGAAAATAAGATTTTAGAATGGATGATTTGGGGGATAATAATACCATTTAAAGACAGCAGCAATAGATTTATCAGGGAGAATGATGATATCTAAGCATGACTTTTATATCTATAAATGCTATTTAGTTGTGTTATATATGAGGAAATTGTAGGATTAATTCTATATTCCTTTTTAGCTATTGATATACTACTGAAGGTATAGCCTGTAGTTGGGCTTAAAGATCTTTAATGCCAATTATAATTAATTAACACAGCAAACAAGCCAACATAAAAGGCCTGGTGAAATACTGGTGTTTTTGTCTATAGAGGTATGATATCATTAAGTGTGGTACCCACCAAAAACACTGTTCTTTTTTTTATATATAGTTAATGACAATTTATTGTATTCTTGAAAAATGCAAAGAGAGTGGATGCTAAGTGATCTCACCACAAAAATAATAACTGTGTTAGGTAATACAATTATTAATTAGCTAGATTTAACCATTCCACAGTTTATATCTGCTTCAAAACATAATGAGGTACACAATAAATACATAAAATGTTACCTGTCAAATTAAAAAAATAAAATAATAATATAGTTGGCTTATCTTCCAACAAAAGACAAATACATTGACAAGTAGGAGCATTTGTTTTCTTTTTCAAGCAATTGGACAATAAATGAACTGTTTCCATTTAAAATCACCATCATCAGTTTCCATATTAATACAGATTTTTACTTAAAAGATCCCAGAGTTAATCCTCAAAGTTAGTTCTCCCCAGAGTTAGTTCTCAAAGCTTATAATAATATAGAAATACTGTCACATAAATTCAGAAGAAACTTACAATATTAGAGTTAAATCAACAGTCTCTTTTTTTATATATTTTTTAAATTTATTTATATTTTTTATTTTACTTCTCAATATATATCGTAGTTGATTTTCATGCTCCTTTACCCATTCCTCTCCATCCCTTCCCCTCCCCCCATCATCTTCTGTTCACTTGACTTAAATAGTTCAAGGAATTTTTGTAGTTGTTCTGTCTTCTCCCCCCCCAACCCTTGATTTGTTTGTGTGTTTATTTATTTATTTATTTTTAGCTCCCACAAATAAGCATTTACCTATTTAACGTATCTCTATCATTCTTAGAACCGATTTTTTTCTATCTGCCTGATTAAAGTATGGCATTTCTACTTACACTATTGTTATGTAGAGTGACTTATAAATACAGGAAAGTCTTCATACCTTAGAAACCTAGAAGATAACATACATCATCCATACCTGTTAATACTGTGCCGATAATCCAACACTTTTGGCACAAGAAATTTACAGAACTTTTTCTGATCTATTTGTTCATTGGTCTCCCAGATTTTGTTTAATGTGAAATTTTATTTTCATTGTAAGTGCACACTTGAATGCTTTTGGTAATGTCCACCAAATGGGATGTTGAGCTGAGTGGTATATTTTTGGAGAGGGGTACAGCTTACTGCAAGACAAGGTTAGATGTATAATGTAAAATCACCATGAGCCACGGAAAAATCATATGCTTATGGGAATATATCCAATAGTGTAGTCAGTGTAGTAAACAGCTCCATTTGAACACCTGGCCAACTGACTGCTACAGTAAATGAATGTTTTTATGCTTTCATAACTATTATTATTCCATACTAGAGATTTCATTGTAATTACTGCTGACTTCTTTAGTTATGTTTTTTTATCTTTTAATTCCTTCAAGTGTGTCATCAAAAATTGTAATTTCTTATGAACAAAGGAAGGTTAAAAAATAGCGTTTATGGTTGCCATTGCTACTTTTGCCAAAACCAAACCAAAAATTGTAATGGGTATTGTTGAAATTACACTATCTAGATGTATATATGATTGGGGCTAATTACCACATAAATACTTTTATTTCCTTAATATTCTCTAAACTGGGTACTTTGAGCTGTAGCTTTTCAAGTTCTTAGTTTGTAAAATAGCATCATGTCTAGCTCTTGGATAGTATACAGTATGATAGTACACAGTATATTCAATACTGTATATACACAGTATAGAACCTCTTTAAAGGTGAGTGTTATTTACCTCATACTTGTGTTTATGCTGACAAACAGTGGCTTTTTTGAGTATAAAAGGTGAACGTAGAGAATTAAAATTTTTGTCTAGAATAGGAGGAAAGCAGTGAAGTTACAGTCATAATCATAAAATATGTATTGTTGCATGTTCATCTCTAACACTACCTTGGTGTGAAGAATTTATACATATCTGTCTTCCACTGCAATACAAAGAAATAAAATCAAAGTCCTTAGCATGTGGACAAAGTGCTTATCTCAACGTATTCTCTATCATTTTGCTTTCCTTGCCAGATTTAATTCAGGACTGACCATACTCAACTGTGATCACTTAGAGTCACCATTGTCATATGTCAGATATTGTCTTCTATTTACCTCTTTTATTCTGTCTAATTGACACAAAATATACAGAAATCTGTTCTTTGCTCATTTTTCAAATGCCTAATATTTTATTGTGATTATGAAGGACTCAAAAAGTGAAAAACATATTGAAATACCTACCTTTACAATATAATCTGACCACTTCTCAGATGTTTAGAAGTTGCCTAAAGAAGTTTTACTTCTTATAGTGTATCACATGAGAATTTCTATTGTAGGCAGTGAAACTTAAATAATTCCCAAGGAAAAAAGGTCCTCAAATTGCTAAAATTGTCTTTATTGTCCAACTTATTTGAATAAAAGAGACTGTTCATCACATATATACTGAAATGTAACTAGGCCAATCTCATTCTCCGCTGCTATTTGCCAGTAATGCAGTTAAGGATAGAAGGTTTAGAGGTTTGACCACACTGTCTACAAGCATTCATGCTTAACCAACCTTTTTTTGTGCTAGAAGTTTCACGACAGGGGTATTCTTGGATGAATGTTCTTAAATGTCTTCCAGGACTTTTTGGTTGAACTAAACTAAGAATAAGGGAAGCGTGGTTTAAGGTTTTGTGCCTGTCTTCCAAAGAGTAACCTAAAAATGGTTTGGAATAGTTTTGCATTTTGGATAACTTTCCTCTTCCCAAAAATACTCCATTGCCATCATATTTTGTCAAGTATTTTAACATATAATCTAGATTTTTTAAAAAACATCAAACCATAAAGCACAACCAATAGAAAATTTTAGGGTAATAACAAGTTTATTACATACTTCTAGTGACTAAAGGGCAGTTTAGACTAAAGTCTTCTTTAAAGCACATAATAAATAGGTGTTACTGAGCCCACAAAATTATCCAGATGGTCATCTATGATTTTAGATATGGTTATTGGATATTGGATATTTGGGTACAGATGGGCACTTTTTTAAACCAAATATTCACAGAATTTATCTCTTAAAGTAAACAATTTTTTTTCTCCAAAGTCAGATGATTCTAATTTTCTAATAGGTAGCTGAACAAACTACATTTAAGAGGAGCTCAAATGTGACTGTACATTGTAAAGCTTAACCCAGTCTAAGCGGTGTCTTATGTCTTTTATTTCTGATTGGCAAGGGAAAGAATCTGATTGGCTCAGACTGCATCAGGTATCTACCTTCACCCTCCCCTCCCTGCTGTCTTTTCAGCGTTGGTCGTCTGCATGGTCGTCTTATACAAACGTTAACAACCTAGGCTCACCCTTTCATCAGGGGCTGTGGGTGGGGAATCTTCCAAACAAGAAAGCGGGAAGTGAAGAGGCAACCCAAACATGTCTGCTGCAGCAATTGACTAGGATAGATTTGTATTACTTTTACTGCTGTAAAAGCACTACAAAGAAAAGATGTTCACAGCTGATGAGGGCACATGTTCACAGCTGATTCAATTGATTTAGACTTGACAGATGTAGATACATTTGCTGAGAATATATGGGCTGTTAAGTTCTTAGTTTGTGTTATCAAAATCTTCATTTTAAGATATATCTTTACTGAAAATAAAGTTACTATCAGTTAAAAAAAAAAAAGTGCCATCAGAGTAAGTATACTCTGAGAAAGAAGTCATTACTGTTCATGAAAACTGTACCTGAAAATATTGAATAATTATAAATGTTTGAGAAACTAGTGCTGATGAAGTTCAAGGGTAATCTGCTCATGATTATAAATTGTCTGTCCATTCTAGTAAGACTAACTAAACAATGTCCACTGAATGCTAGTGTTGATTTTATCTCTCTCTTTATTTTTCAGAACTTACTTATGATTCTTTCTCTCATTATTAATGCTAAATGCTTTTCTTTAAAGAAAAAAATAATGGTGCAGCAGCTGAATAGAAAATTTTAAATGTAAAATATGTGGTCAATCTCCACCATCATTCTTGAGAGTAGGATTCTCAAATATCTCCTCTCTCCAGTAATGACAGAGAAAGAGAGAGACAGAGAGTAGTATTCTAAAAGAAGATGAGCCTACAAACTCTGGGACAATTGAAAAATTCTCATGTCAATAATTAGAATTTTCCCCCTTATGCAGTGATGATTTATGAGTCATAACCTTTTAAAACTCTATACTTTTACATTTTTTAAATAACACAGCTAAAGTGGAAGTTTAGGAAAAAATGCCTCTGCTGAACACATAAACATTTCTTTATGTTAGTTATCTGTGATTGTTAAGAAAGGGAAGAAAATATTGCTTAAACTTCTTATAACTGGTCTTCACATTCACTCTCCTAGCCTTTCTCCAAATTGTTGACAAAAAGCAAATCTAATATGTTACTCTTCTGTGCAAAACACTTGCTGACTTTTGCTCTTAGGATAATGACCAATATCCTCAACATGGCCTACAAGGACCTGCGTGGTCTGGCTTCTGCATCCATTTCCAGGCTCATCTTATCTCGTGTTCCTCTGAGCTCTCTAAATTCCACTGATACTGGCCTTCCTTCATCTTCTTAATTGACCAAATGCCTCCCCACTATGCACCTAATATTTCTGCCTGAAAGTTTTATCCCCTTCACTACACTATCCTACCTCCATTGCATCTTTTTGCCTGATTAACTTTTATTAATTCTTCAAATTTTAACTCGGCCATCACTTTCTCATGAAAAACTTCCCTGTCCTCCCCAAATTGATGTATCTATTAAGCATCATATACATCTCTTTCAGAGCAGTTTTCACAATTGTTATTTTACATTTATCTGGAGTTGTTTGAGTAATGAATTATATTTAAGAATATCTTCCTCTCTAGCTCCTCTCTAGATTCTATATAAAGAATTACCTTTTTATCTTTTTTTTTCAATTTCCAGAGTTCTACTCTCACTCCTTTAATTGTACTTTTAATTACTTTCTGAGGCATATTTTTTTCTTCAAAATCTTATGCTATTTCTAAATATTTTAAACCAATGAATGTTTTTAATTCCTAAATTAAAAGTAACAGTCAAGGAAACCATCAGAACCCTTCTAAAGTACAAAAACAATAAGAGGTCACCTCGTTCAGAGAGCATAAAATTGGAAATAATGGAAATGTCATTTCAGTTTACTTGAGAAATAAACAACAGAAATGTTTCCAACTAGTGCTAATGACCTCTAACAATTCTAAGTAGAGTCCCATTTAGCAATTATTTGCCCAAAATGGATAGTCTTTTGCAGTATCAATTTAGACCTGAGAATATACACTTGCCTGTATCACTTTCAAAGCCTTAAAATGATGGTGGTAGTAGTAAAGGACTGCAAACCATGAATAATGTGTAACCATGCAATTACCATTGTTTTACTGTGTCAGGATCACTTTTACAATTCTTTATTTAACGAAGAAGGGTTTCTTTATATCTTTGGCTAGTAGTCTTCTTCCTTTCTCTTTTCCACTTCATTTTCAATTTGAATTTTTTTTTTTCCAGAGGTGCCTTATTTCGTTTATGGTAAAATACTCACATGGGCAGGGACAACGTTAGTACTATCTTCTGAAAATCAGTGATGTCTGTGAGTTTCTCTCAGACTCTCAAGTCTACACACAAATAAATGTTTTCCTTAAACTTTCCTTCTCAGTTTTGTTCGAGGTCACATTTCAGGCAGCATCAACATTCCATTCAGCGCTGCGTTCACTGCAGAAGGGGAGCTTACCCAGGGCCCTTACACTGCTATGCTCCAGAACTTTAAAGGAAAGGTCATTGTCATTGTGGGGCATGTGGCAAAGCACACAGCTGAGGTAAGTGTACTCAGAAATGTCATATACATGTAAGATTAGTTATTTACCTGCCTACTATATAAGTTGTCAAAAAGTATGTTTCTTCAGGAGTTTGCCACAAATGAAATGAGCTTTGAAGATCTATCTTCTTATATAGAAGAGTTGCCTTTAATTCAAGCATTTGTCCCTCATTGTTCAACATCAGGATCAACAGTAAGCTTAGAAAAAGCCAAATAATAGCTTAAGGAATTTTTTTGGTTTTTTTAACTGCTTTTTGAAATTGCAAAGAAGTAGCTTGAATTCCCTCCATTGGAGGAAAATAGTAGGACTGGAGTGTAGGTTCTGGAAGCTGGTCATAATGGAATATGTTGGATTTGGGAGTTTTGTTTACTAGAGGCTCAAAGCTTTTTGATGATAGAAAATTTAGGAAGAATATCAACTTTCAGATATGAGGAGTACATGAAACAATAAAATAGTTTCCATCTTCTACGGCTATATTCTAAGCAAATTGAAAAAGAGTTGTATGTGGTGGAAAAAAATAACACCTTTATTTTTTTCTAAATAAAAGACAAGTTCGAGAATACAATTTAATATGAGAGCCAAATGGGCTTGCTTAAAAAAAATTAAAAATAAAAATAAAAAAACAGAAGTAGGCGGAGAACATATCTAGGTATAGGCAACATTGAACCAGTACAGGCCCTTTCTCTAAAGGGAGGAAAAAATCTGCTGCTAGAGAAGTAGCAGAGGTAGCTTGATACCTGCAGACAGCTTTTTTCTCATGGAGAAGAAGGACAGAGCTGAGCCTTCCCAAATTTATCAATCAAATAAATCCTTCTCCCTCCCAGGATAGAGTGAATAGAGGGATAAAAAGAAAGGTCAGGAATATGCTTAGGGAAATTTCCATCAGGAAACCAGGAGTAGAGATAAAATATCCACTCCCCCATATGATATCTGCCCCCCAATATGCATATTTCTTTATGTCTATATAAACTGAAAAATCCAGAAATGTGGTCACTGAAAATGTAGTCAGATGAGAACTTTAAAACTTGATCATAGGCCATTCTAAGCATCTAACAATCCTTGTCTCAGAAGTACAGGGCTAATGGTAGCATTGGCTTTTGATGCTAAATGAAAATCAGCCTTGATGATGAAGCTTAACTGACCATGCTAAAGAAGTATCTGAGTGGATATTAGATATAAATCATAAATCAAATCACTGACCCATCTTTTCTATAACTGTATCTAGCATCTAAAGGGAACAATCTAAATATAGCTATTTCAGAGAAAGTCAGTATAGTAACTGACCACTTTAATGTTAATTTCAAGTAAATGAGAACATTTTATAACTAAAGTGATGGTATCTATATTATTTTGATGTAAGTTGTTAAATTATTATTAGTATTATTTTCACAATACCCTATAGTGCTGCTACTAATTAATCTGTATTACCTTATACCAATGAAAAGTGTCAATTTTCAATTATAGTAAATAGCAATAAATTCATTACACAAAAATACTATTGAAAATCACATATTTCTAGGTTCCAAGTAATATGCAACCTTAAGAAGAAAGCCCAACAACAATAATAATAATAATAATAGACTGGTCCTTATATGGTAGGTACTGTAATAAGTATGTTACATATACTATGTTAGTTTACCCTTCATAACAATTCCATGAGGAGTCATTATTCTATACTTCTTACACATGGGAAAAACTTAGGCTCAAAGTTTATCTAATTTGTTTGTGTCATGGCCAGGATTGAAACACAAATCTGTATGATTCTATAGGCTATACATTCAACTCAATGAGCTCTTATTAAGGCTTTTGAGCCTGAATACTTCCACTTTTCCTGTTTTTAAAATCAGGCTTATTCTGATCTTTCACAGTTCATAGTAGTTCTTTCCAGTGGATGACAAGACCCAAAATAAACTTTTATGCTGCAAGTTCTAACAAGCTTAGTGTTCTGTTTTCATAAAGCACTACCATTTGAAAGATGGTATCTAATACTTATTAGATCCTATATGATTTAATCTTCTTACATTTGCCACATGTTTCCAGACATTCTACCCATCTTAATCTCTACATTTATATTTATTCTAATTTTACCATAAAGGTAAAAACATACACACACACACACACACACACACACACACACGTCAATAGATAACTCATACTATATACTAACAATGAAAAATTCAAAAAGAAAAGTAAGAAAAAAAACTCCATTTACAATAGCATCAAAAAGAACAAAATACTTAGAAAATTAATTTAAGGAGGAGTGAGACTTGTACACTGAAACTACAAAATATTGCTGAAAGAAACTGAAGAAGATCAAAATAATTGAAAAAGACATCCCAAGTTCATGGATTGGAAGAACTACTATCGTGATGATGACAATACTACCCAAAGCAATGTACAAATTCAATGCAATACCCATCAAAATCCTCATGACATTTTTTGCAGAAATGGAAAAACTCAACCTAAAATGCATATGGAATTTCTAGGACCCAGAATAAACAAAACAATCTTAAGAAAGAAGAACAATGTCGGAGGACTAACACTTTTGATTTCAGAAGTTACTACAAAGCTTCAGTAATCAAAACAGTGGAGTAGGCATAATGATAGACATATAGACTGATGGAATTTAATTTAGAGCCCAGAACTAAACTCTCATATGTATGGAAAATTTATTTTTAGCAAGGTTGCCAAAATCATTAAATAAAAAATAAAAAATAAAAATAGCTTCTTCAACAAATGGTGCTGGGACAACTCAATATCCATATGCCAAAGAATGAAATTGGACTTTTACCTTATGCCATATACAAAAATTAACTCATAATGGACCAGAGACCTAAATTTAAGAGCTATAATTGTAAAACTCTTAGAATAAAACATAGCCATAAATCTTTATGACCTTGGATTTGGCAGTGGTTTCTTGAATATGACACCAAAAGCATAGACTACAAAGAAAAAAACAAATAAATTGGACTTTATTCAAAGTAAAAATTTGCACTTTAAAGGATACTGTCAAGAGAGTGAAAAGACAACCCACAAAATGGGAGAAAATATTTTTAAGTCATATATCTGATAAAGATTGAATATCAAAATACAATATAAACATACAAAAATCAGTTGTATTTCTGTGCAATAACAACACCGACAACTCAACAACAGAAAGACAACCAAATTAAAAAATGGACAAAGAACTTGAGTAAACATTTAGTGGTTCCTTCAAAAAGTAAACATAGAATTGCCATATGACCCAGCAATTTGACTCTTAGGTATCTACCAAAAAGAATTGAAAACAGGAAGATATTTCAAGATACTTGTACACCGATGCTCACAGCAGCATTATTGACAATAGCCAAAAGGTAGAAACAACCTAAAGTGTCTATAAACAAGTGAATGAATTAACAAAATGTAGTATATTACATTTTGGAGTAAAATTAATATTCAGCCATAAAAAGGAATGAATGAACCTTGTAAACATTATACTAAGCAAAATAAGCCAAACACCAAAAGAACAAATATTGTATGATTCCATTCATATAAAATATCTATAACAGGCAAATTTATAAAGACAAAGTGGATTAGTGGTCACCAGGAGCTGGGGGGAGGGGGATATGGAGTTATTGCTTAATGGTACAGTTTCTTTTGGGGATGATGAAAAATTTTGGAAATAACTAGTGCTAATGGTTGTACAACATTGTGAATTTACTTAATGCCACTCAGTTGTACACCTAAAAATGGTTAAAATGACAAATTTTTTGTTATATGTATTTTATCTCAATAAAAGAAAAGATCTAGGGTTCAGTGTGTTCAGGATACCCTACTATTACCAGTTCATCTAAACCCTACAATTTTTGGTCAGACAGTAGTGGAGAAGATCTCATAAGAGTTATTCCTATTTTACCTCTAGGGGCGTTAAAAAATAAATAAATAAATAAGTGATTTTCAAGCAAGTAGCAGCTTTTCTTCTAAGTTGAAATCAGTACACTATAGCTGGCAGCTGGCAAAGTCCTATTGAGAAAAGATTAAGACAGCCACAGTTGAATGCTATGAAAACAAAGCAGGTTACCAATTATAGTCAGTACAGTTACAGATTCTCATTACAAATGTGTATGATTTCTATGTTAAATTTATATTTGGATTAGGGGACTTTTTGTTTGCCAAACAGTAGGCACTGATTGTAATATTCTAGATTTACATCTTCTGTTAAGACCTGGTAAAAGATGTAGTCTGAAAATGCAACCAATGAAAATATTAAGTGAAATATAGTTCAGTAAAAGAAAAAGTCTTTTAATATTGAATTTAGCAAGTAGCAAAATATCATTGAGCCACTTCAAGAAAGAATAAATGAACCACTTGTCTAGTGTATGACAGCATTAAAATCACCCACTACAAATTACAAATTAGCACTGAAGTGTCTTTTGTAATACAAGTGTGAAAAAATTACTATAATGACCAGATGTATTGAATATATTGTCTAAACTCAAGTAGAACAGATCTGAGAAATACAGCCTATTCATGAGCCTGAAAAACTATAATCAGAAGATATATGATACCATTTTAATTATGTATTCATTAACAAGTTCCTGTAATTACAATTGATTAGCAGTTTATTGCTGAGATTTTTTTTTTACAATGCCACTTCCCTTTTTGTATTTAGATTTGCTTTCACATTAAGTACATCAGAAACCTTTAAAATCCGCCACTTCTTATCTAGATAAAACATTGCTTTTCCCCAGTAATAGAACAAAGAAGAAGCACTACCTAGATCTTAGTTTAATTAAAGTCCCATGTAGAGGTTTCTCTGGACCAGAATTAATTCCTGCTAAGTCACACTTATGAATTATTCCTTAATTCACCTTATCCTAAGGGTTAAATAAAGCAGTGAACTATTGTATTATCAAGTATATGCAGATATGCTGTGAGCAAAGTTATGTTAGCCTTAAGGAAAGTCGTATAATCTCACGATAGTAAAATGAAGTCCTAAATCACTGAAATGTATGTTACTGCTCCAAGGATTGGATTCAAAACTGAATTGGATTCGAAACTGAATCCAATTTTGTGCTGATTCTTTCTACTATTTGGCCAAGTTTAATTTCACAAAGTAAACAAATACTTGTATAGGCAGCCTCTATTGATAAGGTTTATGAAAGTAGAAAGACCTTTGTAAAAAAAAAAACTGTAAAGTTAGTTGAAGCCTTAATTATGTCGCATTTAAAATGAAAAACTTGGCAAGGTCTCACTCTTGTCTCGTTGCAAAAATAATAAATTTTTTTCAAACTCACATGAGAAATTGCATCTTCATTTGCTAAGCCAGAATTAGATTATCTGCACATAGACAGAAAACATGCCAGCATGATATATACAAAAAGCCCTATAAAAGATACTTTTCACAAAAATGAAACATGCTGAATTAATCCCAGAGAACAAGTGTATAAGTCTGGGAATTAAGGCAATATCTATTGAGATCAATAGGGAAAGGTAGAAAGTTTACTATCCATATCATGTATTAAATGAACAAGGATATTAAAAGGACATCTTTATATCTTGAGCAGATTGCTCAGATTTAAAGGAGAATTTTGATTTTTAACATTAATCAAATGTCATCTAGGATAAAACGTATGGTTTGTTTTGATACCCATAGCAAGCATTACTCACTACCCTACTCCCAACTTAAGGTTAAAGTCTCACATATCTCAACTTGACAAAACTCCATAGTAAATCCATCTCTTTCCTAGAAGTAAATTATGATGTTTAGTGAGAATGATGACTTAGTACAATGGCATGCTTAATGTATTATTGGGTTATTTCTCCCCATGGGAAAATAATATAGTAGGATGCACTCTAGAGATAGTGATGCATCTTAGACTGGAAAACTGGCAACAACGTGGACGAGAACAAGATGAAAGCCCCAAATGGTGTCTTTCTAACTTTAGTAAGTCCTTAAGAAAAAGTGTAAATATCACATTGCCATGTTAGTCACTGAAACTCATAAGACTTTAAAAATAACTATCAATTCTGCCTAGATATCTTGTGGTTATGAGACCACTAAGATTTCATTCCTGACACATTCAAAAGGTTATCTGAAAAAGAAATTGAAGGAATCTTTACATCTCACTTTGTATTGTCAACTTTGGAAAATACTAAGGACAGCTAATCTTACTCTTAAAATGTTATAATCTTGGCACAAAATCAATCTTTTCTTTTGTCGTCAAAAGAAATGTTCATCTGAACATCATGACTAATTGCATTCATGTAGACTGTTGTTTTTCTTTCCTTTGAAACAAAATAAAGCAAAACCAAAAACAAAAAAGAGCACAATATACATATATATTTTTCTGAATAACATTTGATTCAGAAGCCAAGATAAGAGATGATTTTTGTGGATATTCCATAACTAAATAATGTGAGCGGTTGATGCTTTCTACACATAGCTTGTAATGATTAAATGTAAAATGTGACGTCTGTTTTCATCTGAAAATTATCAGATTCATTATAAGCAAGGCATGCCATTGCAGCTATTTTAAAAATAATATAATAGTCCACTTGTGTTCATTTATACTTCCCTGGAGGCCAAGGTTATTGGGTCTTTGGATGTTAGGTTGGAAGTTAATTTGTGCAGTAGTAATATGAGGCTTTCCCCCTCTTTCCTCCTACCCCATTACTTCCTGGATCCTTTAACCAAGCTAAATCAAGTTGTATGATACTGTGGTGATCACTGGTAGCCTTTACCTTTTGCCATTCCCTTTGTCCTAGTCCATTCAGGCTGCTGTAATAAAATACTGTAGACTGGGTGGCTTATAACAATAGATATTTATTCCTCACAGTTCTGGAAGCTAACAAGTCCAAGATCAAGGTACTGACAGATTCAGTGTCTGGGGGAGCTCACTTCCTGGGTCATAGACAGCTGTCTTTTCTCTGTGTCCTCCCATGGCAGAAGGGACAACAGAGCTATCTTAGGTCTCTTTTAAAAGGACACTAATCCCATTCATGAGTATTCCACTGTCATGACCTCATCACTTCCAGAAGGCCCCCCCTCCTAATACTATCACTTTGGAGGCTAGGGTTTCAACATATGAATTTGGGATGAACACAGAAATTCAGACCATGGCACCCTTGTCTCTTTAACCCTTCTGCTCTTTTGCTCAGGCCCTTTATCTAACCTCTGGTCTCAGGCATCTGAGATTATCCTACTACCAGTATGTGCTCCAAAAAGACAGAATAACCCTTAAACCAATAACACTTTAAACCAATTCAGTATAAGTGTTGTCCCTATAGTAAACTTCTCAAGCTCCAGGTAGTACCTACCTAGTTCCTCAGATTAATATGACACTTTTAAACCACTTTGTATGAGACCTTTGACCTGTCAGAAAATTTATTAGGCCTCTTTGTAATTGTAGCTTAAGCATTTACGAGGATACTTCAAAATGTTCATGAAGAGATTTGTATTATCTTTTAATTCTGTTTTTCCACAAACTTTTTGACATACTCTCATAGATAAAAATGGGAAGTGAATCTCCTTTATCAGTTCCGAGTATGCAAGAAATTCTTTCTTGATTTTGTTATACCTATAAGCACTATCTATGGTTAAACTTGACTCTCTTCCTGACTTTTTCCTTGCCTTGCTTGTCAGGAAATGTTTTAGTCTATGGTTTATATCAGATAATAAAGAAATATTTTAGATATTAATTTAACTTGATCAAGCTGGACATCATATAAAGGTTAAAAGTAACAGTGAAAATTCCTCTATGTAACTCTGTTTTGTTAAGTGGTAGAAGACAATACACTTTGAAGGATCCATGAACTAAAAACCATCCTGTGGAGTCCCTATTCTCATATTTTGTGAAGTAAAAAGCAATGTAGGAGTTGTAGTAAAGAGGACCTTAAAACACATAATCCAGACTTTGGTTGCCTGTTTTTTAACATATTTACTAAAAGTATTATGTGGTAAGGTATAAGCAGTTTTTAAAAAGGGAGAGCGAGCTCATTTCCAGGTTCTAGGAAAAACTGCCAAGTTATCATCTGAATCTTGAGATCTCTGGCACTTATATTTATGACCTGACGCAGGATGAAAGTTATCTTGTCTCAGTATGTGTTATTCTACATACCTACCCTGCCCTCTACAGCCTACCATTTAATTACTCTTTACCACAGGAATGTTTGTGACTGAATAAGAAACTAACCATAGTTGCCCTCCCGCTTGACCTCGAGAGGTTGGAACTTGGCTGTGATCCATCACAGTCCTAACTGTGTTTTGAATCTGAGTTTTTATTGTATACATTCTTTTCAGAACATAATATACTTTGTGTAATATGACCAGTGGCTTGGACACTGTATGTTTACTGTTCTCAGTTGTCTAGTGTAAACAGAAGTTGATAAATGATTGTTGCTGAAACTCAATTCCCAAATATCACAGATCAAAGGAAAATGTACCACAAGACTTAGTAGAGCTCCTGATACATAGTGGTATTAGATAAGGGAATTTTATCAGAAGAGACTTATCCTCTAGTGCGAGCCAGTATATTTTTCCAAGAATAAGAATTGTTTTCAAGCAAACTTTTCTATTTAAGATTCCACATAGCCATTTCTGGGAGGACTTGTTTGAAAGCATAAACTATTGTTAAACACAAATCTATAAATCTATAGGAAGATCCCAATTGCCATATTCACAAACACTAAGTCACTTATAAATTTAAAAATTAAATGAATTGGTACAAGGAAAACTTCATAAGCTACAGTTCATCATGAGTTTTAGGAGGTCTTTGAACCCATTGAAATTATATGTAAAGCATTGTACATATGTTATATATATATATATATATATATTTTTTTTTTTTTTTAAAGATGACTGGTAAGGGGATCTCAACCCTTGACTTGGTGTTGTCAGCACCATGCTCTCCGAAGTGAGCAACCGGCCATCCCTATATAGGGATCCAAACCCATAGCCTTGGTGTTATCAGCACTGCACTCTCCCAAGTGAGCCATGGGCCGGCCCTACCTATGTTATATTTTTGAGAGAAAAGACCCATAGTTTTTATCTGATTGCTAGAAGAGTATGTGACCCGGTATGAATAATTACTGGTATAAATCACTGCTCCATCATAAATACACCACCACGAACACTATAAAGCCCTACCTTACGCCCTATTTGGGGACAAGTCTCCCTTTTATATTTGAATCTGTACAATTGTAACATGTTGTAAAAGGCTCCTCTATTAAAGGAGTAATTGAGGAAAAGAAAGAGGAGGAAGAGAGAAAAGAAAGAAACTATCTTGTAATAAGTATCTGCTATGAATAAAGCATACATATATATATAACTTAATCCTCTCAACAACACTTTAAGTGTACTATTCAAATGAATTATTGTTACACATTTAACAGGTAAAAAACCTAAGGCCAAAAAGGCTAAGTGACTTGCCAAGATCCTGCAGCTAACAGTGGCAGAACCCTGATTCAAATGCAAGGCTGTGTATCTACAGTGTTTCTACACTTTCCTCCATACCGTCCAGCCCGTTTGATAGTAAATCCTCTCACCTTCTTGACTAATGGCAAGAAATTATATGAAAAGTTGTTGTTTGGTTTATCACCCTGTTGACTAGGTCTAAAATTCTCTCCATCTCCATTATCCAGCTATTGTCACAGAAGTCACCAGTGAATCAGTTTTTTGAGATGTAAATCTGATCATTACTAAAATTCCTGTATGACTTCCCATTGCCTTCAACATAGAGTTCAAACCCTAATAATGGTTCATAAGGCTCTTCATGATCTGGACTCTACTCTCTTTTCCAAGCTCATTCCTCAGTGCTGTTCCCTCAGCCTCTTAGGTTCCAGCCATAATTCTCTACTTGTATGTCCTTCTGTTCACCTGGGTAACTCATGTTTGTCTTGAAAGGTTAAGTTTTTGGGTTTTTTTTTTTATTGAAACATAATTGATTGTACATATCTGTAGGGTACAGTGTTGAATATCAATGCCTATGTGAAATATGTGATGCTCAAATCAGGATAATTACTATATTTTTCATTACATAATATATTCATTTTTTGTGGCCTTTTACCAAAGGTTAAGTTTACGTAGCATTTCTTCATGGACGTTTTCCTTAACAAGTCAAGTCTGTACGTACTCCTCCCAAGTGTTCATAGAAAATCTTTTACTTACTATTACAGTGTCATTGGGACCACAATCACATATAGAGTTTCTGTGTGCATTAGATAACTTCCATCCTTTCAAGGACACAGCACTATGAGAGGGCACAAAGCTTGGAAAGGAGAGAATGGGCTACATTTCATGTTCCTCTTACCCCCTTACCCAGGTTTTCTCGTGCAGGGCGCAATTTGAACAACCGTAAATGATGGCTCTGGGCAGCATTTATCAAATGGCATTGTAATCACCTGCTCACTTACCTGTATCCCCAACTAGCTCATTGAGGACAGGGACTGTATTGTATTCATTGTACCCCCAGCCCCTAGCATGCTATCTTTATGTAGAAAGCACTCAATAACTATTTTTATGGTCAAATTAATGGCTAAGTTAGTAAACAAACATGAAAATATGAAGGTACTTCAAAAAGTTCATGTAAAAATGGAATTAAAAGGTAATCTTTCCATGATCTTTTTGAAGTACCCTCAAAATATTTTGTAGTAGACTAGGCATTTGCACAAAACAAGAGAAAAAATACTAATATCAAGTACTAGTTTAATTCAGAGCAACAAACATTGAATGCCTACTTATGGAAACTATTATGAGGAAACAGAAATAAGAAAGACACAGTCCTTTGCCCTCATAAAACTTCTAATCGTATTAGGAAGATTAGACATATATGCAACAGATTAAAATTTAAAGCAGAATGTGACATGTGCTATATAAGATTTATAATTAAAGTTCTAGAAATCACTGAGAAGGAAGAAATTTCTTCTAGTTAAATGAGGGATTCCAAAGGCTTCAGGGAGAAGGTGATAATAGACCCAGATCTTGAATTATGGGTAGGATCTCAGTATGACAAAGTGTCGGGGGGAGGGCCACAGTCAAGAGAGAGTATTCCAAGCAAAGGAAACAGCACAGTCTGATTAGAATGCACAGAGCTTCTTTGAAGAGCATTTTGGCTACAGATAAGGCTGGAAAAGTAGGTGGAGAGTCTGATTGTAGAGGGCCTCGAATGCTGTACTAAGGAGTTTACATTTTAGCAGTTGAGAGCTATTAAAGATTTTTAAGAAGGAAAATGACACTATCAGCTATATTTAAGAAAGTCATTTGGAAAAATGACTTTTTTATTTGTATTAAAGTTTACCAAAATGGAAATGTCTTCCCTCTCTTTTGCCCTTGATCCCAATGAAAGAGAAATTTTAAAACACCAAGAAACAGAGACTATCTCTAACATCCCCAGTGTATCTCAATGCTAGGTTCCTGTCAGATTCTGTCTTTTTGTTGACCTTCTCTCTCAAGCTTTCACTCTCTCACTGTCTAAATAGTTGTTAGGCCCCAGTTAGCAAAGCTCACATGGCTATGGGGAAGAGACAACAGAGGGGTTTTCCTGAGACTCTTAGCCAAAGTTCTGCAACTTTCAAAAGGAGACTGGGGAAATGGCCCAGTGCATTTACTGTGACTCAAGGCACCTGGTAACATCCTGTCACTATCTTCTCTTACCTTATTTGGGACACTAAAGGACAATCTTTTCTTCTCATTAAACTTCAATTTAAATATAAATAAATATATGTATTTATATTGAGAACAAGCAAGCATAAGTCTAAAATAAAGAATTTCTTTTGTCTTTCTCAAAATGCAGACATTAGACTTACTATTACCAAATGAAACTTTCAATATGAGCTTTTAGATATTACATATTGTTCTTACCGACTATAGAAAAGTAAGCTATTTCTTGGAAAGGATCCATGGATCTGACTTTAACTTGCTTTAAGGACAACAGCTCTAGGAAAGAAAAAATATACAACAGTGACTGGGGTCTCAGAATTTCCTGAGGGTCTTCCATAATGTTACCATTTAATCAGCAGAGTGCCAGGTTATGGAAAAAGGAAAAACTACAAGAAGGACCACTTAGGAAGTAATCCAAGAGTTATTGGGGTCTAAAATGGAGAAGAGGAATGGGAAAAAAGGAATGGATTCAAGACAAATCACAGAGAAAATTGACACAGCTTTGTGCCTAATTGAATGTGGAGCCAAAGGAGGTTTTATTAAAATCAAAGACCTTAAAGTTTCCAGGTTGGATTTGGGGGGAGGTTGCTGATACCCTTAACAGAGATAGGGAAAAAAAGAGTAAAGTAGATTTGGAAGGAATGTGATGAGTTTTGGACATGTTAAATTTGAAGTGCTAATGGGGCATCTGGGTAAAAATGTCAGTCGAGCATTTAGAGATTCAGACTAGAATTTAAAGGAGAGTTAAACTGGATGTGTAGATATAGAATCCTCCCACTTATGAAATAAACACTTAGTATTCTACAGTACAAAAAAAATAGATGTAGGGTTTTTCTTTCCTATAATTATGTTTAAAAGCTTATGAATTTATTCTAGAAAGGAAGACAAATTCTAGGTGATAACTTCAATAAGAGATTGTCAAAAGACCTTTGAAAGATATAAATTGTACTTGTTTTGAGAAATGGTAAAAATCCACTGTCTCCATTGTAAATTAGCTTATAAATGAAAAAAAATTTGCTTAAATGCAAGTGATTGATAGAAGGGATTAACAAAGAAAACAAGAGATCAAAAGAAAATAGAAGAGAAAGGAAAGGAAAACATCATTTTGACATGTGAGCAAAAAAAAGAAAAGAGCCTGTTACTGGAATTTTAACAAAGCAACAATGGAGTAGAAGTTTCATTAACTTGAATTTCTTGCCTTTTCTATTTAAAATTTATACTTAAAAATTTTAAATAATCTTCCTTTCTTTTAATTCTTATAAGATTTCATTTAGAATTATATAAAAGAGAGTAAAATGGAAGAGGTAAAGAAAAGAAATTTATAATTGCTCATAAGGATATTCATTTTTTTTTCTCATTCCTATTGAATGGCCCACATATCACTGAAATCTGCCAAACTCATTGAGTGAAAGGAGACTAAGAAGTAAGCATGGAGCCAGAGAACAGAAAGTGAAACTCTCACTGCATCCTCTTTGAATTCTTATATCTACTTCAGTTCCTTAACTGCAGAAATGAACTGAGAATATTGTCTCTCATCCGTGGACTTCTACAGTAATATTATTTCACAAGGATTTATTATTTCTATCTTCATAAACTTCATTACCAAAATTTTTATATAAATATGTTTTTTGTGTAGATGTCTTTTAAAAGACATCATTTTTAAAAATCATCTTAACCTTTTTGAACTCATACCAGAGTTGAGTGAAAACCCTGTTAGTAAATGATAAAAGAAAATACCATTTGACTCTTACCAGAGCCAGTTAGACAGTTTTCTTACTATTTGCCCTGAAATCCTTTCTACCTTCTCCACTGGAAGTAAGACAGCTTAACCAGTGCCTGAAATAGTACCTGACACACAGTAGATGTTCAAAAAGTATTTGTTGAATGAGCAAATCAATTATTCAGCAGATATCAGAGCAAATGCTGTTTTACCAGGCACTGTTCTGGGCATTAGGAGAAACACTAATAAGTAAAATAAAGTCCCCACTTTGAGAGACAGTCAATAAACAAACATATGTATCAAGTATCAAGTAGTTATAAATGCTGAAATGGAAAATAAGGTAGAATGAGGGAAAAGAGGGCCAGTGGCTTCTTTGATTTATAGGCTGATTAGGGAAGCCCTTATTCTGAGTGAGATAGAAAGCCACTAGAACAAAGGGTTTTATCATCTGATTTATATTTTCAAAGAATTATTCTGGTTGCCATGTACAGAAAGTCTGTAGGGGGCGAGGAGAGAAGCAGTCAGACAAGAGATTATTGCAATAATCTAAGTAAGAGGTGATAGTGGCTTGGACTAGGAGGTGATATTAGACAGACTGAATATGGGGGTCGGAGAAGGGTTTGCACATTTGCAGATCATGTAGGACCTCATGATCATAGTAAGAACTTTAGGTTTTTTTCTGAATAAAACAAAAGGTCATTAAACAAGAGGCTTTGAAAAGAGAGGTTATATGATCTGATTTACATTTTTAAAGGATCACTCATGTTGTAGGAGGGTTAGACCATAGGGAGAAGGATGAAAGCAGGGAAGACCAGTGAGGAGGTTGTTACAATAATCTAGTTAAGAAATAATGGTCACTTGAGCTAGTACAGGTGATAAGTGATCAGATTCTGAATATGTTTGAAAGTTAGAGACTACATAATATGTTGGTAGAGAAAAAAAGAAACATATGTCCAGGTTTTTTGCTAGCACAACTGGAAGAGTGAAGTTGCCATTTACTAAGAGGAGAAAGACTTCAGGAAAGGGTTGGGGGTAGAGGTAGGGTAGGAATCAAGTGTTCTCATTTGAAACTATTGTGTTTGAGAAGCCTATCAGACAAAGCAGATAGATTCATGAGTTTAAAGTTCAGGGAAGAGGCTAAAGACATAAATTTAGAGTAATTAATATATAGATGGGACTGAAAGCCATGGGACTAAATGAAATCACGTATGGAATGAATGTAGATAGAGAAGAGGTTATAGGACTAAACTGTGGGACAGAAGACAAGAAGATAAGGAAAATCCACCAAAGGAGATAGGAAGGCACAGCTGGTGAGGTAGTAGGAGAACCAGAAGAGATTGGTGTAGTGAAGGCTAATGGAAGAAAATTTTGAAAAGAGGAGGGCATGATCAGATATGTCAAATGATACTGACGGGTCAAGTCACATTGAGATTTAGTCTTCAAAGTTGGATTTGTCAGTATGACATTGTGGAGGTTATTGCTGAGTATTTTGGGGTGAGTGATAGAGACTAAAGTCTGATTGGAGAGAATAGGCTTCCTGTAAAGAAATGAAAAGAGATAAAATAAACCTATAGATTAAAGAAGATTTTAAAAGACATCCATCAGTCACAATGTGTGGACCTTGTTTGGATCCCAATTCAAATAAACAGATTTAAATGATGGATAGAGGGATGGACGGTCAGACAGACAAACAGAGACAGAGGGTGGAGGACATTTATAAGCTATGAACTAATTGAAAATGTGAACACTTACTGAATATTTGATTATATACAGGAGCATTGTTATTTTTCTCTAGGTATGATAGTGCTATGGCTATATACTTTTAAAATCCTCTTATTTTAAAGATACATATTTATGTATTAAATGATATAGAATCTAGGATTTGCATTAAAAAATACAAGGGTGAGAGGAGTAAGTGGGAGGAATAAATGAAATAAATTGGCTATGAGTTATAACTGTTGAAGATGGGTATTGGAGACCTAGGGGTTCATTACACCATTTATGTCTGTTTTTATTTGTTTTCTTGACATTTTTTTAAATAAAAAGATAAAGAGAGAAAAAGAATGGGAAGAGATGAATGCAATAGCAACTATAGGCAACAGAAAACAAAAACAGGGAAACACACTTATTAATATGTCCCCTGATGTAGCACAAACTATAAAAAAGTTTTTTTAAGACAAAATCTTTATACTATCGAATTTCCTAATCCCAAAGATTGGTTCCAAGAAAAATAACAATTTGTTTAAAAGTTTATTATAATCCTCTTTGTGGACAAGACTAATGTACACTATAGTATGGATTCTAAATATCCAAGACTCCGTTAAAATAGTTATGCTTGAAATAAACATAGATCAGAAAGCCTGGACTACATAACGGCTATTCTTGTAAACCCTTTCCCTTTTTTCCCTTATTGCATGATTAGCATGTTCCCATATATAACACATTAAACTCACATCCTGGAATTACCTGTTTTACTCCTTGCCTGTCACATGTGCACATGGTAGAGTGTAAAATAATTACTGACTTCATGTTCACTTTCTTGGCTTTGCCCTGCTGCAGGTTTTGCTTCTGTGAGTGAGATTAGAAAATAAGGCCGCCAACTGCCTAATTGTTATTAGATGTTATAACTATGAAAACCAGTTTCACACCATATGTAGTACTATTTAGAAAATAAACTTCAATAAGTTAAATACAGAAAACTAACAGGAGAAAAAACATTTATGTCAGTTATGGGAGGAACACAATAAGGATTGAAGTGAAAGATGACATTATAATGGTACTTGATCAAGGGAGGTTAGTGGAGCATTAGATAAATCCTTCTTACCTCTTTCCTACTAATCTTTGTCATAGCTCTTAATGTTTCTTATCGCGATCACTGAGATGGGCAGTTCAACGGATTAGGACTTTTATTAATGATCTAGATATCTCTTGAATAATCAGGACAAGATAGCACTTCAGTTACATTTATTCCAAGGTCACACTGTTACCTAGATGGGGAAGTCACTCCATCTTCTTCTGAAATATGCTTAGCTGACTTGTCTTACCAAACACTTAGTAATAGGTACATAATTTTCATGAAGTATCAGCCTAGTCACAGCCACACTGTGCCAGAAATATTAAATGTGTGCAATATTTTCAGCATTTCAGAGGATCAAAGGGACACCTAAGATTAATACAGCATTAGCCTCACATCTGTAAGATCAAAAAAAGGAAATGACTATAGCTGCTCACTATAAGATAATTGCCAGTTCTCTTATTCACTACCATGATCAACGAAAAATAACTTTTTGATACCCAAAATGTAGCATTTTAGAAGGGGAAGGAATGGACAGATTAAATGGAAGAGCAAAAAACGGGCCAAGCCCGTGGCGCACTCGGGAGAGTGCGGCGCTGGGAGCGTGGCGGCAGTGCCGCCGCGGTTTCGGATCCTATATAGGAATGGCTGAGTGCCGGTCACGAAAAAGACAAAAAAAAAAAAAAATGGAAGAGCAAAAAAGACTTCTCTGAGCTTCACCTAGATGTTAGTCAATCCATGCCAGTTGTCTACTCTCTGGTATGAACTTAAAACTCCTAAGGCCAAAGTTTCACATCAGTAATCTTATATTGTCCTGCCATGTGCTTCTCTCCCAAACCTTGTAGAAGCCCAAAATGTTCTTAGCTTCCTGCTGCTACCATGAGTTCATTCCAAACCTAGGAACCAGTGAGAAACAGCATGATCCTGTCCTATGCTCCTCTTGAACCTTACCTATCCTCAGCTTTTAATTTCTTGGCCTTAGTTGACCTGCACTACTCTATGCCTGCTCAAAAATCCCTTCCCTGCACTCATTTTCCTGCAACAGCAGAAGTTGACTTCCTCTAGGCAAACATGCCAGTCTCTTAGTCCAAACTAAGTTGCAAGATAAAGAGAGAAAACAAGATGGAGTGGCACCCACAAGAGTCTGCCACATTCAGACACTGCTGTTTGAGGTGTGCCTACCCAAGTCCTTGAAATGAATACTAGCATCAGATCCTCCTAACCAGAGGAATGATAAAAATGCAAGAGCCTTGCCCTCTCCACATGGGAGTTACTGCCCACAAGAAATGCAGTCTGGTAGTCCCCAAGTCCTATCCCAGCAATTACCAGATCCTGCCACCTCCACATGGGATATTGCTATATAGATCTCAGCTGGTTGTGCAGTTGGAGAAACCCCCTTCTCTCTGCATCTCTTCAGGCAGGATTTTTCTCACAAATTCCAGTTCTACAAACACAGCATCCTCTTCTAGTGCAAAGTGACTTGCTCTCCACAGAGGACCATACTTAGAAGAATTGCAATTTGTAGGTGCTCGGTGAAGTGTTTGATTGATAAATGAATGGCCAAACAAATAAATGGATGTAGAAGGGAAAGAGGAACTGTTACCGTGATAGGAGTGGAAAAGATGCAGTCATGATTTCACTGTTAGGGGCCAGCATTTAACATGGATAATTGGAACCACAGGCAGAGGATCAGAGGAGTGGAACTCACAATCTTATGTGAAAACTTAACAATTGCTCTTTTTTCTTTACCTAAACACAGCCTTGCTTCTTTTCAAGGCATCTAAACATTTGCCATCTCCTTGTATCACATTTCTACTTTCCTTCTTAGACCTCCCAGATGGCAGCAACCTGACTGTTCCAAAGTGCTGTGTTCTGCCTGCTTTGCCTTTACCATTTTCCAGTTCAGCAGCAGCCAAACTGTTATGTCCTTCCTTAAAATAACAGTAGGAACTCTTTCCAGCCCTACAGCACAGTTTAAGAGAGATTAGTTAAATGTACAGTAAGTCCTTCCTTACTCAATTTCAATGTTTTGAAAGTACCGAAAGCTAAGACTGCTTATCCACATGGCCTTTTGAGTAATGTTATGTTTATCTTAGAATTCCAGCCTAAATGGTAATTGTATTGTTGCATGTGGGAGAATGCAGCCAAGATGTCTCAGTAATCACATAGTACCAGGGTTTGTGCTGCCTACACATGACTCTAGGCAGACAACTCTGGTGCCTCCATTCTGGGGTTCAAAGAGAAGGGAGTAAGAACAGGATGAAGACCAGCCCACTCTAGCTCACTTTTCACCTTTTGAAATACAAGAACACTGTTCCTCTTCAACGTTAATTACTATTAAGGATTCTCATCTGGTAGCTCTAACAGAGTATAGGATTTGAAATGTGAACCACCATCTGAGTCTCTTTTAAGACACTGCAGAGGGTGATGGGAAAGATTAGTGGGGTCAGCAGCACCCGGACCCATTTATGTGCATTGTTTTGAAGATTGTTGAGATCCCAGTCTAGCAACACCTGTTCCACCTACTGACTGAGAGCTTTATCCTGTTGGCTTAAGACAGTATTTTTCAAAATATTTTTTGAAAATACTGTCCATGGACTACTTGCTTTAGAATCAGCTAGGGGTGTTTGTTAAAAAAAAAAAAAAAATACCCATTCCTGAGCCCCAGATCAATAAGACAGAATTTCTGGAGGTGAGGCCTTGAACTTATCCTGACCAAACAGCTCAGCTGATTCTTCTTAACTGCTGGCTCAAGACTTCACTAACTATTAAGCTTCAAATACCCGCAAGAAGCAATAGCACTGTGAGCAGGTATTAATCATTTTTCTTGAAAAATCTGAGATCGGGTTTTGATAGAGAAAGTAATTGAAAAGAACTTTAGGATACAAATACCCAAAGGAGGAATGGGATTCTACCAGGACAGGAGGGAATAAAGATAGACTAGCAAGAGTCAAAGAAAAACTTCATCATTTTGCCCCAAGTTGTATGGTCATTCATCATAGCTTAATTCAGCCCAGCAAATGTATATTGAGCCCCTACCATGTGCCAGGCACCAGGAGTAAAAAGAAATAGAACAGGGTCACTGTCCTAGAGGAGTTTACAGTTTGGTAAAGTAAACAGGCTCTTAAATGGGTAATTTAAATAAATGTATTAAGTCCAAAGCTTGAGATTTGCCCAAGAAACCTTAGGGGCTGAGAAGAGGGGATCCTAATGGAGACTTAGCTCCTAGGGAAGGAAGTGCCCAATGCCTGAGCACAGCCGGATATAAAAAGAAGTTAGGCAGGTTTGGGGGCTTGGGGAGGAGGGGTGTTACCATTAAGGAGGAAAGAAAGGGGGCCAGGAAGTGATGGGAAATGGAGTATGTTCCCAACAGAAGGCGGCTTGCACAAAGGTTCTGAATCATAAAGCAGTGGGAAATATTGGGATTGACAAGCAGTTCATAAAGTACTAAGAATGGGGAAAGTAATCAATGATCCTGAATAGATATATGCAGGCCAATTCAGAGAGAGATGTGTATGTCTTGATAACTTTTACAAAATCCTGCTGTGCCAGGCATCTAGAAGGCTTCCTGGATCAGTCCTTCAAATTCATTCCAAGTTTATAATCTCAAAATGTTAGTAACTAGTAAGTTGATCATAATATCAGAAATTACTCAATATAGATTTGAGATTGTTTTGACTGTCACTGGAAGAATACACAAAAAACTGTTGCATTATTGACCTCTGGAGAAGAAGACTGAGAACAGAGGTGGAAAGAGTTTGCTTCTCACTCTATACCCTTTTATACTGAATTTGAATTGTTTACCATGTATATTTATTGCCTATCCAAAAAATCTTAAAAGAGAACTGAAACATTTATTCCATAATATAAAGAAGTTGTCAACATATAAAAGAGCAATTTAATTTAAATTAAAAAACAAATTAATGACTTATTTGTACTACAGTGACAGCAATAGTAACATTAAGATAGTTTTGTCTTTCACAGCCTGTGAAGAACATGGGGTTGGAGAAATCTTTTGTATATCCTCTATAAATTTAGCCTTCTTTTTTCTTTTTTTCAGTTTGCAGCTCAGCTTGTGAAGATGAAATACTCAAGAATCTGTATTCTAGATGGTGGCATTAATAAGATTAAGCCGACGGGCCTCCTCACCATCCCATCTCCTCAAATATGAAGAACCAAGAGTATGACTGCCACAGAACAGAGTGACATCAGCACCCAACAGCACAGATCTTCATAGCGAGGCCACTCTGAGATTGAACTAGACATCCAGATTATGGCATTTTCATAAAGCTTTGTCACAGACATTTTTTAAAAATCTTATGACCCAAACATTCAGGTATCCAGGCAAGAAACTTGACTGTACATGTATTGCTGAAAGAGTTTTCTTAACAGTGAAATTTGATCATGTAGTTTTACCACACTGCCACATAAAGCCAGAGGAATTCAGCTGACAAGGCAGATTTAACATTATCAAGAAATCCAAGTTTCACTGAAAAAGCTGTCCTCCATTGCACTGAATAGACAGTCTTAACAAAGCTGTGATTTAGAAAAATAGACAATGTGGGCTGAAATCATTTCTTATGATAACAAAAATTATAAAATAGTTTAAATGCATTCCTTATAAATAAATGCTACATATGGTAACTCACGTTGCCCAGACGTGTGTGTGTGGGTGTGTGTGTGGGTGTGTGTGGGTGTGTGTGGGTGTGGGTGTGTGTGGGTGTGTGTGATAGAGTTTAGCCCGTTGCAGAAAGTGGTAATAGTT
This sequence comes from Cynocephalus volans, assembly GCF_027409185.1. NCBI lineage: Eukaryota > Metazoa > Chordata > Mammalia > Dermoptera > Cynocephalidae > Cynocephalus > Cynocephalus volans. The sequence goes on along the minus strand of NC_084468.1, from coordinate 92,439,170 downwards.
TACTCTCAGAAAAATGAAATTCAGAAACTATACATATTAGAAAGAAAACTTGTTCAGCTCCTGTAACAGAGAAACCCAGAGAATGACAAACAAATTTTCTAGTTTCCTTATCATGTAAAAGTCTGCATAGTCAGCCCAGGGCTAGTACATTCATTTCATAATCACTAAGAACTCAGTGTCTTCTCCCGTTGCTTCACCACCCTCGATACACGGCTTCCATCTCATGGATGAAGATGGCTGCTCAGCTCCCACCATCAAATCTGCAACCTAGAAGGAAGGGGATGAAGGAAGGAGGAAGGGAAAAAGAGAAGGCAAGGAAAAAAATATGGAGGGAGGAAGAAGGAATAAAAAGAGAACCAGGGAAGTACGCTCCTTCCCTTTAAGGGCACAAACCAGAAGGTGCATGCATTGCTTCTGCTTACATATCATTGGCCAGAACTTAGGTATGTGGCTACACCTAGCTGTAAGGAAAACTGAAAATATAGCATTTGGCTGAGTGGCCATCACCCTAGCTAAAAAAACCTTATTACTATGTAGGAAAAAGAGAACACTTATCGAGGGACAGCTAGCAGCCTTTGCCTCTGCCACATTGTTCAAAAAATTAAGTGCTGTACATCATTAAATCTAAGACATTTCAAAATTTTATGTACCATGAAGAGAAAATGCAGCCAAATAAACTGTGACGTGCCTTCAATCATATATTTTTCAGAATCCGAAAAAAATGCATTTTATAATTATTGAAATACAGTACATTTTTTTACTATCTTCAATTTTAACTAAAAAGTGTTCATTCATCTATAGGTTTTATATTCATCCTTAGTGTCAAGACTGCCTAGGTGGAACATTTCCATGAGAGCCTCAATTTAATTTTCTGGGCTATGGTTTTGTTGCTGCTGTTGTTTTTTGTTCTGGAGTTTTTGTATCTATCTTTTTATTGAGATATACTTTACATACCACAAAAATTACCCTTTTAAAGTGTACAATTCTGTGGTTTTTAGTATATCCACAAAGTTGTGCAATCATCACTACTGTCTAATTCCAAACAGAACATTTTCATCACCAAAAAATGAAATCTTGTACCTATAAGCAGGCATTTTCCATTAACCTCTCCCAAAGTCTTTGATTTAATGTTTGTATATGGAGTGAGGTAGTGATCCAACTTTATTTTTACATGTGGATATCCAGTTATCCCAGAGCCCATACTATTTATTTTATTTTATTAAATTATATTTGGTCATTCACTAAATATATTTTGAATACCTAGTATATATAAGACACTGATATAATCAATATTCATATCATTTTGTGATCCCTACATAGCTTATCAAGGAAAAATGTGAGAATTAATGAGAAAAAGAAATTTACCAAGATTTTTCTAACATGTTTTGGGGCTATCATCTACCCTGATTAGAAAAATATCATTAAATCCTCCTGTCCTGTCAACTACTATTCCTTTTCTTCCATCTTTGAGGACTTATCTGACTTCATAGATCATTTTGAAAGAGTGGTTCTCAGTCGTACCTTTGCCTTACTGAGAAAGCAGAGAACAGAGGGATGGAGGGGTGGGGATTTGACCTGAATGAGGTGGTAGGTAGTAGGAGCAGAGGAAGACCTGAGTGTTGTGACAGGAGCTGAGAAAGAAGATAATCAACTTCCACCACAATTTTGCATTTAATCTTTCTAAAAACTTGACACATTAAGGCTTACTTCGAAAAATGCAGGGTTTTTTACATTCAAATTATAAGTAATACTTAGTATTCTCAACACTAGAATAAGAAAGAACACATCATCACTGCCATGTTTAAATGCAGGGCATGTTATTCTACGGCAGATATTAGCAAACTTGACTTCAACAACTGTTTGTTGGATTAAACTTATGTAACCCATGTTTATAGAAGTACTTTTTAATATATTATTGACCTCTACATTCCCACTATTAGCATTGTTTCTGGCATCTGCAGTCTCTTCTCTCTGCCTGAAATGCCCTTACCATCACTCACCATCACCCACTGCCTCCCCTCCACACACTAAACCTTCCCAATCCAGCAACAGTGGCATTTCCTCCAGTCTTCTCTGACTTCCCCATGCTGCATTAAGAGCCTCAAATCTATCAAAGCATTCCATTCATACTTTTAATGATAGACTCATTACATCATTTTATAATTATCTATTCATATTTGTGCCGAATGTTAAAATATGAGCTCCTTTAAGGTCGGGGACCATAATTTATACCTCTTGCTAAGCAACCTACTACACTGGAGATGTTCAATTAATGTAAAATTGAATTGAATCTCTAGTTTAAGGATTTTAGAATCTATATGAATGGAGAAAAATTAAAATAGCCCATGGCAATTTTTTCAACTGCCAAATTTATCTGGTACGTAATGTTATATAAATAAATTGAAATCTCAATTCACTGAAAAAAGGATCTCTAAAGTTCCACCCAGCTCTAAACTTTTATAATTCTAGAAATTGAAACAAATAACTTTCAACAACAAGGTAAGCTAGACAGTTGTATCCTCTCTCCAAAATACAGCAATGCTAGGTTTAAAAAGTATTAAAAATGTCTTATACTCAATCAAAGTTGCAAGAAGGAGAAATGTCTTGATGTCAGAAATAGAGGAACTCTTTGCTCCATGAAATGACTAGAAGTAATTTCTAAATGGGGGAAGCTGCAGAGGTTATGGGCCTGGTATTCTCTGTGAGAGAAGAGAGAGCTCCTGTTGTAGACAGATGTGGGTGTTCAATGGAAAGGCTGGGGTGCGTCCCTGATTTAGGACAGGTTTTAGGGCATTTAAAAATGAGAACAATGAATTATATGAAACATCTGGAAAACACAGATGGCATCATCAGATATCAGATATCATCTAAATATCAGATCTTTGTTCGATTCCTCTGTTTTCCTCCTCAAAATAGTTACAAAAAAAAAATACTACTTTGGAGATTAGTATCAAAAGTATTCTGAAACATCTCAAGCAGATCTTATACAGTGGTCTCAAGCAATGAAATCCACTACAAGGAAAGAGATTGCTGCCTTGACTGTCATAATGTTGATAAATATTTCATTCTATCGGAGTCATAAGTAGTAACACAATTGTTAAACGTGCTGGCTCTAAACATACCTACTATTAACCAAACAATGCATTTTTCTTGATAAACACTATGCCAAAGATTGGAAGCAAAATGATAATATTTATGATATATTTTAGTTTGGGTGTTCAATTTCAAGACCACTACCCTTCACAGCTTCCAACTTAGATTTTATATGGAAAAGTAAAGGTGAAGAGTTACAAACCTTAACTGACACTTGACAGCATATGCAATTGCTCACACACAACCTTTAGGTTTTGTAATCCAGTTTTATCTCATATATTAGAAATAATACACATTATAAAAGTCGCATGTATTTATATCTTTTATGAGTAATTTTCTTGTTAATGCCTTATGATAAGTTCTTGTCACACGAAGTCTAAGCCTAGATCTTGGCAAATTCAGCGTTCTATAGATAGTGATATGCACAGCTTCTACTGTGATTTCCAGGCCTAGTGTCTCCTCTTGGATGGATATTCTTTAATATCCTTTCTTATCCCTGTCAGAGGCCCTATTTTTAGTTTGCATTGTCTGCAGCATTTCAATAATACTGTTCCATTCTAATGCTCACTGTGACCAATAAATAGTACATGGATGGGTACTAGCAGTGCCCTGTCATGGTTTAAGACTAATATTGGAACTATAACAAATGAATTCAAATATTGCTTCCTGCCACACTAAAAGATTCAACTTTTGAAAATATTACTGTCTTTATATATGGATGTGACTTTGTGAAAAATAGTACATGGCCTACCGTTCTTTTAAAATACTATAACAATGTGATGATTAGTGTTAAAACTTGAGATAATCCAAGCGAAGGAGACTTAATTTTCTCATTAACCGTGGAAACCTATTCTTAGTCTATTATTAATTTTTTTCTCAGTTATAGTAGCATACTTATTGGCATAGGGTAGAATAATTTAGTATTTTAAGTCCTATATTGTGCTGGAACTGGCTGCTAGTGGCTAGGGAGAACTGAATGTGCCCATCTCCTCTGAACTCAGTGGTCAGTGATCTCATGTTGGTAGGTTACAGTCAGCCATGTCAGGAGTATTTAACACCACAGAAATAGGCAAACATCACAAATTTGGGCTTTGTTTTTATTTATTTATTTATTTTTTATTCATTTATTTTGAGAGTCAGTCAATAACATTTACCAACACACCACTGACTGTAACCATCCTAGGGTCATTATATTATCTATAGATTATAAATCATAAAGGTAAAAGGAATTTTAAAGATCATCCAATTCAAACGTTGTTGTTCAAAACAGTAAGAAAAGTAAAAGGATTTTGCAAAGATCATGTAGCTAGTAAAAGGCAGATCCAAAATTACAATTCTGCTTTCCTGATTCCTAGCCTATTTCTCTGTTCATCATACCCACACAAAGTAAAGGACACCAATTTCAATTCATTACACATTTATTGCAGGCCAACTTTGGGTCAGTCCCTGTGTTATATGATTTGCGGGGCACCAAAATGAAGCACTGAAAATGTTTATTAAACTGACCACTGCCTCTATGTCATAGAAATGCCACTTAGTATCACCTGGTAAACAATGGCATTCTTACCTCTTCACCCTATTCGCACATTCAAAAGTAAAAATTTCAAAAAGAATGCATTTGAGTATTCTAGTCTGAAGGGAGAATCACTGTTCTCAGGAATTCTTGCTATGTAGTGTCACCTCTTCACCTTCAAGACAACAGCACCCAGAAAAACATCTCTGGTAGAGCACATTGTCTATGTACAGTAAAATTCTTGATATACGGGATCAAAATGGACTTTTTTAACTCTTGCCTTCTATATCTTAGTCAGGAATCAGGCTCACGGGATTGGAAAAGTCCTTCTATCAGTTTCCCAATCATGTGAGGAAAGCCAAGGAGGGGGACTGGTGGCGGGGAGAGCTAGTTCCTGGGTCTATTAAACATAAAAGAGAAAAAAAATAGAAGTTACTTAGGTAATTTGGTAACTTAAAAATATTTGTTTATGTTCTGAGATTAAATATCCTGATAATTTATTACTTGTCAGATAGCATACCATTTCTAAAATTATCTTTAAGATCATTAATAATCCCATATACCATGCATTCTTAGCCATGAACTCTACATAGGGTCATTAAGGATTTGAAAGGCATGTGACGAATAGGACTACTGGATTGAGGCCAAATGGCACAGAGGGTAGTTTGCAAAGTGATGTGTTACAAGAATGGAATCTTATTTTTTTAAATGGGTAGTGAAGATTTTTTTGTTTTATCTCTGCACTCATACATTATTAATTACATATGGCGATACAAGATGACTGGATAAATCATCTAAGTGTAGTGCCCAAGTGACCAGTTTAACTCCTTTTTCTGAGCGCCTGTTCCCTGCTGTTGAAGATCTCAGGAGGTTCTCATCCTAGAAGTGTTGTCCACTCCTGTCCCCTATCCTCCCGAGCATGACTGTGCTATGCAGAGGCCATCCTGAGCAACTTGTGCAAACAGGCAGAATCTATTCCCGGGGTTTTATCCATTTACCTCTGTGCATCAAAAAAAAAAAAAGTTTTCAGAAATATTGATTCAGAGGTAGAAGTTTAGCTTCAATTATTTACTTTCCCAAATTAGCCTGATAGAGGTTGACCAGTGTTAAAAAGTTTTCAATGCTTCTTTGGGCTACTACAATTCAATGACTATACAGTCCTCCTAAACTGTGATGTATCTATGTTTAATATGTAACAAGATTTTTTTTTCCTCAACATGTCATAATGTCAGATAGTCATTTATATTGATGACACCTCTTGGTGCCTAAAAGGAGGCATGAGAGAAGTGCCTTCCTGATAACAAGGAAGTTTTGTAAAAAATATCCCTCCCCTTTTTTACATTATATTAACATGAATCCTGAGCAGATTAAGTCTAACAGCAACCCAAATAATAGGGGACTAGTTCAGATTTCAGAACCAAATATACCTACAGATATTTATCACTATTTTTAAAGGCAAAAATTTGAGGCCTGTTATGGCTGCTGCTGCTGTTAACTAATATTTTACAAAACCCACTAGACATGAAATGTACTGACTGGGCACTTAATCCTATATCCCAGAATATATTTACTTATAAATCACGTACGTGTATACATATATGTAAGTGAATGAAATAAAAAGAGGGTGATTTTAATAAATTAAATCTTAAACCACTTATTTCAATATAAATTCTGGATATGGCATTTTTAACATAAATCCTATGCAGCAAGAGAACTATTTAAAATTTCAGTGGTGACTTATATAACTTACATAAAGCAAGATGTTACATACTTGTACAGAAATTATGCCATAAGATGACAATAGCTTTAGTAGAAGCTGACTGTATTAATTGTTCTATAAATAATTAATTGTATGACATTCTGAAATGAATTTAAAATTACCAACCCTTAAGTGAAGTAATATCAAAATTCATATTAAAGTTAATTGCTGTCAGCCAAATTCTGTTAAATCAAAAAGAATAAATTAATGAGGAAATTAATTGTTGCAATTATGTAGCCCTTTTAATTCTCTTGTCCTGCCCAAGGCTTTAACCTAACCTTTTTTAAAAGCTGCTAGGCATTTATGTTAAAGCCTGATTGAAATTTTATGTGAGTGTGTTATTGGGTGTGTACTTTATTACTTACCAGCTAAAACAAAATGATGATTTTTAGGATTTGAACAAAATGCTAAATTAAATACCTGGTACAAATTAGTTGTATAAAAATAAACAAAATGAGAACAGTGAATTGTAGAAGATACCCACTGACAACGCCTAAGACTGTCATCCCAAACAAAAACCCTCCACCTGACATGTCTTGGCTCCAGGTCATGACATTTTATTGCTCCATGAGAGCACGAGTGCTTCGGTTATCTCAAGAGCAGGTAAAACCTTAACTCCTCCATGATGGCTCTCCCCTCAAATGGCATGTGTACTTTTTATTTACCCAGATCTTGGAAGGCTGGAATGAGGAAGGACTGCGGGCTGGGGTTTCAGGTTGGCTGGCATTTGTTTAGTGTTCACGGTTGAGAGAGGGGTTGAACTTTCTCAAGGATCTTTCATTTCACAACACTAAGTACCCTTAAGTCCCCCAGAATTACACTAAATCCCACTTCATGCAGCACTATTTAGGAAGCTCAAACCTCCACTGTGCTCAAAATAATAGCTGTCTTCAGAGCAGGGTCTCCAGATTTCCAATGTCAACATTTAACCTCCAGACACCTGAAGAATAAGAAATATGTTTCCAGATCCCAACACTATCACATTACAAGTAAATTGAAAAAGACCACCCTGACAAAAACAATACATGTTTCAGAAAGAGGAAAGGAAGAGAGAGTTAAGAGTTTTCCTTTACCTTGAGAAACCTCGAATTACGGGGAGCCTGCAGGAAGAGGACGAGACTAAATATTGAAGAACGTGTATTCTTCTACCAGCCTCTCCACTGTTATTTTCATTGTGTCCCTGGCAGTTCACATGGGTTCTCTAAGGTTCTGGTTCCTCACATATAAAAAAGGGATACTAATATTTATCCAGCCTGACTCCTGGGCTTATGTTGAAGCTCAGGGAAAAGCATTTTGTAAATGGAAAAGTATCATTCAAATATACTTTTCTATGTTTACATATATACTATGTTTACAATTTTTATAAAATACATAACTGTTCTGTAAAAGTATTAAGCCAAAATCTTGATCTACTGTGTAGTTTTTAAAGAAATGTTGACATAAATAATTACTGTTACAATCCATGTATCTGGTCCTACTACCCAACATAAGCAAAAGGGAAGACGTCATGAGTGGTGTTAAGACTATACAATACACACTTGCTACTGTTTGATTTAATTTAAAGCAACCATTTCTGCTAAACTGGTAGGTTTTATCGAAGGTTCTTTCAGACTTCTCTTTGTTTTATACATCACCCTTTCCTAACCCAGTTTTACCAACTTAAAACACATCCTTTTATAATAATCTAAATTCTCTCGATAAAATCTGGCAGTTGCAGCTTTGCCAATAACTATCTAAACCTAGATGGCAGAGATTAACTTTGTTTCAAATCCGCTCTTTCCTTCAGTTTTATCTCCCTCTTCCCTTGCAGCCCTCTCCTGGACTTCAAAGCAGCTTTGTGGTTTGCCTTGCAGAAAATCAATGGTTGGGAGATGAAAAGCAGCTCTTGTTTATCTCTGCCTGCTGAAGGTCATTCTACTCAGTAGCATCTGTGCAAGATCCACAGCATTTTTCCTTGCAGAGGAGAGAAGTAAATTAATTACACACACGGAGGTGGTATCCATTTTAAAGGGCTAGGATCACATCAAAACACAAATATAGTAAGAATCAGCAGTTTTGAAGTATTGAACGTGACCCTGATTTTTTAAAAAGCTATATCTGGACTCATTACAGGGTGCAGAACTACATAGTTTGTTACATTCCCTCATAGGCACCTAAGAAGTTATTTGAATTTAGTAGGCTTTAAGGACTACTACTAAAAGGGCACTAATAAACGAGTGTAGGTTGGTATCTAATTCTACATAGATAAGCAAAAGGATGAGTTGTTGGCCTTGCTTAACCAGCTTGTATATCAGTCTCTTTTCAAATGCTGGTGCTATAATTTCACTCAACCCTGTTACATGCATTGCTTTGTTCTCAGTGTTCTTTATATTCCAAGGCCATTTCTTGATCCAGTATTGGGAGAAGAAACTTGAAAAGCACATACATTCCGCAGTGACCTCAAGTCAATAGTGGGCTTTCCTGGGGTCCCATAGCATATGGTTTAAGCCTCTGTGATAACGCTTACTTTGTTCTGCCTCTAGGATGTAGCTAGCAGGTTGTATCAGGTAGCAGAGTAAAAGTTTTGATAGTATTTTATGGTATTAAAACCAGGGACCTAAAAATCCCTGCCAGTCACTCTCCTCTCCACAAAATTCCCAAGTGAAATTTACCCACCAGGAATAACAGCAAATGGAAGACAAATGACCAATTTATGGCTGGGCCAGGGACCACTTCTCCCCAGTTCAGAGCCTCTGTAAACTGGGATTAAAACCCACAATTTAGGCACAAGGCCTCCATAGTACCTTGCCTGCTTCAAGCAAGGATCTGAACCTTGGAATCCCATTTTCTAGTTTATCACATGATATGGGAACCAAAACAAAGTACCGTAAGCTTTAGGTATACACATAAAGAGCAAAGAACAGCAACAAAAAAATGACAGTTAACTAAAGGGACCTCAGTTCAGCCTACCAGCCATACCCCTTGATATGGATGAGAGGGAAGACAAAACCTCTTCAAAGTTAAACAGGTACTCACTTATCAGTAAGTGTGGCCTCCAAAAATGTTCTGGAGCCAGACCAATCAAATCATGATCCCCTCCTTTTGTGGGGAAAAGCAAGGAAGGGGAGCAGGCAGGGGTGAGCAGGGCTTCTCTTCCCTACATGCTGATGCTTCCCCCGTTCAAGATTTCTTTGAGGGCAAGATGGGTCACATTTCCATTTTGCTATTTCCATAGAAATGAGTACCCCGTCAACATAAAAGTGGGCTTCTTCAATTAAATTCAATGAGTGTTTGCTGAATGATGGAAGGAAGAGAAACACCATTTACAATGTAAAAAGCAAGGATTGATAAAGTACCAGATATGCACCTTAGGGTATGCAGTAGACGATTAAAGAAACAGCGCATGGCCCATGTTACAAGGGTTGGCGAACACAAAGGAATTAGAAAAGAGAACAAGGACATAACTATGTGGCACAGGCTACAGATGTACTGTACGCTCAGCAAAAGCTAGACCTCAGCAAAAGGTACTTCCCTGTGAGCCAAGGCTGTCCCTCATGGGACCACTTCACATGACGGTGGCTTTTGTGCTTTGGGCTCGGGCATTTTGCCACTTACTGAATGTGTGATCTTAGGCAAGTTGTTCTGGCTCCTTCAGGCTTGGTTTTCTTATTTGTTAAGCAAGGTTAATTAATGCCTACTTTGCAGGCTTGATATGAAGAGTAAAGAAGAAAATGGTTATAAGTCAAACAGCACATAGCACATAGAGCACATAAAATAGAGGTAGCTATTTTTATGCTTTTTATTATTGACCTACCAGAGGAGAGCTTTTCCCCTCGTTATTGGTTCACTCTTAAAAGAACAGTAAATCTCATAGCTCCTCCATGCATGAGGTCTTTTTCCACTCATTACATGGGAATTAACCAGTCAGAAAAAGTGCTAAGGCTTGAAGTAGGCATGATGAAGAACCAGAGAGGAAGAAAGAAATAGGGCCCCTCCTTTCAGAAGCTTACACTGTGATGAGGGCTGAGTGCTCAGCAGCAATGGGTGCTGTGAATTGAGGGCAATTCTTGCTGAGCTTTGGGAAGCTGGCATCTATTGGCTAGGGTTGTCTGCCAGACATCCCAAGAACCATCAGACATTTGAAGAAAGACGCTGCAGTAGCCAGCTGCTGCTGCTACCCCATGGAACCCTGACAAAGCAGTCTCCCTGCTACCGTGAAGAGCTGTGCAATGCTGTCTTGATAAGCTGCCCACTGGCCTTGACTTCTCAATTTTCAAAGATCCTATTTTGAGTCAGTTGTATGGAGCCGCAAGCCAAAATTCCCCTTTGCCTCTGCCTGTTGCCAGCATGTTCTCCTGCCCTGTCTAAAAGTGGCTTTTGTGCTTAACATACATCCATTTCCTAAAAGCACAGTGAGTTAATTCTGCTGCAGGTGGTGACGGCACGTCTTCCTGGGCACCTCAGAGGGGAATTCGATCTTGATGCAAGGATTACTACATAATTCTGGCGCCACTGAGCACAAAAGTTTCAAGATAAATCTTTCCTCTGCTGCTTAATTATTGATATTAGTAATAAGTTAGTTATTTTAACCATTGGAAGAGTCAAGGGCTCAGCTAAGAGGAAAGAAATTTTTACTCCACAATAGTGTAGCGCCCTTTCTGTTTCTGTTCTAGAAATAACCTAATTGCATAACCTAAAAAAAAAACAAAAAAAAAACTTAGAACAGGTTTCTATCAGGACTTTTCATTTTTAAAACTACTTTAAACATGTCTCATCATAAACTCTCATACTAAATAAAATTGTAGTTCAAATTTGGCAGGTTAATTGTTTCTCTTTTTTGTTCCATATTCTTTCCTTAAGGGAAAGCACTGGCAGATTCTTTATCAAATCAGAACTTTGCTTCCCTAAGACACTTTTTGATATGTTTACATGCATTTGCAGTGGTTGGAAGAGGGGCGACTGCATATTTTGCACCCATAGGCTGCTGTAATGCCGGCTACAGTGGAAGACAGTGTGCTTAGAGTCATCAGATGAGAACTCTGGCTCTTCTCTTCTTGACTGTGAGACCTGGGACCTTTAATTTAACCATGCAGAGCCTCAGTTTCCACACTTGTAAAGCAGGTTTAATAATTATTTGTGCTTCACAGGATTCACAGTGAAGGTAAATGTGATATTTGTAAGGCATTTATCAAAGTGCCTGGCATGAAGGAAAGACTCGATAAATGCAGTAGCTCCTATTATTAATAATATAAGACCCCACATGCCTATGCTGATGTGCTTCTTCTAAATTCTCCTGCTGTTGAAATGCAAGCCACGGTGTAATTGGCAAGCGAGATGCATATGTTGGCTAGTACAAGTAATTTCCTTTATTCATGGTGTCTACATGCCAGGGATGGGCTAGGAAATTCAAGGAAAACAGAGAAGATGCCAGCAATGTCCTTGAGGAATCAGAGAACTGCCACAAGGAGGTGAGTTAAAGTGCAGAAAGCATGCCTGGCCATGCTGGTGGTTGGAGAGACTCTTTTACTGAAAGCTAATGAGGATTAGGAGTTTTACTCTGATGGGTAGAAGGGTATTGCAGGTAGAGGGAAAAGAAGGCATAGCAGCTAGGAGGGGAGAAGAACTGATGAAACTCAGAGGAGGCAGAAGTATAGGGAATTTATAAGGCAGCAATTTGCCCACCCCTAATACTTCAGGGGCATGCACAACAGCACGGAGGAGACCCTTCTGTACCCAAGGGAAGCACAAGGGTTCAGACGCATGGATTGGTGGGGGACAGGCTCAAGTTGTGCACATCCCCCTGGTCCCAAGGCATGGCCAGAGGAGGATTGGAAGGGGAGGGGAGGGACTAACACGTGAAGCAGGACCCAAGCAGAGGCCATTGGAGAATTCTGAACAGCAGCGTGATCCTATCAATTTTAAATGTTGATGCTCTGATAGTAAAGAAGAGGGTTGATTGAAGGAAGAAAGACTTTGAGGGAGGGAATCCAGTGAGGCTTCTATCATCCTGTGTCAGAACAATGGGATGAAAATGGAAGAATAGAGACAGGGGATCTTAAGGACATCAAATCAACAGCACTTAGTGACTTCTTAAAAAATGTTTATGTATGTGGGTAAGGGTGCAGAAAGGAAGATGGAGAAATCTAAGTTGGCTCCCTGGTTTTAGGCTTCATCGTGAAACATTACTGGCTGAGACATGGAGTGGTAGTAAGAGGGAGAGAGATCGGATTGGGCTCTGAACTTGAACCGCCAGGTGGAAAGCCAAGTGGAGTTCATTGGAAGAAAGCGGGATAAATGAGCCAAGGGCCTGGGTAGGAATCTGAGATGAGCTTTCAAATATGGGGGGCGTCAGCACATGGGTAGTGGTTGAAGCTGTGGATTTGGGTGAAATTAGCTGGAGAGGTAGGAAGAGAACCAAGAGATCAACATAGCAAGAGCCTAGAGTTTAGCTGCAGAAGGAAAGAATGGTTAGGAACGTCAAATGCTGCTGAAAGGTCAAGTAATATAAGGAATCAAGAAATGGTTATTTTATCAGTTTAAATGTCACCTCCTTATAGAGACCTTCCCTGACTATTGTATTCAAAAACTTTCCCATCCCCATTCTCTTTGAAAGCACTCACCCTAATTTGTAATTATATGTCATTTCCAAGTTAATTTGCTTAAAATCTGTCTCCCCAACTCGACTGTAAGCTGCGTGAGAGCAGGAACCATGTCTCCCTAGCTCACCTCATGTCCTCAGTTCAGTATCTCAGTATAATAGGTGCTCGGGAAATATATGGTGACTTTGATGACAGTAATTTCAGTGGAGTGGAAGACTGGTTACAGTGGGTTGAGGAGTAAACTGGAAGTGAGAAAACAGAACGAGAGAGAAGACTACAGTTTCTAGAAACCTGATTGAGAAGTCTAGAATATAAGGTTAAAGAGGGGCCTTTCATTTTGTGAGTTTTTAGGATTGAAGAGACTCAACTCTGTATTACGAAGGAATGGAGCTCAAAGAGCAGAAGTTAGAGACACAGCAGGAGGAAGGATGGGACCCAGAGCCCGGGTAGATGGGCTGGCAGGGAAGAGAAGGGCCAGAGCTGCCTGTGCTGCAGTGGGAGAGGGGCCGGGGCAAATCAGGGCAAATGCAGGAGCGAGAGAAAGAAGTTGAAAGAATTCATACCTAATAGTTTCTGATTTCTCTGTAGAATATGGAGGAGAGATGGCGGCTTGAAGAAAATAATGAAGATTTGAAAACCCTGCTTAAGGAAGTAGAAGAAGGAGCTGGCTGGAAGGTAGGCTTTGTGAGGGCAGATGCTTTTTCATCTTTTCACTCCTGGATCCTCAGCACCCAGAACAGTGCTTAGCACATGAATTCACACGCATGAGTAAACCAGTGTTGCTTTGGTTATCAATTGCGGCATAACAAACTCTCCCTACCCAGGAGGCGATAGTGGGGTGGGGGCAGGCAGGGAACTTAGTGGCTTAAAACAACAATGTATTTTTTTTAAATCACATTTTTATGTATTAACCAGACAGTTCTTTGGTTTCTGGTGGTGGCAGCTGGGGTGCTGGCAGGTGCTGGATGAAATAACCTCTCTCACCTGGCTGGCTTTGGGTGCAGCTGCTGGCTGTCAGCTGGGGCCCTAGATGCCCTATGTGTGGGCCTCATCGCAATGGGGGCTGCTTCTGGAAAGGAGTCTTCCAAGTGGCCAAGGCCTCCCAACAGCCCTCTTCAGGATGGCAGGATGAAGCCTCCCAACCCTGAACTGCCTAACTCTTAACTGCTTTCATATGAAATAGAAATTGCCTTCTATATGGTGGAAGCCAGTGTTCGTCTCATTTCCTGTTATATGCAGCCAGGCCGAATCCTAACTAGGATACCCAGTGAAGAAGCAGCAAGCAGACCTCATGGTTTTACTATAGCCAAGAAAAACAGTGCGGCTGTGTCAATGTTTCTTCTTTCTACAAAACAAATGATCCATCTTTATCATGAATATTTCATAACACCTTTTTACAGTCCCACAGTACACTCTATAAGAGGCCGGCTTGAGGTACCTCAAATGCCGGAGCCTAAACTGATCCAAGCAGCCACACTTGTGCTGTGTGGTTACTCTGGCTCTCTTCGCCTCAGTTTTTCATCTGTAGAATGGGGAAGTGGAATGAGATCAGCTTGAAGGTCCCTGGAGTTTATGAAATCTGGGAGATTGGCTTTCACACACTTCCTTTCCCCAGCACCCTGCTCTGTCCCATTATTGCCAAGAGCCACTTCAAGTCATACTCAAAAGTTGGAACAAACCAAAGGGTCAAACCTCACACTATGCATGCCTGGCTTCTCCATCCTATCAGCAGCTTTGATCCATCTCAGGCCCAGCAGATGCCATAGTGATGATCGTGATAATTCCACAGGAAAGACATGGGAAACCCAATAATAACAGCAATAATTCAGCAGTCTGGCAGGTGCCAGATATCATTTGTGCTTCCCCCACAGCATGATGGATGATAAACATATGAAAGCAAAAGGATGTTCTTCTGTGACAAAAGACCTACAGCACATTTGCTGAGATCTGCAATGTGCAGCAGGTCGAGTTCTGATTGGTGGGTAAGTGGGTTGTGTCTTCTCATAACACATTTCCCACAGAAATGGCCCACATAGTTTAGACTCCCAGGGATGCTCGTTTAATCCACGGTGGAACTGCAGTTCTACAACTGCTCCTCCAAGGCTGAACCTGGGGAGGCGTCCATCCACTTTGTCCCATTCTGCCCCATTTCCTCTGCCTGGCTTTACAGCCCCTCTTCTGTCATCCTCCAGATCTCCCACCCATCAGTGGCTTCACCAGTCCACCAAAGAAAGAAAATTTGCTGCCCCCTCCCCAAACATAGTAATTTCTGCTGGCAGAGGGAAAAGGCCACACAAATGGTCATCCTTCAGCATTTAAGGGAACCCACTCCTTCCCCAGGATGCTGTGGGTCAATCATTGTAAAAAATAAAAGCTTTTCTGCTCTACCCACGCTGGTGTCCTCTACAGGTCATGCGCAGGGATGTGCAAGTGTGAAGTTCCTGAGGCGAAGCTGACACTGCCTGAGTGCGAGCAAGCAGAGTCTGCTTTCACAGCAAAACACAGGAAGGTCCGTGTGCTTTCATCTTCTGTGATGGTGATGGGGGGGCCAGCTTGGACATAAATTAGACCTGCAAAAATCCACACGTGTGTAGCGATGTCTGTCCTGTCTGTGGGCAGGTGCTCCAAGGTACCTGATGGGATGGGGGCCTGAGGCCGCAGGGTGCTGGTCCAGAGCAGTGGTTCTCAAAATGTTGTCCCTGAACCAGCAACATTAGCATCACCTGTGAGTTCTTTAGAAGTGTAAAATGTTAGTTAGCCCCATGCCAGATTTACTAAATCAGAAAGTCTGGAGTGACACTCAGAAACCTGTGCTTTAATAAATCCTTAAGGTGACTCTAATGCATGCTAAAGTTTGAGAATCACTGGTCTAGAATATTCATCTTCCCACCTGGCCTCCTGAATTTTTGATCTACACTGCATGGACAGAGGGGTCTGCAGGCAGAGATGAAGGATATGTCCTCACAAGGTTGTGCATGACCTCATGGCTACTTAGAGGCAAAGGTGACAGAATAAGGGAGAGAGTACAGCTTTCTGAAGCCCAGTGAGAGCTCCAGAAAGTGTTGCTGATTTGGGCCAATGGAAAAAGGCAGGCTCCCTAGCACGGACATGTGGACTGTCAAGGTGAGGAGAGGCACAGCCACACTCAGATGGCTTCTTGGTCCCCAGCTCTCAGACCCCGCACAGAAGAGCATAAAAGGGCTATTCCTGAGGTCACTGAGATCCCACTGGGGAGTATCCAAAATTGCGTGAGACTTTGGTAGTGTTTGAGTTTCTGGGCCATGTAGTGAAGCCTGGTGAAGCTTGAGTTACAGGAGGAATGGAAATTCATCTTTAGTGTAGGATTTAGTACACAGAAAACTCTAATGACCTTGCCTCCCTCTGATGACTACGGTATACACACCATACAGAGAAAAAATCTTGGCCTGGATTTAAAAGCAAAGAGAAGCCATCCTTCCCATCCTGCCCTCCCCGCCACACACACACACACTCACGCACCCTGCACAGGTCTGCATGGCCCATTGCAGTGGGTAATTACTGAGGGCTTCCTGGCTGACAACGAAAGCCTGCTTGCCCCAGCATCAATCAAATCCATAGCCTCCCCTAGCAATTACCCCATCAGCTTCAGCCCCATTAAAATAAACGAGCCATTCAAAGGTTTCTGGAAGCATCAGTCCAGCAATGCTGCCTGTATACAGCGGTTTGGCAATGTGGGGTCTCCCTGTGCTCTCACAAAAAGGATATCAAATTTCTGACCACTTTTCCTGTGGTTGGACTATTCCTCCTCTTTTGAAGATCATAATTTCTGAATTGCTGGCATCTCTCTTTTCTTTCCTATTTGTTTACCCTCTTGTAACTTGAAGGCTCTGAAGCCCAAGTCATGGAAATTGTTAATTGCATCCTTGAGTTTCGTTAAACAAAAGAACTGGTGATGGCTCCCGCTGGGCCCGCTTATTTGGCTGGGCCTGGCAGGAGCCCACACGAAAGTCTGCTCCTCTATGGAGCCGCCTCCTTCCCACCATGTCAGCTTAACCCTCGTGTTACTTTTTTCACTGCTGAGTATCTGGGCATTTCATTCTCCAGAAAGTTTTTCTAGAAAAGTAACTTTGGTGGGGGAATCATGTGTTATACAAGCATACTTCAAAATAGTTCATGGAAAAAAATCATAGTATCTTTCAATTCTACTTTTCCTCAAACTTTTTGAAGTACCCTTGGATTAATTCACCCTAGACACCATCCTCCATTTTGAAGTGAGATCTCCAGGCATCAGGCAGCACTGGTTTCTCATGAGTATATCACTTCCCCTCGGACATCGAGAGATCAGGCCTTGTGAGACAAGGAAACTAAAATTCTTGTCAACGGCTCAGTGCCCACTATCTCTTGTCTGCTGTGGCTTTGCACCACTGGGCCCTGTAATACAAACCTTGTCTTGCCTGCTATCTTTCTTAGCTGAATTTCCTGTACCAGGTAGTGGGAAAATCAAAGGATGCAAACATTTTCCAGTGCCAGGATCTATGTAGAGCCCTGTCCCCAAGGCCTTCAGTCTCAAGGACCCACCTTATTCCAGGTAGCCCTTTCCAATGGCCTACCTGCCAGAGGACCCAAAGCAAAACATCCCCTTCCTGCATATGCCTGTCAAGCATCTTGGCGAGGGGGCCTTAATGCCAGAAAAGTGACTCCATGAGTGGAGCCAGAGGGAGAGAGGAAGTGAGCTGTGGCATCACAAACTCCACAGTGAGCTCCCAAAGAGTCCAGAGAACCAAAGGTCCCCCTGCAGATGCAGCCTCTGCCACATGTGCCGGAGACCTGCCAGGGCCCACCCCTGAGCATGGGGCTGGCAGGACATACATGCCCCCCAGGTCCTTTCGAGTCAGGACAGACTGCTTTAGTTCTGCCGTAGAAATCAATCTCTAAACTGGGATCAGGTGTCTCCTGTCCAGGCCAAAATACAGAGCTGGTAACAATGGCTTCTTTGGTGTTCTGGAAGGAGAAGGCTGTTGGCACGGCTCACCCATCTGCCCTTGTGAGGGACACTGCCCCATCTTCCCCCTTTCCCCTTCCTTCCTCCCCTCCTACTGCGAGATAAACAAACCAAGCACTATCATCCATTTCACCTCGAATGAGCTCTCTTATCCCCCATATCGATGTCACTGACATTTGATTCTGAGGTATTGCAATAGGTGATAAACAGCTTTACCTTTTATAGAGGACCTAAGAAGAAAGGACAGTAAGAATAAGCAGGCTCATTGTTGACCAAGTCTGCAGGTGCCTCCCAGAGAGGCGGCCTATTCACCCGGGACGCTTTTTCTCCCTCACAAACGGCCTGGCCGGTCTGGCGGAGCACCATGATAGAGGTGGGGAGGAGGGGCTTCTTAGTATTTGAGAGACTTTATTTACATTGGCTAATGTGCACCCCTAAGTTGAAAGGTTTTCTGCCTTGGTATCAAGAGTGGTAATGTGAAGTAACGAGCTGGGTCCCCTTTCCATGTTTCTCTTCACAATCAGTCTTAATCATATTTTGCTCATTCACGATCTCGTGTGACCTGGTGGTGAGATACACAACACCCTTTGCTTTCAGCCTAATAACGGAAATAGGTTTCAAGTAACAGATATTTTCAGTTAAGGTTTCCTCAGTCCCATTTTGTGGAAACCAGTCTAGACCATTTTCTGGACAGAAAGCTTGACTTCATAAATAAAGAAATGAGCCCTGAGCCCAGAAGATGCCTTGATGGCTTCCCTTTATACAAACTCTCTGACTGGGAGGCCTTGCAGAGCCATAGGGAGAGCCTGGCTCAGAGTTGGACAGATCAGGATTCGATTCCCAGCTCTACAACTCACTGACTCTTTGAGTCTGGGCAAGTCACTTGACCTCTTTGAAAGTCAGTTTCCCCATTCATAACATGGAGGCAATAATACCCATCTTGTGAGGATTTAATATTCTAATTTAGGTTAAATTCCAGACACTCTCTCACCAGCCATTGCATTTCCTAGACCTCATTCTATTCTGTACTCTTCTCTGTTCCTTATTTTAAATTCCATTTTGTCAATGAGCACTGAACAGGCAGGACATTTGTATGCTTAGAAATGTTTTCCACAAAACACTTCAGGTTAAAAGAGAGGAGGGTTGAAGATACCTACCCCTGATTAAATGTAATTGATAATAATTATGTTCCTTTCCATTTGCTGTCTGTCAGCTGACTTCTGAATGTATATTTCCAAACCAGATCTTGCCTCTAAATGCCAGATTCTGTACATCCCATGGTTTCTCTGACCTCTCAGTTGTGTGTCTAATTGGCAACTCAAACTTTAACTTCCAGAAAGAAACTTCTGACCTTCTTTCTCAAACCTTCTCCTCCCCCAGTCTTCTCCATCTCAATTAATAGCAGCTTCATCCCTGCAAAGCTCAGGCCTAGAACCTTATATTTGTTCTAGAGCCTTTGAAGGGAGTATGGCTCTGCCAACATCTTGATTTCAGATTTCTGAGCTTCAGAACTGTGAGAGAATATATTTCTGTTGTTTCAAGTTGTTTTAAACCACCAGTTTTACCACCCAGTTTGTGGTAATTTGTTACAGCAGAAACTAATACACACCTCAACCAAGCAAAAAACTATACAAAATATGTTTTAAAGAAACTAGAAATCTAGAAAACTAATACACACCTCAACCAAGTAAAAAACTATACAAAATATGTTTTAAAGACATGATTTTCAGATATTGATCAACAGACAGTGCAAGACATTGATCACTGAAAGAAGGGAAACAATTGCCCCAGCTTTCTTCTACAGAGAGTTTCGGGCTGCAACACAGCAAGAAAAAACATAGTCAGTGGTCTCCCTGAGTTGTGTGAACAGAGTTGAGAATTTTGAGAGATCAAAGGGGCTGGAATTGACAGGTTAGAGGTGAGCGCTACAGAGAGAGAGAGAGAGAGAGCTCCAAAGATTTGCAGAGGGTTTATCTAGAATCTTCAGCTGAACAGTGATCAGTACACAATTGTGAGAAAACTACCAAACACCAGGAAAAATACCATCAGAAGGAAACAGGTGGAACAATTCCTAGAGCTCATAAGGACTGCATGCAGTTCTTGTTCCCACCAGCCATGGAAAACCTCAGAACTAATGGGGCGTCAGGCAGAGTACTCAGTAGTGAAACAAAAATAACCCTCAATGAAAGGCTGCTCTGGTGCCACCTAACAAGCTTAAAAACAAGCTTCAAGAAGATCAGACTCTTTCTAAGTAACATAACTAAGTCCTAGAACAAAGCTCAAAAACATACAAAAGAATATTAAAATATCCTGAAACCATAAAAAGGTAAAATTCATAATGTTTGGTATCCAATCAATAATTACCAAGCATTCAAAAAAGCAGAATTTATGACCCATAAGGAGGACAAAAACAATGACTCGAAACTGATTCATAAATGATATAGATGATATTTAGTACACAGGAAATTAGAATAGTTATTATTACTATATTCCACATGTTGAATATGGACATGCAATGTCATGGAGAGAGATGGAAGATATTAAAAAGTCTCAAATGTAGAGATGACAAATACAATATCTAATATGAAATATACACCATATAAAATTGGATTAGACACTGTAGAGTAAAAGATTAATAAACTTGAAGACAACAATATAAACTATCTAAAATGAAACACAGTGAGAAAAAAAGACAGAGAAAAAGAAAAAACTTTAAGAGGACTAACATTGAGGGGTCTTCAAAAAGTTCTTGGAAATATTTGTGCTATCATTTAATTCCATTTTTCCATGAACTGTCTGAAGTCACCTTGTACATGTAATTAGAGAGCACCCAAAAAGGAGGGCGAGGGAAGTTAGGAAAAATAGTTTTTAAAATAATGAACAAATGTTTTCCCATTTAATGAAAACCATAAACCCACAGATCCAAGACACTCAACAAACCCAAATCATGAGAAACATGGAAACTACATTAAGATACATCAGAATCAAATCACTTAAAACTATTGGTAAAGAGAAAACCTTCAAAATAGCCAGAGAAAAAAGGCACGTTATGTACAGATAACCAAAGAGAAGAATGATGGTAGATTTATCTTTGGAAACAACGGAAGCAAAAAGACAGAGGAACAACTTTGTAAAAATACTTGGGGGAAAAAAAACCCTGTCAACCTAGAAGTTTATACCCAGAGAATACATCTTTGAAAAACAAAAGCAAAATAAAGACTGTTTAAAATATACAAAGCCTAAAAGAATTCATCAGCAGCAGACCTGTTCTACAAGAAATATTAAAGGGAGTCTTGTAGGCAAAAGGAAAATGATGTCATGGAAATGTGAGTCTACAATGGAATAAAAAGTGCTGGATGATAAATAAATGCGTAAAATATATAATACGTTTTCCTCATTTTAAAAGTATATTTTAAAAGATGGTTGGCTGTTTAATTCAAAGATAATGACAGTATATCGAGGGGTACAGAAAACACGTAGGCATAAAATGTATGACAACAATAGCATGAAGGCCGGGAAGGGAAATGGAAGTGCTCTTGTAATCTTCTCATACTTTACACGAAGTAATACGGTACTTGAAGCTGGAATAAAGTTAAGGATACATACCATGAACCCTAAAACCGCCAACAAACAACAACAAAAAACCCACATGACAACAAAAACCAAGGGGGTATAGCTAGGAAGACACCAAAGCATAAAATGGAATAATAAAAAAATACGCAATGAATCTAAAAGAAGGCAGATAAAAAAAGAGAAAGGGAAACAAAGAACAGATGGGAAAAATAGAAAACAAATAGCAAGGCGGTAGATATAAACTCCACCATATCAATAATCACATTAAATTTGAATTGTCTACACATCTACATTAAGATCCAGAGAAACGTAAATCATAAGAAATTTGCAGCATTTGTGTCTTTAGAGCAATTTCGAGATTTGCCATCTCAACTTCTGTCCTTCAGGTGTTTGGTGATAGGCTCTTTCAGGTTACAGGGAGCAGAGACATACTCGAGTATATCATAAAAACGTAACAAGAAACAAGAGGGGCAGGAAACAGTCCCAACTCTCACACTGACTGCTTTGAGGAAAAACTGAATATCTTTTAGAGTGAACTGAAAATTGCAGAATTGAAAGTCATGGAGAACACAATTACCATTCAGGAGAGAACACAGCTCTGCTCCGCTCTTCTAATGCTGCTATCCTCTGCCCCTGCTTTTACTGCACTGCTAATTCCCAATCTCTGGTCCAGACTCCTCAGGATTGTGCAAGTCTCTGTCTTATGTAAGGTGCTGTATCAGTTAGGCCAGCAGGAACACACAAGATATACCTTGTGGTGCAATAGAGTATATGCATTATGGACAACTAGTTGTAGACCTGTGGGAAGATCCAAAAAGGCACATGGGACAACATGGCAATCCAGAGAGGCAATATCTCCCCTAGGGCTGAAGAGACCCAAAGGAAAAAGTGTTGCTACCAGAGCCCAGAGCCCAGGCTGCCCAGAAAGTCCAGAACATGTAGTATGCAAAGGTCAATCCCTTGTGAAAGAGAGCAAAGAAAAGGCAAGGACAGTGGATCTGAGAGCAAACATTCGGAGGCTAATGGCCAGCCAAGGTGTCTGTATTGGGCTGAGTCTTCATCCGGACCACTCTGTAAGTGATTGTCTATGGATCACAGGCCTATCACTGGCCTCTTCGTTTGAAGGGATTTGGAAAATCATGACTCTGACCACTGGAAATTTCCATGTTCAAATTAATCTCAGATATGGCAGCGAGGCTACGTTTGGCTATAATTCTGCCTTCTCTCTTTGTCTAAGGAATTATATTGTGGGGCTGGCTGATTAGCTCAGTTGGTTAGAGTGTGGTGCTGATCCTTGTACCAGCCGGTCACCAAAAATACAAAAATAAGGAATTATATTAGGATTTATGGAAAGTACTTTGTTATTTTGGTTTAAAAAGAGTCTCAGCAAGGCTCACTGTTAGAATTTCATTTTCCACTCCGTCCTGCCCTGGTGCAAACGATCGTGGCATTTGTAGCTCAACTGCTTTCTCTAGATCCTATGCCTAAAGCAATACCTGCAGGTTTTGTTTTTGAGCCTCAGCGTTGTCAAGAGAGGGAGACTGAGGAAATTCTGACCATAACATCCTGCAGGATGCTCCCATGGATCACGTGATGTCTGACACACTCAGTTCCTTTTGCAGAGTGATTGTATGGTGTAAAGGCTGTGGCTCTCAGAGTTCTGCCATGTAGGGTGGCATTTGTGTGGAAGGGATGGGTTGCTTCTCAGTGCTGCTCTCACAGGACATTTATTATATAGTCACCCTGAAAGAGCTTCTTTTTTGCTTAGACAGTTTTTGGTTAAAAAACAACGTTTAGTTTAGCTTTCTCATACATTGGGAATCTCATTTAACTTAGATTTGTATTAAATTTTGGCAGTTTTTAAAAGGGGAAGATGAGGAGTTTCCAACTGTAGGTTATGTTCTTGATTAACAAGTCCATAAAAACCTTCATCGATTTGTTTCTTTAACTGAATGGAGAGAGTTTTTAAATCTCTCGTGTGAAATATTACTTGCTTTGGGGTCACCAAAGTCTTCTCTTAGCTGTGCTTTTTTCTTTCTTCTCTATTAGAATACAGATTCCCTAAGGGCAGGGATCGTGTCTTATTCGCTGCCATATCTCCAGTAGCTAGATTCATTCCTGGCAAATAGTGAGTTCTCTTATTTATTAGCTGGATTAAATAATCAACATCATTTAACTTGCAGAAACCTGGTACAGTGACTGGGACATGAACACCAAAAAATAGAATGTGAATATGGTGGCTTCTTTCAGAAGATGTCACAGTATAATCATCTGCAAGGGCTGCCAGAATAAAATACATACGGCTGCCACATGTCTGGATTTCTACAGAACGAACGTTGACTCCATCGTGTTCCAGATCCAATCGATCTGCAGACAGTGGTTCTCCACCAGGTGCACAAGGAGCCAAGTGCACACAGCACTGGGGGCAGGGGGGGCACAGGGGTGGTCCCCAGCCACTCCCCCTCAGTGTCCCCCACCACCTCAGTGGCTGTTGCATCTTTCAGAGAATAAATAACTGTTGGGAGAATAGAATAATTTAATCAGGCCCGCTCATCTTAGGTCTGGTTGGGAGTGGTGCAGTGCATTCTTTGTAAATAAGTTGTGTGTCGGTGGATTTGATGCGCATGCGTGGTGTCAGGACTTGGCTGGTGACTGCCTCAGTTAGCCGCTGTGCATGGCCATGCTCTCAGACCTATGGTTCCAAGGACCTTTTGGCTGGGTACCTAGCTCATAGACCTGCATGTGAGTGTTCTGGTGACCCAGCCTGGCATGTGAGTGTTCTGGTGACCGAGCCTGGCATGTGAAGGGTTTGTGACCCAGTCTGGACAATGAGCTTGAGGGGTCTGTAAGATCCAGACCCCAACCCTAGCTCCGACAATTGGCCCATAGTCGGGGCAGGATTACAGGCAGGTAAAAGAGCTCTACCATCGGTGTAGTCAGCAGCATTCCAACATTAGCCAGAGTGTTACAATAACCTTTGAACCTCCCTCTCTATAACACTTAATGAAGAGAACATTCAATTAGAGGAAGTAATTTTAGCAGTTAAGTTTTTAGCACTTAAATGTTCCATTTCTGCAAGATGATATAGACCTGACTCACACTGGTTTAGACATTTACTAGGAAAAAAACAAAACAAATCTGTATGTTATGGACTGAATTGTTCTCCCCTCTCCCTGCTC
This sequence comes from Cynocephalus volans, assembly GCF_027409185.1. Lineage (NCBI taxonomy): Eukaryota > Metazoa > Chordata > Mammalia > Dermoptera > Cynocephalidae > Cynocephalus > Cynocephalus volans. Next base: position 92,414,494 of record NC_084468.1, on the reverse strand, counting down.
CCCCATTCATATGCTGAAGTCCTAACCCTTAACATGACTGTGTTTGGAGAAAGGGCCTTTAACAAGATAATTGTTTAAATGAGGTCCTAGAATCTGATAAAAGTGGTGTCCTTATAGAAGAGGAAGAGACGCCAGAGTTCCTCCACTCCACCCCTTTGCCCCCACAGAGGAAAGGCCACATGAGGACTCAAGGATATGGTTGATTTTGCAAGCCAGGAAGAAGGGCCTCACCAAACACCAAATTTTCTGGCATCTTGATCTTGGTCTTCTTGCCTCCAGAGCTGTGAGAAAATAAATTTTTGCTGTTTAAGCCACTCAGCCTGTGGCATTTTATGAGGGCAGCCCTCACAGATGACTATACTGTGACATCTTCTTAAAGGAGCCACCATATTCACATTCTATTTTTCGGTGCTCATGTCGCAGTCACTGTACCAGGTTCCTGCAAGTTAAATGATGCTAATTACTTAATCCAGTCAACAAATATGAGAACTCACTGTATGCCGGGAATGAGTCTAGCTACTGGAGATACAGCAGCGAATAAGCCACTATCCCTGCCCTCTGGGAATTTATATTCTGGTTGAAAGAAAGTGAGCCAAAATGCCGGGTACCAATCAAGCTTTATTAAAGGAAAAGAATCTGCCTGGCTGCATTCAAAATGGAGGACAGCAGCAGGAGTGGGGGTGGGAGGCTTATACAGACTGGAGGGAAGGCTCACTTAATCAGGGAGGGGGTTGGTGCTGGTGTGGAGGAGTTGCTATTTCTCGAAAAGCACGAGGTTTCTCGTAAGGCAAAGACTGGTGGCCATTTTGTGCTGAGTGTGTGTAAAATGGCACTGGTCACATCAAAGATGACTCCAGTCACGTCCAAGATGGCACCAGTCATGTCCAGAACCTATCATTCCTGCCTTTTAAGTACAGGGAGAAGGGAAAAGGGGTGGAGGTCTCATTCTTCTGAAGCTACTTCCTGCTGGAGATGGGCGAAGATATGAAAAAATAAAAGATTTATGTTGGCGGGTAAAACGATTAGGTGGCAGGGTATTGGTTTCATGTGGGGAGGCTGTGTTCTTCCGGGGAGGGTCGCTGACTCTGAGGGGCTGATATCCTCCTCCCATGAAGAATTCAGTGACCTTTTGGTTGGTGAAGGCCTGCATAGGTTCCTGTAAGAAACTAGAGAAACACCCAAAGAGGCAGGGACCAAGAAGAAGGATAAGCCCCATCATGGTTGGGGTCTGATGTGTCTTGTCCTGAAGTCCCCCCCATCACCATACCCTAGGTGAGTGGTTTGGGTGAAGCAGAAATGTTTTGTTGGGGAGGCACTGGACTCCAGCAGAATCTCCTTTGGAAAGGGCTTATCCAGTATTTTTTACGCCCATAAGAACATGATGTGGCAGTTGTCTGGTCATAGCATGTTGTGGGATCATATGTCAGGGATGTGAATGTGTCCTGTGGGGTTCCCCTGAAGATTCTGGGTGACTGACCCAGGAGGTTGGAAAGTGTCCTTCCACCAAGACCTTGGTTATACATTGTGAACAGGGTGTGGCATATGTCTCTGTTAGGAAAAGAAGCAAGAGGAAGAGAAAAGGCAAGCATTGAGGGGCTGAGCGGGTGAGAGGGTGCATAGTAGGACAAAGGAGTTGAGGGTAACCTCATTGGGGGTGTAATTGCAGAGGGCGCCCTGCCAGGCTAATTCAGTTACCCACTCAAGGAAGTCTTCAACACTGGAGGTGGTGGATCGGGACCAGTCTTGGAGCAGCTCCTGTGTGAAGGACATGAAGTGGGCCTGCAAGAGTGAGAGGATAATCACCAGGGGAAAGATCATCCTTCTTCTGGGATTGGGGGAAGAGTGGAGGTCCTGGAGATTTTCAGTTTTGTGAGTCCTAAAATGGACAAAGTGTAAAGAGGTGTTGGGTTGGGGGTTGAGCAGAGGGACCCCTCTGGCTTGGTGTTAACAGATTCTTTGCATAAAGTCTCAGGTGCTAGTTTTACCAAGGATAAGTGACACCAAGGTGCCTTTCCTGGTACTTTTACTGCTGTGGGAGTGCTGAGAAGTACTGTATAAGGCCCTTCCCAACATAGTGAGAGGGTCTTTGGGATTCGGGTTTTCATATACACTTGCTGTCCCGGGCTCAGCTAAAGTCTAAGGGGATGGTGGGGAAAGGATGAGGTAATAGAAGGTTGGCCTATTCCTGAAGAAGATCCCTAATGAGCGACAGAGTAGGGAGATACTGGCCTAAAGGCGATGAGCTGGAAGGGAGAGGTGTGAGAGTGAAGGGCCTACCGTACATAAGTTCAAGGGGGCTATGGCCTGTGAGCTTGTTGGGGGGGCAGCTCACAGGCGAGTGACTGCTAGAAGGAGAAGTTGGGTCCAAGGGAGGTAAAGTTCCATGGACAGCTTGGTGAGGTGTGTTTTTATGAGGGGATTGGCTTTTTCTACTTTGCCTCATGACTGAGGCCAATATGGTATATGTAAGTCCCATTTGATATGTAAGGCCTGTGCTGTGAGTTGTGTAATCTGGGAAACGAATGCTGGGCCGTTATCAGACTGGAGGCTGGTGGGGCAAGCCAAAACGAGGGATGATTTCTGAGGAGAGAGCATGCGTTACTGCCGTAGCATCCTCTGAAGTGCGAGGAAAAGCCTCAATCCAACCTGAAAAGGTATCTACTAAGGTTAGAAGACAGCATATCCTTTTGTGAAAGGCATGTGAGTAAAGTCAATTTGCCAATCCTGGCCAGGAGTATATCCTCTGGCCTGGTGGGCGGGAAAGGACCGAACTTGGAGGCCACCTTGATTGGAGCAATGAGTACACAAAGGAAAATTTTAAGTGATTTGTTTAAGTAACTTGGTAATGTGGGGAGAGTAATATAAGGGCTGAAGAAAGTGTAGTAGGGGTTCATAGCCTATATGAACTGAATTACAGAGATCTAAAAGGATTTCCTCAGCCTGTGTGGTAGGGAGGACATAGTGACTGGAGAGAGTATACCAGTTGTACTTTCTCTGTGCTCCCAACCATTGGAGGTATTATATTTCTTGAGATGTGTATTGGGGTAAGGGCATAGGGGCCATGAGAAGGATCTGAGCAGGAGAGGAAGAGTGGGGGCCTGGTGATTGAGTAGCCTGTTTTGCGGTTAGATCCACCAGTTTGTTTCCCTGGGATATGGGGTCATTGGAGGTTTGGTGTCCTGTGCATTGTAAAACCTCAACCTCCTTTAGGAGTTGTGCAGCCTCAAGAAGTATCTTGATAAGATATCCATTTTTATGGGCCCTCCTTGAGTGGTCATGTATCCTCTCTCCTTTCATATGACCATGCGGGAGTGTAGGATGTGGTGAGCATGCTTAGAGTCAGTGTATATTTTGACTCATTTGTTACTTGCCAGAGTGAGAGCACAGGTGAGGGCAATGAGTTCTGCCTGTTGGGAAGTGGTGTTAGGGGGCAGGGGGGCAGCCTCAATAGTTTGTGTTAGATTTACTCTGGCATAACCTGCCCTGGGGGCAGGCATGGAGGTGGAACTCTCATCTATGAAGCATGTATATTGGGGTGGCATAATGGGATGTGGGGAGATGTGGAAAGGGATTTGGAAAGAGGTCTAAAGCCTCCAAGCAATTATGTTCTAAGGGTCATGAGTGTTTTGGGATGAGAGGCAAGGTTTAAAGGAGAACTGGGAATTTTCAATGAGGGTAAGGTGGATAAGTTGTAGGCGGGAAGGGGAGAGAATTGACATGGTCTTATGGCCGAGAAGGTCTTGAAGATGATGGGGGGAACAAATGACTGTGCTAAAAGGGCAGCTGCCACCAAGGCCCATAAACAGGGGGACCATCCCCAGGCTGTGGTGTCTAGTTGTTTAGGGAGGTATGTAACCAAAAATGTATCCTGCCTCTTGTCCCAAAACCTCGACTGCCAATCCTTGGGTTTCAGTGATGCATAGGATAAAAGGATGAGATAGGTTTGGGAGGGATAGAGCTGGGGCTGTGAGGAGAGTGGCTTTTAGTTGCTGGAAGGGAGAATGAATGGGCTTTGTGGGATCTAAGGGAATGGCAGGATCCCCTTTGGCTGCCCCATAAAGTGGTTTTGCAGCTGCCAAAGTTGGGAATCCACACATGGAGATATCCTGCAAGCCCCAGGAAAGAAAGAATTTCACTCTTTGTGGTAGAAGTTGGGAGTTCAGAAATTAAACTTTTGTGATCCACCATTATTTCTCTGGTGTTGGGGGTGAGGTGGACTCCCAAATAGGTGACTGAAGGGGAAGAAATTTGGGCCTTGCTGGGGAACACTCAATATCCCCTGGAGACCAGGAAATTAAGGAGAGCAACAGTGTGGGCCTGTGAATCCTCATAGGAGGGGCTCCAAAGGAGGAGGTCATTCACATATTGTATTAAAGTGCTAGAGGTTGGAGGAAGTTCAGATAAGTCTTGAGCTAAGGCCTGGCCGAAGAAGGGGGGCTATCCCAAAACCCCCGAGGTAGTGCTGTCCAGGTGAGTTGTTGGGAATGATGCATATCAGGATCAGTCCAAGTGAAGGCAAACGTGTTTTGACAGGACGGGTGTAAGGGAATAGAAAAAAAGGCATCTTTGAGGTCAAGTACAGAGAACAAGCAGGTTGTTGTTGGGATTGTGGATAGAAGAGTATAGGGTTAGAAATGATTGGGGTTATGGGCAAAATGGCCACATTAATGGCCCTGAGGTCTTGAACTAAATGGTATGAGCCATTAGGCTTTATAACTGGAAGGATGGGTGTATTAAATGGTGAGTGGGTAGGCCATAAGGGATGAGAAGAAAGGAGTTTGTTTATGACAGGTTTTAAGCCTATTAGGTGTTTGTTAGCAATGGGGTATTGTGGGACATTAGGGGTTTTGCAACTCAACAAGGATAGGGGAATGGTGCATAGCAATGGAGGGAGAAGAAGCGTCCCAAACTAGGGATTAACCTTGTCTGAGGGGGAGGGGAAGGTGGAAACCTCAGGGGCCAGGTCTGGGTGTGGCCTGTAACAGGAGTATTGTAGCTGGAATTAAAGTGTTTAGGGTAAGAGTAGATTTGAATTTGAAAAGAATGTCCCATCCCAATAAGGGTATTGGGCATTGAAACATTATTAAAAATTTGTGTGTGAATTGGGTGTGATGTAGGGTGCAGGAAAGGGGTTGAGTGATCCATGGGTGGTATTCTGATCCTGTGACCCCTACTATTGTGATACAGAATGGGGTTGTTGGTCCTGCATATTCAGGAAGGGTAGAGTAAGTGGCCCCTTTATCAATGACAAAAGAGATCAGCTTACCTGCTATGAGGTGAGTTACCCTGGGCTCATGTGTGGTGATCACTGTGGGGGCCTTGGGCCCTGAGCATTGTCGGTCCTCCTCTTGGGCAACGCCAAGAAGCTCTGGTAGGGATGGCCATGAAACCAAAGGCTGTAGGTTGGGGACTGGGCCACTCCCTCTCTGGCGAGTGGAACAGTCAACCCCTCAGTGACCTGGCTGTTTGTAGTAAGGACAGGGCCTGGGAGGGGGCCTGGGGTTAGGACAGCCCCATACCCAGTGGCCTGGTTGACTGCATTTGAAGCAGTTCCCGGTGGCCTCTTGAGGCAGCCAGCTTTGGAGTATGTGAACCACGGATAGTTAGCCAAGAGCTGGTATTTGAGCTGCTCTCTTTTGTAACAATCTTTCTTGTCCTCCTCCTCCCTATCATTAAAAACCTTGAAAGTGGCATTGAGGAGGTCTCATTGGGTCATATTTGGACCATCCTCAAGTTTTTTTAGTTTTTTTCGAATGTCAGGGGCTGATTGGGTAATGAAATGAGAATGTAAGAGAGCCATGCCTGCAGAGGAGTTTGGATCTATACATGTGTATTTATGTAAAGCCTCAGAGAGGCGGGTTAGGAATTCCCTGGGATTTTCGGTGAATCTCTGTGTGATTTCTCTAAGCTTGTCATAATTGACCGACTTGTGAGTAGCCTTTTAGAGGCTGTAAATCATGTGTGTGATCATATTATCCCAGAGAGCCCGATCCCCATGGCCAGCCTGGTAGTCCCAATTTGGGTCCATGCGAGAGATGGCAACAGTTCCCACAGGCCGCCTATTATTTTGAGCATGTACCTCATCTGCCTGTTGTTGGGCTGTTATCCAGACCTGCTCCCTGTCCTCTGGGGACAAAGTAGTAGTGAGAATCATAAAAATATCATGCCAGGTGAGATCATAATACTGGGTGAGATATCCAAACTCCTTAAAATATGTGTCTCAGTTGGACTGGAAAGATCCCAGTCATTTTTTGATTTGGGAGAGATCAGAAAGAGAAAAGTGGATATGGACCTGAACAATTACCCTGTCTCTGACACTTCACAGAGGGGGTATAAAGGAGCCAGAGCTGAGGCAGGGTTGTCGCCTGACAAAAGGGGAGCAGGAGAGGAGTTAGGTGGCTGAGGACAAACATCTTGAGATCAGGTAGGTGGAAGAGATGGAAAAGGTGAAGGGGCTGGTGAAGGCTCTGGAGAGTAAGGTAGTGGTCAGGGAGCAGAGCAGTCTGACAGGTCAAAAGATTGATCCGAGTCCAGAAAGGGAGATTGGGCATGAGCTAGGGAAAATTGAGACATAGGACAGTTTTGACAAACAGAAGGATGCTTTCAGAAATAGAAGAAGGATTGAACATAAGGAATCTCTCCAGCCTTGATGTTTTGGTGACAAAAATTATCTAAATCTCTAAGAGTATCTAAATCGAGAGTGCTATCTTGTGGCCACTGGGGTCCATTGTCTAGTTTGTACTTAGGCCAAACCTGATTGTAAAACAAGGCATTGTGTTTAATATCTCCCTGGAGGCCAAGAGGTTGGCCAGGAGACAGCCCGGAGGCATAGAGCGAGGATTACAGTAGAAAATGAGATGTTTAGGTTTAATGTCTCCCTGGAGGCCAAGGGGTAAATTGGCCAGGAAACAGCCCAAGGGTGTAGAGTGTGGAGGTTTGGATTGGGAGGATCCCATTTAGTGGATGAGACAGGGGGTGATCAGTCCCAGTAGAAGAAGGGTAACACCAAGGAGCCTCCTCTTTGGTGCATGCCTTCTTTTCGAGAGAGGAGCCACCGACTGGTTAGAGGAGCATCCTCCAATAGCTGGGGGACATGAGAGGGGTTCCCTCAGCCAAGCACCTGGGCTTCATAGTGAGTAGACAGTAGTCATAGAGAGTACTCGGACAGACCCACTGACTCACCCTGAATTGAGGCCAATGGTGGATGTGTTGGCCTGAAACAGCAAAAGGAGAGAGACCCGGAGGCACCTGGTTTGGCAGGTCTGGGAAGGGAGGCTGGGAGAGCCAATCAACCCAAGGGAGGGGATCGTCTGAAGGTCCTGGCCAGGACTCTTCCTGGGTTTTGGCACCAAAATGAAAGAAAGTGAGTCAAAATGCTGGATACCAATCAAGCTTTATTAAAGGAAAAGAATCTGCCGGGCTGTGCTCAAAATGGAGGGCAGCACCAGGTATGGGGGTGAGAGGCTGTAAGGAAGGCTGACGTAATCAGGGAGGGGTTTGGTGCTGGTGTGGAGGAGTTGCTATTTCTCAGAAACCATGAGGTTTCTCAAAAGGGAAAGGCTGGCAGCCATTTTGTGCTGAGTGTAAAATGGCACCGGTCATGTCCAGAACCTATCACTAGTAGAGAGAAAAGGAAAAAGCACAGAGATGCTTTTTGAGGTGACCCCGAAGCAAGTAATATTTTACACTAGAGATTTAAAAGCTCTCTCCATTCAATTAAACAAATCAATGAAGGTTTTTATGGACATGATAATCAAGAGCATAGCCTACAGAAGGAAATTCCTCATCTTCCCCCTTTAAAAATTACCAAAGTTTAACACAAATCTAAGTTAAATGGGATTCACAATGTATGAGAAAACTAAACTACAAGTTGTTTTTTAACCAAAAACTGTCTAAGCAAAAAAGGAGCTCTTTCAGGATGACTATATAATAAATGTCCTGTGCAACCAGCACTGAGAAGAAACCCATCCCTTCCACACAAATGCCTCAACTACATGGCAGAACCACACACAGTCAGTCTCTGGCTTCAAAAGTGGAGTCCACCTGTGCAGAGACATCTACAACTGTCTTCCAAAATTAGAAAATAGAAAACAGGAACAACAGTATTATCTATATTTACTATAGTTAATTATACAATTGCTTTGTTTCTTTATGGTTCTTTGCTTTTTTTCTTGCAAACATAAAATTTGTATATGAATTATGTGTGTCTTGATACTAATCTATATGCATTTTTTAAAGATTATTCTCTCTGCTTTATCTACATTTACAAATGGAATAATTCTGGTATTGAAAAACCCATGCCTGAAAATTTCTATACACTTAAAGTAATGAAGCCATGGGGTCCTAATAAAAGCAATAAAAAATTCACAGCACACACTGCCGAAGGCAGCCACCTTAATGTTTATTTACTTTGGTTTTTTGTTTTATTTGTTTAATATATTTAGAAATGTAGAAGAGAATGAAACTCAAGGCACATCTCAGATTTTATTTCTAATCTGCACAAGTAAGAAGCAAAACAGTCTGTTGGGCAGCTACACCTGGAGATCCTGGTTAATGTTTCCAAGTTTCTCTAGAAATAAGTACCCTGATTTCAGAAACACATCAGCTTTCCAGTATATACCAGATCACACCAGTCAGCTTTTTCCACAAGCAACAGGTTATCAAAATGGAAAAATCTTCACTCTAGCACTCCAACGTGTTTTCAGGGAGTTAGCCAGCTTATCTTGTGTATACGGAAAGAAGACTTTACTGGTTATAGCAAAACCAGTGTGTCCAAAGGTCTTGTATTTAGAGATAAATTAGGCACCTAACAGAGAGTCATGGGGAAAAGTTTTCTCACTGGAAATCCATTATAGAAGAATTTTATTAATTATTTGCTATACAGACTACCATTTATTCAAAAGTGTTTTATATTTTCTGTGTGTGAAATATAACATCCATACAGAAAAGTGACAAAAATATAAATGTACAATTAACAAATCATTATAAAACAACACTCCTGTAACGTCTCCTAGGTCAAGCAATAGAACATTGCCAGACCTCAGAAATTTCCAGTGTGTCTCTTCACAATTATAACATCCTCCCTCTCCACTGTCCTGACTTTTGTTATAACTACTTCCTTGCTTTTCATTATAGGTTCACCACCTATATATCCATCCCTAAAATCATAATTTAGTTTGACTTAGTTTTGAACATTATATAAATGTAATCACACTATATGTACTATTTTAAACTTGCTTCAGTTGTACACTATAATTATAAAATCTACATTCTCATATTTTTTCTCATTGCTTTGTAGTGTTCCATTGTATAAACATAGCACAAGTTATTTGCCCATTCTACTTTCAGTGGACAATTGGGTGGGCTCAGGTGTAGAGCAATTATGAGCAATGCTGCTACAAACATTCCTGTACACATATCCTGTGGCACATGTGCATTTGTTTTCCCAGGGCATGAAATTCTCTAACGTGAATTGCTGGGATGCAAGAGGACATATTTTTATCTGTACAAGATAATCCATTTTCCAAAGAGGTTGTACCAGTTTACACATCCAACAGCAGTGGATGAGGACGCTGTTGTTCTGTGTCCTCATCAGGTGTTTCATAAGACTTCTCGATTTCAGATTTGATTTTTGTAAAATCTTCCACCTTAACTTCTAATGAAAGGAGATTATGAAGCTTAGTATGATTTAGTCACTGTATGCCCTCTCCTCACAGCCCAGCAGAGCATGCAGTTCCATTAATACTATTGCCCCTTCCCCACGAGGGACAAAGTGGCCCAGAAGTTGGTTTCATTTAGCATAGTTCCAAGCCCCTTCACAGCCCTCCTCCTCCTCCTCCTGTGCATATGCTTCACTTTGTTTGTATCTCTCTTAAGATGTTGTTCCCAGAACTGAATAGTTTTCCCTTAATGAGCCTGAAGGTGAGGGGAACCGGACTCAGTGAGAAATTATTCTAAAGCATTTTAAAGACATGTCAAGGTGCAGGCTACTTGCAAACAAAGCAAAAGCAGAAGCAAGATGTGGCACCATGAGTCTTGGTCTTCAAGGTGCTTAAATGTTAAGAAACTCTAGGGCTGGCTGGTTAGCTCACTTGGGAGAGCGTGGTGTTGATAACACCAAGGTCAAGGGTTTGGATCCCCATACTGGACTGCCACCAAAAAAACCCTCTAGATTTTCCCTTGCTTTCAGATGAGCTGGACTGCTAGAAGGGATCTATGAATGTGTTTTGCAGGCTCAGAAACTTGCCAGCCTTTGTTGTCTCCACTTAGTAAAGCAGTGCCCTGCCTGCCACGGATAGTCCATGACGAACATGAGAATGGCATTTCTGCTGCTGCTCAAAAGAACTCAATTAGAGTACGATCATGGTTCTTTAGAAGATCGTGTAAATAATGCTGGTGAGACTCAGAAAACCACTTGAGCATTAATGGAGAACATCCATTCTGAAGTTGCACAAATAGAAAAATGTGTGTATTTCCAATGTTCTAAAGTAAGGAAATTACTACCACTTATTGAGCATATATGAATTGCTGGGCACTGTTATTAAGCAATTCACATACATTGTTGTATTCAACTTTCCCAATAGACTGAGGCCTGAAATTCTCTTTCCTTCCCGTTTTCCTACTCACGGTTCAGCACTTACCTTAAAAGTCTCTTCTTGCAGGGGTCCTCTCCTGACACCCCAAGCCCAGGTGAATCTAACTCCCAGGCATTTCCATTGAACCCTGTACCTCCTGCATCTTAGAACTCAACACACCACGTTGTAATTCCTTTTCTGTTTCTCTACTAGATTGTGATTTCCAATATAATGGAGTCTATTTTCTGTTTATAGTTATAAATCAGCATTATCTCAGCATATGGTCCAGAATGAAGGCCAAAAGAAAGAAGAATGAAGGCCAATTGAATAAATGAATGATGCTCATTTTAGAGAGAAAGCAGAAAATCAAGACAGGATTGGAATCCCGGTCAACCTGAACTCCCAAGCCTGTGCTCCTCACCAGCACAGTATCATGTTTCGCAGTAACTACCTTCTTTTAAGCATCTGTTATAGGCTAGGCACTGTGCTCATGCTTTACACAGAGTCTCTCTTAATCTGCGCATTACACAGAGTCTCTCTTAATCTGCGCATTAACTGTGAGTTCTCTCTGTTTTACAGAGGACAAAACTGAGCCTTGGAGTTTAATACCTTGCCCAAGGTCTCACAGTCATTAAGTCCACAGCCAAGAGCTGAACTTCTTAGGCCATCTCCCTCTCATCTCCTCCTACCCCCCTCTCCCCTTCTCTGGACACACTTAGTTGAAATCCCTCTCTGCATCCCTCTCTGGGCAAACCGCACAGCATGCCTCTCTGGACAAACTTAGTTGTGCAGAGTTTTGGTTTTGCAAAGGAGACCAATGTAAATGGACTAGAGAATGTGCTTTGGAACTGTGACTGGAATTGCCCTCAAATTCTCCCTTTTTATTTGCTAATAACTCTTGAGTAAAACACTCTTGGATAGAGTACATAAACTGAGCGATCACACATGTTACCTAATATTAAATTAGAACCATGAATGGAACCGCTGTGAGTGGATCAGATTGGGGCCCTGGAGTCAGTCGGTCTATGTTCAAACACAAACCTGTTCCTCCAAGGTTGTGTAGCCCGGGAAAGTTTCCAAACCTCCCAGACTTCTGCTCCTCATTTTCCAGCCAGGTATGACAATGGTGTATGTCTTGGGTAATGAAGTAATACACACAAGGCCGTGACACAATACCTGGCACATGTGTGTGCTCATTAGATGTGGGTGGATACGTTAGGATGCTTTGGTTGCCAGGAATAGAAAATCATGATTAGTCTAGTTTAAATAACAAAATGTCCCATGTCAAATAATAAGGCCAAAGCTCAGGTGGCTCCGTAGTTAATTCATGGTTAATTCTTCAAGGGCTCAGTGGCTCATACCTGCTCCAGCCTCTACCTTGACACCCCCTTCTTCAGCACTTCCTAAGAGTTTAATTTTCCCCTACTAAACCCCAAATAGTTTCAGAGCTAGGTCCATGATTGGACATTAACAGAAGGCTAAAGAGATGTTTTCACTTAAACCAACATCATTAACACTATAACACTACGCTCTGACCAATTGCTGAGATACGTGTGAATCCCTGTGGATTCATTCTATTTCTCCAATTCTCAAAAGCAGGCACTAGGAACCATCGGATTGTTCTTCCCGCTTCCCTTTCCCTTCTCCTTTTGCTCCCTGCTAAGATTCTACACATTTTTGCTTCTCTGGCCCCACCTGGGAAGTTCTGTCCTCCCCGAGAGCAGCTCCCACTAAGTGGTGCAAACGCAAATTTCCAGCAAGGTCCTCCTCTGTGCTTTCCTAAGTGTGAGCCGGCCAGTCTGAGCCTCTAAGCCGTGGGGATGTGAGAGAGGTAATTAGTGGTGCTATCCCGGTAATTCATGTCTTCTGAAATAGTTTTCATCAGAAAAAGTGATAATGGTAGAAATTCCAGACACTGAAACATATCAGATCAGTGAATATTTTAGCACAGGTAAACTCTTAATTTTTCTGTAAAGTTTGTCTCTTTCTTGCTTGCATTTTTGTATTGCTTTGTTTTGATTTTTAGTTCTTATTTCAAAAGCAAAATCTCAAACCAGAGAAAAACTGAAGAACAAGAAAAAGCAAAACAGGCAAGCATGAAAACATCCACAATTCCACATCACTGATAATCCTTTAGTATGCGTATGTCAATGTTTTTTGCTACGCAAATACTTTTTATTTTCAAACAGAGAATCATACCCAACATTCAGTTTGGTAGCTGCTTTTCTAACTAAGCAATGTGGCATGAATATCTTTTTACATTAATAGATGTAGTTCCTCAAAATAGATCTTAGCGACTGCAGATTATTCCATTGTGTGGATGTACTATAATGTATTTCAGAAAGCTCCAGTTGTGGGACAACATGTCCTCATTACAAACAGCATCTTTGTACATGGCTAGGCAGGTGTATTCCTGGGTTTGTTCTTAAATCTCATTACGTAAGTGGGTACGTACACTTCCAGCTGTGCAACTTTGAATAAGGAATTTCTTTTCTCTGACAATTGTTTTGCTCATCTTAAAATAGAAATGAGGCCTACCCCTCAGGGTCATAGAATTGATATTAAGGAAGGAATATTAAAAATCTACAAAACATTTTAGAAATAGAGCTAGTATGATTATTTCTGGGCACAGTTGTCTTAGAACATAAATTAAAATGATGATCCCTTGAGGACCTGTCTGTTCACTTGTGTTAACTTTGAAATGATTGTGGATGGTATTCCACTTCATCTGAGCATGTTCGCTGTGTTTTGAAAGCATCTCACTCATTTGGTTGCTCCCAAGTCTTTGCAGTGTGTCAGGTCCAAGATAGCTCATTTTAGGGGCCCAGGCTGTATTTGCAGACCAGGCTCATGGCTGATGCCTTTTTCCTCCAGATACCCCGGTGTGCAAGCTGACTTGGGCACCCCTGACTAATTTTTAACCTTACAGTACAAGCCATAAGTTATTGTCAATGGCTGGATGGCTTGATCTGGAATGTAAAGGTTTATTTATTTACTAGCTCTCTAATGTGTGGGGTTATGTTACCAATGGTGAAGTTACTGTCTTGCCATGCAGGAAATGTGCACACTCTATGAGGCCAAGGCTTAAATCATGGCCTTAATATTCTGACCCTAGTGAGTGGTGATTTTCCACAGCAGCAAAAAGCTTTAAAGATCCAGTAACATCAGGAGTCCCAGCTTACTGACCAGAGGCTGAGGCAGTCAGAGCCTTGAACGTTAGATTTACCTTCACTTCCTGCGTCTCCTTTCTCCCCAGCACACGCGCGCGCGCGCGCACACACACACACACACACACACACACATACACACACACACACACACACACATTCCCTTTCCAAATCCATCTTTTAAGGACCATCTCAAGTCCTTCCTCTTTTGCAAACCTTCCCTGACCTTTTCTACCCTCTTATATATCGTTGTCCTCTAAATTCTTTCAGCACTTAACAGTCTATGCCACACATGTTGGCACTTAATTGTGAGCTATTGTCTCTGTTACTGTTTCATGTACTTTTAGTTTGTCTCCCCAAACAGATAAGCTCTCTGAGGGGAGGGTCATGTACACTTCTGCCTCCAGAAGCTTCAGCCAGAGTAAAGCACAGAGCTAGTGGTCAACCAGTTCTTTGGAAAGACTGATTCAAAACGGGACTGGCTCATAGAGTAATGGGTGTGGTTCTGACGGCTTCTTGTTTAATTTCATTCAACCAACACTTATCAAGAGTCCATAGGCTCCAGGCACCAGGCTCCAGACAAGACACTTCATGGATGAGGGCAATTCCAATTGCTGCCTTGGCTGCTGGACTGAGCGGTGACCAGAACAAGGCAGGTTCCACCTTCATGGCACTCTCTGCTGCTCTCATATACATGTCACATATGTATAAAATTGTATCAGTGATTTCACAGCTTAGCTGAGTCCATGTTTGATCACCTATCTACTATGTGGAAAGAAAAGGGTTCTTTATAGATAACCTAAATCTTTCCTGCCATAATGTGCCTCTCAGATATAAAATCGTTGGCCCAGAATTTTGAGCACATGGTAGGCACCTCAGGAAATATTAACCAAGTAAATAAAGAAAGAGTAAAACTTTAGAAAAAACATTTACTCCAGAGGAGAACATAAAAGTTGCTGGAGTCATGATCATTATTGTATTAGTCCATTTCTGTTGCTTATAACAGGATACCTGAAACTGGGTAATTTATAAAGGAATGAAATTTATTTTTTACAGTTTGGGAGGCTGCAAAGTCCAGGGAACACATCTGGTGAGGGCCCTCTTCTTGATGATGACTCTCCAAAGCATCTCCAGGTATCACTTGGGTGCGAGAAAATGGCATGAGCAAGAGAGGGCTAAACTTCTCACTTGCCTTCCTTATAAAGCCATCAGAACCATACCCATTACTCTATGAATGAATCAGTCCATCCAGGAGGGAACAGTCCTCACAATCTAATCACCTCTTAAAGGCCCAACCTTTCAAGTACCATAATAGGATTTCCCTTCTGCTTAACACTGTTACAATGGGGGTCAAGCTTTAATGAGTTTGGGGGGGACATTCAATCCACAACAATTGTCTTCTTTATTCTTGAATCTTTCACTACAAATGCTATATATTAATAGGATTATCTAACTTTTTAATGAATAAAATAAACAAATGAATAAATAGATTTGCATCCTGAGTCCATAATATCATAGATTTATAATAATAATAATAACTAAGAGATTACTGAGACCACCTCTCTTACAGAAGCAGCTCTGGCCTAGAAAAGTTAAATGTCTTGCTCAGGGCAACACATATTTTTCAGGCACCAAAATTATAACTCTTTATGGAAAAGCTATAAAATCTTTTGTATTCCTCATGGCAGGCACTACAGAAAAAATGCATTATTCAATAAAATAGTTACATGTCAGGATTTCATCACAGTAATAGACTCTAAGCACAAAAGTGTTTCAGTCATATGAAAAATCCTAATTTACTAAGAGTTTCTCAAGGAATTCTTTTTAATAAGACAATTCTCTATAAGGTAAAGAATCCACCAAATAAGTAAAAATTTACGTAAAGCTTTCTCTGAATGATCTCTGGAGTGCTTGCTGTAAGAACCAAAATAATTCCTTTTAGGGCAACACCGTTCAGCTCTCAAATCTCACTTTAATTATGTGCTCTTCACCTGCAGCATTCCGTGTGCACTGGAAAACTGCAAATACCCTCAGCCTTGTCCTAGCAGGTTAGTGTCATGGATCTAGCCATGAAAAATATTTTGTGCATCCAGGAAAATTATGAGTAACATCAACATAGGCTGATTTCCTAGCTGCACCAAGCTATGAATAATTAAATATTTTTATTTTTATTTTGCAAAGCGTGTTTTGGTTATTCATTCAAAACATATTTAACAAGCACTGGTATTAGCAAGGCACGGGGAGGAAGCGCAGACCAATATGACACGTAAGCTGCCCACAAGGACAGAGCTCTGTGTTACAGGGACGGAGAAGAGGCTTAGATCGTAGAAAGGCTTTACTGGCTCACACAACCAAAATGTCAAGAGATGATTCTGGCTTCAGGTGAGGCTTGATCCAGTGGTTCAGCTATGTCTCCAAGGACCTAGACTCATTCTGTCTTTTTCTCTGTTTTTCACAGGGTCAAGTTTATCCTCAGGCTTCAAAGTTCCTATGGCAGCTTCCAATGTTCCCCTGGTGGTGGCAAGTGGCTGCCACTACTGCAAGACTGCCACCCTCACCTCACTTGGTCCAGGGAAGGGAAGTCTCTGTGTGACTTTTCTAGCAATAATCAAGAGGTCTATTTGATTTCAAATGTCAGGAGAACCCACATTTGGATTAGTCAGTAAATACACAGGGGAATGTTCTACGGGGCTTGGGTCATGGTCACTCGCTTGAGTGACCTGAGCCACTTACTACTAATAGGTCAGTTTAAGCTGAGCAGAGCAGACCCTGGAACTAGAGTGGTGTCCAAAGCACTTTTTCAGAGATTGAACAAAGGGAAGTTTCAGCTCATTATCCTCAGGCTCCCATTGTCTATAGAAGGGGAGATGCGAAGTAGGAAAGCAAACAACCAATGCCCCCACCCCAAGTGCCCAAAAGTAACCTCAGGGTAAGACAGAAGGGGCGATACCCTGATCAGGAGCTGTGTGTGGCGACTTAGATGATGTGCTGTTGTGGACAAACAGCAGTGCCACATAGCCACAGAACAGAGTGGTAAGAGGGCTGCTCCAGCTTTCCGGGGAGGACTCATTCTTCAGGAAGACCATTGTGCTGCAAAAGACACGTTTCAGTGCAACTGAAGTGGTAGAGGCCAGGAACGGAAGAGCAAGCTGGAGTCGGAGCATTGTCGGAAGAAAGCAGATTAGGGGGCAATTGCCAGGGCCAGAACCCAGCCAATTTCTGTCCGTCAGCACCTACATCGGTAACAACTTCTTCAACACACAATAGCAACACGTGCCTGATGTTGGCACCAAGGCATAGTAGGAAAATGTGAGACAGTGTCTCAGGGAAGGAAGCAGTATAAGAAAAGAGCTTTGAAACAGAAGCTGAAAGGCTCCACTTCTAGTCTGTTCTGTGCTCCTAATTCACTCGAGGCAATGTTAACACGGGGGCTCTGCCCTCAGTCAGGCAGCTTCACCGGTTACTGTGTGACCTTGGGCCACTTACTTACCCTCTCTAGCCCCAAATTTTCTCCTTTATAAAACAAGAATAATAATAATCCTTATTGTTAGTGTGCAATCCTGCTACACTTCATTTTGCTCCAATGTACACAAATGAATGGGTGTTTTACGCAACAGTTATTAATTGCCTGGTGGATATAAGAGAGATGGTGTTATGACAGTGGAATGGAAAAATGTTGGGAAGTGAAGGTAGGTGATTGAAATTCACGCAGGGAGAAAAATTTGGAGATGAACATAAACATGCTCATTCCCTGTGCAAGTGGCCTCGCTGCTCTGCTGTTCCTGGGAGGATGACGGTGTCCTAAGGACATAGGCTGGCTGGCTGCCTGCCAGCGACACTATCTCTTTATTATTATCTAAAGATTTCAAGGTTCATTTATAGCCACTCTTTCTACTCTAACAGTGTAGAAGTCTGAAGCATCAGCCCCTGTGTGAAGCAAAAACTTTTCTTAGGAAAATTTTCGACCATTATCACGAGAAATCCTCCCAGGCTGCGCTCTATTTCCCTTGCAGGCGGTTCTTGCCCCCACCTCTGAACATAACTACACATTCTAAACCAAGTCTTGCATGTGGCCAGTGCTGTAGAAGCCATGGTTTGGGTTTGATTTCCGGTTCCACCCTCCCTGTGTGACTTGGGGCGAGTTATTCAAACTCTGAGTGTCAGTTAGTCTCCTCACCTGTGGAGGAGGGTGTGGGGATAAGTTGATGAAAAGGGCTAAACTTCTTTCCTGACACCAAGGATTAGTGAGTGGTGGCTTTATTTGTTGAAGCCACCTTTAATACTGTATTTTGGGCTTTGGGCTCAGAAGCCAACACTATCTGTTAAATATAAAATGCATTTAAAGTGAATTGTATTTAGAGTTGTTGTTGCTCAAAAAGCCTCAGCTTCTCAAGGTGCCCAGGTGTTGTTTTGAAATATGGCGTCGGGTCGCTGGTCAGCAGGGCACACACGCTAATGGAAAACATGGTTCAAGGAACCTATCACAGGATTTCTAAGAGGAGAGAATCCTAAGGAGTGAATTTGAATGCCCTGTCCGTGTGGTCCCATCTCCACCCACCTGTTCCACGTTGCCTCTGATTATTGAGCTTTAAAGGGGCGTCATTTGTACACAGGTGCAACAGACTAGAGCAGGACGGTACTAACAATAGCAAAACAGCATGTGGTTTATTGGAAAGAATGTGAATGTTGGAGCCCCAGTGCCACTTACTAACTAGTGTGACTGGCCAACTTGTTTAAACTCTCTAGGTCTGTTTCCTCATCTACAGATCGTTAATAATATTTCTTCATAAAATTGTTGTAAAGTTTAAATAAAATAATATGTAAGCAGCTTGGCTCATAGCACTCAGTTATGATTTTTGTGCTTTTGCAGTTTTCTAATTTTTCCCTGGTTCTTGGCAAGTGTGGGTGTATTTTCTCTGTCCCTATAACACCTTTTCTCCATTCAAACAACATGAAAACTAACGCAGCTCTAAAACTGTGTCCTACTGTTTGATTAGTAATTTTAGTTTGGATGCCAAAGGTTTGTGCTCTTTAGGAATCCGAGCCCTGTTGTCCCAAGTGAGGTTTGGATTCCCCATGCCTTTTGACCTGTGGGTGTTCTAAGATTCTCTTACTTCAAAGGTGGTCATTCATGCTCTTGTAACCACCAGCCAGTGAGTTGCTTTGCCCTAGATCTGTTCCTGAAGAGGATGCTTTACCACAGAGTCACACACGCTGTTTCCACTTACATTTGCTCCCTCTGTCCCGGAGAATCCCCCACCTGCTTTGCTGGGCTGATCAGTATCTAGCAAGAGACATGCCCAACTGTATTGCTCCCCAAATGATTGTACTAGGAAAACAGGGAATTAAAACCCAAACATGGCTCTTTTATCTCCAAACTAGCTGTAGGAATACATGTTGATCCTGTTAATCGGAAAAATAAAAGACATATTCTATACATAATATATGTGTGCTATACCTCTTAAAGTAAGTGCTAGTCATTCAAAAATCTAGGTGTTTTAAGTCAGAAAGTGGAATATATGTGTGGGAATACATACATATAGGTGTGTATTACAAATATATTAATACTAGGCAATCTAAGTCAGCCACCAGTAATAACAATAATAGTACTGTTGATAATACTGATGATAAAGAGTAATGGGCTTCCTACTTATTGAATGACTTTTGTGGCTAGGTGCTATATTAAGTGCTAGGCAAACATTATAATCTTCAAATTAACCTGTATGTAAACCCTGCAAAGGAAGTATTGAATCTCTTATTTTAATATAAGGAAACTGAGGATCAGAGAGGCTGATTAATTTGTCCAAGCTCACACAGCTGGGAATTGGCAGAGATGGGCATTACTGGGATGTGAAAAAAGGCCACGATGATGATGATAGCAAGGAGCCTCTCGGGCCCGTGAACCAGGAGGACTTGGGTGACAGGAGGAGGATAGGCGCCACCAGACAGACGCGAAGGCACGCTCAGTTAGCGCCAGTGCAGGCAGCAGCCCCTGCAGCCGCTTCTCCCTGCCTCACCCACGTGCCCCGAGGCGAGCACCCGCCTACAGGGAAAGGACTGGGCTGCAGACAGAGAGGTCAGGGCTGTGGGTTCCATGGGGCTGCAGCTGCTGCTTGTGGTGACATGGTCATGGCAATGGTCCCAGTGATTCCACATTGCTCTGGGGGCTAACAGAGGCCTCACTGAGCACCCAGAGACAGACACTTCCTTTCCTGTGGCCCTGGGGCTTCCTATTCAACAACTTGCTCCCATCACCAAAGAGGGAATTATGAAGACCGTCCTTCCACGCCTGCCCGAGAATCTTTTCTCTGCTGCGTCAGAACCGAGGCCAATGCTAACAGGAGGATGAAGGGGAGCTGTTTTTGATGTAGACTTTGGATGGAGCAGGATATTCTAGATTCTGTATGGTCAGTTTTCTGCATCATGCCACTGGTCATACCACTTTCCAAGTCACGCAGGCCCCTCTCCCCTCTTTTTAATGGAATCTTTTTAATGGAGTTCCAATATAGAAATATGGCCACCTCACTGAAATCTGAGTTAGTCAAAGTCAGAATTCTCAACTGAGACGAGATTCAATACTTCTTTTGCAGGGTTTACACGCACATCAATTTGAAGAGTGTAACGTTTGTACAGCACTTAAGACAGCACCTGGCCACGAGATTTCAATCTGTAGGAAGCCACGCCTCTGGAAAGGAATGCATTTTTGCTCCCGCCTCAAATATACTGAAGCACAGTATTGAAGCTGAGTCAGCTCTGATTCTCTCAGGGGCCATAACCAGCTGTCCTCTTCTGTCAGCATGACTCACCGAGGATGTCCATCTTCTGTTTCCCTCACACTGTGCCCTGGGCACTCACCAGGCATGTTTCTCAGGCCTGATTTCCTGCCCAGAGCCTCCACTGGAGGTTTGGCCTAGCTCCGTGATTTGGCTGGAAGCAGAAAGCACTAAACTTGGCTTGGTGGCCCACATCCCAAGTGCCCTCATTTCACAGGACATCCGGGTTTTTGTCTGCCTTCCTGACCAGGCCCCATGAAGTAGCTCACAAGCTCTGATGCCCACAAAACTCCCACTCCTTTCCCTCAGGTCGCTCTCCCTGTGAGGGAACGGAGAGAGCCCAGCCAGGCTCATAGCACTTTATTGGCATTTAAGGATATTAATTCACAGCACCCCTCTCTCTTCTGGATAAGGAGTAAACTGAAGAAATCTCAGTTAGAGATCAAAACACTAGTTGTATCACTGCTAAAGCAAGATTGGAGAAAGCAGCTTGGACCTGAAACCAAAATGGTTTCCTACCCATCTACCCAAGAGATGTTCTCAGCCAGAACAGCTAGACAATTACAGGACTTCACCACACTTCCAAGGGCAAGGTCTTCCCTGCAGGGCTTACAACATGGAGAAACACATGTGGCAACTGCAGGGAAGCAGGAAGAGACGGAAGGGAGGCCCTGCTAGCCCCACCCAACAGGGAATCACAGACCAAGAACGTGGCCTGCCACCTCAGCTCCTCACAGGGAAGGAAGAGGAGACAGATGCAACGAGGTCCTTGAGAAAAGGTGGAAGTTCCTAAATTCATGGAAGTTCCTAAATTAGTGGGAACCTGGGGAAAGGGAAAACAGCAATCATCTCTGTCCCTACACACATACAAGAGTTGTACGACCAAGTCACAAAAAGGAAGACTCTGGAGGCAAACGAGAATGACAGGTGTTGGGAAAATAGAATAGTTTAATCAGGGCCCTTCACCTCGGGTCCAGTTTGGGGTGGTGCTGCACATTCTTTGTAAATTGTGTGTGTGTGTGGGTGGAGTTAGTGTGCATGTGCAGCACTGCGGCTTGGCTGGCGTCTGCCTCGGGTGGCCACCATGTGCGTAACCATGCTCTCGAACCTACGGCTCCAAGAACCTTTTGGCTGGTTACCTAACTCATAGACCTGTGTGTGAGGGGTCTGGTGATCCAGCCTGGCATGTGAAGGGTCTGGTGACCCATCCTGGCGTGTGAAGGGTTTGTGACCCAGTCTGTGAACGGGCTTGAGGGGTCTGTGAGCTCCAGACCCAGCCCTGGCTCGACAACTGGACCAGGTGGCACGATTACGGGCAGGCAAAAGAGCATTACAACAAGGAAGAAGAAAGTATGGAAAAAGTATGGAGTTAGAAGGAAACATTAGAAATATGAAACACACTGAGGGATAATTCAGGGACCCAAGTATCTACCATCTTGCTGACAATTTTTAAGTTACTAAATGTTATGTACTGTGACCAAAACACACTAAGGTTACAGAGGAAGGAGCAAAAGCTGAGAACATTGACATTCTCATGTAACAATCGCTTGCCCCCAAATAATATACTTTTTATGAATTTGCTGAGACTGTTTATTTTTTTTTAAATGGCTGATACTGTTTATTGGAGCAGTTAAGAATATAAACTAAGATTGCATTTTCATTATTCAATTAGTTTAGGATTTTAAATTGACCGAAATAACTAGTTTTCAATGTGGCACTTTTCACCTCCTTTGAAAATGCTGGGAGTTTAGAAGTGGCATTGCCAGGTCAAAGGGAAATCTTACACTTGGAACAAAATAGCCGAGTGACCTCATCTCAGGAGCTGCCAACCACTCCCTCTAATGGGAGGATTTCCTTCATGCCCAAGGAAATCTCGGGTTTTCTATAGTAGAACAGGAGGGTGGGAATCAAGCCAGCATTTAACACTGTGTCTTAGTAGTCTTCCCCAAGGGTATTCTAATAAGACCACACATACTTTGGAGCAAAAAAGAACTTGTTTAGGACAGCTGGCTAATCTTGGATTAATCAAGCTGAAACCAACTTGACAAGATATAGACTTGTTAAGAATAGCAGTGCACACTTGACAGAATTCCCCATTAATGCTATTTTTAAAAATACCTAGAGACTTAACGTTTCTTTAAAAATAATTTGCTATTCTTTGCATGCAAGTGTGATCCATTTAAGGAAAAATTTATGGCAGCTCAGTTCCTCAGTGATCTCATACATATAAGAATAGAGAGACATTTGGTTTTAAATATAAGGTAAAAGTTAGCACGTCAAAGTAGAAACAATATTTTGCAAAGTTTTTCTCCCAGGATTATCATAGCCCTTTGAAAATGTGTTGTACACAGATGGAATTTCTCATGATCTTGGAGGAGGTAGAGGAAAAATTCAGTTATTGACTTCCATTCACATACTATAGGCACAGATCACATTTAAGTATAATTTAGAGCAGAACTGAGGATACTCTTTGTATATTACAAATGAGATGTATGTAAATGGACCCATTAGATAATTACGTGCACATGATAATGTGAGTATGTTACGTAAGGTTTTAGCCCCCATCTTACTGGGGTCTTTCCTTCGCTGGCAATGAGGAAGCAAGTAGTTATGTTGGGGGACCCCATGTGGCAAGGAACTGTGGGAGGTTTCAAGAAGTTGAGGGTGAACTCCAGCCAGCATGAAAATGAGGCAGATGCAAGGAAGTGAATTCTGTCAACTACATGAGCTTGGTACTAGATCTTTCCACAGCCGAGTCACAAGTGAGGCCTCTGCCCTGGCTAACACCTTGTTTCCAGCCTTGTAAGACCTTGAAGCAGAGAACCTAGTACACCATTCCTAGATTCCTAACTCACAGAAACTGTGAGATAATAAATGTATGTAGTTTTAAGCTGCTGCTTGTGGATATATCGTTAGGCAGCAATAGAAAACTAATATAATCCATCTCCTATAGTGGTTTGTCAGTCATTGGTGTCAGAGGATATCTGTAAGGAATTTCATGAAAAAGCCAAATGAGCAGATGATGGTATAAATTCCTAAAATTACAGTTAGAATAATGCCCAAGTGTCTAACTCAAAACAGGACCTATTCACCACATAGATTGTGGGAAGGTTTGGCATTTGGAAGGTCTTCATTCTCTGGCAGTGGTGTACCTTGGAGATACAGAACTCTCTACTCCTTGAAACACTAGAACAATAGACTCTATGCTATGTTCTCATCAAGCTTTGAAATGATATTGAAATAAGTCCATTTCCCACATGCTTCTTATTAGACCCAAAAGATACCTTTAAAAATTAACCATAATGCAAACGCAGAAACAGTAGGTACATCTTTCTCATTCCTTAAAGCAAAGAACATACTTCTTAAAAATAGAGGCTCAAAGGTCATTATTTTTCTTCTTTGTTAGCAGCTAATGTGACAGGGGTGAAGAAATTAAACAGGCAAGAGAAACTGCTTAAAGCAAATTTTCTTTGCTCTATTTTATTTTTTGCCTCTTAAGTGGGACTTTTCCAGGTGGGTGGTGCTGCCAGAGCAAGAGGTCCTTTGGAGCAATTCAATACAGCTGAAAACAGTTCTGAATAGAGTGGTCATGACAATGGAAGAGATATGAAGGCCCAAGAGACCCCTAATCTCTCATTCCCCTGTGGGAGATCGGATAGCCATGTTTTTTTTCCTAACCTGAGGGTAGATATATACAAAACCTGATTGCATTCAATTCCCAAATGGGAACCCAGTCCTTTGATTTGTAAAGAGTCCTACTCTGCTTGGGGAAAATCAGACTGTGGTAACTTGAGGGAGTACGGAGTGAACTGGCCAGAATCTCACTGACTCAAAAAAAAAAGTTCTAGACTTTGGGATAAGGACTCCTAATTCTCTGAAAAGCCACATAACCATTTAGAGCTTTGGAAATCAAAGCTCCAACTCCAGCTCTAGGATAGCTAAATGGGTCTCTGTTTTGAATGCTAGCTCGACTGATTAGGAGGGACTGCCTGAGTGTGGTCTAGAGAAGGAGCTTGAAGGTGAATTGGCAGGAACGAAACCTCTCTCATGGGAGAATTGGATGTTTAAACTGCTGTCCATAAAGGAATCTAAACTTTGATACTAGCTGGCTGTGTGAGCTTAGGAGAACTGAAGGTCAGTGAGCCAGAGCCTGGGGGATGTTACACATTTCCGCACAAGGAAAGCTCACTAAAGGTGATTTGGGGGAAGTGGACAAACTCCCTCACAAACCACCCTAACCTCTGCTGAAAACCCCTTTTTTTATTCAATGAACACTGTCAAGGCTAAAGATCAACACATTTCCAAACAGAGGAAGGCAAGGTTTTTTGTTTTTTTGTTTTGCTCGTTTTGTTTTCACGTATTACTACCCCAAAGCCCTAGAACCTAGTGACATTTTCATGAAGAATTCTCTCAGCATTTAATCCTAAACAACACAATTTTCAATAACATCCAGCAGTTTAAGTGTCTTTTGAAATAAAATGCTATTTTCAGGCAAATCCGGTGTAGAAAATAACATACTATGCTTTGCTCATCAGAAAGGTTGCAAGTCATTTAGAGATACAATTATTCTTCCAGTATTGCAAGTTATTTTTCCAGTATTGGTGATAGACTGGTGCACAGACAGGTGCTAGTCTGGCCACATATTTGCCTGATTTTCCATCTCCGATTTGGTTCACAGGTATTTTGCCTTCTGTGCTAAGTTTCTAGAATGAAGCTGAAATATCCCCAAGGCATCTAAACTTCAACTTCGGCCTCAGTGCTATCATGCTTTATGTTGGGAAAACAGAATAATTTAATCAGGCCCCCTCACTTTGGTTCCCATTGGGGGTGGTGCGGCACATCCTTTGTAAATAAGTTGTGTGTGGTTGGAGTTAGTGCTCATGGGCGTTGCCGCCACTTGGCTGGCGTTGAGTGCCTCAGGCGTCTGCTCCACGAAGCTATGATCTCAAACCTATGGCTGCAAGGACCTTTAGGTTAGGTTCGTAGACCTGAGTGTGAGGGGTCTGGTGACCCAGCCTGGACAATGGGCTTGAGGGGTCTGTGAACTCCAGACCCAGCCCTAGCTCAACACTTTACCAAAAGCTCAGAACAGTAACAGTGAGCTCCAGGACAGACCACACAAACCTAAAAACTTTCATTATTGCCTCTTGCTTATTCCCCTTCAGATGGTTCACTGAGCAGGTGGGAGGGAGCAGCAAATTTTGTTGCCATTTTTTCTTATGTTGTTTTTAAATAAAATGTTTTTGGATCTAAAAGGAAAGATTCTTATTAGCCTGTTTCTTCCTTTTTTTTTTTTTTTTTTTGTGGCTGGCTGGTACAGAGATCTGAATCCCTGACTTTGGTATTACAACACCATGCTCTAACTGAGCTAACCAGCCAGCCCCTAGTCTATTTCTAAAGGATGACTGACTGCTCAGGTTTGACTTTTCTGGGAATCTAACCTCCTGCACTACATCCAAAGCCTCCAGGGAACGTTCCATGGTTCACTGGAGCAAGCTAGGGAAAGGAAAGAAGCCAGCAATTACAAAGGGATTGTGAATCATTTCCTGCAGCATAATTAGGCTTCTGGAATCCCTAAAGAGCCTGTCCACAGAGGCATTCCAAAGTCCCAGAGAAAAAACTTAATGTTTATGGTTTATCCATTCGATAGAATACTATGCAGCCATTAAAATAAAGTAGTAGAAGCAGGTTCACTTTCAGGGAAAGATATTCACTAAGCTTTGTTAATTATAAACCTTTACCTGTAGGTTTGGATAGCATGGGTATAAAGAAAACAAAAAGTCTGAGAGAATATATATACCAAAGTGTCAAAAATGACTATTTCCAGGTTGAGGTACAATGAGTTTTCCTTTCTTCCCTCTCTCCTTCCTCCCTTCTGAATTTTCTCAATATTCTACAATAAGCATTTATTACTTTTGTACATTTGCAAAGATGTTCTCTGGATTCCCTGGGTACAACCAAGTGAATGTTCAGAACTTGAAGCCTCTTCCTGCTCCAGACCCTGCCCCACAGCCCTGAAGGGCTCTTATGACTTGCCCCTCTGGCTCTGAAGTAGAAAAGAAATTTTGAAAAGTCAAACCTGGAGTTGAATCCTAGCACTGGTACCTACTGTCCAGTGGCCTTTGGAAATTTGGTTAACTCAGTGACCCTCAGATTCCTGTCTATAAAATAAGGGACTACCTACACTCAAGCACTCTACTCAGATGAATCATTTTTATCATATGAGGTCAAATGAGATATTAAATGGAAAAGTATTTGTCAACTGTAGAACAATCTGCAATTGCTAGCTCCTATACTTGTTTCCTTGCTGTCCACACAGGAATAGGAAAAGTGAAGAGGCCCCAAGCCCAGTGTGGCAGGATCACGCCTTACAAGTGGGGCAGGAACATGTGAAGGAGTGATCATTCATTTTTGACAGAAATGCTATTATCTAAATAGAGTTTCCCTAGTCATCTCAATAAAGGTCTTTCTAGTTATTTTTTTCCTAATCCAATATTTAATAAAAAAATGTTTCTTAACACTAGCTGTGAAACATGAGGAAAGTGGTACACAAGTAGAAGGAACAGTTTATGAAATGTATTGGGATGTGGCCAAATGTGGTCACTGGCTCCAGTGCTTGAGAGTAACCGCACCAGGGTCAAAGCAGCACATTAAAAGCCAGATTCTCTAAAACTCTCCAAGACTTCTCTGTGGGAGATCAGTTTTATGCCTGGGATTAGAAAGAACACAGCCATATAAACAAAAACAGCAACCCAGAATTGTCCTTTTGACAGTGAATTATTGACCCCAATGAAGAATATTAGCATAAATGAATAAGCTTTATTGCAAAAGGAAAAAAATAATAATTGCATTTTACTTGTTACTCATCTGTCTGCTCCCTGCTTTCTCACAATGCAGGCATAGACACACTCTTTTATACCTAGAAGCTATTTCACAGAACGACTGAATTGTACACAATGCCAAGTAACAAGTATAGAGTCTAATCTACTTGATCACACAGAAAAATGTTGAAAGCTTCATGGGTTTTATTTTTCAAGGAAAAGTTGCCAACATTATGCAATGAAAACTCATAAATCCTTTACCTAGATTCACCAAACATTAACATTTTGTCTCATTTGTTTTATCTCTTTCTCTCTCTCTCTAAATATATATTATTTTTGCTGTTATTACTGAACATTTAAAGTTGTAAATTTTATTTTTCATGGGTCTTTCTTCACTAATCAAAATGCCTGAAATTTATTTCCCAAAAGGTAGAAAACATTTTGGAGTTTTCAGCTACATTTGAAACTTCTCTTTTATTTAAGTTTTCAAACAGCTAGCAGAAGATCTCTTTGCAATTGTGCTTTTGGGTTCCAAGACTAGCCCTGCCCCTTAATATTAATACGTCCTTTAGCAAGTCACTGAATCTTTCTCTTTTTTTTTTTTTTTTTTTGTCTTTTTCGTGACCGGCACTCAGCCAGTGAGTGCACCGGCCATTCCTATATAGGATCCGAACCCGCGGCGGGAGCGTCGCCCGAGTGCGCCATGAGCTCGGCCCTGAATCTTTCTCAAACTCAGTTTCCTCATTTGTTGTGGGAGGCAATTATATCTATATCCTTGGATTTCAGTGAGAGTTAAGTGCTATACCGTGGAAAGCACTTGGTAACCTGTAAATTTTCTGTGGATATTCAACACTGCAAGAACCAAGATTTTATTATTACTATTATTATCACATTTAATAACAAATTTGAAGAAGCTTACAAAAATGCATACAATACAAAAAGATAACTGAAAAATTCTGCGCTGTATCTATGGCTCTTGCCTGCCAAAGAGACAAAACTATTTCATGAGAAGAAACAGAGCAGCACAGTTGACCCATCATTTAAAATGACTTATGAATTCAGTCATCATGAAAGAATTCCCTCTCAACTTCAAATACAAAAAGTTATCCCAAATATTTTGCATTTTTCATTGGTGTAGGGGTGAGGAGAAGAACTATGTTAGAGGCAGAACTATTAGAATTTGTCAATGATTTGAATAAATAAAAATAAATAAGCAAAAAAAAGTGACATATTTCAAGGGTTAATGAAATTGATGGTGGTGCTTTCATTCAGAGAAGGAGGGAATTAGTAAGGCGGAGCAGATCTGGGGGAAAGAGAGAGGGGAAGATTGATAATAAACTGTAATTAACACAGTTTGGGCTCCATTATGGCATCTCCTCAGAACTTTCGAGTAAATGTTAGAAATGTGGGAGTGTGGCTCATGGAAGCCAAGGTTAGAAGAGGATTTCAAGGAAGATGAGTGCCCGAAAATCTGCTAAGAGAATCTATGAACTGCACCCTGAAATCTTTTTATCTGCTTCTTCCACCCTCAAATGAGCTTCAGAAGAGGTTTAACTCCTTAGTTAAACCTCAACTTTCTCAGATCTCCAAGGGATGATTAGGAAGGATCACTGAGGTAAGGAAAAATTTTTTTTTAATTTTTTTTACTTTTTGCTTGAATTATGTATTTATCCAAGATTTGCGTTCCCCAGCAGCTAAGAGTTCTCTGAGTATCGGGAAAAAAAGAAGCCATTGAGCATATTCTCCATAATTCTGCACCAGGACTTTTATTCTTGCATGGTTTCATTAATTTTCTTTCTTTACAGTTGTTTTCTCCATCAGGAAAGGTTTTTAGAGTATGAGTACGATGTTATAATTTAACAAAACCACTAGCAAAATAAGACTTTTCACTTATAATTCATATATTTATATACTAACTTATAGCTTAGCCTGCCTTTCTATAAAAGAATTTGAAGCAAATGTTTACAACAAAATAACAATAAAACATAACTAAAGCAATTCGCTAAGGCCCAACAATGGTTATAGTGATCTTTTTCTCTCTCTTTCCCTCTGTATGCTGATGAAAGAAAGTGTCTCATATTTTACAACCTAGAGCATAATAATGTAGGCAATATCTTTGTCTCCAGTCTTCTTTTGTGAAATATCAGTGAACAGCCTCAATACTCTTTTTCCAGTTGCAAAAAACAAAACTCAAAAAACAAGAAACAGATAACTGGTATTATAACAGTGTTTTTATTTACAAAGAATTGTTTTTATTTGGCCATTTGGAAAACCACTAACATTTTTCACTTTAGAAAACATTAAATAATAAACAAGATGTTATACAGTACTTTGGATAACTTCTTACATCAGTTTAGTGCAATGTAGTATTGGCACCTAAAAGTGAAATTTTCAATTATTTTCTCCTTTCATCTTCAGCTGTACAATTATATGACCAAAAAGGAAATGAATCATTAAAAATAGATCTAAGGCCATATTTTCTGGCTCTACTCAGAGGCTCAATGAAATGACAAAAGACCCTCTATTGTACCTACTGTTCAAAAAACATTACCATTTTGTGAAACTTGGGAGATTCCAGCTGATAGAAACTGAGTCATACTGATGAAGTGAAGGAAAGTTCTAGTGGTTAGTGTTGGGCATGGCAGTCTTTTTCAGTAACCAAGTTAAATTGTCACACACAAAGCGGAGAGAATACACCAGATAAAAATCTCTGAACTGTTCCTTGCTAGGGTCTCTTTAAAAAATCTGAGCAAGTGAAAGGTTTATACCTTTACAAAGAAAAAAAATTTAAAACACCATCACATTAGGACATTACCGAAATACTAAAATATACGTCCATTATACTCTCTTTTGAAATAAATAGCTTTTTTGATCTCTTTTTTCTTTTCTTTTTTTTTTTCTTTTTTTTTTTTTTCGCTTTAATACTGATAGGTTTGCCATAAAGGGACAGTTTAGTGAGCTCAGCATTTGGTGTTTGCTTCCTCTTTTGATCCCTCTCCATTTGGAGGTCAAGAATGAAATGCCTAAATTAGAGCCTAGTCCAAATTACTTAGTTCTGAAGATCTTCATGACATACTAGTAATAGGATCAAAACATCTTTTGGGAGATTCTGTAATCTATTACTTAACCTTAGGTAAGAACATCTTTAGCCATCTTAAATAGATAAATTCTTATAAAAATCAGAGAGAGAGAGAGAGAGATTGAGAGATTTGCACACTTCTTTTTTTATAAAGCATTCTAATTTAACAACTGTCCCTGCCAGGAAATGCTCCCTCATACTCTAGTCTAAGCTTGTTTCCTCTTGTTCTATTCTTAGTGCATATGGAGAACAGCTGGTCGCCATCCTCTCTGTGCCAACCCTTCATATACTTGAAAACCATCAATGGTTTGCCCCTCAGTCTTCTCTTCTCCAGGCTGAATAATCCCAGTTCCTTTAATTTTTCATCATAGATCTTTTTTTCCAACCCTTTAATCATCTTTGTGATTCCTGGCAAAAACAGCAGAAAATATTTTGATTACTTAATCAGAAATGAAGAAGAGCCTCAGGAGTAAATTGCATTTTAAAAGTTGTATACTTTTTAACATAAAGGTAAAATATGCAGGGAGGAAATATAGTTGCGGGTTCATGGCCTTAGGATTCCAATGCTGTCCTGTCCCTCTAGCATGTATGAATTCCCTCCCAACACATCCAGTGAATGCCTCAAAGCACAGGACTTGCTTCCTATCCCATCCTGACGTAGCACATACATTGACCTGCCTAAGTTTATATTGATTTAAAACTTAGTATGAAAATATGTTCCAATGGAGCTTCCCCTAAGCTTCCTCTCACCCTGTTTCCATAATAGAATTCTTCCTCTGAAACAACCAAAACTTTCACAAAGCTTCTCACAGATTACCAAAGAGAGCCACGTTATGATGGTAAAAGCTGTTTGTTTTAAAATACAACTTGAAACTGTGCGGGTTTTATATATTAACTGCAGTTTCTTGTCTCCCTGAATGGTTTACTATCCTTTGTACAGATCAAACACAAGGCCATTAAAAAAAATTCATCACTCCACCACCACAACCTGAGACCTCTGTCAATTTTCTCTTGCTGCCAATATAAGGTCATGGGACGGGATGACACTTCACCACATATTTTTTAACTCAAGAGATCATAAGCTGCCTTTTACCGTGCAACTAGAGTCTGTAAATAGTAGAAACATGTAAATACTTAATATTAAGAGCACATTTATACAAAACACAGTACATCTAATGAGGGATTACGTGCCCACTCTACTTTAAAAGAAAAATACAGATAACAAGAATAAATGTATCTTGATAAGTTACACACCCTTATTTTATAAAGTGAATGGCAGTAAAAGTCAGAGTTCAGGTCAGGCCAGAACTAACTTAAGTTAGGAGGATAAACCTATTTCACAAGCACAATGTGCATCATACCTTAATGGAAGTCAATACTACTAACGGCACAACATTGAACAGACAACAGAATGGCCATTTGTACAGATTTCATTTGATACTTCTCCCATAATTTGCTCCCATAATTTGCTACAAGGAGCTCCTTGCAACCAGGATGAAGGATGGTATGGGTCACACACATCAAAGGCCTTCCTAAAAGAAACACAGGATGGAAGGTGCCACCCAAAGATGGCTTGGATGTGTCTACAGATGCCCCTGTATTTCAAGGAGGTTGTCACTGTTCATTGAGATTGCACAAAAGCAGGCCAGTGAGATGTGGGTCACCAACCAGACCTCCTTCTGACCCACTGACCCTCTCTTCTCCTAGGCCTGATAAGAGGGAAAAGAGGAGAGAAGATGAGGATTGGAAAAAGAAGAGGGAGCGACACAGGCGTTCATTGCTAGGTCTGGAGTTGTTAGTGTTCTTCAGAGCAGTGGCCTTTTTTCAAGCTCACATCATCCAATCCAATCTCCCCAGTGTGACCACGCCTTTTTTCACCTTTGAAGATGACCTAGGAGAGAATGCACACACCAGTCAAGCCTCCTCTGCCCCTTTCCAATGCCCACTCATTTAGCAAAATAAAGGCAAACCTTCCCCAAAACTGAATACTAAAATTATTGAACAGAAGGAAAGACGAGAACACAGTTGCCAGTGTCACCTAGGCTTGTTTTTCGTTAGAAACTTGAATCATCAGTAAACTGTTCCTCAGACCACATTACTCAGAATCAGTTACTCTTTAAAAAACTATTCTAAACTACAGACTAACTCAATTTAGGAATGCTTATAAAGTGTACACTTTTGTCAAAGATTACCAAGGTTAGGAGTAAGAAGAGTGTGACAGAGTAGAAAGGTGTAGAAATTAAGAGCCAAAGATCTGAAAGATCATAATCAGGCAGCCTATCTTAGATGTTTCTTTGTTCCTCCTTTTGGTTAATCTGCCAAAAATGGAATAGAATCAAACACCATAATCCAATCACACTGTTGCTTGTTGTACCTAGGTAAAAACAAAAAACTTTCACTCTTCTTGTAGTTTATCTTCTATAGAGCATCCCTCCCTGCTCCTTTTAAAACAGAAGAAACCTTTCAATACCATAATTTGAAACAATTTATTATCCTGTTTTATTTCTCTAAGCAATAAATAGTAAAAAAGTTAAGAAAAAAATCAAAAAGTAAAACAAAATCCAAGTACCTTGATAAGAGCTGTATTAATGGAGTCTATCTTTTCTTTCTAAAATAGTTTCCAAAAACTACACCTATAGGTATAGATGCAGAATCTCCTAACAGCAAAAGTTTTATAAGCATCAACATAAAGATGAAAATTTTCCAAATGCATTCATGATTTTGGTGGAAATCATTTTCTTGCTACCTATGACTTGATTACCTAAGATAAAATTTATATATTCAATCAAAGCTTTTTCCACATCCTGTCCTGAATAGAATAGTGCTTTCTGATTGTAGTTCTGGGTTCCTACCCTAGGCTGCTTAACTATGATCTCTAAGGCAAAGGAAAAAAAATGAACTTTAAAGAAGCATTTCAAAAAAGAAAAAACAACCATCTCCAGGATTATTCATGGTAGTAAAAGTCTGAAGTAGAACGAATTGAAGGAAAAGGAAAAGCAGGCACAATTAAGCTCCTCACCTCTACCCTTTGAAGTTTCTGTTAATTTTCTTTTTTAACTTTTTTTAATTCCTAAATTTTTTTTTCATTAAAAATAGTGGGTCTTCATCAGGGGTGGGAAGGGCGTGGTGGTCACAGGTTGCAGTGAAGAAGGATGTGGAAGCAGAAAGGGGCTACAGAAAGAGGCAATGAATGGAGTCATCGTGCTCAGAAAACAAACACAAACCTTTGAGCCTGAATTTATAAAACAAGGTTTCTTAAAATTCAGATCCCAGAGTTCTCCTATGAAAGGAAACATCCAGGTTCTAACTCCTTTGTGGATCTACTTACGCTCTTGACGTCAGCCTCTCGCAAGGTGATCTGTGTTTGCCTCCAGCCATGGCCACCATTTCTTCCCCACAGGGCTGCTCCATGGGCACCGTGTTTTCTCACAAACACCTGGAGCGTGCCAGAGTGCAGCCCAGTCACCTTGTGCCTGAATGACAGGCACAGGTCCCCTGAATGCATGAGGTGGCCGAGAGGTAGCACCAAGCGAGCAGCTTTTCCCCCTGGGGCTTTGGCTGCCGACACTGTCAGATATTGTCCACCTGGAATGGGAAAAGCAGGGCTGTGTGTGTACGTGCCAATACCTCTTTCCAGCACAAACAGCATGGACAGGAGTTTTAATTTTTTGTCTTAATGAACCTCAGACTGTGACAGTCATCTGTAAAGAACTGCAGATTTTTGAAGGAGAAAAATAGGACATTCTATGTCTGTCTTAAATTCTCTGGTTTGTGTTTACAGAAAACACTCACTTTGCTCATGGAGAGTAGAAGTTATGCCAAGGACACAAATAATTAGTAAACCAAGCACTATGAATATTTCCAGTGGAATATGATCAGACACACATGGGTATTCACAAACATACACACATTCGCCACCTTCTGATCCTCACCAATTTATGATTATGTTGTCCAACATCCCCTGCCAAGCTAGCTGAGTGGTTTGGTAGAACTGACCTTAGATTTCCAGGAAGAATTTTCTATGTGGATGATTAATTTCTAGGCAATAAAGCACATGGTGATTTAAAGGGCACCCAATCTGTTTATTCCCTCTTCCCTCCACTTTTTTTTATTAAATCTCTAAATACAAAAGCCTTTTTTAAAAAGTCTCAGAGTTTGCTAAGCTTCTCACACTGGTGTACACCTAACCCCAGGAAGACACAGAGGTGTTCTGGAAACCCTACACATCTTCCTGGAGCATCAATTTCATTCGGAGGTAAGTAGTTTAAAACATTTTTATACTAAAACAAATCTATTAATATTATATCTATTTTACACATATATTTTATTGCATATACATGAACACAAAGTATTAATAAAAACCTGCACTTTAGACAGATCACTTTGATGATGTCCTCAAATCCCTACGGCTGCAGAGTTTGCTTCCCTCTGTTAGAAAACTATAATTAAAAAAAAAAGTTTAGGCAGCAGTGAAGTGGCGATGCTGCTTCTCAAGAGAGATAAAGTTGCAAGTATTATTTTTAAACTCAATTCATGTACAAATGACATTCCCCTCAGGCTGTTTTATCTCAGCCAACTAAAAAACACAGTATGTGTTTCAGCTTTGATTTGTCCATGGGAAAAATATGGATGCATGTATCTGTTTTGGTAGGAACCCCATTTATTTTTCAGTTAAAAGATAAACCATTATCTCTTTCTTATGCTTAATTTATACAAGACATGATAAGATTTGGGATGTCTTCTCATTCAAGTGCCTTCTCCTCTACCCAGTCCCTTCTGAGGTCTCACAGGTTGTGGGAGATGTTTGTGTATTATGTGCCAGGCCCTGTGCTAAGTGCTACCCAAGAGGCTGTGAACAATCTGAAGTCAGAACCAACCTTTTCCCCAAACTTTCCCATTACACTCCTAATGTATAGCAGGTGCTTAAGGTCGTTTGTTGAATAAATGAATGATGTTTCAAGAATACAGCAAAAAACTGCAGGGAAATGCATCCTTGACTCATGTACTTGAATCACTAAAAACAAACACAATTTCTGATCTTCGTGTCACCCCTACCCTTCCCCCACAAATGAATCCAAACAATATTTTGGGCCAAAACATTTACGTGTATTTTAAATGTCTCCCTCATAGTCAGCTTTTGAATCATCACAGGTATACTGGTTAAGACTAAGATACAAGGTTATTACAGTTAACTTGCAAGTTTTAAGAAAACAAGGATTATGTTAAGTTCCTGTGGAATGTATATTGTACTAATATTCTGCCAGATGCTGCCCACAAACAAGACAGTCTAACAATCCAAGGCATCATAATAGGAGGTTCAAATAATCTTTTTGTGTATGTACTTAAAACTCCAAAATTTAAAATATAATAAATGAGATTACAATTGTTCCTCTACAGAGCTGCTCTGTGGGCATCAGGTTTTTTGTTTTGTTTTTTTTACTATGAAGAATTCCTTCCCTTTATAATAAAATAAAATGTTACAAAATTATAACAGTAACTGACGAAAAAATTGATCCAGCATCCCAAACAAGTTAACTATTAAATAAAAATTCCCCTTCTGATTCTAAAATGCTAGCTTAAATATAAAACTATATTAAATATTTTCATTCAGATTAAAACACCACAACAACTAAAAGATTAGGGGAGGGGTGATAAATAACAAATATTGCAAATCTTGACCAGAAAGGTGATAAAATTCTAATTTACTTATTTTTTATTCTGTACTGATTGGTGCCTTTACAATTTCAGTTTATAAAGTGAATAACATAATGTTCATTACTTTAACCTGCTAACTGTGTGGTCAAAGGAAGACCTGGGGAGTTTTGCAGTGATTTTATTTGTATTTTATGATGTAGCTGAGAAACCAGCCTGGGTTAGAAATAAAATCATTGTGGTTTGCTGGTATTTACCCTTCGAATGTAAATAGCTTAGCTTTTTTTCTAACAAAAGAAGTTATATATGCCCATTGTAAGGGGAGGGGGGCTGATGGGAGAGAGAGAAATGTAAAATAGAAACGCACAAAGAAAATTTAAGTAAGCCATAATCCTAAAACCCAGAGATAATTACTAACATTTTGACTTCTGAACTTATCCTATATATATACATGCACACAAATACACACAAATATGAGCATTTTTTAAAAGAAAAAGTAATACTACATTTGCAGTGTTGTAACTTGCTTTTTTCATTAAATATATCACAGCCATTTTTCTATGTCAGCAAATACAAACACTTTTCATAGCTGCAAGTATGCCATTAATCATTAGCCAATTACTTATTAAAGAACATTTGTTTCCAAATTTTCACTTTTTTAAGATGAAAAATACCATAAAATAGTCAAACAAAAAACAAAAAATATTTGCAACACATAAAAAAGATAATTTTCCTTTTTATATAAAGAACTTTTACAAGTCCATAACAAAAAGAACACAAAAGAAAAATAAAGGACATCGCAGAAAAAAATGACTTTTAAATATACGTAAAATACATTAACTATATAGAAGTTATAACTATGTATAAAAGTTATAGCTATATAACTTTTCACAATAAAAGAAATGCAACTTAAAATTAAAATGAATTGTCTTTTCACTTATTAGCTTGGCAAAGATTAAAAATAGTTTTATAACATGTTGGGGATGGTTCTCAAATATTGTTGGTGGGAGTGTAAATTGCTACAATCCCATGAAGGGCAATGTAGTAAAATTTATCAAAATTCAAAAATGCAAATTCTCTTTTGACCCAGCAATTCCACATCCAGGATTCTATTCTACAGATATATTCAAACATATATGAAATGATATATGTACAGGGTTATTCACTGCAGAATTGTCTAAACTACCAAAAGGCTGGAAACAACTGTTCCTCAGTCGAAGACTGGGTAATTACACTACGGTACATCTGACGAGTAACGCGTAATGATTAGCCAGTAATAAGGATGAGGGTAGGGTGCTCTGCCTGTACTGAAATAGGACAATCTCCTTTTTTTTTTCTTTTTAATGAACATGTATTGACTATACATATTTGTGGGGTACAGAATTATATTTTAATACATGTACATAATGCATGATGATCTAACCAGGGTAATTAGAGTATTCATCGTTGCAAAACTTAATCATTTCTTTGTGATGAGGATATTTGATCTCCTCTCTTCTAGCCATTTGATAACATGCAGTAAATTATTGTTAATTATAGATGCCTAGCTTAATTCTATACCACTAGAACTTATATTTCCTATCTAGCATTTTTGTCCCTATCTCCTGTCTACAACCCTTTGCTTTTCTCTCCTCTAGAAACTGCAGTTCTGCTCTTCCTGATACAGGACGATCTTCAGCAATAATGGCTATTTCCATTTTAGTGGTAACGCTGGGTCAGGCACTGCTTGAAATGCTTCACATATATGTTTAACAGGTAGATTGATTATCTGTGTTTAAGTAACCTACTCAAGGTCAAAGCTAGTAAGTGTTGCTGTTGGGTTTCAGACCAAGCATTCTGGCTTCAAAGTCCATGTTCTTCTTGTTAACTCCAAGATAATATCATTGTCAAAAGCAAGGTACAGAAGAAGGTGCCGTTGTGTGCAAAAATTTATCTCTGGAAAAATAACCAAGAAACTGGCTACATCTGGGGAGGGTGAATGGAAGCCAGGATGGTAGAGAGCTTTCATTTTCATTGTTTTTCCATTTATATGTATTTCAAAATAATGTTTTTAATGCTGCAATAGACATACTTGTATGTACACGCTGGCATAATTGTTACATATTTAAATAAATCCCTTGTAGCGATCAGCAGACAGTGTGCTGAGTCAGTTCCCTTTTATCCTCATTCTCCAGAGATCACAGTTCCAAGAAAAGTGGCCCAGGTCTAGCCTTGACATCTACAGGGGAACGGTGTGTCCTCAGGGCCATAGCTACATGCCTACAGCACAACACATCTGTCAGCAGCACAATTTTCTGTTTCTTAGAGGAATGTATTAATTTCACATCTCATAATTAAGCTCAAGACTGAATGTGATAAACAAAACCTAGTAGCACCAGAAAGAGCTGTTAGCAAATGTACTGATTTTGCAGCTATTTCTCAAGGTTGTAAGTTTATTTAATCGAGGGTTTTCTTAGAAACATTAGCATAAGAGCACAGCTCTTGGATAAGAACTATACATTATTAAAATCAGTCATAACTGAAAATCCAAATATATATTCTCTTACAAATGGTATATTCTGGATAGAAACAAGTAAAACAATTAGCTTGGTAGTTAGAATAATGAACAGAAATTATTTATTCAATTACTTATATTTTCTGGCCTTCTCATGTGATACACACACATTTAAACACAGAACTCCACCTGAACTTCCTAGAAGAAAAATGGGCATGAAAAGGTAAGCTTTGTTAGTATTTTTCTGTCAGAATATGGGTTAGAATTCCCCAACATATTCTAAAAATATATTCTGCAATTCCATCCTGACATGCCACACACACCTAACCCTTTCATCCAACACCCTGCCATTCTTTTTGGTCTTCACATCCTTTTTTCCAGGCTACAGCCCTCCTCACTGATTTCCTTGGGATTACTAGGGACATTCTATTCTGAATCAGAGGCTCTCAGAGCTGGTATAAGAGATTTTCTAAACCAATCCTTATCTGACACTCAAAACCCTTTAACAACACCTAGCCACATGTCACCCAGTCAAATGACTCCAACAAAAAGCTCACTCCCTCCACATCAGCCTGTTCTCTTTTTGGACACCTCTGACCATTCAAACGCTCTTTCTGAGAGTGAACCAGAATTTACTAGTTTTCACCCATTGATCCTACTTCTCATCCTCTTGTAGTCACAGAGAGCAACTCTAACCCTGGGTCAATTTGAAAAGCAAACCTGCTCCATTATTCCTTCTCTAGGCTTAATATTCTGGTTTCTTCACCTGTTTTTCACAGGCTTTGAGATACCTTTCCAGCCAGGTCATTCTATTCTGAGTGACAAACAATTAACTCTATTCTCAAACCTGAAGGAACCCTCAAAATTGAATTAACCACTTAACCAAAGTGGATTTTCCATTCTGGAAAAATACCATATTTCTATGGAAATGGCCCATATGTTTGATAGGAACATCATACGGTTCACTCATATTGATTCCATTATCCACTAAAACTCTAAAGTTGTTCATGTGTAGTGCTAAGTCCCATCTCCCCCTCCCACAGCTGTATGGTTGGTTTCTGGGCTAGGAGCCATACCTTGCATTCATCCCCAATAGATTTTACCCACTTAACCGTGACCCACTAATCTAATCTTTTGGATGCTGGTTGTGTCAGCACACAACAGTCACTTTCCTCACCAGCTCTGAGTCTACCACAATTTGGTTAGTTGGTCTTCAGTATCTAAGTTCAATATCCAATTTACCCAAGTTGTTGGTAGAAACCTAAACTAACTCTAGAAAAGCATCCTCCAGGGCCCAGATCCAATCATCAGGAGTTATCCTAACACCTAAGCAGCCGCCACCTCCTTTCAATTTGTTCTGTACTCACACAGCCCAATGGCCATTTCAACATTTCTTTTGTCTACCATTCTTATTTTCAACCAGAGGGCAAAGGGAATTTCGGTTCGCAACAAATTTAAACATTTACAACTGTGATGAATAATAAAAAATGTTGAAAAGTACTAAATTGGTTCTAAAGTACAGTGTTTAAATTCCAAAAATTAAGTATTTTACACTGATTATCTACATAGACTGCCTACATAGAAGTTCAATAAATTTTTCTGAGTTTAGCATGAATTACTACCTTATTTGAAAGAGTTATTTATTTTGGCCATAAACATTATTCAGCATTCTGTCATACATGACTGTGAAACATCCTTCCTTCTGTAGCAAACTACTCCAGGCCAGTGGCCAGTCAGGTCTATAGGCCTGTGATCTGCTAATCAGACCCTGCACACAACCACAAGCATTACTAGCAGGGCCAGACTGGCATGAGGAAAAACCCAGAAAAATGCTGCAGATAGTCCAGGCACTGAATTGCCTAAGAGGGTACATGAGTAGTACAGAGAGGCCTGGGCATGAAGTGATACCTGGGTTTGACACTACAGTCCACCACTCTCTAGCTCTAGCTCTGGCCATAGGAAACTTATGTCACCTCTCTGGGCATCAATATTGCCTTTGTGAAATAAAGACAGTGTCACCTTCTTCACAGGGTGAATAAGAGGATTCAATAAAATTAATGAGAGATGAATGAGGTAGGACTATAGCCAGTATTACATATATGTTGGTTTCTTTCTCATTCACAGATGCCTGTGACATCAATAACACTGTCCTGCTCAGAGTTAACCTTAAATGAGAGAGTACTTCCAGAATGGGACTGAGAATGAGTGTGACAGTACTGCATGTAAGGCGCTCAGTGATATTTTCTAACTAAATGAAACCTAATACCCCATTTGAATTTATTGAATATTCATATGTTTAAAAGTTTTCCTCAAATTTTTATTTTTACATATCTCTGTTATATTTCAATCTTGTGGGATCTAATGAATACATTAGTGGACTAATTTTTTTATACCTTGCTACTCAAAATGTACACGGAGGACCAAGCACCACAGGTATCCCCAGGGAGCCGTTAGAAATTCATAAAAATCTGCATTTTAACCAGGCACCCCAGCTGATCTGTATGAACTCTGAAATTTGAGAAAAACTGGTTTAACAGATCATAAGCTCTCTCAAGTTAACTTACGAGTGTTTTGTGCTCAATCTATATACCTGGTATACAAGGTATCTAAGAACTAGGCTTTTCAAATAAATAAAATAACAGACTATTTCTTCACACTTTGTATCTTTTATTCTTGGACTCTAGAGTAAGTAGTATAAAAACGAAAAACGGAACCAAACTCCTCACCGTTCCATTAAGTTGGCCTCACCCATAAATGATTTAATTACTGAGGGGAGCTAAAAAAAAAAAAAAACAACCAAGAATATGTAGCTTTGCTTCCTGAAACTAGAAGACAAAACATCTTATAAGTACTGAAACTTTAGATTAATAGAAATTGTGCAATTTAAAATTCTGTTAATTTTCCAAAGACCATGTCTAAATCCACCTTTCCGATAACCTTCTCTTATGGAATAAGTAGTGGTAATTAGAGGTAATTTGTAACTATTT
Organism: Cynocephalus volans; assembly: GCF_027409185.1. Lineage (NCBI taxonomy): Eukaryota > Metazoa > Chordata > Mammalia > Dermoptera > Cynocephalidae > Cynocephalus > Cynocephalus volans. Next base: position 92,372,947 of record NC_084468.1, on the reverse strand, counting down.
TCTCCAGCATCCAAGTTAGTGTGAACTTTTTTCAGAGAGATAATTGCAACTTTACAAAAGTTTTCATGGTCGTCTTCTGCTACCTCTCCAATTAAAAAAAAAAAAAAATGACATAATTGAAAGCTCATAATTGAGAAAACAACCAGGGACTACTAACATGTCTGATATACCATTATATTTTTTCTTTTATTCCTGGGAATGGGACACTACAAAATTATATGCTAGAACGAGTCTTTTGAAAGAAATTAGCTGGTCTTTTAATTAAGTACCTTTCTCCCATATATAATGTTAGCTGATAGCTAACAAATTTAGATCACTTAAAGAAAATGAAATGTAAATATTGACCATGATCTTTCTTTCCCATTTATTAAGTAAACACAGAGATGTGTTACATTATACTTGATTAACGGAACTAAGACTTCAGATACCATCAAACTGAAATGTGTACCAGAAAGAGTTAGATGAAATGATTTTACCTGCTGGGTCCCTGATTGGTTCCCAGTGCAAGTCACTGTCTTTTTCCCTGATCCATCCACAAAGTCCATGGTCAAAATTACAACTGTGTACCAGAACACCTACAAGGAAATGACCAGAAAGATGAGTAGGTCACAAACTCAAGAAACAAAAACAAACGAATTTATAGACTTGGGGTATTTATACAACAAGTGTTTTCTCCTGTCCACACTTAACTGTCCCACCAGAACTTCTTTCCATGAAATCAAAAGGAAATTACATTAATCCTTTCTCAGCACAATTGCGTATGTATGCTCAGCCATAAAAATAGAACATACAAGTGTTGCCAACTTATGACCTTGTTATATCGACACTTATGAAATATGATTTCCTTCTCACAGCTTAAGTAATACTTTGATATGTTTTTTAAAAAGGAAATGGTGATTTATAATTATCTTTGCTCAACTGATTTAACTAGAGGAAATTAATTTGTTAAAAAAAAAAAAAGTATAATTTTCCCAAATGGTACCAACAATCAACAATTTAAAAGTTATTTTCATGAAATGGAGGGAAAAAACCAAATGTCATGACAACGGTACTGAGAATGAGTCTACCTGGATCATCCTTTGCTTCATCATCTGCACTGACTCCTCGTTCTATTTCGAATATTTCAAACAAGTCATTTGAAGGCTGCCGTGGAACTGCAAGAGAGAGGTTTTTGGTTTATTTGTTTTTGAATAAAGTATCGATAAACAGGCATTACCTTTAACAAGGGGCAGGGGGGAAAGACCTAGGCATCCCACTCATCTGGAAGAATCCAAAGTATTGAATTAACATTTCACATGAAGATTCAAGAAGTTTGTTCTGCAGTAATTTATACTGTAACATTTATCTGGGTACAACCTAAAAAGAATGATTTTCAAAAGTTTCTAAAATTCAACATAAAGGGCTAGCCAGTTAGCTCAGTGGGTTAGAAGACAGCCTCACAACACCAAGGTCATGGGTTCGGAAACCTGTGCTGGCCAGCTGCCAAAACAAACAAACAACAAACAAAAAGTTCTTGGTCCTTATCCTAAAAAAAAAAAAATGAAAAAATTCAACATAAAAATAAAAAGTCTTTATCTGGAAAACACATTTTAAAAGAGCTACCAATTTCTAGCAAAATGGTCACCTCCATGAAACTCTAAAATTCATCTCTACGAAAGATACATTATTATGAACTTTAAATTAAATCTATAACTGAAAATGCCTACAACTGCAGTGGATGGTTTGGCTTTCTAGCCACAGCATCTGCTCCCCTCCAATAAACTCCACACATTGCTGCACTCTCTAATATATATTTCTTACCTAGCTCCTCTGCTTGGGCAGGTTCCCTGGCTCTTTTAAGATTAAATCCAAACTTCTTGGTGTAGCATTTACAGTCCACCCCACCAAAATACACAGTACTGTCCAAACATGCCATTCATTTCCATGTATCTGACCCCCGTGCTCTTTCCTGCTAATTAACCTGCCAAACTTCACCTCTTCCTTCAAGGCCCAGCGTAAATATCACTGCCTTTGTGAAAACTTCCACGCCCCAGGCAGAACTGAATTCTTCTCTCTTGTACTCCAACAACTCAGGTTTACATGCCTCTATTACGCGCTTTCATAAAGAACTGCAGTTATTTACAGCCACATGTGTCTGTCCCTCTGCTAGTCTCTGAGGTCCTGGAGGGCATCAATGACATCTTATTCATATGGCATTTCCAGGGCTTGACCTGGTGACAGACAATAAGTGTTTACTGAGTGAATGCAAAGATCCCGTTAGAAACTCATGTACTTTGTCAACACTTTTGCTCAAACAACACAAGTGGGACAGAGCTTAAGAATCCACTTTTAAATATAATTGATTCCTTTAAACCATTTATTTATTCATCCAACGTATATTTGATTGCCAACTAAATGCCAAGAACTGTGGTAGGCACCTAGGAGACAGGGTGAACGGGATGAACAAGACCAACACGGACCTGGATCTTATGTGCCTGAATTCTGCTGGGAGAAGAAGACATTAAACATGGAGATAAATGAACACTGTAATTCTAAATTTTGTTAAGGGATAGGAAGGAAAAATGCCAGAAGATGTCACAGAGAGTAACTGGGTTGGGGAGCAGGGGGGTGCGTGGGCATGTTCATGATGACGAGGGGAATTCTTGGCTAAAGGCCAGGAAATACTCCCTTCTCTTTGCCAGAAATTCAATTAATTAGTTCTATTTTTATAAGGCAGGGAGTAAAAGATGTAGAACACCATGAAATGAACATCAATCAAAAGGGCTCTTTTTTCAGTGATGTTCCTACTATTTCTGGTAAGAATTTTTAAAATTAAACAATAATTCCATAATATTTTCACTAATTGTTTTTAGCTTACTACTTCTGAATTTTTTTTCACAAAACAATGAAGCCCCTTCCCCTCTCACAACACACACTCACATATACCCCGCCGGACAGGGATGGAAGACGGGAAGCTCTAGGGACACAACCTGATCATGGGTGCCCTGGGGGGTGGGGCAACTTGCCTCCCTCTTTTATACCTCAAATGACTGACAGAAATGACATCCAATTACAGCTTTCCTTTCCTTTCCTCGTTTGGGGCTCTGAGAGTGGGAATGCCTCTATTATTTACTAGAAATATTACAAAGTTGTAGGCAAGCATGCTTCATTTCTCATGACATAGAGAAAGGTATAGAAATCTTATAGAACAATCATTCCCTTCTCTTCTTCTAACTTATGCAAATCATCTCTGAAATGAAATAGCTCAACTCTTGAAGTACCATATTCTAGGGCATCATGACAATTTTCAAGCCCCCCTAATTCTGCCGACAAAGGGGTGCCAAATGGCAAATAGAGTCTGGATATAGAGGGGGAAGATCATACAAAGGTTTCCTGGCACAGGGGGCTTGGGCAGGTTTTATAAAGGAAGATAAGGGAGGTCCTCTCTGAGGAAGCACGGTTCTACTGAGAGAGGAAAGATGTGGAACTTTCCAAGCAAAATCATAGCATTCGGATGGGGCTGCAGGCAGCAAGTATAAAGATGGTGCTCGGAACATTTAGAGAAAGGAGTTTACAGGTTTACAGTGGCTGGACAATGCTGAGAAATGGAGAAAGAGACATGGGATGAGATCATACATTTGGAAAACAGCAACCCAAAGAATTAGTCATCTAACAACTTGTAAAGCATCAGATGGTTCATAATACTTTAGGTGCTTGGTTTTCAAGAACTATTTAATTTTGCAGCATATGATCATGTACACCTTCATTGCAATTCATAGGGAAACATTCCAAGGAATTTAGAGACCGAAATTGCTCAGCAGCTATCAGTTCTTACAATTGTGTGTGCTCTCCTCTGTAACACTGCCAAAGTACTTAACTAATTCTCGTTCCTCACACATACCAGTATGAATTACTAAGAGCTTTTCACTGAAGTGTCAAGAGAAGGTATGCTACCCATATATTTTAGTTTATTTGAAAATATTAAACGAAATAATAGGAAGTAGTACAAAAAAAATCATTCAGGCAGTATTATCTTACTATCTCAATTACACACAAGAAAAACAAATTTTAAAAAGGTCTAGGAAAGAGTAATAAGAAATACACCAGAGTTCCAGTCAAGATGGCAGAATAGATCGTCCCCAGTGTCACTCCGAATTTACAACTATAAAAATGTAATATTAGCCAAGGTAGGGCCGCTGGAGCTCAGATGAAGAGGAGGAGAGACCTACGGAGTTCATGAAGGCAAGAAAAACCACGATAAGAGAAAGAAAAAACTGCTCTCAGCGTTTTGGCCCACGGCTGCTTTAATGCTGGAGCACATGGAGCCGGAGCTGGCAGAAGCCACAGCTGTGCCCTTTAGATGGAATTACTTGGAAGCCAGAGGAGAGAAAAGGACTTTGGTGGCCCCCAGGACAGCAAGACCACTAATAGTGTTCCCATGGACCCACGCAGGAGCGAGGAGCCGGAACAGCTGAAAAAGGGGACCCATTCAGAGGCAGGTGAGTCATTGCAAGGGACTGGCGCAGGGCCCGTCCCATGGGAAGTGTTTGGAGCATGGGTGGCAGGGGAGATGGGCTCACCAGGAGAACACTGGGACACAGCAAGGACAGCCAATCCGCCCCCCAGTGAGCGCAGGACCACTCAGAGGAGACTGGTTGGGAATGCAGAATTGCATGGGGTGCAGTTTGATGAAAAAACTCAGGCCCAGATCAGGTTTCTACACAACCCAGGTGCACCGAGTATCTGGAGAGCTGGAAGTACCTATAAGGTCAACCATTAAACCCTGAGCTGCACAAAAAGTCTTCCCTAGGGAAACAGCAGCAAAGCAACAATTTACCTCAACCACACATCTCAAGTACTGGTTCCCACAGGAAGATCCTCTGTGTTAAAAGCAAGCAAGCAAAGGACAAAAACTTAGTTCCAGCACAGGCACACCAGCAATGCCTTGGGGCCAACCAAGGGACACAAGGTATGGAGCCAGGGGTCCGAACCCTGCCCACAACCACTCATACTACCAGCACCTCAGGACCCCACCCAGGAACCAGAGGATTGGAGCTTGGGGGCCCGAGGCACAGAGAAGGGGACCAGACCTCCCTCCCACAACTAGGCACACCTCTCCAGCACCTCGGGGCCTGCCCAAGGACCCAACACAAGGAGAAGAGGACCGGACTCCCCTCCCACAACCAGGCACACTGTGCCAGTTTCTCGGGACCCAGTTGGGGGCCCAAGGCATGGAGAAGGGAACAGACCCCCCTCACACAACCAGGCACACCATGCCAGTGCCTTGGAGCCCACACTGGGAGCCAGGGCATGGAGAAGGGGACTGGACCCCCCTCCCACAACTAGGCATACTGCACCAGCACATCATGGCCTTGCCCAGGGGCCTGATGCATGGAGAAGGGGAGTGGACCTCCCTCCCACATCCAGGCACACCGTCCCAGAGCCTCAGGGCCCACCCAGGGACCAGGGGCATGGAGAAGGGGACCGGACCCCTCTCCCACAACCTGGCACACTGCACCAGCACCTTGGGGTCTGCCCTGGGACCCGGGGCATGGATAAGGGGACCGGACCCCCTCCCACAACCAAGCACATAGTGCCAGCACCTCAGGGCCTGCCTGGGGATCTGGGGTATTGAGAAGGGGATCAGACCCCCTCCCACAACCAGGCACCCCGTGCCAGCTCCCTGGGGCCTTCCTGGGGTCCCGGGGTATGGAACCGAGGACCGGACCCCCCTCCTACAACCAGCCACCCCATGCCAGCACATCGGGCCTGCCCTGGGACCCGGGGCATGGAGAAGGGACCAGATCCCCCTCACACAACCAGGAACAGTGTGCCAGTGCCTTGGGACCCACTTGGGGACCGTGGAATGGAACTGGGGATCGGACACTCTCCACAACCAGGCACACTGCCAGCCCTACTCTCCACAACCAGGCACACTGCCAGCACTATGGAGCAGGCCAAAAACATCTCCTCGATGTGGGTGGCCCCTCAGCCACCCCGATAACCATGGCTGCCGCAAACACCACCCAGATGGTCCACCAGCCACTGGAGTGAGTTTACACAAGGAGAGTCACCAGCAGAGACAAAGAAAGGAGGAGGATCTCTCCCCCCACAGAGCCCATTTTCAGAGTGATGGAAGAGACATCTGCTCTACGATAGTATTGGGGGAGCTGATCACGCCTCTCAGCATTGGACAGATCATTTGGGCAGCAAATCAATAGAGTAACCATTATTCTTTCAGAGGGAGAGAAGAAATCTAGGGTGATTAGAGGGGGGAGGGAAAGGGGGATGAGGTGGAATTAGACAAGGGGCATAAAGAATAATTACAATTTGTAACAATATATATGCTAGTAATACTGATTTGCTCAACATATCTCAATGTTGAACCCCCAATATATGTATAATCAATTTGGATTCAATAAAAATTTAAAAAATAAAAATAAAAGAGTAAATTTTAAAAAAGAAAAGAAATACACCAAGATGCCAATATACTAATAAGCGGCAGCCCAAGTATTGAAAATAAAAGTGATGTCTTTTTCATTTGTTGGTTCATTTTGTCTTTTGTAATTCTATACTTTTAAGATTGCTTGTTAAAAAATTTTAATTATGAAAAAAACTTAACTAGAACATCTAAATAAAAGAGGATTCTGTCAGAGTACATATACATAGCAACTTTGTGTCTATTATTTGTATTTTGATTGCTCAAAAAGAACTTTGAATAGTCTTGACACCTGTTGTTAAATGTGAGGCTATGAAATTAAAATATGCTTGTGAAACTCAAACATTTTTTTTTATTCAAGGGAGCTATTTTAATCAATGCAGAAAATGTTAATTAAAATAAATGACTAGTAGGACCTTTTAAAGCCTTGTAAATACTTTGGACTTTATTGTGGTGGAAAGCGGAAGCCTCTGAAGGATTTTAACAGAGACGTGCCAAGATCAGGTCTGCATGTTAAAATTACCATTTGTAGCCTGCAGAATGAACAGAAAGAAGGAGAGAGTGGGTGTCATAGGGCAGTTGTGACTAAAATGAACATAAACAAATGTTCATATACTTAAAAATTTTTTTTCTACCATTGGTCAATGTTTCATCCAACAAAAATATTTCTTGCCTGTCACTTCTTACAACCTTCTGTATGAACAGAAGAAAGGGAATGTACAGGAACTGAAACAAGCAGACAGCCGTACAAAACCACGGCTGGACTGGGCTGAGGAGCACGGTACTTTTTGACAATTGTTGCGGACCCCTGGGGCCAGTGGGAGGAATCAGCCGCAAAAAGACACAGGAAAGTTCTTGTAAGAAGCACTGGCCCAGAACTTTCTATTAAACACATTTTCCCCAGGGATGTGATAATATTAATATATAACCTATGTTCATAAATGAGGTTCCCCAGTCAATAGTATATTTTTATCCAGAAATCATTAAGAGTAAGCACAGAGAAGGAAATGTAAATACTATCACATATACCTCCCACTGCCAAACTTCTTGCAACAAGTAATTTTAGCAAAATGTTTAGAGGTAGGTTTGCAAATTCTGTTTCTGTTCTAAGGTGGTTCCCATGGCATTACCCAGGCCAGTTCTGGCATTTGTTGTTGGACTAAAAGATTAAAGATAACAGTCTTAAATTCCTTCTGTGCTTTGGGGTTTAGTTCATTGAAGACAATGGTACGTATATACTACCCTGATATTCTGAAGGCTCTTTCTAGTGGCAAAACCTTGAGATTTTTAGAGAGTGCACACTGGAGCGTGGAGATGAATGGCAAGGCTTTGATGAGGCAGCTCTCCCTCCCTGTCTTCCCCTCCCCCTGCTCTCTCTCCAGAAGCAGAACATGAGCGTCATAGCTATAAATGGCCAAAGAGAAGCAAGTAAAAGGACTGGAAATGAGTTTCTGCAATTTCTTTATCCACTTTAGAGAAAATTCTTAGCCATCTATTGATTACTAGCAAAAAGAAAAGAGTTGCTGGGCTCCACAGAAATAAGACCTTGTTTGCCAAAGCTTCCATCCCATAGAAAGAATCTACAAAGTTCAAAAGACACCTTTGGGCTGCAAGTAAAGAGCAGAACTGGAAAATATTAAGGGTGAAAAGTGGAACATAGACACAGCTACTCAGTAATGAGCGCAATTTTTGTGACATGCTTACATCTCCTTTTTGTATTGTATATATTTTTAATAAAGCTTCAGAAGAACTCTGAGGCACTCTCTGGAGAAATACCAGGAGAATAGGATATCTAAATGATAGTTCTTTTCTAAGTATGACTGTAAAGATGATAACACAACTTTTCCAGGTCAAGAGAACACTTGATGGGTTTTGTTCTCCTTTCCTCTTCCAAGCCAAAGGAAATCATGAGGGTTAGGCTCTGCCAGACTGAGTTCTAAAAACCAGAATGCAGGGGGTAAGCAGACTCTCCAGTAAAAGCTGCCCGGACTGAGTGTAGCACGAATACCTCCTGGGCGGAAACAGAAGCCCACATGCTGTAAGCAACAGGTGTCGGTGTGCTCAGAACAAAAGATCTATTTAAAGAAAGAAGGCAAGTTTTCATTTCCAATATTCTTCAGAGCCATCATGGAAGTTTTTCCCATCTAGACAGATTCATCTCTGAAAAGGCTATTGTCATTATTTTCACAGTAAGTTGACGTGGTATTGTCTCTATTTTAACATCACAACTATTTAAATTGTTACTATAAACAACTAAATGAAAGATGATATTCCAATTATTTGGTAATAAGCAAAGGATATATCAAGTAGCAGTTCTTATTTTCATTTTCTGTGCATAAGAGTTCAAGCTCGCAAATCAATTGGTTTCAAAAGGATCTGGTTAGCCAAAAATAACATTAAAATTGTAACGAACCATAATAAAAAGCATCAGAAAAATATAAACTCAGAACTAGAACACAACATACAGCTATCTTTTTATGAAATAAGTGAATTAAGCAGGACATGCTATCATTACTATATAAATAAATTCAAAATCAATAGTAGTAGTAATAGTTAAATATCTATTAAGTTTTTATGTGCCAAGTACTATGGTAAAATTTTTTTACTTTCAAATTAGATATTACAGAAGATGGTAAGAGTTTTAAAGCACACTTTTATCTAATTCTCACAACAGCCCAATGAGGTAGATACTATTATTATCCCCGACTTACAGATAAGGAAATAAAGGCATTTGAAAGATTTAGTGACATGCCCCAAATCACAATATTTTTAATATTTAATTTTATGTTATTTATCATATTTATAATATTTAATATTTAATTTTAACTCTATAGACAAATGTACATGTAATTTTTTAAAAATCTGATTTCTGTCTTTGGTCACATTCACCAAGAACTCAATTTATATTTTCTGAAGAGAACTATTTTTCTTTACCAGCCGCCATAGGATCCAATTAAAATATAAATCAAAAATCTTGAAAACTTTCAGAATTCACAGCACAAGATCCTGACCTGTAAGTAGCAATGACTCACTCCTTCAAAACACTGGCAGAAATTTCATCTTCAGGGAGATGTCAGGCACCTTCTCAGGGTGTCTATAGGCCTTACTGTTTACTAGAGAGTAAACTAGTTTGAAGACCTTTTCACCCTTCAGCAGAAACAATCTTTTTACTCATCACTACACAGAATCAGAAAAAGAAACCATAATATTTCTATGACTAAGAACAATGTGATCCAACTAGCCAGACTATAAAATCTGTAGAAGAGAAATGAGGGGAAAAAAACCTCAGGACAGTATGCAGCACAGCATCAATCAGTAACAAAAGAACCAATTTTCTTCTTATTGCTGGGCACTTGGCATTTCAGCACACTCTCATGTTCTACAATAACAGCAACATTAAGGCTGGTTCTCTGATATGGCCACTCATAAGAGCACCTGATACTTACTGATTACATTATATTCTATAATCTTGCTTCTATAACACTCTTCCTCTATATTTTATATGAGTGGATGCATGCCTAAGCATAACTGCTGTATTTTAAGCATCCTACATCTGGCTAATTTTGTCCCCATCCAAGACACGGTTCTGCTGGGTTAGAGCTGCCATTATGCTTTAGAAGCCCTGCTATACAAAGTGTGGTCTGCAGATCAGCAGCATGACCTGTGACCGTGTAAGAAATGCAGAATCTCAGGTCCCCAGACCCACCAAATCAGAGTCCTCATTCTAACAATCCCCATGTGATTTGTATGCACATAGAAAACTAAGAAGTACTTTCCCTAAAAGTCTGATTTAGTAAATGTGCTATAGGGACTAGGAATCTACATTTTAAATAAGCATCCTAGGTTATCCTGGTTCAAATGGGGTTCCGACACTGAAAAAAAATCTGCTCTGTGGTCCAAGTGATATTATTATATTCCTAGTGGCAATTTGAGTTTCCTAGCGAATATTAGACATATCTTAAACATTCAATTGTAAAGAAAAATTTGAAAAATTAAAAACAGAAGTCAAGGAGGAGGGGGTCCTGAGGCATGGTAGCCAGGGGAAGCCAGACCCAGCTGCAAGCCAAACCTAAGGCTGCCGCCGCTGCTCTGGGACCCAGCTGGGGACTTGAGGCATACAGCTGGGAGAAGCTGAACCCAGCCACAACTAAGTAAGCTGCCCCCACTGCCCCAGGACCCAGCCAGGAGCCTGAGGCATGGATCTAGGGGAAGCCTAACCAGCTGTGACCAGATAAAGAGCACACTAAAAACACCATTTCCACATGGGTAGTCCACCATAGCCATTGCAATTGCCATGGCATGGCTGCCACAAAAGAGGCTAGTCTCTATAGCAGCAGTCACAGCCACCATGCAGATGGCACACCAGACTCTCAACTGCATTGACACAAGGAGAGGCACCAGCAGAGACCCAAAAAAGAGGTCCTCTCTCTCCACAAAGCACACTCCAGAGTAACAGAAGAAGAATCTGCTTTACGATAATAGGGGAGAACTTGATCACACCTGTCTCAGTACTGGACAGATCATCTAGGCAACAAACCAACAGAGGAACAGTTAATCTACCAGATGGAGAGAACAAATCTGTGGTTATGGGGGTGGGGGAAAGGGAAGAGATTGGATAAGGGCGTAAAAAATAAGTATGATTTGTAATAATTAATATGCTAATAAAAAATAAATTTAAAAAATAGAAATAAAATCTTTAATGAACTTTTTAAAACCAATATGTCCAAAATAAAATTGACATCATCAAGAATCAGAATCCCCTCAGTTACTTTCTCAAAACACACAACTCACTCTCCTGCTGGGGAGAGTGGGATTCTATTACCACTTCCCCCTCACCTAATGAATTATTGCTATAACAAATTACTGTTATCAATGACAGTGGATATAAAAAGTTTAAAAATTACTGCATGAGGATAACAAAAAGGCAATGAAAATCATCCAAAGTATCATAAGCTGGATAAATCCATGGTTACTATTTTGGTCTTATTTTCTTCCTGACTTTTATGTACATCCATCCAGACATACATAGTTGTGCATTGTTATATCTAATTGGGGTCAAATGGTATATACAATTTTGTATCTTCTTTTCACTTAACATTTTTATAACAGAGGCATTTCCCCAAGTTATTAAATATTTTCCAAAAGACATCATTGTTAAAAGTTGCACAGTATTTCATTACATTGCTAGGCCAGAATGCATTTTCCCCTGACTTCCTTTACTTTGGGTTCTGTATAAAGTTTGTCTTACTGTCTTTGCTCTGAGGTAGCTCCTCCCCACTCTGACACCAGATTTTTGTCTTTGGTGATCCAGCTCCAACTTTTTAGCAATCCCCTGCAGCACACCTCTGGTGACCACACAGGCATATACTGCTTAGCTCTGCTTTTCTGGCTCTAAATCTTCCCAGAAACTTTCTGCCCTCCCCAACCTCCATCTGTCTCCATCTGGCTATTCTAGAATCCAAGATCAACTCAATAGTCTTAAAAACCATGCAATGAGAGCTAATTGGTAAGGGCTACTGGGTTGTGTATAGTGTGGTCTCTGTACGTCTTAGTTCAGCCCAGCCTGACCTGAAGTTGGTTACAATGACCTCTAATCATTGTAAGAGTCAAGTAATCCCACAGTTAAATATATTTGGGAAATGATGCACATTACTTGCCTCTCCTACAGATATACAATGACCATTAGCACATTAAAGTACTAAGAAGTCTTACAGTTAACAAGCCTATTTAACTTGGCCAAACCTAGGACTTCTCAAATGTATTTGACCCAGAATTTTGACCCTATACATTTTTAGGCATACAATTGTATAATATTTCAGAGAACTAATACTCTATTAAACATACTTTGAGCAGCACTGGTCTATCCCATTAATGAAAGAACAAGAATTTCATGCTATATCAGGGAATTTTGGTGCTGCTTAAATTATAGCTATAGGATTAGCCCTGCAAGTGCATCTGATTATGTTTCTAGTCACATAACCTAAAAAACTCTAAAGTTCCTCAATTTTAAATTATTTTTAAAATATGTGTTTAATATTTCATATCACATGTGAAAGGTGATTTCTTTAGTCACATATTATTTAAATTCTCCCCATCATGGTTATTTACAGTAAATAAATAAAATACAGTAATCTTTTATATTTCATAGTAACTCATAATTCACAAACACTTTTACTTTTATTATATCTTATCCTTGAAATCACTCTATGAGAAAGGGAGAATAGGGTTATTACTCCATTTTACAGATAAGAAAATTGAGGTGAAAAGCACAGTAATTAGTCCAAAGTCACAGAAGTTACAGAGGTGAGAATCAAAACTAGGTCTTCTGATTCAATGCATTCTATAGTTAGTAGTTAAACTCCCCCCCGTTCCAAATGCTTCAACCCTATTTTCATATTCCCTTTCTATGCTTTTCACTATTTTTCAACATCATGCTTTAATTTTAGAATTATATTACACTTAGAATTTTCTAGAGAATGTTTATTCAATGTTTATATTAAACTATATCAGGATAACAGAAAGACTGTAATCTGAAATAAGTATGATCATTTGGGGAAGGACTATCAAAATCAACAAGTGAAATTTAGATAGTTCAAACATATGAAGAATTAAAGAGAATGGAAAAAAATGGAATCCAATATAAAATTCCATTTCACTCTATTTAACAAATATTTTTGAGTGTCTTCTATGTACTGAGCAGTGTGTGACCGTCTAAGGCAAAAACATCTGGGGATTAAACAGCTGCCTGTAAATCTGCCCTATAACATACTTGGCAACAGAGCAAAATGATTTAGGTTATAAAACATGTTTAAAAAAATTGCCTTGTGGTCAGTATGGGTCAGATCTGACTATTACGCATCTTTGGACCCCGTAGTTTGTGATAGATTTGAAAAACAAAGACTGCTCAAAGCACCAGACAAAAAGATTGCCAAGTAGGTTGAAAAACAGTATTTCTAAAAAAAAATTAGTAAAACATAAATTTCCAAGCCCAAAGAAGAAACAGTTGAGTCATTTCCTGAAAGGATTGCCTGAGTACATACATGGAGCATGGGATCTGAAGTCGATGATGAACTGTGTCTGTTACCCCTGAGTACTGACAACATTAAAAAGGCATAAACTGCAATTTCATAAATTTAGGTTAGCTATAAGAATGTCCCAATATTTGGATGGGTTACTAGAAAAGACTTGAGTTACCATCAGAGATGCTGGATATAATTGAGCTGATTTAAAAGAGACCTCTTAAGGATATTAGACTTGGATAATTAATTAAAGTTGGTTTAAATAAAAGTTTTTAGGCCCTAAATTAAAATACCAAAACGCTATTATAACTATCATATCCAGCTACTTACTTGAAGTTTAAATAACTTTTTTGCTGTTTTGTACCCTTTTCTTTTGTGGAAGCAGTAAAAGGACAAAAACTCCAGTGTCAGTGGTACTCTGTTTATACCTACAGAAAACACTGTTATAAGCGGTTGTTTCTTAAATATTTCTTGCATTAAAAAATTTGTGTACCTTTACACACGCCAAATTTTAAATAATAAAAGCATAAATTAAAAAGTATTTTAATTGGTTTCAAGAGTTAGGAAATACATGCTTTGAGACATTATCTCTGAATTGATATCATTTATATGTTTCACTGCAGAAACATTAATATGCTTCAGTGTTCAATATACAGCATATGTACCGTATTACTTTTCTAAAATCTGAAAAGTGCTATAATCCACAAGTCATCTGAGATTTTTTGGTGGCCGGCCAGTACGGGGATCTATACCCATGACCTTGGTGTTATAAGGCTGCGCTCTAATCAACTGGGCTAACAGACCAGCCCATCCCACAAGTCATCTGGATAAAGGATTCTGGATCTGTACTCCGGGGAGAGATGACGTGAGCCAGATTGGTAGCACTGGAGATGGTCAGAAGTGGTTCAAAGTTTAGATATAATTTGAGGGTAGGGTTAGCAAGGAATAGATTGGATGCAGGTATATAAAAGAAATAGCTTAGAATGACTCCATATTAGTTGGCCTTAGCAACAGGGGATGCAGGTACCCTCACCTGGAGTGGGAAAGGCTGAGGACAGAGTTATGCTTTGGGGAAAGAAGAGAAACAATTCTGGACAAGTTGAATTTGAAACATCTATTTTCATCTAACTGGAGAGGTTAAACAGTCAGGTGATATAAAAGTCTAGAGTTAGGGGAAAAGTCTGGGCTGGAGATCTATTCTTGTTATTAATTTTTTTTCTTCCTTGATTTTCTCTTAGAATATCTTTATATATTTTCTCAGGGGGACAATTCACATACACACACACGGTATAAAGAAAAGTTCTGTTTCATAAACTCTTCCATTAAAAAAAATCTTTCATACCCCATATGTGTATACAATTATTATTTATCAGTTAAAAATATTATTAAAATCTTTCAATGTGAAAAAAAGTAAAATTGAAGTATGGGGCTATTTGGAGAAGACTCTGAAATTGTGGCCATAATTAACATCACCCAAAAAGTCATGAAATAAGGCAAGCCAAATTATATTCTCAGACATGTGGAGAATAAGAATGGTTTAAGGAGTCATTATGCCACAAGCGAGGAAAATATTCAATGAAGAAATGGTGGTGAACTAAAATAGTGTTAAGGTTCCTGATTGTTTTCATAGTGAAAAGACACTAATTTGTCCTAAATTAAAAACTTAGAACCCTTCCCTTATTCAGAATATTTGCTAAAACCACAAAACAGCAAGTTAATAAGAGTCCAACATATTCTCACATGTGCTAATTTAACTAGCAGCTATTGCTGAAGATGAAATTAGAGCGGAATTTAATTTTTTGGCAGGAGTGTCTAAAGGCGGCCATGCTATCTCTGGCATGCAACAGCCTTGGCACAGGACCAAGTAGTCCTTTTCCAGGGATGTCTTTAAGATCACACTCTCTTAAAATGAATGCTCTCAAACATCATTGGAACTCCATATTTTCCCTATTTTATCCTGCCAAATTCTACTGGTGAACTTCAATGTTATTTTTAATTCGCATGTGTGTTGGTATGAAGAGGAATAATGAGAAGCAAGAAATTAAATAAAAAGAAAAGAAATTAAAAGGAATACTCAGAAAGATGTTACCTATGTTAGTGTCTTTTTATGTTAAATAGCCAGATTTTCATGACTCATACCTTAAAGCAGCAGAATAATGAGAATACCATATTTACTTAAGTGCCCGTGAATAAAAATCTCATTGTATAATCAGAAAAAGATGAAAAAAATAGAAGAGTAAGAAAGAAGGACAGCAGAGACAGAGCGAAGAAGGGAAGGAGGAAAAAATTACGAAAACGTGAATTTCAAAAAAAAAAGTTATGCACTGAAAGCTACAATCTAATCCCCCTAAAAATTATATTAATTACCCAAAACATAAACACATACATCAGAATTAGAGGATCTCAATCTCTTTAAATAGACCTATGAGGAAAAATGACCTAGAGGAAAAAATTTGAGAGTCACAAGCAAAAAACAGCTTTTAATTTTCTCCTGTAAAAAATTACTAATGTCAGTATTCTTTTCACCTGCTAAAAAATTACAAAGGTATTCAGTATAAAAGGCACAAAGTTTAGTTCCATTGGGGAATGGTAAAAGAAAAAGAAGAAACTGGCAATGTATAACGAGGAGGAGGAGATGGGAGTGAATGCAAAGGTAGCTAAGAATGAGCAAAGTGAAACAGGACAAACGGATAAATAGAAGGAGCATACAGAAGGTATAAAAATGCAAATTTTAACCTTTTCTTCCTTCCAAATTTGCTTCTTTTCCTATAGCCTCTGTGTCCATTGGTGGGACCACCCTTTACCCAGTCACCTGTTAAAAATCTGGGAGTCTAACCTAATCTAGCTCCAGTCTAGATCTAACCACTAGTTTCCAGCAAATACATGAAGTGCAGCCCCTCTCATCTCTCCAGTTTACTGGCAGTTGATTGCTTATGCTATGCTGCTTCCTACTTGTGTGCCTTTGTTGTCCTTTGCCCATTAACTGTATTGCCTGCTTTTTTTCATCCGCTTTCCCCCATTCCACTCAGGAAGGCTTCTCTGAATATTCCTTCTCCAACGATTGACTATAGATACCCCTTCTCTCTACTCCGTAATGTCCTACACAAATCTCTTTCACTAACATAATTCCACAGTTCTCTTCTGAGTGACTATCTTTCCCACCAAACTGTGACCTTTTCTGTTTATCTTTCTAAGCCCAATGGCCAATACAAGGCCTGCCTGACACTCTAAAGGTACTCAAAACATGTGCACTGACTGAATGAACCAACAGTTAGATTAGAGTAAAATGGCATGAGATATAGTAAGTTCTTCCCATCTCTGAGAGTTATCTATGTTAAGAGACTAAGTTAAGAGAATCTATGTTAAGAGAATTCCCATACCGAAGAGCTGTGATCTACCATATGACTTTGTGATATTCCTTCCATCTCTACACACATTTTTTTTTCTACTTACCCAGTTAGAAGATCTCTTTACACAGATCTTAATAATATTTATCAATGAGCATATATGATTTTCTACAGTTAATTCTTTTTATGAATTTGATTATTGTTCAAGGCATGGCCAGGGCTTGAAATGTCATTATAAAGGACCTATTAAAATGTGCTAACATTTATGTGACTTACTGAACACATCTCCTCTGGGTTTCTGAGGATCTGTCTGTATCCTGTTGTCAACTGTAATCGCACTTGGAGATGTACTGGCAGCTGGTGCTATAGTTGTCAGTCTGATGGTTGGCCTTTCTGGTGTTGTTGTTGGTGGAGGTGTTCTGAGCTCTGTTGGCAGGGGTGGTGGTGGTGGTGGAGTAGGCTGTGGTGTTGGCTTTGGTGTAGGTCTTGTGGTTGGCTTAGATGTAGGCCTGCTGGTAATGACAGGAGGAATATATGGTGTCCTCAGAGGCCACCTAGTACTTCCGACATCAGGAATCCAATTATTATGTCCTCCATCACCCTTTAAAATGGTATCATTTCCTTTTGGCACATGAATTGGACCTGAGGGTTCAATCATGACTTTGGGGATATCTGAAAGAGTCAAAAGATTTAAATTAGTGTGTAACCATCCCTCCCTAAAAAATGAAACATCAAACTGTATAAACCAGACACATGAAAACATCTCACGCCAACTACTCTTACTTTTCATATTTGGAATATTCCCTACTGCAAGGCATGTTATTTTCCAAATAGCAAATGTGTGTGTCTGTATATATATATACATATATATTCATATATACATATATATCCATCCTTTGGATGGATGCAAAAAATATATTTGTGTTTCTGTAATGAATATATACTATTTGAAACAAAAAAAGTTTAAAATATTTGTAAAGTGGAAACAGACAACAATAAATGAAATTTTTACAATACAGAGACATTCTAAGTTCTATTTTCAATATGAGAAATGTATAGAGTCTATGTTAAGTGTCCCTTTGCCACATGTACATTGTAAAATCATGTTTAGAGTTGTCTGAAGACTAATACTTTCTCATCCACATTTTATATAAATTCAACTCATGCAAAAAATAGTTTGATTTAACATTCTACATATTGTTTTATACTTGGAGTTCCTTACCCCTTACTAATTTATATAATTGCTTTCTAAAAAGAAATTTTCAGAGGTCACAAGGATCAGCTGTGGAATACTTTTCCTTGATAATCTTCAGCAAAAAATCAATACTTAATCTGCCTTGAATGATATATTCCAGACTGGGACTGACTACATGACCCTTCAGTAATCCTTTACTCCCCATGATTTTATGCCCCATGGTTTTCAGTAAATATTTTACTCATGAAATTTTTAAAATTATCTATTGTTACATAAGATGTATGCTAAGTATGTAAAACTTTCATCTCAGAGGCTATGTATTCTTTTCATGTTTATCTGCTAACATAGCCACAAATCCAAATACAGCTCATAAAAATTTTAAAAGCAAAATAGTTCTGAATGTAGAGGAAATAAATATGGCAATGATTTTTTAATAGCGTTAGGAGGCATAAAACAGAGGAACAAAAATGTTCAATATATTCAGATCACCATCATAATCTAATGCTAATGGAAAACAAACATTTATTTCTCATTTTAGCAAAATTGAATTCGTAGGGAGATCCCTATAATTACTTTCCAGCTAAAGGAAAGCTACTGAGAGATTTTAGTCAAGAAATTCTAATGATTTCAAGATTTGAATGTATTACTGAGTCTAGGTTTTTAAAAATATCCAAGCAAATGATTTTATTGTTTGTGGCACAGCCTAATATTACTAGCTATGAAAATTATGCTTCTTTGATAATTAATCTTATTCCTATCTTCCCTAGCAATGGCCTTTGTGTGATCCTGCATTTCCTGCTGGAATTTAGAGCTGGGAGACAAGTGTTACTCACACACGCAACTCAGTCCATCGCCCTGGTATCCATCTTTACATTTACACTTGTAGGACCCATGTATGTTGTAACATCGAGCAAAGCTACTGCACTGATACTGACCAAGGGAGCATTCGTCTATATCTGTATCAGCAAGTAGGAAAAGAAGGGGTTTATTTAGCAGATAAATTTGATGACATGAAAAATATATACAGTTTCAAATATAATTTTTGTTTTTCCAATGTGAAAACATGTAAAAATCCATGTAAAACCCGCAGATATAAAGAAATAAAGTACATGTAGCCAGAACTACTAGTGGTTAAACTGGACTTCTATTGCTTTTTTAAAAATTTAATGCCACTCCCCTCCCCTGCCCCTGACATCCCAGCCATCACCCCAGTAAAGGGACCTTTCGGTGCTACAGGAAGTAAGAAGAGGAAACAATGGTTGGGTTTTATTACCGTGACATTGGTATTTGCCTCCAATGTACATGAGGTCAAAGCCTTTATGGCACTTGCAGATGTAACTCCCGAAAGTGTTGACACACTGCCTAAATCTAGGGCAGAAGGCTCTTCCAGTAGAACATTCATCAATATCTAGAAACATAAGTCAATTGCATCTCAGGAAGATCAAGGACATGTTCAGGTACAGCAGGTTTTAAAATAAATAACCTGACTGCAAACTGTCTCCTGGCACACAGTAGCTCATCATAAATGGTATCCAGCTGGTTGCCCCCATAGGCAACATAAATTCCACTTCTCCAAATTTCAGCTCATCCTCCTAAACCAAGAATTCTTGCACCCTATATTAGCACTTACTGCACCTGTATCTACCTAGTTGCTTGAACTAGAAACATGAGTCATCCTTGACAGCCCTTTTTCCCTTAACTCCCGAATCTCCAAGTCCAGTTAATTCTACCTCTGAAAATTTATTTGAACCTAGGTACTCTTCCCTTCACCCACTGCCACTAAACCTATTCCAAGCCATCATCTCTTTTTGCTGGTCTTTTCACTGCCAATCTTACCCCCTCCAAAGCATTCCCTATCCAAATGTCAAAATGATTTTATAAAAATACAAGATTAGATCATTACTATGCTTAAAACCGTTCAACTGCTTCTACTTGCTTTTTAATTAACTCCACATTCCTCTTCATGCCCTTGAAGGCCCTGCAATAAATAGCCCTCCTCTGCCTTACCCATTGTTTCTCAAGCCACCACCCCTCATATTCACCCTCTGTACCTAAGCCAAACTGGCTTCTTCCTTTAAAAACCTCACAGAGGCCAGCTTCTCTCACTACAGCACCCTGCAATGTGTTTACCTGCATGGCTGGTTCTTCACATGGCTAATGGTCCAGGTCCTACTTTAGGGCTTTCTCTGACCATTACTTTCTAAAATAGATCCTTTCTGTTTTTTCTCTCTTAGTATCTCATGTTAACACTCAACATTGTCTGTAATTTTATCGGATATTTGTTTCTTTTCTGTCTCTTCCATTAGGATGTCAGCTTCATGAAGATCAAAATCTTGTCTGCACTGTCAATTACTGTACATCCTAGCACTTAGCACAGAATCTGGAATATAGAAAGTACTCGATAAACATCTCTTGACTCACCGAATACCTCCATTCATTCAGTGCTTACTGCATGCAGATACTGTGCTAAGCTCTTTAGATACATGATCTCATTCAGTCCTCACAATGGTTTATGTGGCATTATTCCCATCTTAAAGATAAGGAGACCCAGGCTAAAAGAAAGGAAGTTTCTGGCCTTAGGTTCCATATCTAGTATATGGCAGTGCTAAGTTTAAAACAAAGTCCAGACTCTTCACCACAATCCTATACTGCCTTCCTAATTTACTGAAAAACAATCTAACCCCTGTAGTGCAACACACACAATCTAGCCCTATCTGTTCAGCTTTATCAGTCATCGCTCCCGCTTGTCTCTTATATTCTAGCAATACCAAGCTCTTCCTGTCCCTGAACATTGTGCTCTCTTGAACCTCAACACCTTCACACAAGAGGTCCCCTTTGCCTGAAACTTCCTCCTGTCCCTCATTCTTAGGAAAACAAGGCTTCCATGGTCCATTCACTGAGACGGGTCCTCTTGTGAGATATCTGGTATCTTCTGAAGGATAGCTAATTACTCGATGTAAGGAACTACCCTTTTTCTTTACTCCCATCCCCTTTTACTTTCTTTCTTTATCCTACAGAGGCTGTTAACAGAGATGCTTGATTTTACAACCTACCCACACAGGTCCTCCCATCAGGAGCCAGCCGTAGGCCAGGAGAGGGGCACTGGCACCGTATTTGCCCTTTGACTACATCACAGCCATACTGACAGTTTGCCATGGAACATGTCAGGGCACCTGGAAAGAGAATGACTGGCTGACTCAGAGAGGTAGAAAACAAAATCTGTAACTGAAATAACTGTTTTTAGTTATCCTGAAATCAGTGACACTGAATCAACAGTGAAGACAGAATGTTATCCAACATTCTAAAGAAAGTAAAAAATGGGGAAAGAGAAAGAAAGACCCCCGTTCCCCAAGAATGATTAAGAAGTAAACTAGCTCTGGCATCATCTGGGGAAGACCTTTAATGTTTTTGAAGAATTAAAAGACAAATAAAAGACAAATAAAACTTTATTTCACATAGATTATCTGGAATATTTTCCAGCGGCTAAGGAAAGTGGAGAATTGGGGTATTTTCCCATATTGCTCCAGCTAAGTGTTGTTCTTAACTAAAACATCCAAGTAACTGTCTCAACTGCTTATTCAACGTCTCTAGGAAACAAGAGATTTCCTACTGAGTTGCACAATGTTAGAAGATTCTAACATCACTGCCACATTATTAAACATGTACTCACCTCATTTCAAAATGTTCCATGCTATATTTATTCAATGCTAAATAAAATTAATTAACTGTTTTTTATTTTACAAAATGCAAAAATCAGTTAACTGATAATTCAGTAAAAATAAAAATTATTAATTGTGGACATCGTATGAACACAACCTCAATTTAATGTTCAGTCTGCAGAAAATTTTAGAGCATTGTCCATCTTATAAATACATCCAAATGATAGTAGGAAACACCATACATTTCTTTTTTATAAAGATAGACATAAAGTCTACTTTTCTGGTATTATATTCATTTATTTTTCATTGAAAAGTTTTTTTAGAAAAGTCCTAGACTATTATAAAAGTCTAAAAGTCTTTAGACTATTATAAAGAAATATAAAAATGAAGCAAGAAGGTATTTATGAATATTGGATTCTCTCTGAGCAATCCCCAAATAGTCACTAATGTTCTTTTTCTACCTGGAATAGTTCTGTGCCCAGATAGAAGATAGGGATAAACATGTTGGAAAAAATGTTAGAAAATACATTTAGTTTTGTAATTTCTGTTCCAAATACCATTTCCAAATCAATTTAATATTGGCATCCATGGTAAAAGAAAGTTATACATCTAGAACAGGCACATCTTATTTTGCTTTCCAGTTCCGTAGGCACACATATAAACACACGCACATATTCTGTTTAGGAGGCGTGGGGAGGCCATTTTCACAAAGGTATGCTACCAACAGAAATCAAGCCCAAAGCACTTATAAAACAGTTAAGATTCTTGACATACTTGAGCAGGACCCATCCGGCATAAGCATATATCCATTGAGACAGTAGCACTTGTAGCTGCCATAAGTGTTCATACACCTGTGCTTACAGGGCCGAGGCTTCAGGCCACATTCATTTAGATCTGAAAAGAATGTGGGTTGAAGCAGAAAAATCACAAAAGATCAGAAATAATGTAAAACATTTAAAATACTTCGCTATATCAAAAAGTAAAGAAGAAAAGTCAAGCTATAGTAACCATTTACATAAGAGATAAAGCTTGTTCACATAATCTTAATTTGAATCTTGGTTAAACTAGGAGAGGCCAGGAGCCCCCTGACTTTTATGAATCTCTGTCCATAAAGGATCAATAGGAAGATTCTCCTCACAGACACGGGCCTACATTATCATCCCTAGAAAGAGCAGCATAATAAGCTCCTCGTGGACAGAAGGGCTATATCATCTATCTGACTGGTGATATTCTCAAAACATCTGGGTTCTATGACTAGACTCACTCCTGACAGTGTGATTTTACTCTTTCAATGTCTTCTTTTCTCTGCTTCAAGAAGATACTACATGAGCATATTTTACTTCACAGTAAGTATACGGTTTTAAAACAGCAGACTATTTTGACCTCTCCAAAGGAGAGCTGCATATTCAGAGGATAAGAACTGTGTGAATTAAAGCCTTTATTCTTGTGGTT
This sequence comes from Cynocephalus volans, assembly GCF_027409185.1. Taxonomy (NCBI): domain Eukaryota; kingdom Metazoa; phylum Chordata; class Mammalia; order Dermoptera; family Cynocephalidae; genus Cynocephalus; species Cynocephalus volans. The sequence goes on along the minus strand of NC_084468.1, from coordinate 92,349,857 downwards.
TATCTTATTAAATCTTGTAGATCTATACTGACCACAGATTAAATCAGAAACCTCAGTTTCCTACAAGGGTACTTCAAAAAGTTCATGAAAAAATAGAATTTCCATGAAATTTTGAAGTACCCTCATACTTCAGCAATGTGTTCAAAAAACTAAATGAACTTAAAAAAAATCCCTCCAACATATTTTCATTCATTTGACAGTTAAAAAGGGCATATGGAAATACTAATGTACAAAACATAACAAACTATCAGTATGTATTTTAGGTTTATTGGTTTAAATATTTATATTTATATTTATATTTATATAAAATGAATTAATGAATTCACATTATGAAAATTTCCAACCCAAGTTGAACACTGCCTCAAGTGAACATAAAACTCATAACGACAAGTAAACATTGAAATACTAATGTCTAAAATATAGACTTCATTAAAAAGAAATGTAACCACATGTTTATTTTGTCTGGAACCACAGCATAAGTACCTGATTAACTTAATTATCTATTAATTCATGTCATTGAATAAGAAATATAGATAATACATCTAGTTATAAAGTTGTTTTCAAATCTCATCAAATTTAAATCTGACCTGCTCATTTAATCGTAATATGTATATTTCACTTAAAACCACCAAGTTACATTATATTTTAAAACTACCAAATAATTATTGCGTCTGAAAAATTTTTCATATCTTACTGAATTTCAAACTTGTTATTTTTTTCTACCCTCAACACAACTGTAGAGATCCCCAGCTGGGCAAAGCCTGGAAAGGTAAAATCAAGTACCTTTGTCATCATCTCCTATACTTTCTTCAATTTTCTATTTTATTGTCTCTTGCCCATCAAGCGTTTTCAAACAGAATCACATTTAAAAATATTTCCAAAAAAATTCCCCATAGATGGTGCTTTGCAGACTACAGTATAAAAAAAAAAAAAAGGCTGATTTCTCCCTTTGTTAAACAAAGTACAAATCAAGGAGGAGTGACTAAGAAAGAAATTCTCTCCTCTTCTCATATTCTTCTACCTTGTATTTCAATATTTATTAAAAATTAGAGTCGGGGAATCTTTCTCATCTTCTAAAAGGAGGTAATTACCATTCCTAATACGGTTCTGCAGAGTCGCACCTGGCTTTGATAAATCCCTGACTGATATTATAGTAAACAGTATTTAAATCTGAGTACATTGTTAGAGAAAGGCTTTATGTTTTAAATATTTTTCTGCACTAAACAAAAATATAGCAAGACAGCACAAGAAAACCATGCAGCGCAACTGAATTCTATACCTCAAGAAAAGGTTACTATTATTATTATTTGTGGGGAGCAGCTGGCTGGTATGGGGATCTGAGTACTTGACCTTGGTGTTATCAGCATCATGCTGTAACCGATTGAGCTAGCCGGCCACCCCAAAAGGTTATTGATGGATCAAAAAAAACTGTCAACTAAGAATCTCTAGGTTTATTTTTAAAAAGCCACAGAAACTTCTTTGAGTTCCTGATGTGAACTGGTCAGATGTTTATAGCTCCAGGCAACTCATAAACAAGGAGTATTTATGCTGATGGCAATCTCTTCAGACACTATGTCCCAGCTGAGGCAACTCTTCCACAACCTGGCTCCAGTCTTGGCAAATAAAGGGCCCCTCGGGATGGCTACGGGAGTCTTCATAATTGGGGCTGCTGGCTACGGAATCTTCAGATTGGGGCTGCTGGTTGTCTTAGAGAACGGCTTCAACCCAAATTTATACTTCCCTTCCCATGCAAAAAGCACTTTGGGGTTAAGAATTAAAGGGAAACTAAAAGGAAATAAAGACATATAAGCTGTCACAATACCAAAAAAATTGGAAATCACTCTATGAAATAATTTGGAAAAGGAAGAAAATTTGCAACATTCAATGGGTAAACGTAGAGACATTTATTGGCTACTTTACCTGTTATTAATCTGACACATAAGCAATGTGGAAAGCAATTTGAGAAAGCTGTACTCTAACAGCTGTTGATGGGCTGGATGACATTCCCTGACAGGTGGCTACTGTTGATATCCCCAGGGACTGATCATTGTCCCATCTGCCTGCCACAAGCAGGTGTCTCCTAAAAACTTCTCACTGACCTTAACAAATACCATTGCAGAAATTATGCAAGAGGATTCCACAGTCATTGATTATCAATATTTACCAAATATCAGACTTTTGCTAAAGCAGGGAGCAAAGGATTAAATCCATCTGGTGTCCTGGTGAGGAACCTTTATGTCCTCAATTTTCTTGAGGGTTTCTATTTCATAATTATGTTACCTTATTTTCTTTTTGACCTAATGCCTCATAAAATTGAGTTAAATATTTGCTGCTTCCAATAACTGCTGTATTTATTATCACAATCTGTTGAACTACAGTCCTAGTAACTCTTGTGTTATTATCAAATTAAGTCAGAAATTTAAAAATGGCACTTCCAAATTATAAATGCCCCTATAATAAGAAGCAAAACAATATAAAGACTAGGAAAACCCTCCTTGGTCACACTCTCTCGTTGAAATCTTAAAAGTTAGTAAGAGAACCTAGAAAATAAAACTTCAGCGTTTTTATTTTAAATTTACTTTAATCTTGCTCTTTCTCTGGAAGTTTATAATGTAATATAAATTATAAGGAAAATCTATAATAAAAAGATCTAATAAATTCTATCACACACCTATTTGTCACACCAAAGAACAGAACTTTACTATTAAACCACTTACATTCAAATGCTTTAATGATCATGTATAAAATTCTTAAAGAGAATCTTTAACAAAAGGAGTATACTTAAGCAGGATGGTGGATTCAGGACCTTGGGTGGGAGAACGGGGGCAGTAGGAGGAAACTGGTCCAGAACAGAAATGCAAGCTGCAAAGCATTATTATTATACTTCAGGAGAAAAAGAATTAGAAATTTGATTAGCATGCAGACACTGAAAAGTAGCTTGAAAAATCTGGAAGAGATTCATTGGATAAGATAACCCAATGGAGTTTTAAGGAAAATAATCTCTCATTTTAATGCAGTTAATGCTTTTTCCCCCCTTTGATGCTTAAACTGGACAATGTTTCAGAACTCTAGGATTTTAAATTTTATCTGACTAAAGTGGAGGTCATAAGCAAACAGATGTCAATATGTGAACTTCCATAGGTTTTACTCTTCAAATTATCAGTGGCCTTAAATTAATCATATTGCCCTAATTCTTTATGCAGAAGACATACAAATGCATCAAGTTCCCTATTAGCAGAGAGACAATAATTAATAATTTAAACGATTTTAATTCAGTTATTCTAAGTTCCTTAACCTCTGAGTGGATGAGGAGTAAAGTCTCTTAGAAGAATTCTAAAATTGTGCTACCACCTTACTTTTCTACAAAACTTTCCAGCACAATAAAGGCATTAATATTTTTGGTATTTCTATTCTCACACCAACTCCACAGGCAAATAGGGCAGGGATACTATCCCCATATTACTGACTGGTTTACTAAGACCCAGAAACATTAAATAACTTGCTCATAGTCAAACAGCTAGTTAAGTTCCGTCCTGCAACCACAACTTACGTATTCTGGTATCACAAAATGTACACCAAAAAGAAAGAAGCTAATGTATGGTTTGATTTCCAGGTAACCTAAAACTCAAGTAACCTCAAATAAATGGTAGCGGGGAACAGGACTTGATCACTTCTAAAATCTACTTGGTAAAAGGTATCAAAACCCCAATCTCAGTTGCTTTGGAATTCCTGACTTTGCCTCCATATGAGAACAAAAGTCATTTTGCTATCTGATTTTTAGAAAGTTTTAAAACCCAGAAAAGAAGAGGAAAAGCAATGATACTTGATGCAATAAAAGGACAGTGGAGGCTCCATGCTTTTCAGAGCACAGAGAATCAGCACCAGATGGCAATTCCTGCTGCTTGCTTCACATGCTCAGGGCTGAAGATTGGGCACTCCAGGGCTAGTCTTCAGAACATTTGCAAGAAGTGACACAATTGCAGGAAGCCGTGCAGGTGGGAGGAGCAGACCACCTGAGACAATGCACGCTCACCCCTTGAAGGTAAACTTGTGGCTTGATGATCCGGGGGTTGGAAAAGAGGCTGTTCACTGCCTTGGTCAAGAGGAGTTGGGTAGAAGTGCTCGTCTTCACACCAGGAAGAAGGTAATAAGAGTCAACTTTGAACTGATGTCATTTTTAGCCCTAAAAATCTTTGCAAGTATACATTAAACAATTACAGAAAGCTGGTGGAGTTTTAAAAGAATGCTTTAGATATTTTACAAACAATAGTTTCTAGTTCTTTTGGTTTCTCTTTTTCTTTAATTTTTATTTTCCTAAAAACTTACTGTTGTTATCTTGCTTCCCAAGTACAACACACATATTATAAATTGACAATCTATCATTCTCATACCATTGAAACAAAAACAAAAACACCAAAACAAGAGATGGTCATTTTTTAAAAGTATAAAGTCATCAACAGAAGAAAGAAAACAAAAAACAGATTGTACTAATATTGGTTACAATCAATCTGCTCGGTTTAGGGACACTGAAATCTTAAATGACCAACTTAAGATTTTTTTCGTATGTTATTATATCATACAATAGTAGTTTAAAATACTCTAAAATTATGCACAAACTTGTGATTTGTATAAAGACCTTATTTGAATAATAGCATGATAAATCATCAATGTTTTTATTCAAATATAAGAACTTATGCTACATTTAGATCATAGTTAATGAGAACATACATAAGAAGCTTTATGCAAAAAATGTGAACTGTTGCCATTATGAGCTTATCAAAATGTTGTAAGATGGATGAGACTCCAAAGCAGAGTCAAAAAGGCGATCATATTGTTTTGAGACTATTGTGTTATTAACAGCCAGTTAAACTTCCAAATCAAATAAACATTGGTTTCTGGGTTTGAAACTATACATCCTTCAAAAAGTAAGAATGCAGATATCCACCTTAATATCAGGGTTGGAGCACTTAGATTATTGTGCTTAGAGAAGCAATTGACTTTCAGATGTAACCAGTCCACCAAAATTTAACATCTGGTGCTGTGCTAAAGGAAACTGATTCTTTACTTGGTATGAAGAATTCAATATATAAAATATAAGCCATGCCAAAACATTAGTCATTAATATTTATAACTTGTTTCCTCTAAAATTATTATAAGTACATTGTGAATTCAAAAGAATATCTTTCATTTCTGAAAATATGCAATGATATGCTATATTTACATGGTAAAAATCATCCTCCAATGGGAAAGTTATAAAAAGATTATTATCTATAATTCTTTTTTGGCTGGGGGCAAAGAGGATTTGTCTGGAGCACAGAGACTCAAGGATGGGGAAAATATGCATAAATAAAATTACAGGAGAGAGAGAAAAAAAAAAAAATTACAGGAGAGAGTAAGGGGAGAACAAATTATCAAAGAGGATCTTGCCAGCATTTGAGTTAGAATTTCATCTACTGTGAAAGGTACCATGTACCTTAAAAGGATGTTAATGATCAGTCTAAACCTGTGATTTTATACCTGATGTAGGTGTGGCAAATCCAGAAAATGACTCAGAGGGAAGAGCAAGCCACCAACAGCAGGTCACAGTAAGCCTGTGACGAGGGTGTGAAATTAAGTCAGTTCCAAAGTGCAGCTTGCCCTGCTATTCTGGTTGCTCCCCAGGCAGCTCTAAAAGCACTTCTTAAGTACTTGTCACTTATTCAAGCTGTTTTCTACCCCCAGCAAGTTTCCAGCTGGTTATTTCTTAAAATGTAAGTGTACTTCAAAAACTTCATGGAAAGATTTGTATTATCTTTTAATTCTATTTTTCTATGAAACTTTTGAAGTACCCTCATACATAACTGGCAACAAAATTCTTAGTGAATACTTGCCTTATACCCGAACCTACTTTTACCCAAACACGAATGTCCAGCTGTATGAAATTATTTCAAGTTACTTTTTCTTGACATTTCTCTCCTCGAGAAAAAAGAAACCTGTTTGATTTCTTATATCTGTGAGACATGTCTACTTTATTAAAATGTGTGGGCCTGGATAAAAACTGTGTTGGTTAATTTGTTACGTAGCGGCTCTAGACCATTTGCTCTAATGACTTTAATGGGGGTCTCTAGGCAGCTGTCACACTTATCCAGGTCCCTCACGGCAGCCTCTCTCAACCTGATTGGGCTCTCAATCCACGAATTCAGAAACTGTCTAAGGTGCCATACTGGACAATTCATGCAACTCTTTCAAGATCCTATGGCATTCAGGATCAAGAATCATTATAGAAAGGAGTCATTCATTTAACTAATATTTACTGTACACTTACCATGTGCAAGTCACTTTAATAATAGTTTTCAGGAACTCAGATATAAGGCAGACACCACAAAGGGTTCCTGCTCTCAAGGAGCATAAACCTTTCTATCAGGAACCTGTCACAACTGCTTTTTTTGTAAGGAGGACAAAGTAAGAGTTGATTAAAATACATAGGTTTATGCTAAGCTAGAGTTTTATCTTCAAGATTGGACTTAAAATTATATTTTCGGTATCAGCACTACTTTTGCAGATGTAAAATCCCATTTTGCTACTAGTGAAATCCTCTTCTCCCTAAGGAATATGGTTTGGAAAGGCAAGATATTAACTCAATACATTCCAGTTTTTCTTTAAACAAATAGGTATATGTTACAGAAGATATTACATAGTAAACTGGTTTTTCAAAAATAAGAGATACCCAGTGATGGAGCCTTGTTCCAATAACAGTTTTAGTGTCTTTGAATCATGTTAAAAGTTGATGTAGATCCTGCAAATAAATTTAAAAGAATTTCTCTACAATCTCAAAAGTAGCTTCTCTTAAAAGTCTTCTTTATATATATTCCTGACATTAGGACAACAAAGTTTTATAGTCTGACATATCAATGAAACCTCTGAGGGTTTATGTTCACCACATTTAAAAAAGAAGTATACTGAGATTCTAAGATGAACACTAATAGCTCAGTAACCAAACCTAACATGCTGCTACTTGTGAACTTAGGCTGGGGAAGGAAAATCAAGTAGATTTTTAAATGAGCAAACTGAGATAATACGAGCACCACTTATTTCAATAGACCACCCAGGTACGTTTGGTAAATTCCAAATTTAAAAAAAAAAAAAAAAAAAAAAGTAGTAGTATAAGATAGAGAAGAAGCGCTGGGAAAATAGTAATAAATCAAAGAACAGGTAATACAGGAACACACTTTAGAATAACAGGTTCTCCTACCGTTTGGGACATGTCATATTTTACTGGCATGAATTTTATCTAACGGCTCATGAATAATTACAACACTTTCAAAACTCAGTGTTCTGGATAATTGTAAAAACTATGTCTATAAATCACTAGTTTACATGACTCACCTCAAGGTCCTGGAATTAGATATTGAAGAACAGCAGTGCTTCAACAATATCATTTCTGTATCAGATGAGGTCAATAAGTATCAATGGGATAGTTAGACATCACGTCATTGTGATAGAGAGTATTACTTTAAGAAATAAGAAAATTATCACTCTTATTTTTTTTAGGGAAATCTAACCCTAACTTTTCTTTATTGCTAGCTTTTTAACTACTAATGGTAGAAATTTTTGGCTGAAATTAATTAAAAAGACAAGCTTTGTCTGACTTTTTAGCATGAACAGAGGATCACATTTCCAATTATACATTCTTCATCCAAAACTAGTATGATAGAAAGAATATGGATTATATAGACAATAACTCTAAGTTAATATACTAGCTCTTTTACCAACTGATTTTATGAACTTAGGCAAGATATTTAATATTCCTGAGCTTCAGTCTCTCCAAATGACAAATGAAGTAATAATTAATAAGTTACTATTTATAGCTTAATTATAATAAACAATACTCCATCTCCTAATGTTTTTATAAGGATGAAAATTGGTAATATATATAAAATATGTGGGGTACTGTGAGTGTTGGATTAATCTCTGCTTTTATGAGCAACTGTTGATTTTCTTTTTAAAAATCACTTGCTAAATTAATCAACATTTTTATTTCTTAGAGGAACATTCCAAACTGGTCAGCAGTTGAAGATTTAATCACAGAATCAAAAGGCTTAGAGTTGAAAGGAATCTCCAAATTTCAAGTCAAGTCCCATACCTGACTTCTGGGGAACAGTAGAGGGGAACAGTAACTGGTTGGTGTCTGAGGAGGTTAACAATGTGCCCAAGGCTTCCCCACTAGTTAGTGGAAGAACAAAGAGTACCAGAAGGTTTCTATATTACCTATACAGTGATTTTCTTCTTCAAAATACATTTTAATTAGTATTAGAGAATAAGAATAAGGGGATACAGTTTGTTTAGTTGTCCTTTGATAAAACAAATTTTACAATATTTACCATTATTATATTTGTATCTGTCAGCAAAATGACAGGTCACATAGTTGGGAAAAATAGCTATGGAACGTAGTTTGGGATGAGAATTAAATATTCTTAATTTGGCAGGAACAGAGGTAGCTTAGATTGTGTATTTATGTCAGACTGTTTTCCTACCTTGATTGCAGGTTTTTCCAGCATACCCAGGATGACACTTGCACTTGTTTGGCCCAATACACTCGCCATGCTTGCATCGTGGTTGGCACACAGCTGTGAAAAGAGGATATCACGCATTATTTCTAGGTCAACAGCACACCAACCCTATAGCATAAATGTCACAAACAAGCTTGATAATAAAAGAAACACCTAAGAACTTACAACAAAGCAGAAGTGTACAAAGTCACTGTTTCCTATAGACAACTGTCTTCACACAAACACACATACCTGTTGTGTGTGTGTGTGTGTGTGTGTGTGTGTGTGTGTGTGTGTGTGTGTATGATGTGTTTGGGGCTGGAGAATTTTCTGAACTTGAGGACAATAGTCAGAAAAAGAAAAAATAGATAAAACTATGTGTTTGTCAATAGTCATAACTTTACAATAACTTGCAACAACAATTTCAAACTCATTCTCTCAAATACACTTAAAAAGTAATTCTTAGTACGAAGATACTGAGTATGTATGAAATCCAGATAAATTTCCAATTAAGTAATAAAATAATTATTTTATTGGAAATAGTGTTTCTAACCATGAAATGATTCAAAATGAAAAAAAAATAAAACTTGACATTTTTTATAACTTCAATTCAAGGATATTTCAGTCACCTTCATCTTTCTTAACCCTAAGATGCATTACAACTTCTCTTCAATCTATAACAGCCTTTCTATGGCTTATCATAGCAAAGAAAGTTCTGTTTGACAGTTACTCTCTTTCATCAACTGAGTTCCACTTCTCTCAAGACCTCAAACTGCTGTATACCATCACTCAAGTTGTTTCACAGACTAATTGGAATTTATCCTGTTTATTGCATAGCAGTAGTTCTCAACTGGGGGTGCATTTGCCCCTTGGGAACATTTGGCAACATCTAGAGACATTTTTGGTTTTCACACTGCAGAGGGGGTGTTACTGGCATTTAGTAGCCCAGCACAACAAATTATCCAGCCCAAAATGTCATAGTGCCAGACTGAGAAACCTTGCTTTACCAGATATGTTCATGGTTCTCCGCCAAATTCTATAATAGATGAAAAATAATTATATAGCTTGGGTACTGGTCTCAAGAAGCCTATGATCGAGATAAAGAGACAGGTTTTTAATTCAAGGCAACATTTATTTATGAAAAAAATGGGTGGAATCTAGGAAATCTGTGAAGAAATCATCATATAAGCAGATCCATATAGATTTGTACAGAAAACTTCAGAGAAGGGGCCTGTGTTGGATCCTGAAGCATGAGAAGACAGAGGAGATTACAAGGAGAAGTGAATTAGACAGCAAAGCAGACTATTATTCAGTTAGGGTACACTCACGAGGCCATAGACTAAAAAGACGGTAGGTGCTGGTGAAAGAGTGAGAAGCAATCATAGGTGAGTGGTATTAGATGACGATGTTCTCCCTAAACATTAGACTGAAGAGTCTACACTTTATCTGTAGGCCATTTTGTAAAGTTTACCATCATCTGCAGAATTACCTGGTAAAAATCAAAGTTCTGGAAATATTAGCATGGTGATACCATGTAGGATGGACTGGAAAGTGTCTAGAGGCAGAGACAGCAGTTAGAAGGCTGGTGAAAACATTCAGGTCTGACATGAGAAAGGCATGATTTGTGTTGGCGAGTGGAAGAGACAGGCTTCAGTAACCACTGAGTGAAGAGCAGATAGGCCCTAAGAACCTAAGGGAAGGAAGTCAACAATGACCCCGAGTTTTGGAGCCCCTGACACCTGTTCCTTCCCATAATAGCCCATGCTCTTCTTCATTCTGGGATATGCTCCCAATTCCTCTCTGACAATTCTCAAACATCATTTCCTTAAAAACTCCAACACTCCTGTAAAACTGACATACATGTTGTTTTTGCTTTCTACATTTCCTCACTCAGCTCTCACTTACCCTTCCCTCACCTGCATTCCACAGTGCTTATTTGCTAATTTTACTCTCAGGCCTTTCCTGCCTGTTTATTTGTCACCCCAACTAGACTCTGTACCACTACTAATCCTTAGACAGTGCTGTGCAGGAGGTTCAATTTAAAAGCTTGCAGAAAGATGAGCAGAGTGTAAATGGTAGAGAAATATACTTGGAAAAGTCTTAAAATCTGATTTTAGACATGGCATTAAATGCCAAGAGAAACAATTTCATTCAGATCTGTGAGAAGAAATGAATTCTCTAGGAGGCCCTTTCAATGCTACCCTTCAGTCAGTTGTATACCTGGTAGATGGTTTATATGCAGTTTTTAAAAAAAGTCCCAGAAGCAAGCCTCTCTGTGTAATTTCTGGACCCTATCATCAAGAAATATGAGTTTAAAAAATTTTTTAATTTTACCAAAAAAAAGATGTTCCATAAATCTTAATGTTTATATATAAATACAATCTGAATAATCAAGTATCGCTGAGGCACACAGAATGCCACATTTAAGAAGAAAAATTAAACATCTTAGAATTATTAAATGCAAGTCAAGGTAATAACCTCCTAAACTAATTGCAATTTGAAAATATCTCTAAAAACATAAAGAAGTAGTTTAGAAAATGCCACCTAAAAACATGAAAAAGTTTACTTAGAAGAGGACTCTTCATGACAAGATTAAACTTGAAGGCTCCAGGCTGAGTTGCCCTTTGACCCCCTGACCAGCTTGATGACCATCCATTTATTTATTTAAAGCTTTCAGGTGCTTTATAGGAACAGAAGTTTTTGTTGTTCTGCTCCCTTTTTCTTTGTTTGTTCTCAGCAGAGTGCTCTAATCTTGGGCACATCAAATGCACACACTCTAAGAGGCCATAACTGTTAAGGTTTCTTACATGTTTAGGGGGTCAGCATTTTAAAACAAACTGCTGTTTGCACTTCCAACTAACAAACTATACAGAGAAGTGACCAACAACCCTTCGATTAGCCAGCAGCTATTAAATGTGATAGGATGCTCATAAAGCTGATATAAACAATTTTTTTCTTCTTACAAAAAGAAAAACCTTAGAAAAATGTTGCACAAAATGACTTTCTCCTATTCTCTTAATGGCATTAGGTCTGGAATAAAATTCAAAAAACATATATAAAATATTTCTTAGGTACAATGTATTATACTAGGCAGCGGGGTGGGTATGAATCACAGAGGATATGAGAGTTAACTGTGGAACTGTAACACATTGGCTAAACCATGACAAGGGCAATGGCAGAGAGATGAAAGAACAAAGGGGGTGGCTAATAAGTATAACTGCAGGGCCTGGAAAGGCCTCATGTGTGAACTGTGATCTGAGCAACGTGTTAGAGGTAAGAAGAAGTTAGGATAGGAGTCAAAAGCTTCTCAGCATGTGAACAAATTGGTGGGGGGAGATAGGAAAGGGTATTCTCAGTGAGTGCAAAGTGTTCTCACAATGTAACATGCTTAAAAAAGGGGTTGAGATCAAAAGAAAGTCTAAGACAGATGACAAAGGCCTGCTGGATTCTTACCAACATCTATCATTCCCTTCTGCTTTAATATAGAATGGCTTTTCCATTTTGATTTTTTTGAATCAGGGATAAGTTAGCAATGGAAAACTACACTCCCTTCCTCCTTGGCAGATATCGGTAGCCAAATGACTAAATTACGACTAAGTGGTATGTAAGCAGAAGTTATTGGGTGGGGCTTTTGGAATGCTACTTAAAAGGGGGGCTAATGTATGCCTTCCTCTGCCTTTTTTTTTCTTCCTAATTTAGAACTAACTTTATTTCACTTAAATGAACCAGTTCACAGTACATATTGACCTTGCTAAAATCTTGCTTTTAACTGTGTGTATGAAAACACACTTACGGGGCTGGCCCGTTAGCTCAGGTTGAGTTCCCCATAACGGCCAGCCAGCCCCCGCCCCTCCAAAAAAGAGAGAGAAAACATACAAAACCAGCAGTAGATAAATGATTCAAAAACATTAGTATGTCCTTCCTCTGTTTTCTTGCCTGGAATATGGAAGTCATGGCTGAACTACAGTGGCTTCTTTATGACCACGAGTTGATCTTGAGAATGAAAAGAGGATAGAGCAAAAGGTATAATATTAACCCTAAATTGCCATCTTAATAATTTAGGGCATCATTCTTTGTGTCACTGTTACTTGCAGCCAAATAAATTCACAACTGATTGTCCTTGAGCACTAGGCTGTGGAATCTGGACTCAGTCTATGTTTATTATCAAGCCAGCAAAGGTTTTCTTTGGATAGACACTAAGGATAGAAGTGTTTTGACTAGATCCTAGTACAGAAATAAAATTTGTCAAATTTATTTTATACCTATAATACCTATACTCGTGAGAATGAAAAATAACTTCATTTCTACAGTTAAATAACTAGATTAGAAAGTACATACTCATTTCAAAACTAGAGTAAAATAATTCCCAATTCTATGTAAACTGGTCCACCTTTTGTGTAAACTGGCCACCTTCTAATAACTCACTCCTCTGTGAGCTCTCAGTGGCCAATACAGAAAAAAAGAAAAAAGAATAAATGATCCATTTTCAGTGATCCATTTTATAGTGGTCTTCTAAAACATCCAAAGGAGACGATGCACTTGATTTGGAGGCAACAGTGTGCCCATTGGTGCTACAGGTTAATCAGAAAAGGCAGCATTGCTTCTCTGACCTTCACGGGGTTCAGAAACAAGAAATCTGGGCCATATTTGATGGTTTACTGTCCCTGGCATCCACATATGGTTTAGCAGCTCAGTAAATAAAAGCCAGGTAAGGATCACAGATAATCAATGAATGACAGATTTTTCCCCAGAATTCAATTACCAGAATTCAGCCCACATAGGCAAAACATACTCAAAATTTACTCTCTCAAATTCCTCCCAAGTGCCCGTAAAATAACCTCTAAGTCATTGTTTTAACTAGAAAAAGAAACAAGTCTCAACTGGCAAAGCAAACCTGCTCAAGCCTCTTCTGTTTGAACAATCTAAAATGTTACTCTTAAAAATTCATCCTAACTGATGTAACTGGGGTTCTGAGAGCAGGACAGTATTTTCTAACTTTGATATAAGTTGTGAGTTATCAAATAAGTTAGGAAAAAATTAAATACCTACATCAGTTCTATAATGTTTCTTATGTAAGCTAACCACACTGGGAGTCAAGTGCCAACATTTGAAAAATAAGGACATGTTGAGATGCCCAAGCAGATGGTGGCTCTGGAAGGTGACAAGGAAAAGCCAACCCAACCACAGTTGTTGTTAGTAACTTGAGAAGGATTTTCTCAATATAAATAAGATTGTCTTTAGAGTACTGAGAATCCTGGTAATTTTTGCAATCTACATCATGTTATTCAGACATGGCACCACAGAAAGCAGAACAAAGAACCTTGTCCTCCAGGTTATGTTACTTAGAAACAAAGGACTAAGATACATGCAAGGGCAGGGCAGAAGAATGAATAGATACAAAACTGGAAGATTTCAGAGAGTTCTCATTAAATCTAACAAGCTTCACAGAATTCAGATATGGACAAATTCATGTGAAGGGAACAGGAAAACAGGATGAGGAATACCTTTGTCAAAAAGCAATTGGCCTTGGAAGAGGAAAAGTTGCTAAAAGAGGCATGAAACAACTTACTGCTATATTAATAGGACCTGGAAAGAATGAAGGCAGAGTTTCACAGGGCTCCAATGGTAAAGGGTCCTGAGACTTTGCATATCACATGTAGAACAAACCCAGAGGAAATAATCCTACTGTCTAAGATTTCCAGAGGAAAACCAATTCTCCAGCTTTTCTAATCTGAATTTCCTAGTTCAAAACTAAATTCCTGCTGCAGTAAAAGCTGAATAAAAGTGCCTCTGATTGTTACCATTATAAAATACTTTCTATTAAATGCTCTCATGAATACAGAACTCAAAACCATTTTATATGACTGACTGAATCTATCCATATTAGGCAGGAGAGAGCCAGACATTGTCTTCATTTTACCAGAAGACATGTGAAAACACAGAAGGTTAAGTGACTTTACCAAATTCAGTAAAAATTCCTTATCCCAGTTCCATGCTTAATCCACTAGTTCCTCTGATGGTCAGAAAAAGACCAGAAAGGCCAGCATTCCAAGGAATTTGGGAGAACAGAGTGAGATTATAGTAAAACACTAATTGGGAAAGGATGAGAGGGGTGGAGAATGTCAGTGGTGATTAAAGGCAGAAAGGTATTTTAAGTTACATTTACAGGAAGAAAAATTTCCAGTAAGAGCACAATCTATAATTTAAGAAAACTAAAGTAACCCTACTAGAATATTTTAAAATAAAATAATCTCTGTACTCTGTTGCTTGTTTTATACAGATGCTGAATTTAGTACCATTAAGAAAGTACAGAATTATCTCTTTTGAAGTGTTGCTACATCTAGGTTTTTGCTTGTTTGTTTTTTGCTTTGGGCCCCACATTCTATTTAACATTATTATAATTAAGAATTTAACTAATCACAAACAATAGTCAAAAAGTCAAGGTCAATGAATAGATGGTAATTTAGAGCATAAAGTTAAAATAAATAAGGGTTTCTGGTCCTTAAAATCTTGCCTCCCAAGGCCTGTCTGACAATAACTTTTATTTTTGTCTTTAGGAACATCCAATTCAGATACATTTCTCATGAATCTATTTCCTCTATCACTGTTTAACTTTTAATTCCTAATGGCCCAAAGAAATATAAGTGGCTGTATCTGCATCTTTGCATCTTAAGCTAACTTTTATTTACCATAATTAAGCACTACCCCATTCCACTTAGAAAATCTTCCTCTGAGCACTATTGTCGTTTTCAGTTTAGTTGGAATTTTAACTTTTTCTTTGTTTTCATTTTGATAGAATGGAATTTAGATTACTGCCAAATCAGACTTTAAGAACACATAAGAAAATGTTACTATTTATTTGGAAATGTGAGTAAGGTTTTTTGTTTTTGTTTTTGTTTTTAAAGTAGAGTAACAGTAGCAATGAGCACACCCAGCACCCAGCTCTTTGTTTCTAAATACCATTCCCCAATAATAGGAATGAAGTCTGGGACAGGGAGGCTGGAAGATGTTTTTTGTGGCAAAAGGAAGGAAGTACTCAGAGAATGGTAGACGCATGTGAAAAGGACACAGAAACTGGTTTGGAGGAGTTCCCAGTGACCAAATTTGGGATCCTTTGACCATCAAAAAGAATAAAGACAGTAATTAATAACAACTGAATAATAAAAGAATCCATGTGTCCAAATTGATTCTAAAAAATAAGAGGACTTAGCTCCTCTTTACAGAGGAATGCCAGCTAATATGTAGAAGGAATAATAAAATTTGATAAACACAATTTTACAACTACTACTGAAATAATTAATTTGAGGAAAGATTATCCATAGATGTTAAAATTTTCACTAGCTGAAAGTTTATTGGGGAACAGGATATTCAAACAGTCTCAATGTATCACCCTACAAATTACTTACTAATTACAAAGAACAGAAGGTGCCTTTCCGTGGAGAAATCCAGTGGACACCACCTTAATCAAATGATAAAATTTAGCATCATCAATAATGGGAAAACATTATTTGTAATGACATTATGTGTAATGGGAATATCATATTATCACCTCTGTAATATTCTTGAAAAAACACTTAACCTGAATCTAATGATGCAGAAACCACAGACAAATTTAGATTATGGAACATTCTACCAAGCAAAGATATACATGCTTCAAAAATGTCTTTGTCAAGAAGCAAAAAAAAAAAAAAAAAAAAAAACAAAAAAAAAAGAAAAACCACATAAAAAATTATTGGGAGTATTGGGGAAATCTAAATATGGACTACTTATTACATACTATTATTGTATCTATGCTAAATTTCATAAATGAGATGATGATATTGTGGTTTGGTGGTAAAAATGTCCTTGTTTTTAGAAGATGAATGTGGAAGTATACAGGCATGAAGCACCACTATGTTTGTAAGTTACTTTCAAATGGTCCAGCAAGAGAAAGAGAACGTGTAAAATGTTAACCATTATAGAAGAAGAGTATATAGGTATTTACTGTTCTTATTCTTTCAACTCTTTTGTGGATTTTTAAATTTTCCAAGAAATGGAGAAAATGTATATACTAGTACAGGAATATAATAATATGGATACCTTGACAAATATTACTGTGAGCTGTTGTTCACTTTTCAATGTACTTAGAGAAGGGATTAAAACCACAGACGCTGTAGTTAGACTGCTGGAGTCCCAGCTCTACCACTTAGGAAATGTACAACCTACGGAGATTGCCCCGCTGCTCTCTGCTCTCAAATGCAGATTGCAGTTGAATCATGGGAACTTGTCAGCATTGCCATTTTTTAAAAAAATAGTAAACCCACATGATTCATATAGAACTTACCCATAGGTTTCTTGAGAGGATTAAATGAGAAAACTCAAATAAAGTTCTTAGAACAGTAACCATCTCCTAGTAAGAGCTCAATAAAATGCTAGTTATCATGAGGATTATGAGGATGATGAGAAGGAAAAGGCTCAGTGTCTAAGACACTATAGCAAGAACTGGGGATATAAAAATGAATGAGACCGGGGCTGGCCTGTGGCCCACTTGGGAGAGCGTGGTGCTGACAACACCAAGTCAAGGGCTTAAGATCCCGTTACCAGTCATCTTTAAAAAAAAAAAAATGAATGAGACCAAATGATCATCTTCAAGTAGGTAAGTCCAGTAAAGAGAGACAAAAGTAAGCAAAGAGGTCTGGATAACAGATGCACGTAAAGTACACAGAACAGGCACTGATTAATTACATAGGCTTAGGAAAGTCAGAAAAGGGTTTGGAAAGGAAGTAGTGCTAAAAGAAATTCTTTTAAAAAGGAATTTTTTTGTAAATTTACAAAATATTTGATTTCATAATGTAAGAATTCATCAAGATATAATGAAACACATTACAGAATTTCTTTTAGTTGAAAATTACCATATTTGTTTTATCTAAAGATATGACGCTCTAATTTTGAGGTTTACTGAGGAAGCATCACAAAAGGCCAGAAAACTTTAATGTAACCGTCACCACTTTTTTCAGCAACCAAAATCCCTATGTTTAAAAGAATCACTGATATATAATAAGCTGAACTATAAACTATTTAAAAAATGATATTAACTTTGTGACTGTGCATAGACTAATATGATGCAAGGCACTTGACACTTTGGCCTTCTGTTTGTTTTTTAGAGGAAAACATTAATTGTTCCCAATTTATCTGATGAAGAACCTTAAACAGAAATTTGAAAACAACCTAAATATCCATCAGTAAGACTGGTTAAATAGGTGATGATGCGATGGTCTTTGTGCCTTCAGTCCAGGCCTAAACTGCTATCAGAGGGGCCTTGCTAAGTCATGATTTCAGCATGCTGTTCTCCTCCGTATACTCATTCATTGGTTTCCCATCAGGTTATCTCATCATACTAGTTCAAACATTTAGTATGGCATTCAATACGACATTTCATGATTTGACTCCTGTCAATTGCGCCAGCCTAATCTCCAATCACATCCATAGATATACCAAATCATTGTAGTTCCCAGGAAATAATACTCTCTGACCCCTCCACACTTTCACATGGAATGCCCTCCCCCTCTTGTCTGCTGGACTAATGTCTAGATAGGCTTCAACACTCAGTTTAGCCAACACTATCTCCAATATTTGCATTAGCTGTTCTGCTGAGTTTGTAGCCCTCCTCAGTGCATTCACAAGCCTCTGTGCATACTTCTGTCATAAATTACATATATATACATATCTCACACTATATTTTCATAGTTGTTTTTCTTACCCAGCTCCCCCACTAGACTTTGAGCTTTATAAATACATAATACCTGCTCTGAAATAGTGTACAGATTCCTGACAAAGACAGACTGACAGGTGTACAAGGTGTTAAAAGAATACAGAAGAAAGAATTTTTCTGCAGGGAGGCAGGAGTAGGAAAGATGCCAGGAAAGGCTTTCAAGAGGAAATGTGAGCTGAATCTTAAAAGATGAGTAGAAATTCACCATGTGGATGGGTGAATGGCCTTTCACTCAGAATGAGCAGCATAAGAAAAGCCAGAGAGGCATAAAGCAGTAGAAGGTCTGGAAATGCCAGGACAGTCCACTGTGACTAGGTCCATATAGCAAAACATTGTCATTCAAAGATAAGGCAGCTGTCAGCCTGAAGAGCCTTGTACTCAGAGAATCAGGATTCTATCCACAATTGTGAACAGTCAATGGATTGTAAGCAGTAGATGACACAATCAGATTATATTTATGTGTTTTCAATCACATAAGTTGATTTCTTTTCAGAACCTGAAGCAAGAGTTAAGATCTATGACATGTAATAAGGTCATAAGAGGGGCAGAGAAATTAAATACATTCATTTTCCTTGTAAACTGCCTTTCTTGAAAACCATAATCTGTTTATAAAATTATGTTTTGTTCTTTTTTTTAATCCCTGTTATATAGAAATGCCTAGCCCTTATACCTTTAAAAGTACACTGAACTGAACTAGGCATTGCAGAAGCTGTTACCCTGGGTATAAATATGTATAAGACACAGTCCTCACCTTCCTAGAACTAACAGTCTAGCAGAACAAATAATATAGATCCACACATAGCCACAATGTAGGGCAGTATGAGATAGGCTCCATGCAGGTGTTTTACTAGAGAAAGGAGAGATTCCCTGCTGTGAAGGTCAGAAGGCACAGAGGAAAAAATCACATTTTAACTAGGACTTGAGGCAGAGCTGATTTTCAACACATTGAGTCAGGAGAGAATATAAACCTTAAAAAAGTGTGGTCATTCATTCCTAAAAATGATTCACTTTCAGTCAAATATTTGCTTAGAGTTAGGAGTGATAGTAACGTAAAACAGAAAAAGCCAACCAAAAGGGAGAAAAGATATAATGTCTGTAAGGATGACTTTTTTTTCAGCCCTTAATATAAACAAATGTTGAATTATTAGTTTCTTCTGACTGTGGGCCAAAATGATAAACTGCAAAGAATTTCTTCAAAGAATTTTAAACTATTAGATAACATTTCAGCAGATGTGGTACGTAGCTGTTTACCTGTCCCACATTCTTCTACTGTTTAGAATTGATCCTCTATGGAGGTAGTTGTGGCAAATATCAATGCTGACTGAAATTGACGAATCAGAAGGAAGGAAGGTTTGAGTAGGACAGTGGTGAAAAGAAATCAAATCATAGCCTGTGCCAATGTTCCGATCTCACCCCAGAATCCAACCATCTATCAAACCTCTCCACTTCAGAGTCTCACGAGCACTTCACATATAACACACCCAGAATGTGTCATCATCTGCACCTTCTCCAGTGTTCTCTAGCTCACTGAATAACACACTAGAAACTTGGGAGTCATCCTGGATTCCATCTTCTTCACTCTTCACAACAATCACCACCACCACAGCTACCATTTTACTGAATGTGAACATGAGCCAGTTACGGAGCTAAGTGATTTGTAAGTATTTTCTCATTTGATCCTCATAAAAAATCCTATGAGGCAGGGCTATTATTTACATTTTACAAAAAAAGAAGCTACAGCTGAGAAAAGTTAGATACAATTTTTAGTGGCAGCCAGGTCTGTCTGCAAAGCCTGTGCTCCCCACCACTGCCCTAATGCTGCAGGCCTCTCCATTCTTTCTTTTCAGTATCTTTCAATCCCTATCCTTGTCTTTGTTCCCACCACCACTAAACATCAAGCCTTATTTCTTACCAAGGTGATTATAACAGCCTCCAGTCCTGAGCCTCAAGTAGTTATTCTCCAAATTGCCAGTGAGGAAGTTCAGAAATTGGACCTGGAACCTCAAATACCTTCTAGTCCCAGGCATTTGCCCTAAAAGAAGTACGCCCCACGGTGAAATGGAACACATACTTCTTCAAAATGGGGCAGCTACTTAAGAAGCTCCAGACCATAGATTCCTTGCAGCAATACAGAGCTACTGACTGTTGAAAAACAAAGCCTCATATCCATGTTTCCTGTGAAACAAGGGCAACTATTTCAAAAAATGTAAAATCATTCTGAGCAAAACTAAATTCTCCTGAATGCTAGATCTGACCCATTAGCTCTAGCTTATAGCCTCCAAAATAGTATGTAATTTCCCTGCTTAAAATCTTTACAGTGATCCTGTACAACTTTGGCATAAAGGCTAATCTAATTAATATGACATCAAAGGTCTTCTATAAGCCAGCCCATTCCTATTTCTCCTACATATAACTCGCTGCTGAATTGAGGTTCTTACATTTCCAGAAATGTGCCCCTCACTTTGGCTTCTGAGGTTTTAAAGCATTTTTCTGTCTGCACGGGCTACCCTTCATTTGATTTACTTATCCCTCAGAATTTAGGTGGGCCATCACAATGCCATCACTGCTGGTCTGGGATAGAGCCCCTGAGATATGCTCTTGCACTATCCTATACTAAAACACACCTGTATCAAAAAACACCTCATCCAGTACTGAAACCATCTGTGGGCCTTTAACACTGATAGTGAACAATATAAGTGTCAACAGCTTCATTTTATTGGGTTGTCATCCACAGAAGTTGGCTCAGGATCAGGCAGGTAATAGCACTCAATAGGTATCTATTGAATGAATGAATCAACGGAACACCACTAAGTCCATGAAGTCTTCCTTGATCTTCCCCAGCAGGAAGTGATTCATCTCCAGAGCTCCCTCAACTCTTTATCCCTAATTCTTTCCTATTTTAGAATCACAGAAGGAGTAAGAGTCAACTACCTTATCAAATTGAGTTCCTTGAAGGTAAGGACCCATGTTTTATTAATTGTTATATCTTTCTAGCACCTAACTCAGCTCCTTGTCTCTAGTAAGCTCTCAAATGTTTGTCTGATAAGTCACAGTAACTCTAAATACTAAGATTCATGATTCAACTCTATTTCCTCCCAGTTCTTTTTCCAAGTACAAACACTACACCAAAACCATTCCACTGTGAATTTTGCAGATGGATATTATTAGAGAAATGGGAAAGAAATTATTCAGAAGCACAGACAGCTATCCAATGAAAGTTTTTTTTTAGAAATGAATAATTACAGAAATTTTCTACTTCCAATTAATTATTTATTTCCAAAATATGGACATGGTAATAAAAAATGTATTTATAAGAATGCTGTATTGTGTATCCTATGATGGACTCCAGTAAAACACAGTTCAGAGTTCTCTATTTGTATTCTATATATTGACTACACACTAATAATAGCAAATATTTATCAAGGACTGTTCTGTAGAAGGCATTCTACTCATGACCAGCAACAATCTTGCAAATTAGGTTTAAAGATTAGGAAGTTGAAGCTCAGAAAAGTTAAATAAAATGTCTAGTTTCTCATAGCCGGTAAGTCACAGGCACAGGTAACAAAGCAGGCATTCTATGCTTTCCTTAGCGTTGCCCTCTAACCTCTGGCACAGCTCTGCTAGTCAATCCTGTAACTGACAGTAACTATAAGATATATATGCTTTGATTTTTTTAAAGTCTCCTTTAACAAAGAAATTCCTTAACTTTTATTTCTAGCACTATCAATATTGTTTCCAAATGTTTTTATTAAAATCCTACCTTAAAAACGTTTTCTATGACATGTGATAGCATCCTTCATCAATCAGTTTAAAGTACATTGTCTACTTAGTACCAATTCCATTAAACATTAGAATTTCACATACTTCACCAGAATTTTTCACTAAAGTGTCATGGGGTGATTTGTTAAGTGACATTATTCACTGCCAAAAATATTAAAACAAGGAACACGTTATGTTCCCAAACAATAGCATGAATAACCATAGGTGCTGTTATAACAGCTTGTATATTTTATACAATCAAAATGTTTCTTACCTGAATTGTTCCATGGAGAATTAATGAATATGACATACAATTCCCTCAGGTTAATGATAGGCTGTTGTTAGTAATTTCATTTGGTGGATTTTGTTTTTTATATTTGCTTCTTTTAAGTATAAAAAATATAAACTGTCCTTTAGGTTAGAATGGAGGTCAATTTATTAGGTTCATAAAACAGGAGAAAAAAATTATAAACTGAAAGGGAAAAGCTTAATGTAATAACAATTAAAATTAACTTAGTATAATTACAAACAGAATAAGCACATCTCTAAGAAATATAATTTTCTCAAAAAAAGCAACTCAAAAGTACAACTAATGTTAAATTTTGTTTATAGCTTTGTGAAGTTATTACTTAGAAGTTATGCCTTTCAAGACATAGATTAGCCAAAATTAATTCAAGAAATATGTTCATCTAACCTTTGAGCTGGCACCTTATCCTGGCTATTCTCTGCCTTAAGACGTAGTAAGCTGCAAAACAAATGTCCAAAAAAAGAAATTCCAGATCTTTTCTCTGTAAGGAGGCTGGACTTGGGTATTATCAACTTGATACATTCCTGGAGACTTACACATATTCAACTTTCAGTGCTTTTCTGAAACAAAAAAAAATCTAGGACATGTTTAAAATAGTAATATTTTAGTCACCATTTTGTTATTAAAAAACATTTTGTAACAAAAATATTAACAAATAATTGAAGTTATGCTATTCTTTCACAGTCCAAATTCTAAATTAAAATATTTCAGACCTTTTGTGAGACTGTACCTTCCAATCCAATTTTTCATTTTCTGAACATTAATTTTTGGTTCCTAGAGACAGTATCCTTTTATTTAAATGAGTGTTGGACAAAACATCTGAAAAAAAATTAAAACTTTTAATAAATTAGTAACCAAGACTGGTAGTTTTTAAATTGATATGTCTCTATACTTACCTGTGTCTTACATACTGTATGTATGTTCCCTTTTCTCTCCAACTTTGGGGAGGAAATATTAAGAGTTTTTTATTTTTATTTTTTTCTTCCCTTTCACAGCATTTTCTTCTTGCATGGCTGCTCTGGTTGTCAATAGCAACAAGAATTACTGTGAAAGTTCAGCCATTTCATTTGAAGACACATAAATAACACAGTTTGATGAAAGTAAAGGGAAGAAACTTGAAACACTACTAATAATGGTCAGTGTTCAACCAGCCTAGAGATCCTAGAGGTAAGAGATGATTTTATTCTCTTCTGGATTAATGCTTTCCCTCTTTAAAGCATAAAATATCCACTTTAATGACTTGTGTATATTTGTACAATTTAAAATTAGTAAATGGAGCCTTCTTTTGGGTAATTTCAGGAGAAAAAAATTGCAAGTCTAAGCTGATTTAATTAAAGCAATAATATAACTATTGATCCAGAATAATTGTTCTGTATTTTTAAAGGCACACATTACATTTGCTTGCTAGACTTTTTTTTATGTTGATTTGATTTACAACAAATTAGTGTTCTGTTTTTATTGTTAATTTTTTAAAAACTCACCATATCTTGATGTTGACACATTTCTTAAAATAGAACAATGAAATATATCAAGTATAATCTAAGCAAACAGCTGAAAATAAATCAAAGCATAAATAGCAAATTACATTCTGGATCACATATTAGAGAAAATTGTTTATGACAATGGTTATGTATGAGAAGGAAAAAATATAAAAGGATACCGTTTCTTTAATACTCTTTAATTGCCAATTTTGAATCATTTAACTTATCAGGAAAAATATTTTGAATTATTTTAAGCGAAGGTAAAATAACTCAATAAAGAATAGCAAACATCACTATTTTCTAACTAGCTGTATTAGTACCAAGCAACCAAACAGTTCTGTATAGTTTATTTTCTTCTTATAATATCTTAAGGTCAGGTCACATTTTTTATAAACATAAATTAGCCTTGACATACATAGATTTGGTAAATTTTATGGTACCAATATACATATCTGTTAAGGCCTCTAACATAAAATTTTAGCCAATGGCTCATTTTTAAATTGGCATTTTAACTACACAAAACTGTATTTTAAATCAAAGCAATGTTAAACCTGGAATAGATTACTTCCAGGAAGTATCTGGAGCCTGTTCTCTATTGATGGATAAGGAAATTTTCATAGGCAACCATCGCC
This sequence comes from Cynocephalus volans, assembly GCF_027409185.1. Classification (NCBI taxonomy): domain Eukaryota; kingdom Metazoa; phylum Chordata; class Mammalia; order Dermoptera; family Cynocephalidae; genus Cynocephalus; species Cynocephalus volans. The sequence continues at coordinate 92,325,399 of NC_084468.1, read as the reverse complement.
ACAATTTTTGTGAAAGTTGCCAAAAATAAATGCCCTACGTGCATTTTTTTTTTTTTGTGAAATACACCCCACTGTGAGAAACACTAAAATAGAATTCCTTACTAGCACTATAGAAAAATCTGTCCCATTTTCCCCTGATAATCTTCCTCTACAGCCATTGTAAAATGGCCACAGTAGAAAAGACATGCAACAATGCCAGCAAAGCAACTCAGTTATAGTTTAAACTCAAGAACTCTCTCCTGCAACTTGCCCCAAAACCACTGCTCCAGTTCATCTGAGGCTTTTCAGTGATATTATGCACTTTACTATAGTGGTTAAAATTAATAAGCACTTTGATGATTTTATGATTGTGACTCATACAAACCAGAGAAACTAGACTATTTGGGGATTACTTTTTCTTGCCTGTTAAACACAGGTTTACTAATCTATAGCCAATCCTGGGGTTTGGACAGTGCTAAAGAAAATGAGGGATAAGAAACCTTAAGGAAATGAGCCTCCTTCTTATCCAAAGGTATGACTATCTTCTCACGTATAGTTTAATTGACTGTAAAGGATTATAAAATGCTCAAATGTTAGACCAAGTATAACCTTGGATGGGAAATAATATGCTGTAGACTAAGATGGCTGACACAGTTACCACATGACTCAGACTTGAGGCACAGCACAGCCTCATAAACAAGCAGCACAGCATGACACATGCACCTCCTTACAGGTGACAAATGCCAGGTACATGCATGAAAGGGAAAGGTTCTCCTGGACATTCTATTTCTACTTCCCAACCCTAATAATCAGCTAGAAAAGTAATCACTCTAAAAGGCTCTCCATACCCCAACCTGAAATTTCACGTTATATTTTTCATTGTTAAAAAAACTGATATTAGCCTGACAAACTCTATTCACAGACAGCAATTCAACTCTACATTTATAACATGAACATCCAAGACAACAGACCTCATGAACAACATGTTAAGTAGGAATTTGGATTATCTCAACTTTCAGTACATTATAAGTATTAAAGATATGGAAGAATTCATCAGAACTCAATGCAAGATTACAAAACAGAACATTCAGCAAGTCTATATATTATTTCTTCATAGTTTTATACTTTTCTCTTCATAAAGTAATTGTTTTAAAAAATACTTATGCCTTACTTAGGAAATGAAACTGTACATTGGGATGTCTTAATTTTTGGCCATACATAGACGCCAAGATACAATAAATCTTTTAATTCATCAATGATTTAAAAACTCAATCCAAGGGACAAAGGGCCTCAAAACCACCATTATATATGTGAAACACCAAGAAATATTTTGTGTAATCATGTGAACTTAGAACAATTTATTCAGCAGAAACTATTAACATACTAAGTATATATTTAAAACCAACTCTAAACACTCAGGTACACAAAAAATACAACAAGCATGAGCTGCAATTTATGTTTTTCTGTCAATAATCAATGGCTTTGCTATTTGTTGGTATGCAAACATTTGGCAGATAATTACCAAAATTACAAAATCTTAACACTGTAATAAAATAGGAGGTACCAAAGGCTTTGGAAAAATATCTTGGGTGATGGGAAGCTTATATTTGGAAAATGTATCCATAGAGTTAGTTTCCATAAATTTAGCAACACGCACCTTTGACCATTTAGGGAACTTTGATAGCAACTGAATTTGAGATCTCTGATTTAAGAAAGTAAGGCTAAAGGTTTTTGGAAAACAACATTGTTGTTGGCAAACTAAACATAAGTCCAGGAATTCCTAATTCCTTTTGTGTGCATAGCACAAATTTAAACTGTGATGACATTTCCTAAAGTTTCAGAATAAGTCAATAATATCTACAAAACGCAACCCTAACCCCATGCTGATGATGTTATAATAGGAAAGCAATGTCAGTTCTGGAGAATTTATAACATTAGTCTACAGAGTAATTATAGAGATACTGACCAAATGAAGTGTTCGGTTTTTAGATAGAGTTGATTCTTGATTACTGACATGCAAATCACCTGTGGCAAATTCTTACTCTCAAATTTGCAATCTCCTGGCATGTAGTACTTCAAGGCAGTCTCCAGCCTTTAGCTAATGTATGGCAGAAAATGAGGGCTTCTAATAAAATATAATTGGGGAAAAAACTGTTCTCCAAAATCAACTACTACATTCCAAAGCTAAGGAACCATTTTGGTTATTCATATTGCTTTCCTTCCATCAGAGTTAAGAATAACAAGTTGATTGAATAGTTTCATCAAGATACGTTAAAACTAATATTCTTCAGAGAATCTACAAAATAATATGGAAAGAACAAATAAATGTGTCATTATTTTATCACATATCATAATATTTTATTGTATCTGGGCCATAATACACTCCTTTATGCTGGCTTTATTTTTAATTGTATTAGGAAATATGACTGTAATTGTCTCTAATGATTCACTAGTAGTAATTAAGTGATGAAATCAGAAAATTTAAAAAGAATCTTCAGTGCATTAAAACAAAAAATTTCTTCATACGTAAGATTACTTAATTAAACTTTCTACCTTGTAACATACCAATTTTTTTAGTAACTAGGTGTATTTTGCTCCTAATTTGCCCTGGCAGGTTCCTAGGGATTCACTGTCAATCACATTAGGCCTATGCTACTAGTATTCTTCTGTGGTTGCAGTCAGTGATTGATGTCACTCACTTTCAAATTTTTTTCAAGCCAAATTACCTTGGCTACATTGTATTATTTTCCAGCACTGATCATTTATTTGTTCCCATGAAGAAGTGGAAAATCTTGGCCCTAAATCTTGGCAATGCTAAGTCCTCAGCTCCCCTCCAGGCTGATACAGGGTGACAATTCAGGTTAGATTCTTGGTCAGTACTGGACTCTGAGGAAAAGGCACTCAAAGCCTCTCTACTTCTCCCAAGGAGACAGGGCCCTTATTAGATTGGTGACCTCTCAGCACACACATTGAGCCATCTTTTTATTATTGTTTTTGAGAGAGAGAGAGAGAAAGAGAGAGAGAGAGAGAGGGAGAGATTCTTCTAGAGCATATAAGCATCAGGATTTCAGGTTGCATTGCCCCTAGGGCTTCAGGGGTACATGAGAATCAGTCCTTCCTCATCCCCACCAGTGAAAAGAAGACTTAAGTTTGGGTACTGAATGGTGATATGTTGAGTACTTCCCACAGACTCTGCTTTGACTCTATTCAGGCCTAAGCGGCTTCTATAAAGCAGCCCTCTGTGAGATCCAGGTGAATAAGGAAAACAATTAAGGGTCATTTTCACTCCTTTGCATGCCTGTAAAAATCAGGAGCTTTGGAGAAATGAGCACTGGTCAAGGATTCTGTTGTTTCTGGGTTCACTAATCCTTGTCCTATAACAGTATAAGTAGGATATGTGATGCCTAGAAGCAATGTTTATGTCTTTCCTTCTTAATCCAAGCCATAATTTGCATGGAAATAAAGTGCATAGCAAAATGGTGGTGACTTTATACACTGATAAACAATAAATACAAAATTGATATTAAAAAATCTCCCATTCATTTCTTTGCAGAACCTCCTTATCTTGCGGCCTAGGGGAGACCTATCTGCACTCCATTTACAATGACTCTGGATACCAACTCCATCAATTATTGACTGGTATTTAAAATACATAAACTAAAAAAAAAGAAAAAATATATGAACTGGCCATCATTAATCTAGTAAATCATACAGCAAACTTGAGGACATTGTTAGCTATTCTAACTTGAAACTATTTTGTCTAACCGGGAACTCTCCATCCAAAGCCCTACACGATTTACCCATCACAGCTAGATACTCTGGGCTGGATGCAGATGAATCATCAGAAAGCTGAGTGCGTAGATAATGCTTCTTAAACTACTGGTAGAACAGCCTTCGTGACCTGCACTTTTCGAGTAAGGGCCTCATCTTACACTGGAGGATCTTCTATGAAACAGCTTTTCAGACAACCACTGGCTTCACGGTAGGAATGTTGCTGTGGTCCCTTCCACTCCAACATTCACTCCCACTGTGAAAAGGACCGCACAAAAGTCTTCTTTCAGAACTACGTGCAGGAAAAGCCATAATTTCCCCCAAATAACTGGTTTGCTTTTTCCCTAACAAACATAAATTGTATGAGTAATAACATTTCCCTTTTTCCTTTGACTACCAGAAGCTGAAAGCCAAATTGCAAGACATATTTTGGATCCTAGGGGTTACATACCTGCATTTTAATAACACTCCTCCCAACATCTTTTATTTTACTCTTTGCTCCCTCTATCCCTTGTTAATTATATTTTCCTATTTTCTTACATGAATTCCTGGGAGGTACTCCATATCCTTTCCCAAACAATATAAGGCGTAAACAAACAGAAATAAAGAAGTTAACTTGGAAGCTGGCCGGTTAGCTCAGTTGGTTAGAGCACAGCCTTGTAACACCAAGGTCAAGGGTTTGGATCCCCATACCGGCCAGCCACCAAATAAAAAGGGCCGGCCAGGTATCTCAACTAGTTAGAGTGCCTTGCTGGTAACACCAAGGTCCAGGTCCCTGTACCCATCAATCACCAAAAAGAAGAAAAATATATATACATAAAAATTAGTCAATTTATTTATCTTTTAAGGTATCTTCTAATGAATCAAAATAACTGAACAGAAAGCTCCCACTCTGTAATATTAGCCATAATTTATTCTCCCTTAAATTACATATTTTATATGAGAAAATTTATAAAAATGGGAGCTCTTCAATTATTGTACTAACATAGAAATAAGAGGTTTCTATAATTCCCGCACACGTAAATGTATATAACAGTGATGATGATATATGCACAAATACTCATTGCAGCATATTTTGTAAAAACAAAATATTGAAGTCCACTTAAAGGTGCATAAATAAGGGATTGTTTAATTAATTATAGTATATCCGTATAATGGCATACTATATAGCCATATAAAAGAATGAGTCAGGTTTACATGAATTGATAAGGACTGGTCTCTGAAATGTAATATATATATATATATATATATATATATATATAAAGAAAGATACAAAATAGTTTATACCTCATGCTATCATTTTATGAAAAAGGAAAGTTTTGAAAATATTTAAAAATCTGCAAAGATCAATAAGAAACAGTGCTTGCCTGTTGGGGGCTGGAACTAGGTATCAGGAAAACAGGGAAGTTAGAAATATTTACCTTTGCTGCCTTCTCTCTCTCAGTCTGGGTCTCTTAATTTTTTACTTAAACATGTGTTTCTTACTTTTTTAAAAAAAGATGATTTAAATATATAACTGGAATAAGGATTAGACTAACTAATGGAAAAGATCTGCCCCTACAGTTTTAACGTTACTTTTTTAAGGTATTTTGGTACAACAATGTTGTAATATTTCCTGAAAATCTTATCGTAACAGGTGTCCCCCCCAAAACAGTATTCAGATCTCAGAATTCTACATACTTCCCCCTAATAGGTCATGGATCTAGTAAAAAAAGCACACACAATATACATAGGAATAAAAATTGTAGCTGAAATATAAAGATAATAAAAGGTCCATGATTTAAACAATTCCTAAAAGAATGTATTAATCTTTCTGACTAATAAAAAGGACATCAAATCCATAAAAAAATATACAACTTATAGGCAGGAAGCCAGGGGGGAGACCCTGGCAAATAAATAAATCTCACCCCATCCTCTCAACATCAGCCAGTTGCCCCTGGTCTGAGGCTAGACAGATGAAAAATGGGAGCAGATGGATCTTCACTGACTTGTCAGAGGGTTTTCTTGAGAAAGTGGGGATCAGAGCATCCTAAAATCAAGCAACAGATTGGACTCTAGATATGGGATTCCCAAAGCCTTGAGTTAGCATTGCCCTTTAGTCTTTCCCACTAAATTACATACTACTGAGCAAGAAAATATTGGCCAATTGATCAAAATTACAAATATATATGCCATTTGACCACATATTAAAATTCATCCTGCAGAAATACTAGAACACATGCAAAACAAAATTTTTTCAACATATGTTCAAGGTTATTTTAGAATTGCTTGTGTTAGCAAAAGATCAGAATCAACATAAATGTCCATCCACAAGAGGCTGATTAATAAATTATGATATAGCCATGCAATGAAATACTATGAATCCACTAAAAAGTAAGGAGGGTCTTCATGTACAGATGATTTTTAAAAGCCTTTCAAGATGTACTACTGCTAAGGAAAAGAAGTAAGGTACAGAGCAGCGTATATAGTATGATTTCATTTGTATAAAACAGGTAGGGGGGAGAAAATACATGAAATTACCCATAAGTACGTAAAATATTTCTGAAAGTTGCACAAAAAAACTGACAGTATTTGTTGCTCTGAGGAGGAATATTTGAGGAAATGAATGCATTTTTTCTTTCAAAATAAATACTTTTAGAAGAATGATGGGAAAAATTGTAAAACCTGCACAAAATTGGTGAGAAAGGGGCAAAAGTGTTTGTTTGTGGAGGGGGGGGTAGGAATGATGGTAATGCTGTCAGAACCCTACTCTCCTGCCCTTTGGTCTCCCCCATGATGAAGGCCCAGCTCCTGAGTATCTTCCCGGACTCACTGAAGGAGACTGCATGGAGTCATGCAACATCACTGATCACCACCTTAAAAGTATGCAGTGGATTAAACTGACTCAAAACGCGTAGAACATAAATTCTACAGAAAAAGCACCAATTAGAAATGCTACAAGAGGGGAGGGGGAAGAGCACACCCACATTTTTTAAAGCTTATCAAAAAGTTTTCAAGTAGCAAACACTGTCGTTTCTGGGGCCAGAAGTGTCCCATTGGTCCCAGTGTATATGTGCACGGGGACTTCCAAGCCACATATCCTTGTGGCTGGTGTTTGAAGACAAATCTAGCAGCTGAACTTGCAGAGCGCTTTCCTTTACTTGGCCTGACCTTCCAACCTGAGAAGCACTCAAATTTCTAATCCATAAAAGTTAAGACCTGCATAGGTTAACTTTATAAGGGAATCTCAAGAATTAGTAGTTCTTAACAGAATTACGTAAAGATAATTTCTTACCAGGGAAAAGAACGAAAGAACAAATTTCTGGGAAACTTAACTTTGAAGACTACACAAACTCAAAAGTTACCTGTTTGAAAAGGTCAAGTTCCTTCAACACTGATTTTGGTTTGGAGTTTGCATTCCAAGACCACTTGAAGTTACCTAGAGTACATGGTGTTCTTAAACAGCCTTTCAAGGCAAGTGGTAGTTGCATAATCTTAATCAAAAACTTCACTTGCTTAGGATTTAGGTAGTCATGTTTAGTGCTGAAAGTAATTATAAAATCATCCACTACCTTGCTTTTATTTCTCCATCAAGGAAAGAACCAAGTTCTGCATTGTCATCCCAAAATTAAGAGAGAAAGCTAGTAAATGTAGGACAATGAAGTGTGCTTGGTCCACTAAGCTGGCCTCAGAACCCAGCCAGCAATCTTTGATATGGCTCTGAACAGTACTGTATAAGCCCTGCCCTTGAGACTCAGGATTACTCCTAGAGTGCATATGATTATGTGGGTATAAAAAAACTGCTTATGTATAAAATACTATTCATGTTCAATGGAAATTGCCATACTTGTTAACCACAAATAGAAAGACATTTACTAGGAATAATCACTTTGTGGGGGAAGACTACATGTGGCCTTTAAAGTAAATTCCAGTATTTCTAACTTACTTTTGATTATTTTAAAGAGAGTATTCAAAATCTAAGTAATCAAAGTATATTCTATATATAATTTTGTGAACAGGGACAGGAAGTCAATGATCAGTGTAAGGAGCTAAAATTAAGAAGTCATGTTCCATTTACAAGACTGAGCTTCTAAACCCTGATACGAGTAAGAAATGAAACATAAAACTTATTTTTTATGTATTTATTTTTAATTAATTATTATTTTTTTACATTCTAAGATGTTGATGTGGAGCAGTTGTGGGGGAGGAGGAGGCGGAAAGGGAGGGGTTAGGGTGAGAGCAGGAGGAAGGAGGGGGGCATTGTTGAGGCCCGTGGCACCCCCTCATTCGAAGGCAGGGGAGCCCAGGGGGCTTCTGTCTCCGGCTTGGCCACAGCTGGGCTGGATGCGAACTTTGGAGGTATGTGGCTGAGGCCCTAAGTAACCCCCACCCCAGGGCACTTCCAGCAGCAGCTTGGTGGTCATCACTGGGCTGGATGTGGATGTTGGGGTGGCATGGTTGAGGCCCTTGGCCCCCTCACCCCAGCTCAGGAGCCTGGGGCACTTCTGGTGGTGGCTCAGTCATCTCTCAGCTCGATGCAAATGTTCCTTGGCATCCCTGCACCTCAGCTTGGTAGCCCAGGGCACTTCTGGCAGTGGCTGGGCTGGATGCAGACATTCGTGGCGGTGACATGGCTTAGACCCTCCGCCTCCCATGGCCCTGGCTCAGGAGCCTGCAGTGCTTCCAGCCGTGGCTGGTGGTCATCATTGGGCTAGATATGGGCATCAGGGGGTGTGACTGAGGCTCTTGGCCCTCCCTCAACCCCAGCTTGGGAGCCTAGGGGGGCTTCCAGTCTTTCTAGGTTTAAAGGTGTTCTTTGGAGTTGTTAGACCTTTACTGGTTAATATCAGAACGTTGTCTTTGATCTGTGGGTTTTTTGTGTTTTCTTTCAGATCTGTGTTGTATTATTCACTATTCCCACCACTTAAACTCTGCACTGGAACTATTTTGTTGTCCTTTGCTTACTTCTAAAATGGGGGAACTTCCTGTGGGGACCAGCACTTGAGCTCTGTGGTTGAGCTAAATGGCTGCTTTACTGCTGATTCTCTGGGGGAGGCTTTTTGTGCAGCTCAAGTTTTAATTGTTGCCCTGGTAAGCATTTCTGGGTCTTCTGAGGTCTGATACACCTGGGTTATGTGGAAAGTCTGGTCTGGGCCCGAGTCTTTTCAGTAAACTGCACTCATTGCAGTTCTATATTCCTGACCAGTCTCCGCTAAGTAGATCTGATTGGAGGTCAGATCAGCTGTCCATGCTGTGCCCCAGTGTTCCCCTAGTGGGCCCGTCTCCCCTACCCCCCACACTCCGAACACTTCCCATGTGTCGGTCCCTTGCAATGACTCACTGGCCTCTGAGTGGCTCCTTTTTTTCAGTTGCCTGTGGCCCCTTGCTCCTATGTGGGTCCACAGAAACCCTGTTCGTGGTCTTGCTGGCCTGGGGGCCACCAAGTCCCCCTTCTCCCCTGCAGCCTCTAAGCACCTTCATACAAAGGGCACAGCAATGGCTTTTGCCAGCTCTTGCTCTGTGTGCACACCAGGGTCAGCCTTGAAGTGGTCGGGACTCAAAATGGTCAGAACAGTCCTTTCTTTTTCTCATTACGGCTCCCCCTGCCTTCATGAACACTGTAGGTCTCTCCTCCTCTTCCTCTGAGCTCTCAAAATAGACTGTTTTTTTGACAGCTGGTGGATACAGGGATCAACCCCTGGACCTTGGTGTTATCAGCACCATGCTCTAACCAACTGAGCTAACCAGCCAGCTCCTATGAAATTTAAATATTTCATTTACTTAAATCAAAATTCTCTGCTTCAACTAATAGCCTTTTCATTTGAAATGCTGAAAGAAATAATTCAACAATTCATTCATCATTCTTTCCAGTGTCCATAATCATTAGTGAGTAATATCCATTATCCAACTAAAATTATTTGGCAACTTCAAAATAGCTTCAGAATGAATTGCTGTTTAGCCCTATTTTTTTTACTAACCTATGAGTTTATCTAAAGCTAATAAGAATACAAAATTATAACTTTGCATGGCAATTACAGTTGTAGCCTTTACTAACTTCAGAAAAAAAGGAGGAGGAAATGAGGTCCAGAATCAATAAAGCAGTCAAGCTCTAGGTGTAGATTTTACATTTTTAAAAAATCTCCAGCAGAAACATAACATCTGCATTTCTCCTGGTCTCACGGATAAATGATACAAAACCATCCTAATTCACATCATTTCCTTCAGAAACCACAAATTGCTCACTGACAGCCAAAGAACTCAGAAATTGAATAGCTTTGTTGAAAGTTGGAACTACTTGTATTTTGAGTTTTTCTTCACACCTCTATAAAGTGCTTTCAACAAAAACTCTATTGTCATAAGCCATATATGCAGCCAAATCTCCAAGTAAACAGAAAGACAACTACACAGGCATACAATATCTAGATCCTTCTTTTTTACGTTAAGAAAGTTCTCAGAGTTTAGAGCTGAAATGTACCTTGGAAATCTGCTTGTAAAATAAGAAAACTGCAACTGAGAACTGTTAGACAGCTAATTGGGTACAGAAGTCAGGACTTGAACCCAGATGTCCCAAATTATCCAGTGCTTTAGTTAAGAATTATTTTCATAGTATACAGTTTTTTTTTTTAATAAAATGTACAAACCTCAACAAGATATGTTTAATACAGAGGTCTCCACTTGATAGAAGTAGAGAAATAGTTAATATGATTAAAATAAAATGTGCCATTAAGATGATGAAAGAGTTAAGGAAAAGAATAATTACTAAGCAAGAAACAAATATTTTGTGACAATCTCTGAGTGATTAAGGTGCTGTGTGCTGTAAATATGTAACCATCCAGTTCAGTGTGTGAACATATTAAGAAAGTTTCACTTGACCATAAAGAGCCACACATCAATAGTCAATAAAGGTAAAGTCACAATGATTAGAAAATCAAATTTAGAATTTCCAATATGCTAACAATCTGTTTATTAGTCAAGAACACAAAACAAAGAATCAAAGAATAGAAGCCAAGGATATGACCTGTTTATTTTTGGAATGGGTCATGCTTTCCCCAGCAGAGCAAGAATGTTGGGACAGAATGTCAGGTGGTACAGACAGGAAGAAGGCGAGTTTCTACACCCATTTGGGTAGCATCTCTGATCCCTCCCTTAGTCTCAGAAGGAAGAACAGAAAGTCTCCCTGCTGAATGTGGCTTTGTGGTTAAACACAGTGAGTCAGAAGGGGAGGTAGAGCAACTCTAGCACCCTGCCATGGTAGTCGGTCTCTCCAAACAAGCCCATGAAGAGAGGGTGGCAAGTGAAAATGAAATGTAACATGTTTTGTGTAGATATATACTTGACTCAAGTGAATATTGGGTCAGAACGTCTCACAAATGCTCAACCAAATGGAAAAGACACTCACCAAAGGGTCACTGCACTAGAGGACAAGATCTGATAAATAATATAATGAAGATACCACCTTCCCCTGCTTATACACATATCTACTTAGGGATAAATTGGGAGGTTTTTTGCATACGTGAGAATAGTTTCCTCTCGCTTTGCTGTGCTGTTTTGAAAGAAAATTCCAAAATGAATCATTCAGAAAAAAGAGAAGGGATCTCTGATAAGGGAGAGTGCTCTTTATGGGAAAGAGTTGTGAGACTATCTAAAGGTCAAAGGCAAAAACATTTTTTACATTAAATTTCCTAGAAGTTCTTCGGAATTTTTATACGTTATCTGTTACTAGATTTAACTGTTAAAGAATAGCAAGGCATTTCTCTTGAATAAATGTAGTAACAAAACTTTTAGTTTCATAAAGGCATTCTTTAAAACATAATCATTAATTTTGTGTAAAATAATCATACTTGTGTGTAAAATTTAAGAAATTTTAAAATAACAGTTTTCAGAGATATTCCATCCATCCCACAATCCTTTTTGGTGCTGTTCTGCCCCTTTGAGCTGACCTCTCGCCCCCACATTCCTCCACCTGCTTATACCAAAACAAAGACAGGCAGAACTCTGAACTGACAAGAGACATTTGCACCATCTAAGATTCTGAAAAAATAAAACACACAGAAGGAAACATCTATCCTTGAACTCATTTTTACAACCTCACCATTCATCTTCAATGTTAAGGGTAAAGAACTATTTGGCCCTTTTTAATTTAAAGAATGTTTATATTATTGCACAGAGAACCTTGGAACCATTTTTGTTTTGGTAGTATAAATGTAAAAAGTACATATATCATACCTAATGAACAAAAGAATCTGATAGCACAGATATGTTCCACCCCACAACACTGTTTCCATAGCAGTATTTCTTTACATTTCATTAACTTTACCAAACACATATGTAGTATTTACTCTGCATCAGGAATAGTTTTAAGTGCTTTACAGATTATAACTCATTTAAACCTTGTTATGGTCTTATGAGGTATGTACTATTTCAGATCCATTTTAGAGGTGAAGAAAATAAAACACACAGAGGCTGAGTGACTTGCCCAAGGTCGCATAGCCAGTAGTAGAACTGGAATTTAAACAGTGGCAGACTAGCTCCAGAGTCCATGTTCCCCTCCATTATGCTGCCTTTCAAACTTTCACCAAATCTAAGATAAAATGTCATTCGTGCAAGATCACTTTACAAATTTTTATGACATTACCATGTCAATGATTAACTCATGCCATGTTACATTTTCCTCAGATTTTTAAGAAAGAACAAGAGGAAAAAGACAAATACTATCAAATACTATATATGAACACTTTGCATTCTTTTGCAAACAAAATGAAGGTATGAAAAAATAATAGCTAGGAAAGCTACTGTGCAGAAAGTGAAACACTAGGAAATCTTATATATTTAAATTTTATATTGCCACCGTCACTTTAAAAGGTTTCTGAACTCATTCAAATCCAGAATTGCCAAGCTAGTGCATATTAAAAAGAAATTTAATTATATGGTACAGAAAAATAGAACAGCTCTTAGAGGTGTTTCCTGGGGAATTCCACAGTCCATGAGCCTCTCAGAGATCGGAGGAGTTTTCTCCTTGGAATTCTTCTAGCACACATAGTGGAGAGCCTGTGCACCCTTAAGCCTCTGCCTTATGGGAGGTGTGCTCCACTGCTGCCCAGGGCATTCTGCCAACACAGCCTTGTCCTGGGTGGGGCTGGGGAACAGTGCACACCTCAGAGCACTTCAACATTCCATTTGGGAGTTTCCTGCAACTTAAAGCAGCAAAGAGGAAGGAAACTATCTCCATTCCTGCAAAGAAACTACCCATCTTTCATTGAGGAGGGGATGTGTGCATATTGAGCTAAGAGAAGGGTTTTCTCTTCACCCTTTGGTTATTAGAGCTTGATGGTTCCTCAAATTTCACACCTGTGCAAATACTTCTGACACTGTGGTATAACTCGCAGAAGACTAAATTCCACCAGGCACCATCCTTCTTTTCGACTATCTTCCCTTAAAAACAATGTTGAACAAGACTAACCAGTAAGGGCACAGTGTCTTTGCCTAGTTCTTTCATTTACTGGAAACTGGAGTTACCACCATCTTTCTTTAACAGGATGCAATGGCCCAACTATGGGAAGTGTCTAGCCCAGTGGCTTGCATGTAGCAGGTAGACAGACATTAGTGTCCTTCAGCTTTCCATCCCCACACAGAAAAGACAGCCTGAGTGTACAATTAGAGTCAACCTGTGACTGTCACTCTTTCTCCTTTACAAAGCTAAGGAAGACAAAACAAGCATTCTCAAAAACTAAAATAGCTTAGGAAACTTCTAATTCTTCTGAACTTAAATTTACCTGATTTCTCACACTGCCAACCCACCTCTAAGGCAGGCTCCTCCACTCCCAGGTCTAGCCTTCTTAATTATCAGCTTCTCTACTCCTCTAAGCCCCTTCCTTATTAGTGATAAAACGTATATCCCAATGTAGAACCCAACTTAGTTGCCATCATCTCATCTGATGTGCCCACTTTGCACTCTAAAGATGCCTCAGAAATTTAATTGATCATTTGGGGACTTTTTTTGTCAGAGGAGTGGGATAAAATTTTGAGATCCAGATGAAATGCTGGGAACAAATTTCCTAAATTTTTCAAATTTTTGTGATGTGGCTCTGATGTTTACCATTAAAACATCCATTTGTAATCATGTAAAAGGTAAAAAAAAATCAGTGTTCTGATTTGGCACTTATTACATGAGATTGATTACTCATAGAACTTACAAATAATGTGTTTCCAGAGGTTTCATTTTATTATTCTGGGTGGTCTATTTAGAAGACTGTCAAGACAACCTCACTTCAAAAAATGATTTACAAATGGGCCACTTTACACAATGGCTAGGGTGAGGATTTTATAATTGCTGTAAGGTTCAGAGTTTATTTAGTGTAAATACAGTCTAGACTCATTATCTTACCCCAATCTCAGAGCCTGGAGCAAAGAAATGAGTAAACCTGATGAAAAAAACAGGAGTTGGTGATACTGGGGGCAAATGCTAAAATGAACATCCTAGATGGCTCTCTGTGAATGACAAAGCTGGCACCTTAATACACGTGGCTCAGAATGGAAAGGGGCAGAATAAGGAACTGGGGACTGTATATGCAAACTCCCACATCAACCCCACACTGCCAAACCCTGCTCTTAATTAATCCTCCACTGTGAGGAGTGAAGCCGCAAACAATAGTGTAAAGCCCCCCCACCTCCCAGGAAACTGAAGTCCCCAGGCATGATACTCACGCTGACACTGTCCCCAGGACTGGCGAGCCCAGCCCCAGCAGCAGTCAATCCTCCCACCATAACGACATAGGCCAATTGATGACATTAATTGCCTGGGCCACCTACCAAACAAAAAGATTAAAAATAAAGACACTTTTGAGATTAAAAATAATTTTCTTTGTCACTTTTTAAAAAAAATTTAAACCACGCCCAACAATTTTCTACAAACTCCTTCTTGCCTGCAGAAATTTAGGGATAAAACACCTTCACAGAAATAGTTCTGCTGTGATCTAATGTCAAATTTCAGACAGTTTATACACACATACCCCAAACACACATGGGTAGGAAAAAAGGGGGAGGGGAAGATCCTTTCTGAGCTAGAAATAGCACCAGCCAACCAAGAATTCTCAAGGCTGCCACTTACAGGGTGGTTTCTGAAGCCTGAAATAAAACAGATTCCTCAAAGACCCACACCTGTTACTGGGGAAAAGGCCAGTTTTGACTGATTCATCATAAACTGAAAAGTGTTAAATAATGTAAGACATGTCAAACCAGAAAGAAAAAAAAATGTGCCTCATATAAAGGGTTGATGGGGAAAGGAGCAGAAAGAGAGGAAGTTCCTCAAAAATCAAATGAAACAGAGCTCCTTTCGAGATATAACTTTGGCAGAAAAAGTCCCCAGGGGGAAAAAAAAGTACTAGAAAAAGAATTCTAAATAAAACCAAGGAGAGTTTAAAGTGTAGCTGACATCTCAAGTGTCTTTGTGGCTTGAAACTTGCCTGCATCAACAATTCAGATTATTTTCCTCTTTAATGTAAATAACGACTAAAGAAAGTATGCAATTTCAGAAGACAGACTTATCCACCAGATTACACTTTGATACATTATTTAGTAAATTGTTTCCTTGTTTATTTTCACATCTAAATTACTTTTTCCCTCCGAGATGATCGACATTTTAATTGGCTGTTTCAGACACCTTTTCAAACTACATTAAAGTAGTATGCATATCATGTGATGTATTTCTTGCTGCAAATGTGCGTACAGGATATGCACAACATATCCAAATGTGGGTAAAGAATTGTTTTAAAAAATAAAATAAAAAGATCTAGCCTCTGGCTGCTACACGTTTTCCCAAATTCTCTTTATCTTTTCAATTTCCCTTTCCTTTACCTGCCCTCTCTACCCCCAGGCCCAAAGTACAAAGTAACCCCGAACTCTCTATTTCCTCCGACCGGGTGGTAAACACAAGCATCTGCACTTTTGCTCCTCGGCGCTGCCCTGGTTCCCCTCCGTTCCCCTCCAGGTACAAGAAAGCCATTAGTCGTGGAATTGATTCGTTCCAAGACTGCAGGTAAAACAGGTGCAGCGTCTTTCTTTAGGACATCGCAGGGACATGGAGGGACGGGGGTCGCAGAAGGAGGGAGACTGGGCGGCGGTGTGACCCGGGGTGAAACCTTCCCAGCAGCAGCCGTCTGCACGCCGGGCGAGTCCGGTCTGTACCTGTGCGGAGGTGGGGACGGAGCACGCCGGCCCGACAGACACACGCGGTCACACACACCCCCGAGCGGATCGGGCGGCGGGGCAGAGGGCGCCGCGCGCTGCCGCGGGAGGCCCGGCTGAGTGACAGCGGAGACGGAGCCCGGGCACGCGGCAGCCAGGCTCGCCCGAGGTCTGAGGGGCGGCGCGGCGTGTGCGCGCTCGCTCGTCTCACCGCACAGCGTCCCTCCCTCAGTCCTTCTGTTGAGACTCTCTCCCTCAAGAATACCAAGGGGGAGGCAAACAGGTCCCCCGGCAACCCAGTAGCTTCCTATCCCCCACCCTTTGTGTGAGTCGCCCTGACGGCTCCGAGCCGGGATCCCACCCGGTCGCTTGGAAGTCTCCCCAGTGAAGAGCCGTCTAAATCAAGAGCCAGAGTTTCTCGGCCCAGGGATGTCCCGCGCCGTCACCTCCGCTTCGGCGGCTAAACGGCGGCCCGAGAGCGGAGGTCCTGGGCTCGCGCCTCTCTTCTCCCCGTCAGCCCTAATTCCCGCGCTGGAGCCGGGGTGAGCAGCTCGCCCCGCCCCGGAGCCGCCCTCGGGGAGCCGCCGCCGGGTTCCCGGACTCGCAGGGGGCGCGCCCTCCCCAGCCTCCGGCAGCCACCCGCGGCGGCTCGACGGCTGTCCTCAAGCCCAGGTCGCGCAGTGGCCCAACTTCTGGACAAGGGAGACGCCGCTCTGACCGCCTAACCCCGCGGGGAGAAGGGACCCAGGACAGCGAAAGTGAAATTGGCGCGGGAAGGAGGAGAGGGCCCAACTCACCTTCCGTCGAACTCAGCAGCAGCCTGCAGGTAGAGCGAGGACGCGAGCAGCAGAGCCAGGAGGAGATCCATGCTGGGCGGCGAGTCCCGGGGGGCGGCGCAGCAGACTGCGGGTGCTGGGCGCACAGGAGAGGCGCGCCCGGCTCTCTGCTCCCCCGAGGAGCTGCGAGTCTTGGAAACCCCCTGCCGCCGCCGCTGCGGCTGCCGCTGCCACTCCCGGAGGAGAGAGGCGCGGCACGCAGCCGGAGCAGGTCTGCGGCGCGGCGCCCGGAGCCCCCTCCGGCTGCCTCCCAGCTCGGGGAGGCGCTGCAGGGGGAGCGGAGCAGCAGGCGGGGAGGGGCGCGGCGGCGGGGGGGCGTTAGGGGAGGGGGCCGCGCGTGCGCCCGACTCGCCGCCCTGCCAGTCCCGGGCGAGGGGTGAGGGCGCCCGGCCCCTCCCGGGGGCCCAGCGGGGAGGGCGGCTCGGGGCGGGAGCGCTGTGGGAAGGCAGCGTCTCTTGGGGACCAGCCAAAGCGGGTGAGCCGCAGGCTGGGAGGAAAAGTTATAAGCCTGGCCTGGGAGACGGAAAGCAGGGTGCTCAGCAGAAGAGCCGGGGAGGAAAGGGGCCCGAGGCGTAGGTGCGCGCTCCTCGGATTCCGCCCGAGCAGGTGGTGACCGCAGGGCTGAGCCGTAGCTTTCACTGGAGTGCTGAGAAGCCCGAGACCAGAGAGGCTCATGCGGCTGGAGCTGAGCAGTGTCTGCATTTAGTGAAACCACAGCACGACTTGGACAAATTAGCAAAAGCAGACTCCGGGAGTTTGCTTCTCCCGCAGAGTTGGCAAAGGCATATTTTTTAATTTCGTAGCCAACCAAAAGAAACGTTTGGGTCTCCAGTCGAGTTTTGAAGAAACTTGCAGACTGTTTCTATCTCCCGCCAGCTCAACTCCCCACACATCGGGTTAGGGCTGCCCCTCTAGGACACAGGGAGGCCCATTACTACTTCGTAGTCTAGTGATGACTGCTTTTGCATAGATCATTTAGAAACCCATTTTTAGTAATCATTGCTCTGTTGTTTCAGAGTAAAAAATACTGTACTAAAGTGCTGTGTTCAAGTGAAAACATGATTATCCTAAAATGCACGTTAAAACATAAGTCCGATCAACTCACCCCTCTGCTCAAACCTAACCCAAAAGACTCTCCTCAGCCATCTCCAGTCACTCTCAGACATAATCTCCTGGTCTTTTTTCTCCCAGTCCATGGCCTCTTTGCCTTTCTCCCACACTCCAGGCATACTCCTGCCTTGGGGCCAGTGACTGGCTGTTTCCTCTACCTAGACCCAGCTATCACTTGATCCACACCCTCATTTCCTTCAGTCTTTGTTCAAATGTCACTTCCTGGGGAGGCCAGCCATGACCACCCAATTTAAAATTGCAATTTGCCCCCTCCTGATGCCTCCTGCCCTATTCTACTTTGTCCTTTCTCCATACCACACATCTTCTATTTTACTATATAGTTTTATTTTTTTGTTTGTATGTCTTCTTTCCGCTAGAATGGAAACTCAACAAGGGCAGGTATTTGTTTCGTGCCTAGGACCGTGCCTGGCACATAGTAGGTGCTCATAAATGTTTGTTGAATGAATTTGCTACATTACAGACTTTTCCCCCACCTTTATTTTCTGTTTGAGGTTTCTACAACTTCACATTTTTAATGGAAAGTTCTGTGGCAAGGTGACCTCACTATCTTGATCTCTCAGTGTGTATAAAAACAGGAATTTTCTGCATGAAAAAGAAAAATAATGGTTTCAACTTAAATGACTCTTTGATTTCCAAGTTGTTCTCTGTTAGCATAACAAGTTTCTATTTTAATCTTAGGAAACATCCATGCCAATTCAGGCTTGGGACATTATTTTAGGCAAACAGCTTGGTGTCATCCACTTCAGATCCTTCTAATGAAGTCCAAAAATGTAGGAGTCAAAATATTTTTTTTGCTGAAAAATCAAATTTTTGTAAGTGTAATGTAGGCTCCGTTCCAGACTCTGGTGGCTACTCCTTAGCTGTTTTCTTTGTTTATTGGTTCCTGGATTTGGATTTGCAAATAAGCCTCACCAGAGTGATAGATGATTAAGGGAAAAGGGGCTAACCTACAGGCCAAAAAACTGGAAATGGGAGGGAAAGAGGAAGAGTGATGGGTGAGAACATAGGATGAGTATCTGGAGCAAATGGTTAATGCCCCATCTGAATGCCTCTTTTCTTTTTCCCCCCATATGTTTTCTTTGGCCTAGAAAACACTTCATCTTTCTTCTTCATTTGGACAATATCCACTTATCCTTTGCATCCAAGCTTAGTTGACACTTGTCCAGGGACCCTTTTCTGACTTTTTGCTTGGCCAAGACTCCTGTGCTATATGCTTCTGTAACACTATGCATCATCTGGAGTAGCTCTTAATGCATTGTGTTGTAATTGCCTCTCTACCACTCTAGAGTCCTTGAGTCTAGCCAATAGGAGGACAAGGACAGTGCCTATCTTGTCACTGTATCCCCTGTGCCCCACACAATGCCTGGTACAAGGCTTAAATTCAGCAAATATTATATAGACTGGATTGAACTGGATTCTGTTTGGTAAACTTTAGCTTCTTCCTTGAGTAAGCTGTAGCTAATTATATCAGTCTTTGTTGAATCATGGAATGAGGAGAATCTAAAGGACTTCTGAGATCCAACTGGTTATTATGTTGCAGTTATGACCACCAGTGATTATTCCAAAAAAGAACTGGAGTTTCCATCAGAGTGATATTTCACTATCTCAGTCTCAAAAATAAGCTAGAATGAGATCAAAACAACTTGTTTTCTTATAATAACTTACAATAACTGTACTTTTCTAGTAGGACAAACTTTTGGTTGGTTTTCATACCAGATAATGACAAGTAATAATCCCAATTTCTCATACACAAATAATTATTTATCACTGTTCACAGTGTGATACAGATAAATAACAAAATAGAATCAAACAAACACAACTTCAAACATTTGGAAATTAGAAGCTCTTAATTATGTAATCTTTTTTATTTCCAGTGAATATTTATCAGGAGACAATGTATCAACCCTTTCTAGGTGCTGGATTTCAGCTAGGAACAAGACAAAGTCCTGCCCTGAAAGAGTTTACATTCCAGTGGGGGAGCAAGACAATAAGTGCTATGAAGAGGCGGGGAGAAGGCATAAAGTGAGTATAAAGGGAAGTTAAGGTGATAAAAAGTATGTGATTTTAGACGGAGTGGTTTGGTCACTTCTGGGGAGGTGGCATTTGAGCAGAGACTGAATGAAGTGAGGGAGAGAGCCACAAGAGGGTGTGAGCTGGGGGTGGTGTCTGGCAGAGGGGAGTGCATGATGCGCTTTCTCTATCAAGTTCTGAAATGACTTCTCTTAGTCGGTGTCATACAAATCATTAAACAACATTAAATAAACCATTAAGCTATTGCTCTTCCCACTCCCTATGCAGTGGTGGCACAGGCACAGGATTACTGCTTTTGAAAACTATTAAGCGAAGAATACATAGAGCTGCTTATTCACAGCAATTTTGATTTCCAACTGAGCAAGAATTATGGAAACTCTCTGCTCTGGCAGTGGAAGAAGTGCCTTGGTTAGGCAGTCGGGCCACTCTGCTTCTCTTAGAGGAACTACCTTGTCCAGAATCTCCCATAGCCACATCAGAAGTGACTGTTAGGGCATATGCTGTACATCATTCACAACCCTTTTTCTACTGAGTGTTGCTTTAAGGAGCTAACAGAAACAGATATTTTCAGACCAGACTCATGGTTTCTGTAGCAACTAGATTTCCTTAAGACCTTAATAGGCTTCTGATCTAATTGCTTCCAGCCAGTTCCTTGTGCAGATAACCACACCAAAGTCTTTTCTAGTCCTAGTTCTTAAGCCTGCTTTATTTCTTTGCTTCCTTGTGCCTGTACCTCACTCTCTCATCTTAATGGAGGCCACCTTGAGGCTAGCTAAAATAATAGGGTTGTTTGGAGGGCAACACCCTTACTCTAATCCAAGATTCCTTTGTTTGTATTAATGTTTGGGGCATAAAAGCAGCTATCTTTTTCAACCCTGGGAATGAGAAAATATAGTCACAAATAGTATTTAAATTTCTGAATTTTCTCATTTCATTTCTACTTGCAAAACAGCCAGTTCTTGCCTGAACTTATCCCTTTCTAATGATACCTTACTAAAAGCAACAAGGAGTAGCAAAATACACTAACATTTTCATTTTCTACAACTATATTCCCTAGATCTGGATATATGTTGTGCCTTCCAAGTTGTTATAGGTAATGATTTTTTGAAACAGTGTAATCGTCACCAGCTTTCCAGCCTACACACAGCAGCTATAGTTATACCTTGTAAAACCATAATCCTATCATATCACCCCTCCAGTGACTACCTATCACAAGCAGAGTAAAAGAAATAAACTCTTTACTCTGTCCTCCTGACCATCTAACTGCATGTTTGCCTGAACACTAAGAAAACACAGGTTATTGATAAGATATCATCCCTTCTGGTATGATTTTTATGGCAGTTAAGGTAAAAGGCTAAACTGCTATAACAAAGATACCCCAAAATGTAATGGCCTTTACAAGACAGAAATTTATTTCTTCATTATGTAGCAACCTGAGGTTAATGTATCAGGTTGGCGGGCAGCTCTGTTTCAAACAGTCATACAGGTCTGAGGTTGACAGTGACTCTGCCACCTGCACAGTCACTCTAATGGTTACCATTCTAGTCTGTTGTGGGAAGGAGGAAAAGAAAGTATGGAGGAGGCTCACCTGTTCTCATAAAGACTAGGGCCAGGAAACAGGACCTATTACTGCTGCTCACTTATACTGGAAGGAACTAAGTCAGGCAATCACACCCACTTGCAAGGGAGGCTGGAAAATATAGCCCAGCCATTTGCCCAATCTTCCCACTAACAATATAGAAGAAGGCAAGAGCAGAATGTGGAGAGCAGTGAAAAGTCTTCACTACAGACAAGTTAAGTATGAGATGTCTATAGGTATTCAAATGCAAAAGTCAAATAGGCAGTAGGATATACCTCGAACGCAGAGGAGAGTTTGAGGCTCCAGACGTAAAGTTGGTAGTCTCAACTAGTATTTAAATCCCTGGGACTGGAAGAGAGTAAGTGAATGTAGATGTGGAATGAAGACAGTAAAGGGAAGAAGTATAATTAAAAGGACTGCCCTGGGTTACTCCAAAACTTAAGCTTGAGCAGGGAGGAGACCCAGGAAATGAGCCTGAGAAGGAGGAGATAGGAAACTCAGGAGAGTATAATGTCCTAGAAGCCAAAGGTAGAAAGGATTTCAAGGATATGAGAGTGCTCAGCTATGCCGAGTGCTACTGACAGGTTAAGTAAGTTCAGGACTGAGAAGCGATCATCAGATTTGACAAGAAGGCAATCACTGATGATTTTGATAAGAATAGTGTTCTTGGGGGGATGAGAGCCTGATTCTACTGTACTGAAAAGAGAAAAAGGGGAGGAAATGGAGATACAGTACAGTCAATTCTTTAGGAGTTGTGCTATTAAAGGGAGCAGAGATATGGGGCAGTGTTTGGAACAACATGTGAAGCGTAGGGAGGGATTTGTTTTTTAAGGACAAGGATGTAAGCATGTTTATAAACTGATGGAAATAATCCCAGAGAGAAAAAAGAAATAACTGCAAAAGCAAAGTACTTTAGGAGGTGAGAAGAGGTTAGATTCTGTGTTCAAGTCAAAATAAAAAATTAGAAACTGAAATTGCAGAATATCTAGAAAGTAGTGATAAAAACACTACATGTAGCTATCTATGTTTAGCTACAGTTGAACTCAAAGGAAAATTCATAGTTTAGAGCTTATATTACTAAACAAAAGGTAGTGGCTATTATTAATTATTCAACACAAGGAATGAGAAAAAGAACCATAAAGTAAAAAGAATGCAGAAAGACTCAATAAAAAAAAGCAGAAATTAATGAATTAGGTAACAGAAAGCAATAGAATTGGTAAATACATGTAAGAGCTGATACTTGAGGGGGAAAACAATTAAAATGTTTAAAATACTAGCTTGTCTAGCAAGACAAAGTGATTGAACAAATATCCAAATTTCTTTCTAGCTCCGTTCCCCTGGCAACCTGATAGGGTGGTATGTGAACTCTGTTACTAGGGAAAAAAAGTGGCCCCCTGATTGGTAAACTGCATTTAGACAGGAAGAACCACATACATCTGATCGCAAGCCATAGCACTGGACCTCCTGCACACAGTGACTTTTATGGGATATACCCCTTACAGGAATAAACTGCCCCTGGACACTATGCCTATCAGATTGTCACAAGAGATGCTCAGGAGGGGCATGAGGCTATTAAGTCAGGGCAGTTTCACATGTGTGTGAAGTGGTTCACTTCGCACACCTGAGCTGTACTGCTGTCGGAGGAGTTCCACTGAAGAGGAGCATTTGATGCTACTGTGAGGGTGCATGTAGTAAGTACTCAACAAATATCGATTGCCTCCTCAACTCGAGTGGAGGTTTTACTGCTGGGAATTAAACGCTTCTCTACTCAGGTTTTTCTATGTCCAAGGCAGGCAACTGCAACATTTGTATTAACATTTTCCATGCCTAAACTAGCTTATGAATCTCTCATTTCAACTGAGCTTTTATCAAAGTATTTGCTCTAACTCAAAGTTGCCTGAAATACATTTGCATCCCACTGCCACATGGGGGAAGTGCTAGTAAGCTTTTCACATTTCATAATAAATTGTCAACCCACCCTTCTGGTCTCTAAAACATGGTTCAGTTCTCGAACAACACAGATGACCAGTTCTTCAGGTAAAACATGAATGCTTATAAAAATCCTTGTTAAAATAAATATTTATGGAAGTCATGCTAGGTGGGGGATTATCTGTCAACTACTCTGGATTACCCATATATTAACCTTGGATCAAGTTAGTCTCCTGGAACTTAATTTAGAACCTGGAAGACTCTTCTCTTACTGAGTTAGACTTTTAGCTTTTATGAGTTTGTTATGAGAAACAGTCAAATAAGATCTGTACCTACACTTTCTGGAACACTTTTGTGGATGTTATCAGATTTGTCTATCTTGATCGAATAAGGTAGCTAATTTCTTATAAAATTTAAAGCCAAGAAAAAATTTTATGTCTTCTATTTTCTGATGAAAACTTACTGTATCAAATTTCCCTTTTAAAAGTGGATGACAGAAAACTATGGCGACAGTAAAAAAGATCAGTGGTTGCTGGAGTTGGAGGGAAGGAGAGATAAACAGGGGAAGCATAAAGAATTTTTAGGGCAATGGAACTATTCTGTATGATACCATAATGTGGATACATGTCATTCTATATTTGTCAAAACCCATAGAATGTACACCACCAACAGTGAACCCGGATGTAAACTGTGGATTTGGGGTGATAACAATGTGTCGATGTAGTAGGTTCATTGACTGTAACAAACGTACCATGGTGAAAGTGGGGGAAGTTGTGAGGGCAGGGGGTATATGAGAAATCACTGTACTTTCTGCTTAATTTTGCTGTGAACCTAAAATCACTCTAAAAAATAAAGTCTATTTTTTTATTTTTTTTTGAAGTCACTGCCAGAAGCTCAGGGTTAAATTCCGTCACAAGAGTTATTTGAATTCTTAGGGTGGGTTAGCATATGTGTTCTATCCCTGGTCTTGATTTTGTCTATCTGTTTTATTACCTTTATTTTACATTGTCATTTCTTGAGGTTTTTCTCCAAGTCCATTTTAGAAAGAGCAGGACTAAAATAAACTCAATAAATAAAAAGATAAAAATATAGTCCCACAACTCTTAATATTTGAGCTTGATTTCAAAGATGTTTCTTTGTTGTTTTAGTATTTCCTATCAATATTTTTTTTTCTTCTAACACTGAGTTCTGTTTTCCAGATGATCTTTAAATTTCTGATTGTACTATTTTTCCTATATACAGTATAGTTAGTTCACCTTCTTCAGAACAGTTCATTTATACCGCCTCTATTTAAATGGTAAAATATGTCCCACATAGAATAGATTGTCTTTCCTTAAATGAAGATGCAAAGTACAGTTCCAAGCTCTCACACTCTTTGTTGGAAAGTCCTTCGTGTATAATCTAAATCAGTGAAGACTACTTTTAGTTGTTCTATCCCAAGTAGAAAAAGAAGACCATTCTATAAACAGCTTAAGCTATATGGTCTACTGAATGAGCAAGACTTTAGACCCCAATGCAAATTACCTGAAGTGTAAAATTCATTGAAATTAAACAGTTGGAGTATATTGGTAGATTAATGATTTTAATTACAGTGTCTTCAACTCTGGTAAATGTGCGTATTAACTACAATTAATCTGCAAAATAATTTCATCAAAGAAGCCAAGTCACTTCAGAGGTATTATTTTTTTAAATACATGTCTATGACTGCAGTGTGATTTTGAGGAACTTAAGGAAAATCTAATGCAGGACAGCATTTAGGGTCCGTCAGATTTCAGATTTATTCCCACTCATAAGAGCCAGTTGAACTCTGACTAATCATTTAATTTCTCTGAATCTCAGTTTCCTCTTTTATTACATTGGAATACTAACATGTGTCTTGAAGAGTTATGATAATTTATTGAGTAAATATATAATTCTACAATGCCTGGTACATAGAAGACATTAATTAATATAGCTATATGGAAAAGTCTAACATAGGTATAACTCCAACATTTACGATCTGGATCACAGTCAATGCTTGGCACATCTGAATATAGAGCTACAGAATATCTGTACTTCTATTTCTTTCCATAGCATTTGGGAGTTTCCTGTCTCTTCCTATGATAGAAGCTGAAAGGAGAGGCTCCTGTCTTTCAACAACAGGTATAAATTGCTGCCTATGGAACAGCCCATTTAAGCCTTAGGAAGCTTCCAGAGAGGAAGAAATTCACCTAAACTAGAGACATAAAGAGTTTATTATTTAATGAAATAAAAATGAAAGTGGTACATTCCAACTCAGAAAAAAGTAAAGAAAGGACTGGCTGGATTTGATATCTAGTTTCAGTTTCTAGGAGCAGTGTCAAATGTTCCCCGCCAGGCGGGAGGTTTGTCAGCTCATATCATTCCTTGGTGCAATCAGCTCAAATGTCTTTATAGTCTAAAAGAGAGATTTATTTTTTTCAATAAATAATTTAACAGGTAATTATTGCATAACTGTTGCATAACTGTTGCATAAGTCTTACATGTGTTGTGCTGAATTACCTCTAAGCTTTCCCAGACTTTAAGGCTGTGATTGAAGCTTCATTCCTTGTAGTCATCTAATTTGGTTCAGTTTTCTTAAAACAACAACAACAAAAATAGATTATTGTCACCATGCTCTTGCCTCTTTTTAATTTTTTTATGATAAATTTCTTTTACTCATCAAAAGTGACCCTAGGGTAGGCCAGGAGAAAGGATATTCAAACTAAAACATCAGGAATAAAGGCCGCCCAGACTTCAGTAACATCCTGGAAACCAAAGGCATAGGCACAAAAGATTCCTCAAGGTATTGATGATGTGATTTATAACATAAAAGAATATATTATCCTTGCCATCTGTGGTAAAGATTTGGATCTCCTTAGGGATGCTTCCAAGTTTTCCCATTAACCTATTCATGCCCTTAAAACCCATTTTCCCCACTACAAGTTTATTTGGCAAGCTGTTAGGAACTTTATCAATTATTTTTATTGAAATCTGCATGCTGCTTGAAACCTGGAGAATAAGATCATCAGATGTACAACAAAAACACAGGCAAGAGTCCTGCTTCTAGCAATGGTGGACTAGGATGTTTTGAACTAACCCTCCTTGAGAACAACTAGAAAAGCTACCTAAGCCCCACTAGGATAGGGGTCCAGATGTGGAGGACAAGGGAAGCCCAAAGAAGTGAAGCTGACATTGCACTGCTTTTCCCCTCCTGTCAACTGCCAATTCAAAAAGTGGGAGCTGACGGTAGGATCCTAAGTAGACTTTTCACCAGACGCATGGGTCTGGGGGTAGAAATATTAGACTTTAGATCTTGCCAAGGAGGATAGGTCCTGGTAAATTCCCCAGGTGTTCCATCGGAATCCTGAAGGGTATACCTTAGGAGTAAAAGTAAACTAAACTAGCCCTCACAAAGACCAGAGCCTGATTGATTAGGTGATCTGCATCTGCTACTGCCCTAGCCCAGCTGCTTGCCAGAGGCAAAACAAACCCTCTCTGGAGGAAGATAACATCATCCATGGCCTCATATTATCTCAGAATGTTTTATATCAATGTCTGGCACAGAATTAAAAATCAAGTCTCCTTAAGAAATAGTGATAAAAAACATCATCAAGCATGTAAGGGGATGATACTGAAAGAAACACAGAGGACAATAGAAATAGAGTCTCAGGGGGATGTAAATGCTGGAGTTATCCAACAGAATTTTTATAAATTATGATTAATGTGTTCAAGAAATTAAAAGACAAAATTGAGAATTTTGGTAGAGAACAAGAAATGAAAACAAAATTGAAAAGTAGAAAGGAAATTCTAGAACCGAAAACACAACTTATCAAGAATTCAATGAATGAGTTTAGTAACAGACTAGACACAGTTGGAAAAGAATCAGATAAGTCAAAAGAAAATATCTTGACTGAATCATGGAGAGGCAAAAGGATGAAAAATACACAAAAAAGTGTAAGAGACATATGGGACAGGTGAAAAGTCTAATGTATATGTAATTGCAATCCTAGAAAGCGAGAGAGCTCAGGAATGAGAGAATGGACTGGATATAAAGGTATAAAGAGATAATGGCTGAGAATTTTCCACAATTGTTGAAAGACATAAGTCAGGGATTTAAGAAACACTGTAAACCCGAAGCAGGATATACAAAAGAAAACCATACATAGACAATGCTGCTAAAACCGAGGACAAAATCTTAAACCAAGGCAATAGAAAAAGATATTAAAGAATATGTTCGCTGTTCCTACTTCTTTTCCTGAGGTGGTGATTTAAGAGGTCAGCTTTGTGTGAGACCCTGTATAGAACATGGTCAAAGGAACTTGGCTTTGCTTTATTATGTGTTTCTGTCTATTGTAGGTTACTTCGGGGAAATTGAGATAGCATTTCTCACTTTCAAAATCCTTATATCTTTTATTGAATAGCAATAGATACTCATTTGGCACTTAAAGCCTATTATATGCTATATATATATTTAACTTTGAGTGCTTTTGATGTGACAGACCCTATTATTAGCCCCAATTTTAGATATGCAAACCAAAGCTTGAAGAAGTTAAGTAACTTGCCTAAGGTCATGAGGCTAATAAGTAAAGCTGCAATTCACACCTGTATCTGACTCAGGGCCCTTGTTACTAACCCCTTCATTTATGTCGTCCAGTGGAAACAGTACATTCCTGATGGGAGGGTTGTGACTCAAACTTTTGGTTATTCCTCACATTGCCAACCTTTTGCCTTACACAGTGATTGCTGAAATAATAATAATAACAACGACCCTAATAACAATTGCTAGCTTTATCGAGCACTAGCAATACACCAGGATTCATTTACTTTTCACTGCCCTCTTGTGAGGTAGGTTCTAGTATTATCCCATTTCATATATTAAAACACTGAGGTACGGAGAGCTTAAGTAACTTGCAAGCTCACACAGCTATTAAGTAGTGGAACTGAAATCCCAAACTAGGCAGTTTGGCTTCATAGCCTGTGTTTGTAACTACCACATTTACTGCTCCTGCTAAATTATTGTTCATTAACAAGAGAAGTAGTGGTAGAGAGAGTGGCCTGTGTCCACCAGGACAAAGTTGGAAGGATCCTAATTTTTTGTTTGTTTGTTTTTTTATTGTAACATAGTTGATTGCACACATCTGTGAGGTACAGAGTTGAATATCATTATCTGTGTGCAATAGGCGAGGAAGCATCCTAACTTATGACTGTTAAAGCAGCACACATGCTGGCTGTGAAAGACCACATTATTAGAGATACTAAGAAAAGACAAATGATCACATTACAAATTGTGGGCTATTCTACTTGGCTATAGGGACATTCTTTGGAACCTATGCAGTACAATCACGTGCATTTTCCCCACAAGGTGAATTCCCAACTCATCTATTTACCATAATTATTTTTATCACTTATTTTCCATTCTCCAGGTTTTTGAAAGAAACTTTTTTGTGTTCTCCCAAATCCATTTTACTTTTACCTTATCCCTCAGATTGAAAGGTAAATGAACTGGCTATAGATCAGAAAAAGTCTTTTGCTTGGTCCCAAATTAGCTGAGTTTTAACAAAAATGCTAAAGCCACCAGAGTTTGTTTAGCAGTGTATAGAAGAAGATTGGCATGAAAAGAATAGGCCTACTGCTTGGAAAAGACAGTAAATGATAACAGATGCCAGGAAGAAGGCAAAGTGATTCAACTCCTACCATTCCTCTTCATCAAGGAAAATGAAGCATCTGCACCGTGAAAAGATTAGGGCAAATGTAAAGTGAGTCATAAATTTTACAATACACTCCCTACAAAGGAATCGAATTACAAAATATGATGGTCGACTTTCTCTAAGGCCGTATATATCTAATCCAATATTGTAATTAACATCAAGTTTGAATGTCGGTAGTCTCAGAAGAATGAACACAAATCTTGGATGGAAGTACTTCAAAGATGTCGTCTTCAAATACTCCCTTGCTGTGGATGGAGATCGACATATAGAATTTTTAATAGACTATGGCTTCACTCTGCCTTAGCACTTATTTGGTTGCAGGAAACAAACCCATTCTGGCTATGTAAAGGGAGGTTTATTATACAGCAGCTCCTCATGGAATTCAAGAGGGAAGGATAGCCAAGTGCCATGGGGAATTAGACTTGGAAATTGAAATGCCTTCAGGAACTAAGCCTCTTTTCTCTGGGGCTGCACATCTCTCACCTACATTTTTCTGTTTCCCTTGCCTTGTCCAGTTCCTCTGTGCATACTGGCTGTCTCTGCATGCTCCTCACATGCGTGGCCCTCAGTAGCTACCCTAGTCGCTCATGCTACATGACCTTGCACCTCTAGTCACACTAACACCTGACCACCAAATTCCCAAGAAAAAAAAATCAGACTGGCCTGGCTCACAGATCAGGTGTCCATCTTTTTTCTAATCAGAAGGTTAGGTTTATTTGGTATAAACATGGGAGGAAGGGCTCACTGCTTATGTTCTAGTTGGGGGAGGGAGAAGGGGCATTGTTAAAGAAGAGAACTGGGAAGAAATCTCAAAATGTGTCTCTAATTACTGTGATCTGTACCCAGTGCTTCAGTATCCTGGAATCCTCACAAAATCTTAAATAATTACCAGGGACAGGTCCACATAGTGGGACAACCTTTGGGAAAAGCTATTAAAAGGAAAAAATGGATATTTAACATGTATATAAACTATTCTCCACCAAATGAGTTTTAAGCTCATAAATTTCTCTCCACCAATGAATTGAAATTCTAAAATTGAAATAAAATTTTTATGACACATTTAAACATTAACCAAAGATTTTTTTAGGACAAATATCAAGGAAGCCACACATCTAAAATCAGCAGAATGTAATACATTTAGGTAGAGAATATTCAATTCACGTACATGCAATGAACAATTCTCAGCACATTATTTTAAAGCAAAATACCTCTTTATTTTGTGACATAGCTCGACTGAGACAATGTGAAAAATTTCAGAGGAGTCAGTACAGGGTAGCATTTTACATTTTTCCGCTGACACCTTCACCTAACTGGGTTGAAGTAAGCCCCAGGTCAAGAAGTTCCTAGAGAGGCAGCTCCTGCTGCCATCATCTGCCCCAAACAGGATCAAAGCTAAGAGCCAAATCCTAGCCTGCCCAAGTTTGGGAGCCAGACGTAGAGGACATCCAGGGGTGTGGTCAACTAGCTTGACTTCGACTTTCCAGGGCCATCTTTTTAGAATCAGAATTTATCTCTGGCAGCTGAATAGTTTAATAGCAAAATAACATTCTTAAATTTTAATAAAATTTGAATAATTTCTAATAGTTAATTTTCAGTTAATTTAAATGATAGCAATCTTTTAAATATTAAAATGTTTACATCAATTTTTTAAAATAAATGGTTGTTCATCTTATTTAAGCAAAAAAATTTAAGTATGTAGTTGCAAATGTTTTTGACGGTTTTGAAACTTGGAATTTATAAACGTTTTTCAGATATAATTAAAAAGGAAATTTTAATTTTCATCTATCATTTTGATTGTATGCTGTGTTTGAAGCATATGTGATTGATTTTTTTCTTTTGAAATCCAGTTTCAGTGTCACTATATCACTGTACTGGTGTTTTATGTTTAAATCCTTTAACATCAAACTTCAGTGTATAATTTAGTGGCTGTCATTTTCAGCCAAAAGCTAAAGAAAATTAGATATTTTTATATTGTTCTAAAAGTTGAAGGTGTCTTATTTTAAATTCAACTATAGTTTTTTAATGAAAGAAAATATTTTTCCAGCAAAGGAAG
Source organism: Cynocephalus volans (assembly GCF_027409185.1). Lineage (NCBI taxonomy): Eukaryota > Metazoa > Chordata > Mammalia > Dermoptera > Cynocephalidae > Cynocephalus > Cynocephalus volans. Next base: position 92,294,220 of record NC_084468.1, on the reverse strand, counting down.
AAAATGTATCTGTAATGTCTGATTGGACATTAACACTTGGCATACACATTTCTTGGCCTTTATTTGTAGAAAGGGGAAAGGAAATTGGATAACTAAGCAGAATTTTGTAGTTGCTTTTCCAGGAAAAACAACAATCCTGGTAGGTCAGTATTATCCCTGGTTTTCCAGAGAGGAACCTGAGACCTAGAGAGATTAAGTACATCACCCAAGATCACACAGCTAGTAAGTGGCGGAGTCTGGTTTCTAATTCAGGTCTGTATGATTTGAAAGCCCATGCTCTGTCTACTGCAGCCTGTGGCCTGATGGTTTCACGGGACTGTAGTTTCATAGCACTAGGACAGATGAAAATGTAAGTTCAAGTTAGTTATAGCAAAATTCAATTTAAAAGGTCCGTTTGGGGATGGATGTGTATGTATGAGCATGCTAGAGTGGTAGAAAAGTGATTATCTCACTCCATCATTACAAAATTGCATTCTCTGTAACCTTATGACAACCCACTTTCCTGTAAAAGAGGAGAAAGCAGCTAATAATATATTGGCTATAGAGACTTGTAAACTCTCACTAGGTTTGAATTATTATAGTTAAAGCAGACTCACAGACATTGTAGAGTGATTACATAAAAATCACAAAACATAAAGGCTACTGTTCTTCTCAGTGTTCTAAGGTTGACATTATTAAGGTATGGTAAAAGGAACATTGTTTTATGTTTTGGGATTCTGGAGGTTTTCTTATTGGGAAAAGGTTTCCAAGTCATTTATACTCAGCTGACTGGATAAAAAGTGAGGGCTAAGAAGAACAGGTACGTTACAGCATCATGTATACATTAAGGGATGGAACTAGTTAAAATCAGCATACTCTTATGGCCTCTTAACCAAAATGTAACATCCATATGATGACAAAAGTAGTGTATCAAGACCCAGGGGACTGGTGCCAGGAAGTGCCTTTTTCAAATTATTGCATACAGAGGCATTTGACCTAGAGGCTCACATTCTTCTTCCTTAACCCTTCTGAGAGCCTAGCTCTTGGTCCTTTCAGTTACCTTCTTTCTCTTAAGTGAATTCCCCTAGGGAGAGGGACAGGCATGTCTACTTTCATTAGATGACAAAAAAGTGGTTCTAAAGATGAGAAAGACACTGATGTAGATGATGTATGGGAAAAATTTAAATAATTTTTTCCTTAAATATTAAGGAAAATAAATGTTCCTAAGTTAGTATATAAGTTTATATTTATAATTAGTGAGGGTATCTAAATTAACTAATAAACCAAATATTCTAAAAAAAAATTACGGTTATTTCTATATCCCTAAAAGTTTGTATGTACAAGTAGGACAAAAAATTGGGAAAAGGAGTATCTCCCAGGACCTTTTTCCTATTACCTAGCTCGTAGAACTGCGTGTGGAGGGTTTGTGACCCAGTCTTACAGACTCGAGGGGTCTGTAAGCCCTAGCTTTACAAAGCACATTCTGAATAAGGATTACAACCTTTCTTACGGGTTCATAGTTGTAAATTGATGTTGTATCAATGGAGTTAGTACAAAGATATAGGTCCTTTCTTGGAGAAACACTGGTCAGAACTTTGGCAGATGTTCCCTAGGCCTTCAGTCCTCTTCCTCATCCCAGGCAATGTATCTACCTGGTGGAAATATCTATCGACTCATATTATCCCCAGCTAGTGGAATCAAGTCTGCATTTGCACTGTTTCCAAAAGAAACTATGGGGCCTGAAGTAATCACTGTAAATCACAATAGGCACATTAAAAATCTCCCCTACAAACTTATGCTAGTGAACTTCATCTTAAACTCACATTGTTTGAGAGAGACACAAGTGCTCATGAATAGTTTGGAAAGAAAAAAATATTTGATGCTAAAATTTAAAGTTAGCTAACTGCACAAATATTCCACATGATGGTGTATATATGGATATTGGTGCAAGGAATGCCTGGGTATAAATTGTGGGCTAAGGAGTTGGGGAGCTATTTGAAACATTACGGCTCTCAGTTTTTTGCAAATTAATATAGCAGTTATTTAGAAATGTGATTTTTAAAAAAGTAAAATTAGTTGCTTAATTTTATTAAAACAAAGCAGCACAGAAAGATAGACTATAAGTAAGACATACTGAAAGTAAGACTGTTCTCCCCTCCTGCACTCTCAGTGACACTCCACAGAAGTAACCATATCAATTGTAAATGCTTTGCCTGTGTAACAAAACCCTTACCGATAGTGGCTACAGTCAATTTAAATGAAGTTCAGAGGTAGGCGGTCTCAGGGTTGGTGACAATCAAGAACCCACAGTCCATGTGTCAGCAATCTCACACCTCATTGTCACAGGTGGCTAACACAGCTCCAGGCAGCATGTTCTCAAATGAAAGGTTCCTAAGCGGGAAGGAAAGGGGTAGAAGCAAAAAGGACTTCCTCCTCATGCACATCTCTATTTTATGAGGAAAATCCTCTCCAGAATCCCTACGCAGATTTCCCCTTCTTTTTCATTCCACAGGCAAGAACTGGGTCACTTACCTATCCTTAGACCCCCCACTGGCAAAAGAGAATGAGATTGCCATGACTGGTTTAGGTCAATCATAACTCATCCCCTGTTCTGTTGGCAAGAAAGAAGGGGAATGGCTATTGAGTAGGCAAACACCAGTGATTGTCACAACGTTAACCATGTCTTATTATCTGCTCAGAAATTTTCTCTATGTATTTAAGTCAATGTATTATAAATACTATATAATGTATCATATATATATAATAATATTATATAATTACTACTGTATTATATTATTATACTTTTATAATACATTAATATAATATATGCTCATATATACGTTTATATACATATACACACAAATAGTCACACTTGTTACTTGCCTAAGTGTCCTACATTTTTTTGATAAATGGGGTACTCAATAAGTAATGCTTAACATATAACTAGCACATAGTAAGTGCTTTGTCAGTGCTCATTACTATTATTTTATTGTCCTTGAGACAAAATACACCATTTTAAAAAGAATAAGGACCATCGTCTAGTGGATACTACATTTTACTTTACCAGTACTTTGTAAAATTATGCCAACACATTTATTTTAGGCTGCTGAACACTCTTGAAAATATTAGCTGCAGAGCTCCTTTACAAAGGTATAAGAACTATTGTGGTCAGCAGCAAACTCCATTTAAACATAGTGAAATAATTTTGTGAATAACAACTAGGTGACTAAATATTTACTTTCTGATGAATATCTAGCCACAAATATTTTCTAATCATGTTAATATGCAGGCTGAAGTAAGAGGGTAAGTTATTAAACATTTTTGGTATTTTCACAAAATATGTTATCAAGTGAATTTGAAATTATTAACAGATTGCTGGAGGAGAAATTAACTTCACTCCTACTTTCTTCATTTATACTGCACAGAGAAGATGAGAGGTCTTTAAGAAATTCTTATGGAAGAGAAAGCCAATAAAGATACTTCAAATAAAAGCAAAACACTTTTCTAAGTATTTGATGTAATTGGATGAAAGCCTGTGGGAGAGAAAGGGAGTAGAGAGGTCTCCTTAGTTGTCCCTGTGGTAAGATCCTGATCAAGGGTCTAAGTAGCATGCACGTAGCAAGCCCAGCTGCAGACTGCCACCCTTCAGCCTAGACGGACATGACCTCTCATAGTCCTTAGGCCAAGTTGTAAAATAGTTTGCCTGTTCTCATTTAGTCCCATTTTCTCATTCTCTTGTCATTTGTCCCAAAATGTATTGCTAAGTGTGAATATATTATGATTATAGATGACAAGTTATACAACTACATCAAATTACGTGAGGGTAATTCAAAAAGTTCATGGAAAGATTTATCTTTTAATTCTATTTTTCCATGAACTTTTTGAAGTGCCATCATATAATCTCAAACTTTGTTCTTCAACTTCCAAACAAGTTGGTAGAATTAGATGATGGCTAAAATCTCCCCCAGATCTAAAATTCTGAGTTAAAGACCAGTGTTTCTGGAAGTAATTGGTCATCAGAAACATTTGGAGGAATTTCTAAAAATACAGATTCCTGGACTCTACCTTCAGACATTGTGATTCGTTCATTCAACAGATAATTAATGAGAGTCTTGGGTTTAATGCTGGGTACACAATGATGAATGAAACGTATTTCCAACCTGCCCCATCCTTTACAGAAGGACTGAGATTGAACCCCGTAATTTATGTTTTTAAAATAATCTCCGGGTAATTCTGATAACTAGACAGTTTAGAGAAGAAGTGCGTCAGACCAAATGCAAACAACAGCTATTTCGGAGGGACCATTTTCATTTCATTTGGGGTGAACTCATGTTCATACTCTGATAAATTCTTCCGTTTTTCACTATAGGTTTTGAATAGCTTCTCTAAAACATACATCTATCTTGGATTAAAACAAATGTTAACAAGAAGAAAACACACACTTAATAGATGTCATTATAGTATGCTGGTATTGGGTGAAGTTTTAACAAATTAACTGGTGATTGATACATTAACTATAGACATCTGTACAAATTCAAAAACTATTTGATTTGAAATGTTAGAAGTTCAGATTGCTTATGCAAATAAATGATATTTAATTTAAATTCTATTATTTACTTTGATTTGCTCTTTAAAGAATTTTAAAACTTCACCTACTTTAATGTACAACGGTTTGTAAGTTGCTGAACTATTTGACTTTATGACCTATGAATATTAAGATTTATAAACAGACATTTTATGCTTGCTGGGATTATACAACTCTATTTCCCTTGAAATAATACCAGATTGAGAATTTATCTATATGAAATAAATGAAAAAATCTCTGTTTTTACACCACCAAATTATAAACTCAAATGGGAAAGACAATTTGACTTATCTCCTGGAAGTGTAACTCTAGGAGACAGTAAGGATAAATGTTAAAAAAGGGGCTAAGAATAGTCAACTCTTGTTGAATTTGTAAATACTTATCACAGTTTTTATCCCCTCATCAACATCTACATTCTAATATATCCAGTAAAAAATAAAAAGATAAAGTTTAAAGAAGTCCATGTGTATTTATTTTTAATCTCTCTGTATCAATCAGAGTCCCAGCAGGTAATGAGTAACATCAGGTAGTTTGTCTTAGTTTATTCCTACTGCTGTAACAAATTACCCAAGACTGGATAATTTATAAAGAACAGAAATTTATTTTCTGACAGTTCTGGAGGCTGGGAAGTCCAAGAGCAAGGCACCAGCAAATTTGGTATCTGGTGAGGGCTATTCTCTGCATGCACTATGGTTCCTCTTACTGCTTCCTCACCTGGCAGAAGGCAGAAGGGCAAAAGGGAAAAATGCTGTGTGAAGCTTCTCTCATAAGGCATTAATCCCGTTCACAGGGTGGAGGCTTCATGACTTAATCATCTCTTAGGGCCCCACCTCCTAATACTATCACACTGGCAATTAAATTTCAACATAGGAATTTTAGGGGAAATGGGCTGGCCGGTTAGCTCAGAGGTTTAGATTGTGGTGTTGATAACACCAAGGTCAAGGGTTCAGATCCTTGTGCCAGCCAGCTGCCAAAAATAAAATAATTAAAAGAATTTTAGGGGACACATTCAAATTATAGCACGGTTCAAATGAAAAGATGGACCACAAACAAGTGTGGGCTGGGTGAAAGGAATAAATAAGGAATGGTGAGATACTAAGAGACTAGCTGTAGGGAAAGTGAAGATAAATGGTCAAGGACCCTCGGAGTTCGGAGTCTTGCTGAGCATTTGATGTAAATATGCATGTGCATCCAGGCGTTCCTGGGTTGCCTGATTTGCACCCAGGTATTTCTTGGATATTGTCTAATATAATTCCATATGGGCACCCAGGTGTCCTGGGCTACGAGGCTTAAGTATGAAGGATGTACAGCTCTGATCCACAGCGACCCCTCTTTCCTGGGATGCCCGGGGACAGGGGTTGGGGGGGAGTGTGGGGAGGCCACTACTGTTTGCTGGAGGCTGATACTGCTAGGGCCCCTGGGATGCCCCTAGAGCCCACCGCTGCTGCTCGATCTGTAAGCTGCTTCTGAGGAAGCTGAGGACTGAGATGTGTCATCTGCCAACATCTCCCAGGATCTTTCCCAATTACCTAGCTCGTGGACCTGTGTGTGGGGTCATCTGGTGACCCAGCCTGGTATGTGAGGGGTCTGTGACTGTTAGGAAAATATAGGAAAATGGTCAGGGCCCTCAGATGTTCAGAACCTTGCCAAGCATTTGATGTAAATAGGCACATGCACCCAGGTGTTCCTTGGTTATTGTCTAATGTAATTGTGTATGTGCACCCAGGTGTCCTGGGTTATGACTTAAGTATAAAGGATGAGTGGCTCTGATTCACAGCACCCCTTGCCCCCGAGGGGCCATGGGGAGGCTACTACTGCTGCTGGAGGCTGTTGCTGCCAGTGCTCCTGTGACCCTCCACCCTCCGGTGGCCGCCACCACCGGCCCTGTAAGCTGCTGCTGCCATTGCTGAGGACTGAGCTTGTGTCATCTGCCAACAGCTCCCAGGATCTTTCTCAATTACCTAGCGTGGACCTGAATGTGAGGGGTCTGGCGACCCAGTCTGTACAATGGGTTTGAAGGGACTGAGCCCTAGCCCTCACAATATAAATGGAAACTTAGTATAACTAAAACAATGAAACATTTTGGCTTTAGTTATGATTTGCCTTACTCAGAAATTTGCATAGTCTTGTAGCTTTACAATTGGCTATGTCGGCAGGATTCCGACATTAGCCCTAGCTTGGCAGTGACCCAGTCTGTACAATGGGTTTGAAGGGTGTGAGCCTTACCCCCCAGCGTAGCCCAACACATGACTACATTGGCAGGATTCCAACGATAACTCTAGCAATACATTAGCAAAAGTGGGAAGCAGGTAAACAGTCTTGGGTGTAAAGGGAAAAAGGAGAAAAACGTATCCTTTGAAGACTGAAACCATGGAGGAAGGGTCTCTCAGATAGGAGCTGTGGTTGGTAAGGCATACAGTGCCAGAGAACACTGAAACAGAGAGCAGGGAGTAATACCCCTATCTCTCCCTTTCTTCCTGCTTTCTGATTTTCTGAAGTGTCAGTTTCATGGTGGGGGGGCACCAGCAGGACAGAAAATGGATAGGGATTGTGTGGATAATTTAAGGAAAATCCACCCACACTATAAACTAGCAGACTCTTTAAAAAGACAATTTATAGTGGATATTTAAAACTATATTCCATTCTTTACACATAAACTACTTGCTTCGTGGGTCCATGACTGTTTCAAATATAAACCCAGTTTTTGATTGCAAATGTGTTTTTATTCTGTTTTTACTAAATTCTACCTGCAAGAATTGCATGCTTTTAAGTTGCCTCCTCTCAGTTATTGTATTATTCGTAGTAAATTGTAAGCAAGGAGCCAAGTAAAATACAAAAAGGTGTTTTGAATTAGCTGTAAATTGCTACCCTTATTTAGTATGGATAATTCAGAATTTGACTTTGGTGACTAAAATAATACGATTGATAAATGATTCAACTTGTGTGCATTTTCTGTTATTATGGGGAGATGTCTATGTAATTACATAGCCTCTATCATTAGCATGGGTGTGGGCCTGAGTCAACACTCACAAAAAGCTTGTCTTTTTGAATACTTGGGTAATTGAAAATGCCAAGATACATTCTACAAATTCAGCAAGAAAAGAGAGTAATCATCGTTAATGCTGCTGAAAACCAGGATGAATAATTGGCTTTGAGATGCTGCAAGATGAAGATGACAGCAGCTCAAATGTCATCGCCTAAAGGAGGACAACCAGTATTAGGCAAGCTGCCATTCATGTGATTTCATAAAAGGTTATCCAGAAGGGCTGTTCCCCACTTCAAGAAGCACAAATGTCATTGCCAGGACCTCACATTCTTTAAGAGCAGTGATATAAAAAGACCAAAGGCAATTTGATGCAGAATGATAGATTGAGCATCATATAAATAATTTGTACATCTAGAAAGCAGTATTCCTTTCCCAAGAAAACACTTGAGAAATGGTGTTGGAATACTAGTATCACAAAGAAATACACTAGTTACTGGTTTTCTAAGAATAATGTTAATAAATTAGTGATTTTATAGTAGGAAATCTAAATTTTCCTATTTTCATTTATTTTCTCATGTGCATAAGTCACCAAAGGTATAAGGCAGGGGATGGGCAATAAGAAAGCCCATTCAATTTCATTCTATTTATAAGATACAATTTAAGGTAAATGTTGGCCCTTTTGTGTGTTTGCAATTATATTCAACTATCCTATGTAAACTTTATTTCATAATTTCAGTGTTCACCATATATCTAAAGTCCTAGTAACCTGAAGATTAAGAACACTGTTAATTGGGGTTGAGTATTATATATGCTCACTCCTTTAGGTGGCTACTTTGCCTTTACAATCCCTGGTGCCTAATAAAATCCCTAATAGGTCTAAGTATGCATATTCGTTACCTAATTTGTTTTACCTGTTTTAATTTGTGGCAGTCTATCTATGCCAGCCACATGTAGCAAGATCTCTGGAAGCACTAGTTCCTGCCCCTCATAAGGGAGTCTACATCTATTTTGTTTTAAGATGGTGGAGTCTTGATTCCAAGTTTGTAGCAAATACACAAAATTTTCCCCTTTCTTAAAATAAAACTTCCATCCATCACTCCCCTCCTCAAAAAACAGAACGGCTTTTTACTGCAACTGAGTTGGCCACAGGATCATGTACTTAGAAATGCATTTGTGGTTTGGTTCTTTTTACCCATCTGTACTTATTACTCTCACTCCCACGTCACAAAAAAAAAAAAAAAAGGCCGAGTTTGTACAACAGAGAGATCTGTTCAAGGTCTAAACAGAAGGAACTTGAAGACAACGCCTTTGTTTTATCTTTTCTGAAAGATAGACACGCTTATTGTCTAAGGCAAGGACAAGGAAGAGAGAGAAAAGGGTGACCGAGGAAAGCCATAGGTAAGAGGAAAACCTCTTCCAGTCTTAAAATAGTGAGTTCCTTGATGACAGGAGCCCCATATTCCACTCTGTGGGAGTGTCCGGCTACTTTTCCCTGCCGGTCATCCTGTACCGACTGGGCCAGTTGTCGAGCTAGGGCTGGTTCTGGAGCTCATAGACCCCTCACACGCCAGGCTGGGTCACCAGACCCCTTACACGCAGGTGCATGAACTAGGTAACCAGCAAACAGGTCCTTGGAAGCTGTTGGTTGGAAAGCATGGCCTCTCCTGAGGGGGCAGTAAACTCCAGGCAAGGTGACTGCGCAGGCGCACCAACTCCACCCACACACAATTTACAAAGGATGAGCCGGGCCAGCCCCAACCTGCCCCGAGGCTAGGGGAGCCTGATCAAATCATTCCATTTTCCCAACAGGGAGTGATCTGATTTCAGAGGGAAGAATTGTGTGGTATACCTAGTGGGAATGAACCTCAAACATTGAGGTTCCCAGTGCAGCAGTAATTTAAAAATTTTCTCAATTTACAAATGGCATTAAATTGACTAAATGTCCTGGACAACTTCTGACAACCTACGAATCTTTGGTAAGGAGGCTCTGTGGTGCACAGTCTTAGGAATCCTACTCAGTTTCAAATTTTTACTTTGCTATTACTAGCTATATTGTTTAGGTAAGTTATGTATCCTCAGTGAGCCTTAGTTTATGCATATGTAATATGAGGGATTAGTACCCAGCAGGTAAGGTTGTTAAAATAAGAAGATTATGAACTCTATGTGCATACAGTCAGTGAATATAAATGACTAATAACTGAAGAGTTATAAAAATTGTTGGTATACAAAAAAAATTCCCTGAGCCAACAGTATTTACCAATTTTTCCATCCTCTCAAAAAACGTTTGAGTCAGTTTTGTGAATTTCCTTTTCTTCTATCGCCTTTCACATGCCTTCAATAAACAAATAAGCAATATTCACCTAGAGCACTGGTTCTTAACACATTTTGGGTCACAAGATCCTCTTGAGAATCTGATGAAAGCCATGGGAGCTTCTTATCAGTAAAATGCACGTATGCAATACATAATACAAATTGTTTTTTAGAATGAAAGACCCAAGATACATATCTAGAACCCCAGTTTTGAAATACTTGCCCTTGAATAAGCTATTCTGTGGCTTTCTTGAGACTTAATGATTTAATCCAGGGGTCGGCAAACTTTTTCTGTAAAGTTCGAAAATACATATTTTCAGCCTTGGGGGCCAGTCTCTATTGAAACTATTCCATTCTGCATTTGTAGTACAAAAGCAGCCACAGAAAATAGGTAAACAAATGGGCATGGCTGGGTTCCCATACAACTTTCTTTGCAAAAGTGTGCTGTGGGCTGGCTTTGGCCCTTGTGCGATAGTTTGGCTACCTGTGAATTAATTCTTTCAAGAGAATTGGCTGGCACTAGTTATGAACTGGGAAACTCTTGAACATACATGCATACTCTGTGAAGGCCATAGAAATTCATTGTAAAAGAGCAGCAGCTGCTCTATGTCCTTCCCTCTGGAATGCCTAGAATGGGACAAGAAACCACTGAGATGATCCTCCCCACCATCACCTTTGATAATGATCTTTTAATTTGCATCTGATGGCAACTGGCAGTATTCTTTTCATTGTTCTGGCACACCATCAGACATCCAAAAGTGCTTTTTAACAGTGACATAAATTTATACTACATTTTAATTTACAACTGGGAGATAGGAAAACACACAGGATTGATACTCTGTAACTACATTCCACCATGTTTTCTTAAGGAAAATATGCCTCTTTAAGAAACCTGTTCAAGGTTTAATTTTATTTTGTATTTTCTATTATGAGTTTCTAAAACTTATCAGAAAGCACTCTTGATGATATTCACAGTAAAAGCCTCTAAGAACTATAGCAATGTGAGTATAAATTCTATACAGTGAATGTCTGTACATTTAAAAATCATTGAAAAAAGAAACTTGCAAGCACCTTGCTGATAGCTGCCAGCAGTCTCCATGAATAAACACTGTCAGACTAACCTGATCTATTAGGATAAAAGTCCCAGGTAGATCAAGAAAAAGAGATAATTCTTATTTATCTTAGATCTAGGAAGGTTAGGTGATTCAGCTGTGTGAGGCAATAAATTTAGAAAATATGGTCCAGACAGCATAACTATTAGGTGAGAACACAAATTGCTAGAGGGTCAAAAAATAATACAAGGTGTTTTTCAAAGTCAGTTAGAAGCTGGGTTTTTTTGTGGTTTTTTTTTTTTTCAAGTTTTCATTACCAGCCTAAATAAAGAAAGAAGTCAACCCAGAGAATGTGTTAGAAAAATACACATTAGAAAAGTGCTTCAAGAAATGGAAAACTTGCAGCTGACCTCGTGGTGCAACGGTAGTGCATCTGACTCCAGAAATGGAAAATCTGAATATACTAATAATCATAAAGGAAACTTAATAAGTAGCTTAAAATCTAACTCCTATTCTGCTGTCCTCAAATACACTAGATGGTTTTACAGGCTGGTGAACCGAGCATTCCAGAAAGATAATCCCTATCTTCCAAAAACAGTTCCAGAAAATAGAAAAAATATTTTTCAGATTAGACTATGGTGCTAGAATAACCTTGATCTCGATACCCAAAACAGATCAGGATAACATCAGAAATTCCAATCACATTTATGAACAAAGATGATAAAATTTAAAATATTAGTAATGGGAAAAACGTATCTTGAGCAATTTAAGTTTTTCTGAGGAATATAAGGACAGTTTGACATTAGAAAACATATTAATAGAATTACCCTCATTAAAATTCTAAAAGGAGAAAAACCAGATGACCACTTCAATGGAAAAAAGAATTTGCTATTCATGGTAAAGTTGGAATAGAAGAGAACTACCTTGTTCATATATATTATGTTCAGAAATAAGACTGAACATTGTTAAGATGGCAGTTCTTCCCCAGTTAATCTCTAAATGCAGTGCAGCTCCAATAAAAATTCATTAAGGCTTTTTTCATGGAACATGACGAGCAGATCTTAATTTTAGGTGGAAGAGCAATAAAGCAAGAATAGCCAAAACTATTTTGAGGAAGTACAAGGCTGGGCTTCGCTCTGCCAGACATCAAGACCTGCAGAGCTTTAGGTGATTAAGAGAGTAATCAACATTAATTATTCTGTTCAAATCACTTGCAAGTTCTGTAAGGCATCCAAGATTTATAGCCAAGGAAAAGGTAGAAATTGGCTGGGTTTGGAAGGAAGCCTCAAAAATATTGAATGACTTAGGAAATAAGACTCAAAAAGTAAAATTGAGACTGTTCAGTCTGATAATTCTAACATTACTAGACAAACAATAATGAAAACACAGGTTAAAAGTAGTACTTTTGAAGTACATTCCAACTTAAAGCAAGGAAATTTAGTTCATACCTGTTGTCCCTTTCCATTGACATAGCACCTGAAATGCATTTTAAATGTAGCATGAGGAATTTGGCTGAAATAGAATTTTCTTGAAGTGAGATATGGAAAATATACTGAAGGCTTACTGAGAAGGTAAAATTTCTTGCTCTGGTTGTCTTTAAAAATGAGGTTGACTTTAACCTGTCAGGAAATTTGGGAATTTAAGAAAGATGTTGAAGTTTATAATTTGCTTACATGAAGTATTTCCAGTTGTGTAATTCTAGAAATAATCCAAAGATGTTCTCTTAAGGTAAGAGGGGGAATACCAAGCTATAGTAATTAATATGCATAGTTTCCTCTTTCCCCACCACCTCCTTTCACTTCCCCAAATACACACACCCAGACACTTTCCCAAAGCAACTGGCTGCTCTTAATTCAGCAACAAGCATGCCTCCATGTAGTCAGTTAAAAGCACATTCAAAGAGTATCAGTGTCATCACTCTACATTATGGCAGTGCTAAACTCAAAATATAGTAAAGAGCAGAGCAGTAGCTACATACCCAGGAATGTGCTTATGTATTTTTAGTCTCATTAACCTCAAAGCAAATTGTGGAATGACTTAGGAAGGATCTGATATGAGTAACAGGTTAGAATCATAAAAATAAATAACTGAAGTGACCATTACAAATTTGCACTGAAGTAAATTTGATTGCGTATAAAATTTACTTTATTACTATTATATATAGTCAACTCCTAGTTGGTTATGTATATAGACCATGGTTTAACTATCTATGGTAAATTTTTTACCCCTAGGCTGGGTTCCCTTGCCTACCCAAGAAGTTGTTGCTTACTTTTCCTAATCACTGAGAACTTCTTAAGGGATCTAGTTATTCTCAGCAAAATACGTGCTGCACTCCAAAATTATACTGAGTTATCTACTATTCTTAGATAATTAAGCTAGCTCTTCTATGCAAGGGAGAAAACATCCAGCAGGAAAATTAGCCTGTAGGACTCCAAGGCTTTGCATGCTCCCTCTCTGACTGGAACAAAGGCAGATGGTGAGAAATGATCTGTGACTGAGCCGAGTTATCAGACATGTGAAGAGCAAGCTTCACTTTTCTCACTGAAGATGCTCTAGCAGCAAACAAATGGCATCCTGCTACAGATTGCACATTCCACTATTTAATTTCCTTCAAGGTCATTCACTATCACTTGTTCAAAAGACATTTATTAAACACCTGGTTTGAGCCATACTCTAAGCTGGGACAGGTTTACAATGGTGTATGTCAAACTAGCGTTTGTTGAAAATCTTCACTTCAGCTTATGCTCATTCCCTTTTGCCTTTTGTCTCTATGGACAGGGGACCTAAGTGACCAGTATCCTCTTGATAAAAACTGTTCAGATTACATAAGGCAATAAGTAACTGTCACTCCTTAGTTTCCTTCAGCTTTGGATTTGCTAAATATATTTTGTGGTCATTAAACAAAATAAAAACAATACAAACCAAAATAATAAAAAATACTTATGAGATAAACCTTATGGAAGGTGTTAAAATATATTACTCACATTCTATGTTTACTGAGTTCCTCCTATGTGCCTGACAGATTAAGTATTGAAAGTATAATGGTGAATAAAACAGATTGCTTGGAGCTTAAATCCTAGTGAAGAAGATATAATAAACATATACACAAATGTGTTGTTGTGAGACAGAGGGTAACTGGGACAGGCCACTTTAGTTAGAGAGAAAGTCTTCTTCTGGTAGGTGCCAGCAACTAACACAATATCTGAGTCATACTATGAAAAATTTCAGAACTTTTTAGATGGGAGATCCAGTAAATATACTTTTCTGTTAGTTGCTAAATTTTGTTTCCTTACTTGACTACATAATGTTGCTATTCAGGTTAGATAAACTAGGCCTAAAGGCAAGCAAACAAATAAACAGAAACAAATGAACAAAACCTGGCTTTTTATAGTGCTTTGAAAAAGGAGTCCTGCAAAAGCAAATAATGATTCTTTTGTTGTAAATAATGGAAAAAGATTCTAATATTTGGCTAGTTCTTTAGTGTAGAACATTGAATTCTGCTACAATGTTTTTGCTTTCTTTAGATTAGTAATACTTAATATTACTTCAGGTCATGAATCCTTTTGAGAATCTAATTAAAACTATGCTCCTTCTCTCCAGAAAAATGCACGTATATTTAAAAAAAATTGGTACAGTTTCAGGGGGGGTTCACACATTCTCTTCATCTGAAGTCAAGAACCCTTTATATGATTACCAAACACAAAACAGCTCACCAGATGTCAAAACTTAATATAAAGGTGCAATAATTTAGTGAGAGTGATTCTAGTACAAGAACAGAATGAAAGTGAAAAAGGTCCCAAGTATACTTACTACATTATAAAGGCACAAGAAATCAATGGGAAAAGTTGGATTTTTACAATGGTATTGTGAAAAGTGATTAATAACATTAAAAGAAATTTATTAGATCCCTACCTCAAACCATCCACAGAAGAAATTCTTGCTCATTTAAACATTTAAATGTAAAAACTAAAACTATTAAAGAATTAGAATATCAAAAATATAGGTGAATTTTTTTTCAGTGGCAGGAAAATCTTTTAAAACAGAAACCACAAGGAAAAGAGTGATATATATGAGTACACATATATTTTAAACTTTATAATAGCAAAATAAAAACAAAACAACACCTTCCTCTATGTAGAAGATGAAAGTACCAGATAAAAAATAAGCAAGGGACATAAACACAATGCCTGACCTTCAAGTTCAATAAATATGTTGATTAGATGAATAAATTGATGATTGAATATGCAGCTCATATAAATATAAATGACCAATAAACATAAAGTATGCAATCAAGTGAATAATTTCAAAAATGAAAATCAAAACAAGATAGCATTTTTTGTCCATCAAATTGGCCAAGATGTTTTCTAAAAACCTGAAAATACCTGTATTATCAATACATATTCTTAGTAGGATTGTAAACTTTTACTTTCTAAAGGAATATTTGGCATTACAGATAAAGTACTTTAATATATGAGGCAGAATTTGCGAATTTTAAACTCCATTTAATGTTTCTCCAATCTTCTGTTATAGTTAAAACTCCTTTGAGTATTTTCCTGGAAAGTTCCCTTCCAAAGGTATGTATGAAAGTCTACAGAGCAATAAGAAGAAATGCCTGTGGCACATGTGTTGGGAAAATAGAATAGTTTGGTCAGGATCCCTCACCTCAGGGCCGGTTGGGGTTGGTTCAGTAAACAAATTGTGTGTGGGGGGGTGGAGTTGGTGCGCACGTGCGGCACCCGGGTTTGGCTGATGAGTGTCTGGGCAGACACCGCTCTGCGCAGCCATGCTTTCCAACCTATGGCTTCCAAGACCTGCTTGTAAGGGTTCTGGTGACCCAGCCTGGCATGTGAGGGGTTTGTGACCCAGTCTGGACAAGGGGCTTGAGGGGTCTGTGAGCTCCAGATCCAGCCCTAGCCTGACAATTGGCCCAGTCGGCAGGATTCCAGGAAGATAAAAGAGCTTGACAATTGGCAACATTGGCAGCATTCCGACGTTAACCTAGCACTACAACATGTCTCCCTGTCTTTGTTGTATTTAATAGAATGCCCTACACCAAGTCAATGACATTCAGGATCTCTATCTCTAAACTGGAATATACAATCGTTCTTTTTTTTTTTTTTCCCTATCTCCCTCCCTCTCTCTCCTTTCCCTTCTCCTCCTCCTCCTTTAACTACATGTATATAAAGCTATACATCCCCACATATTAAACTCAGAGGGGCTATGTAACTTGCTTTAGCCAATGAAGTGAGGGAAGTTATGGGTATCACATCTCAGCCAGATCTTTAATAGCTAGCTCGTAGTTTGCCACGCCTATTGTTCCCTTGCCAGGAGACAAGCTATGTCCCCGATAGAGGCTGCTCAGTCAGGCTGGGTCATGGTGTGAAGATAGGGTGGAGTACTAATAGCAACTTGGATGGATACATGTGAGTGAAAAATACATCTTTTTGTGTAAAGGTACTGAGATTTTGTTACCACAGTTTATACCTGGTAGGATTGGTAAAGAGCCTGAATTTGAATATTAGCTCTGCCAATTACTGGCTGAGCTCAAATCCAGGTTTGCTTTTATGGTATAACCTTAGCCTTAGTTTCTGTAAAATGAGATTACTAATGGTACCTAGCTCATAGGATCATGAAGATTAAATGACTTAAAAGACTAAATGAGTTATTATTTGAAATGGGCTTAGAATAGTGCCTAGCAAATATTAAGTATTGTATTAGTGTTGTATACAACAAAGTATTAACATCATGAATTTAAATTTTTTCTTCTTTTTGTTAGCCACATCTTCTAACAGTACAACAAACATGTATTTCTTGTGTAATTAAAAAATTCTATTAAAAAACTCCAAACTACATTGCATCGATAGTGTCTTTTTAAAAATTATAATTTAAAAATGTATTACTTTATTATGATTTCATTATATCACTTCACAGAAACATCTCTAATTTCATTATAAAAGTCAACAGAAAAACAGGTTTCAGTATGTGGAACTTCTATTAACAGCAATTCTGTTGAACCATGTAGTGGGCAACACCTATAGCCTAAATCTTTATAATGAGACATGTTTAATTACTGCTATTCAGGTATTATTCTGCACATATATTCTGCCCTGAAAATGTTTTAATTTCCAAAATGCCTGAAACTGGTTTCCCTAAATAAGATAAAGTAGTTTGGCCATAATAATTACACCCATTTCTCTGAGTCAGGCTCAAAAGTCAACGAAAGATGATCACTGACAGATCAATGAGGAACAGGCTTACAGTTGATGGACAGGGGTTGGGGTGAGAACAGGTCACTTGCTGGGATTATCAGCATTGCAACAATCTATCTTCCTGCTGCCTGCACCCAACTCCTTTTATTTGCCTTGGCTAGGAAGGAGCCTTGACAAGGATTTACATGGAAAAATCATGATTCAAGAGTAATCACAACACCCATATCTATTACTAGCCACAGCCATCACAGCAGGAGAATGCCATGTTGAGAACAAGAGTGGGAGAGCAGTGGGATCTCTTCCTGTTTTTGTTCTCCATACTCATCACATAGGCTGTTTTCTCTGGGGGGATGGGGAGAGGGGTACCTTGAGTCACGCTGGGAGGACTTAGAAGATTGCTGTGGATGCTAAACATTCTATAACAGGTATCTAACCCCAGGGAAGTTAGGAAAGGCTCAGAGCCTTGCCCTCAGGAGGTCAAGTCCTAGAGCAGAAGGATGAATGAGATTAAGCTAGTAGAAGGTGTAAAAGGAGGCTATTCTGGGTAATGGAAACAGTGTGAAAAAAGCTCAGAGTAATAACATCAAAACCATCAAGTAATAATAAATAAAACAATTCTCTATTTGAAAATTACAAAATATTGCTGAGAGTAATTAAAGGAGCCTAAATACATGGAAAGATGTATTAGTGGACTATAAGATTCAATATTGTTAAGATGTTCATTTTCTCCAAATTTATTTAAAGGGACCAGGAAACACCAAAAATATCAGCAGGCATTTCTGTAAAAGTTTTAAAAGAAATTGATAAGCCTATATTAAGATTTATATGGACAATGAATCAAGAATAGCCAAAATAATCTAGAGAATGAAAAATGAAATTGGAAGACAAACTACCTGATTTCCAGACTTACTATAAGCTACAGCAACCACGACAAATAGATTAATGAAACTAAATAATTCAGAAATAGACCCATACATAAATTGATTTTCAACTGAGGTACAAAGTCAATTCAATGGGAAGAGAAAATAATTTTTAAAAAATTGTGCTTAAGTGACTATACATTCCTCAAAATCTACCTACCTCTACATGTGAATAATGATTTAGAATAATTAGATCATAAACCTAGATGTAATAAGCTAGGATCATAAAGTTTCTACAAGAAAACATAGGAGATACCTGCATAACTTTAGGGTGGGTAAGATTTATTAGAGAGGATGAAAAAAATATTAAACATAAAAGAAAAAAGATAAATTAAGCTTCATCAAAATTAAAACATTCCTTATGAAAATGAGTAGGTAAGCCACCGACTGGAAAAAATATTCCCAATACATATATCTGACAATATCTGATGAAGATATTCTATATCTTATTCTGGTGGTGGCATGGGTGTATACAGTTGTCAAAACTTCTCAAATGAAATACTTAAAAATATTTTATTTTATTGTATGTAAATTATACCTCAATTAAAAAAAGAAAGTCCAAGATAAAAGAGCATCTTGTATCTATAGGCACAAATGACTAAAATCCTCAGGGTTGATTGTTAATTTTTTTCCTAAATATTACCTCGGAAAACAAGACTTCAAACCTACCACCCCAATACTGCCCTGTAAATTATTCCTGTATTTTAATCACAGTGATGACCAACTAAGGTCTTTTTTCCTCATGAATGTTGTCATTCAGGAGTTGAAAACATCAAACTCAATGAAATAAATCTTAAATAGAATAACATAGGACATATAAAAGTTAATAATTAGCAGCATGTGAGAAAGGATGTGTCATTTGTCTTTTAAAATGTTGGCTGGTAGAAAATAATTTAGGTAAAGACAACTATTTGAATAAGCTTCCACACTCTGCACTCCTCACACCCTCAACTTATACTCAATGTTTTACAAAAAAAAAAAAAAAAAAAAATATATATATATATATAAATAAAAAATGTATATGGCATCTGAATAACAAATCCTGTGACCATACATTATAGTAAGACATAAAGAACTTAATTCTTCAATCTTTCTTTTCTAGATGATTTACTTCCATAGGCAAAGCACTGTGTCTCTGGCAACTCATCTTTGTATCCACAGAAGACTCTAGGCCAGGGTCTTAAAAATAATGGATCCTCAACAATAATTTATAGATTTGAATTAATTAATCAATGTATTTATTGTTTAGTTAGAATTTATGTTCAAATTCCACGTTCCCATAATGGGAAATTTATTGCAATTATTTTATAATCTCTTCACATAAAATGTTTGAACCAGGGATAATCTCCTTTGGTAACTGATGGGAAATATATTTAAAAGTAGTATATTAAACTACATAAAAGTTCAATTAACCCCAGCCTAAAAATAACCATACTGTAATTACCTGACTTGGTTTTTAAAAAATTATAGAAAAAGTACAATTGTTAAAAATATAAAAAACACAAAAATCTCACTGAGTCTAGTTTCAGTCTCCATGTGTATATCTAAATGATTATAAAATAAAGCCAAGTACATTGTTTTGAATTAAACATCACATTGGCAAGATCAGAAAAACTTGTGAACTAGGAAGGAAATTGTTATTCCAGTGACAGAACCTCCAGTATCACTCTGTTGGCAGCTGATACTTCAGGGGATTGTCATTATGAAAATCAGCAGTCCTTTAACCACATATTGTAAGAGCATTTGTGATGCTTTGCAGGCAGACTTTCTTCCAAGATTTTCCTGTTGCTTTCCTTCCTGAGCACAATAGATTCAAGATGGCTAATGCTGTTTCCTAATTATGTCAAGAACCTCCTGAGTGCTACTGCGCTTTCATCATGAAGATGGATGGCAAAACATCAAATGTGAATATCTCATCCTAAATGGGAACTCCCACGATCATGTTATTTTTGGGAGAGCAGCTCTCTGGCTCCATGGATATCACTTGAACAGAGTAGCCACGTTCTTCCGCAGCTCTTGCTCGATCCAGATCCACCAGGTACATGCACTGTTTTCCTGAAATATAGTTAAATGGTATCATGAGACATCCTTCCACTAGCAGTGTAATTTCAGTTTGTTTAATGGAATCTAAGCAGTGACAAAATCCACAAATACTATTGAGAATGTTGTTTATTTCCAAGTCCTGTTTAGTCTCTTCCAATTTAATTCTGGATCAATGTCGACAGAAGACAGTTATATATACATGCATTTCACAGACTTGTCTCTGCTAATAATTTAAAGAATGTTAACCTTTTCAAATGTATTTATAAATAAATCACAAATTAGAATCTCAAATTCTGTTTCCTACTTTGGTTAAAAATTCATTTAAAGACCTTTCCTCTGCTTTCCTTGTAAAATTACGTTATCCATAATATTGGGGGGAAAAAAATCTAAAGTAACATGCTGGCAAATTGCCATCTGAATGACATATTACATTTTCCACCCAGAGGTTTTTAGGACTATAAAGAAATGAGAAATGGAAAATATTTGATAACATGCTCAATTGCGTGCTAATTATTTCAGGTGGACATGTAATATTGAGTGTAATATACTCTTAATTTTCAGAGCTCCTGCTACTTCCTTCACAATCTTTGGAAAAAAGAAGAAACGTGACTGGCAAGCAAAGCAGATAATTTGTTTTCTTTTGGCAAACACAAACTTCAAACTTCAAAAGTAGCTTGAGAAAAAATGATTTGGGGCTGAATATATTCAAAGCTTTGGTTTACTTTTACATTTTCAATTGCTTTAAATTCAGTAAACTTCTTCATCTTCTTAGAAAAGGGTTACTGACTATGAACACCTTTATCCACTCCATTTTACCTAAATAATTATAATAATGCCTAAACAGTATTTTTAAATAATTTATTCGAATGACAGTGGAAACTGCGAAACTAAAACAACTTCAAAATTGAAGACAGATAACTAAAATAGAAAAGTTCTTCTGTAGAAGACAGAATCCTCACAGAAAAAGAAAGAATGGAAGGGGAAATCAGTAGGTAAGAATTGGCAATGAGAGATTTAGATTTAATATGTTTATTTCGTACATTTTCCTTAAAAGAGCCCATGCCATAAAGGATGAACTATGTAAGAAATGATATAAAAAAGAGATGTCTAGAATTCTGTTTAGGCAAAATCATCCCTTTTTCATCAACAGCCATTTGGCTGACATTCTTTTCCCCCCTTAAAACATTGTCCTTCCTTTAAGATATCTGTAAATGTTTCCCCCATCTATTTTTCAGTTTAAAATGAAACATTCTCTGTCAGAATGAGATGCTCTATATTCCTTCAATACCAACTCTGGGTTTACATTGCAGCTAAATTACCCTTGGCTTTGATCCCAGCCTAGTTAATTTTTCCTTTTCCATTATGTAGAAAAATCCCATGTTTTCACACACTGAAGTGTCTTTACAACTGAAATTCAATTGTTAGTATGCCTTTTGGGGCCTGGTGAACTTGCTAAAAATGTTCACAGAACACAGGGATGGCCTGTGCAAAGCGGACATGTAGGCACCTGATGGAGTCTATGGCTTTGTTTGAACCTGATTTATCCCCTTTCCTAACAGTGATTTTGCCAAATGCTCTTCCTCCTCGACTCCAGCATCTTCCGTTCCAGCCACTCCCTGTGGCTGATGCCTAAAATTCACATCTAACATGTACATATCCATCTACCATACTAATTACATCTTCATTACGAGTTACTTTGGTTTAAATGTGTCCCCTGACAAGCTTGTGTTGGAAATTTAATCCCCAATGCAACAGTGTTAGGAGGTGGGGCCTAATGAGAGGTGATTAGTTCATGAGGGTGGAGTGAATGAATTAATGAGAGTGGATTATTGTGAGTGTGGGTTCCTTATAAAAGGATGAGTTTGGCCCCTCTTGCTATCTCTCTAGCCATGTGATGCCTTCTGCCACACTGTGATGCAGCAAGAAGGTCCTCACCAGATACTGGCCCCTTGATTTTGGACTTCCAAGCCTTTAGAACCATGAGCCAAATAAATGTCTGTTCATTCTAAATTACCCAATCTGTCGTATTCTGTTATAGCAGTACAAAATGAACTCAGATATGGGTCTAGTGGAGTTTTATCAAATGTACATTTGATTAGCTCAAAGTGTTGTTGGGGACAGGAAAAGTTGGAAGAGGAGGGAAAGAGAGTGAGAGTGAAAGAGAAAGAGAAGTTGCAGGCAGGAGAGCACAGGCTCATTCCATATGTTTATGCCCCAGAATGTGAAAAAGAAGGAAATCACTTGTTTTCCCATTCTCAAGTCTTGCACGCCTTTCCAAGTGTGAGCATCTTGCCATGCTGACTTTGATTATAGAGTTTAAAGATACCTCTGAAAACAACACGGTCCCTGAATGCAAGCTAACTGCTTCATTTGGTGCGCTTAGACAAAGAAACTACACTGTTTTCCACTATACTATGTACTATGATCTGAATGTTTGTCCTGTCCAAAACTCATGCGGAAGCTTGATCCCCAATGTGGCAGTATTGAGAAGTGGGGACTTTGGAAGGTGATTGTATTGTGGGGGCTATGCCCTCATGAATGGATTAGTCCACTCATGGATTAATGGATTAATAGGTTAATGAATGAGGGAGTCATCCTGGGAGGGGCAGTGATAGCTTCATAAGGAGAGCAAGTGAGCACATTTACACATGCTTTTGCTCCCTTGCCATGTGATACCCTGCGCTGCCTTGGAACTGTTCAGAAGAGTCCCTCCAAAATGAAAGCCCTCACCAGATGCTTTCTCTTGGTCTTGGACTTCCTGACCTACAAAACTGTAAAAAATAAATTGTTTTTCTTTATAAATTACACAGTTTCAAGTATTCTGTTAATAAGTAATAGAAAACAAACTCATACACCATGGAGGTAAATGGGCTATGTTGGAATTTTGGAGAAAAAGTATGACAGTGCTTTTCAAATAATTTTTAAGATTAGTTTTGCTTCCACCCATTTATCTTAAACCATAATTTTAGAACCTAAACCTCCAGTGATTTGACTCCAGTGTGCTGGGAAGCAGTATTATAAAAATGGACAAGAGCTTCATGACTGGAATGAAACAATTTGGGTTCATAATGTAGTGCCATCGTCTACCAGATGGAGAACTCCAGGCAAACTTTTGTCTCGGTTCTTTCATCATTAAAACATAAATAATAGTATGTACCCTGTAAGTAGTTTTGTAAGAATCTACTGAGATAATAGGGGAGAGCATTTAGCTCAGTGCTTAAATGCATAGTAATTGTTGGCTGCTATTATTTTTCTAAATATCATCTCTTTTTCTAAAGTAATATCTTCAATAAGTTAATTACTTAATAAACTTGAAATTCTTTTGTGGGTCTTTCAATTTAGGTAATGTTTAATATTGCAAATGCCAAACAAGTTGGTCTATGATGAATAATATCCAAGTATACTTTTTTTCTGAGAAAGAAACATTATCATCCTACTTTAGACATTTTGTAAGGTATTAATTTTGGCCTGCATAGTTGACTTTTTCATCTGTGTTATTTTTGTTTATGGCTTTTGATAGATCCTAAAGTTTGTTCATAACAGTAAGAAAGAGATATAACACAAGAACTCTATTCAATGTATAAACTTTGAAAATGTATTTCAAACTATTAATGTTAACCAAAAATGGGGAAAACTGTTATGATACGGGTTTTCTGGGAAGAAAAAACTTTAGTTTCTTATTGATAAGTGGACCAATTTTTCATATATTCCATATCCATATTCCATGTCCATATTCCATATCTGTCCATTATTCCTAGTATATTGTGCATAACTACTCTACAGCTGCTCTGGGAAAGCACATACCTATGAGCCTTCGCTGGGGTGGAAGCTGGACAGCTGTCTGATCTGCAAATCTGCACAGAATCATGTGTTCCTAAGAGGAAAAGCAATAAAATGTGGGTTTATTTTAATCTTCTGCTTCAAAGTTGTAAAAACAAACAAAAAAACAGCTTCATTTCTCTGGAGTTCAATATTGTTTAATTAAATAAAGTACTGCACAAATAGTACTTCTGAAAGAAGCAAACTTTCAGAAAATGGTACTCAATAATTTCTTCCCTTCAACTGTACTGCTCTTCGGATGTAGTTCTTAAGAACAGATGCACAGAAAAATCCTCAGGACCATTTTGCCCAGTAACTTTTAGCCAAAATGTGATAACATGGCTACATTTTGCAGTTATAATGTGTTAAAAGACCTAAAATTTACTTATATTTTTCCCTGATAAAATTCATTTGAATCTCTGGAATGTGACTACAAGAAGACATGCTACATGACTTTTCATACTATCAGAGGAAAAGGAAGTAATGTAGGTCAGTTTGTGGCTTCTGTAGTTCTCTGGGATACCCAGCAAAGTGCAGTGCTGGCTACTCCTTGGCTTTTCCCAACTCTTCCCTTTACTCAGCCCCTTTAGAGAAGAGGAGTCTGGCTCTCTCACTCTCCTCTCGCTACAAAAGTCTGCAGGAAGTGTATCCCTTTCTGCTTTCAGACAAACCATAAAAAGGAAGGACCTGAAGGAATGGATGGGAATTATTACTTCTACTTAAAAATTTTAGGAAAGATTACATTAATGAAAAAAAGAAGGCTTTGAAGGGACAGAGGTGGTGACTCTGTACAACACTTGTAAATCTGTAAGTAGCCATAAGGTGAGTAATCAGGCAGAGTCAAAATTAATGCAATGCTCCTACGACAACTGTTCATTCAGAACAGCTGCAGTTTCCACATGTGTAAATAATCTCACCTGTCAGCTTAGCAAACAGGTTAAACAGACTCATCATTTGTCCTCTTAGAAATTTGTACATTAAATTTGAAGCCTCCCCTTTTTAATAAGGTAAATGAAATGACTGTGGCAATGTTGATTTTTTTAAAGGGCTATCTTTATTTCAACTTTTATGTATTTTTAAAAAAACATTTTAATACTTACTATAAAATGTAATGGCAACAGGTAGGAAACTAATAAAATGATTTGAATGAGTAACTTATTAAGCTTCCAGAAATTAACTGGCATCAACAAAGAGACAGAAGACGAATTTAGAATTACATAATTTGAAAAGCATGCCCTTTGTCCTCATGGTGTTTGTAAATTAAGATTCACTTTATAAAGGTAATGTCAATGCAATTCACAACCTCAGATTACATTCAATTCACTTGTACTAGTAAGTCTCACTATATTTTACTGAAATTATTTGTGTGCGTGTTCTCTTTAGTCAAGTTAAGTTCTGAAAGGGAAAGGAACATAGTAGGTACTCAGTAAAGGTTGCTGGCTAAATTGAACTATAGACAAAAACACTTTCAAAGTGACTCTCAAGATTTTGGGACACTAAGTTCAGTTAGTTCTACTTGCCAGCCCACCCCCCATCTTGATTAAGCTAAAAAATACTGACATGTAATCCTACCACAGAATCCAAGAAGCTAAGACTTCTTATAAAGCATTTACACCTGAGACCTTCAAAAGGGCTGGTGTGCAGGCAGTTTTTGAGGGTGTAGATGAAAGGGAAGATAAAGATCATGAACTGGGGTACCGGAGAGTTTCTACTCTCTGGAAGAGTCTGTGTGCCCCATCTCTACTCTTTAGAAATTTTACATTCTTTTCCAGCCAGTGAGACTGTGGGCAACCTATCTTCTTACCACCCTTGGTTTTTCCCATACATCCTCGCATTGTTTGCTTTACCTAGCATCACTCAAGGAAGGGATTAAAAACAGGGGTCTAGTTTTTGAGTTTTGTTTGTTTCCAATCATTTTCTACTTTATTGGCAGGGAGAGAAAGGTAAGGCATTTTGAATCTTACACAAATAAAGTTTTGGGGGTTCTATTGTTTCTCCCCAAATCCCATAGTTCCTTAGGATATGAAAACTTTTAATCTAGTAGGCAAAGGCCAGTGATGTTCTGGTTCAGGATAAAAGCATGAACACTGTACTTCCTCCTCTCTCTATAGGTATCTGCATATTTTTCTGGGGCAGAGGTGGGGAGAAAGTGAGGGTAGCAGGTAGGGTGGGAGACAGGGTTGGAAGTGGGTATTTAAGAATTGTAAAGAAGAGGTGAAGGAGATATGGCTGCTGAGATAGTACGAATGAACATCCTTAGGTCACTGTACCTCATTATTTCACTGTTAGAGAAAAAGGTAAAATTCCAAAAATGTAGGGGCTGATATATAAAATGAGATTATGCATTTTTAGTGAGTCTGTGCAAAAAGTGAAATTAACTGTGCTGAGATCCAAACTAATTTATGAACTTTTAATGGGATTATTTGTTTTTTTCTTAAATATTATCATTAGATTGCACTGTCGTGTTATTGACCAATTAGTTAGTGGTGATATTCAGAAAGCTGAAAACTCTTTTGCTCAGATTGGTGACTTAAAACTATGTAATGTTCTGACTATTTTTGGAAGACAATTCTCCATGGGTCTCTCGTGTTTCTTCTAATCTTGTAAGCAGAGGCACTCGCTGCCTTTTTTCCAGACCAGAATTTGGCAAACTATGGCCCATAGGCCAAATCCAGCCTATGACCTGTTTTTGAATCGCTCCAGAGTTAAAGTGTTCACATTTTTAAAGAGTTGTAGACCGACAACAAAAACAATAATGACAAGGACAATGAAGAAGAACATGTGGGAGATTTGTATGTGGCCAGCAAAGCCTAAAATATTTACTAACTAATCTTTTACAGAAAAATTTGCCTCTAGTCCAGATTATCTTTTCAAGCATGTTTGTATAATGAACAGTCTTGAACCAGATAGTGTCTCCCTCTGGAGCAAGGGCATGTGTCACCTGGCCCATTTCCTCTTGCCCTGTGGGAACTGGACCTCCAGGA
Source organism: Cynocephalus volans (assembly GCF_027409185.1). Classification (NCBI taxonomy): domain Eukaryota; kingdom Metazoa; phylum Chordata; class Mammalia; order Dermoptera; family Cynocephalidae; genus Cynocephalus; species Cynocephalus volans. The sequence continues at coordinate 92,267,333 of NC_084468.1, read as the reverse complement.
GTAAGTGTGAAAATGATGGGACTCTCTCTACTGTAACAAGCTGTCCTTTTTTTCTCAGGAGTCTCAAATCTTTTGCCAGCATCTACTGTGGAAGGCTTGCAAGTGGGGTAAAAATCTCAAGAGTCTTCACAAATTTTGCTAACTACTTGAAGAGTTAATCTGGATTTGCAAAAAAAAAAAAAAAAAAAAAAGGCCACCATATTAGATGTTCATGAGTAATTCTAATAACTATAGATTATATATTTCACTAAAAATTTGAGAGGAAAGGATAAAAAACATGTTAGGAAGACATTTAAATCTTTTTAAAGTTACCTTGTATGATAAAGTTTTCTTGAATTGTTCACTGAAATAGAAAAGAAAATGAATAGTCATCACTCTAAATACCAATATTAAGGGTAAAATACCCTTAAAAAAACTAAATTATAAATAAAAATATGTATTATATCTGAAGAGGATAAAATGCTATCCTGAAGTAAACACTATGTCAGTTTGAAATGTCTTTATAAAAAGATAAAAGCATAACATCAGTATGTTATTTAAAGAATTTCTTTCAAAGATTGTTTACACTGTTGGAGAAAAACAGCCTTTTTTTTTTTTTCCCCCCTCTTTTCACGGAACACACAGATCCAGGTGTTTTAATACTAGTCAGGTGTGGTAAGGCCAACAGATCAGGAGACAATTGCTGTGTTTCTCAGTTTCCAAGATGAGGGGCTGCTGCACCACATAGGGCCACATGGGAGAAGCACCAGGATTGGTCAGGAGGCAGAGGGAGTGGGGTAAAATGTGGGCAAGAGCATTCATTGTGGTCTCTGTGGGAAGGAACAGACAAGGCGGGGTAAGTAGGTGTAGGACTGGCTCTGTGGCATAAGAGCTGTCCCTAGTTGTCTGGTACCTGTCCCTGAGGTATATATAGGGCAGGGGGATAGTGGCTCAGAACTATAAGAACTTGATAAAGGACTAGTTGGGGGTAAGAGCTCTAGATTGGTTAGTTTGCCTATGAAAGACTCACTTGTAGACAAGTCCTTTATTATCTCTAGGAATTGACTAGCTCTAGGAGAGCTAGTCTCTCCAAGATCAGCAAGACCCCAGATGTCAAAATACCAGAAAATTAAAAGCATAATTAATATATCAGGAAATTAATGCTGTCACAGCTATTAAAGGCAAAAACACATTCAATAAACATTATGTCTTTTATTAATGCTGTAGCCTTCATTCTTAAGTCATTCAAAAGCCTATACATTTGGTGTTAAATTTGTATCAGTGCCAATCTGTTTAAGGGAGTATTTGTTTCCATGTATTATAGAAACAGTATGCTGCTTATAAATTCCCAACTTCATCTTTGGTGATTGAGATCAGTCTCAAACATAAAGAAAGAAACGAACTTTTTAAAGACTTTTTCCAAGAACAAGGGAGAAAAATGTCAGTAAATGTACAGGGGTGAGAAAAAGTTGACACTAAATTGAGACTCTAAAATTGGTTAAATTAGATAATAGGCTGAACAAATCAAATCTGCATTCTTAAGAATCTCTATAGTGCTATACTTATAAATTTCTTGATGAGTTGTAGAAATATACATTTTATCAGTATAGATTTAGAATAAAATGAAATTTCAGCTGAATAAGCCTCAAATTATATTTTATTTTTTGCTTTTCAAAAGTTTCCTTGGTTTTCTCTCAACTAGTTGTAAATTATATTTTTTTAAAAAAACAAAACAATGAAAGACAAAGAAAAAGAAGGTTATCACTTATATTTTGTTACTTTAAATTACTTCTACAGAAGCCTGTAAGTATAAATTCTAATCAAAATTTTCTAAGGTTTCCTAAAAGTAATGATGCAACTGCTCAAGAAGTCGTTTTTGACAGATCATAGGACAGGCTTTACAAATCTAACATAGTTAATCTACTCTCTATTTAAAATGATTATCATGATTCTCAATAGCTATGAATCAGAGACTAAAACTGTCATGAACACCAAAAGGTTGGCCCTGCAATTGGTTGGGTTAAAGTAGTGAGAATTAAAATCTCTCCCTCTAAAAAAAAAAAATTGAAAAAATAAAATAAAATAAAATCTCTCCCTCTTCTATGTGGGTTAAGGAGTGTAAAAATGGCTGTCAAGCTTATAGAGGGAAATTTTTTTAAAAAATATTTTTTTAAATTTGGGGTGGCTGGCCAGTACAAATGTTTGTAGATTAATCATCAACACCCATGGGCAGTATTTAAAAATACTACTGCTAATACTGTTACTAGCAACAGTTCACAGTTATTGAGCACTTACCCTATCACACTTCTAAGTGCTTTACACACATCATTAAATTCTCACAAAAGAGGGTTTCAAGATGGCGGCGGCTGCGGCGGCTGCGGCGGCTGGCGCGGAGTAGCTGAGGTGGAAAAGGTGGCCACTGGGCCTCAGGCAGCCGGGAAACTTGTGGACCTTCCTCTGGCCATCTCTTAAGGGAGGACTGCTGCTGCTGGCCGGTCGTGGGGGCTCAAAGCCACTTTGCCCCCGGCAGGAGAGGCTGCCTCATTTACAGGCAACAGCTTTGAAGTGTGGAGCAGGAAAAGAACTGATTCTTAGCTGCAAAAGCGAGTCTTGAAACAGGGAAGACGGCGCCAGGGCTGCTGTGGATGCAGCCAGGATCCCGGAGGCTGGGGCCGCACTGAAGGTGGCCAGCTGCCCTATTCAGGATCCGAGGTTTCAGGCCGGCATTAAAGAAGATTCCTGGGAGCGCCCGAGCGGCGCCGCGACTGAACAGCCCGAGGCGGCAGCGCCGAGAACACGGAAGGCAACAAACCAGAGACAGAGCGAGCGCCCGACCTGGCACAGCACTGTGAGTGATCCCTGGCCCACGCGGCTCCCGCCTGCACCACCAGGCCACTCACTGCCCCGGTGCTGCCTCCATTTTCCCAGGTGCGGGCAGCTCCGCCCTGCTTGGCCATCACTGAGCCCATTTGCTTGGCCTGGCGCGGGGCTTTCCGGACCCTGCGGGCCGGCCTCCTCTCCCACTCCCTCCACGGTTCTCTGGCGGGGCTGGGGGTGTGGGGCGTCCCGACCAGTGTTGGGAGGGCTAGAAAGTACGGGCGGGCCGACTGTCACTCCACCACACCCTGGACTCCGGCCCCGGTAAACTTCATGTTACTGGGAGGCAGATAACATCTCTGCGACCACCAGTTTGGAAAAAAGCCTAACGAATTTCTGGTTGGGAATAGTGTGGTAGGAGAGTTCCCAGGTCCGCTTGAACCTGCCGGAGAGCAGGCTGCAGGCAGGCACTAGACTCGGTTTATACCGGGGGGAAACAAAGGTGAACAAGACCCGAGAAAGATCTACACAGTGCTACAAAGGCACCCAGAGAGACCGGTTGTCTGTGCCTAGCAGAAACCTGATAGGCTTCCTGGGCGAGGCGGTGCTGAGCAGGGTCTTGAAGGCCCAGCTGATAGACGAGGGGTGCAGAAGACACGCCCCAGCCCAGCACAGTGTGCACAGAGGGGGGAGACGTGCGGCCAGGGAGGCGGAGACTCGACAGAAACCACACACCCGGTGGGGTCGCCACTGCATGATCTAACAGCCTGGGCCAGAGCACACGGAACGGGGAGAAGTCCTGTACAGAAAGTGAAAGCTCAACAGAGATCACACACCCTGTGGTACGTGATCCACCAGCCCAGCAGAATACAAGCTGACCAGAAAGGTGGATCCCCGGAGAAGCCCAAGACCCGAGGCAACCACACACACAAGACACTAGAGGCCAACTGAGCAGTCACGGCGGGAGCCATACCAAATTAGCAACCACAGCAACATCCTAGTTAGTCATTAGTCTCAAACCGGTGGACTGTGAAACCCCCTGCCACAATGAATAAACACCAAAAAAAAGACACCAGAAATACAAAAAATCAAGAAAGTACACCACCAAAAGTTAATAAATCTCATACTCTAGATCCTATAGAACAAGAAGCCCTTGAAATAACTGACAAGGAATTTCGAGTGATAATTCTAAGGAAACTGAATGAGATACAAGAAAACTCAGCTAGACATCATGATGAAATGAGGAAAAGTATACAGGATCTGAAAGAGGAAATATACAAGGAAATCAATGTCCTGAAAAAAAATGTAGCAGAACTTGCTGAACTGAAGAAATTATTCAGCGAAATAAAAAACACAACGGAGAGTTTAACCAGCAGGCTTGTCGAAGTTGAAGAGAGAACCTCTGAACTTGAAGATGGGCTGTTTGAAATAACACAAGCAGACAAAAAGAAAGAAAAAAAGAATCAAGGACATGGAAGAAAATCTGAGAGAGATATCAGACAACCTCAAGCGCTCAAATATCCGAGTCATGGGTATTCCAGAAGGGGAGGAAAATGGAGATTCCATTGAAAACATATTCAACAAAATAGTGGCAGAAAACTTCCCAGGTATAGGAAAAATCACAAATCTTCAGATCCAGGAAGCTCAACGATCTCCAAACGTATTCAACCCAAAAAGGCCTTCTCCAAGACATGTCATAGTCAAATTGGCAAAACTCAGAGACAAAGAGAGAATCTTAAAAGCTGCAAGAGAGAAGCGTCAAATCACCTATAAGGGAGCCCCAATCAGGTTAACATCAGACTTCTCATCACAAACCCTAAAAGCTAGAAAGGAATGGGATGATATTTTCAAAATACTAAAAGACAAAGATTGCCAGCCAAGAATACTCTACCCTGCAAGGCTATCCTTCCGAAATGAGGGGCAAATAGTATATTTCTCAGACAAACAAAAACTGCGGGAGTTCACTACCACAAGACCACCCTTACAAGAAATCCTCAAGGGAGTACTGGGTTTGGTTCCCGAAAAATAACTACCACTGCCATAAAAACCTAAGAAAAATCTAAACCCGCTAGTACAATAAAAATGGCATTCATGAAGAGAAAACAAGCTAACAAAAACACTATCTACAACCTAAGGAACCAACAAACAAAGAAACCAAACAGTAAATCAGAAAGCAAGGAACAAAAGACACCTAAGACAACCAAACAACCAATAAAATGCTAGGAATAAATCAACACCTTTCAATAACAACTCTTAATGTTAAAGGCTTAAATTCCCCAATTAAAAGACACAGACTGGCTGACTGGATCAAAAAGCAGGACCCAACTATATGCTGCCTACAAGAGACCCACCTCACCCATAAAGATTCACACAGACTAAGAGTGAAAGGATGGAAAAAGATTTACCATGCAAACAGAAAAGAAAAACGAGCAGGAGTGGCTATTCTTATATCTGACAAAATAGACTTTAAACTAAAAACCATAAAAAGAGACAATGAGGGACACTACTTAATGATAAAAGGACTGATCCATCAAGAAGACATAACAATCATAAATATGTACGCACCCAATGTTGGAGCAGCCAGATTTATAAAACAAACTCTATTAGACCTAAAGAAGGAAATAGACACTAATACCATAATAGCAGGGGACCTGAACACTCCACTGTCAATATTAGACAGATCATCTAGGCAAAGAATCAGTAGAGAAACACAAGATCTAAACAAGACTCTAGACCAATTGGAATTGGCAGATATCTACAGAACATTCCACCCAACAACCTCAGAATATTCATTCTTCTCATCAGCACATGGATCATTCTCCAGGATAGATCACATATTAGGTCACAAATCAAGTCTCAATAAATTCAAAAAAATTGGAATTATCCCATGTATCTTCTCAGACCACAATGGATTAAAACTAGAAATTAATAACAAACAAAACTCTGGAAACTATGCAAACACATGGAAATTAAACAGCATTCTACTTAATGACATATGGGTCCAAGAAGAAATCAAGCAGGAAATCAAAAAGTTTATTGAAACTCATGAAAACAATGATACATCATACCAAAACCTGTGGGATACTGCAAAAGCAGTATTGAGGGGAAAATTTATTGCATTAAATGCTCACTTCAGAAGAATGGAAAGATGGCAAGTCAACAACCTAACACTTCACCTTAAAGAACTAGAAAAACAAGAACAATCCAATCCTAAAGTTAGCAGACGGAAAGAAATCATTAAGATCAGAGCAGAACTGAATGAAATTGAAAACCAAAAAACAATTCAAAAGATCAACGAATCAAAAAGTTGGTTTTTTGAAAAGATAAATAAAATTGACAAACCATTAGCATGGCTAACAAAAAAAAGAAGAGAGAAGACTCAAATAACAAAAATTAGAAATGAAAAAGGCGATATTACAACTGATTCATCTGAAATACAAGGAATCATTCGAGACTACTATAAACAACTATACGCCAACAAGTTTGAAAATCTGGAGGAAATGGATAAATTTCTGGACACACACAAGCTCCCAAAACTGAACCGTGAAGACGTAGAAAATTTGAACAGACCAATAACAATAAAGGAGATTGAAGCTGTTATCAGAAGGCTCCCAACAAAGAAAAGCCCAGGACCAGATGGATTCACAGCAGAATTTTACCAAACATTCAAAGAGGAATTGACACCGATTCTTTACAAACTATTCCAAAAGATTGAAACGGACGCAAATCTCCCAAACTCATTCTATGAAGCAAACATCATCCTGATACCAAAACCAGGTAAAGATATAACCAAAAAAGAAAACTACAGGCCGATATCCTTGATGAATATAGATGCAAAAATCCTCACTAAAATACTAGCAAACAGAATACAGCAACACATACGAAAAATTATTCATCATGATCAAGTGGGATTCATCCCAGGGATGCAAGGTTGGTTCAACATACGCAAATCAATAAATGTGATACACCATATTAATAAACTCAAACACAAGGACCATATGATCATCTCTATAGATGCTGAAAAAGCATTTGATAAAGTTCAGCACTCATTCATGACAAAGACCCTCTATAAGTTAGGTATAGAGGGAAAGTATCTCAACATAATTAAAGCCATATATGCCAAACCCACTGCCAATATCATCCTGAATGGGGAAAAGCTGAAAGCTTTTCCTTTAAGAACAGGCACTAGACAAGGATGCCCACTCTCACCACTCCTATTCAACATAGTGTTGGAAGTACTAGCCAGAGCAATCAGAGAAGAGAAGGAAATAAAGGGCATCCAGATTGGAAAAGATGAAGTCAAACTGTCCCTGTTTGCAGATGACATGATCCTATATATCGAACAGCCTAAAACCTCTACAAAAAAACTGTTGGAATTGATAAATGATTTCAGCACAGTAGCAGGATACAAAATCAACACACAAAAATCAGTAGCATTTCTTTTCTCCAATAGTGAACATGCAGAAGGAGAAATCAAGAAAGCCTGCCCATTTACAATAGCCACCAAAAAAATAAAATACTTAGGAATTGAGTTAACCAAGGAGGTGAAAAATCTCTATAATGAGAACTACAAACCACTGCTGAGAGAAATTAGAGAGGATACAAGAAGATGGAAAGATATTCCATGCTCTTGGATTGGAAGAATCAACATAGTGAAAATGTCCATACTACCCAAAGTGATATACAAATTCAATGCAATCCCCATCAAAATTCCAAAGACATTTTTCTCAGAAATGGAAAAAACTATTCAGACATTTATATGGAACAATAAAAGACCACGAATAGCCAAAGCAATGCTCAGCAAAAAAAATAAAGCTGGAGGCATAACACTACCTGACTTTAAGCTATACTACAAAGCTATAATAACCAAAACAGTATGGTACTGGCATAAAAACAGACACACTGACCAATGGAATAGAATAGAGAATCCAGAAATCAACCCACACACTTACTGCCATCTGATCTTTGACAAAGGCACCAAGCCTATTCACTGGGGAAGGGACTGCCTCTTCAGCAAGTGGTGTTGGGATAACTGGATATCGATATGCAGGAGAATGAAACTAGATCCATACCTCTCACCGTATACTAAAATCAACTCAAAATGGATTAAGGATTTAAATATACACCCTGAGACAATAAAACTTCTTAAAGAAAACATAGGGGAAACACTTCAGGAAATAGGACTGGGCACAGACTTCATGAATACGACCCCAAAAGCACGGGCAACCAAAGGAAAAATAAACAAATGGGATTATATCAAACTAAAAAGCTTCTGCACAGCAAAAGAAACAATTAAAAGAGTTAAAAGACAACCAACAGAGTGGGAGAAAATATTTGCAAAATATACATCTGACAAAGGATTAATATCCAGAATATATAAGGAACTCAAACAACTTTACAAGAAGAAAACAAGCAACCCAATTAAAAAATGGGCAAAAGAGCTAAGTAGGCATTTCTCTAAGGAAGATATCCAAATGGCCAACAGACATATGAAAAAATGCTCAACATCACTCAGCATCCGGGAAATGCAAATCAAAACCACATTGAGATACCATCTAACCCCAGTTAGGATGGCTAAAATCCAAAAGACTATGAACGATAAATGCTGGCGAGGCTGCGGAGAAAAAGGAACTCTCATACATTGTTGGTGGGACTGCAAAATGGTGCAGCCTCTATGGAAAATGGTATGGAGGTTCCTTAAACAATTGCAAATAGATCTACCATACGACCCAGCCATCCCACTGTTGGGAATATACCCAGAGGAATGGAAATCATCAAGTCGAAGGTATACCTGTTCCCCAATGTTCATCGCAGCACTCTTTACAATAGCCAAGAGTTGGAACCAGCCCAAATGCCCATCATCAGATGAGTGGATACGGAAAATGTGGTACATCTACACAATGGAATACTACTCAGCTATAAAAACGAATGAAATACTGCCATTTGCAACAACATGGATGGACCTTGAGAGAATTATATTAAGTGAAACAAGTCAGGCACAGAAAGAGAAATACCACATGTTCTCACTTATTGGAGGGAGCTAAACATTAATATATAAATTCACACACACACATACACACACACACACACAAATCGGGGGGGGGAGGGAAGAAGATATAACAACCACAATTATTTGAAGTTGATACAACAAGCAAACAGAAAGGACATTGTTGGGGGGGAGGGGGGGAGGGAGAAGGGAGGGAGGTTTTGGTGATGGGGAGCATTAATCAGCTACAATGTATATCGACAAAATAAAATTAAAAAAAAAAAAAAGAAAAAAAAAAAAAAGAAAAACTACTTGAAACACAAACTTTCCAAATCTGTCAAAAAAACAACAGAACCAAGAAACTCAGTGAACCTCAAAAAAGATAAACTCAAATAAATTTACACCCAGATACATGATATTTTAATTTCTGAAAAGGTAAGTATAAGAAAAAAAATTCTTCAGAGCAGCCTGAGAAAAATGATGAGTCACATACAGAGGAAAAATAATTCGAATAAGAGAACAAAGATTCCAGTGACTAGATTTCTCATTCACAGAAGGAGGTGAAACCATCTGCTCTGGAGGCCAGAAGGAAGTGGCACAACTTTTTAAAAATGTTTAAAGAAAAGAACTGTCAGCCCGGAATTTTATATACAATGAAAATAGGGACATTCTATAAAGAAATTTTCAAGTGAAAGAGAACTGAGACATTTTTTTCACCAGAACATCTGCTATAAAATGATCAGTAAAAGAAATTCTTCATGCAGTAAAGAGATTATAACAGAAGTTATAATATTAGTGATGAAATAAATATCACATATATATGTTATTCTCCTCATGAGGTATTACATTATATTTGATGGTTGAAGGCAAAAATTATAACATTCACTGATGGAGTTTACAAGGTAGGGAGAGGCATAATTTACATAATAGAATTACAAATAAGGGGGGGGGTTGTGAAAACTATATGGTAAAATATTGATATTAGCAGACTAGAAGTATTTATACTGTGTGTATAATGTTTGTACATATACTGTAAACTATCACACAACTACTAAAAGTTATACAAAAAATATAAGCTTAAAAAAAACAAACAAAAAAACATAATTAAGCAAAGTAAAATACTAAGAATGTTCAAGTAACCCAAAATAAAGAAAAGGGAAACAAAAAAAAAAAAAATAAATAAAATAAAAAAAAAATAAATTCTCACAAAAAACCTTGAGGTAGTTAATACTATAACTCTCATTTTGTAGATGCAAAAACATAAGCAAAAAGAGATTAAGTAAACATAAGAAACAACTTATAATAAGATGAGAAGCCACTATTTGTATCCAGACGGTATACTTCCAGGTTCTAAATACTTAACCACTATACTGTACTGCCTCTCAAAGATCATTTTAATTTCATTTAGAAGTACACAGAGAAATGCTGAAGCTGACAGACCTATATTGGCTGACTCCTAGATGGACTTAATTCTAAATTCCAACAAGAGCTGGATCCAGGAGAAAAATCAGGAACAAGACATGAGGGAGATCCTTCCTTCCTTATACAATTGTTTATAAACAATACTTGCCATTGTGAAAAGAGGAAAAGAGTTCAAAACTGAAATCTCATTGCAACTTTATTTCAAACAAGTTTCATGCATTGGTTTATCCCCATATGGGTCTTAGATAGAACACTAAATTTCACCTTTTTGGAAAATTAAACTTCGAGGTGTTCTGAATGAAACCATAACAGCAAGGACATGTGACGAAGGACGCCCGTGTCTTGATGCAGTGCTCAATCACCATGTCTGTTGCCACTCCACAAGCATGTAACGCCACCTGGAAAATAAAACCAGACCTTCGCACAAGTTCTTTCTTAACTAACAGTGCAACTTTTGTGTCCCCCCTTTTTTATTAAATTTCTGTGACTGATTCTCAAAAGGTTTCAAGTTACTGGAATGTAACTCTATAATAGTTTAAATAGTTGTCATTTAGACATATCAAGGAACTACTTAGCTATTTATGTTAATTAAGAAAATTAAGCAAGGCTGAAAGATTACAAATGGAACATTGCAAATAAAGCAAAAGATTCATTCAGTGGGAAATTTAATGCAATCTTAAATGCGGAAAATTTAATATATATATGCCTAACCAGTGCTCTTGCTGATCATGAATTTAGTTTAGTTGTAGCACTGTGGCAAAAGTACTAGATTTGAAATCAGAATCAGTCTAGAACTCTAGTTGGCTATGTTACCCTGGGCCACTTAAAATTTAACTTTTTTGGGACTAAGTCTCCTCAAAAATAAACTATGGTTAACAATATTGAAAAATCACAATGCTGTTGCAAAAACTAAATAAAAATGTATTTGAAAACCTTTTCAAATGCTGCATGAATATAATCTAATCAGTGTTGTATAAAACTTGATCAAATCATAATTATTGAGTACCTTTCAAGGTGTTCTCATATACATAATAACAATCTTTATAACATAATAACAATTCAATGATAAATTGAAGGAACTAAACTACTTTCAATTGGTTTATTTAAAAAGAAAAATAAAACTATAAATTAGAATAAAAAGTAGGGCTTCAATAATTCATGAAAATAAAAATAACTCTAAAAATGATTTTAAAATGTTTTCAAAACACACATCCTTAAATAGATCTATACTTATTACAATCTAAAGTAGCTAATTATGAAAATTAGCAAAATAAAGCAAAATAGGATGCTATTAAGGAAAAGCAGATGGGGGGATCCAGAAAAATGAAAAATTACATTTTGCCAGAAAAATGCTCAGATCTTCATTCCATTCTGGACAGAGACAAATAGTACTGGATTATAATTTTATCTTCTAGGGACAGATTTCACCAATTTCAGGGTAGGGAGGGGCTCTCCGGGTGAAGAACAGATTTTCTGGAAATTTCTGGATATAAGGTATTATAAGCCTGATTCCCCTTTCACTATGGTAATGGTAGTATGTTTGTCCCCTCCAAAACTCATGTTGAAATTTAATTGCCTTTGTAACAGTATTACAGTGAGGTGGGACCTTCAAGAGGTGATTAGACCATGAGGGCTTTGCCCCCATGGGTGGTATTAATGCTGGTTAAAAGGGTGAGTTCAGCCCCGTTGTCTCTCATCCCCTTGCCTTCTGCCATGTGGTGATGCAGCAATGAAGCCTTTGGCAGATGTCAGCATCTTGATATTGGACTTCCCAGCCTTTAGAACTGTGAACCAATAAATTTCTGTTTATTATAAATTAGCTGGTCTGTGGTATTCTGTTATAGCAGCAAAAATGGAGTAAGACACCTTTTGGACTGGAAAGCTAAAAACAATGCTATTATGAGAAGAGGAAAGCAAGATCTCCACTCCCAACCTTTTCCCTGAATTCTCCCCTTCCTTGTAGACTTACATGGGTTACATAGAAGCCAACAATGTATGATTGCTGTCAATCCAACTTTCCTGTTTCACGCTGAAAACAGTGCCTAGGAAGCCTGCCACTCCAGTGAAGGCAGAGACAACTACAGGGTAATGGAAGAGTATAAAACCTTGATTTCTCATCTGCCCCTTTTATTTAGTCAGCTTTGCAGAGTGAAAATTAAGCTAATCCTATTTCCATGAGTAGCTGGAGACTATCTCATAGTAAAAATTATAGATGGATTTTCCCCTGGAGGGAGAGAGAAGAAAACTGACACTCACTGAGTGCCCTTTAGGTGCTGGCACTCAGATCCTTCTATGCTCATGACAACCCTGAAAGATTTTACTATCTCCATTTTAGAAATGAGGAAACTAAGGCTTGGAGAAATTAAGAACTTGCCCACAACAAAATGGCTACTGAGGGGCAGGATCCTGACCTCAAAGCCTGACACCATTCATTAATTACATCAGGCTGCTTCTCCACGGAACCCTCTTGAGGCTCTGAACAAAGAAAAGTTTAGGCTATTTGCTTTTATAAGCCTCTCTTTACTTAGGTTCACATTCACTTTGCTACATGGAAAAGAGTGAGTTTATTTCCCTCATTTAAATAAAATAACTAAATAGAAGAACTATTTACACAATGGATTTTAGGTCTAAAGGTTTTACTGCATCACATACTCCTAATTTCCACAGTCATTGAATGCAAGTCAGAAATAACAGACAAATAATGAAGAGAGATATAGGCCAGTGGAACCATTTGACTATGAAAATTTAGCATACAATAAAGGTGGTATTACAAACCAGGGGAGAAAAGCTGGACTTTTTAATAAGTGATGCAGGGTTAAACTGATAGTCATATGAAAAATAAAGTTTAGAATTTTCTCCTCCTCACCACACTTAAGAAATAAATTTCAAATGGATTAGAGATTTAAAATGCAAAAAATAAGGACATTGTTGGGTGGGAGGGAGGAGAGGGAGGAGGGAGGGAGGTTTTGGTACTGGGCCACAATAATTAACCACATTGTATACCGACAAAATAAAATTAAAAAAAATAAAAATAAAAAAAAATGCAAAAAATAAAACATGGGTGAATTCCTCTATAACCTAGGAGAGTGGGAAATAGTTCCTAACTATGGCTAAAAATCCACATGCAATAAGGATTACAGTATAACCTTATGGTTAATCAACTTGACAAAATCAAAAATTTAAAAAACCTTTTAAATGGAAAAAAAAAAAAAAAGCCCACAAAAAAAAAATCAGCAAAAAGATAACTGACAAAGCAGGAAAAATATTCACAACTTACATCATAAACAAAAGGTTAATGTCCCTAATATATAACAGCTTCTAAAAATAAAGAAAAAGCCAATACTCTGATAGTAAAATGAGCAAGAGATTTGAACAGACAATTCATAAAAACATGGAAATAGTACTTAAAAGTTGGTCAACAGTGCTGAAAATAAGAGAAATAAGGATTTAAACTACAAAAAGGTACTATTTATCACCTATTAATGTGGCAAAAATCCTAAAATTTGATGATAGTCTATTGGCCACACTGCAAGGAAACAGACACTCATATATTTCCACTGGCAATACAAAAATGTCACAACCTTACTGAGGGAGAATTTAGCAGTATCTAGCTAAATTACATACATAATATATGTACTCTCACTTCTAAAGATCTATCCAAGAGACACACTGGCAAAAATATAAAAAGCTCTCTTCATTGACTTGCTATTTGAAATAACAACAAAATATCTGAATATTTGAAATAATAACAAAATGAAAACAACCCAATTTTCCACTGACAGAGGACTGGTGGAATAAACACAATGGAACATTCAGCAGCTGTAAAAAGGAATGAGGACTATCTCTATACACAACCATGGAGTAATCTCAAAGAGATATTGTTAAATGAGAAATAATATTAAAAAATCTTCCAACTCTTTTCAGTAATCATGACTGGTGGTTATGTTGTGTGTTTTTAGGACTCTAGTGTGTATATTGTGGTATAAAGCAAATAAGAAATATGCTGGTACCATTAGGAAGCAGAGATGTTGATTTTTTAAGCATGGAAGAAAGAAAAAAGAGATAAAAGATAGATAAATGATGCTAAGCTAAAACCTCATACTTCTGAATTTAAATTGGAAGTATTAGTATAAACTCATGATGATTTTGTTAATAATAATAATAATAATGATAATAAAAGTATTGTGTCGCTTACATTACTGTAAAGCCTAGAAACAAAGACCAAACCAGCAGCATTGATCATCCCTAGTACCTAGAATGTGGTATTCTAAATACCACTTTTCCCTTAAAAGAACACAGAGATCTATGGAGAAATAGCTGATTCATGAGACAGAAAATATACAAGATGAGCTGGAACATTTTGTTATACCAGAAAGCAAGAAAGCTATCAAAATACTATTGAAGCTTTGTCAAAAAGACTCAGGAGCAACCGGAAGAGGTTCCCACTGAACAAAGATGGGAATATTTGAGCATCAATGAGAATAATAACTGCAAGGATCTGAAGTATTTCAAATATTAAATCAGTAAGTCAATTATTATACCAAAAAAAAAAAAAAAAAAACCCCACAAAAAAACCCTCATTTGTCACTTTTGCTAGATAGCCAACTCACCTTGAAAACTGGAAAAATATAAAGAATCAAGTTTTATCTGGCCTTTCCTATGTGAATTTCATTTCAGGTAGTTGATAACAGAAAGTAAATGAAGACAGAATGATAGAATTAAGAGTCTCACCATTTTGCAATCTGTATTGAAATAAGGAGCTAGGGACAATAATTATGAATGTTGTTAATATTACACAATAAACAACCAGACTTCTGATAAAACACTACCAGCACCTAATGATGTAGCCTTACCCCAAAACTGAACCTGAATCTGATTATGCCTCTACAATTTTAGATCGAACTACCAATTTTTAGGTAATATAGGGAACAGGGTAATATGTGAAACAACACCAGGGGGATGCAATTAGTAAAGTCCACATTGTGGAAAACTCTAAATGACATGGTTTTGTAAACAAATAAATAGCAAAAAAAAAAAAAAAAAAAAAAAGAGAGAGAGAGAGAAAGAGACAGGGGTAGTGTGGTAGGCAGAATGATCCCCTAGTCCATGTCCTCATTCCTGGAAGCTAAGAATATGGCAAAATGGATCTTTGCAGATATAATTGTAAGGACTTAAAAATAACAAGATTGTCCTGGACTACATGGCTGGCCTCAGTCTAATCACATAAGGCCTTAAAAGCAGAGAACTCTCTCAGGTGGGAAGCAAGAGAGAGAAAACAGATGAAGAAGCCAGAGAGATTTGAATCTTGAGAAGGACTTGACCCACTGCTGGCTTTCATGGTAAAGGAGGCCATAGACCAGTGAATGTGGGTAGCTTCTAGAAACTGAGAACGACTCCTGGCTAACAGTCAACAAAGGAGCAAGGACCTTAGTCCTTTAGCCACATGGAACTGAAATCTACCAACAACATGAATGAGATTCTCTCTGGAAGTAGATTCTCCCACAAAGCTTCCGGATAAGAGCTCTGGCCTTATGAGATCCAGATGAGAGAAACCAGTTGAGATCACCTGGACTTCTGATGCACACATCTGTTAGATAATAAATTTGTTATTTTAATCTGCCACGTTTGTGGTAATTTGTTAGAGCAGAAATAGAAAATGAATGCAGATGAACACCTATAGATTTTAAGCATTAAGATTCATATCAATCATTTCAATTTTTGTACCTTTTTTCAATCCTGATTAGAATAAATACACCATAGTTCCAGTCAAGATGGCAGAGTAGACAGTTCCTAGTGTTGCATTCTCCCACAAATCAACCAATTTGCAACTATTAAAAAGCAACAACAGGAGACCTGAGAGCCATGCCTGAACAAGCAGGAGCTGTGTGCTGTGGGATCCCCAGCCCAGGCCAGTGCCCGTTGCCTGAGAGCCGCTGGGCCCACATGCCTCATGCCCCGAGTCAGACATGCTGGAACAGGCAGGCGCCACATGACCCCCAGCGCCGGTCAGTGCTTGTCACCCAGAAAGACCTGAGAGCCATGGGGCCCACACGCCCCAAGTCAACCACACTGGAACAGGCAGGAGTCGTAGGACCTTGAGACCAGGTCAATAACCGCCACTTAGAGAGGCCTGAGAGCCACCAGGCCCACACTCCCTGAGTCAGCTGCACCAGAACAGGCAGGTGCCACAGGAACCCCAGCCCAGGCCAGCTCCCACTGCCCAGAAAGGCCTGAGAGCTGCTGGGCCCACAAACCCCGAGTCAGCCATGCTGGAACAGGTAGGTGCCATGGGACCCCCAGTCCAGGTTGGTTCCTGCTGCCCAGAGAGGCATAAGATCCCCTGGGCCCACATGCCCTGAGTCAGGTGCACTGGAAAAGGCAGGAGCTGTGGGACCCTCAGCCCAGGCCAGTGCCCACCACACAGAGAGGCATGAGAGCCACCGGGCCCACATACCCAAGTCAGCTGTGCCAGAGCAGGCAGGTGCTGTGGGACTCCCAGCCCAGGCCAGTCCCTGCTGCCCAGAGAGGCTCAAGAGCCATGGAGCCCACACACCCTGAGCCAGCCATGCCAGAACAGGCAGGTGCCATGGGTCCCCCAGCCCAGGCTATTCTGCAGTGCCCAGAATTGGCAGTCGCTTCAGATCCAGACCAGACATCAGGGTGGAACAAGTTGATGGTGATATTCCCTGCCACAATGACTAAACACCAAAGGAAAGATACCAGAAATATGAAAAATCAAGAAAGTACATCATCACCAAAGGAAAATAATAACTCTCAAGCTCTAGATCCTATAGAACAGGAAGTCCTTGAAATGACTGACAAGGAATTTCAAGCAACAATTCTAAGGAAACTAAGATACTAGAAAACTCAGTTATACAACACAATGAAACGAGAAAAAATGTACAGGACCCAAAAGAAGAAATGTACAAAGAAATCAGTGCCCTGAAAAAGAACATCGCAGAGCTTGTGGAGCTGAAGGATTCATTCAATGAAATAAAAAACACAACAGAGAGTCTAAACAACAGGCTAGAACAAACAGAAGACAGAATTTCTGACCCTGAAGACAGGCTGTTTGAATAAACACAGACAGACCAGAAAAAAGAATTTAAAAAGTTGAAGAAAACCTAAGATAGATAACAGACAACTTTAAGTGCTCGAATATCCGAATCATGGGTATTCCAGAAGGGTAGGAAAAAGGAAATGGCATTGAAAACATATTCAACGAAATAATAGCAGAAAATTTCCCAGGTATAGGGAAAGTCGCAGATCTTCAGATTCCAGGAGGCCCAAAGATCCCCAAACACACTCAACCCAAAAAGGTCCTCTCCAAGACATGTTATATGGCAAAACTCAATGACAAAGAGAGAATATTAAAAGCTGCAAGAGAGAAGCATCAAGCATCTGTAAGGGAGCCCCAATCAGACTTTTCTGACTTTTCATCAGAAACCCTAAAAGCCAGAAAAGAATGGGATGATATATTCAAAATACTAAAGGACAAAAATTGCCAACGAAGAATACTTTACCCAGCAAGGCTATGCTTCTGAAATGAAGGGCAAATAGTATATTTCTCAGACAAACAAAAACTGTGGGAGTTCACTATCACATGACCAGCCTTATAAGAAATTCTCAAGGGAATACTGGCTTTGATACCTGAAAAACAACCATCACTGCCATGAATACTCAAGAAAGAACAAAACCTACCAGTAAAACAAAAATGCTAACAATAAAGAAAAAATAGTTTATCTACCACCCCATGAAACCAATAAACACAGAAGACAAATGGAAAATCAGAAAGAAAGGAATAAAAGACACTTAAGACATCTAAACAAAAATCAATAAAATTCTAGGAGTAAATCAACACCTTTCAATAATAACTCTAAATGTAAAAGAATTAAATTCCCCACTCAAAAGACACAGACTGACTGATTGGATTAAAAAGTTGGACCCAACAATGTGCTGCTTTCAAGAGACTCTCCTCACCTGTAAAGACACACATAGACTAAGACTGAAAGGATGGAAAAAGATATACCATACAAACAGAAATGAAAAATGAGCTGGAGTAGTTATTCTTATATCAGATAAAATAGACTTTAAACCAAAAACCATAAAAAGAGATAAAGAAGGCCACTATGTAATGGTAACAGGATCTATACATCAAGAAGACACAACAATCATAAATATATATGCACCCAACATCAGAGCAGCCAGATTTATAAAGCAATCACTATTAGATCTAAATAATGAGATAGACACTAACACCATAATTGTGGGGGACCTGAATACCCCACTCTCAACACTGGACAGATCATCTAGGTAAAAAAATCAACAGAGAAACACAAGATCTAAACAACACTTTAGACCAATTGGACTTGGCAGATATCTACAGAACATTCCATCCAACAACCTCAGAATGTTTATTTTTCTCTTCAGCACATGGAACATTCTCCAGGATAGACCACCTTAGGTCACAAAACAAGTCTCAACAAACTCAAAAAAATTGGAATTATTCCATGTATTTTTTTCAGATCGCAATGGATTAAAATTAGAAATCAATAACAAATGAAATTCTGGAAACTATACAAACACATCAAAATTAAACAACATTCTACTTAGTGACATATGGGTCCAAGAAGAAATTAAACAGGAAATCAAAAAAATTTATTGAAACTAATGAAAATAATGATACATCATACCAAAACCTGTGGGATACTGCAAAAGCAGTACTAAGGGGGAAATTTATCACACTAAATACTTACTTCAGAAGAATGGTAAGATGGCAAATAAACAACCTACCACTTCATCTTTAAGAACTAGAAAAACAAGAAAAATCCAAACCCAAAGTTAGTAGATGGAAAGAAATAATTAAGATCAGAGCAGAACTAAATGAAATAGAAACCCCCAAAATGATACAAAAGATCAATGAAACAAAAAGTTGGTTTTTTGAAAAGATAAATATAATTGACAAACCTTTAGCAAGGTTAAATAAGAACAGAGAAGACCCAAATAAGAAAAACTAGAAATAAGAAAGGTGATAATTACAACTGATATTTCAGAAATACAAGGGACCATTAGAGAGTAGTATAAACAACTATACGCCAACAAATTTGAAAATCTGGAAGCAATGGATAAATCTCTGGATACATACAAACTACCAAAACTGAGCCAAGAAGTTATAGAAAATCTGAATAGACCAATAACAGTAAAAGAGATTGAAGCTGTTATTAGAAGGCTCCCAACAAAGAAAAACCCAGGACTGGACAAGTTCACTGCAGAGTTCTACCAAACCTTCAAGGAGGAACTGATACCAATTCTCTACAAACTATTCCAAAAGTTTGAAGCAGAGGCCATTCTCCCAAACTCATTCTATGAGGTAATCATCACCCTGATACCAAAACCAGAAAAAGATACATCAAAAATAGAAAACTACAGGCCAATATCCTTGATGAATATAGACGAAAAAAACATCAATAAAATACTAGCTAACAGAATACAGCAACACATACACAAAATTATACACCATGAACAAGTGGCATTCATCCCAGGGATGCAAGGTTGGTTCAACATACACAAATCAATAAATGTGATACACATCATCAATAAAAGAAAAGACAAAAACCATATGATCATCTCTATAGATGCTGAAAAAGCATTTGACAAAATTCAACATTCTTTCATGATAAAGACTCTACAAGTTAGGTACAGATGGAAAGTATCTCAATACAATTAAGGTCATATATGATAAGCCCACTGCCAATATCATCCTGAACAGGAAAAAGCTAAAAGCTTTTTACTTAAGAACAGGAAGTAGACAAGGATACTCACTCTCGCCACTCCTATTCAACACAGTGATGGAAGTATTAGCCAGAGCAATCAGAGAAGAGAAGGAAATAAAGTGCATCCAGATTGGAAAAGATGAAGTTAAACTGTCCCTTTTTGTGGATGATATGATCTTATATAATGAACAGACTAAAGCCTCTACAAAAAAAACTCTTAAGAGTTGATAAATAATATCAGAAAAGTTGCAGGATACAAAATCAACACTCAAAAATCAGTAGCATTTTTATACTCCAACAGTGAACATGCAGAAAAAGAAATCAAGAAAGCTAGCCCATTTACAATAGCCACCAACAAATTAAAATACTTAGTAATAAAGTTAACCAAGGATGTGAAAAATCTGTATGAAGAGAACTACAAACCACTGTTGAGAGAAATTAAAGAGGACACAAGAAGATGGAAAGATAGCCCATGCTCTTGAACTGGAAGAATTAACATTGTGAAGATGTTCACATTACCCAAAGTGATCTACAGATTCAATGCAATCCCCATTAAAATTCCAATGACATTTTTCTCAGAAATGGAGGAAACTAACCAGACACTTATATGAAATAAAAAAAGACCATGCATAGCCAAAGGAATCCTGAGCAAAAAAAATAAAGCTGGAGGAGGCATAACACTACCTGACTTTAAATTATACTACAAAGCTACAATAACCAAAACAGCACGGCACTGGCATAAAAAGAGACACACAGATAAATGGAATAGAATAGAGAACCCAGAAATCAACCCATATACCTACAGCCATCTGATCTTTGATGAAGACACCAAGTCTACACACTGGGGAAGAGACTGCCTCTTCAGCAAATTGTTTTCCGAAAACTGAATATTCATATGTAGGAGAATGAAACTAGAACTGTACCTCTCACCATATACCAAAATCAACTCAATATGGATTAAAGAATTAAATATACATTTTGGAACAATAAAACTCCTTAAAGGAAACATAGGGGAAACACTCCCGGAAGTAGCAGTGGGTACAGAGTTCATGAATATGACCCCAAAAGCACAAGTAACCAAAGGAAAAATAAACAAATTACATTATATCAAACTAAAATGCTTCTGCACAGCAAAAGAAACAATTAACAGAGTTAAAAGACAACCAACAGAGTGGGAGAAAATATTTGTAAAATATACATCTGACAAAGGATTAATATCCAGAATATACAAGGAACTCAAACAACTTTACAACAAAAAAACCAAATAACCCAATTAAAAAATGGGCAAAAGAGCTGAACAGACATTTCTCAAAGGAAGATTTACGAATGGCCAACAGACACATGAAAAAGTGCTCAATATCACGCAGCATCTGGGAAATGCAAATCAAAATCACATTGAGATACCATCTCACTCCAGTCAGGATAGCTAGCATCCAAAGACTGAGAATGGTAAGTGCTGGAGAGGTTGCAGAGAAAAAGAAACTCTTATCCACTGTTGGTGGGGCTACAAAATGGTGCAGCCTTTATGGAAAATGATATGGAGGTTCCTCAGACAATTACCGATAGATGTACCATATGACCCAGAGATCCCACTGCTGGGAATATACCCAGAAGAATGGAAATCATCATGCTGAAGGGATGCCTGTACTCCCATGTTTATTGCAACACTATTTACAATAGCCAAGAGTTGCAACCAGCCCAAATGTCCATCATCAGATGAGTAGATAAGGAAACTGTGGTATATCTACACAATGGAATACTATTCTGCTATAAAAAAGAATGAAATACTACCATTCGCAACAACATGGATGGACTTAGAGACAATTATATTAAGTGAAACAAGTCAGGCACAGAAAGAAAAATACCACATGTTCTCACTTATTTGTGGGAACTAAAAATAATAAATAATTATACAAACATATAAAGGGTGGGGGGTGGGAAGAAGACACAACAATCACAATTCCTTGAACTTTTAAGACAAGTGAACAGATATGATGGGGAGAGGGGAAAGGGGAGTAGGAAAGAGGAATGGGCAAAGGGACAAGAAAGTCAACTACAATGTATATTGAGAAGTTAAAATAAAATAAAAAAGAATAAATACACACTGAAAAAATTTTGAGACAACTAGGATAATTTGAACATTGACTGTTTTTTAAGGTAGGAAAATGGTATTGTGGTTATTTCTTCTTTTAAAAAATAGTTTAGAGCAGTTTTAGTTTCACAGAGAAACCATGAGGAAGGTACAGAAGTGTCCCATACACTCCTTACTCCCTCACATGCATAGCCTCCCCCCTTATCAACATCTCCAACCAGAGTGGTACAGTAGTTACAACTGATGAATGTACATTGACACATCATGATCACCCAAAGTCTGTAGTTTATATTTGGGTTCACTCTTTGTGGTCCGTCATCAATGGGTTTGGACAAAAGTATAACGACATGAATCCATCATTATAGTATCATATAGAGTATTTTTCACTGCCTTAAAAATACTGTATGCTCTGCCTTTTCATCTGTCCACTCCAGTCCCTGGCAACCACTGATTGTTTTACTGTCACCATAGTTTTCCCTTTTCCAAAATTTCGTATAGTTGGAATCATACAGTATGTAGCCTTCTCAGATTGGTTTCTTTCACTTAGCAATATGCATTCAAGGTTCCTCCATGTCTTTTCGTTGCTTGATAGCTCATTTTTTTTTTTTAGAACCAAATAATATTCTATTGTGTGGACGCACCACACTTTTTTGTGTGGATATAAATTTTCAACTCCTTTGGATAAATACCAAGGAGCATAAACGCTAGATTATATTGTAAGAGTATATTTAGTTTTGTAAGAAACCACTAAATTGTCTTCCAAAGTGGGCTACACCATTTTGTATTCCCACCAGCAATGAATGAGATCTCCTGTTACTCCACATCCTCACCAGCATTTTTTTTTTTTTCTCTCTTACCAGCATTTGACATTGTCAGTGCTCTGGATTTAGGTCATTCTAGTAGATGTGTAGTGGTATCTTGTTGTTTTTATTTGCATTTCCCTAATGACATATGATGTGGAGCATCTTTTCATATGCTTATTTGCCATCTGTATATTTTCTTTGGTGAGATGTCTATTAAGGTCCTCAGCTCATTTTTTAATCAGATGTTTGATTTTTTTTATTGCTAAGTTTTAAGAGTTCTTTGTATATTTTGGATAATCGTTCTTTATCAGGTATGTCTTTTGCAAATATTTTCCCCTAGTTTGTGGCTAGTTCTCTCATTCTCTTGACAATGTCTTTTGCAGAGCAGAAGTTTATAATTTTAACGAAGTCCAGCTTATCAATTCTTTCATGGATCATGCCTTTGGTGTTTGATAAATCATTACCCTACCCAAGTTCATCTTGATTTTCTCCTATGTTATCTTCTAGAAGTTTTATAGTTTTGCATTTATATTTAGGCCTATGATCCATTCTGAGAAAAATTTTTGTGAAGAGTATAAAGTCTGTGTCTAGATTAATTTATTTATTTTTGCATGTAGATGTCCAGTTGTTCCAGCACCATTTTTTAAAAAAATAATTATCCTTTAGAGATAAATATAGAGATAAATGCTGGAATTTTTATAAATGAATTGAAATGATGTCTGGGATTTGCTTTAGTATAACTCAGGTGAGGAAGAAAGTGGGTAGGCGTATGGACAAAACAAGAATGGCTAGGAATTAATAACTAAACAGAGTGATGGATATATGCACGCTAATCCAGGTGATTCTTTAGCATGCTAAAGTTTAAAGACTATTGTTCTACAGCAGTGCTTCTCAAACTTGAATGTGCAATCAAATAACCTGATAATTTTGTTAAGACACAAGAGAGATTCTGATTCAGCAGGCCTAGGGAGGGGCCCGAGAATTTGCATTTCCAAAAAGCTCCCAGATGTTGCTGATGATGCCAGGCCTCCCACTACACTGATGTAGAGAGCTTCGCAGCAACATGAAGGTGAGTGATTTTGCTGAGCAATTTGTTATTCTTTCTTTCATTAAAGGCCTATAGTTGCTACTGCACAATTCATTCATTCACCATTTATTCATTGATTAATTCAACAATCACTCGGTAATTCCTACATATCAATCAGTATTAGGCTAGTTGCTGAAAGTAAAAGATCAAAAATATGATTCCTTTTCTATGCTCTGTCAAGTAACAACAGAATCCAGAATATTTAATAATTAATATAATTAATCAATTCAATGCAGGAATTGTATAGGCTTAAACAACTTTCAAAGTTCTCGTTATTTTTGTGTGTCTAACATGGTGACTCACTGTTCCACATTGCAGGGGATGTAAAGAAGAGTAAAACACTACACAAGCAACAGCATACTAGGGGTGCACAAACCTCTGTGATACAACAGAATGGGTGGGCCATTGGCCCCAGATAACTACTCTTTACAAATATATTCCCTCACATTTTATTCATCTCTCCAGTGCAATCTTTTGGAATGACAACATCATAGGGAACTAGACAGAATTCACTATCTGCTAGATGTCAAAATCTTTACATCACTTTTTTCTTGATTTAACTCTTTAATTTTTTTCCTTTTCTTAATTTAATACTTTAGTAGTTCTTATTAGCTTCATTTACAATTACTCATTCAAGGTCACCCAGCTGGCAAGCTATGCAGTGAACTCTGATTCCAAGCCTGACGCCAAAGCTCACATTCCATCTATTATATCAGACCTCCGCTCCTTGACCATCATCTTTGGAGCTGGAAGGAATCTTAGAGACCATCTCTTTTAAATAAGAATTTCTGGATATTACTCTTAGGTCCACCACCTTAAAAAAATAGTGAATTATGTGCAGGTCACACATAAAGAAAGGGATAAAGGAAGGAAAGAACAAAGATAAATACATCTACTTTTTTCTTAAGCCACTCATTCCCAGCCACAGTAAGTTGTATAAAATCTAACTTCTAATTACATTTCAAGCATCTTACCCAGAGAATTTGTTAATATAATGCACACAGGATAGATAGATTCATTAATATAATACTCACAGGATAGATTTGCCATCTGTAGAAAGAACATCTAAACATAAACTATAAATATCTAATGGAGGCTAATGTGCAGGGGGAAACACATTTAACTCAGCGTTTAGCTGACATAGTAAACACATGTTTACGCAAAGGATTCAGTATTGTGGTTCTCAAGTAGTGAGTTTCTTATTATCTACCCCTTTCTCTGTATATTCACTGAATTCCAATAAAAGATCCAAATTGAAGTTGTAAAACTTTCTATTGGCCAAAATAATGCATGTCCTAAAGTATGTGAATACTTCTGATCTAAATATATGCTACAGAATACATGGATTATAAATTAAGGGGCTTTCCCTTAAATTTTCTTACTTCAATTTATTTATTCATCATAAAAGTTCTAAGCACAATACTTTTTCTACCATGTAAGTCATCAAAATCAAACTGAACAACTAAGAAACCTCAGTCTACATATCTTTGCTATATGCAGTAGTAAGTAAATTAAATTAATCATCACTCACTCTTAAAATGTCTTTCAACCGGCAGCTTATAAGGCAAGACTCTAGACAAACTGACACATCTTTTCACTCAAAAGAATGTAGTTGATTCTTAGAGAAAAGAGTATATGTTGATTCTGAATACAAGGCATATTTTGAAAGATAATAATCCTATACTTTATTCATACCCCAAAGTTACATAGTTATGATTCTAGTAGGCTCCTGTCCTTATCATTACTATTCTTTTTTGAGATTTATTTAACATTTATTGAGCCTTTTCCTAGCCCAAACCATGCACACAAATATTGTTATTCCACATTTTACAGATAGAGAATCTGAGGCTCAAAAACGGTTAAGTGGCTGGTTCAACATCACAAGTGGTGAAGCCAAGATTTAAACTCAATCTGTCTTATTCCAAACCAAAATTTACTTTAGTTTTCCATGCTTCTATTTACTCCTTTCTTCAGACATGGGGAGTAAACAGGGAGTTACTAACTAGACTCTTGTCCCAGCCCTCACATTAACTTGCTGTGTCACTCTTCCCCTCTTGGAGCTTCAAATTCTGTCCCTGTAAGGTGAGAAGGTTGAACTGAATGATCTCTAAACTTGCCCCAGCCCAATCAAGCTCTGTGCCTTTGCTTCTCAAAGAAGAATTCTTTCGTTTTTTTTTTAATTGAAACATGATTGATTATGCATATATGTGGGGTTACAGCATTGTGTGCAATATGTGATGCTCAAATCATGTTAATTAGTATATTCAGCATTACACAATGTGATTGTTTTTTGTGGCCCTTTACCAATTTCTCACTAACTGTCCTTCCCCCTCCCCTCTTCCCACCTGTGGTGGCCTCAGTTCCTTTCTCTCCTTTTGAAAGTTCAACAAATTATTGTGATTATTCTTTCCTTCTTTCTATTTTTTAGCTTCCACTTATGAGTGAGAACATGCAGTATTTCTCTTTCTGTGCCTGGCTTATTTCACTTAACATGATTTTCTCTAAGTTCATCCATGTTGCGACAAATGACAGAATTTCATTCTTTTTTATGGCAGAGTAATATTCCATTATGTAAATATACCAAATTTTCCTTATCCAGCTGTCCCATGATGGACATTTAGGTTGGGTCCAACTTTTGGCTATTGTAAATAGAGCTGTGATAAATATGGGAGTGCAGGTATCCCTTCAACATGATGATTTCCGTTCCTTTGGGTATATACCCAACAGTGGGATTGCTGGACTATCTGCCGTTGTTTGAGAAACCTCCATACTGTTTTCCATAGTGGCTGCACCGATTTACAGTCCCCCCAACAGTGCAGGAGGATTTCAAAGAAGAATTCTTAACCATAGATATCACAGAAGCAGGCTTGGTCCCAAATGTGCATTCATGTTTCCCCTCCTTAAAAATTTTCATGCAGCAATATTATAGGTAATCAGCTTTAAAATTCAAGTAATGCTAAAAGGCACGTCATTATAAAAAGCTTCCCTTTGTTCTGTACACCCTTCCTCACCCCTGAAAGAAAATCTGCCTGCTAAAGTTAATGCTGTTCAACTCACTGGTTTTATTCCTGAAATCTGTTTTTGCATATAATAAATGTATATTGCTGTCTCTTGATCTGTAAATATTAGACATTTATTGTCTTTCTCTTATGGGAGAGGAGCTTTTTTGTTTTTTGTACATTTATATACTCTCTTCCTTTTTCCCATCCTCGTTTTAGATTTGTAGATACAGTTCACTACTATACAATTCTATTTAACATCTAAGACTTTCCCTACCCAAAATCTCTGTAAAAGAAAGCCATACGATAAAATTTACACTGTGTGAAAATCATCAAAAAATTGGTCAGCTTCATTTTTTTTTCCCTGAAGGCATCTTTCCTAGAAATTCCAAGCTTTTACTAAAATATTAACTCAAAAACACTAACAACAACAACAACAAAAAACCCTACTAAAATATACACTCAACGCTTTCTAGGCCTGCTGCCCAGCTCTTGCTCTGAGACTTTCCTTTGCCATTATACTAAGAATTCTCTTTACCACTCTCTTGTATTGGATACCACTTACTCCTTTTTCTTATGTGTTTTCTTATTTTAGTGAAGCACATCTCCTAGTAGTTTGCTAACAAGGTACATACAACATATATTTTCTTGAGACCTTAAGTGTCTTGGAAATTTTCTTTATTTTACCTTCATACTTGATTGATGGATTGGGTAGGTATAAAATTTTAGATTAAAAATTTTCCATTAGAATTTTGCCGGCATGACTTTCACTGTGTTTTAGCTTTCCATGTTACTATTAAGGGGTGTGATGGCATTTTAATTCCAAATTATTGTATATGACCTACTTTTTTTTTTCTCTGTGGAAACTGTTATGAACTTCTGTTCATCCTTGCTATTACGAAATTTTACAATGTGCCTTGGTTTAGGTCATTTTTCAAGTGAATTTTTTCAATCAAGAGAAAAGCAACATTCATTATTAACACATTCTCCTATATTAGTTCTTTGGTATTTTCTACCCTACCATTTTATCTATTTTCACTTTCTGGGCCTCCTATTACTGAGGTATTGAATTCCCGGACTGAATCCCTAATTAAAAAAAAAAAAAAAACTGCTTCTTTACAATTTCTGTTTCTTTGTATTTTGTTCATACACACACACACACACACACACACACACACAATCTTTAAAATTTTACATTTATTTTTTATTTTGGATAGCATATTTTTAGTTTCCAAGACATCCTTTCTTGTTCTCAGACCATTCATTTCTTTTTCATTCTATCCTTATTTCATTAATGCATTATCTTCTCTGATCTCTCCCTGAGTAAGATTCTTTGGTCTCTATCTTCCATTCTGGAAGTTTTCTATGTTTGGTGTTCCTTTGGCTATCAGTTCATATTTAAGAGTGAATCACTAAAACACTGTTTAGAAGTCTGAATGAAAAGGAAAGGCTTGAAGACTGGTGAGCTTCACTAGTGACTGGGTGATCAGGTGGCCAGCTGGCCTTTTCTTCTTTTTAATTACAGCTATATATCTGTAGTTCTTTTCTTTGGGGACAATTTTACTTTTACAGAGGTAGATCTTTAATCCTGTAGATTGAGGATATGATCCTGGTTTCTGAGGTTCTGGAATTAGGTGAAGAGATCCATCACTCAGTATGCAGATTCTCATTAAGTTCTTATTTTCGTTACGGCACATCACCCTTTCCCTCCTCTATGCCTGATATCCCTATACTTGGAGCCTCTCTGGTTCTGCTTCTTCATAGAAGATACTTCTTGTTTCTTTCAGGAGTTGGAGAAAGGTTGTTACAGGTCTACACAAGATGGGGGTGGGAATTTGGGTCTCTAAATAATATTCTTAATTAAACAAGATTTCAGCCCCTCCTTATACCCTTCCTCTGAGGTTTCTGGTGACCTGAATTCCTAAACTTTTCTGGGATTCTGTGAGAGCAGTGACTTGATTCCTGATAGTCTTCTTGGACCCTCACAATGCATTTAAATTTGATCTTTTCTCAAGTTCTTTATCTTTTAAAAGCTTTAAAGCAAGGATTATATAACTACTCATCAAAACTGTTACTAAATTATAGTATATAATTGCATATGCTACCTTTCATTGTACACTAACACATATAACTAGAAATGAGCTTGTAATTAAGCACTCAGCACTGATAAATCATAAACAATCATATTTAAAATTATGTTATGGGTAAAATACAAATAACTTGAAAATAAAACTGTTTCAGATTTTGATACATACAGACAAATAGAAAATAATCGCCAATACTGTTAAAAATCAATACCTTATCACCTGGTTGAGATGAACGTTATTACTGGAATTATCCAACCAAAACATTTTGATTGACAAGTTGTTTAGCCTTGACATAGTTTTTGTTTTTAATGCAAACTGTGCATTTTTCTGCAGTCATGGCCTTTCTGTAATACTGTTTGAGAACAATATTTTGTAATACTGTTTAAGATATTTCTTGTAATATGGTTTTTGTAATACTGTTTGAGAGCAGAGGTATAAGTACACATTGTAAATTAGGTCTAAAGAGTTTAATCTTGTAAAGTAAATTTTCACAATAATGATTATTTATCCTGCACTAGAAATGAAGGCAATAATAGACCTCTTT
Source organism: Cynocephalus volans (assembly GCF_027409185.1). Lineage (NCBI taxonomy): Eukaryota > Metazoa > Chordata > Mammalia > Dermoptera > Cynocephalidae > Cynocephalus > Cynocephalus volans. The sequence continues at coordinate 92,237,744 of NC_084468.1, read as the reverse complement.
AAAAATACACTTAACAAATAATCTTTTGTGAATTGCTCTTTAAGGGTATGGCAATTAGTACATACTCAAATCAGGTGCAAGCAGCTACACATACTGAAACTGGGGAAAAACCTAAAAACCTTTTTGTATGTTTCTCGTTTTTGAAAAGACTTTTATATTTTCCTCAGGACATTAGTAATCATTATAATTAAAATGAGACTAAATCAACCAAAAGGTATATCTATAATAATCAAATACTTGTTTTGAAATAAATAATATATATCAAATGTCCAATAAGTATGTATATTCATATGTTCAGATTCTATTAGCATATATAGAATATTAAACATATATTTATTTCTTCTATCTTTATTGCTTATATATTTATGAATATAAAAGTAATAACATGTTAAATGTGGGAAATTTTGAAGATACTAAAAATAATAAAGAAAAAATACTATTACACGACATATAGATATAGCCACCTTTAAAAAAAGACATATTAGCATATTTTCTTCCCATCATTTTTTAATGCAGTTTTTACATGCTTGAGATCACACTGCACAGAGTAAGAGGCTCAATTTATTGAGTACTTCTTAAATGCCAGGCAACCAGCTAAATTCTTCACATAAATTTTATCAACATTCTATCAGCCAAGTAAGTTGCCCAATGCCACACAGCTAGTAAGTGCCAAAATGGGACTTCAGCACAAGGTTGCCCAATGTTAAAATCCATGCTCTCAATCATTATGCTTACACAATTTTATTTCATTTACCATATAACTAATTTTCTGTATCATTAACAAAAGCATTGCAAATATCATGTATGCTGTTAAAGCTCCTGCATGAGTAAGCTCATCTCACTGAAGCCTTCAGCCAATGAGTAATAACATTTTTTAAAACTTTGCAAATTTCAAGAGCAGGAATGGAGTATCATTGCTGCTTAAATTAAAATATATTTAACTACTAGACACTTTGAATGTTTTTGTATGCTTTTTAGGCATTTTTATTTCTAAAGAAATATAATTCTCAGATAAACACAATGTAAATCAGAAACTTAAATTAGAGAGGTACATACAGTACAAGGGGGTGTTGGAAGACCTTGATGAAAGAAAAATCTGCAAATATTTACATTCATTACCTTTGTTTATTTCAAATCAAACTAGGTTAACAAATTTAGTAAATCTATTAATTTTTCTCTGATACAGGTTGTTGGATTAATGGAGATGACAATTAGTATTTTGATTCTTATATATAAATTAATTTGTTTAAAATTCAAAAAAATAGTTGGTTCTAAGACTTTAAAATTCTCTCCTTATAATCTCATTTACCTCATTCATTTTTATATTTATAGAAAAACAGTAGTAGTAAAAAGCACTTATTAAGCAAAGACAAATGCTAACTAAACTCAATGAAATATCACAAAAACATGGATTAATGCAGTTTTAATGTATTTCCAATACCTGTTATTTTGATTTCCTCTCTAGTCATACTATTTTTACTGGACTCTATATAACACAAGACTTAGAGCCACTGATGCACTTAGTCTGATGTATCTAATTACCTTAATTACTAAATACCTACGTAAATACCTCAATTACTCTCCGAGGCAAATTATTTTCTTGAGAATGAATCTAATTTTGGTTTAAACTTCTAAGTAATTGTAGTTCATTTTCTACATACCTTGACAAAGGTAATTATGGTAGGGAAAAAAGCCACTATGTATGTATAATTAGGAAATATATATAAAAAAAATATCGCTTCCAAAAGGACATCCATTTTTAGTTGGTGTTAGTGAATTATGAACCTGGACGATTCAAGAATATGCTAGAGTGATTTAGCACCTATAAGCCATGAAGGGCAAACACATATGGCTGACAGGCTGTGAATTTTGTTTTGAGAGGTGAGTAAATGGGCAGTAACTATCTTGCTGCCTTAAACATTCTACCTGGTATACTGGTAACATGGAGACTGGCTTAATGGCTTGTTTCATGGGAGAAGCTCTAAGCTTTACCTCAACATTGATGTAAAATTAAAGCTGCACATAGATATATTTTTAATTTAAATTTCTGGATCAGATGTCTACATTTTCCTCAATTTCCTTATTAACAGTTACCTTATTAACAGCTTTCTTAATAACAGTTTACTTCTGTTTGTATAGGCTTGACTGAGACAACCATTCTAGATCATGTCTACAAAGGACACAAATTGTACACTTTTTAGGCTGAAGAAAAGTAATGGTAAACCCCCAAGATTAGCAGCCATCCATATTTAAGAAATAAACTTAATTGAACAACAATCAGAAGTACAACAAAAGGTCTGAGCTTCTGAAGTTGGATAAAAAAAGTTTCACCCAGACAAGCCCATTCTTCTGTGAACATAGACAGTTGGAAATGTTAGTAAAACTTTCCTGGAAAGCCATTAGGCGTATGTAACAAAATTCTGAAGTGATGTATAAAGTATCTATCATAGTAACAATTACATTATAACAGCAAGAAAAAAAGAAACATGATTAATAACTAGGAAAAAGATTATTACAATGTTCAGTTAATGCAGGATCTGTGTAGTATGGTCTCAACAAAGTTAACCTGTGTAAACATGAAGACCAAGGTTTTTGACAGTACTTATCTCTTGACAGTAGACATTCAGGTGATTTCTTTTTATATTATTATATATTTTTCTATACTGAGCATATACTCATCAAAATCAGAAAAAAAAAAGTTTAAATCTAATACAAGGAATAGCAACAATACTAACACCTTAAATTCCACCAGAAAGCATAGAATCTTAGGTTTAAATGATCTGGCAGAATCAAATATCAAATAATAACAATTATTTAGTAATATCAAATAATAACAATTTGATCTAAGGGTTTAGAAACATGACCAATATACTGTCTCTTGGAAGCTAATAATACATGTAAATAACAAATCTCAGCTAAAGAAAATATTATCTAAAGGCAACTCATATTTAGAGGTTCTAATAAGCTATTTTTCTTTTCTTTTTTTATCCTCTTTTTCTTTTCCATTGTCTTCTAAAAATACAGAGTAAACAAAGGCAAGTCATCTTTATTAGAATTCATTCATTCAATGATTAACTATTTTTAGGCACTTGATATGTGCCAAATATTGTTCTAAGCACTGGGGATCTTGTAGTGAAGAAAATAAATTTTTATCTGATGGAGAAGCAAATATTATCTCTATCATGTAATGATTAAGTGCTATGAATAAAGTACTCATTAACATGCTATACTTTATAGACAGTATAAAAAATTATAGATTTCTTTGTTTAGCAAAGAATAAAAAATTATCTCCTTTAAGGCATATAATTTTTCTTATTTAGCTAATTAAAGAAATTGAAATTGCTTAATTACTTACCCCGATATTAAACATCCCTGTAAAATACTCCATATTTGCTTGAATGAACCAAATGTTGCTTAAACCTAGTTCATCACTTCTCTTCTTAGCACGAATTAATGATAATTCCTTATTTTCTATTAATGTAACCTAGATAACACCCAGGAAACAATAGTATATTCAGTAACATAATTCACACATTAGGGTAAAGCATTACTACTGTATTTTGTAGCTTTAATAAAGTACAATACATAATATTTATTCTCTATCCTATGCCAGGAAGTATGTCAGATAACCAGATACAAAAGTGAAAAATGAACAAGGCCCTTGAACTATTCTATAGTATGAGGGGTCTTCAAAAAGTTCATGGAAAAAGCAATATTATCTTTTAATTCTATTTTTCAATGAACTTTTTGACATACTCTCATATAAATATAAGTGAAAGAGGCAATAACAATACTGTGTGTGTGACCAGTGTTTAATGAAAGACAATGTATAATTGGAGCACCCAGACTTAATGACTAAAAAAGGTTTTCATGAAAACTAACATTAACTGTGGCCTGAAAAATAAATACAAATTAGCTGGGGGAATGGAAGATCGTTTCAGGTAGACAGAGGAACACTTAAGAAGGCCCAAGGTGAGAAATAGTATGGTGTGTTTGAAGAACTGAGAAAATTGGTTTAACTGGGGCACAGTGTGCGTGATGGTGATAGCGGGGACAGGCAGACAGGATGTAGAGGGTGGAAATGAGGCTGGAGAGGTAAATAGGAGCCAGATCATGCATTAATGGTAAAAGAAGGTTCACCCAGCTGCAATGTACAGTATGGATTAGTGAGGGTGAGGGAAAACATTTATGATATAATATTGAGTGAAAGCACAGGACTAAAATAATATTTGTATTTTTAGAATTGCAACGGTAAACATCCATATGGATGATGACTTAATGACAAAGGGAAAAAACATTTAATGGATCAGTATGGTAGGGTTTGGGTTTATTTTTTTCTTCTTTAAAAAATTTTGTTATTGTTGTTACAATTTTGATGCAATGGCTTAAAATCAGGATACCAAAAGAACATGCTTAGCAAGTTTCAGAAGCTAATACTTCTAAGTTTAAATTATGCTGAAAATTAAACCAGTTGAGTCATATTATATTATTTAATGATAAAAGTTATTTCTTTTAAAAATTATTTAAACATATAAACCTTTTTTAAAAATTGATAACTGTATTGTGATCATACTTTACTTTTATTTTCTTAAGATTCTGAATTTTAAAAGTTTACTTCAAAGATAAAAGAAAATACTTGTGCCACATATTTCAGTTGAGTGAATAATTAAATAAATACTCAAAGAACAGGGATAAGCCAGACTTGGCTAGCTGAGTTTTGCAGTTTTTCAATGTTTCCTTTTTTCTATTATTCAGACTTTACCTGGCATAATGGCAGCATATGAGCAAGGACAATTCCAACATGGCCCTGCAAGTCAGCAAAAGAAACAAGTTAACTTTGGTCCCCATGGCTTTTACTCACTCTGAGACAACAATCTTGCCAAATAAAATCATTACCTTGAATGTAATACAGAAAAATCACATAGTCTTGGAAAGGCTAAAAAGGCTAAACGGAGAGATATCATACCCCACCACTGCAGAAATCCACAATTCTGTCACCAGGTTTGGCCTGATTTGTCACCACATAAACAAGGTTGTTTAATTGCTGCTGCTTCCTCAAAGCTCGATCACTGGACATTTTACCTGGGAAAGACAAGAGATGAAGAAAACAAAACATTACATATTGTGAGGGACCAAGAAGACACACACAGAATTGACTACCAGTTTACAAGAGGACGGGTGAATACACACACACACACACACATTCACACACACACACATTCACACACACACACGTATAAAAAAATGAATTACAAATTTCATATAATTGACTACGAGAGGACTAGAGGACTGGAACCCAGAGATGAACTCTATTTTTGCTTATTTTACTTTTATTCCTATCCAACTTTTCTGTCTATAGCTGTTGAAATAAAATCTATGAAAAAAAGTCTTCTAAAGAGTGGAAAAACAATAACTGAAACATTAAGTTCAGAGTCATAAACAAAGTATTCAATAAATATTGGCTGGATGGAAAAAAATAACAGTAATTGTCTTCTCCCTTTATCCCTCTCAGAGACATATTGTAAAGATTACCCAATTTCAACACATTGATTAAATCTCCTTATAGAAAGATCCAGAATAAATAAAAACTTTTATTTTTAACTAGCACATCCTTGAACTCTTAATTCTTCTGGGTAGGTCACTTGGAAACCTTGGAACATAGTTGGCACATCGTCTGAAGTATATCAATGGTTATTGTGTTTAGAGAGAAATTGGATTTTCCCTTTTCTGCTTTGAAGCTTCCTTTCCTCATGAGTCAGACATAGAAATTTAATGTAATTAGAGACTAAAGATAGGGCATTTCCAAGTATGAAATGCTTTGGGCCCAGCAGCATGAAAACATCTTAACTTACCTTTCAAAAGCAACTAGTCAAGTCCATGAAAATATCTTCAGAAGAATGAAGGAAATTATTTGTTTTTACATATGTCGAGTGCATTCTTTATGACAGCAAGATTAAGAGAATGTAAGAGAGCAGATTTCAGTGATTATAGATAAAAGGGAAAATGCTTTTTGGTCTGATCAAAAATTATTTAAAGATAGCAAGGTTTCCTTGCTCCATTTTCACAGAAAAATAGCATTTTTTTCTTTTCTTCTCTTTTCTGTTTTCCTTCTTTCTTATGTTACTAAATTAAATTCAAAACACTGGGAAATTTTTATTTTAGGAAAAAATAGAAAATATGGATGAAAAAAATCTACAGTCAACTTTTGAACAGCGCAGGGGTTAGGGGCATCAATGCTCACTCGAAAATCCATGTATAGCTTTCTTCTCATTACCCATTAACCAACTTAAACTGTTAAGTAGTTAAGCAGTTAAGTACTTAGGTAGTTGGAAACTGCAGAAACAAAAAGCTGTCCCTCCATTTATGCAGTTGGCTAAGTCCACAGATGCAGGACCTGTGTGTGAGTGCACCTGCGTAGTTCAAAACCATGTTGTTGAAGGGTCAACTGTATATGAGGAAAAAAATTCATAATCTCATAATTCAGAGGTAACTTTTTGTATATATATACTTCCAGCCATATCCATGAATTCTTTTCTAGCTGGCAAATAAAACATTATATTATAAATATCTTTCCATGTCAGTGCATTTATTTCTATATTTTACATTTTAGTGGCTACATAGTATTCCACTGACAATATATACACTATAATTTATGTAACCAATTCTCTACTGTAATGACATGATCATCATCAAATAGCTAATTCCTTGAGCACATTCTTATTTAGCATGGCCTAATATGAACATGAAGAGCATTTAAGTCAATATATGGTGACTTCAATTGTGAAGACAGTTTCATGTAGCTTTCAGAAGAATTATCTTTATGTTTCTCTAATAATATAATTGTAAAACATTTAAACAGAGTAAGTGAAAACACCTGTCATCCCACCCTTCATGGGTAACCACTACTAAGAGATCTTATTATGACAATTTACAAATACATAGCAGAGTTGAAAGAATCCTATAGTGCATGCCTATACTCTCCACATAGATTTTACCATTAACAACTTAATATACTTAATTTATCACACTTCAAATCACTTATCCATCCTTCTATTCATCCAAATATACCTTATATATATATTTTAAGGCAATGCAGTTTTAATTTGGAGGAGGAAGAGTAAGAATAAGGAAGAGGAGGCAGAATGGGGTATGGGGACATCAGAAGGCAAACAAGAAAATTACTTTGATGCTCTTTGGAGAGAGGTAGCATCACAAATGCTAATGTGAAATGGAGCCATTATGAGGTGAGGAATGAGCACAGCCATTTGTCTTTGCTCTGTTTGTGGAATTCTTAATAGTTCCTATCCAAAGGATTTTCATAAAAGAAAGTCAAAAGGAATTATCTTTTTTGCTAAGAATAGGAGACAGGAAAAAAATCAATAAATGAAATATCTAACAGCAAATTCTATACCAGATTTCTCTTAGAAATTTAGAATTACCTAACTTTCTTGGGTCTGTTTCTAAAGCAATGTTGATCTGTTTTTCTTGCTAAGACTGTATTTTTGCATATAAAAAATCCATGCTGAAATAAAGGTTGAAGGCAAAGATGTACTTTTTTAGATTGTGTTTAAGTAGAAAGACTATGAAGCTGCACATAATGTTCCCATAGATTGAACTAAAATTACAGCAGGATGCCCAGATGCTTTATGAAAAAACTGTCTCTAATAAGGCATTCTCTCTTCCCATTCCCATTTTATAAATATTATGAAACATGAACAGGATCTCAAATATATTCAAGAAGGCAAAAAAGTGGTATTTTGGGATTTGGTATTCATTTAAAAATCGAATCTTACTTACTATTTTTATCTAGTATCCTCATGCCTGAGACACATTTACAAGCCTAAAATTACATTCTACTTTTAGTTTGACTAAAAAGATGGTTCTATAGGTGTCATGGAAAAAGGAACCCAAGATTAAAATGTTTTAATACAAATGACATCATTTTTTTCTGTGATGTAATTCTTCTGCAATGGAATCCTGTCTTTGCTACAATTCAAGTAAGGAGGTACTTAATTATTTAGACAACTTCAAAGTTGTGTTTGCGCTGCCAGCCCCCCCCCCCCCCCAAAATACAAGGATGAAGGAACCAATTTTTAAGCTAAGGAGGAGCCATGTTAAAACATCAGCATTTTTAGTCAGTCCAAAGCATCAAATAATGCAAAAAACACCAAATGTGTTTTTTGGAAAATGTGCACATGTGCAGCCAGGACACATGCTCAATATAGCGATTTATGCCCAAATTCAGGCAGCTCTTAATTTCTTGTTTCTTAGCCTGAAGCAACAAAGTACCTTGCATAGTTTAACTTACTTGAAAGAAAATGGTTGGGTGCTTAGATACACATTAGACTTCTTTACTAAAGATTCTCTTGTTTTTTTTTTGAGATGTAACACACTAACCACATTCTGTGAATTTTTTAAAAATATAATTAAGTATAAAGACAAAGAAAAAGGCTAAAACTAATGGTCTAGAGATTTTAAAAACATGCTTTTTGTTTGAAAAGCTATAAAATCAAGAAAGCAAAAGCAAATTTCTTCAACAGCTGTAATGTGCACTACTCTTCTAGAGCAGGTGTAAGACAATTGAATAGATGGGGTGGCACTGATAGGACCTTTGACAGGTGAGAAGGAAAGTGACAACCACAAACTTTAATGTTTTCAAGAGAGGCCAGGTTAACAGCACTGAGACAGACAAGTATGCTTTACAGGGCAATGGACAGTGAAGCTCAGGTTCCATCCCCAGGGTAGCTGTGATTTTCATGCTTGGAACAGTCATTAAGACACTTACTATATGCCCAATACTTGTTTATATTCTGAAGACACATCTCCTCAATGTGAATAAGACATCGTCCCTATCCTTAAGGAGCTTCTTCTAAGAAGAAGGTGTGTGTGTTAATTATGTGTAAAGGTATGTGCTCTGAAGATAAAGTACTAACCTCTCAGGACATTAGAGAAGGCTTCACAAAGACTTGGGGCATTTCAGCTGAGTCTTTAAGGAGGAGCAGAAACTTAAGAGATAGAATGGGCTGGGGAAGGCATGCCAAAAATAATATGGCATATTTAGGAGAAAACTACAAGTAGCTCATCTGTGCTTGAAAATGAGGGGTCAATGGGGAAACATACATACATCAGATAGATAGAGCATACATCAGATAGACTTGAAAATATGAGTATTTGCAGGGCCAGATGGGAAAAAACATGGCTTATTATTTTGCCTCTCTGCATGCTACAGAAAACATGGCCTTGCTTTAATATTTAACGTGCTTAGAGACAAGTTCTATTTGAATGGATGGCACTGTTATTTTTAAATTATTACATACTAAAGATTTTCCTTCATAGCACTAGCTTGCATCATTTTTATTCTGGATAGAGTATATCCTAAAATTAGATGGGATTATTCATAAAATTTTCTGGAATACTGAACCTTAACTGATGCTCACTGTCATTAAGTGATTTAATTAAGAAAATGAAATTGAATCAATTGAATTCGTTGAATTATTTTGAACCCTGGTGTTCTAGATCTAGAAATCTCTTGAACTTCTTATTGGATTCTTATTCTAACTCTCCTTCCCAAGCTCCTCTTCCCTTGGTAAACTCCTGTCTCTTTGTGCCATAGCTAATCACTGAGCATGTTTTACCTGGGTATATTACTAAAGTACCCCCCCAATCTACCCATTAAAATATCTCCTTTGCTTAAACACTTTTAAGGCATCTCTCTGCCTTAAAAAAAAAAAAAAAAAAAAAAAGATCTTGACTGCCTGGCAAGAAAACAAGATCTTTAATGATCTGGGCCCTGATTAACTTGCTAACCTCACCTTCTGCTACTTTCTATATATCCCCAATGTTCCAGTCTCTCTAAACAAGTTGACGCCTTTGTATAATTTGTTACCTTTGCTTAAAGCCTATTTCCTTGCTTTAGAACCTCAGGAATATCAACACTTTTCCTCACTCTAGGCTGCATTTAGCATATATATTACTTTTGTAATAATAATAATAATCTTTTAAAAAGATAAAAGAGAATAAAGTTACTTTTTCAAACTCTTTGTTACTAACAAAAATAGCTAATTTTTAATACTATAAATCCCATTATTGTTAACTAGTGAAACGATTTCTTATTATAAAATGATACCTAGGCACAATTCATTATAATAGCTCCCCCTGAAGAATCATTAGCTGAAATTACTTCCGTCTGCCTGAAATAGATACAGATGGTTTTCCCTTGAACTATATAAACTTGGGCCCAATTAGATGAAAAGACTATTACTGATAACAGTACATAACAGGTGCTCAAAAAAAGTTTTATGGATGAATTTTCTCCACAATTGTGACAAACTGCATTTCAAGGCATTATGCTAATTTTTGCAAGTACTAAGTATGAAAACAAGTTAGGTATTAATGCTATGCCCATATTTGCTGAAATAGCAAAAGAAGTCAACAATGAAACAGTGTTTTTAAGTAGGGATAAAAAAGTTTCTGAAAACTTGTAAGATAATAAGAAAGCAGACATTTAAATATGTATGAATAGACTTCAAAAGTTAGAAAGGGAGGAACAAAATTCCTAAAGAAACTCCTGAGAAGATATGCGTGAAACTGCAGCAGTTTAAAGTTTACACTTTAGGTTAAGGCAACTTTGTTTTAAGTTTTGGAGATAACTTGTTGGAAATACTAAAAATTTAGAATAGTCCTTTCAATTTTACATTTTTAAAAGCCAGTTACAGGCTTTTAATCCTCTTAGCCTCACTGACCTCAGAGGGACAATATTCTTACAGCATCAGATACTAGTCATCTGATACCCCCCACCCCCATTCACACACCCCACAGTTCAGTCTATGAAATCAACAGTGGTGTATCAGTGTGATGGCATTTTCACTCTGATAATTTTGTGATATATAGTATTAGAGCATTCAATAATTATTAACTGAAAAGATAGAATTCAGTGGAAATTCATAATATTAAAAGAGGACAATTTATGCTTCCTTAATTTAGAAATTATGGCCTTATAAATATCTTTCTCAACAAACAAATCAACTAACCAATTTGGCCTACATAGAACTGTTCTGTAAAATAGTAGGTTCACAAAAATAAATAACACTTAGTTTCTGTCCTTAATGAATTTCTACCTTGTTTAATTAGTACAAAACATTATATTTGAGCTTAGAAAATACATTTTATTAATCACATTTTACAATACATTTGTTAATTTAACAACCATAACTTGTAAAAATCCACGCTTCACTAAAGCTTCTACAATGATAATACTTGCTGCTTAAATGATGCTTTGACATTTATTAAGCAATTGTATATTTGATATATCATCTAACCCCAAAACTCTGTCATGTTGTCAGGGTGATGACATTTTCCTTAGTTTGGAATTGAGGACAATGAGCACCTAAGAGGTTGCTCAATCTTAGCACTTGCTCAATGACACACAGCTGGTAAGTGGTGAAGGTGAGATTCTAGGGAAGGATTTCTAACTTCAGGTTCAGTCTTCTTTTCAATATGGTCTGTTATTTCTTAAACATATGACTTTGATTCATTGTGATTTCAAAATTTCAATGCTGGTATCTTTTTTATGTACAAGAATATAAGGAAACCAGGTGCTTTCTAGCAGAGAAATTGAGTGATTTTCCTAGTAATTACATTTTAGAGAAAAAAATTTCGTTCTTCAGAATCAGTCTTAAAATGCATTTTATTTGTTTTTCCCCTAAATAAATTTCCAAGGGCTGGCTTACCAGTAAAAAGGATCAATTTAAGTTTTGAATGTCAGTATTTTGGAATATATCACTAAGGCATTAGAGGTCTCATAAGTCACTCTGTTTAATGAACTGACCTTTGGGTGTCACCCTTTCCAGAAAGAGATCATTTCCCCACCATCAGACTGTAGCAACCTTTTTGATTTTATAGAAAAGCAACATAGGAAGGTTGAGCAAACAATTTGTTGTAAAATCGGATTATCCAGGAGGAAAGAAATGAAAATAGATTGGGAAGATCTTTCATGTTACGGTACTACAGATGCTGACTAAAAATAGCATGCACCTTTCACCCTTCCATATCTAATTCTAAAGCATTTTTTAAAAAGCCAAGAACTAAAAAATGTTTAGGCAAGATGTTGGTTTGCAGGACAATAGTTGAAGAAATTATAGTCACACTTACTTACTAAATCAAAGTTTTGGCTTTGTTTATAAAAGCTTAGATACAGTGAATAATGGAAATTTTAAAACCTTATTCCTGCTATTTTTCTCTAAGGTGAATGAAACACTTTGACTTCAGAATACCAGAACGCAGGACTAAGTGAACACATACTTTATTTCCTTTAAATACTACTTACACCACACAAAGTGAACATTACTTTGCTCTGGTACTTTGTTTTTTTGTTGTTGTGTTGTTTTTTGTTTTTTGTTAAAGTCCACAATGTCTTCCAAGTTGTTCACAAGACCAAACTGAGATGTTTTTAGAACAAAAAAGTTAACTCTAGAAAATAGTTTAGATATTTATTTCTTCTCCCTCTTTTCATAAATTCAGAATGGAAAAACCTGAATATAAATTTTAAGTGAGTTAACTGCAAAAAAACTAAGGTGGGATGGGTAAACTTTTCTCATCAGAAAGATGTGTCTATTCTCTGTCTCCCTCTCCCTCTTTCTCAGCCCTCTCGTGGGCTGAGACACTGACACCCAAATCAATAATTCAGCTAACATTGCTCTTTGGAACTCTAGAGTAGATCTAGATCAGATTTTCCAGTTGCATTCTCAAAATCACTGTCCATTACATTCAGCGACCTCAAACCAAACATTTCCAAAAACTGAACTCATTTATCTTCTGTCATGAAACCTGTTTCTTTTCTGGTATCCTCTCTATTTGTTAATGGCCCTTATCATCATCCTCCAACCAAAGCCATATCCTCAGTTCACTCTTTGATTATCTGTCACGTATATTATTGAAATAGTTTTCTAATTAAATACTTTCTGCCCTATATTCTCACCCTTTCATACACATTGTTTCTTCCTTTATTTTCTTTTTTCCTTTTTGGCAGCTGGCTGGTATGGGGATCCAAACCATGACCTTGGGGTTACGAGGCTTCTCTCTAACCAAGTGAGCTAACTGGCTGGGCTCCGTGCCCATCCTTTCTAAAATGCAAATTTCATACAGCTACTTCTCTTCTTAAAAGGTCCTCAATGGCTCCCCACTGCTGATAGGATAGATTTTTAACATCGAGACTTCATCATCTAGGCCAGCTCACTTCTGTCACTCCTTTACTCCCACACTGTCACCATTCTCTGGCCAGATGGATCTACCAGATATTCTCCAAACATACCATGCTCTATCACCTTTCTGAGGTTTTAAACATAGTATTTGCTTTGTCATGAACACCATTTCAGAAATTCCAAACTTTTTGTAAAACGCTAGTTCCTCAAGATGTTAAGAGATATTGAGGAAAAAATAGTGGGTTCCACCATCAAGTAGATTTAGGAAATGTATATATTATCCAATTTCTTAGAGAATCACAATGCATAGTAAAGACTCTAAGGAGTCTCACAGTATAGAAACTGGTTTAATTTAGAATAACATAATTCCCTAAATTATTTTACAACTGAATGCTTTTACTTTCTAATTCTCTTTATGGATTATTTTAGGAAACTGCTTTGGGAAACCTTGCTTTCTCCCACCTCTTTGCTTAAAAATACCTACTCACTCTTCAAAATCAAGTTCCAATGAATGCAGTGAGCAACAAGACAGACCAGATTCTTTACACTACAAACGCTTCCACCTTAGGATAACTGTATTTCCCGTGGACATCCAGAAATTACTTAACATACGAAACCCAGTCACACGTTAGTTAGGGTCAAGTCGCTGAATCAGCAATAAAAAGGAATAGAAGGCACCCAAATCATTTTTTTTCCTTGAAATTGAGAGCTAAAAAGGTTATGTTTAAAAGCTCCAATATATTAGTTATTATATTTCTTCTTGAATATTAACTTATAAAAGAAAATGACATGACTTTTCATGTCTACTTATTCAATGTAGACTTTTGAAATATTCTAAGGACATAAAGTCATAAGTAGTATTCACCAGTTAAAGTTGACATACTGTTTAATTAGATATCAAAACAGCTAATTGCTTATGAGGACTCTTGAGGATAATGCTTAAAATTTAACATTTCTGAATACCCAATGAAAAATACAATATAAACACCTTATTGTCCTCCTTAAAATCTATCATCTGGTATTAGGAATACAGACATGGAAACATGAGGGCATTTATAAGTAGCATCCACAGATCTGCACACCCACAGAACAGACCTGGGAATTTCCTCACTCTTTAAAACAGGGATGCATATCTTGGTAACTTCCAAAAACTGCTAAAACCAGATTTGGAGTCTTATATATTCCTCCCATTATTTAAATTCCACATATGCAATACACAGAGAAACCACATAAATAGAATAAAAAGCACCAGGGAGATGGTGTTTAGTCAAAAATTTCCATCAGTTTCCATTAACTTAATCTTATAAACATGTGATTAGTTTTTACTTTCAAGTTAATAAAAAGAAGCCAGAACTTTCTCCCTTCATTAGCCAATATAAAACAGGTAAACTACTTAGAGGATTATGTAGGACAGTAAAACAAATACTGCTGCACTGATGGCCTTTAAAATTCATAAATGGATGACTTTAATAAGACTTTGTGCTTTCATTCATAATAAAAGAAATAATATTAGGTTAGCATATGAGAATTTTGGTTGCCTTTCAAGGAATCATATCTTAAACATGGAGAAAAACACTGAGATTAGTAGTAAGAAGCAACAAAACTATAAATAACCCATTAATTTATAAAACCTACAAAAATACAATTTTTTTTGCTGAGGTATACTTTGAAAAATTGTAAACAATGCTTCAAGAGGAAAGAAAAGCAGTATAAAATTAAAACTTTCATTGGAAGTGAATAATAACCTCTTTCCTTTCCATCATGAATAGAAGAGTAAGAGAAATTCCAATCATTAGTTGAACATTTATTTATTAGGTGCCTACTATGTGCCAGGCAATGTTGCAAGGATCAGGTATATAGCAGTCCCTGTTACCACAGAGCACACATTCCAGTGGATGTAGATAGATGATACACACAAAACAAATAAACATATATCATATGAAGGGCTAAGAAAAAAATAAAATAAAAAAGAAGGGGGACAAAGAGTAAGAAATCGGAGACTTATTTTAGATAGGATGACTGGAAAGGGCCTCTCTGATAAGGTGACATTTGAGACCTGAATGAAGTGAGAGAGTGAGGTACATGAATTATATAGAAGAATTTTCCATACAAAGGGGAAAACAAACATAGTTAGTGAATATGAGACTGGCAGAAGAGAAGGACAAAGAAGTAGCTAGGGTCCAGAGTTTAAAAAGCTCTATAATCTATGTACAGATTTTGGAATATATTTTGAATTAGATGGATTTTTGGACATTATTTGACTTACATTTTAAAAAGGATCACTAGAAGTGACATCATCAACATAACAGAATAGACAAGACAATCCCCATCATGTCCCCTCCCCCAATAGATCAATGTATAACTATTAAAGTGCAAAAACTGGCATTCTGAGATCCCTGGAACTTGGGGGGAAGAGGAGTAGAGACCTGTGGAGTATGTGAATGGCCGTGGTGAGTGGGAGTAGGAACCACTTCAACCATTTCAAGCCCTAGCTGCTTCCTGGGCAGGCACAGCACAGCACAAGGAGCACCTACCACAGCACATAGAGCAGCTACAAGGAGACAGCAAAGCCTCAGTAGTGCGTTTTGCCTGAAGCTACTTGGAGTCTACAGGAAAAAAGGTTGCTCCGCCCATCTCCCAGTCCAGCAAAGCCTCTTGCAAGCTTCCCCCGGGCATGCATATAAGTGGGGAGTTGCAGGTGATGGGAAGAGGGAGTCCACCAGATGTCAGTTAATCTTCAAGGGGAACTAGAATGCTGCCTGCCTCACGGGAAATGTTTGGAGTGCTGGGATGGGGAAGCTGACCTACTAGCAGAACAGCTGGGTGGTGTTGGAAGGCAATCTGCCTTCTGACTGGCTTAGGTGCCACACAGTGGAGACCTGTCAGTGCAATAGAACTGCCAGAGGGTTTCCTGCAGAGGGCACAGTCTGCAGGAAAGACTTGGTCCTGGGCTGGATTTTCTAAACAGTCCAATTGAGTTTGTGGCAATCCCACATGACCCAGAATTGACAAAAAGGCCAACAATTAAAATCTGGTCTGTGCAAAAAGTCTTCCCAGTTGGAAAAACAGCAGCAAAGCAGCAATTTAGGTCAGACACAAAGCTCAAGTCCTGGTCCCCATAGGAAGTGTCCCCCAATTCAGAAATCAACCCCAGGTCAGCAAATTAATTCTAGCATAGTAATTAAGTGGTGGTGGTTGCTATTAATTCTCCACAGAATAGAAAAAAAACAACAGAAAGAGACAAAGTTCTGATATTAACTAGAAAATGTCTAACACCACCAAAGAACACCTATAAAACCTGCAAAAGGCAGCCATCTCCTAAAATGTGCAGGTGTCAATCTAAAGACAAAAAGATTGAGAAAGAACAGAGAAATACGACAACACCAAAGGAAACCAACAAAGCTCAGCAATGGATGCAGAAGAACACAGATTTATGAAATGTTTGATTAATTCAGAATAATCCTCTTAAAGATGTTCAGGAAGTCACAAGAAAATACATATAGAAAATTAAATAATATTTGGTAAATAATCCAGGAACATAATAAGAAACTTGATAAAGAAATAGAATTAAATAAAAAGAAATCAAGTAGAAATTCTAGAAATAAAGAATATGTTATCTGAACTGAAAAACTCTGTAGAAATTTCCAGTGGCAGACTTGATCACACAGACGAAAGATTCAGTTAGCTCAAAGAGAGAATATACAAAATTATCCAACAGAGGATCAAGAAGAAAAAAGAATAAGAAAAAATGAAACAGAATTGCAGAAACCATGGAACTCCTTCAAGCAAAATAACCTCCACATAATTGGTGTACCCAAATGAGACAAAAAAGGAGACCTAGAAAGTATATTTTAGAATATAATGGGTGAAATTTCCCAAGTATGGAGAAAGATGACAGCACTCAGGCACAGGAAGCTCGGAGGTCACCAATAAAATTCAATACAAAGAGGAATACCCCAAGGCTAATCATAATAAAATTATCAAAAACCAAAGACAAAGAAAGAATACTAAAATCAGCAAGATAAAAGAAACACATAACACACAGCATTCAACGGAGCCCCAATATGGTGGTCATTCAGTGGCTTTCTTAGTAGAAACTCTACAGTCCAGGAAAGAATGGAATGATATATTTAAGTGCTTAAGGGAAAAGACTGTCAACCAAGAATTCTGTATCCAGCATAACTAATCTTCAAATATGAAGGAGAAATAATATCTTTCCCAGATTTCCCAGACAAACAAAAGCTAAGGAAATTCATGAACACTGGACCTGACTTAAAAGAAACATAGGCAGTTCTTCAAGCTGAGAGATGACACTAAAGTGTAACAAGAAAACATCTGAAGGTTAAAACTAACTAGTAAATTGAGTACACAGACAATCTCAGAATACACCATGTTGTAAGTGGTGAATAAACCACTTATATCCTTACTATGAAGACTAAACTATAACTATATATATAACTACACACATATATATGCTATAGCATGTTTTTTGTAAGCCTCATACTAACCATAACACAAAAACTTATAAGAGACATATGAAAAATAAAAAGCAAGAAATCAAACTATACTACTAAGGAAAACCACTCAAACACAAAGGAAGACAGTAAGACTGGCAAAAAGGGGAAAATGACCTACAAAACAACCAGAAAAAAAGTTAACAAAATGGCAGAAACAAGTCCCTATATATCAATAGTAAGCCTAAATGTAAGTTAATTAAATTCCCCAGTTAAAAGGCAGAGTGGTTGAATGGATTATAAAACAAGAACCAACAATATGCTGCCTACAAGAAACTTACTTCAATTATAAAGGCACACAATGACTGAAAATAAAGGAATGGAAAAAGATATTTCATACAAATGGAAGCCAAAAAAGAACAGGAGTAGTTACATTTATATCAGAAAAAAATAGACTTGAAGCCAAAGAAAGTAAAAAAAGATAAGGAAGGTTATAATATAATGATAAAGGGATCAATTCAACAAAATGATATAACAATTCTAAATACATACACACCCAACTCAGGAGTACCCAGATATATAAAGCAATTACTGTTAGACCTAATGGGAAGGATAAACTCCAACACAATAATATTTGGGACATTAATACCTTACTTTCAGCAAAGAACAGATCATCCAGACAGAGAATTAACCAAGAAATATCAGAGTTAAGCTCCACTCTAGGTCAACTGGATCTAATGAACATTTATAGAACATTTCATCCAACAGCTGTAGAATATACATTCTTCTCAGCAGCACATGGAACATTCTCTAGAATAGACTATATGTTAGGTCACAAAACAAGTCTCAACAAATTTTTTAAAACTGAAATCACATCAACTATGTTATCTAACCACAATGGAATAAAACTAGAAATCAGGAACAAAGGGACACTGGAAACTGTACAAATACATGGAAATTAAGCAACAAATTCCTAAACAATGAAAGCTATATGGGTATTCATTGTACTAGTTTTGCAATTTTTAAAAAATGGGTTTGTAATTTTTAACAAAAGATTGGAGGATGAGACTAGAGGAAGAGAAGATAAAAGCACAGACCTTTTTTTTTTCTGGTTCCAGAAATTTTTTTTTTACAGAGAAATTTATTTATTTTTTAACTGAAACATTGATTGTACATATTTATGGGGTACAGGCTTATATTTCAATACATGTGTACAATATGTAATGATCAAATCAGGGTAGTTAGCAAATTCATCATCACAAAAATTTATCATTTCTTTGTAATGGGAACTTTGAGCTCCTCTTTTCTAGCCATTTGAGGATAAACAATAAATTATTGTTAATTATAGATACATAGCACTACTGTACACCATTAGAACTTATTTTTCCTATTAGGCTGTAATTTTTGTGTCTATTAACCAACCTCTCACTGTCTCCTTTTCCCCTTCCCCTTCCCATCCTCTAGTAACCAGAATTCTACTTCCTACTTCTAAAAGCTAAACGTTTTTTTTTATGGTTACCACATATGAGTGTGAACATGTGATATTTATCCTTCTGTGCCTGACTTATTTCACTTAACATAATGTCTTTCAGGCTCATCAATGTTGCTCCAAGTGACAGGATTTCATTCTTTTTAAGGAGTTTTATTTTAAAGGGGAGTACGTAAATGGTGTGGTAGGTGCAGGGCTAAGTGGGGTAAGAGAATTTTTAAAAGTGAATGATAATTTAGCATTTTTATTACATAATAGACATGATTGAAGAGATAAAGAAAAATTATCTGAGGGTATGAGGGGACGAGATACAGTACATGGTGAAAGACGTGGGCTTAAATGGGAATACAACTGGAGGGCCTATAGTGTAAGGATATAAAAGCAGATATGTTGGTACATTTGCTGGTGAAGCCATATAGAAACTCTTAATTGTTTCCAATTTCTCTCTGTAAATTGAGAAGGGGAAGTATTGAAAGGTTGAGAGAGGAGATGATATGAAATAGTTATATATACTGAGTTGATTTGGAAAATCTTACAGAAGGATTGATAGTACTAAGGACCCACTTTCTTAAACAAAGATCTAAATAATTATAAAGATGGAAGAAACCCTAGTATTCATCTAGTCTAATCTAGTTATTTTATAGGCCAAAAAAAAAAAAGGGAGACTTGGATATCATTTTATAATTGATAAGCTGAGAATAGGGAAAAGAGATGAGGAGAAAATGAACATGGGTAATTGGCCAAACATAATAATAGTTCTAAGAATATAAACCATTTACTGAAATCCTTTTACATGGCAGTACTATGCTAGGTACTCTGTATAACTTATCTCCTATACTGAAAACTACCTATATTCTCATTGAGACTACAAACTCTTATCCAACTCTATACTGACTCTGTACCTCCTTGTACCTAGTAGATTTTCAAATACGTTTATTGAATCCAACACTTCAGTAAACCTGGAGCCTATTAAGAAGCCAATTAAGGGAATAGTGTTGATCTTCAGACACTAAGAAAAAAAGGAGAGGTGAATGAAGAAGGAACACAGGCAGAAAGTGAGGTAGTAAATATTACATAAAATCAGCCTAAGTTTTTTCATTGATTAAATATACAGGTGAAGCAAACTGGACTCAATGCTGATTGGCATTTAAAAATTTTCTAACAGATGCAATGGGAAAATTTCTAAGAAATGTTTCATGCGTACATGAACAATAAGGGCTTACATACTGGGAGGCAAGGAAGAGGAGGCAGAAGGAGTGGTCTGAATTAACTGGTAATTTTTAAATTCTCTCATAACAAGGAAGAACTTAAAGAAGTAAAAACCTCATTGCTTTACTTTAGTGCTGTGCCAATCTTTTAATCCCTTCCTGACCCATTTTTATTCAGCACTGAAAAGGGTACATTGTTTGATTTGGGTATTAGCTTTTAAGGAGATTAGTTTCCAGGAAAAGTAAAGCATTTTGCATATAAAGAGGGACCCTGATACAAGGCACCAGAGTACTCTTGTTCCTAGACCACCTTTTAAAAAGCAATAAAAAACAAAATAATCCAATATTCTATTCCCTCCCAAAATTACAGATGAAATTTAAAAAAATCATTGTGTATGAAAAAAGCATTTCTCAATGAAAAATATTTTAAAACTTTTCAAGACATTTACGTGCCTTCTAGAGTTTTAACCAAAGGGAAGCATAATCCTTTTAGTCATAAGCAAGAAATGAAAATTAATAGATTTTTTAAATCACAGATGTCAATCTACATTAGATTAGTAACTATGGGTTATAATATAATTAAAATTCAAGCACAATGAGGAAATAAATAAAGCTTCCTAAATCTTCATACAATTTTTCTTAGAGACTTCTGGCTTAATCTTAACACTTAAGAAAAATTTGTCCATATATTCCAAGTGGGTACAGATTAATTATTTCTGAGCCCTATCAGTTCTAACACTCCTTTTATAACAAATATTTTGTAATATCCCTCATAATAACACTGAAATGAAATTCAAAGATAATTTAGCTTACCTACTTATGTAATCTAAATGAAAATAAATATCATCACTTAACTTAATATAAAGGAGAAATAAAATTAATATTTTCTAATAGAATATTACAATATTTTGATGCCCAGATGCTCAGTGATGATTAGTAGAGGACAAAAAATGCTCCCACAAATTTCTAAAATACTCTCAGGAATTAACATTAAATATTATGACATGTAAATTCCCTGAATTTTAGGTAATGTTCTATCTAGAATTTAATGAAATGTTGTATTACTGGAATTTTGTTCTTCAGTAACCCAAAGCAATTTTAGAAGATAAGTTTTCATGGAGCATATCATAATTTAGATTAGACTTCTATTTCAAACAATTTCCTCTTATAAAAACCATTTTATGTATACTAGTACCCAACATTCTAATATAAAAGTATCTTTAGGTAAATAAATGAATGTTGTTTTTTAAATGAGCTTCCTGATATAGCCATCTGTTTATTTTTATATTTTATTTTGTAATAATAACAATAATGAATCATCTATCTGATATCTTTGGAAAATTCCTCATTTCCAAATATTTTTAGTTGATGA
This sequence comes from Cynocephalus volans, assembly GCF_027409185.1. Lineage (NCBI taxonomy): Eukaryota > Metazoa > Chordata > Mammalia > Dermoptera > Cynocephalidae > Cynocephalus > Cynocephalus volans. The sequence continues at coordinate 92,216,022 of NC_084468.1, read as the reverse complement.
AAATATACCCCTCTTAAAAGGCAAAATTTTTTAATATTAAATATTTCATACATACAAATACATTTTAAACGTACATGAGTTATAAATAATTATAATGATAAAATGAATACTGAGGTATCCAATACCCAGCTTAAGAAATGGAGGTATTAATAATACTTTCAAAGTCCTGTGTATACATCCCTACCCAACTGCACCTCCCTCACCTTTCCCTACCCTGAGATAATCCCTGTCTAGAATTATGTGTTTACTAGTCTATTGGTTTTCTTTTTAGGTTTACCACAGATATGTATCTCTAATAATATATTATTTAGTTTTGAATATTTCTGAACTTTAGATAAATAGAATTACATGTATACTTCTTTTTGTTGCAACTCACGTTTTTCACTCAACATTATGTTTGTAAGTTTTATCCATGTTAATATATAAAGCTGTACCTTATTTTCACTACTCTGAGTATTCCATTGTAAAACTATAATTTATCCATTTTCCTGTGGATGTTATTTGGGATATTTCCATTTTTTCTATTACAAACAACCCAAAACATTTTTTACAATTTTGAAATTTCTTAAGTTGGTTATATATTTCTTAACTTTCTTTGAAAAACTTGAATATAATTTAATCTTTCCTTAATGGCTCCAAGTCATATTTATGAATATCAATTATATGTAATATAGCATTATAATAATGCTCTCAGAAGTTACAGAAGATGTGTTCTTCTATAGGTTCTTCTCTCACTCTCAGGCTAGAGAAGAAGCAAGAAGCTCCTTGCTTCTGTCAATGTTTATTCTAACATTCTCTATTTTCAATTTCCTCCTTGTAGACCTGGAGGCCAGCCAATGAAATTTGAGAATAGTGCCAACTAGAAGAAAAAATAGATTATGACTGAAAGACCAACTGGGAGTTTTATTTGGGGAAATGTGAGCTATCATATGAGCTGAAATGGTATTATGGAAGGAACAAAGGTTTTGGTATTTCATGTCTAGCTCAGGCATTCATTAGCTGTCTCTCTTTATCAGGTTACCAAATCTTTCTGAGTATTTGCTATCTTGTCTGTAAAATGTAAATAACAATACTATTTGATAGGGCTATTGTGAAAAATAAACAGCACCACAGCATAGTCCCAACTAAACCACTGGCACTCAGTAAATGTAGATTGCTTATCCTTCACATCTACTCACTTATCATTAGAGGGTAGTATTTGCCCAACTACTTCAAGAAACCAGAGACTTCTTGGATGACTTCCTGGTTCGTGTATACATTCTAAATATTCCCAGATATACAACGACCTTCATAGAAGTGAGGAGTTATTATAGCTTTAAAAATCACAGCAAACACATCATAATAATGTTAAGAAGAATTACTACTGCAGAAAAACTGGATTATGGCTTAGAGAACCTCTTGAATGCAAAGAGGGTGAAGTGAAAAAAAGAATTAAAGAGAAGAGAAATATGAAGAATGTGGTAAAGAGACAATGAAAAGTCAACTTATGGACAACCAGTGTATCTGAAGAGAACACCAGAATAAATGGAATGAAAATTTTATTCAAAGACATAAACTGTGTTGAAGGAAGAAATCTTACCTAGACAGAAGATAAATATGAATTATATTTGAAAGAACTCACCTGCTAAGGCAAAATTAACAAAAAGAGACTATTGCTTTCAGATAGCCTAAGGAAAAAAATTGAACTTAAATAGAGGTTTTGATCAGACAGAACATTTTAGCCAGCCCACACGGCTCAGACGCTGCTGGCTGCGTGAGCTCTGGGCGCTCCGGCCATGCCCCATTGGGCCCAAGACATGACCCCGTACTCAGCACAGCTCCATTAGGCGTCACCAAGGGCCTGGCTGGCCTGGTCACAACACGGGAGGCGCAAGACATGCTGTACCTGACCCTGGTGCCGGTCATAGCTGTGCATTGGTGGTGGGCAATGTGTTGGTGTGTGTGGTGGTGGGCACAAGAAGCACCCTGCAGATGCCCACCAGCTACTTCCTGGTGTCCGTGGCTGTGCCTGATGAGGCCACGGGGCTGTTTTCCATCCCCTTTGTCATCACCATCAGCCTGGGCTTCTGCACTGACTTCTACAGCTGCTTCTTCCTCACCTGCTTTGTGCTCATGCTCACACAGAGCTCCATCTTCAGCCTGCTGGTGGTGCTGTAGACAGGTACCTGGCCATCTGCATGCCACTTAAGTATAAAAGTCTAGTCACTGGGACATGAGCAAGAGGGGTCATTGCTGTCCTCTGGGTCCTTGCCTTTGGCATCAGATTGACTCCATTCCTGGGGTGGACAGTAAAAATAGTGCCACCAACCGCACAGAACTCTGAGGTGGAACCATGAACAAAAGCTGCTGCCTTGTGAAGTGTCTTTTTTGAGAATGTGGTCCCCATGAGCTATGTGGTATATTTCAATTTCTTTTGGTGTGTTGTGCCACAACTGCTCATAATGCTGGTGATCTGCATCAAGATCTTCATGATGGCCTGCAGGCAACTTCAGTGCACCAAGCTGACAGACCACTCCAGGACTACCCTCCAGTGGGAGAACAATGCTGCCAAGTTACTGGCCGTGATTATGGGGATTTTCACTCTGTGAGGGCTACTAGTACATGCCATCAGTATGTCACTCTTTTTTTAGCCAGCTCAGGTTAAGGATAAACCCAAGTGGGCAATGAACACAGCCATTCTCCTTTCACATGACAATTCAGTTGTCAATCCCATTATCTACACCTACCAGGACCAAGACTTCTGCTACACTTGTCACAAAATCATCTCCAGTTGTGTTCTCTTCCACACAGATATCACAGTGGCAATGGGTAGGTTGGGGCACAGCCTGCTTTCAATGTGGGCCTACAACAAAGGCTCTGGACTCTCCGAGAGGCACAAGTTCAAAATAAACAAAGAGATGGGGCATGACTGGCTGATTCTCATTGTGAAAGATAGCTACACCTCAAAAACATATGGTCTTCCTCTTTTGAGCACTTCCCTGGAGTTACCACATATCTAACATGTATGTGTTATTAGTAGGTTCCAATGGTTGAAAAATATATTTATGGTTCTTTTTGGCTGCTCTTATTGTTGGATGATGCTGATGCCTTGAAGGATTCTAAAAGACTATTTTGTTTTAAATAATGTATTTTCCAGACAAACAAAAAGTACAGGTGTTCACCAACTCACAACCAGCCCTATAAGAAATCCTCAAGGGAGTCCTGAATCTGGAATCCAAAAAACAATAATCATACAATGAATACACAAGAAAGGATAAAACCAACTGGTAGAACAAAAATGCAAATGAGGGAGAGAAAGAAACTATTTCTTCCCATGTCCAAAAACCAACAAAAACTTAAGAAAAACAATAAAAGGTAAAGAAAGAAACAAAAGATACTTAAAATATCCCAATGAAAATCAAAAAAATTCCAGGAGTAAGAAAATACCTTTCAATAACAGCCCTAAATGTAAATGGACTAAATTCCCCACTCAAAAGACACAGACTGGCTGACTGGATTAACAAGCTAGACCCAGCTATATGCTGTCTACAAGAGACTTGCTTCACCTATAAAAACACATACAGACTAAGAGTGAAAGGATGGAAAAAGATACAACATGCAAATAGAAATAAAAAATGAGTAGGAGTAGTTATTCTTGTGTCAGGTAAGATAGACTTTAAAACAAAAATTATAAAAAGAGACAAAGAAGGCCACTATATAATGATAAAGGGATATACCCAGCAAGAAGACATAACAATTGTAAATATAAATGCACCCAAAAAGACTTTAAACCAAAAATTATAAAAGAGACAAAGAAGGCCACTATATAATGATAAAGGGATATATCCAGCAAGAACACATAACAATCATAAATATAAATGCACCCAACATCAGAGCACCCAGACATATAAAGCAAATACTATTAGACCTAAGGAAAGAGGAAGACCCAAATATGATAATAGTTGGGGACCTGAACACCCCTCTCTAGACATTGAACAGATCATCTAGGCAACAAATCAACAGAGAAACACAGGATTTAAACTACACTTTAGATAAATTGGACTTAGCAGATATCTACAGAACAGTTCGTCCAACACCCACAGAGTATACATTTTTCTCATCGGCACACAGAACATTCTGTAGGACAGACCACATATTACATCACTAATCAAGTCTCAACAAATTTTAAAAAACTGAAATCATTTTGAGTTTCCTTTCAGATTACAGTGGATTAAAACTAAAAATCAATAACAAGCAAAACTCCAGAAACTGTACAAATATGGGGAAATTAAACAACATGCTCCTGAATGACCTATAGGGTCCAAGAAGAAATTAAACAGGAAATAAAAAAATTTATTGAATGAATGAAAATAAAGATACATCATACCAAAAACCTGTGGGATACTGCAAAACAGTATTAACAGGAGTTTACTGCAATAAATGCTTACATCAAATGAATAGAAAGATTCCAAACAACCAACCTAATGCAACACCTCAAAGAACTGGAAAAACAGGAACAATCCAATCCCAAACTTAGCATATGGAAAGAAATAATTAAGATCAGAGCAAAACTAAATTAAATAGAAACCCCCAGAAAAGATACAAAAGATCAATGAAACAAAAAGTTGTTTTTTTGAGAAGATAAACAAAATAGACAAACCATTAGCTAGGCTAACTAAGAAAAGGAGAGAGAAGACCTAAATACCAAAAATTAAAAATCAAAAAGAAGACATTACAACTGATAACACACCACAGAAATACAAAGAATCATTAGAGACTATTCTAAACAACTATATGCCAACAAATTTGAAAACCTAGAGGAAATGGATACATTTCTGGACACATACCATCTACCATGACTGAGCCAAGAAGAAATAGAACCTGAACAGACCAATAACAAGCAAGGAGATTGAAGCAGTAATCAGCAGACTCCCAACAAAGAAAAGCCCAGGACCAGATGGCTTTATCATTGAATTCTACCAAATCGTTAAAGAGGAATTAATACCAATTCCCTTCAAACTATTCCAAAAAATTGCAACAGAGGCCATTCTCCCAAACTCATTCTATGTGGCCAACATCATCCCGGTACCAAAACTACACAAAGATACAAGAAAAAAAGAAAACTATAGGACTTTATCTTTGATGGACATAGATGCAAAAATCCTCAATAAAATATTAGCAAATAGGAAACAGGAACGTATCAAAAAAATTATACACCATGATCAAGTGGGATTCATCCCAGGGATGCATGAATTGTTCAACATATGCAAGTCAATAAATATGGTATACCATATCACCAAAGTCAAGGACAGAAATCATATGATTATCTTAATAGATGCAGAAAAAGCATTTGACAAAATTCAACATTCCTTCATGATAAAGTCTCTCAGCAAATTAGGTATAGAAGGGAAGTTTCTCAACACAATAAAACCCATATATGAGAAACTTACACCAATATCATCCTGATATTGAACTGGAACAAGACAAGGATGCCCACTCTCCTGTTTAATAGTATTGGAATTACTAGCCAGAGCAATTGGGCAAGAGAAAGAAATAAAGAGCACCCGGATTGAAAAAGAATCAAATTGTCTCTCTTTGCAGATGGCACAATCCTATATATAGAAAAACCTAAAGACTCTACAAAAACTCTAAGAGTTGATAAAGAATTTCAGAAAAGTTGCAGGATACAATATCAACACAAAAAATCAGTAGTGTTTTTGTACTCCAACAACAAACAAGCAGAAAAAGAAATCAAGAAAGCTAGCAAATTTACAATAGTCACCCCCAAAATAAAATACCTGGGAATAAATTCAAACAAGGAAGTAAAAGATCTCTACAACAGAAGTACAAATCACTGTTGAAAGAAATTAGGGGACACAAAAAGATGGAAAGACATTCTGTGTTCTTGAATTGAAAGAATTAACATTGTGAAAATGTCCATACTACCCAAAGTGATCTACAGATTCAATGCAATCCCCATCAAAATACCAATGACATTCTTCACAGAAATAGAAAAAACAATCCTAACATTCATATGGAACAACAAAAGACCCCCAAAAGCCAAAGCAATCCTGAGCAAAAATAAATAAACAAATGAAGCCAGAGGCATAACCCTACCTGACTTCAAATTAAACTACAAAGCTATAGTAACCAAAACAGCATGATACTGGTATAAAAACAGATACTCGGACCAATGGAACAGAATAGAGAACCCAGCAATCAACCCACATACTTAAGCCAACTGGTCTTTAACAAGGGCACCAAGAGCATACACTGAGAAAGACTGCCTCTTCAATACATGGTGCTGGGAAAAGTGGACATCCACACATAGAAGAATGAAACTAGACTTCTACCTCTTGCCGTGTACCAAGATCAGCTCAAAATGGATTTAAGACTTAAATGTAAGACCTGATACTATAAAATTCCTAAAAGAAAAAATAGGGGAAACATTTCAGAAAGCAGGACCGTGCAAAGACTTTATGAGTAAGACCCCAAAAACAAAGGCAACAAAAGGAAAATAAGCAAATGGTATTTTATCAAACTAAAAGCTTCTGCACAATAAAAGAAACAATTAGCAGAGTGAAAAGACAACCTACAGAGTAGGAGAAAATAGCTGCAAAATAACATCTGACAAAGCATTAATATCCAGAATATACAAGGAACTCAACAGTAAAAAAACAAGAAACCCCCCAAAATGGGCAAAGGAGCTGAATAGGCATTTCTCAAAGGACGATATACAAATGGATAAGAGACACATGAAAATATGCTCAACATCACTAAGCATTAGAGAAATGCAAATTAAAACCATATTGACATATCATCTCACTCCAGTTAGACTGCCTATATCAAAAAGACAGAGAGTAACAAATGCTGGAGAAAGGGGAACCCTCCTACACTACTTGGGGGGGGACTGTAAATTGGTTCAGCCATTATGGGAAACAGTATGGGGTTCCCTTAAACAACTACAGATAGGACTGTCATACCATCCAGCAATTCTACTGCTGGGTATATACCCAAAGGAATGGGCATCATCATGTTGAAGGGATACCTGCACTCTTGTGTTTATTGCAGCTCTATTTGCAATAGCCAAGAATTGGAAAAAGACCAAATATCCATCATCAGATGACTGGTTAAGGAAAATATGATACATTTACACAATGGAATACTAGTCTGCCACAAAAGACATATGAAATACTGCCATTTGCAGCAACATGGATGAATTTAGAGAAAATTATGTTAAGTGAAATAACCCAGGCACAGAAAGAGAAATACCACATGTCCTTACTCATAAGTGAGAGCTAAAAAAATAAACACATAAAAGAAACAAAGAAAGATACAAGAATCACAATAATATACTGAACTTCCAAAAGGAGAGAAAACAGAACTTTGAGAGGTGAGAAAGTAGGGGGAGGGAGGTTAGGGGAGGAATTGGTAAAGGACCACAAAAAATGATTACATTGTTTAATGTTGAATGTATACTAATTATCCTTATTTGAGCATCACATACAGGTATTGATATTCAACACAGAACCCCATGGATATGTACGTTTCAAGTATGTTTCAATAAAAATTTTTAAAAAACAAGTATTAAGGCATCTAATCAGGATAACAGATTATCTACATACATAGAAAAGAGAGGTTGGCCTCATATCTCTACAGCATTTGCATGCTAGATAATGGAGCAATATTTAAAGAAACAATGTGGCTTAAGAATTCGTTACTCAGCTGCCTTTCCATGTGAAGGCAACAGAACCATCTTCTCTAATATTCAAGTGTTAAGAGAGTATGCTTACCTTCTTTGGGGAAATGAGCAAACAAACCAAACATACTCAAGATATGGCATACTCAAGATATGCCAAGCTATAGTCTAAGTAGTTTTTATACATTATCTCATTTTGTCCTCATATCATTATCCCCATTTTACAACTGAGAATAAATTCTATCCTTCATTATCTTCATTTTGCAATTGGACATATCCTTCATTCTCTGCATTTTATAATTGAGGAAAAAGTATGTTCAGAAAAATTAACTAACTTGACTAACGTCACATAGCTAGTAAGTAGAAAAGTAGGGGCTTGACCACATCTGTCAGTCACCATAGATGCGGCTTCATAAGCACCCATGATACGGCTTGTGGAAGAGAAAATTTTAAAAAGAGAAGCTAACAAAGTAAACATCGATTATTACAAGAAAATGACAGCTGGATTCGATGTAATCTTGGTGTGGATAGACTTTCTAAATCTGACATCAAAAGCTTGCTTTTAATTTTATTTACTTTAAATTTTCACTCCCAACATAATAACCCATTTTTATTTTTATTTTTTCTGACCGGTAAGGGGATTGCAACCCTCGGCACAGTGTGGTCTGCACCATGCTCAGCCAGTGAGTGCACTGGCCATCTCTATATAGGATCTGAACCCGCGGCCTCGGCGCTACCAGCGCCACACTCTCCCAAGTGAGCCAAGGGGCTGGCCCCCATTTTTCTTTTTGTTAACCAAAAAAATCAGAGAAAACTTCAAGCTCACTACTGCAGAAGTAATATTACCCATAATAGATATTTATTTATTTCTTAATTCAATTTTATAAAATTATATCAGAATTATAATTTGTCATTTTAAGTTATTTTGTTACTTCAAAAAATTGTAAGAAGAAAGCTACCCTTTACTCTTTAACCCTACAACGCTAACACAATTCACTTAAGATCTGTATACTCATTCCATCTTGATAATCTTCAAGGTCTAGAGCAGAATGAATGAAGTCAATCCTCATTATTCACAATTCCATATTTATAAATTTGTCTACTTGCTAAAACTTATTTGTAACCCCCAAATCAATACTTGTGGTGTATTTGTAGTAATTCGTGGACATGCACAAAGCAGTGAAAAATGAGTCTCCTGACACACGTGTTCCCAACTGAGATGAACAAAGTAACTCTGCCTGCTTGCTTCAGCTCTCATACTATAAAAAAGTGTCCTCTTGTGGTCTATTTTGTACCACATTCTTCACATTTTTATCCTTTTTAAGGTGATTTTGCTGTTTAAAATGGCCTCCTGTGCTGAAATGCTGTCTAGTGTTCCTAAATGCAAGAAGGCTGTGATGTGCCTTACAGAAAGAATTTGTGTGTTAAATAAGCTTCACTCAGGCATGCATTACAGTGCTGTTGGCCATGAGGTCAATGCAAATGAATCAACAATATATATTAAATAAGATGTCTTTAAATAGAAACACACATAAAATAAGATTATGTATTGATAGTTGACAAAAATGTCATTAGAGGCTCACAGTACCCTAACCCTATATTTTCCCTAGGAGCAATGGTTCAGAATTTGCTAATTCAGTCTTTGTGGTGACTTTATAGAGCATAACTACTAGGAATAATGAGAATCAACCGTAATTACTGGTAAACTATAACGTATCAATAGCAATTGACTTCATTTTTGAACATTCTCTTCCTTGCTTTGCCTATGTGTGGAACAATTTAAAATATTTTAGCATTTTATGTTATGTGAATTTATAAAACCCATTATTTTTCTTTATAAGAATAAAACTGATATTTCTCACTTTTTCTTCATGTCCATACCTGGAACAAAATTCAAACTCAAGATTCTGAAAACCTTGAAAAGACCACACAAAATCATAGTGACATCAGGCAAAACTGCCTAAATGGTATCTGTAAATTTTTGTATAAGCAAAAAAAAAAAAAAGGATTTTATAAACTTCTGTGAGGCCCATTTCAATGGTTAATCTCTCTTGCTTCCAATTTAAATGTATTCAGTAAGCAGTTACTTTATTTCTACCAAGGACCAGGCACTGTGCTATGTCTTGGAGGTCACAAAGATGAATATGATATAGTCACTATGCTTAGGGATCTCAAAGTATAGGAGAAGACAGTATATAGGGACAGGCAGTAAACAAACCATTATAATTCACTGGATAAATCCTGCAACAGAGCTACACAATGATGCTATAAAAGTACATAGAACTGCTCTCCTCTGGCTATTTCTATGGGAGTGTGCTGGGGGTGGGGTAGTAAATGAAAGAAGAGGTGGGAAATCTGAGAATGACTCTTGAGGGTGATTAAGCCTGGAGAAGTGATGGCTAGACAAAAAAGTGAGAGAAGAGATGAAGAATTTGAGAAATATTTAGAAAACAAAATGGTTAGGGCCGAGCCCATGGCGCACTTGGTAGAGTGCTGCGCTGGGAGCGCGGCGACGCTTCCGCCGCGGGTTCGGATCCTATATAGGAATGACCAGTGCACTCACTGGCTGAGTGCCGGTCATGAAAAAAAAAAACCGACAAAAAAAAAAAATAAATAAATAAATAAAAGAAAACGAAATGGTTAAATAAGAGTTAGGGAGAAGGAAGAAATGAAGATGACTCCCATATTTGTGACTTAGAAAATTAAGATGTTAACACTGTACTCTTAGGAGAAAAAAAGACAGTTTTGAGAAGAAGGACAGAGCACAGGAATGAAACTGGGTGTATGGGGGGAGGAAAGGATGAGTTCAGCTTTGGGCATATTGAATTTTTGGTACAATGAGACCTCAACTAGAAAGACCAAAACACTCTTGAAAATAAAGGTCGGGAGTTCAGGAGAGAATCAGAGTGTTATCAGCACATATGTGGTGAATGAAGTGATGGAATAGGATGAAGTGACCAATGAAGAATGTGGGATTTAGAAGAGAAGACAGCCAGACATCCTAGGGAATGTCAACGTTTAAAGATCAAGGAGAGGAACAGGAGCCACCAAAGATGAGTAAGGTCAAGTCACAACTAGAAGAGCTACTGACACAGATCCAAGAGCAAGTGTGTTACCAAGGAGGGGTTGAGGTGATATGTGCTGCAGAGAGGGTCAGTAAGACAGACTGACAAATGTTCAATGAATTTGACAGAGGGTAGGTCACCCTAGAGAAGTGACTTTATGCAGCTTGGTTTTAATAAAATGATACAGAAAACAGGCAGCTTGCAGAGAGTTTAAGAGGAAATGAAAAGCAAGAAACTGGGTAGACTCTCCTCTCAAGGAGTTAAGCTTTGAAGCCAAGGAGAAAGGGGAGACAGTGGAATGAAGAGGTTTGATAGGAAAGACATTTAGGAAATGATAGGGATGGGATCATGAGCTTACTTGATGAAATTAATCTGGGAGAGGAGAGAGACTTTTTTTGAGAGAGGAATGACATGAAGTTGAGAGTTATTTTTTAAGACGTTAATTTCATGCTCTGCAATTGTAGCAAACTTTCTTTAGAATTTCATTTCTTTCTAAAGTACAGTACACTAATATGACTATCTTCATCTGATATTTACTCCACTTATTTATTTACACATTCCAAAAGGAGAAAAAATATAAAGGGGTAGAAAGTAAAGGCTGGAAAAAAGTTGAAGTAGTGAGAAAGAATATGAGTTAGATTAACTAACTACCTAACATAAGAGTTATGGTTATTAAACTAAGAGATGTGCTGGCGTCTATGAACCTATACTGACAAACCAGGCTGCCTCCTTTGCTCATCCCCAACACACACACACACACACACACACACACACACACACACACACACACACACCTCTCATTATCTTATCACCCCTCCTTAATCTTCAATCTTTTTGAGGCACTGGAGCTTTTCTTACCTATAAAGGAATGGAGTCAGTATAGTGGCTGTAGGAACTTCCTGGAAGCCAGTCTTCCATACACAGAAGTGACTATAAGCCATATAAATATAGTCCCTAAGTTCAAACTAAATGTACATCCAACCCAACTTCCCCTTAGCCAGTTCCAAAAAATACCAGTATACAAATCTGTAGCTTTTTAAAAGTTGGCAAATAATTTTAAAAGATGTTTTAGCAATGTTTGGGCTAATTGATACAAATCTGTGGTGTTCTGGCCAAAGGAACACAAGTTTATGACCTTTGTATCAGTAGCCAAAAGTAAGAGGGAAGGAGAGCCAGAAAATGTGATCAATCTAGCAAAATTCAGGAAAAGAGAAAACTAAACAAAATGAGACAACATGATGAATAAAAGAAAAAGATGGATAAGCTAAATAAGACCAAACATGCTAAATGTTATATTGGGCTACCAAAAGATATAGAGGCTCAGAATGAATAATAATAAAAAAGACAATAATCAGCTAAAATAAAATGATAGGGGGAAAATGTAAATGAAAGGGTGAATAACAATATTCCAGGTAAATGCTAGCAAAAAGAAATGGGATTGTAATCTTAATCCAAAGATAAAATAATAAACAGCACAGTAACGAAAACTAGATTCTACAGGGATGCAGCAGTTGTGAATTTTATGCACAGAACAACCAAGTATAAAAATATATAAAACAAATAATGTTACGAAAAAAAGAAGACTCTGACAAGTCATTACCAAAGTGTGAAGCTATAATACACACTTTACAATCCAATCAACAAAATATAAGTAAGAGAACTGAGTATTTAAATAATTAACAAGGTGATCTATAGATGTCATGTATGTGTCTGTGTGTGTGTATACATATATAGGCAATTGATGGAGTTGATGAGGGAACGATTTCCCTAAGTGTATGTGGGGATGGGTTTCCTATTCAGCTCTAGCCAGTTGTTGCCAGGGGGATTACAGGCCTAGTGTTTCTATATGTTTCAAAATAATCTAAGATATTTATAAACACACACACATGTATACATATAAACTTTGTGTCCAGCACTCACAGAACACAAATTTTTAAATGCCCATGAACATTAACAAAATTGATGATGCATTGATTAGAGATTCTGACTACAATGCAACTAATTGTTATAAAGTCATCACAACAATAAAACAAAAAAACACTAAACACTCCATAAATAATATAAATAACACTCCATAAAAAACAAACACTAAACACTCCATAAATAACTCTTTGGTAAAAATATTAATCAAAACTGAAGCACATACTATTAAGAAGTGAATAACAATACGAACTCTATACTAGATATGGCCAAAGCAGGTCTCAGAAAAAAGTCTAAAGCCTTTATGAGAAATACATGAAAAACAAGAGGCATGGAAAAATAAATGACTTAAGCATTCAATCCAAGAAATCAAGTACACAGCTACAATATAGAAAGAAGAAAATAATAAGACAAAAGCAGAAATAATAAACTAAAAGGGCAAACATGGTAGAAATAAAAAGAAATGTACAACTCAAATTTTGGAAATGTGAAAGACTCCAATAAATTTATTTCATATATGAATATAATATGCTGGTGAGGATTTGTTTAACAATAAAAGACATTTCATAGGCCACAGAGTTGTTAAACATATGGGCAATTCAGGAAAAAACATACTAAAGATATTAATATGTGTGTATGTTGTTTGTTTATAGACTTTATTTTTTAGGGCAGTTCTAGGTTCACAGCAAAATTAGCAGAAGGTATAAAGATTTCCCATATACCCTCCTAATCCCACCCCCAAACAGCCTCCCCTATTATCAACATCCCAAACCACAGTGGTACATTTGTTAAAACTGATGAACCTACATTGACACATCATTATCACCCAAAGTCCACAGTTTACATTAGGGTTTATTCTTCGTGTTGTACATGCTGTGGGTTTGAACAAATGTATAATGATATGTATCCATCATTGTAGTATCATATAGAATAGTTCCATACCCTAAAAATCCTCTGTGCTTCACCTATTCATCACTCTCTCCCTCCAACCCTGGCAAGTAGTTTACTGAATGCTTTTGCTGTCTCCATAGTTATGCATCCTCCAGAAAGTAATACAGTTAAGATGTGTTTTTAATGTTATATTTCAAGAACATGAATAACATTATAATGTAGATTAATAAGGATTAAAATACTAATGCTAATACTAATGCTAATTTTCTGTATATTTCTCAAAATCTCCAGAGTATAAACAGAGTATAAATCTTTTCTGGATATAGAGAGAAAAACAGCTCATCTATTTTCATACCAAAATTAACCCACAAACACAGTTTCAAAGGAACATATGTTCTTGAATTCGTTCAAAGTAGAGCTAATCTTATTAAAACCCAAAATAGCAGCAGTGTGTATTTCCAAGATTCAAGCTTTACAACATTATAATTTAATGGGCATGCCCTGCTTAGTGAGCCCTTAATCCAACTTCAAAAGACACACAGTTATGTCAGGGTGGGCTTCATGCTATACTCACATCATTTATGCAGATAAAAAAAAAACCCAGAAACCCATTAATCCCTTTTACTGACTTGTGGGAAAGAGACTTGGGTTTTAGCTGGGGTGGATGGAGACGGAAGGTGAGAAGCAAGATTATGCAGTGTGCTGAGATTTGAGGTAGAAGCTGCACACTGTAAAGTGCACCCCTTAATTATGCATGTAAAAATATAGGTAGGGTGGGAGAAAGAGTATATATGAAATAAAAGTTGAATTTAAAATCAAGGCAAAATTTATTTGCAATTCAATTAAATTAATACAAAAATAGGGCATTTGTTAGAATGAATTCTGTTATAATGTTAAAGAAAAACCCAGACAATTATCTTACCTCTAAGTATTTCAATACGTATCTCTAACAGGTAAGGGCTTTCTTTTTTCTAACATAATCACAATATTATACACAATAAAATTATCAATAATTTCTTATTTGTATGTTTGAATACATTTTGATCAGAGATAGAGCTTAGTAAATAAGCTAACAGAATATAAGAAACCCTTATGAAGATTTTGCTGATGTTGGCTGGTTAGCTCAGTTGGTTAGAGCGTGATGCTGATAACACCAAGGTCCAGGGTTTGATCCCTGTACTGGCCAGCTGCCAAAAAAAAAAGAAAAGAAAAGTACCTGCTAAAATTGCAGAAGTCTGGTGTTATCTGGCTGTTATAGCTGTTTCAAGTCTAATTAATTATTAGTGGCTTATTAGACGAGGATTAAGAATTAGATAACAACTAGAAAAGCTAGCATTTGGTAAAAATGTAATACATGTCAGAATTACTCTTATGCTCCTATTGCTCTTTTCAAATTTTCATCATAAGCTTGACTATTTTAACAAATTCTATTGTAAATTTTACATACATATTAAGACTGCAGATTTTATTACACCATTGAACTCAGCATTAGAAGCTTTATGTCATGGAAACTGTAGGCTTTTCTTGTTTGTTAAAAAGAAGTTTTTTTGAGTTCCAGAATGATTGTTACAACTTTGTACATAAAACGGACTGCTGAACTAAGTTTCCTTATAACTAGAATAATGTAGAAGAAATTTTTTTTTTTTTTTTTTTTTTTTTTTTTTTTGTCTTTTTTTTTCTTTTCGTGACCGGCACTCAGCCAGTGAGTGCACCGGTCATCCTTATATAGGATCCGAACCCGCGGCGGGAGCGTCGCCGCGCTCCCAGCGCAGCACTCTACCGAGTGCGCCACGGGCTCGGCCCATGTAGAAGAAATTTAAGAAGATAATTTCTCTGTTTCTTTCTAGCGGTAAAGGTTTGCAAGTCTAAAACTACTGCTATTTTATGTAGATCACTTTATAAGAGATTTACAAGGGCTCTTATAGGTGATCTAGCCCAATCTTATTACAGTGCTGGGAAACCCTACTCAACATGATAATCATACCTATACTTGCTAGTTTTGGTACTAAAATCAACTTATGCTAGCCTAGGCTGCTATAGTTTAAAGGTTCTTAACTTGGTAGACTGATTCTGCTCTGGAATTTTTTAATATGCCCCAATTCTGATTTCTGAAGTATTGACTGTGATTAATTTCCCCAGATGGATGCTTGTGACCATAGTCTGGTAACAAGACCCTAACCCTAGATTGCTCTCTGTACTTTAAGGTTTGTTTCTCTTCCTCATGGCTTGACAGGAAGAGTCTGCACCTATTCCTTGGACATCTAGGCTTTTAATTTACTTTCAATTTTAAAAAATGAGGTAAACTTAAACTTTTTAGACGATGATTCCTTGGGGTGCTGCAAGATACTTTAAGTTTTTGAAGAAAACACAGCTTTGCTGAACATCTATGGGATAACACACGAACTACTAGATGAGATAGTTCACAGTTTCAATAGTAGATTGCACTACATTCATTTCACTGATGAACTTTCTTGCAAAGTTGAATTTTCAGCAGTTGTTATAATAAAAAGCATAAGAATCACTGTTGAACAGGACATGAAGGTGGCAGTGTTCAATCTGATCCTAATTCTTGAGAAGTTGTGTAGTGCACATATCACATACTCCATTTGTAAGTAACTGTGGTTAAGAATGAAATAACTTATTATTTTCCTCAAATTTGTATGTGTTTTTCTCTAAGGGCTAATAAGTTTTTTAGACATAAATGCTTATTAAGTTGTTTGGACATATTATCTAATAAACAGAACTGTTAGGCATTTCTTTTGGTCTACTGGTGCTGTGAAAAAAAACTACCAATACACTAAGAGTGAAAATTTGGAAAGGTCTGACATTGAGATTCTTTTGCTGTATGTGTTTGGAATACTGTATTTATTTATTGATGAACAAGTATTAAGCACCTACTGTGTTTCAGGAACTGTTGTAGGTTCTGGTAATCCAGTAGTGAACAAGATAGACAACAATCTGTTCTCATGATGTATATGTTCTCATGGAGGGAAAGGTGAAATAATACACAATTTAAAAAATGGATAAGGGCTGGCCCGTGGCTCACTCGGGAGAGTGCGGTGATGATAACAGTAAGGCCACAGGTTCCATATGGGGATGGCCGGTTGGCTCACTGGCTGAATGTGGTGCTGACACCACCAAGTCAAGGGTTAAGATCCCCTTACCGGTCATCTTAAAAAAAAAAAAAATGGATAAGTGCTGTAAAATATTACACAGGATTACCTGAGAATGACACTAGCGGGAAGGAGCAAGCTTAGAGAGGGTGGCTGGGAAATGTCTGTTTGCAGAGGTAAATTTCCCATTGAGACATATCAATGACAAGAGGGAAGCATCCAAAGAATTTTTTTAAAAAATGAATTTTACTCATCAAAAGCCAAATAGTTTCTTGTTCCCTCTTTTTTCTTAGGAGACTTCATAATTTATATCAGAGAAATGGCTGTCTTCTAATGTCTGTCACGGATTATTTGTTTCACCACGAAGAAAATCACCTTATTTTCCTGAATGAGAAAGTGGTACTTGAGTAGAGGCATAACAAAACATTGTTTGAAAGGTGTATATTAGCTGGCCATGGATTAGTATGTGATAAACGATAAGGATGACTGGATATCAGTTCTTATCACTTCCTTTTGAGCTAACAAATGCTCTAAGAACATAAAGAAGGCAGCAGTGGGGATAATTTGTGTTATTTCCTTATACACGCTTTTTACAAATCACAAATTGGGTGTGTCCCCTTTCCCACTCTACCTCCACCACTCTATAAGGTTTATGTCCCAGCATTTGATGGCAATAAGCACCACTGGATCCAAGCACTGTGTTACTGCTCACTTTCACATTTCCAAATCATGTTAAGTCCTCCTACTTGGCTTCAACTTATTTTATTTGAACCATAAGGTAATTTATGTCAGGACTTATGGAGCATACTAATGCTCATATCTATCATTTTCTTAAAAATGTGAGTTTATTATGGAAACACCCAACTAAGAAATCTGGATCTAGTCGTGTATTTTGAAGTCCTAATTGTGATATCTCTAAGTTAATTGCTGTCAACATTCCCAGTTCTCCCTTACAACCTTGCTTCTGTACTTGGCACAGATTTCTATTGAGTAGAAAACTACACTTCCCTCTCTGCATCTTTCCCCTACTGCAATATTATAAGCAATCTCATGAGCTATATAGGAAATTAAAAATAATTTCTCCTCTCAAAGGAGTTATGTCATCAACTTTTTCTTAATGACAAGAGAAAACATAAAAAATAGTGTCCTGGGAATTGAAAGATCAGACAGCTGGCTCTGCTCTGCCACTAACAAACTTTATGTATGACTTCGGGTATTTCACTTATCTGGGTCTCTGTGGTAGGTGGCTTCTAAGATGGCTCTCAAGATCTCCCCACCTATTTTCATATCTTTGTGTAATCCCCTGCCCTTGACTGTGGGCTGAACCTGGTGACTCACTTCTAATGAATAGAACATAGTAAAGGTGATGGGATGTCACTTTCAAGTTTAAGTTATAAAGAGACCATGATTTCCCTCTCTGGCTTACATTCTGCCTGGTACACTGAGGGAAACCAGTGCCATGCTGTGAGGTGCCCTATGGAGAGATACAAAGGAAGAAATGTTCCCAGTCAACAGCCAGGGAGGACCTAAGACCCACATTCCAATGGCCCTTGAGAAAGTGGATCCTACCAACAGACATGTAAATGGGATTGGAAGTGGATCCTCTCTGATGGAGTTTGGATGTGTTGTCCTCTCCAAAACTCATGTGGAAATTTGATCTCCAATGTGGCAGTGTTGGAAACTGATTGAGTCATGGGGGCGGATCCCTCATGAATGCATCAATGCTCTCCCTGGGGGATGGGGGATTAATGAGTGAGTTCTCGCTCTATTAGTTCCTGCGAGAGCTGGCTGTATAAAGACCCTGGCACCTCCTCTCTCTCTCTCTTACTTCCTCTTGCCATGTGATCTGCTTGTACCCGCCGGCTGCCTGCCACTTTCCGCCATGAGTAGAAGCAGCCTGAGGCCCATGCCAGATGAAGCTGTCTCGGAATCATAAGCCAAATAAACCCCTTTTATAAATTACCCAGTCTCAGGTATTTCTGTCATAGCAACACAAAATGGACTAATACACTCTCCAAGTCAATCCTTGAGATGAGACCACAACCCAGCTGACACATTCATTGCAGCCCTGTGAGAGGCTCCAAGCCAGAGGACCCAACTAAGCCATGCCAGGATTCCTGAACCACAAACACTGTGAGACAATAAATGTTTGCTGTTTTAAGCAACTAAGTTTTGGGGTAATTTATTATGCAGCATTAGATAACTAGTACAATCTCTGTTTTGTTCTCTGTTACATAGTTTGAATTAAATGAGCTTTTGATTTCCGTTCTAGTTCTAAGATTCAATGACTATATTATGTTGGTAGGAAAGGCATAAAAAGAAAAAACACACATAGACACACAAACTCCAATTTCACATTCTTATAGTAAAATTCATAGTTAAAAAATCCATGGTAGTTTTGAAATAAGGTTTAAGATTTGGACATTTCCCCTTGGATATACTATGACCCCATGTATTCTTTATTACAGCAACACTGTAATTAAGAAGAAAAAATTGGAAAATGGTTTCTTTATAAAGCATGTATTGTTAATGGAGATGTCTGGAAAGACTAATTAAATATTCCAAAATACTCAATTGTCCACTTCAAGAATTAGATATATTTGGGTTAAGGAATTTAACATGTTTGGTAGCCTTTACATTAAAAAAAAAAAAATCAGAAATAATATAAGAAATATATTTATTTTATTATTATAAATGTCAATGATGTACAAACTTATATTTATGCAAGATATATTTTGTTGAAATGTGTCTGTTATGTGCCTGAATTCATCTTATGCTAAAGTTCTTTCTAAAAATAGTGTTTGCAGGTAGACTGTGGTAAATTGAAGATGTATATTTTAAACCACCAGAAAACTATTAAAATTTACTTAAAATGGGATATAACCAGTATGTCAATAGCGGAGATAAAAGAGAATCATGAAAACACTCAAAATATCCAAAAGCATTCAGAAAAAGAGACAAAAGAACAAAGAACAGATGAAATAAATAAAAAACAAAATGACAGATTTAAATATTATGTTCTTTCCAGTAAATTTTAAAGTATTAGAGAAAACTGCACAATATAGTGGAATAATTAGTAGAACTGGAGTGAGAAAACTTGGGTTTTAGCCCTATCTCTGCTACTTTTTAACTTTGTGACATTGGGAAAGTCAGTTTACCTGTAAAATGAGAAAGTTGAAATCAACTTTGGTAACTTCAATCATAAACTTCTATGAATGTAATAAAAAATGTATGAACTATAACTCCTAAATATCTAGAAATATAAAACAAATGGTGGTACAACTATAATTCAACAGACTATGCTTATTAAGTATTTATAAAACCATGGGGAAAATACTTATAACAAATAAGTCAGGAGGAAAAAGGGAAACAAAACTTCATATACAGTATCGTCACTAATACAAATAAACAAAGACAGAATACAGAAACTCTGTATGTAAAAAAAATACTGTGAAGAAATTCAGAAGTTTTACAATAATAGTGATACCAGAATGAATATTTTTTCTTTCTTTTGTTTTGCCAATTTTTTAGTCAATAAATGTATGTGAAGATTATGATGCCCTAGTGAAAAAAAAAGTTTAAAAATTTTTAGTTTTTAAAAAGTAATAATGGGGGCCGAGCCCGTGGCGCACTCGGGAGAGTACGGCGCTGGGAGCGCGGCGACGCTCCTGCCACGGGTTCGGATCCTATATAGGAATGGCCGGTGCACTCACTGGCTGAGTGCCGGTCACGAAAACGACAAAAAAATAAATAAATAAATAAATAAAAAGTAATAATGGTACTTTTACATAATTTCTATATTCCTAAAAATGTGTTTGCAAACAAAAGTATAAAACTAGCTCCCAAGGAAAAAGAAATGCTTTCATTTGTATTTTATTGAGTGTTTTTCACTAGCTCATGTCTTTTTTCTCTATCAGTGTCCTTTGAGAATGAATTCAAAGAGAATTTTCCTGACTCTGAATTTATTCCCAGCTTCTGAGAATATATGAAGAACAGTTTCCCAATTTGCAAAAGGGACAATGTGGTGCCTCCTTGCCTGACACCCTGCATCTCATCACTCTACTCTGTAAGCCCCTATGTAGTATTTCTCAAAATGTGATGATTCTTAGGCCTGCTGAGTCAGAATCACCTACAGTCACTGTTAATGCAAATTCTGAAGCCAATCCCTGACATACTGATACATAAATTCTACGTATGGCGCCTGAAAATATGTACTTTAACAGGCATCCTAGGTAATCTTTAGCATAACAAGGATATCTATTTAAGTCCTCAGAGCATGACTCCTGGACCAGCAGCATGGGCATCACCTGGAAATTGCTTAGAAATGCAAACTTTCAGGCTCTACCCTAGACCTACTAAACTAGAAACTCAGAGGTTGAGGCATAGAAATCTGTGGTGTAACAAACACCCTTGATGAATCTGAAAATATGAGAACCATTGCTCTAAGACGGTGGTTTCAAACTTTTCTGAACATTTAATCCTTGTCAGTAAAAAACTATTTTGAGCGTGCTCCTCATTCTCAATATATGTAAATTACATAAATATATTACTATTAATCCATATATCTCCTATATCACACACACGACTATTCATTGCACAAGTTTTTGTGTGATGTATGTTTTCATTTCTCTTGCGCATACATTAAGAGTAAAATTGCTCTTGCTCTGCTCTCTTTGCTTCCACCACCTTGCAATGTGAGACACCTGGGTCACTGTTGCCACCACCAGGTGGACTTTGGACTTCCCAGCCTCAGAAACTGACTTTAGTACAAAATTGAATCCTTATGAGAGAGGCGCCCAGCTGGAGAAGCAGAAGATCCACAGAGACCATGCACCC
This sequence comes from Cynocephalus volans, assembly GCF_027409185.1. Lineage (NCBI taxonomy): Eukaryota > Metazoa > Chordata > Mammalia > Dermoptera > Cynocephalidae > Cynocephalus > Cynocephalus volans. The sequence goes on along the minus strand of NC_084468.1, from coordinate 92,194,519 downwards.
TGTGGTGCCAGCGCGTGACCCAGCAGGTAGGCCTCGCAGCTGCCACCCAACTCCATCCCCAGCCCAGCCGAGTGCATGCTGACAAGAGAGGTGCCTCCCCAGAGAAGCCCAAGACCCGAGGCAACCACACACCCGAGGCACTAGTGGGCAACTGGGCAGACACTGAGGCAGCCATACCAAATTGACAGTCCCAGCAGCATCCTAGCCAGACAATAGTGTCAAACCAGTGGACCGTGAAATCCCCTGTCACAATGACTAAACATCAAAGGAAAGATACCAGAAATATGAAAAATCAAGAAAGTACACCACCAAGGGGTAATAACTCTCAAGCTCTAGATCCTATAGAACAAGAAGCCCTTGAATGTCTGACAAGGAATTTTGAGTAATAATTCTAAGGAAACTAAATGAGATACAAGAAAACTCAGCTAGACAACACAATGAAATGAGGAAAAGTATACAGGACCTGAAAGAAGAAATGTACAAGGAAATCAATGCCCTGACAAAGAATGTAGCAGAGCTTGCTGAGCCAAAGAATTCATGCAATGAAATAAAAATACAACAGAGAGTTTAAACAGCAGGCTTGCAGAAGCAGAAGAGAGAACTTCTGACCTTGAAGATGGGCTGTTTGAAGTAACACAGGGAAACAAAAAAAAAAGAAAAATGAATTAAAAACACTGAAGAAAATCTAAGAGAGATATCAGACAACCTTAAGCGCTCAAATATCTAAGTTATGGGTATTCAAGATGGGGAGGAAAAAGGAGATAGCACTGAAAACATATTCAACAAAATAGTGGCAGAAAACTTCCCAGGTATAGGGAAAGACACAGATCTTCAGATTCAGGAAGCTCAAAGATCCCCAAACGTATTCAACCCAAAATGGTCTTCTCCAAGACATGTTACAGTCAAATTGGCAAAACTCAAAGACAAAGAGAGAATCTTAAAAGCTGCAAGAGAGAAGCATCAAATCACCTATAAGGGAGCCCCAATCAGACTAAATCAGACGTTTCAATACAAACCCTAAAAGCCAGAAAGGAATGGGATGATATATTCAAAATACCAAAAGACATAGATTGCCAGCCAAGAATATTCTACCCTGCAAGGCTAGCCTTCCGAAATAAAGGGCAAATAGTATACTTCTCAGACAAACAAAAACTGTGGGAGTTCACTACCACATGACCACCCTTACAAGAAAATCTCAAGGGAGTACTGGGTTGGGTACCTGAAAAATAACTACCATAGCCATAAAAATTCAAGAAAAATCAAAACCCACTAGTAAAATAAAAATGGTAACAATGAAGAGGGAAAAAAAAGTTTATCTACAACCCAGGGAACCAACAAATACAGAAAACAAACAGTAAATCAGAAAGAAAGGAACAAAAGACACTTAAGACATCCAAACAAAAATCCATAAAATGCTAGGAGTAAATCAACACTTTTCAATAACAACTTTTAATGTAAAAGGCTTAAATTCCCCAATCAAAAGACACAGACTGGCTGACTAGACTAAAAAGGAAGACCCAACTATATGCTGCCTTCAAGAGACCCACCTCACCTATAAAGACTCACATAGACTAAGAGTGAAAGGATGGAAAAAGATTTACCATGCAAACAGAAAAGAAAAACGCACTGGAGTAGTTATTCTTATATCTGATAAAATAAACTTTAAACTAAAAACCATAAAAAGAGATAATGAGGGCCACTACATAATGATAAAAGGATTGATCCATCAAGAAGACATAACAATCATAAATATAAATGCACCCAATGTCAGAGCAGCTAAATTTATAAAACAAACTCTATTAGACCTAAAGAAGGAAATAAACACTAATACTATAATAGCAGGAGACCTTAACACCCCACTGTCAATATTGGACAGATCATCTAGGCAAAGAATCACCAGAGAAACACAAGATCTAAACAATACTCTAGACCAATTGGACTTGACAGATATCTACAGAACATTCCACCCAACAACCTCAGAATATTCATTCTTCTCATCAGCACATGGATCATTCTCCAGGATAGATCACATATTAGGTCACAAATCAAGTCTCAACAAATTTTAAAAAATTGGAATTATCCCATGTATTTTCTCAGACCACAATAGATTAAAATTAGAAATCAATAACAAACGAAATTGTGGAAACTATACAAACACATGGAAACTAAACAGCATTCTACTTAATGACATATGGGTCCAAGAAGAAATCAAACAGGAAATCAAAAAATTTATTGAAACTAATGAAAATAATGATACATCATACCAAAATGTATGGGGTACTACAAAAGCAGTACTAAGGGGGAAATTTATCTCATTAAATGCTTCCTTCAGAAGAATGGAAAGGTGGCAAGTGAACAACCTAACACTTTATCTTAAAGAAATAGAAAAACAAGAAAAATCCAAACCCAAAGTTAGCAGATGGAAAGAAATCATTAAGATCAGAGCAGAACTTAATGAAATTGAAATCCAAAAAACAATACAAAAGATCAATGAAACAAAAAATTGGTTTTTTGAAAAGATAAATGAAATTGACAAACCATTAGCATGCCTAACTAAAAAAAGAAGAGAGAAGATCCAAATAACAAAAATTATTTGGTGATATTACAAACTGATTCATCTGAAATACAAGGAATCATTAGAGACTACTGTAAACAACTATATGCCAATAAATTTGAAAATCTGGAGGAAATGGATAAATTTCTGGACACAAACAAACTACCAAAACTGAGCCAAGAAGATGTAGAAAATCTGAACAGACCAAAAACAATATAAGAGTTTGAAGCTATTATCAGAAGGCTCCCAACAAAGAAAAGCCCAGGACCAGATGGATTCACAGCAGAATTTTACCAAATATTCAAAGACGAATTGACACCAATCCTCTACAAACTATTCCAAAAGATTGAAACAGAGGGAATTCACCCAAAGTCATTCTAAGAAGCAAACATCACCCTGATACCAAAACCAGGTAAAGATCCAACTAAAAACGAAAACTACAGGCCAATATCCTTGAAGAATATAGATGCAAAAATACTCAATAAAATACTAGCTAACAGAATACAGCAATACATACACAAAATTATACACCATGATCAAGTGGGATTCATCCCGGGGATGTAAGGTTGGTTCAACATATGCAAGTCAATAAATGTGATACACCATGTCAATAAAACCAAACATAAGGACCATACGATCATCTCTATAGATGCTGAAAAAGCATTTGATAAAACTCAACATTCATTCATGACAAAGACCCTCTATAAGCTAGGTATAGATGGACAGTATCTCAACATAATTAAAGCCATATATAATAAACCCACTGCCAATATCATCTTGAATGGGGAAATGCTGAAAGCTTTCCTTTAAGAGCAGGAACTAGACAAGGATGCCCACTCTCACCACTCCTATTCGATATAGTGTTAGAAGTACTAGCCAGAGCAATTAGAGAAGAGAAGGAAATAAAGTGCATCCAGATTGGAAAAGATGAAGTCAAACTGTCCCTGTTTGCCGATGACATGATACTATATATTGAACAGCCTAAAGCGTCTACAAAAAAACTCTTGGAGTTGATAAATGATTTCAGCAAAGTAGCAGGATACAAAATCAACACACAAAAATCAGTAGCATTTCCATTCTCCAATAGTGAACATGCAGAAAGAGAAATAAAGCTTGCCTATTTACAATAGCCATCAAAAAAATAAAATACTTAGGAATTGAGTTAACCAAACATGTGCAAAATCTCTATAATGAGAACTACAAACCACTGCTGAGAGAAATTAAAGAGGATATAAGAAGATGGAAAGATATCCCATGATCTTGGATTGGAAGAATCAACATTGTGAAAATGTGCATACTACCCAAAGTGATTTACAAATTCAATGCAATCCCCATCAAAATTCCAAAGAAATTTTTCTCAGAAATGGAAAAACTATCTAGACATTTATATGGAATAACAAAAGACCACGCATAGCCAAAGCAATTCTGAGCAAAAAAATATAAAGCTGGAGGCATAACACTACCTGACTTTAAACTATACTACAAAGCTATAATAACAAAAACAGCATGGTACTGGCATAAAAACGGACACACTGATCAAGGGAATAGAATAGAGAATCCAGAAATCAACCCACACACCTACAGCCATCTAATCTTTGACAAAGGCACCAAGCCTATACACTGGGGAAGGGACTGCCTCTTCAGCAAGTGGTGCTGGGATAACTGGATATTAATATGCAGGAGAATGAAACTAGACCCATACCTCTCACCATATACTAAAACCAACTCAAAATGGATTAAAGTATTAAATATACACCCTGAAACAATAAAACTTCTTAAAGAAAACATAGGAGAAACACTTCAGAAAGTAGGACTGGACACAGACTTCATGAATACGACCCCAAAAGCATGGGCAACCAAAGGAAAAATAAACAAATGGGATTATATCAAACTAAAAAGCTTCTGCACAGCAAAAGAAACAATTAACAGAGTTAAAAGACCACCAATAGAGTGGGAGAAAATATTTGCAAAACATACATCTGACAAAGGATTAATATGCAGAATATACAAGGAAACAACTTTACAAGAAAAAAACAAGCAACTCAATTAAGAAATGGGCAGAAGAGCTAAATAGGCATTTCTCAAAGGAAGATATATGAATGGCCAACAGACAGATGAAAAAATGCTCAACATCACTAAGCATCAGGGAAATGCAGATCAAAACCACAATGAGACATCATGTCTCTTCAGTTAGACTGGCTATTATCAAAAAGACTGTGAATGATAAATGCCGGTGAGGTTGCGGAGAAAAAGGAACTCTTATACATTGTTGGTGGGACTGCAAAATGGTGCAGCCTCTATGGAAAATGGTATGGAGGTTCCTCAAACAATCGCAGATAGATCTACCATATGACCCAGCTATCCCACTGCTGGGAATATACCCAGAGGAATGGAAATCATGAAGGTGAAGGTATACCTGTTCTCCAATGTTCTTTGCAGCACTCTTTACGATAGCTAAGAGTTGGAACCAGCCTAAACGTCCATCATCAGTTTCGTGGATACGGAAAGTGTGGTATATCTACACAATGGAATACTACTCTGCTATAAAAACGAATGAAATACTGCCATTTGCAACGACATGGATGGACCTAGAGAGAATTATATTAGAATTATATTAAGTGAAACAAGTCAGGCACAGAAAGAGAAATATCACATGTTCTCTCTTATTTGTGGGAGCTAAAAATAAATAATTAAATACACAAGCAACTGGGGGGGGAGGGAAGAAGACACAACAATTACAATTCCTTGAAGCTGATAGACAAGCAAACCGAAAGGATATTGTTGGGAGGGAGGGGGGAGAGGGCAGAGGGAGGCAGGTTTTGGTAATGGGCCACAATAATCAACCACATTGTATATCGACAAAATTAAATTAAATTTAAAAAAAAAGAGTAAAATTGCTGAATCACAGTACCATGTTTAAGCTTTTAAGAAACTGTCAAACTGTTTTCCAAAGTGGTTGTACCATTTACATTGCTACCAGCAGTATACGAGGGTGCCAATTTCTCCACATACTAGCCAACATTTTTACTATCTCTTTTATTTGCAGCAATCCTATTTGGTGTAGAGTGGCATCTCATTATGGTTTTGATTGGCATTTCCCTAACACCTAATGATGTCGAACAAATATTATGTGCTTATTGTTCATTCATATATATCATTTGAAGAAATATCTACTCAGATCCTTTGTCCATTTTTAAATTGGGTAATTTGTCTTTTTATTATTGAGATGATAGTTCTTTATATGTTCTAGAAACAAATCCCTTATCAGATACATGATTTGCAACAAAAGTCTCTCATAATGTGGATTGTCATCTTTTCACTTTTTTGATGGTGTTCTTGAAGCACAAAAGTTTTTAAAATTTTGATTATGTCCAATTTATTTTTTCTTTTTTGCTTGTGCTTTTGGTGTTGCATCTTAGAAGGCTTTTTGTGATCCAAGGTCATGAATATTTATACCTATGCTTTCTTCAAAGAGTTTTATAGTTTTAATCATCTTACTTTCATATCTCTGATCCATTTTGAGTTAATTTCTGAATATGGTGTGACGTAAGGGTTATTTTATTCTTTTTGATACTACTCTAAGTGGAATTATATTCTTCATTTTGTTTTCAGATTGTTCATTGCAGGTGTAAGTACAATGGACTTCTGTATATTGCTTTTATATCCTGCAATATTGGTGAATTTGTTTAGTAGTTCTAACAGTTTTCAGTGGATTTTTAAAGGATTGCTATATACAAGATCATGTCATCTGCAAATAGAGATAATTTTCTTTCTTCTTTTCCAATCTGGATGCCATTTTATTTCTTTTTCTTCTTCACTGTCCTGGTAAGATAAGACATCCTGTGTTGTTCCTGATCTTAGAGAGAACAAATGCAGTCTTTCACAATTAAGAATGATGTTAACTGTGTTTTTTTTGCAGGTGTCTTTTAACAGGCTAAGGAAGTTCCCTTCGTTTTCTCATTTGTTGTGCTTTTTTAATCATAAAAGTATGTTGAATTTTGTCAAATGCTTTTTTGTAATAAATATATTGGGAAAATTGAGAACTAAAATAAATAATGACAATAATGGAGTATAATCCATTGAATAAAGTGAGAATCCACAAATCCATATTGATTTTAAAAATGTGGCTGTTGTTCTGCATTCTATTGATATAGTAAATTATATCAATTGATTTTTGGATGCTAACCAATCTTGCCTTCCTGCGGTATATCCCATTGGTTATGGTATATAATTCTTTTTAAAATTTGTTGCTGGATTTGGTTAACTAATATTTGGTTGAGAATTTTTACATCTATATTTATAAGAGATATTGCTCTGTTTTCTTTTCATGTGATGACTTTACATTAGGTTTGGCAGAGAATGCAAATCAAAACCACACTGAGATATCATCTCACCACAGTTAGACTGGCTATTATCGAAAAGCCAGAGAATGACAAATGCTGGCGGGGATGTGGAAAAAAGGGAACTCTTCTACACTGTTAGTGGAAATGTAAATTAGTACAGCCTATATGGAAAACAGTATGGAGGTGTCTCAAACTACAGGTAGAACTACCATATGATCCAGCAATCCCACTAGTGGGTATATACCCAAAAGAACAGAAATCCTCATGTCAAAAGGAAACCTGCACTCACATGTTTATTGCAGCTCTATTTATAATAGCTCAGACATGTGACCAACATAAATATCCATCCACAGATGACTGGATAAAGAAAATGTGCTGTATATACACAATGGAATACTACTCAGCCATTCTGCCATTCACAACAACATAGATGAACTTGGAGAAAATTATGTTAAGTAAAATAAACCAGGCACAAAAAGAGAAATACCTCATGTCTTCACTCATAAGTAGGAGTGAAAAAAACAAATAAACAAAGAAAAAGAGAAACAAAGAAAGAAATAACAAACACAATAATAGTTGAACTGAGAATAAGAGAACAGAACTGTGGTTATTAGAAGGAGTCGAGGGGGACTAGGGAGAAATTGGTTAATGGACACAAAGAATAAATATGTTTTGTAATGATGCATATGCCAACTATCCTGATTTGATCATCACATATTGTACACAAATACTGATGATCAACTCTGTACCCCACAAATGTATATAATCAATTATGTGTCAAAAAAAATTTTTTTAACTAAAAAAATAAAGTGTTATGGGTTAGTAACTTTGAAAATACTTTCTGTGTATCCTTCAAATAAATAAATGGCTAAATATATTAAGGATAACAGTATTCTCAGGGTTTTTTTACTTTTGGAGAAAGTAAATACAAATACAGAAGAGTACAAACAGGGGAGGACTAGAATGAACTCTCTGTGGCTGGATTAGAAATAGAAGTTATCTATTTGACCCAATTACACACAAACACGCAAACAAACTGACACATATATCCTAGCTGTGCCCACTGAGATGACCTAGAAGCAGTGGCATCCCAGTAGCTCTGATTACACTTTGTATCTAGATCTTGGAATAAAAGCTACTTCTAGGGCCAAATCGGAAAAATGACAAGATGATCTTGGAACATTTTGTGATGCCAGAAATTAAGGAACCATTCAAAGAATGATGGAGAAATGTCAAAATGACGTAGGAGTCAGTTTGAAGGAGCTCCTATTGGCCAAATCTGTGACAATTTGAGTATCAAAATTAATAATAACTAGAATAAAACCCATTTAAAAAATAAGAATCCATGACACTACACTGATATAAATAAAAAAAAGAACAAACTAATAAATGAGGAGAAGGGAACGTTTTTCCTTAGTTTGACAATTAATAAATGAAAAAGAAATGATGGATGCTAGAAAATCACTGTTTTGCAAATATTATATTAATTAATAGTAATTGATTCAGGCAAGAATCGTCAACAGATGCTAAGAAAGTTGATGAGAAAAAAGATATGTACATAGTCTCAAAGTACCACAATTACTTATTAATTACAAAGTGAAAAATAGTAACTTTACAGTAAAGAAACTTAGCAGGTGTCATATTAATGAGGTAATCAACATCACCATTACCAATAATAGGATACACTCATATCACGAGCCTCTTCTGGGGCACATCACTTCTGTATTTGGGTATTCCTGCCCCAAATTCATAATCTGAATCTAATAAGACAAACTCAAATTGGTGAAAATTCTTCAAAATAACTTGCCTGTACTCTTCAAAAGTGTCAAGATCATAAACAACAAAGAAAAGCTGAGTAACAGATTAAAAGAAAGAAACATGAAAACTAAATACAATACATGATCTTGGACTAGATCCTAAAACAAATAAAAAATATATATATAAGACATCATTGGGACAGTTGATGAAATTTGAATATAGGCTATGAAGATAATAGTATTGCATTAATATTAAAATTTCTGATTTTGATCATTGCACTGCGGTTATGTAAGAAAATGTAAGGGATAAACTTGCATAATACTTACAACTCACCTTCACCAGTTCAAGAAGAAAATGTACCCACATGCAGAGAGGGAGAGAGAGAAACAAAGAGAACTGCAGCATGATTGATAAAGAAAATGGGGCAAAATCAAAATGTAAACAATTGAATCTGCATAATATTTCTGTACTACTTTTGCAATTTTCTGAAAGTTTAGATTACATTAAAATAAAAACAAAACAAAACAACTAAGGCATACATTTCAACACCAACTACCAAAAAACCCTGAATTTTATAAAGAATGTACCAGGAAATTTAGTTTCAGAAAGGGTATATATCACCTTACTTAAAGCAACAGAAAGCTACTTTTTGTAAAACCAAAAGATCCTACATAGCAGAGTGAAATTTAAAAAAAGAAACTTCAGTTTCTTTCTTCAGAAAAGTTAAAGACAACACTGTCTCCAACATACTCATTTCAGAAAGCTGTTTGTTCTAAAGGGTAAACAGAAAAAGTTCAATTTCCTGAAGATGTAATCTTGTACTATCCACACCAGGTGCAATAACCAATCCTATCCAAAGAAATCAGTCCAAACTTATGCCTCTAGGAGCAAGAAACATCACAATTTTAAAAAATTGTCCATCTCAAACAGAAAGAATGTGAGAAGTGCTCTGGACAAATAAAGTGAACTGTTCCAGCACAGTTGCTTTTAGTGAGATGACATTGACGTTAAAGAAACAATTACTTGAGGTTAAGGTAAAATGAGTTATTTTTATACACAATATATACACAAAAACACAGTAATTCTTTTCATATACCCAAAATAAAAAGCCTGAAATAAACTCTTTGTAAATTAAGACAAAACATCAGAAGTGATTATTAAGAATTCTGAAGTAATCATAATTCCTATGTATTATGAAGCTGTGAATGACTTGTCTTTCTTTTTTTGATTTCTCTTTCTCTTCCCCTATTGCTCATATTCTCCTTTTCTTTTTTTCTCAACTACCCTGCTTGCACAGGCTAACACTGCTTAGTTTTGCCAGTAGTTCTCAGAGCTACAGAGGTTGCTGACCTTGTACAAGGCATATACAAGAAGTGGTACATTTATTCTGACAAAGCATTTAAGTGAAGTAAAACATCTTTCAAAGCATCTTACTAAAAAACAATTCCTGCTGAAAAAAGCATCTCTGGGCTTCAAAATACAAACAACATGCCCCCTACCGAGATGCTATGTACCTTAGAGAACAACACCATGGCAATCCCTGACCTCTGTGGCAAAGGTTCATCTTGACTTATAGCGGCTTTACCCAAACCTCCATTATCCTTATTGAAGACAAAGAAACTGAGAGACAGGGTTATAAATGGGAAAGGAAAAAAAAAAAAAACCTTGCAATTTTAGATTTCATTTTTAACAATCTTACCAAAAATATATTCGTGTTTTAGTTCTTCCTTCCCCTGGCAAAAGAAATGTTTTCACTTTTCCCTGCTTATCCTACTTCTGTTCTGTTGCAGATACTCCCTAAGAATGCTAATAGATCCATGAATCTATTTTTGTTTCAAAAGAAAGGAAAATTAAACTCAAGTTCAAAGAAAAACAAAATATTATGATAAAATAAAATACCAGGTAATGTTAACATTTACATTCCGTTCTTTATTTCTCCACAAAAATACCAAAGCACTGTGTGAGAGCATAAAGTAAAGCTAGGAGAAAGTAAAGCTAATAAATATTATTTTGCTTAATGATGTTGTTGGGAAAATAGAATAATTTAATCAGGCCCCATCGCCTTAGGTCCAGTTGGGGGTGGTGCAGCGCATTCTTTGTAAATAAGTTGTGTGTGGGTGGAGTTAGGGCGCATGGGTGGTGCCACCACCTGGCTGGCATTGACTGCCTTGGGTGTCCACCCCGCGCAGCCATGCTCTCGGACCTACGGCTCTAAGGAACTTTAGGCCCACTACCTAGCTCATAGACCTGCGTGTGAGGGGTCTGGTGACCCAGCCTGGCATGTGAAGGGTTTGTGATCCAGTCTGGACAATGGGGTTGAGGGGTCTCTGAGTTCCAGACCCAGCCCTAGCTCTACAATTGGCCCAATCAGCAGGATTACAGGCAGCTAAAAGAGCTTGACAGATGTGAAGTAAATATGAGTGTACTTCGAAAAGTTTGTGGAAAGATTCATATTATCTTTTAATTCTATTTTTCCACTAACTTTTTGAAGTACCCTTGTATTACGATTCTCCAAGCTAATAAATCTAAGGCTTGGACAGGTTAGGTAATTTGCCTGTGATTATACAGTTAGAAATGGTTTTAATTTCAGGCCTGCTTGAAAACTAAGTTTCACTTCCATATTTTCTCTTCTGCCTCCCTGGAATTTTTCTACTGATACTACAGCAACATACGAATATCTCAACTTCACAAATAAAACAGGAGGAAAATAATTCCTTTTATTAGGATTAAAAATTTCTAAAATAAATTGTAGGAATACAATATATGCTGCACTTTCAGACTCTGCCAAATGAATCTATATTTAATGACTATTCAACCAATATCATAAATCAAATATAAACTATAAATTAATTCTTATTGAAAAATAATGTTCAGACTTGAGTTAACTATAGTAATCACTAACAATCTAATTCCTAAAAGTAAAAAGAAAAAAAAATATGGTGGGAGGTGATAACACATATATATGCTCCCTTATAATGAGCATATTTCATTCATTCCATCTCTGTCCAGTCAGTTTTTATATGGATCAGACTTCTTGTTACCAGTGGGGAACAGGATATAGTAAAATTTCCTAGAAGCTTTATCATAGCAATCTGGTTGCTTGCTAGATATAGTAGCACACATGTTAACTTAGCCAGGGAAAATAATTTTCCAGTGCATCATAAACATCATAAGGCCTTAGGGGAAACCAGTGAGCCAATGAACAAGGCAGTTGAATACCGTAAGACAGCTCTTCCCTCAGCTGGAAAGCTCAGATCAAATTCCCTGCAGGCCCCATCAATTTCACACTTCATCATCTAGAGCAGGTTGCTGTTAATAAGCCATGGGCAACCGATGTGGTGAGGACACCATCTATGAAGCACCCCTGGGTCTATCTATCATGGGAAGCAGCAGAAACATTTTGTGCTGCTCTCGTTAAGCAAGGTTGATTAATCATTATTATTAACATGTATTTGTTGGCAAGGAACAATATGAAACATGTAATTACATTCAACATCTGCACAGCAGGTTTTATAATAAGGCAGTACTTTTTTCCCTTAGAGGGAAAAATAAGTAAAAAAGAAAGATCAGGTTTAAAGTCTGAGTATTACGTATTTATCTGTAGAAAGATCAGTGCTGATTTAAAGTTAGTTCTGACCTAACAGAAAATATCTTTCCTTGGATGTCTGAAAAGCTAACCAATACTAAGTGAACATTAATAGGAGATGCCTGAATCCTGTTCCTGTTAGTGTCCCCAGACTTTGGGGGCAAAAGTCAACAAAAGTAAATCTCACAAACCAGTTATTTAGTTGAAGCTCTTTGTTTATATCTATCAAAAAAAAAAATTCTTGCCTTATTGTTTTATTTCATACCAATCTCATGTCATCATTTATCACCTCACATACTAAGTTTCTTGCTAAAGAGTCTCTTCTATATTTATAATCATTTAACAATAAATATGCTTGACAAACTGCAATAATTTGACAGAGAACATTTCAGGGAAAATGGTTATTCCATACTAAATCCTTTACCGGTGGGCTAAAAAATAAAATATGAAATAAAAATAAAAGTGAGAAATGAAAGTTTACAAACATTCTAAAGAATTATAATAGCATTTTTCCCCCAACCTAAATGTTTATTTTGTGTAATGATAAAATAAAAAATTTTTTTAAAAAGTATATGGGAGGATTACAAAAAAAATTATTTATTTATTTATATTTATTGTCCTTTTGACATAATGCACTGAGGAAAAAAAATGGTATCACTTTTGTGCTATTCCTACTAAAAGGGCATCACCTAAATCTCATCACTAGAAAACATAAGACAAATCCAAGATAAAGGACATTTTACAAATTAATTGGTCTGTGTTCTTCAAGAATGTCAGGGTCAAGAAAGACAGAGAAAGACCAAGGAAATGTTCCAGATTAAAAAAGAGCCAAAGAGATGTGACAACTAAATACAATACATAATATGGGATTTTTCTGTTGGTATAAATGACATTATTGGGACAAATAACAAAATCTAAGTAAGACCTATGGATTAGATGATAGTATTGTATCAAAGTTAACTTCCTAATTTTGGTCATTATTTTTTGCTTATTTAAGAAAAAACTACCATTTTTTTCTTATTTGTCTTAGGAAACACACTCAAGTATTCAAGAGAAAATGACGGTCATCATGTCTGCAACCATCTTAAACAGTTCAGAGAGAGAATGATTGTGCATGTGTATGCGTGTGTATGAGAGAGAGAAAGAGACAGAGACAGAGAGAAATAAAGCAAATGTGACAAAATGTTAACATTGAGGAATTTCAGAAGGTATATTAGAATTCTTGATACTATTCTTGCAACTTTTCTATAAGTCTGGAAAGCATATCAACATAAAAAGTTTAAAGAGAATATAACAGAAAAAAATCTTAGTTTCATTGTTGTAGAATATATTATAACTCAAGACATTTAATTAAAATAGAGTTTGTACTTCATATAATATATATCCCTTGATTGTTTTCACATACCAAGCAATTACAGCTGTTGTAAGCTGTTAACAGTTTTCTCTCAAATTTACCCGTACCAATGGAGAACAATGGCATGAAAATTCCTAACCGCTGATAATTTAAAAACCATTTGCAAAGTATTGTCTCACTAACTGAGACAACCTGGAAGAAGACTATACAACTGAAATAAACAATACTTACAAATAAATTCTTTCTTGTTACTTTCAAACAGGACTTGCCAACAAAAATATTAAAGAAATGTTGCCATACAGAGATCCTTCAAGCTAGTGTGAAAGAATACATGTGTGCATGTGTGTGTATATACACAATATATACACATATAGGTTCTTGTTGTTAACATATAGTCTATATATGAGTTGTTAAAACTACAGCTAATATATTCCGTGTTCTTACTATGCTCATACTTTAGATGCATTTATTCTACAAATACAAAACAACCCCAAGGAGTAGGTTCTATTATTAATATAAAGCTTAGCTAGCACTTCTGTCTGAAATTACATTCAGAATATTCTCTTGGCTTCGAGTGCCCTTTTTCACTCATTTCTACCTGTCAAAATCATACATCAGACGTCAAAGTTCAAATGCCAACTGCAATCAAGTCTTCCTAATATCCCATAACCAGAATTAATCACTCTCTTCTGAGTTTCTATAAACCTTTATTCAACAACATTCATTAATATTTTTTTTTAAAATGTGTTAAATGCTTACTACATCCAAGACACTGAGTGATTTGCAAGAGGTCACAGGGTAGAAGGGATTATTAATATAATTTTAATTATCTAATAAAGCAATGGGGTTAAGAATGCCCTAAAGTTATTGCACACTTATTATTGCCAAGCAGGGTACTAAATTTTTACACACATTATCTCATTTAACCCTTACTACTACCATGTAAAGAAGTCACTATTAATATTCCAATTTTGCAGATCAGGAAACTAAGGCTTAGAGAAAACAGGTAATTTGTTTAAATAGGCATAAGTGGTAAATGACAGAGTCTGGTCTATCTGACTATAAATCCTGTGCTTTTAAAGTACTTCCTGCCCTCAAGGGGAGGCAGTCAAATGGAGGAGAAAACATGCACACAAATAAATTATAGTACAAGGGTAAAAAGCAATGTTCCATAAAAAGAGAAAGATGAGGTTCAGAAAAGGTTGCTATGTAACATCTAAGCTGCATACTGAACAATAAATATGACAAAGGGAGGAAAGCCATTTCAGATTGGCAAATACAGAGAGGTGTTGGGAATTCTGTGGATGTACATGGGAAATAAAAACTAGTTATGTTTAGAAGATCCATATTCTGCATAAGGGAAATTAATATTAGAAGCATAAGCATATACACACACGAACATATACATATGTCAGCTAAGAAGTTTAAATACAAAACTATAGAATTTGAACTGTCTCACTAATTGCGAGATGCATAAATTCTGAATCAATTCACATCCTTAGCTTTCAGAATGTACCAGATGTAAAAGTGTATCAACAAATTTTTGTTTAATAAGTAGAATTTAGTCAGCTTTTAATAAATGGTAACACAAAAATCCCATCACATGAAGAAAACTAATTACATTTTAGTCTTTTCCATTCCAAAACAGAGTCTAAATGTGGTGAGTTATATATTATAAAGATTAATCTGGCAACAATCTTAGAGTGGGTTGGAGGTAAGTAGAGAATGGAGATTGGGGGTGCAATTATAAAGTAGTAAGACTCCCTAAACTATATTAGAGATGAATAGTCCCATAAAAATCATTCAACACAATTTATCTACAGATGAAAAAATCAAGACAAGGCAAATAAGGTTAGAATCTTTAAGAATATAAGTAGCAGACAGATAAATTTTGTCGAGCAAGTAATTCTCAGAAAGGTGCTATGTGAGGAAATGCTAAAAGAGATTATACTCAGTATAAAGTCTAAAAGAAAAACAAATGTAAGAAATAGAACAGAGAAAAAACAGCTATACTATGCTGAACTTTTAAGACCTGAGCTTCATATTCAACTCAATTTGCCACTTTGAGATTAAGTCGAAATGAACTTCTAAGCAAGCTTTTTCTCCTGCCAATCTTTATCATGACATGTAACAATACAGACTATGTGTATAAATAAACAAATGCAATCTATTTCCTGATTGTAAAAGTTACATATACATACCAATGGTAGAAAATTTGGAAAACCAAAACCAAATAAACAAATAATCAACTATAAAATCCACCAGCCAAAGACAGCTATTATTAAAATTCTGTCTCAAAAAAACTGATAAAAATTCTGGGGATTCTAGGAAGAGAAAACAGCAATTGCAAAGGCACAAAGACACAAAACCATATGGGACCTTCAGAATTCTGAAAATAGCAACTTGGAATAAAAATCTGAGGAAAACAGGAAGATGGTAGAAGATGAGGCTTCAATTGATTATAAACTGCATCTTCCAGTGTCGATTCATAAAATGTGGTCACTAGGGGTGAGTTAGTTCTATCCGTGCATTACTGGCTGCTTCCTACATCATCAAACCACCATTGGCTTATGAAGACTGCTCTGAGCTTATGACGGCTTTCTGTCCTCTTGACCGGAAAGAAGTGACAATTGTGTGTGTGTGTGTGTGTGTGTATATGTATACACATAGTGTATTTTTAAAAATAATTTCCTATTTATCTAATTAAATAGAAAAGATTAAAAATAAAGTATTGTTTAATAATATTTAAAGAAATGGAATATTTAATTAGTTGGTATAAATCCTCTTTATATGTCTTTAGTAAATGTAAAATAATTTCCTCATGTAAATTAAAATATTTTAGAAAATAAGTTTATTCTCATACTTTATAAATTTTTGCTCTGTACTTGTTTTACAGAATAAATCATATGAGCATAATATAAATCCTTAATAATTTTCTCAAGGAAAAAATGTCATAAATAACACTTTAGGACAGCCAGTAGTAGGAAATAAATCTTAAATTAACCATGTTAATATTTAAGTAAAAATCAGCATATCCCAGGCCATAATATATTTTATGAATGCTAATTAAACAATTATTGCGCATTTAATTTAAAGTATGCTGTCTAACACTTTCAAAGGAAGGAAATTAGAGCATTTATAGAGAATCAATTAAAATTTTTATTGTAAGCCTCAGATATATGAAAGATGTTTCATTTTTCTTTTAAAACTAAGATATTCTTTTGTGTTAGTGAATGTATGAAAAAAAGGCCTGATTATCTCTAAGAGTCTTTCTAATTCTAAAAGAAAATTTTTACACCTATAGAATGCTAAAAGCTAATTTTCAAAATAACAATAAAGCAATAACCCATACTATGTATAAAAATACATAAATACAGACTTAAGCATACAAAAACTATTATGCTATTTCTTGTCAAAACATTTTTTATTTGTGAACAAATGTTTTTAAATTAAAAGAAAAAGGCAAAGAACTACACAATTCTCTAATGAAAATGAAAACTTTGATCATTTTCTCTCATGTTAGTAATGTGTTCAAGTTTTTGCAAAATATAAAACCAAACTTTGAAAAAGAGTGGCTTCTTCCCTCCACCCCCTAGATCTAATGGTACAGAGAAAAGAAAGACAAACGAGGCTGTTATTATTAATTGCAATGGGAACAAGTCAGACTGGACAGTTTAGGAAATGGTCTCTAGAGGATCTTTCAGGATAGCTCATTCTAGTCCATTACCCAGGCAATATGGCCTAAGAAGAAACACAAGGCTTATAGTTTGGGGGTTTTTTTCAATATGAGAGTCCATGTTAAATTGTTTTCTGGCTTCTTGACTCCACAGTTTTACCAAACTTGTTAGGAGAATATGCAAAAAGATGAATCAAATATTCACAAAAGAGAAAATGCTCCTAGTCAATAAACATGAAAAATATATTTACCGTCCTAGTAATCAAAGAGCCAACAATTGAAAACCGGTTACCATCTCACCAGCTAACAAGACTTTTTAATGACAGTGTTCTAACACAGACAAAATCAGTAAAATTGGCTCTATTATACATTGATACTGGAACATTGGAACAACGTTATAGAAAAAGCAATCTGGTAATAAATAACAAGAGCAATAAATGTGGTCATGCTTTTGGAACATGGAATTCATCTTTTGGGTATATAAATTTTAAAATAATAATTAAAACAATATGAGAGGAGTATTTACTTGAACGTAGTTACTTTAGAGTAATTTATAATAGCAAAATATCGAATGCAAACTCAATGTTCAACAAGAAGGGAATCGTTAAATATTATGGCCCATCTATTCAATGAAAACATAGGTGAGAAAGGCAGATTTTCCAAAAGACTAAAACTCATTCTATGAATCCATAGGCCCGAATGTGATTTATAACAGTAAATTGTTATGTGGATGTTATAATGAAAATGAAATTAGTCAAATAAGAAAACAAAAAACAAAAAACCCAGCAGATGAGACAGTTATCTATTCCAATCATTGGCTTAGATCATGTCTTAGATCCAATCCCTGCCCCTCCTTGGTTCCATTTTATATAGCAGGGGACTACATTTCTGTTTCCCCTGCTCTCTGGATTTCAGAAGTTTTGAGCAATGAATGCTATTCGCAAAAGACTGGATGGTAGGGGGACGGGAGAAACCAGAGCATTACTCTTCTGCTGTCTTTTCCTGTAGTATCTCCAGCAGCTATTGCTTAACCTCTGTGGCTTTAGCCCACCCACAGTACTCTCCATGGTTCTTGCTTTTGCCAGGTAACCCCAGCTCCTGGGTTTCAGTAACACTGCCTCCTCCCAGCAGTTTCCTGCTGTTGCTGTTCTCTGGGATGAGTCACCATCCCGATTGGCTCCTAGACCCTTATCACTTATATAACTAATATAAGTTAAATTATCCCTATGTTAAATTATCCTTGTTTGAAGTACTTAGTTTCTGTTTTCTGAAAGGATCCTGAATAATAGAGTATCTCTACATAAAGGTGGTTGATGGCAACAAATACACTGAGATAATTAAGTGACTTACACACTCTATCATTGTGCATTTGCACCTGATTTTCATGGGTCTCTGGCTTTCAAGGAGGCCAACCCCAACAATATAGAAATCTCCTGAATCTCTTATTTGAGCTGTTTCAAGATTTGAAAGAAATTGGAGCACCCTCTAAATGTAGGTTTACACTTTCTAGGGAGTTTTCTTCTAGTCATTGAGTACTTGAGAGTGGTCAACAACTAATAGCAAAACTCTCTGCCAAAAATAAAATACAAAGTTACATTCTGAGGAAGTTATTAAGAATGTGCTCAGCAACATTGCTACCTTCTGAGATAATACTGGTCAAACAAGAATTTTTACCTTGTAAACCAACAGTTTTTCAAATTTTTGGTAGCAACTTGTGATATTCCAATATATTGGAATATACCAATATTTATAAAGCAAATGTATTTCACAGGGCCTCCAGAGCCCTGCAGTTTCAGGTTTAGCCTAACTTCTTAAAAGTACATGTTGGCCTTGCAAAAGACAGGAAATTTTTCCCAGGCTATAGTCTCTGTTGTAAGATAAAGAATTGTAACACAGCAAGGTTGCTGGCTCAAGGAAAGACAAGTTACTTGATTGATATGTAAAGATACTTGGAAATTGCTGTAGGGAAAGACAGTGTTTGCTAAGATCAAGCTTTTGTTGGTAGATCGAATTAACGTCTTGCAAATTGCATTATGAAATGTCACTTTGCTTGTTTTACTGATGTTACCAGCCTCTATTGTTAAACTTGTTAAACTATACTTAGCAAAAACCCCACCTATGTTCTTTTCCTGTAACTTCCTGGTCTGGAGAATAAATGCAGGGTGAGAAACCCAGTTCGTAGTTAATTTCCCAAAGGAAGGAATGCCTCGCTCTTGAGGGTTCCAGGAGATTAACCCCTTCGGGGTCTCTTACTGCTCAGAAGAGATGGGCTTTGAGTAATCCTTTTGCGGCTCCATCACCCAGGGGAAGAGAGGTGATAAATCCATGGGAAGCAAAGCAACAGGTCATAACAATTTAGTGGGTCATGATTACCATTTAAATTAAATTAATTAATTAAATTTAAAAATAAATAAGAACAGAATGTAAGAAAAATATTAAGGCACAATGCTCATAAGAGGGTAAGATCTGTAACATAAACTTGTGTTTCAGTTATACAGTACATGTGTATGTGTGATTGTAGGTGTAAGTGAATTGGATTTTAATGGGCAATCTATTTCTATATGTAGTTCAAGGAAAAAACAATTCTAAAAGCCATCACACTAGAATACCCCCTTGCCTAAACTTAAAGAATACTTAGTGATCATAAAACGACTCATAGTATTCTCAGTGCAGTAAATTTAAAATGTCTTCATTTGCTGTGCAATGCTCATTTGTTGAACATTAAAAATAACAGAATATGATTAGTAGAATCTGGCAGATCACTCATAATCACTTATGCTAATTGTTTTGAACTGAATTGTGTCCCTTAAAATTAACATGTTAAAGGCCTAACCCTCAACATGACTATATTTGGAGATAAGGCCCTTTAGGTAGGTAATTAAGGTTAAATGAAGTCATAAGTGTGGCACCCTAATCCATTAAGACTGATGTACACATAAGAAAAGGAAGAGACACTGGGAATGTATGCACACAGAGGAAAGGCCATGTGAGGACACGGCAAGATGGTGACCGTCTGCAAGCCAGGAAGAGAAGCAAACTTGCTGGCATTTTGATCTTGGACTTCTAGCTTCCAGGACTGTGAGAAAATAAATTTCTATTGTTAAAACCACCCAGTCTCTGGTATTTTGTTATGGCAGCCCATGCAGACTAATACACTAATCGTCCCATGGATTACAGCCCCTCATAAATGAACAAACTGTTACAGAGTTTAAAATACATATGGCCAACTAGAGAGATATACAGTAGTATAAATTAGCAGTCATATAAGACTACATTTAACATATCTGAGTGGGACTTATGAGTAACATAAAATATTTTAAAGGTATTAAGTCATTTAATTTTTTATATATTAATAGTTTATATTTTTCTACAAAACTTATTTTACTTTTCCGCTAGCTAACAACACATACATAATATATTACTGGATGATTGGTTGATATTATATGTATAATTTAGAGGCACATTGTTAAATTTTTGCTGTGACTTCTGTTCTGGTTTTGTTTTTATTATAGCCCACCACCCTTTAATTTTTATCAGGTCTACAGAAAAAAATTTTAAGTGGTGAAATATTAAAGAATATATGTAAGAAAGAACACAAATAAACCTAAACAATGACTCTGGAATTGTAAATTTGTGAAAGCATCTTTTTTTGGCCAATAATAATTCTAAGATGACTTTAGCAGTGACCTCTGGAAGTAACAGGTCACAAATAGCTCTGGGCAAATATTAAATTATTACCAAATATTACTAAATTATATTACTAAGTATATATTGTTGATTCAATGAGAATTAAAGCAATGTAACAACCTTGGAATGGTTTGAAACAGGAGAAATGTGCTCAGAAAACTCAAAAGAGCACAACTTTGATTCAAAATTTTAATATGATTTATAACTTTGTACATCTCAGATGTATAATTCGGATTTCTAAAAATACCAGAATAACTATGTTAGGTTTATAATTACTACTCTGGTACTAAAAAAATGCATGATATAGTGGAACACTAAAAATTGGTATGTAATCTTACTTGCAAACACAGACAGGCAGCATAGTATAAGTGGATAAGACAGCCTGGCTCCAGTCTGGCTTCAAACCCCAGCTCTGATTTTACTACTTGTGAGACCTTGTGCAAATAACCTAATTTCTCTATACCTTGGGTCTTAACTATACAATGGGGATGATAAAATACATACAGCATTGGGTTGTTACATGGATTATACGAGTTGATATTATGATGATATTTTCCACACACTAAACATTTTATAAATGTTTTTTAAAAGAGACATATATAAATGTTAGCTGAAAAGAAAAATGTTCAGCTCTTAAATTCTTAAGTATAGTCAGTGGCTTTTCACTTATTTCTGTTTTCTCCCTGTACCTTTTCACTTATTTCTGTTTTGCTCCATCCTTATATAGATATCTTTCATGGTGGGCTAACAATGAAGAGCTTCATAAAAGACAGAGTTTTAGGAGAATTCTTAGTGAGACAGAATAGGGCTAGGCCTGTGAACCAAACTGACTTCATTTTCCCTGCAGAGGACACTTTGTTACTTTTCCACTCCTCAGTTCTGAGACACCCCAGGATGCATGATTACCCTCTGGCCCATCCTAATTTAAACAAACAAACAAACAAACAAACAAAAAAACCTGAGATAAGAGGGGGAACAGTTAGTCACTGAGTTGCAAAACCCCTTCCTCAAAGCTTTTCAAAATTTAACTGTTACCTTTGTTTAAAACTTATTATTATCTACCCATTCTTTCTTTTCCCAAACTGTAAAACTTAAGTTGCAGATTAACCTTAAGACCCATTTAGGAGTTCCTGCATGTGAACAAAACTTCAAGGTGACCACAACAATGACTGTCCTGGGGTGATGACAATGAATACCACCAACATCTTGGACCTACCCATGACACAACCAAGAAGAACAGAATGGACCACTTCCAGAGGCACAAAATGATGATGCACCCCTTAACCTCTTGCTCTTTAAGGAATCCCAAACAGCTCCCCTTGGGGGCTAGCTTCTCTGTAGCTACCTCCCTTATGCATAAGTCTATCTCGTCTTTTAAAAAAGTGTTGCTTGCTTTACTGCTGGGTGCATTGTTCATTTATTTCTATGACTTTGGCACTGAAGAGCCTAGTTTGGCAACATTAGTACTCTTATATTCTGATCTACTTTTTTGAAATTTCCAAGTGAAGACCCATCTACAATAAAAGGAGGAATTGTGGCAGGTTTTATACAGCACCCAAAAATTTTGATAGTGGTTCATATGTTTGTCTTGTTCATTATGTAGACAAGGGAGTTATCATGCTAGTTATTCAGTAGACACAGTTAAACTCACTTATCTTTAGAATATATTTTTTAATAAATTGTGATTGTCTGGGATGAAGTAAATCTATTCTTAACTGAAAGCAATTGGATTAACTAATTGACCTTTCAAAATCTAAAATATTTTTTTACTTAGAAACATACAGGACAAAGTGAAATGAACACCATTCCCCAAAAGATATTACACTCAAGAATAAAACTATTCACTCCAAAGTCAAACTACCATTCCCCAAAAGATATTACACTCAAGAATAAAACTATTCACTCCAAAGTCAAACTACCTTATCTAAAATAAAAGCATGAATCAATTTAAAGCTGAGAATCAATTTTTAAAAGCTTATGTGGGTCTGTAAAAGAAGCAAAAAGTTCATCAATAGAAGCTGGTCACTGCAAATGGCAACATGCTGCTCTGAAATGTCAGTTTTGAACTGCCTAAGCATATCTTACCAAACATGACCAAACTGCTGTTTGGAAAAATATTAACACCTGCTACTACATTCCTTGAAGTAATAGGTCTGACATATTAGCCAGGTCAGGTACAAAAACTTCATCCACTCAGACCTACCCCCCCAGGAATCATTTTCCATCTGTTTTCGTGTTTATTACTTTTAAACCAGATGTGTTAATTTTTGACCCAGAACAAGCAGCAAATTCCAAATAAACTGTAGCTTGCTTTGGTATAAGTAAATGCTAAGAATATCCTTTAAAAGCTTTGGGGAGCACCTCAGAACATATTCATCTAGGATTTCAGATTGACAACATAACCTACTGCTACTATCTGCCACTCATACGGCCCTTCAGTCAGATGCCCACCATAGCGGTGACAGCACCAATCTGGATCCCTTATTAGGTGATAAATATTATGCAGGGGAACTATTTTCCATATGAGAAGTTCCTTTGGGAAAACCCTTAAATTCTGGCCTCGCGGACTAAAGACATAGACACTTCCAATCTGACAACAAAGCAGAAGAATGTGTTGCTGTTTTACTCAAAACCTCTAAGGAATTTTCTCCTTCAGGGGAAAGTGGGGGTGTGCAGGGTTGTGGAGACCCACCACTACCTCGTTTCTCCCTAACATGAATAAATGAGGGCTGTCAGTAATGTGCAGGTGAACGGCAGCTCTAGAAACAGAATTTTCAAATTCATACAGATTTAATTGAGGGCGACAAACCATACAGACACAAAAGGGTGATTTAGATTTAAGGCACAAGTAAGAGGCTAATGAGTCCTTGGTAACAGTAACAGGTGATTCCATGTGATTTTGGTCAAGTTTCTTTCCATAATATACCACTACATTGCTACACTCCAGAAGCAAATGGTAAAACAAGCCAGTCAGCAGTCAACTTCACAAAAATGCCAGGTTTTTATTACATTACAAACAAAATGATGGTCAAGGAGAAGTCAGTTAAAAAAAAAAAAAAATGCTATAGCACTTAGGTGAAAGACAACAGAGTCAAATAAAAGTCTGCAGAATCAAGAAGCCAGAAAAACAATCCGGTGAATTTAGTAAATTGAATCAGAGCCTTCTCTCAAAGAAAAATAATCAATTTTGCTATTTTAATAAGTAAGCCACTGGTCTCTGGTATTCATACTCTAGAATGTCACCTACTAACGTCCAAAGAGCCAGAAAATCAATAGATTATAACAGTACTAATAACTTTCTTCTCTCCAGAAAGTTTATTTTTAGGAAATAATATGTAAAAGTATAAAGGGATACATAAATTGTTAGCTGGTATTTGTCCTAGAGTTCTGAAATCATGAAAAAATGATTTTGAAATCAAAAGAAAACACCCCCCCCCAAAAAAAAACACTGTAAAAATTTGCTTTATTATGAAAAAAAAAAAAAAAAAGCATAGATAATAACCTAAAAGACTCTCATGAGCTGTTTCAACTTTACCAATCCATCCATAGCTGGCATTACTTAATAAAACTGTTTTTCTGACTTCACTTGAAATTCCCTTTTTATACTCATTCTCTCTAGTTCGCCTTTGCTGATGCTGTTCTTTCTCACTAAAGTACTCTACATTCTTCTTTTTTTAAACCTAAGGTTTACTTTCTTTCAAGGCCAAATTCAAGACCTACTTGAACTGCTTGGAACTTTTCCCAACCAACTTTTCCCAAGGATCAATCTCCCTCCTTCCTGGCCTTTCACAACACCTGCTACCACAGTCTTTCCAACTCAGTAATCCCTTACCACAGACATTATGTTCCTAAAATGTAATACATTTGGCAAGATCTAGCTAGTAAGATCAAAGTCTCATAGAAAAGAGGGGATCAAGAAAAAATAATTCTTTTAAATACATATTCTTAAAAAGAAAAGTTCTAAAGGCATTTATTCCAACACAATACAGATTTATTGGAGTCACCTGCTCCCATGGGCTTCCAAATACAAAAACCCTGCTGTTGAAGCAAATTATCTTACAGTTGGCTAGGAAGCTATATCTTTTGTCTCTGAGGCAGCCCTTAGTGATATAGAATTCACTGTGTTCTACACCTGAATTCTCCCTTCTATTTTCTTTTTTGCAAACCAGTTTTCTACATATTGCAAAGATAGAGAACATATAGGTTTCCTATCTCAGCACTGCTTCTCAGACCCAATGAGATGGTCCACTGAAGAGGATGTGGCAATAACTACCATGCACTGTTGTTTTGGGACACAATTAGAAGACTGGTTTATCTAGATACATTGGTTTTGAGGAAATAATGTATTGCATTTAACTGACAATTCCTTAAAAAAAACATGAATCTCACTGTAATAAATTTTAAAAGCCCATTTTTGTTCTGAATCCATATACATACAGATATTCTGTTAGTTGCTATCATTTTCAGTAAACTTTAAAAAAATCATAACTTCTTTAATTTCACTTATAATAATGAGTGAACAAAAGTTCACTCATTATTCCTAATAACACAAGCTCTATGAGAAAAGAAGAAGATGGAATGCAAGGAGACCATTTCTGTGAGAAATGCACAAAATTTGCTGTTCACAAAGAGATAATTCTTTAATTTACTTATTATTTTCTTTCTGTGTGGATTCTTAGTGGTCAGATTCAGTATTATATTTTACAATTCCAATTGCCTCTTATACTGTTTCCCCCCTACAATTCATTGATTATTTCATTTCAGTATTCATTAGATCTCTGAGTTCTTTATGCTGTTTACTCAGCTAGGCATAAGAGTTACACACATGAATAGCTCATTGGTGCCCTCAAAGAGCTCAGTCTGTTGGGGGAAACAGCAACTGGTAAGGGAATCTCTTTCTTTATTGAAATTAAATACAACTACTCATATTTAACCCTTCAGGAGTAAGAGACAATTGGACAAATTGGCCTCCACTCTGTCCCTCGAGATCCATCTTTCAAGTGGAGTTCACTTGAATTAACACCATGACCTTAATTCTGCCTTCTAGAGGTATGACATTCTCATTGAATAATAAAAAACCTTTCTTGGGCTCCCATTAGAACAAAAGAAACAGGCGGGCATTTAAAAAAGACTTTGCTAATACTTAACAAATAGGAAACTAATAAAAATATAACACATGCAGCGTAAAAAAATTCCCAGATTTCTGATCTTACCATTTCTAGCTTAGGCTCTGTGTTGTTTAACCTATCTGAGACTGTCACACTCTTAAGAACCAACAGAAACTACCTACTTCTGCTACAATTTTCTGTACACAAAATGGAACTAAAACACAAAACCTGTGGAATGTCTCAGCTTTAGAAAGATATGTTGCAAATGATTACATTGTGTAATGTTGAATATACTAATTATCCTGATTTGAGCATCATATATTACACACAGGTACTGATATTCAATGCTGTACCCCACAGATATGTACAATCAATTCTGTTTCAATAAAAATCTATTTAAAAAAAAGAAAAACATGTTGCTAACTGAAATAAAAAAGGCAAACTATTCTGAGAAAACATATTTGCCAAATAAACTTAAGATTAATATATTTATTTTGTTAAACGCATTCAAATTGACAACAAAATTGATGACATATTAAACAAAATAGCTACAAATATTCAATCTTGCTATGATAAAATGATACAAAATAAAACAATGAGTTATCCCTATTAGCCTATAAAAATTGCCAAAAAAATTGGATGATTTAATGCCAGGGAAGACAGATTAAAGCAGGAGCTTTTGAACATTGCCGATGGTAAAATAGTAAAACCCTTTTGGAAATGAGTTTAGCAGTATGTATCAGGAGCAACAAAAATGTTCACATCCTTTGACCCTATTATTTCCCTTCTACAAAATAACTGAAAGTATAGAAAAAGCTATGTGCAGGAAGTCTTCATTGTAGTGTTATCTGTGGTGTTGATAAATTGAGGGCAACTTTATACTCAACTGCAGATAATTTAGCAAAACATTAGATCTACTTGGTGAAATATTATGGAATTATTAAAAATTGGCAGTTATATTGGGGTAGTTATACTGTTTTAATTTTTTTTAATTAATCTTTTCAAGAGCAAATAATATATGAAGTAGCTGAATTCTTTAATGGTATTAAATTTGGTATTAAATGACAAGTTCTATCACACTGCCTAATAAAAGGAAAATATGGAAGGAAAATGTCTAAAGACTCAGTATAAGCATTTGTAAAGCTAGGATATGTTTGGGCTAATTACAGTTTATTGACTTTTAAAAAGAAGTAAGTGCTGCATTTATATTGAAATAGTCGTTTTTGACTAGAACCCTTTATATGAGGCATTCAAACCTAATAAGGGCTTCTCTCAGTAGAAAATAAAGGGAATGTATCTCTTGTGAAACAGGTTAGATACAATGCAACATTTACAATTAAACATAATTGATGGAGTTTGGATGTGTTGTCCCCTCCAAAACTCATGTGGAAATTTGATCTCCAATGTGGTAGTGCTGGAAACCAATTGAGTCATGGGGGCAGATCCCTCATGAATGCATCAATGCTCTCCCTGGGGGAGGGGGGATTAATGAGTGAGTTCTCGCTCTATTAGTTCCCGCGATAGCTTGTTGCTTAAAAAAGACCCTGGCACCTTCTCTCTTGCTTCCTCTCGCCATGTGATCTGCTTGTACCCGCCAGCTGCCTGCCAATTTCTGCCATGAAGCAGCTGGAGGCCCATGCCAGATGCAGCTGTCCCAGAATAGTAAGCCAAATAAACCTCTCTTCTTTATAAATTACCTAGTCTCAGGTATTTCTGTTATAGCAACACAAAACGGACTAATACAATAATAGTCAAAGATGCAGCAGAAAAGCACAAATGGTATTGATCATTTCTACTCCTTGATACAGAGATATAAAAGACCTTAGCACAAACCTACATAAATACAGCTGTTTGGGTTTAAAAGTTCACTCATTATTGCTAATAACACAAGCTATATGAGAAAACAGGAAGATGGAATGCAAGGAGACCATTTCTGTGAGAAATGCACAAAATTTGCTGTTCACAAGCAAGATCTTTAATTTCAGAGTGAGCAGAGTTTGAAGAGATGCTCCCACTCTTACTAATCTCCCACTCTTACTAATAGTATAACACAGGTGCACTCAACAAGCAAGGAAATTACTTGGCATAGTATGACTAGACAGTATTAACAGAAGAGTGAAAACAGTAAGGTAAGAAAATAGATTAAAATGTTAAAAGTAAGCATATTCCAACAACAAAGTTAGAATTCATCTTGGAAATGGAAAACTCTTAATTTATTAAACAGATTGTTAATATATTAATATATGTTGCTTTTAATTTTAATCAAATGAGTCAAAAAGCCTATTAAGCAAAAAATTCAAATAGAAAGTTATTATAATTCCTTTCCATACCCCACTACTCTAGGATTTAAGAATACTGTAACACATTAAACAGCAGTTTTCTATATCAGGTATAGACACTGAAAGTAATTTTCAAGAAATTATAGTATGGACCAAAATACATTATATGGGATGAACTACTCTTCCAAAACATTTCCTCTAATATGGTCAAACTCCATCCTCCAGGTTAATAAATTTCAAATTTTATTAATTTTGTTTAGGCAATAGCAATACAGATCAGTGTAACTTCACACACGAGGGATCTGCATAGATGCTGTTAAGTGGTAACTGCAGCATAATTATGAAGAATAATTGATGTAGAACTAGAGTTCTCAACTCATCTGATTGACAGATAGTGCGTCACACAACACGTTACTTAACCTCTCCAGGAACCTCAGATTTTCTCATTTAGGACATCTCTAATGTCTCTCCTGGCTCTGAAGCGCCATAATTACTCTGCTAGATATCTTGGGCTTGTCCCTCCAATTCAACCTGCTCTCTGCTTTGAAGGTTAATCTGCAAGGGCCACTCAACAGGCTTCCTTATCCTCTGGCATCTGGATGAAGTTGATCAGTGAAAAGCTGTGAAATAATAAGAAATATATATAGGTCTCTGCTCAGTTCCTGACACAGACCTCCTAAAACCTTTATAATTTCCTGAGTGATAAGAGCATCTGACACAGAGTTACTAAATCCCTTGGGATTTCCTGGGTGATAGGAGTGTCTTTTGCTCTAAAGAGGTGGCTCTTGATGGGCTCCTGGAGGGGAGATGGTCGGCAAAATGAAGATCATGCCTATGTGATGGAGCTTCCATAAAAATCTCTGAATTACAGGATTCCAGGAGCTTCTGGGCTGGCAAACACACCTATGTGTCAGGGGTGGCACACTCCAACTCTATGGGACAGATGCTCCTGCACTCTGGACCCTTCCAGACCTCACCCTATAGACCTCTTCATCTGGCTGCTCATCTGTATCTTTTATTATATACTTTATTAATAAACTGCCCATGTAAGTAAAGTATTTCCCTGAGTTCTGTGAGCTGTCCTTGCAAATTAATTGAACCCAAAGAAGGGGTTGTGGAAACTGAGACTTACAGTCAGTTGGTCAGAAGTAAAGGCACAACCTAGGACTTAGGATTGGTATCTAAATTGGGAGGCAGTCATGTGGGACTGAGACCTTAACCTGTAAGATCTGATGTTATATCCAGGTAGACAGTGTTAGAATTGAATTGAATTAGAGGATACCCAGCTGGTGTCCACTGGAGAATTGCTTGGTGTGTGGGGAACAGCACCCCCCTCCTCCATATCGGGTGTCAGAAGTACTCTGTGGAGTGATGAGTGAGAGTAGGAAAAACTAATAATGTGTTTCTCAGAGAAAAGTATCTGAACGAAACCCCAGCAGGAGATCAGATGGTAAAGGAGATTGAGGTCAGACTATTTACTCCTCTAGCTCTCACCTCTGTGGGTCACCTGGGGCGGTGCTTCTGTTTTGCTGGAAGGTTACTACCCTACTCAAAGCAGCTTGCTCTATGGGACTTCCTCTCCTTTCTTTTCCCTTTCCACATGCAGTCAGACCCAGAGGTGGAAACAGCTCTGCAGTTATTAATTGCAGGTTCCTGAACTAATCACTTTATGGTTTGGAGACCCTGCCCACAACTTTGTAATTAATCTCTTTTTATACAAATCATCCTCATATATCCTCATCCCAACCTGAATGCACCATCTTTTCCTATTGGGAATCTGACTGACACAGTCACATTTTAAAGAGTGTTCAAGAGTCTATCTCAAAATCTAAAATCTCATGAAGAGTAGCTATGTAAATATGAATACTGCTCATTAATGAGATTTATCTTCACTTAAAATAACTTCATCAAAAGCACTTATTTATAAACAAAGAAACTTAGTTAAAGGCATCTTTTCAGTCAGATCATAGTCTGATTAACCAATGATGACACAACTTTACAATAAACCATCCAGATTAAATGAAAGCAGGTAGGCCTCATCCAGGGTCCTGAGGCATGCATCTGGGGACCAGACCCCCCTCCCACAACCAGGCACACCTCCAGCTCCTTGGGGGCTTGCACGGGGTCCTGAGGTCTGGATCTGGGGACCAGACACCCCCCCCCCAACAACCAGGTACACTGCCAGTGCCAAGGAGCATGCCAAAAACATCACCTCCATGTGGGTGGCCCACCACAGCCACCACAATAACCATGGCTGCCACGAAAGTGGCTAGGTGCTACAACCACCACGCAGATGGAACGCCAGCCACTGGAGTGCATTGACACATAGAGAGTCACCAGCAGAAACCAAAGAAAAGAAGAGGATGTCTCTCTCCACAAAGCTCGCTCCAGAGTGACAAAAGAAACATCTGCTCTACAATAATACTGGGGGGACCTGAACATATCTCTCAGTATTGGACAGATCATCTAGGCAACAAATCAAAAGAGTAACCATTACTCTTTCAGAAAGAAGAAATCTAGGGTTATCAGAGGTGGGAGGGGGAGGGAGAGGGGGATAGGGAGAGATTGGACAAAGGGCATAAAGAATAAGTATGATTTGTAACAATATATATGCTAGTATTGATTTGATCAACATATGTCAATGTTGAAGCCCCAAAATATGGGAGGGAGGGAGGAAGGGAGGAAGGAAGGGAGGGAGGAAGGGAGGGAGGGAGGGAGGGAGGGAGGAAGGAAGGAAGGAAGGAAGGAAGGAAGGAAGGAAGGAAGGAAGGAAGGAAGGAAGGAAGGAAGGAAGGAAAGCAGGTAGGCCTAACCGGAAAGCAATTTTCTAAGTCATTCTCTTTAATATTGCCTTTCACAGCTAGGTTTTCTCTCCTTTCCTTGTTTTGCTTAAAAAATTAAAATGTAATTATGTCTCTAGGGCATAGATATTATTTAGAGAGAGAGAGAGAGAGAGAGAAAGAGAGAGAGAGCGAGTGCATAATCCTATTTATCCCCCCAAAACCTATAAATAGCTTTTTTAAATGTGTACTTTGTTAGATGTGCACAACTGTCACAAAAATACATTTGTTTTCTCATTGCAACAGAAAAGTCAGAGTAAAACTTTCATTTAAATAATTTGTTTTAAAGATAAGGAGTTGTCCTGGGAACTAAAACTTTCCCTAGTTTTATAAAATATTTGCTGTGTAATTATATGCAAAATTCCTACTTTTTCCTAGGAAGTATATGTTTGCATTTATGTATACAGAATACAGTCAACTTTCAAATGTGAATACTGATTTCGACATAAAAACTAATTTAATAATTTTCCACAAATATGAATTTAAAATTCACATCTATAAACACTATACTATGATTACTAATGCCATATATTTATGCCATTTAAATACTGAATTTTCTAATTATGACTACATATTTGCTCTGTGGTTAAGATTTTTTTTTTTTTTTTTTTTTTTTTTTTTTTGTGACCAGTAAGGGGATCGCAAACCCTCGGCTTGGTGTTGCCCACACCGCACTCAGCCAATCAGCGCACCGGCCATCCCTATACAGCATCCGAACCCGTGGCCTCGGCACTCCCAGCGCCTCACTCTCCCGAGTGAGCCATGGGGTCGGCCCAAGAATAATTTTTTTTCCTTCTTCTAATGATACAATCCTAGACAACTGTATTGTTTCAGTGCCTGTCAGCTATTGTTATTGCATGGTTATTAGGAAAATTTTCTTGCTTCAAGTACCTCTCCAATGTGACTTGGCTCAATTAAATAGAAATAATGAATGGGCTTGGGTGCTGAGAAGAGCTGGTTCAAAGCTCAGAATAAAGTAGCTCATTGTGTAGTTGAGCAGATCTTTATCATAACTATCTAGAAAAGCACAGGGAATGCTAATTTAAACTGAAATGAATAATACTAATTAGTTTCCATTAGCTGAAAAATAAGGAACCACAGCATTAGTTTTCTCTCCATCTCCTAATGTGGTTATAAACATCAGTAGAATTTTTTTAAAAAAAATACTTCTTGAAAGTTTAGCAATATCAAGAATTTTTTTTTAATTTATTTTTTTATTTTATTTTTTTAAATTTTATTTTGTCGATATACATTGTGGCTGATTATTGCTCCCCATCACCAAAACCTCCCTCCCTTCTCCCTCCCCCCCTCCCCCCCAACAATGTCCTTTCTGTTTGCTAATATCAAGAATTTTTAAGCTTAGAAACTATGTTACTCTCTGTAAGATACTCAAAAGAAGTCTGGAAAGGTAATCCAGGAGATAAATTATGTGAGACAATACCTCTATTAATTACTACAGAGCTAGTTTTGCATTAATTATAAATAGAAGTTGTCTTTCAGGGTTTTCAGAACAGTTATAAAATTTATATATACTATATATAGTTTTTATATAACTCGGCAAATATTTCCAAATATTGTTCAGTCCTTTATCTTCATTAGAAATGATGTTGAAAGCTGGAATTTAATACTAAATAAATACTTTATTGTTTTAGAGTAAAACTTCTCCCCTATTCCTCATCATTGCTTCTGGATGACACTCAACATTAAGTTTACTCCACTTAAAATAGGTTCTTACTGACAATTCACTCATTAATTTATGTAAAATATTTATGAATTTTCATCCAAAGTTGTCTCATTCTAAAGCATCAAAGTCTGTCATTATGGTGCCCATTGTTTTGATTACTGGAAAAACTAGTAAAGAAAAAAATGAAAAAACATTCTCAGGAAAATTCTTATCTTGAAGTGGGTACACATCTTCAGCTGTAAGATAACAAGAGTGCTGCTGGAAACATAGCAGAATTGGAATGGTGCTCCAGATCCGTTCACCAGAAAAGTCTTGCTGAATTAAAATGGTCACACTGCAACTACATTTCAACACTTATTGAAGAAGGATTAGAACCCTTAGCTGGTACTGGTTTTCAGAAACAAGTACAAATATTTCATTACTCATAAAAATCCTATTTTAACCTTTTGAAGTAATGTGATCTCTGAAACATACTATTACTTAAAACCTTTGAATAGATAATTTGAAGTTTCTTACCAGTGAATTCGTAATATTTCTAAAGTAAATTGAGATAATTTTCAAACTTGTCTAATGCTATAATAAATGATTAGTGGAGTCAGTAATAGACTCAAATCTCCTTGTTTGTTCAATAAATAATAAATTCAATAAGTAATTCAATTTGTTCATTTGTATACAGACAAAAAACATTCCAAATAATTTTTCCACTCTGCAAATGACCTGATTAAAATAAACTTCACATAAATTTGTATAATCACATAGATATTTGTTCACATCAAATACTTTTGTTTTAAAAAGCAAATCTTAGAAGATTCTATGTAATCCACTGTAGATACTGGTCATTAAAACTTTTCTTGGTAATCAGTCATCCTGGTCTCTGTTTGCCAAGTATTTAAAAATATGGACTGTAAATAGGGTTCTTGAAGTCTAAGCCTAGAGGACAGAACAAAGTAATAATATAATACTAGGAAGAATTACAGCACATATAACTCCAAGAGAGAGAAAAAAAAAGGCTTTTAACTCTTTTTCTTTAATCACATGTCATAGCTAATACACTTTTTTTAAAAAGCATTGTATTTTCTTAAGAAGAAAATCTGGTTTCATGGCTTAAAAAAGAGAAAAAGGAAAAAAATAGATAAGAAAGCCAGTGAACCATAAACTATGTGGATTTAAGGTACTAAAACTGTGAGCCCATTTTACCAGTGCTCATCTAGCTAAAGAATTGCTGCCTCTATGGTAGATATTGGTCTTGCACTTGTTTTTGTTGAAAATTTTGAAGTAACAAAACTTGAGTTTAATCTTACTACCCCTTTTCAGGCTTTGCTTAAAACAGAGTGGTTCCAGAGGATTTAGCTAGTGGTATAATGTTACACAACTGTGTCCTTTACACACCCAAGCTGAATTAAAGTTCAAAACAAACTCATTCACTCAGTCGTCAAAATAATCATTCCCAGTTTTCAGTACTGTCAAATGCAAAAGTATAATTAAAACTGAACACTACTAAGCTTTCAGTATAAAAGAACTTTCCCTACTTTTCTTCATGAACATAGCATTCATAACACTATAACATATATAAAACCATAACACTGTCAAGGGACCTTGACGTTTTCAACGGGCCCAGTTTAAACTATCAGCCAGGTTTAATACTTGAGCTCTTGCTAGGCTATATTAATGACTACTCTGAAGCAATGTTGATAATGAAAGTCAAATTATGCTATGTCAATTTGACTTTCTACATTTCTCTGGGAGCTTGGG
This sequence comes from Cynocephalus volans, assembly GCF_027409185.1. Lineage (NCBI taxonomy): Eukaryota > Metazoa > Chordata > Mammalia > Dermoptera > Cynocephalidae > Cynocephalus > Cynocephalus volans. The sequence goes on along the minus strand of NC_084468.1, from coordinate 92,159,898 downwards.
AAATGGACTGTCAGAGGTAAAAGTATATGTTTATCTGTGTACATGAGCACTGCATTGCTAATTACAAAGAAAATAAAGATGTCTTTGTATCTTATATCAAACTATCTTTTGATTTATAAACCTTCTCCAGAATTTTTCTGATAAAAATTTTTGAAAAAGATGAGATAAGAAATAATTATATTTCAATATTCTTTATTTCCCTGATTTTTTTCAATATTTCTGCTCAAATTATTATTTAACCTTTTATTTTGAAATAATTATAGACTTACAGGAAGTTGCAAAATTAATGGGAAGTTGCAAAATTAATGAACAGTCCTATGAACCCTTCACCCAGCTTCCCCAATGGCGACATCTTTACTTGTGGTACAATATCAAAACTGGGAAATAATTTTTAGTAGAATAATGTTAACTATAGACTTTACTCAGTTCTCATTAGTTTTGCTTTTTTTATTTTTTTGGCAGCTAGCCAGTGTGGGGATCTGAATGCTTGACCTTGGTGTTACAACACCACACTCTAACCGACTGAACTAACTGGTCAGCCCTCTCACCAGTTTTTACATGTATTCATTTGTGAGTGTATATGTGACTTCATGCAATTTGACCCCATGTATAGATCTGTGTGATCACCTCATCACCACAAGAGGCAACCAACCCATCATTCATTTCCCTGTTCCCTGACAAACATTAATCTGACCTCCACCTCTCCAGTTTTATCATTTTCATAATGTTATATAAATGCAACCATACAGTATAAGTAACCTTTTGAGACTGGCTTTTTTCATTAAGCATAATGCCCTTGAGATCCATCCAAGTTGTTGCAATTATTAGAAGTCCATTCCTTTTTTTGTTGAGTAGTAGTCCATTGCGTGGATGTGTCAGAATATTCACCTACCGAAGAACACTTGGGTTGTTTCCTGTTTGGGGGCTACTAAGAATGAAGTAGTTATGAACAGTCATGTGTAGATTATTGTATGAATATAGTTTTCATTTCTCTGGGATAAATGCCCCAAGAGTGTAATTACTGAGACTTGTGGTAGTTGAATGCATGGTTTTGTAAGAAACTGCCAAACTATTTTCTACAGTGGCTGTACCATTTTACATTCCTACCAGCAATGTATGAGTGATCCAATTTCTTGGTATGCTTGTCAGAATTTCATGTTATTACTTTTTTATTTTAGATATTCTGATAGGTGTGAAGTGATATCTCATTATAGTTTTAATTTACATTTCTCTGATACATAAAAAAGGAGAAAAAATTTTCATGTGCATATGTGTTATCCTATATCCTCTTTGGTGAAATGTCTGTTCATGTCTTTGCCCATTTTCTAACTGAACTTTTATTTATGTTTGTAACTGCTGAGTTTTGAGAACTTTTTATATATTCCAAGTGGTTCTTCAGATTTGCAGATATTTGTAAATGTTTACAAATATTTTCATCCAATCTATAGCTTGTTTTATCATCCTCTTAACTATTTTTGACAGAGCAAAGATTTTTAATTTTGATGAAGTGTTATTTATAAAAATTTTGTTAATAGTTCATGCTTTTGGTATTATGTATAAGAACTCTTTGCCTACTCCCCCAGTCACAAAGCTTTTTGTCCATATTTTCTTCTAAAGGTTTTTGGCTTAAAATTTTACAGTTAAGTACAGGATCTATTTTGAGTTAACTTTTATGTAAGTTGTGCAAGTTAGGTAGAGATTCACTTTTTGCTTATGGATATCCGATTGACCAGCAACATTTGTTTAAAAGACTATTCCTCCTCCAATGAGTTGCTTTTAAACCTTTCTCTAAGATCTCTATTCTATTTTATTGATCTATGTACCTATCTCCAATTACTGTAACTATAAGTCTTTTTTGGGGGGAGGGGTGCTTGCCAGTATGGGGACCTGACCCCTTGACCTTGGTGCTGTAACACTGTGCTCTAATCATCAGAGCTAGCCGGCCAGCCCTGTAAATCTTTTTTTTTTTTTAAATTTTTTATTTTTTATTTTTATTTTTTTTAAATTTTATTTTGTCGATATACATTGTAGCTGATTAATGCTCCCCATCACCAAAACCTCCCTCCCTTCTCCCTCCCCCCCTCCCCCCCAACCATGTCCCCTCCGTTTGTCTGTTGCATCAACTTCAAACAATTGCGGTTGTTATATCTTCTTCCCCCCCCCCCCCGGTTTGTGTGTGTATGTGGGTATGTGTGTGTGTGAATTTATATATTAATTTTTAGCTCCCTCCAATAAGTGAGAACATGTGGTATTTCTCTTTCTGTGCCTGACTTGTTTCACTTAATATAATTCTCTCAAGGTCCATCCATGTTGTTGCAAATGGCAGTATTTCATTCGTTTTTATAGCTGAGTAGTATTGCATTGTGTAGATGTACCACATTTTCCGTATCCACTCATCTGATGATGGGCATTTGGGCTGGTTCCAACTCTTGGCTATTGTAAAGAGTGCTGCGATGAACATTGCCAGCCCTGTAAATCTTAACACTGAGTAGAATGATTCCCTCTATTTTATTCTACTTTTGCAAATTTTTTTTTAACCATATAAAATTTAGAACAAGCTTGTCTATAGCTACAAAAAAAAAACTTGAACAGATTTTGATAAAAATTGTGTTAAAGCTATAGATAAATTTGAGGGGAATTTAATTATTTCTGGGGGAAGAATTTGATTATTTTTTGTTACTTCAGGTAAATTTTTTAAAGGATTAAGAAACTTTTAATAAAGTTTAATAAAAAAATGTATTATTGTTACACAATTTTAATAAAATTGTACTATTTATATGGTTCTTTTTTACCTTACTTAAACCTTTAATATTTCATTTGAAGAAATTTTAAACCTTAATTAACTCTTTTAAACTTTCACATAAATAAAGAAGCACTGAAAAATAAAGATACCTATCTACTAGTACTGTACCTCCTTATGTCACTTTCCTTTCCAATAAAGATTACATGATACATTACCATTTATTTAATTTAAAAAATTCACATAACAGTTACTCATTGAAACCTACTATAAGTGAAAAGGCAACCTACAGAATGGGATAAAATACTTGCAAAGTATACATCCATCAAGGGATAAATATCTAGAACATACACAGAACTCAAACAATTTAACAGTATAAAAACACAAATAACTCAATTAAAAAATGGCAAGGGGCTGAACAGACATTTCTCAAATGAAGATATACAATAAGCCAACAGGTACATGAAAAAATGTTCAAAATCACTCAGAATCAGGGAAATGGAAATCAAAACCACATTGAGATTTCATCTCACCCAAGTTAGACCAGCTATTATCAAAAAGACAGAGAATACCAAATGCTGGTGAGAATGAGTAGAAAGGGGAACTCTTCTACACTGTTGGTGGGACTGTAAATTAGTAAAGCCATTATGGAAAACAGTGTGGAGATTTCTCAAAAAACTACAGAGAGAACAACCATATGATCCAGCAATCCCACTACTGAGTATATACCCAAAGGATGGAAATCATCATGTTAAAGTGATATCTGTATTCCCATGTATATCATAGCTCTATTTACAATAGCCATGATATGAAACCAACCTAAATGTCCATTGATGGATGAATGGATAAAGAAAATGTGGTATATACACACAATGGAATACTACTCACCCATAAAAAAGAATGAAATTCTGCCATTTGGAGCAACATGGATAAGCTTGGAGAAAATTATGTTAAGTGAAATAAGTCAGGCACAAAAAGAGAAATACTGCATACCCTCACTCATAAGTGGGAAAGAAGGAAGGAAGGAAGGAGAGAACAGAACTATGAATACTAGAGGTAGGAAAGGGGGAGAGGGAGGGGAGTTATGGTGATATTGGGTAATGGGCACAAAGAATACTCACTATTTGTAATGATGAAATGCGCCAATAATACTGATTTAATCATATTGTACACAATATGACATATTGTACACAATTACTGATAGTCAACTCTGCACCCCATAAATATGTATAATCAATTATGTTTCAATTAAAAATAAATAAATAAAACAAAATGAAATATATCATAAGTTCAGAAACACAGTTAACCTAATAGAGTAAGGAAGAAAATTCCCAATCACCACCAACCATCTCCCAACAAGAGAAACCAAGGACCCAGGAGGAGCAGTATGCCTGTAGGAAAGAGAAACCCCAACCAGGGTCACACATTCAAATTGAGGAGCTCAACTACACACCAGTGCACCCATAAGGGTCACAGGATGCTAGCTGGGGTGACAACAAGCACACCTAGGGTCACAAACCCCAGCCAAACAGTAACAGGGAACCCAGACACTTTTCTCAAGATCTTGAGAGCTCACTCACATCCTCATGAACCAACACAGTGTTCACTAACCTCAGCAACGAATCACCAAGTGCCTAGGCCATGGAGGCTCTCACATGCAACTAAACACTGAATATGGCCGAAATACCCACATGGAGACTATACAACTATGTCTACCCAGAACCAATATGAAAACACCCTATTCAATGGTCAAGATAAAACAAATGTACAGGAGGAAGTCTCTCTCCTCAAAGCCCACTCCAGAGTAAAAGAAGCAACTGCTTTACCAGATGACCAGACATCAGCATAGAGATACCAGAAATAAGAAAAAAAAAAAAAAAAAAGAAAATATGACACCACTAAAGGAATACAATAATTCTCAAGTACCAGACCCCATAGAGCAGGAAATCCTTGAAATGACGGATAAGGAATTCCAAGCAATAATCTTAAGGAAACTCAATGAGACACAAGAAGACTCCTTTACATAACACAGCAAAAGCAGAAACTGTATCCAGGATATGATGGAGGAAATGTACAGAGAGATTAATACCTTAAAAATGAATGCAGCAAAACTCCTAGAACTGAAGAATTCACTCAGTGAGATAAAAAGCAAAACTGAGAGCTTAAGCAGCATGATAGAGCAAGCAAAAGAAAGAATTTCTGATCTTGAAGACGATCTTTTTGAAATAACCCAGTTGGACAGAAAAAAGAATTAAAAATAGTGAAGAAAATCTAAGAGAGCTAGCAGACAACCTTAAGCACACAGACATCTGAATTATAGGAGTTCCAGAAGGGGAGGAGAGAGGAAAAGGCATTGAAAACCTATTCAATGAAATAATAGCGGAAAACTTCCCAGGTATAGGAAGAGACATGGACTTTCAGATCCTGGAAGCTCAAAGATCCCCAAATAGTTTCAACAAAAAAAATCATCTCCAAGACATGCTACAGTCAAACTGGCAAAACTGAAAGACAAAGAGAGAATATTAAAAGAAGCAAGAGAAAAGTGTCAAGTAACCTAAAAGGGAGCGTGTATCAAACTAACAGCAGACTTCTCAACAGAAACTCTACAGGCCAGAAGAAAATGGGATGATATACTTAAAATACTAAAAGAAAAAAATGCCAACCAAGAATAACATACCCAGCAAGGCCATCCTTAACAAATGAGGAAGAAATAGATTTTTTCCCAGACAAAAAGAACCGGAGTTCACCATCACATGACCAGCCCTACAAGAAATCCTCAGAGGAGTCCTGTATTTGGAATCTGAAAAATGATAACCACTACCACAAATACACAAGAAAGAACAAAACCCACTGGTAGGACAAAAATGCAAATGAGGAAGAGAAGGAAACTATCTCTTACCACCTCAAAAAATTAACAAAAGCCAAAGACAAACAATAAAAGGGGAAAAAAGGAATAAAAGATATTTAAAACATCCAAATGTAAATTGATAAAATGCCAGGAGAAAAACAATGTTTCAATAATAACCCTAAATGTAAATGGATTAAATTCCCCACTCAAAAGACAAAGACTGACTGGATTAAAAATCTAGAACCAATTATATGTTGTCTTGAAGAGACTCATGTCACCTGTAAAGACACACATGGACTAATGATGGGATGAAAAAAGATTTACCCACATATGGAAGTCAACAATGAACAGAAGTAGCTATATCATATAAAATAGCCTTTAAGCCAAAATACCATAAAAAGAGACAAAGGCCATTACATAACAATAGAGATCTATTCAGCAAGAAGATACAACAATCATAAATATATATACAGCAAACACTATTAAACCTAAAGAACAAGACTCCAATATGATAATAGCTGGGGACATGAACACTCCTCTCTCAGCAATGGACAGATCATCTAGGCAACAAAGCAACAGAGAAACACAGGGTTTAAACTACACTTTAAACCAACTGGATGTGGCAGATATGTACAGAACATGTCATCCAACAACTACAGAATATACATTCTTCTCATTAGCACATGGAACATTCTCTAGGATAGACTGCATTTTAGGTCACAAATCAATCTCAACAAATTTTAGGAAACTGCAATCATTTCAAGTACCTTTTTGGATCACAATGGATTTAAACTAGAAATCAATAATAAGTGAAACTCTAGAAACTATACAAATATATGGAAATTAAACAACATACTCCTGAACAACCTATGGATCCAAGAAGATATTAAAAAGGAAATAAAAACAATTCTTGAAACTAATGAAAATAAAGATACATCATACCAAAATCTGTGGGACACTGCAAAAGCAGTACTGAGAGGGAAATTTAAATTTTGCAATAAATGCTTACATAAAAGGAATAGAAAGATTTCAAATGAACAACCTAACACTACACCTCAACAAACTAGAAAAACAAGAAAAATCCTATCCCAAAATTAGTAGATGGAAAAAAATAATTAAGATCAGAGCAGAACTAAATGAAATAGATACCCCCAAAATGAAACAAAAAGTTGGTTTTTTAAGAAGATAAGTAAAACACACAAACCATTACCTAGCCTAACTAAGAAAAAAAAAGAAAAGAGATGACCCAAATAACAAAAATCAGAAATGAAAAAGGAGACATGACAACCAATACCACAGAAATACAAAGACTTATTAGAGACTATTATAAAGAACTATTTGCCAAGAAATTTGGAAACCTGGAGGAAACAGATAAGTTTCTGGACACATACAAACTACCAAGCCTGAATCAAGAAGAAACAGAAATCCTAAACAGACTAGTAACAAGCAAAAAGACTGTAGCAGTAATCAGCAGTGTTGCAACAAAGAAAAGCCCAGGTCCAGATAGCTTTACTGTTAAATTCTACCAAAACTTGAAACAGGAATTAATACCAATTCTCTTCGAACTATTGCAAAAGATTGAAACAGTTCATTTCAATTCATTCTTAAACTCATTCTATAAGGGCAGCATCACCCATACCAAAACCAGACAAAGAGACAAGAAACAAAAAGAAGACTATAGGCCAATATCTCTGATGGCCATAGATGTAAAAATCCTCAACTAAACATTAGTAAACAGAATAAATCAACACATGAAAAATATTATATACCATGGTCAGGGATTTGTGCCTGGGATGCAAGGATGGTTCAAAATACACAAGTCAATAAATGTGATACATTACATCAACAAAATTAATGACAAAAACCATATGATTACCTCGATAGATGCAGAAAAAGTATTTGACAAATTCAACATCCTTTCATGATAAAGACTCTCAGCAAATTAGGTATTAGGTAACTCAATACTATAAAAGCCATATACAACAAACCCACCATAATAACATGCTGAATGGGAGAAAGCTTTCAGCTTTTGAGGAACAAGAACAGGAACAAGATAAGGATGCCCATTCTCACCACTCCTATGTAACATAGTATTGGATGTGTTAGCCAGAGCACTCAGGCAAGAGAAAGAAAGGGTATCCTGCCTGGAAAAGACAAAGTCAAACTGTCCCTGTTTGCAGATGACATGATTCTATATAGGGAAAAGCCTGAAGACTCTACAAAAAAACTCTGATAGATGATAAACAACTTCAGAAAAGTTGCAGGATACAAAATTAATATGCAAAAATCAGTAGTGTTTTTATACTCCAACAACAAACTAGCAGAAAAAGAAATCAATAAAGCCAGCACACTTTCAATAGTCACCAAAAAAATAAAATACCTGGGAATAGGTTTAACTAAAGAGGTGAAAGATTTGTACAAGAACTAAAAATCACTGCTAAAAGAAATTAAAGAGGACACATAAAGATTAAAAGACATTCCATGTTCTTGGATAGGAAGAATTAACATGGTGAAACTGTCCATACTACCCAAAGTGATCTACAGAGGCAATGCAATTCCCATCAAAATATCAATGACATTCTTCACAGAAACAGAAAAAAACAATCCAAACATTCATATGGAACAAGAAAAGACCCCAAATAGCCAAAGCAATCCTAAGCAAAAATAAATAAATAAATAAATAAATAAATAAATAAATAAATAAATAAAGCTAGAGGCATAACACCACCTGACTTCAAATTATACTACAAAGCTATAGGGACCAAAACAGCAAGGTATGGCATAAAAACAGACTTTTGGTCCAATTGAACAGAACAGAGAGTTCTGAAATCAACCCACATACTTACAGCCAACTGTTCTTTGACAAAGGCAACAAGATCATACACTGGGGAAAAGAATACCTCTTCAACAAATGGTGCTGGAAAAACTGGACATACATATGTAGTAGAATAAAACTAGACCCGTGCCTCTCACCATATGCCAAAATCAAAACAAAATGGATTCAAGACTGAAATATAAGATGTGAAACAATAAAATTCCTAAAAGAATACACAGAGGAAACACTTCAGGAAGTAGTAATGGACAAAGACTTTATGAATAATACCCCAAAAGCACAGGCAACAAAAGAAAAAATAAACAAATGGGATTCTGTCAAACTAAAAAGCTTTTGCAGGGCAAAAGAAACAGCAAAGCAAGAAGACAACCTACATAATGAGAGAAAATATTTGCAAACTACACATCTGACAAGGGATTAATAAACAAGGAACTAAAACAACTTCACAGTAAAAAAACAAGTAACTCAATTAAAAAATGGGCAAAGGAGCTGAATATATATTTATTTCTCAAAGGAAGATATTTAAACGGCCAACAGACACATGAAAAAATGCTCAGCAACTCAGCATTATGGAAATGCAAATTTAGACCACACTGAGACAGCATTTCACCCCAGTTTTGGCCAATATCAAAAAGACAGAGAATAACAAATGCTGACAAGGATGAGGAAAAAGGGGAACACTCCTACACTGTTGGTGGGACTGTAAATTAGTGCAGCTATTACGGAAAACAGTATGGAGGTTCCTCAAACAACTACAGATGGAACTGCCATATGATCTAGCAATCCCACAGCTGGGTATATACCCAAAGGAATGGAAATCATCATGTCAAAGGGATACCTGTACTTCCACGTTTATCACAGTTCTATTTATGAGATAAGAGTTGGAACCAACCTAAATGTCCACTGATGGACTACTGGATAAGGCAAATGTGGTATATATACACAATAGAATACTACTCTGCCATAAAAAAGAATGAAATTCTGCCATTCACAGCAACATGGATGAACTTAGAAAAAATTATGATTAAGTGAAATAATTAGCCAGGCACAGAAAGATAAATACTGCATGTCCATAAGTTAGAGGTAGCAAACAAATAAATAAGAAATGATAAAGAGGAAGATACAACAATCACAATAATTTATTGATTTTCAAAGGAGAGAACAGAACTGAGGCCACCAGAGGTGGGAAGCGGGGGTAGGAAGTTTAGCAAGAAACTGGTAAATCACCATAAAAAATGATTACATTGTATAATGTTAAATACACTAATTATCCTGATTTGAGCATCACATATTGTACCTAGGTGTTGATTTTCAGTCCTACCATCAGTACTACCTGTCTTGATTACCAAGCATAACTAATTAGTATTCTACAAAAGAGTAACACTTTTTTATATAAGAAATGTTTAATGCTCTAATTGGGAGAATTTTGCTGAGTAAAATTTTACTCACCTCTCTGCCAGTTTCAATTCTTTCTACTATTACTCTAGCTGACTTCTCTAACTTTCTGCTAAAAAAAGAAGATGAATTGAACACATGGTTTGCTCTGTATCATTTATAAATATAATATATAATACATATACGTATGTGATATACATCTATTTTAATTTCTATACTGATATATATTAGTGTTTTGGCATTGAATCAAACGAGCACAACTAAGCAAATAACATACTTGTTCTTTACAATCTTACTACATTTTAAACTATTTAATATAAATTCTGTCCATGTTTATATATACTATCTTTTAGAGGCATTTAACTTCAGATTACAAGACTGTGTAAATAAATACTTTATATAAAAAGAAAATTTTTTAAAAGCACCAAAATACTTGTTGAGAATTTACTGACAGAGAGAAAAGTATAAATTTGTAGATTTCTATGTCAAATATGGTCAGGTTTTAAATTTCAGAGATAAGAATAACTGAAATAAATAAAAAATATTTATGTTAAAGAAACTTTTTCCAGAAAAGAAAAAAGAAACACCTTTGATCACATGCTCTTAGTGTGCTATTAATATTTTAAATGCCAAAAATTCAAAATATAACAGCCTTATAATCAAAAGTTATTCAATACAGACAAAAAGAAAAAATGTTGGGGAGAATATATCCCTACATTATCTAAGGATAATTTTTTAAAAGAAAAAAAATGCTAATTTTGAATCTAGTCTAGTGTGATGAAGTAAAAAAAATAAAATCTAAGACTAGTATTTCAGAAAAAAAAATTTTTTTTCTTAAAAGAGATATTTTATTTACATGTTTAGGACACTCCTACCTATATTTGCTGGTATAATTGGCCTAAAGTAGAAGTTTTAATAGTTCAAATGGCTCAGAGGTACAGATAAGCTCTTATATATGACATTCCATGCTAAAAAGAGAAAAATAATTAAGCTATTGAAAAATTTGGACAGCTTTAATATTGTTCATGTTATTTTGGTGGCAAGACTGAAATCAAAGCAGCCAATACATGCATTATATCAGCTGCTTAGAGAAATACTTCACTCGATGTGGTCCCCATAGCAGCACAAGCAGCATCACCAGCATACTTCTCAGAGATAACATTGTAGCGCTCCACCCCAGACCTGTATGAGAAACTCTGGGGGAAAGCCCAGCAATATGTTTTAACCAGTCTTCCAAATGGTTCTGATGTTTGTCTTAGATTAAAAAGCAATGGTTTAGGGAAGAGAAGCATCTGTACACCATGCCTGAAGGCCCTAGAACAAGCTTTTATGTTTTGGACTCCCCACAGGAGGGCACTACTGACATTGTGAGCGAGACAATTCTTTGTTATCATGAACTGTTAGCATCCCTGGCTTTCTGGCAAGAATGCTTCTACACATTGACCATATCCCCAACGGCTGGTAACTACCTGGTTAAGAATCACTGATAGGGGGAAAGACTCCCTTTAGACCTTCCATTATCTACCTTGAATCCACTCCTCTCCAAAGACCTTGACCACATTCTTCCTTTGCTTACAAATCACATCTGCTAGAAGAAGAAAGGAGGGGTGCTCCTGTTTGTTTGTAGAAACACACAACAAATGGGGTGTGAATGAAGGCACAAACTTTGCACTGAGGACAATTTTTACTAGTTATATCATATATCACTACCTTATTTTATATTCTTCCCTGATGTCAAGAATCAATTTGTTCTTTCAACCACAAATATTTCACAGAAGTTAAATGGGGGAAAAATGAAATATTTACATATATGGTCCTCATCAGGATAAGCTTTTACATTTAAAACATTCATCATCTATAATTACTATACACAAAGGTGGATAAAAAAAGAAATATATTGCTACTAAGAGAGGCTAATATGCCACTAGGATAAAAAATCACACACTCCCTTAGAACCATAAATTCAATCAGTGATCTACATAAAATGAATTAGAATACACTACTTCATAATTCACGTTCTAAGAATTCATATATAACTATCATAAGCAATGACATCTACTAGGTTTAAAGCTCTCTAGAAAGGAGAGGGCTTATTATCTCCTTGTGGTAAAATTCTGGCATTTTTTTTCTTTTATCTCAACTGAGTATATACTCTAAACTAAACGGTAAGAGGTGAGGGTGAGTGGGTGGTGATGTATACAGTTTTTATGCACTATCCCCATATTACTCTCCCTAGGAGATAGTACTCTCAGGAAGCTGAGGTACACAAAAACCAAGGTTCAGCTACACTTAATTGGGCCATATAATGCATGTAGAAATAAAAGAGATTATACGTGGAACAACACCTAAGCAACTATCCTCCTGTCTTCTTTATTGTCTGTAACGTCATACTCTGACTCTCCTCCCTCCTATATGACTGATATGGAATATATAACTATATTCTGAGCTAGTATCAACTCATAATGTAGGAACCATCTACCTAAGAACAACTGGAGAACAGAGAGGGTCACAGGGAAATAAAGCAAGCTGGCTTAGGCCAGCTCTGTTCTAGGTCTTAAGGCTAAAGACTATATTCAGTTCCTGCTATGGGTTGAATGTCCCCCAAAAGTTCATGTGTTGGGAATGACCCTCATTGTAACAGCATTAAAAGAGTGGAAAATGCAATTATGGTAATTGAAAGGTGGGGTCTTTAAGAGGTGATTAGATTGTGGGGACAGTGCCCTAGGGAATGGATTGATCCTTTCATGGAGTAATAGGTTGATAGTTTAACGGGTGATCATGGGCATGGTTATAATGGCCTTGTAAGGAGAGCAAGTGAGGCTACCTCTCTCTTGCTCAGCCATTAGCCATGTAACACCCTGCATTGCTGTGGAGAGTCACCATCAAGAGAAAAGGCTTCACCAGATATGTTCCCTGGATGTTGGACTTCCCAGCCTCCAAACTGTAAGAAATTTTATTTCATTATAAATTACCCAGTTTCAGGTATTCTAAGCAACATAAAAGTACTAATACATTCGCTCTTTCATACTCAGAGGACAAAAATTCACAATGCAAGAACAGAGGATGATAACAGGCAAATCTCTTTTTATCAGGGGACATGATTAACACTAACTTAAAGTTTGTTGGGTTTTTTTTAGTTTAGCATCATTTATCTCAGCTGTTGTTATAACTGTTGCACATCAGCCTGATCTGAAAACATAAAATGCTCTTCCAATTCCTCTTGTCCAAGACAGAAAGATCTTCCAGGTAGCATACCAACAGAATGAGAGACTCTGATGATGCCAACTTCAACAATGGTGCCATCCAGAGAGGGAGACAGTCATGGCACATTCAACCATAGCTTCCAAAGATTTTGAAAAAGGAGCCTTTGGGGCCCAGGTTGCATGGCATTTCAATGCTGTCAGTGTGAGTTTGTATTCCATAATGGTGTTGGGAAGTAGGTTAAGCACTCACTGAAGCTAATCCCAGATTTGGGTTGTGGGTGCTTGGTCACTGGCTCTCTCATTCCATATTGAAAGAACATCCTCTGGAAAGCAGACAGAGATCACAGCTCCACAGATCTCCTCCCTAATCATAAACTGTTCCCTCAATATGGCCATGGTGAAATTCTCCCAGCAATGGGAGGCTAAACCCCTCCACAGCCAAATAATCCACCAACCACCGTTTTCATTTGCATCATCTTTCCACAGGGTTTTAATTCCTTCTTTGAAAAGATGGAAGTCACTGTGGCCTGTCAGGTCTCCAAGACATACTATGTGGCTATAAAACCTCTAGTATTGCTCCACCGAGGCAAAAGTGCCAATCTGATATTCTGTTCATAGCTTTCTGAGCTGGTGGATGGCTAGGGGTTCTCCTTGCTGCTGGTCTGACTCTTGTCTCGTTCCTTTGTTTCCTTCTCACCATCCTTCTGTGAGCTGTTTTCTTCATTCTGATTATGGTCCCCACTGTCATCATCTTTCAAGGCATTGAACTTGTTCATTCTCTCCAACTTAAAGCTTTTATTCTTCACTTTATAGAATTTATCTTGTATAGATACTTCTTATCACAATTATCTACATGAGAATTCTGAGTATATATGTCATCTCTCCCAGGGTGATGGAGACGCAAAAGATTACTCAAAGCCCATTTCTTCTGAGCAATGAGAAGCCCCGAAGGGGTTAATTTCCACAAACCCTCAAGAGAGAGGCATTCCTCAGAAAATTAACACCAAACTAGGATCTTCTCTCAGTATTTATTCTCCAGGCCAGAAAGTTACAGAAAAGGAACATAAACAAAAAGAACAGTAAGATAATTGTCATGGCAACAATCATTAGGTTTAGCTGCACCAAGGACATCTGCCCTTGGGGCCAGCAATTTTGCTGTGTTCCAATTCATTTTCTACAACAGAGGCTTTATTTAGCCTGGGGAAAGTTTCCTGTCTTTCACAAGCTTAACATTTCTATCTGTAATTTTAAAAAGTTAGGCTATACCTGAAACTACAGGGCTTTGGAAGCTAGGTCCTGTGAAATACATTTGCTCTATTAATGTTAGTATACTCCACATATGCCGCCCCCCCCCCTTTTTTTTTTAAAGAAAAAGCAAAATGCTAGAAATTAAGGAAGTGGTCATAGAATGATTGGGGCATTTCCAAAGGATCAGGACCTAGCTTGAAGGGACTCACATGTAGGACAACTTGAGTATTAAAATAAATAATGACAGTGATGGATTCTAACTTATTTAATAAAATAAAAATTCATGACTTGATACTGATAATAAATAAACAAAGAAATAAAGACAGGGGCAAAAACTTTCTTGTAAACCTTTCTTATAGTAGAGTGGCAACTAATAAATACAGAAGGATGGCAGAGTTGAAAGAAAACCCAGCAGTTTGCAAGAAGCATCAAATAAATGTAAACTAGTGAGTTAAAGTTTGAAAAGAAACAAGATGTTACATAGTCTGCAAGTAGCTCCCTACTAAATTGCTTATTAATTCAACAAGGCAAAAAATAGTAAACTTATAGGAAAGACATCTGGTAGACACCACCTTAACCAAAGTTAATATCACTGCGTACAAACCGACATAACATGCCGGCCTCCTGATAGGATGCACTAAGATGGACAAACAATCACTTCTGTGATATTCATGCCAAAAACACATAACTTGAATCTAGTCATGAGGAAACATTAGACAAATCCAAAATGAGAAACTTTTCTCTACAAAAACTGGCCTCAACTATTAAAAAAGAAGTCCATGTATGAAAGACTAAGAAAGGCTAGAAACTATCTCACATTGAAGGGGACTAAAGAGACATACAATTAAATGTTCCACAATCTACTGGACTATAGGTTAGATAATAATATGTAGCGAATTAAATATCCTGTTTTGATAATTGTACTATGACTATGTACGAGAATGTCACTGTTCTTAGGAAATAGTTAAGTATTTAGGAGTAAAGGGGAATAATGTCTGCAGTTTACTCCCAAACAGTCCATAAAAATATCATTATCATCATCATGATCATTATAATGTATATTAAATCCTCAGTTCTCTTTTCTTCAAACTAAATAATCTCAATTATTTTAGCCTTTGAAATCTACCTGAGACAAAAAAATCCAAAGAATTGCCCAGTTGAAGCACAAATTTGGGAAGTTAAGAAAAGGATCCATAGTTTCAATTCATTCAATTTAATAAAAAATTATTAAGTACTTATCCACAGGAGTTCTATATTTAAAGAGCAAACAGTCTAGTTGAAAAGAAAAACATGTACAAAAATAATTATGGTGTAAGAGAAACATAATGTAAGTACCAAAAATTAAGTATAAGAAAGCGCCAAAGGAATGTTGAAAGGGAGTGATTAATTTTGACTGCTATATTAGCTAATGTAACATTTACAATTTATTATGCACTATATTAAATGCTTTATATAATAATGCATTGAACATACCAAAAATCCATAAAGTATATACTGTTATTATCCCCATTCTACGGATGAGACAATTGAGGCACAGAGAAGTTTAAGTATTTGGCCATAGGTTAGCTAGCTAGGTAGTCCCACGGCCAGGTTTCAAAGTAAGGAAGGCTGAATCCACAGAAGGCTTAATGAAAGAAGCAGCATCTGAATTGATCTTTAGAAGATGAATATAATCTCAACAGGCAAAAGGAAAGGAAGAATAATATTCATCACTGGAAGAAAAATAAAAGTGAAGACATAGAGATAGTAATTACAGGTTGTATAAGAGAAAAAGTGAAAAGTTCAGGAGATGGTATGTAAGAAGCAAAGTGAAAAATGGAGAGGAGAGGATGGCAGATTGGATGGGTTTAAAAATATATATTAGATTTCATCTAATATAATAATGTGTTATTATAAGAGGATGATTCTTATAATATGCACCAAAATCCTGATGTATTTGGTATAAGGAGTCAGTCTTCAAGACATCCAAATGAACCAAGTACCAATAAAATCTTATTACAATACAATCTCTCCTAAAAGACAGAACAAGAACACAAATCCTGAGAACACATTCATAGTGATTCACCATACCCCTTATGTAATAATTTCATTTCACAAAGATCCTACTACCAGACAATGTTGTAAATTGCTAGAACTGAAAACAGCAAATGTAAAATTCCACAATTCTGCCTTAGTTTAACAAAGACTACACACCTTTTAGGTAACAGTGAATAAATTGTGAGTAAACCATGTAGCTTTGTTGTTATAGGTCCTTCTTTGTGATGATATTTATGAAACAAGGTGATCCAATGAAAAGGATATAATGAGAAATATATTCCATGAGCTCTGTTATATATGAACATCTAAACAGAAAAATGACTAGGCATGAATGCTTAATGTCAGGTCTTCTTGAATTGGTAGCTGATATAATTGATTGCTCATATTAATAAAGTGAAAATATCTTTTTGCCCCCATAGTAAACTAATTATGAATAAAGCAAAACATGTGGCATTTAGAAGACTCTGTTTTCATTTCTATATAAATGTAAGTATTAATAAAATCGGATTTTTATTTAGTAAACTATGTTCAACCTGTTCAAAATCTGTATTATAACCAGAGTATACAACCAAAATCCAATTGCAAGTACCACAAAAACAAACATTAAAATTTTTCAAAATGTCCAAAAACATTTAAAATTAAAACACTAACAAATGCATTAGCAATGGTTTTTGAATACAATTAATAAAAGAAAAAAATAAATTTCATTTTTATAAAATATCTTTGAGGCAGAGATCTTAACTCCCCAAAATAATCTTCCCCCACTCTTGAAGAATCCTAAATTATTTCCTTGACAGAATATAATTGATCCATAAGATACAGGCAATTTTAGGTAGCATCACAGAAGAGAAGAATATGAAAAAGGCAAACTATTCCAAAGCGTATTTGAAAAATCAAAAGTTGTATTTGGCTAAATATAAAACTAAAGGACAGGTGAATAATTGAGAAAACAGAACATTGAGCTATTCTAAAAAATTCTACACCTAAAAACCACCTAAAATAGTTTTTAAGTTTTTAAAATACACTTCTAACTGGGTTTCTGAGAGTAAGGAAAATCCAGAGGAGCTTAAAAAGTGAGGGGGGTAGGTAAGTGGGAGAAAGGGGCCTGAAAATTGGTGTAATAATCTTGAACCGACACTGTGGCCTCCCTGAGGATATCTGCTAACAATAGGGAACTATATTTTAACAGCAGAACAAAGAAGATAAGCTAATCCTTGATCCCTCACACGGTGGAGAGCTGGAACTAATATCACTCCATGAAAGCAGGAACCTTGAAAAGCTATATTCCCTCTGAAAAGACACATTAAAAAAGTCCTACCAAACAGCAAAGGAAGATGATAAATGGTAACTTATCTGTTTAAATCTCAGCTCCAGATAGAAAAGGTTGAAAGAATCTGAAGCTGAAAAACTAATGTTAAGTGGTCTTAAGTTCTAATACCTTGAGATGTCTGGCATAAGCACATATAAACCCTTTAAGTGAAAATTTACCCTTACCGCAAGCCCCACAAGATTTCTACAGGGGAAACCCAAAAATGTGTTCACGATCTAAAATTACAACACTCACTGGGAAATAAGACACCAGAAGTGAAGTCAACAGAAAAAACACACAGCAAAATTAGATGTCTATAAACAACCACTGTTAGAATTTATACAAAATATAAAATAAGTATGTTTAAAAAATTATAAAAAAGAGAAAACTGAAACATGAGCAAGGAAATGGTTATTATCTAAAACCAACAAACCAAATATAATCTAACAATGAAAAATATAATCCTGTTATCTCATTTGGTTAGAGCCCGGTGTTGTAACACAAAGGTCAAAAGTTCAGATCCCTGTAAAAGCCATCTGCCCAATAAATAAATAAATAGATAGATAAATAAATAAATAAATGCCTAATAATAAAAAGGTATTTTTTCAAATAATATTTTAAGCAGTTGGGAAAACAGATAATAGACTAGGTACTAGATGATTAAGAAGTTTTTAATAATTTTTATTAGGTGTGATAATAGCATTGTGATTATTTAAGATGTCAGTATTTTTTAGATGTGTGTACTGAAGTACAACACGTTACCTGGGATTTATTTCAAGATACATCAGCCAAAAAAAAATGAAGCACATGTAGGAAAATGTGGGAAATATTAAATCTGAGTGATGTGTATGTATGAAATTTTTCATAATAAAAACAAAAACTCAATGAATAGTGTAATCAGAATATTAAATATAGCTAAAGAATTAGAGAATTGAAAGATAGATCTGAAGAGAGTATCCAGCTTGTTAGTAAAACTTAAAGATGTGAGTAAATCTGAAAACTTGAAGGAAAAAAACCCCAAAACTTACCTTCCTTTGGACTCACTGCTGCAGGAAGAACATCCCAATCCAGTGTCCAAGTAGGGCAAGGGTGGGGAGAAAACATCACTTCAATGCCCTTTTCCTAGAAAAGGAAATAAGCTCTTTTCAAATTAATGAATTAATAAAATCCTGTTATGTTCTTGAAGTCCAAATCTCTATTTTTTTACTGGCAAGGAAGAACATAAATAGCAATAATCAATCAGATATTCCCTCAAATATTTAGTTACATAAAAACACAATATTTTGGCTTTTTTGACAGCACAGTTACTTTTTTTATATTGAGATAATAAAAAGCAATGATATTTTAAAATTATTACCTGAGAATACATAGAATAAGCTACCAAGAAATATACCAGGTATCAAAGAGAAAAGTCACCTGAGGATAAAAATGTTATCAAAAACAATTTACACAGAGGCAATAAAAAATTGACTCTGCATATGTCCATCAAAGTCTGTCTTTACATATATGAAAATTACCTATAAGCTGTATTTACAGTACCAAAAAGTTGCCACTTCAACACACACCCCAAAACATCACCATGCCAGGTCCCACCCATGCAGCTAAAGTGGGCAACACTGGGCAAGGCCGCAGGAGCCATGGGAAAGGTCGCAGGAGCCATGGGAAAGGGCTCTGTAATGTTTCTAGAACAGGATTCCACTGGTTTCATCAAATGGTTTCCAACATTTTTAAGAATGAGAACCACTTTTCAACATATTAAAAAAAATTCTGATTGCTTCCCCATGTTAGAAGCTGTGCATTTATTTATTTGATCTACAGACAGTGGCATGGTATACATATGCATTCACAGACCCCTTCCAATCACATTCTGGGTCCACATCCCACAAGACAGATATACACTACTGAAGTATTTTTATCTCTAGGAGTAACCTATTCAAAAGAAAAATCGCTGAGAATCCAGCATTAACCCTTTTGTATCAGTCATGAGATTACTCCCCATTATGACAACTAGCTGCATTTGGATCCTGAAGGAAATAGTATGAGGATCCTTTTGTTAGGGTTAGAGATAGAGCAGTAGTGCTAGAAGTCTAAAACACTAACTTGCCTCCAGAAAGATAAACACATCACTGACATCATCTACCCCACTTCTATCTCCTATACTCTGGTCTAGCCACACTGACTTTGCTATTTCTTATTTCACCAAACTCATTCCTACCTTAGGGTCTTTTTAAAAATACAGCTATATGGGCATATAATTTATATACCACAAAATTTACCCTTTTAAAGCATATGGTTCAGTGGTTCTTTGAAAATTCAGTTTTGGGTCCATCACCACTATCTAATTTCAGAACATTTTCATCATGCCCATACCCACTCAGGAGGTGAACCACAGATCCCTAGATAGTATAACCACGAAAAATCTGTACATGCCTTGATAACTTCTACGATCAACTCTACAATCATGTTTCATTGTTTTATCAATAGGCTACAGAGCTTAGCTGAAGAAGTAAGGGGTTGGTGTCACTACTAAAGTCTTCCTGTACATTTATAAATCAGAAAACTTTCTTTCAACTATAGGACTCAAACACTTCCTATCCCAAACAGGGAAATATAATGAATATTTTTTCAGTGCACCTTAGATGAATAACTCAAATACCTTCATGAATTCTCTCCTATTCAAATAAATCTTGAAATTGTCTACTAACAGCAAAACATTTTGCAAATTGCTTCAAATAGTAGAGAGAAGAAAGCCTATTGATGAAAACTTTATAATTTGTACTATTAGAAATAATTTATGCTCCAAAGAGAAAAATAAATCATATGCATTCTTATTATATAACAAACACATCAAAATCAAAGAACAAAGTAAAAATAAAAGTCACAGAATTCTGAAATCATAAATTTAGATAAAACCTTGGAAAGTTGAGATATTCATCTTAACATTTCTTTAACTTCAGATCATTATCTCAAAATAAAAAAGAATGAGCCCAAAATCTTGCAACAGAAAAACATCAACTTAGAACAATACATTTGGCCAGGTATGATACTATCTTAGTCATTGTTCTGAACATAAAGTTTTAAGAAAAATACTTTTTTAAAGTATATACTGTGACTCACTTGGCTCCAATGATACATAATGTCAATAATCTTCAATTTACTATTTTTCACTTAAATGTAAAAGACTAGCAGAAATGTTAATTGGTAAAGAGTGACATAAGATAGTTACAAATAAAATTTATAACAAAAATAATGTCAACAAATGATTCCAAGTTGGGGTAGAATGCTCAGCAACATTATCACATGGAATTTTCAAAGAAAATTTTAATAAAACAATTTAAGTACCATTAACTTGGTCATTGTTGGTCTTGGTCCCCCTAAAAATAAAGGATCATTTTGCTCCTCTACACCGGGGACCTCACTTAAGTTTGGATGTTGTTCATTTGAGGTAGTCAACAATTCTGGTAAATGGAGAAATTGGATCCCACACCTAGCAGCTGTTGTTTTTACTCTTGGCACTTCCTGAATCCTCTGGTACCAAGAGGCTAGCAGTGGAAATTCTACCAGCTTCTCTGAAAATTTCTTGCATATAATTACCTAGGCAGGAAAAAGATAAAATACATTATTACATATTTTTATTTGTTTATAGCAACTGTATTGAGGTAACTTTACATACCATAAAATTTACACATTTTAATTGCACAATTCAAACAATGAGTTTTAGCAAATTTATGCAGATGTGCAACTACCACAATCCAATTCTAAAACATGTCACCTCAAACGGTTCCATTGTGACCATTTGCAGTCAATCTCTTCTCCCAATTAGTTGCAACTGCTTTCTGTGTTTATAATTTTGCCTTTTCTAGAATTTCACATAAGTGGAATCATAAAATATGTCTTTCTCACTTTGCAATATGTTTTTGAGGTTCATCCATGTAGTTGAGTTTGTATTAGTTTTTCTTCGTTATGAGTAGTAGTTATCATATGGATATACTATAATTTGCTTATCCATTCACCAGTTGATGCACGTTGCATGTTTCCAGTTTTGGGCTATTATGAATAATGTTGCAATACATATTCATGTCCCAGTGTTTGTGTGGAAATGTATTTCATTTCTTAGGAATAGATACCTAGGAGTAAAGTTGCTAGGTTATATGGTATCTATATGTTTAACTTCTAAAGAAACTACCAAACTGTTCTCTATGGTGGCTGTAATATTTTATATTACCACTAGCAATTCAAGGAGCTTCCAATTTCTCCACGTCTTGCCAATACTTGGTATTATCAGTTTTTTTTATTTGAACCATTCTTGTGGATGGGGAGTAGTATCCCATTGTGATTTTCATTAGTATTTTCCTATGACTAATAATGTTGAACATCTTTTCATGTGCTTATTTTCCATTTGTATATCTTCTTTGGTGACATGCTTTATATGTTTGCATCACTCATTTCACAATATAAAAATTGGAGCAACTCAACAATAAGAAAACCAAACCAATTTAAAAATGGGCAAAAGATCTGAACAAACACCTTACCAAAAAAAGATATGGAGATGGCAACTAAGAATATGAAAAAATGCTCATTATCATATGTCATTAGAGAATTGCAAATTAAAACAAGGAGATACCACTACACACCTATTAGCACAGCAAAAATTCAAAACATTGATAACACCAAATGATGGCGAGGATGTAGAGCAATAGGAACTCTCATTCATTGCTGGTGGGAATTCAAAATAGTATGGTCACTTTGAAAAACAGTTTGGCAGTTTCTTACAAAAATAAACACACTCTTACCATATGACCCAGCAACTGTGCTCCAAATGAGTTGACAATTTATGTCCACACAAAAACCTGAACACAGATGTTTACAGCAACTTTATTTCTAATGGTCAAAACTTGGAAGTAACAAAAGCGCCCTTCAATAAGCCAATGGATAAACTGTGGTACATCCATACAATAGAAAGAACCAGCAGTAGAAAAAGAAGAAATATAACAAATAATTCCAAGAAAAATCAATGTAAATAACAATGACAACGTTTGTAAATGTCTATAAATGCTACAATGAACATCATTTTGGAAAACTTTACATCTTGTATTCAATTGTGTATCATCTTTTATTGGTAGTCTATTTTTAACCCACTCCAAGAATTCCTCTATAATCAACTTCCTTCAAATCTGGAAACCCCTTCATCTATCATTAATTACCAAGAACACATTCTGGTGTACCTTACCCTCACTATATTCAATAAATTCTCAACGCACTGAATATAGAGTTAAATGGACAGCACTATATCAAAAACCTAAAATAATATATGAGGGTACTTCAAAAAGAGCATGGAAAACAGAATTAAAAGCTAACACAAATATTCCCTAGAACCTTTTGAAGTACTCTCCTATGCTTATCTATAAAAATTAGCTTAAGTGGTTAATGGAGTAAGAATTAAAATAAGTTGAACTATTGACTTCCTCAAAGCAAGTTACGTAACTTTTCTGGTGGGGGGCAGCTGGCCAGTACAGGAATTGAACCCTGGTGTTATCAGCACCATGCTCTAACCAACTGAGCTAATCAGCCAGCCCCAACATTTTAAAATTATCAGGATTTGATGTCTACATAGAATAATCATTGATGTATTTTGATGAATTTCAATAGAAATTTTGAAGCTCACTGGAGGGGTGTAGAAATGGAAAGTTTTGGACTCATTTTATGTTAGGGTTTTTTTTGACAGCTAACCAGTATAGGGAACCAAACTCTTGACTGCATTCTAACCAGCTGAGCTAACCAGCCACCCCTGTACTCTTATTTCAATAGTGATCTAAAGTTCCATTTTGTTGTGTGAAGCCATTTTCTCTGAATGCATGAACTATTATATAGAATTAAAACAATATTACTTAAAAGTAGTATAAGAAGTGCCTTTCAGAATCATATTTTTAAAAAATGACACTTGGTGAAGTAAGGAGAACATTTCACTAAAAGCAAATAGTAAACAGATAAAAGATAAAATTATAAATATTTAGAACTGAAAAACATAACTAGCACTATTCAGAAGACATTTTTTATAAAGTAGCATTTAAAGTAAGGCTTTTGTTTATTCAAATTAGGAAAGTTTAAACTATTACTCCTGATGTAAATTTCTTTCTGTTCTCTTGGTCAGATGCTTTCTCCTCACAACTGCCACCGACCATCAATTTCTCTAAAAATTAGAGTTTTCTTGCTTCTTTGAGAGGCTCTGAATATTGTTTCCATAGAAACTATTATAATGTCACAAACAGATTACGACTTATGATTATGAAAAGATAGACAGGTAAAAAGGCCAAGTCACAGAAAATCTCTACAAATATATCTAGCAATCAGTTACCAAAGCATTAGCTAGAAAGGATAGAACATTAATAAAATATTTAAACTCCATTTTGTTGCTTATAACAAAATACTGGAAGTGGGCGATTATAAGAAAACAAAATTTATTGCTTACAGTTTTGGAAGCTGGGAAATCCTAAGTCCAGGGAACACATTTTTGGTGAAGGCCTTGGTGGTGGCAACAGTGACCCAGGAGTTTCGCATGGCAGAAACAGCAGATTAGAGAGATACTAACCTCTCATGTGCTCTTCTTTTAAAGCCCTCAAAACCACGCCCCTGACCACCATTATTAATCCATTCACTACAGCATGGTTCTACAATCTAATCACCTCTTCAAGGCCCCACGTTTCAATTACCATAATAAGATTCCCACCATCAACAGTTACAGTGGGGATTAAGCTTCAGTGAGGTTGGGAGGGGCATCCAATCTATAGCAACACATATTAATTTTACTGTATTTTAACTGAACATTAAGGTTAAATAAGCACAAGTAATTGATTTAAAGGGGAGCTATGTCTAACTCTCTTTGAACAGTGCAAGCACTTAAAACACTGCCTTGGAAATAATACTCAGTTGAGTGAATGAACAAATGATCAAGGATTCATTTATTATTTTCAAAATATAATCCCCTAAATTAGTGTTTTCAAACTGCTGTTTATGACTGCATTAGGAGGTGGTAAAATCAACATAGTAGGTTTTTTAAAAAAATGAAACAGAAAATATCAGAGTACACCTCATGTAATAAGTTATGCTGTATTCATAAGTGTATATATACAATATATATATACAATATTTATATATGCAATCACCTTGTAAAATGTATTATTTACTGTGAGTGAAAGTCAAAAAAGCTTGAAAAACACTGTCTACATGGCATTCTGGGAGCCAAATAGTTTATAATTCTCTCCAAAATTCTTAATTGCTTCGAAATAGATATGGTGCTAAGGGAATTGAGCTTAAGACATGATAAATTAATTAAATCAAAAATGTTCTCTTTCCTCACCTTTCCTTTACTCTCCTTATTAGTGATCTATTCTTATTTGTTGGATGAACATAGCATCTTTGCTTCCTTTTGAAGTTAAGTTGTGATTAAATAACAATAATTCATGTTTAAAAAAAAAATGTAAGAGTTTTACTCTGCATGACAGCTCACCCTATTTAAACAATATGCCAGGACACTCTACTAATATCCAGACAGTTCGGAAGGTACTGAACCACTTTCATTACACTTAAGAAAATGTACAAGGGTGCTTCAAAAGTTTGTGGAAAAATAGAATTAAAAGATAATACAAATCTTTCCATGAACTTGTTGACATATGCTCATATTTAAGGAAGTAGCTAAATGAAAACTGTATGAAATGAGAATTAAATATGTTCCTAAGAAATGATTACCAAAAAAAGTTACCTGCCTCGTAAGATCAAAACCATTATAAATATCATAGAGTTCTTTGAGGACAAGAAAGAGAACTTATTCTTAAAACAATGGAAAAAAATTATTGCTACCAAGAGCACAAAATGAAACCACAATGGCTTTGTAGTTAATTGTAACAAGGAGCAGAATAATTTGTCTGAATAAAAAGAGAAGTGAGATGTTACATCTATCCAAAATATCTCCTCCTCTGCATTCCTTTCCAATCACTAATTATAAAAAATACTTTGTACCTATTTTATATCATTTCCTTAGTCACTCCTACTCTTTTGAAAACGTCGCAACTCACAAATGTTTAGGTGAGCAGTATAAACAGGAAAAAAAAACAGTAAACAACTACCTAAACAAAAATATAATCTCAGTTCTCTATTTTTTACTTACAGATTAGAACTAGTGGGTTAAAACTTCAAAGTCTTAAGGACCAAATGCATAGGATATGGAAATTACAAATTCACTACTATTAGTGGCATCCATCACTTTTGCAATATGCCAGCAAATGGTGAGATAACCATTTTGTTCCCAATTTTATGTCAAAGGGGACACTGAAAGAGGTATTTAATATAGGTATTTTTGCTCAAAAATCAATTTCTAAAAGAGGAATAATTAGACTTTAGCTAATATACTTTTAAAACAAAAACAACTCAAATAAAAATAAAAAACTCAAAGTATTAGAAATTAAACTGTAGAAGATGAAATCATGTGTTCAAATTACAAAAAAAAATTCATAAAAAGCAACTTCCCTGTCTTACAGAAGTAGAATAATTATTGTTTTATCAAAATGTACCTGTTTACTAGTAGCAACTGAAAAATAACTATACAATTTTCTGGTATCACAGAAGCAGGATTTTGCCCTGTATAGCTATTCATTGGTACTTCTCCCATATGCTTGATATACTATCTGCTAGAAGATTCTAGCAAATATACAAGCAGGAAAATCATAAGAAGCGTGCATTTTATTTTATTCTTTTTTAATCTCTTCCTAAGACTTTCCAGAGGAGAGGGTATTTTCAGGCCCATACCATGAAAAAGTGCTGGGCAGCGGGGGTTAACTTTGCAAATTAATATGTACTGAAAATGAAGAGAAGCTTGGATCAGGTTTATAAAGACCTCAGCCACTCTACTTAACTATTGCTTTGTATCTTTGACTTTAGCACAACTGCGTGTTTTCCCTAGTTGTTCTAATTTTGACCTCTGGTAATTCAAATCTTAACAAAATTGACTCTACTCTTTTATGTCCTTGACCTAATTCCTGTGGCTAAATATCCTTTCCCTAGGTTCAGTTCTATGCTTCTGATCCAAACTTAGTACCTGGCCCTTGATTACTGATCATGAACTTGACTCTGATTCTGATCATTTGGACTGCCACTCCATTCACCTATGTGCTAATGCAAGGACAAAGGCTTGGCAACATAGCCACTACATGAACTAAAACGACTGCCTCATTACCCAAGATGACTTAAAGGAGGAAAATATAACAGAAACAACATCAAGGCTTTGGCAAAAAAAGATGAATTCCTGAAAGAAAATGTGGAGATCCAGGAAAAATACAATAGAACAAAGGAAAATATTTTGGGAATTTGTTTACGTACTAAATGTCAAAAAAAAAATTTATCATAAAATACATGTCATAGAAAAGGCTAAATATACAAGTTTCCCCCTATTTTAAACTGAGATGAAAACAAAATTCCTCAGAAGTATCAGGTGGATTTACTCAGTAGTAGTCAAGTACCCGGTCTGAGGGGGAAAAAATACTCTTAATCAGGAATACTTTGGCCTCAATTAATCCTAATCAGATAAATAGTATTTAAATTCAGGTAAAATCAAAATTCAGCTGAAAAGATGGCTATCTGGATAACAATCTAAATGCAACTTCATGCAGGTGAATCCAATTTTGTGTCTGTTTTGTTGAGTTTGAAATCAAATATTCAGGTCTTTTCTATCTCCTTGTTTTCTTTGTAGCACTTACTATTATTTTATGTAAATATTTTTTTGTTTACTTGTTTATTTCTATCTTCCTCTACTAGAATATCAATTCCATGAGGGCTGGAATCTTATGTGTCTTCCTCATCACTGTGTTGCTAATGCCTATATGTACAGTAGGCTTTCAATAAATTTCTCAAATGGATGAGTGGATGTGCCACTTTGATTCAATTCTTACAAAAGTAGAAAGAAATAGTTATCCAGAGAAACCAGGAAGACTGAGTATAATGTATCTAATGACTGCTGTAATGACTGAATTTATAATAGAAGGGAGGAATAAGAGATAAGAAAACCTAGAAATCATTTGACTAGGGAAAAAAAAAATCAATGTCTCCCCACTCAGCTCCGTGGAAACTATGAACACATATGACATTAGACATTTAAAATGCCAATCAAATTCTAAACAATTCCAGAATATCTCTCTTTTTTCACATTGTTTAATTTTGAAATTATTTTGGTTGCCAATCTTTTGTTTCAATTTTGAAGAGAAATATTCTTTGGGAAAATAACAATTGATCAATACTTCCTAATTTATTAGTGAAGTACTGGCCTCCAAACATAGATTTTCATTTGAAGTCTTTTCTCATCTGTCAATAGAAATACCTAAGTGTTGACAACACATAATGAGAATGAAATCGGATATCTGGCTCTTTGGCAGGGGAAAGGTGAAATGTTTCAAAGCAAGAAAAATGCAGCTCTTCAAAACTGCAAGGCAGAGAGCTATAGCTTTCCATGTTCACTCTGGTTATTATTTTCACCCTATTCATTTTTCCTCCATTGGAGGGAGAACATACATGCATAGACACACACACACACACACACACACACACACACACACACACACACACACACACACACACACACACACACACACACACACACACGAAGGTACTTCAAAAAGTTCGTGGAAAAATAGAATTAAAAGACAATATAAATCTTTCCATTAATTTTTTGAAGTACCCTCGTGTGTGTGTGTGTGTGTGTGTGTGTGTGTGTGTGCGCGCGCGTGTGCGTAGCTGACAAGATTTTTTTAGTTTTTATTGTTTCTTTTTTAATACTGGACCCTCTGATACTAGAAGATAATCACAACAGCAATTTGAAATTAATCATCACAATTGCTAACATTTTAGAAACTAAAACTGAAATGTCATAATACTTACTAACATTTATTCAGAGCTTATTACGTGCCAATCACTATTCTCCACACTTAACAGAAATTTTCATTTGTTCTTCACACTGATCCTATTAGATAAGTACTATTATTATCTTCATTTTACAGGTAAGAAAATGGAGATAGATATTAATAACTTGCCCAGGAGCACAATGATATTAAGAAGTGGAACTGGAATTCAAACCTAGGCTATTTCATAGATTGAAACTCATAGTAATGTATATACTCCAGATAAAACCTTACCAAAAAAAGATGGATACAGGGCAAGAGCACAATATCTGCCAAAGTGAAGTAAAGCCCTTCTGCAAACACATGCTCCAGAGGTGGAAGGTCGGAGGCCTTTGCTTTTCTGATGTGAGAAGGCTCCCTGTTGGTAGTAGCTGGTTCTTCCTGTACTGTGAGCTTTGAGAATGCCACTTGTAGTTCCAGACTCTTAGATGAAGAATCCAACACTTCAGATGTTTCCTGTATAGGAACCTTGCTCGTTGCTTTTCCCTTAGCAAGGGGAGGCCCAACTCCAGCAGCCTTCTGTTGCTTCAGCTTCTGCCTACGGAGTTTATCATCATTATGCACTCTAACGGGCTCACTAAGCTTTTTCTCTAGCTGTAGTATTTCTACAGGAATAGTAGGGGGCTGGTCAGAAGACACTCTGAGGAAATTCTCAACAGCCAAAGGGATGGTGAGTTCACATAGCCTGGTCCACTGACTAACCTACAAAACAGACCAAAAGAAGAAATGAGAGGATTCTTTACTTTCAACATATATCAAAGAAAAATAACTGTCTTATTGGGAAATAAGACTGGTTTACAGAACTGAAGTCTTGGGCTAAATCATCCCTGGGCTAGGCTTTTATGCTATATCAAGAGACATATTACAGCACTTCAGAAGTGAAAATATTAAGCAATAGAGGTTTAGCAGTCCTGTATCTTCTCACTGAATAAATCATTGCTTCCCAAAGCCTTTAAAATCCGCCCCCCCCCAAAAGCAGGGCTTCCAAAGCATTGCTACTTGAGCTCCTGTTCATATGTAAATGTTCCCTTTAAAAATCCTCAATGTAACTAAAATCAAGGATAAAAAAGGAGTTATTTTTCTAAACCTACTGTTTCCAAACTTCATAAATTAAATTTTAAATTCTTATTTTTCAATACTGCACTGAGATATTGGAATACATGAAGAGCTACTTTAACTATTTTCTTGGTTACCATGGGTTTTTTAAATAAATGAAATTTTATTTACAACAGAAAGTTAAAATAATTATTGGAGTGAATATGTTATCAATTTGTAGCTAAAAATAACAGAAGAGAAAGAGACATTATACTTACTTCAGCACAGGCTTTCAAGCAAGTTTTTTTAAAACCCAGAAGTTCCACAATTTCCTTCTTTGAGGGGTCTGCTTCATATGATTTCTGGATTATGTGTCTTAATACAACAGCAAGTCCTGCTCTACAAAAATTGTCTGGTTGTTCTACTACCACAGGTAAACAGCAATTCTGGACTATTGGTGGAAGTTCTTGCCTTGAAATAATCTGTATTTCAATATCCGGGGAGAGTCCATCTTTTAGTAGTGAACTATCTATACTTTCTTTGGTGGGGACCAAGCAAACTTTAAGGATTTTGTAGTCACAGTATGATAACAAAAATAAAGTTACTGATGTATGAAGAGGAAAGATGCATCCTTCTGTTTGGTGAGAAAAATCCAGGTATAAATATTCTTCTGTAAGAGTTTTCTTAATGCCTTTCATTTTCTTCATTCATTGGGTCACCTAAAGCATAAATTGAAGTAATTATAGCACTTAAAACATAATAATTTAGAAGTTAAAAGAAAAGATGAATGTTTTAAAAGCCTGTTCCAGAAATCAGTAAGACTTTGCAATACATAACAATGCTACAAGAATCTGTTCCTGAAGACTGAATAAATGGCTTTCAAAAAAAACTTCCACCTTGTGCAATAGAACCCTCTCAAGCAAGTACTTCAGGGTTTCATTACAAGTGAGAACAGGAGATAAATATAATAGGAAATAAGAAATCAACCAAGAATACTAAGAGTTGTCTGGGGATAATGATCTTGAAGTTTTGACAGTGCTGGTCCTTACACACTGCTTCTGTTTTATGACTACAATATAATAATCAGAAAGAGTATATTCATTTCTT
Source organism: Cynocephalus volans (assembly GCF_027409185.1). NCBI lineage: Eukaryota > Metazoa > Chordata > Mammalia > Dermoptera > Cynocephalidae > Cynocephalus > Cynocephalus volans. The sequence continues at coordinate 92,129,200 of NC_084468.1, read as the reverse complement.
CATGATAATTGGATTCTCCCAAGTAAGTGATGAGCTGTTGAATGCTGAATCAGAATAGAATAATATTTTAATTTCCCCATAACTTAGATGTTGACATCGAGATATTTCAAAGTTAACATGTCCAAAATATGGTTCCTTATTCCCAACTCCCAAACCCACTCCTCATGTGTCTTCCCCATCTCAGTTAATGGAACACTGCCCTTCTAGTTACTCAAGCCAAAAACCTGGGGAGTATTCTTACTCTTCTTTCGCACCCCCCATAATCAATCCATCAAAAACTTATTTTGGCTCTATCTTCAACAAATACCCAGAATCTGACCATTTCACTCCATTTCCATTGCTTTCACTGTGATCAAAGCCATCATCAGCTCTCTTCTGAATTATAGCAATTGTTTCCTAACCCGGCTTCCCATCTTACCTCCCCCTAGTCTATTCTCAACACAACAGCCAAAATGATCCTGTAAAAAATGAAAATCACATCATTATTTAGCTCAAACCCTCCAATGTCTTTCCACACTACTCAGAGAAAAGCCAAAGTTTCTACAATGGCCTACAAGGATCTTGATCTAATCTTCCTTTTATGTCTCTGAGTTCATCTCATCAACTCTATTCATCACTCACTGCTCCAGCAAAGATGGGTTGTTATTCCTCTAAAACACTAGATACATTCCTACATCAGAGCATTTGCACTCAGTGTTTCCAGTACCTAGAACACCCCCCCAACCTCCTTCAGGTATGTACTCAGTGGTAACTTCTTAGTGAGACCTTCTCTGGCTACTGTAAATTGCAAACCTCAACCCCTATCCTCCCTGAAAAAAATACCTTTCTATTTCCTCCCATACTTTTTCTACATAGCATTTTTCACTATTGTAACATACTATATATTTGTCTCCCCCAACTAGACTGTTCTATGAGAGTAGGAATTTTATTTTGTTCACTGCAACACATAAAAATAGGGCCTGCTATATATATTTATAATCAAGAAGTATTTGTTGAATGAATGCACGGATGAATACACACAACTAGTTATTTTTAAGACTCGAACACAAAGAATCTTGAAGTCAAATTACTGATGGGTGTTTTCAAATCATATTCCTTATGGCTTTTGTCAATTATCACGACTCTTTACATTTGATTCATACTTCCTGGATCCAAAATTTCCAATTTTCTAATCCATAAATCACAATTCCAAAACTGACACTAGATGGCACTCTTTAAAAGCATTTACCATGGAAGTATGTAATAGGAAGATGACATATTAGAGGAAATATTACTTTAAAAGCCTTTTAAAAGTACACATGCAACTCTTTCAAAGTATATTTGAAATGTTAGTGTACGCTTAATTTTAGGAAACTGTCAACTACTAAATTTCTTTTAATAGTCAAAATTTCTTTTTTTTTAATTAAAAGCAAGTGTCAAACACTCTTTAAACTTCTTGTTTCTTCACTTATTTTTTAAATTAAAGAGTTTATAATCCATTATAACAAAGGGTATATAGTTAGTAAAGTACCGACTTAGAAAACATCTTGTTAATACAAATAATCACTACTGTCTTATATTTCTTTTATTAAAACATAACAGATCTACACCATGGTTTGTTACTCCTTTAAAAGACTGGGGCGGAGGTAGAAAGGGCAGAGGATTATTTCAGGTAATTCAAAAGCAACACTTTTTAATCCACAGAAATCATTTTCTCCCCCGAGTTTAATTACCTTTCTGGGTTTTGTTTGGCACCTAGAGTTTGTTTTTTAAACAAAATACCAAAGGTATTTATTAAAATTCATAAGCAAAAAGAACCAACCACACTTTCTAGGAATGGATAATCTCTTTGAGGAGTTTGCCCCCTAGAAATCTACCACGGATTACTTGACCAATCCTCTTGACTCACTCTCCTGACAATGGGATATTATAAAAACAATCCCTAAGTGCTTCAAGAAGGCAGATCTGAAAGAAAACATGATTCATGTCCTCAATCTGCCCAGCAGTCTTGGAAATGGTAATTATGAGATTTGTCCTAACTTTTTTTTTTAACTGAAAACAATGCCATGCTTTTAAGCTTTTAAGATATGTAGAAATATAAAAACTGGAATAAATGTATATTTGTCACTTTCCAAGGCACATAAGAACCTTGAAAATAGGCTTTTACGTATATTCTATTAACTCTTCTCACTGTGAACATTTAACAAATGCTAAATGTCAATAAAACAGAAGCATAACCTGCCCATGGTGATATCTAAAAATTAATGAGATGCCTGAGAGAAAATGCAAAGTACTATTTATTCTTAACATAATTTTTTTGATATAGATGTTGGTGTTTTTTCCTGGGAGATTAAAAATGATACTTAATGATCTTGGAGTTAAAAAAAATTATTCTCCCTAGGCAATTTTTCTCCATTACATATTAATGTAATTTTTAAAATAAGTATTATTTAGTAAACTTGTACAAATGTTTTTGGTTTGCACTGTCTTTAATTTTTCAAGAGAGAACACAGTTTTTGCTCAAAGTTTGCAAATACCATAGGCAAAAGAATCCATCTTTTTTTTCTTCTCCCTTTCTGCCTTGAGAATGACTAGTTTATTAATTTTATTTCATGAGCTTTAAGAAAGCAGGTACTATAGAATCAACTTCTGGGTCTCCAGGGCTTCTGGGGCACAGCTCTTGTTACGCCATCCATATTACATTCCTGCCAAGCACAGAAGTAGTGCTGTTTGCTCTTTCTCGGCTTTGATGGTGCCAAACTGCAACTAATTCTGAGAGGGAGTGACAAAGCAGCAGACAAAAACCACAGACTTCAGCTGAACAGAGTGAATAGAGTATGCCTCTCTTCCCTGGATATGTCAATTTGCTTGGGAATCTTGCAGATGAAATAAATAGGCAAAAAGAAAATATTGAAGCTTTGGTTTCATCACATGGGAATCTTCAAAGATATTTTTAAGTGGCAAATTAATATTTGGGCATTTAGACCATTTTTTTTCACTTGTTCTTGGCTTTGATAAATTCAAAGCCAAGAATATAAAAAGGAAAATGAGTTTCATAATTGTTTTCTTATTGAAAACCATTTACTACTTCACTCCACGTGTGTGTATATATAGAGAGAGAGAAACGGTAAATGTATTGAAAATAAGCATACTCCACATGTTGGAAAAAAAGCAGTTTGAGAGTTTGTGCTCAAAATTCAAGTCAAGATCCATGGCATTATGTATAATATTACATAATGGATAAATTATGTGTGACATAATGAAGATCAAAAAGTACATAACTGCAGCAAAATATTAACCAGTGATTTGAATTTGTTTTTCTAAATAAGAAATTCTCTCTGTGCCTGGAATTTGATAGCTCAATAAATATTAGGTAAATGAATGAAGAATTCTAAATATCACATACATTTTAATGTCTACTTACTATATACTGAACACAAAGAACTTGTACATTACTTCTAATTATAAATGAGAATTGTACATCAGTCCACAAGTATTAATTGAATTTATAAAGGGGTCTTATTTGAAAACACTCAGGAATAGGTGGTTTTTTTCCTAATATAAATAGTACTATTTTATAAACTTATAATTTCATAAATTGAAGCAGATTGTAATTTTATTGCAGCAACAATTTCACCAAAGTAAGAATCATCAGAAATTATGTTATTCTAAGCAAGTGTCCTCATCTCAGTAATCTGTGATAAAAACCTCCATTCTGGGGCCAGCCTGTGGCTCACTTGGGAGAGTGTGGTGCTGATAACACCAAGTCAAGGGTTAAGATCCCCTTACCAGTTATCTTTTTTAAAAAAAGAAAAAACAAAATGTCCATTCTGAAGGCTGTGTTATTTGACAATTTTCAGCAATGGATTAAATTCTTGGCAGTTCCTTCCTGATTCCTTTTATTGCATACTCCTCAGACCTCTCAGTGACTCATGACTCAGTCTTATGCCCTCTTCTCAATCTACACTCATTCCTTTGATTACTGGCTTTCAAACTTTTTTTTTTTTTGATGATGCTACATAATATAAAATTTACACTGCAACTCACCATATACTGAATAAAACTGAAACAAAAATATCATGAAGCAATACTTATCCTACTACATGGAATAAATCTGATATTTTTTACCCCTTTTGTAAATTTTTTAATACTAGTTGTTACTCCTTAAATTGATTTCATGACCCATTAGTGGGGCACAACTCACAATATGACTGCACTGTTCTAGGTGATTTCTAGTGCTACAGCTTTAAATGTCATCTGACTCCTATATTTATAACTCAGCCATATCCTTTCCCTTTAACTCCAAAATCCTGTGAGGTACTTCAAAAGTTCATGAAAAGATTTGTATTTTTTTTTTTTTTCGTAAAGAAAATTTTAATGGGTATACAAAGAAAAAATATTCTTCGATTTTATTTCTTTCTGCTTTTCAATGAACTCAGATTTGAAATATAATTTTAGTAGTTATATCTTTTCTCTTTTAGTAACATCTTTTACATTTTGCATTCTGCCACTGAGATTTTTCTTTGCAAGAAAATGTGTAAAACCAGAGCCTGGGTATTATCTTTTAATTCTATTTTTCCATGAAATTCTTGAAGTGCCCTCATAGGATTGTCATCTTCACATGGATGTTTTTCTAAACCTGCTCTCCCCTTCCCTTAGTGGTCCCCTTCTTGGTAAAATGGCAACACCCTTTACCCAAACGCTCAGGCCAAAAACTCTGAAGTTCCTCTCTCTACACAACAGTTCATTCTCCAACAATAATCCAGGGTGTTCTTTTAAAAACATAAATCAGATCATGTCCCCTGCTCAAAACCATCCAGTGACTCCCCAGCACACTTAAAATCCAAACATCCTATATATGGCATATATGGCCTAATGTGACACTATCTCCTAACTTTCCTCACTCCCCTCCAGCCATAGTCCTCTTTGCTGTTCTTAGATGCCAGCAATGATCCCACTTGAGAATTTTTGTACTTGCTGTTCCTTTTGCCTAGAATGCTCTTCTCCAAGACATTCACATGGCTTGCTCCCTCATTTCACAGATTTCTGTGCATAAATATTAGCTCAGAGCAGCCTCATGACTACCTAAATTGAAAAAGCACTCCCATCACTCCCTAGACTCTTACCCAGCTCTTTTTCTTCATAGAACTTATCACCTGATATTTTAATCTCCAAGGCTTTGTAATACTCAAATTTCAGTTCAAGGAATAAATAAATGAATATACATAAATGTCAAGTGAGTACTATAGAGAATGTTAGTCTCAGTACAATATAAGCCTTATTCTTCATGACACCATTCTTTACCTTCCAAAATTAATAAATCTATTTTAAGGGCCAACTAAGTGTAAATTAAAATGAAGAAAGATCACCTTTGTGAGCTGAATGAGAAAAAGTATAATTAGAATCCACCCAAACTTGTAAATAAAGCATAGACGTTTTTACATATGTTGATGTTCAGGCAAGAGAACTAGGAGTCTTAACTAGCAAGTAGAATATTTATACAACGAGAATTATAAAGCAATGAATAAGAGCCCAGACTCTTGAGCCAGACTACCTGAGTTCAAATTCTGGTTGATTCTTAGCAACTATTAAAAAACTTTTCTGTAGCTTAGTTTCCTTTGTAAAATGAATACAAAAATAACATTACCTACCATCCTACCATATAGTTTGCTGTGAGAACAATGCCTATCACATAGTAAATCCCTAAATAAATACTAGCTACTATTATTCATGTGTAACTTATCCCTGAATTCCCTACCCATTGATGCTACTAAAACAAATTTTGATGGTCAAAACCCAAATTATGCTTTATATTTCCAAATTTCTTCATAACAGGTAAGAAATTCATGCTGAATTAAAGTTCCCCCCCTCCCCTCAATATTGAAGAAAACCCATTTGTTACTGAGGCTGAAAGCCAGGGAACCATGAAATGGCAGAATATAAATGTGAAACCATTAGTCCACATGCATATTAACCAATTATATTGCACAAAATAAGTAGTTTGGCACAATTTACAAGTATAAAAAAATTATAAACTTATTTTTCTTAAAAATTTAAATTTAAATTTAAACCTATTTATATACCCCCTACAACAAATGTTCAACATTTTGGTTATTAGAACTTAGCTTGTTTTCACACTTTCATAAAACAACACTATTTGGTTGTAAATCCCACTCTATTTTATTATAATAATACAGATTTTTTTAAAAAGGAAGAAAAAAATCTTTCTCCTACAGAGGTAGATAGCAGCTAATTACCTTAAATATTAAAGGTCAAAAAAGGAAAGAAAAAACAGCTTTTTCAGAGCTCATTACATTATGTAATGTGGGATATACTTAAGTCGTAGAGAACAAAAGCCTATGATTAAAATCAGCTGTTTTCTTATCTAGGCAAGAAGTACGAGGAAATATGTTTTGAAGTAAAACAGCTTACTATAACCTTAGCCATAATGGAAGTGTGTAATCTCTCCAGAGAGTCAGGGAGTCTTCTGTTGCCATGGAGTCATAATGCTTTGAGCTAAGCCTGACCTCATAATTAACAGGAATCCACTGCATGAAATGCTAACAAGTTAGAAGTATTTGCAAGCCTGAAATGAAATTACTGAATTCCCCCAGCAAATAATACCTGTACTTATTATCTAAATGGTCTAAAACCCTGCATTCCAAGCATTAATCTTAACAGAATTCAGTAGGCTACCTTGAATACTTCAGGATAAAACAACATACACCAGGGAACTATGTATACTACAGATGTGTCACCTTGCCAGCCCCAGAATTTGTTAGTTTCAAGGCCTGGTACTTGTTGCTGTTAGAAAGGCCAAGTGTACACTCAGCATTTATTCTTATTTCAAATCACAGGTAATGATACAAAAGCTACAAAGTAAAACAGGTTTAAAAAAAAACAAAAACAACAAAACGTGATGGGCCCACTACCACAGAAATTCCAATTTGCTCTTTGTTTAAAGTATGCAGGGCCGAGCCCCTGGAGCACTTGGGAGAGTGCGGCGCTGGGAGCGCAGGGACGCTCCCGCCAGGGGTTCGGATCCTATATAGGAATGGCCGGTGCGCTCACTGGCTGAGTGCCGGTCACGAAAAAGACAAAAATAAATAAATAAATAAATAAATAAAGTATGCAAACGTAGTAGAACTGTAAAATAAATAAATAAAAGAATGGATAAAACAATTCTCAAATCTCACTGGCTTTTCTAGTCTTAGTTTTGAAATTAGACCTCTTAAAATGATATCTTCAGGTATAACCCAGATACGATTTCTAGTAATGAGTACGCTTAAGGTAATGCTTTCAATAGTGTGTGCTCCACACTAGGCAGTTAAACAAAAACAAAAACAAAAATCCACATAGCTTAATGTTGATTTATTAAATATGACAGAAAATCACTCAGTTCTTGTGTTATAACAAAGAGTTTATTTTCACAGTATTTAAATGACCATGTTTACATGTTTAAGATTGTCACATCATTAGTTCTTGCTAGCTTTTGCATTTTCTCTTGTAAACATTGTTTCTATACGTAAGCTTAGAAAAAAATAGAAGTACACTACCTTCTTTATCAATAATTTAGCACGAAATATATTATTAAAGGCTAGCAGTTTCTTGACATTCAGGAATTTATGACACGGAATGGGATCTTGGCATTAATAACGGGAAAAACAAATCACCTAATCCCCAAACCAGATAGAGTTGGGATGGCAAGTACGTGTATTAGTAAACGTTTTTGAAGCCAATGCAATTTTCACGGAAGTTAAAACTCGAACACTTTCCAAAGAAGTTAAAAACCAAAGAGAAACACTTAGATGATGTAAAATAATGAAATAGCCCCAAATGAAGCAAGTCCTTTGGGGTAACTGTTAAGTAGTATTGACATACAACTACTTTATCCAATCAGGAAGGGGTGGAATGGAAAACCAAGAGCCAAAGAGAAAAAAAGAGTTAAAGCGTGATTCAAGAGGTCTTGAAATTACACTTAACAGCAAACGACCTCCCAAACCCTTACAACTGGAAGATGCTCCATTCCTCCATCAGCGGACTAAGACATGAAGAATTGGCTCGGGGAAAACTGGGAAATGCGTAAAACTGAGAAAGGGCCCGGAGCCCTCAACCCACGCCCTCAGGAGCTGTGGCCAAAAAGGAAGTTGAGGCGGCCCCAGGGCTGGAGAGAGACAGAATAACGATTCCATGCCCTCGCCCTTCCCACCCTTTCCCCGCATCATCAGCTCTGTCGACCCTAGATGCAGAGTAGTCAATAGCAGGTCGCACGGGCTGAGGAGCCGGCTGCCCGAGCGCCCTCTTTACCTGGTCGCAGGGGCGCGGCCAGGCAGGGAGGGTGCGTGAGCGTGTAGGCGACACGGGCCGTCTGCGCCTTTCCGCCCAGCTGGAGCAAGGATTCCTCGGTTGCTTCTGGGAGTGGCTTCCAGCGAACCACTGACCTCCAGTAAGGCCGGGAGGAAAAACTGGCAATGTCTAGAAATAACCACGCCGGCCGTCATTCATAATCCGGCGGACCGGAAGGGGAGGGGTTACGTCACTTCCTGCCGTCGCTCTGCCAAAAGTTTCCCCTTGGTAGTGCTGCTGGAACCTTTGTTTTCTCGCTTTCGGAGCCGGCTAGTGTGGGGACCAGTTCGGAAGGGGCTACCGGGAACGGACGGAGTGGCGGGGCGGAGCGGTGAGTTGTGACGAGTGACTCTGCTCCCAGCCGCCTGTGGGAGGTTCGAGACCCCCGCGAGGGGCTAGGTCGGAGAGTAGCGCCTTGGTGTCGTAGCTTTCTCGCTCCTTGAGGGGAAGCCTCGTAATTTGCGGGAGGTTTCGTGCCCCAACCTGACCGCTTTCTCATTTCAGTGAGGACTGCTTCCTCCGGGGGTGTTGCGGAGGGGCACGCGGACTGAGGACACGGACCTAGAGACTAGGTCCTTGGAACCCTGTCTTAGACCTTTGTCAAGGGTTTTGGCGACTTCCGTGTACAGCTCTTTCATTCCGTCTCTTATCTTCTGACTCCCTTGTCAAGGACCACCCCCCGTGTAGGCCTTCGGTGTGTCTTGCCTCGTTCCAAGGATTGACATTTCTTTTCCGAGTGTCTCCTGTCGCTTTTCAGCTTCTCTACCACTTGATTGGTTTGTAATAGAGACCTTTTCGCCTGTCCTGCGTTTCCAGATGTGTCCCTAAGGTATCAGTGTATTTCAGGGCCAGGAAGTCGGTGGAGGAATGAAAAGGGCCGCATCTTAAGAATGTTTCTCGGAAGGGGTTGCAAGAGCTTGCAAAGATACGAACGGCAAAGTTTTCTAGAGCTGTTATGAGATGGCAACCCTAATATTGCACTTTGCGTGAGTAGATTTAATTGCCTTCATCTCATGCACGTGCAGATGATCAACTTTGGACTTCTTTTGAGATTGGCAGGTAGGGTGGAAAACGGAATCTAGGGGAAAGCATATATTTATGTTTATATTTGAATACCCAATTTAGGTTAGAGAGATCATAGAAGCCCTAGAAAGTGACTTCTAAGGAAAAACCTAGTTCATGCATTCAATAAAATTTGTGAGCACCTGTTAAGTTCCAAGCAGCTGGGTAATAAGAGTGAACAAAACAAGTCCCTGCTTTCATGGAGTTTGAGTCTACTGGGATTAATGAATTTAAGCCAAGTGAAAGATTAGGAAAAGAGTACTGCAGTAGGAACATTGTACAAGTCCACAGTCATGAAAGAGGTGATTTTTGTTTTGCTTTGCTTTTGCTTTTTTTGATGTTTGGGAAGAGGGTAGGGTGCTTGAGTTTCTCTTGTGTTTTTTGCTGAAGGGATGTTGGAAATGGTTAGAACTGTGTAGATGGAGAGACAAGACCATTATACTTTGATCCATCAATCCAGTATTTCCATAGTCATTTTTTGTGGTACTTTTCAAAGTAGCAAGGAGATAGGCAAAAAGATATGTATAGACACCCCCAGTCCCCACCCAAAGTACTCAGAATTTTATAGGGAACATATCACTTGTGCCAAAAAAAAGAGTATCTTTCAAGGGAGAAAGACCCAATTCCATGAAAAAGCACTACAAGATATCCTGGGAAGGAGACATTATTAATAGGATTTGGATTGTAGAAGAGCACAGCAGTTGTCAATAGAATCCTCATGAGAAGCATTTGAACTGGGTCTTGATAGGATTTGGAAATATGAAAATGGGTGAAAAACTTCCCAGACAGAGAAAAAATAAGAGTGACAAGGCCAGCTAATGGCTGTACTGTAAGGAAGATCTGAGGATGAAGAATGATAGTTTTTGTGCCAATTAATGAATCTCTTAAATGCTATGCCAAGAAATTTGGGCTTTATTTCAAAGGCAGTGGGAAGCCTTAATTTTTCAGCAAGAAAATAAAAGAAAAATGAAAAAGAGAAAAACCGTGTTTCATGAAAATTAATATGGCAACAATGTTGAAGTCAAGGAGAATAACTAGATTTTTGCTGTAGGTCAACTAAGTTAATAAAGACCTGAATTTGTATAATAGCAGCGGTATTGAAAAATAGGACAAATATGACAAATGTTGCAGAGTCAGAATCTACAGGAAAGGCCTGCTGATTGTTTGGATATAAGGGGTAGGGAAGGATTCAGTGAGGGAAAGATTTAGGCCTCAGACCTCACTAATAGAGTTGTGTCATTTATTGAAAGGAAGTTCAGGACAAGGAACTTTTGGGGAGATATTCATAATCTCAATTTTAGTTATAACTGAATTTGAAATACCATTAGGGCAACCAGGTAGACATATCTACTGAGAAATTGCAGATGTGGAATTCAAACTTAAAGAGAGAATTGGAGTGGGGGTGAAACATGAAATCAACTACCTAGACATGGTAGTTGAAAACATGATATGTATAAGATTACCAAGCAAGAAATTAGTATCAAAACTAAAGAGGATAGCCAAAGATACTTAGGCAATACCAAAAGCAACAGGGACAAGAAGATGAGCCAGAGAAAGAGTAGTCAGAGATAGGAGAGGAAAACCAGAAAAGTTAAGTATTATAGTACTTAAGGGAGGAGAGAGTTTTGTGAATGAGGAAGTAGATAACATGTATTTACTTGGCCAGCATTTATTGAGTTCTTACTTTTTGCTAGGCGCTCTGCTAGACATGGGTTACAGCAATGGGAAAAACCAATCCAGTGCCTGCCCTCATGGAACTTACATTCTAAAGAGAAAGACAGGTATTGCTTACATAATTAACAGTTTAATGAATATTATGGATAAGTACAGAATGTTTTTTTAAAAGATTTCTAATTTTGTTGAAGAAATGTACAGAACAGAGATGAAGGATGACTGAGATGGGGGTAGAGGGTGGCATACTTTCTATTAACGTGCTAAGATGAGACAGTAATGATATATTGGAGGACTTAAAATAGAGAGTGAGAGTAGCCTGAGATATTAGATAACATTTAATGAGTATGTACTATCTGCCAGGTACTGTTGTAACTGCTTTACATGTATTACCAGATCATGTAGGGCATTAGAAACTTTAAGAATCTTGTTCGTTAACCTTTGTGCTGTGAGAAGTGATAAAAGTGGATTTGAGATACATATACAAGGTTTGGTGATTGAGGAAGCAGGAGGAGTTAAAGCTGATTCCTAGGCTTCTGGCTGGAGCAATGGGGTAAATATCATTTGGAAAAGGGAATACTAGAGGAAGAACTAGTTGGGAGAAAAGAGAAGAGCATGTGAGTGCCTCTGGTAGGGACATGTTTAAAAGGAGGCACCAGCTGGCAGTTAGATCTTGGAAAAGAGGCATGGGCTGGAGAGAGATTTATAATCACTGGCAAAAGACTAGATCAAATTGTCTAGGGCAATAGTTCTCAAACTTTAGAGTGGAGACGAATTGCCTGGAGGGGTTAACACAGATTTCTGGGCCCCACTTTCAGAGTTTTTTCTTCAGTACATCTGGGGGTGGAGACCAAGAGTTTGCATTTTTAACAAGTTCCCAGGTGATGCCTATGCCACTGATCCAGAGAACACAATTTTGGAAGAAGAGAATGAGTGAAGAAGAAACCCAGAATGTAGCCTTGAGGGCATCATTTTTAATTGGAATAGAAGGAAACTACAAATAAGTCTGAGAAAGAAGTAGGAGGAAAAAGAGTATTTATTAGATTTACATGACTGAGACTGTCAGTGACTTTGGTGAGAGCTTTTTTATGGAATGGTTTGACAAAGGCCAAATTGCAGAAATTGCAGCGCAAGTAGAAGAAAAACAGTACAAAAAAGTAGATGATTTTCTGAGGAAGTTCTCTTATAAAAGGGAGAAGACAATATAGAAGAGGCTTGAATACATTTAAATGTCAATGAAAAGATGCAAATAGAAAGAAAAAGGCTGGGGGGAAAAAAGAAGACATAGTAAATCATCCATAGCTTAAGGTTCCAGAGGGGACAGGAAGAGAGGATCAGATACAGGTGACATTGCATGAAGAGCCACCTCCCTTTTTATCACATGGGAAAGAGGAAAGGTTGGGTGCAGCAAAGGTTGTAGACGTAGTGGCAGGAAGTTGATTTAATTCCTCTCTGACAGCTTCTCTTTTCTCTATGAAGTAGGTGAGACCATTTACTGAAATAGTGAAGCAATTTTAAAGAAAATGGAGAAAGCATAACTTCTCTTTGCAGAAAGTGGGAAAGTGAGATAACTAGATAAGCATGGTAGGATTGCTAAGTTGTGTTAAGTGCCAAGATGAGATTGGTGACTGAAGATACAGAGTGTATATGTATTCCTCTCAGCTGCGCTGAGAGTTTGGGTTGAGGAAAGGAGAAGATAGCTAGCAGAGTAGATATCTACAAAGTAGGTGAAACTCTAGGGCTATGTATTGGGCAAGGGTGCTTAGTGTACTAGCAGAGAGTTATTAAAAGGTTGGACCATGGCATGTAAGTTGGATAGGAAGCAAAATGGCATACGGTGATAAATCAAGAAGGGTAATAAGAGGTGGAGGAAAAGGTTATTGTCTAGTAACAGGAATTTCTGTGTTACTTATATACTTTTGCCACAGATAATTCCTAGCATGACCTAAGAATTCACTTCAACACCACTTCTCTAGGTCATTGACAGTTTTAAAGTAAATATTAATTTTCTCACATTTTTTGAAGGAATACCTAGGTTTTAAAATTAAACCTACATTTAACATATTAAATTTCTTTCATATATACATTTTTTTTCTTTCACACACATAGGACTTTGTTTCCTAGAACTCTCATCTATAGTGAGAATGATATGACTCTTTTACAGTCTGTTTTGGTCATGGGTTTTGGAATATACAGGGAAATAATTGTATAGAAATAACATGATTTGTTCTAACTCCAGGAAAATATTTTTGGAAATAGTAAGTGAGGTAGATTGACAAAGTTTACACCATGGTTGCTGACCTCTTTATGACTTCAGTAGAAAGAAAATAAATTTCTTTCACTGTATGTGTATTTGCCAGTAAGAAGAGAGACATAATAGAAACCAGAGAAAGCAATAAAAAAGGGTGAGTAAAAGTAAGGTAGAAAACCAAAATATAAAGGACAAAACATGTAACCATGAGTGTTTTAGACTCAACTACTGTTTTCTCTTTGGTGAGGGAGAGAAGTTGGGGCAAGAATGTGCCACTAAGGAGAAAGCAGAGGGGACAAGAAATCCTCTATAAATTCAAACATCAGGTAGAATGGGAATAAAGAAATGAAAAAAAAAAAAAATCTTGAAAACAGATTGGTACTCTGAAGAGGTTGTTGAGTCAAGGCAGTGGAAAAGAGAGTGATGAAAGATTGTAGTCAAAGAGGAGAATTTATTGTAGTCAAAGAGGAGAATAGTTGTAGCAAGTTTTAGATTTCACTGCCTGAAGATAAAGCTCCTTGAGATTGAAGATCTAAATAGTTCAGATTCCCGTACCAGCCAGCCACCAAAAACAGAAAAAAGGGGAAAAAATGACCGTGTATGAAGTTGGAGAAGATCATCAATATAGATGCTAGGATTGTCAAAGATGATGACAGGGGAGAGGAGATAGATGAACCAGGTGCAAATGTTCTATACATTACTAGTAATGAAAATGCGGGTGTGGATTTAAGAGAAAATGCTGATAAATGCTGGTCATGGAATATTTTTCTAAAAGCGTTAATATAGAGTAAAGTCTTTGTAGCCCTCTCTTTGCTCTTTGAGAAGGAACAAGTCAAAGGAATACTACCTTGGACAAAGTTGTAAGGGAGGTGATGTCATTGGGGAGGATAGTAAAGGTAAAGAGAGAAAAGGAGTGCTTGAAGAAAAAGTGGAACACATAGGGGAATATGTTGGTCATTAGTAGGAGCTAGAAGATGATGGGCAGCTGGCAGTGAAGTCAGTGTGGAGAAGGAGAAGGGCTGAGCTGAATGAGAGTGCTGGAGGGATTTGCAAGAGGAAGGTAGTTTGTACCTTAAAGCAGCCATGATGTGTCACAGGAAAAGAGAAACTGGAAGTTGCTAGATAAGGTAGAGCAGTGGCCTGTAAACTTTTCTCATTTATTCCCTGAGTAAAAAAAATTGAACACACTTCCATATATGTGTGTTTAGTCATCAATTATATGTTACACTATATACTTAAACTGTGTATATTAATAACTTGTTTTTCAATAAAAAATAAAAATAAGTAGAAATTTTAACATTTTTCTCCCTGTATTCCACCATGGTGATCAGTGGACTAGAGGGACATGTTAGTAATTTAGGGCAGAGTACAAAGCCTTTAACCTTTATAATTGCAAGATACTATAAAAATAACTGGCTCCAAGGTTCCAGTTGGAATGTTGGTGTTGATGACTTCTGTAGTCTTGTAATGCCAGTTGGAATGTTGGTATTGATGACTTCTGTAGTTTTGTAATTACATTACCTAATCTGTAATTTAAACCTTTTATCTGTGATTTTAGAAATATATAACAATAGTTTGCCTCTGTTTTTCAGCATAGAAATTTCAAGTAATAGTTTTTCTAGTACATTATAAGGATTCTTCTAGGTACCAACCCTTTTGTCAGTACCCAGTGAAACAGATTGTTCTGGATAGTAAAACTACTATGCCCTTTAGCTATATAAAATTAGGTCAATAGAAAGATTAGGCTGTGTTCTCCTTGTGCATTCTGGAGGAGTGGCAGGTTTATCCTTTTAGTCATGAAAATTTTATTGAGGAGCTGTTTTTCCTCAGAACATATTTGGTGACCAACCCCATGAGTAAATTTAAAACTAACTTTCTGTACGTAGCATTATGTAGAAATGATGTATATAATAATACAATCTTAAGTGATAGAGCTGATTCTCAGTTTTGTTAAATTCTTACTAATACAGCTGTTTGAGAGAAGGTTACTTTTAATGGTACTGGCTGCTGGACTCCTTTTCATGGGTGATTTGGGTAATATTTTATTAGAGAACAGAATTTGACAGTAATTTTGAGGTTATCAGATAGCTAACACCTTTTAGGGAACTTTTAAAAAGGCTGTGTGTGTGTGTGTGTGTGTGTGTGTGTGTGTGTGTGTGTGTGTGTGTGTGTGTGTGTGTGTGTGTGTGTGTGTGTGTGTGTGTATTTCCTGTCAAACTCGGAGAGCAATGAGGAGGGAAGTAGGTACAAACAAAATCCTCTTTCAGGCTGTGCTTTCATATGCAAAAATTCAACCTCCAGCAAGTTTTAACAGCATTATAAACCCTTTAAAATGGGAGATTACTCTGGAATTGCTGACAGATCCTTAACTGTAGCAGTGCAAGTGTATTGCCTTATTACAATATTAACCTCAAGGATAGAAGAGGATTTTAAGCCATAGTATATTCATCAAAGGACTGAACACAAGTAATACATTTTTACTTTAATAATTTCTTGCCTGGATAGGTATTTGAAAAAGTGACAACCAGAAGTAGAACCACATGGTAGTACAGGTATTAACTGAAAACAAAACTTTTTAATGTTGTAGAATTTCATAAGCCTTTGGTGTATATCTTCAACCATCTTGGCAAAGTTTTAAGCTGCTTAGGACACAAACCATTTTAGACCCTATACAAGGTATATATACACACCACAGTATATGCATACATTTTTTAAAAAGTATATATGATGCCATCCCTTGGAGACCTTGCTATTTTTTTTTTTTTTTTTTTTTTTTTGTCTTTTTTCATGACCGGCACTCAGCCAGTGAGTGCACCAGCCATTCCTATATAGGATCCGAACCCGCTGCGGGAGCGTCGCTGCGCTCCCAGCGCCACACTCTCCCGAGTGCGCCATGGGCTCGGCCCAGAGACCTTGCTATTTTTAAATAGGTATGCATGAGATACCACAATCTAATGTTAACTAATAAGGTTATCATTAATATGTTTGCTGAGATATTATGATTGGGGCAGAGGACTAAGGAGGTATGAAAGGATAGTGAAGGTAAAAGCAGCAACAGTGACCTACCTCTCTCATCACTTAATGCAACCTTTAACCATTGCCCTCCTGTGACATGCCTGCCACACACACGCACGCACGCACGCTAAGTCTTTGTTTTGTTATGGAAATAAAGTTTGAGAGAAGAAATTTCTGTATATGGTAAACTTGACCTAAACATATCAAAGTCCTGTGTACTGAAACTCTGAGTGTATCTTTTAAAACAGAGCTAGGGGTCTGTGGCTGGGGGGAGCTAGCTGTATTTAAAATTTTGCCGTGGGTATAGATACGCAAAAACTGATAACATTGGTTGTTTCAGGGGAAAAGAATTAGATAATGCCAGTCAGCTATATGAAGGAAATTTAGTTTTATATGTAATGACCTTTTGGACATTTTAAATTTTGTATCATGTGCATAGTATTATCTATTACAAACAAAAGAACAAAATAGATAAAAAAAAAAAAAAACTTTGGCATAAATAATTGCAAGTTGTCTCTAAATTACCTCTCCCCCTTTTTTTCCTTTAGGTGTTTGCAATGGCTGCTACTGTGAACTTGGAACTTGATCCCATTTTTTTGAAAGCACTAGGTTTCTTACATTCAAAAAGTAAAGATTCTGCTGAGAAGCTAAAAGCACTGCTTGATGAATCTTTGGCTCGGGGCGTTGATTCCAGTTACCGTCCATCTCAAAAGGTACCTATGTGGATAAAAAGCTTGGAGAGAGTTTTGTAAAGTCTATAGTAGTACAATGATGACTTTTAGACCGTCTTAAAACAGTCTCTGTCAAAATAATCTTTCCTTGTGCCATGAAGAAATTATATTCTTTAATTTTCATTCCTCAAGCTTTCAGAGTACTGTTACAGCACATAGAAAAGTTAGCCAGGTGTGGGGGATACTGTTTTACCACTTTATGTGTATAGAAACCCACTTGTTTACAACTTGCTTTAATTTCCAATTCTTTATGATCAGAATTTTTTTTAAAAGCTGCTGAATGTAACCATAACTTCTAATTATTCTTCAGTGTTGGAAGGGCACAAAAATAATGAAGTAAAAGAACAAGGATTTTTCAACAATAAAAATTGAATATGGGTAGGATAATTTAAGGGAAGAAGATATGTGAGCGTACTTCAGAAAGTTCATGGAAAAATATGATTAAAAGATAATATGAATCTTTCCATGAACTTTTTAAAGAGCCCTCATATGAATGAACTGAGAACTATGTAGCTCCAGTCATGATAATAACAAAGCAGCCAATGGTGACTTACATGTTTTGGAATCCAACTAACTCTTATGTTTGTGTGATGATAATAAATAACGTATCTTAAATGTTTACTGTGTCCCAGGCACTTTTCTGAGTGGTTTATGTGTATAATTAATTTTAATTGTGATAAAGATCCTTTGATATAGGTATGGTTTATTTTTCTCATTTTACATAAGGAAGCTGAGGTATGTAGTAACTTTGTTTCACTCAGCCTATGTTTGTTTTTTGGTAAAATGGGGATAATGACTACTTTGCAGAGTTGTGAAAATTAAAATAGATAAAGTATATGAGTCACCTAGTATAGTATATACCTGGTACCATACTAGCCTCTCAGTGAATAACAACTCTTAATATATTCACTAATACCTACTAAGAAATTCTTTCAAAGTCTTCTAAAGGTCTAGCCCTGAAAATCCCAAGTCACCCAGGTCTGTGGATCTAAATACAAACCGAGAAGGTAAGATAGAACTATATGACTAGCGTAAGTCTAATCAGAATCTGAATCTTAAAGTCAAGTCCCAGGTTTGGCGCCCAAGTAAACCGTAATATTTTTTCCCCAGACTTCTTTCAACACTAGCTCTAGTATTCTCAAGCCTTTTTATTGTCTTTTGAATATTAGAACCATTATGACCTCATTTATTCTACCCATTCTCATTCTGGTAGGTTCAATGAATTCAGAATCGACCAAATTAATACAGCTCTACAAAACACACTACCAAGTTAATTCTGCTCTGAGTACTAATATTATCCAAGTAGTAAAAATCTATTACTGAAATAACCAATAGAAGCTTCTAAAATGGAAAGAAGTTCCTCTATTAAAGTACATGAAAAATTTGTTGTGATTAAAAAGCCTGCTGCTCGTAGGTTTCTAACTGGCGTTTACTTCTCTTGGTCAGTTTTGAGAAAATACTCCATTACGTGTTTTAAAAGCACATGTTTATTTAATTTTAGACTTCAGCTGAACATTTCCATCACTAGAATGGTGTGTGAGAAGAGTGATTTATTCCAGTTTCTTAAACTTTAGCAAATACAGGAATCACCTGGAAGCAGTGGCATGCTTGTACACATTACAGTTCTCCGAGTGTAATTCTAACATAAATATTGGTTATATTTTCATTTACATTAGTGAGTAAGGCAAATGTGAAATAATGAAGTTGGAACCAAACTCATCCATCAACCACTTGAGCAACTTCTTTGCTGAATTTGATAATAGTTTTAAATTACTGCAAAACTATGTCCTCAGTTTTTTATGTGACACATTATACACTGTTAAGTTATATCTGCATTGTTAACATTTTCTCCATCACTACTGTAAGTCTACACCAGAAGTCAGCAAACTTTGTGTAAAGAACCAAATATTTTAGATTTTGTGAGCCAGATGGTCTCTTGCAACTGTTTAATTCTGCCATTAGAGTATGAAAGCAGCCTTACATAATGCACAAATGTATGGGTGTAGCTGTGTTCCAATATAACTATTTATAAAAACAGGTGGCAGTCCAGATTTGGCCTATAGATCTCAGTTTGCTAAACCCCAGTCTAAAACAATCAGCACAACAATAAATTGAGCCCTGTATAAATAGGTCTAAAGCCCATTTCTTGTCCCTTCCCTTTCTCTTTCTCCTTAGAGGTAACCACTATTCTGAATTTGATATGTGCCATTCCATTTATATTTTTGTACTTTTATGTATTATCACAGAAAAATAGACTACACTCAGCTATTCTAATTTTATTTAGAATGATGGAGAAATACCCTCCTTTTGTGGTGGCAGGGATCCAATGAGTAACTGTATGCATAAACTTTTTACACTATTAACAACAATAAATAAAAATGGTATAACATAAGAATAAGAATTCAGAGTTCAAAACAGAATGAAAAGTCAAGCCACAGACAGAAAATATTTGCAAATCATATATCTGATAAAGGCCTTGTGCCAAAAATCTGTGAAGAACTCTAAACTTAATAATAAAACAAACAACCCCATTTTTTTAATTAAAAAAAAAAAATTTAACGACTAGTTCACCAGAAATGATCTTCATATTAATGAGCACTTGAAAAAATGCTCAGCATCATTAGCCATTAACCATTAGGGAAAATTAGATTAAATCTACAGTGAGATACCACTACATGCCTGTTAGAATGTCTAAAATTAAAAAGACTAGCCATACCAAGTGTTGATCAGAATGTGAAGGAACTAGAACTCTCATATCCTCCTGGTGGAAAATGTAAAATGGTACAACCACTTTGGAACACAGTTTAAGTTCCTTAAAAAATTAAGCATATACCTACTATATGACCCAGCCATTCTACTCATAGATAATTTATTCTAGGGAAATAAATTTATATGTCCACACAATGATTTGTATGTGAATGTTTGTAACAGCTTTATTTTTAACAGCCCATAACTATAACAACCCAAATTCCATTAGTAGGTAAATGGATAAACAAATTGCAGTATATCCATTCAATGGAATATTATTCAGCAGCAAGAAGGAATGAACTGTTGATATACTCAGCAACATGGATGAATCTCAAAATAAATATACTGAGTAGAAGCCAGACAAAAAAAATGTGTACTGTATGATTCTGTTCATATAAATTTCTAGGAAGTGCAAACTTATCTAGTTACAGAAAGCATATCAATGGTTGCCTGAGGATTTGGGGGGGAGATAGTTTCTCTAGGATATATACCTATAAGAGAGGGCCACAGGAAATTTTGTGGGATGGTAAATATGTTTATTATGTTGATTGTAGTGATGGTGTGACACGTGTATACATTTGTCAAAACTTATCTATCAAATTTTACCCTTTAAATAGGTGTAGTTTGTATCAATTATTTCTCAAAAATGCTATTTAAGATATTGGTCATAACATAATGTCTTAAATTTTAATTGAAATTTGTTTAGATTTATGACCTATTTTTTACAATGTATCAGATAGTCTGAATATTTAATTACTTAGTATCTTCTATTTCATTTTTTAGGATGCGGAGCCACCCAAAATTTCAAGTACAAAAACTATTTCCATTAAGCAAGAGCCCAAAACGTCATCCAGTGTTCCTTCTGGCAATAATAATGGCAAGGTCCTCACAAATGAAAAGGTGAAGAAGGAAGCTGAAAAGAGACCTGCTGATAAAGTAAAATTTTATCTTAATCTAAGTTAAAAAAAAAAAAAAGTAAATCACTTGTTCTGTAGGCAGAAAGAAACAGTGTTTTGTGCTACTTCTTTTATATAGTAGTGGATAATAATAATCACTAAGTAAATACTAAGTAAATATATTTTGATTGCTGTAGATGTTGAATTTTTGAACAATGAATAAAATTTAGAAGTATCTTTTTAACCATATACTGAAGGTATTATCAACAAATATTTGAGCTGTAGGGAAGTATAGTAATTTCAAGTGTAAACTTCAATTTGTAACTCAGAGATTCTAGACAGAACAATTGTTGAGAAGAAATAGGAAAGAGTAAAGATGCAAATGACTGAACATGTAACTTTGTTACAGCATAGCATGCACCTTAACAGGGCCACAGATAATTCTTGGATTGTGTATTTTAAATGATTTCTGCAAATAGTAATTAAAATTTTGGCAATTAATAAAAAATACATTAAAGAAATATCTTTAGTAACCTTTACCCTCAAGGTGGAGTGTATTGTCCCATATGTTTTTATACTTTTACTGAATAGTAGCTATTCATAAACTGTATTATATTATTTTCTCTGCTTTAAAATTTATGCAAGTGGTTTCATATTGTGTATATATATATCCTTTGGTAATTTACTTTTTCTCCATTCCACAATGTGCTTTTGAAATTTATCTAGGTTGATGCATGTAGATCTTGATACTTTTAGCTACTATACAGGAATATTCATTCTGTGAATAAACCAGTTTATCCATTCCCCTGTTGATGAGCAATTAGGTTATTTCTCCTTTTTCTCTATTACAGTGAAGCTTCAGTGAACTACTTTATAGGTATCTTTTTGTGAACATGTTAATAGTTTCTATAATATGTATACATGTAAGTGGATGTAATAGGATATATACATCTTTAACATTACTGAGCATTGCCAAATTGCTATGCAAAGTGGATGTACTAAATTTATACTCTCATCAACAAAGAATTCTAAATTCTCCATGCTTTATTGGACTTTTTAGTTTTTACCAATTTGACAGAAATATTGATTATATTTATATCTTAAAGAAGGGAGCCAGAATGAGCTTTGAAGCAGACATTGTAATGTGTTAAGTCTGAATGACTGTTAGATAGCTCATTTATTTCTTGTCAGTATACTTTAAATATTAGTAGCTCATAATTTAAGATACTTAAAATAAAAAATAGCCTAATTAGTGCTGTGGTTTCTCAATTCAAAGCATCTTGATAGGAAAAACAAAAAAGCAGTATTCTTTAATAGATAGAAGAGTTCAAAGAAAAACACAAATATATGCTAAACTGTCCTAATTTGTTTATTTCTATCTTGCTGACTTCTTTTAACGTACTAATTATAAATTAGTTATAATTCTTCTAAAAATCTTTAATGTGTACATCTGTCTCTATGTGAAAATATCTGTAAAATGGACTTGGTCATTACACACTCTTCATCTTATTTATCTCTCAGTGACTTAAAGTTTATTCTCCCATGTTACTTGCATTATCATTTTCTGGTTGGGCGTTTTTTATAGATGAAATCAGACATCACTGAAGGAGGTGATATTCCAAAGAAACCTAGATTGGAGAAACCAGAAACACGGTCCTCTCCCATTACTGTCCAAACCAGCAAGGATTTAGCAATGGCTGATCTTTCCAGTTTTGAGGAAACCAGTGCTGATGATTTTGCTATGGAGATGGGATTGGCCTGTGTTGTTTGTAGGTAAGTTGTATGTTGCCTCAGATTCTTTTATTTCTTTGTTAAGCATAAACAACCCCCCTCCTACCCGCCCACCCCCAAATCAGAGCAATTTGTTGGGAGTTTTCTATTTTGTTTTAATTATTTGGGGGTGGGCAGGAGATAAGTAAATTATGCCTAATGAACAGCCTATATAGCGATTTAACATCTTGAAAATTGCCAATTTATCTTCCTGACTCTGGCTTCTTTAATCGGTTATGTTGTAGTAACGTTTTCTTGAGTTCTAGAGAGAAAGTGATTGTTATGTTGTTTAGTGAGGAAGAGTCTGTTCAGCAAACTCAATTATTTCAATCTGTGTTGCTTCTATTTTTTTCCTGAATTATCGATAGCACTTATAAAAATTAAACTATTACATGCCATTTCCTGAAACACCATTAAATCTTTTCCTAAGGATAGTGGATATGAAAGGAATGGATTATGTAGGTTGTTCTGAGTAATGTTTTAGAACATGGATGCATAACTATAAAAATATGGATTATTCTCCATGGAAGAAGATGCATTTGAAAAATCAGAAATAATTAGATTTTAAACTCTTTGATTCCAGGGGCTAAGCTTTTAATTTTTAATGGCTTTCATTACCTAGATAACAAACAATTGACATTCTTGATGCTGTTTTCTTCCTAAAAATGTTAAATTCTAGTTCATTGCGACTGAGTAAATAACTATAAGCTTTTGTGTACCTTATAGAGAATGAGTTGATGTAGTAGGATCATTTGTTAGAGCTCTATTGTTTTCACATGTTTATTTATTTCAGGCTTTACCATAAAGTTGGCATTTTATAAATAAATAAATGGTAAAATAATAATGGGGAGAGCACTAGTAACTGTAACCCTCCATCAGGAGACTTACTGCGATAATCTAAGGCAATGGTGATTACTTTTTGTGCTATTGGAACTTATGCTTTTTTAAAACACTTATTGCTACATTCTTTTCAGTTGGTCAGACATTTATCTAACACCCTATGTCTGCACAGTAATGCAGTTCATACTGTAGATAATTAGGTCTAGTTCTCACCTTTACGTAACTGCTATTAATGAAGCAGATAGAACAACATGTAGCTAACTAATATAAAGTAATTTAATAGAGATACAGAGAAAATGTTATGACACTGTAGGGAGACTATTCAAATTCTACTACCTTCTGGAAGAAAGAAAAAAATTACAGTAAGAAATGAAAAGGAGAATATTGCGAAATTTAAATTAAGGCACCTTATATATTTATTAATGGTTGAGTATAAGTTTTAAAAGAAATGAAGTGTTTGTGTAGGCTACATGTTGGAGTTTGTTATTTTGCTCTTTCCTTTTCTGGGTGTTTTTTTTTCCTTTTTAGTATACCAAATTTTACCAGAACAATACTAAAATGACTTTAAATTCCTGTATTCAAGAAAGTGTAATGTTTAATGGTTTATTTTCTTAGACAAATGACGGTAGCATCTGGTAATCAATTAGTAGAATGTCAAGAGTGCCATAATCTCTACCACCAAGATTGCCATAAACCCCAGGTGACAGACAAGGAAGTGAATGACCCTCGCCTGGTGTGGTATTGTGCCCGATGTACCAGACAAATGAAAAGAATGGTAAGAACCATTTTTTTCTGTCTTAAATAGTCTCTGTCACCTTTTTGTTGATATGTGCTTTCAAAATAAAAATTAGAACATTTAAGATATTGAAAAAAAGATAATATAAGCTGATTATTTTAATGTTTGTATATATAATATACATATGTGATTTTTATGACTATGTCTAAAGACCAGACTATACTATATGCATTTTTCTCTGTTCAGCTTTTAGCTTATTCTAATGTAGATAAATAGGATTGGAGAACGACAAAATATGAATATTCCTTACTAGTATGCCAGTGTATTTGTAAACATTTAAAAATACTATAAAGTACTATGGGCAGCTGTGAGATAGATAACAAAGCCCCAGTCTTCGTTGAGTCTGGTAAGGAAATATAGAAAATGTCCTTTCCTTATTGAGCTTAAACCATCAAACTTGCAAGTTGTGTATAGAGGGAATATTTACATGTGCATCTCTGTCTTTCCATCTGCATCTCTATTCCTCAGTCTTTCCTTCTTATTGCCTTTGAGTGACCATTTATTTCATTCTCTCACAATGTACTTTCTCTTACTGCTCACTAACGTAACTACCTTTAATATCATACTGAAATGTGTTATTTGTTATATTGGTTAGGTTTTTTAGCTTTTATTCATTCAAAAAGTAGATAAATGAATTTCATAATTTTCATTTTAAAGGAATCAAGAAGTTGTTATTTATTCCAGTGACTTATTTTCCCCAATCTTCCTTCTCCTGCCTTAGATTAGGGAACTCTTGCTAAAAGAGTTCTCATATCTGTTAATCAAATGAATTTCTACATAAGTTTGTCTGAACAAATAGATCTTTTTCAGGTCAGAAGTACTTTATTTAAAGTAAAAATTCAAGATATCTATTTTACTTTTTAATCAGTTAAATCAGAAATAGAAAATGTTTTTATTTATTCCAATGAGAAGTAATAAAATTTCAGTGGCATGTATACTTTTTGTTTGTAACAGGAAATTTCTGTGACAAGGTAGAATTTTTTCCTGTTCATTTCTGAGGTTTTTTTTTTTTTTTTTTTTTTTTTTAGTTTATTATTTAAACTAGCACTCCAGGACCTCAACCAAAATTATTACAGATGAGCAATATACTGCATTCCAGAGCATTGGTAAAAAGCCACTAATAATTGGTCATTGTAAAAAGAAATAATTCATCGGTAATCTCTCTTTCTCTAGCATATCTTCAAATTTTTAAATTATTATTATTTCACTGTAACTCTCTTAATAGCTAAAGTAAGTACTATTCTCCCCCAAGTTTTTTTCTCCCCTATTTTTTGTGACTTGGTTTACACCAAATCTGTGTTTGTGGTAACCCTCTTTCTGGGTGAGCTTTTAAGGCTGATTAGATATCCTACAGGGAGTATAAATACATTTTTAAAATTAAAATTGTTCTCTTCTCCACTCAGTTTTTTTCCAAAATTGCCTGAGCTAGAAAACACTATTTTTGATGCTTCTCTTAATTCCATATCCCTTTGTTTACCAAATGTGTTAGTTCTGCCTCTTACATATCTCTCAAAACTCTCCATTTCTTTCTTATTACTCTGTTCCACAAACCCATCATTACTTGTCTATTGCAATAGCCCTCTAAGAGGTCTACTTGCTTCCCTTCATTTCACTTTGCCCACTTTAATTAGAACAATTAGAATTATTCTTTTAAAATATTTATCTGTCTTATCTGCTTAAATATGCCCAGTGGCTTTTAATTACTTATATAATGAGATTATACTTCTTAGGGTGCATACACGAATACTCTCTTTTTGACCACAATCTACCTTTGCAGCCTTTTCTCCCACAGCTTCACCTTATACATCCATAAACTCTGGCCGCGCCAGACTGTGTGTATCATTTCCTGTGTATAGTGAACTTTCATGCTCCTATATGTTCTGCTTCTCAGCTGCTTGTCTTCATCTGGGGTAGTGTTTCTTCTTTATCTGCTTTGCAAATAAATGTCCAATTTATTTATCAATAAGATCATGTCTCACTCATTAGCATAGCACCAAAGCAGAGCTCAGGACTGGGCACATTCTACATTCTGTTGTTCTCATTATAAAATGGAAGAAATGTAGATTAGTACCAGAAATCAACAGTCCGATCTGTGTATCCAAGAATCAAAGTACTGAATGGGGAACCGTAGCTAGTATTAGGACATGACTAGAATACACCAGGAGTAGGTGTGGGGAGATACCAAAAGGCATGATGTGAAGTGAGCTTGAAGATCAAGATCCAGAAACATAAAGTTTAATAACAGAAAGGAATTTGGAAACACTGGGGATACTAAATCCAGTCATTCTAACTAAATTGCTTTTAGTGAGATTCTCATATGTGCATTGGTTACTGCTTCAAGGTATTTTCAAATGATTATAAATAGCATCTGATACACCCTTTCTCCTTGCACTGATTTCTCCAATTGGGGCAGTTTCTGTAGTACAGGTTATTGGAGGAAGACCTGGTTAAGAATGTTGTGATAGTATGTGGCAGGGTTCCTGGTCATTCTTCAGTTCTATAATTTTCTCTCAATAATGGTGTTTTGCCCCAGCACAGGTAAGAGACTCCTATCATTTATTTCAGTGGTTCTCAGTCTAAGGTAGCAACACACTCCTACTCAGCAGTATTTAGAAATATGTGTGATATTTATTGCCATATCGGCAGTTAGTGCCCTGAGTGGGGAATTTTATACATTCTGCAATGTGTAAAGCAGTCACCCAATAAAAAAAAATGTGCCTTTATTGAAAAACACTGAATCAGTAATTATATTCTAGTTCCCTAAACTGGTAACACCAGCAAAGGACAGAGGTTCTGGCTATTTCTTACTCAGTTTCTAAGATGGCCAGGTGAGATAAGGGAGGCAAAAGAAGATCCGAATATGATCACATAGGCATAGCTCATTTCTGGAGCTTCATTATAATGAGTCTTCAACTGCTAAAACCTACAAGTTAGGGTGGTCTTTAGAGTTTCACCTCTGGAATGGTAGATATAGGTGGAGGGCAGTGTAAGATTGAAAGCATGGTTATGGTGTCATATGCTTCTGATTTGCTGTGAGGGCTGTATTCTCACAACATGATTTTGCTGTAGAGGGTAGGATGGCCCTTCTTTCCTACTAGTAAGAGATATTTTACCACAGATAGTCTTCCAGCATCCTTAGTAATATTCTTGATCTGAATGTTGCTTTACAAGTGGTGTTTAAAGTTAGGGAGGGCTGGCCAGTTGGCTCAGTTGGATATAGCACAGCCTGGTAATACCAAGATCAAGGGTTTGGGTCCCCGTAACAGCCAGCCACCATAAATAAACAAGTAAGTAAGTAAATAAATAAATAAATTTTAGGTGTACTTTGATGTAAAAAGTATGTAATGAAAAAAGTGGCATAAATTGAAATTTAAGGAGCAAAATTGTATAGTGTGGCAGGTAATAGCACAATTAAATTACATAAGAAGGTCCAAATGAGTATAAGATTGACCAAATTCAAGCTTCCAGAAATGGGCAAAAATTATTAATAAAGTCACTGGTATAGTACTGTATGGATTTATGAGAATTGTCAAAGACTATGGAAGGCTGGCTGGGAGCATCTTTCCCCATCCGATATGGGTGGGTTCTTCTGGATTCAGTTTGATTATCCTTTGCAAATAATGATGATGAATAAATAGTAACTATTGTTTTCAGCACTCAACATGTGCCAGACTTTATGCTAAACTCTCACTTAATCGTAATTCATCCTCATAAGCAACCTTTAAAATAGATGATATTATCACCATTCTTCAGATGAAGAAATTAAGCTTTTAGAGATTTATATATTTTACCTGAGGTAACATAGCCATGGAAGCAGTCAAGCTGGGTTTTAATTAAGTTCTATTTGACTCCAAAAACTGTGTTTTCAAACATTACACTGTTACTCCAAAATTCAAAGGATCATCAGAGACTGTTATGAACAACTATATGCCAATAAATATGAAAACCTAGAGGAAATGGATAAATTCCTGGACGTATATGACTTACTAAGACTGAACCAAGAAGAAATAGAAAACCTAAATAGACCAATAACAAGTAACAAGATTGAATCAATAATAAAGTCTCCCAACAAAGAAAAGCCCAGGACCAGATAGCTTTTCTGCTGAATTCTACCAAATGTTTAAATAATAATTAATACTAATACTTCTTAAACTATTTCAAAAAACTGAAGTGGATGGAATTCTTCCAAACTCATACTACTAGGCCAGCATTACCCTGATACCAAAACCAGGCAAGGACACAACAAAAAAAGAAAACTACAGGCCAGTATCCCTAATGAACATACATGCAAAAATCCTCAATAAAATACTAGCAAACTGAATCCAGCAGCACATCAAAAAGACTGTATGCCTTGATCAAGTGGGATTTATTTCAGGATGCAGTGATGGTTCAACATATGCAAATCAATAAACATAATACATCACACCAACAGAATAAAAGAAAAAAACCATATGATCATCTTGATAGATGAAGAAAGAACATTTGATAAAATTCAACATCTCTTCATAATACTCTAAACAAATTAGATATAGAAGGAAAGTATCTTAATACAATAAAAGTTGTATGTGACAAACCCACAGCTAATGTCATACTGAATGGGAAAAGCTGAAAGCTTTCCTCCTAAGAACTGGAACAAGACAAGGATGCCCACTCTAATCACTTCTGTTTAACATAGTACTGGATGTGCTAGCCAGAGCAATTAGGCAAGAGAAAGAAAGAAAGGGCATTCAAATTGGAAAAGGAGGAAGTCAAATTGTCCCTGTTTGCAGATGACAAGATTTTATATATAGGAAAACCTAAAGACTTTATTGAAAACTCCTAGACCTGATAAATAAATTCAGTAAAGTTGCAGGATACAAAATCAACATACAAAAATCAGTAGCATTTCTATACACCAACAACAGACTTGCAGAAAAAGAGATCAAGAAATCAATTCCATTTGCAGTAGCAAAAAAAGAAATAAAATACCTAGGAATATGTTTAACCCAGGAGGTGAAATATCTCTACAATGAAAACTGTAAAACAATGATTAAAGAAGTCAAAGACAACACAAAAAAATGGAAAGACATTCCATGCTCATGGATTAGAAGAATCAGTATTGTCAAAATGACCATTCTACCCAAAATTATCTACAGATTCAGTGCAATCCTCATCAAACTACCAATGACATACGTCACAGAAATAGGAAAAAAAAAAAAAGAGAGAGATCCTGAATAGCAAAAGTAGTGAGCAAAACAAAAAAAACAAGGGAGTATCACACTCCCTGACTTCAAAATACGCTACAAAGTGATAGTAATTAAAACAGCATGGTACTGGCACAAAAACAAACATAGACCAGTGGAAAAGAACAGAGAGTTCAGAAATAAATCCATGTATCAACAGCCAACTGTTTTTGACAAAGGAGCCAAGAACACACATTGGGGAAAGGGTAGTCTCTTCAATAAATGGTGCTGAGAAAATTGGAGATCCATATGCAGAAGAGTGAAATTAAACCCCTATCTCTCACCATATACCAAAATCAACTCAAAATGGATTAAAGACTTAAATATAAGACCTGAAACCATAAAAATTCTAGAAGAAAACATGGGGGAAACACTTCAGGACATAGGTCTAGGCAAAGATTTTATGAATAATACTTTCGCACAGGGAACAAAAGCAAAAATTAACAAATGGGATTATGTCAGACTAAAAAGCTTCTGCACAGCAAAGGAAACAACCCACAGAGTGATGAAGCAAGCAGCAAAATGAGAAAAATATTTGCAAATTATTCATCTCACAGGGGATTAATATCCAGAATATACAAGGAATTTAACAGCAAAAACAACCAAAAAAACCAAAGAATCCAATTAATAAATGGGCAAATGACCTGAATAGACATTTCTCAAAAGAAGACATAAAAATGGCCAATGGGTATATGAAAAAATGCTCAACATCACTAATCAGAGAAATGCAAATCAAAACCGCAATGAGGTATCATCTGACCCTAGTTAATCAAACATACAGAAAATAACAAATGCTAATGAGGATGTGGAGAAAGGGGAATGCCTATACATTGTTGCGAGTGTAAGCTAGTACAGTCATTATGTAAAGCAGTATGGAGATTTCTCAACTACACATACAACTACCATATGACCCAGCAATTCTTCTACTGGGTATATACCCAAAGGAATGGAAATCATCGTGTCAAAAGGACACCTGCCACTGCTGTGTTTATTGCAGCTCTATTCACAGTAGCCAAAAGTTGGAACCAACCTGAATGTCCTTCAACAGATGATTGGATAAAAGAAAGTGTGGTATGTATACATAATGGAATACTACTCAGCTATAAAAAAGAATGAACTTCAGCCATTGCCAGCAACATGGATGAGACTGGAAAAAATTATAGTAAATGAAATAA
Source organism: Cynocephalus volans (assembly GCF_027409185.1). Classification (NCBI taxonomy): domain Eukaryota; kingdom Metazoa; phylum Chordata; class Mammalia; order Dermoptera; family Cynocephalidae; genus Cynocephalus; species Cynocephalus volans. The sequence goes on along the minus strand of NC_084468.1, from coordinate 92,098,698 downwards.
GCCAGGCACAGAGAGAGAAATATCTCATGTTCTTACTCATATGTGGAAGCTTAAAAAGTCAATGTCATAGAAGTAGAGAGTAGAATAGTTGTTACTAAAGACTGGTTGGGGGAAGGAGGAGAAAGGAATGGGGAGAGGGTGGTCAGTGTATACAAAATAGTAGAAAGATAGGAAGAATGGGATCTAGTGTTCTGTAGTAACCTAGGGAGACTACAGTTGACAAGGTACTGTGTATCTTTGAATAGCTGGTTGAGATGATGTTGACTTTTCCTAACACAAAGAAACGACAAATGTTTGAGGTGATGGATATACTAAGCATTGCTGACATGATCATTGCACAAAGTATGAATGTACCCAAATAGCATATTGTACTCCATAAATATATATACAATTATCATGGGTCAATTAAGGAAAATAAAAAGAGAAATAGAGTGGAATAGTGGTTACCAGAGGCAGGGAAAAGGAGTGGGGACAGGAGACAGGGAAATGTCGGTAGACCGGTATAAAGTTACAAAGGTATGGTTAGATATGAAGAATAAGTGCTGGTTCTCTAGGGTGACAATAGCTAATAATATTGTATTGTATATTTCAAGATAGCCAGAAAAGAAGATCTTGAATGTTATTTTGAATGTTGTAACCACAAAGAAATGATAAATGTTTAGGTGATAGATATGCTAAGGATTCTGATTAGATCATATACAATATATGCATGTATTGAAACAGCAAGCTGTATCACATAAAGGTATACAATGAAACAAATTTTTAAAAAAGAGGAAAAATTTTCCCTTAGGATATTTCAACGTTATTAAACAAAACAAAACAAACACTACACTATTACCATCTATATAGTTGTAATTATTTACTTGGAAAACACTAAAACATAAACTGAAAGTGGTTAGAGTTTATTATTTAGTGAAGTTCCTACTTATAAAATAAAGGGGGAAAAATAAATAAAACTGAAATTGCTTAGAAAGGACCAGTGGATACATATCTTTTGTAGATAACATAGAAGTTTGTGAATTTTCTCTGAGGATTTAGTGTGCCTAGTTCTGCAATGTAGGACAACCTAATAAAGGCTCATTATTTATCAATAAATAGTTTTTTCCTGTCTGTGCTGTATTTGAAACCATATAAATGATTTGAACTACATATTAACTCACCTTCAGTAACTCGGAGACTTATGCCTGGACCCCAAGAAGAAAACTAAGTCTTTGACCAACCATAATGAAAAACAAATGCACATCATAATGAATAAAGCTAACTCATAACATATAGTTTGTGATTCAAAAAAAAAAACAAATTTGGTTTGTCTTGTTAAGATGGTATTTAACCAACTGTAATCTGCATGATTTCTAAAGCTTAATATTATCTTTGCTGTTTAAAAACTAATGAAATCTATAAAACTGTTAATATGATAATTTGTCCAAGAGTCTATATTTTCAGTGTTATTTTATCGCAGTGTTTTTTAAATGTTCAACTGTGTTTCAATTCAATGATGAATCCTGTGATAGATTTTTATTATATTGGTGTATTCAATTTAGATTTTGTATCTAACATGATACACTGATTTTTACAGGCTCAAAAAACTCAGAAACCACCACAGAAACCAGCCCCTGCAGTTGTTTCTGTAGCTCCAACTGTCAAAGATCCGTTGGTTAAGAAACCAGAAACTAAACTCAAACAAGAGACAGCTTTTCTAGCGTTCAAGAGAGCAGAAGTCAAGGTACAGTACATTCCATTTTTATCTAAAAAATTGCTTGATAAAATTTAATGAGAAGCTTTACATACTAAGTGGCTATATGTTGGAAATTAAGACTGCATTACAATTATATCAGGTAGAAAGGAAACATATCATTATTTAATTTCTAACTCTGTTATTTCTTTTTATCACAGATAGAAACATTTTTTGATTATTGGGTGTTTTTTTTTACTATTTAATGATTATTGCAAAGTGATATTCTTTACCATTCTTATGTGGTTAGATACTTATCTCCAATTAGGAATTTGATTTAAATTCTAAGTACTTCTGCTCTCAGTAGCAACAGTTTTGCTCCTCACACCACTTGAGCTGATTGGCCTCGTAGCATTTTTTCTTCCTACTTTTTACCTATTAAAAAGGTTTTCTTGCTTTATCTTGTTTTTTCCTTTTATTATCATGACCTTTCATCGTACCTACCTCTTTTACTAGTGGACTGTATTATCTAGTTAAAATACCATCTTCCTCATTCCTAGGTTTGCATTCTTGAAATCATATTGCCTTATTAATATCCTGGCACTTTGATATCATGGAATAAAAGAGTTTTCTAATCTAATTTTATAACAAAAAGAATACTTTTACCAAGTTATATATTCCAGTTTTACACATAGCACTTTTAAAATGAAAGAAAAAATATTAGCCCCAAATTTTCAAAGACTGGCCCCAGAAAATTCATAAGATATTACTTGTCTAAGTGGCTATAAGTAGCAAGTTCAGGACCCTTGATGTGATGAAAAATAATATGAATATAAAATAACTGAGAAAGACACTAAGAATTGTATTCGCTGATCATTTTTTATTTTAATTTGCCTGGGAATAGTTGATATCCAAGATATATCCATTATTGATTTGTCATATGGGAACTTGGTGAATTGGAATATAAGAAAGAATAACTTATTGAAAGTAATTAGAGTTACTATATTCTGTACTTAATCATTTCAGTAGATTTTTATACTAAACTTTAGTAACTACTACAGTTTAGGTTTAGGAAATCCAATATGAAATCATTTTTGGCAAATAAATTAATGCAGTGGCAGTCATGTTTGTTCTGATTTAGAGTTATGATAATGAATAAATTTGTACTATGAAAAAAAACTTGTTCCCACTCACATATAAACAGTAAATGGCTTTCTAACTAGGATAATGAGCAAGAAAATATTTATAGTTATAAATACTCAAGTTTATTTTCTACACTGAAATAGTAAGAAATGACTTGGTCTCCATTGCTTGTGTTATTTTACTTCTATGTGTCCTGATAGTATTATAAACCATCTGCCATTCTGTTGAAAAGCAATACCAGGCAAATAGCAAGCCATTAAAATAAAATGCCAGACATATAGAACTTGCTTTCTTGTTTGCACTTCATAAGTGTTGGTCTTTTTTAATTACTTCAGGTGGGTTTTCTTCTGTGAAGTTTATTGAAAGATCATTTAGCCATATGGCAGACAGTTTTATGTATAATAGAAAAGGAAAAAAATAGATCTTTCATAATTGAAAATGAAAAGTTTACTACACCTGTGTCCTTTTGCTTTCTTGACTAACTTTTTCTCTCATTATCAGTGTGCATTCCTCTAGGAATTTATGATTTATGTAAAGTTTACCTTGTCTGGATAACCTCATGAGATAGTTACCGTATGATGTTACTATGAAAAAAAATCCTTTCATTTTGCAGAGTATGTGAGCAAAAATCTGGATACCTCCTTTTATAAAATAAAGACCTCAGAGTTCTCTATTTTGATTACTTTTCATATTGGTTAAAAATATTTACATGCAAACAATTTTGAAGACTAAAAATGTCTCGTGAGAGCTAAAAATGTCTTATTAACTATTTCAGAATTCAGTTCTAAAATATAGCTGAATATATTTTAGGCATGATGTTATTTTGTAAGACTTTACCTTTACTTGCTTGTGTGTGAACTTAACACTTTCATGAATCTTCTTAAGAATATGAAGGTAGAGTGTGAATAAGAACTTCAGTTTAAAATTAACTTGAACAAATTACATGTGTGCCTAATGTAAAATTGGAAAAATTTGTTCTTGTGTGAATAAGACTAATGCATATTTGTATAAGTGGCGTATCACTATGCGCTTCAGATTAGCCAAGAAGTCGAAGTGTTAGACCCTTAAGAAATACATCAAGGAATGAGTCAGACCTACCCAAAATGTCACCGTGCAGCCTATGACGCAGTTAAAAATCCTTTATACAGAAGCAGGAATCTCTTGTATAATGGTTTCAATGGAAGCATGACAAGTTGTGAAACTAAAGTCATGAGACCTTTTCTTTTTAATATATCATAAGAGTTGTACACTTCCAAGTAGTCAACTTTGCACATCTGTGTATATTTTGCAATGCTGTAGCTGTTGCTCAAAATTTGGAGGAACATTTTTTTTAAATGGGTTTAGAATCTGTGTACAGCTGTTTTCTTTCTCTCATACATTCACTCAGTAAGTAATTATTGAATGAATCTCTTCATCTCAGGCATCTTCTGAATATCCTGGGAGTGAACATTTTTGTCCACTAAGAATGGATTACATTTTTGAAATGATGAGTCATTTTGAGCAAAGTCACAGAATTAAATGCTTTACTGAGCTACATAATACGTTTGGGGTAAAAAATAAGTTAAATCACTAAACCTAATTTTCTGATAAGGCTTATATCTGGATCAAAAAGTGGTTCCAAAAAGAAATTCAATATAGGGCCGAGCCTGTGGCGTACTCGGGAGAGTGCGGCACTGGGAGCGCGGCGACGCTCCCGCTGCGGGTTCGGATCCTATATAGGAATGGCCGGTGCACTCACTGGCTGAGTGCCGGTCACGAAAAAGACAAAAAAAAAAAAAAAGAAAGAAATTCAATATATTTTCCTTTGGAATCATTGGAACAAGAATATGGTATCCGAAAATTTCTGCTTTGGAAATGGAAACACCCACTAGCTACGGATAAGTTTTTTTGTATGTGTTTTTCAGATCAGCTTCATAAGTACCTAATTTGCTGGTATGTTTTAAATTTCCCAAGTCATTACTTTGGTATAAAAAAATCTAACAGATACATTTGTTATATATTCAAGGATATTATATAGGTGTTGATTATACTTCACTCTAATGTAATATTTAACTTATTTTTTTAGACATCCACGGTTATTTCAGGAAATTCTTCTAGTACCAGTGTTTCCTCTTCAGTAACTAGTGGCCTAACTGGATGGGCAGCTTTTGCAGCCAAAACTTCTTCTGCTGGTCCCTCAACAGCAAAGTTGAATTCAACAACACAAAATAATAGTGGGAAACCTGCTACCTCATCAGCTAACCAGAAGCCTGTGGGTTTGCCTGGTTTGGCAACATCATCCAAAGGTGGAATGGGTTCCAAAGTAGGTTCCAGTAACAGCACTACGCCCACTGTACCATTGAAACCACCTCCACCTCTAACGTTGGGCAAAACTGGCCTTAGTCGCTCAGTTAGTTGTGACAACGTCAGCAAAGTAGGTCTTCCTAGTCCAGGTAGTTTAGTTCCAGGAAGCAGCAGCCAACTAAGTGGGAATGGAAGTAGTGGGACATCAGGGCCTAGTGGAAGTACCACTAACAAAACTGCTTCAGAATCGAGCAGCTCTCCTGCAGCATCCCTTAAAGGTCCAACTTCACAAGAGTCACAGCTCAATGCTATGAAGCGATTGCAGATGGTCAAGAAGAAAGCTGCTCAGAAGAAACTCAAGAAGTAATGTGGCCAAGTAGGTTTTTATATCACATTTCCCTAAAGATGGAAAGCTTATTATTAGAACATAAACTGTAATATACTATAATTTAATAAAAATTTTCATAATCAAATTTCTATTATTTCATACCTTAAGATGCTAAATATTGTTCAGTAGGACTTGGAACCTTTTTACTTTAAATCTTTCTTTAACATTTCTATTTTAATAATTTCCATTGTTTTCACTTACTAGTGAAAACAATGATTAGAGTGACTGATTCTTGATGAGAATTTCGGAAGATTAGTAGCATAACAAATTTAAAGGAAAAGAAATCGTTCACCTTCTAGCAAAGCTCCAAAAGTGGATCCTGCCAAATGAGGTGCCTTACGCGGTCACAGGGATGACCCAATGTAAAGTTTTCTATTTTCTTCCCTAATATTCTTGGTGTTTAGTGTCAGTCCCCAGCCTCATTTTAACTGATTGTCCATCTCCCTTCAATTACTTCATCTCCTTTTTCAAAATTAATTTTTCATAACTGATTTCTCATTTCTCTATATTGTATCTTTACCTTTTTTTATAACTTCATATCCATTATTTAGGGATTTATCTCTTCCAATTATGAACCCTTTTAGTGCTTTTCTCAAATTGCCCACTTTTCCCTACATTGCTGGCAAAGCACAGCAGCCATTTTATAATTCATGAATACTTCATTTAATTGAGAAACTAGGAATTCAACAAATTCTCACATTCACAAGACTGTGAGAAGCTTTGCTTCATCAACCTTGACATATGCTACTAAATCTTTGCTCTATAAACCTCTAATCTCAAACCCTCTTTTTTAATCCTTAGGTTTTTCTAACATCATTATCCTAACATATATTGATAAATGATCTCTGTGAAGATAAAAGCTTTTTAAATAAAGCTTGGTCTTTTTCTAAGGAAAGATTATTTTAAACTGTTCCGTTAAATAATGCCACTAAATTATTCATGGTAAATTACAATCCAGGATTGTGATCATCCCGTTACTTACATGTGTAATTAATGTCTGTTTACATGTTTAAAATCTGCTTATAGATGTTTTTGTTTTGAGGAACAGATTTCTGTTGATAAAACATCAATTTGGCATAAACCCCAAACCCCCTTTATGGTCAAAATTACCAACAGAAAAAAAAAAAAAAAAAAAAAACCAACCCATTATTGTTTGTTTATAGTTTAGAGCCAGTTTGACCCAAACTGAACAAAATGTCCTGACATAGCTCAACAACTCTAACAGTTAATGATGTAACCTCAGTACCTAAAAGATAGTAAAGCAATAGTGTTATTACAGTTTATACATTGGTACTTGAAATAAAAAATATCCTATCATAGAAAATATGTGCTAGAAAGTTATAAAGTTGACTAGAGATGTTTTCTGTTATGGTAATAGCTCATCAAACTAAAAGTGGCATACTTATATTTTTACAATAAACTTAATATAGAGATATATACCTTTATATGGTATTTTAAATAAGACTTTATAAATAAAAAAAGTACGTGCTAGAGTTGAGAAGAGAAACAATTATTTTAATTTTTATTGTACCTCAGAGAGGACTTTAACTAGTTTGGGAACTAATTTATCTTTCATTGAACATAGCTCTTTGTATAGATATTACATATGTATATTTATATATAAGTGCGTACATTTAATAAGGTATATAACTCAATTTGGTATTTTGTAGAGGAATATTTGGTTTTAGAGTTTATTGTCTCAAGTAGCTCTTAGACCTTGATTGTTTCCATATCATAAAGTTAGCTACAAGACTTTTTAACTGAGCAGTGATGAAAGTAGCCACCTTTATAATAATAATATTTATTATTTTATTTAGTTTGTTTTCCCCACTAGAATTTAAGGTGTATGAGGGGAGGGATCTTGTTTGTCCTACACAGCATTGTATTTTCACTGCAGCTCTCAGTAAATACTTTACTGGCTCAAAGAATGAGTGAACGGGTAAGCGGGTGTGCCAACAAGAAAGCTTTTAGGATTGTAAAATCAAATCCTATTTTAGTAAAAAATTGGTCAGTATCACTTTTCTGTTTTGCAGAATGTGCTTTCTGTGAGATTATTTAACTATACATTTTAGTGACTTGGAAAAAAACCCAAAAAGTAAAAGGAAAACACTGAAAGAACACTGGCCTTGAAATCAGAAGACCTGGTTTTAAATCCCAGACCCTCCATGTGTTAGTGTGCGGTCCTTGGTTTCTTCTTTTGTAAAACATATCATAATGAGATAAAATGGAAAGCATCTAATATTTGAACGTTAGGTGATTCCAACTCTTAACAAGGTTGTGGTAGTACTGTTTATTAGTAACTGAAATTATAAATTTTATTGTGATGACCTTAGGTTATATAGGAAATACATCATTTTACCAAAATAAAATTTCATTAATACAGTAATTATAAAAATTTTATAAGCAGTTAGAGAAAGCCATACATTTACAATGATAACGGTTTTTTTTTTTAAGATAAACTTTATTTAATTTACTAAGAATACATTGCCTCGATTTTTGAATAAGAACATCATGTTCCAGTATTTGCTAGTGTGATTTATTTTCCTGAAAAACTAAGGTGAAACTTGCCTGTAAAGTTGTGAAAGCAGTAGCTGGCCTAAAGAGACTCAGCTAATTTTGTAGGTAACAGAGAATTAGTGACTGACTTTTTATATATATTATTTAGAGTGTGTAGGGGGAGAGAAATAAGTAAAAAAAAATTAGACTTTTAAAATAGTAACATTCTCTAAATAGTGATCTGTCTCTAGAGAGTATAAGACCCAGTGTCCTTCCAGTCAATGACATTTAATTACTTCCTCATCAACTAAAATGTACATTTATATATCTAATTTAGCTTGAATTTTGTGGGGTCTAGATGTATACAGTGTTGAGCAGTGCATTGAATACCTTAAGCTATAGTTATAACAAAGAGGATTTAAATAAGGTGATTTTCTTGCTGTCTTAGGATTTAAAGATTTCCTCCTTTTATTCATATGGCTTTGAGAGCTTTTCACAATGGACAATAATCTAAGCAACTAGTGGGAAAATTGAAAAGTTTTTAATTCCATGTTTCAGTAGTGAAAACATTAATTTTGTAAATCACCCAAACAAATAGTGGCAAGAACTTAATAGCCATCTCTAAAATTCCAAAGTATATTTTACAGAAAATATGGAATATTCCAGCACTTAAAATATATATGCAGTGCTTCACTGCTGTGGTTGAGAATGTACATTATATCTCTTCTGCACAACTCAACCTTCATAGATTTGTTTTATACTAATGAATACTAAAGTTACTTTTCTGAAATATAAGGAATGTTCAAATATGGCTTTGTGACTTTTTCACATGATTTAAGCACCCATGGTAATTTTGTATTACTGGACTAATTTTTTATAATTTCTAAACTTTATTATGTATAATATTAGTTTATATCATATGTATTTTAAAATAAATTATACATACACTTGTTTATTTGTTTTTAGAAGAAAAATAGCTACAAAAAGTTCCCCTTCATTCTCGGTAAAAATACCTACGTCAGAGGGTCCTATACTGTACAATAATATTTAATTTTAATATTAAAATATTAACTTAAAATGTTATAATTAAATATTTTTAATTTAATTTTTAAGGAGAATATAAAGAAATAATTACATCAGCATACCTAGCCTTAATTATACTGATGTCATCAACAGTTTTATCTTTTAAATTTCTTGAAGACTTATACATCTCATAACTACATTGGGAATTTATTTCCCTTAGGCTCGATAAAATAATGCCTAACCTCAAAATTACAATTTACTTGATTTAAAAAAAAAATACTTAGAAAATGAGGGCTTTGTATAATGTTTTTTTTTAAAAGTTTAAATGGCAAATGAAATGTAAATTGTATTTTAAAAATAGCAACAACATAGTTTTATAGTAATATATGCTCACCACAATAGTGAGGAACTGCAGTAGTTTGCTTCATTATAACTCTTACTCAGCAGCTAACTGCAGCAATGACTGTAGTGCTGTGGTTTCTTCAAAGGTCAGATAGGAACCATCAATCCTTGGACCACACACGTAGACAGAGCTTCTCAGATACATGTAGTCATTTACTTCACTCAGAAAAGCAGATATGTGCTACCTACATAATTCTTCATTTTTGTCACAGATTATATATATATATAATTTCCCCACTATTTTGGTCATTGGCATGTTCAGTTTTCACAAGTAGTGAGTTTAGATTTCTTTTTTGTTTTACACTAGGCAAACTGGAATTTACTTGTTTCAAAATTGGGTACAAAGAATAATTAAAAGACATAAAAAGTTCCTGTACATCTAAAAAAGGGTATTCCTTTAGTACCAATCTTAAAAAAAGAAAATATTTTATGCAAAAACAATTTATCAGTAGAATCTTATAAAATCATTTTTAGATTAATGATTCTAGGAGCAATATCATAAAATATAAATGTTTCTGTCATGTAAATGTCTTATGAATTTCTGTGCTTGTAAATGTGCGTGCGTGTGCGTGTGTGTGTGTGTGTGTGTGTGTGTGTGTGTGTGTGAGTGTGTGAAAGTCAGCAGCCCTCTGACAAGCAGCACTCTTCATTTTCTTACTTGTATTCTAAAATCTTGGAGGATGGTTCTCTGAGCAATACCCAAATTAAAAGTTCAGTGTCCCGCGACATTGTGTTAAATAGCAAATGTTATCTTTAATGCCTGCCTTGTCCAAGTGCAAATCAGCAACTAAATATATTTACATTTTCATTTAAAATACAGAACACACATTTCCCATTCACCACTCAAATAATTGAGCCATCCAAAAATATTTCCTCATTAAAGTATCATTGGCAATCATGTTGGATAGTTTTTAAGCAATTATACTTTGAAAAATGGTTAAGCACAACAATAAAAATAATAAACCTAGATATACTTTATTTTCTTTAGGCTAATATCGTGCAAGTCCTTGTAGGCCTTAATTCTGAAAAACTAAATAAATATGGGCCTGAGAGAAAAGTGGTCCTTGTCAGTGTTCATGTTTTGTATCACTATGTACCTTGCAGATAGCAAATGAATACACTCCTGGAGAAGTGCAGCGTAGTGATTAGGAGCATGGGCTTTAGAACCAGATTACGTAGGTTTTAGTCCCAGCCCTACCACTTACTAGTAAAGTGACTTAAGCTTAATTACTTCACTTCTTTGGGCCCTGGTTTCCTCCTAATGTTATGAGATTGAATAAGTTACTACATAGAAAGCATTTCAAACAATGTCTGGCACGTAGTATCCATTCAGTAAATGTTAGCTATTATTAATATCATGTTAAATCAGTTTTGTTTTCTTTTGGTTGAAAACATATTAAAGACTCCACATCAAAGACTTCTAGTTTGCTGTTAATTACTATTACGTGTAGTTAGTATACTCTGATTTATGCATATATGTATATTATCCATATTTGACACATACAAACTGCACAACATATGTGTACATGTGTGTATGCATATAAACACACATGCATGTGCAACAAAGAAGTATAAAAAACAAAAACATTTGAGGCAAAATACATAATGCAGTAAAAAAAATTACAGTAAATTGAAAAACCTTATCCTAGATCCAGTTTTTCATGATGATAAAAGAATACATTTATCCTTTGGAAAGATTTCCACTTTTAAGTAGTTGATAGTTGGAGCTTGGGTTGTTTGCTTTGCTGTTTCTGTTGGCTTAGTATTTCCTTCAGCATATATTCTTTATAATACATCTATGAAATAATCCTGGAAGAAGTACAAGCTTCCTTAACACCTGATGTAGTATCAGTTTATGTATTTCGGAGGTTTCTTGCTTTTTGGTCCGTAGTTTTGTAATGTCAGTTTTATGAGGTAGTCAATCAACAATTTGCCAGAAAGTAAAAGTCCAAGGCTTATTTTCTTAAGCATAAGTCATCTTCCCAAGATAGTTAGCAGGCACGTATCCTTTCTGCCCTTGAGCTTCAGCTAACCACCACTCTTTATTGCCACTTAGGTCACAAAATCTAAGTATATGGACTCTTTGGTACTCTTGAAGGCTGAGTTCATGGTCACTCCGTGCCTGAAAAGCATGAACTGCATAGAAAATCTAGACAAAGAAGCAAAAGACATTATTGGAACCAGAACTAAAACTTAGAAAAACATAGTAAAAGTTTCCAAGCTTTTAGAAGCAATGCTAAAGCTTTCTTATTTTTTGAAATTCTATTGCCCAACTCCTGTTGGATTTATTTTGCTAAAATATGATCAAGATAAGAATGGAGTGAAATAGTTATTCTTATTCTTTTTGCAGGAGTATAAAGTGTCCATGCTTGAGGGCAATTGGCATTTTTTATTAATATATTTCTTAACATTAGTTTTAAGAAATTGAATTGTTGGATTAATAATAGTTCTAAGAATCTCTTCTGCAAAAATATAAACATTGGCAGAGATTTTTGCAAAGCAATATTATTGCAATACCCATAAGTAAGATAAAAAAATGGGAGGGGAGTAGGAATAACCCTAAAGTTTTAGCAAGAGAACAGTTAGATTCTAGACATTCATACTAAGGAAATTTGTAGTCATTAAAAATGATGCCTTCTGAGAATAACAACATGAGAAATGCTTATGATAAAATAGCCAAAAAAGGGATGTAAAATTTTATGTACAAATCCAATATTGTTAGTTTCTTTGAATTGTGGGATTATAGGTGATTTTCATTTTTACTTCTTAAGCCTTTATAATGACAATTTAATTTATAATTTAAAAAAATTATGTTGTGTCCTAGAAGAAACCAAAACATATTTCAGTCAAAAGAATTTTTCTCTGACCTCATAAGAACATTTCATAATTTTATATGCATAAGAAGCTCCATAATAAGTGTTTAATTTGTCTTCCAGTAAAATCATAAAACTGATAATAAAAATGTTTATTTATGGTATAAAATTAAGCAGTTGGCTAACAACTTTATTCATTTAATCAAATTTATGAAGTACCTAAGTGCCCAATATTATTTTACCAGGACCTAATAACTCAGCTAGAAAATTTAAAATGCCAACAAAACAAAACTACACCAAGACAAAACTACACATAGATAATATATTAGGTAATTGTGAGCTGGATTTTGAAAGAAGTAACCTTTCATAAATGACAAAGTTGACAAAGGGGGCAAATATGTCATATTCAAAGGTACAGAGATGAATACATGAAACCAATATATAGAAAAAGAAGCAGATTAACTCAAATTTGAGAGTCAATGGATAAAGGAAACTATGAGAAATTAGGTGACTTCACTGAGCAGGAGAAGAGACTTTACTGTGTAGGGAGGGGACTATAGTTGTAGGTTAAGTTGTTATTTAAATCTTGAACTATGATTTAACTTTTGATAAATTCTGATTTCCTTGATTGGTGTATCATCAACTACCATGAGCTGCTCCTGAAGGAGAAGAATCACATTGCTGAGTGTATTTCTCTGAAATTTGTGTGTTGAGATCTTAACCTTCAAGGTGGGATCTTTGGGAAATGATTAGCTTATGAGAGCAGAGACCTTGGTGAATAAGATTAGTTCCTTTATAAAAAAAAGTCCCAAGAGAGACCCCTAGTTCTTTTATTAAAGAGGCTGAAGAGAGACCCCTCACCCCTTTCACCATGTGAGAACCCAGTGAGAAGCCATCTGTGAACCAGAAAGTTGGCTCTCACCAGACACCAAATAAGCCAGTGCTTTGATATTGGACTTCCACCCTCCACAACTATGAAATAAATTTCTGTTGCTTATAAATCACCAACTTTATGGTATTTTGTTATGGCAGCCTGAATGGACTAAGACACACATTTAAACTTTTCGCCATTGATTGCATCATGGTACACAGTAGAAATACAAATATTTGTTGATTTGGTTTGAAAATTAGTCTGAAAGGCTTGGATATCATAAGAGATCGTGTAAGAGATCATCTTGTATCATACAAGATACGAGAGAGATTGTTGGACATGGATTATTTTGTAATTAAAAATAAGAAACAAAAAGGGAGGTGCTATATATAAGTTTTCCAGCAATGGAGTGGCAGCAATAACAACTATCTTTTATAGAGCTCACGACAGTTTACCTGTCAAACGTGCTGTTAGGACCCATATCTTCTAACTCCAAATCTTGTGCTTGGTTCATTTCTCATAATGCATTTGGAGCCAAACTCTTGTTCTAGCAAGGATATGCAGGGTATATTCTGTGGAAAGGGACTGGAGTTTCTAATATGTTGTTGCTGCTGCTGTTTTGTTGTTTGGAAAGTAAAAACATTGAATAGACCCGCAAGAACAGAATGGAGGATTTGGTTTGCAAAAGTATTTAGGAATGTGATGTATTATAATACAGCTCCTGAAATCATTTGTAACAGCCTACATTAGCAGTTGCTAACCATCTTTTGTAATTTTTATAAATTGTATATATGCTTTACCAATACAGCTGTAGATTTTTCAGCAGGTTGGATTGCCTACTTATATAACATTCCTAAATATTTGTAGTAGTCTTTCATTTTAGCACAAATTATCTCAAGGGAAATGTGCAATCTTCCACCTAGATCTATTTGGTATGACATTATAGTATAGTTTATATATTAAACATTAAATGACGATTTTCATGAAATTGTAAATTTAAAGTACAAAATTACAACATACACTGTCAATACTTTAGATGATTATGGTCTGAACTTTATTTAGGATGTATATTTAAAGTTTTTATATAATTTACTTTAAATGGAAGCATACATTATATACCAAAATGGAACTGTCTACAGCAATCTCTTTATCTTTAGTCTTTTTTAGTCTCTTGTTTTAGTACTTTAATATTAGACTACAATTTAGAAGTTTTCAACATGTCATGGATTTAAGAACTGAAAGATTTCTCATTAATTGTTTTAGGCTATATTTTTCTAATTTTAAATGTAAATGTGTTTTGATCCATACACATTAATTAAAATGTTATTAATTTGAGCCATAATCATCTAATCCTCATCTTTTTCCTTGGCATTTATTTATTTTTTTCTTGACATTTATTAAAACATTTTATTGGTTTGCTTCTTTGCACTCTGTAAAACTCTAGCTCATGTTATGTACAATATTCTGTGAATACAACCCAGTTCTTCACAGCATTTACTTTTTTTTTTTTAAATAACATTTTTTGACTCTCACCCAATTTATTGCCCACTATTTGTAATCACCAGATCTTTCCCTGTGGTACCACTGCCAGTTCAGCATTCCCTTATTCTATATTTGTGCATTTTAATTTTTCTTCCCCAACCTGTCTTCACTGAATCTTATTTTTTAATTCCGTCCCAGTTCTCCAGTTAACAGCAACAAAAATCATAATATATTTTAATCTTCCCTTCTAAAACTAAAAAGCTGCAAAATGATCATTTACAGTATTATATGTAGCTTAGGAAGCCAAGATAGTTTATTATGTAAAAACGCACTCTCACCCTCTAGGAGCAAGCTTTCATGTTCTTTGTTTAATGACTATATATTTTTATTACACAAGTAATTTTGATGAAGAAACAGCTTTAAATATAGGTAAGCAAAAACAAACCACCAACTGCTATTAATATATTTCTTCCTTTCTCCCTTTTTTCCTTTCTATGTACCTGAAGTGGTAATGCAAATTAAATTATAGTATACATTATTTTTGCAAGCTGTCTTATGTCAATAAATAGCCCTGTAAAGTATCATTTTAATGACTACTTAAATACATTAAGACGCAGTCTGTCAACTTTTTGAAGCACTTTCTAAACAATGGCATACAAGAAGTGTAGCATCATCATTATAAGTAGTTGAAAATTCCTAATGAAATACTATTAGGCAATAAAAAAAGCAACAAAGTACATATACATACTACAGCATGGATGAATCTCAAAAATATGCTAAATGAAAGAAGGTATCTGTAAAACACTACATATTGTACAATTCCATTTATATGAAATAGAAAAGGCAAATCTGTAGAGACAGAAAGATTAGTGGGCAAGAGAAGTGACTGCAAATGGGTGCAAAGGATCTTTGGGAGTGAAAGAAATATTTTACAATTAGATTGGGGTAATGGTTGCACAATTCTATAAATATACTAAAAGTTGTATCCTTAAAACAGCTTTATTAAAGCTGTTATTGAAAAAAAAAGAACCAGTCATGAATTGGACAGTAATCAATGCACTGTTAATGAAAGAAACTGATTAGATAGAATATTTTTGAAGGGCAGTATGGCAATGTCTATAGAGACTTTATATACCATTTGACCCTCTAGTATTTTTAGGAATTTGCTCTACAGATATACTCATAAATGTGCAAAACTAGATGAACAAGGATCTTCCCTGAAATACTGTTTGAATTTTTTAAAAACCCCAAAATATTCTAAATATCTATTATTAGGGTAATAGTTATATAAATTATATCAATAAAATGAAACACTGCAGAATTTTTCAAGAAAGAAGGTAGCTCTTTAGGTACACTGGAGTCTAAGATATATTAAATGAAAAAATATACATATGTAACACACATGATACGTTTCCCATTCATATAAATATGTGTGTGTATGTGCATAGAGTATGTCTGAAAGGATGCACGCAAACTGTCTATGAAGAGTAGGACTAGAAGAGAATAAAGACCTTTGCTTTTAACTTATGTACATCTTCCTTCTATTTTAACTTTTCACAAATAACAAGTATTTCCCCTGTAAAAAAACTTAATAAAATGCCACTAAATAAGAAAGCAAGTTAAATAAAGGAATCACTTAGTTGGTCACTACCTTCAGATTAACAGTTAAATAGAATGAAATTTTCTGAGGTAGCGAAAGTGAACCACACTTTATAATTAGCATTTTGTGAAAGTATTATACCAGTAGCCTTTGCATTGCTGTAGTGAGGGAAAGGTAGCTCTTAAAAGTTTTAGAATATTGGACACTCCTTCCACAACCAGGCAACTGCACCAGCGCATTGGGGCCTGCCCTGGGACCCAGAGTATGGAGCTGGGGACCGGACCCCCCTCCCACAACCAGGCACACCACACCAGTGCCTCAGGGCCCACCCAGGGACCTGGGACATGGGGAAGGGGACTGGACTCCCCTCCCACAACCAGGCACACCATGCCAGCACCTCCAGACCTGTCCTGGGGCCCGAGGTATTGAGCTGGGGACCAGACCCCACTCCTACAATCAGGCACACCACACCAGTGCCTCAGGGACTGCCCTGAGACCCAGGGCATGGAGAAGGGGACCAGACTCCCCTCCCACAACCAGGCATGCCATGCCAGCACCTCAGGGCCTGCCCTGGAACCCAGGGAATTGAAAAGGGGACCAGACCCCCCTCCCACAACCAGGCACACTGTGCCAGTGCCTTGGGGCCCACACGGGGCAATGGAGAAGGGGACCAGACCCCCCTCCCACAACTAGGCACACCACGCCAGTGCATCAGGTCCCTGCCCAGGGGACTGAGGCATGGAGAAAGAGATTGGACCTCCCTCCCACATCCAGACACACCTCTCCAGTGCCTCGGGGCCCGCCCGGGGTCCCGGGGCATGGAGAAAGGGACCAGACCACCTTCCAACAACCGTGCACCCCGTGCCAGCACCTTGGGGCCCGCACTGGGACCCAGGGTATGGAGAAGGAGACTGGACCCCCCCTCCCCCACAATCAGGCACACCACATCAGAGCCTCTGGGCCTGCCCTTGGACTCAGGGCATGGAGAAGGGGACTGGCATACCACACCAGTACCTTGGGGCCTGCCCATGAACCTAAGGCATGGAGAAGGGAACCAGACCCCCACCCACAACCAGGCACCCCGCACCAGCACCTTGGGGCCCACCCAGGGTATGGAGCCAGGGAACAGACCCTCCCTCCTACAACCAGGCACACCACGACAGCACCTCGGGACCCGCTCAGGGACCAGGGAATGAAACCGGGGATTAGACACTCTCCACTACCAGCCACACTTCCAGCACCACAGAGCAGGCCAAAAACATCTCCATGTGGGTGGCTCACCTCAGCCACCATGATAACCATGGCTGCCGCAAAGGCGGCTAGATGCCACAACCACCACCCAGATGGTCCGCCAGCCACTGGAGTGAGTTGACACAAGGAGAATCACCAGCAGAGATAAAGAAAGGAGGAGGATGTCTGTCTCCACAGAGCCCATTTCATAGTATCAGAAGAGACATCTGCTCTATGATAGTATTGGGGGACCTGATCACGCCTCTCAGCATTGGACAGATCATTTGGGCAGCAAATCAACAGAGTGACCATTATTCTTTCAGAGGGAGAGAAGAAATCTAGGGTACTTAGAAGGGGCAGGGGGAGGGAAAGGGAGATGGGGAGGAATTGATCAAGGGGCATTAAGAGTAACTATGATTTGTAAGAATATATATGCTAGTAATATTGATTTGATCAACATATCTCAATGTTGAATCCCCAAAATATGTATAATCAATTTTGATTCAATAAAAAATAAAAAGAAGATAGTGAAAGAGGAATTATAAAATTTGTGCAAACAGAATGATGCCAAAACTTTTTAAGGTCATGAAAAAAAAATTTTCTAAACTAAAAAAAAAAAAAAAAAAGTTTTAGAATATTGCATTTGGCATTATACAAGAGATTAAAAGTGGCCAGTTACTAGACAGTTCAATTAAGATATTGCTCTTAGAGAAATCATGGACAATTTTCCACATGCTACTGATGGCAGCAATCTGTTCAGTATTGAACTGCTTTTCTTTGATGGAGGAGTATAAAAAGACCAACTTCGTTTTATTCTAAGTACATAACAACAGAGTAGTAATAGCAACAGCTGCTATTTATTGAGTATCTACTCAGTACTGGGTACTTTACATACACACATTATCTCTAATCTTCGCATTGACTCTGCAAAGTAGGAATTATTGTCCTCTTCGCTTCATTTGAGGAAACAGACTCAGATTAAATTCCTTGCAAAACGGTCCACACAGGTATGTGCTGACACTTTTCCACCAAATCTTACAGTAAGGTAGAGTTCAGTTAGAGAGAGATTCTTTCATGATTTAACAGCCAAGTATTTTTATATCAAAGTTCAAATTCTTACCTGTTCATCTACTTCTTGAAAACTGTCAACATCATTGCTGTTTGTTTCAAACTTTCCACACATGCCACTAAGAGAGGAGCTGCTATCACTTATACTGCCTTCTGGAGTGCCTCTGACACTGTCACTAGCTGGCCGTGAAGACACAAAGAGGCTGATATTATCAAAATCATCATCACAGAACCTGTTCTCAGCATCCACCTTCTGCACTTTTGCTGGATTGTAGGGTTTTAGGAAGGAGGAATACACATATCCTCTTACAACTGAATAAGAAATAAAAAGAAAGAAGAACTAAGATCATGTGTATACTCTTCCCAAACATGTGTGCTCAGAGAAGCACACAGAGGCCCCTGGGAAAATCTCAACTTAAAGAGGGATGGTAGTTCTGGGAAAAAACTTACTTCCTGTGTCAACAAGCCACCTGCTTGTACTCCCCATTGGATCTTTCTGTTCCATCACAGCTACCAACTCTCCTTCCAAAAGATTGATGTCATATTCTTGTGTAGCATTGCACTTGCGCTTAGCTTGGTAGAGTTCCTCTGCACTGTATGTGGATAGAAGTTTGGAGCGGTGAATATCAGTTTGACGTAGCACTTCTGGCTGGGAGAATTAAGAAGTTTTAGTTTAGATGGATGTATAATAAAATCCTCACTGAGTTGGTAAATATTACTTCTCTGAAGATTTTTTAAATGTAGAAGTCATGCATTGATTTGAGATTATTTCAAGGTGGAAGCATAGATCAAGCTATTATTGTGAAGTACCCAGCTAAGTTATTCAGTGAAAAATACTCGAGTAAGCACATGAGGGCAGTGTTGTAGAGAAGAAAGAAAATTCAACTGAGAATAAGAAGGTAGAAATTCTGATCCCTCATGGATGTTGAGCAACTTTTTAACTGTTTGCCATTCTATAGACAACCCCTTGCATATTAAACACTTGATAAATAATATTTAATTAAGTGTACATGTGCATGTCTTCTTCTGGGAAATATCAGTAAGTTAAACAGGAGTAAAGCAGCCTGTACCTCTTCCCAGCTACAGCACTAAGTGACTTTGAGAAAGCCACTTCATCTCTGGAGCCTAGGATGCCTTATCTAGAAAACGAAAGGGTTGGACTTTGATTTATCACTATAAAATCCTATTCAGCAAATATTTATTGAGTGCCTACCTTGTGTCAAGCACCATTTTAGCACTGTGGGGATATATCATGTACAAAACAGAAAAAAAAATCCATAATCTTATGGAATTTATAAGAAATAGACAAGAAATTCTACACAGAATATGTATATAAGCTATATGATGTTATAATGATATAAGTAATATGGAAAATAATATACTGTGATTTGGACAAGGCAAAGAAGTGATATTCATTATTGTCATGAATGCTGCCAGACTCACCAGAATCTGCACAGGCTTCTTCTTTTCAAAACTAAGTTTCCTCTCAATAAAGTTGGCACTATTATCCTTTACAAAATTCAGATTTTGAACCTCTTCTAGTACTTGATTCTGAATCTCAGAAATGCTTGAGACCAGTGGTGGCACCTGTAGGTAGAAATGATATAACATTATTTCCAGACAACTAGATAACCATATTAGGTATTAAATTTAATAAAGTTATGATGAACAGTTAAGAAAATGTATGATAGCTCTGCAGTAAAAAAAATTAGGGCAACTTTAGAACTTCTAGATAATGACGGTTTAATTTGCTGTCTCTGGAAACCCCTAAAATGATAGGGATAATTTTTTTAAAGGTTCAAGCCTAAATAAAAGAACAGAAGTGGGAAAAAAATAGCAAAAAAGTCTTGGAAGAAAGACTTAGGAATTGACTGCAGTAGGTACCTTCCATGTAGTGGGGAAGGATAGTGGCAAGGAGAAAGAGGCTAAAACAAGAAGCACTGATGTAATAGCTTATGCCAGTTTGAGAACAAATCAGCAGTGGCTGGCCATTTACTCAGTTGGTTAGAGCATGGTGCTGATAACACCAAGGTCTGGGGTTCGATCCCTGTGCTAGCCAGCCACCACACACACAAAAAAAACAAATCAGCAAATTCTCTGACATGCTTCCCATCAAGAAATAGTCTATGTCCTCACCCCTCAAAAATTGGGTGGGCCTTTATGATGGCTCAGTGAATAGAATGTTAAAATGAATAGAACAGTGGAAGTGATGCCTTCCGATATTCAAGATTAAGCTAAAAAAGGCCATGCAGTTTCTGCTGCTTTCTCTTGGAACACACTCTTCTAGGAGCCTTTAGTCACCATGGAAGAAGTCCAGCTGCACTGTGGCCACCATATAAAAAAAAAAACATGTTGAAAAATCAAAGAGAGAGAGATCTTTGGAGCCCCACCTGTTCCAATCCCCAGCTGTTTCAGTCTTCCATCATCATCTCACCACCAACCTCAGACATAGACCTGAGGAAGTCTTTGAGATAATTCCAGTTCCAGCTATTATCTGACTGCATCCTCTGAGAATGACCAACCTGAGCCCAGTGAACCTCCAGAGCCACGAGAGAAAATAATAAGTGACTATTGACTGTTTCCTACCACTATGTTGGCATAAATTGTGCAGTAAGAGACAACTAGAACTATTTTCAGATCTGGATCCCCAGATTCTTTCTCCATTTTGGTGAAGTTGGGTGATTGTCTCTTCCCTACCTTGGCAGAAGATGAAGTTTTCTTCTCTGCAAATGGTAAAAGAGAGAGGAAACCAGCCCAAGAGGAAAGATGCTATTATTAGGTGTACCAAATTGAAATGACAGTCAGATTACTCTACATAATAGCAAAGCTTATAGTTTACAACTCCTATTTATGTACTCAATGCTGTCCATTAGGCCTCAACTTTTATCACTGTTGAATTATCAGGAATATCAGACATTACAGAGGCATATTTCATATTAGAGGCCTGCCTCTAACATAAAAGAGAGAGTCTGAAACAAAAGAAAAGCAATGTCTTAATTTTAGGGAAACAAAGAACCTTTGAAAATTAAAATTATGAGAGCAGAAATAAAAATAGATTGAGAAATGAGTTAGAAGATTAAGGTAGGAAAATTTCTTGGGATTTAGAACAAAGTAATAACGAGATAGAAAATAAGTAGGAAAAGATAATGAAATTCGAGGAAAACCCAGGAGGTTCAAAAAGAGAAAAAGGGAGAAAAAAGAAAAATTAAGGAAATATTCAAAGTTTCTAGAAATGGAAGTCATAAATTGTTGGGTTAAAAGGATCCCACCAAGTGTCAAACATACCAAGGTATATCATCATTAAATTCGTACTGATGGAGACAAGGAGAAAATCCTATAAGCTTCCAGGGATAAGGATGGAGGAAGTACATACAAAGAATCGAGAATCAGAATGGACTTCAGAGTGCTCAACAGAAGTAGTGGAAGCTAAAAGACAACAGCAGAATACCTTCAAATTAAAAAAGAACAAATTAGAATTCCACACCCAGCCAAATTATCAATTGAGTGTGATAATAGTATAAAGACATTTTCTGATACTCAAGGTGTCAAAAATATTTACCTCCCAATCATCTCTTTTGAAGGAACTACTTGAAAATATGCTCCCCCCAAATTAAGGCATAAAGCAATAAAGAAGCCAACATGGGATAAGGACATAAGGAAATGATATCTCACACAGAAGAGAAAAATTTTCAACCACCTCAGATTGGAGTGGGTCTGAAAGCTCTGGGAGAGATTTTGGCAAGAAGACACAATTGATAGAATACCTCATATATCTGAATGTCTTAAGAGGTGATTTAGTCAACTAATAAAGTTAGGCAAAGGAAAATTAAGCAACTGATAAAATAACACAATGATTACCTTTAGGAAAAACAAAAGCTATGTATGAATGAAAAAGTAATCATAGCATTCTGTGTGGCTCAACTCTAAGCAGCATTCACTTTCTGTGCTGGATATCTGTTTGCTTCTTCAAATTCATTCTCCTTCTGTTTCCATTCTACACTGTGCTCTGGGAGGCTGATCAGAATAGAATGTTTCCTGCTTTCTGGCTTTCAGATGGGTTCAATCAATGAGGAACAGTCACAGGAAATCAGAATGAGGGAGGAAAATGAGATTAGGAATTTTATTTCCTAAGTTTCCTTTCTATAGTATTAACTGAAATGTACAGCTCCTATCAGGTCACCCTCTCCACACACCTATCTCTATATACATTCTTATAACCACTCCCTCCCCATTTCCCTTTAACCTAGATGTTGTAAAGCTCCCCTCTTTTCTTACCCTCTTCCCGGGCCAACGTACTGTTTCTAAAGGTTCACCTGTGTCACACTCACACTTTGTAAACAGTCTCTTTTAATTTTTTTCCAAATGCCCAATTTGAGTGTGTGTTTTTCCTACTGGTATCATGACTGATAGACCAGTCAAATAGTTTAAACACTGAATATGAACCCAACCAAATTTATGACATAACTGTACTAAAGGTGGGAAACAATGCATATGAATATTTGAGGGTACTTCCAAAAGTTCATGGAAAGAAGTTCATATTATCTTTTAATTCTATTTTTCCATGAACCCTTTGAAGTACCTTTGTATATGTTGTAAGGGTATAGAGAGATGAGAGATTTAAGTCCTCATTTTTCATAGTGGAATGTATCATGCCTAAAATTGAAAAATAATAAAATGGCAACACAAAAGTCTTATTTTAGAATATGAAGGTAAATACCAAGAGAATTTTCTGAAAGAGCTGAAAAGTAGTTGGCTCTGAGGAAGAGAAATGGAGTGAATAAAAGGAGTGAAGGACAACTGTTTTTCTTAACCAAACCTGAACAGTAACTACTTGAATTTTTAAATCATGTACCTGTATAACTCTGATAAAAATGAATATTAAAAATAGAGCTTTGGATTCCTCAAAAAATTAAAAATAGAATTACCATATGATCAAGCAATTCCACCTATGGGTATATATTCAAAATAATATAAAGTAGGATCTTGAAGAGATATTTGCACACCCAGGTCATTGCAGTATTATTCACAATAGCCAAGAGATAGAAGAAACGCAAATGTCCGTTGATAGATAAACGAATAAACAAATGTGGTGCACACGTACAATGGAATATTGTTCAGACTTAAAGAGGAAGGAAATCCTGTCACATGCTGCAACTGGATGAACCTTGATGTCATTATGCTAAGTAAAGTAAGCCAGTCACAAAGAGACAAATACTGTGTGATTCCACTTATATGAGGTATTTAAAGCAGTCAAATTCACAGAAACAGAAAGTAGAATAATGGTTGCCAGGGACTGGAGGAGAAAGAAATGGGGAAATAAGGACTTGTTTAATGAGCATATTTTGGTTTTGTAAGATAAAAATGTTCTGGAGATTGTTGCACAATATAAATATACTTAATGCTACTGAACTGGATGGACACTTGAAAATGGTTAAGATGATTAATTTTCTTTTTTCTTTTCTTACCACAATTAAAAACTTTTAAATATATGCTTTTATTCTCATTTTATTCAAATGAGAAAATTGAGATACAGTGGGATAAATTAATTTTCCCAAGATAATATGGTGATGAGTGGATATTACAATAAGGCACTTCAGTGCCAAAGTCTATTCTGAAGTTACAATTCTATTCTGACTTTCAGAAATATATAGTTATGAAAGATGGGAGAACTGTGTGAATGGTATATGGAATCTCTGTATTACTTTTTCCAACTGCATGTGAATATATGATTAGCTCAAAATAAAAAGTTTAAATATATATATTATATATAAAATATAGAATGAAGTCATTTAATGAAGATAAACTTCTCCAAAATACTTTTTACTTTAGAACGTTAGTAATTTCTCAAAAACAAAGTATCTCTTTGCTCCTGTTCTACTATAAACTACAATGTGAAAGATATTTAGACAATTTAAAACAGAAACTGAAGACAGATACCTTTAAAAATTCTATGATTCAAGGTGGAATTCAAAGATAACCTAAAGTAACATGTCTTTTCTGACTAGTGAATTCCAGCCAAAGCTCTACTTTATTGTGAACTTATGAACCTGCCTTCTACCATGACCTCAGAATGAAATTATACAAAGAAACTGCAAATTAAGTGAGTTTCACTGAGAAAATATTAACAATGAAAAATAATATTTTATTAAATAATGTTGGGGCAACTGGATAGCCATTTGGAAAAAGATAAAGTTGCAACCATACTTCACATCATGAACCAAGATAGAATCCACATGGATCAAAGATTTTGTTTTGTTTTGTTTTTGGCATCTTGAACCCTTGATCCTGGCATTATCAGCACCATGCTCTAATCAAATGAGCTAACCAAGGATCAAAGACTTTAAAAAATATGAAACCATAAATATATTTATGGAAACATGAATGAATTCATTTGAAGCTTCAAAGAGTGGAAGTCCTTTCTAAGATTTAAAATCTAGAAACCATAAAATGAAATTAATAAATTTGACTGCATTTAAAAAAATCCAAATATTTGCATGACAAAAAAATATCACAAGCAAAGTCAAAGACAAAAGGTAAACTGGGAAAAAATATTCCCAACTTACATCTGAAAAGATTCATATCCCTAGTAGAGTTGTCCCTTGTTATCTGTGGAAGATTGGTTCAGGACTCCCATCAAAATCCAAGGATGCTCAAGTCCCTGACATAAAATGGTGTATTATTTGCATATGATGTATGCACATCCTCCCACACACTTTAAGTCATCTCTAGATTCCTTATAATACCTAATACAATACAAACGCCATGTAAATTGTTGTTATATTGTATTACTGTAAATAGTTGTTATACTGTATTGTTTTTTATTTGTATTATTTTTTACTGTATTATTTTTTATTTTTCTAAATGTTTTTGATTGACAGTTGGTTGAATCTATGGATTAGAACCCAAGGATATGGAGGGCCAACTGTACATGCATTCCTTTTAGAAATTGAAAGAAAAAAAAGACTAAGAACTCAACAGTAAAAAAGCAAAAGACATGAACAGCTAGCTCACAGAAAAAGAAATGTAAATTGCCCTCAAACGTCAAGATTCTCAGCCTCACAAATAGAGAAATGCAAATTAAAATTGAAATCTTAAATTTAAACTTAAATCTGAAAATTAAACTTGAAATCTATCAGAATGGCAAAAATCCAGGAAAATCAGCACTCACATGTTGCAGGTGGGAATTCAAAATGGAATAACCATTAAGGAGGGAATCTGGCAATATTGAGCAAAATGACGTGTTTTTACTCTTTGACCCAGAGATCCCGCTTCTGGAATCTGTCCTAAAGATACATGTGCTCACATATAAAATGACCCTGGCATTATATGTAATACAAAAAGATTGGAGACAGTCCAAATATCCATCAATAGGGACAGGTTAATTCACAAATACATACCGTATGATTCCATTTATAAGAGAACAAACAAGTCAGGCAAAACAGTCTGTGGAAATACAGGTCAGAAAATGGTTATCTTAGGGGACTACAGCCTGGGAATTGTCATGAGTGATCCTTATGGGGAACTGGAAATGGCTGTATCTTGATCTAGGTGGTGGTTACACAGAATTGTAAGTATTTATTGAGATGTACACTCAAACTGGTACACTTCACTGTATATAAGTTATACTTCAATTTCAAAAGTGTAAAAATAGGGTACTGATCAGGGAAATGCATTTCAAAACCACAATGAGATACCACTTTACACCTATTTGATTGGTGTAGTGGATTGAATTATGCCCCCCCCAAACTCACTGAAGCTTGAATTGTGTCCCCCAAGTTTTATGTATTAGAAACTAGGCCCCCACTGTGAATGTTAAGAAGGTGGGAAATCCTATTATGGTAATTGAAAGGTGCAGCCTTGAAGAGGTGATTAGGTTGTAGGACCATGCCATAGTGTATGGATTAATAATGGTGGTCAGGGGCGTGGTTCTGAGGTCTTTAAAAGGAGAATGCATGAGGAGCTATGTCTCTGCTCTCTCTGCTCCACCATTTTTGTGATGTGATAACCTGCTATCACTGTTGCCACCACCAAGGCTTTCTCCAGCTGTGTTCCCTGGACTTTGGACTTCCTAGCCTCTGAAACTGTAAGCAATAAATTTTGTTTTCTTTGTAAATCTCCCAGTTCTGTGTATTTTGTCATAAGCAACAGAAATGGACTAATACAGAAAAATTGGTACTGAGGAGCTGAGTGTTGCTATGCAGGTATCTGAAAATGTGGAAGCAGCTTTGGAACTGGAACAAAGGATGGAGGAGTTTGGAGGACTTAGAAGAGGACAAAAAGATGAGGAAAAGTTTGGAACATTTTAGGGATTGGTTAAATGGTGTGAACGCAATGCTGACAAAAATGTTGACAGCAGAGGCCATGCTGATGATGAGGTCTCAGATAGAAATGAGGAACTTATGGGAATTGGACAAAAGATCACCCTTGCTACACCACAGCAAGGAACTTGGCTGCGTTGTATCCATGCCCTAGGACTTTGTGGAAGGTGGGACTTAAGAGTTGTGAACCAGAATGTTTGGTGGAAGAAATTTCCAAGCAGCAAAGGATTAAGGAAACTGCATGACTATTTTGCAAAAGCCTATGCTGAATTATGGCAGAAAAGGCATGATATAAAGCCAGGATTTAAAAGGGAAGCAGAGTGTAAAGATTCGGAAAATTTGCAGCCTGGTCATGTGGTAGGGAATGAGAGAGCCCTTTCAGGAGAAAAATCCAATAGTGCAGCAGATAGACTGGTTGCTAAAGACATTAGCTTGGCGATTAGGCAGCCAGATGCTAATAGCCAAGAAAGTGGGAGAAAGGCCCTGAAGGCATTTCAGAAGTCTGGAAGGGTACCCCTCCCATCACAGACCTGGAGGCCTAGAAGGACCGTTCTTTCAGAGGATAGACCTGAGGTGCTGCTGCCTTCGGGAACCTGCTCCCTGCATCCCAGCCACTCTGGCTTGAGCAGACCTGCCTCAAGCAGCCCTAAGTGTGGTTTGTGCAGCAGCTCTGGAGAGCACAAGCTGGAAACCGTGGTGGCATCCATGTTGTGGTAAGTCTGCAGGTTGTCAGAACAGGAGAGCAATGGAGGTGTGGCAGCCTCTACCCAGACTTCAGAGGATGTATGGAAAAGTCTGGGGGTCCAGGCAGAGACCTGCCACAGGATTAGAGCCACCACAGAGGCCATCTACTAGAACAATGCAGAGGAGGAATGTCGGGTTGGAGCCCCCACAGAGAGCCCTCACTGGGGAAATGTCTAGTAGAGTGAAGGCAGTGGGGCTGCTGCCAGAACCCCAGAACTGTATGGCCACTGGCAACATGCCACACCAGCCTGGAAATGCCACAGGCACCAATGCGGGCTCAGTGAGCTGTGTCCAGCAGAGCTGTGGGGGAGGGTCTGCCCAAAGTTTTGGGGGCCCAGTTGCCTCATTGTCCAGGACTTGGAGTCAAAGATTATTTTGGAGCTTTAAGATATAATGTCTGCCTTGCTGGGTTTCAGACTTGTTTAGGGCCTGTTTCTCCTATCTTTTGGGCTATTATTCCTCCCTTTTGTAATTGGAATGTGCACCCAATGTGTGTTCCACCACTGTATCTTGGAAGTAGATAAATTTATTTTTGATTTTTACAGGTTCGCAATTGGAAGGAGTTTTGCCTTTGGTCTCAGATGAGACTTTGGACTTCTAAGTTGGTAATGGAACAAGCTAAGACTTTTGGGACTGTTGGGATGGACTGACTGTATTTTGTATGTGAGAGTGACATGAGTTTTGGGGGGCCAGAAGTGGAATGACAGAGTTTAGACATGTCCCCCCAAAACTTATGTGAAAATCTGATCCCCAGTGTGGCAGTGTTGGGAGCTGTTTGTGTGATCAGGCAGATCCCTCATGAATGGATTAATATTCTCCCTGGGGTTTGGGGGTAGTGAGTGAGTTCTTGTTCTATAAGTTCCTGCAAGAGCTGGTTGTTTAAAAGACCCTAGCACCTCTCTTCTCTCTCTCTCTTGCTTCCTCTCATCATGTGATCTGCTTGTACTCGCTGCCTGCCTGCCACTTTCTTACATGAGTGGAAGCAGCCTGAGGACCACACCCGATACAGCTGTCCAAGAATCATAAGCCAAATAAATCTCTGTTCTTTATAAATTACCCAGTCTCAGGTATTCTCTTACAGCAACACAAAACAAACTAATACAATTGGCTATAATAAAAAGACAGATATGTGGTGAAATTGGAACTCTCAGCCATTACAGCTGAGAAGGTAAAGCAGTGCAGCCACTTTGGAAAATGGTCCAGCAGTTCTTCAGATGGTTAAAAATAGAGTTAGAATATGATCCAGCAATTCCACTCCTAGGTATATACCCAAGAGAAATGAAAACATATATTCAACAAAAACTTGAATGTTCATAGCAGCATTATTCGTAATAGCCAAAAAGTGGAAATAACCCAAATGTCCATCAAGTGATAAATGAATAAAGTGTGGCATATTCATACAACCAAATATGATTTGGCAATAAAAATAATGAAGTACTGAAACACACTACAACGTGATGAACCTTTAAACATTATGCTAAGCAAAAGAAGCCAGTCACAAAGAACAATGTATTATATGATTTGGTTTATGCAAAATATCCAGAATAGTCAAATCAGCAGAGACAGAAAGTAGATTGGTGGTGCCTAGGGCTGGGAGGTTGGGGGGAAATGTGAAGTACTGTTAATGGGTACAAGGTTTCTTTTAGGGTCAATGACAATGTTCTAAAATTGATCATGGTGATGGTTGCAGGTATGAATATATTGAAATCACTGAATTGTATACTTTAAATGGGTAAAATGTATGGTGAATTATATCACAAGAAAGTTATTACCAAAAAAGAGGGGGCTGATTATATATTATTGTACAGTCGTGCAGTAAATTATGATAAAGCTGTACAAAAAAATGAAGAAGCTCTCTGCAGTGATATGGAAGCATCCCCAAGAGACATTGTTAAAAAGCAAGTTACAGAATGGTATATACAGTATGCTATTTTTTGTCTAGGAAATAAAAATATATATTTGCATTTACTTTTATTGGCATGAAGAAGCCCTAAATGGGTAAAAATAAACTATAATAAAGCTGGAGTAGGATTGGGGGATGGGAAGCCAAGGGGACAGGTGTGGTTGTGAAACTGCTTATAGGTTTTTATATAGTTTTGACTTATGAACCATATAAATATAGCACCTGTTGATTTAATTTAATTTAATTCAAAGTGTAAGTTAAAAGTTAATACACAATAAAAGATAAAGTAGGAACAATTGATTCTTTTCCAAGTGCTGTCCATTGGATAGTTAGCCAGCTGAATTAGAACTAATACACTTGAAATGAAGGGCCAAGAAACCAAGCTGAATTTTTTTTTAAGTCGGTATCAGGTTGTAAATACCTTTCTTCCTCATCAGGAAAATAATTATAAAATCATATCATAATGGGAAGCTAAGAGACACACACACACACACAGATTCTTTTCCTTGGAGGAAAATAAAAGCAAAACAAAGAATGGTTTGACAGTTACCTTGCTTCTGTCATTATGCTGAGATTACCTTCTTTTTAGAGCCACATCTTAAATAGTAATTGTTAACATCTAAGAACTGTTGATTGGGGAGGAATACAAAATATAAACTGATAAGCTTCAATGTAGCATCAGGTAGGTAGAGCAAAGCTGAAACGTGTTTGATATTTGAAAAGGAATCTCCAAAAAGGAACTACAAATGTTTAAGTCACACTAAACCTGAACTAGGAAATTTTCTTTCAGCTTCCTGCGGGGAAGAGAGATAAGGAGACTACCTGACTGGCTTCAGTTAAAATAAATAACAAACACACACACATATGCACACTCTGAACAGGGCTTATTTAGCATGGGTGTGGTTTCTAGTAAATCTGGTAGGCCAAGGTAGTTGGGTGCTGGTGCTGTGCTTACCGGCACCACTGTGGAATAAGCTTGCTGTGCCATGAGCATCATGTCCCTCAGGAGGGTAATGAAACTGCACAGAGAGTTCAGCAGAATCTTCCAAGCAGCCTGGTTGAACACCTGGAGCTCTTCCACAAGCTGGGCATTGAGGGCCTCATACTCCTTTTTGGCCAAGTCTGACTCATCTCCCGCTGACCGCTGCAGGTAGCTGTTGTAGTCCAGCAGTTTGTCATAGCGTTTCTGGATGAGTTTCTGAGGCCCTGGGAATAAGGACAACAGGGCTGACAGGGGTGTCAGGACGAGTCTCTGTAAGTGAGCTGCCTGCCAAAAGAAAAAACAATCCATTTCAGAGAAAGGAATAACCCATACCGTGTCCAGCACTATTATCAATAGGCAAATTTCCTCCCTGCAAGATCACAAAGGAAAATGGGAACACATTGAGCCAATTTAAGAAAGGATCTGATCATTTTTATGTCAATTAGAACTATTCAAAGACTTAAAACAGAGACTCCAGACGCTAGCATTAGACCTAAAGAGTGAGCAGGAAGAGCAATACAAAAGTTAAAGCCTGCTTGTCCAAAATATAACTCCATCTTTCTCTCTAAAGCCATTGGTTTTGTCATTGGGGTCATCTCCTTCAACACTGTCCCAGTCCACTTCTTTCTAATCCCAGAGCCAAGCTAAGCTATTCTAGCACATGGGGTTGGGGGATGCTATCCAGCCTTTGACTACCAAGACTGTATAAATGATTCACCAAGACACTCACACCTTTTGGGGGCAATAACAAAGAATATCGTGAGTCTTAGAGGAAGTAACCTATCCCTCCCACATCAGCCCTAAATCCCTGGCTATTCGGGGCTCGTTTTTGGTAGTGGAATTGCATCCCCTATACAGATAAGTAGCCCCTTAATATAGGTATTTTACTCCTGAGACAGAAATCACCAGTGATAACTTCCTCCTTAAATACATTAAGAATTAAGCTGACACTGATCCTGTGTCTTAAATTGTTATATTTTTAGGTCTGAATTCTAGAAAATAAACTTCCTATTAATGCCCGATCCCCTGTCATCACCTGAGCATCCTAGCTTTAATTTCTTCTATTTCTCTTTCCTTTCCCTCTCTTCTGAAATGCACTAGTATGTTTGCTGACTGTACTGCCTTACTCTTTATCATACATGCTTGGGTTACATGATTATGTTAGTGTAATTTGGAAGTAGGTTTCTCTTTTGTACCCCAAAAGGTGTCTTAGGGAATCAGCATTTGAGCATCAGCTTGTATTAATTAATTTAAATTTCCCCTGGCAACTTTGTCTGAACTCATGGGAAATCTAGAAGAGTGGGAAACCAATATTTTATTGGCACCAGCAGTAACCAGCACTGATTAAATTTGATGTCTAGTTTATGAGATAATCAATACATACCTGCAGTGTGTTTAATGAGTCCCTTGACTAAGTAAACAATCTATTTACTGTATCTGGGGTAAATTACTGTGTTTATGACTTGACTGGATTCTATGTGTAATCTAATTACAATATAACAATATAATTACAATGTATATATCCAATGACTCACAGACATGAATTGATTCACCTGTACATAGGAATTATGGTTGGAACAAATAAGAATGAACTTTTATTCTAATATTTTGCCCTACACAAGTGTGTAGCTAAATATCACTCATGGTTAGATAAGAACAACTGCTCTGCCCTTAGATAGATTTTGAGTTTTCAATATTTGATTTTTAAAAAGAGTTCTACATACATTACCTGTAAAAAGTTACTTTTATATTGAGCTTTTGGATAATTATTTTAATTTAGATTAATTAATCATCTTGTGGTTTAATCATCTTGCACCTGCAAGGTAGTCAGGATATCTTTTCTCTTCTTTCTGTAAAATTCGGGAGCATGCTTGCTGAGGGAGAAGCTACATACCTTGCTCTCACATGGTTCTGAATAAATATTTATTGACTTAATTAATGAATTGGAATTAAGAGCAAACCTTAAAGACATTTCTAAAATGTGCTCTCTCTAACTAAACCCAGAAAATACATAAAGAATTAGCCACACTTTTTCCATTAAACATAAATTGTAAAAACTTCTGTCATCTTAACTATCCATCCATCTATCTATCCATACATCTATCCATCTATGATCACCCTATCTCTCTATCTATCATCTTAGTTCTGATGTAATCCTGGCTTTCCCTTCCTCAGAAAAGCAGGATGCTTCTGCATGGTTTCCTACATGGGTGGGGGCTGTATCACTTCCTAGAGTTTGGAACTATATAGGGCTATTCATTGGTTGTGACAGTGACGTGAAGTGGGGGGATATTACTGAAATTTTGAGGTGGGAGGGCAGGAACGCTAAACATCCTCCAACTCAAGGGCCATGCAGTGAAGATGTGTCTGACCCAAAATGCCAATGATACCAACATGAAAATGCCACTTTCAAGGTGATGGAGTCTATTGTATCTTCTATATAATTCTTGAAATGCTACTATGAAATAACATCTATAGAAACACAAGGCACTAAATTAAAGTTAATATTACTCAGATTAGCCTACCACCCAAATATTTTTATTGGCTCAAGCATGTTTTTGTGAATCCCAAGTTTTATTTTACAGAACTCTTAGGAAACAAATATTTTACCGTGGAACAAAGGAGATAATGCATGACTCTTAAGTAAAAGTCCTCTCTCAACAGGAAGGCTTTGCTTTCCAGTGTATAGTGTGTTAATGAGACATATCCTCAGAGAGGATCTTCACTCCTTCTGTAAAGACTCAAGGCATTTTCACAGACTCCTTTAAGAAAATCACAGCTTTCTAATTTAATAAATCCTTAAGATATCATACACAGACTGAAACTAAATATTGATTTTAAAAGCTGCACAGACTCTGACTACCCCTAGAAACATACTCTGTGGCTCTCTTAAATTCTGATTATAGTAAAATCCTCACTAATCCACTTTAAAAATATTTAATGATCAAAAAAATCCCGTTTAAATCTACTAGTTTTGACATTAGTGTTTGCTTTGGTGCATGTTTTATTTCTAGCTCCAGAAAAATAAATGAAAAGAATCTTTTCTTTTAACCTTAGTATTTAATTTCCATTTATCTGTGAATATAAATAACTTACAAAGTCATGAGAGGGATTTGGGACATTACTCGGGGTCTCTGAATAGCCCCTTTCCTCCTCATCTTTGTTATAAGAAATCTCCCGGAGCTCTGTTACACTCTGCAGAGCCAAGGTCATGGCATCCTGAAACCAAAGAAAGTTACAAAAAGGGCAAGTTCTGAAGTCAGTACAATTTAACATATCCCAAATGTGGATTTTATCACCATAACCATTATCACTGA
This sequence comes from Cynocephalus volans, assembly GCF_027409185.1. Classification (NCBI taxonomy): domain Eukaryota; kingdom Metazoa; phylum Chordata; class Mammalia; order Dermoptera; family Cynocephalidae; genus Cynocephalus; species Cynocephalus volans. Next base: position 92,064,963 of record NC_084468.1, on the reverse strand, counting down.
GTGATAAAAAGAAAATGAAAGACAAAAATTTCATGTATACTCTGTACAATCAGGTTACTTGCAACAATTTATTGTCTTACTTTTCCCCTTATGTCACTTCCTCATAATACTCTGTATGAGACCTTTGATTAACTGAAGTCCGTCTTAAATTCCTTCATTGGACATTCTTTAGAATTCAGTTCTTAGAAATCTTTTATTTTAAAAATCACTTATCCTTGATTTATATCATCAGTTTTCCTTAGTGAATTTAATGCTCTCTTTAAAAGAGGATGCTCATGTTTTTGCTGAATCAGTTAGTGGAAATCGAAGACTTTCATGTAGATGTTCCCAAGAGGCACTTACGCCTCCCAAGGTATGAAAAAGACAAGATTCCCACTGCCCTCTGACTGCCATAACTATGTTTTGGTTTCATTTTCATATAAGGCAAAACTTTAGGAAAAGATTAGCAAACCTAATTGTAATATCAGGCTTCGCATCAGATAATAAATAAGAACAGAATAGTGCTTGTCCTTGTGTAACGTGGAACCTTATCTCTAAATCATTGTGTCTGTCAATTTAACTTCATCTACGTGTGCAAACATCTGCTTCCAAAAACAGACATCCAAGAGAAAAACTTCTGGAAAATGGATAGTGGCCATTTATTAACTGATTTACATGTAACTCTGCTAACTTTCTATGCCTTATAGTCATAACCATTGTCAAGATCTTATTAAGGACACTCTTTATGAGATCCATTAGAAGAAATTTCTGACTGGTCTTTCTACTGAGAATAATCATGCTGTACTCTGACTGGTGTGTTGAAATCAGTGATTCTGAAGAGGGGCAGAACAATCTCCTAGGGGATTTGAAATTTGTGGCAGTGTTTTTGTCTTCTAGTAAAATCTCGTGAGAGCATTTGCATATTGTAGTTCATATTTTGTAATTCAATTTATTTTCCTTTATACGTATTTTTATACTTATTTTAGGTACTAGAAAAAGATATGTTATTACAATCAAACAAAGAAACATAGAATTTCTGCCTCATGTGCAATCTTGCATTGATGAATTTGTCTTCATTATAAAGAAAACATGCTGATAGTCCACGTGGCAATCATTTGAGCAGAAATCCCGCAATATGGTGATTTGGATTGGGGAGAGGATGGAGCAGGTAAGGCAAAAAAGAGCAAAACTCAAGTCTTTATATTGGCTTCCTTCACCATCAACTTGCAGACTTCCAAATTTGATACAGTAAATGTCATCATATAAATGAATGAACAGTCACATTTACTCTTCATAATAACCATGGAAATCAATGCATTCTTGTTGAAACATTGAAAACAGTTGTATCTCGCCTACCTGTATGTGTTGAAGACAGAATGAAATGTTCTTCACACAATGCCTCACAGTCTTCTCTAAAGATCTAAACAACTTTTCTTCTCTGTTAAAGGTATTGTCTTTCACCTAAAATATATGTGAAATTATTTATTTTCATATCTCAAATGAATCTGGTATTTTAAAAAATGGCACAGAACATATTGGCCAAGCACATTACAAAAAATTCCTGTTGATATGAAAACTTTTTATGATATACTGACTGTCTTAACACAGCACAACTCATATTCAGTGAGTGCAGCAAAGCCATATCTTGCAGCTTAATTTGCTGTAGTTCATTTTCACATAGCTTCACCTATGCCACAGTAGCTGTAGAATTGTAAAACTTTTCTATGCAGTTTTTAACAGTTTATATTATATATGTACTCAAGTTATATTACATTTGTGGGTTTATAAAATAAATTGGATCTATCGACTGGAATTTATTGTTTTTGCTCAAGTGACTCCAGTTCATTTTACAGTGCTTATTTAGAAAATATTCTTAGGTCCATGTTCAAAGAAATGTGGTAATTCTTTTTCAACTCAAATTTGAAGGATGATATATAATCTTAGCAAAGATAGCTCTTCTGTTAAGATAACTCAGTAGAGTTAAGATAGTGGTCACATGCGTTGTTTTGTTTTGTTTTGTTTTGGGGGAGGGGCCATCCTACACATAGATCTAGTAGCATTCAGAAAAATGTGCTTTTTAGATGCTTATGATAATTTCTAGAAGCATACACATATTATTGCTAATAATGGTGAGCAGTATTTTCTGGAAATCAAAATAGCTACAAAACAAGATCAGAACAAGGCTCATGCTGGCAAAATCTGTGTGAACATGGAAATGTTCCATGGAATAAGGTGTCTATTATTCATTTTGGTGCTGGGTAATAACTGTAGCTGTTCTTGGTTCATATGTTTCTTAATTTAAATGGTTGACCTTAGAACTGAATGAAAAGAAAATGATAACATTTTATTTTATTTTATTTTTAAATGACGGCTATGCTTTGGAATCTCTTTGCTGTGGACACATGGCCTTTATCCTTAGTGGGTTAAAGAAACTTACCCACATTAATAGGTAGGATCAGGATTCAAACTCAGGTAGTCTCATTTCAGAACTTACACCCATTCATCTTTTAATTCTCAATTTCTATTTCACACAGTGCCTGGTACATGAGAGTTCAATACATGTATGAAGAATTGAATAGAATCTTCTCCTTGGGTAATAGCTTTATACCTTAACTCTACCAGTATTTCACCTGAGCTGCTGACAAGTGCAAAATTGATTGATTTGAGATTTATCTCTTCTCCAGTCCAGCCTATGCAGCTGATTTTCTGATTAACAGTGAAATGCTTCCTTGCTGACAGGACATCCTCTCAAAAGATTAAGGGGAAAAATCTAATTAATATCCCCTCAGGCAACTTAACTACAATTCACTTTTATTTCACAGAAAAATATAAGAAGCTGATGATAATACACATATTAAAGAATATAACAGCTTATACCAAAACCTGCCTATAATTAGAACTGCCGATTTTTCCTCAGTAGAATTGTCATGAGTCGCAAAATTCCAGAGTGGCAGAGAATTGCTGGCACTTCATTTACGCATGCCTATGAGGGCTACAATCTCTCCTTACATGAAATCCCAATTCTATTTTATTACTATTGTCTTCAGTTGAAATATCTTGATTGTCCTTTCCCTGATTTGTGACCATACACCATGAACGTCCCAAACCTCCCACATTATAGTTCCACATTGAGAGGAGAGGCCTCCTATATGTAATGGACCCAGTAAGGCCTTAGAAGGATACAAAGAACTAAATACAAGAATGATATGCTGTGTGTTCTAAGAACATATATGTTGGCTACAGTATGATAAAGTTGGTGCAGCCACAAGAGGAAACAAGAACAAGGCTTGGAAAGAAGTTTACTGTACTCACAGGTCCCAGAGAAGGGGTCATCACATACCACCCAGGGCCACAGGGGATGCACCAGGTTTTGGTCAGGTGGCAGAAGATAGGAATGAGGAGAAAGTCTAAGCCAGAGCCTTTTTTAGAAACTTCCCAGAGTTTTCTCGGGAAAGGCAAGGCAGAACAGAGTAAATAGTTAAGGGTTGGCTACTTTGAATAACTTTCATGGGCTTTGGGCTATAGTCATGGTCTCTAGTTGACTGGTACCTGGCCCTGGGATGACTTAGGGTAGGGTAAATATTGGCTTGGTGTATAAGAGTTTGATAAGGAGTCGGTGGATTCGGGATTGGTTGGTTTGCATATGAAAGTTCCCAAACATTTGCTGTCTCTAAGAACTGTCTTGCCCTGGAAGGGGCCATCTCTCCTTAGCCAGCAAGGTATTTTAATATGTCAACACTTTATAAAATACAGAAAGTAACAAAGATGATTAATACAGCCTGCAAGAAGGAGTTTACATCCATATGAGAAGTAAGAAATCTGCACATTCAAAGGTAAGTAAAAATAACGGAAATGATATAAAATGACGATGATGATGATTATGACAATAATGACAGCCAATGTTTATTGAGTGCTTATACACTGTGTTAAGTGCTTTCTTTATATATGCAGCATCTTGCATAATTCTTATAACCATCCCATGTGTTAAATACTAGTGTAATCCCTAATTTAAGGTGATTATATTTAATTTAAGTCACATGCCCAAAGATAAATATTTATTTAGTGATAGAGGTGGGGTTCAAACCCAGGTTTGGATAACTTCAAAGACCTTAGTCTTAATTTTTGCCCCGTGCTGACTCCTGCAAATACAAACAGTGCCAAGACTGGCATACAGAGAGTAAGTTAAGTAGACATCCAGAGGAGAAAGAAACCACTTCTACCTAAGTGGTCAGAAAGCTGCAAAGTCTTAACGGAAGAAGAAAAAAAGACCACAGCAGCTAAATAGTGACATTGATACAATAAGCCATCTAAAACCAACGCTAAACCACCATACAATTGCCCCCAGTTCAAACTAAAAACCTTAATTAGAGATGTTAACATAATAAATGATGAAAACAGACAAATGAGAAGGAAAAAAAATAAGGACTATATCATATCCTAAGAACTGTCCTCCCTAATTTCAGTTAGAAGCCCACTGTTATTACTTTCTCAGGGCCACAAACTATCTTTTCATTCTCAAAGTGTGTTCCATTGATCACTTACTTCAAGGTCATTAGCTTCAAAACATCTGGAATGTTTGTAAAAATACAGACTTCTAGGTTACACCTTTGAACCAGGTGGAACCCCAGAATCTGTCTTTCAGCAAGTGCTTCGGGTATTTCTTACACACATTAAAGTTTAAGAACCCTTGCTAATCCATCAATTATTTATTAGGGGTTGAAATGAAAGTGGTACAAGCCAGGCTAAACAGCTGATGCAGAGGAGTTACACTCTAAAATAATGTGCACCTGGAGAGTGGAAGGGGAGGAGGAGGATTAGGGGTAAGGAAAATATCACACTAAGTTATGCATCTAACCACCTTTTTATAGATGAAATAAAGATAAAATGAACATCAAGGGAACCATAAAGAAAAGTGAGATTTTTAAAAGCAGAAGTAAAACAGAGACACAAGGAGGGCATTGCAATGGGAGAGATTTTGTGCTGGTTGATGGGAAGTGTCAGGACTCCTGGGGCATCCTTACATCCCAGTCCCTATGTCCTTATCTCTCCTTTGTCTGCTTCTGAGTAGAAGCACTGCTGCTAAAATAGTGTCAAAACAACCCCACCTCCACACCCACTCCCCTCCCCCTCACCCCCTGAGAGAGAAAGAAACAGCACAGGGCAATTACCTTGACTCTCAGGGTTCTAGAAATAGCCCTGATAAAAACAAAACAAAACCTCACAAAATCATCAGTGTTCACATTCTCCAGGAAAATATATGTGGCCCAAGAAGAAAAATTACCTGTGATTCTCCTCTGGTCAAAATTTTTAGATGATTTGTCACTCTTTTGGATTTCTTGCTAATTGAATGAATATTTAGTTTAGATAATTTGTCTTTAAGTGATTCATCCTCATCATTCTTCTTATATTTTAGAACTGAAAAGGAAGAATGCAATAACTTATCTGAACACGTGCAACAGAAAATGTGCACATCAAATCAGTGGTTTGTATTCAAGATAAAAATCTATATGATTTGAACCCTCTCATGAAGATACCATATGCTTCAGCCCTAGTACCTGGTCATGTCCCAGGCACCCATCCCACTGACCTTCAGAAACTCAGCTGTTCAAGGACATGAGCCCAAGGCTAACTTACCTCTCCCATTAAAGAAATCCCTGATAGTAGAAAAAAACTCTTCCTCTCTTCTCAGATAATAAATCTATTATCTGCTGCCTCTGAAATGGGAAATCAGGGCCTAACTAATGAAAAGACAGCTGCACCCAATCTAAGGAGACCTCAGACCCTAGAGTAGCCCTCCCTTAGCTGAGAGATTTAGGGCAAGTTGAGTAACCTCTCTGAGTTTTACCTATTTATCTTTAAAATCACTTTCTCCTCTCGTATTTTTCAAAATGTTAAATATTCCTAACATTTAGTGTTGGTAAGGGTGTAGGGAAATGGTCAATCTTATGCACTGTTGATGAGAATTAAACCAACACAGTTTTTGTAGAGAACAATTTGGCAGAATCTAATAAAAATGCAAATATTTATAGTTTATGACCAGAAAGTCCATACAGAGAAATCTGCTTTCCATAATCAAGCTAAGAAGTTTTGTTGCTATAGCATTTTTTCTAATAGCAAGGTATTGGAAACAATCTAAAATTTTTTCCATAGAGGAGTAGTTTATAAATTATGATGCACTCATAAATGGAATACGATGGAACCAATAAAAAGAAGGCAATATTAATTGGAAGAATGTTCATGATATATGATTAAGTTTGTTTGGAAAAGCAAACCGTAGTACCATACAAGTTGCAGGAATAAAGGAAAGAAGGAGAGAGACAGAGCAGAAGGAAAAAAATAGAAAAGAAGGATATAGAAAGTCTGAAGAAAACTTAATAAAATGTTAGTTATGCAAACTGAAATCATGGGAGTGAAAAAAATTTTCTCTTTAAAACTTTAAAATGGTTTAAGCAAACAGAAAAATAAAAGGAATAATATAACAGCGATTACCCACCTCCCAGCTTTGTCAAATCTTAACATTTTGCCTATTTCCAATCTTTTGTTTAAAAAAATCACATAAGAGTTGAAGATTCCCTGATCCCCATCTTTGATCTCTAAATGGAATTGTTATCCTAAATAATGGGATTTTTTTTATGTCTGTATCTATTTTTATGCCCTTACTGTGTATGTATGAAATCATATAACATATGGTATTATTTTGAGTGTTTTCAAACTTCGTAAAAATGGTACCATATTGCACATATTCTTGTCACTTGCTAATTTGCCTTTTTTAAACTCAAGATTGTTTTCCAGATTAATCCAATTTATACATATGCTTTTATTTCATTAATTTTTCTATTCTCATGGTATCGAAGTGTATAATACACAGTTTATTCACTATCTGGATAAATATGTAAAATCTTTTTTTTTTCTTTTTTTGCTTTTATGAACAATAATAGTTACCAGTACACATCTCTTTGAGTACATGGGCAAGAGTTTCTCTAGGGCAAATACCTAGAAATTGATTTTCTGGGTCTCTGATGTGTGCATCTTCAACTTTACTAGATATTGTCAAATTGTTCTCTAAGGTGGTGATTCTAATTATCATTCTCACCCACAGATCGAGATTCAGCATTTAGCATTATCTATTAAAAATTGTTTTTGACAATCTGTAGGGCTAGGAATGGTATGTCATTGTGATTTTAATTTGCATTTCCCTAATTGTTAGTGAAGCTTAGCATTTTGAAACTTTTTGGTCTTTCTGTGAGTTGCTTATTTTTATTATTAATGTTTTTTCGTATTAGAATGTTTTTTTTATTGCTAGGCAGTAATCTTTTGTGCAGTGTCTTTTACTCTAGAACTTTCATTTTTTATTTTATGTACTTCTTTACAATTTTTATTTATTCATACAAATATTACTTTTTGAATAAATACTAGAAAATAAAAACAATAAAAATAAGTGAAGTGGTTGGACCGGTTAGCTCAAAATCCTACCATTGCCTTAATGGTGAATTGGAATTTCATATTAGAAGTACCAAGCTAATTAAGAACTTTATGAATACAAATCACACTGAGGGAGAATCCATGGTCTATCCCAATGCATTAGTACCTCTGAGATGTATAGGAACATGTGGTTATTCCTTCTGTTTTGAAATCTACAGTTAAAATTAGACACTAATTTTATATCTTAGCTTACAAATAGTTGAAAATAATTTGTTAATTCTAGATAAAAAGTACATTTGCTACCATCAGCAGGGCAATTATTGTCCTCAAAATCTCCATTCTCTGAGTGCCAGGACCAGATGAGCCCAATGGAGCAGACAGGCCTCCACACCTGGATTTATCCCTTTCCTAGCTGCTTCCCACACTAGCTTGCCACTGCTACGGCTACCTGGCCATGTCTCCTTTTTAACACATGCCTCCAGAGATAGGAGGACTATATGTTATGGGTGTCTTCAGCCCACAATATGTCATCAAGACTGTAGTGGTTAAATGAGGTTGAGTATATGGCTGTTTGATTTTTTAAATTGTCATTTTTTGTGCCTCATGATCTTCTCTTGAACCCACCTGGCAAGGCAAAACCACACTCTCCTCCCTTGCTTCTAATTCTAGATTTCAAATGATCATGTTCACTGAAACTGCTATAACTTCTTAGATGTTTTGATTCTCAGAAACATAAACAAAACACTCCAATCATGGAAAACAACCAATTCATCATATATCTTCCTACCTAAATCTTTTCTTCTTTTAAGTTCATTGATGTTAACATTAATGTCCTTCACCGCAGCAAAAGCATCCTCCAGTGCTCTGTAATCTGGGTGAGAAAGAGGGGTAGAATTCCGAAGTTCGCACAGTAATAGGGGGTATTTCATCACACGCTGAATTGGTTTTATCATCAAAGAGCCCATGTCCAATAAGTTTGGTTTGCCTCTACAATAGAGATAAATAATATCAGTTTCACAAACATTTAACCTATTAACTCCTTTTCATTTCTGTGATTTTTTTTAACGATTACTTCCAAAACTCTTTTTTTCTCTTTTTCTCCGTTTCACTATATAAAGTTTCTAAATGAAAGCAAAAGCAAAATATGACAGAAAAAAACAAGGCTGAAAGACCCTACTGCTAAACAAAAAACTAAAAGAAAACCAATGAATATATCTGTCCACCAAAAGGGGCTCAAAGCACAATTCTCATTCATGTTCCACATCCAGTATTTTTTATAACGGGCTCTATAATAGGATGGGAAACAATTTCAGAATGTATTTTTCCATGGAAACCAAGAAAAATGAATTTTCCTGATGGTATTTACGTGATAATTAGTGAGAAAAATAAACTCATTATTTAAAAATCTGAACAGATGACCTGCAAAGTAGTGAAAAGAAAGCACTGTCCTTTCTTTTTCACCAAACTGAGAAGTTGCATTCACAGTGTTTCAGAGGTTCTACCACAGTCCCCCAAAGAGATTTATAAATAATAAATGTGACAGTTCTCTAATTATTATTATCACTGTCACTATCACTAATCATTTCTATCACACAATGACTTCCTTGTGAAATTCTTAGTCAATAGATCTTCAAATGACTATGTAAAAGTGAGTCCTCACACCCAACCCTTCCTTTCAGAGCTTCTGGGATGAAGATAGAGCCATTCCAACTGGCCAGGTAGTTCACAGAAGGGGAAGAAGCTACAAGCTTCTGTCATTTACCTTTCAGCCAGAAGACAGTGATTTCTAAACACCTCTTTATGCAAGGAGATAAAGAGAACTATAGGTAGGAAATACAGACTCTGTTTTTAAACCCCAGTAGGTGGATTTTTCCTACTTCAATTTTTTTTCTAAAGTATTAATATGGATGGACAACAGACCACATAATTAGAATAGTAAAACAGATATGAAAATGTTGAACAAAATTAGAAAATTTGCATCATGAGAAAAGTTCTGAAGGCATCTTAGAGACCACCTAATCCAACTCTTTGTCTATAAATGAAAAACAAAGGAACACTGATTATCACAAATACACACACACAGGAGTGCAGACACACCCACACAGCAGTCACTAATGGAGTTTGGATGTGTTGCCCCCTCCAAAACTCATATGGAAATTTGATCTCCAATGTGGCAGTGTCAGAAACTGATTGAGGGAGGAGAGTTTCAAGATGGCGGCGGCTGCGGCGGCTGGCGCGGAGTAGCTGAGGTGGAAAAGGTGGCCACTGGGCCTCAGGCAGCCGGGAAACTTGTGGACCTTCTCCTGGCCATCTCTTAAGGGAGGACTGCTGCTGCTGGCTGGTCGTGGGGGCTCAACGCCACTTTGCCCCCGGCAGGAGAGGCTGCCTCATTTACAGGCAACAGCTTTGAAGTGTGGAGCAGGAAAAGAACTGATTCTTAGCTGCAAAAGCGAGTCTTGAAACAGGGAACACGGCGCCAGGGCTGCTGTGGATGCAGCCAGGATCCCGGAGGCTGGGGCCGCACTGAAGGTGGCCAGCTGCCCTATTCAGGATTCGAGGTTTCAGGCCGGCATTAAAGAAGATTCCTGGGAGCGCCCGAGCGGCGCCGCGACTGAACAGCCCGAGGCGGCAGCGCCGAGAACACGGAAGGCAACAAACCAGAGACAGAGCGAGCGCCCAACCTGGCACAGCACTGTGAGTGATCCCTGGCACAGCTCTGTTCGGGGGGTGGATGCCCACGCGGCTCCCGCCTGCACCACCAGGCCACTCACTGCCCCGGTGCTGCCTCCATTTTCCCAGGTGCGGGCAGCTCCGCCCTGCTCGGCCATCACTGAGCCCATTTGCTTGGCCTGGCGCGGGGCTTTCCGGACCCTGCGGGCCGGCCTCCTCTCCCACTCCCTCCGCGGTTCTCTGGCGGGGCTGGGGGTGTGGGGCATCCCGACCAGTGTTGGGAGGGCTAGGAAGTACGGGCGGGCCGACTGTCACTCCACCACACCCTGGACTCCGGCCCCGGTAAACTTCCTGTTACTGGGAGGCAGATACCATCTCTGCGACCACCAGTTTGGAAAAAAGCCTAACGAATTTCTGGTTGGGAATAGTGTGGTAGGAGAGTTCCCAGGTCCGCTTGAACCTGCCGGAGAGGAGGCTGCAGGCGGGCACTAGACTCGGTTTATACCGGGGGGATACAAAGGTGAACAAGACCCGAGAAAGATCTACACAGTGCTACAAAGGCACCCAGAGAGACCGGTCGTCTGTGCCTAGCAGAAACCTGGTAGACTTCCTGGGCGAGGCGGTGCTGAGCAGGGTCTTGAAGGCCCAGCTGATAGACGAGGGGTGCAGAAGACACGCCCCAGCCCAGCACAGTGTGCACAGAGGGGGGAGACGTGCGGCCAGGGAGGCGGAGACTCGACAGAAACCACACACCCAGTGGGGTCGCCACTGCACGATCTAACAGCCTGGGCCAGAGCACACAGAACGGGGAGAAGTCCTGTACAGAAAGTGAAAGCTCAACAGAGATCACACACCCTGTGGTACGTGATCCACCAGCCCAGCAGAGTCCAAGCTGACCAGAAAGGTGGATCCCCGGAGAAGCCCAAGACCCGAGGCAACCACACACACAAGACACTAGAGGCCAACTGAGCAGTCACGGCGGGAGCCATACCAAATTGGCAACCACAGCAACATCCTAGTTAGTCATTAGTCTCAAACCGGTAGACTGTGAAACCTCCTGCCACAATGAATAAACACCAAAAAAAAGACACCAGAAATACAAAAAATCAAGAAAGTACACCACCAAAAGTTAATAAATCTCATACTCTAGATCCTATAGAACAAGAAGCCCTTGAAATAACTGACAAGGAATTTCGAGTGATAATTCTAAGGAAACTGAATGAGATACAAGAAAACTCAGCTAGACATCATGATGAAATGAGGAAAAGTATACAGGATCTGAAAGAGGAAATATACAAGGAAATCAATGTCCTGAAAAAAAATGTAGCAGAACTTGCTGAACTGAAGAAGTTATTCAGCGAAATAAAAAACACAACGGAGAGTTTAACCAGCAGGCTTGTCGAAGTTGAAGAGAGAACCTCTGAACTTGAAGATGGGCTGTTTGAAATAACACAAGCAGACAAAAAGAAAGAAAAAAGAATCAAGGACATGGAAGAAAATCTGAGAGAGATATCAGACAACCTCAAGCGCTCAAATATCCGAGTCATGGGTATTCCAGAAGGGGAGGAAAATGGAGATTCCATTGAAAACATATTCAACAAAATAGTGGCAGAAACCTTCCCAGGTATAGGAAAAATCACAGATCTTCAGATCCAGGAAGCTCAACGATCTCCAAACGTATTCAACCCAAAAAGGCCTTCTCCAAGACATGTCATAGTCAAATTGGCAAAACTCAGAGACAAAGAGAGAATCTTAAAAGCTGCAAGAGAGAAGCGTCAAATCACCTATAAGGGAGCCCCAATCAGGTTAACATCAGACTTTTCATCACAAACCCTAAAAGCTAGAAAGGAATGGGATGATATTTTCAAAATACTAAAAGACAAAGATTGCCAGCCAAGAATACTCTACCCTGCAAGGCTATCCTTCCGAAATGAAGGGCAAATAGTATATTTCTCAGACAAACAAAAACTGCGGGAGTTCACTACCACAAGACCACCCTTACAAGAAATCCTCAAGGGAGTACTGGGTTTGGTTCCTGAAAAATAACTACCACTGCCATAAAAACCTAAGAAAAATCTAAACCTGCTAGTACAATAAAAATGGCATTCATGAAGAGAAAACAAGCTAACAAAAACACTATCTACAACCTAAGGAACCAACAAACAAAGAAACCAAACAGTAAATCAGAAAGCAAGGAACAAAAGACACCTAAGACAACCAAACAACCAATAAAATGCTAGGAATAAATCAACACCTTTCAATAACAACTCTTAATGTTAAAGGCTTAAATTCCCCAATTAAAAGACACAGACTGGCTGACTGGATCAAAAAGCAGGACCCAACTATATGCTGCCTACAAGAGACCCACCTCACCCATAAAGATTCACACAGACTAAGAGTGAAAGGATGGAAAAAGATTTACCATGCAAACAGAAAAGAAAAACGAGCTGGAGTGGCTATTCTTATATCTGACAAAATAGACTTTAAACTAAAAACCATAAAAAGAGACAATGAGGGACACTACTTAATGATAAAAGGACTGATCCATCAAGAAGACATAACAATCATAAATATGTACGCACCCAATGTTGGAGCAGCCAGATTTATAAAACAAACTCTATTAGACCTAAAGAAGGAAATAGACACTAATACCATAATAGCAGGGGACCTGAACACTCCACTGTCAATATTAGACAGATCATCTAGGCAAAGAATCAGTAGAGAAACACAAGATCTAAACAAGACTCTAGACCAATTGGAATTGGCAGATATCTACAGAACATTCCACCCAACAACCTCAGAATATTCATTCTTCTCATCAGCACATGGATCATTCTCCAGGATAGATCACATATTAGGTCACAAATCAAGTCTCAATAAATTCAAAAAAATTGGAATTATCCCATGTATCTTCTCAGACCACAATGGATTAAAACTAGAAATTAATAACAAACAAAACTCTGGAAACTATACAAACACATAGAAATTAAACAGTATTCTACTTAATGACATATGGGTCCAAGAAGAAATCAAGCAGGAAATCAAAAAGTTTATTGAAACTAATGAAAACAATGATACATCATACCAAAACCTGTGGGATACTGCAAAAGCAGTATTGAGGGGAAAATTTATTGCATTAAATGCTCACTTCAGAAGAATGGAAAGATGGCAAGTGAACAACCTAACACTTCACCTTAAAGAACTAGAAAAACAAGAACAATCCAATCCTAAAGTTAGCAGATGGAAAGAAATCATTAAGATCAGAGCAGAACTGAATGAAATTGAAAACCAAAAAACAATTCAAAAGATCAACGAATCAAAAAGTTGGTTTTTTGAAAAGATAAATAAAATTGACAAACCATTAGCATGGCTAACAAAAAAAAGAAGAGAGAAGACTCAAATAACAAAAATTAGAAATGAAAAAGGCGATATTACAACTGATTCATCTGAAATACAAGGAATCATTCGAGACTACTATAAACAACTATACGCCAACAAATTTGAAAATCTGGAGGAAATGGATAAATTTCTGGACACACACAAGCTCCCAAAACTGAACCGTGAAGACGTAGAAAATTTGAACAGACCAATAACAATAAAGGAGATTGAAGCTGTTATCAGAAGGCTCCCAACAAAGAAAAGCCCAGGACCAGATGGATTCACAGCAGAATTTTACCAAACATTCAAAGAGGAAATGACACCGATTCTTTACAAACTATTCCAAAAGATTGAAACGGACGCAAATCTCCCAAACTCATTCTATGAAGCAAACATCATCCTGATACCAAAACCAGGTAAAGATATAACCAAAAAAGAAAACTACAGGCCGATATCCTTGATGAATATAGATGCAAAAATCCTCACTAAAATACTAGCAAACAGAATACAGCAACACATACGAAAAATTATTCATCCCGATCAAGTGGGATTCATCCCAGGGATGCAAGGTTGGTTCAACATACGCAAATCAATAAATGTGATACACCATATTAATAAACTCAAACACAAGGACCATATGATCATCTCTATAGATGCTGAAAAAGCATTTGATAAAGTTCAGCACTCATTCATGACAAAGACCCTCTATAAGTTAGGTATAGAGGGAAAGTATCTCAACATAATTAAAGCCATATATGCCAAACCCACTGCCAATATCATCCTGAATGGGGAAAAGCTGAAAGCTTTTCCTTTAAGAACAGGTACTAGACAAGGATGCCCACTCTCACCACTCCTATTCAACATAGTGTTGGAAGTACTAGCCAGAGCAATCAGAGAAGAGAAGGAAATAAAGGGCATCCAGATTGGAAAAGATGAAGTCAAACTGTCCCTGTTTGCAGATGACATGATCCTATATATCGAACAGCCTAAAACCTCTACAAAAAAACTCTTGGAATTGATAAATGATTTCAGCACAGTAGCAGGATACAAAATCAACACACAAAAATCAGTAGCATTTCTTTTCTCCAATAGTGAACATGCAGAAGGAGAAATCAAGAAAGCCTGCCCATTTACAATAGCCACCAAAAAAATAAAATACTTGGGAATTGAGTTAACCAAGGAGGTGAAAAATCTCTATAATGAGAACTACAAACCACTGCTGAGAGAAATTAGAGAGGATACAAGAAGATGGAAAGATATCCCATGCTCTTGGATTGGAAGAATCAACATAGTGAAAATGTCCATACTACCCAAAGTGATATACAAATTCAATGCAATCCCCATCAAAATTCCAAAGACATTTTTCTCAGAAATGGAAAAAACTATTCAGACATTTATATGGAACAATAAAAGACCACGAATAGCCAAAGCAATGCTCAGCAAAAAAAATAAAGCTGGAGGCATAACACTACCTGACTTTAAGCTATACTACAAAGCTATAATAACCAAAACAGTATGGTACTGGCATAAAAGCAGACACACTGACCAATGGAATAGAATAGAGAATCCAGAAATCAACCCACACACTTACTGCCATCTGATCTTTGACAAAGGCACCAAGCCTATTCACTGGGGAAGGGACTGCCTCTTCAGCAAGTGGTGCTGGGATAACTGGATATTGATATGCAGGAGAATGAAACTAGATCCATACCTCTCACCGTATACTAAAATCAACTCAAAATGGATTAAGGATTTAAATATACACCCTGAGACAATAAAACTTCTTAAAGAAAACATAGGGGAAACACTTCAGGAAATAGGACTGGGCACGGACTTCATGAATACGACCCCAAAAGCACGGGCAACCAAAGGAAAAATAAACAAATGGGATTATATCAAACTAAAAAGCTTCTGCACAGCAAAAGAAACAATTAAAAGAGTTAAAAGACAACCAACAGAGTGGGAGAAAATATTTGCAAAATATACATCTGACAAAGGATTAATATCCAGAATATATAAGGAACTCAAACAACTTTACAAGAAGAAAACAAGCAACCCAATTAAAAAATGGGCAAAAGAGCTAAGTAGGCATTTCTCTAAGGAAGATATACAAATGGCCAACAGACATATGAAAAAATGCTCAACATCACTCAGCATCCGGGAAATGCAAATCAAAACCACATTGAGATACCATCTAACCCCAGTTAGGATGGCTAAAATCCAAAAGACTATGAACGATAAATGCTGGCGAGGCTGCGGAGAAAAAGGAACTCTCATACATTGTTGTTGGGACTGCAAAATGGTGCAGCCTCTATGGAAAATGGTATGGAGGTTCCTTAAACAATTGCAAATAGATCTACCATACGACCCAGCCATCCCACTGTTGGGAATATACCCAGAGGAATGGAAATCATCAAGTCGAAGGTATACCTGTTCCCCAATGTTCATCGCAGCACTCTTTACAATAGCCAAGAGTTGGAACCAGCCCAAATGCCCATCATCAGATGAGTGGATACGGAAAATGTGGTACATCTACACAATGGAATACTACTCAGCTATAAAAACGAATGAAATACTGCCATTTTCAACAACATGGATGGACCTCGAGAGAATTATATTAAGTGAAACAAGTCAGGCACAGAAAGAGAAATACCACATGTTCTCACTTATTGGTGGGAGCTAAAAGTTAATATATAAATTCACACACACACACACACACAGAAACCGGGGGGGGGGGGAAGAAGATATAACAACCACAATTATTTGAAGCTGATACAACAAACAAACAGAAAGGACATTGTTGGGGGGGAGGGGGGGATGGAGAAGGGAGGGAGGTTTTGGTGATGGGGAGCATTAATCAGCTACAATGTATATCGACAAAATAAAATTAAAAAAAATAAATTAAAAAAAATTTTTAAAAAATTAAAAAAAAAAAATCCAAAAAAAAAAAAAAGAAGTAGATTTTTTGATTTGTAATTTTAATAAACTGTACATTAATTTTTAAAGCCAAAGCAAAAAAAAAAAAAAAAAAGAAACTGATTGAGTCATGGGGGTGGATCCCTCATGAATGGTTTAATCCTCTCTCTGGGGGAAGGGGGATTAATGAGTGAGTTCTTGCTCTATTAGTTCCCACAAGAGCTCGTTGCTTAAAAAGACCCTGATACCTTCTCTCTCTCTCTTGCTTCCTCTCACCACGTGATCTGCTTTTACCTGCCGGCTGCTTGCCACTTTTCCGCCATGAGTAGAAGCAGCCTGAAGCCCATGCCAGATGCAGCTGTCCCAGAATCATAAACCAAATAAACCTCTCTTCTTTATAAATTACCCAGTCTCAGGTATTCTGTTATAGCCACACAAAATGGACTAAAACAGTCACTATCATATCTCCCCATTTTATTTTCATCATAGCACTCAACATTATCTGAAATCATCTTGTTTTCCTATCCACCAGTTTTGTTCACCGGTTTTTGTTTTGTGCTCTGTCACCACAATACCTCCAACATGACATACAGTATTCTCTGAAAGCTTATTTGTAGACTGAGAAATGATAGCATTCTCAGATTTTCTGTAGTGTGCTTTTATTTTATATTGAACTTTTTTTCTTTCCAAAATCACCCAATGGTCCTGAAAAATGACTGGAGACTCTTATTCACATGCTGAGAAAATGATGATAGTATAATAGAGACAACAACTGAAGCAAACCAAAAACCAAAAAAATTTTTTAAAGGAAATCCAGAATATATACTAAGGGTTTGCAAGGGAGTAAAGAGTTGCTTTAATATGCTTTATCTTGTATTTCCTACCCCACTTGTACCAAATCTATTAAGAAAGGAAGGGAAGTTAGGAAAGAGGATGACAGAGAGGGAAAAGAGAAAGAGAATCAGAGAGGTGGAGAGAGGAGGAAGAGACTGATTACTGGTTTCCAAGAGGACTGAGTGAAGCAGATGAAAAAAATATAAATCTTTTATGAATACTGAAAAAATAACTAAAAAACATATTCTAACTGATGGTGTATCGGTAGGAAATAATATGAAGGACAGCTTTTCCTACATATCTTAAGCAGAGATTCTTCAACAATACAACAATTAAGACACTTAAGTTTCCCTTAAATAAGAAACAAGTCAGAGATATGGAAGGTACTAACTTGATTAGAAGAAATCATATTATTTATATGAAATATGATCAGAATTTCTTTTGAATAATTCCTTTTATTATAACCAAATGTAAATTTACTTAATCTTTTAAAAATCACTGAAAATACTGGGGCCGGTTAGAGTTCAGTGCTGATAACACCAAGGTCAAGGGTTCAGATCACTTTACCGGTCAGCTGCTCCCCCACCCCTGTCAAAAAAAAACCCTCAAAAACCAGAAAAGAAAATCAGAGAAAATACTATCAAAATATAAATACAATAAAACATTTCAATCAAAGTAAATCCAACTTTAATAAGGTCCGTTGTTGCATACATATATTTTTTAATTACAAGAAACAAAAATCCTAGATGTATTAAAGAATATACTTGTATCTTTGAGCTGCCCTCCTTTCTTCTTTATCTAGATCCGTCAAAAACAAACAAACAAACAATAAAAACATTCTAGGCCCTTTAGTTGTGTCCTGATTGCATCGTATTTCTTTTTCCATCACTTTTGGCATCAAAGTTCTATTCTCTCCCTTGTAAGTTTTAAATGACAAAGGTAACAATATAAATGATTATTGTTTCTCTTAAGGGCATCATAAATGCAAATCTTACAAAAGACTTTCTCAAAATTAGAAATCTCTCAGTCACTTTTGTCTTCAGACATACACTTTGAGAAATGATGTTCTGTATCTGCTTCAGACAGGAATATGGTAGAAAAGATGGAGGATTTGTTACAAGATAATGACACTCCAGGCATTCAGTGCCACAAAATTCACTCCATGTAGTCCCACCCATTAAGATAAAGTTCTGAGAATTGTGTGAGGCAGGTGAGTCCTATGTGTAATATAACCTATCTCACCAGGAAGCCAATTATTACATGCCTCTCCCACAGCAAGAAACCAAATGTGTAACAATTCTCAATGTATACTGGGCTGAAAACTAATTTAGTTGTTAATGTGTAATTATTTCATCTTCCTCTGTCTTATCATGAAAACAGTAAGTTGGCAAGTATTTAGTGCCAAAACAGTTACACTAATCTCATTACAAATTATTATTGAGACTTTACAAAGTCAAGTAAACACAGCTGGCCTTGTTTTAGCAGCATCCAGTTTTGCTTGCATTTCACATCAAATGCAAGAAAAAAGTTGCACAATGAAAATAAAAATGACATTTAAATGATGTAAAAACTATGGTGGAAAGAAAAAAATCAGATGTTCAACATAAGGATGATCTACATTTTCTAATTAGAGGAAGAAAATAAGTGAAGAAAAAGTAATCATGTAAGTATTAACCATATTACTTTGAATTTCCTCTACATCATGACAAGTATCCTAAATTTAATATTTATTTTACAGTAACTACAACCATCTATATTATTATTGATTGTTTTCAATTTACTCTCCTTTTTAAATACCTTAAGTCAATTTTAAAGGAAGCTGGCTACACAAATAATAAACAATATTTGCCACAAATAAAAGATAACTGTGAAAATAAATATAGAACTAGAACAAATATAGAACAAATTTTAGAACACGTAAAGAGATAAATGGCAACTTATGTAGCAAGCAGCCCAGAAAGAACCAGCAATATGAAGAGGCAACATTTAATCATTCCCCAAACGTTTGACTAATTAGAGTCACTGGGTGCCTATGGAAGTGGAGAGTAAGGGGCTGGGGATTAAAATAAGAGGAATCAGTTGAAAACCTGTTTAAGAAACTGCCTAATTGTCAGTGTACTATAAGAATAAGGGAGATCATTTGGAAGACTAAGAAAGAACTTTTGGGAATTAAAAGGATAATAGCAGAAATGAAAACTCCCAAGCGTTGAATAAAATGTTCAGAAATTTTCCAGAGAGAAAAGCAAAAATACGAAGAGATAGAAAATAGAAAAAAAAGAAAAAAGAAAATTAGAGGACTGGTCTAAGAAGTCCAATATCTAATAATAGGAGTTCCAAAAAGAGAGAACTGAGCAAATATAGGGAGTGAATATATCAGTGAAATAATTCAAGATAAGAACATGAGTTAGCAGGTTAAAAGAACTCACTAAATGTCCAGCACAATGGATGAAAAGGAGTCACACTTTGGAACTCATAAAACTTCAGACTGCTGGGGACACAGAGAAGATCCTACAACCCATCAGAAAAACAGACAGGTACAAAAAAATTGTTAGGAATCAGAATCAGCTTCAGATTTCTCACGGCAACACTGAAAGCTAGAAAATGAAGAATTACTTTTACATTCTAAGATGAATGATTTTTTATTTAGAATTCTACACCTAATCAAACTATAAATTAAGTGTAAGTGTAAAATAAAGATACTTCAGATATAAAAGTTCTTAAAACTTTACTTCCCATGTATTCTTTGAGGAATAGAGGGAGAACCAACAGGAAAGAGGCAAAGACAATCTCAAGATTAGGGGAGGGGACTTCCTAAAAGACAGCTGTGCTCAGTGTCACCAGTCCAAGGTCAACAGTTTTCAAGGCTCTGGGAGAGGCTCTTTTAGGAAGATGAAATTGATAGCATGCATAATACATAGGGCTGTCTTGAAAGATGGCTTAATTAACTGGCCATGAGTTTGGCATTAATAATTAGAATAAAGAAAACTAAGAGAATGAAGAACAAGAAGAGAAAGAGGAGGAGGAAGAAGATGACAACTGATGATGGTTAACTCCCAGAAAGAAAAGTAATCAACTTACTGCAAGGTTTAGCTCTGAAGAGAAATTTACCTAGATATAATATAATAATTCAAACACTGATTATTGCTCTAACCAAATCACAATGTAACTTGATGGGGAGAGTGGAAGGATGGGGTGTGTGCACGAGAGTGCATAGTGGAGATGGGGGATAAGAAAGAGAGATCAATACTTGTCTTCCACAGGATGAGTCAATAGATAAGATTTAAAAAGGAAAAAAACCAAGCATGTTTTTAGAATCATAAAGATAAATACCAAAATGGTCAGCTAAAAGATCTTAAAATAATGTGTTTTGGGGAGGAGCATTTAGGGGCCAGTAGGAGAACAGGGGACTGCTGTTTTTCTTGACAAATCTTGTGGAACGTTTGACTCTTTAAACCATGAGTACATATTATTTTTTAAATAACAGAAAGTTTTAAAAAAAGAAACATGCAAGAATACTCAAGAAAATTCTGAAAAAGAAAAGTGCTGAGCTGAGACTAGTTATACCAGATATCAAAATCTTTTACCAAGCCACGAAAATGAAAGCAGTTTGGTACTGGTACATATATGGTAGTGCAAAATAGAAAATCAAGAAATAAATACAAGTTTATGTAGAAATTGAGTACATGATAAATATGACATTCCTGTTCAGTGGAAAAAAATTATTCAACATCAGATAGTGTGATAATTAGCTGACCATCTAAAAATAATAATAAAAATAGACTTCTCTGTCACTCTTTACACCAAAATAATTTCCAAATAGATCAAATATTTAATTATTAAAAGTAAAACCACACAAGGACTTGAAGAAAATGTGTTATTACACTTTAAAAACTAATCTTCAAGTTTGTAAGCAAGACACAAAATCCAAAAACCACAGTAGAAAAAATGACAAGTTAAAAAAATTTTAGCTCTGTAAAACTGTATAGATAAAAGCAAAACCAGAAGCAGTCCATAAATGAAATAAAAGTCAAATGATTAGCTGGAAAAATTATTTATAGTACATAATATAGTACAGACGACAGAAAAAGGTTAATATACTTTCTAATTCAAGAGACATCTATTACAAAAAGATAAACATTTCAATAAAAGCGAAAAATCATTTAAGAAGATCATTCATTAAAGATAAAATACAAGTGGTTAAATATGCATAAAAATGCTCAAGATCATTAAAACAACAGAATACCATTTTTGGTCTATTACATTGCCACAAGTAGTAAAGATACAACTAGTAATTGTATCTAGTGTTGGGAAGTAGAGGATAAGTGGACAACTCATATATGGACAGTGGAAATATAAATTAGCTCAGCTTTTCTAAAATTTTCTGATAATATGTATCAAGGGCCCTTTGATCTAGCAATTCCACCTTTAGAAATTCATCTGAGGAAAATAATCGGATTACTGTACAAAGATCATGTATAAGAACGTACATAAGACATCAGTGCTTATAAAACTGACACAATTCAACTGTCAGTAAGAGCTTGATAAACTAAATTATGGTATATATCTAATAGAATATCACATAGTTATAAAACAGTGTGGATTTATATTTACTGACATGGAAAGATGTCCATGATGTATTGATGAATGAGATAGCAAACTGACATACAGCAAATGCACAGTGGTCCTGTTTTAGTCAGTGTGTGTGTAAAGAAAAAACTCCATGAAGTGATGGACTCACTGCAGTGTTATAGTGGTTAACTTTAAAAATGACGACCAATTGTTTTTACTGTCCTCACTTTTATTTTCTTTATATTGCAGTGTCTCTTTAATAATTTAAAAATACAAAGAAAAGAGAAAAGAATCTGTAACATTTCATGATTAATAGGAACCCTGAGATCCAAAAGTGGGAATAGCTGGTCAGACAGGCAACACAAGTAGGAAAAAGTAAGAACATGAAGATGACAAACACTTCACTTCTGGAGATGGTTAAATTTAGGATTGGCATCTTTTTCTTGCTTTACAACATGGGACTTTCAACATGCTTTCTTGGGGACTCTTTAGTGTGAGACTATGGTTTTTGTCACTTTAATATTGTCTTTGATGTTTGCATAAGATCACAACTCAAAGTAAACATTTTAGAAGTTATAAATATCTTTGACTTCGTATCTTTTAAAAGATAAATAGTAAAAAAAAAAAAAAAAAAAACCCCAACAATTTTCAATTGCTGTAAGGGATTTTTTGGACGCCATTTACAAACCCACATCTCTTAATGTACTTTTGGCTGCAACATTCCTGGCCTTTGCTGCTAAAGAGCCCAACAATTACACAGCACTTGACATTGCCTTTACGCTTTTCTGTAGCAGCATGTGTGCTTCGTGACCAAGTGAGAGGAACAGGAAGGAAAATAACTGATAGCAAACTTGGCTTTGATGTTCATCCAGCCACATGCTGTGACTGACCCTCCTCTTATCTATTTAGCTCTTGATGTGCAGAATAGGCTAGAGGGAAAGAACACAATCTGGCTAACTCCCACACAGTAGGACTGCCACAAAGGTTAGGGCAATTTTTTAAGCAAATGTGTCAAGACAATGTACAGTTTGCTTTAAGCACTCTGCACGTCAGAATACTTCCCTCCGCTCCTTTGAATCTCTTTTGCTCTCTTCTCTTTATTTTGTCTTTTGCTTATAAAGACCTACATTTTAGGAAAAGAAACCTAAGCAGAATCTGTAGCACAAGAAGTTCTTCTCTAACCACCCAATTTATGGGTATCTCCAGTTCTTGGCACAGTGCAGGGAACACAGGTTCTAGAATGAGGCAGTGCCAGCCCCACTCTCACCCCAATCAACCATCTTTGAAGAGAAGCCAGGAAGGCCCTGATGTGTGAAAGGACCAAAAGTCTCATGCACCTCTTAAGTTCAAATGATCTCAGAATAGGAAACTCATAATTCTGCTCATAACTGTTTATCCTACTGAATATTTTTTCCTTCTGAAAGAAGAGACTTAGAAAATGAGAGAATTTGGTGCCTCTTTGGTGTCTCAAAATCAACTTCTCAACTTGGCTGAGGTCTAAAGCCTTGGTCTTCCAGTCTGTAAGATTCCTTTACCTCCGATCTGAACTCTGTCTTTCCTCATTGTTGCTCTGCACCAAACCATAAGTGACAGGTATTTGTGGCTTAAATTCATATAATTTCTATTTCATAAATTTTACATCCTTGATGTAAGCTTTCTGGAGTTAAAAATTCACACACATATGCAGCAAACACACAAATGCACACTAGAAGCTCAGGAAATTAGAGAGTTGCTGACCATGTTAAGCCAAATGTACTTTTTCAAGTCCTAGTAAATTTAATTTTGTATTTAAGTCAGTATTACTCTTTCAGTATTTATTAGGCTCGACATGCTTTTCTTCTAGGAAAATAGACATCTTGCAGAGTGTGTGTGTACATTGTAAGAAATAATTTCTGTACTGTCTTAATGACCAACTATTTCATCTTAAGATTTTATTTCCATTCTATATATGAGTATATGATTTTTTCTCCATAAATCATGAGTCCAAACTAGAAGAAACTCAGAATTTTACTAAAATACATAAAGAATCTTTTCTTGTGCATTAATCTACGGAATCTTCAAAAATATTATGGTATTAACTTGAGATTTTTAAAAGACTAATATTGTTCTTAGGAAGAAGTGTTTTCAGACATATAAAGATTCCTAAACATGTGTGATGAGCAGTTACCAAAGAGTTCCTGACACCAGAAAACTTAAGTAAATTATATATCAGGATTCTTCTAAAAAAGTTTAGTAGAGTATATGGGTTGGTAATTTAATTTGTAAGGTCATCTTGGACAAATTGAAAATAAAGTAATATTGAAATTCGATGCATCAGTGTTGATTTCTTTATTAAAAGTAATACACACAATTTTAAAAACTAAAAATTCTAATTTGGATAGGAACATTCAGCAGCTTTTCCCCATGATTTTTATATTTGATTTCTATTATATATTTTTAAAAGTACTTACTCTTGCATGTATATTTTCCTGTAAGAGAGAGAGAAAAAAAAGTAAATTCACGTAAATCCACATATTTGAGGTAATATGCAAACATTATAAAACCTTTTAGATTTTATTAGATTAAGTAAAATAACAAGAAATTTTCATGAATGCCCTATAGAATTAGTCTTATTATTTTATAATCATGTCTCTAAAGTTTTGTTTTAGTATACATATTTTGCTTCATACTTTATGTAAGATTAAAAACTATTGATTTATATTACAGTTAGTAAATTTTGATAATTTAAAAATGTATTTAAATTTAAATTTTTGTTTACATTATGGAAAAATTATCATTTCAGTATTTTAATAGGAGAGACACAGATTACAAGGTTACAAAGAAAATACTTAAGTGACCTGCAGAAAACTATTATCAAGTGTTCCGTAATATGTCTATATATAGTGTTATGCAGATTATGAACAATTCACCTATTCAATGAGTAATTCTCACAAAAGACTTCAGTAGGCATTGCTAGCTTTGGAGGCTTCCATTTTGCTCAAATAAGACTGAAATCCTTCCAAGGAAAAGCAACACATGCTGTGCCTCTGCTTACATCTCCACTCTACCCCATTTCCTACTATTCACTTATTCCCCCAGTCTGTGGCAGCCCCACAGGCTCCTTGCTCTTTCTAGAACCTGCCAGGCATGTTCTTGCCTCTAGGTCCTTGCACTTTCTCTTTCTTCTGCCTGGATTGCTCTTCCTCCACATAATCTGCATGGCTTACTCCCTTATCTCTTTCAGGTCTTTGCTCAGATGCCTCTTCCCAGTGAAGCCTTCCCTGATCAACCTTTTAAAATTTGCACCTTGCCTCACACCATACTCCTTATCCTCATTTCCTGCTTTATTTCTCTTCATAACACCTGTCACTTTCTAACATACTATGTAAATTTCTTATTTAGTTTATTGTCTATCCCTCCACCCCACTCAAGAATTTATGCTTGATTTGTTCACTGCTGTAGCCCTAGTACCTAAAAAAGTGACTGGCACTTGGTAGGAGCTCAAAACATACACTTCAAATTAATTAGCAATAAAAAAGTAGAAATTATTCAGGTTAAATTTAAAGAATAAAGGAGATGAAAAGTTTTCTCTAAAAGCTTCATGTGACTATAGAGAAATAAAATAATAACCTGATCACTGTGGCCTCTGGTTCCTCATCTTTTGGAATACAGCAAATCTTATGACCCCATCCCATGACAGTAGATGGTCTTTTTACATTTGGTGATTGAGAAAAAATTTAATAAATAACTATGCTCAATTTCGTAAATTTTAATGGATTTACTAAGTTTTTTTAAAAAATTAATTCCAGTGCTATGTATATGTGGAAAACAGTGGTATAATCATGTAAAGCAATTGTTTCCTCAGTCTTCTGACATGTTATTGATAGGTTCTGAACATAATCGGTGCCATTTTAGGCAAGGTCAAGCCCAAAACGGCCCCAACCCCTCCCCCCTTCCCTTTATGAGAAACATCATGATTTCTGAGAAACAGAAATCCTTTTGCTTCCACGAGGGTGCAGTTCTCCATACTGGTTACATAGCTTCCGCATTAGCATAATGCCCCTCCTTGATTGTATCAGCCAGCCCTTGGCACCCTATATAAGCTCTTTCACCCCCATACCTGGTGCTGTCCTCCATTTTGAGGGCAGCCCCATCTGCCCTCCACTTTGAGCACAGCCTGGCAGATTCTTTTCCTTTAATAAAGCTTGATTGGTACTTGGCGTTTTGGCTCACTTTCTTTCATTCTGGTGCCAAAACCTGGGCAGGGTTCTGGCTGACATTCTTGGACAATCCCCACCTGGGTTGATTGGCCCTCAGCCACCCCTCCCAGACCTGCTGAACCAGGTACCTCTGGGACTCTCTCTTTTTGCCATTTCAGATCAATGCATCCAACATCAGCCTCGATTCAAGGTATGTGGGTCTGTCCTACCTACTTCTATGGGTTCCCCTGACTACTCTCTCTGACTACTGTCTACTTCCCGAAGACCAGGCGCCTGGCCGAGGGAAACTCTCTCGTGCCCCCCAGCTATTGGAGGATGCTCCTCTAGCTGGTCAGTGGCTTTTCTCTCGAAAAGAAGGTGCACAGCAAAGAGGATGCTCTTTGTTGACACTCTTCTTCTACTAGGACTGCCCCTTTCCTTTCTCACCCTCTAAATGGGATGCTCACAATCCAAACCTCCATGCTTTATGCCTCTGGGCTGTCTGCTGGCCAGTTTCCTCCACGTTCTATGCCTTTGGGCTGTCTACAATCTCTCAGCCTCCAGGGAGACATTAAAACTTGAACGCCTTGTTTTTACAATCAGGTTTGGATCCCAGTGGCCAGAAGATGGCACTCTTGATTTAGATACTCTCTTAGACAACTTTTGTCACTGAAATGGCAAGCCAGAGAGATTCCTTATGTTCAAGCCTTTTTTTCTGTCTCCAACTAAAATCCTTCTCTCTGTCAAAACTCTCCATTATCTCAAATTCTCCTAGTTCATGCCTGACCTCCCCTTCTGGACTTGGACCAATCTTCTGATCTGTCAGCCTTCCACCTTTTCCTCCTCTTCCCCCTACCTGGCCTCAAGATGCTCGCCCTCAGCCACCCAACCCCTCACCTTCTCCCCCTTCATCAAGTAAGAATCTCACCTCAGCTCTGGCTCCTTTATACCCCCTCTGTGAAGTGGCAGAGACAGGGGGAATTGTCTGGGTCCACATCCCCTTTTCTCTTTCCGATGTCTTCCAAATTGAAAAATGACTGGGATCTTTCCAGTCCAACCTAGACACATACCTTAAGGAATTCAGATATCTCACCCTGTCTTATGATCTCACCTGGCATGATATTTTTATGATTCTCACTACTACTTTGTCCCCTGAGGACAGAGAACAGGTCTGGGTAACTGCCCAACAACAGGCAGATGAGGTACATGCTCAAAATAATAGGTGGCCTGTGGGAGCCATTGCTGCACCTCGCATGGACCCAAATTGGGACTACCAGGCTGGCCACATGGATTGGGATCTCTGGGATAACATGATCACACACTTGATTTACAGCCTCCAAAAGGCTACTCACAAGTTGGTCAATTATGACAAGCTTAGAGAAATCACACAGAGATCCACTGAAAATCTCGGCAAGTTCCTAACCCACCTCTCTGAGGCACTACATAAATACACAGTATAGACTTCCTCAGTGCAGCTTTTAAGGTTTTTAGCAATATAGAGACGAGGAGAAAAGAAAGATTGTTACAAAAGAGATCAGGCCAAATACCAACTTCTGGCTAATGCCATCCAAGGATCACATAGTCCAAAGCTGGCTGCCTCTAGGGGCAAGCCACCCAGGAACTGCTTCAAATGTGGTCAACCGGGCCACTGGGCATGGGCCTGTCATAACCCCAGGCTCTCTCCCAGGCCCTGTCCTCACTGCAAACATCCAAATCACTGGGAGGTTGAGTGTTCCACTCACCAGAGAGGGAGTGGCCCAGTCCCCAACCTACAGCTTTGGCTTCATGGCCATCCCTACCAGAGCTGCTTGGCTTCACCCGTGAGGAGGACTGATGATGCCCAGGGCCTGAGGCCCCCACAGAGTTCACCACACATGGTCCCTGTGTAACTTGCCTCATAGCAGGTAAGCTGATTTCTTTTGTTATCGATACAGGAGCCACTTACTCTATCCTGTCTAAATATGCAGGACCAACAACCCCATCCTCTATCACAAGAGTAGGGGTCATGAGATCAGAATACCACCTACAGATCACTCAACCCCTTTCCTGCACCCTACATGACACCCAATTCACACACAAATTTTTAATAATGCCTCCATGCCTAGTCCCCTTACTGGGACAGGACATTCTTTCCAAATTCAAAGCCACTCTTACCTTAAACACTTTAACTCCAGCTACAATACTCCTGTTACAGGACCCCCCCCAGACCTGGCCCCTGAGGGTTCCACCTTCCCCTCTCCCTCAGACAAGGTTAATCCTGTAGTATGGGACACCTCTTCTCCCTTCACTGCTACACACCTTTCCCTTATCCTTGTTAAATTGTGGAACCCCTCTTTGTTCCCTAATGTCCCACAATACCCCATCGCTAACAAACAATAGGCTTAAACCCATCATATACAAACTCCTTTCTTCTCATCTCTTATGGCCTACCCACTCGCCTTTTAATACACCCATCCTTCCAGTTATAAAACCTAATGGCTCATACCATTTAGTGCAGGACTGATCATGACACATGCCATTCCCAACTTACTTGGATAATTTTGCCCCAGGGATTTCAGGATAGCCCCCACTTCTTCAGCCAGGCCTTAGCTCAAGACTTATCTGAACTTCCCCCAACCTCTAGCACTTTAATACAATACATGGATGACCTCCTCCTTTGTAGCCCTTCCTATGAAGATTCACAGGCCCACACTGTTGCTCTCCTTAATTTCCTAGCCTCCAGGGGATATCGAGTGTCCCCCAGCAAGGCTCAAATTTCTTCTCCTTCAGTTACCTATTTGGGAGTCCACCTCACCCCCAACACCAGAGAAATAATGGTGGATTGGAAGAGTCTAGCTTCTGAACTCCCTACTCCTACCACAAAGAGTGAAATCCTTTCTTTCCTGGGGCTTGCAGGGTGTCTTTGCCTCTGTATTCCTAACTTTGGCAGCTACAAAACCACTTTATAAGGCAGCCAAAGGGGATCCTGCCATTCCCTTAGATCCCACAAAGCCCATTCATTCCCTTCCGGTGATTAAAAGCTGCCCTCCTTGCAGGCCCAGCTCTATCCCTCCCAAACCTATCTCATCCTTTTATCCTATACATCACCAAAACCCAAGGATTTTCAGTTGGGGTTTTGGGACAAGAGGCAAGAGATATTTTCTCTTCCGTCACATACCTCTCTAAACAACTAGACACCACAGCCCAGGGATGGGCCCCCTGTTTATGTGCCTTGGCAGCAGCCACCCTTTTAACTCAAGAAAGCTCTAAACTAACTTTTGGACCTTCTCAGCCATAAGGCCAAGTCAATTCTGTCCCCTTCCTGCCTACAACTTATTCACCTTACTTCTGCTGAAAATTCCCAGTTCTCCTTTAAAACTTGCCCTCCCTTAAATCCAGCCACTCTCATCCCAAAACACTCATGACCCTTAGAACACAATTGCATGGAGGCTTTAGACCTCTTTCTCAATCCCTTTCCACACATCTCCCCACAAGCCCACAGGCCTCAGCCCCTTTGAACTTATGTACGGTAGACCCTTCACACTCACATCTCTCCCTTCCAGCTCATTGCCTTTAGGCCAGTATCTTCCTACTCTTTCACTCATTAGGGATCTTCTTAGGGAACAGGCCAACCTTCTATTACCTCATCCTTTCCCCACCGCCCCCTCAGACTTTAAACTGAGCCTGGGAACAGCAAGTGTATATTAAGACCTGAATCCTAAAGCCCCTCTCACTATGTTGGGAAGGGCCTTATACAGTACTTCTCACCACCCCCATGGCAGTAAAAGTACGAGGAAAGTCCCCTTGGTATCACTTATCCTTGGTAAAACTAGCACCTGAGACTTTGCCCAAAGAATCTGTTAACACCAAGCCAGAGGGGTCCCTCTGCTCAACCCCAACACAACATCTCCTTACACTTCATCCATTTTAGGACCCACAAAACTGAAAATCTCCAGGACCTCCCCTCTTCCCCCAATCCCAGAAGAAGGATGATCCTTCCCCCAGTGATTATCCTCTCACTCTTGCCTGCTTCACATCCTTCACATAAGAGCTACTCCAAGACTGGTCCCGACCTGCTATCACGGGTTTGCCATTATGGGACATGATAAGTATATGCCACCCCATGTCTCCAACTTTTACTATACTATCTGTTCTAGTACTTGCTACAGGATTGGCCAGTGTAATTTCATTGTGGCAATGTACCCTTTAAATTCTTTTGGCTCCCTGACCCTTCACATCCTTTCCATGTTTTTCCTCCTATCTCAATGCTTCCCCTTACCTGGAACATGGAGGTTCGAGGTCCACAGGGATGATACAGTCCTTAGTGAATCAGACTGGTCCCCGAGTGACTCATCTGTCTCCCACTCTGCAAGAAACTTTTTGTGGTCACCCCCCTCCCTGTTGATGCAGCCCACAACGTTTCCACAAACGTCTCTTCACTTTCCTCTATTCTCACCTCAGTGCGGACTGTCAGCATTTTGCAGGGCCTGCCCACACTCAGCCTTACTAACACCAAATGCTACCACTCACTTACCCCGTTCTCATCCATGCACTAAAAAAGGAATATCCTGTTGCTTGCCCCCTAATGTGATTTCTTGCATATTCAATTGGCTCATCCTGACATCACTGTCCAGACAGATGGAGGGATGGATATGGGACTGGGACTAACTTTGGTGCCCCCTGCAGGAAGTGCCCCCACACCCATAGGGCACTAATTGTACCTTTTTTAATTGGGGCAGGGATCCTTCCTGCAACTGGGACTGGCATAGTGGGCCTTGCTACTGCCTCTCAGTTCTATCAAAAACTGTCAGAAGAATTAAGTATAGATAGCATCTCCTTCCTCCAGCAACAGGTCACCTCACTCTTGACAGTCACTTTACAGAACTGTCAGGCCCTTGACCTCCTTACAGCCAAGAAGGGAGGCACCTGCCTCTTCTTGGGGGAGGAATGCTGTTATTATGTAAATGAGTCCAGGTGATCCAAAACAACTTAAAGCATTTAAAGGCAAGCATTGATCACTGATGCAAAGGGTTACAAAACACAAACGCACCTTGGGGGTGGCCCCAGTCACTGAACCCTTGGATATCCTGGCGTGTGCCCCTACCAAGACCCGTAACTGTGCTGGGGCTCATCCTAGTTTTTGGCCCCTGTCTCTTTTGGTGTTTCTCTAATTTCCTGCAGGATCATATGCAGTCTTTCACCAATCAAAAGGTCTCTGAATTGTTCCTGCAAGGAGGATATCAGCCCCTCAGAATCAGCGACCCTTCCCTGGAGGAATACAGTCTCCCCACATGAAACCAATACCCTGCCACCTAATTGTTTTACCTGCCAATGTAAATCTTTTATTTTTTCCATATCTTCGCCCATCTCCAGCAGGAAGTAGCTTCAGAAGAATGAGACCTTTGCCCCTTTTCCCTTCTCTCTATACTTAAAAGGCAGGAATGATAGGTTCTGAACATAACCAGCACCATTTTAGGCAAGGCCAAGCACAAAATGGCCCCAACCCCTCCTCCCTTCCCTTTATGAGAAACCTCATGATTTCTGAGAAACAGAAATCCTTCTGTTTCCACAAGGGTGCAGTTCTCCACCCTGGTTGCATAGCTTCCACATTAGCATAATGACCCTCCTTGATTGTATCAGCCAGCCCTTGGCACCCTATATAAGCTCTTTCACCCCCACACCTGGTGCTGTCCTCCACTTTGAGTGCAGCCTGGCAGATTCTTTTCCTTTAATAAAGCTTGATCGGTACCCAGCATTTCGGCTCACTTTCTTTCAGTTATATGAATGGATTCCTAGACATCTTGAAATAACTAGGTTCTGCTGAGTCCAAGACCTCCTAGATGGAAATCAAGCACAGAATTATAATTTCTTTAAAAGCAGAAGCTGCCATAATTTTATGCAATTATTAACTGCTGTCCAAATAACTTTTCTAACTGCAATGAAAGAAACTGCACCACCACTACCCCTGGCCCACTATTTCTTTCTATTCTTGCTTTCTTTCCCTAATTTCTATCCCATTCTAGTGAGGAATTTCATTTTCCCAGTATGCTTTGTGGATCATAGATCAAAAATTTGGGGAGAGAAGGTGAATAAAAATAAAAATGCAGTTTTCTATGGAAATAAACAAGTGAACAATGTGATCATTTAGAACCCAAACACATACTTTGAAGTTCAAAGAAAAGATAGTTCTTTTAACTTTTAGAGGAGACATGGAAAGAATTTTTTTTTCTATGTAATTTATTTCAGTCAAGTAAAACCTAAATATTACATCATAAATTAAGCACTATGTTTAATGCAGTACAACATTTAATAAAAAGGAACATGAGAGATCTTCCAGTAGGGGAAACCACAGTCTATGGAGTAGGGGCACTCTCTTCCAACACCTCCTTTTTATTTGCTCATCATTTAAAAAAATCTTTTAGCTAAAACTTTCCAAAAGTTAATCCCAGCCAAGGACAATTCAGGAAGGAGGAAGTTAAACTATGTTGATTTACCCTTTTAGGGAATAAAGTAATTTAATATCTCTACCACTGTACCTCCTACCTTCGTGGGCTCATTATTATTTGACTTAGTTAACAAAAGTTTTTATGTGGCTATTTTTTTAAGGATTATAGTCTTTGTTCAAACATGACACTTGCTGCATAACATAACAAGGAACTGAATTTCCAAAAGTGATGATTTAAATTTTATTTTAATGGAATACTCTATTAGAATAATAAGTATAAAATGTGGTGAACAACTGAAATACATTCCTTTAGATTTTGCAGGGTATGAGCTCTTAGCTTCCTCTAGAAGCTACAAAAGTAATGTGAGCTGTCAAAGCACCCACATGACTAGAAGTTAGAAGTTTTCCTCCTGAAGGTGGTGGCCTAGGTTAGCAAGAAGATAAATATAGATAAATTTACAACAACTAGACATGAAGCTAGAAATGTGCCTTCCATCTAGTAAAAAACTTAGAAAATCCCCTTCATTCTTTTTCTATTACAAAATAAACATATCTCGGGCCTCTTCAATGCATCACGGACTTCGTTGGCATTTATCACTGGAAAAATAGAAAACGGAGGCAGCAGACAGGCTATTCTAATTATAGCTACACTTGCATTTACAGCCGTTTTATTTTTCACTCTCCTCATGTAGATCAGAAACCTTAAATAACCCCAAAGAGGCTAAGTAATTAGATCTTTAGCAAATAGCTTCCAAAACTTTAGAGACTGTATTAATAAACTATTTCACACACTCTTAGGGGTCACTGATGTGACTATGTAAACACTCCTTGTTGAATAAATTAAAACTTACAAATTTCCTATTCGTAGGCTATTGATGCAGATGTGTATTGTGCTTCTGGATAGTTTTAGAGTCTTTTCTTTCTTAACGTCTCCAAACTCTGAAATTACTGCTTAGATTTATCTATATTTACATTGATGAAAAAAGCCCATCTGCTTCAGGGAAAGTAATGAGTGAATACTATGGCATGATTTCTCCCTCTAAAGTACTTCTTAACTTGATTGTGTATCAAAAATCACCTAAGGATGCTAGTTAAAAGTGCAGATCCTGGACTGGACCACTGATGATTCTCTTATTTTAGTCTGGGGCAGGGCACAGGAATCTGTACTTTTAATACATGTTCCTTAGTGGATCTGGCACAGGGAGGTCACACACTGAAAAACTCCGCCTTAACATTTCAAAGGGATTCAAAATTATTTTCTGGATACAAATATTATTTTCTTTCTTGAGAGATAATGGGCTTCAAAGGATATCCAAAGGTTATGAGCTTGAGTTTGTTACAGAACCAGGCAATATCTTTATCACCCTTTTGGAAATTAATCTTGAACCGCACCCACCGTGACAGCTTCTGATGTGTTATCTAAATTAACTCTTGTGTTATTAAACTTTCCAGATGGCTTTGTTTATCTCCCCAAGTAGAGTTTGTGTTCCTGGGAGGCAAGAACTATGCTTATTTGCTTATTTAAAAAAAAATATTTTCAACATTATCTAGCACTCTTCATAAATATGTATTAGGCCCTCAATAAACATATGTTAATTTTGGTTAAAATGTAACCTAAGTTGCTTTAAAATCCACTTTAACTTCTAAGGCATGAAGCCACCTCTCTCGTAGATGTTGCTTCAGATGAAGTTCTTCCAGTATCCCCCTGCATGGTAGAAAATAGTGGCCACACCTAATATTCATTAGAAAATGGCAACTGCAGTTGGGTCCTATTAGGTAGCTACAAGGAAAAGGCAGAGTGACAGCAATAGCTTTGACTGATGACCTGGCCAGGGAAACCAAGCCCTTAGGGTGTTCCAGACTCTCTTTGGCCTATAAACCTGTTTGAAAACCTGTTTCTCAGAATTTAAAGCTTAGCTCAATTGAGGTCAGTAGTATAGTAATGTCAATAATTCTACTTCTCTCAGCCTTCAGGCAGACCAGTACAATTCATCATTAACTTTATTTTCATGGAAAGGCAACTTTTGAGAAAATAGCTCTAACTTAAGCTATTTTATTTTGATTTTCTTTCCCTTAAGAAATAGTTCTGCCAATATGCCTCTTTGGATTTTATGCTTTCCTTCCAGTGCTGGGAATTATTTCCTAAAATCAGAATGATTCTGAATACACAAAATTTGGGGCATGACCAGGGCAGTAACTCCAAGTGTTCAGGAAAAGACCAAATAAGCCATTGAGTCTGAAAGCAATTTTCAGTAATTGGGACTTCATGAGGTTTCAAAATTACCTCTGCCTTTAGCTGTTTTTTAGGAGTATGATACTGAGATATACTTCCTAGTGGGATATTCTGGCAGGTTCTTTTTCTTTCTTTCAGTAGTCAGAAGCTTAATGAATAATAAACTAATGTTCATCCACTTCTGAGCGGACAGCTCCACTTCTAGTGAGAGGTAAGAAGCACAAGATTAATCACATCCTCTCCAGGTAAGGACCTTCATCCCCAGGATTGGCATTGGGGTGATGATTCAAGGTGCTAGTTGCTCATTTACTATGAGATTTCCTCTTTTATTTCTAGAAACTAAAGAAGGAAAATGGCTCAAGACAGACATTTATTGAATCAGATCTTGCCACTTGTTTAAGGTGGAAAAGGTGTTCATTAACACCTAGCATAACACCATTATTTTTCCTGGGGAATAAAGTGCCTGTACATTTAGAGTACTTTGCTCCTAATATGTGAATTTATTAAGATGGACACAATTTCGAACTTTGTTTCTCTAAATTGATATGCTAGCACTGAACTAAACTGAAAATAGTGAGAAATAACTGAAGCTACTCATCACATATTATTTTTAGGAGTTATTTAATCATATTGATCTCCTTGAGGGCAGGATCTAAGTCTTATTTATTTTTGTATTATCAGCACCCAGAACTATGCTAGCCACAGCACAAGCACTAAATAAATGCTCACATTTAGTGACTTGAATATATTCTCCATGGCATGAAAAAATGCTTAGAAACTGCAATAATTTAATGACCAGTAGAGGGCAATAAAGTTGAAACTTCATTTATTTATTTATTTTAAAACTTCATCTAGCCCAGTTTAAACACATTTCAGACCTAATTCTAGCCCGGGAAGTCTTCCTCAGAGTAGTCTCATTTAGACTTATGATTTCCCTTTACTGCAGCTTCAAACCTCTGGTACCACATTAGGACCCTATCTCTCCGCCTCCTCAATAGAGTATATAAGGGAAGTGTGCTAGAAAGTCAGACTGGTTTGCTTTGATTTATACACCACAGCTCTCTGGTTAGTTAATTCCTGGCCTAATCAAGATCACCTGACAATGGATAATCCTTAAAAGTGAAGAAGCATAAGGGAACCACTGGGAAGATGTGGGGTAGGGAAGTAATTCTGGCTTTAAGCTTCATGTGGTAGAGAACTATATACTTAGTAAAATAACAATTTTACTTAAAACAATTGGCCCAAACACATGCTCATATTTATGCACATAAAAAAGATCTGAAGAAAATGCAAATTTTGATTATTAATAGATAATAGAATAGAAAAAATTTTTAAAAATTCTTATTCATACTTTCTTATATATTTCAGATTTTTATAGTGAATAGGTATTCCTTTCAGAAAAAAATGTATATCATGTAACACCCCCATCAACATTTCAGGGATGAGGAAGGAAGGCATGAAACTGACCAGTCCTGAAACTAACTTTAGCAGGGCCTGACTTGTCTTCGCCAATCTCCCCTTTTCCCCTACAATGAGTCTGGGGAAAGAGGAGGGGCCATTCAGAGAGTCATAGGACATTTCAATAACTTTATTAATACGTGTACTCCAGTGGCCATGAGGGCACATATTGTTTCACATATTTCTTGAACTATTTAGGGGCAGACAAGTTATTACAATAGCTTTAAGGAGGGGCTTTTCTTCCACATTTCTTTTTTTAATATCGCATTTTTCTACCTTTACAGAGCCCTGAACCTTCTCCCATGTTCTTTTTAATCATCTTTGCAGGGGGGAAAAAATGCCAATCAAGGCTTCTGACATGTCAGATTTTCATAAAGAGAATGCAAAGCAGAGCTCCCAGTAAGCCTCATAAAACATGGGATTTATGCGAGATCTTTCATCTTCATCCATATAAAATGTTCTCTGCTAGGCAACTGAGAGTAGATGGGAAGCATCACTTGAAAAGGCCTTACTTTAAGGACTGGATACAGTGGTTCAAATGTTGCTTCAGCTCTTCTTCCTTTTCATAGGACTCCAGTACACCATGTGCTTCATCATGGTGATAGCAGTAGACTTTATAAATATCTTCCAGCGGTCCTTTTATCTGCAAGAATACCTCTCCTGATAAACGCAAAACAAAAGCAAAATGACACCAAGTCACATCAAACTTTCACTTCACATGTTTATTATTTAACAATGTTGACTAGAGTTAAAAAGTTGGATGGATCCCACTTTATCCCCCAGATTATTCAGGAGGGATGAAAGATTTGGATGATTTTTTTCACTCTCCTTTTTTTTTCTTTTCTTTCTTTCCTTTTTCCTTTCCTCTCTCCTTTCCTTCTTCCCTCGTTTTCTTCCTTCGTTCCTTCCTTTCCTAAAGATGAAGAGTTTAACAGAGAAAGGCAGCAAAAGAAAGCTGGTTTCTCAAAGGTGACACCAGGTTGGTGTGCAGGATCATGGGTAAGCAGAAGTTTAGAGTTTGAATGCCTTTGAATCAGGCTGTGCTGCAGACTGGCTTTGTGACTCAAGCAAGCTATTTGAACTCTCTGAACCAGGTTCCTCATCTACAAAATGATGACAATAATAGATTTCATAGGATCATTATAAAAATTAAAAAAGGGAGTGTGTGTAAAGTTCATAGTATAGTATAGAATATACATAGTAAATTCTCAAAACGGAGTTTTTGTTAGCTGACTAGAGGTATAAGAGGTATTATTTCGGGTACTAAGTTATTTTTCAATTAATAATTCCACTAACATTTCCTGAGACTCTCTAAAAGGCAAGTAATGGAGCTTAGAGAAATAATGTATTTCCTTATATGTGATAATAAAAAGAATAGGCCGTAATTCCATTTAAAAAATCAATTGGCTAATACTATGAACAAGGTTATGACTGTATCTTCATATGAGATGATGGATATAAACAATGCCTGCCACTGAGTAGTTGCTCAATAATTATCACTTGTCTCTTAAAGCAGCTTTACTATCTCTGGAATTAAAACACCAGTACTTTTAAAATACCACATTTTTTCCAATTTATATCCAGCCAATAGAAAACTTTCTTTTCCTTTTCATTACATGGGATTTTCCTGTGACTACAGTTAGATTCTGAGGTAATATGATGCATGTGTGTATGTTAAGGTTGTTTGGTTTTTGGTGGCTGACTGGTACAGGGATCAAACCCTGGGCCTTGGTGTTATCAGCACCACGCTCTAACCAACTGAGCTAATCAGTCAACCTAACTGCTTGTTTTAACAGTGCTTTTTTGAGGCCTGTAAGGAAACTCAACAATTGCATCTTTGGAACTGAAAGGATATGGGGTTCTTGTTTTGTTTCTGGGATTTTACCGAGTTGATCCTTCTACCAGTGCAGGTTTTGTGGGTTTGCTCTTCAAGACAGCGACACAAACAGTAAGAAATAGCGTAGTTAATAAAAAGAGAAAATAAAACAGAGCAGTGGCTGAATTTAGGGTTGGTCATAAAATAAACAGAGACTCCCAGTAGCAGACCAGATGGGAATGGGGGCTTTGGCTGGGGGAGGGAATTAAGGCCCAGAAGTGGGAGTGGGTGACTGGCTTAGGGGGAGGCTCGGTGGCAAGAAAGGGTCTGAATACACAAAGCCCAACACAAGAGGAAGCTGTAAATATGTATGTTCACTACAAAAAAGCTAAGAATAGAGACCAAAAAAAAAAAAAAGAGGTGAAAACAACCTCACAAATTCACAGTAAGATCAAATCAGAAAGATAAAAAACAAAGGACAGACACTTATTTTACACATAAAAACCATTAATTGCAAATTCCCTTGTATTTTCTTTACCAGAAATGGTCTAATTGGAGAGAATTTATAGCTCTCTCCTTAATAGCAGAATCATTTTTTTTACTCTTTTCCAAGTAAAATT
This sequence comes from Cynocephalus volans, assembly GCF_027409185.1. Classification (NCBI taxonomy): domain Eukaryota; kingdom Metazoa; phylum Chordata; class Mammalia; order Dermoptera; family Cynocephalidae; genus Cynocephalus; species Cynocephalus volans. Next base: position 92,026,466 of record NC_084468.1, on the reverse strand, counting down.
CTGTTGGGACTCTAATAATAATTATTAAAGTTAAAAGATACTTAAGTACTCTAACTGACAGTCATTCATTCACCCAAAGGCTGAGTGCAACACTGGTGGGTAGAATATTTGATTCCCTCCCAGCCCCACCAATGTATTCTGCTTCATAATAGTGCAGGTGAAGTGATGTGTCTTGCAGCAAAAAGTGATTCTGTTTCCACGGTAACACTACTCTTGGCTTCGTTTCTTTAGTGTGAAGGACAACTGCTTGGTTTAATGTATGTGGGTTTGAGGGGATGATAAGGAGCGGAGAAGGGACTGAGTCAAGACCAGGGAAGGTAATTTCACTTCTTGCTGCCTGTCACAAAGGCAGCAGAATCTTATAAAATAGGTAAAACTACTTAATGTTCTTTTTAAAAATTCCACAACCCAAAAAAGCAATTGCTACGCAAAGAAGGTGGAAAAATGCACCCTTTTAAATTTCTTTAGTTATCTCCTTTAAAAACAACTCCCTCAAATCTTGAGTATGTTTTATGTCTTGATATCATTACTTAATGTTGCAAATTGCTCCCTTTACTAACAGAACAGAGCTGAGGTTACCAGAGCTGGGACAAGGGGGGCAGGGGGAGGGAAGACAGAAGGTAAGAGAAGAATTAGTAAAGAGCCAAGAAAAACAATTACTTTGTGTAATGTTGAATATACTAATTATCCTGATTCAAGCATCACATATTCATATTGCACATGTATTGATATGCAACTCTGCACCCCACAGACATTTACAATTAATTATGTTTCAATGTAAAAAATTGCTCACTTTACTGATGTAAATATATTCATGTTCTTTTTCTTGACCCACCTCTTCTTTACTTCCAGACCATCATGTCCATCCCCAAGATGTGCCATACCAAACTATATGGCCTTGATGTTAGTCTGACCCCATTGCAAGATGAATTTCCCCTGTAGGTAAGTAAACCAGGGTAAAGCCAATGATATTCAAGAGACCTCTTTGTCCTAGGCTTTGTTTAGGAAAATGGCACATAAAGGAATAAAGTAGTAATGTTTTGGTTCATCTTTATTTGACAACAATTTATTGGGTGACTATTATGCACTGAGCACTTTGGTCTATACTGCAGATATGATGAACCGATACTTCCTTCAACGGACTTATATAGGCCAGCAAGGGAGAGAAAGAAGAGTAAATTCTTGCTTACTGAACTATGTAAAAAGTACAATAATAGGATGATAAAGCACCGAGGGGCACATATTCTGCCCTTGAGGACCTTTGAGCTGTTCCATAACAGTGTGCCTTTGAAATAGAAGCTATGAGCCAATGCAAAAACAAGGAGATAGGTGGAGGGGTAAGGTCTGTTCAGAAACTTGGAGTGGTCTAGTATGGCTAAATGGGATTGCACTGAGAGGAAATTTCAAGAGACTATAGAGTTGGGCAGGGCCTGATCATGAAGGACTTTGTGTATCATTAAGGAGTTGGCCTGAAAGTAATGGAAAAGCACTGATGGACTTTGGGCAGCAGACTAACATGATCAAATTGTGTTTTAGAAAGATTATCCTGGTAGTTAGTCATATTAAAGATGGAATTTGGGGGAAAAGTTATTGATACTAGAAAACAGAAACCAATCAAAAGGCTTTTATAATAAAACAAATAAACAATAAAGGGCTAAAGCAGGAAATTACAGCAGATAAGAGAGAATATTGTAGAGTCAACTGCCTGGGTTCAAATCCTGATTTTACTATTTACACAGCGTGTGACATTTGGGAAAGTTACTTGACTTCACTATTCCTTAATTTCCTCATCTGTAAAATGGGGATGATAATAATAGCCGGGTTGTTTGAAGGTTAAATGAGTTAAGATATGCATTGCATTTATACCAGTAGCGGTATGTGCAAATTCTCAATGGATGCTAGCTCTAACAACGAAAGCTAAAGCAGGGAAATGGGGAAGAAAGGAAGAAAATGGACATTGAACATACGTAACAGATCAAAGGGATAATTCCAGGCATATCCTAGGATTCTAGTTTTAGTGGCCAGATGGGTAGACAATGATGGCATAAAGAGAGAATTCAGGTAGTGAAGATGAGGAGTTTAATTTTAAATGTGCTACCACAGGGCTCTCAGCTCCTGGCTGAGGCTCATCAAAATCTGTTACCAAACCCAAGTCCGGCTGCCTGCCCTGTGCAAAAACAAACCACCCCCAAATCAACTTATTGGTGGAATAGGAAGTCAGCATTATTCGGGAACACTGGTGACCTGAGTAGAGATGTTAGGCTAACCCATCTCTCCAGTAAACCTGAAGGAGAACGGCCAGGCTAAAGCCATGTCAAGGACTCAGATTTACTGAGGGATTTTTAAAGAGGGGGTTGAGGGAATGGAATGTGGGAAGTGAAAAACAGGAGACAAGGAGATGTGTAAGGGGCCAGGTGCAAATTCTCCCCAAGACTCTGTCAGGCTTCAGTTCCCATCCTTGATGTTATCTTAGGGTCCTGCAAGATTTAGATTTGATTTGGGGTGGGTGGAATCAGCATAGCTTTATTGATGTGTTCATTGGCTTCTCAGGGTCTAGATAGTATATGTCTCATGGCAAGTTTGCAGCTCCAGGCTGACAGGAAAACAACTTTACATTTATGTAGATAATGTCATCTTGTCCCATAACCAAGGCTGAAAATACCAAATAACCATGGGAAAAAGAGGGAACATAGAAAAATGCATACTAAGGAAAAAACTATCTCTCTCTCTCTCTCTCTCTTTATTTATTTATTTTTTTCCTTCAGCCCAGGCAGTTTTAGATCTCAGTACTGCTCACTCCAACAGATGTACTGAGTTTGAGTTGCTTATTGTATGTTCAAGTGGAGAATTCCTTCATGGAAGTAGATATATGAATCCGGGATTCAGGAAAACAATATTTGAGAGAGATGTAGGCTTGTGAAACTTTGGTGGTAGAAACCACGAATTTGAGGTAGTCATGCAACAAAAAGCCCTGGATGAGAAGAGAAGAGTGCCTGAGGACCAAACACTGGCGAACACTAACACTGAAGGGAGTCTAGAAGAAAGAGTCTGCACAGGAGCCTGAGAAGAGAGGAAAACTAGGATCGGTGTCAGGAAAGCCAAGTACCAAATAGTGAGAAACACTGCAGAGACTGAGTAGGTTTGTGGGTGACAGAGCATGTTAGTTGTCTTCAATAGCAATACTACGCTTCTTCTAAAGAGATAGTTTGAGCTGCCCCAAATAAAAACTACATTTCCCAGCCTCCCTTGCAATCGATGTGGCGTGTAATTAAAGTCCACCAATGGGTATAAGTGAAAGTGTACTGTGACGATATCTAAGAACTTTCTTTGAGAGGCAGCTAGCTTACCCTTCACCACTTCTTTATCTTTGCCTCTATCTGCCTCCTGGAACTTGGATTCTACCTTGTCCATGGAGATAAGGACCACCCCCTTGGTGAGTGGAGTTGTGAGCTGGAAGGAGCTTACATCCCGGAGGACCTTGCAGAGCAGAGCCACCATACAACTCTGCAACACTTGCCTTCAGACTTTCAAACCAAGAGAAATAAACATCTGTCCTATTATGCTAGTAGTATTTTGGTTTTTTTTCTGTTTCTCCCAGCTGAACTTAATTCTAATCAACACACTTTCTTTTTTTTTTATTTGGTAGGAAAATATTTTGGGAGAAATCTGACTAGTTGAAGGATTTCTTTTCTACACATAGCATTTCATTAAAAAATTTTGTGAAACTATGACATGAACTATTACTTATAAAGAGTTTAAAGTGGAAAGTTACTAGTATTACCAAGAAAAAATATGCAATAAGTTCAACTCTAAAAACCGACTAAGATGATATAAATAGGAATTTTAGTTAAAATCTTAAGCATAAATTATGGTCTTAGGTATATCCCAAAAGAAAGTTATCTGTGATTCTAAGTAAAACTTGTTTGCTAAGACCGAGTATTCAGCATACAGAGAAGGCGGTGGGTCAGCTCCAAGGACAGAGGGCAGATATGGTCAACTCTCTGGAAAGAAGGTCTGAGATCTGAGTTTGGTGATACAGGCCTCTGGCTGTCATTTCCCTGAGATTTACTGGCAGCTTTCACCCAGCGGTTCCAGGGAGCACTCCCCATGCTCTGCTTATCCTCCTTGGATGGTAGCCCAGCTACCGGGACTAAGCAAGGCAGTAGATTAGCCAGCCAAGACGCTGGATCATTGATACGCTTTCCCCTTGCTTTCCCAGCCTCACTATGTTCTCCAGTGGAGGGTAAAGTGAGGAGGGGAAGTGAGAGGTAAGAAGTCTCATTTAGCTCCTACCTGCCCTGGGGATAAAACTGACTGCTGAGGACACCCAAGGGACTCTGCTTAGGGTTATAGAATTCAAACCAAACACAGGTGGCAGGTGGGACCTGCAGCCATGGGAAGAAAACAAGCATATCCCTTGAGTATCAATTTTATTAAGATGTTTGAAGAAAAAAGCATTGTTTTCTTATAAGAGTTGACTGGAAAACTTAAATGAGTTCTCAAGATAAAATAAGACTTCAAAGTTATTATATGCCTGGGGCTGTGCCTTCAGGTTATAACTCCACACTCCCTGGGGCTTATGACATTTCTCTTCTTATTTCAGGAATATTTTGGTAAAAGTTTGTCAGAAGCACTAGAGTAAGATAAATTCAGAAAAATTCATCTGTTGGATTTGACGTTTCTGAGATCCCTGGTGATGTGGTAACAGCATTCTCAAAGAAGTGGTTTGAGGAGGGAGTGAGAGCTGAGGAAGTGGAACCAATGAGGGGAGCTGGATCGTGAATAGGAAAACAGAGAAAGGAAGGGAGCCAGAGCTGAGGGTGGGGTCCTGTCCACGACCAATGCTGTGTCCAGTGCCAGGGAGGATGATGTCACAGTTGTGGTGGGGCCTCCAGAGAAAGGGACATTCTGCAGCTGAGGTGGCATCCCCCCAGCACCTCTAGCCCTGGGAAGTGGACTGGCAGCTGGGCAGCATTAGTGGGCAGGAAGATAGACAGGGTATGGAATGGAAAGTACTCTGGCCGGTATTTGGAAGAGCTAGGGACCCTTTAAACTGTGTCCAGAGTTAAGGATGTAAGTGGAATGAATCAGGCTCTCACTATTTTTGTCTCAACAATGAAAGCAATGCTCTTTAAGTATTAGTCCGGCTCTAACATTCAAGAATACACTTGATGATTACAGTAATTGGCTTCCTGGATACTTTAACTCCAGTTGGGGATTTTTATAACAACTAACATATTGAAATAACATTGCCTCCCTGAGAAAGTTAAGGTTTTTGCTGGCTGGATTAGAAAGAGGTACAATAACTTTTCCTTACTCAAGGTTGATAACACTGAGGAAGACCCCACGATTCTCCATTTATCTCACTTTAGTAAATACCTCCCTTGAGAATGCTTGCCTCTGCTACAGCTAGTTGCTCTTTACTACACAGCAGCCTCTGAAAACAATGCTGGAAGACTCCATTACAACAGCAACAACAATCTGTGTGCCAGCCAGCACACCGGGCACTTATTGTTATGTTTATAATTTATTCACTCAGTAAGTCCTTACTGGTGACACTGTTCTGGGTGCTGGTGACACAGCAGTCACAAAACGGACAAGAATTCTTCCTCTCATGGAGCTTACATTCTGGAAAGGGTGTGCCCTACGTCTTGTATGCTCTGCCACGGAGATCTTGCTATTACCGTTTAAAATATGAACAAATGAATGTGGCACCCATTGCTAGTTGCTTGTCTATTCTTCCTTCTTCCAAACTCACAGAATTTGGACTGGCAATGCACCCAGTTAAAAATACTGACCCTTCCCCAAATCTCTGGTATTTAGATGGCCAAGTGTGTGTGCAAGGGTGTGTGTTTGTGTGTGTGTGTATGTGTGTGTATGTGAAATGAAATAATATGTGTGCAAAATGAAATGGGGTATACTCATAGAAGGAAGTCACTGGGAAGTGGCTATATTCCCCACAAATGGAAAAAGGTCATGAGGAGGTGGATTTGCTCTTGTTGCCTGCAGGAAGCGACAGCTGGAAGTGGAGTAGCTGCACTGAGACCATGATGTCAAAAGCCACATGATAAAGATTGTGAAGGAAATGCTGCAAGGAGCCAGCAACAGCTGCTCCAGTCCTGGGCTATAGACTTATGGATTTCTTATTAGGTGAGAAAAACTAAGCCCCTTTTTTATTAAGCCCTTTTGGCCAGGTTTCCGCTCTAGGCAGGTAAATGTAATCCTAACTGATCCAAGTGAGTTGCCCACAGCCACAGAGCTAGTGGCAACACGGTTAGAACCAAAACACAGATCTGTTTCACTCCACAGGTCATGCTCTTTCTGGGCTATGGTGCACCTTCAAGATTGCTCCCCTATCCATGTACTTCTCATTTTAGCTTCCTGGAGATTGGGGAAGTGTTCAGGAACTCAAAGGACTCTTACACTCCTAGGATTTTGGACTTTATTAGTATTTGTCTTCTGTGCAATATTTGACTTTTCTTAGGTCCATTTAAATCTGACTTTAACTCTCCAGTGCTCCTCCCTGCACAGCTAAGCCACCAACCTCCACTAGCAGGCTCCATCAGTACAACATCCTAGATTCTTACCATTCTCCTCAGAGAACAGGACTGTAGGGCTTTTACTAAGCCACCTTTGTTTTATTTTTATTGCAAGAAATAAGTTCCAGCAGCCCTGCAACCTCACTCAGGAGACTGGAGGTCCAATCCCCTCATTCCAGTCTGGTGGCTGCTTCCTTTTGATTTTTCCTTTCCTGTGTGGATTTATGACTCTGAAAACCCTATATTTTTCTTCATATTCTCTCAAGCTTTCCCATTACTGCCAACATTTAGAATAAAATGCCCTGACCTTTAAGCTGCTGCATCTGGGTCTCCCAGCCCACCCAACCCCCACCTGCTGGCCTCACACATTTCTGTATGCAGCTCCAGGACCCTCCCAACCTCTCCCAGCTGGCCAGAATTAACTAGGTCAAACCTATCTGTGTACTGGGTTAAACACAAACACACAAACCCACAACAACAATAATAATACTGGAAAACTCATTCAGGTGAGCATCTTCCACACAGCATTAACACATGGTTTATTGAAATAGAGCTACCTACACCCTCATAATGTACACTATCTGCTTCTGTAAAATTGCTTGCTTAACCTAAGTAACTCCATTTTGCCCTGTCTGACCTGCAGACTACCCCCACTTCTGCATGAAAAACCATTGACCTTCTCATAGAAACAAAAAACAATTGCATAGAAATAGGAGCCATACACAGTGAATTATTACATGGGAACAGAAACCATACACAATGAAAACTTGTATGCTTGATTGCTCGAACGACACATTCTCGGCCTCTGTGACCTAGCCCTCTAGCTTGCTTTGTGCACCTGGACAAACCCGTGTGCCAACGGGATGTAGTTTTTGCCTTTAAAAACCCTACAAGACCAAGGCCCAAGGCCGTTCTTCCTTGGTTGCTAAGAGATGGTCGCTGGCCAGCTGGAGTGAATAAACTGCCCTTTTCTGCACGAGTGGCGTGTAAGTGCATTTCTTGTGGGAGGGGGCCTCACAACATTATCAGTGACTAATGCTCTTCTCACAAAGTAGCACATTTCTGCTTCAGGGACTTATAAGAGAAAGTGCTTTAGGAGAGCTATGTACTGCTGTAGAACAAGAGGAGAACAAAAGTAGAACAACTGCTATGGATTGATGTCACCCAAAACTTAGTCCCCACTGTGACGATGTAAAGAGGGTGGGAAATCCTATTATGGTTTGAAAGGTGGGGCCTTGAAGAGGTGATTAGATTGTTGGACCATGCCATAGTGAATGGATTAATAATGGTGGTCAGGGGCGTGGTACTGAGGGCTTTTAAAGGAGAGCACATGAGAGTCTCTCTCTCTGCTCCATCATTTTCTGTCACGTGAGACCCCTGAATTGCTGTAAAGCCACCATCAAAGAAGAACCTCACCAGATGTGTCCCCTGGACTTTGGACTTCCCAGACTCCAAAACTGTAAGCAATAAATTTTGTTTTCTTACAAATTACCCAGTTCTGTGTATTTAGTTATAAGCAACAGAAGTGGACTAATACAACAACCTACTATACCTTCAAATAACAGAAAGCTTTAAACTGTTTTTCTCTTCAAGCATAAACGCACCCTCATGAAAAGCATATGAGAGATCACAATTCCTTTATTGCAAGCTTATTTCAGTCTGGATCTCAGCACAATGGTAAGCAGGAAAAGTAGACTCAAACATATTTATTACTCAGTCTTTTTTTTTTTACTTTGAAGCATTACAACAGGCAAACACATGTTAGAGGACACAATTGCTGTTTTGGTTATTTATTGCTATGTAAGAAACCACCCCAAAGCTCAGTGGCTTAAAACAACAATCATTTTGATTTTCTCTCACAATTTTGTGGGTTGGCTGGGCTGCTCTCTCTCCATATGGCCTTTCTACATGGTATTTCCAGCAGGGTAGCTGGCCTTCTTAAATAACAGGCTCCCAAAATCACAAAAGTAGAAGTTGTCAGGCTTTCTTAAGGCTTAGGCCCAGTTGTTGGCACAGTGCCATTTCCATTGCATCGTATCAGTTAGTGAATCAGAGTGTCAGTCCAGAGTCAATATAGGACTAGACTACATTGCAACATGCATATTAGGAGACATGGTCCATTGAGGGCCAGCTTTGGAGACTAGCTACTGCAATTGCTGTTCGCTCTACCAAATGTAGAAATGATACTTGCTATGTTAAAATCCCCTTTAAAGAAGAAAATGTGTCACCATATTAGATATATAAATCATCAAATGTATAGATATTGGCGGCATCAAGAAACCACACACATTCAGCAAATCTAGCAAATCTAATTTGTTTGAAAAACATGATTGGTACTTCAGAAAAAAATTTACATTTTATTCAATTGTTACAAACTTAAGAAATCAAGCTTAGGGCTGGCCCATGGCTCACTTGGGAGAGTGTGGTGCTGATAACACCAAGGCCATGGGTTCAGATCCCTATATAGGGATGGCCAGTTAGCTCACTTGGGAGAGCGTGGTGCTGACGACACCAAGTCAAGGGTTGAGATCCCCTTACCAGTCATCTTTAAAAAAAAAAAAAATCAGGCTTAGTAAATAGATGGGTAAATTTAATATTATCATGATAATTTAGTAACATCATGTATTTGATATTACTAAGCATAGAAACTGGGTTGTCATTCCTTATACATGATTTTATTTAATCTTTCATAAAAACCATATGGGGTAGGTGTTATTGCCTCCAATTTCCCAGTGAGAAACTGAAGTTCAATGAGGTTTTGTAACTTCCCTAAGATCACGTATCTAGCAATAGTTTGAGACAGGATGTAACCTAAGTAAACCTGACATTGAAATCCACGTGTTCTTAAATTCTACACTCATCTTATTTGTTTTGTTCTTGCTCATCATTTTTTAAAATTGTTACAGAGTGATCAACTTATGTGGAAACAAGAGCCACATCTCATACTCCCATCTCTAAAGATTTAAAACCTATTTACTATCTAGACACTCTGCTTAAGTCAAGATTTTAAACATCTACTTTTCATCTTGGCATGGTAGATAATTCCCTCAGAGCTCTCAGATTTGCAAGCATACATCTCTGCGTTTAAATTTGAATTTCATCCAAAACCCCAAGGTTATTCTTGAGTAAAATACTCCTCCTGGTTTATCTAGGTATCAGGAAAATTTTCCCTTTGGCACTAAAGCTGTAAATCACAAACTTATTTGTGCCCTCTAAGGACGGAGATATGAGACACCTGTGCTTTTTATTTTGTGATAAAATGATTTTGGAAACATCTCACCAAAAAATCAGTTTATATTATGAAATGTAAGTGCTTAGGTGAAAGGTTTAGGGTTGGAATTTCCAGTGAACTGCGTGTTGGTGTATCTACCACATATGGATCATGGAGGCCCCTTCGGCACTACGCTCCAGCACTTCAGACTCCTACTGCCCTTTACAGGAACTTAACATACTCTCCTGCCTTGAGGTCTTTAGACCACTTCTCATTTAGACAACTTTTTGTGCTCAATCTCCACCTTTCTAAATCCTTCAAGTCCAAGCCTCAAGAGGCTCATTCCAAATCAATCTCATCATCTGAGCTGAAATAAGTGAATTTCTCCTCTGTGAATCTCTGTATTAGTTAGCTATTACTGCAGGAAAAAATTACCCCAAAACCGAAAGGCTTAAAACAACTGTTTGTTTGTTCACAATTCTATGGGTTGAATTGGGCAGGGATTAGCTGGGATGTCTTCATGTGCTGGTGTTGGGGGTTGGCTGTGGGCTGCCTGGCAGCTGAGGAGGACCTGAATCACATGCCCAAGGCCTTGCCTGGGTTGCTTGGAATGACTGGGTAATTTGGGCCTCTATCTTCATGAGCAAAGATCAGAAGTCATACTGCTGTTATAGAACATCATTTTTTTTCTTTTCTTTTCTTTTTTTCTTTTTGGTGGTTGGACAGTACAGGGATCAAACCCTGTATCCTGGTGTTAATTAGCACCACGCTCTAACCAACTGAGTAACTAGCCAGCCCTTAGAACATCATTTTGACTCATTCTATTGATCAAAGCAAGTCACAAGACCAGCCCAGATACAAAGGGTGAGGATGGTAAAATAAAACTCCAACTGATTTTTTTTCAAATATGGCCTTACTGTTTTAATTTTTTTTAATAAATCATCTGTTATCTTCTTCCAAATTGCAGTTTATGATTGGTGACTCTGAAATTATAAACATTTTCACTGAGTTTTCTCTAAATCATAATATTTAATATTTTTTTAACGTTTAACTAACTTTAAATTTATAGAACAGCTGAAAAAATAGTATAGATAGTTTTCAAATATCCTCACCCAGCTTCCCCAATATTAACATCTTACATTACCAAAATACAATTGTCAGAAAAAGGAAATTAACTTTGGTGCAATACTATTAACAAAACTAAACACCTTATTTGAATTTCAACACTAATGTTCTTTCAATGTTCTAGGATCTATGCAGGCTCCCACTTGCATTTGTCACTCCTCCTTAGTTTCCTGAAGGCAGTTCCTCAGTCTTGCCTTATTTTTTTATGACCTTAATCCTTTAGAAGAGTATTGATCAGTTACTTTGTCAAGTGTCCTCATTTGAGTTTGTCTGATAATGTGTAATATTTTCTCATGATTGGACATGATTGCATACTTTTCGGGCAAAAGTACCACAGATTAGATGTTGTGTCCTTCTCAGGGCATAAGGTTCATGATGTAGAGTAAGTTATTTTCTAGTATTATTGACCTTGATTACTTAGTTAAGGGGGTACCTGCTGGGTTTCTCACCGTAAAACTACTATGTTTTCCTTTGAGGTTAATCATTCCTTGGGGAGAAACTTTGAGACTAAGTAAAGTATATTTCTTCTCTAATTTTCACCCTCCAAATCTGGCATCAATCAGTAGATTTCATCTGCAACAGTTATGACTGTGGTGTTTGCCTAATGGTGATTTTCTATTTTCTACTTTCCCTCTATATTTATTAGCTGAAATCTACTGTAAGAAAAGCTGTTCTTTCTCCAACTTAATAGTATTTATATCAGTATGGACTGGATATTTATTTTATTCTGTGGGTTATTATCCAATACTAGCATTATTTATCTTACTGCTCAAATTTGTAAACAATAATATCTTAAATTGAGAAAATTCTCTATAAGGAAAATACAGTCACCCAGTAAACTCAAAGAAAATTCTGATAAATGAAAAATATTTAAATTCTAATTATATATTTTTATGTATTAAAAAATGAAGTATTTTCATAGGTACTGTCTTTTTGCCTCCATTTGGATTCTTTATTTTTGCAAAATAAAACTCATCTAATAAGTTCTTTCTATTTATGATTTTTGAATATTTTTCCAAATGTAGATATTGTTAAATCTGGTACAGAATACAACTTTATCCTTTTGAAGAGGAGTTCCATCAAAACTTTCTTCATAAATCAAATTTTCCAAGTAAAATTACAGAATTTCAAAGTTAAGTGTTTTACACATGAGCTCTCAGTTTTCAATTTTTTTTTTAGCTCATTTCCTGTTTTTATAGGGATAAATTTCAATGTTTTCCTGTTTATAATTTTTGTTTCCAGTAATTGAAATTCATCAAGATTAAAAATCTGAAGTGATTTTTCCCTTTGCTTGTTGACTAGCCTAACTAAAGACTTCCAACTGATTTTGAACAAAATGCAATACAATTTCAGAGGTCTTGTTTATAAAAATAGCCCAATGTCATTGTAGGACACTTTGGTTGATTTATAAAGTGGTACTTCAAAGAATTAAACATTTGTGAAAACTGATTAATGACCAGCAGCAAAGAGTCTACCATCATGCATAAGATTATTTTTTAATTCATCATCAACTTTATCCTCTAAATATTGTCATTCACTCTCACTTTGTGTATATAAAAGTATGTGTAAATTTTGACTAGTTTCCATTTTGATTAATAGAATATCACAACTTTATTATACATGTACCACAATCAATTTCAAGTACACTCCTGATCCACAGAGTTTTATTTTAGTAAAAACATTGTTTTACTCTGATGATGTGCTTCACCAATATTTGTATTCATATTATCATTTGTAGTCACAATATTTAATTTTTAAGTTAAAGTGATAGTAGCATTTATAATAAGGTCAGATTATTCACCTTTGACACAATAAACTTCCAAAAGCTTTTCTTTGGTTCTGTGAATTGGATTTTAAAAAGTCTTAACCATTACTGGAATTAACTGATTTTCTATTTGATTCATCTGCTCACACTGATATAAAACTGTCATCATTTAACTGTTGGCAAAACTATTCTGCTATTTATGTCAACTCCTTAGTAGCCAATGATTTACATTTCTTTTAGGTGCAAGGAAACTTGGAATTAAAAATGAGTGAAATTAATTTAAGATAGCTCTCGTTTGACCTAAATGAAAAGTCATGCAGCACAGATTGATATTTAAACTAAACACCTTAAACAGCTGCATGCATTAAATCACTTACTTTCAGCACAGTGTTTTTAAAATAATGACTAACTTTTGACATAGATGTTGCTGCTTCTTCAGTGGATTTCTGACTGCTGGCTGTCTTCTGTGGCTGTCTATGGTGGATGGTAAGTATTTTGTATGTTATATGTTCATCATCAACTTTCTTAAGAAACAGAAAATCAGTTATTTATATTAAACATGAATATGCTAAATCCTTGCTTCTGAAAGGGTTTATTGCAAAATAAAATAAGCATACCAAGCAATAAAAAAGAGTTGCATTGTAGATTTATATCTACAATAGGTAACCAAACTCTATAGAAAGAGCATCTGATGCTCTGTACCAGGGCTGCTCAGCCACTATTTCCCATACATATTTTCCTTACACCTAATCTATAATTGATGTCCCATTAATCCCATTGACTGGCATCTTGGTGCTTCATGCCTGTCACAGATCATGGCATGGGCCATGACACACCAGCTGTTGCACCCAGTGGATGGGTGCATCAAATACATCTCCCACCCCCAAAACAGGAAGGAGTTAGCTGTTCCTAGCTACTTATGTCCAAAAGTCATCATTTTATCAGCCAGTGCCCAGCACGTGGCACTTCAAAGGAAAATGTAAGTTTCCTTGACACTAGAAAAGATCAGGAAAAAAGAGATGAGCTATGTTGCAGAGTTTACCCTGTGTAAACTCTGAACTCTGTTGACTACACATGCCTCTTACACCCTACTAAAAGAGACTGCCTCAGGAGTTGAAGTATAATGTAGAGGTCTTATAAAATATCTTGTGCTGCAACTAATAATAATGGTACTTTTTTTAAAAGGCAAAATCTAGGACAAATGTTAAACTACAATGAATACTTCAGCAATTGGCTAAAACCAGTCTGTTCTGGATGAACCAGGATGCATGGTCATCCTAAACCTGGACTTGTCTTTGACTCCAACACATGAACAACCCCCTAAATCTCGTTTAGGCTTTCTTATACATTTTCTTGAAATGATTGCTTGTTTTCTATTCTACTGTATCTGCCTTAGCCTAAATGCTTTTTAACACATGCTTGTAATATTTATAGCAGCCTATTTACTGGTCTAGGACTCAATTTTTCCTTCTATTTCTTCTCTTCACACCTACTGCATTTTTCTTTCTCCAGAAATTTTGTGTCTGAAAGAAACTTTGTGAGACTTTGTGTCTCACACCTTTGCTGAAAAATCTTTTAATGGCTTCTTGTTACCTGTACAGCAAATTACAAACTTTGATTTCAAGTATAGTCAGTCCCTATTCTGCGTTTCCAGACTCATCTCTCACTCTCCCCTTGCATGAATCCTTGGCATTTAGCATTTGCTGTTCATGCTGTTACTTCCATTTAGAATCTTCTCCACAACCCAGACCCTACTTGTAGAACTCTTACCTGGGTGAGTATCTTTAAGCTCAAGTATCATCTTCAAGAATCCTTTGATTTCCATCTAGAAATGTTTACTTTACTTTCTGAAGTTCTGCAGTAGTGTAGGAACTACTCTGATGGTGTATTATACATGTACTTTCAATTCAGGGAGCTGTTTGATTGCAAGTTCTTGAAGGACAGAGATGATCTCTTTTGTCTTTTGATACCCAACAATGCCATACACCACCTTATTCTTTGAGTATGCTCTATTTCATAACTATTTACTGATTGAATTTGGAAATGAATGGCCAATGAATCCATACTAAGGTGGTAATGAGTATAGTCCTTCTTTTAGAAAATATTTTTACAATGTATTGGGAACACCTAATCACAAGGAAAAATTGAATTTAAACCTGTCTGTGGAGAAATATTTTTGACTGGGCTGGACTTTCAGTTCGCAAAAACACTGCAAATACCCAAGTCATTTCTTTCACTATTCTATAAGATCAGCCTTGCTTATTAAGCTGTGCCACCATAAATACTAACAAGACCAATTTTATGATATTTGCATAACCCCAACAAATAAGTGGTAACAAATAAAGACATAAACAGTAAATATATAAGGTGTTTGTTTTTGTCTATGCATGTGTCTCAAAGAAAGGATCCACATAAAACTGCTAACGGTGGTTACTTGTGGGGAAGACAGTGGCATTGGAGGGGTGTGTGAAAAGGACTTTTACTGTTACTCTATGTACTCCTGAATTGTTTTAATATTTTTGTAATATGTATATATCGTATATTATGTGTGTAATAGAAAAATGATAAATTTTTACAAAGAATTCTTAGCCTACATGGCACTATGGTTATAATATCTTAGATGTACAAGCTGCCTTCAAGGAATTCACAACACAGTATTCCCTTTGAAGTTCCCAAGAAATGGAGAGAATAAAAATTTGGCCCAACACTTTTCAAATTATTTTATCTGTTGTTAGTTTTAAAAATCTTACCAGAGTAAAAAAATAAACATATCTATGACTGAGAGTAAAACAGTCTATTTGGAGAGCAATAATATAGAAAAAAAAGGAAAAGCATGGAAAAAGTAGAACTTGTGTAAGTTTTTTATAAATCACATAAACTAGTTTTGTAAAAAAAATTACTATATAAAAATCAATCGATTCATAGGCATAAGATCTGAAAAACATTGTGACTGAAATCAGTAAAGCTACTAAAATACTTAAATAATTAATTGTTTAAAGATCATGTAAGTCTTAGCCATAAAACAAAATGAAAGAACATCTGGAATGCAAAGAGGTTGAATGAAAGATTGGAAATTAAGAAGTAAATGGTGTGCTTAGTGCTACTAAGGGACTTCAGCAAATGGATATAAACCCATTTGAAAATAAATACAGTTTGTGTAATTACAATGAGCCTGAAGATGGGTTTAGCATTTATATATCTCCTGGGAAGCTTGGTGAGTCAGAAACATAAAATCAAAGCTAAGGGAGGCTATTAAAATATTATTTCCTGTTGTAGTGTAGAATTCAAGGAGAGAATAAACATACCGATTACTTGCATGGCTGGTTCCACGTCTGTTGTGGCCTCTTCCAGCAGCGACAGCAGCTTGGCTGATATCTGATGCACAGATTCAATGTTGCTAAACAAGCTATCCACGTCCAGCCTATCAATCTGAAGAAACACAAACATTGAGCACCAGCTGACAGAAAGAGAAGCTCTGTATTTAGGATGTTTTCTCCTGCTAAACAGTAAAGCACTTTCTATGCCAGCCCATGCTACCTCCATCAATTGTTTCTGTAAATACTCTTATTTAGGATTTCTAAAGTAAATGTGCAGTTTTTCATTTAGGAAATTGAGATGGTGCTTCTGTTACCTCTGTCATTTTCTTCCTTTTGAATATATTTTTAATCCATCTACATATTCTTATAAAAACAAGAGTGGGAAGAGATTTGGGTCTACTTGGTATTTTTAGTAACTGCCCTCTATGAAAGTATGTAGCAGTGTCTATGAATTTAGAATATTTTGCTGCTTTATACAGCAAAAGTTAGACCTCATCCTAGGCAAGTAGCTATTTTCAAACCTGTTTTTAAACCACTGATATTCTCAAAGTGATGACACAATATGCTGGGTTGCTTCTTGGTTTTTGGTTTGGTTTTTTTTTTTTTTTTTTTTTTTTTGGTGAAAGAAATATGAATGGAAATCTTTAATGGACATATTCTGCTAATTAAGGATTTGTCATATTTTGTAATTTCATGCATACCCTCAAAAACCAATACAATCATTCTTAGATCTTATAGCTGGTTCTTATGATTATTTATTCATTCACCATCATTTTGTCAGATATTTCCTGAGCACCTTCTATGTACCAAAATTGTCATAGAAGCCAAACTCTGTCATAGGTAGTGGGTGATTAGTAGAGGGATAGCCAATTATCCTCAGCTATCTGAGTATGGTGAGATACACACTCTGATTTTGTTGGGTCTTATTCAAAATCTTTCCCTTCAGTTTAAGTTAGATCTCCTTTCATAATCAAATAGTGTCCAGTTAGGAACAACCACATCCCTACAGCAGGGAACAGAAGTAGATACTATTTACCCACGACGTATTGTGCATGAGGTCATATGTGGATAACTAAGCCTTCAATAATCAAGTCGTGGAGGAACTTCAAAGATGAAAAGCAGAGTTGCTGGCCCAAAACCAGATCAGCAAAATTAGGGGCAAGAGAGTGACAGAAAGTCCAGTTAAGGAAAAAGGGCCAAGAAATTAAGGGAAAATAGGACAAGGAATATAAGACAAGAAGCAGACCTGGAGGAATTCTGGAGATGAAGACTAATGACTGCAGCTTCTTTCCCATGCTTTCAGAATCAATTTCCTTAGGTGTGCTAGGTCTATTTAAGAGGTAGAGGGGAGAAAAAGCAGCATGCTTGTCTTTTTATCCCATCTTCTTTTGATGTTGGCCCATATGTTGTTCCCGATATTGAATACAGATACTGTTTTGGTGAGGATATTTTGTCATTGAACTTGGAAGCATGACCTCACATTGCACCTTTTTAAAATGTGGACAGGTGGCCAATTAGCTCAGTTGGTTAGAGCATGGTGTTATAACACCAAAGACAAGGGTTCAGATCCCCATACCAGCCAGCCACCAAAAAAAATAAATAAATAGGATAAAATGTGGTGACTGTGTCAGGTATTTCCTATGCAGTATGGTCTTGCTAAATGTTATACACAGCATTTCTTTCAGTCATCTTGGGAAATTCCTCACTTTCCTATCATTAGTCTCATCCTCAGGGTAACTCCTAGTCTCATTTGTAATCAAGTCCATATGATTGTATGCAGTGGCTTATTTCAGAATAGGATCAGACGATTTTTTAAATTTTTACTGTTTTTATGTATTCTGAAATTTTATCTCCATACTAATTATTACATTGCAATAACTTTTGGCTCTTAGGGTCTTTAATCCAGTGTCTTGCAAAATGTTCCTTTATTAAGCATTCCTTTAAAAGAAGGGGGTACATGTGGCTCTTTTGCCTGAAATCTAGGGATATTCAAGCCTTCCAGTTTCTATATCAAAAAGCATATTAATTTTATGCAAAATATCTAAAAGTCATATTATGGTTATAAGGCTCTTTTTGTTAATTATCACTTAATGATAATTAAATTATTAATTAATCAACTTATGAAATTATCATTTGATGATAATTTATCATTATCAATGGCTCAAAAGTCACATATCTCTGAGTATCACTGATTTAATGTATCCCTTATTCTAAAGAATTGCCTTATGTGTTGGATGTTAATTAAATACACAAAGGTGTAATTTTACATAGTGCCAGATATATTTTCCAAAAGTTGTGTATGAATTAAAGTTTTGTAGTTTTGTACTGGTTGTATATTTCTGCAAATCGATTTTGAAATGAATCTTTCTAAAATGTGAAATTTCATACCCTAATTTACTTGCTTTATAAGATAAATGATTAAATGTAATTTATAGGAATTATTGTCATTATTAATTATTATAATAATTATTATTTCATTTTGTTGTGGAAACTTTATTCTGAGGAACTTGAAGTGCTTCATATTTATTATTTCATATATCACTCCAACTTCTCTCTTTTATGAACCAGTTTGAAGATAGGGAAACTAATGCAAAATGAAAAGAGGTACCATGCTCAAAATTATGCAAGAAGTTCAGGACAGAGCTAGAACCAGAAATTGACCTTTTAGTCCTATGCCTCAGTCCATTACCAACAAATATTAATAATAGAGTTCTTTGCCATCTCTTTTTGGATTTTTTGGTTTGTTCTTGAGTTTTTCACCAAGTTGTCATTTCTACAATTTCCCAAGGTCAGTATCCTGTATTTCTGTCTAATTTAGATTATAAATCCATTTAGCAAGGATTTAATTCTACATTCTATCTATAATCATAGCTCAGTGCAAAAAATATTAAATAACAAAAACATAGTCTTTAATTCCATTTCTTCCTGAAGGACAGAAAGGATTAAAACATCAACTGGCCTGGTTTCAATCACCCATATCACCATGAGCCCATGGGGATTCTGTAAATCATAAAATGAATTCACATTCAGTCACTGCTATGCCAGGGAACAAACAAATGCCTGATCCAAATAGGCTTTTAAAACTTATAGATGATTTTATGATTACTGATATAAATTCAAGGAAGCATCTATGTATTTATTAATCATTTACTAGAAACAGGCAATGCTCTAAGAGCTTAAATTGAATTGTATTTTAAATGAATTAAAATTCATTTTTTTAAAAAAGTCTAAGTTTTTACTATTTTAAGCCAAGTCATTAAATTCAAACTTACAAAACATAAAAATTAAAGGTCAATGTTTCCATTGACAATTTAATTTGTTGCTTTACAAAAGTATCCATCACAGGCTATCATACTTCAAATAGGAAGTTCCCATTACATTTAAATAATTACTAGAATTTGAAATCAGGTAGGGTAATGCCTTCAGTTTTGTTCTGTTTACTCAGGATTGCTTTGGCTATTTGGGGTCTTTCATGGTTTCATACAAATTTTAGGATTGTTTTTTATTTCTGTCAAAAATGTCATTGGAATTTTGATAAGGAATGCATTGAATCTGTAGATTGCTTTGGGTAGTATAGACATTTTAACATTAATTCTTCCAATCCATGAACACATGATATCTTTCCATTTATCTGTGTCTTCTTCAAATTATTTCATCAATGCTTTATATTTTTCAGCAATTTCAAAATCTACTACAAAGCTGTAGTAATCAAAAAAGTATGATACTGGAATACTAACAGACATATACAACAATGGAACAGAATAGAGAGCCCAGAAATAAATCCACACATTTAAGGTCAATCAATTTTTGATAAAGATGCCAAGAACTCACAATGGAAAGGACAGTTTTTCTTCAATAAATGGTGCTGGAAAAACTGGCTAAATCAAATTAGACCCTCATCTCACCATTTACAAAAATTAACTCAAAATGGATTAAAGACTTAAACATTAAGACCAGACACTGTATAACTGCCAGAAGAAAAACATACGGGAAAATCTCCATGACACTGATCTGAGCAGTGTTTTTTTTTTGGACATGACCTGAAAACATAGGCAACAAAATAAAAAATAAACAGAATTATGTCAAACTAAAAAGCTTCTGCACATCAAAAGAAACAATCATCAGAGTGAAGAGACAACCTAAAGAATGGGAGAAAATATTTGCAAACCATATATCTGATAAAGGGTTAATATCCAAAATATATAAGAAACTCAAACAACTCAATAGCAAGGAAACAAAACAATACAAGTAAAAAATGGACAAAGACCTGAATAGACATTTCTCAAAAAAAGACACACAAATGGCCAACATGTACATGAAAAAGTGCTCAACATCACTAACCATCAGAGAAATGCAAATTAAAATCACTATGAAATATGACCTGACACCTGTTAGAATGGCTACTAGCAAAAAGACGAAAGATAACAAATGCTAGACAGGATTTGGAAAAAAGACTTTTTTATTTTTTTTATCCACTGCTTTTGATGTTTATTAGGTTACAAAAACTGTACATTTTTTTTTTTCTTAAGAAAAAGCATTAACTTAGTACTGGTATCAAATAGACTAAACATTAACAGGAAAATATTCTGATTTTTATTTTTGCACGTTATTCTCAAGTACACAATTACAATAATGTCACACATCCCTTAAGGAAAAAAGACTTTTACACTGTTGGTAGGAATGTAAATTAGTACAGCCATTATAGAAAACAGTATGGCGTTTCTTCAAAAAAATTAAAAATAAAACTACCGTGTGATCCAGCAATACCAGTAGTGGGTATATATCCAAAGGAAATGAAATCACTATGTCAAACAGATGTCTGCAGTGCCATGTTCATTGCAACATCATCACAATAGCCAAGTTATGGACTCAATCTAAGTGTCCCTCAATGGATGAATGGGTAAAGAAAATGTTTATATACATATATATGTACGTATGCAATGGAATACTATTCAGCCTTACAGCAGAAGGAAATCCTGTCATTTGTGTCTACAAGGATGAACCTGGAGGACATTATGTTAAGTAAAATAAGCCAGGCACAGAAAGACAAATACCACATGATCTCACTTACATGTGGAGTGTAAAAAAGTCAAACTTACAGAAATAGTAAAATGGTGTTTACCAGAGGTGGGGGTGGGAGGGAATTAGGGAGATTCTGGTCAAAGGACACAAAATTTTACTTAAACAGGAGGAATAAGTTCAAGAGATCTATTGCACTTCATGGTGACTATAGTTAATAAGAATAAATTTTTGTATACTCAAAAATTGCTAAGAGAGTAGATTTTAAGTGTTCTCACCACAAAAAAACAAGAGAAGTCTGTGAGGTAATACATATGTTAAATGGTTTGATTTAATCATTCTACAATGTGTCTACATATATCAAAACATCATATTATACAGCATAAATATATACAATTTCTACTTGTAGATTAGAAAAAAATTACTGAATTTACAGCTGTATATATGCAAAACTTCCCCTCTATAAAAGTCTAAGTAAAGGAAAACATACTTATAAAGTTAAATTAATTCAGAGACTATAATCATTGGTACGGAATTACTTTGTACCCCACGAGCACCTAAACACTTACTGTTTCCAAAGCATTCCTGAATTTTCCTGCTTTTACATTCCAGCCCAAGCTCTTTTGTTTGCTTGGACATGCTTTGCCCTTCTATTACTTTACAATAGTCTACCTGTTTGAAATGGAATCTGGTAGTGATAGCATTTGTCCAAGAGTTTTGCCCATCTCTCTGCCCTTTCTTTTGCATTATTTTTTTTTTTTTTTTTTTTCTGGAGGAGGCAGGGGGAGCACAGCTTCCCATTTCTATCTGATCCGGGTGGAATTTTCAGTCAGGGTGCCCTGCTGCCTTCTCCACTCTAACTGGCCAGTCAGGTATCCCATGATGCTAGTCTGAGTCTAGGATGGTCAGATTCCCAAGCAGAGCCAATGAGAATCTTCAGTGACTTTCAATAAATGGTTTTTGGGCAATAGAGTACCTGGATTGTAAGCCTAAGTGTGTGGTATGGTCTGAATGCTTTTGTTCCTCCCCTCCCCGCCAGATTCGTATGTTGAAATCCTAAACCCCAAGGTGATGGTAACATGGGGTGGAGCCTTTGGGCGGTCATGGGGGCAGAGCCCTCATGAATAAGACTAGTGCCCTTATAAAAGAGGCCTTAGGGAAACCCCCTTTCCCCTTCTGCCACATAAGGTTACAGCTAAAAGATAGCTGCCTAAGAAACGGGCCTTCAGCGCCGAATCTGCTGGCGCCTTGATCTTGGATTTCCCTGCTTGCAGAACTGTGAGAAATAAATATCTGTTGTTTAAGCTACCTAGTTTATGGCATTTTATTATAGCAGCCCAAATGGACTAAGACAGTATGTAAGTTTCTATCTTCAGGAGTCATCTGTGCTTAACAATTGAAATTAACTGTGATTAAGACAACACAGAGACGTAAGCTAAGCCTGAGATCATGTTAGCCCCTGGATCTAGCCTTGCCTAATGCAAGACATTCTTATTACGTAAGCCAATAAATTGCCTTTTTTATTTAAGCTAGTTTGAATTTTATTTTTCTTACCTATAACCAAAAGGGAACTAATACACTTTTTTTTTCTGAACTTATCAGCCAGCCCTAATACACTTTTAATTCTAGTCAAAATCTTACTTCCCCTAAGAAAAGTTTCCTGCTCCTTGGTTAGAATTAACCTCTTCCTCTCCCACACGTCCAAGATTTTTGCTTTGTATCACTCACTGCTTATACTGAAGATCATTACATATATCAGGGATATAAATCAATTTGTTTCTATGTCAAAACTGTGAGTTCCTCCAGGACACTTGCCTTTGTGAGTTATATTAATACTGTGTCTAATACTGTGCCAGGCATGTACATGTTTACTCAATAAAAGTTTGATCATTTGAAGTGAATTGAATCTCTACAATTCATACGATCTATTTACTCTTCTGGGAGCCACAAATGAATGTTCTTTGTAATCCCTGAATAACAAGTATGCAAAGATCAAAAGTGGTTTCAAGAAAAAAATCAAAATTACCTAATTTATTCAAAATATCAAATTGATTGGATATTTCATAATTTTCTACTTAGTTTTATCTACAAAGACAAACTGTTGTGCTTAGTTTGGCCATTAGTATACCTGGCAAATTGGCTGACAGAGGACAAACCTCTCCCTTAGTTTACACTTGGGAAATGCCTATTTACTGTTTTCTGTTTAATGAGCAGGAGGCGTCTCAGCCTAAACCCAGTCGCAGGCAGGAATAACCAAACATTCTTACGTGTCATGCAGGTCTCCAACCACTAACACCTTTAAAAGTGAACACTGAAAAGAAGTCTAGGAACAAACCCTTTTTTCTTAAATAAACTATTTTTATAAAAGTGGCTCATGTTCATTGTAGGAAATTAAGGATGGGTAGATAAAAAAACTAAAAGAAAATACAGTCACCCATAATTCTATCACAAAGCAATAACCACTGGTGATATTTTCAGGTAGGTCCTTCCAGATTGTTTTTCTTTCTGTGTGTGCATGCATGTGTACATCTTTACAAAAGAATGATATACTTCAAAAAGTTTAAAAACAGTTTTTTAACTTAACAGCATAACATGAACATCTTTTCATGTCATTAATTTTTCTCAGTTGCACTATTTTTAATGTCAACATTATGTGGAAATACTATAGTCTACTTAACAATCCCTAAATCTTTAAACTCTAGATTGCCATTTTCACTATTACAAATAGCTCTCTGGCTAAAGTCTTATTTACATCTATTATTATTTCTTTATGATAAATTTCATAATTGTAATACCAAGTTAAACTTATTAATTTTTTTTAAGGATTTTAACCAGTATTGGCAAATTATAAATAGTTTTTCTTCTAACAACCAATGGATTAAAAACCCTCATTTGGATGTTACTTTCCTGACCTCAATTTGGAAATATATTTTTAGGCTCCTAATCTGATGATGAAAATCGTACAACTTAAAATTTCCAGCTATGTGTACATGACATATACACAACAATCGTAGAAGAAAGAAGAAAATAAACAGCACTGCTTTTGATGGCCATAGTGATTACCACCAACCAAATGATCCTCTGGAAATTATTTCTAGAAAAGACTTCAATGTTTCTATTTGGTGTGGTTTGGCAGTAAATCCAGCTTCAACACAGGGTCCAATTCTGAACTCTCTGCACTTATTCTAGTTAATCATTTTAGAATTCAAATAGGACAAATCTACCTCAAAAGTTATCTGACTTCGTCTAACAGAACCTTGGTAACATCCACCGCCTCTATAAGGCAGTTCCACACACAACATTATGGTGAGACGTGGATATATTTCCTAAATTAGATCTCTCTATTATTAATACTGAAGCCTTGGAAGCACAATGTTATTGCAACTGTAACAAGTAAGGTGAGAGTAGAAGAAAGCTGGGGATGTATGAATAAACATAAGATGTGGAGACCCAATGGAGACATTCTGAGAAGGAAAAAGTAGGCCTTATTTGATTTTGGGGGGAGGAAACTGAGAAGGGGAATGCTTGCAAGACAGAAATTGCAGCAAGTGGAAAAAAAAAAAAGATGTTGGCAGCAAGCCCTGGCAACCACTGGGCTAAGATAATTATCAAATCACTACAGCATTTACTCAGACACTTGGCTTCTAGATTACAAAGCTTTTCAGGATAAACTAGCCATTATTTCATCAGGTTTCTTAAAAGTGCTGATTTGTATGTGAGAAATTTCCTGCCGTGAAACTAGATTCTGACCTGGCTAATTGAGTAAGCTACAGGTTGAATCAATATCACGGCTAGAGAGCAAGTGTTCTAACTAATCTTGCAGCTAAATTCCCAAGTTACCTGATAACTGCCCAGAAACATTCCAGGCTGGAAGATATTAATGTGGACATACCTATATTAGTGCAGAGATGTCAGTCCCTTTGCAGAAAGAAGGGTTGGAGCTCTGGAACAGAAATCTCAGCATGTTCAAAAGGAAGAGCAGAGCCTGCACAGGTGAATACAAGCCAGACCAGAGACTGGTCAAACTTGAGAAGTCCCTGAGTTAAGAAGTACATCCTAAAATTTGTTTTAATAATAGAAAAGTAAAGAGCTTGTACTGATATCCTTAGATAAAAGGTAGGTAGTTGACCAGGGGTCTCTGACTTTATTTCTCTTATCTGCCTTGACACAGGGACAGGCAGGAAACAAGTTACTTTTCTCTTAACGTGGTGTTCAGGCTTGTCATCCTTTCCTATTTCAAATTTTATATAAAATGCTTAGAGGACAAATAGTACTGCTAGGAATAGCCCTTCTAAACTGAAGGACCAGTATATTTTGTGATCTTTTCAGAAACTCTAAAGAAATTATAAGATAAACGCTTGAGTTATATTGTCAAAATATAGGAGAAAGTAATTTGGAAACTGTGGGGCAACCAATGAGATTGTAAGAAAAATACATAAATTCCGTATGCACCCAAGTGAGCCAATTTAAGTGAGCCTTATATTGTCTTTAAGGGCTTCTAGCTGGGCGTGATGAATGGGGTAAACATTTTACACTTGGATCACTTGAGTACTCACTCTGTATAATAGGTTCTTCAGAGAGACAGAACCAACAAGATATGTATATAGATATGAGAGAGGGGATTTATTAGAGGAATTGGCTCACATGATTATGAAGGCTGGTCTACAGCCTTCTGGTCTGATTACGAAGGCTAGTCTACAAATTGGAGACCCCAGAGTGCCTGCCTTGTGTGGCTCAGTCCAAGTCTGGACACCTTGGAACCAGAGAAGCCAATGGTGTAATTCTCAGTTTGCGGCCAAAGGCCTGACAGCCTGGATGTGCCTCTGGTATAAGTTCTGGAACCCAGAGGCTAAAGAGCCTAGAGTTCTGATGTCCACAAACAGGAGAGGAGAGTGTGTCTCAGCTCCAGAGAATGGATAGAGAGGTTTGCCTTTTCCTCTGTTTTTGTTTTCTTTGGGCTCCCAGCAGATTGGATGGTGCCCATCCAAATTGAGGGTTAATCTTTCCCACCTAGTCCACTCAGGCTCACATACTAACCCCCTCTGGAAACACCCTCACAGACACACCCACAAATAATGTTTACCAGGTTCTTAGGTATTCCTTCAACTAGTCAAATTGACACCTAAAATTAACCATCACACTGTGTGAGAGAGTATGTGTGTATGTATTTGTGTGTGTGCACATGTGTGTTTATTCTTTCTTCTTCCTGTATACATACTCAAACTCATAGCAGTACTCTTAACTTTTTCAACAGAATATCCTTATCCTTCAGGTCTAATATCTGAAAGAAACTACTGATATTAGTAATGACTTAGTTCAACACTTACCTTTTTTTTTTCTTTTTCATTTAGTAACATAATTGCAATATTCTAATTTTTCAATAATACGACCAAAGTCTAGGAGAGTCCTGGACTCACTAAAAATAATTTTGAAAAGTTAGGAAAGGCTTTTTCAAAAGAAAAGAAATAAAGGAAGAAATAAAAATTTGCCTGAGATGATAAATGAAGGAAGAAAAGAAGAGTGAGAAAGAATAAAAAAAGATGTGGTGGTGGGGCCGAACCCGTGGCGCACTTGGTAGAGTGCTGCGCTGGGAGCGCGGCGACGCTCCCGCCGCGGGTTCGGATCCTATATGGGACTGACCGGTGCACTCACTGGCTGAGTGCCGGTCACGACAAAACGACAAAAAAAAAAAAAAAAAAAAAAAAAAAGATGTGGTGGGCAGATGTGTGATGGTAGCCTGGTGTCAGGTAGAAACTAGGGACAAAACCGTTATGACATAGAGCGTATCCATGAAGTCCATCCATGTTGCAAACTGTGGAGATTTCAGGGCTCAGTCCTTTGGCCACTGGCATTCCCACACTTTCTTCCTCGGGGCATCTCACTTATTTTACCACTCTGATCACCTTATCTAGGTTAATCATGACTATTTACAATATTCAGTGGTTTTCTTCCCCCCAAATACATCTAGTCAGTTCTGGCATGAGCCCTCCATGGCCTTGCTTCTGCACACCTGTCCTTCTTTATCTCCTGCCACTTGGCACTTCCGGCACTGCTTGATCCCATAGCACACATCACGCTAGTCCCTATCATGTTTCCTTTCTGAGGTTGTCTCCTTGGAATCCAATAATGAGAGTAAACATACAATGGAAGGTTAAATTGCACACATCCTGTGTGCGATTGAAATTGAAATTGAGGCATCAACATCTTAGCTATCCAATACCAAAGTGAGGGTAAGACAGCTTACCGTAAGCAGAACTTACAAAGGAAATTTCAGTGAACTGTTTCAAAATCACCTGTGTGGACCTCGTGCCTGAGAAACCTAAAGGTGGCTGTGACAGCAGGAAAGTGATGGCTAAGTTTGGATGAATCTGTACTCCCACAGGCTTTTGGGACAAGAGATGCATGAATGTTTTCCATGGACTGGCTGTGGACTCTGTGAGGGAGCGAGCTGGTGTAAGCTCATCTCTGAGTCTGCAGAACTGAAGGGCAGAATATGGAGTTATACTCGGGATGCCTAGGGGCTGAGGAAAGAGTCGCAAGCCACCGACTGGAACAGAGACGCAACCTGGACCAAGTGACCTTTAGGAGAGAATCTCCTCACCACCATCACGGAAACTTCCAGAAAAAAGGCCGGGAAAGCACCCATAAAGAAGTAAAACTATTACATTTAGAAGGTTCAAAGGATGTCAAGGCGGTCTACGACAACCCCAGTTCAAGTGGATCTCTTCCCTGCCTTCTTTTCCTTGCCATCCTTCCGAGGGGTTGGAAGTGGCTGGTAAGCTGGTTTCAAGGAGGAGCAGCATCAGGAGAAACAGGAAGGAAGCTGCCCATTCTGTCTCTTCCCCCTGCAGGTTCCCAGGTGAGGCAGACCTGAGCTAGGGGAAAGGTGATGCCAAAGTCTGAGGTCAAATTAGTATCTGGGACTCATATTCTCTGCATTTGTTACTTAGGGTCTATTATATAAATGTGAGAGAAAAATCAAGGTCCTGTGCAGTTTTCATCTAGAGGCAGGGCAGGATTTCCCCACTATGTGCATTTTGAAGGGTTGTTGATAGGAGACAAGTATAAAGTTGTCTTTTGATTACACCACAAGTCATGCTTCTTCAGCACACTGGTTACAATTGAAATGGCCATTTACTGAGTGCTCATGTGCCAGGAATTCTGCTAGATTTTTAAAATATATTTTATTCCATTTATTTCTTGAAAATTCTATCATGTTTCTTCAATGGAAGGACCAAAGCTCAGAGAGGTTAAAAGATTTGCCCCAAATCACACAGTTATGAGTCTTAGAGCCAAAGTCAGGCATAAGGCTGCCTGACACAAGTGTTCTAGAGTTTAACTGCTATGCTAAGCCTCATCTCTGCTTTGATGGGCTAACTTGCATTCCTCACTACCCAAGTGGAGCACACCTCCTCCACAAAGCCTTCCATGACCATCTAGGCAAGGCTAAGATACTCTGCTCCAATAGTAACCAATGCATGTGCTTCTACCATGATACTTAATCACAATGTCGTGAAATTATTCATCTGCATGCCTGGCTCTCCGATGTGACTGTAAATTCTGGAGGCCAGCTACTATGGTGTATTCATCTCAATCTCTCCGGCATTTAGCTTTTAGTACCCATGTTAATAAACCCACAGTGAAAAAGATAACCAAGGAGAAAAGGCAGGTCAACATTTGCCAACTTAAGTATTTATGCATGCTTCACTGCATGAAAAAGCACAGTGATTAAGCCCACAAGATTTAGAGTCTGGCTACTGAGTTTTAAATACTGTTCTGCCACATTCTAGCGGTGGGACTTAACGGCTCTGTGCCCTGGTTTTCTCATTAGTAAAGTAGCAATTCTTAACCCTTTTTTATGAGTTGATGTGAGCATTATATGAACTAATATAAACAAGTTGTTTAGAATAGTACCTGGCACATAAGTGCTCAATAAATTTTAGCTATTATGGTTATTATTAAGATAGCTATGGAATGAATTTTGACTAAACTGCTAGCTGAAACAGGCAGTCTCCAAACTAGACAAATGTGTTTCAAATGTTCATTGATCTTCAAATGATGGGTCTGCCAGAGTTTCCATCCAGAGTCAGGGCAGGATTTCTGCACTACTAAGCTTAAGTGTGCTCTTCAGAGCATTATGCTGTACCCCAAATCCTGAGAACCGCATAGAAAAAAGAAGGAAGCAGAAGTGAGTGTTAATTTTAGGAAGCAGAGACAGTTCCTGAAACATTTTTCAATTACTCATGATTTCTCACTTCCATCTTTTTTGAGCAACTACCTTTCTGTGAAGAGCCCAAGATGCCCAACCCAGTGTTCATAAGTCACCTGAGTTCTAGAAGAGACTCAAAACTCAAGAGGGTTTGGATCTCACTAGGTATGCTCAGAATGACGGAAACAAGGATGAGCACTGGAGTGGGGGTGCACTTTTGGGCACCCATGTATTAACTGTACCACCAAATTCTAGACTCCAAACCTTAGGGTCAATGCAGGCTCTCTCTTCTGTCACCCCTGCCTCTGATATTGACAGACTAACCACAATGTCTCCAACATTCAGTTAGCCTTTTTGTAGTCACTCTATAAAACTCTATCAGGCCCTACTTCGTGCCTCTGAAAAAGCTTCTGAATTCATCTTCAGTCTCTATCATCAAATCCGTTTACCCAATACTTTTAAATGTTTTCCTAAAATATAAATTTATTTGGATTTGCAACACAATTATAAATGCCTTTGCCTTAAAACATTCGTTTCCTCCCAGTTGCCTACAGAAAAGACCTCAAATTCCTAGTCTGATAATTTTATCTGGCCAGGACCTATCTTGTCTTACTCCAGTTATTTTTATTTTTATAAGAACCATCTCCTCCAATCCAAAGGAATTATTTGTTTTCAAACTTGCCTTATGCTAGCTCACCTATAACTTTTGCTGCTGGGGCTCCCCCTATTGCATGTCTCTCCTAACCCTGCCTTTGCCTCTGCAATGCTAACTCAGGGCAGATTCTTCCTTGCTCTAGGATTTCCTGGACTACCCACATAGCCTGAAGTTGTCCATCCATCCATTCATTTTTTTCAGTCAATAAACAATTATTGCAGCCTGTGTCTAAGGCACTGTATCAGGTGCTGGAGATGTAGCAGTGAACAAATAAGACAAAAATCCATGCCTCATAAAGGAGACAAGTAAACAAGATAAATAAGAAAAATATATAGTATTGTAAATATAGGGTCATAGGAATAAAAAAAGAGCAGGGAAGAGGGAATAGAGGATTTTAGGGAGGCTGCAGCACTGGCACAAAAGCCCACATCCCCTGGATACTCAATGTTCTTGGACACATCACAGGCCTTCTGCTGTAAGCATCTCTAAGTCTCTATCTAAAGGCTTTCTCTGACCACTGATAACTGTTCTGCCTACACACAGGGCAGGCCAGAAGTGCCAGGGATTAATACTCCCAGGAGCATCCCTCACCAATGTCTAATAGGAACTGGTGGATTAATATCCCTCACATGGGACAACTCTGAGGTGTGTTCTGCACAATCTCCCAGAGCTCCCAGTAGGGTGTAAGCCCCAAACTGGACACAGAGCTAACCCACTCATTAATGTACCCTATATTGTCTTCCTTTCCTTCTCTGTTTCATGTCTTCTCCTTTACTGCCGATCCAGGGGACCAAATCCCAAATAAATGACTTCCTCTAAAATCATTTTATCTGGATCTGCTTCTGAGGGAATCCAGTCAAAGATAGAATGAGGTGATCAAAGAATGTTTTACTGAGTAAAGATTTGAGGGAGGTGAAGGAGCAAGCCATGAATTTATCTTGGGGAAGAGCATCGAGGCAAAGAAAATAGCAAGAGCAAAGAGCTTAAAACAGTAGTGCTCCTGGCTTGTTTAATGAACAGTGAGGAGGCCAGAGGCAGAAATAGATGAGGTCAGAGGGAATGAGGACCAGCTCATACAGGACCTTGTAGGTCATCATAAGAATGTTGGGTTTGAATCAGAGGGAGATGAGAAGCCATTTGGAGGGTTTTGAGAAGAGTGATATGATCTGACTAATATTTTTAAAGGATTACTCTGGCCGTTTGGTTAAGACAGGGTGGAAGAAGAGAGATGGGTAAGAACCTAGGTGATTATTGATGGGTCCTTGAAGCAAAGTGGAAGTAAGGAAGATCAGATGTGGTCTAATTCTGGATAAAGTTTGAAGGCAGAATTAATAGAATTGGCTGATTGATCCAACATGGGTTAAGAGAAAGAGAAAAGTTAAGGATGAATCCAAGGGTTTTGCCTGAGCATCTGGAAGAATGGTGCTGCCATTTACTGAAATGAAACACATTGCAAGGGGAAAATTAAGAGCTCAGTTCTGAACATGTTAAATTTGTAAATAACCAAGTACACATTTGAGTGAGAAGTTGGATAAACAAAGCAGGACTTCAGGGAAAATGTCTAGGTTAAACATAAAAATTTGCCAATCATCAGCATGTAGATGGGATTTAAAGCCGTGAAACTAGATCAGATCCCCAGCAGAGTGAATGCAGACAAAAAAGAGAAGAGGACCACAGACTGAGCCCTGAATGACTTTAGTGTTCAAAGATGCGTATCATCCAGCAAAGGAGACTGAAAAGGAGCTGCCAGGTGATAGGGCCTGGAGTCCTGGAAGACAGAGGAAGAAGTGCTTCTGTCAAGTGCTGCTAACAGGTCAGGAAAGTGAGCGCCTCCTTCTGCTAATGTCTAAAGCAATTATTTGCTTCACAACTAATTAGCGTTAACTGATCATGACTGCCTTCTGTCATGATCACTTCTAGCATTGCCTTGAAATATATCTGTTTGTTATTCATGTTTTTATGAGTCATTTTCTTGACCAGATTATAAACTCTTCTAGGGCAGGACTATGACATAAATTTTCTTGATTTCCACACAGATCTCAGCAGTGGGTGTTGCATGCAATAGTCACTTGACAAACATTTAATCTTTTAATTTGCATATTGAACTAAAATATCACATTCTCCATGAAATATTGCCCAGTTCAGCTGTCTGAAAATGATCTGTCCCTTTTCTGAACTCCAATTACACTTATTGTCTACACTTACCAAGTATTGCTTTGCATTATAAGTTATCTTTTCATAGCTAGGAGTGGCTAACTAGGGATTCTTAGTTTTTGAAGGCAACAGATGTGTTCCATATGCTTTTATAAACTCCAAATGGCTTAAAATTCATTAATGAATTAACTCATGTAATCATCAACTTTGTTTGTGTCTAAAGTGCCTTAACTAAGTGCTTATTAATAAAATGCTTGTTTCCCCAATATATACTTTCTTTCTGACCCAGTGTTATTCTTTGGAGTCTGGGGTTTGTAGCCCTGTACTGATACGCATGGATATGTTGATCTATGACTCAGTGAA
This sequence comes from Cynocephalus volans, assembly GCF_027409185.1. NCBI lineage: Eukaryota > Metazoa > Chordata > Mammalia > Dermoptera > Cynocephalidae > Cynocephalus > Cynocephalus volans. Next base: position 91,994,109 of record NC_084468.1, on the reverse strand, counting down.
GCTACCCCAACATTGCTGGCATTTCATTAAAGGGTTTTATGACATCATTATAAAAATCACAGTCACTGAAATTTTGTTGCTTATTCTTCACAAATAAAAGCAAATTAAAATAGTGGTATATGCATCTCAGTTCTGAGAAGTGACATGATGAGCATCAGATTACGTTACCCAGGCTGAAGGGATGACTTTCCTGATTATTCAAACAGATCTACGTACCCCATCTCTTTTTCAATTCTGGGATTCCAGCCCCTGCAATGAACTGGGAAATGCATTCGTTTATCTCCTAACTTGGTCCAGCAGGTTTTGATCTGGACAATAGATTATAAAAATTAGAGAAAACTGAAGCTGCCCTAAAATGGAGCATAGGAGTTGCTTCCAAATGTAACAACAAGGAGGAAAGTTTCCATCATAAAGATATCACAGAAGGATAAAAAAAAATCCCTCATGGGGGGGGGCTGAGGCTTTCTGAGCAAGCAAAGAAGAAATTTTCTTCCCATAAAAAGAAGTTTCGCATACTAGAATATTGATATATCACTTTCATACCCAACTAAATCTGAATCCAATCTGACAGAGAACTATGTGTCTTCCAGGATGACAAAACCAAAATGTCCCTCTTGGTGAAAATGGGAAAGCCAGTGAAGCACGATGACTCAGTGTCACTACTTGAAAAAGAGGCTGGTTAGCTCTTATATATTGACACGGTTACTTTGTGGTTGGCAGCTCCATTCACTTGTGTGATTTTTATTTTTAAATTTAACATTTCACACTACAACCTTCTTCAACACCTGGGAACTGCCCTTATTAACACACTTTTTTAAAAGTAAAGAAAATTTCATTGAGATTATTTTTTCTGACTTTTTAAATGTGGCTTCAATTATCTGACCTCATTATGGAGGAACAATGGCCCAGATTATGAAATAAATGCTGGGATTCCACATAAAGGATGAAAATTAAGTCTTAGATTTAGAAAAAAAATAATGAAACTCTAACCTGGCTATATAGACCACAGAACTCTTCATTGTCATGTGATGTTACTCACCATGAAAATCAGTATTTCTAAAGGATTGAAGAATATCTGTATCAATGTTTAAAGGAGATTTCTGGCAAGAGTGTATTTTAAAGTTAGTGCATAGCTTAGAAAAGCCAGTACAAAGCAGAATCAGAAATTCAAGTGCATTTCTTTTGAATAATTTCCCGCAGTATCTCAATTATAATTAGAAGGAATTGCTTTGATTTTCTCAGATTTTTATTTAATATAGTGACCAACATTTCTGTTTGTGCTCAGTTTTCTGGCTTTCTGGGCATCTTTCATTTAATGTTTTCAGACTGCCTTTGATCTCTGCACCCACTAAAGTCTGTGAGGTCTTGTGACTGAGGAGTTCGACCTCAGGAACTACTGGGCTCTACTTTGGTAGGGACTAGATGAAATAGGAAGTAGAGATGGAGAGAGGAACTTGGTTGTTTTTCCTCTGTTTTACAATCCAGAGGGATTTCTGGTATTCTAAGCATAGCATGAGAAAGAGCCAAGATACACAGGGGATTATGTATACACTTTATACATTATAAAGTTTCTTCTAAAGAACCTAATATGCACCCCTACTACTTAAAATGTAGTCTCTATCTCTTTGAAATCACAATAAAAAGACAATTGGAAAGTTTGGGAGAGTAAGCAAGGCAAAGAATCAGAGGAAAAGGTTTTATCCTTACGTAAAATCCATGTGTATTTAAAAGGATAATTTAGTTAAAGAGAGAAAGGGAGGGAGATAGAGAAAATAAGGGCATTATAGTTTTTGAATTAAAATTTTTACCTTGAAATAATTGTAGACCATATGCAGTTGTAAAAGATAATACAGAGAGATCCCATGTACCATTTACCCAGTTTCCCCCAACACTAACATCTTCAAAACTATAGTACGTGTACATTGAATTTTGATGTTGTGGAGTAGAGCATACTGTGAACAGAGGAGAGTGATTTTTTGCATAAATAAGACATGTCTGTTAGAAATCAACATCTTAATTCCACATAGTTCAGAGCAATTTCATGGAGGAGACGGAGTTTTAAAAAGAAGTTGGCTTTAAGAAAGTTACTGTCAGTGAGCCAAGGTAATATGTCTCAGGCCCAGAATACAATCAGAAAATTTTGGAGGTGAACAGAGACATGAAGAGTGCTGTGTGATAGAAAAAAATGAGGGACAATAACTCCATAGTTGTCTATTAAGCAAAAATAAATGACTTGGTTTTGGAAACAGTAAAAGTCTTTTGGTGAAGGTAACAGCTAGAGAAGATGATTTTGGCAAGAGTCCTTCTGTGACACTTAAAAAATTCATCACCAAAGATATTTGCTAACATATGAGGGAACTTTAAAAAATTCATGGAAAGATTCATGTTATCTTTCAATTCTATTTTTCCATGAACTTTGTGAAGTACCCTTATATAGTTTCCTTGATTGAATATGCAGGCAAAATTTTAGCAAACAGCTTTGAGAAGCCTAATTTATCTATGAATGTATCTATCCATCTGTCTGCCAGCATGACACTGAAACAACCCACCAGTAACCTAGGTGTGTGTAGTAACATTGGTTGGCACCATTTTAAATTTGGGGGCTCTGAATCCAGAGAGAGCATTAACATTGTTCTCCTCAAATTTATGGCCCCTTAATAAAAAAAAAAGAAAGGAAGACTGGCCAGTTAGCTCAGTTGGTTAGAACACACCAAGGTCACAGGTTTGGATCCCTATAATGGCCAGCTGCCAAATAAAAAAACAAATAAAAGAATGTTTTCCTATTTAAATTTATATTTGGTATTTATGGTTGAAAATAAAACGTAAATATACTATATTCTTCAGGGGGAAAAGGTTCCACAATGGTATAAATACTATAATTCCAAAGTCAGAAAATATTTGAATATATCTGTATATGCTTAGACAATAAGCCAAAATACTTAACAGTGCATATTTCTAAGTGGTAGGACTATAGTGATTATTTTATTCTATATATTTTTTCTAATGAAAATTATTTAGAAAATTGATGCCATATAGTGTATCAAACTTTAAGAGAAAATTCCAATTGAACTTTTGTGAATACAAAGTTTTTTTTTTTTACTATTTTCCAGGAAACACAGATTTCAAGCATAATGCACACAATTAGACCAAATATGAGCAAATTCAAAATAAATACACATAATTTTCTTGTTATATAAATAAAGGTCTACTAAGTGTGCATTCAAACATATATGCTTATAAATAGAAAATCCTCAAAAGGGTAAAAAGAAACTGGTAATGGTGTTTGCCCCTAGGGAAGGAAACTGAGTAGCTAAAGGCCCCTTGAGATCTTTAGTACTTTTGTACTATGTGAATTTCAGAAATTGAAAAAATAATTTAAAACAAATAAAAAAATGTTCTTAAATTTCTCCCATCACTCTCTTTAAGCACTTTTTGTCCTTTCCTGACTCATAAAATCCCTTTTTCACTGTTAAATTAGTTTGCTCTGGTTTGATTTATTTTTACTTACTGCCAAAAATATAGAGTCTCTCCTATCACCCTGTTTGGATAATAAATAACTAGAACCTGTTTTCCTACTAAATGTTTCAATACCGAATGCTGTGGATAACATTTACCTTCTTTGTGAAACCTCTCACAATGCTGCCATTAAAGAAGATGTAACTGCTGAGTTTGACCCTGCTTTCCGTTAGGTGAAGGTCTGTTTGTAGAAAAGCCTTGAAGTTAAGATTAAGGTTTGGAACCATGACTGTCACAGAATAGTCATCAGTCAAGTGCTGGAGCTAGTTATTCATCTGTACACTGATTTGTTCATACAAGTTCACTCAGAAAAATCAGATAAGTCTAGTACTTTTCTCAGTTTTCAACTTCCTCCTTCCAATTTTTGTTTTTCATTGGGAGTGGTCTAAGTTTGATTTTGCACAGAGAAAAGGTAATGAATCAGATGACTTCCCAAGGTTTCTTCCAGCCTAACATGTACATGTAAAATATTTACTTATGTTGCTTCAGGTTGAGCTAAGTATGGTTTTCAGATTGTTCCATGATTTAACTGAAGTCTGTTCATTAATTTACAAATTTTGACACTAACTGATGACAGGGGGGCTGTGTGCAAAGATGTGATATTTAAATGGTTAGGAGGGAAGTGAGGACGTGAAGGCGCTAACGAACATTGACAAGGTGGAAAAGTTAATGAACTATTGGCATCAATTAACTACCTCAGCACCCATATAAATGCTTATAAGAATCATATAAGTTTCTGAGCATTTATTTACTTAATCAAAGGTTAAAAGCTTTAAGAAGTGGGGAAAAAGACAAATCTGACATGAGAGTACTGAGAAACCATGAAAGAAGGGCCATTACAGCATTAGTGGAGAGACTACTGGAATGAAACGAAATTCCACTGTGACGAAGACAGAGCATTGAAAGGTACCTGAGCAAGGAGAAGTACCAAGTGTGAAAAATCAACAAGCTATAAACAACCCAAATAGAATAACATAGGAAACGTGAGTTAGAATTGTGAGAGCCGTAATTCAAAGCACCAAAAGCAAAAGTTAAATGTGCTGAATAAAATATCACAAACATAACCATAATGGAAAAGTACTTTACATGGTCAGAGACACCAGTTGTGACAAGTGATTATAAGAGTTACATAGGAAGCAGAAAACAAGAAAAGACAAAGCAGAAAACAACAAAAAGTAAAAATGCTGACAAAAATTAGAGGACATATACAAGAATACAGCTCAGCAATGACATTTATATCAGCGGGGCCGGTTTGGCTCCCCCGTGCAACAGTTGGTTTAAAATTGGCAACATATTCATACTGAATGAATTTCTTATCTCATTTGATACAAGTATGGATTATGGATTCAAGGGAAGGCATTTTCTTACATATTTTGTCTTTTTTATGTTGATCATTTGTTCATCACAGGGACAGATTTCTAATAAATTGTGCTTATTTTGAAATATGTTTTAGTCACACATTCTTTCATACATATTAAATATTTTATATTTACTTTTAAAGAGAAAGACAGAAATAAAGGCAGAATATAAATAACTCCTTTAAGATCAAGAGAGAGTTTTTTTGTTTTTGTTTTAAAAAATTGTGATGAGAATGATCCAATCGGGAGGGTAAAATTAATTATGCAGGAGAAAGGACACAGACGGGAGTGAAACTCCTGAGTAAGCCAGAGGGACAGAAGCCACTGTGTGAGTGGGGAGGATGTCCTTCATCAGAAGCAGGAACTATTGATTCTTGTCATAGGAAGGAGCCGAGTTACAGGGGTAGAGATGCAGGTGGGTTGGTAGATTTGGTGTTGGGTGTGTGTGCATCTTTTTGACTGTGTTTGCTTTCTAAATGAAATGATGCGAAGGAAATTAGCTGAGAGTTCAAAGAGAAAAGGGGGTGTTTGAGGTGTGAGGAAAAAGACGCGAGAGAGTCCTCTCAGAGACTTTACTGGGGGCCCATGTGAAGACAGCAGTCATGAATGTTCAGCTGCACGGGGAAAGCTGTGAAGTAGACAGAAAATTGAACTTCACCAGAGTAGTGTTTTTAGGGGAGTACATGGAAAAAAAGAGAGAAAAAGGAATTGAGGTCATATGCAAGCAGTGATTATACTGAAGGACCCATAGAAACTAAACCAGTGTGGGCCTGATGAACAGTGAAAAGGTGGTAAGGTCAATAGCCTGGAGGTTTGGGTGGCACTGAAAAATTGTCAGAGACAGGGTACTTCAGAAATGCTTTGAAAGAGAGGAGGTGGAGGCTAGAGAGCAGTAAGCTTGAAATTCTGATTTTGAGGGGGTGGAAATATTGGTAATAAGTACTAAGGCGTGACTGTAGAGTAAGTGGCTGAGATGAAGTTCAGGAAAGATTGTTGCGTATGAAAAAGTCAAGGAACAGGCCGAGCCCGTGGCGCACTCGGTAGAGTGCTGTGCTGGGAGCGCGGCGACACTCCCGCCGCGGGTTCGGATCCTATATAGGAATGACCGGTGCACTCACTGGCTGAGTGCCAGTCACGAAAAAATGACGAAAATAAAAAGAACTTTAAAAAAAAAAAAAAGAAAAAAGAAAAAGTCAAGGAACTGAGAGGCCCAGATGTTGCATGGTTCATTTGTATGAATACTGAAATCACCTACAAATGATGTCAGAATTAGGGAGGGAGAGAGAGAGGTTTGTGGAGACAGCTGACTGGCTTCTAAGTAGTAGTTGACAGGTGGGATCCCACCACAGGAAGGGTACGTAGTAGTAAGAGTCTGATGCATGTGCATTGAAAATCAATATTTTAATAAGTATGTAAATGAACTTCTATTAATAATAACTAATACATGCCAGAATAGAGGTTTTATCAGATACAGCTAGTTTATATGAAATGAAAGAAAATACACCAAAAAAAATTTTTATACTTAGAAATTACACTAGCAAGCAAATTTTTTATTATGATCATGAATATTATTTCTACTCTTACAGATTAATAAGAAATTTCCAGGTTTTCGGAATGTTGCCAGTAATCTTCTGACTTGGGAACTGTGAGAAGATTAAATGAGAATACTAATGAAGTGCTTGGACCAGGACCTGACACATAGTAAGAACTCAATAAAAAGTCATGAGGTGGTAAAACTAGGGATACTTACTGTGAAGGAAAGGACTTCCACGCCTGCTTTGCCACTCTTCTTTATACATTGTTTTAAACCAAGACTCAACTTTTATATCAAAGATCCCTTGACCTACACTGCTTTTTCCTAATTTGTAGGCCAGATGGTTTTCTAATATTGCTGGGAAGAGTCCTGTATTAAGAAATATAAACTCTGCTTCTGAATGTTTTAAGTACTGGGAGAGTGGGGGATTTAATAATTGGTGTTGGGACAACTGACTAGCAATTCTTTTTATAATAATGGGGTATAAATTAAGATATCAAACATAGAATCAATAATGTTGAATATACTTGACTACTTAAACATGGCAGAAATAAAAAAAACATACATTTTAAACGAGGTTAAAAGGCAAGAGACTAACTAGGAAAATCATTTGCAACATGTATGATGAGAAAAAGAATATCTCTAACGTACAAAAAGGTCATATAAAATAATAAGAAAAAGATAAATCATAATTTTTTAAAAGGGGAAAAAACACATGTATATAAATAGGGATTGAAAAAAATAGAAAAGACCAATAAATATATAAGAAATAGCTTGTCAGAAGGAACCAAAGGAACTTTTATAAAATTAACAAAGTTCAGCATTAAAGAGGATGCAGAGAAAATGTCTTCTCAATCACTATTAATGGGAAGGAAAATTAGAACAGTATCGACTTTCTGGTTGGCAGTTGGCAATTTTTATCAAAATCTTAAATATGCATACCCTCGGACCTGGCAATTCCATTTCTAGGAATTTATTTTAAGGAGATAAGGGACAAACACCCAAAACATAAATACATCTCACCATCAGTAATAGTAGAAAAACATTTAAAAGTTAGTAGTCATGAAAAGATACATATAATAAATTGCTGAATGAAACAAGTATGTTACAAGACAGCATATGTAGTTTGATCACATTTATGTAAAAATATGTGTTTTTGTGTATGGATATATGTAAGTGTCCAAATAGATGTCGGAAAGGATGTTCCCAGCCATGTTAATAGTCATTTTCTTTTAGTGGAATTTATGATCATTTTTACTTTCTGGTTTATGTGTTCCCATCTTTTTTGAATTGTATATGAGGACCACTTAAAACCCTAATGATTTGATTATTACTCCTTAGACGCTTTGCTCTTGTTCTCCACTCTGCCTGGAACTTTCTGTTACCTCCTTCAGTTCTTTGCTCAACTATACCATTGAAAAGGTCTCCATCTACCACTCTATTTGAAATAGAAGCACCAACCCTCCATCCCCATGCTCCACCCCATTTCCCTACTTTAGTTTTCTCAGCTGTTCTTAGCACCATCTAATATATTTTCATTTTTAAAAAAATTTATTGATTTTTGTTTGACTCCTCTCCTCTCTTACTAGAAAGTAAATCCCACAAGGGCAGGACTTTGTTTTGCACTAAACTGTAATCTCAGTGCTGTGAACAGTGCCAGTCACATATCAGGCACTTAATAAACACGTGTTGAATGAATGAAATTGCCGTGTGTGTGTGTGTGTGTGTGTGTGTGTGTGTGTGTGTGTGTGTGTGTGTGTCAAACATCTCATATCTTTATTCTAATTCTCTACAAGAAATTCCCTAAAAAGGCCTTGATTAAAAGGAAGAATGATTAACTTATAAACACTTCAAGTTTTCTCTGTGGTCATCCCTACTTACCAAAGAGAAAATTTTTTCTTACGTTCAGGTTAGTCTCTATGTTAAATTTTACTTAGCTAAATACTAATAAGTTTAATTGAGTTCTCAATGTGGGGGAAAAAACCCATATATTTTTCTCTTCTAAATCCATGATCATCACTGAATCAGATTAAGTCCCTTGTGACTAGCCTGCTAAAAACCTGTTGCTCAAATTTTGTTACCAGTTTCATGGGATTCCAAGGAGGAACACATTAGAAATCTCAAAGCAAAAACTGTGAATTTTCCTTTCTCCCACATTTTAGAATATAGTTTCCTTGGCCAAATGGAGAGACACCAGTGTCCCTCTGCTGACACAAGAAGCATAAATATGATGATGCCTTGTGTCAACTCAAGTCTGGAGACTCAGAGAAAGACACGTCACCCCACTGAGACATTTAGGTGCTTCAATTTCATGGTGGTATTTAGCACGGGGGGAGGAAGGATATGATGGAAAAAATAAAAACAACCTCAAATTTGCATTTACCTGTTTATTTCTCAGGGGCTGAACCACTTCCCTAAGGCACAGCTCTAGGTCATTGAGATAATCCTTTTCCGTCTGTATCAGCTCCTTGATGATTTTTGCCCGCTTTGCCATCATCTTCCTCATCTGGTGCTCTTCCTCCGGGGTTGGGGTCTCAGCTGCGGAACACTCAGACTGTGGATTCATCTTTTCTGTTAAATGAAAACATGCACAGGTGAGGCATTCTGCTGAGGTTTCTTTTCCTTCATTACAAATGATGTCACTGCAGGATTATTAGTAGCAAGGAAAAAGGCTTAGGGAATCTTCACAGTGTGTTCTTAGGAAGTGACATGTGTTAGCTCCTCATATGGTCAGAATCCTACAAAACTATGAGCAAGAGGGAAGGTGAAAATGAACTGCTTCTAACAAGTCATTTAAATGATTCTCAACTGACATGGCTTCTTTAAAATATCCCATTGCTAGTGTCGTAGGCTATAAAAGCTGGTCTACAGCCTGGAGATAGATGTATAAAAACACAGTTCAGAACTTTCAGACACACTGGCTTTTAAATCAAGAGAAGATTTTTAATCAGTAAGTGAAGCACCTTCCAATTTTACTTGTCCCTATTACTAAAAATAATTACCCCTCATTCTCAGTGGATAATACCCAAATCTCAATGAAATGGAAAACAGTTACATAGGATTGGGGTTTTTCTTTTCAATTTACAATCAGAACCCATGAGGAGTGAGGCAGTGGTGGATTAAATAAATTTCAACTAAGATTTTTCATGGCTCATCTTTAATACTAGGCATATCTCGTTATTTTAAAATTCTTGAACTGACAAATGAAAAGTTTTAAATTAAAAAAATCACAGTACTGAGGAGATGTTGATAAATGGGAAGCTTCACACATAGCCAAGGTTCTGTATGAAGAATTAAGGTAATGAGACTAAGCAACTTCAGGGATGAGCTTCCCACAGCAATGTAAAAATTTTGGAAGCTACACACCAGACTACAGACCATGAAATCAGAGCAGTGATAGACATTAGGGCAGTGTGTGTATGTGTGTGTGTAAATAAATTTGCTTCAAGCTTAATTTTCTTTTCTTTCTTTTTGGCTGCTGGCCACTAAAGGGATCCAAACCTGTGACCTTGGTATTATAAGGCTGAGCTCTCATCAACCGAGCTAACCAGCCAGCCCTTTAATTTTCATCTTAGTCTCTGCAGTTGCAGAAGTAATTTTGTTTTATTTTAAATTAATATGATTCTAGTAACTGTATGTGAGACATCTTCAATGTTGACACTACTTCCTGAGAATGTGGAACGTTACAAAAGGGCCTGTAAAGAGTCTGTATAGAAAAAAATAATGTACAGGTCACAGTGTTTGCAAGTGAAAATAGAGGTGTTCTCTTGGCTGACTTCTGAAACAAAGCTAAGACAACTGAAGAAATGCCATAGTAGAAGAGTTAATGGTTCAATGTGAGGAGACTGCTCCAAGAATGTGAACAGACACTTCAAAAACTAATGAGCATTCCTCTCTCCCCGGCCCACTAACTTCAGGAGTTCAGGCTATGGCTCAATAATCAAACATCTGTGGAGAATACAGTAAAGGTAATTTCAACATCAGTTCGGAAGTTGTACTAGATTGAGTTTTGGACAATCCTGACTTACTGGTGAATATGTTTCTGGACCATTTGCCTGGCACCAATCCTTCCTTCATTAGGAAAGAAGGTAGTTTTGATAACTGGCATCTAAAATGTTTTTCAAGGCTTGGGCCATTCAGAAATATCCACACGAGCTATATAAAAAGAGAGAATCTATACAAGGAGAGAGAATGAATGCATGAGGTGTTCTGTAGCCTTCATATCTTGATCCATGCTATGAGAATTTTGTGATGCTTGACAATTTGTAATATTTTTATTGGAAAGTGGAAGGAGCCTGCTTCTCAGTGTCCCAAACCTGAAAGGACAAGCTACAATTAGGTGTCACTTCTATGAATTATTTTAGATATAAAAGAGGGAGGCATGTTACCTCGTGATGGGAGATTCAATAAGCAGGCTGTGTATACAACTATAGTGAGCCTTCTTTTAAAAATTTTTTAAAATTGTATATATTTAAAGTGTACAACATAATGTTCTCACATACATATACATAGTGAAATGATTGGGTGGGGGGTAGGAGACCAAGGGCAGAGGGGTTCTTTACTCCTGGATATATGAAATAGTGCACAGAAGAGAGTTGATAACCCAGAATGGATAGTATCTGATTATTACTTATTATTACCTTGAAAATAAAAGGTACAGTGTTGAAAAACTGTTGTGATTGATGCAGGCTTTCCAAAGGAGTTTTCCCTGATTTTTTTGGCAAAGAAATATCCCTAAAACACATTATCAGGTTACTTTTAGTTCTAAATTCCATAACTCAGTTAGTATGTTAATGTCATTTATTTCACAGATATTCCAGTTGTTGCACTTTAAAATGTGCCACATCAGATTTCTTCAAGTAAAAACTGCTTATATTTTCTAATACTGCTCCACAGCTTGTTCAGAACCAATATGGGGGGCCACGGTGGTTGAAATAAAGGATCAGTAAAGATATTCACCTTCAGAAACTACTGAGGTATAAAAACCTGTAGGAATTTAGAGTTGAGCACCCTTATGAGATATCTTTGTTTGCTCTTTTGACACAAGTTTATTGCAGAAACAAAGACTTGACTTGCATCATTTTATGGTCAGGTCTCTAAACACTTTCTATGTTTGCATTTCTTAAATCAACAAACTCTTCACAATGCGTTGTAGACACAAGTTTCATTTTTATAAGATCCTTCTCTGTCTTTAGAACTTTCATCTTTTAGGTGTACTAAGTTTTTATATATAAAAGTATTTGCAAAACAACAATATTAACCAACGCATATCACAAATCAGCAGTCAGCTGTAACAATTTCCTTATCTGGATAAAGAAACCGTGAAGCTAAGTTCATAGGAAAAAGGAAAAATAGAGCTCTAGGAATAAATATTTTCCAGTATTTGGCATAAACTAAAAGACTGTATTGAAATCAAAGTGAAACTGAGGTTAAAAGGACATTTAGATTATTATAAACCAAAATATGCCACCGTGTATGAAAACAGTGCCATGTAATCGACTCCCATCTGCCCACCCTCCACTTCTTTCACCCTCAAGCTTTTATTTTCCAGCAGTGATGATGAATTTTCACTACTCTAGCCACAAGCTTCATTAGCAACACATGTAGATTCCTGGCCATGAAAGTTTATATAAAAGGAGGTTGCTGCAGTTTGGGGAAAGGATAATCAGACTTCAGATCAACTCAGCCACTCTTAACCGTGAGAATGTGGTGGAAAAACTAGTTATCCTCACAGGACCTCAGTTTCCTCATGTGTAAACTGTGAATAAAAACTATCAGTGTTGTCACAAAGACTGAATTAAATGAGCAACAGTATGTGGAAGCTCCTTGGAATCTTTAAAACAATACAAATGTGAAGTATTTTTATAGGCATGGGAATGATAGGGTTCCTTTCTCTATACTCTCAAAATTTTCCACCCTCTAAGGCAAACAGTTATCCCATTATTATATAGTTACCAACTTGTCAAAAAAAAAAAATGCGTGACTCTAAAGTGAGTGAACATACAGGACTATTTTTATCAGGAAACTGGTAAAAAAGAAAAATGTCATTTTTGGAATATGAGCTGTAATTTACATACAATAAAATGTACAGATCTTTAAAAAATAAAATTAAAAAGCAAGTGAGCAACTGTGTTTAAATAAGGAAGGAAGAGGGAGAAAATAATACAGCACACAGCTCTCAGAGGAAAATCAGCATAGAGCCAGGGTTTGGAGTTCTGGGTTGGGTACATACATGAGGAGAACCCTGGACTTTTAGAGAGATGAAAAAGCACCCAAAGGTAAAGGGGTTGTGGGGGAGGACTGAAGACAATCTTCATTGGTAGCCAGGTTTTGTTTAGAATTAGCCATATCCTGAGAAGAGAATAAAGATGGTGGAAGAGACAGTCCCCAGTGTCACTCTCTCCAACAATTGACCAATTTACAATTATTAAAAAGTAAAGACTGCCAAGCAAGAGCTGCTAGAGCTCAGGGGAAAAGGAGGAAAGACCTATGGAGTGCATGAAGGCAGGAGAAGCCATGATGAGAGAAAGAAAGGACTGCTCTGACCATTTAGAGCCCCAATCACTTCAAGGCTGGCCCTGGTGAGCACACGGAGCGAGAGCTGGCAAAACTGTACACTTCATATGAAGTTGCCTAGAGGCTGCAGGGGAGAAGAGGGCCCTGGTGGCTCCCAGGCCAGCAAGACCACTGACAGGGTTCTTGTGGACCCACATGGGAGAGAAGGGCCACAGACAACTGAAAAAAGAAGCCACTCAAAGGCCGGTGAGTCATTGCAAGGGACTGGTGCACAGCCCACCCCATGGGAAGTATATAGAGTGTGGGGGATAAGGGGAGACTGGCCCACCAGGGGAACATTGGGACACAGCATGGACAGCTGATTTGCCCTCCAATCAGTGCAGGACCACTCAGTGGAGACTGGTTAGGAATATAGAAGTGCAGGGAGTGCAGTTTGCTGAAAAGACTCAGGCCCAGACCAGAGTTTCTACACAACCCAGGTGTACTGGATCTCACAAGAGCCAGAAGTACCTACAAAGTCAACCATTAAACCCTGAGCTGCACAAAAAGCCTTCCCCAGGGAATCAGCCGCAAAACAGCAATTTAGCTCAACCACAGGACTCCAGTGCTAGTTCCCACAGGAAGTCCCCCCATTTTAGAAGTATGGAAAGCATAACAAATTATTTCCAGTGCAGAGTTTAAGTGGTGGGGGTAGCTCATAATCCATCACAGAACTGAAAGAAAAAAACCAAAAATCCACAGATCAGAGACAAAGTTCTGATATGAACCAGTAAAGGTCTAACACCATCAAAGAACATCTATGAAACCTAGAAGAGCTGGAAGTCCCCAGGGTTCCAGAGCCAGGATGAGGAGGGTCTGAAGGCCTCACCCATGCCTCCCCTCCATCACCCCCTGTGTCTGCATCAATCATGACAACTGAGCCACCTGCGGGAACCCTTGGGCTCCTAAGCCAGAGTGGGGGAGGCATCTGCAGACCTCAGCCACACACCACCCCCAGCCCCGCAACTAGGCCAGCAAAGAAGCCACCCGTGTGTCAGCCCCAGCCCCACCCTCACCTCCATCTTTCTACCCCCTCCCCATCCACTGTTCTGCAACAGCATCTTAGAATGTAGAAAAATAATAATAGTAATAAATAAATATTTTTTTTTTAAAGTATTAGTCATATCCTCTTTTTGTTTTGTTGTTGCTGTTGCTACTGCCGCTGCCATTTTGGGATGAATTTAAGGAGAGGTGACTGCTTTCTTTATATTTTTTTCAAACTATAAAATAATGTATATTTGTGATATAAGTATTGTGAAGTTTAAGTACATAGCCTTTGGAGCTGGACTGCCTGGGATCAAACTCCACCAATACCATTTATTAGATCTATTACCTTGGACAAGTCATTCAACTCTTCATGTATCAGTTTCCTCAATTAAAAATGTTAGTGAAAACTAATAGAGTGGTTTTGAAAATTAAATGAGTTAATGTTTGTTAAACACTTGCAACAGTGCCCAGCATTAGAGTAGATATTATGTAAATGTTTGCTATTATTATTAAATGCAATCCCTATTTATTAGCTGTAATATAGTTTTCACTGTACAAGTATTATTAGCTGTATTGTAGTTAAGTATATAATCTTCCCAAAATATTTCCATGCACATACAAACACATGTGTTACAGCAGTTAACTTTTTTGTTCGTTTTTTAAAACAATAACAGGCTCATATATACATTCTTCTGCAACTTGCTTCCTCAACTTGAAGTGTATATAGTGGGGACCTTTTCTGTAAGTGTATACACACACACACACATCTTTATTCTTTATAATAGCATTATAGTGGTGTCAGACACAGCTGTTTCCTGCCCAATATCTATTCACCCATTTGTTTTTCACGAGCTGCCCCTTCAATATATAAAAATACTTATTTCTTAGACTCTTTTTAAAATCAAGAGTAGGAAAAGGGAACACACTCAGGAAACACACTCAGGAAAAGGAGCAGGAGAGGAAATATACTCAGTAAAATAATACTCCAAAGAAAGAGACATCAATAAAAATGATCTGTCCTAGCCTCGGCTCTAGGTGGTGATAGAGAAAAAAAAAGTATCCCCTAATAATTCAGAGACACTGACCAACTGGCTCTCATTTGGGTTTGGGATCTGAATTCATCAAATGTTTAAAAAATAATTATGAAGGGCCTACTATGAGCCCAAAATGGTTCTAGGAGCAGGGAATACAGCAGTTTAATAAACATCAAAAATCAAATCTCTTTCACCAAGGAGCTTAACGTCTAGTGGGACAGGAAGAACATTAATAATTTAAATAAGTTTATTTAGTATACCAAAAGGTGATAAGTGGTCTTAGCTCATTTTCTGTTGCTATAACTGAATACCGTAGACTGGGTGATTTATAAAGAATAGAAGTGAACATGTTCTCACTTATTGGTGGGAGCTAAAAATTAATATATAAATTCACACACACACACACACACACACACACACAAAACTGGGGGGGGGAGAAGATATAACAACCACAATTACTTGAAGTTGATACGACAAGCAAACAGAAAGGACATTGTTGGGGGGGGAGGGAGAAGGGAGGGAGTTTTTGGTGATGGGGAGCAATAATTAGCCACAATGTATATCGACAAAATAAAATTAAAAAAAAAAAAAAAAAAAAAAGAATAGAAGTGAAGGTCAAGGCTTTTGGCCAGAAGCCAAAAAATAAAAATAAAAAAGAATAGAAGTTTATTTAGCTTATGGTTCTGGAAACTGGACAGTTCAAGGTTGAGGACCAGCATCTTGTGTGGGCCTTCATCCTACATCATAACGTGGCAGAGGGCATCACATGGAGAGAGGGCAGGAGTGAACCAGCCCAGGTCTCTCTTCCTCTTCTTATAAAACCACCAGTCCCATCATGGAAGCCCCACCCTGATGACCTTATCTAATCCTAATTACCTCCCTTAGGCCCCACTGCCAAATACCATCAACTTATTTGGAAATTAAGTTTCTAACACATGAAAATTGAGGGACATATTCAAACTATAGCAAGTGATATGGAGAAAATTAAAGCAGTGAGGGCTGCTAGGAAGTGCTCAAACAGTATGCAATTTATAATAAAATGGCAGGGAAGGCCTGAAATTGAGCAAAGCCTGGAAAGGTGAGAAAGGAGTCATTCACTTATCTGGGGTAAATAGTTTTTAGTACAGAAACCGTTCAGTGGAAAGCTTTAAGGTAAGAATGTGCATGGCCTATTCAGGGATCAGGAAGTAGGCCAGTGTGGCTAAAGTGGAATGGCCAGGTGGAAGGTAGTAGGAAAGGAGAGAAGTAAATTGGAAGAAAGGGAAGTGTGGAAGAGATGGTGGAGCCTTGTAAGTATTTTAAACATTTAAACATCTTTTTAGTATTGCAGAAAAGGTAAAGGCATTAATAATCTTTAGATTTTTTAAATTAAGAATGCATGTTAAAATTTGAAGACCGATCATTAAAATAATAAAAATATCTTGTAAAATTTCAAAAACAGTAGAGGCACAATGTAATGAGGAAAAAAAAAAAAAAGAAATTCAAAACAAAAAAAGAGAAAACAGAAAGAGAGGATCAAATGTAAGATCTAAATAGATGAGTAATCATAATAAATCAAAAGACTAGATTACTAAATTGGATTTAAATTTTAAAAAATAACTATATGCTGTGCATAATAGAGCACATAAGCACATAGGAAGACTGAAAGTAAAAAGTAAAAAAATACATACTGAGCAAATACCAATTAAAAGAAACATGGTATAGCTATTTTAATGTCAGACAAATAGACTTTAAGGCAAAAATAAAAGTGGGCATTACATAATAATAAAATGTTCAATTTATTAGGGAGATGTGAAAATTCTAATTCTGTGTGTACTAAAAACATGGTGAAGCAAAAAATGAAAGAGTTACAAGTAGAATTTGACAAATCACACATAATAGTGGTATTTTAAACATATCTCTTAGTAACTTGTAGACCAGTTAGAACAGAAAAGATTTACACTCAATTAGAGATTACACATTCTTTTAAAGGATATATGTAACCTTTATGAAAATATGCCATATTCTAAATCATAAAATTTAAAAGAATCATTAAATAACCACAACTATAAAACAATTGAGGTAGAAATAAATTTTTTTTAAAAAACAGCCTTAGAATTAAAACAAAAACAAAAACTTCTAAATAGCTAATGGGTCACAGAAGAAATCACAAGAGCAAATAAATAGAAGATATTTATTCTAAAGGTAAGAAAAATTCCATATCCAAACATAAAAACCTTGCTTACAGAAAACTTATAGCCTTAAATTCATGTATAAGAAAAGAAGCAAGACTGAAAATTAATGATTTAAGAATCTAACTAAAGAAGTTTTAAAAAGTACAGTAAGCCAAAAGAAAATAGCAGAAAGGAAATTAAGAACAAAACAATGAAATTGATTAGGACTTCAACTAAGCCATCAAATAATTCTCGCAGTTATGTTGCAAGGAATATGAGAGCACAAAAAAACTCTAAAACACTCAAGAAAGCAAGATACCATGAGTCAGATACAGAAAAAAAAAAAAGTACAGTACAGTTATACCTACAAAGTCTTAAGATATGAGATTTATAAGACAGGGATATAAAACAACATATTTAATAGCTCTAAAAAACAAAGAATGGTTTGAAATGATAAGCAAGAAGCAAGAGGCTATAAAAATGACCAAGTATGTTTTAAAAGAATAATATATAACTTTGAAAAATAAAGCTAATAATTAAAAATTTTCAATTAAGTGGAATAAAAAATTCAATGGAAGAATAAAGTAGTGTTTTTTTTCTTAGCATGCATTTCTCTGAGTTCTTTCTTTTCCCATCATTATTTGATATTTTGAACCTTGGTTATGGGGCAAGATAACATTACTTACATAAATGTAAAGTTGTTTTCCATTCAGACTGGAGCTGCAGACTTATAACGAGACATGTACTATCCAGACCCTGAGAAACCAAGGAAGACATAAACAAAGCTATGCTGATTCCATCCCTCCAGCAGAACCCTGAGATAACACCAAGGATGGGAACAGAAAAAAGACAGAGCCTTGGTGAGATCTTGCATGTGGCTCTTTGCACAGATCCCCCATAACTCACATCCCCTTCCCTCCTGCTTTTCACTTCCCATGTTCCATTCCCTCAATCTCCTCTTTAAAAACACTTCAGTAAATCTGAGTTTTGGAGACAGTTATAGTTTGGCCATCCTCCTTCACGTTTACTGGAGAGACATGTTAGCCTAACCTCTGTCTCAGTTCACCAGTATTCCTGAATTAAAGCTGACTTCCATTTTCACCATCATTTGACTTTTGAGTTGCTTGCTTTCTGTTTGGGGCAGGCAGCTGTACTTAAGCCTGGTATCAGTTGCCCCTCTCCCATTGTTGCAAGTCCCTTCCCTTGTGGTTCAAATGACTTCCATGGGATTTAAAGAGCCAGTGTCCTACCCCACCCCTTCATTTTTCGCTTTTTCCTTTTTTATGGAGCCATTTCTCTTTTCCCCATTTTTGGAGACATTAAAGACTAGGACAAAAGCAACTGCATATATGGAAAAAATTAGAAAATAACCATATAAGCCCATGGGAAGGCAAAGGCTCAGAAAAGACCTGAGAAGACCTTATGTTTATACCTCAGACTGATCCTTGGCACAGAGACAGCTTACAACAATCAAAAATACAAAAACAATAAACAAAAACAGAGAAAAAAAAAACAGGGAAGTGGAAGAATCTGATTTCCAGAGTTACCACATTATTAAATTAAAATGTGTTGTTTTGAACAAAAAATCACAAAGCATGCAAAGAAAAAGAAGAGTGTGGCCCATTCAAAGGAAAATAAACAGAAACTCTCTGAAAAAGATCTAATGGCAGATCTACTAGACAAAGACTTTAAAACAACTGTCTAAAATATTCAAAGAACTAAAGGAAAATGGGAAAATGTGGAGAAAGTACAGTTTTTTTTAAGTATAAAAAAATAGAAATATCAGTAAAGAGATTTAAAAACCTTTAAAAAAAACCCAGAAGTATATTCTGAAGATGAATAGTACATTAACTAAAATGAAAAATTCACTAGGGGGATTCAAAGGCAGATTTGAGTAGGCAGAAGAAAGAATCAGCAAATTTGAAGATAGGATAACAGAAATTACTAACTGTGAGGAATAAAAAAAAAAAAAGGTTGAAGAAAAGTGAGCAGAACTTACCAGACACGTGGGACACCATCAAGTGGACCAATATATGCATTGTGGAACTCCCCAAAAGAGGAGAGACAGAGAGAAAAGGGGGCAGAGAGAATGTTGGAAGAAATAATGGCTAAAAACTTGCAAAATTAGATTTTTAAAAAATAATAAATGTAAACATGCAAGAAGTTCAACAAATTCCATGTAAGATAAACTCAAAAAGACCCACACCAAGACATATTATAATCAAAGTTTTGAAAGAAAAAGACAAAGAAAGAATCTTGAAAGCAGCAAGAGAAAAGCAACTCATAAATTACAAGGGATCTTTAATAATAAATTAGCAGCAGGTTTCTCATAAGAAGTGGGCCAATATATTTAAAGTGCTAACAACAAAAAAGCAGTCAACCAAGAATTCTATACCCAGCAAAACCATCCTTCAAAAGTGAGGGAGAAATTAAGACATTCCCAGATAAACAAAAGCTGAAGAAATTTGTCACCACTAGACTTGCCCACAAGAAATGCTCAAGGGAGTCTTACAGGGTAAAATGAAAGAACACTAGTCAGTAATTTGAAGCTATATTAGGAAATAAAGATATTAATAAAGATAAATACATGGATAATTATAAAAGCTAACATTATCATAACAATGGTTTGTAATTGCATTTTTTGTTTTCTACAAGATTAAAGAGTCTAATACATTTTTTTAAAAAAGATGAGTCTAAAAGCCAGTATTACTATAACTTTGGTTTCTAGCTCCACATTTCATTTTCTACATAATTTAAGACAGTAATACATTTCAAAGAATTCTTAGTTTATGTTTGGGGGCATGCAATGTATAAAGATGTAATTTTGTGGCATCAGCAACTAATAGGGGTGGAGAGAAAACTGTTAAAGGAGCAGAGCTTTTGTATGTTATTTAAGTTAAGCTGGTATAAATTCAAGTTAGAGTATTATAACTGTAGGATTTTAAATGTAATCCCCATTGTAGCCACACACACACAAAATAGCTATAGAATACATATAAAAGGAAATTAAATGTTTCACTACAAAAAATTAACTAAATAAAAAGATGACAGTAATGCAGCAAATGAGGGACAAAAATCTATAAGGCATATAAAAACAAATAGTAAAATGACAGATGTAAGTCCCTCCTTATCAGTAATTACTTTAAATGTGAGTAGATTAAACTCTCAAATCAAAAGACAGATTGGCAGAATGGATAAAATAAAAGATCCAACTATATGCTGTCTATAAGTGACTCACCTTAGATACCAAGACATGAATAGATTGAAAGGATGGAAAAAGATATTCCATACAAATAGTAACCAAAAGACAGCAGGGGTGGCTATACTAATATCAGGTGAAATACACTTTAAATTTAAAAAGGTTACAAGAAGGACATTATATATTAATAATAGGATCAATACAACAAGAAGGTATAATAATTTTAAACATTTAAGAACCTGGTCACAGATCATCAAAATATATGAAGCAAAAACTGACAGAACTGAAGGGATAAATAGATTGTTCTATAAGACTAGTTGGAGACTTCATTACTCCACTCTCAATGATGGATAGAAAAACCAGATAGCAGATAAGTAAGAAAACAGATGACTTAACACAATACATCAACTGGATCTGATGGACATATTCAGAATGCTGTACCCAACAACACCAGCATACACATTCTTCTCAAGTGCACATGAAACATTTTCCAGGAAATACTTAGTATTAGACCACAGATGGTCACAGGGGAGCCCGCCCAAAGTGGCCAGCAGCAGCACAAGACAGTGGAACCAGGCAGCTCCACGTGGCTCCCTCACCCTGCTGCCTTGAACCCAGGAGGGGGGGAGCTCCAGGCCCTACTCCGGTGCCCTGCATCAGCTCTGTGCAGGGGAGCCAGCCAGAAGCAGCCAGCAGCAGCACCAGACAGTGGAACCAGGTGGTTCCATGTGGCTCCCTCACCCTGCTGCCTTGGACCAAGGCAGTGGGGAAGCTCCAGGCTCCACCCCATGCCGTGAACTGGCACCATGCAGGTGAGCCCCCTGGGGGTGGCTGGCAGTTACACCAGCCAGTGAAACCATGTGGCTCCACGCAGCCCCTCATCCCACCTCAGACCCAGCAGGGAGCACAAGCCTACAGTTCTGACCCACCGAGTTTGGCCCAGCAGAACTCCATGCGCTAGGGGCTCATTCTATGACCACAGAGTCTAGAACAGGAACCAAGGTGGTTTAACATAACCACCACCACACCTACTGTCAAGCAAAGACAATTCACCCCCCACAGTAGCAACCAAGGCCACTCCACAGCCAACCTCAGTGTAACAGAAGAAGCAAACCCCCTACCAAATGACCAAGCATCAGCAAAAAAAAAAAAAAAAAAAAAAAAACATTAGAAGCACGAACAATCAAGAAGAAATGACACCACCAAAAGGATACATTAATGCCCCAAAGTCAGACTCCATGGAACAGGGAATCCTTGAAATGTCTGAAAAAGAATTTTGAGCAATGATCTTAAGAAACCTTGAAGAAATAAAGGAAGACTCAATTAGAGAACACAATGAAACAAGATAAAAATCCAGAATATGAAGAAGGAAATTTACAAAGAGATTAATACCTTAAAAAAGAGTGTAGCAAAACTTCTAAAAATGAAAGACTCAATGAAACAAAAAACATGACAGAGCTTGAGCAGCAGGATAGAACAAGCAGAAGAAAGAATTTCAGAGCTTGAAGATGGTCTTTTTGAAATAAGTCAGGCAGACAAAAAAAAGGAAAAAAGAGTTAAAAATAATGAGGAAAACCTACGAGAGACAGCAGACAACCTCAAGTGCTCTAACATCTGAATTGTGGGTATTCCTGAAGGGGAGGAGAAAGGAAAAGGTATCAAAAACCTACTCAAGGAAATAGTAACAGAAAACTTTCCAGGTATAGGGTGAGATACAGACCTTCAGATCTAGGAAGCTCAAAGGTCCCCAAACAGATTCAACCCAAAAAGATTCTCCCCAAGACATATTATAGTTAAATTTGCAAAGCCCAAAGACAAAGAGAGAATTCTACAAGCAGCAAGAGAAAAGCATCAGGTCATTTATAGGGGAACCCCCATCAAACTAACAGCAGACTTATCAACCAAAACCCTACAGGCCAGAAGAAAATGGAATGATATATTCAAAATACTAAAAGAAAAAAACTGCCAGCCGAGAATTCTTTACACAGCAAATCTCTCCTTCAGAAATGAGGGAGAAATACTGTATTTCCCAGACAAACAAAAGTTGTAGGAGTTCACCACCACATGACCAGCCCTGCAAGAAATTCTCAAGGGAGTCATTCATCTGGAATCTGAATAATGGTGACCGTCATCACAAATACACAAGCAAGAGCAAAACCTGCAGTTAAATCAAAAATGCCAGCAAGAAAGAGAAAGAAGCTAAATCATTTAGCCTTAAATTCACAACTCACATTGAAGAAGAGAACTAAAAGGGGAAATAATGATCAAAAGATATTTAAACCACCTAAATAAGTAGCAATTAAATGACAGGAATTAAACAACACTTCTCAATAACTACTCTGAATGTGAATGGACTAAACTCCCCATTCAAAAGACACAGACTGACTGACTGGATTAAAAAGCTAGACCCAAGTATATGCTGTCTTCAGGAGACCCACCTCACCTGTAAAGACACTCATAGACTAAAAGTGAAGGGATGGAAAGAGATATACCATGCAAAAGGAAACCAAAAATGAGCAGGAGTAGCTATTCTTATATTAGACAAAATAGACTTTAAACCAAAAAACATTTAAAAAGACAAAGAAGGCCATTATATAATGATAAAGGAAACTATCCAGCTAGAAAACATAACAATCGTAAACATGTATGCACCCAATACCAGAGCACCCAGATGTGTTAAGCAAACAGTCTTAGACTTAAAGAAGGAGATAAGACTTAATACATTAATAGTGGGTGATCTGAACACCCCTCTCTCAGTATGGGACCGGACTTTCAGACAACAAGTCAACAAAGAGACACAGGATTTAATCTACACCCTAGACCAACTGGACTTGGCAGATATATACAGAATATTTCACCCAACAGCTAAAGAATACACTTTCTTCTCATCAGCTCACGGTACATTTTCCAGGATAGATCACATATTAGGTCACAAATCTAGTCTCAGAAAACTTTTAAAAACTGAAATCATTCCAACAATCTTTTCAGACCTCAATGGACTAAAACTGGAGATAAACAACAAGCAAATCACTGGAAGCTATACATGGAAAATAAATAATAGGCTCCTGAATGACTTATGGGTCCAAGAAGAAATTAAACAGGAAATCAAAACATTTCTAGAAACTAATGAAAATAAAGATACATCATACCAAAACTTGTGGGACACTGCAAAAGCAGTACTAAGAGGCAAATTTATTGTAGTAAATGCTTATATCAAAAAAATGGAAAGACTCCAATTAAATGACCTAACACTATTCCTCAAAGAACCTGTAAAACAAAAACAATCTAAACATAAAGGCAGTAGACAGAAAGAAATAATTAAGATCAGAGCAGAACTAAATGAAATAGAGACCCCAAAACAATAGAAAAGATCAACAAAAGTAAAAGTTGGTTTTTTGAGAAGATAAACAAAATAGTTGCACCATTAGCTAGATTAACAAAAAAAAAAAAAAAGGAGAGAGAAGACCCAAATAACAAAAATCAGAAATGAAAAGGAAGACATTACAACTGACACCACAGAAATACAAAGAATCATTAGAGACTATTATAAACAACGGTATGACAACAAATTTGAAAATCTGGAAGATATGGATAAGTTTCTAGACACATATAAATTACCAAGACTGAACCAAGAAGAGATAGAAAACCTGAACAGACCAATAACAAGCAAGGAGATTGAAGCAGTAATTAGCAATCTTTGAACAAAAAAAAGTCCAGGTCCAGATGGCT
The DNA here is from genome assembly GCF_027409185.1 of Cynocephalus volans. Classification (NCBI taxonomy): domain Eukaryota; kingdom Metazoa; phylum Chordata; class Mammalia; order Dermoptera; family Cynocephalidae; genus Cynocephalus; species Cynocephalus volans. The sequence continues at coordinate 91,970,044 of NC_084468.1, read as the reverse complement.
TTACAGCTGAATTCTATCAAACTTTTAAAGAGGAGTTAATACCAATTCTCATGAAACTGTTCCAAACAATTTAAACAGAGGCTACTCTCCCAAACTCATTCTATGGGGCCAATGTAAGTCTGATACCGAAACCAGATAAAGACACAACAAAAAAAGAAAATTACAGGCCAATATCCTTGATGAACCTAGTTGCTAAAATCCTCAACAAAATATTAGCAATTAGAATACAGCAACATATTAAAAAAATTATACACTATGATCAAGTGGGATTCATCCCAGGGATGCATGGATGGTTCAACATATGAAAGTCAATAAATGAGATACATTACATCAACAAGCTCAAGGACAAAGACCATATGATCATCTCATAGATGCTGAAAAAGCACTTGACAAAATTCAACACTCCTTCATGATAAAGACTCTCAACAAATTAGGTATAGAAGGAAAATATCTTAATGCAATAAAAGCCATTTATGACAACCCCACTGCCAGTATTATTCTGAATGGGGAAAAATTGAAGGCCTTCCCCTTAAGGACAGGAACAAGACAAGGATGTCCACTCTCACTACTTCTATTCAACATAGCATTGGAGGTACTAGCTAGAGCAATCAGGCAAGAGATAGAAATAAAGGGAATCCAGACTGGAAAAGATGAAGTCAAACTTTCCCTATTTGCAGATGACATGATACTATATATAGAAAAACCTAAAGACTCTATCAAAAAACTAGAGATAGTTAATAACTTCAGTAACATTGCAGGATACAAAATAAGTGCCCCCAAATCAGCAGCATTTATATACTCAAATAATGAATTAACAGAAAGAAAAATAAAGAAAGTAAGCCCATTTACAATTGTCAGCAAAAATAATATGATACCTAGGGATCAATTTAACCAAGGACGTTAAAGACCTCTACAAAGAGAATTACAAACCACTTCTGAAAGAAATTAAAGAAGACACAAAAAGATGGAAAGATATTCCATGTTCTTGGATTGGAAGAATTAACATTGTGAAAATGTCTATACTACCCAAAGTGATCTACAGATTCAATACAATCCCCATCAAAATACCAATGACATTCTTCACAGAAATGGAAAAAACAATCTTACCTTTCATATGAAAAAACAAAAGACCCCAAATAGTCAAAGCAATAGTGAGCAAAAAAAAAAAAAAAAAAAAGCTGGAGGCATAACTCTGCCTGACTTCAAATTATACTACAAAGCTGTTGTAACCAAAACAGCATGGTACTGGTATAAAAATAGACATTCAGACCAATGGAGTAGAATTGAGAACCCAGAAATCACTCCTTAGGCTTATAGCCATCTGATATTACACAAAGGCAACAAAAATCTACATTGGGGAAAAGATTACCTCTTCAACAAGTAGTGCTGGGAAAACTGGATATCCAAATGCAGAAGAATGAAACTTGATATGCATCTCTCACCATACACTAAAATCAACTCAAAATGGATTAAATACCCAGGTATAAGACCCGAAACTGTAAAATTAGTAAGGGAAAATATATGAGAAACACTTCAGCAGTTAGGTCTGGGCACAGGCTTTATGAACATGAGCCCAAAAGCACAAGCAGCAAAAGAAAAAATAAACAAATGGGACTATATCAAACTAAAAAGTTTCTGCCCAGCAAAAGAAACAATCAACAGAGTGAAAAGACAACCTACAGAGTGGGAGAAAATTTTTGCCAACTATGCATCTGACAAGGGACTAATATCCAGAATATACATAGAACTCAAGCAATTATGCAGTAAAAACAATAAATGACCCAATTAAAAAATGGGCAAAGGAGCTGAATAGACATTTTTCAAAGGAAGACATACAAATGACCAACAGATACATGGAAAATGCTCAACATCACTAGTCATCAGGGAAATGCATATTAAAACCACATTGAGATTTCATCTCACTCCAGTTAAACTGGCTATAATCAAAAAGACAGTGAATAACAAATGCTGGCAAGGGTGTGGAGAGAAGGGAACACTACTACACTGTTGGTGGGACTATAAATTAGTACAACCACTTTGGAAAACAATTTGGAGGTTTCTCAAACTGCAGATAGATCTTCCATATGATCCAGCAATCCCTCTTCTGGGTATGTATCCAGAGGAATGGAAATCATCATGTCAAAGAGATACCTGCACTCCCATGTTTATTGCAACTCTGTTTACAATAGCGAAGATATGGAACCAACCTAAATGTCCATCAATAGATGATTGGATAAGGAAACTGTGGTATATTTACACTATGGAATACTACTCTGCCATAAAAAAGAATGAAATACTCCTATTTACAACAACATGGATGAACCTGGAGAAACTTATGGTGAGTGAAAAAAGCAAAGCACAGAGGGATAAATACTGCATGTGCTCACTCATATGTGCGAGCTAAGAGAGAAAGTAAGGCAGGAAAGAAAGACCACAGTAGTGCCATTATCCAACAAAGGGAGGGAATATTCCTAGGGCTACAAATTGGAGTTGAGGGGAGAAGGGGAAGGGGAGGGACATTGGGGGATAATTGGGAGGGGACAAAAGGTACAAAAGTAATTTCTAGTAATGGATATGCCCCCATTATGAATCTGGTTCCCACATCATGGACAGGAGGGGGGACAATCAGCTTTGAATCTCATGAATATTCATAGTAAATAAATAAATAAATTAAAGACCACAAATTAAGTCTCAAGAGACTTAAAAAGATAGATTCATATAACATATCTTCTTTTACCACAAGGAGATGAAGTTATAAATCAATAATAGAAATAAAAGTAGAAAGCTCACAAAATTATGGAAATTTAACAACACACTCTTAAACAACCAATGAAGCAAAGAAGAAATCACAAAGGAAATTAGAAAATACTTAGAGACAAATGAAAATAACACAGCATACCAACATTTATGGGATGCAGCACTAAGAGGGATATTTATAGCTATAAATGCTCACATTAATAAAAAGAAAAATTTCAAATTGAAAACCTAACTTTACAACTTAAATAACTATAAAAAGAAAAACCCAAATCTAGCAGAAGGAAAAAAAAAAAAGATTGGAGCTAAGATAAACAAAATAGAAAACAGAAAAACAATAAAGAAAATCAAGGAAAACAAAAGTTGGCTCTTTGAATAGCTCAATAAAGTTGACAAACTTTTGCTAGATGTACTAAAAAAAAACAGAGAAGACTGAAGTTGCTAAAATCAGAAATTAAAGTAGTCATATAACTACTAATTATTCAGAAATAAAAAGGATTACATGAGAATACTATGAGCAATTGAATGCCAACAAATTAGATACCCATAGAAAATAGACAAACAGCTAGAAACACAAAACATACCAAGATTAAATCATGAAGAAATATAAAATCTGAATAGACCTATAACTAGTAAGTAATCAAAAAATTTCCTGACAAACAAAAGCTCTGGCCCTGATGGCTTCACTGGTAAATTTTACCAAACATTTAAAGAACTGACACCAATACTTCTCAAAGTTTTCCAAAAAACTGAAGAGAAGGGAACACTTTCTAACTAGTTTTCTGAGGCCAACATTATCCAGATATCAAAGCCATATAAAGACACCACAAGAAGAGAAAATTACAAACTAATATTCCCCATGAACACTATTACAAAAATCCTCAAAAAAATGCCAGCAAACTGAATTCAGCAGCATATTAAATAAATTATACACCATGAAGAATATGCAGAAAAAGCATAATTCAACACACTTTCATGATTAACAACAACAACCATAACACTTAACAAAATAGGAATAGAAGGAAACTACCTCAACATAATAAAAACTATATATGAAAAATTCACAGTGAACATTACACTCAAAGGCAAAAGACTAAAAGATTTACCTTTAAGATTAGGAACAAGGCAAGAATAACTGCTTTTGCCATTTCTGTTCAACACAGTACTGGAAGTTCTAGCCAGAGAAATTAGGCAAAAACAAACAAAAAAAGAAATAAATGGCATCCGCATTAGAAAGGAAGAAATTAAATGATGATATAATCTTATTTGCAGAAAACCATAAATATTTTCCCCAAAACTGTTAGAACTAATAAATGAATTCAGCAAAGTAGCAGGATACAAAGTCAACACACAAAAATCAGTTGTATTTCTTTACAGTAACAATGAACAATCTGAAAAGGATATTAAGAAAATATTTTCATTTAAAATAGCATCACAAAGAATAGAATACTTAGGATTTCACTTAAACAGGGAGGTAAAAGACGTGTACAATCAAAACTACAAAACATTACTGAAAGAAGTTAAAGAAGACATAAATAAATGGAAATATATCTATCTCATGTTTATGGATTGAAAAACTTAATACTGATAAGATGTCAATTCTACCCAAAGTGATCTATGGATGCAATGTAATCCCTATTAAAATAACAATGAATTTTTGCAGAAATAAAAAACTTATCCTAAAATTTATATGAAATCTCGAGGAACATCAAATAGCCAAAATAATTTTGAAAAAGAAAAAGCTGGAGGACTCACACTTCCAAATTTCAAAACTTCAAAACTTTCTACAAAGTTACAGTAAATCTAAGTTTCTACAAAGTTACAGTAAATCAAAGCTACAGTAAATTTCAACACTTCAAAACTTTCTACGAAGTTACAGTAAATCAAAACAGTGTTGTACTGAAATAAGACAGACATATAGACCAATGGAAAAGAATAAAAAGACAGAAATAAATCCTCACATACATGGTCAAATGATTTTTGACAAGGGTGCCATGACCATTTAATGAAGAAAGGACAATTCTTTCAACAAATGGTACTGGGAGAACTGGATATCTGTCGGGCCTTAGAAACTAACACCACCTTAAGTGACATTACAAGCGGCGCCATTATAGGCCCACAAGGGCATATTAACGTGGCAGCCTAAGGTGGTGCCAGGAGGAAGTAGGGTGGGGGTGTCTGCGGGAACCTTGCCTTAGACCTTATTGGCCAAATACGTGCTTCTGTGCTCGTGAACACTGCATGGTTGCAATGGCTAGGCATTGAGACAGGATGCATGCCCTTGACCTTTAAGCTGATAGGATTATGTAAAAAACCTGCCTTCCCCATTTGCCTTTAAAAGCAAGTGCTTGTGTGATAATAAACGGAACTGCTCGACAGAACCCCCACCGTTTCTGAGTGTCCTTTAACCGGGCTGTTTTTGGGGCCGGTGGCTGTGCTCACCTCTCTCCACGGCTCTCTTCCCCCATCTCCTTCCAAAGGGGACAGGAGAAAAAGAGGAATCCCAGGCCAGCCCACCAAAAGGAACGAGGCTAGGGCTGTTCAGGTCAGCCGGCCGCGGACCCGACAGATATCTACATGAAAAAGGATGAAGTTTGACCCTTACCTAACACCATATACAAAATTTAACTCAGAATGGATCAAATACCTAAAACTATAAAACTCTTAGAAGAAAACGTAGGGCAAAAATTTCACAATATTGGATTTGGCAGTGATTTGCTGGATATAATACCAAAGGCTTGGTCAATGAAAGGAAAAATAGAAACATCTTGGTCAACAAAAGAAAAAATAGACAAATTAGACTTTACAAAAATTTTTAAATGTTTTGCATCAAAAGACTGTGAGCAGAGTAAAAAAGACAGAATGGGAGAAAATATTTGTAAATCACATATCTGCTACAGGATTAATATCCAGAATATCCTGAAACTCAACAATAATTTTTAAAAAACTGATTTAAAAATGGGCAAAGCAATTAAATAGACATTCCTCCACTGAAGATATACAAATGGCCAATAAGCATATGAAAAGGTGCTCAACATCATTGATCATAAGGGAAACACAAATGAAAGCTACAATGAGATATCACTTCACACCCATTCAGATGGCTACTATCAACAAACAGAAGTATTGATGAGAATGTGCAGAAATTGAAACCCTATGCATTGTTGCGAGTGATGTAAAATGGTACAGCTGCTATGGATAACAGTATGACAGATCCTCAAAAAACTAACAATAGAATTACTAGCAATCTCACTTGTGGGTATACACCCAAGAGAATTGAAAACAAGGTCTCCAAGAGATATTTGTACACCTATGGTACATACATAAAGTAGAATATTATTCAGCCTTTAAGAGGAAGAAAATTCTGATATGTATGACATGGATGGACCTTGAGGATATTATGCTAACTGAAGCAGCCAGGCAGAAAAGGATAAATACTGTATGATTCCACTTATATGACATACTTAGAGCATGTCAAAATCACAGAGATGGAAAATAGAATGGGCGTTGCCAGGGGCTGAGAGGAGGAGAGAATGGAGAGTGATTGTTTAATGGGTACAGAGTTCCACTTTCACAAGATGAAAAGATTTCTGAAGATGGGTGGTGGTGATGGTTGCACGACATTCTGAATGCTCTTCCTTTAATATCACTGAACTGTACACTTAAGAATGGTTAAGATGGTAAATTTTGTTATGTGTATTTTACCACAATAAAAAAATTGAAAAAAAAAAAAGAATGCAATGAGATTAAAACAGATGCGAATACAATAGACACACACAAGACCTCCTGGGCATACTGAATTTTTTTTCCCAAAATTTAACATTTATCATAGTAATTGAAAAAAGTAAGAGAGAAAAAGTTTCAATGTCAGAAGAAGTCGTGATTTAAAATTCAAAATGATTTTGATTTGGGTTTGTAGAGCAAGGCAATTTAAACCAAATGGACTTGTTGGGGGGGAAAGGGGGGAGGGAGAAGGGAGGGAGGTTTTGGTGATGGGGAGCAATAATCAGCCACAATGTATATCGACAAAATAAAATTAAAAAATAAAAATAAAAATAAAATAAAATAAAATAAACCAAATGGACTTTTTCCTCTTAAAAACAAAAAAGAAAATAGGCCTCACGGGAGTTTTAAAAATCACATGGAAAGGAAGCCTTATAAAAATGAGGAGTTGAGGTATAAATAAAGTAAACAGCATAACTGAATGCATCTTTGTTCCAAATATTATACTGGTGATGGAATGACCTTCACAGTTCATTACATCCTTGTATCTTACAGGCTTTCTGCCTATACATCATGTGCAGCACACATGACTGATGTACTTTAGCTCAGCTTCTTTCTATCATGCACCACACATATGCTGCATCAAATTGCCTGGCAAAAAGATGTTATTTCAAGGTAACGTGGGTAATAAAAACATTCTCTCGGTGTCACAACAATATTATTTCTCTTCTGACAGTATTGTTAGAATGATATCTACATTGATTAATACTTATCTGCTAATTCAAATAGGAACCTATGCTGTGGATGAACATAGTTATGCACACCTTCTCACCCTTATGAAATATAAAAACTAAAGTGAATTCTTGGTAGAATTCAACATAAAACATCAAAAATATTACTAGAAAGAACCGTGAGCTGATCTTACATCTGTGATTCTCATTTCAGTAATTTTAATAGTAGGGTTTTTTTCTCCTATAGAAGGATATATTTATTTTCCCTATTTATTTCATTGTGGTAAAATACACATGACACAAAATTTGCCATCTTAACTATTTTTGTGTGCAGTTCAACAGCATTAAGTACATTCCACTGTTGTGCAACCACTACCACCATATGTCTCCAGAACATTTTCATCTTCCCAAACTGAAACTCTGTACCCATTAAACAATAATTCCCCACTCACGCGTCCTATAAGTTTGGCTACTCTGTGTACTTCATATAAGTGGAATCATACATTTGTCCTTTTGTGCCTGGCTTATTTCACTTAGCATAATGCCCTCAAGGCTCATCTATGTTGTAGCATGTGTCAGAATTTCCTTTCTTTTAAAGGCTGGATAATATTCCATTTAATATATATACCATATTTTATTGCATATATATTCTTAAAAAATAATTTTTGGATTAAAGCATTATATGCTATATGGCAATTATACTGATGACAATATATTGTGAAAGCCTATAATAACAGCAATCATTTTAAAGTACTTTTTATGAAACAACTTGGTAAATATGCATTATCTGTCATCTTCCTGATACCCCTAAAAATGGGATATTACTCTAATTTTAGAGATGAAGAAACTCAACATGGTGAATGTAAGTAAAACTTATTCAGTAATACATAGAATATGCAGAAGAGCTGGAATTCAAACCAGATCTGCTCAGCTCTGAAGCCTGGGCTCTCTCACTCATCCCCTGACCGGGAATGTTGCAATCAGGTGTGTTGTGTTATATGTAGTGAAATCTTGCTGGACAGGGAGACATAGAGCTCAGTTCTGGCAACGCTACCCTCTAGCTGTGTGACCTTGACCAAATCATTTGTCTTCATTAAATTGTTTCATTTGTATAAAAGGAGTAAGAAAAATAGTAACAGTAATGATAATAAGAGCTTACATTTTTCAGTACTCACTACATGCGGTATACTGAGCTTGTATTAGCTCTTTAATCCTCACAAAAACACTATAACATGGATATATATTTATTCACTTCCTTATACACATGAAGACACTGAAACAGAGGTTACGTAATTTGCCCAAGGTCACACCACTGTAAGTGTTGAGCCGAAATTCAAACCTGAACCATTCTAGCTCCTAAACCTGCATTTTAACCACTACTCACTGCTAGGAGGTGGGGAGAATTGAGATAAAGCATGAAAATTGCTTAACTCAGTGTCTGACACACACAGAAGCCTCTCAAAAAAAGGCCAGTCATTGTTTTTATAACCATGATTTACTTGCCATTATTCTATATCTGATTCTGAATGGCTGCACCTGCTTTTCCACTTCTTTTTTTCTTGGAAATGTTCCAAGGGCAGGAGGGGAGATTGAGCATCCATCAGGAAAGTACCCTTCTTGGCTGGAAAAAGTAAAAACAGCAAGGACTACTACACAGTCAATTCAACACCAGGCCTAATGTGCACGGCTAGTATTTAGATTGAATTCAAATGAGGTGGAGATACAGCCCTTGCATGTTCTGTAGCAAATAATATAAAAATGCCCGAATTTTAAAAATCTGATTCTTTCCCATTTACACCAAAGTTAAATCACCAATGCAAATAAATTTCTGAGAACTCACTGAAAACGTTACGCTCCTCAAGAAAGTTTAAAGAGTGAGAAGATAACTAAAATGGCTATGTCCTGCTACAGTATACAGCTTATTACTTTCAAAACTCTAGGTCCTTATTTATTTAGGTTAAGATTCCTAGCTGATATTATTTAACAATGACTACCAATAAATAATCATGGATTTTTATTTCCATATTTATATTGAAATCTTACTTATCTCTTAATAAAGAAGACTTGGAGCTTACAGTTTTATAAACCAAGTTTAAAGTTTTGCTTGATGCCTTCCTTAAGAGCACCTGCCCTCGCTCCCCTTCCCATACCTGTAACACCAGACTAGGCAGGTACACAACACTTATTTATTGAGCAGCTTTCACAGACACTTAACTCTAGAGAACTCAAGAATAATATAATACAAGAACTTGGCCCTTAACTAATTTACAATTTCATCATAGTCACATACGTTCTAAATAGGAATCAAAGAATATAAGAATTTGTAGGTAAATTACAAATTTTACAAATTCCATAGTTTTTAGAGTCAAAGTTGTCTAATTTAACATCAATTTTTTATATTGCATATTGGATTTTGAGATGGTACTGTACTTTGTGTTGGATATACAGCAGTGAATAAAACAATAAATAGTCCTCATCATCAAGAAATGTATAATCTAGAAGTAAAGACAGCTTATTAAAGTCACAGAAACATAGATATTTCTCATTCCCTGTCTAAAACATACGAATTGATGTCTATGCACTCCTCCACTTAATGATCAAATTGTATGTTTTCCAGGACTTACTTGTATTCAAAAGAAACCTGATTATGTCAGTTGTACTTCTTATTGTAATTATATTAACTAAATTTACAAAAATTGATGAAATATGAGAGTACAAAACTGCGTATTTCCATGAAAACTGCCTTAAGCTTTGAAATGATTGACAAAGTCAAGTTGCCAAAATGCTGTCGCTATATTAGGAGTTGGATGAGACAAATATAAAAGATTGAGGAGAAAATTATTCTAGAAAGATTCTGCAACAAATTGCTTTGCAATTTAAAATGTCAGACAATATTTTAAAACTGGTATACAAATATAATTACAATAAGCTGTGACCTGTGCTAAGCACAGCACAGCCTAGAGGTCAGGCCTAGTGCAGAAATGATACATAACGGAAATCCAAAGGAGAGATCACTAAGTGAAGAGAGAAGGAAAAGAGCAAAAAGGAGTAGCATGTCCAAAGGTTTGGTGGCAAAAGAAGATGTGAAAACAATGTGGCTGACGTACAAATGTTAGAGGATGTGAGAAGGGGATGAGTCTAGAGAAATTGTCAGAGGCAGATCTTGAAGGTCTCATTAAGGAATCTGGGATTTTTAAGAACAATGGGAAATCAATGAGGAATTTTTAAACAAGTGAGGGACATGATCAGATTCTCTTGGCAAGATCATTTTTGCCTCTGTAGGACCAGATTTGGGAGAAGAAGGTGAAGAGCAAACCTGGAGGCAGAGAGGCAGTGAAGTGGCTATTTACCTGGACAGCCTAGTTGCAAGAGGAAAGAAGGAGGCAGTTTAGCTTAGTCTAGTTGCCAAGAGGATGGAGAGATTTGAACAGATCAAGAGAAATTTAGGAGTTAAAATTAGCATGAACTAGGTTCTGGTCAAGATGGTGGAACAGACTGTCTCCAGCATCACTCCCAGAAAACAACCAATTTACAACTATATAAAAAAGCAACAACAGCCAAGCTGGGGCTGCTAGAGCTCAGGGGAAGAGGAGGAGAGACCTACAGAGTGCATGAAGGCAGGAGAAGCCACGATGAGAGAAATAAAAAACTGCTCTGACCATTTCGTGCTGCAGCTGCTTTAAGGCTGGAACTGCTGAGCACATGGAGCAGGAGCCAGCAAAAGCCACAGCTGTACCCTTCGGATGGAGTTGCTTGGAGGCGGCAGGGGAGAAGAGGGCCTTGGTGGCCTCCAGGCCAGCAAGACCACTAATAGAGTTCCCTTGGACACACACAGGAGCGAGGAGCCACACAACTGAAAAAATGGAGGCACTCAGAGGCTGGTAAGTCATTGCAAGGGACCCGTGTACAGCCTGACCCATGGAAAGTGTTTGCAGCAAGGGCAGTGGGAGAGACAGGCCCACCAGGAGAACACTGGGGCCCAGCAAGGACAGATGATCTGCACCCCAGTCAGCGTAGGACCACTCAGAGGAGACGGGTCAGGAACATAGAATTGCATGGGGTGCAGTTTGATGAAAAGACTCAGGCCCAGATCAGAGTTTCTACACAACCCAGGTGCACTGACTCTCTGGAGAGCTGTAAGTACCTATAAGGTCAACCATTATAACCTGTGCTGCACAAAAAGCCTTCCCTAGGGAAGCAGCAGCAAAGCAGCTATTTAGCTAAACCACACAGCTCAAGCATTGGTCCCAACAGGAGGTTCCCCCACTTTAGAAGTAAGCAAAGGACAAAAAAATTAGTTCCAGCTCAGACACACCACCAGCACCTCAGGCCATGGAGTCAGGGACCAGACCCCCTCCCCTCAACCAGGCACACCATGCCAGCACCTCAGGGCCCACCCTGAGCTGGGGTGGAGCTGGGGATGGACCCCACCCACAACCAGGCATGCCACCAGCACCAAGGAGCAGGCCAAAAACATCACCTCCATGTGGGTGGCCCACCACAGCCACCACAATAACTATGGCTGCCATGAAAGTGGCTAGATTTCACCACCACCACGCAGATGGTCCACCAGCCACTGGAGTGCATTGACACAAGGAGAGTCAGCCGCAGAGATAAAGAAAAGAAGAGGATGTCTCTCTCCACAAAACCCATTCCAGAGAGACAGAAGAAGTATCTGTTCTACAATAATGTTGGGGGAACTGATCATACCTCTCAGCATTGGACAGATCATCTAGGCAACAAATCAACAGAGTAACCATTATTCTTTCAGAAGGAGAGAAGAAATCTAAGGTAATTAAAAGGGTCGGGGGATGGGATGAGATTGGACAAGGGGCATAAAGAATAAGTATGATTTGTAACAATATATATGCTAGTAATATTGATTTGATCAACATATCTCAACATTGAACCCCAAAAATATGTATAATCAATTTTGATTCAATAAATTTTTTTTTAAAAAGAAATAGAAAAATAGAATTAAAAGATAATACAAATCTTTCCATGGACTTTTTAAAAATATTGTACTATTCTGCCATTTAAAAAAAATGAAATTCTGCCATTCACAATGACATAAATAAGCTTGGAGAAAATTATGTTAAGTGAAATAAACCAGGCACAGAAAGAGAAAAAAAATTTAGCATGAACTGATAAGTTATCAATGTAGGAGTTAAAGGGTAAAGGAGAGGAGAAGTCAAAGTTGACTCTCAGATTTCTGAGTTGGTTAACCAGGTAACAGTGCCATTTAAAGAAATAGGGAACAATGGAAAAAGAGTGGGTAGAGGAGAAAAGGTGATAAGTTCTACTCAACCCTATCTCCTTATATAGAAAAGGAAGCTAATTTTAGAGAGTCAGAAATTAAGTTCAGGTCTTCTGCCATCACCCGCTCCTTACCCACATCTGTCCAGTCCCCTTTCTACCCATAGACTGCAAACACCCATCCATAATTCAGTCTAGGGTTTTAGTCTAGGCAGATCATTACCAAACCACCAGATGTGATTATAAGCATTATTCTGTCCTTTTCCATGCTGTATTTCATATCTGCCCCTACAAACCCCAAAAGACCTTGGCTTAGCATTGCACTGTACCCTACTGACATAAGTTTCACACAGTAAAATCTTTAATCAGTTTCAATGGAAATCTGACCCACAGAAAGATGAATGGAGCAGGCCTTCTGTGAAACAGGTTGAAAATAATTGCATGTCAGGCAGGTTTTGGAGAGGAGCCAGCAAGTATTATGTGAAAATGTGGAGGAGCAGACTCTCTATGGCTCTGAATTTAAAAGCTCAAACACTGTGTTAGGGAAATATTTTATCCTCATTTGAAGGGCATGTGATTCATCTCCTCTGACTGCTAATTGATGCAGAAAGCAGGGAAATGGATTTCAAAAAGGAATTCAACAAAGCTTACCTGGCTTGAAAAATACTTAAGTGGCATTGGTTTGAATTAACAGTCCCCGGCAGTGATCAGCATAACACAGCCAGAATAATTAGGAGCTACGTAAATGGGTAACTACATTTCTGGAAATGTCTTTATTTAAAGTCTTTTCAGAAAAAGATGAGTGAAAGAGGGCAGATTCCAAGCCCTTAAGAGAACAGGAACTTGACTTGTTAAAGTCCTCCCTGTATTCAATTTTTCTGTTTTAATTGTTCTACTATTGAGGATGCAAAATTTTGGCTGGATGAGAAACACTGATTTTATCCATTTGTTCATTCATTCAACAAATATTTATTGAGTGCTCATTGTGCCAGGCATTGTTCTGGGTGAGTGGTTCCAACCTGACAATTTTACCTTTCATGCACCCCCACCCCTCTGCTGGGATACTTGTCAATGTCTGGAGTCACTAGGAGTTGTCACACTAGGGGGGTGGGAGGCAGCTCCAGAAACTAGAGGGTAGAGTCTAGGGATGCTGCTAATATCCTATAATGCATAGGACAACCCTGCTGCAACAAAATTATCTAGCCCAAAATGTGAGTAATGCCAGTGTTGAGAAATCCTGTTCTAGATGGTAGCAACATAAGACCAAGAACAACAAATGCTAGCGAGGATGCTAGCTAGTCCCACTGTTGGCGGGACTGTAAATTAGCACAGCCATTATGGAGAACAGTATGGAGGTTTCTCAAACAACTACAGATAGAACTGCCATATGATCCAGCAATCCCACTACTGGGTATATACCCAAAGGAATGGAAATCATCATGTTGAAGGGATACCTGCACTCCCATGTTCATTGCAACTCTACTTACAACAGCCAAAATATGGAACTAACCTAAGTGTCCATTGACAGATGACTGGATAAGGAAAATGTGCTACACACACACACACACACACACACACACACACAATGGAATACTACTCAGCCATAAAAAACAATGAAATTTTGCCATTTGCAGCAACATGGACGAGTCTGAAGAAAATTATGTTAAGTAAAATAAACCAGACAAGGAAAGAGAAATACTGCATGTTCTCACTTACAACTGGGTGCTAAGAAAGAAAGGAAGGAAGGAAGGAAAGACCAAAACAATACGTTGAACTTTCAGAAGGGGAAAAAAAAACTAAGGATATTAGAGATGGGGGAGAGGCAGGGTGGGAAAAGGGGTAGTTTGGAGAGGGACAAGTGAGTAAAGGGCATAAAGAAAAATCAGGATTTGCAATAATAACATGCTTATAATAAAAAAAAAGAAAAACTTCAGCCTTATGAAACATTTTAGTATGAAAGAGAAACAATAAACCAATTAATTAAAAAATACATAGGATACTAAATAGTGATAAGGTACTATAAAAGAAAATAAAGCAGGTGGTGGTTATTGTATACAGAGAGGTCAGGGAAGTCCTCACTAACAAGGTGATTTTTTTTTAGTAGAAACCTGAAGAGAATCAAGTCATGGGAATGGGGACTGATTTCATCATTTTTTTCTTTCTTTTTTTTTTTGGCTAATTATGCATCAATTTAGAGTGAAGATGAGTTTAAGATAATTTGTGGGAAAATTATCTGAGCGTCAGAGCTTTTTTCCTCCTGTTTTAATTGTCAAAACCTTTATATTGGTTTACTTAAAGGGGTATACTATTCTCTACTTTTAAACATTTTAGACAATGAGAAACAGGGTTGGTTTTCCTTTCAACCAGATGAAACATACTCTCTTCTTTCAACTTAATCAATTATTTCAGGCAACAGGTTCCAAACACCACATACAGAACAATAATCCATGCATCAGTATATATGTACATAGTACACATAAGCGTGTAGTGGATATGCATACAGTATCACAGTATTATATAGTTACATATAGTATTAATGTGCTCTTACAACACATGATGTATCTGAGGGCAGGAAAGGTCATCAGGGTTTGAACACAAACATATAAAGAATAATATTTTGAAAATGAAATCAAATTGTTGGTTGAATATTTTGATTTTTTTGTTATTTTTAATTTGTACATATTTATAAAAACATATAGCAAAAAAGCATACAGGATTTTAGCTTTTCTGATAGGTTATCCCAATCCAAAATCTTATTTGATCAATGATTTACTGAAAGAAAATTTTAACTGCAGTTGTATGAAAAATCAAATACATAAAAAATTTTGCTTGTAACTTCAATACAGTGAAGCCTCAATTTTCTCAAAGAAGTATTGACTTTGTTTTCCGAGGATTCCTTCATTAAAAGAAATCTAATTTTACATCTTAATTTGGTATTTCATTTCTATGCAGAAATGTTCAGAATGAAGAAGCAAAAGCACACTATGAGATTATAATTACAGTATTTTAAAAATATTCAGTAAAGTTATGAATATTTCAAAAACAGTAGCACCATTGTAACATAGTGACAAGCCTAAATATCAGGTTGGAGAGGCATTAACAAGCAATTTAAACTCTAGGTGAGTATTTATTTTCAAATATGTTATTTATATTTTTAGATGTATAGATTTGGCTAACAGAAAAAAAAAAAAGAAAGAAAGAAAGAAAGAAAGAAAAGTAAAGGAGAAAATCACTCTACTTAGAATCTTTGATTAACCCAGAACAAAAATAATTGAATTTCTTTATTCATATTTGGTTATAAAAATGTGATACTACGTCCAGAGGGGTAACCTATGGGTCCTTCAGTGCATGGTAGATGTGATTTTTATATGCCCTTGCTAATAATGGCAGAATTTTAAAGAATGCTCTGACAAAACGAATATGGAGAAGAGAAATATAAGACATGATAAAAACTGATAAATCATTCCTCAGCTGACTTAGATCCACACCCAGCAACTCAGGAGATCACGATGAAATGGCAGAAGCAGAGAGAGAGAGAGACTCTCACGTGCTGTCCTTTTAAAGCCAACAGAACCACACCCGTGACCACCATTAAACCATCAGTGGATTAATCCATTTCCCAGGGCATGGTCCTCATAATCTAACCACCTCTTCAAGGCCCTATCTTTCAACTACCATAATAGGATTCCCTACCCTCTTGACACTCACAGTGGAAACCAAGCCTTGATGACTTTGGGGGTACATTCAATCCACAGCACATTGTGTATATATACCACATTTTCTTTATCCAGTCATCTGTGGAAGGACGTTTAGATTGGTTTCAACTCTTCACTATTGTGAATAGAGCTGCAATAAACATGAGAGTACAAGTGTCCCTTCTACTCACTGACTTCCATTCCTGTGAATAAATACCCAGTATTGGGATTGCTGGGTCATACAGTAGTTCTATCTGTAGTTGTTTGAGAAACTTCCATACTGTTTTCCATAGTGGCCGTACTACTTCATATTCCCACCAACAATGTATAATAAGTGTTCCCCTTTCTCCATGTCTTCACCAGCATTTGTTATTTTCTGTCTTTTGGACAATAGCCATTCTAACTGGGGAGAGATGATCTGTGAGCCTCTGTGGTGAGGATGGGGATTGGTGTGAGTCCTCTACCTATCTATCTTTTCACCACAAGGGAAAATTCCTCCTGCACAGATCCCGGTGTCAAAGATGTGGCAGCTGAGGCTGTGTGCCTCTCTCTCCTCTTTATGTCACTATCCTGGGATTTTATGCTCCACAAGGATCTCACCAGTCTCCCGCTGCACTCCTACACTCTTCTACTGAGGCTCCCACCAATATTTAGCTGTCTGTTAGTTGTTCAGTTCTTCTTCTGTGGGAGGAACACACCTGGGCACCTCCAGTCTGTCATCTTGCCCTGCCTCTCTCTTCTCTCTATTTTCTTATTTAATTAAATTTATTAATTTATTTACTTATCTTTCTCTTTATGGGAAAAGAATGTAGAGCCATTAATCTGAAACTTGACTACTATTAAATAGTGGGGAAATAGGAATGACAGAATTATAAAAGCAAATATAGCAATCATAAGGAACAATATACTTACAATTAGTCCTTGAATTTTTTAAAATCATTCAATAGTCATTGAATTGAGCATCTACCATATACCAGGCATTGCTTAAGTGCTAAAATAAAACTAAGTCTCTACCTCCAAGGAGATTTATATTCAAATGGAAGAGAGAGTCAAGGATAGAATAGAATAGCATAATTTCAGAGAGCCATAGAAGGTGGCATGAAGGCCACTAAATGGACTCAGACTATACCACCCCAAAATATGCTACTTTGGCCTATGATTATTTTCAGATGAAGTCACTTGAAAAACAGCAGATGAAGGAAGGACTTTCTGTTCTCCTTTCTACCTAAAAGCAGGGCATAAATTTCCCACGAGAAAGGTGTCCTCCCTGTGTCTGAAAGAGGAGAACATTCTTATCACCAGAGATAAATATTTGACATTGAGGTAAGTCTGTACAAACAAATCTAACTAAAATAACCTTTATTGTCCTTTAGTTACCTCCATATATTTCCTAGCCACTTTCCCACAATTTGTTGCCCCTAGCCCAAACCCCCTTTTCCTTTGTTTTGTCATGTCTCCACAATTTATCACTCTTTATTAAAATGTCATATAAGTCCCCAGGTCTAACTGCTTCTTTGAGGAATTTACTTTTTTCTAAAATGAACCCCATGCCACATAAAAACATTAGCATCAAATAAAATTTGTATGCTTTTTCTCCTGTTAGTCTGTCTTTTGCCAGTACAATTCACAGGCCCTAGTCACGAAATCTAAGAGGGCAAGGGAAAAGGATTTCCTCCCCTACATCACTCTAGGTAAGATGGTCAGAGAAGATCTCTCCAAGAATGTGAGCAGAGATCTCAATGATGAGAATCCATACTTGCAGAGATTTAGGGGGAGAAAATTTTAGGTAAAGAAAATAGCTAATATAAAGGCCAGGAAAAAGGTACAAATTTGACTCTAAGCTGCTGGCAGCTAAATATAGTAAATTGCTTGTTGTTATCTAGGAGGGGAACATGTTCTAATTCTTAAGAGGAGTCTAAGTTTTTCTTTGAATAAAACCTGGATGGCATTGAGAGAGGTAAACAATGTCTTCATCAACCACTTCACAACAAATACAGAAACAGAAATCTGCGATGGCTTTTTTTAGTGACATTGGAGACCTAACATTAAGAAACATTCAGGAAGGACAATTTCTGTGAGAGGCTACAATGACCCAGAATACTGAGTGCAGTAGCTAGATGACATGACCTTAAAGTTCTTTTCTTTAAGTAAGAGCTGGATGTCTGACGGTCCAAGACTTCATCCTTTATTAAGGGCCTCAGTGCAGGTATCCTAGAGTATTCATTTATTCTCTGATTCATTAATCAAGAAAGAAATTGTTCAGAACAACCTTGGACAAAGGCTTTTAATCATAACACTCTATTCTTCTGCTGCATTTAAGTTACAACTCACAATTTAGGCTGACTTCATAGAAATCTATTGAAATATCACCTACCCAGATAAGAATTGCTTGTTTCCAGTATATAATTCCATTCTTTTCATTTGCAAGTGTATTACTCCACCCCCTCCCTCCACCATTGCTGCAGAATAAGGCTCTCAGTGTTTTGGATATATATATTAAGTTTTGTTGAGATGCAAATAAATGACAACAGGCATAAAATTAAGAAAGAAGATTGTCAATGTCAAGGTATTTTAAAAAGTAGGAAATGGAGATCATTAAGCTATTACTATAGGGCAGGTTTGCTTAACCTAACTTTTAATTTTGTTCCCTGACAATTAAACAAAACAAAACAAAACAAGTATATTTTAAACATCAGTGCTCTGGCAGGGACATGCCACAATAATTGGAGAGAGGGAATATATATTCCAAAGTGGAAAATGGCAGGTCAGGCTTTATCAGAATAGCAAAGAGATGTCATCACATTACAAAACATGTGCTAAACCACCAAATTGCTTTGACTTCTTACTACTAGTAAACCATACATATAAAATGCCTACTAAGTCAATTAATTAGATGTATTCTATTTTGCAAATATTTAAAGTACCTGAGTTTAAATACAAGCTCTACCACCTGTTTTTTTCAACTATAAAACCAGAACTGAAAGGGAGTTGAGATTAAGTGAGTGGAAGTCCCTGGCTAGCACGGTTCCTACCGGATAACAGATTACCCTCAATCTCTTCTTTCCTTTCCCTTCTCTTCTTTCTTACTTTCCACAACCTAGTGTAGAAGAAGGGCCATATCGTGAACACAGGTTACAGCCAAAACCCACTCAGAGCTCTCTCCCTGTGGGACCTGTAGCAAGGGTACAGATGGAGGCCAACATACCACGTCTACATATTTAAAAGCTATAAATCAAGCTGTTAAATAAAATGTGATATATCTTTCTACCTTGATAAATAACACCTTCATAACAACGTGGAAGGCCAAGTCCTAGTACAGATTTCTCAGACAGATCCTTTGAGGTTTCATGCCAAAATTTGGCAGGGTGCTGTGGGGTATACTTACCCCTACTCAATCTTGAGGCCTATACCCCTGCTCTTCCCTTTTCCTCCCAACAGGGGACTGGTAGGCATGGTATGGACTACCCCCTTCCCACCCCACAACCAGCATAATCAAGACTGGAAACACCCCCCACTCAATTGCCCCTCAGGCCTAAGAGTGAACACACCAGCAACCACAGTCTGCATAGGAAGAGGTCCACACAGGCCTCGGAGCCAGTACTGGGGCCTGTTGAACAGATATTTTCATGGTTTTGGATATAGTCTAGAAGTGAGGGAAGGGGTCGCAAAAAGGCAGTAATCTTGTCCCCAAGATTTCCTCACCTACTTGGTAAGGAGGTGGTTGCAGAGTCACTCTAAAGCACAACCTGAAGCCAAGTCTTGCCTGGTTCTAAGAGTGATATTACTTACAAGTTTAACAATACTTGCAATATTTCCACTTTCACCAGGAAATCGATACCAAAAAAGTACTAAAGTTAATAGGATTACAGCATCAAGAAAAAGTAATGCTACAAACAGAGGTTTTTTTTCTTTCTTATATCAAAAGAAACAAAGGTGAACGTAGCTTGGGTGCTTTTCTCTCTCCCATCTTTTTCCCAACTATGCTACTATTTTAAGCTACATTTCTCTCTATGCTTCGTACATGCTTGGCCTCCCCCCTCCTTTTCTCTCCTTCCTTTCATTCCTCCCTCCCTCTTGATTTCTCATTTTATGTTTTTATAAACCCATAATTTTTGTGCACAAGAAAAAGCACAACTGGAAGTTGTATTTGTTACCTTTAAGAAAGTTATATCTAAAGTCATATCAGCCAAGTAGTCAAACACAAAAGGAATAAATATGCCTATCACGATGTGGTGGCAGTAAAACAGCACAAACTTTTTTGATTTCTGTGACTCATGCTTTATTTGACACAAATAGTTCTTCTAAAAACTGTAAGACACCTTTACCAAAAAGGAAGGAGTGTAAAAATCAGGCTTCACTTTGGTTTCTACGCATGCAATGAGAGAGAAATTACTCCATTTTTAAAGTGCCTTGCCTTTTGCAAAGATTTGCCCTTCAAAGTATGATGCACACCTATTTGTACTGGTGTCACATTACTGAGTCAGGTACTTCCCATAAAGGGTATATGGAGTCGGGTAAAGAGGAAGGAGCTACTCAATACCCAAAGAACAGGCAGAAATAAAGAGTTTGTAGCACTGGGGTAGAAACATGCACAGGCATCTGGACAATTAGTTTTATTCCACCTTTCATTGGGCCTTGAACAAAAATCACCAAATCTTCCAGTGTTTAAAACTCCTGCTCACTTACACGTTGTCTGTATTCTTAATAAATATTACAAATTAGATGGTCTCGTAATCTTAAGTCTAACTTATTATTTGAGTCATTTGTCACCATACTGAACAATATGTTACTCTGTATAAAGTTCATTATTATCATGATAGAAAAAAACTTCAGGATTTCATAAAGATAACCAATCAGTACTTTCTTGATGAGAATGATATGATAGCTTTTGCAGAAAAAAGAAGGTACCGTAGACCTACTATCAACAGGAGACGTGATTTTTAGATGCGTTACCAGCAAGATTAATGGCATTTTACTCACTCTCACTCTTTCACCCGGTGCTGGATAAGCAAATTAATGCATTGGCCAAAATATGAACCAGAAGCTTAGTGAGTATGACCATAGAGGATAATAGAATTGACCCAACATCTTCATTCAGGCTGCTATAACAAATATAGCATAGATTGGATGGTTTAAACAACAAACATTTCTTTCTCATAGTCCTGGAGTCTAGGAAATCCAGGGTCAAGGTCCCCGAAGATCCCTTTTCTGCTGAGGGCCCACTTCCTGGTTTACCTTCTCATATCCTCATATGGCAGAGAGCAGAAAGAAAAGCAAGCTCTCTCATGATTTTTCTTATAATGGCACTAATCCAATTCATGAAGGTTCCAACCTCATGACATAATTACCTCCTAAAGGCACCACCTCCAAATACCATCACATTGAAGATTAGGCTTCAACATACAGATTTTGCAGGGACACAAAGATTTAGTCCATAGTACCCATACTGAGAGGAAACCTATAATGTCAGTCATATCAGTCACGTAGGGTTTTCAGAAAAGACTGCTGAAGGTTAATCAATAAACTTTTCATTAGAAGTTTAATCTTTGCAGAAATATGCCTCAAATACACACATACAAATATATCTACAATCATGTCACTTAATTATGGGGATATGTTCTGAGAAAGGTGTCATTCGGCAATTTCATCATTATGCAAACATAATAAAGTATACTTATGCAAACTCAGATGCTATAGCCTACTATATACCTAGGCTATATGGTATCTTATGGGACCACCATCATATATGTGGTCCGACTTTTTGTTTCTTCAGGATTTTTTTCTTTTTCTTTTTTGCTTTCTTTTCTTTTCTTTTCTTTCTTTTTTTCTCCATGCATTCATCCTTGATCAAAACATCATTATGCAGCACTTGGCTATATATCTACATACTGTTGGTATAGATAGATGGATAGATAGATATCTGCATATGGACAGATACATTTGTACATAACTATTTAAATTAGGCACATTTCAAATGTCAAGTTTACACATATAATCATATCCAAAACCCTTCCTGAGTTTTTACTACTCAGCCACTAAATTCCCCCTATTTAGGAAGCGGAGCTTGAGTCTGGCACCTTAGACCACTCGGCCATCCTGACACCTTAAATTCCCCCTATTTAGATCATCTCTACGGGTCCCAGTAGAACAGCATGAAGAGTTGAGCTAGCTTGACAGCTAGGATGACGTAGCTCTCATTGTTACGGATGAAAGGAGTGTACTGAGGTATGGTCCTTGTATGCTCTAAAAGGTAGAGTCAGGAATGAGACAGGCTTCCATTAAGAATTACTTATTGCAATTTTTATCTCTGATATGTTTATTTATTTTACTGAAGAATCATCTTCGTTAATGGAGTCATGGATCCTTCCATATTTAGATACATTCACACAAGCCTCTTATTTCAGGCCTTGGTGTGTCCCCTCACACCACGTCCCTGCTTGGGCCCGACCAGTCAAGTCATCTACTCTACTTAACAGTTACCGAGTGCTTTCTGTGTGCTGGGCATGATTCTACGTGCAGAGATGGAACAGTTAACAAGACAGGGTTTCTTTCATGGAGTGTGGGAGGAGAGTGAGAGAGGGGGGAGAGGGAATGAGAGTCTATATGAGGTGATAAATAAGGAAACAAAAACATAATTTTAGATAGAAGTTCAGTGAAGAAGTTAAACTATCCTTCTTTTCCCATTCTGTGCCTTTCTCCCATGGCCACCTTATCATTTCTTAAAGACAATGTTTTCTGACAACCTCCTCCACCCAATCCTGAATAGACCATTTCCTGCTTTTGTGGACCTGCGATCCCACCTGCACTTTTACGGTGCCACTTTATTGCATTTATGTGTTTACCCATCTTATCTTTCCCAACCAGACTTTAAGCCTCTTGGGAGTAAAGGTCAGTCACGCTTTCTTAATGATTTTGTAGTCGTAATTCCTGGCACATACTGTTTTTTTTCCCTCTCCATTGGAACCCCCCAGACACAGTATATGACATATTCAATAAACGCCAATTAACTGAATGAATCTGTTGAAGGAGTAAAGGAGCCTAACCAGTAGTTTCACTATAATTGTACAATTTGAGGCTTAGTAGGAATCACTATGTTAATGTGATCACAATCTTCTACAAGGTTTTAGGATGTCCTCATCAGAGCAGTGTTCTATTGTTCTAATCCAGTAGCTCTCACCCCGTGTACCGTTTTTTAAAATGTTATTAAAACTTAGGATTCACACTACAAAAAGTGATGACTAAAATTGTACAGGTAGTCTGTGTTGTACGAGTTAAGAGGCAAGTTCAGGGACACTAAAGAAAGATCTTAAATATATTTTCTAGAACCCGGAGAACTTGCTTCCAGGGAGTGTTAGAGCATGAATTATTTTACTCAAATAATTCATCACTGAAGGACAGATGACTAAATAATTTCAGGACTGTGGAGGTGCCAGAAATTCCAGTATTTGAAAGCACACTGTGACCTCACAATGGCTTTGGGCCATCTATCCAGAGAGCTCTAACTAGCACAGGTCTTTATTCAATGCTTTTCAGGAGCAATCACTTACAAGGCAGGCAGAGGAAAAGCTCTTGGCATTTCAATAATAAAGAGCTTCTTAAGGTGATTTAGGACTTATCCACATGATAATAGGTATTGTACAGGGCAGAGAGCAAACCCACAAATCTGATTGCTTTGAACATTAATGAGAAAATGCCTTCTATTGTTGCCAAAGCAGTTACAGTAGAATCATGCTAAAAGCTCTATTAGGCATTAGATAATCAGACTTGGACTTTATTAAGAGTTACATCTAAAAAATGTTACTTATCAGGAGGCCAGCCTATCTTTAACAGCTCCGAGGTGCTCCTTTACATTTGCTGGTAGTTTTTCTCAAGCACAGACAGTTTTGGGAACATGGCTTACTTCCAGAGTCTTTTCTTCCATCTTCAAAGACAGACCCAACAGAGCATAGGAAAGCCACAAATCAAATGGAATGTACAAGAAGCCTGAGGTCTTCTGCTGAGTAACCAGCACACACCCGCTGTATTTTGTGGCCATAGACTTATTTTTTTAGGTACATTTAGAAAGTAAGTAACAAAAATTAGTGAGTAGCAAAATTTATTTTCTATTTTTATTTCGTTAACGGAAAACCTAAACCAAAAAGATGTTGAGTTAGTGAAACTCAGGCAGAAGAATCATATTACTAGGGATAAAGCAATGGGCTTTTCCTGAATTTATATATTTGGTCTCTTTATCAAAGGATAGAAAAAAGTTTTTAAAAAGTTAAATAAGGTATATAAAGTTGGATTAATAGAGGGCAAGTTCTGTTCTATCATTACGGTACCCATTATTCGTAAAATTAAAAATAAATAATACTTATTGAGCACATACCATCTGTCGGTTAATATACTAGATGTTTCATGTAATTATCTAATTTCATTCTCCCAACAACATTATCATTAGTTCCACTTTTACAGACAGGGAAAGAGAGGCTCAGAAAATTTAAGAATTTTCTCAAAGTCTTATAGGTGGTTAGTTGGAGTCAGGATTAGAAATCAAATGTGTGAAGCTTTAAAATTTGCTTTCTTTCCCATGTATTCATGGCCTCGAGAAAGATTAATTTCAAAGATCAAACCACACCTGTCCCCCACTAAAGAAATTATTTAAGGGTAAAACTGACTCTGTACTTTAGGACTGAGCTACCAAGAATTTTTTTTCACACATTAATTCATAGCAATTTTTAAAGGTTTAAGTGCATTTAATTTAATTTAACTTACTTAATTTGCATAACCAAGTCTAAGCTCATTTTTGAGGAAAGATATCTGCTAAGCACAAGCATGTCCCATTGGTCTTTCTAACTTCATCATAGTTTTTAAGTCTAAAATGACAGCTCACAGTGAGATGAGAGAGTTCAAACACACATTGTGCTAAAAGCAGAAGCTGGTTTTGGAGGATCACATAACAGGTCCTGCAGTAGAGACTTAAAATGCTGCATAATATCAACATCAAAATGAAGTTTTACTAGAACAAATGACCTTCAGGAGAAAGAGAGGGAAAAAAGAAAGGGTGGATGCGAAGGGATAGAAATTCAGGGCCTGAAACAGAGGATGTGTTATAACTGTGCCAAATTATGACTATGGCAAAATAAACTGAATTTATTTCCTGAAAAGTCATCCAGCGTAAGCATGCTAAATAAACATCTCTACCATATCTGGGTAGTATTTGATTCACTTTAAGGGAATGAACACCTAAGTGATTTTTCAGCAAATCTGTTATACCATCTTGCTGAATGTACATACATTCCTTATTTTTCATGCCCCTATTTAAAATAACTACAATCCCAATTCAGTACAATTACCTACATGGATATCGTGATGTGACATCTCACACCTACCTATTGACATAAACTATCTTTTGTAGGTTTCTAAATCATTTGCTTTCTAGTGCTTGCCACTTCTTAAGTTGGGTAGGGAAGGGAGAAAAAAAGGAAAGGGGAAGGAAGAAGAAAAAAATATTACCCTCATCAGGAAAAAGCCAGCAATATTAAAAGTAATTCAGAATTGGCTTTTTAACTATTGGATCACACAATAAAATTTTCGCTCTAATTTATGAGTCACATGTACTTGCAGTTTCTTATTTTGTGGGAAGGAGAAGTAGTATTCAATTTTCTCCTCTTCCTTAAGTGTTTTCTTTGCAAATGGAAGAGTAGCAGAAACAGAGCTGGGAGTGCAGTAACCTGGGACAGGTGATTGCTTTTTGGTTACCTTGTAATTTCTGGTTGTATTCGGTCCTGTCAGACTGGCTCCTCCTCAGGGTCCCAGAGTGGTCCCCAGACACAATGCTCTCCACCACAGTGTCAGTCTTTCTTCTCTCCAGCATATAGAGTCTGGGTCTCAAGAAAGTCAGATTCTTTTTCTTGGTGCTCATGGTTTCTCTCCCAGTGGCTTCTTTGGGCTCCATCTGAGGCAGACAAGCTTCAGAGGCTTGTACACAATGGCTGTTTGCTAAGGTGCCTCAGGGTGAACGTTAAAGCCACTAGAGTGACAAGTTTAACTGCCCCCTTCTAACTAAACGGCTTCACTCCAGGGTTACCTGGCTGTGACTGCCACCTCTATGGAGTCCCACAGCTCCACCCCTATGAGGTCATTCTTTTTTATACCTAGAATCCAGCAGGGGAAGCTGCCACCTGTTACCTGAGAGACCTGCGGCACAGAGCTAGGCAAAGCAGGGACTGCGCCGTCACATGCTACTGAAGCAAACAAAAATCCCATTGTGTGGGGCGAGGGTTGGGGGGGGGGGAAGGAAAGTGAACAAGGTGAGGCAGGGAGGAAGGGAAGTCCGCCTTAGCGAAACCTGCAGCTTATGGGTTTAATGTGTGCCCATGGGTGTGCACAGGTGCGCTCAGGACACTGCACTGCGGTCGCTGCCTGGAGGCAGACTGGGGCTTGTGCGCGGCTTCGGGCTAGAGCCATTCACGTGTGACCCACGGAGTTAGTGCGGAGCTATGAGAATTTGCATTTGCATCTCAGCAGTGGGTACAGAATCCTTTTTAATGATTACTGTGCGCGCTCAAAGTAATGCTTCCGCCTTTAAACATCGAACATTCACAGATTGTTTACTAAAAACAAACTTGCCAAACCCTGATCCTCATTCCGAGAAATATAAGGATTCACATTTGAGAGTGATCTGGCAGCAGGTGCAGGAAGCCGAGGGGATGCCCACAGAGGCCTGGAACCTTTTCGATTTCTACTCTCCACGTGCTGCCGCTGCCTGAAACAAATCCTTTCCTGGCCTCAGCCCTGCCCTTCTATGTCCTGGCTCTTAGAAAATAAGCACTGTGTCAGGGTTTGATTTCTGTAAGGTCTTTTCCCTGTGTCCCTTTCACAGATGTAGTGCCAGAATAAGGGCAGCTCACCTTGGGAAAATAAGAGGAGGAAAATATTTGAAACTGAGGAGGCAAAATAAAAAGGACCAGGAGCAAGGGTCGGAAGAGAGAAAGGCAAATAGTGATGGGCCTTTCGTTAATTTTTTTGAGGTTGTTTTTCCTTGTATTTACTGAGATCTCTCAAGGGGGAAATCCTCAGAAGCTCTGGGAATGTGCCGTGTGTTTTGCACGCCCTCGTTAAGACCCTAAGGAGGAAAATAGATTTTCTTGTATCGTAAAGGTACCACCAAAATTCAGCTTTGTGCTGCCCATTCTGAGTCTTTGTTAACTCCTGTTACACAAGGTTTATAAATGAGAAAAAGAAATAAACACCATTTTTCCAACGCAGGATGTGTGGGTAGAATGCAATTTGCATAATTATCTTAAAAGATAAATGACAAATCTCCATCCACTATAGAGACCTCTAAGTATAGCTTGGCATATTGAATGGCTTTTATTATAATCGTTAGTCTTTTTTTAACAAGCTCTTCCAAATACATTTAATAAATACTTTTAAAGACATATTCACCTCTACGATGTAAAATGAGCTTTTTTGATTTATGTTTAAAATGTCTCAATTGTTTTCTAATAAGGATATACTATTTAGATGTAGTCCCACTGAAAATTGTGCGATTAAAACTATAGAACTTATAGGAAATATGAGGTTTAGAGACACAACACTCAGTGGCCCATAAAAACCAGATAGAAACCTAATAAAAATGGTAATGTGGTTTTATACATGATGAATGTTTAATACCCAAATACTACAATAAATATGACCCTTTATCATGAAAAAAACCTGACATTTGCTTATAGAAGTCAGCCTCAGAAAGGTGCTCCTTATGAGTTATTGCAAAATGGTGGAAGCATTATTTGAAATCAGAGAGAAACATAATAGCAGATGTAGATGGGTGTGGCTCATAACACAGGCAGTGAACTGAGGCCACTTGCAATGTTTGAGGGGTGTGTGTGTGTGTGTGTGAGTTTTGTGTATTCCTACGTGGCTCAGGTCAGCTGGATACAGTTTTCTACATTCACCTAGTGTTTCAAGTGGATGAAATCACACATAAGTGAATGTGAAATAGTGTTAGGTTCAAATGGTTCTCTAATATATCAATCTTGTTGGAACAAATTTGTGTTTCCAAAACAAGCATTGCAGCAGAACTTATTGCAGTAGCTTTATTATGTTTTTAAATTTCACCAGTTGTGAAGATACATAGCATAGCTACTACGATTTTGGTGGAAAATATATATTTTATTTATTCTTAATAGTTTCTATGTAGACTTTAAAAATAATAGATAAATTCTTTCAAAACTACCTTTTATTCAATCAATGAATGGGGCAGACACTGTTAGTCACTTACTCAGTCTTCATTCCTACCACCTTCTAACCCCCGTGCCATTCCTTGCCAACAGAACCCTTATTATGTTTAATGTGGCATTAGGCTTGACCAATCAATGATAACTGTTTCCTATTTTTCCAGTCTCCTTTGCTGCTAGGGGTGGCCATGAAACCCCAGTCCTGGCAAATGGTAGTCTGCTAGAATGAGGGACAGGGTACTGATTCTGAAAAAGTTTTTGCTTCTCTAATAAAAGGGACAGTCACAGCTGGCTTCAACCTTCCACCTTCTTCTAGACGAAATCACAGGTACAATGCATGGAACAGGTGCAGCCGTTCTGTGTCCATGAGAAAAGACCAAGAGACCCGTGGGCTCTTATACCATTGAGCTCCTGAACCAACACCAGTAGCCATCCACCTTTACACTTCTTGTTATGAGGGTAAAATAAGCCTCCCTTCCCTCAGCCACTGACAGTTGGAGTACTTGTTATGAGTCCATTTCTAATGGATTTAACAGGTAGTGCTTAGAATACATATAAATTCACAGTTCTCTTTCTTATTTCCTTGACATTTCTTAAGCTGGTGTGTTTAGAGTCACCTGCGTAAAACATGATTTAGTTTTGCTGAAAATGAGAACATCCAGGTCAGAGAAATTTTGAGTGTTTGAGCACTGGGGCATCTTACGAGAGCATCAGGGAGACTGGAGGAACAAGGCTTCCAATCTGGCTATGCTTTATATTTTTTGGCAAAGATACAAAAGTATTTCAATACAAGGAGTTTATATATATATATATATATATATATATATATATATTACTTAAGTAAATAAAAATATTGATATTTACAACTGATGTAATCTCTCTAGGTCCCACTTTCTTCATCTGAAGCATGTAAGGGAGACTTAGTCATTAGTGCTATTTACTGAGTATTTTCGGTTCTCCACTTAGCCACCAGGGAATATTGCCCTGCCCTGCACCCTTTCAATTTACATGTGGCCATGTAACTTGCTTTGGCCAAAGAAACTGATTGAAAATGATGAATGTCACTTCTGGGGAAAGTGCTAAGAACACAGTGTATGTTCTTCCATAGCTTTCTTTCCCTCATCCATGGGACTGGCAAGATTCCAGGCAGTGGCTGTTCCATCAGGATGAGTTCTGGAATGTAAATGACCCAGATCAGAGCCCCTACCACCCCCTAATAGTTGTGTGGTCTGAGCTTAAGAGAAGCCTTTGTTGCTTTAGGCTACTGAGATTTGAGGCATTTTTTATTACTGCAGCATAACTTACTGATGCAGGGTGTAGGTTAAATGATACATAAATCCTTTCAAGTCTAGCATTATGTGATTTCAGAATTCTAAGATCCAGAGTGCTATTAGGTTGTAAAACTCCTAATTCAAAGACAGAAATTACATCCCTTAAATAATACCATGAATAAACTGGATTGCAGGAGGGAAAGAGTGAAAGTTAGAAACTTATAAGAGGATTCCAGGCAAAAAATGCTTGGGCTCATGTAGGAGAAATAGGGATGGAGAAAATGTGAGGGACTCAAAATGCCTTTTGAAAGTTGAACTGACAGAACTGTGGATGGTTTGATTGAGGTGGATGAGTAAAAAGAGGAATAAAAGATGAATTCCAGGTTTTAAGGTTAAATAACTGGAGTATACTGATACTGTGGCTGATATAAGAAGAAAGAAGGACAAGAGAAAGAGTAAGTTTGGTGAGATTGTCAAGAAATCTACTTAAGAAACATTAAGGTTAAGAAGACTGCAAAAGATGAAAGGGAAATGTCAAGTAGGCTTTGGATTCATAAATTTGGAGTTGCTATTTAAATTTTAGATTAAAAAAACTAGAGTTATCAGGGTATACATGTTATTTAAAAGCATGGATTGATGAGGTCATTTAGGAAGGAAATATATTCAGAGGAGAGGGATCAAAATCAAACCCTGAGAAACTCTAAGTTTGGAGATGAGTTTGGAAGAGAACACAGCAAAGAAGACAAAGGAGAGCCACCATTGAGGTAGCAGAAAGGCAGTAGAATGTGGTATCATAGAAATCTAGAAGCAAGTTTTTCCAAAATGAAGTGGTAGTCACTCTGCCAAGAGGCCAAACAAAATGAAAATAGAAAATAATCCCTTTAATTTGGCACAATGTCGGCCATTTATAAGCTTTACAAAAGGAGTTTTAGTACAGTGGTAAAAGTGGAAGCCAGAATGGAAGGGATTCCATCAAAGGAAGACAGAACATTGAAACATGTGGCAATAACATTTCCAAGAACATTTACAGTAATTTATTATTATTGGGCAATTACTGTATGTAAGGATTACATTACTATTTTTGCCTGGCAAAAAATAATGAGAAAGGTAGAATATCCATGTTTTACAGATATGGAAACAGGTTTAGGGAAGTTAGGTAATTTTCCCAAGATCACGCAGACAGTAAATGACAGAGTAAGGACTAAAATTCAGACCCCTCTTGTAGGAAAGCCTATGGTCTTAGCAGCTCTGCTATGTGTAAAGTGCCTAGCAAACTGCCTGACATACAGCAAGTGTACAGCAAATGCACTTTTATTTTCCCCACTAAAAGCATCTATGAACCTTTCCTTTATTCTTTGGGATAAGTCCAAGAAATCTGAAATTTTATCAAGCATCTCAAGTGATTTTCATGCACAGTTCAACTGGAGAATTCCTGTAAGCATTTTCCCTGTCTCCAGGGTCTCTCTACTCCAATTCATCTTGCCCAATGCCTCTTGAATTTCCTTTCCAAGCTATAAATCAGATCATGTCATTCTTCAGATTAAAAAACCTTGATGGATTGTTTCCCACTGCATGTAGAAAGAAATCCACATATTCTTTAGGCCTCAATCAGATTGTCTGGTTTCATTTCCAATTACTTATTGTTCTAGTTACTAATTGCCAAAGAACAAATCACTCCCAAAACTTAGTTGCTTAAAATAATGATTATCATTGCATTAGCTCTCACAGTTTCTGTGGATCAGGAACTTGGGAAAGGCTCAACTAAGCAGATCTAACTCAGGTCTTTCATGTAGTTGTTGGCAGATATTGGCTGCAGCAAAAACAGCAGGTGGCTGGAACAGCTGTGGGTTGACCAGGCATCTTCCTCTCTTCATAATCAGGGCCTCTCCCTTTGATTTCTCCACAAGACCTAGTTTAGGCTTCCTTCACAGAATAGTGGCTTGAAGAAAGTCAGACACTTGTATGGTGGCCCAGGGCTCCAAAAGGGAGTGTCCCATGAGAAGCAGGCAGAAACTGTATCATCTTTTACGACCTATCCTATGAAGTCTCATAACGTCACTCCCACCATGGTCTTAAACCCTACCCAGATTCAAAGGGAGGTAATATAAACCCTACTTTCTCAATGCAAGATCACAGTATAAGAAGTGCATACAAAATGGGGGAAATTGCCTCAGCTATTTTTGGACCATGCAATCTTACTCACATTCCCATTAAAAACTCTGTATTCTATTCTCTTTTAGGACTCATTTTAGTCAAACTTTTTCTTATGCATGGGATTGCCTTCCCCATCCTGGTGAGATCCTACACATCCTTCAAGACACAGCTTAAATGTCCCTTCCTTTATGACATTTCTCCCTTGTCCCCTGAGAACAATCACTCCCTTCCTCCTCTGAAATCACATAGCAGCATACTTCTATCATGGCAGAGGGAGCTCTGATATTCTGTGACTCCAGTTTGATTATGAGCTCTTCAAGCTATTTGCCTTTGAAACTCTCATGACTAGCGATATGAGATCAATAAATGTTTATTGTTGCTCGGGATCAGGCATAGCAGTTTATGATATTTCACAACCTACCAATTTATAGAAAGAGGCTTAGCTGCAAGCTGTGAAAAAAAATTTTTCCTCCTTATGATTAGTAACTTCTTTCCTGGAAAGGGAGGGTATAGATATGAAAACAAAAGAGAAAATAAAAGAATATTGTTTCCACAAAGATGAGGTCATTAATGCATTTGTGAGATGACCATAAAACCAGTTTTGAGAGCTCCCTATTCAACTATAAATTGTTCATAGTGGCCCTGCTATCTTGTAGCTGTTTTTATATCCACTGCTGTGCTTCCTGAAAGCAACAATTTCTGTTAATGCACTGACCAAGCAGCAGCATAATAATCCTGTCAGCAGACAATGGATGGGCACTGAGGATTGGAAGGAGGTAAACCTTCTAATGTTTTTATCCTTTTGACTGAAGTAATTTAGCAATGACATATGATCATATTTGGTCCTTTGTCTCAGCTGTAATGAATCATCCATTACAAGATTTTCAAGGTTGGAGGGGGTGAGAAAGGTGGAAATTTATCTTGGGAAGGGGCAGAACTTTGCAAATGTGTGAGATAGCCTGGCAATGATCAAAATCAACTACATAAGCAAGAAAAAGTGCCATTGGAATCTTTGAAAACCATCTATTTAATGACACCAGGGTCTCAGTTAGATCACTGGATTCAATTTCCAATAGTTTATGATCTTCCAGAATTCATTTAGCAGTTACTCAACAGAACAGCAACTTGGGCCAAAACAATTGATTCAGGAGATAAACTATTCTCATTTTCCAGGGAAAATTGCAGAAGGTTTTCTTGTTTTGTTTTTTTGTTTTTGTTTTTTGCCCCCTCTCTTTAATTTCTCCCATGTTTATTCCCTAAAATTTGCATCTAATTGGTGTTAGCTAACTTCTAAGTACAATAAAGCTACTATAGGTAGCTTTTACTTTAGTTATAAGCAGCCAGCTTCCTTTTTCTTTTATTATAATTATAAATAATTCGGAAGTATTTATTGAAAAAATCTTAATATTATGGTTGAATATTTAAATGTGTGTGTCATAGTACCATGTTCTGTGTGCAGAAATATATGCTGTGGACTCATAAAGTATGGCCATCAAATAATCCTAGAGACTCAAGTTACGACAAATGATTCTTTGTTGTTCCACTTCCTGGGCATTTTCTTTTTTATTTCACTTGGTTTTTATTTGTACAGAAACCGATTTGTTGTGAGAGGTCAGTGTATTGACTCCAAGTAGATGCTTGTGCTTTTTTAGCTTAGAGGTGAAAAGCAGTAACTGTAGATGACTAGGAGAAAAAGTGTCTGGAATAGGTGCAGCAATGACTCATGTAAATCACTTATGCTAAGAAGCATTTTTTATGGCCTGAGTGACTTTAAAAAACATATTGGCTATTGAACTAATCACAGGCCTTAGATTCATTAATTCTGTGATTTTGCTATGAATCTTTGGATTTCTCTCTTCATGTGGAATAAACCACTTAGCCTCTCTGACTCAGTTTCTTCATCTTCCAAGGCTGAGCTTCAGACTGATCTCAGCATTTCATAGAGCTGTATTGCTACTCTTTTAGAGAATATTATTAAATTCAAAATTATAGTATCCATGGCAACCATAACTAGGTCAGTTTGCACTTGGAGTAACAAATAACAGCAGAGAATCTATATCCTTTTCCAACTATTCTCTATGTTTGCAAAACCTTGTTAGGCTGCTGAAAGTAAGTAGCATTGCAGGAAAAGGGCCTAGTGGCATCTAGGAGAGTTATTTTCTTATTTATTTGTGAGCCACACACTCATAAAATTTCATGCAAATTAGACAATGCATATGTAATTTCACTTCACCTGACCAACATGAATATTTGAATAATGATCTCTAGTAGTGAAGCCTTAATTATTTCTTTTTAAATATTGTGATTAATTTCTAATAAAATTAACACCTATCAAGAATTTCTGTAAAAAGAATTGAAGGGGCATGGAGATATCTTCTTTCCACTTTGGTCACAGCTAATTTTTCCCCTAGAGCCACTATTTTCTTATTGAAAACAGTCACTTACTGCTCAAATATTTTTATCTAACAGTATATATAAAATGACCTGGTTTTTACAAAATCAATTGTATTTATGTACATATAATTTCACATATAGAAAAAAAATTTGGACAGATATACAAACGGACAGTGGAACTGAGAAGGCGAGGGGAATTTTTCTTTTTGCCTTAAACATTTCTGTTTTTGATATTTAGAATAATCTAGTAGTTACTAAGTTCTATATAGCACTGAATTCTCCTTCAGATTACCAGTTAAAACACTGTCTCCTCTTCATATCCATAAGCAGAACAACAGCATTAAGAATAACCACAATTTATTGAGTATTTACTATGTGCCATGCCAGTTGCTCAGGCAATCCTGAGAACAATTCTGTAAGGCAAATATTATCATTCCTGCTCTACAGATGCAGAACTGAAACTGAAAGAAGTTAATTAATTTCACTCTAGATCATCTGGTTGAGGGCAGAAATGTGAATATAGCCCACATATGTCAGGCTTTAAAAGCTGTGCCCTTTCCCATCAAAGCACACTTTCTTCATAAAAGGAGTAACTTAAAACTTGCCTTTTCTGTAGACTCTGAGTGGTTGATTCCAAAAGAAAATAATGCTGGATTGTCAAAGCCAGTGACTGTCAAACTAGGTTTTTAGCTTTAACTTACATATTTAGCATTTTAGGAAACTGAGATCCAAAAAGTATGATTATGGGAAATCATCCAGTTGATTAGTTGCAAATCTAGAACTAGAAATTGGGTCTCTTGGTGCTTAAACTGTTCCTTTCCCCGTACTACAAAAGATTTTTAATCCATAACACAATTTTTCATCTAATTTACTGTTGCAAGCTGTGGCATAATTTGGCTAGACTATTGAAAGCAAATAGCTCATTTCGTGGGCATTCTTTGTGCAACCTTTTCCTTCCTCCTTTCCTTGTGGCAGGATGGATAGATGGATGGATAGATAGATAGATAGATAGATAGATAGATAGATAGATAGATAGATAGATAGAGATTAGGAGTAATCCAGAGCAACCAGAGATAAATTAAAAATGAATATGCCATTTGGTTTTAAATGTACAAAATTTTGTCCTATTATTAGCATAACCAATGCATAAACTAGGTGTGCACGTCATTTTGGGGTGGGCTTATAAGGCTGTGAATCCAGAATTGTAAAGAAACGAAAGTTTTTTAAAAATAAGAGTAGGTAGGGCCAGCCCTGTGGCTCACTCGGGTGAGTGCAGTGCTGGGAGCACTGAGGCTGCGGGTTCGGATCCTATATAGGGATGGCCGGTGCGCTCACTGGCTGAGCACGGTGCGGATAACACCAAGCCGAGGGTTGCAATCCCCTTACCGGTCAAAAAAAAAAAAAAAAGAAAAAAAAAGAGTAGGTAGAGAAAAGAGAAAAAGATTTTTGAACAGGCAATAATAAGAAAGATTTAATGAGACATTAAAGGGAAGAAAGGAGAAATAGCTCAGAGATTCTGAACTATGTCCACACCAAAAGAAGAGTTTATGCAGGGAAATTCTATAATCAGACTGTTAAGAGCATGATATTTAATCAAGTCTTGGGCTGACTATGGGATAGCTGCTTTAACCTATTACTAAAAAGAGAAGCTGGATCTAAACAAAAGGAATCTTAACTCCTTAGTCACCAAGGATTATGAGAGAAACAGTCGGTGTCTAATTATGGTGAGATATGTGACTGTGTGCATGTCTGAGAGCAGAGAAGGGAAGGGAGGGATGCTTAAGGGTAGACAGAAAGATAGATGTAGCAATGTGTGTTATGATCTAGAAGAAGTCACAAGAAAGCCTTATGTAATCGTAGCCTTGTGACGAGGTGAGTTAACCAACTGTATCTATGTACTGTGTCTTACCACTTTTACTGAGACTCGTTTTATTTTAGTTTTAAGAAATTATTGGTCATTTAAATCATTTGTTCTGAAGGGAAATCAATGTGAAAGGAGAAATCATTAAGTCAGTTAAACACTTACCAAGCACCTGCTATTTGGAGTAGCTCCTAGGCAAGGAATAGACAATCATTTCTCAGAATTTTGATTTCTTTGGGGGCTGCCAAAATTACCTCAGGGAGCAATGATATAGTAGAATAATCTGTATTTCTGATGAACTTGGTGACATTTGGTAAGTGCTGTGACCTCACTGACATTGGTCAGATATTTTTCAAAGACATATAATCTATCAAAAGCAAATTGGATCTAGATCATAACAAGGTTTTGCTTTTCATCATTTTCCATAAATTAAGCCTTGAATGGGGGTGAAAAGTATGCATTGGAAACATTCAATTTACTAATATTATGCCTTCTTTACTCTGTTATTCATCGTCTCCTACTGTCCTTCATGCATCAGGAAGCAAAGACCACCGAAGTGCCTCTCTGTAGCAGATGGATTCAGTGTTTCCTCCATAGATAAGCACCAATTTCCATAAAAATGTAACGAAGTGCTAGTAAGGAAGAGAAGGGTAATCTCCCTCAAATTATTTAAGGCCTACTGTATAGTTTACTCCAAACTTATTCAGGTACAGTCCAAGGTGATTTGAAATACTCGTGCTAACTTGTCTTTTTCTAGGTCCCTCTGGCCTATCTCCGTGAGAGGTATGAAGTTTCCTAAAATGCCATACTTTCTGTAATGTTTTCTACAAATGACTTTTACAATACTATTTTACATTTGTCTAGTGTTTTATGCTAAAGTTTATATCTTTATTGGAACTTTAGTGTTTCTCAGTTCATAAAACACCCATTTATTGAGTACTGCTTAGGGTGAATTTACGTTTGTAACTATTGGATTTTATCCATTACATGTTGAGTTTTCAGGGTTTCATTTTTAGACAATAGCTAATCTCTGTTTTAAGGGGATTTTGTACATCCCCCATAAACTAATAACACACTTAGAAATACAAGTTATAGTTTAAGCATAGAGGTTAAATGTTATAAAAATCACTACTATTCACAATGAGCTGGGTTGTCAAAGCAGGTGGATAGATAGACGTACCTGATCAGTACAAGAAATGGCTTCAGTCAGGCTGCCTGGAGAACCCCTGCCTTGAGCAGTCCAGGGAAAAAGGAAGGAAGGAGAAATCATTTGCCCAGACCCTTCCCCTTTCCTGTTTTCCTTTGGCCAAAGTTTGCCACAGGGAGAATTAACTTCTCTGTATTTCTGGATTTCATGACCTTCACTGGTCACTGAGACACATCTCAGAGTAGGCCACATCTCTCCAAATTTATTGCTAACAACCTGGACGTAGCCTAGATTACATAGTAGTCTGCTAATTACTGTTCTTCTTTCCACTCCTGGCCCTTACAATTCGATCTTCACAGAATTGCTGGAATGATCTGTTCTCTCCCTTTGAAAGTTCAATGAATTATTGTGATTGTTGTCTCTTACTTTCTTTTTTCTTTATTTGTTTAATTTTTTAGCTCCTACTTATGAGTGAGGACATGTGGTATTTCTCTTTCTGCACCTGGTTTATTTCACTTAACATAATTTTCTCTAAATTCATCCATGTTGCTGTGAATGGCAGAATTCCATTCTTTTTTATGGCAGAGTAGTATTCCATTGTGTACATATACCACATTTTCCTTATCCAGTCATCTGATGATGGACATTTAGTTTGGTTACAACTCTTGGCCATTGTAAACAGAGCTTTAATAAACATGGGAGTGCAGGTATCCCTTCAACATGATGATTTCCATTTCTTTGAATATATACCCAGCAGTGGGATTGCTGGATCATATGGCAGTTCTATCTGCAATTGTTTGAGGAAACTCCATACTATCTTCCACAATGGCCACACTAATTTACAGTCCAGCCAACACTGTAGGAGGGTTCCTCTCTCTCCGCAGCCTTGCTAGCATTTGTCATTCTCTTTCTTTTTGATAACAGCCAGTCTAACTGGAGTGAGATGATTTCTCAATGTGGTTTTGATTTGCATTTCCCTGATGCTTAGTGGTGTAGAGCATTTTTCATGTGTCTATTGGCCATTTTTATATCTTCTTTTGAGAAATGCCTATTCAGCTTCTTTGCCCAGTTTCTAATTAGGTTATTTGTTTTTGTTTTTTTTTTACTACTGTTTGAGTTCCTCATATATTCTGGATATTAATCCCTTGTTGGATGCATAGTTTGCAAATATTTCCTCCTCACTCATAGGCTGTCTTTTCACTCTGTTGTTTCTTTTGCTGTCCAGAAGCTTTTTAGTTTGATATAATCCCATTTTTAAATTTTTTTCTTTTGTTGCCGTGCTTTTGAGATCCTTTTCATAAAGTATTTGCCCAGTCTTACTTCCTGAAATGTTTCCCCTATGTTATTTTTTTCATTTTTATGGTTTCAGATCTTATATTTAAGTCTTTAATCCATTTTGAGTTGATTTTGGTATATGATGAGAGGTACAGGTCTTGCTTCATTTATCTACATGTGGATGTCTAGTTTTCCCAGCACCAATTATTGAAGAGACAGTCTTTTCCCCAGTGTAGGTTCTTGGTGCCATTGTTAAAGATCAGTTGGCTTGTAAGTATGTGGGTTGATTTCTGGGTTCTCTATCCTTGTGCATTGGGCTGAGTGTCTGTTTTTATGCCAGTACCATGCTGTTTTGATTATCATAGCTTTGTAGTATAATTTGAAGGCAGGTAGTGAAATGCCTCCAGCTTTACT
Source organism: Cynocephalus volans (assembly GCF_027409185.1). NCBI lineage: Eukaryota > Metazoa > Chordata > Mammalia > Dermoptera > Cynocephalidae > Cynocephalus > Cynocephalus volans. The sequence goes on along the minus strand of NC_084468.1, from coordinate 91,931,148 downwards.
TTTTATTTTTTACTTAGGATACTTTGGGATATCTGAGGTTTTTTGTTGTTCCATATGAATTTTTTTTCTATTTCTTCAAAGAATGTCATTGGCATTTTAATGAGGAGTGCATTGAATCTTAAACTGCTTTGGTAGTATGGACATTTTCAAAATGTTAATTCTTCCAGTTCAAGAGCATGGAATGTCTTTCCATCTTTTTGTGTTCTAATTTATTTCAGAAGTGATTTGTAGTTCTCATTGTGGACATTTATCACCTCCTTGGTTAAATTTATCCTTAGGCATTTTATTTTTTTGGGTGAACCATGTAAATAGGCTTACTTTATTGATTTCTTTTTCTGCTAGTTCATTATTGTAGTTTAAAAACACTACTGATTTTTGCTTGTTGATTTTGTGTCCTGCAACTTTAATGACCCTGATGGGTGCTGTGGAACGATCTTCAGCTTAAATCCATCCATTTAAGGTCTTCAGCTTAAATGGATGAACTTGGGTGGGGATCCTGGGGATCAGGATTAAGACCTCAGGCTTTGTTTCGGGATAAAGGGGGTTGGGTGACTCAATAGTGTAATTGGGGCTCTAGGAATATCCCTGTACCCCCAGGGGAGGCATTGAGGTACTCCACGCCTTCAATGTTGAAGAGTTCAATGGTCAGTGTAGTCACTGGATTTGTGTGGGGGGCACTGTATTCTCAGGAGGAACACTGAGATGGTCTGCAGTACCACTACAGAAGTGGGACACTCTGGGTGAGATGTCAGCTGTTTTGGGTGGGACCTTTAACCCCTAAGAGAGATGTAAGGGCCCTCTATTGCTGTTCAGCTGGAGTGGCCACTCTTGGCAAGTCTGCTGTGGTTATGGACAGGCCCTGTGATCATAAAAGCATTACTAGGATGCTCTGGATCTCCTCAGCTGGAATGGACTGTCCCACATGGGGTTGTTGGGGCTGTGAGTGGGTTGCTGTGCCCCTAAGAGAGATGCTGAATCCCTCTAAAGCCCCCTTACTGGGGCGTGCAGCCCTGGGTAGGCTCATTGGTACTGCAGGCGTGTGCCTGTGCCCCAGAGAGGCATACACATACTCTACTACCTCTTTGTGGCTGCACAAAATGCAAGAGTACCTCACCAACGAAAGTGGGGTTGCTGGCAGTGGCTAGATGCTTCAGTTAGTTTTTACACTCTGGAAAGTGCGCACACTGATTCCCTCTGTCTTGAGGGTGGCACCCTTGCTGCACTGGATGGCCTGTTCCCAGGGTGCAGAAGCTGCATGGCCACAGATGTGGGCAACCCAGCATGATGATGCAGTCACATGGGAGTGAGACTTGTGCAGGGGACAGAGTTATATGGTATTGGGTGTTGGGGCCAGTCTCAAATCTGAAACCACTGCAGAAGTCTGGGGCTTAAAGGGTGAGGGCAGTTTAGTGTGTGGCTTTGCCCAGGTCAATTCAGATGCATGTGCCAACAGGAGTTCCCTGCATCAGGCATCTGGCCACAAAGATTGCACTGAGATAAGCATGTGAGTTCTCCTTCCCCTCATCAGGGCTGTAAATATTGATTGTGCATCACACCAACATAGGTGGGGTCACCAGCCGTGGCACCAGGCCTGCATATAGTGTCTTATAGGTCCACAGGGAGCATGCACCAACTCCTTCTGTGTTGAGAGTGGCACCCTCACTGCACTGAACCATCTTTCAGGGCTGAAATCAAGGGAAGATCATTGTCCCAAGCTTGCTGCAGCAGTCTGGAACACAGGGGGTGGGGTGTGTCCTTCCTCCAGCCAACATAGCCACTCATGCCTGCAGCAGTTCCCAACACCAAATGAATGGCCACAGAATGGTGTAGACTCCCCCCTGGGTTGGGTTACAAGTCCACTTACTTTCTTATGGCAGAAACTCCTCCTGCCACTCCAAAGTGGGGGGTGGTGCAGTGTTGGCCAAGGAGAATTTTTCTGTTCTTTTTGTGGCTATCCTGAGTCTCTTGCCACATCAAAGTCTCTGCTACTCCTTTGATGTATTCCTTTTCCCTTCTTTTCATTTTTCTCTTCCAAGTGTAGCTGCATATTCGATGTATTCTCTGCCCGTGTGGGAGAGACAAATAATGTCTCCTTCTAGTCGGCCATCTTGCCTCTTCCCCCAAGATATCTCTTAAAGTTCATCCAAAGGTGAACATTTAAAATTCACAATATTCGCTATTTTTAAAAAGTTGTTTACTCAAAGTTGAGAACAGAAAAATATGTTCAAATCTATACTAAAGTTTCACATATGTTTCAAATATTTATCCAACAGACTAAAATGCAAAGGCATGGTTCTCCCTTATGAGGCAAGCAGGCAGCATTCCTTGTATTCAGCTTCGACCTATAATTTACAAACCAAAGACTGGAAGTGAAATAGTGTGAGTGCATCGCTCTATTAATGGATATGTTTATTCTCCAACCCCTGCCACTGAAACTTATTGTGATTTTTCTTATGATTATAAAATGAGACATATTCATTATAGACAGTATTCAAAATAGGTAAAAAAAATTAAAATTAATATTATCAGTAATTCCAAAACCTAGAAAGAATACTGTTTTTTCAAATATAGGACTTCCTTCCAGTGTTTTCTCTATGTGTCTCCATATGTTTCTATGTAAATATAAGATCATACTTTGCATACTTTTGTAACTATTTTTTATTAAGAATATGTAATGAGCGTATCCCAGTGTCATATATTAATAGGTATAATTTATGTAACTAGTTGTCTCAAATTAGAGTTTAGGGATTCCCATTTTTTTTATTACAAGTAACGTGATATTGAGCATCCTTGCACATAAATCTTTGTGTGCATGCTCTTCTTTCACCTTTACACAGACAAGAATCATGTCTTTCAGAGAACTAAAATGTGATTCCAGAAACACTAATTTGTTAACTCAGCAATATTTTATAAATTACTTGTTTATATTATAGAGCATCCTTTCTCTGAACATTGTGAGCGGTTTTATATACATTAAAACTTACTTCCTATTGTTTAATGGAACACTTTCTTAAAATGACAGAAATGGAAGAAAGTGACTGAAAAGGGTTTGAGTGAGAGGAAATTTTTAAAAAGGGGAAAAATCTTTTGTGCCTCATTTCTTTGTTCTTACCATTACCCTCTCCTAGAATACTTGTCCCTGTCTTGTCTACCTGAATGACATTATTTCAGCCTTCTAAATTTACATTCAGGTGTAATATCACCTCCCTAAGAAGCTTTCTGTCATCTCCCCGTATGTATGTAGTGGTTCTATGTGTGTGCTCTTAGTTCCTTTTTACAAATTATAGTTCTTTCTTTTATGTATATCATGATATATATGGCATCACTATAATAATATTTTGTAGCTCTGACTTGCCCTCTGGAAGTCCTTGTAGAGCTAGGGCTGGATCTGGAGTTCACAGATCCCTCGAGCCCATTCACAAACCCTTCACACGCAGGTCTATGAGCTAGGTAACCAGCAAAATGGCCTTGGAGCCTTGGTTGAAGTAGGAATAGTCTTTATTCAGCACACACATGTCTGAGAGCTAGGCAGTACAAAGAGAGACTCAAAAACTAAACTGCTACAGCAAAGTCCAAAGAAAAACTGAACAGCTGCCAGCAGAGTAAACATGCTCTATTTTTAGATGCGAGCTCTACCCCCCCAGCTTCTGCTTCACAAACTGAAGAACACACAATAGCAACAAAACTAAAAAGATACATGGGTGCACATGTGCACTAACTCCACCCCCACACAACTTGTTTACAAGAAATGTGCTGCACACCCCCAACCGGACCTGAGTCCAGGGAGCCTAACTAAATTATTCTATTTTCCCCACAGTCCTCAAAGGCAAAGACTGTGTGCTATTCATCTGTGTATCCCTGGTGACTGAAAGGGAGATAGCATACAAATACTACTCTATAAATGCTAATAGAATGGGTGAATATGTGATGGCAAAGTTCACCATTTCCTAAAAGAAGTTATAATTACTGTTCTGATAGTTAGAGACAAGGGGAAGAAGTTATTGCCTGGAATTTATTGCCTGGACTCCTGGACTTTTTTGTATGAAGGTACAGAACTGAAAAATAAAAAAGGAGTTCTTTACCTACAATCAAAATGCAGCTGGTCTCATTGTCTGTGTCCAGGGAACTGATACAAACAAAACCTGTTCAATTAAACACACACAATAGAAATTTCAACAATACAGATAAAAGTTCATCATCCTGGCAAATTTATGGAGGTATTAAACACAGGCAAGAAGTTGTTTATCTGGGTCCTTTGGACAAATGTGTGTTTTCCTTCTATTCTTGTGCAAAGAGAACAAAGACCAGCAAACACTACCAGTTTAAAGCTGCCCTATCTATATATGGCTTTATGTGTCTGCCAAGCTTTAGAGTATTCCCTTGATTGCAGAAAACAATGCATTGTATGGTGTTGTAGATACTAGTATTGAGGCCCATTAATGCTTTCTTGAGGAAAGAGATGTTTGGAGACCTTGTGTTTATACAGGGGACGTATTAATAAAGCTATATTAATATAGCTTTCCCTAATATTTTGTTATCATTTTGCCATTTTTTTTTACAGATGACCTAACAGATTATGTCTGAAAAAAAGGGTCAGTTCATATTGTTCCTTCAGTCACCAAAATATTTTGCCATACTTGTTACTGAAGTTCTAGAAAAATGTGACTTATGAGCAAAAAGATTTCCTCTCAGAATGTTGAGCTGAAGGGACAGTGGGATTCAACTGAGGCAAGAAGCATCCTTTATTTTCTCTTTTAAATCCAAAACACCACACCATCCTAGAGAGATAAGAATCTCAACTGAAAACACACAGACTCATACAGTCTTAACAATGCTACAAACAGATTGAGAAGACATGAAAAAGGAGGGTAGTTTAAGTACAGAATGAGTTTCTATACTATGTTATCCTACACTTTGTTTTCTCCTAGGTGAATATCTGAATTGTTCGCCTTTGTTACAAGTAATATGTATTACACTCATAATGAAAACATAAGCAAAAAAAGACCCATAGACATAAAAATAGAATCATAAGACAAATAATAAACTGGGAGAAAATTTATCACACGTGTGAGAAAGAAGCAATATCTTTAATAATATCTTGATGGAGAAAGTTCAAAGAAATTGATAAGGAAGACATTAACATCTGAATAATAAAATATGGGCAAAGGTCACAAAGAGATTTCACAGAAAAGTGAAACTCAGATGGTCATTCTGCTACCACTATGCTGTTTTTTCTGAAAATAGAAATAAACTTGCTCCCTTGCTGAAACCACTTATTTTTTGCCTCCATTTTCTATGAGGTTAAAAAGAAGCAAGTTAGTATCACATGCTGAGAAAACATTAATTAGAAAGCAGTCTGGGGAACTATGCTGGATGGGGTATGATTGGTGACAATTAAAAGTGTCATTTTCAGAAGAGTGGAATGACATAAGCCAGATTTCAGGGGCTTAAAGTGCCAATTGTGGGAAGTAAGTGAAGGATAAAGAATTGACCACGCATTCAAGAAGCTTGTCGAAGAAAGAAGCAAAACATGACAAATTAACCCATCCATGTGTCTAAAAGTTACTGGCTGATCTTGTTTTGATTTCTTATCTTTCCGTATTTATGCTTTGTGGGGGGAATCATCAACGTAATTCACACTCGTGGAAAATTTAAAAAGTGCAGATAAGTGTTAAGGACACAGAAAAAAAGACATCCCACTGCCCAGAAACAGACTGATACTTTAGAGAATTCTCTTCCAGCCCTCTTATGGGATACATTTATGGTTTCTGTATGGTGAGATATTGTTCTTCCCTCTATATTTGATATCATGAAAGGCTTCTTTTCATTTTGTGCTATTTATAACCCTTTCAGTCCAAGCTGGTGATGTTTCTTCAGTACAACTCTCTTAAAAACAATTTTTTTTTTTTATCTTTGTGAATCTTTTGGGGGTTTGCTTCTGTAGGGGCAGTACCTTTCCTTCCAATCATAAGGGTCACAGCCAACAGTCCTATAACAAAAGACCAGTTAACAAGAGAAAAGCATAACAAATTTATGTAATCAAAGTTTTACGTGACACAGTAACCTTCAAAAATGAAGACCCAAGGACCCAGAGAAAACTACCATTTTTATGCTTAGGTTCAATGGAGAATGGACAGCCGTGTAAAAATGTGATTGGACAAGAGGTATGACCTAAGGGTAATAGGCCAAGGCAAGAAAACCCAGAAAGGCCTCTCTGTTCAGATTCTTCTTGGCCTCTCTGCATGGCATTCCCTCCTTTTGGGTATAGGACAGGACCCATCTAGAATGAGGGTCTTATGACCTACGATCAGACAAAGTAGGTCAGAGAATTTCTTTATGGCCAGCTCTGACACAGAAAGGCATGGGGAGGTTAAAGTATAGTGGACCCCAAAAAGTAGATTATTAAGGCCCCCCCCCTTGTTTAATTTTGCAGCTAAAATGTGCTTGCTTGTAAAGGACACATAAGAGTTGTATTAAGGGTTAACAGTTAATTCCATCATTGTCTTCTGTAACTCTGTGGTTTGCCTGCTTCGGAAAAGCTGTCTGCGCGGTTTACAAAAAGCCCCTTAACCACATTTTCTGTCTCTGTAACCCAGCTTGGTGAAGCCCCTCACCTGTTTTATGAAGCCACCAGCTTGGGTGACTCTGCCTGGATACAGGCAGGGCCAATAAAAGGCTTATATGCCTGCTCAAGAAAAGTATATAACCCCAGTTCTCCCTGCATTCGGGGTCCCAGGATCTCAAAATGGGAGTTCACCTGGGTCCTGCTAGTGTCCCTGTCCCATTAGTGTGATAGACTTCCTGACTCTCCATCTCTACAGGTGACTGGAATTGTTTCCTTGCTGAGTTCTTTCCATAGCAAGAGGAATATTTCTAAGATTTATGGCTGTCTTTGGAGGAAAGTGGTTCCAGTTTCTATGACCCACCTTGAGGAAGAGAAATTCTTGTTTCTGTGATTTCCTTCAGGGGAGAAAGAGGCCAGGAGACAGGAGGGCAGGAGAAGGTCAAAGAGAGGCTTTGATTTTGAGGCTGCTTCTGAGAACATCCAATCTCTTTTAGTTCAAACTCAGCATGCCAAAGTACCATACTTTGGGGTATCGTTTTCTAAGCCTTAATACCTCATAAGACAAAAGCCACATGCTCAAATCTTTTTGAGATAAACCCTCTCTACCTTAGGTTTCTGCTGAGACTTCCTAGGAAAAATACTATACGCTTCTATTGGGAAAAACAGAATAATTTAATCAGGACCCCTCGCCTTAGGTCTGGTAGGGGTGGAATGGTGCATTCTTGGTGAGCAAATTGTGGGGGGGATGGGTGCAGTTAGTGCGCATGCAGAGCACCATGGCTTGGCTGGTGTTTAGTACCTAGGGCGTCCACCCATGCTGCCACGCTCTCCAACCTACAGCTTCCAAGGACCTGTTTGCCAGTTACCTAGCTCACATACCTGCGTGTGAGGGGTCTGGGGACACAGCCTAGCATGTAAAGGGTTTTTGACCCAGTCTGGGTCAGAACCCTTCAGTCCTAGCTCGACAATTGGCCCAGTTGGCAGGATTATGGGCAGGTAAAATAGCATGACAATTGGTGTAGTCTTCAACAGGATTCTGAGCAGGTACAGGAGCCAAAAGCCCTTGGAAGAAGGAGGAAATGTGGCTACTTGTGAATATGCTGTGCCCTATGGCCACCTTCCTGTTGACTGATCTGGTTGCTGCACACTCTACTGCAAGGCAGCATAGACCAGGTACTACAATGCAAAACCCCTTGGGAAGGGGAGGAAATGTGGCTGTCCTTGAGCATGTGGTGCACGGTGGCCACTTTTCTGCTGACCGGAGCCTGGCCACTTCTCACTCTGCTGAAAACTGATCGAGATTTGCAGCAGAAAGCAGAGTTGTTGGAAGCAAGGATGATTATCCTGGAGGATGATGTGCAGTGACTGGCTACTACTGCCTCTCACACCAGGGAAGACAACCAACCCAGTGGTGAGTTGGGGGAAACCTTGTGTCTCCAGGCATGACCTGTTGTGCATGAGAAATTGAGATACGAGCAGCCTATGGGGCCAGACAGACAACTGGTAGGTGATCCCCAGGTGACCCAGTTCACCACCTATGTCCTGTATACCCAGGTTGAACTGGTTGACTTGGGGAGACAGTTCAGGCAGAAACGTGGGGAGACCCTGACTGCTCGGCTGTTGTGGTTATGGGATGTAGAGGTGGATAGTGTGATGTGCTCTGGTGAGGAGGTGGAGAAGTTGGCCTCCATTACCATGCACCCATCCCTGAGGCAGCGGCTGCAGAATAGCTGCAGATATGCACAAGGGCCAGGTAATCACTCCTTGATGGCATTGGTGAATGCAGCTGCCCGAACCATGTGGGCAAATGATGGAGAACTGCCCAAGATTGTTAGTAAATGTATGTAAACATATGATGAGCTTGTCAAAATCATTCAGGAACTGGGAATGTGGCAGTCCATGTTTAATGTGAACACTTGTGGCCTAGACAATGAAAATTTTACAGGTAGTATGAGAGACACAGTGCTGCAGAATGCCCCATCAATGTCCTTTGGGTCACTGATGGCCATACTGGACCCATACATTGGTCACCCTATACATGAGGTAACAACCATGATAGCCAGCCTGGGTGAAGTAGAGGATAGCAGACAAGCAAAGGGGGTCTGAAAGGTGGCTGAGACCAAACCCCCAAGAAATGCTCAGGATTTTATCCCAAAGGGACCAAGCAAAACTAGCCGTAAGCTGATGTGGCTTGACTTGCTTGCAGCACGGGTTGATAAAAAGAAAATTGACCGGCAGCCAAATACGGTCCTGTTTGCTTTGTGGCAACAATTGCGCCCTGAACAGCGTTTTACAGAACGTCCAGAAACAGGCAGCAAGGTATGCTCAGTGGATTTAAAAGATTTTTTGGTTGCTCTCGAGGAGGCCGATGAACTGTTCCATTTTGATTAGGGAGTAGGACAAGGTGCTCATCTTTTGAGGGCCGGTGGGACCGGAGTCCTCATGTTGAATTGGCAATACATTGGTCGAAGACAAATCTGCAGCATGTTTTGGCATTGGTGGATACAGGTGCAGAATGTAGTCTGATATATGGCAATCCAGATAAGTTTCCAGGGGCCACAGTTTGTGTAGATGGCTATGGAGGACATACTACTGAGGCCAAAGCTGTGTCATTGCCATTGGGCATAGGAAGATTACCTTCTCGTGTATAAACTTTATCTATATCTCCCATAGCTGAATACATCGTGGGTATGGATGTACTTTATGGTTTGCACCTGCAAACAACAGTTGGAGAGTTTCAGCCGCGAATACGGACAGTAAAGCATGTGTTATGAGGACATGCTAAACATGACCCACAGGTGTTACCCAAGCCAAGACGTGTAGTTAATGTAAAGCAGTATCGCCTACCAGGAGGACATGCAGAGATAAGTGCCACTATATTGCAATTAGAGAAAGTTGGCATTATTTGTCTGGCTCATAGCCCATTTAATGTTCTGGTATGGCCAGTGAAAAAGTCTGATGGTGCCTGGAGAGTGACTATAGATTATCGAGAACTGAACAAAGTAGTGCCTCCTTTGCATGCAGCTGGGCCGTCAGTTCACGACTTGATGTATCAGCTGATGACTCAGCTGGGGACTTATCATTATGTATTGGACCTTGCAAATACTTTTTTTCTTGATTCCAATCTTGGCTGATAGCCAAGATCAGTTTGCCTTCAGCTGGGAAAGAAGACAGTGGACCTTTCAAGTATGGCTCCAAGTTTATCTGCATAGCCCAACCATCTATCATGGTTTGGTGGCTGGGGACCTAGCCAAGTGGACTAGGCCCAGCACAGTTACAATGTTCCACTACATTGATGATGTGTTACTAACCTCTGATTCTCTTGCAGATTTAACCCAGGCAGCTCCAATGCTGTTAAGTCATTTGGAACGATGTGGGTGGGCCGTGGACACAGCCAAAGTGCAAGGACCTAGGCTGTCAGTCAAATTTCTAGGAGTGGTCTGGTCAGGTAAGACAAGAGTCATCCCAGAAGCTATTACAGAAAAGATACAGGCATACCCTCGACCCACAACTGTAGCTCGGCTACAGATATGTTTGGGACTTTTGGGGTATTGGAGAGCTTTTGTACCCCATTGGGCCCAAATGGCATGCCCACTATATGCATTGACAAAGAAAGGAGCCCTCTGGGATTGGACTGAGGAAGTAGAACAAGCTTATCAGGCTACAAAAAGGGCAATACAGCAAGTACAAGCTTTACAAGTGACCAACCTCACTAAGCATTTTGAATTAGATGTACATATAACCCAGTAGGGGTTAGGATTGGGTGTGGAGCAGAGACAAGACCGATTCTGCACACCTGTAGGATTCTGGTCTCAGCTCTGGAAGGGTGCTGAAGTGCATTATACCCTGATAGAAAAGCAGTTTAGCAGCTGTGTACTCTGCCTTGATAGCCACTGAAGCTATCACAGGAACTGCCGAAGTCCTAATAAGGACTGTACACGTGGGCAACCAACCCTAAAATGGGTGTAGCTCAGACTCCCACTTTGTTTAAATGGGGGGCATATATAGAACAAAGGAGCACTGTGTCAACGAGTCCTTTGTCCAAAGAGTTGCAAACTGTGGTAGGCCCAGTAGAGATTGTGGAGGAAACTTTGACACACCCGTTACCCATGGAGGTGAAGGCTACACCTTTCCATGAGGGACAGGGACCTATCACAGAGCAATCTTGGTATACAGATGGCTCTAGTATGGGAACTTCAGCATCGTGGACAGCTGTTGCTGTCCAGCCCTTAACAGATACCATGTGGTATGAAAATGATACAGGCCAAAGCAGTCAATGGGCTGAATTCAGAGCAGTATGGATGGTGATAAAACATGAGCCTGGGCAATTAACTAACTATACTGACATCTGGGCTGTGTTCAAGGTTTAACCCTTTGGATTTCTACTTGGAAGTATCAACGGTTGATGGTAGGCCACCAACCCCTGTGGGGACAAGCCATGTGGCAAGAGTTATGGGAATTGGGGCATGAGAAAGGAGTAACTCTTTTCCATGTCACAGGAAACTTCCCCTTAGCCAGTCCAGGAAATGATGAAGCCAATGCCTTGGCTAAGGTAAGATGGCTGGAGAGAGCCCCAGCTACTAATGTAGTCCAGTAGTTACATCAACGAATGCAGCATGCTAGCAGTAAAACCACGTGGATGGCAGCTCAAAGATGGGCCCTGCCTATAAAACGGGAAGATGTAGTGAATGCCTGTCATGCTTGTCCAGTGTGTGTTCAAGAGAGTCCACATGTTGCTTTACCTCCCACGGATTTGTCACCCCTCTTCCCCTGGGTGATGGAGCCACAAATGATTACTCAAAGCCCATCTCTTCTGAGCAGTGAGAAGCCCCACAGGGCTTAATCTCCCGGAATCCTCAAGAGAGAGGCATTCCTTCCATTTGGGAAATTAACCCCAAATTGGGGTTCTCTTCTCGCATTTATTCTTCAGACCGGAAGTTACAGGAAGAGAACATAGGTGGGGTTTTTGCTAAGTATAGTTTAACAAGTTTAACAATAGAAGCTTGTAACATTCAGTAAAACAAACAAGGTGATGTTCCATAATACAATTTGCAAGAAGTTAAGTTGATCCACCAACAAAGGCTTGATTTTAGCAAACACTGTTTTTCCCTACAGCAATTTCCAAGTATCTTTACATATCAATAAAGTAACTTGTCTGTCCTTGAGTCAGCAACCTTGCTGTGTTACAATTCTCCATCTTACAACAGAGACTAGCCTGGGGAAAGTTTCCTGTCCCCTGCAAGGTCAACATCTCTACATGTACTCCCAAGAAGTCAGGCCAAACCTGAAACCACAAGAAACTAGGCCCTGCAAAATATATTTGCTTTCTAGTATATTCCACATCCACACCCCCGGCAGGTGTCCCATACAGATGGGCAAATAACTTGAAAAAGGATGCTGCTGACTCAGTGACAAGTGGACTTTGTCAGACCACTGCCAAGGTCAGAGAATTTCAGGTACATCTTCACAGCTGTCAATACGGCTACTGGTCTTCTGTTTGTATGGCCTTGCAAGGCCCCAGACGAGGTAAACACTGTGAAGGCATTGAATAGCTTTACAGCTATGTATGGTCAGCCTCTAATTATAGAGAGTGATAATGGAACCCACTTTACTGGACATGGGGTTCAGAGGTGAGCCTCCCAGTTGTCCATTCAGTGGAAGTTACATGTGCCATATCATCCCCAGGCAGCAGGAATGATTGAATGGTACAATGGCCTTTTTAAAAAGGGTCTAAGGGTATCTGCCCAACCCCCATCTCTGAAGGCTGGACATGGCAATTATGGCCGACAGTCAGAATTCTAAATGAGAGATCCCGCAAGGGCAGACCCTCTCCAGTGGAAGCTGTGTTGCATAGGGCTACAGCACCTATACAACTGCAAATTACTAGTAAAGATAAGCTTTCGAAGCCAGGATATGGCAAGAATGGCAATATTCTCTTGCCAGCCCCAACCTGTTTGCAACAGGGACAGACAGTACAATGGGAATGGCCTTGAAGAATAAAAGCCCCCCATATACTCTGGGTAGTTTTAATAGGGCCTTGGGGAAAAAGATTAGAGGAAGGCTTGCAAGTTTCACCTTGGGTGACAAGTATCTGGCCTCCTGGAGTAAAGACAGCATGGCCTGGAACAGATAAGCACTCTATTCCAAAGGGTACATTTATATTATCATTATGGCCAATTATGAGTTCCCCTATACTGTTACATATAGAACCTACAGATCCAACAGTGTTAGCAGATAAAGTATGGTATCATAATCCAGGTAAGATACCTATTCCTGCAACCATGCTTTCTCAGGATGGCAAACTTGAGAACTTCCCCTACTAATACCAGTAACCCTTCTGTCTTTCTGCCCATAGTGTTCTGGCTGCAGGTACTGCACCAGAGTCGACTGGGTACATGCATATGTTGGCGTGATCATCTACTGAATATGCATTGAACTGCCCATCAGTATGACTGCAGGATTCCCATGGAAAATCACAACAATGATGACTGCTAATGGGACATATGCTGCTAATAGTCAAAAAGACAGAACTACAAGCCTTAAGGCACATTGAATGGACAATAGGTTATATAAATGTAAGGGTCATTTATCCTTGCTAAGGGAACATTGTGGAAGACTCTGAATGTGTAGATTGTATGGCGAGGGACCCTGAAGGGGTGGATTGATGGGAAAATAGAATAATTTAATCAGGACCCCTCACCTTAGATCTGGTTGGGGGTGGTGCAGTGCATTCTTTGTAAGCAAATTGTGTGCATGTGTGGGTGGAGTTAGTGTGCATGCAGAGCACCATGGCTTGGCTGGCATTTAGTGCCTTGGGCATCTGGGCACATGGCCATGCTCTCCAACCTACGGCTTCCAAGGACCTGTTTGCCAGTTACCTAGCTCATGGACCTGTGTGTGAGGGGGCTGCTGATCCATCCTTGTGTGTGAAGGGTCTGGGGACCCAGCCTAGCATGTGAAGGGTTGGTGACCCAGTCTGGACAATGGGCTTGAGAGGGCCTGTGAGCTCCAGACCCAGCCCTAGCTGGACAGCTTCTTAAAAGCCTGTGCTGTGCTATTTTACCTGCCTGTAATCCTGCTGACTGGGCCAATTGCTGAGCTATTCACTCAGTCTCAGGCAGCTCAGCAGTGTTCACCCACACAGTTCAAACAACCACATTCATTCAGTCACTCTTTTCTTGGGTTTATATGGCACCCAGCCAGCCATTGGGATTAAGTGGCACCCTCTGAGCCTTCTGCTTTCAGACAAATGTGACATGCATTTACTATATCGTCTCCAAAGCGTGCTACCACATCCACCCCTAGGTCCCATAGCTGCAGCAGCCAGGGGCTCTCCCTGTTTCTGCTGCTTTACTGTCTCCCCAAGTCAACAAGTTCAACCTGCGTATATGGGACATAGGTGGTGAGCTGGGTCACCTGGGGATCACCTACCAGTTGTCTATCCAGTCCCATAGGCTGTTCGTGCCTCAATTTCTCATGCACAATAGGTCATGCCTGGAGAAGCAAGGTCTCCCTCAACTCACCACTGGGTTTGTCCTCTTCCCTGGTGTGAGAGGCAGGAGTGGCCAGTTACTGCACGTCATCCTCCGGGACATTTATCTATGCTTCCAACAACTCCGCTTTCTGCCACAAATCTCAATCAGTTTGCAGCATAGTGAGCAATAGCCAGGCTCTGTTCAACAGAAAAGTAGCCACTGGGCGCCACATGTTTAAGGATAGCCACATTTCCCACCCTCCCCCAAGGGGTTTTGCATTGTAGTACCTGGTCAATGCTTCCTTGCAGTACAGTGTGCAGCAACCAGATCCCGGTCAACAGGAAGGTGGCCATAGGGCACAGCATATTCATGAGTAGCCACATTTCCTCCTTCTTCCAAGGGCTTTTGGCTCCTGTACCTGCTCCGAATCTTGTTGAAGACTACATCAATTGTCATGCTATTTTACCTGCCCATAATCCTGCCAACTGGGCCAATTGTTGAGCTAGGACTGGGTCTGGAGCTCATTGACCCCTCAAGCCCATTATCCAGACTGGGTCAAAAACCCTTTACATGCCAGGCTGGGTCCCCAGACCCCTCACATGCCAGGCTGGGTCAGGAGCCCCCTCACACACAGGTCTATAAGCTAGGTAACCAGCAAACAGGTCCTTGGAAGCTGTTGGTTTGAGAGCATGACTGCATGCGTGGTGGCCCCCTGAGGCAGATGCCCACCAAAGTTACAGTGCCACACATGCACACTAACTCCACACACACACACACACACACACACACACACACACAATTTGCTTACAAAGAATGTGCTGCACCACCCCCAACCTGACCTAAGGCATGGGGGCCTGTTTAGATTACTATATTTTCCCAATAGCCTGTATCCCCTTAGAGTTTTCTGAGGACTTTCCAGTCACATCCTCCACTTTATCTTTTGAATATGGTTTACCAATTTGATGTTTGCCCAGAAGCTATTTCTTAATTTTAGCATCACTGTATTTCTATCATTATATATATTCATTGATACTATATCATATACATATTTTCTATATACATATATGTAAAATAGTTAATGCTATAGTATAATCAGTTTCCCATGTCATCAAATATTTTCCAAAAAAACATTTTGAATGACTGCTTTTATACTATATGTGGTTATTTATCTAATCATTTCCTAGATTTATACATTTGGGTAGTTGTTTCTAATTCTTGTACTTATAAATCACATGTTGGACAGCTCGAGTATGGAAACTTTTTCAAATTTCAGACTTTTTCCTTAAGATAGCTTTTTAGAAGTAGAATAATTAGGTCAAGGGATATTAATATTTTAGTTACTCATTGAATATTGCAAAGCTACTTCCCAGTAAGGATGGACCATTTCCCACCTTATTTTCTTCCTTACTTCAGGCTTATTACTTATTTCATCTCTTTTTTTTACTCAAAATCTTTCTACTTTCAGCCTTTCTTTTGTTCTTCATACTCTGGGCGTTGTTCTTCTTTCTAACTAAAATGTCAGTCTTTGACCTAATAAATATATAACATGAAGGAGCCAGTATCCTGCCTTGGTTTGTAGGAAATACATATCTACTTTAAAAAAAAAAAAAAAATCACACTTTAATTTAGACCTTTTTTTCTCATAGAGAGAGATTTTTTTCAATTTTCCTGAATTTACATCCTGATTCAAAAGAACTATTAAAATGATGATATATATGAGATCATTGAAAACTTGAACACTGACTAGATATCTGATGATCTTAAGAAATTATTGTAGTTTTGTTTCTGTTTTGCTGTGATTTTATTATGGTTGTGCTTAAAAAAATAGTCCTTCCCAAAATTTCAGCTAGATAAGAAAAATAAGTTCTAGTGGTGTACAGTAGTGCGAGGCATCTATAATTAACAATAATTTATTGCATATTCTCAAATAGCTAGAAGAGAGGAGCTTAAATGTTCTCATCACAAAGAAATAATAAATTTTTGTGATGATGAATATGCTAACTATCCTGATTTAACCATCACACATTGTATACATGTATTGAAATATAACTCTGTACTACATAAATAAGTACAATCATACATTTCAATTAAAAAATGAATAAATTCCTTTTAAAAAATACTCCTTAACTTTTAGAGATACATACTTACATATTTATGGATAAAATATATGATGTTAGTTCTTTGAATTGGACTTTTCAAAGTCTTCTTTGAGAAATTGAAGTCTCATTTGGTCCCAAGCAGATTTGGGATTAAAATTTACTCTCAAACTGATAAATTAACAAAAAGAGTAGATCCAGGTGGCAAAATCCTTGAAGCACCGAACAGGAGCAACTATAAGACCTCTCTGGGGTTTTCCAGTACTCTCCCCACAGGACTGCCATAGAGAATGCCCTACTTCAAATACACTCAGCCTTTTCACTAATTTTTCCAGTTCATCTGTCTCTTGTATCCAGAACCCACCAATTTTTCAACCCCACCAGCATCTCTATTTCATTGATCCTATCACCTCTTCACAATCCTGCACCCCTAGATATCCTCACTTCTCTTTTTGCCCAGCTTAACTCCCATCGTCAGGCATTACAATTAAGCATATACTGTCCACTCCATTGCCTCTCTCTGCCTTTTAGGTATTCACTTCGCAGAACTGCAACCCTGGTTAAATCCAGCTGTTTTCTTTGCACTTGCATGCTGCAACTGAACATGGCTGAGAAAAATACTGAAACACTGACTGGTCCCACTTTAAATTTATGACTGAACCTCAAATGACCCCTTAGTGTTGCCAAGGAAGCACACTACACATCTCTCGTTCATTCCCTCTTCCACTCTCTTGCACTAGTGTTAGGTACCTTCTCTCTCCTCAAACCCTTGCCTTTCATGCTCTCAGATGATGACCATATCTACTCACACTAGTCGGATTACCAGCCTTCTTTCTCTAAATGTAGATGACAGTTGTGTGCTTTGACCTAAACTAACCCTTCAAATTGTGCACTGGTCACCATTGCCATTTAATTACTTGAAGACATCACTTTGGCAATTCTCTCTCTGGGTCACTTTGAGTAGGACAGTACCAAAAGAGAAAAGTAGAGAGCATTTTTATTTAAGAATATAAATGCAAAATTACCAAATAAAATATGAGGAAATAAATGTCAGTAGTATATAACAAATCATGCATTGTGACCAAAGAGTGTTTTCTAAAGATTAAAGTGATATTTAAACATCAGTTTACTAATATATTTGCACTTCATTAACATGTGAAGAGGAAAAAACCAAATCAATCATTTAAATAGATGAAGAAAAGGTATTTATTAGATTAAATTGGATACTCATTTATACTAAATTGTTTTTAGAAAACTGGATCTAGGGCCGAGCCCGTGGCGCACTCGGGAGAGTGCGGTGCTGGGAGCGCAGCAACGCTCCCGCCGCGGGTTCGGATCCTATATAGGACTGGCCGGTGCACTCACTGGCTAAGTGCCGGTCACAAAAAAGACAAAAAAAGGAAACTGGATCTAGAAGAGAACTTTTTTAACTTGCTAAAAAGGTATTTGCCAAAAAAACCCACAAACATGATAATTACTGGTAAAACTTTATAAGCATTTCTTTTAAAACCAGGAATGCCAGAAAAATTATTTAAAACTTAGAAACAGGCAAGAGAGAATACTAGGTGCTCCTTCAGTGCAATGCTGGGTTTGCACCTTTGGTTCATTTTTCTATCAACCGTGCTGTTTTACAGCTCTGTAGATGCAGAGATTAACTTGCAGATATTGGTCTGGTACAGATGAAAATAATTTCTGTCCAGTGAAAAATATAACCCCAAAGTAAGGTTTATCGCTCTGTAGGATGTTAAACAGCTTTGTATCTAACCCAGCAATCTGATCCTAAATTTCCTTTATTAAATTGCTTATAAGTACTTTAGTGCTGAAGTATTCTTTTAACCAGTTTTAACATCTTCCTGGTTCTCTCATTAATTAATGAGCTGAATAAAATCCTTGATACATACCCATTTTATATTTCCATGGGAGTCACAATTTTACCCTTTTTTTTTTTTTTGTCTGTTTCCTGACCGGCACTCAGTCAGTGAGTGCACCGGCCAGTCCTATATAGGATCCGAACCCGCGGCCGGAGCGCCGCACTCTCGGCCCACAATTTTACCCTTTTGATAAGTTCACTTTTATAGGAACAAGTTAAGGGTGCCTGCTACCATTGCTTCTATTCATCATATCCTGGAAGACCTAAATAAAGTAAAATAAGTAAAAATAAATAACATGTCTAAGGATTAGAATGGAGAAGAAAAAAAAAAGTTGTGGTTTTCAGATGATATGATTGTCTCCACAGAAAATCGAAAAAAAAATTTAAAGGACAGCTATTAAAACAAATAGGAAAATTTAGCTAACTAGCTGAATACAAGACCAACATAGAAAAATGAACAGTTTTCCTATACACTTAGCAATAATGGTTATAAAAAGTCACTTGAAAAGACACAATCTACAAAAGCCATAACAACCAAAAATGTACCAAGGGATAAACATAATACAAGGTATGCAAGATCTTTTTTGGAGTGAATTACAAAATATTATTGAAAGATATGATGGAATACCTAACTAAATTACAATACTTATTATGCCCATAAATAGAAATACTCAATATCAGAAAGGTGCCTATTCTCTGAGTTAATCTGTAATTAATTAAATTTAATTTAATTTAATGAAATTTCATTAAAATCGCAGCAGGATATCTTTGTGGAAATTTATTGATTTTCAATTTTATATGGGGGAGTAAAGCATCAAGAATAACTAACACAATTTTAAGGACTTGTCTTACCAGATATCAAAAGGATACCATAATATTTGCAAGACAATGTGATACTGGGTCAGAGACAGACAAATTGATAAGAGGAATAGAATAGGAACTCCAGAAAGAGATGAAAGTGTATAAAGAATTTGGTGTATCACAGAGAAAGCACTACAAATTAATAGAGAAAAATGTTGATGTGATTGGTTTATTATACCCAAAACAAAATTTACTTAATTTACACCTTACGTAAGAATAAATTTCACCCACAGATATGTACAATCATGTTTCAATAAAAGAAAATTCATATGGATTAAAGACTTAAATGTGAAAAACAAAACTTTAAAATTATTAGGTTTTATAAAAGGAGAATACATTTATTACATTGGGGTAGGGAAGGATTTTTTAACTAAGCCAAAAAAAAAAAAAAAAAAGACTGCTTTACAATGAAAACTTCTAAATAGTAAAAGTCACCATAAAAATGACTGAAAGATAATTGTTAGACAGAGAGAAAATTATTCACAACATAAAAAACAAAGTATTTCCATCAAAAACATATAAAGTAGAAAAAAGATTTAAAAATCCTCTGAACCCTGAGAAAGGAATAAGCAATGGATATGAGCAGGCTTATCACAGAAGCAGAAAGCATAATGATGATTAAGTACTCAAAAAGATAGTAATGTCACTGGTAATCTGGGCAAAAAAAAACTAAAACAATACTGAGGAATTATTCTGCATCCATCGGATGTAAAATGATTAAATGTTAAATTTTAATAATACCAAATGTTAAGCAGTAATGTGGACTAATGATTACTCTTTTAGATTGTTGATGGAAGCGTAAATTGGCACCACCATTTTAGAAAGCAATTTTATAATACAGACAAATTGGAAAATTTGCAGCTGTTTTTGGAAAAAGGGAGTTTAGCAATATATAGTACATTTCAAAATGTGCATATCCTATGACCATCAATTTCTTATTTAGTCCTATTATCATATAAAGGCTCTCATCACAGACAAAGATGTTCATTGAAGCATTGTTTGTAATAGTGAAATCTGGAACCAACACAAATCTCCACTAATAGGTGACTGGATAAGTAAGATATGGTATCTTTCTAGGATGAAAAACTATAGAGCAGTTAAGTGAATGAGCTAGATCCATTTTATTAACATTGATAAATGTCAGGAACACATATGTTGAATGTGTAAAATAGGTTGCCAGATATTAAGGACAGCATAATTCCTTTTGTAACATCTGAAAATCATACAAAACAATGCCATTTTGAAATCTTGGCCTGCCGACCTGGTAGATAATGGTAATATTTGGTTTTTGATAGGAATAGAGGGAATCGAGATCGAGGTTTTCAACTTGATATGCAATGTAAACATTTGTTCATTGTTGGTGTTTCATGTACAGGTTTGCAGGCTTTTCTGAATTTTTTATTATTTATTTTTATTATTTATTAAAAAGAGAATAAATAGATTAAGAAAACAGTGCATAATAAATGGGAGTTAAGAAATCAAATAATGTAAAGATCCTTGATTGCATAGTTTCTTAAATGTTCAGCAAATAAAGTATCTAAATTCCACTGGGTATCTCACTGGGTGGGGATAGATTGGTATACAAGGTAGGTACAATTCCTCCTTAAAATTTGAAGAGGACACAGACAAGTTAAGTGATAATCACAATACCATGAAAAAGGTATTACCAATATTGGGAAGTACACAGTATTTATGCAGCTACATAAGAGGACCACTTTAAGATGCCTTTGAGTGTAAGTAACAGAAACTAGCTTAAACAATTACAAAGATTTATTGACTCAAATAACTGGTACATTTAAAGATAGATCAAGACAGGTTTAATCCAGCAGATAAAAAACACCGCCCAACAACAAATTTATTTCCCTTAATTCTGCAATCCCAGGGGTCAGCTCAGTTTGATCTGCTGTTGGCTCCCCCTGGTGGTGTTGGGTGGTGACTAAATTCTCAAAGCTAAATGTTTTTCCTGTTGATGACCAGGGAGACAGACAGGGAAGATTTTTTGGAAAAAATGAGAAAGTTTCTTTCTTTAGAAACCTCTAGCAAATCCCTTTTTTCACAGGGCCTTTGTAATGCTGTATTTCCAGCACCAGGCAAAGTGTAGGCCTTCAATTAAGATCTGTTAATTTGACCTGGGATTGAAACTCAAAGTGCTGAATAATTCTGCTGTCATTTCTCACTGCATTTACCCAATTGCCTTCTTGATATACCCTTTTGAAGTCTAAACAGTCATCTTACGTTAGACTGGACAAAGTAGAGCTTTTGATTCCTCTGCCTGCCCTCCAAATTTGCTTCCCCTCAGGTTTTCCCAGTCTTAATTATGTCATCTCCCCATCCATCCAGTTGCCGAGGCTCCAAACTTAAAAGCCATCTTGATTCCTCTTCATCACACACCTTCATGCAGTTCATCAGTAGGTCCTAAAAGCTGTATCTCCAAAATAAGTCCTGCCATGAATACTGTTCAACTATCATTTTTACCCCAATAATAGCAACAGCCTCTAAACTGGTCATCTAGCAGAACCAGCCTTAAAATGGTGACATCACATGCTGCTGAGAACTCTTGCCTCCTTGATAGTCCATCCTCCACACAGAAGCCAAAGTGAACTTCCTAAAGTATGACTCAGATCATGCTATTCCTCATTTAAAATAAACCAATGCCTTCCCTTTACAACCCCCCCCAAAAAAAAAAATCTGTCCTTGCCATGGTCCATGAGCCCCACATGATGCGGTCATTGCCCACTTAATTTTCCTCAACTTCCTCCCTCCCCTTTCCCCTGTTTTCCCCTTTGTTCCCTGTTCTCCAGCCACATTGGCCTTTCTGCCTCTAATGTGCATCAGCTCTTCACTTTGGCATTTATTTTTCCTAATACTTGGAATGTTCTCCCTCCAAATCTCCACATGTGTGTCTCCTACTCACCATTCAAGTCTAAATTCAAATGTAACTGCAAAGAGTTGACTACCTTATTTAAAGCAACCCTCTCATTCACTCTGAATGGTATTTTCTCATTTTATCTTTCTCTTGGCTCATCACATTTTAAAATCCCTATGAGAGATTAAAATCTCATTGAAGACGCGGACTCTGTTTTGTACACTTCAGTTTCCTCACTGCCTAGAGTGGTGCCTGTACCTATTTGGTGTTTAATAAATATTTGTTGATTGACTATATTAATAGGTCATTTGCATCCTAAGGTAGCCTTTCAGAAGTGAAACTAGTGAAACAGAATATTTCCTTTCTAAATAATAGTAAAAAATAGAAAAACCTTTGCAGGGCTAGTATCTACGGGTATTCCACTTACATTGCCTGTGTTTGTTCAAAAGTAGGAAAAAAATCCCCCAGGGATATATTATAATATATTACTCTAGTTGCTACTTAGATTACAGCCATGTCAATACTTGTATCTCTAGCAGCCTTTCAGGAAGTCTCCTCTAATCCTTTTGCTTCCATCTTCACTGAAGTTCAGTTCATTGGCCAGAGCTTCATCACATGGATATGCCTAGCTACAGGAGAGGCTAGGAAATGATTTTTCTGGCTGGGTATATTGCCACTCCACATAAGTTTGGGGTTCTGTCATTAAGAAAGAACTGGAAAATGGTTATCATATAGGTACTAACAAGGCTCTGCCACAGAAACCTAGTTAAATAATTCAGAAAAATAGAATAGTTAACAAGAACCTAGAATAGGGGAGGAGGAAAAGTGGGTGGTAGATATTGTGAGAGAAGGACAAGACTAGGTATTGACAATGGAATGGGCCTCCTTAGTTTCCTCTTTACTTGACAATATTTCACTTAAGCTCTTCTGATGTAATATAAAATATTTATTTTTCTAAATATACAACTTCATAAAAGCCACTTGTTGATGACCTCTGTAGATAATAACCAGGATAAAAAGAAATGCATTTCAACAAGGCTGAAGAGAAGTGGCCAGAAAACACAAGAATATTGGAAATTTTACTTTCAACAACTTTGGTAATGTTGAGTAATTCTGGAGCCATATCAAATGACACAACCACAAGTTTTCCATTGACCGAAATAAGCTCCTAAAAATGAAATAGTCACCATACTTAAAGCTGTTGAATTATAATTGTCTCGCACATCCCATTCAGCAAAACTGATCAGCTCCAAAGGAGGCAAAGTTCAGCATTACTGATAACTGATAAACACGCTCTTGATGTGGTAAACAAGCTTTCTGGGTGGACTAAATATCAAGAAAAATAAGAACTTAATTTAGTCTCTTAAATTTTAATTAGTACACAGCATTTTTCAAGATCATATGTTTTTTAATTGCACAAAGTACAGAAATATTGTATTTCTTCTCCCTGTGAGATTTTATACTCCTTGAGATGCAAAACTGTATGTCTAAAAGCTGTGTAAGTTTTCTGTACAATATGTTTGTACATATTTGCAACATATTTTCTTTTCAAAGTCCCCCTCATGGTTGAGTTAGTCACTAACAGACTACTGCTCTAGATGTCATTACATAAGAAAAAAAAATCCCCACCTTTAAATATATCATAATCTATTGTTGTCCCTGATTTCTAAAATAAGAAACAAATTTAGAACTATGTGAAAAAATATAGCCACTTCACTTTTTCATTGTGATATATATTTTAGCATGGTCATGGTGACTGGCTTTTTGAATGCTACAAGTGCTACATGTAGTATTTGAAATCTTACATTTGTTCTTCCCAAGGAAAACTACTGTCCCTCAATTTTCAATTTCAATTAACTTATAATTTGGTGAATACAAGCTAGTCAAACTGTACTTAAAAAAAAAAAAAAAACAATCTAGCTTGGTTGTCCTTTGCTGTACATCATGCTTCTGTATTGCCATTAGAAAATACACATTTATAAATCATGTTGTGGCTTGTACACCCAGAAATTTGTAATTCAGTTCCCTCACCACAGTTTACCTTGTCGTATTCATTTAACAAGTATTTATCAAATTTCTACTATATAGGCTGTGTGTTAAGAACTAGTTGTTTAACCTTAAGCTATATGTATTGGATAGCTCTATGTGTTTGTGTTTGATTATATGTCTTTCGATGAACAAGGGATTTTTGTGTATGGAGAGAAACAGACATTTGTACTTTGTTTAATTTTTAGGTTATTAAATGTATATATTTAACATACCTAACTCATATATTTACATCAATGGTAAATTTGGTTAACTAAATTTACTTTAAAAAGATAAACAGCAGTTCCACATTTAGTATGACCAAATTGCCTTAAACAGCAGATGAACTATATACATATACAAGGACTATAAATGTATCGTTATGCATACTTTTAAGTCTATTCTAAAATATTAATATTATGGGTTTGATTAATATATTCAATATTCTTTTGTTGTTCTATAATGTTTTTACTATAGTTAATTTGATATCCTCCAAAGATTTTAGTAATACTATGTCTAAATAACATTTCCAGGGGTGGTAATCTTTCCTGATAAAAAACAAAAACAACTTATCTTTTCAAACCAAAGTCATAGGATCTGGGTTATCAATCAATAGATTATGGGATTAAAAATCAAAATAACAGTTATCAGGCTAGTTTCTTTTGTGGTTAAATTTGGCAATCAGTTGTCTCTCTTTAAATGATGATTTTTTTTTTTTTTTTTTTGGTTTTGTTTGTTGGTTTGTTTGTTTTGGGCAGCGAGCCTGTATGGAAATCCTAATCCTTGACCCCGATGCTGTCACCATCATGCTCTACCAAGTGAGCCAACCTGCCACCCAAAATGATGTATTTTGAAAGTCATCCTTAGTAATGTCATCTGTGTCTTGTGGTTGTAATGTATTGACGTGGTCTGTTAGCATTTTTACAACTTTTAAAAGTTTGTTATTTGTATTATAACATATACAGCCACATAACTGTTTAGTTTCTTGAAACGCAAGAAAAAGACAGCACATTTCTTTTTAAAACGTTTTGCTAATTCAAATACTTTTTTGAACACTCCTTCTTAATGGTTATTGTGTGCTCATTACTTTTAGACCCCTGTTTCCACTTGATATTATATGTAACTACAAGGCTAATCAGTTCTCTCCATTATTGGTGTAGTTTGTACCTTTTACAGACCATATAAAAAATTTGCCAAACTTTTATTGTACCATTTTACATTTCCTTCAACAATGTATGAGAATTTTAATTACTCACACCTTCTTTAATATTTAATGTTGTCAGACTTTTTAATTTTAGCCGTTGTACTGGATATGTAGTGGTCCTCACTGTGGTTTTTTCATTTTTCTGGTGACTAAAGATATTAAGCATCTTTTCATATGCTCGTTAGCTATTTGTATATCTTTTGTAAAGTATCTGTCCATTTTTATTGAGTTATTCATCTTATTACTAATAAAGTATAAAAGTTCTTAATTTCAAATTCAAATCTTTTTAAAGAATTGTAATGTGAATATAAGCAATGTGAACATATTCTCCACTCTGTTGCTTGCCTGTTCATGTTCTTGACTGTGTCTGTCAAAGGGCTGACAAATTTTTATTTTAATAAACATCAATTTGTCAATTTTTTTATGGCTCATGCTTTTTGTGTCTCTTGCCTACCCCAGATTTGAAAATATGTATTACTATGTTTTCTCCTAGAAATTTTAGAGTTTTATCTCTTAAGTTTAGATGTATGATTGATTTCTAATTAATTTTGGTATGTGGTATGAAGTAATGGTCCAGGCTCATATTTTATATGTATATACAGTTCTAGTACCATTTCTTAACAGTCTATTCTTTTCCCATTGGATTACCTTGCACCTTTCTTGAAAAACAATTTGCCATAGATATGTGGGCATATTACTGAACTCTCCATTCTGTTCCATTAATTTATATGTCTATTTTTTCACCAACAGCTCACTCTTGATTGATCTATCTTTATAATAAATCTTAGAGTCAAGTGGTATATGTCCTCTAACTTTATTCTTCTTTTCCAGAACTATTTAGTCTTCTAGGTCCTTTGCATTTTCATATAAATTTTATCATCAGTTTGTCAATTGCTACCAAAAAATATTTTGGGATTTGATTTGGATTAGTTTGAATCCATAGATCAGTTTTGGGAGAATTGTCCCTTTAGCAATACTTGTATTGGATCTTCCAATCCATGAACATGGTATATTTCTCCTTTTACTCAGGTCTTTTAAAATTTGTCTCTATAGCATCCTGTGGTTTGTGGTAAACAAATTTTGCACATATTTTGTTATACTTATCTCTAAAAATGTCATTTCTTGATAGTATTTAATGGAAATGTTTTATAACTTATTATATTTCCAATTGTTTGTTGCCAATATATAAAAATACAATCAACTTTTGTATTTTAGCTATGATTTGGGGACCTTGCTAAAGTCACTTATTGGCAAGTTTTTTTTGTTTATTTTTTGTATATTCTTTAGGATTTTCTATGTACATGATCATTTTGTCTGCCTTTTTTATTTCTTTCTTTTCAATCTCTATGATTTTTATTTCTTTTTCTTGGTTAATGCACTTGTTAGTATCTCTAGTAAATGTTGAATAGAAGTGAAAAAAAGCAGACATTACTGTCATGTTCCTGATCTTGGGAGCATAAAAAATGTTTAGTCTTCATATATTCTCTTCAACAGGTTGAGGAAATTTCCTCAGCTCAACAAGACCACTGTGCTTTGCTTGGGAGCCCCCTATCAGTATGGCCATGTGGAATGTGTCTTTAGTCAAAAAGCCAGGGTAATTGTAGGGCTTGTCTCATTTGTTTCCCTACTCTCAGAAGTAATAGTTCTGCTCTTCCTGTTATACCAAGTCTGAAAATACTTGTTTCTTACATTTTATTCAGTTTTCTAGTTTTTTATTATGGGCTGATAAATCTGATCCCCAATTGCTCTATTATAGCACCACATTCAGAGCAGATAGATAAACATTCATATATTAGTATTCTTTACTTAAATAAATAAAATTTATTTCATTATATTCACAATTTTTTGTACTATGACTTCTTTTTATAACTTCAATTAATTTTTAACTTTTGATTATTTATTATAAAGTCAAAGTTTTTAAGAACCCAATCTCTTCAATTAAACATAGTAATGACAGTAACCACAATACTGCTACTAATTATATTTTGATTCACAAATTGTAAACACTTAACCAATAAAAGTCCCTTAAAATTCTCAACCAGGAGGCTGGTTGGTTTGTTCAGTTGCTTAGAGCACAATGTTATAACTCCAAGGTCAAGATTTCAGATCTTTGTACTGACCAATAAAAAAAAAAAAAAAAGGAAAAAGGAAAAGAAAAAGAAAATTATCAGTTGGGAACAATTTTTCACCCCTCCCAAAGGGGGAAATTTAGCAAAGTGTGGGTACATTTTTATTTCTCACAACTGGGGGTGCTACTGGCATCTAAGAAGTAGAGGTCAAGTTTGCTGCCAAACATCCTATGAGTATAGGATGCTCTCCATCCTTCCTATCCCTAAAAGAACTAAATTCCAGGCAGTTTTGGGGCTATCTTACTAGTGGGCTGAATGAGCTTCAGTGGCACTGAAGAAAACCCTTAGAAAAAAAAAAAACGAAAGGACCAGATGCTTAAAGTAGAAAGCTGTCAGCTTGTAAGAAAAATGCCCAGTACAGCTTATAAACTCAATGGTTGTGCTACAATATCTTCCTCTTGAGTCTAAATTCCATGAAGTTTGGGGCTGTTTCTCATTCCTATCTGGGCTCTAATAGTTTCAAGCACAATGCTTTTCTCATCGCAGTGCTCAGTACTAGTTACTAAACAGAATAGCAAAAATATATAATGCATAGCACATCATATTTACAAAAAACCAAATTTTAAATAGATGGCATAATCAAATCCAAGATTATTATTTTTCCTTTTTGATGATTTAGATTATAAAAATCTACTAATATTTTCATTCAATCATCCATCTAACATTTATTGAGCACTTGCTATATGGCAACAACTAAACTGTGGCAGAAACTGCTAGTTGCTTCGAAATACGTATTCTTCCCCTTGTTTTGGTAATAGAATCCTATAACTTTTGCTTAGCATATGGCTACCCAGCTAAAGACCATATTTTGCATCTTAGTATGGTAATCAAACTAAGTTCTGGCCAATAAAATTCAGTGGAGATTTTGTGGAACTTCTAAGAAGTCTCTTTAAAAGAAAGGGTATGCACCATTCTTTTCTTTCAGAATGGGAGGGTCTAATGTTGGCACTGGTCTAACAGGCAGTAATAAGCCCTGATTGGTCTTATATGAGAAGGGCTGGTGAACACAGGAGCCGTGAACCTCCCTGATACATGAAACTGGTTTCTATAGCATGAATGAGGATATATAAGTGCTGCTCCTTTGCTCCAGGTCCTTAGAAGTGCAGGTCCTAAGCTCTGAGAGACATCTCCTTGAGCGACTTCTAACCTGAGACCAGGAATGGGGCTGAGGAGAGCCTTTTTACATAAAATTTAAAACTCCAATTATGGCTACTACCATGAAAGTCCTCTAATTCATAGTATGTTTCTTAGGCATACTTCCTTGCATTGAAGGTATTCCTATATATCTCATTTGCAATAAGGAAATCTCTTATCTTAAAGAATACATTATCAAGTGTCTCTATAGGAAAAATATTTTATAACTAAGTAGCTTAGAAGGTAAATCAAGAAAGATACAGTAGACTAGTTTCAGAAGTGTCTTCCTCAAAAAACAAAGTCTGTTCAAATGTACTGCTTCACACCAGACACCACTGAGCAGATAAGTTAGGTAATTTTAGAACAAAGGAGAAATTCTTCAACAGAGGGAAATAACCTGCTTAAACATAGTGGCAGACATGGATTTTTCTATTAAAATTTTCTTTAAAGATATAACTTTCAGTTTTTCAAAAAAGTACACATTTTAACTTTTCCTTAACCGGCACTATAAACCACTGCTGTTTCAAAGCTTCCAAATTACAGCCCCACACATTTCCCTAACTATTTCCATTTTCCCTTTAACTCATTCTTTCTCAGCTTCACAGTTCTTTTCAATTTCTTCGCCCATCCCCCTCCCTGACCATATTCAGTCATCTTTGTTCTTAGAATCTCCTGTCTTCCTCTGTGCTGGATTTATTCTTTCTCCTCCACCCTGGGAATTTTTTTCTATCTCAGCTTCTCTGTCTTTCCCATTAGCTCCATCTGCTGCCACCCTCAATGCCCTCGTCCTGCTTGGAATATTCTAATGAGTTCTGCAGCAGGCCCCTAGATTCTATACTTGCACCCATCCTATTAATTGGCGACACTCCAACCTGGGTGGTAGCTATAAAACAGAAATTGAATCATGGCACTCCTTGCATAAAAACCCTTACTGGGTTTGCATTACATACAGGACAAATTCCAAAATTGTTATGAAGGCCAATAAGGCTCTGCATTATTGATCTACTACTCCCCTTGTTGCTCAGTATGATCTACCCAGTGTGCCCAGGGTGGAGTGTTTTCTGTCCTCTCATCCTCCCTTGCTATTTTTCTAAATCGGGGCAGGGAAGGGGGTAGGAAGGATGGTGGTGATTTTTAAAGAGTGTATTAGGCTGATTAAAAAAAGAGGTTGTCCACATGGGAGCTGGATGAAGCTCTGCAAATTGTTAGCTATTGTAAGCTCAGAAAATGCTTAGCTATATTGAAAGGCATCACTTTGGCTGGGAGACCTACAGACCATCTATAGCTTTTAAAAAGTATTAGAATAATATATGCTTATTGCAACAACAGTAAAAAACAACACAAAAGTAAGCTTCTTCGGAGATGTCCTTTCTGATTTTTCTTTGCATTTATTAGCTATACAAATACTCAGGTAAGTTCTTTTTTGGACAAACAGACAAAAACACTGTAACTCCTCTCCTAGAAATGGCTGAACCTCAGAATAGAAGGCTAAAATTTGAGATGTATTTATGAAAAAACCCCTGTAGGAGTTTCTTTGTTTGCTTTTCCCTTGGGCTGTGTCACAGAAATCGTTTCATTTAATAATTATTTTTTTCCCTTCCAGTGTGGAAATTCCCCTCATTAGTGCAAATTCTGATATGCTATCTTCCAGGGATGCTCCTGCACAGGAAGCTGCATCACATTTAGAGGGACATTGTCCAGGAATTCCAGGCTAAGCAACTGTGATGTTATTACTCCTTTATCTTCCATGGCTATTATCAGTCATTAAACTTTTGCCAGTGCAACGCACAACAAAACAAAAACAAAAGAAAAAGACTCCTAATTCTAGTTTGCATTTTTGTTATTGCCAAGAATATTTGCATATATTTTTTATGTATTTATTGATAATTTGTGATTTTTTTTCTATCAGTTCCCTACTTTTATCTTCTACCCCATTTGTCACTGGGTTTGTTGTTGTTGTTGTTGTTGATTTGTAAAAGCTTTTTATAATATTGAGTATTGTGATGAACATGGATAAACACCACCTAGATCCCTCTTCAAAGAAGGACTTGCTATCTCAGCTACAAGGAGTGCTATTAGCGGAGAGTGTTCAACCATCAGTCCCTTCAGGGATCTCCACAGCTGCAGAGCCACCTTCCCAAAGAGGCTCACAGCAATGACTGACGTGAAGGAGAGAAGGTTACAAAGGCCCAGTCATTCCAGCCCATCAGGAGGTGAGTCTACCTGCTGTTTTACCCCTAGTGCTTCCTGTAGGGTCAGCTAAAACTGTTGTCTGGGTCTGGATTGCAACTGAACTTCTCTCTCTGCCAAATTCTGAATCTTTCTCTTGCCTCCAACAGGTGTTGGTTAAAAGGACACTCCATAATAAAAATCCTGTCTTGGGGTCTGCTCCCTAGAGAATCCAACATGTGACAAATATATACTTTATATATTTTGGCTAATATTTTGTCAGTAAATATTTATCAGGCAAGTATTGCTTCAGGACCTTTGCACTTTCTCTTCCCTATACCACTTTTCCCTTGTCCATCTCCTACTTTTCCTTTTGCTGTCAGCTGAAATGCTATATTATTACAAAGTCCTCCTCTGATTCTTAGTCCAGATTAGGTCTCCATATTATTCTCTGTCATAGCTGCCTATATTTTCCTTCAAAGCACTTATTCCAGTTTTTAATCCTATCAGTAGATTCATGTGATTATATGTTTAATGCCTGAATGCTTCACCACACTCTAATTACTATGAGTGCAGATAATTTTCCTATTTTTCATCATTCTATATCCAATTACTATAAAACTTCCTGATACATAGAATATATTTAGTAAATATTAGTCAAATGAATGAAGGGTAGAATAAAGGAGAGAGAGAAAGGGAGAGTTTTCTTTCTTAAAAACATAATTCTGAAACAAAGAAAACTCCTCTTCTGCTGAGAGTTTAACCCTTCTCATCACAAGTGTCATCAACTGAAATTATGAAACCATTCTGCATTATTTTGGGGGGCCCTAAGAGTATTTTTTGGTGTGGCCGTGAGGTCGAACATAAATTAATCCTGTCCACATTTTCTTGCAATGGATTATATTTCAAAGAATTGCCTTTGGAACCTAGGGTTCTTTTGAATCCAATTTGCAACCCATTATTCCATGTAATTAGAATATGTATAAAAGAGAAATAAATGAAAGTTCTATAGTTAAACCATTTGAAAACAAAATTAATGCCCACTGCTCAAGGCCTTAAGGGAACATCTAGAAAGTGGGCAGAGAAAATGGGTTGTCTCATTAGATTTTGTTCAGGACCTATTATTACCAATTTAGTAGCTCAACCCTTGAATTGGATTAGAATATTACCATGATTACTATATTTATGATATTACAAGCGATTTATAATGCATCATTTGGAGCTGAAATTTCTCATGATTATTTTAGCCTAGAAGCAGTAATAAAACTTAATCAAGAAAAAATTTCTGTTTTTTAAAAAATTTATGCCATTTAACAATGTGTAGTTAAATCACATGTGATTCTTGTATGACGGATAAATTTTATTATGTTCAGTTACTAAATTGCTATTTACCAAAATAGCCAGAAAGACTGAAAGCTTAATACCAAATGTATTCCGTACATTATTCAGACTTGGTTAAAAATAAATTGATTTTTCTCTTTTATATTTAAGAAGTATATGGGCCGCAGAACATGGGTTTATTTTCACATAGACAAAATCAGTCAGAAAAGAATTTCTATATGCTAACAACTGCTTTTTTTTTCTTGTTTTGTTTTTTCAGAAAAAGGGGTATAAAAATAACTTCTCATCTCTCAATTGTGTCTCTATTTGCTGGGTGAGTTTGCTTCTTGGGCCATTTGTTTCATTAAAACTTAGATCAAAATATCTTTTAAAACAGGAAGGAAAACATTCAAAAAAATAAGTAAAAGGTAGATCTTTTAACTGCTCTTTCCAAAGGACAGCCTTAAAGGGAAAGCCAAGGCACCAACACCATTATGTTTTCGTTTTATTTTGTTTGCTTTGTCTTCCATTATTTTCCAATTAAGTCTCTTATTATTCTCTATAATTCTCTCCTATTATTCTCTTTTTAATCACTTACACCAAGGTACTCCTAAGGGCGTAGGAGAAAGAACATATGCCTCTTCCATTTGCTAGGTGTTTGCAATTCTGAGGTAGAATTTAGAAGGCCAGTGAACCTGGATTTAAAAAAAAAAAAAGATCACATGTATATTTTCATTAACTTCTAGCTAAAATTTAGCGTTTATGAATGTAAGCGACGGCCCTCTAGTAACGTTAGTACTAACTATGATTTTTGTCTCCAGTAGAAATGGCGTATAATTGTTATATCACTTTCCCGATATTGCAGATATATCTCAATATCATTTATACCCATCACAACTTCAAAATTATGGTAGTTATTACATCTGCTGCTACATCTAGTCACTTGATGTCTCAATAAAGAACTAAGTATATTATTAGATCACAAAATTTTTTCTAAAATATTTTTGTAAATATATTTTAATATAATTGGTTTCTTCTTTAACTATGTATTTTATTTTATACATGTAAAAATATTATTTTGAGAAGGGTTTCATAGGCCTAATAAGGCTGTCAATGGGGTGCATGAAACAAAAATAGCCAAGGACCCCTAAAGCAGTTATTTTCTATTTTATTAGACCTAACTTCCTCCTTTTTAATAAATTGTGGTGAAAGTCACATAACATACAATTAACTACTTTACAGTATACAACTTGCAGGCATTTAGCATAATCACAATATTGTGCAAACACCACTTCCCTCCAGTTTCATTGTCATCATCTCAAGGAACACCCCATACCCTTTAAGTAACCACTCCCTGTTCCTCCCTCCTCCCATTCCCTGACAACCGCTAGTCTGCTTTCTATCTCTATGGATTTGCCTATTCTGTATATTTCATATAAAAAGAATTCTACGATACGTGACCTTTTGTGTTTGGCTTCTTTCACTTTCACTTAGTGTAATGCAGTTGGTGTCCATCCAATTTGTAAAATGTATCAAACTCACATTCCTTTTTATGGCTGAATAGTATTTCGTTGTATGTATGTATCATAATTTACTTAACCAACTCAACAACAAAAAGAGAACCTAATTAAAAAATGGACAATGGACTTTAGACATTATTCCAAAGATATACAAATGGCCAAGAAACACATGAAGAGAGTCATTAAGGAAATACAAACTTCAAAATCACTATGAGATACCACTACATACCCACTAGAATGGCTACAATAATGTAAAAACAAATAGAAAATAAGTGTTGAAAAGGATGTGGAGATATAGAAACCCTCGTACTTGCTGGTGGGAGTATAAAATGGTGCAGCTGCCGTGGAAAATAGTTTGATGGTTCCTCAAAAAGCTAAGCATAGAATTGCCAAATGACCCAGCAATTCCACTCCTAGGTGTATACCACAGAGAAATGAAAACATATGTTGCACAGAAATTTACATGTGAATGTTTATAGCAACATTATTCATAATAGCCAAAAGATGTAAACAGCCCAAATGTTCATCAATGCATGAATGAACAAGACTCTTTTAACAGGAAAGTTTTTGTAATGGCTATTTTACTCTTCTGAAGTGAAAATGATAGTAAAATCCAAAACATTCACAATTTTCAAAAAATCAGTATGATGACTAGGTATTGTATAAAGAAGATTCAAAAAAAGTAATCTGTAATGAAATTATATGTATTTCAATATCCAGTACTTGAGACATATGAAGTAGTCATATGTTTGCATCTGTACGTAGAATCACCACGAATTGTGAGCTATCAATGCAGATTGCTACAGTGTGTGGTATTAGTGACTTAAATACAATAAGCATATTAAAACAATGCAGAATACAACTTTGTGTTTATATACAAAATGGCATTAGTTTGTAGACTGAAATAGTTAAGAAAAAATAGTTTTTCAACTACACAAATGTCTGGTGAGACATAAGAAAGCAATGTAGGTAGGACACATGACAACTTTCTTGTGCAGAGCTGTCTTAAGTTCTATGGGATGTGCAGCATCCCTGGCTTCTTCAGACTAAATGGCAGTACAGCAGTCCCCCCCACCCCTTATTCTCGGTTTCCCTTTCCATGATTTCAGTTACCTGTGGTTAAACATGGTCTGAAATTATTAAACAGAAAATTCCAGAAATAAACAATTCATAATTTTTAAACTCATGCCATTCTGAGTAGTGTGATGAAATCTTATGCAGTCTTACTGCATTCCATCCTGGATGTGAATCATCTCTTTGTCCCGCCTGTCCACTCCCCACCCTCGTCGCTTATTAGCCCCCTCATCAGATCCACGTTCCCTGTATAGCAGGGCTTGTGTTCAAGTCACCCTTATTTTATTTCATAATGGTCATAAGGTGCACGAGTAGTGATGTGGCAATTCAGGTATGCCAAAGAGAAGCTCTAAATTGCTTCCTTCAATGAAAAGATCAACGTTCTCAACAAAGAAAGATAAAAATAGTGTACATATAGGGTTTGGTACTATCCGCGGTTTTAAGCATCCGCTGGGAGTGTTGGAATGTATCACACTCTGGTAAAAGAGGATTACTATAATGTTCCTCAATAATTGTGACATCAGAAAACACCCTAACAATTTCTAAAATGCCTGCTTGGGAGCAGTACTGCCCCTAGTAGAATCTCCAACCCAAAGCCTACTCACTGAATCCTGAAATTTCTCTGAAGATTTATGCTTTATTCTTAAAATTGAATGTAAGTTCTATGTTCTATGATACAGAATAAGAGTGAGTATTTAAGTGTATACTTGTATGTAACTCTCATGTATCTGAATTGCATGGTGGCCAGCCTCAGTATATTACATTTTCCTTAAAACACAAGTCTACCTCCAAAAACATTAATGAGTAATATACATGACTGTAGGTTTCAGAGAGAGTCTTAGGAAAGAATTACATTTCACCATATACAGTAAAACTTCCTTAAAATCTGTTCTAAATCTCTCTGCTCCTTTCTTAAAGTCCCTCTCACTCTCCAAAATATCTATTATTCAGCTTTGCCAGCCAGGCAGGCTTCAGATAAAAACAAAATCCTATGACAAAGTTTCCCATTCCATCCCTGAAGATGGACACAGTAGTTAAAGAATTATCTTGATATTTATCCTCTTGTCACTTTATGATGAGTAAATGGTAGAATAAGGAGTTTAGGCACAGGGGATTTCGTTTTTAAGTCTTTTGGTCTTTAGAAACAGACTTACAGAAACACCTTGGCCCTCACACCTGCTTTCTCCAGTCTTGCCTGCTGCCTCATTCTAAATCCTGGCTTGTTCA
The DNA here is from genome assembly GCF_027409185.1 of Cynocephalus volans. Lineage (NCBI taxonomy): Eukaryota > Metazoa > Chordata > Mammalia > Dermoptera > Cynocephalidae > Cynocephalus > Cynocephalus volans. The sequence continues at coordinate 91,895,613 of NC_084468.1, read as the reverse complement.
TTGCTCAAGGAGTTGTGTTAACTCACAGTGTCTTCCCCTAAGCAGCTGCTTAAGAATTGCTTTACAACCAATCAATTTGTTCTCAGGGACTCTTCTGGTAGTAGAAGGTTAGGAAAAGAACACTGAAACAATGTCACTTCAGAAAATAAAACAAGAGTCACAGTTTGCTGATAGATGTCTTAAAGGCTGAGCCACCAAAACTGAGGTTTCAGGTTTCAGAGACTAAGCATTTGCTGTCTGTCAGGTGGTTGAACACTTTGTCCCATTGGAAATCTCGTTTTCACTTGGACCAAATTTATAATATACAAGAGTATTTCAGAAAGTTCATGGAAAGATTTGTATTATCTTTTAATTCTATTTGTCCACAAATTTTCTTAAGTACCCAGAAAATTTCTTCATTCAAACTACCCAAAGCTATGTCCTAATATTTGAGTTGAATAATCTTTTAAAGAATTTTTATTAAAAAAAATCCTGCTGAATTATTTTACAGGTATGGATCTGATAAATATAGATGAGCTCTATGAAATACATTTAAAGAGAAAATGATTACCAGTGAACTATTGCTTCATTCAGAAACTCATCCTATTTATATTAAGAAGTCTTGAAATTGGGAGCTAAAATTAGTTGCTATTTCATAGCTGCATATTTTTTTAAAAAGAGTTTTTATATTTTAAATTAGGTGTTCAGAAACTCTTCATAAAAGGGCCTCTGAGAATTTAAACTTTGTTCATTAAGTTAGTGGAGGTGTAGGTGGTGAAGGTGAGTCAAATTCTATAAAATGAAAATTAGACATTTGCATAAAAATAAAACTATACAAAATTTTCTCAATAATGATAAAGAATAGTATGTTAGAATCTCCAAAAGAGTGAAACTGTCGATGGAATGCCCACAGAGGATTCTAGTTCCACTTAACATATAGTGATTAATGATTTTGCAGACTAGGCTGCAAGAGTAGCAATGTCTGCTGGTGCTCAAGCAAGGGCAATTTGAGTTAAGAGCCAATGCATGAAATAGATAGAGCATCTAAAGGTACCAATGACGATCTTGCAGGCACTATTAGTTTGGAAGCTAAAAAAAAAAAAAAAAAAAAAAAAAAACCATTGATTTTCATTAGGTGATAAAGGAAAGCATAGTTAATAACAAAATAATAATAATAATAAAGTTAATAATAAAAAGTAAAGGAATGAAACATTTTCTAAATTTAAATTGCCATACTATTTATCAGTTCAAATTTAAATTGCCATGCTAGTTATCAGTTTTGAGATGTAAGTTGTTTGCCATCGTTGTTTTGTTGTTTTTTGATTTTTATTTTGTTTTGTTTTCAATTGACTATTTTTAGAGCAGTTTTAGGTTCACAGCAAAATTGAGCAGAAGGTACAGAGATTTCCTTTATATCCCCTGCCCTACCTAGATACACACAGCCTCCCCCACTATCAACATCCCACACAACAGTGGTACATTTGTTACAATTGAACCTACGTCAGCAGCTCATTATCACCAAAATTGCTTAGTTTACTCTTGGAGTTGTGTATTCTATGGGTTTGGATAAACGTATAATAACATGCATCTGTCATTATAGTATTACACCAAGTATTTTCCCTGCCCTAAATATCCTCTGTGCTACCCTGTTCATCTCTTCTCTCTCCAACCCCTGGCAACCACTGATCCTTTTACAGTCTCCATACTTTTGCCTTTTCAAGATGTCTTATTGTTGAAATCATACAGTATGTAGCCTTTTCAGATTGGCTTTTTTCACTTAGTAATATGCATTTAAATTTTCTCCATTTTTTTTTTCATGGCTTGTTAGTTCTTTTTAGTGCTGACTAATATTCTATTGTCTGGATGTATCAGAGTTTAGTTATCTATTCATCTTCTGAAGGACATCTTGGTTTCTCCAAGTTTTGACAATTATGAGTAAAGCTGTTATAAGCATCCATGTGTAGGTTTTTGTGGGGACGTAAGTTTTTAATTCATCTGGGTAAACACCAAGAAGCAGGATCTCTGAATTATACGCTAAGAGTATGTTTAGTTTTGTATGAAACAGCCAAACTGTCTGTACCATTTAGAATTCCCACCAGCAATGAATGAGAGTTCCTGCTGCTCCACACCTTCACCAGCATTTAGAGATGTCAATACTCCAGATTTTAGCCATTTTAATAGCTGTGTAGTGATATTTCATTGTTGTTTTAATATACAGTTCTCTAATGACATATGATATTGAGCATATTCTCCATCTGTGTCTTGTCTTCTCATTCTCTTGAGGCATCACTTTTTTTACTAAGAAAAATAAATTCACTACAGAAATATATATATATATATATACACACACATACAAGAGTACTTCAGAAAATTCATGGAAAGATTCATATTATCTTTCAATTCTATTTTTCCACAAACTCTTTGAAGCTTCCTCTTTATATGTACATATATACATATTTCCAGACTTAAAGTTAGCAGGCAAACCTCATTTAGTTTTGCTGTGTTACCATGATAGTAACTTTGTTTATCAATAGATAATGGTCAGTATTTCAATGAGAAATGATATAGAACTGTGACATGTATTTAGGAGGAAAAAATGTGGTTAACAAATATTGGATGAGCATGAACTTTAGGTAATATTCTAAAATATTTTTGAAATATTTGTTTGATAATATGAGAAATATTTTAAATGTTTGATAACATGAAAAATATTTTAAAGTCTCCCTCTTGGATAAAGTATTCCAAAGGCAAGGGAAATATCACATTCTGTGTATCCCTAAACTGATTAATTAGAAAATGTTCAAAATTGTTTTAAAACCCTCATTACTTTTGTTGAGTATGGCTATGTTTCTTGATCCAGCTCTTCCCCCACCCCCATGCTAGCTATTGCTAACAAAGATGAACAATCAACAAATTTCTTAATCTGATTATTTATCATGTTGTACATAAAGATAATAATTCATTTTAGGAACATTTGTGCTTTCCTAAGAGTAAACACATAAACAGCTACTCCACACTTCCAGAATTCTTTTATTTCTTATTAGGATAATTCAGCTTTTCAAAAAACAACTATAACCATGGGAGACAGTGTGTTATGCTTACCAATGCTAAAAGCAGTAACACAACTGGGTTTCACTAATTATCCAATTAACCTCTAGCTCCAACTCTTATCTCTACTGCAGTTTCATAGTTATGGAGTCACTGGGATGTGACACTCTTTATAAAGAACTCCTTGCTTAACTGCTGGGAGTACCGGTAGCAGACAGCCTTTAGCTGTCAGTCTCTTCAGGGTTGGCCTTATCTGCTTTGTGCAAGTCCTGTCCCTTCCGGGGTCAGCTGATATCCACCTATTGAGATTATAAATCCCCACTGATGTTGGCCCTCCATCGGACAGCTCTAACTGGCCATTTAAACTCCAGAGCATTCTGTGGGGTCAGCTGAAGCTGTTGGGCCTGCATCACAGCTCCATCTCTCTCTGCTCAATTGTGCTTTCTTGCCTTCACTTCCACATTCAATCCCAAGGATACAACCTAATAAGCACTGCCCATACTAAACTCAGTCTCAGAGTCTGCTTCTCGGAGAATCCAACAAGTGAAAATAGTTTCATCTATAATAAACTCTCTACATTGTTTCAAACTCAACATGTCTCAAGCCAAGTTTATCACCTCACCTCCAGAGTTTCTCTCCTATTTTTATTTCCTTATATCTGAACACCATATGTCTCTTCGTTGTTCTGTATAGAATGCTAAGTCATTTTTCTTTTTAACTCTTCCATAATCATTTCACTACTTGCAATAACGCTACACATTTTTTCATTTTTTTTTTTTTTAAAGATGACTGGTAAGGGGATCTTAACCCTTGACTTGGTGTTGTCAGCACCATGCTCTCCCAAGTGAGCTAAACGGCCATCCCTATATAGGGATCCGAACCCGTGGTCTTGGTGTTATCAGCACCACACTCTCCCAAGTGAGCCACAAGCCAGCCCTCATTTTTTCATTTTTTTTTTTTCAAACCCAACAGTCCTTTCTGTTCCTACTGCCAGAACTACTTCTGGGTCCTTGTCACTTGATATCTAAGATACAGTATCTGAGATATTGCATCTGGACCCCTTATCTCTTATTTCCTATTCTGGTCCTTCCTATGTTATAAATCAGTTTTCCTAAACTATCAGTTTTATAAAATCAATTCCCTATTTGTCAGAGACCAGCTCCACAGGATTCATTGGACCTGAATAGGTGGTGTGGATTCAGTGAAAAAAGAAAGACATGGACCATGGATGTCTAGTGCAAGTGTGGACAACAACCACATGAATCTTGCTTTATTTATATGTTTTATTTAATCTTTTACATGATGATTTATCTTTTAATCAAAACATTTCTTATTTCATCTCTATTGAAAAAGAAAAATCAAAATGTTCCAAAGCACTCATGCTGTGACAAAAACACCCACTCATGCATCAATAGTTCACCCCAAAGCCTGTCTGTGGCTTGTGGCCAGGAAACTATACAATAGCAACGTGCTTGGCCTTAAAACGTCAGACTTTTGGTCTGAATCATAAGCCTTAACCTTCCTAGCTTACAATTTAACCCTTTTTTAATCTTACTTAAACTTACTACACTTAATTTTAATAACATTGATTAGTTATGGTTAACAATTTAAAATTGCTTGTACTCTATATTGATCATTTTAATTTATAATCAAAATTACAACGTTATAACATGAATATTATAATAAACTTTAACTATAAGTCTTATTAAATTTCTATGTTATTGTTACAAATTTTGTGTTACAAACTGATTTAAACAAAACCTATTAATATCAAAATTTGTTTGTTTGTCTTTCTCTACTATCTAACTTATTTATCTTATAACGAAACCTTTTATTTCCCTGCCAATAAACTCCAGGAACAGCACAGGGGACAAAGTGAAAAGTTAAATGACCCTTCTCAAGTTTATAAAAGTACACTATGTCATTCTTATTATTACTATGGAATGATACATTCTTGGTGAGCCAAATGAAGCAGTAGGAGTGGAGAAGGAACAAAGAAATCTGTAGGTGGGCGTGATCAATTAGTTGTAAACACCACTGCACTCAGACCCACCGTCTCCCTAGGAGACGTGGATTTATAAAAATTTAACATAATAACTTCATTCCACACACACAAGAGCATGATTACAACTATAATGGGTCAATGCATACATCACTAATGGGAAAGATCAATAACAAAATTAAATCTAGCCAACCCATACCAGGAACATGCATCAAAAACACCTTTGGTACTGACAATGCCTTTTAAATAAACCAGTTAATTTTGATATATTATTAACATGTCCTTTGAGAAACCCCAGGGCCCTTGGAACCTCCCAAAGCCATACTAAGCCAAAACGTGAGGCCTTCTAATTCTGGGAAGCCTTGTCAAGTAACCAAAGGTGAACAAACAGGAAATTCCATGGAGCCATGCCACACACACGGGACCCCCTTGCAGCCTACTGATCAAGGGGTGTCGCTCCTCAGGCTCCCATGCCGCTCCCTATAACAGGATGGTTCTCGACACCTATTCACGAATCTCCAGTCATTTTGTATTTTGTAAACTCTGGAAAATTTATCTTTATTCTTCAACTTGTAAACTCACAAGATTGAGAGTTACACTTGCTACATGATGATAATAGGAGATGTCAATGATGGAAACCCACTGTGTTAGACCCCAAATGTCTATATTTGAAATAATTAAATCTTACATAATAAACATTTTTCTCAGAAATTCATGTTTAAAAAATTTGAGACACTAATCTGTTTTATCTATTTTTATTTTATATCATTGATACCCTCTTCATTTTGATTTTCAAATGTTTTAGTAAACTGTAGAGAATGAAAGGTAGGAATTTAAGTGATTGACAATAAATGTAAACTTATTTAATAAAATTCATTTTTTCCTTTTTCAAATGCATGATAACTCAGTAACATTTTAGAATGTAATTTACAAAATAAGAAGTTAGTGTCAAGATCTCATTTTAAGTAAACATTCACAATATGAAATGCTTAATCTTTTTGTTGGTTTCTTCAAATCAGGATGCATATAACTTGTGAGTTATTAATAACACATGTTGCCAGAGTTAAGGAAAAGCTATTGGCAAGAGAGACCTCAGAACTTTATCCTGGATTCTCCCAATGGACAAGTGCTAAGAAACAGAGAATGATGTTAATTTGAGGATTAATTCTCTGAGAAAATTCTTCTCTTTACCATTTCCTAAAGAAAGCCATTGCTTATAATGCTATAAAGCAATAAAATGTCTAAAAATCAGACACCTGGAAAATTTGATATTATTTTAAGAAACTTTGGATCATTAGAAATTAGTCCACAGCCTTGGCTCAGTAGGAATTTGTTTTGTTTAAACATGTGATCTTCAAAGGTTTAATAGAATAATTAAGCTTTTTTCCCACCTAAAGAAACAATAAATTATACAACCTCTGTGATAAATGCAGAAAAATATTTTCTTTTTTATGGGACATTCTGCCTTATAATTCAGCCTAGTCAAGTTGACACATTACAAAGCCATAACTGTTGAAAAAAACATTTTAGGATCTATAATCTAAGTAGAGAGTCCAAGTGGTTAGTGTCAACATCTGCTAGAGATTCTTTCTGGAACCTTAGGTAGATTGGTCTCCTAATTTTAACTCACAAAATAGTTGAAGATGTGAGCCTTGTTCACAACTGGAGTAGAAGCTGTAGAGTTCTCACAGATCTTTCCAATGGCCTGGATGTCCCCCCAAAGAAGCTGAACTATGGGAAAAGAAAATTACATTTGTAGTAGACTGCTGGTTGTTTTCTAATATCTAATACCCCCTTCTTCTAGTATAGCTCCCAATTTTTATATGGGTTATGATCACCCAGAATAAAGGCTGCTAGCTTATAGTCAGTTGTGGCCATTAGACTAAGCACTGTCCAATGGGATGCAAATAAAAGTGGTGTATGTCATCTTTGGGAAGAGTTCTTAAGAGAAGTAGAACAACCTCCTTTCTTCTTTCTGGCTAGGTGAAATGAGGATGTCGGAGCTGTAGTAGCCACATTAAGCTATGAGGGAGACCTTGGCAATGAAGGTCAGACAACAGAACAATAGGATAAAATTAACTTGGGTCCCTCATATGGGAAAGCCCTGTACCACCTACTTCCAGATGTTTATATTGATCAAAATTCTGACTACTGCCTAGATGTACTATTCTCTCTATAAAAAGTTACATGATGGCTGCAACGCAATCTTGATAAGATGTCTGCTTTCAGATCTTTGTGAGTAAAGGTTGGTTTCAACCAATTTTTAAGAATCTTGTCTGTCTTGCTATCATTATTAACCAGAGGGTGAAGCTTGTAGCCACGGAACAGAGATAGGTTAACTAGTTTAGACTAGCATCAAATCTGCAATCCTGACTTAATTACTATGAGTTAGTTAACAGAATCTACATAAAGATATAAGACTGGGATTTTAAGTTAGAACTATATATTTTTATGAATTTATGTGTTCATTATGCATATTAAAATCTCACTTATGGGCCGGCCCGTGGCTCACTCGGGAGAGTGCGGTGCTGATAACACCAAGGCCCCGGGTTTGGATCCCATAAAGGGATGACTGGTTGGCTCACTGTGTGAGCATAGTGCTGACAACACCAAGTCAAGGGTTAAGATCCCCTTACAAGTCATCTTTTAAAAAAATAAAAATAAAAAAAAAATAAAATAAAATCTCACTTATGAGCCAATTTTTGTTACAGTATTTTAAATCAACAGATTATTATTTTTAAAACGCCTTATCTTTTAACCAACTTTTTTTTTTTCTGGCTAGCCAAAATCCCTTTTCTTTTAATTAAAACATTTCACTGTTTTTGCAAAGACCATAAGTGCACATTTCTTTGACCCTTTCTGTAAAACTGGCACACTTTTTGCTTTCAGTGTTATAGACTGACTGAAATATTTAATTTTCTGTAAAATTTTTAATTTCTAATTAAAAAGTTATTTACTCTCTCTTCTGGATTCTGTCACTCCTATTTCTTGTGGGAATTGTCCTTCATATTGGACAACAAGGAGGTCATGGACGACCCTGGGAAGGTGGAGGAAGCCTTTGAGATTGAGATGAGGGGAGAAGTGGAGACAGTGACTGTGGACATCGCTTTCATTTCAACAAGTGTTTTTGGAAAGCAGGACACCCGACTTTTGTCTGCTATGAGAAAGATTTGGCAGAGAGAGATTTTCAGGAGCAATTTAACTGAACAACAGAGAAGCCATTATTATCTGCAAAGCACGGTGCTAGATACTGCAGGGATAGTAAGTCTCAGAGCTGGCAGTCTTAGAACCTCGTGGGCAGGTCAGGTTGAAACAGAGAACACGATAAGTTTACAAATATACAGGTATGGTACCAAGTGCCACCGTGGAAGTGAAAATTTAAAGAAAGGAAGGGATAAATCACCTCTACTTGGGTTAAATAGGAAAGGGCTTCATGGAGGAGACGGCACTTGAGGAAGTTACGGCTTTTTGCTCTGTAAGTCGGTGTCAAAGTCAAGTTTTCCCAAGGAGACCTGATCACTTTGTCTTATAGTGATGTCTTTGTGTGTGCATGCTCGTCTCCTGCGTTGAACAGGATTTAGAGCAGTCCCTGGCATAGATATCACTCAATCTTACATTACTGTAAGAACATATTATAGTAGTAAATATTAACGAGATAAATGAAGGAATGAATGAATGTATGAATTAAAAGTGGCAGTAAGCTCTTCAGGGGTGGTGGGCCTTGTCTTCCTCATCTTTGAACCTCTGCTTCGCTGGGGCACAGGGCGCACGGCTCGGATTCCACCGGCGGGGGCGGTATTCGCGACCCAAGCCCTGGGCCAGAGTGACGACTCCGGGCGGTAGGGGGCGCTGGCGCGCGGCCGGGCGCGGCACCACCCCGCGTTCAGCCGGACCTTCGTCGACGCCATGCGCGCGCTGCTGACACTGCTGCGCACGGGCCGGGGGTGGCGTGCGGAGGCCCTAGCCGCCACCCGGCTGCCCCGGGGAGCGAGCGAAAAGACCGGGCCGCGCCGCGCCATGGCCCTGTATCGCACGGAAGAGCGCGGCCAGCCGCACTCGCAGGATTACCGCCTCTTCTTCAGTAAGTCGCTCACGGTCGGCCGCGCGGCGCCTCGGTGAAGCCTCGGTGGGGGATGGAATGGGGTGCCCTGTGCGACCCGCGCGGCCTCCCTGTCTCCCTCCCTTTTAGGGGCTCTCCTCAGTCGCCGCGTGGTCTAGGCGACCTTCCCGCACCCGGGGGCCCGCCCCGAGCCACAGCAGCTGCCACCAAGAGGGCGGCAGACCAAGGCCCCAAACGCGCAGCGCAGAGGCGCAAAGGGGCTGGCGGCCTCGACGCCGGGTCGTCCTCGGCCAGGCCAACCGCCCTTCCAGAGCGACGGGCGCAGCGCGCGCGGCCACCCGGCTGCAACTCGCAGCCGTTAGTCGAGCCCGGCCCCTGTTCTGGGATCACAGGACTTGGTGACGAGAGGAAGGCGCCGAGTCCGCCCGCGCGCCCTCCCCTCGGTGGCGTAAGAAAGCTCCTCCTTGCGAGGGCTGACTGCCTTTGGAGGCGGGCGGAACCCTGGAGATGCCTAGTCCAGCGGATCTGCTTTTTTGGAGGCACTCTGATGAACGAGCTTCCCCAGAAGCGTGAATTTATACTTCTAAGTTTGCTCCTTGAATGCGATCCACTTCAAGAGCCTCGCTGGCTCCAGGGTAGCTCCCCTCTTCCTTTCCAAATTGAAAAGCCCAGAGGGCGAAGCGTCTCGTCGAGGCACAGAGCTGGCCAACGACGACGGGAAAGCCCCCAGATCTCTGTGACTGTCATTTTTTCTTTGCACCCTGAAGTTTCACTGTGCACGTTAGCTGTAACGTGAAAATAGCGATGTTGGTTGCTTTCACGCTCCACTGACTGCGAGCCCAGTGGCCGGTGGTGGAAGTCGGCCTGGCGTTACCGCGCACCTGTTAGGGGCATCGGCTCTGGAGGCTTTCACGTGTAAAGTCTAATCTTGAATTCTTCTTTAGCTGTGACCCCGGCAGAGTTTCTTAACTCGTTCTTCTGGCCTGTAAAACAGGGCTGCAAGAATTTCATGACGTTGTGTATGTAAAGTGATTAGTTACAGGGCCTAGAATATAAGTTACTGTTATTAATAATACCTGTAATTATTATTGATACCTGTAATTTATAAAGTGTTTACAGATACCCTACCTGAGCTTAGGGTCGAAGATTACCTTATGAGGGAGAAAGCATTGTGCCTAAAGTCTTGTGATTATAGTGCAGCTGGTACTAAAATTACTATTTTCTTCAAAACTGGTTGCTTTTTCCCTCTGTGCCACTTTTTTTTTTTTTTCTTCATCCTTGTTTGGTCAAGACTGATCAGGTGAACAGAAATCCTTAACAAGAAGTCTCAAATTTCTGAATGGATTGTGTTCCAGAAAGTTACAATGTGTGATTACAGGCAATAATTTTCCATAGAAACAATGTTACAAAATAGCAGTTAGCTTTATAAGCAGATACAAGCCTGCCTCTCTCATAATATGGCGAAAGTATTCTAGATTTGCAATAAGTACAGTAATTGGTGATAGACAACAAAATAGTCAAATATTTATGAAGTGTGCTAGATATAGTTAGGCATGGTACAGAGGAGATTTAGTTGTGAGCTTTGACCTCAAGAGATTCCTAATATCAATGCGATTAATTAAGGAAAATGTGAAAACACTGGTGAATATTTTACTTATATGTTGGTTGAATAAAAACATTCTTGGGTCTGGAGCACACAGAGTAGTTGACCAAGCACTGGATTTGGAGTGGAGAGTCCTAGGCCTTAATCCTGCCTCTGCTGTGTGTGTTTGGGCAAGAATTACATCATTTCTTTCTCATGGGGCCAGTTGCTTCTGCTGTAAAACGTAGCAGTTGACCTTGAAGTGATCCTCAAGGTCCTTCTCAGCGCTGGTAGTCCTTGGAGGTATTGGATGAATAATAGGGATTCTAATGGTCTCTGTTGGGACAAGGCCTCTATTGGGGTATTACTGAGGCTATATTGGCCTCTCGCTGTGGTTTGTTTCTTTAGCTGCAAATTTACTCCGGACTCATGATTTTTCTGTAACTGGAATGCCACAAATAAATTTTTTTTTCACTCAGTTGGATTAACAGGACGGAAATGAAGGGGAGAAAAAAAAGGTTTCATTTAGGTAAATGGGCAAGAATTGGAAGAAAGAGGAATGTGGGGTGGGGGTGGACGTCCAAAAGGTGAGATCTTAATTGGAAGTATGTTTGGTTAAACAATTTCTGAAGTAACCACCAGATGGCATCATTGGCCCGGGACTGTTTACTTGCTGGACGGGGTAGGGCAAAGTGAAAGGAAGCCACTTCAGGGTGAGTGGGGTGAGGTGCAGATGATGAACAAATTGCTCTTTTAAAGATATTCACAAATTGGATATTTTTTTTAACTCAGATGGTGTCTATATGTAGTACTAGGGTGTGGTTCTACCTCACTTCAAAGGAAAACATGAGTATACCACTACTTGTCTGAAAATTGTTATTCAGCATTATTAAAGTGGAGTTATTTTCCACATTTCCAAATCTATCTCAAGTCTCTGAAATACTAGTGCAGTGGGAGGTAGGACATTCTTGAACTTGATCACTGTAAATGGTTTCTCTTTACTGCCATTCAGAAGAATCAGAATAAATGGTTGATGTATTACTTTTTAAAAATTGGTGTTGAACTTTGTAGAAACTGCATTGAAGTGAGACAGGATGATACAGGGGAAATAGCATCCTGGTGGGAATCATCAGGCCTCCTTGATGCCAGCCTTGGCCCCATTAGTAACTTGCTCTGTGGGCTTGGGTCACTTCACCTCTCTGTACTTCATTTTATTAAACCACAGAGTCAGGAGATTGGATTAAATGATCGTTTTCCAAACTGCTTAGTTGAATACAAGCATCCATGGGATATTATTATTAGGTTTTCTTTAAACAAGGATTTCATGGTTTAATAAATCAGTACACTTTCTATTTTATCACTTTCTTGGAGAGTACTGATGTTCATATTAAAGTTCTGAAAATTTCTAATGTAAAGTAACTTGTCCCAAACTTTTGAACCACAGAGCACTTATTTCTTAGAATGTTTGTTAACATCTTAGTGACACTGGAGTTTCATGGAACTCAGTTTGGGAAGTATTGCATAGGATGATTTCTGCAACTCCCAGAAGCAACTGTGTTGTAGCAGTTCTCGACTAAAACACTTAAGTTATAGCACTCACTTTACCATCTTAGGCAAGACACTTGACTGAACTAAGCACCAGGTGACATCCCGTAGTTCAGATGATGTCCCTTAGCTCAGTTTCTCCATCTGTAAAATGGGGAAAGCACTAATAATGTTATAGAATTGCTGTGGCAGTTATATGAGACTGTGTGTGTAAAGATTACTTCACACATGGTAGATATTTAATGTATATATTTTTTTCCATTTTGACTTTGACATTAGACTGAAATTCTTATTGTTACATTCTGTGAAGGGTGGAAAGTAATGGGATGTGGATAAAGTTGAGTATTTTGAAAGTGTCCCTATTTGTTAATTCTTAGGTCTCAGAGTTTTAATAGGTACTGCCCTGAAGTCTTTTTGATTAACTGTGAAATTGTAGTGAAGCCAGACTTGTTTATATGGCACCAAAGACCTAGCACTGCATGTCAGTATTCCTTTGATATATTGCGTGGTTTTGTTTGTTTTATTAAGAACTTGAAAGTTTATTATTTTAGATTTTAAGCTTTTCTCAAAGGATAGGGGAAAACTATGCCTTTCATAATTTGGATTTTTGTTGCTATGAGGTAGGCAACTGGTTTAGTTGGAGAAACAGTGCTGTGGATAATTCAAGTTGCTTTTATTTAGCCTAAGAATGAATCATGCAGTTCCTTAAAATTAATTTGCTCCATCATTTATAGTGAGCATATACTTATGTTGAAATTATTGTAGGTTTTCTTTAAGTACGTCATTTTAGTAGTAGGTATATTCTGCCATTGAATGTGCCATACATTTGGACTTAACTTCCTATGAGTATTCTGCAAAATATGTTTGAGTCTTAAATATTCCTGTAGCCTTTTTTTTTTTAAAAGTTGGCCCATATCATAGAGCTTGAATTAACATAGTAGAACATAATGGGTATTGGGTGAATATAGAAAAATTATTTTATTTTCAGTCCCTAAACCTTAAAACAGCTTAGTTTTCTAAATAGAGTTCTGTGAAATATGAATCTTGTGTTCTATGTAGAACAGAGGAAACATTTTTATTATTAAAATTGATTTTTAAACATTAATTTTCTTAATTTTTTTTATCAGAAAATAAATAAAACAAAGTAGCTTTAGTCATTGCTAAAGCTTCCAATCAGAATCTCTATAAATGGTTTTAGTAATAGTGTGTAATAGTATGTTGGTACTTGGCATACATATAGCTATTTGATATATAAAATGAAATCAGATAGCTTTCATATTCCATTCAATTCTCACTTGCTAGTATAAGTAATAAACTTTCATCCTGATACAACTTGCTGTTGTGAGAGAAAAACACATGGACAAGTTACAAAATGATAGAATAAAGTCTAATTTCAGACCAGTTGAAGGGGAAGTTTTGACACTGTTAGACAATGTCTTGTGTATATTGATGGGCCTGATAGAATTCATTAGTGTATGCCCAGGGATGCAGTTTAATTTTTGAAAACACTAAAATACCAAAATGGCATGGTGACTAAAATAATTGATCTTATCTCCCTCATAATAAAGTAGTATTAAAGTGATAGTGAGGAGTAATACAGGGTATGCCTAAAATAACAAGTAAGAAGGAGCCATCAGAGCCTGAGATTTCAAAATATTTTCAAAAGATTCAAAAACAGATGGAGGTATGGTTGCTGATGAAGCAGTGTGGACGAGGTCCCAGCTTAAGTCTTTGTGCTGAGGGGATGCAGTTTAGGAAGAAGTCGAACTGCTTTGCAGAACCTCAGAAGTTGTAAGCATGTTGCTATCATATAGAACAGAGGGTGAGAGTGAGATGAGGAGCTTAACCCAAGGGAATTGATTTAAGTTTTATTACAAATAGCTCACATACGTTTACCACACAGGCCTGGGGCTTGAGGGGTGTGCTAGTTCCTTCTACACAAATTGAAAAAAAGGTGTTGGGAGGGAAGGAGGACAACCCGATGCTGTTGTTGCCCCAGCAGAACACTCTGCAGTGTGGCATTTAGGGAACGCCTAGTGTAACAGCCAGCTGCTTACCCATTCACCTCCACAAGAAGCTGGTCCTTCAACAAGCCTGTCACATGTACCCAGGGTTCCAAGTCAGCTTTTCTAGTCTCTAATAAGTATAAACCAAATAGCCAAGGATCACTTATGTTAGGCTTTCATTGCTACTTCTGTACCAAAGTGCTTTTGCCACCTGTGACCTCCATGCTGCAAATTTAATAGTCTCATATGACCTATCAGCAGTACTTTTCACAGCCAATCACTTTCTCTTCTTTGAAACTCTTTTTTTTTTTTTTTTCTTTTTTGCCTCTAAGACAGTGCCCTCTCTTGGTTATCTTATTTTAATGGCTTCTTCACATTCTCCCTTGCTGGGTCCTTCTCATATTTCTGAACTCTCTAATCTTTGAAATGTCCCAGGGCTCAATCCTTAGCCCACTTTTCTATACTGTCTCTGTAGGGCAGGGATTGACAAATGCTTTCTGTAAAGAGCCAGATAGGAAATACTTTAGGCTTTGAAAATCATCATACAGTCTCTGTCACAACTACTTAGCTCTGCCATCATAGCATACAGCCATGGATAGTGACAGTATGGGTGTGGTTGTGTTCCAACAAAACTTTACCTACAAAAATGAAGACAGGTTATGGGCCAGGGCTGGGCCATCCATCAGCCAGAGTTTGCTGACCATTGCTATTGCTCTAGGTGATCCTATCAAGTTCCATAGTGTTAGATACCATCTGTGATCCCCAAACTTGTAACATTAGCCCCAGTCTCTTGTGAACTCAAGATTTACACATCCAGCTTTCTATTCTGTATTTCTACTTAAATGTCAAAGAAGCATCTCAGGTTTAACATATGCAAAACAGAACTCTACATTCCCCCACCCCTACCCAATTTGTTTCTTTCTGTCTTTGGTCGATAACCAATAACCTAGGAATCATTCTTGTCACCTCTCTTATTACTCTTGTCTTACATCTAGCTCATTAGCATATCTGTAGTGGATTGAATTATGTCCCCCCAAAGCTATTGAAGATTGAATTGTCTCCCAAGTTTTATGTATTAGAAACTTAGCCCCCACTGTGACTGTTAAGAGGATGGGAAATCCTATTATGGTATTTGAAAGGTGGAACCTTAAAGAGGTGATTGAACTGTAGGACCATACAGTAGTGAATGGATTAAAAATGGTGGCCAGGGGTGTGGTTCTGAGGGCTTTAAAAGAAGAGGAGAGTCTCTCTCTCTGCTCTGTCTGCTCCACCATCTTGCAGTTCGAGACCCCTGGGTCACTGTCGCCACCACCAGATGGGCTTTGGACTTCCTAGCCTCAGAAACTAAGCAATAAATGTTGTTTTTCTTTATAAATTACCCAGTTCCAAGTATTTTGTTATAAGCAGTGAAAATGAACTAATACACATATCCTTTTGAAATGTATCCAGAAGACAGTTTCTTCTCTCCACTTCCACTTTTGCCACTTTATCGATGTCACCGTCATTTTTCACTTGATCAAGTGCAGTAGCCTCCTGATTCTTCACCCTGCTTCCACCCTTTCCCCTGTAGTCTACTTCCCATACAGCAATCATATTGATCCTTTAAAGATGTGAGTCAGATCATGTGCAGGCTCTTCTCAAAACCCCAGCAGCTTTCCATTTCACTCAAAATAAATTTGAAATATTTACCATAATATACAAGATCCTTTGTGATCTAATACTGGGCTTCCTCTCTGAATTCAGTGCCCCCACTCTTCCCATTGGTCATTGTGCTCCTGCCATCCTGGCCTTGCTGCTGCTCAGGCATGCCACGCATGTTGTTTGCTCAGCACCTCTGTGCTTTCTGTGCTTGCAGTGCTCCTCCCTAGATGTCAGCTTGACCTGCTCCCTCGTCTTATTCAGGTCCGTGCTAAAATGCTACCCATCAGAGAGATCTTTCTTGACCATTCCATATAAAATACTACCCCTTCCATTATTCACTGTTGCTCTGATTTGTTTTCCTTTATAGTGCTTATCATACCTGATATAGAATACACATATTCATTGCTCCTATCCCCTCTTACCCCGAATGTAAGTTCCATAAGAGCAGAGAATTGGAATTTGTATTCCTAGTTTGCGGGAATAAATATTCCTGGTACCTACCTAGGAATAAATATTTACTGAATGAATGAATTTAAGAAAAATTTATAAATTGAATTTAAAAAGCAGAAAGAAGAGAACTTGAATTTTAAGAAGTCAAGATGCTCTCAAGGTGCTCTCAAAGGCTCTGAGATTATAAAACCTATTGCATCTATTAAAAAGGAAGGAGAAGCTATGAGGTAATAGCAGTCAAAGAATAAGAGCACTTAGAAATTAAAATATGGTTTTTAAAACAAAGTGCTCAATAGAAGGTGTTGTGGGTTGATGGTGTTCTATTATTTTAAGCCACCAAGTTTAGTCATTTGTTACAGCAGCCATAGGAAAGTAGTGCAGATGAGTTAGAAGATAAGGTAAAAAAAAAAAATCCACTAGAAAGTAGAACAAAATGTCAGGCAGAAAAAGGAGGTAAAAGAAGAGACATGGAGAACCGAGTCCAGGAAGTACAACAGCTGAGTAATAGGAGTTCCAGAAGGTAAAAAGAGACAAAATGGAGAAGAAATTATCAAAGGGATAATAGGCGAGATCTAAGAATTGAAGGACCCAAGTGTTCTGACTCACAGTTACATTATTGTGCTATCTCAGAATACTGAGGCTATAAAAAGATGACTCAAAGTTGGGAGAGGGAGGGACAGGCCACCTGCAAAGGGATGAAAATCAAACTAGTACCTGACTTTACAACAACTCTGAATGCTCAAAGACTGGGAAATATGCCTTCAAAATTCTGAAGGAGAGTAATTTTCCTCCTAGAATTCTCTACCCAGCCAGCCATCAGTCTGGGGTGAAGACTGAATAAAGACATTTCAGAAATTTAACAACTTTAGAAATTTACTTCATATGTCATCTTTCTTACACAACATGTTAGGGATGTGCTCCTGCAAAACAAGTGAGTAAACTGAAAAAGATGAATGTATGGGATCCAGAAAATAGTAGATCTCAGCTGGAGAGCAAAGAAGCAAAGTCTTTGGTTGCCAAGAAAGCATCCAGTTCAGATTGCAGCAGGAGGATAGAGTGTTCCAGAGGGAGCTATTTGGATAAAGAAAGGATTCCATAGTTTTTATGGTGTCTGTGAGGCACTGGAATAATTTATAGATATGATCGTGACAGTGCTAGAAAGATAATTAGAAACACAAGGAAACATAGAAGCTGAACAAGAAAGGAAATTTAGTTATAGCAATCTGTTTGCCAAAAATAAACACATAGACAATGCTTCTAAAATTTGCCTGACTATAAGAATTACTTGGGGTGCTTGTGAAACATATAGATATCCAGGTCTCCCTTCTTGAGATTCTGATTCAGTAGGTATGGAATGGGGGTTCAGGGATCTGTATGTTAACAAACACTTCAGGTTTTTCTTATTTGTAGAAAAATTTTGGAAATAGACTAATATGAAAAGCATAGAAAATTCAATATGATTGCACAACATTTTGTCAGCTTTGAAATGAAAAATAAAAGTGCAGAAGACTAAAATTCGCAGAGAACAGTGAAGAAAGAGAGGTAAAAGGCAATATTTTGCATGTTTGGTGGAACAAGAAATTAAGGGGTGAAGTGTTTAAAATTAGCCAGTTAAGAATGTAAGGGAAATAGGTTGGAGTCTAATGAACTAAATTTTTCTTATCTCTCAGAATTGAAAACTAGTAATATAAATATGTTATTTAAGATAACCACTAGACCTAAAGTAAGTCAAAGAGGTGAAAGCAGGTTGCTCTCAAGAGTGGAACTGGATTGGAGAGAGGTGTAGGGACTTGTTTTTTAACCATGCATATGTGTTGCTTTGGTTTCACAACAAAGTAGAAATTTTAAAAAGCAAATTGGCAGTAACAACTTGTTTTCAATTTTAAAGAAACAACCAGTCTGAGCTTCAGATAATAAAGTTATAACCTAAGATATATCACTTATTTATTCTGTAGCTCTTGAGAAAGGGCTATTGCTGATGTGTGCTTCAGTTCTATTATCGTTAAGAAGTGACATAGGTTGCTACAGTGCTTGTTCTGTGTGTCATCTCTCCAAGGCTCATATGTGTAACATACATTACCCCTTTTATTTTATAGTTGCTCAAGATGGTACATGTCTTTAAATCCACATTGGAGAGTCTCAATACCCTTCAAATGGAGCCTAATAAATAGCATGCATACTAACAGCACTGACTGGAAAACTTTTAATAAGTTCTCATCCTTCCTTTGTACATTAAGGAAATGATTAGCTCTGTAAGTGTGCTGACAGGACTCCTTTGTGTTTTAACTTACCAGGTGATGATGGTGATGACAGTGAGGTAGTACATGCCTTGTCTTATGGATCTATGGGCATGGATCACTTTCTGGTACTTTTGTATCCCAGAAACTAGTACATTGCCTTTTATGTACAAAACATTCTATAAATGTATATTGCCTGATAGAAGAAACTATTGAGAATATTAAGCTTCAGAGAAATTGAGTGACTTTATCAAGCTCAGTAACTAGAAGTCAGGCTTTTTGGCTTCTATTCATTGTTCCTGTGCAAATTTATAGGTACTGTATATTGCCCATTAAAGCATTATCATTATCTGAGAAAAATGATACTTGCAAAAGTTAATGGACTTTTGAAGTACCCTTGTATAAGGCTGTGTGTGTGTATGTGTAATTTTATTTTTTTCTGAATTATTACATTTTATTTATGAATAGTGCTTCATAATCCAAATAACTTGTAGTAGGTATGGTTATATAAGCCAGTAAATGCAGATTATTTACTTATTTTTACCTTCCAAAATGGCAATTCGGAAACAATTTAAACATAGAGAGGAGTATTTCAAAAAGGTCATGGGAAAATGGAATTAAAAGATAAAAATGAAAGATGTAAGCTTTATTTCTTAACATAAGTTCCATCAAGTTCAAGGCACTTTTGTAAGCATTAATACCAGCCATTTAGTCATCCCTAAAGAACTGAGTGTCCAGGAATTTAACCACATCCATGCAATCTTTTTTACATTATTGACTGAAGAAAAATGGATATTCTTTAAAGATTTTTTAAAATTAGGAAACAAAAAGAAGTCAGAACGAGCCAAATCAGGACTCTAAGGTGGGTGACTAATAATTTCCTATCAGTATTCTCACAAAATTGGTCTTGTTTGATGAGAGGAATGAGCAGGAGCATTGTTGTGGTAGAGAAGGACTCTGGTGAAGTTTTCACAGAGCTTTTCTTTTAAGCTTTGTCTACCTTTCTCAAACACTGTCATAATAATTAGTGGTTACTGTTCTTTGGTCCTCCAGAAGGTCAACAAGCAAAGTGTCTTGAGCATCTCAAAAACTATTGCCATTATCTTTTCTCTTCATGGTCCACTTTTGCTTTGACTGGACCACTTCCACCTCTTGGTAGCGATTGCTTTGATTGTGCTTTGTTTTCAGGATTGTACTGGTAAAGCCATGTTTCATCTCCTGTTACAGTTCTTTGAAGAAATGCTTTAGAATCTTGATTCCACTTATTTAAAATTTCCATTGAAAGCTCTTGTTTGAAGCTGATCTGGGTGTAACAGTTTTGGTACCTATTGAGTGAAAAGTTTGCTCAAGTGTAATTTTTCATCAGAATTGTGCGAGCTGAACCAGTTGAGATGTCGATGTTGTTGGCTATTGTTTCTGTTGCTAATCGTCAGTCCTCCTCAATTAGGATGTGAACAATATTAATTTTTCCTGGCAAATTGACATGGATGGTCTGCCACTGAGGGCTTCCTCCCTAACGTCATTTTGCCTCTTCTTAAAATGAGCCATCTGTTTGTAAATTGCTGATTTCTCACATTGTCCCCATAAACTTTTTATAAAGCATCAGTGATTTCACCATTCTTCCACCCAAGCTTCACCATAAATGTGATGTTTGTTCTTGATTCAATTTTGGCAGAATTCGTGTTGCTCTGATATGGGCTGTTTTCAAATGGATGTCTTGTGCTTCTTTGTGCCTCTAACTAGATACTGTTCAGACATGTTATGACAAGTGAGTATGAATGTATTTTGGTGCAAAAAAATTTCACAATCCATGTGTAGTTTTTTCATAAATGCACTTTCTATGAACTTTTTGAAGACCCCTTGTATATACTGGCATTATCTTAGTGTTTGAGTATAATATTTAGGTTCTAATTTAAAGAGGTAGATACCTAAGGACTGTTCTCGCAAATTTTTAGTATTTAACTCTCACAGCTCAGTCTGGTCCTCTTTTTTCTCAGGTTTGAGTAGCACTCACTCATCTTACATCTTGATAAGTTTGTTGGAGCTTGTCTACAGTTAACTGGAGCTTTGGAGTTTTAGGGAAATTTAACACCAAATCTATATCCTATCATTTATTTTTAGTTACAAAGGTTGCCAAGCTATTCTTTCAAGTTTCTTTAACTCCTTTAATAGCAAACTTCCCTGGTTTGTACAACTTCCTGGATTCTTAGAGCTGAAATTGTTAATTTTCATCAAAATGATAAGTTGCAAGTATAACAACTGAAGTAATCTGTTAAAGGATTGTATTTTTTTCTTTTCTTCAAAATTGTACATTTTTTACTTTTGTGACTTGAAGCGGAGGGGACAATCAATGATTGATGATTGTTCTTGGAACAAGAGCTTTCGTTTATATATTTTCTTAACCTCTTTTTTGGTGTTTTTTGTTTTAACCTCCATATTTATTTTTAAAAATGTATACAGTAATGTCTTTTTCTGTGTGAACAGTTCTGAGTTTTGACAGAAGTATAGATTCATTTAAACAGCATCACAATCATGGTACTGAACAAACAGTTACATCACTCCAAGAAATTTTCCTGTGATCTTCCTTTAGAGTCAACCCTACCTTCAACTCTCAACCCCTGGCGACCACTGGTCTGCTCTTTATTCCTGTATTTTTGCCTTTTCCAGAATGTCATAAAACAATTGTGGAATTGTTGAGTCTAGCTTCTTTCACTTGGCATAATATATTTTAGATGCTTCCATTCTGTTTGTGTTTCAATATTTCATTCCTTTTTATTGCAGAGTAATACACCCCTGAGCAAAAGACCATTGTATGGGTGTAACAGAGTTTGTTTATCCATTTACCAGTTAGATATTTGGGTTGTTTTCATTCTTTGGTGATTTTGAATAAAGCTGCTATAACCATATACTTAGAAGTTTTTGGGTGAACATGACTTCATTTCTCTTGATTAAATTACTGAGTGGGATTTCTGGGTTACATGAGAACTGTACATTTAACTTTATAAGAAACTGCTAAACTGATTTCTAAAGTGGCTGTACCATTTTCAATTCCCACCACATTTTATTTTAATAGAAAGTATGAAAATGTGGCCCACTTAAGTATTTTTATTACTTTTTGAAAAGTAAATAGCCATGCAAAAAACTGGTAATTTTGTTTCTTGTGCTTTCGAGTTGCTCACAGATAACTTTGAAAATCAGGCAGAGAATCTGAAATCTGATGTAGTATGCAAAAGGGAAGATTTTTTTTTTAAGTGCATCCTTTTAACTAATGAAAAAGAGCTTCATAGATCATAGCAAGGGTTTAAATACTTTGCCATTTGTGTGCTCTTTCTCATCTTTATCTCTACCTTCACAGATCCTTCAGGAATTTCCTTGTTGCTAAGGTGGGAAAAGAAAAATTATATTAATAGTTTGGAGAGAGATATGAAATAGTAATATAAATACAGACATTTATTAAGTAAATATCTGCTCAGCAAATATTTTGCCTACTAAGGGCTGGGTACTTTTCTAGATGCTGGGGATCCAGTAGAAAGTATAACAGAACAGCAAGTCTGAAAAGTTGATCTAGAAGTAGAGAGTAGAATAGTGGTTACTAGAGACTAATAAGGGAAGGGGGAAAGAGGAGGATGGGGAAAGGGTGGTCAGTGTATACAAAATTGTAGAAATATAGGAAGAATAAGATCTAGTGTTATATAGCAATATAGGGAGACTACAGCCAGCAACAAATTACTATATAACTTTTTAAGTAGCTAATTGAGAGGATGTTGAATGTTCCCAACACAAAAAGGTGATAAATATTGAGGTGGTAGATATGTGGAACACCCTGATATGATTAATGCACACAGTACAAATGTACTCAGATATACAGTTATCACAGGTCAATTAAGAAAAAATAAATCTAAAAGGAAAACAATTTTTCAGAGATAGAAGTAGATTAGAAGTAACCAGAAACAGGGGGTGAGGGGATAATGGGATGTTATTGCTTAATGGTTACAGAGTTTGTGTTTAGGATGATGAGAAAATTTTGGAAATAGAGATTGTGTTTACGCAGCATTGTGAATGTAATTAATTTCACTCAATTGTATGTTTTAAAATACTTAAAATGGAAACTCTTATGTTATTTATGTTTTACCACTATTAGAAGGGGGAAAAAAGTGTAACAGAACAAGCAACAAAACTCCTTCCTTCAGAACTTAATTCTAGTGATAAGTCCTAAGGTAAGGTACACGGCATGGGAGGGGATATGAAAATTTGATGGGATGGGCACCACTGTTAAGTTATACATCTGTTTTTTTACTAGGTTGAATGAAGCCAGGGCTTGTTTTGTTTTTGTTGTTGTTTAATATATATTTATTTTGGAATAATTTGGGGTTTGGAAAAGTTGCAAAGATACTACAGAGTTATGGTTTATCCCTCACCCAGCTTCCTCTAATGTTAAGATATTTCACTACTGTTGTACATTTGTCAAAACTAAGAAATCAGCATTGGTACATGCTCTTAACTGAAGTCTAGATTTTATTCAGATTCCGCTAGTTTTTCAGTTCCAGGATCTCTGGAAACCAGATTGCATTTAGTCATTATATTTCCTTAGTCTCCTCCTATCTGTTGCAATTTCTCAGTCTTTGATTTGTTTCTTTTCCCTTATTTATTTATTATTCATTCAATCATTTATTTGTATCAGTATGGATTCATGTATATTTATTTTACACTTTTGGCTCTAATTCATTACTCCATCATTTATTTTGTTGCTCATATAGTTCCAATTTTGGCCTTTGGGAGCTCTTTCAAGTTGGCTTACATTTCCCTTTAACATACCTCCAGCCTTTTGTTTTTGAGCACTTGGTTAATTTCTGCCCCTACAAGATCCTCCAGGCTCATCATGTGTATTCTTTGCCCCAGCATTAGAATCAGTCCCTTCTTCAAGGAGCCCTAGTTACTTTTATTTGGGAATTTAGAAACCAAGATCTGGGTAAGTGGGTGTGCTCATTGTTATTGGGGTGCAGTCATTCCTTGTTGTATTTTGCTAAAATATTTTTAAAGTCTAAATTTGAAAATTATGCTGAAGAGGTAGCAGGCCAGAACTAAAACATATGCTGACTTAGGAAATTACAAAGTGAAAATTCTGTAACTAAGCCCAGCTTTTGGAAGCAAATATAGTCCAGGAAAAATATACATTGAGCCATTTTATTTGTTT
This sequence comes from Cynocephalus volans, assembly GCF_027409185.1. Taxonomy (NCBI): domain Eukaryota; kingdom Metazoa; phylum Chordata; class Mammalia; order Dermoptera; family Cynocephalidae; genus Cynocephalus; species Cynocephalus volans. The sequence goes on along the minus strand of NC_084468.1, from coordinate 91,871,869 downwards.
AATATATACAATCATGTGTTGTCTAACAATGGTGATTAAATATATTGTTAGATGATTTCACCACTGTGAGAACACCATAGAATGTACTTAACAAACCTAGATGGTATAGCCTACAACACACCTAGGCTGTATGTATAGCCTATTGCTCCTAGGCTGCAAACCTGTACAGCATGATACTGTACTGAATTATGTAGGCTATTGTAACACAATGATAAGTATTTGTGAATCTAAACATAGTAAAGGTACAATGAAAATATAGTATTTTAATCTTATGGGAACAGTGTTGCATATACAGTCCGTTGTTGATTGAAATATTGTTATGTGGCATGAGACTGTACTTTTAAAAGTATGTGAAATATGAAGGTACTTCAGCAAGTTCATGGAAAAATAGAATTGAAAGATGATACAAATTTTAACATGAACTTTTTGAAGATCTCTTTTATGTATTTAAGTATAAAACTTCTTAACATAATATAGTTTCTGTTTTTCAAGTTTATTTTTGTTTTAAGCCTACCTTCTTATTTGAATCCTTACCACTTTGAATGGAAACAAATGATTTGTTTCTTTTCTTTTAATTGAGTAGGACCTTTGGATCTTTCTTCCTGTGGATTGTAAGTGGAAATTGGGAATTCTCTTGTCAAGTTTCTCCTGTGGAAATTGACATAAATTTTAATCCAATTCACTTAGTGATGAGTCTCTTTTTCAAAAGTGAGATTTTTTCATATTTTGGGGTTTTGTCTATTTTAGACATTTTCTGCTTTGGATGTTTTAAGCCATGGGAATAAGTAGATGATTTCGTCAACTCAAATATGGTTTAGTTGTTATACATTTCTGTTTGGTCCTCAGATTGAACCAAGTTTTAAAAGTTGAATTAAACTTTAAATTGGGAGTTAAAATTAGCTTTGGAAAAAGTTTAAAAGTGGATAAGGATATTGCTGCTATAAAGAACAATGTGTCTGTTGCTTTAATTCTGTTTTTCTTTTGTTTTTTTCCTTTGCAGAGAATGTAACTGGTCACTACATTTCCCCCTTTCATGATATTCCTCTGAAGGTGGACTCTAAAGAGGTATCGTTTTAACTTGTTTGGGGGATGAAAATATGTGCTTCTAGTATAACCATAAAGTGCTTTTTGGAAGCACCTTGAATGGAAAGGTTGTGGTTGAAAGTCATGAGGGGAAACATAGGAGTTATAATAGGGTCATGAGCCTCCTTTGTGAATTAAAATTTGTATGAGGATAGTATTCAGCCAGGAGTATTTAGGAGAAAGGGGTGTTAGTGGTCGGTAAAATATATAGATTTTGAGGGCCGACCGCGTGGCGCACTCAGGAGAATGCAGCGCTGGGAGCGCAGCGGCGCTCCCGCCGCGCAGGTTCAGATCCTACATAGGGATGGCCGGTGCGCTCAGTGGCTGAGCGCGGTGCAGGCGACACCAAGCCAAGGGTTGCGATCCCCTTACCGGTCACAAAAAGGACAAAAAAAAAAAAATATATATATATATATATATATTTTGGTAGGAAATAAAGATTTAAGGGTAATAATTTAGGAAGTTAACAAGAGCTTTGTTTTTAATAATAATAATAATATAATATTTGTGGATTATTTTTTATTTTGCTAGCCACCATGTGAACATATTTTATTTAATCCTTATGAGTTGCTATTATTATCTCCAAGGACACTGAGGCTAAAGGTGTTTCATTGACTTGCCTAAGCTCACACAACTGGTAAGTGCCAGAGCCAGGTTTTGAACTAGGATTTTTGACCATAAGACTTGTGCTTTTTCACTGCTCTATGAAACAGATGCTAAAAAGATAAGATTGGGAAAAAATGGAGGTGTTTGAATAGCTATTCTCTTAGAGCTTAAAAATCACTTGAAAGTTGTAAGACTACAAAGGATGTCAGTCAAGTAGGAGGAGAACTGCTGCTATAAGTAGATCTGAGAGGACCTCGAAATCGTTGGGGAGTTTTGAGGTCCCTTCTGATAGTTGGTAAGGTGACACATTTGGTAGTGAATGTTAATACCCATCATTAAGTTAGAAGTTATTTCCTTAAAATCCAAGTAGTGAATGACCAAATTTGTATAGGGGGTACATCTGTTGAGTAAATAACCAGGACTGCACTCCAGGTTAAGACTATATGGAGCTGGATTTTCTACGGCTGCAGGGAGATCAGTGTAGGGGCAGAGGCCAGTGAAGAAGGGAGGAAGCTGCTTCAGATGCAAGAATAATTTGACCTTGTTGGTATTGCTCACCACGAGGCTGAATATCATGCATCAAACAGGTAATGGAACGTTGAAGTAGGATTTGTGTTGCCTTCCAGCCTTCAGAGTATGAAACTGTCAATAACGGTAGTGATAGGGTGGATAACAGGATTTATCAAGTGCTGGTGGTGCTTAGCCAAGCTCTGTACTCCGTGCTTGACATGCGCTTTGACAGTCCTTCCGGAACTGCTATTATTATTACCCTTATTTTTGTTAATGAGGTTAAATACCTTGTCCATGGTCACAAATCTTGTCTGTTGTGGAGTTAAGATTGAATTTAGGTGCTCTAACTCCAGAGCTTGTACTTTTTACCTCTCTTATATAATGCCTCCAGCTCATTACTTCTAAGTGTTCAGCTGCAGGGCAATGGGTTATATAATTTGGAGAGAGAAAGAAACCAGAGATTGGGCAGAAAGAACTCTGTGTTACTGTTTGTCTCTCTATGAGAGTGTGTGTTTGTATACGTGTCCGTGTGTTGTGTTTTGTTTTGGCCAGTGAACTATCAAACCTAAATATCTCACGTCTCCAAGCACCTCTCCTTGCTTTTGACCAAAAGTGCATACATTCATTTATTTATTAATTTCTTCGTTCCGTAAATAATTATTGCATGCAGACTGTTAACCAGACACTATTCCAGGCACTGGGGCTGCAGTGGTGAATAAGATAGATGTAGTTCCCACTCAGTTGGAGGAGACAGATAACCCTAAAACAAACAAGTCAATCGTAGTATTAAGAGTTATAAAAATACAACAGGGAAATATAAGATAGTGACTGTGGGGGTGTTGTTGGATATTCCATAACAAAATCTGTGTACCTCATAACAACAACAACAATAATAAAGCTGTATTTTAGAGAATTATGTAGGTAGGGCTGGAGGTAGAACAAAGAGTGAGCTAGAAACGTCTCAGTGGGCTTAACATTCTGTCTAAGGAGGATGGGTTTTAGGCGATGAGGTCTGGGATTAGACAAAATTGAAGATAGGGCAGGGCAAAGTATAACAGGATATGCCAGTGAATTCTGGGAATGTGGAGAGTGGTACGCAAAGTGGTTGTATAAATAATAGGTTTCCCTAGTTCTCAGCCAGGAATGATTAAAACTCTTGCACCTTGAACTTAGGAATGTAGTGTGGTGTTTTAGGAACAGAAATAATGTTTTAGACCTGACTTGGAATAATTATTTTTCTGTTTATTTTGTTTTCTTCATTAGTATTTGTTTTGGTGTTTAAATGTTACGTGTACTGGGTGAGCATTTGTGAGTGGCATAATTTAAAAGTGCTTGGTGGAGCATAGTAATCACACCTTGGTGGAATTCACAGGCAGGAGGTGCAGCCGAGTGTTTTCACGGCTTGTTAGTCATTCTCCCTGGAGTTTCATTTCAATAATGAAATGACTGTTTTAAGCGTAATCACTGGAAACTGCCAGTCTTTCCTTAAAGACTGAACAGAACCTTTGCTTATTTTATAAAAACTTGGAAGATATACTTGAAAGAGATTTAGCTTTTCTGATAATTTATTTTACAAAACACTTTGATGCTCTGCTTACCAGGAATGCAAATGCTGAGGGAAAAACTAACTGGGCATTTGGTAGGTTCTCAGTTGAATCAGGTATCTGGACAGCCTCTTTAGTGGAATGTTTGTACAGTAGACATTTTTTTACTATGCACGCATTCTTTCGTGACATATTACAATTATGAATGTCGTCTTTTCTTTTATAGGAAAATGGGATTCCTACAAAGAAAGCACGAAATGATGAACATGAGGTATATCTAAAAGTTTTTGTTTTTGTGGATCACTTTTATACTGTCAAAGACGTTGATGATAGTTTGTATTTGCATAGTCCTTCTAAATTGTTTTCCCCCTGCAAGACTTTCATGTGCATTCACGTGTTTTTTTGTCTTCTAGTATCTTTTTAAGTCAGCTTGTGCAGATATCACCATTTAATTTTTTTATTATGGTAAAATATTCATAACATAAATTTACCATTTTAACCTTTTTTAAGTGTACAATCCAATGGTATTAAGTACTTCCCCACTGTTGTGCAATCACCACCATCCATCTCCAGAACTTTTCCATCATCCTCAACTGAAACTCTGTGCGCATTAGACAATAACTCCCCATTTCTTACTCCCCCAAACCCCTAGTAACCCCTATTCTACTGTCTCTATTGATTTGAGTGTTCTGGGTACTTCATTACCATTTCATATTATAAGTGAGAATCAGGACATGAACCCAGATTTTAGTAGCAAGTTGTTTATCATGGTAGATAGTCTGAAGTAAAAGTACTTTATGAAAATTAGTCAGTTTAGAATTAGAATCCAGGAACAACAGTCTTTTAATAGAAGAGAAGAAAAACAATTGTGTTAACTATACTTTATACTAAAATAAGTATATCTTTTAAATATGTGGCTGTCAAACCTTTAATAGTTCTTGACTTAGGAGTAGAACATTTGATTGATTTATGTCATTCCATTTATAGTTAGAGCTATCCTGCTGATGCCCAGCAGCTTTTCCTGCCCACTCTCCTGCCTTCGTTTACCTTTCTAGCCTTATTTCCTTCTCTTCTCAATGCCAACTGGAACTTAATGACTCCAGCTTTTGTTTAATTCCTACAACCTTTGTCTGCCCACCCATCTTCTGTTTTCCTCAACTGTTTTTCAAATGGTGCTTGAACCATCTATACTGGAACCACTGACAGTGCTTGTTAAAAATTCAGATTCCTGGTCGCATCCCATATCTACTAAATCAGAATCTTTGCTTGATGGGGACTGGTTAATCTACATCTTTAACAAGTGTTCCAGGAGCATCCTAAACATGAGGTTTGAGAACCACTGCCCTCGATGTTGGTGTACAGACATTCAGGGACTCAAAGCTTTATAGGTTCCTAGGGGCTTTGTGTATTAATCTGAAATAATTGTTTCAATAGGAAAAATATATTATGAGTCCAGACAGTCAAATTAAAATTTAACTTTTAGAACACAATTTATATGTTGGAAATGGTCTGATTTGAGTTTATTGAAAGTTTAAAACTTGGAGAGGAAAGAAGGGTGATTTCTTCCTGTTTTTTCCCCAAGTATATAAAACCTACTGACTGCTTTTTCATATATTAGTTTTTCTTTTTGATTTCTGCAACAAAAATACAAAGAAAAAATGGAAAGAAAAAAACTGAAGTTAAATGTCCCTATCACATATATAACTTTCTGATTTAATTTGTGCTCTTTTTATCTTTTTGATTTTCTAACAAATTTCAGCAGAACATTGCTCGTTTATAATTAACACTAATCTTAGGAAAACCAGACTAACATTGGCTTTAAAAGGATACAGGCCAAATGTGTTTTAGCTGTAGAGAAGAATTGCAGGCTGGAAATAAGCTGTTAGTGATCAGGAGCAAATGATGGGGGAGAGCGGTTTGCAGGCTTAAAATTCAGAACTCATCTATTGTTCTTTTGGCCTAATTCAAGACTCTATGAGTGATTTTAGTAGGTGCCATTTGTAAGACGATTGTCCTTAGCCTGATCCTGTGTCACCTCTTGAGTATTCATCCACATGCATTTGTTCTCTTATAGCCAGGCTTTCAGGGATGAATAAATTATGTGAACATCTGCCATTTACTTCGGTTTTTCTTTTTAACAGCTACTTCAGACATATTTAAACAGGTGTGGGGATGCCTCATGAAAGAGCATAGAAAATGAAACATAACAGCAGGACTGTGTGTAAGGTTGCTAAGATAGGTATGAGACACACTTTCTAAAGAGCAATTGTTGAGAACTCATTCTTGGCTTTGTTGTTTATCTCATTTATAGGTTTGCAGTTTTGTCATTTGTAACCTTCAGTCTTATGTGGAAAAACTTAGTAAAAACTGTCATTAAATTTGTGGCTCAATGTATATTTATATTTAATTCTGCAAATGGCTTTCTTTTTATTAACAGCATTTCGTGTTTCACTAAGAAACCCCAGGATATTTTTTAGCAATACCTTAAACCAACTCTGCACATTAAAATTGCTCGGAGAGCTTTAAAATACAAGGAGTGTCCTGGCTTCAACCCATATCAATTGAATTGAGATAGGTGGGAGTTGGGGCTCCAGGAATCTTTTTTTTTTTTTTTTAATTAAAGTTCATCAGGAGATTTTTGATGTGTGGCACAAAGGAAAATAAGTATACAGTATTAAATTTGCTTAATGACCTGTTATGAAGGACTAGTTTTTTGGTTTGTTTATTTCTAATCAGTTGTGAACTGATACATTTAAATAATACAGTCACAATGAATTATTAGAAAAGTATAATTCAGGTTCCAGTTTTTGATTATTAAATTCAACAGACATAAAAATTACCCTGTCAAATTGCTACAAACATTTCTAAATGAGCCAATAACAATCCGTTTGCAGATTGGCCCTGGTCCATGGCCACAGTTGGACTAGCACTGTTTTTGTTTGTTTTGTTTTGTTTTTCTTTTTATATAGATTTTATTTTTTAGATCAGTTTGAGGTTCACAGTAAAATCCAGTGGAAGGTACAGAGATTTCCCATATATACCTCATGCCCCTATTTACCCACGGCTCCTTCCCCCCCCATCAACCTCCTGTACCAAAGTAGTACATTTGTTGCAATTATGAAACTATATTGACACATTATTATCACTTAAAGTCCATAGTTTACATTAAGGTTTCATTCTTGGTGTTGTACATTCTATGGATTTGGAGAAATGTATAATGACATGTGTCCACCGTGAATGGTTTCAGTGCCTAAACATCATCTGTGCTGTCAGTTCATCCCTCCCTCCCTCTAATCCTCGGCTAACAGTGATCATTTTGCCGTCTCCATAGTTTTGCCTTTTCCAGGATGGCATATAGTTGAAGTCATACAGTGGGTAGCTTTTTCAGATGCACTTTTTTCACTTGATAATATGCATTTAAGTTTCCTCCATTTCTTTTTACAGGTTGATAGCTTGTTTCTTTTTGGTGCTGAATAATATTCCATCTCTTCTCCTTAAGTTGTTGGTCACTCATACCAAAATGGCATACAAATCAACTTTAACCTTAACTCTCTCTTTGTAAGGCAAACTTTGGGAAACTATTTTTATTCACCATTGATCTGGAGTCTGCTTTGCTTTAAACATTCTACCAAAAAAAAAAAAAGAAAGAAAGAAAAAAACAGTAGTCCTTTTCTAACCTTAGGGAATCCCAAATTGCTAGATATGCAAGCTAAGTTTAGAAAGGCATCAGTCTAACTAAACACTTTGTGAACTTTATAACTGCCTGTTCTGATATTGTTAATTTTATATCATGATCGCCATGGATTTAAATATCATTTTATAACTTTCACATTATTTTATTTCATAATATTCTGTGCATTTTGATTTAAATTATATAATTGGTCTTCGTAACAACCTTGTGTGGTTAGTGGGACAGAGATTACCACACTTACATTCCGGATTGGAAAAGTAAGACTAAATGCTTACGTGAGGGACTTGGTCTCTCACTTCTGTTTTAATTGGAAAATAAAATTTGAAACATATTTCCTTACTCCATTCTAGTTCTGTCACTACATTGTAGTAGAAAATACCTGTAAAGGTATTTCCAGACATGCAGTAATCTCTAACACTGTAGTAGTGGTCAAGTGACATGGTGGCTTAAATACTGCTGTGTTTTAGACAACCTCTCTAATTTTTGGAAGACATTTAACTCATAGGTAGATGTATGATGCAGACTCTAAACATTTTTTTTGTGTGTGGGGAAAAAAACCAAAAGCATTCTTGTAAAGGAGATAAGTGTAAAAATAAAAGATATGTAAAAATTTTCATTTTTTTTTTAACTGCAGAATTTGTTTAATATGGTTGTAGAAGTACCTCGGTGGACAAATGCTAAAATGGAGGTATGGATATATTCTATTTATATAAAAAGTGAAATGATATCTTAGTTAATATTTATATAAAAACCTTGTTTTAAGTTATTTGGCATAATATTCTTAATTTGGGATGGTTGGCAGTTTTCTTCATAATGAAAACAATTAAAAACATCCTCATGAACTTAGATTTTTAATTTCAAAAAGAAAAATATTCAAAGCTGAGTTTACACTTTAAGGAGAATGTTTTTAAATTTCACCTCTCTAGTCTGTTATACACATATTTATTTAATTTTCATTATCTCCCCTTTCTTGGAAAATGGCAAATATTTTCAAGGTTTATTTAAATAGATTCTGTGGCATATTTAGCTCATAGACACAACTGAAACATTTATTTGGGACTGTTGGCAATTTAATTTCTGAGGACTTAATTCTCCCTTAGGTTTTATTCTACCAGGAATGAAAGCATTTTCCTGGCTAATTCAATTTGTGAGCTCTATCTAAGAGCATTTACTGTTCCTCTGGTTAGCTTTTATTTTCTTCTTCTTTTTTTAATTTTAATATTTTCCATGAAACGTGAACCTGTCAAGAATTTCTCTTTTGCTTTTCAGAATTTTATTGTTCTTACTTCAGTTAGGTAAAAATCCCTTATGGTTCTGAGTCAAATTTAATTTATGGCACATTGTTTAGTTATGTAAGCCTTCTACAACTTCACATATGATGGCAAGTATTATTTCAGTATTTAAATTAGTCATTGTTATGTAGGTATGTATTTTTGAGAATTTATATTTAGAGTATTGTCAGTAATTACACCAGATCCTGGTAGTAGATTTTGTTAACATTTTAATAGGAAAAGATAAAGATAACAGATTGTTCTTTTGGTTTTACGTCAGGTGTAATGCACCTCTTGCCTCAGTTAGGTATAGGATCCAAGAATCTGTGAGATTCTACTTAAGAAGTCTTCTTCATTCAAATGGCTTTAGTTATTTTTTTGTTTACAGCATGGACTTTTTTTTCTTTTTTAATAGCATTGTGAGTATGTTTGATAGAAAAGTAACTTTGAAATGAAATCACTTGGTGATAATCTTTTTTATATATATATATAAATTTTATTGTAAACCAACAGTTTATAATTGTACACATTTATGGGATACAAAGTGATGTTATGATTTATGAATACAATATAGAATAATTAAATCAAGATAATTAACATATCCATAGACTCAAATACTTATTTTTTGTGGTGGCAATGTTTGAAATTTAATCACTTAGCAATATGGAAATGTATAATACACAATTAACTATATTCACCACACTGTGCCAAAAGTTCTCAAAAAGAAAACTTTTCTCTCGTCTAACTGAGCTTTTGTACCCTATGACCATCATCTTCCCATTACCTGCACCCCCAGCCTCTGTAACCACTATTGTACTCTCTGCTTTTATGAGTTCGATTGTTTTAGATTCCACATATAAATGAGAACATGCAGTATTTGTCTTTGTGTGCCTGGCTTATTTCACTTAGTATAACGTTCTCCACTTCAGCTTCTGTTGTTGCAAATGACAGAATTTCCATTTTCTTTTAAAGACTTAATAGCATTCCATTGTGTATGTATACATATTTTATTTATCCATTGATTTGTTGATAGACACCTAGGTCGAATGCATAACTTGGCTATTGTGAATAGTGCTGTGTTGAACATCAGAGTGCAGGCATCTCTTTGACACACTGATTTCATATCTTTTGGGTAAATACCTAGAAGTGGGATTGCTGAATCATATGGTAATTCTATTTTTGGTTTTTTGAGGAACCTCCATACAATTTTCTGTGATTGGCTATACTAATTTACAATACCACATATGCTGTACAAGGGTTCTCTTTTCTTTACAGCTTTACCAACACTTGTTATCTTTTGTCTTTTTGATAATAGCCATTTGACATGTGTCAGATAATATCTCATTGTGTTTTTAATTTGCATTTCCCTAATGATTAGCAAAATTGAGCGTTTTTAAATATATTTGTTGGCCATTTCTGCGTCTTCTCTTTAGAAATATCTATTCAGGTTCTTTGCCCATTTTTAAATCAGGTTTTTTGTTTTCTTGATATCGAGTTGTTTGAGATTCTTATATATTTTGGATACTAATCCCTTACTGTATCTATGGCTTGTGGATAGTTTTTCTCAATCCATAGATTGTCACTTCATTCTGTTAATTATTTCCTTGGCTGTGCAGAAGCTTTTTAGTTTGATGTAATCCCATTTGTCTATTTTTGCTTTTGTTACCTACACTTCTGGTGTCAAATCCAAAAAAAATCATTGCTCAGACCAGTGTTATGTAGTTTTCCCTCTGTGTTTTCTTCTAGCAGTTTTACAATTTCTGCTCTCACATTTAACTATTAAATCCATATTGAGTAGATTTTTTTTATATATAGAATGAGATAGGGGTCTAATTTCATTCTTCTGCATGTGAATATCCAGTTTTCCTAACACCATTTATTGAAGAGGCTATTCTTTTCCCATTGTGTGTTCTTGGCACCTTCATCAAAATCACTTGACTGTACATGTGTGGGTTTATTTCTGGGCTCTCTATTTTGTTCCATTGGTCAGTGTATCTTTTTAAATTTTTTTCCCCATGTTGTTTTAGTTACTGTAGCTTTAGAATATAGTTTGAAATCAAGTAGTGTGATGCACCTACCTTTGTGGTTCTTGGTTTTTTATTTTTTGTTTTGCTCATGATTTTCATGGTTATTTGGGGTTTTTTTTGTTTTTGTTGTTATGGTTCCATATGAATTATAGGATTGTTTTTTCTTTATCTATGAAAAATGACATTGGAATTTTGATAGGGATTGCATTGACTCTGTACATCACTATGGGTAGTATGGACATTTTAACAATATTAATTATTCCAATCTATGAACACAGTATAGTCTTCCATTTATTTGTGTCTTCTATTTCTTTCATCAATGTTTTATAGTTTTTCAGTACACATGTCTTTTCACCTCCTTGGTTAAACTTATTCATAAGTATTTTAATATTTTGGTTGTTATTGGAAATGGGATTGTTGATTTCTTTTTAGGATAGTTTGCTATTAATATACAGAAATGCTATTGATTTTTCTGTGTTGATTTTGTATCCTGCAACTTTACTGTATTTGTTTATTAGTTCTAACAGTTTTTTGGTGGAGCCTTCAGGGTTTTGTATATTTAAGATCGTATTGTCAGAAAACAGTGACAATTTTACTTCTTCCTTTTCTATTTGGGTACCTTTTGTTTCTTTGTCTTCCCTAATTGCTCTAGCAAGGATCTCCAGTACTGTACTATGTTCAATAGAAGTGGTAAGATTGGGCATCCTTGCCTTGTTCCAGATGTTAGAGGAAAGGCTTTCAACTTTTCAGTGTTGAGATATGATGAGAACCTTTGAGTTAACTTTATTAACGTAAAATTGATTGTAATTAAAAAGTCCAAGATTAATAACAATAACAAAAAGCAAGTTGATTAATCTTTATCCTCTTGCTATTTCAACCATTCTATTATTTGTGTTAGAAATAATGGAGTGAATAAATGGTAGTGTGCCTAAATATATAATCTGATGTCTCCTTTCCAGACAGTTTTTCTTATACATACCATAAATGAGTAATAAAAGCTGGCTTAATTTATTTTAAAGCACCTTTGATCAGTCAGAATATGAATTTAGTTTTAAAATAGCAGATTTTTAAAAATGCTGTTTGGATATAGGATTAATAATTCTCATCTCCCTCTCCCTTTTTTCCCCTGTGATCTTCTTAGATTGCCACCAAGGAGCCATTGAATCCTATTAAACAAGATGTAAAGGATGGCAAGCTACGCTATGTGGCGAATATCTTCCCTCACAAGGGTTATATATGGAATTATGGTGCCCTCCCTCAGGTAACATTTTTGTTATAATGGTAAAACTTTCTGTCTTTTGCAAAAATTGCCTTGTAAATCCTGTGAACTACTTGAATTTAAATTGGTTCTGAGGACATGTCAGTCTGAGAGATTTGTAAATCTGAAATTTTTTAATGTGGAGTTTTATCATATCAGTAAATTTTATTTCAAACCATATATGTGTCTATATTCAAGTTCTTGGAGTTAGGCATTTAGAATCTCCACATTTGACATTTTGAACTCATTTCTTTTTGAGTTTCAGTGAAAAATTTTTAAGCAAGGCTTTATCTGTAGTCATTCCTTTAAATGTGACAAGTTATGCTTTTATACACATTTGTATATGATAGCATGAATTTTATTTTTTAAACTTTAACAGATGAATCTTTTAAATTATTAACTTTTTTTCAGAATATTGTGAATTGAGTTAGATGACTTGTATTATTCGTTGTTAAGAATTTTAATTTTTAAGTGGGAAACAGTGAAAACAAGGCTAAATAATGGTCAGGCACATTCCTACCAGAGAATAACACTTACTATTTCCTTTTCTTTGTTTGTTACTCCTTTTTGTTTTCCTTTCATGTTTCCTCACTCCTAGAAAGTGGTGACTCTTCCAGATTATTTAGTGAGTAAAACTCAGTATGCTGAATCAGAAGTCTAGGTTTTTGGAACATAGAGAAGCATCTGCCTTTATGTTTATAAAAACCGTTAGATTATCCATCGGGAGATTAAATTTTTATATTTTTATTTATTAATTTTAATGTATTGTTATGAAATTCCAAGATGCTACTGGGGAAATATCTGAGAAAAGAGAGTCTAGTTATAGCCAACCCGAAAAAACATGTAGAATAAACATTCACAGGAAAAGAAAAAAGAAAATTGTTTTCTAAAGAGTAAGGCTCCCTTTGATGCAGTTAGACCGCCCATGTGGATACATTCTTGGTTAAAACAGGCACTTCTAAGATGCTTAGCATGCTAAGCATGAGAATGTCTGTTGAAACCATGAAAGCAGGTTTTCTGACTCCCCAGGTGCCTAAGTAGACATTCTGCTTGACCCAACAGTGAAAGGTTAAAAAAATATTATGGAGCTTAGGGGATACTGTCTGTAGGAGAGGATGTGTGGGTGAAAGGAAGGCCAGAGAAACTATTGAGTTAGAGACAGACAAAAACAGACATGTAAAGTAGAGCAGATAGGAGATAAATTAAAGTTCACATATTTGTTTATTTCTTTAAACATTTATTAAGAATTTATGTGCTAGGCAGTGTATTAGATGTTGGGCATACAAAGACAGATGAGATGTAGAGATATGGGCAGCATAATAAGTGGCTGAGAATGTGGGTTTGGGAGCTAGATTGCCACTTACTAGTAATGTGACCTTGGGCAGGATACTCTGCCTTTTTGTGCCTCACTTTCTTCATCAGTAAAATGAACAGAAAATACCCATTACATATGGTTGTGTTGACATTAAATGAGTTACTCCATTAGAATAGTGCATAACAGATAGTAACCAATTATTATGATGATGATGACTAGTACTTCTATTATCGTATGGTTCTTTCCCTAAAGTTTTTTCCAGTCTGACTGGGCCAATCAGCAACTATACCCATGGTTGCAATGTAGTGTAATAGGTGCTACTCACTTACCTACTAATCCTATTATTTTATTGTGGAAAAAATTAAAAAGCAAACCTATTGATGGGAAGGAAAGAAGGTTAAAAATAAACATAGCTTCTATTGTTTTCTATTTAATGCCCTGTCAAATTTTTGTGCTCCTCTGGGTGTGTTTAAATTTTCAAGATGTTCTTATCTACTATGGTATTAGTCTGTTAGGTGCAGTAGTTCTCTTAACACAACTGAATTAAACTACAGTAATCTCAATACACTATTCACTCGATATTCACTATTGCCTACCTAAATTTCATACTCTGTCAACATGCAAAATGATATTTTAACAACATAAATCTGCTAATGCTTTTCTCATAAACAAGAACCCTCTAATGGTCTCCTATTACTAAAAAGATAAAATATAAAATTCTTAACACGGCTTCTCACTCCTTCATTATTTGGCTTCTGCTTACTTCTTCTCCATCCTCATTTTGCAACATTCTTTCCATCTCATTTCTGTTACAACGCAATGACATCTTTAGCATTTCTAACTTCCCTCCTGTCCCACACCAGGCCATCACAGAACTATTTTTTCACTCAGTAATTTCATTGAATTTTTTATTGAATGCCTGATATTTGCCAAGCAGTGTTCTTGTTGTAAGTACTGGAGATAAAGCAGTGCTAAAAGTGACAAAAATCCCATAATGGCCAGCCAGCCCTCCTCCCTCCAAAAATGACAAAAATTTCTCTGAACTTTTGTTCTAGGCAGAGACAGACAATAAACAAAATAAATAAGTAAAATGTCAGATGGTGGTAAGTGTGCTAGAGAAAAATAAAGAAGTGAATGGAGCTAGGGTGTGTTCAGATTGTTGCAATTTAGATAGGGAGGTAAGAAGGTGTTATTTGAGTAGAGACCTAAAGGAAGTGAGAGCACAAGTAGTGTAGACATCTAGAGGAAGAACAGTCCAACAAGAAGCATCAAGAATAAAGGTCTTGAGGTGGAAGTAGGCCCAGTGTGTTTTAGTAACAAAAAGGAAGCCAATGTGGCTAGAATGGAAGTAAGAGAGGAAACACATGCATTCTGTCTACCTTTTTTAACCAGAGATCTTTACTATGTTTTTAAGCACAAACTGATCTTCTAAGAGCGTATGTGTGTGTTAGTCTTCAGGGAATGAATATACTGTAGAATGCATATAAGTTAGTTATTAACAAAACACAAATAACTAAATTGAATGAGGTTTTTTAAAAATTGAAGTCATGCCTGTTGCTTAGGGGAAGGGATAATTCTACCTTTTTCCTTGATTGTTGATGTTTAGACAGATCGAGCCTATTAAAATGAAAGCCAGTGCCATGTCCTATTTACCTTTTTGATCTCGTCTCCAAACCACAACCCCTCCTATTCCTCTTCTCCCTCATTCTCACACAGGCTCTCTGCTACTCCAGGCACACTCCTACTTCAGGCCTTCACATTCACTGCGTCCTCTCCTTGCAACACTCTTTTTCCCAGGTATGCACGTGGCTTCCCTTCTTAAATGTTTGTTCATAAGTCACCTTCTTCATAATCTCTGCCAAACATCTTTTAAAACGTTTAATCCTTCCTTCTGTACTCCCGTTTCCATTTTCTTTTCTTTTTCTATAACACCTAGCAAATTGTAACTTGCTGAATAATTTAGTTATTATGTTTACTGTCAGTTTCTTTTAGCTAGAATGCTGACTTCCTAACGGCAGGGATTCTGTCTGTTTTTGCTCCCTGACATATTCTAACTGCCCAGCTTAGTGCCTGGCAAAGAGTGGGTGATCAATAAATATTTGTGAAATGAGTAAGTTAATGAACACATTGTGTATGTGTGTCGCATTTCTTCCATAGGTGTGTGTGGGTATTGGATTTTGCTGTTCTCCTATGATTTGTCTTGTAACAGTAGAAAATTTGTTCAGAGCAGTTACCAAGCCAGTTGTGCTTGGAAGAACTTTTAAGCAGTGGAATACTGTTTAAGTAGCAGTCTGTCCACTTAGCTTGTGATTCACTTAGCTTGTGTCTCTTCACTTAGCTTCACTCAGCATGCCATCATTATTTCAGACCTTCACTTGTCTAGACTGTTAACCTTAATAAATTCTGCCACTCTTCTAATAATGCCTTCCTCAAACTTTGAGCTTGGCCTGGGCAAAAACCATCTTTATCTTCCCCCAATTTATTCATATTAACCACATATAACAGGTTATTCCAGTGTTACATCTCTCTGAGTGAATATTTAGGATACTTGTCTAGATAATATTAAAGGACTAGGGTCACTTTAAATTCAAGATTTCTTCAGTCTTAATATAGTATTGATGTGTTTATATATTTTGAACTTCATTATAAATTTGGTTCATTGACCCCAAATATCATATAGTTCCACTTACTAGCTTTGTAACCTGAGACAGATAACTAAATCTCTCTAGGACTGTTCATCTCTGTTATTATACCACCTACCCCACAAAGTTATTGTGAGTACTGAATGAGATGATCGAAGCAAAGTGTTTAATTCCATAGTGAGTTCTCAATAATATTAACTTAATGACAATGATACTGTTGTTACTGATATTAGCTGCTGCTAATAGTGAAAAAAACTGGTACAGGCTCTTGCTCCAAGTTGAGCAGGGAAAGTGTAGCTGGTCACTAAGTAGATCTTACTTCCTTTGATTTGACTCAGTGATAGGAATCCTGGTTAATCAGGAAGTAGTTCTCAAGAACCATCTGCATATATAGTTCTGTGCAGTGATTTTTGAAAAGACCTAAGGACCAGTACATGGTGATTACAAACTTATTAGTTAATGTTTATAGATTGTAAGGTAATGATTTCAGATACCTGCACTAGGATGAGTAAGATTTATTTTAGGCTAGATCAATAATATGTGTATTCTGATGTATTCATTTTCATAGCTTTATAGTTATCCTTTGTATGATATAACACTATTTTCCTGTTGATAGGTTGTTTGTAGCTTTTAGTTATGCCTTTCCTGATCCATGCTAAAATTTTTCTGTATACACAGTCAACTTGTGAGATTTTACTTTACTAAGTATTCCCAAATTGTTTGTTTACCAAAGAAGTTGTAACAGTTTACACTCCTACCAGCAGTATATGGAGTTCAGGTGCCTTACATCCTTACTAGTCAGTGTTTGGGATCATCCAAATTAAGTCATTCATGTTTCCTCCTTTTTGAATTACCTGTTCATGTTTTCAGCCCATTTTGATTGGGTTGCCCTTTTTCTTACTTAGTTATAAAAGTTATTTCAGAATTCTGGATGCAAATCTTTTGTTACTTTTGTCAAACAAATGTTAAGATTTTGAACTTCCTCTTCTCGATATGTCTTCTCCAGCCTGACTGAACTTTTCTAGTTGTTTCTCTACCCTGTTATATACCTAAAATTCCACAAGAGCATGAGCTCAAAGTTTTAAACTTGTCAAGATTTCCTTTCCTGTTGAAATTATACTGTTTTCAAGTTAAGTTAGAGGTCATTTAGTGTATATTTGTTTTTGTAGTGAAAACTGAGGCCTGTAGATTTAAAGTAGGGGTGGAAATAGGAAGAACCAATCTGGTATTTTTTCTGGTAAGGAAAATCATGAAAAACTGGCCCTAAAGTTAACAACATTGTATAGCTTAAGAATTTTTGCTTGTATACTTATTTCCTCAATGAAATAACTAAATTGGTGGGTAATGTTGAAAGTGACATTCTGAAGGGAATACAGACCAACCAATTAACCAACAGAAACACCCAGCAAAACCAAATTGAATACAAGTTACATGAAGACTGTTTTGTCTCAGTATAAGGAAGGACTTTTTAAAAAATGCACACTGATCAAAATGGGCTAAATTGCTCATGAATTTGTGAGCTTCCTGCTCACTGGTAGTATTCATGCAGATTATGAAGGAGCACTAACAATCATAGAATTTTAGGGCTAGAATGTATCCAAAGATTGTCTTATTTAAGCCATTCTTTTTATAGCCGAGGAAACTATGATTTGGATGTTTAGGCAAGGTAGTTTGTGGCTGAGGTAGGACTAGAATCTAGATGTCTTCATTTGGGCCAGTGTGACATCTTATCACAATTTTTTTCTCTAACAGTGACAGCAAAGTTAAGGGAAGTTCAAGAGGGGATTCCTACATTAGGAAGGAAGAACCGTTCACATGTTTTCTGTTTCTGGATCTAGGTTGTCTGATTCTGATTATACCTTGTTCCCGTCTTGGTTTCCCCAGCATGTTAAGATTACTTTTACAGCATTTGTCAAAAATGCTATATAACATTTATTAACATGACACTCTTCAGGGTATTGACTGTGTCCTATTCATCTCTGTTTCTGGCTCAAAGTAAGTACTCAATAAATATTTTACTGTATGAATATATGCCTGGTAATAGGTAATAGAAAAAGAAGCAGTAATGGGAAGACTGGGAAAGAATAGAACCTCTACAGGAAAATATACTTCGGAGATTCTGAGAGTAAGGGAAGGTATTTAAAAGAAGAGAACCATGAAGTAGAATGAGGTTATATCTGAAAGTAATTGCCATTCAACTGCTATTGTTATCAAACTTGAACATCATAAATAATGATTAGTAGCATGAGTTCTAATCCCTCCTCTACCATTTAGAAATTGTGTGAGTTTGGGCATGTTTAAACTTTATGTTTTAGTTTACTTATCTGTAAAATGGGGTTAAAGATGGTATGTTCCTCATGGGTGTGTGTGTGTATCACTTAGAAAGTATCCTATATGTATAGGATAGGAAAATATCAGGAGCTTCTGGTCAAAATGGCAGAATAGATGGTCCCCAGCGTCACTCTCACCCACAAATCAACCAATTTACATTGTAAAAATGCAACAACTGCCAAGCTGGGGCTGCTAGAGCTCAGGGGTGGAGGAGGACAGACCTACGGAGTTCATGAAGGCAGGAGAAGCCATGATGAGAGAAAGAAAAAACTGCTCAGAGTGTTTCAGGCCACTGCTGCTTTAAGGCTGGAGCTGCTGAGTGCATGGAGCAGGAGCTGGCAGAAGCCACAGCTGTGTCCTTTGGGTGGAGTTGATTGGAAGCAGCAGAGGAGAAGAGGGCCTTGGTGGCCTCGAGGACAGTAAGACTACTAATAGGGTTCCCATGGACCCACACAGGAGCAAGGAGCCAGAACAACTGAAAAAAAGGAGTCATTCAGAGGCCAGTGAGTCATCACAAGGGACCAGCGCATGGCCTGTCCAATGGGAAGTGTTTGGAGCATGGGTGGTGGGGGAGACGGGCCCACCAGGAGATCACTTGGACACAGCAAGGACAGCCGATCCACCCCGCAATCAGCACAGGACCACTCAGAGGAGACTGATCGGGAATATAGAGTTGCATGGGGTGCAGTTTGATGAAAAGACTCAGGCTCAGATCAGAGTTTCTACACAACCCAGGTGCACTGGCTCTAGGGAGAGCTGGAAGTACCTATAAGGCCAGCCATTAAACCTTGAGCTGCACAAAAAGCCTTCCCTAGGGAAATAGCCACAAAACAGCAATTTAGCTCAATCACGCAGCTCAAATACTGGTTCCCACAGAAAGATCCCCCATTTTAGAAATAAGCAAAGGACAAAAAATTAGTTCTGGTCCAGGCACACCAATGCCTTGGGGACTGCCACGGGGGCTGAGGTATGGAGCCGGGGACCAGACCCCACCTCCCACAACCAGGCACACTGCCAGCACCTCAGGGCCCACCCTGGGGGCCCGAGGCATGAAGTCAGGGATTGGATCCCCTCCCACAACCAGGCACACCACCAACACCAAGGAGCATGCCAAAAATGTCACCTCCATGTGGGTGGCCCACCACAGCCACAGCAGTAGCCACAGCTGCTCCAAAAGTAGCTAGACGTCACAACCACCACGCAGATGGTCCACTAGCCACTGGAGTGCATCGACACAAGGAGAGTCACCATTAGAGACCAAAGAAAAGAAGAGGATGTCTCTTTCCACAAAGCCCATTCCAGAGTGACAGAAGAAGCATCTGCTCTATGATAATATTGGGGGACCTGAACACACTTCTCAGCATTGGATGGATCATCTAGGCAACAAGTCAACAGAGTGTCCATTACTCTTTCAGAGGGAGAGAAGAAATCTAGGGTTATCAGAGGTAGGAGGTGGGAGGGAGAGGGGGATGGGAGAGATTGGACAAGGGGCATAAAGAAAAAGTACAATTTGTAACAATATACATACTAGTAATATTGATCTGATCAATATACGTCAACATTGAACCCTCAAAATATGTATAATCAATTATGATTCAATAAAATAAAAAAGTTTTAAAAAAATATGCTGTCATCAATAACTAGTATGTAAGGTTAACAATTCTGGTTTTTCTTCTTATATTTTCTTAGTAGTACAGATTGAGCATCCCTAATCCAAAATCTGCAGTGCTACAAAATCTGAAACTTTTTGACTGCCAACATCATCTCAAAAGAAATATGCGTGGGAGCATTTTGGATTTCAGATTTTTGGATTAGGGATGCTCAATTGCGGTGTATTCTGCAAATATTGCAAGATCCTAAAAAATTCAAAATCTCAAGCATTTCAGATAAGGGATACTCAACCTGTATTGGTATTTGGAGTAGTGAAATGTTGCTGAACTCGGTTTACTGACTTTTTAAAATAAGGTTGGGTTAGTTTATTCCTAAATATATAATTACTATAATTTGGACTAGAAGGAAAATATTGGAGTTTATTAGGCTTCAGTTGTATATAAGAATCAACTTCTAATTATCTATATAAAATTAGAAGAAATAAACTTGGATAATCTGAAATCCTAGATAATAGTAATAAACCGAATCTTGAGGTGACACAGTCTCTGCATCTCTTATAATGTAAATTCAAAGCAGATAATTTTAGAGAACTTCTGCAATTCTATTTAGAATCAGGGAATTAGGAGGCTTGTTGGGAGGGGTAGTACATAAGGGATATTAACACTTGGTAGCAAATTTCAATTATGTTATTCTTTATCAAAATACCCATGTATATATTTATAGCCACCAGATTGTAATCTTGGCAGTAAACTAAAGAATTGACATCTTTTCATGTTTTCATCAGAGTCTTGAGATTTGACAGCAAAGGTAGAGGACTTTTTAAATGGAATGAAATGATACAAAAATAGGTTTTTATTTTGTTTGTTAGATAATGTCTTGCTCTTTAGTTTATGAAGGGAAAACTGGGTTTCTTCTAGTAGAAGTCATTTCTTTTCAGACACAGAAACCTAGATCCCTATGCTGTTACCATGTCAAATGAAGCAGTGAATGACAGAAGCTACGGTATCAGTGGTCAGTGGAAACAAGGGCATAGATGATGGGAACATCCAAACTGAAACTCCAAAAGTGAACATGAATTTAGTCACTGACTAAACTTGGAAGATGAGTATGTCTGGAAATACTAACCACTTTCAGATGTGATTTTTACAAACAAATGAGAGACAGAAGGGAAGAGATACTATAAATTTGTTTTAATTATTATGATGCTTACGGACCTACTGGCATGTTGGCCTTCAGCCTATGTAATTTCTGAGGATTTTTTCTTTGGGTTATGGCTATCTGTGAAACTTGATGATCATGTGGAAAAATTAGGATACATTATAGTGAGCGTTAACCTATATTTCTGCCTCTTTTTCTTTCTTTTTTTTAGACTTGGGAAGATCCTCATCGAAAAGATAACAGCACAAACTGCTGTGGAGATAATGATCCTATTGATGTTTGTGAAATAGGCTCAAAGGTTTGTTTTATAGACTGTTATTTCTAATGTGTTTTGGTTTATGCATGCTGTAAAATTTCATTTCAGCCTCTAGTTCTTTAACTCTTCACAGTTTGAGCCTATTGATTACTTCTTATAACTTTCCTTCCTTCTTCTAAACCAGGGTTTGGTAAACTACAGCCCCACGGCAAGCTGAATCCAGCCCAGCACCTTTTTTATAAATAACACAGCCATGCCCTTTCATTTATGCATTTGCTATGGCTGCTTTTGCACCTCAACAACAGAGTTGAGTTGTAGCAGAGGTCATATAGTCCACAAAGCCTAAAATGTTTACCATCTGACCCTTCATAGAAGAAATTTGCCAAGTCATGTCTTCAGCTTCATTGCCCAATATCCAGACAGAAACTTTAATACTGATGAAAGCAATCTGTACTTTTTCTTTTCTGTACCTCCTTCCAGGTTACCACATCCTACTGGGGAAAAACAAAACACGATCTCATAGATTGATGCTACCTATCAATTCTTCTATATGTCTTCAGTCAGTTCTTTCTTTCATTTTCTGCTGTATTTATTGCTAATACTTGTTCTCTGCAGTCGACTCTTCCCACTTTATTCTCACTCCCTCTTAGAAACCAGCAGATAAGAACTCCCTCACCTTCCGCTTCATACTTATAAACTACCTGTGCATGCAAACATTGTTTCTTCTCTTCTGTTACAGTGAGAGTAGTCTTTTTATCCAAGAAGAGAGTTTCTTTTCTTTTTTTTAAATTTTAACTTCTCATTATACATTGTAGTTGATTTTTGTGACCCTTTCTTTACCTGTTCCTTCCCCCGCCCCACATCATATCTTTTCACTTTTCTTAACAAGTTCAAGGAATTGTTGTGATTGTTGTGCAAGACCAGAGTTTCTGCCTGTACTCTAGATCCTGTCCCCTCCTACCTCGTGAGTGATGATACTTCCTTATCCCTTCTCTTTCCTGTATTAACAGCTTCTTTTTCATTATTGGCTTCCTTGCATATGTTGCCTCTTCTTCTTCTTTACATGAAGACTTTTAAAGGGAGTTTCAACACTCACCTCCATTTCCTGTTTCCCACTTGGTCCTCAACCCATTCCTTTCTTATTTTTCCTCCTCTTCATCCTCCTTTTCATCTTTCTCATCCTTCAGTTACATTTTCTTGTTCTGTTCTTACACTTTCTCCTCTTTCTTCCTTCTCTTCTACTCCTCCCCATCCTCCTCTTTTCTTCCTCCCTTCCTCTTCTTTTCTACAGAGTGGATCCTCGTTGCAGCTGGTATTTCTAGTTTTACACACAGATAGGTTAGAATGTGTGTGTATTTGTATGTGGAAGAAATATATGAAAACATATGTACCCAATACATTGATTTAACTTGGTGATAATAATTTGTTAGTGACAGAACAAAGGAATCACTCTAAGAAAACTCAATATATGAGTTTTTAAATAAACCTGTCAAAGTCATTAAAGATGTAGAATAAGATTAAAGATTTTAAATATAAGTAACTTTTAATATGGTATATATAATTAATCGAAAGCGTACTTTTACATTTTACATAGCTTGGTACATAGTGGGTGTTTGGCACATAATTACTGAAAAATATATTGACTATTCTTTTTTGTGTAAATGTAGTATTAATTATAAATGGCCAAATGAGTATACTCGAGGTTTAATGTAGACCAGAATATCATAAGGCATATAAGAAGCTCTTATGGACCAAGAGCTACCAAGAGCAGGGAAGACATCCTAAAATGATGAAATTATTAAAAGTCATATAAAAGAAAAAATGACTTTTTTCTAGATACTACAGTTTCCAGTATTGATAGTGTATTCCAGAACTTATCATTTTATAGTTTTGGCTACTGCTTAATTACTAAATAATTACTAAAATGCTATTTTTCCCCCCATGGGAACAGATTGCTTTTGCTCGTTTTGTTTTTATCTTTGACCTGAATTCTTTCAATTTTTTAGGTTTTCTTTTCTCTTTAATATTTATTGTACAAGAAAATTTTAGTTATAATTGTGGAGATAAAGTCAAGGACAGTCTTTTCCTCACAATCCTGCTGTCCCAATAAATAATACTGTTTTTTATCTTTCCATGTTTTCTTCCTCTTTGGATAAATATATAAATATTTTGTTGGGCATTTTTTCCAGTTTATTTTTTGTTACAGAGTTGAGATAGTTAAAAGTTTTTTTGATTATTACTTTTTCTTTTAAATTTATTTTGGGATAACTGGATGTGAAAGCAGAATTTCTGAAATGGTACCCCAAACATGTCTGCCCTAATCCCCGGGGCCTGTGCATATGGTGAGATATCACTCCCTTGATTATGTTACATTTCATAGCACAGTTTAAAGTAGGGAGATTATCCTGGATTATCCTGCAGGTCCAGTGTAATTACATGAGCCCTTAAAAGCAAGGAACTTTCTGTTGCTGGTGGCGAGAAAGGGAGTCAGAGGTTCACATGAGAGGTATTAATATACCATTGCTGGTTTGAAGTTGGGGGTTGGAGTGGGGGCAGAGCAAGAGAAGGAATACAGTTGACTTCTGTTTGCAGAGCAGTCTCTGTTTGACATCCAGCAAGGAAGTGGAGGCCTTAGTCCCACAACTGCAAGGAATTGAATTTAAATGGATTCTTTCTTAGAACCATCAGGTCCGAGCCTAGCGTGCCAGCATCTTGATTTCGGTTTTGTGAAACCCTAAGGAGAGAACCCAGCCTTGCTGTACCTGGGCTTGTTGTAACCATGGAAACTGAGAGATCATAAATTTATGCTGTTTTAAGACTTTAAGCTTGTAATACTTCGTTACACAACAATAGAAATCTAACTCACAGGGTAACAGGCTTTAAGCAGTTTTCTTTTCCATTGCTTTCTGATGTTAATTGGGCCCAGTTGAAGTTTTACTGTATTCATGTTCTGAATCAGCTTGGAACTTTTGTTGTAGGCCACTGTTATGTTCTTCTCATACCAGGCTCCTGAGTTAGCAGTTGGTAAGTGTGAGCTGGTGGGTAAATGTGGAGCCCAGAGAGAAGAAATTAACATCTGTGAAAGACCTCTTATGCTCTAATTCATGTATCTTGTTATTTCCTTTGCTCTTTACTTCAGCCTTATGGGGAATAAGTGATACTTTCCCCATCTTACTGTTGAGAAACCAAAACCTAAGACTTTGTGTGAAATAATTTACCTAAGGGCAACTCTACGATTGGTGGAAGAAGAATTCAGCTCCACACATTTGTGACTTAAAAATCCTATCTTTTGAAATCTTTACACAATAGCTAGGAAAGTTGATAATAACCTTCGTCTGATTCTACCTAAAACATTTGAGGCATGTGTATGCTCTTGTTTCAGAATCTCAACTCATTTTTCAAACACAGTGAACTATATGATTCCTAGAGAATTAGTAAAAAAAAAATCTGCTATGTACATTAATTTCCTTGAAAGGGTAGAGTGACAGTTTTATAATAGAACTGGGGAAATAGGTTTCATCTTACAGCTAGAGTAGTATATTCCTTTAGTTAATGAGACCTGAAGTAATATTTACTAAATATGAAGTAAATATGTAATAATCATCTAAAGAATAGGTCTTTGTTGAGTGTATACTCCTTTCTTTTGTGCCTGCCTATGAGAAGAGTGCTTAATCAGTGTTAAGGAACATTGTGGTAGAGTCTCTTAACATCACGTTGTTAATAGGCAAAGGGAAAGAAGCAGAGTCTTGGAAGTTGATGATAGACGTGGAACCGCAGATATAGGAATTGTAAAGTTATAAGTTCCTTCAGAGGTTATGTATTATTCATTTGTTGTCTTAACAGGAATTAAACATTATGCATTCAGCATAAAAAATTCATTGAATTGATTTAGATTAAAGTGTGGAAGTTTATAAGAATTTTGCCATTTGTTCATAAGCATGATATCCCGAGTTTTTGGTTTGATTGAGTTTTCCTTTCTGGTATTCAAATGTGTTATAGCGCCGAGCCCGTGGCGCACTTGGTAGAGTGCTGCGTTGGGAGCGCAGTGACGCTCCCGCCGCGGGTTCGGATCCTATATAGGACTGACCAGTGCACTCATTGGCTCAGTGCCGGTCACGAAAAAACGACAAAAAAAAAAAAGAAACAAATGTGTTATAGCAAAGCAGTGGTTTCTTTGAAACAAAGCTGTCTCTTTCTATTGCTTATGAGATCAAAGGGCGTGTATCATTCTGATGAAACTTGGTAATCTGCTGGACATGCTTTCTTCTTGCCTTATAACTCAAAAAAATCTTATCTGTTTTTATGTTTGAAATTTCAAAATAAATTTTGTGAATAAAAATAAAACAATTTAGAATGTGCTTTTTAAAAGCTTTATGTGATTTCTGGGATTTCTGATAGATACACTTGTCCCCAGAGTCTACCACAGGTTCTTCAACTTCGACACTGTTGATATTTTGGATGGACAATTCTTTGTTACAGAGGACTGTCCTGTGCAGTATCCCTGGCTTCTTCCCACTAGATGCTGGCAATACTTCCACTGTTGTGACAACCAAAAACATCTCCAGACATTGCCAAATGTCCCCTGGAGGACAAAATTGCTTCTGGTTGAGAACCATTCATCTAGTATATCACTGAGTTAACCAGCACAGCCAACCTTTCCTTGGTAATTATGTGATAACTCTAAATTTGAACATTTTTGTTTTATAAAGGATCCTACAGGTCTTTCGATCCAATGTATCATGCCCTCCCGAAGGCTTGTGTTCTCAAGGATTACTACTCTAGTTACTACAGTTGTTCTTCATCTGACAGAGTTTCTAGATTCTTTTCCACCCTGGTTCCTTTTCCCCAGATCTCTGTTAATGACTTCTTTAAAGTGGAGTACCACTTTTAAATGCTCTTCTCTAAATACGATCCAGGCTATATAAGTTAGCATTTACACAAATGCTAACATTGTAAAATCTTTCTATGAAGCACTTTAGTTTTAATATATTGTACATTCAGAGCTGTAAATATCACCCATGTCTTGTAATTACTTGTCATATCTTCCTTTTGGACTTGGGAATCTAGAATTTAAGAAATCAGAGTCCAAACTTGAGGACAAGTACCGGAAATACTTTGTGATTGCAGCTGGTGAGAAGCATGATTGGCCAGGAAGGAGGGGGGTAAAGAAAAGAGGCAATATTTCATATAGTTGAGACCCAAACTGTAAAGGGAAATTCTTTGTTCATAATGTCACTGTGAACAATATTGCTGTTATATTTCTTTCTCAGATGTGGCTTTAATCATTAATGCCTGGAGGCAGTAAAAAGAGCAGCTGAGCTGATCAGATAGTGTCCTCTATGAATTGGTGCCAAAATCAGTTCAGAGGAGCCCATATTTAAGTTTGTGCATCTCCTGTTTCCCATCTTCAGAACCAAGAGCATCCTGCTTCTCCAGGCATCTTTCCATAGCTTTCAGTGGAAATCTAATGTCAGAGTGGATGAGGCAAAGTTATTTCCCTATAATGGCAACCATAAGGAAGAAAGACTTCTTTTTCCATTAAGAAATACTCGTAGAAAAACAGGTTAAGAAATCTGGGGTTAGGTGTTTTTTTTAAGGATGCTAAAACTAATAGGTAGTTATATGCCTTTTTATGGAATTAAGTCACCGTAGGAAGTAACATATGTAATGTCACTTAGAACTGATTGCTCAACTTTGATCCCTTAGGATGTACTTCTTGAGAAGCCTTTTCTTTTTTTTTCAGTTTCCCCATAACATTTTTGTTTATCCAGAATGGTAAAGAGAGAAATAAATTAGGATTTCCCTTAGGAACCCAAACCTTAATATTGGTGCTTACAGAGAAGTACTAATCTGTAAACCATTCTGTGAGGTACTCTGTATGGATTATCTGAATTATTTCTCACTGCTACTCTATGAAGTAAGTATTTCTATTATCCCAATTTTATATAAAATTATATTCCAGGGAAGTTCAGTAATTTCCCCCAAATCAGATAGCTAGTAATTGGCAGAGTTGGAATTGAGTACTGGGTATCTGATTCTGGAGCATGTGTTCCTAGCCTCTGTACTGTTTTGCCTCCAGTGCTAATAATTATGAGAATTTATACACATCTTTATATTCATTCTACCCATAGCCTTTAAAATTTGCTGGTTATAGCCATATAATTTCAACCATTAATGTTTGATATGACAGAGTCCTAGTTTTAGAACTCTGTTTTTATTAAGATCTATTTGATTAAATCAAAACTTGGAAATTAGGCAGCATAGGCACATGTGGCTAGAAGTGCATTATTCTATTACCAAGACAATTTAAAGATGAACGAGAATCAAAGATGAGCAAGGGGCAGGGTAAGAGCGATGAGGAGGTGAGCATGACCAACCTGGCACATCTTCCAGTGGTAATACTGTTGTGACCATCAGCTATCTTAGAAGACCTGAAAGTTTCCATACAACTGTAACTCTTTCCCTTGTGCCTACCCACAAAGTTTCACATAATAGTCAATATTTCAAAATTGAAAAATTTTAAAAAAGTCATTTTAGTGTCTTGACTGAAGTCAAGTACATTTCAACAAATTTTTCTGCAAAAAGTTTGTGCTCTTTCGCTTTTGAGATGTTTATTTTTTTGTTTGACATGTTTTTAAGAAGTTATCAGCTGATCAATTTTGTAGTTAGACACACAAAAAATAATGATTTGTTTTGTTTACAAAGTAAACTTGAAGTAGATATTGGGAAGAAGTGAACCATTCACTTAATAATAAAGTTGGGCATGGGAAGCTTAAGGGGTTGGAGTTATTTTATTATGGTTCATTTTTGACAATACTATATAACTATGAACAACTACCATCGTCAAAAATAATTTGATTAAGTTATTTAATTGAGGTAAAATTTATATATCATAAAGTTAACCATTTTAATGTGTACATTAAATTCAATGGCTTTTAATATATTTGCAGTGTTGTACAACCATCATCTCTCTGTAGTCCCAAACATTTTCATGACCCCAGAAGGAAACCCCATACCGGTTAGCAGTACCTCTCCATCCCATTCTCCCACCAGCCCCTGGTAAGCAGTAATCTGCTATCTCTGTAGATTTTCCTATTCTGGATATTTCTTATAAATGGAATCATATAGTATTCTATTATAACCTTTGTAACCTTTTGTGTGTCTGGCTTCTTTCACTTAGCATGCTTTTGAAATTCACTCATGTTGCAGCATGTATCAACACTTCATTCCTTTTTATGGCTGAATAATATTCCATTGATGTTTAATATTATATTTATCCATTCATGAATTGGTGGACATTTGGCTTGTTTCTACCTTTTAGCTATTATGAATACGGCTGCTTTGAACATTCATGTACAAGTTTTTGTTTGAATACCTCTTTTCAGTTCTTTTCACCTAGGAGTGGAATTGTTGGATCATACAGTAATTCTAAGTTTAACTTTTTGAAGAACCACTAAACTGTTTTCCATAACATTTTAGATTCCCACCAGCAATGTATGAAGGTTTCAGTTTATCTGCATCCTCACTTCTTCTTCTCCTTCTCCTCCTTCTTCTTATCATTTTAAATGATGGTCATCTAGTGGGTATAAAATAGTATTGTGATTAACTTTTAATTAAAACCAATATATCGGGCCGAACCCGTGGCTCACTCAGGAGGGTGCGGCGCTGGGAGCGTCGAGGCCACAGGTTCGGATCCTATATAGGGATGACCGGTGCTCTCACTGGCTGAGCGTGGTGCGGACGACACCAAGCCAAGTGTTGCGATCCCCTTACTGGTCCCCCCCTCCCCCCAAAAAACCAATATATATGTCTTATTTCATCTTAATCAAATATGAATAATTATTTTATCCAGGATAATTATAAATGTACTTTTTAAAGTTTTAGCATTAAGTGTGAAATGGGGCTTTTTTCCCAACTTTATTGAGGTATAGTTGACATAATAAAATATATAAACTGTGCATATTTAAAGTGTACAAATTGATAACTTTTGACATAAGTATATGCAAAACCATTAACAAAATCAAGATAATGAACACGTATTTATCACCCCCCAAATG
Source organism: Cynocephalus volans (assembly GCF_027409185.1). Lineage (NCBI taxonomy): Eukaryota > Metazoa > Chordata > Mammalia > Dermoptera > Cynocephalidae > Cynocephalus > Cynocephalus volans. The sequence continues at coordinate 91,842,509 of NC_084468.1, read as the reverse complement.
TTTTCTCACACAGCTTTGTAATCTCTCCATCTCCCACCTCCACCCCTCTGTCCTCAGGCGAGAACTGGCCTGCTTTCTCTCACCACATATTGGAAAGAGCAGAAGCTTTGGTTTGAATTTGGTTGTGAATCCCAGATGTTCCATTCACCAGCTCTGATCTCAGGCTAAAATTACTAAACTGTTATGAATCTCAGTGTCCTCATTTCTTAGGTGAGAATGATATCTACCCTGAACAGTACTGTTTTGTGGGCATTAAATAAAATGGTATACACAGAGGACATAGTATAATGCCCATCACACAGTGCATGTTTGTAAATACTCGTTTCCTTTTCTCCCTTTGCTCTATTATTTTTCCTTTTAAGTATTTCACTACTCTTACCTAAAGGATTTACTGTCATCTCCCTAATATGAATCCAAAATACCTCATATCCATAGTATTGCAGTGGTCTTCTGATTTCTCAGCCTCTTTCGTCTCCTTTTATCATATTCTTCCTCTTTTGGAGAATCTACTCTGACACACTGTTTCCTAGATGGACAGTGACATTGGAAATAAAGAAGGCACAGATATGAGAAATGATGCACATAGTGTTGATATCATACATTTGAACTCACATGTATTCTGTCATATTTTTCTATCTTGACCTGAAGTGTTTAAATCTTTGAGAATGGGGAATTTTTTCTTCTTTGTTTTGTATAAACAGTGCCTAATATAGTGCTGGAACGTAATAGAGGCTAAACATGTGAGAGTCTGGTTAATATAATTGTGTATAGTCCCCTAAAAGTGAGATTTTGGTTTAGTTTATACAGTCACATTAATCTGTTGTATAAATTAATTAGAGCTTCATGCAGATTTATGTTAAGATTTTAGGATCATTTTGCAAATGTTCTGAAAGGATTGCTTTATGGTTTAAAATCTTAGTTTTTTGTTTTTTTCACAAAATAAATAATTTCTGGGCACAGAAGTGACTTTCTTTTGCATATCTTGCTTTCCAAATATAAAGCTGCATTTTTGAATCATGAAATTTGTTCTCAAGCTTGTGTTCAAATTTCAGGCTTACAGTGAAATTGTGTAGTCGACTAAACCTTTAAAAATGAAAGAATGCATGCATATAAACTTCACTTTGACAACTCGAGGGAACCACTGAAATAACTTTATTAAACACATGGAACATCTGTTTCAATGTCTTGCTATTGCTGGGTTTCTCTTAAAATCTTTTTTAAGCATTCTATGAAGCCTATTTTGCCTGTATCTTTAAAATATTAATAATTCTTTTATTGTCATCCATTACCTTCTTAAGGCTATATTCTAATAATTTACTAATTTTTCAGTTACTAATTTGTCTCTAGTAAATGATAAATGTAGTTTGCAATATAGATACTGTGAAGCAATTTAAAAGGATTCTCAGGTCTCTTTTTCCCCCAGTGAGCAGGAGTCAGGTTTATATTTGTATAACGATGCGTATGTTTATTTTCTGTTAAGTGTAAGTTTGTAGGCCTAGTAGATATCTTAAATTTCAAGGTATATAAATAACTTCAATTTAAGCACCAAATTGCAACAGTTTAAAACTGTTTACTTTTCAGTGCTGAATTTTTTAAATATATGGATTATGTTTTTAAAGTGATTTGATTTTTTTAAATTGCTCTTAGACACTAAAATTACTTTTTTTTAAAACTTTTTGATTTTGAAATATTGACTATTACGTGAAACTTTGTAGGCAAGCATAAGGGAATGAATTATACTTGTATTGAAACTTTTAGGGTCTTCCAAGATAGCTGATGGTCACAGCAGTATTGCCACTGGAAGATATGCCAGCTTAGTCACGCTCATCTCCTCACTGATCTTACCCTGCCCCTTGCTTATGCTTGATTTTCATTCATCTTTAAATCTTTCTGGTAGTAGAATAATAAACTTTTAGCCACACTTAACCTGTGCAGTCTAATTTCCATGACTTCTGGGCTTATTTTGGTCAGTAGAATGAAATCAGAGGTTTTACTTCAACTTCTGATTCCTCTTAATAGAACAAGAAACATGATCTCCTTTGTGGATTTAGAGCTGGCAGCCAGACAAATTCCCTCCAGAATAGAGAAAGCAAGATATGGAGGAGAGAAGCAAGATGAAGGGCAACGGCCTGTTGTATGAGAATTCTAGGAACACTAAGCCAGGGATGTTTAAAACTCAAGGTGTTTATATTATGAGTGAGCTTGAGCATCTTTTTATACTGTTTAAGGCTGTTTTTATTTTTTCTTCTGCAAATTGCCTATTCATGGTTTCTTCCCATTTTCAATTGAGTTTCTGGTGATCTTCTTGATTTTTAGTAGCTCTTCATGTATTATAGATCTTAGCCCTTTGAGTGTAACATAAGTTGCTAATTTTTTTTAACTATTAAAATAAAGTTTATTAAGACATAATTTATATACAATAAAATGTGCCCATTTTAATACACAGTTCCATGAATTTTGACAAATAAAAACACACGATCTCCACCCCCTTCAATCAAAATAGAGAACATTTCTGTCACCCCAGAAACTTCCCCTTTGGAAAGATCCCAGGCATTCTAGGTTGGTAGTCTTTTTAAGAGTTTTAAAGATTTCATTTTTTTTTTCTTTGTCTTTTGGATTACATTGCTTGTAAAGAGAAATCAGTTGTTGTTTTTATCTTTGCACCTTTACATGTAATCTTTTTTTCTCCCATCTGCCTTTATATTTTATGTCACTGGTTTTTAGCAATTTGATTACCATGTTGCCTCAGTTTGGTTTTCTTTTTTTAAATTATGGGGTTTTTTCTAAATTTTTTTTTTATTAGTATTATTTTACATTCTAAGGTATTGTTGAGCAGTTGTGGGGGAGAGGAGAAAGGGGAGGGAGATAAGATAGGAGGAGGAGGAAGGAGGAGTGGGTGTGGTTGAGGCCTGTTGCATCCCCCTCATTCTGGCAGGGGAGCCTGGGGGCTTCCTGCTGTGGCTGGTCGAGGCTGGGTTGGGTGCGGATGTCAGGGAGTTTGGCTGAGGCCCTCAGCCCTCCCCCGACCCCAGCTTGGGAGCCTGGGGGCTTCCCATCCTTCTAGGTTTTATAGGTGTTCTTTGGTGGTGTTAGACCTTTACTGGTTGATATCAGAACTTTGTCTCTGATCTGTGGGTTTTTGGTTTTTTCTTTCAGTTCTGTGTTGGATTATTCTCTACCCCCACCACTTAAACTCTGCACAGGAACTAATTTGTTGTCCTTTTGTTACTTCTAAAATGGGGTAATTTCCTGTGGGAACCAGCACTTGAGCCCTGTGGTTGAGCTAAATTGCTGCTTTGCTGCTGATTCTCTTAGGAAGGCTTTTTTTTTTGCAGATCAGATTTTAATTGTTGACCTTGCAAGCTCTTCTGGGTCTTGTGAGGTCTCATACACCTGAGTCATATGGAAACTCTGGTCTTGGCCTGAGTCTTTTGAGGAAACTGCACCCCTGCAGTTCTGTATTCCTGACCAGTCTCCACTGAGTGGTCCTGTGCTGATTGGAGGGCAGATCAGCTGTCCATGCTGTGCCCCAGTGTTCCCATGGTGGGCCAGTCTCCCCTACCCCCACACTCCAAACACTTCCCATGGTACAGGCCATGCACCAGTCACTTGTGATGAGTCACTGGCCTCTGAGTAGCTTCTTTTTTCAGTTGTCTGTCTGTGGTCCCTTGCTCCTATGTGGGTCCATGAGATCCCTGTTAGTGTTCTTGCTGGCCTGGGGGCCACCAGGGCCCTCTTCTCCCCTGCAGCCAAGAAACTTCACACAGGAGTGGTTTTTGCCAGCTCTTGTTCTGTGTGCTCACCAGCACCAGCCTTGAAGTGGTTGTGGCTTGAAATGGTTGGAGCAGTCCTTCCTTTTTCTCATTGTGGCTTTGTAAGACCTGTGCACCATGCACAAATCCCACACACGCCAGGATGGCTCACTTCACGAAAAACATGAGACAGAGACCGTTGCAATCAGGCAAGAGGAGTTTTATTCCAGCATGCTGGGGTCACTCAGTCTCCTGGACAGAAGCAGCCACGAGCTTACAACACAAGCACCTTTTATACAGTTTTTCTGGATAGACTTTTGTGACAGGATGATCTGTGGCGCCTTTAGATTTACAGGTAGGCGTTAGAAGGCTGGCTGGCACCCCGATAAGGAACAGCGCATTTCTCAATCGTTTATCTTCCCTGGGGTCTGGCCAGGTGGCCTTTAGATAAGGAACTAGTCAGTTCCTGGAACCGGGTGGGGGTCACTCCCTTCCTGGAATGTTTAGTGTGCTCGGGCCCGCCTGACCTCTATATGGTCCCTTAGAAGCTGCTTCACTTTTAAAATGTTTTTAGCAAGTTACAAAAGCAAACTGCGTATATTAAAGTTATATTTTCTTTTACAGCTTCTGCCTTCATGAACTCCACAGATCTCTCTTCTCCCCCAAGCTCTAATGTCCCCAACTTGGCATTCGTTGCTTTTTAATAGTTGGAAATTGGTTGGCAGTCCTTCCTTTTTCTCATTGTGGCTTCTGCCTTCATGAAATCCACAGATCTCTCCTTTCCCCCGAGCTCTAATGGCCCCAACTTGGCAGTTGTTGCTTTTTAATAGTTGGAAATCGGTTGGTTGTAGGAGAGAGTCATGCTGGGTACCATCTATTCTACTGTTTTGATCCAAGAAGATCACTTGGTTTTCTTTGTGTTTATTCTGATGGGGACTTTTTGTACTTTCTCAATCTGGGGTTTATAATTTTCACCAGATTTGGGAAGTTTGTGGACATCATTTCTTTAAATATTTTTCTGCCTTCTCTTTCCCGTTTTGGGATTCCAATTAAGGTACAGTGCTTGGTGTTGTCTCATAGGTCGTTGAGATTATTAATTTTTCATTGGCCTTTTTGTCTTAATTTGTTTTTTATTTTTGTGGGTTTTTTTGTTTGTTTTGGTGGCTGGCCAGTACCAGGATCCAGATCCTTGAACTTAGTGTTAAAAGGCTGCATCCTAACCAACTAAGCTAACCGGCCAGGCTTTGTGCTTCAATTTGGAAATTTTCTGTTACTGTATCTTCCAGTTCACTATTTATCTCTTTGGCTATTTCTATTTTGTTCTTAAGCTCATCTAGAGAATTTTTTATTTCAGATAATGCATTTTTTCCTCTCTAAAAGTTCTATTTGTTTTTGTTTTTATATTCCCACTTTTCTTCTTTACATTTTTATTTTCTTCCTTAAATCTTTAAACATATTCAAATAATTGTTTTAAAGATCTTGTTTGTTAATTCCATCATCTGTTATTTTTGGATTTGTTTCTGTTGAATTCCATCCCCTCCCACCACCACCCCCACCCCCCACTCCCATGTTAGGGCTTACATTTTCCTGTTTATTGACAGAATTTTGGATGCTGTGAATGTTATGCTGTTGAGTGCCTGGATTTTGTTGTCACAAGAATATTTGTTTTGGCAGGTAGTTACTTGTGGATCAGTTTGATTGTTTTTAGGCATTTTAAAAATCTTTGTTAGGGCAAGTCTAGAATAACCCTTACTTGAGGACTTGTTTAGTTCTCCTGCCAAGGCATGACTCTTTTAGGCTCTCTATTGAATGCACCTCATGCTGAACAAGGTTATCCTGGGTGGTAGGAACTCATCTTATAGCTCTCTGGTAGTTATTCTTTGCTTGGCCTTGTTGGGTCTCACCCCATGCATGCACAGATTAGTATCTCATCATCTCAAAGGACCCCCTATGTAGATTGCTGGAATTATTTCTCATCTGCAGTACTCTGCCCCATTAATTCCAGCTGCCTTACCCTCCCTGTTTTTTAACTCTGTTCTTTAACCTCATTGAGGCCCAAGCTCTTACTGGGTTTCCCTTCCCTGTGACATGGTGTGGAATGTGTGTTGAGCACAAGGCCAGGGCAATCACAGTGCTCTCCTTATTTGTTTACTTCTCTCTTGAGTCACAGCCCTATACTGCCTGTTTAATGTCTGAAAAGAGTCATTTCATATATTCTGTCCAGTTTTCTAGTTGTTTACAGTGGGAGGGCAAGTTTTTCTTTATCAGTAATTCTGTCATGGGTGAAAGTGGAAGTTCTGAGATACTTAATTCGAAAAGGGATGTTGCAAGGCAGGCTTTATGGTTATGTTTATATTATTTTTAATTGTTGAAGCTTTATTAAATTTCAGCCTATTGCCTTTATTCTTTTGTATTAGTTTTTGTGATGTATGTGTAAACTCTCTAAAGTCTTGCAAATGGTGAATTTCTTTTCTATTTAAAGGTTTTTTCTCGTGGAGAGGTTATTCATGTGAAGATACTTGGAATTTTGGCTCTTATTGATCAGGGTGAAACAGATTGGAAATTAATTGCTATCAATGTGAATGATCCTGAAGCTTCAAAATTTCATGGTAAGTCTAACTTTCCAGAAAATAAAAGTAATTGGTGTGTTGGTAGAATTCTTAGAACTTAAAGGGGGCTCACATAAAGCACAATTTATATACTTGGGAGTTAAATTTGTGTTTTTTTATTCTCTTTGCATGGAATACAAAGGGCAAACCAATATAATTTTGTCTGGGTTGTGTCATACTGCTAGGAGGAGTGAGAGATAGAGACAGACAACTATATAAGTTCTCCCCTATTCCTTTCTTTTCCTCTCCCTCTCTTTCTTCCTCCCTTCCTTCCCTCGTTCCTCTCTTGAAGGATTGTGATGGCCCAACTTCTATTGCAAATTATGAGTTTTGAAAGCATCCTTCGACTAGGAATGAAAGCATATATTTTTACCCTGAAAACTTTGTTCATGTGACTAACAGGAAAAAACTAAGGAAGGGAATGTTCATGAACAACATAAGCCATTTCTACCCCTGGCTTTTGTTTTGTTTTGTACAAATGAAGGGAAAGATAACTTCCACCTAATGAAATTTTGATGTCCCAGAAATTTAAGTTCAGGAAATAGTTTGATATGGTCTAGAGTTGATGTTTTTCGGAATCAGGCAGACTTCAGTTCGAGTTCTGGCTGTGCTACTTCCTAGTTGAGTGATTTTGGGTAGATATTTAACCTTCCTGAATTTCAGTTTGCTCATCTATAAAGGGAGATAATTATTTCCACCTGTGAGGTTGTTGACAGTATAAAAGATGATTTATTTAAAGCATCTGTCTTCCACATACCAACTGTTGAATATATGGCAACTATTATTGTTTTTTGATTTTTTTCACCCCATTTTCCCTTTTAGTTTCATCCTTATTCAAGGTCTTGGTTCCTTCTAAAACTCAATTCTTATCTAATCTAGAAAATGCACCATTTCTGAGATGGTTGAAACATATTAACATTTATGTGTTAACCTCTCTTAGTTTATGTGCATTTGTAGGGAAAGTGAAGGAAAATGGTCAGGGCCCCTCAGATGTTCAGAATCTTGCTGAGAATTTGGTGTAAATATGCATGTGCACCCAGGTGTTCCTTGGCTGTTGTTTAATGTAATTGCATATGTGTGCCCAGGTGTCCTGGGTTATGGACTTAAATATAAAGGATGAGTGGCTCTGATCCATGGGGCCCCTGCCCCTCCCCTCAGATGCCCCTGGGGGGGCCATGAGGTTGCTGCTGCTGCCAGTAGGATGCCCTGAGAATGCTGCTGCCACTGCTGCTACCGACGGATCTGCTGTAAGCTGCTGCTGCTGCTGAGGACTGAGCTCATGTCGTCTGCTAGTGGCTCCTGGGCTCTTTCCCAGTTACCTAGTGTAGACCTGCGTGTGAGGGGTCTATGACCCAGCCTAGCATGTGAGAGGTCTAGTGACCCAGTCTGTACAATGGATTTGAAGGGTTTGAGCCCTAGCCCTGACAATACAAATGGAAACTTAGTATAACTAAAATAATGAAACATTTTGGCTTTAGTTATGATTTGCCTAGCCATACAATTAACATAGCTATTTCCTAAACCCAACAACTGGTGTAGTTGTGTAGCTTTATGGCATTTAAAACTTTTTCTTGGAGCTGGCCCATGGCTCACTTGGGAGAGTGCGATGCTGATAACAGCAAGGCCACAGGTTCAGATCCCTGTATAGGAATGGCCATTTCGCTCACTTGGGAGAGCCTGGTGCTGACAACACCAAGTTAAGGGTTAAGATCCCCTTACTGGTCATCTTTTAAAACAAAACAAAAAACACTTTTTCTTGCACATGGAACAGCAAGAGGGTGAAGTGCATATAACCTCAGGGTCAAAAATGTAAAAACTATAATTAAAATATGAGACTCAAGTCCATAAACCATATATATTATCTATCATTATTTTACCCTGGTTTCGTCTATTTTCATATAGTACTCATATATACATATGTAAGAAGAGTAGATAAATATTATCTAGTTTTTAAAATCTTTTGGTACCTTAAGTACGCCTCAAATGAGAAATTGATAATAGTGCTACAGACAACCAGAACAAATCATCCAACTAGCTCATTTGTGATGTGGCACACTAAAGTCATCAAACTCTACTGAGACCCTGAATGAAACTAGTATTTAGGTGGAATTAGCCCAGCATTGTTGGAGATAGGATTTGACATTTTAAACTGTCTAGCATATACCAAGCACTGGTGCCTGTTCTAGAAGGTGTTATTGTTCTTAATTTAGAAGATACTCAGAGGATTATATAAGTTACTCAAGTTTGCAAATCTAATAGTACAGAGACTGAACTCATTTCTTTCTGTTTCTAAAGCTCATTGCTCATCTATAGTACTATATAGAGCAATTCATACTTGATTTAGTAATTTATAGTATTTGTAACCAGCATAAGCTTAAGTAACATACTCCTTGAGTTTCCTAAGGGTTAGAATGAAAAATTGTAACTCTTTTCATTTTATTTCTGTTGTGTACTCAGAATGAAAATGACTTTGCCCTTCGGGTATCTTTCTGAATTCCCTGTGTGTGTTGCTTGTATGAAGTGACATGCAGAAATACTGAAGCCAGTTACTGATTTAGGCTGAGAAGAAATTACGGGGCTTTGTAGGGTAGATGCTGGACATAGCCCTATTCCGCCCATCCCTTGCATACCAGAGTTCCCCTCTTTCCTCCTTGGGGAGGCTGCCCCAGGTTGTTACTCAAGTAAAGGCACGTCTCCTTTAGATAAATAAAGATGCTGAAAGAAGCAGGACATGAAGTACATGAAAGTGATTTACATTAGCTGGTGAGGGGACTGCATGTGAAAGTGATTTACATTCTGTTAGCTATATAGCTGCTGTGTGTACTCCGTGGCAGTGCAGGCCTCTTAGGAACTGTCTGCCAATAAGTCTGATAAACCAATGTCTGTCTACCTGCTGGATTTCTGGGTGATTTCTGTGGAATAGGTAAACATTATGCAAGTGCCTTCTCAGATTTGGGGCTCCCCCGTTACAGGCTTGAATAATTAAAGCAAGAAATTATTGTTTTGAAAGAAAAAAAAGGACATTTTCCATTCCACTAAAAGGTAACATGCGTATTATCTCCATCATAAAAAATACAGCAGTATTTCTTATGACATTTCTAAAATCAAAGATTAAAAGACTAGTTGAGTTTTATTGACATGTTTTGCTCTGAAATGATTTACTAACATTGTGTTTTGTATTTATTTCCAGAATGAGTAAGGTATATGGGGAAAATGGAAATTTTTTAACTTAAGGATATTTATATGTTGTTCACAATGGTTAGTACCTTAGTACTCCTAGTCTGTATCTAGATTTTGTAAAATAAGTTCTGTAGTCTTAGGAGTTGTAAGTTTTTCTTTTGTTACCTCTCATTTCTTTTACCTTCACATTATTGTTAATATATTCCATGTATCTATATTGAATTTTCTTCTCTCTTCTCCCTTATTTTACAGTGATCCAAGAAAAAAACAGATGTAGGCACAAATTGAAAGGAAGAAGAAATTGCAGTATACATTTTTTAAAATTATAAATCATGCTTAATCATAAAGCATGATTTTTAAAATAATTTCATCATAGATGGCCCTATATAGCATATTTTTTTAAATTTGAACTCAAGTTTTGACTTATAATTATCATCTCTCTCAAACATCATCTAGCTGTTCTCTCAACTATTTCAAACAGAAGACAGAGTTACTGTTTTTCTGCTGCTTTAGCAAATGTTAACAGACAGAAATCATGCCTGATCTTACTTTTTCTTCTGCACTCATAGCCTTGTGTATTATGTTTTCATTAGCACCTACTAAGGCAAGATGAGGAGGGAGCACTGAGTCAGAACTAAGACATGCTCAGTAATGGCAGGTTTTGAAAGCCTTCTAAATTTGTGAAGGGTTTTTAAAAAGTTCTTTTTGAAAGATGTTTTTATGATGTGATTACAATATTTAGTGGCTTTCTATTTTGTATCATAATAAGTAATTCATCTTCTAAAGTTACCTGACCTAATTTGAGAGGAGCTTAAACATTGTAAGCACATAGCTTGGTATTTTATATGATGTTACAGGTTAAAAATAGAACTTAGACTGGGGCCACGGAAATAAAGGAATTAGCTTCATGGTTTTGAGATCAGGTGAAATGCCTTTTGTGAAATCTTATAGTAAGATAAAAATATATTTGGATTCATATGATTAAATATTAGCTGATAGATAGTATTTTTTACCTATGACAGTTTTTGAAAAATTATCTTTGATCAATAATATTTAATCTTAAATCAAGCAACTTTTAAAATTTTTAGTATGTCTCCTACATTTACCTTGTTCTTTAATTTTTTAATTTTATTTTTTATTTTCTTTTAGTTCTCTTTTTATTTTATTTTTTTTATATTGTAAGATGTTGGCAGAGCAGTTGTGGGGGAGAGGGATGGGGAGAGGGATAGGGTGGGAGGAGGAGCAAGGAGGGAGGGGGGCATGGTTGAAGCCTGTGGCACCCCCCCTCATTCCGTCAGGGGAGCCCAGGGGACTTTCTGCTGTGGCTTAGTTGTGGCTGGGCTGGATGTGGACTTCCGGGGGACATGACTGAGGCCCTCAGCCCTCTCCTGCCCCAGCTTGGGAGCCAGGTATGCTTCTGGCAGCAGTCTGGTGGTTGTTGCTGGGCTGGATGTGGATGTCACCGGGGCATGGTTGAGCCCTTGGCTTTCTCTCAGCCCCAGCTTGGGAGCCTGGAGGACTTCTGGTCCTTCTAGGTTTCGTAGGTGTTCTTTGGTGGTCTTAGACCTTTACTGGTTGATATCAGAACTTTGTCTTTGATTTGTGGAGTTTTGATTTTTTCTTTCAGTTATGTGTTGGATTATTTGCTATTCTCACCACTTAAACTCTGCACTGGAACTAATTTGTTGTCTTTTCATTACTTCTAAAATGGGGGAACTTCCTGTGGGAACCAGCACTTGATCCCTGTGGTTGAGCTAAATTGCTGCTCTGCTGCTGATTCTCTGGAGAAGGCTTTTTGTGAAGCTCAGGTTTTAATTGTTTACCTTGTAAGGTCTTCTGGGTCTTGTGAGGTCTGGTACACCCGAGTCATGTGGAAACTCTGGTCTTGGCTTGAGTCTTTTCAACAAACTGCATTCCCTGCAGTTCTATATTCCTGACCAGTCTCCACTGAGTGGTCCTGTGCTGATTGGAGGACAGATCAGATACCCATGCTGTGCTCCAGTGTTCCACCGGTAGGCTAGTCTCTCCCCCTACCACCTGCATTCTAGACACTTCCCATGGGTCGTGCCACAGGCTGTTCCCTTGTGATAACTCACTGGCCTCTGAGTGGCTCCTTTTTTCATTGTCTGTGGCCCTTTGCACCTATGTGTGTCCATGGGATCCCTGTTCATGTTCTTGCTGGCCTGGGGGCCAGCAGGGCTCTTTTCTTCCCTGCAGCCTCTGAACAACTTCGTATGAAGGGTACAGCAACAGTTTTTGCCAGCTCCTGTTCTGTGTGCTCATCAGGGCCAGCCTTAAAGTGTCTGGGGCTCAAAATGGTCAGAGTAATCCATTCTCTCATCGTGGCTTCTCCTACTTTCATGCACTCCATAGGTCTCTCCTCTTTCCCTGAGCTCTAGCCGCCCCACCTTGGCAGTTGTTGCTTTTTAATAGTCGTAACTTGGTTGTGGGAGAGAGTGACTCTGGGTACTGTCTGTTCTGCCATCTTGATCTGAAGTCTCGAGTTGAGTTTTAAATGAGGTGAATTTTGAGGTACCTGATATTGATACCTTGTTTATTTATTTTACATGCATGAGAAGGCAGAATTCAGGAGAGTAAAGGCACTGGTTTTACACCAGTGAAAAACCACTGAAAACCAGGAAATTTTGCTTTCAGGATCTGCAGTTGGTTGAATCTATAGATGAGGAACCCACGGATATGGAGTGCTGACTCTGCTTTTAAGGAGAAGTTTGATTCTTGATAAGTAGTCTCAAATTTTCTTCGCAGTTTTTATTCATTTTTGTCTATCTCCATAGCTGATGGCTTCTGCCAAGAGGGCTCCATCCCTGAGCATTTTTCACCTTTACTCTGGAGCGTTGTGAGCCAAAAGTAAATGGGCACATTCTTTATTTCCTAACAGCAAAGCAAGATGTAAAGGAGTGTTTCCGTGGAAGACAGCAGGCAGCGGATGGGTTCGAGCAGATCACGTGGCGAGACCACATTTACCTTCTAACACAGAATCACAAACACAGGATTTTAGATGGCATTTAAAAAATTTTTTTTCAATTAATTGTATACTTGGAAATAAAAACTCAGAAGTATAAAAAAGTATGTAAAATAAAAACTAAAGTTCTCCTCACCTCCCACCGTATTTTACTTCACATATTTTTCCCCGTATGTTTTTAATTCTTTAAAGTAATTGTTTCCATTCTGTAAACAATGTGCTTACACCCCTGTTTCTTCATTTATGTACAATTGGCCCTCTGTACCCGTGGGTTCCACATCCATGGATTCAACCTGTTGCATATCAAAATGTTTGGGAGAAAAATTGTCTGTACTGAACATGTACAGAATTTTTGTCATTATTCCCTCATTGTTTTATAGCTATTTACATAGCATTTACATTTTACTAGGTATTATAAGTAATTAGAGATGATTTAAAGTATATGGAAGAATATGCATAGGTTATATGCAAATACAGATTTCGGTAACTGTAGGAGTTCCTATTTTCATCCACAGATTTTGGTAACTGCAGGAGTCCCTATTTTCATCCTGGAAATACAGCATGACTGTATTTTCCCTGTTGATTCATGTTGCTACTTTGAAAGACAAGGAATTTAACTTCTTAAACATTTTTTAACTGTTACCTTATTTATCTTCTATTATTTTAATAACTCTGAATATTACACTAAGAGCTGTATTTATTGCTTCAGTGACTTTAAACAATAACTATTGACTACCCTGTATAGAACTTAGCACATTGACATGTCTATTTTTTTTTTTTTTTTTCCCTTCTCTGCCCTAACAGCCCAGCTTCTTTTGGCTACATTATTATTAGTTCTACAGTGTCAAAATTTATAATGTTTAAGTTAGGTTCTTTATAATTGCTTTTTATATTTTGTCTGTTGGTTGAATCTGAAAGTTAAAAATTAGGTAGCATTTACCATATAATTGTGTGATTATTATTCACCTAGTTTATCATACTCTGTATTAAATGATAATTTTGGACAGACTGCTGTCTGAGCCTGCTGCATAGCTATCATGTATGAATTGAAATTTTATGACAATTTAAACATTTGTCATCTATATTTCTTAGCATCTTTGTGAAATAAACAAGAAGAAAGATTTAAAACATTTAGGGAATGGCAGCTATCTGGAAAACAAAATTTTTTTTTTCTTCTTTTTTTTGGTGGCTGTCCAATACAGGGATCCAACCCATGACCTTGGTGTTATAAGGCTGTGTGCTTTAACCAACTGAGCCAACTAGTGAGCCCCGGAAATTTTTTTTTTAATTCTGTGCTTCTCTGGGCATGTATGTAATACAAGAATTTATAGTTTTATTTCTTATGTGTTTTTATCACTACTTAGATATTTAAAAATTAAATCTACTTATATTAATTTCCACTACTGTAAGAAAAAGAAGCTGTTATTTGATGTGGTTAGTACAAATTTTTCCTTTTTTGAAAACAAAGAAATCTTTTAGTTTAAAGACAGTATGTTCTTATATATATATATATATATATATATATATATATATATATATGTATATTTTTCTTTTTACTATATTAATATAGACACATTTAAGTTGTGATTCATCAAAGAAGTTTTGGGGTTTTATTTGTGATGAAATAACTTCTTTGACCCTAATGAGCATATGTGCAGACTTTGATAGAATATAATATCCTGTTTTAGTATAGTTTATAGTTTTTAACTTTGACATGAAACTTACATTAGCCATTGCATCAGAGAGCATGTTTCAATTAGTGAAAAACTTGTTTCTGGCTGTATTTCTGTACTTTAACATTATTGTTTTAAATCTTCAAGTTTCACCTTCTGAAACCGGACTAGCTACTGCAAAAATCTAAAATAAAAAAGTGTAAATAGCATTTGAAGCCAAATTCCTTGTACTGCCTGATAGAAAATTGGTCATTTTGTCAGGCTTATTAACACTCAGAGAGCACTAAGACCATTTAATGTACTGTAATTAGGTTCCAGGTCCTAATGCTCTTAACGGTAGCTTAATGGCCTGAAAGAGTTAATAAGACTCCCAGGGCACCTAAATTGTTACTGCAGAATGCGTTAGCCATTAGGGATAATAGCACTTGGTTATGAAATAACCAAGTTCAGGGCTTTTTAAAAAGATTGAAATGCTAGAGCATGTGTAATTTCTCTCTTGGCTAAATTAACCACCTTCTATAATGTAAAGCTTCAGACATTCACCAAACAGATGTTTGAGCCTCTTCAGAACTGCCAGTGATGCCCAAAGACCTCATGTCAGGGAGGTAATGTCATAAGGAGATGATTTAGGACTATATTCTATTTCAACTTGCAGAGCAATGAAGTTTTCTTTTGTTTGGTCTTTAAATAAATAAAAACTGTTGTCTGTTGTCCTGCAATAACTATTCCCTGTGCAGTGATTTTACAGTTTTAAAATATAAAAGATTTAAAAAAACCCAAAATTGAAATCAATTATATTAATGTAGATACATCATGGATGAGTATATTATATAAGAAATAAGGAAATTATTTAGAATGAGCTAGTTGGGACTTTTTCAAAGGGTAGCATCCCACTTGTCCTGAAGTTGTTAGAGTTTATATGTGTTTCATATTTGTAGAATTTCAGCTTACATTTAGTGAAGTTTAAAAGTCAAATAAAATTACATAATTCCTTATGTTGTCTTTCAATGCAACATGTTGAAACCCAATCTACTCGGCTTATATTTTTATTTGCTAAGCACACATTTCTAGTGCCTCTGCAATTGTTACTTAAAAAATAAGCAAATTAATAGTGTTTGATTTTCTTACTTCCTAAAACACAATTAAATACTATCATTTAGAAATAAAAGAGAGAATAGCATAGTAATCTTAAAGAAGAATATTCTGTTAACTTTTATAAGCAGAAAGTATAGAGTTGAGTTTGCTTTCCTGTGCATGTTAGAAAATAGAATGTACTCTTTGGCTTGGAAAGGGGCTGGCATGTCACCATTGTCATCCTAATAGTACCGACATTTGTGGAGCAGTTAACTGTGTGCTTAGGAACTATGCTAACAGCTTCTTTTGGAATATCTGTTTAGTCTTCACACAGCTTCAATCATGATGTACTATTGTTCCCTTTTTTTTTTCCAGATAAGGAAACTGGGGCACTGGGTGTGGGTTGGGACGTACTTAGTGACTTGCCTAAAGTCATTCTGCCAGCCATTCCAATCTGGTCAGATTCCAGGGCCCATGTTCTTCATCCCTGCATCACATCATATTGCCCCTCTTAAAAGTATTGGGGGAATCCTACTGTATCTGTGTCCTTGGACAGTGTTGCTTTCTGGGAGTGCTGACCATTTGCTCTTAATAATTTAGGCATCAGTGGAATAATGATTATTAGCGGGCCAGTGAAGAGATAGTTCTTTGATCTTTATCCCTTTTATTTCATTAAGAGGCATGGGCGTGTAGGGATGGGATGTGGGAGAATGTAGTTGAGGAAAGGGGACAAATTGAGTTAAATGTACTGTAGTTAAGAATAGAATTACACTGAAGTACTGGGAGTCTGTTGCCTCTTTTTTGAACCTTGACCTCTTAGTGATTTTAGGTTTCAGTTATATTCCCATGATGTGGTGAAGTATGGGGGAGGCCAAAATTCTGAAATCCTCCCTTTGTTAGTTATCTGACCTTGGAAAAGCCATAAAACCTCTCAAAGCCTTAGTTTCTACATCTCTAAAATTGGGTTAAGCGAGAGAGATAAAATATAGAAAAATAAATAAATAAAATTGCAGGGTTGATCCTCTAATCGGTAAATGATCCCTAGGGATTTTCCCATCTCTAAAATTTTGTTCTAGGAAGTATTTTTAATCCATCATTATTAGCCTCTCTTACTTGTAAGTGGAAAGACCTAAATTGTCTCCAAAGTTAGCGCTAAAAGAAACACAGTTTAAAGTAAAGAATAATGAGATAGATTTCTTGGAGACACTGGCACTTTAAGTACTTTAGGGTATCTATGAAGAGATGGAGGCTGCGCTTTTAGCCACTTTGTTATATGTTCCAAATCCAAATTAGTTTTGGAAAAATATTTGAATTTCTGCTATGTGCAAGGTGCCTATATGATTTTAATTGTATTGGTCATGTGAAATTTCTTATAAACTGGTAATGAATATTTGGGGGAAAGTTTGTTTTTTCTAAGAGGTTTTTCTGATGCAATCCATATAGGCCTCTATGTAGAATTACCTTGTTTGGTAATACTTATTTTGAAGTGTGTTAATTTTCACTCTTTTTTCATGGTATTAATATATATATTTAGTACAAGTTTTGACTTGGTAAGAGTAGAATTTGATGAAAAGGAAAATGAGAATTTTGAAAGGGCAAGTACAATGAAGGATACATTTCATTAGTCCTTGTATATTAAACATGGATATGCAGAACAGAATGGAAAACATAAAAATCTTTTAGAGATACTGAGTAAGTACAAACCATTAAGAAAATTAATTCTCTGAGGAGGGACCTCTCTTGTGATGCAGAAAATCCAGTGAATGTTACAGAATGAAACTGTTGTGTCCTGTGAATGTTTATAAGAAGTTATTAGAAACACATGTCTTGCTTCCTACAGATTTTGTTTATAGGGGGCTAGTTGTGCACATGTTTAGTTCTGTGAGAGCAGCATTTATAATATTGGAATGAGAGCTTTGTGTAGATGAATCTGCATCACTTCCTTTGGTAAGATACCCTCGAATTAGAAACTCCTTTTTCTTTCTTTCTTTCTTTCTTTTTTTTTTTTTTTAACCCCCTTTGGACAAAATTTTAGCATGAGGCCCTTTCGTGGTGCCTTTTTTTTTTTCTTTTGAATAATAAGTGCAAAGAGATACTGTATTACATTTATGTTTCTGGGTTTTATCTAAAAATAAAACAAAACTCTCAGCTGATTATATGCTTTCTTTACTTTGTGCTATGGTTTGGTAGAACTAATGCAGATAAAAACAGCATTTTAATATTTTTCTCCTGATTTTTGTGGAAGTGCAGGTAGTTTTCAGTTGTGGAAGTAGATGGAAAGGTTAGAAATGTGACCTTAGGTAGTTTGATAAAGCTCCCTGGGTATTATGATAGATCCTTCAAGTTGAGAACCGTTCAATTAATCTGTTATTTTCTGCTGTTCAGATATTGTAGTCTTGAATCTAGAATAATTTGGGGGGGGCGCAGCTGGCCATTATGGGGATCCAAACCCTTAACCTTGGTGTTATCAGCACCACACTCTAACCAAGTGAGCTAACTGGCCAGCCAAGAATAATTAATAATAATTTTGATATATATTTAGTTAGAAGAAAGTTTTAAGTTGTAATTACCTAAGCAAATTTGATATTTGTGCACCCCCGACACACATCTTCCACCCCATATTTAAAGCTAGAATATTGAGGTTCCTCTTTTTTCCTTTTGAGGTTGTGAGCAAATTAAATTCCTAGAGTCCTTGTTTCCTAATTTACATAAAGAAAATAATTCGTAGTTGACAGGTTTTGAAGCTTAAATAACATATTATTACTGAGCTATAGGTTTAAAGTATTTTGAAATTTTACTAGGTATTACCAAATTGCCTTTTGCAGTGACTGCTCCAATTTACGTGTGTCTCATCAGTGTATAAGATTCAGTGCTTCCTCTACAATACTTGATGGTTTTTTGTTTTGTTTTGTTTTTAACAATCTTATAGGAAAGATGGTGTCTTGTTTTAATTTTGGAATTTTCTGCTTACTACTGGGATGGAGCATCTTTTTCATATATTTGTTGGCTAATTGCATCTTCCCTTCTGTAAATGGCCTATATATATTGTTTGCCTTTTTTCTGTTTGGGTTGACATACCTTTTGGTGTATGGGAGTTGTTTAGATATTTTGGATATTTTTCTTCTTTTTTTTTTTTTTTTGTTAAAGATGACCGGTAAGGGGATCTTAACCCCTAACTTGGTGCTGTCAGCACCACGCTCTCCCAAGTGAGCCAACCGCCCATCCCTATATTGGGATCCGAACCTGTGGCCTTGGTGTTCTCAGCACCACATTCTTCCGAGTGAGCCATGGGCTGGCCTGATATTTTGGATATTAATCCTTTATTATGTAGGTTGCAAATATTCTCTTCCAATTTGCAAGAGACACTGTGTTGACTTTTGGCTTACAGAGGTTTTAAATTTTGATATGTTACATTTTATCAATAATATTTTATTATTTTTACAATTGGGTCTTTAATTCGTGCAGAATTTATTTTATTCTGTATGTACATTTTCCCAGCACCACTGAATAGAAGTCTGTTTTCTTTTTTTTAATTATATTGCATTCTTATTTATACGAAGTGTGTTTCTGGATTCTGTTTAGTGTTGATGATCTATTCCTGTGCAAATGCCATATTATTTAAATTACCGTAGCCTAATAATAAGACATATACAAGACTAATCCTACTCCTTTTGTTTAAACTTGTTTTGGGTTTTTTTATTCCTTTATTCTTCTGTACATATTTTGGAATCCACCTATCAAGAATTTCTGGTATCTTTAAAATATTAATTTTTCACATTAATAAATATTTAGACTTCCTTGTGTATCTTTTGGTAAAATAATGTAGATTTACTAATGTAGGTCTTGTTACATTTTATGTTAGGTTTGTGCATAGGTATTTAATATTTCTCCATTACCAAAATTTTGCATAATGCCTGGCTGCTATAGGTGCTCAATAATTTTTTTAATTGATGAATAAATGAATGCATACATGTATATATTGATAATTATTTTAAAAATGAACAATTTTGAGCCAAGTAGAAAATACCAAGGGGTCCTCAAAACGTTTATGGGAAGATTTGTATTAGCTTTTATTCCATTTTCCACCAACTTTTTGAAGTACCCTCGTATATTCAAAATAGGTCCATGTTTACTTATTTTACAGTGAGAAAACATTCATTTATACTTGAAATATTGGCATTTTTAACAATTACAGTTGTTTTTCTTTAGAGTCATATGTACATTGCTTTTTTTTTACATTTGTAACGTTCTAAACTTTGTCAACTGTGTCTTCAGTTATTTTTCTTAAGTCATTGTGTAATCTGTCATCAAATTATCTGTTTGACCTCAGAAGTATCTTTCTTATCTGTTCTCTCCTCCTTCCCATTGCCTTAAACTTACATATCTTTCTTTTCCTTTGAAACAGTATTCACATTTCTCTGCTGTCAGCCTCCTGCCATTAAAATTTATGTCACACTGCCTACCAGACTTACCTATTTTAAAGAAAACTTATTCTAAAGGAAAGTAGAAAACCTTTGACTCCTGGATGTTAACAGAAATATCTAAATTTCTCTAACTTGGTAAAAGTCATTTAGTAATCTCCTTCCCACCTATTTTTCTAGCCATTCGCCCTTTTTGTCCTAAGTTCTTACCACATTGAGCTTCTCACCCTTTCTCAGACATGCCAGGCTCTTTTGCATCTTAGTGGCTTTTTGCAGTTGCCTTTCCATGTCTCTGAAATGCCCTTTGTCTACCTGGAAACACCTGCTTATCTTTTGAGAACCACTTTAAATGTCATCTCAGTCAAGTGTTTTTGGCTGTATAAGACAAAGATAGTTGGTAGTTGCCACCTTTTTTTCTCCCACACCATGTTGTTTGATTCTGTGGAATTTGATTTCACAGACTTGTAATTTGTTTCCATATCTGCCCACCTGTCTAGATTGTGAACTGTTTCAGGGCTGGTGGAACTATCTCTCATCTTTTTTTAGCCAGGTTCATTGAGGTATAAGTTACATACAATCGGATTCACCCCGTTTTTAGTATACAATTCAATGAGTTTTGACAGCTGTGTATAGCTACTATCACAGTCATAATACAGAACATTTTCATCACTTCCAAAATTGCCACATGGCCCCATGTAGTCAGTCTCTTCATCTACCCTAGGTCCCTAGCAAACACTGATCTACTTTCTATCACAATAGTTTTGCCTTTTCTAAAATTTCATATCACAGAACCTGGTATCAGTGGTCGCTTCACGTGGCCTTTGGTATGTGAAACATGGTCTTTGGTATATGACTTTCTTTTCAGATAATGCTTTAGAGATTCATGCATATTATTGTGTGTATCAGTATAGTATGTTCCATTTTATTGCCAAATGGTATTGCATTATATAGATATACCACACTTTATCCATTCACCTGTTGGTGGAAATTTGGGTTTCTAATTTTGGGCTAATACGAGTAAAGTTGCTATGAAATTGCAGTGCAAGTGTTTGTGTGGGTGTATGTTTTCATTTCCCTTGGGGAATTACCTAGGAATAGGATTTTGGGGGTCAGGTGATAATTATAAGCTTAACATTATAAAACATAAGTAAAAAAATAAAAAATTGTCAAACTGTTTACCAAAGCGGCTGAACCCTTTTGCATTTCTATGAGGAGTGTGTGAGAGATGTAGTTGCTCCCAGAACCTCCATCCATCCTTTATGTTTTTGTTACATATTCTCTTAAATAAAAAATGTATTTTAAAGAAATTAAGAGAAATACACACATGTGCATGTGTGCATATGTCTTTTATGTTTGTCCACATATTTGCCATTTCTGTACTCATGTGTTTTATTCCTTCCTGAAAGATCGTAGTGCAGTTCTATTGGTGATGAATTTTCTCCATTTTTATTTATCTAAAATTGTCTCGTCTTTTGTTTTGGAAGTATAGTTTTGCTGGACATAAAATTTAGAGTTACTGAGGTTTTCTTAAAGCTCTGCATGATGTTTTGTATTCTTTTGACCTCCATTGTTTCTGATGAGAAGTCAACAACCATTTGTACTGTTACCTTGTGTATAAAGTATTGTTTTTCTCAGACAGTTTTAAAATTTTTCTTCTTATTTTTGGATTTTAGCAAATTTTTTTTTATGAGGTACTGAGGTGTCCTTTCCTTTATGTTTACTATACTTAGGGTATACTAAGTTTTGTGGATCTGTAAGTTCATGTTTTTCACCACATTTGGGAAATTATTTGCCATTGTTTTTTCACTTTTTTTTTTTTTTTTTTTGCCCCATTCTCTCTCACCTTCATTTTGAGACTCATAATACACATATAGATCACTTTGTATTGTCTCACAGGTCGCTAAAACTCTCTTCATGTCTTAATCTTTCTTCCTTACTGTTTTTCAGACTGGAATTTCTGTTGATCTAACTCTTCCTTCCCCTTTTACAGTTTCTCTCCCTCAACTAAGAATTTCATGTGTTCAGCATTGTGACCATATTTCCTGAAAGTGTTTGAACATATTCCTAGTAGCTACTTTTTTTTAATTTTAAACTTTTATTTATGATTAGCATATTCATTCTTACAAATTGTGATATTTCTTTATGCCCTTTGCATGACCTATCACTTCCCAAACTCCCTCTCTTCCTCCCCCCCATCTCTAGTATCCTTTGGTTTGTTTTCTCCTTCTGAAAGTTCAATGTATTGTTGTGGTCTTTTCTTTCTTTCTTTCATTCCTTCCTTCTCTTTCCCTCCTTCCCTCCCTCCCTGCCTTCTTAGCAGCCAGTTATGAGTGAGAACATGTGGTAATTCTATTTCTTGGTCTGGCTTATTTCACTTAACATAATTTTCTCCAGACTCATTCATGTTGCTACAAATGGCAGAATTCCATTCTTTTTTATGGCTGAGTAGTATTCCATAGTGTATATATACCACACTTTCTTTATGCAGTCATCTGTCGATGGACACTTAGGTTGGTTCCATATTTTGGCTATTGTAAATAGCCCTGCAGTGAACACGGGAGTGCAGGTATCTCTTTGACATGATGATTTCCATTCCTTTGGATATATGCCCAGTAGTGGGATTGGTGGATCATATGGTAGCTCCATCTGTAGTTGTTTGAGAAACCTCCATACAGTTTTCCATATCAACAGTGTGGAAAGACAACCTACAGAACAGGAGAAAATATTTGCAAACTATACATCCGACAAGGGATTAATATCCACAATATACAAAAAACTCAAACAACTATACAGTAAAAAAACAACAAAATTAAAAAATGGGCAAAGGAGCTGAATGGATATTTTCTTAAGGAAGACATGCAAATGACCAACAGGTACATGAAAAAATGCTTAGCATCACAAGTCATCAGAGAAATGCAGATCAAAACCACACTGAGATATCATCTCACCCTAGTTAGACTGGCCATTATTAAAAAGACCAAGAATAACAAATGCTGGCAAGGATGCGGGGAAAGGGGAACTCTTTTGCACTGTTGGTGTGACTGTAAATTAACACATCCTAGTAACTACTTTAGAGAGCTGTCCTCTTAGCTCAGTGGGCAGCATGTCAATCTCATAATAACTACTCTAAAATCCTTGTCTCCATGGGTCATCTTAGGATTGATTTCTGTTGACTGCTTTTTCTCTTGTTATGGATCTCAGAAATCTTTTCCAATATGTACAGTAAGTCATTTCCAATATGTACAGTAAGTCAAATGGTCATTCTTCATTTACCTGACAGAAGTCAAGCTTATAGTCCATTCTGCCTGCTTATACATCTGGATTCCTGAATACCCATGGATTCAGCCCCACATGTTCGTTGTTTTGTGCTTTTGCTCCATATTGGATCTGTAGAGATGCTTATTTTGTTTTTTGAGGTTTTTTGGTTTTCTTTTTTTTTTTTATTATGGAAACATAATTGATATTTCTGGGATGCAAAGTTGAACATCATCTATACCTGTGTACAGTGTTTGATGATCAAATCAGGATAATTATAAAACTTTCTCTTTTTATAAGTTGTCTATCTTGCAATAGGGTAACTAGAGGAGTGTGTTGAAATATGTATTCAGTGCCCCATCTTTCTCAGAGATCTCTGTTTTATCCAACACAAAATGCCTTGGAAAGTTGAGAAGTGTTTTTAATTGCTGATAATTTGGTTAATATGAGGGTATTTCAAAAAGTTTGTGGAAAAATGAAATTAGAAGTTAATACAATTCTTCCATGATCTTTTTGAAGTCCCCTCATATATGCTATAAATAAATAATGTAAGCCTTATTTCTCAATGTAAGTTCTATCATGTTGAAGATATTTTTGTCAGTGATGATACCAGCCATTTAGTCCATCTCTAAAGAACTGAGGGCCTCAAGGTTTATCCATGTCATCACCATCCATTATTAACTGCAGAAAAATGGCATTTGCTATTGAAGTTTTAAAAATGTTTAAATTTGCTTTGCTTAAAATTTCTTATTTGCTTTGTTGTTTGTGAAAATGCAGCTGTTTTCTCCCATGATATAATTAATCATGGGAGAGTTTAGCTTATATTTGGAGAGTTATACTTTTTATTGGCATTGTTAAATTTTCAGGTTTTTAATTGTCAGTGTCTGCTTAACTGGTCCTCTTCATAACTTCTGAACAGAAAGCCTCCTAGGTTGAGAAAGATATTGGATAATTAGCTTTTCCTTTCTTATTTGAAGTCAGTGAGTTAAATAATAATCAAATAAAAGTTTATGCAGTGGGACAGAATAGTAGATCTAGTAATAAGTCAGATTTAAGTAATATAAGATTATTTATATTGGATACTGATTAAAATACATTTCTGGTTGCTCACCTTCGGTGGACTAAAAGATTTTTTTTCCCCTGAATAAGAAAGTGAGTTGGAAGAACTCAATATTAATTTATAGGGATGTTTTACAGAAATAGGGATAGGGTGTAAGAAAATTATTAATAGAAAATTAACCTTAGAAAGAAGCTTTTTCAAAGTTCAAGGGTTCAAACTCCATATGGACCAGCCCCCCCCAAAAAAAGAAGGGAAGAAGCTCTTTCAATAAGGTAAACAGATAAAATAATCAGAGTTTAAAGAGGAAACAACAGCATATTAGGTGAATACTTACTGAATGTTCTATTCTGTGCATGGCACAGAACTCTGTGACCTAGGGTACAATGTGTAATACTGAAAAGACGTTATCTTAATCTTTAAAATTCACTCTTAAACATTTTCTGTAACTTAACTGATTGTTCGATACATATGTAAAGTAGTAAAGCAAATGTAGTCTGTGTTCAGTTTCAGGTGGTTCTTTTTTTTCCCCCTCTATTAATTGTAGCATTGCTGCATTTTGCGTCAAAATTATTTTAGATAGATGCATAGTCAGTGGACATCATTTTTAAATTTTAAATGTGAATTTTTTGGGGCATCATATTCAATCTTCTGTTTGTCCTAGTCTCTGCTATACCACACTCATTTCACTTATGTGAAATATCTGGCCTCTGGAGGTGTTTATAACTCTCGCTAAACCTTTGTGCCACAAGCAAGTGTTACACTTCTTGCTGTGTGACAGAGATGTAAAAAAAGGATTACTGAAAGCAACATGAATGCAATGAGAAGCCCAAAGGGACTGCACCTCAGCAACTCCACCATTAGTAGGAGAAAACTGGGTACAGCCCTGATTCAAAGTTAGCTTCCTTCTTTACTGTAAAGACAAGGAAGTTTCACAGGAAAAAAATCACTTGATTCAATCATTTCAAAAGGACACAAAGACATGGGGACAAAAGTTATCTATGGATAAATATAGCTTAAACAATGGAAACTAGTTATTTAAGTTAACAAGGTGACATTCCAAAATACAATTTGTGAAAAGCTAAATTGATCAGACTGTGATCATTATCTAACCCAAAATATAACCTCTCCCCAAATGATTTAAGCAAAAGTTGCGTTCTTATGATAATTGTCTCTCAGGTTTCTACCAACAAACAGCTTGCCCTTAGCAAACATTTTTTCACATTTTTCCCTATAGCAATTCTTTCAATATCTTTTAACAATCAGTATGTTAAATAGTCAAAGTACATAATCCCATCCCTAAACAGTGATTAGAATTGATTAGATGGGCTTTTGCCAAGCTATCTGTGGACTTTTGTCCCCTGGCTGGAGACTTTTGTCTCATGCATGCATTACCTAAAAACCCTATCTAAAAATCAACTGAGAATCAACATATACTTGATTAGAATTTATTAGATAAGCTTTTGCCTGCTGGCTGTAGACTTTTGTCTCTCTTTTTTTTTTTTTTCGTCTTTTTCGTGACCAGCACTCAGCCAGTGAGTGTACCGGCCATTCCTATATAGGATCCAAACCCACGGCGGGAGCGTCGCCGCGCTCCCAGCGCCGCCGCGCTCCCAGCGCCGCACTCTCCTGAGTGTGTCACGGGCTCGGCCCAGACTTTTGTCTCTTAATCGAGGGTTTTTACGCTGTACATGCATTACCTAAAAACCCTATTCTAAAAACAAATGAGAATCAAGATTTCTAACCCTCTACATTTCCCCCGTTAATTATTTTAAAAATCAGAAGAAATCAAGGAGTCAAGTCAAAGGTGGAAGCAAGGACGTCCTGATGAAGAGTCAGCATTACTTCAGCTTGATGAGTCTATTGGAGCATGGAACATAACAGTTTAATCACTATAAAAAACACAAGATACGTAAGACTAATTCCAGCAATAATCCAAATTCTTATGTTTAAACCAGAAAACCAGTGGGTAGGATTCAGCCAATAGTTCAAATCATTTAATGGCCCAAATGATTAATCTTTTGAGCTGCTTTTTGAAGCTGTGTCATTTGTTGTTGAAGTTTAATTATTAAGTTTTGAATATCTCCATGTAAATAAGAATGAAAAGCTCCATGTAGTAATCGTTGTACATACTTCCATGCAGTGGAGGAATTAAAAGGAATAGAAGTTATACACGTGGAGCAATATCCTGCATCACAGACTTGAACTCTGAGTTCAAGTCCAAAGAGCTTGTTGGTGTTCACCAATCCAGGATACAGCTGTCTCTAAGGCATCCAATCCCTGTAAACTTTCTTGGTCAATTTCAGTTTGAGATAGGAGATCAGAAGTTACATTTTGAAAATAATCATTCTTTGTCTGTGCTGTGTGAATAGAATGCTAACAGTTGCTGCTGAAGCAGTTATAGCTGTAGCAGCAGTCATGGAGGTGGTAAGAAGGCCCAAGCATCTCTTAGGGTGAACTTGCTCTAGAGCAGAAGTGACTTGCTCTAGGGCAGAATTTCCCATCCACTGACAAGTAAGATTATTAGGCCACCATGCCTTTACTCTTTGTTTTAGTATAAACATGTGAGAAATATTAAGATTAAACCAAGTATAGTTAGCAGGAAGTAAAATTAATGATTGAAATAACAGGTATCTGAGAAGAGATGGCAAATATATATTGTCAGGAGGTATAGATCATAACTGAGTTGATGTATCATAATCCAGTATCAGTAAGTCATATGGACCCCAATTTTCTAAAGTCCGATTACCATATAATTTATTTTCTGTAAAATTATTTGAATGGCAGAAGACCCAGTTCAGGTCCAGAATGTCTCCAGTAGCAATCCAGGGATCTGAACAAACAGGAATATTGGATTTAGGATGATTATTTCCCCATTTAGAATTTCTACTGACTCCTGCAGTTTGAATAAATATTTGATGTTTCACAGCTATAATACGATTAAAAGCTGTAAAGATGTGATTTATATACCGTTGTGGTTGAAAGGGAATGCAAAAGTTGCTAGCAGGAATATTAGTCACTACAGATAAAGGCATTTCCTCAATAAGGAAATAACAATTGTGAAAAAGTTTATGCCATCCATTATGATGACCCTTCTTACTATATTTTGCAATTTTGTAATGGACCAGGAGCCCTCCAGTGTAAGAAGTATCATTAGATGAAAGAGGAGGCTCTGAATCACCCCAAGTAAGCAGATCAAAAAATGGGGTATTCAAAACATGGATCCAATAAATATTATTACTTATGGAAGGCTGAACAAAAAGGAAAAGCCCATATATTATGAACAGACATGTTACCTTTGGACCTTTGGAATTTATAGTCACATGATTCTGGAGTTGAGTTCTGGAATTGGATTTGTTCTTGCATGGTGCCACATGATATGGGTGAATGGCCTTTGCTGGTATCTAAAGGGGACTTGTAGGAGAAAGAACAGAAGACCCTCTTCTCCATATTAACAAATCAACAGGCCCTAACCATTATGGTCCTGTTGGTAGGTGGCCGTATAAAACCAAGGGTTTAGGTCTTTCCTCAGTGGTAGTGAAATTGTTATTCTATGGCCATTAAATTTTGAGAATTGCAGTTTAAAACATTTAGAGTAAACAAGGCCTTAAAGACCTGTTCATGAGGGGCTAAACCTTTCTCCATAGGCAAGAGGCAAGTATAAACAGCAAAAGGATAATTGTTATCTGTTTAACCTATGCCTGCAAGATGCTTACCTTTTCTTGTCATGCCTAGAGAGTGGGGATTCCCACAAGACTTGGATGACCAAGTCTGAAAACAAGTGATCGTTCAATTATTCCTATGCATGGCATCATCATCATAACTTTCTAATTTTCCAAGTGCTACCAAGTCTATTTGTTATTTGCTATAATATACTGTGCATAAAGGACTATGCTAAATTTCCTTTAAGCCACAGTCTGGTGGAAAGTAAAAATTTCTAGTTATTTGTCATAGTTTTGAATTATTGGAAGGGTTACATTCTCTAGGGACCTCTTTGGGGGAGGGACTTCTTAGTATTAATACAGTAATTTTATTTCCAAGTGAGTATCGTGTAAATATAACAATTAAACTGTTTATGGGGTAATAGAACTTAAGTAAACCCTGAAAATCTCTACAGAATTTGAAATGAAAAATTCTGTATCATTCGGATACCACCATTTAAAATTGCCCTGTAACTTCCTTACTTTAAATCCTCCATTGCCTACAGAATGATGTCAGTCCCTTAGTATAACATACACGATTAATGTTTATGATCCTCAGCAACCTGGTCCTTCCTGGGTGTCTCTTCCCACTTCCTCCTAACATCAATGTCCTAACCAGGCAGAACCATCTTTGTATTTTCTGAAATATACTCTCTTGCTTTTACGTGTGCAGTTTCTTCTACTTTTTCCCCTCTTTTCTGATTGGTGATGTGCTCTCACTTTCATGGTGCTTTTTTTTCACTCTTAAATGACGTTAGCATTCCTAATGTATATCTCTTAAAACTTCATTGCACTTTATTGCAATTTGTTGTCTATTTTTCTGCTTCTCTTAGACCTCTAAGCATCTCGAAGAACAGGACTTTGTTGTATTCATCCACTTGTTCCCTGTACCTAACACATTGTCTGAAGGTGTTCAATAAATGTTTGTAGGATGAAGGAATAGTATTTTACATGTAAAGACGTGGAAGTCCAGAGGATGACATGATACATGTGGATAATTATGCTGCTAGTTGGGCTGGGCCCCATGATTTTTGGCCCCCTAGGTCCAATCCAGTACTCTGCCACTAAATGGAATGAATTTTGGTTTTTAACAAAACATCTTTTTGTTTCTTCACTTACAGATATCGGTGATGTTAAGAAGTTTAAACCAGGTTACTTAGAAGCTACTCTCAATTGGTTTAGATTTTATAAAGTACCAGAAGGAAAACCAGAAAACCAGTTTGCTTTTAATGGAGAATTCAAGAACAAGGTGAAGATGATAATCTTTATTTTAAAATGTACCTTCTGATACTTGTACAATACTTGTTTCACTTGGGGAATTTCTAATGTGAATATTTGTATATAACATGATAAAAGTGCTTTTTACTGACTTACATATTTAAGGACATTATTTTATTATAAATTTTTTTTCTCAGGAGATTTCTCTTAAGTGAATCAACAAGACTGAAAATTATTTCCATCTATATGTGTATAGTTCCTTCATCTTCTCAGAAAATGAAGGAATTCTGTGATCAGTCTAACTTTGTAAATTGTGTATGAAGAAAAACCCTCCATTACTATTTTGGGGAGGAGAATTTGGAGTACCCTTAATGTAAATCCATAGGGGCTTCCCTCGTAAGTGTTCACTCTACCATGACTGAATTAAGCTGCTTAACAAAGAAAGCACTTGAGTTATCGTACTGTCATAGGGTTTTTCTATTAGAATACCACAAAGTTATTATTAAGGTCTCTCTAACATGACAAATGGAGAAAATAGACCAAGGAGTTCAAGTCTAAAATGGGGAATTTGTTTTTTTAACTTATTACTACAAAGTAAGTTGCATGTTTTAAACCAACTTTGAAATGGGTACTAATAAATAAAGTAGGTTTTGTAAGTAAAATAAGGCATGTTAATGAAAACTTAAAATTTACAATAAGTATTTCGTAATACAAGAATTGACTGCTAGACCCAGTACTTTTTTGAAAGAACCTTTATTTTTATTAAAAGAACGCTTAATATCTTGAGGGTTTTGTCAAGGATTATTAAGTATGAATATACAACTATTAGAGTATAGCACTAAAGCACCTGTAGCCTAAACATAAACAAATGTGACTATGCTCTGTAAAACTTTATTTATAAAAACAGTTGTCACGCTGGATTTGACCCACAGGCCCTAGTTTGCTAACCCCTGGTTTACATCATTCTCATTATTTCATTTTATAGATGAAGACATTGAGGCTTAGTGAGGTTAAATAACTTGCCCGTAGTCACAAAGGAGGTGAATAAGGAAGCCAGAATTTATACTCAGGTTTATCTGACTCCAGAGCTCAGGCTCTTAACAGTTAACTGCCATTAACGAGATTAGTTCTATTAACAATGTGATTGCTATGTCTCTTTTTGGTTTGGAACTAGGCTTTTGCTCTTGAAGTTATTAAATCTACTCATGAATGTTGGAAAGCATTGCTTATGAAGAAGTGTGATGGAGGGGCTATAAATTGGTAAGAATTTGTTTTTTCTATGTAAGTAGTATTATTTTGTTGTTAATCGTTACTAAACTGCCATATACTACTACTCAGATCTCATATTTTTTTAAAAAGGGAATTGCAATTTTTTTTTTTTGATTAAAAAATATGGAGCAACTAGCTATTCAGTGGGCATTGCTACGTGCTGAGCATGGTCCCTTTCAAGGAATTTATAGGTTAGTGGGGGATACTGACATATAAGCAGATATTTAATTGTAATACATTGTGATATGTGCAGAGATGGAGTGAATAAACAGTTTTTCTTTTCCTTTTTTTTTTGACCACCTGTTTATTTTATTTATTTACTTATTTATTCATTCACTCATTTTTTTGGTGGCTGGCTGGTATGGTGATCTGAACCCTCTTCCTTGGTGTTATAACCCTACGCTCTAACCAGCTGAACTTAACCGGCCGGCCCAAAATAGCACTTCTTCAACATGCAAATATATGGTTATTTTATTTATCTAGTAACTACCACATCACTTTTTGATAAAAACAGTAAAAGCCTTGTCCAGCCTGATCTGGATCATGAGCTGATTAAGAGGAATCAAACAATAGTAACATACTTAAACATTTTATTTTAATTTAAAATATTTAAACGTATATTTGTTCACAAGTCTTTAGATATGGGGCTAAGACCTTTTCTATATAGATTACATATAGATTTTCTTTGTATATTCTAACATAATATAGAATAGAAAATAAAGATCCTGTATCCTTAAACTCCTTACAACTTAAAAACCCTTACAGGTTCTTAGGGTTCTTTCTAATCTTTCATACTTATATTACCCATACTAATTTGACATCAAGTTTTTGTAGTGACTCACCTTTGTTGAGGCTTATAAGAGCCTCAATATTGTTTACAGCCTCAGTAGTATTACAGCCTACTTAGCTTTCATAGAAGCAGTCTTCTTTTCATATTCTTCATTGATAAGCATAATTACTGC
The DNA here is from genome assembly GCF_027409185.1 of Cynocephalus volans. NCBI lineage: Eukaryota > Metazoa > Chordata > Mammalia > Dermoptera > Cynocephalidae > Cynocephalus > Cynocephalus volans. The sequence goes on along the minus strand of NC_084468.1, from coordinate 91,811,355 downwards.
TTACTTTATGAAATTATAGTAATAAGTACAACTGACCTAAATAGGTTTGGGAATAAAAACAACTGATATTTAGATAATTGTTTGTAATTTAAACAATATAATCTATTAACAGCAAAGCTGGGTATAATTGAATGTCCTCTTGTCCTGACTCTTCAAGTAAGTGGTAGACTGAGCTATTCTTTATGGTTCTGAAGTTAGATATTAGTGTGATGTGTCCCTTCAAAATGAAGGGGTCTCTAATTATCTGAAGAGATATTTGCTTGCTGTTTGTCTTATTTATGTCCTTCCTAATTCTACTTTTAAAAAAGCTTATGCAGTCCCTGGTGGGAACTTCAGTGTTTCCCAAGTTTCCTCAGCTACATAGCTAGAGACCTTCTCTTTGGTTAGTTTATCTACAGCCTGATATCATTTCTTCTGTGCTGATTCTAGTTATTTTTCCTCTGAGGATAGCCTTATTTCTAAGTTTCTATAGCCTCTTAGGTAATAATAAGGATTACATTAATATAAGAGTAGGTGGTTATTGAACTCTATACTATGTTCCAGGTTCTGAGTGTTTTATGTGTTATGTAATTAATACTCACAAGAACCCTGTAAGATATGTATTGTTATTATCTCTGTTTTACACATGAGGAAATTGAGGCCACATAGACATTTAAGTAACTTACCAAATGTCACACGGTGGGGCCAAGATTTAAATCCAGATTCCATACCTACTCAGATCTCATTCTATTACCTCCTCTATGTTTTTTTATGACAAAATTGTTTTTTAGCTTAAGAATTTTCAGGATATAAACTTCAGTATATAAACAGTATGTATCTAGATAATTTCACTTGATCTTAACCAAAAGGCTGAGAAGTGATTCATATAGATTATTTAAAGTTTAAATCTTCAGAATTTTAACTCACTTTTGTTCATTTTTCCCCCTTATTTGTTATCATAACTTACTTTGTAAAATATGTTAAGTGTTTTTGTTTCTTTTGCCTTTGTGTAATGAATTGTTTATCTCTCTTAATTCCTTAAAATGTGCAATTAATGATTAGCAAGCCCTCCTACCCCCTCCTTTTTTAGTTTTCTCCACTCAGTTCAGTTTAGGTCCACACTATGATCACAGCCGTTCTCTCAATCAGCATATACACAATACATCAGAACTGCCTATGAAGTTAGAAAATTCACATGAATTGTCCCCTTCTCTAATCCTAGAGTATTAGGATCTCTGGGGAGTGGTGTCTAAGCATGTGTATGCTTTAAAAGCTCCTTAGGTGATTCTGATGAACCTCTCTGCTTAAGAACCATAAAATCCAAACAACTTCTCATGGAAAAGCAATGAAGGCCTTCCAAGATTTGGACCCTGCTATGTGTCTATCCTTATTTTTCATCACTTCATGCCTCATATGTCGTGTTTTAACATCTTAAAACCGCTTTCCACTCCTCACAGATACCATGCTCTTATTGATCTCCAGACCTTTACTCATTATGTTTCCTTTGCCATGATCGTCTTCTCATTTCTTAAGCTGGCTAACTTACTCATCTCTTAAGACTTAGTTTTGACTTCACCTTGTGTAGCAAACATTCCTCATAATTAGCCCGTGCTGGCTAACATGCCAGTACCCTCTGTATTTCTCCCCCCTGCCTCCCCCCATTGGTAATGTGTAATCCTATCACTGCATTTGCATTTACCACAGTTATTAAGTACTTGGTTCATGAATTTGTCTCCTCTTCTAAAATATAAGTTCCTCAAGAGCAGATAAATAAAGATGCCTTATTCATTCATTTTTATATGCCTAATGCCTGGCATACAGTAGCCACTCAGTAAATACCTGTTGGAGTAAATTGTTGAATAATATTTTAAACCCAACAAATATTTGTTATTGTTTCTTAAATCCATGTATTAACTCCCATTCTCAGAAGCACTGCATTTACTCTGTTATTTAATTGATACTTTGAGTAATTCTCTTTCTCCCAATAAGTTGGGACTTGTACTTTTTTTTTGGTGGCTGGCCGGTATGGGGATCCAAGGGACTTGTACTTTTGAAAGATAATTCTGATAGTACTGTACAGATATATTAAATAGGAAAATGGCTGTTAATAATAATAAAAATTATGAGTAGAGAAATAAGTAACTGAATTAAAGCAGTTTATTTATTTTTTATTGTAGCATAGTTGATTGTACACATCTGTGGGGTACAGAGTTGAATATCAGCACCTGTGTGCAATATATGATGCTCAAATCAGGATAATTAGTATATTCAACAATATACAATGTAGTCATTTTTCGTGGCCCTTTACCAATTCCTCCCTTACCCTCCCCCAAAGCCCCTTTCACCTCTGGTAACCTCAGTCTCTTCTCTCTTTTTAAAAGTTCAATGTGTTAATGTGCTTGTTGTATCTTTCTGTCTTTTTTAAAAATTCGTATGTTTATATCTTAGCTCCCACTTATGAGTGAGGACATGTGGTATTTCTCTTTCTGTGCCTGGTTTATTTAACTTAATACAGTTATCTCCAAGCTCATTCATGTTGCTGCGAATGGCAATATTTCATTCTTTTTTATGACAGAGTAGTATTCTGTTGTGTATATATATATATACCACATTTTCCTTATCCAGTCATTTGACAATGGATATTAGGTTGTTTCCAACTCTTGGCTATTATACATAGAGCTGTGATAAACATGGGAGTGCAGGTATCTCTCCAACATGATGATTTCCATTCCTTTGGGTATATACCCAGCAGTGGAATTGCTGGATTGTATTGCAGTTCTATCTGTAGTTGTTTGAAGAATTTCCATACCGTTTTCCATAATGACTATACCAAATTCACTGTCCCACTCACAGTGTAGGAGGGTTCTCCTTTTTCCTCATCCTCGCTAGCATTTGTTGTTGTCTTTTTGATAATAGCCAGTCTAACTGGGATGAGATGATATCTTAATGTGGTTTTGATTTGCATTTCCCTGATGCTTAGTGATGTTGAGCATGTTTTTGTGTGTCTGTTGGCCATTTGTATGTCTTTCTTTGAGAAGGGCCTCTTTAGCTCCTTTGCCCATTTTTTAATCGGGTTATTTGGTTTTTTACTGTTAAGTTGTTTGAGTTCCTTGTATATTCTCATTATTAATTCTTTGTCGGATGCATAGTTTGCAAATATTTTCTCCCACTGTGTAGGTTGTCTTTTAGCTGTGTTCTTTCTTTTGCTGTGCAGAAGCTTTTTAGTTTGATGTAATCCCATTTTTTTATTTTTTCTTTTGTTGCCTGTGCTTTGGGAGTCATATTCATAAAGTTTTTGCTCAGTCCTACTTCCTAAAGTGTTTCCCATATGTTTTCTTTTAGGAGTTTTTTAGTTTTAGGTCTTATATTTAAGTCTTGAGTCCATTTTAAGTTGATTTTTGTATATGGTGAGAGGTATGAGTCTATTTTCTTCTTCTACATAGGGATGTCCAGTTTTCCCAGCACCATTTATTGAAGAGGTAGTCTTTTCCCCAGTGTATGTTCTTGTTGCCTTTGTCAAAGATGTAAGTGTTTGGGTTGGCTGTAAGTATGTGGGTTGATTTCTGAGTTCTCTGTTCTGTTCCATTGGTCTGTATGTCTGTTTTTATGCCAGTTTTGTGCTGTTTTGGCTACTATAGCTTTGTAGTATAATTTGAAGTTAGGTAGGGTTATGCCGCCAGCTTTATTATTATTATTATTATTTTCTTCTTGCTCAGGATTGCCTTGACAAATATATATCCTAAACACACTGTCTTTGAGGACTCTCATGATTGTGTGCTTTCTCTGATTTGAGATTGACTTAAAGAAAATAATTTTCCTTTTATTAAAGTTCCATATTACTGGTCCTGTAAATTTCATCTTTTATGTAGGTGTTATTATTTGCAGATAATTTTCTATTTCTGTTTTTTTATTTAATCAGTTATTTTGTGCTATTATCTATTAATACACCTTTTTATTTTTAAATGCAATTTATGTTTGTACAGCATTTTTGGTATTGCTGGTTCTTTGTCATATCTGCTTAGTTAGGTCAGCAAGGTTGCGAATAGGTTATATAATGTTTTTAAGTTTAGAACAAAATATTTGGTATCTTATAAAAAAGAAAGCAGTGCATACTTTTTAGTTATTATTTTTAAACACATTTATAGTAGACATCAACAGCTTAGTCATCTCTCTTCTGAGTGATAATACTGCTTCTCGTCTTGTGGGCCATAGTCATAGTTTAAGAGCTAAAAAGAATTTTAGGGATTATAAACACCATGAGTGTTCCATGGTTCAATATTGTATCTAGCATCTAGAAAAGTCTCTGATACATAATATATTATTTTTTGAATTGGTAAATAAATATGAATCAGTGTTAAATAACCATTTTTACATGAGGGGCAGTTCAGAGAAAATGAAAATGTTTCTTGGTAGCATATCTTTTAAGACAATTTCAAACATTCAAAGTACAAATTAGTTCATTAAATCCCAGGGGGAGGCAGGTAAATATATATACAAGAGGTCTTCAAAAAGTTCATGGAAAGATTTATATTATCTTTTAGTTTCATTTTTCCACAAACTTTTTGAAGTGCACTCGTATATATACATATGTGTATATTATTAATCTAGATTACATAATTTTTTGTTTAAAAAAACTGATAAAGAGATCTATTTTATATTACTCATAGAAAAGTTGAAAAACTCAAACAGGAAACCATAAATGATATGTATATAAATTGCCTTTTCAATTAGAAAGATTACTAGAATGCAAGTCAAAACTATGTATTAATAGGTACAAAGTTACAGGGAGATAGGAAGAATAAGTTCTGATGTTCTAGGCTGACTATAACTGATAATATTATAGTATTGTACAGTATATTTCTAAATAGCTAGAAAAAGGATTTTGAACAAAATCACCACAAAGAAAAAAATAAATAGATTACGTACTTTATTGACTAAGAGAAGAATGTCAGCGAGAAAGTTGGTACTGTTTTTAGCTAATAAAGTGTTAATATGAGAGCTTTTGGAGAAATAGTAACAAGGGACTTTGTGTCTTTCATACTTTATATCAGTATGTCATGCAAGAATCTCCTGAATCCATTTGTATATACTTTCCATTTCATTCTTGAAACACCTGTATTAATTTTTCCAAGGGGAAAAATAGCACAGCCAGTTGGCTTTCCTAGGTTTCTACTGGTTACTTGTCAAGATATTTTATTGAAGATATTTTTAAAATTATTCATTGTTTAAAATTTTATAGGCTATCTTTAATATTGTTGTTCTTTTCTAATATTCCTGTTTATTGTTTCATTTTGTTGTAAGAGTAAAGGATTACTTTAAAGTAGGAGTATCAGATTTAACATAAAAATATAGGATACGCAGTTAAACTTGAGTTTCAGAACAACAAATATTTTCAAAAAGTGTGTCACTTTCAATATCTGCGACATACTAAGAAATAGTTTGTTGTTTATCTGAAATTCAAATTTAATTGGTGTTCTGTGTTTAACTGGCAACCCTCCTTAGAGAAGACTCCGCTGCTCTCTCACCATCATTTTCCCAGAATTTCCAAGGAATGTTTTACTTTGGTTGAGTTATAATGTTGAAAGCACTGTATATAGTATATTTAGTATATTATATACCCTGCTTTCTTCACAGTTTCTAATTTTTTGCTTCGTTCTTTTTAAATTTATTTTTTACTTTTATTAGGGGAACATCTGCTTACATACCTTTTCAATTTTCAGCTCACTTAACCATGAGCTACAGAAAAGAGAATACAAAAAATTATAGTGTTAAAGGTGAAAATGCTAACTTTCATCAAGTTTTATTCATGCCAAGAATGAAAGTATATCCTACATTGTGAGCCTGGATAGAAACCATAATGACCACTTACAACAATCGCTGTATACCCAATGTTGTCAGTTATAAACAGATGTAGTTTAAAAGATAAAAAGACCGGTCTAGTTATTTATTTATCGGACATATCCCAACATATTTTACAAAGCTATTATGAAAATAAGTTGATAATGTACGTATATGTCCCTTAGATCTATTTGGCTTTGACTCCTGTCTCTACTACCTCTCTCTGTATCCATTTTAATCTGCTGATTTCTTTATTGGAACTTTTTAAAAATCATTCTTAATATGTTTGGGAGAAGTGATGCCTTTGCTTTCCTCTAGGAAGTAGGTAAACATGTAATGGGTGGCATGGTTGTGGAGATGCACGAAAGGTGTTTGACTTTATGGAGCCTTTACTAATTAGGGAAGGAGCTGCTAGGCTTATGCCTTGTTGAACTTCCCTATTTATAAGAAAACAGAATTTTCATATTTGTGTGGTTTCCTCTTTAATCTTTCGTATCTGTTAGCAAAAGAAATTGCACATCTTTCAGTAGCCAAGCCAACTACAATGTTTATCATCTCGCTCAGAGGAAAATTTCTCCTTATACACATTCTTTGGGTCAAATTTGGTTCTTGTTTTCTTTAATAAAAATGAAATGCAGTTGTGGTATAGCTTTTTATATGTATCAGGAAATTGTTAGGATTTGTATAATGTAATTAGAAATTTTTAAATTTATTTTTTAATTGATCTATAAACTTACATGTTTATGGGGTGCTTGTGATATTTTGGTACATGTATACTATTTAATGATTAAGTCAGGGTAATTAGGATATCCATCACCTCAAACAATGATCATTTCTTTGTGTTGGGAAAATTCCAAAACTTCTAGCTGTTTTGAAATATGCAATTAATTGGTTAACTATAGTCACCCAACTGTACTATCAAACACTAGAATTTATTTCTCCTAACTGTACATATTTTTTGTACCCATAAACCAACCTCTCCCTATCCTCCTTCCCCCTACCTTTCCTAGCCTCTGGTAAACATTATTCTACTCCCTACTTCTATGAGATCAAATTTTTTTTTTTTTTAATTAAAATGTTTTTTTTTCAGTTCTGTAGAATGTAATGCTGTGGAGTACTCTACATTTGATAATTTATATTAATTCAGTTTCTTGTTCATTGGTTGAAATTATACACCCAATGCTCAGAATTTGGAGTTGGTATTCTTTTTGGTAATTGCCTCTTTTTTATCCTGTTTATTAATAATGTTTTCTTTTCCTCTCTAGCACAAATGTGCAGGTATGTGATAGCCCATTCCATTGCACTCAAGAGGAAGCAAGATCATTAGTTGAATCGGTAAGGGGGAAATGTCCAAGGCATCCTTTAATCTTATAAGTGTCATGAGAAGTCTAACATAAATTTCAAAATATCTTAGCAACAAAATGTGTCAGGTCCTTTTGGGAAGCATAAAGTTAAAAAATAGCATTGAAATCTACTTTTTTAATTCAGGGAATTTAAATCAAAAACTAAGGGGAAAGGGGATTAGGGAGAAATTGGGTAATGGACACAAAGAATAATTACGACTTGTAATGATGAACATGCTAATAACACTGATTTGATCATTACTTATTGTACACAGATACTGATAGTCAACTCTGTACCCCACAAATCAGCACTGCACGCCCTCCCCCTTTTTTATTTAAATAAAGATGACCGGTAAGGGGATCTTAACCCTTGACTTGGTGTTGTCAGCACCACACTCTCCCAAATGAGCCATGGGCTGGCCCCTTGCACCCCACAAATATGTATTATCAATTATGTTTCAATTAAAAAATAAGCAAAAAACACCAGATAACCTTTTTAGTTGAGTTTTGAAAGTACTTTAACCATTTTGCTAATTTCATATGATGCTATCTTTCTTAAAATCATCAAATTATTATTGTTTATATACATTTGCTCTCCTCTGTCCTGTTCTGTGTACATGAGTTATTTACCATCCAGTATTTAAATTGGGACTTGTTCTTCGTACAGGTGCATTCTGGCTCAAAAAAAAATGAAATAGATAAGACTCTTTTTTTTACTTCCATTTAGTTTGGCTGTCTTACAAGCTTTCCTTCAGCCAAGCTAAGAAGGTATCCCTGGATTTGTACATGTCTCAGTAATAATGCTACATGAAGATAACTGAATTTGTTTATAGAATAATGCTTGATTTGGATACCACTAAATAAGAAAATTTGTATCAGATAATCAAGTAATGTTGTTATGTAAAGTATGTTCAGGAATGATGTTAGCCTAGTAATCCCATGTATAAATCAAGGATTTAAAAAAAACTAGGTTTGAGGTAGAAACTAGTGGATTTAGATCTTTACTTTAGGAACAACTAAAATGTTCCTAGGGCTCTCCTATTACCTCACTCAGTAGAGCGTGGTGCTGATAACAGCAAAGTCTGGAGTTTGGATCCACACTGACCAGCCGCCAAGAAAAAAAAGAATTATAAAATGTTCCTAAACATTCATTGCTCACTATGGATGCTTTGAATGTATTGGGTCCACACCCAATTCATCAGCTATTTAATTAGTGCCTGTTGTGTGGTAATATTAGGTGCCAGTGATGTAGTATTAAAGAAAACATATAAAAACCTCTGCCCTTGTTTAGCTCACATTTTAATTGGGAAGATGGATAATAAATAAATATGCAAGTAAAATATATAATGTTATAGAAGGTGATAAATGCTATAATGAAAAATGAACAGGGAAGAAGGGATAAAATGCCAGGAGAGGGATGGGAGTTTAGTTAGCAAAAAGGTGGTTAGGGTCAGTCTCACTGAGAAGAGGGCTGACATATAAGTCAAGATTTGTAGAAAGTAAGGGAGTAAGTCAAGTGAATATCTGAAGAAAGAACATTTCAGCCACATTCCCAAAGGCCATGAGACAAAAGGATACCTGATATATTCAAGAACCACCCAAGGAAACCACAGTGCCTGATGGAATAGAGAAGTATGACAGAGAAAGGAGGTGAGCTCAGAAATGTTTGAATCTGAGAGTGGAAACAGAGGCAAATTATGAAAAACCCTGTGAAGACTACTTCAAGGATTGTGTTTCTTATCCTGAATAAGGTAGGGAACCATAGGTGGGTTTTGAGCAAAGAAGTGATAGGATCTGACTAGCAGAATCACTCTGGCAGCACTGGTGAGAATGGACTACTATAGGGAGTCCAGGGAATGTGCAGGGAAGCCATCATAGTAATGCAGGCCACAATATTGTGTTTTTTTCTGTAAGTTATTAATTTTTTATTTATGTAGATTGTATTCTGAACTTGGTTTTTATCCACATTTATTATTACTTCTTTAAGGAAAAAAAATAAAGGAAAACAAAAAACTTTTTATCTTTTTCCAAGCAGTCTGTTTTACTAATCTCAGATTAAGACTATTCCATTTATTTTAGTTTTGGATTTATAAATAAAAGATATAATAGATGCTTGTCTTAAAATTAGCTGTAAGATTAAAGTTTCTCCCATACCATATACACACATGAAAGCTTATAAAATGTTTCATTCAGTGTTATTATTTTTGTCTATTTGCTCTGCTAGTTTCTAACACAGATTTAAGATCTGTTAACATTATTTGTCAATTTCTCTTTGCTCTCTACAAATTTTTGCTTTATGTATTTTGTAAATATGTTCATATGAAAGTTTATTACTGTCATATCAGAAAAAAAGATTAAAGTTCCTATTTTATATTCTGTTTTTTAATTGTTTCCTATTAGCAGGAATATAGTCTTCTTTGGAAAAAAAAAATAATCGGAGGACATGGATATGATCTAGATCATTAGATTAGAGGAATAAGATTAGAATTCAGAAGCATTACCATTTAGCTTTAATTACATGGCTGGTAACTTAGAGCTTCATAATAATGAAGAATGTGCTGTACTGATTTTTCACTGAGAATACTGCAGTAAGAATTCACAATGAAGAGAAACAAGTCCCTCTTCATTAGTTCTAGTGGAACTTAACGTGTGTGGGTTTTCATCATTTAAAATTTGTACATCAAAGAATTGCCCTATTAGCAGCATCGTTAGTGATTAAAGATTCACAGAGCCCAGATTAGTTAACACTTTCTCATAAACAGTTTATCAACTTGTACTAACAAAATTCTCTGTAGTACAAGCATTTTGACTTGGCATTTCATCTCTTAGAACCACAGTGAAATATTTGAATCAGAGTTATTTAGGTGTATATTCCCAGGTCTCCATTTTGCTATATACTAAATATTGCATTGTCTTCGAAGTGCTGTCAGTTTTTGTTTGTCTTTTCATTGCTTAGAATAACTTAAGATATTGTAGTCCATCAAATGCAATCAGATTCAAACCTCATCAAGTTCTGGGCTTGTATGGAAGCAATTATAAGGCCCAACTTTTGTTATTAGGCTTACAATGAGTGAATTAACAAGTGTGACCAATACTCAAATATTATCATCTTGAGATTCATCTGTAGATGTTAAATGAGTATGAAGTATGGTCAGAACAAGTCCATAAGATAGTAATGGAGGTTTTCACTTTCTATATGTTTATTGACAGCAGAATACTCAGGATGAGTTGATTAGGTGAGATTTTAGGATGCAGTACCTGCTTTGGTGAACAGATGCTTTTAAGATACACAAAGAAAAGAAAAGAATTAAACTTTGAGTGATTAACAGAACTCTTGCAGGAAGCATATACTGGTGAACATATATTGATCAAACCACAAGTGTAGCACTGAGACCAGAAAAAGTAAGTAGTCAACCAACAATATGTACAGATAAATTAGAAAAAATATTTTATAAAGTAGAAAAAAAATTTTTAATTAGAAAAATAATAAAAAATTAAAATATGAAAATTAAAAAATATTTTATAAAGTAGAAAAAAACCTCTATAACCAAGAAAACTAAAATAAAAGCCAACAAATTGGTGAGCATTATTAGGAAGCATTTTAGAAACAAAATAGAAAATATCTACAAGAGTAATTTATCATACTTACATTAGAGATCCTAAGCATGGTAGATCTGGAGATTTTAGAAGGAGAATTGAAATGATCAAAAAGATTATTGGATTGTGTTTATGAATACATATGCTTGAATTATGTATACAGTCAGGAAAGTTATGACTGTGTCAAAAACAAGTTTTATAATTAGATCCCAACACACTACGGATCCATAAGAGGTAGAGCGTAATGTCCTGTTACTCTGGGTGTCAGCCTTAGCATGTGGCCACTGGCAACAGGAGTAATCTGTAATGGTTCAACCAGAGGACCACCCAATTACATTTTTTAAAATATTGTATTAGTCTGTTTCTGTTAATTACAACAATACCTGAAACTGGGTAATTTATAAAGAAATTGAATTTATTTCTTACAGTTTGGTAGGCTGGGAAGGCTACAGTCCAGAGAACGTATCTGGTGAGGGCCTTCTGGTGGTGGTGACTATCCACAGCAACGCAGGGTATCACATGGTGAGAATGGGCTGAGCAAGAGGGAGCCAACCTGCTTGCTCATTCTTATAAAGCTATCAGAACCACACCCATGACCACCCGTTAGATAATCCATTCACGAGGGCACAGTCCTCAGATCCAATCACCTCGTAAAGGTCCCACCTTTCAAATACCATACTCAGATTTCCCACTCTCTTAACACTGTTAGAGTGGAAATCAAGTTTCCAATACATGAACTTTTGGGGGACGCGTTTAACCCATAACAGATACCATGTGAACTTTTCTTGACCTTTACCTAATTTTATAGCTAAAAGATGTGAGGCTCATTCACAGTACTCAAGAACTTTATGACCAACAGTTGGAGCTTTATTTCAGGGAGCAAGGTTCAAAGCATTTAGATGGAACAAAGAATATGGGTTTGTGTGTACATGTGTGCATATATGTGTGATTTGCCTTTTAGATAATTTTAGTTGACATTCTTTAAAGATATTTGATTAAAGATGCTACTTTTAGGACCCTTTACTGTATTTAAATGTTATTTTGAAAATATGTTTAGAAGATTGAAACAAAATTTCCAAACTTAATCTAGTGTACATATATAATTAGAGAATACATAGTTTTTTTCCAAGTACATGTGGACATTTCCAAAAATTTAGTACATAATGGGTCATAAAGAGTTATAACAAATCCCAACAAGTTGTTATGCAGACCGCATTCTCTGTCCACAGTGTAATAAAGTTACTAATCAATTATGAGAATATGTTTTAAAAACAAATTCATGTGTTTGGAAATTTAAAAACACGTAAATAAGTCATGCCTCAAAAAAACCCAAAAAACAAATTATAATAAACCATCAAATATTTAAAATTGAATGACAACTAAATCAGTATATGTCAAAACTTGCACAGTGCAGCAAAAGTAGTTTTTGAGATAAATTATAAATGTATATAGCAGAAAAGGAGAAAGGAAATTAAATTTTCAACTCAACAATTATTTTTTCTATCTTTTTACATTAGAAGAAAGAATTATAAAGAGTAGAGCAAATATTTAATGAAATAGAAAACAAATAATGGCATAGAACTAACTAAAACAAAAACTATTTTCCTTTTTTTTAAGACTAATTATGGACAAACCTATGACAAGAAAGCTGATGAAATAGAGCAGACACAAAAAATATAAGTAAAGACATAGGAGATATTTAAATAATCAGAAGAGAATTGTCTTAATCCATTTGGGCTGCTATAACAAAATGCCTCAGACTAGGTAATTTATAAAGAATAGAAATTTATTTCTTAACAGTTGTGGAGGCTAGGAAATCCAAGATCAAGGAGCCAGCATTTGGGGTCTGGTGAGGGCCTTCTTGCTGCACCCTCACATGATGGAAGGGACAGAAAGGCAATGAAAAGGGGAGGAATGCTGTCTCCCCACATGGCAGGAGACAGCCTACTCCTTCAGGCCCTTTTATAATGGCCTTCCTATCTATGAAGGTTCTGCCTTCATGACTTAATTACCTCCTAAAAACTCTGTCTCTTAATGCTATCCCATTGGCCATTAAGTTTTGGTACATGAATTTTGAGGAACACATTCAGACCATAGCAAGAATACTATGGGATGCTTTTGGCAATACCATTCTAAACACAATTTTGCTTAAAATATAAATTACCTATGTTAAATCAAGAATAAGTAGAAAACCTGAATAGACTTACAGCAGTTTAAAAGAATACTTCATCAAGAAGATAGCAATTTTCCCCATGTTAATTAATGAAGTCAATCTATTTTTTTCATCAGAATTCCAATAGAGTTTTCACTGAAGTTGGCAGGGTGATTCTAAAATGTATATAGAATAATTTAAAAATAAAATAAAATAATAAAATGTATATAGAATAGTAAAGGATCAAGAATAACATAGAAAGGATTAATAAATTTAAATAAAGGAAAAAAAACTGTAAACAATTATAGGTACCATAAGATAAGTTACAAGATAAGCCGTTGATTGGAAGAAGATTATTTGCATATACGTGACAAAAGGATGAGTATCTAAAGTAAACATCTTATTTGTGTCAACAAGAAAAATATAACCCAGTAGAAAAAAAATGGGTAAACATATGAATGGGCAGCACACAAGAGAGAAGACTTACACGGACACTAAACATGAAAATTTGCTTTATCTCACAAGTAATCAGTGAGATCAAAATAAGACACAATATGATTTCATAGTTAGCAGATGGCCAAAAGTTTAGAAGTCTGATAATGCCAAGTGTTTTCAAGCAAGTGGGCAAAGGGGACCTCATATTTGATGATAGGCAGAGACACTATTACATAAGTTTATAGAAGGGTATTTCAAAAAGTTTATGGGAAGATATGTATTCTTTTTAAATTCTATTTTTTCCACAAATTTTTTGAAGTACCCTTGTATAATCAGACATGGAAAAATTGTAAACTGAATAAATGTCTGTCAATAGACTGAATAAATAAACTAGTGTTTTTATACAGTAGAATGCTATGCCACAGGTTAAATATGTGAATTAGAACTACATAACTCTACATGGATAAAACCTGTTGAATGAAGAAAAGCAATTGCAGCAAGATACTTAATAGTATAGTAAGTGCCACTTATTTAAACACACAAAGCAATATCATATTTTTAATGAATACAAACAAATGTGGTAGTCACATTTTAGAAGCATAAATAAGAATAAACACCAGTTTTAGCATGGTGGTTCCCTCTGAGAAGGAAGGGAAATAAGATTTTTATTTTCGATGTGTAGGGAGAAAAACTTCAGTTTTAAAGATCTGAAATAACAATTTAACTCTTTTAAATCTACAGAGTAGGTGTGTGTTATAAAGGTCTACATTTTCTGTATGTTTGAAGTATTTTATAAATTTAAAAATGCATATGCCCAGAAAAGCAATAGGAGAAAATTAATGAAAATAAAAGCTGATTCTTTGAGAAGACCAATAAAATCAATAAACCTCTAGCCAGAAGGATGAGGAAAGTACAGAGAAGACAAATCTTCAGTGTCCTGCATGAGACTAGTAGTATATCTACTGATTCTACAGATAATAAGAGAATAATAAGGGAATATTGTAGAAAAGCTTTATAGCAATAAATTTGACAACCTGGATTAAATGGACTGATTTCTTGAAATACTCAAAGCTTACTGAAGAAGAAATAGGTATAAACAAATTAAATTTGTACTTGAAAACCATTTTTTTTTTTTTTTTAAATCGGTGGTTGGCCAGTACAGGGATTGAACCCTGAACCTTTGTGTTAGCACCACACTCTAACCAACTGAGCTAACCAGCCAGCCCTGAAAACCTTTCTATAAACACAACTCTAGGCCCAGTTGACTCCTATTGCATTTGTTCAGTGTTATTCTAAAGGTTCTAACCAGTGCAGTAAGGCAATAAAAAGAAGAAAATGGCATCCAGATTGTAAAGGAAGACAACATGCATGTCTATATAGAAAATTCAACAAAATCTACATTAAAAACTACTAGAATATGTGAGTTTAGCAAGGTTTCAGGATTCAAGATCAATATACAACAAGCAATTGTATTTTATATACTAGCAACAAACAATTAAAGATTAATATTAAAAATACATTATTTACAATGGTATCAAAAATATGAAACATTTAGGGATAAATCTTTAAAAAAAAAAAAGAGTATGTCCCCTGAAAAGTATAAAACATTGTCAAAAGAAATCAGAGAACTAAATAAATGGTTAGATATATCATGTTCATGCATTTAATATAACACTCAATGTTGTTATTAATCAGTTCTTCTCAAATTGACATATAGATTCAACACAGTGTCAGTCAAGTTCTATACACTTTTTTGTAGAAATGAACACACTAATATAAGTAAATACATGTAAAGGACAAAGTTAGGATAGTAACTCTTCCTGATTTCAAGACTTTCTAAAACTACAGTAATCATGAATATAGTAATAGTATAAAGACAGACAAAGAGATCAATGAAACCAAATCTAGAAATAGACCTACATATATATGGACAACTGATTTTCAAAAGATAGTCTTTTCAACAACTACTGTTTAAACAATTGGTTATTCGTATATTTTTAAAAAACCATTTCAACTTATACCTTGTACTCTATATGATAATTGTCTAAAATGGATCATGAACCTAAATTTAAGACATAAAATTATAAACCTATTTTGACTTTAGCATAGACAATATTTCTTAGATACGATGCTAAAAGCACAATCTGTTTTTCAAGATGATAAATTGAACTTCATCAAAATTAAGAATTTCTGTTCTATAAAAGATATTCTTAAGAGAATGAAAAGTCACATACTGCAAGAAAGTATTTAAAAATCATATATCTGATAAAGAGACTTCTGTCCAGAATATATAAAGAACTCTCACAACTCAATAATAAGAAAACAAAACATCTAATAAAAAAATGTGAAATATTTGAAAATATTGACCATACTAATTATTGACAAGGATGTAGAAGAACTGGAATTCTCACATGCTGCTGGCTGGAATGCAAAATGATAAAATCACATTAGAAAACAGTTTGGCATTTTCTTGAAAAGTTAAACTGATACCTACCATGTGATGCAGCCATTCCACTCTTATTTACCCAAGGACACGGAATGCCGTCAAGTTATTTAAAGGAGAGACACTCAAGTACAGAGCAGTTGTATTAATAGTTCACATTAAGTTATAGCTTATGTATGAATAGGGATGGGGCTAGAGTAAGATTTCTTTGGTTGATAAAAGAAAGAGGAATGCTTTGGTAATGAGAGCACTGCATTTGTTTGAAAGAAATTAAACATGAAGATTCATGATTTGGGAGATGGGTAAGGGGAAGAGATTAGCATTTTTAGAATGAAAGTATGAAACTGTACTTATTGCTTTGTGGAGAATTTATCTTGGATGAATAGAGGGTGCCCACATTCTTCCCCTACTAAGAAATTAGGAGAGGTAAATAACTAAAACTTCTTTCTTAATTTCTTACAATAAAAGAAGCTAATGATAGTGACAATGACTATTACTATAAAATATAATGACTGTCATTATATAATGATAGTGACTCCTGAGAGTAAGAATTGGGATTGGGCACTTTGGGGTGCCATTCTGTGCATTTCTTTGTTCTTCCATCTTCTCTAAGCAAGTGTTATATTTGTCATTATGTTTAAAAATCAGGAAATCATTGACAGTAGATAAAGAGTTAAATAGTTGGTGTTTATCATGAACCCGTTATCGTTGTTTTCAAATATAAATGTCAGTCTCTTTTTCTCTCTCTCTCTCTTAGTATGGAAAAATGTCAGGGCTGGCCATCTAGGTCACTTGGTCACAGCGTGGTGTTGCTAACACATCAAGGGTTTGGATTCCCGTACGGGCCAGCCATCAAAACAAAAAAAAAAACCCAGAAAAATATGGGAAAATGTCTTTAAAAATTACCTCTAAACTTTGTCATTACCTCTGAGTGCTGGACTTACCCATGAGGCTTCGTACATTCTGAATATATTCTACCAATCAATAACTATATTTTAAGAATGAAGAAATAACATTCTGGAAATCATTTAAAAAGAATAAATGCAATGACAAAAGTTTTAGATAGAGTAGGTTGCCCCTTTTTTTTTCAGTAGTGCTTTTTAGGTTAATGAGAAGTTGCTCAATTATTCTATTTTTATACACCGTCTATTTTCTTCCTCTGAAATGTTTGACAGCTCCAGCAAGAAGCAGCTGCTAATATTAAACAGGAAATCTAAACAGCTCATTTTCAAACAAACTTTGTATAATAGGTGTCCTGCACAATGTAAAGAGAGTATAACAATTTCAAAAAATAGGTTACTCTATTTTATAGTCTATTTAGAAAAATAGAGCATCTGAGAATGCCTAATATCTATGAGTGTAATTTTTATGTTGCAGTGTTCCTCTCATGCCCAGATTTTAAGTTCTACCATCCTCAAAACCAGCCATGGTTAAGCATTTTTTCTCTGTGAGGAAGCTGAATAATAGAGTTTTTCTTCTTATTTTGACATACTTGGAAAAACTCAAGGATATTTCTAAAAGAAATTTGCACCAGGGTGTTTTTTATTTACATGGTTATATCATCCTTTGTCATAAAGAAAACAAAACAAAGTGTATTTGATCAGCCTTATTCTTCAAGAGTAGAAAGAAAAATAACTATAAACCATTTATGATTTGGGAGAATGTATTAGAGTTCTCCAGAGAAATAGAAGCAATAGGGTATATGTACATATTTAAGAGATTTGCTATAAGGAATTGGCTGAAGTTATTAAGGAGGCTGGCAAGTCCAAATCTGCAGTATGGCCCAGCAGGCTGGAGATTTAGGAGAGCAGATGGTGCAGTTCCAGTGTGAAGGCTGGAAGCCTAGAGACCCAGGAGAGCCCATTGTGCAGATGAAGTCGGAAGGGAGGCTGCTGGAGAATTCCCTCGTGCTTGGAGAAGACTGATCTCTGTTCTATTCAGACCTTCAGCTGGTTGGATGAAGCCCACCCACATTGTGGTGGACAATCGGATTTACCCAGAGTTCACTCATCGAAATGTTAATGTCATCTAAAAACACCCTCCAAGTTGACACATAAAGTTAACTATCAAAGAGAATGTTTTAATATTTGCAAAATTTAAATTTTTCTTCTTACTGAATCATTCCTATTCAATACTGCCCTTAGACCTAACAAAGGGGGGTGCTGCCTCGAGTCCTGCTTTTTAGAGGATCTTGCTTTGGTCCTTTTCCTCCACAGAGTGAGAAGACCATGGACCAAAAGTTATGGGCTTAGGAGGAGCCATGTCCCCATTCTAGATCATGTGCTGGCTACCCAAGACCCTGGGATTCTTTGCCCAGGCAGCTTCAAGCCTATTTCCAGGCCCTGCATGGAAACCAGGACATGCATTTCCCCAGGCCCATGCTCCTAATTTTGTGGACTGTGTGCCCAATGTTACTTCTGCAGGGCCCAGTAGGTGGCCTTTTGGAGTAGGGGTGCACAAATGTGTGGGTTGGAATTTCTGCCTGTGCATGGGTGGGACCTTCACAATACAGAAAGGATCTTGGGGCAGGAAGAGAAATAGGGCAAGTGAGGGCCGTGTTCCTCTTCCTTACTCTACCATGTTCAGGCAGGTGTCTCTCAGATGTCCAGAATTCTAAATAAGAGCTTCCAGGTCATTACAAAGGTATAATTATTAAGATAGTAGAATTGGATATATTTTGTATCTATTCATCACTTTGTTAACCTGATTTATTGTAACTTTTCAATATTTAGGGGCTAGCCAGTTAGCTCACTTGACTATAGAATGTGGTGTTGATAACACCAAGGTCAGGGTTCAGATCCCAGTACTGGCCAGCTGCCAAAAATAAACAAATAAATATGTAGGTGTATGGTATTTAGTCTTCCTTTTGTGCCTCTGCCCCAGACCTCACAAAATCTTAGAGAAAGGTCTTTCCTATTGAGAGTGAGAAAATTCAGAGAGTTAAAAATTGATCATTAATTTGGAAATCTGAAAAGTATATTATAAACTCAGGGTAGAGGTTATCCCTAGGAAGGAAGAGGTTATAATTGGGGAGGGGCCTGGCATGTTTCATTGCTCAATTTTGAGTGATGGTTACACAGATGTTTATTCTCATGATTTTTTAAATAATAGGCTTTGTGCCTTCTTATGAATAATGTGTCTTACAATAAAATATTTAAAAAGCACACAATTTTTTAAAAAGTATTGTTCCTAATTAGGGAAAAAATCCTATACATAATGAAAAACCTTTCCTTCAAACTTGTCCACCATAGATTATATTACATGTGTTCTAAGAATCTTGACCCATCAAAATAAACAATTATTTGATAAAGTTATCAAAATAAAATTAATTTAAAAGCTCTAGAAGACAGCTAAATTGTGTGTGTCTGTGTGATTTTTGTTCAAGACCTCAGCAATGGAAGCAATTAAAAGAAAGCCTGTCTTTTCAGTCTCAGCTGTAAGACCATCAGTAGTTCTATGGGTGAATGATAGGATATATTTTTAAGCATGCTTTTTTTATTTGATTGTAAGTCTGTGGTTTGCTTATCTGAAAGAATGAGGAGTAATTTTTTTTATTGGTTATGAATATTCATGAGATACAAAGCTGATTGTCACCCCTTGTGCCTGTGATGTGAGCGCCAGATTCACACTGGCTGTATACCCAATAACCACAAATTGCATTTGTACCCCGTGTCTCCCACCCAATTATCTGCAACCTCCCTCCCCATCCCCCACCACACTCCACTTTGTAGCCCATAGAATGTTCTCTCCCTCTGCAAGTCCAGTGCACTACTGTAGTCTTTCTTTCCTTCCTTCTTTCTCTCTTAGCTCCCACATATGAGTGAGTACATGCCCTATTTATCCCTCTGAGCTTTGCCTATTTCACTTAACATAAGTTTCTCCAGGCTCATCCATGTTGTTGCAAATGGGAATATTTCATTCTTTTTTATGGCAGAGTAGTATTCCATGGTGTATATATACCACAGTTTCCTTATCCAATCATTCATTGATGGACATTTAGGTTGGTTCCTCGTCTTGACTATTGTAAACAGAGCTGTGATGAACATGGGAGTGCAGGTGTCCCTTCAACATGATGATTTCCATTCCTCTGGAATATACCCAGAAGTGGTAGTGCTGGATCATACAGTAGATCTATCTGTAGTTGTCTGAGAAATGAGGAGTAATTTTTTAAAAAGGCAAAGAGAAGTATGTATTTACTTTTTTCAGGTTAGAGAACTATCTTGTGTAAACTTTTGTAATTTCGTGAAAAAACTTTTCTGGATGCAGCTTCCACATATAAATATTCATTATAATATTCTTTCTCTGTTTTTATCTTTTAGGTGTCATTTTCATCGAATAAAGAAAGTAACAAAGAAGGTATGGTATATTTTGGTTCTTTAGGAACGAGGTGTATAAATTTGTTTACAGTAGTGGAAACCAAAAAAAAAAAAATAGATCAATTTAAAAGTTATATAAACTAAGTAAAATATTTTTTTAATAGTCATTAAATTTTTAAGGTGAAATATCTTATTTCCTAACTTTAGAAAATGAGGAGGAGCACAGTTATTACTTTTAGGCTAGAGAGAGGTTTGACTTTGCAGTGATTTTTTGGTGAAGTACTGAGAGATTCCAGTTTGTTCTGGTAAACTTTAAAAGATTCCAAATATTTGAATCTGGAAGATTTTCTTTATCTTCTCATATTTTTAATGAATCATTCACTTTAACTGAAGACCTTAAAATCAAAATTTATAGTTGGATTAAAAATACATGGGTTAAAAACACATGTATTTTTTATTACCGTCATTTGAAACTGTTTTGAGAAACAAGTAAAAATGTTGTGTGGTAAAATTTTCAAAATGAAACATATGCACAAATCATTTGCCTTTAAAAATATTGCAGGGCTCTTGGCCTTTTAATATAAAATACTAGAAGAATATTCAACTTGTGTATTTGGAGGAAAAAATGAGAACTATTTACTGTGAGTCAAGTTGTAAGATGTTTAGAAAGGAGTAAATCCATAGACATGATTTCATGGGAAAGCAAACTATGTTCCTTATATAGTAAGCTAACAGATTGTTTCCTTGCAATACAGTCCCATTTTGGGTACTTTATTGAGCAGTCAAATATTACAGTGCAAAGTTTTTCTAGATCTTTCTTGCTCTAGCTGGGGTGCTGACTTTTATATTGTTCAGTGGAGACCAGAAGGACCCAGAAAGATATAGGAAATAAAGTGGGAATACTCTAGGATTTTTAATGTGGCTTTATATAAGGCTTGAGCAAAATGAGAGAACTTAGGACAGGAGCTTAAGGGAGAAATAGCTTTAAATAGAGAAATGTGATGTGCTATTTTATGATTGTTTTTATCTGCCTAAGTACTTCCTAAAGGTCTAAATTAAATTTGTTTTATCCTTCCCTTCCTCCCTCCCTCTTCCTCTTCACCACTTCCCTAATACCCTTCTTCCTTCATTTTAAACACAGACCAAGTGTGGCACTTCCTTGGCAAATGATAGAGCATTTGAAGTTCTGCCATCCAGATTCCAATGTCTAAGGACTCCAAGACTCATTTTCCCCTAAGTGCTAGAGGCAAGCAGGTCTATGAACATTTGCTGGCTTCCTTTTGAAACTTTATTTTTTTTCAAACTTTTTGAGATATGCAATATGTAAATAAACACTGAAATTTTTGAATTAGTCTCCTTTGGATATTTATTGATATAAAAAGAGAAGATTTGCTTTAATTTCATAGTGGAAGTTAAGCATTGACTTTGGATCAGTTATCATTTCTATACCTGAAAGAACCCAAAGATTTTATTAGTTTTTATTTATATAGGTTAAATGTAAAAATCACAAATTTAGTAAGTTAATAAAATTTTTATAGATGTTATTGTTCTTATTTTCATACCGTATTATCCCTTTTCAAGTCCATTGCTGGTGGAGGTTTTATTTAGGCAACCTCTGTTCTCTATTATTAGTGCCTATGTAAATGTGTTTATATTTATTAAGGCTCTTTCCTATCATGTTTGTTTGTTTTGGAGGTCCTAAACTTTTTTTGGTATCATCCAGTTCTCTTAATTTCTGTTCTCATCTTTTTGGTGATGACTCCCAAATCTACCTAAGAAACCCAGGCTTCTCTCCTGGGCTCTGCCTATTGGACATTTTTAAATGCCTTTGACCTCTCTTGTCCAAAATTGAACTCATCTTCCCTTGCATATATGCTCCTCTTCCCTTTTTCTTGAACAGTGGAATTAACATTTTCCTCATTCCCACTTGAAGCCTTGAAATTATATTGAACCTCTCTTTATGCAAGAAGATCATCTAAATGTTTTTCTGTATTGTCCTCATTCCTTTACATCTATACTCTGCTTTTTTTTTTTTTTTTTTTTTTTTTAGATTAAAAAGCATTACGCTTTAATGGCTTAATTTTATTAAAATGTTCATTATTTTTAAGTAATTTTTTTCCATGAAAAGTAAGTCATTTTCTTTTTCAAAACCTCAAAAGAGTAACCTTTTCTATGTGGATTTATTTTTTTAATTTAATTTAATTTTATTTTTTTTATTTTTTTTTTTGGCTTTTACTTTCTTTTTTTTTTTTTTTCTTTTTTTTTTTTTAATTTTATTTTGTCGATATACATTGTAGCTGATTAATGCTCCCCATCACCGAAACCTCCCTCCCTTCTCCCTCCCCCCCTCCCCCCAACAATGTCCTTTCTGTTTGTTTGTTGTATCAACTTCAAATAATTGTGGTTGTTATATCTTCTTCCCCCCCCGTTTGTGTGTGTGTGTGTGTGTGTGTGTGTGTGTGTGTGTGTGTGTGTATGTGTGTGTGTGAATTTATATATTAATTTTTAGCTCCCACCAATAAGTGAGAACATGTGGTATTTCTCTTTCTGTGCCTGACTTGTTTCACTTAATATAATTCTCTCAAGGTCCATCCATGTTGTTGCAAATGGCAGTATTTCATTCGTTTTTATAGCTGAGTAGTATTCCATTGTGTAGATGTACCACATTTTCCGTATCCACTCATCTGATGATGGGCATTTGGGCTGGTTCCAACTCTTGGCTATTGTAAAGAGTGCTGCGATGAACATTGGGGAACAGGTATACCTTCGACTTGATGATTTCCATTCCTCTGGGTATATTCCCAACAGTGGGATGGCTGGGTCGTATGGTAGATCTATTTGCAATTGTTTAAGGAACCTCCATACCATTTTCCATAGAGGCTGCACCATTTTGCAGTCCCACCAACAATGTATGAGAGTTCCTTTTTCTCCGCAGCCTCGCCAGCATTTATCGTTCATAGTCTTTTGGATTTTAGCCATCCTAACTGGGGTTAGATGGTATCTCAATGTGGTTTTGATTTGCATTTCCCAGATGCTGAGTGATGTTGAGCATTTTTTCATATGTCTGTTGGCCATTTGTATATCTTCCTTAGAGAAATGCCTACTTAGCTCTTTTGCCCATTTTTTAATTGGGTTGCTTGTTTTCTTCTTGTAAAGTTGTTTGAGTTCCTTATATATTCTGGATATTAATCCTTTGTCAGATGTATATTTTGCAAATATTTTCTCCCACTCTGTTGGTTGTCTTTTAACTCTTTTAATTGTTTCTTTTGCTGTGCAGAAGCTTTTTAGTTTGATATAATCCCATTTGTTTATTTTTCCTTTGGTTGCCCGTGCTTTTGGGGTCGTATTCATGAAGTCTGTGCCCAGTCCTATTTCCTGAAGTGTTTCCCCTATGTTTTCTTTAAGAAGTTTTATTGTCTCAGGGTGTATATTTAAATCCTTAATCCATTTTGAGTTGATTTTAGTATACGGTGAGAGGTATGGATCTAGTTTCATTCTCCTGCATATGGATATCCAGTTATCCCAGCACCACTTGCTGAAGAGGCAGTCCCTTCCCCAGTGAATAGGCTTGGTGCCTTTGTCAAAGATCAGATGGCAGTAAGTGTGTGGGTTGATTTCTGGATTCTCTATTCTATTCCATTGGTCAGTGTGTCTGTTTTTATGCCAGTACCATACTGTTTTGGTTATTATAGCTTTGTAGTATAGCTTAAAGTCAGGTAGTGTTATGCCTCCAGCTTTATTTTTTTTGCTGAGCATTGCTTTGGCTATTCGTGGTCTTTTATTGTTCCATATAAATGTCTGAATAGTTTTTTCCATTTCTGAGAAAAATGTCTTTGGAATTTTGATGGGGATTGCATTGAATTTGTATATCACTTTGGGTAGTATGGACATTTTCACGATGTTGATTCTTCCAATCCAAGAGCATGGAATATCTTTCCATCTTCTTGTATCCTCTCTAATTTCTCTCAGCAGTGGTTTGTAGTTCTCATTATAGAGATTTTTCACCTCCTTGGTTAACTCAATTCCTAAGTATTTTATTTTTTTGGTGGCTATTGTAAATGGGCAGGCTTTCTTGATTTCTCCTTCTGCACGTTCACTATTGGAGAAAAGAAATGCTACTGATTTTTGTGTGTTGATTTTGTATCCTGCTACTGTGCTGAAATCATTTATCAATTCCAAGAGTTTTTTTGTAGAGGTTTTAGGCTGTTCGATATATAGGATCATGTCATCTGCAAACAGGGACAGTTTGACTTCATCTTTTCCAATCTGGATGCCCTTTATTTCCTTCTCTTCTCTGATTGCTCTGGCTAGTACTTCCAACACTATGTTGAATAGGAGTGGTGAGAGTGGGCATCCTTGTCTAGTGCCTGTTCTTAAAGGAAAAGCTTTCAGCTTTTCCCCATTCAGGATGATATTGGCAGTGGGTTTGTCATATATGGCTTTAATTATGTTGAGATACTTTCCCTCTATACCTAACTTATAGAGGGTCTTTGTCATGAATGAGTGCTGAACTTTATCAAATGCTTTTTCAGCATCTATAGAGATGATCATATGGTCCTTGTGTTTGAGTTTATTAATATGGTGTATCACATTTATTGATTTGCGTATGTTGAACCAACCTTGCATCCCTGGGATGAATCCCACTTGATCGTGATGAATAATTTTTCGTATGTGTTGCTGTATTCTGTTTGCTAGTATTTTAGTGAGGATTTTTGCATCTATATTCATCAAGGATATCGGCCTGTAGTTTTCTTTTTTGGTTATATCTTTACCTGGTTTTGGTATCAGGATGATGTTTGCTTCATAGAATGAGTTTGGGAGATTTGCATCCGTTTCAATCTTTTGGAATAGTTTGTAAAGAATCGGTGTCATTTCCTCTTTGAATGTTTGGTAAAATTCTGCTGTGAATCCATCTGGTCCTGGGCTTTTCTTTGTTGGGAGCCTTCTGATAACAGCTTCAATCTCCTTTATTGTTATTGGTCTGTTCAAATTTTCTACGTCTTCACGGTTCAGTTTTGGGAGCTTGTGTGTGTCCAGAAATTTATCCATTTCCTCCAGATTTTCAAATTTGTTGGCGTATAGTTGTTTATAGTAGTCTCGAATGATTCCTTGTATTTCAGATGAATCAGTTGTAATATCGCCTTTTTCATTTCTAATTTTTGTTATTTGAGTCTTCTCTCTTCTTTTTTTTGTTAGCCATGCTAATGGTTTGTCAATTTTATTTATCTTTTCAAAAAACCAACTTTTTGATTCGTTGATCTTTTGAATTGTTTTTTGGTTTTCAATTTCATTCAGTTCTGCTCTGATCTTAATGATTTCTTTCCGTCTGCTAACTTTAGGATTGGATTGTTCTTGTTTTTCTAGTTCTTTAAGGTGAAGTGTTAGGTTGTTCACTTGCCATCTTTCCATTCTTCTGAAGTGAGCATTTAATGCAATAAATTTCCCCCTCAATACTGCTTTTGCAGTATCCCACAGGTTTTGGTATGATGTATCATTGTTTTCATTAGTTTCAATAAACTTTTTGATTTCCTGCTTGATTTCTTCTTGGACCCATATGTCATTAAGTAGAATGCTGTTTAATTTCCATGTGTTTGTATAGTTTCCACAGTTTTGTTTGTTATTAATTTCTAGTTTTAATCCATTGTGGTCTGAGAAGATACATGGGATAATTCCAATTTTTTTGAATTTATTGAGACTTGATTTGTGACCTAATATGTGATCTATCCTGGAGAATGATCCATGTGCTGATGAGAAGAATGAATATTCTGAGGTTGTTGGGTGGAATGTTCTGTAGATATCTGCCAATTCCAATTGGTCTAGAGTCTTGTTTAGATCTTGTGTTTCTCTACTGATTCTTTGCCTAGATGATCTGTCTAATATTGACAGTGGAGTGTTCAGGTCCCCTGCTATTATGGTATTAGTGTCTATTTCCTTCTTTAGGTCTAATAGAGTTTGTTTTATAAATCTGGCTGCTCCAACATTGGGTGCGTACATATTTATGATTGTTATGTCTTCTTGATGGATCAGTCCTTTTATCATTAAGTAGTGTCCCTCATTGTCTCTTTTTATGGTTTTTAGTTTAAAGTCTATTTTGTCAGATATAAGAATAGCCACTCCAGCTCGTTTTTCTTTTCTGTTTGCATGGTAAATCTTTTTCCATCCTTTCACTCTTAGTCTGTGTGAATCTTTATGGGTGAGGTGGGTCTCTTGTAGGCAGCATATAGTTGGGTCCTGCTTTTTGATCCAGTCAGCCAGTCTGTGTCTTTTAATTGGGGAATTTAAGCCTTTAACATT
This sequence comes from Cynocephalus volans, assembly GCF_027409185.1. NCBI lineage: Eukaryota > Metazoa > Chordata > Mammalia > Dermoptera > Cynocephalidae > Cynocephalus > Cynocephalus volans. The sequence goes on along the minus strand of NC_084468.1, from coordinate 91,784,958 downwards.
AAGAGTTGTTATTGAAAGGTGTTGATTTATTCCTAGCATTTTATTGGTTGTTTGGTTGTCTTAGGTGTCTTTTGTTCCTTGCTTTCTGATTTACTGTTTGGTTTCTTTGTTTGTTGGTTCCTTAGGTTGTAGATAGTGTTTTTGTTAGCCTGTTTTCTCTTCATGAATGCCATTTTTATTGTACTAGCGGGTTTAGATTTTTCTTAGGTTTTTATGGCAGTGGTAGTTATTTTTCAGGAACCAAACCCAGTACTCCCTTGAGGATTTCTTGTAAGGGTGGTCTTGTGCTGGTGAACTCCCGCAGTTTTTGTTTGTCTGAGAAATATACTATTTGCCCCTCATTTCGGAAGGATAGCCTTGCAGGGTAGAGTATTCTTGGCTGGCAATCTTTGTCTTTTAGTATTTTGAAAATATCATCCCATTCCTTTCTAGCTTTTAGGGTTTGTGATGAAAAGTCTGATGTTAACCTGATTGGGGCTCCCTTATAGGTGATTTGACGCTTCTCTCTTGCAGCTTTTAAGATTCTCTCTTTGTCTCTGAGTTTTGCCAATTTGACTATGACATGTCTTGGAGAAGGCCTTTTTGGGTTGAATACGTTTGGAGATCGTTGAGCTTCCTGGATCTGAAGATCTGTGATTTTTCCTATACCTGGGAAGTTTTCTGCCACTATTTTGTTGAATATGTTTTCAATGGAATCTCCATTTTCCTCCCCTTCTGTAATACCCATGACTCGGATATTTGAGCGCTTGAGGTTGTCTGATATCTCTCTCAGATTTTCTTCCATGTCCTTGATTCTTTTTTCTTTCTTTTTGTCTGCTTGTGTTATTTCAAACAGCCCATCTTCAAGTTCAGAGGTTCTCTCTTCAACTTCGACAAGCCTGCTGGTTAAACTCTCCGTTGTGTTTTTTATTTCGCTGAATAACTTCTTCAGTTCAGCAAGTTCTGCTACATTTTTTTTCAGGACATTGATTTCCTTGTATATTTCCTCTTTCAGATCCTGTATACTTTTCCTCATTTCATCATGATGTCTAGCTGAGTTTTCTTGTATCTCATTCAGTTTCCTTAGAATTATCACTCGAAATTCCTTGTCAGTTATTTCAAGGGCTTCTTGTTCTATAGGATCTAGAGTATGAGATTTATTAACTTTTGGTGGTGTACTTTCTTGATTTTTTGTATTTCTGGTGTCTTTTTTTTGGTGTTTATTCATTGTGGCAGGGGGTTTCACAGTCCACCGGTTTGAGACTAATGACTAACTAGGATGTTGCTGTGGTTGCCAATTTGGTATGGCTCCCGCCGTGACTGCTCAGTTGGCCTCTAGTGTCTTGTGTGTGTGGTTGCCTCGGGTCTTGGTCTTCTCCGGGGATCCACCTTTCTGGTCAGCTTGGACTCTGCTGGGCTGGTGGATCACATACCACAGGGTGTGTGATCTCTGTTGAGCTTTCACTTTCTGTACAGGACTTCTCCCCGTTCCGTGTGCTCTGGCCCAGGCTGTTAGATCGTGCAGTGGCGACCCCACCGGGTGTGTGGTTTCTGTCGAGTCTCTGCCTCCCTGGCCGCACGTCTCCCCCCTCTGTGCACACTGTGCTGGGCTGGGGCGTGTCTTCTGCACCCCTCGTCTATCAGCTGGGCCTTCAAGACCCTGCTCAGCACCGCCTCGCCCAGGAAGTCTACCAGGTTTCTGCTAGGCACAGACGACCGGTCTCTCTGGGTGCCTTTGTAGCACTGTGTAGATCTTTTTCGGGTCTTGTTCACCTTTGTATCCCCCCGGTATAAACCGAGTCTAGTGCCCGCCTGCAGCCTGGTCTCCGGCAGGTTCAAGCGGACCTGGGAACTCTCCTACCACACTATTCCCAACCAGAAATTCGTTAGGCTTTTTTCCAAACTGGTGGTCGCAGAGATGGTATCTGCCTCCCAGTAACAGGAAGTTTACCGGGGCCGGAGTCCAGGGTGTGGTGGAGTGACAGTCGGCCCGCCCGTACTTCCTAGTCTTCCCAACACTGGTCGGGACGCCCCACACCCCGAGCCCCGCCAGAGAACCGCGGAGGGAGTGGGAGAGGAGGCCGGCCCGCAGGGTCCGGAAAGCCCCGCGCCAGGCCAAGCAAATGGGCTCAGTGATGGCCGAGCAGGGCGGAGCTGCCCGCACCTGGGAAAATGGAGGCAGCACCGGGGCAATGAGTGGCCTGGTGGTGCAGGCGGGAGCCGCGTGGGCATCCACCCCCCGAACAGAGCTGTGCCAGGGATCACTCACAGTGCTGTGCCAGGTCGGGCGCTCGCTCTGTCTCTGGTTTGTTGCCTTCCGTGTTCTCGGTGCTGCCGCCTCGGGCTGTTCAGTCGCGGCGCCGCTCGGGCGCTCCCAGGAATCTTCTTTAATGCCGGCCTGAAACCTCGAATCCTGAATAGGGCAGCTGGCCGCCTTCAGTGCGGCCCCAGCCTCCGGGATCCTGGCTGCATCCACAGCAGCCCTGGCGCCGTGTTCCCTGTTTCAAGACTCGCTTTTGCAGCTAAGAATCAGTTCTTTTCCTGCTCCACACTTCAAAGCTGTTGCCTGTAAATGAGGCAGCCTCTCCTGCCGGGGACAAAGTGGCGTTGAGCCCCCACGACCGGCCAGCAGCAGCAGTCCTCCCTTAAGAGATGGCCAGAGGAAGGTCCACAAGTTTCCCGGCTGCCTGAGGCCCAGTGGCCACCTTTTCCACCTCAGCTACTCCGCGCCAGCCGCCGCAGCCGCCGCCATCTTGAAAAACTATACTCTGCTGTTTTGGTTTTTTTTCCCCTTTTTTCACTGGTCTCTTGTAACAGCCTCCTGTCTCTTCTCCATGCCTCTCAGATCCAGCCCCTCCCCCTCATCCCCATTGCTCTAGCTCAATTTCATACTCTCTTGGCTCCTAACCAAGTAGTTGTCCTACCTGCAACTTTTCATCCTCCACATTTCCAAACATTGATTTTCCTAAAGCATGGGTCTTGCCTTCTTATATTTTTCTCAAAATGCCATCAATGGCTTCCCGTATTCTTGAAAATAAAAATCAGACTCTCTTATTCCTCTGGAGACCCACCCTCCAGCCATGCCATGCTGCTCACTCCTCTGCAGGTACATCTTACATCTTCATACTCCAAGTTCTGTGCCTTTCTTATCAGGCCAATTCTGTTCGTGACTTTTTTTCCGTTTTTCTTCCTGTTATCATCATCAACTCTTGTGTTTACTTACATATTTGGTAGTTTACAAAGCACTGTTTGATAGTTACCATTTATTGAATACCTGTTGTATATCAGGCACTGTTTTATTTTTTGTTAGAATAATTTTTCCATTTTATTCCATTTATTTTTTCTTAATTGACACATACTAATTATATATGTTTATGGGGTACATTGTGATGTTTGGGTACATATGTACAATGATCAAATCAGGGTAATTAGTATATCCATCACCTCAAACATTTGTCATTTCTATGTATTGAGAACATTCAAAATCCCCTCTACTAGCTATTTGAAATTATACAATAAATTGTTGTGAACTGTAGTCTCCCTATAGTGCTAAAGAACACTAGAACTGATTCTTCCTATCTAGCTGTCAGGTACTGTTTTAAATATTTTACATGCATATACCGTATAAGGTAGATATTGCCTGCCTCATACTTGAGACTCTGAGAAGTTCTATAATATGCACAAGGTCACGCAGCTAGTGAGTTTCAGAGCCAGAATTAGAACTCATGACTATCAGGCTCTACGTCCTATGGTTTTTCCACCCCTCTATGCATGATCTTCTCACATACAGCCACCTTGTGATGTATGCAAAGCTCAGAGAATCCCTATTTTACAGATGAGAAAGTTTAAGTGATAGGCCAAGGGTAGATAGCAATGTTTGCTTGAAGTGTCTTTGGGAGTGTGTGAACTCTTTGAGGGACAACAAAGTGTGTAAGGGGATGATATATTGTTTTTAATTTTATTGATATATTGACTTCTTCAATTGTGAAAATAAAGCTTATAGAAATGTAGAAAATAGAGTAACAACTACTATTGCAATAATTGTAAAAAGAAAGAAAAAAAAAACTGAATTATCAAGGGATAGATTAATGGACTTGTGGCATGTGGCAAATTAGTTTCCTGAGAGAGAATCCATGTCTGGTGGGCCTCTTGTGGGGCAACTCACACCTAATATTCAGCTCCCCTCCTCCTAGCAGTCAGTAGTGCTCAGATGCTACCTAGTTGGTTAGCCTTGCTGGAGAGGTAAATTCATCCCCACGGTACTCCAGTCACAGTTGTCTTTATAGTACATGGTTTTACATGATCATAATCCTAATAAATATACAATTTTAAATTTTAATTTTTCTTTTTTATTATAGGTATCTTTCCACATTGCTACATAGTCATCATTATTATTATGGTGACAATTACATTTCATTGAGTGGCTTTTTCATAATTGTTTCAGAATGTCTTCTAGACTAGTTAATTTAATCTTGGCCAGCCCAATCCCATGGAACAACCAAATTGAGTAGACTTTCTAAAAATTATAAAAGTGCACTTTATAGTAGCAAATGTCCTACCCAGTTTGTCGTTTTGTTTTTGTTTACATTTTGGTGCTTAGGTTATGCAAGGATTTGAGTGTATTCAGAGTGGGTGAGTCTGGGTTATTCTTATTCAGTTTCTGATAACAAGCCCCTTCTACCTGTCCCCACCTGGGGGACACTGATGCACTGAAGTTTTGTCTGTGAAAACCTGATTTTTAAAAAAATCTCTAAGACAAATGGTGTCCAGAATGAGTTGGTTGCCATGACAACCTTCAGGAAGAGCCCACTTGTTACCCTCTTCTAGAGCTTTTTTAGTCAGTCCTGCAATGCACAGACAAGTTGGACCATGTGGATGGTGGCCCTGAGGTTCTGTCAGTGGGACCACTTTGGGCCTCCTTTCTGCCTCCACTTAACACCTGGTTGACCAAGGAGGATTTCTGCAGTAGGAGGCACTTCCTCATTCATCAGGACTGATTAATCGAGAAAGCACACAGAAACTGTACAAAATTCATGAACCAGAGATTTATTTCTGTTGCCTTTGTGAAAACCAATCAATTACTAGATTTATGGATAGGTGCATAAAAATCTTGGCTGAGCCATAGTCCCTCTTTGGATATACAAGCCATAAAATGGAAAGGACATCAAAGACCTTGACTTGTTTAGGAGATTTTGCTTTTAGCCGTGAGTAACCTTGACAAGGAGAGTTGAAGCAGGAGTCTAAAGACCTGCTCATTATTATGTAGGTAGAGGAAACCACTTTACAAATGTGAAGTGGGATATGTATCAGCAGTCTGCTTGCTTAGTTAGCCTGGACACCATCCTATGCTCATTGTCCTTATCCCTGCAAGGCCCACTGCCACTGAATTTTTCCAGGTTTGTTGAGATACAGTAAAATAATTAACATACAGTAAAATTCACCCTTTTGAAGTATACAGTTATGTGAATTTTGACAAACTTATGCAGTCTTCTAACCACCACCAAAATCAACATAATATTCCCACCAGTCCAAAAAAATAAATTGAATGGACTTTATACTAAGTATTTATAAAGGAAAACTACTGGGAAAAAATAGTGAGTCATTGTCAAAACTACCCCAAACAAATTAGGAAACCGAAATTGACCCATGGGTGGAATTTTAGGTAATAAAATTAGGTAAGCTAGTTCCCATGGCTGTGAAGAATCAAAGGGGTGGACTATCCAAGATATATTTTTCTCAAACTTGCTGTAATTGCAAATATTTGAAACTATTATGAGCTCTTCTTTATTTTTCACCGTTATTTCACATATGATATATTTAGCATCACTTTGTCTTTCAATAGAAGGAGCATGTAGAATTTCATAAAATCTGTTCATCAAGGATTACATGCATTACATATATATATATATATATATATATATATATATATATTTGGTGGCTGGCTGGTATGGGGATCCAAAACTTTGACCTTGGTGTTATAATACCATGCTCTAACTGGCCAGTGCTTCTCCTTTCTACATTCTGTCCATGGTGTACAGCAGTGTTTGCCAGTAGGGTCTATGAAACACCCCATCAGAATCACCTAGAATGCTTCTTAAAGTACAGACTGCTGGCATTCCTTAAAAATCTACTAAATCAGAATTTCTGGGGTAGGGCCACAAACATGTTTTTCCTTTCCTCCATGAGTCTTTAAAGTTTTAAACCCATTGATTTAGATAATCAAGTGATAGATCATATTGGTAATTTTTCAGTGTTAATATTGTGTTTGAAATTACCTCCCCCTAAGAAGAAGAGGAAGAAAATCAGGTGTCTGCCTGTGCAGTGGACTCATACATAGAATATTATCATTACCTCCTGTTAGAAAAAAAACAAAAGGAAGTAAAAGTTACACTAAGTTTAGTATTAAATATTAAATGTTTTTGGTTTCAAATAAAAAATTTTCTATACCTGATGAGAATAACTTTTGATTTCTAAGTTATTAAACTCTTAGATAAAGTAGTGGAGCCCATATTAATTGGATACCCACCAACCCCACAACTGGGCTTATTTCTTCCTGAGACCCAATGAAAGCTAAGCCTCTGCCTCTGATGTGATAGCCTTGGAGGAGTTAGAAGAGTGAAAAGGTGGCTCTGCTCTAACAGGAATGGGAGGGGACAGTAGTGGCCACAGAAGATAGAAGAGCTTTGTATGTGAGGCCTAACCAAAGGTCAACATTTCTGTGCTTGACCTGATATCTACCCTGTTCAATGACCCGTTGAGACCAAACTCCACTTCTCAGATTATTCCCTTCTGTAAAAGGATCTAAGAGCCCAGTGCAGCCAGGAAAGAAGGCATAAGCTGTTCTTTCCTTCAGTCAAAAACAGTTTATTTAGCTGTCTTTTTGCCAAGTATAACAATGCATCTGTCAGTCATTCTGAATGCTGAGATTTCAAGAGGATCCTGGTTTACCCTGAGAGGACAGATGACAATGCTGCATCTCTATTCAGAATACCCCATATAGGGCTCTTCCCCTTTTTAAGTATCTGGTTGCAAAAAGTTGAATCAGGCAGAAAGGTTGGCAGAACAGTCCAGAAGCCATCCCATTATAATGATTTTAATTAGCCAGCCCATTTTTTTTTAAGATGTGCTTCCTTATTTATGCTGTTTTAAAATGCATTCAACAATTATTTATTGACTGCCTGTGTGTATGTTCCAGGTACTATTCCAAGTTTTTAGGATACATCAGAACAATACTCAAAATCCCTGCCCTTGTGGAACTTCCATTTTGTGAGGGGAAAACAGATCATAACCATAGTACATAATTTATATAGTACATAGAAAAGGAAGAACAGGGTAAGGGGGGATTGGGAATCCATGTTGGGCTAAGGGGTGGGGTACTAAACTGAAATTTTAAATTAAGTAGGTTGTGGCAGGCGTCATGGAGATGACAGCTAAGCAATGGGTTAAAGAGAAGCAGGAGTGAGCCCACATGGATCTCTGGGCAAAGAGTGCTGAGGCAGAAAACACCGAGACCAAAGGTTCCAAGGCAGGAGTGTGTCTGGTTTGTTGCAGTGTGGCTGCAATAGAAGCAATGAAGGGCAGCAGAAGTGAGTCCCAGAGGTAGCTGGGAGGTCACAGAGGGCCGGTAGGCCATCGTGAGGACTTGGCCTTTTTCCCTGGTAAAACAAGGAACTGATGGAGGGTCTTGAGCAGAGAAGTGGATCATGGACTGATGTGTTGAAAATTGATCATGCTGGGGCAGTGGGCAAGGATGGAAACCAGAAGATCATTTGTGAGGTTTCTCTCCTAATCCAATAAACTTATAAAGAGTTTTTCCTTCTTTGAAATTATTTTCACAGTATAAATTTCCTACGGTGGAGTTAGAAAAAGAACATTTTATAACCAAACAGATTTTCTTTCTTTTTTTTTTTTTTTTTGGTGGCTGGAGGGTACAGGGATATGAACCCTTGACCTTGGTGCTGCAAAGTGGTGCTCTAGCCAACTAAGCCAACTGGCCGGCCTCAAATACATTTTTTTTTTTTTTCTTTTTGTGACCGGTAAGGGGATCGCAACCCTTGGCTTGGTGTCGCCCGCACCGCGCTCAGCCAGTGAGCGCACCAGCCATTCCTATATAGGATCCGAATCTGCGGCGGGAGAGTGCGCTCCTAAGCGCTGCACTCTCCCGAGTGTGCCACGGGGCCGGCCCTCAAATACATTTTTATAAGGGTTATTCCAAGTTATAGTGCCACCAGCAACATATGAGGTTTCCAGTTTCATCCTTCCTATCCTTCCTAGGATAGGATATTTTAGTATTGTTATTATTACAAGTAATCGTGGTTGTTATATCTTCTTCCCCCCCCAGCCCGGTTTTTTTTTTGTCTCTGTGTGTGTGTGTGTGTGTGTGTGTGTGTGAATTTATATATTAATTTTTAGCTCCCACCAATAAGTGAGAACATGTGGTATTTCTCTTTCTGTGCCTGACTTGTTTCACTTAATATAATTCTCTCAAGGTCCATCCATGTTGTTGCAAATGGCAGTATTTCATTCGTTTTTATAGCTGAGTAGTATTCCATTGTGTAGATGTACCACATTTTCCGTATCCACTCATCTGATGATGGACATTTGGGCTGGTTCCAGCTCTTGGCTATTGTAAAGAGTGCTGCGATGAACATTGGGGAACAGGTATACCTTCGACTTGAAGATTTCCATTCCTCTGGGTATATTCCCAACAGTGGGATAGCTGGGTCGTATGGTAGATCTATCTGCAATTGTTTGAGGAACCTCCATACCATTTTCCATAGAGGCTGCACCATTTTGCAGTCCCACCAACAATGTATGAGAGTTCCTTTTTCTCTGCAACCTCGCCAGCATTTATCATTCAGAGTCTTTTGGATTTTAGCCATCCTAACTGGGGTTAGATGGTATCTCAATGTGGTTTTGATTTGCATTTCCCAGATGCTGAGTGATGTTGAGCATTTTTTCATATGTCTGTTGGCCATTTGTATATCTTCCTTAGAGAAATGCCTACTTAGCTCTTTGGCCCATTTTTTAATTGGGTTGCTTATTTTTTTCTTGCAAAGTTGTTTGAGTTCCTTATATATTCTGGATATTAATCCTTTGTCAGATGTATATTTTGCAAATATTTTCTCCCACTCTGTTGGTTGTCTTTTAACTGTTAATTGTTTCTTTTGCTGTGCAGAAGCTTTTTAGTTTGATATAATCCCATTTGTTTATTTTTCCTTTGGTTGCCCGTGGTTTTGGGGTCGTATTCATGAAGTCTGTGCCCAGTCCTATTTCCTGAAGTGTTTCTCCTATGTTTTCTTTAAGAAGTTTTATTGTTTCAGGGTGTATATTTAAATCCTTAATCCATTTTGAGTTGATTTTAATATATGGTGAGAGGTATGGGTCTAGTTTCATTCTCCTGCATATGGATATCCAGTTATCCCAGCACCATTTGCTGAAGAGGCAGTCCCTTCCCCAGTGAATAGGCTTGGTGCCTTTGTCAAAGATCAGATGGCAGTAAGTGTGTGGGTTGATTTCTGGATATTCTTTTTTTTTTTTTTTTTTTTTTTAAATTTTATTTTGTCGATATACATTGTGGCTGATTATTGCTCCCCATCACCACAACCTCCCTCCCTTCTCCCTCCCCCCTCCCTCCCAACAATGTCCTTTCTGTTTGCTTGTCGTATCAACTTCAAATAATTGTGGTTGTTATATCTTCTTCCCCCCCCCGTGTGTGTGTGTGTGTGTGTGTGTGTGTGTGTGTGTGTGAATTTATATATTAATTTTTAGCTCCCACCAATAAGTGAGAACATGTGGTATTTCTCTTTCTGTGCCTGACTTGTTTCACTTAATATAATTCTCTCAAGGTCCATCCATGTTGTTGCAAATGGCAGTATTTCATTCGTTTTTATAGCTGAGTAGTATTCCATTGTGTAGATGAACCACATTTTCCGTATCCACTCATCCGATGATGGGCATTTGGGCTGGTTCCAACTCTTGGCTATTGTAAAGAGTGCTGCGATAAACATTGGGAAACAGGTATACCTTCGACTTGATGATTTCCATTCCTCTGGGTATATACCCAACAGTGGGATAGCTGGGTCGTATGGTGATCTATCTGCAATTGTTTGAGGAACCTCCATACCATTTTCCATAGAGGCTGCACCATTTTGCAGTCCCACCAACAATGTATGAGAGTTCCTTTTTCTCCGCAGCCTCGCCAGCATTTATCGTTCATAGTCTTTTGGATTTTAGCCATCCTAACTGGGGTTAGATGGTATCTCAATGTGGTTTTGATTTGCATTTCCCGGATGCTGAGTGATGTTGAGCATTTTTTCATATGTCTGTTGGCCATTTGTATATCTTCCTTAGAGAAATGCCTACTTAGCTCTTTTGCCCATTTTTTAATCGGGTTGTTTGTCTTCTTCTTGTACAGTTGTTTGAGTTCCTTATATATTCTGGATATTAATCCTTTGTCAGATATATATTTTGCAAATATTTTCTCCCACTCTGTTGGTTGTCTTTTAACTCTTTTAATTGTTTCTTTTGCTGTGCAGAAGCTTTTTAGTTTGATATAATCCCATTTGTTTATTTTTCCTTTGGTTGCCCGTGGTTTTGGGGTCGTATTCATGAAGTCTGTGCCCAGTCCTATTTCCTGAAGTGTTTCTCCTATGTTTTCTTTAAGAAGTTTTATTGTTTCAGGGTGTATATTTAAATCCTTAATCCATTTTGAGTTGATTTTAGTATACGGCGAGAGGTATGGATCTAGTTTCATTCTCCTGCATATCGATATCCAGTTATCCCAGCACCATTTGCTGAAGAGGCAGTCCCTTCGCCACTGAATAGGCTTGGTGCCTTTGTCAAAGATCAGCTGACAGTAAGTGTGTGGGTTGATTTCTGGATTCTCTATTCTATTCCATTGGTCAGTGTGTCTGTTTTTATGCCAGTACCATACTGTTTTGGTTATTATAGCTTTGTAGTATAGCTTAAAGTCAGGTAGTGTTATGCCTCCAGCTTTATTTTTTTTGCTCAGCATTGCTTTGGCTATATGTGGTCTTTTATTATTCCATATAAATGTCTGGATAGTTCTTTCCATTTCTGAGAAAAATGTCTTTGGAATTTTGATGGGGATTGCATTGAATTTGTATATCACTTTAGGTAGTATGGACATTTTCACGATGTTGATTCTTCCAATCCAAGAGCATGGGATATCTTTCCATCTTCTTGTATCCTCTCTAATTTCTCTCAGCAGTGGTTTGTAGTTCTCATTATAGAGATTTTTCACCTCCTTGGTTAACTCAATTCCTAAGTATTTTATGTTTTGGGTGGCTATTGTAAATGGGCAGGCTTTCTTGATTTCTCCTTCTGCATGTTCACTATTGGAGAAAAGAAATGCTACTGATTTTTGTGTGTTGATTTTGTATCCTGCTACTGTGCTGAAATCATTTATCAATTCCAAGAGTTTTTTTGTAGAGGTTTTAGGCTGTTCGATATATAGGATCATGTCATCTGCAAACAGGGACAGTTTGACTTCATCTTTTCCAATCTGGATGCCCTTTATTTCCTTCTCTTCTCTGATTGCTCTGGCGAGTACTTCCAACACTGTTGAATAGGAGTGGTGAGAGTGGGCATCCTTGTCTAGTTCCTGTTCTTAAAGGAGAAGCTTTCAGCTTTTCCCCATTCAGGATGATGCTGGCAGTGGGTTTGTCATATATGGCTTTAATTATGTTGAGATACTTTCCCTCTATACCTAACTTATAGAGGGTCTTTGTCATGAATGAGTGCTGAACTTTATCAAATGCTTTTTCAGCATCTATAGAGATGATCATATGGTCCTTGTGTTTGAGTTTATTAATATGGTGTATCACATTTATCAATTTGCATATGTTGAACCAACCTTGCATCCCTGGGATGAATCCCACTTGATCGTGGTGAATAATTTTGCGTATGTGTTGCTGTATTCTGTTTGCTAGTATTTTAGTGAGGATTTTTGCATCTATATTCATCAAGGATATTGGCCTGTAGTTTTCTTTTTTGGTTATATCTTTACCTGGTTTTGGTATCAGGATGATGTTTGCTTCATAGAATGAGTTTGGGAGATTTGCATCTGTTTCAATCTTTTGGAATAGTTTGTAAAGAATCGGTGTCAATTCCTCTTGGAATGTTTAGTAGAATTCTGCTGTGAATCCATCTGGTCCTGGGCTTTTCTTTGTTGGGAGCCTTCTGATAACAGCTTCAATCTCCTTTATTGTTATTGGTCTGTTCAAATTTTCTACGTCTTCATGGTTGAGTTTTGGGAGGTTGTGTGTGTCCAGAAATTTATCCATTTCCTCCAGATTTTCAAATTTGTTGGCGTATAGTTGTTTATAGTAGTCTCGAATGATTCCTTGTATTTCAGATGAATCAGTTGTAACATCACCTTTTTCATTTCTAATTTTTGTTATTTGAGTCTTCTCTCTTCTTTTTTTTGTTAGCCATGCTAATGGTTTGTCAATTTTATTTATCTTTTCAAAAAACCAACTTTTTGATTCATTGATCTTTTGTATTGTTTTTTTGGTTTCAATTTCATTCAGTTCTGCTCTGATCTTAATGATTTCTTTCCGTCTGCTAACTTTAGGTTTGGATTGTTCTTGTTTCTCTAGTTCTTTAAGATGAAGTGTTAGGTTGTTCACTTGCCATCTTTCCATTCTTCTGAGGTGAGCATTTAATGCAATAAATTTCCCCCTTAATACTGCTTTTGCAGTATCCCACAGGTTTTGGTATGATGTATCATTGTTTTCATTAGTTTCAAGAAATTTTTTGATTTCCTGCTTGATTTCTTCTTGGACCCATATGTCATTAAGTAGAATGCTTTTTAATTTCCATGTGTTTGTATAGTTTCCAGAGTTTCGTTTGTTGTTAATTTCTAGTTTTAATCCATTGTGGTCTGAGAAAATACATGGGATAATTCCAATTTTTTTGAATTTATTGAGACTAGATTTGTGACCTAATGTATGATCTATCCTGGAGAATGATCCATGTGCTGATGAGAAGAATGAATATTCTGAGGTTGTTGGGTGGAATGTTCTGTAGATATCTGCCAATTCCAATTGGTCTAGAGTCTTGTTTAGATTTTGTGTTTCTCTACTGATTCTTTGCCTAGATGAGCTGTCTAATATTGACAGTGGGGTGTTCAGGTCCCGTGCTATTATGGTATTAGTGTCTATTTCCTTCTTTAGGTCTAATAGAGTTTGTTTTATAAATCAGGCTGCTCCAACATTGGGTGCGTACATATTTATGATTGTTATGTCTTCTTGCTGGATCAGTCCTTTTATCATTAAGTAGTGTCCCTCATTGTCTCTTTTTATGGTTTTTAGTTTAAAGTCTATTTTGTCAGATATAAGAATAGCTCCTCCAGCTCGTTTTTCTTTTCTGTTTGCATGGTAAATCTTTTTCCATCCTTTCACTCTTAGTCTATGTGAATTTTTATGGGTGAGGAGGGTCTCTTGTAGGCAGCATATAGTTGGGTCCTCCTTTTTGATCCAGTCAGCCTGTCTGTGTCTTTTGATTGGGGAATTTAAGACTTTTACATTAAGAGTTGTTATTGAAAGGTGTTGATTTATTTCTAGCATTTTATTGGTTGTTTGGCTCTCTTAGGTGTCTTTTGTTCCTTGCTTTCTAATTTACTGTTTGGTTTCTGTGTTTGTTGGTTCCTTAGGTTGTAGATAGCGTTTTTGTTTGTTTGTTTTCTCTTCATGAATGCCATTTTTATTATACTAGTGGGTTTTTATTTTTCTTGGGTTTTTATGGCAGTGGTAGTTATTTTTCAGGAACCAAACCCAGTACTCCCTTGAGGATTTCTTGTAAGGGTGGTCGTGTGGTAGTGAACTCCCGCAGTTTTTGTTTGTCTGAGAAATATACTATTTGCCCTTCATTTCGGAAGGATAGCCTTGAAGGGTAGAGTACTCTTGGCTGGCAATCTTTGTCCTTTAGTATTTTGAAAATATCATCCCATTCCTTTCTAGCTTTTAGGGTTTGTGATGAAAAGTCTGATATTAGCCTGATTGGGGCTCCCTTATAGGTGATTTGACGCTTCTCTCTTGCAGCTTTTAAGATTCTCTCTTTGTCTCTGAGTTTTGCCAATTTGACTATAACATGTCTTGGAGAAGGCCTTTTTGGGTTGAATACGTTTGGAGATCGTTGAGCTTCCTGGATCTGAAGATCTGTGATTTTTCCTATACCTGGGAAGTTTTCTGCCACTATTTTGTTGAATATGTTTTCAATGGAATCTCTATTTTCCTCCCCTTCTGTAATACCCATGACTCGGATATTGGAGCGCTTAAGGTTGTCTGATATCTCTCTCAGATTTTCTTCAATGTCTTTGATTCTTTTTTCTTTCTTTTTGTCTGCTTGTGTTATTTCAAACAGCCCATCTTCAAGTTCAGAGGTTCTCTCTTCAACTTCGACAAGGCTGCTTGTTAAACTCTCCGTTGTGTTTTTTATTTCGCTGAATAACTTCTTCAGTTCAGCAAGTTCTGCTACATTTTTTTTCAGGACATTGATTTCCTTGTACATTTCCTCTTTCAGTTCCTATATACTTTTCCTCTTTTCATCATGATGTCTAGCTGAGTTTTCTTGTATCTCATTCAGTTTCCTTAGAATTATCACTCGAAATTCCTTGTCAGGCATTTCAAGGGCTTCTTGTTCTATAGGATCTAGAGTTTGAGATTTATTAACTTTTGGTGGTGTACTTTCTTGATTTTTTGTATTTCTGGTATCTTTTTTTTGATGTTTATTCATTGTGGCAGGGGGTTTCACAGTCCACTGGTTTGAGACTATTGACTAACTAAGATGTTGCTGTGGTTGCCCATTTGGTATGGCTACCTCCATGACTGCTCAGTTTGCCTCTAGTGCCTTGTGTATATGGTTGCCTTGGGTCTTGGGCCTCTCCGGGGAGCCACCTCTCTGGTCAGCTTGGACTATGCTGGGCTGGTGGATCACGGGGCAGTACTGCAGGGTGTGTGATCTCTGCTGAGCTTTCACTACCCATGCAGGACTTCTCCCTGTTCCGTGGGCCCTGGCCCGGGCTGTTGGATCGTGCAGTGGCGACTCCGCAAGGTGTATGGTTTCTGTCAAGTCTCTGCCTCCCTAGCCGGACGTCTCCCCGTTCTGTGCACACTGGGCTGGGCTGGGACGTGTCTTCTGCAACCCTCGTCTATCAGCTGGGCCTTCAAGACCCTGCTCGGCACCGCCTCGCCCAGGAAATCTACCAGGTTTCTGCTAGGCGCAGACGACAGGTCGCTCTGGGTGCCTTTGTAGCACTGTGTAGATCTTTCTTGGGACTTATCACCTTCCTCCTGGTATCGTGGTTATTTGTGTACTTGTCTTATCTCCCACACCAGAGCGTGAGCTCCTCGGGGGAGGAGCCTGCAGCACACGGTCCACCTTTGTATCCCCCCGGCACGGACCGAGTCCTTTGCCCGCCCGTAGTCAGCTCTCCTGCAGGTTGAAGCGGAGTTGGGAACTCTCCAACCACACTATTCCTAACCAGAAATCGGTTAGGCGTTTATCCGAACTGGTGGCCGCAGAGATGGTATCTGCCTCCCAGTAACAGGAAGTTTACCAGGGGCGGAACCCAGGGTGCGTTGGAGTGACAGTCGGCCCAGCCCGTACTTCCTTGCCCTCCCATCGCTGGCCGGGGATGCCCCATGCCGCCAGCCCCACCAGAGAACCGTGGAGGGAGTGAGAGGGGAGGCCAGCCCTCAGGCCTCGGGAAGCCCCGCGCCGTGGCTAGCAAGTGGGAAGGCTCAATGAGGAGCCTAGTCGAGCAAGGAGGACAGGCTTGGCTGAGCCTGGGCGGAGCTGCCACCACCTGAGGAAATGGAGGCAGCCCCGGGGGCGGTGAGTGGCCCGGTGATGCAGGTGGAAGCTGGGCGGGCATCTGCCCCCCGAGCAGGGCTGGGTCGGGGGTCACTCACAGTGCTGTGCCAGGTTGGGCGGCTCCCTCCCCATTCTCGGCCGCTGCCGCCTCGGGTTGCTCAGTCAGTCCCACGGCGCGGCTCGGGCGCTCCCAGGAATCTTCTTTTATGCTGGCCTGAAACCTTGAATCCTGAATAGGGCAGCTGGCCACCTTCAGCGCGGCCCCGGCCTCCAGGATCCTGGCTGCTTCAACAGCAGCCCTGGCGCCGTGTTCCCTGTTTAGAGACTCGCTTTTGCAGCTAAGAAACAGTTCTTTTCCTGCTCCACACTTCAAAGCTGTTGCCTGTAAACGAGGCAGCCTCTCCTGCCAAGGGCAAAGTGGCGGTCAGCCCCCATGACCGGCCACCAGCAGCAGTACTCCCTTAAGAGATGGCAAGAGGAAGGTCCACAAGTTTCCCAGCTGTCTAAGGCTCAGTGTCCGCCTTTTCCACCTCAGCTACTCCGTGCCATCTGCCTCAGCCACCGCCATCTTGAAAAACTGCACATTTAATTATAAATGTAGTCAACTACCATCATAAGGAGTCACAAGGCTGCTGCTGTTGACTGTGTTCCAAAGTGCCTTCTCTGAGGACAATCCAAAGGGACTTCTCTTTGGTCTCAATACAGTTATTATGGTTGGTTTCCTCTGAGCACTGGTTTGCCTTTATTGCTGCTTTTCCTCCTTTCCCTCCATGGGCCCCTATGGCCTGGCATGAGGCAGGGAGGAGCTTCACAGGAAGAACAGGGACATTTCCCTGCGAGGAAAGGGGAGCGCTGAGCCCCGAGTGTGACTGGTCCGTTGCTAAGCGAGGACGGCCTCGGGCGCTAGGCCTCTGAAAGGGGCGTGGCGGCGGGACCAGAGCGCGCAGGCGCAGTAACCCCGGTGTGCTCCGCGGCTGCGCAGCGAGTGAGTGTTATTATTATTTATAACAGGTTTAATTTTTTCCTACATGTTCCTACATATTTACTAGTTATGGTAGTTTTTTTTGAAAGTTCTATACATTTTCTTTGCCTATTTATCAAAAAATAAAAACGATTTATTGTTTTTATCAATTTATATGATATCCTTAGTTTTAGGTACAAAATTTGGATCCTGAATACTGGATCCAAATTTAGAGAGGTGAGCCCATCCTTCAAATCAGAAATCTAAATCTGTGCCCTGAAAATAGTTATGCTGAGCTAACTGGGGGAGATGGGATGGAATATACTAATTTTCCTTGTTTGAAACAGAACTAGGTATAGGACTGTCCATGTTATGTTATTTCTTCCTGTTCTCTGTTAAAAGTTAAAAATGAAGGGAAGGTAAAATTTTTAGAGCTTTCAATAACACATTAAATTAAAAATGGGTAAAACAGTAAGACCTCGTACAGTTGTAAAAGAAACCATTAAAGAATGCCAAACAATGAGTCTTACCCAATTAAAGCTGCTAAAATTGGATGGCAGATGTGTATCTGCAGTCCTGTACTAGAACTTGGTGGTGGCAAGATCAGGGATTAGCATCCTAAAGCAGGAATTCTCCCCAGATGAGGAGTAGAACATGAATACTGGGATTCGGGTCAGAATCTAATGCATAGCATTTCTATCTGCAGATGGACAAAAACAGCTAAGCCCACCATGAAATCAGCAAATGGACTTAGCTGTCCCTTCCTGTCTAACCAACAACAATTCAGGCAAGACCATGTGCTCATGGCCTCTTCTGTGCAAGAGATTCCTGCTAGCTTCTAATGAGGGGTAGAGGCAGAGTAGAATAGAACTCGGGCTTTTAACTCCAAGACTACCTAAAGCCCTTTCCACTGTGTTATGTTGCTTCTTGAGCTACTTCTTATCATCAAAGACCAGCTCAGAGCCAGCCTTTTCAATGAAACTTCCCCAACCCTTCATGTTGATATCAATTATTTTCTCCTCTGTAACAGATGAATAGCACTATTTATTTATTCCTCTGTAATAGTATTTGCTTAGGTTATTCTGGCTTCCACAAGTATTAGAACTGATCATAGTGCCTCTACTACTGGATTATAAACTCACTGAGAGCAGAGATTGTATCATGACAATGTTTGCATTATTGTTTTACACATTAACAATTTGTTGAGTTAAATTGATATAACATCCTGTGAAGAAGACAGATATTCTTTCCATTTTACTTTTACATTAAGCTAAGTTTAGAAAAGTTAAGTAGATTCCTGGAAATCACAGGCCTTCTGCATCTTCTCAGTGTTCTGTTGCTGCAGTTCAGAGCATTTTGAGGGATATTACTCTGCTTTGTTCCAAAATCCCATGTGAGATCTTTGAAATATAAGAATCTATTCATTTTAAGGATCTTCAAAAAAGGGAGGTTTAACATACCTAAACTAAATGTCAGTTGTTTTAATTTAGCTTATTTTCTTTTTAATGTTTATGGACCTGATCACTGTATTCCAAGAACTCATAAAGCTTAAGGTGTAAAATTAAGTAGTAAATTTCATTTTTGTTCATGTTGCATAATTCTTGCCTCCTAAAATCCTACTCATAATTGAGATTTTTTTCTTGAAATGCCTTCTAAGTTACTGTATTATCTTTTTGCTATGGAGCCCCCAAATGAATATGGTAAACATCTGCCTAATGTAAAAAAAAAAAAAAAAAAGCCCAATACCTCATTCTTTATGCATTCCATATACCTTTTTAATGCAGCCTAGAATATTTCGTGTTTTCTGAAACAATGGTTTAGTGTTACCAATTTTTTTTTTTTCCCTTCCCAAGTGAATAAATGGTATTCAGAAAGTAAAATTCTCTGGGAGGAATCTTATTAATAGTAGTATTTAAGGCATTTTGAGAGTTCTTATACAAGATTCCTCTAATGCCTCAGGGAAAAAAGTTTAATTTGCTAAGGCTGATCATCACATGTTTACTGCTACTTTTTGTAGGGTATGAGACAAAAATAAACATGAAATTCTTAACAGTAAAAATAGACTCAGGGCTCAAAGGCCAAAATTCTTGTCCAAGAGTAGCTTTTACCTAGGTTTTGGTAAAATTATTGATAATAACTTCCATGTTTGAAAGTTGCCCTTCCAAACTTGAAAGTAGAAGTAACATATTTTGATTTTCAGATTAGAAATACCATGAGAAGCACAATGATAGAAGACCTGAGTAATCTGAAGAGAATGAGTGGTAGAACAAATAAGAATGGTATGTAGTGAAAAGTAAGAAAAACATAATCCATGAGAATCTGAATAATTCAATTGATAAGCTCTCATGAAAAATGTTTTTAAAGGGCATCTGATGTACTTAAAATGTTACTTTAAGCTACTGTTATTTCAGGGGATATTTTCTCACAGAAAAGTTCGTTTTTTCTTCCCACCATATCAGATGTCATTCCCCTGATTTCTCCTTCAGTTTTTTAGAACAACTTAAAACTAATTTACTCATGAAAATTTTAGGACTTCCTGGTACTCTCAAACCATAATTTGATTGTAACCAATACCCACCCCTGCTTCTGTTCTCCTACCCGACAGAAGTACTATAAGTATAATTTACGTCAGTGTTAATATTGTCTGTAGAATATACTTAACTCCTTAGAAATGGACTTTACGTAATTCAGAAATCTGCAGAAAGTACAATAGCTATAAACTGTAGATTGCTTTTCTTCTTGTTGGCTGGTCTGCATGTTTTTCTACATTGTCACTTTTTGTTTTTTGGGTTTTTGGGGGCAGCTGGCTGGTATGGGGATCCAAACCCTTGACGTTGGTGTTGTAACACCAAGCTCTAACCAAGTGAGCTAACCAGCCAGCACTGTAGACTGCTTTTTTGAATTTAAGGAGGATTTAGAATATAGAACTTCTTGAAATGGAAAGAATCTTGCTTTTAAGAAGGGGAATGTAGACTCCATAAAGGTTAATTGCCTAAAGCTACACAACAGGCAAATGGTGGAGAATGGCTTGAAACTAGATCTTCTGAATCCAAACCTATTTTGTTTTTGCTTTTGTTTTTTGTCATGCTTTTCTGTTCACTTTGCCTCTTTTAAAGTAGAAAGGTGATCATTTGCCTCTTCTTGCTGTGTACACTTAAAAATAATTGTCTCGGAGCTTCCGGGTGGCTGAACATGCAGAGGTTCCTGGAGGTTGGCGCCCCCGGGAGGGCATGGAAACTCTGCACCCTTTCACCCCATACCTTGCCCTATGAGTCTCTTCATCTGTATCCTTTATCATAAACCAGTAAATATTTTCCTGCTGGCTTTGAAGAAGTAAGTTGCCATGTTGTGAGAAGTCCGCATGGCTAGGACCTGAAGGGTGGCCTAAGGAAGCTGAGGGCAACCCCCATACAACCGGATAGAAAATGGGAAGAACAGTCCCACACCACAAAGAACTGAAATCTGCCAACAACCTGAATGAGCCTGGCAGAGAACCCAGAGCTCCAGGTTAGAGCCAAACCTGGCTGATACTTTGATTTAGACTTTGGGAGACCCTGAGCAGAGAACTCGTTTGAGCATACCCGAACTTACCTATAGAACTAGTTAATAAATGGGTGGTATTTTAAACTGTTAAATAATATGTAATGAAAATAATTGTGTTGTCCTGACTAAAGAAATGAAGATACACATCATTTACCATTCTTTGCTGTAAATTTCTTTTCAACTAACAGCCATTTAAAATGTTAATGGTTTAAATATAAAGTAGTACTATTCATATGGAGATTTCTTTCTGTAATAAGAATTTCCTGCTAGGCTCTCAAACTATAATTTTATCTTTACCACTTGCCCAACCTGGTAATATTTCTTGTAAATGCAACTGAATTATCAACTGTAAGGCCAGGAATACTACATGTGGCTTAATGTTTTAAATGAAAAGAGTATCACTTGCGATTGACTTACAGCAACTGTTTGGGGACAAAACTATGTTACCTTTTTATGTATGATTTCAACAGTAGCCTCTTTCTGCTCATTCAGCTTGGAATGTTTCAATCTGTCTCTCCCAGTATCCCATAGGAGGAACAGGAAAGAGATGAATGCAAATCTGTGGCTGTCTTTCCCTTAACACTCATGTTGGACAATGAAATTATGTGTTCAGTCTATGTTTTTCAGTGTTAAATACTAATGATGTTTTAGTACTTTGATCAAATGAGAAGAGCGTGATTCAACCATTCTATTAAAAATACTGTCTTTAAACTAGCATCTGTTTGTGAGGAGTTTCCCACGGTTTAAAACAAAAAGTGCAACAAATTAGGTTTGCCACCCTTTAGTGCTTTTTCCTAATGTGCATCTAATGAAAGATTTAAAACAGAAACAGAATTCCAGAGAAAACAGGTGGCATGGGAGCTGAAATTCATGTTGTCCAAATACTCTGTGGCACGGATTCATCCTCTCTAACCAATTGTCTATCCTGTGAAAGAATTTTGCAATTTATTACAAGGTATATATATTATGTGAGGAGTGTTAAGAGTTGGCCTCAGGGTTGAACACATGGGGTGACTGTGACAAAGAATTATTTACTGATACCTACGTGCACACAAAAAAGTATCTAGTTTTAAAATGCAACTGCAAGTTAGATTAATACTTATTTCTTGGAGAAAGGAGGTACTTTTTTACATGCAGATGGCATTTGGCTTCTCACTCCTTTACCTCCCCTAAAAAGGATCACCTAACTGGCAAACATTATCATACTTGATGATCTACGTGTGTGCACCCATCTGTATGGTTTAAGCTGGTGCCTCTTGGAGAAAAAGGAGAGAAACAATAAATCTTTGTTTATTTTCTCCACAAACAGAAATTTGGCTATTGCTTTGTAGGGAACACAACATTTTTTTTTTTGCTAAAACATAATTGATTGTACATAACTGTCAGGTGCAGCAATGAATATCAATACCTGTGTGCAATATGTGATGCTCAAATCGGGATAATTAGTATATTCAGCATTACACAATGTAATCATTTTTTTGTGGCCCTTTACCAATTTCTTGCTAACCTCTCCCTCCTCTTTTCCACTTCTGGTAGCCTTAGTTCTAGAGAACATAAACTTTCAATGACAGCATCAGTGCAAAAATTTTGTTCCGAAGAAAATAATTCACAAAAACAATTATCTTCCTGTCATTTGTGGAAATAGGAGTACGATACTTTACATCTAAGGAAATGATGTTATCATCATGTAGTGGGTGCCCCTTTGCTCTTTATCATCACAGAGAATAATGGTGAGCGATCTTGGTAGAAGTCACACTGGAAGGCCCACATGAGTTCATGATCATGATATTACCCTTTAAACTGAGATATTCCATAATTAGGTTGACAATGGTGTAGTTGCTCCCACTTCCCAAATGTTGGAGTGTTAAGGGGAAAACAGCCACAGATTTGCATTTGCCTCTTTTCCTAGCATGGGGTATTGGAAGCCATCGACTGGAAATGCTCTAAGGATGAACAAAAATAGCCTGTTGTCTGACTCACACAAAGTTAAACAGTTGTTAAAATAAATCTTCTCGAAAAGTCAAATATTAGTGTAATAAGGGAGAAATTGATTTTTTATTACTTTATTAATCTATTTCTTTTTTTTCTTTTTTTAAAACTGTGGTAAAGCGGACTTTATTCAAAACCATCACGATAGGTATGGAGGCCAGTGCAATGGGCTTTTGCAGTGGGGAAGAGAGACTGGGTTCAACTGCAAATACAGCATGGACAAGTGGGAATTTATAGCCAAGGAATGGGGTGGGGGTCAGTGGATAGAAAATTACTAAGAGGAAGCAGTAGGGGTAAGAGGGATTCCGACTAAACTAGCCTAACTGGATTCTTGCTAAGAATAAGCCAGGATGATCAGACATTACCTGGGGGATGGTGGAAGATGAGGAACATGATTAGACATAGAGGATGATCAGATGATGGGAGTGAGGGAGGTTCTTGCTAAACTAACTTAGCAGGGTTCTTGACTAACTATGGATTTTACAAGGAAGTGCACAGATGTGCCTAGAGAAGGTTCAGGAAAGAAGAAACATTCTTCTTTCCTATGAACAATGTAAGTATATTTTCATTCAGTCACCTTTTGTTCACTAAGGACCAGCTGAATCATCTGTTATTTGCTGGATGGTGCTAGCAGTCAGGCATTTATTGAGGGGGAATTTCTATTAAAATAAAAACAAAGATTAATACTTGGAAACCAAGTTTCTGAGTCCAAAGGGCAGCCAGTCAGGAAGATTTCTAGATAGTAGTCTTAAGGATGCCAGTGGCAATCCAACAGATTTCCTGGTTTGCAGTTTGTCTCTAGTGATGACATCGGGTGTTCTGGTAGCTTTCTGAGTGGCCCACACAGCAGCATGCCATGTCTTCATTTGCGATTTCTGCCCAAATCAGAATGGAGCTCAGCTCTCTCCCCTACTGTCAGTAGTTACTGAATAATACCTGTTCCCACCACTTTAACTTATATCTGGCTATGTTTATCTTTGATATCACCAGAAGTGGAAATTCAGGACACAAGAAAAAGGAGTCAAGGAAACCACTTCACTAAGCCTCCAACCCCTGCACCTGACTAGTCTAAGCCCTGCTGAAGCCAGGGACTGGGCATGGCAGAAGCCGGAACACTTTGAGTCTTATCTGTTTCCAAATAACAAATGATCATAAAACATAGTGGCTTAAAACAACACAGCTATCCTCTCAGTTTCTGTGGGTCAAGAATCCACGTAGGGCTTAACTGGATCCTGTACGTCGGGGTCATCTCAAGGTTTAACTGGGGAAGGATTTGTTTCCAAGTTCACATGGTGGTTAGGAGGATTCAGTTTCTTGCTCATTCCCTAGCCACCTGGACCTCTCCGGCATGGCAGCTTGCTTCATCTAAGTGTACAAGCCAAGAAGGAAATAGAGTCTTCGAGCAAGATGGCAGTCACAATCTTTTGTAATCTAATTGTGGAAGTGACATCTCCTCGCCTTTGCTGCATCCTATTGCTTAGAAGCAAGCCACTAGGTTCAGCCTACACTCAAGGGAAGGGATTAAACAAAGGGGTGGATAACAGAAGGCAAGGATCATTGGGCACCACTTTAAAGTCTCCCTATTACAACTACTAACCATAACCAGTGGAAATTATCATAGGCCAGCAGAACATTTTGTGTGAAGGGAGATCAATATTGCCAGGTTCCAAAGGAAAATGTACTCTGGCAGATAATTTGTAAGTTTTGCCAGAGTCAAAAATTGAGGCACATTATGGGGAAAGTGATTCCTAGGAATAGTCTTAGGGTGAGGGGCATCCAGTCAGGGAAAATATGCTATATCCAAAACATTGGCCAACAATAAGTAGTTATATCCATATAAAGCATTTTATGCTTTGAAATTCTTGTAGGTGTCTGGTGAGAGATTTTAACATACAACAGTCAGGGAACTGGAAACTTTGATAAAGTTGAGATTTCTCACACTTGATTCCAGGTTCCCAGAGAAGTTTCAGAACTCCGAACAGCTGTAATGAAATAGCAATGCCAGGGCTGTTTGTATGGGTGTATAAGGTGGGGAGGGATTTGTAGGATACAAGATATCAGGGATTGTGAAGGTTAATTCTAGATGTCAACTTGGTTAGATGAAGGAATGCTGAGAAATCTGATAAAGCAATCTTTTCAGGTGTGTCCATGAGGGTGTTTCCAGCAGAGATTAGTGATGAGAGTCTGAGTGGCCTGGGTGGGAAAGACCCACCCTCAGTGTGGGCAGGAACCATCCAATCTGCTGGGGGTCCAGAGAGAACAAAAGGCAGGAAAGAGGTGAAGCTCTCTCTCGATCCGCTGGAGCTGGGATACACTCTTCTCTCCTGTCCGTGGACATCAGAGCTTGAGACTCTTCAGCTTTTGGGTTCCAGAACTTACACCAAGGACACCATCAGCTTCCCTGGTCTTGAGGCCTTTGGACTTGGACTGAGCCACACTACCGGTATCCGGTTTATAGACGGCCTGTCATAGGACTTTTCTTCATAGCCACGTGAACTAATTCCCCTGATAAATCCCTCTCATAAAATTAGAACATATTCTATTGATTCTGTCTCTCTGGAGAACCCTGACTAATACAGGGATGTTAAGAAATAAAAATGTTTGAGAAGCAATGAGATAGTATGGTATGGTTCTTAAGAGCTTTGGCTCTGAGGTTGAACAGACGTAAGTTTAATTCCTAGTGCCATCACTTAGCAGTTGTGTGATCTTGGGTAAGTTACTTAATTTTTTTGAGTCTCAGTCTCCTTTATCTATAAAATGGCTTTACCAGTAGTATTTACTTCAGAGGTTTGTTTTGAGAATTAAGTGAGATATATATACCATTTAGTGGTATACAGTAAACATTCACTAAATATTAACTGCTACTATTTTACAGATTGATGACTACACACAGGGAGAAAGAGATGAGACAGGATGATTCAGGTTTTGGCCAGGGATGATGGGAAAATAATGGTAGCATTCATTAACAGGTAGTAAAGGTGGGGGGTGAGAGTGGCATGTTTTGGGGTGGGAAAGGATGAGGTCAGTTTCAGGCTTGTTAAATTAGAGGTGACAGGATGTGACAATATCTGGCAAATTCTTTATGTGTTCAGATGGGAAGTCAGGTCTGGAAGTGATGATCAGAGACACCATGTTCTGATGACCAGATAGCCATAGTTGATTGATACAAGGTGAACACCTAACCCTTTCCCTTGACAGTAGCCCCAAATAAAATTGATTTATTCAAGACCTAAGCCTAAGCTGAGCCAATCAATATGCTTTCTTGGAAATCTGGAATTGAGACCAAGACATTACAGGCCAATCTTCCTGCTCTTCAGAACAACAGATGTAAACTCAAGACAGTCTGCCCAAAGGAAAATGAAACAAACAGAAAAAGAAAACAAAATGAGTAAAAAGCCCATATTTTAAGTCCCTGATCCCAGGTGTTCCCAAGGATTAGCTTCATTCTTGCCTAGGATCCTTAGATATGTTTTTTAAATTTATGCTAGTTCAAGTCAGGTTTCTATTACATGCAGCTCTCAACTAATCCCAAGAAGCCCAATGTAGGTGACAACTGCAGGTGTTTGGCATGAGTGAACTCCCTGAGGGAACAAGAGGAAGTAGAAACTGTGAAAGGAACAGGAATGTACAGTGGGAGGAATGAGAGAAAAACTAACTTGGTATTGTGGGTGTCCGGGAACCCAGGGCAGGATGGGGAGATAGACAACGGTGTCAAACGTCGGTGTGATCAAGGAGGATGAGGCTGAAGGAAAGACCACTGAATTTATTTTGGAGGCCACTGATAGCTTTTAAAGATGTCCACCTTTCTCTACAGACTAACTAATGAAATCTCTAAGTTAAAACATTTTTGAAGCTTGGCAAACAGTGTTTCCTCCTCTATAAGTTTTCCTTACTTAGCACACATGTTGAGTATGTATATTTAATTTATATCTGTTGGGTAAATGGGTTGACTACATTACATCTACGTTGGTTATGGTTCAAAATAGTCTGACCTTTTAATGGCAACATTTCTGATTTGGGCTGAGTCATTCACTTAGTCTTGAGGTTAGGAACCAGCTCTGAAACAGCTGAGAGTGACATCTTTGTGGCCATTATAAAAGGCAGGAGAAGAGAGTAAGTACTTCATGCTGCTTCAGGAAGACTAGAATGGAGACCTACACAGAAAGGAGAGGGGCCAGATCAGAATGAAGTATGACTCAGAAGGATGGAGCTCATCACAGACAGGCTTCTCTAAGAATCAAGAAAGATTCAGAACACGTGAACTGAGTACATTGTGGATTTTGGAAACTGAGTAACAAAGTAGCAAATTGCATAGCTTTTTAAACATTGGGACTTGACTTAAGAGTGAATCATCTTGTAAAGGTAAGGCTGAGGGATGGTCAGCATAAACACGTTAGGAAACATAAGATACCTCTTGTTACCCCCCACCCCCTTTTTTGCTTTTCTTGTTACCATGTGGTTCCACGTATTTGTGTTTGATATGGAAATGAACTGATTTGTGTCCAAAAGTGTGTGTGTGTTTTAGGGATAGATAGTAGGTGGTTGGTAGTCCAGATTTACATTTTTCCAGGCCTAAATCGCTGTGCCTTTTCCACTCACCAAAAGAGGCACACAGATCTTCTAGAAGAACCAATGGAGGGTCTAGATGAGAAAAACTTAAAGATGTCCACTAGTAGTACCAGAAAGACCTCAAGTCCCTCTGAGTCTCAACTGTGGTCAGAAGGGAGAAAATGCCATCCTAGATCTTTGTGTAAGACATTTGGGACTTATTTGGGGAGAAGATAGAGGCACTTAACTTTGAGTGCTCATAGAAAACACTAGTTTCAATTTGTACTGCATGTCCCCTACTGAACTGTATTGCCCTCAGTACAAAAGTTGTCATTGCAATGATTCCCAGCTACTTTTTCTGTTGCTTTTGGACCCTAAATTAAATATGAAGAAGCTCTCAAAATCTTCTGCCTAAATTACTGCCATGGAAGAGATGGGTGTTTATGAGTACTGATCCCCTAAACAGGCAAATGAAAAATTGGTACTATTCAAGGGTCAGCCCTCTTGCTACCAGTTTGGTTTTCGTTTATATGTGACCAATGCTTGTTGACACTCATGGTAAGGGGGGTGAGCATGAGCTTGTCACCTAAAAAGCTAGGAATTACCAGATTTAGCATGTTTTAAGGAAGTAACTGGAAACACTGAAAGTTTAATATTTAACATGGGTGGTTGTGGCCACTCAAATGATAATTTAAAAAATTAGTACAGAAAAGTGCTTCCTGATATGTTAGGTGAAGGAAAGCTAAATACAAAGTAGCATATTATGATTAAAACTAGGTAAAAAGTGTACATGTATACAAATATACAAACAGCACAAAAGAATATAAAAAAACTAACAAAGGTGATTTATTAGAGTGGTGAACATCTGGATGATTTTTACAAATGCTTGCTGATATAATGTTATGAGTGTAACAAGTTTAAAGTAACCAAAATTGATGGATTTTTAGCAAGTGATGGTTTTTGGTTTGGACTACAATAAAAACATCTTAACATAAACCATGCACATAAGCATTGAATCAAAGAATGGCCCAAGTCCAGATTCTTGAGAACCAAACAATTATATAGGGTGATAGAGTGGTGAGGCCTCAGATCCCGGGACAAGAGCCAAGAGAGCTCAGAAATAGTAATAGGATCACTTAAGTGAACTTTCTTTCTCCATGAAGGAAGGCTAATAGTTAAACTCTAAAGCTGAGCTGTTGAGAAGTTACATGAGTAACTGAATTCATAGCTACTTAGAAAGAATATATGTCAATTTCTTCTGAGAAGCAGTCCATGAAGATAAACAATAAGGATGGTCTAGTGATGACAAATTGTGCATAGAAAATTGACCAGAAAAACAAAAAATTTTTTCCTTGGGAGGATATGAGTCTATCTTACTGGAGATATATGTGTTCTGCAAGAGCAATTAGAATTGGAGTCCTGGAGAAATTCAACTCAGCTAGAAAGCAGGAAGTTTCACTTCCCTAGACTTAATGATGTAGTTGAAAACATGGACATTCTATGCCTGTCTGATTCCAATGAGCAATTGTTTTGAATATTAAACTCTAAGAAGAGACAGCAATAACTTCTGAAAATCACAAAGGCTATAGCTTAGTAGATTTAGATGACTTTAGCAGACAGCAAGGTATGTTGAATTTTTAGATCTAAATTAATCTAGTGGTGAAAAGTACAATTTTGGATACTATAGACTTGGACTTGAATTCCACTTTTTACTATCTGCATTATCTTGGGTAAGTTGTATAAAATCTCTGAGTATGCTTTCTCATCAATAAAATGAGGATAAGAATACTCTTAGAGACCATTGTGTTGTACTGAATATATTAGTAGGCTACCTTAATCTAATCAAGGTAACTTAAGAATAAAAAATAATTGTTACGATACAGGGTATCTTATGAACCCCCAAGGATAGGAAGTATGGTGGGTCTCAGAAGCAAGTGAATCCAGGAATTGAAATAGAATCAAGCCAGTCAATCAGTGTGACCTCTGAGTCAGTCTCTCTTAGAGCCTGATGGTCTTTTGTCTCTACATTGTTCTTGATTCTCTTCAAAGGCCTGCAAATAGATCCAGCATGGCCTCTGCATTAGAACACTTGTTTTAATGCTTTATCCAACTGCAGACTCCTACAAGTATGAATTTTACTGGCACAGTTTACCTGATGTCAGGTGTCTACCTCTGCTCTAATCAACTGCGACTGGTGGATCAGGCTCTTGTCATATGAAGGTCTTCCTCTTCCTGGAATGTGATTATAAGGTTGTAGGTGAGAATAGAGAAAAAATGATAGATGTCTCTGTAACTGAAACTTGACTTGCTAGGGAAAATATGAGGATCAAATGAGATAATGTATGTGAAGTATCTAGAATAGTGCCTGACTGACTCATAGCTCAAAAATGGAGTCTGTGAAATAACACAGCTGATGAGCAAAGCCCTTAAAATCTCATCCCCTTAATCTTTGAAACCATATTTTGCTGCACCTGTCATCAGAGAAGGAAGCTCAGAGAGAAACATTAGCCATGTGATATCTATGAAAATTTCCTTCTTGACCAAAGTGGCCGCTATGAGAAGGAGCTGCTCCAGCAGCTGATGTTATTGTGGTCAAGTTCTTCCAAACTGGTGAATCCCACCTCCCACCTGTGTAGTCTCATTTCTGCTTCCCATATACGTTTACTCACTTCGAGTAAATAAGCAGATCGGTATTTGAAAAGCTACCTAGCTGAATGACTAACCTATTTAGATATTTTACTTGAGCTTGTGTAAAAGACATGTGGCCACTGACCAACATTTTTTAATTAAATTGCTTTCTCCTCCTTCATTGATGTTGATGAAATAATTGTGTATCAGAGGCAAAACAGGACACAGTTGAAAGCTCTTTGTTTTAACATTGAAATTGTATTTATTTTTAAGCACCTCTTTTCTGGCTTTCAGAAAGTATCTCCCAAACAGAAAGAAGCAGTTGGTCCCCCAATTAGCCATGCTCAGCTAAAAGACAAACTACTACCCAAGATGTGCTGTTTCATTCCTGCTTAAGTCAGGCTGTCTATTTTTAGAATTTAAATAACTTCTTTAATTAAAGAAACATTATGAAGCGGGTATGAAGGCAGTTTTTCTTCTGCACCTGTAGCTGTTCTGATGTCTAGAGGTGGTACTGTCTATAAAAGAAAAATCATCCCAATAAAACTAATTTCTATCATCGATATTGTATACTGGGTAACTTTTTGCAAAAGTTAGAAAACTCAGACACTGAGTAGTTTCTCTTTTGGTGATTTGAATTTATTAATGAAAAAAAATTTTAAATGTCTTCACTTGCTGGATTGTCAGGTTTTAAGACCAAAAATACAAATAAAGGCAAAAAGTTAACTTCTCTCAGATTTTTTAATGATTTCATACTTGTGGGAAACATTACGTAATATATTTCCTTCTTTTCCCACTTGCAGCTTTCCAGACTTAACCCTTTGGGGCTAAGTTCTACTTTAGTCTAAGGTCAATATTTATTTTAGAAGCAAGGGTACCAATGCTGTTGTCAGGAAACATCTCATAGAAACCCATGATGCACCAATTATGAGGAGAAGTGTTCCTTCTTGCACATGTCAGTGAATTGGCTATGGCTACCTCTGGTTTTAGGCTGGACAATTTGGGGGAAAAGTGTAATCTTTATCCTGGTTTAGAATAACATCAGGGATCTGTATTTGACCTGCCCGTATCTAGTATCTGTATCTAGTTTATATTCTGGTATAAACTTCCTGAAATTACCCTAGATGACCTTGATGAGCCTGGACTTAGAGGGACATCCCTGCTGGGGAGTAAAGATAATATAGTTTCATGGTGGATACATGATGTCTGACTGAGACACATGTATCAGAACTGCGTGAACAATGTCATGTGGACATCAAAGCTACTCGTGTTGTTAAATGACTAGGGTTGGGTCCAGATAGAGTGCAGAAGCTGGAGGTGTCTGCTCTGGGCTTTGCATAAGTGGCCCACTGTCTTACCAACTCAAAGTTCCCTTCTGAATCTGACCTGTGAATACAGCTGTCTTTTAGACATCACCAGCTGAGAATCCACAGGCAACAGCATGTCCAAAAATTGAATTCAAGGTTTTTCATTTCAAAGCCATGTCTTCCATTGGTGAGTGGGTTCCAGCCTCCATCCAGTTGCCTAAGCCCGAAATCCCAGAGTTATTCTTAGCAATTCCTCTTCTATTTGCCTCCATATCTAGTTTCACTAGCTCATGTCAATTCTGCCTCCTAGTAAATCTTTGACTTTGAAGTTTGTACTTTCCTGAACTACCTTTAAAGTCCGTCTCCTATAGTATTTTCCTCTCTCAATTTAAATGATGGTTATTTTCCTAAAAAGGAGTCATTTAAAAAAAATACAAACCCATGAATTTTCCATAAGAAAAACAACAGCATTAGAAGTATATTATTCAGTAGTTAAAGTTGCTGCACAGTAGTAATGTGAATAATAAAAACAATTTATACAAAAATAAATATATGAAGTGTTTTTTCATGAAAAATAACATTAACAACAGTGCCCAGACAAGCCACTGATTTAAGTTCAGTTCTCAAATTTTAATGTGCTTACAAATTACCTAGAGAGAGCTGGCCTATTGGCAAAGTTAGAGCATCAGCGCTGTAACACTAAGGCCGAGGGTTCAGATCCCCATACTGGCCAGCCGCCAAAAAAAAGAAAGAGAAAAAAGACAAATTACCTAGAGATCTTGTTAAAATGCAGATTCTCATTCATTTGGTCTTACATAAGGCCTGAGGTTCTGTATTTCTAATGAGCTCCAAGGATGCTGATACTGATGGTTAGAAGACCACATTTTTTTTCAGTAGCAAGACCCTAACCTCACAACTCTCACTTACATGTTAATTTGTTAATTTGCATCTCAAGGAATTCGTGCCCACAAACTGTCTTAGTCTTACTGGGAGAAGTTTCAAACTTGGCTCTTTTCTTTAATATTGACATTGTTCTGATACTTCCACTCTGATGAAGCAGCCCCTCAGAGAGATAACCCATGCACATTTTGTCATTGTAGGGGATAACTTTTGTTTTTATACCAGGGATAAAAGCCTCAATTTGCATGTATTCTAGTGACATTAAATGACATTTTACAAATGTGTAAACTCTTAAAAGGTTAAAAAAAAAGAGAGAAACAAGACAATGCTCTGGAAATCCCTGTGTTTATAGAGTATGAATCTAAAAACACCTCAGCAACAATTGAGAAATCACTTTGCATCATGTTTAGCCAGTCTGAGCATGAGACCTTTTGTTGCCAGCAAAAGACTCCAAAAATGTCAGGCGATATAAACCACATCCTGAAAATAATGTGAATATTTTTTCTAAAACAATTGTGAATTTTTTCATTACTTCATTCTGAAAATACAAAGAGATATACTAGGAGTTGTAAAATTTATTTTTCTGAGATTAATTAATTAATTAATTTATTTATTCATTCATTCATTCATTCATTCTGTGGCTGGCTGTTATGGGGATCTGAACCTGTGAACTTGGTGTTATAATGCTGTGTTCTAACCAACTGAGCTAACCAGCCAGCCCTCTGAGATGAAAATTTTATTAATTTTTTTGACAAATTAGATAACGCTATCTACTCCTGTCTTCACTTTGCTTTTTCTCTACTTTTCCAATGGTCTTGGGCTTCCTCATATACTAGTATAGATCATTTTTAGCATATGCTTTTTGATACCTACATAACCCTTATTTTCATATATTTGTATGTATTCTGAAATTACATTTAAAATCCTTTTGGCCTGAGGTGTAGGGTTCACAAATATTAAATGAAAAAAAAATTGATATCTGCATGACTTTATATTGTATCATTAACATTTTTTTAATGCTTCTTGTATAGGAGGCACAGTACTAACTGCTTTATAAGCATTATTTCATTACATCCTGAGACAGCATTTAAGGTAGGGTGTTGTCAGACTTATGTGCACAAGTGAGTCACTGCTCCTAGTGATCACAGACACCCATCCTGCCTGCACACTCAGCTCATGGTCCCCTACTTGTCCTAGCATATGCAGTAACAAAACCAAAACTTTATTTCTTATGATATATGATTCTATAAAGAACTTACTACTTACTACATATTGCTAATGACAGGTGAAAAGAAAGAGAAAGCAGTCTAAGATAATCATTTGGATAAATCAAAGCGTGGAATGTTATATTTGGCAGTGGTTCAGATGAGCACCATAACCAATTTCATCATCACGGAAGGAATCCAGTGGCCATTCCAGTGTGAATGCAAAAACTGCTCACGTGAAAGAGAAAGATTCAACGAAAAATTAAAAGTCATTTAACTTATGGTACCAAGACAGGCACCGGATAGGAATCTCTAAATGGAAACGGAAAATTGTTTGGGAGAAAGACAGGCACTTCTGTAAACACTGCAATATTCATCAGATTTGGGGTTTGCAAGGACAAATCCCTTGAGAAGGTCAAAGTTCCACCATCCCAGATCTTTTGAATTGCTTCTCTTCTCTCTGTCCCCTCTGGCACTCACCTAGTTCAAGCTTTTGTGATTTCTCATCTGGACGATTACAGTAGACTCCCATTAGGTCTCACTGCCACCATCCTGCTGCTCACCCCAACCCCCACTCAACTCATTAACCACACTGGTCACCTTTTTAAAAATGCAGATCTGACTCTGTCATTTCTGTAGAAATCTTTCAGTGATGCTACATCAAGTAGAGGGTAAAGTCTAAACACCTTTTTGTAGCGCACAAATTCTCCCAGTCTGGCCTCTCTCTCTTCTCATTCCTTCCACCCTAATCCTTTACTCTGTGCTCCAGAAATGCCATATGATATTCAGCTCCCCAATTACTCGTACACTAGCTACTTCATCTCTTATAGGCCATTGCACATGCTGCCCTTTCCCCTGGAACCATGGTCATCATGAGTACAAGGACAGTGTTTTGCTTACTTTTTATTCTTAGAACCTAGCATAGCACTTAGGAGGTTTCTCCTCCTGCCTCCTGTGTTACTCCTGTATGTAGCACATATCTCAGGTGATATGTTTATTTCATCACATTGCAATTATTTATGCCCCTTATCTTCCCCCACTAGATAGTGGATAGGTTCAAATTTGTAACTAAAGACAATTTCTCATTCATTTTTGTGAAGTATTTAGCACAGGGATAATATAGGGCTCAATAATTTTTTACATAAATTCAGTATATGACTTTTCCTTCTATTCATTTATTTTTGGATAAATTCCTTGAAGTGGGATCCCTCAGTCAGAAGATATAATCATATTTCTGGTTCATAATGCATGTTCTCACATTGCTCAGGGTTTCATCCATTAGGTGTTTTCCGACTTTAGAATGCCAGCAGTAGCATACGAATGGCTTTGATTTTTCCACAACATCACTCATATCAGTTGTATCATTTTAACACTCATTATTATTTTTTAAGTAATCTAGTAGGATTATGTGTATGTGTGTGGCAAATAGTGTGGCAGAAAGTTTTAAAATATATTTCTTCAGTTTTTCAAAACTAATTACTTCTAAAAGAGAAGAATCTGTGTACAGAGAGGTGGCAAACTCCAGGGCCCACTGGGATTGTATCCAGGAATTGCATCTTCTCTGTTCCCATAGTATTGGACTTATTTCAACCATTAAAAAGTCACTATTCCAAAATGAGTTGAAAGTTTGTTACATAGCAGTTATAAAGTTGCTGATCTTGTCAACAACTTCTCATGTTCATTGATGACTTCTGACTTTAGAGCATTTTCGTATACTCACCTGATGTTTATCTAGTAATATTTAAGTCCTCTGGTCTCTTTTCTTCATTGCCATCTTCTACTTTGTGAGCCATTTGGGGTAAGAACTATGTCTGACTGACTTAATCTAACACACAAGCTGAAAACATACTTTCTGAGTAACTGCAGAGGT
This sequence comes from Cynocephalus volans, assembly GCF_027409185.1. Lineage (NCBI taxonomy): Eukaryota > Metazoa > Chordata > Mammalia > Dermoptera > Cynocephalidae > Cynocephalus > Cynocephalus volans. The sequence continues at coordinate 91,750,188 of NC_084468.1, read as the reverse complement.
TTGAGTTCGTGTGAACAGAACCTGCAGTGGAGCTTCTTGCTGTATCTTTCTGCAGGAATCCTGTGATTTTAATAGAGGGCATCGGGGGTGGGGCGGGAGGAGAGAGGCCCAGAGGAGACAGGGCACAGGAAGCGCATGTGTCAGCTCTTCCAGTTCTCATCATACTCTCCGTTTGGATGGCATATCACGTTTGGCTGGGGCTGAAAAGCAAAATCCTCTATTTAATGAGCCAATAAAATGCCTGGAGCAGCAGGGGCTTGGGGGAACTTCACTTTCCACCAAGCTAAAAGCTGATAATTGAGCCTGTGTGCCAGCTGAGACCTGGAGATTTCTACTGAAAGAGCCCTGGCGTTAACATATTTTTCTTTTTCCCTCTCATGTGCAGCCAGCTTCTGATGAGGACTCAGGACTCAGATTCTCCAGAGAGTTAACTGCTATCACCTAAATTATTTTGATTAACCCTTAACTCTGAGAGTCTCAGTTTACTGACATGCCACATTCAGGGCAGTACTCTTGTGTAAACGCCTACAGGGGGAAGTGATAAACCAGTTCTAATGCTGAGGGGCTGAGGTTGAGCTTTTTTTTTTTTTTTTTTTTTTAAAAGCTTGAAATAGAATTGTAACTGTTTCTGCTTCAGAAACACACAGGGGAGAAGAAAAGGTTAGCAAGAAACACCGTTTTGTATTATTTTCGACTAATCTCTCCCTCAAGCGACAAGTTTAACAGAGATTGCTTTAGTGGGGGATAATTTTTTAAAAAACTGAAGGGAGCCCACTCTGCTCTCATGTCTTTAAACAATTTTCATAATCTAACCCTTCTAAGAAATTTTTTTAAAAAACAACAAAACATTATGATAGACTAGTTCAATTAAATTTGTGGACTTAAAAAAAGCCATTGTGATGGCTTTTGAGCTTGATCCAGAATCTGGGTCCTAGGGAGGGAGATGTGGAAAAGAATCAATTATATGCCCACAGCCCCCTGAAGTTTTGATAGATTTTTTAAGGTATATGAAATGAAATTTTAAAAAAATTCTATGATTCAGATGTCAAGTTTACTATATAGCTGTGATTGCACACCCATGAGTTTTAAAGACAATAGGTACCTGTACTCCCATGTCCATCACAGCTCTGTTCACAATAGCCAAGACCAACCTAAATGTCCATCGATGGATGATTGATAAGGAAAATGTGGTATATATACACCTTAGAATACTACTCTGCCATAAAAAAAGAATGAAATTCTCTCATTTGCAACAACATGGATGAGCCTGGAGAAACTTATGTTGAGTGAAGTAAGCAAAGCACAGAGGAATAATATAGGGAAAATATAGGAAAATGGTCAGGGCCCTTCAGAGGTTTCAGAATCTTGCCAAGCATTTGCTGTAAAAATCCACATGCGCCCTGGTGTTCCTTGGTTACTGTCTAATATAATTGCACATGGGCACCCAGGTGTCCTGGGTTATGGACCTAAGTATAAAAGACTAATGGCTCTGATACACACTGCCTCTCGGGATGCTCTGGGAGGTCTACAGAGTGGTTGCTCCTAGCTCTGAATAAAGCCTATTAATTTTTTTTCCGTGGCTCCCAGGATCTTTTCCTATTACCTAGCTTCTGGGCCTGTGTGTGAAGGGTTTGTGGCCCAGTCTGTACAACCGGCTTGAGGGGTCTGTGAGCCCTAGTCCTAGCTTGACAGTAAGTACCGCACGTACTCATTCATAAGCAGGAGCTAAGAGAAAGAAGGAAGGAAAGAAAGACCACAGTGGTGCACTGGACTTGCAGAGAGAACAGGCCTAGGGATACAAAATAGAGTGGGAGAAAGGGGGATGGGAAGGGAGGTGGGGGATACAGGGTGTAATCTCAATTTGTGGTAATGGGCATGCTGCCAGTGTGGATCTGGCCGTCACATCTTGGGCACAAGAAGTGACAATCAGTTTTGTACCCCATGAATATTCATAACCAATAAAAAAGACAATAGGTAAATTTAAGTGAAGATAGTTCATTACAACTTAGATAATTGTATTATGGGCTAGAGCAGCTATGCTAATCTTTTGCCATTCCGTTTGTAAAGAAGTTTTATGCCACTTTATTTTCCTTTCATTTTAAAATGTCTTTAGAGCATTTAATATAGTTATATAGGATAAAAGGGTTTGTTTAAAATATTTTAGTCAAAATAATTCCCCTCTGGCCTACATTTACAAACTATACACAGAGTTTGGCCAATTGGGAAACTAACTGCTGGGAAAATATAGAAAAATGGTCGGGGCCCCTCAGATGTTCAGAATCTTGCCGAGCATTTGATGTAAATAGGCACATGCGCTCAGGTGTTCCTTGGTTATCCTCTAGTGTAATTGCACATGTGCACCCAGGTGTCCTGGGTTATGGACTTAGGTACAAAGGAAGAGTAGCTGTGCTCCACAGTGCCTCCCACCCCAGGATGCCCCCGGGGCATGGGGAGGCTGCTGCTAGTGTCCCTGGGACCCTCCGCAAGGCCACCGCTGGACCTGTAAGCTGCTGCCGCTGAGGACTGAGTTCACGTCCTCTGACAACAGCTCCCATGATCTCTCCTAATTACCTAGGATGGACCTGCATGTGAGGGGTCTGGGGACCTAGTCTGTACAATGGGTTTGAAGGGTCTGAGCCCTAGCTCTGACAATGTAAATGGAAACTTAGTATAACTAACTAAAATAGTGAAACATTTTGTCTTTAGTTATTTTCTTTAGTTTACACCAACTTTGAAGAATTGTTTTCTAGGGTCAACTTTTGTCTTCTGCCTCTTGCCCCTTGTATTCCATTTCTTCTGTGTCTATGTCATTTCATTGGAGAGTTAAGTCAGAAGAAATGGGAAACAAGAGCAAATCAAGGGGGCAAATAAGAGATGCATGGTGCTGGAAAGCCCTTCTCTCCCCCTAACTAAGGTTGAAGGAGTGTCTAGGCTTTTTCATGGATTTCTTCATGTGTTCTTAATTACATGTGATCCTCCATGATTAAGAACTCTTTCCCTTAAACTAGATAATTCTTCAAGAATGTACATAACTTTTTTGTTTGGGGAAATATTGTACTGGTATCATAAAATTAAACTGAGATTCATCACCACTGAATAAAACTGAAATCAGTAATAGGTGATATAATGTAATTAATATAGTCAAGAATTTATTAAAGTGAGTTCCTTTCAGAGATTTACAACAGAACAGATTTTCTTTAACTTTTGAAATCAAACCATATGCTTTAACCCTTCCACTTATCTCAGTGGTTCTCAGACTTTAATGTGCATGAATCAGAACCAGCTGAAGGGCATGGTAGAGCCCAGACTTTGGGGCCCTACTCCAGAGTTCCTGATTCAGTAAGTCTGGGATGGGGCCAGAGAATTTGAATTTCCAAAAGGTCCTCGGTATGATAGAATTCTAAAGAATCTCATCCCCTGGTTATTCAATCAAACACCAATCTAGGTAGTTCTGTGAAGGGGCTTTGCAGGTGGAATTAAGTTTACTAATCAAGTAATAGGGGGAGTAGCCTAGATTATCCAGGTGGGCCCAATGTAATCCCATGAGCCCTTAAAAGCAGGAGAGGCCAAAGGGACTTGGAGTGTGAGAAACACCCATTCTGCCCTTGCAAGCTCTGAAAATGGAGGAAAGGGCTGCAGGCCAAGGAGTAGCGGTTGGCCTTCAGAAACTGGAAATGACCCCCAACAGCTCAAGGCAACTGGGACCTGGGCCCTACGTGGAACTAAATTCTGACAATCTGAATGAGCTTGGAAATGGATTGATCCCCAGAGCTTCTAGAAAGAAGTATGGCCCTGCTGGCACCCTGATTCTGGCCTTCTGAAATTCTAAGCAGAGAATCATGCTGTGCCCAGACTTCTGACCTACAAAAACTGTGAGATCATAAATTTGTGTTATTCTAAGTCATTAAATTTATAGTAATTTGTTATAGCAGCGATAGAAAATCAATATACCTAGTAATACTGATGCTGCTGGTCCCAGGACCACAATTTGAGAATCATGGGCTTTTCTTTTGCAAGTCTTATATTATTACCAATTTACAAACTTCTGAAAAAGGAATCATTTTCTTAGTTTCTATTCTTTGATGTAAGGAAAATAAAAGTGAAGACTGTTATTTAAAATGAAATAAAATGTAAAATATTTAGAGCGGTGCTTATCTCTTGCTGAGTGCTCAGTATAGAGCATCTATAATAACTTCTATACCAGATCGAGGGTTGGGATCCCCATACCAGCCAGCCAACAAAAAAAAAAAAAAAAAAAACTTCTACTGGATATCAACTATTAAATTGCTGTATGCCAGGCATTGTGCAATTTATTTACTGCAAATATTCCTAATTAATCCTCGTAATAACCCTATGAGGTAGATATTATCATGTTCTGGTTTTACAGACGTGTAAACTGAGACTCAGGAAACTTGCTCAAAATCAGGCAGTCAGTAAAAAAATGGAGATGAGCAAATAAGCCATGTGCAGTGGTGACAGAGTGGCATCAAGGCCCAAAGTTTTGCTCAGTCTCTCAAAATTGAGAAGCTGACCAAAAGGGGGGAATTGTTAAATCAAACTAAAACTTGGCCTGAGAAAGCCTCTGTACGTACATACTTGAACTCTTAGGTGTGAAGTGCAACTTAACTTAGTAAGTAAACAAATTGAAAACCTGACTTAGTGTTCTTCTCTAACAATAGCTGAGTCTCAGCCAATCACAGCAGCCACAATTCAACCACTCACAGGCATCCAATTGTTTAAACTGTGTCTGGCAAACTGTTAAGCTGTGTAACTTTTTTTTTTTTTTTTTTTTTGGTGACTGGCCAGTGCAGGGATTCCAATTGGTGACTTCGTTGTTATAACACAGTGCTCTAACAAAGTGAGCTAACCTGCCAGCAAGCAAACTGTAATCCATCCAGCTGTTTCTATACCTCACTTCTGTTTTCTGTACATTACTTCCCTTTTTCTGTCTTAGCCAACCATGCAGCAGCAGCAGAGTCCCTCTGCATCTCTTCTGATTCTAGGGGCTGCCCGATTCACAAATCACCTTTTTTTTTTTTCTTTGCTCAGTTAAACTGTTAAATTGGGGGGAAAAATAAATGAGATGTGGACCTTGGCAGTATGGCTTTAGGACCCAAACTTTTAATTGCTATTAACTTTTCATAAGTTATTTTATATCTGATTATGCATTCTTATCTTGTTTGCCATTTAAATTATACATCCCTAGTTTTACAAAAATACAATATAAGCTATATAATTTTGTCTTTACTAAACTTTGTTAATATAATAAAGCATATCATTCAGCCAATATCTATTGAACATGTACTATATGCCAGGCACATTTATATTTGTATATATGCTTCATATCTCAATGTAGCATATATGTATATGTGTGTGTGTGTGCGTGTGTGTGTGTGTGTGTGTGTATGACGAGCTTATAAATTTGTGAGTGATCCCTGGCCCTGTTGAACTTGTAATTAAAGTGAGCAGCCATTAAAGTACTTAACAGAGAACACTATAGAATCATTCCCAGTAAAATTAGAAATAATATAGCAAAGCTATCATCATTTGGCATGGTTCTTGTAATGCTAGCGATGGAACCAGACCTGCCAGATGCAGCAAATAAAAATACAAGACCCCTAGTTAAATTTGAATTTGAGACGAACAGCAAATTTCCTAGTGTGTTTAAAGTAGTACATGGGAACCATTCATACTAAAAAGTTACCTGTTTACCTGAACAGATGATTTTTGTTCCTTTATTTTGTTTGGCTACCCTAAATGCAGCTAAACAAAAAGACTGAAAACATGACTATTATATTTGCAACCAATCAACTGGAAAACTATTAGTTCCAAGAAGAGTTCAGTTAAATGGCCGACTATAAAACATAGAAAAGTCAATGGCTTCAATGTATACTGAGCACAACCAGTTAGAAAACATAATAAAGGTGCAATCAATAATAAAGATGAAACTTACCAAGAAATGTGTGGGATAATATGAAGTAAACCAGAAAATATGAGGGATGTGGAAGGATCCTTGGGAAAAAAAAAAAAAAATGTATGGGAATATGCTTTGAGTTCAGATGTCAATTCTCCTTAAGTCAAATGGTATATTTAATGTAATGCTAACTAAAATCCTAGTAGCATTAGAGATGAAGTGTGAGATGCGGAACTTTGCAAAATGCCTCTAAAATTTCCTGGGCAAGTAAAGTATGAGAATAGTTTGAAGTCTGCAAAGGAAAAGTAATAGGGGGTGAAGTTATGGACAAACTGAATTTGGTCTGAGAGAGCCGGCTATTGGTAAACAGTCCTTTAAGTGGAATTAAGCCTAGTAATTGTGCAAGCCTTCCAGAATTGGGATGCAAGTTTTAAGTATAAAAGGATTGTGCTGTAACTTGGTAAAGCCCCAGCGAGGACAGGATAGTGTTGCTAGCATGTTGGGGGTGTGGGCAGAGAAAGCTACATTGAGATATGAAGCATTTGTCTCTGCTTTCACTTTCACCAAATTTGTAAACTTGTAAATTTCACTTTCACCAAATTGTATAAATAAGGAAGAGTATGTGGGGGGAAGGGGAGTGAGAGGGGTTAGGGGGATGCTCTTCCTGCCAGTGTGTGGCCCATCTGAATTTCTGCCAAGTGAATAAATATTCACTTTTTTAAAGAGAAGACATGATTCCTAGGCAAAAACATATAAGGAAAAAAATTTTTAGATTTGACTTTAAAAGAAATAAAATATACATTTAGGTTGAAAGAAAATATTTTATAATTATCTAACAGACAAAATGCCAAAATTCCTAATATCTAAAGGACTCTTTCAACTTCATACCAAAAATGAAACAATAGAAAAATGGATATTTACAAAAGAAACAATAGGAATGGCCAATAAACATACAAATTTGCAAATACAAGATCCTATCGTTTTAAAAACTATCAGCCTGATGTGGAAGGAGGTAAATAATCCCTTATCTGCAAGGGATAATGGACGCTATCATAAATTGTTGGTGAAAATGCATGTCAAGAGCTGGGAAGTTCTTGAGGTTTTACCTACTGGCAAAGCCAGCTACTAAGGTTGTTACAGTTTCATAGATGACTAGGTCAGAGACAAAGGACTTCATTATCATAGCATTAACCAGAGTAGCAGCATTTTCTTATGCCAAATTCCTAAACCTGAAGGGACAGGTGGCCCTTTACGTAGAATTTATCCTGAAGAGATTATTGGAAAAGAGCACAAACATATATGTACATACACATACATGTATTTTCATTGCAGCATTTGGAGTATCAAAAAAAATTAGAAATAACGAATGTGTGAATGTTTAAACTATAGTACATCCATACAAGGGAATGCTGTGAAATCATAGTGATCATATAGGTCTATATTGACATGAATTTAAATATCTATGAAGCTTTTATGGGAAGTTGTTATGGACTGAATTGTGTCCCCCCTCCCAAAATTTGTATGTTGACGGACTAACCCCCAATGTGGTGATACTTGGAGATAAAGCCTGTAAAGAGGTAATTAAGGCTAAATGAGGTGAAGAGTGGGGCCCTAATCCTATAGGACATGTGTACTTACAAAAAGAGGAAGAGATACCAGAAATCTCTTCTATATTGTTTAACTTCCTACAGTAAACATGTGTTTCTTTTATATTCAAGGAAAAAATGTTTTCATCTTTGGGAGAAGGAGTGGCTCTTGAAGCTAACCTCAGAATGACTTTTCTTAATTTTCTAGCTTGTCACCTCCTAGCCACTTATGATTATAGGGACAAGATGGTTTCCATTCAAGTAATGATTTTACTGATAAGTGCATCCTGAGATGAATAATTTTAGATGTTAGGGTAAGTGGCTCTTGATGAAAGAGTGGTTGGAGGCTTAGGAGACAGGGCTGATACCATGTAGAATATTAGATCTCATACTGAATGAACTTGAGCTGGTTTAAAAACTGCCCAGAATTAGATGGGTGGAACCTCTTTGGCTTCAATCTCTTTGCTGCCCAAAATAATGCTGACCTATTTTAGTGGTTCTTTCTTGGTTTCTTTTTATTGACAGCTTTGCTTTTTTAGATAATGGTATGGTAAATTTTTGAAAGGCTGAGATCCAGAGATATTTTCTTCTTCATTGTAGTTAGTACTTTTGGATATGTATAAAAGCAAATGCAGTCTTGTTCATCATGTTAAGGTAAATTATTTTTAGGTCAGTGGAGGAGAGGAAGCTTGTTTTCATGAGCTGTGTCACTAGGTGTTCTGCTGTATTCAGAGGGAGTATTTCCATTATAAATGATGTTGCCCTAATTATAACATCCTGCCATTTCTATGTAGCTTTGATATATTAACTCTCATAATTCATCACATTTATTTCATAGCAAGCCAGTGATCCATTTGTGGCCCCAATAATTGGCAAGGAAATAAATGTGTAACCCAGACGTCCCTTGGGGCTTCTGTTTCTTCAAAGTTTAGATGAATTTGGCTCAAATCCTCAATATGCCAGTTTTTATGCATACAAATTCTACACAGAATTGCTGTTACTTCCCAACCTTATTTTCTTATGGTCACCTGTAACATTGTGAAAGTATATATTTGGTCTTAGTCCCTGTCTGCTGGTATACAACTCCTAAAATCCTCAGAATCTTCAGGATGGGGGCTGGAAAGACAGTTAAACAAGATAAAATACTAAAGATGAAACTAAGGAAAAAGAAAGGGAAAGTCAAGGGACCCATCCCAGTAGTGTGGAAATCTTTAGATGGTTACTAAGAAATGGGATGAATAAAATGGAAATCGATGGGATTAAAACACTGTCAAAGGTTAGGTGACCCAAGGGAGCCCCTGGTGGTCCCCAACATTTAAGGGTTCCAAACAAGTTTGTTGTGGGCTGGCCAGCTAACTCAGTATTATAACACTGAGGTCAAGGGTTCAGATCCCTGTACTGGCCATCCAACAAAAAACAAAAAGAAAAAATCAAACAAGTTTGTTGTATTTACCGGAATTTGGAGAAATTTAAAAAGTCAGAAAGCAGAGATTACAATGAGAAACTTGTTCTGAAGTTGCCTTGGGCAATGTTGAGGCAGGTTAATCAAGATAAAGATTGACAAAAGGGCCAGGCATGTCCCTTAGCTCAGCTTACTGTGGGAACCCAAGGCCTTTTACATGAGAGAGAGTAAAATGGTCAGGGGTGGAGAAGAAACTTTTCTGGGGCTTTTTGACACAGAAGCCCAGTGCTGTGATTCCAAAACCTGTTGATAAAGTATTAATAGAGGCTACAGTTAGGAAAGTAAGGAATGATGAAATTAGCATAAAAGCTTATAGGAGAGTTAGTATATCTGAACACACTTCATGTGACGTGGTTGTTTCTCTTACCTGATTGTGTTATGGGGATGGACATTTTATCTGACTGGGTGTATTAGTCCATTTCTGTTGCTTATAAAAAAATACTTGAAACTAGGTGATTTATAAAGAAAATGGAATTTATTGCTTATAGTTACTGAGGCTGGGAAGTCCAAAGTCCATCTGGTGGTGACAACAGTGACCCAGGGGTCTCACATTGCAAGATAGTGGGAAGAGAGTAGCCTCCTCATTCACTCTTTAAAGCCCTCAGAACCATGCCCCTGACCACCATTATGAATCCATTCACCACTGCAAGGTCCTATAATCTAATCACCTCTTCAAGGCTCCACCTTTCAATCACTATAAGATTTCCCACCCTCTTAACAGTCACAGTAGGGGCCAAGTTTCTAATACATAAAACTTGAGGGACACAATTCAAGCTTCAGTGAGTTTTGGGGTGACATAATTCAATCCACTACACTGGGGAATGTTTCCCCTGCCTAGTACTGTAAAACAGAAGGCATGTAAATCCACCCTTCTACCAATATTACTGGACATGGTAAATGGGAACCTGTAAGATTGCCTGAGCCTACGCAATGTAGACTAGAATCTAGACTGCTGGTGTTATCAGGTAATGGGGGTCTATTCCTCAGAGTGCAACCAAGACCAGGATAGGAGGAAAAGGCTTTATCACTTGCAAGTTAGGAGAACACTGGGGATAGCTCCCTAAGAGGTGTCTCCTTGAACAAGGGAAAGGGATTGTCTTACATAGCCTAAGTTCCCACCTAACTTCCCACCCGAGTTCTCATTTAAGTCATCTCATGTAAATAAAGGATAGGAGCCTGTTCAATTAGGACTTGGTTGACTATGGGACATAGTTCATTGGTTGGTTCTGAAACCAAATTTGCATTTGGACTGAGGAAGGATTGTGGCCTTTCGCAACAGTGGGACCTCAGGAAATTGTCCCATGGGCTAAACCTTGAGCCCTCAGCTAGTACAGGTTACAAATCATAAGTGGTGAATTGAGACTTCCCATCATGGCTGACTCATGACATAAAATGGGGGCAGGTAGGTGTGGAGATCCCAGCTCTTTGTGCATCTGTTCACCAAAGTTCATCTCTGGGGCTTGTATTTCAGTTTAAGCAGGTACGTTTTGAAGACATTCTAGCATTTCATGGTTCACGACTTCCTGCTGCCTCCTGCAAGAACAGAAACTTGGAACAAAGAGCTATGATCGGTTCCTTCCCCATTTTGAATATCACAGTGGTGATGAGTGCCTTGGCGTTTAGGAGACCCTGAACCCTAGGTTACAAATCATCCCCTGAGATAGTCCACTCCTCATTCTTGAGGGGTCAGGGTTGGAGGTCATTCTTCTGTAAAGTTACAGATTTGGGGCGTTGGGCCTTCTCTGGTTAGAGGAGTGGAACACTCAGGCTGTCAAGTTAAGATGGGTCCTGGTGTCAACATCAGAATTCTGTAGTGACTGGTACTGTTGCATCACTACTATCCGGAGCTTGAATTGTTCCAGGTGAGAGCTGATAAATTTTACAAGCAAGTTAAAAAGGTAGGGTCCGAACAGTAATAATAGAAGCAATACCAGTGGTCCTATCAAGGGCAAAACCAAGTGAATCTAGGTATTAGCAACTTGACAGCTTTCTGAATAAAGTCAGCCATATTTTCTTATTGGTTAAAAGTGTGTAACCAAGAAGCTTGTTTATAAATTTTCTCTATTAACCTCCTGAAGTATTTTCTCATGTACAGCAAGAAAAGTTGGTGACTATGTGTATTAGTCTGTTTTTGTTGCTTATAACAAAATACTTGGAACTGGGTGATTTATAAGAAAACAAAATTTATTGCTTACAGTTTTGGAGGCTGGGAAGTCCAAAGTCCAGGGAACAAAACACATTTGGTGAAGGCCTTGGTGGTGGTGACAGAGACCCAGGGGTCTCAAATGGCAGAAAATGGCAGATCAGAGAGATACTTCCTCATGCACTCTCATTTTAAAACCCTCAGAACCATGCTCCTGACCACCATTATTAATCCATTTACTACAGCATGGTCCTATACTCTAACCATCTCTTTAAGGACCCACCTTTCAATTACTATAATAGGATTTCCCACCCTCTTAATAGTCACAGTGGGAATTAAGCTGCTAATGTGACACATTCAGTCAACCCACAGCACTGCACGTACACCTCCTTGTTCTGTCAAAAGATAGACTAAGGGTAGGCAGTTCTCCAGCACCATATTAGAGAATTAAGGGAAACCTGTAAGTTTTCAAGAACTTTGCCTGTATTAGTTGCCAGGGATGAGTTAAGTTTCTTAGAGTAGCCTCATAATATGCGTTATAGATAGTCCCTCCATGGGGACCTGGGACACCTAAGGTACATTGCCCTGTATATGAAGGCATGGGCATAGTTAACTAAGGCCTAAGCCACTACTTTAGGCACCCAAACCTTCCTTTCTTTGATGGTTGATCCTGCACTGCCCTGAGACAGGGATCAATTTGAACCCTGTTTCCTCAGCTACTTTTTCTCTGCAGAGTATAAGGGAGCATGTTTATAAAGAGGCAAGGAAGGTTTGAAAGATCACCAAAGGGTTTCTTTCAGAAGGGCTGCCTTTTTAGCCACAGTGTCTGCTGGGTTGTTACCTTTAATAACCTCCAACTCCCGTTTCTGCTGTCCTCAGCAATGTTCAACCACCTTTAGGTTCATAGGTGGCCTGCAAGAGCCTCAAAGTTTCCTTACCATATTCTACCACTTTGTCATTAGAATGTAATAATGGCCTGTTGGGGGTGTATCATTGAAAAAGCATACCTGGAGTTGGTATATATAGTCACAGACTTTCCATTCCCAAGCTCCAAGGTTCTAGTCAGGGAAATTATTTCTGTCTTCTGAGCAGAAGTTCAGGGGTAAGCCTTTGGCTTCTATAGTTTTGTCCAAGGACATTATTGCATACCTAGCCCTGTGTTGTCCACCTTCCATAAAGGCAGTATCAGCTGTATACCAGATCCCCTCCAGGTTTGCCAGTGGCTCACTTTTGAAATCCTGCCTGCCGAATAGACTCAGTCTATGATTTCCAGACAATCATGCATAAGAATTTGAAATGACCTGTCAGAGTGTTATAGGGTTTAAAATATTACAAGTTTTCAGTTTCAACCAAGGAGAGTCTAGCAGCAAGACTTGATACTGCAGCATGTGGCCATCAGTCAGCCACAAATGTTCTTTTATTTCTAATGTGCTAGACACCTGATGAGGGGTCCACACCATCAGGGGCTGTCCCATGGTTAGCATCTCAAACCCCTTAAATGTTATGCAAGTGGCTGCGACTACCCACAGGCAAGGAACCCCCCCTCCCCCATGCAACTGCATCTAGTTGCTTTGAAAAGTAGGCTGCTGCTCTTTTGTGGGCTCAGCATTTGTGTCAGCACTGCAATGGCAACTTTTTCTCATGAACATGAAGGTCAGATTGTTTACTCAGGTTAGGGAAGCCTAGGGTAGGTGCCTGCATCAGCAACTGCTTTTGTTTGTTGAAAGCATTCTCGCATTCTGAGTCCCACTCAACGAGGTCTGTCTCAGCCCCTTCAGTTTATCCTCAACGAGGTCTGTCTCAGCCCCTTCAGTTTATCATATAAGGGCTTTGCTATTAACCCAAACCCAGGAATCCATAGGTGGCAGAAACCTGCCATGTTCAGGAATCCTCTCAGTTGTTTGTATGTTCTTGGGGTTGTCAGCCAACAAATTGCCAATTTTCTCTTCTGGAGAAGGCTGTGTTGCTTCTGAGGTATTATAAATCCCAAACATTTAACTGATTTCTTAGATATTTGGGCTTTATCCTTAGGAACTTTATAACCTTTTTCTGCCAAAAAGTTTAAGGTCTGTACAATGTTTTTATATGAACCCTCCTTGGACTTTCTTGCAATGAGGATATCATCCACATATACAATAATTTCCCATCTTCTAATTTTAATTCTCTCAAATCTTTTCCCAGCATTTCCCCAAAAAGCATCAGAGAGTTCTTGAACCCCTATGAGAGCACTGTCCAGCGATGTCGCTGTCTTTGAAGAGTCTCAGGATCTTTCCACTTAAAGGCAAATAACTCCTGGGATTCAGCGTCCAAGAAATGCAGTCGAAAGCATCCTTTAAATTTAGAACAGTATAATGAATGCTGTCCCCAGGCAAACTTGCTAGTAACGTATAGAGATTGGGGACAACTGGGTGCACATTTTGGGTGTCTCATTCACAGCTCTCAGATCTTGCACAACTCTGTACTCCCCATCCCAGGTTTCTTTACCAGCAGGATGGGGGACATTGTGTGGAGATTTGTAGGATTTGATTAAGCCCTTGTCTCAGAAGTCAGTTGAGTACAGGCTTGATCCCTGCCAAGTCCTTGGCTTTAAAGGACACTCTTTAACCCTTGGCCTTTTATCAATCTCTTTTACGGTCACTTTTATAGGCTTGGCACTCAGGGCTCACCACACCCATTCATTGGCCCACACCTTAAGGTTAACATGAGCCAAATGTGGTCAGGAATGGCTTCTGGGACTTTAGGCTCCTCATTATAGCATGGCCATCAAATTTGCTCCATGCCTTCTTGGTGTTTGTATTTCTACCTGATTCTGTTGTACGCTGATATTGGCTCCTAGTTTAGTTAGCAAATCTCTCCCTAAGAGCAATATGGGCATTCAGGGACATACAAAAATATGAGTGTTTTAAAGTTCTAGAACCCATGTCACAGGTAGGTCAGAGGCCCCATAAACCGTTTGGTTTTTCCTTACTCCTTTTATATTATACTCCCTTTTTGATAGATTGCCCTTTTTTGGTAGTCAACACTGAGTGGCCCCAGTATCTACTAGAAATTCAATTTCTTCTCCTGCAATATCTAAGGAAACCCAAGGCTCCTCGGGGGAGATTAGGATGGTACCTTGTGAGGCTAAATGGGGAGCCCCGCAGCCCCATCAATCTTTGCATTGGTAAGGCCCCATCTGGGCCGGTGGCTTTATGGTTCCACACTGGGGACCAAGGTCACTCACCTGTGGCATCTTCCTTCCTCCCAGATGACCTGATTACTGCAGAACAATGGCGAGTCGTACTGCCTGCTTTTTCATCTTCTCTTTTTCTCATCTTCTGCCACATTTCTACTGAAAACCTTAAAGGCCATCTCCACCAACTGGGATGGGTTAGTCTCAGGGCCCATAGCCAATTTCTGGGGTTTCTTCCTGATACTGGGAGCACTCAGATAGGTAGTGAGTATTTAGTACTACCTGGCTACCTGCATTTTTCAGGGTCCCAGCCAGTATGCTTTTGTAAGCATTCCCTCAGCCTCTGCATAAAGGCAGAGGGACTCTTACTTGGATCTTACTGAATTTTCCTTACCTTATTTCAATTGACGGATTCAGGGACCTGTCACTACCGTGGGAGAGTTAGCCTGGGGTGAGGCTAACTCTCATCGCTTTGCCCACTGGGAACCAGACTTGAACCCCTACTCAGGACTAGGCTGTCCCACCTGGAGTGACAGGACTGGTATGGACAAATTCTGTTTGATAGCTGAGAACCAAAAGAATCTGCTCTGACCAGGTCAGCTAAATTATAGTGCCTTGGGAGATCTGGGATAAGTCAGTCACATCCACCTGTACTAGAAAACACTATCATAAGACCATTTTATTTGGAAGCAGCCATAATTGCAGTAGAAAGCCGTAAAATAACCTAGAATACTTCTTATTACCCTTACCCTAGATTCCTGCATGTAGAATGTAACCTAGTAACGATCCCAAATCTCTAAGTCATGTACAACCAATAGGAAACCTGATAAAGTGATTAGGGGGGGCCATCTTTCTCTCCTTTGACCCTCCCTCTTCTTGTGATTATAAAATGTTAAGCTCTACTGGCCCTCTTTGGAACACATTTTCAGGGTTAGCTGATGTATGTGTCTCCTGGTTGCAATCATTACTTTGGCTCAATAAATCTTACTATATGTATTTGGTCTCAGTTCCTTTTTAGGTCAACATAGCCCTTTGTGTAGTGGTTACTGGGCCTTGTGGCAAAGGCCTGTGAGTACATCCCAGCCATGACTACTGGGACTTTGGACTAGAGAATTTAAGAGGTTTGTACAAAATCATGTTATCTGGGGAATGCAAAGAGGAGACCCTCGTGAGCAGGGAGACCCTCTTTTCCCTTAGGACTGACTCTGGGACAGTGTGAGGAACAGCTGGATTCTACGTTGTCCTGTAAACAGCTCTCAGCTGACTGACCAAGAACTACTAGATTTGTGGATGACAGATCCTAGGTGAATGGACAACATCCTATTTGGAAAGATGCCACTTTCATCAAAGAAAGTAAAAACAAATCAACTTGGTGGGCTGAATTGCATGCTGTTTTCCTAACAGTGACGAAAGAATTAAACAATGGTAAAAGCCCCTGTGTTTGGGTTTTTACTGACTCATGGGCAGTGGCCAATGGCCTGGCCATACAGTGAGGCAACAGGGCAATGTAGACCTGCTCTATTAAAAGGATGCACATGTGGGGCACAGCCCTATGGAAATGTGAGGGGTGCATTAAAGTAAGACACGTAGATGTCCATCAGAAGAGCTCCCTTCCAGGTTCAGAAGGTGACCGGAATCAATAAGCAGATATCACTTAATGTGGCCACCTGGGCCCCATGATAAGTGGACATGACGGTGCTGCAGCAGTGCAGAGATGGGCTAAACCTAGACATGTTTCTTTTCTACCCTCTCAGGCATTTAATGTCACTAAGAACTATACTGTTAGCTAACAAAAGAGACAGACTGCTGACGGCTATGGGGCAGATTCCCTGGTGGGAAGGCCCTAAACATAGCTGGCAAATGAGGCTGATGCTGGTAGCCTGGGGGGCTACAAATGGGTCTTGACAGTAATAGACACTGTCTCTGTAGTGGGTTTTGCTTACCCCATGGAAGACACACATGCTCAGGGTGCTGTTAAAAAACCAGAGCAGAAGATATTATATGGATTTGGATGGCCGACTGTCACTTCCTCAGATGGAACAACGTACTACAGAGCTCATAGGGCCCAACAATGGGCAGAGAGAGCCTCCTCAGGGAAATAGTTCAATAAAGAAATGGCACCGGCAATGAAAACATTGGTTGTGTCAAATGGGGAGATGAAAGCATGAAGGGCTGTTTATATGCCTTCACGAGTGTGAGCTCACACTCAGCATGACTGGGACTAAAGGAGCATTCTCACCAGATTTTCCTCCATTTTCCAGTTGATCTGGGGAAGAAGGGTGGGGAAGGGTGCTGTATGACTCTGCAATCCTTTCCAAGGGAGGTGTACATTGGTCTAACAACTGTAATTTTTTCTTTCTCATAACCCCTCAGTCCCCCACCCCCTCCAACCCCATGCAGTGTTTCTGGAACCAAGTCTTACAACTACAACTACTGGAAGAAAAGATGATTCCTAAACAAACCTAAACAAACTGTACCTGTTTTTAAACCTTATGTCAGAACTCCTAAGGGCCTGATGGGGGCGGGTTGTGCCTTCACAATATATGGCAAAATTGGGGTTAACAATGAATGCAGCTGCATTGCCTGGTGGTAAATATAGCCCACTAGTTCTGCACCTATGTAACCTTATCCTATATGAATAGGAGTGGACTGAGGGAGAAGTACTTTCTATACCATATTGCTACCTCCAATCTAGACAAGCACAGTGGTCAAAATTAATGTCCCTTCCAAAGTCAAAACGGTGTGTGTATTAATGGAGAGCAGAAGGAATAGTAGCTGAGGGTAAATAATGAATTAATGGGTTATGTAATAAGGGAAATCCAATATTCAATTAACAGCCGCAAAAGAGGCTCAGAGCAAGAGATGACTTTGTCTCTTAGCTTCACTCTTGTAGGTATCTGTTATAATTGAGCTATGTTTGCTGAGATCACTCCTGGTTTTGGGACCTATGGAGAATGACTAGAAACCTTCAGACCTAAGTGACCTCACCCTGGGAGAAATACTTACACAATATGATGACGGATTGGACTACTTATTAATGACTGAATGGGATTCTAGTAATGTGGTACTATCTTTTGAGTTATATGTCCTTGAAAACCAAGGGGTGCATGGTGATATTTTGAAATGCAGTATATATTTGGTCTTGTCCCAGTCCTGTCATTTTCCTGGCATACGATTCCTAAAACTTAGAATCTCCAAAGTGAACAGAGTGTCTTTTCATGGCTATTGAGTTGACTGATGGCTGGCAGCCCCTAGGTAGCTTCAGGATGGGGGCTGGTTGCCAGGGGAAGCAACTTTGTGTTTAGAGGGTTGAGACTTTCAGCCCTACCCCAACCTACAGGGAGGGGAAAGGGCTGAAGGTTAAGTTGATTACCAATGGCTACTGACTTAATCAATCATGCCTGTGTAATGAAGCGTACATAAAAACCCAAGAGCACAGGGTTGAGAGAGCTTCCGGACAGCTGAATCTTCTGCACTCTTGGAGGGTGGCACACCTCAACTCCACGGAACGTGGACTGCTGCACTCAGGACCCTTCCAGACCTCGCCCTATGTATCTCTTCATCTGTTTATTTGTATGCTTTAAAATATCCTTTTAAAATAAACCAGTAAATGTAAGTGGGTATTTTGAGTTCTGTGAGCCACTCAAGCAACTCAATCGAGCCCAAATAGGAGGGGTTCATGGGAACCTCAGTTTATAGCTGGTCAAAAGTTCCAGAAGCCTGGGCTTGTGACTGGCACCTAAAGTGGGGGACAGTCTTGGGGACTGAGCCCTCAACCTGTAGGATATGATGGTATCTTCGGGTACATAGTGTTGGAGTTGAATTGGCAGGTACCCAGCTGTTATCTGCTGCAGACCTGATTCCTTAGTATATTGAGGATTACCCCCCACACACCTGGTGTCAGAAGCATTTTGTGAGAGTATAGTAGGAGAAAAATTTTCCACTTATCTCCCCCACTCATCATCAATCCTAACATATTCATACTGTTATAATCCAGCCTACACCAGCCAATATGAAGACCTTCAACATTTCATCTTATTTTCCATGAAAAGTCCAATCAGCAATGATTTTATGGATTTGGTAACACTGTTGAAGACTTGAAGGGTTGTATAAAGAGATCACATCACAAGGTCTTCTACCAGTTTCCTTGTCCACTTGTCACTCTGCCACCTTGTAAGTGTCCGTTCCTGCCTTGGGTTGAGTGTTCCCCCCAAAATTAATTCCCACTGTAACTGTTGAGAGTGGGAAATCCTATTATGGTAATTGAAAGGCAGGGCCTTGAAGAGGTGATTAGGTTGTAGGACTGTGATGTATTAAATGGATTAATATTGGTGGTCAGGGGTGTGGTTCTGAGGGCTTTAAAAGGAGGGTGAATGAACAGGTTAGTCTCTCTGCTCTACCATTTTTGCAATGTGATACTCTGCCATCATCATCACTACCGCCAAGGCTCTCACCAGATGTGTTTACTGGACTTTGGACTTCCCAGCCTTTGAAACTGTAAGCAATAAATTTTGTTTTAACTGTACAAGAAGAAAACAAGCAACCCAATTAAAAAATGGGCAAAACAGCTAAGTAGGCATTTCTCTAAGGAAGATATACAAATGGCCAACAGACATATGAAAAAATGCTCAACATCACTCAGCATCCGGGAAATGCAAATCAAAACCACATTGAGATACCATCTAACCCCAGTTAGGATGGCTAAAATCCAAAAGACTATGAACGATAAATGCTGGCGAGGCTGCGGAGAAAAAGGAACTCTCATACATTGTTGGTGGGACTGCAAAATGGTGCAGCCTCTATGGAAAATGGTATGGAGGTTCCTCAAACAATTGCAGATAGATCTACCATACGACCCAGCTATCCCACTGTTGGGAATATACCCAGAAGAATGGAAATCATCAAGTCGAAGTTATACCTGTTTCCCAATGTTCATCGCAGCCCTCTTTACAATAGCCAAGAGTTGGAACCAGCCCAAATGCCCATCATCAGATGAGTGGATACGGAAAATGTGGTACATCTACACAATGGAATACTACTCAGCTATAAAAACGAATGAAATACTGCCATTTGCAACAACATGGATGGACCTTGACAGAATTATATTAAGTGAAACAAGTCAGGCACAGAAAGAGAAATACCACATGTTCTCACTTATTGGTGGGAGCTAAAAATTAATATATAAATTCACACACACACACACACACACACACACACACACAAACCGGGAGGGGGGGGAAGAAGATATAACAACCACAATTATTTGAAGTTGATATGACAAGCAAACAGAAAGGACATTGTTGGGGGGGAGAGGGGGAGGGAGAAGGGAGTGAGGTTTTGGTGATGGGGAGCAATAATCAGCCACAATGTATATCGACAAAATAAAATTAAAAAAAAAAATAAATTAAAAAAAAAATTTTGTTTTAAATAACCAAGTTCCAGGTATTTTATTATAAGCAACAGAAATGGATTAATACAATGCCTCAGACATAAGACCCTTCTCACGATCTGCAGACCCTGGAAAGTATAGTATTGTCCTGTCAGTTTGACTCTTTCTTCTATGGGGAATATTCTTTTCAGGTTATTCTGCCGCCTCTGCCACCCGGAATTATGGAGAATGCACATTTTTTCCATTTCAGGACACTGATGACAATGAAATGTTACCAATGCTCATGCCCCAGATCGGTGGTGGGGGTGATACCATCATTCAACAAGTAGACATTTATCAGGCACCCTTCAAGTACCCAGTATTGTACTAAGTAGTGAGTATAAAAAGATAAGATATAGTAATGGGAGAAACATTTTAAAAAGCATTTTCCATTTGGAAGAAACAAAGTTACACAAGGTTAAAACTAGTAAGGCTCTTGGAGGTCACCTATTTGAACCATCATTATACAGATGAGAACTAGGGGGTAAGGTCATACAACCTGTTGGAGGCAGAGCTGGTACTGGTACATGTGCCTTCAGTCTCTCAGTCCAGTTCTTTTTCCTAGACACGATGAGAGATGGAGGATATTGAGCAAGTTAAGGAAACAGATGAGATGTGTTGGAGAAACACCAACAGGAAAAATGTAAGAGGTGTATAGGAAAGGAAGGAATAAAACAAGCAGGGTCTCGTGTTGAGAAAAAGTGAAAGAGGATAGGTCAAGTCACAAGACAGTGCTGGCTCATTCGAGTAGTTCCTCAGCAAGCTGGGGTGTGTAGCAAGGGGAAAGGAGATAGGTGTATCTGTTAGTACGTGGGAAAAGGAGAGAGAGAACCTAAAAAATAGCACTTCCTCAAGCGTGATAATGTTTCATCTTGATTGCTTCCAAGATTTTGCCTCATGTCAGTTTTCTTAATACAGGTGATGAGAGTAGGAATCAGTAAATTTTCAAGAAATTACCTTTTGGGGAATCCCAAAGTTTGAGAAATGAACTGAATGATGTTAAAAAAAAAAAAAACTTTTTTCCTCAAATGATTTGTTGTCATCAGTAGAGTAGGCTGAGTAGCTCCAACTATTAAGTATGATGGTGTTAATCTAGCGACCTTAGATACAGGCACAATATATGATTTCTATGGTCCAGAAGTTACACAACACCAGACTGCTTGGAGGTGGTGATAGGGAGAAAATGGAAATACTGTTGAGGACTTTCATGTGTTCTCTAGTGCATCAAAAATGGGAAACACCCATTATGTGAAGGACACTTTTCCTTTACTGTTTGTTTTGTAGTATATTCATTCTCAATACACAAATTGTCCTTCCATGTGAATTGTTAACTTGGGCCAGTTATAATCCTATTTTTGTAAGGTTTATTGATTTTAAGGAATAAAACTCACTTAAGCTAAAGTAGAACATGGACATTTAAGAGTAGACAAAGTAGAGCAAGGTCGTGTAGAAACTAGAACTGGAAATTTGAAAAGTGAGGTGCTTTCTCTGTCATTTCAGTCTACTTTTTTTGTTTTTTTGGCAGCTGGTTGGCACAGGACCTTGGGCCTTGGTGTTACTGGCACCAGTCTCTACTAACTGAGCTAACCAGCTGGCCTACGTGTTCTTTTTATCACTGCTTCTCAGTACCTCTCCCCAGACCTAAATGGTTTCATCAACACATGGCCCAACGTGGCTGCCATGGCCAAGCTCTCCACAGTCCTTTTTCCCCCTCTTGTACCCATCATCATGTTATTGATTCAGTCCCTCTGTCTCCTAGCTCAAATTCTTGAGGGAGAATCTCGTTCACTGTGCTCAGTCTACATCTCCATTCCCTGTTGTCAAGTGATCACTGCTCGTCAACTCAGCTGTGACTAGAGAGGAGGGAGACATGAACTACTTGGGGAAGGTTTAAGCCTCTTTCTCCAGCAAGGGTCCGCTGTTTCTAGGGAAAGTTCATGTGCTTGGATCTGTGATCAAAGTTATTTTTTTCAAGCCCATAGTTTTGAATGACAAACTAATCACACTTTCCAACACATTAGGCATTTCTCAGTGGTCTCTTGGTCTGGGATTCAGGTTCTCTTAGTGGCCCTCTATGAAATTTAGAATTCACGTTTGGGATTTCATCAGGGAGGGTGAAAAGTTAAAAGCACTGGAAAGGTGGGGCTTTCTGTCGCTAAGCTGTAGAAGACAATAGCCACAATGCTGCGCACTTTTCTTTACGTTGATGATTCTTTCACTTGGCCTAAATTTAAAACAAAATCCCGATAGGTTTTTACCAAAGTATGTATTTGACATGGTGGGACCCCCAAAAGAGATGAAATAAAATAGGTCTGTAGTAGTAGGATGTGCTAATTAGGGAGTGGGGGGTAGGTTTGTTCTTTATTGTCTATAGGTTTGTAAGCTGTGAAATCAGAATTTTATTTGTTCTCTTGTGTAGATGTGACAACCTAATGCAAGGCATCATTCATACCTCCTAGTAATATCTGTGGGATTTGGTGGGTCATAATGATGCGTTTTATTGATTACATTATGAGAAATCAATTTAAAATTCATCCAGATCTTTAGCTCCAGGATATCTCCTGTACATGCAATGACAGGCTGGCTGTTCATCACTGAGGCTGACCCTGAGTAACACAGGATGCCCAATTACAGCCCCGGTGAAAGGCTCTTCAGGGAGGTAATTGTGGTTTCCTTCATCACCTTCAAGGGCACTAATGCAGCTCTCGGCAATCTCGACTTTTCCCATCCATACATTGAATCCGTGTTCCCGCATCCTTCTAATAAAACTGTTTCCCACAGATGCTGAGCAGCTATATTAGTGTAAAGATGCTCAGAGAAAGAGAAGCAGGGGCTAGAAACCCTTCATTTCCTTTGTTCCTTATAAGCAGACTTGTTCATGGAAAACAAAACTCCATCCTAAGCAGGAGGAGAGCAGGAAGAAGTGGGTTAGGGAGGGAACCAGAGAGGAGGGAGGAATGTGTGGGAGGAGCTTTGCGAGGAGCCTGCCTACAGAGGCTGTATTCTTAAGAGCATCTGGCTGCTTTGTGTGTGCTGCAGTTGAGACCGATTAACAGCGTGCTGTGGATCCAACAGGTTTTTTTAAAAAGAACGTAGGACGTATGCATTCTGGCTCTTAGAATTTAATCCATCTGCCAAAAAGAACAAAAATTATCAGCTGTCTGGACAGTTACTAATGTGTCTTAATTACTGCTTATTGACCTTTTTTTTTGCTTACTGATTTTGATTTACTAATATATTTTTGGTTTCATATGTTGAGCCCACATGTGTAGAGGATGAGTATATAATAAAATATAATCATATTATTCTATCAAGAAAAGACTAGTTCCACCCTACCTTCCCCTGATTGTCTCCCTTATTCTTTGAATAAAACATAGCAAGAGGAGGACAACAGGCAATAATGTCAACGAGTTGTGCTTGGTCAGTGGATGGTAGGAAGCTTAGAATCAAAGACGGGCTTCTCAGAGGTCCAGTTTCCTGAACTACAGTGGACTGGTAGGTCTGCTGCTTTGTGAATCTGACAGTCAAAACCTAACCGTACATGACTGGGTTTCTATTTGATTTTTCCAGTTATAGCTAATATTTTTTATTTTGAATCTTTACAGCAAAAGAGAGATCCTCAATGCCTCACTGATTCCTGAATGTTTTTATCCTGCTCAAAAAAAGTAGACGAGGTTTTCCCAATGATTCTGCAATAATATGTGGGAATCATTCCTATAATGTGATCAACATAACTTCCCCATTAAAATAAACCATGATCCAAGTTCAGCAGTGAGAACAGAAAACATATGATGAAAACAAGGTGGTATGCATGAGCAAGCTATGGGAAATTACTCATTCTTGTGTGAGAAGC
Organism: Cynocephalus volans; assembly: GCF_027409185.1. NCBI lineage: Eukaryota > Metazoa > Chordata > Mammalia > Dermoptera > Cynocephalidae > Cynocephalus > Cynocephalus volans. The sequence goes on along the minus strand of NC_084468.1, from coordinate 91,726,630 downwards.
AAACTATTCTGGTTAGCAAAAAATAGTTTGGGGGAAAGGCTAGTATATATTTTTTTTATTTTGGTGGCTGGCCAGTAAGGGAATCTGAACCATTTGGCCTTGGTAAAATCTGCTATCTTAAAAGTAGGAAAAATATTTAAACTACATTATCTTATCTGTGGCAAGTTTTGGTGATGACTGATGGGTACAATATTGTCAGCTTCATTTCTTTAAGAAAAAATTATCAATCCAGAGACTGGAGGACAAAATTACTGGCTATGTCTCTAGATGAGTAAAATTATTGGTTGTGTCTATGGAAGGTGAATGTCCTTGGGTGGAAGAGAAAATTGTCAGATGCGTGTTTTCAAGACAGAATTGTTGGCCATGTCAGTTAAATAACAGGGTGCTATTATTATTTTACTGCTTAACTGTGAAATTTACCATTTTTTATCCCATTTGCCATTTGAATTGACTAAGTGAACTCCACCCAAATTGTCACGTGCATTTGTACTTTGTAGGGACAGATGCCACATGTGCTCTTGTGTTCTGGCTGGAAAGATAGATACATATGGGCAACCAGCCACACAGTATGTGACAAAATGTTGCTTGAGTTAATGGAGAAAGAGCCGTTCTGGATTCCTATAATGGGTGCTTCAATTCAAAATGAAAGGCAGCCAGGTCAGTGGGAGGGGAGGATGAAGGCACAGGGAGTGGGACAGACATTACTAGAGCACTGTACTTAATAACATGGCTGGCGACAGGTTTGTACTAAATCCATAATTCACTTCTGAGTCACGTAGTTTGGCCCGGTGTGTGAGAGAGAAACTGTCTACTGTTCTACGCTGGCTCCCATTCAACTGGTAAGAGGTGACTGATAGAGGAAGTTAGCCTTCAGAGTAAAGGACAAGTAGATGAGAACATTCCATGTATACTTATATAACAAGAGTTTTCAAATTCATATCTGAGAAACCAGTCTAAATATCACTGCTAATATGAGCTAGATCAAGCTCCATTACTAGAAGGATTTGAGGTCCCTTCCCAGTACTGAGATGTTATCACCATGTGCATCTTTCTAATGAAACTGAGATGGTATGGTTTGTCTTCCTAGGAATCTCTGGGACATCTACTGAAACTCATTGCCTGTTTTATTTTGATTCTGTCAGTTTGACTGTGGCTGTAGAAGGCAGACCCAGATGTGAGTCTAAATTAAGGACGTATTTTTTGTAAATGTAGAGCTTCAGGATACCCAGTTTGTTCTTTAGCAAAACTAATCCAGTTAGCGATACTGTGAAACACTGGCTCACAAATTTTCGATGGCTTCCCAGTGCCTACAAGATAAAGTAAGTATGTCCTGGCATGAAATCCAAGACCTTTTACAATGGGGTCTCCACTAGTCTGTTTGATTCTGTTCCAAGCCCTCACATATACCCTTTAGATAAGTTGCTCCATTCATTATGTGTTGTAGGAACCCCACTTTGTTGGCATCTAGACCTAAACCTAATCCTAAGCTTAACTCTAACGCTGACTCTGACCCTTCCTATTTGAGCTCCTTGGGACCTAGAGCAAGTATATCTTTAGTGAAATCTAGTGGATCTAAAGAGCACTTTTACTTCTTTGTACTCACAGTGGTTATTGTCTCTCGATTCTAATTTGGCACTGATATACTGTCTTTTATTGTCATTTATGTATTTTATGTGTACTGTATCTGATGTTAGTAATATAATGGTAAACGAGACATGTGTCTGTCTTCTTGGACATTATAGTCAGGTGGGGATCAGAGAAGAGAATGGGCTAGATTATAACAGAGCAAAGTAAGTGCTATGAGGGGGAGGCATCCTGAAGGCAGATAGGAAGGACTCCTTACCCAGACTGGCCATTCAGAAGGGGAAGTCTTCCTGGTGGAAGTTACCTCTAGGCTGATACCTGAAGGAAGGGCCAGACCCACAGACGGGAGATCTTAGCTTTTGCAAGGAAATCATGGCAGGATAGTTTCTTGGACTAGTAAATAGAGTTAGTATTCCCTATACTTCTTCCCTTCTGATTCTAAGCAGGTGGACTCTACTATGTGAGACAGGGATGGTGAGAGATGAGGGGGCGGCATATCATGAAGGGTGTCCTAGGCTATCCCAAGGTGTTTAAACTTTATCTTATCAAGAGCCACTGAAGAATTGTAATAAGGGGAAGGATAAAATCAAATTTGCATTTTAGAAGCATCAATCTGGCTTCAGGAGGAAAGGATACTAAATTGGATAACCAAGCAGTGTGATTTGCCTGTTCTAGTGTTATGTCCATTTCACCATTTGTTTTAGATCTTTCTTCCCTTCCTTCCTTCCTTTTTTTTTTTTTTTTTTTTTGGTGGCTGGCCAATATGGGGTTCCAAACTCTTGACCTTGGTGTTATAACACCATGCTCAAACCAACCGAGCTAACTGGCCAGCCCAGATTTTTATTTAAAAAATAAAAAAGTTAAGAACTCTGCTTTATATTTCTAGCTTCTACTAGGGTTTCTTTTTGAAGTGTTGAAGATGTATGTCAGTGAACAGAATTCTCAACTTAACATGTAGCTAACTCTGAAAGGCACCTCCCTTTCAAGGACAGAATGCAGATGGGGCTGGCCCGTGGCTCACCTGGGAGCGTGTGGTGCTGATAGTACCAAGGCCATGGGTTTGGATCCGTATATAGGGATGGCCGGTTAGCTCACTTCAGAGATCGTGGTGCTGACAACACTAAGTCAAGGGTTAAGATCCCCTTACTGGTCATCTTTTAATAAAACAAACAAACAAACAAAAAACACAAAAAACCAGAATGCAGAGCATTCACAATCAAATCACTTAGGAGGTAACTACACGTAGGTTAGGTTTTGGTTAGTGGTTGGATAAGTATTGAAATCGCAGGAAACCACCATGATCAGTAGAAAAAAAGGAACAGTAAATGTTAAATGTGCATGAAATAATGGAGCAGGAAATAGAAGTTGGGTGGTCTTGCTGTAGAGCATAAAGACAGAAATCTCAATACTTACTACAGCGGTTTGTCATTTATTGTATGGTGTAAATCTACAATTATTTTAAAAATTTTATTGTTCGATGGTACTCTTTTATTTAGCAATAAACCCTTTCAGCAGCCATGAGTTAAAAAATGAAAAGCACATGTTCAATAAAAAATTAAATACTGAATTATTGTTTCTTGAGAAAGCTGATGTTGACTGGATAACTTGCATAATATGTTAACCAAATGAAAACCAGAAACCAGAAATCTGCTGAAAAATCATCTATTTAAAAGCTTAGTATTTACAAGAAAACTGTATATGACTATACAAATTTAATGTTTACAGATACAGAAAGTGCATTTCCTTATCACTCTAGGAAACATGACTTTTCACTAGATCAAATGACTACTCTGCTCATCTTTAATCCCAAGTTTTCAATATATTGGCTCCGCTAACAGAAGAGAAAATCTCAATCAGTTATGTGATGCCAGTTTTATATCAGTATTATCAAATGCTTCAAATAGAAATCAACTCCAATAGTGGTGCTTTAAAAAAAAAATCCAATTCATGGAATCAAAGTAAACCTTTTTTGGAAGTTCATTCGGTTGGCATTATCATGAATGCTATTGCAAATTTACTTTAAAAAGAAGTTCAACTTTGAACAAGAAATTATTTTATGATAATATAAATACAAATTTTGTGAAAGCAAAGACATGTATAAACATTGTTTTTATACTAGATTAACTTACTTATGGAGCTGAAACCTACTTGGATTTGTTTGTGGTGTACACACACTTTATAATTGCAGCTAAACAAGCTGTATTCTACCAATTAAATACATTTTAATATATTCACAGGGTAGCTAGAACTGTGACTATATCAAAGAAATATATTTTACATATATTTAAAACTAAACAATGGAGTTTATGATGCTGATAATGTTGAATACACAAAACCACTTTATCATGACACAACTTGTTTTTTTCTTTGCTCCTCTTCAACAAGTGGATTTTAGAAATGTCTGAGCCTTTGGAGAAGTCTATATCAGCCTAACTGACCTATAGTGGTGCTAAAACTTTTTGTAGATAATTCCTTTACCTTTTGATTGCATTTTGTTTAAAATAAGTTGGGAGTTTTTAATGGAAACATTTAATAAATGGATCACCCCAAAATGTAAGTTTTTAGCAAATCATAGTTATTGGGGGGGGAGGGAACCTTAGAAATAGGAAGACACTCAAATTTATCCCTGCAAAAGGGAAAGAATGGGAATATTGAGAACTTAAGTGGCATGTAAGATTTCATTCTGAAGTTTTAAATTCTGCTTTGCAATATTTTGATTTGTGGGAAGATTCTTGTAATGGAGCTCCTGTTTTTTTTTTCGTCTTTTTCGTGGCCGGCACTCAGCCAGTGAGTGCACCGGCCATTCCTATATAGGATCCGAACCCACGGCGGGAGTGTTGCCGCGCTCCCAGCGCCGCACTCTCCCGAGTGCGCCACGGGCTCGGCCCATGGAGCTCCTGTTTTTAACTGGATAAATTAGTATTCTGTGCCAAAATGAGAGAAAAATAGAGAAGGCTAATGATTTTTAGCATCTAAATTTGATTAAACATTCAAAAGGATCATAAAAAGAGGCAACTTTTTGGAAAAATTTGTTATGTAAAAATATGTATCAAAGAAAGGCACTTCAAGGGGTGGCAAAAAGACAGTATCTGAAGATATTTGACTATATTTTATAGTTTCAATATGCAAAGTTCAGTTTGGGTCTGGGCTTATCATGTACTATAATGAATATTTTCTCAATGAAAAATATTGTCATTCCTTGGTATCCTTGGGGAATTGGTTCTAGGACTTCCCACAATTTCCAAAATCCATGGATGCTCAAGTTTCTTATACAAAATGGTGTAGTTTTTGTATATAACCTACACACATCTTCCCATATACTTTAAATCATCTCTAGATCACTTATAATACCTAATACAATGTAACTGCTATATAAATAGTTATAGTGTATGTTTTAGGGAATAATGACAAGAAAAAAGTCTAACATGTTCAGTACTGATAGAGTTTTTTTTTCAAATATTTTTTATACAGAGGACTGACTGTATTATGGACTACAAGGAAGAGTTCATTGAAGGTGTACCAACTCAAACTTGTTAACCACAAAATTCAACTTTAAAGAAGATTTCAGGGTCTGGCAGTTTAGTTCAGTTGGTTAGAGTGCAGTTTTATAACACCAAGGTCACGGGTTTGGATCCCTGCCCCAGCCAGCTGCCAAAAAAAAAAAAAAAAAATTTCAGGGCTGGCTGGTTAGCTCAGTTGCTTAGAGCATGGTGCTGTTAACCCTAGGGTTCAGGGTTTGATTCCTGAACTGGCCAGCTGTCAAAAAAAAGAAAAAGAATTTCAGGTAATTTTAATACATTTTTCATAAAAATAACATTCACACACTGTTAAAGTATGTACACCTCAGAAAGTGAATACAACACAAAAGTATACCAAGAATAATTATTCTAATGTAATTTTAAATTTCAGACAATCCATATAAAGATTTTTTGCTTTAGTATACATGGATGTTATTTTTAGCAAGAATTGTATTTTCTTTATTGTGGTAAAATATATATAACAAAATCTACCATGTTTAACCAGTTTTAAGTGTACAATTCAATGGCATTAATTATATTCACAGTGTTGTGTAAACATCACCACTGTTTCCAAAACTCTTTCCTCACCCCAAACAGAAAGTCTGTACTCATTAAGCAATAACTCCTTACTTTTCTCTTGCCCTAGCCTCTGGTAACCTCTAATCTACTTTCTGATACTGTAAACTTGCCTGTTGTAGTTATTTCTTATAAATGGAATCATATAATATTTGTCCTTTTGTGTCTGGCTAATTTTACTTAGTGTAATGTTTTTGAGGTCCATTCATGTTGTAGCATGTATCAGAACTTTATTCCTTTTTATGACTAAAGAATATTCCATTGTATGTACATGCCATATTTTATTCATCCATCTGTTGATGAACACTCGGATTGTTTCCACCTTTTGGCTATTGCAGGTAATGCTGCAATGAACACTGGTGTACAAGTATCTGGTTGAATCCCTGTTTTCATTTTCTTCTGGGCATATTCCTAAGAATAGAACTGCTAAGCCATAGGATAATTTTATGTTTAGCTTTGTGAGCTAAACCTAGCCAAACTGTTTTTCACAGTGCTTGAACCATTTTACATTTCCACCAGCAATGCACAAGTTTCAGTTTCTCCAAATCCTCACCAACACTTATTTTCTGTTTTTTTAACTGAAAACATTTTTATTAAAGCCACCTTAGTAGGTACGAAGTGAGATCTCATTGTGGTTTTGAGGAATTTTACTTAAAACAGTTCTATTCAGAAACTGCTTTTATATCAGTTCACCAGTACAATGAAATATAATGAAATCAACTTGTCAAATATTTCTAGATATCATATCAATTAAATGGGAGTGGGGGAAAGCAAAGGTTAAAAGCTGAAGACTGCAATGGCAATTGTAGTCCATGCAATAGATGGTGATGTCCTGAACTGGGGTAGAGGCAATGTGAAGGAAATGAAGAGATTAAAAAGTAAATATCAAGAAATACTTAGGAAGTAAAATAAATGGTCTTAACCAGCCAGCTGCCAAAATAAATAAGTAAGTAAATAAATAAATGGGCTTGAAGATTGGTTGATTTCGGGGATAGGAAGAAGAGATACACGTGACACCCAAATTTCTGACTTGAGTAACAGGGTGGATGGTAGAACCATTTACTAACATATAAACTCCAGGAGAAGGAAAGCAGGTGTTGTTGGAAGGTAGATAAGAGAGATAAGCTGGATATGTTGAATTTGAGATGTCCACGGGGCGTTCAAATGAAGACGATTATCCAGCAAGCAGTTGGAGCTACAGGCCTGAAGCTCAGGAGAGAAACCTGGACATGGAAGGTTTGAGTTTATCTTTTTTCCTGAGTTCTATTTTCTATATCAATATGATAAGCTCCTTGAGGCATTTCAAACACTTGTTTCCCTGATTTTCAGCCATACAGCAAATTTTAATTGAGAATTGTTTATCTGAAGCATTGCAGTAGATTTAGGGGGAATTAGATAAAAGGTAAATAAAGTACCATCCCTGTTCTTAGAGAATTTATGATCTAGTTACGCAAAATAAAATTTTTTAAAAAACAATAATTATGGATAAGTGATGAGCTCAGAGGCATGGAAAAAGTATTATTTACTCATTCTAAGGAGATCTTAGGATGAATAAATGATACCTACACTTAAAAGGTCTTGAGTACTTCTGTGAATGGATGATCTAATCAGGGTGGCTACATAATTTGGGGGACCCAGTATAACGTGAAAATTTGAGGCTCTTAGTTCAAAAAGCAGGAAAAAAAATGCTCATTAAAAGTTCACATAAACTTTCTTACATGGTGTTTTAGTCCGTTTTGTGTTGCTGTAACAGAATACCTGAAACTGGGTAATTTATAAAGAAGAGAGGTTTATTTGGCTTACGATTCTGGAACAGCAGCATCTGGCACGGGCCTCAGGCTGCTTCTACTCATGGCGGAAAGTGGCAGGGAGCCGGCGGGTACAAGCAGATCACATGGTGAGAGGAAGCAAGAGAGAGAAGCAAGAGGTGCCAGGGTCCTATAAACAATAGGCTCTTGCGGGAACTAATAGAGTGAGACTTACTCATTACTCCCCCCTCTCCCAGGGAGAGCATTAATCCATTAATAAAGGATCCTCCCACATGACTCAATGAGTTTCCAACACTGCCACATTGGAGATCAAATTTCCATATGAGTTTTGGAGGGGACCGCACATCCAAACTCCATCACATGGTCTCCCTCTTGATGTGGTATTTTCTATTTGCTATTTAGTGTTGTAAGTAAGGAAAAATTAAAATTTTAAACTATTAGCATGAATTTAACCATTCACATTTATATTGTGCAATGATAAGTTTAAAATGTAAATATCAGAGCATCTCATATGCAGAATCACTGAAATTACACAATTTGAATTTTGTGGCTCATCCCCCTCAAAGAGTGCCTAAAACTGGCCAGAAGGGAGAAACACAAGCCAGACTCAGGAAGGTTAGAAGAGGGAAGATCCCCCCATTTCCAGGCACCTGGGCATGAGGATATTCAAGGGAAAAGTGCAGACCCTCACAGGTACCCAGGGGCTATGACCTGCCATGCACGACAGATTCTGATTCCCCCTAGCACCCAGACAGCCAAGTTGTGCCTTGGCTGAGTGTGGGCTCTGGGGAAGTTAGCCAGGAATGCCTCCTTCCCTTCCCACAGCCCATACCCCAACCCATGACACAGGAGAACACCAAGGATCTTTTAGCCTCTAGGCCAGGATGGTATTGGTACCTGGATCAGGGATGTGTGGGGGTGGGATTTCCCCCGTCGAGATGCAGATCCTGACCAGTTGCTTTCGCGATACACCGTGGTGCTGCTAGCCCGGGGTGGGCCAGCCTCAGCAATGTTCTGCCTGGAGATGCCTCCTGGCGCACTTGCCTGATGCAGCCCATCTCCCCACCCTGCAGAGGTGGGGCCGGGGCACCAGGGAGTGGAGAAAGGGCAGCCCAGAACCCATCCCTGGGAAGTGGCACAAGCCAGGCTCCACATTTTCAGCACATTTCCCATTGTCCTATCAGACATCACTTACAAAATACAAATTAAAAGTTATTAAGAATTTCAAGAGGGTGACAACAGAGCCTGAAATCCCTTTGAGCATGGGGCCTGTGTGACTGCATTGGTTGCATGCCCATGAAGCTGTTGGCCCTGGATGTCATCAACACCTAAGAGTGAAACAGGTTATTGGCTTTGTGGCTCTCTGCTTTCTCTGCCCTTACATCTGTGCTGCCATTTTCAAGGCACCAGGAACATGACCTCCCTCTCCTTGAAGGTAAGCATAAACATGCCCAGATCCCAATGAAATGAAAATGAATGTCCCTTCCCCTGTCAAGTTTGTCCAGTTCACATGCCAGGAGGAGAACTGGCAGTCTCAGAGGCCACCTGCTGAATGCCCCAGGAGAGCTGGAGCTACACATTGTGATAGACTTGTGTTCACACCCACCTCTCTCTCTTTCCTATTGTCGCTTTTTATTTTTCCTAGTGGGGAAAAATATAAACAAAACAAACACGAAATGTGAATGTATAAAGTCTAGATGAAACTTTTTATCTGGTTCTGATTGTTCTCTGGCAGGGTGGAATGCAAGGCAGGAAGGTGTAGGAGGCTTTATTTGATGTTGGAAAAGAAGCCACTTTTACTATGTGTTGCCCTTTAAGTACATCATGTCCTTAAATTCTGCTAATCTGCAAGATAGCCATCATTTTTCACATTTTCAGACTGAGGACATTAAGGCTTAGAAAGGTTGAGTTCAAGTTCAGACATGGCAGAACCAGAATTTGAACCCAGTCTGTCGACTACAAAGCTGCTGGTCTTTCTCTGAGGTTAGACTCTTGTTTCATGCACAGAGCATAGTCTTGCCCCTGGGTCTCAAGACGACCATGATTGACACATATTCCTGGGGGTCTAATCAGCCTCAAGAGAAGTGGTTTGTCCAACAATTGTTTACTGCCCAAGTCAGACTTTATAAGCATTCTTTTCTAACAGAATAGCAAGTAATAGAGAGAGGAGGAGGAGGAAGAGGAATAGCTCCCTTTCTCTACTGGGAAGTTTTAAACTTGTAGACTTCCTAGTGCCTATGCCTCCCTCTCCCTCCCTCCCCAGTTCTCTCATTAATCCTGACAGCCATTATTGGCATATTGAGTCCATGTGTGTGAGATAGAAGAGAAAGTAGATGGAAGATTTTTCTTGCCTAGCCCAGTTTTTTCTATTTTTTATTTTTTGGTTTTTGGCAGCTGGCTGGTACAGGGATCGAACCCTGGACCTTGGTGTTATCGGCGCCATGCTCTAACCAGCTGAGCTAACCAGCCAGACCAGTTTTTATTCCTGATTTTCAAACGTGGGTACTGTACACACTGGATTGTGAGGGCACGTTGGTTTACTTCTGGGCTCGTCTCTGAGCCAGATGGAACCCTGCCAGTTTTGAGTGTGGCCTTCTGAGAATGCCAGTGTCATCACTGAATAATTGAGAACATCAACTTTGAGGAAATGTGCTTCTCATCTCTTTCTTCCTCCTTCAGCCTCACCCACGACCCTTACCCCACCCTCCCTGAATCGACCCCATTTCCAGGATAGGTAGTGCTCTCTTGAGTCATTCTTTCTGTTTCCAGATGGCTCACATTAATAGTGACTCAGAAAAGCTGAATGGCCCTCTTTTCCCTGAAAGATCTCACGGTTAGATTCAGCGAGTGGCTTCTGGTCTTTCTGTTGTTCCGTTGGAGAGTATCATTCTGTATAACCCTGGGGGTTTTCCCTCTTCTAAAATTCTCGTTATGAATGGTGACCATGCAAGCGCGTGATTCACCTCTCTTGAATATACCGAGGCATAGGCGAGGCTCTGTGACATCAGTTGCTGACATGTGCTTGGAACCAGACACGCCCACCTACACCCACACTGCTTTGCTTTCGTCATTCAGAGCTGGAAGCACTGAACAGAGCAGGATCCCAGGTGTTGTCACCTCACAGTGTAATGTTTTCCACTGATGCTTTTGAGAGTCAGAAGTGTACAACCCAGTTAGGAGAGTTATAATACGTATGTGACATGTGCTTACCATCCTAAGCTGTGTCGTCGGAGCTCCTGTTCTTGTCTTTCTCTCCCACCCACCACTTCTCACTGACTGAGACACCTTGGCCAGGGAATGCAGGAATAGTGAATAGTGTTTCTTAGCCAGTTTTTATGATTAATGTGATCCCCAGGACTCTGCTGACAGGCCTAGATGAGGCTAATATACATGTGGCCACCTGGGAGCTCTTTTAAAAATTGGACAGCAGGGCAAAAGGCTGACCTACTGGGCCTCTGACTGTTGCAGTTGGTCAGCCAAAGATCATATTGCCCAGATAAAACAGAACTCCTCACATCTGTCTGACTCTCTCCCAGGCTCTGGAGCCACGTATTAGCTCTGTGATCTTGAGAACATTATTTAAATTCTATGTCTCAGTTTTATCAACTATAAGTGAAGATAACAGTTAAATGACGGTTAGTGAGGATTGAAAGAGTTCAATACATGTAAAGCACTTAGATCAATGTTTGGCCTAGAGTAAAATTCTCTGTCAATGTTGGTGATTAGTAATATCCTTACTAAGCCTCTAGTTTAGGAAGTTCCTAAGCTGCAAATATGTAAGTAATATTGCTACTGCCTGGGAGATGAGACCGTAGCCTTTGAAAGTTCTGTGCCTTGACTTGAAAATACTAGGACTGACTGTCAGTGTCATCTTCTTCCACGGGTACCTTAGTACTCTTTGAGTGGGATGTTCTTAACCTTCAGTTGTACTTAAAAGGAAGCCTGTAGGGGCTTGGACTGAGCTGTACTTATCCTTATTTTCAAACCTCTTTGTGGTTCTACCACAAAGCCTTGCATGTTGTAGATGCTCAGCTGAGTTGGCATTGGAGGGCCATTATAATCCTGAAAATAATCATGAAATTAGTTCATATCACGCAAATGCCACTTTTGCTTGGCTGTGCAGAGCTGACTGCTCCATATCACTGTAGAGGTTGATTTCAGGCATTAGTTGCTCTAGAATTCCCATGCTCATTATGATGTAAACTCCTGTGCTCACTATGATGTAATGTCCCAATAAGCACAGGAATTTTATTTTTTAAACTATTTCCAGTGTATAGAACAGTGCCTGGCACATGGTTAATGTCCAATAAATACTTGTTGAAGTTTTATTTATTTATATATTTTTTGGCAGCTGGCTGGTACGGGGATCCAAACCCTTGACCTTGGTGCTTTGGTGTTATCAGTCTACGCTCTAACCAATTGAGCTAACCAGCCAACCCTACTAAAGGTTTAAATAAATGATAAAACATTAGAAGGATTTTGGGGGTTAATATGTTTAGAAAGGGGCACAAAGGGACTTACTTAAAGTCTGTGGTGGCAGAGCCTACCACATTTTCAATTTAGATTTTTTTGTTTGTTTGTTTTTCAAGATTCTGATAAAATATAGGGGGCTGGCCAGTTAGATCAGTTGATTAGAGCGTGGTGCTGATAACTCAAAAGTCCAGGTTTTGATTCCTATACCGGCCAGCTACCCAAAACACAATAAAAAAAAAAAAGATTAAAAAATATATAAAATGTACTATTTTAACCATATTTAAGTGTACAGTTCAATGGAATCAGTACATTCACATTGTTGCGCAATCATTACTGCCATCCATTTCTAGAAATTTTTCATCTTCCCAAACTGAAACTCTATCCAGTAAACACACCCCATATCCCCCTACTCCCAGCCCTTGGCAACCAGCATTCTATTTTCTATCTGTGAATTTGACTGCTCTAGGTATCTCATATAAGTGGAATCACACAATACTTGTCCTTTTGGGTCTAGCTTATTTTACTTATAATGTCTTCTAGGTTTGTCCATGTTGTAGCAGCTGTTTCCTTCTTTTTTGAGGCTGAATGATATTCTATTTATGTATATATTACATTTTGTATATACATTTATTTGTTGATGGACAATTGAGTCGTTACTATCTTTTGTCTATTGTGAATAATGCTGCTGTGAACACAACTCTCTCTCTATATATATCTGTTTGAGTCCCTGCTTTCAATTATCTTGGGTGTATACCCAGAAGTGGAATTGCTGAATCATAAGGTAATAATATTTTCAATTTTTTAGGAACCACTATCACCATACTCATTTCCATCACAGCTGTACTATTTTATATTCCCACCAACAATGTACAAGAGTTCCAATTTTTCCCCATCCTCACCGATCCTTGTTATTTTGGGGGTTTTTGTTCTGTTTTCTTTATTTTTCATAATTGCCATCCTAATGGGTGTGAAATGCTACGTCATTGTGGTTTTGATTTGCGTCTCCCTAATTGTTAATGATATTGAGCATCTTCTCACGTACTTATTAGCCAGTTTTATATCTTCTTTGAAGAAATATTTATTCAAGTCCCTTGCCCATTTTTGAATTGGGTTGTTGGCTTTTTTGTTGAATTTTAGGTGTTCTTTGTATATTCTGGATATTAATCTCTCAGATATATGATTTGCAAATATTTTCTACCATTCCATGGGTTACCTTTTCACTGTTGATAGTATCCTTTGACACACAGAAATTTTTAGTTTTGATGAAGTTCAATTTATCTATTTTTTATTGTTGTTGCTTATGCTTTTGGTGTCATATCCAAGAAATTATTGCCAAATCCAGTGTAACAAAGCTTTCCCCCTATGTTTTCTTCTAAGAGTTTTGTAGTTTTAGCCCTTACTTTTAGGTATATGATCCATTTTGAGTTAATTTCTGTATATGGTGTAAAGTAAAGATTCAACCTCATTCTTTTGCATGATATCGAGCTTTTCTAGCCTTACTTGTTGAAAAGTGTCCTTTTCCCATCAAATAGTCTTGCCACTCTTATTGAACATCATTTGACTGTAAATGTGAAGGTTTATTTCTGGGCTCTATTCTTTTTTTTTGGAAAGAAGTAAAATTATATGTATTTGCAGATAACATTAACTTGTAATTGTAAGGAATCTACAAAAGATAACACCATCCCCCACCAGAGTGGTAAATTTGTTAACATGGATTAACCTACATTGACACAATTATCACTGAGAATCTACACGTTACATTTGGGTTCATTCTTTGTATTGTACATTTTGTGGGTTTGGACAAATGTATAATAATGTACCTACCATTATAATATCATGCAGAGTAGTTTCACTGCCCTAAAAATCCTCCGTGCCCCACCTATTCATTCCTTCCTCACTCCTAACCCCTGGCAACTAGTGATATAATCTTTTCCTTTTTCAGTAAAATTGGTAGTAATGTCCCCTCTTTCATTTCTGATTTTTTTTTCACTTGAGTCTTTTCTCTCTCTCTTTTTTTTTTTGTATCATTTTAGCTAAAGATTTTGTTGATCTTTTCTAAGAGACAACTCTTGGTTTCATTGATTTTCGCTAGTTTTGTATTCTGTATTTTATCTCTGCTTTAAATTATATTTCCTTCCTTCTGCTAGCTTTGGGTTTAATTTATTCTTTTTCTAGTTTCTGAAATTATAAAGTTAGGTTGTTGGTTTGAGATCTTTCTTCTTTTTAATGTAAGCATTTATAGCTATATATTTCCCTCAGCACTGCTTTCTCTGCTTAAGTTTGGGATAATGTGCTTTCATTTTCATTTCTCTCAAGATATTTTCTCATTTTTCCTTGTGATTTCTTCTATCACTCATTGGTTATTTAAGAGTATATTGTTTAAATTCCATGTATGTGGGGATTTTCCATTTTTACTTCTTTTGATTTCTAGCTTCATTCTATTATGATTGGAAAAGATAATCTGTATGATATCAATATTTTCAAATTTATTAAGACTTTTTATGGTATAACCTGGAGAATGTTCCATATGTACTTGAGAAAAATGTGTATTTTGCTGTTAGTGGGTGGAGTGTTCTCTATATGTCTATTAGATACAATTGGTCTACAGTGTTGTTCAACTCCTCTATTTCCTTATTGCTCTTCTGTCTGGTTGTTCTATTTGTTGTTAAACATAGGGTATTACAGTCTCATATTATTATTGAAGAGCCATCTATTTTTTTCTCCAATTCTATCAGTATTCCTTCGTGTATTTTGGAGCTCTGATGTTTGGTATGTTTATAATTGTTACATCTTTGTGAATTGATCCTTTTATAAATATGCAGTATCCTCCTTTGCCTCTTGTAATTGTTTTGACTTATTCTATTTTGTCTGACATTAGTATACTCGTCCCTGCTTTTTTTATTTTTTGACAGCTGGCCCAGGAATCTGAACCCATGATCTTGGTGTTATAGGCTGTGCTCTAAGCAGTCAAGCTAACCTGCCAGCTCCCACATCCCTGCTCTCCTTTGGTTACTATTTGCATGAAATATTTTTTTCCATTCTTTCATTTTCAACCTATGTGTGTCCATAGATGTAAAGTGAGCCTCTGGTAGACATCATAAAGTTAGATCCTGTTATTTTTTGTTATTTTAGATTCTACCCATCTTGCCAATCTATATTTTTTGAACGGAGAATTTAATCCATTTACATTTAATGTAATTACTGGTTGAAAAGGACTTACTATTGCAATTTTGTTATTTGGTTGTGTATGCCTTATTGCCTTTTGTTTCTCTTTTTCTCCATTACTGTCTTCCTTTGTGTTTAGTTGATTTTTTTGGCATAACAAATTTTAATTCCCATCTCATTTCCTTTTGTGTATATTTTATAGATTATTTTTGTGGTTACCATGGTGATTACATACAGCTATATGTTATATGTAAAGTTATAGCAATCTCTTTGGAATTGATACCAACTCAACTTTAATCTTTTACAAAAACTCTACTCCTATGCTGTTCTGTTTACCCCACTTTATTATTGATGTCATAGATTACATCTTTACACATCGTACACTAATTACCATAAATTTATAATTATTTTATGCATTTGTCTTTTAAATCATGCAGAAAATTAAAAGTTACAAACCAAAGGTGCAAGAATAGTGACTTTCATTTTTATTTTTATTTAAAAAAAATTTTTTTTTGTGACCGGTAAGGGGATCGCAACCCTTGGCTTGGTGTCGCCCGCACCGCGCTCAACCAGTGAGTGCATTGGCCATCCCTATATAGGATCCAACCCGCAGCGGGAGTGCCGCTGCGCTCCCAGCACCGTACTCTCCCGAGTGAGCCACAAGGCTGGCCCAGAATACTGACTTTTATATTTGCTGATGCACTTACCTTTACCAGAGATCTTCGTGTCTTAACATGGCTTCAAGTTACTTTCTAGCATCCTTTTATTTGAACCTAAAAGACTCCTCTTATCATTTCTTATAGCACAGGACTAATGGTTATTAACTCCCTCAGTTTTTGTTTATCTGGGAATGTCTTTATTTCTCCCTCATTTTTAAAGCACAGTTTTGCCAGATATAAAATTCTTGTTTGAGGTTTTTTTTTCTTTCAGAACTTTAAATATATCATTCTTCTAGCATCCAAGATTTCTGCTGAGAAATCTGTTGGAAATCTTGAGACTCCCTTGTACACAACGAATCACTTTTCTCTTGCTCTTTTCAACATTCATTCTCTTTGTCTTTGGCTTTTGACAGTTGGATTATAATGTGTCTTGGTGTGGGTCTCTTTGGGTTTATTCTAATTAGATTTGTTAAGCTTTTTGTATTTGTACATTCATGTCTTTTATCAAATATGCAAAGTTTCTGGCTATTGTTTCTTTGTAATCTCTCTGCCCCTCTCTTACTCTTTCTCTTCTCAGATTCCCATAATGCCTATATTTGTCCACTTGATAGTATCACATAAGTCCTTTAGGCTTTTTTTCTTTATTCTTTTATCCCCTGCTCCTCACACTTGATAATTTCAAATGATGTGTCTTCAAGTTCACTGTTTCTTACTTCTGCCTTCTCAAATCTTCTGTTGAACATGTATATTGAATTTTTCAATTAATTATTGTATTTTTCAGTTTGAGAATTTCTGTATTTCTGTTTAGTTTCTTTTTATAATTTCTGTCTCTCACATTCCTATTTTGATCATCATTTTTCTGATTTTATTTAGTTCTTCATCCATGTTTTTCTTTACATCTTTGAGAAAATTTGTTTTTTTAATGGTAAAATATACATAACATAAAATTTACCATTTTAACCATTTTTAAGTGTACAGTTTAGTAGCATTAAATGCATTCACATTATTGTACTACCATCACCATCATCCATTTCCAGAAATTTTTCATCTTTCCAAACTGAAACAACATACCTGTTAAATAAGAAATCCCCATTCCTCCCTACACCCAGCCCCTGGCAACTATCATGCTATTTTTTGTCTCTATGAATTTGACTACTCCAGTTACCTTGTATAAGTGGAATTATACAATACTAGTTTTGTATCTGGCTTATTTCACTTAGCATAATGTCTTTAAGGTTCATCCATGTTGTAACATATATCAATATTTCTTTTTTGAAGTTGAATAATATTTCATTGTATGTATATACCATGTTTTGTTTATTCATTCATTTTCCAGTGAACATTTGGGTTGCTTCCACCTATTGTGAACAATGGTGCTATGAGTTCCTGCTTTCATTTATTTTGGGAATATACCCAGAAGTGGAATTGCTAGATCATATGGTAATTCTATGTTTTATTTTTGAGGAACTGCCATTCTGTTTTCCACAGGAACTGCACCACTTTATATTCCCATTATCAGTGTACAAGTGTTTTAATTTCTCCATATCCTTACCCACACTTGTTATTTAAAAAAAATTTTTTTATAATTGTCATTCTAATGGGCATGAAATGTTATCTCATTGTTGTTTTGTATTTCCCTAATGACTAGTGGTGTTGACTAGTCATGTTCTTCCCTAATGACTCATGTACTTTTTGGCCATTTGTATATGTTGTTTGGAGAAATGTGTGTTCAAGTCCTTTATTCATTTTTAATTGGGTTGATGGTTTTATTGTTAAGACAGTGTTAAAGTCTTTGTCTAGTAAATTTGATACCTATGCTTTTTGAGGCGGAGGAAGAGGAAGATTGTTTCTGCCAATTTATTTTCTTCTTTGGAATAGGCCATGCATGTGGGGGGGGGGGGTTGTTTCTTTGTATGCCTTGTGAATTTCTTTTGAAAACTAGGCATTTGAAAAAACAGCCATCTCTTGTAGTCTTTACAGACTGGTGCTGGGAAGGGGCAGTTCTTCATTAATTAGGCCTTGGGATCAGCTCAAGTTGAAAACCTGAGGTCTTCTCAAGTCTTTTCTGAGCATGAGTCTTTTCTGAGCCTGTATGTGACATTTTCAGTTCCCCCCGTATACCAGCCTTCTCTTGAATGTTTTACTTCCCCAAAGAGTCTCACCCCAGCTTCTCAGGGCCTTAAATGGCTTATTGTAATGTCTCTACCCACAATCTCTTGTTTCAGACATTTGCTGATTTTAGTATTCCTGTTGCTTTCATGAGCAGCACCCACTGCTTCTCTAACCTAAGCTCTTATTTAGGCAAAACAGAGACCAGACCTTCAGGCAGCCCTCAGACAGTTTAGAGCCTTGCAAATAATATCTTCTCTGCCCCTCTGGTTTATGGGAGGGAATTGTTAGCTGGGATGCTGCCTCTTCTAGACCAAGACTGTGCCTACCAGGGAGGTGGTGTGTGGCAAAGGTGAGAATAAAAACACCATACAATTTCCTACCATTTTGAATGTGGATTTTTTTGGTTGGGCATTTGCTTGATTGCTGTAGACCTCTTACCATTTTCCCAGAGCTTCTGTAAGGTTATTGTAGCCAGTATTTTGTTTGTTGGTTGGTTTGTTTCCATGAGGAAGTGAGGGTTTGGAGTTTCCTAGCCCACCATTTTTTGCCATCAGTCCTCAACTTAGTTTTTATGACTTTTTTGGGGGTATTGATGGAAATTTATTCATTTATTTTTGAAGGCCCTTTTCACTGAAATTACTCTCAGGAACTGTTTCAGAATTCTGGATTTTAAACATGAAAATAACTAGAAAGTCTCACTAGAAGACAAAGTAAAGAGGCTTGGAGAGCTATATTTGGAGTTGGCGGTGAGTGGGGAGCCTTTCTAATGTCTGCTATGGGGAAATTATTGAGGGCATTACTCTCAAGATCAGTGTGTGTTGTGTATGAGATCCTAGGGAAGCAGTTTTTCTCTTTTCCTGATAGGGCCTAAAATACATAAATATATTCTGAAAAGAAGGCAGGATATTTGTTCATTAGGAAATTGAAAGTTAGTAGACAGGAGTTTTGGCCAGGATTCTTCTCCCCACTCCCATGCTGCCCCTCCTGCCCTCACTGATATGAAGATCTCCTTGTAGCTGAAAGCAGGGTCTCTGCTTGTTTTGCTGATGCACTTCAGGCATCTGGAATGATTCCCAGCACACAGTGGGAACTCAGTAACTATCTACAGAAGGAATGAATAGGAGGAACTAGCTTTCTAAATATGAGAGGAAAAACGAAGACTTTATCTGTATAAAACTTTGTTTAATACCAGCCAGTCTCAAAACCAATCAAAAAACAAAAAACAAGCTTTGTTTAGTGAGCTTCATAAGGAAGTATTACATACAGAAAAGGGTACCTATCCTAAGTAAATAAATAGGTCAGTGAGTTTTCATCAAGTGGACACACCTGTCTAACCAGCTTCCAGCTACAGAAGCAATATCAACACTTTGGAAGCAAAAGTCCCCCCATCTCGTGCCCTTTGTTAGTCACCATCCACCATCACCCCTCATTTTCCCTTTGAAGGGTAACAGCTACCTTCACTGCCTAAATCCTGGATTTGTTTCACCTGTTTTTGAACTTTATACAGATTAAATAATACAGTGTTTACTCTTCTGTGTTTGGCTCTTTTTGTTCAACATTTTGTGAGATTCATCCTTATTGCTGAGTGAGGTTGTCGTTAAACTTTGTTACTTTTTGAAACTTTATAAAAATATTGTAATTTGAAATTAATGCCAGGTGAGATCTCAGACTTCTATAAAAATAACTTCCAATAACTGCCATTTATTGAGCACATAGTGACAGATACTATGCTGAGAACCAACATGCACGGGTGATCGCACTTAACCCTGTCAACAGTTTCCTGAGGGGTGGGTACCATGATCCCCACTGTCTGATAAGGAAACTCGGGTTAAATAGTTTGCTAGTAAATAACAAGCTTATAACTGATGAAACTCTCATTTCAATCCAAGTCCCTGTGTCAGCTGTGCCCATGCTTTATTTGTTTGTTTGTTTTGGGGTGCGTATAATGTACAGTGATGTAATTAGTATGACAATAAGCATAAAAAAGGGAGGGGTTGTACAGGAGCAAAGTTTTTGTATACGATTTTTTTTTAATAAGTACATTCTAAGATGTTGGATGGGGAGGGGGAAAGGGGATCAGGCTGGCCACGCTGGTTCTGTTGCTGGCTCGGTTGTGGTTGGGTGGTGGGGCAAAGGCCCTCAGCCCCCTCTTCTCAGGACCCCAGGGACTTCAGGCACCATTGCTGGCCTGGTTGTGGTGGGCAGTGGGCGGGGTTGAGGTTTGTGGCCCACTGTCTCAGGCCCCTGGGGAGGGGGCTTCCACTCCAGTTTTGCCACTGGCCTTGCCCATGCTTTATTTACTCCTCTAATTTGTCTCTCTTGTGTAGGACTCCTTTAAGAAGCTGTTTGGAATAAATATGCATTTAGATTAACTAGAGGGAAGAGGGGCTGGTACTAATTTAGAGGTGGCTGTCTTGTATCCATCTGCACCACGTGAGAGGAGCTTCCCAAGGCCTCTTTGCTGTCTTAAACTGTATCTATGCTGACTCCTTTGGTAATTTGCCCAAGGCTGACTCAGAGATCCAGATCCTAGGAGGCCAGGGGGAGTGGCCTGGTCCCCAGGCCTCTGCATTACAAATTTGGGCCTCAGGATAAAGTCTGGAAGGGCTATCTCCAGCCATGTCCTATTTTTCTATGGGCCCCAGCAGTCACAGGGCACAGGCCCAGCTAGAGGTCGGCTCCACAGCAGCTGTTCTTAATTTCTTTGTAGGAGGCGGTGACCTTGGTTTGGAGCAGCCCAGTTGAGGAGTGGATTCTTCTGTCAGGTCGTGAGCTACATCTGTGGAACTTTTCTCCAGAGGCAAAAATCTCCCAGCTTGGGATTTACTGTGTTCAGTTCCCAGCTGTTTTTAACACACCATCCAGAAAGCTGAAAGCTTTTTTCGTATTAGGGTTTCTTTGGGCCAACGTTTAGCTAGCCTTCTCCATTTTCATAGGCCTGAAAGTTCTCGGGGCTCACTTTGACTCTTTCTCTTCCATTTGTAGAAGATGTTGGTGAGCAGGGATGGAGGCACCCCCTGACACCAGCCGAGGCTGTACTCACAGTGTGTTGTCTTGCCAAACAAAGCTTCATTCTCCTTTTACCTTTAATTTTTTGTTTAAAAAAAATTACAAATGCTTTATTTGCTGATTTTACAGATTCAGCCATCATTTAACTGTTGGTTTAGATCTTTTCACTTTCATTTTCCCAATTCAGGAGGGAATAAAAGCATTTCCTTTCCCTAATTCTCTTATTTTAAGCCTTCAGTGTTTGGGGTGAGCTCTCCTGGTGTCATGAGCTTCCTCTGTCAGTTCAGCACTTTTCTTCCTTTCCTTTACTTCTCTGTTGTCTTTAAAGATACATATGCCTGGGATTTTATGATTGCGGCCTTTGCTTATTTCCTCTGCTGATTTAATTCTCTCCTTAAAAGGCATCTTTCTTCTGGCTTTCCCGTTTCTATTCTATTTCTTCTTGGCCCAGAGAATGATTAAGGTGGTTAAGTACAGATTCATACTCCCTGCAGCCTCCTTGAATTATCTGAAAGAGCCAAGCCTATTTTGCTCCAGGCTTCTTGTTGGGCACATTCTCATGTTTAGCCTGCATAATCCTCACAAACAACTTTGGGAGAGAAACAGTACCGTTCCCATTTGGTAGACAGGAGGAAATCATGTCCAAAAGCTTATGTAACTCACCTAAGGACAGAGCTGGGAATCAGTTCTCTAAATTATTTAAAGCCCAAACTTTGTCTGCTCTACCTTGTTGCCTCCAAGTCTTTTACCTTTGGTAATTTTCAAAGAATACTATTCAGAAGAGAGGTGTTCCATTCTATAGTTTGGTGAAGGGAGCTTCCCCTAAAATAGAGGGCCCCTACAGTAGTAATTCTCTCTCCATTGTACCTCACCAAATGCCTTCATCCTTTGAAGCCCAGCTCAGATCTCACCTCTTCCTCAAGCCTCCCAGTGCCCTCTTATTTCTTAAAATGGATGTGAGGCCTGTTTGGACACCTATTTGGCACCTACTTTTGGACCCTCTTATTTCATTTTTTATATCATAGCACATCTCCACCTCCCATCAACCTCTTAAGGGTAAAGTTTTCCCATGTGTTTTATTTTCCAAGCTGCCTTGAACATAGATTGCACCTAGGAAATATGTTTTGATGAACTGAGCAGAACACATCTCTGAATTATTTTGTAGACTCAGGCTGTTTGCTTTTGTTTTGAATTTTGTCTTTTTTTTTTTTTTTCTCCAAATCCAAGGACTTTTGAGTTTCTTCCTTTCCTTGCTAATCACAAAAGCCCCTGCATCTTTCCAGGTTGTTCAAGTGTCACCTTCCCAGGCTGCTTCAGTCCCTGCAGGTGTCTCCCTCTTTCGAGTTCCCTTATCTTTTAATAGCCACAGCCTTCATTGGGCTCTAAGTCGATGCTGTCTTGTATTAATATATTTTCACAATAAATTCTTTCAGGTCAATATTATTCAGTATCATTTGAACTCCTCTTACATGCCAGGCACTAGATTAGTGGTGGGTGAGTGTGCTGGGGAGTAAAACCAGGGCCCTTGGATATGCTGGTTCCTGCCTTCAAGGAGCCAAGTGTGAAGAGTGGCACATGCGGGCTGCTGGGGGAGGGAAACCTACTGGACTGGAGGAGCTGCTGCAGTGGAGGAACTAAAAAGAGCCCCCTGTGACTAGAATGTCAAATGGGACTGAGGGCAGGGGCCAAAGGAATGGAAAGTGATGTGACCAGAGCCAAAAGCAGAGGCCCATCACAGAGAGCCCTGCAAGCCTTGTCGAGGAGGCTAAACTCGACCGCAGGGAGAAGCCCCTTGGAGACACTGTCAGGGCTGACTGTGCGCTGCGGTCTTTGAAGGCAGGCGCTGGGTGTACCTTTTCTGTGACTCTAAAGCACTTTGCACATAATCACTTTGTTCATGATAGTGACAAGATGGGGGCAAGCCCGAAGGTGGGCTTTCCTTCTCCACTGGCTGAAATGGAATTGAAGGAGGATGTGGGCCAGGCCACACGTGAGTGTTCGCTCCGTTCCGGGCATTGGGCCGCACACTGTTTCGTGTAAATAATTGTATTCAGTGTTCACAACAACTTTGCAGTGAAAGTATCTTTTTTTCAATGTGTAAACAAAGCTTAAAGAGGTTAGATGGGTTGATCAATAATAATATCTAATAATAAATTTTGGATAAACCGATTATTGGAATTGAAATGGTGGCAAAGCAAAATAACCAACAATATCCCAGTTGACATTTAATTCCCAGGTGAACCTCGCTTCACAGAAGGACTTTATTAAAAATGCACCTAATGTTATATTCTCCCTCAAATATCTGTTATATCTTCCTAAGATTTACACAATGGCTATACACACATACATACATGAGGGTACTTCAAAAAGCTTGTGGAAAAATTGAATTAAAAGATAACATGAGTCTGTCTATGAACTTTTTGAAGACTCCTCATTTACATATATACACAGAAACTGGAATAAACCTCTGCAAAGCCTTCGCATTGTATATGATGATGCTTTCTAGTTAACAAATTGCATGGACGTATTTGTGGTAAGAGAGAGATTTGCCTACTTGTGATTTAACAATGATGTCCTTAGCATTTGGGATGAGAACTGTTACTATGGAAAGTTTTTATGATAATTATGAATGAGATTTATGTATGAAAGAACTACCAGCACCTCTGCCTAAGAAAAAACCCCACTTTGTTAGAAATGAGATATGTGTTTGGTAGTAGTGAACTGGCACTTATTTCATGAAGACGTGGAGCGTCCCCCGTCCGTCGGGTTTTGCCTACACCTCTCTTCCCCTTTCAGTTTTGGGGCCTGCAGCTGTGTCTCAGTGGAAGAGGGTCTGGGCTCTCCCCTCTCTGCTGTACTTCCTCCGCCAAGCTGTCTTTTCCCCTAGGCCTCAGTTTCCTTATCAATTGTGTTATTTAAAGAAGGCTCCTGCCTACTCGAGTACATCACTCCAGTAATTCTCCCCTCACTCGTTCTCCTGCATTATCAATTTCTTGTCTCTACTGCATCATTCCTATCTGCATACAAAGAAGATACCATTTGCTATCCCATATTCGAAAGCCCTTTTCTTGTCTCCACTTACCCTGCAGATACCATCTCATTTACTTTGTCTCGTTATAGCAAAACTCTGTAAAGAGCCACCTGTGCTCATGGTCTTAAATTCCTCTCCTCCAAGTCTCTCTCGAACCCTCTGCAGTCAGGCTTTGGCCCTCACAACTCCTATAAATGTCAACGGTGACCTCACTGTTTCTAAACCAGTGGTCCATTCTCAGGCCTTATCTTTCTTGATCTCTCAGCAGCATTTGGCACAGTTGATCATATCTTTTTTTTTTTTTTTTTTTTTCTTTTTTTTGTCCTTTTTTGTGACCGCGCTCAGCCAGTGAGCGAACCGGCCATCCCTATATAGGATCCGAACCCGCAGCGGGAGCACTGCTGCACTCCCAGCGCCTCACTCTCCCGAGTGAGCCACGGGGTCGGCCCCAGTTGATCATATCTTTCTCCTAGAGCCCTTTCTTGTTTCTAGAAAACCTCCCTAGCCCCCACCCCCCACATTGATTGTCCTTGCTCGGTCTCCTTTGTAGGTTTCTCTTCCACTTCTCAAGGCCTGAACATTGGTGTGGCCCTGGGCTCAGTCTTTGGTCTTGTCTAGACATATTGCTCCTCAGGTGACTTGACTTAGTCTAATGGCTTTAATGTCATTTATATGCTGATGATTCCCACATTTGTATCTCTAGCCACACTATGCTGAACTGCAGATTTTGTTTCCAACTGCCTTTTTAATGCTTCTACTTGGATATCTACTAGGCATCTCAAACTCAGCATCTTTTTTTTTTTTTTTTCAGTGCTATTTTTTTTTTTAAATTTTATTTTGTCGATATACATTGTGGCTGATTATTGCTCCCCATCACCAAAACCTCCCTCCCTCCTTCCTCCCCCCCCTCCCCACCGATGTCCCCTCTGTTTGCTTGTCGTGTCAACTTCAAGTAATTGTGGTTGTTATATCTTCTTCCCCCCCCAGCCCGGTTTTTGTGTGTGTGTGTGTGTGTGTGTGTGAATTTACATATTAATTTTTAGCTCCCACCAATAAGTGAGAACATGTGGTATTTCTCTTTCTGTGCCTGACTTGTTTCACTTAATATAATTCTCTCAAGGTCCATCCATGTTGTTGCAAATGGCAGTATTTCATTCGTTTTTATAGCTGAGTAGTATTCCATTGTGTAGATGTACCACATTTTCCGTATCCACTCATCTGATGATGGACATTTGGGCTGGTTCCAACTCTTGGCTATTGTAAAGAGTGCTGCGATGAACATTGGGGAACAGGTATACCTTCGACTTGATGATTTCCATTCCTCTGGGTATATTCCCAACAGTGAGTCAAACTCAGCATCTCTAAAACTAAACTCCTGACACTTCCCACCCCAGCCCCCAACCCTCCTCATCCTACAATCTTCCCACCTGAATTTCATTCTTCCCTCCTGGGTAAGTGGCAATTTCATTCTTCCAATTTCTCAAGTCAAAAACTTTGAGGTCATCCTTGACTTTTCTTTCACACTTCCAAGGCTCCCTTGACCAACCTGTATTTACAAAATCCTTCATCCCTCCTAACATCCGGCACTCCCTATCTTCTGTGCCCTACCTTATTTTGCTCCATGGCACTTATTACCATATTTATGTTATTGTGTCTCTCTCTTCCAACTAGAATATAAACTCCATGAGGATAGGATCTATATTAGACTGTTTCTGTTGCATATAACAAAATACCTGGAACTGGGTAATTTAGAAAGAAAACAAAATTTATTGTTTATATTTCCTGAAGCTGGGACGTCTGAAGTCCAGGGAACACATCTGGTAAGGCTTTTGGTGGTGACTTAGTGATGCAGGGTATCACATTGAGAAAATGGTGGAGCAGAGAGAGGCAGACTCTTCCTGCTCCCATTTTAAAGCCCTCCACCCTGCCCATGACCACCATTTTTAATCCATTCACTACTGCACAGTCCTACAATCTAATCACCTCTTAAGGCAGCTGGTAACTGCCAGAGCTGGGATTTGAACCCAGGCAGCCAGATCCCAGAGCAGTGGCTATCATCTCCCAGCTAATATAAAAATAAAAATTTTTAAAAAGCAATGATATGTTTAAAACATTTCCAGTGTCTCCCTGCCCTTTTAACATACTCTGCCTTAAAAATATTTATTCTAATACACGTTTCAGACATGGATATTCTAAACATTTAATTTTATGAAATATACCTGTTAGGTGACATTGTAAGTAATGAAGATAAAACTATTATAATTTCCACACTTTTTTTCCTTTTTGTTTTAAAAATTCTTTTCTTCCTCTTTTTGTTCTTAAATTGTGAGACTTTTATTAGTGTTTGATATGTATTTGGTATGTGAGAACCTTGTGATGTCATTCCAACCACTGGAGCTTCCCCAGTCACTGGGGGATTGTGAACTCATCTGGAATCAATTTGATACTTAGTGAGATTACAGCCAGGGGATTATTTCCTTTCTAGTGAGGCTTCATGATTAAGTGTTTTTATGCTGTTATATAAACTTGTTTTGTCGGGGGAGGGGTTTAGGAATACCTCCTGAATAGGGGTGCTCTGGGATGTGGTCAGTAAAACGAACTTCCTAGAATGAAGCAACTGGGAGGGAGAGAGATGAAAAACTCTATAACTATTCTACTTTGTGCTTAAAGCTTTATTTATTATTATTATTATTTTTGGTGACTGGCTCAGTACTGGATCCAAACTCATGACCTTGGTGTTACAAGACTGTGCTCTGACCAATTGAGCCAACTGGCTAGCCCCTTTACATTCTATTTAATCCTCACCATAACCCTGTGTTGGGTGCATAACATACTGATATTTCAGGTGATGCTCAATGACACAATTAGTAAAACTGTTAAGTCTGACTCCAGAGCCAGGTGCTTTCTCCTATGGTGCCTGTACTTTACTGTGTTCCTTAAAGCCAAAAGGGCACCATGGGCATCTCAAGTTTTAAGCACCACCACCCAGATTTCTATAAATATGACTATCTATGCAAAGAATAAAAGCATGTGCTCAGTGAATATGCTTATAAATCCTTAATTCCATGAATTTAAATTATCCAAATTCATTCTTGTATGGGGAGAGGAGAAAGTGGGGTGTCTTTATGTAACTATTTCACTAAATAAAAATCTCATTTGTTTGTATTAAGAATGAGAATAAAATGTTAAATTGAGTAGATAACCTCCTTTTGAAACAGCCTAAAATGAAGTCCCCATAGAAAGCATGTCATCAAGAATATACGTAAGAAAAAGAGTGGCTCCTTTAAAGACTGAATGTTGGACTAGATAACCAAAGAAATTTGTGAGAAATTACCTGGTTAGAGATAGGGGGACTTAGGCAGGTGTTCTTGAATATATGGGAACAAAAGTATCTTTGTTCCTCAAAACTGAATTATCTTGGTAGAGCTGAAATAATGTAAATTGCAGTTAATTCTCTTCTAAGCAAATTTGTGAGCATTTTCTCACCACTTCAACAACTAGACAGTGTATTTTTCGGGGGAGGGAGGGCTGCAGCGAGCAGTGCCTGGCACTTCACAGGTACGTTGAGTGATTCAAGTTAGGAGGTAAGTGTTTCGTGCGATGAGCACTTCCCTCACGTTGACTATGGAAAGATGCTCCTCCACCTCTTCTTTTTTGCTACACACTTACCTCCACATGGCCTTTAAACCCACAAAACCAATTAAAAGCTCTCAGCAGCTTGAGTAGGCACCTGTTGAAGAATGACTTTTCTCCCCCAGTCTGGTTCTCACACAGCTGAGTGCAGAGCAGTGGAATTAGGCAGGAGTCAAAGCTAAGCTGGAATTTTCCAAAGTGGGAGGGTTTATGATAAACAAACTGAAGAGACAGGCAAAATGCGAGCACAGGGCAGCTGTGTGCATGCCTGCCTGCAAGACAGAGTTCCTTCTTGGTAATTCTTTCCAGGGGAGGCAAGGGGATAACAACTTGTCACTTCCAGATGTCTTACCCTGAAGGAGGCAGAAGCTGATCCACCTGGAGGCTCAAAAGCATCAGGACTGCCTAGACCTCCATTCATACTGGGCTAACGTCACTGGGATCAGGATGGGGCCCTAGAAGGTTTGTGCTTGCAGTCTTAAATCCTCCCTGCCCTGAGCCGTGGAGACTTGCAAATGTGAAGAGTGGAAGGTTCCCAAGGTTCAGCCAGATGATGAATGGCGAAATGAGGGTTGACAACATGCCAGAGCACTCAAAGAAAGAGTCAGAGTATTAGATCATGCTTTTTAACAGTGATGTTGCTGCTTCTCTTAATATTCTGGCTTGCAGCAGAGTCCTGGAGGAATCTCCCGCTCAATGATCTCAAAGGTTACTAAATGGGAGTCATTTCCTGGGTTGTGCTATTTGAATTGAATTTGGCCCAGGCTGAACAGAAAGGGAAATATGGGAAAGGGAATTCCCTTACTTCAGGAATGATGAAAATGACTTCTCTGCCAATTTGGGAAGGGGTGGAAAGTTGGAAGAATCCCGTAAGTCTAACTACGTTTAATATCTTAGGGTTCTAGGAAGTGTTTCAGCTGGAGCGCACTGGTGTTGTGTATGGGATAATCCACACGGCAGAGAATGGGTAGATGAGGATTTAGCCTCCAGCTCCTTGAAGCCGTGTGATGAGGACATGTACATTTTGTCTGCTGTCTCCCAGGCCGCCTCTCCCCGATACTCATGCCTAACACTTGCCTGCCTTTCTGGTGGGCAGGAAGAAGAATTTTTCCTTCAAAGAGGGAATATGAAGAGGAAGGTCTGAAAACAGAGTTGGTCTTACACCTAAGCATATGAATTCAACCTTAGTGTACCTGCTGTCAAGAGAGGGCACACTGGAAAGGGCAGTCAAGCTAAGATCAGAAGTGCCATTAATCCATTACTGACTTATACTGTCTACACATGTTAAGTGAATTGCATGAAGAGTA
Source organism: Cynocephalus volans (assembly GCF_027409185.1). Lineage (NCBI taxonomy): Eukaryota > Metazoa > Chordata > Mammalia > Dermoptera > Cynocephalidae > Cynocephalus > Cynocephalus volans. Next base: position 91,697,794 of record NC_084468.1, on the reverse strand, counting down.
AGCTGGAAGGAAAAAAAAAAATGGCAAAAACCTATTCAACCAGAGAAATACTTTGGCCTTAATTAGAGTATTACTTTAGATAGAGTTTTTATATAGTTATTCTTAATATTGTATTCTTAAACTATCTTTAAAAAGCAATTTTTCATTCCCTTTTTCTTCAATGAGGTGGCAGTCGTTCAGGCAGTAAACAGAAACTTCAGCCAGACAACACTTAAGAGTGCATTAAATAAATATAAATTTTATTAAAAACACTCACATAGCATTATCAGGAATGATATAATAATAAACAGCTTTCAAATAGCCTGCATTCATAACATTACAATACTTACAGTATTTATAAACATCCTCAGATTTTATAAACAAACCAAACATCTCATGAAAATGAAATGAAACTAAGTTAAAAAAAAAAAAAAAGCATAGAAAAATGCACACAGAAATTCATAATCTTAGTGTCAGATTGCAAAAGCTTCCTATACAAGTTAACCACTAGCTTCAGAAGTAAATTGTACATCACTGTGCATCAATCAAGATGAAAATTTCATTCAAGTAAAGTTGACACCATTCAGAAGCATTTTCAAGTATGGCTATATAGTCAACCTGATATTCCTATGTAAGCAAATTGTAGATCTGCTTCTCATTCACTCTTACTGAGGCAGGTTTGATATTTACAATTATAGATCGGATATTTACAATATGCCACTCAACTTCTCCTCCCTACTCAAACTACACTTCCTGCTCTTGTTGGCCAGCAGTTTGACAAATGGCAGTGAATGATGTGGAAGCCAAAAATTCATTAAGGATGGCCGACTCAAAATCACCAAATGCACATGTAGTAACCAAATGTTTTCGGTTAAATATTATGGTATATGTAAAACATTAAAATCATGTTTGTATGCAAAGCAAACATTTTTGAAATGTTTATAATTGGACATAGCCAAAAACTCAATTTTTTTAAAAGACAAAAGTCATAAAGATTTGGCTTATAAAACTCAAAGGCCTCCTTTGATTAAGAATTTAGTAAGCAAAAATATATTTAGACCAAAATGTAATTGTACAGTCTATTGCACACAATATTAGATATTTTGCCTATTTAAATTTGTCTTCATGGAGTATGTACCTGTATTGATTACAGGATCAAAAAGGCTTTATTTAGAGTTAAAGACTCTGGCCAACAGCCACTTGCCAAACTCCTGCTTTACAATTTTCCCTTTATCAGCTCAGTGCATTCTATTTTCATCTATTTTTTTTCTGCTTGAAATAGTTAAGATTCCTCAAACTTTTAAAATGCTTTTCTTTACAATAGAGCCAACAGATGTACAAAATTAGTTTTAGTTACACCAGTACATATACAAGTAAAATAGGAGGGATTCAAAATGGTTAAATCCCTGAAAAATATATTTATTAACCTACAACATTTTACATAAACACACAGGTGACATGTTGGCATAAGGAGAACATGAGCTGAAATATCCCTGAATTTATTTTTAGAACAAAAAGGTTGAAGTTCAAGTTATACTTGCTCAGAAAATCAAGTATTGAAAAAAGGTATGCTTTCTAATAATAAAAGACTTGGAAAAAAATGATGGTACACAATGCTATAAGCTTTCACTCTCAGTTCAATATCCTATTGCCAAACTAGTGTTGAGGTATATGACAAGTAGGAACATCACTCAAACCTTTAATCAATTCTTAACTCACATTATGATATATTTGTAGCAGGCTGAGTAGCACCATCATGATGTGAATTCTGCTTCAAACCCACATATATATGTATATATTTGTATATATTTAAAATTTTTTACAGTACTAAAATACTAAAGCATTACGTTAAAAAAAGTTTTGTTTACAATTTAATTTACTATACAACTCTTTCACTTCTTTATACAAATTAATGATTTAAAACCACCACAGCAAACCAGCTGCCTGTTTTGTTTCTTTTTAACCAACAGATTCACATGGAACAAACCCTGTTTATTCATCTTATGCAGGCTTTAGTCTGCTCAATCTTCCTGGTAAGAGGACACTTAAGCTAAGAAATGACAACATCACAATGTACATAATTATCAACACAAAGGCAGACTGCCATTCAGTTCTCTGAAGAGCATACAGGTCTATAAAAAAGCATAGCCTTAAATGAACTAGCTTTGTTGAGTCTTGTAGCATGCGGCTAATTATTACCTGCAGTTAATAAAAAATTCTTAAAACTGTACATATTTGAGCAATGAACTTGTCATACAATTTTATATAAAACTGTTTTACAGTATAGCATGTGAGATGAGCACCAGAAAACATGTTTTGTGGACTAATGTATTCCCTTGAATCCAGTAAGCCCTGTTTTGGATTTAACTGGCTGTGTTAAAAATGGACACATTGCTCATCAGCAGATGCCTGGCTAAAAGCAAAAATATTTTAAAAGTTTTCCTTGTTTCCTTAAAAAAAAACTTTGCATTCTAAAATGAAAGTAAACTTTTTTTTAAACGTCTCAGTACCTTAGCATTGTTCAAGTTGTCAAAGCTTAGGTAGACAAAGTGCTTCTAAAACACCACTTAAAATATTTATACATATACATGTGTGTGCACATATACATGTGTGTATATATGTACATATATACGTTTATTGTCCTACAAGGACTTCACTGGATGAGCAAAATCCAGAGGCCTTTAAAACTTCCACATTTTAAAAACTAAACTTGCAAGAACAGGTAATTATGACAAAAAGTTGAATGAAAATGTACCCCTATTATTCAAGGGCATTGGAGTACACTGATAGCATCTTGATGATATAAAGGCATTAAATTTTAAACTATCAAAGACACCATTTTCTTAGCACCATTTCTTAGAACATCCAAACAAATTCAGTGTTTTGCTGCTATTCATTTATGCTTCCTATAGCTATTTTGATAAATAAAAGTTAATATTACGATTACAGTAAAAACTGCATGTTAAAAAGCCATAATTCCAGTATTTCAGTACATCATATATTCAGCACCAGATGGTATTTTAAGATTCCTGTCACTGTAATACTACAGTACTTGTGTGATTTGTGTTCCATGACTATGCAAACTTGATATCCTTAAAAGTGGTCACAGATGTGTAGAGTCGTAAGGGGAAAAATCACATTTACATATCTCATCCAATAACAGAACCAGTGTTTAAAAATGTAAATTGCAGAACCTTCTTCCCCCACCTTCTTTTTGCATAGAATGCTTTGGTCTTTTTCCTAGATGCCATCTGTGACCACTTGGGAGTCAGTGGAAATTAAGTGCTAGGGTAAGATTACTTCTTTTTTTGCTGGTGAGCTGAGGATTTTCCCACAACATTTGTCATGAATACTGTGACCTTTCCCCATTGCCAACATCATGCGAACTATACACTACTGACAGGTTGGTTCTGGTCTTTTCAAATGAGGTAACCAACAAAAGGGGCGACATTATATATATCTGTTGTAAGGCCCTGTGACCCGCGTGAAGGCATATGGAGATGTCATTACTGTGGAGTCTGTGGTCATGGATATGGTCCTGTCCGCAAGGGATCTGATGAAGCGCAGGTAAGTGGGCTCTGAAGGTTCGTGCAGCTCAGTGGGCTCCCGTTTCACTTTTTTGCCATGGGTTTTCTGAGGCACATAGTCTGGACCATATTTTTCACACTCTTCCTCTTTCTCACGGGCTTTTTCAGCCATTTTGGCTTCCCAGAGAGCCAAGCCATGTTTTGGCTCATTCATGCTCTTATGCTGGTAAAAGACAAGCGAGATCCTGGTGGGGTGATTCCGATCGGGAATCTTTAAAGGGGTTGTGGCATGAAGCTCGCGCTTTGCACACTCAATGAGAATTGACCCATGAGTTGGAGCCACAGCCACTCCCCCGATGTCAGGATCCAGAAAGTTCTGCTCACTGTCTGACCAGACCTCATCGTTCTCCTCTGCAGCAGAAGCCACACCCTGAGCTGGTGCCAGAGGCTGCTTTTCCTGACTGTTGGCATCACTTAATTTATGTAAGCTGCCTTGGACAGAAGTGGTTCTATCATAGTTAAGACCTGGAAGCATCTTAGATAACCCATTAGTCGCGTGGGAAAGCATGTCATCCTTGCTTTGGAGATGCAGGGCATGAAGAGAGCTGTTGAACATGCCTGGAGCTGCACTGTAGTTATGAATTGTGTGAGAAGATGCACGATGCTCACCATTTTTATAGTCTCTGTTTGGACTGCTCAAGTTGAGTGGTAATCTAGAGGTGGCTCCCATGAAGTGGCCATCTATGTCATGAGTGGAATAAGGAGAAAATGTTCCTACATGGTGTACATTTGCTCTAACAGTACAACTGCTGAAGGCATCTCCCTGCACATTTTGGTTTCCATAACCTAAGTACTTAGAAGTAAAACTCTGGCTATTTCCAAACCTTGGCTGATAAAGTGTATGGATGGGTGGTAGATTTAGCTTAGAGAGAGGGTCTTGGCTTGGATACCGATATAGATCCATGGCCTGAGACTGGGGAGAATAGGAACCCAGATATGGGGAGCAGTTGTCTATTGATAGGTTTCCATTGCATTGATATGATGGATATTGATTATTTTGACTCAGAAGCCCAGGGTAGGGGTTCATGGGATTAGAAGAATTCAAATACGAACCTGCAGCTTGGGATGAGGTGGAATACAGGTTCATAGGGTTGGCACCTCCATAAACATCTGAAGGGTGTGAAGAGCTTGGATAAGGACTAACTGGATTGGGCCGTCTCATGTACAGACTGGTGGATCCAGAAGAAGAGTAAGAGTTGATAGACTCTGACTGAGAGTTATTAGTCAAGGGGTGTGGCTGCTGTTGCTGGGCCTGCTGTGGCTGTTGCTGGGCCTGCTGTTTCTGCAGTTGCTGTGTCTGGGGCTGCTGGGGCTGCTGAATGACTGGTCCTGAAAGTCGTAAAAGTTCTGTAGATGGGGTAAGAGAGAGCAGTAACAAATACGCTTATTATTTCACGAAGGCTAGTGAGGATACTTAAATGTATGTGAAAAATACCACCAGGATTATGCAACACCCATTAAGTAACGACAAGAGCAAAGTCAGGGTTCTGATCACTATCTAGCATCAATTTTTGCATCTAAAGCATTAGAAATAAAATGCAGAACTTATTACAGTACAATCTGAAGAAAACATAATAAACATCTGAAGCTACTCCACTGAGAGCATCACATTCTCTGGGGCTTCTCAATGTGCCTCTGCTAAAAGTGCCTTCCTCCCTCAACCCCATCTCCCTACCCTTCCTTGACTTAGTCATCTCTTCCTCAAGGAAGGTTTCTGTGAACTCGTGCTAGTGCTTCTGTAATACCCACTGCAAACACAGATGTGATAAAGCAGTATTCATAATGTACTATATCCATTTTTAGCCCCTTCCCACTGCTAAGCAAGTTCCTTCAGGGAGGGGAACCATGTCTTATTTTATTTTTCTGAGGCCTGACATACAATAGAATTTATGTAATTAAAGAAGGTTCAACAACGTTATGAGAAAAACAATGATGTTCATTTAAACATAAAAAGCATCTTATATAACCGGCAAACCCTACTTCATGAGCAGGCTTTCCAGAAAGGAAAGTTACAGTTACAGATAACATTTTAAAGAAACTTTCAGCTCTGTAAAACTTTTAAAAGTCATACTTCTGCTACATTAAAAAAGTTATGTGAGTTAAGAACAAATAAAGGGAAGTGCAATGGCCATTCCAAGAACTGAAATGATTACTATCTGTAGAAACCAGTTAGACGGGACCAGAGACAAAGTCTTATCTGTTTATACTCTGCAGCTAACCTGAATCAGGGATTTACTTCTCTTAGTGAAAGTCAATCAATCAACACATACTTATTAAGCATCTTTAACATATTGTTCTAAATTACCTAGTTTTTCTGAGCTTGTAAGTGAATCAGTAGGAAAATTTGACTTTATAGGCAAAGAGGGTTGGTTCTAAACAAACTGGCACACTAAACTTAAAAGATACTGTCCAGGCCAATGCCATTTCCAAAACTTGGATATTTTTTTTTTTTTTAATAGCACTAACTGCAGGCATAAAGCAAGGGGCTATGGAAAGAAAATATCAGCAGTGTTGATGAATAATGCTGTATTGCTACTACTATAGGTATACTCTATTTCGATGGGTAAGAATTTTATAGGATGGTTACAGGTAGAATCCTTCCTAAACCGCAGACTCACATGTCTAAAGAAAGGTATCTTATGACAGTGAAATTACAAAAGAAGATGATGCTTTGTGGCCTCCCCCTGATAGGGTTGGCCGACAGGAGCTTGAAATTGTAATTGGAGATGAACACATTTCTTTCACCACATCAAAAATAGGTTCTCTTATTGATGTAAATCAGTCAAAGGATCCAGAAGGCCTTCGAGTATTTTACTATTTGGTACAGGACCTGAAATGTTTAGTTTTCAGTCTCATTGGATTACATTTTAAGATTAAACCAATTTAAATTGCATGTTTTTGAAGCTGTTTGTATATTTAAGTAAGGGATGGGTAAGGGAGGGATTACTTGTCATTTACATTATTGGGATTTTTATGAATGTGAAGGAAACAAAAAAGTTTTTGTATGTAAAGTGAAAATAATAAAATACATAAAAAGGTTAAAAAAAAAAAAAAAAAAAAAAAAAAAAAAAAAAAAGAAAGGTATCTTATTCTCTTCCATCTCTCCCCCATAAATCATATTTATAAATTTATTTCAATAAAAAATACTATTTCATTATCTAGGCTGAAAACTCTGAAGTCATCCTTAAATTACTGTTCTCCTTCATTCCATGTTTTGTAATGAATGCATTGTTTTTGCTACATCTTCACTACTCCCACCAAAATTCAAGGTCTTGTCATCTCACTCTTGGTTTACTGCATCTTTCTCCAAACTATTAGGTCCTCTAGTGTTAATCTGGCATTGGCAGAGAGGTAATTTCACCCTATCACTTACCTGTTAAATATTGCTGTTTTTATTATAGAATAAAATCCTAACTTCTCCCTCAAGCTGGGGTTGACGGTGTGGCACCTCCTTACCATCTCTGAGAGCAAAGCCTGGCCCTTGCTAACTGATGAAAGATTTTGGTACAGAACGAAGACCACAACTGATGTAATTCTAAATACAAGTATCATACAACACACATCTATAATACTTCACATTAAATTTACCTGCCAACTGTTTAGCCTGAATTGCATTTTCACTCTGTTTTGTACGCAATGAGGCTGACTTTTCCTTTTCGTTCTTAATTGAGCTGTTCTCCAGAGAGGAAAGCTTTTCAGCTGCAGCTTTCTTGGCTTCTAGTTTCCTTTGTCGGCAAGTCTTGACTGGCTCTGCTAACATCCTGACTTTCCGCCGAAAAGAACTCAGTACTTGAATGGCACCATTTCGTTTTTTCTCCTCCTGAGCTTCTAGACTCCCACACTCATCCACATCAGAGATTTTGTATAAAGGCAGAACATGGAGCTGCTCATCCTCAGGATTTCCTCCAATTTCTCGATTGTCTTCCCTAGTGAGGGTGCATACCTAGTAGGGAAGTGGGACATCACAGCCTCAATTATAGGTCCAAAAGAAAAGTGTGTGTGTGTATCTTTCTCCCTCTCAGTGTCATCAGTGATATGCATATTACCATAAAACCATTTCTATCTTTTTGTTAATAAAAATAGCACCAAAATGGTACAGGGAGACAAAGACAAGACCGTCTTGTGTCCCCCCCCCCCTTTTGAGTCTATACATTTGTGATGGGAAGAAACAACACTCCCCCTACAGTGAGGCAATCTCCTGCTTTTCACGCTTCAAAAATAGATGTAATAGATGTGAAGCCTCTTCAAAAAGAGGCCAGAAGGGGCCGAGCCGGTGGCGCACTCGGGAGAGCGCAGCACTGGGAGAGCAGCAACGCTCCCGCCGCAGGTTCGGATCCTATATAGGAATGGCCAGTGCGCTCACTGACGAAAAAGACAAAAAAAAAAAAAAAAGAGGCCAGAAGTTTGTTCTATCAAATAACCTCTGATTCTGGCAGTGTCACATTCACCTCAACTCATACTTTTGTACACAAAGAAATTTCCCACTAACTCTCTGTGTTGAAGAAATTTCCACAAGATTCCAAATTGAAAATCTAAATAATGAAGAGTTGACGATTTGTTCGATATAGGTAGTATGTAACTTAACACTGTTTCTCTTTTCTCTCCACCCTAGTAAGCCTAACTTATCGTTTCTCTTCTCTCCAATTTCTTTTCTGAAATATTACACATACCCTGAAAAGAAAAAAAGCTACATCTGTTACTTTAATAATTATACTTTTTTCTTAGCCAAAAAAGGTTATGATGAAAGATTATTTGTGTTTTTAAAATAGTAGTATTTAGTGTTTTTGATCAGTGGGGAAAATGTGAGCTAAAGCACAAGGTAATATAAAATCATTGAAAAAATGTGATCATAATGGACTGACCTTATAGAAAGAACTTTAACATGAGGTATAATGTGTTTGTCACTCCCTATGCCTAAAAGTCGTCCAAATTCATGTCTCTGAGCACACTAACTTTTCCCACATACAGTTAAACCTATTCAGTTCATATTTAGTGCTTCCTTCCATTTTACTTCACAGAAAGAACCTGTGATCTATCTCAGGCAAATTCCCCTTGATTCTAAACATCTTTCTCATCTTCCCATTCTCCATTACCTTGCTGGAATGAAATGTGGTTGCCTTCAGGACCTACTATAGCTCCAGCTGTCATTCATTTCTTCCATTTCCCAGAATCCAGCATAGCCTCCTAATAATGAGCAGGTGCTCAATGCATGATTACTGCTGGTTTAAGATGTTAGGGTGGTTGGTAGGCCTTGTGTTGGTTCTGAATCAGAAGTCAGCAAACTAAGTACGTTTTTCACATTTTCAGAGGATTAATAATAATAAAAAAAACCCAAACAAATAATGTGACAGAGACTCATGTGGCCTGTGAAGCCTAAAACATTACTATCTTGCCAATTTCTGGTCTGGACCATTAAACCAATACCTTCTCTGCTTCTCAACAGAAACTTCACACCAGCTTCTTCAAATTACTTCAGCTATCATCTACTACTCACCTTCATTGTTTTCTACCCTAGAATTTGACTTTAATGCCTGGTGTCTATTTTTCACCTTAGGTCTCATTGGTCATCTTCCTCAACTATACCTATTCCCATGCTGAGGGCCCACTAGGTTGATTCATTTATGGTTTCTTCATCTGCATGTTTTTGTTCTTTATCTCCACTCTGGATCATCCCTTTACATACAAGGCAATGGCTGGTATGGAACATTGCTCCACCCTTTGACCTTATCCATTTCAGCCTCTAATTACAAGACCTAACCCATTTCTCCCACCATAATATGTAGTCATAACGGGCTGGTTTGCACTCTTAACTTTCTATGATGGTTACTGTGATAATGACTATGCATTTTTCATTTGCATTTCTCTCTGCAAGGTGCATTGATTCCTTGGCTTGTATATGGTTTTTATTTATTTTCCTTAATTGATTATGACCCACCAATATCTCACTGAATTTTGAGAAATTTTCTTTGCAGCTAACTCTAATTAGCACTAAGAATGTCCATGATTCTTAATGACTGTCAACAGTTTTCCGTGAATGTACCAACCTGTTATGAGTGCTAGTTATGCCAAAGAAGGTCACCTTGCAACAGCAATTCATTCGTGAGAACACTGTTGTCCAGTGACACCTGCAGAGAACATATTACTCTAACCAAATGCTACTAACTCTCATCCTTTCACTTTTCAACAGAAGGCACTGCTAAGCTGTCTCCAGCTGCACTTACCAATGTGCTGCCATTCTGCATGTTGTGCAAGTCTCTATGGGCATGTGCACAGAAGTCCAAACATGCAGTGACCCCTGAGAATGGACGGCCTTCCTTTAGACCCAGCCGACACTCTGGTGCTCTGTGTTCATATTCAATCTGAAAAAAAATAGTGTGTGTGTGAATGGGGAAGTAATTAGATTTTTAAAGTTTTGATATATGTATACATCCAAAAAACCACAGCCACAATCGCAATCAAAATAAAGTACATGTCCATTACTTCTAAAAGTTTCCTTGTGCCTCTTTATAATTCATGCCTCTCACTTTGTTCCCACACAACTACTGATCTGCTTTATGTCATTTATAGATTAGTTTGCATTTAATATCAGTGTATCCATTTGGAGTTAATTTTTATATGAGGTTAAGAGTCAAGGTTACTTTTCCCTCATATTATCCGATTGTTCAAACAACACTGGATAAAAATATTACTTTTCCTGATGGAAATGCCTTTATTAAAATTAATTCATTTTCTTTTAATAGCTTGATTTATTGTAGTATTTCTTGCCCAGAATTAAACTTTTACAACAGTACTGAAGTATTCCTTATAGTCCTGTGTGATCTGACACATTATTACCACTATTATTAACAGCATTTAAAAATTTCATATTCACACACATTTCTAAAAACATAAGTTGTGACGTAAAACAACTTATAGACCGTCATCAAAATCTATCTCCAATGCTCTCATCAAAAAAAAAAAAAAAAAAAAGTTGTATTTGTAGGAGCAGTGTTAAAGTCCACCACAGAAGAGTAGCTAAATCAATATTTAGGATTAGTGTGTCTATGCTGTGTAAACTAATCAAATCCTATTAGAGTCTTTAATAATTTGTCACACACCCCCATACTGATTGTTGCTGTGTACTCTGCTCTGGATACTTTCTCATCACCTCCAGTTTTATTGCAGCTATCAGTCTACCCCTTTCCCTTAAATAATTAACCTCTATTCCATTTCTCCTCCCCTTCTCCCCTGGCACTTACTTCACTGGCTTCTCTTTCTCTCCCCATACTTAAAGTGCCAATGATAAAAATCTATAGTGCTAGCCTGGAATTTTCTACTGATTCTCCATCTAATTAACCTTGAAGCATGTCAAACACAGCATGTCAAAAATGACATTTAAGACTGGCTGGTTAGCTCAGTTGGTTAGAGTATGGTGTTACAACACAAGGTCAGGGGTTCATATCCTCGTACTGGAGAGCCACGAAAAAATAAATAAATAAATAAAAATAAATAAATAAGAATAATAATTTAATACCTTCCCCAACCTTCCTATTTTTCACTAGTGCCTGATACTAGTTAACAGAACCACCTGTCCAAACCTGAAATTTGGTGGATCCCCAACTCTCTTTGGCTCATTCATAAATCCAAGTTGTATAAATTCCACCTCAAATATTTTATGTACTTATTTCCTTTTCTCTATCACTCCTGCCAATTCTTTAATTTAGGACCTAAAAATCTCTTGCACAATGATTGCAATACTTTCCTTCTCTCTCTCATCTTACACTGATTTCTGTTACATTTCCTTACATATTTGGCTCATTCAGTAACCTTTTTAAAATAAAAATTAAATCAGTTCACCTTCTCTTGCTCATAAAAAAACCTCTTGGAACACTCCAATGATTACCTACAGGATAAAGTTCAAAGATCTTTATTTTACATACAGGGTCATTTGTGACATCTCTACTTTCTCAGAATAGTCCTTCTTCATTCTTTCAGAAATTTGCACAAACCTCTATCCTAGATGTTCCAGTGTTGTCCTGTAATTGCTACATCACATGTCACTGTCTTCTCTAAGGAAGAAATTCCCTAAAGAGAGAGAGGCTGCATTGCTTTTCTTTATGTCATCAGTTACTAAACTATCTGGCTTGCAACAGCCATTTACTGAATGTTTTTGTTGTTGATGTTACTTACAGTCTTTTGCCTCCTTCATGAGCAATTTCTGACCAAATTACCTAGCTAGCTAACTAGGTACAGCCCAGGACACTCATCTAAAATAGGGGGAGAAAAAAATGTTTTGGCTTGGTTCATGAAACCAGTGCCAAATGGAAGAGGATCTGGCGAAATCTGACATCTGAACACAGGTATATATGCTTGTAATGTAGTACACTCATAGCTTTATATTTACAGACTTCCTGTGAAAATGGTTAATAGGTGGTTAGAACGTACAGTTTGGGCCATAACATTTTAATGTAATCACTGAAGTCTGCTTACAGAGACAAAATTACCCATATGAGAACAAAATTAATAGATAAAAGAGCTTGTGAGCCTTAAGAGCTTATTATCTTTACAGCTAAAAAGACCAAAAATATGCTCTTTTGGATGGTATAATTTTTAAATACCAGAAACAGAACACTTCAGTGGCTTCAGCAATTAAGAGAAAAAAGTTACCCAGCCATGTGCACACCCCCACACCCCGGAACATCTGCATCCAGCCCAGCCACCACCAAGCTGCCGCCAGAAGTTCCCTGGGCTCCCCTGCTGGAATAAGGGGGGTACCACGGGCCTTGGCCATGCCGCCCCCCACTTCATCCTCCTTTCACCCTATCCCCCCTCCCTCCCAATTGCTCCACATCTTAGAATGTAAAAATATAATAATATATTTTTTAAAAATGAAAAAAACAAAGGAAAATCATTGCTTTAAAAATGTTTCTGGAAGTAGTTACAATCACTGCCAATAATTATTCAAACTTACCTGATTATTATATGCATCAGGTGCAAGTTTTTTATATATTGGTGCCAGAAGAGTGGACAGGTTTTGCAAATGAGACTCCAGTTTCTCTTCCTGTATAAAATGAACAATTCTAAATATTAAATTCTGAATTCATTCCCTCTCTATATGAGAGGAGCTATCAGATTATTCCCCCTACACGTTGGATCCAAAATACAATATAAAGTGTTATTATTAAGGGCTGGCCTGTGGCTCACTCGGCAGAGTGCGGTGCTGATAACACCAAGGCCACGGGTTCGGATCCTATATAGGGATGGCTGGTTAGCTCACTGGTTGAGCGTGGTGCTGACAACACCAAGTCAAGGGTTGAGATCCCCTTACCGGTCATCTTTTAAAAAAATAAAATAAAATAAAAATAAAGTGTTATTATTAAATAACTAAAGCATCTTTAAAAAATGACTTTCTAAGTAAAAGGTATAGACCATATAGCAACCATTTCTGTATGTGGTATTAAAATCTAGCTATTTGGTCCCACGAACAGTAAGATGAACTGATTTTCTACTTTGCATGCAGATGGTCTTAAAGAAGTCATATTTTCCACTGTCGCTGTTAGCTGCCAAGGAAGACAGAACTATTGGAAAGTTTTTTTTTTGTCTTAATTGGTCTATTTCCAATCTTTATCTTTTACAAAGTTTATAAAGATAGCATTTCAAAAGTAGAAATAATCTCTCCATACAACTAAAAATTACTTCATATATAGATAAAATTTACAAAACTAGAACAAGTGTATATATAAAAAACTTCACCTGAGAGGGAAAATGGTAAGTTATACTACCAGCCCTCCATCCCCCACCCCCCAGCTGAGGAAGAACAGATTTTCCGATTAATATGCTTTTAAAAAAAATGGTAAGTAACAATACTTAGTTGTTCCATGCATATTTAGAAGTTCTAAGTTAAAATTGATACTTCTATTTTATCTTTATTTCTGACAGCTGGCTGGTATGAGGATTGAACCCTGGACCCTGATTTTATCAGCACCATGCTCTAACCAACTGAACTAACTGGCCACCCCTAGATTTGATATTTCCCAAAAAAAAGGAAAAAGTTGGGAGACTTAACCTGGAAGAGATGTAAATCTTAGAAGGTGAGGTTTCTGAGCAGAGCTCTCCTTCTAGATTTGCTTTACATGAAACCTGGTTAAAGTGATACATATTTATAAAATCATGGTGAAAAAGCTCTCAGAATTGTTATTCTTCATGAATTTAAAAAATTTTTGTTTTTATGAAAAAAGGATGTCTAGTACACTTAAGCCATGTTGTTGAAAACATTACTATCCTTTGAAAAAAGTTTTTATTGTGATTTCAAGAATTTTGCACTTTATTGTACTTTCACTTACAATTATACTCACAAATAATAAAGTTAATTTTTTCATCAATATTGTAATATCTATGGTATACAAGTATATATTAATTGTATTTAAAATTCAAAAGATAAGTATAAGGTGTAGAGACTAAAAATTTCCTCATATCTAAATGCTAAATATACTGAAGTTTTCTGATCATTCACTTAGCATACACCAGTCTGCGTGTGGCCCAAAAGTTGTTAAATTTGATATCGATTTGCAAATTATATTTTAGGAAATATATTGTAGAGAAAAGACAAAACCCAGTGACTTCAATATGAGGAATCATTGATCATTTATGTCAATTGCATATTTATGTTACAATCTAAATATGTCTTAGTTACTTCAATGCATTCATTACACAGTAACTTTAAGCTATCTAAATCTCATGGCATGGGGCTGGCCAGTTAGCTCGGTTGGTTTGAGTGTGGTATTATAATACCAAGGCCAAGGGTTTGGATTCCCATACTGGCCACCCACAAAAAAATAAATCTCATAGCATGTAAATGTGACTAGAAGTGGTCTGAATGTAGCAGGTATAAACATGACTTCCATACTTCAGATTCAAAAGATAGGAGACATTACTAATCCTCCTTTAGTTTTAAAACTGAAGTGACAGCCCTTTAAAATTCTGGAATTACCAAAAGTGGGAAAAGGGGAGGGCACTGTAAGGTAAGGATTGGTAAAGGGACACAAAAATGATTATATTGTATAGTGTTGAGTATTTTAATTATCCTGATTTGAGCATCACATACTGCACACAGGTATTGATACCCACAAATATGTATAATCAACCATATTACAATAAAAAAATTTTAGATTAATTCAATAAAATGAAGCAACTGAAAGTGAAAAGTAAAACTCTGGAACCAACTAAGATAAATAATAAATATAAAAGGCCATAGATAAAATTTGAGCAACAGAAACTCTTCCTATTACTTTGGTATAATATGGTTATTATTATGCTAACTTTGTAAAATATTATGTCTAAAGTTTAACCAGAGTTTTGTTCATTCATCTGAAGTGAAATTCTGTTAGACAGCTTAACACAAGCTTAACTTCAGTTCTCTATGAAAAATAAAGAGATTATATACCAGGAAGTATACCAACCTCTTTTGGGTCATCCCCAAGCAGCTTAAATTTCCTTGGGATCTTGCTTCTGGCAAACTTACATCCATTATAGTACATGCTCCATGAACAGCCAAAAGAAAAGGAGGCACCACAGGTTTCTGGATCCAGCCCCTGACAGGCACAGGTTCTCCTGAGAAGCCAAAGGAGAAGTTCAAGGCTACAGATAGCATTATCCAGGTTGCCACTTTTGTATTCTGGGTAAGCATATGCAAAATGAACGTAAAATGAGCTTGAAAAGAAGTCTAACCTAACTGTGAATTAAGTTGTGGCATAACCACACACAGAACTATTTCAATTGACTGTAAAATACAACTTAAACTTTTTATTGCAGTACAATACACTACAGAATAGTACAAATAATTTTACTCAAAAATGTTCATAAAAAAACATTCCCAAGTAAATAGTCAAACTAAGAAAAAAAAATTTACTAGTACCCTAGAATCTCCTCTCATACTTTCTTCCAGGTACTGTCCCTTTAACAGTAATTTCTCTATTCTTATACTTGATAAATACATATGTATATAAAATTATTTGTGTCTGGCTCTTTTTACATCATTATATTTTGAATATCTACCCGTATCATTGCATGTAGTTGTACATTTTTCATTTTCATTAAGTACCATATTCCATTGTATAAATACGTCACAAATTAACTATTCTATCAGGGGCATTTGAGTGCTTTCTATTTTGGCTAAAATACAGTCTTGTGTTTTTACAACCCTAATCAAATATATTCTAGTGACAATAAACAGACAAAAAAAAAAAAATTTAAAAAACCCCAAACCCCAAATAATAAAATCACCTACAAAGAAAACTATATTCAAGTAGTTTTATGAGTATTAATATTTTGAAATTATTGTATGTACTTGTATATGATATACAGAAATAATGTCAAAAACCAAGAATTTCAGTGTAAAATAAAAGTAAATACCCTATAATCTTAACTAAGAATAGAAAAAAATATGAACTCATAATTTCAATTTAAAAATTCAAAATTATTTCTTAGAAATAATTACTTCCTGTGTCTGCCACTGAAAAAGCCTAAAAGTAATGACATCTCAGAAGCACAGAGCAAATCTGGACACAGATTGTGATCTCTGAAATTTGGCAACTAAAGATTCTTACTATACGTTTCTTCTGTCATTTGTTTACAAACTATATTCAATGGTGACCAAAGAGTTGGTATAAAAAAGTTATTTAAAGAATTCCAGCTAATAAATGCAGAAGAACTATTACAATTAGAAAGTACTATTTTACAGATGTCAGAAAAAAATAGCATAAGGATCTCCAAAAAGTCTCTGCTCCATAAAAGCAGTCGGAGTATCAGTATGTATTGTCAGAATCAACTTCTTCAGAAATCTGGAAATTAACAAAAGGCTTTCAGCAACACAGGGAGTATCTATTCAAGAAAAACAGAATTTTGGTAAGAAGAGTGAGCTGTGTGGGTTTTAACTTGCCTTATTCTAATCCTCCCCATAGCTTCACGATAGCAGTCCACATTTATGATGAAAATCAGCAGTCTGCCAGCTACAGGAAGGTGCCAAATGGGGTTGGATTTCCTCCAAAGCCCCATTCCCAGAGAACTGACATTATTTGACCTATTTGGTAGTTCTCGGGCAGATCCCACCAGTAATGTTATCTTCATTTGGTGTGACTTAGAACTTAGTGTGAACAGCCTTTCTTCACATTTGCTAAAAATAATCAGAGCCAACTGTTGAATATTGTTGCTGGCCTGAGATGGTATTTAACAGCTGGAGCAAAAAAATAGGGTAACCAAAAAAGTTTAGAATAAAACCTGAGAAGTGAGAAGTCCATGGGAGATTCTGTAAAACTCCAATATGTTCCTGGGAATCTAGAAAGCCATGTACATGAGTAAGGCTATATGCATGCTCTCAAAAGACCTGAGAAAGCCCTAAGCTCTCATTACAGTCTAACCTTGAGATTCTGCACAAGCAGGGATTAAAAGCTAAGCTTGGCTGGGTGTTGAAGCCTTGCAACAATGCACATACAGACCTCCTTGGGAAAGACTGAGAGACTTATTGGTTTCAGGCAACTAAGGAACTCTGGTCATTAGCTGACCATTAAGTTAACCAAGCAGAAACTTCCATGGCTGCACATGACAAACAATACAAACTTTACAGAAATAGTTCAAACAAGTCACAAGGCAAACAACCAGAAACAATTACAAATTCTGGAGAGGGGGCTAGAATCTGTTTTCCAGAGTTACCACATTATATTATTTAATCTGTCCAGTTTTCAACAAGAGACATATGAAGAAGCAAACTATGGTCCATATAGAGGAAGAAAAGTCAATAGAAGCTGATCTTGAGAAGTCAAGATGTTAGAACACTTGTCAGCTATTATTTCAAGTATGCCCACAGTACTAAAGGAAACTGTGTTTAAATAACTAAAGTAGAAAAAGTCTCATGAAATAGATGAGATAAAACCATGAGAAACAGAGACAGAAATAAGGAAACATAGAATTCTTGAACTGAATAGTACAATTCTGGAGCTGAATAGTATAATAAAAAATGAAAAATACATGAGAGGGCTTCAATAGATTTCAGCAGGAGGGACAGGAAAAAGAAGGGTGGAAATGAACTTGAAGATAGGTCAATTGAGAGGCCTGTGGGACACCATACAGTGTAGAGTCCCCAAGGTAGAGGAGCAAGAGTAAGGAACAGAAAGAATATTTGAAGAAATAATGGCAAAACTTCTCAAATTTGATGAATACCATTTTACGTGTTTAATAAGCTCAACTACGTGTAGTATAAACTCAGAGACATTTATACCTAGAAGCATTGTAATCAAACTGCTGAAAGTCAAGGATAAAAAGAGATTCTTGAAAGCTGCAAGAGAGAAGCAACTCATCATGTAGAAAGGAATCTCAGTAAGATTAATAGCTGACGTCTCATCAGAAACAATGGAGGCCAGAAGGCAGTGGGATAATATTGAAATG
The DNA here is from genome assembly GCF_027409185.1 of Cynocephalus volans. Lineage (NCBI taxonomy): Eukaryota > Metazoa > Chordata > Mammalia > Dermoptera > Cynocephalidae > Cynocephalus > Cynocephalus volans. The sequence goes on along the minus strand of NC_084468.1, from coordinate 91,679,810 downwards.
CTGCAAGAAAAGACTATCAAAAGAACTGTATATCCAGCAAAACTATCTTCCAAAGATGAGTAACAAATTAGGGCACTGTCTGATAAAGCAATAATTATAAATCGCTGTTAATGTGCACACAATGTATATTATATATCTTGTACGATAACAGCACAAAAGAAAAAATGAGATATATATATATATATATTATATATATATATATATATATATATATATATATATATATATATATATATATATATATATATATATATATGAACAAATTTTCCTTATTATAATTAAATTGATATTACTCCAAGCAAGTTAAAATATTAATTGTCATCTCCAGGGCAACACAGTAAGAAATAACTCCAAAAAATATATTCAATCCCCGGTAAGAAAATAACTACAAAAACTATAGAAAAAAAAAAGGGGGGGGGGGGTAGTTAAAATGACACACCAGAAAATATTTACTGAACACAAAGTTAGTAATGCAGGAACAGAGAAACAAAAAAGACAGAAGACATAGACAAAGTGGCAAACCTAAATCCTACTTATCAGTGATTACATAAATGTATATGAATGAAATGATTAAAAGGCGGAGACTGGAAAATAGATTTTAAAAAAGATCTAACTATATGCTGTCTACAAGAGACACACTTTAGTTTTAAAGACACAAATAGGCTGAAAGTAAAAAAAATGAAAGATATATCAGTAATCAAAAGTGAGCTGAAGTGGCTAGAGACAAAAAAGAATTGAAGACAATATTATAACCATACAAACAAGTACATTTCATGATAAAAAAGGTCAATCCATTAAGATGATGTAACAATTATAAACATACATGCACTGAGAAACAGGGCACCAAAATACATAGGAAAAAAAAAAAAGACGGAATTAAAGGGTGAAACAGAGAATTCAATATTCTGCTTTACTAATGGCTAGAACAACTAGCCAAAAGGATCAAGGAGGAAACAGAAGTTATAAAGAACACTATAAACTAACTAGACATGTCTACAGAATACTTTCATTCAACAAAAACAGAATATGCGCAGTCTTCTCAAGTGTACATGAAACATTTTCCAGTACAGACTATATGTCAAGTCATAAAACAAGTCTAAATAGATGTAATATTGTCAAAAGCATGCAAAGTATGTTCTCTGATGACAAGGAAATTACGAATGAATGACAGAGCAAGGTTGGGTATTAAATAACAGAACAAAATAAAAGAACACACATATAATCAGTGGATCAAAGAAAAAAAATCATGTGAGGAATTAGAAAATATATTGTGGTAAATTAAATGAGAACTCAATATAAGCAAATTTTATGGAATAGAGCTAATAAAGCAGGGCCAGAGGGAATTTTATACCTTCAAAGGCCTGTATTAAAAAAGAAAATTCCCAAATCCATGCTCATTTTCCACCCTATTCCACCATAAGAAACTAGGAAAAGAAGAGCAAACTAAACACCAAACAAGGAAAGCAGTAAAAACTAGAGGGTAAATTAATGAAATAGAGAAAAGCAATAGAAATCAAAGAACCAAAAGGTTCATTGAAAAGCTCAACAATATTGAAAAAAACTTTAACTAGACTGACTAATAAAAAAAAAAAAGAATACTCAAATTACTGAAATCAGGAATGAAAAAGAGAACATTACTACTGACCATACATAAAAACATTAAAGAGAATACTATAAAATTATATTTCATCAAATTAGATAACTTAGAAGAAATGGACATATTCCTAGAAAAACACAAAATACCAAAATTTACTTGAGAAGAAATAGAAAATCTGAATAGACCTCATCAAGTAAAATGACTGAGTTAGTAATCAACAGATTTCCCACAGGACTTTAAGTTTCTGGTCTGGCATGGAGAAAACTTGGAAGTTGCCACTTCTTCTTAACAAGTACAAAGCTGAACATACAAAAAAAACCAAACAAAAACAAACAAAAAACATCAACACCACCATTTAGGTCCACCAGAGAAAGAGGTCACAGGGCAAATCACTGCTTCCAAAATTGGAGAGACAAACAGGCAGATATCCATGTCCTCTGTGGGAATCATTGCTGGGGTAGAAATCTGAATTGTAATTGATCAACTGCTGAAGGTTTAGTGTAGACAACTCAGAGTTAAAAATCTTCAGAGGCATCCAGTCATAGTGGGGCTCTCACACGTTTGGGAGTTTTTACCTCTAGGAGCTCAACCTGGTTCTCACAGTGAATACTGGAGAAAAAACTCTCTTCATGCTTTCAAAGGCAGTTCTGCTTTTAAAGAAACTATTTAAACAGAGCCTAAACTGCTGAGGTTTTATCAGAGCTTGCTGACCCAGGGCAAGAGAAATACCCAACTCCAGCTGGATCTAGCCTTGCATGTATAGGAAGGGAAATACCCAACTCTACTACAACAATATCAGAGATGAATGAAGGAACATCACTACATGGACATTAAAAGGATAATAAAGAAATCTATGTCCACAAATTTTATAATCTAGATAAAATGGAACAATTCCCTAAAAGAAACAATTTACCAATATTCACACAAAAAGAAAGGCAATTTAAATATGCTTATATCTATTTAAATAATTGAATTAATAATTAATAACCTTTCAATACAGAAAGCACCAGGCCCAGATGGGTTTGTTGGTGAACTCTACCAAACATTTAAGGAAGAAGTTACACAATTCTCTACAATCTCTTCCAGAAGACAGAGGCAGAAAAAAATACTTCATAATTCATTCTATGAGGCCAATATGACCCTAATGCAAAAACCAAAGTCCGCATGTGAGAGTACTTATGAGGAACATACTTCTCATAAACATGGATGTAAAAATTCTCACCAAATAGCAAATTGAATCCAACAATGTATAAAAAGAATAATATATCACAAGCAAGTAGGATTTATCCCAGATATACCAGCCTGGTTTAACATTTAAAAATCCATTAATATAATCCATTGCATCAAAAAGCTAAACATAAAAAAATTAATATCAATACATGCAGAAAATGCATTTGACAAAATCCAACACTGGCTGGCCAGTGAGCTCAGTTTGTTAAGAGCATGGTGTTATAACACCAACATCAAGGGTTCAGATCCCCACACCAGCCAACTGCCCGAAGAAAAAAAGGGTGGGGGCAGGGGAGGAAAAAAGAAAAAGAAAAAAAATCTCTCAGTAAGCTAGAGATAAAGGAGAACTTGAATAAGAATGTCTATAAAAGCCTTACAGCTCAACTCAAAGATTTCCTACTAAGATTAAGAACAAGGTAAGGATGTTCTCTCTCACTATGACTTTTCAGCATCATACCGGAAGTCCTAGCTAATGCAATAAGAAGAAAAGGGAAGAAAAGAGATACAGACTGGTAGGAAGAAATCAAACTGTCTTTGTTTGCAGATGACATGATCATCTAGAAAATCCAAAAGAACTGACAAAAAACTGAAATAAATAATTTAAGCATGGTTGCAGGATACAAGGTTAATATAGAATGAACAAGTACTATTTGAAATTAAAACTACATTATCATTTACATTAGCACCCCTCAAAATGAAACAGTTATATACAAATGTAATAAAATATGTACAAGGCCTATATAAGGAAAACTACTAAACTCTCACAAAGGATAACAATGAAGAATAAATGGAGAGAGATTCTTTTTTCATGAATGAATAGGAAGACTCAATATTGTCAAAATGCAGTTATTTCCAACTTGATCTAGAGATCCAATGCAATCCCTATTTAAATTACAGCATATTGTTTTGTGTATATTGACAGATGAATTTTAAAGTTTATACAGAGAGGAAAAAGACCCAGAATAGCCAACTCAGTATTCAGGACTAACACCACATGATGGCAAAACTTAGATATAAAGCTTAAGTTATCAAGACAGTATAGTATTGGTGAAAGAATGGACAAATAAATCAACAGAACACACTTGAGCCCAGAAACAGACTAACATAAATGATCTACTGATCTTTGACAAAGTAGTAAAGGCAATACAATGGAGCAAAAATAATCTTTTTAACAACCAGACATCTCCATGGAAAAGAAGTGAATCTAGACACAAAGTTTACAGTCTTCACAAAAAATAACTCAAAATGGATCACAGAACTAAATGTAAAATTCAAAACTATTAAACTCCTAGAAGATAACACAGGAGAAAATCTAGATGACCCTGGTTTGTTGATGACTTTACAGATACATCAAAAGCATAAGTCATGAAAGACAAAGTACAAATTGGAAGAAAATATTTTCCAAAGACATATCTGATAAAGCACTGCTACCCAAAATATACATACTTATCAACACTTAAAACTCAATGAGAAAACAACCACCTGATTTAAAAAGAGGGCCAAAGACATTAACAGACACCTCACCAAAGAAAATATATAGATGGAAAATAAGAATGTAAAAACATACTCTATATCATACGTCTTCAGGCAAATGCAAATGCAAATTAAAACAACATTCAGATACTCTCACAACATCAATGCTGATGGAGGATTTGGAGCAACAGGAACTCTCCTTCATTGTTGGTGGAAATGCAGAATGGTAACAGCCACTTTCGAAGACAGTTTGGTAGTTTCTTATAAAACTAAACCTACCATACAATCCAGCAATCCTGCTCCATGGTATTTACCCAAAGGAGCTAAAAGCTTATGTCCACACAAAAACCTGCACACTGATATTTACAAGAGCTTTATTCATAATTGCCCAAACTTGGAATCAACCAAGATGTCTTTCAGTAGGTGAATGCATACTGTGTGGTACATCCAGATAGTAGAATATTGTTCAATGCTAAAAAGAAATGAGGCATGGAAGAATCTTACGTTACACCATCAAATTAACTCAACATTGACCAAGTAAGAGCTAAAAGCATGATACTCTGAGAAGAAAGCATAGGTATAAATCTTTGAGAGCTTGGAACAAGCAATGGTTTCTTAGACATAACACCAAAAAACAAGCAACCAATTAAAAAATAGACATTGGATTTCTAAATCAATATTTAAAAAGAACATTATCAAAAGAGACAACATACAAAATAGCAGAAAATATCTGCAAACCATATGTTTGATAAAGTTCTAGTATCCAGAACACATAAAGAACTCATATAACACACACTAAAAACAACACAATTTAAAAAATGGTCAAATGTTCAAGTAGACTTTTCTTCAAAGAAGATATATGAATGGCCAATACACACATGAAAAGATGGCCAACATCATTATTCATGAGGGAAATGCAAATTAAAACCACCTCACGCCCATTGGATGGTTATAATAAAAGGCAGATAATAGTTTTCCTGAGGATGTGGAGACATTGGAACCTTCATACATTGTTGGCAGGAATGTAAAATGGTGCAGTGGCTTTGGAAACACTTTGGAAGTTCTTCAAAAAGTTACCATATGACCAACCATGTCAATCCTAGGTATATATCCAAGATAACTGAAAACACATACCTACATTAAAACTTATACACAAATGTTGATTCCAGCATCATTTAAGATAGCCAAAAAGTGGAACAACTCAGATGTCAATTAACTGACGAATGGATAAAGAAAATGTGGTATGCACATATAATGGAATATTATTCAGAAATAAAAAGGAAAAAGTACTGATTTCATTTTACAACATAGATGAACCTTCAAAATATTAAGGTACATCAAAGAAGCCAGTCAGGTTAAATATTATATGATTCCACTACTATGAAATACCCAGAACAGAGAAATCTATATAGTCTGAAAGTTTATTAGTGGTTGCCATTTAGAGAATGAAAGAATAGGAGGTGGCTTCCTAATAGACATGGGTTTCCTCTTGGGAGTGATGAAAATTTTCTGAAGCTAGGTAGAGGGGATGATTGCACAACTTTGTGAATATACTAAAATCACTGAATAATATACTTCAAAAAGGTGAATTTTATGGTATATGAACTATATCTCAAAAACAAACCGTCCGTAACAAGGTAGAGTAACTTCAAGTTGATTTCCAACATGAAGTGTCTACTTTATTTCTGTAGGAGCCTTTCAAATATTGTTGGAATTAGCGCATGACAGTAACTTTAATATGATTCCGAATTTGGCTCATGGTTAAATGACGAATCAATAGAGAAAATATAATAAAAATGGGGTTTTTTTTGTTTTTGTTTTTGGCAGGGGGGATGGCAGCTGGATGGTATGGGGATCTGAACCTGTGACTTTGGTGTTATAAGGCTGAGCTCTAAGCAACTGAGCTAACCAGCCAGCCCTAATAATGTTTATGTATAAAAGAGATTAAAAAAATTTTTTTACCTTTGATTTACCATTTGGATTTTTAACTCTTTTAAAATGAAAATTAGATCAGTTACTCAAATGTACACAGAATGGAAAAACTAGCAAAATAAATTAAATTTATACAGCATCAATCACTTTGCAAACTCTAAAAAATTAATGGAAACAGGCAATGATCACTAATGGATGCTAAACTGTCAGGTGAAAGTTTGAGGAAGAACTGGATCAGGCTGACAACACCTGAACACATTGAATACTCTTAACATTACCAAAATTGGAACCAAGCAGACATTATATGACTCCTTATGGATATGGAGAACAAAGATTTCAGCACCAGTTATGAAGCATTTCTGCTAATGTGTACTGTGTGCATACATACATTTAAGTAGCTCACTACCAGTGTACAAAGGATACTGGGGATAAAAGAAAAAACTAAGCAAAAAGGACAAATATGAAATCAGCCAAATCCAGATGTGGGAAATTTTATCATACAGTCTCTGTAAACAAATAAATCCATAGAGGGGGAAACTATTATGGAAGCCTGTGAATTATGTAATCTATCTTCCAAACTGGGACACTTTTAAGAGTGAAAGGAGGTTCCACTTAATAATTATGTCAGACAGTAGGTATGAACTGGGACCATTCCACTCCAAAGCATTAATTATATGTAAGGTGTGGTCTTTGGAATCTTTTTACATTTGTGTGTGTTTTTAAAAATAGGATCTGATCAGGAATTTGCTCTGACATTATTTGAATATTAAATGATATTAAGGAATCATTATCATTTATTTTAAGATAAATGATAATGACACTGTGATTAGGTTTTGAACAAAAAGTCCTTATTTGTTAGAGCTACATACTGAAGTGTTTACAGGTGAGATGATACAGTATCTGTGTTTTGCTTGGGAAAAAAACACTAGCAAGTGTGGGTGTCGGGACAGGAAGTGTGAGAGACATATATGAAACAATATTGGTAAAATATTGACAAATATTGAAGCTGTGTGATGGCTCCATGGGATTCATTATACTGTACTCTTCTTTTCATGTATGCTTGACAATTTTTACAATATAAAGTTTCTGAGAATGTTTAACATCACCCACCATGACAGAAGGCATTTTTGTCTTTGACTTCCTTTTGATGACAGATACACTCCCACAACTATTACTTGCCAAAAAAATATTGGTTAGGCTTAGTCATAAAATGGAAATCTCAAAGGAAAATCTTTAAAGGAGAAACAGCTGGGTTGGCTCAAAGGAAATGTCAAACTCAGTTTTTGAGTTTCCCATTGAAAGATGCTCTCAGAGTTCTTTTCTGAACTCACAGTGCGTGGTTATGGTGCATGTGGGCACATGGATTTATAAGATCAGTGATGAGGTTCACACAGCTATGAACATCACACTGAATAAGCAGCCCCAATCTGAGATTATCCAGTTCTTGGCAAAAAGTCATAATTTTAACTTCTGCCAGCCATAACATAAAATTTATTTATGGGTAGAGGAAACTTCAAAAGCTATTTCTGAATCAAGTCTGTATTGCCATTTGATCAGTGTCTGTTTTAATAATGTAGTTCTTAAGTATTTCAAAAAATTTTTTATTTTGGAGAATTGCTCTTAGTAGGTATAGGCCCAAGCTTAAACATCATCTTTTTACCTTGAAATTCTAGACAAAGAAAAGCAAAAGTGTACAGCTGAGACTTTAAAATATCTTATATGTGGGTCTGGCCTATGGCTCACTTGGGAGAGTGTGGTGCTGATAACACTAAGACCATGCGTTCGGATCCCTATAGAGGGATGGCTGGTTTGCTCACTTGGGAGAGCGTGGTGCTGACAACACCAAGTCAAACAAGGGTTAAGATCCCCTTACTGGTTATTTAAAAAAAAAAAAAAAAAAAATCTTATATTTGAAATCTTCTAATAGTTCTGTATACTCCTCTTTACAATAAAACAAATCAGAACTTTTCTGAGACCCTGGTCCAATCATTGTTCATGGTTTTCAAATGCAAGATAACAAAATTTACGAAAGTACTTTACATAAAATTTCTTTCTAGTCAGATTCCATTCCAGGCAATGGCATTGATGGGAAGTTAAGGAAAAGCTTTCAGGGGAAAAATACCAGAGATACATAATATTAATAAAAATTTAATTAATTATAATAAACGTGACATATAATTTGCATGAAACTTCAAAAATTTTCACAAGCAGTTCTTCAGTGATATAGAACTTCAAACCATCCAATCTAAAAGGAATTCTGCTTTTAAAACAATGCAGTGTTACTCAATTCCTGAGAAAGAAATGCTATTACCAACAGCAGCCCAAGGCACCTTAATCTTTATTTTCTTTCTGATTAAGGGTACCTACGCATCCATTTATTTCAGAAAGAAAAAGAGAAGTTAGGGTATATTGAAAAGTATTTTTCACCTCAATAAGTCCAATATAAGTTTACAAATCATATGTTATAAATTGACAAGTTCTACCTTCCAACTAATCATTTGTCAAAGTGGATTTATGGCAGTCTGATACACAACATGAAATTTTTGGGTCATAACTATCATAGAAAATCAGGTCAGACTTTCATAAAGAAGAGTAACTTTCCTAAACAGATCATTTATAGTTGATTTGTCCCCTACAGCACACTGAGAGAAACTATGCTAAAAAGTTAATTAAATCATACCAGTTAAGAGTTATAGTCAGCAAAACAACAAATTTGGTTAGTAATGGGTTACTGCAATGAGCAGCATGAATATTTCAATAAGCTTAGTAAGTTAATTTGTAGTTTGGTGGATGCAGAGAAAAGTAGTGCAAAATTAAAATTATATTAGAACCGATTGTGGGCAAAATCTCTCCAAGTGAAGGTTTAGACTTCCTGCAAAGTGGATGAAGTTAAAAAAAGAAAAGAGAAAAAAGGATGCACTAAATATATTTAACTGCATACCCTTGTTGTCCTGTTCCAAATTTTTAGATTACTGAAAAATAATGTATATCCATAGGTAATTTAACATCAGTAAAAATGGAAGCAATTTTGATTACTATTGTGGAAATAATGAACTAGATTGAATGGAAGTAAAAGTCAGAACTTCCACAGGGCTTTTATTTTTATGTTTGCTGCATATGTATTAAGGTCCTTGACATGGGAATTCCCAAACTTACTTGGCTTCAGATACTGCAACATGGAATACTTACTAAAGTGGTGGCCAGGCACACAAGAGTTGTTACCCATAGCATGAAGGAACAAAATAATTTCAAGTTTACAGTATAATTGAAGCCATGTGGATACAGATACTTACACTTCCAGTAAATTGCTCCTAACAGATGCACTGAGTGTACAAAATATTAGGTATCAAAATCACCTCAAATTACTCATGTTAGCAAATACAACCTCTTATTGCATGACTGTGAAACAGGCATTTGATCCCCATTTTATAAATGTAAAAATGCAAGTTCAATTCTTTTCCTTCAAACCAAAGATTCGGCTTTTCTACTAGTGGCCCCAAAGACGGGAGAGGCCCTGGGTTTCACTTACTCTTCATTCAGGGCACACCGACGATTGGTGAGCGTGCCGTATTTCCTCAGCGTCTCGGTGAGCTCTGAGTAGAGTTGGTCAGCCAGAGGCAGCGGGATTCCTTCCCACACAAGGATGAGAATCACAATCACTGCTGCCTCACAGGTGTGCCCGGCTCGCTCCCGCACCAAACACAGTAGCTTCTCCTCACTGCAGCGTCTGCGAATCACCTGTACAGATCACCATTCCACCCCAAACACCCCCCACCCCAACCAAAACAAAACAAGGGTCACTTGCAGCAGATAAGAGCATCGATTTATGTATGCATATTTTTTCATGTCTGGCTCACAGTTATGGCAATCTGCAATTTGCCTTTTGCTGCCCATCTGTAAAGCAGGGCCTTACCCTGGCGTCAGAAGAGGAAGAGATTCAAAACTACTCCTGAATGTTTAGCAGAGTACATCCAGTACAGTGGGGGCAATTAAAGGCCAGCTGCACTAAAGCCAGAGCTAGATGAAAGACATGCAGGTCTTAGATTAAGGTTTTCATAAATGACAATATAAAAATTAAATGAAGGTATTTAAAGGATTAAGGACCACTTCCTCACATTCCAAAAAGTGCTTTTTAGCAAGCACTAAAATGGACCTCCTCCCCACCATTAAATTCTTTCAATTAAATAGTTTGTTAATTTTACTACTAATCTGCCTTCTTCTTAAGTGATAACACATGGTAAAACAAATATAGGCAATGTTCTTTTCAACTGGGATGACTCTTAGGTCTTGGTAAGCGAAATCTTAGGATTACATTAATGAATCAAAATGCCCAAGATTGAAGACCAAAGGCCTTGTCAAGTCACACTTACCCACTTAGCAATAGGACATCCCTGAGAACTTTTGCCTTCTTTACCAGTATAGATGACTCTTTCAATCCTAATAGCTTTACCCTTCTGTCCAAACCTTAAAGAAACCCACAGAAACACACACACATACAATTAGCAAATGAATTCAAGAGCCAGTCAAAATATTTGAACATTTGAACACAATTTTATTCTGACCACATCCTGAGAAATGAACAGTTCAATTTATTTTTTTAAAAAAAGGTCTAAGCCAAGCAAACTGGATAACAGTTTTTAAGCCTTATTTTTCTTCAGAATAAAAAAATGCTGATAATTGTAAATAACTATTTTGAAAATTATATGTTGGGTGAAAATAATGGGAAAGCTTATTTTTATACATAATTTCACAAAGCACAAAATTTTGCTATTTGCTATAAAAAATACTATTTGATTTTTGTCCTTTACTAAATTTAGCTATTTTAAAACTTGGGGAGTCATAATAGATTTTAGTTAGAGCTGTTCCTCAAAGAATCTCTCACTATTTTTTTAAAGGGGCTGGTAAATAATTAGTATTCAGCCATTTTGAAAATATAGGATAGTTCTAGAAATAGACTATATTTTTCCCATATGATCAAAATACCCCTTATTGCTTGCTAAAAAAAAAAAAAAAAAAAAAAGAGAGCTCTCAGGGAAATTCACTATTTCTGCCAGGCCACTAGATTTGATTATTTAGTGAAATTCTACATGCTAAGTTAGAAATGTATAATTTGGGAATGGAGCAAGAATGATACTGAACATGTCCCTGCTGCCCAAAGGTACCCTAATGTATTTTAATGATAACACTGTCTACCTCTTAATGAAAAGGTACCATGGTAGAGTAACAGCTCATAGCTGTAGATATCTATATGAAAGGACCTCTCTGCATTATGTCATTCATGATAGTCTTTTACATGCAGGAGTAACTGTAGATACAGGCAAATACTTGTATACCTGTGACTGACAGTTTTGAAAAAAAAGGCAGCTATAAATAGAATCTGTCTCTATTTCTATTGAACTTATCACTTGCTCTGTTTGTAGTAAGAGAAAACCTCCTTAGAGATAACTACTCATTGACAGCACTAGGTGAATTTAACTCAGTGGTTCCTTTCTTATACCACACTTTTGCCCTTTCTTCTTCAGCAATTTTATCATCAAGTGGGAAAGTCAGAGTGGGGCCTCTCTGCAGTCTGTGCCAGTGCCCTTGTGCCTGGCAGGCTGGCTGGACCATCCTTGTTCGTGCCTCGGTTTTCTGGCATCCATCTCAAAGTGGGCAGCCTGTGCCAGTTAGCAGACTATTAGTCCTGTCAAATATTGTGACTCTGGTGAATAGCACAGTGTGTAGTGTTGCAAACCTTGGAATACCTAAGCCTGCTAATAATTACTCGATTTACAATTGTTTACTGCTTTGTGTGTGAAGGCTGGAAAAATTCTGACATATACAAAAGGATAAACGTTAATCTGCCCTGTGCCTTTGAGTTAATTACCTTTCTTCCATGATTTCTCTAATAGCTGCCACATTAGGACCTGCTCCTAGATGGGTATAAAAAGGACCTTCATCTTTTTCAATAATTTGCTCTGTTGAGATAATAGAAGATTATTATTTTAGACCTCAATTATACTAAATATAAAGGCTACATCCACAAAGCTTATCCCCCAACTGCACATTAAGGGCCCTAAAAGTGACTTTAAAAATTTTTTTCTTTAAAAGTAGTAAATTGATGGACTGATCTATTAGAAAATGTGCCAAATAAGTATATGTCATGCTGGCTGCTGGATAAAAATAAATTACATTTCAGATATAGGATATTATTTATTTTAATCCAAGTAAGTGGAAAGAAAACAGTGAGGGAATTAGAACGTATTATATGTAGTGTAACTACAACCCAATTTTTTAGATGGAAAAAAATTTTTAAAGCTAACTACAAGCCTGCCTGCCACTTGGATGTTAAAAGATTAAAAATAAAATTTCCTGTCCTATCCCACCCCCAGAATATTGCTCGGTTTATTGTCAAGGATCACTTTTTCTCCTCATTTCCCCACAACATTCAATTACTCTGTTTAGAAAATAAAAATATTTAATCCAGACCTATACGTATGCACTTTAGAGTAATTTATGATGAGAGAAAACTCTGGAGAGTCAGGAAAAAGGAAGGGGCTGTTGCAAATCCCCAAAGACAGAAAGTGGGAAGGGTTAGGGTGATAAGAGGAGGGAGTGAAGATGTATATAACTTACCTAATATTATCTATGACGTGTGGCACTTTAGCCCAGGCAGGCAACTTAATGACCACACACAAAGAGGGTAGAGGTCCTCTCTCCACCTCCTTCAAATTGTGGGGCATCTCATTGTGAGAGGGACAGCATGGGGTGGGTGGGCCATTAGCCACACTAAATTAATTTAACATTTGTTTTTTCAAATGTCTTCTACTATATCCATACTGAGTAGCTGTAATTAAGATCTTCTCCTCTACCCACATATATATCTGCATCCACCAACAAAAATGTTTCCTTATTCCTAAATACCTATCATGAATCCTGAATTTTAATAAAAAATGTTTGTTTAAAAAAAGTGGAACTTTAGAGAAAATGGAATCAAAATAAATATAAATCACAATGTTTCAAGTGCATAATGGAGAAAGGCAGTACTGAGAGATTCAGCATTATAATTTCCCCAACTCACCAAGACTGAAGACAATAATTTCCCCACTATGCAGATATCTTGTAAAATTACTAATACGTTAAGCCTTGGATTAAAAAAATATATATATTCAAAGTTCCTACGTTAATTTTCATATGGCAGTTATTTTCCCATTTTAAAAGATTTTTTACTGCCTGGTTTTCTGTCTAGGAGATGATATAAGAGTTAAATAGATGGATTAATTTAAAACAGATACATCTGAATTTTAAAGGGTCTGAATAGAGGAAGAAATAAACACGGACAATTGTTTAAATTTTTTGGAAAAATTGCATGTAAGTGAAGTTCTCTCTTGCTCAGCACGAGCATCTATAATTTAAAGACAAAAAATGTAAACTTCAGATTTTTATGAGCCTTTACAAATGGCTGTCAGACTTAAAATTTTAAAAAAGGAAGAAAATTCCATATGAAGATAAATTTGCTAATTCTGGATAAACACCATGTGTCTCAGTACATTTCTGGCACTTACCTACACATCTGCATGATGGGAAATCATACTGAGTCTTGACAGGTGTATCCAATAAATTTTTTATAGGCGTATCTAGTAATTTTGAAGGTGACTCTAAAAAAGTATTGAGAACAGAACCAGCTGTTCTTTTGGTTGGTGTCTTTTCTGAAGAAGTTGCTTGCTGCTCTAAAGCTGGGGTGTGGCTATCAAGTTCTGCAGCAGTGGTTTGTCTAGTTAAAACTGTGACTGGCCCTGACATTTCAACTTTTACTTGCTTCTGTGATTTGAGAGTTAGAGCCTTATGGTCAAACAATGATTTGACCTGAAACTGCTTCAGATGCTGCTCCATGGTCTCAATGATGCTCCTCTGCTGCACATTATCACAGCTTGGAGGTGGAATCTCTTGCTTAGTTATCTTTTTCCATGTTTTGTTTTCTGGCTGTGCTGACATGGGGCGCATACAAGCATGCAGCTTGGATCCAGGTTCAACCTTAATTGGCCTGTGCATCTGATTATGGCAAGAGTCAATTTGGGGTTGCTGTGCTTGCTGTTCTTGCTTCTGTAAGAGATGCCACCTTAGAGCAGCATGCTTTTGAAGGTCCTTCTGGGGAGGAGTCTGAATGTGACTTCCTCCCCGGTCAGGCGCAGAGAAAGCATTTGCTTGGTTGTGTGTCAAGTACCTTTGCTGAGCGAGTTGTGTGGCTTGTTGACTAGACATATCTTGGTTTCTACTTTTATATCCCTGTAGAACTGAAGCTTGTTGAGGCTTCTGCTCTTGTTCTTGAAAGCACCTATGAAGAACATCTTGTTTTTGGGTCACATTATTTGGAAAATATTGCAAGTTTTGGGTCTTGTTTCTTGCAAAGAGTTCAGAATGTACAGTCTGTTCTTTATTCTCTGGAACTAGGTGTGTATTGTTTGAACAAGAAATGTGTACTTTGCTTGCACTTGATTTCAAGATCTGACCATAAGGGGAATTTCTACTGTTCATAGTCTGTACTTGCTCCAACCCCATTTGGGTATTATGAGTCTGGAACCCACTTGATTTTGAATACTGTTTTTCAAAATGAAAGCACTCTTCTACTTTAATCTGGCCAAAGAATGATCCTTCTGTTTGCTGACCATTGTTGCCATGGGGATGAGTAAAAGTTTGGGGCATTTGTTCTTTACACTTCATTTGCAATTTTTGCTGCTGTTGGTTTTGAGGGAGATGTGAATTCTGGGATGGTTGTGTTTGTGCTGCCTGTTTATGAGGCTTATGTTGCAAAAGGTGTGAGTTTGAACATTGCTCAGTTTCTGAAGCCTGTTGATTCAAGTGCTGTTTTAACAATGGGGACATGAGTTTCTCAGTTTGAGGATCTCCTTTTTTTTGAAAATGTAATCTAGGGGTACACAGTGACTGTACATGAGCTTCTGGTGAAGGGTCTGTCTGGAAGTGCACCTGGTGTGAGGGTTTTAGGAACTGGAGATGTTGGTCCACTGTACCTTGAGACTGCCCTTGATTCATCTCAACTTGGTACATTTGTGACTTCTGCTCCAGCTGCATTGTTCTCTGGATGTAAGCCTGCCTTGGGATCCCCCCAGGCATGTTGGAATTTCCAGTGTATTGTTTGGAGGTCATTTGACTGGAGGGGTTGGGCTGATACTGAAGAACTGATCGCAGTGATGTCTCATTACATTTTGGATGGGCTTCTGCCTGATGAAAATGAGGGGCTTTCAATTCAATCCAACCTGGTTTGAGATAGTGCTGTGTTGGGAGCACAACATCTCGTGTTTGTTCCTTGTTTTTACCCTTCAGAATCTTCTGCTCTTTGTCTCTCATCAACTGCTGGCAGTGGTCCTGTAGATCTCCACTGCTACCAAAAACTGGTGGGTTATGCTTGAGATGTTCTGATATTGGTCTTGGAACAGCCATTGTCCCTGGAGTCTGTATGTCATTCTTGTTAACACAATTATTCTGAGGCCTTTCTGGAAGCATCAGAGAAAGGTTGGATACAAATATACGTGGATTAGGACTCGGGGATGGTGATGCTTCAAGCTGACCCTCTACTTCCACTTCCCTTAAAAGAGCTGTGTGACTTTGGTTGGAGTAGTGATGCTTTTCTTCCAAACCTCCATCATTCAGAGTGCTTTTTCCTTCTGAAGGAAGCTGAGGAACCTGTGGAAGAGGAGGAAGGGGAGAAAGAAGCAATTGTGATGGTGGTGGTGTGGTAGTGGCAGAAAAGGAATCCTTAGTGAACACTGAGTTTTGCTTGAAGTAAGCACCATTCATTTCGTTTTGTTTTAAATACCGTTCAGAGCTGCCATCAAGAGCTTGCAAATTGCTGCTGGAACCTGAACAAAATTCTTCACCAGATACTAGCTTTGTGGTTCCTTGGATGTTACTGTTTTCTACAGGAGATGAGCATATCTCAAAAACTGATGCTTGTTGTTGTAGTTGTTCTGGTTTCTGAAAGGAACAGGTCCCTAGCATTGCAGCTGGTTTACTGGCATTATCAATGTCACAGGCCTCAGTCACCACTGCAGCTGGCTCTGGAGGCAGCTCGGAGCTTGAGGTCTGAGGGGAATTGATCTGCCCTGAGGTATGTGATGCGTGAGTGATCTCACAGGACAACTCATTAGTAGCCTGACTGTTAATGGCATTTACTTGAGATGTGGTTTTCTGCACCGCAATGGAAACACAATCTGGATAATATTGAGACAGTGTTTTTTCCAGGAGTTCACCATGTGTGTTTTCCATGGAAGAGGCAGAAACTATAGCACCATTAGGCATTAGCGCTGCCTTATTTTTAAGAAGTAATACAATGTTCTTGTCGTGGTAGTTAGCAATTTTCCCCTCCTGCTCATTCGGAATCGGAAGCTCTAGATTTTCAAACCCACTGCAGTTGTGTGTTGAAAAATTGGTGAAATTTTTAACTGCATTTTCTTGGGCTACAGAGCTCACAGATTCTCTCTTATCACTCAAAGCGGAGACATTTGGTTGACTGCTGCTTTCATCTGGATTTCTTTCTTGTCTTTCCCCGAAGTTCTTTCTTTCTCCATTAGCTTTTTGGTCTTGTTTGAATTTCTTGTCCTGATGGAGCCCAGAGAGAGAAGGTTCACTCACTGTGCGTTTTATTCCTCCATTTTGCAGACAATTGGAATACCCTCTACCATCTTGTATAAAGTCGGGACTCACACGACTAAGCTGGCTTCCCTTCATATGGGGTATTCCATAACAACTTTTGAAACACTGCCACTTGGTGTCTCCATTTACTTCTGGATGAGGTCTCTCAGTTAATGGGCTTCCATTCTGGAGCTTTAGAGCCAGAGGTTCTGTCTGGCAAACGGGAGAAGGAGATGGTATCAGGAACGGACTTAGTCTGTTGCCCTCAACATGGTTGTTTCTATCCTGTTCCATCAGGCTTGCTTCGGGGCCATCCACAAGGCTGCCCTTTGAATGAATTCTAAAGAGCATAAAAATAAAAATTAAAATGTATTAATATATCTAAAATTAATATACATCTTACAGAATTGTGGCATAAACAATATTGAAATACTTAGACATAGCTGTAATACTCATTTTCAAGTTTCATAGTGACAACAAATAGCTACTCAAGATATGATTGTTCTTGTCTTCCCATCAACTCTCAAATATTTATGGTCATGGAGAACAAGGATGATCAAAATCACCAGCTAATGTGAAAGTTCATACTGTGTTACTAACTTGTATCATTTTCCTTCCTAGATAATTCTTTTTTGTCAAAATGTCAAGAAGAGAGAAAAATTACCTTTCCTTTTTCTCTAGCACTTAGTTGATCCAATCACTTGCTAAGTTCTATTCTACTTCCTATATATTCCTTGAGCCATCTTTACTGCCACTTCATAGCTCAGATTTACATCACCTTTTCTCACGATCTATTGCAGTAGCTTTTTAAAACGATTTCTCCCCTAGTCCAACCTGCCCTGTCCCTCTGGCTCTTCAAGACTTCCTTCAATTTGTTATCAGAGGGAATGTTTTAAAATACAAATCTGATGTCATACCCTCATTAACACACTTTATAGACCCTACCTTGCTTGCATCAGCTGTTCTCAAACTGTTTTACACTAACACACCCGAGAGATAAGGCACACTCCTTTCAGTCTTATCACTATCCCAGGGGATGGGACAGGGAGGAAAAGTGTAGTTGATAAAATGTCCTTTCTAGGTGATTGAATGTTTCCATCTACAGAGGCTGGCTGCCCACTTCTATTAAGAATTTCTACCTAATATACATGGTTTTTCATATGTAGATTTCTATTTTCCTCTTCTACTCCCTCTCACAGTTTACAACAACACACAATAACAAGAGCTTATAAATACCTAAACATGGTAAGCTGTTTGAGAACTCCATGCTTTTGTTGTTCTGTCTGCTTAGGATGCCTTCTTAATCCCCTTAGAATTCATCAGTCCCATTTCTATCTTCTTCTATATCTCGTATATGGTCTATTACTGAACATATCACTCTTAATTGTACTTTGTTTACTCTCCCACCATACTGTGAACTCCTTAATGGAGCCTCTACTTTGTTCCTTTTTTTTTTTGCAGAGGGCAGGCTGGCCAGTTTGGGGATTCAACCTGTAACCTTGTAATTACAAGGCTGTGCTCTAACTAGCTGAACTAACCAGCCAGCCCTCTACTTTTTTCATTTTTTATGTATACAATAGAGTGAGCATCCAATAAGTTTTGCTGCATTGATACAAATTTGCTCATCTTATAATCATTTCATCATCATTCATTCAAACATTTTTGAGACCAGTACTGATGAAGTCCATATAATAGGGAAAGCTGGGGGAAATGAGCACTAAAAAATAATCCATTGTACAAGATGACTGCTTCCCCATTCATGCTTTGTTTTCCCACAGTTTTTCTCATTACATTTTTTTAAAGGATGTAAATAGAAAGAAATCAAGACTATTTTTTCTTTGGCATAAGAAATGCTCTGTTAAGATAGCCATTGTTAACTTATCAAATGAAACAGAGAAAGAAATAAGATATAAACATTGAGAAGCAGCAAAAGTTATCATTATTTGCCCACAATAAGACTGTATACTGGTCAACCAAGAGAATCAACTGAAAAACTGAAGAAAAAGTCATAGCCTTGAAATACAAAAGCAACAACCAATTAAAGCTTTACTGGGAATAAACTTACGCCAAAATGTGTTAGACCTAATTGAATAAAACTTAAAAATAAAAAAACTGTGGAAAACACAAGAACAAAACAAGCAGATAGCTATAAGATGTTCTTGGATACTTGTCAAATTAATCTACCATATAATGTACTCTCAATAAAAACTCTAGCAAAGCCATTTTGAGGAATGAAAGAAGTTGACTCTAAAGTTCATGTGGAAAAATAAAAAGTTGGGTAGCCAGTAATAATATGAAAAAGAATTGTAAGGGGCCTGGGTGGGGCAGTAAGGCAAATTAAGGGATACTAAAAAGCAACAAGTGCTACTATACTAAAACAGTTTGTGCTTGCACATCATAGACAACACAGTATTAATAAGATCAATGGAATAAAATACAATGCCCCAAAATAGATCAAAACATACACAGAAATATGGTATTAGATAATTATGGCATTTCAAATAAATATATGGTATTGGAGTGGGTAGTCTTGAAAAAATGATAAAGTTGGATTCATCCCTTACACCATATACCAAGATAAATTCTAGATAAATTCAGTAGTTGATTATAGAAAACAAAACCCTAAGAAACATTAAAAACAGTTTGAAAAAACTTAAAAAAAAATGGGTAAGTTCTTTCTCTGTGACACAAAATGTAGAGGTCATAAAAGATGGGAAAGTTCACTAAAATTTATTTGCAAAAATAAACCTGTAAGCAAAGTAAAAAGT
This sequence comes from Cynocephalus volans, assembly GCF_027409185.1. Taxonomy (NCBI): domain Eukaryota; kingdom Metazoa; phylum Chordata; class Mammalia; order Dermoptera; family Cynocephalidae; genus Cynocephalus; species Cynocephalus volans. The sequence continues at coordinate 91,660,181 of NC_084468.1, read as the reverse complement.
CAGATAAAACTTTTCTTAATACACAGGACTCCTACAAATTGACGAGGAAAACAACTACCTAGTAGAAAAATGGGCAAAGCACATGGACAATGAACAGAAAACGAAATTCAAATGGCTTTTAAATATTTAAAAAGATGTCCAGTACCACTCATAAAAAGAAATGCAAATTAAAACTGCAACAAGCTACAGTTTTTCCTTCCCTTCTCAAATTGGCAGAGATCAAAGTTTAATATGCTATGCTGGCTACGATGTGAGGGAATAGATGCTCTTTTGCACGGTTTTCGGGAGTCAAAACTAATATAAATACCAAGTAGGAAAATCTGGCAATATCTACAATATTTCAGAAAAACCTTCTTTGACCCTTCACTTTTAAGAATTTATTCAGTAATACACCAAGGTCAAGGGTTCGGGTCCTCTCACAGGCTAGCTATCCAAAAAAGAATTTATCCAACAAATATGCTCATATATTTGAGAGTACTTCAAAAAGCTTGTAGAAAAACTGAATTAAAAGATAATACAAACCCTTCCATAAACTTCTTGAAGACCCCTCATCTATGTTAAATCAATGGATGAATAATCTTTTGTAACAGAAAAAGGTTAGAAACAACTTAAGTGTTCATTAATAAGTGATGTGTTAAATAATTTGAGACAGCCACATAATGTAACACCACGTAGGTGCTAAAATGGATGTGGCATCTCCTATTTTCAGATAGAGGTATCTCCAAGTAATTAAATAAAGCAAACTGCAGAATAGTAGGTATAACAATGCTATAACCTGTACATTTACAAAAAATAAACAAATAAATAAATAATAATACAAAATAATACTTTGCTTCCAGGAAATGGAATGGAGCAGCTGGAGAATAGCAGTGGGAGCAAAATTGCTTTTAACTGTGTCTCTTTAAAATAACTTAAAAGCATGTATTTTACTTAACTACTAAATAAAATTTAAATTAAGAAGTTGTAATTCCTACTGGACAAAGAAAAGCAACAAACTAATGTCTTTATCTCTGCTATACCTACTTCCTTCCAAATATTAAGAGATGGGCTAGATAGGCATCATCCAACACAGCACCAACTAGTCACATATGGCTACTGAGCTCTTGAAATGGGACTAATCCAAATTGAGATGTGCTGTTAAGTCTAAGTCAACACTGGACTTCAATGACTGTTGGGAAAAAAATTGCTAAATATCTCAATTTTAAAACATACTTATTACATGTTAAAATAATACTATTTTGACATATTTGGTTAAATAAAATATTTCATTAATTAATTTCACTTGTTTCTGTTTACTTGTTATGTTTATATTTTTGCAGCTGGCTACTAGCGGGATATGAACCCTTCACCTTGGTGTTACGACACTGCATTCTAACCAACTGAGCTAACCAGCCAGCCTAGGTGAATGCTCTTAATCATAAATAACCTCTAATAGAGAAATTTTAGGTTGTAGTAACATAAAAATTGATTTGTAGTCTTTGACAGAAGGGGATTTTTCAAAATCGGGGCATGACTACTTTTTAAAAATTAAGGAACATAGAAACAAGCCTAGATAAATCCTACAGAGACTGGGTAAATTAGCTTTCCAAATACTACAAAAAAAAAAAAAAAAAGCTTTCTTTTGGTGACGCAAAACCAATTCACATACAGACCAATGACATGTACACACGTGTGTATATTTATGATTATATATTTATATAAAACCTATAGGTTCTGGGCTGGCCAGTTTAGCTCAGTTGGTTAGAGCTCAGCCTTGTAACACCAAGGTCAAGGGTTCAGTTCTCTGTACTCGCTAGCCACCAAAACAAAAAAAAATAAAAACCAAAGCAATAAACTTGTAGATTCTGTATACGATTCATGTCGTCCTACTTAATTTTCTAGGTATAGAACAGTTTAAGCATTTAATACATTCTTCTCAGTTATGATTCATTCCACATAATTTTGGACATTCTTTAAAGTGTCAAGGGCAAAATTACAATAGATGGGGTTTACAAATCCTTTATGAGCATAATAATAGCTCCTGAGAAGAACTGAAGGTGAAATTTTAAACACAATAGCCATTTTTAAACAGTAATTTATATTTATCAACAAAACTATTCTGTCTGTGACAGCAATTCCCTTCCTATGTAGAACCTTTGGATGTGAAAAGTTTAATAGCTAACTTTTTCAAGAAGGGCAGGAAAATTATACTTTTCTGTTTTAGAATAAGGATAATTTGTTATTTGAGAACTTTTTGTTATTGGCCTACGAATCTGACTCAGAAAATTTAAGTCAATAAACTGCCATTTTAGAGGGAGAATAAGGTAGTATTTTTTTTTTTAACTTCAATATGTACTAAAACACTTTTTGTAGACAGGCAGAAGAACCAGAGACCTAAGTAGAAACATATATATCAGTTGTCATCAAGTACAGAGGAGACCATATGAAAAACTCAATGAAGTGCAATTAAATCAAAAACAAAAAACTAGTAACATTCAACAAATGACTTAAGTAAACTTTTCTGATTATAAATCCTTAACCTGTGAAAAGCCATGGTATGTTTATCTGCTACTAAGACAGTTATCTTTGCTAATCAAATCGTAATACATAGCTCATTTTTCAAATCACACACACACACAAATACACAGTTTTTGATTGTGTGATACAGCATGAGGTTTCATAATAGGTTTACCATAAAGGCAACAAGTTGAATTAAACTTGAAGAATGAACAAAATGTAGCATTCAAATTACAAAACCAGCTTTGACATTTTAAAAATGACAATGATTAGTTACATCACAATTAAAGAAAAATGTCATAATTTAGATTCCACTTGTCATTCTAATAGTGTAATATTCTTCATAAAGCATGGCCTTCTAAAGAACCAAAAAGAGTAGTTCTATGTACTATAAATACCACCAATTGTTTTTGGAAATTCTATAGGTCAAATTATAACCAGGCAATTTAACATAAACAAGAATGTGTAAAATCATCTATGGCCACTCCGTAATTTCAGCTAATGCCCGAGGATGATTTTTCATAAGCTCTGAAAAAGAGTTATTTTGACTGAGATCCCAATTACGTCAACCTTTACATTCTACGTTAGAGGTACACATTAATGAAGCAGATTTATCTCAGTTGAAAATACTGGCTCATTGACTAGGAGCTAACCTTTTGGTTTCATAAAACCAAAACAGGTTTTAGCCACAGCAGTTTTCCTCTGATACTTGATTTTGCACTTCTCCCGCCTCTGACAATAATTTATTATAAATTCAACTTGCATCGGCAGCATCTGTGAAACAATTACTGCATCTAGAACTGACTCTGCAGTCTAATCCATCATAATTATGACAGGCCTCTTTGATGATGCTATGATGCATGACTTAAAAATAGCACATTAGTGTGCAAATGGATCAGCATCTCATTTCACCGATATGCATTTAGGGTTGTAATTTAGCTCAACACCATTTGACTCCTTTTGACTCATTCAAGAATGGCAGTTGTATCTTTTACCACGTAAAGCTATAGATGATTCTCAAAATTTGGGAAAAGAGTTTTGGTTTTTGCTTTTATTTTTAGGTTTATTGATTTTGTAGGTAGTGTCCTATACTGCTCTAAGAGAAAAAATACATATTTAAATCTCAGTCAGCTGTTTTTGACAAAAGAATCAACTTATAGATCTGCATAGTTGCCACACTAATAAGGCAAAAAATTTTTTTTTCTGTAAAAAAACTTTGAATGCACCATCATTGGATTCATCCTGTTTCTTAGTATATTCAAATTGGTGGGGGCAAATAATAAAGACTGGCCACTTGTGGGGACTGTGTCTACCAAAGTCAATGTGTTTCAACATCGACCTTATAGGACTACTGTATATATCACTTCCACTGACAGGCTTTGCCCTTATTGGTAATTCAGAGTTTTAGGAATTAATTATTTCTTGATATGAAAAATACTGAGTAAAGATGTATTTGACTACACCTCCTGCACAGATGGCACTATTCTCTGAAACTATTTTAGATTCTCCCTATACAAATGGGACATAATTTCTGTCAATTATACACTTATTTCAAGATGTGTGCAGGACAATGGATCTCATTGTTGTCTACTGAATGTCCCTGTGGATAGTGCTCTAAAATTCTTACCAAAATGCTTTGAATTCCTATCTTCTGTCTATCAAATTCCCTTCAATTAGTTCAACTTTCATAATTACTATATAATATTGGTATGGTTGCTAAGTGCCACTCTTGTCGTAAGCAAAGTGTTATTTTATAGGGCACTTCTTATACACTTGAAAACTATTCATTCATTTAATATTAACATTAAATTAATATTTGATGTAATATTATTAAAGCTATAATTTTAAAGGAAAATAGAATCAATTAATCCAAAACATATATTTTCTACATGTTAAACCTGGAATGGCAAAGCTGACTTTTATATTTCTCATCTTGTAAGAAATTTCAATCTTAATATTAAATCGAAGATGTACTTCACACCTCTTGAAAAATGATCAGTGAACATAAAAGTATGCCAAAGTCCTCAGAGAAAGTTGCTACATTTCTGAAAGTGTGATAATTAGACCAGTAGCTGCACACACACATCATGTGCATTGCTTCTTGTGGTGCTTTGCTTGCTCACAGGGGAAGTCCTGTCAGGTTTTTCATAATCCTCAGCAGAAAGAGGCTGGGGGTGGACGCTATGGAAGTGGGTGTGGTGATAGAAGGGATGAGGGGAGCTCTGCAGTGAAAGTCTTTGTAGGTCCCTCTGAAGAAGCACCCATATGTATCAAGAGAGTGCCTGCCCCACAGAGGGCATCCAATAGCCACTATCAGGCACAACAATAGCACCCTCCAAAGTCCTGTCGTCTTGTCCATGTGCCTAAGGAGCCCTAGGCCCCTTTTCATTCTTCCTCAGTACTGCCCAATATCCTAGGTGCTTGATCAGGGTGGAGGTGGCGCAGTAATGAGAGTGAGACTCCCCTACTGTCAACTCCAAGTGTAGGAACCGGAGTTTAAACTTGTACTAGAAAAAGAAGAGTATTGACTCAGACTTGAGTTAAGAATTTCAAAGTGAATAGGACTGAGTTTCAAAGATTGGGATAAAATTGTTCTAATAACCAAAAGATGCCATAAAAACGATGGAATCTGACTGAGAAGACACCAGAGGGAAAATAGGGAAGGGGCAGACTATCAGTATATTTGAGGGTCAATTATAGGAGAAAAAATACTTCCATTTTCATAATTTGAGGTGTGATTTTTACAATAAAACTAGATTTATAAGTCCAACATGATGGTAATTTCTAACAAGTGTCATAATTATTCAGTGTTTTTAAATGACATTGGTAGAGTTGTCATAAAAATAACCTGTCAAGGTATTCAAGTAAGTTCTACTAAGGGGCAAGGATGATTAAGAAGCTTTCTTCATTGAGGTCTAGACAAGAAAATATTCCTTAAGTCTCTCCACTTCCAAGAAACATTGGGTACTCTTAATGCAAGTACCCTGGACAACAGACATAAATAATATTTCGTTAATTAGAAATGGAAATTCCTGATTATTGATATTTAATTTTTTTAAAACATCACTCTCATGTGAGTTTGATTAAAACAATTTAATTTTAGTCGATCCAATCATCTCTGTAGGGAAGATAAAATTGGGTTTCTGGATTTTTAATATTAAGGATCAGATCTTGGGTAGTGGTGTATAACCTGAAGTGATGTCTTCCTGACATCTTTGTCATGTCTCCTTAAAAGTGCAGCGCTAATAAAGAGATGTGTCCTAATGTGCAGGTGCATGAACACACATGCATACACACACTACTGACACAGGGTTATATAATAAGTGATCTAAGGGACACTGGTTCTATGGAATATTAATGTATCATTTTTTAAAAGGGAGGTCCAGACTGAGGAAGAATGAAGTTCTGTGCTCAAAGAAGTATGGAAAAGTTGTTCATCAACAAATTCAAAACTTTCTTTAATGCATGGTCTCAAAGCCTTTAATATGATGATGAGACCTCTAAAAAGGTCCTATGAAATGTGGCATTTCTGGGTATAAAATCATTGTTTACAAAGCATCCCGCAAAACCAATATGCCATGGAATAGCACACATTGGAAAACTGGTGTACAGTTGCACATGATAATTTATGCAGTTTTAATACGTGCATGGATCTTGAGGCATTGATGAGAATCTGTGCACTATGAGAGAATAAATTCAAATCACCACTTAGATGGAGAATTCTGAGTACACCCTCAAGAGCCAAGAACATGTCCATATGCCAAGTCTTGCTCTTTAGCTTCAAGTTGGACTTTTAAAAAATTGCCTATCTTCCTTGTTTTATTTACTTTTTTTCAATCACATTGCTGTTCTCATTATTCAAGCTGGACGTGCTGATTAGCTCAATTGGTTGGAGTGTGGTGTTGTAACACCAACGTCAAGGTTTTGTATCCTGATGCCAGTTGTCCCTCCTGCCTAAAAGAAAAAAATCAAGCTCTTCCTTAGAAAAGTGTCTTGCAAAGCTCAGAATTTCTTCTTTGTGAAAATATTCAAAAGTGGATACAAAATCTCAAAACTAAAGAGTTTTGAAATAGTAACTCATAACATTTTAATTAAATAGTAACTTTAATTTTTCTTGATAACTCTGAATAATTATTTAGGTAACACTAAAAGTTATTTTCATCATATATGTATTAATTTTAGAGACAAAAGAAAACTTAGCTTATGATTAAATCTCATAGACATAGTCTTGTGGTGTCTACATTCCCACCTGCCACATCACGAAAATCTCTCCTGTTGTTTAATCCCAAATCACCAAAAACGTAATGTAAATTTTTATATAAGTATAAATAGAAATAAATCAGATTAGAGGTGAGAAACTGAAGCACTATAAAGAAATCTAGTTAAGGGTAATATTGAGTAACTAAAATAGAAATAGAGCCTTACATTTTTATAGTCATTTTCTAAATATCACTCTTTACATTAGAGCATAGAGAAAACAGAAATACCAGTATTCGCACATAATAAAGGGAAAGTTTATCAGACTTTGATAACATTAGTATGAAATCACTATTTTCTTCTTAATCCTTCCAAATATGACATGTATTACATGGGATACAATCTTCAGCACTAGTGTTGAATGCAACATAAAACAACCCTAATGTATAGGGTTTAAAAATAAAATGAAGACAAACAGGAAAATTCAGAATCCCAGCAGAAATTTTATTTACATTAAACTATTGTGTATTACTCTGTAGTTTGCCCAAATACACAGAAAATCACTACCTTTTTTTCAGTATGAGCTAAATAGACCATGTAAGTTATGTCTTTGAAGTTGAGAAGGTCTGTTCACAGGGTGTACTCTGGGTGATTGTTCCTTTAATGCTGCATAGCACTGATATATATCTTCATAAGGCATGCAGGGAAGAAGAACAAAGAAAAAGAACATGAAAAAAAAGAGGGATTGTCAATTCACTAAATCTAAGTAAGCATTCAGAAAAAACAGAAATATACTTGCATGTCTGTCTATATTAAAAATATTTTTTAAATTTATTTTTTTCATTGTACATGTTTATGGGGTATAGTTTGTTCCTTCGATACATGCATATATTGTATAATGATCTCATCAGAACAGTTAGCATATCAATCGCCTAAACATTTATTATGTCTTTGTGGTTACAACATTAAAGATCCTCTTTTCTGGCTATCTTGAAATATAAAATACAATATTATTCACTGATGTCACCCTAGGGCACCCGAACTTATTCTTCCTACCTAACTGTAACTTTGTACCACTCTATCAACCTTTCCCCAGCTGTCCCTCTCTGCTCCTTTTCCCTGCCTCTCATAACCACTATTCTACTCTCTATTTCTCTCTTTTTAATTTATTTTGCTTAACTGACCCCACGATAATTGTATATACTTCCAGAGTACAATATGATATTTGGGTACATTTATACTACGGGTAATGATAATATCAGAGTGCTTAGTATATTCATTGCCTTGAACATTTGTCACTTCTTTGTATTAGGAACATTCAACATCATTGTGACTAGCTATTTAAACATATGCAATACTTTGTTGTTAACTGTAGTCTCCCTATATTATCATAGAACCCTAGATCCCATTCTTCTTATCTCTCTTTAAAAAAAAATAACATTTGAATTCAAAACAAGACCCAACTACCTACAAAGAAATTTCCGTAAAACCTTAGCATTACTTAGGGGATATCATAAATTCCTGTCACACTGAATGATGCATTTAGATTTATCTGGCCAACAGTTTGTCCAATATACAAAGCTATACATCTGTTATCATGACTAACTAAATCTGCTAAAAGATGAGTTAGATTTTTGTTTGAAAACACCTTCAAATTAACCAGTGAGTGATCCAAGTTTATGGCATTTTTCATAAAACAAAAATAAAATTTTCTAAAAGAAAAAATCTATTACCCCTTCTATCTTTTCCATCTTTTAGTGTACGTAGGAACTGTTTGTCACCTTATAAATACGGCAACATATAAGTCCAGTAGTTAAAATAATCACTGAACTAGGATGGAGAAAAAGAACTTCTTGGATCAACTCATAAAGGTAACAGAATTGCAGTAACCAGAAACACCAACATTTTCCGTGAAAGAACTATGATTAAAAATTTAAAACAGTATTTCCATAGAACTCTCCTTCTCCTGTGTGGTTGCAAAGAATTACAGTGAAATAAACACATATAGAACATGCACTTTGTTTTAGTCTTTGGCTTTAGTACTATTCATTTCTACTTTATCTGTCCTCTTCCACCTCCCCAAGAAACTCTAACCAAACTCTGAGTACACTAGCTCTGATATTCACAGTATGGAAATGTTTTACACTGTCTTCTAAACCCACAGCTAGTAAAGATCATAAAATATTCTGAAGCTAAATTAACTTTGAGAGGAAAATAGAGTAGAAGGAAATGGTGGCTAGTCTCTTAATGGGAATGTTACGTCAGTCACACGTGGAGAAAACAGAACTCTGAATTGTCAGACACCTCTAGTCAAAGGTACTGACTTACAGTCAAATGTTACTCAGGCCAACCATTTATGGTACTGCATAAAAATTTCAACACTGTTCTACTGAAAGGAGTTATGGGTTAGAATCCCAGAACTGGGTTGGAATTCTGGTTCAAATTAAAAGCAAACTCTTTCCCACGTTTAAATATTCTCTTTGTGGCAAGATGCAGCATGAAGAGATGGTGAAATCACTGCAGCTGAGGGAAAAAGAAAACTGGCTGATTTAATCTTCACTGCAGTTAATGCTTTAAGATAATGGAGAAAACAGCATTACTGAAACAGTGCTGGGAAAATGCTGCATTCCTTCCTGTTTCTCTGTTCAAAATACCTTCAAAACTCTAAATCTTTGCTTGAGCCCACTCTGGCAATCCCAACTTTGGAAGCCTGCCATACAACTACCAATCTTTAAAAGTACTTCCTAGCTCATTTAAATTTTAAATAATTAAAACTATAAAGTGCTGAATAAGAATTCAGGCTTTTCAGTAATAAATATAAGTCAAATGTCACAAAGTTTAAAAAGCACCTTCATTTATTTTCTAGAGTATGTATTTCACGGTCTGGCAAGTGTTCACAAAATGTTATTACAGAGAGACACTGAAATAACCCATTCTTTTCAGTTTAAAATGCTACTCAGTTGAAGAAAATTAGATTTTATGAAAAGATCTCATGTAGCATTTTCTGTAAAAATAAGCATCATATGCTTTAACACTATACATGACAAACTTTTATGGTACGCTTTTGACAAATATTTTCTTTTTTTTTTTTTTTTTTTAAAAAGATGACCGGTAAGGGGATCTTAACCCTTGACTTGGTGTTGTGAGCACCACGCTCAGACAGTGAGTGAACCGGCCATCCGTATATGGGATCCGAACCTGGGGCCTTGGTGTTATCAGCACCGCACTCTCCCGAGTGAGCCACGGGCCGGCCCTTGACAAATATTTTCAAAACTGTAGCTCACCTCATTGTTTATTGAGCCTGTGAGCTGAGCACTGTATTAGGCACCACGAGAAACACAACAGTGATTGGTTTAGTTCTCTCAAAGAGCTTTTGTGTAATTTGGAGGCAGACCATGGAATTATAAGAAGACAAGTGCAATCAGACTCATATAAACACGAAGCTATGGTGACTCACAGGAAGGTGGGTCATTGAAATACAGAGATTTTTGGTACTGGGCTTGAAGAAATTTTAGAATTTCTTCAGCTGTAGTGAAAGAAGTATATCCTATGTGAAGGAAAATGTTAAAATTTATACAAAGATGACATAAACACAGAAAAAGATCTTAAAATAGCAAGAAATCCATTTGGTTAAGCATAGGTACATGTGAAATCTTAGAGTGAAAGGGGTACAGATGTGGTAGAAATTAGTGTGTCATTTTGAGAAGGCTATATTTGATTGCCACTACAAGCTTTTGGTGTATAATCATGTAACTTTCAAATTCAAATTAATTAAAATTGACTAAAAAAACCTTTCCATGCTTCTTATAGATTTTATCTCTTCTGTATATATTTGAAAAGCTGAGAAGCTTCCTAAAGATTCTACCTTTACAACCTAATGATAAGCAAATAAGTATATGGACTTCTCAAACTTCAGCAGGTTGTATCAGTATGCTTATAAATACTAAACTCCACAAAACCAGTTATTGCGGGCTATTTCATACTGTAGCTACATATTTCCATGTCAGAAGAAGGGTTGAGGAGTTAAGACAAACTCAGACTTGCAAAACTGATCTATGCAGTTGAAAAGAAAATAAATGAGCTGAAGCATTTGTAAAACAAAACTCTCATGGAGCCCTTTGGTGTGTGCATGTGGCGGGGTGTGTGTGGAAAATTGATTGTTTAAAAATTTTTATTTGTTTATTTTTCTGATATATTCCTTTTTATTCTATTTCATTTTTTTCATAATAAGGATATGCACATTTATTTGTTCAAATAACAAATACATAAAGTGAATAACAGATGATTAACAAAATACTCTGTAGAAAGTAGGGCTTCAAATTTTAACAAAAACTGGAGATGTAAAACTTATTAAAATCTACATACTTCATTTATAAACTCGACAGTTACTTGAAATAGCTCTCTAAAGTCTTCCAAAGGCCTGCAAATATCAAATTAGTTTCAACAGAGGAAGATGAATAAACTTTGCAAAGGCAAATTAATTTCTAAGCTATCAATAAGTCCACTTAATGAATTGTTTAAATTTCTTTTTTTTAAAGACTAATATCAAAGATGTATTCTGACCACAATAACAGAAAGAAATTTAGAAAATTCACAAATGTGTGGAAATTAAACAACGCTCTCCTAAATAAACAATGGGCAAAAAGAGAAATTACAGGGAAATTAGAGAATACTACAGATAAAGATTAAAGAACAACATATCAAAATTTATAGGATGCAGGGCTCATGCACTGCTTAGAGGAAAATTTGTACTTGTAAGCACCTATATTAAAAATAGAAAAATCTCAAATCAGTAATGTAAACTTCTACGTTAAGAAAATAGAAAAAAAGTGCAAACAAAACCAAAAGGAAATATAAGTAGTAAATAACAAAGATTACAACAGAAATATGAAATAGGGAATTAAAAAATACAGAAAATCAACAAAAACAAAAGTTGATTCTTTAAAAAGGTCAACGAAATTTGCAAACCTTTGTCTAAACCAAGAAAAGAGAGAAGACCAAAATTACTAAAATCAGAAATAAAACAGGGGCATTATTACATTGTCACTATGGCTTTTTGTGGTGGTAAGATTTAGTTTCTCTTTCTCATTTGCATTTTTGTTCTACCTACCAGCTGGTTTTGTTCTTTTTTCTATATTCATGGTAGTGATCTTCACGTTTTGGATTCCAGATGCAGGACTGCCTTGAAAATTTCTTGTAAGGTTGGCCATGTGGTGGCCTTGCTGGGTATAGTATTCTTGGCTGGCAGTTTTTTTTCTTTTAGTATTTTGAATATATCATCCCATTTTCTTCTGGCCTATAGAGTTTCTGTTGAGGAGTCTGCTGTTTAGTCTGACAGGGGCTCCCTTATAGGTGACTTGATGCTTTCTCTTGCTTCTTTTAAGATTCTCTTTGCTTTGAGCTTTGCCAGTTTGAGTATAATGTGTCTTTTTGGGTTCAATCTGTTTAGGGATCTTTGAATCTCCTAGATCTAAAGGTCCGTGTCTCTCCCTATATCTGGGAAGTTTTCCATTATTATTTCATTGCATAAATTTTCAATGCCTTCTCTTTTCTCCTCCCTGTCTGGGACACTCATGATTAAAGTGTTTGTGCACTTAAGCTTCTCTGCTAGCTTAGATTTTCTTCATTTGAAAAAAGTTTTTCCTTTTTTTGTATGCCTGAGTTATTTTGAAGACTATCTTCAAGATCAAAAATTCTTTCGTCTGTTTGTTCTAGCCTGCTGCTTAAGCTATCGGTTGTGTTTTTTATTTTGTTGAGTAAATTGTTCAGTTCTATGAGTTCTGCTACATTCTTTTTTAAGGTATTAATCTCTTTATAAATTTCCTCCTTCATATCTTGGATTTTTTTGTCCTTTCATTACGTTGTCAGTTAGTGAGTTTCCTTAAGATTGCTGCTTGAAATTGCTTTTGTCATTTCAATGGTTTCCTGCTCTATATGGTCTGGTATTTGAGAATTCCTGTATTCTTTTGTTGGTGTTATATTTTCTTGGGTTTTTGTGTTTCTAGTATCTCTACATTGACATCTGGTCACCTGGTAGAGCAGTTGCTTCTTCTATTACTCTGGAATAGGCTCTGAGTAGAGAGATGTCCTCTTCTTTTTTCCCCGGTGTCTGCTGGTGTTTATCCTTACATCAGTGCAGCTGAGCGTCCGGCAGGCTGTCTGCACAGTGACTGCAGCTGTGGTTGTGGTGGTGCTGTGGTGTCGAGCTGCTTTTTTGGCATATGTGGCTATGGCAGTGGCTGTGGTGGGCCACCCACATGGAAGTGGTGTTTTCAGCGTGCCCTCTTGCCTGCTTCTGGGTGGATGGGGCTGTGGCCCTCGGCTCCTTGCCTAGGACCCCAAGCATGCTCTTTTGCCTGCTTCTGGGCAAAGGAGGCTTTGGCCATTGGCTCCTTGTCTGGGACCTCAGGCATGCTCTCTTGTCTGCTTCTGGGTGGAGAGGACCGTGGCCCTCAGCTCCTTGCCTAGGATCCTGGGCATGCTCTCTTTTTAATTATGTTTTTAAATAATGTAAAAATAGAAAATTAAAATAGACTAATACCATTAATTCAATTTTTAATGTCATTTAAGGTGGAAAGAATAACCCTAGGAGAAATATGCACCAGCCATACATGATCTGAGTTTCTAAAGTTTTGAAACTCCTAAATTTGACTTACTATGCACAAGAAAACGACTTTAGTCTGGCTTAAAATATGTGTGTATACATACAAGTATAGGCAAATACAGGCAAACAATCTACCATAAAACACTAAGTTGCCTGTCATTCTACATAATTGTTACTAAATACATAAGTAAAATGATTCAACACCTGAAACTAGCATGAGCTTACTGTTTTAGTAATTGAGTTTTTGTAATTAAACAAAATCTTTTGAAAGTTTACCTCAATAAAAAAGGTGCACTGGGTAATCTGTACAGATTATTTAGCAGAACATAGAAGATAAAGAATAGGTATTCTTCATTACTATTAGGGGTAAACTGAACTTCTGACTGAATAGAAACTGCATGGTTTCAACATTTTGAAATTTCTCATGTTTCAGGACAGATAAAGTACTGACATGGGAATAGGTATTTTACCCTTGACCTCAATTTTTCTTGAGGCTATCATGAGAATAATCAAAGTTAAGAGTATCTGTCTCTACTGCCACCCTACTTATTCATACCTCATTCCGACACTGGCACAGGGTGAGTATGAGGTACCTGTAGGCAAGCTCAAAGACTTAAGTTGCCATAAGTAGTTTTGCAGTCAGACAGATCTGCTTCTAAATCTTATTGTTCAGTTTACTGTGTGATCCTGATGGAGTCTTTGTTTTTCAGTCTATTGACAACACTGACACTAAAGGGGTTACTCTAAGTATTAAGTGAGATACGTGAAAGACAAATGGAATGACTCTCTAGTCTCCAAACAGGTGTGCATCTTCTGTTCTCTGCCTCTGCCCTCCATTTACTCCTTCTTACAGGATTTCCCTCCCTACCTTTGAAGGTTCAATTAAAAATTCATCTCTACCATGCCTTTTCCTGGTTCCTCTCAGCCAGAAGGACTGTCCTTTTCTTCTATACACGCTTTTCATTTAGACCTGTGGTAGGACACCTTGCCCATAGTGTCACTCTCATTGCTCTTTTTTTTTTTTTTTTTTTTTTTGGTGACTGGTGAATGCAGGGATCCAAACACTTTACCTTAGTGTTATCAGCACCACACTCTGAGTGAGCTAAGTAGCCAGCCCTCATTGCTCCTTCTTAGTATCTTTAAGTTCCTCTTCCTCTGCTTATTGCTGGTGACCTCAGGGTTCTGGTCTAGACTCTCTTCTCTTTAACATTTATTCATCTAGTTATTCACTTATTCAACAGACAGTTATATTCAAAGTATTGTTCTAGGTTCTAGGGATGTGGAGGTGAACAAGGTAGTCTGGGTTCATTCAATAGTTAAGTTTATTTAGACACACACATAGCCAAATGAAGACAATCTAAGTGCTATGAAGAAAATATATCTGATATTTATTTTCAGATAGAGAGGGACTAAAACAGAACTGAGATAGAGCAATTAGGGAAAGACTCTCTTGATCTGCTGACATCTATCTGAACTGAAAATGCCAATTTTAGAATGAGATGAGCTGGGGAAGAATGTTTCACTCAGAGGGAACAGAAAGTACAAAGGCACTGAAGCATAAATTAGCTTGGCATTTCTGAGTAACAGAGAAACAGGTCTGGTTGGTTCTAGTGAGCAAGAAGTGGTTTGAGATGACGTTAAAGGTATAAATAGGCCAGGTAGAGGCAAGGTGTTTGGACATTTTAAAGATCACTCTGGTTGTTGTATAGAGAATGAACTGAAGCCATACACAGAAAGTAGATGCATGAAGTTTGAAGACTGCAGTAATCCAAGAGAAAGGGGGATAGCATTGGAGATGCAAAGAAGTAAATGGATTTAGGACACATTTGGAGGCAGAAACAAAACAACTTGGTAATGGATTGGATATGAGGGAGTGCATGAAAGGGAAAAAACCAGGATAATGCCTAGAATTTTGGCTTGAGCTATAAAGTTGGTGATGGTGTCTTTTACTGAGACACAGGTGAACAGGAATAACATGATTGATGAGGAAATTAAGATTTCTGTTTTGAACAAGCTAAATTTGAGATGCATATTATCATTCAAGTGTTTGTATTAGGCAGGTAGTTGGGTATACAAGTCAAGAACTCAGTAAGAGGTCTAAGCTGGAAATAACTTTGAGCTGCATCACCCTCTCAGTGGCACTGATATCCATATGACTAGATGAGATCACCCTTACAGAGAGTGTAGCTGGAGAAGGTCGTCCAAGATTGGGCTTAAGAACATTAGAATTTAGAGACTGTAAAGAAAAACAAAAGTCAGCAAGGTGACCCAAAGATGGCCAGAAAGAACACTGAGATAATCATTCATTTGCTGGATGACCTACGTTATGCTCACAAACTCAAGGAGCAGATCAATTTCAGATCTCTACTTCTAACCTTCAGCATAGTTCCCAATTCAAATTTTCAATTATTTTCTAGTTATCTCTATCTGGATGACTCCAGGCAATCCAAACCTGTCATCTGTATTCCCTATTAGAGTGAGTGGTACTATCATTTCTCCAGCTACTTAAGAAGAAAACTTGGATGTTTAATTCTTTCTTTCCTTTTACTAACATACTATCAATCACCAAGTATTGGTTTTACCTTCTGGAATCCAAAAATTATCCACATCCTCACTCTTACTACCATGGCTTATGGTGTTACCCTCTTGTTCCAGGATTACTGCACAGTTCACTAAATGGACTTCTTGCCTCTAGTCTTGCTCATCTTCTACCTATTCTTTATACTGAAGCCCAGTGTTGTACACCATCTATTCTCTACTTACTTACAACCTTTCAGTAGATCCTCTTAATCCTCCATACCTCTATACTATTTTTGTTTAAAATAGTTCTTTCATGGATATCTACAAGTTTAAGATTTCTAAATTTTCTTAAAAGCATCCTCTATTATGAAAATTTCTTCACTATAAAAGAGTAAAATCAGTTATTTTAATTCCACTAAGAAAAACAAAAAATACAGGAGACATTTATTGTCAGAATTTTGTACTGTTTCCATTGTGACAAACCAACCTAGCACATATATCATTTTAGTTAAAAGAAAATTGTTGGAAGCAATCATGTCAGCCGTGGACCTTGCATCAATGGGCATACAGAATATTTAGACTTCTAGCCCTACAGGTCAATCCACCTGACTATTTAATATAAAGATCCAAAGTCAGTGGGCTCTGTGTCTAGGCTCATTCAGAGCATCTCAGTCAGCCTAAGAACAGAAAATTTCAGATTTCCTCCCTATCTGGCTGAAGACTCATTTTGATACAGAAACCTGTTATTACACTTGGCTCATCCTACAACAATTCAAACTTCAAATAATGTTAATGAGATACAAAAGTAATCACTGATAAACAAACTAAAACTGAGTGAGCCTGGAATAAGCACTAAAGGTATATAGATGAAAAATATTCATGTAGACATTTATCTCAGCATATTCAGTTTTGCTGGAAGTGGCCCTCACCCAAACATATATACACCATGCATGAAGCATCTATGTATATTTCTGCTGTGCATGTTGTAATTTATTAAGTACCAAGCTTAACTAAACTGGCATGCACTTAGATTGTTTTTCAGCGTGTTAAAATTTAACACCTTTGTTTTCTTATTCCCGTTTCATTTTAAAACCGTTATCACTTTTTTGAATTCGAGGTTGTTATTTCCTGACAGTTCAATTCTTTGGTGGAAAGAGACTTTTAATTGGTACCAAGTTTCCTGTTGTTTCCTCTATGCTATGACAGGTTATCACGTCAAAAAGCAGGAAGATACATACCAAAGGACAGAATTCATGATAAATTTATCCCAAATCTTGAGATTAATTGGAAACACTATCTACTCCTATTTTACTCTTCTTGCTATAAACTAGTAAATAAAATTGGGCATGCTCAGGAACTTTTTCATGATTGGAGAAGACTCAAGAAATGTAAGATGGTTAAGTGGGTAAACTAAGATGCCCTAATTAGATTTTTTGATTTGTTGCACATAAAAATCAATCATGTCTCTCTATGTCCCTCATACTTCACTTAAAGGCAAGAAAAATAATTACATGATAAAATTAAATGAGAAAACCAGAGTGTCCCAATTTGGGAAACTGACCCTTCAGGACTTGAAGTGTAATTCGGAGAAATATGTTGAGTCCTGCCCAATGCTGGCCATTTGGATTGTCCACAAATGGACATCTTCTACCACTTCCCACCAAAACAAAAAACACATGAAAATATTCTAAGTCAGAAGAGTGAGAAAATTAAATTTTATTCTTACCCCTCTGAACTTTATTTGTTGTGCTAATGCCTAACTGCATAATGAAGGTATTTACAGTGACTTCCCCAGCAGAAAAGGTTGAATTAGGAAAGTAGCAGGACTGTTTCCACCTCTGAAACCACAGAACAGAATTGCCATCATGATCGATCATTTGTTTCTTTTTATAATCCCTTAATACAGACACTGAAAGGGAAGCCATGGACAAAACAGATTGAACATGCTTTCCACTTGTCTTTTAATACTCCCTCTTTTTTCCTCCTTCAACACAAATACCAGAGGACCTATGCA
Source organism: Cynocephalus volans (assembly GCF_027409185.1). Taxonomy (NCBI): domain Eukaryota; kingdom Metazoa; phylum Chordata; class Mammalia; order Dermoptera; family Cynocephalidae; genus Cynocephalus; species Cynocephalus volans. The sequence continues at coordinate 91,642,350 of NC_084468.1, read as the reverse complement.
ATACAAAAAACAGTTTAAAACAGTTTAAAATCTGTTCGTAATTCTGGATGCATTTCAAATCCTAGCAAATTGTTTTCTGTACCTCCAATTTCAGTTCACTTTAAGGAGAATTTCTCATAGTTATGGCTTTCATGTTTGTGCTAAAGCAATTTCTTACATATTTAAGTTTATTACCAAACTAGAAACTCATAAGATGAATTTTTGCCTTAATTTCTTATACATTTATAGCATTAGTCCTTAAGCTTTGTGATTTGAGAATCTTATGAAAGTAAGTAGTCCTCTCCCCTAGCAAAATTTATGTAAAATTTCAGGTGAGTTTATAAATACCCATATATTAATGCTTAGAATCCTTATCAGTTAAAGTTTTTAGCTTTGCAGTTTCATTTGAAGATTTCAACTTGAATTTGAAATGTAAAAAATGTTTACTCCAAAGCATCCTTTATAAGATTTGGCTTATTTCTGTCCTTGTGAGATTGGCTGGTAATTTATTCTCTCTTCTTGAAAGCCTGCTTTCTATTTTAAATTTCCTTGAAAGCAATATCTAATATTAATGCCATTTAAGGAGCTAATTTCCATCAAGTCCACGAAGAAAATTAGGCTGGATGACTTGTAGAAAAATGGGAACAGAAAGGCCAATATCTAAGCCCTCTTCCCAGTAAATGATTAAAATAATCAAAGAAAAACAAAAATTAGAAGAAAAAATCCTGCATTGACACTAAAATACCAGGGAATAGTGCCAGCTGAGAGGCAGAAGGTTTGGAGAATTTCTAGATAAAATGCAGGTAAACCCACATTAAAGGACATCACTGACGGCCTAATCACAGTCCTTCTTCTAAAGCTATTATTATTGTGGCATGCTATAGAAAATAAGTTAAGAAAGCCCTATCAGACTGCTCTGCTCCATCCCCCCTTATTTGGAGGGCATGAGTTAGGGCTGACAAAACAAACAGGGGAGAGGGAGACTTTGCAATTGAAGCCCTCCACCTCTGCATCATGAGGGGTAAATGGAAACACAAAACGGAAACTCAGCAGTGCTATGGTATCACACTCTCTGAGCTACCTACTCCTGTGGCAATCACACCCTGACACAGGGAAGAGTCTTTCCAACCAAAAGTTCCCCTCCTCCTGCATGGCAGCAGGGCTAAAGGTGAGGGAGGCTTTTAGAAAAAGATATGTGTTATTGAACCACAAAGCAGCCAAAGGCAGCAGTGCTGGGCAAAGGAAGTACAAGAAAGCTTGGGGGTGGTGGGTCTCTTCTCCAGCCTGGCTTCTCAGTCAGTGGGCTCTCTTAGACAAGATAGCTGAATTTCCTAAAGTGGTAGGGCTCCCGAGGAGAGGGGAAGGTCCAAACGGGATAGAGCTCGTCACCAACCAGGTGAGCTGAAGCATGCACACACAAAAAAATCTGACACAACCAAATTATGAACCTGGACTAGAGGCCAGGACAAGTAAAAGAAAGATTCGAAGCAGGTGGGGGGGGGGTGGGGCCAGGAATATTAAGAAATATTTTCAACAAACAAAAAGTTTTCAGTGATAACGTTCTAAATGCCCCACTAAGAGAATGTTTTGAATATTCTCAGAAGATTTTTCTATACTTTTGTTGGCATAGGTGAAACAGCTCTCCTTCATGGATGTGTGAATAGGGGAAACAAATCTAGAACAGTATCTATGAAAAAGAAAAAACAAACCTTGAACTGAGAAGAAAATAAACATATTACTCAATAGTAGAAGAACATGCTTTCAGAAATGATTTGCTTAGTATTCTAGAAATAAATTTTAGACTTCACGTGCCTTATTCTGCCAAAGAAAAGTTTTCATAGGTACTCTTTGAAACAGATAAATGATTAAATTAGAAAACAGACTGAAATTAAGAACATCAACAAGTTAAGAAAAATAATGCAGTAACAATTTCAAAACAATATATAAAGCAGTATTAAAAGAAACCTAAAACAGAGTACTGCAAATAACAAAATTAGTTAAGTGGAGAACAAGCTGAAGAGATTTTTGTTTCTTTTCCTAAATAACCCTTTGCTCAAATAAGAAAGTAAAACTTTGAAATAATAAATTTCTGAAAATAACGGTACTAAGTACAGCACATTTCAAAATGCTGTAGCCAAATTATAAGTACAGCCTTAAAACCCTTGTACTGACAAATAAAATAGAGCAAAAATAAATGATTTAATTATTCCAAATCAATAATTTAGGAAAACAAACTTAAGTAAGGATGAGAAAAGTAATTAACAAAATTAATAAGAGAATTAAGTAAGAACAAAAACATATAGTAGGCTTAATAAATAAGTTCAAGAGTAGGTTATTTGAAAAAGAATCTAGTGAATAGAAATAGTAAGGCTATTAGGAAAAAAATCCACATAAAATAATTAGTGTAGACAGAGGTGCTGTATCTACAGACACTGAAAAATAGTGAAAGAATAGTACAATGCCATGTACTTTAGACCAATAAATTAGAAAACCTAGATAGACTGAATGTTATGAGGAAACAAACTGCTAAAAGCATCTCAAGTAGAAATATAAAGCCTAAATAAATTTATGCCCATGAAAAATATTCTTTAATCTTTTCAAATTATTATTCTGTGATTGGATGTAAAGCCCATACTCTTTCAATGCTCCAGGAAACATATGACTCTTATGTCATATATTTTACAATGCACAGAAAAAGAAGGGAAAATTAACAGATCCCTCCAGCAGTAAATTATTGTGAGTAGTTGACAGCACTATTTTCTATCGACTGTATGCCTGATATTGCATGGTGTCTGTATTTTTTGGGTACCAGTAGTTCACTATTCTCATAAATATCTACTAAATATGTACTAGGATTCAAGATTCTTTTCCCGGAGGAAGAGATACTCTTAAAGCATCATAAGAAAACAATGTGATTAGTTTTCTAATAGATTACATACAACATGCTTTGGAGAAATAAAAAAAGGGGGGGGGGGAGGGAAGAGAGATTAAATTTGCCTCAAGGAATTAGGGATGACTTCACAGAGACTATATATTACTTTTTTTCCCCTTTGATTCAGGGAAGAACCCAAATGCAGTCTCCCATGGCCATAAATTATGCAGTTTCCCACATTGGGGAAATTATATGGGCCAGCATACGTGGGGTGCAAAGGATGAGCCACATTCTAGGAAAACCGTCTTTGCGATCATGGTATATCCTCTGCCAGGTGAGAGAGAGAGAGAGAGAGAGAGAGAGAGAGAGAGAGAGAGAGAGTGTGTATCCTTTATTAAAATTAAACAAAACTTACTCAAATCTTACTCAAGACATTTCCTCAAGGTCCTTAATCATGGCTCTTGCTCTAGGTATTACCTGCTGCTTGGCAGCATTGGTACTATAATTAGGAGTTCAGGTAGGTGTATTTCGCAAAGCCAGGCATTCTCTTCTGTGTAAATATACAAAGACCTTATTCTGGCACAAAGCACATTCAGTTCCCAACTGATTACAGTATTGATTAGTATATTTAAAAAAAGAAAATATAGTTACTTTCCAGTAAATACATAGCTTAATAACCACTTTGTTTTCCAACTATCTTCTAAACTAATTTGGTACTTTGTGTATTCTGGTGAAATCATATAGGCTGCATATGAATTTATATGGTCTATGTAAGAATGGAAGTAGTTCTTAACTTAGCGTAGCATAAGCATATGGTACTTTTTTATTCTTCTCTCAAATCTTATATAAAAATGGTTCAAAGGAACTAACTTGATATTAATAGCACTTTCCCGACTCTTTTCCTTAGTCACTAAATCAATGATAATCATTATTCATCTACCAAACATTTATTGATAAAGATCAGAATAAGAGTAAGAGAGAGGTCCAGTACTTCTGAGCTCAAGTCCATTAAGTCCATGAATAACTATGCAATTCTAATGTTTCCAATGACATCTCTTAAGACACTTAAAAACATTTGGCATTACAGCTAGACAGGAAAAGTAGGTTCTACTGGTGTACAGTAGTGCTAAATATCTGTAATTACACATTGTACACATGTATTAAAATATAACGCTGTACCACATAAATATGTACAATCAATACATTTCAATTAAAAAATAAATAAATTCCTTTAAAAATAAAGAGGGGAAGAAAAAGTAAAAATATTTGGCCAGATATCCAAATATACTTGATACTTTTATTTACTAATACTCTGCAATGTTCCAGAAAATGTTTATATTTACTATTTACAGTTTGTCTCCTATAGTTAACAGCCATTTCATGTTTTCACAATAAAATTTATGGTGTGCACATAGTATCCACTACTTTGTTGACAGTAATCCTATTATAAAACTATGGACGATAAAGAGGCGGTATGTTGTAGTGAGGGACAGACCCAGTGCCACCAGTAATTCAATACTCCACCTTGAAGCAGTCACCTCACTTTTAAGAAGGCTCAGGCTTCCAAAGTGAGGGCTATATAATTTTCACATTATTTTTAGCATCAGATATCCATTAATTAAGATAAATACATGTTATTTATCCACAGTTTTTGCAAGTCTTTTATAATAAAGTTTGAAGAGATAGCTATGTAGGGACATATTTATGTACATTTTTAACTCTGCAAACTAGTTCACTGGACAAAATGTCTGTGTTCGCAATATGTCAAGGACTATGAAGAAGATGTGGACAGGTGTTATTGTGCAAACTATGAAGTGATTTCCAAGGTTATGCAAACCTGGAAGGCAAAAGTTGGTAATCTATAGATTTTGGATAAAAGTGTACTGTTAATGATAATCAGGTTTAACTACACTGGCACCTCAACTTGGAGGTGACCTTCTGTTGCTTTATACTTTGCTTAGTAAAATTCATAATTAGCAGTACTGAAAGCCCTTCAGTAAAATTAAGTTTTAAAAAACCATAACTCACAAATAAACAATACCTTCACTTACAAAATGTTTAAATATTATCAACTGATAATTTTATTTACTAGAAGCTGTAGTAATTGAGCACTGAAATGGGAATAAAAATAAGCATAGCACAAATGTACCTTCTATTTACTATCTTTTAAATCTTTTCTTTTTTGCCTCACACATCTATTGCGTTATTTATTACCATGCATAAAAATAGTTACACTTTCCATAAACTTTTTAGGAAATACATTGCTGTAAACAATACAGCAATTAAGTTATATAAGTATGAACCACTTCAGTAAAAAACAATTTAATTATGTACTTGGGGGGGAAATTGGTACCTTTTTTGAAAAAGAGGTGATTTTGTTTTAAAGTCCAATTCATCCAACTTTAAAAAATGTCAAATCTAATGTCTCTAAATTAAACTCTTTATCTATAAGTATTTATATGATTCAGATAAATAACTAAATTTAAATCTTCTTTCAGTCTTCAAGGGGTTGAAGGATTCAACAACAGGGACTTCAATCATGGTATTACCAAGAATCTCAAGACATAATTATCTTATGAACATAAAACTTAAAGCCTGAATATAAAATAAAAACAAAACAAAACATAAACACCTCAGCAAAGTCAACCTTCTTTCTCATTTTGATTAAAAGTATGACCTGGGAGTTAAAAATATACTTATATTATTAACATCAGACATATGGCTTCTGACTTTATTCATTGGGAAGAATAGGTAGAGGTGTGCCTAAGCTGGATATTGCATATGGGTGGAAAAGAAAATAGTATTAGTTCTTTCTCAACAAATTTCATGTTCTCAATGAAGTAGGAAGCAAGCCAGTGGGAAAAACTGAGGGAACAATGTTGCCTGTGTGTGTGCATATGTGCAAGTGTGGAGAGGGATTCAAGATCTTGAGAGGACGGCCAGAGTTTTTTTTATGAGTCCTTCCAAGACCCTCACCAAGACTGAAGTACTGTATGTGCCTTTGATTGAAAATTGCAAGTGTTAGATACACACAACATTAATTTTGTGATCACAGATTTGCCTGGAAAATCACTATTTGTTCTCCCAATCTTCTCAATATTAAAAAAATCTTCTAAGATAACTCATGCTATTTTCACTTTCTGAGAAATATCTGGTCAGATTAACATTTGTACAGGTGGGTAAACATATCTAGTGTCTTTATTTGCATTGCTACTTTCTTTCAGTATACAAAGTATTTTCATAGTGTTTCTGCTTAAAATATCCTGAGATCAAAAGAAGCAACTAATACTTCACCTGTTGATGAGGAACCCGAAACACAAAAAAAGTGAAAATAACTTTCATAGGTTATTTTAGCATGGCTTATGTGTTCTAAACTCAAAGGATGCGTCATATGTGAATGTACATTAATGCAAAAAATGCTATAAAGCTTTTTGTGAATTTAGGGATTGCCAAAGTTCTCAGCTGAATCCTGTGAGAATATCAATGATCTTCTCTAATTTAGTCTCTTGGGATACAGAGACTACTAAAACCTGTGTGGGCCTTAACACACACACATGACACCATACATAGAGAAGTTTTGCTTTCACATAGCTCAGTCATGCCTTATATCATACTGTGGAATGTGTAATGGAGAGAATAAAGAAATGCATAAAGAATAGTAGAACTATTGGAAATAGAAAAACATTCTCTTTTTTAATACACTTCTCACTTGCTAGATAATTACATTTTATTAAAAATAAGAAAACAAGTAAAAAACAGATAGCAAAAAAAAAAAAAGGTTGAAGAGCACTGCTTTAAATGATCTCTAGAGTCTATTTTTGTTTTAAAATCCTGTGACCCAAAGGATAAATTGAACAGGCTTGCTAGACTAACTGTGGATTTTAGTTTATAGGAATGGTTTGTGAGGAAGGAACATTGAAGTCTTCATTCTAAATTCTAAATCATTATTTATTTTTGAAGAGTGATCAGGAGCCTGATCTAGAATATCAAGCGCAGGGTTCGATCTATTTCCTATAGGCTAACAGTTTTGTAGGTCAATAAGAAAAGCTGTTTTTCTTCTGAAAAATAAACAGAAAAAGAGCACGATATAAGAAATACCTTTCTTCTCAAACTACTGAACAGATAGAAAGATGATTTACTTGAAATTAGGAAACTTCAATAATGACTATAGGTGGGAGAAAATGATTAAGTCAAGAAGAGTAAAGCTTCAAAACAAGTTAGATCTGTGTCATGAGAGAGGGTTAAAAATGTCCACATTAATTAGAAGAATGGCTACAAGACATGCTAATAGGCGAGTCACACCATCTAATCCTATTCTCCACAAGCAAGCTGGCAAAATACAAATCACTAACACCACAGGGGTGGGGGTTGGGGTGGGGGAGGGTGGGATTCTCAGTACGGAGATGTGGAGATGTGGGGCTAGACCAGGTTCTGTACAGCTGAGGATATGATCTTACGGAAGTCATGTAACATATCTGGATATCCTTTTTCCTTCCATAATGTGAGAAAACTGGACTAGCTCATGTCTAATGGTCCCAAATCAATAATGCTTTGATTCTCTGTTACTCCCAGTTAGTATAAAAATATACAATTTGGATACATACATTCTCATGCAAACAATTTTTGCACTGTTAGTTCTTACATAGATTTTAATGCAAATTGAAGAACAGCTTTTACAAACAGTTCTGCCTATACGTGAAATATTACATAAATTTTATCTTTAGTAGCATTAAGCATTAAGGATATCTATATTGGATTGTCTTCCCTCACTCACCTTGAATTCAAACTCACAATATGCCCCCAACTTCCCTATTTCTTTTAATGCCAACACTTAATTGATCATTTAAAAACTTTAAGAGAAATCTTTGACTCTTCTCCATCTTCTTTGTGCAATTAGTAATTAAATTCTCAAGATTTTTCCTTAAAATACATAAAATCTGTCATCTCTTTTCAAATTCTTATCTGTCTTATCATAATCCATGTCTTCAATCTTACTCCCGAATCACTCCAACCACTACCTCTATCTCCCCACTCTTCTAAATTTGTCAAAATAATAATAATGCTAAAGATGTGAATTCACCTTGCTACTCACCTGTTTCAATCGTTCCCCAGTATCTGAAGGCTAGTATTTAATCAGCTTTAGTTTGACCTTAGGGTTTTGCAAAATTTGGCCTTACTCTGCCTTTCCATCCTCGCTCACTACTTGCCCACGTGAACTCTATACAAGGTAGCCTCTCCTCCATTTGCCCTTTGCCTGGCCCACTCCTGCCCTCAAAGCCTTCATCCTTATTTCTATCTGTGGGAATGGCATTCCTTATTATCTATCCGAACTCATTCTATCCTGCAAGATTTAGGCCATGCCTGCCACCTTCCCTTGTGAAGCCTGTAACTGTTATGATCCAGAAAGACCTTACCATTCTGGAACTTCCAAAGTTCTTATCCATATCACTTACTTGGGTATAATAAGCTACATAAGATGCTCTAATTCTTTTTGAATCACTCTGAGAACCTTTTACTACTCTAGGTTTTTTTCTATATCTTTATCAGATTTTACTCAAAAGATAATCTTCTTACGAAGCCTCCCTTGACTACTGTATCTTCAATTATTACCTCACCATGCAATCCAATTTCTGTTTTCTGCTTTATATTTTTATGTTAGCACTTCTTGGTATTTAGCATACTATACATTTTTATTCACCTTGTCTGTTTTGCTTATTTAATGCATCTCCAACTCCTATTTGATGGGTGCTCCAGAAATACTTTTGAGTAAATTCGTATTTTAAAAACTGAAAGCTGGACTAGCTGGTTAGCTCAGTTTGTTAGAGCACTATGATATAACACCAAGGTCACGGGCCAGCCATCAAAAAAAACAACAACAACAAAAATAAAAACTGAAAACAGTAAGGATAATAAATAATGATCATAATACAAATGCTAATATATAATTGAAAACTTACTAAATGTCAGACCCTGTACATATTATCCATAAAACCATTGTATTATTACCCACTCTCCTCCTTGTCAAATAAAGCAAAGCTTAAAGAGGTTGAATAATTTCCCTCAAAACACACTCCTAATAAATGTACTAAAAATAAACCCTGGGATTTTTTGCTACTGAAAGTAAGTGCTAGGCTGAGTTTATCCAGCTATAAAAAACTGAATGCAAAACAAGAACTCCTCAGAGAGCTACTTGTAACATCTTTTTCCCAAGCAGCTAACATTTTAATTTCTTGTCAGTAATTTATCATATACTTTTCCATAAAAGTTTTGCAGTTCCTTTCCCACCCGTCACTTCTAAGAAGAGAAAATCTTCTGACTAATGTTATGACTTCATTAAAGAGATAAAAAGTCCATTTTAAAAGTATGTTCTCAGTTCTCCTGCAAAGGACAAGAACGGAATGAGTGGCGCCAGTTCTCACAATATGAGGTAAAGCAATCATTAAGGGAGGAGGGAAAAAGTAAAGAATGCTTTGTTCATAATTACCTAAGATTTTCCAGCATGACAGGGGAAAGAGGAAGTCTATTTTCAGTAACAATGATTACTCTAAAAATATTAACATGCAAGGGGAAAATTTTCATTCTGAGTTACTACTGTGTCGAGTTCTCTTTCCCTTACAGGCTGACTTAAAATTCCAACAGTAGAGAAGTAATCTAGGCAGATGCACTTGCCCTATGTCTTGAAAATGGTAACATCCAGGAATCATGGGAGTTTAACTGAGGACACAAAGAAGTATCAAGTGGCAGAGTGGATACTTATATCCTCAGGCGTCTGGAGGGAGGGCAGAGTTATAGAAAAAAATGCCTAATTCTTCCTATTTTCTACCTAACCTCCAGTTTCTTTCTACAATGCCTCTATAGCTTTAACTGGCTTACAGTACACACAAACGTATATAAAGTAGCATTCATTCCAGTCTTCACCTTAAATATTTTGGGAAAAATACATTAGTTACCTACTTCTACACATGTATATGAACAAAAAGGGTCTGATAAATAACCTCTAGGTTGAGACACTCATTGGCAGGCTGTGGCATTCACAGCAAATTGATAATTCTAAGAACGTGATGAAAAAAGTATTTGTTATCTCTCTCTCTGCCACTGCCTCTATTTGTATTTTCAGAAAAATCAAATGAAAAATCACATAGGCTCTCCTGAGATCTGCCATTTCATATTTTCGTTCTCTGCTAGCTGTATGGTGCCAAATTGTCATGAAATTTCAGTGCCTAGGCTCTATAGATGCATACTTGTCAGACCAGCAAATAACCACAAATACCACTTATCTGGTCCTTAGCGAGACTGTGACAAAGTGGCCGTTAGTGAGGTAAAAATAGAGAAGTACTAAGACAAGTGGTTGGAGACATCACAATTCTCCAAGATGATAGTTACATTTGAATGATTCTTATCTCTTTTTAAAAAATTCATAGACATTGAAAATCTTCTTTTTCTCCAGAAAAATACAGATACAAACAAAAGTCAGCACACAACTTTAGGGGATTCACAGATCTTAAAGCCTAATCCATGTGTCCTAAGCATAGATAACAAAGGCACTTGAGAAAGTACAGAGTAACATTAAATCAGGAATAAGTTTATACTTGCAAAACAAAAATGAACTGCCCCCACAGTCTTACCAGCAGTTCCGTCCCTCACTGCTCCTCCTGGATCATTTCCGGTTGGCTGATGCTGAGCCCATCTCCTGCTTCCAAGGGTGGTAACTCAACAGGAGCAAGGGCAAATAGACAATCTTGAGAGGGTCTGCTGCTGAATGGTTGCCAGCCTGGAAAAGACACAGAGTTTGAATACTTTTAAACTAGCAAAAGGGAACAAGGCATACACCTCTGGTATGAAAGCTATTATGCAGGCCTGAAAAGGTTTTAGATTCCTATAAATGGGTATTTTCATTACACTGTTGGCTGTTAAAAATTTTAGGGTTATAGGATTTTTCTCAAAGCAATGACACTGGCAAATACATCACAGCAATGTTATCTAATATTTGTAGAGCACTTTTCAATGCCCAAAGCATCTCTGATCCCCACATCTTGATTGCAATAGCCAATGAAGCTTGGGAACGACTGACTTAACGTTACTTCATATATTGATTCCAATGGTTCTCAGCCTGGATTATAAGAGTACCACCTTGGTGCAGAGAGTATTGCTTTATGCTCACAGATTCTGACTCATTGAGCTTAGATGAAGCCTTATTCCCCAGGTGATTCTAAGGTGAAGCCAAGATTGACAATCAGTTTGAAGTACCTGTTCACACAGGATGACTATACACTGGAATAAGGAAGAAAGTTTAACACATGGGAGAAGTCCACTGAGTTCCAAAAGCAGGGTGAAATTCAGAAACACAGGAAAGGGGAGAGAACAGTCTTTTCAGGCCAAGATACAGCTGCAGGAATGTGCATGGCAAATTGGGGAAGACTAAAAGACCCACTGTGACTGAAGGGTTTCTATGAAGGAGGATTAAAAGAATTTGGAGAGATAGATTTGAAACAGAATCTAAAGAGCTTTTGTAAAATGGCTAAAGGAGTTGAGCTATTTTCCTGAATATCCAGAAACAGTATTGGAATATCCTGAAATATAGTATCTGGAATAGCATTAGAAGCTGTTGACATGTTCATGAGCATGTTCTACTGGTTCTTATTAAACTTACTAGGTTCTTAGGAAATGTCAGACACTATGCTAGATGCACTCCATGACTTACCTCACTTAACACTCACAAAAATCTGGTGAGGGAGTTAGTATTATCTCTATTTTACGGAGTAAGAAGGGAAGTCTTCTAATTTTTTCTCAAAGTCACTTAGCTTGAAATAGTAAACTGAGACTGAGACATGCTGTTTCTGTAGAAGCATGGCATCACAAAAGTCATGTGTTAAGATTCGAGGAGTTTTGTTTGTTTTTTGAGAGATAATTCACATACCATAAAATTTACCTTTTTAAAGTGTACAATTCACTGGATTTTAATATAATTCAAAAAGTCATGCCACTATTGCCTATTGTCACTATCTAATTCCAGAACATTTTCATTATTTCCAAAATAAACCCAGTTTATTAGGAGTCAGGTCTCATTCACCCCTCCCCTGGCCCTTGGTGACCAACTTTCTGTCTCCATGAATTTGCCTATTCTGTACATTTCATATAAATGAAATCATACAAAATTTGGCCTTTTGTGTCGGATTTCTTTCACTTAGTATAATGTTTTCAAGGTTAATTCATGTTGTGGTATGTATCAGTACTTTATTCCTTTTTATGGCTGAATAATACTCCACTGTATAGCTATACCACATTTTTATCTACTAATGAACATTTGTGTTATTTCTATTTTTTGAATATTATAAACCATGCTTCTAGGAACATCCATCTACAAGTATTTTTTTTTTAATTGTGGTAAAATATAACAAAAAGTTTACAGTTCTAACACATTTAAGTATACAGTTCTGTGACATTAAGTACATTCACACTGTTGTGCAAGCATCACCAAAATCCATCTCCAGAACTTTTTGTCTCCCCAGATGAAAACTCTGTACCCTTTTTACAATAACTCCCCCTTCTCCCCTTTTCTCAGCCCCTGGCAACGACCATTCTATTTTCTGTCTCTATAAATGGCAATTACAGATTCCTCATATAAGTGGAATCATACAATATCTGTCCTTTTGTGTCTGGCTTATTTCACTTAGTATAATGTCTTCAAGATTCATCCATGTTAAATAAAATGTGTCAGAATTTCCTTTTTATAAGGCTGAATAAAAGTCCATTGTAGGTATATACCCCACTTTATTCATGTATCCCTAGAGACACTTGGTTATTATCAATAATGAATAATAATTCTCTTGGGAGTGGAATTCCTAGGAGTGGAATTGCTGGGTCATATAGTATTTCCATGCTTAACCTTTTGAAGAACTGCCAAACTGTTTTGCAAAGTGGCTATACATTTTTATATTCTCATCAGCATGTATTAGGGTTCCAATTTTTCTGCCTCCTGACCAACACTTGCTATTGTATGTCTTTTTTATTATATCCATCCCAGTGAGTGTAAAATGGTAGAAGATTCAGGTATCATAAATAAGCACATGCAAGACATTGGCTATTGCAGCAATTCAGGTGTAAAGTGGTAAGAGTCTAAACAAGGTGGTGGCAGAGAAAATGAAATAAAATGATTGAATAGGAAATGAATGGAATTTAGCAAAATTCTACATGTAGGGAGGAAAAAGACTCAATTATAGTAACAAAGCTTTGACTTTGGTGGCATAAAAGGATGAAGGTGTTAATCAGAGGAACAGATAATTCTAGAAAGGAATCTGAAATGACAAAATAAATTCTTGACATGATGCATTTGAAAAAATCTATGTATCCTGAATAAATTATCATCAGGCAGGTGGAATTTAGGTCAGGGTTAGAGACAATAAAATCTCTCTCTTTTTTTGTTTTGAAAGGGTCAAAGAAGAATTGGTAACATTAGAAGATGTTCATTCACTATAGGTTTAAATCTATAAGGCTTAGTTTAGCAATAAACCAAACATTGAGAAAAGCAGTCATTTCTGCTTGTTTTCTGTTTAAAGTAGTAAAACAATACTTAAATAGTAAAGATAATATATTCGTTAAACTTAGAGTTTTATCGGAACTTCAGCTAGAAGTCCTTTGAGTTGGTATCAGATTTTTATCTATACTGCAGGATGGTGGTGCCCTTGGTTCTCAGAATGGTGTGATCAGGCTTAGTGGGATTGCCCTCTAAGGGCTGGCACAAGATTGGGAGTCCTAGAGGACTGAGTGTCACTATAAGTGTCAGTTATCTGGTTGGCGGGAAATCAAGCTGGCAAAATATCAAGAAGAAAAATGAAGTTCCAGTTTTCTATGCCCAAAACAGTGCCCTTAGTAAAAAGAACCCGTTCCCCAAAAAACAGAATATTCTCCTGTGAGAACAAAGTTCCTTGATGGTCAATGATCTTGGCTTTACACAGCTTTGAAAAGTCTACAGAATAATACTCAAGAATAAATATAGTGATGACTCACATGCTTAGATACCTATTTTGACAGAGAAGCTTAATAATAATATTTAGAATCCCAAATTAAATACTCTCAAAGAAAATGCAAAAGGCTGTCAGCCAGAGTATACATTGGGTTTTCCCTCTCACCTGACATATTGCAATTAAAAAAGAAAAAAAAAAAATCACTTAGAAGACAAAATGGAAAAGTATATAAAGGAAAAATGCTGAAGACAGAGGTTAAAGTAAGAACCAGGGGGAGAGGAAGAATTTAAGAATAAAAGCCTCTGAGCATATTTAAATGTTCTCCCTCCCACACACATTTTTAATTGAATGAAATAAACTTCACAAAGTTGCAATCTTTCTGAGGATACTATGGTTCTTAGATTTTTCTTTGTTTCCCTAGATTGATGCCTATTCTTATATATTTTATCTTTATCAACTATTCACTATGTTTCAAAGAGGCAATAACTACTTTCAGCAATAATTTCCAGAAATTAGATTTTAAAATAACAATAAAAATAGCTAAGATTTATTGAATGCATTCATTCTAAGTCATTTAGTCTTCAAAATACCATCAGTTCTGAACCTTAACACACACTTTGTAGGGAGCAGGACCTCCAGAGCCTGTGCTCTTATCCACCATGCTTCATGGCCTCCACAGGCTTGTAGGAGATCCAGTGAAGAAAACATTTCATTTTGGTAAAAATTCTATACTTCAAACCCTAGAAGCAGATACCTTTCTTTAAGAAAAAATGAAAAAACTTTTCTCTAAAAATCAGTCCCTCTACCTATAAATGTGCATATATTAATACAAGTTATGGACCTTGTAAAGGAATCTTTCTTTTGGGCCTTAAATGTACTCTACTTTCAATAGATGGATCCACCATTGATCAAAAGTCATCAAATGCTTCCATTACAAACAGGGGACTATATTTATCATGCTAGATCTGATCCTTCCCTTCCCTTTTGTGGTACTAGAACACCTTCATTGTACATTTCTTCAAAGCTTCCCAGCAATAGATGTTTCCTTCCTGTTGAAATGCTGCCTTAGCTGCATGAGGTGATTCTCCTCCAGGTCTAAATGGGGTCAGACCGGAGTTTGCTGAATAGCAAGTTACTGACCTCAGCAGGATGTGCCCACAAAATGGTTTTCCTCCCTTACACACATATATATGTGTACCTCTCCGCAAGTAAATGATCCTAACTGTACAGTGCCCAAAGGGAAGAGCTATTTCAAATGCCAGCAACTTGGCAGCAATGGCCGTTCTCCTATTAATGCTTTTAACAAACCACTACTGTTTAAAGTTCTACGAAGAAAACTAAGGACCTCACATGTATTTACTTCCCACTGTTCCTAACATACACAAAGTGGTGGCTCCCAAGGAAGAAGTCAATAAGCATTTGCAGAACAAATTCCACTAAGATACACCACACGAACTTGTCTTTATGGAACTAAAATTGCCAAAGCTGAAATATTAACCAGCAGTTATAAACCATTTACCATAAATTTCCATTGCACAAAGAGATTATTTAAGAACCAGTGTAGGAGGAATGTAAGAGGTACAGTTATAATTTAACTTTGCATTGTGTGTAGATTATCAGATCAACAAATATAATTTCCAGAAACAAAAGTTATGAGGAAGTAGATATTTTTAAAACAGGTATTCTTAAAAACCAAGATAGAAAACACACATTAGAAAATACTATATAAAAATCAAGCAGAAAATGCATATACATTTCTGCATCTGAAAGAAACATTTCCATGACACTTCTCAATACCTGACCTTTTTGATCAGAGACTGGGCCAATGGAGGGTGTGCCCAAAATCTTAACTCTAAACAGCCAGTGAAGGATATAACTTATTTTTTACCCCTAAAGTAGAAAATATAATTCTCAACAACAGAATTGCCAATCCTAACATTCAGGCATTTTTGGCATCACACTCATGATATTAAAACTTTACAGAGAATACTCCTTACATTACAATATGTCATTGTAATTGCTAGAATGCTCGTTATTGATTCCAAAGAAATTTTTAACAACATATATTCTATTGTTTACATTTGGTAATTTTATATTACAAGTGATGGAACAGATTCTTGAGAGTAATGAGTCTACTACGATGGTTCATTTAGATTGAGTTGCTAATTGTATCCATTTATAATAGCCATAGATTGACCAGAGACTAAGTGTTTTTTAAAAACTGCCTACAATTCTATGTCATTAACCTACATATTTAAAAAAGGAATTCATTTGGAAATTATACAAACACATGAAAATTAAACAACATGTTCCCAAATGACACACGGGTCCAAGAAGCAAATAAACAGGAAATCAAAAAATTTCTTGAAACTAATGAAAATAAAGACATCATACCAAAACCTATCAGATACAGCAAAAGCAGTACTAAGAGGGAATTTTATTGCAATAAACATTTACATCAAAAGAATAGAAAATTTTCAAATAAACAACCTAATGCTACACCTCAAAAACCAGAAAAACAAGAACAGTCCAACACCAAAATTAGTAGACAGAAAAGAACAATTAAGATTAGAGCAGAACTAAATGAAATAAAGAACCAAAAAAATGATACAAAAGATCAGTGAAATGAAAAGTTGGTTTTTCGAGAAGATAGACAAACCATTAGCTACTCTAACTAAAAAAATGAGAGAAGACCCAAATAACAAAAATCAGAAATGAAAAAGGAAACATTACAACTGATACCAAAGAAATACAAAGACTCATTAGAGACTATTATAAACAACTATATGCCAACAAATTTGAAAACCTGGAGGAAATGCATAAGTTTCTGGACACATACAAATTACGAAGACTAAACCAAGAAGAAATAGAAAATCTGAACAGACCAATAACAAGCAAAGAGATTGAAGCAGTAATCAGCAGTCTCCCAACAAAGAAAAGCTACGGACAGGATGTCTTTACTGCTGAATTAGTGCAGCCATTATG
The DNA here is from genome assembly GCF_027409185.1 of Cynocephalus volans. Taxonomy (NCBI): domain Eukaryota; kingdom Metazoa; phylum Chordata; class Mammalia; order Dermoptera; family Cynocephalidae; genus Cynocephalus; species Cynocephalus volans. The sequence goes on along the minus strand of NC_084468.1, from coordinate 91,625,550 downwards.
GAAACAGTATGGAGATTCCTCAAACAGCTACAGAGAGAACTGCCATATGATCCAACAATCCCACTGCTTGGTTTATATCCAAAGGGATGGAAATCATCATGTTGAAGGGATACCTGCACTCCCATGTTTATCGCAGCTCTGTTTAAAATAGGCAAGAATTGGAATCAACCTAAATGTCCATTGACAGATGACTGGACAAGGAAAATGTGGTATACATACTTGACAGAATACTATTCTACCATAAAAAAGAAAGAAATTCTGCCATTTGTAGCAACATGGATGACTTAGAGAAAATTATGTTAAGTGAAATAAGCCACGCACGAAAAGAGAAAAATACTACATGTCCTCACTCATCAGTGGGAGCTAAAATAAAGAAAGAAAGGAAAAGAAAGAAAGGAAGAAAGAAAGAAAGAAATCATAGTAATAAATTGATCTTTACAAAAAAGAGAACAGAACTGTGGTTATTAGAGGTGGGAGAGGGAGGGGGAATTAGAGAGAAATTAGTTAAGGGTCACAAAGATTGATAATGTTTTGTAAACATGCATATACTGATTATCCTGATTTGATCACCACATATTGTATGCATGTATTGATATGCAAGTCTGTACCCCACAAATATATATATAATCAATTATGTTTCAATTAAAAAATCTGTCAAAAGAGTTCACTTTTTCTTTTTTGCGGGAAAAGTATTAGGTTTATATTAACCCTTCCTTTCCTCAAGATGAATAGAAAGTAATGGAATAAATTTTTACTAATTGTTATAAATTATTCATAGCCCAGAGAACAGCTTCATGTAAGGATGCTGTAAATAATATGACTGATAAACTGCAGTTTAAAGCCATTACATTCATATCATCAATACAAACATCACACAATCAATTAGAAAAATTCTAATGCCTGATAACTATAAAACTGCCAAAAATTGCTCTGTCGCTATTTTTAAGAAACAAGATTCAACAAGGCAATTTTGGGCCAGCCCCATGGCTCACTCGGGTGAGTGTGGCGCTGGTAGCGCCGAGGCCACAGGTTCAGATCCTATATAGGAATTGCTGGTGCGCTCACTGGCTGAGCGTGGTGCAGACCACACCTAGCCAAGGTTTGCATTTTTGTAATTATGTATTGTTTTTGTAATATAAAAACAAGGCAATTTCACCAAATCTTATTTTCAATAAAAAGTCAAAATAAAGAGACTTTATAAAAAGATTTTAAAGTATATAGGAAAACTCCAGAGTTATGTTTACCTAGATTGTTAAAAACAAATTATGCATTTTGGCAGGGGGCCAGTTAGCTCAGTTGGTTAGAGCATGGTGTTACAGCACCCAAGTCAGGGGTTCAGATCTACATGCCAGCCACCAAACAACAACAACAACAAATTATGTGTTTGTACAACTAGAAGTGTCATTAACATAAAATACTTCTATCATCAGGTTTTCTTAAAAGCAGTTTAGTAGTCATAAAGTTAAGACAATGAGATGATGTCTTTCTTCCCCCACGAGTGATAACCAAAGTATTTAACAGCTAGAATGTCAGAGCATGGGACATAGTGCTGGAGGAGGGTCCTACAGGCCATATAGGCATTATTATTTCAGTTGCAGGATTGTGAGGAGGTCCAGGGAGTCATGAGGAGGTAGCCAGTGGCTTAGTACAGCAGAATTACTAGCTACCTTGGAAATATTTCAGTGGCTATCAGCACAACAACACTTAGGTGCACCTGTTACATATCAACTCTGGATGTCTGCATGATTCTTAAATAAGGGATAAAAAAAGACCTTAAGCAACTGTTACAAGTCTTTGCATATCTCCCACTTGTTACTGGAAAAAATGGAACTATTAACTTTGGCTGTACCTGAAGAGCAACACGATGGGGAAAATTTGGTGGAATAAAAATTTAAAGATCAAACATTTTTTAAAAATTCAGAATTATACATGAAAGCTTGTGTATAATTCAGAATTATACATGAAAAAATATTTTATATTACTAAAATTATATAAAAATGAGTATGAGCTTAGACCTTCAAGCGATGACCAAGATGATAGAATTTAAATATACTTCTCCCTAACTAAAGAAGACATTAAGTATAAAAGCTGTAAATGTGATCATACTTAAGGTTGGAGAGTTATATAAATTAATAAGAAAGCCAAATGAATATTTTTGTAACAAACTTACCACACATTTTTCATAATAGTAATTATCATTATAATATTAAATGGAATTTTCATGTCTTAAGTTTCCTGGAAAAAGGATTCAACTATTGCTACTTACCAGCTGATTTCTTATGAATAAGCATATCACAACGTTTAATAACAGTATAATTGAGTATATAAAGATACTTGGTGCAATGTTATAGATATAGGAGACTGTCTACACAGAACTGTACATTTAAAAAAAATTCCAATCATTTTTTATTTGCTAGATCTGATAGTTGGGGTATCCAAATCTAATGACAACAGGAATTTATTTTTGTCAATTGTCCTTTGTTGAAAGGGATTAGTCTCCTAGCAACCTCCATGTTGTAGAAACTGAAATAAAAGAAGAGTTGGCTGTCTACCACCAATTCTTCTACAATGGATGAGTGCAAGTAAGTAGAAAAGCACTACCTGTGCTATGGTGCTTTGACACACATTCATCACATGGCCAAGTAAAAATTCCTAGGAAAAGGTAACTCCTCTAAAAGCATATTAATTGTGACTAAATTGAGAGTTTACAAACCACTACCATACAGACGGACAGACAGACAGAAAGACACACATACTGTCTCACTCCAAAAAAAGAAAATAACAAAAGACACGGTAAAAAGAGTATACAGATTATAGCTTACAAAGGGGAGTTGAATAATGGAAACTTTATTAAGGGCTTCAAAATATTCTAGATAGAAATATAAATGAGCATAATAATGATGCTGTATAGAATCAAGACTTTTAAAATTGGTTTTACAGAGGCAAATAAAGAACATGGAGACATAAATGTGAGGATTTGAATTCTATAGAATGATGAAAGTCCAATATCAATTATAACGTGAAATACTGTTTGTGATGATAAGATAGAGAAGTAAATGGTTTTGGAAAGAGTTTCAGTGCCATGAGATTCTAGAGTGCAGAAAAGAAGATCTGAAACAAGTAAACATAATTTAGCCCCCTAGTACAAAAGAGCTCAATAATTGTGACATATGTCTGCCTATATTTTATACATGTATGAGAAAGCAGAGAAGAGCAGGCATGTGACAATTTGTATTTTTCTCCATGTACTAACAACTTAAGACTTTGGAATTGGGGTACATATTTGTAGAGATGAAAGAATAAAATCACCATTTTTAAAAGCAAAGCGGAGTTTGGAAAAAAGGAGCCACTCTGCTGTCAGAGAACCTGGTCTGGAAAAGCTCTTCCTGCTAAGTTGACTTGGGTTCATAGGCCATGGACAATCAATTCTGAGAGTCTTTCACTTTGGATGGGAACCTAAGTGAAGACTGGAGCATCTCACTCTTTGCACTTGGAGATGTGAAGTGTCATTTCTAAGACAGGTTCATTGTCAGCTGAAGAGAAAGGCATTACTGTAACCTCCACAAATGAATCAATAAAAGAAGAGAAAGGAAACAAACAAATGAGCAACCATCACTGTATGCATGTTATTTCAGCCAAGCAGCCATTAAAAGACAGATATTCTGCATGCTAGAAAAATCTCTTTCCTCTTGGGCAAGAAGAGTAATACTGAAGAACGAAATAGTGGGTTAAACTTAATCATGTCTCACCAGGAATGCAGCTGCTTTACAGAACCTCACTGTACACAGTCTTCCAGTGGGATGTCAATCTTCCCCTCCAAGTGCTGAAATGACTTAGCACTCTAGGTTTATGCCAGGTCAGGGTACACAGGTCACCTCCAGAGCCATGAATGAAGTCATGAGTTACCAGAAAGCAGGTCAGAGGTGACATAAATCATTTAAGTGTAACAGCTGACTACAAATAACTTTCTATTATAAGTATTCATTTCTCAAATGAAGAAAATATATACCCTTCATTTTTTAAAGGAGAGATGGGAGAGAAAATCCTCACATAAAACCAAATAAGACACTTTTATCTTGAAAAAGTGTAGCATCTGTAGGTACATGAATTTGTTTTGTAGCCTCTTGCTGTATCATGAGCGCTGAATGAAGGCAACTGAATCACCCCTATATTGATGTCTATTGTTCATTGTGAATAAGGTTTCGGGTCAAGAAGTCTAGGTTATCTTCCTTAACTTCAAGTTTGAAAATAATGGTCAAAAAGATGAATTGAAACACTATAGCAACACATAAAAGAGAGAACATACTTTTACATATAGTTTTTTTCAAATTTAAGTTTTTTTCAGATTCCCTAAATTTTTTATTACATAAACTTTATTTTTATTTATTTATTTATTTTTAAAATGTAACATTTTAATTGGAAACAGTTCATATGAAATGGAAGCTCAGATAGGCAAAGTGCAATAAATAGAATGAAATATTACAAATGCGTGTCTGCTTATATCAACATGAAGTTATCCACGATATTTGAAATGGAAAAATAATAAGATCCAAAATAATAAATACAGTGAGAGTACACTGTTAAACATTTTTCTAAACTTTATATTCATGTCTGCATTTTTGTAATTATGTACTGTTTTTGTAACAAAAACAAAATTAACACATTTCAAAATAATGTTCAAACACATTTATTTACCAAGTCACTTGAAGTTAATAAATATAAGGTAATTTTACCAAATAAAATGTTTAATGAAAAATTGTGTTATATATTATACGTATCTCTAGAAAAATGTCTTATTTACAAGGTGAGGAACAAAGGTATATCTTCTAATTAAACATAGGCTTTAGAAAAATATTCATTATGCAGTCCTACCATAATAAAAATGGATTTCCTAAGATAGCTCAAGTATCTAGCGAAATAAGAAGTGAACTATAATTTTTTTTCAATCATATTCAGAAAATCTAATGTGTTACTTGCTTGTCAAGTCTTTGCTAGTCTAATCTTTCAGCTTTTGTGATTAACTTCTCAGTGCCTCTTTTCGTTTCCCGAGGCTGATTAAGTTTGGCCCGTCTATCAGCCAAAATCTTCTGCCAATACCTCTGTTCATGATCACCGGAAAGGACCTCGAGTTTCCAGCAATGTTTCTTTTAAATTTCTGTATATGCATTTATTACTGCTTGAGCATCCTCAGGAGTTCTAAATCTAGCATGGCATTCTGTATCTCCTTCTACTAAATCAACATAAAGAAATTCTGAGATCGCTGCCAAAGTATCCTGTACAAAATCACTTATGACTTTGTGTAAAAATTTTATAACAACTCATGAGAAAAAAACTTTCATTAAACCTGCAAAAACTCTAGGTTCCTGAATGGATCAACTAGAGCATAGCTCAAGAGCTCCTACTTTCTGATAAAATCATAAACTTTATTTTATAGAGTAGTAAAATTGATTCACATTAAAACTGAGCAGAGAGTACAGTTTCCATATACCAGCTGTGCTCACACCCCCCCAACCTTGCTCACTATCAATATCCCACACCAGAGTGGTACATTTGTTATTACTGATGCATCTGCACTGACTCACCCTTATCATCCAAAGTCCGTAGTTTACAACATTAGGGTAAACTCTTGGAGTTGTACATTCTAAAGGTTTAGACAGATGTATAGTGACAGGTATTCACCACCACACAGATTAGTTCCACTGCCCTAAAAATCTGCACATACATTCCTCCCTCTCCTAAACTCTGGCAAACTACTGATATCTTTATAACATCTCCATAGTTTTGCCTTTTCCAGAATGTCATATAATCAGGATCATACATTTACATGCCATATAACAATGTTTGGGTCAACAATGGACCACATATATGACAGTGATCCTGTAAGATTTTTTTTCTTTTGTAACATATGCATTTGATGATATAAATTTTCTTCTAGGCAATGCTTTCACTGCATTCCACAAATTTTGATGTGTATTCATTTTCATTTAGTTCAAAATATTTTAATTTCTCTTGAAATTTCATCTTTGAGCCTTTTCTAAATAAGTGGAGGATTTTCCAGCTATCCTTTTATTTGATTTCTAGTTTAATTCCATTGTGATCTAAGAGTAAATGTAGTATGATTTCTATTCTTTTAAATTTTATAAGGTGTGTCTTATGACCCAGACTGTGTCCATCATATCTTATCCCTGATAACATTCCTTGCTCTGAAGTATGCTGTTTGAAATTAATAAAGCTACTCCTGCTTTTTGTTGTTGTTACTTTTTCCATCCATTTAGTTTTGATTTATGTGTCTTTAAAGTGGTTTTTTTGTGGACAATTCTGACAATCTCTGCCTTTTAATTGGTGTATTTAGGCCATTTACATTTAAGGTGATTACTGATCTACTTGGATTCATATCTACCATATTTGTTACTGTTTTCTAATTTTTGCCCTTGTTCATTGTTCCTATTTTGTCTTCCACACTTTTCTGCCTTTTATATGATTCATTTTTCTCTCCTTTGTTAGCATATCAATTATTAATATATTTATATATACACATATATATTTTTTTTATTTTTTATTTTTTATTTTTTTTTTACTTTTTAAAGTGGGTATTCTAGGATTTATGATATACTTTCACAACAAATCCAAGTCCACTTTCCAATAACACATACCATTTCAAAGGTAGTACAAGTACCTTATAAATACAAAATATTCCTCATTCATCCCCCATCCCTTGTATCATTATTGTCACTCACTTTACTTATACATAAAGATACATAAAAGAAGCATTCATAATCAACTACATCTCTGCTATTATAATTTTGAACTGTTAGATCAATTAAGAAAAAAATTTTCATTTTATCTTCATTTATTCATTCTGATGCTCTTTTATGTAGACCTGAATTTCTAACCTTTATCATTTTGCTTCTCTTTGAAGAAATAGGCTTACTAAGATCATACATATATTGGCCCTTTTCTAACTCTTTTTGATACCCCTAAAATTTTTACTCATATACAGAGTTACAGAATAAATTGAGACTCTCAGTGAAAACAGAATTAGCATATTAAGTTCATGTAAATAATTATTTTGTCACTATGTATGTTGACAGGGAGATCTATGGTTTTTTGAAGTCACTGCTACCTACTATTAAGAACTATACATTATATTGACATAGGTAAAATATTTTATATTTCCTCATATACATCTACCCTGAGTCAATATTTTGTTAAACTGAAGTCCTGAAGAAGTCTCAAGACTTTAACCTATATTAATCTATAGTAATCCTGTTTATAAATCACTTTGTTAACAGGAATTCTAAGGATATTAGCCTGATTTTACAGATGTTTAATTAACATATAATAAATATCTAAATAAATGGATTCTTGGCCTGCATTCACTGAACAGAGAAAATAAATTGGCAAATCCCTTTGAATTTCCTAGTTTCTTCACCTTTGCATTCTTGTAGCAGATCTGTCATTTCCCAAACTAGAAGTTTCATAGTTCCTTTACTTACTAAGATGACTCATTGTTATCTAAAGTTTTTAAAATAAGATTTAATTTTTCTGAAATTATTAATCTAGGAATTTTCACTTTGGTAAATAGCACACACTAAATGGCAATTTTATGCACATATTTCTCTTTAAGAATTTTTATCCTTTGTATTGGCATGCAGGAGTGAACTTCCTCTTAAGAACAAAATTTATATTCTTAAGAGGTCTGAGAAGTAGCTTCTTTGCATCTTCTATTTCCTGAACGGATATATAAAGTTTAGTTTATGGATATAAGGCTAAAGTAACTTTGTTTCTGCTGTCACAAAAGCAGTATCATTGCATAACAAGAGAGTAGCAGCATAGCCAACTTAGAAAAAGCTGTTAATTGCCGGTATCAATTTCGTTACCAAAAATATAACATCTACTAGAAGAACACTTCTGATGAATACCTTTTCCTCACTGAAAGATTTTCTTTTAAGTTGCACAAACAGTAAATCAGTTTCAATCTTAAGACCGCTAATATTCTCACACTATTCTAACACTGCAGTAAATATAAATATAATCTGTAAGAAACCTTGAATTCAACCTTCATAGTTCTGAGATGTTTCTCATATACAGGCAGCATTCAAATGGAACACTATTTTTTTTCCTTGAAAGGAAATGACTAGGTCACTTACAAAATGCCATGCAGCAAATACTCATTTAATGTCTGTGATATGCTGCAAATAGTCATGTGTTTATATCTATCTACTATGCTGAATTTGACGTTTAATGGAATTTCAGAAAATGTTATCTTGTCCAAGTTCTTCGTTTTATAGGTAAGGAAATAGTAGACTGTCCTTCCAGCAGCACAAGAAAAGTCAAAGATCTCATTTAAAGACAACAAAAGCCTTTTTGCAACACCAAATATGTATCCATCATGTCTTTCCTGTCTGCAAAATGCATACTACAGACATATGAAGGAGATGATAAGCTTTGGAAGAAACAGACTTCCAAAATAGGTAAAGACAATTATGTGAAAATGCATAATGCAGTTTGGAAGAAAGAGTCTAGTCTGTTTCTGTAGGTCCACCCCCAGCTACAATTGCTGCTTTATATTCTTCCCCATCCCAAGAACACAATGTGCTTCCTACTGTGTATGAGCAGGTATTACCTTAGCAACAGGGACCAGCCTCCTCTATCCAGAGGCAGTTGTAGCTGAGTTGTAACTTGGTAGCACCAGTACAGAATTTAAAGAATACAGAAGATATCCCAGTAGGGCCAGCCTGTGGCTCACTCGGTAGAGTGCGGTGCTGATAACACCAAGGCCCCGGGTTCGGATCCCATATACGGATGGCCGGTTCGCTCATTGGCTGAGCATGGTGCTGACACCAAGTCAAGGGTTAAGATCCCCTTACCGGTCATCTTTAAAAAAAAAAAAAAAAAAAAAAAGATATCCCAGTAAGTCACACTGTTTATTTAAATATTTTTCTGACCTCTATTTTCTCTATTATTCTCATTTTTGTCATTTTTTTTAAAGCGTAAAAAATAAATGGGGGACTACTAGCTCCTATTTTCTTATCTGCTTATATGGCTACGTATTATTATGATCAATAACAGATATTAGAACTCATAAATCAATTTTCTTCTGATTTCAGAAAGTTCCCTATGTATGGAAGAAAAGTAAAAAAAGAACTACTCTAATAATCTTTACTTCATTTTACCAGCATGGAGTACAATATTCATCACTATCTTTTTTTATGCCAATAAATCTCTGGCATGAGAATTCTTTAAAAGTATTGGTCTACATTCACCAAATATTGATTGTGGTTTTATAATGTGCCAGGCACTATGCTAGACACTGGAGATTAACATTTTGAACAGAACAGAAATGAAATTCTCATCATGGAGCATGCAAGTCACATTGAAGTTTTGCTGGATTTTGAGCCAGCAATAACAGTAGCAAGAAAACCACACTCAAAACACCATGGATTTACTTTGGCCATTTTAAAAATGAATAAAAAAGGTATTTCAAAACCAGCTGAAAACCTGTATATGAGAAATCATCTACCTATAACTACTTGTCACTATGAAATAAATGTCAAGGACATCAGAACTCAACTAAGGAATGGTTATCACAACAGCAGATGCTAAAGATACTGCAAACAGTTCTATTTGTCCTTGCCTAGAGGGAGGAGGAAGTTGGTAGATACACAACTAAAAGAAATGAAGCAGGAAAAACTCCGGCAGTGCTCATCTTGCAAGAGGCTTGAGCTCTCAAGGTATTTACAACTCAGTTGATTAAAACTTAAAAGTAGTGTTGCAAGTCATGTTTATAGTTTGAAGTAGTCACAAAAGCCTTTTAAACACACAATGTAACTGAAACACTATCCAATTATAATATTTGAAAATACAGTTGCAAATGTGTATGGTATTTTAGCTACAAATATCTCCTTGGCTCCAGAAGCTCCTGGGAGATTGTCTCTCAGCTATGCCACATGGATTCAAAAGCCTAATTTCACCTAAATGTACTCCAATGGAGATTTTATCTGTAATTTCTAGTACGGAGGAATGAGATTAAACATAACACTGTAGCGTTAAAGAGAAAAGCAATAAAAATAAAACTATATCACTGCCATTATTTTTAACCATTTGCATTCACTCACACATTCACCAAATGTTTATTGAGTGCCTAGTATATGCCAGCCACTGTTCTACATGCTGAGGCCGTGTTGTGTGTCAGTGACCCAAACATATGTCCCTGATCTGACAGAACGCATGTCTATTGAGAGGAACAAAAAATAAACAAATTTTAAAAAGAAAAGCAGAAACACTCTACTTTGCCAAGAGCTAATAAACCTCATGAAAGAAAGTAAGGTAAGGAGTGGTGGTTCTGTTACGTAGAATACGTCCCGAAAAAGTAACATTTAAAGAAAGATCAGAAAAAGAAGCAGCACATGTGACTGAGTATAGAGGAAAAGGAAACAGCAAGTGTAAAGACCTGGAGGAAAGAGAATGCTCATCTTGTTGCCAAGGCAACAAGACAGCCAGGGAGATTAAAGCAGAATGAGGGAGAAGACTGGCAAGAAACGACATCTGAAATGAAAATAGCGGCCAGATCACCTGAGTGCTTGTGGGCCGTGGAAAGGGCTCTAGCTTGTATTTTGAGTGAAATGGGGACCCATTAATGGTTTTGTTTACTTTTTCTTTGGGTGGCTGGCTAGGATGGGATCCGTACTTGTGGCCATGGTGTTGTAAACCTGCGCTCTAACCAACTGAACTAACCAGCTAGCCCCACTAATGGTTAAGCAGAGGAGAGGCATGATCTCACCTAATTTTTAAATGAGTACTTGGAATTTTGTTTTGGTAAAAGATTTGAATTTTTGTTTGGATTAGGTGAGGAAGAGGAGACAAAGCAGAAATAGGAACACACATTAAAAGGATACTGCAATATTCAAAGTGACAACTGAAGGTGACTGAAAGAGGGTGGAAATCGTGGGATGGTGTGAAGTAGTCAGATTCTGGATATATTTCAAAGATAGTCAACAGGTTTGTTGAAGGACTGAGTATTACTTGTCTCTGTTGTTTTTTGTGTTCCCTTTATTTCCTGAAGCTAGGCAAGATGAGCTCTGGGGAAAAGATGTCCATATAAATTTCACATTTTTAAAAACAATTTTTTAAAAATTGAAAAATAGTGAAATTATTTGAGTTTCATCTCCTTTTCTTACTTTTACCTGTTACTGAGCAGCAATACAGGTAAAAGAGATGATGAACAAAATAACTTCAAGAGCTCAGAGATAGTAACACCTTAGATCTGCATGGAATAACCTCTGTTAGGACCAATGAGCATAGCCACTGACTGTGCCTGGGACTGAAGTACTGAAGTATGACGGGGGATACTGAAGGTTTGGGAAACAACCATACACACCAAGTTTTCAAAATTAGTCATAGACTCTAGCACTATTTTTTTTTTTCAAAGGGAGAGCAAATAAAGTACAGTAAAACTATAAAAATACACGTATATATATGTACATGTGTGCATATAGGAATATGTGTGTATATACGTATGCACACATACTTGTTTATATATGTATACACACACACTTGTTCTTAAGGTTGGTTGTATTGTTTTTTATTTTGTTTGATTTGTTTTTTGTTTTTGTTTTTGTTATTCTGGTGGCTGGCCTCCAAACACAGGACTGTGGTGTTATCAACACCATGCTCTAATCAACTGCGTTGACCAGGCAGCTGTTTTTTATAGCTGATTAATGTAAAATTTAACTTTTCTAATTTCTCCACAAAATTTAATTCATTCAATAGGATTTCAGCCACAAAACAGGCTGCTATTAAAAAGAATCAAAGGATACAAAATTGATTTTTTAAAAATTGAACTTTAATAACAAAATAAGAATTGAATGTTTTTATCAAAAATAAATCATTTGAGGGGCCGAGCCCGTGGCGCACTTGGTAGAGTGCTGCGCTGGGAGCGCAGCGACGCTCCCGCCGCGGGTTCGGATCCTATATAGGACTGACCGGTGCACTCACTGGCTGAGTGCTGGTCACGAAAAAACGACCAAAAAAAAAAAAAAAAATCATTTGAGTGGATTCAGACAACACAGTATTCTGAATATTGGCTTTCTTTCTTGCAGGCTTGATTTGCCTAATGACCAAATTATTAGTAAACAGTTTACTAACTAGGTCACTAAGGAAAGTCAACACAAAAGAAACTTTCCACTTAAATGCCTCAACTTACCACTTGATATTGTTAAAATATCTACTTCCTTAAACCTTTAAAATGAAGTTCTGAAGTTCTAAAGAAGACACTAGGCCAACCCTGAAGTACTCCTAGATTGCTGCAGAATATCACATGCTTTGGATGTTACATAGGAGTCCTGTTTTCCCCAGTTAATTTAACTTTTTTCCGCCTGCCTTGTGGACTGGTTGACTGCTTCAGTTTCAGGATGGGTTGGCTAGAGCAACTCTTTTAAAAAAGTGCATGGAAAGTAATTTGTATAGCCTTCCACAACTGAAAGTGTGAGTGTTTGTGTGTGCATGTGTGTGTTTTAACCAAATCTAGAAAGCTTACAACAGGGCTGCATAGAAACAGTATCTATTTCAGAATCACACTTGTAAACATAATTTAATTATGCTTCTAATTTGGCTCTTTTGTAATTGCAGAATTATATTTTTGCTGTTGTTATATTAGAATAATGTTTATATGTTATTTTGAAGTGGAAATATGTATTTTAAGTGCCAACGCAAAGGTAAATAAACACTTTCTAAATGTGTGCAGTATATTAATTTTCTCTGCAAGAATTGTGTTAAGTTAAACAAATTACCTACAATAGAAGTGATTAATGATTTATGAGTAAGCTGGTTGGTGAGACATTATACACAAACTTTGATATACTGCAGAATGCTTTATTACGTGTGAAATTCTCTTGTCTAACCTGAACTTACATTCCATGGTCATAACTTGGTATATTTATTGTTATTAAAAGTAACTGAGTTCATAAAAAAAAAATCATAATGATTAAGAGTTGAGAAAATAAAATAGAGAAAAGCGATGGAAATATGACAGAGAATTTAATAAACAAGAAAAATCAATTCAGGATGGTTAATGTGCAATTAACATGAATTCCATAAAGACAGAGAAGAAAAAAAATAGAGGTGAAGAAATAACCGAAGGTACAATAGAAGAAAAGTTCCTAAAGCTGAATAAAGGCACTTGTTTTCAGATTGTACAGGATCAGAGTGCTGATTGCACGGGATCATTGGATGCATTTTAACAGAGCCATATCTAGATACATTCTTGTGGAATTTCAAAACTGAAAAGATAAAAGATCCTAACAAGCACCTGAAGAAGAAAAAAGTTATCTAAAAAAGATGGAATCAGACTGGCACCAGATATCTCATAAGCAACACTAGATGAAAGGTACAATGTACAAATGTCTTCCAAGTTCAGAGGGAAAATTACTCTGAACTTATGATCCTAAACACAACAACACTGGACATGTAAGGGCACAGTTTACTTTCCACAAACCATTAAAAAAAAGAAACACCCACCCCCCAAATACTCAGGGATATATACCAATAAAAAGAAAATTAAATATAAAGATAGACTTGGGATTAAAGTAATAGTGGGCCTAACCAGAAGAAAAATGAAAAGAAACTCTAGAAGAGAATAGAAATATCAGACTTCAAGAAACTATGTTTCATTAATCAAATGGTATAATCAAGAAATTGGGAAAATCACTATGATATGATGAAAACAACTTTGTTCTATAAAGAACAAAAAAGGCAATTAGAATTTTTTAAAAATTGAATGATTACAGGAAAATTTAAGTCCAAATGTGAAAGAAACTAAAATACAGAATAATTTTGAGGAATTGAAGCAATTTAAGAAAAGGAAATTCACTTTACCATAATGCTCAAAATATTATTCTTGGTACAAGTCAAGTTTTAGTGTCATAGTATCACTTTTTCCTCCTCTACATGTTCAAATGTACCACTTGGTATTGTAATGAATTATATGAGGGTATGACAAAAAGTTCGTGGAAAAATAGAATTGAAAGATAATGTGGGGCTGGCTGGTTAGCACAGTTGGTTAGTGCATGGTGATGATAACACCAAAGTCCAGGGTTTGGATCCCCATACTGGCTACAAATAAACAAGCAAACAAACAAACAAAATATGCAGCCAATTAAACTGACCATGCTCTTGTCCTCGTGAGTATCCAGTGTGCAATGGCTGCAAACAGTAGCCTACTCGGTAGTGTACGCAGCCTGTTGCTTATATGGGTTGCCGTAAGGGACCTTGGAGACCGCCCTTTCCAATGATCTTCATCTCTGACCTAGTGCTGTCCCCACCTAGGCTCCAGACAGGTATGCAGAGTGCCTTTGGAAAGCCCCAGGGCACAGTGGCCAAGTCATCAGGTCCATCAAACCAAGTTACAGAATAAGAAGCAGGTGATTGAGGCCCAATGCAGGGCTAAGTTCACGTTCCCTGGCTGCCAGAAGATCCACATCTCTAAGAAGTGGGGCTTTACCACATTTAATGTGTATCAACGTGAAGACATGGTGGCTGAGAAGCAGCTCATCCCGATGGTTGTGGGGTTAAATACATTCTCAGCTGTGGCCTCCTAGACAAGTGGTGAGCCCTGCATTCATAGGGCTTCCACTGTGCTGTCACCTCCTTCCTCGTGTCCACTAATGAATCCTACTTTCTGTCCAAAAAAATAAAAATAAAAATAAAACCTAATTTAAATTTTTAAAAAGATAGAAAGATAACACAAATCTTTTCATAACTTTTTGAAGACCCCTCATATTTATTACCATCACAACATTGTAAATGATGTGTTTTCTTTTTCAATTAGCACTGAACAACAAAGCACAAGAAAGTAGATGCAGACCAGAACATAAATATTATAAACTTAGTAATATAGAGTAATGGTATAGAATACAGAAGCTCACAGAAGGCAGGAGAGTAAAAGCAGTGAGAAATGAGAAATACTAATTTACACATCTTACATAGTGGAGAGTCCGTAAGGTAGTCTGACATTGGCTAATAATTTTTAAAATTAAATGTATTATTTTGGGGAAAAATAATTAAAATGTACCCTGATTGTATTATTTAAAATTTTTGTTGTTGTTGATGTTGTTCCCATGCTCCTGTATTTTTTGAAAAATCCTGTAGAAACTAATCAACCAAATCAAATGCCCCTTTTTGCATTCCATATTTCCCACAAATGACTTACTAAGATACTACAGATTTAGTACTCAAGAACACCCCACCTTACACATGGCAACCAGCCTATCAGTAAGTGTTACTGAGGGTCTGCTATTCACTTGGTTGCTAATTATTATGGGAGATTCAACAGACATACAATATGTGATCCTGGCTTTCAAAGAAACTTTGATCTTGATGAAAGTGGACAGTTTCTGACACAAAAATAACTGACATATTTTTAAACTCAACTATTTTGAGAGATACTCCAAAACATCTTTCACATGGACCAAAATTCCATGCCAGTACCAAAAATTTTCATACTTATGTTATGGGAAACACCTGGGATTGATACAGACTAGGACTATCATCTATCTTTAAGCATAAAACAGATATGACTACCATCTATTTTAAGTAAGGTAGCCAAGGTATCTGGTTCCTGTTCCTACAAATGGGATAAGAAATAGAGGAAGAACAAGTAACATCTGCAATCCTTAGTTTTTAAATCCTGTATGCTATCATTTAATATTTGTATGGACAAGCTTGTATCCTTTCAATGTAAAGACAATACAGGATGATCATGAAGAGGTGACATGATGAGCTCATAATCTGTATCCTGATTAAAACAAAAAAGATGGAAATAATCCTTCTTCTCTTTCCCCTTGGGGTATTCCTCAGGCCCCAGTGCTGAGAAAGCTATGCCAACTCTAGTGCCTAGGACCATTCAGGCAATTGAGGAATCATACTTTTGAGCAGATGGCTGGAACCATTCTGGGAAATCCCTCCATTAACCAATCTATGAGTCCTCTAATTTCCATCTCATTCTGATTAAAAAAGGATCACTGTACTGATTCTTTCCTATGAGTCTACATACTCCACAAGGGCAAAGGTGGCTCACTTCTTTCCTGATACATAGATGCTCAACATATGCTTGATGAATAAACAAATCAATAAACAAATTCAATCACTACAATTTTGCCAAGTAATATGCTGGATGTTTTTCTTATGTTACTTCATATTATCCTCTCAGCAACCTGTAAGATTAGCTGTTCCCACTTTACAGATGGGGAAGTAGATTCAGAGAGGGTAAAGCAACTTGAATATGGACATACATAGCTCATAAAAAGGGAAGTCAATATTCTAAACTAGATTTTCCTACTGTGTGATCTCAGTCAAATGTTGAACTCATAAAAGCAGAGTAAAATCATTGTTGCCAAGCACTGGGGAGAGGGGAAATGGGTTGGTCAAAGAGTACATGGTTTCAGTTATGTAGGATGAATAAATTCTGAAGATCTAATGTATAGCATGACTATAATTAATAACACGGCATTGTTTATTTGAAATTTGCTAAGAAAGTAGATCTTAAGTGTTCTCACACACACAGAAATTGGTGACTATGTGAGATGATGGATATGTTAATTAGCTTGATTGTGATATATCAAAACATCACATTGTACACCTTAAATATAAGCAATTTTTGTCAACTACATGTCAATAAAACCGGAAAACACACAGACAAACACAACTATATCTTCCTAACTCCAAAGATCAGACTGATGGCATCCAGCAGTTTAAAAGTTGTTTGCGATCTATGAGAAACAAGGAGGCAATGTAAATTCTTTTAGAGTGAAGATACAGTGAAAAGCTGAACTGGAAAGCATGAGAAAGGTCACATCAATGAGAACACCAACGAGGAAGAAATTCCTGTCACAAAGAAATGAAGTGGGGGAAAAAAAAGGGTAAGGGAACAGAAATAGAAAGGAAGGGACAAGGCAAATGCACAGCATTTAGTGATAAATTTGCAAATAGGGAGATGTCAGATGATAATTCAAAATGTATAGGGAACCTATTTAACTCCATATCTTCTTTTTTTCCTTAGTAAAATGGGGATAATAGCACCAACAAAAACAGAAGTGATGTGCAAATTAAATGAGATAAACTCTAGAAAGTGCTTAGGATGTACTATTAACACACATAAGAGGCTAGTTAATATTGGCTATTATTAGAATTAAGAATACCTTGTTATGCAATTTGAGGTGAATCACTTTACCTTCCCAGGCCTCCATTTTCTCATCTGTAAGTGAGTTAGAGAGTTAGAGAGTCTCTAAAGTCCTTTTCAGCTGGTAATAATCTATAATTCTACGTCGCTAAATGAACTATGTTGTTCCATTCTGATGACTGATTTATTGGAGTACTGAAGTTTAGGTGGTGGTGATCCAGGGAACAACGTCTTATAAGCAGCTGGAAACATCTCTAGTTTACATATCAAGGTCTAAAATATAAAAACATATTCAAACACACATACGTGCACAGACTTAAACTTACAGTTCAGAAAAAAAATGCTAAAAGGTCAAAGAAAGGTAAATTTCAAAAGCCTGATAATTTGTTACAAGTAGGAAAGAGTTTGAAACAGATCTTTAAAATGTTCATAATTTGTGATCAAGCATTTCTTCTTTATTGATAACTTAGTATTCTTATTTTTACACGTTTTTCCCTCACCCTTTTAGTCACTTTTCTATGTTAAACACAAGTGTTGGCATTAAGTAAACATCACCACTTTTAGATATCTTCCAAAATGACTTCTCACCTTTTCTTCTTTCCCTTTATTATGAATCTATCAGATAAATAGGGGTTCCCTACCCCCATACTGTTGCAGATATAGACTCTTTAACAGAAGGCTAATATTCAGCAAAGTAGTTCTATACAAGCATACTCAGTGATTTAGGAAAGCATTTCTATATGTAATAGGATGACATGTTGTTGGGAAAATATAGGAAAATGGTCAGGGCCCCTTGGATGTTCAGAATCTTGCTGAGCATTTGATATAAATATGCATGTGCACCCAGGTGTCCTGGGTTATGGACTTAGGTATAAAGGATGAGTGGCTCTGATCCATGGTGCCTGCCCCCCACCCCTGGGATGCCCCCTGGGGGGGCCATGGGGAGGCCGCTCCTGTTGCTGGAGGCTGTTGCTGCAAGATGTTGCTGCCAGGGCCCCCGGGACCCTCTGTGAGGCCGAGGCCACCGCCACTGCGAGACCTGTAAGTTGCTGCTGCCATTGCTGAGGACTGAGCTCATGTCATCTACCGATGGCTCCCAAGATCTTTCCCCAATTACACAGCGTAGACCTGCGTGTGAGGGGTCTGGTGACCCAGTCTGTACAATGGGTTTGAAGGGTCTGAGACCTAGCCCTGACAATACAAATAGAAACTTAGTATAACTAAAATAATGAAACATTTTGGCTTTAGTTATGATTTGCCTTACTCGACAAGTGGCGTAGTCATGTACCTTTACACATGTTTTCAAAAATAAAACAATGGGTGAGAAACACTTAAAACAAGGAGAAATGAAGCCCTAACTCTGTGTCTGTTTCTAAACAGGTATGTAGCAACATTATTAGAGATGGTTGTTACATACAATTAGCTTCTAAAAGAGTGATTCAACTTGGTTATGACAAGAGAGTGACACTCTTCAGGGCTTCCTCACCACCAGTGCTTGAATACTGAAGTGCTTACTCACTTGTTAAAAGCTACTATTTTAAGTTCAAAGTGGAAAGCTCCTTTCAGGTGGTAATGAGAATTTAAAATAAACAATGTGGGGTGGGGGGAAAACCTCCTTCAGGCATCTACCAAGTTTTACTACAGCCAGTACTTTTATGCTGTTTCAATATTCATGATTCGAGTCATTAAACAATTTGTGAGCTACAGACCATTTGTTCGTCCACTCCCCCATTGTTACAACACTAGTCTTCAGAATTTTGGAACAGTGTGTAAACATTAAAGCCACCTGTGTTTGGCTACCTGAAAAGGTATCAGGATAACCTGGAACTTCTACGCAAGAGGAAACACTCTGGCATCAATTTTATTATCACCAAGCCAGTTGTTTGTCTTTCCTGTGTGAGGGTGCATTTGATGCCTGTCTTCTACACAGACCGCATAAAAGTAGTCTATACAAAAGATCCTGAGGATTTTGTGCACCTTCAAGATATATGGAAAACTACCTGACAGTATTTTTTCATTTCATATTTATAGAGACTTTTACTACACTGTTTAATCAGTTTTACCAAAGAAGATTTAACTCCAAAAGTTCAACACACACACACAGGAGTAATTGAAAAGGGATAAGCAGCCTAAAATTTTCACATTATTCCTTGGTATGCACCTTTCACATTCAATCTACTATTCTGATATTTTATAATATAATTGCTACTCAGTCTTATCTTTATAGAGACAGCCACCATCAAATAAATCAATGTTTATTGCATGCTTGCCCCTTCAAGTAAAACTAAAGTCAAATGAAAGTTATATTTAAATCCCCTTTTTAGCAGAAATGTGTTACCTTATAGCCTTAATCAAATTTTGAGCACTTTTGGCTTCTGTCCATATAAGATTTACTGTCCAACAAAGGTCTAAGAAGAAGGGAAAATATTAATGTTTTAACATAAGATAGGATGAGTCTTGTTAAAGCTCAGCAGTGTCCAAAAACAAGGCTGTGCTCTGTGCAGGAAAGAATACTCAAAATAATTTCACACAAGCTTTCACTATTTGGAACTAGCATGATTAAGATAAATATATCATTTCTAGTCCAAAACAATGAAGAGCAAGCAAATAGAACAAGCAAAGGAAAAAGAACCTTCTAAAATCTGTAACCTAATTTCATCATCTTAATTCAATGTATTAAAAATGTACAATAACTTATAACAGATAAACACTAAATAGTTATATCTTTTCAAATCCAGAAGGTTTTTTGCTCTGCAACAGAGATAAAAAGAATCAATTTCATTGGTAGTTAAATGAGTCATTCTTTTGATAATTTCTTCCAAATGAGAATAGATTAAGATGTTAAATGGCTAAAACTTAATCTGGGGTCTCACACGTAAATAATGGATTTGGGCAGATGATCTCTAAATTATTCTAGATCTGAAATTCTCTTATACTAATTATTACTTAAAACAAGATAGATTTGGTTTTTCATTTATCTTTTGGGAAAAGATGCTTTATTTTTAAAAAAATTGCTTTCATTTATAGTGACACATTTCAAAGACTCTGATATTTCATATTTTTAGAAAGGTAGTGTATTAGTCCATTTGTGTTGCTTATAATAGAATACACAGAACAGGGTGATTTATAAAGAAAAACAAAATTTATTGCTTACAGCTTCTGAGGCTGGGAAGTTCAAAGCCCATCTGGTGGTGGTAACAGCGAACCAGGGGTCTCACATTGCAAGATGGTGGAAGCAGAGAGAGCAGAGACAGACTCTCCTTTTTTAAAGCCCTCAGAACCACGCCCCTGGCCACCATTTTTAATCCATTCACTACTGCACCATCCTACAATCCAGTCACCTCTTCAAGGCCCCACCTTTCAATTACCATAATAGGATTTCCCACCTTCTTAACAGTCACAGTGGGGCTAAGATTATAATACATAAACTTGGGGGACACAATTCAAGCTTCAGTGAGTTTTGGGAAGACATAATTCAGTACACTACAGGTAGTGTAATTACAAAAAAAAAAAAAAAAAAAAAAAAAAATTTCCATGAAAGAAGAGTTCAAACAAGCCAACTTTTCATTTAACTACAAGTTAATCTTTTGATTGAATTTTAATTCTTTGTTAGGCAAGGTTTCCATTTTTGGCTGATCAATTATGATATCTATCTAAAATTATCCTTAGGTGCAATAATTTAAATATTCTATCTGCTCTGCTTACAACTAATGAATAGCACCAATTACAGAGTTAGACATTTAAATTCTTGGTGCTTTATATATTTTTTTAACTCAATACTTTGTTTTATATTAATAACTATAGAATTTTAAAACTCTAAAAATTGATCTGTGAAAGGAGGAAAAATTTCCTGAGTATAGAGACTTAAAGCTTTGTTGTTTTAACCCCAGGTCTTGATGTGCAATTTAAAAAGGACAGGGTGAAAGAAAGAAAGGAAGGAAGAAAGAAAAATGGACAGGGTTGTGGAAGGTGTGGAGGGAGGTATGGTGAAGGAGATTTACAGGTGGGAGTGGGAGGGGGAAAGTTGGGCATAGGATGGGATATGGAGAATGATCAACTAAGAGTTTTCTTTAGTGTTCTCTGGTTGGACTGTCCAGTTTGAGAAGTCAGATTATGAATTATCTTGTTTCTCAAGGAACAAATAAAAAGGCTGGGTGGCAGGCGTGCACACTTCATTCACAGGGGTACTGTAAAATTATAATCAGATCCAAGGCATAATTTACCCACATTTCCCAAATAATGAAAAAGGTTTGGCATTGCTGGTTCCGTTTGCTGAAGAAGGAAAAAAGATTAATTCTGTATTTAGGCATAGCCCTTGAGGCTTTGGTAGCCTAACTACACTGGGGTGATACTGACCTAGACACCTTGATCTTTGGTCCGTGACCCTGTCAGAGCCAGACAAGGGCTCCCGGACTATGAATTAAACTGTGTTGATTCCTCCGCCCACAGACACACAAAGCCTACTCTCTCGGCTGTTACATAAGAGTCTCTGGAATCCTAGTACTGTGTTTGTAAATAGCGCTGCCATGCGCACAGTATCCACGTGTCAAATGTTGTGACCGCGTGTAATCGGAAGGCAGAAAGCTTCAACAAGTTCCAAAGAGAAACCTATTTCTTGGGCTCTATAAACGACCCTGTGGATGTTAAGGAATTATCTTTAAAGGGAAGAACTGGACAAAAATGTCTACAATTTTCCCTCCCCATCCCATTCCTTTCTTTAACAGGGTCATAATTAACTGCCCTATCTATCTAATTCAATCTAGGACAAGTTTTGTAATCACAGCAATGCATTCTGAATGCACATTCTACTACTTCCCCTTACGCCAAAATTATTTTTCTTTGCTCATTTACTTCAGTGTGAACTGAGATATTATGAGGTGGCATTACGTAACCACTAGAGATACACACTAGGTAGGCAAATGATTTGCAAATTGACAAATCACATCAAATAAAATAATAACCTGACCCCTTCAGCAAAAAGTATCCAATAAAAGAGAAAAACAATTTAGTGTTTTATCTTATTTCAAATTTTACCCTCATCTACATTCATTGTCTTTTACAATGGGTTTGTGAACAGGAAACAAGAGAAAAATGAAAATGTCAATTGTCAACAACTAAAGGATTTTACCCCTAAATTTGAAGTTTCCCATAATCTTGAGGATTATTTAAAACATGACAAATTAAAACAATGTAAAAATAAACAAACAAATGAAATAGGACTGGCTGGTTAGCTCAGTCGGCTAAAGCACGTTGAGGGTTCGGGTCCCCATGTGGGTCAGCTGTGTCTCCATACCGGCCAGCTGCGTCTCCATACCGGCCAGCTGACTTCAACAAAATCCCAAGCATAGTTTAAGTCATTTAAAAATGCCATATCCTGTATTTCTTATACACTGGAAAAATACATTTGATAAAACTGTATGTTAAAAATTAGTTGATGGCCATGAAATTTCCTATTTGAAATAAGAATCACATTTTCAAGTGTAAGCAGATTAGATTTCAAAATACTGAAAAGTTAGTTCCCCAAATTAGTAACCAAATGTCCTTTCCAATTTTGATTTTCAGTAGAAAAATATAATTAAATCCCAGCCATTAATAAGGTGAGCCATTAGAAAAATGTCTATTAGATTTGTTTTCTGCTGATGTTTTTCTACAAGCTATAATGTGGTAGACAGTTCCAAAATTAAAATATAACCTTGTTTTAATTTAAACATATAGGTAACATAACTTATGAGAAAAAAAATAAGCATTTAGGTGATTGGATTGGAATAAAGGCAGATAAAATCTGGAGTACAAAATTTAAAATATGTTCTTTCCTGTTAACATATACCAGCTTTTGTTTTTACTTAATAAGTTAGAAGATTTGTTCTTTCCTGAAATTTGAAAAGTGCCCACTTATGATATTTTTCCTTTTCAGTTATGTTTATTACGTTAAAATAGAAATGTAAGTGAATTAGTATTTTAATAACTGAATTCTCTTTAATTTTTCAAACTATCAGATACTTTATTTGCAGAAATGGTTTTTTGTTCTATTATGATACATGCAGTAAAACAAACAAAAAGCTAATAATCATCTGAACTAATTAGAGGGTGGCTAAAAGTGATCTTTAATGCAAAAATCATGAAAGCTTATAAAGGAGCTGAGAGAACTTTATAGCTAATGGCAAATAGAAAATTCTATAACTTCAAAGTAATAGACTTCAAACAAAAGTGGAAAAAGTGCTGAAAGAACAAACAGATTTAAAAATAAATTAATAGGAGCAAGACAGTATGTTAAGGATGGAATCTGGGTGTGGTATCACTGTATTATTTGCAGATTCTAGTGCTTTACTTTTAGAAGCAGCACAACTAATAATTAAGTTATTTTTTAATGGGTGCCTTTGTTTCTTAGTGCAGACAGGGAAGAAAAACAGGAGGAATAACTACAAGATACCATGTTATATAATCTGGCTTTCCTTATTATTATTTAAGTCCCCTTCTATTTTTGAGACAAAATACACTGATTTCAAGACAAAATACGATTTTAAAAGAAATCCATTTGAAGAGCTGGGTGAATAGTTTCCATTAAGGTACAATCTGGACATAGAAACTAGATTTAATACTCTATCAAGAAAACAAGTGATTTAATAAGTTAGATTTTAGCAATGACTAATGAAGCATGATAATTGTAATTAAAATTATCATTACTTTGCAGCACCCACAGAACAAACTGTGACTAATCTCAAAATGGTAAAAGCAGCAAATGAAAAACATCAATATAATGTGTGGCATATCTTAATGGCAGAATACCTGCCTACATTTATGCCTGACCACAGGTAATTCTCTCTAAAGAGAACAGTCTATCAGCAAAACTTCCCAGGCCAATTTTTTTCTTTTGGATATAGGGTGTCTTTCATACCAATTATTTATAAAAAAGCAAAGCTAAAAATATCAGTATATCAAAATATTACTAATTTCTTTGAAAAGATTCACAATTCTTGTAAGTGCATTAAAAAGCAAATAAGGAGTAATACACTCAAACTTAGTAAACAATTTTTTTTAAATTATGGAGTTTCTAGTACAAAAATCTATTTTCAATTGAGGTGACTCACAAAGTATTAAGAGAAACAAGAGGATAAAAACAAATAAACTACTCATTTCCCAAAACCTAAATTCCACCTTACTGCTTTCCCTAAACAATCACCACACCACCTTCTTGATGGGTTAAAGGCTCTAACATGAATGTCTACCTTGTGCTTGTCACAAATATAAAACAAACTTACACGTAGGTGCTATCATTACACTCTTAAACAGTAGAAATCTGGGTCATTTCTATAGCAGTTCCTTGAAAAAGCGATGATTATAGCAATTGCATGAAGCCAGAATACTTCCTTATTGAGTACAATAACATGTATACCTTAAACTTGTCTCTAAACCCTAAAGCTCAGTGCTTCCATATCAGTGCATTTTCCCCACCCTCATTATCAGTCAAGGTCCCAAGGTATGGGATGCAACTGGCAATGATCCAACATTCTCATCAGAATAAAAAGGAAGAGAAGCATTGCACAACAAGAATGTCTGGTATCTAGAATTACATAAGATTAGACATTCAACTACAAGCAACTCCAAGTAATTCACAATGTGTATCCAAAATTACAAGTCCTAATTTCATAAGGACTAGTCCTAAAAATTTGCACTCATTTTACCATTAACAAGCCTGTAAACATTCTGCTGGTGTTTGTGAATATAGTGGCCATGTGTAGCAAAACATGGAGAACCATCACATCATCACTGTGACCCTAATTTCCACTCTTCCTGGCATGACAAAGACTGCTCAGAGCAATTTCCTTCAACCTTATTTTACATCTACCACATGCCATAAATATCAGTACACAGAAATAGAACCACTTGCTTAAACCCTATGAGATACTTGGCTATTTTAATCTAAAAATCTGAAATATGACAATAATAAGTGGAGATATAAACAGTTAACAAAATCAGAGTTTTGAAGCCCACTTTCTATGTCCTTCAGTGCCCTTTTGTTTTTAGGTAGAAGGCATTTTAATACAAAAAACAATCTGTAATGTTACTGAAATATGCAGTCTAGAAATTTCTCCTCACTTCTAGATTAAACTATACATTTGGTGGCAATTTAAACAAGAATGGCAATTTTTATAGACATTCCTTTTAACACTTGGGTTACATCTCCTGACTAATTAGAAAATGGCTAGGTAGGTGAATATATTTGAGAAAGTTTTTTGCAATAATACATTAAAGTACTGTTTACCAAGTCACCTAACCTATCATCTGTCTAGTCAATCCCAGTTAAGTTCTAAAGGCTTTTATACAACTAAACTTTTAAGTCATATGTATTCTCATCTATAAGAGAAAGGCAATTTAACTGCATAAAACCATATTCCTAGAAAGATATGCTTAATCCCATTCAATTCAAACAGTATCTACATTTCTTTTGCATAAGACATGAGATATTTTCTGAAAACTAAGTATTTTAACTTAATTGTATGCATTTTTATAACAGCTTTATTGATATAATTCACATACAATAAAATTCATCCTTTTAAAGTGTACAATTCAGTGGATTTTAGTATATTCATAGAGTTGTGCAATAATTACTATGTAATTATAGAACATTTTCATCATCCCCAATAGAAACCCCAGCTATGGGGTTTAGCAGTCACTTTCCTCCTCCAGCCCCTAGCAATGGTTATTCTATTTTCTGTCTCTTTAGATTTGCCTAATCTGGTCATTACACATAAATGGATTCACACCATATATGGCCTTTAGTTAGTTCTTTCAAGGTTCGCCTATGTTGTAGCATTTATCAGCAATTCGTTTCTTTTTATTGCTGACTAATATTACGTTATATGGATATAACACCGTTTGTTTATCCATTAATGAGGTGATGGACATTTGGGTTGTTTCCATTTTTAATAATACTGCTACAGACATTTGGATACAAGCTTTTTGCGTGGAATAAAGTTTCTTTTTATGACTTTCCTTACATAGTCTACATTATAGCTATACCTTTATTATTAATTATAATAAGACAGTACAATATGGTGATTAAGACAGGGCTCTTTAGACAGACTTCTTAATTCAATTCAGTCTAAGTCACAGATTGGCTGTATGAATGTGGGCAACTTATTCAACCTCACCATGTTTCAGTTTCCTCATCCTTAAGTAGGAATAACAGATAATATCTATCTCTAGGGTTGTGATGAGAATTAAATGACATCAGCTTACAGTGTGACAAAACATTTAAAGTATTTTGAACAAGGCCATTCTATGCAACAAAACTTAAACAAAAACATTTTGATACACATTTTGATAAGGCATAATAGCACAATCACATAATTGATAAAGTAGAACTGTGCTAATCTTCTGTTTTCAGGAAAAAAAAGGTTTAAAAATATGTGATCATGCAATAAAATGGTACAGAACTAAATATACATACACAAATGAACACAAGTCAGACTGGAAATCTAAATAAGACTGGTAGACGACATCAATGTGAAAATTGGGCAGAGTGTACATGGGATCTCTCACATAACTACCTATGAATCTATAATTATCAATAAAATTTTCAATTAAAAAATATGACCCCAGTATAAATTTACTAAAAACCATTAAACTATACGCTTACAATAGTTGGCTCTTATGGGGAAACTACCATAGCATGCAGAAATTACATTGGGAAAATGCACCATCACCAATACCATTGACACCATTACCAAGACCTCTTGTTATTTTTCTCTCGTGCATTTAGAATAGATAACACATTTTCCAGCTAAATATATTGTTTTTCACTAGTTCTATGCCATTCATTCAATCTTGACTCTGAGTACATCACTACTAGTTCTATTAGGGAACGCAAAGACATGGAAATCAGTGCCTCCCTTGCAAAAGACAGAAAGAAATCTAATTTAAAAGAAATATTCGTAGCATTTTTAGCGAAGCAACTAATTCATTTTATGTCCTAAATTGTCTTTCAAAAACACTTCATCCTAATTTATTAATCTATTATTTTAATTCTCAGATTTGGAACATGATTTCGAGTCAGTTTTGAGTAACAACTTTCAGTGAATATAAATCATTGAGTTCCAAATTCTTAAAACTGCAGGTAGGTTGACATTTAACACTGAACTTATTTTTATACAAAATATTGAAAATCTACCTACTACATATTTCTACTTCTTGAAGCCTGACACCTTTAACTATACTTCACGACAAATGGAGAAAACATAAATCAAAGCTGATAGGATTTGCTATTCTGGAATGGACAACCAAAAATCCATTTTATTGAGCAAAGATTATATGTTTATCTTAAGTCAGGGATTCTCTACAATGTACAGTCTAGGATCATAATAACGCTGGAGGCTGGCCAGTTAGTTCAGTTGGTTAGAGCACAAACTTATAACACCAAGGTCATGGGTTTGGATCCCCTTACCAGCAAGCCATCAAAAAAAGAGAAAGAAATCGGGGCTGGCCTGTGGCTCACTCGGGAGAGTATGGTTCTGAGAATGCCAGGGCCATGGGTTTGGATCCCATATATGGATGGCCAGTTAGCTCACTGGGTGAGCGTGGTGCTAACAACACCAAGTCAAGAATTGGGATCCCCTTACTAGTCACCTTTTAAAGAAAAAAAAAAAAAAAAAAGATACTGCATTATTCAGAATAATGCTGAAAATAAGCAGATATACACAATTCTTTTTGGCTTGCAGTCTCTCACTTTATCCCCTCCTTTTGTAGAATCCTTATCTCTTACTCTACATCAAACCAACAGATGTACTGTACAACCTCCTTCAATAATGTCACAGTATTCACTAAGTTTGGCAGTAAGTCAAAATAGAAATTGGAGATCTAGACTAAGTAAATACCGTATATTTGGCAAAACCATTTGTAGTTGTGTTCTTCAGCAGTTTCCAAGATAACCACCAGCTCTGCTTGGCAACTGGACTCTCCCACAGTTAAGGGTCCAATTGTAAAGCTGACTTGGAACATATTTCCTGCTGCTAGCTTTGGTGCTATTACTACTCTTAAGAATTACCATAATCATCAAGAAAGTGTTATTTTGATGAACCAATACTGACAGCTACTCCAAAGTTTTAGCCTGTATCCATGATAGGAAGAAACTATATTGAAATAGTCTACATGGTTATTTACAAAGCAAAGAAGATTCCCTTTAGCAACTTTAGTTGGCTAGGTAAGACTGTTAAAACAACTATAACAAAAACAACCAAACTTTTATAGAAGCAATTAGATGTTATAACACCAAGGTTAAAGGTTTTGATCCCCCCTCCCAAAAAAAGCTGCCTCCAAAAAAAAAAAAAAAATAATAAAAGCAGTAATTAGAGCATAAAAAGCAGATTTAATATTTTGTAAATATTAGACATTCCAAAACACTTACATTCTACAATGTCAAACATCCATAACTTCTGAACACATTTTATTTTAAGGTAATTTCTTAAGAATTTACTAACTTGAACTTGGGGCAGGATGAAAAATAGTTTCTGCTAGATGTGTCTGTGAATCATAAGAATGGCTTCTTAATGAGGTCAGCAAATAAGGAAATACGTTTTAACAGTGACGTCTGGCTTATAACATTGTGTGTAGGTGGAGCCTTGGAGAAATTGATAGAGAAATTCTAACTTCGGTAAATGAAACCAAAACTCCAGTTTTTGTTACCTAGTACAAGTACAGTGGCCAATAAGGACTTTGGAAGTCTGTCATAACAATTCCCTGGCAGGTGCATTTCACTTATTCTGGAAGTAATGTTGAATTGCCAATGTCTAGGACCACGTGCCACTCCATCAAAACCATATCAATCCTTCTGGCTCCTGGCACGGACCAACACAATGGCAGATCTAATTAAAGCATAAAGAAGAGATGTGAATGTGTGAATTTAAACAAATCAAGGGACTTCTCTCATTCTAAGTTCTTTCTCATTAACAATTAGTTCAATAAGAAAGTAAGCAAAACAATGTTGTAGTGTAAGAAAAGCTATCTTTCTTATTATTGTTCATTAGTACTCCTAAACTTCAATTATCCAAGACAGCTGAATGGAATTTTTGGAGCATCCAGGTGGTACTGACTGTCACATATATGGTAAGTGAAGAACTGGGGTTATGTCTTTTATTGTAAATGATTTGCCCCATACTTATTCAAATAATTCCTCTTTTCTAACAGAGAAGAGTTACTTTTGGTGAATAATATATACATCTCCTTATAATCATTGAAACCCCTCATACAATATTAATTAGTAACTATTTTCAGCATAAAGAAGGATACATAAAATAACAAGAGTTCAAATGTGACGCTAGGAAAAAATAAGCTTTCATAGTCACACTCAAAATTATTAACCAGTGTATGTATTTTTATTTATCAATGAGTGAAAAATATTGTATATATTACTACTTGAATAGCTTGACAACCACAACATTTGAAAAGCTGTCCAAAAAAAAGTAGTTAGATACTAGCCTGTTAGCAAAAGGAATTGTTTTTTTTAATTCTGAATTGCTGTAATAATTAACCATAGTTTTCGCAACAAAAGTAAGCATTTATGATAAATCCTAAGTGTTCTCTTTATTGAGGGTAAATAAGAACTAACCAATAAACTGTTTCTATTCCACAGAGATGAGTAATACTTCTTCCTTGTAATCATGAAAGAAAAAAAAAAAAAAAAAAAACAACCCTCTAGCATCAATGATTAAAGCGAACTAAACTGCTTTTCCAAGATCAAAATAGAGACAGTTACAAAGTAAACTACTGAGGACAAATAGTTTTGGAAGTTTGATTTACTGACTAACGTCAATTATTTTGCTTTTTCTTATCTTTTAATTCTATAAATGCCTCCTAAACTTAAGTTTGACTCTCCAATACTTCACTAACACTTCTCTGCTTAGTAACATTTAAAAATCAATATTTGTTGTGTTGAAATTTATATTCTATTCCCAACCTACTATGAAAAACACTTGCAAACATGTAAAACAATATAACTCCCCTTTAGTATTTCAACTTTTCATTAAAATGCAAATGTAATGATTTCATTAGCCAGGCAACAATACCCACAGTCTTAAACCAAACCAAACCAGTATCTTTTCTCTGTGAATCCCAACTTCCCCTAAGATACCATCTTAATTCTATGTTGGATCATTTGTTTATGAATATTTCCGGATTTGGATTTGCCATTATAATCCCTGATTGGAGCGGGAAAAGCACAATGTGTGATTTGAGATTTTAAATTCATGGATGTATTCTACTCTATAGTCAGGCAAATGTAAAAAAAATATTTCACTAAATTTTAAGCAAACAAGTGGAAAATAACCCTTTTTTCAATCCCTGAACTAAATGAAGCGGGGGGGGGGGGGGGGAATCACTCAATGCAATTAAAAGTATATCATGAGGGTAATAATCAGCAAAAAAACACTTATATTTCACATTCAACCTTCCCAGGAGTCTATCCAGGCCACACTTTATTTTGTCATAGGTAGAAAACTCTCCACAGAAACCCTGTTAAGTTAACAACAGTAGACAGTACCCGTAAAAAGATTCAGCAAGATGCTAGTGAAGAATGTTGTGTGTTGAGAGAGTGAGAGAGAGAAGAGGAGAAAGAAGAGAGGAGACGCATGGAGAGAAAGGCAGAGAGATGAAAGACCAAAGGAAAGAGAAAAGCCAAGGCAGAAAGAGAAATTTGGATGGGACTGTTAGAAATCCGCTCTCCACTTCTTTGCCGGGATTGGGTTTCATTTCTTTGGGCGCCCCTGACCTTGCAGTCTTGCAACTCTCAACGCCCCGCTCCCCGCCCCCTCCCCCGGCCTGCGCCTGCCTTTGTGTCTGCCTGTCACTTACCAGGGAACCAAACGAAGCTGATTCGGGAGAAGCACAAAGCCAGGACACAGATTTGCCCACAAATTCTCTTACACACATCGCCCGGGCTGGGAGGCACAACCCAGAGCAGAGCTTACGTATCTTGAGAAAAGTGGCTTCTGGTCCTGTTTGGGGGACCAGAGAAACTGTTCTTTCGTCTTTCACTCAGCGCTACTAACAAAACGCGCGGACTTAAGAAAAAGACAAGACCCCACTAAGTGTATTCCAATTCCACTATCCGTGACATTCGCTTAGTACAGCCCCCCCCAAAAGGAGGGGGACCAGGGGGTAGGAAGAGGCAGACGCGACCCAGACCCTACAGCAGTTTTACCGAAAAACACCCCGTCAGTGTTCTCTCCGGGGCTGCTTAGGACAAACGAGACTCGTCTGACTTACACGAAAGACAGGGGGAGGGGGAGGGTTAAAGGGAAAAGTAGTGTCCCCCAAAGCTGAACAAGTTTAGAGAGAAAAGCAAAGAAAAAGATCACTTTCCTGAAGATATAGAGCCGGGAAACCGGCTCGTCAGAGGCACAAAGGTAAGTTTTCTGGGTAAGGAGGGGACAAGCATTAGCAAGAGAGAGAGAAGAGAACACAGAACTACAGGTTTAAAGGGGGCAAATTAAAACTATATTTGTCAGCCATGTTGAAGAGGCTCCAGTAATTTGTGAAGCTTCCCTCTTCCCTCTTGGTATTTGTGGGTGACACTGCAGGGTCTGCTCCCCCGTCCCTGGAAGCCCGAGAGAAAACGCGGGGGAGAGGAAAGAGAGGGTTTCGCGGCATAGGAGACGCGCTCTGACCTCGTTCTCGCCCTCAGCCTTGCAGCAATCCAGCAGTTGCAGTCGGGTCTCCTTTCTAACAAATCCTAAAGGGCAGCCATCTTGCTTCCTTCTGCTTCTCTACGAAAGCAGCCTAGCCTCCGCATCAATATTCATAAGGCAGTTTGACGTCTGTTCTCATCACTCGGCGGGGCCGGCGTCTCGGGGCGGCCGCGCCGAGGGGGCGGACGTGACTCGCATGCGAGCCGGGCCTGGGCGCGCGGCGCTCGCGGGGAGGCGGCGGCGGCCGCCCGAGGTCTCGCCGCTGCCACCGGCTCTCCTCCCCCGCCCGGACCTCCTCCTCCTCCGCCTGGCTCCCCTACTCCGCCCCGGTCTCCTCCTGCTCCGCCCCGGCCTCCGCCGCGGCCCTGGGACCCTCAGCCCCGGCTCCGCGGCAATCAGCCCCTCGCCCGGGGTGTCCCCCACAAAAGCCGGCGGCACCTGGGGTCCAGCGGGGCGGGAAGTCGAGGCCGGGCTGCCCTAACGCTGTGCAGTGGAGCGGGCGGAGCGGCGCGCCCGGAGGAGCGCGGGGCGGGGGCCGCAGAGCGCCGGGGCAGGGTCCGGGCCCCGGGAGTCGCCCCCGGGTCTCCCCCCCTTCCTCCACCGCGGACGAGGCGTGGGGCCGGCGCGAAGGGGCCGTGGAGTGGGTGCCTGGACGGGGACGTGAGATCGCAGATTTTCCTGTGAAACTTTTGTTGGTGCCGCTCTCCACCACCCAGCTCAGGGGTATCGGCGCCCGCGCACACGCCCCAGCGCCTTTCCTCTCACCTCCTTGCAGGTGTTCCCGCACCCAGCCCCGGGCCCTCTCCCTGCGCCTTTCCGCCACCCACGTGCACGTATCCCCGCACATACCCCTGCTCGCACCCCCTTTCCCCGCGAAAGCCCGCTCCCCCACCGCCTCTCAGGTCCACGCGTCCCCGCCCTGGCGTCCCCGCCCTGGCGTCCTCCCTTCTCTGTCGCTTTGATCTCGCTCAGCAAAAGCGCTCCCCAGTTTCGCCGGGGCATGCCCTTAGTGCTTTAGGGGCCTGTGTTTTTAAAGACTCGACAAATTAGGAAATTGACCTAGTCCTGTTTCTCCCCGCCCCGGCCCACTTCTGTTTACTTTGGCCACGTGCGCTGGGAAGGAGAGGGTGTCACACACTCAAGATGGGTTTCTCACCAGTGACCCTCTACTTCGCGCCAGTAAGAAATATACCTGCACTTTCAAATGCTGAAGTTGCCTCCCGTAAGTGCCTCTATTTTGAAAAAATTTCACTCGTACAATTAATAGATGTACGCACATAATGAAGAAACCGACCCGTAAGGAGCTAGATTTCGAATGACGGACGCTCGATTTTTTCCCTGTCATTCGGGATTCTTCCATTGACAGGAGTTTTTCTTTCCCATTGCCAAATAGTTTCATTTACTTCTCTTTTATAATACTGTGTTTTCTAATCATCAACTTTTAATTTCAGGATGAGGTAAAGAACGAAGCCCCTGTACATCATATTATGTCAGATAATAGTTTTTGGAATATACCCGCCATCTTTTAATAAGCTCCCTCATTACTGACATTCAAATTTTAGATAGGTATTTGGGGCACATCTTTTATGGCATCACTGCATTGTGATCACGATACCCTTAGGTCAACACTACTTAAATTGTGTAGACCCCCTTCCCCACCTTTTTTTTTGTTTGTTTTTAGTCTGTAATTTCTTTAGAAGTGAATGAAGAGCCTTTCCCTAATTTTACAAAATCGAAACATTTCCTCTTTGAAAAGTGTTAAAAAAGGGAACTCTTCACACGTGCCACATTGTTACTAAGAAGAATGTTTAAAGTACGTTCTAATGAAACATTGTTTATTCCATTTTGAAACAAAGTTGACTCAGATTTCTGATTTTGCATAGGCTAAGCAAAATCGTTCTTTTTTTTTTTTTTTTTTTTTTTTTTTTAAAAAGATGACCGGTAAGGAGATCTTAACCCTTGACTTGATGTTGTCAGCACCACACTCAGCCAGTGAGCGAACCGGCCATCCCTATATGGGATCCGAACCCGGGGGCCTTGGTGTTATCAGCACCGCACTCTCCCGAGTGAGCCACGGGCCGGCCCCAAAATCGTTCATTTTAAAACATTTCACGTGAAAATAAATTTCCACTTTTCTAGCTGTACATTAACGTGTCATTGAGATCTTGTCAATTGTTAATGCACTTCAAAACCTCAGCTGTTTGGAAGGTTCCTTGTGATTTGTTTTTCAAGTCCAGGAAGTTCTCCGAAGACTATGACACACATTTATGTATGTGCACAGTATTGCAGAATTGTTGAAAGCATAGGCTTTGGAGTTGGACAGACCTGAGTGAAGCCTGACTCCATCTTACTGACTGTGTGACCTTGAGCCTGTTACTTAACTTTCTCTGTATCAGTTTCTTCATCTGTTAAACACCCTGTAAATCAGCAGGGTTGGGCTGGTGGTTAGCTCAGTTGGTTAGGGCACTCTTATGACCCCAGGGTCAAGGGTTTGGACCCCCATACCAGCCAGCAGCCCCCTCCCCCCAACAAACAAACAAAAAACCCAGCAGGATTGTTGTGAGGATTAAATAAGACAATGGGTAAATGTCGAGGTAATTATTATTACCGATAATAAACTGTTTACTTCCAGGAGATTTTTGGTTTTTTTCTCTGACTATAGAAATATGTAAATAATTATATGCCTTCTTACATTTGATATATGAAAAATATTGTATTCACATGCATATGATACAAGTATCTGCATGTCCCTTTATATTATAATTGGAAAAATGACCTTTAAGGTCACCTCCTCGTTTCATCTTTTAAAACCTCTCTGTTGTAACATGTGGTTCTTGTCTATTTAGACTCATACTTGGCTTGCAGTTGGTTTTGCAACAGGCCCTGAACTTTTTCTTGCCAACTTCTTTCTCTGCACTCCCACCCTATCCTTAACCACTATGACATTTGTTAATTTAAAAGAAAATACATACTCCTCTTGGCTACTTGGTGACTCTTCAACAGCAAAAGGAAGTAAAATTCTGAAGGTCTCAAAATTAAAAATATTTTAGTTAGATATTGTTTTGTTTATTTTTAAAAACTTCTTAGCTGCTATTTCTGGGAAAGAAAGCATATAGTGTGCATAATCAGTGTTTACTGGACATTAGTGCACATTTGTAAGGACAATTCAGGGCCGGCTTTTATTAATTGTGTGCATTCTTAAGCTTCCTCCTCTTATATGTGTGGATAATCTATTTTTAAAAGATAATTTGCTGTTTAACAACAGAATTGTTATAAAATTTGTTACCATTTTTTCTCAAAGTAGAAATAGCAGCACTGCTTTCACACAGAGAAATCCTTGCTTCCTTAACAGAGAAAAAAGACTTCAAGAACAAGTTTTATGGCTGTTTTTTTTTTTTTTTTTTTTTGGCACCTGGCGGGTTTGGGGCTCTGAATCCTTGATCTTGGTGTTACTAGGCTGTGTTCTATGGGGATCTGAATCCTTGACCTTGGTGTTACTGGACTGTGCTCTAACCAACTGAGAGCATGCTATTATTCTGTGTTAGAAAATTGACTTGATTGGCCTGAGCACCTGCTGTCTAACTTAGTTGCTTGGTCTCTAAGCCTCTTAGGGTTGAAGCAGCTTCCTGTCTGCTGTTGTCCATTAAAGAGCTGACAACAGCAGTTTGCTTTACTTTTTTTTTTTTTGTATTATACTAATGAAAAAACGATAGGTGCATTCTTAATTTCCTCCCCACCTGCCGAATATGACATTTTCTCTAAGGATTTGCTTTTCTTTTTAAGAGAGAAGGAGTTGTGATACATACTGCTTTGAAAGAATTATAGTGGTTTAACAAAAACATTAAATCATGGCCTGTTGTTTCTCATCTCCAAAAACATATTTCTGAAGTATAACATTGTGAAGATTCTCTGTATGCTTAAAAGACAATTGACCTTCAAACAACATAGCAGTCATCACTGTGAAGCAGCTTTCTTGTTTCTTTTGTTTGGTTACTTCACTGCATATGTACATATTTAACATAGATAGAATGCTAATTTTAAAAAAGTCTTCAATAGATGAAACATTTAGACATGACACTTTAACTTACTGATATAAATTATTATTACTAATAAAAAGCATTATTGTCTAATAAAAATCATTAATGTCTAAAGCCAGGGATAATATGAGGGTCTCGATAGTCTCTTATTAATATGATTTTTACTTTTTTCCTGATCTTATTTTATAAGGTTCATTTCTCTTTATATAATTTGGAAATTTTAAAGGAACATATATAAATGATATAGCCCTAAATTACTCAAATCAGGAGCTATTCAATGTGTGTACTAATTTAATGGAGGACAAAGTAAAATATCAGATGAAACTTGAAAGTTTAGCCCTATTAAAGTATTGCCAAAGGCATTAGAAAAAAAAAACATTGGGGGGCCGGCCCATGGCTCACTCGGTAGAGTGCGGTGCTGAGAACACCAAGGCCTCGGGTTCGGATCCCATATACGGATGGCCGGTTCGCTCACTGGCTGAGCGTGGTGCTGACAACACTAAGTCAAGGGTTAAGATCCCCTTACCGGTCATCTTTAAAAAAAAAAAAAAACATTGGAATCATTAGTGGGACAAACACTATGGAAATTCCTCCAGAAGTATTGCAAATACGTTGCTAATACCAATCTCCTACAACTTGGAGAACACTTTTTCTCCTCTTTACTTCACAATCCAGTAACCACTCTTAATTCTCATTCAAATTTGGTGACTCGTTTAATATTACTTTATTTTGAGAATGATTTTTCAATCTGATGATGAGCTTCAATAATCAATAGTTTTAAAAGTTTTATGTACACTATGATTTAATAGTCAAAATCTTATGCTATATTCAGAATGGCATTTAATATAATTCCCATCAGGTATACTCATATATGAAAAGTGAGGTTAAGTGAATTACTCAGGGTCATATAGCCTGTAAATAGAAGAGTGCCTTTCAAACCCAACTTTTGTGAATCAAGGTTCTGGCCTTTTTCATTATGCCAAAGCTAACCTTATATCTTTTCCTGCTCATCTTTCCCCTAAGTTGTTCTCACCATTTAATATTGATTGATATGGAAATCTTACCTTCAAAACTCACAATTATTTTCTATTACCTTTTGCTACCTTAAAACAAAAACTCAGCATCTGCATTTGTTTTTTCTTAGCACTCCAAAGGTAATTTTATTTGTTAAATACTGGCTATTCACCAAGCACTGAGATAATTGTTTTTCACTGATTATCTCTTTTAATTTTGTGTGTATGTGTGTGTGTGTGTTTGGGCAGCTGGCTGGTATGAGGATCTGAGCCCTTGATCTTGGTATTATAACATTGTGCTCTAACCATCTCTTTTAGTTTAATGCTTATTAAAACCAAGTAAGGTAGGTAATATTTTATTGAGAATTAAGGTTGAGTAACTCAGTCGGGATTAAAAGAGCTGGAACCATTGTCTAAATCTGGGTTTGTCTGACCGTAAAGCTCATGCCCTTGCAGGCTACACTGTACTGTCTCCCAGTTTAGCAAATATAGGCATCTATATGTTTGCCTCATGCTAAGTTTTTTATACAATTAGTATGTTGTTTAGTAATAACATTATCCCCATCTCTTCCTCATGTAAATATATAGATGTAGATATGCGCGCGCGCACACACACACACACACACACACACACACACACACACACACACACACACACACACACTTACAAAAACCTCTTCTAAATCTCGACTTGGTTTTCCTTATCACTTGGTGTCTACCTTTATTTCCAATTTTGTGCTCAGTAGTTGGCATGATTGAACTCTTTGAAAGAATGATTACATTTGTGTAATAAAGAAATGTAATACAATATCCCCCCCACCACTTTAACATATGTCTTACCCCACTAACAAATTGTTTGCAAACATAAGTTCTGCTATATGTTTTCAATGTTTGAGTAGTGAAAGAGAAGTGCACCTTTGATCTGCTCCTGACTTCCATGAATGACTTAGGGTTCATTTCCACCAAGCGAGGAAGCTGGCAGGTGAAAAGAGCGCCATCTGCTGAAATCATTAACAGGACGTGGTTCTTTGGGGATAAAATACTCCATGTGGGATAGTACCAAACCTTTCAATTGGGAAAACAAATCAGAATCACCTAGGGAACTTTTAAAAAATATGTAGAATTAGGTTCCACTCCTCTACCCCACCAGCCTTTTGGAAATTCTGATTAATGAGTTATGGGATGGTACTGGAATAACAGTACTTTTCAAAAGATTCTCAGACAATCAGATGCACAACTCTTGCTTGAAAATCACTGGGATAAGTCTCATAATACCAAGGGTATGGGTTGAGATCCCCATACTGGCAAGAAAGAAAGAAAAGAAAAGAAATAAAGAAAGAAGAAAAAGTCACTGGGATAGCTTAATGTGTGAAAATGCAATAAAAGCACTTAGTGTTTATGACTATTACTAATAGTTAGTAGGTACACAATGTTATCATTCATAGAGCATGCCATGACAAAGACCAAAAATTTTGTCTCTTCATAGTGTGATGAAGTTCTCACACTTTTGCAAAGATGTAGCAAGGCTGCCTGACTCCCTTTCAGTATTTCAGTTTGACTAAATCCTTCTGAATTCTCTTGACAGGTAAAAAAAAAAAAAATCTTTCAGGAAGACACAAATAATTAGCAGCTGAAGAATGACTCAGATTGTGAGTAGTGAAAAGGAAAGATTTGGGGGGTGACTGGCTGGTTCCTCAGTTGGTTAGAGCATGGTGCTGATAATACCAAGATTCAGGGTTCGATCCCTGTACCAGCCAGCTGCAAAAATAAATAAATAAATAATAAAAATGAAAAATAAAAAAATTAGAGGGAAATGTAAGTGATAGGACCAATACCCTGAAGCAGCTGGGAGGAGACAATATTGGAAGTTTCCTGAATCCAACTTGTGAACAATTTTGGGGGATTTTTGTTCTCATGGGAAAATTATATTTGTTATTCAGGCAATTAGACAAACTGAATCTTATTTCTCTTTTTCCAAAGTAATGGCCATGCAATGGTTTTCAAATGTGTTACATGGCATCATACTAACGATTACTGCAATTCTTCCTGGAAAGGAAGAGCTATAGACATTAAACTAATTCTAGGCCCCCACAAGCTAAATTATTTCCTTTCCTACAGATAACCCTGAATGGAAAAAAAAACAAAAGTTAAAAGGAAGTATGGTAGTCATTAGGAGGGTACTTCAAAAAGTTCATGGAAAAATAGAATTAAAAGACAATATGAATCTTTCCATGAACTTTTTGAAACCTTTCCAATTTTCTTGAAATCTACTAAAATGTGTTTTCACACTTTCTAGAGATGTGTGAGAAAATCTACTGAGATCTGACTCAGCGCCAACCCAGAGCCGTGGAAGCACTAGAGGCCAAGTAGTTTCCTGCAGAGTTCTGCACTACCGACCCATGTTTAATTCATTTTTGTATTTTATACATTAGAGTACAATATTATTACTATTTGCCAGAAAACCTCCTTGATTTGCCAGTGATTAGGCATGCCTCTAAGTTGAACATGGGTTGATTGCCAGGCAATTGTTCTGCAGCTCACAATGACTTTTATCACCAAGAGAATGAACTATATCCAAGCAGTCACCACAAAACAGTGGCTCCTGACAGAAAGGCTGGGTAGACCATAAAAAGGAACACACATACACATTAAATCAGAACATCAAAAACAAATCTCAAAGGAGCATTTCATTGGGGATCCCTAACTTTCATTTCTTATGATCATTGGCCTTAGTTAGACTGAACGGGGAGATTTAAGGAAGTGAGAACTATTGTAGAAGGGTGCATTTAGTATGATTTGGTGGTCATCAGGTGCCTGCTGGTCCTAGTGGTGATGATGATGCATTTTAATGAAGGAAACTTTCTTAAATCTTCTAAAATCATAAAATATCAATAGGCACTGTCGACTAGTAAATGAGAACTAGAAACGTCTCACTCTAAATTTAAAACCTGGGAGAGGGTAAAGTCAATTTTGATGGGTGAGTGTTGTTGTTAAAGTTAAAGATAGTGTGAACTCAAAAAAAGATATTTAACAATTTTACAAAGAGAAACTAGTAAAAGCATACTTATTGGAAGTGTTAAACTCAGTCTGCTGTAAGTAAATGACAGGGTTCAGGATAGTAGTCTAGACTCTGTTAATATGCACTCTCATTTAGTATTTACAGTAATTTTGAAAAGAGGCAAAACCATTTTATTGAATTTTATTTTTTAACATGAGGAAACATGTGTTTAACACATGAGGAGACATGTCAGAGATTAAATAACTTGCCCAAGCTCACACAGCAGGTGATAAATTCTCAGACTCAAGTCTTCTTCAGTATTCTTTTCACAAATCAAAGGGAAACAAATAAGCCAACTTTAATTCTTTCCAGAGGACAGAAAAGAAGCTCTGATCAACTTGTGACATTGCATCTTAGGCTGATACGTTTTTACTCTTTGCCTAGCTCACACAGATAGAGGAGAATGTGATATTAAGGGAAATATTTAGGAAGTGTGCTTAGTGTATTATTATTTTTTAAAGTATGCCTTCCACTACAGTAGGACTTTTGTTCATTTCAAATGTGAGGTGAAAGTTAATCTAGAACCTAAAAGCATTTCTGAGGGAAAGAATAAGTTACTCAAAGGCATGAAAGAGAAAAGATATTGGAGCGCTTCCTTGCTCTCTCCCTTCTCAAGCCACAGGAAAAGGTGTTTGGGTGAAGGAGAGGTTGGGGGTGTGTGGTTACTCATAGGCTCACATTTTCATAAAAGGAAAACAATTTTTTAAGAATATCTGAAATTTATTGAAACAATTCTCCTTTTATTGATTCTCCTTTTAAGATTA
The DNA here is from genome assembly GCF_027409185.1 of Cynocephalus volans. Taxonomy (NCBI): domain Eukaryota; kingdom Metazoa; phylum Chordata; class Mammalia; order Dermoptera; family Cynocephalidae; genus Cynocephalus; species Cynocephalus volans. The sequence goes on along the minus strand of NC_084468.1, from coordinate 91,584,821 downwards.
AAGGGTGTGAGGTTTGGTGGATTTAGTTTAAGGCAGAGTTTCAAACTCACAGATTTTCTAATGAAACCATAACTCAGAATGAAACTTCATGCACACAATCTGAAATGAGTGAAAAGTTCTGCTGTGAACCATTTCATGAAAAGACAAGATTTCATCCAATTCTAGCAAATAGCAATGCTTTCCAAACAGGGCTGCTTACTGAGCAATAACATTTTATTACATATCCTATATCTTTAGGAAAAAGGCAAATGTAGAATAAATGTATTGTTAATTTTTGGAAACAATTATTTTACTTAGTAGGATACACTTCTGAATTTTTAGAGACTTTATAGATGGCAGCCCATGCAAAAAATGTGAATTTTGGTGTAACTCATAAAATTCAAAAGCACTGCTTTGGGGTGGGGCAAGGGAAATAATTATAGGTCCTGCTTTTTGGAAGTGATCTTTTGAGTTTCTTTGCTCCTGAAATGTATGAGTGATAAATTGGGGAGAGGGGGAGCTTACCAAAGGATTTGACCAGAATGAAAAGTAACCTAGTCAGGACACCTCCTCAGAAATAAACTTAGTCTTATTTCCCATTGCATAAATGGTTGCTCAAGTCTGAATTATAATTACCATAGTTTATGATGATGCACTGAGAGGCTGATGTGACATTTGTGTTTCAATTTCCACAGTCCTTAGAGGCAGTTTAATCAGTGCGTGACTGTAACCAAACAGTAAACTGCGTCATCATGGGGGTCTGCTTGGTAAACCCTCAAAACACAGAAGGATCAGAAGTGGATGGAAATACCATCATAGAACATCTCTCACAAGGGTATTATAAGACAGACATATCTGTTCTTCATTCCTGTTTCACATCAGTGATGGCATTTCTCAGACTCTTCTTTTCTCAGCTTTACTCTATGTTTAAAAATTAAACTTATGTGGGGCTGGCCCATTAGTTCAGTTGGTTAGAGTGTGGTGTTATAACAACAGGTTCAAGGGTTTGGATTCCTGTACAGGCCAGCCACCAAAAAAAATAAATAAAATAAAAAAATAAATAAGTAAATAAACTGATGTGGTGATGGCTCACTGAACTATTCTCCTTTCAGTATTCAGTACACTTATTCTCTCATTTAGGGATATAATAGTGAATGTGTCTCCTGCCTTCACAGAGTGTATTAGTTTGCTTCTGTTGCTTATGACAGAATATCCAAAACTGGGTAATTTATAAAGGAATGAAATTTATTACTTACAGTTTCAGTCCAAAGTCCAGGAAACACATCTGGTGAGGGCTGCCTTCTTCTGGTGACTCTCTACAGCAACTTAGGATATCACATCCTGAGATGGCATGAGAAAGAGTTAACCTTTTCACTTACCCTCCTTATAATGTCATCAGAACCATGCCCATTACTCCATGAAAATAGATCAATCCATTAATGAGGGTACCACCCTCATGATGTAATCACCTCTTAAAAGCCCCACATTTCAAATACTATAAGATTTCCTACCCTCTAAGTCTGTTACAATGGGGTCAAGCTTCAGTGAGTTTCAGGGGGACTTTCAATCTACAACACAGCTTACAATTAAGTGGGAAAACAGACATGTGAATGGATGATTACAAAACGTTATGTATCACACAAATATGTACAAGTAAATGTTATTGTAAGTTTGTGTATGAAAATGAGCTGGGGTGCAATAGGAAGGGTGTTTAACTCATATTTGCAGGCTCAGAGAAAACTCCTCATGGAAGTAACATTTAAACTAAGATCTCAAGCATAAATAGGAATTATTCAGGCCAAGTAGGAAGTCAGAGTGCTTGGTGGAGATAAAAGACTGTTCATTACAGGGGCTTAAGAGAGCATGATGTGTACGAAGAAATAAAATACCAAAAGTCTTTCATGGAAAGCCAAGAGGGAGAGCTCGTACTATCAGGATGTTTTCAGGGATCAGATTATGAGGGTTACTGTAAATCATGGTAAGGGGTTGGGATTGTGGCCTACATGCACTGGGAAACCACTGATGGGTATTAAAAGAAGAAAATGATCAGATTTGGACTTTGGAAGTATCTCTGTAGTTTCAGTGTGAAGATGTGATTGAGAGAACACAATACCAGAGGCTAGGACACCTGTGAGGAGACAGTGGATGTTACTTCAGTAATAATTAGAGTGGTCTAGAGTAGAAACAGGCAATAAGGAAGAGAGAAATGGATAGATGCAGAGGTATTACAGGGGTAGAAGAAATGGAGCACAAGAAACTACATTGGAGCAGGGTGAGGCAGAAGCAAGGTCAAGGATGTCACCCAGGTTTCTGACTTGGCAAACAAAATAGTTAGTGGTGACTTTCACTGGAGATGGAAATAACAAGAGAGAAGGACCTGGGAGTAAGAGATTGGGGGTTGTGGGATAAAAAATTCAGTGAACAAGTTAAGTTTGAGGCACCTGAGGGACATGCATGTGGAGGTATACAGTGGGTAGCTGGATATCTGAGCCTGGAACTCCAAAAAGAAGATCCAGACTGTGGAGGTCCAAACTTTTGAATCATCAGCATGAAGATGGCAATTGAGGAAAACGTCCTCATGCACTGAGTGAGAAGAAAAGTCAAACTCCGGAAGAGAAACAGAGGTACGCCACATTTGAGGTTTGAGAAAGAGGAGCCCCCAAAGGGGGACACCAGATATGTGCGGAGTTACAGGAGCCAAGCAAGTTGAGTATAAGCTTCATGAAGGAGAGTATAACCTGAATAGCAGGGACACATAGGAGTACTACTGAGCTGTCATCTGAGATAAGAGAAGTGTCTTTTCGATTATATACAGTGGTGCATTCATTGCAATCCTTGAGTTTCAGAAGCAGAGTAGTGGTGACAGAAGACAGATCACCTGAGACTGAAGGCTCAGACTATTTAAAGAAGGTTAGCAGATGACTATTTAAAGAAGGTTAGCAAAAGAGAGTAGGAAGGAGATAGCAAAGCAGCTACAGGGAGGTGTGGGATTGAGGAAGAAATTTTTTAAGGGGTGAAAGAATTGAGCATGTTTAAATGCTCATGAGAGAGAGTGAATCGAGGTGGGTGGCTAAAGGAAAGAAAAGAACTTACTGAATGAACAAGGTCCCTGAAAGTCGGGGTCTTTTAAAAGATCACTCTGTTGACAAGACTTATAAAGCAGCAGGGCCAATTTGTTCAGTGTAAAGGTTTCTTTACATTTTTTTATGGATCAGGTAAATTTGAGCATTTAATCCCAGCAACTGAGAATTCTCGTCATATACCTCTCCAGAATTAGTGTATAGTCCATAGTCATCAACATTGGCGGAAAGAGTTCATTTCATTGTGCCACCCCATTCCCCCTCCAACTTCATTTCTTACAATAGCAAGAGAATCTTCATCTGGATGATGTGCAGTGATGGTTGTGGTTTCTAATCCTCACTTGCTACTACAGTGACCAGAGTCTAAGAATAATCATAAGAATATTGCTTGCCTACTGTGTGCTGGTCACAAAACATGTATTACTCTCATATTATTGTAAGAATCCTGCAAGGCAGATATTACCATGTTCAATTTAAGATAAGTAAAGTCTCAGAGAGAATAAATAGTTTTCTACAATAAAAGAGCTAGTAAATGGCTGAATTAGCACTATATCTAGGTTTGTCTATTTCAGGGTGTGAGCATATTGCACTGCATAACATGACATATCCTTCAGAAATACCAAATTGAAAATTGATTTTGCTCCAAATTTCCTTCATAGTAATGTTTTGTTATATAACTAAGATATTTTCTGTTAGACAATAGTGAACAACCAACATAGGGAAAAATTGGTATTGGTGTACAATGGACAGAGTTGAAGAAAAACTAAATCTAGAAATAATCAATGGGAGAAACAAAATCATTATCTCGAGCATTACGTATTCCTTCAGCTAGCCCATTTACTCATGCACTCCATTTATTCATTCAATGGATAATAATTTTAAATTTACAGAGATATTTTATTCCCTTAGAGCTAAAACTCATTACTCACTTAAATACTTAATTACAATTATGATAAGAGCTACAAAGGAGAAGTTTGGAGGCTGTGGGGGAAGATAAAAGGAGGGATACAATTCAGTTTGAGTTAACCTAAGAGTTCCTTGAGGAAGTGGTTATTGAAATGTACCAGTCAAATAGGACACGAGGAAAAGAGCCTTATTCCTGGTAGAGGGAATTGCATATTGGAAGGTTCAAAAGCAGAAAAGGACATGACATAAGGCCAATGTAGCTGGAACCTAGAGGGTAAGTAGGAGAATACAATCAGATGAGGCTGGTAAAATAGGCAGGGGCCAGATCAGGCATGGCCTGTAGTATTGAGGGTTTTTTTTTTGTTTGTTTGTTTGGTTGGTTTTTTTTTCAGTTATTATCTATTGTTTTACCTACTCAGGATCCATTCCCTCTTTTGTCAAGTAATAACACTGTGATTTATCCTTAGGGACCCAAACTTCAAACCACAAGGCTCAGGTGGAGCTAGTCTACCTTCACCTTCAAGACTGGGCATGTGTTAATCCAGCCTTGGCCAATCAGAGATCATCCTCCTCCTCTCCACAGGAATTATTAAGGGAGGGAAACATACCCCCCAAGCCAGGCCAATAAGAACCAATAAGGCTAATTCTGGGTCTTTTTGTATTTTTGGGAAAAAATATTCTTCCTGTTGAGGTTACTGATGCTATGGGATGTAAACCTAAAACTACTGGCAAACAAAAGGGCAAAGCTCAATTCTCTCAAAGGAAATGCCTCTCCTACAGTGTAGCCAACACAGGAAAGTGGAGCAGAGATGAAGAGGGGAGTCCAGTTGACATCACTGAGCAGATAGACTGCATAACTTTTGTTTTGTGAACCAGTAAATTTCTTTTACCAAGTAAGCCTGTTTGAGATTCATTTTAGCCACTTAGAATCTGAAAGAGTCCTGATTTAATTTTTTAAAAAATGGTACAATATTTGTAATAGACCCTAAAATATGGAATTGATTGAATCCAGGTAGGAAAGAGGCAATGAGAACCCCTCTTTCTTTAGCTGAGATATCGAAATAACAGTTGATTAACCTGCTGTCCATTGCACGTTTGAACTCAGCCTGTATGCCTACTGAGGCTGAAAAATAGAGGATGTATCTGAAAAAACAACAACAACAAAAAAACAAAACCCCAGGAATCTATTGGTTTCTTCTTATAAATTTTAGTGATGTCCTATATGAAAGGAACAGCTGCATTTAAGGCTTATCTGGAAGCAGTGAAAACACCAAGAGCAACCCTTTTTAGCCCTTGTCCTGATAGCCAAACCAGCGAAGAGTCAGGAACATTTCTGCTCATCTAAATTTAGTGCTAGCAAAGAATTGGAAGCTACAATTGAAGCTAGGAGTTCTACCCACTTGGGTAGACAGAACATCAATGTCAATTGTAGAAAAAACAATAAGTTTTGGAATCTAGAATCGAGGATCAATACTCAGTACTGACTCTGGCTTCAGTTGCTAACTCACTGAATTTACTGGAAACAAATACATTGGAGAGCTTACTAAACTTTTAAGGAACTTGGGTTTCCAGAGAAACTCAAACACCCATAAACCAAGGGTAGTGATTGCTCAACCCCCCAAGGCAATAGTCAGGATCCTAAACCATCATCAGCAGAAACAGCAGTATTAGTAGGGTATGATAGTGAGAAAGTAAATAATCCTCAGTACCTTTCTCAGCTGTGGCCATAAAGGACAAGCAACAAGGGAGATCATCCCAAAAGACAGATCCTAGAGCAGACAGAAGACGTAGTGACAGAAGAGGTGACCAAGGAATTCACTCCAAAGCCAGGGCAAGGGGTCATTGCTACTCCTCCCTAGCAGGATAGTATATATACTACAGAATGATTTTTGTGCACCCCCCCTCCCTGCCCCATTTTCCCTTTTCCAAGTAGGAGTTTTTAAGGTAGTTATTGTTTCCTCCCCTATAAATGTGTATTGTTTTTTGGAGATGGTTAAATGTATTTTTATACAACACATTTCTAGGCCATGAGGAATGCACACTAAAGTATCTGGATTCATGCTGGATGCAGGAACGGGATAAAACTTTAGTGATGCTGGTACATATGTTTTTGATATTACTGCATAACATAGGCTTGGGGGATTTGGAATTTTTAGGTATAGAAAAAGATGAGTGGATGTTGTGCAGCCAAGAGGTGATCTGTAATAAATATCTGTGTTTTGGCCTATCCAGAATCCATTTCTCCTAGGTTCACTTCCTGATTTTCCCAATGGAACTATTCTTCCCTCCCTCTCCCCAACCCTGCCACTATTTTTCTTTTTTTTCCCTTTTATCTCCCACTGTTATTAATGGGACTAGGTGTATCTGACTTCACTTGTAGCTTCAAGATCAACACCGACGCAGACCTGGCCACTCAGAACATTATATCCCAGACTTTAGTGATTGATTCTGGATGTCTGCACTGTATGTTCATACCTAAGCCAGATAAGTCAAAGACAGTGAAACTCAATTCTGGGACTGGGTAAGAGGAATTTTCTTTGTTGGGATGTTACAAATATAGAATGTAAGCCTGGAGTTTCTAGCACCTGAATGAAGAACTACCTGACAATAGAGCTAAAATAGACCAGATGAGAGCTGAGATACAGAGTGAGATAAGAGTCCTAGTGATATAATTTGAGCCCCTTCATGTAGCTAAACCCGAAGATAATCTATCTGTACAACCTGTCATTATGTTAACCTACCCTCAACTTTTTTTTGGCGATCTAGTTTGTGTTGGGTTTATGTCCTTCCCAACTGAAAGAGTCCCACTCCAAGAGCTATGAGAAGTTACATATAAGGAGAGGGATGTTATCAGAATTGAGATGTTTGATGAGCAAGTTTTGAGTAACTCATCTTGAAGGAACACTATTTCGTTCTCAAAGTCATAAAGAAGGACCAGCCAGCTGACTGGTTGTACCTATTTGTATCCAATGTTTGTAAAGAGGCCAAACTTAACTTTGGTTAGGAGTCCTCACTGGGGAAAAGATAGATGAATAGATAAATATTGTATACACATCATCTTTTAACTCCTTTAGTGTCTACTTTTTGTTCTCTTTTTGCATAGAATTCTATCCATGTATACCTTATACATTTGGGGATCCAGTTAGCATTTCATAAATGAATTGGCTAAATTTCTGGTTCATTCTCTCATTATGAACTGAAAATTTGAGAAGGCAATTGGTAGGATTCCTTTTTCTTTTCCGAGATACAAATATATTAAGCATTTTTCATAAAAATGTGAAACAGTATAGGCCTATCAATTGCTATAATTACCTATAGCAAGATTAATAATCATTTATTAGTATTTGGTTATGTCACATACACATGTATAAACTAAGATTAAGAAAAAGTGTTGAAAATTTTCTAATGAAGTTAGGAGCACCTGGCTGTCTTCCTGTATTTCCTATAAACTAACTTTGAAAAATTCTTCTTTTAATTTTAGTGAATGGGGGGGTGGGGGGGCTGGCCAGTTAGCTTATTTGGTTGGTCTTGGAATTTGGCAAGTCTCCCAGACAATTCTGATATAAGTGGCCTGAGAAAATTTATGTGTATAAGATCTGTCAATACTGCTCATGAAAAGTTTTGTGCTTTGTGAAAAATAGGAATATGTAACAGAACAAATAGGGATGTTTCTAAATTCATAAATTTTTTAATAGAAAAAATTGAATTGATTAAATAGTTTATAGATAATGATCTTCTTGTAACACAAAGGTCTGGGGTTTGATACCTGTACTGGCCAGCCACCAAGAAATAAAAAACAAAATAAGGGCCGGCCCGTGGCTCACTTGGTAGAGTGCGGTGCTGATAACACCAAGGCCCCGGGTTCGGATCCCATATACGGATGGCCGGTTCGCTCACTGGCTGAGTGTGGTGCTGACAACACCAAATCAAGGGTTAAGATCCCCTTACCGGTCATCTTTTAAAAAAAAAAAATAATAAAAAATAAATAAATAAATAAATAAATAAATAAGGAGTTTCTTATGAATTGCTGTTTTAAAATTAGTTCTTTCACACCAAAATCAAGGGTTTGGATCCCCATACAGGCCAGCTACCAAAAAAAAAAAAAAAAAAAAAAAGACATAATAAAATTAGTTCTTTCTAAGACAGCTTGAATCATTTAATTCTGTATATTCTATGGGCCGAGCCTGTGGCGCACTCGGGAGAGTGCGGCGCTTGGGAGCGCGGCGACTCTACCACCGCGGGTTCGGATCCTATATAGTAATGGCCGGTGCACTCACTGGCTGAGTGCCGGTCACGAAAAAAAGACAAAAAAAATAAAAAATAAATAATTCTGTATATTCTAAAGAAATATTCTAATATCATTTATAATGATTGAGTTATAAGAAGTGGCTGAGAATCTGAAATATATCAGAAAGATATAAAACAAGAGAAATTTTGCTGAGGGTTAGCTCAGTTGGGTAGAGCATGGTGCTGATAATACCAAGATCCAGGGCTTGATCCCTGAACTGGCCAGCCACTAGAAAAAAACAAATTTTGCAGAGAGAAATGTTTAGTTCTGTATTCTGACAACATAGAAATTCTAAACTTTAAATTAAGCAAATATAAATGTGAAATAGAATGATAAACTTAGTATTTGTTTTTTTTTTTTTTTAAAGATGACCGGTAAGGGGATCTTAACCCTTGACTTGGTGTGGTCAGCACCACACTCAGCCAGTGAGCGAACCGGCCATCCGTATATGGGATCCGAACCCGGGGCCTTGGTGTTATTAGCACCGCACTCTCCCGAGTGAGCCACGGGCCGGCTCAGGTAGTATTTGTTTCTTGGGTTTTCCCATAATTTTCTGGAGCAGCAAGAGGTAAGAAAACAGATAAGAAAAATGGAAGGAAATACTAAATATGGCATCCTCTCATGCCAAAGCCTCAAATCTAAAAAAGATTTTAAAAATTTTATGTGATATATTAGCATTCTCAGTGGAAAAACAAGAGTCAATATGAAGAACAAAAACACCAAACCCTAAAGTTTAAAAATTTGTTCATTTTTGTGGAATGATATATTTTTTTATCCTTAATATATATCTGCGAAGAAAAGAGTGTCTGTTTTTCAGCTGTAGACTTATTCCACTCCCTCAGAATGCAAGAAAAATACTAAAAGAGGAAAATTGACCTAAAGCAAACTTCTCTTCAAGGTAGCTACATTTGTTTCATGGGGAGAAGCTGACCTGACACAATCAGGCATGAGGGGCAACAAAGAAGCATGTTTCTCTGCCGGACAAGTAGCTTTAAATGCCCCTCTCGGGCCGGCCCGTGGCTCACTCGGGAGAGTGCGGTGCTGATAGCACCAAGGCCCCGGGTTCGGATCCCATATACGGATGGTCGGTTCGCTCACTGGCTGAGCGTGGTGCTCACAACACCAAGTCAAGGGTTAAAATCCCCTTACCGGTCATCTTTAAAAAAAATAAATAAAATAAATAAATACATAAATAAATAAAATAAATGCCCCTCTCACTCAAAGGCGGAACCAAGTTGGACTTCATACTGATACAACTTGAAAATAAAGAGGTGAAACTATTCACACAATTTTTTAAATGGGTTTTTCAAATAATTAAGCAGTTTGCTTTTAATGAACATTTAAAATGCTCTCCTTAAGCATTTTTATTCCAGAGCAGAGAATGCACTTTTTCCACTCTGACATTAACATTGGGTTGGCCAGTTAGCTCAGTCAGTTGCAGAAGTCTTAAAACACCAAGAAGGTCACAGGTTCGGATCCCCATATCAAAAAACAACAAAAACCCCATTATTACTGAGTATAAACACTTCTCTGAAAGGGATTCAAGAATTATTTTGTATAAACAGATGCTGGGAACCTGAAGTCTCATTTGGCATAAATATAACTAAAAAAATATTCGTACATTTTCCGTTGCTTATAACAGAATACCTGAAACTGAGTTATAAAGAAACAAAATCTATTCTTACACTTTTGGAGGCTGGAAAATCACGATCCAGGGACACATCCAGTGAGGGCCTTCTTCTGGGTGGAAACTACAGGGTTTCCTGGAGACTGCAGGGTACCACAGCGTGAGAGTGGCATGAGCAAGAGAGCTAACTTTCTCACTCGCTCTCCTTATAAAGCCATCAGAACCACACCCACAACAACCTATTAAGCTATCAACCCTTTACTTTATGAATGAATCAGTCCGTTCATGAGGGCATAGTCCTTGCAATCCAATTACCTCTTAAAGGGCCCACCTTCCACCACCATATTGGGGGTTAAGTTCCAACATGACTCTGGGGGGACATTGAAACCACAGCAAAAAGTAACTACCAATCCACAATACTAAATTTCTTACCTTAGCAGCTGGCCAGTTAGCTCAATTGAGTAGAGCACAGCCTTATTATAACCTCAAGGTTAAGGTTTGGATCCCTGTACCGGTCAGCCACAAAATCAGATGAACAAAAATTTCTTAGCTTACTTGGGAGAGTGTGGTACTCTTGACACCAAGGTCAAGAGTTTGGATCCCCCTACCTGCCAGCTGCCAAAAAAAGATTTTTTTCTTTTTTTGACAACCTGCTGTAGATCTGGATTTTGGTAAAATTATCTACTTTTTATTGCAAAGAAAATACTGGAAATTGGGTATTTACACAAAGATATTCACTGAGATACACTACTGTCAGGGATATTTGTGTAACGTAATTCAATAATGTACATATTATGTTTCTTATTGAAGACTTTTAGGAAAGATAATTTTGAGAAAAATAAACCCTTTTTAGTGACTTTTCTTTTTTTTTTTTTTTTTAAAAGATGACCGGTAAGGGGATCTTAACCCTTGACTTGGTGTTGTCAGCACCACGCTCACCCAGTGAGCCAACCGGCCATCCCTATACGGGATCCGAACCTGTGGCCCTGGTGTTATCAGCACCGCACTCTCCCGAGTGAGCCACAGGCCGGCCCTTTTTAGTGACTTCTCTCTCTCTCTCTCACTCGCTCGCTCACTCGCTGGACAGTATAGGATCCAAACCCTTGACCTTGCTTTTTTGTCCTTTTTTTTTTCTGGTGGCATGGCCATTATGGGGATCTGGACCTGTGACCCTGGTGTTACAAGGCTGTGCTCTAACAAAGTAAGCTACCCAGCCAGCCCCTCTGGTGACTATATTATTTTAAATAAATTCTGATATAATTTTTTACTTCAAAAGTATGGCTGGTTTGGGCCGAGCCCGTGGCGCACTTGGTAGAGTGCTGCGCTGGCAGCGCGGCGACGCTCCCGCCGCGGGTTCGGATCCTATATAGGACTGACCGGTGCACTCACTGGCTGAGTGCCGGTCACGAAAAAACGACAAAAAAAAAAAAAAAAAAAAAAAAAGTATGGCTGGTTAGCTCTGTTGGTTAGAGTGCAGTCTTGTAATGCTAAGGTCAAGGGTCGGTTCTCTGTTCTGGCCTGCTAATTGGCGGGGGGGGGGGGGTGGGGGGGGGGTGCAGGGGGAAAGAAAGGAAAACTGAGTCTTTCTCTGGCCTTCTCCTGCCCTTCTTTCACCTGCTCTTTTGTCTACTTGAGGCAAGCCATAGAAACTAGAATTTCCCTCCCCCAAGGCAGGTCATTGAAACCAGCCCAAAAACAAGCCATAAAGCTCTAATCTTTCTGTCTTGGAGCTGGCCATAAAGAAATTCTCTGACCCACCTTGTCTCATTTGAGAAGGGGTCCTGCCCCATGCCCAGAAGGAAGGAAAGCTGTGCAGAGAGGTCAAGAAGAACCTGGGGCTTTCCAGTTATTCACTTTGTTAGAGTGAGGTGTTATGACACCAAGGTCCCCTGTACCAGACAGCCATCAAAAAGAAAAAAAAAGAACCTGAACAAACAGGGCTTGCTTGCTGGGTTTCCCCACCCAGTTTGTTAGTGTTAGATCATATCCTTTTTGTCCAATCACATTTCTACATGGTTGTCTATGTTTCAATCATGCATATCCAATGAAGTCTCCCTAAATCACCCAAGAGGATGGGGTATGGGGAGCTTCTGAAACTCATCTACTGCTGGGAAGGTGGTGCACCCCAACTCCATGGGAACAGAAGCTCCTGCACTCAGGACCCATCCAGACCTCACCCTATGTATCTCTTCATCTGGCTATTTCTTTGTATCCTTTAAAATATCCTTTGTAATAAATCAGCAAATGTAAGTAACTGTTTCCCTCAGCTGTGTGAGCCGTTCGAGCAAACTAATCGAACCCAAGGGGGAGGTTGTGGAAACCCTGATTTATAGCTGTGTTAAATAAAAATGATCACAGGCCATTGTTTTGGACCAAGTTCCTGCACTAGGCCCCAACGGACCAGACTAGAAGTCAAAATGGAGTCTCACCCTTGCTGACTTCCATGTTACTTAGGTTGTGATGTGACCTTCCAAGAAGTCAGGAGAAAGAGCTAATTTCTCAAACAGGCCAGTTTCAGTTTTAATCTTCAATAGGTATGATAATGAAGTTCCCTCTGCCTTAATTCTTACACAAAAGAGATAGCCTGATATTAACTAGTCTGCTATTTTTCTATTGTTCTGTCTTCCTGTCCCCACCTTAAAGGAAAGTAACTTTGAAATGACCAATCCACTTTTGTTCTTTATTTCTGCTTTCTTCAGCCTTTTTCTTTTTCTTTTTTATTCAAAATATTTTAACATTTACTTGTATGTATTTGTGAGGTATAGTATCTTCAGCCTTTTCTGTCTATAAAGTCAAGCTCCTCTGTTGGGCTCACTGGAACACTTACTCTATTTCATGAAATAATGTGTTGCCTGATTAAAAACTTTAAATTTGTTGTAATTATGTTCTTTGACAGTGCGTTGGTCAGAAGTTCCAGAGCCCAGGCTTACGACTGGCATCTGAAGGGGGGAGGCAGTCTCAGGGACTGAGCCCTCAACCTCTGGGATCTGACGCTATCTCCAGGTAGATAGTGTCTGAATTAAATTGGAGGACCTCAGCTGGTGTCCTCTGGAGAACTGCTTGCTTTCTTGCTAGTAGGGTCACAGAACTTGTTCTTCTGTGTTACTTGCTGTACTGTGAGAGTAGAGGAAAAACACCCTAAGTGTGTGTTTTGTTTTTTCTGCACATCACCAAACTTCTTTAAGTAGATTCACATGACTCTCTTAATTTAAATTTTTCTAGAATTATTAGAAAAAATCCTGTCTCAATTTATAACTAAGAAAAATTTCCTCCTTAGAGTAGATCTCTATTGATATGACTATTCTTGGGGAGTTCATATATCTGTTACAGGGCACACTCAGCTCCTGGCTGAGGCTCTCACAAATTGATACAAAACTCACAGGTCTGGCTGCCTGCCCCCAGACAAAAACATACCAATCAAAAGTCAAATGTTGGTGAAAATGGAAGTCAGCTTCTATTCAGGAATACCAGTGACCTGAGGAGAGATGCTAGCCTAACCCACATCTCTGATAAACCTGAAGGAGAATGGCCAGAATAAAGCCATCTCAGAGATTCAAGTTTACTGAGGGATTTTTAAAGAGGGGGCTGAGGGAATGGAACACGGGAAAAGGAAAAGCAGGGGGAGCAGCACGTGAGTAGTGAGGGCTTCATGCATGGTCTCAGGTGCAAGGTCTGAGAAGAATCCATCTGGTTTCTGCTCCTGTCTTTGCTGTTAATTCAGGGTCTGGGTAGTATGTGCAGCTTCAGTCTGGCTGGAAAACAACTTTACATCCATGTAAATAATGTCATCTTACCTCATAACTCAGGTCCAAAATATCAAATAGCCATGGGAAAAGAGGAATTCAGAGAGATGCATGCCAAGAAAAAACCTGTGTCTTTTAAAAATCTTTTTAGAGTCCATGTGGATTTAGGTCTCAACATGGCATCTGTCCTGCTCACTGTAACATGTGTTTCACTCACCTCAATGTTGCAGATATAACCAGAAGCTCATATTGAAGATGAGAAATAGTCTCTTTCCCCATATCGTGTTCAAGCTTTTCTATTCTTCTGAGGTTGTGAAAAATTTAGGTTTCATAATTATAGGAAGAGTTGTTCAACCACATGATTTCATTATCAACATTAACGATATTAGGACTAATATTTATAAAAATAATTGCAAAACCACATGATTTCATTATCATTAGAAAAAAGTAGAAAGTTCTGATGGCATAATACCTGTTGACCCCAGTGTCAAATGCTAACCTATACATGTATTTTGGTTTGTTACCTTCCAGCTCAAAATGCTTCCGAAGCACAAGATTTCCTTCTTTTAACAATGTTCTTTTTCCTCTATAATTGTTAACATTTTACTGAGGAAAAGAGACCTAAAAATCTGGGTCACTGAATTTTGTGGGTGAAATTTTACTTAATAATTGATCAAGAGATATTCGCTCAAACAGTTCTTAGAGCATTTTGGATAATTCATTGTACCCATTTCCAGAAAAGAAAATGTGTATAAACACTCTTCTTGAGATAGTTTATTCAGCAAGCTCTTAGCCTTTTAGACCGATGTTTTTCTTCAAGAAAAAGTAGAGGATGGTAACCGTGAAGTCTAATTTACTGTTTGACAGAGTCTGTTATTCAAAACCAGGCTTCTGTGGCCGATTATAAGTGGTCGAGGTTTGGGGTAACCCTCTTGTGGTTTTACAAGTGACTGTTCTTAAAATGCAAGTTTCTTCATATTAATCCACATTTGTATCATTGAAGACCACAGCTTAAAAAGTAATCTCCCCATCCCCCATTCTATTGCAACCAATATCTAAGTGTAAGTTTAGCCATAAGAAAATTGGGTGCACCTATAATGTCATGGTGCTAGGGACACCTGCCAACTATTTCAAAACATGGAGGGTATTGGCTGGCATCAGTGAGACAAATGGAGTTTAGCATTGAAAACTGATTATGAAAGTGCTTTTGTTTCTACTGCAGTTCCCAGAATCTCATTCAAATACATTTTGCAATAGTGTGGTTACTCCCATATTGATCCCTGAAGAAATACAATCACACAATCATGTTGCTATTTAGAGGAGAAATCTTCTCATCACATTAGGTTAAGGTCAACTTATAAACCCCAGTTACTTTCCATTTCAGCACAGATTTTCCCATCTGTCCCAAGAACAACATTGTTAGCCAAGAAGGACATCTACAAAGGCAAATATTTCATTGAAATGTCTAAATTATCTTTATCTATCTATCTATCTATCTATCTATCTATCTATCTATCTATCTATCTATCTATCTATCTATCTATCTATCTATCTATCTATTTGGGGATCTTATCTCTCGACTTGATGTTGTGAGCACCACGGTCTCCCAAGTGAGCTAACCGGCCATCCCTATATAGGGATCTGAACCCATGGGCTTGGTGTTATCAGCACCACACTCTCCCAAGTGAGCCACGGGACGGCCCTAGAAATGTCTAATTATCTTTAGAGAAGAGTAAACAATTGAATTTTCAATGTTTCATAAAAATTTGAAATTATGATTATAGTTTGTAATAAAAGAGATATGCCATTTTTATAGTCAAAAAAAGTGTTTAGAAAGTGTCCCCAAACAGCTTACATGTGGGATTAGGCTACATAATTGGATAGACTTCTTTTCCACAAAGTGGCACAGAGTAGGTTATTTTTTTGGCAGTATGGGGGTCTGAACCTGTGACCTTGGTGTGTTTTCATATTAAAAAATGTGCCAAAGATTATCAATTAGAAAGATATTTATGCATAACTTCCTTCTTGGAACTAGTTAACAGTCCTTTTCAAATACAATTAGGGGCGGGCCAGTTAGCTCAGTTGGTTAGGGTACGGTGTTGTAACTCCACGGTCAAGGTTTTGGATCCCCCTACCAGCCAGTCACCAAAACAAACAAACAAAAACAACCAACCAACCAACCAAACAAAAAACCAATAAAAAATAATATAATGCTAATAAAGTCAATATCCATGTTACATAAATGGATCTTTTAATTTTATTTGTTTCTCACTTTCTTTTTGAAAGAAGGTGTTTGGATTCATGAAATATAAGGCCTGTCAGAACTTCCAGAGTTTTTATTATTGCTGGAGTACCATGTACAGAAATTCAGGACACATGGAAGAAATACTGACATTTAAAGTAGAGGATGTGGAGACCGGCTAGTGGCTCACTCGGGAGAGTGTGGTGCTGATAACACCAAGGCCATGGGTTCGGATCCCATATAGGGATGGCCGGTTAGCTCACTGAGTGAGCGTGGTGCTAACAACACCAAGTCAAGGGTTAAGATCCCCTTACCAGTCATCTTTAAAAAAAAAAAAAAAGTAGAGATGTCCGGAGCCTGATAATGCAGTTAATTACGGGCCAGCCTCCTGCAGCTGAAAGGAGGATGGAAATGAATGGTGAATGGACCTGGAGGGGTCGACAGAGATATTTGGCTCAATATGTTAATAAAGAACACTAAACATGAGAAGATTTACCCTAAATAAAAGGATATTGTTCTTTGTGATTTCTATTGTTGGCCTGTGGGATAATTTGTTAGGAAACTTGTTAGGACATTCCCCACCATGCGAAGACTAGTATTTTTTAAAAAAACACATTGAGGGTGAGCCAAATAATCAGCTGAGTCCTTTCCAATTGCAAGTTTTAACTTTTATGGGTGTTCCATTTTGCTAAGATTTTAAATGATACTGGGCCACTCAGCTCCTGGCTCACCAAAATTTGTTACTAGGCACACAGGTCCAGCTGCAGACAGATTTACTCAGATTTACTGCTCAGATTTACTCAGGGGTTTTTACTTCCTTATTTATTTATTTTTTTGCAAGCTGGCCAGTACAGGGATCCAAACCCATGAACTCTGGGTTTTAAGGTTTTGCTCTAACCAAGCAAACTAACTGGCTAGCCCCTCCTCAGGGTTTTTTTTTTTTTTTTTTTTTTTTTTGTCTTTTTGTGACTGGCCATACTGCGCTCAGCCAGTGAGCGCACCGGCCATCCTTATATAGGATCCGAACCCGGGGCGGGAGCACTGCTGCGCTCCCAGCGCCGCACTCTCCCGAGTGTGCCACAGGGTCGGCCCCTCAGGGGTTTTTTAAGAGGGGGCTTAGGGAATGCAACATGGTAAATGAAAAACAGGAGGGAGGGGCATGTGAGCAGCGAGGGCTTCATGAATGGTCTCAGGTGCAAAGTCTTGCCAAGACTCCATCTGGTTTCTGTTCCTATCTTCGTTGTTATCTCAAGGTCCTGCTGGAGGGTTGGAATCAGCATAGCTTTACTGATGTCTTCCTTGGTTTCCCAGGGCCTGGAAGGTGTGTGCAAATCTGCAGCTCCAGCCTGACTAGAGAACAACTTCACATTGATGTCAATAATGTCATCTTGCTCTATAATCAAGGTTCAAAATATCATATAACCATGGGAAAAGAGGGAGTTCAGAAAAATGCAGGCCAAGAAAAAAAACTGTGTCCTTTTAAAATATGCCTGCAGCCCATGCAGTTTTAGGTCCCAACATGGCTTTAGTCCTGCTCATCCCAACATATATATAAACTGAAATTCATATTATGGAAGTATCTTTAGATTCTTAAGGTACAGCTACAGCAGTCCTGACAAGTAGAAGATATATTTAAAAGTGGTTTTCCAGGATAGTATTTTATTTTATTTTATTTGGGGGTGGGCAGCTGGCCAGTATGGGAGGGATTTGAGCCCCCTACCCTTTTTTATTTTCATGGCTAGCCAGTACTTGGACCTGAACCCACAGCCTTGGTGTTATAATAAGGCTGTGCTCTAACCTACTAAGCTAACCAGACTGCCACAG
Source organism: Cynocephalus volans (assembly GCF_027409185.1). Classification (NCBI taxonomy): domain Eukaryota; kingdom Metazoa; phylum Chordata; class Mammalia; order Dermoptera; family Cynocephalidae; genus Cynocephalus; species Cynocephalus volans. The sequence goes on along the minus strand of NC_084468.1, from coordinate 91,567,132 downwards.
GATGGTATTTTAAAGATTTGATTAAAAAATCTTTTGTTAAGAAATCTTTAATTTTAGGCACTTATCTGTTTATTCAACAAATATTAAGTGAGCACCTTTTATCTTCCCCATTGAGCTTACAGTCTAATATAAAATGAAGAGAGAGATAATTAGCAAGTGAGCAAGCAAGTAAATAAATAATATTAATTTCCTAGAGTTTTATGCATTTTGAAGGAAGAAAAACAGGCTAATGTATAATAATGAATGGAGTGTAATTGTGGGGAATTATTTAAGGTTAGGATGGTAAATTAGTTTTCTATTGCTGTGTAATAAATTACCCTAAACTCAGCAGTTTAAACAACACCCATTTGTTATCTGTGGCTCTCTAGGTCAGAAGTCTGGCATGGAGTGGTTGGGTTCTCTGCTCAGCAACTCACAAGGCTGAAATCAAAACTCTGCTTGCAAGCTCATTGCTGTTATTGGCAGAATTCCATTCTTTGTAGTTGTAGGACCTGAGGTCCTTGTTTCCTTGCTGGCTGTCAGTTGGGGCTACTGTCAGTTCCTATAGTTTTCCCACATTCCTCGACTTCCTCCATCTTCAAGTCAGCAATGGCATGTGGAACCTTTCTCATGCTTCAACTCTCTTACTTCTTTGAACAGCCAGAGAAAATCCATTTTTTTAAGTATAAACCCTTTTTTCATTTCTATTTATTTTTTAATTGTCAAAAATTATATATATATATGTATACAGTGCATAATATATTTTGATATATGTATACATTGTGGGATGACAAAATCAAGCTAATTAACATATCCATTACCTCACAGACTTATGATTTTTATGTGGTGTGAACCCTGAAAATCTACTCTATTAGCAATTTTCTTGTTGTTGTTGTTGTTGTTGTTTTGGTGGCTGGTTGGTATGGGGATCAGAACTTTTGACCTGTCTGTTATAACTCTATTCTCTAACTGAGGCAGGACAGATTAGGGACACACCCCAAGGAGGCTGCTCATAGATATTCAGACTGAATTGGCACTAGCAGTTAATGAACCCATAATGAACTGACGACAGCTTAACCACCCTACCAATCAGCATGCTAAACCTGGAATTTTGCAGATTGCAAAAACCACTGTACTGGCCCACTAGGAGGAACGAAAGTGCAGATGACTTTCTACCTGTGACATTAGACGGGGAATGACAAAGTTGAGGGGAAAGTGACTTCACTGTGTATGACCAGAAGCTCAAGGACCACCCTGGGTCCTGAGGCAGGGGCCATGGAGCTGCCATGCCCCTGTCTGCAACTAGGCAAGCAAGGGAGCATGCCCAGGGTCCTGAGGCAGGGGTTGGGGGCTGCCACCCCCACCCACAAGAAGATCTTAGAATGAATTTATTAGCCACCTATGTTTCTTTGGGACTTCTGACTTGTCTGCTTTATGTCCTTCACCAAATTTCTGTTAAGATTTTTCTAATTTATTTTTAAGAGTTCTTTATGCATTAAAGATGTTAATCTTTGTGTGTTAAATTTGTTCCTTATGAATTGACTTTAAATTCAATTTGTGATGTTTTCCTTCATTTGCATGTTGAGAAAATAATTTTCTATCTAAACACTAAATTAAAAGAAAGAAATAAAATGGAAAAACAAACAGAAGAAACTCAGGGACACATGACAGGGAGCTAATCCTCCCCCATGGCCAAATATTCCTCCCTTTAGTTAGGATAAACACCCCCATCCCAGAGCAACATATAAACCCTCCCCTTAGGAATCCAGGGTGCATCCTCGCTCGTGGGAGATGTCTGCACATGCTTCTGTGCCATACTTTGGCCTTGTAATAAAGCCCCATTATGTTCCATCTGTCTGGCCCTTTTTCTTTTCCTTTCATTAGTCTCTTAAAAATTTTTTTCTTCACAGCTTAATCAAGAACCTGGAACTGCTATCTGGTAACAAAACCAACTGAGCTAACCAGCCAGACCTCTCAGCAATTTTCAAGTATGCATTACACTAATTACATTGTGATTAACTATAGTCACCATGTTGTACAATGGATGCCCTGAACTTATTCCTCCAGTCTAACTCAAATTTTGTGTCCTTTGACCAACATCTCACCAATCCCTCCATCCCTCCACCCACGCTCATCACAGCCCCTGGCAACCGTCAATCTGCTCTCTGCTTCTCTGAGTTTAATTTTTTTAGATTCCACGTGCAAGTGAGATCACACGGTATTTGTTTTTCTATGCCTGGCTTAATTAACTCAGCATAATGTCCTCCAGGTTCATCCATGTTGTTTAAAATGACAAGATTTCCTTCTTTTTTAAGGGTGAATAGGATTTCTTTTTGTATATATGTGTGTGTGTGTATATATATATATATATGTATACACACACACCATATTTTCTTTATCCATTCACCCTTTGATGGACACTTAGGTTGATTCCATATCTTGGTTATTGTGAATTATGCTGCAATGAATATGGCAGTGCAGATCTCTCTTTAACATACAGATTTTATTTCCTTTGGCTATGTACCCAGTAGCAGGATTGCTTGATCATGTGGTAGTTCTGTTTTTAAGGCGCCTCCATACTATTTTCCATAATGGCTGTACTAAATTACATTCCCACAACAGTGTGCAAGAGTTCCCATTTCTCCACTTCCTAGCCAACACTTGTTATCTCTTATCATTTTGATTACAGCCATTCTAAAAGGTGTGAAGTGATACCTCATTGTGGTTGAGAAAAATCTAATTTTAAGGGGCTCATATGACTAGGTCAGTTCCACCCAGTTAATCTCCTTATTTTAAGGTCAACTGATTTGGGACTTTGATCTTATCTCTAAAATCCCTTCACAGCAATAGCTAGATAGTGTTAAATAAAAATGATCAAAGGCCATTGTTTTGGACTAAGTTCCTGCACTAGGCCCCGACAGACCAGACTCAAAATCAAAATGGAGTCACCTCTGCTAAGTTCTAAGTCACTTAGGTTGTGGTCTGACCTTCTGAGAAGTCAGGAGAAAGAGATAACAGCCAATTTACCAAACAAGTCAGTGTCTATCTTTAATAGGTATGATAATGAAGTACCCTCTGCTTTAATTCTTACACAAAAGAGACAGCATGAAGTAACCTGATGTTAACCAGTCAGTTGTTTTTCTAATGTTCTGTCTTCCTGTCCCATCTTACAAACAAAGTAACCTTGAAATGACCAATTCACTTGTTCTGTTTCGGCTTTCTTCAGCCTTTTTCTTTTACTTTTTTTAAAATGCAGAATATTTGGGGTGCTGGCTGGTTAGCTCAGTTGGTTAGAGCACAGCCTTATAACACCAAGGTCATAGATTCTGAGCTCTGGACTAGTCAGCTGCCAAAAAAAAAAAAAAAGTTTTTTTTTTTCACATTTACTTGAACATATTGTGGGATACAGTATCTTCAGCATTTTTCTGTCTATAAAATCAAACTTCTCTGCTGGGCTCATTTGGACACATTCTGTTTTATGGAGTGATGTGTTGCCTTGATTCTAGAATTGCAGTAAAGCCAATTGAGATCTTTAAATTTTTTGTAATATTTTTTATTTTTTATTTTTGGCAGCTGGCTGATCCGGGAATCTGAATCCCTGACCTTGATGTTATCAGCACCTCTCCCAAGTGGGTTAACCAGCCAGCCCAGTTGTAATTTTATTCTTTGACAATCATGTTTGACTGAATAACTGGGAGGTCTGTGTACATCAGGGCCAAGAATCTCGAGGGCTCATCTTAGAATTCTTCTTACCACAAATGGTTAGGAAAGATAAAGCCCCTCTGAGGAGTTTGCATTTGAACTAAGGCATGAATGATGGGAAAGACCCAACCTCATGAAGATCTGGGGCAGAGGGGAAGAATTATAGCCAGAGAGAATGGCAAAACCCAAGACCTTGAGGCAAGGAAGAGATGGGCATGCTCAAGAAACAGAAAGAGCACAGCAGGATTATCAAGTGGAAGGGAAGAATGTACAGACATGAGATTAGAATACTAAGCAAAAGATTTGAGGCCATGGGAAAGAATTTAAAATTTATCCTAATTGCAGTGGGAAACCATTGAAGGGTTTAAGTGAATGAGGGACACTTTCAAGTGACTGAAGATTTCTCATTTTCTGTAGAATATTCATCTAAATGCACACTTGGTTAAATTCTGGTGTAAGCATTCCTTCCTTGTGTCCCCATGCTTTTTCCTGGTGATTTATCACACGGAAATCAGATTCTTGGGTTCTTGTCTTTGTAGGGGCCAAGGGAATGCTTCCTCTTTACCCCCAAAGATTGGCTAAAAATTACTGACAAATTCAGATTAATCTGAAGAAAAGGTGTATAGCATGGGGGAATCACAGAATGATTGCCCGATAACCCAGTGGGGTACAGATGCTTATATACCCCTCTTCATAGGGAAAGGAGAGATGGGGTGTAGGAGGAAATGATTTTAGAGGGTTCAATGGGCTTGGAAAATATACAATGGTCTAGAACAAAGTCTGTTTGGCTCACAGAGCAGACAATGACTGGAAAATGATTCTTTTTGAGAAGACAATGGTCTGTGATAAAAGTCTATCCAGGTGTGTGACAGACTTCAGTTTTTATTTCTGAGATATGAACTAAGTTAAGGAAAACTCAGAGAAATGACCAGAGGTAATTGTCTTCTTTAAGCAGATAAGGGAACAGCTTAATTCTGTGCTTTGGAGAGTGACAGAGGACAGGGGTGGGGGAGGTCAGAAAGACCTTGAGGCTGTTTCTTAATTTCAGCACATCAAAGCACTATATTTTGGGTTGTTGGCCTTTGAGCCCCAAATTTTACTGAGTGCAAGGCTTGTATTTGAAATCTATTTTACTAATTTTGTATAGTTTTTTTTTTTTTTTTTTTTGGTGTCTGGCTGATAAGGAGATCTGAACTTTAGACCTTGGTTATCAACACCATGCTCTCTCAATTGAACTAACCAGCCAGCCCAGTTGGTATAGTTTTTTTTTTGTTTTTTTTTTTTCTAAAAAGATGACCGGTAAGGGGATCTTAACCCTTGACTTGGTGTTGTCAGCACCACGCTCAGCCAGTGAGCGAACCGGCCATCCCTATATGGGATCCGAACCCGGGGCCTTGGTCTTATCAGCACCGCACTCTCCCGAGTGAGCCACAGGCCGGCCCCCAGTTTGTATAGTTTTGAGTGCTATAATGTAGTAGTGATTATAGTTTCATAAAGTGTATTAAAAAAATATTGTGGAAAGACCATTAATAATTAAAGTCTTCAATTTCCTGATTGTATAGCCTTTGATTAAAATGAATAAGTTCAGTCCAATTAATAGTAGGAAGATTGTTCTTTAAAAACTTGAGGGAACAAATGGTATTTTCTCTTGCATGAGAAATTATGCTTTATCTAGATTTTGAAATTCATTGATATAAGAGGCCACTTTATTTGATTTATGCTACTTGGGTGATTTGTTCTTTCTCTTCTGTACTCAACAGGCTGGATCAACAGCCCTAATATTTGATATGATGTACATTTCAAATTGGGAATTCCTTAAAAAATTGTAAAGGAAATACCAATTCGAAACTCTGAAAGCTTCTGTAAGCAAGCATACAGACCATCACACATTAGAATTTGATAATAAAATTGGTAAAGAGCCACAGAAAATGATTACATTGTGTAATGATAATAATATAAAAAATAGTAGTAATAATATAAAAAATAATAGTAATAAAAAAACCCAGACAAAAAATAATTCAATAATAGCCATATACCAATTAAAATCTGCAAATGCTGATTTTAATTATCAGAGTTTACCAGAGAGGGATATATAGTAAATAACTTCTTCAGGGCCTTATACTTTCTATACTTCCCAAAATTTCTACTCTCTATCTCTTTTTCCAGACATCAGCCTCCTGTTTACATTCTTTATGTATCTTCTATGTTCCATCTTCCTCCTCCTTTGCTGTCACATGGTTTTACCATATTATGCTCATATTTATGCCTTTGCACAATCTTTCAAGGGATCCCAAATACCTAGAAAAATCCTATCATCTTTTTGGTGGCTGGCTGGTATGGGGATCCAAACACTTGACCTTGATGTTATAACACCTCACTCTAACCCACTGAGCTAACAGGCCAGCCCAAGAAATCCTATCTTTTATGTATCTATCTTCAGATAGTCAACACCCTACCATTAAGCAAAAGACCTGCTCTAGGCAAAACTCAGAAAAATTACCTTTCACTGTCCTTTAATCTTTCCTTTACGTTCTTGTTGACTTTTCTCTAGCACCTCTACTCTGTCAAGCATTCAGAGATCTCAGGCCTTCTCTTTCTTTTCCAACATTAAAGCTCAGATTCAGCTAGATCCTATTAGAAACCTTTAAAGTTTAAGCAATTGTTGAGTAGTTTCATGTGTGCAGGGAGTGCCTGCAATTTAACACTGGACTGAGGATTTAATCATGAGATGTTCAGAACAATCAGGTTAGATGCCAACCAAGCCCACGGGCCCTGTGAAATGTCCTGCTCAGGAAAGTAGCACCAGGCTCTTTGTGCATTCTTTGTGCAGACACTAATTTGACCTGAGAGGGTACCTGGCCAGCTGAGACCCACCCATAAAAATGCTGATGAAGTGGATTAGTACAGAAGGTTCTGCCCAAGAAAAGTGAGATAATAAGCTAAGCCCATCAGGCTATCCTGTTCCAGAATTTTGACTCGAGACTGCCCAGAGAACTTCCCAGGAAGGGTGCAGGAACAGGATGAACACGTTGGTCAGGAAAATCAGAGGTACCACAGGAAAGACTATGTGGATAAGAAAAAGAGACAGTAAATGGTCTCCAGGTGTTTTTGGTTATCTATTGCTGCATAACAAATTACCCCCAAATTTAATGCTTTTAAACAGCCTTTTTTTTTTCTCCTGCAAAGGTTTTATTCCTCACAGAGGAGAGAGAGTGGACTCAGTCCTTCTTGGCAGCCTCTTTCCTCATGGCAGCCAGGACATTGCTCAGCTCCTCTCACTGTCTCTTGGTGTGGATGCGTGTCCCTATCCTTTCCTTGATAAACTTGAGGGCCCATTTTTCCTTGGAGACCTTGAGCAGCTCCATGGCACGGCTCTAGTAAGGGGCAAAACTGCACACCTTTTGCATCATGTCTCACATGAAACTGGTATGCTTGGTGAGGTGCCCACAGCGGCTATGGCTTGTTGATGTTCTTGCTCACCTTGTGGCCCACGTTGAGGCCCACGGCCATGAGGTAGTCCAGAGCCATGGCTGCTGCTCTTCAATGGCTGCTGCGGTGGAAGTTCTTCCACTCTCCTTGGCATTGGCTGGTGTTATTTACTCACCTGCACTCACCTAGTGTTTGGGGTGGACTTCGAATTCCAAGAAAGCTTTACTCACAATCATGGCACTTCTGTACTTCTCTGCATGGACTCTCTCCCTCCAAGAAGTTCACTCAGGCTTCCTTCCTGTGTGATGGTCTCAGGATAGTTGTGCTTCCTACATGGTGGCTCGTTTCCAAGAGAGAGCATTCCAAGAGGGGCGACAGCAGATTCCACAGATTTCTGAAGGCTCAGCCTTGGAAGTTACACACACTCACTTTGCCACAATTTATTTGTCAAAGTCATTGCTTCTTGGCCTTTTGGATAAGATCCGATGTATTTGTTAGAGTCTGTGACAGGGCCAGTCTAGATTCAAGGGGAGTAGGAACAGACTCATCATCTCTTCTGTTGAGAGAGATGTAAAATTTTGACAACATCCTTAAATCACCACATCAGTGTCATCTTGGAGCCATATGGCTTTCCAGTTCTGAGTCTTTGAACTATGCAAATAGAAGGTCCCAAGAGATAGTGGATTTTGGAGGAGGGGGTAAGAGTGAGGTGTTTTTTAGCGCCCCTTCACTGATAATTAGACAGTCACAAAAATAAGATATCTGGCCTTCTTCTCCATTGATAGTATGAAGTGTAATAGAAGTGAATATGTACTGAAGAGGGGATATTACAAAGTTTATTTATTTTATTGTGTCAAATTAATCAGATAAATATACATAAAATGCATATGAGTAAATGTCTTTCTGATCTATCTGAAATGAAAAGGGCTTTCCAGGATAAATGATGTTTTCACATTTCATGGGCTAGAAATACATTCAGAATGCCTATAACATGGTCTCAGATGCCTGGCACAGTGGGGTGGTGTGGGGGGAAGTAAGAAATGAGGATGAGAGGCACACACAGTGGCCAAACTAGAAGGATCTAGGGTAGAGAGATGCCCCTATCAATTTGTGGGAAATAAGAACCAAGACACTGGAAGGAAAAGTCACATTAGGGTTAGCAGCCTTCTGTCTTGGTCTTCTCTCTTTTACAAATCACTATAAGAGAGGTTAAGGAATTTACCCAAAGTCACATAATTACTTGGGTATGGCCATTTGACTTTATGTACCTACCACACCAAACATGCAAGTAATATTTTGGACCTTCCAAACATCCTCTCTGGTCCATTGCCATTTATGAGATCTACTTCCCTTGTGTTTCCCTTTAAGGAAAGCATATTAATTTTAAGACCATTTCACCTGTTTTAAAACAGGTTTACCCAATCTTTTTTTTTAAAAGATGACCGGTAAGGGGATCTTAACCCTTGACTTGGTGTTGTGAGCACCACGCTCAGCCAGTGAGCAAACCGGCCATTCGTATATGGGATCCGAACCTGAGGCCTTGGTGTTATCAGCACCGTACTCTCCCGAGTGAGCCACGGGCCGGCCCTACTCAATCTTTAATGTACAGATTCTGATTCATCAGGCCTGATTCATTAGACCTGAGATTTTGCAGGTCTCACAAGCTCCAAGGTGATGTCGATGATGCTTGTCTGTGGACCACACTTTGAACAGTAAAGAATTAGGTTGTTGGGGTATCAAAACTTGTCCCTAAAATACCTGTGAAAATCATGAGGAAATTAATATTAGGAATAAATACAAATTAAACAAGTGGAAAAACAGGTTTACATTCAGTCCCAGTGGAAAACCCTTCTATATTGTATGGTACTTGAGCTTGTTAAATGTGCACAGAATGCTTTGTGCGACCCTTGTGCTAGGATCACTCATTTGCTTCCACAGCTGCCCCATGTGGCCTTTTGTGGCATAACCTAGGTCAGATTGACCTGCCAAATAACTAGCATTGCCGAATGTCAACCAGAAAAAGCGAGCTGAATTATTCAGTCCTGCCTTTCCCATTGCAAGGGCAACAACCTCAGCATTTATTAATCCAATGAGGTGCTCACTTTATAATTAACCTGGGAGCTCCATCAAATGTCTAATTGCACCTTTGACAGCAAACGGGTGAGTTTTGCTGAGCCTTGAACCTCTCTCAACACATCTCTAAGGAAGTGCAGCTTTGTAGCTGTCGGTGGCAATGAGAGTGAAAAATACCAGTCATGCTATTGCAACAGTGATTGCCCCAGCCTTTTCTTTCAGTTAACGAAGTGTTGAAAGTTCAAGACCTAAGTTACTGGTGGAACTAATGAGAACAAAAGGAATGTAACTTTTAGGATTTAAAGCTAATTCACAACCATGTTTTATTGTTATTTTTATTTTTCACAATCATGTTTCACTAGGACCCTATTTTGTGTGCATTTACTAGTTTACTATAATTATTATTTTTTGGCTGGCCAGCCGGTAAGGGTAGGAACCCTTGACCTTGGTATTATCAGCACTGTGCTCTAACAAAGTGAGCTAAGTAGCCAGCCAATCCCAATTTGTGCATAGTTTTTTTGTTTGTTTATTTGGCAGCTGGCCAGTAATGGGATCCAGACCCTTGACCTTGGTATTGCAACACTGTGTTCTAACCAATTGAATAACCGGCCAGCCTGTCCTGAGCATTTATAATGAACAAGGCTGTATATAGGCACAATATAGAAACAGGTGGCACCATCTTTGTTCTCAAGGAGCTTAAACTTATGTGATAAGAAGATAAACTTATGTGATAAGAAGATACCACTGCTTGGTGACTAAAAACAGAATCTGATCTTCTGTCTTAGAACCAAATTATTTCTGCTTGTTCCAAAGAGATTTTCTTGGCCCATTTGCACCTTCCTGATCATGGCTGGATTTAGAAAGTTAGAAAAAAAAAAAAATCTCACAACCCTAACTATTACATTGTTTAATATAGTATCTTATATGGTGATAGGACTAGGGCACTGTATGTCTTCAAGGAATATTACTCATTGAATACTCTGGCTATTATGGAAATAAGCATAAATATAGAATCAAGCCCTATAATATTAAAAGATGTGCCTTAATTTGACCATCCCTAGACCCAACTGCTTGTTGTGTAAAAGTGGTGGATTAAAGACAATCAATGACATTCCTTGATGTTTACCTAATATCATTGTATTAAAACACTGTATTAAGAACTTTATATGCATCAACCCATTTAATCTTCATGATATCCTTATAAAGTAGGTATAATTTTTGTACCCATTTTACAGATGGGGAAATGGAAGTGCAGACAAATATTAAGAAAGTTGTCCAAGGACACTCAACTGGAAGGCACAGAAGGGATTCAAACCTAGGAACCAAGCTTCCTCTACATGACAGATAAAAAAAGAAACATTGTAGGGCCAGCCAGTTAGCTCACCAAGAGAATGGGTTCAGATCCCTGCACCAGCCACACACACACACACACACACACACACACACACACACACACACACACACACACACACACACACACACACACACACACACACACACACACACACACACACACACACGTTGCCAGTTCCAAAACCACACCGTGAAGGTGCAAACCCCTAAGATAAATGGTTTTATCAAATTGGCATAGTTTCTCTAATCTTATATATATTGTTTTCATGTGTTCAAAAGTTGTTTTTATAGCAGAATAGACTGAGGAATAATGTAGATTTAATATAATTTCATAAGGATAAACTACAGCAGAGGTGAAGAGAGAATTCATATTTATTGACACTTCAAAAGATATATTCAATTTAGAAGACTTTGCTGCACTCCACGAAGTATCCTATTTAGACAGCAGTTAACTGAAGCCTACTCTTGTAACAATAGCAGTGGGGACTTTGAAAGGATAAACCTCACTCCTATCCTATTTATGATCCAACAGATCACCTTCTCCTTGTGCTTACATGACTTGACATAGCTGAATCATACTGTAGATGCAATTTTTAATGCTATGTACTTTGCTTTGCACTGTTAGCATTTTTCCTTCTTTCTGCACAGTCTTAAGTTTGAAAAATATTACAAGCACTTAACATTGATGTGCATTGTGTAAACATTTCATCATTATTGAGCATTTTCTTTCTTTTGGTTACTATGAATGTTCTAGAATGACTATTTTGTGATATGTGGTCTGTCTGCCCTTCCTCCCTCCTTCACCCTTTCCTTTTCTTCCTCCCTCTCTCTCTTCCACTTTCTCTCTTACTCCTTTTTTTTGTTCTCTCTTTCTCTCCTTAGGATAAATTGTGAGAAATGATAAAAGCAAAAGAATATTTTTGTGATTCTTGAAACCTCTTACCAAATAATTTACCAAAAATGTACCAATTTACACTGAAATCAGCAATGTATGGGAGTAGCATTTGTTTTCATCCTTGCCACAATTCTTCATTGTCATTTTAAACTTAATTTAATGGCAAAATTCTTCCTCATTAACATAAAATTCTTCCCTTTTTGGGAGGGTTTCTTTTAAAGTTTTAATCTTTAATACTGTGAGATAAATAAATCTTTTAGTAATGAAAACTTGCTCAATTACCTGTACTTCTCTTTTTAGAGAGACGATCAAAATCAGTCTGTTCTCCATGATATCTGAGAGATATGACACATGCACCATGTCTGTCAAATTATCCCCTCCTTGCTTGTCCGCTTAAGACATTACACTGCTAACTCAATCTAGGGAAAGAAATTCCCCTGGGCTAGCTTTTTTTTTTTTTTAAATTTTAATTTTTTTGTTTTGTTAACCATAGACTTAATTTGCATTTAGAGGTTCCCATTTTCTTTCTCTCGATGTTACCCAATAGATACCACAAAGTAACTGCTTCTATCCACACTGACAGTAACTCTTGTTGTCTTAATTACAGGAAGAGCACTAACCTCCATAGAACCCAGGGTTCTTTTATGCAGAACTAATTAATAATTAGTACTGATTTGGTTTCACACATTCCTCCTTTGCTAAAGTTCTAGGGAAGGAGCAGGATGAACAAGGATTGAGCATGGATGAAAACTTACGATGTTACATATTTTTTGTTTTTAAACAGCATCACAACTTATTTATTCAAAGGCTATATGAGATTTTTTTTTTTTTTTAAAGATGACAAGTAAGGGGATCTTAACCCTTGACTTGGTGTTGTCAGCACCACGCTCACCCAGTGAGCGAACCGGCCATCCCAATATAGGGTCCAAACCCATGGCCATGGTGTTATCAGCACTGCACTCTCCGGATTGAGCCATGGGCTGGCCCTGAGAATGTTTTTTTGTTTGTTTGTTTAATTTTGAGAAACTTTTTATTTTGAAAAACTTCAAACCTACAGGCAAATTACAAGGATACTAAAATGAACACTTGTAGATTCTTTATCTACATCCATGAATTGTCAACATTTGCCCACATTTGCTTTGTCTTCTCTTCTTTATATTACATTTTTCCCCCTGAATTAGTAGAGGGTCAGTTGCAGACTTATCACTTATCACTTTACTTACTGCTAAATACTATAGCATATGTCTCCTAATAATAAGACATTATTAAATATATAATACATATACATAGCATATGTACATAACCACAATACCATTGCCACTCTCAGGAAATTTATCATCAACACAATACTACTGTGTAATATATAATCCATACCCAAATGTCCTCAATTGTCCCAATGCCTTTATATAAAATTTTTTTTTTTTACAATCTAGGATTCTATCAAAGATTATGTATTCTTTTTACTTTCCTTTAATCTAGAACAGTTTCCTAGCCTTTTTGTTTGTTTTTTATGACATTTTTGAAAATTCTAGGCTCTCCCTAACCCCCTAGATTTTTGAATATAGAAGATGTCTTTCTGACTGTCATGTCATTAGTCTTTTTGACACCATTACTGTGTGTATCATTCTTTTATGTCACCTCCCCCCCATGTCTTTGTGCTCCTTTTATTTCTCTAGAATGCCCCTTTATTCTCTCTCATCAGTTTTTGGGACAATTTTTTGTTTTATATTATTTTTTTCCTTTCCTTTTTAAACTCAACCTTTCCCCTTCCCTGTAGGCTGTCATCTGTTTCCTTGAGATAACACTATTTTTAAAAATTGTAATTGGCTTTGTGGTGTGTCTTCTTTCTGACTTTTTAGCACGTACCCTGGAGATGATATGCTCCTTGCAAAGACAATTCTTTGTTTTTACAAATATTTTCCAAAATGTAACTTAAACTCTCCTTTAAGAGTTATATTTGCAAGCAGCCTCCCCACCTCCCCCCCCCCAAAAAAATTGAAGTTATCTTTGCTCTCTCTTATCTTCCTAGCTCTCTTTCCTTTAGGTAGGTCTTCACTGAAGTTCTCACTTTTCAAGTTGCCCCAAACTAGAAGTTTGCTTTTATTAAAAATATATTAATTTAGATAGAGTATATTATGCTATCCTTGACTCTGTGGTGGAAAAATGCATTTTGTCATATTTTTGGTTCAATATTCATGAGATTCTGTCTATTTTGACACTGAATGTTATAACACCATGCTCTAACCAACTTAGCTAACCAGCCTGGCCTTTCTGTCTATTTTGGTTCATACAAACGTAGGATTTGAGGTTTAAAAGAAGGAAAAAGAACTTAATATACTTAAACAAATATACATGTTGAAAATTGGCTATTATGAAATGATAGTCCAATTATTTCAAGATAATAATATCAGACATAGTCTCATTGGAGAGAATGTTAGAGCTGGAGGGGCCTTTGAGATAATTAACTTATCCGCATCAGTATTCAGATGAGGAAACTGAGAGCCCAAATCACGTAAGGTCACATTTGGTTGGTGGCAGAGAAAGTTCAAGAGACCCCATATTCTGATTCTCAGTTCAATTTTTTTTCTTTTGCTCTTACTGTGTTTCATTTTAATATTTTTCTGAAAATAATATTCAGAGGGCCGAGCCCGTGGCGCACTCAGGAGAGTGCAGCGCTGGGAGCGCGGCGACGCTCCCGCCGCGGGTTCGGATCCTATATAGGAATGTCCGGTGCGCTCACTGGCTGAGTGCCGGTCACGAAAAAGACAAAAAAAAAAAAAAAAAAAAAAATTCAGAAATGTAAGAGAAATTATTGCAAAGCACTTGAAAATGTGTGACAATGAAGAGTTAAGAGGACAAGTCATTCGATATATCCTCTGGTTGCTTTAAAAAGATAGTCTTGGACGGGCCAGCCACAGATAAACAAACAAACAAACAAACAAACAAACAAACAAACAAATAAATAAATAAATAAAAAAGATAGTCTTGGGTTTGGATCCCCCTACTGGCCAGCCCCCGCCTCCTCCATGCTTCCCCATCCCCTGCCAAATACAGTCTTGCTTTGATGGCTATTGCTACAGACAGAACATATGTTGAATTATTGCTTTGTACCTGGCACTGTTCAGGGCATTTTACATGCACTTATTCATTTTATCTTCACAATATCCTCAATGTTATATTATTATTATTCCCATTTTACAAATGCAAAAACTGAGGCACAGAGAGTTTGTGTAACTTTTTTTTTTTTTTTTTTTGTGTGTGTGTGGTTGGCTTGTAAGGGGATGAGTAACTTTTCTAAGGTCTTTTATTGATAATAAGTGTCAGAATGGGCTGCAAAATCAGGCGATATATTTCCAGGATTGTGCACCTAACCATTATGGTATACTGCCTCTCTTGATTTTAAGAGCTTCAAACAAAAATGCCACTCCTTTTCTTTCACAAAAATGCAAATTAATGCATAGCTAGGTTTGGATGATTTCTTCATTGTTAGTCAATAAAATGCCGGTAGCTATCCAAAGCTACCTTGGCCTCAAATTGGAAATTTCCTAGTATCACAAAGCTGCCATATTCTCAGTTCTAAGAGGATGGACACTTCTGGTGATACTTCCCCCAGAAATTTTATTTACAGTCATAATTGGTCACATTGTTTCTTCTTGCCCATGTGGATTGGCAAGATGGTTGTTGGTAGTTTGCATCATCTGTGATTATGAAATTGTTTTTCTCTATGTAGAACTAAGTCACTTGCATCTGCTAGAGATCTCATATTTACAACTAACACTGTCCTTTTAAAAATGTAAAACGAACAATAAAAAGGAAAATGCTAAAATAAACTCTACATAACTCATTTATGATGAACTTAGTCATCATTTTCATTAGAGTGCTAACAATGTCTGTATGGCTATTGCTACAAAATAAATTTTTAAAAGGTCATTAAGACTAGAGATAACTTAAATATAGTCCATAAATAAGTGGTTAGTAGAAAATTGAATTTTTGGCCAAGACTATGACAAATGAATTAAATTATCAGTCAGGGTTGACTTAGCAATGGGATAAATTTTCAGCTGATGGTGTAAATCCTGAATGTTTCAGACACCTCTAGAAGGAAGAACTATAGCATAATGTAATTGATGAATAATGTATAACACCATAGTGACCCTCTATTTAATTTAAGGAAAGTAGGAAATGATAGTTAAAAAGTTGGAGAAATTGGGCAGAATTTCACGAGGTTGTGCTTCTGTCTGCCTCCTTCTCAGCTATGTGTTTTGTTGCTAACACAAGAAGAAGATCTCCAGATGAGAAGAGGTGTAGGTCCTCCTGAGACTGGATAGGTACCAAGGACCTAAGGCTTACCTTGAGCTGGATTTGATACGCACACATAACTTCTCCTCACAATCTGGAGAATGTCAATTGTCACTAACATCTTGGAATGGCTACTTAGATAAAAACCACTGGCATCCCCAATAAAATTTCTCATGCTGTTTTGGAAGGCAGCCTACACAGCAGGTAATCACAGTAAGGCCAGAACGTAAGTTGGCTGAGGCCTTATCTCAATAGTACGTATTGCTTGAAAAAAGAAGTGTTCAGAGTCCAACTCAGGAAAGCTCATGGCTGAACAAGTGTTCTGGGGAAAAGACTTGGACAGAGAAAGAAAGAGAGAGCAATAGGAAAGAGGAAACCCAAACATAACCTTCCTTTTTGGTCTTCTAGACACTGCATAAAATTCCAGAATCTTATACCCCATGTCCATTATAAAACAAATTAGGTAAGGAATCTTATGTATCAGTCTAAACATGTAAAGTGATGCCACATTTTTGTTGAGAGGATTTATCGTTGAAGAGCGTCAAAGTGTGAGTTTGTTTTCCATAGCAGAAGCCTGGGACATACCCTAACACAGGCATTAAACAGTTCACTAAATTTGAATGAGTGGTTTCTAGTTGTCAGGAACTGTTTCTCAAGGGAAAGGAGACAGCAGTAAAAACTCTGTGAGGGAAAGGTAGCTAAGGCTAATAATTTCTTATGTTTAAAGGGTGATATGTGTTGTGTTATTAGTGAGGTTCCTGGGCCCCAGGGAAAAGTGCTTCTGGAATAAAAGGCCTGTATTTTAGTTTTAGAAAGGAAAATAAGGATGCAGATAGAAAAAGGAAACTCTGGATGTGCAGCAGTTTCATTTACAGTTTAAAAAAATTTTAAATTGAATTAAAAAAATTAGGATTATATATGTCAAATTAGGGTTTGATAGCATGTATACTCTGCTATCCATCTATCTATTTGTCTATCTATCTATCTGTCTGTCTGTATCATCTATATTTGTTGTCACAGGAACCGTATTCCTGAACTACTATAAAAGGGGCTTTCTCTGATCCCCATCTTCAGAGGTCATAGCAACAAAGGACTCAAAAAACTTGGGACTTAGTTCTCAACATTTTGATTGTCCAGACTTTCATCTGTGCATGGCTTAAGTAGAATTTCTAGGATTCACCTGGGAACCTAATCTATGGATTTAGTGGGGGAAAAAAAAGTGTGCTAACTCTAATCAACTGATGTACAAAGCCATATTGGTGCACATTCTGTTTTTAATCTGAATGTTTCTAAAACTCTCCTCTGTGCATTTATGAGACACATGTAATATGTTGTTCTCTATGGAGTATTTACATTTTTGGGGATTGCAGATGCTGTGTCTGTTTATGGCCCTTGGAAGGCAGTTTATTTAAAAGCACAAAGCTTGCTCTTCTTACTCTTGGCTGACTTCTACGGAATTATATCTCAGTCCTGGCATTTCACTTATTACCTCTTTCTGAATCAAGTACAACAATTTTTGTATTTACAGATTTGATAAAAGCAAAATTTCCAGCTACCTATACTTAATTTTTTAAAAGTTTATTTATTTATTAATATTATTTTTTTTACATTCTAAGATGTTGCAGAGCAGTTGTGGGGCAGAGGGGAAGGTGGGAAGGAAATAGGGTGGGAGAAGGAGGAAGGAGAGGGGGTGTCGTTGAGGCCCATGGCACCTCCCTCATTCCTGCAGGGGGGACAAGGGGGCTTCCAGTGGTGGCTTGGTCATTGTTAGGCTGTATGTGGATGTCGGGGGAGTGGAGTGGCTAAAGCCCTCAGCTCCCCACCACCTCAGCTTGGGAGCCCAGGGTGCTTCCTATTGTGGCTTGGTGGTCATTGCTGGGCTGGTTGCGGGTGCCAGGGGAGAAGGGGGTGTGTGGCAGAGGAACTCACGCCTCACTGCCCTGGCTTAGGAGCCCAGGGTGCTTCCTGTGGTGGCTTGGTGGTTGTCACTGGGCTTGTTGTGGGTCCAGCTACCTATACTTTCATAAAGACATTTATTCCTTTATTTTTAAAAGTTCCCAGAGAAAGTTCCCAAAGCTCTCTTAGCCATTCAGGTCTTTCCAGATGCTCCTTGAACTGTTACTACTGCCCAGTCCTACTTGAGCCAGCACTGATTTCCCCATTGTGGTCCCAGAAATCAATCAACTAGCACCCTAATGGTGAGGTGGCATAGGATTTATTCCCTGCCATTGGTGACTTCAATTTCCTGTGTACTTCAATTTTATTTTATTTTTAGTTTTTGCAAATTTATGTCCTTATCCCTTCCTCTCTTTTATCCATTAGCTAGTTAGAACAAATACTGTAGTCATTATTCCAATGGCCAGCAGATACAGAGAAGGAGCAAGAGAAGGCTAGGTTTTAGGCAGCATCAAGAAGTGCCCATTCAGTGTTAACCATTGTTACCTTGTTTGGTGTTAAAAGTTGGAACAAGGATTAGAAACACAGATTACATATATCATCTTGTGGAATAGGGGCCTAAGATAGAAAATAAGTCTTTGTTCCTTACATTCTGGAAGAAGCTTTTGCAAAATTTCTGAAAGAGGGAACTAGAACCATCGCTCTGGTTACATTAGCTCATCTACTAAGGCTAATGAAGAGTAGATGTGCCATTTGGGGTATTCAGAAAAGAAATTTCAGCTCACACTGGAAACATGCTTTCTGAACAACTACATATGCTTAAAGATGGCTGTTGTCATGAGAACCATCTTCCTGGGCTACTGTGAAAGCTCCTCTTCTGCTGGTTTCCTATCTTCAGAATTCCCAGTAACTTAAAAAACTCAGATACATGGGACTTATAACTCAATTCTTGGGTAGTAGGTTTATAGCAACATCATGGGTTGATTAGAGTTTCTGCGGTTCATAGAATCTATCCATAGATATTATGGAGACATATATTCTAAACTCCAAACAGCTCTATCCACAGATTTGGCCACAGGGATTGGGACTGTTTTGGTAGACCCAGGGCAAATGATGGTTCATGTAGTTGCTAATGCTTTCAGTTTAAGGACACTGGGAACAGAGAATTTGTTATTGTGCTTGGGACTTGGTTTATGAGGCAAAACTAGAAAAAACAAAAGCAACAGAAGGATCGAAGTAGAGGGTTGGGTGGAAGGAGACTATGGCAAAAACACAAGCAGGGATATTTATGAAGAGAGATGGCAAGAAAGATGGGATGAGGTCACTATAATCCAATTTTAGAATACTTCCATCACTCCCCAAAGAGACTTGATACCTATTTGCAGTCATTCCCCATTCCTCACACTTCCTCCTCTGCCCAATCCAGTCCCTGGCAACCACTCATCAACCATCTATCTCTATAGAGCTGACTATCATGGACATGTCATATAAATGGAATCATGTGATATTTGTTTTTTTGTTACTGGTTTCTTTCACTTAGCATAATGTTTTCAAGGTTCATCTAGGTTGCAGCATATTTTGAAATTTCATCTTTTTTTATTGCCGAATAATAGTCTATCATATGGATATACCATATATTGTTTATCCATTTATTACTGATGACCATTTGGTTGTTTACACTTTTTGGCTAATACGAATAATGCTGCTATGAGCATTTGTGTACAAATTTTTTATTTTTATTTTTTACTGGTTATGAATATTCATGAGATACAAAGCTGATTGTCACCCTTTGTGCCTGTGATGTGAGCGCCAGATTCACACTGGCTGTATACCCATAACCACAAATTGCATTTGTACCCCACGTTCCCCACCCAATTATCCCAAACTTTCCTCTCCTGCCCCCTTTCCCCCCAACTCCCCTTTGTAGCTCAAGGAATGTTCTCTCCCTCTGCAAGTCCAATGCACTACTGTGGTCTTTCTTTCCTTCCTTCTTTCTCTCTTAGCTCCCACATATGAGTGAGTACATGCGGTATTTATCCCTCTGTGCTTTGCTTATTTCACTCAACATAAGTTTCTCCAGGCTCATCCATGTTGTTGCAAATGGGAGTATTTAATTCTTTTTTATGGCAGAGTAGTATTCCATAGTGTATATATACCACAGTTTCCTTATCCAATCATCCATTGATGGACATTTAGGTTGGTTCCATGTCTTGGCTATTGGAAACAGAGCTGCGATGAACATGGGAGTGCAGGTATCCCTTCAACATGATGATTTCCATTCCTCTGGGTATTTACCCAGAAGAGGGATTGCTGGATTGCATGGAAGGCCTATCTGTAGTTGTTTGAGAAACCTCCGTACTGTTTTCCATAGTGGTTGTAGTAATTTATAGTCCCACCAACAGTGCAGTAGTGTTCCCTTCTCTCCACACCTTTGCCAGCATTTGTTATTCTCCATCATTTTGATTATAGCCAGTCTAACTGGGGTGGGGTGGTATCTCAATGTAGTTTTAATTTGCATTTCCCTGATGACTAGTGATGTTGAGCATTTTTTCTTGTACCTGTTGGCCATTTGTACGTCTTCCTTTGAAAAATGTCTATTCAGCTCCTTTGCCCATTTTTTAATTGGGTTATTTGTTTTTTTACTGTATAATTGCTTGAGTTTCTTGTATATTATGGATATTAATCCCTCGTTGGATGCATAGTTAGCAAAAATTTTCTCCTACTCTGTAGGCTGTCATTTCACTCTGTTGATTGTTTCCTTTGCTGTGCAGAAGCTTTTTAGTTTGATATAGTCTCATTTGTTTATTTTTTCTTTTACTGCTTGTGCTTTTTTTTTATGTGAGCTTGTTTTTACTTCTATGGGTACATAGTTAGAATGAATTGCTATAATAACTATGTTTAACATTAAACAGTTAACTGCCAAACTGTTTTCCAAAGTGGCTGCATCATTTTACATTCTCAACAATAATGTATGAGTGTTACAATTTCCCCACACTCTTGCTAACGTTGGTTATTGATGGACTTCCTGAATTTAGTCATCCTAAGGAATTTGAAGTGTATCTTATTGTGGTTTTGCTTTGCATTTTTCTAACTACTAACAACAACATGCATATTTTCATGTCCTTACTGACCATTCATGTACAAGTATATTCTATGGAGAAATGTCTATTTAATCCTTTGCTCATTTTATTTTTATTTTTGGGGGAGCTGGCCAGTACAGGGATCTGAACCCTTGCCCTCCATGTTATCAGCATCGTGCTCTCCCAAGTCAGCTAAATAGACAGCCCAATTTGCTCATTTTTAAAATTGGTTTGTCTTTTTATTATTGAGTTGTAAATGTTTTAAAATGTATTCTAGATAACAGTCTTCTATCAGAAAAGTGATTTGCAAATATTTTCTTCCATTTTGTACGTTGATGTATTAGTTATGGTCTTCTAGAAAAATAGAACCAGTAGGATGGATATATACTTATATACCAGTATATATTTATATATATATGAGAGAGAGAGAGAGAGAGAGAGAGAGAGAGAGAGAGAGAGAGAGAGAGAGAGAGAGAGAGAGAGAGAGAGAGGGAGAGGGAGACAGGGAGACAGGGAGAGAGATTTTAAAAAATTGGTTTACATGATTATGGGGGATGGCAAGTCTGAAACCTATAGAGCAGAGCAGGCTGGCAGGCTGAAATTCTGTCAGAAGTTGGTGTTGCAACCTTAAATAGGAAGGTGGTCTTGAGACAAAATTTCTTTATTTTCCAGGACCTTGGTCTTTTCTCTTAAGGTTTCATTTGATTGGACAAGGCTCCCCTACATTATGGAGGGTAAATATGCTTTACTCAAAGTTTACTGATTTAAATATCCATCACATCTAAAAAAATACCTCCACAGCAGCATCTAGATTGATGTTTGATCAAATAACAGAGTACCATAGCCTAGCAAGACGGTTAATAAAATTAACCATCACAGTTGTCTTTTAATTTTCCTTCTTTCCTTTTTTGGCGGCTGGCCAGTATGGGGATCTGAACCCTTGACTTTGATATTATCAGAATCACGCTCCAACTGAGTGACATAATCAGCCAGTCCATTTTTATTTTCTTGATAGTAACATTCAAAGAACAAAAGTTGTGGTTTGATAAAGTCCAATTTACCATTTTTTTCTTTTATCGGTTGTGTTTTTTGTGTGGTATCTAAAAAATCATTGCCTAACCCAAGGCCATAAAGTTTTATTCTAAGAGTTTTGCAGTTTTAGCTCTTAACATTTATTTAGATCTATGATTCATTTTGAGTTAATTTTTATGTATGGTGTGAAGTTTGGGTCCAAATAAATTCTTTTGCATTCAGTTTGGATATACAGTTCTCCCAATACCATTTGTTGAAAAGATCGTTCTTTCCTCATTACATTTTCTTGGCATCCTTAATGAAAATCAATTGAGTTTATATGTGAGGGTTTATTTCTGAAATCTCTATTCTATTACATTGATCTATATGTCTAGTCTTATGCCAGGACCACACTGTCTTGGTCACTTATAAGTTTTGAAATCGAGAAGTGTGAGTCCTTCGATTTTTTTTCCTATTTTGCCAGATTATTTTTCTGTTCTGGGTTTTTTGCATTTCCATATGAATATTAGAATCATCTTGTCAATTTTTGCAAAAAGCTGGCTGGGATTTTAATAGATATTTTTCTGAGTATGTACAGAAATTTGGAGAATACCGCCATTTTAATAATATTAAGTCTTCTGATCTATGGACATGGGATGCTTTGATATTTATTTAATCTTCTTTAATTTCTTTTAGAAATGTTTTCTAGCTTTCATTGTACATGTCTTGAAATTCTGTTAGATTTAGATTTATTTCTAAGTATTTTATTCTTTTTTTTTTTTTTTCAAAAAGATGACTGGTAAGGGGATCTTAACCCTTGACTTGGTGTTGTCAGCACAACGCTCACCCAGTGAGCCAACTGGCCATCCCGATATGGGATCTGAACCCATGGCCTTGGTGTTATCAGCACCACACTCTCCCGAGTGAGCCACGGGCCGGCCCCAGTATTTTATTCTTTTTGATGCCACTATAAATGGAATTGTTTTCTTAATTTTGTTTCTAGATTATTCATTCCTAGTGTACAGAATTACAATTGATTTTTGTATGTGATCTTATATAATGAAATCTTCAACTTTACTATTTCTAATAGCTTGCTTTTTTTTGATTCCTTATGATTTTCTATATGAGGGTACTTCAAAAAGATCAAATCACCTGCAATTAGAGAAAGTTTTACTTTTTCTTTCTAATCTGGACACATTTTATTTCTTCGTCTTGCCTATTTGCCCTGGCTAGAACTTTCAATACAATGTTGAATAGAAGTGACAAAAGTGAATATCTTTGTTTTGTTCCTGATCTTAAGGAAAAAAAAAGTATTCAGTCTTTTATCATTAAATATGATGTTAGCTGTAGTTTTTCATAGATGCTCTTTGTTAGATTGAGGAGACTTTCTTCTTAGTTTGTTGAATATTTTTATCATGAAACGATGCTATATTTTTGTTGCTTTTTCTGTGTTTATAGAGATGATCATATAGTTTGTGTTTTATTCTATTAACATTGGATATTATCTTAATGGATGTTTTGAATATCAAAATAGCCTTGTATTCCTGGAATAAATTCCATTTGTTCATGGTGTATAAGCTCTTTTAATGTTTCTAATATTGGTTTGTTAGTATTTTGTTGAGGATTTTTGTGTCTGTATTCATAATTTTCTTTTATTGTCTTTGTTTAGTTTTGATATCAGGGTAATATTGGCATCATAGGATGCAGTGGGAAGTATTCCCTTTTTTAATGTTTTTGGAAGATTTGTAAAGTGTTGGTATTAATTCTACTTTAAATATTTGTAGAATTTACCAGTGAAGTAATCTGAATCTTGACTTTTCTTTGTGTAAAGTTTTTAAATTACTAATCCAATTTCTTTACTTATTATAGGTCTGTTACATCTATTTTTTGTTGAGGCCGTTTTACTAATTTGTGTCCTTCTAAAAAGCTACAGATTATATTTATCTAATTTGTTGGTATATATTTGTTCATCATATTCCTTAAAATCCTTTTTATTTCTCTAAGGTCGGTAGTTATGTTCCCTCTTTCATTCCCTATTTTAATAATTCCTTTTTTAAATGCAAGATTCATCAGTTTTATTGATTTTTTTCAAAGAACCAACTTTTGGATTTGTTGAGTTTTCTGTATTGTTTTTCTACTCTCTATTTAATTTATTTTCATTCTAATTGTGTGTGTGTGTGTGTGTGTGTGTGTGTGTGTGTATGTGTGTGTGGCTGGCCAGTACAGGGATCCAAACCCATGACCTTGGTATTATAAGGCTGCTGTCTAATCAAG
This sequence comes from Cynocephalus volans, assembly GCF_027409185.1. Taxonomy (NCBI): domain Eukaryota; kingdom Metazoa; phylum Chordata; class Mammalia; order Dermoptera; family Cynocephalidae; genus Cynocephalus; species Cynocephalus volans. Next base: position 91,543,141 of record NC_084468.1, on the reverse strand, counting down.
TGAGCTAACTGGGCAGCCCTAATTTTTTTATTTCCTTCCTTTTTCTTGCTTTAGGTTTAGTTTGCCTTTCTTTTTCTAGTGTCTTAAGATGGAAGTCTTTCTCCCTTTTAAATATAGGTGTTTACAGATTTAAATTTCTCTCTAAGCACTGTGTGAGTTGCATCCCATAAAGATAACATTTTTAGGCATTAACATTTAAGTTACTGCTGAGGGCAACAGGAGCTTAATCTCACTGGGGAACTCTTTTATTTTTAATTTTAATTTTTTTTTCAAAGATGACCGGTAAGGGGATCTCAACCCTTGACTTGGTGTTGTCAACACCATGCTCAGCCAGTGAGCTAACTGGCCATCCCTATATAGGATCTGAACCCATGGCCTTGGTGTTATCAGCACCACACTCTCCCGAGTGAGCCACGGGCCGGCCTTGGGGAACTCTTTTAGACTTTGTGAAACACAGTCCTTAGAATTTATCCCATCTAAGAGCTGAGGGAATATCCACCAACTCTTGTTAGTTGCTAGTTGAGGGTTAATCCTGGGAAGCACTAATTATCTGCTACGTCCGGCCTTCTTCAGAGTCTTGTGGTAAGAAAGAGAGCCTTCAAGCAAAAAATTGCAGTGCTGGCAATTAGAAGTCAGGTTTATAAGCACAGAAATGGAAAATGATAAAGTACTCAGTGCAAGGTACTGAGAGCATCTGTGCACCTAACAAATGTTGTGACTTTTTCTTAGATACAAGGTTGCAAGGTGCAATAGTTTGTCCTTTATCTTAGAGTGCATGAAGATATGTCCCAACGTATGTTAGACTACTGCCTCCCTAAGTCTTCGAAATATGCAGCATGCCCAGAATCTTTGCAGTTTTTATCTCTGACTCGTGGAATGGATGGCCTTACTATGGCAATACAACTATTTATTACTTCCCATTCATCATAATATCATCAATATAGTAGATAAGCATAATGTTCTGGAGAATGTCAAGGTAATCCATTTCCCTTTGTGCTACATTTTGACAGAGAATGGGAGGAGTAACATAGCTCTGGGACAAGGTAGTGAATGTGTACTGCTGTCTTTTCCACATAAATGAACTACTTTCATCTCCCTTATTAATGGGGATTAAAAAGGACATGTTCGCCAGTTTAATAGCATCATACCAAGTGCCACCTCTTGATCAACAAGTGGTGTTGATTAGTTTTGGTAAACATACCACATCTGATACAGACATAGAGTTGTGGCTCTCATTTGGTAATTTAATGGTAATCAGTTATCATCTATAATGATGTTAACTAGACAGCAATATGATGAGGACCACAATACCTGTGTCCTTTATGTCTTGATTGTAACATTAGCTTGCATTTTCAAATGGAGTGTGGTATTGCTTCTGATTTACAATCTTGTCTGGGTATGAACAAGTTTCTTTTTTTTTTTTTTTTTAAAGATGACCGGTAAGGGGATCTTAACCCTTGACTTGGTGTTGTGAGCACCATGCTCAGCCAGTGAGCGAACCAGCCATCTGTATATGGGATCCGAACCCGGGGCCTTGGTGTTCTCAGCACCGCACTCTCCCGAGTGAGCCACGGGCCGGCCCGGTATGGACAAGTTTCAAAGCCTTATCCATGACCCTTCATGTAATGATGGCTCTTATTATATAATTCAGGACACCATGTGAGTGTTTCTTAGCTGCTAAGTATATCCATCTCAATTATACACTCAGGGACAGAAGAAATAACAGAATGGGTCTATGGACTCATTGTGAGATAGTTTTTGGTCGGTATTCATCTGACCTTCAAAAGCCCCACACTAACTGAGGTAGCAAGAGATCAGGGCATCTCATGTCTCCTTGTATTATGTCAGCCTAGAAGTATAGCTAATAGTCCTTGGCAGATTAGAGTTCTCTTTCTCCAGTGCACAATTTACTCTGGTAAGTGGCTACAGGTCCTTTTGGTAATAAATTTGGGTGTTGTTAATTGTATATATGAGTACTTGCTCTAGCAGTATATACAATATGTTTTCCTTAAGAAGACCTTTAATGATCTTTCCTTAAAGTGGGGGAGGGTGTTCTCCTCTTCAATGATTGCTCTTTCTCTGAGAACTGGATCAGATCTTAAAGCTGCTGCATAATTGTGATTTTCCACTATGGAGGCTGATGTCAACCTTCTGCTTGTCAGCCATTGATTTTTGTATGTAGTCAGCTGTCCATCTGTCTCATATTTAGAAATACCATGATCAAGGTACACTGTTTGCTATTCTAGATTTGCTGCCCCTTATGGTTGTCACTTCCACCTTGCCTCTGACTATTATGTGCTACGACCTGGCCTCTAGTTTTTTTGAATTCTATCAACTCCATGGAAACAATGGAAATGAGTTCTATCATGGTATCATTTCCTTCCATCTATCTTGGCCTTCAGAGAAGAGCTACCACCCAAATTCTCAAAGATCTAACTAGATACCCTCTCATAAAAAGTTTATTCTTTACTGTTTTAGTAAAGGCAGTATCTTCTGGGCCCTCCTGCAGAACACAGCATGAGTTTCCTCTCTCACTTCCACAAGCCTTCTAAATCCTTCTCCAATACTCTGCCAAGGCAATTCCAGCATCTCCACCTTTTTTACTATAGGCCATAATTGTGTCTAAGCTTCAAGGAGGCATCCTAGCTCTGCATTAGAATTGGATCCAGGTGTTCTTGCCAGGACATTAAACCCTGAGTCATGGAAGAGTACTCCAGTGTCAACAAACTCTAACCTACTCAGATTTATATAAAGCCTCCCATCTCAACACTCAAAATCTACTCCCACGCACATCCTTCCAATTTCTGCAAGAACATCTAAGCCAGTAATATATTTTCTGTGAATAAGCTATTTCCTTCTGGAACAGGAATTACATTTCCCCACTCAGTGAATACTGAGTTGTGATCTTAGTTATTTGTTGGGAAAATATAGAGGAGGTGATGGTGGGTCTTGAGGAAGAAATGTCATCTTGTTAGGTGCCTGGTTCAAGTAAAGTCTGGACAAGATCTTCAGGTAAGGGAGACTACTCTCTAGCAGGAGGAGGGAGCTGCTTAGGCCAGTCTGGAGGATCCAGGAAAACTTATGGGTTCAGTGTTCTTAAATAAATCCACCCAAATATCCCCATACCAAGTCTCAGGATTCTATTATTAAGGCTGTGTCTTCAGCTTAGGATACTTCTCAAGGCTGCACATTCAGTCTCTTCTTAAGGTTTAAATATTTGGCCTGAATTTCAGCATAGGCTACCCTCTCCCTCTGATTAAAGGAGTTGAAGGTCTTTTTGAACCTATCCATGGAGGCCTTTTTATCATCTCGGGGTGTTCTGAGTTGATAACTGGCCTGAGCCTGGTATTCTATTTTTAGTCCACACTCATTATATTTTTCAGTGTTGTTAAAGCATTTAACAAAAGCCAGTCAATTCCATAATCCTTAAAATTATCATCACCTGATATGAATCAGTGCAATACTTTCCCTTTCCCCTGTAATTTATCACATCTACTACAGTTGAGAGTCTTCATAATTGAATGGTACAACCTGCTAGGTCTTATCACCATCCTGTTTGCCACCAGTAAGTGGATTATTGATATCATCTGAATGGAGACAATCTAGTTATAGAATCTCATTTTGAGGGTGTGTTTTCCAGGACCATTCCTGGTACCAGCTGCCTTTCAGTTTACCTAAAAACAGTACCTGAAACAAGAGCTTGGGTACAAATAAAAAATGGGACAAAGACCTTAACATATACTTCACCAAAGAAAATATATAGATGGCAAATATGCAATACAAACATGCTTGACATTAGATACCATCAGGTAAATACCAATTAAAACAACAATAAGATACCACTACATACTTATTAGAGTCACCAAAATCCAAAACACTGACAACAGCAAATGCTGGTGAGAATGTAGAGCAACAAGAATTCTCATTTATTGCTGGTGGGAGTGCAAAATGGTACAGCCACTTTGGAAGACAGTTTGGAAGTTTCTTACAAAACTAAAGGTTCTCTAACCATACAATCCGGTGACTATGCTGCTTGGTATTTACCCAAAGGAGTTAAAAACTTATGTCCACACAAAAATCTGCACACAGATATTTATGGCAGGTTTATTCATAATTTCCAAAATTTGGAAGCAACTAAGATGTCCTTCAGTAAGTGAATGGATAAATAAACTGTGGTAATCCAGACAATGAAATATTATAACGCTCTAAAAATAGATGAGCTATTAAGCCTGAAAAGACATGGAAGAAATTTAAGTTCATATTATGAGGTGAAAGAAGCCAACCTGAAAAGGCTACATACTGTAGGATTGCAACTACATGAATTGTGGAAAAGTCAAAAACTATGAAATCAGTAAAAAGATCAATGGCTGGCAGTGGTTAGGGGTAGGAAGGGATGAATAGGTAGAGGAACAGAGAGGATTTTTAGGGCAGTGAAACTACTCTGTGTGACACTATAATGGTAGATACATGTCCTCATAAATTGGTCCAAACTCATAAAATATACATCACCAAAAGTGAATCCTAATGTAAACTATGGGCTTTGGGTATAATGATTGACAGTGTAGGTTCATCAGTTGTAACAAATGTACCACTGTGGTGCAGGATGTTGATAATGGGGGAGGCTATGCATATTTGGGGGCAAATAAGGGAACTCTCCATACCTTCTGTTCAATTTTGCTCTGACCCTAAAACTGCTCTAAAAATAAAGTTTATTAGTATTATTATTTTTAAAGAACTTGGGCGTAGGTAGTTTGGGAAATGAACCCAGAAAGCATGAGCGGCCAAGTAGGAAAAGTGAGCTAGGGAAGGAGGAAGAGCCAATGTAAGGGCACTTTACTGAGATCAGCACACTTGGCAACAAGAGACTTTTGAGAAAAACAAGGAATGTCTCCAAGAATTACTCATTTGAAGGGTGGGAGTCTGGACCATTTATCTGCTGAATCCCCCATTGTGGGCTGCTCTTGTTTAAGTGGGCAAGCCAGCTCCTGGCATTATACAAGGCTCTGGGCAGAACAGGGAAAGACATGAGGAGCAGGCACTTGACGTGGGAGTTAGGCCGCAGGAAGTGAGTTGCAATGGTTCACAATAACCACTGCTGAAATCAAGGTGGGCAGGTAAAGTTGTAAGGATTAGGAAGGAGGTCTAAGTGAGAGATATACATGTGAAAATATTGTGGAGGTGATATTAAAACCCAATAATGAATAAGATCCTCAAAGAAGAGGTGGACAACACAAAATAACACATATTTTTAAGAGGACAGGGGAAGAGAATTCAGGGAAGAAGACTAAGAACTGATGGTCTGAGATGTAGAAAATGAATCAGTAGAACATGATGTCAGAGAAAACAAAAGGAGAAAAAATTTTCAAAGAAGAGAATGGTCCACGTCTTCCAATACCACAGAGAGATCCAGGAAAATAAGTATTAAGAAACATTCACTATATTCATTAATAATGAGGTCATTGTTGTTTTTGTAAATGTCAGTAAGGTGGTAAGGACAGAAGCCGGATCACGGTGAGATAATAAATCAGATGAGAGGAAGTAGAAACACCGAACATGGCAATACTCTCAAGGTGATTCGATGAAAAGCAAAGCAGAGATACAATATTCAGGATTAACAGGAAAGGGAGAGATTCTTTCTTGGGTGGGTATTCAGGTTCCAAAGCTGTGAATTAGTCACCTCAAAGGTTTTCTTTTATTTCCTAGTCTAGTTCAGTTGACTAATTCTTTACTGAGGAATTAATTTTTTAGCCAGTTAATAGGAGTCTCAGCTGCTTTAGGAAATGCCATCCTTTTGTTTATCCCACCACTTCCTCTTACAAAACGAGAGACTTTAGTTACAACTTGGTTGTGTTCTACTCTAACCACCAAAATTTGAGTGAGGGCTGGGGTTGTCTAGAGCCTAGAAACAGGAGGAAAAAGTGATTAAAATAAACACAAAGCTTGTTTACATATTCACAGGAAACTTCCCACGACATATTAAAATGGAAACAAAGATCAAATTCAAGAAAGGGATGCAAATGTTGAATTTCTCTTAATCCATGGAGGCCAATTTTCTTTACAATAAAAAACCCTGGAAAAGAAAATTAGCCAAATGCACTACTGTTTTTGCTGGCTGCCAGCTTTTCAGCATCCGGACACATTGTTGCACTGATTTTCTCCTTCATGAGCTTGAAATTCCCTGCTGAAGCAGAAGGGATCTGTGCAGATGCATATCATAGGCAATTGCAATGTGACTCACACACTGAGGTCGGGAATCTTGGGAGTTGAACTAAGGACAAAATGGGAGGGATGTTCCTTCCCTAGGCTGGTCTCTGAGAGGCGTTCTAAGGCAAACTCACTCTTTACACACACTGTTTTTAACATAAAGCTTACTACTTAGCTATGAAGTGCCTCATGAAGAAAGATCACGAGGCGTATAGAGAAAATTGGTGCTTGTTTCTTTTTTTCTTTCTTTCTAACTTTAATTTTGTGCTTTATTGTGTTCTTACTGTTTATTTTCTGAAGCTTCCTTAACTTTGTATATGAATTTATGAAAAATTTTATAGCTATGATTGGTGATGATGATAATAATATTATTTAGATTTGTAGAGCAATTATCATTGGGGAGTCCAAAGACCTATGTAGATCCTAAGCCCTGCAATACTTGTTAGGAGAGATCAGGAGATATTATTAGGATTAAAACTGGTATTCAATTACAGGAAAAACTGGTAGGCAGCTTTCCCTGTTCTTCATCTCCTATTTCCCTCCCCTCCTCCTCCCCTTTCTCCCCTTCCTTTCTTTATTTTCCATCCTTTGTCTTCCCTTTTAATGCTACTATTTCTGCTGTGATAGCCTGCTTTTCTCATAGGATTATTATGAGATTAAATAATACATAAGAAATTATGGTATTATTTTGTGATTATAATGATTACTTCTGTGCTATTTTGGAATGAAGATCAAAGATGTTATCACTGATGGGAACACAGCAGTTGACTAATAAACATTTCTTTCTTTTTACCCTGCCCATGAAACTGAAGTAGAAATAGTAGCAGACTTTTCATATTGCTTTTAATTGATTGATAGCACAGTAATTCTTCTGTGTCAATTCTACTTGTATCAGGTCTTCTGTATACACACACAGACACACACACACACACACACACACACATACACACACACACATGTAGTAATGTGAAAATATCATAGATTTTTAGAATTATTAATCATAAATTACATTGGGTTTCTCAAACTGTGTACTGATTTGTTGGTGCCACAGCCATTTTCAGAGTCTAGCTATAACCCTTTTTCTTGGTCTTGTCTCCCTTTCCTATCAATCCTCAGTGTACCAGCAAAAAATTCACCTTTGCTGTTTCTAACAGACTGGTCTGGTCTCTTTCCCCCAAATCTAAAATTGTTAGAGTATCCCTGAAGCTTTCCTCAGCTTCTGAGGTCACAGTTGCCACTCTTCATATATTTCTGAACATCCCATAAGCTATTTTTCACATATTTTTGACCATTACATATTGAACATTAGTTCTATCAATCCTCAGTGTACCAGCAAAAAATTCACCTTTGCTGTTTCTAACAGACTGGTCTGGTCTCTTTCCCCCAAATCTAAAATTGTTAGAGTATCCCTGAAGCTTTCCTCAGCTTCTGAGGTCACAGTTGCCACTCTTCATATATTTCTGAACATCCCATAAGCTATTTTTCACATATTTTTGACCATTACATATTGAACATTAGTTCTCCAATTTCTGATATAATATAGTTCTAGTATATTAGAAACTATCAGATATTAGATACAAAGCCGATCTAGTTCATACCCAACCTGGAAGATGCTGGAATTGCTCGAGTGGACATTTGGGTCATCTGTGGTAGGTTTGCTTTTCAAGACCATGTGGAGAGCTGGCACACACTTGCCAGGTGAACACTTTCTGTTCCATTGCTCTTGGCTCAAGGTCTACCCTTAGTTGAGATGCTTGCTACTTTGACTTGTGCACTAATGAGATCTGAGTTGTCTAAATTTTCAAATGGGAAGGAAAATAGAAATTTAGTAGAACCTTTTTCTTTTAAGCCCTCATTGACTTTTCTAGATCATTCTTAGTCTTCCCTAGGTTGACAAGATGGAATTTTCTTTCTTCAGGTCTCTGTCTTTCTTTCTCACTCCATGAGAGAATAACACATCAAAACTATCACATTCTAGGTACTCAGCCTTAGCTAAAGAGTCCATAGGCCGTGTGACCTTCTGGGACCAAGCACCACAAGGACCTGCCTTGGCTCTTTAGTGGGGACAATGCCTCTAGACTGAAACGTAACAGAAGGTCTGTACTGTCTTAGGGCTCTGCAGGGTTATGATTGTCTAATAAGATTACCCACTCCCTGCTACTCACACCCTTCCACTGCATAACAAACTGTCTTTGCATAGGCATAACAAATTAACTTGTTGATCATGACCATCACTTTTTTGTTTGTTTTTGTTTTAATGTTTTTGTTCTTTTGTGACCATCACTTTCTTTTTTTATTTATTTTTATTTATTTTTAAATTTAAATTTATCAATATACAATGTAGATGATTTTTGTGTCCCTTTACCAATTAGATATGCACTTTTTTTTCCTTTTCTCTCTTTTTTTTCCTTTTAAATTTTATTTTAATGTGACCATCACTTTGGATTGCTCCCTAACATGTGTGCTTCTGGTTCTGTGATCACACTAGCTACTACATTTTCTCAGTGGAATCAGTGTTTCCTTTAGAATGGAGGTTTAAAAGCCCCCTTGGGATAGAAGACTTGCTTCTTATCTGAAGTCAGAGATGAAAAGTGAATAGATTCTTTACTCCTTCTCCCCAATTTGGGCAGGACCATGGCACTTCCCATGGGATTCTGTTATTTCCCCCCCCACCCCAATTAGCTCAAGGGTTTATTGTTTAATCACTTCATGCTTAATGTTGTATAGATTACAATAGCATGTTAAAAAAAAAACGCCTAAAGGCATTTAAATTTACAAATGTTAGACAATTTTATTAAACTGGAACCTAACCATGGCACTCTTGTCTATAAAGCAGAATTACATTCAAGGATTTTAATTTCATTGCTGGAGTGATGTTGCATGAAGATTATCAACCTCTAAATAATACTCCATTCATGATTTAAATTTAGTTCAAGACCAGTGGGTGTTTAAAATGAAGCACAAAGCTGAAGTCTTTATTTCTAGGAGAGAGGCTGCAGATGCTAATTTAGATTTACAGAGAAAGACAATGGTCTGTGGCAAACTAAGAAGAGCATCTGGGAGGCCATTGGTATTCTGGGGGACACTTCCTAATTAAGCTGTACACTTCCCACTCCTACTCTCAAGACCCAGCAGTTGTTGTTTATGGCAGATAACTTACCATTTGTTATCGTTTTCATCTTCTAACTTCTTGGATTTTTATTTCTGCTAGCAACTTTGGAAAATTATCTAATTCAGTGGACAGCTCTTCCCCTGAGGGAAGTATAAACTTGAATTAAAAATTAACTTTTGCTTCTGAGCCCTAGATGTAAAGAAGTTTTCTTCTTTAGCACACATATGACAGAAGAAGCTTTTCGTAATTTTTCTTGCATGCACTGACCCAGATTACTCTTACGTGTACACTGAGAATTGCTGGGGAAGGAAGAATGGCAAATGCACGCACATGTTTGATTGTAAAACATGAAAAATGCCCTATTTATAGTGGAAACTTAACTCTCACAGAGCTTACTCCATCCTAAGTGCCATTCTTAATTTCTTTTCTTAGTCTGGCTCTCTCTCCTCCTTTTTGTTTCACCCTTTTCCCTCCTTCATTTGCACTGGAGTATTCCTTTGAAATTGCCCAAGGTCATATTTTACAGCTGATTGTCTGGGTCTAGGAATTACCTACTTATTAATGGCAAGGGCTGTTATCTGATCACCCGGTCAGTGATTCTCAGGAAACTGAGGTGAAGTGATCACTGTTCAATCACTGTTCACAATTCTGTTTTCCCTGAGACGGTCAGTTCTATGGTTTGGATGTTTGTCCTCTCCGAAAGTCATGTCAAAGTTTAAATGCCATTGTAACAGTATTAAGAGGTGGGACTTTTAAAAGGTGATTAGGGGCCGGCCCGTGGCTCACTCGGGAGAGTGCAGTGCTGATAACACCAAGGCCCCGGGTTCGGATCCCATATATGGATGGCCAGTTCGCTCACTGGCTGAGCGTGGTGCTGACAACACCAAGTCAAGGGTTAAGATCCCCTTACCGGTCATCTTTAAAAAAAAAAAAAAATAAAAAAAATAAAAGGTGATTAGGCTGTGAGAGCTCTTCCCTTATGAATGGATTAATGCTGTTGTGGGAATGGATTCATTATAAAAGGGCAAGTTTGGCTTCCTTTTCTCTTTCTGTCACTCTCTCTTGCCCTTCTGTCTTCTCTCATGGGATGACAGCACGAAGGCCTTCAACAGATGCTGGCCCTTCAGTCTTGGACCTCTCAGCCTCCAGAACTGTGACCCAATAAATTTCTTTTCATTATAAATTATCCAGTCTCAAGTATTTTGCTATAGCAGTATAAAATAGAGTAAGCCAGCATGATGGAGATAGCATGGCGAGAGGAAGAATTTGCTGCCAATTTTCCCTAGAAGCTTATGGTGTAGAGAAGGTAATATGTTTATTTTCTAGACCTTCTAGTATTGAAGACTAGTTGTATTGCAAACAAGTCTTTTCTTACTTTTTGTAATCCTATATTCTTCCCCTTCTTCTGCTCAAGCATAGGTTTCTTATTGATCAAACTACACAGAATAATGTATTAGGAGACCAGCAGTGGGTATACTGCCTTGTAAAAGTCTGACTTAAGACCAGAGATATGCTGATAAATGTTTAACAACTGGCTCTGCATACGAAGGCCTGATTCATAGTATTTGCTGATTTCCATGTTGTAAACACTTCTACCATGGCTGAGTTTAAGCTACCAAGTGAGGCCACGGCTTGTGATGTTGGGAAGAGATACGCAAAATTGGCTTTTGCAAGCTAGGGTTAGCTGGCTCTAGCATGCCACGGAATGTATGTTAAGTGCTTAGAACATGGCCTGGAACACAGTAAAATCTATACTGTGTGTTTTTATCAGTCATTTATTTTTCATTTTTGGTGGCTGGCCAGTAAGGGGTTCCAAATCCGTGACCTTGGTGTTATAATTATTAATCATTATTACTATTGTGATTATTGTTGTGCTCTGTCTCTCTTCCTCTTCTTTTATATAAGTATATATGTACGCATCCAGTGATGTGCTGGAAAAGACTAAAGAAAAAAGCCTTGATTTGCAGCATTTGCCAATTTTCAGGAAAATATCCATACTGTGGGTGATTTCAAGCTACCAATGGTTTAACACTTGGTTTGCAAAATTCTGAATGTTTAACAATATGCCCTCTTACCAGTTGTCCTGGTAGGGAACTGCTCTAGCACACAACTGCTGTAAGAGTTGGTTTTCAGGGATGTCTGTTTTGTCCTCAGTATTTTGTTCACAAACATTGAAAAGACAGGTTATAATTTTCAGATTCTGTGTAAGTGAACTTTTCCTCTTCAGATTAATAACCCATGAATAAGTGTTTTGTATACCTTTCCCCTAACTCTTTCTTCTTTCTCTACTTGAGTAATTTTACCTCTCAATTTATAAAAAGATTTCAGTTAAAATCTTATATTACACACTGTCCAGCTACTCGATTATGCCAGTTGTCGGGCTCTTTTACCTGCCAGTAATCCTGCCCCGACGTTTGCCAATCGTCGAGCTAGAGCTGGGTCTGGAGCTCACAGACCCCTCAAGCCTGTTCACAGACTGGGTCCCAAACCCTAAACACACTAGGCTGGGTCACCAGACCCCTTACATGCCAGGCTGGGTCACCAGACCCTTCACACGCAGATCTATAAGCTAAGTAACTAGCAAACTGGTCCTTGGAAGCCATAGGTTTGAAAGCATGGCTGCGCGGTGCTGCAGCCACCCAAGGCAGTTGCCAGCTAAGGTGCTGGCGCTGCGCAGGTGCACTAGCTTCACCCACACACAACCTGCTCATAAAGAATGCTGCACCACCCCCATCATGCCCCCAGGTGAGGGGGCCTGATTAAATTATTCTATTTTCCCAACAATCCACCCCTTCAGGGTTCCTCTCAGTATAATCTATGCATTCAGAATCTTCCATGTTTTTCCCTTAGCGAGGATAAATGACCCTTACATTTACATAACGTATTATCCATTCAATATGCCTTAAGCCTTATAGTTCTGTCCTTTTAACTATTAGCCACATATATCCAGTTAGTAGTCACCATTGGTATGATCCTCCACGGGAATCCTGCAGTCATACTGATGGACAGTTCAATGCGTATTCAGTAGACCGATACATTGATCACGTGACCCCGGTGCAGTGCCTGCAGCCTGAACACTTAGCCAAGGCATCAGCTTTATCATTTCCTGGACTCGCTAAGGGGAAGTGTCCTGTGACATGGAAAAGAGTTACTTCTTTCTCATGTCCCAATTCCCATAACTCTTGCCACACGGCTTGTCCCCACAGGGGTTGGTAGCCTACCATCTACTGTTGATACTTGCAAGTAGAAATCCAAAGGGTTAAACCTTTGTACATAGCCCAGCTGTCAGTACAGATGGTTAATGGCCCAGGCTCATTCTTTATCACCCTCCATACTGCTCTCAATTCAGCCCATTGACTGCTTTGCCCTGTGCCATTTTCATACCACATGATATTTGTTAAGGGCTGGACAGCAACAGCTGTCCACGATGCTGAAGGTCCCATGCTAGAGCCATCTGTATACCAAGCTTGCTCTGTGATAATTCCCTGTCCCTCATGGAAAGGTATAGCCTCCACCTCCATGAGTAACGGATGTGTCAAAGTTTCCTCCACAACCTCTACTGGGCCTAGCACTGTTTGCAACTCTTTGGACAGAGGACTCATTGACACAGTGCTCCTTTGTTCTATATATCCTCCCCATTTAGACAAAGTGGGAGTCTGAGCTATGCCTGTTTTGGGGTTGGTTGCCCACATGCACAGCCAACCTATTACGGGGTGTGTCATCCTTACTAGGACTTTGGCAGTTCCTGTGATAGCTTCAGTGTCTATCAAGGCAGAATACACAGCTGCTGACTGCTTTTCTATTAGGGTGTAGTGCACTTCATTACCCTTACAGAGCTGAGACTAGAATCCTACAGGTGTGCAGAATTGGTCTTGTCTCTGCCACAAACCCTATCCTAACCCCTCCTGGGTTATATGTACATCTAACTCAAACGGCTAAGTGGGGTCGGCCACTCATAAAGCTTGAACTTGCTGTATTGCCCTTTTTGTAGCCTGGTAAGCTTGTTCTACTCCCTCAGTCCAATCCCAGAGGGCTCCTTTCTTTGTCAATGCATATAGTGGGCATGCCATTTGGGTCATATGGGGTACAAAAGCTCTCCACTACCCTGAAAGTCCCAAATATGTCTGTAGCTGAACTACAATTGTGGGTCAAGGGTATGCCTGTATCTTATCTATAATAGCTTCCGGGATGACCTTCATCTTACCTGACCAGATCACTCCTAAGAATTTGACTGACAGCCCAGGTCCTTGGGCTGTGAACACTTTGGCTGTGTTCACAGTCCACTCACATTGTTCCAAATGACTTAGCAGCATTGCAGCTGCCTGGGTTAAATCTGCAAGAGAATCAGAGGTTAGTAACATGTCATCAATGTAGCGAAACATTGTAACCGTGCTGGGCCTAGTCCACTTGGCTAGGTCCCCAGCCACCAAACCATGACAGATGGTTGGGCTATGCAGATAACCTTGGGGCAATACTTGAAAGGTCCACTGTCTTCTTTCCCAGCTGAAGGCAAACTGATCTTGGCTATCAGCCAAGATTGGAATAGAGAAAAAAGTATTTACAAGGTCCATTACATAATGATAAGTCCCCAGCTGAGTCATCAGCTGATCCATCAAGCCGTGAACTGATGGCACAGCTGCATGCAAAGGAGCTACTACTTTGTTCAATTCTCGATAATCTACAGTCATTCTCCAGGTACCATCAGGCTTTTTCACTTTCCATACTGGAGCATTAAATGGGCTCTGAGCTGGATGGATAATGCCAACTTTCTCTAATTGCAATATAGTGGCACTTATCTCTGTATGTCCTCCTGGTAGGCGATACTGCTTTACATTAACTACGTGATTTGGCTTGAGTAACACCTGTGGGTCATGTTTAGCATATCCTTGTAACACAGGCTTTACTGTCTGTATTCGCAGCCGAAACTCTCCAACTGTTGTTTACAGGTGCAAACCATAAAGTACATCCATACCCAAAATGTATTCCGCTACAGGAGATATAGATACAGTATATACATGAGGAGGTGATCTTCCTATGCCCAATGGCAATGACACAGCTTTGACCTCAGTAGTATGTCCTCCATAGCCATCTATATGAACTGTGGCCCCTGGAAAGTTATCCGGATTGCCATATATCAGGCTACATTCTGCACTTTTATCCACCAATGCCAAAACACACTGCACATTTGTCCTTGATCCATATATTGCCAATTCAACATAAGGCCTCTGGTCCTTGCCTGCCTCCAAAAGATGAATACGTTGGCCTGCTCCCTAGTCAAAATGGAACAGTTCATCCACCTCCTTGGTAGCAACCAAAAAGTCTTTTAAATCAACTGAGAGTACCTTGCTACCTGTTTCCCAACATTTGGTGAAATGTTGTTCAGGATGCAATTGCTGCCACAAGGCAAACAGGACCACATTTGGCTGCCGGTCAATTTTCTTTTTATCAACCCCTGCTTGCAAGCAAGTCAAGCAGCATCTGCTTTTGGCTAGTTTTGCTTGGTCCCTTTGGGATAAAATCCCAAGCATTTCTTGGGGGTTTGGTCTTAGCTACCTTTTGGACCTCTTTTCTTGTCTGCTATCCTCTACCTCACCCAAACTGGGTATCATGGTCGTTACCTCATGTATAGGATGACCAGTGTATGGGGCCAGTATGGCCATCAGTGACTCAAAGGATATTGATGGGGCATTTTGCAGCACTATGTCTCTCATACTGCCTGTAAAGTTTTCATCATCCAGGCCACAAGTGTTCACATTAAACATGGACTGCTGCATCCCCAGCTCCTGAATGATTTGGACCTGCTCAGCATATGTTTGCCATTTACTAACAATCTTGGGCAGTTCTCCAGTATTTGCCCACATGGTTTGGGCAGCTGCATTCACCCAATCCATTGAGGAGTGATTACCTTGCCGTTGTGCATATCTGTGGCTCTCCTGTAACCACTGCCACTGAGACAAGCATTATAGTAATGGAGACTAACTTTTCCACCTTTTTACCAGGTGAAAACATACTTGAAATTCTGCAGGGGCACCCGTCCTTGGGTACTCTGCCCATCTGCATGCAGCACTCTTTTCTCGGCTTTATACGGCACCTGGCTGGCCATCGGGTTTAAGTGGCACCCTTCGAGCCTTTTGCCTTCAGACTAATGTAATGTGCATTTACTACATCATCTCTAAAGCACATTACTCCATCCAACCCTAGGTTCCATAGCTGTAGCAGCCAGAGGCTCTCCCTGTTTCTCCTGCTCTACTGTCTCAATTTCTCGTGCACAACAGGTTGTGTCTGGAGATGCACGATTTCTTCCAACTCACCACTGGGTTGGTCATCTTCCCTGGTGTGAGAGGCAGGAGTGGCCAGTTGCTATACACCATCCTCCAGGATAATCATCCGTGCTTCCAACAACTCTGCTTTCTGCTACAAATCTTGATCAATTTGCAGCATAGTGAGCAGCAGCCAGGCTCCAGTCAGCAGAAAAGTGTCCACCAGGGACCACATGCTCAAGGATAGCCACATTTCCTCCCTCTTCCAAGGGCCTTTGGCTGCTGTACCTGCTCAGAATCCTGCCAACTATGCCAATTGTGGTACTCTGGAAAATGTCAGCATCCTGCCAATGTCACTAATTGTAGTGCTGTTAATTCTGTTCATGATGCCAATTGTAAAGCTAGGGCTGGGTCTGGAGCTCACAGACCCCTCAAGCCCATTCACAGACTTGGTCACAAACCCTAAACATGCCAGGCTGAGTCACCAGACCCCTTACATGCCAAGCTGGGTCCCCAGACCCTTCACATGCAGGTCTACGAGCTAGGTAACTGGCAAACAGTTCCTTCGAAGCCTTAGGTTCAAAGCATGGCTATGCAGTGCAGCAGCTGCCTGAGGTAGTCACCAGCCAGGCTGGTGGTGCTGGGCAGGCACACTAACTCCACCCACACACAATCTGCCCATGAAGAATGCTGCACCACCCCTAACCTGCCCCAAGGCTAGGGGGCCTGATTAAATTATTCTATTTTCCCAACACACACTCATCTGACATTTCCTAAAAAGCCTTATAAATTTAGTCTTGAACTTAGACAATTTGGATTGTCATTCTGGCTTTTAACAGTTACTAAACCTTATAACTTTGGAAAAATCCCAAACCAAGGATAATAAATACCTCAAAGGATAGCTGTGAGGGATGTGAAAGGATGTTACAAGTTATGCCATTTAAAATAGATGGCATGTTCTTAATTGTGTCAAGAATCAGTATTGTGGAAGGTGAGGACAGTGAGGACTCAGGAATGGGTTTCTCCCAGTCCTCTAAAACCCCAAGCCTTCACATGGATTTCCAGAATCTCCCTGGGGCAAGACTGGAATTGGGGGGTGTGGTGGAGGTCTCCTCCTCCAAGAGCAACCATGACCACAGGCAGCACTTTGGCAGCTGGCCCTAGACACCATCGACATCAGCAAGGACCCATATTTTGTGAAAAATCACCTGGGTTCATATGAATGCAAGCTTTGCCTGATGCTTCACAACAATGAGGGGAGCTACCTTGCCCATACCAAAGGGGAAGAGCAGCAAACCAACCTGGCTGAGAGAGCAACCAAGGAGGCCCCCTCTCAAGGTGGAGGTGAAGAAATTTGTGACAATCAGCTGCCCGAGCTACAAAGTGACCAAGCCGAGGTACTCAGAGATGGGCCAGTAGAGCCTCCTTCCACATTGACTACCCTGAGATTGCCAAGGACATCATGCCCCTCCACTGCTTTGTGTCCACCTACAAGCAGAGGACTGAGTCCCCAGTACAGGTGCTGACAGTTCCTGCTGATGGCAACGGAGCCCTACGAGATCATCACAATCAAGGTGCCCAGCAGAGAGATCAACAAGACCATAGGCAAGTTCTGGACTCACTGGAACAGGGAAACCAAGCAGTTTTTCCTCTGGTTCCACTTTAAGATGGAGAAACCCCTTGCTCTGCCCAGTCTCCCCATGGGACTTCCTGGGGTGAAGCATCCCCCACCCCACTGATGAATGGTCTGTTCCCTCCACCCCCCCTGCCTGAGTCCTTGCCCCCACCTCTGCCAGGAGGCCTGCCCCTGTCCCCCATACCTCTCACTGGGCTCACATCCTCAGGATGCCTGGGACCTTCACAGCTGCCACCTCCCACCCCCGGTGGCTCCCCAGGGTCCACCTCCTGGCACCAGTGTGGTCCACTCCCCAGCCCTGGCAGTCCACACACCAACATCTGGTGTCCACTCTCCTGCTCCATGTCTCCACCCTCCAGTCCCGGAGATCCAATCTCAGGCACCAGGCGTCTACCCCCAGCCTCCTGGGGTCCATCCTACAGCTCCTGGGGGGCACCCCCAACTCCCATGACCCCTATGGTGAGGCACCCCACTCCCTTCTGAAGGTCCTGGCAACATTCCTCCTCCTCCCCCAGCAATGCTGGTTTTGTGTTCCCGTGTTTTCCCATGGAGAGAAGTTTTGTGCTTTTGTACTGTCCCTGGAGCTCATTAAACAGCTTTCGCCCGGGGAGGAAAAATAATAACTAATTTCATATCTACCTGTACATAGAAGCAGTAGATAGATGGATTTTATGGATTTTTAGTGTCAGGAATTTGAGTGAAGAAAGAGATTTTTATGCTTAGGACAGTTTGGAGAGAACCAGAGACTAGAGAAAATAGAAAGGTTTAGATAGAAAAGCATGGGGAGGGGATCCAGGGAAGAGGAAGTGTGTAAATAAAGTGAAAAGTGACAGAAGTGGAAATAAAATCAATAGTATTCCCTGTTTATCATATGCCAGACACTGTGCTTGGTGCTAGAACTATAAGCAATAAGATAGAATTCCTATATTCAGAGGCTCTGATATCAAGAAAGGGAAGAAAGAGAAGATGCACTTGATTGGAGAAGATAGTTTGGGAAAAGAGCAAATTAAACTTTGTTGGGTAAATTGAGGTGAGTTGGTGGAAGGATGCTGAGTTTGTAATTATCAGGTACGTAATAACCAGATCACTGTGGAATAGTTAGTAGGTGAATGACAGAATTAAAATGGTCATTTTCAATGGTCAGTTTAGTCGAAGTATGCGGAATAGATTAGATTGGAGGCAGGGAGAGAGATGAAAGAATATTGAAATAACTTTGAAAAGAAGAGAGCCTGAATTGAAATGGTAACACTTGGTCCCTGATTGTACATGAAAAAGTGAAAGAATCAGAAGTTTAGAAGAGGTGTTGGTACATTTTTCTGTAAAGGGCCAGAGAGTAAATATTTTAAACTTTGCAGGTCACACAGTCTTTGTTGCAACTACTCAGTTCCACCATTGTAGGGTTAAAGTAGCCACAGACATTATAAAAATAAATGTGCATGGCTGTGTTCCAATAAAAAAAAAGTGGTGGTGGATTTGGCCACTGGCTATAGTTATCTGACTGTTGGTTTAGAGTATAGTGAAAATTAGAAGGGCCATGGTCTAGAAAAGAGGATTTGAAATTAAATTTTGAATATGCCTGGTGATGGAGTTTGGATGTATTGTCCTCCCAGAACTCATGGAAATCTGATCTCCAATGTAGCAGTTTGGGTCATGGGGGTGGATCCCTCGTGAGAGGCTCTCCCTAGGAGGTGGGATTAATGAGTGAAATCTTGCTCTGTTAGTTCCCGTGAGAGCTGGTTATTTAAAGACCCTGGCACCTCCCCTCTCTCTCTTTCTCTCTCTTGCTTCCTCTCACCATGTGATCTGCTTGTACCTGCAGGCTGCCTGCCGCTTTCCACCATCAACAGAAGCAGCTCGAGGCCCACACCAGATGCAGCCTCAGGTATTTCTGTTACAGCAACACAAAATGGACTAATACACCTGGTTTAAGGTGATGAAGGAGAAATTTAAGTGGAAATATCCTGAAGGCTTTTGAAAATTTAGGATTGGATTTTGGATGACATATCAAACCTAGATTCACATTTGAGTTGTCACTGTTAAGTAAGAAAACAGATACAAATTTAGGGTCAAACTAGGTATACAGTAACCAGAAGCAATCTAATGCAAGGAATTGGTTAAACAGGTGATGAAGGAGTTAAGGAGACAAATAGGGACAACCAAAATTAAGAGTTTATAGCATAAACTGTGTCTAGGATAGAGGTGTTGTTTCTGGAGCTCAGGGACTAGGTGAGGTAGATTGTTACAATAATGGATTTCAATGAACCACATTTGTGTTCATACTCCTTGCAATGTAATACTCCTGCTCTTCTCATCAAGAAGGAAAGTCTATGTTTCTATTTCTTTGAATAAGGGCTGGCCTTGTGACTAGCTTTGACCAATAGAGAGTGGTGAACGTGACATTCTGGAACTTTTAGGTATCAGATCTTTTTGTTCCATTTTGTTTCATTTTTCTTACTTTATTTTATTTTTTAATTTTTTCCCTTTATTTATTTTTTGTTTTTCTAATTTTAATTTATTGCAGCTCCATGCTTGCCCTCAGGAAACCCTTAGACCACCCTGCACGGTCTAGCCTACTAGATAAGAGGTCATAAGAAGAACACAGCTGACAGCCAGAATGATTTGAGGGAAGCCATCCTGAACCATCCAGCTCCAGTCAAGGCATCAGAGATGGCATCCAAGGCGGAGAGAGGGTAGGAAAGAAATATCCTGGCTTTCCTTATCCTTTATCCTTCTTCCTTCCCTCAGAGCCTCCAGCCAGGACCTCCTTTCTCCTCCAGTCTCCATTCGGTCTAACTAAATGAAGCTTGCTGATAGAGGACCCTGGGAAATGCAGCCTTCAAGATGAATAAGTGGAGAAACAGGCCCAGGATCAGTGCAGTGGATTAAGCAAATGAAGAAAAACATGAAGTGGGAAGAAAAGCAGAGGGTTTAGTCTTCTGTTGTGGCCATGGAGAAGGGAGAGAAGCTTATGAAGTAGAGAGAGAGATCAGCTCAATAGGTTGGAGTAGCAATAATACAATGTTGGTTTGAAACAAAAAATGCAAGGATTAAAAGGAAGAAGAGGTCTGATAAATGGTGTAAAATAATGCAGAGACTTCAAAGAGGGCAACTGGCAAGAGACAATTTTCTTTGGTGGCATGCATTAGTGACCCAAGAGTGGCCTGTAAACACATATCAATCTTTCCTTCCCAAACTGTTTGTGAAATCCTCAGATGTTTGTGAAAGTGTCACAGGGGATTTATCATTAAAAATGGCAATGGTATTTGATTTCTAGTATGTTTAAAAAACTCTTTATTTAGCTGGTATGTTTACAAAAATTTTAAAAGGTAATACATATCTCCATTAAAAAAATGAGATGCATAAACACTAAGTTAATATTCAATTTGTTTTAAAAATGTTTAAATGATGGTATGATTATTTTTTCTTTTCAAAACTGTTCACTTTGAGTCTGGTAGCGTGGCCATGTACACCAATAATTTGACATAAGATGATTATATTTATGATTTGGTCACCCAGTTGAATATCTCTAGCTATGGTGTTGATTTTGATTACTATAGAGCAAATTTATTTTTATTCTTAAGCACCTTAAAGTTCAATTTACATCTATGATGTTACCCTTGATAAAGATAAAAATCAAAATGAATACTGAAATTAAATGCATGCTACTTAAGAGTGTAAAAATGATAGTAATTCTGCTAATTTGCTTCAAGTTGTCCTATACAATATTTTTATTAATTGAATCACAATTTTTATATAGCACACCAAAATCTCACTAGTACTTTGAAAACCAGTGTAAAAAGAAAACAAAAGCAAAAACAAAAACAAATATATCCAATTCAGTTTTTTACTTATTGCAACTAAAAATAACCCATATCTGTTATGTTCTATTTTTAGAGAAATGCTGTCTTAGATATGTTTTCTTATTTTGTATTTAAAAACAAATACTGTATGATTCCATTTATATAAAATTGTGAAGAGTCAAATCTAAACTGTAATGGCAGAAAGCAAAGACATGGTTCGTTCCTAGGGGTGGGTAATAGCAAAGGAGTACAAGGGAACTTTTTGGAGTGATGAAGATGTTCTGTTTCTTGATTGTGGTGGTGGTTACATTGTTAAATTGTATTGTATTGAGTGAACATTTACAATGGGTACATTATATTAAAATGTAAATTAGATCACAATGTAGTAGATTAAAAAGGTATAAGTTTCATAAAAATATCAGTTTATTTTTTAAATAGTCAATTCGGTAATTCCAAGTATTAGGCCACAAATGGACATTTTTGTCTAGAAGGGCCAGGACCAAGGTAAGGCAAGAGACATCTCACTCCTGCATGGGCCAACCCTGCCCGTGCCTGAGAGTAAGTGCCTCACTTGCCTCACCCTTTGTGATGATGTCATAGAAATTAAAATTTCATTCCATCTTTTAGTAGACATTAGTACCTACACCAAATGTTTTAAAATATGTTGCCCTTAATTTCATCTGTTGTTCAATAAAACATTTTTTTTCTTGTTTTTAATCCTGGTGTGATTTATTGGGCTTCTTGACTGTATTTCTTTAAAAAATGGAAACATTCTATAAATTTTAAACATAGATAACAGATATCACTAAACTGGCAGAAATTCAGTTTTGTCACTTATATGCCTGATCCCAGGTACCTGGAATAGTGTCTGGCACAAAGTAGGAAATCTATAAATATTTTTTTTTAAAATTCAATGTTTACAATCTTTGAATTTTGTCATTTATTGTTTCTGCTGACACTTGCTAATGGTAGTTGTTTCCTTGTGTGATTTTTTTCCCTTTCTTATTGTGAGCTCATGTTTCTTAGAACTTTATTTGGAAATACTTTGTGTCCTGGGTTTGAGGTCCTTTTCTTTGGAAAGTGTCAGTATTTTCTCTTTTTAGATGCCTTAGGGGCACTAACAATCATGGGCCACTTTAAATTCTCAGCTTGGGATTTTTATGATTTACGCACATAGAGTGAAGTCTAGCCCCAAATCTACATGAAGACTAACTTACGATTAAGAATTGTCATGGGAGACCTTTTTGTTTTCTTCACCTAGGACTAAGGCAGAATTTTTTAGCATTTCTTCTGAAGGTTGAAATAGAGGTTTAAGAAGGTTAAGGTTATACACTGAAAGAGGGAAGAGTTAGGACAAGTTTTTTTTGGTAGAACTTTGTAGGATACATTTTTCCCTTATATCAAATGCATTTAAATGACTTAAACCACTAGGGTGGGTAAGTAAGTTAGAGTTTGCAAGGAGCCCGTTATGTCCAGCTACTAGAGAGGAATTAGAAATGGCACTAGGATAGAAGTCTGTGGAAGGTTGCTGGTTCTTTGTGGCTAATACAGTAGGTTTGGTGGTAGCCTGGTGTTTCTACTGGTCAGCAGGGCAGGCAGACAGGTAGAGAAATTGATCGGGATGGAGCAGGTCAAAGTGGAATCTGCTGAGACCTCTTTTTCTGTCCCTCCTTGCCTAGTGCAATCATGATCTTTTGAGCATAATGGCTGTTAGTTCACTTCCTCTCCCACATCTCATGCAAAATTCTCCTATGGCCAACACTAACCCAGGACTATGCAGGGAAGGGGATTCTGGGAACTGTAGTTACAGCTTATCTAAGCTGACACAATATTCAACCACCAAAGGAGGAAGAATTGGCAGCCTATATATTCAAGTTGCATCTTTCTTCCACTATTAGAGGAAGTGTAGTGTTAGAGACTCTTCTTCATAAGTAACCACCAGCTGCCTTAACTTCTCAGCACACAACTTATCGCTCTGAGAGTAAAGTGGGAAGTTGTATATATGGGGCATATAGTGTTAAATGTGTATTTATTTTCCTGGGATATTGTTTTCAGAAGCAAACATGTACCATAGTTTCCCATCCATAATTCCTGTAACTTTTTAAGGATGCTATTTAAAAATCTTTAGTTCCTGTAACAATGGAAAGCTGTGTCTTTTTGACCAGAGATATCACAATGAATACTTGCCATTGACTGATTACTTCATGTAAGGCTACACAAAAACATAGATGACTGATCTATTGAGAGAGAAACATGATCTTGGCAAGTTAACTTGAAACCCCGGTTCTTGGGCAAAGGTCATTTGAAACCCTGCAAGCTGTTTGGAGTATGATCCTCTATCAGCCTACCTTTTGCTTTTGAAAAAGACTCCAGAAAGATGTGACTTTAATTCAAGGTTTACAAAATTTCTTTCAAAGAACATATGATAATATAGTATGGAATCCACTTCAATCAGAATAGACTTCACCTTTTCATATGGGATTATAAAATTTGTGTGTCTCCTTTTCCTCCAGTCCAGAGCATAAGAAGACATAGTCTGAGCTGCACCATTACCAATTTTTAGCACTTCTGAGCAGGATTTACTATTTTCAGTAATAATAATTGTTATATTTAGTAATATTATAATTGTCATGATGATTATTATATATTGTAATTATTTCTATTATCATTCCTTTCTCCTCCTTTGCTTCCTGATGCTCTTAAAATGTTTTACCATTTGCAGAGTATTTCACAAAGATTTTCCCATTTCCTGTTTACAATAGTGCTAGAAGGGAACATTTTGCCATTTCCATTTTATAGATGAGGAAAAGGAAATTCAGAGGAATTAAGTGATTTGCCTGGGCTCTCACCATCAATGTCAGAGCTGGGCTCAATTCAGGGTATTGTTCTATGCTTTCATATTTTTGTCATTCTATTTTTAACAAGGCTGATTATTCCTATTTCTGACATTTGGTCACTTATACAACATGAACCTTTTCCCAGTAGGAATTATGAAAAAATCACCAAATTACTCAACATTACCTGGTTAAGCAGCAAACATGTGACAATGACTTCCTGAACAAATTAATGAATTTATACCATTTTTTCATCCTCCCTTAAAAGTGATGTTTCAGGATCAATTTTCTAGGTAAATTATATATGCTCAAGAAACTGATTAAATATAGGAACATTTTGAATTCTTATAATAGCCAGCCCACAGAGACGAGTACAGAATATTTCCTTTTGCCCACATGGACAGGATAAAAAATGATTCGTCACGCACTGATAATTACAGTACAAAAGAAATGTAACTATTTTTAAAGCACCATTTTTTCTTTAAGACCCAAAGCTTCCCAACCTCTTATAAAAATCCATTCACCTGATATTAAAAGCTCCGTTCCCTGCACCAAACCTCAATCTCTGACCTGAAACATAATGGCAAGTTTCAAGAAAATGATGCAGCCGCTGCCACAGTCGGCGCCTTTGTTGTTTGCACTTATCCTCGCACGCAGACATCTCTGAATAGAGAGGCAGGTGCTGTTTGATAAAAAACTGGTGACCACAGTAAATGTGAACAGCAGTCAGAGCACATTTACATTTTTTATTTTGTGAAGGAAATGTTAGATAAGTTTGGAATCTTGGAATATCCTTTTGCAGTTCAGCACCTACCTCCCTTCAACAGTGACCAATTCCAATATTTTAAAGCTGTGTTTAGTTACTAATTCCTGCAAGTTGTTAAGATTCAGGCATCCCAGTAGATGACAAAACAATGACAAAGAAAAAACTCATTGTATATTTCAACTATCACTCTGGATTTAGAATTAAAGACTGTGCTTGAATATTCCCATTTCTTATTATTTAGAAAGGTTCTTTGGAGTTGCTCTTTGCAGACACAGCAAGTTCACTGACAGGATTAAAAAAATTTGGAGCTAGATTTTAGATGAAAGTGTTGCTGTCTGCATATCAATGCCAGCTACAAATCAGCACAAACAATTGTTCTGTCATTAGCAAAGCCTGTGAACAGGAGCAGTCCTAATATTAAGCCTTCTGGCGCTCTCATTGGATTTGTTTGACTTGATTGCATCCTGTTACATTTACAATCTGTTTTGTGTTATCAGCACATAGACTGACAGACTTTTAAATTCACATTTAGAAAATTTGAGAGCAGTTTTAAAAAACAAACATTGCACAAAAGAGTAATATATCAGCAGTATTGACTTACATTGCCAATAAATAATTTTTAGCCACTGGAAACAAATAATCTGCTCCAATTAAACAAAAATCCTGGATGATGAGAGATCTAGACTCTGTTAAGGTTTTATCTATGACTTTTTGCATGTGGAGTTAGCTCTCTATACCATAGTTCTTTTTAATAACTAGGCAATTGTACATACTCCTGCCTTCACTAGTATAAATAAAAAAGACAGGAGTTAATATTTTCTAGGACTTTGGTCCTCTGAGATGAAAGGTGCTATGGGAATGCAAAGACCTATTAAAACTGTGAATTCCTGATGTTGCTGTTATCATTTGGCTCAGACACACGAAGCATAGTAAAATAATAATGAGTAGAAATTCCTGTTTAATGAGTATTTATCACATGTTGGCCATGTGCTAAGTGCTTTACATTTGCTCTTCCTTTTAATTCTCACAACAACACTATTATTATCTCTGTTTTACACACAAGGAAACCGTGGTTAGAGAGGTTAAATAACTTGTTCAAGGTCACACAGCTCAGTGTTGCAGACAGGATTCAAACCAAGGCTGGTCTGTCTCCAAAGCCTGTGCTCTTCACCACAATGTACACTGTGAAAGCCACTGTCAGGGTCATGTTTTCTGAAGTTATCTTTCATGATCTGTTCCCCAGAACACATGTACTTTTTACATTTATGCTTCTGATTGGCCGTCTCTCTGCATAGTGAGGAAATTCAGGAGATGTGTGCCTTGAATGAGATCTCCCTGTTGCTTCTCATAATTCACATCTGTCCTTTAGCCAACAAAAAAGCTAGTTAAAAAACTGTAGGTTATCAAGAAATAGAAGATGTTGAAGGCTTCTGAGAGGGCTACATTTCCATTATGATGTGTGTCTGATTGAGTAAAGAAGAGGAAGTGTTTTCCTCTCCAGCATTCTAGTTTGCTATATCAGAATAACTGGAGAATTAGGAGAAAAAATAACTGAATTTTTTGACTTTTCCTATTTGGCTCAGCATATATAAATTAAGTACATATGACATTCAGGCCTTTTTCTAATTGGTTAGAGATGAGATGAATTAGACATGATAGCTCCCCTCAAGGATTTACAACGAATAGCTAACTATTTAAAACAATGTAGTGTTAATGGCATAGGGACTAAATTTATTATAGATTTTTGAATATATAGGAAAAATTCTTTTTATATTGAAAATAAAGTTATTTCAACTCAAAATTTTCTGTAATTCTTAAAGTCCATTTTACAGATATGTTTTTTTTTAAATGAAATATACAAGGCTCTGGAGTCAATGATTGATCATTTCTGATAATTAACTGGGTTACAATGGAAAAGTTATTTAACCTCTTTAAGCTCTGATTTTCCTCATATGTAAGATGCGGATAGTAATTCCCTCTCTAAAAAGTTGTAAGGATAAAGTAAGATAACATTTATAAAGTGCCTAAAGGAGCACCCGGCGTAAATGAGCACTCAGTGCATGTTGGCTTTATCCTACCTTCTGTAACAAACTTTAGTTTTCTTCTTTCTGAAAAAAGAATAGATGTATTTAGTTAGTGTAATAGTTGTAAAACAGAACACATTTTGAGGTGATGTCTATAGGAGATAAGTACATCCTGTTTTCTTTCTTATGCTGTTTAAAACATAGAGTGCTTAACCCTGACTTTAATGGGTTATTGGAGATGCAGAGAGGGACAGCCTCCATGTCCAGCTGTGTATGCTTGAAATAAGGGGCACTGCATTTCTTTGAAGGACACTCTGGGGCTCTGCTTATTATTCGCTGTTCTTTCCAGTGAACTTACAACTTAACATTTGCTAAGGACTCAGTCTGTATAGAGCCTGAGCTAGGCCTTTCCATGTATACCGACTTCCAGATCCCCTAACAACTTTGTAAGCAAAAGATGTGGAAATGGGAGGGTTACAGAGCTAGAGATTGTCTGACCCAGGATTGCAAACTTTCTGTTACTCTTTTTACAGATTTCAGTTCCTCATTGTGGCCTGAAGGTTCTCCCTGTTCCTGCTCCCCCCGCCATTCTTCTTTCATAGGAGTTTCCCCCAATAAATATCATACATGTGTTAATCCTTTCTTGGCATCTGCTTCTGTGTTGACCTGAAATGACACAGGTGATACCAAATGTGTTTGATAAATCAGGTGGTAAGAAGGGGCTTGGGGCCTGGCTCACTCATTGCCCAGCAGGCAAGGGGGACTGCATCTTGAGAGGAACATAGGGCTTACGTATTCCCCGGTGCAAGGTGGCAGTCCAATTGCTGGACATTTCATAAGTAGTGTCTTTTGGAAACATCCCAGTGGTGAACACCTTATAAGTGTGATGATTCAGAGATTTGAAAGGGAGATGGGGTGGGGAGAGCAAGGACAGCAGGGTTGGCTTGTTATCACTATCACATTGATGCTTTGCAGTGGGATAATGAGAAACTGAGGGCCATTAACAAACGAACAAATGCTAAGCAGGAAAGCCAGAGCTTCTTTGGTAGCTTAAAAAAAGGCTCTTATCTCCCGCACTGGAATAGTGAACAGCTGAAGAACAGACTCAGGACTTGATAAGTTAGAGTCCCACCAGCTCCAGAGATAGACACTCAGCCAAGGTAGGTTTCTTATGGGCTGTGGTTGGGAAAACCTGGGATGGAAACATTTGGGTAGATGACCCCAGAGGATTTTGGCTCTGTAGACATCCCTGAATGTTCAAAGTCTATTGGTCCATTCCTCCACAGTTATAGGTGGCAATCCTTCAGTGTAGAAGATAAACCTTTTGAGGTTTCAGGGACCTGCCACTTCAGTAAAGTTTTTAGAGGCTCAGTGGTTAGGGACATGGCAGAATATCCACTCCAATGTGAAAGTCAAATTGCTGCATCTTGCACCCCATCACAAGAAAGGAAGCACAGCACATGATAGGTCTTCTTGGATCCTGAAAGTGACACCCGCTATAGCTGGGAACGCTGCTGTAGCCCATATGCTTGGTTACACAGAAAGTTGTCAACTTTGAGTGGGTTTCAGAGCTGGAAAGAGCTTTGTAACAGGTCTGGGCTACAGAGGGGTCTAGGTCCTTGGGCTATATGATTTGTCAGACCCTATGGAGATGTCAGAGTTGGGAAGAGATGTGGTTTGGAGTTTAAGGCAACTTTTAGTGGGAAACACTCAAGGCAGGCCTTTGGGTTACTGGAGCAAGACCATATCATCTGCAGTGGAGAGTTATATGCTTTTTGAAAAGGAGCTTCTGGAACAGTATTTGATCTTACTAAAGATGGAACTCTTGGCCATGGGGCAACCAACTGAACCCCCCATTATGAGCTAATTTCTGTTGTATTGGCCAAGTCATAAATATAGATGGGCCCAGCAGTAGTCTACCATTAGATGGAAATGTCACACGCAATGACAGAGAGCACAAATAAGCTGCAAGGCAGGCAGCCCAGACCCCCATATCTCCTACCACAGCCACACTAGTGATGCTACCAGAGATTGGACCTATGCCCGCGGGCGGAGCCTGTTCAATCAACTGAAGGAGAGTGAAAAAAATCTCATATGGGCTTATGGGCTTATGGATGACTTGGCTCAGTATGTGATAATGAAAAGTGAGTATGCAAATATATTTACGATAGGTACATCTTATTGAAAAGAATTTGTAAAAGTAGATACTTTTTTAAAAACTTAAATATATGCAATTATTTTTTCTTAATGTGTTTTCTCTGAATTTTTTTGAGAAAAAAATCAGGGAACTTACAAATTATTTGGGTTAGAGTTATATTCCTATACTTTTTCTCTATGGCCACCTAATTTAGGATAATAAAGTTTTTAATCCTTTACTTAAATATTTCCATCTGCCTAGCAACTGGAGCCCATCTGGAATAATGTATTTTTATAAAATTGTATGGGTAACTCAAACCAGGATTACTCATCTGAAGAGAAAATGGTTGTATTTCATAGGTTTCACACATGAGCAAATTGATCTATAGCTGTGAAATGAATAATAGTGTTATTTGACTATGCAGTTAAATGAAAGACTTGGAAATTATATAGTTGAATATTTTGCATTATTATTGCTATTTTCTCTGCGTTTCTCTTTGGGAGGGCCTTTTTACTTAGGATTTTTCTTCACCTTTCACCTTTACTAAACAATAAAAAAGACTGTTTTTTTAGTGCAGGGTTGGTAAGCAGCTCTGCAACGCTCCATGGGTGTAATGACAAGTGTAACACCTCCTAAGGCAGATTCATGAGTTTAAAGTCAATGCAGTACTTTCCTAATTAGTGACTGATTCTGTCCCCAAACAGAATCACTTCACAATATGGATACAAGATAATTGGATAATTCTGGATGTAGCTTTATGTCATCTCTCGGTCCATGCAGAGACATGAGATAAGCTCTGGTATGCAGCTAACCTGGTTTTAGCCTGGCTTCTTTCCTGTATAAATGCCGTAACCTCTGGAAGCCACTTTGCTGTGCCTCTGTTTCCTCATCTGTAAGATGAAAGGTTTATAATAGGCTGTCTTTATGTGTTCTTCCAGCTTTGATTTTCAATTTCTAGGAAGAGATTTTTCACTACAATTAAGGCTGACTGACATAAGTATCCAACTGCTCCAAAAGTATTTCCTCATAAACAGTCTCTTAAAATGGTGTTTGAAGGTTAAATAGATTAATATATATATTGTGACTTAATCTTCTAACAATCAATTGTGCCAAGTCTTCATTAATTCTTTATTCTTCCTCCAATAAGATGACATTAAAATATCCCATTGTAATATTTTAAATTCTTCTGGCAGAGTCAGACCTTGAAAGATATTGATCATACTTTAAAAACTCAAATGTCTAAATATCATCATTTACATAGCATATTTCACATACAAATTATCGAAAGATGGATGAACAGGATTTCCCACAAGTGGCGTGTTCCATTCTCCACCCTTTTCTCATTCTACTGCCAACAGTGGTTCTGCCTCAAAACTTATCTGTGTGGTTTTAAAATCCATTTACATTTCTGAAATTAAAAAAAAAAAATTTTATTAAATCAAAATTGATTATACAAATTTTTGGGGTTCAACATTAAGATATGTTGATCAAATCAATATTAGTAGCATATATATTGTTACAAACTATAATTATCTTTATGCCCCTTGTCCAATCTCTCCCCATCCCCCCTTTTCTCCCCCTCCCCCCCCAATTACCCTAGATTTCTTCCCTCCTGAAAGAATAATGGTTACTCTGCTGACATGTTGCCTAGATGATCTGTCCAATGCTGAGAGGCGTGATCAGGTCCCCCAATATTATCACAGAGCATATGCTTCTTCTGTCACTCTGAAATGGGCTTTGTGGAGAGAGACATCCTCTTCTTTTCTTTATCTCTGCTGGTGACTGTCCTCGTGTCAATGCACTCCAGTGGCTGGTGGACATCTTCATGGTGGTTGTGGCATCCAGCTACGTTTGTGGCAGCCATGGTTATAGTGGTGCCTGTGGTGGGCCACACACATGGAGGTGATGTTTTTGGCATGCTCCTTGGTGCTGGCAGTGTGCCTTGTTGTGGGGAGTGTCCAGTCCCTGGCTCCATACCTTGGGACCCCAGGCAGGCCCTGAGGTGATGGCATGGTGTGCCAGGTTGTAGGAGGGGGGTCCAGTCCCCAGCTCCATACCTCGGGTCACCAGGAGGGCCCCGAGGCACTTACATTTCTGAAAATTTTGAACTAATAATTGTATAAATTCATTACATACTAGTGAGGTGGTATGTCAAGGTATTTGTCTAAAACTTGCCTCATTCATTTCATTCTAATATTTGTCTATGTTCCTTATATTTGTTGATTTGAGGATATTTTTTCTTTTTTACACTGGTGATAAATTAATTTCTTTTGAAAATTTACCATGGAAGAATAACTATCACAGGAGGAATGGTGCTTGGAAACCTTGAGGAATTATAAAAAAGTCTTGGTGTGATAATGCAAAGGCTTATAAGCAAGAAAGGAATTTGCCATGACCTTCAAAATCCTAATGCTTACAACAGTGTCTTAGAGCAAGCACTCAATCGATATTTGCTGAATAAATGAAGGAATTAAATTAGAACAGCTAGTTTGTTATTTGTTTATCTTTTTAAAGTCCAGTGCAGATGGTGATTATCAGACCAAAAATGTTTTCTTAAATATTTCCTAGATAGCAAATGTTATCACATCCTCTTAATCTTGGAGATTTTATCATGCCTAGCACCAATATTGTGGATTAAGATCTAACAACCATCTCCTTGGTTATAAGGCACTGTGAATATGGTAATTAGAGCAGT
The DNA here is from genome assembly GCF_027409185.1 of Cynocephalus volans. Lineage (NCBI taxonomy): Eukaryota > Metazoa > Chordata > Mammalia > Dermoptera > Cynocephalidae > Cynocephalus > Cynocephalus volans. The sequence continues at coordinate 91,511,673 of NC_084468.1, read as the reverse complement.
CTGGGTGCTCGGTTTTCTTGCTGGAATTATATTGATATTATTATTTCATTTTGTTTGTTTGTTTCTCATAACAGCATTCCCATCTTGGCACTTAAGCAGAAAGCTTCACTTGTTATAGCTGTTTCACAGTTGATTCCATCCTTTGACTTCCTGTTTTCACAATTTGCTAGGCAATCAAATGTACCTGTGGTTTTAAATCATGTGTCAACTGAACAGATATCAAGAATAAAATGCACATGTACATCCCAAAAGACCTCTGTCAAAATCGGTAAGATTGCACAAAGCAGGAACCTCGCGTAGCATTTTAACAGAAGAAAATGGTCAGAAATTAGTTCATTCAGTGTAGTATCTAAGCTTTAATAAACCAGGTCTTATCTCTTCTGGCCAGTGGACAGCTGCTAATTGGTAAGGGTCCAAGGTAAGGCAAACAAATGCAAGGAAACCTGTCTGCCTGGCTTTATATATCAGCAAGATAGTCCTATCGTCCATCAACGGACAGGCTTCAAGTTGACAACAGGAAAAATGTGACTCAGCGTGTACAAAAGGGGAAGTCCCGGTGTTGGGCTCAAACAATGGGCCTGTCAATTTACTGCTTTGCTTGTCTGTCTTACCTTTTTTTGAAGATACGCAGGGGCTGAAGGCTCAGCATTCTTCTCTGGGTCCTAGACAGGGATAATAAATTTATTATCTAGGGAAAGTCAGTATTCAAGGGTGTGAGTAGAGCAGAGGAAACAATGCAAAACTTGTGGTCAGGCTGGTAAAATGATATCCTAAGTTCCAGGAATATTTCATTTGGGAATGGAAAGAAGATAGCCCAGCAATAAAGCAAAAGCAACATAAAATAAAATCCTCCTTAGAATGATGAGGAAGATGAATGAATGAAACAAAGGAAGCAGTCTGTGAGGGATATGCTTATATGCTTATTTCCTCCTCCTATGTGCACATATCTGTAGTTCCCACTGCAGAAGAGACAGCAGTAACAACCTGCCCATCAATGCAGAAACATTCAATGACGTGACACCAAACAATGTGTACACATAGTTTATATGCTGTGTGTTAATTTGAGTTTGAGGGGACTCTTTACTTAAGGTATGTAAGGTTGGAGAAAACGTATTTCTGTGGCAACTGAGCTCAATTTTACATAAAATAACATCACCTCCACCAAATGAGCAGACCTTCCTGTAGAGCTGATGGCAGAAATAGCATGATCTTCAAATGAGTCACTCCCAGAGTTCCTGTGGTCTGCAGCAACCTGACCACCATTATCCTCTGTGCTTACTGCCTCAAGGCTTCACCTCGCTTCATTGTTTCCAGTTCTTCTTTATTGACTTTTCCATCCTCTTCCTCTTTCATGGTATAGCGATAATATGGTAAATGTGGGTGATTAGGCCATTCGGTGAAACAGACTTCCTTATAGGAACCAGGGGAAGTGTCTAAATGTTGCCGGGGCTTAAGAGTTTTAGGGGAAAGACAATGACAGTAGTAAAATAATCATCAGTAAGAACATGACTTTTCTTAAGTTCTACCTCTTTAGACCCATTGAACAAAAGTTTATTAATTTGTTTTGGCAGCTGGCCAGTATGGGGATCCGAACCTTTGACCTTGGTGTTATCAGCACCATGCTCTCCCAAGTGAGCTAACTGGCCAGCCCTAAAAGTTTATTATTTTTGACTGAGTTATTTCTACAGTATGACAAGCTTATTTTATTTTCTTCTTATAGGGAAGGAGATTTAGGAAATAGGAAGGGTTTTAACTTCATTCTACCCTCCAGATTTTCATTTCCAGAAACTTTTTTGATCTCAGGTTCGAGTGGAGGTCCTTCTCCTTCCCAGCCCCACCCCATTCTTGAGTTCTGTGCCGCTTCTCCTTTCTCTGTTCTTGTTCTCAGTCATACACAGTAACAAAATGACTAAAGCCTTACTCATTGAACTGATTGTATGAGCCAGAAACAAGTTTGCCATATCTTTTGAGTCTCAAGGCAGCACTGGGTGACAGCCCTTGTTGGAGCAAGGAGAAGAAAGTGTGAGACATGTCTCTCAAATATCCACTTGGCCAACTCCATCATCCCCTTCATGTCTGGTCAAATCCCACCTCCTCAGGGAGGACTACTCTATTCTCTTCAGTGCTGCAAACTGCCCCACCCCAATCGCTGTATCCTGGCACTCCTGATCTTTCTTACTCTATTTTTTTTCTTTTCTATGGCAGTCATCATCTTCTAATATAGTAGCATATCTACTTACTATGTTTATTTTCGGATTCTGTCTCTGTCTCCCATTTGAATATAAGCTTCATGAGGGCATAGATCTTCGTTTCCTAATGTATCCCAAACCCCAAGAGCAGTGTGCAGCACCCAGTAGATGCTCAATAAATATTTGTAGAGTAAATATTAATCACTGCCCCTCCTTTGGCTGAGTTTTCCAGTGGGGCAGCTAGAATCTAAATGAAATTTCATAGCGTTCTGAAGAAGAATTGCAACCCAAGTCCTGTTTTATACTCATATAGAAAGACAGACCACAAAGGAAACATCAAAGGGCAGTTCAATTAAATTTAATTCATTAAGATTTTTAAAATGCTTATTCTGGCTGAGGAACTTTGCTGGATGCTGAAGAGATAGAGATGAATAAGCTATTGAGTCTGCTCTCAAGAGGTTTACCGTATATTGGAGAGACAGATATACAATGTCCCATAATACCTCTACGTGATGGGTGCTAAACTAGCAATATAAACCAAGAGCAATGGAATGAACTGTTCCATAGGACAGTCTTCTGTTCTACTAAGGTAGCCAAAGCAGATGATCATAGGAGAGGGAGGATGGCTAAGGAGGCATTAGGAAGACAGCTCAAGCGTGCTATCAGTTTCTCTCCCTCATCAAAATAGTCTTCTCTTTAGGGTTTTTTTTCTCCTGTACTCTGGTAGCTGAGCTAGTAAGCGTAGGGGAAAAATGAATTGGTAAACTGGAGCTCACACATTGGGACTCTTGGCTTCCAATTCTCTGGTTGGCCAAAGTATAGGCCTCCTTCCCTTTCCCATATCTGTTACTGAAGGCTTTAGGTCTCACAAAACCTGTATCTTTCCATCCTGCTTAACGAGGTTCTGAATCAATCCAGTCTCCTTGTGATAGTTTCTCATTCATTTCATCTTTCATTCTATCATTTTAAAAGAACAGTCTGTTTTGCATTTTCTTGGTATTGCTTTACTCCTGGTTATCTGTACCTTGCCTTATCTTTTCTGGATGAGAAGCAGATGGTAGATGACTCATCAGTACAATCATTATGACTTTCTTTGCTGCCCACGATAATTTGAGATTCCTGGCTTAGGTATCTGTTACCACTGCTGCTTCACATGAGTCGACTTCAGGTGGTGGATTAGAATCACTGATTTCTCTGCCCTAACTGGTTCTGAGTGTCCTCTCTTAGCTTTAATGAGTGTTTAGAAGTTAGACTGCTGAGCAGACCCTCCCCAGGGAGAAGGATGGGGAGAAGTTCGGTTTTTGTGATGTTGTGTTTCTATTGATTGGCAAAAGATTGTTATATTGCTCATTAACCTAAATATTTAAAAGCCATTCAAAGGCTTTCTGGGTGAAAAGTTTAGGTGTATCTTAAGCATCTACCCTATTTATTATGTTCTCTGTGGCTTGGGAAAGTCAGAAACAAATGAGGTTGGGAGGGCAGGGCAAGGGTTGGAAGGGCAGGGCAAGATGGTGGACTAGAGGTGCCCAACGCAGGATCTGCCCACATAAAGGGACCAGAGCAAGGAAAGGACAGCTAAGTATAGGGGACACTGTTGGTGGGAGAGTGTGGAGGGCAGTGGGAGCCTGGTGAGGACCCTGTGGAGCATGAAAACCAAGCAGGGTGTTGTAAAGGACAAACAACCATTCAGTTTTAGCTGCCACCACATTTCCAACAGCAGGATTAGCTGGTAGGAATTCTCCCTTACAGTTGCAAGAATCTACTCAGCCATAAGCACTTCCCAGTAGTAACCCTCCTCTTGCCTCAGCCTGCAACCCCACCACTGTGAGAGCCTGTGCCATTAACTAGTCCCAGGGCTGTGGCCCTTCTCCCCACACAGGAGTTCATTCTGTGCAGCACTCTCAATCATGTGGCCAACATTGCCCATGTGGCACTGGCTGATTGCAAGGCTCCAGTCTTTCAGCCACCTGTGAGGCTCCAGCTTTCTAGCCACCCACATTACCCCAACTGCCCAGCTGCCAGAATAGTCCCACCCACCCATGTGGGCCCAGCCATCTAGCTGCCCTTGCAGCCCCAACTGCCTGGCTGCCCATGCATCTCCACCCACCCACAAGACGCCAACGAACCAGCCACCCAAGCAGACCCATCTGCCCATGAGGGCCCACATGCATGGGCTGAGCCATCCAGCTGCCCTCATGATCCCAGCTGCCCTAGCTGCCTGCATGGCCCCACACATCCAGTTGCCTGCACATAGCCACCTGCATGGCCCCATTTGCACATGTGGGCCTAGCCATCCAGCCACCTGCATGACCTTAGCTAGCCTAGCTGCCCACATGGCCTCCACCCACCTGCACGGGCCCAGCTGCCATGTGCAGCCACAGCCACAGATGTAGCTGCCAGTGTTCTCCAGAAATAATGAGTCTACCCAGAACAACTGAGTCTATCCAGCACTACTGAAATTACTGAGCTTACCTGGAACCATAACTAAAACACCCCACCTAATGGGCAATATATAACAAATCTATAGGAGGGAGTTTCTCTTCTCAAAAGCCACCCCAGAGTAATAGAAGAAGCAACCACCAGATGACTAGGCATCGGGTATATAGGGATACTGGAAATACGAAAAAGAAAATATAACACCACCAAAGGAACACTACAATTCTCAAATACCAGACCCACACGACAGGAAACCCTTGAAATGTCTGAAAGGGAATTCCAAGAAACAATCGGGAAGAAACTCAAGGAGACACAAGAAGACTCAGTTAGACAACACAATGAAACCAGAAAAATAATCCAGGACAGGAAGGAAGAAATTTACAAAGAGATAAATACCATAAAAAAGAATGTAGCAGAATTCCTTGAACTAAAAGACATTCAACAAAATAAAAACTACAATTGAGAGTGTAAGCAGCAGGCTAGAATAAATGGAAGAAAGAATTTCTGATCTTTAAGACAGCCTTTTTGAAATAACCCAAGCAGACCAAAAAGAAAAAAAAAAAAAAAAAAAAGAATAAAAAAAAAAAATGAAGAAAACCCAAGAGAGCTGAGCACACAAATATCTGAATCATGGGTGTTCCAGAAGGGGAGGAGAAAGAAAAAAGCATTGAAAACATACACAATGAAATAAGAGCAGAAAGCTTCCCAGATATTGGTAGAGATGTAGACTTCTGGATCCAAGAGGCTCAAAGATCCTCAAACAGACTCAATCTAAAAATGTCCTCTCTGACACACATTGTAGCCAAACTGTCAAAAGTCAAAGACAAAAGAGTCAAAGACTCTTAGAGCTAATAAATGATTTCAGTAAAGTCGCAGGATACAAAACCAACATGCAAAAGTCAGCAGCATTTTAATACTCCAACAACAAACTAGCAGAAAAAGAAATCAAGAGAGAAAGCCCAATTATTATAGTAACCAAACACACACACACACACACACAAAACAGAAAAGAAAACAAACAAAAAACATAGGAATAAACTTAACCAAAAAGATGAAAGATCTCCACAGTGAGAACTACAAATTACTGCTGAAAGAAATTAAAGAGGACACAGAAAGATGGACGGACATTCCATGCTCTTGGGTTGGAAGAATCAACTTTGTGAAAATGTCCATATAGATTCAATGCAATCCCCATCAAAATACCAATGATGGTCTTCATGAAAATAGAAAAAACAGTCCTAACACTTATATGGGACAATAAAAGACCCCAAATAGCCAAAGCAATCCCAAGTAAAAAAAAAAAAAAAAAAAAAAGCTGGAGGCATATCACTACCTGGCCTCAAATTATATAACAAAGCTAAAGTAACCAAAATAGCACAGGACTGACATAAAAACAGACACTCAGACTAGTGGAATGGAACAGAGAACCCAGAAATCATCCCACATACTTACAGCCAACTGATCTTCAACAAAGGCACCAAGAACATATATTGGGGAAAAGACCCTCTTCAATAAATGGTGCTGGGAAAACTGGACATCCATATGCAGAAGAATGAAACTAGACCTGTATCTCTCACCATATACCAAAATCAACTCAAAATTATTTAAAAACTTAAAGATAAGACCCAAAACTATAATACTGCTAAAAGAAAACATAAGGGAAAGACTTTAGGAAGTAGGACTAGGCAGACTTTATGAATAAGACCCCTAAAGTACAGGCAACAAAAGAAAAAATAAGCAAATAGGATTATATCAAACTAAAAAACTTCTGCACAGTAAAAGAAACAATTAACAGAGCAAAAAGACAACGCACAGAATTTGAGAAAATATTTGCAAACAATGAATCTTACAAGGGATTAATATCTAGAATGTACAAGGAACTCAAATTATTTAACAGTAATAAACAAGTAACCCAATTAAAAAATGGGTAAAGGAGCTGAATAGGCATTTCTCAAAGGAAGATATTCAGATGTCCAACAGACACATGAAAAAATGTTCAACATCACTAAGCATCAGGGAAATGCACATCAAAACCACACTGAAATATCATCTCACCCCAGTTAGACTGGCTATTATCAAAAAGGCAGAGAATAACAAATGCTGGCGAGGATCCAAAGAGGAACTCTTCTACACTGTTGGTGGGACTGTAAATTAGTGTATCAATTATGGAAAACAGTATGGAGGTTTCTCAAACAACTACAGATGGAACTGCCATACAATCCAGCAATCGCACTGCTGGGTATATACCCAAAGGAATGGAAATCATCATGTGGAAGGGATATCTGCACCCCCATGTTTATCGCAGCTCTATTCACAATAGGCAAGAGTCCATCTACAGACGACTGTATAAGGAAAATGTGGTATATATACTCAATGGAATATTAAAAAAGAATGAAATAAAAAAGAATAAAAAAAGAATAAAAAAGAATGAAATTCTTCCATTTGCAGCAGCATGGATGAACTCAGAGAAAATTTTGTTAAGTGAAATAAGCCAGGCACAGAAAGAGAAATACCGCATGTCCTCACTCATAGGTGGGAGCTAAGCAAACAAACAAAGAAACAAACAAAAAACAAATAAAAAAAGAAAGAAAGATACAACAATCATAATAATATGGTGAACTTTCAAAAGGAGAGAACAGAACTAAGGTTACCAGAGGTGGGAAAGGGAAAGGGGTGGGTTAGTGAGAATTTGGTAAAGGGCCACAAAAATGATTACGTTGTATACTGTTGAATATAGTAATTATCTTGATTTGAGCATCACATAATGCACACAGCTTTTGTTATTCAATGCGGTACTCCACAGATATGTATAATCAATTGTTTTGTTTTAGTTCGTTTTGTGTTGCTATAATAGAAATACCTGAAACTGGGTAATTTATAAGGAAAAGAGGTTTATTTGGCTTATGAGTCTGGGACACTGCATCTGGCATGGGCCTCAGGCTGCTTTTATTCATGGTGGAAAGTGGCAGGCAACCGGCGCATAAAAGCAGATCACATGGCGAGAGGAAGCAAGAGAGAGAGAAAGAGAGGAGGTGACAGGGTCCTTTAAACAATCAGCTCTGGCGGGAACCAACAGAGCGAGAACTCACTCACTACCCCTCCTCCCCCAGGGAGAGCATCAATCCATTCATGAGGGATCCACCCCCACGACTCAATCAGTTTCCAACACTGCCACATTGGAGATCAAATTTCCACATGAGTTTTGGAGGGGACAACACATCCAAACTCCATCATGTTTCAATAATAATAATAATAATAATAATAATAAAGAAACAAACGAGTTACCTCTCTTTGTGAAGGCTTTACTGATTTCTTAAGACAGAGGTTGGGAAACACAAAGGGAAAGTACCTAACCTTCTGACTGCAATGTGCTAGTAGGTTCCTTTGTGTCATATTCATTTTTGCATCCCCAGCTCCTAGCACAGAACTGCACACACAATTGGTATCTAATAAGTGTTGTGAATTAATGAATAAAAGAATGCATGAATCAACCTGCTTTTTGATATGAGAAAGAGCAGGGAAACTGGCAATCCAGTTTCTATGTCTGTAGGAAGAAAAAATTCTGCCAGTCAACTATCTACTAATGAGAAACACTGTACAGTAAATTAAGCAGCTGTGGTCTTTAAGCTCAAGAAAGTGTGTAAACATTACATTTCTCCAATTTTGTAAGAAGAGAAAATTGTCTTAGGAGTACATTGAGAAAGTACTATCTACAGAGCATAATTTGAGGGGCTCTGAGCCTCTTGGATGCTTCCCATGACACTGCCTTCTGTCTTACCTGGCCAGTAACCCCCGTCAATAGCACGGATCTTCCAAGTCAGGTACTTATTCACACACATTAATTGTAGTGTTGAAGATTCTTGCAAGCCTTCTCTTTTTATAGGACTTTGTTGCCTTGGCTATCACTTGGGTATACACCCAAGGCAGAATTTCCCAGGTTATGTTCTATGAATTCCTGTACTACCACACCTCAACTTCAGCTGTCATTGTTTATCTCCATACCCTGCTTAGTTTTTCTTCACGGCATTTAGTACTACCTGAAATCACGTATTATTTTAGTCTTGACTCTCCACCTCTGTCACTAACAGTGTAACCTACTGGAGTTCATGGATTTATCACCAGCACAGGAAATAGTGTTTGCATATACTAGGTACTCCATAAATAACTGAAATATTTGAAGAAATGACAGTGTTATAATGTTAAAAAAAAAAAATTCTGTGTACAAATGCATTTTGGAAATGCTGGATTAAACAAAGATAAACAGGTTTGTCTATCTACTGCAGGACTCAATGGGCATTTTAATAAACTAATGTATACTATGAATCTCTAGAAGGGGATAAAATATTATGTGTTCCCCAACTTTGATCACAGAATTTTTTTTCCCCAGCATTTTTGTCCTAATGTAATGAGATAAGTCCATTTCAATGGACAGACAAAATAGGGGAGATCTTAGAGAGACTCACTCCTGTAGCAGAAAGGTGTATTACTGTGCTTTGGAGATTTTTCTGTTGGAGTCCCTAGAATTCAGATTCAGGAAAGCTGGCCTTGGGTAATGATGATCTGGGATTGGAGAGGTTTGGAAGAAGAATGGTGAAAGACGGGGATTTGCAGAAATGGACTTTGCTTACCTCATTATGCTCCCCTTCAAAGTGCTGGAAAGATGCCACAAAAGGGGACACAGCTTGAAAATCAGAATTCCTGGCCATGCGCCAAAATAATGATTTTTTTCTTAAGTAAACTTTTTACACACACAGAAAGGTGCACAAACCATAGTGTAGCGCATGTTTTTTTTTTTTTTTTTTTACAAAGTAAACACAGTCATGTAACCAGCAATCAGAAAAAAACAATATTATCAGAGCCCAGAAAGTGCCTTTTATCAATTTTACCTTTTGGCATTGTTGATTTTCTGTATTTTACACTTGTTTTCTATTTTTAAAAATCTTATCTGTGTGATTTTTTGCATTTTCTTTCTTTGTATTGAATTTACCGTTTTCTGTTTTTTTCTATTTTTTTATTCAAAGTTTGGAATCATTGCTCTTCAGTCCTTTTCTACTCACACACTTAAGACTATACATTTCTTTCGAAGTACTTCTTAATATTCATTCCGCATGTTTTAATATGTCATATCTTCATCATCATTTAGATAAAAAATGGAGTAAAAAGACAACCAACAGAGTGTGAGAAAATATTTGCAAAATATACATCTGACAAAGGATTAATATCCAGAATATATAAGGAACTCATACAGCTTTACAGCAAAAAAACCAAATAACTCAATTAAAAAATGGGCAAAGGACCTGAATAAGCACTTAATAAAATAAAGTTTTAATTGTGATTTTTTTTCTTTGAACTACAATTTGGGTTCTTTAAGTGTATTACTTACTTTCCAAGCTTTTAGGGACTTTCTAATTATCTTTTTATAATTGATTTTTAGCTTACTTCACTGTTGTCAGAGAAAATATTATAAATTATTTCAATCCTTTGAAATTTCTGACACTTGATGTATAGGGTCAATTTTTCTTTTCTTTTTTGTTTGTTTTTTATTTTATTTTATTTATTTTTTAATTTTACTTCTCAATATACATTGTAGTTGATTTTCATGCCCCTTTACCCATTTCTCTCCACCCCCTCCCCTCCCCTCTCCCCCACAACATATCTGTTCACTTGACTTAAATAGTTCAAGGAATTTTTGTGGTTATTCTGTCTTCTTCCTGCCCACCCCCCCACAACCCTTGATTTGTTTGTGTATTTATTTATTTAGCTCCCACAAATAAGTGAGAACATGTGGTATTTCTCTTTCTGTGCTTGACTTGTTTCACTTCATGTAATTTTCTCTAAGTCCATCCATGTTGTTGTGAATGGTAGTATCTCATTCTTTTTTATAGCAGAGTAGTATTCCATTGAGTAGATATACCACAGTTTCCTTATCCAGTCATTAGATGATGGACATTTGGGCTGGTTCCAACTCTTGGCTATTGTAAATAGAGCTGCAATAAACATTGGAGTACAGGTATCCCTTCAGTATGATGATTCCCATTCCTCTGGGTATATTCCCAGCAGTAGAATAGCTGGGTCATATGATAGATCAATCTGTAATTGTTTGAGAAACCTCCATACCATTTTCCATAAAGGCTGCACCATTTTGCAGCCCCACCAACAGTATATGAGTGTTCCTTTTTCTCTGCAACCTCTCTAGCACTTATCATTCTCAGTCTTTTGGATATTAGCCATCCTAACTGGAATGAGATGATATCTCAAAATGGTCTTGATTTACATTTCCCAGATGCTGAGTGAGGTTGAGCATTTTTTCATGTGTCTGTTGCCCATTCATGTATCTTCCTTTGAGAAATGCTTATTCAGGTCCTTTGCCCATTTTTTAATTGGGTTATTTGTTTTTTTGCTGTAAAGTTGTATGAGTTTCTTATATATTCTGGATATTAATCCTTTGTCAGATGTATATTTTGCAAATATTTTCTCACACTCTGTTGGTTGTCTTTTTACTCTGTTGTTTCTTTTGCTGTGCAGAAGCTTTTTAGTTTGATATAATACCATTTGTTTATTTTTCCTTTGGTTACCTGTGCTTTTGGGGTCATATTCATGAACTCTGTACCACTGCTACTTCTGGGAGTGTTTCCCTTATGTATCCTTTAAGGAGTTTTATTGTTTCAGAATGTATATTTCTTTAATCCATTTTGAGCTGATTTTGGTATATGGTGAGAGGTACAATTCTAGTTTCATTCTCCTATATATGAATATTCATTTTTCCCAACACAATTTGCTGAAGAGGCAGTTTCTTCCCCTGCCTCAACTCTAGGAGGTTTTTTTTTACAGAGGCTTTAGGCTGTTCAATATATAGGATCGTATTATCTGCAAACAGGGACTGCTTGACTTCATCTTTTCCAATCTGGATGCCCTTTATTTCCTTCTCTTCTCTGATTGCTCTGGCTAGTACTTCCAACAGTATGTTGAGTAGGAGTGGTGAGAATGGGCATCCTTGTCTAGTTCCTGTCCCAATAACATCCATTCAGGATGTTATTGGCAGTGGTCCATAGGGTCAATTTTACTAAAGGTTACATGTATGTATGGAAAGATATATATCCTGCAGTTGTTAGATGCAGTGTTCTGTGATTGTCAATTAGGTTTTTTTTTTCCTATACATTTTTGAGATAAAAACTCCAGCTATGATTTATCCACAATCATTGTTGGAAATTTCAACAATAGACAGTGTCTACAGCTACTATGATATACATTTTCCCTGTTCTCTTATATTCAGTGTTGATTGTGGAAATCTCCAGCAATGATTATAGTTATATTTATTTTTCTATTTAGTTCTGCAATTTTTGCCTTATTTTGAAGTTATATTGTTAGGTTCATATAAATTTAGAATTTTTATATCTCTTTCATGAAACGCACAGCTATTTTGAAATACTCCTTTGCATAAGTAGTATATGTTTTGCATTATGTACTTTGATATCAATATAGCTACATCAACTTTCTCATGTTGATGTTAATATGATATACATTTTTTTCTATTCTGTTATTTTCAACCTTTCTAAGGCTCTATAGTTAAGATGTTTCTGTTTTAAGGGGAATGTATTTGGGTTTTAATTTTTTCATCAGTGTTGTCAATCTTAATCTTTGGGGAGAAGAAGAGGGGAGGGAGGAATCCATAAAAGGACATGAAAGTCAACTACATTATATATTGATAAAAAAAATCTTAATTTTTGAATAGGAGTATTTAGTTTATTTGTGTTTTATGTAATTACTGACATATTTAGGTTATTATCTACCATCTTGCTATTTGTTTACTATTTCACACGCTTGATATTTTTCTCTCCTTTATTGCTTTCTTTTTGATTATTACAATTGTTATATATAACATAATTCTTATAATATATATTTTATATACCTTATATCTGTCTATCTACCTGTCTGTCTGACAACCCATCCATCCTATTTTTATAATGCTTACCTTAGAGATTATATGCATAGTACTTTCGTTACTTTTCAAACAATGTTAGGATAATAGAAAACTTTAATTCTGTTTATCTTTCTGTCTTTTGTGTAACTGTTATCATTTATTTTAATTTTATATGCATTTAAAACCCTACAACATATTATATTATAGTTTTGTATGTCAATATTCATTTAGGTTTACCCACATTTCCACTTTTCTGTTGCTCTTTATTCTTCCCTACTTAAATCAGATTTTTTTTTCCTCTCTGAAAACTTTCCTTTAGTACTTATTATAGTCTTAGTCTCTGGTAACAAATTTTCTCTGCTGTTTTTTTTTTTTTTTAGCTGGAATGTACTTATTTCATTTTCACTTTTGAGGTATATTTTCACAGCGTATAGAATTTTAGTTTTGTAGTTATTTTCTTTCACTACTTTGAAATATCATTGCATTGATTCCTGGTTTCCATAGTTTCTGTTGAGAGTTTAGCTATCATTCTTGCTATTCCTTCTTTAAAGGAAATGTGTTATTTTTTCCCTCTAGCTGTTTTTAGGATTTTCTCATCTTTGGCTTTTAGGATTTTCTGCTCTGATAGGCTCAGAAATTTTATTTGTATGTATCTTACTTAGTTCACAGAAATTTCTGAATCTGTGAATTGATTTTTTTTATTAGTTTTGGAAAATTCTTGACCATTATCTCTTACAATATTGTTTCTGTCATATTCTTTCTCATCTTCCCTTTATGAGATTCCAGTGACAGGTCATTTAGAAGTTTTCAGTGTGTTCCACATGTTGCTTATGCCCTTTTGCTTACTTTTCATCGGCTTCTCTCTCCATACTTTGGATATTTTCTACTGACCTATTTTCAGTTTCACTAGCTTCTGTTGAGTCTTTTTGCTCAATTTTTTACTTTCAGTTATTGAATATTTTAGTTCTAGAATATCCATTTGATTCTTTTTCTGGATTCCATTTTTCTTTGCTTTTTTTTTTTCTGACTGGTAAGGGGATCGCAGCCCTCGGCATGGTGTGGTCTGCACCACGCTCAGCCAGTGAGCGCACCGGCCATCCCCATATAGGATCCGAACCTGCGGCCATGGCGCTACCAGCGCCGCACTCTCCCGAGTGAGCCACAGGGCCAGCCCTGGATTCCATTTTTCTGGTAAAGTTTTCCATCTTATCTATTTTTTTATCTATTTTCTTATATATTTATTAATCACAATTATTTTAAAGGTCATATTTTATACTTCCAATATCTCTATCCTCTATGGGTTTCTTTTTCTTTGTTTCTTTCTTTTTTTTTGTTTACTTTCTTTTACTTCTTGGTCTTGTTTCTTGGAATGCCTGCTATGTGCTAAATTAAATGATGGGTATTATATGGGCATTATATATGGGTATTATTATATTAAAATATGGGTATTATATAGACTCTAGATCATATCCTCATAGAAGAAATCATCTTTAACCTTGGGCAGCTAGTGTAAGGGCCTGTCACCTTAATAAAAATGGGATGTAAACTGATTTGAGACTGGATTGCACTTTGGGTAAGATTTAGTTTACGTCTGGTTTGCCACCACTAGTAAGGCATAGCCCTGTAGCGTTCTCATCTTAAAGCCTTGGGTATTTACTTGAAACACCCCTTCTTGGTTAGTCTTAAAGTCCGATATTTGTCTCCTCAATACCATGAGACTGCAAATGTGCCTGTTCTCCTTTTCAATGACTTTCTGCTTGGTTTCTTAAGGAATCCATTGAACGCTGGACCTACTTTTCTGGACCTCTGCACTCTCTGGGATTTTGAACTCTCAGATCCTGGTTACTTTGGGCACCTTAAACTTTAAGTTTTGTTTCTTCAGCACTGTGAGATTTTCGTAAGCTCTGCTGGCTTCCTTGCCTTTTAGCAAGGGCCCTTTACCATTTCCCCCCCGTTTCTTGCACTGTGCCAGGTTCTGATAGGATAGAGGTACATACAGAAAGTCAGATAGCTTCTCTGTAGTTCTCTTCTCTATGGCTTGTTCCCTCAAGTCCTGGTTGCTTTGGCAGCTTTTTGATTCCATCAGATATTATCTGGGGTTCTTAGATTCTTTCAGCTGAAGCGTGGGTCTGCTATATGCTTCTTTATTATGCCTAGAAGTAGAGGTTCTTCCAAATTTAATTTTGTTTACCATTTATTCATTGAACACTTATGTGCCAGGAAGTGTGAAAAATACTTTATATATCCATTCATTTATTAAATAAACATTGCCTGATCACCTACTAAGTGGTGGGTACTTTTTGAGCACATGGGCTACATCAGTGAACACCACCATCAAAATGGCTGTCCTCATATATCTTAAATTCTGCTGAGTAAGATTAAAGATAAATGATAAAATATTGTTGATCTTCATTTGCATATGAAGAAAAGTGAGCTACACAGAGTTTTTTGTTTTTTTTTTTTAACTTTCCCATGGTCAAGTAGGCGGTGAATGATATAGCCTGAATTTGCACCCATGTAGCTTTCTGTGAAGCCCTGCACTATACAGTACAAAGAATATTTATATTTATCTGACCTTTCCTAAGAGTGAAAATTTGGTTATTCACATATTTTGAAAATCTTAGGAGAATTGTCTTTATAGACTCAAGGTATTTTTTATGAAACGGGAATTCTCCTTTATAAAGAATTTTGTAGATAAGTGTCTGTTCTGCATTGGTCACTTTCTTTTTTCAAAGTTTATTTATTTATTAATATTATTTTTTTACATTCTATGAAGTTGTTGTGGAGCGGTTGGGGGAAGGGGGAGAGGGAAAAGGTGGAAGGAAATAGGGTGGGAGAAGGAGGAAGGAGGAGGGGCAGTATTGAGGCCTGTGACACCCCCTCATTCCTGCAGGGGAGACCAGGGGGCTGTATTGGTCTATTTATTTATTTATTTATTTTTGTCTTTTTCGTGATCGGCACTCAGCCAGTGAGTGCACTGGCCATTCCTATGTAGGATCCGAACCCATGGCAGGAGCGTCCTCGCGCTCCCAGTGCCACACTCTCCAGAGTGCGCCACAGGCTCGGCCCTGTATTGGTCTATTTAAATGGACCTATTCTGCTTTTAAAAACAAAAACTGAGATGGGCAAAAGTTCCTGTGGACAAGTTGGCTTCAGTTTGTAGTACTCATCCCCATTGCTTTTCAGATGTCTGGGCCGACTTATTGTTTCTGGCTCCTGTTTTCCCTGATACTCAAGCTATTGCACAGCTCCTAGTAATCACTGATGAATGGCATGGATGCACTCCTTGACTCTTAATACACTCTTCAGGACATAATTTTTTTTTTTTTTTTTTTAAAGATGACCGGTAAGGGGATCTTAACCCTTGACTT
This sequence comes from Cynocephalus volans, assembly GCF_027409185.1. NCBI lineage: Eukaryota > Metazoa > Chordata > Mammalia > Dermoptera > Cynocephalidae > Cynocephalus > Cynocephalus volans. The sequence goes on along the minus strand of NC_084468.1, from coordinate 91,495,756 downwards.
GGTGTTGTCAGCACCACGCTCAGCCAGTGAGCGAACCGGCCATCCGTATATGGGATCCGAACCCAGGGCCTTGGTGTTATCAGCACCGCACTCTCCCGAGTGAGCCACGGGCCGGCCCTTCAGGACATAATTTTGATTTTTGCCTTTCAGCTCTACATTCCACAAGTCCAGGTAAGAAGCCCAAATTTATGTAGCCTTCCACCATTATGACTGAAGAGTATTAGGCTGGAATTTAAATATTTCAGCTGTTCACTTAGTCCGTAATTCAAATTCTTTGCAGCTGAGTTCCCTTTGGCTCTCTAGACACATACAGTAAATTGTTTTTTAATCTGGCACTTATTTTCACTTGACTCATTTTTAAAGTCTTTTTCATTTTTTTCTGTTCATTTTTAACTCTATTAGTTTGGAGACACCATTCATTTTGTAAGCAGTGCTTTAAACACATTTCATCTATCAGGATTAATTTTACTGAATGCACCACCAAGTAAATACATTAGAAACAACTGTAACATTTCATTAATCAAAATGTCTACTTCCACAGATGTGAAATATCCCCCACCTAAAAAATTCATTTCCTTTGCTGTGAGTGCTTGTCTGTTTATCTAAAATATAAAAAGTGATGTAAAATGCTGTTATTCTATTAGAACATGAATGCAGGATCTGAAGGTGCAATCCATTATAATTAAGGCTAATTAATTATTATGTGGTCAAATGAGCAACAAATGCACATGCAAAATCTAAAGAGTTAATTATTTGAAAATTGGTTAATCAATTGTGCATTCAAATGCACGTTTGTCTTTAGCATGCAGATATTTCACACTTTCACAAAAGATTAGTATGTATAAAAAATCATTAAAGTGAAACATTTTTGAAATATCTTTGCTCTATGGAGAAAGAAAATAAATTAATCAAATGGATCTGATCCTTAAAAACCTAACCTGTTTTTTTCAATAAACAATCTTCAAAGAAGGAAAAAAATCAGTATGAACATTCATTTAGAATGACTAAAAGAAATCAGTCCAGATTACCTACTTTGTGGGAGGCATTCAACCTGAACATAATTAAAAGGAAATCTCCACCATGTTAAGTGGCCTGCCACCTGCACAAAGTCCCCCCAAAGGCCAATATCCAGATGGAATTTCTCTCTTTTAAAAATAAAGCTAGAATTATGTAAAGATGAACAAATCTCAGTCAGATAAGTGGTTTCAAGCAAGCTCTTTTCATTTTCAAATTTCACAAACTGCATAACTGAAAACAAGTGGGTGGGGGTGTGGTGACATCAGAGACAACCACAGTGGCAGCAACAACGAACCCTAAGGAGAAACAAGGTAGACAGAGGAACCAGTGAAAGAGGCAGAAAAAAGATAGTTGGAAATGTAGGAGGCTGACCAGAATAGTACAGAATCACATAAACCAAGAGTAGAGCTGGTAATCAGTAACAGATCATCACAGTAGAAAAGGCTGAGGAAGAAGAGAGTTTCTGTACAAGAGTAGTTAACAGAGTCCACAAACAAGGAGATCAATAAGGTTAGGGTATGAAATAGGGTCATGGGATTGGGATTTAGGATAAATGTCGATGTAATGTCATTAAGCAGAGGGAGTTACGAGGAGCATATGTAATGAGACAGTTAGTTAATTCTCTAGTAAAGAATCAACATTGACTGAGCATATAGTGTGTTCAAGGCACTAGGCTAGGTGACATGAGATGTGACACCTACTCTCAAGAAGCTTCCACTCTGGATTGAGAGATGGAAAGAACAAGAAAATAGCAAGTGATCATACTCAGAGGAACGGTACGCACTGTAATAACTGTTAGCAGTTGATAGATGGAAAGAGAGCAAGCCCAGGGGACAGAGGATGATGTCAAATGCCTTAACAAAAGGCAGCCATAAACTCATACTTAAAGGACATGAAGACATATGTAAACAGATGAAAGGAGAAGAGAAGGCATCCCAGGTAGGAGGGGCTAGATGCTGAAACTGTGCTAGGTGTTACAGCAGACACGACCTGATGCCTACCCAATGTTAATTCTCCAACCCCCTATTTTCTACTCACAGAATCCACATTTATTCAGGTAGCAATGAGATCTCAAGTGAAGTAGGACCCAGTCCTAGCTTCAGGGAATGGGTTGTGATTGGTTTAAATCAGGAATTGGTATTCTCATGTACCTGTGCAATGGATTTCTAGAGTGACCATGTAATTTGATTTTGCCAATAAGAACCAAAATAAAGTATGTGTTATTTCTTGACAAAAAGTGGCAAACTTGGTTGGCCTAGCCTTTTGTCCTTCTGGATTTTCCCCTCTGATTTGCTTGTAAAATGGACTAATTCTGAAAAAGCAGTAGCTAGCTGGTAACCATTTTGACAAGCAATGAAGATAAAAGTCAAAACACTAAGTTTCTGTGAGCAAAAAGGTGGGAAGAGGCTGGGTACTTGTCATTGTCACTGAGCAGCTGCAATGACCTGGAACGCCTAACTCCAGACTTCTTGTTTCAAGAGAAAAAACCCCAGTTATTTGTAGCAACAATTTAACTTTTTTTGGTTACTTGAAGCCACTTAATTCATAACAGACATAGATTTTGAATAGTTGTCACAATGGGACACTGACAAGTTGAGTGGGAAAAGGCCAAAAGAGGTTTCTGGAAAAAGGGCAGACTAGATGTTTAGATGAACTATCCTCCTGAGAACAAAACGTTGATTAAAGTACAGAAAAATTTTCTTTAATTGCATTCATTAATTGGCAAGAAGTAAGGAATTTGCAGGCCAGAGACTGGTGTACCTGGGTACCCAGGTAAGTGAGCAGAGAATACTCCAAACAAGATTTTTTCCCTCAAGGGCATTAACTACACCATGCGAGCTTGAGCATTGGTTTTGGTGAGAATGTGAAATTCAAAGAAGAAGAAAAAGCATCCCGGAAGCCACCTTAGGTGAGAGTCTGATACGAAAACCTTTACATGAAGCTGGAGTTACAAAGGACTCTACACTTGGCATGTGTAGACTAGAAATAACTCTGCCTCTCCCTTTCTCTTAGAGAAACTGTAAAAAAAATGGCCCCTCCCTAACCTTGACATTAAGTAGGAAAAAAAAACCTTTGATATTTGTAACCACATTTCAGTTTTGTGACCTAAATTCATGCTATCTGGATGGCCAAAGAATCTAAACTGAGAATTCATTTTAAAGAGATGCCTGAATGAAACAAAGACAAATTATTTCTGGAATAAACTACCTTCAAACAAGGCATCAACATATTTGCACAGATAAAGTTCCAAGGTATAATACCAGTTTATAATTAAAAAAAAAATCACTAAACACCAGGAACAAAACCAGCCTATGTGAGAAAGGAAACAGAAACTTGAACTTCACATTTCAGAATTATAAGACACAGAATATAAAAGTGTATTAATATACAATATTCAATAAATAAAATCTGAGCAAATTTGAAAAAGTACAAAACAGCAGAATATATACATCTGAAAGAAGGATTAGCAAATCAGAAAAAAAAAAAAACAAAAACTTGAAGAGATTAGAGAGACAAAAACGTGAAAATATCAAAGACAGGCCAAAATATAGGTAGAATAAACAGAAAAGGTCAAACACACATATGTATATATATTTGGTTAAAATTTCAATATGAGAAGAGAGAGAGAGAATGAGGCAGAGGGAATATTTGAAGATATTATGGCTGGGAAATTTCTAGAAATGGTGAAAGATACTGATATAATTCCACAAATCCAACAAATTCCAAGCAGGGAAATTAAAAAAAAAGAAAAAAAAAGAAAAAAAAAGAAAAAAAATCACATCTAATGCATCATAGTAAATCCAAATAACATCAAAGTTAGCTAGAGAAATATATACCTTTTGCAAAACAACTCTTGGCATGCTACCAGGCAGTGGTAGAGATGGAGTACATAACCATGTGTCTGGAATTGCCATAAAGAGCTGTGGTCTGTCAGACTCATGGAGATGTACAACTGGGTGGCCCAGCAACAATCCATTGTAAAATGGAAGTAGTATAGCTGGTATTGAGTATGAGCAAAGGGCAAAAGCTAGCTGCATGAACAAGTAGCCTAAACTCCTATATCATCTGCCATTATTGCAGCAGCAACCACACAGCTCATGATTTTGATTATGTGAGATATCCCTGACAATAAGATGACTGAGGAAAACAAAGCCCAAGCTTAATTTAGAAACGGGTCAGCATGGTATGTTGGTAACTGCCCAAGATGGACAGCAACTTCATGACACAGCCTGATTCAGTGGCTTTGAAAGACAGTGATAGGAGAAAATCCCCTCAGTAGGCAGAGCTCTGGATTATGCTTCTGGTCATCTACTTTGGATAGAAGAATATATAGACCTCTGGACAGTGGTGAATGGTTGAGCTGGCTAGTTGGTGCCTTGTATGGAAGAAGATTGCATGGTTGGGGACAAAAAGGGATGAGGTACAGGAATACGGATGGGCATATGGGGATGGACACAAAGTTTAAAGACTTTTATATTACTTATTAACTCCCACCAGAGAACAACTGCCACCAGACAGGCACTAAAAAATAAAATGGACTGAATAACTTGGGTGGTTGATATGAACAGATTTTGTCATCAGCTACCCCAATGCTAGAACAATAGTCACATGAACAAAGTGGTTATGGTGACAAGGTTCTGCACGAGGCCTTTGGCGTGGATTCCCTCTTAGTAAAACTAATCTTACTGTGTACTACCACCATCAAATTTCTGTCTGTCAGCAACTTGTACCAACATTGAGCCTCAGATATGGTACCATTTCTTGAGGAGACCAACTAGCCATATCATGGCTTGGGAGGGTCAGGTGCTATTTATATAGCATTTCAGGGCAGGGTGAAGAGTTGGCCATCCTTGCCCTGGGCTGGCTGTGCCAGTGTTTTTTTCTTTTTAAATAAATTTCATTGCATGTATTGGAGGTTTACAACATGATTTTATGGTATACATGTAGATAGTGAAATGATTACTACATAGTGAAGCAGATTAACATATCTATCATCTCACATAGTTACTTTTTTTGTGACAAGAGCAGCTAAAATCTACATATCGAACAAAAATCCCTATTACAATATGATTTTATTAACTTTAGTCCTCCCTCGTGTTGTAAATGAGATCTCTAAATTTGTTCATCCTACATATCTGCTACTTTGTATCCTTTGACCTATATTTCTCCATTTCATCTCCCTCCCACTGCCGCCTATGGAAACCACTGTTTCATTCTCTATCTCTGTGTATTTGACCTCTTTATATCTACATATAAGTGAGATCATGTAATATTTTTCTTTCTGTATCTGGCTTGTTTCACTTAGCATAATGTCCTCCAGGTCCATTCATATTGTGGTAAATGGCAGGGTCTCATTTTCCAAGGCTGAATACTATTTCATTGTATTTATATACCATATTTTCTTTATCCATTTATCTGTTGATGGACTTTTAGGTTGTTTCCATATTTTGGCTGTTGTGAATAAATCTTGCAATGAATGTGGGAGTGAAGATATCTTTATGAGGTTGTGATTTCATCTCCTTTGGGTAAAAACCCAGAAGAGAGATTGCTGAGTCTAATGGTAGACTATTTTTAATTTCTTTAGGAACCTCCATACTGTTTTCCATAAAGGCTATACCAATCTATATTCCCACCAATAGTGTATGAGACTTCTCTTTTCTCCAGCTCCTCCCCAACATTTGTTATCTCTTGTCTTTTTGATAATAGCCATCAAAAGGTGTAAGGTATCTCATAGTGGCTTTAATTTGCATTTCCCTGATAATTAGTAATGTTGAGTACCTTTTCATATACCTGTTGTCCATTTTAATGTCTTTTTTGGAGAAATGTCTGCTCACATCCTTTGCCCATTTTTAAATTGGGCTATTTGTTTGTCTGCTATTGAGTTGTAAGAATTCTTTATAAATTTTGGGTATTAACCCCTTATCAGATATGTGATTTGCAAATATTATTTTCCCAGTCTGTACATTTCCTTTTCATTTTGTTGATTTTTTTTTATTGTGCAAAATCTTTTTAGTATGATATAGTTCCATTTATTTGTTTTTGCTTTTGCAGGCTAAGCTTTTAGTGTGATATCCAAAAAGTCATTGCTAAGGCCAATGCCAAGGAGCTTTTCCACTGTACTCTCTTTTAGGAGTTTTATGGTTTCAGGTTTTACCTCAAGGTCTTTTATCCATTTAGAGTTGATTTTTTGTGTATGGTTTAAGGGTCCAATTTCATCTTTTTGCATGTAGAAATCCAGTTTTCCCAGCACTATTTATCTAAGAGACCATGCTTTCCCCATTGTGTCCTCTTGGTACCCCTGTTGAAAATTAGTTGACCATATATGTTTGGATTTATTTCAGGCTCCCTATTCTGTTCTATTGGTCTATGGTTCTGTCTTTATGCCAGTACCATACTGTTTTGATTACTATAGCTTTGTAATATAATTTTAAGTCAGGAAGTGTGATGACTCCAACTTGTTTTTCTTTATCTGTATTGCTTTGACTATTCAGGGATTTTTGTGGTTCCATATGGATTTTAGGATTTTTTTTCTATTTCTGTGAAGAATGTCATTGGACTTTTGATAGGGATTATGTTAAAATCTATATATTACTTTGGGTAGTATGGACATTTTAACAATATTAATACTTCTCATCCATGAACATGAGATATTTTTCTATTTATATGTATCTTCTTCAATTTCTTTCATCAATGTTTTATAGTTTTTGGTATATAAATCTTTTACCTCTCTGGTTAAATTTATTCCTGTGTATTTTATTTTTTGATGCTATCATAAATGGGATTGTCTTCTTAACTTTTTTAGCTAGGTCGTTTATTTATATAAATGATACTAATTTTTGTATATTGATTTTGTATCCTGCAGCTTTACTGAATTCATTTATTAGTTCTAACTTTGTGTGTGTGTGTGTGTGTGTGTGTATGTGTGTGTAATCTTTGGGGTTTTCTACATAAAGGATCATGTCATGTGCAAATAGAAATAATTTTACTTCTTCCTTTTTGATTTGGATGCTTTTTTTTTCTTGTCTGATTGCTCTTACTAGTACTTCCAGTACTATGTTGAATAAAAGTATCTAGAGTGAGCATCCCTGCCTTGTACTGGACCTTAGAGGAAAAGCTTCCTGTTGTTCCCCCTTGATTATGATATTAGCTGTGGGCTTTTCATAAGTTCCTTTATTGTGTTGAGAAACTTCCCTTCTGTACCTAAACTTTTAAGAGTTTTTATCAAGTAAGGATGCTGAACTTTGTCAAATGCTTTTTTCTGCATCAATTAAGGTAATCATGTGTTTTTTAATCTTTTATTCTTGTTAATGTGATGTATCACATTGATTAATTTGCATATGTTAAACCAACCTTGCATGACAGGGATAAATTGGTCATGACATATAGTCTTTTTGATGTATTTTTGAATGTAGTTTTCTGATATTTTATTGGGGATTTTGGCATCAATGTTCATCAGAGATATTGGCCTGTAGTTTTCTTTTCTTGTGGTGTCTTTAGGTATCAGGGTAATACTGGCCTTGTAAAATGTGTTTGGAAGTATTCCCTCTACCTCTATTTTTTGGAAGAGTTTAAGAGGTGCTGGTAAAATTTCTTCTTTAAATGTTTGGTAGAATTGAGGCATAAAGCCATCTAATCTTGAGCTTTTCTTTGTTGGAAGATTTTAAATTACTTATTCGATCCCTTTATTTGTTATTGTTCTGTTCATCCTTTCTATTTCTTCCTGATTCGATCTTGATAGGTTATATTTTTTAAGAATTTATCCATTTCCTCTAGGTTATTCAATTTGTTGGCATATACTTATTCATGATAGTCTCTTCTGAGGTATCTTTTATCATGTCTCCACTTTTTTTTCTTATCTTATTTATTTGAGTCTTATCTCTTTTCTTTCCTCAGTATAACAAGGGGTTTGCCAATTTTTTTGTATGATTTTTCTGTTCTTTATTTCTGTTCTGATCTTTAGAATTTCCTTACAACTCTTGTTAACTTTGAGTTTAGTTCTTTCTTTTCTTTTCTATTTTTGAGGCATAATGTTAGGCTATTTATTTGGGATCTTCTTTTTAATGTAGGCATTTATTGCTATAAACTTTCCTCATGGAACTGCTTTTGCTACAGCCATAGATTTTGATATGTTGTGTTTCCATTGTCATTTGTTTCAGGATATTTTAAAATTTCCCTTTTTATTTCTTTTTTTGCCCATTAGTTGTTTAGGAGCATGTTTTTAATTTCCACATATTTGTTAATTTTTCAAGATTACTCTCATTGATTTTTATTGATTTTTAGCTTTATACCATTATGGTTGAAACAATACTAGATATGATTTAAATCTTTCTGAATTTGTGAAGACTTGTCTTGTGGTCTAACATGTGGTTTATCTTGGAGAAAGTTCCATGTGCTCTAGAAAAAAGTATATTCTATGGATGGGAAGTTCTATATACTTTGTTAGGTTTATTTGTTCTGAAGTGCAATTCAAGTCCAGTATTTTCTTGTTAACTTTCTCTGTGGTTTACCTATCCATTGTTGAAAGTGGGGTACTGAAGCCACCTGCTATTATTATATTGCTATCTATTTCTTCCTTCATGTTCATTAATATTTGCTTTATATATTTAGGTGCTCTGATGTTGGCTACATATATATTTATAATCATTATATCTTCTTTGTTGCTTTGTGTTGCTTCACCCCCCATGGATTTTTCACCCCACTTCCCCTGGGTGATGGAGATGCAAAGGATTACTCAAAGCCCATCTCTTCTGAGCAGTGAGAGGCCATGAAGTGGTTAACTTCCCTTGGGGAGGCTCAAGTGAGAGGCAACCCTTCCTTGGGAAATTAAAGCTGAATTGCGGTTCTCTTCCTGCATTTATTTTCCAGACCAGGAAGTTATAGGAAGAGACATAGGTGGGGTTATAGTTTAACAGTATAGGCTGGTAACTGTCAGTGAAACAAGCCAGATGACATTCCAGTAGACAATTAAGTGGTCTTATCAACACAAGCTTGATCTTAGCAAACATTCCTTCTCCCTCTACAGTTTCTCAGTATTGTTACATAAAAATCAGTAACTAGTCTGTCCTTGAGCCATCAACCTGCTGTGCTACAATTCTTATCTCACACCAGAGACTTACAGCCTGAGGAAAATTTCCTGTCCTTGCAAGGTCAATATTTGAAACTGCAAGGCTTTGGAAAACCAGGCCTTGTGAAGTACATATGCTTTTTACTATATTCCACACTCTTGATGAATTGACCCCTTTAAATAGTGACCATATTTGTCTCGTGCAACAGTTTCTGACTTTACATTTAATGCAAATATTCAATATGGATTTAAATATATTATCTTACTATTTTGTTTTCTATTTCTTCCATCTGCTTTTTTGTGTGTACCCTTTGTCTTTCTTTTCTTACCATTTTGGATTGAGTATATTCTTATTTTTGTACTTTATCTTTTCTATTGGATTTTTTAAAAGCCATCTAGGAATCATTTTTAGAGAGATTAGTATAGATATTTACAATATGCATCATTAATTTATCATAATCAGCCTTGAATCAATATTATGTCTCTTTACTAATAATGTAAGAACTTTATACAGAATAATGCCACTTATCCCACCTCCTATTCTTTGTGCTTTTTGTCATATGTTTTAATTCTCTATGTTCAAAAGCCAATAGGACGTCATCTTTGCCATCATATTACTTTGGACACTCAGTCATCTTTTAAATAAATTTTAACACTTTTTTATATTAATTCACATATTTACTCTTTATTGTGCTTTATATTCCTTCCCAAATATTTGGTATTTCATCTAGGATAATTTCCCTTTAGTCTGAATACCTTCCTTTAATATTTTTTGTAGTGCAGGTCTGCTGGCAACACATTTTATCAGCTTCAGTCCATCTGAAAATGTCTTTATTTTACCTTAATTTTTGAAGAAAAGTTTTACTGTGTATACAATTCTAGGTTGAGAAGTATTGTTTTTTAGTGTGCCTCTTTGCATGTTTTTTTCTCGGTCATGGGTCATATTCCTGCTTTGTCTAATGTCTCCTAATTTTTTATATATGTCAGACACTTTGTATAAAAGATTAATAGACACTTAAGTAGATAATATTTGTCCCTATAAAGGACATGATCACTTCTGTTATAGGCAACTAGTGTGATCTCTTTGATCTAATCAATAGTTGAGATGTGTTAATAATCTTATTATATTAGTTGGATTTTTATTTGCTTTCTTACTTTTTAGAAAATATTTTTATAATCCAGGTTACTTCACTTTAAAAAGCTGTGTAAAGAAATTTGTTTAGTGAAATTTCATTTTTTTTCTAAAATGTCTCTGTAATAGGTGAAAGTAATAAGAATCACTCTGTTATCCCTAAGGCTAGACTCAAAATCATTAAGTGAACCTTAAATGTATTCTGCTTTTCAGTGTAGTTCATAGTGATAATATGGTAATATTTGAGTGACTCTCATGGTCATTCGTAATTTTGGGTGGCTGCTCAGTGTATAATTTCCATTTGTATTTGGGGGGATTTTCCATATTACGGATTGGTGGAATGTGATGTCTACTTTTCTTTATCTTCCCTATCACCACTGTAAGTCAAGGTATAGGTTCATAACTAGGTTCAACCATCTGGATGTTCCCTATTCAGAATATTGAATGTTGGGGTAGTAAAACAAGAAACTGAAACAATTTAAAAGTATTGAGAATCCAGTGGTAAAAGCACCATGTGTCCACAATAGGGATGCCCAGCAAGGATGGAGGTATAATGATAGCAAGGTAACTAGAATATTCTGGTGGCATGGCTTTCATCTTGGTTCTGCAGCCTTAAATCCAGTAGTTTCTGCTTATTTTCTGAGCCTCTTTCTCTATCTAGCCTTCTCCTTAATTCTGTAATCTAACCAATATTTTTCTTAATACATTTCTTTTCTAATTAACTTAGATGTAGTCTGCTACAGTGTCCTAAAGCAAGAACTCTCACTGATATGGGCATTTGCTAAATGTCATGTGCCATTTTATGTGCTGAGGTCATGGAAATAAAAAGATGTGGTTTCTATTTACAGAAAAGTACAGCACAGTAAGGAGCTAGATATGTTAAACAAAAAGTTTTCAATAGTATGTGTAAACATATAGTAATATGTAAAGGAATAATATGTAGTGGAAGTATGTATAAGGATGAGAGTAGTAGAGAAGGAAGTGCCTATTCTTGCCTAGGGAGTCAGGTGCTTTTCACAGGGTGGTGACTCTGGAGCTGAAGAGAGATGGCTGGCAGAGGACAGTAGCCATGTAGAGCAGTGGGGAAGGGATTCTAGATAGAGGGGATAGCAAAGGCTATAATTCCTTTCTCAGGGAATACTGAGAAGTCACTAAGGTTATGGGATAGATGCATGGTGGAAAAATGGCAGGGAGAAGACTGAATATGTAGATAGATGCCATGCTATGGGATTTAGGACTTGGAGAGGACAGTAGAACATTATTAGAAAGATATTTCTGGAAAGGAGAGGGTGAATGAGGAGTCAAGAGGCAAATAAACTAGTTAGGATTGTGGTGTTTCTCTTAGTAAGTTTCATGTACATATTTTGGTGGCTGGCTGGTATGGGGATCAGAATCCTTGACCCTGGTGTTATAACACTGTGCTCTAACCAACTGAACTAGCCAGCTAACCCAAGTTTCATATTTTAAAGGACCGAAGTAACATCTTTCTTCATATCATCCCCTGTCCTTTTTGTAAATTCCAAGTATAATGTCTCAATAGCAGACCTGAGTTTTCCAATTTCCAAATATTAGGAGCTAATAAGTAACTCTTTTTTTCTTTCACAGTCTTAAATACATTTGTCATAATATTTCCATTTTATCTCATCACTTCACGTGTTATTGGAAAGCAATAATAAGCAAAACAAAACAAAAAAACAAAACTACTTTATTAGGTATGGTTAAAACAGAACTTTGAAGCACCTCTCAATGAACTGAAGAGTCAGTATGTTGACTGTGCTTATTGTTATTGCACTGCCAAGGAATGGGTGCAAGTGAAAGGGAGGTATGGGTGACAATTAGATGTACATGACTGAAGAGGTGAGATGTGCACAGGGACAAGGAGTTATAAATAACAAGATAGTGATGGTATAATGGAAGGAAACAGGATGTCTCAAATGATTTAATGTAAGATAATGATCAAAGGCAAAGAGGCCCTTGTACACAGAAGGCAACATACACAGGCCTAAGCTCTGCAAGGGAAAGATTTTTCCCCCCTCCTATAACTGCATTCCCTTCCTGTCTTGTACAAGGCTGTAGCCAGGAGGATGATGAACAATTTTATTTATGATCTTTTCTTGTTAAAGCCTATACAACAAGTTTTCTAGAAACCATGTTGTACATCGTGTTTTGGATCCCAGAGCAATCCGTAAGACCTGTTTTAACACATACTTTACCTGAAACATAATAGAAAGGGGAAGTAGGTTTGGTGGTGATGGTAGGAGAGGTGGGAGCAGTAGAAAGGGAGAAAAGGGGAGAAAAAGGAAAAGAAAGGGGAGTAGGAGAAAGAGGGTAGTAAAGAGAGTCTCACAAGGCAGTGAGTAGATCATCTCAAAGTAAAACAATAAATGGAATTCATTCCAGGTACTGGAATTGTGGTTTAAATGGGAATTGTGGGTCAGCCAGGAGTCTAAACACTCTTTATAACAATCGTTCCAATCATTGTTAAATGTTTGTTGAATTAAAACAACTCAAATAAACTTGTGGATTTTAGAAAGAGAAAGGAAGGGTAGGTCTATGAGAATAAAAAAGACCTGCTGCAAGAGGAGATGATGGAAATGATAAAACATGTTTTGCCTAAAATAAGGAAGCAAATCATTTATAATAGATGGGGTGAAAACCAGGAAGTTTGGAAGGAAAATGTTAAGGCTCAGAAAAGCTGCATTCTCTGTGTTGTCCATGACATTTGACCCATCACAGAAGTATAGAAATTAAACTCTGCTTTTTAGAAACCACAGCTGAATAATACCTCTGATGTGATTTCAGTTCTTTTGGATACTGTAGACTGGGACGTGTAATTATTTGGGGACTGTTTACTTTTATGTGTTATTATGAGATTTAAAAACTAATATTTAAATGTATTTTGGCTTAGTAAGAGCAGTGCCAGATATGGCTTTAAAATATATATGCAGATACATTTCTGAAAGGATACACACCCAATTGTTAACAGTGGCAACCTTTGGGAGTCAGGTTGGGGTTGGGAATGAGCAATGCTTGAATCTTTTACTTCACAGACTTTTGTAATGGATGGTAAAGTTAACTTTATTATTATTATTATTTTTATTGGTTAGGAATATTCATGAGATACAAAACTGATTGTCACCCTTTGTGCCCATGGGGACCAGATTCATACTGGCAGCATATCCATTTCTGCAAATTGCATTATCCCCAACCTCCCCCCTCCCCCTTTCCCTCCCACTCCACTTTGTAGCCCAAGGAATGTTCTCTCCCTCTGCAAGTTCAACACCTTACTGTGGTCTTTCTTCCCTTCCTTCTTTCTCTTAGTGCCCACATATGAGTGAGTACATGTGGTATTTATCCTTCTGTGCTTTGCTTATTTCACTCAACAGAAGTTTCTCCAAGCTCATCCATGTCATTGCAAATGGGAGTATTTCATTCTTTTTATGGCAGAGTAGTATTCCATGGTGCGTATATACCACAGTTTCCTTATCCAATCATCCATCGATGGACATTTAGGTTGGTTGGTTCCATGTCTTGGCTATTGTAAACAGAGCTGAGATAAACATGGGAGTGCAGGTATCCCTTCAACATGATGATTTCCATTCCTCTGGGTATTTACCCAGAAGAGGGATTGTTGGATAATATGGAAGATCTATCTGTAGTTGTTTGAGAAAACTCCATACTGTTTTCCATAGTGGTTGTACTTATTTACAGTCCCAGAAACAGTGTAGGAGTGTTGACTTCTCTCCACCCTTGCCAGCATTCGTTATTCATCATCTTTTGGATTATAGCCGGTCTAATTGGGGTGAGGTGGTATCTCAATGTAGTTTTAAAAAATTTGCATTTCCCTGATAGATCCAATCAAGATGGCAGAATAGACGGTCCGCAGCATCACTGTCTCCCACAAATCAACCAAATTTACAACTATAAATATGTAACATCAGCCAAGCCGGGGCCGCTGGAGCTCAGGGGAAGAGAAGGAGAGACCTATGGAATGCATGAAGCTGGGAGAAACTATGATGAGAGAAAGAAAAAGCTGCTCTGAGCTTTTCGGGCCATGGCTGCTTTAAGGCTCGATCTGCTGAGTGCATGGAGCAGGAGCCTGCAGAAGCCACAGCTGTGCCCTTCAGATGGAGTAACTTGGAGGCAGCAGGGGAGAAGAGGGCCTTCGCGGCCCCCAGGACAGCAAGAACACTAATAGGGTTCACATGGACCCACGCAGGAGCGAGGAGCCAGAACAACTGAAAAAAGGGAGCCACTCAGAGGCCGGTGAGTCGTCGCAAGGGGCCGATGAAGGGTCCGTCCCATGGGAAGTGTTTGGAGCACAGGTGGTGGGGGAGACAGGCCCACCAGGAGAACACTGGGACACAGCAAGGACAGCTGATCTGCCCCCCAATCAGCGCAGGACCACTTAGAGGAGATTGGTCAGGAATGCAGAATTGCATGGGGTGCAGTTTGATGAAAAGACTCAAGGCCAGATCAGAGATTCTACAGAACACAGATCCACTGGGTCTCTGGAGAGCTGGAAGTACCTATAAGGTCAACCATTAAACCCTGAGATGCACAAAAAGCCTTCCCCAGGGAAACAGCAGCAAAGTAGCAATTTAAACAACCACACACTCAAGTACTGGTTCCCACAGGAAGTTCCCCCGTGTTAGAAGCAAAGGACATAAAATTAGTTCTGGCCCAGGCACATCACCAGCACCTTGGGGCCTGCCTGAGAACTGGAGGCTTGGATCTGGGGACTAGACCCCACTCCCACTTCCGGGCAAACTGCACCAGTGCCTCAGGGCCAGCCTCGAGACCTGAAGCATGGAGAAAGGGACTGAACCCCCCTCCCATAACCAGGCACACCACGCCAGCACGTTGGGACCTGCTCAGGGACCTGAGGCAAGAAGGGGACCGTACCTCTCTCCCACAACCAGGCATACTGAGCCAGCACTTCAGGGCCTGCCTGGGGAACTGAGGTGTGGAGAAGGGGACTGGACCTCTCTCCCACACCAGGCACACTGAGCCAGTGCCTTGGGGCCCACCCAGGAACCCGAGGTATGGAGTCGGGGACCGGACCACCCTCCAACAACCAGGCACAACATGCCAGCACCTCGGAGCCCACCCAGGGACCTGGGGCAAGGAGAAGGGGACTGGACCTCTCTCCTACAACCAGGCACACTATGCCAGCACCTCAGGGCCTGCCCAGCCCAGAGGCACGCAGAAGGGGACTGGACCCTCCTCCCACACCAGGCACAAAACGCCAGCACCTCGGGGCCCACCTGGGTACCCGAGGTATGGAGAAGGGGACCGGAACCTCCTCCCACAACCAGGCACACTGCGCCAGTGCCTTGGGGCCCACCCAGGGACCCAGGACATGCAGAAGGGGACTGGACCCCTGTCCCACAACCAGGCACATGGCACCAGTGCCTTGTGGCCTGCCCAGGGACCAGAGGTACGGAGAAGGGGACCAAACACATCCCACAACCAGGCATACTGCCAGTGCCAAGGAGCATGCCAAAAACAGTACCTCCACCTGGGTGGCCCACCACAGCCACCACAATAACCATGGCTGCTGCAAAAGTGCCTAAACGCCACAGCCACCACACAGATGGTCCACCAACCACTGGAGTGCATTCACACAAGAAGAGTCACCAGCAGAGACAAAGAAAAGAAGAGGATGTCTCTTTCCACAAAACCCATTTTAGAGTGACAGAAGAAGCATCTGCTCTATGATAATATTGGGGGACCTGGTCACATCTCTCAGCATTGGACAGATCATCTAGGCAACAAGTTAACAGAGTAACCATTATTCGTTCAGAGGGAGAGAAGAAATCTAGGGCAATTGGGGGGGAGGGGGAGGGAATGGGGGAAGGGGAGCGATTGGACAAGGGGCATAAAGAACAATTACAATTTGTAATAATATATATGCTAGTAATATTTATTTAATCAACATATCTCAATGTTCAATCCCCAAAATATGTATAATCGATTTTGATTCAATAAATAAAATAAATTAAAAAAAAACAGCGTAAAAACTGAAAGAAAAAAAACCAAAGTTATAGTGTTTTTTAAATGAAGCAATGAGATGAAAATATAAGAATAAAACTTTTGAAAATAATGGTTCATAAGTAAACCAAGGCAAAACTTCACTTCAATTTGGAATAAAAGTGTGATTATTAAGGTATATAAAAAATAATTTGCATTTCCCTGATGTCTAGTGATGTTGAGCATTTTATCATGTACCTGTTGGCCATTTGTATGTCTTCCTTTGAAAAATGTCTATTCAGCTCCTTTGCCAATATTTTAAATTGGGTTGTTTTTTACTGTATAATTGTTTGAGTTTCTTGTATATTATGGATATTAATCCCTTGTCGGAGGCATAGTTAGCAAAAATTTTCTCCCACTCTGTTGTTTGTTTCCTTTGTTGTGCAGAAGGTTTTTAGTTTGATATAGTTCCATTTGTTTATTTTCTCTTTTGCTGCTTGTGCTATTGGGTTCATGTTCATAAAGTCTGTGCCCAGACCTGGTTGCTGAAGTGTTTCACCTATATTTTCCCTTAGTAATATTACAGTTTCAGGTCTTATACTTAAGTCTTTAATCCATTTTGAGTTGATTTCAGTGTATGGTGAGGGGTGCATATCTAGTTTCATTCTTCTGCATATGGATATCCAGTTTTCCCAGCACCACTTGTTGAAGAGGCAATCTTTTCCCCAATGTAGATTTTCGTTGCCTTTGTCCACTATCAGGTGGCTGTAAGCCTGAGGGGTGATTTCTGGGTTCTCAATTCTACTCCACTGGTCTGAATGCCTGTTTTTATACCAGTACCATGCTGTTTTGGTTACAATAGGTTTGTAGTATAATTTGAAGTCAGGTAGTATTATGCTTCTGGCTTTATGTTTTTTGTTCAGGATTGCTTTTGGTATTTGGGGGTCTTTTGTTGTTCCATATGAATGTTGAGATTGTTTTTTCCATTTCTGTGAAGAATGTCATTGGTTTTTGATGGGGATTGCAAGTTAACTTTATTTTTAAAGTTAACTTTTTTTTTTGACAATTCTCTTTTTCCTTCCCTTCCTCCTACTTGAAGTTTTTTCTGAAATTACAAAATGGATAAATGCTTGTAAAAATTTATAAGTTTGCTCATCAATTCTGATTGACGAACTTCTAGGTTGTTTCTAATTTTTTGCTAAGACAAACACTATTAAGGTGATCATGTTTACATGTTTTATATGTTTCTGTATTATTGTAGGATAAGTTTATAGAAGTAGAATTACTGGGTCAAAGTAAATATCCACTTTTATTTTGAGAAATACTGCTAAATAGCTTGTTGAAGTGTAGAAATTTATACTTCCATAAAAGTGCATAAATTTGCTGATATCCCTTTATACTCACCAACTCTGGATATTCCTATTCTAAATCTTGGCCTGACTTATAAGTAAAATTAATTTCTTCTCTTTTATTTACTTATTTATTTTTATTTTTTATTTTTTTCTAAAATGATGACCGGTAAGGGGCTCTTAACCCTTGACTTGGTGTTGTCAGCACCAGGCTCTCCCAAGTGAGCGACCGGCCATCCCTATACGGGATCTGAACCTGTGGCCTTGGTGTTATCAGCACCACACTCTCCCGAGTAAGCTATGGGCCAGCTCCTTCTCTTTTAAATTGAATTGATTATTGTTGAGGTAGGATTTTATATCTTTAATGGTGGTTATATTATCTATTTTTTAAAATTTGACTTGTAAGAGCTTTCTATATAAAGTGATATTTACCTCTGCCATATGGGTTGAAAATATTTTTGCTCAGTTTACAATGTCTTTTGACTTTGTTTATACTGTTTTTGAATATTAAATTGTACAGTTTTTTGCAGTCAAATGTGTCAATCTTTTTCTTTAGGGCTTCTGGGATGTCATATGATTAGGAAGAACTATAGAAATATTCTCGTATATATCACTGCCATCTTACTGGTGAACAGTGGGAACTCAATAACTAGTTGTTAAGATTCATAGGACTATTTTACATAGCTATAGGATGACATGAAATGTTGGCCACTTAAAATTATTAAAAATTCTTTCTCTATCTTTTCTTTCTATGAATCATTCCCTCTTTATTTAACACTGCAGTCTCCAGCAACTACTGCACACTACCCAGAAGGCTAAATAAAGGTTAAAAGATATTTCTATGACTCAAAAACCCCCCACAAATCTCATATTGCAATACTTTTTGTGAAAAAATACAAGGTACATTCTTTTTGGGGGGAGTGAGAGAAGAGGTCATGTTGTGGAGGCCACTTATTGGCATATCAGTTTGTCCCCATCTAAAAAGTCAGTCAAGATGGAGATCTACATCTGTGTCAGTGTTGCCATAACAGCTCCTGGTCATCCATTCCTTCATGTACCATGGCTACAAAGGCACTGCTGGGTATCAAGCTCTATATTGAATAAACCACACCATGCTTTCTGAAATCAGTATGGGACAGCTATAGCTTGAAAGAGAGAAAAAATATAAATAAATCAGTTACTAAACTTGGTTATCGCATACAATCCTATCTGCTCATTTTCCTGCCCTAGCATGTATAAACTCTGCTTATCCTTCAAGGCTCTGCTCAGGCACAACTTTCTCTGTGATACCTACTTTAATCTCCCTACCCAAGAT
This sequence comes from Cynocephalus volans, assembly GCF_027409185.1. Taxonomy (NCBI): domain Eukaryota; kingdom Metazoa; phylum Chordata; class Mammalia; order Dermoptera; family Cynocephalidae; genus Cynocephalus; species Cynocephalus volans. Next base: position 91,476,905 of record NC_084468.1, on the reverse strand, counting down.
TAACATTTTTGTTTCTGAACTCTCATGGCCCTTTATGTGTACCAATCTTTTCTAAGTATCTATGTGTATCTTGCTTTCTAGTTATTTAAATAGCCATGATCTGTTCCTATTAGAATGTAAACTTGCTGGGGGCAACATGCTTGTCTAAACCAGCTCGGTATTTCCTTGGTGCTTACTATAATGATGTTACTCATCTGAAGGTAAAAAAAGAATAAACCTGGACTCGAGAGAAATATAGAAATTCGAAAGTTGTACTTTCAAACAGGATAGCAAACAGGGAAAAAAAAAACGCCCAAACTTAGGCTTACTTTTGCTGTGTGACTATTTGAAATAAATAAGTATTATATCAGAATATTATGACTTACAGTGGTCTGATCTGCTCTTTGAGGGATTATTCAATAAGCAAAAATCTTTTTTATTTTATAAATATTTAAAATTTTCAAGTTACAGCAAGTAATAGTGGCAAAGTAGTTTATTGAACTAGGAAGAAGAGAAAATTAACATGTCTAACAACTGACTGTATTTTAAAATTTATCTTTAGTCTGGATGATATTTGTTATTCTTTGTATTGGTGTGATTCAGGCAAATACATGTTTCTTATAAATACAACTACTCTTCACTAATTTTCTTCTCTGCAAAATTTCAGTCTATTATAGTAACCGTAGAGCAAAAGAGATGTTTTGTGTTAAAGTAGAATTTAATCTTCTTAAATAAGAGCTAAAATTATATCTTACATCATCATTTTCTTTAAATCAAAGGGGCTGGCTTTGGGATTCTTTGAAATCTACATTATAGACACAGACCTGGATAGCTTGTATGGGCGTGCTTCAATCAAAGCAATGTGATATCTTAAATAGAAAAATAGCTAATTAAGTTTCTATCATTCCTCAGTCATCAACAGAGAATATCCAATAATTGATTTGGGAAGAGAAAGGGAAACTTTCCTAAGCTGGCACTGATTTTTTTTTTTTATTATTATGGGATCTGTCTCCTGATGATTAACACAGAAATTCCTCTAGCAATTATGGACGCTCTTATAAATGATTCTCATAATTTATAGCCTGCCAAGAGCAGCTTCAACTCAAATGTGTGTAATTTACTCTTCTGGCTCATTTCCATCATATCACATCTTTCTCCTCCATCTGCCCCCAAGTCCAGACTCTTACACATGTGAAATGCTCCACACTGAGAGTGTTTATGGACTACCTATACAGAATACTATGGCTGCCTTCCAAAGATCCATTTTGATGGAATTCCATTATAAAGGGAGCCATGTAATCCATTATAGAGGAATTCCATAGGCCAGCTCCCATAGTTCATTTCTAATCACAGATTTTAGCCCCTTGCCCCTTCTACTAGTTTTTCTTCCCCAACATTTAAAAAAAAAAAAAAAAAACTACCAGAGTTATGGGCAAACAACTCAGTTACTAAATTTGAATTTTAGTTCCCTTTCTCCTTACACTTCTCCTCTTCTAGTAAGGATGCTAATGAGCTGTGTAATGTCCAAAATGTAATTATTAGTAGATAAAAAATGACTTGGAGACCATCTCAACCAAAACAACCTTCCCTGAACAACAAGCAGTTGAACATAGAAACATATTAAAACTTCCCAGTCCAGTAAAAGGTATATAATTTGGCACTAATGTAGCTCTTACTTTTATTTATAGTAACACTGTATTATTATTAAATGGGCTAATTTCTTTGCTATTGCACAAAGTAATGGTGAGTGGAGGGAAAGCTGACAGCCATAATAACAAGCACTGGACCGCTGCTGTGTTGGATTATATTTCCATGAAGACTATTTGCTAAAAATGTATTGCATGCCTTCTTTGTGCAAATGCACTGTGCCTTGACAGGCTTCCCAGCATGGACTTTGGGGGTGGGTATGGAATAAGATGGAAAAAAGTGTAATGAGTAAACCAAGATGCATAGGTGGCTAGCCAGGGAGCTGTAAAAATGGAGCCAAAGAAACTAATCTTGGACAAGTACTCAGTTGTTTTTCATTCAGTTAATATTCACCAATAACCTACTATGGGCTAGGGTGGGGAGCAAGAGTCTGGGGATAGAGCAGTAAGTCTGAGAGTTGCTGACCTGTCCTCACAGAGTTTACAGTCTGGCACAGAGCTGAAGAGGCCAGGAGCAGGAGCAGAAGAGGAGACGGTCGGTTATGAGGACAGAGTGAAGCGTGGCAAGAACTGGACTAATGCCCTAAGTGTGGAGGTTCCTTTTATACTGCCCTAACATGGCTTTATCAAGAGGACACAGAATCATGGGCTGAAAGATATGAAGGTGACTAAGACATAGTTCTTGAATGTAGGCACTTAAATATAGGAGATGCCACATGTAATGCACATGAATTGCTATATTACAAGGCAGTATGTGATCCATGCCATTAGAGATGGAAGAAATAATTGAAAATATACTGAGTGGCACTCCACTGGATATATCACACTGTCTTCAATGCCTGTGCTCTTTCTTTGATAAAGCTGCCTTCTCCTCAGCTGCCAACTCAGAGAAACAGTAATGAGCTATTTTTTTCATAGGTGTGGCCAGTAATTGGACTGGCTACATATGCTTGAACCAAATCAGCTAGTCTATAGCCTGGTAGATAACATATGATGTAGCCGGGCATGAAAAATATGAGTTGGTTAATTGTATTATTTTTCATCGGAATTGAGCTTAGAGCCACTAAGAGAACCAAGCAATTAGCACTGGGAGCTAAAATAGAAAGTCATGATTCAGAGAGTTGAGAGGGACTGCGCAGTTCATGAAAAAAACAGGAACCCTGGAGTCAGATTAGTGGAGAAGCTGAGGGCTTTAGCACAGGCCTGGGACAGTAGGAAGTACCCGGGCTCCCCCCCTCCATCTGACTTATGAGAGGACAACTTATCGTTGCTAGACAGTAAGAGGATGAACAAGAGCAGATTTGAGAAACAGTTGCTGGTGAAAAACTAAATTAGTTCAGGAAAGAATAGCAGAAGGAAAATTCAAAGCAGCAAATACAAGCAACTATTCTAAGGAGTTTTGCTGTAAAGGGAAGGGGAGAAATAGGGCAATAACTAGAGGAAAAAGTAGGGTCCGAAGAGGAATTTTTTTTTTTTTAAGATGGGAAAATAATGGCATAGTTGCATGTTTGTGGGGGAAGATTCAGTACAGAGAGAAAAAATGATGATACAGGAGAGGAGGATGGAGTTGCTAGAATGATATCCTTGAGCAATTGAGGGGGAGTTAGGACTGGCTGACAAATGGAATTCATCCCCTGTAATGGGAAGAAGAGTCTGTAGGGCTAGTTGCATGTAGGTAAGTAGCTGTGGCAGTGACAGCAGTGGATGTTCTGTGATCTTATTTTTTCAGAGAAACTGGAAACTGGGTGAACAACTTGAGAGTAAAGAAGACATGGGAGGTCTGGGAGATTTGAGGAGAGGGGAGATATGAATTTGTTGAGCCAGAGAATGAAGAGACTACAGAACTGTGATGTCAGGGCATCACTCAGTGCTCACTTGATGACTAGTGATCATGAATTTAAAGTGAAACCATCATAATATTCATTAATAAAAATAAATAAATAAAGTGAAACGGTCAAGGCCAGCTGCATGGTTGTGGGTCTGTAGTAGGGACAGACTAGGATTTAATTAGATATGTGAGTATAGGGGGTATGAAATGGAATAATTACAGTGATTGACCATGGAATTTCACCTCATCAAGGGAAACATGAGGTCATGAGGGTGGAGAAAAGTGAAAGGGTGGTATGGTGTCCCTAGTTGTGGGGATGAGTGACAAAGCAAGCACAGAATGCAAGATCACTGGAGGGGAAGAAGTCAATAAACAGTTTCACATTGTATTAAAATGATCTGTTTATGTGTATGTTTGTGTTTCTCCAAGTAGATAAGGGTTTCTCAACATCATGCTATTTACTTTTTGGACTAAACAACTTTTATTGGGGTTGGGAGGTGGGGAGCTGTTCTGTTTATATTGTAGGATGTTTAGCAACATCTCTGGCTTCCACCTACTTGATGCCAGCAGCATTGCCCCAGTGGTGACAATAAAAAATGTCTCCAGACCCTGCCAAATGTCCCCTGGGAGACAAAAGTCAACCTTGGGTGGGAACTACTCCACTGGACCATAGGCTTCTTAACGGGGGCTATACCTTATTTATATCATACTCTCAATGCTTAAAAAGCACTTGTGCACATAGTGAGAAGTCAATAGATGTGTGGTAACTGAAGATTTTTAGTAATAGTGGGTAAGGTGCTGTGTTGAAGGTCCCCAAGATCACCCCCAGGTTGGTGATTCACTAGGAGGCCACAGACTCAGCAAGTAGTTGCACTCTCAGCTCTAATTTGTAACACAAAGGGCAACAAAGCAAAGGGGAAAGACACTGGGGGTGAAGTCTTGGGAAAATCAGTCACAAGCTCCCAAAGACCCTCTCCCAGAGGGTCACACTAGACTCACCTTAATTCCCCTAGCAACAAATTCTGACAACTCATTGCTGTCTGTTGCCAACCAGGGAAGCTCATCAGTACCCAGGAGTTTTTACTGGGGGCTGATTATGTAGGCACCCTCTGCTGGCACCAGAATTCCAGATTCCCAGAAGGAATGTGAGTGTTGAGGATAAACCATGATATGTGCACAGGTTAGGCACAGTGAGACAATTTTATCAGTTCTGGGAATGGGGGGGAACCCCCTTGAAATCCAAATTCCCAGACAACAACCAAGAGCCAACCTTGCAAGCAGGTCTTTCAAAGCATAGATGTCAGGCCTGCTATGTTAACTCTTTTCTGCACAGGAGATTTATATTACACATCACATAGAAAAACAATATGACCCCTGTTTTCAAAATTCCTAATCCCCTGCCAGAGTGCCTCATTTCTCATCTTTTTTTTTTTTTTTTTTTCTTCCCACAAAATGAAAGTCTAGTCTAGCACCATGCAGCTCTGCATACATAACCCCATTTCTTTAGAAAGCAGTTCAGGGACCATTTATTGTTTATAAGGATTGAGGCCAAGAGATCCAAAACCTTGTACCCCTCACTCTGAACTGCCAAGAAAACAAACTATTCTCCACGTGTTTAAAATAGGAACCAAAGAGGAGCTTCTATTTGTGTAATATTTAAGAAATCTTTTGTACACCCTGTCACAGCTGCTTCAACCTTAGAGCAAAATAACATATACTTAATATGAAGTATTTGTTCTTGAAAATAGGGTTTACTGCAGCAAAAATATTAGCACTAGTTGCTTAATCTATTGACCATATAAAAAAATTGTCCAACTATTTAAAGCCCTTTCTCGAAAAAGAGATAATTCATTCATGCGATAATTTACAATACTCATAACTATGAAGAGTTTATTAGAAAATGTTGCTCTCTACACACCACAGCAGGGAACAGAGAGGCTGCAGGAATGAGAAATGTTGAGCTGCTCTGTCACTGTACCCCTTGCTCAATTAAAATTCTCTGTTGAAGAAGCTCCAACAGAGTGCAAGGGAGTGAGAATACATATTTTAGGAAAATTCTGAAATATGCTCACGCTTTTAAAAAGGTAATTAATTTGTTAGTTCTGTAGTCATGAAGAGCATGGAATCAGACACAATTAAAGTCCTGGGTCCTTCACGCAGTAGCCACGACCCCTGGACAAATGGCTTAAGATGTCTAAGCTTTAATTCCCTCATCTGTGAAATAGGGTAGTAAGGGTACCTACTTCATAGGTTCTGAGCAGTAAAAAAAAAATGCATGTAAGCACATAGTATGTCCTCACAGCTGTGGCCCATATTTACATTCTCAGTTCATTTCAGTTCTTGTTTTAGTGACATATTATTTGCTATTGCTATTCTAACCATCCATGCATTTATTCAAAAAACTTTTATTTGACATTAAACCTTGCTCTAGGTAGAAGGCCCACAACAGTGAATGAAATATTCATAGTCTCTATCCTTATAGTGCTAAGAGACTAACAGGCAATTAAATATGTGATTATAACAAGAGATAATTGTGATAAGCAAAGGTCAAAAAAATTGAAAGATGACGCACAAATTACTAGGATACATCAGTGTGTTATATACTAGCTTTAGGTACCTTTAAATTAATGTACAGGATATATGGATCTATCCTATTCTGTAAAACAAGCACCAGTAAAAAATAGTCCTGTAAATGATTAATTATGTATATGATCATGCAAAAGATATGAAAGATGGATGCCATTTTATTCACAGCGTTATGGCAGAAGACAGAAGTGGTGCCTTTATTTACACCTGTCCCTGGATCCACAAATTGGGGTTAACACATTACTTTAGAGATTTCAAAGAAATTTTTAATCAAGAAGTTTTAAGAAAAATCCAATTTTGATATAGGGAAATTATTTCAAAGCCTACTAAGAAAGTCCTGTTAAGAAATTATGTGTGTCTGAATCCAGGTATTAGAGGTAAGGAAGAAACAGAATAAAAAGAGAATTTTAAGTTAACGTTATTGAACCTTGTAACTGCTAAGATGTGGACAGTGAGAAAGAGAAGGAGTCAAAGACAACTCCTAGATTTCTGGCTGAAATAACCGAATGCAGTTTCCTAACCAGAGGTGCTCAAAACTGAGGGATTGTGAGCATGTTGAGATTAGGCACCTGCAGGACATCAGAGAGAAGAAAGCTGTTTGACAAGAGGGTCTAGATCTCAGGAGAGCATCAAGATTGCAGATAAATATTGACTAGGAAGTCAATCAGTTTATCATTCATTCGGCCAGTGTCCACTCTGCTGACTACCTCCTATCAGTGTGCTTTCCTCCATATAATACCCAGATTCCAAAGAATCCTTTGCCTCCTGGAACTTACAATTCTACAATGTTTTCATTGTCCCTAACACTCTCTTATCCTCATTTTGTCTCATTTAAAGTCTAACCCCTTCTCTTGGGAACCTCACTTTCTCTCATGTGACTCATTTCTGGTGCATAAACTATTAGTGGAAATCTGGTGGTATTTGTGTGGGAGTTGGTTTTGGGAAAGCTTTCGTGTGTCCCTTTCCTCCCCACTTTGTCCTACCTTGAATGAGGTCATGATGGCTAGAGCCTTAGCAGCCATATTGCAACCATGAATGCAAAGCCATGGGAACTGCCAAGAGGTTGGCATGCCACACCACACTGGTGCAGCTGAAACAGAGGCAACAACTGCATTCCTCTGGATATTTTTAATGCAAAAAACAATTCCCTACTTGAGGGAAAAAGCAATGCACTCCACAAAAATGAGGGATATTGTGCTGATTCTGTGTCTTTTAGTGTGTTTTGTGTCATAAATTAAAATGGTTTTCACCAACATTCTTCTGTAGGCAATGTGGAAAGCTGATGTTTAAGCAAACAAAAAATAGATTTAGATCTGTATTTTAAATATGGGGGAAGTGATTAGGGAAAAATTGGCTAAAAAGCTAAAAAGGCACCTTACAGGGTGATGATAAAAAAAAAAAAAAAAAAAAGGACTGAGAACAACAGCCATACTTGCATGTATATATTCAATTATACCAATATTGACTTTACTCCTGTCCTAGACTCCTCTGTCCTGTAATCTTCTGTAGTGTCTGGTCTGATGTCTAATAGAAATAAAAAGTGAGACTCACATGAAATTTAACATTTTATAGTAACTGCATTAAAAATAGATTACAAAAGGTGTAATACATTTTACTTAACTCACTATATCCAAAATATTCAAAATATAATTAATGACTTTTTTTTTTTTTTTTGGTGGCTGGCTGTTAAGGGGATTAGAACTTGTGGCCTTGGTATTATAAGGCTGTGCTCTAACCAACTGAGCTAACTAGCCAGCCCAATTAATGCAATTATTAATGAGATATTCATTCTTTTTTGTGTGTGATAATCTTCAAAATCCAGTGTGTATTTTATACTTACAGTGCATTTCAATTTGAATGCTAATTTTCATTAAAATACCTTGATCTGTTAGATTTCATAAAATTTACAGTTAAAAAGTAGAATCAGATACTCAAGTTATTCTAAACATATTTAAACATTTCCAATAACCAAATAGAGTATCTACTGTTTTAATTTAAATGCTAATTAATTATTAAGTGAAATAAAAATTTCAGTTTCTCAGTTACACTAGGCACGTTTTAGGTGCTCAAAATCCAGTGTCTACTGTATTAGAAAATGCAGGTTTGGTCTATTATTCCCTCACAGCTCTCTATTATTTTTTTTGTTTGTTGTTGGATTGTTGGATACAACTGTAATGAAGATGTAGATTTGTAAGACACTAGCTCAGGACAGACGTATGATATAAAAATTCAGTTGAGTCCCCACGTGATTCATATCTCATAAACTCATAAACTCCCCTGCACAGGGCTAGCTACCAACATGGTATGAGGATCATAACTTCTCTACTCTGATTTCAGGGCAGACATCACAAATCAAAGGTGGCATTTTTTCCCACTGAGCCCTAGTGCAGCCTCAGAATACTTCCAACTAATATAACTCCTCTCAAGACAGTGTTTGATTAGCCATGATAAATTAATTGGAGTTACCATGAAAGTGTGAAAGCAATGTGCTATCCTTGTCTTTGTTCATCTACTATATTCCTTTTCAGAACATATACTAAGTGAAAATAATGGGTTTTAGACTGGGATATAAAGTGATTCATAGGTATTAGGAGGCAAGCACTCATAGCAAAGGGGTAAAAAGTAAATCCTCCATGGTAGAACAGACTTGGATTTGAATCCACTTTTAGTAGTTACCGTCTATAAGACTTATAAGTCATCTAACTTCCCTGAGTCTTATTTTCTCATTTAAAAAATTGGAATAATAAGACATGCTTTGCAGGATTATTGCGATAATTAAAAAAATAGTTGGCACAAAGTCTGACACAGAGTAAGCATTCAAATTAAATCAATATCTATTATCTTGAGATAATTAAATATCTTATTAGCTTAATGTTCAATGTTCATGTTCTTTGGCTTCCAACCAGTTTAACTTCTTGGAAAGAAGAATTACATGCCAATTCTTATCATTTCCAGGAGTTGGTAAAATTCTACTATAGGATTGACCCTAATGACTACTGAATGAATGAATGAACCAATGTACCTGTAAATTTACAGTTGCTCTTATAATATTTGAAAGATGAATTGCCTATGTACGTCAAAATAGCTACTAAATACAGGCTGGAGAAATTTCTATGAAGCCAGACCTCAGCCTAAGAACTATAAGGTCGGGCATTAGGAAAATGTAGTCAATATAGTCAGGTCTCCTCGCCTCATATCTGGCTGGGTATGATTCAGCAAATCCGTTGTAAACAAGTTATATGAGTGGTGTGACTGTGCGTGTGCCCCCACATACTCCTTGGCTCCTTGCCATTGTTATGTACTTTCAGTGAAGAAGGCAACAGCTCTAAACTGCTGGCCGACAGAGCTCACGTCGGAATAAAGCATATTTATCCTGTTATTGGTCACCAGAATCTTTTTGCAACTACCTGACTCATGACCTGCACAGGATGGGGCAGAGGGGTCTGTGATCCAGCCCAATCAGGAAAAGTTCAAAATTCTAAGATCTATATCCATGCCTTTTAGAGTCCATGCTATTGCATTTGTTCTAATTGGAGCTTAGTCACAGGGAGAAGAGGGCAACATGGTAAGGAACTGGAGAGAAATTTCACCTGGGAATTTCAGAAAATTAAGAAGTCCTACCATGAGAAAACAGGACATAGTTAAGTGGGAGTTGTTTAGGGAAAGGTCTGCAGTAGGCAAGACAGAGATGTCCCAATAGGTGAGTATAGCACAGCATGGGTAGGGAACACATGGTTAAGGCAATCAGCAGAGGCACAGCCTGGCAATCAATTACTTTCAAGTACATTTGGTAACATGAAGTAGAAACTCAGCTATTGAGACTAATTTGGAGTAGGATTTTAACATCTTGAAAGGGCTGTGGGAATATGTCAGAAACCCAATTCTAAATGAAATGCAATAGTAGCCAATAAATCCAGAGGACTCAATGCCCTAGATTTAACTACATACAATATTTTTTTGCTTGAATTATGTGGCAATAATCTTCTATATGGCTCCTCCTCTTACAATCTTTCTCCCCTTCCTTTTCATTTTCCACATGGTGGCCAGAATGAAATTCCCAAAATGCAAATTTGGTCCTACTGTTCCTCCCCTGGTTTATAACCTTCAATGGCTTCAAATTGCTTTTAAAGTTCAAGCTCCCAACATGGCCTACTGGGTCTTGTAAAATCTACTCCTACTTAATTCTCTGGCCTCGTCTATTAGATCCCTCACCACTGTACTTTATAATTCCGACACATAGAACAGCTGCTGTGGTCTCTCTTACCTCTGAGTTTCTCAAGATTTTTTCCTTCTGTCAGATTATTTTACCTCTTTTTTTTGTGCCAGAATAACTTTTTTTAGCATCCTTTAGCTCTTGATTAGAAGGCATTTTTTTCGGGGAAACTCTCTCAAATCTGCTGAGTTTGAATTAGTTGCCCCTGTACTTCCTCCCATGTATTTTTCTTTTTAAAAAAAAATCTTTTAAAAAAGTTTTTTATTGTACATATTTGTAGGATACAGAGTGTTTGTTGTTTCAATACCTGAATATATTGTACAGTGATTCACTTATAGTAAATAGCATATTCATCACCTAAACATTTATCTTTTCTTTGTGGTGAATATGGTCAAGATTCTCTTTTCTAGCTATTTAGAAATATACAACGTAATCTTACCAGCTCTAGTCAGCCTGAACACCAGAACTTATTCTTCCTATCTACCTGTAACTTTGTACCTGTTAATCCACCTCTTCTCCAGACTCCCTTCCCTTCCTGGCCTTTGGTAACTATTATTTTTCCACATCTATGAGGACACTTTTTTTTTTTAGATTCCACATATGAGTGAGATCATGTACTATTTGTCTTTCTGGGCCTGGCTTACTTCACTCAACATGATGGTCTTTAGCTCCATCCAAGCTGCTGCAAATGACAGGATTTTTTTCTTTTTTCTTTTTTCATAGCTGTATAGCATTCCATGTGTATATATACCACAGATTTTTTCATCCATTCATCTGTTGATAGGCATTTAGATTGATTCTATCTCTTGTCAATTGGGAATAGTGCTGCAATGAACACCTCTCATACATTTTTCTTCTCTTTTCTCCCCACTTCCCACACCCAAATAAGCTTTGTCAGAGTAGGGACCATATATAACCTCTTTAGTTATACTCTCCAGGGCCTAATTTACACAAAGTATTTAATAAATATTTGTTGAGTGAATAAATGTATGCTAGAAGCTTGGTTGTAAAGAACAAGCTACTGTCTGATAGACTGGCCAGATGCTGAGCTTTGAACTACTGGACAGGGGTTACATGATATCTCCTTGATTATGTTAAGAGGTTGGGAACAGGTGAATTAAGAGACCCCTCTCTGGAGCCTGAAGAGATATAGATAGAATAAAGAGCCAAGCAGATTTTTATAAACATTTTATATGTTCTAGCTGTTATTAGGATAGAGCTTGATGGTTGCCCATTCATGATTATTTTCTTTTTCCAAATTACTAAGAGAAAATTATTAACTATGTTCACATTCCAATAGTAAAGACTGATGGTCTTTCTCTAGGTTAGTTTATAAAATATAATATGAATAAGCATTTTAGTATTAATTGATAAATAGAATTAATGTGTATGAACAATATAAATACTATCTTTCCTGATCAGAATTACCCAGAGCAGTTATCTACTCTGCTCTACTTGGTCCCTCCTCTCCAATTAATTTTACTCTGAAATTCCAACATTTAGGTAAAAAAAAAAATCCCATATATTTACAGCCAACTATTGTTTTGCTTTCCTGATGATCTAAATCCTTCAGCCATATAGTTAAGACCAAATATTTTGTCCTATTACATGTGACATATTACCACCACATGTACACTGTGATGTGTTATAATCCAGAGGCTTTAAGATCACTTAGTCATATCTCCAAATTTAATTAGTCATATATTCATTCTGCCAAATTTCTTTTGTTTAGTAATGTAGCACTGAATTACTGTTGATTTTCTTTCTTCTTTTTTAACTTGATGGGGATAGTGGGAATCTACCCATTCCAACTCTTTACCTTATTTGAAAAAAATCCTCCTGTTGTACTCTCTCATAGTTCTTGTGATTTTGCTTCAAAGCACTTGTCAGAGTATAAACTAATTGGTTTATTATGTTATATTATGTGTTCCTCATTGAGTAGATTACAAATAGGTAAAATGAAGGTAGAAATTTATCTATTTGGCTTGTCACTGTATGTTTCAGCATCAGGCCTGGCATATAGCAAGCATTAGAAAGTATTTTTTTTTTGAAGTACTGATTAAACACTGAACTTTTTCCTGAGTGTTTTCCGATTTTGTCAGAAAATAGAAATAACTCTAGTGTTTTGGGTAGGAAAAATTTAGTTCAGAGTATTAGAAGGGCTGTGAGGAAAAAAGGTCTGGAAGATAACTTTTCAGCAAATTTGAAAGTGCAGAATTGCAGGAGAGCCACTGTCAACGGTCCTAGTTGCATGCAGCACTGAAATGAGTTACTCTCAGGAGAACTGCTGGAGCCACTGGAAACTTCTGCTGATGATCTAAGCTGCCTGCTTATAGCAGGTGATTCCTGGGAGAAGTGTTGAAAGCTAAGGAATGTTGCCAACTATGATCTCATTTGCCTGCAAACAGCTGCTGCTGAGAAAAATGGCTGCTTCTCTTCAAAATCTTTGTGAATGCCTCATTGGCAGAATCTAACCCTGAATGATACTGGAAAGGCATTTTGGGAAATGTAGTTCCACAGAGTAGGTAGGGATGAGGGTAATGTTTGATAAAAGGTCTCAATACAAGGAGCCATCAGGAGGGATCTCTTTCTAGAGTAGAAATGAACTAGTTTGTAGCCTCCATAAGAAAAGGGATTTTTATTTTTATTTTAAAAATTGATCTACCCCTAGCACCTAGGTGCTTATGGCAGGGGCTAGCTGAGAATACAGAATCACACTTCTCTTCCATAGTGTAGAGTTGTTTCTGGGAAGTGATTACTTGGCTACTTTTCCCAGCTTCCCTTGTATCTAGGTGAGACAGAAGTGATACGTACATATTCTAGGAGAGGTGGTTAAGAATCAGGCACTCAATTTTCCAAAATCTACTTTTTGCCCATTGTCTGGCTGAGTGTAGAACATTCAGTAGAGGACTCTGAAAAGATTCTAGGACAGCAGAATCACTAACAGAAGTACCTGGGATTTCTGTCATCACTTGGACAAAAGTTGCTGATCAAGAATATTTGATTGGACTTTTTGTATGAGAACTAAATCTTATTTATTTATTTATTTTTTTGGTGGCTGGCCAATATGGGGATCTGAACCCTTGACCTTGGTGTTATCAACACTGCACTCTAACCAAGTGAGTTAAGCAGCCAGCCCTTGAGAACTAAATCTTGTAGTGTAAACCCAGTAAAATTTGGGGGTTGCTTGTTATAGCAGTTAGCCAACCCTAAATGCTTAAGAAATATTTGATAATAATTGCATACAATAGAAAGGTTTGCTATACCTTTTGCAAAGTCCACCAGGATCATTGCCTAATGGTGAATCCCTGGGCTCATGCTTAAGGATGAGTCCCCATGCTAGCAGACTCTCGTGCGTGCTTTGTCCTCTTAACCTCTGGCATACTGCTCAATGTTATGGCAAGGCAAATTGGGTAACTAACTGGAAAGGATTTCTCACTGTTAGAAATTAAAAGCATTTTATAATGCAGCTTTCTGATAAAAACTTTGCAGAAAAATATCAAAAAAGGGGTTAAAAGAGGTGTCATACCTCAGCGTAACTAATCTGCTTGATTAAAACCCAGAACTCTCGTTAGTGCTTTCTTAAGTTTAGTAGTTTCTACTTGACGAGCTCAGAGTAAGAGAGGACCCCAGGAGCTTGTGACATACCTGAAACTTCACTCTAATCTTATGGTAGGCTCAGGTATTGGAAATTAACTAGATCATTGTTCTCTGATAAGCCTTTAAATCCTTCTACTAAATCACTTTAATCCTAGCAACATAGATAAAAATGATAGCCAACAACAGAGATAGGCACTATATTAAGTGCTTTACACCAACTCAATTCCACACACAAAATAACATATTTTATTATTATTTTAACTTTACTGATCAAGAAATGGATGCTGAGGTTAAACATTCTCAAGGCCACAGAGCTATTTATTAATTTTTTTTGATCTTCATACATTTGTTGGTAATTTCTCTGAAACATTCACAACCAGCAGAAGGAAGGTTTTATGCATCTTTTTTGCCAGGTTGTATTAGGTCATTATTTTCTTTACTAAACACTCTGCAAAAAAATGACATATTCAGCAAGAATATGTGAATATTCTTCACTCGTTCAGCAAATCTCTTGATTTCAAATTCATTTCATACTCATTTTCCCAATTCTGCATACCAGTATAGGAATTCTTTTTTTTTTAATCATTGCTTTTAAAACCAGGGACTATTTGCTTAAATTGGTCTCACTGATTTAAGAACTGAAAAATGTTATCTTAAGCCTTCTCATATCATTTCAGTACCTTAAAATTAGAAATTGAGAACTTTCTTAATGGAATTGTGTTTATAATAACTGTAAGCTTCAGTTGCATACTTATAAATACTACTCATGTCAAGCTTTCAAAATTAATAACTAATAACTGAATAAAGTGAGAGTTCTCAGTTTGGGATACGAGTTCTTTCTCTGTCGGTATGCTGCAACAGCAACTACTCCTGCTGCTGTGAATACAATTGCTGTTCTTCTTGTTGCCACAATTCTTTATTGAGTGCCCATTATTTCCACTCACCATACTAGGTACTTACATACAAGAACAATAGTCTTTAAAACAATGCTGTAGGTAGATATTATTACCCCTATTTTGTAGGTGAGCAAGCTGAGGTTAAGAGAGGTTAAAAAACTTCCCCCATGAACATAGGGCTAGTGTCAGAGATCAGATTTGAATCTGACTTCAAATCCTGTTATCTTTCATTATACCACGCTGCCTCTTCTAGCACATTTATAAAGACACACCTGAAATACAGTCCAATTTACTCACCTGGAATCAAAGAGAAATGCTCTGCCATATATTTAAGGGGCTCCAGTGTACTATCATGGGCTTCCAAACATGCACATGGCTTCCTGCCTCTGTGTTTTCTTTTCCCCGTAAACTACTTTCCCAGTCCTTTTCTATCTACTATCTGGGTCTTAGCCAGTTGACAACAGCCGAGCAATACTTTTTTTGAGGAGGTAACAGATAAACGCTAACCAGATAAATGCTTCTTTTATGCAGCCTTCTCAGATTTCTTCCATGCAGGTGACTCCTTAGATGAGCCTTGATGAAAAGTGCTGGTCTGAGTGACTGGAAAGGAAGAACTAACTGATAGACAAGGCAGCCAGCTTAGCAGACAGATGGTGGGAGCAAGCATAGTTTATTTCAGCTCTAGGGCTTAACTGAGAACTGTCAATAAAAGCTACAGCATCCGCCTCTAGTAATAAATGGTATCGATCCCGTTAGCATCACTGCTTTATCTCCATAATTTTATGAAACTGAAAAGGAGAAAAAAGCCAGATGAGAAAATGAAAGCTGACTTAATATAATTGCAGGCTTTAACTTAAAATTAAAGTATGATTTTATTCCCTACTGGGTGGCTGCTTAACTTTACTTTTTACACTGCTGCCAAAGAACTGCCCTCACTCATACTCAGCTATTCCTACCCAGAAAGCTTATACAGCAGCTGATCAGGCTCAGAGTCTGAGAGGAACTAACATATGGCTTGTTAGAACAGTGATTCTACACACTGAAATCACCTGGGAAGCTTTAACAATCCTGCTGGCTGGGTTTTCTAGTCAGAGATTCTGATCTAATTGGTCTGGGCGTGGGAAATTTTTAAACCTCCCCAAGCATTTCTATGGTGTAGCTAAGGTTGAGAAATAGCAAGCAATTGGGTTGGCCCTTGGAGCCTGGGTCTCTGTTGCTTTATGTTGCTTTGCCCCCCAAGGATTTGTCACCCCACTTTCCCTGGGTGATGGAGATGCAAAGGATTACTCAAAGCCCATCTCTTCTGAGCAGTGAGAAGCCCCGAAGTGGTTAACTTCCCCGGGACCCTCCAGCGAGAGGGATCCCTTCCTTGGGAAATTAACACAGAATTGGGGTTCCCTTCCTGCATTTATTTTCCAGACTAGGAAGTTACGGGAAGAGAAAACAGGTGGGGTTATAGTTTAACAATATAGGCTGGTAACTTTCAGTGAAACAAGCCAGATGACATTCCAGTAGACAATTAAGTGATCTTATCAACACAAGCTTGATCTTAGCAAACATTCCTTTACAGCAATTTCTCAGTATCTTTACATAACAATCAGTAACTAGTCTGTCCTTGAGCCAGCAACCTGCTGTGCCACAAATCTTTATCTTACACCAGAGACTTATAGCCTGAGGAAAATTTCCTGTCCTTGCAAGGTCAATATTTGAAATTGCAAGGCTTTGGAAAACCAGGCCCTGTGAAGTACATATGCTTTATAGTATATTCCATAGGTCTCCACATTGAAAATCCTCAGAATTCATTTGGTGGAGTAACATTGAACAGTCACTCTTTTTACTTTCCTCATGTCATTTCTTCATGGTTTCTATTTCTCTTTTTTCTCTCTTTAAAATCAAGAACCCAAGACCATTCAGTGAGAAAGTCAGTCAGTCTTAAAGAAAAAGTCATTCTGGGAAAAAGGGCTTTCTGGGGCTGGCTAAGGTAGGTAAGAATTCATTCTCTGACTTGGCTGCCTGGAAACAAATAGATTAGAGATGGTGGAATATGAATCAGGGTGAGGAAATATGGTAGAGTGGAAAAAATCAACGTGGAATTAGAACACTCGGATTCGTTTCTGGCTTTACCACTCGCTGAGTGTGTGACAGTATTTTCCCTTATTAGAATAAGAAAATTTGACTATTTGATCCCTGAAGTATTTTCCAGTTTAAAACAAAAACCAAACTCTTATTAGGAGAGAAAGGGAGTAAATGCAACTGAAGTTGAAATAAGCAATGCTGGGGCAGGCTCCCATCCCTTCTTCAACTTAGGGCTAGTTTGCAGAAAGCTGGGGAAATCCTGCTTCTAATATTTTTCTAGTTTCAGTAGGCATTGGGGAACTTCATGAGGAAGTGTTTCCTGTACTAGGTAGTAGCTGAAGCTTTTCCTATCTTACTTCTTCCTGACTTTATGTTTGTCCTGGCCCATATGGATTTTTCTGCTCCGTGGTATGATTGCTTTACCTCCATGATAACCTATCCCCTCCCAGGATCCTTCCCCTGTGTCCACTTGGCATTTCTGTCTTCTTTCCCACTTCGGCACACCTACACTTTTTTGCTCAATTTTTGGTGCTCAGTTAGGTCCAGGTGAAGCCAATGGGATGCTTCCCCCTGGATTCAGGGAATAGAGTTCTGCCTTCTGTCTGAGGTGAGGGGGATGCGCTGGGGTTGAGAGGCCATTGACTGTAGCTTCCTTTATGTCTCTGTCTCTGATGGGGCAGAAGGTGGGAATGACTTAGTTAAAGGATGAGCCTCCTTTCTTCCTGAGCTTTCTGCCTTGATTGGAAGAGGCTGCTCTGGGGGAGTGACCTCACTTTGAATGTCCCCAGGATTGCAGTGCAGAATGAAAGTAGCAGAAACATCTAGAGATTTGGACATCCTTTGTAACTAACAGTGTGATCCAGGTAAGGGAAGACTTAAGAGGCTTAATAAAACCTTTGGGTTTCAGGTCTCTGATGCTCCATGTTGTGGTGGGTGCTGGGAATTTGGAGACAGAAATTTTCTTCCCCTGGTAGAGGTGAGAAATGATTACCATTTACCTAGTGGTTCTGAAACCTTGTGCATTGGAATCACCTGGGAAGGGGGGGGGGTCTGTTTAAAAAAAACCCAAAACAAAAAACCCATAAAAACAAAACAAACCCCCCCAAATCTCCCTCCCCCCCAAAAAAACTATTCAGTTACCTGGCTCTTTCCCCCAATCCCCAACACATCCTGATTTAATTGGCATGCAGGCAAAGGGGACATGATGTTGGTGATGGGGAGGGAGGGTTTAAAATCTCTCCAGGTGATTCTAATGTGTGCAAACATTAAGAACACATGATCTCTGTGAGAGCTTTGAAAAGTGATATATAGAGTATTATAGAAAGATAACATATAAACGTAAAGTGCTACTCTGAGCAGTGGACACAAAACCTAGCCTATGGAAGAATGCAGGTGGCCAAATGCATACATAGTGCTGTAGAGGCATTAGCATGCCTGGTGCTAAGTGGCAGAGCTCGTGGGCCTAGGAACATGCGGATTTCTCCCAGAAGTTTAAATGCTGCTACTTGCAAATATAAAGGACTTAGAGAAATATTTGGGATGAGTACAAAGAAGTCTCTGGGCTCATCAACATGAGTGCTGGAGGCCAGCCTTCAAATAGACGCTGCTATCTCAAGGGTACCACAAAAACCAGAAGGCTCCCTCTCCATTATGTCTTGGCCCAGACTTCCAGCAGGGGACTGCAGAGCAGGAAGAGCACAAAATAAAAAAAACAGGAGCATAAAGAACAAGCTAGAGAATGGTATCGATGAGGAGAAAACATTCTTAATCTCAAATATTTTAAAATACTTTATGAAAGTCATACAATCACTATTTTTTAATTGTTTTCCACATTTCAGTTATCTAACACCACTTCATATGAACAAAAAATGCTTTTTAAAACTTTTTGGCATGATGAAAACAAAAGCAATCTTAAGTAACTCTTGAATAGAAATACAGAATTCCTAGAGTTTTTTTTTTTAAATAGTAATCTTTATTGTGACAAAAGAGATCTTTAACAGAGATTATCAAAGTGAATACCTGAAAGGAAAAAATGCCACTGAGATTTCTTATAAATTTGTACCACAGAAATGAACAAAGTATTCCTAATGGTTGATATACACCAGGAAAACATGTCTGACTACCAAAAATTTACGTAGCAAATCTTAACCTCATGATGAAAATCTGGTCCCATCCCCATTGATGTTTTGAAGCAAAAAGCATTTTAATGTGGGTTCTGGAAATATGTTTAATTGCTTCAGACTAGCTCTGATAAACTTATTTGGTCACTCTTGAACTCAAAACAGATTTGAGAGTGGAGAGCTCTATGTTGGAACTTTGTTAAAAACAGCATTTTTATTTCAAGCATAATTTAGTTTAATAAAATTTCTTTTGTTGGTTATACATATTCATGGAGCTCAGAGGTGACCATCAGCACCTGTGCTCAGCATGTGATGATCAGATCAATACCATCAGCATGCCCACTGTTGGGAAAATACAGGTAAATGGTCAGGGCCCCTCAGATGTTCAGAATCTTGCCGAACATTTGATGTAAATAGGCACGTGCACCCAGGTGTTCCTTGGTTATTGTCTAATGTAATTGCTCATGTGCACCCAGGTGTCCTGGGTTATGGACTTAAGTATAAAGGACAGGTGGCTCTGATCCATGGCGTCCCCCATGCCCCCCAGGAAAGGGTGCATGGGGAGGTCACTACTGCTGCTGGAGGCTGTTGTTGCTACTGCTAGTGCCCTCAGGACCCTCCAAGAGGCTAGACCTATAAGCTGCTGCTTAGGACCAAGCTCATGTCATCTGCCAATAGCTCCCATGATCTCTCCTAATTACCTAGCATGGACCTGCATGTGAGGGGTCTAGGGACCCGGTCTGTACAATGCATTTAAAGGGTCTGAGCCCTAGCTCTGACAATATAAATGGAAACTTAGTATAACATAATGAAATATTTTGGCTTTAGTTATCATTTGCCTTACTTGAAAACTGGCATAGTCATGTACCTTTACAATTGGGCTATGTTGGCAGGATTCCAACATTAGCCCTAGCTTTACATCCACCGCTTCAAATCACAATTATTCTGTGCCCCCCCTCAGTATTTCCCCAACCCTCCCCCCAAACAACCCTAGGTCTGTTCTCTTCCTCTACAAGTCCAATGAACCACTGTGGTCTTTTCTTCATTATCTCTTAGCTCCCATTTATGAGCAATGAGATGTATTTTTCCATCTTTGCCTGGCTTATTTCACTTAACATTTTCTTTTGTTGGGCTAGGGCTCAGACCTTTCAAATCTGTTGCACAGATGGAGTTACCAGACCCCTCACATGCAGGTTATGAGCTAGGTAACTGGTAAAAGATCCCAGGAGCCGTTAGTGAGTTGACAGGCTCATTCCAGAGTAACCTCAGTCCTCAGTCTTCTTAGCAGCTGCAGAGTCCAAGAGGCACTAGCAGCTGGGTGGGGGCCACATGTATCTGAGCCGTTAGTCCTTTATACTGAAGTCCAATAACCCAGGAACACCTGGGTGTGAGTCAGACAACCAAAGAACACCTGGGTGCATATGTGCAATTACATCAGGCAATAACCAAGGAACACCTGGGTGCACATACATAGTTATATTTACATCAAATGCTTGGCAAGATTCTGAACACCCGAGGGACACTGACCATTTATCCATTTCATTTTCCTTACATCTCCAAACTCATCTATGTTGCTGTGAATGGCAGAATTTCATTCTTTTTTATGGCTGAGTAGTATTCCTTGGTGTATATATGCTACATTTTCCTTACCCAGTCATCCGTTGATGGACATTTATGTTGGTTTCATATCTTGGCTATTTTAAGTAGAGCTGTGATGAACATAGGAGTGCAAGTATCACTTTGACATGATGATTTCCATTCCTGTGGGTACGTATCCAGCAGCGGGATTGCTAGATCATATGGTAGATCTATCTGCAGTTGTTGAGAAATCTCTGTACTGTTTTCCACAGTGGCTACACTAATTCACAGTCCCACCAACAGTGTAGAAGTGTTCGCCTTTCTCCACATCCTCACCAGCATTTGTAATTCTCAGTCTTTTTGATTATAGCCAGTCCGACTGGGGTGAGATATCTCAATGCGGTCTTAATTTGTATCTCCCTGGTGAGAATTAATAGTAAGTGAATTAATAATATGGTGCTTAAGTTTTAGGTGTTGTAAAGAGGAAAGCATCCTGGTTCCTGACTTTAGAGGTCTCTCAGTCTGGAGAGTGGCACGTGCCTCTATCTCTAATTCAAGGAATACTATGGTGATATTGATAGAATACAAAATCCTATGAGAATTTAGGGAAGGAGGGAAAACTGCAGGTTAGGTAATCAGGAGAAAGGGGGCTTCTGGCTTATGCCTTTGGAGGATAGACACAGACAGGTCTTGCTGGGGGGCACAGAGGGCCACTCATTTGCTCACAGTAAAGAAAGTCTGACCAGATTAGCAAGCCCTTGGAGGCTTCCTGAGCAGAGTTGTGGTATGTTCCTAATAGTGCTTTAGGAGGAGGGCTGGGATGCTAGAGTAAAAAGAGGATTTGGCAAGAGGGTTTTGTCAAAGAAAGAATATAAGGAACTTGCAATAGTTCAGGAGAGAGATTATGGGGACTATAACTACAGCAATGGAAGCAGGAGTCAGGAACTATTGAAGATAGGACTGAGGGGCCGAGCCCCACCTCGACAGGACTGTTGGATAGATTGAGTACATAGTGAAGAAAACACAGAGAAGCAGATATTGTCTGAAAATTCTTCCAACAATAATGCTAGTAACTAGCAATGATAAGGCACACACCAGACGCTAGGTGCTGGGTAAAGTAGTAGGAACACATTATGCAGGAGGTAGGATTTTATTCCCATCTCGTGGATGAGACGGCAGTTTCAGGAGTTAGTAACTTGCTGATGTCACAGTTTGTTGAGTGGCAGAGGCAGGACTTGAACCCAGCTCTCTCAATTTTTAGACCCTATGCATTCTTAGCCATTTTGCAAAGCAGGCTTCGAGGGTGTGAACAACTGCCTTATCACTCCTTGAAGGTTTAGAATAAGAGGAAATGGGCTCAGAGATTAAAGCACCCAGAGCTACTTCCTGTCAATGAAGGCTGCATGGAATCTGGAAGGGGGAGGATGGGAAGGCAACAAATAGCCAGGTCGAGGCAGTGATCCACAAAGTGTGGTTTCTGCATCAGCACATCAGCATCAACTGGGAGCTTGCTAGAAATGCAAATTCTGGGGCCCCACCCCAGACCAGCTGAATCAGAAATTCTGAACGTGGGCTCTGCAGTCTGTGTTAACAAGCCCTCCAGGTGTTGCTGATGCCTACTAATGTTTGACAATTACTGTCTTAGGAGAAGACAGTGCCCCAATCCAGGTATGGGCTTCTGAGCAGAAGTTTGCTGCTGTGCAGGCCCAGGGACAGAAGCTTGAAGAACAGAGCCAGTTGCTGTATGTTGCCTGCTTGGCAGGAGCTAGAGTAGTGACGTTGGCTTTGTGGGGACAGGGAGGAGGCAAGCTTCCCATGGCTGTGTCCTCTTCACTCATGTGTGGAAGGCCCTACTCTTTTCCCCCACATATGTAGGGTCTGACTTATTTCCCTTTGCTGGTGGCTCTGGGAGTCCTGGTAGTGCCTTTCCTGTTTAATGGTCCCCTCTGTCTTACCAAGTAAGCGGCTGTAACCTTTGTGAACCCGCTGGCATGTGGAGGGAGAAGGAGGAGCTGAGGAAGCTGGAGGTGCTTGCAGCAGATGGATGGGGCATTGGGATGGAATCACCTGGATGTCAGTACTTGGAGGGTCCAGGGACATGTTCCCAGGAGGAAGCTTCTCGCCACCCAGCCCCTCATCACCCTCCCTCTCCTCTTTCCCCACCCGGACATTGACATCCTCAACAACCCAGGGTGGTCCAGTGAGAGGCAGCCCGCGTGGAAAACTGGCACAGCTGGAAGAAGGGGTGGCTGTGTGTAGGGGGTGGGGAGGCGGGAGACTGAAAGCGTGGGACGAGCGAGCTGGAACCCTGGGGTTGGTTTTGAACTATGAGAATTTGTCTTTCTCTCACCTGTCTTGTTCTGTTTGGTAGGAAAGAGGGATAGTCGTTCCAGACAGTAGTGAGAAACTTCGAAGAGCAGGTGGCAGCAGTTTCCAAGGAAAACGAAGAACTCACACAGTTGCCAGCCATGCTAGACAGGGAGGTGGCTGCACTCCTGGGCTGCCCTTGGGATAGTCCCACTGTGAGTTTTCACGTGGCGGAAAGAGAAATGAACCTCAGGTCAGCCTCCCGATATATAAACAGATCTTTCTCAAGTGCTTACTGAGGGTGGGTGGTGGTGATTTTTTTTTTTTTTTTTTGCCTCCAGAAACTTACCCTGTTTAGCAGGAGCCAGTGGGGTAACAGTCTGTTGTACTTTCTAGAGCACTCTGTATGGGTCCCCCAAACTGCAGGCTTGATGGATTGTCTTCATTGAAGGAAGACCCATTTTTCACTCTTCTTTCCCGCTCCATCGCACCTTTCCCTCTCACAAAAGCCCAGATGGCCACAGCTTTGACTGTGGTCCCTTGTGGAGACACTGGAGTTGCCTCAAGAAGGTAGTAGAGGTACTGGAAAAACAAGGTAGGGTTTTCCCCCACTTGGAGGCCCAGATAGTCCCTGTGTGGTGAGAGCTGAGGTCAGGATGTTTCTCTCAGAACAGATGGCCTTGGGGGCTAGAGGCTTGAAACCCTTCACATGTGGACTCTGCATCCCTCCTCCTGTCCCAGGCCAGGCTGCAGAGGAGCCCCTAGCTGTAGAGCCCATCCTCAGCATCACAGATCATGACAAGGAGCTGGTCCAGCTGTGTCAAGAGATACAATAGAGGTGGGATTTTATTGCCTGGCAACAGTCTTGCTTCCAGGTAAGGTGTGGGAAGGGGCTTCTCTAGGCCAGGGCTGTGAGGCAGGGACTGCATGCCAGTGGGGAACACTTTGTGCACAAGCTCCAGTGAGCTGCTGCCAGCCCACCTCTAGGGCTTCTACTTTCTGGAGAAGGAGCAGAGGCTGCAGGAGGCACAGGCCATTTTTGCCTAGGAGCAAGCACAATAAGGCAGAGAGTGCATGCGTCCCTGAAGCTACTGTCCATCTGGGCCAGGAGGTAAGCTTGCAGTGGGGTTGCAGGGGTGCCAGAAATACCCCAGCTCCTCTATGGCTCCTTTGACTCCAGTGCCCATATTTTGAGCTGGAGAGAGCTCTCTTTTGGAAGGAGCAGCTGCTGGGATTCTCTCTCCATGATTATTGATTGCAAAGTCCCTAAAGCCCTGTCTTGATGCCTCAGGGCTGCAAAGTGAGTACCATTAGACCCTTTCCACTCATTTTTCCTGGAAAATATCTCCAGGTGTATATCTGATTTTCTGGCTTAGTCCACTCGACTCTACTCCTCTTTTAATATTTTTCTTGGTCTGCCAATTTCTCTGAAAGCTCTAGAAAGGGCCCTTGGTTCTTGGTGCCCTGTTTACTCTTCTGTCTCTGGGCTGGAGGGGTCTATTCATGTCCTCTTCTTTTAGGTGGAAGGTAAGGATGAAGACAGCTCTGTGAGGGGTTTGGTAGTGGGCATGGTAGGCAGAGGTAGGCACTAGCAGTGTGTTTTCCCCTCCTTTCCCCAGAGTACACTGGGGTTGGTGCACACTCAAAGGGAATGATCCCCAAATTCCAACTTGTACCTGACTTACTAGCTGGCTTCCTGAATATTTCCTCTGACAAGTGCTTCCTGTTTCTCTTCTGGTACTTCAAACATAAAGGGGATGGAGAGAGAAAAGGATTAGCTTTTATTTCTTTCTTTCAATGTTGGGGAAAGCCTTATTCTTTGAGTTGATCTGAGCCTTATGAGAACAAAGCTTTTAGTGACATAGGGTTGTATTTACTAGTTTTCAAGGGAATATGAGTCATGGAAGAAAATATGTTGGGACTGTAGAGAGAATTGAAAAGGGGTATGACAAAGTCCTCTTCCCTACAAAGAATAGGATGATACATCTTATCCTGGACAAATAATGGACAAAATTTGTGTGACCTTTCCATGATTGCACTAAAACTTTACTCTTTTACTTTACTCCTGCTTATCTTTTTCTTTTGGAGGCTGGCCAGTATGGGGGTCTGAACCCCCTTGACCTTGATGTTATCAGCACCATATTCTAACCAAGTGAGCTAAGTGGCCAGCCCCTAACTCATTATCTTGATGGAGGTTTAGAGGAGAGAAGTAGTGTTCCATAGTAGAAAGGGGGCCCTTGTGGGTTGGAGAGGTGGGACAGGATGAAGGACATAGAGATTGGAATTAGGAACATGGATTTAAGAGTCTCCCATGTCATCTGTAAGTTTTCACACTTTCAAACAGAGGTGGGGGTTGGAGTGGGGAGTGAGTACCGGAGAAGTGTTCTCAGCAGGTGAGAATGGGCCAGAGCCAACATGGCTTGAGTGGTCCCTCCTTTACCGTCCTGGGATAGTACTGTGCCAGTCAAACCAGCTATCTCTTTGTTTTCCTGTGGGATGAGATCTGTAATTGAAGCTGGAACACTCATTCCAATTCAGCTAGCTGCCTTCTTCCTCCGGTTCCATCAGGTAAATGAATCAGGTCTTTTTGTACTACTAGTAGGTTTGTTTTCTCTTATCAGTGAAGGAACTTTCTCTTTGTTTCTCCACATTGCGGGTTTTGCTGGGTTGGCTTCATTCTTGATCTACTGTTTTTCCCAATCCTTCCTCTCCTTGGAGTTGGCAAAGGGGATGAGCCCAAGATTTTCTCATTTGCTTGTAGTGTTTGTGAATAACACTGACAAACAGTGTGAGCTCAATGTCTGAATGACTTAAAGCAGTGGTAATTTAGTTTTGGTACTACCTGAAAAGGCGGTGAGAAGGATGGAGGGGAGTCAGGGAAAATCTGAACTCACAGGGTGGTTCTTGGATATCATCCAGATAACTACCTGGTCTGTTAACCATTCCCAAGGTCAAGGATTTGGGTGCATCTAGGTTTCCCTTCCAGCGAAAGAGAGAGAAGGCCGGAGGGAGGGACTGCCTCACTTGTAATAGTTTTAGCATTTGCCATGATCTCCATACTCTTCTTTCCACCCCTGCCAAGCTCCTTTTTGATTCTTTGTTAGTACAAAATTTCTTCAAAAACGTCATGGAAGGATTTGTATCATCTTTTAATTCAATTTTTCCACAAACTTTTTGAAGTACCCTTGTATATCCTGAGCTTTGTCTGGATGTGATATATTTTTAAAATATATCTTTTAAGAATTGATGGATACCCTACTGGTCAGTGGCCAAAACAAAACCAAAAACCGCACACAGAAATGTTTTACAGGACTTTATAGTAACTGGTCAACGCAATTTTCTTGGGTGACTGTTCAATAGTCATTTACTTCCTGTCTTTGCTGCTCTGAGACCATCTGTCTGTGATAGAATCTAAACAGAACACCGTCCTAGCTTCTCCTGCAGTTAGAACTGACCACGTGGCCTAGTTCTGCCCAATTACATGTAAGAACAGGTGGAAAATACCTTGTCTTCAAGAAAATTTTTGTACCAGTCTGCTGAACCAAATAAACAATTACAAACACCCAGCACTTATTGTGTGAAGCTACATTTTCAGAGCTAGTTTTAGGTAAGTATTCTGTGTATTGGCACCTAACTAATAGTCTTTTATATCACAGCTTGCCTATTTTTATAATCTGTTTTTTTCTGTGTTGGTTGATTGAAATATTTGTTCAATTGCTCTTTTCAGGAAGATTGCCAGAGTGGTAGGCAAGAATTTGAGGCCATATATCTGAAACTATTTTTGCCTTTACATGTGAATAACTGTTTCAGTATAGTATTCTTGGATCACATTTCCCCCTCCCCCCTAAAATTTCCATAGAAATTCTCATTGTTTCTGTCATCTAATATGTTCATTAAGAAGCTCAGGATCAGCCTTTTTTTTTTTTTCTTCCCCCTCTCCCCACCATGTCTCACCTTGATGTAACAGTGAAGGTTACTTGTCATTATTTTTCCTAGTATATCCTGAGCCTTTTTTATCTGCTTATGTCTTTACTTAGTTTAGGAAAGTTCTAATATCTTTGCACATTCCATATTTTGTTTTAAGCTAGACAAAGATGTTCAACAACACTTATTAAATTAATACCAGTTATTCATATGTGATATATCTGGCTTTTTTTCAAATGTATTGTCTACTTCATTTGCCATTGTTTTTTTACCTAATTCTGAAAGATTCTCTGCAATTTATTTTCTGTAGTTGAATCTGATCTTTGCTTCCAGTGCTATTTAAAATGCTACTATTGCATTATTTGTTTTCTTTACTTAATATTATTAGTTTTCTTTTCATCTCTTGTCTTGGGTGCGAGTATTGACATTCCCTCTGATTAGTTTTCTTTAATGTCTCTGTGGATGATACAGGTGGTAGCTGAGTTTCTTATGCTAGTTTGCATGCTTCCCCCTATGTGTTTGTTACCTACGAGAGCAGATCTGTCCTTGCCTTCTATTTCCCCCATGGCTATTGTTGGATTTTTCCTTTTAGAATTTAAGATCTTTAGTTGAATGAATTCAGTTAAATTGCCAGTCATTTATCAGCCTGAGGGGAGTAGGGAGGAAGATAAATATATCCACAGGTGAACTTGCAGCTGCCAAGTTTTGCAGGTAGATTCCTGATTCTAAAGCAAGCAGTTTTATTCATGGCTCAGTTCTGTTGTGTGGTTTTCAGTCATTTCCAAAAACTTAACTTGGAGTTTGTTTGTTCAGTTTTCTAATAACTCTAATAGCATCTGGTCCTGTAAACAAACAAACAAACAAACAAAAAAACCCAACTTTCTGCTTAATTAAAGTAGATTCATTATCTACCACTTCACCTCAATCAGTGTGAACACTGTAGCAGGATTTTCCCTATTCTTGGTTTTCCCCTGTGATTTGGCTCAATTTATAGGAAGCACTTTGGATATCTGTGACTATACCACCATCTTTTCTGGAAGTCTGTTTATGATGTATTTTCTGGTGATGAATTTTCAGATATTTGTATAGTTAAATTTTTCTGTTTTCTCTCATTACCATCTTTGGGAGTTTGCTTAGAAAGTAAGATCACAGTTTTTTTTGCAGATTTCATATACACTGTACCATCTTCAAAGCCTTGGTGGTATAAATCCCAGTCATTTCACTGTAAAGCAGAGATCAGCTTCTTCATGAGTTATTTCCTGCTGCTGTACTTTGTGAAAGAATGTTTAATCTTATACTGTCGGTGCCATGTGTTTCTCCTTCTTTTAGTTTCACTTGGGACATTGTTCCTTTTGTTCATTTTATTGCTGTTTACCATCTTGCCCTCATGGAACTCAGTGTAATGGGAAAGACCAAAGTAAACAGAATGATAAAGCAGATGTGCTTTCTCTGTGTTGCTTGTATTTGCATCTATCAGATTTCAACAGAGACTGTAGGAGGGTTGGGGAGGAACCTACAGGCTTCCTGTAGGATAAATTTAAGCTGATTTTGAAGAAACTGTAGAGTTTAGCCTAGTGTAAAAGAAGGGGTGACAATAAGTGCTCTAGGTAGATGGACTACTGTTTGACAAGTGCAAGGACCCAGAAGTGAGAAAAAGCATGGTGGGCTCTGTGACCTGCAGGCGACTCTTAAAGCCAGAGTGACTGTGGTGGGCTAAGGAGGAGTCATGGTGACCAAATGAAAAAAAGCCTTGCTCATTTTACTTGAGTAATCCTAAAGAACCCAGGCTCCCACACAACCTGGTTTCTTTATGGAGAGGTCTCTAAAACAGCCAGTACTATAACAACAAAAAAATCATAAGGCAGTTCTGATCTTTACTTGCATTTCTTAAAGAACATTAAAACCCTTAATTACTCTCTCTAATTCCTATTTTGTATTCCTATTTTCTCACACCTCTTTTTTTTTTTTTGGTGGCTGGCAAATGGGATCCGAACCCTTGACCTTGATGTTATAACACTGCGCTCTAATATTTTCTCACACCTCAGAGCATCCCATGTATCTCTTAATCTCCAGTATTTTCTTGTCATCCAGATCTCATTTTTTCCCTGCTCTCTCATTCTTGTCAATTTCTTAAGTTTACATAATGTCTTCAAGTCTTTCTCCTTTTCTGGTCCTTTTCTTGTCTAACTAACCTCCTGATTCTCTATACCAAAAGATCCAGAAAAGGCCTGCCAGAGGTGGAACTTTCTTTAGAGAGCAAGGGAGAGAGAAAGACAGGAGGTATGGGCACTTTTACAAATACAGTGGCCAATCACACTTAGGAACTTGGACTTTATTCTGGAGCTAGTGGTAGCCATGGAAGAGTTTTTAGCCAGGGAGTGACATAGTCAGGTTTGCAGTCATGTTAGAATGTTTACTTTTATAGAATTACAGAGAATAAACAATTACTTTAGTTACATAAATGCTAAGCTCTTACCATATTTATTTATTAAATTTATGTATATCCTGACTATTGTAATATAGGATAAGAGAACTTGTAATTACAAATAACTTTAAACAACTAAACTAAATATAAATAGAAAATAAGGACCAAGGAAAAATGCCTCTGTAATAGTGAATATTGTTATGGATTCTTTGATTCAGTTTCAGACTTACCTCAGAGTTGCTGCTGGAGCACTGGGTGAAACCGCTATCAACCTTAGCACATTACAGCAATTGCAGTAGTCTACTTCAAAAGTGATTTCTTAGGGATGCTTTTGAGAAGTTGAAGACCAAACAAGAAAATGTAAATTTAATGTTAGGAAGTGTAAGGACTGAGTGTACTGCTTTCTAGAGTGTAAGAGTCAGGGACAAGAATTAAATTCGTAGAGTATGAATGGTTAGCATGTCCATTTATTGTCTTGTATCTGTTATTTCTCTCAGATTTTTGATGGGTGCCACATAGGAGGGGGGAAAATATTATTTTGGTCTGGAAGAATTTTAAAGCAGAGGTGTTTTATTCATTCTTGAAATAGGAAAACAAATCTCTAGGATGACTGAGAAAGTCTGATTCTAAGTATCACACTGTCTGAACATGCTGTGCTGTAATATGCATTTACACAAAACCGGTTTGTTGCATGGTATGATCTTATAGCGACAACTTGAATTTTGAGAAAGTTTGTCAAAGATGCTTACTTAGGGTAGGTTGACCCTTTCTTTCCTGCAGGCATCTTGATGCTCCTCCTGGTTTGTAATGGGGTGCTTAGTAAGGCACAACATACAAACATCTAAGGGTGGCACCTAGTAGACAGGTCTATGTATAGATTAATTATGACATATAGAAAATACCTGTATAGAGTCAGCATGTGATAGGAGGTTCTTGGTTTCCAAGGGCTCAGGTTATAGGACACACCTTTGGATTTCAAGCCATTCCCGAAGATCTCAGGCCCCTCCTCTGAGTCCCCCTCAGAGGAAAGTTACTATTGCTAGTTAGACCTATTTTGGGCACCAACATGGGGAAATTGAGACTGCAAGGGGCTGGCTTATGCAAATCCAGTGGCTGGGCATGCTCAGTAGTGAAAGTTATAGAACCTGGATAGCCGAGCATGCTCAGTGGAAGGGAGTTTAATCCTTTAAATGACCTTCCACTAGGGGTGCTAAAGAGCACAGAATATTCTTGACTATGTCTGGTGCATGTGATAGGATTTAAGCGATGAACATGTTCTAAAAAGAGACCCACTGAGCATGTGCAGGACTGTGTTACATAGCAGGAAATCACCCTCTTAGTTGAATAGTCATTAGATAGCATGAATACGTATTAGGTAGCGAAACTATAAAAGTGGAATCCTGGCAAAAGGTGGGGGTGTTGCTCACTTTCCTGGGGCCAACCCACACTTTACTGGCTGAGGTGTGTGTGCTTTCTTTTGTATCAAACTAACTTTCAGCAAGGGGCTGCTTACTCTCTCGAGCCAGCCTGCACTCTGTACTGAACTTTAAGTATGCATTTCTTACTTTTGTTTTAAACTTGGTGAGGGCCCTGCTCAGTCTCTGGAGCTACACTGCACTTTCTCTGTGAAGTCTGTATCTCTTACTTGTTACATTAAACCTGCTCTCACTTTCTACTGTGATTCTGCTCTTGAATTCTTTCTTGTGGTGGAGTCAGGAACATTGTAGAGGATGGGGTAGATTGAGGTTGGCTATTGGGCCTCCCCATACCCTTTCTCTGGCATCAAGCACACTATAAATATTAATTCCCTTTTTTTTCTCAACGAGAGACTAGCTACCAGGCACCAGATGACATTTGTGTTATCAGGAAATCTGATTGCCAGGGTAAACATGAAACAACAAATGCATCTAACACACCAGTGGGGCCTCCTTTCCGCTTTCCTTTCCCATTGATCAAGAAAGAGGAAAAAGTTTGCCAGTTTGGAAAGGCCTTATGTGATACTTTAAGGAAGGATAGTTAGGTTTAAAGAAGTAAGTGAATAATCAGGTTAAGAAGAGAAACAAACAAATGTTGACAGATGTGTCATCATAGGGCTTGCGTGAGCAGAGGGACTCATGCTTGGTGGATAAAAGAAGGAACTCAACTGAACCGAATGAATCAAACCTGCTCTTTGTTTCAAAGGTCACTGCAGATACACAAACTATCAATCTATGTAGTGGAAAGTGAAGGATGCATAGTTTAGCATGTGAATGATGGCAAAACTTAGTCATTCCAAAAACAATTACCTCTTTCACGTTTATTCATTAGGCTTAATTTTTTTTTTTTTACTTTTTTTATATTCCAATTCTATACCAGTTCCCCTTTTCACTGTACTATAAGGTTGAGTTGTGTGTTTATTTTTAACCTCCAGGTTAACATTCAATATCAACTAATCAAGAATTCCTTCAGTTTCATACATGGAAGGAATGTTTCACAAGTATAAAAAGAAATTTAGAAAATATCAATGAGAAAAAATGTCTGCTTGTGTTTGGCCCTTTCTTTTAAGAATGGAAATATTCTAAAAACAATTTTATTTGTGTCTTAGAATTGCAAATGGAAAACCTTGATATTTAGATTTAAGTGGTTTAGAAAAAAACACTTAACATGAATTCTAGACCATCAGATATGTGGCAGCAAAGGTATAATTTTCCTGAAAAATTACATTTTTAGCAGGAATATTTGCATGCAAAGCATCTTATTTTTCTCTGAATGTCATGCTTTTCCCAGAAACCTGTAATTTCCTTTCAGTATTTTAAATCAGTATTTTTCTTTTTCCTACAGTCTGTTGATAGTGGTGGGAAACTTGAACTTGAGACTCTGTTTAGCCATGTAGATCTTGAAATTAGTATGTCTTTCTCAATAGGGAGTTCATTTGAATTGGAAATCAAAGTGTTGCTTCAGTATAGACTTACTGAAGCAGCATTTTGCTCTGTGACCACATAAATTCAAAGTGAAAATTATAAGGAAGTTGCAAGAGAAGGAAGGTGCCTTGAAGTTTAAAACCTCCAAAAATATTCAATAAAACTAGAGATAATTTTCCACTGGTCTATGAATGACTCTCTGATTTAAGCTTTTAACTGAAAAGAAAGCATTACTATTTTTTAAAAAAATGTCACTCCGAATCACATCGGGGTCACCAAAACAAACAAGAATGAAACAGAGAAAAAACAAAAACAAAAAATATCATTGACTAGATTAAAAAAAATCAAGTAGAAACCAAATGAAAAAATTTAAACAGTATTTTAAAGTTCCTGAGATGATTTTAATATTCTGCCAGTGTTGAGAAATCCTGCTGTCTTCTTTAGTTCACTTAGCCTGGATGCCTGAAAGTAAAACATTTCTTAATTTCATGGCAAGCCAATATTAAACATGGGAAAAGACCCGTGTATTAAATTCTCCTAGGAAACAGTTCTTAGCTACTGTACGCTAAATTGTTCTGTTCTCTGCAGCAGTTTTCTGATTTACACCACCCTTCTGTAAATCATCCTCTGTTCTTTCTATTTCCATCTAATCTCTTCCTAACTCTCTTGACTCTGTAACTTCATCATTTTGACAACTATTATCTTTATTGCCTCAAATTGATACTTTGCCTCTTTCTTACTGTATCTTCTCTCTACTTTGGCCTCTGTTTCAACTTTGATCATCCTTGCTCTCTCGGTTAAGCAACACTGTTCCCCCACAATCTCACAGGCTGGTTCTGGCCACTGAGTGTGAGCTGTTGTTTGAGATTATGAATGTTTGGCTCTTGCTTGGAGAAACTTCCATTCTCCTATTTATCCTGCTAAATCCCTACATATAAATTACAGTGTGAGTTTTGCCTCCTGATCAAAAGTAGAAATGGTACCTATGGACCCTGGATTCCTGGCATGATCAAAAACATCGGTTACTCTCCCCTGATCTGATAAAAGCCAGCCTTTGTAATCAAGGGCACATTTCTAGAGAATGAGGCTTCATTTTATAAATTTTGCAAGGGTACCCTGTGATCATTTTAGAAATCCTCTGTGAAGACAAAAGAATCATTTCAAAAACATCTCTTTGGTATTTAAATAATCAGATAAATTTTCTAAAGCTTCATGTAGGATAAACACTCAGGTTTAAGTGATTTTTGTGTAGGGTTTGATCCATGTACTTTTCTCTTGCCATGTCTAGATCACTCTGATAGTGAGTTAAGAGGGACTTTAAAGTTATCTAACTTATAAAAAGGAACAAACTCCATTTATAAGCATAGGGCTGGGCTATTGGCTTACTTATAGCATGAGAGAAAGACTTGAGATTAATACTAGAGAGCAGCAGCAATGAATCCAGAATGGGACTTGGATATGAAAAAAACCCAGAAATTAGCATTAATAAAGATATCAAAACTCAAGTAGGCAATATTTCTTTCCTCACTAGTTTTTGTTGAATAGCATTTGAAGTATCATGTTTACTTCTGCAGAGCATGAGTTTAGAAAAAGACATAGGTATCTCAGACATTCAAGGGAGACTAACCAGGAGGAGAAAGAAGGTCTCTGTAAGGAACAGGTAAGTGAATGGGGCATTGGCCTGCAAAGAGCTGGCGAACCAGAGGGCCTAATCACCGGTTTCAAATATTTGAAGGGCTCTTGTGGGAAAGATGCACAGAATGTGTTCTGTAGATTTTGATGGGGGGAGAGGATCAGGACACAGGGTGTGTGTACAAGGATGGAAGAAAAAAATTAGTGATATAAAATTTTTGATTTCCAAGAGAACGTTTATTTCTGGTATTCTAGGTTTTACAACAAACTTCATGTTGATTTCTTAGTGGATTTTCTCTTCTATTTAATTTACAATTTAACAAGTTGACCCACTAATGTCTTCTTTAAGACAAGTTCTATAATCTTAAGTTACTTGACTTTTTTTGGACTCGACTTCCTCATTTTGCCACATAGCATGTCCTATGTAAACGTAAGGCATTATTATCACTGTTGTCTAGCAAAAACATTAAAAAGTGGTGAATTCTAACATGATTTACTGAGTTTTAGAGAGAATTTTTAACTATTTGGAATAAGTTGTTCTGGGAAGGCAGGCAAATGGGTTAATTTTCAAGTATCAGACTTATCTGTATGTGTAATAATTGTAATGGGTTCTCATCCAAATTCATATGAGAAAATATTTCAGGTAAATATCAGATATCATTATTCAGGGCAATAGAGGAACAGGCACAGTTATTCTCCGTGGTGGACAAAGTTGAATTTAAGATAGGCATCTTCTCTTGGAAATTTATTCTTTTCCTATCCAATGTGAAGTAATCAGAAAAAAAGCTATGAAAGAATTTGAAAAATTGCTTAAACTTTCATTGGTTTCTTTTATATTTGTTTTTAAAATCTTTGCAAATAATGAGTAAATATTAAGATTATCTAAGTTTATCTCTGAAAGTATTAGATATGGAAAATACCAAAATAGGTATTAAAAAAAAAAAAAACTCTTAAAAATATATAAAGGAAAAAAATCCCTTACTAGGACCTGTGATTTTAGAAGCATTAGCAATTGAGGAAAAAATTTGGAAATATATGCATATAGATTATTTTTTTATTATTAAAAGTGATTGTCCAGACTAGATGAATAAAATTTTTAGATGTTTCCATAAAAATGGAAGTTCAGAAAAAATAAATAAAAATATTAGAAATAATATTCATATAAAATTACTATAAATAAATGAAATGAAGTATATGAATATATTATCTCCATGTAGAAAATGCTCTAGATAATTGGGTTGCTCTTCTTTGTCTTTTCCATTCATGCAGTGTAGGATTAAGAGGTCTGGCTTAAAGTTTTTTATATGTCTAGAATTTTCCATACTTCTCAGAATCTGTTTTTTTATTTTTTGGCAGCTGGCCAGTATAGGGATCTGAACCCTTGACCTTGGTGTTACAAAGGCTGCGCTCTAACCAACTGAGCTAACCGGCCAGCCCTACTTCTCACCATCTTAATCTGGTGAAAATATTAATGCCATGATCCTAGAGATATGTATTTAACTGGCCTGGGGTGGGGTCCAGACCTTGGTAATTTTTAAAGTTCCCAAATCTTCCTAATATCCTGTCAAGGTTGAGGAACCTGCTCTAGAGTCGACTTTTTTGTTGTTAAGGGACTTCCCTCTCAGAGGATTCAGCTTGGATTCCTGAAAAGAACTGCACTCGGCTCACCTCGTTTTTTATCTTGGCTTATGTATCCATTTCATGAATTTATCTGTCAGATCTTTGCTGATGACTCCCAAATTGATATAGTTAGTTGTCTTCTCATAAAACTCTTAGACTATGTCACTAACAGCTTATTGGGTATTTTCAGGTGAATGTCTCATTTCAAACTCCTGTGTCATCTGCCAATAGGATGTGCAGTCACATATACCTGAAAAGCCCCAGTCAGCTTTGACTTTGTGTCTTTCGGCTTCCTTTTCCTCTGCAGTTCTTGTCTATTTTCCCTACTGTAATAGAGCTCTTCCTCCTCTCCTCTCATCTTGAGTCTGTCAGTTCGGTCCGGGCTCTCCCTACCTGGCATGGCTATTCTCTTTATGGATTTCTGGCCTTCTCAAATCTGGGCCCTGTAGCTCCAGCGTATTCTGCTCACACCTGGCAGGCCGATGTCTCTTGTGTGTTGCTTTCATTTCACTCACCACTTCTCATTGCTTTCTGGTTTTGGCCATATCAAAGGTCTGTCTAGTTTGGCCCAAGCCTTTCCTCCTAACATTATTTAGTACCATTTTGCTCTTTTTTTTTTTCCTGACAAGTCTGTCATGCATACTTCACAGCATGCTTTTGTTTGATTAATTTAGTGATTCTCAAAGTTGATACTTCCTAGTGATGACACTTGAGATGCCATTTTTTTGATGCTACATGAATAAACTTAAAAAATGTGTAGTTATA
Source organism: Cynocephalus volans (assembly GCF_027409185.1). Lineage (NCBI taxonomy): Eukaryota > Metazoa > Chordata > Mammalia > Dermoptera > Cynocephalidae > Cynocephalus > Cynocephalus volans. The sequence goes on along the minus strand of NC_084468.1, from coordinate 91,440,810 downwards.
CATATTTAAATTTGGTGTAAAGTAGAAAAATACACATGTACTGCAAATCCATGATTTGACAGATTTTTACTGCTTGGACTGAGGTGAAAGTAAATATTAAAGTTTTAAGTGTTAATATAGATAAAATATTAATATGGAAAAACTGTGAAGGTGATATATAAATAAATGATGTTCATATAAAGATTGATATATATTATTTTCCCTCCTGGAATATAGTGGGAGCAGATTCTACCCATCCTTTCAGACCTAATTTAACTTCAAAATTCTCCATAAAGTCAATGGTGCCAAATTTGCTGGTGAGATGGAAGAAGAAGAAAGAAAACAAAACCTATTGGTTTTGACCAACTGCAGCAGTGTATGAACACAAGATTTCATTGAATGGTGAAAGTGGGAGCTAATGTGGCAGCTTCAGACATGGGCCACTCCTTTGAATGGTAAAGGGAAAAGAAAGTCAGAATCAGTACTAAAGGCTTTGTCTCAGGTAAGCCCTCAGGTTGCTCTCAGTGGTATCCAGGCAAGCAGCTTCCTTCTAAAAACTGGACAAGTGTGATTGAGAGAGAAACAACAGTGCTATCGAGAAACACTGAGAAATGGCTGTAGTCCTGCCATCCCTTCTGTCTTCTGAAGCTACCACCACTTCTTGCTCTTCTACTGACACCTGGTGTGATCTGTTCTCTCTGAGTGAGGCCCAGGGACCAGGTGCTAGTCTGGGGTGAGTGCAGTGTCAGGCCTAGACACAAATATATACGTGGGAGACAAGAAAATGTGCCATGGGCTGTTGTAGCTTGTCTGATCCCTTTCTTTACACTTGAAAAACCAGTCCTAGAGTACTTTGTGGAAGAAACCCAAAACGGCAATTAATGTTACTCATCCTCCTCCCACTCCATAAACACAGGCTCTTCCCATGGTTAAACATACGATTTTTTTTTTTTTTTTTCTGTGTGCTTTCCCCCTCGGGGATCTCCTGTACTCCCACGTCCCTTGTGAATGTGCCCGGCTGTGTGGTAGTCCAGTAATCACAGTGCCTTATCCTTCCCTCTCCTCCTGGAATTAAATCAGTCAGTTGTGAAACCAGTTTTCACAACAATTTTCAGTGGTTTCTTATAAAATTAGGCCATCGGTGCTTTTACCCTTTATCAAAAAGGAGGAGGAAATTCAAGTGAAATCAAGGTGTGTATGTGTATGTGTGTATAAGTGAAAACTGAATTAGGGGTTGGATATCAGGTTTTTGATGAGCCCAGCCCTTGTAAACCTGGGAGGTATTGTGTAACTCAATTTTCTCATTAGTAACATGAAGGGTGGGTCTAGAATACCTCTAGTTTCCTCTTAGCTTAAGAAAAGCCGAGGAAGCCTTTCTCAAGTTTTTTTTTTTTTTTTAGTGTTTCCCAGTATTTCCTTTAACCTTCCATGAATCCACTGCCAATACACTGGCAGCAAGTGCCTCAAGTGATTTAAAAGTTTTATTTAAGAGGTAGGTGGTTAGGTTTAATTCAACTGCTTACAGCATCCTGGGTATTGGAGGGAAAAAAAGTAACTAGTATTATCAGTTCCTGGTTTGAGTAAGAAGGGGTCATTGTGTTGAGGAGCTGAGACTAGAAGGAAGTAATGAGAGTTCTTGAAAAATGAAGGTAGACTGCTTGTTTACGAAAGTGGGAACATTAACCTTTAGTTAATGAATAATAATCCACAGATTGGCTTTGAGAAAATCTGGACATAGCCAATTGGACATTTCAAGCTGAAATCTGAAAAAAATTGGCAGTTGATTCTTATGCCTCAGGAAGATTTTATGCTATATTTATATTTCAGTGTTTGAAGATCTGCCTCCTGCTGAATGCTTCTGGGTTTAGAAAGCTTACAGCATTATAGGTCTGACTGTTCCGTTTCCAGACAGTGCTGATATACTTTACATGTGTATGATGTTTTCCAAGGAGTTGAAAAACACTCTGATTGTATACTGTATTCATGTGTGTGTGATGGGAAAAGTTTGAAACTATTTTTTTCTCTCAGAGGAAGCTTAGCATTTAACTAAAGGATACTATGGGAAGTCATTCTGCTTGAGCATCTTACATGTTAGAAATATGCCATGAGATTGTAATCTGTCACTTAACTATTTCTTGTATTTTCAATCCTGACACTAGATTCTTTATGCTAAAACCTTTGTTTTCAGGAACTTGGAAGCTGTAAGAGCCCTAAAAACAATAATTCATAGCAGACCTCTTTAATAAAAAGCTATTCCTGTGTTGATGCTCGGACCCCACATCATTTTCCAAGGAACATGATTCAGAAGGCTTCATGTCAAGAATAAATAATAGTGTCTAACATTCTGTCTGCGAAGAAGTATTTTTCTCTTCCTGTATCATGTTCTCCATTTCTAAGGAAAAAATTTTTTAAATTTTTATTGAATCAAAATTGATTATACATATTTTTGGGGTTCAACATTGAGATATGTTGATCAAATCAATATTACTAGCATATATATTGTTACAAATTGTAATTATTCTTTATGCCCTTGTCCAATCCCACCCCATCTCCCTTTCTCTCCTCTCCCCCTCTAATCACCCTAGATTTCTTCTCCCTCTGAAAGAATAATGGTTACTCTGTTGATTTGCTGCCCAAATGATCTGTCCAATGCTGAGAGGCGTGATCAGGTCCCCCAATACTATCATAGAGCAGATGTCTCTTCCATCACTATGAAATAGGCTCTGTGGAGACAGACATCCTCCTCCTTTCTTTATGTCTGCTGGTGACTCTCCTTGTGTCAACTCACTCCAGTGGCTGGTGGACCATCTGTGTGGTGGTTGTGGCATCTAGCTGCCTTCACGGCAGCCATGGTTATCGTGGTGGCTGTGATGGGCCACCCACATGGAGGAGATGTTTTTGGCCTGCTCTGTGGTGCGGGCAGTGTGCCTGGTTGTGGAGAGTGTCCGATCCCCAGTTCCATACCCTCGGTCCCCAGGTGGGTCCTGAGGTGCTGGTATGGTGTGCCTGGTTGTGGGAGGGGGGTCTAGTCCCCATCTCCTTACCCTGGGTCCCTAGGCATACCCCGAGGCACTGGCGCAGTGTGCCTGGTTGTGGGAGGGAGGTCTGGTCCCATTCTCCATGCCCTAGGTCCCAGGGCAGGCCCTGAGGTGCTGGCATGGTGTGCCTGGTTGTGGGAGAGAGGTTTGTTTCCCTTCTCCATGCCTTGGGCCCTTGGGTGGGCCCTGAGGAGCTGGCACAGTGTGCCTGGTTGTGGGAGGGGGGTCTAGTCCCCTTCTCCATGCCTCAGGCCCCTGGGCAGGGCCCTGATGTGCAGTTCCAGTGTGCCTGGTTGGGGAAGGGTCCGGTCCCCAGCTCTAAGGAAAAATTTTAATACAAAATACTTTAGGAGCAAAAAGAATAAAGCTGGAGGTATCGTGCTTCCTGACTTCAAAATATACTACAAGCTATAATCAAAACAGCATGGTACTAGCATAAAAGCAGACACAGACCAATGGAACAGAAGAGAGAGTTCAGAAATCCACACATTTATGGTCAGTTAATTTTTGATAAAGGTGTCAAGAACACAATGGAGAAAGAACAGTCTCCAACAAATGGTGTTGGGAAAACTGTATATCCACATGCAGAAGAATGAAATTGGATGCTTACATTAAGCCATATTGAGTTGGGTTTTTTATATTGTGCCAAGACTTAAATTGAAGACCTGGAACTGTAAAATTACTAGGAGAAGACATAGGGGAAGATCTCCATGACATTGGTCTGGGCAATGATTTTTTTCAATATGGTCCCCAAAGCATAGGCCACAAAAGCAAAAACAGACAAATGAGAATATCAAACTAAAAAGCTTCTGTATAGCCAGGAAAGCAATTAATGGTCTGAAGTCAACCTAAACAATTGGACAAAATATTTGCAAGCCATATATCTAAGTGATTAATATCCAAACTATATAAGGAACTCAATTTGAGCATAAAAACAAGTAACCCAATTTAAGAAATGGACAAAAGACCTGAATAGACATTTCTCAAGAGAATATATACAAATGGCTACCAGGTATATGAAAAAAATGGTCAATATCACTGATCAGAGGAATGCAAATTAAAACCACAATGAGATCTCACTCCTGTTAGAATGACTATAATCAAAAAGACAAGATAAGTGTTGGCAAGGATGTGAAGTAAAGGGAACCCTTGTACACTGCTGGTGGGAATGTAAATTAGTACAGCCATTATGAAAAAGAGGAGGTTTATCAAAAAATTAAAGATGGAACTTCCATATGATCCAGCATTCCCACTGCTGGGTATATACCCAAAGGAAATGAAATCAGTATGCTAAAGAGCTATCTGCATTCCCGTGTTCATTGTAGTTGTTATTTACAGTAGCCAAGATATGGAATCAACAGATGAATGGATAAAGAAAATGTGGTGTGTATACACAATGGAGTATGACTCAGCTTTAAAGGAGGAAGTCCTGTCATTTTTGACAATATGGATAAACCTGGAGGACATTACATTAAGTGAAATAAGCCAGGCACAGAAAGACAAATACTACATGATCTCACTTGTATGTGGAATCTAAAAATGTTGAACTCATAGAAGTAGACAATGGAATGATGGTTACCAGGCTGGGTACTGAGGCAGGGTTTGGGGAGATGTTGGTCAAAGATACAAAATTTCAATTAGATAGGAGTAAATTCAAGAGATCTTTCATATGGCATGGTGACTCTAGTTAATAACAATGTATTATATTCTTAAAAACTTCTGAGAGGGTGGATTTAAAGTGTTCTCACCACAAAAAGTGATGTGTGTGAAGTGATGCATATGTTATTTGGTTCAATTTGGCCATTCCACAATGTATAAGTATGTCACAGCATCATGCACAGACAATAAATATCTACATTTTTTATTTTGTCAATTAAAATGAATAAGTTAGGAAAAAAAAACTTTGGGAGAAAAATCTTGTCATAAGTTCAGGATTATAATTGTTATTTGCAAGGTGTTCAATGCTTCCTTAATGTAAAAGTAGCATCATATGATCTTTTATTTCTCTTTATAAGAACAGCAGCAATAACAGTGGATACCAATTATTGGGAAGTCACTGAGCACTAAGAGTTTGGTGTAGTCCTCCCAACAAATCACCTTGATCTTGGACTTTCCAGCCTCTAAAACTTCAAGAAATAAATTTCTATTTATAAACTACCCAATATCAAGTATTTTGTTATAGCAGAACAAATGGACTAAGATAGCAGATGAGCAGAAGTTAATGTGCAGGGCAGTAGAAGAATTCGCCATATTCAGTCTGAGACATACTGAGTTGGGAACATGTTACTTATCTTCCATTAACTGAATATTGAGGCTTGTAGTTCTTGTGTAGTTCCAAAAGGAAGAAAAATGGCAAGGCATACTTCTCAAATATAATGACATATGCTTTTAGGAAGTGGAAGCTCATCACCACCCCACCCATAAGATGCTCACAAATGAGTTTTCTGAAGAAGGGTCTATCAAGTAGAATTGTCATAAGGTAGGTGAATGGAACCATCTCAAACACTTCATCCCTAGAATTATACAAATAGACACTGGGCAAACTGTCAATGTTATAGAAAAAATTAGAGGTTTGAATAAATAAACCTTAGATTCTATGAAAGCAAGGATGTAGGGTTGTTTTAAAGGAATAATGTCAAGGAAAATGGTTTCTGTATGAATTATCTATAAAACCTTTGCTACTTATAACTTTCTCAATCAAAGACATTTTCCCCAGTATGTACTTAACAATTGTGAAGCAGAAGAATGAACAACTATCCAGGCTGAGATAATTTGTGAATATTTATTGTGAAGATGCAATTAAATGGTGGTGTATGAAACATATAGCCAGTCAGAATAATTAAACCTCTTTTTTATTCCCTGTCCCACTTGTTTCCTAAATTACCTAAGAGTTCACACTAAAGAAGACTTTCAGTTGCATTATTCAGGAAACTGTTTCTATATAGACCATACTCTTAGAAGTTGAAAACAAAATATAAGCTTATTTTATTCTGTTATGGGCTTTTAGTACATATTCTTCATAGCGCAATAGGAGATTTGAAGTTCTTTCAAAGGTTTTCATGTCCCAAGGCATTTTGTCTGAATGTGTCTTTTTACGGTCTCTTTTTAAAATCAGAAAAGGCCAGTGATGAAGTGCAAACAGATGGACATTTGTATTCTTTCTATAAACTTACATGACTTTATTTCACTGGCTACCAGTAGGGTGGCACCGGCCTCTTAGCACATTTGAGAGTGTTTAAAGAACAAAGCTGATACCAAGGACACTCATGAAATTCTGAGTTTACAGTCATACATAGCTGCCTGATGGACAGCAAAACAGCAAGCTTTATAAGGAAGTACTACCCATACTCTCTCTTTTTTTTGGCTGCTGGCTGGTAAGGGGATCTGAACCCTTGACCGTGGTGTTAGAACACTGCACTCTAACCAAGGAAGTAATATCCAAACTGCATCTCTCTTGTTATTTTTAGAATAAGTGCTAACCAAGTATTTTCTTTGAATTCTAAAGAATTTCCTTAGTTCAATTTTTACATATTACATTTCTAATTTGGTTCAGAAAAAGTCTATAAAATGAGGAATGTAATTTTCAGGATAGTCAGAAATTTTCTTGAGGGAACTTGATGGAAAGAAGTTATCAAATTTGCCTTAAAAGTGGAACATAAGTGTTAAGTGTTAAACTTGCCTCCAAATATACTGGAGGACAGCATGCCCAAGGAGATGCTAGAGGGAGAAATAAAGACTGGAAGAATGGATGGGTGGAGCCTTTACTTTTCTGCTTTAACAGACCAGGTTGAATCTGCTAATTGAGGAAAGCTGGAAGCGGGTAGATCGTATTGGAGGGAATACTGATTTTGCTGTTGGTTGTCTGGAGTGGTGCGATCTGCTATTATTCACTCTCTGCCTTTCTAAATTCTGTGCGTTCTGATTGGGTGTTTTGGTGCCTATTAGTAGCGGTGAGACTGAGTTTCTGAGTACTTGAAGACAGTTTCCTATCGAGTAACTGGTGAATGAACATAGACATCACATACAGACATGTACTCAGTAAGGTAAAGAGCTTGGTACTTTGGTGGAATATGATGGAACACGATAAGACAGAATGCCTTATGTTAAGGAGAATATATGTTCTAAGAAGAGATGAAATATATGTGCACCAGAGTTTCTTAGTGTCCAAATATAATTTCTTATCACAAAGATCATACCTGAATAGTTTTACTAAATTGGTAACTAAGTAATTGGTTTAACTGGGGTTTTATCTTGAAATGAGATATCCCAAAGTATAAATATTTTAATAACAGGCAGTAATTGTAAGTTTGTAAAATTCTTAAAAAAACCAAGAATGAATAAAACGTTGTCCCCTTTCTATTAAATTCTATTATGCCACCATATGATATATTTTCACATTTGACTTTTGCAACTTGGTAATTTTTTTATATTAACAAACATATTTGAAGGTTTCATCAAACTAAAGGGGGAATATATTTCAATTAAGTATGACTGCAAAGCTATAATCTTTTAAACAATACTACAACCAAAACCCCAAGGTAAATCTGAAGACAACTAATCTTATTTGCAAACTAAGACCTAGGTGAATGTCAGTCTTTCTTAAAAATGAAATCTTATAAAGCAACATTAAATTCATGCCACCAATTTTCTGGCATCCTAATAAAAGGACCATTTAGGTAGCTCTACCTAATTGTATGTGTGGATGTTCATGTTCATTTCCAGGATTTGTATTTACATTATAAATAAGTGTTCATATTGTGTCTGCCATCTTGTAGCAAAGGGCAAGAGAAGATATGATTGTGTTCTCTGGAAACTACAAGTCTTTTATATTTTTTATATCCCACAAATAGTATTCACTGACCATTGCCGTGCTCCGTTTGTGCATCGTATCCCCAAAAGATATAGCCTCGCCAGAATGTACTGTCATTATTTTAGGCCCATCTAGGTGACTAAAGCATTATGTTTTTCTAAGAAGGTGCATCCATCATTTAAGCATGGCACTTTTTCCTGTTGTGAGCAACATGAGATTGATAATCCTTATTGCTTCTACTGCTCTTCTACTGTTCTTATTAAACATTTGGATTGAGAGCTACCATCATCAGTAAAGTTGGAATGCTGCCAACAGCAGAGAATATTCTATATGGTGGCCTTTGTAGGACATTCTTAGGGAACTTTTGATATAAAATTTATATTCATCTTCATCTGAACATACAGTTCTTTGGATATAGTTGAAGTTCATCAATGTACCACACACAATATTGGGGGACCTGATCACACCTCTCAGCATCGGACAGATCATCTAGGCAACAAATCGACAGAGTAAACATTATTCTTTCAGAAGGAGGGAAGAAATCTAGGGTAATTGGAGGGGGGAGGGAGAGGGAGGAGAGAGAGGGAGACAGGGAGAGATTGGATAAGGGGCATAAAGAATAATTATGATTCGTAACAATATATATGCTAGTAACATTGATCAACATATCTCAGTGTTGAGCCCCCAGAATATGTATAATCAATTCTGATTCAATTAAAAAAACCACCCCCCGCACCAAAAAACAAAGCAAATCCTCATACCAACATGTGTAGTAAAGCTAAATCCAGGTTTTCTTTTGTTAATCAACAGGTTATAAATTAAACAGACAATCTTCCCATTATACATTTTGGATGGCAAAATAAAAATGGTGAGGTAGGTTATTAATCATTGATGAATATACGGGCAGTTCCTGGTATGTGCACATACATCAGCAGAATTGATTGATCCCAAGAGAAAGTTATTTTATTCAATGAAGGAAAATGTAATATAAATTATCTATTGAAAAGTTATGTGCCAGGCACCAAACAAATGATGCACATGAATTAACTCATTTGTTCATCAAAACTTTGAGAGAGTAATGGTACTTTAAAAAATAGACGTTACAAATGATAAAACTGAAAGGGTATCATTTAGGTTAGATTAGGAAAGGAGAATCATTGAGTGACATAGAGTCATGGGCTAATTATAGGGGTTAGATCTTCTCCAGTTATGGGAGCTGGTTAAATAGTCTATATAAGGCTGCTGCTTTTATATCCAATGTTGGGACTGCTGTCAGCAGAGAAGGCAGACAGGAAAAGTGGACATAAAGTGGGGATTAGCAAGGACAGACTTGACTCCTTGAGGACACGCTGGACCCCCCAGCAATGCGAGTGATCTGCAGAAGAAGTCACCGTTCACTGCAAAGCTGCATGTGCACTGTGATCAGATGTAAGGTGCTGATGTAGAAGCTTGATGACATGGAGACCTGGCTGCCGTCCTGTACCAAAAAGTGAGTCAGCAGGTCAGTGACAATGTGCCTGAGCTGCAACAGCATCTGCCCTAGACCAAAGTTCAGAGTGACCATTGCTTCAATCCTGCCTTCCAAATCTTGTGCAAATTTCTCTTTGTATGGTCCAGATCCAACCCTAATCTGGACCATACAAAGAGAAGAATTCTTGGAAACGTATTTCCAGTGTAGCTAAATGGACACATTGCAATTCCGGCACAGAAGAGTTAAGCAACTAAAAAAGAATGATACAACAATCACAATAATACACTGAACTTTCAAAAGGAGAGAATAGAACTGAAGGTGGTGGAGGGGGGTTAGTGAGAAATTGGTAAAGGGTCACAAAGAATTACATTACATTACATTTGGTAATGATAAATGTACTAATTATCTTGATTTGATTGTTACATATTGTACATAGGTATTGATATTCCACCCTGTATCCCACAAGTTTGTGTAATCAATTGTTTTAATAATAAAGGGATCAGAAAAAGAAAAAAAGCCATTAACCCCCCCCACCCCCCCAAAAGGTTAAGCAACTTTTGGTAAAAAGTTGGTACATTTTGTAAGTTTGGTAAGTGACAGGTCCAGGATTTATACCCAGTTCTGTCTAATAACGGTTTGAGATATTATTAATCATAGTCCAAGGGGCCTATTGGCTTTTACTTTGTATGTGAAGGGAATGTATTCAATAAATAATTCATTCAGCAAGTATTTGAGAACTTTTTTAGTGTTGCATACTGGGGATAACCTGAAGAACAAACACATTCAGCCACTCCCCTTCTAGAGCTTGTTTTGAAAGAAAAATTGGAAAAGCTAGAGTTAGAAAATACAGAAAAGGAGAGTCTTCAGGGAAGCCACTGAGAAGTAAGACAAGGTCAGAGGGCAGGAAGAGAGGATGCGGCTATGAAGGGACAGCTCTGTCCAGATTGTGCTGGGTGTGCAGTGGTGAACAACATGCCATCTTGTTCACAAGGAGCTTCCCATCTAGGTGGGTGACTCACGTTATAGGGGAAAAGGGAACATTAATGATTGGTCCTATGGAGATTCAGCCCTTGGGAACTGACCAGTGTTCATCTGTGGAGTTCTTACTGCAAATAATGGGTTCTTTCAGTCTTTCCTTCTACAGGTGGAGCCTGTCTTAGTCCATTTGGGCTGCCATAACAAAATGCCTTAAACTATGTAGCTTATAAACAACAGAAATTTATTTCTCACAATTCTGGAAGCTGGGAAGTTCAATTTCAAAGTGCTGGTGGATTTGGTGTCTAGTGAGGACCCATTTCCAGGTTTATAGATTACACCTTCTCACTGTATCCTCACATGGTGGCAGGGGCTAGGTAGCTCTCTGAGGTTCCTTTTATAAGGGCATTAATCCCATTCATGTGAGCTTTGTCTTCATGACCTTATCACCTCACAAAGGCTTCACCTCACAATGCCATTGCCCCAGGGGTTTAAGATTTCAACACATGAATTTTGTGAGGCCATAAACCATCAGACCATATCAGGGCCCTCAAGCCTGGGGTGCACACACTGTGGCAATTCTTAAGCAGGTCAGCACTTCATTTATCCCCGATTTTCTATGCAAATAATAAACAACAGTCTCTGGAGTAAACCCTTCCGAATGTGTTACAACTGTGTAGGAATTTCAGTATTCACATTTTTGTTCAGCAGAGATGCCAAATAAATATGTAATAAATATACAGCTCACATATTTGCACTAGAAATGAACCTATTTTAAAAAATTATGACCAAATTGTAGTTTGACTTCTTTTAAATATTTTCTACCTTTTTACTTATACATTAATAATTAAATATTTTCAATTTTAATTTCCAGTGCTCTGGGATGTGCAACAAATGTCCAATGGGGCACAAAAACAGTAAATTTCCTTTTATTGTTGTTATTTACTGTTGAGACATGCTTCATTAAACAGTCTCTGTCTTGTTACTGAAACAACAGTTTTGCACGACTAATGGTTTTCATCAACATTCATCATTGAATTGTTTTTCACCTAAGAAATGCGGTTGGTATTCTAAATGTCTATGCTAGGAGGGAGAATCTTATTACCAAAAGGTTACATGGTAAGTTTTAGGAAGAAACTACTTGAAGTTAATCAATAAAATGATCTCTGTAGAGAGTTATGTAACAATTATAGTAATGTACTGTTTATCCTCCTATTTAAGAGGTTATCTACTATTTTCTCTGCTGCTTGTCAGTCAGAAAAATAACTTGAGTTTTGCTCAAATGGGCATTTCTGTGTGGGAGGTGCAAGAGCTAAGACCCAGGAGCAGCAGCGTCTAGCTGAGCTATCTATGGCCCTCAGTTGCCTCATCAATAGAATGAAAGGAGGGCTGATATTTGTTTTCTCTAATTTTGCTTCAAGTTCTGGTATTTTATTATCACATTATCTACTTTCATTACAAAACATCTCTTTCATATGTTAAAAAAGGAATGAACACACACATAGAATCAGCTCACCAGAAAGCATTAGGAGGAAGTCTAATATAATGGAAAGAGAACCCAACTGGGGGTGGGAAGTCTCGAGTGCCAGTTTTAGCTCTGTCAGCAACTCGCTTTGTGATATTGAGCAAGATAAGATTATTTTCGGTTCTGAGATTCTGTGGGTTCTGCAATGAAGAAAGATTCAGGTAGACTGAAGGCATGCTATTCTAACTGATATTATCAGGAAATAAACTTTGGACATAGGGAGGCATAGGGAAACTTGAGTTTGAGAAGTTTGATTTTTTTCCTTAGTATAAGGGAGGTATTAAATGTTTTATGGCTGTTTAGATTACCTTTGATGGCATGTTGTTGAAATGTGAAGAGATGGAAGATCCTTACTACGACCCCATAAATCCTCTCTGAGTTTGGAACTAGTTGGGAAATTGGCAGAGTCAGATAGATCAAGATCAAATGAACAGCTGTTCAGGCTTGATTTGAGTTCGTAGTTTAGATATTTTCTTAGTAGTAGGCAATTTGATTGTTTCTGTTTTCCCCAAGTGTTTGCTTTGGGATGATCCACCAGAATAATGTAAGAACAGACTCGGAATTACTGCTGCACCTCAGCTGTATGCTAGTAGTTGAGACAGAGGAAGAAGGTGCTTCAAGAAGGAATTCTGGGCCCTGACCCATGTGTATTTACCACATGAAGTTTAGGATCTGGAGCAGAAGCCCAGTGGTAATGAGAGAAGAGCTGAAGACCAGACAAATAACTGGGGCTGTTGGTTTGGAAGGGGTGGTTCTGAACACAGAGCTCTGTAAAGGTTTTTGTTATCACCCTTCCTTGGAGGCCCCCCAAATATTTTTCACCAGGGCCCGAACTGCTCTCTGTTGCTCTAATGAAAACTCTATTCTCTGCTGATCAGAAAGAGAGAGTATAGAAGGTCTGAGCCACACTTACACAGTTCCTTGCTTTAATCTCTCCAGTCATCTGTGTCTCTCCTATTTGTCTGCAAAACACAGAGAGTATGTGGGGAAGCTGAAGGAAATGTTATTCTAGAAGCCCCTTCTTGGAAACATGAGACCAGAGCCTTGGTAGTTTTCCCTAACAGATTTTTGTATCTTTCTACTTGTGGTGGCAAATATTTATTAGAAGTACACTTTTCCTTATTAACACTAAGCTGAATATACACTGGTGTCTATAAACAATTGTACGTTAATTAGCCTGAAACCTTTTTTCGCAGTCTTGGTTTTGGGCAAACGTGTGAATTCTTGTCTAAGAATTCCATGTAAGTATTTTTGTCTTCTCCCAAAGGATCCTTTGGAGAATGAGTTAATACAAGGTCTACTTGTGGAGGTCAAAGGGTTGCTTACAAGTCTTAAGACCATACTGAGATCTGTTTCTCAGGGGGATCTAACTTAATATATTGCTAATTACTTTTGCTTTGGTTTCTTCTTTACCAAAGCTTGGGACTCGTGTTTTTATGTCAGATCATGCTAGGTTAGCTTACTTGGATGTAGCTGAAATCCTGGGAGATTTGATGGTGGTGGTGGAAATACTGATGCCTTGATGTAGAGATGACTTTAATATGGTGTAGCTTAGGGAAAAAGAACATATCTCATCTTCTCATGTCCTTTTACCTGTTTTTGTGAATATACCTCATGGACAATCTCCCTGACTGCTTATTCCTTCCCCTATATACATCAGGAACAATGGGCCTAGATTTGTGCCATAGCTGGGCAAGAATAGAGAGAGATGTTTGTGACCAGAATAACAGGAAGACAATGAAATAGAAAGATATGTAGAGATCTAAAGTCTAGAAATGAGAAACCTGGCTAAAATACAAAGTAAAACTAGGATTTGTGATAGTAAAGCAGAACAGACTGTCAATTCATGTACCAAAATCTACGGCTATTGCTTTTTGAGAACCCTGTAAAAATATACAAGTGGCCTTGTAGTGTATCCATTGAATGCAAAGAAAAACCGTAAAGCCAGGCACTATTCCAGGTACAGCAGAGGGGTGTGTATGGGGGTTACAGGAAGGAAGAAGACAAAGCTCTACTTTGATTGCTATCAGGAGCTGGATTACCTGGCTTAAAATCTTGGTTTATCATATTATCTTGGGCAAATTGATTAAACTCTCCGTGCTTCAGTTTCATCATCTCTAAAATGAGATTAAAAATGGTACCGACTGTTCTAAGAATGTACATGTTGACTGTGGTATGATAAAGCTGATGCGGCCACAGCAGGAAATAAGAACAAGGCTTGGAAACAGGTTTTTATGCTCACAGAGCCCAGAGAGGGGGGTCATCACATCCACACAGAGCCACAGGGAAAAGCACCGGTGTGGGTCAGGAGGCAGAAGACAGAAACAAGGGGAAAGTCTAGGCCAGAGCCTTTCTTGGGGTTTCTGTGGCAAAGGGAAGGCAGGGCAGGGTAAACAGTTTATGACTGGCCAGTCTGAATAATTCCAGAGGGCTTTGGGCTATAAGGGTGATCTCCAGTTGCCTGGTAACTGGCATGATTTAGGGTAAGGGAAATATTGGTTTAGTGTGTGAGAGAGAGATAAGGAGGTTGGTTTGTATATGAGAGTTGTGCTCCCAGTCGAGACCTTTGCTCTCTCTCAGAATTGGCTAGCCCAAGGAAGGACACTCTCTTCCCAGGTCTGTAAGGCCCCCAAATGCCAGAGCATCAAGAATACAGAAAATAAGAAAGTGTAGTCAATGTACTTGGCCCTGTGATGATTGGATGCCGAAAAGACAAGTATATAATCTAAGAAAACACAGAATACCTACCTTATTGTGAGGCTTAGTGATTTACTACATACACTGTCCAAAGACCCAAACTGGTCACATGTCCCCAATCCAATTTCAGGGGAGGCTGAGGCATAGAGGGAACACACAGAACATTTGGGGGGCACAGATGTGTCTGCCATGCACACAGGGCCGGGACATGTAGGGCTTTACAGAGTACAGAGGAGAGTTTGGAAAGCAATTGGATTGTTTTAAAAAATGGTCCATGGTGAATGGCCTATTGGGATTGTACAGAATAATTAAGGTGAAATAATTTATGTAGCTACAGGATTTTCAAGCAGCTAATTAATTTTATAAAATCTAAGTGTATATACATCTATAAAGCATCAAGTGGACTAAAAGTCATTTACATAATTTTAAACATTTTAACTGGTTTGGTTGGTGTTTTGTTGAAATTCAGGGTGCAAAACAGGATATAAAAGGAAATACACTAATGAGGTGTTTTATTGTACATAGAGATAGAGCTCAACAGTCACTTTGGTTGATGCATGTTACAGACAGCCACACTGACTGCACTATGTTGATAGGAGCCTTTAAGAAGCCAAAGGGGTGACACTGTGAGGGACAAGTCTTGCCATCTGTGCCACCATGTCCGTGAACTTGAGGAAAATGGTGGGAGTGTTGGACTTCGATCTGCAACACCTGGATATGAATTTGTCTTTGCCACTTTGTAACCATGTGTCTTTGAGCCATTCTCATCTGCAAGATGGGAGCAACTGTGATTTGACAGGCTGATTGTGGGCTTTCAGAGACAATATTTCTGAAAGTATTTCCAGCAAGACCTTGTTTTTACTATCCTAGCTTCTTTCCAATCATAATAGCTGCCTCGTGGATATCCCCTGATTTCTTCTCAAGTTCACTAGGAAGGTAGGTAATTTACTCCTGCCACTAATGGAGACTCAATTCTTGGTTGTTTTATTGTGTATGTAAATGGATAAGAGTTAAGGCTTTGCATTCTGTCTGACTTTACTCCCCTAAGCCTTAGTTTTCTCCTCATTAGAGTGAAGATAATAACAGCATCAACCTAATGGGTTGTCATGATAATTAAATGAAATTATACAAGTAGGACACTTAGTACCTGACACATAATAATCATTCAACAAATGATTGCTGTTATTAGTTTCATTTTATGTACACATTAAGGATTTTGATCTATACTTTTGAGATTCAGATTAAAAACTAATCTATCTCTCATTAGCAGAATCAGTAAGAAAAAAGTAGAAGGGACTTATTAAGTAATTATTAAGTCAAAAGAGCTATGAAAGGACAAACGAATTTCTACATCTTCAGCGAGACTCTAGTGTAGCTCAGGATGATACTTTCAGAAAATACAACACTAACAGAAACCTATTGGCTTTTTATAATTCTCAAAACAACAATCCACCAAATTCCTTACATTTCTTGATTAACAACGAACTTTTATTGGCTACTTAAAATAAAGACAAGAAAACTATTGTTTCACTTAGATGGAAATTATTTAAGAAAGAAATACTGTACCCTGATGACTACTTAGTCATGTAAGTAACAAGCATCTGTTATTTATTGGGCACTGAAGTAGGTGTCTTAGAGGATGTAACTGCCAATAAGAACTAATATTTGCTGTGAGAAAATGTATTCAAAGCAATTAGGCCAGCCTGGTACTTAGCTGGAACTCAAAAATATTAATTCTTCCTTCCTCCTCTCAAGGAACTTTTAAGTGATGTGGGGAGATAAAACATATGGAAAATAAAATTTAGTACAACAGAAGGTTAAAAAAAGCCTTATCATTTGAGTAGTATCTGCAGGGAATGTTATAGAAATTCCAGTGGTTCAGAAGGAAAGCTACTGGGGGGGAGGTGATATTTTAATGTTCCTATGTGCCACAGAAGTTGTGAGATAATGCCTGGTAATTAGCATAAGCTTGAAGCCAAATAGCTGGAAAAACATGTTCCAGGACATTGCAGATCAAATCATATATCTATAAAAAGAATCTGCTGGATGTTCAGCTGAAAGAACATCAACCATAAAAGGATAGTTTAATGGATTTCAATCATTATCTAAACACAAAATCACGGAGCCAAGTTTATGTGCATTGTTAATCATATGCTGTGAACCTGGTAAAAGAAAATGTAACAGAAGCATCAGATGAGATGTTTTACCTTTTCTGATTTTTAAATTGCCGTATTTGATTTTTGAGAATCATTAAAAAAGAGTGGGTGCTTGGAGTGAGCCCTGTAAGGGAGGTGCATGCTCTGGTTTGAGAAACAAAACAGTGCTGCAGACGAAGAGCTCTGAAAACAGAGAGGGCTTTATAAAGCTATCGGATTCCTCACTTTTGCTAATATTTAAATTCTATGAGAAAACATATCCCAATCCAGAGGATTCTTGTGTATTTATTTGTGTTGGGATGTGTGTGTGTGTATATTTTAAAACAGCAGTCACTTTTTAAATTTTAGATTATACTAATTACCCTGTTGTTTTCTGAACTATTTTAAATCAACTAAGCTCATTTGAAAACATTGAAAAAAACTGTATATCTTGCAGACATAAAAGTTTTAAGAAAATAAGGATATTATTAAGATGATTATAAAATAAATAAAATCAGTAGCTCTTTGATATATCATGTTCTTATACAGGAAATATAAAGGCAAAGTATTCTATTTACATTTACATCTTAATAACATCCAATATCTAGCAATACTCTTAAAAATATTTGGGAACTGGAAAAATAAAATTATAACATTCTACATGATAGCATGACAAAAAGATTTGAGAACATGACAAAAGATTTGAATAAGTGAAGAGACATACCTTAGAAAATGGAGGCTTAATTTTTTTAAAGAGGTCAATTCTGTTTAAATTTACTCTGCATGCACTGTAATATCAACCAAGTTTTTTGAAGGTGAAGGTGGTGAGGAAATTGACAAAATGATTCTAATCTTCACTTTAAAGAATTAGCATGCAAGGAGAGCTGCAAGCATTCTGAAAAACAAAAATATTAAGAAAGAGCATTGCCTTACCTGATGTTAAAATATATCATAAAATTGCTGAAATTAAAACAATGTGGTACTGGCTGAGAAATAGATCATTAAAAACCAAGATGTCCAACCTCAGACCCAACTAAGTATACGGATTTTAGCATATGAGAAAGTTAGCATCTTGAATCAGTGGGGAAAAAATGCATTTATGAATGAAAAAAATACATTGTTGAATATGTAACCACTTGGGACAAAAAGGTTCTTTACATTATTCTGTGGTGTTCTTTACATGACTTATACTTGTACTTGTTAGAAAAAAGAAATGTGAAAGTAACAGAAGAAAATATGGGCAGATTTTAAACATAATATTCAGGTAGGGAAGATCTTTCTAAGCATTACACAAAAGATTGAAAAAATAAAAAACAAGATTAATAAAGGTGACTACAAAAAATTAAGTACTTCTGTATATAGAATGAACACTCCAAGTGAAGTCAAAAGATACAGCCAGTAGGAAAAAGTATATTCCACATATACGGTAGACAGAAGCTCACTGTCCATAATATACAAAAATCTTTCACAAATCAGTAAGAATGCAGACCCCAACAGAAAAATGTGTAAAAACGAAAATATAGCATACACCAGAAATACTTTGGTTGTTCAAAAAAATTAGCAGGACATCAAGATCAGAAGAAGAGGAAAACTGACATTAAACATAAGAGGTTAAAGTACAAAACAGAATTTTTACTGGTGGAATAATGAAATGTTTATGTTATGTTGCAAAGTATTTCAAATTTGCTACATTGTTAACAGAAACACTTGTGTTATACATACCAACTGTGATTCTTTTTAAATTATTATTTTTTTAAATCTTAAGGTAAGAGGATATTTTTGGTTCATGTAACTGAAAAGTCCAGGGGCGTACTAGCATCAGACCCGGTTGAATCCAGGGGCATAAATTTTGTCATCAAGACTCAAATCTCTCCACCTTTTGGCTTTGCTTTCCTCTGCACCGGCTTCATTCTCTGACCAGCAACCTTGATGTAGTAGGCCCTATTAGTTGAGCTTTTCATCTAGCAAAACTTAGCAACCTTGGTAAAGTGAGCTTTTCTCCCCAACAGTTCAGTAAAACCCCTAGGGTTGAGTTTTACTATACCAACTTTGATTATATGAGCATTTCTGAACCAATCACTGTGGTCAAAGAGATGGACTCATTGATCAGGTCTGAATTACATGACCACCCATGAAGCCCAAGATTGGCTCTGAACCACATGAACTGAGAATATGGATACATGATTCTGAGAAACATCAGGGAGTTTTTACAGGAAGATGGGATGGTGCTGGGCAGTAAATTAAACTTTTGATTTTGAGATAGTTGTAAATTCATATGAAGTTGTAAGAAATAATACATAGGCTATGTTGTTCCTCTGATTGGTAATAGCTTATAAAAGTATAGTAGCATATCACAACCAGGATATTGACATTGATACAGTCAAGATACAGAGCATTTCCCTCATCACTATTCCTCACGTTGCCCTTTTATAGCCACAACTACTTCTCCTCTTTTATTCCCCCATCCTGAATACCTGGAAACCACTAATTTGTTCTGTATTTCTATAATTTTGTCATTTCAAGAATATGAGGAGACGTCAAAAAGTTTGTGGAAAAATAAAATTAAAAGATAAAAATTAAAAATATAAGCTTTTTTTCTCAACATAGCGCTAAGTTCAAGGCACTTTTGTAAGTGATGTACCAACCATTTTGTTCATCCCTAAAGAACTGAGGGTCCTGGGAATTTAATCATGTCCATGCAGTCTTTTTACATTATTTACTGAAGACAAATGGGTGCCCTTTAAAGATTTTTTAAGATTAGGAAACAAAAAGAAGTCAGAAGGAGCCAAATTAGGACTGTAAAGTGGATGCCTAATGATATCCCATCGAAACTCTCCCCAAATTGCCCTTTTCTGATGAGAAGAATGAGCAGGAACATTGTTGTGTGAAGAAGGACTCTCTGGTGAAGCTTTCCTGGGCATTTTTCTACTTGTTGGGTGCCAAAACTGTTGCATCCAGATCAGCTGCAGACAAGAGCAGAGCTTTCAATGGAAATTTTTAACAAGTGGGATCAAGATCCTGAAGCATTTCATCAAAGAATTGTAACAGAAGATGAAGCATGGCTTTACCAGTATGATCCTGAAGACAAAGGCCAATCAAAGTTGTGGCGACCAAGAAGTGGAAATGATTAAGTCAATGCAAAAGTGGACCAGCCAAGAGCAAAGGTCATGGCAACAGTTTTTTGGGGATGCTCAAGGCATTTTGCTTGTGGATTTGTGTGGATTGTCTGTTGCTGCAGGTTTCATCTTCAACATGGTCTTGTCCCTTCTTAAAACGAGTTACCCATTTGTAAATTTTTGATTTTGTTGGGGCATTGTCTGTGTAAACTTTTTTTTAAAGCACCAGTGATTTGACCACTATTCCACCCAAGTTTCACCATAAATTTTATGTTTGTTTTTGCTTCAGTTTTAGTGGAATTTATGTTGCTCTGATAGGGGCTCTTTTCAAACTGATGTCTTATCTTTCTTAGTGCTTCAAACTAGATTCTGTTCAGACACGTTATGACAAGTTAATACAAGTTTATTTTGGTGCAAAACTTTTTTGAAATTTGCATAGTTTTTTCATACTACACAATTTCTATTAACTTTATGAAGACCCCCTTGTATTATATAAATGGAATCATACAGTTTGTAACCTTTGGGGAATGGCTGTTTTTCACTAGGCATGATTCTCTGGAGATTTATTTAGGTTGAGTGTGTGCCAATAGTTTGTTCATTTGTTGTTGAGTAGTATTCTAAAGTATAGAGTTTCTATGATTTGTTTAACTATTCACCTGTTGAAGGACATCTGGGTTGTTTCCATTTTTTTGGCTCTCATAAAGCTGCTATTATAAATGTTAGTATATAGGTTTCTGTGTGAACATAAATTTTCATTTCTCTAGGATAAATGTCTAGGAGTAAAATAAAGGTGGGTTTAAATGGAGATTATTCTATGTCAAAAACTTCTCTATACTTTTTGAAGAGTTCTTTAGTAAAGGTATTCATTTCTGACTTCAGCTTAAGGACTAGTTATGAAGACAGAGTTAAGTAGTAACCAAAGGGAAAATATTTGGTATAGTTTCAGAAAGAGAGTGGAAAAACAAACAGTTCAATGGAGAATTGTCATGCTTTAAATAATTCCTTAGGTTGATAAGCTAAGGAAATTTTAAGCAAAATTCCATAAAGCATAAATATTTCTCTGGAAGTTTTAAGGTATGACAAATCCCAGCTAAACTATCTCAAGACTTTTGATTGTGCCCTTTAAAATAATAGTTATGTAAGTTTGAAATTTCCTTTTCTTTAATTACTATATTCTTCTAAATGCATCAAGTTAAAGAATAGTTAAAACAAAATCTTTCTTTCAGGAATGCTTTTAAGTAGAGCTATGATTTAAGCTGCTTAGTTTCATATTTAAAAAATATTTTTGTAAACATTCTTTTTTTCCTTTGGTGGCTGGGTGGTACAGGGATCTGAACCCTTAACCATGGTGTTATCAGCACCATTCTGTTCCAAGTGAGCCACCAGCCAGCCCCTATATTTTAAAAATGTTTTTGCATTCCTTTGGTTTTCCTTTAGGAAAGAACAGTATCTTTTTTCTAGAACTGAGAATAGTTGCATTCTGATAATAAATGTTTTTGAGAAGTAATTTATTACAGTAAATTATGAACCTCACTCTGCTGCAGTTGAATTGCACCAACACAGAATTTTAAAACACATTTTTATTTGAGCATAACATACTTCTAATAAGAGCTGGGTAAGCTGACTGACACACTGTATATAATGTGCATCTACTTCCATAAAAAATTTTATTATAGGATCTCACAACCTTCAAAAACAGAGTAGAAAGTTATAGCAATGTCATAGAACCTAAATGATACCCACAGCAGTATTATTATAATTTAATATTTGTTGAGTGCCAGCACTGATCTAGACTTTCTATAAAACACAGCAGGAGGGTGGGTTTCTGTCCTCTAGACAACCACCCTGTATATCAAACCAATATTGAAGGCTTTTGTGTCTTCATAGAAACAAAGAAGAAGAAGTTGTCATTTGGGAATGGATAGAATGATTAAATAACAGTTCAAAATTTACATTAACTGTAGCCTCACATATCATAGGTACTCAGGGAATAATTTTTGGCTGATTGATCTAGTTATGGACCATTTATATAAACTGGAATTTCATTAACCAGTTCACATCATTCATTTTATAATATTTATTAAACATATGCAAAGCTAGGTGGAGAAAAGATATGAAGATAGGAAAGTGTGTGGTTTGGGGCAATGGGGCTGCCAGCACGGAGCAGAAGTTACCAGGTAGGCAGCTTTGGCTGCAGGTAACAGAAACCATGACTGACAGTGGCTTAAGTAAATAGGGATTTATTTTTTCTCACAGAACAAGAAGCAGGTCGACAGGCGATTGCTGGCATTGTTTCCGTTCCTCACAACGCTGTTAGCAATTTAGGTTCTCTCTAGCTTTCCATTTTGTCTGCCTTCATTTGCCAGCTTTTCCCTCCTCTGCTAGAAGCCCCATGGTTTTTAATATGGCTACCACAACATGGGCATGTTGTTCTTCTGTGTAGGAAGAAGAGGGAAGGAAAGGTTTCAGCCACATCTGTCCCTTTTATCAGGAAGTAAAGGCTTTTCGATAAGTTTAGGAGTGAAGGCTTTATCAACAAATATCTAGTATTTAATATGAGCTTCCAGTTAATGGATTGGGTTATTGGTTGTCATATACCATAGAATATTTCTAGGGTTTTAGATTACATCGTGCTTATGAAAATTTTCATCATATTCCAGTTTTATATCCTAGAAAAATACTTGCCAAATAGGTCTTACAGAGGGAGACTTTTGCCACCTACTTAGCAAAATAGCCAGGACAATGTAAGAAGTGATGGACCTATTTATTCACTAGAAGTGAGATCTATTCTGGAGCAGCCTATATGGCTTTAGAATTGCACCAAGATTTGAGGTCAGGAGATGCAATTATCCCCTAAAACCTTACAATGCCAAGTTTCTCAACCCATGCCCTTAAGAGGATTTGTGAGCACTTAGCCAACACATACATACTTGGTGCCTCATGTCTAAATGTGACACAAAAATAGCAATGAGATGCTCTTGGAATGCCATCTGATCTCATATACAGAATTTGCCTATGTGTCAAATGCTATGCTTAAAGTGTTCATTTAACTATCAAAATGTATTTAACTTATCATTAAAACACCTATAATCTTTGACCCAGTATGGCAGATACTAGGAATTCTCTAATATAATGATTTGTAATATTTTGGAAAAGAAAAAGATCCTTTTAAGGAAAGTGCTACAAAGAAAATCTCTTTGCGAGTTTAACCAGGTACTTTTCTACTTAATGAATATGCATGTGTATGGGAATTCATCATAGAGCTAGTGGTGAAGTTGCTTCTATCTTTTTTGGTATCACTTGGTGCTAATTTTTAGTGATTATGCAAGTTGGTTAAAACTTTTACCTTTTGGAGGTTTGTTTCCGTTTTGTTGTTGTTGTTGATTTTAATTACTTTGTAATAAGTTCTAGATCTTTGTAAGAAATTGACCACTATTGGCATCATTTTGTAAAAGCTGTAGTCCATAGTGGTTTCTTTATTTACAAATGATAGGGTATTAGAGGTGTACATAGAGAGATTCAGAGGCATATTCAGAAAAGAGGGGAAGATCATCATGCCTTAACTTGTTTCTACTATACCGTGCTCCTTTCCTATGAGAGAGTATGAAAATGTGGTGATTCGTTAAGACATGTTAACCAGGAAGTAGAGTCCTTATGGCTATTTCGAATCTAGAAGCAAAATTATGTTAACTGTCGCTAAGACAGATTTAATGAACAAGAACCAAGGCTTGAGGCAATGATAGATAAACAGAGGTACAAATACTGAGACATTGTAATTTAAAACATCTGGTGATTTTTAACTGAACTTAAAGGCCATCTAAAAGTATTTTATCAGGATTTCTGTAGTGTCTTTCTCACATGTGATTTGCCACCTTTGCATGGAGTGTTGTTCTGCTACATCCACTAGAAATTAAGGATTTTTATAGTTGGGGGCTAGCTAATGTAGCATAGGTCCAGAATACACATTTTTGGAGAAATCACACACGGATCTACGTGTAAGAATTGTGGCTCTAGATAAATCCTGTAGGTCACCTAAAAATCTCTGTGTCTAAGTTTCATATATTTCCTTATTTCTTACACTGAGATTTTTCTCTAAAATTATATTTATGCATATCTTTTTTAGCTTTTGTTTCTGTGGTATGCAGCTCACTTCAATTTTCAGTAGACTTTAAATTTTTAGACACAGATGTGTTTTTGTGACTAATGATGGCTGCATTTGGATTGT
Organism: Cynocephalus volans; assembly: GCF_027409185.1. NCBI lineage: Eukaryota > Metazoa > Chordata > Mammalia > Dermoptera > Cynocephalidae > Cynocephalus > Cynocephalus volans. The sequence continues at coordinate 91,416,839 of NC_084468.1, read as the reverse complement.
TAGAGATCCACAGGGAGAATAAAATCACCTTTAAGTGTTGTGGAGCTGGTTCCTTCCTCCCTCCACCCTGCCTGCCTTCCTTCCTGGATAGCTGTCATCTCCCCTTTGGGCTGGCATTTTTAGGAACGGCGTAAGCCCCTAGAATCATATATTTGACAAAAGAGAAAACCTAACGTGGAGAGGCACAGCTGTTGAGTTAGAACATCCCACTTTTTTTTTTTTTTTTTTGTCTTTTTCATGACCGGCACTCAGCCAGTGAGCGCACCGGCCATTCCTATGTAGGATCCGAACCCGCAGCTTTAGGGTAGTAGGTGACAAAGTAAAACAGTACTGCATTGTTTTACTGACATTATGTAGTTTCAGAAAGTACTCTACTGAATTCCAGAATGTAATCTAGGCAATTAAGAATATTTTGTCTGTGAAAGAACAGCATTTACACATGATCTTTATCTTGTGACTGGTTTAATGGGTCTACCCAGAGAATATCTCTATTTGATGATACTTTCTACTAGAAAGCTACCACCATATTTGTAGCTACACCAAGTGGTAGCTACATTTGTAGAGCACTGGATTCTTTATGAAGGGTGTTTACCCATTTGAATTACGTAATAAATATAGCATGAATTTTCAAATCACCTCTGTATTCAGGTAGGTGAAAGTTGAAACCCTGCAAAAGATTCAATGCTTACGCTTTATGAAAGGAGGTAGAAAGAGACTTTTTTGTGTTACAGAGAAACTTTGCTCTCTGGCATCTATGCCTTGTTTACAGCAAAGAAAGAAAATGCCTTTCTTATAGATGGCAGAGTCTTGGATTAGAATTTCATAATGTTCTAGGGAATGCTGATGAAACTTCCACCTGGAAAAATGAATGTGAACTGTGCATTCAGGGTAAAAATAACATCAGTTACGGGATTCTCTAAGTTGCTTGATATGACATGTTCTAATTTATACATTAAACAAGTCTGCCTCCAAATATCTCTTAAAAAGTAAAGCTATATATAAATGAGCCCTTTTATTTTGGATGACTGGTTATAGGAGTAATGCATGCCATTTCCACCATCTTGTATGTCTAATTTAACTGGTGTGAAACGATGTTCATTTTTTATGGTGGAATTAATATTTGGAGACTCTGCCAATTGTCTTGGTGCAGGCATTCTGTATCTTCCAGAGCCCTTTGAATTCTCCTGTTTTAGAAGAGGTTCAGACTTGATTTACAAAAAAATAAACAGCAGATCTGGTTTGCTTTAGATTATTATCAGCTAGCTAATGGGTTTGAGGAGCTGGTTGAAAAGGTTGAGGTTGTGTATGTGTGTGTGTGAAGGGGTAGTTTTGGCCATCACAGGTGGTTTTGTTGGGCTTGTTGAATCTCCTTACAGAAAACAGCCATGTCCTGTTTATCAGGTTTTTTAAAAATCCTTTTTCTTAGTACTATCCAAAATGCACTAGCTGTTATTTTCCTGTATGTCAACATGCTTACTTTCTTGGGCACCACAAACAAGACAGCCTTCCTTCAAATGTAATCCAACCCCTTAAGGGCAAATATTTTGGTCATCATTTATGTGGGTAATTACAGGTATTCCTGCTGTAATTTATAAAATTATAGAAGTTTAATTTTTCTTAGTTGTGGGTTTTGATCACAGAAAGTTATCTGACTAGTTTCAATGCTTTGCTGTTAAATCTGTTGTAATATATTAATTTTTGACTTTAAATTGAAGCTCTGTTTTTTCCACCACGATGATGGGAGTGGATAGTGGATGGAATAGAAGAGTTTAAACTTGAAAAAGGAAGGAGGATCTTTCAGGCAGTTCTGATTTTAGTCTAGCTGAAGAGTTTCATTTTTGTTGTTGTTTTTAAATGCCCCCCCAACTCGGATTTGATAACTGATTAGTGGTTTACTACAGGTCTTAAAAAACATTGAGGGCTGGCCGGTTAGCTCCCTTGGGAGAGCATGGTACTGATAGCACCAAGGTCAAGGGTTTGGATACTGTATCACCCAGCCATCCAAAAAAAAAAAAAAAACTCCACCAAATTTATTGTGAGAATAAGGGGGGGGGGGTAGGCTATTTCTCTCTATTTTCCTCCAATATGCTAGTTTATAAACAAAAGGTTTTAGCCAAACAAAATTAAAATGTAAGTAAAGAAGTAAGTGGCAAATTTTAATTAGGCTTTGCTACAGACATAAGATTTTTCTTTAATGATGGTAACACTGTGTTTTCCTTCTCAAATAATTTGCACATTTTGTTATCAGAATGTCTTCTGCATAAAAGAAGTTAAAATAAATCATTAAATGTTTTTAGGAGAGTCAATGTAAAATTGAATGTACTATTTGAAGCATAGTCTAAGTGCAGACTCGGTATGTATGTGTGTGTTTAAATTTCCCATATAAGGAGTAATCAAAGTCTTTGGCAATACATTTTTTGAGTGGAGTAAAATATGGTTTCACCACAGGGAGCAAAAGTAAAGAAACTTTACTGGATGCTTGCATGACCAACTTAGATAAAATGATATAGGATGAAGTTTACAAGAAATTTCTTTTTCCTAATTAAAATAAATAAATAAATAAAAGAACAACCACTCTTTCACAAGTATAAATGAGATGTATCTTCAAACTGACCCAAGGAAAGAGTAGAGAGGTTGTTGTTTTATTATTGTTATTCTTATTAATTTTTTCAGGAAGAAATCTTCAGCAATATTTTAAACAGGACCAGTCATTTAATAAACAAAACAAAAACATTTACAGTCTCCCTGCGTAAACCTTTCCGGTAGAAGACGAGGGAATGTGTAACATTATCCAGTCCAATAGGTCCTCAAGCAGTCTTTGTTTTGATGGATTTCTGCCTTTATTTTTCTCCATATGATTTTGTAGCTTCTCAACTCTTCAGCACACTGAAGTACAGTTTTTCGTATGATATCTTTTTGGCTTGAAAGTGCTAACATGTTTCCTTTCTTTAAACCAGTCGTTAATTCTATTTTATTACTAAACTAATTTATATATAAGTTGATATCTAATTAATATAATTTATTGTTAATAATTACTATGATAATGTTAATTTTAAATATAGTAATAATGCATGCCTATTGCAGATAACTTATAAAATTTAAAAAAGACATAAAGAAGCAATGTCTGTGAATAGTTGCATCCCTTTTACTTCTCCAGTTTAAATTACAAGAGGATCAAGTGCCCATTGGCTGATCAGTATCCTGCCCTTGGGATTCTTCCCATCCTAGGAGTCCATTAGACTTCCAGACCCTAGTTGGAAGAACTCTGGTGTCTAATCCATCTGTAGTTGTTATCGCTGCCATATTTCCTGCCATACCCCTGTAGCTCTAAACACTGATCGCCTCCCTTCTGACCACCGACACTCTTTAACACTGCAGGAGTGTCTTGCTTTTGCTGCCCTTGCTCCTGGCATGGACTTATGATGTATTTGACTGTTAATTTCAATCCAGGTTGCTCTTACTTTGAGTCTGAGGTTTATAATTTTTAATGCCCACCTCCTTTACTACCCCTGTATCTTCCTTGAAAAGACTCCTGCCCCAAAACTCTTGGGATAAGATTGGTATGCTGTCTGTGCAGTGCGTCCTATAACCGTGTCTGTGTCTTCAACCTTGGGAAATTCGCTTAACAGTTAGAGGTCTTTCTCAAAGTACACATGACTTTCTTAGGGGACTCATCGTCTATGGGTAACTATCTGGTATTTTCTTCACAAGAGAATAGGAAAGCAAAATATAGAGACTCATCAGTGTGGTGTCCCCCTTTGTAAGCAAATGAAAATCACCCAATATCATCCATTCCCCTGCAGAATAACTACCATCGGAGTCACTGGGTAAGGCATCAACAGGGGGTTCATTCACAGTGGAGTCTATGTGACTGGCTCCTTGTGGAGCCAGTTGTGCTACGTACAGGCCTTTGCAGTTCTATGCTGTGACTCTGACCACTACTTAAATACAATTATTTTCTTTTAGTCTATTTTTGTATGCATGTTTGTATATCTCCTGCAGATTGGATGTTTGTGTTCACCCAAAATTCATATGTTGAAATCCTAATTCACAATGTGGTAGTATTTGGAGATAGGGCCTTTGGGAGGTAATTAGGTCATAAGGGTGGAGCTCTCTCAAATGGGATTAGTGCCCTTATAAGAAGAGATAGGAGTTCTCTTTCTCTCCACTCTCCACCATGTGAGGATACAAGAAGATGGTAATCCAGGAAAACGGTCCTTCCAGAACTGACCATGCTGGTGCTGGCATCCTGATTTTGAACTTCCAGCCTCCAGAACTGTAAGGAATTAATTTCTGCTGATTAAGCTATTCAATCTGTGTTTTTTTGTTTTACTTGTTTGTTTGTTTATTTATTTATTTATTTACTTTACTTACCTACTTACTTACTTACTTACCTACCTACCTACTTACTTACTTTACTTACTTACTTACTTACTTCTTACTTACTTACTTACTTACTTACTTACTTACTTACTTACTTACTTACTTACTTACTTACTTTACTTACCTACCTACCTACTTACTTACTTACTTACCTACCTACTTACTTACTTTACTTACTTACTTACTTACTTCTTTCTTACTTACTTACTTACTTACTTACTTACTTACTTACTTACTTACTTACTTACTTACTTAATTACTTACTTACTTTACTTACCTACCTACCTACTTACTTATTTACTTACCTACCTACCTACCTACCTACTTACTTTACTTACTTACTTACTTACTTACTTACTTACTTACTTACTTACTTACTTACTTACTTACTTACTTACTTACTTATTTTTTTGTTAAAGCAGCCCAAACTGATTAAGGCAATATAACTTTGTAATTGGATATTGCCCTGGGTTCAGGCATAAAAGTCTGAGGCAATCACATGACTCTGTCTGGATTATCTTTGGTACACAGAGCTTAGATTTTGTCAGAGGAAAGTTGGGTAGCATATTTACATCAAGATTACAATAGGAATGGAGGGACATCCTAGGAAGAAACCTCAACCTTAAGAAACTTAAGAGTTATTAAAACCTGCAGGATAAAGTGGGGTAATGCTGACCAAGTTGAGATGTCAATGAAGTGCTAAGAAATGCTGATGTATTGTAAAGAATACATCAAGAGGGTGTGACCAAGTGAAACTAGAAGACAGAAACATGTATCAAGGGAAGGTTGATCCTGGTTCTGAGCTTGACTCAGAACGTGTTTGAACACTATCATTTTGATAAACAGTTTGCCTCAGAGGAGTGGGTGTATGAGCAAATCCAAAGAGTTGCAACTTTGGGAGTTCAAGCCAGATTTGACATAGGTTATTTGTACTTAATAACTCCATTTCTTGGGCTAAAGTCTGAACTGGAAGTTTTGGCAAAGATAAGAATATGTTTCTTGGCTCACGTCCATCTCTGTGGATTACCTGGGCTCTAATGGTAGCTATAGCAGTGAGCAAGGACACAAGGGATGGCCGAGTGTGTGATCCATTCAGGAGGCACCTTCAGGTTGCATCAGGCATGAAAACCAAGTCTCCAGCATTGAACATAAAACAACAACACAGAAGGAGGTTCGGGAACAACCAGCATTGAGAGCAATCGTTATGGAGAAACCCAGCCTAAGAGGAAACATTTAGTTTGGATCTATTGACATGATGAGAGAAACCAATGTTGATCCTTTGTGCAGAATAAGCACCGTGGGAATAATTGGATATACTGGAACAAAGAATTTTAAAATAGACTGAGAAACTTGGAGTTGTACATTGTAATTTTACTGCAGAGTGCCATTGTTTGTATCTCAAGCTGAGGAAGAAGATACCAGTTACATATTCATACACATTGGTCACATGCAAAACTATATTGTGGATGTTTTCCCAAATCATAAAAGGTTTTTCAGAATCATGAGTTTGAATAACTTTATAATATTTCATCCTATCGCTGTGAGGAAATACATTTCTAAAGTGCTCAATATGCAACAAATGAGAAAAACAGACATATCATAGAATCTAGTCCTGAAGGTACAACTTCAGTGTACAGAGTGAGCAGAACATAGGCCTGGTATCAGAGAGACCTGCATGCAAATCCTCATTCTCCTCTTTCTGGCTGTGTGATTTTGTTCAAATTATCTAAACTTTCAAATGGTTCAAATTATTTAAACTTTGTGAGTCTCAATTTCTTCTTCTGTAAATGGTGCTAATCATATCTGCTTTGCAGGATGCCCATGAGGATTGAGTTAAGATAATGAATTAAAGGATCTAAGTAACAATAGGCAACCAATACAACGTAGCTATTGTAATGTTTTCTATGCTGACAAATTAATTCAACTTCTCATTTCAGCAGGGTTTAAATTTATACCACTAATGTGGCAGTTAAATAAGGCACAGTTTTTTTTTTTTATGATGATTTTTGAAAGTTCTTCCTGTTTAAAAAAAAAAAAAAATGCCCAAAGGAAAAAGAAGAACTGAAAATAACCTCCTCCTGTGATACCATCTTTCTCCAAATATCATTGCACAATTGTTGGTTGGCAACATTGCATTGGCTTAAAAAATAACACTATAGAAATGCAACATGTTAAAGCAAATACTCCAAGTAAACAAATTGTATTACAATTCTCAGAAGTCCATGTGAGTAACACCACAATTAAAAATTTTATAAGGTAAATAATACTACTTTAATAATTTCACTTTTTAAAAATGTAAGTTTACACATACAGCATTCCTTTAAAGTTAACTTTCCAAATTTCAAAGTAGAGAAGATAATTAAAACAATTATTTGGAAGACAAACCTCTAACAATAAGGGCATTCATGGATCTCAGAACAAAGATGGCCCTTGGGTTGGCATGTGTGAGCTAATTCACATATGGAGACAGCTTATCTTTCATCCAGGGTTTTTTGTTTATTTTAAAGGACCAGCAAATTTAGCATTGGAAATGCTGAATAGTATATTTTTATTTATTGAGATATATTAGTATGTTTCAAAACTTCACTAAATACATTTCTTCTTATTATAAAAGTAATATATGTTCCTAGCAGAAAATTTGGAAAATGTAGGTAAATAAAAAGAAGAAAATGAAACCACCCATAATCCCACTAGTCAGAGATAATTATTCAATATATTTTTCTTTTTAAAAAGCATTTACACCCCTATATACATATATTTAAAGCAAAAACAGAATCCCACATTTGTACCTTACATTTTCAACCTAGAAATGTATTTGGAACATTTGCTCATGTTGCTTCATGTTTTTTCATTTCATTTTTCATATTTACACAAACTTTCATTGTATGAATAAACTATAACTTATTTAACCAATCTTCTATCATTAAGCTTTTAGCTAATTTCTACCCATTATAAATAATATTTCTATAAACATTTTTTGAGCCTAACTCTTTGCATACATCTGTGATTTTGTTTAGAATGAAATTGTGGGTCAAATGTGATGTGCAAAAGTCTTAAAAGTGTTTGATACATTTTTCAAATTGCCTTCCAAAAGAAAGTTACAAAGTGACATTCCTTCCTTTGGTCTTTCAGTGCATATTACCCCAAATCCTCAACACCATTAACTACTATTTATTTTAAAAAGTAATTACTAATCAATAATAAAATGCATACAGCTTTACATTTGTCCTTATTTATTTGGTGATTGATTATATTTTCCCCTATTTATTTGCTATTACTGGCTTGTAAGGTATCTGATATGATTGTGCAGATGTTAAAGTGTTAAAGTTTAGTGTTGAATATAGAAAAAGAATATGCCACTTTTTTCCTCTACTTTTACCAAGTCAAAACTTTTCTCAGCTTGTCTTTGTACAGTATCTCGAACAATTTCTTAAGTGAAGGAGTCATATTTTAAATTACAAGGAACTGAAAATTGATTTGACTTGGAAGTTCAAATGGTAGATCAAATCCTTGATTTATACTGTTTAGAAAAGGGCTTGCTGAAATTCAAAAGTATAAACACACATCACCTCGAATTATTCTTGCACCTTTCATCTACAGATCAGGTGGAACTAAAAAAGAGTAAAGGTAAACATTACTGTTTGTTATTCAGAATCCTTGAATGGTGAACGGAAAGAGCTTTAAGTTTTAGCTCAACAACCTCATCAGTTCACAGAGGAGGAAGTTCAGGTTTGGTGAAGCAACTGGTGCAATGAAAAGAAAGCTTTTAGAGTTTAGAGTTAGACACATAGGTTCAAATCCTGGTTCGACCACTTATTAAATGTAAACAGAAGAAAAATGCACTTAATCTCTTGGAGCTTTAGTTTTGCCATCTCTCAAATTTGTTCTTGTTAGCTGGTTCATCAGATTATTGTGAGGTCAGTTCCTCTCCTGTCCTTTAATGACTTCTCCAGGGTCACATAAATAGTTCATTGGACAGAGCAGATGAGAGCCGTTATGCCCTGATTATTCACATATGCTCTGTTCTGTATATCCTGGCTTCTTTTATAGCTAAGGATTTTGAAGCATGCCATATTAAGGTACATCATTTTAATTAAAAATGGACTAGAATGAAACAAAGATGTGGCAAATACATGTACTTTAATCCAATCTGCCATCGATGCCGTCCAGTTAATGACCACCAGAAACACACCTATAATTGAACAAGGTAGACTTCTTACTAGATGCAATGAAGGAGATTGCACACCATGGAAAAAGTTAGGTATTTTAGGAAAAGGGTGTTTGAAAGGATTCTTGTACTCATAGGATCTGGACTCAGGTAATTTTGGGGGAAGATTTAAGGAAGTGGCTTTGCCCTGGATTGGATGCTGTCAGGAACTGGCAAACTCTATGATTGCTAATTTTAAAAATATCATCTGTAAGGTGGCAAAAATAAAGTTAGGCTAAAGCCAAAATCGGAAAAGAAGCAGTAGTTGCTCATGTTAGGACAGGATATGGAGGTGTTTGGTATTTCTGTGGTTTGCACAATGACCTTGTTTATGAGCTTAGACAAAATGATGAAGTGGCCTTGTTATTCTCACTTCGTCATGGTCACTGACATTCTACAGGATATCACTAAGGCCTATTTGTGATCACGGGGCCAGCTCTTCACACTATCAAGGCCTAGCTATAGGTGTCAGGTCAGCTTCTAGATGTCAGAAACTGCTTTTCTTTTTTCTCTCTGCATCTCCTTTCTCTCTAGCCACCTTTCAGCCAGAAGTGACTCTGGGACAAAATTATGTCCAAAGAGACATAAACAGAAGTTTTCTGGGAGCTTCGTGATAAAACTTCTTTGGGATATTGGTACCACCCCTTTGTCCTGCCACATCCTCTTTCTTTCTGTTAGAAAGGGAATATAATTGTAGAAGCTGCAATAGCCTTTTTGTGATTATGAAGACAAGGTCAAGGAGACCTCAGTCTTTCATGTCATTGAACTGCTGAACCAGAGCCTACCACTGATAACTCTGGATTTCTCATTATGAAAGAAAAATAATTCTCCATTTTTTTTTTTTTTGAAGCCATGCTAGTCAGGCTTTTTGTTACCTGTAGCTGAAAGCATTCCTAAAACATTAGGTATCTGTGTTCATTACTTACTAAATTAGAAACTCTTCTGGCAGCCAAATTTTTATGATGGCTCAGAACACATTCCATTTGAAAGTCAAACGTAGCAATTACTCCACCCTCCCAACCCCTGCCACCACTTCTTAAAAAATTAGACCTGTGTTAGGTGAATAAATTACTGTTCTTTGTACTTCATAATGTTTGTCACTATTACTTCATTAGATGCAATTTCTTCCTTGGTTTCAGAAACCTGCTTAAAAAAAGAAGCTTTAGAAACTTTCCATCTTAAGTTGAGAAAGAAATCTGGGAACCTTAGTAGACTTGATTATTGAAAGGGTGGATACTTTGGTAAACCTAATTGCCAGATAATTGTGACTCCAACATTGCAATTTGTTGGGTCCCTATCCCCATTGTGATTTGTTAAGTTGAACAATGTATTGGCTGGTTTTAATGATCATTGACTTAGAGGTGAAAAGAACTCTTGTCCTATGGGGATAATTCCCCGGTTATCCTGTGCCACTGTGATTAGATGGTTAGACTCCATAGTACAGAATCAATGCCCACTGGAAAACAGATAATGTATTAGGAGGTAAGAATGAGGACAATAGCTAATTACTATTAATATTCAGTATGCAGGGAAACTGAACCACAGGGACAGCAGGAATCCAATGCTTGCTAGATGCTGGAGGAGAGTTCTTAACAAAAGATAAATGAAAAGGTTCAGGAAACTGTGTCTGATGGCTGGGATGTGGACATTGAAAATTATGTGCCTGTGGTCAGATTTAATTTTCCCTTGGTCAGAATAAATTTAACTCTGTCCACCAACTGGTAATTACAAGTGTTTCAACCTATATATCTATATCTATCTATATCCTGCTGTACCTTATACATAATAGGTGTAAAATAATTGTTCAAGAAATGTTTGAAAATGTAATAAAATTGGGCTCTGAAGAATACTTAACCTCTGCAATAGTTACAGTAATAATCTATCAAAATATTCTCTATAAACAGTACATTTGGGCTCTGAAGAATACTTAACCTCTGCAATAGTTACAGTAATAATCTATCAAAATATTCTCTATAAACAGTACATTATTTAGCAGATCACAATTCATATATAACAGACATGTTACTGAGTAAAATATATTAATACTCACTGTAGTTAACATAAAATATCTAGATGCAGGGGAATTTAATAATTTATGGGGAAGGTTCTTGTCCACTTAATTAAGTAGAATTTGTATCTTGCATGGTGTATGGGATTGTACTGTGAAAACATGTCAGGGTGTGACACAGACCAGTGTCTCTTTTTTTTTCCAAGAAAAACTTAATAGCAAATTATATCAACATAGTTTCACAATACAAGTTTCATGTCTTACACTAGAAATGTTTATAAAAAGACTGATTTTTTCTTCAGTTTTTGTATGAAGATGAACTAAGTTCATCCAAATGAAGTGATCCATATAAACTCAATCCACTGGTGGGTAATTTGTTACAAGTCTATGTTGAAATTACAGGTTCTACACACCTTCACACAGTTTTAATAATTTGCAGAGATTTGGTAAATGAAGAACATGCAGAATCCTAATTTTGTAGCCATATTCAGTATCATTATGTGGCTTTTTCAGAATTCCTTTCCCTTTTGTGTTTCTCTAGGAAGTGTGATCTTTTGAAATGGATGTGAGATCTGTGCAGGAAAAGATATTGCAAAAGAGGGTTAGAAGCTTGCCCATTTTTTCTATTTTGGGATTTTTATGGTCCTATCAATCTTCCTGCCGAATTAAATTCTGGTGAAGTAAGTGTTTTGATGAACTTATTTTGAACGAATGAATGAAAGGAAGAGAACTCTCAACCTTTATTTAAAAGTAAATGTATTAGAAACTTTCTCTGAATCTGTTAAAAGCCAAAATGAGGCAGGAAAAGGGGCAGTTCAGCTCAGTAATATAAATTCTAAATTAGGTATAAAACTCTGCAATGAGAAATAGAGGAGGGAATCTCTGGAGTGATTTATGTTTGAGGTAACTCTTAAAGGAGAAGTCCAAGTTTTCCAAGAAGACAAGAAATAGGGCAGAGCAAATAGTTTCATACTGTGGCCAGGGATATTCCTAAAATAGCCAGGGAATGCTGTGGAATATTAGAATAAGTTTAATGAGTTTATTATATTAGGAGTCTTGAAGCTAAGAGATGGTGTTTTGCAGGTTGTTTGGAGTTAGATCGTGGAGGTGTCAAATGGCATGCTAAAGAGTTCAGGTTGTGTCTTGTAGTCACTATGCCCTTAGCTTCATTCAAGCAGGAACCATGTCTGCCTCACTCGGTGTGGCAATCCTGGTGGCTGGGAGAGTGTCTGACACATTGTAATTGCTTAATGTGTATTTATTAAGTAAATGAGGAGCCATTGAAGGAATTTGGGGAAAGGAGTACCCAAATACGATTTAAATTTTAGGAATATCACTGACAGCAGGATGAACATGGAAGAGAAGGGTGTATTAGTTTTCTATTGCCACTGTAACAAATGACCACAAACTTAGTGGCTTAAAACAACACAAATTTATCTTATAGTTCTTTAGGTGTGATGTCCAATACAGATCTCACCGGACTAAAATCAAGGGGTTGTCAGGGCTGTGTTCCTTGCTGCAGGCTGTCGGGGATAATCCATTTCTTTGCCCTTCCCAGTTTCTAGAGGCTGCCCACATTCCTTGGCTCAGGGCCCCCTTACTCTACCTTTTCCCAGACACATTGTACCTCTCTGATCTTTCCTACATTTTCACATCTTTCTCTGACCATAGTACAGAGAGATTCTGCAATATTAAGGGTTCATTTGATTAGACTAGGACACCTGAATAATCCAGGATAATCTTCCTATGTCAAGATCCTTAAACTTAATCATATCTGCAAACATCCTTTTTTTTGCCATGTGATGTAACATATTCAGAGGTTCTGGGAATAGGATATGGACATCTCTAGGAGGCTGAACTCCATATAGGAGGCTAGCAGGAAAAAATGGTTTGGACATGCATACAGCTAGTTCAGCAAACCACTTTGCTTTTCCTCTTTGGCAGAGAGGTAGTCTATGTTTTGAGCCTTCTTTGCAGTTCGTTGTGGCCAATATGACTAAATTCTGGCTGATGGTGGTTATGTGCACCTTCTCCAAGCCCATAATACACTTCCCATGCAGTCCTTCATGCTTTCTCTTTTCTCTCATTTGCTGTTTGGATGTAGAGGGACTGGCACAGTACACACAATCCCCAATTTACGGTGGTTTGATTTACAATATTTTTGACTTAGATAGAAATTGTACTTCAGGTTCCTATACAACCATTCTGTTTTTCACTTTCAGTACAGTGTTCAGTAAATTACATGAGATACTGAACATTTTATTATAAAATAGGCTTTGTATTAGATACTTTTGTCCAACTGCAGGCTAATGTAAATGTTCTGAGAATATTTAAGGTAGGCTAGGCTAAGCTATAACATTGGGTAGGTTAGGTGTATTAAATGCAGTTTTGACTCGTGATGTTTCCAACTTATGATGAGTTTTTTGGGATGTAACTCCACTGTAAGTAGAGGAGCATCTGTACTCTGAGGCACTATGAGATGGCAGAGTCTCTAGCTAGAAGCAGCTGGATCCCTATGTGGAGCAGAGATCCCACCAAAGCATATTGCACCATGATTTGCATGAGAAGTAAATCTTTTTTAGTGTTAAGCCATTGAAATTTGGAAAGCATTTGCTACAGCAGGTGCCCTCTCCTGACTAATATGGAAGTTTGTATCTAGCAGTGGGGTGCTGATGTAACAAGAATAAAAACCAAAACATGTGGCATTCACTTAGTGTTTGGCCAGTGGACAGTAAGGACCCTAATATTAAGTGCTGAAAATGTAGTATGTTATGAAGGGGAAAAATCCTGGATAAACTGTTGTCTGGAATAACATGGAAGGCAGGCTTTATGCCTAAAGGTCTTACAGTTTATTTTCTATTTTATAAATTTTATTTATTTTTATTACTATGTTTATCATTACATAATGTAATAATTTTTTGTGGCCCTTTACCAATTTCTTGCTATCCCTCCTCCCCCTTTCTTACAATTTAATATCCTGGCTTCATATTAGAATCATCATGGAAATTTTAAAAAACCGTTCATGCTCAGACTCCACTCCCAGAGATTCTGATTTACTTGCTCTCTGTGCATGTGTTGGGGGGCAGGGGGCGTTAGCATTATTTAAGTTTTCTGGGTACAGCTAGGACTGAGAACCAAAGCTCTTGGGCACAGATCAGTGAACTTCTTCTGTAAAGGGACAGATAGTAAATATTTTAGTATTTGGCTTTGGGAGTAATACTATCTCTGTTGCAAATATTCAACTTTGCTATTATAACATGAAAGCAATCACGACAACATGTAAGTGAATGGTTGAGGCTGTCTTCCAATAAAACTTTATTAACAAAACAGGCAATGAGCTTGTTTTTATCTGCAGGCCATAGTTTGCTGATCCCTTCTCTAGGACAGTAATTCTCAACCTTTTTGTTCTTAGGGCTCCTTGCCCTTTTAAAAACTATTGAGGATCACAAAAAGCTGTTGCTTATGGATTATATCTAGCAAAATTTACCATATTAAGATTAAAACAGAAATTTAAAAAATACTAATGAATTGAAAATGACAATAATAAATCAATTATGTTAACATAAAAATGTTTTCATAATTGTATTTGCAAAAAAATTAGTAAGAAGAATGGCATTGTTTTGCATTTTTGCAAAGCTCTGTGTTGTCTAGTTTAAGAGAAGACATCTATAGTCTCATTTGCTTCTTCAGTCACCCTGCTGTCTTATGTTATCTTAGTTAGAGTATATGAAGAAAATCTGGCCCCACACAAGATATATTTCTTCTTAGAAGACCAATAATCCTTCTTTTGAAGCAGTATTTTAATAGTCTTTTTAGGTAATTGTGGATATTCTTTGATACTACATCATAACCCAATAAGTGATAATTTCTTAAAAGTTTATCGCAGTGTGGAATCTGAAATGATATCAATGAAATTTTCACGCTCTATTACATTGAAGCCCATTGGTTTACTTGAACTTTAAACGAGTCTTTTACCTAAGTGTAATTTTGTAATATCTTGTATTGGTTATTTGGAAAATAATTGTTTCACTGAGTTATATAATTAGCATATCTTATTACATAATATTTTAAAACTTCACATTTCTTTTTTTTTTTTTTTAATTTTATTTTGTCGATATACATTGTGGCTGATTATTGTTGCCATCACCAAAACCTCCCTCCCTCCTCCGTCCCCCCCTCCCCCCACCGGTGTCCCCTCTGTTTGCTTGTCATGTCAACTTCAAGCAATTGAAAACTTCACATTTTTTTATATCAGAAATGATCTTGTAAAAAGGTTCTTAACTACTCAGTAGTTGTCAAGCTCATAGTGGTGGATATAAGTATTCCAAAATTCTAATTTCTACTTGAAAGCTCAAATTTTATCATTACAACAAATGCTGTCAGGTTGTTTGCTTTCAAGTGACAGGCTCACTTCATTTATTTTCAAGAAAATGACTGCCAAATACCCAAGTATGAATAACCATATTTTGCTTATCACTTGTTCTTTCTAGTAAGCATGGTGTTCCATGAAAAAGAGACGAGTTCTGTTTGCAACTCAAACAATTGCACGTTGCTTTTTCTCTAGACAATCATTGTACTTGGGTAGGTAGCAGAAGTGCTTCATGCATTCTTTTCTTTTGGTCCCATGGAATATATATATATATATTTTTTAAAAGCAACAGCTTTATTTTATTTATTTATTTATTTATTTTTTCGTGACTGGTACTCAGCCAGTGAGTGCACCGGCCATTCCTATATAGGATCCGAACCCGCGGTGGGAGCGTCGCCACGCTCCCAGCGCCGCACTCTCCTGGGTGCGCCCCGGGCTCGGCCCTGGTCCCATGGAATATTTAAAAGATTTATACTCAAGTGTTGAGATTTATTTATTTTTATTTTTATTTTTTTAACTTTCTAAATTTTCTTTTCTTTTTTTTATTTTTTATTTTATTTATTTTTTTTAAATTTTATTTTGTCGATATACATTGTAGCTGATTATTGCTCCCCATCACCAAAACCTCCCTCCCTTCTCCCTCCCCCCCTCCCCCCCAACAATGTCCTTTCTGTTTGCTTGTGGTATCAACTTCAAATAATTGTGGTTGTTATATCTTCTTCCCCCCCCCCCCCGGTTTGTGTGTGTGTATGTGTGTGTGTGAATTTATATATTAATTTTTAGCTCCCTCCAATAAGTGAGAACATGTGGTATTTCTCTTTCTGTGCCTGACTTGTTTCACTTAATATAATTCTCTCAAGGTCCATCCATGTTGTTGCAAATGGCAGTATTTCATTCGTTTTTATAGCTGAGTAGTATTCCATTGTGTAGATGTACCACATTTTCCGTATCCACTCATCTGATGATGGGCATTTGGGCTGGTTCCAACTCTTGGCTATTGTAAAGAGTGCTGCGATGAACATTGGGGAACAGGTATACCTTCGACTTGATGATTTCCATTCCTCTGGGTATATTCCCAACAGTGGGATGGCTGGGTCGTATGGTAGATCTATTTGCAATTGTTTAAGGAACCTCCATACCATTTTCCATAGAGGCTGCACCATTTTGCAGTCCCACCAACAATGTATGGGAGTTCCTTTTTCTCCGCAGCCTCGCCAGCATTTATCGTTCATAGTCTTTTGGATTTTAGCCATCCTAACTGGGGTTAGATGGTATCTCAATGTGGTTTTGATTTGCATTTCCCGGATGCTGAATGATGTTGAGCATTTTTTCATATGTCTGTTGGCCATTTGGATATCTTCCTTAGAGAAATGCCTACTTAGCTCTTTTGCCCATTTTTTAATTGGGTTGCTTGTTTTCTTCTTGTAAAGTTGTTTGAGTTCCTTATATATTCTGGATATTAATCCTTTGTCAGATGTATATTTTGCAAATATTTTCTCCCACTCTGTTGGTTGTCTTTTAACTCTTTTAATTGTTTCTTTTGCTGTGCAGAAGCTTTTTAGTTTGATATAATCCCATTTGTTTATTTTTCCTTTGGTTGCCCGTGCTTTTGGGGTCGTATTCATGAAGTCTGTGCCCAGTCCTATTTCCTGAAGTGTTTCTCCTATGTTTAAGTGTTGAGATTTAATAAAATAAACAATTTTTACTGTTTCATCAGGGCATTCTTAAGTAAAACTTTTTTTTTTTTAAACTGTGAAATCATGGCTGTGAAATGATACAGTGTACAATGATATAATGCAATGATAGGATAGTTTGGAAACACTGCCTTCATTTATGCTAAAGCACCAATGGTTTTACCCACCATTGCTTTTGCAAATGTCAACACAGTAAAAAAGGCAGTACCTCTTATTATTATTATGAAAATAATTTTGACCTCATGGATCCACTAACAGGGTCTTTGGTATTTCCAGGGTTGTGCAGAGCACACTTTAAGAACCATTGCTTTAGGAAATGTGTTTTAAAAGAATCAGAGCATTAGTGTATGGTAGCTCTTGTCAGCTTTCTTTGGTAAGATATTTCAAGAAAGATATGAGCTCAGAAAGGATTGGCCAATTTTCAAACTAGAGAGAAAACAATAGAAAGAGCACAAAAATTTGTAGTGAAAAATGGTTGGAAATCCAATTGCTTCCACATCCCAAATGGAGCTGCAAAGGCCTAGTGAGACTTTTTAGTTGAACAACATGACTTAGTTTTATGATGGAATCAGATTAAGGGAGGGGGAGAGATGGAAGGAGGGAGAGAAAAGAGAAGAGAAAGACCTGAGAATTACATATGGAAACAAATAAAACAGAAGCCTAGCAAATTTTGAAGAACTTGTATTATCAAGAAATCCAAAATATCAGATTAAAATGCCTTTGATTATTTGAGCTATAATCACTGTTTTGCTTTCAGTCTTTTGGTTATACTCATTTCAGCTATGGCCAAAGGGAGTTAATAAGCAAGAAGAACTGCTAAAGGGAAGAGCTGAGGACCAAGGAGGAAAAGGACAAAGGAATTATTCCCAGAGAGCAGAATTAAAGTTTAATCAAGTAACTCACCCTCTCCCCAGGGTAGGGAACTTCATAAGGCCTGGCAAGTAGGACTGCAGAATTTTGGTGGATAGTGAACACTGGCCATCCCATGATTCTCTCTTTTGAATGGGAGTTTTAATTGCAGTTATCCTATCACTGCTGCACTGTTGCGGACAGAGCAAACCCATAAACAAACTCTTTCCTTTCTCCTTTCACCTGCCTGCCAGATACAGGGATCTGGTGGGGGCCCCTGAGCCATTAGGAGGTGGTGTAGCCACTAGATAGAAGAAGCCTGGTTACCTGAATGAATCAGATCCTGACCAACAACCTGCACTGGATTGTGACATTAAGGAGTAATAAAACTTTATGTTGCTAATGCACTGATATTTTTATTGCCGCATTTGTTACAGATGTTGTTTGTTACAATACTTAGTCTACTCTGAATAATACAGAAGCTATTCCATTGATCTACATATGAGGAATTGAACTGAGGCAGTGGCAGAAATGAGAAGAAATAGGTATTTTAGAGGTAGAATCAATAAGGTATCATTGACCGGTGGGATGTGAGAGCAGAATGAAAGAGCAAGAGTTTGGGATGCGGTCTAGCTTTCAATCTTGGATCCAAGTGGGAGGAAGCTTTGGATGGCACTCAGAACAATCCAGTGAAGTGTCCAATAGCTGGAGCAATATGCAGGTTAAGAGCTTGGGACAGAGAAGTGGAAAGGAGACATATCCAGGGCAATCATCAGCTCATGAGTGATGGCTGAAGACACAGGCAAGGAGAGTAGTGGACATGAATTGTTGGGAAGACAATTCAGAGGGAGAAAATCACAGAAGTCATTTAATTAATAGCAGAGAGAGTCTGCAAAAGAGAGTGATAATGAATACCTAGAAAGGAAGAAAAATGGCAGTATCCCACAGGTTTTGGTATGATGTATCATTATTTTCATTAGTTTCAATAAATTTTTTGATTTCCTGCTTGATTTCTTCTTGGACCCATATGTCATTAAGTAGAATGCTGTTTAATTTCCATGTGTTTGTATAGTTTCCAGAGTTTCATTTGTTATTAATTTCTAGTTTTAATCCATTGTGGTCTGAGAAAATACATGGGATAATTCCAATTTTTTTGAATTTATTGATACTTGATTTGTGACCTAATATGTGCTCTATCCTCGAGAATGATCCATGTGCTGATGAGAAGAATGATTATTCTGAGGTTGTTGGATGGAATGTTCTGTAGATATCTGCCAAGTCCAATTGGTCTAGAGTATTGTTTAGATCGTGTGTTTCTCTACTGATTCTTTGCCTAGATGATCTGTCCAATATTGACAGTGGGGTGTTCAGGTCCCCTGCTGTTATGATATTAGTGTCTATTTCCTTCTTTAGGTCTAATAGAGTTTGTTTCATAAATCTGGCTGCTCCAACATTGGATGTGTATATATTTATGATTGTTATGTCTTCTTGATGGATCAATCCTTTTATCATTATGTAGTGTCCCTCATTGTCTCTTTTTATGGTTTTTAGTTTAAAGTCTATTTTATCAGATATAAGAATAGCTACTCCAGCTCATTTTTCTTTTCTGTTTGCATGGTAAATCTTTTTCCATCCTTTCACTCTTAGTGTATGTGAGTCTTTATGGGTGAGGTGGGTCTCCTGAAGGCAGCATATAGTGGGGTCTTCCTTTTTGATCCAGTCAGCCAGTCTGTGTCTTTTGATTGGGGAACTTAAGCCTTTTACATTAAGAATTGTTATTGAAAAGTGTTTATTTATTCCTAGCATTTTATTGATTATAGTTTGGTTGTCTTAGGTGTCTTTTGTTCCTTGCTTTCTGATTTACTGTTTGGTTTCTGTATTTTTTGGGTCCTTGGGTTGTAGATAGCCTTTTTGTTTGTTTGTTTTCTCTTCATGAATGCCATTTTTATTATACTAGTGGGTTTTGATTTTTCTTGGGTTTTTATGGCAGTGGTAGTTATTTTTCAGGAACCAAACCCAGTACTCCCTTCAGAATTTCTTGTAAGGGTGGTCATGTGGTAGTGAACTCCCACAGTTTTTGTTTGTCTGAGAAATATACTATTTGCCCTTCATTTTGGAAGGATAGCCTTGCAGGGTAGAGTATTCTTGGCTGGCAATCTCTGTCTTTTAGTATTTTGAATATATTATCCCATTCCTTTCTGGCTTTTAGGATTTGTGATGAAAAGTCTGATGTTACCCTGATTGGGGCTTCCTTATAGGTGATTTGACGCTTCTTTCTTGCAGCTTTTATGATTCTCTCTTTGTCTTTGAGTTTTGCCAATTAGACTATAACATGTCTTGGAGAAGACCTTTTTGGATTGAATACATTTGGGTATCTTGGAGCTTACTGGATCTGAAGATCTGTGACTTTTCCTGTACCTGGGAAGTTTTCTGCCACTATTTTGTTGAATATGTTTTCAATGCAATCTCGTTTTTCCTCCCCTTCTGGAATACCCATGACTTGGATATTTGAGTGCTTAAGGTTGTCTGATATCTCTCTCAGATTTTCTTCAATACCTTTGACTCTTTTTTCTTTCTTTCTTTTTTTTTTGTCTGCCTGTATTATTTCAAACAGCCCATCTTTAAGTTCAGAGGTTCTTTCTTCAACTTCTGCAAGCCTGCTGGTTAAATTCTCTGTTCTGTTTTTTATTTCGCTGAATGAATTCTTCAGTTTGGCAAGTTCTGCTACATTTTTTTTCAGGGCATTGATTTCCTTGTACATTTCTTCTTTCAGGTCCTGTATACTTTTCCTCATTTCATCATGTTGTCTAGCTGAGTTTTCTTGTATCTCATTCAGTTTCCTTAGGATTATCACTCAAAATTATTTGTCAGACATTTCAAGGGCTTCTTGTTCTATAGGATCTAGAGCTTGAGAGTTATTGCCCTTTGGTGGTGTACTTTCTTGATTTTTCGTATTTCTAGTATCTTTTCTTTGATATTTATTCATTGTGGCAGGGGGTTTCACAGTCCACAGTTTGACACTATGTCTGACTAAGATGTTGCTGGGGATGCCAATTTGGTACGGCTTCCTCAGTGTATGCTCAGTTGGCCACTAGTGCCTTGTGTGTGTGGTTGCCTCAGGTCTTGGGCCTCTCCAGGGAACCATCTCTCTGGTCAGCATGGACTCGGCCAGGCAGTTGGGTCACGGGGTGGTACCTCAGGGTTTGTGGTCTCTGCCGAGCTTCCACCTCCCCTGCTGGATGTCTCCCTGCTCCATGCACACTGGGCCAGGCTGGGGATGGAGCCGGTTGGGGGAAGTGAAGCCTACCTGCTGGATTGCGCAGTGGCTGCCCCACAGGGTGTGTGGGCTCTACGGAGCTTCTGCCTCCCCTGCTGGACATCTCTCTGCTCCATACTTACCTTATGGTTTTAAAAAAATAAACATAAAATTTTATGCTACCCTAAATGCTGTCATAGAGCACTATTTCAAAATAAGCTCATTAGTAAATTAAAGACATGTAAAAACCTGAGGAAACATTTATTCTTGTGAGCCAAGGTGTCTGCAAATCTTCTGTAGAAAATCTAACTCTCCTTCATTTCATAAAATAAATTTTGTATCAAATGAAGAAAACAATTGGTATCATTTGAATCCATTATTCATTAAATTTTATCATTTTTGTACAAAAAAGTAACCTTTCTTGGAATGTACTGATATCCTACTCTGAAATGCCTGCTAAAGTATTTTCATTTAGGTATGTTTTTGCCTCCAGTTTGGGACTCAGCACATTCAATTTAGGGTACACATAAAGTCAAGAATACATATAGTCAGCATTATTAAACATAAACCTTGATACTACCCTACTTCAGTTGCAATTTTGATAGCACAATTCAGTGTTATTTGTCCCCTTTGCATTTCTATAGCAACTGTTTCTATGGAAGTTATGTGTTTGGTTGAAATTCTCTAGCAGAACAGAAAAGAATCATTTGTAGTTTTTATTTGAAGGCTGTGTTGTAGTGGTGAAGAATTGAGAAATGACCAGTCTTGCATGCAAAACAATAAAAAATAAAGCCCTATACCCTACACATAAACACATGTGTACACAAATGTTTGCATGCTCAGTTTTACAGATAGTAAGTACACTTGACTACTCATACCCTCTTAAAAACAGTGTAGCAAGTCATAGATCATCTCCTCTTAAAAATTAGTTAACTGTACTAAACAATTCAAAAATAAAGAAGAAACACCTAGCTCCATCCTGAAAAATCTATGTTACCTTTTGTTGCTCATGTGAATTTTTATAAAAGATAAGTGGAAAAATGTAGCTATTGCATACCAAGTGCAGGGTAACAGGATATGTTCCACATTTTAAGAAATAGTATTTTGCAATGCACACTTTCACAAAGGAGATTTAAAGAAAACAAACAAACAAACAAAAAACCAGTTTATAAAAAAAAGCAAAACAAAACTAAAGCTTATTTTTGTTTTTAAATTAAACGTATTTCTATACCAATTTAAAAATATTTTCAAAACTTAAATTTATCCTACTCTAACAATTAATTCAGAATATCTCAAAGCTTTCTGCTCTTGAATTGGGTGTCTGAAGAGGTGAAGGTTCTTAGTGAATATTTTTCAGGATGTATTACATGCTGGAAGGACAATACCACAACTTCTGAATCTCCCCTCAGGTGTCAGTGCTTTTGAACACATTTTACAAAGACAATGAAAATAGAAAACTTACTTATTGATTTTAAGTTATGCATTTCTAACATTTTTAAACATATGTTTGTATGGAGGTGAAGCAATAAGGCTAATCTTTGGTTTTTAAAATTGCAATAGTGGCTGTCTTTTATGGTCATTAGTCATACACAGTCAAATGAAACAAATATAATTTGAAATTCAATATGATTTGAAATGAAACATGACATTTCTGGTAATTTTATAATACTTATTTTATTCTTTTATGCATTGAACAATTGCGAATTGATTATTTGCTCTGTGACAAGTTGTTATACCTGTATCCTTGGATGGTAACAGAGGGTTAGCCACTCAATACTTCTAAAACTTCGGGACTAATTCCTTCTATCACTATGAAGCAAGACTATTTGGCACAGATACTGAGTAAAAGAAAAAAAAGGCAAAGAAAGCAAAAACTATAAGCCAATGAATTACAAAAACTACTATTTAACTGGGTTGGGACCAAAGGATGTTAGAGCTGCTGGCCACAACTCTCTGAAAAGAACCCAAAATGTCAAGCTGACCTCTTAACAGTGACTGGGTGAAAAATCAAGATTCAGTGGTTTGTTCTTGATGAACATCCAAACATTTGCACATCAGTCCAATATTTTTAGCTAGAGATTTTTCTTTTATTAACATAGTTTAAAAAAGTATAAAGTGTGACTTGCTATAAAACATTCATGGACCTATTTTTATCATATTAAACAAATGAAAACAGTCCATATTTTGCATGTATTCCCTTAAGTTCATATGTGGTTAAAGTAGCATGACAATAGTTATCTATGTATGGATCATTGTTTTTTTTTAAATTTAATTTTTATTTTGTATGCTTTGACTTTTATTTCTTGTAAAGACATTTCCCATGTAGGCCCAAACCCTCTCCTACCCTTTTGCTATTCTGTTCTACTTCTTTCCACATTCTAGAGCAACTTCCTTTCAATTTTAGAAAGTGAAAGTCCAGCTAATATCACAATCTCAGAATGAATAACAAAAATCTTCTGTAATCTGCAACATGTAAGACTCAGTACATACCCATGACAGTTATAAAACCACTGTGCAACAATGAAATGTTAATATGTGACTAAATCTATTAACTTATTTCTTTCCTATTAATAAGATTCCAGTATGTAAAACAATAAAGTTGAATTTTTCTTTTTCTTGGTAGCTGGCTGGTATAGGGATCAAACCCTGGACCTTGTTGTTATAAGCACCATGCTCTAACTAGCTGAGCTAACTGGCCAACCCAATTGTTATGAGAAAAGTTGGTGTGTGATGAAGTTGAGCCCTTACTTCACCCCATATACAAATATTAACTCAAAATAGATCAAAGACCTAAATGTAAGTACTTAAACTTTATTTTTATTTGATTTTTTTTTTTTTTGTGAGTAGAGGTAAAAAGTTTATTTTTATTTCTTTTATTTTTATTTTTTTAACTTATCTTTATATTCCTGTCCAATCTCTCCCTATCCCCCTCTCCCTCCCCCCTCCCACCTCTGATAACCCTAGATTTCTTCTCCCCGTCTGAAAGAGTAATGGTTACTCTGTTGATTTGTTGCCTAAATTATCTGTCCAATGCTGAGAGGTGTGTTCAGGTTCCCCAATATTATCATAGAGCAGATGCTTCTTCTGTCACTGGAATAGGCTTTGTGGAGAGAGACATCCTCTTCTTTTCTTTGATCTCTGCTGGTGACTCTCCTTATGTCAATGCACTCCAGTGGCTGGTGGGCCATCTATGTGATGGTTGTGACATTTAGTCACTTTTGTGGAAGCCGTGCTTACTGTGGTGGCTGTGGTGGGCCACCCACACGGAGGTGATGTTTTTGGCATGCTCCTTGGTGATGGCAGTGTGCCTGGATGTGGGCGGGGGGGTCTGGTCCATGGCTCCATGCCTCAGGTCCATGGGTGGGCCCTGAGGCACTGGCAGTGTGCCTGGGCTGGAACAAATTTTTTGTCCTTTGCTTACTTCTAAAACAGGGGAACTTCCTGTGGGAACCAGTACTTGGCTGTGTTGTTGAGCTAAATTGCTGCTTTCTTGCTGTTTCCCTAGGGAAGGCTCTTTGTGTAGCTCAGGGTTTAATGGTTGACCTTATAGGTACTTCCTGCTCTCCGGAGACTTGATTCACCTGGATTGTGTAGAAACTCTGATCTGGGCCTGAATCTTTTCATCAAATTGCACCCCATGCAATTCTGCATTCTTGACCAGGTTCCTTTCCATGGTCCTGTGCTGATTGGGGGGCGGATTACCTGTCCTTGCTATGTCCCAGTGTTCTTCCAGTGGGCCCGTCTCTCCCACCGCCTGTGCTCCAAACACTTTCCATGGGATGGGCCCTGCACCAGTCCCTTGTGATGACTCACCAGCCTCTGAATGGCTCCCCTTTTTCAGCTGTTCTGGCTCCTTACTCCTGTGTGGGTCCATGGGAACCCTATTAGTGGTCTTGCTGTTCTAGGGGCCACCAAACCCCTTTTCTCCCCTGCTGCCTCCAAGCAACTCCATCTGAAGGGCACAGCTGTGGCTCCTGCTCCATGCACTCAGCAGCTCCAGCCTTAAAGCGGCCATGGCCCGAAATGCTCCAAGCAGTTTTTTCTTTCTCTCATTGTGGCTTCTCCCCCTTCATGAACTCCTTAGGTCTCTCCTCCTCTTCCTCTGAGCTCCAGCAGCCCCAGCTTGGCTGTTGTTACATTTTTATGGTTGTAAATTGGTTGATTTGTGGGATAGAGTGATGATGGGGATGGTCTATTCTGCTATCTTGACTGGAACTCTTATAGATCATTGTTGATAGCAAAAATTCTGTATTGTAAATTGAGAACTGTAGACACAGAAAATAAATAAGATCATTACAGGCAGTGACGTACTTGGTGAAAGAAAAAAATGGGTGATATGTATAATAATTATGGGGGCTGGAGTGACAGAAGGAAAGAGGCCAAGGAGGACCTCTCTGAAGTGGTAACTTATAAACTGAGATGTGAAGGATGAGTCATGGGAAGAACAAAGGAAAGAATCTTCTGGGTGAGAAAGAACAGAAAATATAGAAATATGAGGTGAAAGAAAAATTATTGGTTAGGGAAAAGGAGAGTAACTTAAACTCCCCTAGAAAGATGTGGATTATTTTATATCTAATGAAGAGCACCCTGCTAGCAAGAAAGATAGCCTAGGTTATGCTACGGTAATCTATCATCCCTCAATCTCAGCCTCTCTAAACAACTACGTTCATTTTTCACTAAATGTACATGTCCATCACAGGTTGGCTAGGGGCTCTGTGTGCATCGTCCTCACTCCAGGACCCGAGCTGACATAGTAGTCACTATCTGGAACACAGCAGTTTTGGTGACTGAGCAAAAAGAGAAAGCATGGCTTTTAGAAGCTCTCAAAGCTTTTGCACACGTCACTTCCACTGGCATTTCTTTGGCAAAAGCTGTGACTATCCTCAAGTCAGCAAGGAAGTGTAATGCTCTGGTGTTCCTGGAAGAGGAGTAGAACTGGAAACATCTATGAGCAGCAGTAATATCTCCTCTGGGGGGTCAGTGAGCAACGTGGAATTGTATGTGCAAGTTTTGTGTGTGTGTGTGTGTGTGTAGGTATGTGCATGTCTCTGGAAAGAAGGTCCATTGCTTTAATCAGATTGTCAAAGTATTTGGGACACAATGATTAAAAACTGCTGGACCAGTTGAAAACTGTCATGTAAACAGATAATTGTATAAGACAATTTGCAGCATGAGTGAGAGGCTTAAGTCATTAACAAATTGTGTTTCTGTGTGTGTGTATGTGTGCATGGTGATAAGGAAAGAGTTGAGCACATGTGTAGACCAAAGTGTAGAAACCAGAGTACAGAGAGTGTTGGATTAAAGACACCAAAGTGTGAAGGGAAATGATAGGTGTAATGAGGCGCCAGAAGACACTTGAGATGGTGTCCAATATTCTACAGCAGTGTTAACTTTGGGGATTAGAAGAGATAACTTCTCTGATTCAGAAGAAAGTGAGGGAGAAGGTAGGTTTTTTCATGGGTCGATCTGCCAATGGGGAGAAAGGAGAGGCACTTTATTTTGCCTGTGATATTTGAGCAAGGTCATCTGCTTAGAATGAAGGGACTGTAGAGCATGTTAATAGTTTGGAACAGCTGTAAGGGAAATCTGAAACGGAGCTGGCTAGCGACAAGTAAAAAGATGGCCAGTAGCGCAGAGGGCCCAGCTGATGCTGGAGAACATAGATTTGTCAGAGTGCCAGCAAATGGAGTTATGTGATTTTTCTCTAGCCATGCTCAGCTGCCTGGAAGCAAGAGCTGAGAAAGTTAATGGTTGAACTGATCCAGGGCAGGCGATTGGCAGGGCAGGTGCAGCAATATGTTTTACTGATCATTTGAAGTTCAAATCCCCAAACAAGCAAAAGGAACAAATTTTGTCTATAACTTTAAAAAATAAGTATGTCAGTAATGGTGGGAAGAAACTATACGAGGATACTTCAAAAGCTTTTGGAAAAATGGAATTAAAAAAAAAATACGATTTGGATCCCCTTACCAAAAAAACAAAAAAACAAAAACCGAATCTTTCCATGAACTTTTTGAAGATCCCTGTCAAGCTAGGGCTGGGTCTGAAACTCACAGAACCCTCAAGCCCATTCACAGACTGGGTCATAAACCCTTCACATCCCAGGGTGGGTCACCAGACCCCTCACATACAGGTCTATGGCTAAGTAACTGGCAAAAAGGTCCTTGGAAGCTGTAGGTCTAAGAGCATGGCCGTGTGCGGGTGGATGCCCAAGGCAGAAGCCAGCCACGGTGGTGGCACTGCACATGTGCACTAACTCCACCCCCAACTTATTTGCTTACAAAAAATGTGTTGCACCACCCCCAACCTGGCCTAAGGCAAGGGGCCCTGATTAAACTATTCTATTTTCCCAACAACCCCTCATGTATAGCAATAACCTATAGTTATTCTTTGTGAGTTGCAGTTCTTGCTGCATGTACAACTTGTCTTTGTTTTGAGTTCATAACTGATATAACCAGTATTACTGCTAGTATGTTTAAGGATAAGTAGCATAGCTTATGTCTTATTGTTTAAGTAAACTTAATCACACTTACCATGTGAGGTTTTATATGCTCCTAATACTCCCTTACTCCACTAGTAAAATATAGAAGAAGAAAGGTAAGAGGAAAAAAATTAAAGCTCTGAAAATATAATTATATACTGAGAGAGAGAACTGCTTAGCTAAGCATCTTGCTATTAATTAGTATGTTGTAAATTTTGCTGCCTTGGCCGATACTAAGACATTGTATTTAGAGGAATCATTAAATGAAGACAAAAGAAAAACATCTGGAGTAGTTCAGCTCCAAGGCAGACCACAGGCTTAAATAGTGCTGTATTCCATTTCTCTTTTCCCAAGTACCTGCCAAATCCTGAATTTCCCTGATTTCAGTGAGGTTACATCACAAGGATCTGATAAAAATGGTGTTGCTTTCCATAAAGGCAGTATATGCATACTGAAGGCAAACACAGCCCTGATAATAATTCTGGTTTACTGAACAACGTTCCTTGAAATCTCTCATTTTATTTCCATTTCTTTACAATGAAGGTTTCATCTCTGAAGTGTCTACTGATGACTGTCAGGTGAGGTGAGACAGTCAAGTCTGATCACTTAAAGTTACATTTGAGGCTGAAATTAAACGTGGGTTTCACATCCTTCCTTAACAAAAAGAAGTCAGCAGGAGGCAAGCAAGTTCAAATTCTAAAAGGAGATTGTTGTTGCGAATGGCTTTTCCCCAGAAGACCCTCTCTCAGAATTTCAGTTGTTGGTAACTAGCAGGTTTTATCTCCAGGAACTAAGATAATTTTCTCTTCGCTTCTGGCCTGCCAACTTGTAGACTGTCTTCAGCTGAGGCAGTGCTGCCAGAATGAATAACTGGAGAATCTACTCAACTTTATTTATTTTAGAGTATGGTGATTTGAGGGAAAATTAAAATTGTCAGTTTTTCATTACACCCTCAAGCTCTTGGTGCTGGTTATCTCATCAGACCTAAAAAACATACTTCTGCAGAAAATTGTCTAAACAGATGGAGAAGCCAAGAAGAGGGACTAATAACTTGCCAAGGGCCACACAGTATATTCAGGGCAGGGCTGGGCACCTGAACAACCTGACTGATCTGACCCGGGTCTTCCTGCTCTGGCCCCAGGCAGGGCAGCATGTAGATGCTGAGCTCATGAAGTACACACTGAGCAGAGGTCTGGTTATTCAAGGGGTGAGGACAATAGATTTTAAATGTTCACATATTGAACTGTATGAACTCTGGCTGTACCAGAGGCCAGGAGATGCTGAGTACTCTGAAGGCAAGGACTCTGTTAAGTTCATCTTTGCATATCTGGCCCCAGGCCCAGTGCCTGGCATATGACTAGAAGCCCAATCAATGTGTAATAAATTCTGAATAAATTCAGATCCTTTAAAAACATTAAGTCAGATGGTCTCATTTCTCTGCTCAGAATACTGCCATAGCTTCTCACTTCACTGGGAGTAAAAGTCCAAGCCCTGATAAAGGTGATCTGGTCCTTGCTGTCCCTCTGGCTGTATTTCCTCCGCTTCCTTCCCCATTCTCACCCCCCCCCCCCAAACCCTCCCTTTGCTCCTTGTCCATAGGAGGCAGCTGGCTCTGCACTGGCTGTTCTTTATGTCTGGACTCTTACTCTACATACCTAAAAAGCTCACCTCCCTTATTTTCTTCAAGGCTTTGCTCAAATGTCACTTCACTAATTCATATCCTCACTACCCTTTTAAAAACTGAGCCCTTTCCTGGTCCCTGCCCACTCATATTCTGATCCCCCTTAGCCTGCTCTAGTTCTTCCTTAACACTGGCCACCTTCTAACTTGCTATCTAAGTTACTTATTATGTTGATGTGTTCTTGCCTATCTCCTCCTTGCTAGGATGTAAACCTACGAAGGCCAGGTTTTTGTTGCTGATATTCCTAGTATTTCAGCCAGTGCCTGACACATAGAGGATGCTTTGTAAATAATTGTTAAAGGAATAAGTAAATAAAACTGGATTAGTGAAGCAAGTGAGTAGATGGGATTTCACAGGAGAGTGAAAGGGATGCACCCTTAAAGCCAGGTGCGCAGGTGAGTGGACCATCACTTGTGGTAAATTTATGGAGGCAAGCATTTATTTTCACATTCAA
This sequence comes from Cynocephalus volans, assembly GCF_027409185.1. NCBI lineage: Eukaryota > Metazoa > Chordata > Mammalia > Dermoptera > Cynocephalidae > Cynocephalus > Cynocephalus volans. The sequence continues at coordinate 91,387,457 of NC_084468.1, read as the reverse complement.
AAGCCCTTGCAGTTCATGATGAACTTGGTCAACTTCCAGAGTCAAAGCTCTAGACTTCCAACTTTTTAACTGTTAGGCTTTCTTTTCAACAATGTGTAGTTTAATCCCTAATGAGTTCAGACAAAGGACACATGTGTGGATTTGTATTTCTCAAAGTGGGCTATGAGGCTCCCTGTGTTAGAAGAGCTGTTAAGTATTCTGGTTCCTGAACCCTATCCGGTTCTTTGAATAATCACTAAGGATTAGATCCCCTGGTGATTCAAAAGCATGCTAAAATTTGAAAATTACTAGTTTGTAGAAAATCTACAGAAAATGATGGGACTATAGTAGAACAGGATTTTCCCTACTGTAGTGCTATTGTTCTGTAGGATGTTAAGATTGCAGTTAAAAAGAGTTACATAAAGTGTTCCTTGAATTAATAATTTAGGGTAACACTGAGTTAAATAATTTTTTTTTTGTAACAGGAATTCTCAGACCTTTTGATAAACTGACATTATTGTGAACTCCCAAGAATAGGATATAGTATGTAGCATCCTAGATTTATTTCATCATAAGCATCTATTTTTAGGTACCTCATATTAACTTTTGGGGGAGAGGTTTTTTTTTTTTCTTTAAGAAAAAGTCTGGGCATATCTATTATAAATTATATCTAATATTCATTTCTGATTCTAACACTGTGTAATTCTCTATAATTTTGTTTTCTCCAACTCCCTTTAGTTTATAATCTAATCGTGGCTTTCATACACCTTTGAAAAAAGTATGAAATAGTATTTCTATATTCCATGGTTCCCAGGACTCACTGTTACAAATGAGAAAGGTCTTTTGTATCTGTGTGTGTGTGTGTGTGTGTGTGTGTGTCAGAGAGAGAGAGAGAGAGAGAGAGAGAGAATAGGGTGGATGCCAGTCCAGAGAAGCTACACAAAGAAGCCTATATATATATACATACATAATGCATTTATATATATATATACACAATGCACCTGAATGGATGTCTGTTTGTTAAAGTAAAATTTGGTAGATTTGTAAGTGAGGGTTCTGTTCTTTGTAAGAAGTGTTCTATGTTAGTGGGATGCATACATATAAATATCTCACTGGGTATAAGCACACATGGGACCTGGTTCTCCTGTATTGATTACCACTAATCTATTCCTTATGTCACTTTCCATTCTTGTGGCATGGCCCCTGGAAACAAGATAGGTATGTGCCTGGAATAAACAGCCTTCTCTCCCTTTGAAAGCCATGCAAGGTCTATATAGCACATTACATCCTTCTGTGTAATGGAAGTATCCACACATGGGCAATCGCTGTCTACAGGCGTAATGAACCAAGTGGGAGGTAATGAGAAGTGACTGTCACGCCATCTCTAGGGCCCCGTTTCCCCACCACACAATTACACTGTGACCCTAGAGAAACTGAGCAGACTGTAACATTCGCCCCTTTCCTAATGGTCTTAAAATCAGCCCTTGCTTAGCAGGGAGAGCTGAAATGCAGCATTATTCATTTGACAGTCTAGAGAATGTTCAAGGAAATATATGATTACAATATGGGAGGCAGTTCTATACACAATCATACACTGTTTCCTCAGTGTGGACTTGGCTTCTTGCCTGAAAGATGCCAGCAGACTGAAACGGTCCTTTCCTGCTTTCCCCTGGCATGTGTTTTTGGGGTGAGAACTGTTACTTCTTTCATAATAGACTAGGGAGGAGACTGGTGTGCAGAGCCACATTTCTGTTGAAGGAATGCACATTGAAGCTTTAAAAGAAAAACTCCTTTAAATAATGATAAATGCAGGGATCGCAGCTCCTGGGTGCTGTGTATCACCAATCTTATTTCTGAGTTTTGTTTCAGGGAGAGCATTGGTTGCAGTGACCATTTCCATTGACTTATTCTTATGTGAGAGGAGGTGGCAGGGTTGAGGAAAGGTAGAGGGCTACCCACTGCATCAACTTTTAGAGAGAGAGCATACAGAAAGTGCAAAGAGGTGGAAGGCTTTTAAAATTCCTTTCATTGTCTTCATTTTGCTCTTATAGCTGAGGCTTGCCCGTGCTCTGAGGGAAGTCTGCCAACTGCTTGCTGAATGGTGAATGGGAACAAGCTGGGCTGCTGTGTTGCTTGGCAGAGAGAGAATAGCGGCACAGGCTGGCTGCAGGCTGGCCGACACCATTTTCCACTCCTCTGCGCCTCTGCCAGAAGGAAACCCCCAGGTGGCATTAGGGAGAATTAGCGTGTAAATTACAGAGCCTGCTAATTTCTCACCACTTCATTAGTTGACAGTTCAATGAAAGAGCTCTCCTGCCATTCACCTCATGTCTGTGGCACTGGCGCTTCTCATCATCCAAATCATGTTGTGTTGACATGCTTGTGACTTTTGGTTTCCCCCCTCGTGTGTGCTAGTTTGTTCTCTGACCCTGTTACTAGCAATTACCTCCTTGGGTGTCCCTGCAATGTCTACCTTGAATCTTCTTTTAGTTCAGACTTGATGAAGCATCGCCAGGGAAAGGCAGAAATTGTTCCTGATCCTGTTCCTGTTTTTTTATTTTTTTTTATTTTTTAAATACTCCAACAAACTAGAAGAAAAAGAGATCAAGAGAACAAGCCCATTTACAATAGTCACACAAAAATAAAATACCTAGGAACAAATCTAACCAAAGAGGTGAAAGACCTCTACAATGAGAACTACAAATCACTACTGAAAGAAATTAAAGAAGACACTAAAAGATGGAAAGACATTCCTTGTTTGTGGATTGGAAGAAACAGTGTAGTAAAAATGTCCATACTACTCAAAGTGATCTACAGATGCAATGTGATCCCCATCCAAATACCAATGACATTCTTCACAGAAATAGAAAAAGCAGTCCTAACATTCATATGGAACAAAAAAACACCCTGAATAGCCAAAGCAATCCTGAGCAAAAAAAGTAAAGCCAGAGGCATTACACTTCCTGACTTCTAACTATATTACAAATCTATAGTAACAAAAACAGAATGGTACTGGCAAAAAAAACAGACACATGGCCCAATGGAACAGAATAGAGAACCCAGAAATCAACCCACATATTTACAGCCAACTGATCTTCAACAAGGACGTATGTTGGGGAAAAGATTGCCCTTTTTTTTTTTTAAAAAAAAAAAAACAGAATGGGTTCAAAGAAAGGAAAAGAAAATAATACCTTATATTTAAATAGACTCTCTGTCACAGCATTCCTCATAGCTAATAATTTTTGAGTGCTTACTATGTGTCAGGTATTGTCCTAAGCATCCCACACTTCATTAAATCCTGTTATTTCTATTTTGTAGAGAGGTTAAGTTTATTGTTTAGCACATAGAGCCTTTGAACATAGGAAGTTTGGATCCGAGTCCACACTTTAAGTACTAGGGTATTTTGCCTTAATTAGTCAGTTACTTAATTCTTGAATTTGACAAACTTTTCGCTATACAGGCCAGATAGTAAAGATTTTTTTGGCTTTGGAAGTCATGTGCTTTCTGTCCCAACAAGTGCTAAAGCAGCCATAAATAATATGTAAATGAATGAGCATATCTGTATTCTAATAAAACTTTACAAAAATGGGCAGTAGGCTGTATTTAGTCCATGGGCCACCTGCTGTAGAGGATAAAAGACATTCTAAGAAACATACAGGACAGAAAATACTGACAGTGTGACTGAGAGTAGAGCTGTGTGGTACTGCCTGTGAGATGTATGAATGAATTAAAGTGTCAGTGAGCAGAGACCTGCATGTATTTTAGTGACTGGGCAAATGACTTTTAGAGTTAGAGGAGGTGGAGCATGAGACTTCCCTAAAGGGTGGGAAGTATTTGATGTACACCTGAGAGGTTATTGGGTGGTTTTTGTGATCCATGGTTCTTATTATCATGTGTGGCAGAAAACTGGTTACCTAATGTCCATTTTCCCTTCCTTCCCTGTTAACAGAACCCCAGTTTTGTTTGGTACCACCAGGGGCTTAGCTGCAAGCAATGGCTCATCATTGATTAGGTAGGGGATGCCTGCTGGGTCAAGTGGAAAGAAACTCTTTTGCTTTTCTGACTGAAGGGAGAGACAAAGCTGGCGCCACACATGGCTCATGCTTTCCTGCCATACATGTAAACATGAAGATGAGCTGGGACAGCCATCTTGGGGCCTTGAAGGAGCACGCAAACACGTTATGGTTGGAGAATGGGGACACAGAGAAAGAGCCTGGGCCGACGATGACACCGTGGAGCTAGTGCACAGGCACTGGGCTGCCTACCAGTAACTATAAGTAACTTATAGTTACTTCTAGAACATTTTGTAACTTAAAATAACTTAGTTACTTCTAGAAGTTTCTTGTTTTCTTAGACATTTCAGAAAATTTTCCTAAATCAGATGATAATTATTTCTAATTTCTTTCATTCTCTTAGTAATGTCCTTTTTCAGAATATACTAACAAGTAGTGAAAAAAATATTACAGGTGAGTATTTTCATTTAAATATTAGTGTTAACATCTTAAAGTATGTGCAAGGAATTGATAGTGGTTGTGTCTGGGTAATTGATTTTCTCTAGATGTTGGAATTAGGAGTTTGTTTTTTGTTTTGCTTCATTTTTCTGAGTTTTCTATAGAAAATAAACAAACAGAAAAAACATTGAAATGGCACTGATAAGAACCAAACTAATTTTATTTTCAGTGCAAGCTTCTTTTCTGGCTTAAACTATTTGCCTATCCTTGTTTTCCCTTTGGCTTTCTAAGCTCATTTCTTGTTTTTTTTCCCCCCTATATTATTGTTTTTGTTTGTTGGTTTTATAAACTCTGTCTTTCTACACATTTTTCATTTTAATGTAGTCTGTAGGATGCCATTGCAAGAATGAAGTATGTTCTTGAAGTGTGAATCTTATGTTACCATGTTTCACCCAACAATCATCTTCATATACTCATTCATTTAATACATGTTGAGTGGCTCTGTGTGCCGGCCTCTATTCTATGTGCTACAGAATTAGGAGAAATGAACAATGGAAACTTTGTGCTCATCTCTCTTACTCCTCTTTTCTTTGGGCGACCACACATCTTCTCATTCTATAAGACCGTCATATAAATGCTGTTTCCTCTGTGGAACCTGAAGTGCCTCACTCAGTAAACTATTAACACTCCTCTACATTTCCTCTTCACTATGGTTTCTCTCTTTCTTTGGTTATTTTCCTATTTGTTGGTATATTATGTTTATTCTTGTCTAGACTCTGGCTTTATTTAGAAGGGCTATTGTGTCATTTTAATCTTTCCCTAGTGTGTGGCCCTGTGTTGCTCCTTTAGTCAGCCATTCCCAGATCTACAGTAAGGGTGATAGGCCACATATGTTGCATGCTCAGAAACATGCTGTCTGTGGATAACGTCCTGAACCCGACTTATATCTTGCCACACTTCATCTTGTCTGTCAGTCAGTTCTCCCAGACCTTACGCCGCATCTTGTTGTGCTCTATCTTCTCCCCCTCCTTCAGATGGGCCTCCCCCCCTGTCTTGTCAAGACCTTCTCAGCCTTGCCCCTTTCCTGACTTTCTTACTCTGACATGGCTCCTGCTGGAAGATTCAGATCCTGGAAAAGGATCTGGTTATCAATTACATGTTACACTTAGCAAGCCCTGAACTAATAATCTATATAACAAATAGGTAGATGGGCAAGAGAATGTTCAGAGGAAACATACATTTAAAAACTTGATGCTTTTGATAGTAACTTGAGGGTGAAAGAAAATAAAAAACCAATACTATTGGCTGCTGGTGGTATTTATTGAAATGTGGGAAGGCACACAAATACAGGCCTGAAAACACCACTGGGGCACATGAGGCCAGTATACTCCTGGTCACCCAGTCCTTCTGCATCTCCATTCTTGGTGGTATAGTAATCCTCTTTAAATGAGGGGGAAAATAAACACACACACACACACACACAATTCTTTAACTCAAGTTAGATTAAGAAATGTGGCAATTTCTGGAATGTCAAGAGTAAAAATAAGAAAGGAAGAATTAATCCTGCTAGCCCAAAATGAGAAGCTGTCACCACCAAAGCTGTAACTCTCTAAATGAATATAACACCTCCCAAAACTCTCACAACTGTGCCAAGTATTTACATGTTCTCTCTGAATGTGGCATCTACAGCAAGTGGTTTTGGTCGTGAAGCACACCATCTGTGTGATTACCCACCCCTTACTAGAGTACTCTGAACTCAGCAGTTGCACAACAGATGCATTTAAATATACAGTGTTCCTGCTCTCATAGTTCAGAATGGGTGTTAGAAACTGAGGGAAAACAACCAGCTTCCTTGAAAACTCAAACTCCATCTGACATTTTTCCAGACACCTTTTGTAACCGTACTATATTCTATCCTGAAAGATAACAATATTATCATAATAGATTTCCAGATAGTTAAGCAGGTCAGCCTGACCCAGAACATAAGCAGCTGCCATCACAGTCATTAATGAGTCAGTCAATTTGGAAGGTGAAACTAGATCACTGTTTGGTTTTCTTTCAAGTGGAGGCCTATGTAGTTGTGGGAAAAACAAGTCTACAGAAGACAGATTGTAAGCAGTTCAGGTAGATGAATAAAATGGCTTCACGATATAATTCATCCCATCATATTAGTAGATGTGTCTTTGGAAAAATAACACTAGATAGTTTTTGATGAAATGATAAAATCAAGAACGAAAGATTGAATTCCATTCCTATCTTTTATGTTTTGTTTATTTAAACATTTTACATGAATTCACCAAGGATTTTATTTGGGCATCAGTTCATCCCAATGGCAGGAATGAGATCTAAAGTTGCATTTATTAGAATATACATATTAGTAAAGGCTGTTAAGCTCTTCTGAATTTTGGGCTCTCTTGGCTCCAGCTGATGCAGTGACATCATGCTCCTTCAGGCTGGTCATAAGCCATGCTGGACGAGGAATGGACATTCCTTACATGAGCAGGACAACTTCTTTCATTTTGTCCGTAGGCCCCTCTCCCTTTTCCCCAATGGTAGTGGTGCATGAAAGGTAGGGTTGTGGTTAGCATTGAAAAAGAGCACATTCTAGGAATGAATTATTATAGTCTCAAGCATTTAAGAGAAGACATGGATAAAAAAATGGTTATTTTACATTTATGCAATAAAATTCTGAACAGTGAATTTAGCATGACCAGAAAATGAATTGTCATTAACATTTTACTGCAAATTCTTTTTTTTTCTTTTCGATTGACTTAGCATTTTATTTATTTTTATTTTTATTTTCAGGATAGTTAGTTTTTTCAGCATTATACAATGTAATCATTTTTTGTGCCACTTTACCAATTTCTTGCTAACCCCCTCCCACTTTCCCACCCCTGATAACTGCAGTTCTGTTCTCTCCTTCTGAAAGTTCAATGTAATATTGTAATCGTTCTATTTTTCTTTCTTTTTTAAAAAAATATTTAATTTTTTTAGCTCCTGCTTATAAGTGAGGACAAGCGGTATTTCTCTTTCTGAGCCTGGCTCATTTCTCTTGACATAATTTTCTCTAAGTTCATACATCTTGCTGCAAATGACAGAACGTCATTCTTTTTTTATGGCAGAGTAGTATTTCATTGAGTATATATACCACATTTTCCTTATCTAGTCATCTGTTGATGGACATTCAGTTTGGTTCCAACTCTTAGCTATTGTAAATAGACTTGTGATAAACATGGGAGTGCAGGTATCCATTTGACACAATGATTTCCATTCCTTTGGGTATGCACTTAACAGTGGGATTGCTGGATTGCATGGCAGTTCTATCTGTAGTTGTTTGAGGAACCTCCATACTGTTTTCCATAATGGCTGCACTAATTTACAGTCCAACAGTGTATGGGGGTTCCCCTTTCTCTGCATTCTTGCCAGCATTTGTTATTCCCTGTCTTTTTGATAATAGCCAGTCTAACTGGGGTGAGAGATGATATCTAGTGCGGTTTTGATTTGCATTTCCCTGATGCTTAAAGATGTTGAGCATTTTTTTATGTATCTGTTGGCCATTTGTATAGCTTTCTTTGAGAAAGGCCTATTCAGCTCCTTTGCCCATTTTTTAATTGGGTTACTTGTTTTTTTACTGTGAAGTTGTTTGAGTTCCTTGTATATTCTGGATGTTAGTCCATTGTAGGATGCATAGTCTGCAAACATTTTCTCTCATTCTGTAGGTTATCTCTTTGCTCTCTTAATTGTTTCCTTTGCTGTGCGGAAGCTTTTTAGTTTGATATAATCTTAATTGTTTATTTTTTATTTTGTTGCTTGTGCCTTTGTGGTCTTATTCATAAAGTCTTTGCCCAGTCTTCCTTCCTGAATGTTCTCCATGTTTTCTTTAAGGAGTTTTATAATTTCAGATCCTATATCTAAAGTTTTAGTCCATTTTGAGTTGATTTGGGTATATGGCAAGAGGTATGGGTCTAGTTCCATTCTTCCACATATGGATGTCCAGTTTTCCCATCACCATTTATTGAAGAGGGAATCTTTTCCTCAATGTATGTTCTTGGTGCCTTTGTCAAAGATCAGTTGGCTGTAAGTATGTGGGTTGATTTCTGGGTTCTCTATTCAGTTGCATTGGTCCAAGTGTCTGTTTTTATGCCAGTACCATGCTGTTTGGGTTACTACAGCTTGTAGTATGATTTGAAGTCAGGTAATGTAATCCCTCTGACTTTATTATTATTTTTTGGCTATTTGGGGTCTTTTGTTGTTCCATGTGAATATGAGGATTGTTTTTTCTATTCCTGTAAAGAATGTCATTGGTATCTTGATGGAGATTTCATTGAATCTGTAGATGGCTTTGGGTAGTATGGACATTTTCACAATGTTAATTCTTCCAATCCAAGAGCATAGAATGTCTTTGTACCTTTTATGTCATTTTTAATTCTTTCAGCAATGATTTGTAGTTCTCATTGTAGAGATCTTTCACCTCCTTGGTTAGATTTGTTCCTAGGTATTTCATTTTTTTGCTGACTATTGTAAATGGGCTTGCTTTCTTGATTTCTTTTTCTGCTAGTTCATTATTGGCATATAAAGTGCTACTGATTTTTGTGTGTTGATTTTGTATGCTGCAACTTTCCTGAAATCACTTATCAGCTCTAAGAGTTTTTTATTTTTATTTTTTATAGAGTCTTCAGGTTTTTCTATATATAGGATCATGTTATCTGCAAACAGGGACAGTTTGACTTTATCTTTTCCAATCTGGATGCCCTTTATTTCTTTATCTTGCCTGATTGCTCTGGCTAGTACTTCCAATACTATGTTAAATAGGAGTGGTGAGAGTGGGCATCCTTGTCTTGTTCCTGTTCTTAAGGGATGATATTGGCAGTGGGTTTATGGCTGTTATTGTATTGTGATACTTTCGTTCTATACCTAATTTGCTGAGAGTCTTTATCATGAAGTCATATTGAATTTTGTCAAATGCTTTTTCTGCATCTATTGAGACAATTATATGGTTTTTGTCCTTGATTTTGTTGATTTGATGTATCACATTTATTGACTTCTGTATGTTGAACCATCCATGCATTCCTGGGATGAATCCCACTTGATCAAGCTGTATAATTTTTTTTTTTTTTTAAAAGATGACTGGTAAGGGGATCTTAACCCTTGACTTGGTGTTGTCAGCACCACGCTCACCCAGTGAGCTAACCGGCCATCCCTATATGGGATCCAAACCCGTGGCCTTAGTGTTATCAGCACCGCACTCACCTGAGTGAGCCACGGCCCGGTCCCAAGCTGTATAATTTTTTTGATGTGTTGCTGTATTCTGTTTGCTATTATTTTGTTGAGGATTTTTTCATCTATGTTCATCAGAGATATTGGCCTGTAGTTTACTTTTGTTGTTGTTGTTGTATCTTTGTCCAGTTTTGATGTCAGGGTGATACTGGCCTCATAGAATGAGTTTGCTAGAATGGCTTCCATTTTAATTTTTTGGGAATACTTTTGGAAATGGTTGTGGACTGTACAGCTGTATGGGGCTTGGCCATGAGGACTAAAGGAGACTGAAGGTGCTGGAGGGACCCTGATGTGGCACCACATGAAATGAACAAAGCTCCACTGCCCACAGGCCCCCTGCCTGTCCTATCCCCTGGACTCCCACAGCACTTCTACCCTAGACTGGCCCAGCCCCAAGCAGTGTAGCCTCCCGAGTGCAGAGTGCGGCCCACACCCACCATGGCCCAGCTGCCCATGTCTACCTGGCTGGATTCTAGGTAATGATGATCCCTTCTCAGATCTCCTATCTAGCCTCCCAGGGGGCCTATTATATCCCTGGACAGGGGCTTCCACATATATTGTCCTGACACAGCAGTATCCTGTGCATCCAGGAGCCCCAGTCTTCTATCCAGGTATAAATCCTACAGAGTTTGCAACCTACACTGGTGCTTTCTATCCAGCCCAAGGGGTGCAGCAGTTTCCCACTGGCATAGACCCCACCCCAGTTTTCATGAACCAGCCACCCCAGATTTTTCCCAAGAGGGAATGTAGGATGATCCAAATTTGAGTTCCAAACCAAGGACAGAAGGATATGATGGAGGAGATCATGTCTGGGGCATGTAGTGTCTCCACACCCATACTTCCCCGGATGGGAGGTGGTCTGGAGCCTCAAGCTAATGGAGAGATGCCTCAGATTACTGTCATTGTCCAGCCAGATGACAGATGACAGGGAATAACCATTTGGGGCCAGCCAGGGCTGCCTTGCCATGAGCACAGCCCTTCAGAATCCCAGCTTTCATTACCTTCTCCAACCCCATCACCACCCTCAATCTTTGAACCAAGGTCTGAGCCTAATCTTGCAGTCCTCTCAATGTTTTAGAATAGCTTGAAGAAAATCGGTCTTAATTCCTCTTTAAAGGTTTGGTAGAATTCAACAGTAAAGCCATCCAGTCCTGGGCTTTTCTTTTTTGGGAGATCGCTGATTACTGCTTTAATCTTGTTGCTTGTTATTAGTCTGTTTGGGTTTTCTATTTCCTCTTGGTTTGGTCTTGGTAGTTTATATGTTTCCATTTCCTCCAGGTTTTCAAATTTGTTGCTGTATAGTTGTTTATAATAGTCTCTAATGATTCTTTGTATTTCTGTGGTATCGGTTATAATGTCTCCTTTTTCATTTCTGATTTTTGTTATTTGGGACTTCTGTCTTCTTTTTTTAGTTAACTTAGCTAATGGTATGTCTATTTTGTTTATCTTCTCAAAAACCCAACTTTTTGTTTCTTTGATCATTTGTATCATTTTTTAGGTCTTTATTTCATTTAGTTCTTTTCTGATCTTAATTATTTCTTTCTATCTACTAATTTTGGAATTGGATTGTTCTTGTTTTTCTAGTTTTGAGGTGTAGTGTCAGATTGTTTATTTGAAATTTTTCTATTCTTTTGATACAGGCATTTATTGCAGTAAAATTTCCTTTTAGTAATGCTTTTAGTAATGCTTTTGCAGTATCCCAGAGGTTTTGGTATGATGTGTCTTTATCTCCTTTAGTTTCAAGAATTTTTTTTATTTCCTGTTCAATTTCTTCTTGGATCTCTAGGCTGTTCAGGAGCACGTTGTTTAATTTCCTTGTATTCGTGTAGTTTCCAGAGTTTCAATTATTAGTTTCTAGTTTTTATCTGTTATGGTTTGAAAAGATATTTGAAATGATTTCAATTTTTAAAAATTTTTTGAGACTTGATTTGTGACCTAACATGTGTCTATCCTGGATAATGTTCCATGTGCTGGTGAGAAGAACATGTATTCTATAGGTGTTAGAAGAAATATTCTGTAGGTATGTGCCAAGTCCAATTGGTCTAAAGTGCTGTTTAAATCCTTTGTTTCTCTGTTGATTTGTTGCCTAGATGATCTTTCCAATGTTGTGAGACAGTGTTCAGGTCCCCATTATTATCATATTGGGGTCTATCTCTTTCTTTAGATCTAATAGTGTTTGCTTTACATATCTGGGTGCTCTGGTGTTGTGCACACATAATTTATGATTGTTGTGTCTTCTTTATGAACAGATTCCCTTTATCATAATATAATGGCCTTCTTTGTCTCTTTTCATGGTTTTTGTTTTAAAGTCCATTTTATTTGATATAAGTATAGGTACTCCTGCTTATTTCTGGTTTTCATTTGCATGGAATATCTTTTTCTATCCTTTCACTGTTAGTCTGTGTGTGTTTTTACAGCTGAGGTGAGTCTCTTGTAGACAGAACATAGTTGGATCTAGCTTTTTAATCCAATCAGTCTGTCTTTGTGTTTTGAGTGGGGAATTTAATACAGTTAGATTTAGGGTTGTTATTGAAAGGCATTGTCTTACTCCTGATATTTAATTGCTTTTCATATGGTTAATTTAAATATCTTTTGTTCCTTTCTTTACTTTTTATTGTTTGTCTTCAGTGTTTGTTGGTCTTTTGAGGTGGTATGGTATAGTTTCTTTCTTTTTCTCATTTGCATATCTGCTCTACCAGTGGTGTGTGTTCTTTCTCATGTATTCATGGTGGTGATTATCATTTTTTTGGCATTCCAGGTGCAGGACTCTCTTAAGAACTCTTGTAGAGCTGGTCACGTGGTGGTGAACACAGCTTTTGTTTGACTGGGAAATACACTATTTCCTCTTCATTTCTGAAGGACAGTCTTGCCAGGTATAGTATTGTTGGCTGGTAATTTTTTCTTTTAGTACTTTGAATATATCACCCATTCTCTTCTGTCCTGTAGGGTTTCTGCTAAGAAGTCTGATGTTAGTTGATGGGACTCCCTTACCGGTGACTTGATGCTTTTCTCTTACTGTTTTTAGGATTCTCTTTTTATCTTTGACTTTTGACAGTTTGACTACAGTGTGCATTGGAGAGGACATTTTTGGATTGAGTCTGTTTGGGGATCTTTGCGCCTCTTGGATCTGGAAGTCTGTATCCCTATTAATACCTGGGAAATTTTCTGTCATTATTTTGTTGAATATATTTTCAATGCCTTTTCCTCTTTCTTCTCCCTCTGGAACACCCAATACTTGGATGTTTGTCTGCTAGCTCTCTTAGATTTTCTTCATTTTTTAAAATTCATTTTGCTTTTCTTTCTTTCTTTCTTTCTTTCTTCTTTTTTGTCTGTTTGGGTTATTTCAAAAAGACTATCTTCTCGATCAGAAATTCTTTCTTCTGCTTGCTCTAGCCTGCTGCTTATGCTTTCAATTGTTATTCTTATTGTTGAATGAGTCTTTCAGTTCAAGGAGTTCTGCTACATTCTTTTTTATGGTTTTTATCTCTTTGTAAGTGTCCTCCTTCGTGTCTCGATTGTTTTTCTCATTTCTTTGTGTTGTCTAACTAAGTCTTCTTGTAGCTCACTGAGTTTCTTTAAGATTGTTACTTTTCAGACATTACGAGGTTTTCCCATTGTTTGGGGACTGATATTTGAGAACTATAGTATTCCTTTGGTGGTGTCATATTTTCTTGTTTGTATTTCTAGTATCCCTATGTTGATTTCTAGTCATTGGTAGAGCAGTTGCTTCTTCTATTATTCTGGGATGGCTTTTGAGGAGAGAGATTCCCTCCTGTAAATTTGTTATACATTGTCTGTTTGGTGGGGTGTTTTAGTTTTGGTTTCAGGTAGACTCATTAGTTTCAGTAGTTCTGGGAAGATTCAGTTGTTCCAGGTAGACTTAGTAGTTCTGAGTAGATTCAGTAGTTCTGGAGGGTGCCGGCAGTTATGTCTGTGGCTAGGCTGCATGCACGGCTGTGCCTGTGCAGGTGGGTGGGTGCCATGTGGGAAGCTGGGGCAGCTGGGACCATGTGGGTGGCTGGACGGCTGGTCCCACATGTGTGTGGGGGGCTGGTGGGTGGCTGTGGTGGCTGGGACTGTGTGGGCAACTGGATGTCTGGTGTTGTACAGATGGCCAGATGGCCGAGCCTTCATGAGTGGGCGGGGCTATATGGGCAGTTGGATGGCTGGGCCCAGGCTGGTGGGTGGTGCCTCACTGGCGGCTGGGTGGTTGTGGTGCACAGGCAGCTGAGCTGGACCATCAGGTGGTGTGAGCTGCACAATGGGGTGTGCTATGCAGGGTGAACTCCTGTTGGGGGAGAAGGGCCACAGCTCTGGGACTAGACACTGACACAGGAAACCATAGTGGTGATGGAGGTGGACTGGGGCAGAGGCAAGAGGAGGGTTACCACTGGGAAGACCTCAATGCTGAGCAGATTCCTTCTGCCACAAGGAAGAATTCTTTTTGGCTGATTCTGGTTTTGGAGATGTGGCTGAAGCTTCATGACTCTTTCTCCTCTTCACCACCCTGCTTGGTTTTCGTGCTCCACAGGGTCCTCACCAGGCTCCTGCTGCCCTACCATGCTCTCCACTCATGCTCTCCCCATACTTAGTTGTTTCTTGCTGTGGTCCTTTTCTGTGGGACGATTGTGTGTTGGGCACCTCTAGCATGCCATATTCTCCAGCAAATTTTGAGTAAGACTTGCTTTTAGCCATCATCCTGAAGCATATTAACCACCTGTAAAAGACTCATTGGAAACCAGTATTCATGATTGGTTTCATGGCTGAAGAGTAGCATGAGTGATACTGTGACTGTCATTATATAAATAATACTAGGAAACTGCAGAGGAAGGAGGAATTCTATTGCATCAACACACACAGATTCCTCAGAGCCTTGGCATTGTGTCATAACAGCATTTGTACTTTTTTCTCTCAGTGGAAAAAATAAGAAAAGCATGATTTTTTTGAACTCAAATTAAGTAAGGAACTGACAGAAATTTTGGAATGTCAAGAGTAATAACAAGAGATGGGGAATTAATCTCGCCAATACAAAATAAGGAGTGGTCATCATCAAAAGAATATGACAAGATTTTTTCTGTACCTGAACAGGAAGAGATAATGCCTGGCCCCTGTGAAGAATCTTCACCTGCCCCAAATGAACAATAAACAAATGTGTAAGTCCCTCTTCTCTACCCATTATTTTAAATCTTCATTAGTTCATCACTCTACCTCAAATGGACCTATGGATTCTTAGCCCATTTCTGGTCAAAATGTTTATATAGACAGGGACTCTACAAAAGAAGATTTGCCCAGGACCTCATGCACTCTAGAGGTGGCCCTGACCTGAAGCGCCTGATTAAAGACTTTAAACTGTTTGGTAGTCAATAAGTAAACACTGAAATAAAATTTAGCATAATGTGACATAATCAAATTTTATTTCTGAATTGTAATATGCAAAGAGACTGTAAGATGAGTTAGTGGGTATGGAAGGAGTAATCACAGGCCCATGAATGGTTGGGAGACCAATGCAACTGTCCTTCTGAGGGCAGACTCACAGTGCCAGTGGAGGACTGAGGGTTCAAACCTGGAGGGAGATAAGAATGCTCAGGTCTTTAACAGAATTAGTGATGCCTGAAACAGAATTATTGATGTCTGAAAAAAAAAAAGATGTTTTTTGAGGAAAAAGAAAATGCTTTTGAAATTTTATGTTTTGGAATGTTATTTAATTTGAATTTTGAGAATAATGACACTAGTAGAATGTCTGATTAAATTTTGGTTGCACTGAAATCCAAAGGTCTCTTGGCTGCAATTTCTCAGAAACTTTAGCTAAATCTTGGAAAAATAAGAATGTTTATTTACACATTCAGCAGACTTTTCTCAACCTGGTTTTATCTAAGCATTTCCAAATCTATTAAATCACTTTCCCAAAACAAACAGTAGAAATGGTTTGGTTTTCTGTATTTAGAGCTTACCTACTGCACAATTTTGAGATCCAACAGAAGACTGTTGATAAAAAGTATCCAGGCAGTTTTGATGTTTTTGGCTTGTTTCTGCTGAGGAAAATACTATTTAGACTGTGCCACCAAATGATTATTGAGAAAACTTTACTCTTATACTCCCCTGGAATGGAAACAGGCCCAACCAATATTAAGACATGGGTAAAGGAGCATTGCTGAGAGTGAAAGAAAGGTATCTTGGGCTGTGTGTGTGTGTGTGTGTGTGTGTGTGTGTGTGTGTGTGTGTGTGTGTGTGTTAGCACAATGCCTCAGGCTCTTGCCAAGTGGAAGGTGTCCACAAAACAATTCAATATAAAGCAAGGGCTTGGGAAATAAAAATAATTATCAGTGGTTATGAAAATTTGACTAATAGTTATGCTGTTGCAATAAAAGTCCCAGACAGTCTGGGTGACTGAGATTTTCATAGAATGTTTGTTTTCTTACCATATTGTGGGTTTTCATATGTGATAACTGCTTTGGCAAAATTCTGCTAAATACTGCACACTGATTAATGTGGCTTAGAGGGGTGGCAATAAAAAAATTCTGCTTACAAGCAAAAAGTCATACTGGGTTATTCTGGATATCTTTTTAAAAAATTTAGTAATAAACTGATGTTGTAATGAAATTAAAATTTAAAATTAATGTTGTTTTTAGAAGAATTCATAATAACAAATCAAGTTTTTTTGAAGTTTCTAAAATCTTTTTTCCTGACATTTTCCTTATTGCGTGCCCATGACATGGTTGATAAGAGTAATAATGTTTTGATGATGAGAAAATTGAAGCACAGAGTTTAAGAAATTTTCATAGTTATTTAAATCAAAGGCAGAAATAGTAAGAACCAGAACTTTCAGGCCCTTTCTACTAGACCACACTCTTCCTCTATTTACTTTTTTTATCAATTAACTTAAGTATCTCCTTCTAGATATAATTTTTGAACAGAAGTAAAATCAAAATCAATTCGATCTAAATGTTGGGAACCTTAAAAAGTTTTAGGCATCCACTGTTTAAGTTTTGCGGTTACAAAGAACAAAACTTTTGCTGTGTTCATCTTTTTGTTGTTGCTGTTGTTGTTGTTGTTTCTTTTTTGATGGCTGGCCAGTGTGGAGATTCTAAGCCTTGACCTTGGTGTTAGAACAACGCCCTCTAACCAACTGAGCTAACGGGCCAGACCTTGCTTGTGTTCATCTTTATTTTTCCTCTTTTACCCAGAGGGAAACATTCTTTGAATGGGCTTAAAATCAGAGTAAAAAAATAATTTAAAATTCAACTTGTTATTCTAATGATAGTTAACTATGTTGCATAGGGGAAGATGTGTTGACTAGATATCAGAACTAATTCTAGACTAGTTCTCCTATTATCTTGTTAAGTGTTTTAGGAAAATCTTTCTTTATTCCTTCTTGCCCTCCTTTCCCCCCATCCTTTCCTCTTCCCTCTTTCCCTTCCTTCTTTTCTCTAAGAACTCCATTGTTCTCATCTGAGGAGAGGTTGGGGATAATAATGCCTGCCACACAGCTTCCTCAGAGAGCAGGTGGGACGGTTAAATGAGATATGTAAGTAGATATTCCCCTTCCTTCCTCTCTCAGTAAATGTCTCACCACCATCTGTGCAGGTCCTCAGTAAAATATGTGGAGTCATCCTGATATTTTTCTTTTCCCCAGACCTGTCTGACTATGAGTCCTTCACAACCTGCTCTGTATTTACTCACTTCTTCCCTTCCCCACTGTGGCCATCCCATTACAGGCCACCCAGACAACTGTAATAGTGTCTAACTTGTTACTCTGCTTCCTTTCTTGTCCTTATTCCATGTGTTCTCTATCTGGCAGCCAAAATGATCTCTTAAGAAAAAAATCATGTGATTTCCATGTTTAAAAGCCTCTAGTGGCCTCTCGTAACACTCAGAATAAAATGCAGAATGCTCACTGTGGCTTCTGTGGTAGATTCAAGATGGCCATAAATTCTTTGACTCTCCTCATGTAAAGAGGAGGTGTCTGGTTTTCCTCCCTTGAATCTGGGCTGGTCTTTGTGCTTGTTTGAGTAAAAAAAAAAAAAAAAAAGGCTAAATGGCAGAAGTAATGTTCTGAGACTTCCAAGAGAGGTCGTAAGAAGTGGAGCTTGGATCAAGGCTTGCTCTGGAGGAAGCCAGTCTTCATATAAGAAGTCTAACTACCATGAGGCAGCCATGAAGCCAACTTGTGAGAAGAACAAGCCATGTGGAGAGGCCATAGAATGTGAGACGCCATGTAGAGAAAGACAGAAGCCAACAAGCATGAGGCAGCAGACATTGAGTGAAGGGGTCACCTGGGCAGCGTGTTTTACAGCTTCAGCTGCCCCAGCTAACACCATCTGGATCGGACCTAAATTTCCCAGAAGAGCTTTCCCATATTCCTAAACTCCAAATTGTGAGCAAATTAAAATGTTTGTTTTAAGCCACTAAGTTTGGAGGGTAGTTATGTCAACAGAAATAGATAGTCCCATGGCCTCTTTATTATCTCCTATTTTCCCTCTTGCTTATTGCCCTCCCACTACTCCAGCTTCTCCAGACACGCCAAGCTTGTCCATGTACCAAGACCTTGGCATGTGCTGTACTCTCTGCTCAAATTCTGACGTGAAGTGTTTTCATAGTTGTCTCCTTGTCATGGAGCACAAATGTCACATTTTCAATGGCTCTTCCAGATTACTCGATCTGAATTAGCTTCATTCTAGTTCATTACTGTATTTTTCATAGCACTTTTAACTACCTGAAATGATTTGCTTCCCGTATTTCTTAGCTCTGTTTTGCTGACTGGAATGTAAACTTTTTCAGACCAGGGTCTTATCTGTGTTTTTCACAAAGGTATCCCAAGTACCTTTTATATTCAATATATATGTATTGTGTAAAAATGCATGTAAAAGTGCTTCAAAAATAAAGTGTTTCATTATTATTGCACCATAAGAAAGTATAGCAAGAAATGACTGAGTGCCAGAGAAATACAGACTAAGATCTACTCAGAAATATAACAATGAGACATAGCAATAAGATATTGAGAATTAGAAATATTCAACAATATCTATCTTTAAGTCCATTTGAGTCTATCGTAGCAGTACATTTCCATGTTAATATTGCCTTTAGAAAACTGACAGTAAGTTGTATATTTTTCTATTCTCCCTTGGCACATGGCTCAATCTTCAGTTTTCTAGCATCTGACTGTTAGTAATAAAATGAAAAGTAAACTGTGTTTTTGGTTTCCCATCGATAAAGTCATTGAACAAAGAGTCCATGAGAATGTCAAGTGTGATAATCATTTAATGAGAAGGAACTGGCCCCTTTCAAAGAAGGAAGAATAAGCTCACAATCCAATTCATGAGAATTCTTGTTTTGCTTTACATTTTAATACCCAATGACCACTTAGGGAGAAGGATATTGCTAATCAATAGCATTTAGTCTACTAAAGGGGAGAGAGAACAGAGAGAGCTTAACAAATTTGTATAAAGAACATCTCTATGAGCAATTTTAGAGACAAGAAATTTGTTTTGATTTTATTTCCATGAACTTCTTGGTGTGATAAACTATGTAATTGTCAGCATGTACCAGGAGAGCAAATTTAATATATATTACAGTAGTACACATTTTAATATAGCGAGCTAGAGAAATTCACTGACTAGCAAGGAACTGAAATGTTAAGATGGAAATCCAGGCGTCGAGATTCCTAGAATCTCTGAAACCATTTTGCATGTTTCTCTCCATCTGCCTGTCAACATGACTTTCTAAAATAACTAATCTCAAAGGAATATTTTAGAAAAAAAAATAGCATGTGGATGTGTTTTTTTCCCCTAATAAATGCCAATCTTAGGCAGTGTTTTTGTCAGGAGTCTCTGTTCCAGCTTTAAAAGCCAAAAGAAAGATGAAAATGAGTATACTAAAATGTAATTTAAAATGCAAATGCAGATTCTGCAGAAAAGCAGCAAAAGCTAATTGTAGTTTTTCTTCATGCTTAGCTCTGTAGATGAAATATGTTGTTGTTACCTTCTTCCTGTTGGGAATGCCCAGACCATGGCTGCATTGCCACACTCTGACCTCTCAGATAAAATACGTTTGACCTAAAAAAAAAAAAAAACCCAAATGCCAGTCACAGAAATCAATAGGTACTTAACCTTATACAGTAGTAGGTAGAAAGGCAACCATATGTGACAGTGTGGTTGTTAACTCATGAGAAATCCCCAGAATAGAAACAGTAGTTGCATATTATGTAGAAAGGGCAGCTAATCTGTATTCTCCAACAACTCAAGTAGTATGCATTAAAAAAAAAAATTAAGCCCTGAATTAGGCACCTTTTGTTTTTAAATGATCAAGGCTGCATAAATATTTTATATTTTGTTTCAGGTGGAGTCAATTCTAAAATGTGCAATTGTAGCTTTTAAAAATTTTTATTCATGTCATATCTGGATACTATAACCTACATTTTGTGGTGAGCTTGGGTAAATATGTCACAGCAAAATCTTGCTCGCTTTTAAAAAAATCTTAGGACTTGTTTATGAAAAAGTACAAAATCATTTGTGGATCACATTTTTACTCTGTCTTCCTTTTCCTTAAGTGGATAAATGTTACAATAAATTCAGTTAATATTATCTCACAAATGTTACTGGTCTTTCACATGTGCCTACGAGAGCCTACTCAAAGGTATTATTTAGAGTCCAGGAGAAAGAATGGATTTACCAAATAAAATCACTGCTAGAAAAAGCTTGGGTCCAAAAATTTGAATTTTCTGTTTTTTTAAATGGCCCTGGGATTCAAGTGAGATCCTTTTCTCCATTATGGATGTTAATTAGGACCACAGACCCTGTGGATGAAAGAAAAATTCATTCCTAATCTTTATCCTTCACTATCAAAACTTTATGAACTCTGTTAATAGAGTTCTACTGGTTCTTCATGCCATTTCCTGCCCTCTAGTGGGGGTGTCAGACAGAAACAAGAGGGAAGCTGTGAGGTGGAAGAGTTTGGATATTTGCATTAGCCACATGAGGACATAATGTGATCCCAGATGTCCACACAAATGCCAAGTTCCAGAGGCTTTTGGGATCCCCAGTGAAGGAGTGCAGAGATTTCCTTGTGCAGCCTTAGACAGCACAAGGTCTAGGACTCATAGCTATTGTATTATGTTGCTTTGGACCTATCTCTATTTCTACTTTCAAGATTTCCCATCTGAGTCTTATCCTGCCTGAGAGCTATGGCTTTTTTAGTGACTCATACACTTTGTGGTGAAAGGCAGAATCCCTTGTTCAACTCTATCAATTACCTTGTGTAAGAAATGGCATCCACGTGTTTGCCTGTCAGATGTGCTGGATTTGCAGAGATGGAAGACACACAAAGAAAAGAAGGATTTGAAGTTTCCTTCTGAACTTCATAGGAAGTATCAGTTTAACCACATGAAGAACAACTTTTAAAGCAAGTTTTACAGGTATCAGTTCTATATACTCCAGTCCTAATTTTTACAAATAGGTCAAACTGTGCTAGGGTTCCTTATGCATAATTGCTTTATGTTTCTCTGCAATTTCTTGCCTTTAGTTCCAAAGATTCTTTTTTTTTTTTTTTTTTTTTTTTTTTTTTTTTTGAGCATGAGGATTTTTTTATTTTTTTATTTTTTTATTTTTATTTTATTTTATTTTTTTATTTTTATTTTTTTTAATTTTTATTTTTTAAATTTTATTTTGTCGATATACATTGCAGCTGATTATTGCTTCCCATCACCAAAACCTCCCTCCCTTCTCCCTCCCCCCCCTCCCCCCCGACAATGTCCTTTCTGTTTGCTTGTTGTATCAACTTCAAATAATTGTGGTTGTTATATCTTCTTCCCCCCCCCCCCCGGTTTGTGTGTGTGTGTGTATGTGTGTGTGTGAATTTATATATTAATTTTTAGCTCCCTCCAATAAGTGAGAACATGTGGTATTTCTCTTTCTGTGCCTGACTTGTTTCACTTAATATAATTCTCTCAAGGTCCATCCATGTTGTTGCAAATGGCAGTATTTCATTCGTTTTTATAGCTGAGTAGTATTCCATTGTGTAGATGTACCACATTTTCCGTATCCACTCATCTGATGATGGGCATTTGGGCTGGTTCCAACTCTTGGCTATTGTAAAGAGTGCTGCGATGAACATTGGGGAACAGGTATACCTTCGACTTGATGATTTCCATTCCTCTGGGTATATTCCCAACAGTGGGATGGCTGGGTCGTATGGTAGATCTATTTGCAATTGTTTAAGGAACCTCCATACCATTTTCCATAGAGGCTGCACCATTTTGCAGTCCCACCAACAATGTATGAGAGTTCCTTTTTCTCCGCAGCCTCGCCAGCATTTATCGTTCACAGTCTTTTGGATTTTAGCCATCCTAACTGGGGTTAGATGGTATCTCAATGTGGTTTTGATTTGCATTTCCCGGATGCTGAGTGATGTTGAGCATTTTTTCATATGTCTGTTGGCCATTTGGATATCTTCCTTAGAGAAATGCCTACTTAGCTCTTTTGCCCATTTTTTAATTGGGTTGCTTGTTTTCTTCTTGTAAAGTTGTTTGAGTTCCTTATATATTCTGGATATTAATCCTTTGTCAGATGTATATTTTGCAAATATTTTCTCCCACTCTGTTGGTTGTCTTTTAACTCTGTTAATTGTTTCTTTTGCTGTGCAGAAGCTTTTTAGTTTGATATAATCCCATTTGTTTATTTTTCCTTTGGTTGCCCGTGCTTTTGGGGTCGTATTCATGAAGTCTGTGCCCAGTCCTATTTCCTGAAGTGTTTCTCCTATGTTTTCTTTAAGAAGTTTTATTGTCTCAGGGTGTATATTTAAATCCTTAATCCATTTTGAGTTGATTTTAGTATACGGTGAGAGGTATGGATCTAGTTTCATTCTCCTGCATATCGATATCCAGTTATCCCAGCACCACTTGCTGAAGAGGCAGTCCCTTCCCCAGTGAATAGGCTTGGTGCCTTTGTCAAAGATCAGATGGCAGTAGGTGTGTGGGTTGATTTCTGGATTCTCTATTCTATTCCATTGGTCAGTGTGTCTGTTTTTATGCCAGTACCATACTGTTTTGGTTATTATAGCTTTGTAGTATAGCTTAAAGTCAGGTAGTGTTATGCCTCCAGCTTTATTTTTTTTGCTGAGCATTGCTTTGGCTATTCGTGGTCTTTTATTGTTCCATATAAATGTCTGAATAGTTTTTTCCATTTCTGAGAAAAATGTCTTTGGAATTTTGATGGGGATTGCATTGAATTTGTATATCACTTTGGGTAGTATGGACATTTTCACTATGTTGATTCTTCCAATCCAAGAGCATGGAATATCTTTCCATCTTCTTGTATCCTCTCTAATTTCTCTCAGCAGTGGTTTGTAGTTCTCATTATAGAGATTTTTCACATCCTTGGTTAACTCAATTCCTAAGTATTTTATTTTTTTGGTGGCTATTGTAAATGGGCAGGCTTTCTTGATTTCTCCTTCTGCATGTTCACTATTGGAGAAAAGAAATGCTACTGATTTTTGTGTGTTGATTTTGTATCCTGCTACTGTGCTGAAATCATTTATCAATTCCAACAGTTTTTTTGTAGAGGTTTTAGGCTGTCCGATATATAGGATCATGTCATCTGCAAACAGGGACAGTTTGACTTCATCTTTTCCAATCTGGATGCCCTTTATTTCCTTCTCTTCTCTGATTGCTCTGGCTAGTACTTCCAACACTATGTTGAATAGAAGTGGTGAGAGTGGGCATCCTTGTCTAGTGCCTGTTCTTAAAGGAAAAGCTTTCAGCTTTTCCCCATTCAGGATGATATTGGCAGTGGGTTTGTCATATATGGCTTTAATTATGTTGAGATACTTTCCCTCTATACCTAACTTATAGAGGGTCTTTGTCATGAATGAGTGTTGAACTTTATCAAATGTTTTTTCAGCATCTATAGAGATGATCATATGGTCCTTGTGTTTGAGTTTATTAATATGGTGTATCACATTTATTGATTTGCGTATGTTGAACCAACCTTGCATCCCTGGGATGAATCCCACTTGATCGTGATGAATAATTTTTCGTATGTGTTGCTGTATTCTGTTTGCTAGTATTTTAGTGAGGATTTTTGCATCTATATTCATCAAGGATATCGGCCTGTAGTTTTCTTTTTTGGTTATATCTTTACCTGGTTTTGGTATCAGGATGATGTTTGCTTCATAGAATGAGTTTGGGAGATTTGCGTCCGTTTCAATCTTTTGGAATAGTTTGTAAAGAATCGGTGTCAATTCCTCTTTGAATGTTTGGTAAAATTCTGCTGTGAATCCATCTGGTCCTGGGCTTTTCTTTGTTGGGAGCCTTCTGATAACAGCTTCAATCTCCTTTATTGTTATTGGTCTGTTCAAATTTTCTACGTCTTCACGGTTCAGTTTTGGGAGCTTGTGTGTGTCCAGAAATTTATCCATTTCCTCCAGATTTTCAAATTTGTTGGCGTATAGTTGTTTATAGTAGTCTCGAATGATTCCTTGTATTTCAGATGAATCAGTTGTAATATCGCCTTTTTCATTTCTAATTTTTGTTATTTGAGTCTTCTCTCTTCTTTTTTTTGTTAGCCATGCTAATGGTTTGTCAATTTTATTTATCTTTTCAAAAAACCAACTTTTTGATTCATTGATCTTTTGAATTGTTTTTTGGTTTTCAATTTCATTCAGTTCTGCTCTGATCTTAATGATTTCTTTCCGTCTGCTAACTTTAGGATTGGATTGTTCTTGTTTTTCTAGTTCTTTAAGGTGAAGTGTTAGGTTGTTCACTTGCCATCTTTCCATTCTTCTGAAGTGAGCGTTTAATGCAATAAATTTTCCCCTCAATACTGCTTTTGCAGTATCCCACAGGTTTTGGTATGATGTATCATTGTTTTCATTAGTTTCAATAAACTTTTTGATTTCCTGCTTGATTTCTTCTTGGACCCATATGTCATTAAGTAGAATGCTGTTTAATTTCCATGTGTTTGTATAGTTTCCAAAGTTTTGTTTGTTATTAATTTCTAGTTTTAATCCATTGTGGTCTGAGAAGATACATGGGATAATTCCAATTTTTTTGAATTTACTGAGACTTGATTTGTGACCTAATATGTGATCTATCCTGGAGAATGATCCATGTGCTGATGAGAAGAATGAATATTCTGAGGTTGTTGGGTGGAATGTTCTGTAGATATCTGCCAATTCCAATTGGTCTAGAGTCTTGTTTAGATCTTGTGTTTCTCTACTGATTCTTTGCCTAGATGATCTGTCTAATATTGACAGTGGAGTGTTCAGGTCCCCTGCTATTATGGTATTAGTGTCTATTTCCTTCTTTAGGTCTAATAGAGTTTGTTTTATAAATCTGGCTGCTCCAACATTGGGTGCGTACATATTTATGATTGTTATGTCTTCTTGATGGATCAGTCCTTTTATCATTAAGTAGTGTCCCTCATTGTCTCTTTTTATGGTTTTTAGTTTAAAGTCTATTTTGTCAGATATAAGAATAGCCACTCCAGCTCGTTTTTCTTTTCTGTTTGCATGGTAAATCTTTTTCCATCCTTTCACTCTTAGTCTGTGTGAATCTTTATGGGTGAGGTGGGTCTCTTGTAGGCAGCATATAGTTGGGTCCTGCTTTTTGATCCAGTCAGCCAGTCTGTGTCTTTTAATTGGGGAATTTAAGCCTTTAACATTAAGAGTTGTTATTGAAAGGTGTTGATTTATTCCTAGCATTTTATTGGTTGTTTGGTTGTCTTAGGTGTCTTTTGTTCCTTGCTTTCTGATTTACTGTTTGGTTTCTTTCTTTGTTGGTTCCTTAGGTTGTAGATAGTGTTTTTGTTAGCTTGTTTTCTCTTCATGAATGCCATTTTTATTGTACTAGCGGGTTTAGATTTTTCTTAGGTTTTTATGACAGTGGTAGTTATTTTTCAGGAACCAAACCCAGTACTCCCTTGAGGATTTCTTGTAAGGGTGGTCTTGTGGTAGTGAACTCCCGCAGTTTTTGTTTGTCTGAGAAATATACTATTTGCCCCTCATTTCGGAAGGATAGCCTTGAAGGGTAGAGTATTCTTGGCTGGCAATCTTTGTCTTTTAGTATTTTGAAAATATCATCCCATTCCTTTCTAGCTTTTAGGGTTTGTGATGAAAAGTCTGATGTTAACCTGATTGGGGCTCCCTTATAGGTGATTTGACGCTTCTCTCTTGCAGCTTTTAAGATTCTCTCTTTGTCTCTGAGTTTTGCCAATTTGACTATGACATGTCTTGGAGAAGGCCTTTTTGGGTTGAATACATTTGGAGATCGTTGAGCTTCCTGGATCTGAAGATCTGTGATTTTTCCTATACCTGGGAAGTTTTCTGCCACTATTTTGTTGAATATGTTTTCAATGGAATCTCCATTTTCCTCCCCTTCTGGAATACCCATGACTCGGATATTTGAGCGCTTGAGGTTGTCTGATATCTCTCTCAGATTTTCTTCCATGTCCTTGATTCTTTTTTCTTTCTTTTTGTCTGCTTGTGTTATTTCAAACAGCCCATCTTCAAGTTCAGAGGTTCTCTCTTCAACTTCGACAAGCCTGCTGGTTAAACTCTCCGTTGTGTTTTTTATTTCGCTGAATAACTTCTTCAGTTCAGCAAGTTCTGCTACATTTTTTTTCAGGACATTGATTTCCTTGTATATTTCCTCTTTCAGATCCTGTATACTTTTCCTCATTTCATCATGATGTCTAGCTGAGTTTTCTTGTATCTCATTCAGTTTCCTTAGAATTATCACTCGAAATTCCTTGTCAGTTATTTCAAGGGCTTCTTGTTCTATAGGATCTAGAGTATGAGATTTATTAACTTTTGGTGGTGTACTTTCTTGATTTTTTGTATTTCTGGTGTCTTTTTTTTGGTGTTTATTCATTGTGGCAGGGGGTTTCACAGTCCAGCGGTTTGAGACTAATGACTAACTAGGATGTTGCTGTGGTTGCCAATTTGGTATGGCTCCCGCCGTGACTGCTCAGTTGGCCTCTAGTGTCTTGTGTGTGTGGTTGCCTCGGGTCTTGGGCTTCTCCGGGGATCCACCTTTCTGGTCAGCTTGTACTCTGCTGGGCTGGTGGATCACGCACCACAGGGTGTGTGATCTCTGTTGAGCTTTCACTTTCTGTACAGGACTTCTCCCCGTTCCGTGTGCTCTGGCCCAGGCTGTTAGATTGTGCAGTGGCGACCCCACCGGGTGTGTGGTTTCTGTCGAGTCTCCGCCTCCCTGGCCGCACGTCTCCCCCCTCTGTGCACACTGTGCTGGGCTGGGGTGTGTCTTCTGCACCCCTCGTCTATCAGCTGGGCCTT
Source organism: Cynocephalus volans (assembly GCF_027409185.1). Taxonomy (NCBI): domain Eukaryota; kingdom Metazoa; phylum Chordata; class Mammalia; order Dermoptera; family Cynocephalidae; genus Cynocephalus; species Cynocephalus volans. Next base: position 91,360,464 of record NC_084468.1, on the reverse strand, counting down.
CAAGACCCTGCTCAGCACTGCCTCGCCCAGGAAGTCTACCAGGTTTCTGCTAGGCACAGACGACCGGTCTCTCTGGGTGCCTTTGTAGCACTGTGTAGATCTTTCTCGGGTCTTGTTCACCTTTGTATCCCCCCGGTATAAACCGAGTCTAGTGCCCGCCTGCAGCCTGCTCTCCGGCAGGTTCTAGCGGACCTGGGAACTCTCCTACCACACTATTCCCAACCAGAAATTCGTTAGGCTTTTTTCCAAACTGGTGGTCGCAGAGATGGTATCTGCCTCCCAGTAACAGGAAGTTTACCGGGCTGGAGTCCAGGGTGTGGTGGAGTGACAGTCGGCCCGCCCGTGTTTCCTAGCCCTCCCAACACTGGTCGGGACGCCCCACACCCCCAGCCCCGCCAGAGAACCGCGGAGGGAGTGGGAGAGGAGGCCGGCCCGCAGGGTCCGGAAAGCCCCGCGCCAGGCTAAGCAAATGGGCTCAGTGATGGCCGATCAGGGCGGAGCTGCCCGCACCTGGGAAAATGGAGGCAGCACTGGGGCAGTGAGTGGCCTGGTGGTGCAGGCGGGAGCCGGGTGGGCAACCACCCCCCGAACAGAGCTGTGCCAGGGATCACTCACAGTGCTGTGCCAGGTCGGGCGCTCGCTCTGTCTCTGGTTTGTTGCCTTCCGTGTTCTCGGCGCTGCCGCCTCGGGCTGTTCAGTCGCGGCGCCGCTCGGGCGCTCCCAGGAATCTTCTTTAATGCTGGCCTGAAACCTCGAATCCTGAATAGGGCAGCTGGCCGCCTTCAGTGCGGCCCCAGCCTCCGGGATCCTGGCTGCATCCACAGCAGCCCTGGCGCCGTGTTCCCTGTTTCAAGACTCGCTTTTGCAGCTAAGAATCAGTTCTTTTCCTGCTCCACACTTCAAAGCTGTTGCCGGTAAATGAGGCAGCCTCTCCTGCCGGGGGCAAAGTGGCGTTGAGCCCCCACGACCGGCCAGCAGCAGCAGTCCTCCCTTAAGAGATGGCCAGAGGAAGGTCCACAAGTTTCCCAGCTGCCTGAGGCCCAGTGGCCACCTTTTCCACCTCAGCTACTCCGCGCCAGCCGCCGCAGCCGCCGCCATCTTGAAACTCCAAAGATTCTTTTTTATCCCATTTTTTTCTTTTAGGGAGGGATGGAAGTGAACTCTGAAGTCTCCTCCCCAAAGGCCTTCTTCCTGAGTTCATCTGTGTGAAAACAGAGGGAAGAAAAGCATTTTATAATACCACTCAGAAATACATTGTTTTCTTTTAGTAATTATTTTTGCTTGAATATTGTACTTCATTGTATAAAATGAAGATCAGGGCTGTCCTTTACTGCCTCTCATGCGGAGAAAGGGGATGCACTCTAAACTCATTTGTTTATTATTTATTTATGGAATTTTATTAACATGAAACATATGAGAGTACTTCGGAAAGTTCGTGGAAAAGTGGAATTAAGAGATAATATGACAATTGGTTCCAGCACGGTGTTATAATGTCAAGGTTAAGAGTTCAGATCGCTGTACCAGCTGGCCACCAAAAAAAAAAAAAAAAAGATAATATGAATCTTTCCATGAACTTTTTGAAGACCTCTTTTATGACATCAAATTGAAAAAAGAAAATCAGGGGAAGTAAGAGAAGTCCTACTGCAGAAGGATAACAAGGCTAATCAGAAGTAGGAAAATGCTCAGGAAAGTCCAGCTTCGGTGCCTCTGTTCAAGCTTTGGTTGTCAGTGTTTCTTCGCATTAACAGTTCCCATGTCCCTCCCCTCCCCACCCGAACTGAATGTTTGTTCCTGTATTAGTCCATTTCTGTTGCTTATAACAAAATACACAGAACTTGGTGATTTATATGAAAATGAAATTTATTGCTTATGGTTTCCGAGGCTGGGAAGTCCAAAGTCCATCTGGTGGTGGCCACAGTGACCCAGGGGTCTCACATTGCAAGATGGTGGAAGCAGAGAGAGCAGAGAGAAAGTAACCTCCTTGTTCACTCTCTTTTTAAAGCCCTCAGAACGTGCCCGTGACCATCATTATTAAGCCCTTCACTATGGGGTGGTCCTGCAATCTAATCACCTCTTCAGGGCCTCCCCTTTCAGTTACCATAATAGAATTTCCCACCCTCCACAATCACAGTGGGGATTAAGCCTCAGTGAGGTTGGGGGGGGGCATCCAGTCTACAGCATTCTGCTCCTGACCCCCACAAAACTCATGCCCTTTCCACACACAAATGCATTCATTTCATCTCCAAAATCTTAACTTCTTTCAACTCAAAAGCCTCAAATCCAAAGTCCCGTATGTGAATTCAAAACAAGTTATCTACTTCCAACATACAATGGTGGCACATACGTAGGTTACATGTTCCCATTCAAAAAAGTGAGAAATAGGCCAAAAGAAAGGGATAATAGGTCCCAAACAAGTCTGAAACCCAGCAAAGCAGGCATTAAATCTTACAGCTGGCAAATTGTGTACTTTGACTTTATGTCCTCTGCATACTGGTGTGGGGGTTGGGTCCCCAAGTCCTTGGGCAGCTCCACTCCTCTGGCTTTCTTGGTCTCAGCCCACACCTCAGCTCTCCCAGGCTGGTATTCCACTCTGGTAGCTCCACAAGTCTGGGGTCTCCATGGCTGTCCTACTTTCAAGGCCCCAACAGACATGGTGCTTATGAGGTTTCTCTGCTGCAACTCTCACCCCATGTTTCTGTTCGGCATTGCTCTAGCAAAGGCTGAATGCAGTGACTCCTCCCCTGTGACAGATCTCTTCCCGGGCCCCCAGACTTTTCTATACAGCCTTTGAAATCGGGGTGGAGGTTCCCAAGCCTTCAGAGGTTTGGCATTCTCTGAGCCTGCAGACCTAACACCATGTGGATGCCACCAAGGCTTCCTGCTTGTATTTTCCAAAGCTGCAGGTCCAGCCACACCTGGGGCCACTTTAGCCAAAGCTGGAGTAGCCAAAATAGCTGAGGCGCTGATGCTGGAAGCAGCTTCCTGAGGTGGCCTTGGACTGCGAGCCCATGGAGGGTGCCTCGGGCCTATTTCCCCAGACCATTCTGTCTCCCTAGGCCTTTGAACCTGTAATGGAAGGGTTGGCTCCAGAGACTTCAGCAATGCCTTCAGAGCCTTCCCCCCTTCTCTTGATAATCCCTTTCTTTTGTATTAATCTTCTTGGCACCACTAAATTTTTCTTCTGAAAATGCTCTCTGCTTCTCTATCACATGGCCAGGCTGCAAATTTTCCAAATCTTTATACTCTATATATCCCTTTTAAATTCCGGCTTTATGTCATGCCTTTGCCTCCATAACTCAGCATAGGCTGTTACAAGAAGCCGTTCAGCTTCCTTAATGCTTTGCTGCTTGGAAATTTCTTCCACCAAATACTCTGGTTCACAACTCTTAAGTTTCAACTTCTACAAAGTCCTAGGGCATGGACACAATGCAGCCAAGTTCTTTGCCAGTTCACAGCAAGGGTGATCTTTGCCCCAGTTTCCAATAAGCTCCTTATTTCTATCTGAAACCTCCTTAGAATGGCCTTTACAGTCCATATTTCTATCAGCATTCTGCTCACCACCATGTAACCAGTCTCTAAGACATTCCAAACTTTCCCTAGTCTTTTTGTCTTCTTCTGAGTCCTCCAAATTCCTCCAGCCTTTCCTCAACACCCAGTTACAAAGCCACTTCCACATTTTCCAGTATCTGTTATAAGTAACACCCCACTTCTTTGGTACCAATTTTCTGTATTAGTCCGTTTGTGTTGTTTATAACAAAATACCTGAAACTGGGTGATTTATAAAGAAAAATAACATTCATTGCTTAATATGTGTACAGTATATATACATATAGACATATTCTTAATACAACAGGGAGAACAATTACTATCCTTGCTTCTGTAACTGGTCACGTGGTCGAAGCCAGTATTTATAACTACCTTCTTCTACTACCCATTCTGTATTCCCTTTGCCTTCAGTGAGCATCTCAGTGGGTCATGGTTCTTTACCTGGTGGAGTGACCCAAAGCTTCATCCCTGAAGAGTCTGGGCCATTTATAGTCTTGCCTGGATTTGGTTGTTGTAATTTTCCATTGACCTTAATCACAGGGCATGGGAGTACTGAGAGACGTCCATTTTTGTTGCTTATAACAAAATACTTGGAACTGGGTAATTTATAAAGAAAATGAAATTTATTGCTTACAGTTTCAGAGGCTAGGAAGTCCAAGTCCAAAGTCCAGAGAACACATCTAGTGAGGGTTCCGGGGGTCTCACATTGCAAGATGGTGGAAGCAGAGCGAGCAAGAGAGAGACTAACCTTCTCATTCACTCTCTTTTTAAAGCCCTCAGAACCACACCCCTGACCACCATTATTAATCACTTTGCTATGGCATGGTCCTGCAATCTAATCACCTCTTCAAGGCCCCACCTTTCAGTTACCACAACAGGATTTCCCACCCCCAGTGGTTACAGTGGGGATTAAGCCTCAATGAGGTTGGGCTGCATCCAATCTACAGCAGTTCCCTACTTCCCTCTTGTAGCCAGTTGTTGTCATTCCTAATGTGAGCCTGGTAGTCTGAGTAAAGAAAGAGACAAATTATTTTGTTAAGATCTGCAATGGTTAAATAAAAAAAGACCAAATAACTTTTTCTCCATTGACAGCTAAGAACAAATCTCTATCCAAAATGAGTAACGGATCTAAGATCTTATTTGATTTAGGCTCTACATGATTGCCAAGTATATTTCATTTTCTACGTTTCTCTGAATTCCTTCTTTAGGACCCTCACATTAATGTGTTTAGTGTTTAAATACATTAAAGTATTTCATTTATGAAAATATCTCCCTTATGTTGCTTCTATAGAATGACTATATTAATAATATTAATATTACTACAACTATTCTTAATAATGATTGCAAACTCTATAGTATTACTATGTGTTAGGCATTGTTCTAAATACTTCATATTAACTCAGTTATCCTTTAACAAACTTATAAGCATAGGTACTATGATTGTCTACATTTTATAGATGAGGAAATTAACTTAAGGAAGATCACACAGCCAGTAAGTTTGGAGTTGCAATTCAAAATCAACTGATGTGGATCCAGAATTAATGTTAACCATAATGACATTGCCGTTTTTCTATAATAATTCCTAAAACTTGTGTGTTTACCATCAACAATGTTAAGGAAGAGTAAGGCAATATACCTCCATCACAAGTAACTGGTAGAGTAGCACTTGCTCTACCTAGTACTTATGTAACGGCTTGAAATTAAGGTGCCAAGGAAAACACATTCATTCTTTTAAGCCACTGGGAAAGCTGTATAGGATTGCATGGCCATGCAGTGTGTTAACTAGATCCCTAGTCTGAAGAAGTGATTCTGCCAAAGGAGCTTTGCTCAGATTTCTGGATCATTATGAGAAGCCTGTGGAAGCACAGCACCTGCAGTGGGGTCCAGCCCTGGATTTAGTTTCATGACTTTGGGCAATTTGTCTATTCTCTCTAAACCTCAGATTCTTCCTCTATAAAAAAGAGAGAATTCTGACCCCTCAGATTTCTGGGAGGCTGTATTAGAAACTGAAAGCTGTCATTATGTGCTGTATAAAAAAAGGTTTTGCTAGAGTTTTAGAAGAGAGAAGTAATGGTAGAAACAAGTCATCACTTTGCATATAGAAGTTTAGGCGAGTAGAATTCAGAAGAAGCTGCACTGTCGAGGTTTTTATATTGTAAGTAGACATATCAAATGAATGTCATCTTCATATGTACCAAATGGCAATAGTTTATTAGCAGGAAATGTAAGTGTTCCTCATTATATTAAGACATACATTAGATTTTTAAAATGCAGGCTTTAAAAAATGTAACAAGTGACAGAGACTGATAGTTGCTTACTGCAATATCCCTCTTCTTATCTCACCTTATAACAAATCTGCTGCCTGGAAACTAAAAACAAACCGGCAAACCATATTTCTTGTCTTCATTTGCAACTAGGTATGGCCATGTGGTTAAGTTTTGGCAAGAGAGAACTGGAAATATTGTGTTGAAATTATAGGAAGACTGTTAAAAGGGAGCCAGGTCAATAGGGAAGAATCTTTTTTGTCCCTTTGCATTTGCTCCCTTTTTTGCCATCAATGTGGATATGAAGGTTGAAACTCCAGCACGAGCTCCCTGACTATGACGAGAACTTAAAAGTGATTTAAAACATAATTTAGGACATTGAGCAGAAATATAGCAGCCTGGACTCTTGATGATGTCATAGCTCCCCTGTATCAGTCATGGGCTCCCTATTTCTAGATTTCTTTTATGACGAGAATATTAAAAAAAAAACAACTAAAGAAATTTAAATCACTGGTATTTTTGATTTCTATTACCAAATTAATCTTAACTTAGGTATCATAATATTAATCTTATTTTCAGTTGAACTAAGGTACACCTTATTTACATTAGCATGTGAAGATAGATTGTTGTTAAGTTTTTATTAAATAGATCCGATTATCCTGAAGTAGCAAAAACAATCTTGAAGTTATTAATTCTATTATGTACTGCACACTTAAGTTAAAAAGGCATTTTTCTGCATTATCTTACTGAATTCAACATATGGAAAGTTTAAATATAGAACTAGACTTGAGGCTTTATTATCTACTATTTATTTTATTTTTAATTTTTTTGGTGGCTGGCCAGTGTGGGGTCTGAACTTTGACTTTGGTGTTATAACACCATGCTCTAACCAATTGAGCTAACCAGCCAGCCCCTATTACCTGCTATTTATAACACCAACACTTTGGTTTTAGTAAAATAACGTCATCGATAATGTTAAATTAACTTGATAATTAACTTAATGTTAATTAACATTAATAAACATTTAATTAATATTAATTAAATTTGATTTACATCTATAAATTTGATTATATCCTTAGTTTTGACTGAATTTAATACATAGATCTGTTATTAGTGTTATTTTTCTCTAAGCATAAGAAGTTTATATTAAAGTAATATTAAAAATACAGTTTTCACAATTATTGTTTTCCCTTAAAATGGAAGAATAAATTGCTCAAGTTTGAATTCTTTTGAGTATGGCAAAAATTACATTACTATATTAGCTATAAATTAATCTGAAGATAATAGGTAAAATGGAGAATCCAGCTACAAGAGCTTTTAATGAGATATCCACACCTCTGAATCTCTCTTCCTGCCCCAAATCCAGAGTCTCTTTGTCTGATTTACTAAGAAATCTACATTATCACCTTAGTTTAAGCAAAACTAACTTTTGGATTACCTAAGAAATGTTTCTGTGTTAGTCCATTTTTGTTGCTTATAACAAAATACATGGAACTGGGTAATTTATAAAGAAAATGAAATTTATTCCTTACAGTTTCTGAGTCTGGGAAGTCCAAAGTCCATCTGGTGGTGGTGACAGTGACTCAGGGGTCTCACACTGCAAGATAGTGGAAGCAGAGAGAGCAGAGCTACAGACTGTCCTCTTCTTTTAAAGCCCTCAGAACCACACCTCTGACCACCATTTTTAATCCATTCACTACTGCATGGTCCTACAATCCAATCACCTCTTCAAGGCTCCACCTTTCAATTACCATAATAGGATTTCCCACCCTCTTAACAGTCACAGTGGGAGCTAAGTTTCTAATACATAAAACTTGGGGACACAATTCAAGATTCAGGGAGTATTGGGGTACATAATTCAATCCACTACAGTTTCCTTGACAGTATTAATAACTTTTGAAATTAGCCGCTTTATCTTCATCTAACTGTCCTTTTCTTCCAAATGTATGTGGCGTATTCCAGACTATGTTGTCCTCTGTCTTATTTTCTCTAATTTGGTCTTGCAGTCTCTCTCTGGAGAGTGGCTATAAACTCTAGCCCTGCTTGGATGGGGCTCCAGGGGAGGTGGTAGTAGATGTGTCCAGTATGCCTTTCACGGGATACTTCTTTATCCTGGTGGACAGTCTAGTGCCTAAGTGTCTGACCCATAACCAGGTGTCCCTCTCACAGGAAACTTGTTTATAGTGGCAGATGCCCTTGTGACTCTTGTCTGATGTGTGTCAAGTTTATTTCTACTAAGATAACCACTCTCTTGGACCTCCGTGGCCAGGAGGAGAGTCAGGTTTGGGGGTGTGTTGACCAGGTGAGACACAGAGGAGGCAGCATGACAAAACACATGAAATAACAGAAGCAGTTTTTATTACTTATGATCTCAGAGAGAAGAGGGCAGTATGCCTTGCAGAGCCAATGGGAAGTAGGGAGCCATCCAGAACATGCATGCTCAACCAGCGGGTGGGAAGCAGGAGAAGAAGAGGGTCCTAAGGGCCAAAGCCTTTATGGGGTCCAGGGTGTTACCCAAGCAGGTTTTCCACAATTAGTTCTAATTGGTGGATCTAAAGCAAGCAGACATGAGTTTCAAGAAGTCACGCTGTGACTGATAGGTGGGTACTGTGGAATATCTGCACAGTCCATGCAGAGTGTGGGGGTTTGTGAGGACAGTCAAGTAGGTTGCATCCAGCTGTACCCTGGGGAGGTGGTTACCAAGAAGCGGTTGCATAGGGCAGATGTCTGGACTGATCACACTGAGGAAGTGGGAGGAGGCGGAGAACTGACAACCGTGTCAAGAGTGACTAAGCCCTGCTTCTGATATAAAAAAGTCTTAACTTATATTAAAAATGGGTGCCAAGGCTACATAAAATTATAAGAATTCACTATGTCCTCAATTCCAGAGCCATTTCTCTGGTAAGAAACAAAACACATCTTGTTTAGCTCTGCATGAATGCTATTATTATTATTACTATTATTATATTAGCAAACATAAACCATATAAAAATAACTGGGATTCAGACTCAATAATGGGGAAGAGCTGGTTGCTTCATAAAGTGAGAGGTGGCAGGAATGGAGGAAACACGCCGACTCTCAGCAAAAGCTTGACAGCCCTTATAAGTTTTCTAGAAGGAATAATGTAAAGCACAGTAGAGTAACACTGGCTTTGGAGGCAGGCAGGCCTGTGTTTGAATTTCTGCTCTGCCACCTGATACCCTGTGTCTGTTGGTAAATAATTTGCCTTCTCTAAACCCTAAATTCCTTGCATGTAAAATGGAGATGATAACACTTATCTTGGCAGATCATTGTGAGGATTATGGGTTGTATGGACTCTAGAAAAATGCCAGTGCAGTATTTGGCATGTAGCATGTGTTCAATTCATGGCAGCTGTTATTATGACCAGTCTAGACTGTGATTTTCTTATGTTGTGATGAAGACATGCAATGAGGGCCTACAGGTTTCAAAAGGTGACAGAAACAAAGAAACAGGTGGAAAAGTAATAATGCCACAGGGAATCAACTTATGTCCTCATCAAGTTCCTGTTCCCTGTTTTCAAGGGGATCCTGCCTTTTCCTCCCCTTCACAATCTAGCCCACGCCAATGTGCACACTAAACAGGCTGTTTATAACACAGCACCATGGTGAAAGGAAAAAGTGATACTAACTTACTCCCAATTACAGCTTATAACTTGGGCTGATGTTAACAATATTTGATAAGCAAATGGCAGAGACACCTGTGCAGTGCATTCTTGCTAATAGCCTGTATCAGCGCCCACTTCACAGCCATGACGGACTCTCAGACTACACCAGTGTGGACTTTCTTGCTAACTAAACAGATGTTTTCATATATAAGGAAATGCCTGAAAAAAAAAAAGTGACTAACTGCATGACTTCACTACTCTATGTGAGCTGCTTAGAGATATAGAGTCTGTGAAATGTGTACACTTTTGTTTGGTTTTTACTTTTGAATATTGCTTTTTCTTTCCCTGTCAACAAGGAACATTCCCAATTCATTAACAAGTGGAATAAAAAGTGAAGTTTTCATCTGGCACCTCAAAGAGTAATAACATAGTAATTGGAGCTTTCTCAGCATATGCACCAAATATTTTTGAAAATACTTGGCAACTTCTACTTTGGCAAATATTTAATTAAAAAAAATCACAAGAGACAAAGAGTAAACAAATATCCAACACTTCAATTTAATCTCAGGATCAGCAGTAATTTCAGTAAATGTGAACTGGGCAGCTTTAAAAAATGTTAAAGTGTAGCCTTGTATCTAAAGTTTAGGTTGGAGATATTTTAAATTGGTCTGAGAACTTTCTAAGAGTCGTTCACCTTCAGGCTGAAGAGAGACGTTTAGCAAACTCATACGAAACCCAAGCCTATTTGTTGAGTAACATCATACTCATGGTATTTCTGAAGACAAATCAGTTCTTTCCAAATCCCTTGGCTGGTGGGAATCCCAGGGAATCTGCCTATTTTTGGCATTGTAGTCCTTCAAGGATGTTTCTATATTGAAAGCCCAAAGGATGTTGGGAGCATAGATTGGTTATATGTAGTCTAAACCTTTCAAGAACCAGAAAATAGCAACCCAGAGCTCTGAAGTGGATGGTGTTTTAGAAAGATCCGTGTTTGTACTGATGCTTTCTTTGCATTTCGTGTGTATTAGAAATGGCTTAAAGGTATTTAAAACTTCTGGGTTACTTTCTATTGACTGAACTGTAGTGGTAGAGCTACCGTTAGGCCAATTCCCAACTTGAAACCAAGGGTAGAGCCAGACCTGCATTTTCTCTGCCAGTGCAGGGAATTAATCATGGTGTAACTGACAGAATTTAGCTCTGGATCAATTGTTAGTACAATCTCTATTACCGTGTCTATCAAGGTCACATGAGCTGCCTGTTTGTATATGTGGGAAATGCTTTCCATGGACAGCAGCACCACGTGGTATAAGCTGAACTGCACTTGTGCCGAAAAAATAGCTCCCCATGCTTTCTTGTGCTGCTTTTCAAGTGGTGTGAGTTCTGGCAGGAGCCAGAGGCAGTTCCAATTGGCAAACAGCTCCTTCCTTTTAATTATAGTCATTGGCACCTTTGGTAGGGAAGAAACAGAAATGGGAAAGAGCTGGACATCACTAAGCATTTAGTATGACAAAATTGATATAAATCTTCATAAATTTGTCTTAAGCTGAACTTATCTAAGAATACCAACAGTTTATTGCAGAAGTAGTCTAAGGCATCATCATCATCATACAGAGGGTACAGGAGGCAGAATTAAATAGTAGAAGATTCCTCAACTCCTGGAGTGGAACCATTACAACTTGGCACCTCTGTTGCTAGAACATCTTGTAAGCAGGTACAATGCCAAATGAACACATGTGAACAAGAATACTCAGCAAGGAGGAAATGTTTGTCAGTGAATATCAAATCTAACTAGAAGTAGGAAAGAACGGCTCCATCTGCTCTATGGACGGGGCCATTTAGGCTTCAAGACAACAGCCCACTACTGGTGCAGAAGTCAGGGGCAAAAAAAGAAAAAAAAAAAAAAAAAAAGAAAAGAAAGGTGGTGCCTCTGTCCATTTAGTGAGGCCTGGTAAATAAGCTTTCCCAAAGTACAAGCATGTTTTACCAGCTCACCCTCCCAGGGGAGGGAAACATTATAAATCAAATCTGTATGCTTTGTTACTCATCGGACATTGATTGTTATTCTCTTGGGTAAGTAGGGATAGTGGCTAATTCTTCGGCTGCCTTTTGCATGTGTATTATCCATGAAGATGGCATACTTTAATTAATAGTTCATAAGTTTGCAGATAATATGAGGTGGAAAGGAACTTTAGTGTGTGCCAAGGCCTAACAATGTCTCTGGAAAGTGTTTTCCTTTTTCTTTCTTTCTTTCTTTTCTTTTTTGTTTTTTTTGTTTTGGTGGCTGGCCAGTAAGGGGATCCTTGACCTTGGTGTTGTTAATACCTTTCTCTTACCAAGTGAGCTAACCGGCCAGACCTCTTTTTTTTTTTTTTTTGTCTTTGTTCGTGACCGGCACTCAGCCAGTGAGTGCACCAGCCATTCCTATATAGGATCTGAACCCGCGGCGGGAGCGTCGCTGCGCTCCCAGCGCCGCACTCTCCTGAGTGCGCCATGGGCTCGGCCCCCCCCCTTTTTTTAAATACAGCTTTATTGAGGTATAAGTGACATACATTACAGTGCACATATATGTATATATCCATGAAATGATCACTACAATTAAGATGAACATATTCATACTCCCCAAGAGTTTTCTTGTGCTTTTTTGTAATCCTTCCCTTCTTCCTCACCCCATCTGCCCATCCTTTCCCCCTTTCCCAGGCAGCTACTGATGTGCTTTTTGTTACTGTAGATTACTTTGCATTTTCTAGAATTTTATGTAAATTAAAACATATAATATATACTCTTTTTTCGTCTAGTTCTTGTTTACTCATTATACTTATTTTGAGATTCATCCACATTGTCATGTGCTGATAGCTGATTATTTTGTGTGGCAGAGTAGTATTCTATTATATGAATAAAGGACCATTTGTTTATCCATTCACAGGTTGATATTTGGATTTTTAAAAACTTTTTTTAGCCAATTACAAATAAGGCTGATATGAACATTTGTGTGCATGTCTTTGTGCAGACAGATGTTTTCATTTCTCTTAGGTAAATACCCAGCAGTGAAATGGCTGAATCCTGTCATAGGTGTATGTTTATTTGAGAAACTGCCCGACTGTTTTCCAAAGTAGTTGCACTATTATGCATTTCCATAAGCAGTGTGTAAGGGTTCCAGTTCCTGCATGTTCTTATAGACGTTTGATAGGGTAAGTTTTACATTTTTACTCCTTCCAATAGGTATGCTGAGGTATCTCGTTATGGTTTTAATTTGCATTTTCTTAATAACTAAGAAAATCTTAAAAGATTTTGAACTTCTTTTCATCTGTTTATTTGCAATCAGCATGACTTCTTTGGGGAAGAATGTCTGTTCAATTTTTTTGTCCAATAGGTTTTTTTTTCTTATTATTGAGTTTTGAGAGTTCTTTATGTATTCTTTAAGTTCTTCATCAAATATATGATTTTCAAATATTTTTCTCTCACTTTGTGGCTTGTTTTTTCACTTTTTTAATAATATTTTTAAAAGAGCAGGTTTTAAAATTTTGATGAAGTCCAATTTATCCATTTTTTAAAATAGATCTTGCTTTTGGTTCAGTACCTAAGAAGATTTTGCCTAATTCAAGGTCACAAAGGTTTTCTCCTACCTTTTCTCTTTCTCTTTTTTTTCATTCCTTGGTGCCAGGAGCAGAAGTGGCAGAGCTGGTTTTTAGATGTGAAGAGATTCCTGTTTTCTGCATTTAATACCTCTGTGCAATCTGGATACTTGCCATTTGGATTTGAAGCATTAGAAAGAAGGCAGGAGCAGGAATCTTGAAAACTTTCTGTGAAACCTCACATTCTTACTAAGAAAGTGGCTAATTACTTTTAGAGAACTTGTCAAAGTTTCAGATGTACTCACAGTTGGTTTTAAAGCAAAAGTAGTTTTATGCAGCATTTTGAAATGTTAACCAGTGGCATTTATTATTGAACAAAACTGGGAAATGAGAAGAATTTTCTTGGCATTTTAATCTTAAGGTGTAATTAAAATAGTCTTTCTTTCACTTTATGCTCTCCTCCCTAATTTAGATTGTGTATTTCTAGAATGTAGCTTGGCTAATGACTCAAAATAAACAATCAAAGTAGGTACTGAACGAATAGTACTAAGGATTTAAATTTGAAGTTATAATAATTCAGACATCAATGTTCTATTTGGCCACAATTTTTGAAAATATTTGCCATGAATTATAATTCTGGTATGAACTTTATTTGCTAAAATTGTTTCAATTTAAGGAAGATTCTATATGGTGTTTTCCTAAACACGCTAGTATTTTATGTCACCAAATATAGAAATGAAACCTCTCCCTTAAGCCACCTACTTTAAAACAAACCTCATACTGTGAGAAAAAAATTGTTTAAAACATTTCTATTTAACTTAATTAAATTCTTATAGAGTGGATAATCTGAAAGAGTGTCTTGGTTAACGTTATGTGATTTCTCTTACTGAATATCTGTTCTGATGTTGTTACTGATATTGTCCATTACTTTTGAGACTTTTGAGATTATTTTGCAGAAGACCTGGATGTTCTGCATTCTGAGGTTTAGATTTAAAATAACGACAGTGCACTGAGGAGGGTTTCTATTACTACAGCTGGTTAAAATAGTTTAAAATGCAGTCAGAAGAGTTGTTTTGCATTGACGGTATAAAAGCTAGCTGAAGGGTTTGGAAATGCTAATTTAGGAGGGGAGGGGAGGGGGTTGACTTTCTTGCCATGGGCCACTACTGGAGCAACTGTTAACAATTTAAACAAGGATTATTTTTTAAAGCCAAACTGTGCATGTAGGGTTTCTTTCCTTGAGGCAGGCAGAGGACATGGCGGGGCTCATACATTTTTAGCAGCTGGATGTTAATGAGACCATTTCCATTGAAATGAGCTAAATACTATTACCATTTGTGGACTTCCAACTGATTTCTGAAGCATTTATTTAACTTCAAAAAGAGCTTCCAGAATCAATTATAAATAAAATTTTAGACTCAACATGCATATACCCATGAACAGTCAGCATTTATGCTTGGTTCATATAGTGTCCAATTTTCTTCAAAGTTTATGTTTTGATGGCTAAACAATAATAGCAATGAAATCTGGTAAAGTTTATCTAATTCATTTAACTTTTCAAAATTTTGACTTTCCTATTTTTTGGGAAAATAATAACCAAAACATACATTGGCGGAGAGCTATTCATAGTTGTTAGTAGGTAGCCTGAAAAACTAGTGTGAATAATTTATTTGACACAACTGGAAAGTACTGTGTAATACAACGGTGGGAGGAAATGGAGCTTTCTTCTAGTTTCTGAATCTGAAAGTAGCATGATTATCAGTTGTTGAATATGTTTTTGGAGTGAAATAGTGAATTTGTCAAAGTACTCATCTATTCCGGTTTTGGTTATATTAGCTTACGTTTTTGTCTTTTCCAAAATTTTTTAATGTAAATTATTTTATTTGGAGCTGATAACTGACACTACTAAGCATATTAGAGAAACTAGAAACTCAGAAAAGTTAAATATTTTGCTTGAAGTAACATAGCTAGTTAGCAGAGAAACCGGGATAAATAGTTTCGTTCTCTAATAGTTTCTCCCCTGTCGAGTGCTGTCACTTTAAAAAAGCACCTCTTTCTGTCAATGAGATGTTCAACTGTATCCAATTCTGCTTCTGTTAATATTCATCAACAGATGAAAATAAACAATGAATGCCAGTGGACTTGGTGGAAGAAAAGTGAAAGCATTGGAGTCTCTTATGCTGTTCAGACACCTGGTATCCTACTTGCAGAAAACGTGAATGTTCTGCGTGCTGAGGTTTAGTTTTAAGACTTGTGATGCTTCACTAAGGAGTGTGTCTTTCACTAAAGCTTCTTTCAAGTGATCTTTCCAGAAGTTTCCACTGAGAGGAGGCCTATCTGTGACTACTCTGCTGTAGGATAGGCATACTCCATGGTCTACTTCTGAGCCAAGGTATATCTCTGAGTGCTCTTGCCCTTTTGTAAATGGGGGAACTTGTCTTGATTTAAAAAATAAAACCAAATGCCTGTGACATGTGAACATTGGCAGGGACAGGAGCTGGGGGGCATGGGGGAAATCCTAGATATGCTTGGCTATTTGCTGAAATTAGACACTACAAATTAGATGGGTATGTTAGTCTACTTGGGATGCCATAATAAGACACCATAGAGTTTGTGGTTTAAACAACAGAGATTATTTTCTTACAGTTTTGGAGGATTGAAGTCCCAGATCAAGGTCCAGCAGGGCTGGTTTCTGGTGATGGCTCTGTTCCTAGCTTGCAAGTAGCCTTTCCTCATTGAGTACAAGTGGAGAGAGAGTGAGCTTTTTGGTGTCTCTTCTTATAAAGGCACTAATCACATCATGAGTGTCCAAACATCATTTAACCCTTATTACCGCCCAAAGGCCCCATATCCAAATGTCATCACATTGGGGGTTAGGACTTCAACATACAAATTTGGGGGGGGGGTAAACATTCACTTTATAACAATGGGCTTATGTGACATCTGACTGGAGATGTCCCATCAGCTGTTGTAAATATGGGTCTGGACTCAAGAATGAGATCTGAGGTGGAGTTAGGTATATAGAGTTTCCTCTGCAGGTCACTGTTTCCACAACTTCTCTTTAATTTGTGTATTGTCAAGGTCTCTGCCCCGAAGACTTTCTTACTTCTCATGCTGCTGTAAACACTCCCTGGGCAAGCTCATCCCTCATTATGGCTTTCACTACCACATGCAAATTGATTAAAAATAAGGGAAAACTCCCAAATATAGTCTCATATTTTTTTTCTGACATGGCTATCCAACTCTATTATAAACATTTTCATCTAGGTGTCTTTATTGGTGCCTCATACTTAAGAATTTCAAAATGAAACATTATTTTTTTCCCCAAATACCTATCCTGAATAACAAATAAGAAAACACCTCTGTATTTTCTCTACCTTGCTTAATAGCACCACCACTTGTTATTTAAGTGACAATCAGCGATGGGGCTCTCACTCTCTGTATTCGTTTCCTATTGCTGCATAACGTATCACCACAAACTTAGTGGATTAAACAATACTAATTCATTATCTTACAGTTTTGGAAGTCAGAAGTCTGATGTGTTTTACTGGGCTAAAAATCAAGGTGTCGGCAGGGCTTTGTTCCTTTCTGAGGACTGTGGGGGAGAATCCATTTCCTTGCTACCTAGAGCTTCTAGAAGCCACCTGTATTCCTTGGCTTGTGGCCTTTCTTCCATCTTCAAAGTCAATAAAATTAGGTCAAGTCCCTGTTTGACTGCCATCTCTCTTTTTTTCCCCATTTTCCTTTCCACTTTTTTCTTTTTTCTTTTACTTCTCAATATACATTGTAGTTGATTTTAATGCCCCTTTACCCATTCCTCTTATGATTACATCGGGTTCACCCAGATAATCCAGGGTAATCTCCCTATTTTAGGTCAGCTGATTATCTCTCCTTAATTCCATCTACAGCCTTAATTCCCCTTTGTCATGTGACATAACATAGTCACAGGTTCAGGTGTCTAGGACTTTCACATCTGTGAAGGACCATTATTCTGTCTGCCATAACACTCCCCTCCCTCCTATCATCCCATAAGCCACCCCCTCTAACATACCTTATCCAGCTTTATTTATCTTCATTGTATTTATTACTGCCTAATATATTGTTATACATTTACTTATTTGTTTTTTCTTCCTCCACTGGAATGAAAGCTTCATAAGGCAAAGCCTTCATCTTGTCCGTTGCTGCTTCTAGAGCCATACCAAAAACATAGCAGATGCTCAATAAATATCCTTTGAATAAATGAATACATAAAAATATGATTTGTCACTGAAGACTGTCAATTTGACCTTGACGGCATGTTTCCCATATCCTTTCCCTGTTATTCATATCCACTGTAATTTGTATTATTTCATTCCACTCTCCCTTTTTTTCTTGGGAAGTTTCACTGCTGCGGTAAATTCCTAGCTAGTGTATGCCCCTCCAGTCTTTGTCCCCTGTTTCTAAATTGCATATCTGTTCATGTTTATCCTCTACTTAAAGCCCTTCAATGGCTCTTTGGCAAAGCTTATGAGATTATGCACGACCTGCCCCTGCCCATCTCTGCAGCACATGTCTCTCTACACTCCATTGTCCATGTTCCAGACATTCTAGAATATTGGTCTACGCTATTTCTTTCAGTCTAGAATACCTTCCCTTCTTTGACTATCTAGAGAAACATCCCTTTCCCTTAAGGACCCACATCAAGCACATCTTTCTCCACAAAGCTTTCAATGGAAAAATCTAAAGAAGGTTAACTACTTTCTCCTTTGAGGCACTATTGTCAGGAACAGCATGCGAGGGGTGCTGCTAAGCCTGGGCCCAGTAGACTCAGATTGTGAACACACACAAGAAATATTTTTGGCATTTCTTGATCCTGAAAGAGAGGCTTAGAGGCCAGGTTCTCATGGCTCTGCTGGTAGAATTGAACCAGATCACCATTCTGTTATTATTAGTATTGAAACCTTTTAACCCACTGCTATCCTCCTCCCACTCCCACAGACATACACAGTCTCCTTGGAGCTTTCAGGTTGGTGAGGTCTGTAGAATTTCAGACTACACTTTTGATAGTCAAGTCATCATCTTACTGTACTAGGCATTATACAACAAGTAAATATATATTTTATAAATCACACTTGTCTTCGTGTGGTATTTTTATACTCTCTTGGGCTCTAAGGGCAGTTTTTCTAGGTTCAAATTTTAGCTCTGTCTCTTACTAGTTATGTAACCTTGAGTGAGTCACTTAAGCTTTCTCAGTCTTAGTCTTATCATCTGAAAAATGGAGCTAATAATAGTGCTATTTTATAAATTTATTGGAAGGAGTAAATTAACACATGTAATGTGCTTAATCAGTGCTGGGTATATGTGCCTAATAAATGTTAGTTGTTGTTATTATTATTATTCTAGATGGTGAGTTTTCTAAAAGAAAATACTATTTGTAATTCACTGCTGTATCCCCCACAACCAGGTACAATTTTAACACATAGCAGGCAATCAATAAATACTTACTGAACAATGATACGTATTAACTATTTGCAGAATATCAGGACACACAGTTAATGTATGGGAACAACAATCCAGAAATAAGCCTTATTGGGAAAAGATTTTGAAAACTGCAGTTCTTTACCTCTTTCTTTTTCCCTTTTCCCTTTCATTCTGTTAATTAGAATTTTGATAGAATGTATCAAATTAGATAGTTTTAATTCACTTGGAATTTAATAAACAAGAACCTTTGTTGACAATTATTTGTCCAATAAACAAAATATTTGTTGAGGGACTCCTGTGTGGGGGGCATTCTCTTGGTATTGGAGCCACAGCATTGTATTCTTCGTTACTGGAACTGGACAGTTTTCCGTGCATTCTTAAGTAGAGTAAATGACAGAGGCTGGCAAGGACCTGGTGCTGGCTCTGTTTCCTCCTTATTAAGCCTGCAGAGACAACCTTTAACCAGAGCGAATAAGGGAACAACCCAAGCCCTGCTGTTGCCTGTCAGGTCCCACACTGTTCACATTGGGACTATGACCTTGACCTTACAGTCAGCTTACCCCAGACTCCCCAGCTTTCTGAGCATTGATTGCTACAGGGCTAAGTGTCTTCTCTCTTTCCTGTTTCTTCTGGTTCTTAGTCATGTTAGACTCCCTTTTACTCCTCAACAGAAAATTCCTTGAGCAGGCATAGTTCAAAGTGACTCTGGTAATTCTTCTAATTTTCAGGTTTTTTCATAAGTTTTAGAGAAATGTTGGCTTTTGAACCAGTACTCCAGAAAGGAGTGCAGCTCTTGGCTGGCTAGTTCTCTTACTGCATCCATTTCCGTACCTTTGGCATATTACCGACATTCATAAGTAAAAGCTGGCTTATATGAATCCTGGTTCATCTGTAAATACTGACTCTTCAGATTCCTAGGACTGAATATATCTCCATATGCCCATTTCAGAATTGCATTGTATTATTCTCTGGTGCAGTTGCAATCCGCTCTCAGCTAAGGGTAAGAAATCTGATTATATTCTCCTTCTATTTTCCCTGTCAGGAATAATTCAACCTATTATAATCTTCTAACCAGTACTGTCTATGGGAAAATCCCTCAAACATTTGAGTGTGAATGTCTAATCTGAGAAATGTCGTATAGTCAAATTATTATTGTTTGAACAGCACTTTCCCTGATCAGCAACTCAGCCAACAATCCTTGAAGTATTTCCCTCTGTCTCAGTTTCCTCATATGTAAAAGGGGAGGGGGTGTAATACAAGGGTACTTCAAAAAGTTCATGGAAAGATTCATATTATCTTTTAATGAGATTTTTCCATGAACTTTTAAAAGTACCCTTGTATTAGTACCTAGGTCACAGATTTGCTGTATGAATGAAACGAGTTAATTGCATGTGTTGTGCTTAGCATGGTGCCAGCAAGTGCTCAATAAATAATAGTTATTATTATTCTTATCATTAATATTTTTACATAGTCACCAAGGGAAAAAAAGACTTTAATTGTAAGTGTTCCTAATATATTATTTTATATAAGTGAAATATTACAGATTAATTAAAAAGAAGTTTTTATTTAAACAGTTTTAAATTTATAGAAAAGTTGCAAAGATAGTATAGAGTGTTCTCATATACCCCATGCACAGTTTCCTCCATTGTTAATGTCTTACTTTATTATGGTAACTTTGTCACAAGTAAGAAGCCAACATTGATACATTACTTTTAACAGAAGTCTGTACTTTATTCAGACTTTGTTGTTTTCTCTTACGGCTTTTAAAATTTCATTTCAGGGTCCTAGGCATGATGCTACATTACACTTGATCATTATGTCTCCTTAGGCATCTCCTGGCTGTGACAAGTTCTTAGATTTTCCTTGTTTTTGATGATGTTGACAGTTTTTGAGAAGTACTGGTTGGGTATTTTATCTGGGATTTATCTTGATGTTTTTCTCATGATTAGACTGGAGTTACATGTTTTTGAGAGGAAGACCCCAGAAGGGAAGCCCTTCTCATCATAGCTTATTAAGGGTACATACGATCAACCTGACTCATTGTGGATATTAGCCTTGATAATCTGGCTGAGGTAGTGTTTGCCATGTCTCTCCATGATAAAGTTACTTTTCTTTAGAATTTCATTTATTTATTTATTGGCAGCTGGCCAATACAGGGATCAAACCTTGGACCTTGGTGTTTCCTGCCCATGCTCTAACCAACTGAGCTAACCAGCCTTCCCTACTTTCATTTTTTTTTAGAAATTAGCACATAACATAAAACTTTAGGGTGTGTGCAAAATTTAGAAAGTCTCACATGTCAAAGCTAAGAATGTCAAAGGCTTAATTTAGTAGAGAAGCAGAACCCTACATCTCATTTGGAGTATATTCCTTGAATCCTATTATTACCAGCTGTTGGGATGAAAAGACGGAAAGCCTATCATCTCACTATTGCTTCCACCATGGTTTTGTCCTTAGCTTCCCACAGTTGGCTGGAAAGCTATACAGATACGAATTTGGTAGTGGGAATTAAAGGAGAAGATAGTTTGGAGGATGTAAATGATGGTAGGTGGGTGGAGATGAAAACTGTGTGGAAAGTATAAACAGGATGTCGATGAAGAAGGAATGACTCAGATGAGGCTTCTAATCAAGGAAATAGGGTGCTATGAATCAGGGGGACCTGAAGGAGAGAGTTGTGGGTTACGACTTGAGTGAAATGAGAAAATAAGCTATATATGGCATGGAGGAAGCCCATTCTAGGTGCAGGAACAGTGAGTACAAAGGCCTAGAGGCTTTGTTGACGTGTTCTAGGAATGGTAAAAATGCAGTCTAATCTCCAGTTCTTGGCATTTCTCAGGAACTTGCTCTGGTTGTGGCCTCTGTGGGAAATTTAGCTTGGTTCTGAAGTCTGGGGAGTCGTGGATATACGCTTGAACCAGGATGTTGTCATATATTCTTAATTTTGACAGGTTAAACTCATTTCTTTCTCTCTCGAAATTTTTCCCAAATAAAAGTCTTTGGAAATACTGACACAAAATTAATACAGCAAGGATTTGACTTCTAATCCTGGAAATTCTCTAACTCCTGAGGAATATCTGGGGAGATTTTTCTCTAAAACATATTGCTCTCTAAGATGTTTCATTAACTCTCAGCAGTGGACTGAACCTTGACATCAGCATGTGCAAGGAAGCTTTTGTTAAGCTTGTTTATTTGTAACAGGTGTGAGAATTTGATATTTGATTAGATTTATCCATATTTTTGGAGACTGTAAATTAAGAAAGCATCTGAAATATGCACAAACTGTTATGTAGAAATGTACTTGCAGATATATGGGTAGAATTTTTAAAAAAGCTTTCAATAAAACTCTCCTTTTTACTTTAGGTTTGAAAAGGCTTGATACTTTCTAATGGTTCCCAGCCAGCTGATTTCAGTCCAGGAGGCTAAAAGGAATATAATAAGAAACTGTTCTTGTAAAATTTTCAGTCTGTCTGAAGCAAGTCTGAGCAGGAAGTGTTTGTGAGAAGCCTGTTCTCTCGAGTCTCCCTCCTGGTTTCTCATTTCAGGAGGCTTCTTCCATACCCAAATGAATATCTGAAATGTTAGTGATTTTTCTATGCCATACTAAGAATATTAATGGAAAATAGGCAAGTGGGTCCAGCTTCTCAGTAAACCCTAGTGACATAGCAATTTTAGTTTGCTCCTGATGATACTGTCCTGATCAATTTGACATGGTTGTGTCATTCGTAGAGCCATAATGCTCAAAATTTAGGGATACTGCAAACATTTCCTGCCCCTCTTCCCATTGAAGACACTGAGCACTGGCACTCACTCTAAGCTGTGAGGGCAGGGACCACTGCTGGCTGTTCTGTACTATATCCCCAGGGCCTGGGAAAATGCCTTTCACATGGAATGTGTTCAGTGAAAATGTATTCAATATATGAATGACTAGTACATAACAACTGTCTCTGTGGCATCTAATTTGGAGAACTCAAAACCCACACCAGGTTGTAGGAACTCTTTGCCCAGAATCTACCATCTCATGCCTCCAGCATTTGTTCAATTTTTATCCTAGGAACAACTCAAATTAATTACTCTTAATAACCCTCAAAATACAGGAAGCACTTACTTTTATGAAAATTATTTTTTCCATATAAATATACAAAAATAGAAGAATGTCACATGACTTGTTTGCAATCAGATGATTATTTTATTTTATTTTAATTAATTAATATATTTTTAATTTTAATTTTTTTTTCTTTTTGGCAGCTGGCCAGTATAGGGATCAAACCCTGGACCTTGGTGTTTTCAGCACCACCATATAAAAATACCACCAAATATTTTATAATATGCAAAAGTTTAAGAAAATATAATTTTATTTTATTTGTAGATTAATGGTACTTGATGTGATAAGATCTGCTTTAATATAAACAAAAAGGAACTAGAAGAATCTTCATGGTAAAGCCTTGGAAAAGCACAATGTTTGAAATCTCAACTTTCAATATGTGCTTAAGAAAAAGAAACATTCCACAGTCCTGCCGTGAATTCCATTTAAAATGTTTATGTAAATGAAATTGTGAGAGTCAGCCCATAGACCCTTCTGCTCCCTATCGTACCCCATCCCACCCCACCCAATTCCCACCACATACACAATGCTGCTCTTTTTGAAAAAAAAAAAAAAAATCCCTGCATTATAGGTGTGGTTTCTATAATCATGGACGGCGCTGCTGAGAATATTCACTAAATTCATTGTATGGGAGTATATCTCGTCTGACTTGGCTTCAAGTCTGGTCTTTGCCACTAGAGACTCCTGTTTCTATCATTGTCAAAGATGACACTTCCTTGTCTCTATTTTATTATTGCATCTTTCCTATTTAAGAACTCAAATTTTAAATTTCTTTTAGGGAAGGTTTGTTGTGTTTGTAATAAGAAACATCCAATTTATGAGGATTTTTATTGTCTACTTTCCCTCTTTTCAGAAAGTCATGTTAAAATGATTTAACTAAAGGGAAAATTGGAGAAAAAGTAAGTTAGAATATTCTAAGCAAAGAAAAAAATGAAACTTTTTTTTTTTTTTTTAAGCATGGTGAGAGACAGGAATAGGGGTGGCAACAGAGATGTAAAGTGCTACCAAAGCTTCAGTAACAATATTCAGGAATTAGTGGAGTTGGGTGACAGTATAAACTGGGCATCGTAGATTTGTGCTTTAATCTGTAGTAAGTCTTAGCATTTTTGTATTTTTTACATTATATAGGAGAAAATGAATATAATCTTTTAAAGAACATCTCCCAAATTTACCAAATAACAAAAAACTTAAAAAGCAGTTTTCTAGCCACTCCCTCTGTAAAAAAACAGTGCACAAGAAGAGCCTTATGTGATGGCACAAAGAGAGCCATCGTAAGAGAGGTGACAAGAAAGAAGAGAACAGCTCCAAGCCAGGAGAAAACAGCAAATGAGAAGTCCAAGTTTCATTCAAGAAATATCCTATATTTATAATGAGAAAATTATTTGTTTTGATGTAAAAATCCTATCTTTAACACCTCCCCTAGTAATCTAGATTAATTTAACACTCATTTGTAATACATTTTAGTGTTATTCATAAATGCTGAAAAAAAGTATATATTTGCACACTAGTGTGTGGTTTCACATGGGGATGGGATAGAAATAAACTTAAGGATTAGGGTCACTTCTGGGCCATGTGTTCCCCAATAACATTTAATTTTTGATCCTATGTACCTACTAGAGTTTACAGAAGAATAAAAAATAAAGGCGAAAAATCCCTTTTTAATGTTAGACTCATTTTCCACCCCAGGTATGTGGCATATTTAATAAATTTAAATTTCAGAGCTATTCCACTGTTTAATATAATTCTTTAAATTTGAGTATGCATAGCAAGGTGGTGCCTTTCATTGCATTAGTGTTTAGCTATTTAAAAATAAATATTGAAGTTAAGAAACAAAAGCAAGCACAGAAAATGGATATTGAATAGCTACTTATTCCTCTTCAAAATTAAGTTAAAAGGAGTAGCACCAAGCTTTCAGTCACGCATATACGTTTTTCCTAAAAACAGAAAACAAAAAGTAAGTGTGCTAAAACTTTGCAACCAAAACCTTAAAATTTTTATTTTATATTTGGGAGATTTAGAATGCGAGAGCAAGATTTCTGTATAATTTAAAGTAGGGCCTAGTTATTCTTAATTGTAAAAAAAAAAAAAAAAAAAAAACAAACCCAGTAAAATTTGATATATTTAGGGCAGGTTTGGTGGTGGATGGGTAGGTTAAATCATGAAATTAAGTAATCAGAATTCATTCATTCATTCAAAAACATTTAACAAACATTTTCTACATTTTAGACGTTTTTGCCAAGTCCCAGGTATATAATAGTGAACAAAGACAAACCCCAATCCTGCTCTTTTGTATCTTATGGTTTAGAAGGAAAGACAAGGTTAGTTCATCAGCAAACGCATGGGAATTGCAGAGAAGTGCCCTGAGGGGAGGCAGAGCCTGTAATGAGGGGATCTGAAATAGTAGGGGGTGTTAGAGAAAACTTCCTCAAGGAAGATGCTTAACTGAGATCTGCAAGTTGAGTAAGCAGATAGGTGAGGAGGTGCTTTCCTGGCAATGGAAACAGGAGCAGGTGGAGCCAACATAACTGTGACAAAACAGGGAGCAGAGGCTGGGGAGGTTCTGGACAGACCTTTGCAGGCCACGTGGGGGCTTTTTTTTGGTCCTGAACAGTGGGAAGCCATTGAAAGGTGTGAAGCAGGTAGGTGACTCAATCAGACTTTCAGCTTTGCATTTTAAAAGAATACTCTGGCTCTTTTGTATAGAGTTAGTTGGAGCTGCTGCAGTGTGGCTATGTTGCAGCAGGGTAATCCTTGCAGGAAATGATGGGGGACGTCCAGGCAAGAGGTGGAAGTCACTTGCACCAGGTTGTGGTAGGTATGGAAAGAAGTGAAGGATTCAAAAGATCTGTAGGAGATAAAATTGACATGACTAGAAGATAGAGTGGATAGGGCGCTCTCTCTCTGTGTACACACACACACACACACACACACACACACACACACACACACACACACACACACACACACACACACACACACAAGGGTACTTCAGAAAGTTCATGGAAAAATTGAATCAAAACATAATACAAATCCTTCCATAAAATTTTTGAAGACCCTTAGTATAAAAATACATATTATTTCTTAAACATATTCTCCATATATATTATAAATTATGCATATATATATAACTGTGTGCGTATGAGATAGAGTGTGAGTGTGCGTGTTATTTCAGAGTAGTGCTTTATAAAAGATGCTCAAATACAGCAATCTTTATGTTTAATTTTTCTCTCTCTCTCTCTTTTTTTTTAAAGCAGATCTTCATTCTTTCTCTTATTTTCCCTACTAAGTGTGATGGTCAGGACCTCTGTGTAAACAAAGAATATGGTATGATTGTGTGAAAATGTAAGGAAAAAATTTCTCTTTATTGAAATCATTTTGACCATCAGATTAAAAAAAAAAATAGCATGCACATCAGACTTTTTCAAACAGTTATGCCAAACTTCCTAAAGCCACTAATCAAAGAAGTTACTTAAATAATGAGTAGGTTATAATCACGTATTACAGTTAAAGTGACAGTAGAGAAGAATTAAAAGTGAAAAATGCTGAATAATGCCTAATTGCCATTATCTAGGTGAAGCGTGAATGATTTAGGGTCAGCCTGAAGAATGATATTAGAAAAGTGACTGGGTTCAGGAATCAAGGCTTACGGTTACTGAATTTTTTTGTTTTATTGATTTATTTTTCCCTGTCATAATCATGCTGTTCTTTCTGATGAATTTTGCAACTTTTATGATTCTGATTTGTGAAGTAGTTAAAAAAAAGTGTAAATTATAATTAAAATGTCCATGTGCTTTTCACACACTCTCATAAGTTTCATTCAGCTAGCAGTTAAGTAAGTGATTATCCTATAAATATAACTTTAATAGCCTAGTCACATGTATGGTATCTGCCACTGAATGTCTTATCTAAGAAAAATTTTCTTGGGGATTGGTATTTCTGTAGTACAGGGCTTATTGTTTACTGAACAATTGGAGATGGGTTCCATCTATAGCAGACAACAACCATGTACAGAACATGAGCATTTAGACCTTTTGCATAATATTTGGATATAAATTAAATTTCTTTTTGAAAATAATAAGCAATGGGAAATGGCATGTGTTTTAAAGAATGAAGTAATTTGTGATGAAGCACGGAGATGTGTTAAGATTTTATGAAATGATATACTCAGGTTGATGAACATGACCAGATCTTTTCAGCATCCCTGGTAAGTGTTTTGGATGTTTTGCTGTGGTATGTTTTCTAAATTATATCGCTAAGGTTCCGAGACTCTAAATGAAGCCAGTGTACTGCGCATTGCTATCTTACCTCAACCTGCTCATGGCAGGATGAACATTTTAAAACACATTACAAAGGCTCTCTCACTCAGTCTTTCATCTTCTAAATCTTTTCTAATTATATGTCCATTGTTGGGAATGAACTACAGGAAATCACATGGTAACCTAAAGAAGTTCAGGGAAATATTTAGCTTTATCTTTAAGCTTGTTTTCCTTATAATACAAATAGTTACTTTCAGTTGATGTTTTCTATCCTGAATGATTAATTTGGCTTGGAATTTTTTTCTATATGTTATTGGAAATTTTTTTTGGTTCTTGCACAAATATAAAATGTAAATGTCATAGATAGAAAATCTTTTAAATGGTTGCCACTAGGACTCACCCATTTTAGCTTAGGCTTCCTAGTTGTACTGTTTTTCTGACAGCAATATTTCTTTTATTTATTTATTTTTTTACTCATTTAGTCTTTATTTAAAAATGTTGACTAGAAAACATAGGGACAGTATTCTATATAATAGTTCCAAGTAAGTTTTATAATTTTACTAACAAATGGACAGTTACCAACATACCTACACATTTTTTTTTTCTAATTAGGGAAAAATCAACATTAAGTAAATATTTTATAAAGAATATGCTTAAGACATAAGATACTTCTAAGATTGAAAGTAGGAGGTATAATTTTCTTCAGAATAAGAGAACATATGAAAAATAAAAGGGGACAACCTGACATTATTGGAAAAAAACTACTTTTCCTTCTGGAAAAGAACAATTATTACAACTATGGAAGAAAACCTAATAAAAAAATTAATTTTATTCATTAAGCAATGACAGTGTTTAGAGAAAAATGTATGAGAGTGAGAGATCTCAAGTGGATGTCAAATAGTGTCAGCTGTGTGCTGGCAGCAATATTTCTTTCTGCCTTTCTGACAGTGTTATTTCTGGGAAATCAAGCTAAATTCTATTTTTCTTTTCTTGATGAAGGAATTGCTCGTATCTCCTCCCCTACACCAAGTGTGTCCTTGTCTCTGATTAAGATAATCTATAATAATAATCCATGTGATTTCTTTGAAACTGTTTTTCTTTAACAATTGCTATCGACTTTTTTATTATTTAACTCCATATATTGTATTTTGGTTCAGATTCTACCACTTTTATGAACCCTTTTTCTAATTCTTCCTTTATCTTGGAATACTTGTATTTCTTGAGTCTAAGAAGATAAACAAATTTATTCAAGACTTTATATGTATACGGTATTACTTATAATGAAATTTATGTTAAGTTTTTAAAAATAAAGTTATCTATAAACTCAATCTCATTTTATTTTCCTATGATGGTAGATGTAATTTTCCTAATTTATAGTTGAAAAAATCAGGGCTTAGAGAAATTAAGTAAGTAATATGCCTATGGTAATATTTTTGGAAAATAACAAAGTCAAGATACAAGCCAGACAATATTATTATTTTTAAAATATATACTCTGTAAATTAAAATTATTTAATAAATCCCTATTACATATGAAGCAATGTCTTTGGCATTGGGGATAGGTCAAGGAATAAAAGATAAAGTTTCTACTTTTATAGAGTTCACTTCCACAATTGGGTATCTTGACTCAATTCTTTGCACTGTAAAAGCAAAACCAGGATAACATCGTTTACGTAACCAGTTTATTAGGCGTTACTTAATTTACCTTAACCATGGACTCCTTTTTGAAAAAAGAAAGGGCTGTCATATTAAGATGATCACCAAACTATTATAAATGCAATATGCTTTTCACATTTTCTTTACATGGATGAAGAATGGAGCTTGCAATTTTTTGCATTTGACTGATAGTAAGCATTTTCAGAACAGTTGGTTGAGCTGAGGGGTACTGCAACAAACACTAACTGGAGCCAGGCTGCATGATCTATACACAATGGCCTCCCAGTCTTGGCCAAGCATTAAATCTCATGAAGAGGCCAGCTAGTAGAGCACATGGAGAGACCATAGCTGAGGTGTTGCTGGAGAGTGCACACTGGCTTTGCTGACATTTGATACCCTTGTTCTGTTAATTTATTTCATGAAATACTTCCTCTCTCTAATCCTCAACACAGAGCAAGAGTTCTTATAATATCTATGTCATTTTAATACATACCACAAAATAGAAAATCATGTATTCTATGAGTTAACTGCTCTATGTCCTGTAATCACTTAGCTGGAAACTTGGTGACCCCAAATATGCTGGCAAAGATCTTTTGTTCTGAGCATTTCGCTATGAATTTTTAAGAGTCAAGGTTTATCGGTAATATTCTAGTTTAGTAATACAAATTTAAGGCCCTTATTATTCATATGGAAAATAGCTTAGAAGGAAATTCTCACCAGGATTCAAACCCTGGGATAATATTCAGAGTGGAAACATAATAATTACTTAAAGTTTTACAGTATTTCCCAGATTTTGTTTCTTTGAAAATAATACATTTTGGGGTCAGTGAGTCAAAACAGTCTAGGAAATAATAAGGAGGATCCAAATTTGATGCTAGTTGGCTGTTGCCCACAATTTGAAGCAAGATAGTGATTGAAACTCCACTTAGAAAATATGAGGCTACATCATTAGATGCTTTAATTGTCTTGGTTTCACGGAATATTTTGAAGTAATCTTTGTAATTAATAAATTGCTTTGATATTGATATTGTGATATAGAGGCTTCTTTAAAATAAACAAACCAACCAACCCAATCCCTTAGGCTTGGTACATGTAAATGATAGTTAAAAGAATACCTGCCTTCGATCAGATTTGGCAAGAGGGGAAAAGGCTGCAGTTCCAAACGTTTCCAGCAGGGGTCAATATGTTTTCATCATTGCATACTGAATGCTCAGTGAGCAAGCAGCCGAAGTGTTGATCCTAATTGGAGCAGACACAAGGATCTTCTGTAATCCTCTGACATCCTTTTCAAATAATAATTCGTAGGTGGGTGGTGGGCTGCTGGTGGCTGCAATGCCAGTGCAGCCTTCTCTACAATGAAGCCTAACCATTGTCAATTATTTTTGATGTATGCTAGCTTAACTTAAGTCTCCTTCCGACTGGCTTTTCCAACCCACAGAAGGGTATTCTTCCTACTAATTATTGAGACACAGTACCCAGGATGGTCAGAACCAGTGTGTTATTTTGGCTTAATGCGCTCTCCAAAACCCATTTCCTTCTTTTTCAGCCTCCCTGTGCTCTTCCTATTTAGCACAAAGAGGGAGTACACACTTCAGTCAAACATTTTAGGAGTATTTACTTATAACCTTAATTGTTGTAGTCATTTGACTTTAACTCATTAAATACCAGTACTTGGAGGCAACTGGAGATTAAATAATGAGTATATATAATTATAGTTGCATTTATATAGCTTCCAATAGGTTAATAATCAAGACTACATCCTCCCCACCCACACACTTTCTCATAATTTGTTCAGGGTCTCTGACAGACAGTGATATTCAAGAAACACATTTTCATCCTTCCTGTGCATTTAAAGAATCGTGGTTGCCTGACTCTCAAACTGTCACGCAGAAGCTTGAGTTCTCTGAGTCAAAGAGGAAAAAAGAAAAAGATAAAAAAACCCTGTATGTCCTGCCCCACATTTGTAAGCTCATTTTTTGCTCTCCTTGGCCCTGACTACGGCCCCTTGTGCTGAGCAAGGTGGTGAATGTCTCCACGTAGAGACATTTTCAGAAATCCGATTCTGGAGAGCGGAGGAGTGTCGTGGCAGGAATGTATTACCGGGACACTTAGAAGGTGGTTAACTGCTTGAGTGCTGCTGCCTGCACTGGATAGAGAAGAAAGGAACACACATGTAATGTAACTTCGTTCTAGCTCCACAAAGCTTAGCCACAATGGGTTTTTAAAGTGATGCCTTCATATACTCATATCACTGTAGGTAGAGGAGAAATATCTTTTGGAGGTGAAACACAGGTCATAAAGGTGGGGCTAGAGTTAGTATGGCAAAAACAGAAGGGATTGGTCTTGGACTAGGTTCATAGGAGCTTGTACAATTTTCCACTTACATAGAGCACAAGAGGTTCTTAAAAGTAAATATTCTATCATAGACCAAAGCTTCAGTGTCAGCAAGGAATATCTTCATTCATACATGTAATTACGATTTAAATATCCTTTCTAAAAATGTGGAGATTTCTTTTACTTTTAAAGATTACCAGTACCCTTGAATGAATCAATAATAAACAAATCCAGTCATTTCTATTATTCTTGGCAAATTTGGCTTTAAAGTTCATGTTGACATATTTAAGAAAGCAGGTGATAAAATTCTTTGATGTGACTACTCTTTATCTTCTTTAATTCCATAGTTACTTAAAAAATAAAACTTAACTGCCTTTCTCAAGTTCAGAGTAAGGTGTGAGGCATAAATAGTATAAGTTGATGAAGAGGACAGGAGTGATTTCAGCTTGGGTCTAACAGCCACCTGACAGGTGAAGCTGGGAGGAATTTTGAGATCACCTTTGGCTGTTGCAGCAGACAGATTAATTTCTTTATTCTTCCAAGGGTTATGGTTAGCACGAATGGAAAAATGGCTTAGATGCATAATAATGCATCTTTTAAAAGAGTCATATATTTATTTATTTATTCAAGGAATATTTATTGAGTGTCTGCTATATGCCAAGCACTTATATAAGTATCGGGACATATTGATAAATAGGATAGGCAAGGGCGTATTCTCATGGAGCTTATGTTCTGCTTGTTAAAGTACACATGCTTGGAAAGTATATGAGCCTATGTTCTGAAAAAGAAACCACCTCAGTATATTTTTATTTCCTCACTTCACACATTTGCTTCTTCATATTTAAAATGTAGGCTGAAACAACTCCTTGTATTTTTGAAGGTGAAAAAAAAATACATAACTCTAGTGTGAACTACAGAATTTCAGTGACTGAAGAATTGCTTCACAACCTAAATTGGCAAAAGAGTGTATGTAAAATAGTTTACAAATAATTAGCATATTAGGATGCTTTTTAGTTAGTGCGTCCATTCATAAAACTGAGCAAAATGCAGCTGGAGCAGCTGACACCAGAGTTCAAGGTTGTCCTTCTCCTCTGCAGGAGGTTATGATAACTAAACATGACCATTTCTTGTTCTCACAGCAAGGCTTCAGGAAAACCAAATGGTCGCTGCCCTCAGAGTCCTGATCTCACAAATTAGGAGAAGTGAGAAGAGATGGCTTCCAAATTACATTTTAAGACATAAGGATTTTAACTCTATCCATAGAATTTCCCATTACACACTGAAGCAACCTTGAAACAGAATAAATAGATATTTGTTTCATTCATTACTCAAATGCGGCTCTATACTCAGAGAATGAGCCCCTACATCTAATGATTTTTAAAAACACATAACTTGAAAACTTAATTGAAAACCATAATTTGACCCTATGTGGTATCTTTGCTTATTATTACATTTTTCAAGGTGTCTGGAAAGCAGGGCCTTGGGCGTCTATTTTAGCCTTGTGTAATTAGCATGCTGCTTTTTTACAAACTCAACTTTGAACCTTTACTATCCATTCACTTGGGGAAGAAAAACTACAGGACCAAAGGTAAGACCTAGTTTTTTTTCCTTTCCCTGCTCCTTTGATTCTGACATTCATCCCCCCTGTTTTTCTCCCCCAAAGATATAATATCCAACAGTTTTTTTGTTCACATTTATGTTGAATTTATGAATAATCACAAACTACCAGGTCTCCCTGCTGAACAGACTACCTGTTTATAAGAAATCCCCCCAAATTTCTAAAAAAATGTTGAAATTTTCTTTTGAAAGGTGTCAGAAAACCCTGATACTCCCTTGCTTTTGAGAGTTTTGAACTCTTAGGAAAAGAGGCTACTGTTTTTGTAAAGCAGATTTTCTGTTTCTCCTTGTTAGATAACACTCGTGTATTTTTCACAATAAATCGGGAGCACACCAGCACAGAAAAAAATTATTGCTTCTCTGGAGAGCGCTCTCTCTCTCTCTCTCTCTCTCTTTCTCTTCCTCCTTCCCTCTTAATCTCTAAAGATTGCCTCAATGTTTGGGTATTTATTATGTGTGAATATTTTTGTGTCTCATACATGACTGTTGATTTTTTTTTTCTTTGGGTTTTCAGCTTGGAGCAATTCTTATATTTTTTCAATATAAGAAAACTTGCTTTTATCATAGTGAATTCTTTCCTTCTTTACTAGGTCTGGGATAAAGGTATCATGTGAAATCTGGGTGCCCTAATAAAGCCCATTCATCTAAGGCACTGGGCAGTAATTCAGAAGCTTAGGTTATATCTTGGAAATGCAGTATCTCCAAGTTCTAATTTCTGTCTTACATTGTTACTTGACCTTGAAGAAAAATTTTCGTCTTGGTTCTTAATGCCAGACAACTTGTTTACCTTTTTGTAAAATCTGGTAGGAAACTCAAATCAAATCTGATATCCGTCTGTAGCAGTTATACAAAGGCACTTTAAAATGTTCATGGAAAACAGAATTGAGAGATAATACAAATCTTTCTATAAATTTTTAAAATTACATACTTTAAAAAGTATTTTTTAAAGATACATACTCTAATATGTATCCTTAGCAATGTATTTTGTGGCTTAACTTTAATAACTCTATTTTACTTTTCAACCTTTTTTTTCCTTTCTGACTGCTTTTTTCCCCCTATTGCATTGTATGTGTTCATATAAACCATCTCAAATAATTTTAGAAGGAAATTAGATTGTAAATAAGTAAATAAAAATTATAGTTAAATTTATTGATTGCTCACTTGGCATTATACTCCCAGTTAAGCATTTTACTTAAACTATCACACATGATATACAAAACAACCCCATGAGTTAGTGTATCAGTTAGGAATCCATTCAGCTGCAAGTAGCTGAGTATCTAATGAATAGTTACCTTAATAAAGAGGGGATATTTATCTTAACATGACAAAAAATATAGAGGAAAGTAGCAGTTGATATTGATTTGAGAGCTCACTGGTATCAGAACTAGCATCACTGAGATTCTTTTGCTTTTTCCTTCATTTACTTAAGATGGTTACAGTAGCTCAGAACACTGTGCATGTATTTAACAACGGAATAAGATGGAAGGGCTAGACCAGTCATGTTTGTTGCTTTTATCAGGAAGTAAAGTTTCTCCAGAAACCTTTGGCCAACTTCTGCTTTTTTGTCATGGCCAGAACTGTCTCATGTTGCCTCTCCCAAATGTAATAAATGGATGCTGGCATAAGAGAAGTGGTTTGGTGGTGGATGTGGAAAAAGGTATATTTAAAAAATTTTAACAACTATTACTGTACAGACACTGAAAAATTAGAATGGGCACTGGCTATAAATAATTGGTAGGATCTCACCAGTGAGCATAAACAGAATATGAGCCCTGATTGTGGGATTAAACTATACATAGGCAGGTAGTTTATTATCCCCATATTATAACTGAAGAAACTAAGATTTAGAAAAATTTAATAGCCCAAGGTCATAGAGTAAGTAAATAGTAGGACCTCATTTCAAACCAGGGTGATTTTCTTGATTGTTTTTAGCCAATGTGCTATATTATGTATCTCAAAACATATACATTTAAAAATAGTGCAAGCCTGGCTGCTTAGCTCAATTGGTTAGAGTGTGGTGTTATAACACCAAGTTCAAGGGTTTGGATCCACATACTGGCCAGCCACCAAACAAACAACAAACAAATAAAAAAATCAAAAAATGAACAAAAAATAAAAATAGTACGCATGCATGATATAGATATGAGCTTCCCAGGGCACACCCTCTTGTCTTGTTTGTTGCCTAAGAAATTGAACACACACAATCAAGTCCAAAATATATTTAGTAAATTTAGTGTATGATAATGGCAGATCAGCTTGTATTGGACTAGCTCTCCCACAGATAACAATGATAAATTCTGGGCAAAATAATAACAATAAATATTGGAAGACTGAAACTGGAGGGGAGCCAGCCCTTGAAAATAAGATACTGCAAAGAATGAGTTTTGAGTTTATAAAGCTTTTGGTCTGAGAGAACTCTGTAGTCTGCGAGGCAAGAAAATGCTAGAACTTAAGCAGTAAACCACAATGTTAATGGCTAGAATAGTCAGAGGGTGGAGTCAAGCTACCCAGGCAGCTAAAAAGTGATAAGAAAATCCAAGAAAGGAGCAGAATAGAGGGAGCTTTGAAATCTGCCAGTAACTCCACTTAAATTCTTGCCTAATCTTGAAAAGCACATAAGAAGGTGGGGATGGGAGGAAGTCTAAGGAGCCTGATCAGAAATAAAAGATTAAAGGCTGAAATAATTAAGCCGAGATTTCAGTTGCTGCCCACCACAGTGGAGGTATGTTTTTAATCTGAGTCCATACAGGTTAACTGATTGTTAGAACAAAAATCAATACTCTTCAGAGGAAGATAACAGAATCCAGAGACTCTACAATGTAATATCCACTAAGTCCAGAACACTAATACATAATTATTATGCATGTGAAGAAATAGAAAAATGTAACTCATGGCCAGGAGAAAATTCAGTTCATGTCCATCAACTCCAAGATGTCACACATAGTAACATTAGCAAACAAAAACTTTAATAAAGTTATTAATTTGCTAAACTGTAGTTATCACTTTACTGTGTATATGTATATCAAAACAGCATGTTGTATACTACAAATATATTCAATAAAAAATGAAAAGAAAAATTATTGTCATTGTTAATAAACAGGTAAGGAATCTCCACCAAGAAATGAAAACAATAAACAAAAACCAAATGGAAATTTTCAAACTGAAAGGTTCAATAACTGAGATTATAAATTTTAATGGAAGATTTATAAGTATATTGAAAATAGCAGAAGAAAAATTCAGTGAATTTTAACATAGGTCAAAAGAAATTGTCCAATCTGAGGGAGACAGAAGAAAACAATTTAAAATAATAAACAGAGCCTCAATCACCCAAGGGGAAATAGGAAGTATTCTAATATATGTGCAATTACAGTCCTAGAAGATGAGGAAAAGGAGGGCGATAAGAAGATAGATAGATAGATGGATGCAGAAATAATATTTAAAGAAATAATAACTAAAAAGATCTCCATATTTGGATAAACATATAATCTTACAGATTCAAAAATTTTAGGAAGCACTAACACATATAAAAATTAAAATTCCAAACAGTCAAACTGTTGAAAATTAAAGATAAAAATATTAAAGGTTAAAAAGTTATTTTGAAAGCACCCAGGGAAACATGACACATGGTGATATGAATGATTGCTGACTTTTAAACAGAAACAATGAAACTTAAGGAGAATGGAAAAACATGTTTAAAATACTAAGAGAAAAAAATAAAAAGAAGAGTCAACATAGAATTCTATTTCCAGTGAAAATAGTCTCAACAAATGAGGGTGAAATAAAAATGTTTTCAGATACAGGAAAACTGAGGGAATTCATCACTAGTAAACCTGTTCTACAATAAATGCTAAAGAAAAATTTTGAGGCTAAAGAAAAAAATCACACTAGATAGAAACTCAGATATATAAGAAGGAATAAAGAACACTGGAAATGGTAAATAGGTGGTAAATATAAAATATTATATTCTATCTTTTAATTCCAGAATGACATAATTGTGTGTCTGCCTAACAATAGAGCTTCAGAATTCTTGAAGCAAAATTAACAAAACCACAGAAGAAAAAAGACAAATTCGCCATCATTGTTAGAGATTTTAACAACCCTTGGCATTAGTTTGGGTCTTAGAGAAAGCATGAGATTATATGTACAAAACATTTAATGCAAGAGAAATCAAAACAATGAGGGGTAAAAGAAGAGGGGATATAAGTCCAACACCTGTTGAAAGAGCAAGAGAAGGAGAGAGGATTGCATAGAAGAGTATTAGAATACAGTTCAAGAAAGTTTTACCAGACAAATGGGGAGTTCTTGAGCCAAACTTGCATTTTGGGGAGTCCTCTGTCTTGCCACAAAGGTCCTGCCTTTGCACTGTCAATTGCTCAGGAATTGGTTGGGAGCAACCTGTGGGAAGTATGGCTCATTGGGATATGGTGGTGGACCAGACAGGTAGCCAGAGGGTCATTAGCCAATTATGCGCCCTGCAGCAGAAGACCCAAGTATGCATTTTCATGGCTTTTAAAATTCTTCGTAAATAATGGAGCAACTAGATCTGAATGGATCTGCCAAATGGCTTGACTGTTTGGTATTTATATATCTTTATACCCTTCAACTACAGAGTGCACATCCTTTTCATGTGTGCATGGAATATTCACCAAAATAAAGTATGTGCTTGTCTGTCAAATATATTTCAATAAACTTCAAAAGACTAAAATCTTTTTTTAAATTTATTTTTTTCATTGTACATGTTTATGAGGTACAGTACATTGTTTCAGTACATGCATATACTGTATAATGATCTAATAAGAATATTTAGACATCTATCCCCTAAACATTTATCATTTCTTTGTGGGTATAACATTCAAGGTCCTCTTTTCTGGGTGTCTTGATATATACAGTACGATATTATTAGTTACTGTCACCCTAGAGCACCAGAATTTATTCTTTCTTATTGTAACTTTCTAACTTTGTGCTAGTCTACCAACCTTTCCCCAGCCCCCCTTCTCCCTCTCTTTCCCTGCCTCCTCTCTTTCCCTGCCTCTGGTAACCACTATTCTTATCTCTATTTCTCTCTCTTTTAAATCTTTTTAATTTATTTTTCTTAATTGACCCATGATAATTGTTTATATATATGGAGTACAATATGATATTTGGGTACATTCATACTGTGTCCAATGATCATGTCAGAGTGCTTAGTATATCCAACACTTCAAACGTTTGTCACTTCTTTGTGTTAGATACATTCAACATCATCTCAACTGGCTATTCAAAGATGCGCAGTACTTTGTTGTTAACTGAAGTCTCTCTATATTACTATAGAACACTAGATCCCATTCTTCCTATCTCTCTACTATTTGGTATCCACTGACCACCCTCTTTCCGTTTCCCCTCCCTCTTACCCCCACTAGTCTCTAGTAACCACTATTCTTCTCTCTATTTCAGTGAGTTGAACTTTTTTTAGCTTCTACATTATGAATGAGAACATGTGTTATTTCTCCATTTGTGCCGGCTTATTTCACCCAACAGTTTTCTGCAAGCTCATCCATGTTGCTGCCTATGGCAGAATTTAATTCATTTTTTATTGCTGAGTAGTATTCCATTGTGTATATATAACCACATTTTCTTTATCTATTTACCCATTGAAGGTTATTTAGGTTGGTTCCTACTCTTGACTATTGTGAAAAGAGCCATTATAAACATGGGAGTGCAGGTATCCCTTCAACTTGTTGATTTCCATTCCTTTGGGCATATCCCAAGTAGTGGGACTGCTGGATCTCATCTATCCATAATTGTTTGAGGATTTGTTCTCTCTGTAGTTGTTTGAGAAATCTCCATACTGTTTTTCATAATGGCTGTACTAATTTTTATTCCCACCAATAATGTGTAAGAGTTCCCCTTTCTCCTCATCCTTGCCATTATTTGTTATTTTCTGTCTTTTTGGTAATAGCCATTCTAACTGGGTTAAGGTGATGTCATGGTGGTTTTGATTTGCTTTTATATGATGATTAGTGATGTTAATCCTTTTTTCATATACCTGTTGGCCATTCATATGTCTTCTTTTGAAAAATGTGTATTCAGTTCCTTTGCCCATTTTTAAATTGTATTATTATTATTATTATTTACTATTGAATTGTTTGAGTTCTTTGTATATTCTGGATGTTAATCCCTTGTTGGATGCATACTTTGCAAATATTTTCTCTCATTCATCAGGTTGTCTTTCCACTCTGTTGATTGTTTTCTTTGCTGTATAGAAGCTTTTTAGCTTGATATAATACCATTTGTTAATTTTTGCTTTTGCTTCCTGTGCTTCTGAAGTACTATTCATAAGATATTTGCCCAGCTCTATGTCCTGAAGTGTTTCCCCTATGTGTTCTTCTAGACGTTTTATAGTTTTGGGTCTTACATTTAGGTTTTTAATCCATTTTGATTTGATTTTAGCATATGGTGAGAGATAAGGGTCTAGTTTCATTCTTCTGGATATGGCTCTCTAATTTTCCTAGCACCATTTATTGAAGAGGCCGTCCTTTCCCCAATGTATGTTATTGGCATCTTTGTCAAAATCAGTTGGCTGTAGGTACATGGATTTACTTCTGAATTCTCTGTTCTTTTCCATTGGTCTATGTGTCTATTTTTTTTGTGCCAGTATCATGCTGTTTTGATTACAATGGCTTTGTAGTATATTCTGAAGTCAGGAAGTGTGATATTTCCCATTCTCTTCTTTTTGCCCAGGATTTCTTTGGCTCTTTAGGGTCTCTTATTTTTCCATATACATTTTTGAATTTTTTTCTATTTCTGTGAAGTATGTCATTGGTATTTTGATGGGGATTGCATCAAATTATTGATTGCTTTAGGTAGTATGGTCTTTCTGATGATATTGATTCTTCCAATCAATGACCATGTCTTTCCTTTTTTTGTGTCTTCTTTAATTTCTTTAATCAGTGTTTTATAGTTTTCATTGTAGAGATCTTTTACCTCCTTGGTTAAATTTATTCCTAGATATTTTACTTTTTTTTTTTTTTGCTATTGTGAATGGGATAGCTTTCTTGATTTCTTTTTCTGAAAGTTCATTGTTGGTGTGTAGAAATGCTACTGATTTTTATATGTTGATTTTGTATCTTGTAACTTTATTGAATTTGTTTATTAAGTCTAGGAGTATTTTGGAAGACTATTTGGGTTTCTCTCTATTTAAAATCATGTCTTATGCAAACATGGACAGCTTGACTTCCTCCTTTCTAATTGTGGATGCCCTTTATTTCTTTCTCTTGCCTACTTGCTCTGGCTAGGACTTCCTGTCCTATGTTGAACAGAAGTGGTGAGAGTGGGCATCCTTGTCTTGTTCCAATTGTAAGGAGGAAAGCTTTTAGCTTTCTCCCATTCCGTATGATGTTAGCTATGGGTTTGTCATATATAGCCTTGATTGTAGTAAGATACTTTCCTTATATACCTAATTTGTTGAGAGTTTTTATCATGAAGAGATGTTGAATTTTATCAAAAGCTTTTTCTGTGTCTATTGAGAATATTGTAGTTTTTTCCATCATTCTCTTGATGTGATGTATTATGCTTATTGATTTGTATATGTTGAACCATCTTTGCAACCTGGAATAAATGCCTATTGATCATGGTGTGTAAACTTTTGGATGTGCTGTTGGATTTGGTTTGCTAGTATTTCATTGAGGATATTTGCATCTATGTTCATTAGGGATGCTGACTTATAGTTTGCTTTTTGTTGTTGTTGTTGTTGTGTCCTTGCCTAGTTTTGATATCTGGGTAATGCTAGCCTCATAGTATGAGTTTAGAAGAATTCTGTCCACTTCAATTTTTTGAAATAGTTTAAGAAGTATTAGTATTAGTTCTTCTTTAAATGTTCGGTAGAATTCAGTAGAATTTTCTAGTAGAATATAGTTTCCGACTATAAAATATTAAATTAGAAACCAACAATAGAATATCTAGGAAGTCCTAATTATTTGGAAATCAAGCAACAAATTTCTAAATAACATATGAATAAAAGAATAAATTGCAAAGGAAATTAGGCAATCTTTGAACTGAATAAAAATGAAAATAAGTTAAAATCTGTGGAATGCACCTAAGCAGTGCTTAGAGGAAAGTTGATAATTTTAAGTGCTTATATTAGGAAAAAAGGAAGCATTAAAATCAGTCAGTGATTCTATCTAAAAAGTTAGATAAAGATGAATACATCAAATACAAAGTAATTATAAAGAAGGAAAAATAAAATTAAGAGTGGAAATCAATAAAACAGAAAATGACAACAGAACAAAAGAAGAAATTGACAAAGCCAAAGGTTTGTTATATATAAATAACAAATGATAATCTTTTTAAGAACAGTGTAAAAGGGGAAACACAATTTCAGTATTAGAAATGAAATAGAGGATATCACTATAGATCATACAAACATTAAAAAGATAATAAGGGAATATTATCAACAACTTTATGGCAATAAATTTAACAACTCAGATAAGATAAAAACATTTATTTTATTTTATTTTATTATTATTTTTTATAGTTTTAATTTAATTTAATTTTTTATTCAAAATATTTTAACTTTTTTTGTACATATTTGTGGGATATAGTGTGTTGTTTCAGTACATGCATAGACTGCACAATAATTCATTTAGGGTAGATAGCATTGTTTTCTACCCATTAGTCCTCCACTCTTTTCCTCCCCATCCCCCAGTCATACTCCCTGGCCTCTGTTAACCATTATTCTACTATCTTCTTCTATGAGGACCACCTTTTTTTTTTTTTTTTTTGAGATAAAAAATGTTTTTGAAAGAACCCAATTTACTAACATTAACTCAAGAAGAAATAGAAATTCTGAATAGCCTATATCAATAAAGTAATTAAATTTATTACCAAAGACCTTACCACAAAGAAAACTTTAGTCCCAGGTGGTTTTATTGGTGGAGTTTATCAAATATTTAAGGAAGGAATAATACCAAATTTACCTAAAAGCTTTCAACTTATTTGGTGATGTCAAGATAATCCTCACTTCAAAACCTGGCAAATATGTCATGAGAGAAAAAATTACAGACAAATATTCCCCATGAATGTAGATTAAAACAATCCTTAGAAAAACATAAACAAATAGAATTTAGTAATATATAAAATGGATGATACATCATGACCACTTGGCATTTATCCCAGGATGGCATTTTCTACAGCAAATAACTATATTAGCAGAATAAAGGAAAAATATATCTTACAATTATTTCCAACTATGCAGATACATAACCTGAAATAATTTAATACACATTTTTGATATGAAATATCTCAGCAAATTAGGTGTAGAGGTAACATCTTCAGTCTGATAAAGGGCATCTATGTAAAACCTTCAGCCAACATTATACTTAATGTTGAAATATTGAATGCTTTTCCCTAAAGATTAAGAACAATGAAAGGATATTAACTCTCATCAGTTCTATACAACAGTGTACTGGAATTCCTAGCTAGTGAAGAAAGGCAGGAAAAAGAAATAAAAGTTATGAAGATTGGAAATGAAATAGAACTTCTGTTTAGAGATGACATCATCTATGTAGAAAATTCTAAGAAATTCGTACAGCAACTACTTAAGCTCGTAAGTGAATTTAAGAATTTTACAGGGTACAACCTCAATACATACAAATCAATTTTCTATATACGTGCAGCAAACAATTGGAAATTGAAATAAAAATACCATTTACAATAGCACTACAAACTTAGGGATAAATAGCAAAATATATGCAACATCTGTACACTGAAAACTACAAAACATTGTTAAGAGAAATTTAAAAAGACCTAAATAAATGGAGTGATACATCATGTTGATATATTGGAGGAATCAATATAGTTATAATGTCAGTTTTCTCTCAATTTAGCTATAGATTTAATAAAATATAAATAATTATACCATCAGACTTTTTAAAAAATTCACAAGTAGATTCTAAAATTTTTATGGCAAGGCAAAGGATCTAGAACAGCCAAAATAATTTTGAGCAAAGTTGGAGGATTTACATCACCTGATCCCTATATGTACTATACAATTATAGTGATTAAGAGAGGGTGGTATTGGCATAAAAATAAATAAATAGTTTAAAAAAACAGACCAAAGCATACAGAAATAGACTCACACTTCAATGGTTAATTGATTTTTTACTAATGTACCAAAGGAATTTAATGGTAAACAGAAAAATCTGTTCAACAAATGGTACTGGAAAAATTGAATATAAATATATATATAAAAAATAAGCCTTGATTCCTATCTCTTACTATACATGAAAATCAATTTTGATTGAGCATGGAGCTGGACATAATAGTCCAAACTTCTGGAAGAAAATATAGTAGAATATTTTAATCTGTGGGCAATCAAAGACTTCTTCAAAGGACACAGAAAGTACCAATCATTAAAAAAATTAAAAACTTCACTTCATCAAATTAAAAAAAATCTTCTATTTATTAAAGGGCACTGTTAGGAAAATGAATAAGCCAGCCACATAGTGGGGGAAATATTTGCAAAACATATATTTGACAAAACTCTTGTAGAAAGAACACATAAAGAACTCCGTCTATAAAGTACAGAAATAAAAAGACAAACAACCCAATTTTAAAAGTGAGTAAAAGGGGCCGACCCCGTGGCGCACTTGGGAGAGTGCGGCGCTGGGAGCGCAGCAGTGCTGGGATCCTATATAAGGATGGCCGGTGCGCTCACTGGCTGAGCGCGGTGCGGCTGGTCACAAAAAGACAAAAAAAAAAAAAAAAAAAAAAAAAAAAAAGTGGGTAAAAACTTGAACAGACACATGGCCAATAAATACATGAAAAGATGTTCAACCTCATTACCATCAGTAAAAGGCAAATTAAAACTATGAGATATCAGTATTCACCCACTTGAACGGCTAAAATTAAAAAGACACATAAAACCAAATATTGAATAGGATATGGTGTAACTAGAATACTTATACATTGCTGATGAGAATGTAAAATGGTACAAGAACTTTGAAATAAATATTCCTATAAAATTTCTCTTTCTATAAATGGAATTATTTCTAATTCTATAAAAAT
Organism: Cynocephalus volans; assembly: GCF_027409185.1. Lineage (NCBI taxonomy): Eukaryota > Metazoa > Chordata > Mammalia > Dermoptera > Cynocephalidae > Cynocephalus > Cynocephalus volans. Next base: position 91,316,990 of record NC_084468.1, on the reverse strand, counting down.
AGTCATTTCTATAAAACAGAGCATGTACTTACTCTACTACAGCAATCATATTTAACAACTTGAATGAATCTTACAGATGTTATGTTGAATAAAAGAAGCCAGAAGCAAAAGTCTCTATGCTGTATAATTCCATTTTTGTGGAGTTCAGGAAGAGATAAAAGCAATTTCATTCATGAAAAAAATCAGGTTGTGACTCTCTGGGATAGATGCAGGATTGATTGAGAAGAGTCATGAGGGAAATTTTGGGGTAATGGGTGTGATGGGGTATAGGTTATGTGAGTGCAAACATTTTTCAAAACTTATATTGTACATGTAAGGTTTATGCATTTTACTGTATGTAAATTTTACTACAAGGAGAAAAAACTGCAACAAATATTTGGCTTTTTACATTGGTCTGGTAACCAATTTTGAAACTATTTTCTGGATATTCTAAGCTTGAGTAAATGAATAAATATATTGAAGATAATGGAAACCAGGTTTCTTACTATTAAAGAAAAGAGTTAAAAATATACAAGGGGCAAAGGCTAGAGGAATCCTTGTGGTGTTGAAATTGGAGGTATCAGTATAAACTCATGGGGTGTGTGTGTGTGTGCATGTGTATGTACAGGGGTCTTCAATAAGTTCATGGAAAATGTGCATTATGCAAAAACTGCATGGATTTCAAATTTTTTTGGCACAAAAATAAGCTCATACTAACTTGTTATAACATAGCTTAACAGGATCTAGTTTGAGGCATAAGACATCCATTGAGGGTAAGACATCTGTTTGTAAAGAACCCCTATCAGATCAACATGAATTCTGCTAAAATTGAAGCAAGAACAAACATCAAATTTATAGTGAAGCTTGGATGGAAGAATGCTAAAATTATTGATACTTTAAGAAAAATTTATGGGGACAATGCCCCAACAAAATAAGCAGTTTACAAATGGAAAACTCATTTTATGAAGGGACAAGATGATGTCGAGGATGAAGCCCACAGCAGCAGACCATCTACATCAATTTATGAGGAAAAATATTAATCGTTTTTCTGACCTAATTGAAGAGGACTGATGATTAACAGAAAAACAATAGCCCAAACCATAGACATCTCAATTGGTTCAGTTTACACAATTCTGACTGAAAAATTACAGCTAACCAAACTTTCTACTTGGTGGGTGCCAAAACTGTTGCACCCAGATCAGCTGCTGACAAGAGAAGAACTTTCAATGGGAATTTTAAACAAGTGGGATCAAGATCCTGAAATATTTCTTTGAAGAATTATAACAGGAGATGACACATGGCTTTACCAGTACAATCCTGAAGACAAAGCACAATCAAAGCCATGGCTACCAAGAGGTGGAAGTGGTCCAGTAGAAGCAAAAGAACACCTGTCAAGAACAAAGGTCATGGCAGCAGTTTTTTTTTTGGATACTCAAGTAATTTTGCTTGTTGACTTTCTGGAGGACCAAAGATTGATAATGTGCTTATTATGAGAGGGGAGAAAGTTGGTCAAAGATTTAGCAGAAAAACACCCAGGGAAAGCTTCACCAGAGAGTCCCTCTCCACCACGACAATGCTCCTGCTCTTTCCTCTCATCTAACAAGGGCAATTTTGGGAGAGTTAAATGGGAAATCATTAGATAACCACCTTATTAGCATCCTGATTTGGCTCCTTCTCTCTTCTTTTTGTTTCTAATCCTAAAAATATCTTTAAAGGGCATCCATTTTTCTGCAGCTAATAATGTAAAAAAGACTGCGTTGAATGTTAAATTCTTGGAAACCTCAGTTCTCTAGGGGTGGACTAAATGGCTGGTGTCATCACTTACAAAAATGTCTTAAACTTGATGGAGCTTATGTTGAGAAATAAAGTTTACAATTTTAATTTTTTATCTGTTAATTCCATTTTTCTATGAACTTTTGAAGTCCCTGAGTGTGTGTGTGTGTATAAACATGTTTATGGGGGATCTTCAAAAAGTTCATGGAAATATTTATATTATCTTTCAGTTCCATTTTCCATGAACTTTTTGAAGCATTCTTGTATATGCATATTTAATACATATACATTTATTTCTGAGCTTTGTAAGCTAGGAAGTTCTGGAAGCAAAGACACATTAGAAGTGATGAACAAGCCTAGCACTCACATCTTCATTTCTTGATACTGTTCTCCACTGAAAGCAATCAGTCTTCGTTGCAGAAATGGTTATTCTCAGAACAGGGTCAGAGTAAATACAAGATAAGCCTAGAAGTGTCAGAAAGCAAGAAAGTGCTCAAAGAAAGATGTGGGCATGTGAAGAAGACATTGGAGCAGTTTTAGTTCTGATACATAGGAATCTTGGAAGTTGTTACTCTCATCCTTACAATAAGAAAAAGCTGAACAAACTGAAAATTAATAACTCTTTTGAACCTGTCAGACAATTGAGGTCACAGGGCAAACAACCACCCTGAAAGCTGGAGAAACTGGTGCATCCAGAAAGAAATAATTAGTAACTGAGATCCTTTTACCCAGAACAGAAGCCACTGGAACCATAAATGGACAAAAATGCTTAAATGGCAATTTTGATGAACTGCTGGTTGCTAAGTATGCAGTAGTGTGAGAGTAAGAAAGTGCAGGGGTGGGGTATACAATTTCCTGGGCTTCCCTTTAAAAAACACTGTCCAGTTTTCATGGGGGAATATCAGAGAAAGGTTCTCTCATGGCTCTGGCATGGAGAGGGAAACAGTATAAAATATGCCGAAAGCCTTCATCATAAAAATGTCCTTGGAATAGGACTTTTCCTGAGTGCTATTCTAAAAATTCTCCCACCTAAACTTTTCCCTACTTCTGTGCCCTTCAGCCTTCTTATCTCACCAAAAAGAAAAGAAAAAAAACAGAATACAGTTGTATTAGTCCGTTTTGTGTTGCTATAACAATACCAGAGACTGGGTAATTTATAGAGAAAAGAGGTTTATTTGGCTTGTGATTCTGGGACAGCTGCATTTGGCATAGGCCTCAGGCTGCTTCTACTCATGGCAGAAAATGGCAGGCAACCAGCAGGTACAAGCAGATCACATGGCGAGAGGAAGCGAGAGAGAGAGAGAGAGAGAGAGAGAGAGAGGGTGGAGATGCCAGGGTCTTTTAAGCAACCAGCCCTTACAGGAACTAATAGTGTGAGATCTCGCACAGGGCTCCCTCCCCCAGAGAGAGCATTAATCCATTCATGAAGGATCTGCCCCCCTGACTCAAACAGCTCCCAACACTGCCACATTGGGGATGAGATTTCCACATGAGTTTTGGTGGGGACAACACGTCCAAACTCTACTGGCAGCACTGCAACCAAGGAAGTGAATGCAGTGCAGGAGAAAAAAGCTATACTACCAGAGAGACATTTGTAAAGCTTGGAGCCACAAGACACAGGCTCGCTAGAAGACTGAACTTTAACTGGGATGTTATAGATTTTTTTCTTTAATACTTTGTCACAACACCAAAATAGTTCTGATATAATAACAGTAGATTACAGTTGAAAGAGCTGCAAGACTCAGTCTTTCTCTGAGGAAGAGTACCTGAGGAAGTCCAGCATCAAAAGGGGAGACAAAAATGAGGACAGTAGATTCTTGCCCAGACCAATATCATGGAGGTTCCCCCCTATGTTTTCTTCTAGTAGTTTTAGTTTCAGATCTTACATTTAGGTCTTTAATAAATTTTGAGTTGATTTTTGTGCTCCGTAAATGAAATGCAATGATGTCAATTAAAAATAACATTAATTTTTTAAAAAGATAAAACAAACACTAAAACCACCAAAGACACTAGAAGAATTTGAAGTGTTTTATACTTGTAGGTACAAAAACCACTAAACATAGTCCAACTCCTCGTCAGATAAACAATATCTTCAAACTAAAAGCCTATTTATCTCAGTTATTATTATTCAACATGACTTGTTTCCATTTCAAAAAAAATTACAAAGCATGACAAAAACCAAGAAAAAACACACTGTGAGTGGCAAAGCAATGAACAAAACAAGACTCATATGACACATATTGGAATCATCAGACTGGGAATTTAAAATAACTATGATTACCATGTTAAAAGCATTAATAGAAAATGTTGACAGAATGTGAGAACAGATAGGTAATGTAAGCAGACAGGTGAAAACTCTAAGAAAGAATAAAAAAAAGTGCTACCCCCCCCACATTAACAGAAATGAAGAATGCCTTTGATGAACATATCAGTCAACTTATGTGGCTGAGAACAGAATGAGTGACCATGAAGATAGGTAAATAGAAGCTTCCTAAACAGAGATGCAATAAGACAAAAGAAAAAAGGAAAAAAGAATATACAAAAACTGGAGGATAATATTGAAGAGTGTGGCATATGTGTAACAGAATACTAGAAAGAGAAGAAAGAGAGAATAGAACAGAAAAATTAGTTTATGTAGTAATGTCTGAGAACTTTTCAAAAATATTGACAAACATCAAACTACAGATCTAAGTAGCTCGGAGGACACCAAATAGGATAATTATTAAAATAAAAACAGCAATGAACAAGCAAAAAACAAACACACTTAGGCATTTAATGGTCAAACTGCAGAAAACCAAATACAAAAAGATAATATTGAAGGAAGACACAGGAAAAATAACCTTACCTGTAGAGAAATAGGATAAAAATTACAGTGAACTTCTTGTGATAATGTACTGGGCAATTATAGCATATGGATAACTGAAATGCATGACAGCAATAACATAAGGAACGGGAGAGATAAATTGGAAATACTCTGTTAAAAAGCACCTAGTGTTATTTGAATATGGATTTAGATTAGTTTAAAACACATATTGCATATATATTGCACAGTCTAGGGCAACTACCAATTTTTAAAAAACGTATAATTGATATATGCTGAGAGTAAATAAAATGGAATCATAGAAATTATTAAATTTAAGCCAGAGAAGGAAGAAATGGTGGAAGGTGTGGGGGTGGGATGGGGGAGGGCAAAGATCAAATTAAATGAGTAGAAAACTGTTACAAATATGGTAGATATTAGTCCAACTACATCTATAATAACTTTATATATAAATAGTCTAAATACACCAATCAAAAGACAGAGATATGCTTTAAATGTAAAGACCCAACTGGGTTGAAAGTGAAGAGATAAAGATATACCATGCAAAAATTACCCAAAAGAAATCTGGAAAAGAAAAACGATAGCTGGAGTAGCTAAATCAATTTTAACAAATCACACTTCAGAATGAGAAGGATTGTCAAAAATGAAGAGGGAGGTTACATAATCATGAAGGGGTGAATTTTCCAAGAAGATGTAACAATCCTAAATCTGTGTAGACCTAACAAAAGAGCATTGAAATACAAGAGGCAAGACCTGAGAAGATAAATAGATATACCATATTTATTATTATAATTGGAAAATTAAATATACCTCTGTCAATATTTAATAGATCAAACAGGCAGAAAACCAGTAAGGATATAGTTGATGTGAATAGCAATCAATCAACTTGATCTAGTTGACGTTTATATAATACTCCATACAAGAGCAGAGTACATACAAGAGCAAAATATTTCTCAGACTCACATGGAGCATTCATTAATATAGACCATATTCTGAACCCTCCTACTACTGTGCAGATGGCAAGGGAGCCTCCCACAACCAGGGACCCAGGTGAAAACCCTGGGCATCCCTCCCACTGCTGCACAGAATGCAAGAAAGCCTCCTGTTACCAGGGACCCAGGTGAAAACCCTGGGCATCCCTCCCATTGCCTGTGAAGAATGCAAGAGAGACTTTTGTGACCAGAGATCCAGGCAAAGGCCCTGGGCAGCTTCCCACCACCCACTTAGAAGGCAAGAGAGCCTTCTGCAAGAGTGCCACAAACACCCTTCCAAATAGGTGGTCCACCACAGCCACCACCACAGCTACTGCCACCTAAAGAATGCCTCACCACCACAGTAGCAGCCAGGTAAAGCCTGCAGGCAGGCCACCACACACTTGACTACACTGACACAAGGAGAGTCACCAACAGAGCCTGCAAATAGAGGAGGAAGTCTTTCTCCTAAAGCTCATTCCAGAGTAATAGAAGAAACAACTGCTCTACCAGATGACCAGACATCAATGTAGAGATTCTAGAAATACAAATAAACAAGAAAACACAACACAACCAAAGGAATAAAGTAATTTCAAGTACCAGATTCCATAGAACAGGAAACACTTGAAATGACTGAGAAGGAATTCTGGCAATGATCTTAAGAAAACTCAAAGAGATAAGAGAAGACTCAATTAGAGAACACAATGAAATGAGAAAAAAAATATCCAGTATATTAAAGAGGAATTTTACAAAGATATTCATACCTTAAAAAAGAAAAAGGAACTGAAGAATTCATTCAGTGAAATAAAAAACAACTGAGAGCTTAAGCAGAAGGTTAGAGCAAGCAAAGGAAAGATTTTCCAATCTTGAAGGTGGTCCTTTTGAAATAATCCAGATGGATAAAAATTAAGAAAAAAAAGAAAACCTTAAAAAAATTTAAAGAAAATCTTAGAGAGCTAGCAGAGAAACTTAAGCACACAGATATCTGAATCATGGATACTTCAGAAGGGGAGGAGAAAGGAAAAGTCACCAAAAACCTATTCAATGAAATAGAAATGGAAAACTTCCCAGATATAGGGAGAGACATGAACTTTCAGATTCAGGAAGCTCAAAGATCTCCAAACAGATTCAATCTAAAAAGATCCTCTTGAGATACATTATAGTCAAACTGGTAAAGCTCAAAGACCAAGAGAATTCTAAAAGCAGCAAGAGAAAAACATCAAGTCACCTATAAGGGAACCCCCATCAACTAATAGCAGACTCTCAACTAAAATTCTACAGGCTAGCAGAAAATGGGATGATATATTCAAAACAGTAAAAGAAAAAAACTGCCAGCCAAGAATACTATGCCCACCAAGGCTATCCTTCAGAAATGAGGAAAAAATAGTGTATTTTCCAGACAAAAACTTCAGGAGTTCACCACCATAAGACCAGCTTTGCCAGAAATTCTCGACAGAATCCTGCATCTGGAATCCAAAAAATGATAATCACTATTACTATCTGGTGTTGGATGCATATATATTTATGATTGGTATGTCTTCTTGCTGAATAAATACCTTTATAATTATATAATGGCCTTCTTTGTTTCTTTTTATTGTTTTTAGTTTAAAGTCTATTTTGTTTGATATAAGAATAGCTACTCCTGCTTGTGTTTGGTTTACTTTTGCATGGTATATCTTTTTTCTTCTTTTAACTTTTAATCTGTGTGTGTCTTTACAGGTGAGGTGAGTCTCCTGAAGACCGCATATAGTTGGGTCTAGCTTTTTAATCCAATCCCTCAGTCTGTATCTTTTGACTGGCGAGTTTAATACACTTACATTTAGTGTTGTTATTGAAAGGTATTGTCTTACTCTTCACAGTTTGTGGAATTTGTTTGGATTTTTTAAATGTCTTTTGTTCCTTTTTTTCCTTTTTATCATTTATCTTTGTTGTTTGTTGGGTTTATGTGGTAAGATTTAGTTTCTTTCTCTTTCTCATTTGTGTTTTTTTCTGCTAGTGGGTTTTGTTCTTTCTTGTTGATTCATGGTAGTCATTACAGGTTTTTGGATTCCAGATGTGGAACTCCTTGGGGATTTCTTGAAGGGCTGGTCATGTCGTGGTGAACTCCTGCAGTTTTTGTCTGTCTGGGAAATACAATATTTCTCCCTCATTTGTGAAGGATAGCCTTGCTGCGTATACTATTCTTGGCTGGCAGTTTTTTTCTTTTTGGTATTTTGAATATAGCATCCCATTTTCTTCTGGCCTATAGAATTTCTGTAGAGAAGCCTGATTTTAGTCTGATGGAACTCCCTTATAAGTGACTTGACACTTTTCTCTTGCTGTTTTAAAGGTTTTCTCTTTGACATTGAACTTTGCCAGTTTGACTCTAATGTGTCTCAAGAGGATGTTTTTGGAATGAATCTGTATGGAGATCTTTGAGCCTCCTGGATCAGAAGTTCTTTGTGTCTCCCTATACCTAGGAAGTTTTCCATTATTATTTTAGTATTATTTCATTGAATAGGTTTGCAGTGCCTTTTTTTTCTCCTCCCCTTATGGAACACCCATGGTTTACATGTTTGTGGACTTATGGTTGTCTGCTAGTTCTCTTAGATTTTCTTCATTTTTTTAATTCTTTTTTCTTTTTTGTCCACCTGTGTTATTTTGAAAAGTCTGTCTTCAATATGAGAAATTCTTTCTTCTGCTTGCTCTAGCCTGTTGCTTATGTTCTTGGTTGTGTTTTTTTAAAAATCTTATTAAATGAATCTCTCAGTTCCAGAAGTTCTGCTACATTCTTTTTAAATGTATTAATCTCTTTGTAAATTTCCTCCTTCATATCCTGCATAGTTTTTTTCTCATTTCATTTTATTGCCCAACTGAGTCTTCTTGTTTCTCATTGAGTTTCCTTAAGATTGTCCTTAATTTTTCTTTTCAGTCACTTCAAGAGTTTCCTGCTCTATGAGGTCTGGTACTTGAGAATTACTGTTTTCCTTTGGTGGTGGTGTGTTGTCTTGTTTGTTCATGTTTCTAGTATCTCTAGGTTGATGTCTGGTCATCTGGTAGAGTAGTTGCTTCTTCTATTACTTTGTAGTGAGATTTGAGGAGAGAGTCTTCCTCTTTTTCTGGACCCTGCTGGTGACTCTCCTTGTGTCAATTAAGTTGAGGGGTGAGTAGGCCACCTGCATTGTGACTGTGGCTGCTGCTGTGGTGGTGAGCTGCCCACATGTGGAAGTGTTGTTTGTGGCAGTGCCAGGAGTTGAGGTCCCCAGGCAGACTACTGGCTTTTATCATGTTGGGGGCTGCCCATAGGTCCTCAGTCTATAACTATTTTAAATAATTATTTTCCAAAAAGTCATAAAAGCCAACTTGCAGAGCTTCCCATTTGCCAATTATAGAACAACTTATTATTGAAGTAATAATAATATAATGGAATATAATCCATTGAATAAAATAAAAATACATGTCTTTACTGATATTAATAAACAAATAATTGGGAGAGAAAGGACTCTTCTTCTCAGTATAATATCAACTAATAAGTGTAGAAGGAATTTTATAATTAGAGTATTATCAATGGATTCCAAAACTAGTGAAAATTTGATGAGGAATAGGAAATTTACATATTCTCAAATATTGCTCCACAAATTACTAATCAACTGTATTGGGCAAATTAACTTTATAGTTGGGAAATTTGGAAAAACAACCTTGAACAAATGTCCAAAGTTAATTTTACCATTATTGGGGTGATTAATATGATGTGCCACATGATATGATGTACTGGGAAGTACCCAACATCAAGTCTGTGATATTCCTGCCAAATATGAGTTATCTGAATTTGACCATGAGGAAACATCAGACAAACCCAAACTGAGAGAAAGTCTGCATTCAGAAACTTCTTATCATTTAAGCTGCTTAGTGTATCTCTTGCCTTTCTTCTACCTACTCTCTCTCATTGAAGGCTCAGTTTGACTCTCACCTCATCCATAGAGTTTCCTAAACTCCTTGGACATCTTTAAACTTTTACAACTCTGTCAGTCTTAAGAAACAATTTGATCTTTTTATTGTATGCTATCTTGTTGCTCTCTTCATAAATTCCAAATGGATTGCATATTTCCTGAAGTTATAGACCAGATTTTATGAATTAGAACCTGTCCTCCAGGTTCTCTATTACAATTCTCTTCAAAGTAGTGTGTTTACCCTCTAGAATGTTTGGAAAAAGATTCATTAGAAATGAGAAAAAATATTAGAACCTCTGATTATTTATCAAAAATCTGAAGAGAGACAATACATTTTATTAATATTTGATAAATAGATTGGCAGAATATAGATACCGATAGTTTCATAAAACTGAAGATGCAAGCTCAAAACTTTTTGCTAATGTAGTATATAATTAGATAAGTTTGGAGATCATTGCTTTAGAGTGCTATAGAAAATACTCAATATATAGCGCGGGTAGGTTAGCTCACTTGATTATAGCATGGTGCTGACAACACCAGGGTCAAGGGTTCAGATCCCCATACCAGTAAGCCACCAAAAACAACAACAACAACAACACAACAACAACAACAACAACAAACCCCCCCCAAAAGAGAAAGAGGCAATGACAACCAGAGTTTGGCTTAAGAATCCTCATTATAGGACCGACCAGTTATCTCAGTTGGTTAGAGCACAGCCTTGTAACACCAAGGTCAAGGGATCAATTTCCTGTACTAGCTAACCCCTCACCCCCCAAAGAAAGAATTCTCATTATTGATATGTTGGGTTCAGAAACTAATCCATTTATCAGTGATTAAGGATACGATTATGTGAGTGATTCTTATGTACCAGAATTGCTGTAATGAATTAGGATTCAAATATCTGCTACTTACCAGTGATTCCTCATTTGATTGATTGATTTACTGGGTATCTCAGGACAACCTGACATCAGATCAAATAAACTCAGAGATTTTATGATTGTAAGAAAGGTAATAACTGTATTTTTCTCTAAAATCTCTAATCTAGTTTTATGTTCAATTTTTAAAAATGTTAGCTCTTAAAAATAATATGCTAGATCTAAAATTCTGTGAAATCTTGTTTGATGAAGTCCTGATCTACATAGCTCCTTATTGACTAAAAGACACAAAAACTTCAATATATCATTCATAAAATCTAAATATGCTTTGTTAGGAGAAATGGAAACAACTCATATGAGTAATTATATCATTTAAATATTTGATGTTTTATTACTCTCAAGACACAAAGTAACATGGTAGTTATAATTTTGGGGTGGAAATCGGTTTTGGGACATCAATAAATTATGTTACTTGTACATGAATAGAGGCTTTCAAAAGGGTTTAAAAGCTGTAGTTCTTTTAAGTAAACATTATAAATCAGCAACATCTATTTTAGGCTATTATCACATTTATACCCACTGTTGTTTGTTAGTGCATTTTGCAAAGTTTAAATTTAAAGTAATAATTTAAAAAGTGATGTCAAAGATCCCAGTATCTAATAGGTAAATTTAACCTCATCAGATATAGCCCAAACTGAAAGTACTACCTTGCTTTTTAGTTAGATCCCTACAAACATTTTTCTACAGTTTCCCTCAATGCCCTATGTTACTATCATTAAAATAACACACACATCCACCCTGAACAAAACAGACCCCCTTACTTTCCTTTTAAAAATACAGTCATTGATGTGGTTCACTGAAGTTTGACCCTGTGCTTAGTCTGAGTTTCTAATATTTTTTGATTCAGTTAACTGAGGAGTTTAAAACTGGGTTTAAGAGCAGTTGTAAAAACAGTCACCTATTATGAAATTTCCTAAAATTTCAAATCTAGTATCTCAACAAAAGGAGGGAAAGTTCAAAATAAGTTGTATTAGCTTTCTTGCAAAGTAAATATTCTGGTAATAATTGATAATTGCTTCTCCTCTTTCACAATCTTGAGTTCAGGACCCTAACTGATCTATTAATGTTTCTTTATTTTAAATATAAATATTTAAATGGATAAATGGAAGCAGTATTCCCATGAAATGTCATTGATTGCATAGATGCCAAATTAAAATCTCTTTTGTTATCATCTACTTATTAGAATCATTAAGTTTTGAAAATGTAGGGTAGCTAATTTTTTTTTGTTTTAAAGAGTAAGACCAACTTTTTATGAAAACTGTTGCCCTCTATTGGTAATTTTCAAAAAAGTTCAAGAGTGCTTAAAATTTTGGATTTATTTTTGCATGAGCAAGATCAACTAGGTTATCTGCCGGGCTAATCTGTCCTTCAAAAATAAATAGCAGTGGTAAACATGACTCCAGTGGTCAAAGATGCTGAGCTAGTGCAGTTCTGATTTCAGTTCATACTATAGAGTTACTTACACACCAAAAACATATCATAATTATTTGATTAATTAATTAATTCAACAAATATTTGTTAAGCAGAAGCTATATTAGGTGCTGCATAATAACTTCCGTATTTTGCATATATGTTTTATTACCTCATTTTTTCAGCTTTAAAATGCTCCTTTAACATTTTTCTTTTAAAAACTTTAGTAACCCATTCAAATATTAACCGAAGCTAATGTTCTTACCATTCTACTTTAATACTTTTTCTTGGGAACCCTTTCTGTTTTAGTCAATCCCATCCATTCCCATTTCTTTTACATATCGTTTTTGTGCCATTAAAAAAATTTCAACAAATGTTCATTGATCTGTATGCTAAGTTGTATACTCATTATTGTGTGCGTGATGTGCTTTATCTCCTGATAGTAGAGTCAAAGCTAAACAGTTATACTTAAGAACCCTATGAAAGGAATGACAACAGAGATACAAATAATACACTATGAGGGAGCATAAAGATCAAACAGTTTTAATGGGTAAAAAGGAAAATTAATTTGTACAAAGACATTTAAATATTTGAATTGCAACTATGTGCAAGATATCTATCCAGGAGTTGGAAATACAGGGAAGAAAAAGACAGAATATTTTCTGAATTCAGGGAGCCCACATTCTAGTCAGGGGAAACTAACAATAAACAGGTAAAGAAATCATAAACAAGGTATTTTCAGATAATGGTAAGTGCTACAAAGGCAATGAAACAGGTAATATTGGGGAATGTCTGGGAGCTTCATCAGATAAGACGGCAGGGAAGACTTTACTGGGGAGGTGACATCTGTGATGAGAGTTATGTATGAGGTAATATCTTTTTATCCTTCTTTCTAAATCACTCTCCTAAAAACCAAGTTTGACTCTGGCCTCTTAAGAGTTGCTGCCTTATCTCCTAATGCTACTGAACCTGAGTCCAACTGCCCACTGCCAAATTGAAACAAATGACTCAAAAGTCAAGTGTTGCTGAGAAGGGGAGGCAGCTTTATTCAGTACTGGTAATCTGAAGATGGGAAACTAAATCATCTCAAAGTCTTAGATTTATGGAGGAGGTTGAGGGAATGGAATGTGAGAAGGGAAAAGCAGGAGGGAGAGGGATGTGTAAGGGACCAGGTGCAAATTCTCATCAAGGCTCTGTCTGGTTTCTGTTCTCATCCTTGACATTATCTTAAGGTCCTACAGGATTTTGTTTTGGGGTAAAATCAGCATAGCTTTATTGATGTCTTCCTTGGGTTCTCAGGATCTGGAAAACAGCTCTATACTTACGTAAATAATGTCGTCCTGCCCTGTAACCAAGATTTGAAATATCAAATAACCACGGGAAAAGAGGGAACTCAGAGAAATGCATGCTAAGCTAGCCTATATGCTTTCTTATATTCTGCTAGACAAACATGCTCTTATGTCTGTGGATTCAGCCAGCAAGTTTCCCTTGCAAACTTCCTCAAGGGCTGAGGCCTTTTGCAGCCCTAGGGGAAAGGGTCAAATATGGGGGGTTCTGCTGTTACAATTTCCCCTCTCTCATGTTCCTTCCTTAATCTTGAGGGGGGTGCTTCAGTCTTATTCACTCTAACATTAACAGTCCTTCACTGTCAACTTTCTGGAAAAAGTAGTCTAATCAATTCTGTCTCCATGTTGATGATGTACACTTTTTTTTGTATTCAAATATACTTTTATTTGAATTTTAAAAATTAAATCTAGGCTACTCTCCCTATTAGTCCAAATTGCAGAGCCCTGGCTGTACTTCTTTCTTTTTTATTGAAATGTAATTTATTATACATATTTGTGGGGTACAGAGTTGAATATCTATACCTGTATACAGGATAATTAGCATGTTATCATTACAAAACATAATCATTCCTTGTGTCCATTAACCAATCACTCCCTAAATCCCTCCCCCTCCCCCTTTCCCACCTCTAGTCACCACAGTTCTCTTCTCTCCATCTGAAATATTGGAGTGTAGGTATCCCTTTCACATGATGATTTCCTTCCTTTGGGTATATGGGTATATACCCAGTAGGGGCATTGAGGATCATATGGCAGTTCTATCTGCAATTGTTTGAGGAATCTCCGTACTGTTTTCCATAATGGTTGTACAAATTTACAGTCCCACCAACAGTGTGGGAGGCTTCCCATTTCTCCACATCCTCACCAGCATTAGCTATTCTGTCTTTTTGATAATGGTCAGTCTAACCGGGGTGAGATGATATCTCAATGTGGTTTTGATTTGCATTTCCTGAATGCTGAGTGATGTTGACTGTTTTTTCATGTGTCTGTTGGCCATTTGTATGTCTTCCTTTGAGAAATGCTTACTCAGCTTCTTTGCCCATTTTTAAACTGGGGTTCTTGTTTTTTTACTGTGAAGTTGTTTGTGTACCTTGTATATTTTGGATATTAATCCCTTGTTGGATGCATAGTTTGCAAATATTTTCTGCCATTCTGTAGGTTGTCTTTTTACTCTGTTAACAGTTTTTTTTTTGCTGTGAAGAAGCTTTTTAGTTTTATATAATCCCATCTGTTTATTTTTTCTTTTGTTGCCTGTGCTTTTGGGGTCTTATTCATAAGACTTTGCCCAGTTCTACATCCTGAAGTGTTTCTCCTATGTTTTCTTTTAGTAGTTTTATAGTTTCAGGTCTTATTTATAAGTCTTTAACCTATTTTGAGTTGACATGGGTATATGGTCAGAGGTAGAATCTAGTTTCATTCTTCTACATTTAGATGTCCAGTTTCCTCAGCAGCGTTTATGGACAGGCAGTCTTTTCTCCAGTGTATGCTTTTGTGGCTTTGTTGAAGATCAGTTGGCTGTAATTATGTGGGTTGATTTCTGGTTTCTTTATTCTGCTCCATTGGTCCATGTGTCTGATTTTAGGCCAGTACCATGCTGTTTTGGTTACTATACTTTGTGGTATAGTTTGAAGTCAGGGAGTATTATGCCTCTGGCTTTATTTTATTTATTTATTTTTCTGTTTGCTCAGGATTGCTTTGGCTATTCAGGGTCTTTTGTTCTTCCATGTGAATGTTAGGATCATTTTTCTATTTCTGCGAATGATAGCATTGGTATTTTATTTTGAGGGGGTTTGCATTGAACCAGTAGATTGCTTTGGGTAGTAGGGACATTTTCACAAGGTTAATTCTTTCAATCCAAGAGCATAGAATATCTTTCCATCTTTTTGTGTCCTCTTTAGTTTCCTTCAGTAGTGATTTGTAGTTCTCATTGTAGATATCTTTCACCTCTTTGGTTAAATTGATTCCTAGGTATTTTATTATTTTGGTGACTATTGTAAATGGGTTTGCTTTCTTGATTACTTTTTCTGCTAGTTTGTTATTTGAGTATAAAAATGCTTCTGATTTTTGTGTGTTCATTTTGTATCATGTAACTTTATTGAAATTGTTTATAAGCTCTACAAGTTTTTTGGTAGAGTCTTTAGGTTTTTCTATATACATATATATATATATAGAATCAGGTCATATGCAAACAGGCATAGTTTGACATTGTCTTTTCCAATCTGGATGTCATTTACTTTTTTCTCTTGCCTGATTACTCTGGCTAGTGCTTCCAATGTTGTGTTAAATAGGAATGGTGAGAGTGTGCATCCTTGTCTTGTTCTTGTTCTTAAAGAAAAAGCTTTCAGCTTTCCCCATTCAAAATGATATTGGCATTGAATTTATCATATACGGTTTTTATTGTATTGAGATACTTTTCTTGTATATCTAATTTGCTAAGAGTCTTATCATGAATGGATGTTGAATTTTGTTGAATGTTTTTTCTGCATCTATGAAGATAATGGTATTGTTTTCATCTTTGGTTTGTTGATGTTGTGTGTCACATTTATTGACTTGCATATGTTGAATCATCCTTGCATCCCTGGGATGAATCCCACATGATTATGGTGTATAATTTTTTTGATGTGTTGCTGTATGCTGATTGCTAATATTTTGTTGAGAAGTTTTGTATCTATGTTTATCAAGGATATTGGCCTGTAATTTTCTTTTTTTGTTGTATCTTTATCTGGTTTTGGTATCAGGGTGATGCTGGCCTCATAGAAGGAGTTTGGGAGAATGGCC
This sequence comes from Cynocephalus volans, assembly GCF_027409185.1. Lineage (NCBI taxonomy): Eukaryota > Metazoa > Chordata > Mammalia > Dermoptera > Cynocephalidae > Cynocephalus > Cynocephalus volans. Next base: position 91,301,051 of record NC_084468.1, on the reverse strand, counting down.
TCTTTCAATTTTTTGGGATAATTTGAAGAGAATTGGTTTTAATTCCTGTTTATACATTTGGTAGAATTCAGCAGTTAAGCCATCTGTTCCTGTGCTTTTCTTTGTTGAGAGACTGCTGATTGCTGCTTCAATTTCATTGCTTGTTATTGGTCTGTTCAGGTTTTCTATTTCATCTTGTTGCAGTCTTCACAGTTTGTATATGTCCAGAAATTTATCCATTTTTTCTAGATTTTCAAATTTGTTTGTGTATAGCTGTTTATAATAGTCTCTAATGATTCTTTGTATTTCTGTGCAATCAGTTGTAATGTCTCCTTTTTCATTTCTGATTTTGTTATTTAGGTTTTTTTTTTAGTTAGCTTAGCTAATATGTTGTCTATTTTATCTTCTCAAAAATCAACCTTTTGTTTTATTGATCTTTTGTATCACTTTTTTGGGTCTCTATTTCATTTAGTTCTGCTCTGTTCTTAATTATTTCTTTCTGTCTACTGATTTGGGGATTCTATTGTTCTTGTTTTTCTAGTTCTTTGAAGCGTAGCATTAGGTTGTTATTTGAAATCTTTCTTTTTTTGATGGAAGTGTTTATTGCAATAATCTTCTCTCTTAGTACTGCTTTTGCAGTATCCCACAGGTTTTGATGTGCCGTGTCTTTATTTTTATTAGTTTCAAGAAAATTTTTTTGATTTCCTGTTTAATTTCTTCTTGGACTTATAGGTTGTTCAGGAGCATGTTGTGTAATCTCCATGTATTTGTGTATTTTCCAGAGTTTTATTTGTTATTGATTTTAGTTTAATCACTCATGTTCAGAAAAGATATTGTAATGGTTTCAATTTTTAAAATTTGCTATGACTTGATTTGCAATCTAACATGTTGTCTCTCCTGGAAAGTGTTCCATGTGCTGATAAGAAGAATGTATATTCTGTAGTTGTTGGATGAAATGTTCTGTGGATACCTGCCAGGTCCAATTGGTCTAAAGTGTAGTTTAAATCCTGTGTTTCTCTGTTAATTTTTTGCCTAAATGATCTGTCCAATGCTGAGAGAAGGGTGTTCAGGTCTCCAACTATTATCATATTGGAGTCTATCTCTCTCTCTTTTTTTTAAGGTTTAATAGTGTTTGCTTTATATATCTGTGTGCTCTGGTGTTGGGTACATACATATTTATGATTGGTAAGTCTTGCTGGATAGATTCCTTTATCATTATATAATGGCCTTCTTTGTCTCTTTCTATGGCTTTTGATTTAAAGTCTATTTTCTCTAATATAGGAATAGCAACTCTTGCTCATTTTTGCTTAAATTTGTGTGGTATATCTTTTTCTATTTCTTCACTATTTGTTTGTGTATGTCTTTACAGGTGAAGAAAGTCTTGAAGATAGCATATGGTTGGGTCCAGCTTTTAATTCCAATCAGTCAGGCTGTGTCTTTTGAGTGGGTAATTTAATCCATTTACATTTAGGGCTATTATTGAATTGTGTTGTTTTACTCATGGCATTTTATCAATTTTCATTTTCATTGTATTTTTATTTTATTCCTTTCTTTCTCTTTTATTGTTTGTCTTTGGTTCTTGTTGTTTTTTTTGAGATGATAAGACAAAGTTTCTCTTTCTCATTTGCATTTTTGTCCTACCAGTGGGTTTTGTTCTTTCTTGTGTATTTATGGTAGTGATTATCATTTTTTTGACTTCAGATGTAGGACTCCCTTGAGGATTTCTTGTAGGTCTGGTCATGTGTTGGTGAATTCCCACAATTTTTGTTTGTCTGGGAAATACATTATTTTCCCCTCCTTTCTGAAGGATAGCCTTGCTGGGTATAGTATTCTTGGATGGCAGTTTTTTTCTTTAAGTATTTTGAATGTATCATTTCATTCTCTTCTGTCCTGTAGAGCTACTGTTGTGAAGTCTGATGTTAGTCTGATAGGACTCCCTTATAGGTGACTTGATGCTTCTCTCTTGCTCTTTTAAGATTCCCTCCTTTGCCTTTGAGCTTTGCCAGTTTGACTATAATGTGTCTCAAAGAGGACCTTTTTGGATTCAATATGTTTAGGGAACTTTGAGCCTCTTGGATCTGAAGGTCATTTTCTCTCTCTATACTTGAGAAATTTTCCATTATGATTTCATTGCATGTTTTCAATGCCTTCTCATTTCTCCTGTCCTTCTGGAACACAGATGATTTAGACATTTGTGGGCTTAAGGTTGTCTACTATCTCTCTAAGGTATTCACCATTAAAAAAAATTCTTTTATTTTTTGTCTGCCTGGATTATTTGGAAAAGACAATCTTCAAGATCATAAATTCTTTGTTTTGCTTGCTCTACTCTGCTGCTTAAGCTCTCAGTTGTGTTTTTTACTTTGTTGAATGAATCTTTCAGCTCCAGTTGTTTTGCTACACTCTTTTGAGGTATTAATCTCTTTGCAAATTTCCTCCTTCAGGCCCTGGATACTTTTTCTCATTTCATTATGTCATGTAACTGAGTCTTCTTGTATCTCATTGAATTTCCTTAAGATTGTTGCTTGGAATTCCTTTTCAGACATTTCAAGGGCTTCCTGCTTTGTGGGGTCTGGCACTTGAGAATTATTGTATTCCTGTGGTGGTGTCATGTTTTGTTTTCTTTTCTTTTTAAAAAATATATATTTCTAGTATCTATGTTGATGTCTGGTCATCTGGTAGAGCAGTTGCTTCTTCTATTACTCTGGAGAGGGCTTTGAGTAAAGAGACTACCTCCTGTAGATGTGTTTTATATTGACCATTGAGTGGGATGTTTTAGTATTGGTTACAGGCAGATGCAGTAATGTAGTCTCTGTGTGGGTACTTCAGCTTTATTCAGTGTTGGAGTTGCATGTGAGTACCTCTGTGGCCTAGGCACTGGGGCACTTAGTGATTCTTTTCTGATGTTAGTGACACTGTGTTGGTTCATTGAGGAACTGGATGACCTCTTGAATCTTTGGGAGAAGTGCCTGGGTGCCCTGTCACTCTTTGCCTGGGGTGTGTTATCCCGGGAAGGATTGTTGGTACCCCAGCTAGCATCCTGAAATCCTGATGGGTGCAGTGAGATATACTGGAGCTCCTCAGTTTAAATGGGTGACCCTGGGTGGGATTTTTCTTTCTTATACAAGCATAGGTTCCTCATGCGTCCTTGTTTCTCCTGGTTTGCGGATGAGTTGGTAGTGACTGGGAGTTTTCTTCATTACTCTATTTGGGTATTCTGGGTTTCGGCACTCTTGGGGAGTTCCATGTGTGTCTCTCCCTAGATCAAGGCAGTCTTGTGGGCTGCATATGTACCTACCACTCCTAGGTGTGCTACTGCATTTGTTAGTGTAATTCACTTTGTGGGTTAGGCCACTGAGTTGTGGGTCTCTGCTCACTCACCTCTTTCCCCTAAGTCCACTGGTGACTCTCCTTCTGTCAGTAGCATAGAGGGTCAATGGGCTACCTATAAGGCAGCAATGGCTGCTGCTATGGCAGTAAGCAGCTCTTTCAGTAATAGTGGCTGAGATGGTGGCTGTGGCAGGCCCCTTACATGGCCCCAGTGACTGCAGCAGCAGTGGGGGCTGAGGTTTAGGCTGTTGAGTTTCTTGGGCATGCTGCTGCTGTTATTCAGGTTGATGGGAGCTTCCTGTGGCTGGCAAGGTTGCTGGGCATGCTGCTACCATCAGGCATGCAGGGGGCTGCCCATGGCCAGCATGGTCCCTGGGTGTGATGCTGCCATCAGTCTGATGTACACTTCTAACTCCTAGGCCAGGCTGCCTCCTGAACCATACAGCAAAAATCAACTGCAATTATCCACTTGGCTGTCTCAGAGCAAAATATAGTGTCACACTGTATAATATACTCTTTATTTTGTTTACTCCATCTTGATTTTGTTTAACATCTACACATTTTCTCAAGTCATCTTTGACTTTCTCAAACCCAGTCTGTGATGAATGCCTTTCAGTTCTGCCTCCATAATGTGCCTCACTTCATTTTTCTGTGTTCCTCTACCATTGACACAGCTTTAGTTCAGACACTTGTCTTAAGCATATATCCATTCTGCTTAACATACTTCAATGGCTCTCTTTGCCTCTAAGATAAATTTCAAATTCCTCAGCAGGATCTATAAAGCATTGCACGATCTAGCCCCTGTGTATCTCCCAGACTCATATCTCCATCTGCCCCTTTCCCCTTCTCCAATCCTGAACTCCATGCAGTGGTGAGTAAGTGAAGGTCCTTCCCTTAGGTCTTGATCTAAAAATGCAAATTCTTTCTTAATTTCTTACTTTTAAATAACATACAATTTTGTAAACTTCCTATTTTAAATAATGCTTACTTTGACCTCTTGGAGTATTAAAGTATGAGATTCATGAAGTAAAATTAATGCATTCTAGAGTTTATTAAGGCCCTAATTCAGTATTTTATTGCAAAGTCTTATTGCTACTGTACATGTACACATGCAGATAGAATGTCCACATTTTGAGGAGTAGGTTCTATTAATGTGTCACCCTTGTTGTGAAGTGGTTTTCCAACTACTCTATTCTGGCTTTGATTATCTTCACTATAAGTTTTAGTTATTTATATGGACTGTTTTATTCCACCTGGAATCAGGTGAACACATCCAAATCAGTAGTACTTTTGGCTTATGACTGTTCAAAGACCATTGTCTAAGAGAGTTTCGATTGCATTTCTGGTATAACACATTTATATTTTATTGCTAAAGGAAGTATATACACAATCTATCTATTCAAAATTTATTTGTACACCAATTCTTCACCAGTATGCACTGCCTGTGAATATGTGCTATTTAAGTAGTTTTCTATATGGTAAAATATCTGCAAGTCATATTACAGACAAAGAACTCATCTTCCTAATATATAAAGAACTTCTATAAATTGATAAAAAGATAAAAGACCAATTACTCTATTGAAAGAAATGGATAAAGGACATGAACAAATTATTTGCAGATGAAGAAGTACAAATTGCTCATAAACATACAGTAAGACCTATATAATTAAAACTGTACTGAAACATTATGTCACTCATAACAATTGTAAAATTTCAAAGGTTCAGTAACACATTCTACTGCTGAGACTATGGTAAATACATGGTGTTGAATGTAAATTGGTATAACATGTATGGAGGGCGATTTAGTTATAGATATTAACATAACAGATTACTTATATGTTTTGGTCTAGCAATTCAGTTCTGAAAATTTACTCTAGACACACCCATGTTGGAAGTAATGTATATAAAAGGCCATTGATAGAAGTGTAGAGACTTGCAGTGTATAGATATACATTTAAATTACAGTACTGTGTTCATCTCCATGCATTTCATCAAGCAATTCATATGTCTTATTGCAAGTGGTTTTTACCTTAATAGCATGATTAAGTTAGTGTGTACCAAATTTCTCCATTGTTTCTTTTTTTTCCTCATCATTATTATTATTATTATAATTATTTTTATTTTATTTTATTTTATTTTTTTAAATTTTTATTTTATCGATATACATCGTGGCTGATTATTGCTCCCCATCACCAAAACCTCCCTCCCTCTTCCCTCCCCCCCCTCCCCCACAATAATGTCCTTTCTGTTTGCTTGTCGTATCAACTTCAAGTAGTTGTGGTTGTTATATCTTCTCCCCCCCCCCCCGGTTTGTGTTTGTGTGTGTGTGTGTGTGTGTGTGTGAATTTATATATTAATTTTTAGCTTCCACCAATAAGTGAGAACATGTGGTATTTCTCTTTCTGTGCCTGACTTGTTTCACTTAATATAATTCTCTCAAGGTCCATCCATGTTGTTGCAAATGGCAGTATTTCATTCGTTTTTATAGCTGAGTAGTATTCCATTGTGTAGATGTACCACATTTTCCGTATCCACTCATCTGATGATGGGCATTTGGGCTGGTTCCAACTCTTGGCTATTGTAAAGAGTGCTGCGATGAACATTGGGGAACAGGTATACCTTCGACTTGATGATTTCCATTCCTCTGGGTATATTCCCAACAGTGGGATGGCTGGGTCCTATGGGAGATCTATTTGCAATTGTTTAAGGAACCTCCATACCATTTTCCATAGAGGCTGCACCATTTTGCAGTCCCACCAACAATGTATGAGAGTTCCTTTTTCTCCGCAGCCTCGCCAGCATTTATCGTTCAGAGTCTTTTGGATTTTAGCCATCCTAACTGGGGTTAGATGGTATCTCAGGGTAGTTTTGATTTGCATTTCCCGGATGCTGAGTGATGTTGAGCATTTTTTCATATGTCTGTTGGCCATTTGGATATCTTCCTTAGAGAAATGCCTGCTTAGCTCTTTTGCCCATTTTTTAATTGGGTTGCTTGTTTTCTTCTTGTAAAGTTGTTTGAGTTCCTTATATATTCTGGATATTAATCCTTTGTCAGAGGTATATTTTGCAAATATTTTCTCCCACTCTGTTGGTTGTCTTTTAACTCTGTTAATTGTTTCTTTTGCTGTGCAGAAGCTTTTTAGTTTGATATAATCCCATTTGTTTATTTTTCCTTTGGTTGCCCGTGCTTTTGGGGTCGTATTCATGAAGTCTGTGCCCAGTCCTATTTCCTGAAGTGTTTTTTTTTTTTTTTTTTTAAATTTTATTTTGTCGATATACATTGTAGCTGATTAATGCTCCCCATCACCAAAACCTCCCTCCCTTCTCCCTCCCCCCCTCCCCCCAACAATGTCCTTTCTGTTTGCTTGTCGTATCAACTTCAAGTAATTGTGGTTGTTGTATCTTCTTCCCTCCCCCCCCGATTTGTGTGTGTGTGTGTGTGTGTGTGTGTGTGTGTGTGTGAATTTATATATTAATGTTTAGCTCCCTCCAATAAGTGAGAACATGTGGTATTTCTCTTTCTGTGCCTGACTTGTTTCACTTAATATAATTCTCTCAAGGTCCATCCATGTTGTTGCAAATGGCAGTATTTCATTCGTTTTTATAGCTGAGTAGTATTCCATCGTGTAGATGTACCACATTTTCCGTATCCACTCATCTGATGATGGGCATTTGGGCTGGTTCCAACTCTTGGCTATTGTAAAGAGTGCTGCGATGAACATTGGGGAACAGGTATACCTTCGACTTGATGATTTCCATTCCTCTGGGTATATTCCCAACAGTGGGATGGCTGGGTCGTATGGTAGATCTATTTGCAATTGTTTAAGGAACCTCCATACCATTTTCCATAGAGGCTGCACCATTTTGCAGTCCCACCAACAATGTATGAGAGTTCCTTTTTCTCCGCAGCCTCGCCAGCATTTATCGTTCATAGTCTTTTGGATTTTAGCCATCCTAACTGGGGTTAGATGGTATCTCAATGTGGTTTTGATTTGCATTTCCCGGATGCTGAGTGATGTTGAGCATTTTTTCATATGTCTGTTGGCCATTTGGATATCTTCCTTAGAGAAATGCCTACTTAGCTCTTTTGCCCATTTTTTAATTGGGTTGCTTGTTTTCTTCTTGTAAAGTTGTTTGAGTTCCTTATATATTCTGGATATTAATCCTTTGTCAGATGTATATTTTGCAAATATTTTCTCCCACTCTGTTGGTTGTCTTTTAACTCTTTTAATTGTTTCTTTTGCTGTGCAGAAGCTTTTTAGTTTGATATAATCCCATTTGTTTATTTTTCCTTTGGTTGCCCGTGCTTTTGGGGTCGTATTCATGAAGTCTGTGCCCAGTCCTATTTCCTGAAGTGTTTCCCCTATGTTTTCTTTAAGAAGTTTTATTGTCTCAGGGTGTATATTTAAATCCTTAATCCATTTTGAGTTGATTTTAGTATACGGTGAGAGGTATGGATCTAGTTTCATTCTCCTGCATATCGATATCCAGTTATCCCAACACCACTTGCTGAAGAGGCAGTCCCTTCCCCAGTGAATAGGCTTGGTGCCTTTGTCAAAGATCAGATGGCAGTAAGTGTGTGGGTTGATTTCTGGATTCTCTGTTCTATTCCATTGGTCAGTGTGTCTGTTTTTATGCCAGTACCATACTGTTTTGGTTATTATAGCTTTGTAGTATAGCTTAAAGTCAGGTAGTGTTATGCCTCCAGCTTTATTTTTTTTGCTGAGCATTGCTATGGCTATTCGTGGTCTTTTATTGTTCCATATAAATGTCTGAATAGTTTTTTCCATTTCTGAGAAAAATGTCTTTGGAATTTTGATGGGGATTGCATTGAATTTGTATATCACTTTGGGTAGTATGGACATTTTCACTATGTTGATTCTTCCAATCCAAGAGCATGGAATATCTTTCCATCTTCTTGTATCCTCTCTAATTTCTCTCAGCAGTGGTTTGTAGTTCTCATTATACAGATTTTTCACTTCCTTGGTTAACTCAATTCCTAAGTATTTTATTTTTTTGGTGGCTATTGTAAATGGGCAGGCTTTCTTGATTTCTCCTTCTGCATGTTCACTATTGGAGAAAAGAAATGCTACTGATTTTTGTGTGTTGATTTTGTATCCTGCTACTGTGCTGAAATCATTTATCAATTCCAAGAGTTTTTTTGTAGAGGTTTTAGGCTGTTCGATATATAGGATCATGTCATCTGCAAACAGGGACAGTTTGACTTCATCTTTTCCAATCTGGATGCCCTTTATTTCCTTCTCTTCTCTGATTGCTCTGGCTAGTACTTCCAACACTATGTTGAATAGGAGTGGTGAGAGTGGGCATCCTTGTCTAGTTCCTGTTCTTAAAGGAAAAGCTTTCAGCTTTTCCCCATTCAGGATGATATTGGCAGTGGGTTTGTCATATATGGCTTTAATTATGTTGAGATACTTTCCCTCTATACCTAACTTATAGAGGGTCTTTGTCATGAATGAGTGCTGAACTTTATCAAATGCTTTTTCAGCATCTATAGAGATGATCATATGGTCCTGGTGTTTGAGTTTATTAATATGGTGTATCACATTTATTGATTTGCGTATGTTGAACCAACCTTGCATCCCTGGGATGAATCCCACTTGATCATGATGAATAATTTTTCGTATGTGTTGCTGTATTCTGTTTGCTAGTATTTTAGTGAGGATTTTTGCATCTATATTCATCAAGGATATCGGCCTGTAGTTTTCTTTTTTGGTTATATCTTTACCTGGTTTTGGTATCAGGATGATGTTTGCTTCATAGAATGAGTTTGGGAGATTTGCGTCCGTTTCAATCTTTTGGAATAGTTTGTAAAGAATCGGTGTCAATTCCTCTTTGAATGTTTGGTAAAATTCTGCTGTGAATCCATCTGGTCCTGGGCTTTTCTTTGTTGGGAGCCTTCTGATAACAGCTTCAATCTCCTTTATTGTTATTGGTCTGTTCAAATTTTCTACGTCTTCACGGTTCAGTTTTGGGAGCTTGTGTGTGTCCAGAAATTTATCCATTTCCTCCAGATTTTCAAATTTGTTGGCGTATAGTTGTTTATAGTAGTCTTGAATGATTCCTTGTATTTCAGATGAATCAGTTGTAATATTGCCTTTTTCATTTCTAATTTTTGTTATTTGAGTCTTCTCTCTTCTTTTTTTTGTTAGCCATGCTAATGGTTTGTCAATTTTATTTATCTTTTCAAAAAACCAACTTTTTGATTCGTTGATCTTTTGAATTGTTTTTTGGTTTTCAATTTCATTCAGTTCTGCTCTGATCTTAATGATTTCTTTCCGTCTGCTAACTTTAGGATTGGATTGTTCTTGTTTTTCTAGTTCTTTAAGGTGAAGTGTTAGGTTGTTCACTTGCCATCTTTCCATTCTTCTGAAGTGAGCATTTAATGCAATAAATTTTCCCCTCAATACTGCTTTTGCAGTATCCCACAGGTTTTGGTATGATGTATCATTGTTTTCATTAGTTTCAATAAACTTTTTGATTTCCTGCTTGATTTCTTCTTGGACCCATATGTCATTAAGTAGAATGCTGTTTAATTTCCATGTGTTTGCATAGTTTCCAGAGTTTTGTTTGTTATTAATTTCTAGTTTTAATCCATTGTGGTCTGAGAAGATACATGGGATAATTCCAATTTTTTTGAATTTATTGAGACTTGATTTGTGACCTAATATGTGATCTATCCTGGAGAATGATCCATGTGCTGATGAGAAGAATGAATATTCTGAGGTTGTTGGGTGGAATGTTCTGTAGATATCTGCCAATTCCAATTGGTCTAGAGTCTTGTTTAGATCTTGTGTTTCTCTAGTGATTCTTTGCCTAGATGATCTGTCTAATATTGACAGTGGAGTGTTCAGGTCCCCTGCTATTATGGTATTAGTGTCTATTTCCTTCTTTAGGTCTAATAGAGTTTGTTTTATAAATCTGGCTGCTCCAACATTGGGTGCGTACATATTTATGATTGTTATGTCTTCTTGATGGATCAGTCCTTTTATCATTAAGTAGTGTCCCTCATTGTCTCTTTTTATGGTTTTTAGTTTAAAGTCTATTTTGTCAGATATAAGAATAGCCACTCCTGCTCGTTTTTCTTTTCTGTTTGCATGGTAAATCTTTTTCCATCCTTTCACTCTTAGTCTGTGTGAATCTTTATGGGTGAGGTGGGTCTCTTGTAGGCAGCATATAGTTGGGTCCTGCTTTTTGATCCAGTCAGCCAGTCTGTGTCTTTTAATTGGGGAATTTAAGCCTTTAACATTAAGAGTTGTTATTGAAAGGTGTTGATTTATTCCTAGCATTTTATTGGTTGTTTGGTTGTCTTAGGTGTCTTTTGTTCCTTGCTTTCTGATTTACTGTTTGGTTTCTTTGTTTGTTGGTTCCTTAGGTTGTAGATAGTGTTTTTGTTAGCTTGTTTTCTCTTCATGAATGCCATTTTTATTGTACTAGCGGGTTTAGATTTTTCTTAGGTTTTTATGGCAGTGGTAGTTATTTTTCGGGAACCAAACCCAGTACTCCCTTGAGGATTTCTTGTAAGGGTGGTCTTGTGGTAGTGAACTCCCGCAGTTTTTGTTTGTCTGAGAAATATACTATTTGCCCCTCATTTCGGAAGGATAGCCTTGCAGGGTAGAGTATTCTTGGCTGGCAATCTTTGTCTTTTAGTATTTTGAAAATATCATCCCATTCCTTTCTAGCTTTTAGGGTTTGTGATGAGAAGTCTGATGTTAACCTGATTGGGGCTCCCTTATAGGTGATTTGACGCTTCTTTCTTGCAGCTTTTAAGATTCTCTCTTTGTCTCTGAGTTTTGCCAATTTGACTATGACATGTCTTGGAGAAGGCCTTTTTGGGTTGAATACGTTTGGAGATCGTTGAGCTTCCTGGATCTGAAGATTTGTGATTTTTCCTATACCTGGGAAGTTTTCTGCCACTATTTTGTTGAATATGTTTTCAATGGAATCTCCATTTTCCTCCCCTTCTGGAATACCCATGACTTGGATATTTGAGCGCTTGAGGTTGTCTGATATCTCTCTCAGATTTTCTTCCATGTCCTTGATTCTTTTTTCTTTCTTTTTGTCTGCTTGTGTTATTTCAAACAGCCCATCTTCAAGTTCAGAGGTTCTCTCTTCAACTTCGACAAGCCTGCTGGTTAAACTCTCCGTTGTGTTTTTTATTTCGCTGAATAATTTCTTCAGTTCAGCAAGTTCTGCTACATTTTTTTTCAGGACATTGATTTCCTTGTATATTTCCTCTTTCAGATCCTGTATACTTTTCCTCATTTCATCATGATGTCTAGCTGAGTTTTCTTGTATCTCATTCAGTTTCCTTAGAATTATCACTCGAAATTCCTTGTCCGTTATTTCAAGGGCTTCTTGTTCTATAGGATCTAGAGTATGAGATTTATTAACTTTTGGTGGTGTACTTTCTTGATTTTTTGTATTTCTGGTGTCTTTTTTTTGGTGTTTATTCATTGTGGCAGGGGGTTTCACAGTCCACCGGTTTGAGACTAATGACTAACTAGGATGTTGCTGTGGTTGCTAATTTGGTATGGCTCCCGCCGTGACTGCTCAGTTGGCCTCTAGTGTCTTGTGTGTGTGGTTGCCTCGGGTCTTGGGCTTCTCCGGGGATCCACCTTTCTGGTCAGCTTGTACTCTGCTGGGCTGGTGGATCACGTACCACAGGGTGTGTGATCTCTGTTGAGCTTTCACTTTCTGTACAGGACTTCTCCCCGTTCCGTGTGCTCTGGCCCAGGCTGTTAGATCGTGCAGTGGCGACCCCACCGGCTGTGTGGTTTCTGTCGAGTCTTCCCCCTCTGTGCACACTGTGCTGGGCTGGGGCGTGTCTTCTGCACCCCTCGTCTATCAGCTGGGCCTTCAAGACCCTGCTCAGCACCGCCTCGCCCAGGAAGTCTATCAGGTTTCTGCTAGGCACCGACAACCGGTCTCTCTGGGTGCCTTTGTAGCACTGTGTAGATCTTTCTCGGGTCTTGTTCACCTTTGTATCCCCCCGGAATAAACCGAGTCTAGTGCCTGCCTGCAGCCTGCTCTCCGGCAGGTTCAAGCGGACCTGGGAACTCTCCTACCACACTATTCCCAACCAGAAATTCGTTAGGCTTTTTTCCAAACTGGTGGTCGCAGAGATGTTATCTGCCTCCCAGTAACAGGAAGTTTACCGGGGCGGAGTCCAGGGTGTGGTGGAGTGACAGTCGGCCCGCCCGTACTTTCTAGCCCTCCCAACACTGGTCGGGACGCCCCACACCCCCAGCCCCGCCAGAGAACCGCGGAGGGAGTGGGAGAGGAGGCCGGCCCGCAGGGTCCGGAAAGCCCCGCGCCAGGCCAAGCAAATGGGCTCAGTGATGGCCGAGCAGGGCGGAGCTGCCCGCACCTGGGAAAATGGAGGCAGCACCGGGGCAGTGAGTGGCCTGGTGGTGCAGGCGGGAGCCGCGTGGGCCAGGGATCACTCACAGTGCTGTGCCAGGTCGGGCGCTCGCTCTGTCTCTGGTTTGTTGTCTTCCGTGTTCTCGGTGCTGCCGCCTCGGGCTGTTCAGTCGCGGCGCCGCTCGGGCGCTCCCAGGAATCTTTTTTAATGCCGGCCTGAAACCTCGAATCCTGAATAGGGCAGCTGGCCGCCTTCAGTGCGGCCCCAGCCTCCGGGATCCTGGCTGCATCCACAGCAGCTCTGGCGCCGTGTTCCCTGTTTCAAGACTCGCTTTTGCAGCTAAGAATCAGTTCTTTTCCTGCTCCACACTTCAAAGCTGTTGCCTGTAAATGAGGCAGCCTCTCCTGCCGGGGGCAAAGTGGCGTTGAGCCCCCACGACCGGCCAGCAGCAGCAGTCCTCCCTTAAGAGATGGCCAGAGGAAGGTCCACAAGTTTCCCGGCTGCCTGAGGCCCAGTGGCCACCTTTTCCACCTCAGCTACTCCGCGCCAGCCGCCGCAGCCGCCGCCATCTTGAAACCCACCTGAAGTGTTTCTCCTATGTTTTCTTTAAGAAGTTTTATTGTTTCAGGATGTATATTTAAATCCTTAATCCATTTTGAGTTGATTTTAGTATACAGTGAGAGGTATGGATCTAGTTTCATTCTCCTGCATATGGATATCCAGTTATCCCAGCACCATTTGATGAAGAGGCAGTCCCTTCCCCAGTGAATAGGCTTGGTGCCTTTGTCAAAGATCAGATGGCAGTAAGTGTGTGGGTTGATTTCTGGATTCTCTATTCTATTCCATTGGTCAGTGTGTCTGTTTTTATGCCAGTACCATACTGTTTTGGTTATTATCGCTTTCTAGTATAGCTTAAAGTCAGGTAGTGTTATGCCTCCAGCTTTATTTTTTTTGCTGAGCATTGCTTTGGCTATTCGTGGTCTTTTATTGTTCCATATAAATGTCTGAATAGTTTTTTCCATTTCTGAGAACAATGTCTTTGGAATTTTGATGGGGATTGCGTTAAATTTGTATATCACTTTGGGTAGTATGGACATTTTCACTATGTTGATTCTTCCAATCCAAGAGCATGGGATATCTTTCCATCTTCTTGTATCCTCTCTAATTTCTCTCAGCAGTGGTTTGTAGTTCTCATTATAGAGATTTTTCACCTTCTTGGTTAACTCAATTCCTAAGTATTTTATTTTTTTGGTGGCTATTGTAAATGGGCAGGCTTTCTTGATTTCTCCTTCTGCATGTTCACTATTGGAGAAAAGAAATGCTACTGATTTTTGTGTGTTGATTTTGTATCCTGCTACTGTGCTGAAATCATTTATCAATTCCAAGAGTTTTTTTGTAGAGGTTTTAGGCTGTTCGATATATAGGATCATGTCATCTGCAAACAGGGACAGTTTGACTTCATCTTTTCCAATCTGGATGCCCTTTATTTCCTTCTCTTCTCTGATTGCTCTGGCTAGTACTTCCAACACTATGTTGAATAGGAGTGGTGAGAGTGGGCATCCTTGTCTAGTTCCTGTTCTTAAAGGAAAAGCTTTCAGCTTTTCCCCATTCAGGATGATATTGGCAGTGGGTTTGGCATATATGGCTTTAATTATGTTGAGATACTTTCCCTCTATACCTAACTTAGAGAGGGTCTTCGTCATGAATGAGTGCTGAACTTTATCAAATGCTTTTTCAGCATCTATAGAGATGATCATATGGTCCTTGTGTTTGAGTTTATTAATATGGTGTATCACATTTATTGATTTGCGTATGTTGAACCAACCTTGCATCCCTGGGATGAATCCCACTTGATCGTGATGAATAATTTTTCGTATGTGTTGCTGTATTCTGTTTGCTAGTATTTTAGTTAGGATTTTTGCATCTATATTCATCAAGGATATCGGCCTGTAGTTTTCTTTTTGGGTTATATCTTTACCTGGTTTTAAGAGTCGTTATTGAAAGGTGTTGATTTATTCCTAGCATTTTATTGGTTGTTTGGTTGTCTTATGTGTCTTTTGTTCCTTGCTTTCTGATTTACTGTTTGGTTTCTTTGTTTGTTGGTTCCTTAGGTTGTAGATAGCGTTTTTGTTTGCTTGTTTTTTCTTCATGAATGCCATTTTTATTATACTAGTGGGTATTGATTTTTCTTGGGTTTTTTATGGCAGTGGTAGTTATTTTTCAGGAACCAAACCCAGTACTCCCTTGAGGATTTCTTGTAAGGGTGGTCGTGTGGTAGTGAACTCCCACAGTTTTTGTTTGTCTGAGAAATATACTATTTGCCCTTCATTTCGGAAGGAAAGCCTTGCAGGGTAGAGTATTCTTGGCTGGCAATCTTTGTCTTTTAGTATTTTGAATATATCATCCCATTCCTTTCTAGCTTTTAGGGTTTGTGATGAGAAGTCTGATGTTAGCCTGATTGGGGCTCCCTTATAGGTGATTTGACACTTCTATCTTGAAGCTTTTAAGATTCTCACTTTGTCTCGAGTTTTGCCAATTTGACTATGACATGTCTTGGAGAAGGCCTTTTTGGGTTGAATACGTTTGGAGATCGTTGAGCTTCCTGGATCTGAAGATCTGTGACTTTTCCTATACCTGGGAAGTTTTCTGCCACTATTTTTTTGAATATGTTTTCAATGGAATCTCCATTTTCCTCCCCTTCTGGAATACCCATGACTCGGATATTTGAGCGCTTAAGGTTGTCTGATATCTCTCTCAGATTTTCTTCCATGTCCTTGATTCTTTTTTCTTTCTTTTTGTCTGCTTGTGTTATTTCAAACAGCCCATCTTCAAGTTCAGTGGTTCTCTCTTCAACTTCGACAAGCCTGCTGGTTAAACTCTCCATTGTGTTTTTTATTTCGCTGAATAACTTCTTCAGTTCAGCAAGTTCTGCTACATTTTTTTTCAGGACATTGATTTCTTTGTACATTTCCTCTTTCAGATCCCATATACTTTTCCTCATTTCATCATGATGTCTAGCTGTGTTTTCTTGTATCTCATTCCGTTTCCTTAGAATTATCACTCGAAATTCCTTGTCAGTCATTTCAAGGGCTTCTTTTTCTATAGCATCTAGAGTTTGAGATTTATTAACTTTTGGTGGTGTACTTTCTTGATTTTTTGTATTCCTGGTATCTTTGTTTTTGATGTTTATTCATTGTGGCAGGGGGTTTCACAGTCCACCGGTTTGAGACTAATGACTAACTAGGATGTTGCTGTGGTTGCCAATTTCATATGGCTACCTCCGTGGCTGCTCAGTTGGCCTCTAGTGCCTTGTGTGTGTGGTTGCCTCGGGTCTTGGACTTCTCCGGGGAGCCACCTTTCTGGTCAGCTTGGACTCTGCTGGGCTGGTGGATCACGTACCACAGGGTGTGTGATCGCTGTTGAGCTTTCACTTCCTGTGCAGGATTTCTCCCTGTTCTGTGTGCTCTGGCCCAGGCTGTTGGATCGTGCAGTGGTGACCACACAGAGTGTGTGGTTTCTGTCAAGTGTCCGCCTCCCTGTCCGCACAACTCCCCACTCTGTGCGCACTGTGCTGGGCTGGGGCGTGTCTTCTGTGCCCCTCTTCTATCAGCTGGGCCTTCAAGACCCTGCTCAGGACCACCTCGCCCAGGAAGTCTACCAGGTTTCTGCTAGGCACAGACGACCGGTCGCTCTGGGTGCCTTTGTAGCACTGTGTAGATCTTTCTCAGTACTTGTTCACCTTTGTATCCCTCCGGTATAAACCGAGTCTAGCACGCGCCTGCAGCCAGCTCTCCGGCAGGTTCAAGCGGACCTGGGAACTCTCCTACCACACTATTCCCAACCAGAAATTGGTTAGGCTTTTTTCCGAACTGGTGGCTGCAGAGATGGTAACTGCCTCCCAGTAACAGGAAGTTTACCAGGGGCCGGGGTCCAGGGTGTGTTGGAATGACAGTCGGCCCGCCCGTACTTCCTTGCCCTCCCGACACTGGCCGGGGACGCCCCACGCCCCCAACCTGCCAGAGAACCGCGGAGGGAGTGGGAGGGGAGGCCGGCCCGCAGGCTCCGGGAAGCTCAGTTAGGGCCGAGCCGGGAGGAGCTGCCCGCACCTGGGAAAATGGAGGCAGCCCCGGGGCAATGAGTGGCCCCCAAACAGGGCTGGTCCAGGGGTCACTCACAGGGCTGTGCCAGGTCGGGCGCTCACTCTCTGCCTCTGGTTTGTCGCCTTCCCCGTTCTTGGCTGCTGCCGCCTCGGGCTGTTCAGTCGCGGCGTGGCTCAGGTGCTCCCAGGAATCTTCTTTAATGCCGGCCTGAAACCTCGAATCCTGAATAGGGCAGCTGGCCGCCTTCAGCGCGGCCCCGGCCTCTGGGATCCTGTCTGCATCCACAGCAGCCCTGGCGCCGTGTTCCCTGTTTTGAGACTCGCTTTTGCAGCTAAGAAACAGTTCTTTTCCTGCTCCACACTTCAAGGCTGTTGCCTGTAAGTGAGGCAGCCTCTCCTGCCGGGGGCAAAGTGGCGGTCACCCCCCACGACCGGCCAGCAGCAGTGGTCCTCCCTTAAGAGATGGCAAGAGGAAGGTCCACAAGTTTCCTGGCTGCCTGAGGCCCAGTGGCCGCCTTTTCCACCTCAGCTACTCCGCGCCAACTGCCGCAGCCACCGCCATCTTGAAACGCCGTATTGTTTCTCCCTCCATTGTTTCTAATATCTGTTCTCTAGAAGGAGATACTTCGAGAATAGGCAAATCCTACTTCTCAAACTTTTGCCCACTAATTTTATTTTTTTTTTTAATTTATTTTTTTTTTTTAAATTTTATTTTGTCGATATACATTGTAGCTGATTAATGCTCCCCATCACCAAAACCTCCCTCCCTTCTCCCTCCCCCCCTCCCCCCCAACCATGTCCTTTCTGTTTGTTTGTTGTATCAACTTCAAATAATTGTGGTTGTTATATCTTCTTACCCCCCCCCCGTTTGTGTGTGTATGTGTGTATGTCTGTGTGTGAATTTATATATTAATTTTTAGCTCCCACCAATAAGTGAGAACATGTGGTATTTCTCTTTCTGTGCCTGACTTGTTTCACTTAATATAATTCTCTCAAGGTCCATCCATGTTGTTGCAAATGGCAGTATTTCATTCGTTTTTATAGCTGAGTAGTATTCCATTGTGTAGATGTACCACATTTTCCGTATCCACTCATCTGATGATGGGCATTTGGGCTGGTTCCAACTCTTGGCTATTGTAAAGAGTGCTGCGATGAACATTGGGGAACAGGTATACCTTCGACTTGATGATTTCCATTTCTCTGGGTATATTCCCAACAATGGGATGGCTGGGTCGTATGGTAGATCTATTTGCAATTGTTTAAGGAACCTCCATACCATTTTCCATAGAGGCTGCACCATTTTGCAGTCCCACCAACAATGTATGAGAGTTCCTTTTTCTCCGCAGCCTCGCCAGCATTTATCGTTCATAGTCTTTTGGATTTTAGCCATCCTAACTGGGGTTAGATGGTATCTCAATGTGGTTTTGATTTGCATTTCCCGGATGCTGAGTGATGTTGAGCATTTTTTCATATGTCTGTTGGCCATTTGGATATCTTCCTTAGAGAAATGCCTACTTAGCTCTTTTGCCCATTTTTTAATTGGGTTGCTTGTTTTCTTCTTGTAAAGTTGTTTGAGTTCCTTATATATTCTGGATATTAATCCTTTGTCAGATGTATATTTTGCAAATATTTTCTCCCACTCTGTTGGTTGTCTTTTAACTCTTTTAATTGTTTCTTTTGCTGTGCAGAAGCTTTTTAGTTTGATATAATCCCATTTGTTTATTTTTCCTTTGGTTGCCCGTGCTTTTGGGGTCGTATTCATGAAGTCTGTGCCCAGTCCTATTTCCTGAAGTGTTTCCCCTATGTTTTCTTTAAGAAGTTTTATTGTCTCAGGGTGTATATTTAAATCCTTAATCCATTTTGAGTTGATTTTAGTATATGGTGAGAGGTATGGATCTAGTTTCATTCTCCTGCATAACGATATCCAGTTATCCCAGCACCACTTGCTGAAGAGGCAGTCCCTTCCCCAGTGAATAGGCTTGGTGCCTTTGTCAAAGATCAGATGGCAGTAAGTGTGAGGGTTGATTTCTGGATTCTCTATTCTATTCCATTGGTCAGTGTGTCTGTTTTTATGCCAGTACCATACTGTTTTGGTTATTATAGCTTTGTAGTATAGCTTAAAGTCAGGTAGTGTTATGCCTCCAGCTTTATTTTTTTTGCTGAGCATTGCTTTGGCTATTCGTGGTCTTTTATTGTTCCATATAAATGTCTGAATAGTTTTTTCCATTTCTGAGAAAAATGTCTTTGGAATTTTGATGGGGATTGCATTGAATTTGTATATCACTTTGGGTAGTATGGACATTTTCACTATGTTGATTCTTCCAATCCAAGAGCATGGGATATCTTTCCATCTTCTTGTATCCTCTCTAATTTCTCTCAGCAGTGGTTTGTAGTTCTCATTATAGAGATTTTTCACCTCCTTGGTTAACTCAATTCCTAAGTATTTTATTTTTTTGGTGGCTATTGTAAATGGGCAGGCTTTCTTGATTTCTCCTTCTGCATGTTCACTATTGGAGAAAAGAAATGCTACTGATTTTTCTGTGTTGATTTTGTATCCTGCTACTGTGCTGAAATCATTTATCAATTCCAACAGTTTTTTTGTAGAGGTTTTAGGCTGTTCGATATATAGGATCATGTCATCTGCAAACAGGGACAGTTTGACTTCATCTTTTCCAATCTGGATGCCCTTTATTTCCTTCTCTTCTCTGATTGCTCTGGCTAGTACTTCCAACACTATGTTGAATAGGAGTGGTGAGAGTGGGCATCCTTGTCTAGTGCCTGTTCTTAAAGGAAAAGCTTTCAGCTTTTCCCCATTCAGGATGATATTGGCAGTGGGTTTGGCATATATGGCTTTAATTATGTTGAGATACTTTCCCTCTATACCTAACTTATAGAGGGTCTTTGTCATGAATGAGTGCTGAACTTTATCAAATGCTTTTTCAGCATCTATAGAGATGATCATATGGTCCTTGTGTTTGAGTTTATTAATATGGTGTATCACATTTATTGATTTGCGTATGTTGAACCAACCTTGCATCCCTGGGATGAATCCCACTTGATCGTGATGAATAATTTTTCGTATGTGTTGCTGTATTCTGTTTGCTAGTATTTTAGTGAGGATTTTTGCATCTATATTCATCAAGGATATCGGCCTATAGTTTTCTTTTTTGGTTATATCTTTACCTGGTTTTGGTATCAGGATGATGTTTGCTTCATAGAATGAGTTTGGGAGATTTGCGTCCGTTTCAATCTTTTGGAATAGTTTGTAAAGAATCGGTGTCAATTCCTCTTTGAATGTTTGGTAAAATTCTGCTGTGAATCCATCTGGTCCTGGGCTTTTCTTTGTTGGGAGCCTTCTGATAACAGCTTCAATCTCCTTTATTGTTATTGGTCTGTTCAAATTTTCTACGTCTTCACGGTTCAGTTTTGGGAGCTTGTGTGTGTCCAGAAATTTATCCATTTCCTCCAGATTTTCAAATTTGTTGGCGTATAGTTGTTTATAGTAGTCTCGAATGATTCCTTGTATTTCAGATGAATCAGTTGTAATATCGCCTTTTTCATTTCTAATTTTTGTTATTTGAGTCTTCTCTCTTCTTTTTTTTGTTAGCCATGCTAATGGTTTGTCAATTTTATTTATCTTTTCAAAAAACCAACTTTTTGATTCGTTGATCTTTTGAATTGTTTTTTGGTTTTCAATTTCATTCAGTTCTGCTCTGATCTTAATGATTTCTTTCCGTCTGCTAACTTTAGGATTGGATTGTTCTTGTTTTTCTAGTTCTTTAAGGTGAAGTGTTAGGTTGTTCACTTGCCATCTTTCCATTCTTCTGAAGTGAGCATTTAATGCAATAAATTTTCCCCTCAATACTGCTTTTGCAGTATCCCACAGGTTTTGGTATGATGTATCATTGTTTTCATTAGTTTCAATAAACTTTTTGATTTCCTGCTTGATTTCTTCTTGGACCCATATGTCATTAAGTAGAATGCTGTTTAATTTCCATGTGTTTGTATAGTTTCCAGAGTTTTGTTTGTTATTAATTTCTAGTTTTAATCCATTGTGGTCTGAGAAGATACATGGGATAATTCCAATTTTTTTGAATTTATTGAGACTTGATTTGTGACCTAATATGTGATCTATCTTGGAGAATGATCCATGTGCTGATGAGAAGAATGAATATTCTGAGGTTGTTGGGTGGAATGTTCTGTAGATATCTGCCAATTCCAATTGGTCTAGAGTCTTGTTTAGATCTTGTGTTTCTCTACTGATTCTTTGCCTAGATGATCTGTCTAATATTGACAGTGGAGTGTTCAGGTCCCCTGCTATTATGGTATTAGTGTCTATTTCCTTCTTTAGGTCTAATAGAGTTTGTTTTATAAATCTGGCTGCTCCAACATTGGGTGCGTACATATTTATGATTGTTATGTCTTCTTGATGGATCAGTCCTTTTATCATTAAGTAGTGTCCCTCATTGTCTCTTTTTATGGTTTTTAGTTTAAAGTCTATTTTGTCAGATATAAGAATAGCCACTCCAGCTCGTTTTTCTTTTCTGTTTGCATGGTAAATCTTTTTCCATCCTTTTACTCTTAGTCTGTGTGAATCTTTATGGGTGAGGTGGGTCTCTTGTAGGCAGCATATAGTTGGGTCCTGCTTTTTGATCCAGTCAGCCAGTCTGTGTCTTTTAATTGGGGAATTTAAGCCTTTAACATTAAGAGTTGTTATTGAAAGGTGTTGATTTATTCTTAGCATTTTATTGGTTGTTTGGTTGTCTTAGGTGTCTTTTGTTCCTTGCTTTCTGATTTACTGTTTGGTTTCTTTGTTTGTTGGTTCCTTAGGTTGTAGATAGTGTTTTTGTTAGCTTGTTTTCTCTTCATGAATGCCATTTTTATTGTACTAGCGGGTTTAGATTTTTCTTAGGTTTTTATGGCAGTGGTAGTTATTTTTCAGGAACCAAACCCAGTACTCCCTTGAGGATTTCTTGTAAGGGTGGTCTTGTGGTAGTGAACTCCCGCAGTTTTTGTTTGTCTGAGAAATATACTATTTGCCCCTCATTTCGGAAGGATAGCCTTGCAGGGTAGAGTATTCTTGGCTGGCAATCTTTGTCTTTTAGTATTTTGAAAATATCATCCCATTCCTTTCTAGCTTTTAGGGTTTGTGATGAGAAGTCTGATGTTAACCTGATTGGGGCTCCCTTATAGGTGATTTGACGCTTCTCTCTTGCAGCTTTTAAGATTCTCTCTTTGTCTCTGAGTTTTGCCAATTTGACTATGACATGTCTTGGAGAAGGCCTTTTTGGGTTGAATACGTTTGGAGATCGTTGAGCTTCCTGGATCTGAAGATCTGTGATTTTTCCTATACCTGGGAAGTTTTCTGCCACTATTTTGTTGAATATGTTTTCAATGGAATCTCCATTTTCCTCCCCTTCTGGAATACCCATGACTCGGATATTTGAGCGCTTGAGGTTGTCTGATATCTCTCTCAGATTTTCTTCCATGTCTTTGATTCTTTTTTCTTTCTTTTTGTCTGCTTGTGTTATTTCAAACAGCCCATCTTCAAGTTCAGAGGTTCTCTCTTCAACTTCGACAAGCCTGCTGGTTAAACTCTCCGTTGTGTTTTTTATTTCGCTGAATAACTTCTTCAGTTCAGCAAGTTCTGCTACATTTTTTTTCAGGACATTGATTTCCTTGTATATTTCCTCTTTCAGATCCTGTATACTTTTCCTCATTTCATCATGATGTCTAGCTGAGTTTTCTTGTATCTCATTCAGTTTCCTTAGAATTATCACTCGAAATTCCTTATCAGTTATTTCAAGGGCTTCTTGTTCTATAGGATCTAGAGTATGGGATTTATTAACTTTTGGTGGTGTACTTTCTTGATTTTTTGTATTTCTGGTGTCTTTTTTTTGGTGTTTATTCATTGTGGCAGGGGGTTTCACAGTCCACCGGTTTAAGACTAATGACTAACTAGGATGTTGCTGTGGTTGCCAATTTGGTATGGCTCCCGCCGTGACTGCTCAGTTGGCCTCTAGTGTCTTGTGTGTGTGGTTGCCTCGGGTCTTGGGCTTCTCCGGGGATCCACCTTTCTGGTCAGCTTGTACTCTGCTGGGCTGGTGGATCACGTACCACAGGGTGTGTGATCTCTGTTGAGCTTTCACTTTCTGTAGAGGACTTCTCCCCGTTCAGTGTGCTCTGGCCCAGGCTGTTAGATCGTGCAGTGGCGACCCCACCGGGTGTGTGGTTTCTGTCGAGACTCCGCCTCCCTGGCCGCACGTCTCCCCCCTCTGTGCACACTGTGCTGGGTTGGGGCGTGTCTTCTGCACCCCTCGTCTATCAGCTGGGCCTTCAAGACCCTGCTCAGCACCGCCTCGCCCAGGAAGTCTACCAGGTTTCTGCTGGGCACAGACGACCAGTCTCTCTGGGTGCCTTTGTAGCACTGTGTAGATCTTTCTCGGGTCTTGTTCACCTTTGTATCCCCCCGGTATAAACCGAATCTAGTGCCCGCCTGCAGCCTGCTCTCCGGCAGGTTCAAGCAGACCTGGGAACTCTCCTACCACACTATTCCCAACCAGAAATTCGTTAGGCTTTTTTCCAAACTGGTGGTCGCAGAGATGGTATCTGCCTCCCAGTAACAGGAAGTTTACCGGGGCCGGAGTCCAGGGTGTGGTGGAGTGACAGTCGGCCCGCCCGTACTTCCTAGCCCTCCCAAAACTGGTCGGGACGCCCCACACCCCCAGCCCTGCCAGAGAACCGTGGAGGGAGTGGGAGAGGAGGTCGGCCCGCAGGGTCTGGAAAGCCCCGCGCTAGGCCAAGCAAATGGGCTCAGTGATGGCCGAGCAGGGCGGAGCTGCCCGCACCTGGGAAAATGGAGGCAGCACCGGGGCAATGAGTGGCCTGGTGGTGCAGGCGGGGAGCCGCGTGGGCATCCACCCCCCGAACAGAGCTTTGCCAGGGATCACTCACAGTGCTGTGCCAGGTCGGGCGCTCGCTCTGTCTCTGGTTTGTTGCCTTCCGTGTTCTCGGCGCTGCCGCCTCGGGCTGTTCTGTCGCGGCGCCGCTCGGGTGCTCCCAGGAGTCTTCTTTAATGCCGGCCTGAAACCTCGAATCCTGAATAGGGCAGCTGGCCGCCTTCAGCGCGGCCCCGGCCTCTGGGATCCTGTCTGCATCCACAGCAGCCCTGGCGCCGTGTTCCCTGTTTTGAGACTCGCTTTTGCAGCTAAGAAACAGTTCTTTTCCTGCTCCACACTTCAAGGCTGTTGCCTGTAAGTGAGGCAGCCTCTCCTGCCGGGGGCAAAGTGGCGGTCACCCCCCACGACCGGCCAGCAGCAGTGGTCCTCCCTTAAGAGATGGCAAGAGGAAGGTCCACAAGTTTCCTGGCTGCCTGAGGCCCAGTGGCCGCCTTTTCCACCTCAGCTACTCCGCGCCAACTGCCGCAGCCACCGCCATCTTGAAACGCCGTATTGTTTCTCCCTCCATTGTTTCTAATATCTGTTCTCTAGAAGGAGATACTTCGAGAATAGGCAAATCCTACTTCTCAAACTTTTGCCCACTAATTTTAGCATCCATTGGTGGATCTTGTTTACAACAATTGTTACTGTGGTGTTTGCCTAAAGTTGATTATTCTTGTTTTCTAATTCATTAAGTGGAAGTTTGTTGCAAGAGCTATTCTTTCTCCCATTTATTTATTTACTCAATTATTTATATCAGTATATATTTATGAATATTTTATTTTATAGGTTAAAATCCAATACCACCATTGTTTATTGTTCAAATTGATCCAACTTTGGTCTTTAGGACTTTTTGGCCATTAGGTCATAGGACCCATTGGCTCTTGTATTCTCTCAAAAAGCCGTCATCTTTTTTTGAGCATTTTCTTACCTTTCTATACCACCAGATACTCCAGCCTTACTTTGTATTTTCCTTTTCCCAGCCCTGGAGTCAACCACTTCTCAAAGCATTCCTAGATCTTTGAGGTATTCATGTAGGAGATGCACACTCTCATTCTAAGCATGAGAAAATATTAGACAAAGCCATATTGTGGGAAATTCTACAAAATAAGTGATTGGTACTCTTCAAACGTCAAGTTCATAAAAAACAAGGAGAGATTGAGGAACTATTACAGGCTGGAAGACCAAGGAGAAATAACTAAATGAGATGTGGGATCCTGGAACAGAGAAAGGACATTAGTGGAAATTTGCTAAAATTAGAATAATGTCTGTGGTTTAATTGATATTGTAACAATGTTTATTTTCTGGTTTTGATAATTATGCTATAGTTATGTAAGATGTTAACATTATGGAAGTAGTGGTGAGAGATATGAGAAAACTTTGTAAGTTTTGCAACTTTGTAAGTTTTGCAACTTTCCTATGTCTAAAATCAACTCAAATATAAAGTTAAAAATATTAAACTGAAAAGATAAAAATACATTGAAGTAGTCTGGAAAGCTGTCCAAGATATGTTTTAAATCTAGGAAAAAAAGTTCACCAATTGTGTATATGTGTGAAAACATATATGCTTATGAATGCATATAATATCTTTGGAGGGACACACAGGAAACTATGAATATTTGAAACCTCTCTGGGGCTATTGTGAGACAGGGAATGAAAGTTAAATTTTATTTATTTATTTATTTGTTTATTTGTCATGCACATGTATTAGGGATACGAAAAAGCAAAATGAAAAAAAAATAAGGACATTATATTGCTAAAGTAAGTGTAATTATTTACAGGGTTAAAGTTTGTAGATTATTATTTAAACATATAATTACAAATATATTGACCTTGATATAATTCATACATGTTAATATCACAAGTTTACTTAAATTCATTTATTTTATGTCCCTTTAAACTTTTAATCACTTTTTCCTCAGGGAGAAGAAATGGTTGTCTTAGGAGGGTTGAAGGTCTTGGACTCCACCCAAGTGGTCTGTAATTTTAAAAATACTTGATCACCACTGCTGTCAAGCTTTGCTTTCTCTCAATAATTGTATCCTTTTCACAGCTGATTTTTTGCTCAGAATGCCTTTTTAACTTTTCCTTTACCTGGCTATCTCCTCTTCTTTGCAGATCAACTTCTATGTTGTCTTTTCCAGAAAGCTTTTCCTGATCCCTAAACCTCAGATTTTGGCTTGACACCAATCTTATATGTTTTCATTACACTGTGTGCTTATCTTTATCATAACCTTCCCTTTATAATAATTATTTGTTTTTGCCTTTTTGAGACTGGTTTTTTTATCTTTGTATCATTTATACTTCACAATCTCGATCTAATGAACACACATATATATTACATTATATTGTGTTTATTTATTTTTAGACAGCTAGCTGGTATGGAGAGCCAAACCTCTGATCTTGGTGTTACCAGCACTATGCTCTCCCAAATGAGCTAACTAGCCAGACCAAAAAAAAAAAAAAAAAAAACCCCAACCCCCCCATATATATATATATATATATTTTAAAGGATGCAATTAAAATAAGTCTAAAATACAAATATAAAAATCTCATGTTTCCTGGAATGAGAAGATCCACATAGGATTGAGTTGTCTATAGAAAATCAGAGTGAGGTCTCAAGGTCTAAGTTCTGAAAAAAATTACACAAAATTTAAAGGAAATAGAAGATTATAGCACTTGAGGTAATCTTAGAGATGAACTCACAGAGCCCACTTTTTATACATGTGAGGGAGAAGTAGAGCAACTTGCTATTTAAGTTGGGTTGTTTTGACTTCAGGAAACAGAGTCGGTCAGCAAAGGGAGAGTTTATTCTAATATTTCACTTGGGATAATAAAGGTAAGGCCACAGTGTGCAAATTAGCAGGCACCTGGACTGGATGTGTGAATCCTACAAAGGTGCTACTTTGTTCAGGCCACCATAACATTAAATCAAGTCTGGTTGTCGCTTCTGTATTCCACCTTGTTCCTCACACTTCTGTAAAAGCACAACTCTTATAAACATTCACTATGGTCCTGGACAAGAGAAATAAAGCCTCACAGAAATGCGAGAACCATTACCTGTCTAGAAGGTTAGTTCTGGATCCACTGCTGCACTGGGAACATAGTAGTAGGAGTCCTGTGTATCCTTCCTATATCTTTGCCATTGACATGACTTAATGGCTCTCCCCATGCCATCTTTTTTTATCATGTCTGTTTGTTTCTGCTTGCTGTTATCCATAGGCTCTTTCTACTCTGTGTATATTAAAAACAAAAACCAAACAAAAACATTATCTCACAGCTTCCTCTAAGAAAACATTGCAATTTTTATAACCCTGACTCTTAGGATCTCTTATGGTCTACACTCAGGGTTTCTCTTTATGTTTTTTTCTTTCCAGCTTTGGCTTTCACTCTCTCACTCTCTGTTTATTTTCCTGTTTAGTTTCTGGAGACAATGCGACTGTCCCTGTTCATTTATTGTGTATGTGTATGTGCATGTCTGGGTTACAGATTCTTGGCTGTATTATGAAATAGCTGCTTTTGAATGCGTTAGGAGTCCACACTTGATGGTCTCAGCTGTAGCTGGAGAAGAGGGTTTGGAGGTGGAATGGGCTCCTTTTGTTCAAAACAGGACCTCCTAAAAGTTCTTATTCATATGGAAGCTCTATCTGTAGATCTGGAATGGAAATCATCATGTCGAAGGGATACCTGCACTCCCATGTTCATCTCAGCTCTGTTTATAATAGCCAAGACATAGAACCAGCGTAAATATCCACCAACAGATTATTAGATAGAGAAATTGTGGTATGTATACACCATGGAATAATACCTGCCATAAAAAAGAATGAAATTCTCCGATTTGCAACAACATGGATGAGCTTGGAGAAACATGTTGAGTGAAATAAGGAAAGCACAGAGGGATAAATACCATATGTGCTCACTCATAAGTGGGAGCTAAGAGAGAAAGAAGGAAGGAAAGAAAGACCACAGTGGTGCATTGGACTTGCAGAGGGAGAGAACATACCTTGGGCTACAAAGTGGAATGTGGGTAGGGGGATGGGAAGGGAGGATGGGGATAATTGGGTTGGGGACATGGGGTATAAACAGTACAAATGCAATTTGTGGTAATGGGCATGCTGCCAGTATGAATCTGGCCTTCACGTCTTGGGCATGAAGGGTGACAATCAGCTTTGTATCTCATGAATATTCATAACCAATAAAAAAAGAGAATAAAAACAAAAAAATTTCCTGTTCAGCATCTTGAAAAAAATCAAAATTGGAAAATATAATGAACTAAATGAAGATTGTAGTTCTTTAGGCATTGTTGGTCTGTCAAACAAAATTGAGTTGAAAATAAGAAAATCTAATACGAGTATTAGATTTTAAAAAGTCAATTTACATAGATGTTGCACTTGTTTATTCATATACATACTAAAATGAAAATCTCAGGGATCAACAACTGCTGAGGATGTGTTAAATTTAACACCTTATATGCTATGGACATTCTACCAATATTGAACAAGTGTGGTAACAGCTGGAGATATTTCAAGAGATGCATGTTTTTCTCTTTTCCTGTTGGTGTTCTCAAGCTTTGCTTATAATACTTGTTTGAATGAATGTTCCACATTACTTTCTAGAACACTAAACTTAGTGCTAATGGAAACATCCTGATATTCAAACAACTGGCCTCATTTCAAATATTTTTGGATAGTTATCCATTAATTTTTCCTTTGCAATGAAGTAATTTATTATTTTTTAAAGTTATTGTTATTTGAAAAATCACATCTAGATGGTAGAAGAAAACCAAGATATTGGTGGTACTTTTCTCCTAATGATCTTAAAGTTTCTTTCTACAGTTATTTAAAGAACATGTTAAATCTTTTCTTTTCCTTCTTTTTCTAAAATCTGGGACAGAATTCTTTTATGTTAGACTTCACTAGTTTCTCAAAGATCTCTCTCTCATTTTCATTTGAAACCAGAAGTATACATATTGTTTGGGTTGGGGTCATATCTATAATACAGTACACTATAGAAAAATATCTATGTAATGTACTATAGAAAAAATGTCTGTTTAAGTATACATGCAGCTTAAGTAGAAATGTAGCTTTTATACATGTAACACAGGAATTGATTACTTACATAAGTGAAAGTGACTAAAAGTTCACAAGCTCTAGCAAAGATGTTGGATGTTGTAAGAAAAAGTAAGGAAAATCTTACAGAATGAGTTTGAAGAAAGCAATAGTTAAATAATATTGCTGTTTGCTGATTGTACACTACCAAGTTTAATCTGCTTAAAAATTGGTTATAGCTTCAGTCGACATTTATATGCCATTGATTTCCACTCTCTATTTCCCATCCAACTCATTTTCCTTAACTCCAGACCCAAGTACTTACTGGATATTTCCATTTGGATATTCTATAGAGAGCTGAATCAAAAATGTACCAACATTTACTTGTCGTTTTGCCATCCCATTCCCAGACTATCTTCACTTGGTTTCATGTTTTATTAAATGAGACTACCATCTACATAGCTATTTGAGGCAGAAATATATTAATCTTTCTTTCTTTCATCCTCGTATTGGATACCTCCTCGAGATCACCAAACCTTAGTTTTTCTATCTACATAATGTTTCATAACTACAGTTTTCCTATTTTTATGTCTAGTCTCCTTATTCAAGCCACCAATTTCTTTTATTTAAAATACTGCAATTATTTTCACTTAAATACTTGTACTGCAAGTAGTGCCCCTAACTTCACTTTGCAGTTCTTTCTCCTCTCTGAAACCAAAGTGATTTTTCTAAAATGCGAACCTGGGTGTTTCTCTTTCCAGCTTACTTCCTTATTAGAATCTCTATCTTCTCTCATCTTCACACTACATTCTAGCTTTCCTGAACTTCTTTTGGTCTGCTGACTACAGCATACTCTCTTTGCTCTAGGACATACACTTACTGCCTGTTTGTCTGAGAGACACTTTTTCAGTTTCTTTGTCTGGCTAATTCTTACCAATATTTTGGCTTTCTGCTGCAGATTTGAGTCCTTTGGGGAGAATTCTTCAGTTTCACAAGGTTAAATATTTCACCTATGAGCTTCCAGAATACTCTATACTTCCTCTATCCTAATATTATTCTGAATTAGACTTGCTTATTCAATTGATGTCTGCTTTGTAGGTTATAAACCTTAAGGATAGAAACCATGTCTACCTTCTTTATCCTCATAACATCAACAGCTACAAAAATTTCTGGACCAAATAGGGTCAATAAATGCTTGTTAAATGAATGAGTAATTGAAAGTGCTCTGATTTAATCTCTTAAATTTTGTAAGAGTATATTGACCCCATCTCATGCTTAATTGATTATCAGATAACACAAATCTTCCCATAACTGGTATGGAGAGGATGCTTTTTTCATGATCCTGACAATTCTTTCCAGGTAAAGGGTATTCATTTCACATAATAATTGTGGCCTATTTCCCCATCATCACATGCTTTTTTGAGTGGGGAGTGGTTAGGTTACGTGACTGACAAATTTTGGTAGAGTAAGTTGAGTATGCTAACTTGGTCACTTCTTTTTATCTTTGTCTTTGGGTCTGAATCTGTTTACAGAGAGTATACATTCTGTTCTGCTTCTCTCTGTGTTAAGGTTTACAAATGCAGGCTTCCATGTGAGAAGGTCTGTGGTAGCCTAGTGCTGACTGTGCCAAGGCTGGTGTTTGTTACAATCTCGGTTCATAATTAGGAAACCTGCTTGCTATAGATACAAGTCCCTTTCTCCTTTATCAGATTGTTTCGTATTAAAGGCAATATTTGTATTGTCTTCCATTTGCTGTTCTCTCTTCTTCTTCTTCTTTTTTTTTTAACTGATTCAGGTAAAAAGGAAATAGAGTACTATTTATCAGGCCTCATTGAATCTCAACATTGTCAATATAGCATTGATGCATTCTAGGCTATTTCCTCCATTCATTCATGTGGGCAACAAATGCTTATTAAGTGTCTACTGTATCTCAGGCAATCTCAGGGAAGATTGCTTCCTCTACTTGAACTTTAAAAACTAAAAATAGGCATTAGAGAGTTTATGGTTCTATTCCCACTAGAATGTAAGCTTCATGTTGAAGTTGGATTGGCTGGTATTTGGAGTTCATATTATTCTAAATGGATTTCAAATGTGTGTAGTTTAGTTTGAAAATATTCTCTATGTATTGTTCATCTTACGGGACTAGTTTATGTATGCTTCCCTTTTCTAACATTCTTTCTTTATTCTTCTAAATAAGTAAAATAAATTGTTCCTCAGGCTTCTAAATGTTTCTAGCATTGTACCTCTGCCTTCAATTAATTTAATATGTACTTAAAGAATATCTGCAACTACATTTAAGCAAAAGGAGTTTCCATGGCAACATCATAGACTTTCTAAATTCAGGCTATGATGTAATCAGCTAAAATGACTATCATACCCAAATTTTTGTTTATTTCATCTGCAGCATTAAGTTTTAAAATCTATTATATCACATATAGTTTTTCTACCTCTGAATTTAACTTGGCGATATAGGACATTTTCTCATTGCTTCTATTTTAGAAATTTGTGTTTGATTTCACAGTATTATGGAATTCACATTTCTGCTGGAGTTAAGATATTGACAGAATGGTCTGGATTATGTAAAGTGTATCTATATGATGTTGACCCAGTTTTTACAAAATTATGGAAATTTTCTATCCATGCTGACAGCATGTGAAATATCATTGTAGTCAAGATACTACGGAAGAGTGAATCTCACACACTAAATTGATTATTACTGTATGATCTATTAACATATTACATTAAGAAGTAGTTGAGGATTTTGCCATTGATTTACTAAAGTACCCAATCTAATGAGACTATTTTTTGCAATACATATAGAAACTTTTAAAATTGATTTTTCTTTAAGTAGTAGTCGTGAATGACTATTCTGTATACCTGCACAAAATTGATGTTACTCTCTAAGTACTCTAATAGAGGAACATGTTAAGATCCTTGTCTTTGGGGTCTGATCAGATATTTATTTAAATAAATCTTGCCTTTTGAGCCTGTAGGTTCTGGGCAGAGAATTCTGTAAGGGGCTTTTCTTTACTCGTATAAAATATTTTTTTTTTTCTCACTTTTTTCTTTGTTCCTTACTTATGGCCTCAGTCAGAAACATAAAGGCATGCAGAAAAGAAAAGCAAGAACATTTGCTTATGGAAATAGTCCAGTTATGTCCTATAGGATAAAAGAAAAAAGGAGAAAGGAAAGAAAGTCATTGTATGTGTTAATACTGTTCAAGATGCCCAGGTACTTCTTGGAGGCCTGAAAATAGTTCAACATGGTCAGGGAATTTATGGAGCTATAACTCAGAGGGAATGCTTCATAATAATTTCCCAAGATATATCCAGCTGTTTTTTCCTCTCTACATTTCCAGAAGATTGTTACTTTTTACAGCACATCATATTATATATGTGTGTGTGTGTGTATATATATATATGTATATAATTATATCTGTAAATATTTCTTCTACTAGTCTCAAAATCCCATAAAGATAGAAAGTTTCAAGAACGCAGTTATCAACATTGTCAAGTTTCAGAGAGAGATCAAGTAAGGATGGAAATGTGCTGGGTTTGAGAAAGTTGAGACGATAGGTGATATTTTCTAGAGTATATTCAGGGGTGTGTTGGGTATATTCCCCTCAGTACTCACTCAGAGAAAATACACCATTCTATGTACTCTGTGCATAGAGGATTCAATACAGAAGTAAGGGTTTTCAGAGATTGTTGGTAGGCTGAAGTAGTTGAGCGCAGGGGAACTGCCACTGAGGATAAGGGGAGCTGTTGCCCAAGGGTCAGAGAAACCCTGAAAGTCTCAGTCTGAGACCTTAAAACAAATCTTTCTCAAAAGCTTGCTGGAAGCTCTTATGTGCCTCAACTATCTGTAGGAAGCTCCCAGCAACTGTCTCGGCCTGTGGGGGGGGGGGGGAGAACTTCACTGGAAGCCACAGTGACTCTCTCATCTCTACATCTTTTTCATATATCAATTTTTTTCTAGAGAAGGTGGCTTCTGCTTCACTTCTGTCTAATTCTTGTCTGAGTTTCTTGCATCGTTAAATTCCAACCTAGAACCATATAGTAAATGGGGTTCTGGGGAATGAATTCCTCAGATTTAGATAGGATGGTAGTGGTGCTGAGTGGATAATGAACAGTCCAGGACCAGAGAATGAGTGAGACTGGTTACCATGGCTTCAGAAAAGAAGTGGGCCAGAAAGCAGGCTTTTTTTCTTTTTTGAAAGAAAATTGTTTGAAGAAAATTGCAATGAGGGGTGATAAGGTATATTACAAGCAGACAAAGAATTTAGATTTTTTTCCTTTTAAAGACTGGTGACACTTGGCTTGATTTTTATGCAGAAGAGAAGAATCTAATAGAGGACAGATTGCAGTATGATAAAATGAGTTGATTGTTAATGAGCCAAAGTCTCTTAAGGAGATGGGAGAGATTGCGAGCAAACAGTGATTAGAGAGTTGAGTCTTGAATATGAGGAAGGACAAGGCTTTCTATGCAACTGAAAATAAGACTGCATGATGCAAAAAATGATTAATTTACAGGGTTCAGAGTGATAAATCGAGAGAATGTATGGGTGGTGACCTCTATTTTCTCTGTGAAGTGGAAGTAATGATACTTTTTGAGAAGGGTTCCTACAGGAGCTAATTTTGAGGAGAGTGGATCAGTTTGGAGTAATGCTTAGGGGAATGGGAAGTTATCCATGAATGAGTAAAAGATTGCTGAGCTCACGGAGAGCTCAGAGGAGGGCAGAGACCATACACTTGCTGTGGGTCCAATCTGCATAGCTGCTGGATTTTCCTAAGTGAGCTTACTGTCTTTGATGAATTTATAGCTCACTTAGGTTCTTCTTTTCTGTGCTATTAACGAGTATCCTTATATCTTCCTACTGGGCATTCACCTGGACACAGCAAAAATCAACTATTTGTTCTGGTTTGTATTAGGCATTCAGTAGAATGTGTGTTGAACAGAACTGAACCAAACTGATCCAGGTTTACGGGTTGTGGAGTCCAGGATGTGGCAACAGAGAACTAGAGAGTTGGTGCAGAGTGTCTGTGACAATATCCCTGAGGTGATTGAATAAGGAGTCTAGGCTGGATGGAAAAGAAAGTGAGACCTGGAAGGAGGATATTAAAAAGAAGTAAAAAAAAAAAAGGGGGGACAAGAGAATAAAGTCTTGAGATATTTAAGGACAGAATTACTGAGAATAAAGGAATGAGAAAATTAGGAAAAAACCCAACAGAAACTATAGGCAAAGAGTGGATTATTGGAGATATTTTCAGAAGTGTAGTACTTCTAGATAGCAGAGAAGAAAAGATTCCAGTTATATCCATAAAGAATATGGTACGGGGCAGGGCCACTCCATACATTTGTGCACTACCCAGTCCAGTCTACATCATAAACTATATGTACGAGTGTGGTACCCTGGAAGTATGTATTGCACTACCCTTGTGGCTATCAGTTGTGGTCCCAAACTGGGTATTATTCTTGTGGACCTTGTGTTCACACACTACTTTGGGCAGGTACTTCCTTGTGGTTCTTATAGTTACATAAGTGAAAAGACAGGTGACTCTGTAATTGAAGGCTCTCTGGAGAGAGCAGAAAGACAAATGAAACCCAACTGAGACAAGTTTATAGGCTATAGGAGTGGTGCCTTGAGATATGAGGAACCCTTTGAACCACAGGAGGGGATAAATGTTACAAGGACAAAGACACCAGAGGGAACAAAGGCCTAAAAGCAAGAAAGTGTTTTAGTTGTGAAAACAATATATTTTATGCTTTTTAGAGCTATTTGGAAGATAGACTTTACTATGATATACATCACATGATGGAGGCCACGGCACCATGATAAAAATGGAAATCCTGGCCATGAGAGTCTATTGGTCCCTGGTAAAGATATTCCAGTGAAGGGAACAATTTTGGACCTAGAAGAGAAAGTCAGAGCAGGAAGTTATCTCCTTTTAATGAACGGGCATACGGTGCAAATCACAACCAGAAATTCTCTGCTGCTTTTATAAGAAGTGATGCTGGTTGGATTACAAAAACAAAAGGAATAGTTTTCTTCGTTACTAGAGATAATCATTAGTCTTTTATAAGCATTTTAGCTTCATTACTAGGAAAATGAAAGAGAACGAAAGAGATAGTACCAAGTGCTTTCTTACTTTGTTTCATGAAATTATTCTGATATATTTGTCGTGTTTACTTCAGAGGAACAATTGCTTCTGCAAACTGTTGTTTTATATTTATAATATGCAGTATTGTTCATTAAACTTACAGTGTATAATAAAATTAGTCTCATTATTTTGCTTTATATAAAACCTTTGCTCCAAGGACCCCTGAAAGATTTCTAAAAATATTGCAGTAATCCCTATAACATCCTTGTGTAAGAGGTAAATTCCATCAAAAATTCTGTTGATAGTAACTCTCAGAATCAGTGAATTAGTCACCACATAAAAGAAATACTAGTAGGGAAAAGAAGATGGGTGGCAGTCAACAGAAAGGATTCTCTAAATTTCTGACATTAGCTAAAATTGTCTGTCATAATAAGTAAACCCTGATATCTCAGTGACTGAAAACAATATAAATTTATTTTCAGCTTCTCTAATATCTTATTGATGGTGAAGGCTGAGGAGTGATGTGAGAGTGAAGGGGACAATCATATAGGTACAGAAATTTCAGGAAACCTGATCATTTTTAACATATGGCTTCCGAAATTGACCTGGACAATGGTCATATAGACTCCTGGTGGTAGAACTGCGAGAGAATTATGAGGAGGTTTGCACTGGCTATTCACTTTCCATAGACCAGTGCATAGTCCCATGCAAAGGAGACCAGGAAATGCAGCTGGGTATCAGCAAGAAAGGGAAATGGGTTTGATGAACAATTTGTCATTTTCTGCCATAATCACCATTCAGTAGCCCACAAAAAATACACCGTTTTCTGATGTGAGATTATAAAATCTGGCCTGAGTTTTCTTAGCAGCTATTTGACATCTTGACATAGGTTAAAGAAAATTTTTTCAGGAAACGGACTTCCATAATAGTACTTCTATAGTGGCTCAATAATATAGCACTTTCTCAAGCACAAATTCCTGGCTCGGCATAATTATTAGAGCGGATGTTGCAACTTCAAATGAATCCACAATAATGAAAAAAGAGAAGAAAGAAAGTCCCTGTCACCCATCACACACACATCCATCCCAAACACATAAATATCCTGAGCACAGTAATAACATTGGCTCAGATACAGTGAAGGGCGAGGACAACTCAGATTTGCTTGGCTACTTAGGGTGAAAGTGGGCTTGGATCGGAACCAGGAAAGTTGAGACAATGAAGATTTTGATTATGAGAAACAGGCAACTTCTGAGGAGTGATTCCAATAGGGATCCCCACAGGAATGATTTCTCAGGATAGAAATAGCACCTAAAAGGATACGCATATTAAACCAACAATGGCCGGTTTTGGTCAGTCAGGGGACTGTTGTCATAGACTCCCCTTCCACTACCAACACACAGAAAACATGAAAAAAGAGATACAGAATACAGATCCTGATTTTTAAAATACATAGCTGAGACAAAACAAAGAAAAGAAAGTCCCAAGTGTGACGGGCAAACATGGTCAGTATGGTAAGCTCATTGGGCATTTCTAGGTTGGACATGAAGAATACAGAACACACATACGAGATCTAAAATGTAGTAACTGGGCTATTAATATTCATGCAGGAGCAGAAGTCATGGCCTTGGACCTGCATGTAGAAAGAAGGAGGACTGAGATCATGTATAGAGTCTGGAAGCTGGAATGGCTGTCTCTGTATGAAACAAGGGAAATTAAAAATTCAATCTGCCAGTCCAAGTAATTGAAAAAATTTATCTCTGTTTGGGCATCTCAGGTTAAAAAAAAAAAAGACATATTCAAACCAACTAACCAAACAAATAAACAAAAACTTCCACTAGAAGCCTGGGTCACATGTAGCAAAGGTTCCCAACTGAAAAAAATTAACAAAAATACTGGTCTCTGACTGGGCCTCCACAGGACACCTTAGGAGGTGGGGAAGTCATCCTTGTTGAAAATGAGCTCCAAAACACAAATTAAAAACCACCATAAAAATTATTTATTCTAAGATGAATTACTAGATAAAATTAAAAGCAATATTAGACCCCTTAGATCTGCAGATGATAGAATAGTCTGAAAGAATTTTAAAAAATAGTATGTAAAAATGAGTAAAGAGAATAGAGAAAAAGTAAAAGATAGAAAATATCATCAAATATCAGTAAATTATGAAAAGGAACCAAGAGATTTAAACAAAAAGTAACATTTAAAAATATGTATGTATACCAACAGTTACAGAGTAAAGAACGAAAAGTTAAAGCACATTTCTAATAAGAGTTCCAAAAGGGAAAAAAGGAAAAAGAAGACAGAAGTCCAAAAACAAAGGTTTCAAAATACTCAGTAGGAGGTAAATCCTCACACGAAAAGGAGCACACCCAGCCTCAAAGCTGACTGAGGCACACATGTCCACACAAACACAATCAAGTGAAACCACGATTACTGCATAGACATCAGAGCCAGAGAAGATCTTAAAAGCAGCTAGAGAGATAAGGCAATATCATCAACATTCTCTCAGAAGTGGTTACAAACGGATCTGCCAAGCAACTGGAAGAACAGAGCAAAGAAATGGTAATATAGGGCAGGCCAGAAGGAAAAGCAGAGGATTCCCCAAACTTCAGAGAGACTGACCCTCTCAAAAAGAAGGTGGATACTTTTTTAAAAATACCATTAATTTGCATTTCCCCAATGACCAGTGATGTCGAGCATTTTTTCATGTGCCTGTTGGCCATTTGTATGTCTTCCTTTGAAAAATGTCTATTCAGCTTCTTAGCCCATTTTTTTATTGGGTTATTTACTGTGTAATTGCTTGAGTTCTTTGTATATTATGCATATTAACCCCTTGTCAGATGCATAGTTAGCAAAAATTCTCTCTCACCCTGTAGGTTATAATTTCACTCTGTTGATTGTACCACCTCACCCCAGTTAGACTGGCTATAATCAAAAAGATGGTGAATAACAAATGCTGGCAAGGGTGTGTACAGAAGAGAACACTCCTACACTGTTGGTGGGACTGTGAATTAGTACAACCACTACAGAAAACAGTATGGAGTTTTCTCAAACAACTACAGATAGATCTTCCATATGATCCAGCAATCCCACTTCTGGGTATATACCCAGAGGAATGGAAATCGTCATGTCAAAGGGATACCTGCACTCCCATGTTCATTGCAGATCTGTTTACAATAGCCAAGACATGAAACCAACGTAAATGTCCATCAATGGATGATTGGGTAAGGAAACTGTGGTATATTTACACTATGGAATACTACTCTGCCATAAAAATGAATGAAATTCTCCCATTTGCCGCAACATGGATGAGCCTGGAGAAACTTCTGTTGAGTGAAATAAGCAAAGCAGAGAGAGATAAATACCACATGTACTCATTCATAAGTAGGAGCTAAGAGAGAAAGAAGGAAGAAAAGAAAGACCACAGTGGTGTGTTGGACATGCAGAAGGAGAGAACATACCTTGGGATACAAAGTGGAGTTTGGGTGGAAAGGGAAGGAGGAGGGAAGTGGGGATAATTGGGTGGGGGTCATGGGGTACAAACACAAATTATGGTAATGAGCATGCTGCCAGTATCGATGTGGGCTTCACATCCCGGGCATGAAGGGTGACAATCAGCTTTGTATCTCATGAATATTCATAAACGGCAAAAAAGAAGAAAATAAAAAAAAGAAAATTTTCTAAGACTAGACAAAAAAACACCATTAACTCAACTAATTGTCAAGTTTTGTGGGGAGGATGCTTTTCTTTCTTTCAAAATATGCTTGACCTTGTGGGGTTTTTTGGAAGAAATTTAAGAAAACTGATAACTCCAGGATAACTCCAGATTTATTTCCATTCAGGCATTTTGTTCTCACATACATGTTTTACTGTGAATTATACAACACCTTTCAGTGTGTGGGGTGAATCTTTCAGAGCAGATGCTTTGTTAAATTTGTCTGTGTGACTTTGATTACCTAGGGAAGGTGTATGTTACTTTTTCTCACTGAGTTTCTAAATAGGCATTTAGCAAGAAATTGTATTTTAAAATTTTGAATGCATTAGTTAAACCCTTAGCTCATTTGTGTGTGTGTGTGTGTTTAGATTTATGTCTCATGTTATTTCAGTAAGGATCTAAGATGAAATGGTGAATAAATAAAACATTGATACAGTAAGGCCAGAAAACCCAATATGAGTGAAAACTAGTATCAATAACACTGAGGAAAAAAACCATATACATTAAACAAAAATCTATAATTTCTTACTGCTAAGAATGCTAATTTTGTCATTCTTGTTATCTAGTGATAGGAGACATTCAATTTCCAGATCTCTCAACCACATGTTTATGTATACTAATGTACATAATTTTTGCTACACCACCTCATTGTAGATTAACTAATATTTTGGTGTTTTAATTTTGGTCGATCAAGGTCTATAAGGAGTTTTAATTTTTATTTTAAAATCCTAGTGATATTCCTCAGACTTGCATTACTTTTTAACTGATGTTCAGATTCTGTATTAATTGATCCTTTTCTATATTCTCTTCTTTATAATTACCTGTCTTCTCTTTGTCACATCAACTACAGGTGTACTCTCAAGAAAATAGCAGACTTGAAATCAAACAGAGACAAATGCAAAGTAATCGTACCTCCTACTTTGGCATCTGTTCTTCAGGTAGCTTAACCTCAAATGCCAAGTTTCATATTCATTCCTTACATAAAGTCTTCAAGACTAATCCCACTTAGCTTCAGTTGTTCACATTCATTTTATAGATTTTATTTTTTCTTTTCTTGAAAAAAACCCAGCAATTAATAAATGTTGAGTGTGTATATTTATACAAATGTATGATGAATAAAAAATGGTCCAACAGACTAATTTATACAGAACAGGGTATAGCCATTAAAATTAATTTATTAAGGTTCTATTTTTGTTTCCATTGGAAGGTAGAAAATTTTAAGTTAGAACAACAGTTGCCTTGATAACAACTGTCTTTTTTTAAGCAAAGTATTGATGAGTGAAACTTTGCTACCAAGCAGTTCAATAACAGTAAAAAAATTTCAAGTACACTAACTCATGTACAAGTGGTAATGATGTCAGTGAACCAAGAAAACCTCAGCAAACTAATAAGTTTGTATAGAAGTATTAAATGACTTTGATAAAAACATTTTATAATAGTTTCCCCCAATTAGTTAGCTCAGATTTTGGGGGAATGTTATATAAACTCATTGGACAGAAGGGAACTCGTCTTGGGGTTAGCAGGGAGTACTCATGCCCTGTAGTTGTCATCAGTAGGTAAATGGTGTTGAATGGCTGCTCATGCTTTCCCTCACCTGATCCACAAAAAAATACTCCTATTGGCTTTATCTTGCTCAAATTCCTTTTCCCAATTTAATATTGAGTAATAAGTCCTAAAAATGACAAATATTCTAAAATCAAAATAGCATAATTAAAATATTAGCCTTTATTTTTGATGTTGATGTTTTCTATTTTGATATTTTGCAATTTTTCCACCTTATAGGGAACATTCTTTCACAATTATATTGTTCAGACTTCCCAATAAAGTTTGACATTAGGGGAACAAACCACTTCAATTATCTTTTCAAATTCTAGGAACACAACATTTCCTTTAAGAAATTCCATGGCAATTCTATTGGTAGAACAAAGGAAGGCAGTCACTGTGACAAGCTAATGCTGTCTATTATTTCTCCATTTACTAATGTCCTGTGCTTGGAAACTTAAAGTCCAACAATTATTTCCATCAACTTTTCAAGTATTCCACCTAAATATGAAGCTTTCTTTAACTAAAAAATTTCAAAATTAAGTCATGAAATTCAATTAAATTAATATTTATTGGGTTTCCAATTTGTGCATGATATTTAAAAGATACACAAATTAATAAGACATTTGCTGACCTCAAGGAATTTACAGTCTCATTGGAGATATTTCTATTTTTTACTTGCTTTTATATGTGCATATCCCTGTAGTTGCTAATGGTTTTACTATCTTCAAATTCTGCAAATATGCCTGCTGCAAAAACTTGTAAGTGACTTCTTTGTTTGTTGTAGTGATAGAGTTTTTAAAAGCCCATTACTTTTGGTGGGAAACAACATACCTCTACCACAGATGTTATCAGAATCTTTCCTTGCATTTTTCAAATATCTTTACGTGGTGTTTACTTCCTGTATGATATTATCAGTTTCTTCACTGCTTTCAGCATTTGAGGTTAAACACTATTCATTTTCTCTTTCACTGTGGTTTGACTGTTTAACTCTCTCATGCTTTCTTATGTATGTATTACAGTTTTACTATGGATGCTAGGGAGTAAGCATGCTGAATTGGATATGTGAGCCCAGAAGACTTGTCATTTGATTAGTTCCGTAGGAGGATTCAGAGGACATACCATTCACTAAAGCCATTAGGAATGCACATTAGGATGAAGTAGGCACCAGCATCACTAAGAAATTCAGTGTTAGTTTTTCTTTGCGGGGCAGAACTGAATGAAGATAGAAAAGGTAGTTACAGACCTGGGCTTGTTAATATTCATAGGAATGCTGGAGTCCTGCAGTAATGGAGGCCAGGAAGTGGCACCTAATTAATAGAAACTAGGAGGCCATGATTAACTTAATTACCAGCAAGAGTAGAGCAGCCAAGGGGACTTGTCCCTTAGGAATTATGAAGATGTTTAATGGAGCATAGTGTCTTTTGGGGCAAAATAGTTGGCAACCAACAAGCATGCTACTTAACATCTATTACCAAAATGTTGCAAGAATGGAGGAGCAGTAGGCTAAGGATGGTCAACTCAGTAAAAACTTAGTATCCCTTGCTCAGTTTCTGGGCCAAAGCCAATTTTCAGATCCACAATCCACCCACTAAAAATGGCACTGAATCCACGGGAGAAAATATCCTATAACTCCATAGCCCATGCATGCTATAATAATCTCATATTCCTTCCCCAAATGGCCTTATGACTATTTACTTGGCTGAACATGCACTAGGGAAAAGACATGTATTAGTTTTCTTTTTCTGCCATAGCACACTACAACAAACTTAAAAGGTTAAAACATCACCAATTTATTATTTCATAGTTCTGTAGGTCAAAAGTTGTATTAGACCGTTTTTTGTTGCTGATAACAGAATACCTGAAACCGGATAACTTATAAAGAAGTAGAATGTACTTCTTACAGTTTTGGAGGCTGGGAAGTTGAAGGTCCAGCGAGAGCATCTGGTGACGGCCTTCTTCTCGGTGGGAACTCTATAGAGCTGGCGACCAGGGTATCGCATGGTGAGAATGGCAAGAATGTTTTTCATGGGCTCTCTTTATAAAGCCACCACTCCATACCCATGATGGCCTATGAATTCATTAACCCATTAATGGATTAATTCATTCATGAGGGTAGGGTTCTCATATCCAATCACCTCCTAAAGGCCCCAACTTTCAATACTGCCACATTGGGGTTCAATCTCTCATATGAAATTTGGAGGGAACAAACATTCAACTAACATCAGAAGTCCAGCGTAGTGTTTTCCGCTAATTCTGTTTAGGTCTCACAAGGCTAAAATCAATGTGTTGATAGTATTGCATTCCTTTCTGGAGGCTCCTTTCCTGGAAAAGAATATGCTTCCATATCATTCAGGCTGTTGCTGGAATTCAGTTCATTATGGTTGTTACACTGAGGTTCCATTTTCTTGAAGGCTATCAGACAGGATCCTCTCTGAGCTCTTTAAGGCTGCATTTATTCCTTGTTTTCATCTTCCTCCCTTCATTCTAAAACCAGCAACAGTATCTAAATCCTTCTCCCATTTAAAATCTCTCTTATTTCTCTTTGTGAAGCATCACTCTGAGTCCAGCAGAAAATTCTCTGCTTTTAAGGGCTCATGTCCATAGATTGGTACGACATGTATAAACTGGGCTAATCTCCCTATGTTAAAGCCTGTGCCTTAATTTCATTTGCAAAGCCTTATTTGCCAGGTAATAAAATATACTTACAGGTTCTAGGGATTATGGCATGAATATCTATGGGGGTCCATTCTGCTTACTACTTAATAGTTGAAGCAACCCTCACATTGCCTGTGGGGTAAAAGCTGTCATAGTGGGGAAAAAGTGAGAACTTCCGAAACTTCTTTGCTGCATCCCCCTGCCCCTGCAACATTAAAAGTAATATAACACATGATATAATACCCTTGGGGAATGGCAGAGATTAGTGAGGACGTTAAAGACAAAAAGGTAGAAGGAGTAGGGGTCCCTATCAAATCTCTGTTTACTTTTTCTGTCTTTCCCTTAAAGAAACTGATGTTCCTGGCAAATGACTATAAATTGCCCCTATAACATCTATTTTTTCACATGTGTGTGTTTTGTGTGTATGTATTTTTTTTTTTGCTAGAGGAGATTAATAAGATC
Source organism: Cynocephalus volans (assembly GCF_027409185.1). Lineage (NCBI taxonomy): Eukaryota > Metazoa > Chordata > Mammalia > Dermoptera > Cynocephalidae > Cynocephalus > Cynocephalus volans. The sequence goes on along the minus strand of NC_084468.1, from coordinate 91,257,800 downwards.
TTGGATACATGGTATGTAGCCATTGATTTGGAAAATTCATTATTTTTCATCACAAGTTGAAAAATAGAACTGAAATAGTTTGCATTAATGTAGGATGCTCAATAATATTTATACAGTTTTGCTTCAGTATTTACTTTAATGCTCTCCCTTCCACATTTTTATAGTCTGAAGAGATCTGAACTGTTTGAACATCCCACCAGTTTTCATCTGATCCATTAAACTTGTGCCATCACGGTGAAGAGATAAGATGAATAAAAAGTGGCTAAAAAACTGGAGACCTTGAAAAGACACATGAGTACCAGAGATTGGGAAATAAATCCTATGTAGTTTCAGGGACCTGTTTACTTCAATGAAAAATTTTTAAGGGTTCAGTGGTCAGGATGCAATGATATTCCCTCCAAAACAAAAAGTAAATTGCTACATCTTACACCCTCTCCGCTAAAAAGCAAAAACACTTGGTAGGTCTCTTTGGATTTTACAGCCATCTCAAATATCCTACAGATATTAAAAATATAATTAGTGAGTATTATAAGCAATCTCATGACAATAAATTTGAAAGTCTAGATAAAGGGAACAAATTTCATGAATGACACAAATTATTAGAACTGACTCAGAAGAAATTGAAATTCCAAATAGTCCTATATCACTTCTGCCATTTTTACACAGAAGAACACACTTCCTTAATCATTTTATAAGGTAAGCATTACTCTGGCTCCAAAATCACACAAAGACAAAGTATGGTCTTGTGTCACTTAACAATGAGGATACTTTCTGAGAAATGTATCATTAGGCAATTTTATCATGTGAACATCATAACTGTACTTACTCAAACCTAGATGGAATAGCTGACTACACTCCTAGACTATATGGTATAGCTTATGACTCCTAACTCCCACATATATTACTGTACTAAATACTGTAGGCTATTGTAACACAATGGTAAACATTTTAGTATCTAAATATATGCTACACTTGATCTTAGCCAAAAGGCCGAGAAGCGATAGTATCTAAATATATGCTAAAATAGAAAAGGTACAGTGAGAATATTGTGTAAAAGATAAAAAATAGTACTCCTGTATAGGGTACTTTACCATGAATGGAGCTTGCAGGACTGAAAGTTGCTGTTGATGAGTCAGTGAGTAAGTGATGAGTGACCATACACTATTGTAGACTTTGTAAACACTGTATACTTAGGTTATACTAAATTTATAAAAAATATTTTTGTTCAATAATAAATTAACCTTACTTTACTGTAACTATTTTACTTTATAAACTTAAAAGTTTTTTTTAACTTTTTGACTCTTTTGTAATAACACTAAACTTAAAACACAAACACACTGTACAGCTGTACAAAAATATTTTCTTTATATTCTTATTCTCTAAGCTTTTTTCTATTTTAAAAATTTTTTATTTTTATTTTTATTTTTAAACATTTTTGTTAAAAACTAAGACACAAACAGAAACATTAGACTAGGCCTACACAGAGTCAGGATCATCAATAACACTGTCTTCGGCCTCCACATCCCACTGGAAGGTCTTCAGAGGCAATAACATGCATGAAGCTGTCACCTCCTATGATAACAATGCTTTCTTCTGAGAAAGAAAGACAGGCAGAAAGGTCACAATAATACATTGAATTTACAGGAGAAAACAGGTCCATGGTAGCTACAGGTGGGAAAGGGCAGGGGGGAAGGGGATTAAGGGGAAATTGGGTAATGGACATGAGGAATAATTACAATTTGTAATGATGAACATGCTAACAATACTGATTTGATCATCACATACTGTACACAAATACTGATATTCAACTCTGTACCCCATAAATATGTATAATCAATTATGTGTGAATTAAAAAAAACAAACCCAAACCAACTCCTTCTTTTGCAATACCTCTTGAAGGACGTGCCTGAGATTCTTGAGGAGGTATCACTCTTTCCAGAAGTATGTTCATTGTGGTTTACTTGGTTTATTTTATTATTTTTTCATCATAGATTTGCTTGTAAGCAGATACTGCACCATTAACATTCCTCTCTATTTTTTTTTTGGTCAACATTCCTCTCTATTAATGAAAACCTTTCAGTGTTGGGGTCCATGTTTTCAAACTTTTTAAGGAGCTGGCTGAGGTCTGCAAAACTTCTGCTAACTACTTCACTGTGAATTTTCTTAAGGATGCTTTTCATTCCTCTACAGTTTCCTTTTTTGTCTTTTCTTCATCTGTGCGTTCCTGTTTCAGTTCCAACAACTGCTCATTAGCCAGTTTCTCAGGAACCACCTATAGGAGCTCCTCAATGTCATCTTCATTTACACTCAGGTTAAAGCTGTTTGCCTTCTCAGTGACAGCTTTGTTGATTTTTGCAACCTCCTCAGTCTTGGTAAATCCTTTGAAGTCATGGACAAACCTCTTTTGTGTCTTCTCAGATACCATTCTAACACTACTTGGTGACATCACCCAAGCTTAAGCAAGGTTCTTGATGCAGTTGCAGATGTTGTAATCCTTCTAGAATTGCATCATTGTCTTCTCAGTGTCTTCCTCAGTTGAAGCAATAGCTTGGCTAAAGGTTCTCCTCAGGCCATAGTCATTAAAAGCTGTTAAAATTCCTTGATCCATTGGTTAAATCAAAGGGGTGCTGTTCAGAGGAAGGAATACCACATGATATTAGAATAGTGGCTACCAATAACAGGAGGATGTGCAGGAGTATTATCAACAATAAGCAATATCTTGAGAAGTATGTTACTCTCTAACCAGTACTTCATTTTTCCGGCATAGCAATTCAGGAGGGCATCTTGGAAGAAGAGCTGGGCTATCCATGACTTCTTATTGTTCCTGTAGTACATTGGCAGTGTGTGCTTATTAATATGGGTGAAGGACCTGTTGTTCTCACCATGCCAGACCACAAAGCATTTCAATTTGTAACCTGCATCATTGCCCCCAAACAAGACTATTATCCTATTCTTAAAAGCCTTGAAACCTGGCATTGACTTGGCCTCCTTATGGATGAAAGTGCTTTCAGGCATCCATTTCCAGAACAAGGAGGTTTAATTCATCTTGAGGATTTTCTCTGGCAAGTAATTTTACTCCACAATCAACTTATGTAGAGTTTCCACAAATTCTTTAGCTGCCTTCACATCAGTACGTGAGACTCACCACTCACTTTCACATTAAGTAATGAATAATGATTCATGAATTGTTTAAACCATCCAGAGTTAGCAGCAAATTCAGCATTGTAGTTGGGTCCATCCTTTTCTTTCAACATTGCAAACAAACTTTTTGCTTTGATTGTGATTGTCATAGTGTTGAGAAGGATACACTTCTGTGTCAGGTCTTCAATCCAGGTGATTAGATGTTTCTCCATATCTGATATAGTACCCTCTCAAATTTTTGTTAGTCTCTTTGTTTTCAATGAAGCAGTTCCTTTAACAGCTTCTGTCACTTTGTTCTTGTTCTTCAGAATCATAGCTGTGGTGGAATAGGCATGCCTGACTGGCCAGCAATAACCATCACTGATTTTCCACCTTTATAGTCCCTAATCACTTTTAATTTCATTTTTAGGTCAATCACTCAATGTGGTCACTTACTGGCAACATTAGCATTGGATTTTGTATGCTTAGGGGCCATGATGAACAAAACATCATGGGATTAAATCAAGTACAAGAGAAATTGATGCGATCAAGAGACACGGTAAACCCAATATATATGAGGCTTCTACTGGTATAACCCAGAATGCTGTTTTACAGTAAACATTTTTTTTAATAAGTAGAAGGAATGCACACTCAAATAATGATAAAAATTATAGTATAGTAAATACATAAAGCAGTAACTCAGTTCTTTATCATCATTATCAAGTATTATGTACTGCATACAATTGTACATGCTGTACTTTTATACAACTGGCAGTGTGGTAGGTGTGTTTATATCAGCATCACCACAAACACATGAATAATGTGTTGCACTATGATGTTAACATTTCTAAAGTGTCACTAAGACGTAGGAATTTTTCACCTCCATTATAAACTTATGAGACTACCATTGTATATGTGTCCACCATTGATGGAAATGCTGTTAAGCAGCACATGACTGTATTAGTTTCTTAGTACTGCCATAACAAAGTAACACAAACTTGATAGTTTCAAGCAAGAGAAATTTATCCTTTCACAGTTCTGGAGTATGTGTCTAAATAACAGTGTTGACAGGGTATCGCTCCCTTTGATATCCATAGGAAAGAATCCTTCCTTTACTCTTCCAATTTCTGGTAGCTACAGGAGTTCCTTTGCTTGTAGCTGCAGTACTTGAATCACTGCCTCTTCATCATATGGCATTTTCCCCATGTTTCTGTGTCAAAATTTACCCCTTCTTATAAGGACACAAATCATATCAGATTAGGGCCTTCTATAATGACCTAATCTTAACTTGTGTTAAGTCTGTCTTCTGTAAATAAATCTGTAACATCTATTTTCAAATAAGGTCATGTTCACAGGTACTGGGGGTTAAGACTTCAACATCTTAGGGGGCACAATTGAACCCACAGAAGAGATCATTAGAAAATAAAACTTCATGTGAATAATTCTTATTATCAGAGAAACAAAAATATTTTATAAAACATTAGTAAATAAAATTCAAAATTATATAAAAATGATAACATATTATGATCAAATAGTGTATATTCCAAAAAAAGGAAGTTTGTTTTAACATTTGAAAAGCAATGAGAATAATTCGTCATATTAATTGAATAAAAGAGAAATACTATTTGAATGATCTCAAAATGTTCAGAAAAATAATTTGACAGAATTCAACATTCATTTATGATAAAAATTCTTAGCAAAATAGAAATAGAAGGAAATGTACAGAGAACATCATACTTAGTGGTTAAAGACTAAATATTGTATCCCAGATTTCTGGAGTAAAGAAATGATATTGATTCTTACTACTTCTATTCAACATTAAACTAGAGAGGTTAGCCTTTATAATTAGGCAAGAAAAAATTAAATGCCTACAGATTAAAAAGTAGACATAAAACCATTTTTATTTTCAGAAGACATGACTGTGTACACAGAAAATATTAAGAAATATTTTTTAAAGACCCTGCAAAAACTAATTAGTGAATTTATCGAGTTTGTAGGATACAAAGTCAATATACAAAATCAATTATATTTCTATATACCAGCAATGATTAAGTGAAAATTGAAATAAAAAATAAAAATTCTAATAGCTTCAAAAATAAACTAGTTAGGCCTAAATGTAAGTGAAATATGCACAGGACCTACATGTAATTTCAAACTATTAATGAGAGAAGTTGAGATCTAAATAAATGGAAATGCTATATTCATGAATCGGAAATCTTAAAATTGTTAATATATCAATTCTACTTAAATTTATCTATAGATTAAATGTACCTCTTAGCAAAATTTCAACATACACATATACTCATATAAAGCTATAGCAACCAAAACAGTGTGACATTGGCATGAAGATAGGCATAAAAATCAATGTAATAAAATAGAGTTCAGAGATTGACTCCATCTGGAAACAGGCAAGAGAGGACTCTGAAAACACCACTTCCACATGGATGGCCCACCACAGCCACTGCCACAGCCATGGCTGCTGCAAAAGCAGATTGACATCACAGAAGTGGCCACAGCCACCATGCAGGCAGCCCACCAGAGTCTCAACTGCACTGACACAAGGAGAGTCACCAGCTGAGAACAGAAGAAGAAGAGGAAGTCTCTCTTCTCAAAGATCATTCCAGAGTAATAGAAGAAGCAGCTGCTCTACCTGATGACCAAACATCAATGTAGACATACTAGAAATATGAAAACCCAAGAAAATATGACACCACCAAAGAATATAATACTTCTCAAATACCAGACCCTATAGAGCAGGAAACCTTGAAATGACTGAAAAGGAATTCAAAGCAACAATCTTAAGGAAACTCACTGATATCCAAGAAGACTCAGTTAGACAATATAATGAAATGAGAAAAAGAAATCTAGGATATGAAGGAGGAAATTTACAGAGATTAATACCTTAAAAAAGAATTTAGCAGAACTCATGGAATTGAATGATTCACTCAGTGAAATAAAAAACACAACAGATAGCTTAAGCAGCAAGCTAGAACAGGCAGAAGAAAGAATTCCTGATCTCGAAGACAGTCTTTTCAAAATAACCCACACAGACAAAAAAAAAAAAAAAAAAGGGAAAAAAGAATGAAAAGAAATGAAGAAAATCTAAAAGAGCTAGCAGATAACTTTAAGCATATAAACATTAAAATAATAGGTATTTCAGAAAGGGAAAAGAAAGGAAAAGGCACAGAAAACCTGTTCAATGAAATAATAATGGAAAACTTCCCAGGGAGAGACATGGACCTTCAGATCCAGGAGGCTCAAAGATCCCAAAGCAGATTCAACCCAAAAAGATCCTCTCCAAGACACATTCTAGTCAAACTGCCAAAGCTCAAACACAAAGAGAGAAAATTAAAAGCAGCAAGAAAAAAGCATCAAGTCATCTGTAAGAGCCCCTATCAGACTAATGGCAGACTTCCCAACAGAAACCCCACAGCCCAGAAGAGAATGAGATGATATATTCAAAATACCTAAAGAAAAAACCTGCCAGCTAAGAATACTATATCCAGCAAGGCTATCCTTCACAAATGAGGGAAAAAATAGTGTATTTTTCAGACAAACAAAAACTGTGAGAGTTCACTACCACACAACCAGCCCTGCAAGAAATCCTTAAGGAAGTCCTGCATCTGGAATCTGGAAAATGATAGTCACTACCATGAATACACATGTAAGAACAAAATCCGCTGATAGAACAAAAGTGCAAATGAAAAAGAGAAAGAATCTAAATCTTACTGCCACAAAAAATCATAATGACAATGTAATAATGCCCCTGCTTTATTTCTGATTTTGGTAATTTTGTTCTTCCTTCTTTTCTTCTTGGTCAGTCTAGATAAGGGTTTGCAAATTTTGTTGATCTTTTTAATGAATCAACTTTTGGTTTTGTTGATTTTCTCTATTTTTAAAAATTCCCTTTTCATATATTTCTGTTGTAATCTTTGTTATTTCCTACTTATATTTGCTTTTGTTTTTGTTTGTACTTTTTTTCTATTTTCTTAAGGTAGAAGTTTACATTACTAATTTGAGATTTTTCTTATTTTTAATGTAGGTGTTTAAAAGTATTAATTTTCTCCTAAGCACTGCATGAGACCTACATCCTGTAAATTGTGATATGTTTTACTTCGATTTTTATCTCAAAGTACTCTCTAATTTCCCTGTGATTTTTCTTTTTACCCACTGTTTAATTAGGAGACTGTTGTTTAATTTCCACACATTTGTGAATTTCCTTCTGTGACTGTGGTCAGAGAACATATTTTCTATGATCATAGACTTTTTAAATGTATTAAGCCTTGTTTTGTAGCAAAAGAAAAGAACTGCATTTTACATTTTGTAATGATCAATATGCTAACTATCCTGCTTTGATCATCACATATTGTACAAAAATACTGGTAGTTAACCCTGTACCCACAAATATGTATAATCAATTATGTTTCAATAAAAATAAAAAAAAGATTGACCCATATATACCTATGTATATATCAACTGAATTTCAACAAAAAATTGCAGCAAGGTAATTTAATTGGCAAGGATAGTTTTTCAGACAAATAATGCTAGAACAACTGGTTATCCATATGGGAAAAAAGGTTAACTTTGTTACCTCACACCATATAAAAAATTAACTCAAAATGGATCATTTATCTAAACATAAAAGATAAAAATATAAAACTTCTAGAAGAAATCATAGGAGAAATTCTTCAAGATTATAGGGAATGCAAAGATTTCTTAGGTATAAAATAGAAACAATGAATCATAAAGAAGATTTAACCAATTGAACTTCATGAAAATTTAAAACTTCTGAAAAGGCAAGTCACAGATGGGTAGAAAACATTTGCAACAAATATTGCTACAAATTGCTTGCATCCACAATATATAAAGTCTTGCAATTTAGAAAATAAGAAAAAAAAATCCAATAATGATGGTCAAAATTTTTTAAAGTAAAAAAAATTTTTTTAAAATTAGAGGATATAAAATAGAGGATATAAAAATTTAAAATAAAGGATGTAAACATTTCTGGAAAGCTCATGAAAAGGTATTTGATACCATTAGTATCAAGGAAATACAACTTAAAAAGAGTGAGTTATTACAATATTTCCATTAGAGTGGCTAAAATTACTAAGATCAGGCTTTGTCAAGGATGTGATGCAACTGAGACTTTCACACATTGCTGTGGTAACCAAAATGTTACAACTACTTCGGCAAATAGTAGAAATTAACTGCCCCCCCCATAGGAAACAGGTCCACACCAAGACTTGCATACTAATGTTCAAAGCAGCTTTATTCTTAATAGCCCCCAACTGGATTGAACCCAAGTGTGTATCAGCAGGTTAATGGACAAAGACAAATAATGTTATATCCATACAATGGAATAATATATGAGGGGTCTTCAAAACGTTCATGGAAAGATTTGTATCACCTTTTAATTCTGTTTTCCACAAACTTCTTGAAGTACTCTCATATATATTACACTATACTATTTATACTATTGGGCTATAAAAAAGGAATGAACTACTGGTACATTCAATAGCATGGATAAAGCAAAAACATTATGCTGAATCACAGAGCCATTCCAAAATAGTACATGATTTCATATTATAAAACAGAAAGACAAATATAGCCTGTTGTGACAGAAAGCAGATCAGTGGTTGCCTGTAGCCAGAGTGGGGGTGGGGACCTGATTGCAAAGAGTACTATGGAATTTTTTGAGACAATAATAATATTTTATATCACTTGTTCTGTTTTTTATTTCAGTGTATATATTTGTCGAAATTCATCAACATGTACACTTAAAATGGGTTCATTTTATTTTATTTAAACAATACCTAAATACAGTTTTTTTTAAAAAAAATAAAACTCTTACAAACATAAAATAAAAACTTCAAATAAAAGTGGCCAGAGCTGCCTTTTCTCTGTTTTATCCCTTTTCTCTGTTTTTTTCCCATTATGATTGGGTATAGATTCTGACAACCATAGATATGAATTATTCTGATGAAACATTAAAAAATTTGCCTTTATTCATGTATAAAATGTGTATGAATATATACATTTTAAAAGTACATATGTAACCACATTTTGAAAATGTATGAGCAGGCTAAACTTGTCAATATTCATCATATTTGAAGTTCAATATGAATAAATTGAATGAACATGTGTGAAGACAATTGTCCCCTATGATATCAGGAGCAATGAAGAGAAGAGCAGGGGACTTTGCACAGCAGGTTGTGGGCACAATTGTTGATGTGATCTGGGAGTGATTGTAAGGGCAATAGACAAGTTTCTGTGGATGTCTGCTGGCAACGTAGTGCCTTCGGATGTTGGTTTTAGAGGCTGCATCTCTACCATAGTGCTCCAAGTACCACCAGTAAGCTGATGTAGATGGTCAGACCTCTTCAGTGCTGTCTGGGAACATCACCTTCCCAGGAATTACTCTCCCTGTCATCTTTTTTCTTCCTCTCTTTAATTTCTTCATTTTAGGATGCATGGTCACCCTAATTAGGTGCCATATCAGTCAAGGAAACAGCATCTTTCTCCTATTTTTAGTAAGAATTCTTTATCACTATTCATGAAAGTAGTTACTTAATGTCTCAAAGGTAACTAATATGGAAGAGCATCTCCTATAATCACACAGGGTATTTTCAAAGACTCATCCCTGGGTCTTTTCTATAAGCCCCACTTTTTTCTGGTACCAATTCTTATTTAACTACTATGCATGGCTCCTCCCTCTATATTAAGCAAATGGAGAGCGTAAAATGAAAAAAATTTAAAAACCACTTCAGACCTCTGTTCTCTCTCCCATTTTTATGTTCCCCACCTCCCAGTCACCTTTTCATACCTTCTCTTTTTAAGTTCCAAAGTAGACCCATCAATCTGCTTGTTTCTTTAGTACTCCTTCGCCTCAACCTCTTGCAAATCCATTGACATGCACCCGTGTAATCTGGTTTCCTAGGAAACAGCCTTGCTTAATCCTTGAAAGCTTCAGTTATCCATATTTACGCAGTTACTACCATTCTCACCTCATATTAGATTCTGTATATACATCAGTTTTAAGTAAGCAAGTAATTGATGAGTCAAAGCAGTTTCTCCTTACTACACTCAAAACACTAATAATTGTAGTTAATAGCATTTAGGATCAACTTTAACCTTGTCTTAATACATTTCTCTTTCTACTAATACTGTAAGGAGATCAGAAAAATAGAGTAAGTCATCACTTCTACTTTCTCATTTCTTAGCAAAGACAGCTGCTTTTCCTTTTTTTATGTCAGTACCCTCTGAGGAAATTTTATTTTGCTTGTGTTTCCTATTGTCTTAGTCCATCTGTGCTGTTATAACAAAGTACCTGAGACCGGGTAATTTATAAAGAACAGGAATTTATTTCTTACAGTTCTGGAAGCTGAGAAGTTCAAGATCAAGGTGCCAGCAGGTTTAGTGTCTGGTGAGGGCTGCTGTCTCTGTTTCAAGATAATACCTTGTTGCTGCATCCTCACATGATGGAACGTAGAAGAGCAAAAGGGGCAGATGTTTGGTAAAACCTCTTTTATAAGGTATTAATTCAGTTCATGAGGTCAGAGCCTTCACGACCTAATCACCTCCCTAAGCCCCATCTTCTAATACCATCACCTTGGTGATTAAGTTTCAACATATGAATTTTGGAGGGGACACACATTCAAACCATAGCACTTATTTTTAGGGCTTTGTTTTCATTAGAATTTCTCTTTGCTTTAATTCTAGTTTTATTGTCATATGGGGTCCGAGGACTTACTACAGGATCTACCTCCTTAACGAGATTATTGGGGTTCAGAGTTGATATTCAATTACATTTTATTCTTCTTGGTTCTATTATATTACATGAGTAATGCTTATTCCACCTAGGAAGAGCATGGTAACAGAAGTTGGGAGTGGAAGTCCTCAAGTTTAGCTAGGTAACATTTTGTGTTATGATATACAAATGTCTCAATCCTCAGTTTATGGGAAAAAAAAACAGATTACAGCAGAATATCTGAGACATTCTAGGAGCTCAATAATATTTATTGAATTGCCATTAGATATTTTCACCATGTTCCATATGTTATCTTTACTGTTCAGGATAGGAGATGCCCTGTGTCTAGTTTGAGGGGTTTGTATTCCATGCCTGTTATACAGGGAGAATTACAATAAACACTGGGACTTTTCTATCATGTATCCCTGGCCAAAAGAGCTAAGAGATTCTCTTAGCCCGATTTTCCCAATAGTGCAGCGCTAAAACAAAGGCTGATGTGCTGTTATTTTATAAGGAGGACAATTCCAGAGAGTGAGCGTGAGGAACAAAAGAGTAATTCAGACAAGGAGGTAGAGCAAAATTGGGGCTGTGGTATTGACGTGACTGTAGTGTCACATCCTGGAAATGCCTATAACTGCATCTCTGGGCCATTCCTTGGGAGGGAAGAAAGAAAGGAGAAATAAATTACCCACTGGCTCTTGTAAGCCATTGGTAAATTTTATTCCATAACATGTTAACTCCCCTAGACTTTCTGGTTGTACGTGCTAGGTATGGAGCTGAGCAGAGTCCTGTGTTATCACCAGTAAGGCAGGTCTGGGGTGAGAAGACAGAGACAGGGCAGAAGATGAGGCAACATCCAGCTACATCTGTGTGAATTTGATCAAAACACATGGAGAGTTGGAACAGGGATGCCAAGAGGGTCTGAAGAGAAGGATTATTGGTAGTGGATACAAAAGGTCTTTATTTCTTCTGCAAACATATATGATCTAAACTTATCCTAGTACCTCATGGGTCTCCGTCTCTGCTCTACAGATTTTTTCTTTCCTTTTGGAATTATTTCCCTATTGTTTATTGCTGATGGAATTTCTTCTGCCAGAGAATGATATGCAGGAGAGAAGAATGGAAGAGCTTGCTCAGAAGTATTGTTCTCTCTTTTAACTGCTTTCTTAGGAGCAATCTTTACGGGGAATTTCTGCCTTGTTACAAGGAGATCTCACATGTGTGAGGGCTGTTTATTACACACTTGAGAGTGGCCAAGAACAGCTGGCTGCATAGCTGCCAACATTATACCTGAAAGAAGGAGGATGCTCTGAATCAGCCCTCAGGTAAGGATGTGCAGAATCCTCTAAGAAGGATAAAAACAAATTGAAAATAATGCTAAGAAGCAAGTCTTCGTTCATGGGTCAATACTGGTTTCAAATTTTAAAAAAATCCTCAGACTACACTTACAGATATTAATTTAATTAAAATACTATGCTATATGAATTACCTCATTTTCAGAAAGAAAAATTGAATAACAGAAAAGGTAAACAGGTTAGTTTTCTACTCACATTAATTTTATCTCAGGACTAGAATCCAGTTAGATTTTTTTCTTTTTGAGAAAGGCAGAGCTCTATCACAAAAGCTATGAATTCTACCTCCCTCCCTGAAAAATACACTTTCCACATGTACTCTTATGCATATGGGTATACACATATAAGCTTGCATAAAATCTCAGACCCTTGAAATCTTTTTTTCTAATAAAGGTACAAAAAAGGGATAATGTCACATGGTCTTATATGAAACTGAGAATAACAATTAACTTTAAGCAAACCTTTTTCCCAAATAGAATTTCATGCTTACTTTCTAACAAATTAGGTAAATTATATGTAGCACTATCTATTTTTTTTCTAATTTCAGGCAATTACTGAATTTCGAATGCAATTTTTTTCTTTATGGTCAAATTAATGTAGGTTCAGAGGAAAACCACAAATATGAGAAATTGAGGACACATAGAATGTATGATAAAAGGGTAGGAGAGCTGGGAATTTCTCAATATGGAGAATAGAAAGCTAAAGGGAGATATAATAGCTTCTGAAAATATGTTAAGGGATATTACCAGGAAGACAGAGACCAATTCTCATTAGTCAATGAGAGCAGAACAGGAAGTAATAAGCTTTTAACCATAAGAAAAATTAAGCAATGGTACAAATTGTCAAGGGAAATAATGAATTCACCTTCACTAATAATATTCAAAGTAGCACTTGACACCCATCCATTAGGGACACGTTGGAAATAAAACCAATTTTTACCAACATTCTGGGAATAGATTAACTGATCCAAGAGGGAATATTTTACAAAATCCCCATTGTGTACTAAAAATTAGACTCAATGGAAGAGCTTTTAAAATGTGCTAAGAGGAACAAAATATTAATTCCACAAATAGTTGTTAGTTTTTTTTACCATAAATGCAAAGTTAGTCTCTATGGAGAAAATAAAGATAAATTCTAAATGGCTCAAGACCTTAAGTCACTTATTTGCTAGCAAATTAGTGCCCCCAATTTTTATTTTTTTACATATTCCTACTAGGGAAAATATTTTGGGCACTCAACCCTAGTAATAGTACATTAATTTATTTATATAATGTAAAATGTATTATGTACATTATAAAATTAATGCAATATAAATTAAAAGGGGTGAAATAAAGGTGAAATAAATTTAATTGAAATATTTTGCTAATTGTGGTGGTTTCATCTATTATTAGCTTATTCTTTAAATCCACAATAGTCAATTAGGCAAATTTCATATTTAGCAATGAGAATTGTTACTCTTTATAGCAGATCATCTTCTTGATAATTTTAAGGTTCTTGGCTAACTTCTTGTCAGCTCTGATTAAACTGTCATTATTTTTACTGTGTACAGTGGCCCACAAAGCCCTTATACTAGGAATAGAACTGTCAGCTCTGCTACTTGTGATTATTTTCTGTGCTTGTATTGTTAATGTTACTTTCAATCTGTGATTTTTCTTCAGAAATCTTTTCAAGAGTCTGGTTTCTTTTATGAGGTCTGTTTAATTGGAACTAGATAATATAATCCATTGAGCTACTTAATTGATATATGTTGGCTGTATATCAATATGTTAAACAGTAAATGCATGCATGGAAACAGCCCTATCAACTCCTGTCTGGGTTAGGCAGATTCCTCCCTTTCCTCAGGATTTCATGTTTTGCAGATGACTTTTGACCTTAGAATCCATGAAATGAGTGATGGTGTGTCCATTAATCTATATGTAGGTAATAGATAAGCTTAATTAATAAGGTTAATTATGTTTACAGGCAAAATAATGAAAATAGACTGCTGTTTCCAGAATTATAGCAGAGTAGATTATTCTAAAAGCCTTTCACTGAAATCAATTTAGACTCTAAATTAACACACTTTAGAACGCATTGATGAACTCAGAGGAAAATAAAAGAAATCCCAAGAATTCCCTCACCCAACAAATTTAAATCTAGAAAAAATATTTAGAGAGTGTAAACAATAATAAAGATATTTTCCAATAATAACAGAGAGGTTATTAAAAACTTACCCTCATTAAAATAACTTCTAAAGGATATATAAAATGAAAAAGAAAATGATCCTAGAAGATCTAAAGTACAGGAAATAATGGCAAGAAAAAATATTGTAAGCATGTAAAAATATAGACATACATTCTATAAAAAAGTAATGATCATGTCTAATGTGTGAGGTTAAGATTAAATGGAAAACAAGAAAGAACTAAAATATTAGACAGTAATGTAAACTTATTTGAAATGGAGGTAATCAGAGTTAAAGTATTAAAATATTCTAAGGTCCTTCTATTACTTGCGGGAGAGACAATAAAGGTTCTTTTACTTAATGTTAAGAATATAAGGTAAATTTTCAAAATACCAAGAACATTTTACTATTAATTTTAACATAATTTTAAAAAATCAGTGCAATCAATACAAAAGAAAGAAGAAATGAGAAAAAGGTAACATAAAAAATAAAATAGATTTGTATTTTCTATTTAGAAAATACAAAATAAGAAAGTAGAAAAATACAAATGTATCAGTAATCACAATAAATGTAAATGAATTAAGCTATTCAAATCACCAATTAAAATACTGCTATTTCCAGATTGCATAAATTGCCAACATTTAGAAATAGCAGTTTTCCAAAGACTCACCTAAAACATAAAGGTAAATTTAAATTTAAGTATTTGTTATATTTAATTATTTATTATATATATAATTTTTATCATGAACTAGGGGTAATATTTTTATTTTCTAAGATATACCAATGTTCAAGATATTTTTCTTTGCACTTGTAGAATCAGTGGATATTATTATTATTATTTTTATTTCTTGAAACATAATTGATTGTACATATCTGTGGAGTACAGCATTGAATATCCTTACCTGTGTGCAACATGTGATACTCAAATCAGGATAATTGGTATATTCAACATTACAGAATGTAATAATTTTTTGTGGCCTTTTATCAGTTTCTTGCTAACTCACCTTCTCCCTCCCCTTTTTCCACCTCTGTTGGTCTCAGTTTGGTAAACAAATATTTTAACATAAGGGAAAGTGATATATCAGGCAAATAGTAGCCTTAAAAAGTCTAATATAGAAATAGTAATTTCAGACTTTTAGTCAAAAGCAATATCAAGAATAAAGACAATCAATGGACAAAGATAAAATTTCAATTCACTGGGAACATATAACAATTCCAAACCTGTATACACCTGATGAAATAGCCTCAAATATGAGAATATAAGGCAAAACAATGAAAGTATAAGAAAAAATTAACAAATTTACTCCTATAATGGGAGATTTAAACACCTCTTATGTTATGTGATAGCATTTAATCTGAACAGCACAATCAACGAGCTTTTTAAGTGAACTCACAAAGAATTCTGCACTCAACAATCACATAATACCCATTCTTCTTCAATCACCATAAAATATATGCAGATTTCAAAGGACATATTCCATGAACACAAGACACTGAAATTAAGTTAGAAGTTAAAAGGACTCTCAAACATTTGGATAAAAGATACTTTACTTATAAATAGCACATGAGTCAAAGAGGGACTCAACAGAAATGTGAAAACACTTAGTTTGTCAGGTGAGTCATCTGAGAGGCAAGCACCAGTGCAGAATTCGATGTATTAGATATATAGGGGAAACGCCTTTGAAGGATAAAGAGAGAGGAGCAGGAGTAGTCCCTGGGCACCTTCAGACTACGATGCAGAGCTGACACCTCTGAAAAGAGAAAAGCTGGGGGGAGGGTTGTGGAGGAGGAACTTCAGGCAGTTGTGCTGTTCTGAGAAAGCTCAGCCCAGGTCAAGGCTGTCCTAATGGAGTCCCACATCCAGCCAAAATAGCCCTGCTCTAGTACCCTTGCTGTGGTCAGTCACTGCCAAGAGCAGCCTGGGAAAGTGTGGCTGTGGTGAATATGCCACAGTGGGCTGGAAGGGGCAGAGGCTGGAGGCTGTCA
This sequence comes from Cynocephalus volans, assembly GCF_027409185.1. Lineage (NCBI taxonomy): Eukaryota > Metazoa > Chordata > Mammalia > Dermoptera > Cynocephalidae > Cynocephalus > Cynocephalus volans. Next base: position 91,241,434 of record NC_084468.1, on the reverse strand, counting down.
GTCAGCTATGTCCCCCCAGCATATCCTTTTGATGGAGATCTGAGCAGTGCACCTCCATAGCCACCACAGTACAAAACCCAAACACACCAATGTTTGTGTAATAGAGTTAAACAATGTTTTGAGGGAAATGTATGGCAGTAAGTACTTAATCACGATAATGAGCTTTGTGCTTGTTATAAGAACTTAGAAAAAACAATGATCGAATAAACCTAAAGAAAATAGAAACGAGGAAATAACAAAGATTACATAAATTAACGTGACAAAACTGAAAAAATGTGGAATACATAATGTTAAAAATAATTTGTTGAAAAACTTAGCAAAATATACAAACCTTTGGCAAAATGGACCAAGAAAAAAGAAGGCAGAAATACAAAGCACAAAAAAGAAGCATAATGGTAGTTACAATGAAGATTTAAAAAACTAAGATAAAAAATTAAAATGAACCAGGAGAGCAACTTATTTCTTGTAAAAAATGTTAAAAATGTTATATTTTTACCACAAATAACTTGATGTTTTATGGCATCAAGTTGCATTGTTAAAAAATACAATGAATCCAAAATACAGTTGATGGACAATAATCTAAGCATGATTTTTTCTAACAGGTTATATTTGATCCACTGATATTTATAACATTCATGATATCAAGTGACAGAAGGAGAGCATCAGTATATTATTTCTAGCCATCTTGCTCTTGAATGGGTGGCGGTAGGTAACTGGAATTTCCTCTGGCTTCATCTGCTTGTGGGTATAGATGGGGTCTCAGCAATTCATATGGGAGTTTCCATTTCTTAACATAAGACTTCATACTAAGTGCCCGTCAGTTACTTCTGGAAATCCCAAAGAGGTGAATCAAATGTGCTAAAGAATGAGTCCTATCATTTTGGGCATTATGCCATTGCTTCTGGCACTGGTTTTTCCTGGCCACTGCAATTCATTCCTAGAGTACAGGTTCCAAGGGCTCCAATTGGTGGCAATGTGTTTGATCAGAATTCACTGGTTCCTCTCCAGTCTCTTGGACACTACTGCTGCTCTGCTGGTACACTGCAATCTCCTGAGAGATCCCATAGATGAATATGCTTCCCATATTTCCCTGATCCCTGTCACTGCTTTATAGGATATTCATGACACTAGATCTACCCCACAGTCTACAGGAAGGTGGAAGGTGAATCTCTATTTACATTATACCATCTGAAGGGTCCTAAAACAACTCTATTTTTAGTCCCAATGTTGCATAATGTTCTTAGTTAAGAAGTTACTTCAATTTTACTTACAGTCTCTTTTCTCTTCATAGAACTCAACCATAATTTTTGGGATCAAGGCTAGGGGACAAAGCTGGGTGACAGAAATCATGCTTTGTTCCTCTACTTCTACACCGATGCTTTCTTACTGGGTGAAACTCATCATGTGTGGCTGTTTCTTTTTCATCTCTCAGGAAGAGTTCTCTCTCAGGGTGCTCACTGATCCTTATGAAAACAGAATTTGGTTGAACCTATCACACCAGTTCACCAGATGTAATTAAGTATATTTGAATCCCCCTTAGATTTCTTCTCCCTTCCTTTGTTTCATATGTTTTGGCTTTTTTCTCTTCTTTCCATTCTTCTTGTCTTCTATTTATCATCATCTCCCTATTATCAAATATATTTCATATATGTTCACATATTAAAACAAAAGAGGCACTTGGCACAAAAGGAGAAACTAATTAAAATTTAAACATTTAAAACAAGAATATAATTTTAAAGCATTATGTAAAAAGATGACAAGGTAGAGTACAGATAAGAAAAATCTAAATTCATTCAGCAAACATTTAATTCATCTAGCCTTTATTGAGAATCTACCTTGGGTCATGTGCTCGATGAAAATGAAAAATTCAATATATGTTAATGTAATTAGGTCTAATTTAAATCAGCCAGAAAGGAGGTCATTCTGGTGTTGGGAAAAAGCGTATATTTAGATGCTTTTTGTATTTTTTACTTATATGTGAAAGGTCAGAGATGTGATTGAAAGCCAGGACAAGTTTGTACTTGTTGCCCACCACCTCCACAGCCTTAACCCAAATTCATACTCTAACCAGTCACAGGGGAGAATTGCGAGTGATAAAGTGCTCCAGACTTTCCTGATGAGTCTCCTGGTAGAGAAGATAACCCACCTTAAGGTTATAGCGATGCCCTCAGGAAATGGCAGACTCTTCTAAGCATGCAGGAATGATCCTCAAAGTGCCATAAGGAATGTTCCCATGCATAATTTTTTTTTCTCAAAAGGTTTTGAACTCTTTTTTGCCTAACGATGCAAGTAGAAGCAAAATGAGACATTACTATTGTCTTGGTTATTTTCTCACTGTCTTATGGTTCTTTTCTGTTCACCACTTCTAGTTTTCAATTTAATTTATTGAACACTATGTTGAATATTTACTACATATATCACAGGTTTATTCTTTGTGAGGAATTATAAATGAACATGGCATAGTTACTGCCTCAAGTATCTTAGAATCAATTGGAAGAACATTTTTATTCATTTGTTTAGCAGAGATTAATTGGAAGCAGTGATATAAGAGACACAAACTAATTGTAAAGATGATGATTCACATGAAATATTAATTCCTATAAAGATAATAGACATTCATGAAGAGGTGAAATTAGGGCCTGTCTTTGAAAGAAGCGAACATTTTCAATAGGCGGGTTTTGGGGGAGAAAGAAGAGTAAGGAAAGTCTAGGTAGAGCACATGGCTTTAGAAAAACAGAAGTGGGAAGGACTAGGATGCGGATAGCGTGGGAAAGTAGAACCATAAGTATTTGGGAGGGTATGCTGAGGGATAAGACAAAACAGGTAAATCAGGACTAGTTTGTGGATGACTAAAATTACATGCTGAAGAGTTTGGATTTTATTCTAGGTGTACTGTAGAGAAGTTGAAAGTTTTGTATCAAAGATATATGAAGAACTTTCTTTTAGAAAGAACAAATTTGTGCTTTGATGAATTGGAAAGGCTAGAAACTGATAATTTGGCTCAATTTCAAGCCACTTGCAGTAGTTGAGGTAATCATGGGGTGCCTAATCTAATTTTTACCATTATTCCTGAATTGACTAAGGCCCAAACCTGAGAACAAAAGATATTCCTCATTCAGCTGCCCTTACTGAATATTGGCCAGATCCCCAACAATATTCCACCACCTTCCTTCCCAGTCACAATAAGAGCAGGGGTGAGGGAGGTAGGAGTCATCAGCTTTGAGGGTTGAGCAATGTCTTGGTGGGAGTTTTTTGCCCTCTCAAATGATATAGGTGCTTTTTATAGAATGAAAACACACAAGGAAAATCCCAAGAAAATAAAGATTTGAGGTATCTAAACAAAGAGACCAACATCTTATTCTGTAGTTGGAAGCATTATTAAAAAAATAAGATGATATCGACAAAATAAAATTTAAAAAAAAATAAGATGAACAATATGAAAGATAATAAATATAAAAACTTAGATAAAATGGGCAAAATTACTAGGAAAATACAACACACCAAAAGTGACTCAAGAAGGAGAACATCAAACAACCTTAACAACCTTCTTAAGTGTAGAAATTAAATCAGTATTTTAAAATCTTCCCACGAAGAAAATACCAAGTCCAACGAATTTTTAGGTGAGTTCTACCAAACATTTAGGGATATGATCATTCCAAATACATAAAAATTCTTCTAGAAAATATAAAATGGCAAAGACATCCTAAATCATTTTATGTAAGCACATATATATAAAATTATAAATGTATGTTATATATAACATATATAGTATATATTATATAACACAGGTAGAGACAAAAAAAGAAATTATTAGGGTCTTGGTTACTTTCTTACTGTTTCCTGGTTTTTCCCTGTTCACCACTTCTGGTTTTCAATATTATTAATTGAACATTATGCTGAATATTTACTACATAGATCAGTTTTATTCTTTGTGAGGAATTAGAGATGAATATGGCATAATTAAATGTGTATATATATATATACACACACATACCTATATGCATAGTATAAACTTTAGCACCCAAACTAGACAAGGAATAGTACAGAAAATACAGAGCTACCTTACATATGAATATGGATGTTAAAATCCCATTATTAGTATATATCCAAATGTATGAATCTCATAAGCATAAGTAAAAAAACCAACTCAGAAATTTCACATAGCATGATATGATTTTTGAAAGTTCAAAACACAGAAAAGTAAAAGGTATATTGCTTGGAACTGCATGCATTCATTTATGAAAACATCTAGAATCATTGATACCTCTGTGTAGAAGGGAGGGCAATGCAATCTCTGAGGGCACACGCCAGAGATTCAGTGCTCTTAGTAAGTTCTGTCTTAAGCTTGATTGTGATTATTTGAAATTATTTTTGTAGTATCAAATCCTTCTAGAGTCAGAAAGGACCTTTGAAATAAACAATCTTGGTTTCCTATTTTACCCCAAAACAAACGGGTTCAGAATTTCTAAATGTTTTACATATAGTCACACGAAATTACTCAAGTCTCTTGCTAATGTTCTTTCCATCACAAAACAAAAAGAAGTTGAATGAATCTTCTGTTTGGATGTTTTCTTTTGTCCACTTAAGCTTTCATTAGGCATGAAATCCTTATAACAAACATTAAATAGCAATACCAATTACTTGGCTTTCATATTTTAATATTTATTTCAATAATTTATTTTTAATATGTTATCAAAATTATTTTTAAATAATGAAATATGAATAGCTATTATTTACTAAGTGCTCCCTGTGTGTTTATCACTGTGATAAGTTCTTTATATATATATATATATATATATAATCAACTAATTTGCTGTATGGTATTATTAAATTTAGAGTTAAAGTTTATTCTCAGGGAGCATTTTTCTAATTGTATTATGACTAGCTGTAATATAGTAATTTGATTTGCAGAAACACTTGGTGGTGGTGGGGTGGTTTAGGAAAATTTTCTAGAAAGAATAACATTAGAAGAAGTCAGCTAGGTAACAAATACAATTGAAGGTGGCATAGGAACAAGTGGAGGAGAAGAGAGAGACAGGGAGGGAGAGAGATTGATTCTAGGAGAAATTTGTACCCTGCAAGTAGGAAGACAATAGATTACTTGTATACCAAACAAGTATAATACTGAAACAGTAGATAAAGCTATGGACTCTGAACATATAATGTAGGCTAGTCTAAGGGAGATCTTCTCAAAAACCTTTGAGGTCCTTGGAATGAGGTGGGTTATTTAGCTTCCTATCCCATCCCCAGTGCCTCAGCACTGCCTAATACCCCAGAACTCCAGCATTACTTGGGTTACCTATGCAAGAATTAAAGTTTTCTGCTATCAGTCTACAGAACAATATATCTGGGATAGAAATTAAAATGAGTTATAATTTTTAACTATGGGTGTTTGTGGGTTTCATATGCACAAAGGAGAGATTATCACAGAATATGAAATAAAAGACATGGGAGAAAATGAACATGTGACATGACAAGTAGAGGGTTCCATAAAAGAAGCCCGAGGGACACCAGAACTTAAAGGAACAGAGGAAGCAGAGCCTACAACTGAAGCTGGAAGAGCAGCCATGGAGCTAAGGGAAAAAAGCTGAAGAGCATGAAGTTATAAACACCAGAGAGAGATGAAGGATTTCAGAAAGTTCAGGTGAAGTCATCAGGGTCAAATATTGCTGAGTTTAGTGAAGATACAAGTTGAAAAGTAGACACTGGACTTGGGGACAATAAGGTCACTGGTTTCTTTGGAGTTGCTAGAATAAATAGATGACAATGTGTAAAGGAGCGACAACTGAGGAAGAGGAGACAGCCAGAGTGCACAGTTGTTTCAAGATGTTTGGTTTGGAACAGGTAATAGAGATGTAATTGGAAGCAGATGTGGGGAGGAGAGGGGTTTCCTTTAGAACGAGGGAGAGTGGAGCATGTCAAATACCCACGGAAGCAGACACAGGGAAAGGACGGGAGTAATTAATGAGATGAAATCACGGAGATTGTGGGAAAGAACACAGAAAAGAAGTGAAGAGACTAATGACAGATAGGAGAAGGTCTGTCTGTAACTTTGGTGGCAGAAAGGAAGGATAAGAGAGTTCTTTTCTGATAGATCTGTATTCTCTAGGAAGAAGAAAGCAGCGCCATCTATTGGGAATTGGGAGGTGGAAGGTTGAAGGCCTGAGAAACAGAGGCTCGAACCAGTGGGCCTTAGTCATGCCTTCACATTGGAATCATCGGCAGTGCTGTCAAAAATCCCAAGCTTTAGCTCAGCAAATCGTCATATCTGAGGTTGGAACCCAGTACTTTAAACAACTCCCAGGTGATTATGATGTGCTACCAGGGCTGCGAACACCACCCTAAACCCTGGCTTCCCTTTAGAATCATCTGGGAGAGCTTTTAAAGTTAGTGATGCCTGGATCCTACCATGGGAGGGTCTGATTTTATTGGTCTGGAATGAGGGTCAGGTATTAAAAACTCCCCAAGATTCTAACGTGTAGCCAGGGCTGAGAACCCCTGATTGTAAATGGTGGTCATTTAAATGACGGCTCAACAGAGGTCAAAACCTTGGGTTTATAATAACAGCTGTGTGCACAAATGTGTGGTAATGCACAGCAACCCTCAGCAATTCTGGCACAGAACTGGAAAAGATGGATATGTAGTTGGATTCATCTTAGCTCAGGGTTTTGTTAGCTGCTACTCTTTCAGAAGGAAAATGGAGGAAGAGACTTGCAGATATTGGCAATAGAAGGGTTCAGGTGATGGATTATGAAGTTTAAGATACATGGAAAATGAGGTAAAGAGATGAGGAGGTCAATAAGAAAGAAGTAAAGGGATCCTGAGGAACTTTGTATGTGGTCAAAGAACAAGTATAGAGCGATCAACTGCATGAAAGAACTGGTGATAATTGTGGAGGGTAACCTAGGATTAATTTGTAAATTTTTTTGTTGTTTATTGGTATCACTGACATAGTCTAATAATAATGTCAGTACTCAAACAAAAATGAATGAACTGGTTAATATTAGAGATGATCTTTACACAGAATAATGTGCTATTTTAGGATCATATAGAGTCCCCACAGAACCTTACACTTCTGGGTGTATATTGGAACTGGTGACTCCTATTTGGTTTTGGCAGTTAGAAACGGCAGTTAAGACAGATGCGTACTATGATGCTGTTTTAAGAGGTTGGACTTCTTTATTGAAATGCTCACAAAAATCTCCAAGGTTTTCAATCTCTATAGAGAGTACTTTGTGTCACCTTACACAGACATTTACCTGGACCACACATTCTCATTGTTTACCCTGAAATTGACCTTCCTTGTGGGGATACCTTACCTTTATAAGCTGCCTTCACCATGCCTGGCTCTTGGGGATACATAGCTGTCTTGTTTAACGTCAGCTGAAATGATGACACTATTTTTTTTCAAAGGTTAACAAAATAGACAAAGACTTCAAGTAATAAATGACAAGAAAAAGTCATCAGGAAATTAAAAAAACAGTCAAAAATACTGATATTTCTTTTGGATCTCAAAGTACTTTATTTTTATTTATTTATTTATTTTTTAAATTTTCTTTTGTCAATATAATTTATTTTTATTTTTATTTATTTATTTTTTCAAAAATACTGATATTTCTGAAGCCCAAGTTTCTGATTTTAAATAATTTAATTTTAAAACTTCGAAGGCATTTGTTGGGCACGATTCCCCCCTATTCCTTCTAGGACTTACATGGTGTATTTAACCTCATCTTCTGCCATATAAAGAAGTTGCTGGGGAATTTGCATCCTTTGTGGGGGAGGAGAAGGTGATGGAAAGTCCACACAGTGGTGAGGAAAATTTACAATCAAACAAAAAATAATTACATTCTTTTCAAGCAAACATAGAACATTTATAGAAATTAACCACATACTTATCCACAAAGAATCTCAGTGAATTCCAAAAACTCCACCTTATGCAGGTTGTATTGGCTTGCTATGATTCAATAAAATTAAAAATGAAGAGTAAATGGATAGCTTACAATTTTCTCTCTATATGTGGAAGTTAATAAATATACTACTAAATTATTCTTTATTGTAAAGTGAAAACAGACCTAAATGAACTTGAAAATACAAGCTATCAAATTCATTGAACTAAAGCGGGCATATTTAGGGAAAGAGCGATAATAGTTTTAACTACTTATAACAAAGACTGAAGATAAATTTGATTCAGATGTCACACTGATGACACTACACATGCATCAAGAGGGTATAAAAAATTTATCACATGATGAGGCTTTGTGGAGAGGACAAATCCCAAGCAGATCCAAAGATGGCTTGTGAGAGCAGAGATCAACAAATAAACCTGGGAAAAGAGCAGCATCATAAACCTGTGGGATGTATGGAAAATAATAATAAATATAAGGATAAATCATAATGAAAGAAAGAAAAAAAACCTAGAAAAGATTGACAAAACTAAAATCTGTTATTTGAAACTATGAATAAGAATGACCAACCTTTGGAAAAACTGATTTTGAAAAAAAAAGAGAAGATGCAAATTAAAAAAATAAGAGATCAAGGAAAAAACAAAAACGTCATAATTTTAACATAAACTAATAAAAAGAATATGAATAGCCATATCCAATGATATTTGAAAACCTCTATGACTTGAATAAATTTCTAGAAAAGCTAAATCCTGCCCTGAAGTCTTTTGCAGGTTCAAAAGGAAAGAAAATATGAATATCTTTAAAACTATTAATGAACTGAAACTCAATCAAGTTCCTACTTCCATTAATAAAAGATTCAGAAAGTTCTATATGTGAATTTTACCCAACTTTCAAGAAACACATTATCTCTCTCTTTTAAAGTTGCTTTTTTTCTTTATTTTTATCTTTTAGTTTATCAATATACAATATAGTTGATTTTTGTGTCCCTTAACCAATTCCTCTTTCCCCCCTTCCACTCCCCAACCCAAGTTGTTTTATAAAACAGAAAAAGATACAAATCTAGTCAACTCATGTTATAAGGTTAGTATAAATTTAATTCCCAAGTTGGGCAAATAAAAGGAAAAGGAAAATGTAAAGGAAATTGATTATGGACATTGATGCAAAGAACAAATACCCCATTTATTAACTGGATTTAAATGTGTATTTTAAAAAATGAGCAAGATAGGTCTATCTAAAAAATGAGAAAAGTGAACACCAGAAAATCTAGTAGTATAATTTACTATGTTTATTGACCAAAGGAGATATAGTTCTTGATTACTAAAATAAAGATAGAAAAACTATTTCATATGGGTCAACTCAGATTCATTATAAAAGCTCATAAACATAAAAAAAGTTGCTGGCTATGAGATCAATTTACAAAAATTAAATGCTTTCCTCTGCATCACAATACTGAGCTATGTCCATGGCTAGAATAATTAACAATATAAATATGTCAATTTCAGTAAAGTAATATGTAAATTCAATGCAACTTCAATCAAATTACATAAAGATTTTAAAGCAGAATATTGGCAAACTGATTTCTGTTTTTTGAAAGAATAGTTCTCAAAAATTGCAGAAAAGGTTTTTAAAAAGTGAAGAGTAAGGACTGGCTAACCCAGATATTAACATATACTAACAAGTCAGTGTTTGGGTATAAAAGCCCAATGGAACCAAATTGAAAGGTCAGAAACAGATTTGGTGTATATTGGAGTTTGTTTTATAACTGGAGCAATGCCTCAAATAAGTAGAGATTTGACAGACCTAAATGTGAAGAATAAGCTTGAAAGTCACAAGAAAAAATAATGTGGGCCGTGACTTCAGCTCTGAGGATGGAAGTGCTTCAAAAATAAGGATACAACATTAATTAGTAAGTTGAGAGATTTATTTACATCACAACTAAAGATTTCTGTTCAAAGAAGGATAAATAGGAAAAGTTAACCTGAGAATGACATATGAAGAAGATGCTTACAATGTAAAAAAAACCTGCAAAGGGTTAATACCTAAAATATACAAGAAATGTCAATGGGAAAAAGACAGGAAAACCAATGGAAAAGTGGACAATTCACAAAGAGAAATTGTAGATGAATTTTAAGGACATTGATGTGATGCCACAAAAAGTCTTTGTGAGCCATTTAGCTCAACTTTTTCACATGAGATTGTCTCCTCCTTTTTCCACAAAGTGTAAAACATACTTGAAAGTCAAATGTTTATGTGCAAATACAATAAAATACAATAGAAAGCTAAACCTTGCCTAGAAGTATGCTGCTCCTGAAAGATTAACCATTTTGTCAGATAGACATTTAGCATCTGCTGTTGGCCTGGCAAATTCTGGGTGCTGGGGATAAAATGCCACTCTCATGGCATTTGCATTTTAGTTAGAGTGCTCTAAGCTTTATGAATTTTGTTTTATTTGTTATTTTATCTAGAGTACTTAGAACAGTACTTTGCACACAGTTAAGCACTGAATAAACATTTCTGAATGAGTGATTAAATGATTAATGACACCCTGGCCTTCTACTACAAGGTAATTTTTGGTGAGCTTGATTGAGTTAGATCCTTTAGTACAAACCTGAGCAGATTAGTAAACTTTCTCCTATTTCCATCCCTGTGCTTCCCATGCTTTGTTTGGTTCAATGTGTATTTTCACAGAAATGTCTCACAAGGCAGCTATATAGTATAGTGATTTATTTAGTTTCAAATCTTAGCTATGTTACTTACTATGTGTGCTTTGTCAAGTTGAACTTTCTAATGCTCACTTTTCCCATATATATAAGAAGGTGGTCATGAAGTTTAAGAATGCTTACACACACACAAACACATACATGCACACACACGCATTCACTCATGCACACTGCTTGGCATGGTTCCTGGCATGGAAAGAGCACTCTATAAATAACGCTATTATCAACAATTATATTTTGTTAAATGACATTACTAATGACTGATTCACAGTGGAGAAAACAATGAAGTGGAGCCCTGCATCTGAACTTCATTTGTAAGCACAGTCTGTCCTTCAAATCTGTGGTACATTCCTTTTTCGGTGCAAAATCTCTTAGTTAAGGTGTGCAATAGATCAGCAAGAGGGGATACATTGAATGTATACACTCATGAATTACCGAATACCAGAGCTAGGTCTCCAGTTAAGGAACTGTATTTTCTATTTTTAACTCTCTGACCTTGCTTGGCTTTCCTTTCAGGAAAAGAATCTGAGACAAGGGATTGCATGCAGGTAGTTTGTTTGGAAAGTGATTTCAAGGGGTGTTAACTTTCTTGCACTTCCAAGCTGTGTTTGTGTTAATACCTACTGGGTCTCTTTAAACACTACCTTGGAGGCCTTGCACAGCATGATTGAGTTGAAAATTAGCTAATATGAGGTTGCCTTTTCTTTTTCAAGGTTCTTAAGAAATTAACAAAAGGATTGCTAATGGAACATTATCTCCCTTTCCCTTTCTGAGCTGCTATTGTGTGAGTGCCTGGTGGTTCCCTAAAATGTCCCACACCATGGAGTCAGAAAAGCCCCAGAGCATGAAGCAAGTGATATTTGGAGTAGCTGAAAGGAGGTTCTGTCAGGATTGCCCCTTGTGTTGCTGTGAAGTCTTATACATCCTCCTTGCTAGTGATTGGTAAATATAGCCCTCTGTTTTGGATGCTGCTACAGTGTTCCCATGTACATGTTCCATCATAGACTCAGAATGTAGGAGCAGAAAAGAATGTGGGAGGATTTCCTATCACCACTGTTTCAGTGGTCCATATTCGACTAGTAGCAACATGCTAAGATAATCCCTTAGTGAATCGGGTCCACGTTTTATTCTCTTCCACCATTTGGGTTAGGCAACACCCCATGAGGCCTTAGGTGTTAGGTGAGGGAAAGCCTTGGTGCAACAGAGGTAGGAGAAATGGGATTCTAAGCCACATGTTCATAGACTTTCCTTGCACCCTCTGGACCTGCTTGCACACAATCCATCATGTAATGAATCACTGCCTTATTCATCCAAACTCATGACTCAGTGGTTGGGATAATATTCAGCTTAGAAGCTCAGAATAGGCAGCTTTGGTGACATATTACCCTATGCCGCCTGGTTAAGGTGTTCTATGTGTAGTAATGGTTAAATGGCAAGCCAGGAACTGATTTTCATTTTTTTTTTTTTTTTTTTTTATTATTTTTTTTATTTATTTATTTTTTAATTTTATTTTTTCAGGAACTGATTTTCAAAGTGCGAATAGTTGCCTGGATCATGGCTCTTCTGTTGGAAATGGTCAGATACCTGACTCAGCATCAGAACCCACCATGGATACCTCTAGAACCATTGTCATAGAATTGTAAAACATTAGAGCAGAAAGGAACCTCAGAAAACTTGTGAGGGCTCCATTATACACATGAGGATACAGAGGTTAAAAAAAAGTCTCATGAATTCTGGCAAGTTGCACAGCAAATCAGTACTTAAATTAGACTTGGAACTTGATTACCTGCATTTGATGCCTTGAAACTTCCAACTTTTTAGAGTCCAGGAGATTATGTAATTGCTAATATGTAAATAATCTATACACTTACCTGTAGTCTTTGTTTTCTGAGAATGACTTCAGTAATAAGACTTATGTTTATCCAGTGCTTTATATTCTGCCAAGCAATTTTTTTATACATCAGTCGATTTAATCCTAACAGAAACCCTATGAGAGCTGTTATTGTCGCTCCATAGATTATGAAGTCGAAGTTTAGAGACTCAGTTAGTTGTCTGCCCATGGTCTCAGAAAATAGAATCTGTCTTCTGAAATAGTTGGAATTCTGTCTCCCGAATTTATTTATTGCAAGCCATGGAAGGATGTTTTATAAATCTGAAGGAGTACACACATATAAAATCATGTCATTATTGAGAAATCTTTAATCTTTCATGTAAATGTGTGGCATACAAATATAATCACACACATGCACATGCCCACAGAAGAATAATTATTAATTTAAAATATAAAGCTCCTAGCACCATCTTTAATACAGTTGTTGTTTACAATATTCATTCATTCATTAGAAAAATTATTGCATACTTTTTGAATGTCTGGCATTGTTCACAGAACTGTGGATTATAGTCAGAACAGATAAAGCCTTGCTTTCATGGAGTTTATTATTTATATCCAAATCCAGGATTCTTATTATTTGTGGGATGGCCAGAACTCAAACTAACTTCCTGTCTACTGTGATATTTTTATTGGTGCAAGCTATGAAAGAAGAAATGACTTTGGTTCCTGGAAGAGGTAGGTGAGTTGGAGTACACATTCTTTATTTTGTAGGTCATTTTCAAAATTGCTCTTGTGCTGTGATGGAAGGAGACCAACAGGAGGAAAGAAGGTGAAACAAAGAACTTCTGTTTCAAGCACAGTTTCCTTACTTACTGATACCATTTTAAGTAAAATTATCATATCCTCATCTCCGTTCTTCTTACCGCAAGTTCCCAACTTTGCTCAGCCACCAATAAAAGCATCGTCCTCATTTCTAAGTTTCAACACTTGCCTACTGCTTTTGCCAGCTCGTGGTTACCTATGGAAGACATTTTATGGCCTGAAAATGCCTGGCTTAAGAAGCTTACCCCCCAAATATGCATAGCAAAACTGATGGTAACATATGGCCCTATATTTTTTCCCTTCTTGCCAGTTCACTAAAATAAATTTACTTTCAATTTACATATTCTTGTCTACATTTCAGAGATTTAAATATATTTGTAAGGTCTGTCCTGTCTATCTTTTTCTGAGATTATGCAACAGCTTTGCATGCTGTTTAGGAAATAACAGGAACTTTTATGATTTTTAGAATCTTTCATTTCCTAAGAAATTTATAAAAGCTCATGAGATCAGAAAGAGAAGAGCCAGAATGTCCCTAGAAATGTAGAATTATGTAAAATGTATAATAATTATAATAGTTATTTCTATAAGCTAGATGGTAATATACCTTTCAAATTTGAAAATAATCTACTGCCTATAAAACTCTAAATAAAAACTCTATTAGACAAGTGCATACTGTCCTTATGCTATTCTATTTAGACCCTTTAAACAAAGGCTGTATTTTTAAAAATTATAGAAATACGGAGGGGCTCATGGTGGGAATTCTTAAATGAAGGAGAAACTCATCACTAACCTTTGAATTTGCTATGTTGAAATAATGTTATTTTTATTAAGAGACAACTCTACTCCATTGTTCTGTGAGAAAAACTGGAAGGCTCTAAGAGCATGTCTCAGGAGGCTGGCTTCCCTCTTCCAGGGTCAACCATTCTTAGATTTTTGTCACACAATATTGAATGTAAAAAGGAATGGTCTTGTAGACAAAGAGTATCATGTGCATGTAAAAAGACTGTTCCAAGAATGTGAGGAGGAGACACTTGGCCCGTTTTGCTTGCTGACAGTCTAGATTCTATTGTGGAGAACAGAGCTGTGATTGGATCTTTATAAATCTATGACACAACTGGATCACTAACTTCCTCTACTGATCTTGTGGCTAAATACTACTTAACCACTGCTAATGAGTCATGGATGTGGAGATTTTAAACTCTACGAATCGGACCCTTGCTTTTGTCCTGAAAAATCATATGGCAGATGGTATTAGGGATGTTTATGAAGTCAGGAGAAAAGTGAGACATTTTAAGAAGATTTTTATAACAGTGGTTCTCAACTGGGAGCAGTTTTACCTTCCAGGGGACATTTGGCAGTGTCTGAAGGCTTTTAGGGCAACTGGCATCTGGTGGGTACAGGTTCTGGGTGTTGCTAAAAACCTTACAGTGTATAAGACATTCCTCTCCAACAAAAAACCTTGGCTTAGAGTTTTGTTTTGTTTTGTTTTGTTTTGACACTTATTTTGATGTTCAAACAAGCTACGTTAAAATGTAAATATAGTTTATTGTTACCAAGTAATGTGCAAAGGCACTCCTTATTTTATGCCATCCCAGAGTTTACCCCATTTCTCTGTTTTTTGTTGAGCCTCAATTTCATTCCTCATGTTATCCCTGCATCTTTCTCCATTTCAGACTCCCTATGAATCCCATTCCTGACCCCATCCCTGAGTAACATCTCAAACCTGAGTGTCAGCTGAGGGATTGGATTAAATATGTTCCAGTTAAAAAATCTGAAAGTCAAACAGTTTATTTCTTTAGGGTGCAAAATAGAATATGATACACCCAAGCTATGATACACATGTCCAAGCACGAGGACTCCTCAATGCATTTTACCTACAATATCCGGGTGACTTCTGACTCCTTTTTATTCATGGTATTTAGCATTATAGGGGAGTCATCCCCTCACAGAAGAAATGCATACTTTTGTCCTCAAATTTGCTGCAAACATTCATATCTATGTAGGGCATGGAAAGAAGGAACTAAACTAATTAATAACGAAAATGCATGATCATTTTATTTAGAAAGCAAATGAATACGGCAAAACATAACCTTCTCTTTTTTGCATAATGAAGAAGAGAACTTATAATGTTATAAAGAAGAGAAGTAAAGTAGGATTTCTTCTCCAAATTTTCAGAAAAGAAGATATTTGTTCAATTGGTGAAAATTATTAAGGACTCATGATTAAGAAAGGTAGAATTAATATAAAATAGAAGAAAAAGCATAAGGCTGGATGAAGATTTGAAATTGTAAAAAAGTTTTACATTCAAATTATATTCAGGGACATAGAAAAACAAGATGAAAGCCACAGTTAAGGAGTGGTGTTGGCATGTGTGCTCGATCATGAAGGTTGAAAAACAGTATAATTAAGCTTGCGATTTCAAAGACAGTAGTGTGTCTGATTGTGGGGAAGAGTCTTATTGTGAAAGATGGAGCAGATGTTCATGCTTGTGAGACATGGAAACGGAGATGTCTGGTTTTGAGAGATCAATACTTTGTGATTGTGGAATCTGACATTCCTAATCTGATAAAGAAAAAACCTCCCATGTGCTGCAGCATTCTCTATTCCTCTTGAAAAACAAATTGCACTTAGAATATTATTTCTTTTTTAGGTAGAAAGATATTAAATGACTATCATACCATGAAACTGTTCCTTTCTATGCATCTTTCACTGGAGTATAACATCATCAAAATGCAAAGAGAAAGAAAAAAAATGAGAGATAAAGATCCATTTTGCTCTGAAAATTCTTTTGGAAGGATTGTCTTACCTTGTGACCTCAGAGGCAAATCACACACATTTTTTTCCATTCCAAATTAGAATGTATCGCTTATATTAACCTCTTTTGATTACTCCCGTCTCCACTCCAAACATATTCCCTCAGTACCCAACACAAAGAAATGAAAAATGTTTGTTTGAGGTGATGGATATGCTAATTACCCTGATTTGATCATTACACATTGTGTACATGTATTGAAATATCACACTGTTTCCTATAAATATGTACGTTAGTTAAAATGATAATAACATAAATTTTAAAAAAGGGAAATGCAATACATACGTAGTAGTGAGTGGAGTATTTTTGTTTTCAATTTTACTTTAAAATTTCCATAAGCCACTTTTTGTAATCACTTACTTCAAACAAATGAGCCCAGCCAATTTGCCCGAGAAGACAAGAAATGCTTCATGTCCTGAGGACTTTCTGTTTTCCATAGAGAGTTGAAATTTGGCATCCCACAGCCCCTTCGTAGCCAAGAAATTAAAGGATTTTCTATTTCAATAGCTAGCTGCATTCAGAGATGTTAGCCTAATAGGAATGTGTGTGTACAGTCAATAACACCTAGGACTGATAGCAAATTAGACGTGTTAGAGAATTCTCTCAAATATTGCTGCAGATGCTGCGTTTCTGCTAGAAAATAAATAACAAATATATTGACATGCCTTTTCCTTAGAAGAGCAGCTGTACTGATCTATGCTGTTAGAATGGCTGCATGGCCAAGCCGGGAGTAGTGTGTGGCAGTTTGAGTTGATGCCATGTACACTGATGTCCTTGTTACTTTAATTTGCCAGGGGAGAGCCCAGTTCTCCCAAGTAGAATTCTCTAGATACTCTTCTAACCGGACACTGAAATGATATGCCATTTGGGGAGTGATAATGTGTACCTTTTATGTATCTACTCATTGACGTTTCCTGAGTTGAACGCCTAGAGAGTCTGCAGAGGGAGGCACATGGCTCCCCTGCCCTCACGTGCTCTCTCTGTTCCTTCAAACAGGCAATGAAAACATTTTGCATAAACAAATTGCCAATCATAACTAATCATATGAAAGCTGACAAAAGTATGTTATCCTACACTATGAAAATACTAATCAAAGCAGCTTGTCAATTGTTAAAGTTAATGATTTAGATATGCAACACTCTGACTAAATTTTAGTAGATAATTACATAATTATGCACAGGTTAACACAATCAAAAATAGCAGTTGCCGCCTCAGTCTTTAAACTATGTCAGGGTACCCCAGTCGCATTCTGGAAATGATTGCATGTCTCACAATGTTTGAGAGCACAGGTACAGAACAATTATTTTGTGTAGGAAGGATTTCCATGTATTTGGGTTCAACTCCCAAGAGATTCAAGATCAGGAGGAGTGTGTCTGTTAGTGCTCAATCAAATCTGTGCTTGAAAACACTGTGTTTACAGATTTCTATCCCTTCTTTAAGATAAGCAGGCTTATTATTAGTTATGGTGGCCCCTTTTCACCATCTCAAACTTCAGGATTTAAATACAGATATTTTTTAGTTTATATATTTAAAGCACTACAGGACAATTTTCCTCAGAACAAATTTCTGGAAAGCAAATCTTTTCTTTATTGATCTGTATTGTATTATGAAATCATGTTTCAATCAGAAAAAATAAAAAATCTCTAGAGGATTGACAAATTATTTTGTTGTAGAGGGTGTTAAAGTACTGGGATATTTTCTAGGACTTTCAAAAAATTTCAGTTTGGATTCTCTGCCTCAAACCAAAAATGTGGGAAGAAAGGAAGAATGAAAGGAGTCCTGGTCATGTACATTCTCACCTCCTGTTCTTCTTTCTTTATTTAATTAATTAATTTATTTATTTTACCTCTTTCCCTTTGTTCCTTTTTTTTTCTCCTTTCTTTATTTTATTTTATTTTTTTATTTAAATTTTATTTTGTCGATATACATTGTGGCTGATTATTGCTCCCCATCACCAAAACCTCCCTCCCTTCTCCCTCCCCTCCTCTCCCCCAACAATGTCCTTTCTGTTTGCTTGTCATGTCCTTTCTGTTTGCTTGTCGTATCAACTTCAAGTAATTGTGGTTGTTATATCTTCTCCCCCCCCCCCGGTTTTTTTTTTTTTTTGTGTGTGTGTGTGTGTGTGAATTTATATATTAATTTTTAGCTCCCACCAATAAGTGAGAATGTGTTTGTTCCTTTTTATTGAGTCCTTATCATGTCTCAAGAGCCATAAGACTTACAAGGGATATTAAAATAAAAGCAACACAATCCAAAAATTCAGAAAGTTCCTCATATAGTTAGAAAAGACACGGGTGCTGTCTATGAGGTAAGTGCTGTAACAGAAGTATAAATAGTTTATGAAAGTGGAGACAGGGACAATCAAGTTTGCAACAGGGAGGAGGGACAATTGGGAAAGCTCATAAATAAGTTCCTTTATCAGAATCATGAATGTTCAAAGTTAAAAATATTTTGGGGGAGAGGGAGGAGACATTCAGGTGGAGTGAATAGCCTGTGTTTGGAGAACTTTGGTATATCCAGAATTTATGTATAGGAGTATAAAGGAGACCCTCAGGAAAATCTTTTATGGGGTTGAATACTTCTGGGACTATAGTGTAATTATTATTTTTCTTTCTCACATACACATATGGGATTATTGTTTTTCTAAATCAAGATGTGTCAAGGTCTTGTTCTTTCTAAAAGATAAAGTCAGTACATCTGTAAATTCCCACACTTAAAACCTTTGTTTGTGCTTCTTTTTCCTTTTGTTTCTGTAAAAGAATAAGGATAAACTTTCTGCATAGTGTCCTAAGTGGATTAAAGACTTCTGTTTGGAAATTATCTGGGCTGATAATTTCTGCCCATGGTAGCATTCACTTAAAGTAATAAAATTGATCAGGCATCCTCTCTTAGCCTTAGAAAACAGTATTTGAGACAAAATTTATATTTTAATGCTTTATTGTAGGTTGCAATTCAGGGGCAGCAAGAATGAACAGAAAAGAAGAGGGAGGAAGGGACAAAAGGAACGCACAGGTAATACGACATGTTATTAGGTGGCCACAGCTTTAAAAGAAAACACAGACATTTAATCAACCACATTGTATATTGACAAAGTAAAATAAAATTAAAAAAAATAATACACAGGCATTTACTCTCAATCTTTTGGGATGACTCTGGAGAAACATATAGCACTATGGCCCCTTGTATCATCTGCAAAGTGGGAGTGGGGAGGGGGAAATGGAATTTATCTTCTGAATCTTTCTGTTTACTGTTTAAAGTGTGCTCCACTGAGCAGTAACTCCCCCACCCTTCTGAGTTGGGTTCCCAGCACATTGTGCAGCCATACTGTAGCCAATAATTCCAGAAGGAGAGGAATGTGGAACATGCATGGTAAAGCCCAATGAACATGGAGAAGCGAGTCTTCTGAAAGGGAAGGAGTAGGCTATGGAGTTTTAGAAATGATTATTTTAACCAAAAGTATATCATACTGAAAGTTATTGTGGACATAAAGGACCACTAGCCTTGAATTGTGTTTTAATTTACTGACCATATGTGTTCCAAAAATTCTAGGTTAAATTCAGTCTCAACAGTGCAGTTGTAGGTTAAGACAGACTGGAAGGAATGCAATCCCTCTGAATAGACCTAGTTACCGCAGGACACTGCGAAGATCTGAATGATGGTTCATGTGCCCCAACTGCATGTTGTATGGCTGGAGGTTGCTTCGAATCTGATAACCAGTGTTAAGAACATTTAATGGCTTTTTCCTTTCTTAACAAAGGCTCTCCCTATCACCTCATCATAATACGTCTTCTCTTTTTAAATCCCTGTATACAAATGTTAAAGCTTTCAAAGCTATAGTAACCAAAACAGCATGTACTGTCATGAAAATAGACACATGGACCAATGGAACAGAAAAGAGAATCCAGAAATCAGCCCATACACCTACAGCCATCTGATCTTTGACAAAGGCACCAAGACTACACACTGGGGAAGAGACTGCCTCTTCAGTAAATGGTGCTGGGAAAGTTGGACACCCATATGAAGAAGAATGAAACTAGATCCGTACCTTTCACTGTATACCAAAATCAACTCAAAATGGATTAAAGAATTAAATATACATCCTGAAACAATAAAACTCCGAAAAGAAAACGTAGGAGAAACACTTCAGGAAGTAGGTTTGGGCATAGACTTTATGAATACGATCCCCAAAGCACAGGCAACCAAAGGTAAAATAAACAAATAGGATTATATGAAACTAAAAAGCTTCTGTACAGCAAAAGAAACAATTAACAGAGCAAAAAGACAACAAACAGAGTGGGAGAAAATATTTAAAAAAATATACATCTGACAAAGGATTAATATCCAGAACATACAAGGAACTCAAACAATGTAACAGCAAAAAACCAATAACCCAATTAAAAAATGGGCAAAGGAGATGAATAGGCATTTCTCAAAGGAAGATATATGAATGGCCAACAGACACATAAAAAATGCTTAACATCACTCAGCATTCGGGTGATCAAAACCACTTTGAGATATCATCTCACTCCAGTTAGGATGGCTAAAAAAGCCAAAGACTGAGAATAATAAATGATGGCAAGGGGCCGACGCCCTGGCGCACTCGGGAGAGTGTGGCTCTGGGAGCACAGCAGCGCTCCTGCTGCGGGTTCGGATCTTATATAGGGATGGCCGGTGTGCTCACTGGCTGAGTGCGGTGCAGCCCGTCACAAAAAAGACCAAAAAAAAAAAAAAAAAAAAAAAAATTAAATTAAAAAAAATAAATGATGGCAAGGATGAGGAGAAAAAGGAACCCTCCTATACTGTTGGTGGGGCTGCAAAATGGTGCAGCCTTTATCGAAAATGATATGGAGTTTCCTCAAACAATTATAGATAGATCTACCACATGACCCAGCTATTCCACTGCTGGGAATATACCCAGAGGAATGGAAATCATCATGCTGAAGGGATACCTGTACTCCAGTGTTTATTGCAGCTCTATGTACAATAGCCAGGAGTTGGAACCAGACTAAATGCTCATCATTGGATGAGTGGGTAGAGAAAATATGGTATGTCTACACAATGGAATGCAACTGTGCTGTAAAAAGGATGAAATACTACCATTCGCAGCAACATGGATGGAGTTAGGGAAAATTATACTAAGTGAAATAAGCCAGGCACAGAAATAGAAATATCACATGTTCTCACTTACATGTAGGAGCTAATAAAAACAAACAAACAAACAAACAAATAAACAAACAAACAAATAAATGGGGGGGAGAGAAAAGAAGACATGACAATCACAGTAATTCCTTGAACTTGTTAAGACAAGTGAACAAATATGATGTTGATCGGCGGGAGGAGAGAGGGGCGGTGGAAAAGGAGGAATTGGTAAAGGGACGTGAAAATCAACTACATTGTATATTGATAAATTGAAATTAAAAAAAAATTTAAAAAACCCAAAGCTAAAATAAAACAAAACAGAAAATCTTTCAAAACTAAGTTTTGAAAATGAAAGTAATTTTCTAAGTGCCATGACAAAAATAGGGTGAATTTTGAACACAGGCTGATCAGTTCCTTCTAGGTAAAATGTCTGCAGTGTAGGTGGCCAATCCTAAATAGACAGGACTGGCCACAGACTGTAGAACTCAGACTGAATGAGCTATTCTTTTCCTGTATAGTAATGTGAGAGGAAGGGAAAGAAAATCACACTTTCACACTGGAATATGAGTACTATAAAATCTAAAAAAATTATATATATATATATATATAATTTGTGTTTTGATGTCACCTCTCACTAATACTTTAATTTTGATTTAGAAGACAAGAATGTAATTTCTACTTTGAAAATTATATTTAAGAGTTTATTTCTTAGATTTGGGAGGCAAGACTGAAAGAAATACCAATGTCTATGCCCAAGTGTGTTTTTCATCTATTTATAACTTCTGCTTCAGTCAAACCTGAAATGTTATCTATTCTTCTTTGCATCACACTGAACCTATTTGCTGCTCTGCTCACAAATGCTAATATTTCTGTGACACACAGAGCCTGGCTCCTGCGGCTTTTGCTTTAGGTATCATCTTGCTATTCTTTTCAGCTCCTTGTTAAGTGACCTCTCACCTGGGTCTCCCTAACCATTTAGTACTTGTGCAAGGGTAACAAATTTCAAGGTTTCTGTATAACTGCTGTGTTTCTAGATCACCTTATATTTTTAGTCTTTCCCTTTTCCATCTCAGAATAGGAATAGATAAAGTACCATCTTTCTGCTTTTTGTCCCTTAGTTATCAAAAAGCCTGTGATAACTTACCTCCATTTAGAGATGGCTACTTTCACATTTAATTGCTGATGAAGAAACATTTTCCTAGTATTTATCTCCTTTTTTCTACCACTTCTCACTTTTTTTTCTTGTTAATGACTACTAATTAGTATTTGCAAGAAAATACAATTTTTTGATAGTATATTTTCCATGTGCTTTAAGAAAGCCTGGTTTGATTCACTCCACTCCCAGTTTTAAATGTAACTTCCATGGAGGACCAAACTTTTTCTTCTGACTTTTAGACATTTTTTTTTTTTTTTTTTTTTTTGTGGGTGTTTTTTTCTTTTATTTTTATTTTTATTTTTTTATTTTTTTATTTTTTTTTAATTTTATTTTGTCGATATACATTGTAGCTGATTAATGCTCCCCATCACCAAAACCTCCCTCCCTTCTCCCTCCCCCCCAACCATGTCCTTTCTGTTTGTTTGTTGTATCAACTTCAAATAATTGTGGTTGTTATATCTTCTTCCCCCCCCCCCCCCCGGTTTGTGTGTGTATGTGTGTATGTGTGTGTGTGAATTTATATATTAATTTTTAGCTCCCACCAATAAGTGAGAACATGTGGTATTTCTCTTTCTGTGCCTGACTTGTTTCACTTAATATAATTCTCTCGAGGTCCATCCATGTTGTTGCAAATGGCAGTATTTCATTCGTTTTTATAGCTGAGTAGTATTCCATTGTGTAGATGTACCACATTTTCCGTATCCACTCATCTGATGATGGGCATTTGGGCTGGT
This sequence comes from Cynocephalus volans, assembly GCF_027409185.1. Classification (NCBI taxonomy): domain Eukaryota; kingdom Metazoa; phylum Chordata; class Mammalia; order Dermoptera; family Cynocephalidae; genus Cynocephalus; species Cynocephalus volans. Next base: position 91,218,316 of record NC_084468.1, on the reverse strand, counting down.
TCCAACTCTTGGCTATTGTAAAGAGTGCTGCGATGAACATTGGGGAACAGGTATACCTTCGACTTGATGATTTCCATTCCTCTGGGTATATTCCCAACAGTGGGATGGCTGGGTCGTATGGTAGATCTATTTGCAATTGTTTAAGGAACCTCCATACCATTTTCCATAGAGGCTGCACCATTTTGCAGTCCCACCAACAATGTATGAGAGTTCCTTTTTCTCCGCAGCCTCGCCAGCATTTATCGTTCAGAGTCTTTTGGATTTTAGCCATCCTAACTGGGGTTAGATGGTATCTCAATGTGGTTTTGATTTGCATTTCCCGGATGCTGAGTGATGTTGAGCATTTTTTCATATGTCTGTTGGCCATTTGGATATCTTCCTTAGAGAAATGCCTACTTAGCTCTTTTGCCCATTTTTTAATTGGGTTGCTTGTTTTCTTCTTGTAAAGTTGTTTGAGTTCCTTATATATTCTGGATATTAATCCTTTGTCAGATGTATATATTTTTTTTTTTTTAAATTTTATTTTGTCGATATACATTGTAGCTGATTAATGCTCCCCATCACCAAAACCTCCCTCCCTTCTCCCTCCCCCCCTCCCCCCCAACCATGTCCTTTCTGTTTGTTTGTTGTATCAACTTCAAATAATTGTGGTTGTTATATCTTCTTACCCCACCCCCGTTTGTGTGTGTATGTGTGTATGTGTGTGTGTGAATTTATATATTAATTTTTAGCTCCCACCAATAAGTGAGAACATGTGGTATTTCTCTTTCTGTGCCTGACTTGTTTCACTTAATATAATTCTCTCGAGGTCCATCCATGTTGTTGCAAATGGCAGTATTTCATTCGTTTTTATAGCTGAGTAGTATTCCATTGTGTAGATGTACCACATTTTCCGTATCCACTCATCTGATGATGGGCATTTGGGCTGGTTCCAGCTCTTGGCTATTGTAAAGAGTGTTGCGATGAACATTGGGGAACAGGTATACCTTCGACTTGATGATTTCCATTCCTCTGGGTATATTCCCAACAGTGGGATGGCTGGGTCGTATGGTAGATCTATTTGCAATTGTTTAAGGAACCTCCATACCATTTTCCATAGAGGCTGCACCATTTTGCAGTCCCACCAACAATGTATGAGAGTTCCTTTTTCTCCGCAGCCTCGCCAGCATTTATCGTTCATAGTCTTTTGGATTTTAGCCATCCTAACTGGGGTTAGATGGTATCTCAATGTGGTTTTGATTTGCATTTCCCGGATGCTGAGTGATGTTGAGCATTTTTTCATATGTCTGTTGGCCATTTGGATATCTTCCTTAGAGAAATGCCTACTTAGCTCTTTTGCCCATTTTTTAATTGGGTTGCTTGTTTTCTTCTTGTAAAGTTGTTTGAGTTCCTTATATATTCTGGATATTAATCCTTTGTCAGATGTATATTTTGCAAATATTTTCTCCCACTCTGTTGGTTGTCTTTTAACTCTTTTAATTGTTTCTTTTGCTGTGCAGAAGCTTTTTAGTTTGATATAATCCCATTTGTTTATTTTTCCTTTGGTTGCCCGTGCTTTTGGGGTCGTATTCATGAAGTCTGTGCCCAGTCCTATTTCCTGAAGTGTTTCCCCTATGTTTTCTTTAAGAAGTTTTATTGTCTCAGGGTGTATATTTAAATCCTTAATCCATTTTGAGTTGATTTTAGTATATGGTGAGAGGTATGGATCTAGTTTCATTCTCCTGCATAACGATATCCAGTTATCCCAGCACCACTTGCTGAAGAGGCAGTCCCTTTCCCAGTGAATAGGCTTGGTGCCTTTGTCAAAGATCAGATGGCAGTAAGTGTGAGGGTTGATTTCTGGATTCTGTATTCTATTCCATTGGTCAGTGTGTCTGTTTTTATGCCAGTACCATACTGTTTTGGTTATTATAGCTTTGTAGTATAGCTTAAAGTCAGGTAGTGTTATGCCTCCAGCTTTATTTTTTTTGCTGAGCATTGCTTTGGCTATTCGTGGTCTTTTATTGTTCCATATAAATGTCTGAATAGTTTTTTCCATTTCTGAGAAAAATGTCTTTGGAATTTTGATGGGGATTGCATTGAATTTGTATATCACTTTGGGTAGTATGGACATTTTCACTATGTTGATTCTTCCAATCCAAGAGCATGGGATATCTTTCCATCTTCTTGTATCCTCTCTAATTTCTCTCAGCAGTGGTTTGTAGTTCTCATTATAGAGATTTTTCACCTCCTTGGTTAACTCAATTCCTAAGTATTTTATTTTTTTGGTGGCTATTGTAAATGGGCAGGCTTTCTTGATTTCTCCTTCTGCATGTTCACTATTGGAGAAAAGAAATGCTACTGATTTTTGTGTGTTGATTTTGTATCCTGCTACTGTGCTGAAATCATTTATCAATTCCAACAGTTTTTTTGTAGAGGTTTTAGGCTGTTCGATATATAGGATCATGTCATCTGCAAACAGGGACAGTTTGACTTCATCTTTTCCAATCTGGATGCCCTTTATTTCCTTCTCTTCTCTGATTGCTCTGGCTAGTACTTCCAACACTATGTTGAATAGGAGTGGTGAGAGTGGGCATCCTTGTCTAGTGCCTGTTCTTAAAGGAAAAGCTTTCAGCTTTTCCCCATTCAGGATGATATTGGCAGTGGGTTTGGCATATATGGCTTTAATTATGTTGAGATACTTTCCCTCTATACCTAACTTATAGAGGGTCTTTGTCATGAATGAGTGCTGAACTTTATCAAATGCTTTTTCAGCATCTATAGAGATGATCATATGGTCCTTGTGTTTGAGTTTATTAATATGGTGTATCACATTTATTGATTTGCGTATGTTGAACCAACCTTGCATCCCTGGGATGAATCCCACTTGATCGTGATGAATAATTTTTCGTATGTGTTGCTGTATTCTGTTTGCTAGTATTTTAGTGAGGATTTTTGCATCTATATTCATCAAGGATATCGGCCTGTAGTTTTCTTTTTTGGTTATATCTTTACCTGGTTTTGGTATCAGGATGATGTTTGCTTCATAGAATGAGTTTGGGAGATTTGCGTCCGTTTCAATCTTTTGGAATAGTTTGTAAAGAATCGGTGTCAATTCCTCTTTGAATGTTTGGTAAAATTCTGCTGTGAATCCATCTGGTCCTGGGCTTTTCTTTGTTGGGAGCCTTCTGATAACAGCTTCAATCTCCTTTATTGTTATTGGTCTGTTCAAATTTTCTACGTCTTCACGGTTCAGTTTTGGGAGCTTGTGTGTGTCCAGAAATTTATCCATTTCCTCCAGATTTTCAAATTTGTTGGCGTATAGTTGTTTATAGTAGTCTCGAATGATTCCTTGTATTTCAGATGAATCAGTTGTAATATCGCCTTTTTCATTTCTAATTTTTGTTATTTGAGTCTTCTCTCTTCTTTTTTTTGTTAGCCATGCTAATGGTATGTCAATTTTGTTTATCTTTTCAAAAAACCAACTTTTTGATTCGTTGATCTTTTGAATTGTTTTTTGGTTTTCAATTTCATTCAGTTCTGCTCTGATCTTAATGATTTCTTTCCGTCTGCTAACTTTAGGATTGGATTGTTCTTGTTTTTCTAGTTCTTTAAGGTGAAGTGTTAGGTTGTTCACTTGCCATCTTTCCATTCTTCTGAAGTGAGCATTTAATGCAATAAATTTTCCCCTCAATACTGCTTTTGCAGTATCCCACAGGTTTTGGTATGATGTATCATTGTTTTCATTAGTTTCAATAAACTTTTTGATTTCCTGCTTGATTTCTTCTTGGACCCATATGTCATTAAGTAGAATGCTGTTTAATTTCCATGTGTTTGTATAGTTTCCAGAGTTTTGTTTGTTATTAATTTCTAGTTTTAATCCATTGTGGTCTGAGAAGATACATGGGATAATTCCAATTTTTTTGAATTTATTGAGACTTGATTTGTGACCTAATATGTGATCTATCTTGGAGAATGATCCATGTGCTGCTGAGAAGAATGAATATTCTGAGGTTGTTGGGTGGAATGTTCTGTAGATATCTGCCAATTCCAATTGGTCTAGAGTCTTGTTTAGATCTTGTGTTTCTCTACTGATTCTTTGCCTAGATGATCTGTCTAATATTGACAGTGGAGTGTTCAGGTCCCCTGCTATTATGGTATTAGTGTCTATTTCCTTCTTTAGGTCTAATAGAGTTTGTTTTATAAATCTGGCTGCTCCAACATTGGGTGCGTACATATTTATGATTGTTATGTCTTCTTGGTGGATCAGTCCTTTTATCATTAAGTAGTGTCCCTCATTGTCTCTTTTTATGGTTTTTAGTTTAAAGTCTATTTTGTCAGATATAAGAATAGCCACTCCAGCTCGTTTTTCTTTTCTGTTTGCATGGTAAATCTTTTTCCATCCTTTTACTCTTAGTCTGTGTGAATCTTTATGGGTGAGGTGGGTCTCTTGTAGGCAGCATATAGTTGGGTCCTGCTTTTTGATCCAATCAGCCAGTCTGTGTCTTTTAATTGGGGAATTTAAGCCTTTAACATTAAGAGTTGTTATTGAAAGGTGTTGATTTATTCTTAGCATTTTATTGGTTGTTTGGTTGTCTTAGGTGTCTTTTGTTCCTTGCTTTCTGATTTACTGTTTGGTTTCTGTGTTTGTTGGTTCCTTAGGTTGTAGATAGTGTTTTTGTTAGCTTGTTTTCTCTTCATGAATGCCATTTTTATTGTACTAGCGGGTTTAGATTTTTCTTAGGTTTTTATGGCAGTGGTAGTTATTTTTCAGGAACCAAACCCAGTACTCCCTTGAGGATTTCTTGTAAGGGTGGTCTTGTGGTAGTGAACTCCCGCAGTTTTTGTTTGTCTGAGAAATATACTATTTGCCCCTCATTTCGGAAGGATAGCCTTGCAGGGTAGAGTATTCTTGGCTGGCAATCTTTGTCTTTTAGTATTTTGAAAATATCATCCCATTCCTTTCTAGCTTTTAGGGTTTGTGATGAAAAGTCTGATGTTAACCTGATTGGGGCTCCCTTATAGGTGATTTGACGCTTCTCTCTTGCAGCTTTTAAGATTCTCTCTTTGTCTCTGAGTTTTGCCAATTTGACTATGACATGTCTTGGAGAAGGCCTTTTTGGGTTGAATACGTTTGGAGATCGTTGAGCTTCCTGGATCTGAAGATCTGTGATTTTTCCTATACCTGGGAAGTTTTCTGCCACTATTTTGTTGAATATGTTTTCAATGGAATCTCCATTTTCCTCCCCTTCTGGAATACCCATGACTCGGATATTTGAGCGCTTGAGGTTGTCTGATATCTCTCTCAGATTTTCTTCCATGTCCTTGATTCTTTTTTCTTTCTTTTTGTCTGCTTGTGTTATTTCAAACAGCCCATCTTCAAGTTCAGAGGTTCTCTCTTCAACTTCGACAAGCCTGCTGGTTAAACTCTCCGTTGTGTTTTTTATTTCGCTGAATAACTTCTTCAGTTCAGCAAGTTCTGCTACATTTTTTTTCAGGACATTGATTTCCTTGTATATTTCCTCTTTCAGATCCTGTATACTTTTCCTCATTTCATCATGATGTCTAGCTGAGTTTTCTTGTATCTCATTCAGTTTCCTTAGAATTATCACTCGAAATTCCTTATCAGTTATTTCAAGGGCTTCTTGTTCTATAGGATCTAGAGTATGAGATTTATTAACTTTTGGTGGTGTACTTTCTTGATTTTTTGTATTTCTGGTGTCTTTTTTTTGGTGTTTATTCATTGTGGCAGGGGGTTTCACAGTCCACCGGTTTAAGACTAATGACTAACTAGGATGTTGCTGTGGTTGCCAATTTGGTATGGCTCCCGCCGTGACTGCTCAGTTGGCCTCTAGTGTCTTGTGTGTGTGGTTGCCTCGGGTCTTGGGCTTCTCCGGGGATCCACCTTTCTGGTCAGCTTGTACTCTGCTGGGCTGGTGGATCACGTACCACAGGGTGTGTGATCTCTGTTGAGCTTTCACTTTCTGTACAGGACTTCTCCCCGTTCAGTGTGCTCTGGCCCAGGCTGTTAGATCGTGCAGTGGCGACCCCACCGGGTGTGTGGTTTCTGTCGAGTCTCCGCCTCCCTGGCCGCACGTCTCCCCCCTCTGTGCACACTGTGCTGGGTTGGGGCGTGTCTTCTGCACCCCTCATCTATCAGCTGGGCCTTCAAGACCCTGCTCAGCACCGCCTCGCCCAGGAAGTCTACCAGATTTCTGCTAGGCACAGACGACCAGTCTCTCTGGGTGCCTTTGTAGCACTGTGTAGATCTTTCTCGGGTCTTGTTCACCTTTGTATCCCCCCGGTATAAACCGAGTCTAGTGCCCGCCTGCAGCCTGCTCTCCGGCAGGTTCAAGCAGACCTGGGAACTCTCCTACCACACTATTCCCAACCAGAAATTCGTTAGGCTTTTTTCCAAACTGGTGGTCGCAGAGATGGTATCTGCCTCCCAGTAACAGGAAGTTTACCGGGGCCGGAGTCCAGGGTGTGGTGGAGTGACAGTCGGCCCGCCCGTACTTCCTAGCCCTCCCAAAACTGGTCGGGACGCCCCACACCCCCAGCCCTGCCAGAGAACCGTGGAGGGAGTGGGAGAGGAGGTCGGCCCGCAGGGTCCGGAAAGCCCCGCGCCAGGCCAAGCAAATGGGCTCAGTGATGGCCGAGCAGGGCGGAGCTGCCCGCACCTGGGAAAATGGAGGCAGCACCGGGGCAGTGAGTGGCCTGGTGGTGCAGGCGGGGAGCCTCGTGGGCATCCACCCCCCGAACAGAGCTTTGCCAGGGATCACTCACAGTGCTGTGCCAGGTCGGGCGCTCGCTGTCTCTGGTTTGTTGCCTTCCGTGTTCTCGGCGCTGCCGCCTGGGGCTGTTCAGTCGCGGCGCCGCTCGGGCGCTCCCAGGAGTCTTCTTTAATGCCGGCCTGAAACCTCGAATCCTGGATAGGGCAGCTGGCCGCCTTCAGTGCGGCCCCAGCCTCCGGGATCCTGGCTGCATCCACAGCAGCCCTGGCGCCGTGTTCCCTGTTTCAAGACTCACTTTTGCAGCTAAGAATCAGTTCTTTTCCTGCTCCACACTTCAAAGCTGTTGCCTGTAAATGAGGCAGCCTCTCCTGCCAGGGGCAAAGTGGCGTTGAGCCCCCACGACCGGCCAGCAGCAGCAGTCCTCCCTTAAGAGATGGCCAGAGAAAGGTCCACAAGTTTCCCGGCTGCCTGAGGCCCAGTGGCCACCTTTTCCACCTCAGCTACTCCGCGCCAGCCGCCGCAGCCGCCGCCATCTTGAAACTCTGGTCTTAGACATATTTTGAACATAACATGTCAGAACTGTTTTTAAATGAAGTGTTTGGTCACAGCAATGAATACTGTAGTCCTTCTATTAATGGAAATCTTTCCCAGGGTCCACACCTTCAGAATCTTTAAAGCTGATGGAAGCAAAACATCATTCTAGAACTTGATTTTTAAGACATTTCCATACAAATTCAAGCCAAACAGACAATTTTCACAGATGACACCAAATTTCACAGTTTCTTTTCTTCTCGCTCTCTTTTTTTAAAAACACTCGTGTGAGATTGATTTATGTAAGACTTCTACTTTGATCAATGACCCTGAATGAGGATCTTTCCACCATTTGTCATCTAAGCTTCTGACCAGGTTTGAAAATAGGAACAGTTGCAAAGAAAAAAAAGTGTTCGAACAATGAGAGAGTAAAATGTTTATTATGAGTGACTCCAAGGGAATTCTTTTGGGTTCTGTACTATTTCTGAAGTCAACATAATCTCCAATTTTATCAATGAATAATAGGGTAAAGGGAAGTACTAAAACTGGACCATGTTAAGCCTAATGTCTACATGGAAGGAAAGGTGCTGCATGGGGAACTTCTGCTCTTCATGACCATTTTTTGGAGGACAAATCCTTCTGACAATAGGTTTCTTCCTCATTCCCAGAATTCTGGAATTGATGGAGAGAAAGCAAAATTCACAAAGTCTTTGCATAAACAAAAATTTAAAAGATATAATTAAAATTAAAAACCTTTTAAATTTTATTAAATTACTGTTATTTTTTTTTGTAAAAAAATGAGCCCAAGTATTAAAAAAAATCATTAAACATTGAGGAGAGAAGTATTTTCACTAGTGGCACTGACATAATCCTTCTCTTCATGCTTATAGAAGGGTTGAAACCAAATGATTTCTGCAACAAAGTCATAGAAGACTGAAGACAGTCATTTCTTTGTTAAGTATGAATGAAATCAGAAATGAAAAAACAAAAGTATGCCTAGAAAAAGACTTGATTTGCTAATCTAAACTCTGAAGGCTGGTATGCCAATAATTTAACAGGGATTTTAAGGTATTATCTAATGAAAATCTGCAGGACACTTACTTTTCAAGAGGAAGAGGTACCAGGATTATTTCCTAACCACTAAATCATGATCAGTTCTGGAAAAGCCAGGGAAATGGAGAAATCATCCCAGATCTCTTCTCTTTGTCTCCTTCACCACCTAAAAATTCAAATCCAGTCATTACCCACCCCTGTACTGGCACCAAACTGTTTTTTTTTCATGTTACTTGCCTACTTACAACCCTTCAATGGATGACCATTATCTGTAATATAAAGTACAATTCTTGACTAATGTTTATTTTCTTTCATTATTCAACTCTAGACATAATTGTTCGGTTTTGTCCAGCCACCTTTCCAACTGCATCATGCATTCATTACAACTATCTATCTGGGTTATACATAATCCCCTAAACATGACTTTTGCATGTTTTTCCCTTACATTGGATGCCTTATCACCTTACTTTTGTGTATCACATCCTTACTTAGCTTTTGAAATTCAGCTCAATGTCACCTTCAGAAAAAGCTGTATGTATATAACATGGTATATATAGCTTCCTTTCTCTGTAGGTGTTTTCATTGTTTTGCTCTTATCTGCCTTGTCATTTTGCTTGCCCTACTCTCAAACGGTAAGCACTTTGAGGGCAAACTCTAGGACATATTCCTCCCACCTACCAGTGTTTAGCTTGATGTCTGGTGCACAAGAGTTACAGGATGAAAATTTGTGATGAAAGAATAAATGGATGAATCTAGTAATATCATTGTCATAAATAGTTTCTGAAAGCTATCAAGTCCATCACACTCAGTTTGGAACCCAATCCAAAGGCCAGTTCTGAATGTGTAGACATCTAAAACAGGCTTAGAAGTCTTTCTCTCAGAGTGAAAAGCAACCTTTACACAAACTCAAAATTGCCTTAGCTGTCAATGATAGGGACAGTAAAGTTGGTATTGCTAAGGAAAATAGAAGTCCTTTGTTCCAAACCATTGATGTTGCCTGGTGTTTTTTTGGAAGAAACTAATGAATGTATGTTTTAATTGATTACTTAATTTTGAGTTGGTTAAATGTTTTAAAGATATATTCATTAGAGTATAAAAGATTGACATTACAAGGCAGTACTTTCTGCAAAGCACTGAATGAACTTGCAAAATTGCTGACCTAAATAGGGTAGTTGGTAAAGATAGGAAAGATGGGCTAAGTGTGCCTGTAAAATGAAGACACAGTTCATAATGAAGAGAAGAGAGGAGCATTAGGCAATGACTTATTCATCTTGCATTTTCAGCACCTAGAGCAGGGCTCGATACTTGGTAGATGCTCAATATAGTTTTGTTGAATAATTGAATGACTGAGTGAATGAACAAGCCAGGCAGACAGAAGGAGGGAGATATAAAGAGCTGCTATATTTGGGTAAGTTTTCAGCAGAAGATCACAGAATGAAAAATGTTCTACTCTGATCATGAATAAAAAGCAGAGAAATATATGAAGTATTAGCAGAAGGAGAATAGAACAAACCTAGATTTTTAAAAAAGCTTTATGTATATGTAATTTGCCATAAAATTCACCAACTTTAATATACATTTTGATAGAGTTTTATCAAATTTATGGTTGTTCAATCAAAAACACAATCTAGTTTTAGAATATTTTCCTCACTTCAAAAAGTTCCCTCATGCACATTTCAGCTAACTCTCACTCCTATCACCAGCCCCGGGCAAATATTGATCTGTTTTTCCTTTTCTAGAAATTTCACATAACCATAACCATACCACATGTAGTCTTTTGTGCATAGCCTCTTTCATTTAGTATGATGTTTCTGAGGTTTCATATTGCTGCACGTATCAGTGACTCATTCCATTTCTACCAGCCAATATCCATCACATAGATATACCACATTTTGTTTTACTATTCATCTATCGATGGATATTTGGATTGCTTCCAGTGTTTTTTGTTTTTGTTTTTGTTTTACTAATGAATAATGCTTCAAAGAACATTCCTGTATAGGTCTTCGTGTGGACATATGCTTTCACTTACTTTGAGAGGGCAGAAATACTTCTCAGGTAATTCAAAATTACTTTCCTAAAAGTGAAGTTTCTGAGTCCCTCCCCCAAACAGAAATAGGAATAGGAAGTTGAGATAATTGCTCATTATTATTGAGGATTTTCTCTCTGAATATGTATGGGCTAAGTAATTAAACTTAATATTTAGAGTAAATTGAGTCACTTTTTTCTAAACTCGTAAATAGAGATGTGAGAGTCACTATGTTTTATTCTTCCCAAGCAAATCAAAGCACAGTGAAAAGAAAATATAAGAGCAAAAATGTAATAAGGCTTATATAGCTATAAGTGTGCAAACATTAAAATCAGAATCCATTTTCATTTTATAAATCTGGTAACTGTCTTATAATATGAAAATGTACCTTGTTTGTACCTTATATATCTTTTCTTTAAGTTACATTCCAAATATTTTTATATTGGATGTGGGGTGTGATCTGACTGTGACATTTGTCATCCCATTGATTTCCAGTGTTGATTTGGCTGATCTGGCTGGCTAGGCAGGTGTCCCCTTCCTCCCTCACTGCTCCATATGCATCCCTCCTGAAGTTGTGTGCTCAATCAAAAAGGACCTTCCCCAATAGAGAGGACCGTTCTGTGCTCCCCTGCTAGAACCTCCAAACAAGCTCCCAAATATTTTTACATTGTTCATGTTGTGTACTTAAATTGCAACATTGCATTTTAATAGTTTTAGAGAAAGGGGCCACATGATATAACCTAATTTATATTAAATTTTAATTATCTTTTATGAAGAAAAATCCTTACTATTAGCCCATATAACCAAATACTAAATGACAGCAGTTTCATAAATTGCAAGTAGTAATTTACAGGAGATGCTCAAAAATGTAACAGTATTTTATTGGTAGAAAAAATTATCATTCCCACTTAAAAGTCTTTCTTTTCAATTTAATAATTGTAAAATAAAGTCACTTTTGAACATTTATGGTACAACCTGGGCCCGACTTTGCAACAAGCAAAGTTGAAAATGATCACCTGTAAACTGAAAAGGAATACTGTTTGCTTAGTTGAACAAAAAAGCTCATGATTCACTGAGCACTATGTACATATGGGCACACATATGAGCAAGGACCCTTAATGGTTTCCAGGTTTTGAAATCTCCTAATGATATGAAGTTTTATGTCAGACTTTGGTCTGACATAAAAATTACATTGTCAGACCAAGGCTTGTTAAAAGTTTCCTGAATAAAATGATGGTTTTTGGTCTGAGAATTTATTCTGTTAAGTCACTCTAGTTCCAGAGGGTTTGTATTTCATTTCTTATAGGCAGAGTATACAAAGTAGGGGACAAAAGGGTCTGAAGATAAAAATCAGGCACAAAAAAGTAAGAAAAAAAGAAAACAACTTCTGCTCCTGGGTCCCTCTTTAAAGCACACCCTGCAATGGGTAGAGGAAAGGTGGGTGAGAGTGGAGGTGTGAGTTGCTCAATCACATACCTGGTGGTGAACAGTGAGGCCAGGATTAGCACCCCTCTCCTCAATGTCAGCTTCTATCCTAATGTCTGTGAAACTGCAGCATCTCTGAGGTAAGCCAGGAGGAGTCTCCACCCTGGTGTTCCTCAGAGTGTCTTGTATTTGTTCTGTTGTTCTGCTCACCTTTCTTTCCCTCCCTGAGAAGTATGAGTAACCCAAATGATATATGGTGTTTGAAGTCTACGCTTCCAATAGACACTAATGTTCCTGTTTACAACTTGAGAGCAAGCACCCTCCATCCTTAAAATACTTTGAGGTGAGTCAGTCAGTGAAAGGAATGAAATCATCATTGTCCAAAAGGGAACTCATTTATGTAAAAAAAAGGAAAAAAGAAAATTAATGAACTAGACTATGCACTATGTAAAACAAAGCTTCTGCTATTTTTAAAGTCAGTGATCTAGATCAAGATTAAAATAAACACAACTCAATGAGTTTGGCAAGTAACTTTACAAAAACAAAATAGAGGCATAGAAAGGTTACCCAAGGTAATAGTCTGCTCATAGCTATACACATTTCTGAGACTCCTCTGACACTCTAATATTATGTTAGTTGTTTCTTCTAAGTGTTCTCACTACATCCTTGTTTACATCTATACCTTACTTACAACACTTATAGTTAGTATTTGGAATGGTCCAAACTCCACAGGGTTTACAAAGAAAGTAGAGCTTTATTATTTCTTAAAGGACCACCTTGATACATGGCTTTCCCATACATTAACATCTCAGGCAAATCCCAGGGCTGCCCATTCACTTTCAGGTGTTAAAAAAAGATCAGTTAAACTTAAAATTACAGCTTTATATCCAGTGCAACACTCTTTTCTGTCCAGCCTGGGTTTGACTAATAATGCGAGTGGGGATGGGAGGGTAGGGTTAGGGTAAGAGTGGGGGATGTACATGCCACTTAACTCCTCTTGTCTCACCATGTGGTTTCATGTTGAAGCAGGCAGGAGGGAATACACACAGGGGTGATTACCTCTTATTTAATTGGTACTGCTGTAGACTATTGTCAGTCATCGTCTTCCCCTAGAAATCTTCAACTGGCCATAGACACCATCTGTGTGGCAAAGAGTACAAATGATTGAACTTCTTTGTGGTACATGGGTGGACCCATCTGTAGCCTCCTCATTATACAGATTCCTGACATGGGGATCTGTCTTGGCTTTTAATCTGCTCCTCAGCTCCTTCTTGATGAACCCCTATCCCACAGTCTCTAGATGTCTGGATTTCTCTGCTCAGCTGCCTTCTTAGGTGTGGTACCAGCATGCTGATTTAAGCCTAGCTACTGTTTAGAGCATAGGAAAGACACCTATCCTTGTTAATCCAATCTCGAGGCAACTGGTATAGCACCATGCAATGTTCTAACTAGACATCCTATGTCAATTTCGTGAAGGCTGACTTTCACCTCACTGCCCCCAAAGAACCTTGAGGACAGGATGGGGAAGGAGTTGTGGTCATATCTAAACTTTCAGAATGTAGCTTAGGGCCTAGTACAGAGTAGGGGTTCATTAAATACCTGTTAAATTAATGAGTAGATAAATTAATGAATTTTTTTATAATGAAGAGAAACATCAGGATATAGGTGATGTTGTAAAGAAAAAGCATAAAATATAGCTATTTAGTTGAACTGTATCAACCAACTCTTTTTCTATTATTTAATATTTTTAAAATTCCAAATATGAAACCTTATGACACTTCAGATGAATTGAGCATTATTTATGTCATATTTATGCTCTTTTGAAACACATCAAAATTTCGGAAAAGTGAGTACTGGAGTCATTTTGACAGACTCTGGCACACCTCAATCAAGCAATCACTTCATTTAAAGGTCTCAAGTCAGGTATAAGTGCTTCTGCAGATCAGGGGAAACACAAATTGTCCCAGACACTGGGATGAGTGGAGTTTCTACAGGTCAGTCACTTTCTTGGTCCATACTGTATTTTACTTCCTAATTCTTTCTACTTGCCTTCAGGGCAGCCTGTGTCTTGTTTTTATTATTTTTTTATTGGTTTTTGTCTAAGTAAGGCCATATCAAAAAAATATAGTAGTAGTAACTTCACTTTTGACTAGTCACAAAAATTCCTTTTTATGGTAATTCCTAATCCTATTGGCTTATTCTGATTTTTTTTTTATAAAAGTAAAAAAAAATAGTAATACTACATTTTCTGAATTTTTTTACCTTATGTTTGACTTAAACATCCCTGAATTCCAATCTCCAACCCCCCAATCCCCGGATTATCACTCTGTTAATAAAAAAAAGTTACAGACAACTGTCTTTGTGAATACACTTTTTACAAACCACTCTCGAATGTCAATGGAAGCAAAGACAAGAGCCTCCTGGGACTTGACTACTTGCTGCTTAAGACCGCTTGAATCAAGTCCTTCTCCATCTCTTCCTAACTGGGGGACATTAGGGCAGTAACTACAGGTCTTTGCATCTTGGTTTCCTCATCAATAAAGAGAGGAAAATAATATTGCTTGCCACATATGTTCATTAAGTAGAGCCAAAGAATAAACTAATTTGTCAACAGGCAAAGAGCTCTGGATTATTGAGACTTTACCAAAGGTGTTTGTTCTAGTCACTCAATATTCAAAACCTCTTAAAAAAACCATCAGTTTCATTTTTATTATCCTGGTTGTTTCTAGATTAGAGATCTGAGGCATAAAGAATGTCTGGCTGGCTCCCTCTGCTCAGTCCAAACATTATGACCCCAGAAAGTACTTGAGGGTCACCCTTTGGCTCTGGCTTCAGAGGGATACTCCTAGGGGTCCTCTGCTCACTGATTTTCCTTCTGAGAAAAGACTGGACAGGTGCACAGAATATTTCAGTTGAAAATGTGCTATCAGCATTATTAAAACTCTGAAAAGTTGTCAGACAAGGGATTATTGTCCCCATTTTACAGATAAGGAAAATGAAGCTCAAAGAGGTTAACTGAGGTGCACAAGGTCCCATGAGTAGTTAATAGCAAAGTTAGGATTAGAACCCCATTCCTCTGATTTTCAACCTTATATTCTATCTTCTTGTGTTGTGGGAGAACCTGGAAGGTTATCACAACAGAAAGAAAGTTAATTCAGCTGCAGATTGATTAACCTAAAGGGGAATCCAATCAATGTTGGTAGGGAGCCAGGAGAAGCATTTTTCTTTTTACACTGATGTTTTTAACCAGGACAGCACAATATCTCCCATCTGGATCAGAATCAGAATTCCACATATCAGAACAAGCTAAATTACTCTTTCCTTTCTGTAGTTGCATCTGTCTGTTTTGGGGGTAATTACATATGTTGCTAAAATTTCTAGCTGGTAGACCGCAGTAACTCTCTTTATACTAATTTTTGTGGTCATCCCCAGCACCTTTCTGGGTTTGTGATTTGTAGATGATGAATCTAATAAAATAGTAAATATTCACATGATTCAAAATGAAAGTGGAGCTTAGAATTTCTGCAGGTCAGTTACCATTCAGGAGGATGCATCTCCTCCTTTGAGTGGAATACAGGCTCACATTCAGGAAATGGCATTTTAAGTGTGGCCTTACTGACTTGAACTGAGAGCTCGTTTTGCTTAACAATCCAGAGGGAACCAAGCTGTAGGTGAAAACAGGAGGGTGAGATTTTATGATTACTATAGGAATAGGAAATATGCGTGTTCCTTTCATTTTCATAATGAATACACAGTTGTAATTTAAAGCCATGTATCTGTTGCAATTTTGTTTTGTTTTGCCATGATGCCCTTTTTAATTTTTTTCATATTCTATTTTCCTTCATAAAGAGAAAAAGCTGAGTATTCATTTTGTATTAATTGAAATACATATGCTACTTTTTAGAAGAAATATCTATATTTTTCATTTATTATTATAATCAATTTTTTCTCATTAAATCTTAAAACTATTCCACCTTACTATTCTATATTTTTAAGGCACTGTACAGCCTGCATTTGCACATCCATTATCTCACTTGATTCTCACAATATCCTATGAAGGAGAACTTATAAAATATACCATTTGCTATTGCTAAGTCATATATGAGTATGTGACTTTTAGTTTTGGGGGAAATTTTATTTCAATTTGATTATTACATAGTCTGCTAATGTGAAAAGAACTGAAATAGTCCTCTTATTCCTAACAACCTAACTTCAGATGGCATTCTAAAAATTTCTATAATTTCAAAATTTAGATAAATTATTTCTATTCTTACAAGAAATTAGAAAATAAATAAGTATGACAATTGAAGGAAAAAATTGGGCAACTTTACATTTTTATCAGTTTTCTGGAATGTTACCCATTTTTAACTGAAGAGATTATTGCTTATATTTTCAGGTATGCAAAGTAGGTCCAAGTTCTATTTCATTTGGGAATTATCTATTTAACAACTGCTGCCTTGTTTTTCATAGTGGTTTTAGGTAAATATTATCAGAAAAATGAAATAATTCTGCAATATCTAATCTGTCTCTTTAAGATGCTCAACAAAGCCTAGCAGCAAAGAATCTGCAATATTCTTTATAATTTCATGGGGTCTTCTGAGGAAATGTGCCAATTTTATGGGGACTCGTAGGGAAAAATTTTGATTTCATGTGGATTCGAGTGAAAAGGTAAATTTTATGGGATTTCTAAAAATGGCTGGATTTCTCAGGATCCATGAAATCTATGACAGCCATGGAGAAAATGCACTGCTTTTGTCATGGAGTAAATTTAAGTGCAGTTTGGCAAAACTTTATTTCTTGTACATACGCCTGCTATGATGTACATTACACATTTTGAGTCATTTTTGACCATTTACTCTTTTGCAGATGTCTATGAATACTTACAGTGGTATTTTGTGTATATAACAAGAAGTAGGAAAATATGGTTGCTTTGTCAGTTGCTTAGAGTATGTGTCGTGTGATCACTAACACACATATGACCCATCTGGTCATTTATGTTGGAGCCAAGGTCAGAATGGTGGTACCCAGAGTTACAGTGGTCCTAATCAGGAAATGGAGGGAAGTCTGTCACTCCCATTGCCATTGTCTTCAAAAGGTTATAGAATGTGAAGTTTTAGGGAGAACTTAGACAGTGTTTTGGTTCTCCAAGAGTGTTCCAAGGTTTAAACATCAGCAACAGAGTCTTCTGGGGAACTTGATAAAAATTCAGACTCCTTGGCCTCATCCTAGACCAGCCGACCAGATTCTCAGGGGGTAGAACTTCATAGTCTGCCTTTGTATTTCAACTTTCTGAATAGTTCTGATTCTGATGCACACTCCAGTTTGAGAGCCACCGTTCAAATCCACTTTTCTTCCCAATTCAAACAGTTTACTATGGTGTCTCACATGACTTCCAGATCTTCTCTATTTAAAACCTCTTCCTCCAGAGAGCAGGGTTGGGATTTGGTGAGGTGCTATTAGCTGATCTTGTGGCTGGAACTGGGGTTGGGTCATAGGGAAGGATGTCAGGGAAAGAAAGATGTCTAAGCCACTTCCAGAAGCTGTGCCTATGGAAGCACTGTAAATACCACAGGTACAATAGCTGCCTGATCGAGGTTTGCTGTATTGGTGACAAGCAGTGTTTCCTTGGTGCAATCTGTTTTTTCTGAAATGGTGAACAAATCTTGACAAAGTTCCAAGAAAACAAAATAAAATTTTACCTTAATTTATGTGGCACCTGCATTCATACACAATTCTATATATACTAAAACAGTAAAAAATATTTTGTTTTAATATGTAAAGCAGAGCTAGATTCTAATCCAGATAGATAAGAAGAGGTTTTCCACATACTTGAATGACCAATGGAACATTAGGAGGTAGCACTGGATACAGGAACAATCCTTTTTATTCAGGACTTCAAGATTTCCAGCATCCCTGGACCTCCACCTACTAAATGCTCATAATACCTCCTCATCATCATGACAATGAAAACTGTCCAAAATTTCTGAAATGCCTCCTGGGTAGTACTTCCTGTTCCTTTTTAGAGCTATTTTCACTTGTTTTCTTAGCCATGCCATATTCAGACCTTTCTAAAATGGAAATATACACATATAATTCTTCTGCTTTAAGTCTTTCCATGTTTCCCTATTTCTTTCAGGGTACAGTTCAATAACTTAGTTTTGCATGTGGAAATCATCGTAGTTTGGTCACTTTCATTCCTCTGGTTCCATCACCCAGGCATATTGGATTTTTTAAACACTGAGCTACTTTACACTTCCATGTCTTCAGAGGTGCATTTTGCTTTTCCTAGAATATGATTTCTCTTCCTTCTGCTCATTCAATGCTGAAGGATCACTTATTATTTTTTTTTTTTTACCTTTCCACTTAGATTTATTAATTTATTTATATTTGTTCTTTTCTTTCTTTTTTTTTTAATTGTCACATAGTTGATTGTACATTTCTGTGGGGTACAGAGTTGAACATCATTACCTGTGAAGAATCACATTTTTGGTAAGGCCTTTTAGATAGTTTGGTTGTATTGCTTCTCCTCTGCGCTCTCATGGCAATAACCTGTGCATACATTATACTGTAATTATTGGTTATTCAACCTCTGAAAGTAGGAACTTTGATGTTTCTCTATGAAATGTTTGTATTTCTCAGCATGGTCTACTACATCTTCACCATATGCTCCTCCATATCTTTCTAACCTCATTACTCACGATTTTGCACTGACACTCAGCATTTTGGCCACATCTAAAATTTGCCCTACAGTTCCTAGAACTCACCTTACACTGAAGCTTCTACTCTTGGGCATGCCTGAAAAGCCATTTCCTAATCTCATCACCTATATAACACCTACAGCTCAACTGTTATCAACTTCATTGAGAATCTACTAGGGATCAGGTATAGTGCTTGGTACTGAGGTGATAGAAATGATGGAGACATGACCTTTGTTTATATGAAGCTAATAATCCAGTTATAAATCTTCCTTCTCCCCTGAGGCTGGATTAAGAGCCTTTTCTCTATCCAATCTCTAGCACAGCACTTATCTTGCAATATTGCATTATGGGCTATAAGCTTCTTGAAGTAAGACAATGAGCCATCTTTATTTTTGTGTGGTCAGCACCTTACATAGTGCTTGGCTCACAGTAGACACTTAAACAGTTAGTGAAAAATAGGGAGTTCACCAATTATCAAGACAGCCAATATAATATTTATTAGAAAGTTCTGGAGTGGCTGTCTTGAGGATACTTCCTCCATACGATAAGCTCTGATTATTATCATGTACAGTATTTTGAAATAAGTCCTAATGTATTTTTCCAGATATTTTCCCTTTTCTTTCTCATTACTCATAGAGTTTTCCTCTCAGTACAGCCCTGGAGCTCCGACTTGACACTCTTTACTTCACCTCATCCCTATGAAGAAGGGGTCAGGGGAGGGGAGGTTAACATTTGTACAAATCACCTCATGTGAATCTTGGGTACAAGTCATGGGGGTCAGCTGTAGGTCCCCTTCATCCCCTGTCAACTTAAGTGGCAGAAAAGGAATGCCACTTCTTTAAACTTTCTACTTCCTAGTTAACTAAAATTTGAAAGAAAAACAGAACAGCAAGTCTGATATCTACAGATTGTGCATTTTCTAAATCTTTCATGGAATACTTGGTTTTCAAGCTAGACCACATCTAAGTTTGTTTTTCTGTACATGAATAGAATATGATAAATATGAAGTAAATTATGAATTCTGAAAAAATAGTCTTCAGGTATACAATTTTTATTTCCAAAGCACAAGACTATTTTTCACAAGCAGATGCCCCTTTTCCAAATGAGACAAACTGAACAATGGAATTTGCTGAATTTTATTATTCAGCTTATTTGGAATGAAATGAAAAAATTAGGATCTTTTCTAGCATAGTAAATAGTATTGAAAAAAATTGTAGAACTCTTTATCCTGGACACAGAGATAACTTTCAAAAAACAGAAACTCATCACCTCTGTGCAGAAATATGCCCAATGTATATTTTAAAGTATTGCTTGAAATACTTGTTATTTAAAATATGAAACTCCAATAAAACTAAAATAAATTTTAAGCTGTAAAATTTTTTACATAATGATTTGTAAGCAATCTTATCAAATTCCCTTCTAGTGAATGTTTTTACTTTTGTTCCTGAGTCATAAAATCATAAATTTGAAAAATACATTACTTTTATAGTATAAAGGAAGAAAGGAAAATATCCAGATAAGGGATTCGTGAGCCTGTGACACAAATAGCTTCAAAAATATGAATAATTTAGCTTGGGTAGTGGGCCTATCCTCACTGCCCACTGGCCTAGATCACGACTCAAAGAGCCAAAGGAATTGACTTCTGGCCCTACCTTTATTTTTTTCTAGTTATTTTAATCTGCAAAGGACTTTCAATTCTCCGATCTCCAGTTTCCTCATCTGTTAAAAAAGGGAATTTTGCTTCGAAGGGTTATTACATAAAAATGAGAAAATACACTGTGTGTGAAAAAATATTTGAATGAACTGTAAGATAGTATGTAATAGTAAAATGTTATAATTATTGTTTATTTCTTATTCTTTCCCAATGTAACCTCTAATTCTAACTTTGTCCTCTAGGAAGATAGAGATTATACAGATGCACTTGATATACAGAAATACACTAAGCTTTTTAGAAATCTTTCAGGATGCATTATCATTCATCCTGCTAGACTCATTCTTACAATACTTCCATGATGTCATTAATGTTTTGGGGAGTGCGTAGAGTAAGTGATTTTCACAAACGAAGCCCTTACATTTCAACAGGCAAGCAATATTCAAAATAGAGAATTTAAAACACAAGGAATGATTACGTTTTGTAATGATGAATGTGCTAATGATCCCAATTTGATCGTCACATATTATACACAGGTATAGATATTTAACTCTGTACCACACAAATATGTATAATCAATTGTGTTTCAATAAAAGAAATAAATTTCAAAAACACATTTCTTTAAATTTAGAGTCTAAAATTATTTTGGTGTCTTTTGCCATATTTTAAATAAAATACATTCTATAGAAAGCTGAACATGTTACTAATACTTAGCTCTATTTTTCTTCCAAAAGGGATATGGTGTGATTTTTAAAAAAGTATTTATTTCACGTAGTTTCATAGTTTGTTGACGTTGTTGTTATTCTTCCTTGTATAATTGCATCCATTTTAGTTTTTCTTGGAATCAAGGGTTTTTTTGCTAGCTCCTGGTGCAGATTTCACTACTGAATGCTGGGAATATAAAACTGGACAATTAAAGAAGCTCATTCAAGGGCTCTTACCACTTTGATACATGAGCAAGACACAGGGCTAACCTTGGGGTTCCAATTCCTAACCCTCCAATGGTGGCAGGCTGGAGCCACACTTAGCCTTCATACAAGATTCATGATAATCCTGGGACGGGCTTGGCTCTGACACTGTATTAGATATGTGAAGATCCAAGCTGCTCTCTACATAACTCAGGGCAGAATAGGGATTGCTTTGTAGGCACCCTGGCTGTTTTAAAGTTTTCTTTTAACCCAGTGACTTTGAAATTTCTCAGTATTTTTTTTTGTGTGAGTGAAAGGAGAGTCAGACAGAGGAGAGCTGACGTTCCCTAGGGGCAAATCGTGTTTTTGGCTCCTCTTTATACCAAAGTTCTTTTTGCATTTTATCTTATATCTCCTCCTACAAGATAAAGATTTGAGTGGTTCTTCCTTTCTTACCAAATTTAAGGGATAGAGGCAGCAAGGACGTGCCACTGTCCATTGGATCTTAAATGCTTTACTTGATGTATAGAAGGTAAATGCAGTTTTCATTAACCCCCTCACCACATTATTTGACACTTAGACTCTTTCATTATACTTCCTGGATCCTCAAATACACATTTGAAATCTTTATTTCAAAAAACAAGTGATAAAGTGATATTTTTATAGTTGCATTTTTAGTCAAAAATAAGCTGAAAGTATTTTATTTTATTTTTTTCTATTAGGGGAGAGGAAGGTGAAAAAGAAGGAAACAGACTTTCATATTCCAAGGCCATTTGGGTGTTTTACTACATAATTTAATTGCATTCTCACAAAAGTCCTAGGGAGGAGGTATTACAAATGTAATTTTAAGTTGGCAGAAATAGGCTCAGGAAGGTTAGGTGATACATTGAAATCACACAGCTAGTAGTAGTAGATCCAAAATTTAAAATCAATTTTTGTCTGATTCTAAAGCCCACGCTTTTCCCTCTGGCTCCTAATGCCTCATAGAAAGGAAAGAAATTGAGGTACCTGACCTAGCCAGAGAACAGTGGAGAGGTATGTACCAATTCTCTGGTTTCTGAACAATTCTTCCATGAAACGGTGATAACACCACAATATTACATTTCAGGTTGTCAAATACATGGGATAGTGGTGAATTTTTAACTAGGATCAATACAAAACTTAGCATCTCCACCTCTTGCTTACTCAGTCTTTCTGAAACCTCTGCAAACACTCCCTCTCGAGAGATTCCCCCATGCTTTGCTGTGGGTTAGAATTTCCTTATGGTGACACCTGCTGCCCAACCTTGCTTGCTACATAGTGCTATGAAATAGATAAATGTTTTTAGAGAAAAAGGAAGGGAACAATAATAGGTCAGTTAGGGCCTACCTTCTCCTGGATTAAAAATGATGAATGTGGTATTTTGATAATACAACTGCATAGTAACTTCCAATTAAATGAAAACTTCCCGTGAAATAGATCAGAAATAAAAAGAATCACATTCTACACGTCTCAGCTCTCATTCTTGATCCACAATTGGCTTGAGTCAGGTAAATTTTAATCCTTTATTTTCCATTGACAACAAAGTTAGCCATTATCTGGATGAAAGCAAAGGTAGGCACTTCTGCAGGAGAGAGCTGTATTTATATATTGATTTGCTCATATGTATTTGACCTTAATTTATAACAGAGAGCTGCATTTGGGGTCCTGAAAGTTTCTAAAGAAAAGGAGTCATAAGCATATCATGGCAAGATTTTTCACTGTCAGCTGTTTCTGCGGAATCTTTAATAAGATTCCTTTGCCTTTTTAATTTTTTTAATCAGATTTTAAACTCTATGAGGGCATAGAATCATTTTTTCATACCACTTGCCAGTTTTGAGGCTCTTGCTTCATGTCAGGCACTGTTCTAGGTATTGGGGGTAACAGCAGAAAACAAAACAGAGAAATTTTGGTATAAGTAGCTAGTACTGTAATGTGTGTGCATGTGTGTTGGAGCGGGTGGGGAGTGTTTATGTGTGTTTGGCAGGAGAAAAACAGATATTAAACAAATACATCTAAAATATATCAGGTGGCATAAATAAATGCCAATGATGATGGGTGCCTTAAAAAAAAGTAAAACCAGGATAAGGAGATAGAAAGTGGCTGAGGAGAGGATAGTAGTTCCTATTTTATATTGAATAATGAAAGAAGTAACCTCTGATAGATTATTCTTTGAGCAGAGACCAGAATTCTTTGAGAGAGTGAGACCTTTGGTTATCTGGGTAAGAACATTCCAAGAAGAAGGAACAGTAGAGGCAAAGGCCCTGAGTCAAGAACATGTCTGACATTTTGCAGAAACACCAAGGAGGCCAGAGTAGCTCTAAGAGAGGAGTGAGGTGACTAGTAGGACAAGCAGCAAGGGGCTAGACCATATAGGGCTTTCCAGGCCATGGAAAAGATATTAGATTGCACTTGGAATGAAATGGGAAGTATTAGTGGGTTTTGAGCAAAGAGGGAGTACTCTGGCTACTGTGTTTAGATAGACTAGAGGAGCAAGCATGGAACGTAGTTATCTTTTATTAACTGCCTCTGGACAAACTTAGAAGGTTGTAGAGGGGACTGAGCAAGAGAATACATATAAACAGTCATTAAGTGAGTTACTACACCCTAAGGTCCTAGAACATGAAACACTTGATGTGTTTGTTTGGGAGCCAGCATAATTGAGTGATTTAGAGATGGGCTTGGGCATTGCACCATCTGGGTTCAATCCTTGTTCCATTTCTTACTTGTGTAATTTTTCAAAAAGTTACTTAGCTCCTTCATTTCTTGAATTTCTCATCTGTAAAATGTGAACAATAATAATGTCTACCTTACAGAACGATTGTGAGGATTAAAATGAGTCTGTTTCTCTAAAACACTTAGAGTACTGCCTTGCACAGCAAATACTCAATAAAGGTTTTCATTATCAGTATACAGCACTGAATGCTTTATAAAGTGGTTTCACATGCCCTATCTTGCAAGAGCCTTATGAAGTGAATTACATAGGTAATGTTACTTTCATTTTGTAAAAAAGGGGATTAAGGTTCAGAGAACTGGAGTGACTTGCTCAAGATTGTGTAGCCAGAAAGTGGTGGAGCTGGGATTGAGCCCAGGTCTTTCAACTCTTTTCATTATGTTCTATGGCATTTGAATATTTTTATATGTCTAAGAGAAACTCAAGGTCAGGGATCCTAACTCTAAACTGATTATTTCTATTTTATCATAGCTCTTAATAAAATCATTGAATAATGAATGAATATGTGAATTAATAAAAGAAAGAAATGAAATGAGAAAGGAGAACCCTTTAGAAAGAAGACAAAAAATTTAGGTTGCAAGAACATGAAGCATGGATTTAGGAGACTGGATACCAATCAGTTGTTGACACATTGAATAACTCTGAGAAAATTGCCTAACATCTTGAGTTTTTGGTGTCTTCATCTGCTAAATGAAAAATCTCAGTATATTCTCATATCTGCTGGCTAGATTTGTGAAAATATATGCCAAGATAAAGATGGAAACACTTAGGAAAAAATGCTACATATACCACATGTGTTGCTACTATTAAACTTCTCTAAGAAAAATCAGATCTAGACACCTCTAAAATACCTTCTGGGATTGGTTAGTAAGCATTTGCTTAGAAACTTGAATTCTTTATACTTTTCTGGGGGGAGGGAGAGTGCAGATTAAAAACTTTCTTCTAGTGGCTTAAATTCATGGGATTTTCCTAACTAGTTTACAGAAAATTGTTCAATCCTACCTTCTTGACTTTTTATAGTAGAATAAATCACCTGGCGTCTTAGTCTGTTTGGATTGCTATAACAAAATACTATAGGCTTGGTAGCCTATAAACAACAGAAATTTATTTCTCACAGTCTGGAGGCTGGGAAGTTCAAGATCAAGGTGCTGGCAGATTTGGTGTCTGGTGAGGGCATTTTTCTTGGTTCATAGACAGCACCTTCTTGCTGTGTCCTCATGTGGTAGAAGGGGCACAGGGTCTCTCTTGGGTCTATTTGAAAAGGGCAGTAGCAGTAATCCCATGAGTGCTCCACCCTCATGACCACATCACCTTCCAAAGGCTCCACCTCCAAGCACCTTCATATTGGGGATTAGGTTTCAACATGTGAATTTAGGGGGCTTACAAGCATTGAGACTTTAGTACCTGGCTTTTTTTTCTCCAACCATCAGCAGCCATCCCCATGGGAAGCAATTAATAAAACTATTTATTGATTTCAATAAGAATTTATTGAATATCTATTATGTACCAATCATTCTACCAGGGGAGGCCAAAAAGATAAGACATCACACCTTTACCTCATGGAGTTCAGAGTCTAATGGGAAAGATTGCAAACCACGCAGAGATCACAAATAAAATATTCTATAATACAGACTTTTACAAAGTGCTTTGGGAATGTAGTTCAAAGTATGAGTTGTTGGATAGAGAGAATTAGATGAAGAAAGGTGCCCCATAAATGAAGTTTAAACAAAATCTTGAAGCACAAATAAAGGGTTTCCAATTAAATAATTAGGTTGGGAGAAGAAGTATTTTAGCAGAGGAGGACCTTTGCAGTGTCATCAGGGCACAAGAGAGTCACTGTTCTCAAGGACATTTAAAGGCTCAGGAAAGGTTGGATGGAGCACATGAGGTAACGACATGGAATGAGACTGAACATGAAAGCAGATTTTAGAGAACTATTTCTGGTGGTTGATACAGTAAATGATCTGGCTTAAGCAGCACAGTAATGTATTAGATTTGATTTATACAAAACTTTGCTAATGAATAGATTGAAGAAGAGCAGAGCTGAAGTCTGAGGTACTAGTTAGGATGTTATTTCAATAGATCCAGTGAAATACAATGGAAGTAGGAACTAAATTATGAAATGGAGATATGGAAATTGAATCTAGAAAAAAGTTTTGAAGTAGTGTGTGGAAGACTATCGACCAATTGGATGTGGATGTTGAAGGAAATAGGAAAATCCAAGATTACCTCTACAATTAAGAGTTTTCATTAAAATAGGAAAAACAGAAAGAAGAGGAGGGGCTGGCTGATGGGCAAAGGGATCGAAGGTCAATGTATTACAGTTATGGATGTAAGTTTCGGGAATGTGAGAGACAGTCAAGCAATAGTAGACAGTTTCAGATGAGGTTTTAAAACTCAGGCAAAGTTTGGAATAAAGATATGGGTTTGGAATATGGGTGATAAATGATTTGTTTAGAGAGTGGAGAAGAAAGCTTGGAAATGCCAACTTAAAGCAGTAGATAGAGCAAGAGGAATACGTGGGAAAAAATCAAGAAGGAGCAGAGAGATAGAAGGTTAGTGAGGAGATAATTGATGTCTTCAAAGACAACGAAAGCAAGAGTTTGAAGCGTGTAGACTCTGCGAGAACACCCCACACTGAACATGTCCACTGAGTTTGGCTATTAGGAGGCCATTGGTGACCTTTGCCAGAGCAGTTTTAGTAAAAGAGTGAGGCTAACAGCCAAATTGCAGAGGCTGAGGAGTTAATGGGTGCTGGGGGCTGTAAAGAAGCAGAGCCCATAAGTCTGTACCTTTATTTTATTTTTTCCTAGAGAGAATTTTCTTTATAAAGGGATGAGATAAGTTTATAATTACAGGGCAGACATTTTGGGAGATAATTGAGCATATTTATAGGTTGAAGGGAAAGAAAGATATTGAAGTTTTGGAAGAGAAGAAGTATTTAACAGAGCAATGTCTTGTGGATGCAGGAGGGTTGAATTTGAGTGGAGGAAGAAGACTTCTTCCTGTGTGACTACTACCATATGGATGGACTGAGGGGTCTCAACTGCACCCATGGCAGTAAGGCTGTTCTCTGGATTTTTGCACCCTTTAATATTCAGAGACTGTAACCTAGGTGTATGCATCCTCATCCAGAAGAACAAGTATTAAACTGTGAGACATTTGGGTGTTAAAATATATCATAATAATAATAGGCCAAATTATGGTAAAGTTGTGGTTTGTGTGGGTTGCTTTTTGAATTTCTACCCTCCCCTCAGAAGGCAAGACCCAGTCATGTGGTTGGAGAAAGGTCATAGTCTGTATGTGACTGATGAGTTTAGATAAGCAGTCAATATTATCTGGTATTTATCAGGACTGAATCTGAACTCCAAACCTGGAGCTTAGCCCAGATGCACATCCTGTTTGGTTTATGCTTTTTCTGATGAGCAAATAATTCAGGATCAGATGGGTGGCAGATACCAGGCCATATGCATATTTATAATTTTGCAAACTTGCCATCAAGCTAACTAAGCCAAATTAAGCATATAAGAAATGAAAAGTTAAGATGGAAGCTGATGTTTTTAGGATTCCAGGATATGGCTCTGCCAGATCAGTGTGCTAACTTAATGAGGGAGAGCAGCTCTCATTTCAGGAAGGAAAGCAGCCACATTGTCCTGATGAATGCATCGATCCCTTTATTCAGCTTCTGTGCCTTACAGAGCGCTCCTTTCTCCTCCTGACAAAAAGAAAACACTCATTTGACTCATTGTAAGAATACACTCAGAGTTTGTATATTGCCCATCTGATATTGGTAGCCTTTTCTGCACACCGTAGTAATTACTCTCTGCAAATACGTTGCTTCTGAATTCCTTTGATGCACAGTTCTTTTTCTTTTTTGCTCATGCCCCCTTTTGCTTTTGAGCCATTTCCTGTCTCTCCCTTCTCAGTACTTACTGGAGTTTTAGACACTTTAATAATTATCTCTTCTAATCTCTTCCTCTCTAATGAACAACAATAAAAAATAATTTCCTACCCTCTCTATAAAGTTATAAACTCTAATAGCATTTATCATTTTGTTGCCACTTCTGTATCTTTGAAGTCTTTGATATTTTTCTTGTAATAAGATGCTTGAAACTTAGCGCAGTATTTCATCGAGGTATCATATTGTGGTTAGTGTCCTTTGCTAATTTTAGTCAGATCTCTAGTTTTACATAACCTTGTGATTTGAATGTCATAGATAACACTGAAAGAGTGGTTTCAAATTTCTGCTCCCTTTGGGCTCTAGATCTCTCTCAGTCCATACAAAAAGGTACTTTAAAAAGTTCACGGAAAAAAAGAATTAAAAAATAATATGAATCTTTCCATGAACCTTTTGAAGACCCCTCAGATACTTAGTTTGTGAGAATTTTAGGTTTTACTCTGTTTTACATATGTTTACTTTTCTATCTGTATTAACATGTTCCTAGGCTGGACTCACTCCTAAAGCACCCCGCATTCTTATTTTTAGAATGCTTCATCAGTCAGTTGTCCCAGACTCAGTGAAAAGCTTATACCATATATACTCAATTTGTTTCTTTCTTACATGGCCATCTCTCTGTCTTAGGTCCCAGCCTGAAAATAAAAGAGGAATTCACTTATCAAAGTGTGAAGGGAAAGGAAAAAAAATGTCAGAGCTCTTCCAAAGAGAATTTATGGTTGGAGTCCATTACATCAAGATTTTTCAAAGTGAAATGCTATTTCTTTGAATCTGTTCCCCTTTACCCACAAAGCTTATAGATCCTGTCTACTTCTTGTTTCCTTTACACTCAATGTATTATCTCTGAAGCTGCATAGCTGGATGGGGGAAAATCTCTAACTATGCCAGAAGGCAACTGGCAACATTAGAGGTCTCTGAGTTCTTCTATCCTCTGTTGCACAAAGCTTACCCTATACTGAAAGACTTATACTTGGTAAAAGATTAAGGAATTGCCCTTGCCCATTACAGGCCCCTATATTTTCATTGCTGGTACACAGAAGTTAACCTCCAAACAGACGTATGTCCTGTTAAAAATAACATGTATTGTACTCCCTTTTCTGTCTGGGAAAGGAAGCTTTGTGTGGGGCTTTCCACTTGCACATTTGGTAAAACCAAGCTCCCTAGGAGACAGTAACATTTTGCCTTCATCTCATTTGAGTGAGACAGGGAAGGAAAGAGGTCCAACAAAGAAATATTCTGGGAAGAAAGTCTATTCCCTAATAGTTCCAGTTTATATATAGAACCCCCAAGAACCTCATGAATTTTAAAAAGGATTTAATTTGGAAGTATGTACATATTTTATCTTCTAGAGATATGGTAATATCTTTATGCAAAAACCCAAATAAAAGGATACTTTTAGGGCAGTAGCTGTAGTGATTTACTGAACTGTACTTTTTACCTTGCAGAGCAAGCCTCCAAAGCCTTCATGGGGGGCAGTGAATGGTCAGGGGTGTTACCTTGTTAACTAGGCAAAGAAAGATTGGAGTTGCTGAAGGAAGTTTTCCATTGTTGCATGGAGAAATTCTGAGAAGTCCATTGTTGTGGGAAGAGAGGAAGAGACGCTTCCTATGACAGACCCCTAGCAAGAGTGGAATGAGACAGAAGAGGAGGTGACATATACTGCAGTTTGTCAAGGACACCAAGATACATCATCTGGAGGGCCGAGCCCGTGGCGCACTTGGGAGAGTGCAGCGCTGGGAGCACAGTGACGCTCCCGCCGCGGGTTCGGATCCTATATAGGAATGGCCGGTGCACTCACTGGCTGAGTGCCGGTCACGAAAAAAAAGACCAAAAAAAAAAAAAAAAGGGAGATACATCATCTGGAGAAGGATTCCCTTGTGGCAGAGTCCAGACCATGGTCTAGTCAATTTCTGTGTGTGGTGGCAGGGTAAGACAGTGAATAGGAGGGCACCCTAGTTGTTACCCATTTATTTTCTTCTAACTGGTGCTCAGGGAAATATCACTACTCGTACAGTTATGTAAAAAAAATTAATCTTATTCAAGTCGATTTAATGAACACTTATTTGGCCTTCTCTCTGTATTAAACATTTTGTTAGATGCTGGAAATACAGAGGAGCAGCACGTGGTTCCTGCCTTCAAGTTGTGTTTTGGAATGTTTTGTTGATGTGAGAAGATCATTTTTTTCCATGAGGTGCTGTGGAAGCCCTCACACAAATCATCTTTGACTAATTAAACTGACAGGTTTATGCAAGTTGCTGGTGAGGTGCCATGTGTTCTATTTCCTGTCCAAACATCACAGATGGTGATTGTGGGTATTAGAATGTATTTAACCTGGTCAAACCCTTAGAGAAACTTGACACCACAAGGCAGGCGAACTCTGATTCCTGAACTAGCTGTTTCTTTAAAGAATAGCTAACTGTATACAGTTGTAGTAATAAGAATGAAGGCCTATTTGATGTGGGGCTTTCAAATGACTTATTCATGCCCAGGAAGCATTCGAGTTTAAAGGGTATAGAGACAAAACAATTAGAATTGTAGCAGCATGAGCAGAGATACTGTTAAGTTTGTGATATAAATAGATAGAAATAAGACAGAATCACAGCTTAAAGTGAAAATCTTGCTTTAAATTATATTAAAAAGGGGCCGGCCCCGTGGCTCACTAGGTAGAGTGAGGCACTGGGAACGCCAAGGCCGCGGGTTCAGATCCTATATAGGGATGGCCGGTGCGCTCACTGGCTGAGTGTGGTGCGGACAACACCAAGTCAAGGGTTACGTTCCCCTTACTGGTCAAAAAAAAAAAATTATATTAAAAAGTCTGTGATGATTTCAACCACCATCCCCCATTTCTACCATAATGAGATAAAGGACATAGAGCCTTGCATTGGAGCCAAGGTTGAAGCACAGATATTTTTGGCTCCTGTTTCTTTGCTGAGTCCATTAGACTATGTCTCCTCTCAGTTCTATTATTTGATTTTCTGTTCTCTGTGCATTTACATACTCAGAGTGATAAAATACATTTTTATTCTTATGTTACTAATGCAGTAGAGGTATTTTTCAATTTTGCCAAACTACAGCACTCTAAACATGGCAAATAACTGCTTTCAACAAAGTGTTTTCAAAGCACGCCTCGAAATGAAGTTAAAAATAGGAATGCAAATGCTAACAACAGTATTGATAAAAGAAACTGGCTTCAAAAGTGAGAAATTCAATTAGAAAAAAAGGTGAATGTATTTGAGGAAAATACTCGACAATGTATGAGAATACTAATGAAAAACTTAGTTCCATGGTGTTATTACAAATTAGATTTTGTTTTCCACAAAATAGTTACCAGCAGGTCAGCTACAGTAATAAGGGAGTAGTTCTGGGATTGCCCATTTTCATTGTCATTGACCTTGGAGGTGACATCCTGGAAGTTAGATTACTTTGATTTTTGTAAACAATAAAAAAAACAGGACTACTAAGTCAAGGTTTTACCTTCTGGACCCAGCCCAAGTAGCTTCTTAATGTTCAGACACACATACTGACCATAGGCTATCTGTCTTCATATCAAATAAATTAATGACTCTCTATGTATTTTAAGATCATCTAATATACAAATGCTGAGGTACTTAGAAAAGCCTATATGATGTAAAAGTGCTTTATTTTTTATATGATCTCACATAAAGGAGCTCAAAGCACTCATCAGACGGTCTGTCATTAATTTTTACAGCATCTCTGTGAGGAAGGGAGCAAAAATCATTCTGTTCATTGTTACCATCAACCTTTTTAAATAACATACTAAGACACCCTAGAAGGTAAGAAAGCTGCTGTGTCTGTCTGCAGGGTGCTTACAACCTAAGAAAGCCAAATTCACAGATGTCAGAGTAAGCCTGATAAAGTCAACCTCACAGATGTCAAAACCGTGTATAGCAACAAAGAGTCAAATGCCCTGTAGAGCTAAGGATTCTATCATCTTCTTTCTTAACACATTTCAGTTAATAACTGGGATCTTAATATTTTGTGTTTTGATACACAGCTGTTTCCTATGAATCTTTTCTCAAGAGGACATAGAGTTCAGTCCATCACCAAACTGCAAAAAAGACATGAATTTTTTTCCCTGAAGACTTTTTTGTTTGTTTGTTTAACAGCTCTTTCTACAAAATCTCAAAATTTTACTTGTCCATTCAAATGAGTACTCATGAAAAGTCATTAGGAGAATTTCCCTTCTATTGTTGGATCTTCACAAAAGTCTTATCAGGGGAACATGAGTTTGGAGACAGAGGGTAATCATAGGTTACAAATACTCTAGTTGCCTCCAAATTAAATACTTCACATAACTAGTATGCAAACAGGAATGCATATATTCGTTTTTCTGTTGCTGCAATGCAAAAGAACAGGATAGAAAAAGACTGGAAAGCTTATTTGACAGAAAATAGTCATCTCCTTTGTCGGTGGACAGGGAGAAATTACCGGACAGTTTTGAAGATTTCCCAATGACAGTGGCAGACAGATTGTCACCAAGACCCCTTTTGTCTGTGTTACAGTTTTGCCTAGATTTTCCCTCAATAGGCCTTAAAAAATTATCTCCATAGTATCAATTTCCTAGAGACTAACCATTTTGCTTTCAAGTGTATCTTATGCTTAACTCAGGCTTTGCAATTGTTCGAAAGACTTGTTATACTTCTCATTTTTAAAGAATTTTATTTTATTTTATCTTGCAAAATACATTGTACTTGATTTTCATGCCCCTTTACCCATTCCTCTCCACCCCATCACTCCCCCAGCCCCTCACCTCATATCTGTGCACTTGGCTTAAATAATTCAAGGAATTTTTGTGGTTATTCTGTGTTCTTCCACCCACACTTTGTTTGTATGTTTATTTATTAATTTTTAGCTCCCACCAATAAGTGAGAACATGTGGTATTTCTCTTTCTGTGCCTGACTTGTTTCACTTAATATAATTTTCTCTAAGTCCATCCATGTTGTTGCAAATGGTAGTATTTCATTCTTTTTTATAGCAGAGTAGTATTCCATTATGTAGATGTACCACATTTTCCATATCCACTCATCTGATGATGGACATTTGGGCTGGTTCCAGCTCTTGGCTATTGTATATAGAGCTGCAATAAACATTGGAGTACAGGTATCCCTTCAGCACGATGATTTTCATTCTTCTGGCTATATCCCCAGCAGTGGGGTCACTGGGTCATGTGGTAGATCTATCTGTAATTGTTTGAGGAAACTCCATGTTATTTTCCATAAAGTCTGCACCATTTTGCAGCCCCACCAACAGTGAATAAGAATTGCTTTTTCTCCACAACCTCTCCAGCACTTATCATTCTCGGTCTTTTGGATGTTAGCCATCTTAACTGAAGTGAGATGTTATCTCAGTGTGGTTTTGATTTGCATTTCCCAGATGCTGAGTGATATTGAGCACCTTTTCATGTGTCTATTAGCCATTCATATATCTTCCTTTGAGAAATGTCTGTTCAGCTCCTTTGCCCATTTTTTAATTGGGTTATGTGGTTTTTTTTGGAAAAATGTTTGAGTTCCTTGTATACTCTGGATATTAATCCTTTGTCAGATGTGTATTTTGCAAATATTTTCTCCCACTCTGTTGGTTGTTTTCTTACTCTGTTCATTAGTTTGATATAATACCATTTGTTTATTTTACCTTTAGTTGCCTGTGCCTTTTTGGTCCTGTTCATGAATTCTGTACCCACTCCTATTTCCTGGAGTGTTTCCCTTATGTTTTGTTTAAGGAGTTTTATTGTTTCAAGGTGTATATTTAATTCTTTAATCCATTTTGAGTTGATTTTGGTATATGGTGAAAGATAAGGGTCTAGTTTCATTCTCCTATATATGAGTATCAAGTTTTCCCAACACCATTTGTTGAAAAGGCAGTCTCTTCCCCAGTATGTAGACTTGCTGTCTTTGTCAAACATCAGATGGCTGTAGGCATATAGGTTAATTACTGGGTTCTCTATTCTGTTCCATTGATCTGTGTGTCTGTTTTTATGCCAGTACCATGCTGTTTTGGTTATTATAGCTTTGCAATATAGTTTAAAGTCAGGTAGTATTATGCCAACGGCTTTATTTTTTTTTTTTGCTCAGGATTGCTTTGGCTATGCATCATCTTTTGTTCATCCATATAAATGTCTGGATAGCTTGTTCCATCTCAGAGAAAAATGTCATTGGAATTTTGATAGGGATTGCATTGAATCTGGAGATCACTTAGGGTAATATGGACATTTTCACAATGTTAATTCTTCCAATCCAAGAGCATGGGATATCTTTCCATCTTCTTGTGTCCTCTTTAACTTCTCTCAACAGTGGTTTGTAGTTCTCTTTGTAGAGATTTTTAACATCCTTGGTCAGCTCTATTCCTAAATATTTTACTTTTTTGGTGGCTATTGTAAATGGCCTAGCTTTCTTGATTTCTTTTTCTGCATGTTCACTGGTGGAGGATAGAAATGCTACTGATTTTTGTGTGTTGATTTTGTATCCTGCAACTTTGCTGAAATCATTTATCAACTCTAGGAGTTTTTTTAATAGAAGCTTTAGGCTGTTTAATATATAGGATCATATCATCTGCAAAAAGGGACAACTTGGCTTCATCCTTTTCAATCTGGATGCTCTTTATTTCCTTCCCTTCTCTGATTGCTCTAGCTAGTACTTCCAACACTATGCTGTATAGGAGTCGTGAGAGTGGGCATCCTTGTCTAGTTCCTGTTTTTAAGGGAAAAGCTTTCAGATTTTCCCCCGTTCAGGATGATATTGGTGGGGCTTATCATATATGGCTTAAATTATGTTGAGATACTTTCTGTCTATGCCTAACTTGTAGAGAGTCTTTATCATGTAAGGATGTTGAATTTTGTGAAATGCTTTTTCAGCATCAATAGAGATGATCATGTGGTTTTTGTCTTTACTTTTATTAACATGGTGTATCACATTTATTGATTTGTGTATGTTGAACCAACCTTGCATCACTGGGATGAATCTCATTTGATCATGGTGTATGATTGTTTGTATGTGTTGCTGTATTCTGTTAGCTAGTATTTTATTGAGGTTTTTTGCATATATAGTCATCAAGGATATTGGCCTGTAGTTTTCTATTTTTGATGCGTCTTTGGTATTTTGAAGAAAATTTAAGAGAGACAACTGACAACCTTAAGCACTCAAATATCCGAATCATGGGTATGCTAGAAGGGGGGCAAAAAGGAAATGGCATTGGTATTGGTATTCTATGTTTGCCTCTTAGAATGAGTTTGGGAGAATGGCCTCTGTTTCAATCTTTTGGAATAGTTTGTAGAGAACTGGTATCAGTTCCTCTTTGAAGATTTGGTAGAACTCTGCAGTGAACCTGTCCGGTCCTGGGCTTTTCTTTGTTGGGAGCCTTTTGATAACAATTTCAAACTCTTTTATTGTTATTGGTCTGTTCGATTTTCTATATCTTCTTGGCTCATTTTTGGTAATTCTTATGCATCCAGAAATTTATCCATTTCCTCCAGATTTTCAAATTTGTTGCCATATAGATGTTTGTAATAGTCTTTAATGATTCCTTGTATTTCTGAGGTGTCAGTTGTAATATCACCTTTTTCATTTCTAATGTTTGTTATTTGGGTCTTCTCTCTTCATTTCTTAGTTATTCTTGCTAAAGATTTGTCAGTTTTATTAATCTTTTTAAAGAACCAACTTTTTGTCTCATTGATTTTTTGTATCATTTTTCGTGTTTCTATTTCATGCAGTTCTGCTCTGATCTTAATTATTTCTTTCCATCTACTAACTTTAGGTTTGGATTGTTCTTGTTTTTTTCAATCTTTAAGGCAAAGTGTTAGGTTATTTATTTGCCATCTTTCCATTCTTCTGAAGTAAGCATTTAATGTGATAAATTTCCCCCTTAAAACTGCAGTATCCCACAGGTTTTGGTATGATATGTCATTATTTCATTAGTTTCAATAAATTTTTTGATTTCCTGTTTAATTTCTTCTTGGACCCACATGTCATTGAGTAGAATGTTGTTTAATTTCCTTGAGTTTGTATAGTTTTCAGAGTTTTGTTTATTATTGATTTCTAATTTTAATCCATTGTGATCAGAAAAAATAGCATGGAATAATTCCAATTTTTTTGAATTTGTTAAGACTTGCTTTGTGACCTAACATGTGGTCTATCCTGGAGAATGTTCCATGTGCTGATGAGATGAATGAATATTCTGAGTTTGTTGGGTGGAATGTTCTGTAGATATCTGCTGAATCCAATTGGTGATTTTTTGCCTAGATGATCTGTCCAATGATGAGAGTGGGGTGTTCAGGTCCCCCACTATTATGGTGTTAGTGTCGATTTCTTTTTTTAGATCTAGTAGTGTTTGTAAATCTGGCTGCTCCGACATTAGGTGCATATATATTTATGATTGCTATGTGTTCTTGATGGATAGATCCTATTATCATTATATATTGGCCATCTTTATCTGTTTTAATAGTTTTTGGTTTAAAGTCTATTTTATCTGATATAAGAATAGCTACTCCAGCTCGTTTTTCATTTCTACTTGCATGATATATCTTTTTCCATCCTTTTACTCTTACTCTATGCGTGTCTTTACAGGTCAAGTGAGTCTCTTGGAGACAGCACATTATTAGGTCCATCTTTTTAATTCAGTCAGTCAGTCTGTGTCATTTGAATGGGGAATTTAGTCCCTTTACATTCAGAGTTATTATTGAAAGGTGTTGATTTACTCCTAGCATTATACTGATTTTTGTTTAGATGTCTTAAATATATTTTGTTCCTTTTTTTTCAAATTTTCTGTTTGTCTTCTGTATTTGTTGGTTTCTAGCGGGGGGTAGATAAACTATTTTTTCTCTCGTTTGTTAGCATTTTTTGTTTTGCTGGTAGGTATTGTTCTTTCTTGTGTATTCATGGTAGTGATGGTTGTTTTTGTGATAGGGCTGGTCATATGGTAGTGAACTCCCACAGTTTTTGTTTGTCTGAATAATATACTATTTGTCCTTCATTTCGGAAGGATAGCCTTGCTGGGTAAAGTATTTTTGGCTGGCAATTTTTGTCCTTTAGTGTTTTGAATATATCATCCCATTCTCTTCTGGCTTTTAGAGTTTCTAATGAAAAGTCCAATGCTATTCTGATTGGGGCTCCCTTACAAGTGACTTGCTGCTTCTCTCTTGCAGCTTTTAAGATTCTCTCTTTGTCTTTGAGTTTTGTCAGTTTGAGTATCACATGTCTTGGAGAGGACCTTTTTGGGTTGAATGTGTTTGGTGATCTTCGGGCTTCCTGACTCTGGGGATCTGTGACTTTCTGTATACCAGGGAAGTTTTCTGCTATTATCTCATTGAGTATGTTTTCAATGCCATTTCCTTTGTCCACCCCTTCTAGCATACCCATGATTCGGATATTTGAGTGCTTAAGGTTGTCAGTTGTCTCTCTTAAATTTTCTTCAATTTTTTGATTCTTTTTTCTTTCTTTTTCTTTTTCTTTTTTTTTTTTTGGTCTACCTGTGATAATTAAAACAGCCTGTCTTTGAGGTCAGAAATTCTCTCTTCTGCTTGTTCAAGTCTGCTGTCTAAACTCTGTTATATTTTTTATTTTGGTGAATGAATCCTTTAGCTCCACAAGCTCAGCTCACTCTTTTCAAGGCATTGATTTCTTTGTACATTTCTTCTTTCAGATCCTGTATGTTTTTTCTCATTTCATTGTGTTGTTTCACTGAGTTTTCTTGTATCTCATTTAGCTTCCTTAGAATAGTTACTCTGAATTCCTTGTCTGTCATTTCAAAGACTTCCTATTCTATAGGATCTAGCACTTGTAAGTTGTTAATTTCCTTTGGTGGCAATGTGCTTTCTTGATTTTTCATGTTTCTGGTTTCTTTCCTTTGATGTTTTGTCATTGTGTCTGGGGGTATCACAGTTCACTCATTTCACCCTGATGTCTGGCTTGGATTCTGAAGGGTCATCCCTAAAGACTTTGAATGAGCAGGAAATTTGTATACCAGATAGGAGTTTTCACAGAGCCTGAACAATTTCCCAGAGTTGGAATGGGGATTGTCAGCATAAAACTAGTCTTTAGAGTACATAGAGATATTTGGAATTATTTCATATACTAATATAAATAGTATATATATGTAGATAGAGAGTTGGGTGAGGACTAGCTCTTAAGCCAGGGTTTCCAAACATATGTATTATGGAACCCTAACTGCATAAGATATTCTTGAAATAAAGGGTCAATAAATTTGGTAAACTTTTCACTATTATTTCCTTTTAGATATTAACCATATTTAGTTGTGTGTGAAAAGATCTGATAGGTCTTGAAGTAAAGAAATGTATTTAACTCTATAAAAAACTGCCCAAACTTATTTTTAACAACAAATCCTTTCTCTGGTAGCATCCATAAGAAATGAACATTGTGAAAATAACCTTACCTCACTTCTTCTGTGGATTTAATGTGTTGGGTGCATTCCCTGTACACTAGGAGAGATGTGTAAGCCATGGTACTTAAATTTAACAAGTCTTGGGGTATGCAGAAAAGAGTAAAGCAGTTAGAGTAAGTGGGGTGTGGTGTGGGGTGGACAGTGGGAGAGGGGAAGGAGGAAATGTGTGGCCTTCCATCTTAGGAGGATGAGTAAAGAATGCTCAATTGACTATATGCAGGCTTAGTAATGATAGGGCAAAAAATATAGACTTTATTCCTCAGTTATTAGACATAGATGTATTAGTAGATCCTTAAACCTCACCACATAACCTCCAGAGTGGTGGCTGCCACCACACTTGCTTACCATTGAAACGAAACCTCTGTTTCTATTCTTTTTTTTCTTAGTTGACACATAATAATTGCACATATTTACGAGGTACAGTGTAACATTTCAATACATGTAATTGGCAGAACTTTTGAAATCCTCTCTTCTTGCTATTTTGAAATATATAATACATTATTGTTAACCATAGTCACCCCATAGTGTATTGGGACACCAGAATTGATTACTCCTCTCTAACTGTAACTTGGTACTCATTGGCCAACCTTTCCCCATCCTTTTCTCCTGGCTACCCTTCTCAGCCTCTGGCAATCACAAATCTACTCTTTATTTCTATGAGATAAACTTTTAAGATTCCACAAATAAGTGCGATCATGCAGTTATTCATCTTTTTGTGCCTGGCTCACTTCACTTAATATAATGGCCTCCAGTTCCATCAATGTTGCTGCAAATGACAGGATTTCATTCTTTTTTGTGGCTGGATAGTATTCCATTGTGTAAATGTACCAAGTTTCTTTCCTTTTTAAATTTTAACTTCTCAATTCACATTGTAGTTGGTTTTCTTGTTCCTTTACCCATTCCTCTTTCCCTCCTCCCTCTGTCCCCTCCCCGCCCCACATCATATCTGTTCACGTGTCTTAACAAGTTCAAGGAATTGTTATGATTGTTGTGTCTTCTTCCCTCCCCAACACTTA
Source organism: Cynocephalus volans (assembly GCF_027409185.1). Classification (NCBI taxonomy): domain Eukaryota; kingdom Metazoa; phylum Chordata; class Mammalia; order Dermoptera; family Cynocephalidae; genus Cynocephalus; species Cynocephalus volans. The sequence goes on along the minus strand of NC_084468.1, from coordinate 91,179,174 downwards.
TTTGTTTGTACATTTATTTACTTATTTATTTTTAGCTCCCACAAATAAGTGAGAGCATGTGGTATTTCTCTTTCTGTGCCTGACTTATTTCACTTAATATAATTTTCTCTAATCCATCCATGTTGTTGCAAATGGTGGTATTTCATTCTTTTTTATTGCAGAGTAGTATTCCATTGTGTAGTTATACCACAGTTTCCTTATCCACTCATCTGATGATGGACATTTGGGCTGGTCCCAAAGCTTGGCTACTGTAAATACTGCTGCAATAAACATTGGAGTACAGGTATCCCTTCAGCATGATGATTTCCATTCCTCTGTGTATATTCCCAGCAGTGGAATAGCTGGGTCATATGGTAGATCTATCTGTAATTGAGGAACCTCCATACCATTTTCCATAAAGTCTGCACCATTCTGCAGTACTATCAACAGTGTGTGAGAGTTCCTTTTTCTCTGCATCCTCACCAGCATTTATCATTCTCAGTCTTTTGGATATTAGCCATCCTAACTGGAATGAGATGGGATCTCAACGTTAAATATACCACATTTCTTTATCCATTATCTGTCAATGCACACTCAGGTTGATTCCATATCTTGGCTATTGTGAACAGTGTTGCAATGAACATGAGAGTGCAGATACCTCTTTGACATACTGATTTTATTTCCTTTGAATACAGTCTCAGTAGTGGAATTGCTGGATCTTACACTAGTTCTATATTTAATTTTTTTAAATGTGTTTTTCATAGTGGCTGTATACTAATTTACATTCCCACCAGTAGTTTATAATAGTTCCCCTTTCTCCACATCCTCACCAGCATTAGTTATTTTTTGTCATTCTAACTGGAGCGAGATTATATCTCATTGTAGTTTTGATTTGCATTTCCCTGATGGTTAGTGATGTTGAGCATTTTTTTTCATATACCTGTTGGCCTTCTGTATGTCATCTTCTGAAAACTCTTGGTTCAGATATTTTGCCTATTTTTTAATCATATTATTTGTTTATTTTTGCTATTAAGCTATTTGAGTTTGATATGATTTTACATATAGAAAATCCTAAAGACTCCACCAAACTATTAGAACTAATAAACGAATTCAGTAAAGTTGCAGGATATAAAATCAGCAAACAAAAGTCAGTAGTGCCAATAGTGAATTATCAGAAAAAGAAATAAAGAAAGCAATTCCTTTTACAATAGCTGCAAAGTAAGAAAGTAAGTAAGTAAGTAAGTAAGTAAGTAAGTAAGTAAGTAAGTAAATGAATAAATAAATAAAGCCCTAGGAATAAATTTAACCAAAGAGGTGAAAGATATCTAAATTGAAAACAATAAAACATTGATGAAAGAAATTGAAGAAGACACAAAGAAGTGGAAAGATATCTTTTGTTCATGGATTGGAAGAATTAATATTGTTAAAATGTCCATACTATAACAAACAATTTACAGATTCAATGTAATTCCTGTCAAAATACCAATGACATTCTTCACAGAAAAAGAAAAAAAAACTAAACTAAAATTCATATGGAACAGCAAAAGAACCTGAAATGCCAAAGCAAACTTGAGCAAAAAGAGCAAAGGTGGAGGCATTACATTACCTGATTTCAAAATATACAACAAAGCTGTATAGCCAAAAAAGCATGATACTGGCATAAAAACAGACAGATAGACCAATGGAAAAGAAAACCAAGAAATAAATCTAGGCAGTTACTAATCAATTGATCTTTAACAAAAGTGCCAAAAACATATGCTGGGGAGAGAACAGTCTCCTCAATAAATGGCGCTGGGAAAACTGGGTATAGAAGGATGAAACTAGACCTCCATCTCTCACCATACACAGAAATCAACACTAAATTGATTAAAGACTTAAATGGAAGACCTGAAACTATAAAACTACTAGAAGAAAACATAATTCAGGGGAAATGCTTCACGACATTGGTCTGGGCACGGATTTTCTGAATAAAATCTCAAAAGCACAAGCAACAAAGGCAAAAATAAACAAGTGGGACTACATGAAAATAAAGCATTTTTACATAGCAAAGAAAACAATCAACAGAGTGAAAAGACAATTTAATTATTTCTTATTAAATCCTTCACCTCTCTGTCCAGGTCCATCCCACCTGCAAAGCTGGGACAAGAATACAATTGCAGGCCTGTATACCACATGTCCAAATACACAAAATAGCAAACTAGAAAAACAAACTGTTAAATATAATATGTTGCATCCTACTGCATACAAATACGCCTTCATAGTGACCTAAAGGCCAGGTTCAAATTTAGAATTCTTGTGGTAGGCACAATTCTAAAAATAGCCCTTGTTATGGGCTGAATCCCTCCCCTCTCCCTGCAATTCATATGTTGAAGTCTTAACCCCCAGTCTCAGAATGTGACAGTATTTGGAGATAGGGTCTTTAAAGAGGTAATTAAATTAAAATGAGGTCATTAGGGTGGGCCCTAATCCATTACATTGGTATCCTTATAAGAAGATGAAATTTGGACATAGGCATGTACAGAGGGAAGACCATGTGAAACCATAGGGAAAAGATAGCCATCTACAAGCCAAGGAGAGAGGTCTCAGAAGAAACCAACCCTGGTGACACTTTGTGCTCAGACCTGTAGCCTTCAGAACTGTGAGAAAATCAATTTCTATTGTTTAAGCCACCCAGTCTATGGTACTTTGTTATGGCAGCCTTAGCAAACGAATACAGCCCCCAGACATCTGCCCTAATCCCCAGAACCTGCAAATATAATGAGATATTGCTCTTTGGGTAATGTTGTATGGCACAGCTGACCTTAAAACAGGGATATCATTCCGGATTTTCTCAGTGAGCCCAAATGAATCATAAGAGCCATTAAAGGCACAGAGTTGGTAGCTAAAAGGAAGTTATACGGATCTGAAGCATGAGGACTCCACGAACTGTTGTTGGTTTGAAGATGGAGGGGCCAGGTGAGAAGGAATGCAAGTGGTTTTAGGGAGCTAAGAGAAAAGCCTCTGGATGAAAAGAACTGGGACCTCAGTCCTGCAACCATGGGGAACTGAATTCTGTCAAATACGTGAGTGAGATTAGAAGCAGATTCTTCCCCAGATCCTCCATGAGACCAATGTCTTGACTTTGGCCTTATGAAATCCTAAGCAGAGAACCCAACTGAGCCCACTTGGACTTTTGACCTACAGAATTGTAAAATAATAAGTGGGCGTTGTTTTAAGTTGCTAAGTTTGTGGTAATCTCTTATGCAGTAACAGAAACTACTACCATACTCTTAGAGTTTTAGCTCAGAACAGGATAATAGTGGGCCAACAGCCCATACCTTTCTCTTCCTACCCACAACGTTATCCCTCACCACGAAGTCTATGACCCTTGAGCACAGGTATTACAACTTTACACACTCTGCAAAAGACTATTCCTTGCTATCCTTTGGATCTAGACATGCACATGTTTCCACCATGACTCATCATCAGGAGACAGACTCAGAGAAGAGGACCACAGAGGCCCTAGAAGCAAACTCGGGACTATTTGGGAAAAAAATTTCAAGGTTGCAGGTATCTGGAGAATAGTCCAGATTAGGGAATGAAAATCTCTAGGTGGCTACTTCCCCAGCCTATAGGATTCTTGCTGGGGGTTCAAGGTGGTGGACTCAGAGGGAGCCATAGTTGGAGCAATGCCAAATGGGGCTTTCAAGTGTGGGACCCAGGATATGGGGCTCCTGTTAACTGGTTCTAGTCGTAATACAGCCTCTCGTTAGTGGTTTCATAACCTCAAAAAAACAAAAGTGTCTACACAAAGTAGGTTAAGAAATTTTATTGTATTGGAAAATTAAATTTCCTTTTAAATCAGAGGAATAATATGAAAAAAAGGAATTTGAATTCTCTTTAATTTGAAGTTAGGTATAAGTTGTATTTGAGATACAAGAGATTGAAGGAAGAATTTCTAGATGGGACTATACTGCAGTAATCTGAATACAAGATAAGGAGGACTCAGATGTGGGTAGTAGCAATGAAAATATGTAAAAAAACATACCAGTGAAAGTGTTTTTTAATACTGTTGAATTTAGAATTTCAGTAGTGTTTCTAAATGGAGATGTTTGTATGCAGTTAATGATATGAAACAGGGATTCAAGAAGAAATCAACATGAATAGAAAGAAGCACTTTGCCATAATTAGAGTTATGGGGATATCTGAAACTCTATGAGTATAAGATTTTTCAGGGAAAATGCAGAAGGATGAGAATAAAATCTTGGAGGATTAAAAACAAACAAACAAACAAATCCATAGACAAAAAAAAACCAGGTAAAGGAAAAGGAGGTGCACAGAATGAAAAGCTTTTCTGGAAGGTCCCTGCTGAGACGGACCTGAGTAAAAGGAAGGGTGAGGCTCTAAGTAGAGTCAGGTGAACATGAGCATGGAACGTCCCCTCTTTCCTTCCATGATCTGCTTCTCTCTTGCATTTCTTGTCTCTGAACTGACTTCTGGTTTTGTCTATGGTGTTCTCATATGGATTAATGCCCTTGTTTGGACTTTCTATGTCTCTGAGCTTATTCCTGTTTGCTGACTTGCTTCCTCAGAGGCAGATCCTAAGACTCACTGTTTCTGATCTTGTCTATATCCTTGGTTCTACCCCACTAGAGCAGACTGAGATGGGAGGTTCAAGACCTTTCTCTGGCAACACTGAGTGGCCCTTAAGGTTAAATATGGAAAGAAGGAGTATAAAGATTAGGAAAAGGAGTTAGAGATTAGGCAATCATCACTGGCCTTGAAGAGACCATCTCTTGCCAGAAAAATTAAGAGAAAATCAATTGATGAATCAATAACCTAACCTTAGTCTTATCACATTGTATTTTTGACTTTCTAGAAAATTCAAAGAGTGCCCAACCTGAAAATTAATTTGGTACTCGCTGTTTGGAGGAAAAAGGTAGAGACAGACTTCAGGGACATTTGTCATCACATTTCTTATTTCTGTACCCTCAGAATATCAGAAATGAGAGCCGACCCCATGGCTCACTCAGGAGAGTGCGGTGCTGGGAGAGCTGAGGCTGCGGGTTCGGATCCTATATAGGGGATGGCCGGTGTGCTCACTGGCTGAGCGTGGTGCAGACGACACCAAGCCAAGGGTTACGATCCCCTTACCGGTCACAAACAAACAAACAAACAAACAAACAAAGAATATCAGAAATGACCCCAATTTTATTCATCTGTCAGAGCAGGAAACAAAAATACCACATGAAGACTCGGTGGAAGATGCTGTGTAAATGGTGAAGATTCCTGTGACAAGGATCTCAGTCATATACAATGGACAGTCATCTAGCCCACACATGCTTAATGAGTTCTTACTCTATACAGGGGGCTATTCTATGTTCTGGGTTTTGAGTAGTAACAAGAATATAAAATCCCTGCACTCAATAACTTTACACTTTAGGGATGTGGGTAGAAAAATTAAACATGAAAACAAGAACAAAAAGTGCTTTTAAATTCAATTTTCACCTATATTGTAATTCTAAATTCAAACTGCTTTTTCATGTGTTCTTCAAGTTTATTCTAATGGTACCATTTTCTAATCTTGACTACACCAAAACTTTTCCATAAATTTTGAACATAGGCTGATAACTGGATCTTTGTTAGCTGTTGCTTATTTGCTTCCCAGTAACTGTATAGTTACTCTCTAATATGTCTTTGATTTATGCAGTGACTAAATCAGAGACCTGGAAATCATTCTAGACTCCTTTCTTGGCAAGAAAATCTATTGATTCCTACATCTTGTCATTTTTGCTCCTTTGATACACAGTATTTAGATCCCTCCTTATCAATGCCAATTCCATGGCTACTTAACTAAATAGCATTATGTATTGCTTTGAGTTATTTAAATAGTCTACTAATAGGTCTTTCTGACTCCTTTGAATGAAACTCCCCAATTTACCACTTACCCAGAATGACCTTAAAGCTCAAGTATGATCATGTCATATCCTCATTTAATATCCTTCAAAGGCTTCTCATCAGCCAAGAATAAGGTGTAAACACCCTAGCCTGGTTTGCACAGTTTTCTGTGACCTGGCCTCTGTTCAACTCACCCAGCCCAATTCCACCACTTTTTCTTCCACACACTCTGATCTAGCTGTATTAGTGATTGTTTAAGACTTTAGAAAGGGCATAGACTTTAGAGATTCTTTAGATTTGGTTTTGAGCCAGGTTCTAGCATAGCTATGGTAGGTTACTCAAACCTTGCCTGGGCTCCATTTTGTCTTTTCTAAGATGAGTATCATATTACCTACTTCATTATATTGTTATGAGGATCAAATAAGATAATGCATGCTAATTTGATAGTTCTGTACCTTGTATGTTAACTAACGCATAGTAAATGCTCTAAATGATAGCTATTATTATAATTACTCACCCTCTGTCTAGAATATTCTTTCTTCAGTGTTTACCTAGGTATTCATAAAACAGGCTTTAATTCTTCAGAATTCAGCACAGACATTCCTTTGTCTGAGACCCTTTCCCTAAACTTATAAGAATTAAGTTCTTCTGAAGTTGGCTAGAACTGGATTCAATCTTAGTTACACGATATTTTATTTGTATAACTGTTGGCAAGAAATAATTTCTCAGATCCTCAGGTTTCTCATTTGTGCAATGAGGATAAAAATCCTTATCTTGTGAGTTTTTGCATTAAATTAATTTTTAGGGCTGTCTGGTTAACTCGGTTAGAGTTTGGTGTTATAACACCAAGATGAAGGGTTCAGATCCCCATACTAGCCAGCCAGCTGCCACAAACAGAAAAAAAAAAAAAAAAAGGGGAGTGAAAAATCCCTTAAAAGGACAAGTAAAGGACAAATAAATGTGCCTTTTTTTTCCCCACACATGAAGGTGCTCTCATTTCTACTTGTTCTCTCTATCTCTTAGGTGTTTTTATGTTTTCAATATTAATAGAAAGGCACTAATCTTACTTTCCCAAATGATGGTTTTATTATCCTTCCCTCTAAACTTTCCTCGAAGGCCCCTGCCATGAGCATAAATGATTTCATTATTCCTTTCTATATATTTTTTTCTTTTTCAGAAACAGGAAGGCCTTTATCTATCTTGGTAGAATTTGGGCATGAACCAATGTGCACTTCTTTGTTTATGTTTATGAAATATGAATGCACGCTGCTGCATAAAACCTGTACCACCAGAGCCCACCACCCAGGGAAATGTTCATGTACAGCAGACAGAATCAATTAATGCAGATGGTGTGGTTTGTATTGGGTACTGGTAAGTGGAGTACACATCCTGTTTTGGGAGAAAAACATCTTATTTTCTCTTGAAGAAGAGATAAGCTATTTAGTGTGGTAAAAGAGTTTCTTTTAGGGAAAACCAGCAAGTGCTGGAAAAGGCACATGGTCACGAACAGAAAAAATTTTAAATAGGCACCTGTAAAAAATTACATGGTTATTTCTGTAAACATGCATCAAATATGCCTGGACCATGACATAATGGGATCATGTGGAATTCTCAATCTTTGATGTTTATACATTTCATAAAACATTATGTCATCATTTTTCAATATTGCAAATGCATGCGTTGCAAAACTATCTTGACAAAACTCCGAAACCTATGCACAACCATGTGATTTTAATAATACTATTTGAATGATCTTATCAGAAGATGAACAGAATTTATAGCAATGTCTTCCTAGATTCTTAATAATGAGAGGAGTGCTTATACTGTCTGGCTTAGGTATTTCTTATAACACTTATCAATTGGCCACTAAACGAAATCTATAGTAGGCAACCCACAGTCTCATTTCCATCTGCCTCTCTCTTTCTAAATATAATTGCCTTCAATCAACTCTTGTTCTGTGGGTTTTTAAAATTTTGTAGAAGTGCTTTCTTGATTGATGCAATATAGGATATTGCCCTAGAAATTGAGGTATGTCCATATAAACCTTGAAAATTTATGGGTGTTATACTAACAACGAATTACTGAAAAGTTGCTGTTTACTATGTAGCCTTATAAAAGGTTTAGCTTTCAGAAGGTTTGCAAACCATTTGGACCATGCTGAATGATTTTTTGAATGAGTTGACTCATCTTTTGCTGTTTCACACTCACACGTACTCTTGAAAGAGATGAATCATCAAGAAGAATGAACCTCCAGCACAGACTGAAGCTCGAGCAAAGTAAATACCAATCCAAATAAATCAGTTTTTCCTTGTACTGAGCTGCCCATGGGCTAAGGAAGAATGGGCTACACATACACAGAAGATCTCAAGTCTCACTGAACAGTGAGTAGAGAGAAATTCCAAGGATGGGGAGATCCCGACACAGCCAATCAAATCATTCTGGATTGGAAAGGCTCAGAGAAGCTAGGAGACAGAAAATGCCATAAAAATGCATGAAGTTAATTTCACACTTTTCCACCTTCAACTTTTGCACAAATTAAATTTAATGCTCCTCAGCCTGAGTGGTCTGCATGCAAAATGATAGAGATAAAGAAGAGTTGAGTGTTATTTAGAAAATAATAAGAAAATATTTGTTCTGTGATTATGAGTAGTTACACAGTAATTAAAATGTCCCCTCCTCCTCCTCTCCTTAAATGTACTAAAACTCTGGTAGCTCAAACAACATTAAAATTAAATCATTTACTGTTTCTTGATATTAAATATCAAGTTAAGGTGACCAACTAATTCAATCTCTCTTGATTTCAACTTCCATGTAAAAATGAGGGTTTTTGTTCATTAGAAGATCTTCAGAACATCATGTTCTAATGCTTTAGAATCTAAACAGGGTTCATCTTTAGTGACTGTCTCAATGTAAATGTTAGAATAAAACTCCACAGGACAGGAATATAGGGTGTGCATGTCTATACCATATCTGGAAAACAGACACAATTCCAATATTCAGCAGAATTGCTGACACCAGTTTTCTCACCAAGATGAAAGAAAGCCAGACTAACCCTGCCAACACAAGACAGCCCTAAGAGGTAGCTGAGGATTAGGGTGTCTGACCTGTAAATATTTGTAAGAAAAACATACACAAATGTGTCCTGCCTTTTCTCTCTTATTTCTCTGGTCTGGAATATAACATTGACCCACCAAGGAACCCTGAGGAGTTTCTGGGCTTAGGAGAAAGTCTGCCTTCTTCTAGATCTGTTCCCTCAGGAATAAGGAGATGATACAAACCCACAGGCACTGTGTAAGTTGTGAGAGCTGAGGGGAGAATCTAGGGGCAAGGAAGGAACCTGATAAAGTAACCAAAAATTAATTTGTTTTATAATTTTTCATCACGGTTAACATATTCCTCCTGACCTTTAATACCCCTAGAAATTTCCTCTACTTTATTCTGTAATATGATTACATCTCAGGGCCTGGCGTTTGGCAGGTGCTGCCTAAAAACTGTTGAGGAATGTTTTCCAGCAACAACTCTGTCCAGCCCACTAGTTTTGTGATAGTGAGTTAAAGGGAAAGTGAGGAGGTTGCACTTTTGTTGGTTGCTCTCACTGGGTTGCACTTACTTTGCTGCACTGTTTCTTTTTGATGAGTCAAAAGAGGTGGTGAAAGCTCTTTTTATGTTTTATTTTTCCCCAAGGTTAAAGGGATATAAAGTCGTTGGAAATGCAGATGGAGACGCTGGGTTGCCATAGTCCTTATCCCTTCCTCTCATTACAATGACACTTTTGTGAGGGAAGACAGCACAGTGAAGTCTACTCACCATACCACAAGAACACGGGAAAAGTAAAAAAGTATGTTTAACTCAAACAAAATTAAACCTTCCTGCCTAGATGATGCCTGAAAGGTACCTAGATACTATTTGTTCATCACAGCAACTTTATAAATAATGTGAATCTCAAGGATTTAATCTTTTCAGGAGGAATGGTAGTGAACCCATATGCTCTTGCCTTGGCCAGTCTGAGGCATTTGTGGAAAAATTTTTTTCTTTTAATTCAAGCAAAATATCTTTAAGATATATTATTTTATTTTTCCATGAATTTTATTTTCTTTTTCTCTCGAAGCTTCCCCTTAAAATTCTGCAGCTAAGCCAAAGTTTATGCTTTTCTCTACTGGAATCCATTCCCTTCTACCCAACCCCACAGACTCTAGGAGCTGTCCTTCCTTTCTTTCCCTTCCCTGTCATCACATCCACCTCATGGACTGGTGACCTGTACCCTGCAGCCATCTTTTTAAAAGTCACTCAGATATCTCTGTGAAACTTCTGTCTGCTCCAGAAGTGTTAGTTGCTCTCCAAATTACCATGGAAACCTTCCATTAACACTTATCTAATTGCACTGTAGTTACCTGCTCACATCTGTTTCTCCCACTGGACTGTGATATTCTTAAGGGCATGACTGCTTTTGTCAACTTTGTATCCCTAGTGTCCCACCTAGTACCTAGGCACTCAATAAATGTTTGATAAATGAATGAATAAAGAGCAGGATAAAAGGGAGTGAAGCAGAGTGCAGCATAAAAGAATTAGAGCAAGCACATAAAGGACAGCATAAAAGGCTGTTGACTGTCCTACTGTCTCTCCCCACTATCCCTGGGGGAGACAGCAGCAATATCGATGTGAACAACATGAGGCAACTTTGAAGTGGTAGCTGGGACTGCAGTAAAGTAGGTAAAACCACTGATCTGGTAGACTCTGGCTAAGGGGTAATGGTTTTCCTATACTTGTGTGATAAAGGACTGGTGATATTAAAAGCACTTAAGTATGCTTGCAACTTGTAGATCCAGTTATAATTTGCAATAAGTGGTAATAATAATGATGGCTTACACTTTATAAACTACCTACTACAGGGGGTATTCAAAAAGTTCATGGAAATGCATATTATGAAAAAAACTATGTATGGAGTGCCCACCACCCAGAGAGGCCTGAGAGCCACAGGGCCCACATGCCCAAAGTTAGCCATGCCAGAACAGGCAGGCACTGCAGGACTCTCAGCCCAGGCCAATCCCTACTGCCCAGAGAAGCCTGAGAGCTGCTGAGCCCTCCACCCTGAGTCAGATGCACTGAAGTAGACAGGTGCCATGGGACCTCCAGCCTAGGCCACTCCCTGTTGCCCAAAGAAGCCCAAGAGCTGCTGGGCACACATGCCCCAAGTCAGTCATGCCAGAACAGGCAGGCCCCGTGGCCCCCCCAGCCCAGGCCAGACACCTGGAAGCTACCAGGACCACATGCCCTGAGTCAGCTGTGCCAGAAACAGCAGGTGCCATGGGACCCCCAGCCCAGGCCACTCCTCACAACCCAGAGAGGCCTGAGAACCACTGGGACCACATGCCCTGAGTCAGCCATGCCAGAACAGGCAGGTGCTGTTGGACCCCCTGCCCAGTCTAGTCCCCACTGCCCAGAATTGGCAGTCCCTTCAGGATCCAGGCCAGACATCAGGATGGAACAAGTGGACTGTGAAACCCCTGTCACAATGACAAAACACCAAAGGAAAGATACCAAAAATATAAAAAATGAAGAAAGTACATCACCAAAGGAAAATAATAACTCTCATTCTCTAGATTCTATAGAGCAGGAAGTCCTTGAAATGACTGACAAGGAATTTCGAGTAATAATTCTAAGGAAACTAAATGAGATACAAAAAAACTCAGTTAGACAACACAAAGAAATGAGAAAAAAAATACAGGACCTGAAAAAAGAAATGTACAGAGAAATCAATGCCCTGAAAAAGAATGTAGCAGAGCTTGGGGAGCTGAAGGACTCATTCAATGAAATAAAAAACACAACAGAGAATCTAACCAGCAGGCTAGAAGAAAGAGAAGAGAGAATTTCTGACCTTGAAGATAGGCTGTTTGAATTAACACAGGTGGACCAGAAAAAAGAAAAAAGAATTTAAAAAACTGAAGAAAATCCAAGAGAGATAACAAATAACATTAAGCACTCAAATATCCAAATCATGGGTCTTCCAGAAGGAGAGGAAAAAGGAAATGGCATTGAAAACATATTCAACTAAATAAGGGCAGAAAACTTCACAGGTATAGGTAAAGTCAAAGATCTTCAGATTCAGGAGGCTCAAAGATCTCCAAACATATTCAACCCCAAAAGGTCCTCTCCAAGACGTGTTATAGTCAAACTGGTAAAACTCAAAGACAAAGAGAGAATCTTAAAAGCTGCAAGTTACCTATAAGGGAGCCCCAATCAGACTAACATCAGACTTTTCATCAGAAACCCTAAAAGCCAGAAAAGAATGGGATGATATATTCAAAATATTAAAGGGAAAAAATTGCCAGCCAAGAATACTTTACCCATCAAGGCTATCCTTCTGAAATGGACAAATAGTATATTTTTCAGAAAAACAAAAACTGTGGGACTTCACTACCTCATTACCAGCCTTACAAGAAATTCTCAAGGGGATACTGGGTTTGATACCTGAAAAACAACCATTACTGCCATGAATACTCAAGAAAGAATAAAACCTACCAGTAAAATAAAACTGCTAACAATAAAGAGAAAACATAGTTTATCTACCACCCCAGAAACCAACAAACACAGAAGACAAACAGAAAATCAGAAAGAATGGAAACAAAAGATACATAAGACATATAAACAAAAATCAATAACATGCTAGTAGTAAATCAACACATTTCAATAATAACTCTAAATGTAAAAGGATCAAATTCCCCACTCAAAAGACACAGACTGACTGGATTAAAAAGATGGACCCAACAATATGCTGCCTTAAAAGGAATCACCTCACCTGTAAAGACACACATAGACTAAGAGTGAAAGAATGGCAAAAGATATACCAGGCAAAGAGAAAGGAAAAATGAGCTGGAGTAGCTATTCTTATATCAGATAAGATAGACTTTAAACCAAAAACCATAAAAAGAGATAAAGAAGGCCACTATATAATGATAAAAGGATCTATCCATCAAGAAGACCTAACAATCATAAATATATATGCATGCAATGTCAGAGCAGCCAGATTTATAAAGCAAACATTATTAGATCTAAAGAATGAGATAAACTGTAACAGCACAATAGCGGGGGACCTGAACACCCCAAACTGAACATTGGACAGATAATCTAGGCAAAAAATCAATACAGAAACACAACACCTAAATAACACTTCAGACCAATTGGACTTGGCAGATATCTACAGAACATTCCATCCAACAAACTCAGAATATTCATTCTTCTCATCAGTACATGGAACATTCTCCAGGACAGAACTCATGTTAGGTCATAAAGCAAGTGTCAACAAATTCAAAAAAGTTGGAATTATTCCATGTATTTTTACAGATCACAATGGATTAAAATTAGAAATCAATAACAAATGAAACTCTGGAAACTATACAAACACATGGAAATTAAACAACATTCTTCTTAATGACATGTGTAAAAAATTAAACAAGAAATCAGACAATTTCTTGAAACTAATTAAAATGACACATCATACCAAAACCTGTGGGATACTGCAAAAGCAGTTCTAAGGGGGAAATTTATTGCATTAAATGCTCATGTCAGAAGAATGGAAAGATGGCAAATAAACAACCTAACATTTCACCTTAAAGATCTAGAAAAACAAGAATAATCCAAACCCAAAGTTAGTAGACAGAAAGAAATCATTAAGATCAGAGCAGAACGTACTGAAATTGAAATCCGAAAAACAATACAAAAGATCAATGAAACAAAACGTTGGTTTTTTGAAAAGATAAGTAAAATTGACAAACCATTAGCAAGGCTAACTAAAAAAAGAGAGAAGACCCAAATAACAAAAATTAGAAATGAAAAAGGTGATATTGCAACTGATACCTGAGAAATACAAGGAATCATTAGAGACTACTATAAACAAATATATGCCAACAAATTTGAAAATCTGGAGGAAATGGATAAATTTCTGGACACATACAAAGTATCAAAACTGAGGCAAGAAGATATAGAAAATCTGAAAAGACCAATAACAATAAAAGAGATTGAAGCTGTCATCAGAATGCTCCCCACAAAGAAAAGCCCAGGACTGGATGGGTTCACTGCAGAGTTCTACAAAGCCTTCAAAGAGAAATTGATACCAATTCTTTACAAACTATTCCAAAAGATTGAAACGGAGGCCATTCACTCAAACTCATTATATGAGGCAAACATCACCCTGATACCAAAACCAGACAAAGATACATCAAAAGTAGAAAACTACAGGCCAATATCCTTGATGAATATGGATTGAAAAATCCTCCATAAAATACTAGCTAACAGAATACAGCAACACACACAAAATTACACACCATGATCAAGTGGGATTCATCCCACGGATGCAAGGTTGATTCAACATACACAAATATATAAATGTGATACACCACATCAATAAAAGCAAAGACAAAAACCACATGATCATCTCTATAGATGCTGGAAAAGCATTTGACAAAATTCAACATTCATTCACTATAAAGACTCTACAAGTTAGGTATAGATGGAAAGTATCTCAACACAATTAACACCATATATGATTTGTCCACTGCCAATATAATCCTTAAGAACAGCAACTAGACATGGATGCCTACTCTCACCACTCCTATTCAACACAGTGTTGGAAGTACTAGCCAGAACAATCAGAGAAGAGAAGAAAAGAAAGGGCATCAGGTTGTAAAGATGAAGTCAAACTGTCCCTGTTTGTGGATGATATGGTCCTATATATTGAACAGCCTAAAGCCACTACAAAACAACTCTTAAGAGTTGATAAACGATTTCAGTATAGTTGCAGAATACAAGATCAATGCACATAAATCAGTAGCATTTCTATACTCCAACAGTGAACATGCAGAAAAAGAAATCAGGAAAGCTAGCCCATTAGCAATAGCCACCAAAAAAATAAAATACTTTGGAATAAACTTAACCAAGGATGTGAAAATTCTCTATGAAGAGAACTACAAACTATGGTTGAGGGAAATTAAAGAGGACACAAGAAGAGGGAAAGATATCCCATGCTCTTGGATCAGAAGAATTAACATTGTGAAAATGTCCATATTACCCAAAGTGATCTACAGATTCAATGCAATACCCATCAAAATTCCAATGACATTTTTCTCAGAAATGGAAAAAACTATCCAGAAATTTATATGGATTAATAAAAGACCATGCATAGCCAAAGAAATCCTTAGTAAAAAAAATTATATATATATATATATATAAACATATACATATATATATATACATATATATATATATATTTCAAAGCTATAATAACCAAAACAGCATGGTACTGGCATAAAAACAGACACACAGATCAATACAACAGAATAGAGAACCCAGAAATCAACCCACAAACCTACAGCCATCTGATCTTTGTAAAAGCACGAAGTCTACACATGGGGGAAGAGACTGCCTCTTCAGCAAATGGTGCTGGGAAAACTGGATATTCATATACATAGGAAAGTGAAACTAGACCTGTACCTCTCACCATATACCAAAATCAACTCAAAATGGATTAAAAAATTCAATATACACCTTGAAACAATAAAACTCCTTAAAGAAAACATAGGGGAAACACTCCAGGAAGTAGGAATGGGTACAGAATTCATGAATCCGACCACAAAAGCACAGGCAACCAAAGAAAATATAAACAAATGGGACTATATCAAACTAAAAAGCTTCTGCACAGCAAAAGTAACAATCAACTGAGTGAAAAGACAACCAACAGAGTGGGAGAAAATATTTGTAAAATATACATCTGACAAAGGATTAATATCCATAATATATAAGGAACTCAAACAACTTTACAGCAAAAAAACAGGTAACCTAATTAAAAAATGAGCAAAGGAGATTAATAGGCATTTCTCAAAGGAAGATATACAAATGGCCAACAGAGGCATGAAAAAATGCATAACCTCACTCACCATTTGGAAAATGCAAATCAAGACCACTTTGAGATACTATCTCACTTCACTTAGGATGGCTAATATTCAAAATACTGAGAATGACAAGTGCTGGTGAGGTTGTGGAGAAAAAGGAATTCTCACACACTGTTGGTGGGACTGCAAAATGGTGCAGACTTTATGAAACATGGTATGGAGATTCCTCAAACAATTGCAAATAGATCTGCTATATGATCAGCTATTCCACTGCTGGGAATATACCCAGAGGAATGGAATCATCATGCTGAAGGTATATCTGTACTCCAGTGTTTATTGCAGTATAATTTACAATAGCCACGCATTGGAACCAGCCCAAATGTTCATCATCTGATGAGTATATCTGCACAATGGAATACTACTCTGCTATAAAAAAGAATGAAATACTACCATTCACAACAACATGGATGGACTTAGAGAAAATTATCTTAAGTGAAACAAGTCAGGCACAGAAAGAGAAATACAACATGTTCTAACTTAGTTGTGGGAGCTAAAAATAAATAAATAAATAAATATACAAACAAATAAATATTGGGGCCGTGGAAGAAGGCACAACAATCACAACAATTCCTTGAACTTAAGACAAGTGAGCAGATATGATGTATTGGGTAGGGCGGAGGGGAGAGAGGGAGGTGGGAAAGAGGAATGGGTACAGAGACACAAAAATCAACTACAATGTATATTAAGAAGTTAAAATAAAAAAGAAAAAGAAAAAGAAATTTAAAAACACTATGTATTGATTTCTAATTTTTTTTTGCATCAAGATAAACTTATACTAACTTGTTATAACATGTTCGAACAGGATCTAGCTTGAAGCACTAAGAAAGATAAGACATTTGTTTGAAAAGAGCCCCTATCAGAGCAACATGAATTCTGCTAAAATTGAAACAAGAACAAACATGAAATTTATGGTGAAGCTTGGGTAGAAGAATAGTAAAATTATTGCAGACTTACAAAAAGTTTATGGGGACAATACCTCAAAGACCTCAGCAGTTTACAAATGAATAATTCATTTTTTTTTTTTTTTTTTTTTTGTCGTTTTTTCGTGACCGGCACTCAGCCAGTGAGTGCACTGGTCATTCCTATATAGGATCCGAACCCGCGGCGGGAGCGTCGCCGCGCTCCCAGCGCAGCACTCTACCGAGTGCGCCACGGGCCCGGCCCTGAATAATTCATTTTAAGAAAAGACAAGATCATGTTGAAGAGGAAACCTGAAGCAGCAGACCATGCACATCAATTTGTGAGGAAAAAACGATTAACGGCAGTAACAATAGCCAATGCCAAAGATATCTCAACTGGTGCAGTTTACACAATTCTGACTGAAAAATTACAATTGACTGAACTTTCTGCTTGATGGGTTCCCGAACTGTTGTGTCTAGATCAGCTGCAGACAAGAGTAGAGCTTTCAAAGGAGGTTTTAAATAAGTGGAATGAAGACCCTGAAGCAATTCTTCAAAGACTTGCAACAGGAGATGAAACATGGCTTTACAAGTACAATCCTGAAGACAAAGGCCAATCCAAGCCATGGTTACCAAGAGGTGGATATGGTCCAGTCAAAGCAAAAGTGGGTCAGTCAAGAGCAAAGTTCATGGCAACAGTGTTTTGTGATGTTCAAGACATTTTGCTTGTTTACCTCCTGGAGGATGGAAGAATGGTAGCATCTGCTTATTTCAAGAGTGTTTTGAGAAGGTTGGCGAAAGCTTTAGTAGAAAAACTCCCAGGAAAGCTTCACCATAGAGTCCTTCTCCACTACAAAATGCTCCTGCTCATTCCTCTTTTCCAACAAGGATTTGGGGGCAGTTTCAATGGGAAATCATTAGGCATCATCCACTTTAGAGTCCTGATTCAGATCCTTCTGACTTTTTTGTTTTCTAATCTTAAAAAAACTTTAAAGAGTACCCATTTTTTTTCTTTAGTTAATAATATATAAAAGATCTGCATTGACCTGGTTAAATTCCCAGGACCCTCAGTTCTTTAGGGGTGGACTAAATGGACAGTATCATCACTTATGAAGTATCTTGAACTTGATGAATATTATGTTGAGGAATAGTTTATATTTTTAATTTTTATCTTTAATTCCATTTTTCCATGAACTTTTTGAAGTTTCCTGGTATGTGACAGACACCTACCATGCTAGGTACTTTTCTACATCATCAACAGTCATCTCAAAAATCCTGTATCATTTTCACAATTTTGTATATGAAGAAAAAAAGCTAAGAAAAATTAGATTTTTTAAGCTAGGCCACAAAACTGTTGAGTGTTGACAGCACTCAAGCTGGCCTCATCAATCGGGGCCAGAATCTGCTCTTGTCAGAAATTTACCCCAGGAAAACTTCCTGAAAACCAGTGAAGCCATCATCTGAGCAGGGGTGGGCTTCCTCTGATGTGGGACCAAATGAGGCCCCAGTCGATTCTAAGAGTCGCTGGAGTCCTGAGATTTGCTGCATTTTGCTGGAAGGACTTCAGAAAGTTCTTAATCATTTCTTAAGGGTATTCTATTGGAACTTTTACCAAAGGCTACATTTTGCCAGAACCAACAAGATTACGGCATTTGAGGAGCTTTGGCCTGCAGGAGCATTGATATACCATTCTTCCAGAGTTTGATTTAGAACCTCAGGAACATAAAATGCTTAGCGCCTTACGATCTCTTTTTCTCAGCCAAAGTCCTTAGGAAAGTCTCTGAAGCCTCTTCCTCTCATGTATACTCCTTCAAGTACTGTCATGTTGTTCTCCCCAGATTTACTCTCCTTTTCTTTACTCCCTTCCAGCCATTCTCTATGCTTCTTCTGGGACCTCTATAGCATAGTAAATGAAGTTTCTCACACCCTTAGTCTTGTCACAAAAAGCTCCTTCCACCTTCTTATTTATCTGAAGCCTGGATTTCCTTTAAGGACAGGTACCTTTCTCCTGTACCCATTCATGATGGCAGCTGATTGCTTTCTCAGTCCTGAAGAGCTATGTGTGAGGGCTGTCCTGTCTCGTAAGTCCCCATTGTCACAACTGAGCTGTGACTCTTCAGCCTTTGTTTACAAATCTCTGTTCCTACTGGCTAATGTTTATTTTTCTTTGGGATTTGTATAATCTTCCAAAGATTATACAAGGCAGAAATAGTTTTTAATATATTTTGCTTCTGTTCAGCAACTTGCAATTCTCAGCATTTAAAAAAAATAAAAATAATAGCAAAATCCTTTTTTGAGACTCCCTTTTACTCTCCCACCAACTATGTCTTCCCATAACTGAACTGGAAGTATTCCATTGTTCTTACTAACTTCTAAAAAATAGTCTTTTAGTGTTTTTTTTTTTTTTTTTTTTTTTTTTTTTACAATAATTTATAGCTTCATGCATGTAGAACATTTAAGATAAATATTTCTCTTAAGGATCTACTTGCACTGTGTCTAAAAATTTCAAGATAAAGTACTTCCATTATTGTTCAATTGAAAATTCTTGTTTAAGTTTTGATTTCTTTTTCTCCAATGAATTTTTAGAAATGTTTTTAAAATTTTAAAATTTATGATATCAAATATACATTTTTTTTGTTTTGTTTTGTAACAGTTCCATTGTGGGCAGAGTACACAATGTGTATGATGCATATATTGGAATTAGTAAAGGATTACCTAGTATTTGCCCTCCTCTCTGATTTGAAAAAAATGCTTCATGCATGCCTGAGAATGGGAATTCTCTAGTTATCAGATCTAGAGTTAAACATATGTCCTCCAAATCAAGCTTGTTGTATTCTCACTAGTTCTTTATCATCACCATTTAAAAAATTTGCTTTACCTAAGAATAATATAGAGATGTGTTGAAAACTCTCACTATGGTGGGGGGGTATCTATTTCTCTCTGCAGTTCTAGCATATTATTGTTCTGTAATTTTAAGCTATTTAACCTGCAAGTTTTGAGTACATAGGTTTTCCATGTTGAACCTTTATAGTTAAGTTGGGACCACTCCCCTTTTTATGTATCTATTAATTCCTTCTTTGGTGTAAAATTAATGCAGATATATTAGCTTTATTTTGATTAATATTTGCTTATTATATATCCTTGCATTTGTGCTTTCTAAATGTCTCACTTTCTATGGAGTATACATAAAGCAAATATATTTCACAGGGCCTGGTTTTTCAAAGCCTTGCAGTTTCAAATATTAACCTTGCAAAAGACAGGAAATTTTCCCCAGGCTATAGTCTCTGTTGTAAGATAAAAATTGTAACACAGCAAGGTTGTTGGCTCAAAGACAGACAGGTTACTTACTGATTGATTTGTAAAGATACTGGGGAATTGCTGTAAGAAGAAATGTTTGCTAAAATCAAGCTTTTGTTGGTGGATTGACTTAACTTCTTGCAAATTGCATTATGGAATGTCACCTTGCTTGTTTTACTGAATGTTACCAGCTTCTATTGTTTAACTTATTAAACTATACTTAGCAAAAACCTCACCTATGTTCTCTTCCTGGAACTTCCTGGTCTGCAGAATAAATGCGGGAAGAGAAACCCAATTTGGGGTTAGTTTCCCAAATGGAAGGAATGCCTCTCTCTTGAGGGTTCCAGGAGATTAACCCCTTTCTGGGCTTCTTACTGCTCAGAAGAGATGGGCTTTGAGTAATCTTTTGCAGCTCAATCACCCAGGGGAAAAGGGGTGACAAATCCTTGGGAGGCTAAGCAGCACACTTTTCTATGTTTTTTTCCTTTGCCTTTGTCTTGATTGAGATTTTGTTTGTTTTCTCATTCTATTTTTCTCCTCCACTGCTTTGAAGTTTAAAATCTATTTTTATTCCTTTAGTGGTCATTCTTAATGTTTTAACATTCATTTTTAGCAAAGGTTAAATCTTAACCCACTCTTGAAGAACATCAGAATATTTTGTGATCATTTCCTATAATTTTCATGCTATTGCAGCCTAGTATTTTATCTTTCTCCTTTTTTAAAAACCTTGTAAATAAAATATTTTAATTTTTTATAACCTGAAATTGTCTCCTAGCTGATCACTCTGCTTCCATTCTGGTATTCCTAAGGTATATTCCCAACAGAAAAACCAAAGAATCATTTTTCTTAAAAAAACAAAAAAACTCCCCACTTTTATTAAAACTTAAAATATGCATACAAAAAGTACACCAATCTTATGTGTACAGATTGATTAATTTTCACAAAATAAATACATTCATATAACTACCAGTACAAGAGTTGGAAAATTGCCAGCACTCTAGAGCACTCTTTGTGTCCCCTTCCAATTGTGAGATGGTTCCTCCTCTACTGTGATTGCAACTCTTCTGACCTCTAACACCATAGATTAGTTTACCTAGTTTTGAATTTAATGTAAATGACAGCATACAATGTATATTCTCTTATGTCTGGCTTCTTTTAGTCAACACCAGCTTATGAAATCCAAGAATATTATTTCATGTAGCAGTAGTTTGTTCATTTTCATTGCTGTATAGTATTTCACTGTATGAATGTGCCAAAATGTATCATTCTACTACTGATGGACATTGGGCTTATTTCTAGATTTTTGCTATTTTAGACAGTGTTGACATGCATGTTACTGTACATATCTTTTGGAGCACAAAAGTACAAATATGTGTGTCATATACATAGAAGTGGAATGTTGAATAATAGGGCATATGTAGAGTCATTGCGAGAAGAGGCTAAGTGATTTTCCAAAGTGGCTGAAAATTTTACATTTTATAGTGATGTTGAACATCAGTGTATAAGAGTTCCCATTGCTTGATATCCTCATCAATACTTTTTAAAACTTTTAATTTAGATATAATTTTAGACTTACACAGTAGTTGCAAAAGTATGACAGCTACTTTCTGTATCCCATTACCCAGATTACCTTTTAGTTAATATCTTACATGATCACAGTACACTTATTAAAAAAAAGAAATGAACATTTGTACAATACTGTTAAATAAACTACAGATTTTATTAATATTTCATTAGTAATTCTACGAATGTGCTTCCTTGGTTCCAGGATCCAATCCAGGATCCCACATTGCACTTTTTTTGTCATGTCTTCGTAGTCTCCTCCAATTAATGACCTTGTCTTTCATGACCTTCATCTATTTATTTATATTTATTTATTTTTAAATACCTTTTTGATTTTTTTATTTTAACATTTACTTATACTTATTTGTGGGGTACAGTGTGTTGTTCCAATACATGCATATTCTGCTCGATGATTCACTTAAGATAAATAACATAGCTTTGTACCCATTAGTTCTCCCCTTCTCCTTCCCCACCCTCCTCTCCTATAGCCTCTGGTAACAATTATTCTACTCTCTACTTCTATTACTGTCTACTTCTATGAGAATCAGTTTTTGTTTTTCTTTATAGATTCCACATATGCATGAGATTATGTGGTATCTGTTTTTCTGCACCTTCACTTAATATGATGGTTTCCAGTTCTATCCATGTTGCTGCAAGTGATGGGATATCATTTATTTTCATAGGTGAATAGTATTCCATTGTGTATATATAACACAGTTTTTTTTTATCCATTTGTATTAGTCCATTTTTGTTGCTATGATAGAAATACCTGAGACTGGGTAATTTATAAAGAACAGAGGTTTATTTGGCCTACGATTCTGGGATAGCTGCATCTGGCATGGGCCTCAGGCTGCTTCTACTCATGGCAGAAAGTGGAAGGCAGCCTGTGGGTACAAGCAGATCACATGGCAAGAGGAAGCAAGAGGGAGAGAGAGGAAGTGCCAAGGTCTTTTAAATAACCAACTCTCAAGGGAACTGAGAGTGAGAACTCACTCACCACTCCCCCCACCTAGGGAGAGTACCAATCCATTCATGAGGGATCCATCCCCATGACTCAAACAACTTCCAACATTGTCACATTGGGGATCAAATTTCCACATGAGTTCTGGGAGGACAATACATCCAAATTCCATCATTTCAACCCTGGCCTCCCAGAACTCATGTCCCTCTCACATACAAAATACAATCATTCCATCCCAACAGTCCCAAGTTGAAGCTTGTTCCAGCACCAATTTAAAAATACAAAGTCCAAAGTCTCATCTGAGACCAAAAGCAAAGTTCTTCCAGCTGTGAACCTGTAAAAACAAAAACAAATTTCTCTACAGCCAAGATACAATGGTGGAACAAACAATGGGTACACATTACCATTCCAAAAGGGAGGAATAGGCCAAAAGAAAGGAGAAACAGGCCCCAAACAAGTCTGAAACCTAGCAGGGCAGACATTACATCTTAAAACTCCAAAATAATCTTCTTTGATTACAAGTGCTGCATCCTAGGAACAATTGGGTATCTGGGCCCCCAAAGCCTCAGGCAGCCTCACTCCCACAGCTCTGCCAGGCACAGCCCAGTGGGCTGCGCTGGTACCTGTGGCTTTTCCAGGCCTGTGTTGCATGTTACTAGTGGCCCCAGAGTTCTGGGGTCCTGATGGCAGCCCTGCTGCATTGGCTCTACTAGACGTTTCCCTGGTTGGGGCTCTCTGTGGGGGTTCTGACCCCACTTTCCTGATCAGCGTTGCTCTAGTAGATGGCTTCTGTGGTGGCTCTGCCACTACAGCAGGTCTCTGCCTGGGCACCCGGGCTTTTCCATGCATTCTCTGGCATCTGGGTGGAGGATGCCACACCTCCACTGCTCTCATGTCCTGCTGGCCTGCAGACTTAACACCAGGTGGACGCCACTGAGGTTTCAGGCTTCTGCTCTCCAGAGCTACTGCCTGAACCACACTTGAGGCTGCTTGAGGCAGGGCTGCTCCAGCCAGAGAATCTGGGATACAGGAAGCAGGTTCCCGAGGGGAGCTGCACCCCAGGTCTGTCTTCCAGGACAACACAGTCCTTCTAGGCCTCAGGACCTGTGATGGGCGGGGCACCCTTCCAGACTTCTCAAATGTCTTTAGGGCTTTTATCCCACTGTCCTGGTTATTAGCATCTGGCTGCCTCACTGCCAAGCTAATGTCTTTAGTAACCACTTTATCTGTTTCACCTTTGCATTTGTCTCCAGCTTTCCGCTTCTCTACCACATGACCAGACTGCAAATTTTCCAAAACTTTACACTCTCCTTCCCTTTTAAATTCTGGCTTTACATCATGCCTTTGCTGCCGTAACTCAGAATAGGCTGTTAGAAATAACCATGCAGCTTCCTTAATGCTTTGCTGCTTGGAAAATTCTTCCATCAAATGTTCTGCTTCACAACTCTTAAGTCCCACCTTCCACAAAGCCCAAGGGCATGGACAAAATGCAGCCAAGTTTCTTGCCATGGTGTAGCAAGGGTGATCTTTTGTCCAATTCCTAATGGTGGAAGCAGAGAGAGCAGAGAGAGAAGGAGACAGACTGTCCTCTTCTTTTAAAGCCCTCAGAATCACACCCTGACCACCATTTTTAATCCATTCATTACTGCATGGTCCTACAATCCAATCACCTCTTCAAGGCCGCACCTTACAATTGCCATAATAGGAGTTCCCACTCTGTTAACAATCACAGTGGGGGATAAGTTTCTAATGCACAAAACTTGGGGGATAGAATTCAAGCTTCCCTGACTTTTGGGAGGATATAATTCAATCTACTATAGATGGTATTCTGATATGGTTTTAATTTCATTTCAGTAATGGTCAGTGATGTTGAGTAGTTTATTCAAGTACCTATTAGTCATTTGTATGTTCTCTTCAAAAAATGTCTATTCAGCTCCTTTGCCCATTTTTTAATTAGTTTTGCACTCTGTAGTTGTTTGAATTTCTGGTATATTCTGAATATTAATCCCTTGTCAGATGTATAGTTTGCAGATATTTTCTCCCATTCTGTAGGTTGTTGTTTCACTCTGTTAATTATTTCTTTTGCTGGGCAGAAACTTTTCAGTTTGGTATCATCCATTTATTTATTTTTTCTTTTGTTTCTTGTGCTTTTTGGGTCTTACTCAATAAAGTCTTTGCCCAGTGCTAGTTCCTGAAGTGTTTCCCCTGTTTTCCTTTAAGAGTTTTATAGTTTCAGGTCTTATACTTAAGTCTTTAATCCATTTTGAGTTGATTTGGTATATGGTAATAGCTGTAGGTCTAGTTTCATTCTTCTGCATATGGATGCTGAGAGAGGGGTGTTCAAGTCCCCCAGTATTATTCAGTTTGTATCTTTCTCCTTCTTTAGGTCTAATAGTGCTTGCTTTATACATTTGGGTGGTCCAGTGTTGGGTACATATATGTTTATGATTGTTATGTCTTCTTTCTCTATAGATCCCTTTTCCATGGCCTTGTTGTCTCTTTATATGGTTTTTAGCTTAAAGTATATTTTATCTGATATAAGGATAAGAATAGGTATTCCTGCTGATTTTTGATTTCCATTCATGTGGAATGTCTTTTTCCATCCCTTCACTATTAGTCTTTGTGCATTTTTACAGGTGAGGTGAGTCTGTTAAAGACAGTACATAGTTGTGTCTAGACTTTTAATCCATTCCATCAGTCCGTGTCTTTTGAGTGGGGAGTTTAATCAATTTAATATTTATGGTTGTTATTGAGAGGTATTGTCTTATGCCTCCATTTTATTGCTTTTTGTTTAGATGTTTTAAATATCTTTTGTTCCTTTATTCCCCCTTTATTACTTGTATTATTTGTATTCAGTATTTGTTGTTTTTTTAGGGGGTAAAATTCAGTATCTTTTTTCTTTCTCATTTGCATTTGTATTTTACTAGTGGGTTTTGTTTTCCCTTTTGTGTTCATGACAGTGATTATTGTTTTTTGGATTCAAGATTCAGGACTCCCTAGTGAACTTCTTGCAGGGTTGGTCATGTGGTGATAAACTCCCACAGTTTTTGTTTGTCTGAGAAATGCACTATTTCTCCCTCATTTCTGAAGGATAGACTTGCTGGATGAAGTATTCTTGGCTGGCAACTTTTTTCTTTTAGTATTTTGAATATGTCATCCCATTTTCTTCTCGCCAATGAGTTTCAGTTGAGAAGTCTGCTGTTAGTCTGATGGGGGCTCCCTTATAGATGATGTGATGCTTTTCTCTTGCTGCTTTAATGATTATTTCTTTGTCTTTGAGCTTTGCCAGTCTGAGTATAATGTGTCCTAGAGAGGATCTTCTAGGCTTGATTCTGTTTGGGGATCTTTGAGCTTCCTGGATCCGAAGGTCTGTGTCCCTCCCCATACCTGGGAAGTTTTCCATTATTGTTTCATTGAATAGATTTTCTATGCATTTACCTTTCTTCTCTCATTCTAGAACACCAATGATTCAGATGTTTGTGTGCTTGAGGTTGGCCACTACCTCTCTTAGACTTTCTTCATTTTTTAAAATTCTTTTTTTCTTTTTCTTTTTTTCTTCCTGCGTCATCTTATAAAGACTGTGTTCATTTTCAGAAATTCCTCTGATTGCTCTTTTCTTCTGCTTAAGCTCTAAGTAGTGTTGTTTAAATTTTATTGAATGAGTCTTTCAGTTCCAGGAGTTCTGCTCCATTTTCTTTTAAGGTATTAATCTCTTTGTAAATTTCCTCCTAAGACTATTTTATAAAATTTAAGAATTGCTACTTTTACTTGATTTTGGTTTACATTGCATAGTATATCTTTCTTCATCTCTTCACTATTGTCTGTGTGAGTCTTTACAGGTGAAGTGAGTTTCTTGGAGGCAGTTTATAGTTAGGTCTAGTTTTTAAGTCCATTTGGCCAGCAGTCTATGACTTTTGAGTGGGAAATTCAATCCATTTATATTTAGGGTTATTATTGAAAAATATGGTCTTACTCCTGACATTTTATTGATTTTTTTAGTAGTTATTTTGTATTTATTTTTTCCTTTTTATTGTTTGTTTTTGTTGTCTTTTTTGTAGTGGAAGGATTTAGTTTCTTTCTCTTTCTCATTTGCACATCTGCTCTATTACAGGTTCTATTCTTTCTTGTGTATTTATGGTGGTAGTTAGCATTTTTTGGATTCCAGATATAGGACTACCTTGAGGATTTCTTGTAGGGCTGGTCACATGGTGGTGAACTCCCACAGTTTTAGTTCATCTGGGAAATATACTGTTTCTTCCTTATTCATGAAGGATAGTCTTGCTGGGTATATTATTCTTGGCTGGTGGTTTTTTCTTTTAGTACTTTGAATATATCATCCCATTCTCTCTGGACTGTAAGGTTTCTGTTGAGAAATCCTCTGTTCATCAGATGGTGCCACCCTTATAGGTGACTTGATGTTTCTATCTTGCTGTTTTTAGGATTCTCTCTTTGTTGCTGACTTTTAACAGTTTGACTACAATGTGTCTCAGAGAGAAACTTTTTGGGTTGAATATGTTTGGGGATATTTGTGCCTCTTGATTCTGGATGTCCATATCTCTCCAAATACCTGGGAAATTTTCCAGTATTATTTTATTGAAGGTTTTCAATGACGTTTTCTTTCTCCCCAACCCCACTTCCAGAACACCCATAATTTGGATGTTTTTTTACACTGAAGGTTGTCTGATAACTCTCATAGATTTTCTTTATTTTATAATTTTTTCTTTTTCTTTTGTGTTTGCCTGAAGTATTTCAAAAGCCTGCTTTTAAGATCAGAAATTCTTTCTTCTGCTTGTTCTAGCCTGTTGCTTAAACTCTTGGTCATATATATTTTTTTCAATTGGACGAACCCTTCCAGGAGTTCTGCTATATTCTTTTTTAAGTGATGTATCTCTTTGTAAAATCCCTCCTTCAGAGTCTGAATATTTTTATCACTTCATTTTGTGTCTCTCTGAGTCTTTTTCTTTTTAATCTCATTGAGTTTCCTTAAGATTTTTGCTTGAAATTGCTTTGAAGTCATTTCAGAGGTTTCCTGCTGTTTGTGGTCTGGTACTAGCAAATTATTATTTTCTTTTGGGGGTGTCATATTTTCTGATTTTTATATTTCTACTATCCCTATGTATATGTCTGGGCATCTGGTTGAGCAGTTGCTTTTTCTATTACTCTGGAATGGCTTTTGAGGAGAGACACTCTCCTGTAGAAGTGTTTTATATTGACCATTGAGTAAGGACTTTTAGTTTTGGTTTCAGGTAGACTCAGTGGAATAGTCTCTGTTTGGTTACCTCAAGCATACTGAGTGTTGAACTTCTCTGTGATTGCCTCCATGGCCTAGGCATTGGGGCACTCAGTGTTTCCTTGCTGAAGTGAGTGCTGCTGTTTTGGGTCATTGAGGTCATGGGTGAGATCTTGAGCTCTTGGGAGAAGTGCCTGGGTGCCCTTTTTCTCCTTGGCTTAGGTAGGAGACCCTGGGTGGACTTGATGGCATCCTGGCTAGTGTCCCATGACCCTGATAGGTGCACTGGTCTGTACTTAATTTCCTCAACTTGAATGGATGACCATGGGTGGGGTTTCTCTTTTTGGCAGCTCTGTGTCCCTTCCCTGGGTTAATGCAGTCACATGGGCTGCATGAGAGTAGTTCTACCACCTTGTGCATGGCCACAGGGGCAGCTCAAATTCCCCTGTGTATTGGGACACTGACTTACAGGGCTGCATTTGCTCTCATGTATCCCTCCCTGGGTCAGTGCAGTTGCATGGGCTCTGCAAGTAGTTCCCAGCACTGGGTGCATAACTGTAGGGGCAGTGCAATTTCCCTGTGGATTGAGTCACTGACTCATGCGGCTGCGGTTACTCACCTCTTTCTGGTGACTCCACATGTCCCTACATGAATCAATGCCATCACATGGGCTCCACTGTAGTCCCCACCACTTGGCGAATGGCCACAGGGGTTGCTGGCTTGTGGGTCTGTGCTCACTCACCTCATTCCTTTTTTCTCCTGCTGGTAAAACACAAGAACACCTGGATCTGGGCTAGGTCGAGCTGATGGAACTCAGGCTGAACATCAGCAGGGAGTGGGATGAACTGCTATGCAAGGAGATATGTGGCAGTGGTGGCAGGGCTCTGGCACTAGGCACCGGTGGCAGTTGTGGTGGCAGGCCAGGGCATAAGCCGGAGGAAGATTACTGCAATGAAGTGCTCGTGGGCATGCCTATTCACTTTGCTGCAAGGGAAAATTCCTTCTGTGCTGATTCTGGTATCAAAGATATGGCAGCTGAAGCCATGTGCCTCTTTCTGCTCTGTATGATACCATGACAGGCTTTTGTGCCCCACAGGGATCTCACCAGACTCCTGCTACACTCCTACACTCTCCCACCAATGTTCTCTTCAATATTTAGTTGTCTGTTTGTTGTTCTGGTCTTTTTCTGTGGGAGGAATGCACCCTAGCACCTCTAGTTTGCCATCTTGCCCCACCCTCCAATCAAAGGTTTTTAGCAACCTGACCTACATGACTGACTCAGAAGTTGTTACCCCATAATGTTTCCTTTTTAATTCTGGATTTTATTTATTTGAGTCTTCACTCATTTTTTCTTCATTAGTCTAACTAAAGGTTTATCAATTTTGTTTATCTTTTAAAAAAACCAACTCTCTGTTTCTTTGATCTTTTGTATTTTTTTAAATCTCTAATTCATTTATTTTTTGCTCTGATCTTTGTTATTTCTCTCCTTTTGCTGATTTTTGGTTGGTTTGTTCTTGTTTTTCCAGCTCCTTGAGGTGTAAAGTTAGGTTGTTCATTTGGAGTCTTTCCACTTTTATGATGTAGGCATTATGGCTATAAACTTCCTTCTTAGAATTGCTTTTGCTGTATCCCTTAGATTCTCTTATGTTGTGTTTTCATTTTCATTCGTCTTCAAGAATTTTTAAATTTCCTTTTTGGTTTCTTCTTTGACCCATTTATTGTTTAGGAGCATATTGTTTAATTTCCATGTATTTGTATGATTTCTTGTGTCCCTTTTGTTGATTTCTAGTTTTATTCCATTGTGGTTGGAAAAGGTTGCAATATAATTTCAATTTTTTAAAATTTGTTGAGACATGTTTTGTGACCTAATATATGGTCTGTTCTAGAGAATGTTCCATGTGCTGCTGAGAAGAGTGTGTATTCTGCAGCTGTTGTATAAAATGATCTCTATATGTTTGTTAGGTCTTATACTAGTCCTAGAAAGCATAAAAAATGAGATTTTGTTGTTTTGGTTCTTGTTAATGGTATTTCTTTTGGCTCCTGGATTGTATTCTACTGTATTCTAGGTTGTGAATACTGAAGGATTATTTTATTTCAAGAAGCACTGTTTTGAAAACACTCTTTGGGGCCTTCCTATGTATTTCTACCCCAATCTCAAGATTTTGAGCATGAATTATAAAAAAGATGAGAGTTAAATATTAACTATTATGATTTTGTTTTTCTTGCTCTTCCCTTTTGATATCAAAATGAGAACAGTGTGTGTAATTTCCCTTTTCCTGAGTGATGAGGATAAATGGAATAATATATTTTCATTCATTGAATATAGCACATTTTCTCTTAGGGATTAAGTTAATTTGCTCTCTCTCCACCATCTTATGGTCTTCCCCTAATTTCAGATGCTCATTCATAGAATAGGGCAATATTCTGCATGGAATAATAAAAACAAAACATAATGAAGATGGAAAATCAGTCTGGCATTTAGAAGACAGTTTCATACCCCACAAATTCTCACATCTTTAGACTACTGCAGAGTTAATATACTTATCGTATGTCCTGTGGAACCATGGAACAGATATAACTGGTAAGGAAACAAATTAGCTAAGACATAGCTAAGATATCTCCTTTGTACTGGTTGATTAAAATTTGGTTCACAGAGTATTATTTGTGACTGATGCAAAACAATGGCTCAGACCAATTAAGGTCCTTAAAAAGCCTGAAGAACTTTACTCCAAAAATTATGTTTAACATTGTTTTCAACTTGAAATAATTGTTTTCTGTTTACCTGAATCTTCCACTTCACTCACCCCATTCCTTGAACAGAAAGGCTCAGGGTACTTTCTCATTATTAACCTTGCTCTGTTCTCTCTTTCCTGTCCCAATTCCCCATCTGCTCTCCTCACCTCACTCTAACCCCTTTTTAAAGCAGCACCTTTATTTAATCATCAATTTAGCACCTTCTCTTAAGATGGTCATCTGCCAAGGAAATTATCATCTCCCCAGCCTTGCTTCCCTTTACCTAAGGAAATTACTTTCACAGGTACTCTGCAATAATAGATAGGTGATAATCCTGGTTCTGACCCTTCCAGCTATATCCTCCTACCTCTTTTCTTCTCTAAGCATGCAAACCATGTGCATTTGTCTGTATTAAAAGAAATTCAGTGCACCCCAGGAGGAAATAGCCTCACTGTACTCTGTAGTTACAGAGAATGCCTGAAATACTTCGTTCAGTTCTAAATTTGACTTTTTAAAGGAGACATTGCCAAAGAAGGAGTTAACTGGTGAATGTATTCAGGAGTTTTAGAAAGATATTAGAAGAAGATAGCTGGAGGGAAATAGGGCTCTTTAGTCTGTAAATAAGGAGATTTAAGAGAAGGCATGTGTGCTATTTTTCAGTAACTGAAGGGGTTAAATCTTTTCTGCATTTCCTCAGAGGACCAGACTGTGTCAGTGGGTGAAGATTAGGTAGAGACTGTGTAAGTCAATATAAGGAAGCAAATCCTGTTGACTTTACTTCTACAACATATCCTAATCTTTCCATTTTCCTTTACATAAATTCCAGTCAAGATACCAAGATCACTCATGATAACTGCTTCAATAACTTTCCAGTACCTCTGCTTCTTTTTGTCTCTTCAATCCATCCTTCAAAAAGCAACCAGAGAGGGATTTTTAAAACCTAAGACAGGGTGTGCATTCCCTGCCTAAACACATTCTAGCATTCTCTTACTTGGTGTAAAAGTATAAAATCCAAATTCCTTTCCATTGCCTACAAGGCCTTAAATATTCCACACTGCCTATCCTGTTTCTATCCTTTTTCCAGTAGCTCCATGTGTTCTGGCCACACTGGCCATATTTATTCTCCAGAAATAGTCTGAGTTCCTTCCCCACTTGAGACCTGAGCATTTGCTGTTGCCCCTTATGGAACTCTTGGTCCTCACAGGCTTGCAGACACCTTGTCACTCAGCATCCAACTAAATGCCTCCTTCTTAGGAAGGTCTTAGTTAGCTACTCATACTAAAGGAACTCTCCCTTGTTGCTATAATATCTTTTTATTTTATTTTCTTCCCATACCCCTTATTACTCCTGAAAAACACCAATTCTACTTATTTGTTTGTTTTCTAACTGCAATGTTAGATTCATGAGAGCAGAACTTTGTTTCAATCACTACTATATCTGCAATGCCTTAGGACAATGTCTGGCCCAAGATAAGAGTCAGTAAAAATCTGTTAGACTTGGTTACCTCTACAGCCCACTATATTCTAAGATTCTATGATTCTCGGTCTCACCATTCTTAAACTCATCATGTCAAAAAACAACTGTAGGATGACTTATTCCTTGAGTGAATGTTTATTTGCATTTAAATATTATATCTACAGCATATTTTATCTACAACATGATAGCATGGTGAATAAAAGTACAACCCTGGAATCCCTCAGATTGTGAGGGATTTTCTAACCAGGTTCTATTGAGTAACATTGTGCTAGTTATTTAGAGTCTTTGAAACTTAGCATTTAAAAATATTTTTATATACAAATTGGAAATAATAATAGTGACTCCCTATAGTGAGTTTGGCTGAGAAAATCAGAAGATATATGTGTAGTACTTAACACAGTGCCTGACATATGCTAAGTTCTCAAATGTTAGCCATTAGTAATAGTAGCAGCAATTAATGTTTTTACACGGTTGTGCAATTGTCAAGCTGGTCCTTTCATATGAGAATAAGTCAATACCAAGGTGATTTGAATAATGACGAAAATTTTAAGTATGTCTTTAAAGTTGTTTGGTCCAGAAAAATAAATGTATATCATTTTTCAATGCTATTGTCTTCTAACCTCATGTTTTTATTCTGACAAGTGATAAACATTCTGATTACTTCAGAGGTAGAGAGGGGGAAAAGAGGGGAATTTAATAAAAGTGTATTTCCATCTTTGAACCCTTAGGTAACTCAGGAATTTCTCATTCTAAGAAACTCTGATGCAAAATTACAATTAAAAGTGATGGTAAACAACTGTACCCATATTTTGAATATATCCTACATTGTTTTACTTTTGTGTATTGTTTTAGGGATTAAATAAAGAAAAAAATACATAGGTGTTCAATAAGAAAGTGAAATAGACATTTAAAAAAATACCAGTAATGATGTAATCACCATTATTTGGCAGAAGAAACAAAGTCTACATGTTCTTATCTGCATTCATAAGGATATATAGAAGCCAATGCAATAGACATATACTTACGCATGTCCACTAAATATTAAAATTCATCATAAGTATGAATTACTCTTCATTCATATGAATAATTAAAATTTGCTTTACCTAAGTTTTTAAAGGATTTTTGAGAACTAGCTAATTTCTAAGGACTGAATACCCTTGATATATGCTTTTTGATCCTTATTCAATGAGATTGTTTTTATTTCCATTTTTCCTTGTATAGCATATAAAATAGGCAGCGTACAGTTTGTACTTCATGACTAGTCCTAACTCTTGTTGAAGAATAGCAAAATTATAGTCTTGTCAAAACATGCTAGTAACTGTGGACAATCTTTGGCTACCTACAGTGTTCAGCATATTCATAATCTTAATAATTATAAATAAAATTTAAAAAGGGTCACAAAAATCAACTATGATGTGTATATTGAGAAATTAAGATAAAAAATTATAAATAAAATGCTTTGTTGAAAGTTTCATCAGTCTGATTTCTATTTAGAAAAGCTTTCTCCTTTTAAAAATAAGTGTTTACTCAAACAGTCTACACTATATATTTCTGTTGCATAGTGTCTGATTTTTTTAGCATGGCAAATCTTTCTGACTTGTGAAAAAGGTAAATTGGAAATTAACCAAATTACTTTCAATGAGATCTCAAGGAAATATGCTTGCAGGAATTTCAACGAGTTCCCTGTTAGTTAAAAGAAAATAATTTGCAGACCAAGTATGTAGCTAAGCTCCTAATTTCTCTGTGCATGTTTATCATTGATTAACGTGTAAATGTAGCTATCCATTTACACATCTGAGTATAGGTAGTGGTTGTTGTCACAGAAATCAGGTGTTTCACCAAACACTCTTTTAGCACAAAGCAAATGTCTGTCTACCTCTGTCACTGAACTCTCAGCAACTAAAGCTTAAGTCAAGTAGATATATGCATTTTCCAAAATTTAATGAAATCACCATCAAAACAGGATGTCAAGGTGCCAGCTGTTTCCTGTTTGGCTTTCTGGAGCTTTATTTGTTGATTAAGTGGCTTGCATCTCTACATGGCCGCCAATCACTTTTCTAAGGCCTTGACCACAGATCATTTAATTGCTTGGCTGTTAAATTTTCAGCGAGCAGTGACTATCTGAATATAATCTACTGAAAGCCCAATTTTCTGATACAAGCCACAATAAATCAGTGCATAGATACTTACCCTCCCAGTACTCAATCTAGGGGAAACAATTCTCATGTTTGAGGAGTCATAACCTCATGAGAAAAGCTTCATGGGGAGCAGAATATGCCTATGTATGGATATTTAAGCTTTGACTAAGTAGGACTTTTATGTTGAAAATACTCATGAACCATGATTTACATACAAAACTACACCACTAACCCACCCCAGTGGTACCTTTCCAGGGAATTATTTTTCTAGTAAGAGGTGTTGCGTTCATGATGACTCAACCGCATCTGGAAGTTTCTTGTATATGTGAGGCTCTTTGGCAGTGGCACCTACCACTCTTGATAGACAGGCAGCTCTGGTGACATGGCTTCTAGGAGGTGTCCCCTCCTTCCTTCTTGGCTCCATGGGCATTGCTCCTTTGGTTGCAATTTCCTTTCAGAGTGCCTCTATTTTGAACAATGACAAGCATTTAGTATACAGTTAACTGTGGTTGCAGAATTAGGAATAAAAAATTGAAGTGTTCTGTGAATTGGTGAGGAGGGCCCATAGAGGCACATGTGTTCTGTTCCTTCGTAGTAATAAAGAAATATATAATGGGGCACTGGCATTTCTTCTAACCCTAAGATCTCAGTGACGTCACTTCAATTTCTCCTCCAGCAAGGTAATAGAAGATGTGGGAATGGAAGAGAACAGAAAGAACCCAGAGAGAGAAACAAAAGGATACAGGCTATAGTGGATGCAAAACACTGAGAAAATACTGTTAGGCTTTTGTCATGATTTTAAAATAATAAGCTTTACTATTTACCAAGAAGGTAACTTACCATAGCTGAAATTTTGTAGGAAAGAAAGAAATTTGTATGCTAAGCAGTGCGAAGATATTCAAGCACCAACATAAATGATCAAATTCCTGGGGAGAGGCAAGTAAAACAGGAAGTAGGCAGAGGTCGTGTGATGACCATGTCACCCATGATGAACACAATTAAAGTGCATATTTGTTTTTGTTTACCATATTGATAAAATAATTGTTAATTTTTACTGTTGTGGAAAAATCCATCCTTGAATTATATTTCACAACTTATGGGACTAACTTTGTAAATTTTCCAAATCCAATCTCTGCATCTGCTAGCTTTCTTTCCCTTTGGGAAATCCCTTGCCACACTAAGTTTTAGTAAAAAGGTGCGGCCTAGAACAGTGAAGCAAGGTCAGATGGTTGGTCTTAGTTACAAGTTCCAAATTGGGTAAGTAAACATAGATTGAGTCAGACACCACTGGCATGTTGAATATTTGGGACATCTGAGTCATTAATTATGATTCCATATTTCACTAATGCATTATGAAGAAATAAGACTAATTTTATTCATAAAAGTCAGCTATCTGAATGTAGATCATGTATAGACATTTGTACGGAGTGTCTGATACACAACGTGAGAAATGTCATGGCACATTCGACTAACTAAATCTATGAGCAGATATAGAAGCACGGAATTTGATTCCTTGGAAAACAGTAATAGAAAATGCAGAAGTAAAGCAGTTATATAAGTACCGCGCGCTAACCGATTGCGCCACTGGAGCTTCAGAAGTAAAGCAGTTAAATATGGGGTGGGAATAAGTGGAATGATATTATCCCGCCCACATAGCTGAAAAGCTGGGTAGGAATGCAACCAAATCTGAGCTCCATGACACTGACCAGCCCTCTTCCAGGATTTCCAGTGCCTTACTCTTGAGGGAGATTTAAAAGGATACTTCAAAATTTCATGGAAAGATTTGTATTATCTTTTAATTCTATTTTTCCACAAACTTTCTGAAGTACCCTCATACACCTTGGCACAGGACTGGTTTGGGGAGGTGGGGCGAGGGGGAAAGGAAGGTAAGGGGAGGGGATCAATGAGACTAGTGAGAGTCCTGGACTGAGCCAGAACTAAATTGTTTAGCAGGAGCAGAAATAAAGAAACAGAATTGATAGGTGTTGAATGTATGTTATATACTAGACACTTTGCCATGCACTTTACATAATCTAATTAAGAAATAAAGCCATTTCAACCCTTTATTCCTATACTACTCTTAATGCTTTCTCTGCCTTTTAAACTGTGCCAAAAGGCCCTTGAATATTTTTGTCTGTCACTTTGAACATATTGGTACACATGCCAAAAAGAAAAAAAAAATCCATTTTAATGACCACCATCATCATCAACTAGCAATTATTAAATGTTCACAGAAAGGGTGCAATTCTGAACATTCTGTTAAATTGTTTGAATAGATCTGGCACTGCCTTATATGTGGTTTAATAATAAATTATAAAGCTACATTCCACTTGGAAAATAGTATTTTAATAGTAGAAAAAGTGGAAAATATTGAAAAACATAAAGAAGAAACTAGAAGTCAGACAGAAATCCCTCACCCAAATTTGACCATTCTATCATATTTACCAAATTTGACCAATATATGTTAGTGCATTTCTTTTAGTTTTTATGTATATTTTAACATAGTTGAAAGCACATGGTACATTCTACCTTTTCACTACCCTTTACTTTTAAACAATTTCTTCCATCATTATAAGCCTCATAAAACATAATTTATTATTGTTATTATTGGTTATGAATATTCATGAGATACAAAGCTGATTGTCACCCCTCGTGCCCAAGATGTGAAGCCCGCATCCATACTGGCAGCATGCTCATTATCACAAATTGTGTTTGTACCCCATGACCCCTACCCAATTATCCCCAACTTCCCTCCTCCTTCTCTTTCCACCTGAACTCTACTTTGTATCCCAAGGTATGTTCTCTCCTTCTGCATGTCCAACACACCACTGTGGTCTTTTTTCCCTGCCTTCTTTCTCTCTTAGCTCCCACTTATGAGTGAGTACATGCGGTATTTATCCCTCTGTGCTTTGCTTATTTCACTCAACAGAAGTTTCTCCAGGCTCATCCATGTTGTTGCAAATTGGAGAATTTCATTCTTTTTTATGGCAGAGTAGTATTCCATAGTGTAAATATACCACAGTTTCCTTATCCAATCATCCATTGATGGACATTTACGTTGGTTCCATGTCTTGGCTATTGTAAACAGAGCTGCAATGAACATGGGAGTGCAGGTATCCCTTCGACATGATGATTTCCATTCCTCTGGGTATATACCCAGGAGTGGGATTGCTGGATCATATGGAAAATCTATCTGTAGTTGTTTGAGAAACCTCCATACTGTTTTCGGTAGTGATTGTACTAATTCACAGTCCCACCAACAGTGCAGTAGTGTTCCCTTCTCTACACACCCTTGTCAGCATTTGTTATTCACCATCTTTTTGATTATAGCCAGTCTAACTGGGGTGAGGTGGTACAATCAACAGAGTGAAACTACAACCTACGGAGTGGGAGAAAATTTTTGCTAACTATGCATCTGACAAGAGGTTAATATCCATAATACACAAAGAACTCAAGCAATTACACAGTAAAAACAAATAACCCAATAAAACAATGGGCAAAGAAGCTGAATAGATATTTTTCAAAGGAAGACATACAAATGGCCAACAGGTACATGAAAAAATGCTCAACATCACTGGTCATCAGGGAAATGCAAATTAAAGGTGTTTTTAAAAAAGTATCCACCTTCTTTTTGAGAGGGTCAGTCTCTCTGAAGTTTGGGGAATCCTCTGCTTTTCCTTCTGGCCTGCCCTATATTACCATCTCTTTGCTCTGTTCTTCCAGTTGCTTGGCAGATCCGTTTGTAACCATTTCTGAGAGAATGTTGATGATATTGCCTTATCTCTCTAGCTGCTTTTAAGATCTTCTCTGGCTCTGATGTCTATGCAGTAATCGTGGTTTCACTTGATTGTGTTTGTGTGGACATGTGTGCCTCAGTCAGCTTTGAGGCTGGGTGTGCTCCTT
Source organism: Cynocephalus volans (assembly GCF_027409185.1). NCBI lineage: Eukaryota > Metazoa > Chordata > Mammalia > Dermoptera > Cynocephalidae > Cynocephalus > Cynocephalus volans. Next base: position 91,141,174 of record NC_084468.1, on the reverse strand, counting down.
TTCGTGTGAGGATTTACCTCCTACTGAGTATTTTGAAACCTTTGTTTTTGGACTTCTGTCTTCTTTTTCCTTTTTTCCCTTTTGGAACTCTTATTAGAAATGTGCTTTAACTTTTCGTTCTTACTCTGTATCTGTTTGTATACATTCATATTTTTAAATGTTACTTTTTGTTTAAATCTCTTGGTTCCTTTTCATAATTTACTGATATTTGATGATATTTTCTGTCTTTTACTTTTTCTCTATTCTCTTTACTCATTTTTTACATACTAATTTTTTAGATTCATTCAGATTATTCTATTATCTGCAGATGTAAGGGGTCCCCTATTGCTTTTAATTATATCTAGTAACTCATCTTAGAATAAATAATTTTTATTGTGGTTTTTAATTTGTGCTTTGGAGCTCATTTTCAACAAGGATGACTTCCCTACCTCCTAAGGTGTTCTGTGGAGACGCGGTCAGAGACCAGTTTTTTTGTTAATTTTTTTTAAGTTGGGAACTTTTGCTACATATGACCCAGACTTTTAGTGGAAGTTTTTGTTTTTTTGGTTGGTTAGTTGGTTTGAATATGTCTTTTTCTTAACCTGAGATGCCCAAACAGAGATAATTTTTTCACTTACTTGGACTGGCAGATTGAATTTGTTTTTATTTATTTTTATTTTTATTTTTATTTTTTTTTTAGAGAATGAAATGATTTATATAGTGATATAAGAAGATCTCCATGATATATTCAGTGGAAAAAAAAGAATCACATGCTAATTTCTGTGAGAGAAATGGGAGGAGGGGGAGAAAAAAATATATACTACATTTTCTTGAATTTACATAAAGAAACTCTGGAAAGAGAAAAGAAATAAATAAAAGTGGAAATTTGTACAAAACATGGTAGATGTAGTAATATGAGAGGGAGATTTTCACAGTGTTTCTTTCATATTGTTATAAATTTTTTTAAAAATTTTATTTTGTTGATATACATTGTGGCTGATTATTGCTCCCCATCACCAAAACCTCCCTCCCTCCTCCCTCCCCCCCCCACAATGTCCTTTCTGTTTGCTTGTCATATCAACTTCAAGTAATTGTGGTTGTTATGTCTTCTTCCCACCCCCACCCCCCGGTTGTGTGTGTGTGTGTGTGAATTTATATATTAATTTTTAGCTCCCACCAATAAGTGAGAACATGTGGTATTTCTCTTTCTGTGCCTGACTTGTTTCACTTAATATAATTCTCTCAAGGTCCATCCATGTTGTTGCAAATGGCAGTATTTCATTCGTTTTTATAGCTGAGTAGTATTCCATTGTGTAGATGTACCACATTTTCCGTATCCACTCATCTGATGATGGGCATTTGGGCTGGTTCCAACTCTTGGCTATTGTAAAGAGTGCTGCGATGAACATTGGGGAACAGGTATACCTTCGACTTGATGATTTCCATTCCTCTGGGTATATTCCCAACAGTGGGATAGCTGGGTCATATGGTAGATCTATCTGCAATTGTTTGAGGAAACTCCATACCATTTTCCATAGAGGCTGCACCATTTTGCAGTCCCACCAACAATGTATGAGAGTTCCTTTTTCTCTGCAACCTCGCCAGCATTTATCGTTCAGGGTCTTTTGGGTTTTAGCCATCCTAACTGGGGTTAGATGGTATCTCAGTGTGGTTTTGATTTGCATTTCCCGGATGCTGAGTGATGTTGAGCATTTTTTCATATCAGCTATGTATTTTAAAAATCAGGATCTGTATTCTGTATCTCTTTTTTCATGTTTTCTGTGTGGTGATAGTGGAAGGGGAGTCTATGACACCAGTCCCCTGATGGACCAAAACCGGCCATTGTTGGTTTAATATGCTATCCTTTTAGGTGCTATTTCTATCCTGAGAAATCATTCCTGTGGGGATCCCTATAGGAATCACTCCTCAGAAGTTGTCTTTTTCTCATAATCAAAATCTTCATTGTCTCAACTTTCCTGGTTCCGATCCAAGCCCACTTTCACCCTAAGTAGCCAAGCAAATCTGAGTTGTCCTCGCCCTTCACTGTATCTGAGCCAATGTTATTACTGTGCTCAGGATATTTACGTGTTTGGAATGGATGTGTGTGTGATGGGTGACGGGGACTACTTTTTTTCTTCTCTTTTTTCACTATTGTGGATTCATTTGAAGTTGCAACATCCGCTCATATACACACGGCCCAAATAGTTACGCTCTGCCAGGAATTTTTGCTTGAGAAAGTGCTATTATGGAAGTCCGTTTCCTGAAAAAAATTTGCTGTAACCTATGTCAAGATGTCAAATAGCTGCTAAGAAAACTCAGGCCAGATTTTATAATCTCACATCAGAAAACGTGTATGTTTTGTGGGCTACTGAATGGTGATTATGGCAGAAAATGACAAATTGTTCATCAAACCCATTTCCCTTTCTTGCTGATACCCAGCTGCATTTCCTGGTCTCCTTTGCATGGGACTATGCTCTGGCCTATGGAAAGTGAATAGCCAGTGCAAACCTCCTCATAATTCTCTCGCAGTTCTACCACCAGGAGTCTATATGACCATTGTCCAGGTCAATTCCAGAAGCCATATGTTAAAAATGATCAAGTTTCCTGAAATTTCTGTACCTATGTGATTGTCCCCTTCACTCTCACATCACTCCTCAGCCCTCACCATCGATAAGATATTAGAGAAGCTGAAAATAAATTTATATTGTTTTCAGTCACTGAGATATCAGGGTTTAATTATGGCAGACAATTATAGCTAAGGTCAGAAATTTAAAGAATCCTTTCTGTTGACTGCCACCCATCTTCTTTTCTCTACTAGTATTTCTTTTATGTGGTGACTAGTTCACTGATTCTGAGAGTTACTATCAACAGAATTTTTGATGGAATTTACCTCTTACACAAGGATGTTATGGGGATTACTGCAATATTTTTAGAAATCTTTCAGGGGTCCTTGGAGCAAAGGTTTTATATAAAGCAAAATAATGGGACTAATTTTATTATACACTGTCAGTTTAATGAACAATACTGCATAATATAAATATAAAACAACAGTTTGCAGAAGCAATTGTTCCTCTGAAGTAAACACGACGAATGAAACACGACGAATATGTCAGAATAATTTCATGAAACAAAGTAAGAAAGCACTTGGTACTATCTGTTTTGTTCTCTTCCATTTTCCTAGTAATGAAGCTAAAATGCTTATAAAAGACTAATGATTATCTCTAGTAACAAAGAAAACTAATCCTTTTCTTTTTGTAATCCAACCAGCTTCACTTCTTATAAAAGCAGCAGAGAATTTCTGGCTGTGATTTGCACCTTATGCCCGTTCATTAAAAGGAGATAACTTCCTGCTCTGACTTTCTCTTCTAGGTCCAAAATTGTTCCCTTTACTGGAATATCTTCACCAGGGACCAACAGACTCTCATGGCCAGGATTTCCATTTTTATCATGGTGCCGTGGCCTCCATCATGTGATGTATATCATAGTAAAGTCTATCTTCCGAATAGCTCTAAAAAGCATAAAATGTACTGTTTTCACAACCAAAACACTTTCTTGCTTTTAGGCCTTTGTTCCCTCTGGTGTCTTTGTCCTTGTAACATTTATCCCCTCCTGTGGTTCAAAGGGTTCCTCATATCTCAAGGCACCACTCCTATAGCCTATAAACTTGTCTCAGTTGGATTTCATTTGTCTTTCTGCTCTCTCCAGAGAGCCTTCAATTACAGAGTCACCTGTCTTTTCACTTACGTAACGATAAGAACCACAAGGAAGTACCTGCTAAAGTAGTGTGTGAACACAAGGTCCACAAGAATTAATAGCCAGTTTGGGACCACAACTGATGGCCACACGGGTAGTGCAATACATACTTCCAGGGTACCACACTCGTACATATAGATTATGATGTAGACTGGACTGGGTCGTGTCCAACTGTATGGAGTGGCCCTGTCCGGTACCATATTCTTTATGGATATAACTGGAATCTTTTCTTCTCTGATATCTAGAAGTACTACACTTGTGAAAATATCTTCAATAATCCACTCTTTGACTGTAATTCCTGTTGGGTTTTTTCCTAATTTTCTCATTCCTTTATTCTCAGTAAGTCTGTTCTTAAATATCTCAAGACTTTATTCTCTTGTCCCCTTTATTTTTACTTCTTTTTAATATCCCCCTTCCAGGCCTCACTTTCTCCAGCCTAGACTCCTTATTCAATCACCTCAGGGATATTGTCACAGACACTCTGCACCAACTCTCTAGTTCTCTGTTGCCACATCCTGGACTCCACAACCCATAAACCTGGATCAGTTTGGTTCAGTTCTGTTCAACACACATTCTACTGAATGCCTAATACAAACCAGCACAAATAGTTGATTTTTGCTGTGTCCAGGTGAATGCCCAGTAGGAAGATATAAGGATACTCGTTAATAGCACAGAAAAGAAGAACCTAAGTGAGCTATAAATTTATCAAAGATAGTAAGCTCACTTAGGAAAATCCAGCAGCTATGCAGATTGGACCCACAGCAAGTGTATGGTATGTGGCCTCCTCTGAGCTCTCAGTGAGCTCAGCAATCTTTTACTCATTCATGGATAAATTCCCATTCCCCTAACCATTACTCCAAACTGATCCACTCTCCTCAAAATTAGCTCCTGTAGGACCCCCTCTCAACAAGAGAATAAGGTGATTGTTAATGAGCCAAAGTCTCTGGAGGAAATGGGAGAGATTGCGAGCAAACAGTGATTAGAGAATTGAGTCTTTTGAGAAAGATTTGCTTTAAGATTTCAGACTGAGACTTTCAGGGTTTCTCTGACCCTTGGGCAACAGCTCCCCTTATCCTCAGTGGCAGTTTCCCTGCGCTCAACTATTTCAACCTACCAACAATCTCTGAAAACCCTTACTTCTGTATTAAATCCTTTATGCACAGAGTACATAGAATGGTGTATTTTCTCTGAGTGAGTATTGAGGGGAATATACCCAACACACCCCTGAATATACTCTAGAAAATATCACCTATCATCTCAACTCTCTCAAACCCAGCACATTTCCATCCTCATTTGGTCTTTCTCTGAAACTTGCCAATTTTGATAACTGCGTTCTTGAAACTTTCTATCTGTATGGGATTTTGAGACTAGCAGAAGAAATATTTACAGATATAATTATATATATATATATATACACATATATATATATATATAATATGATGTGCTGTAAAAATTAAGAATCTTCTGGAAATGTAGAGAGCAAAAAGCAGCTGGATATATCTTGGGAAATTATTATGAAGCATTCCCTTTTAATTACAGCTCCATAAATTCCCTGACCATGTTGAACTATTTTTCAGCCCTCCGAGAAGTACCTGGGCATCTTGGACAGTATTAACATATATAATGATTTTCTTTCCTTTCTCTTTTTTTCTTTTATCCTATAGGACATAACTGGACTATTTCCACAAGCAAATGTTCTTGCTTTTCTATCCTGCATGTCTTTATGTTTCTGACTGAGGCCATATGTATGGAACAAAGGAAAAAGTGAGAAAAAAAAAAAAAGAAAGATTTTATATGAGTAAAGAAAAGCCCCTTACAAAATTCTCTGCCCAGAGCTTTCAGGCTCAAAAGGCAAGATTTATTTAAATAAACATCTGATCGGACCCCAAAGGCAAGGATCTTAACATTTTCCTATGTTAGAGTACTTAGAGAGTAACATCAATTTTATGCAGGTGTACAGAATAGTCATTCACAACTACTACTTAAAGAAAAATCAATTAAAAATTTTTCTATATATATTGCAAAAAATTATCTCATTAGATTGGGTACTCTAGCAAATCAAGGGCAAAATCCTCAACTACTTCATAATGTAATATGTTAATAGGTCAAACAGTAATAATCAATTTAGTGTGTGAGAGTCACTCTTCTGTAGTATTTTGACTATAATGATATTCCACATGCTGTCAACATGGATAGAAATTATCTCCAACCTCCCTCCCCTTCCCCCTTCCCCCCACTCCACTTTGTAGCCCAAGGTATGTTCTCTCCCTCTGCAAGTCTAACGCACCACTGTGATCTTTCTTTCCTTCTTTCTTTCTCTCTTAGCTCCCACTTATGAGTGAGTATGTGTGGTATTTATCCCTCTGTGCTTTGCTTATTTCACTCAACATAAGATTCTCTAGGCTCATCCATGTTGTTGCAAATTGGAGAATTTCATTCTTTTTTATGGCAGAGTAGTATTCCATGGTGTAAATATACCACAGTTTCCTTACCAATCATCCATTGATGGACATTTATGTTGGTTCCATGTCTTGGCTATTGTAAACAGAGCTGCAATGAACATGGGAGTGCAGGTATCCCTTCGACATGATGATTACCATTCCTCTTGGTATATACCGAGAAGTGGGATTGCTGGATCATATGGAAGATATATCTGTAGTGTTTGAGAAACCTCCATACTGTTTTCCATAGTGTTTGTACTAATTTACAGTCCCACCAACAGTGTAGGAGTGTTCCCTTCTCTCCACACCCTCCCCAGCATTTGTCATCCACCGTCTTTTTGATTATAGCTAGTCTAACTGAGATGAGGTGGTATCTCAATGTAGTTTTAATTTCCATTTCCCTGATGACTAGTGATGTTGAGCATTTCTTCACATACCTGTTGGCCATTTACATACCTTCCTTTGAAAAACAATTTTAACTTTCATATGGAACAACAAAAGACCCCGAATAGCCAAAGCAATCCTGAGCAAAAACAATGAAGCCAGAGGCATACCGCTACCTGACTTCAAATTATACTACAAAGCTATTGTAACCAAAACAGCATGATACTGTATAAAAATAGACACTCAGACCAGTGGAGCAGAATTGAGAACCCAGAAATCACCCCTCAGGCTTACAGCCATCTGATATTGGACAAAGGCAACAAAAATCTACATTGGTGAAAAGACTACCTCCTCAACAAGCTGTGCTGGGAAAATTGGATATCCATGTGCAGAAGAATGAAACTAGATATTCGCCTCTCACCATATACTAAAATCAACTCAAAATGGATCAAAGACTTAAGTATAAGACCCAGAACTGTAATATTACTAAGGGAAAATATAGGTGAAACACTTCAGGACCTAGGTCTGGGCACAGACTTTATGACATGAGCCTGAAAGCACAAGCAGCAAAAGAAAAAATAAACAAATGAGACTATATCAAGCTAAAAAGCTTCTACACAGCAAAGGAAACAATCAACAGAGTGAAATGACAACCTACAGATTAAGAGAAAATTTTTGCTAACTATGTATCTGTCAAGGGATTAATATCCATAATATACAAGGAACTCAAACAATTACACAGTAAAAATAAAAAAACCCAAATAACCCAGTTAAAAATGGGCAAAAGAGCTGAATAGACATTTTTCTAAGAAAGTCATAAAACATAATTTTAATGCTTATATATTATATCTAATTATAATGTACAGTATACTTTAATTATTCATAGGATTTTCTAATGCTTTATTATTTTAATAATATTGCATTGAATGTCTTTCTTCCTTCCTTCACTCATATGTTTATTCAGCAAATTCTTATCAGATGCCTTTTATGTGTCAGGGCTCTATGCTTGGTACAGTGCTGGGCTTTGGAGGTATCAAAGTGAGTTAGTTGGAAAGAAAGCCTGTAAAAACAATTACAATAAAATATGATAAATGCTAATGTCAAATGTTAATATAAAGCTGTTTGCACTTCTGGTTCTATTATAGAAAGAGGATTATTGGACCAATGTGAATAAACATTTTGAAGGCTATACTTGTGTACTGCACAATTACTTTCCAGAATAATTCTATCAATTTACAAATGTATAGGCAGTGTGTTAATATTATATTTCTCACTAAAACACTATCAGCATATTATTAAAATTCTATAAATTTTTGCTACTTTGATAAGTAAAAATGATATTTCATAATTGACATATTTCTTCTCTCCTAGATTATTAGTGAAATTAAACATATTTTCATATACTAATAAGCTTTTTCTATATCTTTCTTTTGTGAACTCTCAGTTCATTTTTTTACTTACTCTTTCATTGGTGCATTACTGTTTTTCTTATCAATGTATATGTTCTCTTTATACTAAGATAATTCACCTTTCTTTTTTTCTTTCTTTTTTTTTTTTTTGCTGCTGGCTGGTACAAGGATCCAAACCTTTGACATTGGTATTATCAGTATCAGGCTCTAACCAAGTGAGCTAACCAGCCAGACTCCCTTTTATTGAGACATAATTTTAGTAAATATTTACTCTCAATCTGTATGCATTTTGTTTATATTTTTGATACCCATTACATTAAAAAATTTTAGATATTTAATTTGATATTTAATTTTGTGAATTATCCGCAAAGAATTTTTTATTTTTTTATAAACACTAGGATCAAGGATATACTTAAATGTTTCTCTTTCATATAAGACTTTTTTTTTTTCACTTGTAAAAACATAGTTACTCACTTAGACCTCTAAGATAAAGAGGGCTTATTTGTGAAATCAGTACTGGAATGGGTTGAGATAGACATCAGGATCTCAGGAAGCTCTAGCAATCTACTCCTTTCAGCATCTTTCTGTAGTAGACCCTTACTTATCTCTAGGGTATCGATTCTCCCTCTTAACTTTGGCTTTTCATGATCTCTGATGGCCCTGGTTTATGTCAGTCTTTTCCTCTCTCTTTATGCATACTTTTAGTATCAGATCCTATTGCTAACTGGTTGCAGGTCTCTATGTTTCCCTCTTCAGATGAGCATGACCAAGTTTATCTTTATACACCAGGTCTCAATCTAGATTGCTGGTCAGTGCATAGACTTGACCACACACCTGGGACAAGTGGGAGAGAAGAGGTGGTGCCAGCAAGTGAAGTTGGACAAGAGCCATCTGTGGGCTGGCTGGTATCTCTTAGAATGGATTGTGGGTGTTGGAAATCTTGTGGCTGGCACTGCTGTCAAAACACTGTTGCAGGTAAGAATGTAATTCAGCATTCCGGAAATTAGAGTACTAACCTCAGCTCTGCTGCCAATAAGCTCTGTCTTCTTAAACAATTCCCTTAACCTCCTTTAACCTCTTGGCTCATCTGAAAAGTGTGATGGCTTTATAGTCTTTAAGGTCCATTCCAATTCCCAAATATCTACAATTCTTGTACACAACATTTGGCCATCCGACAAAAAGGTAAAGCAGTTCTCTTTGCTCTATAAAGCTGCTGGCTTTGATGAAAAGTCAGGGAGTACTGCCACCACGTAGCTGTGAACTGAATGAAGGAACATGTTTCAGAACACTTATGTCCTGATGGAGTTTAACGAACTGATATCCAAGAGGAACAAATATGCAGAGTTGACAGTCCTTGGTTGACTACAAAGTAGTTCAGTTAATAATGTGATGTCAGCAGCCTATTTATTATTTTAGTAATTTCTTTTGAGCTCAATACTAACATTTACTAATTCCTGAAGAAAACAATCATCACAAAATTTTCCTCAAAATACCAAACCCAGCACTTAAATAAAAAAAATCAACAATGCTGACAGAAAAACTTTTAAGGACCAGTTTGTCATTTCGGTAATTAATGCTAGCTGCCATTAAAACAACCTTCAAATTTCAGTCACTTAGCAAAATCGGTGTTTGTTTCTGGATCATAACACAGGTTAGATGTGCAATGTGTGGCCTTTTGCATGATGGCTGGAGGATCCTGCTTTTCCCTCTCATGGCACCACTGTCTTCTGGGACTTCAAATTTCTACCTAGGTTTCTTGGCTTTCAACTGGCAATAAGCAAAGAGTGAGTGAGAGAGAACTGTTGGCCAGTCCTGGAAGAGGTATAGAATACTTCCACTATTATTCTTTGACAGAACCCAAGAGTGTGGCCCTACCTTGATTGCAAGAGAGGCTGGGAAGTACAGTCTTTCTGTGTGCCAGGAGGAGGAAGCAGGCTTGATAACATCTAGCCAGTCTTTGCCACAATGGGTAAAATGTGAAATATACGATAAAATAAAAGATCAAGGGACCACGCAAAATGAAGTTTCTACTTTATGACTGCACCAATAATAAATTGTCAAAAACAAATTTACTTCCTGGAAGCTGAAAATAAATTTTCATACAGAAATAAAAAAATCATTAAGACAGTTTTGGGTAATTCTTATGAATTATAGAAAAAATGTGAATAAAATTTGCACAAAATGATTGCACTTAGCAGCAGATTTTGGTGGTATTTTTTCCAAAGTAAATTTTTTTATAAGGTCCTTACAATTGAATTTTAGATAACAGGCAAATAAATGTAACAAATAGCTCAGTAGGACATTCAGTATTTTTTTTTTTTTTTTTGTACACAGATGTTAGTCACCTTTCAATAGATTTTTTCTTAGTTTTACATACAAAAAGTAACAATAAACAGTGTTTCTTTTATTTTATAGTTTCATTGAAAGGACCACACAAAATGGATCATGACATTCCTCAAGGCTGAGTTTTTCTGCCACCTTCTCCTTTCTATTCATCCTCCATTCACATTCATATATAAAGTAAACTATATTTCTTTGTTTCTGTTTTCCTATTTTGCCTTTATGATTTTTTTCTGAAAGTTTCCAGTGACTTACTATGTATGTTTTCCTTAAACTATATCTCTGTTCCCAGTACTGCTGTGACTTGACTATCAGTTATATTTACCCAATAGGTTGCGTATATTAAAAAATAGAATTATCATTAGTGTTAATCAGATGACCTATTCACATTCTTCCATGTGCAGAGAAGTAATATTGTTGCCTTGAATAAAGGAGTAATTTCTGAACACATATAGTTGTATCATGCTATGCTATGTTAATCAACAAAAGAAAACCTTACAAAAATTCTACTAATTTGAAATCATTTTGATTTTTTATAATATTTTGTTTCCTGACTGATTGACCAATATATGTATTCAAATTCCTTTGGTTTTTGAGATTTAATTGTTTGGAATGTGAAGGTAAAATTCTTTTTACTTCAAATGTTTGACATAGTCCTTTTCTTCTACTGGATAGTACAGAAATAGTATCTTGCATCTCTTTTTTTCTTTCAGAAACAACCTTATGTGTCAGAGAAGCAGGATATAAAGCTGCTTTTCTTTCCTTCCTTTTTTTTTTTTGGAGAAAATGTTTTATTTTTCACAGAAAATGCTGGGAGAATAAAACAAAAGAATGTTCTCAGATATTAGTTGAAACTTAGGCCTTTATTAAGGGAATAATGTCTTGATAAAACTGCTTTTCTATCAGCTTGATTAGAAATTCATTTATCAATAAATAGCATTCCTTAAGTTTTCTTTATTTTGTCACAATAAACCATCAACAATTCCAAAGAACGTTACAATTAAAATATCTTTAAAGAATCATGGTTGTTATGGATACTATTAAGTATTCTATATTGTGGGATGGTGCATTATTGTGAAATTATATTTATCAACTCTTAACCCTATTAAGACCCTGTTAGAGGAAAGTACTATGAAATTTGCTTTTCAATCTGAGCTGCACAATTCTAGATAATATCATCAGACAACATTTCCTAATGGAGAAATTTTGAAGTGAACTTTTAGTGAAAGAGAATATCAGTATAAAATTTACAAAGTTTTATGATACCAATAAATAAATCCACTGAATTATTCCCTCTTTTGTTGAAAATCATTAATGCAGCCATTTTTTACAATTGACCTACACTAAATGAACACCTACTAAGTGCAAGACATTATCTTGCCTATAAGAAGATCATAGGCAATAACACACATATGCCCTCCATATATATTTATATAATGTGTATATATATAAGCCATATGATGAAATGCTAGTTAACCATCAAATGATTTTGCAGACCGATATTTGCTAATGTGGGAAATATACACTGTATGTTTTTAAGTGAATAACAATCAGGATCAAATTAATACACATAAAAATTTTTATAAAAAATATGATTAATAATATATGGAAAGGATATGCATCAAATGTTGATAATAATTATCTCTGGGTGATGGTATCATAGGTGATTATTTCTTTGTGGTTTTCTGTATTTTCATAATGTCACATGTTTGTAATAAGAAATGATAAATATAGTTAGAAAACTTAATCTAATCTCAGAAATAACATGCATATAAATATGTATAATACTTTCAAGAGCTATAGATTCATTCGTTTATTCAGCAAATTTATTAAATATTTATTGTTTCATACTTTAGGCTGAGTACTGGGGATGCAGTCTTTACCCTTAGGAAGCTCATTGATTTATAGCTAAAGTGTTAGGGCAATTCAAAGAAGAGACAGATTATTTGGGTTGCTATCCCAGACTGCAGGTTCTTATGATTCCGGAGAATCTTGAGGGTCATAAGATTCTCATCATAAGAGCCTCATCTTTCTGTAAATGACATCAAAGAAGCACCTGAAAAGTGTCACATGTGGGAAAAAAACCCCTCAATTTGGGAATTTTAAAAAATGATTAGAATAATAGAAATCCCATTTTTCTGTATCTTAAATAAAACATTTGAAGAGTATAAAAAAGGCTTGGAATTGTTCTTATCTCAAACATTTGTTGTTAATAATGGAAAGTTATAGCTTATAAATATCAAATTTCTCCATACTTTTAATATGGTATATCCTCTTGGATATTGACCCTTATAATGCATGTCTCTGTGTTTCCAATTTCATGAGAAGCTAAGAGGACTTCACATGTTCTAGGAGTTGTGCCAGGTCAAGAATGTGGTAGAGGCTAGAGCAGTGTCACCTGTCGCTGCCCCCCTTTGTGGTGGTGTGGTCCATAAGGACACTTCTTCAGTGGCCACTGGCTGGCTGGAAACGTGAAAGAAGAACTGTCAATTGTATTCCCTTGGTGCAATAGTGACTGCTAGCTTGGAATTTCTATTTTAAAAACAAACTTAGTTTTCATAGAAGAGTAAGAGTGGATATTTTGTATATCAGCTCATCACCTATTATCAAAATTTAATTCATTATCCAGTGGGTGGGGGGTTATTTGTTTAAAATTATAATGTTAAAAGTTTCTTGCAGACCTGGAAACTTCTCTGTATACTGCCTCAAAATAGATTTCTCTATGTCTTCTATGGCAAAGGCTTTTAAATGAAGCAATTACGACATTGAATAAGGTGACTCAATATTGTGAGATGACCTAACTTGAAAAGAATATTAGGCCATCCACCTGGGATGCTAGTTTATCCAAAGTCAGGGCCATGGCTTAGATGATTTTGGAGTTTGGTGATTTACTAAAATGGATTTTATTTATTTGGTAATTTTCAAAATTGTATTTCAGTTTTGATCTGGATTGGCTTTTTTATATCTTGTTGCTTCACCCAGTGATATGCTCTGAATTTACTCTTTTTATTTAAATGAATAACCAATTTAGTTTCCAGGTGTAAACAGATTGCCTTTCGGCTTTTCTGCCTTTCATACAGGTCAGCAAAATTTCTGTCAAAGCACATGAGGCTCAATACAAACTGCTAAATGTTGTAGTGTGAAGAGAGAAGTGATTGATTTAATTTTGTACTAAATCTTCTGTAATTGGACTTTTTCTGTATATCTTTTAAGTTCCACAATGAACCAGGCAATAATTGAGGTTTAACAGGAACTTCATAAAGCTTAGAGTCTTCAGAAAAGATGGTGAAATATGGCTGTAGATAGAAAGAAAGACTTGCAAAATTATATCATAAGTCCTGTGTGTCTAACAGAAAAAAGAAAAAAAAAAAAGGTTACAAAGAATAAACAGGCTCATCTGATGATAGTTGGTAAGAAATTTAAAAGTAGCGCAGACCTGGTGTGAGGAAATATTTATGGATAACTGGGTATTGAGAGTGTGTGGTTACATAATAGAGTCTCAAATGCGAAGGATCCACAGACCCTGAGTTATAGCATCCTTGGGATTTACCTAGAATGTTCAGTCAGGCCTGCTACTTTCAGGCTGCTCAAAACATTTCTGCCCTGACTCCTTCTGGCCTTAATCTAACTCCCAATCATCTTGCTAAAGATCAAGGTAGAAAAACAATCTGATTAGACATTTTCCTGTCAGTATGATAGCAAGCAAATGTTCTGACCAATCTCTCTATTCAGCATTGTAAACGATACATTCTATGTAGCCCATTTTAGGTGATGCTTACTATGCGTGTGTTTATGTGTGTGTGAATGTGTTATGAGATAGATAGATAGACAGATGATAGGTAGACAGACAAATTAGATAAAGAGTTAGGCTGATAAGCCTGGTGTGGAACTCGGACTAGATTTCTATATTTAGGAGTAGGCAGAATAACTATTGTTTGGCTGAATTTCTAGGAAAGTCTCCCTGCAAAATCAAATAATATTCCTAATTTATCAGGTTCTAAAAATTCATGTTTTAGAAATTTATTCTTCAGACCTAAAATTTTGTCTTTTCTTTCTAGCAATTTCCACCTCAGCGAGAATCAATTTGCTATAACTTTTCCTGCTTTTGCACATTCAGTTAATTCTCAGGGAACACCCTTCCCCCTACTCCTAACTCCCTCACCTAATGGTTCAAGACCTGGCTCAAATGTCTTTTCCAATTCAAAACTTTGCCTGAGATGTCTAAATAAAGTTGATAACTTCCTTCTTTGATCATGCTTATACATAGTGTCTAACTCTAATTATTGTATTCATTACATTGGATTGCATTTATTTCGTATCTTTCTTCCCCTTAGACTATGAGTTATTAAGGGTATACCTTCTGCCTTATGTGCCTTGATAACTCTAGCATCTGGCACTTCAGTCTTATAAATTGTTCATTGAATGAATACAAGATTAAATGAGTTTGTGTTGGCAGAGAAGGGGAAAGCTTCAAGTGCTGAATGCCAGAGGGAGAATTCACAGGAAGAGGAGCTGTGTGAGAAAGATACTGCTGTGTGCACTGACACAAATTTTGCTTACTTCACAATTTCATTTAAGACTGGTCCTTTGTGTCAGCGACTACCTGGGCTGAGTTCTGTGTATCTAAAGCCAGGCCCTTGATTTGCAACAGGGACTGTTATTTGCAAAGCCCTTGGGAGGTTCTGACTGAATCTGCTGAAAGCCTTCCTTAAGAGCTGTTCTGCTTGTTCTGGCCATCTATTATGATCTATCTTTTGTGATAATTTCCCAGAAGACTTCAACAAATTGTTTGTTCAATTAGTCCATAAAGAATTTCAATTTCGATGGCCAAATAGATGGCTTCAAAGTATTGAGCTAAAAGAAATATTGTTGCATGTAAGAGGGGGAAAAATCTCATTTTAGACATTTAGACTTCTGAATGGGAGAGGTAATTTACAACAGTTCTTCAAGTTAATAATTGTCAATGTCAACAGACACAGCTCTGCCATCACATTGGGGCTATCAAGGTAAAATTTCAGGGTTCATTTAAAAATGGGTATCTGTAAGGGTATAAAAGTAAATCTGATATAAAAGAATTTCTTTGTACAGGAATACTTTACCTGTAATTAAAAACCTACCTGAGAGAAAGAGAAGCAATTTTAAACCTATTTAAGTACATTTGTAAGTGTACTCTGGAGAACTAGAAAGCAGTTCAAGGTGAGTTTTAGGGTTGTCCTTCATACTCATAGAAGATATACTGCCAAACCATGAACTTCACAGCACTTGTATGAAATAAATACACTGGAAGTCTCACGATGCTCTGTCTTCTTCACTTATCTGCCCCTGTTTATTCATAGGATGCATTGATTGAGCCCCTTGCTTATTTCTTGTCTACTCCCTACCTGTATGAATAATATTGAAGGATTTTTTATTCATCAAATTTAGGACCTATTTATTTGCAACTTTGACAACTTTGCTACTTCTCAGAGATTTATGCAAATAAATTGGCCTCTCCAGAAAAATAGAATGTTCTCTTAGAAGGTAGGAATTATGGCATGCACTTTTGCCCATGGCACTGTGCTAGGTACACAGAATGCTGTGGAACTGAATTAGTTTGTACTAGATAGCCAGAAACAGGAAGTTGCAGCACAAAGTTGATCTTAGATCTAAGGGTAAAATAAGATAAGCGAACAAGCTCTCCCAGTTTTTGACAAATTAATGGGTATTGCTGGCTTCTTCCCCTAAATATAATTCTATAAATATGACACAGTGCTGGTATGGTTGATTCTGAGAAACAAAAATCAAAATATTGCGAACTGTTAGGCAGACATAAGCTGATTGGTCTTCATGTATGGAGAGAAAGGACAGCAGAAGGTTTGGAGAGACGTTTTAACTTGTAACTCCTGTTTTCTTTTTCCCCCACATTGCTCTGTGTAGATTATTGCCTATAGTGAGGAGAAATAATGGTAGCACCAGCCCAGCACCAGCAACAAACGGTGGGAAAACAGCAGAATGGCACTCTAGCCTAGCTGTGTTCGATGACGGATAGCAACAAGCTCCCAGGCATTTTGGCTGGCTCCTGAGAATTTTCTCCTCCCCATCACTTACCAGGACTAGAAAGGAGGAACTGAGGGTTCCCAAAGGGTAGAGTTGGCCACTGTGGAAAGGCATGCACTGAAAGTGGTACAGCCCAGATTTAAAGTTGGAAAATCTCAAACTTGGGGTGAGTCTCAAACTTCAAGATCTCCACCTTAGACCAGATAAAAGAAAATTGTGGGCCAGAAACATAAAATAAACATAAACAAAAGCAACGTAAATATAAACAAGAATAATCAATATTCTCAAAGAGATAAAGGAGAATATTGGAACAAAGCTGAACAGTGTTTTGAAGTTAAAAAAAACCATTCAACAGATGGATGAAAATAGAAGAATGAGTACAACTGAGTCACAAATGAATAAGTTTGAAGATTAGGTGTACATACCTTATTGCCAGAAGTTCTATTTGGTTCTTTTGCAATCTGATCTGTATTTTATAGTTTTACTCTTTTTTTGTGTTTTAATTATCTTATTTATTGACGTATTAGCCATATAATTTTATATTATGCATCTAAAGTCGTTCTGACATCTGTTATTTCCATTGGACTCTAGTGATTTCTTGTATATATTGTTTTCTACATTTTGAATGTGAATTCATGTTCCTTGGAACTTTATCTGCAGGAATCTTTGAAGCCTGGACAGAAGGTGTACTTAATCAAAGAGAATTTGCCTAGCCTCATCTCAGATTTCTGGAGGCATTACTAATGTGCCTTTAAATAGATTATTGGATTTATGTTTGCTGGGCCATCAAGTCAGTGTGGATTCAAGCTACAGATCAGCACGAGGAATGTTCTTTTGCTATGAATACTCAAGAGAGATATTTTTTCTGAACTTATCACCAAAATAATTGCAAAGAATTTTTTTTGCTGTCTTGTGCTATGGGATGAGTTTATTTCTGGTACATTCTATACTTAGAGTACAGCTTTTTAGTGTTCCAGCCTTATGCAGGGAGGTCCTATTAGATTTATCATGTTTGATGAGTTCTAGTTTTATCTTCAGTGAGGCAGAAAAAAAAGGGAATCTAAGATTCAATAAGATTAAATATATTCTGCAAGGTCAAAATGGCTTCAGCACTTTCTTAACTTTTTAGACAATTTTAATTTAGTTTTTGACCTTGAAAAGTTTTCTGTCTTGAAAGAGCAAATATATAGTTGTAAGATTTAACAAGTATATTTTTATTTAACATTTTAGTTATTTTTATTTTTAATGAATGTAAGCAACTATTTTTCCAGAAACATAAAGCAATTCCTCTAATATTTTTTGTTTTCGAAGTGTGAGCACATGTGTATTTCTCCCAATGTCAGGTAAATGGCAATGTTTATTGACATGCCATGCATTTATTTATGTATTCATTTATTTATCTATTTATTTATCTGTTGGAGAGGTTATGGGGTTCTGTCCATGCATATTAAACATGATGCTGACTAATAATTTTATTGGTTATGAAGCAGCATAATCCAGTGTAGTCCATTTAAATTTTCTATTTGTAAACATCACATTAATTGAACAATAATGCATTAATCATCAACATCAATGGACAGATTTAACAGGGGATTAAAGACAAATGTCAGTTAATACTCTCACTTTGTGAACAAGTAGTTGTAAAATTTGCCACAATAAATTCTATTTTTGGCTTTTCAGTGAAGTCCTTATAACAGAAAATGCCAGCGAACAAACACAGCAATATGGAAGCCCACTATTCAGTCAGCTGTAAGGAAAGTAAAGAGTGCATACAGTTGTTTTGGAATTAGGAACATATTCAGGGACAGGTTAGAAGAAATAGCACTAGGTTTTTATACATAACATCAAAAAGCTAAAAAATAGTGTTTAATTTTTTTCTTTACATAGGAAGAAGCACTAATAATTTGCCCTAAGTATAAGGGGAAAAAATTCTACATTTTACCTTTTGATCAGGAGCTCTTGTTCCAGAGGGAAGAATTATAATTCACCCTTGGAATCTGTCGTTAAGAATGGATGAGTTGTTGAAGTAAATATTGCTTTCAATAAGGTAAATTTGAGCGTACTGGATATTAGTGGTAACTGGTATACAAGTGAGGAAATTTTTATTGGTTTCTTCAAGGGTTAGTTGAAATTTTAGGCTAAGAGAGAGTCACAGATAAGATTATATCCCATGAGAGGATGAAAGTAACAGGCAACAATCCCAGTGAAAAGTCCAAGAATTCCTCAGACATGCAGTAGTCAATGAAAAGGATTCACCGTACCTGTACAGGTGGAAGTATTTCCTCTTTTCCAGTACTTCTTAATATTATTGCTACCAGAGATCATTTTTATTATGAATACACACGCCTTTACTCTGGGTATTAAAAAATATTTTACAGCTCAACTTTCATTTAAGAAGTAACTGTTAATTCAACTTTTTTTCTTTTTTTAAAATTGAAACGTAATTGATTATGCATGTTTGTGGGTACAGAGTTGAATGTGAATACCTGTGCACAATATGTGATGATCAAATCAGTATAACGATATTCACCATTACAAAACGCAAGCATTCTTTGTGTCCATTAACCAATTTCTCGTTAACCCCTCCCACCCTCCCCCTTTCCCACCTCTAGTAACCACCGTTCTCTTCTTTCCTTCTGAAAGTTCAACTTAATATTATGGTGGTTCTTTCTTTTTTTTCTTGTAAATTGTCAAAGACATATATAATTGGAAATCATAGGACTGATGTAACTGTCGACCAAAGCTAATATTCCAGTCTTCATTCATTCACTCATTCATTCACTATTTCATTTATTCTCCTATTCATTACCAAATTCATTAATTATTGAGTAGTTTTTATGTATCAGAAACTGTACTGGGCTTATGAATTTTTATTGTGGTTAAGTGCAAAGTTCTGAAGTGCTTTTATTAAAAGTAACTTGAGGGCTCCCTACTAGACAATTTGCACATTACAATTTTTTGAGAACCTAATCTTTTTAATAAAAAAAATTGAAAACTGGAGAGTTTAAATGATTTGCCCTAGATTGTACAGATGATTTATGGTTGTCTTAACACTAGAAGGCAGATCTTCTTCATCCTACTCATATTAGGTAATAAATATGACAATTTATATTTATTATATAAATATTATAATTTATTATTATAAACATGACAGTTTATATTTATTATGACAACCAATATAAAATGTGAAATATTAGGTATTATTAATATTATATTGTTAGTATTATATACTTGTATTATATTGCAGGTGTTATTTTCTCTTGGCGGCTGCATAAGAAATGAATTATAAATATATTATTAACACTTTTAAAAAAAATTAAAGATGACTTATTTTTAATTCTCTCCTAAGATCTGTCATTTTACTTGGCTAAAGAATAGCTACAGGATTATTTGTACTATAACTTTTAATTGTACCATCAGCAACATTTTTTTTCTCTGTAAACCCTAATCAAGGAAACTTCTGGGTCCCAGTCAATTGTAGATGCTTATAAATGACCTTTGACTGATCAGTTCAATTGAAAACTATGGTCAAGCAAGTTTGTCATCAAACATGTCAACATAGCCCAAGATAGTTTGAAAAATAGCTGGAGCAGCTATGCATTCAATCTGTGGTATTAGATCACGACAATTACTACATAGCCAGTGCTGAATAGAAAAAAAGAAAGTGACAAAATGGGTATTTTCTAGGGATCGCTTTTTCAAGAACTAACCTGGATCAAATCTACATGAATTTAAAATCAGATGAAATCAGAACTGTTCCGTCTCTTTGTAGATAAATAATATCTTAAGACCTTACACTTTTCGTAGCAGCTGAGTGTGTCTTCATTATTTATTCATCCTACGATGCACTTATAAATAAAAAACATCATTATTTGAGTTTGTTACACCATTAGCTTTAAAATTTTATAAACTATTGAACAGTTGACAAATTGAATAGGCTAAAAAGGTTTATTGTTGTAAAAAAAAAAGTACGTCAGTGGGAAATACCCTTGATAAAACAGAAAAACTAAAGACTCTAAAATTTACTAAGTGTATTTGATAAAAATGTATATTAAAGTTGTCTTAATGATTGAAATGTGCTTTTAAAAAAATCCTAAACCAGGAAATTTGTTCTATTTTGTCTTTGCAAAAATGGTTTTCTCACTTTTATTTTTATGTTTTCATTTGTAGAAATATACTCGATATGCCTCGAAAAGGAATTTATGATGAGCAAAGTTTTCTGATAAAGTATATGTGTATATTAGAAGAGTTTTCCCTTTCTTTTTTTAATAAGAAGAAAAAGAATAAGAAAAAGTCCTTACCTTCTAACCACTTATAGTCAAATGGGGAGATGCAGACATGCTAACGGGCATTTACAATATGGTATACTAAATTCCACAGGCTTTCATGAGGTATCATAAGACATAGGAGAGGTGCCTAATTTAGGTTTGGAAGATCAATGAAGGCTTCTCAGAGAGATTATCTTTAAGACCCGATGGATAAATAAACGTAAGATAACAAAAAGGTTGAGAACAGGAAGAGTGTTTCCAATAAAGAGAAGGACTTATGCAAAGGTTAGGAATCATAATTACAAGCATATAGTGGATCCGTCCACTGCTTAGAAAAGGTAATGAAAGGGTAACAAGTACAGACAGCAGGCAGAATCACTTTACTCCTATTTTACATTTGTACTTGCCACAATGAAGAAGTTATCATCAAAATAAAATGGATAGAAAAACACCATTAAGAGTGAATTGAAGTCCCAGAAAAAACAAAAAGAAGAGAGTATAAGAAGCCATACAGACTTTTAAATGAATTCAAGTTTGCAGCCATGGACAAATTACTTTCCAAGGTGTTGAAAGGACTTACAGATGTAATCGCAGAATGACTGGCAGTAATCTACACAAATCACAGACAAGGGGAATGCTGCCTGGAGATGACATCTGAACCAACGTCACCCCAATTCTCTCAAAGGGTAAAAAGGTAGATTCTGGAAACTATTAGATCAGCAATATTGGTCTTTAATAACATCCTGGAATGGATTACTCTAACAAGGAACTGAGAGTACTTAGAAAATAATGAGACTACCTCTAGGATCCAGTTTGAGTGCACTAAAAGCATTCCTGCTAAATTAGCCTTATTTAATTTTTGTAGATTGGCTAGCCTGGGAGATTGCAGGGGGTTGGGAAATTGCAATATTTGTGTCTAGGTAAGGATTTTGATGAAATCATGCATATGTCCTTGTGCACAAGGGTAGAAATATGACTGTATGATAGCAGAGGTAGGCAGATGAGTAGCTGGTTGAACAACTGCATGTGATTATTAATTTGATGTTAGCTTGCAGGGAAATTTCTTATGGTGTATCTCAGGGTTTTGTGGTTCACCTTGTCTTGGTCACATTTTAAAATCCAACCTGGATGAAGAGACATCCATCTGGAAATGGTAAGCTAATACATTGACTGATAGAAA
Organism: Cynocephalus volans; assembly: GCF_027409185.1. Taxonomy (NCBI): domain Eukaryota; kingdom Metazoa; phylum Chordata; class Mammalia; order Dermoptera; family Cynocephalidae; genus Cynocephalus; species Cynocephalus volans. Next base: position 91,119,384 of record NC_084468.1, on the reverse strand, counting down.
GAGAATTAGAAAATATTTTAGTAACCAAGAACAATGCATAAAAACCAGGACATGGAGATTTAGCATAAGAAATGAATGTATAGTTTTGGCTTTTATAATCAATCACACAATGCACTTGGGGAGTTTTAAAAAGTTCATCTCAAAGAAATATGAAGCAAAATTAAAAAACACTTTAGCTACTTTTGCTAACCACATACTCTAAAATTTACACCTGCTTTAAAAAAAAGTGAATGTAAAGTAAGACTGCATTAATAGAGTCTCATTTCCAAAATGAGGGAAATGGCAATAAGAATGATTTCCAATATTTCACTGAACTCTGACACTTGTCAGACTCATTCTGAGTATTATGTGCAGCTATAGATGCATGGTGGACAGAAGTTATTGTTATTTCCTCAACATCCATTCCACCTGCCCTGTTGATACCAGCAATAAGGCTTGAGTGGACTTGACCTCACCCCAGCTTCAGCAGTAAGCTATGCTCATCTAAGTCCAATCAGGAAAATTCCATCTTCCTTCGCACCGAAATTGGTTTAATTAATCCAGGCCTACACTTCATTCCCCTGGTTTTAGGGATTGGTTCAGGGGTGGCCAATTGATGTAAATCTCAGTGTTTTCTTTTTCCCAGCAGTTAATGGGAGGCAACCTGCTTCTCCTGCTGAATGAGGCATCATGCTGCACTAATTGCTGCTGGCAGGCATCCAACAACTATGAACGAAGTCAGTCTAGGGAGAAAAGAACACAGAGATAAAGGCGAAGAAGAGCAAACCACAGGAAAATGGAGCCAGAGCTCTAATTGAACTATGCCTACATTGCCCTGAGGCTGGAGATTTTAGTTATTCTTTAAGCCAGCCTGGGTTTGTTTTCTTTTTGTCACCTTTAACTGAAAGCATTCTAACAGATCCAAGGGAAAAATTCTTAGAAGATTATTATCAAAACAAATGGAAGCCATGCCATATGAAGGTAGTTTGGAGGAACTCCGGAAGAGAAAAACCTAAGGATCATATGAGTTGTTTAGAAACGTATATCCCATGGAAGAGGAAGTGGGTTGTTATTATTTGAGAATTGAAGGCTAGGACTGTTGCTACAGAGTTGTTGGAAGGCACATTTTGATTCAACATAAGACAGTGAGAAATACTCTTTCAAAGAACATTTCTAATTTTTAGAGGCATTCCATTGTAGAAAGAACTGTTTGCCAAATACTGGAAGTGCTAAAGCAAAGAATAATGAACCATCTGTAAGTTCTATTTAGCCCCAGGATTTGAGTTATTTTGCCATCTTTCGTTATTTAAATGTAGCTTACTGGTTTAAGAGAGCTTGATTCCTGCCTTGGCTTTCCTAAGTGACCTGATCAGTGTTTTCTGTGGGTCTGTATCCTCATCTGAAGAGTGAATGGGTTAAAAAAAAATTTAACCTAAATGTCTAAAATTGTATCTATCTCTAAAATTTTTTGCCACCGAAAGGTAATTACTGGAAGTAGGGAAGCAAGGCTCTTGGCCTGCTACTGCTCAAGATATTAGTAAAATCTAAAAATGGGAAATTAGAATATCAGCTTTCCATTAATCACATCACTTCTCAAAGTTAGAATGAGGGATTGCTTTGGGAAATATCACTCAGATCTAATTCCTGAAGATATTATGTGCATATTTCAGAAATAGAATCTTCTGTTGAGTGAATTATCAAAAATTCAATCACTGAACAAGAATTTATTGAACACTTATATTCCTAGGCTTGAGCTAGGCACTATGATAGAGAAAACCTTACCTGTCAGACTTTGTCCAAGATGCAAAGTAAATCATAAGTTTTCAGTGTAGTGCATTCTCTGTTATCCAGAGGCCATATAACACCTTCCTTAGGTTTTGCTCTAGTACTGAATCCAGCATATTGCTAAGATTCTCAATGCAGGAAAAAAAGAGAGAGGAGAAAATAAAGGTATCATGTTAAGTGCTTATATTGAGAGTTCCAGAAAGATCTTTTAAATAAAGGCTATAAATTTATTTTATGCTACAGATACATATGTATGAGGGGTCTTCAAAAAGTTCGTGGAAAGATTCGCATCATCCTTTAATTCCATTTTGAAGTGCCTTTGTCATGTTATACTAAAATTATATTAAGCAACAGATAAATATTTTTATATTAACTTATTTAAATATTTAATTTTCTTAGAAAATATAAATCAACAAAAAGAGTGTACAAACCTACTGTGTATCTATCTAAAAAAATTCCTATTACATATTCATTACTGTTCAGGTGCTGTGGAATCTGAATGAAATGCAGTTCCTGCCTCCTAGGAGTTTTTAATTGGAAGAACCAAAATGAATAAACGAGCTTTTGAACAGTTTGTGGACATGTGCTAATCTACGTGGTACATACTTTGGGTGCCACAGGAGCATAGAGGACAGGAAAAAAAAAAAAAAGGCTGCAGACTGTGCAGCTAATACAAAGAGAGTAGGCCTTAGCCTTGAAGGATAGGCTGCAATTTAAAAGGCAGAAAAGATGAAGAATGCTGATTAGGTAAGGTAAAAAACAGAGCTGAAAAGGTTCAGAAGCAACAGATTTTTCATATGGCCATGAGAATACTGACCTTATTAGATGAATGAGTTAGGGCATCATGGGAAATAAGGATAGGCAATAAGGGTGTAACCAAATTCTGACATGTCTTAAAAGTCAAGCAAAGTAATACAGAGCGTGCAAGGTTTGAAGCAGGGAGATCTAGACTGTTTTTGAGCCAGGAGTAATGTAAGCAATGCTTAGGGAAGTTTATATTGGCAGTGAGCTATAGCATAAGTTGGAAGATAAAGAGGCTTGCTAGGAAGCCATTGTGGTAATAGTAATCCTGAGTGAGTGATGATGTCAGGACATGGGTAGTTAAAAGATTAATAACAAGATAAAAAATTGTTAGGAGACATTTTGAAGAGAAAAGAAAAATGAGTTTGGTAACTCATTGGAAGTAGGTAATTCATGCCAGATTTCTCAGTTTGGAATACACTCATTTCCCACATAACATAACCTATATCAGACCATCATTTAAAATTTTATGCATGTGCCCCATCTCCCCAAGCAGATTATAAGCTTCGTGCAAGCTTCCTAAGTACAGCATGTCCTGTGTCACCAGGGCTCCAGCTCTGATGAGGAGATGAAAGGTAGAAGGGGGAAAGAATAAGCATCAGTACTAAGTTTTCTAATCTAGGTAACCAGATTGTCTCATCAACCTCTCTGATACTTTTATAAGAATAGGATGGTTGATTTTTTTTTAGCAAGTGTTATATTTGAATAGTAAACTGTAAACCTGATGTTGACATTAATTTAAACAGCCATAAAACATCATTCTAGAACTCAACTAATGCTTCCTTTTGTAAGAATTGGATGGGAAATTGAAAAAATTATTTGTTATTGATCATACCAAACTATCGAGAAAGTAAGTGAATAAAAGTTTGCTTGAGGTCCCTTTATTTTTAAATGTTGTTTTCATCTTTTTTATCTATATCGTTTTACATGTGCAAACAGCTCAAGCTTTCCTCTTCTTGCTTGTATTGTCACAAGAAACATTAGACAGTAGGGTATAGTTTGCTCTCCCTATCTTATATGTTGTATGTTATGGATGCATTTTTGGACTATGTACATGATTAATAATTTAAAAGCTCAATGTGCTGAGAAATGCTGAATTCATTATGGGAATCCAATAAGAAAATGAAGATGCTACATCTATTACTTATTTCTGCAATCAATAGTGTTGAAAGGTGCACAATTACTTTGGGGAAAAGCAAAATAAAACTTTTGGGATACATTCTGAGAGGAAAACAGTACTGAAGCTGGAAAACAAACAAACAAACAAACATTGGATATAGGTTCATTTTGCTTTATTTTGCTAAAATTTTCATAATATATAGTTTGACTTCCAAATGGTACTAAGAATTAATTATATTGTAAAATAGAAAAAAATTTTGGAAATGGGTTTTGGTTGCCATCTTTTTTGAAGGGAGGAGAAACAGTATGTGCAGTTAGAGGTCTGGAAGTGGGAGCATCAAAATAGTCTCTTTTTATGGCTTCTATTTGCTCAGGAAATGAGGGGCAAAATTATTGCCTATGCAGGATTGATAGGTGATGTTTCAGGTTTGTGGAAAGAGGAGAGTGAGTAAAATAGTTATCTTGGAGACTGGAAGAGAAAGCTGATTCGTAAAATATAGAATTACTGGGCAGTGCTGAGGCTTGCTTTCATAAGTTTAAAGTAAGCAGGACAGTATTTTTTTTTTCAGGGTCAGCTTCACAGGGTTGTGAGTGTAGGTGAAGAGCTAAATTCAGCTGGGATCAGACATGTGTCAAGCAAGAAAGACTGAGGAAGAAAGAGGCAAGGAATGAAGGGGTGTGTTCAAGGGAGTGATCGTAATAATGCATGGAATGCAAGCAAGTAGGGAGGAAGGTGTGGACATGGTGTGGTCGAAGAACCATCGAAGTAAAGGTACCAGAGTCCTTAGAAGGAAGGATGAGAGGTGGTGATGACATTGTGGGACATTTGAAAGTGAGATTTGGAAGACGGAGCCCTTATTGGTAATGACAAGATCTAGTGGGCACCCAAGAGAGTGGATGGTGGAGGGGATGACATCAAGCAACTGGAAGGCCTGGTGTGGAAGGATCTTCCCCACATCTATTGAAGTTAACAGTACTGGAAGGAAAAACAATGATCTGAGAGCTAAAGTCTTCACTGAATGAGAGGCCAGCAAATGGTGGGAGGCCATGTGACATTGTCATTAAGCGAACGGACTCTAGATCCAGATTACCATGATTCAAATCCCTGCTCTAACATCTTTTAGCTGTTTGACTGTGAACAATTTACTTAACACCCCAGTACTCCAAGGGTATCAGTAAGATAAGGATAGAAATATATGTAATTAATAGTTTTGTTCTGAGGATTAAGCCAAATGAGTGCCTGGCACAGAGTGATTGTTATATAAATGTTTCTATTAGCTTGTGGTATCATCTCATAGGGGGAAGTGTGTGTGTGTGTGTGTGTGTGTGTGTATTTATCAGGGAGCATATAGGAATCAGCAATGAAAAGCAAGACTCAGCAAGACATGGGATGTGGGAAAGAAAAGAGCCACCCCTTGAGAAGGCTTCAGGAGAAGCTGTGACCTTGGGGAGGGTCAAGGTTCAGTGACAGCACAAAGGTGATGAGGATGCTCAGAAAGAGGCTGAAGATATAAGAATTAGATTGTAATAGACTTTGAGTTCCAGAAGCCACAAAGCAAGCATTTAGGGTGGTGGGGAGGGGAGGAAGACTGGGTCAGACTAAAGGGCATGTACAGAGCTATGCAAGGATAAGAGTCCTCATCATGATGGATAACTTGGGAGGGCAGGGCTGGTCCTGCTGAGTCAAGTAAACCAATGATATGAGGTATGAGGACTTGCTCCTGAATATCTTCCATCCTGGGCCTAGTCTCACATGGATTTTCAGGAGATGGAGTATGGAAGTCCCACAAAAGACTCATAGAGCTCTGCAGTGGCCAGCGTGAAGGAGCCATGGTCTGGCAAGGAGGCAAGAACACTTCCAAGTAAGTGATAAATTAGTGATTATTGCTGAAGCCAAGTCCTGAAAGCTGGTTCAGTTCTCTGAGACCAGGTCAAAACCTCGTTATAAGTTTTCAAAGCACATGCATTTCTTCTTACAGGTATATATCATAATAATAATCATACAATTAATCATATATTTATTTATTTAATGATCATTTCCCCTCACTAGAATGGGCAAGAAGGGCACCTCTTCTCTTCACTGATAGAGCTTCATAGCTTTGCATGCAGTAGTCTACGTATATAATGTATATCTACATGCCTCTATTTACATGTGTAGATATAGGATCTGTCATTAGGGGGTGGGTATATTAAAAGTTACGTTGCCCAAATAGGCTTATTGGCAATGGTCATATCTAATTTCAAAGCTTCACTCTCCGAGTCTGCTGCTTCCATGCCCACTTGTCCATGGTTGTTTAATCAGGGGTGTTTCGGGAAGAGCGGCTCAGTGAGTACTGGTGTTCAGGTCCACAGCTGTCCTGAGAGCTTTACTAGCAACGTCTTTATAGACTTGCCTCAAGGGGATAATATGGAGACTTGGCCTAAGAAATCAGTCTTTGAAATATTTAAACTTGAATGCAGAGTATGCCTAGGCTAATCAGAATAAAAGTTCACTTGGGATGCCCTTCTCGTAGTTTAATTCAATGGACAAAAAGATTGCTTTTACATTGCCTGGAATTGTTCAATGGTTACTTCATGTAAGCACAGTTTTTGTTCCTCAATTGGACCATAACTCCCTAGTGACAGGAGGGAGTGTCACTTGGGCTGGAGGCAGCTGAACCTCGTTTGGCCAAAGCCAGTGGTTTCTTGTTATACTCTGTGAGCTGGGTTTGGGAGAGTCAGAGTGGCATCATGTCATACTACATGAAAAAAGGCCATCTTGTGGTCAGAGTGCTGTGGTTAATGGGTGAGAAATCAAGGTTGCAGAGCACTTGCAACCCTGGAATTAATAGGACCTCCTGGAATTAATGAGGCCGTGTTGTCAGGGCAGAGGGGCATGTAGCAGACACCAAAGCAGTTACTGCTGCATCCCCATAGTACAACAGCTATGGTGTACACATTAATAATGACTTTTTTCAGTGGCTGGAAACAGCATAGTTTTTTTCACCATCACACTCTCAGATAGCTGCTATAGCACTGTCTTTTTGTGCATGTGGTAGCACACTCAGTTGAAGCTGACAACTTTCTAAAGTTGGGAAAACTATCAGGAGACATTGCTGAAATGAGGCAGCTTAAGTGTGGTTTTTCCCTTCATTTCTCCAAATTGAATTACCACCCAATTTAATAATTTAAACAAATGTCTGCATTCAAACTGAAGAAAAGGTAAAAGAGAAGACCCAAGTGGAAATTTTATGGAAAGGCAACAGTGCTTGGCCAGTAGCTGGGGCCCAGTGAAGCTGAAGCAGGGAGCTGGGCAGGAAGAAGGCAACAACACAGATTCAGAGCACGTGGCAAGAAGGAGGCGGGTGCAGCAAAAGAGAGTGAGGGACCATAGGATCAGTCAGACCTGAGGTTCTTTGTATCCTAGCCTGGTCTGTTTATGTGGCTAAAATTTGTGTCCTGAAGCAACCATCTTAGATGAGGTTAAGAGTGAGATCCTAGAAACTCTTCACATAGAGGCTTGGTTTAAATCCACCTACTTCACTTACTCCCACCCATTTAATGCTGTCACTCTTACAGCTGACGAGTCACATTGGCAGAGACTGGAAGACTGACCTGTTCTTGGCGTTCTCCTCCGGATCCACCTTTTACCTGTACAGGTAGTATATGAACATAATCCCAAAATGCTCAAGGTGATTTTTAAAATATGGCTTTCAAATGGGAATCCCCAAAACATTTTATTTTGTCTTAGACACTTGAATAAATTGTGTGCTCTAGTTTCTATACTGACATTCTTTACTGTCATTCCTCTTGGATTACATGACAGCCTCTTCTCTTGTCTCCTTCCTGCCTCTTTGGCCTCTTTCCACACAGCAACTAAAGTGATTGATACGAACTGAATGTGTGTGTCTCCTCCCTCCCACTCCCCAAATTCATATGCCCTAACTCCCAATGTGATGGTATTTAGTGATGGAGCCTTTCACAGGTAATTAGGATTGGGGAGGTCGTGAGGGTTGGTCCTCAGGATGAGATTAGTGCTCTTATAAGAAGAGAAACAAGAGCTCTCTCTCTCTCTCTCATGTGTGTCTTTCTCTATGTGTCATGTGAGGACACAGGGAGAGAGAGAAGGTAGCTGTCTGCAACCTGAGAGAGAGGCCTCATGAAGAACTTGACCATGACAGCACCCTGATCTCAGACTTCCAGCCTCCAGAACTGTGAGCAAATAGATTTCTGTCCTTTAAACCACCCAGTCTATAGTATTTTGTTATGATAGCCCAAGCTGACTACTACATGATCTTTCAAAAATTTAAGTCAAATCTTAAAACTTTCCTGCCAAAAATGCTTTAATGACTTCTTGTTTCTCCTGGAATAAAATTCAGGTGCCTTCCATAGACAACAAGGTGTTGAATATTCTTTCCTCCATCTTTCCCTGTTCCTTGAAAAGTCATTTCCTACTGCAGAAACTTTGCACCTACTTGTCCTTGCCTGGAATGCTCATCTTCCACTGTTTATTTTTTTCAAACATCTTATCAATATTTCTTATTACCTCAATTATACACATGATACTTTCTAAGTACTTTTTTAATGTTTGTCTCTCCCACTAGAACATAAACTGCATGAGGACAGATATGTTGTCCTTTCCTTTTATTGATACATTCCTTGCACTTAAAACAAAATTTGAGACATAATAGGTGTCTGTAAAATACTCACAGAATGAGTGAATACTAGTCTAGGATTCTCAAAGAATTTTCATTGACATAAAAAAACCACTTCTTTCTTTGACTCACTTACTATGGTCTTGTTTTCTTTAGCTTGGGATTGCTATGGAACATGTTTGCCTTTCAATACTATATTTTTAATTAAATATGGGCTTCCTGGTGTTTTCCTTCATAGCTGGGACAATGCATATTTGTAATATCTATTATTCCCTTACATATATCCAGCAGGCTTCTCCACAGTAATGCCTTTTAACCTGGAAACCTGGGGCCCAGCTCTGAGCCCTGCACTTAGAAGGCCCCAACCTGGCTCTCCACTGACCTCTTCTATGCGCTTGGGAGTCTATGAGATCAGGGGGATGCACTCACCCAGAGCCTGCTCCCTGTTTTCTTGACCATATTCCATGGCACGAAGCCAGCTTCCAAGTCACACAGGTCTTCCTTCAAGACCTGGTCCAGCATGTACCTCACTCCCTTGACCTGAGGAGTGTCTGTTACCATAGGTGTGGACAAAGCTTGGACAAGCAGACTAGGGTGTCCACATGCCTGTGTGCAGGGCTGGACAGACCAAGTGTGGATTTGGGCAGAGAAGCCAATCTGGCTTTCAGTCCAGGATTGGTCAGACAGACTTGGCCACTAGAGTAGAAAAGCCCTAGCTTCAGACATTTACCCCAAGTCTTTTGCTGTTTTGTTCTATAAATTTGTCAGAGTTGGAATAAGAAAGAAGACTAGTCATAGAAAATTAAGATAAAAGAAAAAATAAAGTATGTTGTTATTTAGAAGACTTAAAGTGAAAATTATATCACAAGGAAAGTGATTTATTTGTTGTTTGTCCAGAGACTGAAGATTTTTAAAACATTACAAGTTTTATGTTTTACCTTTTCTCATGAGCTGTTTCTTGAGAAAGGAAAGTTAAGTTACTTTCTGTTTCTTTATAAGTATTCTCATAGAATTTAACATAGACTAGAAAGTGATTTTTTAAAATGCTTTGTGCCAACCTTCCTAAAGTTCTGCACAGTTGTACTGATTGCCTCTGAAGGTATAAAATGGGAAAGTTTGTGACATGAAAGCACAATACAGACATGTTCTGATCATTCCCTGAACCCACCTTAGTGTTTCATGTTCAGGGTGAGAAGATGGCTGTGGATCAATTTTCATGGAATAGCTATTGCTCCCTGCCTGAGGAGACATGAAAGCAGCCCTTTGCCCTGAACTAAAAAAGCAGCTATCTAGATCTGTATTCACTCTCTCATTTTATTCTGGTTATTGTCCACATGTAAGGGATTTAAGCAGTGTGAAATATGTATCCCCCAAAAGCAGAGTCATAGAATAATAGAGAACATATAAGTAAATTACTAGTACATTCTCATTTTTTTTCAGAAGACTTTAAGTGATTAGTTTTAGGATTTGGTTATATAGATATCAGCTATCATCATACATGCTTTAAATTTTCTAACCAGACACAATCGGTTTCAATATTACACAATTGTCAAGTAGAATTCTTAGAAGTCTTTTAAGCATAGATAGATATAGTAATTCTTAAAAACCTGAAGAAAATAAGTAAAGACAGGCTTAGGTAGGTCAAAGTGAATAGGAAAAATAAAGGGGCTAAACAGAAATACAATCAGATCTATTGATGAGGGTAACAAAAATAAATAATGCAAATTATCTTTGACTAGGATGAAGGGATTTGGTGTGTTAAGAGGCTTCCTTTCTTTTCTCTTCATCAAAACAAAATAAAGCAAACATGTTCCTTTCATTGTTCATTTACTCGTAAAAATACCATTGTCTCTGTATGGCATCAGCAGGTGTATGATCAGATAGGAAAGAGATTTTAACAGTCCAAATGCAGACCAGGGCAAGAATAATTTGGGTCCCAGATGTTGCAAGTGAAATAAAAAAGTCAAAGTAAGAACCTTCAGCATTTCATGCACATTTATTTTTCTCAAATTAAACTATAAAAGTGACATATTTGATTTATAACTTACCTATTTTGTTTCTTCTAATTTGAGCCACTTTGAAAATTATAAATTATTATTGGTTTGTGTAATTTTCTTGTGAGATAAAGTATTTAACTTCTTTATCTTCAATTAGTAAATATGGAGTTAATACATGTGTAGTGAATTCTGTTTATAGCATATATAAAAGCTAAAACATTAAAACCTTGAACATGGTGGGGTTTGGAGTAAGAAGAGATGGTAGTGAAATGACTGTCTTTGATGGAGTTACATAAGAAGCATCATACAAGGATAGTCCAACATTTGCCATAGTGAGAAGTTATTTTCAGGTGCTGTATCACCAGTCTTGTACCTTCTCTCTGCCAAAAATTCAGGTGCTTATGTGAACACACATAATACCACAGCACAGATCAGAGAATGCACAAGGAATGTCATCCCCAGAAAATAAGCAGTTATGTTTGGCATTTTGCGTAGCATATTGAAAGAAAGTACACCTTAAATTTCAGCATCACATGGGTCTCATCATAAAACTATAGAACTATAGAAATACCGTTGGTAAAATCTGAAGTTTGAGTACTTTCTGGCAGAAACTGAAATTAGGCACCATTGCATGTAACACATATGTATATTCAGAATGTGAACATTCAGACAAGACTAGTTTCAAGACGTGAGTTCTGTAATGTGGATGGCCTGGAAGTTGATAACAGAATCACTCTGAATATGAATTGTAGTTTTTAAAAATTTAGTCAGATTTATTATTGCTCCTAATAAATTGTGCATCGTTCTTGTTTCATGTTGCATGTTGTAGAATTATTCATTCTCATGTAATTTTGAAGTTTTTTTAAAAAAAAATAAGATCCTGAAGAAAAGGATGTAAAAAAGTAGGTACACATAGAGTTATTTAGTTGGGTGGTCTCACTAAAATTGCAGTGATGATTCGTGTGCTCAGATTTGAAAAACAGGTAAGAACTACTCCAGCTGAATGGTGTTTAAATGGAATAAGTTTTATTATTTTCTGGGTGTGTTTTACATAATACATGAATACATATGATAAAATAGACTGTGGCTTTTGCACCTAGAGTCATCCAAACTTTAGCAGGATAAAATTGCTTTTTCATTCTTGATGAAAATGCATTACGTACACAGTCACAGAACAAGGTACTGTAAGAAACAAGTTGCTCCTAGGCCTGCTCCTTAACCTTCCCTCCCAACCATATAATTTCTCCAGAGGACAGAATTAAAATTTGTATATGATATCACTTGAGAAGATTGAGATTAAGAGCTAGTTGCTGAGTTTCCTAAAGTGCAATATTCCTTACCTAGCCTCCTAGGATACCTCAGCTGATTAGGATTGCGGTTACCAGGCAAAATGCAAAAGTAAATTTTAAAATCATTCTACTTCTTGTTTACAGTGGAATTTAGTTGGTCTGATAAATCAACTATGTGCTATCAATTCTCTTTTTTATCGATAGTGGGTCAATAAGAGCATATGAAATTTTAATTCCACAAATGGATACATAATACTTGGATGTAAAATGTTAAATTTGAAAAATCTAAGTATCAATCATTCAAATGTAAGTAAGTGGCCTTGGTGAACTGTTTGTATTTCCCTAAAAGCAACATATTCTCTCATCCCACTTTGCCTCTGCACAAGCTCCTTATAATGATCTCTCCCCTTGTTCTAATTTGGCTAATTACTACTCATCTGTTCAAACTCAGCTTGGCCATCACATTCTCCAGACATCCTTTCTTATCTTCCTTCTGCTTGTGTCACTTAGTCTGGTTTAGATATTCTTTTTCTGTGATTCCATAAATTTCACGGCTTTTGTCTATCATAATACACTACCATCCAGTATTGCATTCATCTCTTTACCAGAGAACACCTAATTTATCTTTTAACTCTAAATTATCAGTGCTTAATACAGTGCCTGGTAGATGATAGGTGCTCAATAGTAGTTGTCTAAAAATTAGTAGAAGAAATGCTACAGCCTGTGGAGTGATGTCAAAATGCAAGTGATTAGGCTTTTGATAAAGGCTTTGATGTGTTAGAAGGTGAAATGTCAATTACCATTAGTGAAAATGTCTTATTACTGGTTCCTTAGAACAGATTATATTTTATGAACCCAATTTGTATACAGACTACAGAAGAGACCACTATCAGATGAAATGGAGGGCAATCTTCAAACAAGGCATGGTTGGCCTTAGGGGTAAGTCAACTTAAAAGGGTCTTAAAATGGAAGACTGTTGATGTACGATTTGGAAACACTCTAACACTATCATCATTATCCCAGTTAAAATTTACCGAGTGCCTATTCTGCATTAGGCACCATTAAGCATTTTATGTGAATTATTTTGATTTGGTCATCATAACAACCTTACCAAATAGGCATTGATATTTTATACATTCTGCAAATGTGAAAACTTTGGATTGGTAGAAATAAGTAACTTGCTCAAAGTCACAAAGTTAGTAAAATAATTCACATGTTGGTCTATTTGTCTCCAGTGCCCATGATCTTCACTATTAGGCTATCCTGCTTCCAATAGATACAGCCCAGTTGTGATTATAGGTGTTTTATTTCTCTACTTATTTCTACCACCAGGAATTTTGTAACTCTTCCCCTTCACAGCAGTGGATCTTATAACTGACTGTTATAGGACTTCCCAAACCAAAATCTTGTTTCTTATCTTGTCCCACCATTAAGTGATGAAGGTTGGGGAGAATAAGAGGAAAGTTTGGTTTTCTCACTTGAAACTCCTACTTGCAATCCTCCAGTTCTTTTTGCTGTAGTATTAACTATGCAGGATGGAATGTAAAATCGAAATGGGAGGTAAAGGGTGGAGATGTAAGGAAGCTCCATCTGCTGCTTCTATTCCCAATCCCAATGCCATCACTGACACTTCTACTGAGACATTCTTCTTACTGATGGTAAGTACCATCAGCTTTTTTCTTTCACTTCTACCAGCTAAATTGCTCTGATTCCCTTATCACATCTGTGGTATAAATAACCATCTCTATTGAAATATGATATACAAACAGAGTGCACAAATCATAAATGTAGTTTAGTGAACTTTCACAAAATGAACACATTTATAATCACCACCCACATCAACAAACAGAATGTTATTAACACACTGGTTTTAAATTGCATTTTCCTGATGACCAATAAGGTACAACACATCTCACTAAATATCCACATCTCACTAAATAAGATATTCAGATATTTAGTGAGATGTCTCTTCAAATCTTGCCTATTTTTTATTGTGTTGTCTGTCTTTTTCTTATTAATTTGAAAGAGTTTTAAAAAATATACTGCATATATTCTGGATACAATCACTTGTCAGTTAAGTGTGTTACAAATATGTTCTCCCCCTTATTTGCTTCCCTTTGAATGAGTAGTGCCTTTGATAAATAGGAAGTTTTCTTTTAATGTAGTTTTTATATAAATTTTATGTTCTTTTGTAATTTTATGTAATCCATAAAATTTTAATGTAACCCAATTCTTCAATATTTTTCCTAATGATTAGTGCATTTTTTGTTCTCTTGAAGAAATCTTTGACTGCTACTGAATTATGAAGGTATTCTCTCTTGTGTTATCTTCCAGAGCTGTATTTTCTCTCATATCAGTTTGCTATATAATTCATCTGCAAGTGACTTGTGTGTGATGTGAATTATGTGTCAAGAATAATTTTTTTCTTCTGAAGATGCAAATAACCCATAATTATTTTTGGAAAATCTGGTCCTTCTCCACAACATTGTGTCATCTTTGCCCTACATCAACTATAGAGGTGAGAATCTGTTTCTGGGCTCAGTTTTGCTTCTTTGGTTTAATTGTCTATCCAAGTGCCAATACCACACTCTCTTAATTTATGTAGCAATGTAAGTCTTCAAACTTCATTCTTCAAAATTGTTTTGGCTATTTTGACTCTTTGCATTTTATTAACATTAAAATCTGTACAGTTTTACAAAAAAATAAACAAAATACATGCTGGAATTTGTACAGGGGTTGCATTAAATTGATAAGTCAATTTACAGAAAATTTAAATCTATAAATACTGTCTTCCAATCCAAAAACTTGGTGTAATCTCTCAGTTCTTTAGGTATCTTTAACACTTTTCACAAAATTTTATTGATTTTTACATTGAAAAATTTCACATATTTGCCTATTTCCTAGGTATTTGATTTTTAATTCTATATCAAATGTCAGTTTTTAGTTTTATTTCTAATTGGTGGTACAGATAAATCAATTGGTTATGATAGCTTTGTAGTATGATTTGAAGTCCAGTAGTGTAATGCCTCCGGCTTTATTATTTTTGCTCAGTATTGCTTTGGCTATGCGGGGTCTTTTGTTGTTCTATATGAATGTTAGGATTTTTTTTTTTTAAATTTCTGTGAAGAATGTCATTGGTATTTTGATGGGGATTGCAATGAATCTGTAGATTGCTTTGGGTAGTATGGACATTTCCATAATGTTATTTCTTCTAGTCCAAGAGCATGCAATATCTTTCCATCTTTTTGTGCCCTCTTTAATTTCTTTCAACAGTGATTTCTAGCTCTTGTTGTAGAGATCATTCACCTCTTTGGTTAACTTTATTTCTAGGTGTTTTATTTTTTTGGTGACTATTGTGAATGGGATTGCTTTCTTGATTTCTTCTTTTGCCCATTCATTGTTGGAGTATAAAAATGCTACTGATTTTTGCATATTGATTTGTATCCTGCAACATTACTGAAATTATCAATCAGTTCTAAGAGTTTTTGGTAGAGTCTTTAAGATGTTCTATATGTAGGATCACGTCATCTGCAAACAGGGATAATCTGACTTTGTCTTTTCCAATCTGTATGCCCTTTATTTATTTCTCTTGCCTGATTGCTCTGGCTAGTACTTCCAATACTATGTTAAGTAGGAGTGGTGAGAGTGGGCATCCTTGTCTTGTTCCTGTTGTTAAGAGAAAAGCTTTTCCCCATTCAGGACGATGTTGGCAGTGGGTTTGTCATATATGGCTTTTATTGAGTTGAGATACTTTCCTGCTATACCTAATATGTAGATAGTATTAATCATGAAGGGATGTTGAATTTGTCAAGTGCTTTTTCTGTATCTATTCATAATCATATAGATTTTGTCCTTGATTTTGTTGATGTAGTGTATCACACTTATTGACTTGCATATGTTCAACCATCCTTGCATCCCTGGAATGAATCCCACTTGATTGTGATGTATAATTTTTTGTTGTGTCACTGTATTCAATATGCTAATATCTTATTAAGAACTTTTGTGTAATGTTCATCAAAGATATTGGCCTATAGTTTTCTTTTTTTGGTTGTATCTTTGTCTGGTTGTGGTATCAGGGTGATGCTAGCCTCATAGAATGAATTTGGGAGAATGGCCTCTGTTTGAATTTTGTGGAATGGTTTGAAGGGAATTGGTATTAATCCTTCTTTAAAGGTTTAGTAGAATTCAGCAGTAAAGCCATTCAGTCCTGGGCTTTTTGTTGGGAGACCGCTGATTACTGCTTCAATCTCATTGTGTATTATTGGTCTGTTGAGGATTTCTATTTCTTCTTGGTTCAGTCTTGGTGGTTTGTACTTGTCCAAAAACTTATCCATTCCCTCCAGATTTTCAAATTTGTTGGCATATAGTTGTTTATAATAGTCTGTAATGATTCACCATATTTCTGTGATATTGGTTGTAACACTTCCTCTTTCATTTCTGTTTTTGTTATGCAGATCTTCTCTCTCCTTTTTTTAGTTAGCCTAACTAATGGTTTGTCTATTTTGTTTATCTTCTGGAAAATCCATATTTTTGTTTCATTGATCTTTTGTATCATTTTGGGGAGTTTCTATTTCATTTATCTTACTCTGATCTTAATTATTTCCTTCCACCTACTAATTTTGGATTAGTAATTTTGTATTGTTCTTAATTTTTTTAGTTCTTTGAGGTGTAGCGTTAGGTTGTTCATTTGAAATCTTTCTGTTCTTTTGATGTAAGCATTTATTGCTATAAATTTCCCTCTTAGTACTGCTTTTTAAGTATCCCACAGGTTTTTGGTGTGATGTGTCTTTGTTTTCATTAATTTAAACATTTTTTGATTTTATGTTTAATTTCTTTTTGAACCCATAGGTAGCTCAGTACCATGTTGTTTAATTTCCATGTGTTTGTATAGTTTCCAGAATTTTACTTGTTTTTAATTTCTATTTTTAATCCATTGTGGTCTGAGAAGATACTTGAAATGATTTCAGTTTTTAAAAATTTGTTGAGAATTGATTTGTGACCTATTGCATGGTCCATCCTGGAGAATGTTGCATGTGCTGATGAGAAGAATGTATATTCTGTACTAGTTGGATGAAATGTTCTATAGATACCTGCCAAGTCCAATTAGTCTAAAATGTGATTTAGAGCCTGTGTTTCTTTGTTGATTTGTTGCCTACATGATCTGTGCAATGTTGAGAGAGGGGTGTTCAGGTCCTCAACTATTATTGTATTTGGGTCTATTTCTTTCCTTAGGTCTAATAGTGTTTGCTTTATATATCTAGGTGCCCTGATGTTGGCCACAAACATATTCATGATTGTTATATATTCTTACTGGATAGATCCCTTTATAATGATATAGTGTCCTTTCTTGTCTCTTTTATAGTTTTTGGTTTAAAATCTATTTTACCCAATATAAGAATAGCTACTTCTGCCTGTCTTTGATTTCCATTTGCATGGCATATCTTTTCCATCCCTTCATTCTTAGTCTGTATGTGTCTTTGTTGCTTTGTGTTGCTTTGCCCCCCATGGATTTGTCACCCCACTTCCTCTGGGTGATGGAGATGCAAAGGATTACTCAAAGCCCATCTATTCTGAGCAGTGAGAAGCCGTGAAGAGGTTAACTTCCCAGTCACCCTCCAGTGAGAGGCAACCCTTCCTCGGGAAATTAATGCCGAATTGGGGTTTTCTTCCTGCATTTATTTTCCAGACCAGGAAGTTACAGGAAGAGAACAAAGGTGGGGTTATAGCTTAACAACATAGGCTGGTAACTTTCAGTGAAACAAGCCAGATGACATTCCAGTAGACAATTAAGTGGTCTAATCAACACAAACTTGATCTTAGCAAACATTCCTTCCTACAGCAATCTCTCAGTATCTTTACATAACAATCAGTAACTAGTCTGTCTTTGAGCCAGCAATCTGCTGTGCCACAATTCTTATCTTGCAACAGAGACTTATAGCCTGAGGAAAATTTCCTGTCCTTGCAAGGTCAATATTTGAAACTGCAAGGCTTTGGAAAAACAGGCCCTGTGAAGTACATATGTTTTTAGTATATTCCACATGTCTTTACAGGTGAGGTGAGTCTCTTGTATACAGCGTATAATTGGGTCTAGCTTTTTAGTCCAGTCAGCCAATCTGTGTCTTTTGCATGGGGAATTTAATCCATTTACACTTAGAATTGTTACTGAAAAGTTTTGTCTTACTCCTAGCATTTTATTGATTTTCTTTTTTTTTCTCTCTCTATTTTATTACACTTATTTTTGTGGGGTACAGTGTGGTGTTTCAACACATGCATATACTGTCCAATGATACAGCCTTGTACCCATTTGTCCCACTCACGCCCACTCCCATCACTTTTTAAAATATTTTTTATCATAAGCATATTATTATTACAAATCATGATTTTTTCCTTTATGCCCTTTACCCAACCTATTCCTCTCCCCCACCTCACCCCCATCTCTAGGATAATGAAAGTTCAAGGAATTGTTAAGGCCCTTCCTTCCTTCCTTCCTTCCTTCCTTCCTTCCTTCCTTCCTTCCTTCCTTCCTTCCTTCCTTCCTTCCTTCCTTCCTTCCTTCCTTCCTTCCTTCCTTCCTTCCTTCCTTCCTTCCTTCCCCCTTCTTCTTTCTTTCCACCAGTTAAAAGTGAGAACACATGGTATTTCTCTTTCCCTGTCTGACTTATTTCACTTAACATAATTTTCTCCAGACTCATCCATGTTACTGTAAATGGCAGAATTTCATTCCTTTCATGGCTGAGTAGTATTGTATTGGGTGTATATATCACATTTTTCTTATCCAGTCATCTGTTGATGGACATTTAGGTTGGCTTCATATTTTGCCTATTTAGACATTTTAAATATCATTTGTTTCTTTCTTTCCTTTTTATTGTTTGTCTTCAGTGTTTGTTGGTTTTTGGAGGTAGTAAGATAAAGTTTTTTTCTCTTTCTCATTTGCACTTTTGTTCTTCCAGTAGGTTTTGTTCTTTCTTGTGTGTTCATGGTAATGATTATCATTTTTTGGATTTAAGATGCACGATTCCCTTGAAGATTTCTTGTAGGGCTGGTCATATGGTGGTGAATTCCTATAGTTTTTTGTTTGTCTGGTAAATACACTATTTCTCCTTCATTTCAGAAGAATAGCCTTGCTGGGTATAGTATTCTTGGTTGGTAGGTTTTCTATTTTTTGTTTTTTTGTATTTTGAATATATCATCCCATTCTTTACTGGCCTGTGGAATTTCTGTTGAGAAGTCTGCTGTTGGTCTGATGGGGATTCCCTTACAGGTACTTGACACATTTCTCTTGCTGTTTTTAGGATTCTTTCTTTGTCTCTGAGTTTTGCCAATTTGACTATAATGTGTCTTAGAGAGCACCTTCATGAACTGAATTTGTTTGGGGATCTTTGAACCTCCTGAAACTGAAGGTCCACATCTATCTTTATACCTGGGAAGTTTTCTGCTATTATTTCGTTGGATATGTTCTCAATGCCTTTTCCTCTCTCCTCTACTTCAGGATTATCAATGATTTGAACATTTATATGCTTAAGTTTGTCTCAGATTTTCTTTATTTTTCTTTTATCTTTTTTGGGGGGGAGGTCTTCCTGAGTTATCTGATAAACACTGTCATTGAAATAAAAAATTCTTTCTTCAACTTGCTTTAGCCTGCTGCTTAAGCTCTCAGTTGTGTGTTTTTTTAAATCTCATTGAATGACTCCTTCAGTTCCATGAGTCTGCTAAATTCTTTTTAAAAATATTAATCTCTTTGTAAATCTCATCCTTCATATGCTGGATAGTTTAGCTCAGTTCATTTTATCATCTAACTGCGTGTTCTTGTATCTCACTGTATTTCCATAATATTTATACTCAGAATTCCTTTGCAGCCAATTCAAGGATTTCCTGCTCTATGGGATCTGGTACTTGAGAGTTACATTCCTTTGGTCACTCATAATTTCTTTCTTTCTTTTTTTTAATTTCTAATATCTATACATTGATGTCTTGTCATCTGGTAGAGAAGTTGCTTTTCCTATTACTCTCTTTCCTTGGACTCTGGTGGTGACCCTCCTTGTGTCAATGCAGTTGAGTGGCTGGTGGTCCCCTGAATAGCAGCAGTGGCTGCTGTGGTTTCTTCTGTGGTAGCAGGTCACCCCTCTGGTGGCAGTGGCTGTGGCAGTGGCTTTGGCTAGCTGCTGATGCAGCAGTGGTGACTCCATCAGCAATAGGCTACTTGCACAACAACGGTGGCTACCTGGCAGTGCCAGTGGTGGTGGTGACTGCAGCAGTGGTAGTGGAATTATTACCTCATGGTGCCACAGCTACAGCATCCACAGTGGCAGTGGAATTACCATGAGGCTGTGATGTTAGCAGCTACAACTGCCTCTCTGGTGTCTGTGATGTCCTTGGCAGAAGCTGGGTACCTTGTGGGAGTGGTAACAGTGCTAGCAGCTTCAACTGCCCACATAACGTGTGGTGTCTGCAGTGACAGTGGGGTCACCTCATGGGGGCTGCAATGGCACCAGTGGCTGCAACTACTTCTCTCACATCTGCAATGTTCTGGGTGACAGTGAGGTTAATTTGTGGTGGTAGAAGTGGTGCCAGTAGCTGCCACAGCCTCCCTTGTGTCTATGGTGTCATTGGCAGCACTGGGATTGATTTGTAGTGGTGGTAATGGTGGTGGTGGTTACAGCTGCCTCCCTTATGTCTGTGGAGTCTTCAGTTGCAGCAATGGGCCACCCACAGGACTGCCACTCTGAGGGGAGCTGCTCTCCAATGGGTGATGTTTCTGGGACCAGATGATGGCTCCAGTGACTGCAATGGCAGTGGCAGTGGCATCATTTTGATCTTCTTTTGTGGGAAGAATTTGTCCTTGGCATTTCTAGTCTGCCATCTTCCTGGAAGTCCTGTTTCTGAATCATGAACCAACCTTGCATAGCTTGAATAAATACCCTTTTGTTTTTGCTACAGTTTAAATGTTTGTCCACTCCCAAACTCATGTTGAAATTTAATTACCAATGTAATGGTATTGGGAGGGAGGGCATTTAAAAGGTTATTAGGCCACAAGGGCATTACCCTGATGGGAGACTTAATGCCTTAATAACAGAACTTTCAGGAGTTGGTGCTCTCTCACACTCTCACTTTCTGCCATCTGATGACACAGCAAGAAGGCTCTCACCAGATGACAGCATCTTGATATAAAACTTCCCAGCCTCCAGAACTGTAAGCCAATAAATTTCTGTCATTATAAATTGCTTAGTCTGTGGTATTGTTATAGCAGCAAAGAACAGACTAAGACAATTGTGGTATATAATATTTTTTATACATTGTTGAATTCAATATGCTAGCATTTTGTTGAGAGTTTTTGCATCTAAGTTCATAAGAGACTTAGCTGTAGTATTTCTTTTCTGTAAGGCCTTTATCTGTTTTAAAATTAAGGTAGTGGCCTCATAGGAAATGTTCATGCTCCTTCTATTTTTGTTAAAAGTATCATGAAGAATTGGCATCATTTCTTTTTTAAATGTTTAATAGAATGCACCAGTGAAATCATCTGGGACTGGTGTTTCCTTTTTTGAAAGGTTATTAATTATTTATTCAATTTATTTAATAGACATAGAAATTTTCATATTGTTTCTCCTTGTGTGGGTTTTGATACTTTGTGTGTTTTAAGGAAATTTGTGGGCATAGACTTTATCATAGTACTCCTTTACTATCCTTTCATTGTCCATGGGATGACCCTTCTTTTGTTTCTAATATTGATAATTTGTGTGTTTTTTCTTTTTCTCTTGGTTAGCCTGGTTAGTGTTTTACCAAATTTATTAATATTTTCAAAGAATCAGATTTTATGTTCATAGATTTTTATCTATTGTCTTCATGTTTTAATTTTAATACTTTCTGTTTTGATTTTATTGTTATCTTTGTTTTTGCTTGCCTTACACTAAATTTCTCCACTTTCTCTAGTTTACTAAAGTGGAAGCTTATATTATTAATTTTAGATCTTTGTTTTTTTCTGATATATGCATTTAGTATTACAAATTTCCCTCTAAGCACTACTTTTACTGTATCTCACAAACCCTACTAAGTTGTATTTCCATTTTTATTTAGTTAAAATACTTTTTGAGCTTCTTCTTTGACCCATGTGTTATTTAGAAGTCTTTGTTTAATCTATAGCTATTTGAAGATTTTCTTGTTATTGATTTATAATTTAGTTCCATTTTCACCTGAAAACGTACTTTGTATAATTTTCATTCCTATAAATGTGTTGATGTGTTTCTTGGCCAAGAATGTGGTATATCTTGGTGAAGGTTTCTTGTGGGTTTGAAAAGAATGTGTATTTTGCTCTTATTGGCGGAAGTATTCTGTAAATGTCAATTAGATCAAGTAGATTGATAGTATTTTTCAAAGCAACTTTATCCTATTGATTTTTTTGCCTGCTGGATCTATCAATTACTGAAAGAGGAGTGTTGAAGTCTCCAACTATAATGGTGGATTTGTCTATTTCTCCTTTCAGTTCGAACAGTTTTATCCTCATATATTTTGATGCTCTTTGTTAGGCACATACACATTAAAGATTGTTATGTCTTCATGGAGAATTGACCCTTTTATCATTACATAGTGCTCCTCTTTATCCCTGATAATTATTATTGTTCGGAGGTCTGCTTTTGTCTAAAATTAAAACAGATATTTCAGCTTTTTTGATTAGTTTTACTATAATATATCATTCTTCACCCCTTTACTTTTAATTTATAAAAGTGCTTAGTTTAAAGTGTGTTTCTTGTAAGAACATTGCTGTCATTCATTTCATGTGAATGCTACAATCACCAAATACATTGTTACTACTATTACTTAAATTTTTTTTTTTGGATCAGTTAAGAATAGGAAATAAGAACTTTTATTTTACCTTCATTTATTTCTTCTCTGATGCTCATCCTTTGTGTAAATTTGAGATTCTGTCTTACGTCATTTCACTTCTCTTGAAGAACATCTTTTAACATATCTTACAGTGCGTGTTTACTGAAGATGAATTCCATCAATTTTTGTTTGTCTGAGAAAGTTGTTTTTTCCGCTACTCTTTTGGAGGATAATTTTGTTGGACATTGAATGCTAGGTTAGTTATTTTTTTTTTTCTTTCAACACTTTAAATATTTCAGTCCAATCTTGCTTGCTTGCTTTCTGAAGAGATTTTGGTATAGTTTTCATCCTAGTTTCTTTATAGAAAAGATTTTTCTCCTCTCTTGCTTCTTTCAAGATTTTCATCTTTTTAAAATCTGTATATTACCCAGAAACCTTTATGTTTCTGCAGTTCTTATTAAATAATCCCAAATATCTTGGCAATTTTTGCTCATACACTTTATATAATATCCTGTACAAAAGGAGGTAAGCACTACTTTTATCCTCATCTTATAGCTATTTGAAAAGGCATTGAGAGTTAGTGATTTGCCAGTATTATTTTAGGTCCAGTGCTCTTAATTACTATGCTATATTGGCTGCCACTGATACTACTCTATCTCTACTAAAATAATCTTGTAACTGCAAATGTTGAAAGATCAGTCTCATCAAATCAGGCTTTCACTTTGCACTATGTTGACTTCTTATCTCCTGCGTTCCATCTTTGAACTCCCTCTGGATCCTCCTCCTTGATCATAGTAATCTTTTGCTATCCTTTTATTGTCCATGGGATGACCCTTCATTTATTACTTCACAGCCAAAAACTTGCATCGGTTGCTAGTCATGTGAAGGAGTTACCTTGGATGTTGTAGCCCAGCCAAGACACCAGATGACTATAGCCCTAGTTGACATCACATGAAGCAGAAAAATCATCCAGCTGGGTACAACCAACTTATAAAATGGTTAGGGAATGTTAAATCACTAAGTTTTGAGATAGGCTGCTATGCTGTAATGTATAACTTAAACATATACTCATATGTAAGAAATAGTTGACCAGCTTGTAGAACTGATAAAGTCTAGTATAGAAGTAAACATGTTATACTGAGGAGGAAAAAGGAATTTAAGATAAATACCGAGCTAACATATTTATGGTAGTTAAACAAAATACCCTCTTGAACATCTTTCATTTTACGTATCTGAAAGTAGAGAGGATAAAATTTTGGGAAGTAGGTCTTTATAGTGCAGTTTTATTCTTATGTGGAAAGACAAAGCACAGCCTTTGCCAGATATACCTATGTAATTTTATGGTGTATTTTAATCCTCTTGGCCTGAGATTCAAAGGAACCTGGAAAATACTCTCTTCTAGAGAACCTAAGAGTCTGACCATACTATATAAGAAAGAATGCATATTTTAAATACATGCACTTTTCTTTTCTTTCTTTCTTTCTTTTTTTCTTTTTATAGCAGCTGGGCAGTACAGGGATTGAACCCTGACCTCGGTGTTATCACTACCACATTTTAACCATCTGAGCTAACTGGTCAGCCCGGAATGTATATTTTAAAAAGTCAATAAATATATATTTTGAAACTTCAAGTTTTACAACAGCTCTTAAAGTCCCAAATGAAGTAATTTCACTGTCTTCCAATCATTTCAAGTAGTTGAGGACTAACTATGTGCTAAACATTTTGTCTGGAGAATGAAGTAGATACTACAGGGTATGTGCTCTGAAGAGGCTATGAGACATTGAACAAGATTAAAATGTAAGGAGAAGGGGGTCAATAAAGGAAGCAACATTTTCTGAGAGCCCACTATCCAAAAAGGATTGTTCCAAAGTCCTTAGATTTTATTACCTTTTTAAAAACACACATATTGAGGAGAAGCTTTATGCCCATTTTTCAGAAAAAAAATAAGGATGAGAGATATTCAGTAACTCATATAACTCAGCAAGCTAGTAAAATAGGAGAGCTGATATTTAGAAATCCATTTTTTTTTTTTTAGCTTCCAAACTACAAACCCCAAGACAATGCATTGAAAGCATTGATATAAGTCTTTGAGGACAGGGGCAAAGCTAACCTGGAAGGAAAAACCTCTACATATATGGGATCCAATGACAGGATTCCATTGTGTCTGCATTCCTCATTCTCAATTGCTCTCCACTGGTTTGGCTGTTCTTCAGCAGAAATGAATGGCTAAGAACTTTAGAATCAGGTCGATTTGCATTACAATCCTCGTAAATGGGTTAGATGTGTGACTTTGGGCAAGCTATTGTCTATCAGAGTCTCTCCTTTCCACAAAACGACAGTGATAACATGTACTTCACAGATCTATGATAAGAATCACATAATGAGATATTATGTGTCAAGTACGTAGTGCAGTTTCTGGTATAAATACTCTCTTGGCAAATGGTAGGAGTTAGTCTAATAAATCTTCCATAATTGCTACTCTGATTCATGATTGATTGATCTAGTTCAGTGGATATAGATGGGATGTTTTCCCAGGCATCCAAGATATTTGAATATCTCTTTAAGGGGAATTTTGGAGTAAATGTTCTGACCTGACCATTGATTATGGCCATTTATTTTTAGACCATATCTTCAGGAATAAGGTATTAAATATCCTTTAGACACCTAATTCCACAGTTTAGGATATGTTTCTTTGGCATTCAGAGAAAGAGAATCATTGAGGAATAAAGGCTTTTCCTCACACACTTCATGGGGCAATCTCCCCAGCTTTCTTCTTTGGTAGTCAGCTTCTATCCGGAGCTCCAGTGAAGCGAGCAGCATTGATTTTATTTGAAGAAACAGCAACAAGTCTCCAAACATGTATTCTTTATAATATTCAGAAATAGAGAGTATTTTATCAGGAATCTATAGGCACATCTATTGGGTTATATTTTTAGTCAGTCCCAGAACCTGAATAGAAATAGTTAATTTTTAGAAGACTAAGTAAATAATTCAGTGCTTATTACTACCACATCCTGATCTCAGCCAAAACTGGGTCTTCAAAATCTAGAATATTTGAGGTCTGGAGGTCTGCCTTCAATTTTCCTCAGGTAGCAGGACAAAGAGGAAGGTCAAAACTCAGAATTCTGATTCTAGATAACAAGAGCGGCACAGGAAAAATAGGAGAAAAGACATGAATTCATTGTAGAAAAACAACTGGAGCAGGCACTTACCAGATAAATTGGGAAGGAAATCTCTTAGAAGGCCTTAAGAATGTGGAGGAAAAGGAGCTGAAATACAAAATTGAAAGGCATGGCAGATGCATGATTCTAGTCTTCCAGATAAGATTCCTTCAAGAATTCAAAAGCATCTAAAAGAAGCAAGACAATTGGCTACTGAGCTCAATATGTAAATGCAGTGCTGGCTGATGCAGTGAAGATGTTTATTACAAAAGTTAATGCGATGTCAGGGTGGAAGATCAATATTTAGCCCGATTTTATTGCAATCTGTTGGTCTGCCTTGGAATACAGAATGGAAAATTAGCAAACCAGAAAAGTGGAAATGTAAAGGAACTTTTCATTGCAAATTGCTAAATCATGAATGCTGATATTTGTGATAATAAACGCAAGTCAAGAATTATTTGCATTATTAGTTAATGCATGCCCCTTACATTGCATATTCATGTATTTTTATTAGTTTGAGTAATATTTTAAAATTTTTATTTGCTTCGATATTCAGGTAGTCACAGAATTTTAGAGATTCACCATGCCCAGTGAATTTTATAGATTAAAACATATTGCAAACAGGTATTGATATTCAACTCTGTAACCCACAGATGTGTACGATCAACTATGTTATAATAAAAAAAAAATTAATAAAAAACCCCTAAGGAACTAAGTTGTTACTTGACTTTCTTAAGGTTACTCAAGTCAGGTAGAAGTGTGGGCAGGGACACACAATGATCTGCATTTTACAGGTAAAGAAAGAGGGCATGAGACCAAATAGACAATTGTTGCCTGTGCCATGAATCCAGTTTTGTGTTACTACCTGATGAACCTGCGCTTGATATATTAGGCATTCTCACTGTAAAGATATCTTTAGCATTCTTTGATATAAAATGTTCTGCAAATGTTAGTTAACTAATCCTTATATACTGTAGAAAAAATAAATATCATTTTCCATGGTAGAGAGATAAAAATATATAGTTGATTGATGAGTACAAAGATGAGTTAAAACAGCTTTTGGTGCCCGAACATGACCTCTAGCTTCCCTTTAAATTTGGTGATTTGGATAATATCTAATTGGGTTACTGCAATCTTTTTCTACAGTGATTATTAAAGGTGATATTTTAGTCTGTCTAAGAAATTCTCACTGGAAAAGGAAACTAAAAAATGATCTTTTCCATCATATTATACTTCTGAAAAAGAGACCCTCAGAAAAAAATATGCTGCGTATTTTCGGGGATTGAGCAAGTCTGTTAAAAGACCCTGGGGGCACAGAGTGAAGCCTGGGTTTCTGTACAGCAGTGAGGGGATGGCCTAGCAAAGGCTCTCGCTGCTGTGTTGGGCCTGTGGAGCTTGCTCCTGTCAGAGGCATGATTAGTACAAACACTAGTGCAGCGGTGCATGGAGGGTGACCAATTTAAAAACAGGAGTCAGCCAGTTAATTACGTTGTCAGCAATAAATATAACAGTGGGCCATGGTGGCAGCCCCAACCCCTGATGCAGCCAGGCAGCCATCTGTACATCTTCCCCATCCACTTGGCACTTGTTGCTGCAGAATTGGTTTGGACAAGTGGCTTAGCAGTCATGTAGCAGGCAGGAACTGTCTCTCCTTCTCTTGAGTCTGTCTTTGCTAAGTTTCACTCATTTCAGAGGGATCAATTTTCGGTATAAATTGAGGACTCAGCAATAGGCCTGGTCCTAATGATAAATAAGCAGATCATTCATTCAATCTTGTTTCCTCATTCATTTCATCATAACATTTATTGAGAGACTTTTGTTTGCTAGGCATACACCTGAGAAGCAAGTATGAGAAGAGAACTGAGTCCATCTTTATAGTAGAAATTAATGTATATTAATATAACAACACCGTGTATTTTGTGGCCAGTGTACTGGATAGTTCTCTCAGACAAATCCCTTGTTGAAATACATGAAGACAATTAAACTTGCTGAGTTGCCTGGTTCTTTCTTGTTTTTCGGTTTTGTTTTGTTTTCCAATTGTTTTTGCTATTCCTTCTTTGTACTCGGATAAGTTTTGAATGTGGTTATTTGGAAAAAAAAAAAAATAGAAAGCACAGTAAAAGCTCTTCTGGTCCCAGGCACTTTGGGAGCTGTCGGTTACTGTGCAGACATAGCCAGGCCCAAGAAGCATGTAACACACAACCAATCCTGTGAATGGCACAGAAATGGCATTAAGAAACCTCGATCATAAACATATGAATCTCTTAAGGGGGTAGACTTCAAGTTCCTGAGGAACATGTACTTTGCCAAGAAGCATAATAAGAAGGGCCTGAAGAAAATGCAAGCCAACAATACCAAGGCTATAAGTGAATATGTTAAGGCTATCAAGGCCCTCGTAAAGCCCAAGGAGGTCAAGCCCAATAAGCTAAAGGGTGCCAGCTGCAAGCTTGATCAACTTGCCTACATTACCCACCCCAATCTTGGGAAGCATGCTCATGCCTGTATTGCCAAGGGTCTCAGGCTCTGCTGGCTAAAGGCCAAAGTCAAGACTCAACCCAAGGTCCAGGATGTGGCTCCAGCTGCAGCTCTGGCTCCAGCTTCAGTTCCAGCTCCAGCTTCAGTTCAGGCTCGCAAAGGTGCCCAGGCCCACATGAAGACTCTGGAGTGGAAGCCTCTGTCTGCCAATGTGAGGACAGAAGAACTGGCCTAACCCTGGGCTGTTGTCTGCATGGGGCTGTCCTCCTATGCTGTTTGTATGAATAAACCTGAGGCAGGAAAAAAAAAAAAAAAAAGAAAGAAAAGAAAGAAAAAGCCTTATCTAATACTTGCTTACTTAAATTATGAACAATAAAAACCATTAATCAATTTACAACTATTAAAAAGCCATGACTGTCAAGCTGTGACTGCTAGAGCTCAGGGGATGAGGAGGAGAGACCTATGAAGTTCATGAAAGCAGGAGAAGCCACGATGATAGAAAGGACTGCTCCAACCATATCAAGCCCTAACCACTTAAAAGCTGGCTCTGGTGAGCACATAGAGCAAGAGCTGACAAAAGCCACTGCTGTGCCCTTCATATGAAGTTGCTTGGAGGTGGCAGGGAAAGAGAGGGCCTTGGTGGCCCCAAGGCCAGCAAAAACATTAACAAGTTTCCTGTGGACCCACATAGGAGTGAGGGGCCACAGATAACTGAAAAAAGGAGCCACTCAGAGGCCAGTGAGTCATTGCAAGGGACTGGCATATGGCCCATCCCATGCGAAGTGTTTGGAGTGGGGGAGTGAGGGAGACTGGCCCACCAGGGGAGCACTGGGGCACAGCATGGACAGCTAGTCTGCACCCCAATCAGCACAAGACCACTCAGTAGAGACTGGTCAGAGATATAGAACTTCAGGGGGTGTAGTTTGCTGAAGAGACTCAGGCCCAGACCAGAGTTTCCACATAACCCAGGGTACTGGATCTCACAAGACTTGGAAGTGCTCACAAGGTGAACAATTAAAACCTGAGCTGCACAAAAAGCCTTCCCCAGAGAATCAGCAGTAAAGCATCAATTCAGCTCAACCACAGGGCTCAAGTGCTGATTCTTACAGGAAGTTCTCCATTTTAAAAGTAACCAAAGGATGACAAGTTAGTTCCAGTGCAGAGTTTAAGTGGTGGGAATAGTGAATAATCTATACAGAACCGAAAGAAAAAACAAAGAAACCCCACAGATCAAAGTTCTGATACGAACCAGTAAAGGTCTAACACCCCTGAAGAACACCTATAAAACCTAGAAGGACTGGAAGCCCCTCAGACTCCCAAGCTGGGGTGGGGGAAGGCCAAGGGCCTCAGCCATGTGCCCCTGACGTCCACATCCAGCCCAGCTATGACCATCAGGCCATCTGTGGTAGTGCCCCAGACGCCCAAGCCAGGACAGTGGGGGACAGAGGGCCTCAGGCATGCTCCCCAAACATTTGCATCCGGCCCAGAGATGACAACCGAGCCACTGCTGGAAGCGCCCCAGGCTCCTGAGCCAGGATGGTGGGGGACAAGGGCTTCAGGCCCCCCCCAAAAGTCCTCATCCAGTGCAACCATGACTGAGCCACCACTGGGCTTCCCTGCTGGAATGAGCGGGGTGCCATGGGCCTCAACCATGCCCTCCCATCCTCCTCCTCCCACCTTATTTCCTACCCATTTCCCCTCTTCCCCCTCCCCAACTGCTCCACAACATATTAGATTGTAAAATAATAATAACAAATAAATAAATTTTAAAAAAATGAACGAGGCCTGGTACTTCATGTTATTAATTAATGTCTGATCTATTATTCCTTCACCAAAGATGGTGAATTGCTAGTTTGATAACCGTTTCTTGATTTCAATTAGATTTTGTCAAATTCCAAAGAGATATCATTCCAGTCTTGCTCCTCTGTATTAGAGAAGACTTTAGAATCAGATAGACCTTTCTTCTTTTCATGCCCAGGGGGAGCATTTAGGGTTTAGGATGAAAATAGCTGAAGAGCTGTGAACAAACATTACTCTAAGTCCCCTTCTATTTCTTCTTTTCTTCATGTTGTCTCCTTTTTTAATCTATTGCTAAATTTTTCATCTTTTTTTTAACCCACTGCTAACCAGATCTAGACTTGTTATCCCCAGTTTTTAGTCAGAAATATAAAGAACAAGCAAGTATTTTAAATTTTAAACGAATGATTATTTAGACTTTCTCGTTCTTAATTTTCAAAAGCAGATGAAATAAATGCTCTACATTTGTCTCTTACTAAGCCTTTTAAAGATAAATCAGAGCTTTTTTCTAAAATGAACAAGAAGAAGGAGAACCTGGAGGGATTACAGTAAATTCCTCTTCTTTTTGCTCCATTTTGCCTCAAGTAGGTTTTATGACAAGTTGGTGTTTTTTAAAATTATTTTTTAATTGGAGCATAATCAATTATACATATTTATGGGGTACAGAGTTGACTATCAATATTTGCACACAATATGTGATGATCAAATCAGTGTTGTTAGCATGTTCATCATTATAAATCATAATCATTCTTTGTGTCCATTACCCGATTTCTCCTTAAACCCCCTTCCCCTCATCCTTCCCCACCTCTAGTAACCATAGATTTGTTCTCCCCTTCCGTAACTTCAATGTATTATTGTGGTTGGTCTTTCTTTCTTTCTTTCTTTCTTTCTTTCTTTCTTTCTTTCTTTCTTTCTTTCTTTCTTTCTTTCTTTCTTTCTTTCTTTCTTTCTTTCTTTCTTTCTTTCTTTCTTTCTTTCTCTCTTCTCTCTCTCTCTCTCTCTCTCTCTCTCTCTCTCTCTCTCTCTTAGCTACCACTTATGAGTGTGACCATGCAGTACTTCTCTTTTGGTACCTGGCTTATTTCATTTAACAAATTTTTCTCCAGGTTCACCCATATTGCATAGAATGGCAGAATTTCATTCTTTTTATGGCTTAGTAGTACTTTATTGTGTATATATACCACAATTTCCTTGTCCAGTCACCCATCTATGGACATTTAGGTTGGTTCCATATCTTGCCTATTGTAAATAGAGCCATGATGAACATGGGAATGCAGTATCTGTTTAACATGATGATTTCTTTGGGAATATTCCCAGAAGTGAGATTGCAGGATCGTATGGTAGTTCTATCTGTAGCTGTTTGAGAAACCTCCATGCCATTTTCCATCATGGCTGTACTAATTTACAGTCCCACAAATTGTGTAGAAGAGTTCTCCTTTCTCTGCATCCTTGCCAGCATTTGTCATTCTGTTTCTTTCTTTCTCTCTTCTTTTTTTTTTTTTTTGATAATAGCCAGCCTAACTGGGGTGAGATGATAAGCAATGAGGTTTTGATTTGCATTTCATACACCAAAAATGGGCAAGCAGAAAAAGAAATCAAGAAAGTAAGCCCATTTACAATAACTTACCAAAAAAGTAAAATACCTACAAATAAATTTAACCAAAGAGGTAAGAGATCTTTATAATGAGAACAACAAAATTTTGCTGAAAGAAATTAAAGAAGACACCAAAAGATGGAAAGACATTCCTTGTTCATGGACTGGAAAAATTAAAGTGGTGAAAATGTCCATACTACCCAAAGCAATCTACAGATTCAAGGCAATCCCCATCAAAATACCAATGACATTCTTCACAGAAGTAGAAAAATAACCCCACAATCTTTTCATATGGAGCAACAAAAGACTCCAAATAGCAAAAGCAATCCTGAGCAAAACAAACAAAAAACAAAAAACTAAAGCCAGAGGCATGCCACCACCTGACTTCAAATTATACTACAAAGCTGTAGTAACAAAACAGCATGGTACTGGCATAAAAACAGATTCGTGAACTGACAGAACAGAATAGTGAACCCAGAAATCAACCCATGTACTTACAGCCAACTGATCTTCAACAAAGTTACCAAGAACATACATTAGGGAAAGAACAGCCTCTTCATTAAAAGGTGCTGGGAAAACTGGAAATCATGTGTAGAAGAATGAAACTAGACCTGTACATCTTGCCATAAACCAAAATCAACTCTAAATGGATTAAAGACTTATCTATAAGACCTGAAACTATAAAACTCCTAGAAGAAAACATAGAAGAAACTCTTCAGTATATATGATTGTGCAAAGTCTTTATGAATAAGAGCCCCAAAACACAAGCAGCAAAAGAAAAAAATAAACAAATGGGGTTATATGAAACTAAAAAGCTTCTGCAAAGCAAAGGAAACAAGCAAGAGTGAAAAGACAGCCTACAGAATGGCAGAAAATATTTGCTAACTATATATTGACAAGGAATTAATATCTAGAATATACAAGGAACTCAAGCAATATAAAAAAAACAAATAATCTGACTAAAAAATAGTCAAAGGAGCTAAATAGACATTTCTGAAAGGAAGACGTGCAAAATGACCAATAGACATGAAAAAATGCTCAACATCACTAAGCATCAGGAAGTTGGTGTTTTAAATAGTGTATTACTCTGATGAGAGGAAGAAAACACACTGAAGTGTAATATTTAACAACATGTAGATGTGAATTGAAAACTAGTTTTGATGATGTTGTAGTAATTGTCTTACTCTTTCAACATTCTCTTCTGGGAAGAAAGAAAACAAAAGTTTTTTTTTTCTTTTCTCTCTCCCTTCCTTCCCTCCTTTTCTCTCTCTCTTTCTCTCTCTTTCTCTCTCTCCCCCTCCCTTGCCCCTCTCTTCTCCTCTCCCTCATTCCCTCCCTTCTTTATTTACTTTTTTCTTTTATGTTATATCTTGAACACAGTCTATGCCTTCAATGAATTTATAGTGTAGTTGAGAAGATTGACAAATCAAAAAGCAGTCTTAATTCCTTAAGTGCCTTTAATTATGAATTTATGACAGCTCTTTATAAGAGAGATGCCTAACCTAGAATTGGGCAATCTGGAAAAGCTTTTCCAAGGGCCATCTCCTTTAAGTAGAAAACTGAAGTTGGGTTAAGCAGTAGTTAGGCAAATAGGAATAGGGATTGTTTCAGGGGTATTGGAAACATCAAGAATAAGACCACAGAGCAAAGAGAAAATGCAGAATTTTCCTTTTATTTTTATTATTTTTTTTAAATTTTAATTTATCAGTATACAATGTGGTTGATTTTTGTGTCCCTTTATCAATTCCTCTTTCCCACTTCCCTCGCCCTGGTCCCCCCATCAACATCATATCTATTCACTTGTCATTACAAGTTCAAGAAATTGTTGTAATTGTTGCGTCTTCTCCCCCCCCCACTCCATTTATTTGTTTGTATATTTATTTATTTATTTTTAGTCCGCACAAATAAGTGAGAACATGTGGCATTTCTCTTTCTGTGCCTGGCTTATTTCACTTGATATAATTTTCTCTAAGTCCATCCATGTTGCTGCGAATAGTAGTATTTCATTCTCTTTTATAGCAGAGTAGTATTCTATTGTGTAGATAAACCACATTTTCCTTATCCACTCATCTGGTTCCAACTCCTGGATATTGTAAATAGTGCTGCAATAAACATGGGAGTACAAGATCACTTTTTCCTGTCACCTTTTTACCACCTAATTGTGGAAAACCCTGTGAGCCCTAGTGCATGTGTGTGTGTGTGTGTGTGTGTGTGTGTGTGAGAGAGAGAGAGAGAGAGAGAGAGAGAGAGAGATTGTCTTTCTGTCTATTAACTTGTCTAAAGATGAATAGGATGGTCTGAGAATTCTCCTTAGGAATTTCTGGAGTGGAGAATGGAATATTTAAGATATGGAGAATATCATAAAAGCTACTACTTAATGAGTGCTTTACAATGTGACAATCACTGTGCTAAATGAATTATTGTAGTCAATTTGAATTTAATTGAGGAAGATATTATTATTATTATGTTTATAAATGAAGTTAAAACTTTGAGTGTTTAAGCAACTTGCCCAAAGTTCCATAGATAATAAGAGTTTGAAGCAGTTTCTAAATCCAGCTGTTTGATTTGATAATCCACCCTCTTAATAATAACTTATACCCCTCATGACAGTGTCAAAAAGTAAAGATATAAAAGAACAAAAACAAAGACACAAACAAAACATACTTAGTTGGAGCATCAACAGTAGCAGCATTAACACCTCTTCAGTACTGACTTGTGTAATGTAAAGTACCAGGAGGGGCACTTTGGCAACTATAAGAAATAATACGATTTTTAACATAATTATTATATAATTATTATTTTTATATAGTTCCTGATATAATTTTTCTTATATAATTATTTTATTTCTAGTTTATCTCTCTAACTTAGAGATAAACTAGAAATAAAATACTGTATTAATAATAAAATGAACTATTAAATAAAAAACTAGAGATAAACTCTAGTTTAATAGTTTATCTCTCTAACATTTTATAATTTAGATAACAAAACAAGAAATGTATACATAAAAATAATTCATAACACTGAATAGCAATAATCATAAATTACATTTATATTGTGCTTCGCAGTTCCTAAAAATTATTTTCAAATGCATATATCATTTGAGTCTTGCAAAAGCATGTGAGATGGTTATATCAGTCAGTTTTTGGCTGATTAAAAGGGTATATAACAAACAACCCCCAAACTTAGTGGCTTATAACTACAAAAATATTTTCTCCTAACTTGGTCTGTAGGTTAGCTGTAGTTTCCTGATCTTGTCTGGGTTTGCATGACTGTGAGTGGGTCACGCTTAACTCCAGGCTTCCAGTTACATTGGCTCTGCTTCATATGTCTTTATTCTGAGGCCTAGGATAAATAAACAGTTACTTCCTGGGGCTTATTATCCTCAGAGTAAATCACAGGAGCACAAAGGAAGGCAAACTAAACCACAGATGCACATTTAAAGACCCTGTTCATTTCATTTCTCTTATGCTTCCAGTAGCCAAACCAAGTCACATGGCCAAGGCCAACATCAGTGGGACAAGGACACATATTCTCAAAGAGTTTAAGTGGCCTGCTCATGATCATGTAGTTAATAAGTAGAGGAGCTGGGATTTAGCTTTTTTTCTTAGAATGTTGACTCTTGTATGCTTTGCTGTGATGCAATGGTGCACTAAAAGAGAAAATGCTCACTAAAGGCCAGGTGTCTGAAAATTTTGTGGGACAGGTGAGATTGGATATAAATGTTGAAAGATATATGGGTACTGCATAGGTTAATTATACATGCCAGTTTGCATGGGGTTGTCCCCTGAGTAATTATCCATACCATCATCTCCCTTCCCCCCAAAAAGAGAGCCAGTTTGGAAGATATATTATTGCTTTAGGCTTTGATAAGTAGATAGGAATAAGGAGTGCATTCCATTGAAGCAGACTTTGTGTATATTTTCCAAAAAAGGGCAAAAATACACTTGCATATTCAAATGCAATAGAGAGACTAGATTGTTTAGGTATGGAGAGTACAAGTTAGGACATACCTGGAGAAATTTATTGGAGGCATAGAGTGAAGCCAATTTTTGGATTCTTTGTTGGTTGCCAGACAGAGAAGACGAGGATTATTTTTATAGTCAGTAGAGAGTCATTGAAAATTTTGAAGCAGGATGGTGACAATATTATAGAAAATGCTTTAGAAAGATAAATCTAGGACAAATTGAATGAAAAAAGAATAGGTTAAGGGAGCCTGTTATTAAACAAATCCAATAGTCCTGGTATGAATCTAGACCAAATTGAAGAGAATGTACTATAAGAGATAAGTATGGAAACTATCACAAAGGAAGAGTATTAAACAGCCAGATGCAAAAAGCAGTTGGATATATGGGACTGGAGCTTGGGGAAAGGTGTTAAAAGTGTAAATTTGAGAATTGGGTCTTGACATTTACTGTGTGACCTTAGACAACTTACTTAACCATTTTGAACTTCAATGGTATTTTTTATTTAAAAAAATTGGAGAAGAAAATAGCACTTACTTCCATGTAACATTGAGCACTTACCCTTCCAAAAAAATTTTGGTATGATTATTAATTTGTACATTAAACAAACATTTATTGAATTCCTGCTATGTTATTGGCACTGGAGTATTTTCTCTGAAAAATACAATGTTAATTAGACATAGTTCTACCCTTAGAAGCTTATGGTCTAATAGGAGAGGTACAATTAATTACTCAAAATATACAAGACACAGAGGCATGGGAAAACAATATTGAATTTTGGGGTGGGAGTTATTTCCCATTGTGGGAGGCATTTATAAAGAAGGAAGCAAATGGGGTAGGCCCTGCCAAATTACTAGTATTTGGTTATGTAAAAATGATTAAGAAGTACATATTCAGCACAAGAATTAACATAATAATAACCAGATCTAACTTCCAACTTTATATCCCAATAAATAGCAATCCAGTGGTTAAGAGTAGCTTAATTTATGGTTACATAAAGAGAATTAGTGTAAAATAAGCTTGATGGTAAGGTCATGAGAATCTTGAATGCTTTAAATGTTAGGCTGAGGGATATAAAGGAACCACACTGAGAGATTTGAGGGAAGAGGAAAGAATGACAATATCAGAGCAGTGCATTGCTTAGAACTACTACTAACTATATTTTAAATGAGTTGATGTAAAAGAAGACTACAGTTAGGACACTCTAATAATGACTCAAGAGATACATAAGAAGGACCTGAACTGGGCAATGGAACTAGGGAGAAGAAGGTAAATGAAAGAAATATTGAAAGCATAGATTCAAAAGTACTAAGAAAGTGGTCAGACTGAAATGTAGGGTACATGGAGCAAGGTAAATAAAACAATCATTGAGAGTGCTGAAGTTCCAAATTCAAGAAAAAATGGTCACACCAGTGACAGAAACAGTGGTAATTCGATTAGCATGAAAAAACAGTAAGTTCCATTTGGGCTTATTGGGTTTCAGGTATAGTGGAATAGCCAAGCAGTGATATTTAGCAAACAATCAGAAATATGGGGCAAAAACTTAGAAGAGAGTTCTAATCTGAAGTATTAACCTAAGTATCAACCACATAGAACTGAAGTAATGAAACTTTCACAAGGTCGAGGAAAGAAGTGAAAAGAGAAGAAAAATAAACTTAAGGATAGAGATGGAGAATAATAATTTTGAGAGGTTAAAACAAGGCCAAGGAGATGGAAAAAAAAATAGGGAAATACTTGTATGAGAGCCAGAAGAGGTAGTGCCAGGTACATGGAGGAAGGACATTGGCATTTTCCAAGGAGATCATTCAGGAAGCTGCTGTGGGGGACTGGGTGTTCACTCTTTTGGTATTTGTAGGTATTTATAGTATAAGCTGAAAATTGACTTGATAGTGGAATGATCACAGAGTGAGGCAGAGCACAAAGAAAGAAGTTAGCACTGTAGAGGTAGATATGCGAGTCTTGTTAACAGAAGGATCACATAAAGCTGATGGGAGGGTGGGATTTGAAGGGAGCTAAACTAATCAGAGCAGGACACTGAGGTCTAAGCCTAAGGACAAAAGGAAGAATGTGAGTGAATCTTTTCTGTGATTATTTCAGGGATAAGTAGGTTTAAAAGATAGCAGTTTAAAGAATTAAATATACACCCTGAAACAATAAAACTTCTTAAAGAAAACATAGAAGAGATGCTTCAGGAAATAGGACTGGACACAGACTTCATGAATACGACACCAAAAGCACGGGCAACCAAAGGAAAAATAAACAAATGGGATTATATCAAACTAAAAAGCTTCTGCACAGCAAAAGAAACAATTAACAGAGTTAAAAGACAACCAACAGAGTGGGAGAAAATATTTGCAAAATATACATCTGACAAAGGATTAATATCCAGAATATACAAGGAACCCAAACAACTTTACAAGAAAAAAACAAGCAACCCAATTAAAAAATGGGCAAGAGAGCTAAGTAGGCATTTCTCTAAGGAAGATATACAAATGGCCAATAGACATATGAAAAAATGCTCAACATCACTCAGCATCCGGGAAATACAAATCAAAACCACACTGAGATACCATCTAACCCCAGTTAGGATGGCTAAAATCCAAAAGACCCTGAACGATAAATGCTGGCGAGGTTGCAGAGAAAAAGGAACTCTCATACATTGTTGGTGGGACTGCAAAATGGTGCAGCCTCTATGGAAAATGGTATGGAGGTTCCTCAAACAATTGCAGATAGATCTGCTATATGACCCAGCTATCCCACTGTTGGGAATATACCCGGAGGAATGGAAATCATCAAGTTGAAGGTATACCTGTTCCCCAATGTTCATTGCAGCACTCTTTACAATAGCCAAGAGTTGGAACCAGCCCAAATGTCCATCATCGGATGAGTGGATACGGAAAATGTGGTATATCTACACAATGGAATACTACTCAGCTATAAAAATGAATGAAATACTGCCATTTGCAACAACATGGATGGACCTTGAGAGAATTATATTAAGTGAAACAAGTCAGGCACAGAAAGAGAAATACCACATGTTCTCACTTATTGGTGGGAGCTAAAAATAAATAAATTCACACACACACACACACACACACACACACATACAAAAAAAAAAAAAAAACGGGGGGGGGGGAGAAGACATAACAACTACAATTCCTTGAAGTTGATAAGACAAGCAAACAGAAAGGACATTGTTGGGTGGGAGGGGGGAGAGGGAGGAGGGAGGGGGTTTCGGTAAAGGGCCACAATAATCAACCACATTGTATATCGACAAAATAAAATTAAGAAAAAAATAAAAATAAAAATAAAAATAAAAATGTTAATTGGAAAAATAAATAAATAAAAGATAGCAGTTTGTCTATTGGAGTTTACTAGGCTTATAAGGAACCCATAGCAGATACTTAGTCTTAGAGATATCTCTGGACCTGTGGATAGTGCTCTTGATCAAAGTCTATTATTTAAGTGCTCCTGCTTGTCTCTACTTTTTTTCACTAATAAATTATTTTACTAAATTTTATCTTCTGTTAAGGGACCATTTTTTTTTAACATCAATATTCTAGATTACACTTTATGAGTTTCTATTTTCATTTAATTCACTTAAAGCTGAGGTCATTTCTCTTAGCCTGAACTAGCCCTGGTTTGTGTGATGCCTGCACTTATTGATGGTTCAGCTTTCAGTTAGATATGAGGGCTCCAAACCTTCACCAGCTCCACCAGTCAGGTGTGGTACAGTCATGAGATCTACCTCAGGCCAGCATGATGTGAAAGGGCCACAGAAACAGGAGGAAATATGCTCCATCTTGGGGACACTTTTATTCAGCTAATGCTAATTGGTTGCTGGTTCAGTGTACCTCACTGTGTTATGTACCACTGGGAATTTTATGGCTTAAGAAAAACCTATTCTCTGCTCCCAAGGGATCTTTGAAGGGATGCAATTCTATCAAGATATAGAAAAAGGTTCTGGTTTCCTCACTAAAATGTTTAGCCTTATAGAAGGTATTAGATCTTCTTGAGAGGAGAAAGCATAAGGCAGTACATTTACATCTTCTGGATTTTCCAGGAAGCTAATGTTGTGTCATTTTATTTTGTCCAGTTTTTTTTCTTTGTGTGTGTCTAACTAGAAGGCATCTCACTGCCTACTGCTCTGTTAGAATGAGACAAGATTTAAGTCCAGTTGTAGTTTTTTCCTGTTTAGGTGTGTTGCTTAGAATCTGCTCTTATCAAATTTCTATTCCATCCCTTGCTATCCTTAAAAACCAAAAGCTTATCCTTAGAAACCAAAGCTTACCTTAGGCGTGGCATTTTGTAAAGCTGTATCTAAACATCCAACATCCATGGAAGATGACATGATATTGTGGATGTTTCTATGCATATACAAAACTTCTCTAGTTCCCTTACATTTGTTAAATTTTTATTATGATGATGATGCATATTCTTAAGCC
Organism: Cynocephalus volans; assembly: GCF_027409185.1. Classification (NCBI taxonomy): domain Eukaryota; kingdom Metazoa; phylum Chordata; class Mammalia; order Dermoptera; family Cynocephalidae; genus Cynocephalus; species Cynocephalus volans. The sequence goes on along the minus strand of NC_084468.1, from coordinate 91,079,528 downwards.
TCAACACTGACCCTTCTATCAGTGCAAACTTTCCCATTTCATGAATGCTGTGGCAGGATGTATGCTATGGTGGAAAGAGGTCAGGAGTGATATCTCAGACCCGAGTTCAAGCTTCAGGTTTTTGACTTTGAGTAAATTTTGGTCTTCTAAGTCTTAGTTTACCCATCCACAAGATGAAAAGTTTGAGTTAGGTAATCTCTAAGGACCAAGGCCATACCAACTTTGGAGTCCCAGGTTGCCAAATGACTTGGCATTCCTTCAAACTGATAATCTTCAAACAATTGTTCAACATGTATTTAGGACAGACAAGGTCAATACGGTCAATGCTTCAAGGATTTTTTTTCCCTACTTGAGATTCCTATTCACATTGGCAGCAATGAGATCAATTTATATGTTGCCAGTTATACAAGGACTCCTTCTCTTTTATTAACTGGCCCTCTATTTCTTACAAACTCTTGCCCTGTTTCAGTACCCTTTATAGATCAGTGCTCAAAAGTGACCCTTACTCTCATTCTGATCATGTCCCTTTGACTCTTTATCTTCTACGTATGCCTAATTTAACCAGCTATGCTCTTTTCTGCCTATTCTTTTGCCTGGAATATCCCCACCGCCTCTCTTCCTCTGGATCCAAATGTTCCAACTTTTGTTTCTCCTATAGACAATTTTCCACTGATCTCTCAAGAATGAGGTGTTCTCAACTCAGTGCTCCCATGTGCTTTTAAATACCTCTTTGCAAAATTTATTTTATTGTTTAACACATTTGTTTATATATATATATATATCTTTGTTAATAAACTATGAGCCTGAGGAGGTTAAAAACTCTGTATTTGATTTTGTGTCTTATGTCCCTAGCTCAGAGCCTATATTAGTCAGCTATTATGAAAATGATGCTGCATTGCTTAATACACTAACCTAAAGCTCAATGGTTTTAATGATAAGTGTTTATTCTTCACTCATGCATCTTTGGGTCAGCTGGGAAATCACTGACTCAGCCTGCAGGTCTGTGAGTTGGCTGGGGCATCTCTGTACCATGTACCATATTCTGAAGCTGATCGGATGGTGGGAAAATGGTTATTCTTGTCATGGCAAAGAAAGAAGAATAAGCACAATTCAAGCTCCTACTTAAGGCATGTGCACTATATCCCATTGTCCAAAGTAAGGCCATGGCCAACTCCAAAGACAAAGGGTATAAAATTATACTCCTCACCATCAAAAGAATGAGGATGTATAATACACGACAGGGGAATGAAGAATTATAACCACTAATTCAATCTACTCTAGTCCTTCATAATGTTTTTGTTGATGTTGTTGAACAAATGCATATGAATGAATAAATTTCAAAATTTCAGGTAACTTAACAAGGATACAGTTTAATAAGTGGGGAAAGTTCAGGACCAAGTGCTAATCTGAGCTGCAAGTTGTGCGACTGTCTAAGGCTGTTCTTTGGTCAATAAACTAGAAGCCAAATGGCGTGACTTAGCCATGCCCAGTGGCAACAACAGCCTGGAAAACTGAAGTGTCTGTTGTGATTCATTCCTTAATCCAGACCTAAGCTTGAGCATAAAAGCAGCCTTTTTCATATCCTGACAATAATTGTCTATAAGAGAGAACAGGAAAGAAGAGTTAATTCTTGTTACCTGTATAAATCCCCGATACTGAGGGTAGGAAGTGATTCCTTTCTATTTTCACTTGGCTCTTTAGTTTTTGAAGAATCTCTTTTCCACCCCGCCCCACCAAAATATCCTCACTGGGATTAGTTAGCATATTGGATTGAATTTTGTTCCTCCCAAATTCACTGAAGCTTGAATTGTGTCCCCAAAGTTTTATGTATTAGAAACTTGGCCCCCACTGTAACTGTTAAGAGGGTGGGAAATCCTATTATGGTGACTGAAAGGTGGAGCCTTGATAAGGTGATTAGATTGTAGGACCGTGCAGTAGTGAATGGATTAAAAATGGCGGTCAGGGGGGTGGTTCCTAGGGCCTTCAAAGAAGAGAGAAAAGGGTCTGTCTCTCTGCTCCCGCCATCTTGAATGTGAGACCCCCAGGTCACTGTCGCCAGCACCAGATGGACTTTGGACTTCCCAGCCTCAGAAACAGTAAGCAATAAATTTATTTTTCTTTATAAATCACCCAGTTTCAGGTATCTTGTTATAAGCAACAGAAATGGACTATAGCAAGAAATGTTTCTTTTCTTTAGTAAAGATAAACCATTGAATCCCTGTATCAGCCAGCCTCCAGAAAAAGAAGGAAGAGGGGGGAAGGGCAAGAGATGGGGAAAAGAAAGAGGAGGAGGAGGAGGAGGAAAAGAAGAACAGATAACTATCTTAAACAAACCCCAAATTCTTTTCATACTAGAATTGGATGAAAGATATCAGGTCAGTAAGAAAACTATGAGTTGGGATGGAGGGATAACTTCAGATAAAGGAGAGCATATTAATCAGCTAAAATGGCCATATAGGTCTTTAATGTTTTACATATTTATAGAAAGACCATGAGAACCTTCTAAGCAAAAAGTCATGTCATGGGCACATGAGGGTTACAGTGAAGTCCCATTTGAGCTTTTCAGAAAACCAGTGTTCCAAGAGACAGAGAGCAGAGGGCAGAGATTTGAGAACCCTGGAGGAGTTAACCAGGAGATGCAAACTAGGATATTGGCTACCAGAGGAATCTGAGTCCTAGGCAGAAGACTGAGGCTGAGGAGGAATACAAAGCTTCCCAAAGCACTCCCAAGCATTCTGACAAGTTAGTGTAGGGAAGCAGGTGACAGCACACAAGCAGCTTTAGCCAGAAGCCAAAGGAGAGTCATCTAGGAAAGAGCATGGCTCTGGTCCTAATGTGTTCCCCCCAAATTCATATGTTGAAATCACCAATGTAATAGTATTAAGAGGTGGAGCCTCTAGGGGTTGATTGATTTCTGAGAGCACAGCCCTCATGGATGGGATTAGGGCCCTTATGAAAGGGCCTGAGGTAGTGAGTTTGCCTGCTTCTGCTCTTCTGCCATGTAAAGATGCAGCAAGAAGGCCCTCACCAGATACCAAATCTGCCAACAGCTTGATCTTGGACTTCCCAGTCTCCAGGACAATAAAAAATACATTTTTGTTTTTTATAAGTTGCCCGGTCTTAGGTATTTTGTTATAGCAGCACAAACAAACTAGAACAGCAATTTTATTCCAGAGAATAAAAGTAGGCCAGAGGCTTTGATCTGAAGAGTACAAAGAGGCTGGATTAGCAGACTCCATAGTCCCGGAAATCCAGGTCGCTAAATGCTTTAGGAAGAAGAGACAGGACAGAGAAGCTTAGGATGGAGTGTGTTGCTTTAAAACCTGTGCTACTTTGAGTGATGAAGGACATAATGCTGATTTTTCCTTCCCAGTATATAGTGTGTATGTCAATATGCCCTGATATAGTGGAAAGCCATGAACTAAGTTGGGAATGTAAAGCTAGAGAATAGAAATTAAGGAAGGTAGTGAGCACTCAGAATGTAAGTTTCCTTCTCTTTTTTCCTGTATTATTTTTTCCTTTATAGTTTGCTATTTTTTTGAAAAAAATCATAGTACTTCTTCCCTTTCCCTAAGGATTTTGTGTAAAGTGATTTATAAATTATTGCCAAGCACTTGGAAAGGGTAAAGCACTTAATAACATTCCAAACCAGGCCAGGCACGGCAAATTTGCTGAGTGTTGTGGGGAATTTCTTTAAGTTTTCAAGGCCCAATAAGACTGTGAATATACTGATACTTTTTTCCTTTATGTGAACTGTAAGTTAGTATGTGCATAAATAATGTAATGCAATGTGACTTCTTCCAGACAGAGGAATAGAAACTCAGAATTTTACCTATATACATTTTTAATACCCTTCCCTGAACATCTCTCTCAGGCTCTATTTTTAAGTATTTCTCACTGGGGGAAAAATAACAATAACAAAATAAATAAAAAGTAAAAAGCAAAGCTGCCCAAACAAATCTACATATTAAATCTAACCTACATATAAAGAACAAATTATACATTATCTTTGCCTATATTCATTTATTAAAATAAACAAGAAAGGAAAGATAGAAGAAATGGGTAAAGATTCAATTATCAGTCAGCATTTACTTTCTGAATACGATAAGTCTGTTCAGTGGTGTTCTAGGCAGCCTGGAGCTGACTCAGGTATAAGACAAGACCCTTGTCTTCACAGAGCTTGTGACTCAGTAGTGAAGACAGAATGAATATATATGCAATGAAATAAAAATATAAGAAAGTACAGTGTGGTATTGACATGTGCACGTATGTGTTTGTAAGCAAGTTTCTGACATGAGGCACATATAGGGAAATTATTTCTAACAGTTATAGCAGCACAGAATAAAAGGAAAGAGGTTAACATCAAAAAATTCTTTCCCAAGCTTTTTCGGCCATGGCATTTGAAATAAGGATGATTTGGATTATGGAGATGAAAATATGTGTGTTAGATAACACTGGAAATGAAGCCATATCAAAATAAAAATTGATAAGATTTTATAAATGACTCAGTCATTTTGAGCAGTGACCAGGATTCAAGTATATCATGCTTTTCTGCATCAATACTAAAGAAAATCTAAAAGAAATTTCTTATCTGCCTTATAAGACTTCTTAAAATGACAATTGAGCAGGTATGGTTTGGTTTAAACAATTCCTTTTTCCCTAAAATTTGTCAACTGCTGCAAAATGTAGAGACGTACAGTGAGAAATAAATATTGAAAATGAAGCTTTATTTTGGACCCAGTCTCCTGCTTTTCCAGATTTGTCTTGCCTCTTTCCATCCGCCATCCCCCACCTGCTTTCTCTGTCTCACATAAAGGTCCTGTTTCCTCAAAATCCCCGAACGTGCACATGTTTATATGTCCGTGTCTTTGCCTTTCTGTTTTTTCAAGTTCGTACACCTGGAATGGTTTTCCCTCCCAACCCTAAATACCCACAATGTGTTCTTCAAGGACAACAACTTCTTCATGTGTCCATTTTTGATGCCTCTTTGCCACATATTCTTCCGCACAGAATCAAACATGCCCTCTGTGGGGTTCCCCAGCACTTTGAACATATTTCCACTATATCGCTTACCAGATTGTTCTAGGTCTACACTATTAGTATTTTTTTTTTTTTTTATAAAGTTTTGCCTGCTCTTTAGACTTCAGTTCTTTGAGGGAAAGCACTCTGGTTTTTCCAGTTTTGTATTAACAGAGCATAGTATAGTATTTGGCAGTTAATTAGGATTGAGTAAACAGTAAAAGAATGAAAGAATATATATGTTTTTATTTTTATTTTATTTTATTTTTTTAAGTGCAAGGATGTTTATTGCAATGCTATCTATCAAAAGCCTAAAATATTGGAAATTATCTCAATACATATATATATATTTACATGAGGCATTATAGTCTGGAGAGGAAAAAAAGATAGACAGGTCATCTCAGATTAGTATTCATACCAGTTTGGAAATTCACTTTCTATTTTAATCTCCCTTCCTTCTTTGAAACTTCAAGCTAAAATAGCAGAATCTAGGTCATAGGATTGGCAGACTGGCTGTGACTGCCTTGATGTTTCCTGGAAAATAGTTGGTAGGCAAGTATCTGTACAAACATTGAAGAAAAGTCATGGAAGGATGATTTCTTCACTAAGTGAATAATAAAATATAAATCTGTTATATATATCAATGTGAATTTGCATATGAAAAAATAAAAACACAAAAATAATTTCTACCTTGCTTCAATACAATGCCACCAATTAATTTTCATTTACTCAGGAGCTATCTAGATTATTCATTCTCTAGGTCTTTGACTTTCTCACCTTCTTCTACTGCTGCCTGCAGTTTGATAGTTTCACTATTTTGTATACATCAGAATCTAGTAATACTAGGAAACAGAACAAAACAAAAACAAAAACAGGAAAGTTTAAATTAGTCAATGAGTTTCTTTTTAAGAATTTGGTCTGGACAAATATTTGGGGATTTAAATTTATTGAGTAACTGTGATGCCCATGGTTTTATAATCTCTTTGATAATAGTTATCTATAATTTTAATAATATTTAAGTGATATTTACTTTTGAAATTTTTTAAGTTGGGCCCTTTTATTTTTCATACTGTGTATAGAGCCAGGTGTGCTAGAAATACGGCATCTCCTGCTTTTCAGATATTTCAAAAATGCTTTAAATCCCAGTTCTGCTGGTCTGGTGGGATACTTAATCCCAAATAGCAATAAATGCGGGACTTCACCATGGTTAAATTGAACTTCCAGGATAAGACACAGAGACAAGGTATTGGGGGTTTGTAGGGACAGCTTTCACTCTGGTATCAGTTTTTACTATTTATTATGCTGACATCATCTGTTCAGTTCGAACATATGCTGCTTCTTTGTCATGCTCGGGAAATAGGAATCTTGGTAGAGACTAGCAAAGACCCCTGAGCACCCATGGGTGTTCCCCTCTTGGCCTTGCTACCTACCAGGGTGCAGCCAGGAAATGTTCCCTAGGCCCTGGCCATTCCAGACCAACAACCTCTCTTGTCCTTTCCCGCTGCTATCACAGTGAATCCCTTTTTAGTTTGAAAGAATTCTATCTCTTTTTAGTTTCTTAAAGACTTTTGCCTCCACCCACAACTCTTTTTTTTCCCTCTTGGGCCTTAGGTTTTAGAAATAAAAGCCAAGAAATATTTTGCAAGAAGCTGCTTTTGCATCTTTTCACTCTGTCACGTATGTTCCCCACAGCAATAAGCACAGAGCATCTCACCTATTTGGATTGGGATAAAGAAAAGGTGAAAATAGAGGAAAAAATTTTTATCGCAGAAGAGTATCCAGCTACAATACATGTAAGAATTGCTAAGTGGAAAAATGGAATTTACCTTGTTCACAGAATCACTGATCATCAGTTGCAGACCCTTTCTACCACAACCTATATTCCCCTGAAAATGAAACCATTTGGCTCTTATGAAGAAATTAAGGAAAGAAGGAATTGAAGTTGTATGAATTTTATTACTTACATTTTTTAAAAATACAACCAATCATGTGTGAAATTATATAATTATTATATGAATATAATTTGTTAATTTAATATTTCTACTGATAGTTAATTGGAAAGTTCTTGCTTGGTAAATTTTTATATTCCTTTGTACTCCCTTAGAGAACATATGTCTCTCACAATTGAGCATGTTTTTTGGCCAAAATTATGATTGTCTTGACAAATAGAGAGTTATAAACCTAATGTTCAATTTTTTTTTTTACTATGATTGCTCCTCTCCATTAGGGATGTTAGACTTTGGAAAGAAATTATTTAAGCACACACACACACACACACACACACACACACACACACACACACACACACACACAGCAGAATTTTGATACCTAAATGAAAGATTATAGTGAAAGTATCTGCCTTAAGATAACTCAAGAAATGGAAGTGATCTCATAATTTTACAGACAAGGAAACTACGTATGAGGAAGGTTAAATAAGAATTTGAATCCAGTAACTTGTGATGTTTAATATTATGTGTCAACTTGACTGGGCGAAGGGATGCCCAGATAGCTGGTAAACATTATTTCTGGGTATATCTGTGAGGGTATTTCTAGAAGAGATCAGCATTTGAATTGTAAGACTGAGTAAAGAAGATCTGTTCTCACCAGTGTAGATGGGCATAATCCAATCCATTGAGGAACTGAATAGAACAAAAAGGAATAGAAAGGGCAAGTTTGCTCTCTACTTGAGCTGAGACACCCATTTTCCCCAGCCCCTGGGCATAGGCACTCTTGGTACTCAGGCCTTTGGACTCAAACTGGGACTTACACCATTGGCTCCCTGAGTTCTAAGCCCTTCAGGCTTGGACTTGGAATTATACCATTGGCTTTCCTGGACCTCTAGCCTGCAGACAGCAAAACACTGAACTCTGCATCCTTAATCATGTGAACCAATCCCTCATAAGAAATTTCTTTTTCTATATATCCATTGCTTTGGTTTCTTTGGAGAACCCCAACCAATACATAACTGTTTATGGGAGAAAGGAACAAAACCTTTCTTATTTACTATGATCATTAATAATTCTAAAGTTTATAAAACATTATCATATGCTGTGCATATTCTATTTAATCTGTGTACTCTTAATTCTCCGAATTATGGCTTGTCTTTTGTCTTCATTCCATACATAAAAAACTGAAAGTCAGAGACTAAATAAGAAGCTAAAACCCACATAGCTCGAAGGTGCAACATAGGTCTCTTTCAAATACTGTGTTATTTGCAGTAAACCATCATGATTTTTCTAGATTATGGATTTTCATAAAAGTGTGACTATTTATTTTGAATACTCTTATATAAAACATGAATAACTGGTTTACACAATACTTACTTTGGTAACCTCATCTTGTCCCATATTTCTGCACACACATCCTTCTTTGGCAGGACACACGGGATGGTTGGCATGCTCATATACAATCCAGGGGTATTTGTAATTATCAATTGACACATCTGAGTTTACCCCTTTCTATTCTCAACAAGAAAGCACCCACAGTTAGCCAAACTGTTAGGCTAAAAGTACAGTCCTCCAGACTGCCAAGTCTGCCCAAGACTTCTGACACCAACTACAAGGAATCAGGGTCCAAAAACAGTTACAAGAAAGATTCCACAAAAGACCACCTTCACTTCTGACATCAACTTAGAGTTCAGAGGTTTCCCAAAATCACATTCAAGTTTGGAAATTTGCTTGAAACACTCACAGAACTTCCTGAAAACTACTACATTTATAGTTATGGCTTAGTGCAAGAACAGGATACAAACTAGAACCAACCAAAGGAAGAAACTCAGAGAGCAGAATCTGGAAGGATCTTAAATGCAAAGCTCCTGTGGTCCTCAGAATGCATTACTCTCCCAGCATTGACGTGTGAGGATATGCAGAGAGTATTGCCAATATGGAGAGCTCACCTAAGCTTCCATGTTTAGAGTTTTTAACAGGCTTTATAATGGAAGCATGATTGATTGATAAATTGCCACATTGTTGAACTCAGGCTTCATGCCCCCTTCCCCAGAGGTTGAGTTGATATCACGTGACCCAAAGGGTCTATCGTGAGTCACCTCGTTAGCATAATATATTAGGGGTGGTCTGAAGGGCCCACCTTGAGTCATTGTGTTAGTATAAATTATCTAGTGTGGTCAGAGGGGCCCACTGTGAATAAAGATACTCCTGTCACTCAGGAAATCCCAAGGGTTTAGAGGTTATCTTCCAAGTGCCAGAGACAAAGGCTAGTCTTCTCTTTGGGCAAGGCCAAAGTCTTCACTGCACAAAAGATAGTGGCACTCAGTGACATTATTTGAGAGAGAAAGAGCTTTGAATTCTAACTGATTTCAATGAGTGAATGATTCATACCCCCTAGCATGTTAATATTGTTAGTAAGAAGTTACTTACATCATACCTCACAAGTGATTGCCACTCGATATATCAGGCATCTCTGCAATGGAGTGATTGCTGCTGTTCCAGTCACTCAGAGAACTCCCTGCACCTCTTTCCCTTTGCACACAGGCTCACATTGTGATGTTTTTAGTGAAAGATTTCTCAATACTGTACTCTATATAAATAAACACTTATTCTTATATTCTTTAAGACCAGGTTCAATTTTCATTTTTATTTTGAGGCCATTTCCAATCTCCTCAAGTATAATTGTCTTCCACGAGCTGGGGGTACAAATATTGACAAAGCATCATTCCCCTTTAAGAAGTAATCAGTCCATTTGTTCCCCAAGCAGACTGTAAGAATTTGAAGGTAAGTGCCCTTTCTTATCCACTTTTATATCTTTGGTCTTTGGCACAGTGACTACACTCAATTCATATTGGTTAGACTGACCTGTAATAATAAGCAGTCTTAATGTGGCAGGCATTAAATAAACGTACTAGGGTTGCTATAACAAATTATCACAGAATGAGTGGCTTAAACAACAGGAATTTATTCTCACAGTTCTGGAGGCTAGACGTTCAAGATCAAGGTGTTTCAGGTTTGATTTCTCCTAACGCCTTTCTCCTTGGCCTGCAGATGGCTGTCTTCTCACTATGTCCTCTTATAGCCTCTCCTCTATGCAAACACATCTCTGGTGTCTCTTCCTCTTCTTATAAGCACACCAATAATATTGGATTGAGGCTCACTTATATGACCTCATTTAACCTTAAATATCTCTTTAAAGGTCTTATCTCAAAATACAGTCATATTCTGAAGTACTGGAGGTTAGGACTTCAACATATGAATTTGGGGGGTACATAATTCAATCCAAAACAATAACCATTTTAAATTCATACAGGGAAAAGTGGCATGATAAAAGTGGAGTTTAGAGAGATTCATCTGACGTAGTACACAAGATGAATTTGAGGAGAACGATGCCAAAGAAAGATCAGCAAACTAAGAGGCTCCTATAGGTATTTGGGAAAACAGTCCTGACCAGTGATATTTCAATGGAAGACCTTGAGCTACAAATTGACAAAGCTAATTTGGTAAATTGGTAATGTCAGTCAATCATTGGCCAAGCTCTTCCCTCCTCCATGTGGAGCATAGATCCAGGATGTGGTGGCTTCTGTACACTGTCCTCTGAATAAAGGAATAGGTGTGAGTGATCAGTCAATGCTCACAGCAGCTGTGGGATGAGAGCAGTGGTTAGTAAAGAAGTGTGGGTCACCAATAGCATTTGCTATAGTCCACCTTTGAAACACTCAGATCCACTTGCTTCTTATTTAAATTTACTCAATCCAGACACAGTTTCTCCAAATTTTCTAGTAGTCATAATTTCTGGGGAAACTTGTAAGGCTTATATGAAAAATTTGTCTTGACTCTAGGGCTGATAGTCATCATCTTTCTCATCCTGCTGGTCTGGGTGCCTTGCCTGGTGGTTTGACCCAGACCTTCAGCCTTGAGGGGTCTGAGCTCTGGTAACCTTCTCAGAGCAAAACTGGGCCTGGGCATATCACCAGATGCCCCAGTGGATGTCCTGAATGTCAAATATATTTCTTCCCATTCCTATTATATAAAATCAGTCCTACTTCCTCATGATGATCAGAATCAATTTATTCCAGAAGAGGTAATTTTTTTTCCTTTTGTTATGAGTTTACTGGCATGAGGATCCCAAAGTGTTAAGTTGGTAGCTACAGCATTAAGTTTAGTGGGATTCAGTTAGAATACCATGGTGGAAGCATCACACCTCTTGGAAACAGGAACTCTAGACCTACACATCCTAAAGCTGAGTCAGGAAGCACAAATTTCCAAGTGAATAAGTGGAAAAGATAGCAAGCAGGACCACTTCTACGTCTACGCCTTGTTTCCTGGATCTATACACTTTATTTATTGGGTATATGGCACTATATAATGGCTGTTGGTTTAAGGTATATTCCACATCTTAAAGAATATGACCCCATGCTTGTAGGATGTCACCTCTAAGATGTACCCCAGCTAAGTCTACAGCATACCATTCCAACACTCTATCAGGATGGCAGCTTCTGGATGGTGTGGTATGTGATAGGACCCATGAGTCTTATGGTAATGTGCTTATTACTGTGTTTCCTTTGTCATAAAATAAGTCCCTTGATTCAATACAATATTATAAGGAATCCCATGTCAATTGCTTAGACACTGTGAGTCCTTGGAGTGGGCTGGGGTGGCAATCTAGGCAGGTAAGACAAACTCATACCCAAATACATGTCAATCAAAGTCATGGTGAAACATTGACCTTTCTAGGATGTAAAGGGCCTAATGTGATCAACTTGCCACCAGATTTCTGGTTGGTCTCCTCAGGATATGTTACCATAAGGGTAATTTGGCATTGATTTATGTTATTGGCAGGTTGGATGTTTATGAGAGGCAATAGCTAGCTCAGCCTTTGTGAGAAGAAGGTTGTGTTCTTGGGCCCATACATAGCCTCCATCTCTTCCACCATGCTTTCTCTCTTCACTGGGGTGGCAATGAGAGAGCCTGGTTGACATCTGCTGGCCAGATCATCCTGTGGGTCTGTTATTTCATGCTTCTTCTTCAGTGGATGTCACCTGTAAACATTAATATTGGCATAGAGATCCTAACACTTTGTGCTTTTAACCACATATCCAGTCCCTTGCTTCTTTCCTTGAACTGCCTTTCCTTGATGTTGGAATCTTGCTCATTCCATTGTCCTGACTGACAAGCTAAGTCATTCACCACTTCCCATGAGACTATAACTTCAGGTAAAATTTTTTGCACTCAAAGTAGGTGAACAGATGTATAGTCCAAAAATCTGTCCTTTGGGAGGGTATTTACTCATTGCCATCATTTGAGGTTATTCTAGAGCAGGGGCTATAGTGCAATAGCAATCCATTTTCTGCTTGTACCTACATATCATTCTATTCATGGGCCAAGTGCAGGCTCTTTCCCTTGTGTATGTTTATTTGTGTAAATGACCATAGGTCCCTTTTAGAAGGAACTAACTGACCATCACAATAATTCGCTGAACTTTCCAAAGGAGAGAACAGAACTGTGGTGACTAAAGGTGGGAAAGGGGGAGGGGGAGTGTGGTTAGTGAGAAATTGGCTAAGGGTCACAAAGAATGAGTACATTTTGTAATGATGGATATACTAATTATTCTGATTTGATCATCACATATTGTACACAGATACTGATATTCAACTCTGTACCCCACAAATACGTATAATCAATTATGTTTCAATTAAAAAAAAGAAAGAAAGGAGGTGATGGTTTTGGTGGCTGATAAGATCTGATTATTTGAAAAGTTGAATTGAATTTATTCAGCATTTTTCCAGAGAGGAAGAGAAAGACCTGGTACATTACAGTTATTAGAAATGTTCTTTCTGTAATTGGACAGAGATAATTCATGAGGCTTTTTCCATGACTAGAGGGGAAAATGTTATAATAATATGTAATGTTATTTTCTATTATTCTAAGTTTAGAAAGCATCTTTCTGATTATTCATTTAGTTTCCAGATACCTTGATAATGAAAAGATAGTGCCCAGAATAGCAGACATGTGATTCTATTTTCTGAAGCTTTCTGGTGAGTGAATAAATTCAGATTTCTAGGCCTGAAAAACTTAGTGCCAGCAGCAACATGAAGCTATTTATTCAATATGCGTTAGAACCAAGTTCTCCATTGCTGAAAGTGCTCAAACAAGGTAGAAACCCATCTGTTATAGGAGATGTGGTGGAGATTTTTACACTGGGTGGAAAGAAATGATGCCTTATGTATAGTGTTTGCTTTACTAGTGGGGTCTATGGCATTTGACAGGATTAATTTAAAAACCACCATAATTGCAAACAGTCTTTGCAAAATTGTGTGCTACTGCTAAATGTTCTGTCTTCTGTTGCTAAACATTCCAGAGTCCCCAGAAGCCTCCGTTGATGAATTCCTGAGGTTCAACTTTGATATCCAGCAGCCTCCTGAGATGTTGCATCTGCAAGGACTGTGGATTATACTAAACATAAGGGATATCCAGCTATGAGAATCTGGAGCCCAGCTGCTCTCCCAGCATTAAAGTCTTGCTATACTGTTTTCTATTGGGACGGATTTGTGAACAAAATGTAAGTGGTAGCTGTAAAACTGAATATTTACTTACTATATGGATGCAGGCAGGTGGACAGCATAAATGCCTTGAGCACATACTAAAACTATACATCAAAAAATAGAGCAGCTAATGGTGGCTGAGAAGCAACAGCAGAAAGGCTAGGACACAGTTATCAGAAAAGATGCAAAAGTATCAGTGGTCAGAGAGGCAGTCACTAAGAGCAGGGATGCTATCGTCAGATAGGCCTCAGTTCCATCCCCAATTCTAGTCCCAGCCAGCTCTGCAAAACTAGACAACATATGTAACAGCTCCAAAGTTCAGTGTTCTCATCTGTCAGTAAGGATAACAAAGTGATTGTGTTGCTGTGATGATTAAACTAGATGATATTCTTAAGCATGTAACACAGTACCAGATAATAAAACAGTAGCTATATTATTAGTATTAACAGTACCATTATTATTATTAATACAATTCAGAAGCATAAGTAATTACAAATACTACCAAATACAAGTTTCATCTAAAAGCCTGAAGTCTGATTGCACTTTTTTGCATAAATATCAGTGGGTGATCTATTAGCTTTATTGTTATTATTTGTAATCTGTACTGGCTGCTTGCAGATCTACCTCATCAGCACATCTACTTTTAAATAAGAAATATTATATGTAATAAATATCATATGCCATATATTATATATTATGTATATTTTGTATATATAGATATGTACATATATATCACAGAAATATATACAGTATTGTTAAGTTGGTAAAAATAATGACCTTTATATCCTTAGAATCAGCTTTCCGATCATTTCCATGTCACAGAAGACATAATAGATGATACTTGTTTAGTTCACTGGGATAAGCTGGGAATCTACTAATGTGACAGAGTACACATAAGAAAGTGGGGAGCTCTAGCTGCCCAGGCCCCTGGAGATATTTGCAACCTGACCATATCCTAGAATATGGCAGAAACATACAAAAACATAATCTGAGGCAGAATCCGCTTCTCAATAGAAAGATAAAATTATATAAATTTTTAGTTAAACTGCATTGTTTCAACAGCACTCTTTTCCAATGGCCGTATAGCATTCACTTAAATTCTGTTCATAGTAGGGAGTTTCAACTTTCTAGAGTAGTTATTTCATTCTTTAATAATTTTATTTTGTGGAAAGTTTCTTACCATGTTCAAATCTGCAACCCCCCTGCATTGAATTTCCCAGTTCTGCTTTCTGTTGTAGCAACTCAGGAAAACTCTCTCTCTTCCACTTATATAGTGGATATTTTGTATATATTTTTGGCTGCCCACCATTTGAACTCTCCCTGTGTTTAGAGAATTCACTGATTTGTGAGTCTTGTAGGGGGGTGGGGAGAGGCACAGACAGAAATATTTATTTTCAGTTTCCCTTAGCTCAACCAATCTGATACAGCAGCCCTGAACTTTAAATCTGGTGCTAGCAACCCAAGAAAAGACAGACTGCAGACTATACACTAGTAGCAAGCAAGTATATACTATATACTATAGCAGCAAGTAGTGGTGAGAGAGGTTACAGGGCTGTATTTCTAGGGACAGCAGTGAAGTAGAGCAGCAATGGTGTCCAAGGTTCCAGACCAGGGCAAGGGCAGTACAAGCTGAGGGGCACATTGGACTGATTTTGTGGGATGATTTGGGATGGGATCCTAGCTGCTACTAAACCTTCTTTGTTTCTGCCTGTTTTCCAAGCCTGGTTCTGAATCCTTACTAGTGATTTTGTGAGCTACCCAATACTGTCTCCATAATTTGCTTTTCCATTTGAATTATTCAAAGTTCATTTCTGTTGCTTACAAATAGAAGTGCTGCCTGATACAGCATGACACCCGGTTAAGTAGTTGGAGTTAGCTGCAGTGTCTTCCTTGGTCTACTGTTCACTATACTCTAGATAGATAAGCAGTTAACACCAGTATCCTCAGCAACATGCATTGTTTGCATTCATGTGACAGTCTGAGAGTCTAACAATATATTTTTAAGAAACCTTATAAATTTGAGGTTTTGGGAATCATTCTCAATCAGGTTGTCTCTGTACATGAAAGAAGGAGATGGCTGAATTTCTAAAACACAAAATATGTACTGTGGTATGGTTTGAAAGTTTTTGTTTCCTCCAAAACTCATTCTGAAACATACCCCCCAATGCAATAGTATTGAAAGGTGGGGCCTAGTGAGAGGTGTTTAGGTCATGAAGGATCCATTCTTATGACTGGATAATGCCACTATAAAAAGTGCTTGCAGGAGTGGGTTTGCTCTATTCCACTCTTTTGCCATTTGAGGAACAATGTTCCTCCCCTCTGGAGAATGCAACATTCAAAGTGCTGTTTTGAAAGCAGAGAATGGGTCCTTTCCAGACACCAAACCTTCCAACACTTTGATTTTGGACTTCCCAGTATCCAGAACTGTAAGAAATAATTTTATGCTTTTTATAAATTACCCAGTCTGTGGTATTTTGTGATAGCAGACTAAAACGGACTAAGACATACCTTATACTCTTTCAGAAAGTTCCTATTCTCAGAAGAGCTTCACTGGAATTTACTCTTTCATGGTGTATGAAACTATGGAATAAGATGAGACTGTAACCTATTAACCTAACAGTGAGCAATTGGACAAGCATGAATGGAACAAAATTGCAGAATAATTGAAGCTCTCTGAACTTCTAAAGGGACATCACTCATTCATCATCCATGTAAATTCTAACTTAAGAATAAGCTACAATGGGTTATTTCAAAGCAAGATGGCAGAATAGGAGTTACCTCATTCATATCCCTTCATAGCAATAGTAATTTTGCAACTATCCACAGACAAAATTTCCTTTGTGGGAACTTTTGGATTCAGGTAGAAGATTATAAAACCCCAGGGGAGCCCAAGACACAGAAAGGCCATTTTGAGAGAGCAAGCCCATGCCCAAGTGGCAGGCTTGCTGACCATGGCTTTTGTTGACCTGTAAATGGACCTCACTGCCCATGGACTCAGCTACCATCCCATTTGGCCTTGGTCATGCTACTAGAACCATCTGCTAAGGGACCCAGGAGGAGACATGCCCACATGTGCTTAGGGTGACAGGCCCATCAACCTTAGTCTCTGCTGTGAACCCTGACATGGTCCTGTAACTCAGATATAGCCCTTTGCAGCTGTGGCCTGATTGCAGTCCTGCCTGCCTAGGGACCCAATGGGAGACATGCCCATCCATGTCACTGCAGAAAGGCCAGGCAAAATTAGTCTCAGTTGTGGACCCTGAAGCAGCTCTGTGTCTCAGTTTCAGCCCCTCCTAGTTGTGGTCCAGAGCCAGTACTGCTTGCTCAAGGACTCACCCATAGACCTGGAGGAAGCCACACCCACCTGTGAACCTGGTAAGAGACCCACTGTCTGTGACAATAAAGTGAAGACTCATCCAGCACCAATTCTACTGACAATGGCCCAAGAGTCAGTCCAATCCACCTAGGGACCAGAGAGGATTCATGTCCACTTGGATCCCTGCTATCAGGTCTATTAAGTGTGGACTCAACTGCAGGCCCATCAGCAGCCCTGTGAACTGTGCACCACTGTCTGCAAATCAGAGTCTATTCTATCAGCCAGAAAACCAACAGAAGAAGGTCTTTACCTGCTGGAACTAGTCTGTAAAGGCTGGAAGAGGTGTTTGCTTGCTCCTGCCAATGCACAGACACCAAGCAAGGCTACATGGATAATAAAGAAACAGGCAAATATGAGACCACTGGGAGGAAAAAAACAATAAAGTTCTGGTAATTGACACCAGAGAAATGGAAAGCAACTTGCTGCCTGTAAAAAGAATTCAAAATAATCATCTTAAGGAAGCTCTATAAGATGCAACAGACAACTAAATGAAATTAGGAAAACAATGCATGAACAAAACAAAAAGTTTCATAAAGTAAGAGAAACTGTAAAAAAGAACAAAACAGAAATCTTAGAACTGGAGACTACAATGATAGAACTGAAAAATTTAATGGAGAGCTTCAACAGCAGATTTGATCATGCAGAAGTAAGGATCACAAACTCAAATACAGGTCATTTGCAATTAGCCAATTAGAAGAAGAAAGAGAAAACAGAATAAAAAAGAGTGAAGAAAGTACAAGGTACCTATGGGACACCATCAAGCATATGAATATATGACTTATGATACTTCTAAATGGAAAAGAGAGAGAAAGGGAAAAAGCATGTTTAAAGAAATACTGGCTTTTCCAATCTGGATGCCCGTTATTTCCTTCTCTTCTCTGATTGCTCTGGCTAGTACTTCCAACACTACTATGTTGAATAGGAGTGGTGAGAGTGGGCATCCTTGTCTAGTTCCTGTTCTTAAAGGAAAAGCTTTCAGCTTTTCCCCATTCAGGATGATATTGGCAGTGGGTTTGGCATATATGGCTCTAATTATGTTGAGATACTTTCCCTCTATACCTAACTTATAGAGGGTCTTTGTCATGAATGAGTGCTGAACTTTATCAAATGCTTTTTCAGCATCTATAGAGATGATCATATGGTCCTTGTGTTTGAGTTTATTAATATGGTGTATCACATTTATTGATTTGCGTATGTTGAACCAACCTTGCATCCCTGG
The DNA here is from genome assembly GCF_027409185.1 of Cynocephalus volans. NCBI lineage: Eukaryota > Metazoa > Chordata > Mammalia > Dermoptera > Cynocephalidae > Cynocephalus > Cynocephalus volans. Next base: position 91,061,423 of record NC_084468.1, on the reverse strand, counting down.
AATGAATCCCACTTGATCGTGGTGAATAATTTTACGTATGTGTTGCTGTATTCTGTTTGCTAGTATTTTAGTGAGGATTTTTGCATCTATATTCATCAAGGATATCGGCCTGTAGTTTTCTTTTTTGGTTATATCTTTACCTGGTTTTGGTATCAGGATGATGTTTGCTTCATAGAATGAGTTTGGGAGATTTGCGTCCGTTTCAATCTTTTGGAATAGTTTGTAAAGAATCGGTGTTAATTCCTCTTTGAATGTTTGGTAAAATTCTGCTGTGAATCCATCTGGTCCTGGGCTTTTCTTTGTTGGGAGCCTTCTGATAACAGCTTCAATCTCCTTTATTGTTATTGGTCTGTTCAAATTTTCTACATCTTCACGGTTCAGTTTTGGGAGCTTGTGTGTGTCCAGAAATTTATCCATTTCCTCCAGATTTTCAAATTTGTTGGCGTATAGTTGTTTATAGTAGTCTCGAATGATTCCTTGTATTTCAGATGAATCAGTTGTAATATCGCCTTTTTCATTTCTAATTTTTGTTATTTGAGTCTTCTCTCTTCTTTTTTTCGTTAGCCATGCTAATGGTTTGTCAATTTTATTTATCTTTTCAAAAAACCAACTTTTTGATTCGTTGATCTTTTGAATTGTTTTTTGGTTTTCAATTTCATTCAGTTCTGCTCTGATCTTAATGATTTCTTTCCGTCTGCTAACTTTAGGTTTGGATTGTTCTTGTTTTTCTAGTTCTTTAAGGTGAAGTGTTAGGTTGTTCACTTGCCATCTTTCCATTCTTCTGAAGTGAGCGTTTAATGCAATAAATTTTCCCCTCAATACTGCTTTTGCAGTATCCCACAGGTTTTGGTATGATGTATCATTGTTTTCATTAGTTTCAATAAATTTTTTGATTTCCTGCTTGATTTCTTCTTGGACCCATATGTCATTAAGTAGAATGCTGTTTAATTTCCATGTGTTTGTATAGTTTCCAGAGTTTCATTTGTTATTAATTTCTAGTTTTAATCCATTGTGGTCTGAGAAGATACATGGGATAACTCCAATTTTTTTGAATTTGTTGAGACTTGATTTGTGACCTAATATGTGATCTATCCTGGAGAATGATCCATGTGCTGATGAGAAGAATGAATATTCTGAGGTTGTTGGGTGGAATGTTCTGTAGATATCTGCCAATTCCAATTGGTCTAGAGTCTTGTTTAGATCTTGTGTTTCTCTACTGATTCTTTGCCTAGATGATCTGTCTAATATTGACAGTGGGGTGTTCAGGTCCCCTGCTATTATGGTATTGGTGTCTATTTCCTTCTTTAGGTCTAATAGAGTTTGTTTTATAAATCTGGCTGCTCCAACATTGGGTGCGTACATATTTATGATTGTTATGTCTTCTTGAGGCATCAGTCCTTTTATCATTAAGTAGTGTCTCTCATTGTCTCTTTTTATAGTTTTTAGTTTAAAGTCTATTTTGTCAGATATAAGAATAGCTACTCCAGCTCGTTTTTCTTTTCTGTTTGCATGGTAAATCTTTTTCCATTCTTTCACGCTTAGTCTGTGTGAATCTTTATGGGTGAGGTGGGTCTCTTGCAGGCAGCTTATAGTTGGGTCCTCCTTTTTGATCCAGTGAGCCAGTCTGTGTCTTTTGATTGGGGAATTTAAGCCTTTTACATTAAGAGTTGTTATTGAAAGGTGTTGATTTATTCCTAGCATTTTATTGGTTGTTTGGTTGACTTAGGTGTCTTTTGTTCCTTGCTTTCTGATTTACTGTTTGGTTTCTGTGTTTGTTGGTTCCTTAGGTTGTAGATAGTGTTTTTGTTTGCTTGTTTTCTCTTCATGGATGCCATTTTTATTATACTAGTGGGTATTGATTTTTCTTGGGTTTTTATGGCAGTGGTAGTTATTTTTCAGGAACCAAACCCAGTACTCCCTTGAGGATTTCATGTAAGGGTGGTCGTGTGGTAGTGAAGTCAAACTGTCCCTGTTTGCAGATGAGATGATCCTATATATCGAACAGCCTAAAACCTCTACAAAAAAACTCTTGGAATTGATAAATGATTTCAGCACAGTAGCAGGATAGAAAATCAACACACAAACATCAGTAGCATTTCTTTTCTCCAATAGTGAACATGCAGAACGAGAAATCAAGAAAGCCTGCCCATTTACAATAGCCACCAAAAAAATAAAATACTTAGGAATTGAGTTAACCAACGAGGTGAAAAATTTCTATAATGAGAACTACAAACCACTGCTGAGAGAAATTAGAGAGGATACAAGAAGATGGAAAGATATCCCATGCTCTTGGATTGGAAGAATCAACATAGTGAAAATGTCCATACTACCCAAAGTGATATACAAATTCAATGCAATCCCCATCAAAATTCCAAAGACATTTTTCTCAGAAATGGAAAAAACTATCCAGACATTTATATGGAACAATAAAAGACCACGCATAGCCAAAGCAATGCTGAGCAAAAAAAATAAACCTGGAGGCATAACACTACCTGACTTTAAGCTATACTACAAAGCTATAATAACCAAAACAGTATGATACTGGCATATAAACAGACACACTGACCAATGGAATAGAATAGAGAATCCAGAAATCAACCCACACACTTACTGCCATCTGATCTTTGACAAAGGCACCAAGCCTATTCACTGGGGAAGGGACTGCCTCTTCAGCAAATGGTGCTGAGATAACTGGATATCGATATGCAGGAGAATGAAACTAGATCCATACCTCTCACCGTATACTAAAATCAACTCAAAATGGATTAAGGATTTAAATATACACCCTGAAACAATAAAACTTCTTAAAGAAAACATAGGAGAAACACTTCAGGAAATAGGACTGGGCACAGACTTCATGAATACGACCCCAAAAGCACGGGCAACCAAAGGAAAAATAAACAAATGGGATTATATCAAACTAAAAAGCTTCTGCACAGCAAAAGAAACAATTAACAGAGTTAAAAGACAACCAACAGAGTGGGAGAAAATATTTGCAAAATATACATCTGACAAAGGATTAATATCCAGAATATATAAGGAACTCAAACAACTTTACAAGAAGAAAACAAGCAACCCAATTAAAAAATGGGCAAAAGAGCTAAGCAGGCATTTCTCTAAGGAAGATATCCAAATGGCCAACAGACATATGAAAAAATGCTCAACATCACTCAGCATCCGGGAAATGCAAATCAAAACCACACTGAGATACCATCTAACCCCAATTAGGATTGCTAAATTCCAAACGACTCTGAACGATAAATGCTGGCGAGGTTGCAGAGAAAAAGGAACTCTCATACATTGTTGGTGGGACTGCAAAATGGTGCAGCCTCTATGGAAAACGGTATGGAGGTTCCTCAAACAATTGCAGATAGATCTACCATACGACCCAGCTATCCCACTGTTGGGAATATACCCAGAGGAATGGAAATCATCAAGTCGAAGGTATACCTGTTCCCCAATGTTCATCGCAGCACTCTTTACAATAGCCAAGAGTTGGAACCAGCCCAAATGCCCATCATCAGATGAGTGGATACGGAAAATGTGGTACATCTACACAATGGAATACTACTCAGCTATAAAAACGAATGAAATTCTGCCATTTGCAACAACATGGATGGACCTTGAGAGAATTATATTAAGTGAAACAAGTCAGGCACAGAAAGAGAAATACCACATGTTCTCACTTATTGGTGGGAGCTAAAAATTAATATATAAATTCACACACACACACACACACACACAAAACCGGGGGGTGGGGAAGAAGATATAACAACCACAACTACTTGAAGTTGATACGACAAGCAAACAGAAAGGACATTGTTGGGGGGAAGGGGGGAGGGAGAAAGGAGGGAGGTTTTGGTGATGGGGAGCAATAATCAGCCACAATGTATATTGACAAAATAAAACTTAAAAAATAAAATAAAATAAAATAAAAAAATAAAAAAAATAAAGAAATACTGGCTGAAAAATTTCCAAATCTTGTGGGTAAATGGACATTCAGATTTGTAAATATCCTTAAGCAAGATCAATCCAAGAGGAGAATACTCAGAAGCACATTATCATCAAATTGCAAAAAAAAGAAAAAAAAAAAGTAAGAAAGAAAAGAGAGAGAGAATTTTAAGAGCAGCAAGAAAAAAGATTTATCACACATAAGGAAACTTCCATAAAGTTATCAGCAAAATTCTGAACAGAAAACTTGCAAGTTAGGAGGGGAGTGAAATGATATATTCGAAGTGCTAAAAGAAAACAACTGCCAAACACGAATAATATACCTGGAAAACTGACCTTCAGAAATGGAAAAGAGAGAGAGACATTCTCAGACAACCGAAAGCTGAGGTTATTCATTACAATGAGACCAACCTTATTAGAAATGCTACAGGGAGTGCTTCAAGTTGGAATGAAAGGATGCTAAGTAATAATATGAAAACATATGAAAGTATAAAACTCACTGGTAAAGGTAAATATACAGTCAAATTCAGAATATTCTAATTCTGTTATGGTGGTGTGTAAATCAGATGTAAATCTAGTGTAAAAGATAAAAGATGATATTATTAAAAATAACTGTAGCTATCATAATATGTTAATGGGTACATAGTATAAAGAGATGTAAAATCTAACATCAAAAGCATAAAGTGTTGAGGATGAGGGGAAATAAAAGTGTAGAATTTTTGTATGCAATTAAAGTTAAATTGTTATCAGCTTAAAATAGAATGTTATAAATATATTTTATATAAGCCACATGGTAATCACAATGAAAGAACCTCTAGTAGATACACAAAAGATAAAGAAATTGAACCATACCACTACAAAAGATCAACTAGTCACAAATGAAGACAGAAAGAGAGGAAGAAAGGATAAAGGGACTGCAAAACAGTCAGGAAACAATTAACAAAATGGCAATAGTAAGTTCTTACCTATCAATAGTCACATTTAAAAATAAATGGATTAAATTCTCCAATCAAAAGATATAGTGGCTAAATGGATTTTAAAGAAAGATACAACAATATACTGCCTAGAAGAGATGCACTTTACCTTAAGTACACACAAGCTGAAAGAGAAGGTATTAAAAAAGATATTCCATTCAAATGGTAACCGAAAGAAAATAGGGTGGCTATAGTTATATCAGACAAAATAGACTTAGTCAAAATTTGTCACAAAACCCCCCAAAAATCACTATGATAAAGGGATTAATTAATCAAGAGGATATAACAATTGTAAATATACTTATATACGTACCCAATATTGGAACACTTAAGTATATAAAAATAATATTAATAGATTCAAAGAGAGAAATAGATGGCAATACAATAATAGCAGGGGACTTCATTACGCCATTTTTAACAATGAAGAGGTCATCCAGACAGAAAATTGGTAAGGAAACAGTGGACTTGAATAACACTATCAACCAAATTGACCTAACAGGCATATACAAAACATCTCATTTAACAGTAGCAGAATATACATTCTTCTCAAGTGTACACAAAATGTTCTCAAGAATAGATCATATGATGGGCTACAAAACAAGTCTTAAACACTTTTAGCAAGTGTGAAATCATATTGAGTATCATTTCTGACCACAATGATATAAGATTAGAAATCAAAAACAGCAGGAATTTTGGAAAACTCACAAGTTGGTGGAAATTTTACTCTTGAACATCCAGTGAGTCAAAGAAGAAATCAAAAGGAAAATCAAAAATACCTCAAAGCAGAAATAAAAAAAATAGAGAATAGGAAGGCAATACAAAAGACTGATGAACCTAAGAGTTGGTTTTTTGAAAAGATAAACAAAATTGACAAAACTTTCGCTAGACTAACTGAGAAAAAATGAGAGAGGACTCAAATAAATAAAATTATAAATGAAAGAGGAGACATTAAAACTGATACCACAGAAGTACAAAGGATTATGAGAGACTACTGTGAAGAATTGCATGCCAACAAATTGGATAACTGAGAAAAAAATGATAAATTCCTAGAAACATGCAACCTATCAAGACTGAGTCACAAAGAAATAGGAAATATGAAGTGATCAATAAGTAAGGAGATTGAAAAAGTAATGAAAAGTCTCCCACTAAAAAAAAGCCCAGGACCAGATGATTTCACAGGTGAGTTCTATAGAAGATTCAAAGAATTAATGCCAATTCTTCTCAAAATCTTCCAAAATATTGAAGAGGAGGGAACACTTCCAAACTAATGTTATGAGACCAGCATTATCTGCACACCTAGCCAGATAAGGATATTGAAAAAAAAAACAAACTTACAGGCCAATATCCACGATGAGCAGATTTGTGTAGATGAAAAATTCTTTAACAAAACACCTGCAAACTGAATCCAACAACACATCAAAAAGATTATACACCATGATGAAGTGGGATTTTCTCCTGGGGTGTAAGGATGGTTCAACATATGCAAATCTATAAATGTGATACATCACATTAACAGAGTGAAGGAAAAAACCATTTTATTATCTCAATAGATGCAGAAAAAGCATTTGACAAAATGTTACATCCTTTTATGTTAAAAACTCTTAACAAATTAGATACAGAGGAAATGTACCTCAACACAATGAAGACCATATATAACAAACCCACGGCTGACATCACACTCAACAGTGAAAAGTTGAAAGCTTTTCCTTTAAGATAAAAACAAGACAAGTGTGCCCACTCTTGCCACTTCTATTCAACATAATACTGGAAGTCCTAACTTCAGCAATCATGCAAGAAAGAAATAAAAGTCATGAAAGTTGAAAAGGAAAAATTTTATTGTTCCTGTTTGCAGAAGACCCTAAAGACTGCACCAAAAAAAATGTTTAGAACTAATAAACAAATTCAGAAAAGTTGCAGGATACAAAATCAACATACAAAAATCAGTAGTTTTTCTGTATACTAACAATGAATTATCCAAAAAAGAAGTTAAGAAAACTATCACATTTACAATACCATCAAGAAGAATAAAACACTTCAAAATTAATTTAACAAAGGAGATGAAAGATCTGTACACTGAAAACTATGAAACGTTAGTAAAAGAAATAGAAGACAAATAAATGGAAAGAAATTTTGTTTTCATGGATTGGAAGGATTATTGTTAAAATATCCATACAACCCAAAGTGATCTACACATTCAATGAAATTCCTATTCACAATTGCAATGGCATTTTTCACAGAAATAGAAAAAGCAATTCTAGAATTCATATGGAACCACATAAGACTCCCAAGAGGGAGAGCAATTCTGAGAAAAAAGAACAAACCTGGAGGCATCACACTCCCTGATTTCAAACTATATTATGAGGCTATAGTAATCAAAACAGAAAGGAAGTAGCATAAAAACAGACATTTAGACCAACAGAACAGAATAGATAACCCAAAAATAAACCCAAGCATATATGGTTAACTCATCTTTGACAAGGGCACCAAGAATACACAATGGGGGAGGGATAGTCTGTTCAACAAATGGTGTTGGGAAAACTGAATGTTCCCATGCCAAAAAAAAAAAAAAAAAAAAAAAAAAAAAATTGGAACCTTGTCTTACACCATATATAAAAATCAATTCAAAATGAATTAATAGCTTAAGTGTAATACCTGAAACTGTAAAAATCCTAGAAGAAAACATAGAGAAGAAGCTCATTGACATTGATTTTGGCAATCATTATTTGGCCATGACCCACAAAGCACTGGCAACAAGAGCAGAAATAGACAAGTGGGATTACATCAAACTAAAAAGTTTCTTACAACAAAGGAAACAATCAACAGAGTGAAGAGACAACCTATGGAATGGGAGAATATATTTGCAAACCAAATTTCTCATGAAGGTGAATATCCAAAATATATAGGGAATGCATACAACTCAACAGCAAAAAGCCAAATAATCCAATTAATAAATGAGCAAAGGACCTGGATAGACATTTCTCTAAAGACATAAAAATGGCAATGGGTATATGAAAATATACTCAACATCACTAATTATCAGAGAAATGTATATCACCTCATTAGGATGGCTATTATCAAAAGAAACAAGAGATGACAGATGTTGGTGAAGATGTAGAGAACATTGAACTCTTGTGCACTGTTGGTGGGAATCTGAAATGGTAGAGACATTATGGAAAACAGTATGGAGGTTCCTTAAAAAATTAAAAAGTAGAATTATCATATGATTTAGCAATCCCACTTCTGGGTATAAATCCAAAGGAAATGAAACCAGTTTCTCAAAGAGATATCTTCACCCCCATATTCATTGCAGCATTATTCACAATAGCTGAGATATGGAAACAACCTAAATGTCCACCGACAGATGAATGTGTAAAGAAAATGTGGTAGATATATGTATATACATCAGGATATTATTCAGCCATAAAAGAAGAAGGAAATATTGCTATTTGGGAAAACATGGATGAACCTGTAGGACATTATGCTAAGTGAGATAAATCAGACACAGAAAGACAAATACCATATGATCTCACTCATAAGAGAAATCTAAAGAAGTCAAACTCATAGAAGAGGAGAGCAAAATGATCACTTCCAGGGGCTCAGGGTTTGGGGAAATGGGGAGACGTTGATCAAATGGTACAAGCTTTCAGTTATGAGTGAGTTCTGGGGGTCTAATATACAGCATTGTGAGTATAATTAGTAACGCTGTATTGTTTACTTGAAATTTGATAAGAGCAGATTTTAAGTGTCCCCACCGTCCCCCCCATCTCCCACTCCCTCACAAATGGAAACTATGGGTAGTGATCGGTGTGTTAATTAATTGGACTGTGGTAATCATTACACAATGTATACACATATCAAATCATCCTTTTGTATACCTTGAATTTACAAAATTTTTATTTGTCTGTTAAATATTTTAAAATTAAAAAAATAAGCTACGATATATTGAATGTTGTCCGTGAGATCTTCAATAATATGGGTACTTTACATAGGATTTCTTATCATTCAAAAATACTTCTAGGTAGGCTTAACTACTGCTTTCAGATAAGAAAACTGAAGCCCAGAAAGGTTGCATAATCTGCCTCTCAGTTCAAATGTTGATAGGTTAATGGAATCTCCATGTGTTTAAAATTTCAAAGCTCTTTCCCCTATGCCACATTGATTCCTAAATGTGATAAATGTTTCAATTTGTTACTCACATGAAATATGAGTATAAACTAAAATAGATTATTATAATCTATATCATTCATTATCAAAATGAGCTAAATGTATGGTTGTAACTGTATGTGTGTTTCTACTGTAAGACTAAGATATTTTTGAACTGATCATATGTATGAATGTCAGACACATGTAAATTTACACATTGGTCTGCTAAGGGATAAAATTTTTAAATTGCCCTTGAAAATACAACAAATCAACAAAATGAAATCAGGACACAAGATCAAAACTATTTTTACAGACATGGATTTATATTTAATATGTATTTTTACAACCATGAGTATTTTAAATTGCTTTAAAGGGAGCCACATTTATTAAGATCAAAAGAAAAGTTTTAAAGAGATAAACTAAGAACTTTAAAATTAAATGAAGACAACTTCCAAATTTTAAATAGTGTAAAGCAAAGAATTTAGGAGGAAGTAAATTCTGTCTGGCTCTTTTTTGTATACTATGACCTTAAATGGACTCAACATCAGAAGACTTGGTCATAATACTGACTGCCATGAACTAAATGAGTGACCCTGAGTAATTTCTTAGTCTCTTTGAACCTCAGCATCCTTATCTGTAAAATTAATGTGTTAAGCTGAATGTTCTTTTTCAGCCCTAAATAATTTTGAGTCTAAGAATCTGTGCATATAATTGGAGAAACAAAACAATAACTTACTAGTTTTATAATACCCTATTAGTTTCATAAGTCAAAAATATATCCCTACTGTTAGCACATAATAAAATTCAGGGTCTCAGTCAAATTTGTTACCATCACATAATTAGGTTAAAAGGTCTGGCACATTTTATATAAACTTAAATTTGTCATTAGTTACTAGATACATTTATTTATGTTATCTGTAAATCATATGCAAATGTGGGCATAACATGAGGGAAAAGTTATGTCTAAATATTAAATTTGTATGTTAAAATAATTTCTCAGAAGAGAAAACAAAAACTGATTTTTATTTTCTTTTATTTCTTGGTGGCTGGCCAGTAACAGGGATCAAATCTTTGACCTTGAGCTAAGTGGCCAGCTAATTTTTATTTTTAAAGTTAAAAATACCATTTCTTTTATGACAGAACAGTACTTGTTCATTGTGGTAATATTATAAATTACAGAGAAAGCAAAAACACTTCCACAATCTCATAACATAGAGATATTTACTCCTAATCCATGCTTATATCTACTTAAATATTTTCTTATTCCTTACCCACAAAAATGATGAAATGTTGTACTTGCTATTTTATAATTTGCCTCTTCCATTTTAACAATACAATGTAAATGTCTTTCCATGCTAATAAATATTATCTAATGGCATCCTCTACCTTGTTTTTAAGATCAATTGCTAATTCTGTTGTCCTCTCTGAAGGGCCAGCCAATCTAAGAGAGCTCTAATCCATTCAATAAAACAGAAACATACATCTAGAGCAGGAAAAGCTGCTGTCTTATCTGCAACTTACCTGCTATCATCTGAATGTTGTGTCTCCCCCCAAATTCATATGTTGAAATCCTAACCTTCAGGCTGATGGTATTAGAATGTGAGGCCTTTGGGAATTGATTAGGTCATGGCCACAGAGCTCTCATGAGTGGGATTAGTGAGCGTCCTTATAAAAGAGGCTTGAGAGAGACCCTCGCCCCTTCTGCCATGTGAAAACACAGCAAAAAGATGAGCCTCTGTGAAGCAGTAAGTGTGAAGGTACAGTTCAATGAACCAGGAAGTAGCTCTCATCAGATACCACATCCGCCAGCACCGTGATCTTGGACTTCCCAGACTCTAAAACTACAAGGAAAAAAATTGTGTTGTTTATAAGCCGTCCAGTTTACGATATTTTGTTCCAGCAGCTTGAAGGGACTGAGATATTACCTCAGCTTGTTCCATGACCTTCCTTATACTGGGGTCTTCCTGAGACTGGACAAATGAAAAAATTTAACTTCTAATGTAGAAGTATATTTTTAAGGACTTTAGACATTATCTAAGAATGTGAAAGAGTTACATCCTGTCAGGCTGGATCACAGATCCCCCTGTCCCATCCTGTGCAGGTCGCGAGTCAGATAGTTGGAAAAAGATTCTGACAGCCTTAAGCAAAATGGACATACTTTATTTCAGATGTGAACTCTGCCAGCCAGTGGTTCAGAGCCACTGTGTTCAAGTACACAATAGTGGCAACAAGCCAAGGGGTACTTAGGTGCACATGTGCAGTTACACTGCTCTTATATAACTTGTTTACAGTGAACATGCTAAAATGTGCTGAATCATGTCCTGCCTGATATGAGGTGAGGGAGTCTGACTAAACTGTTTCTATTTTCCTCAAAGTCTGAAAACTTTGATGTAACTTTTTAAATTTGGTGTTTACAGAATCAGTCTTATGGAACCCTGCAACATATTTATAGGTATTAAATCTAAACACAGTTGACTAAACACATGTTCTATACATATTTAACTATACCACATTAGCGGCATATGCTTTAGTTAATTCCAAAGCTGTTCTTACAACAATACTGCATACAAATTAAAATGAGGTTTAAAATAGTATAACACATAACCCAAATGATCTGGGGGGAGGGAGGGAGAAGTGAATAAACTTTAAAATCAACTTTTATCCACATTAACAGGTTTAACCTCAACTCTGGACCTTTTGTTTCTTCATCTTTCCTAGATTATTCCTAGCTATTTTAAAAAATAGGGTTATGAATTGTTTTTCTAATATTATTCTTTGAATTCTCAGAAGTAACTGTTAACTGTATAAGAATTTTCATAAACACGATTTACATTTGGAGCTGAAGGTTGAAGGTGCACTACATAGTCATCCCTCAGTATCCTTAGGGGACCCCTTTAGGTACCAGGACCTCCATGTATGCTAAAATCCAAGGATTCTCAAGTCCCTGATATAAATTGGCATAGTATTTGGGTATAAACCATGCAAATCCTCCCATACACTTTAGATCATTTTCAGATTAATGGTAACACCTATTATGTTATAATACCTATTATGTACTAATATGACATAATATTTACATAATATATATAATATAACATAATAATACCTATTATGTAAATGTTATATAAATAGCTGTTACACTGTAAAATAAAATAAAAAATAGATTTTTATTTGTGTTATTTTTATTGTTGTTTTGTCATTTTTTACAATTTTTTTTTTCAAATATTTTAGATCTGCCGTTGGTTGAATCCAAGGATGTGGAACCTATGGATATGAGGGGCTGACTGTATATATATCCAGATGCTAAAAACTATGGAGAATTTATAATTGCTTTTAAATATTATTTCCAAAACAAATTTTTTTAAAATTGAAATTTTTACAAAGCATCTTTTATTAATGATATTTATTCTTTGAACAAATCACTTTTTTTCATAATGTACAATTCTTTCAATATCAGAAAATAAATTATTATTACTTGATCAGAGTAAAAAATCAGAGTAAAATGTATCCAGTACATATCCAGTACAGTATCCAGTATCTATGTACACAAAGAAAGTGTACATTAAATTGGGAGGAGGTATTGTAATGACTGAAGCTTGTGCTCCTCAATGGAGAACCGTATTTTAAAGAAACCCACATATAAATGCTGAGGCATTATTCTGGATTCCAGGATTGCAAACAACGAAGAGATATGAGAGGGATGTTGACAATAAATGAAAAGTTTTCCCTTGTGATACAATATGTTATTTCAGAAACTATGCCAAGAAGTGTGTCAATACCTCAAATATTTTCACTCAACTAGTTTGGTTTTAGGTTCGATTCCTTCCAGGAGAGACTTTTTAAAATTTATTGAAGTATCGTTTCCAGAGCCTTTTATTTGTTTCACAACTCTCTACAGTGTCCTGCTATATATGTCACTGCTCTAAAGTAATACAATTCATATGGTGCTTATCTCTGCTACTTTTAAGGTTTATCTTACATTTCAGCAATTGTTTGGAGAGGGAAGGATTCTTTCTGTTTCTATTTTTAGAGATGTGGCGAATGAATAGGGATGAATTTTAATTGATTTGCCAAAGGTCAGAAAGCAAGTCGGAGGCAGTTCTCGGCCCAGAACTTCAACTTGCTGAAATCAGCTCAGTGTTCTTAATCATATATACGTATTAAGCAATTGATGTTTATATTCCCCCACTACCTTACTTCTGTCTTTTAAATTAACATAGGTGGCATGCAGAAGGAATTTTTTCTTTCAGTGGAGAGCCTACTTTCAGAGTCAGGTAAATGAAATAAGTTCCTTCTATGTATTATGATTTACAAACATGGACATCCTCTATGATCTAGCAACTAAATTGTAAACTCTGGCCAATGTGCCCCAGACTCTACTCCAGCGTTTTGGCCAATGAGGTACCAAATGTTCAGTGTTTCTAATATCATATTTACAGAGCACCTGATATGTACAATAGCATCCCTTTCCTTGTCTCCACCTTCTTTAAGGCAAATCTTCAACATCTGTTCACTGTATTTCTAAAATTCCTCTCTCTTAGAAATAAAGAGTTTTCTTCTATTAATTGTGGTGACCTAATAGGAAATAACCCAGATAAAGTTGGCACACCATTTACTATGGAATAAATTATTATTAGAGGTATTTTTCCAAAATGCAGGGTTTGATACATTTTAGGAGGGAAACTAGAGAAATATTAATGTGGAGGAGGGGAAAAGAGGAGAGACTTGAGAATACTAAAGAAAAGCTTCCCATTTTCTGGGAGTCCTGCTTGGTGATCGTCACCAAGATTGAGGAATGTGAGTTAGTACAGGGTCTTCACTGTGGATTCAGGTGAAGATGGGAAGTAAAGAAGAAAGTTAAAGCCAATCAATGCAAAGCCAGCTTCCTGGATAGAGCTTTGTAGTAGGCACAGGAAGAAAAACAGTGGATGTGTATTTAAGTCTTGAATTTCAATATAGCTTTAGAATTAGAGGTTAGTGATTTTCAGAATATCTCCAAGAATGATTTCACTGGTTTCTAACTGGATGACTTGATAAGAAAAATTAGTATTATTTTCATGTGACCTCCATATGATGACCCCCATGGTTGGACCATATTTTCCGTATTTTCTACTGTGCTCTCTTTCATTCCATTTGGTTGTAGCTAGCGCTTGCTATACAATTTTTCACTTTCTTGCATGAACTACACCTGCTCCTTCTGGGTCCACAGAGCCTAATATAGTCAATCATTTTAGTGTTGCCACCTCTCTTCACCATCTTTATTTCATTTTATTTAGTTTTATTCTATTTTATTTTATTTTTGTAAGCAACAGAAATTTCATTTTTTGAATTATACCCCTCCAGGTCATTAATTAAAAGGTTATACAAAAGTATATCTATTTCTGAAATTTAAGAACGCTTTTATTATATATATTTTCCAAATCACCCAGCTCTAAACTCCCTTTGTTTCATTTCCTGCTTTTGCTCTTTTTAAGAAAATATAATAAATTAAACCAACAATAAATGCAGTTAGTGTGGTAGAGTTTGGTAAAAAGTAAATATAAATATAATAGATATTTGCAGAATACAAAATGAGAGAAGTAATCTGGTCACGTCATTTCACAGTTCACTGCATTGTCTAGCTTCTAAGCCTTGTAAATGTACTCTTTATATTTAAAATATCCTTTCTCACTTCCCCTTCACTTTGTTAACTTTTGTTTCCTTATATACCCCAGCCTCTCCTTGACTTGCCCATGGCTGTTGGTCATGTACTTCCTTCAATGCTTCTGGACACCCTGGGCTTTGCACTATGTTAGTCTCTATCACAATGTAGATAGCCACTAGACTGGGGATTACTTGAGGGCAGTTATAACGCCTTTGTATGTTTTAACTGTTAAGCCTTATAGCTGGCCTAGGAAATTTAATAAACATTTGTGGGCAGGAAAGCAGACAGGCAGGAAGGAAGAGAGAAGGAAGGGTGGAAGGAAAAGAAAATTGAGTTTTTAAGTGATTAAAGGAAGATTAAGTAATGCCATTTGTCCTTCAGATTTTAATTCCACAGTTTTGTAACTACTTAGTTTTTTTTTTTTTTTAGTTCATAGAGACATAGCTGGAGGTTGATAGTTGGAGCAGTTGCTCATCCTAAGCACAGCCTCAGACAGTGGAGCAATTTTATTTTTTGTTTTTTAAAATAATATGATGATATGATGGTAAGACAATAATTAAAAGCCATGAGATGAATCAGTGTGAAATCCAGACCCTGAGACAGGGAGAGAGAGACTCCTTCACCAACTCTCTCTTGCTATAATGCTATACATAATATGTATTTAATAATTGCATCTTAATGATAATGATAATGAAAGTAGCAATAAGGATGGTAAATTCTGAAATTTTTCCTTTCCATTTCACATATACACACTCCCGTGAATTTAGGGGTAGTTTAAATTTAGTCTCATTTACTCTTTCAACTACCTCACTTAATGTAGACAAATTATAAACTCTCTGTGATAAATAACAAGAAATTTAGAAACAGTAAGTGACTTCCATTTTCACCTGTGTGAAATAGCTCATAAATGCTCTATTTCTGAGAAAATGTCAATTATTTTTGAATTATTAAGCTAATGTTAACTCTTCACCAGATTATGTATTTCCGTAAATTGCAAAATGAAGACCATCACTATCTGCTTTTCAAGCATGACTCAACTTATTTGTGGCTAGATTTCTAAAGATCCCAAGGATTTCTTTTAAACACCCAGTCCTGCAATAGCTACCAGCCTGACTCTTCAGTCTACTTCTGAGCCAGCTATCAAGAAAGGCTGCTGAAGACATTTCTGTTTCCTTTGCACTTCTTTCAGATTTCTACGACATACTTAATCTGGGTCTTGTGCCTTGTCAACTTTTAATAGTTCTAATTGCTCGACTATCTTTTCTTGTGTGATCATAAAATCCTTTTAACATTTCACTTTTCCCGTCCAGAAAATGTATGCCAGTTTCCGGGATGTGACCTTCAGCTTCTTTCATAAATACGCAGGCAGAGAATTCATTCAGGTTCTCAGCAACATCAGCCTCATCCTGCCCCGACTTCCCGCTCATCCCCTTAATGGCCCTGTGGATGCCTGGCTGAGTTATATGCTTTTAATGTCATAAAAGAAGTTTGCCCTCCGATTTGGTCATTTCTTTGCTTCTTTTTCTCCCCCGGGTCCTTTTTAGAGTTCCCTTTTAAGTACAGAGGATTTGATTTTCTATTCCTTTAAAAATTTTGGGTCCTGGATAAAGGAGGGGGAGACTTTTCTTTGCTGCATCATTCTAGACACATCACTTTTACACTTTGATCTTGTAAAATGCTAAACAAATTTACCACCTATTAGTGGGACTGGCATTCTGGATGATGCTGTGTTTTTAAAAACCATTTCCCTGCTATTTACCCTGTCCTTAATTCAGTGGCTTGTCTTTTTTTGAATTAATGATTATATGCTGTATTTTATTTTCTGTCTTCCTAAATTTCTGTGTTGTCTCTAAATACCTCTAGCATCTATTTGGGATTAAATCATATGCTTAATGAGATTTAATCACTGCTTTCTATATTCACTCGTTCCTTTGAGTCCTAAATATTATTTCATCCTAAACCTGGCATTCTTTCTTCCCTTTTCGGGTGATGTGCACATTAAATTAGAAATCAGCTTTGCACCAGATCCAGCCTTACTTCCTCCACTTGATGTAATCCTGTCCTATGCCTTGGTAATTAAAATCTTCCACTATTACCACCCTGCCCTTTTCTTGCTCTGTGCATGTGTGTATGTGTGTGATATTTCATAGTTATTTCTGCCAATACAGCCTTATAACATTACTGTTATCGCATTTTTAACCTATTTATAATATACCACTCTTGTTCTTTATAACAGCTTATTTCAGAATCCTATCATTCAGGAATTACTAAAATTTCCCCATAAACAAAGGAGCATTTTTTATTTTTGTTGATTCTTACAAATACGGGTGCCTAATATAGAGTAGTCATTAAAAGGTCTATAAAAGCCTCAAAATTAATGTATTAGTGTTAACAAGGTTTTGTTAAACAATAATTGACCATTTTATGTAAGCACTTAATGTGGTGGCTAGGAAATTATTATGATATATGCACATGTCACATGTGTGCTGATGACCTTATAAAATGGCCGCATTTTAAAAAAAGAAACAGCCCTGCATATAAAGGAAATTTTAAAAATCTAGGAGCAGTCTTTGGATTGTTTGCTGCCACTGCTTCTAGGCAACAGGCAAGAGATGTTTACAATCTGGGCTCTCCCCTGCCCCCACCTCTAGAAGCTTTTCATCTGCTGCTGCTGCTGCTGCTGCTGTTGATAGAACTACAAGACCTGGTGCCTGATAGTGCCCCTCCTCCACCTCGCTCCAATCTCCCGGAGCCCAGCTGTTAAGGCCTATCTAGCTAATCACCCCCTTTACTACCAGGACCGTTTGTGGAACTTAATGTCATGTTCAGAGAGGACAGCGCTTCTAGGAGAGGAGAGGATGTGATTTCTCATTTTACCTGTGAGAAAAACAGCATCAGGAATAAGGTGCCTCTATTGTCCTTGGTGTTTGACCCATTGTCACTCATATTCCTCTGTGGTGGGGTAGCCCAGGGAAGGGGGGTCATAATTTTCCAGAAGAGAACAGAACTTAGAATAAGGATTCCTGACCCTGGTTTCACAAAAACAGTTTTTATCAAAGGGCACTCACATTTTCCAAAATGATAAGCAAACAGAAAGTTACATGATTTTTACTTGCTTACTGAAATCATGCAACCTTCATCTGTTTAATAAATGGAGGTTGGAGATTCAGGAAAACAACAATAGGATATCAAATTCTAAAGGTAGCTTATTTCTGGCCTCAGAAAACAAGCTTTAATTCTTCTTTTATCTTGTGGAAAACAAGAGGAAGATATTTGAAAAAGGAAGGGAAGACATGTGTAAGGGAATTGAGGGAAAGAAAAATGAAGGACTGAGGCTGATCTTCCAAGGTTACTGTTCTAGTTGCCAGGAAACCTCTTACACCTTGTTTTGATGCCATCCAGAGCCGGCTCAGGCTGACCAAGGAGAAGAGCAGCTGAATTTTGAACATGTCAGCTCAGCAAAGGCTGACTGACAATCTGTCAGGGATGTCATAGAAGGCCTTAATTTCTCACTGGAGGGGAGGTTCGACTAGATCATATCTTCTTGTCCTTTCACTCCAACTTTCTCTGATTAACAATTAGCTAGTATATAGTACAACATCAAATGGAGAGGACTTATAGTCTGTTCATTATGAATCCAAACTCAGGGGTTGATGCCTGTCTTCTATTTCTGGCTCTGTTGTTTTCAGCTTCTTTATCAGTAAAGTGGAGACAATACTTCATAGGGATATTATAATGATTTAATGAGATAATATGCATAAATCACTTAGAACACAGCTTGGAACATAGTAAACACTTAAGGAATGGTAGCTAATAATATCTTTTTTATGAAATAAAGGAAAGAATTGGTAATTCAAATTCATCTTCATGCTATTTGCTATCATATTTACCATCGCCAACAGGATTTAGTTAGTATTTAATATTATTGTACCAGACATCTTCCAAATTATGCCTATAAAATTAGAAGAAGATAATCTAACCTAAAAATTATATTTAAAAATACTGAGCTTAAATGTAGACATCTCTGTTTCTTAATGAGGTCAGGTTGTCACCTTTGCTATTTATATGCCCGTAAATCTTTGTTTTCTTCATATTCTCTAAAGAATATTAATAACTAACTTTTGTTTACTACAAGATGAGAGTAAATGGATATGATTACATTTTATCCTGAACCCAACCATTAAAATAGTATAGTGATTATCCCCATTTTACAGAGTGGACGTTAGCCTCAGAGGGGTTAAGTGATTTTTATAATTTTCTGAACTTTTTCATTTTCCTAGCTATTAAATAAGTGATAGAGCTGAGGACTCATGTGTCATCTGGTTTTAAATCATGTGCCTTTCACTCTATGTGCTTGTGCTTCTACCATGGGAGATAGAACATTGGGTAGGGGGTAGATTGCAAAGATGGAGAGAATGAATGAGGGGGTGAGAGAGAGAGATTGAAGGAAATAAATCTGCAGAGTGATAAGTTATATCCTGCATAACAAGGAGCATCCTGCTGAAAGAAAACCACTACAGATACTAACATATAAGAAATTTCTAGCATCAGAACTCAGTTCTACTTAAAGACACATTAAGAAAAGGCATGACCCTGACTTCTAGTCCTCACTTATCATCTCAGGTATAAATAGAAGTCTCTTTTTCAAAGACCCCGTGCCTATTTTTGTTTGGGTTCTCTTATATTTCAAACATTTACTTAAATAATTTCAGGCAAAAGCTTTAGCAGGCAAAACCAAATGAAAGTTTGGTGGGAAGTTTTGAAATGTGATGTTCTAAATACAACTTGTAGTGCTCCCACCACGGACACCTGCAAATCAGGCTGCAAGTAACTGCATGGTCCTCATGGATGGTAAACCCAGCTTGGGGAGATGCTGAGAGCCTACTTGACTTTATTTTTCCAGAAGGGAAGTATTCACTGAGTCCACCGCCACATCTTCAGTCCCAGGCTGCTGCTGGATGTCACCATTTTGGGATGGGAGCCAGCAGAGCTACAACCCCATGGAGAGTGTGGCGCCGGAGTGTACCAGCTACCTGGATCCATGCCCTCCTTCTTGCCCTCTGCCCTGGAAACTCAGAGCCTGCTTAACTCAGTGCCACTGCCCCTTGCCCCAGAGGACAACAAACATGGGCCTCGACCATGCCCCACCTCCCCTCCTTTCTCTTCCTCCCACCCTATATCACTCCCTCCCCCCCAACTGCTCCACAAGATCTTAGAGTGTAAAATAATAATAATAAATCAGACATGAAAAAGGAAACATTACAACTGATTCCACAGAACTACAAAGAATCATTAGAGAATATTATGAATCTCTATAACCCCCCAAATTTGAAAATCTGCAGGAAATGGATAAATTTCTGGACACATACAACTGACCAAGATGGAATCAAGAAGAAATAGAAAACCTGAACAGACCAATAATAAGTAATGAGATTGAAGCTGTAATAAACAGTCTCCCAGCAAAGAAAAGCCCAGGACTGTATGGCGTCACTGCTGAATTCTACCAACGTTTTTTTTTTTTTTTTTTTTTTTTGTCTTTTTGTGATCGGCTGCACTGTGCTCAGCCAGTGAGCGCACCAGCCATCCCTATATAGGATCTGAACCTGCGGTGGGAGCGCTGCTGCACTCCCAGCGCTGCACTCTCCCGAGTGTGCCACGGGGTCGGCCCTACCAAAGTTTTAAAAAAGATTTAATACCAATTCTTCTCAAACTATCCCAAAAACAAAGCAGAAGGTATTCTCCCAAACTCATTCTATGAGGCTGGTATCATCCTGACACCAAAACCAAACAAAGACAGAACAAAAAAAAAAAAAAAGAGAGAGAGAAAGAAAGAAAACTACATGCCACTATCCTCAATAAACTTAGATGCAAAATTTCTCAACAGTGTGCTAACAAACAGAATCTAAAAGCACATCAGAAGGATTATGCACCATGATCAGGTGGGATTCATCTCAGGGATGCAAGGATGGTTCAAGAAATGCAAAAGAGTAAACGTGAGACAGACATCAACAAAATGAAACATAAAATCCATATGATCATTTCAATAGATGCAGAAAAAAACATTTGATAAAGTTCAACATCCCTTTATGATAAAAAAAACTCTCAAAAAATTAGGTATAGAAGGAAAGGATCTCAACACAATAAAAGCCATATATAACAAACCCACAGCTAACATCATCTTGAATGGGGAAAAGTTGAAAGCTTTCCCTATAGGAATGAGAACAAGACGAGGATGCCCACTCTCACCTCTCCTATTTAATGTAGTACTAGAAATTCTAGCCAGAGCAATTAGGCAAGAGAAAGGAATAAAGAGCATCCAAATTGGAAAAGAGTAAGTCAAATTGTCCCTGCTTACAGATGACATAATCCTATGTATAGAAAAACCCAAAAACTCCACCATAAAACTCTTAGAGCTGATAAACAAATTCAGTCAAGTTGCAGGATATTAAATAGTAGTGTTTCTATACATCAACAACAAACTAGCAGAAAAAGAAATCAAGAAAACAAGCCCATTTACAAAAGCTACAAAAAAAAAAAAAAAAAAAAACCTAGGGATAAAATCTAACCAAGGAAGTGAATGATTTCCACAATGAAAACTGCAAAACACCAATGAAAGAAATTATGAGATGACACACAAAAAAATGGAAAGACAGTCCACACTCACGGATTGGTAGAAGTAATGTTGTGAAAATTTTCACACACCCAAAGTGATCTACAGATTCAATGCCATCCGTATTGAATTACAAATTACTTTCTTCACAGAAATAGAGAAAGCAATCCTAACGTTCATATGGAACAATAAAGGACCCAAATAGCCAAAGCAATTCTGAGTAAAAAGAATAAAGCAAGAGGCATTACACTACCTCACTTTAAATTATACTATAAGGCTATAGAAACCAAAACAACATTGTATTGGCATAAAAACAGACTCTTGTATCCATTGACCTTTGATAAAGGCTCTAAAAAATACACTGAGGAAAGGACAGCCTCCTCAATAAATGATGCTAGAAAAACTGGATATCCATGTGTAGAAGAATGAAACTAGACCCCTTTCTTTCACCATATACCAAAATCAACTCAAAATGGATTAAAGACTGAAACATAAGGCCTGAAACTATAACATTTCTAGAAGAAAACACAGGGGAAATGCTCCAGGACATAGAACTAGGCAAAAATTTTATCAGTAAGACCTCAAAAGCATAAGCAACAAAAGTAAAAATAAACAAATGGAATTATATCAAACTAAAAAGCTTCTGCACAGCAAAGGAAATAATCAACAGAATGAAGAGACAACCTACAGAATGGGAGAAAATATTTGCAAACTCTGCATCCAACAAGGGGCTAATTTCCAGAATGTGCAAGGAACTCAAACACCTCAATAGTAAAAAAGCAAACAAACCACAAAACAAAACAACAAACCAAACAAAAAAACAACCAATTAAAAAATGGGCAAGTGACCTCAACAGACATTTCTCAAAAGAAGATATACCAAAGGTATATGAAAAAATGCTCAACATCATTAATCATCAGAGAAATGAAAATCAAAACCACATTGAGATACCATCTCACTCCAGTTAGACTGGTTGTTGTCAAAAAGACAGAAAATAACAAATGCCAGTGAGAATGCAGAAAAAGCGAAACCCTTATGTGTTGTTGGTGGGACTGGAAATTAGTACAGCCATTACAGGTGACAGTATGGAGGTTTCTCACACAACTACATACTACCATATGACCCAGCAGTCCTACTTCTGGGTATGTACCTAAAGGAATGAAAAGCATCCTGTTGAAGGGATACCTGCACCCCTATGTTTATAGCAGCTCTGTTCACAATAGCCAAGATATGGAACCAACCTACATGTTCATTGACAGATGATTAGATAAAGAAAATGTGTATATATACACAATGAAATACTACTCAGCCATAAAAAAGAATGAAATTCTATCATTTGCTGCAACATAGATGATCTTAGAGAAAATTGTGTTAAGTGAAATTAGCCAGGCACGGAAAAAGGAATAGCTCATGTTCTCATGTGGGAGCTGAAAAAAGAGAACAAAACAAAACAAGCAAACAAATAAACAAAAACAAATAAATAATAATAAGTTGAAGTGTTAAAACGAGAAAGAAGAACTATAGTTAGCAGAGGCAGGAAGTGGGGGATGGGAGGATTAGTGAAAAGCTGATTAACTGACACAAAATTACAGCGAGGTAGGAAAAATAAACCCTATTGGTGTACAGTTGACCCAGAAATCTATACTCAATAATGTTTTAGTGCATGTAAGGAAAGGATATCAAATGTGCACATCATGAAGAAATGATTAAATTTTGCAATGTCAAACCGTTTAATTACCCTGAATAGATTAACACACATTGTATACATGTATTGAAATATAAGTATGTACTCCATAAATATGTACAATCAATATGTTTCAGTAAAGAAATAAAAATAAATAAATACAACTTGTATGGTTAAGGCTGTTGGGCATAGAGAGTATGGAACACCTGTACTTCAGAACCAGTCTTGGATACAATTTTGTTTTAATTAAAATTGTTGACTCTAATGTATAAGACTTTCTTTGACTTGGATCCTTGTTACTTTAGAGATCATCTGTCTTCTTCTACAGTGTTATGGCAACTGGGAACTACTAAGAGGCATTTGGTCATAATTTTTAACTGCCAAAGGCAGGGGATTGGAGTGTGTGGTGTGTGTGTGGTGTGTGTGTGGTGTGTGTGTGGTGTGTGTGTGTGTGTGTGTGTGTGTGAGAGAGAGAGAGAGAGAGAGAGAGAGAGAGAGAGAGAGAGAACTCTTTTGTTTCACAAACAGTCATTTTTAAGACATTCATGAGTTATCTCTATGCAGAATTTGGACTCCTTTCTTTCTTAAAGGACACCAGAAGCTGTGGTATATATTGGCAGTGATATGTCTCACATACTCTAAACCTTTAACCGGATCAGGAACCCAACCCTATGGTAGAGACTTCAGGAGGAGAGATGGGTTAAGGTTTGGCCCAGTCATCTGCTTCCAAGAAATGGGAATTGTAGTACCTAACCTCACCAGGAAAGTGTGCTGCAGTGGATCTGGGTTAAATATCTTGTTTTCAAGCTGAGACAGAGTTTTGTTCTCTGTTTCTAGAAATATTGGTAGATTTTTCTTTATAGATATTAGTAAATACTCATATGATACTAACAGAGTGAAGAAACATTTCCTTATTAATACAGAAGTAATGAGAAAAAGGGAGAGTTTACATTGCCTGGGGGATTAAGAAAAAGCAATAGCTAGGAGGGACATCAAAGGATTTAGCAGGAAAGAACTGACTGTGAAGTCCAAAATCTAGTGAAGTTATAGTAACTGAGTACATAGATGAGGCAGTCACAGAGACAATGGAAACAGAATTGGGAGGGATTATAAAGGATTTAGGATAATTTTTAAAGAACATGGCATTTTTGTGACTTGATATCCACTGCATTGTATAGTCCAAGGATTTGTTGATATTATTTTATGTTAATTTAGCAAATTTCGAGTATGTTATGCTGTAAGAGCTTGCAAGTGGGCAATGATAAACTTTCATGAAGATTATCTCCACAGTTGGTAGATTGAGTCAATTGTGTTTCTGCTTGAAAATACCTTACTTTTATGTGGACAGAGTATTTCTGCTACAAAGGTGTAGCATGTTTTACATTCCCATCTCTATAAGCCAAGCCATACAACGTCTTGTATACGGGTTGAAAACAAGAGGTATAACCTCTGATGAGTTTAGACTAAAGAAATACACAGCAGAAAGTGAAGAGTGCTATCCTGAAAACATTGGGATTAAATGAAATGCTACATTCTGAATGGTGAGATTACTGTCCTTCCCTCGTTGAATCTAAGAACACTGGCAGCTAGGCCTATATCTCCCAAGTAAGAGAGAAAAGCATTTATTTTAGTTGAAAATGACCCAGAGGTATTAGGCTTTTCAGGTCCTTTCATGAAATGTTATAACCTGATCATTTTAAATTGCCAAAAAAAAAAAAAAAATCCTCAAAAAACAGTCAATAAGCCCAGCCCATGAATGCACAGCATCCAAGCAGCATCTTAGCAACCCAACTTAAACATGAATGGACAAACAAATACCCTAGAAAGATAAGGGAAAAAAAGTCATGACACAGATAGAAGGTAGACCACACATACAGGAAAAAAAAAAAAAATGATGAAAGAAGTTTGAAAAAATATTTTTAAAAATACAGGGAACAGAAGATTTTTTTAAAGAGAAGCTTTTATAATCAATGTCTTCAGATAAATAATAACGCTATTGCAACCTTGAAATAAGAAGAGGACAGATACTGTCAGAAAAGAAAAGAGAACATAAAAGTGCTTTTGAAAATATAGTAGGGACAAAACATTCACCTGAAAGATTAAATTACAAACCTGAGGAATTCTCCTCCCAAATGGGAAAAGATATAGAAAATAGGAACAAAGATGATAAAATCAGGAGATCACCGTAGGAGGTTAACATAAAAAATTAAGAGATTTTAAAAGAACAAATAGAAAAAAAAAAAAAGATCAAATAAATTATTTTCAAAATTTTTCCAGAATTTAAGGAGATAGTTTTCAGACTAAAAGAGACTATCAAGAAGAAAGAGCCCAGCACATCACTGGGCTCAAAAACACAATTCTAAAACTTTATGAGAAAAAACAAAAAAATAGGTTTCATTGAAAGAATTGGGAATCAAAACAGCATTAGACTTCTCAAAACTAACCCTGGAAGCTAGAAAAGAAAGTGGAAATGCTTTCAATATTCCAAAAGAAATTATTCTGACAGAATTTATAAAATTCTTATAACCCAGTTGAAGTCTCAATCAAATATAACAAAGATGACATCAGATATACAAGGTCTCTGGAGATTTGCCTACCATTTATTCTTCTTCAGAAGGTTACTGGAATCTGTGTTTACCAAAAGAAGGGTGTAAACCAAGTAGGAGGCAGATCTGGTGTCCAGGAAACCAGGATTCTTAACAGGGGAGCAGTAAGTAGAGAAAGAAAAGTGTGCAGCAAAACAACACAAACAAAAGAAAACAAACAAAAATAGAAGACAGTAAGTGTGATCATAGAACATTATACAATAACCTATTATGATATTTTATAGTATTAATAATGTTAAATTTGAATATTAATATAGCTAAAAAGTATTATATGGCTATTGAAAGATTGATATGTGAGAAAATGTGTGTATATGCACATGGAGAAAAGTTAGAGACAATACAAAAGAGAGAAATTCCCATTTTCCAACAAATCAATGTAATATCTAATATTGCAAAATCAAAAAAATTCTGAATGTATATTCAGGCATATGGAACAAAATGCCAACAAAATAAAGTAATTGAAAGCAGTTGCCTTTAAGGTGTTGGGAGACTACTTTTTGTTTTTGTTTAAACCTTGTGGAACTATTTTTCTTTTTGTATTTATAAATCTGATAGGGGAAAATTTGAAGCAGATTTATGTATTACTAGAATGAACAGTGAGAAGAAAAAAATCACATGAATGGTCGGTACATATAGATCTAGTTAATCCTTAATATAGGCCTAGGAAATTTCCCAGAAAGCTATTAAGCAAGGAGAGCAACGTTAATCAACATCTGCAAAGTATGTGATATATGGCAGGCTCTTGGTTTAATATTTATAAACACCCTGGAAGGCGAAAAAATGATTAAAGGGTAAAGAATAATATAAAATGGTCATGAATGTCTCTATGGCTGCACAGACTGTTCATAATTATTTTACAAAACCTGACTGCTACATTTTGCTTGAACAGAAAATAACAGAAAATTCAAAAATTATTAGTAGCTAATTGTAAATCAAAATGTTTGAGATATTGTTGAGAAAAATAGGTCTCTAAATTGTTCCCATAATTTTGAAAACGTTCATATGAATAATTTGCTAATAACTCAATATTGTGGTGGCCAAGTCTTGTTCTGTATGGAATCCACATTTGCAGCCAACTTAACAAAGCACCCACACATGAATTTACAAATAATACGTATAAAAACCAGTTATGTCACTTGGAAAGAGGAAGTATCAAATTACAGTTCCTTTCTGATATAACAAATGTCAGTGTGTAAGAAAGAGTCTGATAAATTTATTTAGTGTAAGGAAGGACATGTTTTTATGTTCTCTTCCTTAAATCTAGGTGGTCAAATCTTCCATTATTTTACATCTAGTCCACCACCTGGTATATGGTCAATAAATATCTTCTAAACAAATAATTAAATAAGTAAATGAATAAAATTTTGGAAGGTAATTTGAGAAGTCTAGAATCTCAATTAAAACAAGCCAGAGAGAAAAGAACTTATTCTATTTAATGATATAACTTAAGTCACGTAGATTCTATAGCCCTCATTCTGGTGTCTTAAAAGTCCCACTATCATAGAATTTTTATATCTAAATTAAGCCTTAAGTTTCAGAGTGTAAGATTATTTCCCCTTTCCTACCCATTCATTTTTGGATATGGAAACTCTCCTTGCAAAACGGATCACAGGCATGCCTGAAGTAAGGACAAGCCGGGGGTATGATATGTCTGGAAAAATTCATCTTAGCCATGGGCTGAGGTTTTCACAAACTTGTTGAACCTGGTGAGGAGTCAAGCTCCTAGCCAGAGTTTCAAGAAGAGCTAGAAATAGCCAAAGGTCAAAACCTTTGAGAATGACAAACCAAGGATGTTTGAAGAGTGTGACAGAATCCTCACCCAGATTAGGTAGTATCTTCAGTAGCAAGGGGGCTTGGCTTGCCTCTCTGACTAAGCGTTCTGGGGTATTGACTGGCTTGTATAGCTGTCTGTGGGTAGTAAATTATAAATATTTTACCTGCAACAACAGAACTCATATCTTTTGCCTGTATGTGTTGATGTCTTTCTGTCAATTACATAATCATCACCTTTTTGTCAACCATGCAATCCTACAAGTAAGAACCTTTCAGATATATGAAGACCATTCTACCTTTCAACTTTCTTTTCTCTGGGTGGAATGCCTTTTCTTTAATGAGTTATTTTCAAGTCACCTAATCATCATTGCTTCCACATGCCTGCCACTAACATGTTCAAACTTGTAGAAATTTCTTGATTTTTTTTCCTCTCAACCTTTTGAACAATAGTCATGTTTCCTTGTTTTTCACTACAGTATGGTAGAAAATGCACTTCTCAGATCTTGGTTTTGCCATATATCCTGGGTCTTTTGAAAATTATTTCACTCTCAACTTAATTATTAAACTGTTTAGCTCTAAGCCTAGATTTTAAATGAAAATCATGGTAAATTAGAGAAATATCTACAATGCATTTGTGAGGGTTATTACAATGTGAAATGTGTCAAGAAATATACCTGAGACATAATAAGCATTCAATGAAAGTGAATTTCTCTTCTATGCAATTATTTATTAATATATAATAGTTCTTTAATGTATCAAATTCATAGAAAACATTTATTCCATTATATTTATTACAGGATTTAATATTGAATGATAAAAATAAGGCATGATAATTTGCCACAGAGGTTGAGAATGGTCTCACTAAAAATATTGAGAAGGACTCTTGTTCTCTTTCCATTTGTGATGGTTTTGTATGTAACAACTTAGTAAAGCTGAAATATACTTTCCAGAATTCTCTTTCCTGTATATTCAGGAGTGGCTACCATAAAATTTATGCAAGGTGTGGAAGATGGAAGTGAAGCAGCAGCTAGTGTGCTTGGGAGGTCAGTGCTGGAACCCAAACATGGCTGCAGTTTGTACACATTGTCACTGATCTCCAGACTTACTTTGTTGATATCCAGTAGCAGCTGGGTCTGCAGCTTCTTCTGTTCTTATTGGATGTGCTTCTCCAGCTTCTCTGAGTCCTAAGGCAGGCACACACCCAGCTTTGATGTTAAGTGTGCCAGCTTTATATGCAGGTCGCCTACGTTGTCAGGATTAGATGCAGTGAGAGATCACTGCAGGCAGTTTCCAGTTTGTCTGTGGGTTCCTGATTATCTTTGTGGATACCAATTTGCTTTCACCATTTTATGCCCAGCTTTTTATCCCGAATATATGCCCTGTTTATATTCCATGACTTCAGGCCCCCCAGGTACAGGCTTTCCATAGATGTTGTAACCAGTAGCTGAATAATTTCTATAACAAATCCCTTATTTCTTATTGGTTATAGTGGTTCTTTTGCCGGACTGAATCCTAACTATGTCATAAGTTAAGTGGCTTACTTTTCTCCCAAATAGTCTTTTTAATTTGCATAGATGACCTTTTCTATATGTGAGGCCCAGTAACTGATCTTGTTTAATCAGTTCACAGTTGATAATGTGTGAGCTGCAAAAATACTGTTTGCATCCATTTACGTGTATTATCCCTTTTCTTTCCTTTAGATAGTTCAAATTCCTTGAGTCCTTAGTGTGTGTCAGGGACCGTGCTAAGTAGCTTGGATTACCTCACTTAATTTTGTAATAGGTTATGGTTATTATACTCTTAAGGAATGAGAAAAGAAAATTTCAGAGATGACCAGGTTTTGATATTGTCTGTGTGTTACTGCAGAAAAAGCAAATGTCGGTAGTTATGAAGAAGATCAGCGACTAGTAAAACTTTATTTGGTCGAACTTCTCACTTAGAGATAGAAAATGGTAGTCAAGAGTCTGAGTCTAGAATCTGAGAGCCTTACTAATATTCTATACTGTACCATATTTCAGCATTATACTATTTGAATCAGCTTATCATTCTACATGGACCTTGCGGAATTTACATTGGGATTGCATTGAATATATCGATCCATTTGGGGAGAATTGACATCTTAATAATACTGAGTCTTTCAGTCTATAAATCTATATTTCTCCATTTGTCTTTACTTTCAACAAATTTTTGTGGTTAAGTGCAGAGGTTTTAGACAATTTTGGGGAAATTTATTCTTAAATTTTTTATTCTTATCATTTGAATTACCTTTCCCAAGCCCAAAGATGAAGCCTTGGATGAAGAAACAAAACACAGATTAGAAAAGAGTAACTTCCTATTGACAAAAATTTCAAGTTGGGTAGCCCCTTTGCCAAGCCCATTATGGTAATATAAATGTATTAACCAAAATGTATATAAGTGTATGTTCATTGGTCCTTGAATAGGTACACTAAAGTATATCATTAGATGGTACTCCAAATTTAGACTGACTTCAATTATTTCTTAGGAAGTCACTGGATTTGGTGATGGATTAAGGAATTAAAATTATCCATTTTTAATGGGGCAATGAGAATATTGGCTTTATAGCCATTCAACTAAGATTGCCAAAGTTGCCAACCCCCTGAATGGCCTAAATGGAGTTCTCAGATCAAGGCTTGAGAAAGTCTCAAGAGTAATAAGAATATAGAGTGTTTCATCCTTTCAAAATTTGGGGGGATTTATGAGGGATGATTTGGGATTTAATACAAGATTCTGTTGAAGTGATTGCAGACAAAATGAGAATTTTGAGGATCTAGGAGCAATTCCAATATTATGACAACTCTTAGAACTATCTGTGGGGTGGCAGTAAGAGTATTTGGGACTCTCAAAGGATAGTAGATTAGATTGTTGGTTCTGATACTTCCTTGCATAAGTATTTTGCCACGGCCCCATCAAGGGTTGTGTATACTTCTCTGAAATGACTTTGGGCTTAGCTATAAGACTTGCTTGTTCAATGGTGTGTGGGGCAAGAGGTGACAAAGTGCCTGTTCCAAGCTCAAGCATTAAGAGCCTTAAATGTTTCCGCTCATACTTTTTGCACTTCTGCCCCCATCATAAGAAAAACTTCCCCTGGGTAACTAGTGTCCCTTCAGCCAGGACCCTGGAATGATCACACGTGGAGCAGACTTGAATGGTGAACCAGGCCCAGCTGGATCTGCAGATTAACCCAAAGCCACCCAGCCAAACCTAGCCTAGGTCATCAATCTCAGGTCTCTGAGAATAATTATTTTGTTTAAGCTTTGGGGTTTGTTCAGCAGCCACATTTGAGGCAATAAGTATTGGCTACAAAAATTGGTACAGAAAGTGTAACAAAAACATAAAATACATGCTATTGGATTTGGGAATGAGCAGTGGGGTGAAGGTTGGGAGAATAATAAAGGAACTGATACATCTGCAAAGATAAGGACTCATTATGTGGAGGCAAAACATTTAGCAAAACTCACACCTGCTATAACTCGGAAGATAAAAATTGTATGTTACAAACTTGTAGACTTGTGTAAGATAGCTTCTAAGAAAAATATGAAAAGTATGAGCTGGTCTCTCTTAGCTGCATATAATATATTTCTAAAAGAAAGAGATGAGATCAGAAGAAAATTTACAAGTTTATAACCAGAGTGTTATAAATCCAGAAATTGGTGGCCTTGAAAATTAAACTACTCATCTTCAGTTTCTCCAGCCAGTAAAAGATTCTCAGATTAAGATATAAGATGTGAACAAAGATTAAATCAATATTAGTATACAGCCTTGGGGCATAGAACAAATCAGGATTCAGCCCTCAGACCATTTGTTAAGAATTAAGCCCTCATATCATTTAAGAATTAATTCTGAAAGAATTAAGATGGTACCTGGCAGATCCCTTCCAACTAAAAAGGGCTTTTAAAAAGGGCTTTCCAGATAAAATATCCTGTTTTAAGTTTTTATTTATAATATATAAAACTCTAACATTGATAACAGTTTTATACAAGTCACAGAATAATTTTCAATGTATTCATTTTGAATTATACAAAACAATTAGGTTATATATTTTAGAAGATTAATATCTTATTTTTGATAGAATACTTTGGATTTTGACTCTCAAGAGCAATTTTTAATCACAAAAATAAAGTACTTTTATGGGAAAATGGTCATATTAAGAAAGTTTACTGGCATGGTCCACAGAAGCCTAATTATATCCAAGATTAAGTGTGCAAAAGGAAGCATATATCAGCAAAAATTATGAGTATGACTTTTGGCCTATGAAGTATACAAAAAGTATATAAAAGACTCCCAATATTTTTGAAAAATTTGATTGGCAAAAGTACTGAAAGCTCAGACTAAGAGGTTACTGGACATGCTGGAAATATAAGAAGACCTCCTAACTGCCTACAAACAGGAAGCCGCCTATGGAAGTTGCTCAAGTTCTATACAGGGCATTTTAGACAATGTCCTTTCCCAAAATGGCCAAAGAGGATAATTGAAAGAAAGGACACCTACAAGGGTGGAGCCATGAGCCAGGAGAATAATTGACCAGGGAACTACCTGGAAGCAAAACTGGGATTCTATCAAGGACAATCTCCTAACCCTGGAAGAGGGGGACTTGCAACATTTTTCAAGTGGGATTACAAAATTACTATAGATCAATACATCTCATTCTCTCTTTGGTCTCAAACGAGAGTGCTTATTGCAATTATTTTTTCTTTGTTCCAGCAGTGTGTGCTGTGTTAGCATGAAATCACTTGCTGTTTTAGTTTATAGGTTTCCAGATCAAAAAGAGCCTCATCTTGACTGATAATGGTTACAGGATCCTGGATTTTGAGGTTAATATCATGTAGCATGGGACTTTTAAAAGTTCTGGGATGAAGGTGAGTAGTTTGTTTGTATTGTTTGGGTTTGGTATGGTTTTGCATGTGGGAAGGCTTGTTAATGAGCAATTGTGGCCAAGAGCATAAGATTGCAGTAGATTAAAATTTTGTCCCCAATTTTTATTCCTTTATGTATCCATCTGCTTGCCATGAACTGATCTGGAGCATAATGTTCTTTCCTAAGCCTTAATTTTGACTTTAGCCATGCATCTTATGTTGTAAAATGTATATGGACAGAAGTGATAGTGTGCCTGTTTTGAGCCTAGACCTTAAGTGACATTATTATTCTTCTACTTGCCCTTTTTGTGTCTCTGCCATTGCCATGGGAAGAGCATCATTGCTGCCCCTTCAGCTGGAATGGACTGAGTGAGCTAAGCTCAATCAGACCCATAGCTTGAAGCACAGCCACCTATCTATGTCCAGTCTAGATTGGTGGTCCCCCAGGTGACCTGTAGATCTGTGAAAACAGACTATTGTTGTTTGAAGCCACTGAGTTTTGGAGAGGTTTGGTAAACAGCATTACTGTGGCAATATGTAACTGACACAGAACATATCAGTACTCACAAAGGAGAAGGAACAAAGGGTAGCACCAGCAGGAAAGAAGATTATCTGCTAGTGCAGCCACCCACTTACTTGCCCGATGAGATTGCCCATTTTAGTTCTGACTTCTTTAGTCCTAGTGCCTCCTAACCACACGAAACTCTTTTCATATTTATATGACCACAGTCAGCAGAGTCATGTGCTACAGAGGTGTAGGATAAAGTAGAAAAACTAAGTCTCCTGGGTAAGAAGACATTTTTGACGAATGGCAATGGCAGATTTTTTTTTTTTTAATTTGAAAAATATTTTGAAATGAGGCATTAAATAGGTAGAATTTATTTATTTTTGGCCACATTAAGCAGTACATCTTCTGTTTGGCCATCCAGCTCTACTCACTACCCTTTTCCATCTTGCTCTCTTCCCCAGGGAGGCTGACCTGTGTGGACTAATCAGTGGGGTCCCCAACTTTCTGGCTTCTGATGGTGTTCTGCTGAGAAGGAGCCCTGACAAGAGATCAGAAATGGTTAGGAGACAGAGATCAGAAATAGGTAGGAGACTGAGATCAGTATATTTATATCCTGGATCTCCTGGATTCTTCTCTTCAGGGTCGCCTTAGGCTATTTCCCCAGGTGAAACACTGCTTCTCTTTAGGTAATGCTCCCTAAAGGACCTCTTACTGCTTGGTTAGGGTAATGGCCACCTCTCCTCAAGTCTCTGAGGTAGTAACATCTCTACTCAGTCTCAGAAGACCACACTTCCACTTGTAATTTTCCTGTATCCTACCCTTTATGGTCATCCCAATTTAGTGTGCTGGAACATTGGTGAAGACACAAATAAATAATCAAATCCACAGAATATAAATTATGGCTAGTCAATCTCAGCTGAAATAACAAGAAAACAATAATGTATAAAGAAAACACATTTCTTAAAAACTGTGACTACTCCGCATTTATACACATATTGTCATGCATAGCTATTAATTAGATACACTTGCTGTCTCAACTTTTAATTTATGATAGATAAACTCTAATATTGATAACAGTTTTATAAGAATCAGGCACATTTAATTTTTGATACTCATTTTGAATTATACAAAATAAATCAAGTTGTATATTTCAAAGAACTAGTATTTTTATTTATGATAGCGTGCTTTGATTTTTTGGCCTTCAGGGGCAATTTTTCTTTTTATCACAGAACTAAAGTGTTTCTTACATAGAAAGTTAGTCATATTATCTTGGAAATACATATAAGTTTGGAAAGCATTGGCTACATTAAAACATTATCAGAATTCATCCCTCTGTTTGGGACTGGACATTTAAGTTATTCATAATTAAAAATTCAAGTCAGATTCCTTAGATAGTCTCATTCACAGCCAATACTGGAAAAGTATAAATGTATATTATCACCAGAAACCTGTGCCTTAAATTGAAGCTATGGCAATCTGGCCATGTTAGAGCATGAAGCTGGACATGCACAACTGAAATGGATCCACCTAACTTTTTAAGGGAAAAAGTTGAAATCCCCTTAGGGTATTCTTACAAAATGTAAATTCACTGAAGTAGAAACTTCAGCGTAAAAATTCATATTTTACCTGATGACTCTTTAACACTATCCTTTCCTAAAGAAAGGATAAAGCAGAATAAAACCAAACCAACAACTTTAGAAAAGAGGAAATATTTACAGAGAATATAGTGTCATTTTAAGATAAACTGATGACTGTTCCCCTTCAGAATTAGAGAAATTATTATTTTTTGATTGAAACATAGTTGATTGTACATATCTGTGGCATACAGAATTGAATATAAATAACTGGGTGCAATATGTGATACTCAAATCAGGATAATTAGTATATTCAACATTATACAATGTAATCATTTTTTGTGGCCCTTTACCAATTCCTTCCTTAACCTCCCCACCCCGCCCACCTCTGATAACCTCAGAGAATCAGAGAAATTCTTTATGCTTCCCTTTGAGAAAAAAAAGCCAAAAATATTTATGCTGAATAAGCTACAGTCTCACACACATACACAGGCATGCAAACATGGTAGTTACGTTTTCCGAAGACATTAATCATTCCGTTCTTCAGAGGCCTGGGCTATAGTCCTAGCTCTGTAGCTGAGCATGACATGTTTAGGGGCAAGTAAAGTACTAGCTTCAGTAAGCTGAGACAGAATGGAATAGTAGTAGCAAAAATCTGAAAAGCATAGGATAGGAGAAAATGAGCTAGTTTATTTCCCTTTCCCCCAGTCATTATACAGCATCTAATTTAGTGAGGTCACTATTCCAACCAGACCTCATGGGCAAAATAAGACCCCCATATCTCAGGACTGTATCAGAACCTCATCCTGGAAAAGAGATTTGGATCCAGATTGTTGAAGGCAAGATCCATGTTGTAATAA
The DNA here is from genome assembly GCF_027409185.1 of Cynocephalus volans. Taxonomy (NCBI): domain Eukaryota; kingdom Metazoa; phylum Chordata; class Mammalia; order Dermoptera; family Cynocephalidae; genus Cynocephalus; species Cynocephalus volans. The sequence goes on along the minus strand of NC_084468.1, from coordinate 91,026,222 downwards.
AAGTGTCCCAAGCTACTAAAGTATGCAGTGTAATTGACAAAAGAATGTTTTAAAAAGCATGTAGAAGGCTGCTCATTCACAAAGAAAATGCACCAGTTTAGCTTAGACATGAGGGTAAAATTCAGAGTAATTTAGTTTTCCAAGGACACAGGCTGCAAAGCACATAGTCACCTCATACTCTTTTTCTTTGGTGCCATCTGAATTCAGTTGTTCATCAAGAACTAACAGTTATAGCAGCCTAAATGTGTCATCAAACTGCCCTTTCCTTTCCATTTCTATGACTACTATTCAGCCTTTTGGCCATGAACCTTGGTACTGGGTAATGAGCTCCTAAATTAATACTATAATCCTGCTATTTCTTCTCTCCACTCCCTACATCATGACTAGATTAGTTGTTAGTGAACCCCAGCTTTTGATTTGTCACTATCTTGCTCTAAATCTTTAAGAGTGCTAGAAAGTAAAACCCAAACTCTCACTAGGTATTCGAACCCAGTACAACTTTAAACTCTAATGGAAACATAAGTAAAAACAATCTTATTACAACCACTAAAATTTAGGTCTACTTAACAGTTTACAAATTGTGTTTATGCATGTAATCTAATTATATCCTCTAAACAACCTTGTAGAAAGGTGATATTTACTATGAATATCATTGTTACCATGTTTAGGGACCATAGCATAAATGGTTTCTGTCTTTTTCTGCATTGTGCTATGGTGAGGGGAGGAAGTATGAAAGAAATGTGGCAAAGAAAAACAGGGCAGACAGACTTTGCAAAGTAGCCTGAGGTTCAGGGCAGAGCTGGTCTATGTGGGCAAAGGAGCCAAATTCTTGACATCTCAGAAGAGCAACAGAAGCAATTGCTTGAATTTCTCAGGACAAGTTGGCATCTTCAGAGGACAAAGTGCCTTTGCTACCAGGGTTATGTAATTTACCAGAAAGAAATTGGCACTATAAATTTTTAATGTTCATGGCTTGGTGATCCAGTGCATGGGCAGAGAAAAGAATTACATGACAAGTAGAAGTTAGGGAGAGGAAATACAAAGTGATTTACAGTCTAAGAACCTTTTTCCACTCTTCTGAACTTCCTTCTCACCAGCTTTGTCTCCTGTTACATCCTGACGAAAAGACCCCTGACCATTCAGATACAGACCTACAGCTGTCCCCTCCAAATGCCTTGCTCCTTCAAGTCTCCTTGCCTTTGTCATTATGTTACCTGACAGATTATGGCTAGTCTTAGATGATAGTCTTATTCAGGATACCGAGAGAAGGAGTTTAAGAATCTCATAAATAGGAACAAGAACTGGCAAAAAAGAAAAATGGTTAAGAGCTCTAAGGAAAAGCTTGTCTTTTTGTTTTTATTATATTGTGTTTGCCTTTTCCTATATGTCTGTTCCATAGCCTCTTGAAGCTACCCACTGATAGTTCCCAAACCATAGTGCATAATCCAAATCTAAACAATTGGCTTAATTATCAGGATTAATCATTGGCAGAACATTCTCCATGAAGTGCTGACTAGATTGCAGATGGCCCACATTTGTGTCAAGTGGCCACCCTTACTCCAGTAAGTGAGCCAAACCAAGAGTTTTGGGTGAAACAATTACAGCTAGAAGGGGAAGATAAACATGGCAGCCATCATGGGCAACATGTCCAGCAATGGTCCCTCCTGTAATACTGCCACTATCCTTTCTACTGATCTGGATTCCACCAATCCTTCAAAGAACAGCTCTTATCTTTATTTTCTTCCTGAAAGTTTCCCAACTAGTTCAGGATACCGCATGGTGCCTTGACGAGAGTATAACATTTGACATTATGCAGTTCTCACAATTATCACAAAATTCATACATTAGGTTCTTCTCAAACCTAACTAAGCACAAGAATCACATATTTTCAAGGATCATAAATTAAAGTGCTATTTCTATTTTTCTTTGGGTTCTTTGTTCACAGATAACTTATATGCTGACTATTGTCACACATTTAAAGAGAGTTATAAATGTTTATGTCTCCTACATATCTACATTAGCTGCAAGTATCAAAGATCATCTCCTTATCTTCCCCTTGCCTATGGTTATGGTACACAGCTACTTTGTTAAACAGCTTTCCTGAACACATGCTTTCTATAAATTATAAAAAAGTGGCTTTGGGGTATGACTAAGAAAGAAAGCCATGTATAAAGTGGTTTGAATCAGCTATTGTGTAAACATAATGAGTGAAACATAAAAATATACCCGCCACCCTAACATTTCCTTCATTGCTTTATAACTATACACTTATCTCTCTTCCCTGCTAACACGTGACTTATTTGATCATAAGCATTTTACATTTTCCGTAAGCCAGGAAGACTGTGGATGTCGCAGCAGAAAGAGCACGATTTTTAGATTCCAACAGCTATGGATTTCAGTGGGATCTCCTTCACACCAGCTATGTGAACTTGGGAAAATTCCTCAAAATTTCTGAGTCTCAGCTTTCAAAATGTGGGAATAAGATGAAACTTGTGGATAGTATCACTTACAATGAAGTATTATAGTAAAGACAACATCTGATAATGTATATAAAAGCACTTGGCTGAAAGTAGATATTCAATTAATAGTAGTTAGTATTCTTACTTGTATTCTTGGCATCTTCCTTGGTGAGTAATATAGTGTAGGCACTTGAAAATTCTCCTTGAAATAACAACTGTATAAATTTAGAAGCTTGGTAGTGCTTTATTCTCAACATTGACTAATTTCAGACCACAAATCAGTGTGTTTAGTAGCATCAAACCACTAAGTCATGGCTCTCCTCACCTTTTCCTAGAAAATTATGACAACTGCAGGTAACTTCGTAGTTCATTAAGTAAGTACCTAACTACTCTTTGGGTTAACTCAGCTAATGGACCCAACCATACGAGATAAGAAATTCTAACTATACTTGTCTTAGTCTCTTTTGTGCTGCTATAACAGAATACCACTGATTGGGTAATTTATAATGAACAAAAATTTATTTGGGTCACGGTTCTGGAGGTTGGGAAGTCTAAGACTGAGGGGCTGCATGTGGTGAGGACCTTCTTTCTGGGTCATAACATGGCAGAAAACAACACATGGTGAGAGAGGTCAACAGCCAGAGACAAGAGAGGGCTGAACTCGCTTATATAACAAATCCATTCTTGCAATAACAAACCCATACTTGTGATAGCAATATTAATCCATTCACCTTAAAGGCCCCACTTCTAAACACTGTTGCAAATGGAGATTAAGTTTCCAACACATGAACTTCAGGTGACACATTTAAACCATAGCAATCCTCTTTGTCTCTCCCTAAGATATTTTACCTATTCTGTTTTGTTTGTCTCCATGGAAGGAAATAAAAGTTATTTGATTGCAATATGATAAACTTCATCTAAAAACAATTTCTGAGGGAATTTCAAAGTGCTGTAATAAGCATAATTATTGGTTGTGATTCTTTGCACAAGTTTCTTAAAATACTCCAGTTCTCAGATTTCACATTGGTCTAATAGGAAAAATAATACTCACTAAACTGTGTTGTAATGAAATTTATGTGTCTGCCTAGTCCTTTTCCTGCCCTTTTCCTCTTGTTCAGTGTATCTCAGTATTGAAGACATCTTGATTACCCTAATTACTTCTGTTTCAATAGTCAAAATATTTATCAGTTTGGATTTCCTCTATGTGAGGTGCCATTCTTGTAGACAGGCGGTGTGGATGTGGCAAAGTGAGCTAACCATACAGTAACATTCACACGCTCTTCCTATTCTATCATAATGGGACGGCAAAACAGCTGCCCTGTATTCACGTAGGTGTGGCCATGTCGCTAGTTCTTTCCAAAGGAATATATGCCAAGGTTGTTTAAATTGGGGGGATGCCTTCTCCAGTGTTTCCTCCCCATCTGTTAGTTGGATGCAGAGGACTTCAAGAGCTCAGGAGATGGCAGCGCCATAATCCTGGATCATTGTGTAAGGAAAAGCCTATGGTCAGGAAGAAGCAATTGCACCAAATTATTACATGAATGAGAAAGAAGTGTTGATTGCATTAGCCCACAAAAATTTGCTGGTTCATTAGTTAGAGCACCTAGCATTACCCTAACTAATACAGCAGCAGAGAAAATAGTTTTTTAAAAAAATGGCTACTGAGGCTTCTGCACATAAGCCTGACAGAGGACTGTATATTGAGAAAGGAGTACAAACCGTTCTGTAAGAATTAAGTAGTAAGTAGAAGTTACACATTTTTTGCCTTCAAGGTACATGGGGGTAGGGGCGCAGTGAGAGGGGCTGTAGAAGTGTTTAATCTGGCCTGCAGTCTTTTAAAATATTGAGTTAACTGCCAAAGTTATTTAAATTGCATAAAAATCTGAATATTCAGCATCTCTTCAAATTTTGGAGGATTTGAGTACACCATGCTCATGTTCCTACAGTGCACCAATTGGCCACTCATGAGTACCAGGTGACCTCAGTTCCTATCACTTCCCACCATTTCCTGGAATTCTGTCAGTTATACTTATGTCCAAGCTTATGGATTCTAATCAGGAAGAGTGTAAATGAGAATACAGAAACCCACACTGTAACTTAGGGAACTAGTTACACAGGTGATGGAGGAAATGAGAGAATCAGAAGAGACCGTGAAATAACCAGAAATTGAAGCAGTGAGAAGATACTACTAACATTTGTCTGCAGAGAAAAAAGAGGAAATAAGAGATAGTTTTTGTCAGGTCCCAGGGCCATGAAGGATACTGGAGCCCATAAGAGATGCAGCTGTTGCTGGAGAAGCTGTCAGACAGAGAAAGAGGAGGGGTAGGAAGACTGAGAATAACTCGGCTTCCTTATTCACCCTGCCCAGTCTTCTTCTAGTCTTCTGCCAGTTCCTGCCATTGGCTTCACTCTTCAGGAAACAGCTGACTCAGGAACCTGGGGAATGCCTCCCGCATGGCTGAATCCTTCTATGATACGGGCTAGAGCCAGGGAAGACAGAGACAGATATCTGAAGGCAAACAAGCCGTGAACCTGGATATTTGCCTGCTTTTATATTGTCTACCTGATTGCTGTCAAAATTTCAGTTTGTAATATCTGTTTTAGGGCAAAAAGGCTTACCTTTCAGTTTCTTTTCAGAGGAGTAGCAACTATCCCACTTCTTTTTCTTTTTTATATCAATGCACTAGGATTGATAAAACCACTTTATTTGGGTTTCTTACTTTAAGCTGTGTTTTCATATGACATGCAAATACTTTCTCTAACCTTAGGAGTTATGTCAGAATAAAATCAATAATACATATAATAATAACAGCCACCATTCAATGAAAACACACTACGTGTCAGGTCCTGCATTGTGTGGCTAATTGTAAGAAAGATATTGCAAAGTCAGTGTTATTTTTAATTTATTTAAGAGAAACCTAAATCCCAAGTAGGTTAAGGAAATTTCCAAGACCACATAGCTAACCAGTAAATGGTAGAATAGAATTCCAACCCAGGTCAGCAAGACTACTTCGGACACTGTTTAATTATTTCCAGTATTCATTCTGTCTCTCAGAATTATCTTGATTTTTTTCTTCCTGTGGCATTCTGAATATTCCGGTTGTTCTGAATGCTCAATAACCACCTGCCTTTTTGTTTAGACGTCAGAGTGATATTATTATATAACATGACTCTTTGGCTATATGTACAATAGTAAATAAGTGGTTTGGCTAAGAAACTTCCCTAATAAAGGCCAAACACACTTGTATAAAAGAAAAGTTTGGCTGGACCATTTTAAAAGATATTTGGATTCCTGTTTAGGATCTATGGATAGATTCCTTTCAACATGTGTATTCTTACCACACAGATATATAGAAAAATAGAGACTGAGTGATGTAAAAAGGGTACAGGAGAACACGTATTTTTGGAGGACATAGAGAATATTTATGGATGAAAAAGATTCCAAACTGGGCTTGTGATATAAATAAAATAATAATAATAATCACAGTTTCAGTTATTTCAGAAAGCAAATAGGTTATACATTTACTTTTCTCCTCTCCTTATTCATTTTAAAATCACTATCCCTCATTGATACGCCAATGGGTACTAGAGGATCTGGCTTTTTAAAGCCCAGCAATACAGTTTAATTTAAGGCTTAATTTTAGATCTTCTCTTTTTTGTTTTTTCTTCTGTATTTCACACTTATCACTCTTTTGAAACTCTGCCCTCTTTTGAAGTTTCTTTTGAAACTCCTGCTCTTTGTGAAACTCTGCTCTCTCACTTTTTTTGGATACTTCTGGCTTTTGGGTGTCCTCCATCTTGAACATGCTTGTCAAAATCCCCCGGAGTATCCTCTCATTCTGTTGAAAGGCAGTGCAGTGCAGTGGTTAAGAGTGCAGGATCTGGAGCCAGATTGCCTAACACTTCCATTTTTGAGCTCTGTGACCATGGGCTGGTGACAAAACCTCCCCTCAACAGACTTTTGTGATAGAGAATATACACCGAGATTGAAAAGTTTAATTTTAATTTAGATGTCTAATCTCAATAAGGATCTAGATAATTCTGAACCTATGTAAAAAATTTCATATTTGTTTAACTTAAGTTTACAAAGTTTATGCCCCATTATTAAGTAGGATCCTTCTGGCTTTGTGTAGTAGAAATCCTCTTGGGACCAACTTAAGGGAAGGGGCATTTGTGTGTTTGTAGATGAGTAAGCCCAGAGATACAGTGTGCTTCCTGGTAGGTCCCAGGTGGGTCACAAGGAAGGTTCTTACCGCTGGCTCCACTGTCTACACTCAGGCTTTATTCTTAGGCATTTTCCCTCATAGTGGCAAGTTTGCTGCCAGTGCCAATCTGGGCTTTGTGCCTAATCATGTGGCTTGTCTGAGGGGTGTCAGGGGTGGTGAGAAAAGATCAGGGAAGAGAGAGAAAAGATACAGAATTCTTAAGTGGAAGCTCCTTTCCCAGAATCCCCAGCAAACCTGTCCTGTGCTCTCACTGGCCCACTTGGCTTAGTGCTCCACATCCCTAATAAGGGATGACATTAGCATGATTAATTAGTGTAATCTGTTTAGGAAGGGCAATGGGACACAGAAAAATAACTATACAGTGCCAGACTCCTTCATTTGTAATAGTACAAACTTCTCAGGAAACTAGAAGCTTTGGTTAAATAAAATATATTTTGTTGTGGGAATTATTTCATAATCATGTTATTGAAGTTGTGTGGTGGGAACTTCTCAGCAGCTATGTAGGAGGCATTTCCATTTATATTATCATCTTGTTGTGACCTACAATTAGGTGATTTTATTTCTGTATTGTAGGGGAGATAGAAAAAAGTATTTATCAATTGCTTTTTACAGCTGACCAATAAAAATGGAGGCCAACTTTAAAAAACAAAACAAAACAAAACAAAACAAAAAGAACTGTAAATAATTAATACATATTCCCCTCTTTCCAATACATCAACTAGAAAAAGTACTTCACAGAATCATTCAGATTAGAAGGCATGTAAAATTAGAATAAAGAAAACCAACTGAATTCTACTAAGGTATGTTCATATTCATATTACAAAAAAAATACAAGTATACCTTAGTTGACTAGGAATTCACATTTGCAAATGAAATATAAATGGAATTCCTCAGACCGACTTTAAGAAGACCAGTAATAATAGAAAGCCCTAGAATAACTTTGTGGACCTTTAAACGTCTCCAAGATTATTGTGTCATGTTTCAAACAATCTTGGATTTATAAATTAATTTTACAGGTCAACGAGGTTGTCCACAATTTTCACAGAATTATCATAAATGAATATGAGAAATGCAGCAGGCAGAACATATGTGATTTTTAGTAATCTGAGACTCTGAAAAGTTAAAGTTAAGTTGCACTGAACATTCTCATGCCATCAAAAAAAAAAATAATAGAAGAACTACACGTTAGGAGTTATGATGAAAATGCTATTTTATTTTGAAGAAATATCCAACCAAGTCATTAAGGGATTCATGTTAGGTATCATCATGTTTAATATCTACATTAATCACCTGGAAATGGGAGTAAACAATATGTTAATGAAATTTGCAAATGATACTAAACTGAAGTGTTCTGTTAGCATACATAATGACAAGTTAGATAAATGATTTCAAAGGAAAATATGTAAGCAAAAATGACCTTTTACTTAAAAATTCAGGCTAGTACATGGGTAATAATAATTTTTAAAAATTAATCCAATGGAAAAAGGAAGGCATAATGGACAGAAAGAATTTAACGTCTATTTACAAGCAGATTTAACTTTAGCAATAATGTAATGTAATGGAATAAAAAAAACTAATACAGTGTTTGAGCACTAGATATATTAAGTTTTCACTTTACAATGAGAAGAAAACACTGTTTATATTATCCTGATGAGAGCAATATTAGAATATTGAAAACAATTTGGTATTTTCTAATGTACCCAAATTTAGGAAAATATAATTAAATATATATGAAATAAAATGGAAAAAGAATTGATTAAGGAGTTAGCATGATGAACATCTAAAAAAAGTTAAAATAATTAACTTGTAGTCTGCAAACTCAAGCAAAGGAAGCACAAGGGACAGTATTAATAATTTCTTCACTAAGGAATAGTAAAGCAAAACTCCTTTCAAACCGCAAGGCATTCTTTGGAATAATCCAGATTATGATTATTTGGTAATTTTCATTAGAACAACAATGACAATGGTATTTCTGATAAAAAAGTAAATGGTCAAATACAATTATTTATTATATAATCATTTAGCATATTCCAGGGGCCATGTGAGAAAAGGAAATGACGAACTAAGAATCAGCTACAATGGCAATAACTGTTCAACAGTCAAATAATTGTCCAAAAGGAAAGCAGGGGGAGCTTTCCTCACTGGTTTCTAGGCAAGGCTACAAAACCATTGCACTTGGAGTTGTCCTTCTGACAAAAGCCAAAGGAAATGACAGCATTTTGTTTTTTCATTCCTTCATTCTTCAAAAAACTTGTAGCTTATTTTACTTTGTAACTGTTTCAAGAAGTTGTATCTTATTGGTGAAGTTTTGGGTGTGCTTTTGTTTTGTTTTGTTTTAATCCTGGGAAACAGACACATCAAATGATTTCAAACAAATCTGTGCAATAGTTTTACAAGCAAGAATCTTGTCCTATGTATAGGTTACTCATTAGCCCTCACAAGAAAAATTAGTGTTAACGATTCTTAAAAAAAACAAGTTCTTATCCAAATTTGGGGCAATGGGGTTTTGACATTTTATGCCTGTGTCAAAAGTAAGGTAATCAGTGAAGGTGATAGTTTCAATAGTCATTAGGGAAATATTTCTGCCACATTTTTCATCATCATCCACCTTCAAAGCCTAGCTATTAAGTTGTAGAAAGAATGAAAGACATTAACTTTAGGGTAAAATGGAACCAAACTTGGCCAGCTGTATAATGCTGTGTACCTGTGTTATAAAGCAGTATTATTGTATTTTAAAATATTTAGAAGGAAGAAAAGGCAACACTTCATTTAAAAAACTAGTTTAGAAAGATCCAGGAAACTGCTGAGTTTGTTACCATCTAATCTCTAGTATTTTATGCCTTCAGGGCTAAATTCAATGACTTGCAAGGCTTTCATGATTTGTCTCCTCCAAATCAGTCACTCTCTCCCAACACACACACACACACACACACACACACACACACACACACACACACACACACACACACCATGATTTATCCACAGCAAAAACCATTTCCCCAGCATTTTATGCACATGTTGTTCCCTCTAATCAGAATGCTTTTCTTTACTTTATCTGTCTAGAAAATTTCTGATGGTCTTCCAAGATGCAGTTCAAATGCTACCTCCTATGCCAAGCCTCACAAGTCCTTTCCTTATCACCTTCCCTGCCCACTCAGACAGACCAGTCACTATTTCCTTCATGTCCCCACAACACTTACATCATCACACTGATAACAACCACAACTTCAATTGCAGGCATCCTTTATTAGGTACCTAATATGTGCCGGGCACTATAGCAGGTATTTTCTATACAGTCTTTATTATGTTTACAGTAACACCTGAAAGTAGTTATTATTCTCTCCATGCATAACTTGGGATCCAGAATAATCGAGAAATATCCAAAGTCATATGACAGTTGAGAGAACCGCACTTACTCCACTCACTCCAAATCCTCACTCTCTTCATGTGGTCATCTCGTCTCTTCTGTATGTCTAAATTCTTGTCCTTATAATTGTATTTATAATGTTTTGCTTATGAGAAGGCAGTATGTCATTATCTGTAAAAACCAAGTTCCAGAGCCATATTGTTTAGTTTCAAATCCTGGTTTCTGACTCTTAATTAGTTTATTGAACTTGAGTAATTTATTTAGCTTTTCTAAATGCATCAGTTTCTTCATTTGTAAAGTGAGGATAAAAGTCCTACCTCACAGGCTGGTTTTGAGTATTAAATGAGTTGATACATATAACAAGTTTAATAGCACCTGCCTTTTTATAATTGCTCCTTATATGTTAGCTGTGATTATTGTTTCATGTACCTCTCTCTGATCTAGACTGTGAACTCCCCAAAAGTAGAAATATTTCTTATTTTTGAATAAGATCTCAAAAGTACAAGAAACAAAAGCAAAAATAGACAAATGGAATTGCATCAAACTAAAAAGCTTCTGCAAAGCAAAGGAAGCAATCAATAGAGTGAAGAGATAACCTACAGAATGGGAGAAAATATTTGCAAACTATGCATCTGACAAGGGATTAATATCAAGGATGTATAAGGAACTTAAAGAACTCAATAACAACAACAACAACAAAGTCTGAATAAAAAACGGACAAAAGATCTGAATCGACATTTTTCAAAAGATAAAAATATAATTTTTAAAAAGTTAAATAAAGTAAATAAAACAAAAAAATGAAAGATGACACACAAAAGGCCAAGAATTATGTGAAAAAAAGGCTCAGCACCACTAATCATAGGGGAAATACAAATTAAAAGCACATTGATTTATCACTTCACCACTGTTAGAATAACTGTTATCAAAAAGACAAAAAAATAAATACTGACGAGGATGTGGAGAAAGGGGAACTCATACACTGTTGGTGGGAATGTAAATTAGAACAGTCATTATGGGAAACACTTTGGCGGTTCCTCAAAAAATTAAAAATGTAAATCCTATATAGTCCAGCAATTCCACTATATCCAAAGAAAATGGAATCAGTATGTCAAAGAAATATCTGCAACCCCATGTTTATTGCAGCACTATCCACAATAGCCAGGATATGCAATCAATCTGTATCCATTGACAGTGGATAAAGAAAAGGTGGTATATTTACACAATAGGATACTGTTCAGCCATAAAAAAGAATAAAGTCCTGTCACTTACAGCAACATGGATGGAATTGGAGGTCATTAGGTTAAGTGAAGTGAGCCAGGTACTGAAAGACAAATACTGCATGATCTCACTCATTTGTGGAATCTAAAAAGTTGGTTTCTTAGATGTAAAGAGTAGGGTTGTGGTTGCCAGAGACTGGGATGGGTAAGAGCAAGGGGAGGATGGGAAGAGGTTGGTCAGTGGGTACATAGTTACAGTTAAATTGGAAGAGTAAATTCTAGTGTCCCAATTCACAGTGAGTTGAATATGGTTAATGTTAATTGTAGTGGATTGAATTAGGTCCCTGCAAAACTCACTGAACCTTGAATTTTGTCCCCCAAATTTTATGTATTAGAAACTTGGCCCCCAGTGTGACTGTTAAGAGGGTGGGTAATCCTATTATGGTAATTGAAAGGTGGAGCTTTGAAGAGGTGATTAGATTGTAAGACCTGCCATAGTGAATGGATTACTAATGGTGGTCAGGGGCATGGTTCTGAGGGCTTTAAAAGAAGAGAGAGTCTCTCTCTGTGTCTCTGCTCTGCCATTTCACAATGTGATACCCTGCCATCACTGAAATCACCACCAAAGAAAGCCTTCGCCAGATGTGTTCTATGGACTTTGGACTTCCTAGCCTCTGAAACTGTAAGCAATAAATTTTGTTTTCTTTACAGATTACTCGGTTCTGTGTATTTTGTTATAAGCAACAGAGAAGGGCTAATACAATAATATATTGTTTATTTCAAAATAGCAAGAAAAGAGATTTTTGAAAGTTATCACTACTAAAAAGTGATAAAGGTTTGAGGTGATAGATATGCCAATTACCCTGATTTGACTGTTATATATTGTGTACATGTATTGAAATATCACACTGTACCCCACAAATACATACAGTTATTACGTATTAACAAGAAGGAAAGAAAGGAAGGAAGGAAGGAAGGAAGGAAGGAAGGGAGAAAAAGAAAGAAAGAAAGAAAGAAAGAGAAAGAGAGAGAGAGAGAAAGAAAGAAAGAATGAATGAAGAAAGAAAGAAAGAAAGAAGGAAAGAAAGAAAGAAACTTCCTATGGGCAAAGATTAAGAAAGCTTATTGATTATTATAAAATATGTGGGTTCACTGGTTTCTTTCCTGTAACAATAATGCACTGAATGTGAAGGTATCACCTTGTCTGCTTTGTATTACCGAGGGAATTGGGGCTCAGAGAAGCCCAGGCTATTGCTGTGAGAAATAAGTTGTCAAAAAAGAAAAAGAGAAATCATATCTCATTCATCTTTCATCTCCTCTTCCTAACACGTCTTGCAAATACCAGCAACTTGCAATGTAGAATTACAAAAGCAGATTTATGCCAATGGTGAATTAATGTGTGTGTCGGGGGTGGGGGGGAAGAAGGCAGAGGGGCAGGAAGGAGAGAGTCATTATATAGACACCAATATATAGTTGCAATGAGTCACTTTTTCCTGACAGGGGCAAAAAGAGAGAATCCATCAGCCGGGGTGGACTCCAGCAATCCGTAATTGCACTCTTCCAGCTGGGAAGCTACGATATATGCTGCAGAACCAATTTCCCCTTGCAAAAGGGACTGAATGGATAGTGAAAATTCTCAAGAGCTAAGAAGGCATGCTAAGGTGTCAGGAGTTGCTCACCAGCAGCTGCTACTGATCCTCTGCCCCCTTAGCCCAGAGCTGCCAATTCTGCTTCTTCATGCTGTGCCTAGACCTGCAACCCAGAATTGGCTTCTGCTACATGCAGTGGTATAACATCCCACGAGGAGGGATCTGCTTCAGTGATTAAGGTTGACGGACACTATAATACGCTCTCCTCTCTTACTTGCTGATGTTCTGACCCTTTCTGTTCTTACACATTCCCTGATTTCTGGCCACTGTCCAGAATTTCAAACTGCCCTCATTCTCAATCCTTTCAAACTGCCTTATACTCTTAGTTCCTTTTGCCCTGTTATCTGTCCTCTTGCCTTGTGGCTGACTACTGAACACATTGACACAGTATATTTATCTTTGTCTTGTTTCATGCTTGATAGAATTTCCTAATCCTAACTGTGTAGCCCAGCAACACTGGTGACTGGCATAAATGTAAGGAAGCAAATTTGCATCTCTTCTTAAGTTTTGGAACTCTCACACAAAAAATGTTCTTACAAAAGATGCTGTATAGAATAATAGGTAAGAGTTACAGGCAGGGGAATTAGAAGTAGACATGGTCCAGAGCCCCAGCTCTAACATGCTCACTCCTATGCTCTGGGGCAAGTTATTTATGCCCCAGCTTCCTCATCTGTATAACAACTTTTTGTGAGAATGTTATTTTAAATATTTAACTAATTAATGTGTCATGTATGTTAGGATTATATTATTATTAAAAATAGATTCCCAAATTACTGGTTCAGAGATGAATCATGGCTAAATATAAGGCTCAAAAAGTTAGAAGCCATCACCATTATTGAAATGCATTATTTTAGATCTAGAAATGACATTAAATATCCAATCATCTTCTTTAAGAGATGAGGAAGTTGTGAACCAGGAAATTGTGAACCAGAGAGTAAGATTCAGAGTTCTGTCACTAACTAACTAAAAGAAAATACCCCTTTCCCTCAACCCCAATGAAAATTTTTGGCCTCGATTTAACAATTGCAGTTTTAACAATTGCAATTCCATGCACCTTCCATTCATCCATCCATTCACACATCCTTTCTTTCAGGAAATATTTATTTTAGAGTTCGTGTTGTGTGTCAATCACCTTCCTGAGTCCTGGAAATTTACCAGTCATAGATTTTACCTTCATGATACTTTCCACTTCCTTCTATAGCTTCTCCTATCAGTCTAAGCTTCTATTTCTGCCATGAGAAAATGCGTTAATATCCTTTCTGCGTATCAGAAGTAATCCTTTTAGAGAAATGTAAGCAGCAGCAAATATTGAGGAAAGAAAGTTATCATTGGTGAAATTGGATCTTATATATAAACCATTTTTATCAAAACATCACTTAGAAGCCTTTAGGTGAACACATTCTTTATGTTTACCTAGGGAACTGTCTTTTTCTTCTTCTTTGTCCTCTCTTGCCTTTGGATTCCTCTCTCTCCCCTCAGCACAGTTAGGTATACACTAGAACCTTAAGCAAATACAGAAATCTGCAAAACTGTATGTGTTTTAATGGATTGTAAAACCACACAAGAGCAGTGGCTGTGTTTTATGCCATTTTTGTAATCTTAGCACTTGGTAAGTGCTCAATAAATGTATTGATAATAACTATAAAGGGCGAATGAATAATTAGAAGCTCTTCTGCAAAATGCTTAATTAATGACTATTGTCAATAGCTGGAATCATCAGCCTTTTGCAGTTCACATTTGCTTTCATCTAGGATGTGTGTGCTTTGGGATTAGTTCAGGTGGGGTAAGTACTGCCTGGCTGGTAGCTGATTGTAATCAATGCAATTAAAGAGGAGTTATCCTTTTCAGCATTTATACCTCAAAGTGTCCCATTTTAGTGCTCACCCAGAAAGCTTTTTGACATCTTGAGAACCCTAGCTATTTGGAAGCTGAAAATATTCAAGGTAAAAAGTATAAGAACCTAGATGGAAATTTTAGCTATGTGGATGCCATTCACAAGAGAACTGTTGAGGTGTTGGAAAGAGGCAAGCCATGTGTTTGATATGGTGCTGGGTGACGAGTGCTACCAAAAATGGAGACTCTGTTGTCGCACATGACACAACCATTTGCTCAGTAGAATATGCCTAATATTGGAGTAGCACTTTATCCGGCCCTCCCCTTAGTGTTGGGAAGTAGATCATAGTCTACCAATAGCATAAATGAGGAAACTGAGGCTTGCAGAGGTTGAGTATAACTTAGCATTACTAGATTATTAGCCAGTAACCTTTAAGCTAAGACTTGTTTTAAACCTATGCCCTCTGACCAGAAGTGCTATTATATATATTTTTTTATCTAATTGCAAATGCATTGGTGCATGTGATGTATTCCTTCTCAGCATGTGATGTGCTGTCTCCTCAAAGTGGGTTTGTAATCTAAAAAAGGGAGGGAAACCTCACATATAGGAAATAAGGAGAGAATAAAGCATGGTAGTTGTACAAATAAGTGTTGGTTGGAGTGGTCAGAGAACTCTTCATTGAGGAGAAAGGTTTTGAAATGAGCCTTGAGGCATAGAGAGAATTTGGACTAGGGAAAGGGGAAAAGGAAGGTTACCCATACTGCAGGTCCAGCAAAAGCAAATGCATGTGGATATTGGGCTGCCATTCACAGAACCCATGAGTTATCCAGCAGACTGAATCTAAAACCATCCGAAAGGAAGACAAATGAAAAACAAGAGGATTTGCTTTTATTTTCAGCTTTAGGAAGAACTTCTAGTAGTCTTATTTTAATATCCTTTTGGGCACAGGGTCTCAATGATTGTTTGCATGACAGTGATCTTACCATAATGAAAGATAGCTTACTGGACAAAGATTCAGGAATTTTCCCATGCTTTTTCTGGGTACCCCCATTTCTCATTGGGTAAAATTCATTTATCAATGCCACAAACAAACAAACAGACAACCCACAAGTGTTCTTGGTCTTGCAAAGAAGAATCAATTTGTGAATCAGATAATCCCTTTAAAACATGGCAGAATATTCTGGCACCTTGTAGTTTTCTTCTTGTCTTCCTACCTTCCCGGCTTCTTTCTAGTAAATCTTTCTAAGTTATTCAAGCCAAAATCTTGGCATTATCCTTGACTTTTTTTCCTTATAGTCCTCATCTAATACCTGTATAGGTCCTGTTGTCCCTACTTTCAAAATATATGCAGAATGAGACCACTTCTCTCCACCACTGCTATTACCTCAATCCATTTAATGTGTATTAATTCAGTAGTTTCCTAACCAGTTTCCCTGCTCTGTCCTTTCCTCCTTCTGGCTATTCACAACAGAGGAGCCAGTGATTTTGTTAACAAGGGAGTTAGTTCATTTCATTCATAAGCTGAAAACCCATTAATTGTCTCCCATTTCCTTCAGAGTAAGTGAATAATTACTCACAATGGCCAAAAATAGGTCCTTAACATAGCTTGCCCCTCATCACCACTGTGACTTCATTTTCTATCACTTGCTCATTCCATTGCTATATTTTTAACATACCAGACACACTACTGCCTTAGGAACTTTGTACCTGCTGTACCTTCTACTTGGAGTCCTCTTCCTCCAACATCTGTATGGCTCATTCTTTGTGTCTTTGTTTCTATCTTTCTCCTTGTGATTTTTTTCCTTCTTTGCATTTACTGCTATATATTTTGCTCATTATTTATTGTTTGACCCCCTCATGAGAATGTAAAGCACTACGAGGGCAGAATATTTGTTTTGTTCACTGCTTTATGCTTAGTGCTTAGAACTGCACCTGGAACATAGAAGACACTCTATAAATATTTTTCCAAACAGTGGGATAATAACTTTGTAAGAAGATGTGGTAGATTAATCACATTGATATCCCACACAGTTAATGGCCTTCTGGTATCACTTTTATGGCAGCTTGTGTTTTCCAAAGATGGTTGCAACAATATCTCCTGCATCACATGTTCTTTTATAATATAGTCTTGCTACTCCTCCTTAAAAAGGTAGAGTGGGCTCATAACTGTTTCAACTAATAGGGTCAAGATAAAACCAAAGGTCTGATCACAGAACCCTTGGTTAAGACCTCAGAACAATTAACAATGATACTCCAGAAACTCTTTCAAACAGAAGAAAGTCTTTCTAAGGACTTAAGGGCATGCCTTTCAAACCTTTTCTATTGAAAATTAGGGCTCCTAAGACTCTGAGGGCATTGTTTCATAGCAGCCAGACAGAGAGCCTCTTTAGTTCACAGATACCAAGAGTTAAAATTAGAGAAACTTTACTAAAGGAATCATGCCCAATGAACCTCATCCACACCCAGACCTGATTTAGGTAATGAGTGGCTAGACCTCAAGCTGATGCCATGATGAAGGTTTTGGGAAAGAGATGTGTATGCATTTTGCATGTAGGAGAAATATGAATTGACATGGCTAAATGTAAATTACAGCAGATTGTATTTTTCTAAAATGGCTGCAATGATATCTCCTTTCTCATATAATTGTCTACAATGTGGTATTGGCATTCTATTGAGAAAGGGAGGCTAATTCCTTTCCACTTGGATCTGGGTGAGCTTGTGATTGCCTTGACTAGTGAAGCATGGTGGAATTGATACTGTACATCTTCCAAGGCTGCGTTATACAAGGCAATGCAGCTTCTGCCTTGGAGTCTTGTGCTTGGAACCCTGTATTAGTCCATTTCTGTTGCTTATAACAGAATACTGGGTGATTTATAAAGAAATAAAATTTATTTCTTACAGTTTACAGGCTGGGCAGTCCACAGTCCAGGTAGTACATCTCCTGGGGGCCTTCTTGGTGGTGGCTCTCTAAGGAAATGCAGGGTATCACATAGCAAATGACTGCGCAAGAGAGAGCTAACCTGCTCACTCACTCTCCTTACAGAGCCATCAGAACTCTGTGAAAAGATCAATCTGTTCACAAGTGTACAGTCCTCAAATCTAATCACCTCTTAAAGGCCCCACCTTTTAATTACCATAATAGGATTTCCCACCTTCTTAACACTGTCACAGTGAGGATTAAATTTCTAATAGCTGGGCCTTTGGAAGACACTTTCAACTCATAGCAAGCCCTGAACTACCACATAAGGAATCTGACTACTTTGTGGCTGCCAGACTACATGGAAGCCAAACCAGATGAGAGGCCACATGTGGGCCCCATTCAGCACCATTAGTCTTTGAGTCATCTCAGCTCACGTCCTAGACATGTGAGTAAATGAGCCTTCAGATGATTCTAGCTTGAAGCCAAGTTACTCCCAGGCTTCAAGTCTTCCTAAACCTAGTAAAGAACAGCCATTGCATCCTGTCTAAATTCCTGACCCACAGAATCTGCGAGAAACATAATCAAATGATTGCATTTCGGGATATGTCATCATCCACAATAGTAACTGACACAAACCTCTTTGTAATGTGTCTTTGCAGCTCCTTCCATCAGTAAGTGAAATCTACCTTCCATCTTTTGAATCTAGCCAAGAATGAGGCAGAAGTAAGTGTGTGCCCATTCTGGGCCTAGGCCTCAAAGGACCTTGTGTACTTGTGCACTTGGAACCTTGCCTCCTCCTTAAGATTGGGGTAGGCTGATGGAAGATTAGTGACGTAGAATAGGTTACAGCCAATCAGTTACAAGAGAGAGCCCTACCTGGATCACCAGAGGTAACTACTTGACCTGCAGCTGACCACAGGTGCATGAGTAAGCCCAGCTAAGACCAGAAAAACCACACAGGTGACTTGTAGACTTATGAGAAATAATAATAATAAATGCTTATTGTTTTAAGCCACTGATATGGGGTGGGGGACATGGGGGTTATTGCATAGCAATTGCTAAATGATACAAGGACAGAAAGATCCTCCAGGTAATTGACTCATGCATGTTACTGAGAGGGAGAAACTATGGTTGGAAAATTGGAAATAAGGATTATTGTTTATTTGTGGTCAACAAGTTATTTCCAGTATTCTCATATCTATGCTTCTAAGCTCAGAGCATGGGTGAAGAGAACTTGCAGGAAGGACTATTTCCTCCATGTCATGCATAAATGGGATAAAATAACTTCTCCTTCTCACTCTACTGTTCTACTCCTTGCATCAAATCCAATGAATACCTCTGACTTTATAACAGCCCAGTTCCTCTGTAGGATCAGACTTAACACATATAATGACATAAAGTGCTTTATGAACAGTGTTACCATGCTCCTAAGCCTAGACAGAGAAAAATAAATAAATAAATTTAAAGTGCAGCTCAAGAATTTAAATTTTATCAAAGCCAAATTGGAATACGGAAAAAGATTTTTAAAAATTCTAAATTTAGGTGCAACTGCTTTCATGTATGTTTGGAATCTGACAAACCAGCTTCTTTTCTCCCCTACTTTAGAAAGGTTGCATACGAGAGGAATAAAGATGTTTTGTATAGTTGTAAATAAACCCTTATGGTTCCCACAAATAATCATCAAATAATAATACATGTATGTTTATATCATCCAAACATCAGGAGGAAAAATTAAATATATCATTTTTTAAGAATGCCTATTTTTAAATTAAGATGCAATGTTGTGCACATGTGCTGATGGTCAGTTCTGAGCTCCATGAATATGAATAATCAATAATAAAAAAATGCACTATTTTCCTTGAAAGACTAAAGCTGCAATTTTATACATAGAAATAATCAGTAGTTTCTTAATATAGAAAGGTGTTTTTTACAGAGAACAAACTTTCTATCCTTGAAATAATAATGATACAATGAGGAAAGGTAAGCCTGTAAACTTTTTGACATAGTAAAAATAATGCAATGTCAAGAAGAAATTCAATAAGAAAATGAACACTGAGAATTTGAAATGCGCCTTTTTATTTCTTAAAATGATGACATTTTAAAAAGACTTTATGAGAATACTAGTAACCTACAATCAAATTGCTTTCTTTGTTGCTACATACACTATAGCTGGTTAACTATAGTCAATTAAACTCTACCACATCTCTGGACATAGCATGAGGTTGGAAAGGAATTTATAATCTAGTATGAATGACTGTGGGTTTTCTGGTTCTATTTTTGAGTCCATGCCTTCTGAAGGGGAAGGTTAGAGTAGGATTACAGTTTTGCTGAATTAGTTTTATTGAACATCATCTTGACCATTCAGGAGGAGATAGTTGTCTGGGATTCAGAGTTAGATGACCACTGCAGATGTTTGTTTAAATCATGAAAGTATGTGAGATTGCCCTATGAGGTAGCAGAATGTAAGACAAATGGAAGGCCAAGGAATTCCAATGCTTTAAAGGGATCAGAGGAGGAGAACAGAGAACAGGTGACTGAGCATGTGAATAGGACCTATGTATCAAAGGAATTAAGTGCAAGAGAGGCTAATAAGATGAGATCTGAGACAAGTTAATCAGATTTGACAATTAGGACATCATTATAAAGACATTAGCAAGGTTAGTTCTGATGGGATGATGGGAGTGGAAGCCAATTTTGAGGTCTGAGATTTGAATATTGTTCAGGAACCATAGTCATGGGTAAATTAAAATGTTAGGAATATTTGTACAAGAATGAAATGAAAGTCAGTGTAAGGGTGATCAAGATCAGTAGGGACCAGAAATATAACTGGAAGTTGACAGGCAAGTCATTGGAACCCCTGTCCCTGTTTTGCTTACTGTGGATGCATCAACTTGTCATCTGTGGTGTTATTCAAATCACTGGTTAAAGTATCCGTGAGAACAAAGACAATAAAAAATTATTGAAACATGCCACTGGAGTCTTCCTCCCTGAGGTTCCCCATCACTTGTTAAAACATCTTTGCATATCTTCTTTCAACACTTTTTTTGTTCCCTGAAATTTCCTCAGTTTGATAGGGTGACCTACAGCACGCTTATACCTATGTCTCCTTTGTCCTTCGTCTTTCATTTAAATCCCCCTACTTTACCCTCATGGGCTTCTCCACAGTTATAGAGCTCCACAGCATTCTGTGCTAATATCTATGCTTTTTATTTATTTTTTCTCCTCCCTATCTTTATCTTTTAAACAATCCTTCTACTTCCACTTTTCACATATGGCCTTACAAAAGTTCATTTCTGTTGGGAGGGTTCATTTACTTCGTTAGTTTGAGATCTTAAGTTAACTAAGTTTACTTGGTATATCAGACAGTTATACATGAGGCTGCAGCTTTGTTTCTCACTCCATTCCCAGTGTATTTTCCCATGAATTATAAGTCCCCTTCACCTCTGATGGACCTTATCCTATGTTGTAGTAGACCAATGCCATAATACATAGAGAGATTATATTTGGAAATTTTTATCTTTCTTCCTCAGTTCTCAGATTAGAGCTTCTCTTGCGATTCTTAAAAATATTACCTGAGTTCCCAGACAGAATCATTAATAGATTAATTAATTCTGATTCTTTGTTTAATTACTAAAATTGGTTATATTTCTGGCAGGCAATAGGACATGGAACAAGAAGGACAGGAACCTGGGAGCAGGTCTAAAGAGCAGGAGGTAGGAGTGAGTTGGTGTTTATAATTTCTCCACAGTCACCTGACTGATTGGTGTTGTCTTGACCCCTGAATTTACTCTGTGAAAAAATTTCCCTGGAACTGGTTTATCAAGTGTAAGTCTTCAAGAGATAAGCCTCATCTAATCAGTTCTAAGGTTCGCTATAATAGAACCCATATACTTATGGCTGTAAGGAAATTTACAATTATTTTGCTTACTTCATTCCCAAAGCTGGCTTCTTCATAGTTTTCTATTGAAGTACTCTAATTTGACTAAAAGATTGCCATGAGATTCCTTGACTATCCTGGCTTATTCTTTTTTGGGTGTATTTTTTTTTTTTTTTTTTTAGTGAGGCTTATGGAATATTTTATTGTTATTATTTTTAATTTTTTATATACAATTAGAATGGCATATATATTTTTCCATTTGTTTTTATTGAGAACTGGAGTGACATCATTTTAACAGAAGCCTCTGAGAAGTATAATTGTGTCTGAGTTAAACTGGGAAAGTTGTCTGTATTGACTGAAAGAAGAAACTTGAAAAAGGCTAAAGTTTGGAAAGACTTCTGAATAATTAAGAGGAATGAATACTAAGCCAAGTACCATATTCTTAGTTGTATAGTCTATAGAAATTGAGAGTGGGAAACAGATGGAAGTTGAGGTATAGACTCAATATCACTGGGAATGTCAGATCAGAAATTATTTTTGGAAGTATAAAAGGAGCTTTGTGTGTAGGAGGAGCTCAAGAGCTGGGATACAAATCTTGGGAGGTACTAGACAAAGAATGAATAATAAGTCTTGGGTGGTAAGTAGGGCTTATCTGCTTTGTGGAAGAGTTATTCGATATTTCTCTAAGTACTGATTACACATATTTCGAATCTCATATTTTTTGAATTTTAAAATTTGAGTGCAAACTCAGATCATTTATAACCTTTTTCTAGTAAGACCTGGGAGTTTTCATGTAATTTTTTTTTCAGTTATGCTTTTCCTCCCTTCCACTCTGGCATTCTAAGGGTATCACATTTATCTAGATATAATTCTCATGTGAATTTTTAGCTTCTAGAGATCACAAAGTAGATGGAACAGCTATACGGGTAAGGCAAAATAATGAAAGGATTTACCAGACTTAAGGACTAGTGGAAGAGACTGCATGCAAGAAAAGCTGCTGTGTGTGCATGCTTGACAGGACTTGCAGTGCTCATTCAATCTTGGGGAGGAACAAAGGGCTGGCAGGTGAAAGAGAGCAGCAAACACTGTCAGGCCAGGTGTTCAGCATTAAAGATCAGCTGTACTGGGGATCCCAGATGGCTTGAAAGAGAGGTGTGAATGAAATGACCCAGAGAAGTTGGGAGGCAGGAGAGGAAGGCAGTAAGCTACATTTAAGGTACTTGCAATTAGAGGGGTTTCAATCGCTTGGCAGTTATTTGAGCAATAATGCATGTTAGACTTGTTCTTTAATAGTGGATAGATCTACTTATTTTTGAAAAAGTCTTGTCCAGACTCTTTCGTCTCTTGCCCTCCCCAACCCCCTTTTAATTGTTTTCATTTTAAAGGGGCAGAAATATACTCAAGGGCTTCTAAAACTAGCGTGAAAAGCAGGAACTTTTAATTAAACATATGCTAGGTAATCATATGTATTGTTAAAATATGAGAATCTAAGACAATATTAAAAATAGTTCATCCATGTTAAAATATTAAATATAAACTGTATATTATATGTACTGTATATATTATATATTATATATTATAATATACTGTATATATTATATCCTGCATGTATATGTAGTATATAAAAATATGATCTGTATATTATTTATACTGTATAAATTATGTACTATGTGTATATTATAATATTACATGCAATATAAGGGGACTTCCAAAAGTTTATGTTAATATTTGTGTTATCTTTTAATCCTACTTTTCCATGAACTTTTGGAAGCACCTTCATATATATCTATGTATATATATCTATATATGTGAGGTACATAATATACATATATATATATAATATATTGATGCACCACATTTGTTTTATAGTGAAATACTGGAGGAATTTTTCTCTTTTGGAGATATAAACATTCTCAATAATAATATCTATTTTGTGTGTGTGTGTGCATCAGTAGCAGGTATTTTAATGCATATGAATTTTAATTTTGCTTAACAAACGATATTCTCTATGGTTTTCATAAGTTAGCATAAAATAATTGTGTGTAAGTTTTCTTACAATGATGTGAATAGTCGAATTAAAAAAATTTAAATATGCATTTGCTCAGCATAATACTAATTCTTCCAAGTGATTTTTTTTCTTTATTTTAACATTTACTTGTACATTTTTCTGGAGTACAGTGTGCTGTTTCAATACGTGCATATACTGCACAATGATTCACTTAGGGTGACAGCATAGTTTTGGACCTATTAGTCCACCACTTCTCCTCCTCTCCAATACCCCTCCTCTCCCAGCCTCTGGTAACTATTATTCTACTCTCTACTTCTGTAGAGTAGAACCACTTTTTCTACTCTCTACTTCTATGAGAACCATTATTATTATTATTATTATTTTAGATTACATATAATCGTTTCCAGTTCCATCCATGTTGCTGCAAATGATAGGATATCATTTCTTGTTGGAGCTGATTAGTATTCCATTGTGTATATATACCACAGTTTTTTTTTTTTGTTTGTTTGTTTGTTATAATCCATTCATCCATTCATGGGCATTTAGGTTGATTCCATCTTTCAGCTGTTGTGAATAACCTTGTAATAAACATGGGAATACAGGTGTCTTTTTGACATATTGACTTCATTTCCTTTGGGTATATATCTCGCAGTGGAATAGCTGGGTTGTACAGTAGATCTATTTTTAGTTCTTTGAGGAACCTCCATAGTGTTTTCCAAAATGGCTGTACCAACTTACGTTCCCACCAGCAAGGTAGTAGGGTTCCCTTTGCATCCTCACCAAAATTTATTATTTTCTATCTTGTTGATAATTGCCATTCTAACTGGGATGAGAGGATATCTCACTGTGGTTTTAATTTGCATTTCCCTGATGATTAGTGATTTCGAGCATTTTTCATATTCTTGTTGGCCATTTGCATGTATTCTTTTGAGAAATGTTTGTTTAGGTCCTTTGCCCATTTTTTAATTGGGTTATTTAATTTTTGCTGTTGAGTTGTTTGAGTTCCTTATGTATTCTGAATATTAGCCCCTTGTCTGATGTGTAGTTTGCAAGCACTTTCTCCCATTCTGTAGGTTGTGTCTTCACTTTGTTGATAGAGTCCTTTGCTGTGCAGAAGCTTTTTAGTTTGATGTAGTCTCATTTGTGTATTCTTGCTTTACTTTCCTGTGTCTTTGTTTTCTTAACATGACTTTTTTTTTCCCATTTTGATTGAGATAGATGCTTGACAAATTTATTTGGAGATTTATTCTTTAAAAACATTGAACTATTTTTTTACTAGTCAATGACAAGATAAAAACAAAGGCATAGTGAGCTCTAATAATGCCTAAAACTTATTCATGAATCATACAGCTATTTACTTTGTGTATTTGAGAAGCTGAAGAACAGGCTTCCAATCTTGAAATACACAGGGGTCATCACTAGACATAATATTAAATCTGTAAAAGAAAGGAAAGGTCATATATCCCAATAATGTTAAGGTGAATGTGTAGTTTAGCAATTATTTTGTATAGTCAGAAATGATCACAAAGCACTAAACAAATGATTATTGGGAGACAATTCTCTATGGGTGTCTCATATTTCTGCACAACTTAGGAATGAACAGAACAACTCCTTTGTTCTGAGCTATGTTCTGAAGATTTTTGTTTAAAAAATACTTGTAAGATAGAGACAGTGTCTTTCACCAGAGCAAAGGGCAGACATAATATCTGCCCATTATATAGAATTCAGGATCTCTGAATTCAGGGTTCCTCTTCTGTAATGCAATCCATTGGGTGTGAAGTTGTCAATTGGGCCCTCTTATTATCACTCTGTGGAAAATAGGGCTTATGGAATCAACAAAAGAAAATGCAGAAAGTGCAAGTAAAGTACACTGAAAGTAAAGAAACCTTTTATTACAATGCGTATCTTACAGTAATCAAGTAGCAGATGTATCAATTTTCATGTAGCACGAAGCTTACACATTTGTTACAATAAAATGTGTTATAATTTTTAATAGTTTGAAAGTTTTAAGAAATGTTTACAGAACGTATATAGAGAAAATTTTCTAATTTTTAGCAATGCTATAAAATATTTAATATAAAAATCTGCTGAAATGTTTACTTTAGGATTTATATTATAAGGCTTATCAAATTTAAAACGTACTGAAATGATGAAGGACCTACTCCATATCAGGTGACAATTCAAAACATGTGAAGTATAGGATATTTAGAATATTAAAATATGTTCAAGCAGAACTGATGCTAGATTATACAATGAAATAAAGTATGTTACCCTGTTCTCTTCTATTTATTTATTTATTTATTTTTAAATTTATCAATGTACAATGTAGTTGATTTTTCTGTCCCTTTACCAATTCCTCTTTCTCCCCTCCTTCTCGCCCTTCACCCCCCATCAACATCATAACTGCTCACTTGTCTTAACAAGTTCAAGGAATTGTTGTGATTGTTTTGTCTTCTTCCCCCTCAATGGTTAATTTGTTTGTTTGTTTGTTTGTTTATTTTTAGGTCCCACAAATAAATGAGAACATAGGGTATTTTTCTTTCTGTGCCTGACTTATTTCACTTATAATTTTCTCTAAGTCCATCCATATTGCTACAAATGGCAGTATTTCATTCTTTTTATAGCAGAGTAGTATTCCATTGTGTAGATACACCACATTTTCCATATCCACTCATCTGATGATGGACATTTGGGCTGGTTCCAACTCTTGGTTATTGGAAATAGTGCTACAATAAACATTGGAGTACATGTATCCCTTCAACATGATGATTTCCATTCCTCTGGATATATTCCCAGCAATGGAATAGTTGGGTTATGTGGTAGATCTATCTGTAATGGTTTGAGGAAACTCCATACAATTTTCTGTAAAGGCTGCACCATTTTGCAGTCCCACCAACAGTGCACAAGGGTTCCCTTTTCTCTACAACCTCACCAGCATTTGTCATTCTCAGTCTTTTGGATATTAGCCATCCTAAATGGAGTGCGATGGTATCTCAGTGGTTTTGATTTGCATTTCCCAAATGCTGAATGGTGTTGAGCATTTTTTTATGTGCCTGTTGGCCATTCGTATATCTTCTTTTGAGAAATGCCTATTCAACTCCTTTGCCCATTTTTTAATTGGGTTATTTGTTTTTTTGCTGTAAAGTTGTTTGAGTTCTTTGCATATTCTGGATGTCAATACTTTGTCAAATGTATATTTTGCAAGTATTTTCTCCCACTCTGTTGCTTGTCTTCTTGCTCTGTTAATTGCATTGCTGTGCAGAAGCTTTTCAGTTTGATATAATCCCATTTGTTTATTTTTCCTTTGGTTATCTGTGCTTTTGGGTCCTATTCATGAAGTCTGTACCCACTCCTACTTCCTGGAGTGTTTCTCCTATGTTTTCTTTAAGGAGTTTTGTTGCTTCAGGATGTATATTTAATTCTTTAATCCATTTTGAGTTTATTTTGGTATATGGTGTGAGGTACGGGTATAATTTCATTCTCCTGCATATGAATATCCAGTTTTCCCAGCACCAGTTGCTGAAGAGGCAGTCTCTTCCCCAGTGTGTAGACTTGGTGCCTTTGTCAAAGATCAGATGGCTGTAGGTATATGGGTTGATTTCCTGGTTCTCTATTTTATTCCATTGATCCATGTGTCTGTTTTCATGCCTGTACCATGCTGTTTTGGTTATTATAGCATTGTATTATAGTTTAAAGTCAGGTAGTGTTATGCCTCCAGCTTTATTTTTTTTAGCTCAAGAGTGCTTTGGCTATTCATGGTCTTTTGTTATTCCATATAAATGTTAGGATAGTTTTTTTCCATTTCAGAGAAAAATGTCATTGGAATTTTGATGGGGATTGCATTGAATCTGAAGATCACTTTGGGTAGTATGGACATTTTCACAATATTCTTCCAATCCAAGAGCATGGGATATCTTTCCATCTTCTTGTGTCCTCTTTAATTGCTCTCAAAAGTGGTTTGTAGTTCTCATCTTAGAGATTTTTCACATCCTTGGCTAACTTTATTCCTAAGTATTTTGTTTTTTGGTGGCTATTATAAATGGGCAAGCTTTCTTCATTTCTTTTTCTGCCTGTTCACTGTTGGAGTATAGAAATGCTACTGATTTTTGTGTGTTGGTTTTGTATCCTGCAACTTTGCTGAAATCATTTATCAACACTAAGAGTGTTTTTGTAGAGGCTTTAGTCTCTTTGATATATAGGATCATATCATCTGCAAACAGGGATGGTTTGATTTCATCTTTTCCAATCTGGATGCCATTTATTTCTTTCTCTCCTCTGGTTGCTCTGGCTGCTCTGGCTAGTACTTCGAACACTATGTTGAATAGGGGTGGTGAGAGTGGGCATCCTTTCCTAGTTTCTGTTCTTAAGGGGAAAGCTTTCAGCTTTACCCCATTCAGGATGATATTGGCCATGGGCTTGTCATATATGGCTTTAATTGTGTTGAGATACTTTCTGTCCATACCTAACTTGTACAGAGTCTTTATCATGAACGAATGTTGAATTTTCAAATGCTTTTTCAGCAACTGTAGAGATGATCATATGGTTTTTGTATTTGATTTTATTGATGTGGTGTATCACATTTATTGATTTGCATATGTTGAACCAACCTTGCATCCCCTGGATGAAACCCCCTCAATCATGGTGTTAATTTTGTGTATGGGTTGCTGTATTCTGTTAGCTAGTACTTTATTAAGGATTTTTGCAACTACATTCATCAAGGATATTGGCCCATAGTTTTCTTTTTTTGTTGTATCTTTTTCTGGTTTTGGTATCAGGATGATATTTGCCTCATAGAATGAGTTTGGGAGAATGGCTTCTGTTTCAATCTTTTGGAACAGTTTGTAGAGAATTGGTATCAATTCCTCTTCAAAGATTTGGTAGAATTCTGCAGTGAACCCATCCAGTCCTGGGCTTTTCTCTGTTGGGAGCCATCTGATGACAGCTTCAGTCTTTTTTATTGTTATTGGTCTGTTCAGATTTTCTACATATTCTTGGCTCAGTTTTGGTAGTTTGTATGTATCTAGAAATTTAACCATTTCCTCCAGATTTTCAAATTTGTTGACATATAGTTGTTTATAGTAGTCTCTCGTGATTCCTTGTACTTTTGAGGTATCAGTTGTAATATCATCTTTTTCATTTCTAATTTTTTTATTTGGGTCTTCTCTCTTTTTTTAGTTAGGCTTGCTAATGGTTTATCAATTTTATTTGTCTTTTAAAAAACCAACTTTTTGTTTCATTGATCTTTTGTATCATTTTTGGGTTTCTATTTCATTAAGTTCTGCTCTGATCTTAATTATTTCTTTCTATGTGCTAACTTTGGGTTTGGATTGTTCTTGGTTTTCTAGTTCTTTATGGTGAAGTGTTAGGTTTTTTACTTGCCATCTTTCCATTCTTCTGAAGTAGGCATTTAATGCGATAAAATTCCTCCATAGTACTCCTTTTGCAGTATCCCACAGGTTTTGGTATGATGTTTCATTATTTTCATTAGTTTCAATAAATTTTTTGATTTCCTGTCTAATTTCTTCTTGGACCCATATGTCATTAAGTAGAATGCTGTTTAATTTCTGTACATTTGTACAGTTTCCAGACTTTCATTTGTTATTGATTTCTAATTTTAAACCATTGTGATCTGAAAAAATACATAGAATAATTCCAATTTTTTTGAATTTGTTGAGGCTTGATTTGTAACTTACATTGTCATTTATCCTGGAGAATGTTCCATGTGCTGATGAGAAGAATGAATATTCTGAGGTTGTTAGATGGAATGTTCTGTAGATATCTGTGAAGTCCAATTGGTTTAAAGTGTTGTTTAGATCTTGTGTTTCTCTGTTCTTTTTTTGCCTAGATGATCTATCCAGTGTTGAGAGTGGGGTTTTCATGTCCCTTGCTATTATGGTATCAGTGTCTATCTCATTCTTTAGGTCTAATAGTGTTTGCTTTATAAATCTGTTTGCTCCAATGTTGGGCACATTTATATTTATGAATGTTATATCTTCTTGATGGATAGATCCTTTTATCTTTATATACTGGCCTTCTTTATCTCTTTTTATGGTTTTTGGTTTAAAATCTATTTTACCTGATATAAGAATTGCTACTCCAGCTCGTTTTTTGTTTCTGTTTGCTTGGTATGTCTTTTTCCATTCTTTCACTCTTAGTGTATGTGTGTTTTTACAGGTGAGGTGAGTCTCTTGAAGGCAGCATATTGTTTTGGGTCCATTTTTTAATCCAGTCTGTCAGTCTGTGTCTTTTGAGTGGAGAATTTAATCCTTTTACATTAAGAGTTATTATTGAAAGGTGTTAATTTACTTCTGGCATTTTTTTGGTTTTTGTTTGGATGTCTTCAATATCTTGTGTTCCTTTCTTTCTGATTTACTGTTTGTCTTCTGTGTTTGTTGGTTTCTTGCAGTGGTAGATAAACTTTATTTCTCCTTATTGTTAGCATTTTTATTTTACTGGTGCGTTTTGTTCTTTCTTGAACATGGCAGCTATGATTATTTTTCAGGTACCAAACCCAGTACTCTCTTGAGAAATTCTTGTAGGGCTAGTGGTGGTAGTGAGCTCCTGAAGTTTTTGTTTGTCTGAGAAATATACTATTTGTCCTTCATTTCAGAAGGATTGCCTTGCTGGGTAAAGTATTCTTGGCTGGCAATTTTTGTCTTTTAGCATTTTGAATATATCATCCCATTCTTTTCTGGCTTTTAGGGTTTCTGATGAAAAGTCTGCTGTTAGTCTGAAAGGGGCTCCCTTATAGGTGACTTGATGCTTCTCTCTTGCAGCTTTTAAGATTCTCTCTTTGTCTTTGAGTTTTGCCAGTTTGACTATAACATGTCTTAGAGAGGACCTTTTTGGGTTGAATATGGTTGGGGATCTTTGGGCCTCTTAAATCTGAAGATCTGTGCCTTACCCTATACCTGGGAACTTTTCTGCTATTATTCCATTGAATATGTTTTCCATGCTATTTCCTTTTTCTTCCTCTTTTGTAATACCGATGATTTGATATTTGAGCACTTTAGGTTGTCCGTTAACTCTTAGATTTTCTTTAATTTTTTAAATTCTTTTTTTTTTTTTTTTTTTTGGTCTGCCTGTGTTATTTTGAACAGCCCATCTTCAAGGTCAAAAATTCTCTCTTCTGCTTGTTCTAGCCTGCTGGTTAAACTCTCTATTGTGTTTTTCATTTCATTGAATGAATCCTTCAGCTCCAGAAGCTCTGCTACATTTTTTTTCTGGGCATTGATTTCTTTGTACATTTCTTCTTTCAGGTCCTGTTTACTTTTTCTCATTTCAGTGAGTTGTCTAACCGAGTTTTCTTATATCTCATTTAGTTTCCTTAGAATTATTGCTTGAAATTCCTTGTCATTCATTTTGAGGACTTCCTTTTCTACAGGATCTAGAGCTTGATAGTTACTATTTTCTTTTGGTGGTGCTGTACTCTCTTCATTTTTCATATTTCTGGTATCTTTCCTCTGGTGTTTAGTCATTCTGGCAGGGGGTTTCATGGTCCACTCATTCTGCCCTGGTGTCTGGCCTGGATCCCACAGGGACTTCCAATTTGTCATGGCTGCCTTGAGGCCTGTGGTCTGGCTGCTCAGGCCTGTTGGGCTGCATGGACTCACCCATGCTGGGGGTCCCACAGCAGGGCACCTGCCTGTTCTGGTGCAGGTGGCTCAGGGCCTGTGGGCCCAGTGGCTCTCAAGTCTCTCTAGGCAGCAGGACTCACCCATTCTCTTTTAATGAGCACCTCTTCCCTTTTTGTTTTTGTCAACACACATTTCTCACACCAGCTGTTATTCTTTCTTTCATACTTGCTAATACATGCTCACATTTTTTCCTTAAGAAAAACTAAGGTGTGTGTCTTTTTGTTTTTTTTCTGGAAATTTTGTGTTTTAAATGGGCTTTCTGTTGAGATGAAAAAAAAATTCTTGAAGCCCTTTTTAATCAACCTAAAAATGGTCAAATTCCAGGTGGATAGGATGAACACTTTCAGTACATACTGAGACACACCAATCCTTAAGCCAGCTCACAGGGACTGCTCCTGTCTCTCAGGCTCGTAATTACATTACTTAAAAAAATTTAATTTCAACATACTGGGTATAACAAACAATATTTGAAATCAAAAGACCTAGCTACAAATCTTTTTCCAAGACTTAGTAGTCTGATAAAACTTGGAAAAGTCACTGAATTACTCTGGGGATTTTTCCCCTTATTCATAAAATAGGGAAAAAATAACCAAACTTCCTTCTTATAGTTTTCTTGAGGATCAAATTAAATGAAATGCCTGAATGTACATGTAAATCATTAAGTTATGTAGAAATATAACTAGGAGCAAATAACTCAGGTAGAATTAAATGATATATGGCACCTTAATACTTGCTGAAGTCTGTATAAGTTTATGTTGCTATGTAAGTCTGAAGAATATTTATTGGCATCTAAACATTTAATAATACTGTTCTTTGATAGTCAGCCAGTTCTGCATTAAGAAAATCCTGTTTTTCTGACTGGACAAAGATGCCAATGCCTAATTACCCTTCACTGCTGGCCCTTGATAAAGTTGCTCTACCAAAGTTAATTTTGGACCACCAATCCCAGAAATAGCCTAGTAGAAATTAAGTTCACAGATGAAGAAGTTACCAGATGGGAAGGGGAAAAAAAGACACCTGTAAAAAAATTTTTTTTAAAAAGGTGATGATATTTCTGCTTCACAATATTAAGTTCCAGAACATAATTGGAAATATCAAATTTTCATAGGTTAAAAAGATGACCTAAAAATTCTATGCCAAGCCAAGGAGTTAACTATTTGTGAGAAAAACAGGAATACATTCTCTAATAAGTGTTTGGAAAACCACCCTCTTACTGTTATTGGAAAAAAAGGAAAATTATATTGGTCATGACAATAAATGTATATAAATTAAACTTTATTGCTAAAATAGTAAAATTCTTATTCTGAGTTAAAAATAAATGTTTATATATGACAGCAAGTTAAATGTCCATAATGGAGGCAGAGCCCATAACAAATCCATATAATTTAATGTTATCCAGCTATAAAAATCACATTCTCAAGGAATATTTAGTAATATTGGAAACTTTAAAAGTAATATTTAATGAAAAATTAGAAAACAATGCTAAACATGAATATCATTTCATTTTTCTTAAACATATTAGACATGAAAAAAGGCAAGTAAAATATCAATATGATGACAGTAGTAATTGATAGGTGGCATGATTATGTGTGATTTAAAATTTTGTGTTACTTTCAAGATGTTTAATTTCTAATATTCTCTAATGGCCAGATTTTGCTTTTATAATCAGAAAAATGAATTTAAAAAAGGGACATAAGAGAGCCATTGATACATCCTGCAAAAAGTAAGCATAGGAAGAGCAGGCCTTCAAGAGACTAAGAAAAAAAAAAGATGCAGGAGGAATTGCCAAGAAAAGAGACAATTTGAAGAAAAAGAAAATAGCCAACAGTCTCAAATACTGCTATGAGATCAAACAAGATTGGATAAAAAAGAACCCATTGGGAACATTTAATTGAAAGAGTCATGGACTTTTCAACAGCAGTTCCAGACTTGGGTCAGAGCTGTTTGTCAGACTCTTGGCTGCTGCAACTTGAAGAGTGAATGGAGGAAGAAATCACAGTACATTCTTTGAAGGAACTTGGCTTAGAAAAGAAGAAAAATTGGGGTTTGGCTAGAGGGTAACATAAAACTAAAGGTTTTTATTGTTGTCCTTTGTTTTAAGATAATAAAAAGTTAGGGAAGAATTGGAAAATGTTACCATAGTGGTAAAAAGTAAAGGATTTGGAGTCAGATAAATCAGGATTTGAATTTGGGTTTCAAGGATGATTCTAGCTTAGAGGAGATCATGAAGTAGATACCATTTGATCCAATGTTATTGGAAACTTTAGTTCTGTTAATCTAAAATATAGATTTACATGGGGAATCATAAAGTGTAACACATATTTTAAAAGTTTATCTTTAAAAGTTTAAAGCATGTAAAGGCAAATTTACTCATCAAACTCTTTCTAAAGGCAAAGGCTTTACTTAGTTCTTCATTGTTTTTTATTTAATAAAGTATATTCACAGTATGTCATCTGCAATTTCCAGTTGTGAATTCTTTAAAGTGGAATTCTTTAAAATTAAAGCCCTTTAAAAACAAAAAGACTTTTCAAATTTTTACAGATTGTTCTTTTTCCACACCTAACTCAACTACAATTTATGATTTAACTTTATCAGGACTTTTCAAAGCATTTAATTTAATTTTCATAGAAACAGTTTGTTTTTTTCTTGTTTGTTTCTTTCATAATAATTAAACAGTTTACAGAATACTTATTGAAATTTAAAATGACAAGTAGAATTGAGTAAAATAACTTTGAGGGCAAACCCACTAGCCTCTTGGTAAACCTACAGTTTAATAGGTGGGCACAGGAATGCTCAAGAACACAGGAAGGCTGCAGACCAGATGAGAGTGTTGGATGGGTTTTGACATTTTCCATGTGTGTCACAGAGGAATGGAATGTTGGTTTCCAGTGGGTTGGGTAAGTACAGGTGGGTTAAGATTCTACTGTAAAAATCTCATTTTTCAGTAAAGTGAACAAACAATAGAGCAAGGTTCTAATTTTGGAAAAATAAACTCCATACATTGAAATGTACTGATATATGACAGAGAATATATATTGCTTATCAAGAATCCAATAGTAAACGAACATTATAAAGAATTGTAAATCATATACTTTGGTTATATATGATACTTTCCAAAGTATAAAATGGTAAAAACAAAAAGAAAATTGGAACCACATTAAACAGATATTGAAATATTATTTACAAAAAATATCTATTATTTCACAAGAAATGGAATTTCTAATGCTTTCTTTGGCTGGAGGTTGAAAAGGAATAATTTTAGCAGGAATCTTTAAAGAGCAATTGAGAATCAGGGTCCTTGGTGATTTTTATTATTGAGAAACTGATGTAGAAATTTCATTTTTTACTACTTTTGATTTGCATTGTAAATTTCCACAAAGCCAAAATGGGCAGTAGAGATCATTATATAACTTTCTGCTGTGATTGAAATCAAGATCATTAGTGTGCTTTCTTGCTATAAATGTTTAGGCAAAGAGGAGGGATATATACCCTATGATTTCTGTACATATCCCACAGGACTACTGAGGCATGTACACAAAGCAGGTCTCTTAGCCAAGACAAAGAGGTCAGTTACCAGCAGCATTTTCCAAAACAAGTGCTAGAACAGAGGGGAAATTAAGCCATCATCTGGGGGATGGAGAGAAAAAGTAGAGAGCCAAGGAAACTGAACGGGTTGGTTTGCCAAACTGGGAAATCTAGAGCAGGCAGCAGATTGCTGAGACAAAAAGAGATCAGGCTGAGACAGATGGAGGTATGGGAGCTCAAGGGCCAGTTTCCAGTCTCGTGAACATTTAGCATCATTACTACTTTGCTGTTTTCTGTGGTCCATACTTCCTTTTTCTGTAATCCTACCAGTGGGCCTGATGGTGGAATTTGTGCTCATTGCTGCTTGCCGACAAATCTCCCCTTCTCCATCCCGAAGTGTCTCATTTCATCACAAAATATCATCTTCTTCCCTTCATTTTTACCGTCATCTGCTCTTCCCTAAGACATCGTTTTTCATATTCCAACAAGTACATCTACTAGTTTGTTACTATTCTACCCAATAATACTGCCTTCTTATTTTAGACCATTTCAATATACATGTACACAGCAGGGCTGGGACTGGGGTAAGGCAAGTACAAAATTTAAGGAGGCCTTCATGTTCAGAGGCATGCCAGGGTCAGCATTGCTAATGATCACAACCCCTTGGTAACTTCAATGTTCTATCTTTTCACGTCAATTCTTCTAGTACTTCTACTCCAATAACTCTTCAGCTGCACCCATGAATTGTTCCTGCTAATTGTCTCTCACCCCCTTGATAACATTCACATTCTTTGTTACCATGAATCATCAGCATAATCATTCCCTTGTATATACCCCCTCTACTCTCCCCTCTCTGGCTTCCTTGTACTCACATGGTGGAAAACACAAACCTGAGTAAATTCAACCCTCTGCCCACTTCACACATCTATGCAGCTGAATGTGGTTAGAGAAAAACATCCAATCATGCTGAATGCTATTTCTTTACACTAATGATCACTAAGCTCAGGTGGAATCTCCAGTCTGCTAGGGAATCATATTGTACTTCCCCAGTACCTTTACTCTGCCACCCTCCTACGTGACAATTTTGTACCTTCTCCTCTACACCCAAACCCTCAGCCCATCCTCTCCCATTTAATAGTAGTTGTTGATTTTGCTTCCTACATCACTGAAAACATTTAAACATTTAGAAAAGTGTGTGTGTGTGTGTGTGTGTGTGTGTGTATCTACCTAACAACATCTCTGTCTTCTTCTGGCTAGAACGTAAGTTCCCTTAGGGCAACTTTGTTTTATTTACTGACATCCTAAGAGCTTAATATAGAGCTTGGCACTGAATAAATGTTTATTAAATGAACTAACTAATGAATGGGGGATATACAAAGTACTTTAGAAATTATGCTTCACATATTAAAATTTAGGTTTAAATACTGCCAGTAAATGTTTTTTTAAAAATCAAAGTTTTAAAGCCATAAGGTAATGTAAGAGCCTATTTTTTTGATGCTGGGTCTAGGTGATAATTTTTTTGACTTAAAATTTCTAAACTTAAAAGCAATGGGAAAAATCATAAGGACAATAGATTAGATTATATAAAAACTTAAAACTTCTAAATGGCATAAGACATTACAAATACAATTTAAAAACAAACATATAGAGTAAATAATATTTATCACTGGTAGAGCTGCAAGGAATTAGTGTCCTTACCATGTAATCATAAAGTAACTGAACAGACAGGGCACAAAAAACTTGAAAAGCTTATAAATTTGAAGAAAATGCTAAATTCTATTAATTTAACATTAGAATCTTCTTTCAAATTAGCAAAATAAAATTATAACAAATTAAAAATTTTAATATTAAGTTTAATAATAATTGAATGTTAAAATAAACTAATACATTTGATACAATTGAATTTAAAATTTGAAATAGTAATAATTTTATAACCGGGACTACAGTGAGCTGGAAACTCTTCTTTCCCCCAAAGCAATTTGAAAATATATACTAAATTTTTAAAAAGTGTTTCCGCCTTTTTGGTTCAATAATTTAACTTCTGGGAATCATTTGGATTTTTAAAAGAAGTATCAGTGTGAAATACATAGAAATTTTGATATATGTAATAATTTTAGGGTAGTAATTTTCCTAAAAGCAAAAACTGGTGAGGGAGAAACCTACTTCATAAAAGTAGAAGAAATAAAAAAGACAAATTTTGTGTATCCATAGCACAGACAATCGTAAATCCATTAGAAATGTTATTTAAAACCAGGGCTTTAGCAGCTATATATAACTATAAATTAATTATATAATAATCATAGTAAAAAAGAATATAAGCTAATTATCAGTATGCTTTCTTTTTTATTTTATTTTAAATTGAAAAATGTATATGTTTATGGAATACAATGTTTTAATACATCTATATATATTGTAGAATGATCAAATAAGGCTAATTAGCATATCCATCACCTCAAATATTTATCATTTCTTTGTGGTGTGAACATTTAAAATCCTCTTTTAGTTATTTTGAAATACACGGTTTATTGTTATTAACTATAGTCACTGTGCTGTGCAATAAAACACCAGAACTTATTCCTCCTATCTAACCAAAACATTGCACTCGTTGACCAACTTCTCCCCTTTCCCTGTTTACCCCTTCCCCCTAGACTCTGGTAAACACCATTCTACTTATATGAGTGTGAATTTTTAAGATTCATGTCCATACATTTAAGTGAGATCATATGGTATTTTCCTCTCTGTACCTGGCTTATTGAACTAAACATAATGTCTTTTAGTTTCCTCTATATTGTTGCAAATGACAGAATCTGTTGTTTTTTAAAGGCAAAATAGTATTTTATTTTGTATATATACCATATTTTAAAAATCCATTCATTCATTGATGAACACTTAGGTTGTTTACATATCTGGGCTGTTGTGAATAATGCTACAGTGAACATGGGAGCGCAGATCTCTTTGACATACTGCTTTCAATTCCTTTGGATATATACCTAGTAGTGGGATTGTTGAATCATACAGTGATTCTATAGTTCTCTGAGGACCTCCATACTATTTTCTAAAATGTTTGTACTAATTTGCTTTCCCACCAACAGTGTACGAAGATTCCCTTTTCTCCACATCCTTACCAACAACGTTATCTTTTTACTTTCTGTTAATAGCCAATCTAACAGGTGTGAAATTGTCTCATTGTGATTTTAATTTGTATTCACCTGATGATTAGAAGTATTGAGCATTTTTTTTTTTTTGTATACCTATTGGTCATTTGTATGTCTCCTTTTGAGAAATGTATATTCAAGTCCTTTGACCATTTTTTAATAGGGTTGTTTTCTTGTTATGGAGTAGTTTGAGTTTCTTGTACATTTTGGTTATTAGGCCCTTATCCAATGTCTGATTTGCAAATATTTTTTCCCAACCTGTGATTTTCTCTTAACTCCATTAATTGTTTCCTTTGCTGTGCAGAAGCAATTTTAGTTTTATGCAACTCCATTTGTC
The DNA here is from genome assembly GCF_027409185.1 of Cynocephalus volans. NCBI lineage: Eukaryota > Metazoa > Chordata > Mammalia > Dermoptera > Cynocephalidae > Cynocephalus > Cynocephalus volans. The sequence continues at coordinate 90,988,011 of NC_084468.1, read as the reverse complement.
TATTTTTGCATTCATTACCTGTGGTTTTTATCCAAAAAATTTCTACCCGACCAATGTCATGGAGCTTTTCTCCTATGTTTTCCTCTAGTAGTCTTATTGTTTCAGGTCTTATACTTAAGTTTTTAATTCATTTTGAGTTTGTTCTTGTGAAAGAGGTGGTATGCATTTTTATTCTTCTGTACGTGAATATCTAGTTTTCCCAGCACCATTTTTTAAATAGACTTTCCTTTCCGTTATGTGTTCTTGGCACCTTTGTCAAAAACCAATTGATTGCAGATGTATGGATTTATTTCTGGGCTCTCTGTCCTATCCCACTGGTTGATGTATTTGTTTTAATAGCAGTACCATGCTGTTTTTATTATATAGCTTTGTAATATATTTTGAAATCCAGTGGTATGATGCCTCCCACTTTGTTCTTATTGGTCAAGATTGCTTTGGCTATTTGTGGTATTTGTGGTTCATACCAGGATGCTTTCAATTCAGAAAAAAATGTGTAGAAAAAAGATAGCAGGAAATGTGGCAAAATGTATACAGTGATTATATGTGAGAAGTAAAATCATTAGTGTTACAGATGATTTTGATTTTTAAAAAAGTGTTTATGTATTTTTTAAAGTTTCTCCAAGGGCCATATATTACTTTTATAATCAGAAAGATATTTTATCTTTTAATAAGAAAAATAAAATAATATAGACATAATTAACAGAATACTATGATCAAATAACCATCTGTTGCATGTATCCTATACAGAACTGAGTAATACATATGTATATATGTATATTTGTATATATACACACACATATTTATGTATATATGCATATATATTTATATATGTGAATATATGTATATGTATATATTTATTTGTTTCCCTCTGAGGTTAATTAATTGTAGTGACTCAGGTTTAATAAATATATTTTAAACTCTCTTTCCCTATGTCATTGTTCTTTCCTCCTAATTTTCTTTCCTTCTATTTCCAGACCCAGTCTGGAAAAATCTTTCCTTCACTACCTTTTAAATGGTATGGGAAAATTGCTTGACAAAGTCTCCTCCTGGCAGCCTCCTCTTCCTGTCTACTCTTGAATCTCTTTGCTTCGTGGATTAGCTCTTTTGCCCATGGCTTATCTTGTTCTTATGTTGCACATACCTGATTTCTGCTTTTGATCAGTTTCCACATCATGGATGTACTCATGTAAAGCCCTTTTTGGAGAGAGATTACAGCAATTGAGGATATACCTTCCCTACTTCTATTCTGTCTGATACTAAATGCTCGCCCTTACTACAACTGTGATGTATAATAATCTATCTGTTTCTAACCACTTAACAGCTGAGATATTGCAATTTTTAGGGCTTTGACAAATGAATGCCAGACTAGCCTCACTTATACTACTCAGCTTCTTTCTCAGTTCCCCTAAATAGAATGGTCCAGAAAACATCTGTCAAGATATTTCCTTCTTCCCCTTCTCCTTCTTACTTCTTTTGGCTTCCCTTTTATTTTTAGGGGATCCTCTGTCATTTGTTATTACCAGCCTGCCTGGACAATCTGGAGCTCATGACCCTCATCAGGCATCTCTTTTCTTAGGTACACTCTCATCTCTGGGGATTGTCTCTTCACAATAATATTTACCCAGATCACAAGAAAACATAGGCATTTAGTTACAGTTCAATTCCTCTGCTTTTCTTCAAATTGAAAGATGACTAGAGGCTTTGTGGCAGGGAAGAGTAGCTAGGTAGCATTTCTACATTAACACTATAATTGTATGTTAACATAAAATTACACTATAATCAAGTATTTCAAAATTATTGGGAAAAAGTGATGATAGTATCTTTGTTACCATTGTTATTACATTTGGGTCTCAGACAGGCACTTGTCTTCATACATTTTTAGTTGTATTAATCAGTTGCATGAGTATGATCGATCCCTGAGATTAGAGTGTCCTGTTTGCAGAAACAGAAATACCAATTTCTGAATTTGTCATGGCCAATGAAACTCTAGTTCCTAGTGTATGTGGAACTTTGTCACCAAATGCATAAATGGTTTTTCTATACTTCCCTCAAACTTTGTATTTGTTTTCTTCCTGTTCCAGTCCCACAAACATTTATATTGTATATGCATATCCTTGAGGTATTTCTACTTAATTAAACAGCAATATCAATAAGTTCTGCTACTTTATGGAGTTTAGTCAGGAGCAGAATAGTCAATATATTAATAACACTATGCTGGTTTGTTATCAAAATTCTGCCAATTATCTTATAGCTACTATTTCAACAATTTTAAGTTTGTACCTATGTCATACACATATTCTTATACAAATTCTCAATTAGGAAACAAACATACAATCTTAGTAACATCAAAAAAAGTTTACTAGTGCTTTTTTATATAACATAAGCACTATAGTTTCTATCATCCAATTATATATTTTAATAACTAAAGTGTATTTTACCTACTTAATTGTGCTTGCTATCACTTATCTTTCCAAACTACCTATTTTGAATTGCCAGAGTCTCTTTACAAAAAGGACTCTCATTCTCTGTGATATGGGAACAGGACAGAGGCAGAAATATGGGACATGCAACATAAGAACCAGATAAGCCACAGGGAAAAGATCTCAATTCATGAAGCAAGAAGGAGACTAGAGAATAGGCAGAAAGAAGAGGCTTCCAGGATCCTCTTTAAAGCAATTTCCCCATCCCATTTAATAAAAGAAAGAACCAAGATCGGTGACTGTAGAAGAAAGTAATTATCAGGAGATATGTTCTACATATCATTCCAGCACACTTTTGATGTTCCACACTATGCATAACTTTTGTTTTCCCCTGTAGATTTTTAAAGGTACCCTTTTGCTTTTGAGACGATGACTTCTCTTCCCCCTGATTATTAGGAGGCAGTGCTGGAAGTAAGTGTTAAGTCAGGGAAAGTGCCCAGCCCTGCGGCCAGGTCCCAGGTCTACCTGCTGGATAAGTACACCGTTATTTCACTAGGTTCTAGAGGAATCTTCCCCAACATTGGCTGCCATAAATCATAGCACTGAGGTGTATAAAACCTTTTCAAATTCTTTCTGGAACACGGTGGAAAACATTTTTCATTTAGGATACTATATCCAGTGTAACATTTGATGCTCATAGGTGTTGGGTAAGAGGCTCCCCTTGGAGTACAGGATACTGTCTGTTCCTACTTAGAGCACTAAGCAAATCTTTCTGGATGGCAGGAGTTGCAGGTGAAAACCACAGAATGAATAATTTTCTGTCTCAGGGATTTTAATATGGCTTTAAGATAGTCTTTTATGGTGGCTTTAAGATAGTCTTAGTGTGATCTGAAGGTTGATCTGAACAATGTTCCTATAGGTAATTATTAGAGTAAAACTGCTGATGGGAGGAGGGTAAATGACATGGGCTGAACACCACAGAAACAATAGAAAGGGATATTTTGAGTTGAGGTATAGACTGTGTTGATAAAATAAAACCATGGTAGTTGGCAAATTAGCCTAGCTATACTGTCATTATGAAATATAGCACCATAGGAACTGTTATTACATACTATTTATACAGCAAAGCTGGCCTTTAGATGGAGATTGCTACTCAAACAGCACAAGTACTTTGATGAAAGGATCGTTGAAAAATAGAGATTACTAGAGGTCCAGGGTTCAGGATGCTTGGTCTTGTCAGCTAATGTGAAGGGCAACCAATTTTTAACAGTGATATCCTTCTACAGTGTAGTGTTCCTTTAAACAGCTCTCCCCTGCTCCATGTCATTCAGACTGCACTTCTTTTCCCTGCCCTCGCTTGCCTGTACTTGCTCTTGTCTTTTGAAAGGTCCAGCCCCAGCCTCACCTACATCTCTTCCTCTTTATTTTAGTCCTCCAACCATCAACTTTTTTCTGTTAAACCTCTGTCTTGCCTTTCAAATTTACTGCGTACCAGTGCTTTCTATTTTACAAGCTTTGTTCTATAGAATACTTTTCTTTTCTTTTTCTTTTTTGCCCAAAAAGAAAAACTAAAGTAACTTTTTAGTGATAAGCTTAGTGATAGGAAAAAGACACTAGTGAGAAGTGGGATGTAGTTGCACTGTTGTACTGATACATGATGATGTGAGAGCTGTCATTAGGAGCTGTACAGGGATATCAATAGGGAAAATGAATGGAATGAATGAGATTGTATATATATATACACACACACACACACAATAATATATATATACAATTGTGTGTGTGTATATATATATATACAATCTCATTGTATATATACACAATATATCTCATTGTGTGTGTGTATATATATATATACACACAATATAATACAATAACCCTAAACTAGTTCAAAATTGTGTGTGTGTGTGTGTGTATACAGAGAGAGAGAGAGTGAGAGAGAGAAAGAGAGAGAGAGAGAGAGAGATGTCTACTGTACTGAGTTTGAAATTTAGGCATCAACATTTGTGGTATAAATGCAAATTCACCACTTGGCTTTATAATGTGTAAATGACCTAAAGTATCCAAAATAAGAATCCTACTGCAATTCTTCCACAGATTTTTTTAAATTTCAAGACACCTTTACATATTTGTTTTCACACCATTCTTTTGAGTTTTTCATGAATGTACTGAACTTTCTGTATCCCAATTAAAGTGAATTTGGAAAAATTTGAGTACTTTTGTTAGATTAGTACCAGTGGTGTTTTTCCAGATAGTTTTCTCTGTGTTCACTTGCCAGAAAGGATTTAGAATTTCTTTTCTCAGTTCAGACTCAGATCAATCTAAGAAACATAATTTTGGCAAAGCAATTTAAATGTTTGGACTCAGAAGTTATTCTTTCTTGCTTACTATGGTTTTTGCTTATTTATAATTTAAGACTAATAAATGTCTATAATTTAATAGATTTAGAATAGTAATTACCTAAATTTTAAGACGGATAAAAGAAGAGTATCCAGGATGTTCAAACAATATGGTCTGGTACTAAAGATATTGTTTCAGTGTTTCCTAGAGCATGAAAAATGGGTATGCATATGCACAGCCCTCAACAAGGTAACAGCATAAAACACCACTCGCTTCCAAAACAGGTTAAATGAAAAAGAATTTTACACAGTTCAGAATGATAAAACACACATTGCCAGTGCCTTATGATCCTACATTCAGCATCAAAGTAGAGCTCATAAAAGACCTTCAGCATCAATCCATCCAGAGCAATGTTAAGGATTTGGTAGAAACACAGCTTTCTAAATCATGTCTGAAGAGTTAAGCACAAAATCCTTGCTCCACTAGAGAGCACTAATGACCAAACTCTTTTTGCTGAAACTTTGGCAGAGACAATTTCACTTTTTACAAATCTCCTCAATACAGATTAACTATTTCAACTAACTTTCCTGAAGAAGTGGAAGTTCTACCAATATATATGGTGATGAATATAGAACCTTTAGTAGAGAAGACCTTCAATGTTCTATGTCACATGATAATATCTGACAAAACATATAGAGAGGTAGATGGCAAAATCATTAATATGACCTCTCTATCTTTTTAGTTTAGACTCCAACATAGCACCAAAGGACTTCAAAGTTACAAACGATGTCGACACTGAGAAAGAAAAACTTAATAAATATGATCGTGTAGACTGTGGCATCATTTCACTGCTCAAATGCTGGTACAGTGTTGGCCAGAATTATGCTGTGCTTTCTCCTTTACCAACTAGCAATTGTGTGTTCCTTGAGGCTTGTAGTAAATCCTAAGGGACTGTCCTAGTTTTTAGATGCAAAAGAAGTTCAGGAAGCAATACCCAGTTTGTTATGTCATTTTTATCACAGAACCATAAAATCATTGGGTAGAAGTGATGCTGGTTGGCATTAAATACATAACACATCAGCTAAAATAAAATAACAACTGAAAAGTTTATTTTTTAACTAAAGTAAAATATTTTTGAAGACTATATCTTTATCTTGCCATAGGAAGCCTTGAGAAACAATCTCCTGTATATTATATAAGAAGTATTATATATTGCCAGCTCCTTCTGTGCCAAAATCAACAGATAATAACTAGTAACTAAAACTCCCTATAGATCAAGTGAGTATTGGATATAAAATATCCTAGACTTGGTTGTAACTATACTGACTCAGGATCACTTTATTGTGGTCTCTTTCCCCCTCCTCCATATCTCACACATATTTCATAGTTGGCTCTACACGTCCTCCTCAAATCTGTTCTCTCTCCCATATTTACATTTTCATTGAGATACATCAATCCATTCAATCCGTTTGGCTAGAAAACTGTGTCATCACTCTAACCCCAGCCAACTAGTCAAGTTCTGGTGATTCTGCATCCTAAACCTCCTTCAATTATTTCTTCTCCTTTCTAGGTTCTCTATGACATCTTTAGGAAGGCCCTCATATCTTTCACTTGGATTTAGAAATCATTTGTTATCTCTTTGCTTCCAGTTTCTTCCTTTCGAATTCACCCTCCTTATTAGCACAAGTGTTTGTTTTTTTGTATATCTCAACTATCTAAGTGACATGTCATTCCCTATTTAAACACTTACATGGCTCCCTATTGCCTGCAAGAATACTCCATATACTTTTTAATCAAGCAAAGTGTTATAAGTGCTAGAGTCTACATATGCAAAATATATCTATGTTGCAAAGGTGGGTACAATCAACACTAATCTGTTGTGATTCAAAAGGTCTTGATTTCTCTACTGCTTATAGGAAGGATCACACCTTCAGGACAGGGGAACTTTTACAAAGAGGTAGATGCTTAATTAAGCTGAGCCTAGAACACAGGCTTTGGAGACAAGCAGTCATAAACTCAAACTTCTGAGTCACCACACATAAGACGTGTATCTGGGCAAGTGCTTATACCTTTCCAAGTCCAGCTTTTCAACTCTAAAATGGAGATAATTATGCCTATAATACAGAGGTTCCATGATGGTTCAATGAGGCAATTTAGTTCATGCCCCTAACACAATTCTTAGTCGATATTCATATATGTTAGAACTTGTCCCTGTAGAGATATGTAGGAATACAAGAGAATGCTTTACTGTGAAAAGTTATTTCTAGCAGAGAAAAGCACAGGAAATGGCTTGTCCAAGTGAGCATGGTCTGTTTGAGAAACTCCAAGTGACTAAGCAGTTTGAAAGAGAGAAAAAACAGGAGATGAAAAATGAGAAGAAAGCAATGATATGTTCATGGAGGGTCTTATGTACTATTTTACCTTATATCCCTGCTCTATGTTGATCTGTTCAAGACTTTCCAACCTTCTTGTCATATTCATTCCCTTCATAACTAAGTTCATAAACTTGGTAGGCCATATACACTGTTTCTACCATCTCACCCCACTTCAGTCTGGCATCTAACCTCATCACTTCATTGGCATTATCATCATCAGTGACATCAACAACTTCTTAATGGCCACCTCAAGTGGACACTTGTCAGTCCACAGTCTTCTTGAACTCTCTGGAGGATTCTGGTATGTTTCTTGCTTTCTTGAAAGTCACTTCTCTCTTGATTTCAGTTATTTCTTTTACTCTCATGGTTTTATTTTTATCTCTTGACCTTCCTTTGCCATCTCTTTCAAGAAATCTTAATTCTTTATTGTCTCTTAAATATATAATTCTGTTCTTAGATCTTTTCGTCCTTCACTCTTATTCCCTCTTGTAGAACTCATCTGAAAAGTGACTTTAGGTATCTACTGACTTGACCACATGATTTGCTTTGGCCAATACCATGTGAGCAGAAGTGATAGTATGTCAGTTCCAAACCCAGCCATAAGAGACGTCATGGGTTCTGTGTTCCCCTCTGGGAGCTTTCAGCTTCTGTTATGAGAAGAATTTCCACTGGGAAACTGGTTCACCTCCAGCCTGAGGCCCAGAATAAATCCGATAAAGCAAATCCATCCCAGTGGTCCTACAGGCAAGCAGAATGAAGCAGAATAGCCACAGCCAGCCTACAGTTTTGTGAATGAAATAATAAATGATTGTTGTTTTAAGTGTTATTTGTTAAGCAGTGTCTTTGTAACTATAGCTAACTAAGATACTAGGTAATACTGATATATAGTTGATATTAACAAATATTTGTTGATGAATAAAAATGGAGCCTTTTGGTTAAATGTAACCTTACTCAAAACATTACTATAAACAAATAAAAATATAGCACCTCTTGTGAAATGAGGGAGGTGAGGGTTGGCAGCCATGGAATGTGTACTGCTCAGATCTCCTTCTAGAAAATATTGTGTGGCAGCCTGGTTGGCTCTGGATTCACCATACCCACTATATATGCACTGAGGCCACATTCCTCCCACTCTGGTCCCAGCCAGTGGCAGGGGGCACAGCATGCATACTAGTGCTTCCCATTCCTGCAGAGGCAAATCATCCCTCATTGCCACTTCAGCTCAGAAGCTACAGGCCAGATGAGACTTTCTTAGAGCTGCACTGCAGTTTGGCTCTTTATATCCAATCCTCTTTCTTTCTTCTCTCTTTTCATAGATGTCAGACCAGCACTGTGGTCTGAAATCTCTCCCTGCCTACTCCTGTTACCTCTCCTTCGTCCTTCACAGGTAGCTCCCCAGAAAAATCTCTTGCATGTCTAATCCTGTTTTGAGATCTGATTCTCAGGGGACAAGAACTGATAGGGACCAAGTAATCTGTCTATTTTAAACTACTCCGAGAAGCTGCTCCCCCTGGGTGACACCTAATTGCCCATGGGAGCGCAGGTTGAAAACCATTGTCCTTGTGGATAATATCCAAACTCCTCAGCATCGCATGTGCTATTCTTTATAAAATGTTGTCTACTTTATATTCTGATACTTCTCCCCAGAGACTCTAGTCTGCAGCCACTTTAAAGTGTTATATATTTCTGTATTTTTACTCTTAGCAAGCAATGTGATGCTTATCACATAGAAATACTACCCTTAACAAAGTATAAGCAATTTGAGACAATAAGCATTTATTTTTTGCTATTCATCACCAGACTACTAATTATCCTAACAATGTATTTTGAGTAAATTTAAAAATAAAGCAAAGATTCTACAATAAACTTTGTCAATTTAATCCAAACTTTTGTCTCTATTGCAAAGGAAGCCACTAGCAAACACACCAACAATCTGCTGATTCGAGGCAGTTAACCAACATCTTGCAAAAATAGCTTGTTTGCTGACCACACTAACATAACATATTATCTTTATAATGATAATCAATAGTTTAGGAAATGTAATATCCTGGTGGTACTCTATTTTTTTCTTACAAATTTGGTGGTAATGATACAAAAATAATTTGGATATTACTTTAGGAAAATTCTGGTCTTGAGGCTGACAGTTAAATTTTTATTTTCCTTTACATACAAAATAAAGATGAAAGCCCAAAATTATGGCATAAAAATTTTATCAGTCTTCCTAGATTTCTGTACTATCATATACTTAAATGGATTACTGAAAAAATTTAGTAATCCTTTGAACAGCACCATAGTTAATGTATTAAGAGAATTCTCAAATTGTTTTTTAAAGTTTCACTTTCTTCTTTTAAAAGTAATACATGATAATGGGGGGAAAGAAAAACAGAACAAAATCCTAGGAGAAAAGACAGAATATAAAAATATTAGTAAAAATTACTCTGAACCCCCCATGCCTGGGAAAATAAATCACTGTGAGAACTTTGGTATATTTTATTCAAAATATAGATAGAAAGATCACATATGGATAGATAGCCACACATTTACACAGACATACAAATACTTATTGCAGCACATATAACTTTAATATAATGGGATATATGTGTGTATATATACAGCCACACACTCATATACATTTATGTCATACAGATATACACACACACACAGAGATATGTCTCATTTCTAGATTTTATCTTGAGCACCTCAGAGGAGATGAGGAACTATGGACTAAATGAATTGATGGGGTGCCAAATCAAGAATTTTGCTTTGGATATGTGGAGTTTGAGATTTTACAGGATGCCCAAGTAAAGATACCGAGGAAGCAGTTTCTATGTATGCATTTGGAGCTCAGGGGAGAAATCAGTTATATAATGGGGTAATAAGGTTTTATGTCAGACTTTGAAATAAAATTCATTAGCTTCTTCCGGTGATATTTGAAGTGGTTTGAATTCGCTAATTGATTCAACAAATATATATTGTACTCTTCTGGTACTTGATATCGAGTGGTACATAAAACACCAAATATCTACCCATCAGAAGCTTATAATCTAGTTGGAGACACAACAAATTAGTAAACAAAAAATACAATAAACAAATTGTAATTTTGGTTGGTGATGAAGGAAAAACAGTGATGTGTTCAAATGGATCAGCCTGAGTTGAGAGTGGACGCATTTTAATGGGTGATCAGGGAAGATTCTCTCTGAGGAAATAACTAAGATAAAAGATCTATAGAATGATCCACATGTTTGATAATATGATGGGGGCATTTCAGGCAGAGACAAGAGCAAGAATAAAGGTCCCGAGACAGCAAAAAATTTGTTATTTAAGAAGCACGAAAAGGCTAATGAGTCCGAAGGATAACAAATTTGAAGGACAGAGTCCTATGACATAAGATTAGAAAGCTAGAAAAGGGCTGGGTCATTTGCAGCCTTGCAGGCCTGAGTGCAATGTTCAGTTTTTATCAGATGTATAACCAGAAGCCTTTGGAAAGTCTTAAGCAGACTCTGCGTAACACATTCTGGTTGCTCAGTGGAGAATAGAAGAGAGGAGGTAAAGTGACAGTAGAAAGATCAAGTAGAAGACTGTAGCCATATACCATCTGAGATATGATGGTGCTTCCATTTGGGGAAGTAGTTTGGATAAAAATCATTTGGATTTACTTAGAATTTCATATAGGGGTTATGGATACAAAGATGTCAAAGAGGACTCATTCCTAGGTTTTGTCTTGAGCAGTCTGATGGCTGATGATATCATTTACTGAGATTTGAAGATTATGGAAGAATCAGGAGATAAGGGGAACCAAAATAAGAAGTTTTTTTTTTTTTGTATCCTTCATCTTTAAGGTTTTGTGAAACATGAAAGTGAAGATACTGATTGACAGGTAGATATGTGAATTTGGAGGTCTGGAAGTCATCAGCGTTTTGATGAAATTCGAAGCCATGAGACTGTTTGAGATCATCTAGAGAAGCAGACTAAAAAGAGAAGAGGTCTAGGGCCAAACTCTGTGATATTTAGAAGTCAGGTTGAAGAGGAAGAATCAGCTCAGGAGACTGAACTTGATCAGCCAATGAGCAGCCTGGACACTAGGGGAATGCGGTGTCCCTGATCCAAAAGAGGGAAAGGTTTCAGGAGTCACCACTGGGATGAATGCTGCTGAGGGAGTTAGTAAAATGAGGACAGAAGAGTGATTCTTAAAAACAGCAAATAAGATGTGATCAATGAAGTTGACAATAGCAGATTCTGTGGAAATATGGGTTCAGAAACTGAATTGCAGCAAGTGGAAGAATAAACAAGTGGGGAGGAAGGGAGACAGCCACAGCAGATCTAAAAGATTAACAGCAAGATGTCTGGCTGTTAATGAAGACAAGAAAATTATGGCAATAGATTTTGTTTATAAGGTGTGTAATATATTACAGGTGAGTCTGTTTTTAGGATAGTGGGATAATTCTGGAGAGAGAAATTGATTACAGAGGGAGAACGGGTAGCTGGTAGCAGCCCTTGAAAAGATAAGTGCTTTAGATTCTGAGAACAGGTACAGGATTTGTCTGGCCCTTGCAATACCTACTTTCCAACTTTTGTAATAGGAGAATAGAGAATATAGGAGCAAAATCAGGTAGATTTATTGATTTGATTCTGTGGTGTTGGGGAGTTTTTGTCTGATTACTTCTATTTCCTCCATGGATAGTGAGGGAACATAACTAATTGAGATGTGCACTGGATGGAAGGTTGGCTATTGATGGTGAGAAAAAATTGAAGTTTCAAAGTAAAAATCTTAAAACATAGGGAAGTGGAGTATGGGAAAAGGAGAATAATGAGCTTTTCTGGCAGTCTAGTACATTTATTCATGAGCTTATTAATTGATAAGAATTTTAACTTTGGTGAATCAGTTTCTTCCTTGTAACTACCTATTTTTTTAAAGTGTGAGTCATGAATTCTTTGAATGTGTGTGAGTTGTTTATATATTAGGATGTTATGCTTGGGCATGTTTCTCATAAATATTTGTTCATTTGGAAGACTGTCACACTTTTGTTCATAATTTTTGGCATAGGAATAGGTAGCATAGAGAACGTTTTATTTTATTTAAGTCATTAAATCTACCAGTCTCTTTCTTTGTTTTATTTTCCATGCTTTCATTGGGACTTTTGTAGAAAGCCCAGGAAAATAGAGAATTTTAACACTATGAAATTTTAAAGCTAGGAGTCATCATTTTCAACTGATGAATTTCATTAAGATAGATAAAATTTCAAGAGATTAGACTAACCCAGCAAGTGGTACAGCCTAGGTTAGAGAGCAGGTCTACTTAACTACTGGGAAGCTAGTGACATTAATGGTCCCAATCCCATCTTTTAAAATAATAGCTAATATTCCAAAGCTAGGGAGCCTCAATTTTTACTTACGCGTCATATGGTACTAGTTAGCACATATAGATGATGTAAACAGAAAGGTACCTTTGCTCTATTGATAGTCTAGAGGATTAGATTCTTTGGGCCAGTTCTATTGGTGCTGCTAGAGTATGATTCTTATCTATGACATCTGTCCCTTGTTACTTTCTATGTCTCTACAAAACTGTCTCATGGATTCTTTTAAAGTTCAGCCTCAAACTAGACCAACAATATTAGGGTTTTGTTTAGACATGGGATAGAATTCCAATATCATTAAAAGTTTGCAACAGAACAATAAGAGTGGGATTATCGGCTGTACCTCTGATTTCAATATTTTGGGTTGTATTAATGAAATTCTATGCAGTTTTTACTTTTGGATTGAATCTCCCAACTATAATAGGATTGTCCTTCAATGTTTAGTGCAAAAAAGGGGGAAAAAGGGGAAGAGAATTCTTGAGAATTTTTAGCATTTAGAAATAAGCACAGAGGTTGGAATATTGTCCTCAGAGCAAAGGAGTCACTTTTATCTATTTTTGTGGATTTCAAAATAAGAATTGCCCTTCAAAGTCTTTCCTTGATGAAAATTATTCATATACTAAATACATTTTCTTGTCACTTTGCAACAAGATTTTTATGAGAACTGTTGAATCAGATGTTGTGAAGAAAGAAATTTGTACTTATTCAAATATGCACATCAGAAAGAGGAAGGGATCATTCTAATTGCCCAGGTTGTTATATTCCACAAGTCTACCCAATGCTAGTCAGAAAATTATGTTGCAGCTGTTAACCCAGTCAGGTGAACTTTCTCCAGGCAATGATATAAATGTCTAAACCTTTGTCTCAATAATGTAAGCACAATAGCACTTTTACAAATAGCTAAAAACATTTTTAGATGTAAAAACCAAAAATAACAAAACACTGTTTTCCATTGGGAAAAGAGAAATAAGTTTGGAAAATTTTCACTAGTCCTATTTACACTATGGTAATGATTATGCATCTCAACCATCAGTATCTGTATCTTGAGGATGCCCAATATCATTCCTGTGGATTATCATTTACATTTTTATTAAAATTTTCCTCAGAGAAATTTTCTTTTAGTAAACATAGCCTAACTGTCTTGGTATTTGCTACTTTGCATAATGAGTTGTGTGTGTATTCTGTGTATTTGTATGCACAGACATATCTGTGTATACTTAAAAACTGCCTAGGCTCAGAGAACAAAGCCTAGGTGGGGTTTGTTCTCTGAGTCCGGGCAGTTTGTTTTCTTAGTTGCATATATTTTGTTGAAAACAAGAGTCCTCAGCTGATGAAGTAGAAAGGAGCAGACTTGTTGTGCTAGGCATTTTTTTTCTTCCTGATTTTCCATAGCCAGGGACTATTTTGACTTTCTATCCTTGATACTGAATAGACATCCTTGAAAACCATAGAATTTATTTCTGTAGCTGGAGTTGGAGGTGACAGGTGCAGGAGTAACTGTTGTGTTATAAGCCAAGTCATACTAAGTAACATGTAAAACAGTGGGGTTGTGATTGGCCTGGAAATATAACGGTACCCATGTCACTGTATGTCTCAGTTGGAGTATCTGGAGTTTTGTGTAAGTCAATTTTTTATTGGGCTGGATTTCTAGGAATGCCCACATGATGTTCACATCTTTGGTCACTGGCAACAACATGCAAGTAACACCCCTCAGTCATTCTGATGATCAGATGTCTCCACATATTTCCAAATGCTCAAAAGGGAGACAAATAACACCCCAGGTTGTGAGCCACTAAGTAAAATATTTCATAATAATATTATAGCATCATATATTTAAAAAATGTTTCTAAGTGAATACTTTTTTTTCTGTTAGATCTTCTAATAGCCCAGTCTTAAATGTTACTTAGTTATTCTACCTAAAATGTAGCAAAGCTTTTGTTCTGTAGTGCTTCTCAAAGCCCTACATCAAAGCAGGGTTTGGGCCTTTTCTCAGTGCTGACTTCATCCTGGATTCACTCTCTGCTGCTACAAACTTTAGGAAAAGATTTAGAAAGGTTTTTCTGAAAGAGAATTCTTTGCCCCTTTTGTGTTTTCTCTTAGAGGCTCTGTTTCTTTCACTCTATCCTGCTCTCCAACTCATGGTTTAAGTACCTCCAACAGGTGAGAGATTCTGGATTGAGTTGTCACCTTTCACCTGGAGAAGAAATGAAAGATCATGAGCAATGTTTCTACATATGTGGATTAATAGACTTGCTAATCAGGATGAAAGAAATAATCCAGGAAGAGAGCTAGGAAGTCAAAGGGGATAAAAACCAACAGTAAAGTGTTCCCAGATAAAGAATATGTCACAAATAAAGAAGAAAAGAAAAATTTGAACTACTGGAACTGTATAACAGGTCTGCATATTACCTGTAAGGTAAATCAGGATCATTGGTGGGGAAAAAAAGCAGTTTCCTGTTCTCTCTATAGCAATAACTAGGGTTCATAGGTACCAACAGTTCAGGAAATCAGCTCCTGGCCCAGGGATTGAAGAGGAGAAATAATACAGGTTGACTCCAAGCTGAGGCTTTTCTAACAGCGCTAACTTAAAACTGACCTCGCTTCTTGAAAGTGTGGTACTTTTTGTTTGTTTGTTTTTGTTTTTCTGTTTTGAAGCTAAAAGTCTGAATTAATTTATAAAGCCCATAAACATATTCTGTCCACTTCTGCCTTTTCATTTGGGCACAGTGAACTTGAAATTTTATAAGGTGGTAAATGCATCAAATTAGGTATTACAAAATCCACATGAGATGGTATCCTTTACTTTTACAAAGCAGAGCAAAGGTGAATTTCTTTCAAAAGAAACAACTTTTAGAAAAAAATATATGGACAGCATTGAAACACACATACACAACTGCAGGGAGATCCAAGAATACAAAGAAAATGACTATAAATAATGATTTATAGACCATCTTCTCTATGATAAGCATTTTGCCAGTCAATGAAGCTACAGAATCTTTAGTTTTCACTAAACACCAGCAAGATACCTATATTTTACAAATGGAGAACTGAAATGGAGAGAGTTTTAGTAACTTGGATACTGGACATGCGATACTTTGTATAGCCAGAATTCCAATCTAGTCTTTGTGGTGTCAGAATTTATAGTTTTTAATATTTTTTCAGTGCATGTGGATTAGATTAAGAGAGGAGTAAATGTGGCATTGGCATTGTTACTTTTATGGAAGTGATTTATCCCAGCTAAAGAAGAACATCGATAGTACTTTTCTCATATATTTCACAACATTGGAAAAAGAGAAATGACAAAACAGTTATGGAAGACTTTAAATCTATACATACCAGCTATGAATTCCTTAAGTTATTGACCTGTCTTGATAATACTGGAACTCTCAAAAAGTACATGAAGCAACAAGTGGACTACTATGGACTTTGTTAAAAAAAATAAAGGAGAACTGGTTAGTGAAAAAAGTAATAAGAACTTTGGAAGTAAGTAATCATGTAATTTTGAGTCTAAATTGGTCTGTGACAGGGACATTTGTTTCAGAACTTTTTGTATGGTTAAAAATAAACTCTGGAAACTACTAGAATGTTCTCTACTATGGAAAGTTGAACAAATTGTGGTACATGAAAATGCTAGAAAATTACATAGTCATTCAAAAGAAGGCATTAGATCTATGTCAATTGTTTGGGACAGAGTCTGTGATTATAATGACAGAGAAAAGCAAGATGCAGAGATGAATACATAATGTGATCCCTTACATAGGTTGGATTCTCCAGAAAGCAGGATCTGAGATGGAGTTTAGATGCTGAGATATTTATTATGGAGTGTCTTGGAATCAACACCTATGGAAGGGAGAGGGAAAAGCAAGATTGGGGTGGGGAGCGTGGGGGAAGTGGGCTGTGAAGCAGGCCTGATGAGAACATGGCTGACCCAATGGGAGGTCTACAGCTAGGCCATCACTGTCCCTGCATTGGGCCAAAATGGACAGTAAGTCATACCCCGACCTAGATCAGTCATTTGATGTGGGAAATGGTGTGACCTTGGGTGAGGCAGCTGAGACAATTACTGAGGGGACTGAGAGCTGAAGGCATGTGCTGATATCACTCCCAGCTTCCAGTCCTTCATTGGGGGGGGGCATCTGGCTGGCACCTCTGTCCATCAGAATATTTAAAACAAATTATGTCCAAACCCAAAAGGTGTAAATGTATTTGTAAATGATTATAATCTTGGTCATGGGGAAAAGCAACTGGGCTGGAGGTAATCAAAATAAAACAAAAGGTAAAAATATTAATAACATAAAAGAAGGAATAATATCATATTTATGTAAAATTTAAAATGTGTTGACGTAATATTTAGAGAAAAGTATGAAAGAATGGTCATCCAATAACATTTTTCTCTGGGCGTGACATTACCTTTCCATTATGCTTTTCTACGTTCTTTGAGTAAAAATAAATATTTATTATTTAGATAATTTTAAAAATTATTAAGCTATTTAAAAATTAATAGCAAATGAGATGATCACTGGATATACTTAAAATAAGGCCTTAAGTTTCAAAAAGTAGACTTCAAAAAGTTTTAAATCACATAGCAAGATGCTGTAAAAGATAAGATAGCTTTAAAGGCATTGAAGTGTTGCAAAACCAGTCATAATCTTCAAAAGTTAACATTAATAAATTAAGACTTCATATGCAACATGCACTTATTCAAATATTTCTTGAGTGTTTTTAATGAGCTAGGAAGTTGGGTTACATCCAGATAGAAAGCAAACAAAAATTTCCACCCTCATGGATCTCACATTATACGGGAGGAAAGAGAAAATAAATAATAAGAGCAATAAATGAGTAAATACCATGGTAGGTTAAAAGTTGTTGAAAGCCAGTTCCTGGGGAAACAGGCTGCCAAACTCTGTGATTTGCATTCAAGAACTTTATGAAGGATGCTCTTGAGAACAGCTAAGAGGGTGCAAGAAAATAGGCACAAGTGGCCCAAAGTGACCTATTGGCAGCCATAGTTTAAAGATTAATGGGTGCTCACTGTGACCCCTGTTGTATGCGTTCTCACTCTGGGAACATGACCAGTAGGTCTGCAGAATTGATAGTTGAGGTAACTTCAGACTGTATCTTGATTCAGGGCAGGAGAGTTAAGGTAGTGCTGAATCAAGACTGTAAAAGTATACTGGTGTCCATTCGGAGTGAATGTAAATAGTTTCTTCCCATCTTTTCTGAAGTGGTGAAAAAGAAAACCTTGGTGAGATTACCTACTTTATACCATATGCCAGAGGAATTGTTAGCCTAACCTAGCAAAGATACCACATCTAGCAAAGCAACTGTGCTTGGGGTTTCTTACAAGTTGAGTTATCAGTAAGCCATAAACCCAAGATCCATCTGGGTTTTATAAAGACCAAACTGGAGAATTAAACGGAGATGTAATCTGAATCACTAATCCTGAATCTCTTATGTTTTTAATAGTGTCAATAATCTCTGCTTATGCTCCACTGGTTTCAATATTAATACATCCATAACCACTGTGTGTGAGCAAGTTTCAGAGATTTTAACTATGCCTTTCCCATTATGATAGCTCTTAACCTACAGGCCAAAGAACCAATGTGGGGTATTTTTAAAAGCTAATTATGTCTATTTCAAGTGTGCATATGGATACCGACTGAGCCCACAAATGCTGTTGTCCCACTGAACCCGATGTGAGCCACATCTTGGACCTGACTCTAATAAATACCCCCTCTCCCAAATGGGAAGGTCATAATGATGTTTTGGTCCTCTAGGTATCTATATCAACTTGGACCTTGCATCAAACAAATCTTGACATGTTTTTGCTTTCTCCCTCACTCCAGTGTACAGTTACTCAAGAAAGCAGCAAGGTCTGATTGGGAGGGACTAGGAGAATCATAACTGTGCATTCTTCCTGTGGTGGTGCAGGTTTCTTCCTCCTAAGGTACAGGTCTTTCTCTCAGTCAGCAATTCTAGGTCTGAAAACTTGGCTGAGGTCTGAAATCTGGGGATGGATTAAAACTGTTCTATTTGAGTAACTGCCCTCAGCTTCCTCATCTTCCATCCTTTATTTTGTTTTTTGTTTTTTTTTCCCCGTGACCGGCACTCAGCCAGTGAGTGCACCAGTCATTCCTATATAGGATCCGAACCCGCAGCGGGAGCGTCGCCGCGCTCCTAGCGCAGCACGCTACTGAGTGCGCCACGGGCTCGGCCCATTCCATCCTTTATTTTGGTTGTACACATTGTACCTTTGTTGGCTGCACATATATCTTACCCCTAGATATGCTATATTCTGTAACTACCTCTGTGGCTCTCTGTAGGTCCTCTCTGCTGCCACTCTGAAGTTGCTGCTTATTATAATAATTTCCCCAACTGCTGTCTGACAGTTCAGCACTGCTTTCTGGTCTCTAGTAATTGGGGAATCCTATGAGTCTCATTGCTATCAGTGGGCCCAATTATTAACAGTATCTTCTACCCTTATCCCTGACCAATAGAAGACAGCCACCACTAAGCATCTCAATCATGCCCATGCCCTTCCCATCAACATATTCCTTTGGTAAATGGAATTTCTTTTCATGAATCATAGTGGTCTGGTAGTTTTTCTGACCTAGTTAGTGTGTCCACTCTAGCATGTCCACTTCTGTGAGCCCTCTGATTCTTTACAACTCTAAGATTAAATAGTTCTGGCACTTAAACCTCACAGAGTGTAGTCCATTACTCTTTCCAAGCTTCTAGGACTCATCCTAGCACCTCGTTTGCTCCACCTTCCATGGACTTTACATGGGCTTTAAATACTGTGACCTAGGAGAGTGCTGTCACATCAGTAAACTCTTTTATATTCAGCATTGTCAAAATCCAATCCCTTGTGTACTCTCCTGGATCCTGACAGTATGTGTTGCCTAACTTTTCTTTCAGGTTACAATCCCTTTGCTACTTGGGTAGATTCAGCACTTCCCCAGGTGGGTTAGGTTGTGACTTAACCCTTGTTATCGGGTATGAAGTGGAGGGATAGGAAGTGGCAGCATATCCTAAAGAGAGCATATTTGATATTGCAGGAAAGACAGCTCGAGCAAAGGTAGGCTAGCCCATTAATTAACAAGGAGGAGTGTATCACTTTGACAGTCTCAAGGGGTTCAGGAGAATCTGGAGATTCCAAATTTGGAGTGCTTCAACCCAGGTATCCACATCCCAGATTTCAAAGTTCTACCCCTTCCCAACCTGACCTTGGCATAGCAGACCTCCTGGGGTTGAGGATTCCACTTTCTAAAGAGCTCTGCTCCTCTTTAATTAAAAACTGAATCTTCAGCTTTTGCTTTCCTTTGGCCACAAGAGACCCTCTTTATGTTAGTGATTAATCACACTCAGACTTCCCTTGTCCTTCTCCTGTGTATCAATTGCCCTGCTAAATAGCCATCCAATTCCAAATTCCTTAAAATTATTATTATCCTTGAAATCATCAAACTCCTCAGAGAGTGTACCTGCTAGTAAATGCCTTTTAATGTCTATTTGTTCCCAGTTCTGCATCACTGGAAATTTTAATAATGTCAATGCAATCAAATGCCTTGGACCTAACCATATTTCATCTATACCAACTGAAGGAATTTTTATTGCCATATCTCGCTGGCAGGTAATCCATCTCCAAACATCTCATTTTACACTCTGCTTTCTAGAGTCAATTCTAGTACAAAAGTCATAGGCCAAGTTTCATGAGACTCTGATATTAAGAAGTTTGTGTACTTAAGGAATATTGGGTAGAGCTCTCAGGAACACCAGTGAGATACGAGAGGAGAAGAATTGGGCAGAAGGAGAAATTGATTTGTGATGCTGTTGCAACAGAAGACTCAGCTGATCCTATAGGGAGTTCTAGAGTTTGGATGGCCGTTCACAGTTGTCCCAACTTGATGCAGGGGACCAACCATTAAGCCTTTGACACTAACTAGTCATTGTATGTATGCTACTCCATAGGAGGAGACATAATTTTGAGTGAGGCTGCTCTCTTAGCTGAGGGCAATTGTCAGAGAGCAATTCAGCTTAGCTTCATAAGCCACCACAGACACTAGGGAAATGAATTACCCTCTCTAGGGGAATAAAGAGAAAATCTAGGTTGTGCAGCATATTTCAATGGAAAAGTTAATAAATTCAACAGGGAAAAAATAAAACAATTACTTAAGGAACCGCACAGTGCCTGGACTGAGGCAGAAGAAGAGAGGTGATGGGTTAAATTTGAATAAGTTGCACAGTGTAGGTCTCATTGAGAAGATAACATTTGAGCAAAGACTTGAGGTTAGTCATGGTGAAACCTGAAGGAAGATTGTTCCTGCAAAAGAGAATAACCAATGTGGAGCCTGAGACAGAAGCTTGTCAAGTGTGTTAGAAAATTTGGATACGAGTAAATCCTGAAACTACAAGTTTTAGAATTATGCCTATCATAAAATGCTATTTAAATAGGTTTTTTAAAGTCTATAAAGCAATACCGTATGACACTCATTTGCTACATTCATGTACACAATGAAACTCTGAACCAGAAATATATACCCAAACTAATTACTGAAGTTAGCATGAGAGAGAGAGGAAGAGAGAGAGGAAGGAGAAGGTGATGGGAAGAGGAAAATATAAATTGGCCTTCAAATCTACCTGTAACTTTTGTTTCATTTACTTTAATAATCTGAAGAAAGAGGAAATGTTAATGTTAAATCTATGTGAAAATTATATGGTGTTAAATATATTACTCCCTGTGCTTTTTAATATACTTGATATATTTCACAACAAAAAAGAGAAAAGTCAATATGTGTGCTAGAGACAGACATGGAGATTGAATGACTGAAACAATATCCTAGCTGACCAAGAATGCTTTATATTGCTTCTGATTTTCTAGCTGTCATGATGTTGATAGTGTTGAGCCTAGTGATAATCTGTGTAATTAAACTTTTTCTTTTTATCATAAATTCCCTTGATCCTATCCTACCCTATTCTTCCATGCTACCAGCCCCATCCTGATTTATTTCAAAATACTTTGTGTGTGTGTATTCCAAAGGTATTATTTGCAGGATTCTTAATTCTATCATCTTCATGAAGTTTGGCCACACTCACCATGTCAATCATTTGCTCTACATCAACCCAAGCACACATTTCTTCTATTCTGCTCCAGAGCAGCTAAAAACCTACTGCAGAGGTATAAATATATTCCTTTTATGTTGATCTATCAATATTGCTTTCAACTCATTTACCCTTTACTTACTTACTTAATTGAATTCAAGTCAACTCATATTCATTGAGCATTTAATGAATACATACTCTTAAGTTCTGTACTCCCTTCCCAAAGTGAACGTTTCAAATCTTTATCACTGATTTTATGCACCACATCTACCCTCACTCTCTCACTTTTACCAGATGATCCTTCACCTCCAATGAAAAAATAGAGGTAATCAGAACTGAAATCTCTTTTTAATTCCTATACCTCAGAATTGCCTTTATATTTCCCCATTTCTTTTCTTTGCTTTTGTTCACTTTTCTCTTTGCTTCTCCTCCTCCTTCTCTCTCTCTCTCTCTCTCTCTTTTTTTTAAAAAGATTGTCCTTACTCATTTCCAAGTTCCAAGGCTGGTTCTATCATTTGGGCTTCTGATTCAATTTTTAAATTCCCATTGATAACTTTATATATTAAGTATTTTCTCACTTGTGTAATTTGTATTGCTCTCATTTATTCATACTTTTTTTATTGAGTTAACACTATATGCCCTGCATGATTCACAGCATTAAACAAAATAATGCCCCTGTTCCCATATAGCTTGAGTTCTGTGAGAAGAGAAAATTTTAAAAAGAAATATGTTGATATGTTGTCTATATACTGTTAGGGGGTAATAGATGCTTTCAGAGAAAATCAAGCAGGAAAGGGAAATAGGGATTACCAGGGTGTGTGATGACATTTTTAAAAAAGCAGATTCCCTACTGAGAAGGGGTCATTTGAGTAAAAACATGAAGGAAGTGAGTGAACCATCCATGTGGATGTGGGGGAAGAGCATGCCAGGCAGAGAGAACAATACTACAGAGGTCTGAGGCAAAGCAAACCTGAGCTGTTCCAGAAGTAGCAAGGAGACTGGAGTGGCTGACCATGGAGGAAATGAGGTAGAAAACAAAAGGAGGCCAGATTGTGTGGGCCCTATTTAGCTACTGTAGGAACTTTGGCTTTTACTCTGAGGGAGTTAGGAGTCAGTGAGGTTTTCACATAGTGGTATAAAATATCTGGCTTTTGTCTTAGCAGGATCACTGTAGCTGCAGTGCTGATAATAGGCTGTATGTGAGAAGGGAGGAAGCAGGAGAACAGTCATGAAGTTCTCTTGGTGAGAGATACTGGTATGAACCAGGGCGCCAGCAGTTGAGATGTTAAGAAGTGGTCTGACTCTTAATATATCTGGAAATGGTGCAAATGCTGATTAATTAGCTGTGGAGAGTTAGAGATTGTATTAGTCAGGGTTATTCAGAAACAAACAAAACCACTAGGATATATAAAAAGAGGGATTTATTTTGAGGCATTGGCTCATGTGATTATGGAGGCTGAGAAATCCCACAATTTCTACTTGCCATCTGCAAGCTGGAGGCACAGGAAAGTTGGTGGTGTAGTTCCAGTTCAAAAAGTTCCTCAAACCGAGGAAGGCAATGGTGTAAGTCCCAGGCTGAGTCCAAAGGATCAAGAACCAGAGACATCAATGTCTAAAGGCAGAAGAAGATGAAAGTCCTTGATCAAGAAGACAAAGAGATAAATAATTCTCCCTTCTGCTTTTTTGTTTTGGTCAGGCCCTCAACAGATGGAAAAGTGCCCACCTGCATCGGTGAGGATGATATTTACTCAGTTTATTAATTCAAATGCAAATCTCTTCCAGAAACACCTTTATAGACACATTAGAAACAATGTTTTATCAGCTATCTGGGTATCCCTTAGCCAAATCAAGTTGACACTAAAATTTACCATTGCAGAGATAAAGAGGAGTTGAAAATGACACCAAGATTTCTGATATGAGAAACTGGAGTGATGGAGTTTCCATTAACTGAGGATCAGTTTTGGGAGCACTGGAGGAGAAAGGAGTTCAATTTTAGATAAATTAAGTTGACTTTTAAAGTAGTTACATATAAAAGTTTGTACTGGAGATATACATTTGGAGTCATCAAGATATAAATGATATTTAAAGCCACGAGACTGAATGAGATCAGGAAGGAAGTAAGTGTAAACAGATTTTTAAAAGTGGCCTAAAGTCTAAATCCTGAGTCTTCAGTGGTAGGAGGTTAGCAAGGTAGGAGATAAATCAGGAGAGTGGTTTCCTAAAAGCCATGAGAAGAAAATGTCAAATGTTGCTAATGAGTCAAACAAGAAGAAGACTGAAGCTGATCTTTGAATCTAACAAGGCACGGTCATCAGAAATCTTGACAAGGGTCTGATTGAGGTTACTTCAACAGATAAAGGGAAGAAGAAAATGACGTCATTGCAT
This sequence comes from Cynocephalus volans, assembly GCF_027409185.1. Lineage (NCBI taxonomy): Eukaryota > Metazoa > Chordata > Mammalia > Dermoptera > Cynocephalidae > Cynocephalus > Cynocephalus volans. The sequence goes on along the minus strand of NC_084468.1, from coordinate 90,964,038 downwards.
AGATTCCATTCTTTCAAGAAATTTTACTGTCAAAGGAGTGAACTGAGCTGTTGGTGGAGGAAGGAAATGGCATTAAAATGTAAAACAAAACAAAACAAAATAAAGTATGTTTGTATACAGGTGGTAATGATATAGTGGAGAGGAATAATTTGATGACGGAGGAGGGAGAGCTGCTGGAGGGAGGTTCTTGAGTGGGACTAGAGCATATGGGGTCTAGAGAGGATTTGTGAATTGGCCTTAAATAGGAACACTTAGAGTTTATTGTAATAGGAGAAAAGGAAGAATATCTGTGTACAGATTCTAAAAAATGAGTAGGTGTGATAGTGGGAGCTCATGGCAGTTTTCTTCTAGTAGTTTCTATGAACTCAATGAAGTAGGAAGTGGAATAAAGAACAGGAAGATAGTGTTAAAGGTCTGAGAAGAGAATATATGAAACAGTAAAAGAGGAAAGAGGAAGAGTAAAAGCAATATAATTGCTCTGCAAATGACAGAATTTCATTTTTTTTTAAGGGGCAGTAGTATTCCATTGTGTATATATACCACATTTTCCTTATCCAGTCATCCGTTTATGGACATTTAGGCTGGTTCCATATCTTGTCATTTTTAGCAACATGGATGAGCTTGGAGAAAATTATATTAAGTGAAATAAGCCAGGAACAGAAAGAGAAATACCACATGCCCTCATTTATAAGTGGGAGCTAAGAAAGAAAGACCACAGTAAAATGTTGAACTTTCAGAAGGAGAGAACAGACCTATAGTTCTTAGAGGTGGGAAAGGGGGAGAAGAAGGGAGCTTACGGAGTAATTGGGTAAGGGACACAAAGAATAATTATGATTTGTAATGATGAACATTCTAATAATACTGATTTGATCATCACATACTGTATACAAATACTGACAGTCAACTTCATACCCCATAAATATGTATAATCAAAAAAATTTTTAAATTATATATATATAATTGCTCTGCAACATTAAAGGCCCTCTTGAGTAATCACCATGAAATTAAAGTGAGACTTAGATTTGTAAATTTTTTTACAGCCACATTCAGCTATCCAGTTACAGAAATGAAGTAGACACAAAGCTGTGCTTAACCAGTGGAAGGGTTTTGCCTGGCAAGTTTAGCCAAGAGGAAGCCAAACAAATTGAGGTCTATGAAAGACAGCATTCAAAATGACTGATCATGGAAAACTAAGAATGTTTGAAAAGGAATGTATGTGATGATTGAGTATGTAGAAGAGAAGCAAAGGCATGAGAGGGTGAGGGAAATGGTGGCAGAACCAATGGATTGTAGGAGGGAGGGGGTTGAAGGATATTCAAGAGCCAAAGATTTGGGGAAGTGATCTAGAAAAATAGCAGGTGATGGGTAGAATTTAGTGACTGAGGTAGAGTGAAGAAACAGCATTGGAGGGAGGTGGTCCAGGAGCAAGAGTACTGGAAGAATTAAATACCTAAAAACTGAAAACACTCAGAATCAAGAAAAGAATCATGGTAGAGTGAGCCAGAAGCTAAAGCTAATTTTTTCAGAGATTGAGGACAAACCCACAGTCCTTCAGATGATTTTAACAAGGCACAGAAGTGGGTAGCATAGTCTGAAGACATGAACGTTAAAGCAGGGGAGGGAGGGGTTTGGAAAGCATGGAATAATGTGGTAGTGTCAATAAGGAGTGAGGACAAACCTTCCCTACCGTACCATTAGAGAGAGCTATGCAGTGACCCCGAAAGAACCACCTCGCAGCAAGAGCAAGATGAAGGGAACTTTCAGAGAAGTTGTTGAGGACATGGGGGACTTTGCTGATGACAGACAATCAATCTCAGGAGTCAGGGACATGTGGGAGACAGCTACTGAAAGGTGGTACAGAGCTGTATGGAAACTAGCATGAGGAGAATGGGCAGTGTCCTGGGAATCCAGGATTTCTGGTTATGACTGACAAAAATAGTGATAAAGGGAATAAAGATAGGAGTTTTGTTGGTGTCTGGCCAATAGTGGAGGAGGTGAGTGTGGGAGAGTATGCCAAGGTTAGAATTTGTGGGCCTCTCTCCGTCATCTTGATGGAGGCCTGGTGACCAGAAAAGGCATGGTCTTCACTGCATAGTTACCCATGTCACCATGATGCCTTTGAAACTCTTCTCTTAATGGCAAAAAGTTCTTATTGCCAAATTTGTTGGCTTCTACAATGGGGCAAGCTCAAATATGTAGGAAGAGCCTCTAGTTTCTATTTTTCTACATAAAATAAATGTTAGTTTCCCATAAAATAAATTATAAAATAAACATAGTTTTGGTACGTGAATCAGCAGAAGCCAATTGTGGTTTGTATTCAGAGCAGCATTAGTAATGGGAGTCTGTCATCTCTTCCCAAACCAATCAGTGGTGAAAATAAAACTGCTCTGTGTACAACTCGAGGATTGCCCCGGCAGCTTCTTTCAAGCCTTTCTGGACCTTTCAACATCATTATTTCTGTGGACCATTCATCAATTTAGGAATACCTTTTCTTTTGGGATTCCCTGTCACCACCTTCCTTCCTGATGACTATTTCTGAATCACCTTCCTTGTCTTCTGAAGCTCATCAGTCCCTTAAATAAACTATAGGCCTCCCGCAAACTGTCTACATGACCTTCCCATTCTGTTCAGTAGCCGGGATCTGAATCTAAACCGCCCTTAAGAGACAGAATATTTCTCCTCTCTCCAAATCATCTTCTTCAATGTAGGTCAGAGGGACCCTCTCCAAACAAACACAAAAAAACATACAAAAAATGCAACTGATCATAGACATCCTGAACCAAACAACATTTAATGGTCTGTGTTTACTTCTAGGCAGTCTTTCTCCTCAGCATAACGTTAAAGGTTATATACAATTTAAATCTAGTCTTCCTCCCAGGTCTCATTTCCCAACACTTTTTCTCTTCTTGGAGTCCCGTTACTGCAGCCTCATTCAACAACACAACATTTGTGCTACGCACTTGTGTTCCCTTAGCTTTTACTTACACTGTTTCCTTTAGATCAAATATTCTTTCTCCTCTGCTCTATCTGTTAGTCATTCCAGTTCAAAGAAAACTTCTTTTGTGAGGTCTTCCTTGGGAGAAGCCCAGCCATCCAAATTGTCCATTCTTTTTTGTTTGCTTTCATTGCACTCTGTTTATACTTACGATATGGAAGTCTTCAGAATCTGGTTTTTGTTACTTATATTCATTTGTATTTCTTTTTATAAAAGAGGTAAGATAATCATCATTAGATCTCTGTGTGTGTGTGTTCTGTGCCTGAGTTCCTGCTATTAAATTATTACTTTCTCAAGGGCAGTTTCTCATTACCTCCATTCCTGACACTATGTCATGTATATAACTAGTGTTCAAGAAATATTTATTCAATTAATATGTGATAGGGAATAATCCAGGCTGAATAGGAAGAGTGAATGGCTATCAGCTAAGTGGAGAGATGACAGTAGAATGTGATATCCATAAGAACAGGGGTTTTAACCTATTTTGTCTTTTGGGAATTCCATAAAAATGAAAAAAAAAAAGATTAATATAGGAGATTTCACACTTACATTTTTAACACTCAACCTTGAGCAACATACAGGTGTTTATAAAATGGTGAAGTTCGTCACATCCTAATTCAAATGCACTTTTGAGAAAAGTGGTGGCTATTTCTTTCACAATCAACCTTTAACAATCATCTGAACTGACATAGAGAAAAATGTTCCCCCAACTATATTACATAAAATAGCCAATTTTTTCTTTTACTGAACTTTTAATTTTAAAGAATACTTATGCTCCTTAATTCTATTTAATTTTAAAATCAATCACTCTCGTGCTGAATATTTTTAAATGAATATGACACTTTGCATGGATCCCATAAATAAACAAAACGTGCACAGCTTTGTTTATGTTAGGGACCTTCTGCTAAGTGTTGCTTCTATTTATTTACTTTTAAATTATGCCAGATTTTTGCAAATTTGAGTCAGTTTGGGGATCAACTTGAAATTTTAAAGACTGGCTATTTACTTTGCTTCTGATACCTTGCAAATATGTCAAGGTAATAGTTTTAAAAGCCAACAGAAGTTACAGAAGGAATATATTGAAGACGGACTGATTTGTGGAAATAGATGTGCCATTTCATAAAATTTATCATTTCTCTTAATTTCTTTTAACTTTCTTCCTCTCTTTGCTTTCTCCTCACATCCAGAGTTCTTAGCCCCCATTCCCTATATCTCAAGTTCAGATACTCCCTGATTTGTGTAGTACAGTAAAAAGATCTGTGATAATGAACATGAGATAGGATTTAATAGATAGGTAGATAAATCAAAACTTTGCCCAGAAAGCCATGTTGCTAAAAACAAGCCCTGCTTATAGATGATCATAACTGAAATTATAATTCACTAATTTACTCATAATAAAGAGTTGGCATCCCTAAACTGACTTCCTCTTACTATATATAATCTGGCATGATTCATGAGATTTAGGGCTGGTTAGCTTTTCTAAGACAGTAGAAATCAAGTTATGATAGAGTTCTGTAAGGCACCAGATCCCTACACTTGTCTCACTACCACCCATGCATCCTTCTATCTTCTTCTTTCTCCTTCTTAGTTGAACCATGGTCACGCTCAGGTATTTTCTATCCTCCGCACTTCCATGTGCTTCAGGATGATCCCATCTCTAGTTAGGCATGGTAGATAAGTATAAGACTACATTGACATCATTTTCTTTGAGAATGTTAGTTGATGTGTGGATATGTGACCTAATTTTGGCCAGCTGGGTCATACATAGAGAAACTCAGAGGTAGTGCTTCTAGGAAAGTTCCTCACTCTAGAGATACAGACACATAAAAAAGACCATCTTTTTCTTTCCCTGAATGCTTTTTATGCCTGGATATGGTACCTGGAACTTCTGAAGCAGTATCTGTGACCTGCTTGAGGGAAGAGCCAGGATGATGGGAATGACTGAGTGGAGAGACGGGAAGAAAACTGTCCCACCCATGGCATTCGTAAGCCACAGATTATTCCTTGCCTGGAGACTGCCCTGACTGGGACCTCATTAGTTAAGCCAGTTAGAATAATTCTCTTACATGTAGTCAGGAAAACTTCTTTCTAGCTAAGGTAAAAGAATAAAGTTACTTTTTGTTTTGTATATGGAAAGGATACGCATATCTGGATTTCTTTTGCAAGTATATTAGAGAGCGGTAAAATATCGAGAGGCTAGATTTTGTTGAAAATTGTTCAAATTTTTGACTCTTGAAATTTTGTAAAGAAAGGTGTGTAAATCGATTAGTGTTGCCATTGGGTAAGAGGACTTTTTCACTAATATAAAGTAGCCAAGAATTATTAAAATAAAATATCTTTAAAAATAGAAACAGTCCAAAGGAAATGCCATTGTATTATCATGCATTTTAAAAGAGCCAAGTTACAAATAGGTAAAAACAGCTACTCTTTCAAGCAGTGCTACAATTATAAAATGCTAGCAGTTAACAGAAAGAGACTGGATTGTAAACAATGACCCCCTCATTCAAGGAATAGTTGATCTCAAAGAAAGAAATACAGCATTGTTATGACTACCCAATATACATTACTCTTCTAGTCATTTTGTTAATTTTCAATGAAATACAGCTCCTAATTCACCTTCAATGAGTACATACATTTGAAATTTTCATATTACATCCTGTTTGAAAATTAGTTCATATTGTAATGTGTTTTAGGTAAAATGGGTCCACAAAAAAAGGGGCAAAGATAAAACTGAATATCATAATCTAGATATATATAGTCTCGTGGGATATAATTTCAAAGACAGGATGCTAATTTTTTAACACTAACAAAGGTAGCTGTGTTGTTCACTGCTCTATTTAATTGAATTATAGCTGGGATACCAATCAGGCCACTTGTGGCCCCTTGAATGCCTTTTTTTGTGTGTGTGTGTGACTGGTAAGGGGATCGTAACCCTTGGCTTGGTGTCGCCTGCACTGCGCTCAGCCAGTGAGTGAACCCGCCATCCCTATATAAGGATCCGAACCTGCGGCCTCTGCGCTCCCAGCACCGCACTCTTCGAGTGAGCCACGGGGTCGGCCCATGCCTTTTGTAAATCAGACCCACCTGAATATGGCTTGGCAAACAGAGCAATGGGCTGGATTCCAGGCTCTACTTGTCCACCTGGCCAGGAATTGTGCAGTGAACAGCTAGCACAAGTGCACTCAGAGGCCTTGGGCTGCAAATTCCAATGCTTAGGTAGACAAGCGTTAGATGGCAGAGAGTGCTAAAACTTCGAGCAAACTAGAGACTCCATCACTAATAGTAGCACAATGTTTTCACATCTTCCAATTTTGAAAATAAAATGGAAATCTAATTCAGCGTTATTTCGTACCATGGATTCAAACAAAGGGTGTTTGAGGACCAAACTCAAATTGTGAACTGGCAGTTTATATCTCTGACTAAAAGGAAGTGTTTAGCCATAGGTACTTGCTCAGATACTACTGTTAATCTTAATCCTATTTGATTCAGGAATGTCGAATTCCTGATGGTGATGGTGTAATGAGAGAATTGGGCAAAGACCATATTTCTCAAAGGTAAGTTTCAAGTAGGAAAGACCATAGATATAAATATGGAAGGGAGAGTAAAAACGTAATAAACGTGATAGCATCTTTGAAGAAAAAAGAACAAGTTTTGTAAAACTAAGTACTATGTGGGGAAGAGAGAGTTGTGATTTTCAGATAGTTTCCATTTTATAGTAAGGTTCTGCTAAATAGCTCCAACACTTTGCTAACATTAATTAAACCTCACAAACCCTGTGAGATAGGTAATTACTATAATTAAACTGATATTCCAGATTTGTAAAATGAGATATAGAATGCCCAAGGTCATAGTAAGATTGGATAGTCCAGTTTGGCAGACAAACTACGTGTTCTTACATCATTTTTCCCTCCAGAAGGGTCTCTCTCTCTCTTTCTCTCTCTCTCTGTTTAGATTAAGAAGATATAATGATAGGATAAATAAACTTGATCATTGGGAAGTTAAACTGCAAGTTGATTAGGGAAGCTTGAAGACAATATGGGAAAAATCTAAATGAACGATCCCCGTATTCCATAAATAACATACGTAATATGCAAATTCCATTTCAATTAATTGCATTTATTAAAAAATTTCCATTTAAATTGCTGGGTTAGCTAAATACATCAGTAAATCAAGAAATCAACGCACGTAAAGCATTCTCCATACTACACAACAGCATATAAAAGACTGTCATTAGTTTGGAAAGGGAACACACAGACAGACAGAAGGAACTCTGCTTGTTGCTATAACTACGGCATAACAAAGGTCAGTACTGGGAAAAATAAAAAAAAAGCCTTCCTGGATTGAACGTTAACAACTCAGGGATATTATCTTGAATCCTTCCTTTCAACAAAGAAAAATAAAAATTCTTCTTTCAAAAAGGGTTAATGAAAGGTAAATTAAACAATGCAAACACATTTTAAAAAATCAAAAAAATAAAATATTGAGGCTAATATCCAGAAAACCTATACTTTTGCAAATGTGGATGTCTAGGTTATGTTGAAATTAACCAATCTAAAATCTCAAGATCAAGAGGAAAAAATAAAAAAATGTTAAGTTCACAAACATTTTATGAAAAATTTATTTATTGTATTTAAAAATGGCAAATTCAAAAATGGTAATTTCAATAAACATTATTTAGTAGTAAGTGATTCAAAATAAATTTAATATCTGAATTTTATAGAGCTTAAAAAATATGACTTTCATAAGCCTAATTTTAGGTCTTTAAAAAGTAAATTTTAGAAGTAACTCCATTGTTAAAAAAAATTTTTTTTTTTTTTTTTAAGTTGGGGAAGTCCTGTCTGGTAATATGAAGATGCATATAAGCTTCGTTGTAAACAAAGGTCTACCTCTTCTGTTGAGCTAAGGAGAACATTAGTTACCTGAGTTGAGTTTGGGGTTTTTACTAAGAACAGAAAAAGAGATTAGGAGAAAGGATTCTGTTACCCGATTTCTAGTATCCTGTAAATACTGTTAGAGAAGACGTGTGCAGAAGACATGCTGCCACATTCTGGACTGCTGTCGGGGAACATGGACTGCCGTCACTCTGAGCGCCTGTGGATAGGGCAATGCCAAGTGTTTCTGGTCAGTTTATAATTGCAAATTTCACCACGAGCTTTTGACATTTCAAATTACTTTACTATTACTTACATATCTAAAGAGAGATGCCTTCCAGAAAGCACACAGGTAGCCCTATGTCTAAGGCAAATTTTCCTCAGAAAAAGCTCAGTGGATCCTGGATACTGCCAGGCAGAGGAAAAGAGAGACCCAACGAAGAGCTTGGGGCTCAAACTGCAAATTTTTGTTTAGATATCTTAGTGTCTAGAAGTGACTTACCATGACTTGGTGTTTTGTACCAAAATTGACCCACTATTTCCTTCATGAGTAAATATTTTGAAAAATTGGGTATGTTATTGTTTGGGTTTTCTAATAATTCAATAGACAAAGCATGCCAAATATTTATGTTAAAGTAAAAGAAGACCATATCTAATCAAAATCAAGCTAAGTTAGGTAGACTATGAAAGAAGCATTCTTCTGGAGACTTCTTTGTTCTAGCCTATTGTAGAAAGTGCGTAGATTTCTGTATTTGGGGACAACTCCTATTATACTTCCATGTAGTAATAGAGTTATAATTTTGTAGAAATGAGAATTTATATGACAACAAGGAATGTCATGAACAAACAAGAATGGGACTAGACTAAATTTTTTCTGGTGAAGAACAATTTTGAAAATTAATGCCATGGATGGTACTTGGTAACTTATCTGTCTAGCATCCAAACTGTATGTACAAATATGTATATGTTTGGTACTTGATTAGCTTAGTTAATTTGAATGTGGTGTTAATGAAGCCAAGGTAATGTGTTTAACCCTTTGAACCCATTATTTTCATAATCCTCAATTGTCGCAGTTTTTATCCTTAACAGTGGCCAGCCATTTCATAAATAAATCCTGTTAGTCATTAGGAAGAAAAGGTAAGAGAGTGAAGATAGCTGGAAAAACAGCTCACCACGTGACCTACTGTGCTGGCAGGTTAAAAGTGGCGCTTTGAATATTAAGTTCAGCATTATGACAACGACGTATCGATAATTAATTAGAAGTGAAAGAAAATAACTGGTATTCAGAATACTGATTTTCAAAAGTAGTTTCATCAAATTCCAATTGTTGAGCCACTGAGAAAACTTCTGAAAACATTCTTTAAAATGTTCAATTAAGGGATTTAAAAATATCATTTCATTATAATAATCTAGTATATGCAAAAATCTGTCTTATATAAATAACAGCACTTCATTTTAGCTCATGGTTCTTTATTAATTAAAGTTTTTCCCCCCCCTCTGGTCCTGGTAAGTTGAACAATATTTTCAGAGAGAATTAAATCTGCTGGAGTAGACAGCTCTTGGAGCAAATAATAGGAGATGAGATTCAAAAGATGGGGCTGATTAGAGAAGGGCTTTGAATACCATGTTAGGAATTTCGCATTTTTATCCTACAGACAATGGGGAACTTACTTCCACTTTTGCATGTTTTGTATATGCTACTTTCTTTCAATATGCATGGCACAGAATGTAAAGAACCTGCCATGTGGCTGGCAGTATGTATGAGGTGGGACACAAAGTCGATGTCAAGAATCTCAAATTCTGGTAAAGAAGTAAAATAAGTAAAAATCCCAGGTAACTACCATCAGAGTTAAATAAATTATTCCCTATTTGTTTTATTGGCATATTTCTTCTATGAAGGATGTCATTATTTTGTTGTTATTTACAGTGTGAATTACTGTGGAAAGAGGAAGGCCTCAGAGTCTGTGAACATGAATTAGGATGTTGGGTGAGAGAGCTCCACTCACCTTTCCTGACTTGGCTGTTGGATGTTTGTGTGTATGTGTGTGACTAATCAGGAACACCTCACTGGTGGAGGGTTAAAGGATACCTCTGGGATTTGAAAACACCAGCAGACAAGCTGCCAGTGCCTAAGATTTATCTCTAAGTCAGCTTATTTTAGATTTATGGTATTGCCTCTGATTGTATTACTTCTGCTTTCTTTACTCTTTAGTAAATTCCTGTTTGCATTCTAACCTTTGCTTGGCTGTCCTATAGGTATTTATGAAAATATAGTTTGTTCATAGTTGCCAAACTTTCCCCAAAGTCATTAAGACTGCTTTTAGTGGTAATCTCTAAGGGTGGTAATCAGTGAAAAAGCTCCCAGAGAGAAAAGGAACCTTAAGGTCCGATTCAGGGCTGTGTGGTGTACTTATTCTCTCCAGCAGGTTATTCTCCTTCCAGCGTTACTCTGTGGGGGGAGACTGCCAGCTGCCCACCAAAATTGGTTCTCTACTGCACAGTAATAGAGTTGCATATAGGAAGAGGCTGCCCGGAAATCTTCACAGCTAGGTGTGGCATGTGACAGTTCTTGACAATTGCATGTGAGCTGCATTGCTGTGTTCCACTTCAAAACCAAGGTCTTTAAGAAGGGATCATGCCTCCTCCATACCCTTCTGTAAGCTTGATGTAGCCAAAGGTCAGTCCTTTGGCGATGGCAAAGCCCTAAGTTGGAGGGAAACTGGATCCGTGGTTGCCTCAAAGAGTGGCCCTCTAACCTGAACTTCCCACCCTGGACTGCTACGTGAGTAAAAAATATACTTCTATGGTTTTTGAACGGATACATTTTGGTGTCTATTTTTTATAACACAATCTGCTACCTTTTTAGAGATTCTGGGATAATGATGATGATATTGATCATGATCATGATGGAAGGCCCCAGAACTTCAAAGATATTTCATAGCACAACACAAAATTTATGCAGAGCAGAGATATTTTTTCAGGTGATATTCAAGTCGGGATTTTAAAAATTTTCCCATCAAGATATCTATGAAGCCCCTCTACTCCTACTTCAGATCACAGAACACATAAAGCAGAGAAAGGCACAAACCTCTTCCAGGTAATTGGAAGCTGTAGTGGGCATTTTGCAGAGGGAACAGACTTACATTTTAGCATTTCATAGAACTGTGGACCCGAACAAGAGTTAACAGAGAACTGAGTGTTCTCAGCAATCGTTATCAAAACCCTGACATATCTTGGAGAAGACAACATAGGACATAGACTAGTTTGAGACATGGTGGACCTGCAAATATAAAAAAGAGAATAAAATAAAGGATATGACATAGACCCAGAAAAGAGATACTTTCCGTTATCACATTTGGCTACGGATGCAATCAATTTCCTAGTGGAAAAGCAGCAAATGCTGTATCAGATCCATGACGTATATTGTTTATAATTTATTCTATATGTTCAATTAATGTCATATTAATGAGAGACCTACAATCATAATTAAATCTAAAGTTCCAATATCCAGAGAGGGTTTATTGACTAATTGATTATTGATAGTGAGAGTAGAGTAGAGGTTATTAAAGACAGACAGGACTGAGTACAAATTTCAGCCCTGTTACATACTAACTTTATGACCTAGTCTAGGTTACCTAATTTCTCTGAGCCTCCATTCCCTCATTTGTAAAACGGAAACAATTACTACCTCATAGGGTTATTGCAAGAACAAAATAAAATATCTGCAAATTACTTAGTACAGTGTCTGAAAACAAATGGGTCATTAATAGTGACTCTCCTTTATCAGCTAGAAAATAAAATTTCTTACAATTTAGAGTTTATTTTCTCTCATTTGTTTAAGACTTCATTTTGAAAGTGAACTTGAAGAGTCCCCAAAAGGAAAGCATGAGATAAGGAATATCTAAAAAGGAAAGTTTCCAGAAAGAAAAATATGGCATGAGAGGAGAACATGATGCCTTTATTTGATTAAAAAGATTGCTTATTTACAAACTTCAAAACTTCTGATATTGAATTAACATTTTAAATATTTTGAAAATATGTTTAAAAATCGATGATCTTTCTAGAATGTTTTCACTCATTCAAAAATGACTACATTTTGCTGATAATTTTTCTGATGCCTGGCTCATAAAAGCATCAAATGGAAAATTTTCTTCTTTGCTTTTACAAGGCATTAACACAAGTATAAAAATATCCTGCTAATGTAAGTGATTATAACCATCCATTTATTTGTCTATAAATGCCAAATAAACAGTTATAATCAAACTTCATTAATGTTAAAATAAAGTGACAAAACACGCATATTAATCAGTGAGTCACAAAACACATCCGTCTCCTATTTCAATAGTTGCTCACTCTTGAAACAGCACCTTCGTTTATGCACACTGTAATTCTTAACATCTTATCAGTAATCTATTCTCCATAGTTGGTAGAATCTTGACATGGTCAAGATCAACCTCTGAAAATTCAAGTACAAAATGATTTAAAATGTCTTTTCAATGTATTGTTCTTATAAAAGAAACAACTCACTATGGTACTTTCCTTCCTTCTCTGACAGTATACTATTACATTATTCTAGAATACAGAGTTTTCATTTTCATACGAAACCCTTACTCCACTTTCTAACACCAATTTATACAACCTGAATTTTTTTCTTTCCCACTCTGAAACTTATCATTAACTGCTATATTTTTCTCTTAGAAAAATTATTTGGAAGTATTCCAAATAGTTTTCTATCTTATTTAGTAACTCTTTGTACTACCATATGCTTCAGTAATAGGATAGTATGTATCCAGGAGTTTTCTTTAAGGTATCAGTGAAGAGGTTAATTCATAGCTGCATTTATGAGTGAGTTTTATTTATATTTGACTTGTGGTGAAAAGATTTATGTTTCAAATATTAAACTATTTTTTCCCCAAGTGACAAGAAGTGAAATGTTAATCACCTACTAGTATAAAATAGATTAATTTAGATATAAAAGTAGTTTTGTTTAAGTAAAGTTTGGAATTAAAAATAGGACAGTGAGTTAAAAATCTGATTTAATCCTTGGAACTACCAGATGGAATAGTAAAAAGGGGAGAAGAAGAAACACACACACACACAAACACACACGAGAGAGAGAGAGAGAGAGAGAGAGAGAGAGAGAGAGAGAGAGAGAGAGAGAGAGAGAGAGAGAGAGAGAGAGAGAGAGAGAGAAGAGAAGAGATACAGAGACTGAGATTGATTTTGAGATCGGTCAAGCATCACATTATCAGTTTTTACATTCTGGTATAATATTATTTCAAGGATCTGAACAACTAGAACACCGATCCGTTTTCCCTTAAAGATCTAAATGATAATGATTTTTTTTTTAAAAAGTCCTTCTGGGCACACCAGGAAAATTATTTAAAAGCATGCGGTAGGGTGCGAACTAAGCATTCTTCAAACAAACACGACCTTTTCTCTGTTTCTTGTATTGCTCTTCTCAGCCCAGCCAGAAAACCCAGACAAGTTTATTTACACACACACGCCCCCCCGCCCCCACGGGGTGGGGGGAGAGAGAGACACGGAAACGCCCTCTCTCCATCCCTTCCAAACAATTATCTCCGAGAGCAAACGACAGCCATCAGCAGCCCTGTGCTGGGCGGCAGAGCCGGAGAGCCAGCCGGGCGCGCGGAGGGCGGGCGATCGGCAGGCGAGCGGGGAAACGTGGCTCCTCTGCCGAGGAGAGGATTTGTGAAAAGGAGCGCTGGCCCGCGTGCGCCTCTTGTTCCCCGTGTAATTTGCAGCCAATCATCAGTAGGTGTCCACGTCCCTGCGTCCTCCTCACCTCGGCGCCAGTCCCCCCCGCGCCCCCGCCCCCAGCCTCTACACCTCCTCCCTCGCCTTTCTCCCGCTCCCCTCCCCCAGCAACCACACACACACACACACACACACACACGCACGCACACACACAAACAGAGAGAAGGGGGGAGGGAGGGCGAGAGAGAGAGAGAGAGAGAGAGATTCCCCGGCTCCCTCCCTCCCTCGCACACAGCGACTGGAGACGGACGGAGAGCAACGCGCTGGGAGAGGAGAGACCACCGACAACAGCCCCGCGCTCTCACACATACACTCACACTCGGCTCTTTCCTCTCCCCCCACCTCCTCCTCCTTCCACCCCCACCACTAACATCATCTCCTCCTCCTTCTCTCTGCAACAAGAAAAAAAAAAGCCATTTACAGGTATTTTTTTTTTGATCCGGATATTTATTTATCCCCCCCCCCCAACAGTTTGTTTACAAGTATTAAAGTTGTAATTGGGAGCTGCCAAGACACATCTGGATTTGTGTTTCTTTGTGTTAGGGGGTGATGTGCAACTAATTAAAGGCAGACTGGCAGCGTCTGCAAATTCTAAGGCTCCCCAAATAAAAAGAGACTGGTAAGTGATTGTTCTTTCTCTTTCTCTGGCTTTTTTTCTCTTAAATGTTTGCTGTCCGTTGGGATTGTAAAAGTAGATTATTAATGCTGGACTCCAGCAATAAAAAGCTTCGCTGTATTAATTTATTAATTAATCTGCACCCGCCCCTCCTCCTGAATGTTAAATATGACCTTTGATCTCTATGTTTCTGGTAAACCAGACATACAATATTAGGCATGTACAGTCACATTGTTTAAAGGCAAAAGAGGATCATGAAGTATGGATGTCTAATTTAGCTTTGGTATAGAGCTATAGTTATTTGTGTGTTTTACTTTGTTTTTTTTAACAAAATCCAAACAATAGCTGTGGCTTAGATACATTTTTCATGCTCCAGAGATGCATTGATTAAACAATAATGACCTGGATACTGGGCGCAATTATTTTCTACAGTTTCTGGTGGAATTAAACCTTCATGTAGGAAAGGGGGGAGGTGGTGGCAATCAGAAAAGCAAGGAAAGCTTCTGTTTGGAAACACCACTATAATACTCTGAAAAAGGGACATTAAATTATTTCTTTATTTGGAACAAGGTCAAAAGACTAAAATGTTAGAAAAATTTCACTCTACTCAGTGTGATGATATCTAATGCATGGTTGGCATAACTAGTTTTTACTGAGTAGCAGTTATTATGGTCTTGCAGTTACAATGTGATTCGTAGAAACTGAAGCTATATGCATATTCTTGCTGTGTCTTTCCCCACCCCCTTCCAAGCATCAAGAATATCTAGCCAGGAGCATTTTGGGGGCACCCTTTGTATTGCCATCAGACCTCAGAAGGGAGCAGTTTTCCCTAATTCGAAACCACAGAGGTGGTTCCTGAGTGATTAGGGACTTGGAGTGATTGAAAGATGCCTGCTAGCTTCTAATCCAGCCTGGGGTGAGGTTCCTTATCTTGATTTACTTTGCCTAATAGGGATTTGTTTACATAAACCCCTCTTTTTAGGGCACCTCACCAGTAGGTCTTGGAAGTTTTTGCACTTGGAGTTGGGTCATAAATGCTTCATTAATCTAATTATAAGTATAATTACTATAATGGATATATATTTTGAACTCTGAATATTTGAGACTGAGAATACTGGGCCCCCATTTAGAATTCCATGAACTCCACATTCTAGACCCATCTGTGGGCTTCAAAAATGTCACAAAAAGATATTCTGGGGGGGAAAAAAACACCTTTGAAACAAAGAAACGGGTTTTTTTTTTTTTAGGAGAATATACACTTTATGTCTTCGCTTTACTTCTTTAAAGGCTGTGATATACCTCTGCCTCTGTCATAAACAACTAAAATTCCTCTTCCTAAAGCATAATAGTGGCCTGTAAGCAAAGAGATGAATGCAAATATCCAGTTAACATTAAACTTTCTCTTAAAAAGAGCAAGAGAGCATTTGAGTGGTCATTTCTTTGGGTAAACAACACCTAAAGGGATTTTTTCCCTTTTACTCAATGTAAAAATCAGTTATTGTGAAAGATTTTTTTTTTTTTTTTTAAAGTCCCACGCTTTCCTCTTGTCTTGGGAACAGACAGCAATCTCCATTAAAAATGATGGGAATATTCTTACAGAGGCTGCAGGCACTTGGTTTAAAACCTATGACATTGCTTATAATTATTTATTTATTTATTTTTTAAAAAAATCTAGTCCATCTTTCTTTTCTTCCTTTCTTTTAAACAAGTAGAACACCATCCTCTTACCCCCACCAAACCCTTCCACCAAATGGCTTGTACAATTGAGACCTGTCCTTGGTCCATTGAATTAAGACCCTAACAGAGCCAGCTGTGCTGGGATTCAAACTAATGACCGCAGACACAGAAGGACACTGTGGCAGCTGGTAGTTCTTTTTTCCCTGCCTCTTTAGTTCAGATTGTATATGGGCCGTCTCTTAGCTCTCAGTTGTATTGTATTTGCTTACAGTTTATACTCGGATGTATTGTAGACTTTCTCAGTACTTCATTTGCTAATTTCCTGTTCATTTTACTCGTAGGGCTATTGCTGTTTTCTACTTTACAGCATTTGCATGCCCAGGCAGTACTTGTTCACA
Organism: Cynocephalus volans; assembly: GCF_027409185.1. Taxonomy (NCBI): domain Eukaryota; kingdom Metazoa; phylum Chordata; class Mammalia; order Dermoptera; family Cynocephalidae; genus Cynocephalus; species Cynocephalus volans. The sequence goes on along the minus strand of NC_084468.1, from coordinate 90,947,703 downwards.
CGTTTCATAATGTTTAAATGCCCTCTGCTTATAGGTAGTATCGCCCTCCCACCCCTGATTTGCATGTCTTTAGCACTCCAATTGCCCTTTTCCCTCGGCATTTGTCACCCCCGTCTTCCCCTTTCCCTGGGTATCCTGGCTATTAATACATTTTCTCAGGAGGGTTATAAGAACAGGGGGGAGGAGCTGTGGTTTGCTGTGGGGAGGGAGGGAGCGGGGGTTGGGAGTGTTGCTGGGGATGGGACTTGGGGAGGGGGGATCACGTCTTCATGATTGTTATGCAAACGACCTGACCGAAGAATGTGGGAGCTTTCGGTGTCTGCGGTGGGGTAGTGAGGGAGGGTGTTTATTTTTTAATCTTTTTCCTCGTGCAGCTCGTTGGAATGACTTTCTTTATTTTAGTTGTAACAGTTGGAGGATAATGCAAAGGAAGACGCTGCCTGGGAATTCACCGTCTGTGGAAATGCGCCCCAGAGAGGAATAAAACAGCCCTCACCTTGCTCTGCCCACCCGGCCCCACTTTCCCCTCCCGCCTCGGCCCCCACCCCAACACCACCATCACCCCCTTCCCTCCCCCCCACATTCCCCCCTTTCCCACCCAGGTGTCGGACCAGGCGGTCCCCACTTCCACCCTGCACCCCTTCTTCCCCCCCTGCACCATGAACACCAATGTCTGCGTGGAGCCCGGGCCGAGCCCGGAGGCCCCGGGCTTACCCAAGGAAAGCCACCTGCCCGAGGGGGCCCTGAACAGCCTTGTGGATTACAACTCGGAGATGGAGCGCTACCGCTCTTTTGCCACCTCCTTCTACAAGACCAACGGGGGCGCCTTCCCGCAGGCGGCCAAGATTGCGCGCATCACCACCCCCATCTTCCCCAGCAGCGCCGCCGCTGCCGCGGCCGCCGCACGCATCGGCATGTCCCCCTGGAACTGCGACAACGCGGCCACCGCCGCCGCCGCCACCGCCATGCTCTGGGGCAGCGGCGGGGGCGGGGGCGGCGGAGGGGGCGGGGGCGGCGGCGGAGGGGGCGGTGGGGGCGGTGGGGGCGGAAGGAAATCCTCCTCCTCCGCCGCCGCCTCCTCCGCCTCCTCCTCGGCGATCCTCCCCGCCGGCGGCGGTGGCGGTGGCGGCGGCGGCGGCGGCGGCGGCGGCGGCGGCGGCAGCAGGACCAGCATGCACCACCGAAACGACTCCCAGAGGCTGGGGAAAGCTGGCTGCCCGCCAGAGCCTTCGTTGCAAATGGCAAATACTAATTTCCTCTCCACCTTATCCCCTGAACACTGCAGACCTTTGGCGGGGGAATGCATGAACAAGCTCAAATGCGGCGCTGCTGAAGCAGAGATAATGAATCTCCCCGAGCGCGTGGGGACTTTTTCCGCTATCCCGGCTTTAGGGGGCATCTCATTACCTCCAGGGGTCATCGTCATGACAGCCCTTCACTCCCCCGCAGCAGCCTCAGCAGCCGTCACAGACAGTGCGTTTCAAATTGCCAATCTGGCAGACTGCCCTCAGAATCATTCCTCCTCCTCCTCGTCCTCCTCAGGGGGAGCTGGCGGGGCCAACCCGGCCAAGAAGAAGAGGAAAAGGTGTGGGGTCTGCGTGCCCTGCAAAAGGCTCATCAACTGTGGCGTCTGCAGCAGTTGCAGGAACCGCAAAACGGGACACCAGATCTGCAAATTTAGAAAATGTGAAGAGCTAAAGAAAAAACCTGGCACTTCGCTAGAGGTCAGAGGAGATGATTTCTTGTTTCCCAGTCTCCCTCCTTCCCTCCTCACTTCCCTTTCCTCTCCCCTTCAGGGCTTCTTGTCTGGCTTCAAGATGCAGTACCCCTTTTCCGAAGCTTCACTTAGTTTGTAAGATACAGTTGTAGGTGGCTGCGGAGGGCACGGCCTCTCCACCACCCGCCCAGCTGCACTTCACGTGGAACCGCCCTCCTGATAGGGAGAGTGCCCCTCCTTTGTATCTCTAGGGGAATAATAATGTAATTGGCTTGAAGAATCAGAAGTTTCACATTCAATATGGTTAATATTTTCCCTTGGTGGTTTAAAATGCCCCCTCCTCCTTATTAAAAAAAAAAAAAAGAAAAAAGAAAAAAAAATCTCTGCCCAAAGGATTGGACACATCACGTCCTATGCACGTTTTTCTGGGCTAAGAGGGACATACTAATGGCCCAATTATAACAGTGAGAACACTGTCTGTGGCACACAAGCTTATGTTCTCATTAAACAAAACAAAACAGAAACAAGACCAAAACCCCCCCGCAGTAATTATCGAAACTGAAAAAAACCTGGATTCAAAAGGGGATTTTTATTTTTTAATTTTTTTTATACTCTTTCTGGGATAGGTTCTCTCCTCATCGTGACATTATGTTTCTGTTTCCTATTTTATTTTCTGCATATCTGGTATTTTTTGAGAAAGCAGAAATATACTATTGTGTAGAAATCTATACTATTGTATAGAAAGCTGATTGTCACCTGCAATTTTTATGGAGATATAACTTAGACTAAAGGGACACTATTAGTTAATTTGGGGGCACGTGGTGGTGATTTTATTTAAGAATTATTTATCATAGTTTCAGAAGTGAATGATTCCTAAAACGCAATTACAAAGAGAATATACTTCCTTTGGGGTCTACATTTGACAAAGTTGCCATTTTGTGGTTGCCAAATTGTTCTATACACCATAGTTTTGGTTGATACCTTACACAGTCAATAATGGTTTCTACCTCTATATCCTTAAGACAGACATTGCACAGATGATCACTAAAGTAATTGCTAAATTAAGCTCTTAATTATATTAAATATAGAGATTGATGTGTTTGATGGAAATTTCATATGGTATCCTGATCAAAACACAAAGGGGAAAAATGGAAAACACAGGTAAATGGTTTTGGTAGTATATTAAGCAAGGAAATATAGACAAGTAATCATAGTCCCTTGATAAAATTTACAGAATAGATGGTTAGGTGTTTAAATATACATGAGAGTAGGTGGTGGATTTAGCATTTGGAAACATTCTATGGTCCAGATTGTAGGGTGAGTGACCCTCACAAGTTATCATCAGAAGGGTACCTGTACATTTTTCTAAAAATTGTGAGTACTGCTTAGAGGAGTTTTCTCTATGAAGAACTGGGAAATAGTCTTAAAAACGATAAAGAGAAGGGTTAAAGATCTTTGTTGCAGGTTTGAACACAAAGAGGATACTTTTTTAGTAGAAATCAAAGCAGATAGCACTTTGAAATTCAAATGAATCAGTATTATATTGATATCATTATTGATTATGATCAGTTCCATGGAAATTTTGCATTTATTCTTCTTTATAAGAGAAATTGTCTCTGTTGAAAGTTTAACTTTACTTCAGGGTGGTTTTTTACATTTCCTTTGGCAACTCTGTTTAAGCAAAGATAATAGCACCTATAATGCAGGTCTGTGTATTTTGAGTGGCAAAATTAGCTTTTAAGTAGTTTTTTTCTGGATTAACTTATTTTAACTTCTCTAGGTCTCTAAGGCCCATGAGAAATTAAAATTTAGTTCAACTGAAATTTGCTATTTTTTCCCAGTTGATAAGGATTACATGGTTTTTATTTTTCTTCTTGAAATGTAATATTTAGAATTACAGATTTGGTATTGCTATTAGACTTCATCTTTAGGTAGACCCGGCATTATGTACATCCCAATTTAGGGTATGTAGTGGATAGGACCATTGTATAATTAGGATTTATTTAGTAAAAAATCACTTTGGAGAAGCTTGGTATGAGTACCAATAGGTTTTTTGCATGAGTTTCTATGCTGATGTACTAGTCTAAACAAATTTCATACATTATTTTTCTCTTTAATAGATTTTCTACAAGCTTGTTGCGATGTTTAAATTCCTTAGGTATTTTGATCACAAAAATCCCACAGAATTACCTTTCCTTATTTTAAAAAATTCTTGTGCACAAAAGTTTTGTTGATCTTCAAAAAGTGGAGTGTGGAAAAAAGAAGCAAATTTCTCCCTTTGTAGAACTCTCAGAATGTTCTCCTAACTGCAGACTCCTTTCTATCAGAGCATGGGCTGTGGGTCAAGGCTAAGATTATTAGTGGAATGTTATTTGACAGAAAGAAAGAACATGTTTTTAAAAATTGTCTAAGATTCTATCTAGGTCATTAAAAAAGGCAATGGCAGCATGACTGCCTTAAACTTCTGTATAACCATACAGCTATAGTTGTAGGAAACCAGCTGGATGCGTGTCAGAGTGACAGGGCTTACATGACTGAACCAAAGCTGGAACTGTGGTTGGGGTCAGCGAAAAGTCCCCCTGCTGACCTGGCTTTCCTCTCTAATTTGGTCCATCATCATGAGAGGAAATGTTTTAGAGGTTGGATGGATTCCTTGCTGAGGGCAGTGATTTGGGGACTCATTATGGATATTACCTGTGGTTGCAGGTGTAAACTCAGTAACTAATATTTGTTGGCTTTAAATTATAGATACAGATTAAAATCTAGATCATAATTACATATATTCTTATTTATCACTTTAACCGTCATGTGCTCTTCTTCCCTTTGACTTGTTCTCTTTCCAAAGACTGGAGGCATAATCATATTTTTTCAGGGTGACTAAACTGAAATTAAGACACTCACATGGGTGTGTTGGGATTCTTGCCCACAGTTTTTTTAAAGCCTCCCCTCTAGCATTCCTTTTAAAATTGTCTTAGTTATTTCTACATTTTCCTGCTTCCTCTCACTTTAAGAGCATCTCAGTGCCCTAGAATATGTTTATAAAATCACCCCTTGATAATATTTGATATGATAATGCGTACAAAACATTTAGTTTTTCTATGGTATTATGCACTGTATATTTGCATATGCCACTGTATTAAAAAGCCACTAATTGTTCAAGGCAGTTATTACAAATGCTGTATGCCTCTAGTCTGACAGAACTTATTTAAAAGTTGTATCCAAAATCATTGATATAAAGTTCCTACCTAGGAGATTCCTATGATAGTAAGTTACATAATAACACTTTGTCTCTTACACAGGTAATCCTTCAATTTTTTTATTCTCAGCAGTTACCTTTCTGCTACTAACATCTAACTTTTAAAAATATCCCAATCTTATATGGCTCAAGGGATAAAGTTGTCCCTTGGGCAACCCCAGTCTCTTAGTCCCTGAACATTGTTCAGGTGACATGATTGATCTCTGTGGAACAGCATTAGAGACCACACAGATCTGGTTTCTCTCCCATTAGTTGATTTATGGAATTACATTAGTAAGTGGTGCCTCAGGAGGTTTCCCTGCCCCCACTCTTGGCTCTTTTTGCTGCAAGTTACACACTGCCACCACCCAGGCTTTCTGTGTGCTGAAGGAGGGCCTGGAGAACGGCATGTTATAGTGAAGAGAGAGAGAACCTGGGAGATTAGGAAAAAGGATGATTCCATATTTTTTCTTTTCTTTCTTTTCTCTGTTTTAAAAATTTATATGCTGAATGTACAGGCCAACAATAATTTTTCCACAAGTTAGGTTAAGCTTCCAAAAGGTTTGGTAGAAAACATCCAGATACTATCCCAAACTTGATAACTTGATTCACAGGAATGTTTTAGGGGAGGAGGGACATATTTCATGTATATGCTGTTATATTCCAAGAGCCCCCACCACACAAATGGCAATTGTAAAATCCCGGACAAAGCACTGTCTGCGATTTATGCGGGAAGATGCCACCTGCCTCCTGAGGAAATTTACTTGTAGACCAAACATAAAATAGGTGTGTCACTTAAATTCGGAGCCTGTATAGTTGAATAATGAAATCAGTCAATAATTAAACATGTTATGAGTTTTTAAAGTTTGGTGACTTTTAAAAAAAGTGTTTGTAGATGAAACATGAATATTTTATGTGAAATTGAAACCACCACCGGTTTGTCATTTTATGTTATAATTTAAAAATGGGTTTTAAATTATCAGTTTAAAGAATTAAAAAATTCCAGTAGAAAAATATAAATTTTTGTTTTATTCCAAAAGCAGAGATATATAATTGATTATAAAAGGGAAAGATAAAAATTTTCAATGAAATTCAAACAAAATGATAATATATTAATATTAGAATGTAACATAGAAATAATGTAGGAAAAAGATCCTGAGTTTTATAAATGATAAGAAAAAAGCTCAGAAAAGTTTAGGTTTGTCTAAAACCACAAAACAGATTTGTGGCTAAGGCATCAAACTATGATATAAGTCCAATGAGATTCTCTTTCCATCATTAGATTTAATACAAGGGAGTTAAAGTTGTTTTTATATACTCAAAAACGTCATGTAGTATACAGTAAATACATACAATTTTGTCTATCAATTAAAAAATTAAAAAGTTGTTTTTAAAAGACATATACATTTTAAATAATTCCTAGATAAAAACAATACCCTCATACACCCAAACATCACGTAAATTCTAAGCAATCTTTGAGATGGCAATTAGGAATAGTAAAATAAAGTAATTAAGATCCATTTGTAAATTATACTATAAGAATGTTTGTTTGGAATTCAACCATCATCAAACAAAATACAAGCAAACAATCAGAAAGCCATAAGAACAAATTAAACAACAATAAACTTTAGACTTCAGTTTTATCAGATAAAAATATTTTGATATTTTAAGAATGGAAAGTGTATCTAGTGATGAAGGAAATAAAAGTTACTTGATTTTTACAGTTAATAAATTGATTACTAAAGTATTGCTGCATATTTTGGTTATTCTTAACCATCTGGTTTTTTGGAAGAATAGTTAAGTTTTGAAAAGTCAGACTTATAGGCTGATAAAGATAGAACAGTTTAATAAAATAGTCTGTACATCAAAAGATGTACAAAAAGCATGCGGATTCACTCATATTTGCTCTATTTGGAACATTGTTAACCAGACTCAAGACTGAAGATCCATGTTGGGGTGACTGTGAAGACACTGTTGGAATATTCTTTCTGGATACAAAGTTAAACTGAATATTTCCCAGAAAGAGGTTAAAGTCTGTTTTTAAAAAGTCTTCTAAAGTTGCTGGTGCCCTTAGAATTTACTACTCAACCTGAATTGGTCAAATCGTTCACTTTTACCAGAGAACAATTCATTTTAATTTTGCTTTGAAAAAGCTTAATGATATGTCCTACTATTCAGTAAATTTCACACGAGTGGATATACTTCAATTTCTTGCATTTATTTTTACTTACTGTACAAAATACTAAAAATAAACTCTTGCATTTATCATATAGAAATACCTAAAGTAATAGGTTGAATTCAAGATTTATTTAAAAGTCCATGTGAATATACAAATTGGAGAAAGAATGACTTGTCTTTTAATTTTCCTAGTACTCCTAGATTAGTTCCAAAGAAGCAAAAATGAGCCAGAAATACATGAAAAAGTCTTTAATTTTTATTAGTACGTGATTTTTAGTCACTGATTAGAATGTCAGAAGATCTTGGCTAAGGAAGTAGAGCACTCTAGAAAACATCATTTTTTATAAAAACTTGTTTTCCAGAAAGTATTTTTTTGTAATCAGTGTACATTTTCAGGATCTTGTGCTTTGCTTAATTTTGTCTTTTCATTTGTGCTTCAGTGTTTCTGCCCATCCTTAACATACTTTTTAATCTAGCATTATGCTGTTCTCCTTAGGAGTTTCAAAATATTGAGGGAGGGGCACAAAGGTGATTTTATCCTTGAGTCATATCTTGTTTCATCACATGCAAACACCTGTACTGAAATTTAATTATTCTGCAGGGTAATCAAAAAGCTTCCCTACATTCAGCATCCTATGTTTTCTGTTGTTTATTGAGTTATGTTGTACCATACTTCAGAGGCGACAGCCATTTAATAATGTTGAAGACTTAGCTCTGCAGGGGCTAACAGGATCCCAGCAGGCTTGTTAACTTCTACTCTAAAACACTGTGAGAAATATTTTTTCCTCTGTGAAACTTGTGGGTTTTCTCTTTATTTTAAGAGTATAAGTATCCATAGCTAGGTATGAGATCCAGCCTACTGAATTTTTTCTGTTTTTCTATTTCTTAATATTTAACCCATCTCTTTTATCATACTAAATAGATAGTGGTAAAGCAAACAATTACTTTTTCAAAGAATTCATATTCAAAGTGTATTTCTTTGGCTGATATAAAATCAGATCTAAATTATATTCAGGAAATAGACTACTCGTTTCCTGACTTTTCATTTCTTTTTAATTAAAAATTATATTTGGGCCATGTGACTACGTAGAGTTAGTTAAGAGATTGTGGAAAGAGCCATTGGTACCAAGTACCTCACCAGTTGAACAATGGCATAACTTTTCTGGCATTTATTTCCTAATCAATAAGGGGGGTAATAATATCAACATACCTTACAATTTTTAAATATCATATGTAGGTTAGTGTTCTTTGCAAACCGAAAGATGCTATACAATTTCTTAGTCCTATTTTAAAGCCATCAATAAAAAGTGGACAATAAGACAATCGTATTTACAGATAACTTATTGCACCAAGTTGTTAGTTTTCAGGACTTAAAGCCCAGGTAGACTATTTGGTGGTATGTGTCTTCTCAATATTTGTTTTAATCATCCAGTTTGGCAAAGATCTGGCTTGAATTCACTTGGAAAGCTGTAAACCTGATAAACTAGTTTCCTGTTCTAATATCTGCATTGTCAATTGCCCGAGTAAACTGAACAAAATACCTAGTGAAGTTAGTCAGTGTGGTAAGTCAATTTAGATCATTTAGTGCTCTTTATCCTTTCACACCACCACTACTAATTTCTATATTTCTTAATAGGCTGTGTGTGTGTGTGTTTCACATTACTCACCTAGTACCTTCTTTTGGCCGCTATTTTCTTTCTTTGGACAGACACCAGGTGTTATTTGAAATGTGAATTAGTGAGTTCAAGGGAATCACTATAAGAAATGGTTAAATGCTTCTCATGAATTCTAGTTGGAGAACATATTTAACAAATATTGAAAATTGAACATATTTAACAAATGTTGGAAAAAATTCATGTTATATCAATTGGAAATAAAACAGGTAGATATGCATTTTGAGATAAGTGAAGTGACTAGGCAGAAAGTCTTTTTTTTTTCTTTTTTCTATTTTAGTAAGAAGAGTGTTTGGTTTTGGTTTTTTAAAATAGAAAAATAATTGATTAAACATATTTGTGGGGTACAGAGTTGAATATCAATACTTCTGTACAATGTGTGATGATCAAATCAGGATAATCAGCATGTTCATCGTTACAAAATGTAATCACTCCTTGTGTCCATTAACCAATTTATTGCTAGTCCCCCTCCGACTCCCTCTTTCCCACTTCTAGTAAACACAGTTCTGTTTTCTTCTTCCGAAAGTTCAACGCGTTATTGTGATTGTTGTTTCTTTAGAAGAGAGTACTTGTGAAATGAAGATTGTTCTTAAGTAGTAATAGGAAAGGCTGATGTTTTTTCTGGGAAAAAATAGTGATAAGCTCTAAAAGATTTGGAATACTAACCAAGGAAGATTAAAAACAAAGGAGAAAGAATATTCAAGCTGGGATGCAATGAGGTATCTGTCTAGAAGGAGTTTTGTCAAGATGGGATATGGATGTCTACTTTGCTTCAGCAGTTATAGAAGTTTTGCAGAGAATGGAAGATATAAAAAGAGGGAAGATAATTTTTTCATGACTTGACTCAATACATTTGCTTTGAGAGTTAGAGCTGAAGCTTAAGTAGAGTGGAGTGGCAAATGAATTAGAGATAAGGAAAAACAGATTGTGTTATAGCTGATGTTATTATTTTTACTTATGCCTTTGAAACATTTGGTAGAATAATTCCAAAGTGTAACTAAAAGAGAATACTTCCAACATGAGTGGAAATGGGATCCCATTTGTGTCTCATCTACATTTAAATTCATATTTTAAAGCACAGTTTCAAGAAAGTAAAGAAAAGTGTCAAACTGTGGGGAAAAGTGTGCTGAAAATGCTGTTTCTTTCTTCCAAAAAAAAAAAAAAACAACAACAAAAAACCAAAAAAACCCCCACAACCCTCCCCCTCCCACAACTGGATGACTGATAGTATTGAAAGGATCAAGATCAAGTAGAGGGAGAAGAGAGAGGGAAAAGAGACATATATTTATAGATCAGCAACAGGCATGGGCATTTCAGTGTATATCAGCTAATCAGGCAAATTCCAGAGAAGATATATTTTCTCCAAAACTTTACAGAGTGAAAGGAGATGAAATAAATTTTTAAAGGAATAGAAAGCTGTATAAATTTAATTGTGTGGAAATGGTGATTAGTGATGGTGAATCAGTGGTAGAAAAATAACTACGCTGGGGAATGACTTCTCTGTGGGAAATGTTCTTTTTTATAAGTAAAATGAGATAAGTGATGGTTTAATGGAGTCAATAATAGGGATAAAAGATAAAATTCTCAGTTGTGTATAGATGGATGAAAAATGAGAAGATGTGGAATCTTTTATTAGACATTAAATATTTTATAGTTCTACCTTTAGTCCATGAAAAACATAATAGAGAATATTGGCTTGTTTCCATCCCAAAAGAAATATATTGGATCTTCTCTATAGGGCTGCTACTGGTGGAATTAAGTCCATTATGAAGTGGAGTGGTTTTGGAATTTTCTCATGTGATTCTCCTCATATTCATATGTTTTTGTATGGTATAGTGGAGTGTTTTTCAAACTGCAGGTGACAGTACATTAGTGGTCCATGAAACCAATGTGCTGGCATACCACCAGGATTTTTAAAGTAAAATAGAATAGAAGGGGGCAGACAGTATATGAGTGCATCACATGTAGTAAGAGGAAGTATTGTTGAACTTCAGTTATGATGTATGTGTATGCATGTACTGGGCTGCTATGTAAAATATATTTCTAACTATCGGTTGCATTCAAAAAAGACACTAGCAACACTATTGAACAAGTCTGTAGTGAGGAAAGAAATTATGTTTGAACATTAACAAGATTAAGAGTAAAGTTTTGATGTTTCTGTAAATAGTGTGTCTTTACTTCTTCCAGGCAGGTCTATATCTATGCTATATAATTATTCTGATACATGGTATTACTAAGCACATAGTAAACCTTTGATAAATTCAATTCAATTTAATAAATCTTTAGGTAGGAACTATTATCTTCTAAGACTTGTAGTAAGTTCTGTGTATACATATGTACATTCCTGACTGCCTTTTTTCAATACTCATGTAATTCCCTAACTCTAGATCTCAGTCCTTCATCCAAGGTACTTAGTTTTCTGTTCATATTTTCAATTCTCAGTCTAAGAAATGGACACATTTAAAATGATATAATTGAAATTTTAGAAAACTCTGGAAGCAATCTCACATCGATTTAAAAGCCTTGGGATTCCTTGATTCATCCTTGGTTTAGTTTTCCAGACCTAGCTAAGTAATACAGACTGATATGATCTCTACCTTCCTACCTCAGGTGGTTCTGAGGTATAATATTAAGTTTTTCTGTTTTATTTCAAGGTGTACTTTGCAGAGTACTAGAAACTTTTGTTTCACCTGAATAAGAGAAAGGGCTACATTGGAAGAAAGATAGAAATAAAGAAAGGAAGAAAAGAAGGAAGGAAAAAAGGAAGGAAATGCAGGCAGGCTATAGGATTTCTAGATTTAAGGGAAAACAAAGGGAAAGGATTGTCATGCTCAAGGTCATCTTCTTGTGCCTGGCTTAAATAAGAATAAGTAGCAGTAGTTAATGTCTTAAAATTTATGGAAAGATGTCATGGGTCTGGTTTTAGGCCCCCTCGAACCACTCAGCTCAGCATTGTCTCTTTTTATTTACCATGGTGGAAAAAACTAGTTTCAGGGAAACTAGGTTTTGTGTGTGTGTGTTTGTTTTTAATATCTTTTTAAGAGTAATTCTCAAATCTGCAGTTAGAAACATAGAAAGGCCAAGATGGGAAACCTAAGGTTCAAAATTAATGATGGTGTTTAGGGATATAGAGGCCATCAAGCCTTCATAAGCAACTAATTGTTCAAAAGTATCAGTGTCATTTTTAAGTGTTTGTAAGGAGAATTTTCTAGAAAATGCAGAATTGTAAATATAGAAAGACTAGAGGAATGATGATGAAAAGAATATTAATCACTATGTCTTATAACCCCTATACCTGAAAAAAAGTTGGGCTTATTAATTTACTTTGCTAGTTAGTTAAACTGTGTGAATGTGACTATGATTGCACAAAAATGGAACACGTGACACTTACAGAAAAAGAGGTAGTCCATGAGAATTTCCTGAGGAGAAATTAGATTCTAAATACTTGGGAATTTGCTCTAGTACAAGATAAGCGCATGGTAGTGGAGAATGCTTAATAGTGCATATCCTCGTAATGAGGTAAGATAACCTAAATATACTTCGAAAGAGCTAAGAAACATGTAAAAACTGGATAAAAATTAAATTAAAATAGTTGTTGACTATGTACCTTTCAATTTTATTGTTAAAAAAGAAAGTGAAGAAGAAAGACCAAAAAGTCAAATAGTGACTGTCAATTTGAACATTTGGTGTGATGGCAATTGTGGTTATTTAAAAAGAAAGAAAGGAAGTAAGAACAAGAAACTCTAAAAGCTAGATGTTATTCTTAGAAATATAATATTCTTAGAAGTATAATTTTAAAGGAAGGAAGGGCAAGACAGACTGACTCTAAAAGCTACATGTTATTCTTAGCAGTATAGGTACATGATTTTGATGATAATATCTAGTTGATTGAAATGTTTGAAATTAGTTTCAATTCTGAATTCATTGCAGTAGTAGTTCATGGATATAAAACATGCTGTGATTTTTAGACTGGGGCTATTCTAGTGGTTGGATATTTATCATAACAGATTTTGAACCAAGTGAAGTTCATTACTGTATCCAAAATGCTACTCAACTTAATCTAAGACAAAAATTTCTATTAGATATATTATTTTCATTTCTCTATTATGTTAAAAATAGATATTTCTCAAATTCTCAGGTCTATAATAATCGAACAATTCAAACTGCTTATCAATGTTAGGTGTAACTATTATATTTTATTTTAATATAGGTTAGAAGGTGTCCAAAATCATAGCTCTGTCAGGTTAAACATCACCTTTTAATATTTTTACTTCTCATTTCCTCACATTTTATATGAATATTTATTTTTCTCTTCCAAAAAAGAATGATAAAGTTCACACAGATTACTGATTGCTTTAAAATTAACCAAAATTTTCAAAATTGCCCAACAACTTGGTCATGAAAGACTGCTGGCTGTTTTTAAATAGCTGATTATCAATGATCTCACCTAGAGCTATTGTTGCATCAACAGGAATTACTAGAGTGATTTTGAGGGGAGATTGAATTAATCAACTTTTATGCACACACATATATATTTATATATTTACACTCTATAACCATATATATTTATGCGTTTACACACAAATAAATATAAACATATAACATATATAAATAAAATAAATTCTATATGTTTCAGTCATTCTTGACAGTGTAATGTTGATTTTATTAACCTATTTTTTGCTTTTGCCATCTCAGTTTTCTGATTTACTTTCACATTCCCTCTTACACATAAAATTAAAAATACTGTATTAAATCGTTCTTGAAAAACACCTTTTTAATTTGTGGGTCATGGAAAAAATTTCATCTTTCTGTTTACCATGGTATTATAGTTTATTTTTAAATGTCCAAGAACGCTTAAATCCCTGAACTACCCATTTATATTGCAATAAATTTTCTTACGTGTTAGAATATGGTTTGACATATTTTTACTATAATTGAAATATTAAATTGAACCAAATGAAGTTCATTACATGACATTAATCGAGAGACTTGCTTAAATAAAGTAGTTATAATAGACAGTAAGGCCAAGAGTAGGTGCCTTTTTGGTCCCTTCTGGACCAGTGAATGAATCATGGTCTTAATCTGTTGTTCTCCTTCCTACAAATCCACTCCCATTCCTTACACACATTCTGCTTTTCTGACTGATTCTACCACCATACAGACTTGATTTAGGAGCTTTCCAACACAATATGTAAACTCATCTTTCCATTTACAAAAGTTAGCTGGGTTTACCTACTGAAGTCACACCATCACAGTTTAAAACCATGCGTTGCAGTAGGGTGGTGGTGCCAGTGTAGAAGGCGAAGGAAAAGGCAGAAAGAGTAGCAGGAGCAACAGCCAACAGAGAATCCATAGTAACGAAAAGGCAATCTCTAGTTCTTCACCCTTAATCAGAGAAATCCTGGACACAAATGTCAGTTTTGAAACCAAAAAAGTGGAATGTTTCTTATAATCATATTTCAGGCCTCCAAAAATTGGGTCGTAAAAATTATCCGTCTACGAATTTGATGCATTGCCCCTTTTAGATAGTAGTCTAGTATTCCAGTTAGTGGTAATATTGATAGATATTTTTAGCTTATGTCTGCATAATGGCCAAAATAAGGTGTGATTATACCAAAGACTTATAAAGTTATGTGATAAATAAATCAGAATTATGAGAAAAACTAATCTCACATGTATCACATATATTCTACAGATATATGACAACAGATCAGAAGAAGAAAGTTAAGGGAGGTGTAATTTTAGAAGTGGAGAGAATATATACTTATATTAACTGACATTTCAAAATTGAGGTATTATTCATTAATATAAAGTTGCTTTTGTTTATAATAATAAATTATTGGACTGTGTGATCATCGTTTATCATAAATTAACCGTTCTCACATGCTGACTTGTGCCATATCAAGTGCTTTCTAATAATTCTATCATAGTTACTGGACTATGATTTTTATATTATTTATAAATAGGATTTAGAAAAATTTTTCTGTGGAAAGCTTTTTGGGGAGGTGCCCACCTTTACTAGGTATCATTTTATATCATTAATTATTTAAAGATTTGTATTAGTCTGTATTAATTTGTATCAATGCATGTGCTCACACTCTCAATATTGTATATGTAATACATTTTCCATTTTTCAAAGTAGGTTTTGAAATTTTGTTAGTAAAAAAATTAAGAACCTATATATTGATGTTTTAGCATTCTTTGTGAATCAAATGAAAAAAAAATAGTTTTTTCATCATCATGAATCCTTTTGCTGTTGTTCGTCCAAAAAATCCCAAAGTTTGAAAGTTTCATATGAAGATGAAAAAAGCATATATTTGAATAGCTAAAGGCAAGTAATGGTGGCTATTATTATCTTTTGTCATATTTATTCACATACTTTCTATTGCAAAATTTCAGCAGTTCATTAAGGTCTTTGAATTCTAGTGTGAAAAGGAGACTCAAACACAGTAAGGGTTTTCAGTTTCAAGGCCTTAAATACTCAGAAGTCTAAGAAACTTATGGTGAGACTCTTCACACCGAAAACAATACTTCAGAAGGTTTTATAAGAGGCATATTGGTTAAGTACAGTTTGCAACTGTTTTAATTTTTGTTGGAAAAAAGCATACTTCACATCATTATATGGGAATCAGAAAATGATTTGATGACCTGTGTTTCTTTAATTAAGAGTTGTGGGAAAACAGAAAGTATTTTTTGATTAGTATAAGAATAGTGGTACCCCAAACTACTGACTTCCACTTGGAAATCATTGTATTAGAGCCATCTTGTTTTTTCTGAAGGCTTAGGTGAGGCACAGTAGAACTTTGAAATTTTTGAATTAGAAAGCATATGAATAAATGTTGGAAAGATATATTTAACTTTAGTCATAGAAATTTTTAATATTATAATCATTATCTCAATTTAAAGTTTTATGCATTTTGAGGTAAATTTTAGCATCAAGAGTTTTCTTTAATTTGCTCTTTGAAACCTCAAATCTAGCTTTAGTACAAGTGATTCATTTTACGTGTGGTGTTGTGAATACTGCTACATTTTGTGTATTGTATCTAGATGTGAATGGCCAATCCACATATCCTCATATGTACACAATTATAGATGCATCAATTTTCATTTTTTAGGAGCTGAGTTTTTATTAGCCTTGATATATTTTTAACAAGAATATGTAGATGTATCTTCACCTGAGAATACCACACACAGTCCACGTGACTGCTTAGCAGTTACCAAAAATGAGAAACATGCTCAAATTCTTAAGATGGTTCTTAGCATTCTTAATTATTTTAGGCTGTTTAATTATTTTTTTTCACTGCTGATTTAACAAAAATCAAACTGAAATATATTTCTGCCAGAGACATTAATCATTTTTGTATTTATTTTTTAAAATAAATGTGAAATGTACTTGGGCTTGGATTATACTGGATTATATTATTATTTTATTCTAGGAAATTCCCTTAGTTTAAAAATTATATAGGGGAGAAATAGAAGACATTTCTTTAAGCTTGAAGGTCATTTCTTATCTTGGTTGTAAAGGATGAATTCTCCGGAACACCATGCGTTAACAGCAGTACCGGAAAGAGAACAGGGGCTGCAGGTTTCTCCACAAGCCTCCTGGGAGCAAGGCTGCTGTTTGTCAGTGTTTGCACCTGCATGAGCAGTGAAGGCTGCCTTAAACAATGCTGATCAACTCAATTCTATTCTTTACCTCCCTGCCCCCTTCTTTTCCAGGGGAATCTGGTTTTCCTGTCACTCAGGATAACGATTCCCTGCAAGCCTCACTGAGATCCAGAAAGTCACAGTAATCTCATCAAGAGTGTGATTCCCCAGCTGGGACTTTGAATTTATATAAACCGAAGGTAGCTGGTCAGGGTATTTAATCTCCCAGCTTGGTGTGCTGAGGCCTTGTACCATTTAAAATAAAAAAGTTCCCTTACAAATATGACTTCAGTTGACAGAATTAGGGAAGATCTCTCCCCAAATTAGTACAGACTTAATCAGAATCCTATGATTTAACCCAAAATTTTACCTGTGAAAAGTGTGGCTCCATCCAACTTGGCTGAAAAGAACTCAGTCCAGGCCTAAAGTAAATTTCCAGTGAGCCTAATGAAAATTGAGCAGAGGCTGGGCATAATCTGTTCTGTGTGGCCTATAGGACACTAAAGAGTTTCATTATGTTTTTAACCCCAAAAATAAAACTGCTAGTTAGACAAATTTTACTACAAATTTCTGGTGAATGTCTTGATAATTTGCTCTAATTAACGCACCATTCATTTTCCTAATTTTTCTCACACATTTTATTTTAGGTGATTTTCCAACTAACCATTTTTAGGCTTCATGGCCTTTAAGATCTTAATATAAGGAAGAAATAATTTTTAAGAGATGTTTCTCTGCTTGCCATCTCACTTCCTGAGCCATAAATTACCTATATTCTTATATCTGGGGATACATACAGGTCTCAGTGTATGCATAGTAGTGTCAGAGTGCATAGTAATATCGCAAAATAGCATCACAGTGCTATTTTGTGACAAATCGTGTTATTGTAGAAAACCTGTGCTCTGCTTTTGTCATGTTTGCATTGTTTGTTTAAAATTTAGTGCTAACAAGCATTGAGAAGTTATCTTTTTCTTCGAACAATGACCTTTGACCTTTGTAGGTTGCATTTTATAAGCTTCCTTTTTCTAAATATTGCAAATAAAGTTGAGTAGCAGAGGGGCACAGGAAGACCAAAAAGTTGGAAAGGAGATTTAAAAATATATCTAAGACATAAGGACTTTATCTCATTTAAAAACTGTACTCCATATATTTTTTCTGTTTATCTTCATAAACATATATGTTTATCAAGATACAAGATTACATAAGTATATATTTATAATCTTGTTTCCAATTGGCATCTGAGAGTATGTTGGCATCTCTGTCATACATATACACATAAATGTGAATATATATGAATATATATGCACATGTTTATTTTTCATATGTGAATCCGTAACCATAAGATCTATAATTGCATGGATATGCTTGGATCTAACTTATCTTGTTAAAAGTGACTGCATTTATATAAGTGTGCATACTTATACAAAATTTATTCTTAGTTGGCATCAATCAGCAAGTTAGCATCTGGTATAAACTTTTAAGTTTTCATTTACTGCTTGTGTGTGTGAGTGTGTCTGTGAATGTAACAAGCAAGAATATTAGAATGGTGGATATATTGTGTTACTTATTACTTCATATAGTTCCTTATTAGTGACTAAATCAATGTAATCGGGATATATAATTTATCATTCAAAAATTAATCTTAGAAACTAGTAAAAGGGTTTTCTCACCAATCAAATCAAATGCTGAGGACCCAGTTGTGCGTAGTGAATTGGAAGGGAGAAAACCGGTGAAACCATTAGGGGTAAGGAGTAAAATATTAATAAGATCAGTACTATTTTCATGACAATATAGTGGACCTTTTTGTTTGTGCTTTTAGAAGACACTTCACAAGCTATTTTTTTGTATATGCATATGTGCAAACTTGGATTAAACTGTAATCCATCAATTATTTGTTCTTAATACATTTTGAAATTTATTGTATTAGTTGTGTGGACAATTTTTTAAAAATTCTTTTCAGTGCAGATAGTGAAAAGAAGGTTTGCTTTCCAAATGATTATTTTATTCATTTAAATTTCTAGTTCACATCTTAATCAATTAGTAAACTTTTATTTTAAATGACATTATTACAATAGGATAATACCAACCAAATGACTGTTGTGTGAGAAAGCAAAGAAAAGCTAACCTCAATTATTATTGTTTGTAGTAGAATTTTTCATGTATTTTCCAAAGTACAAAAGTGCTATTAACATTGTCTTAAGATGTGTTTACAAGTAGTATGTGTGCGTGTGTTCATATGTTTTTCTACACATACTCAATATTTTGGCTACGTTCATTTAAAATACCAATGTATATTCTTATTTATTCTTAGCAAGAATTTTACAATCTACACAGGCTTGTTGGACTGGTATGAGGAATGAAATCAACTGTCTTTCATTTGCCTC
Source organism: Cynocephalus volans (assembly GCF_027409185.1). Taxonomy (NCBI): domain Eukaryota; kingdom Metazoa; phylum Chordata; class Mammalia; order Dermoptera; family Cynocephalidae; genus Cynocephalus; species Cynocephalus volans. Next base: position 90,928,872 of record NC_084468.1, on the reverse strand, counting down.
TGCTGGAAAATTTACTCCTAGCTTGTTGTTTCTTACATACCTTCACTGTGTACTCATGTGATTGTTTTATGTATACCACTAGAATACATGCAATAGAACAAGATGAGGCATTTTAAAGAAGAGTATGGCATGATGAGTTCTTGGAATGTTAATATATAGAGGAAAATTCAAGGTTAACTACCATTTATTTAACAAAAATCCTTATAGTAACTACAAGCCTTTTGTTAAAAGGATTGTTTATACTTTTGGTACTAGCTGTCGGAGAAGCATTTATAATGTTTTTATGGTACAAAAAGGTAGTTATGTCCCATTGTGTATCATGGGTTAGTATCAATTTGCTTCATATAAATTCATTGAAACTTCAGACTCACTTACTTTAAAATAGTAATGTATTTTTCAGCATAGTTCTCATTAGATTATATTTAGGAATCAGTTTAGTATTTAATAATTGATAGTGATAGAGTAATATTTTGTGATATTTGTTGTTATCCTGTCATAAAAGAGATTATCCAGAATAAAGAAATTACTTCACTAAATTCTGAACACCAGCCTTACATAGATTGCATATACATGTAAATATTGTGATTTTGCACATAAAAGAAATTGTCTTAATTTCAGTTTAATTTTTTGGTTGCACTTTTGTTAGTGTGGTTGAAGGCAGAATAATTCAAATGTCATTTTAACTACATACAATACTTATATATCTCACATTAAAGACTACGTGCATAGCTCATTATGTCTTTTGAAATAGAAAAATAAATAAATGGAGATCTATTATGAAAATGATTAATGTAGAAAGTTAACCAGCAAAAGTGAACTTTTTTTCCCCCATGATGTGATTATGCCATCTATGTATATGCTGACACTCGAAATGATGTAGGCATTCTGCAAGGAAGATACAGATTTTAAGTGCAGGTGCTGGCTGGTCTTCCTACTGTTGATTAGTATCTTGAACCTTCCCTTTATCCTGATTGCTATATGTGTTTCAGGCCATATTTCCTATATTTTTAAGACCAACACGTTCTAATCATTACATGCAGTAAATTAGCATCAAATTCAATATTTTAATTTTTGTAATGTTCTAAAATTGAGCATTTCTTTTGTTATTAAAGGTTGAAATATACAAGCCATTATGTTGTATATTGCTGACTAAAAATATTGCTGAAGTGTAAAGGAAAAATATCTGATTTTATATTGACATAGAAAGAAAGCTTAACTTGTTTTCTTGCTCTTTTTTTATAGAGAACACCTGTTCCCAGCGCTGAAGCATTCCGATGGTTCTTTTAAAGCAGTAGTATATCTTATTTTCAAGGCATTTGGAAATGAAGGGCAAACTAATGTCTTGTTTTAAGAAACTACTTAGTCCATCATTGAAGAAAATATCCAGAAATTATTTTCATTTTATGTATAGGGGTTTCTTCAAAAAAAAAAAAAAGAAAAAAAGAAAAAGAAGAGAGAGAAAAATAATACAGGAGCTTGGGGGATTGGCCAGTCTATTTACTTTCAATACACTGATTCTTTCTTTCATGTAATTTAGCTATACTAGTGAAGTTGTTGTCTATTTTGAAAGTGGCTGTAAAAAATAAGTTTGGGTAAACCCCTGCTGTAAAATCATGTATCTTTGCAAAGTACATATCTATACTTCATTTTCAAATATATGTGTTTCAGTACTGTAAACTGTACAGATAGCAGCTTGTATTTTGTGTGTTTAGACACAAGGAGACAATCATGTCTGAGCATCTATGGAGATTAACAGTTTGTACACAACAGTATGGTTCTACGAGTTAAATCTGGAGCAATAAATTTTAGCTTTAAATATTTTTTGCCAGTTGTTACTAGAAGCAGCAACAACACTGGCACTGTTTTGCCATGCATCTTTCCGTAGAGACTTGATGCCAAGTTTTACAAGACTAAAAGATTATGATGCATCCAGCAATTACCTTCAGTTGTATTGTTATAAGAGGGGAAGATGTTATGAAAATTTCAATTAATCCTTTGAGCACTATATTAGAGTAGTGGTTATGCACTTGCATTGCTTACAAACGAGCTGTACAGAAGGGTATACCTCCCAAATACTTAGTGTAGTTGACTTGTCTTGGGTTGCACTGTAAGGCGGAGTACTCAGAGTAGTTGGAAAATGCAGAATCAGTTGTATAATTTTTTTTTTCTTAAACAGTGTTTTCTAGGCTAAAGAATAAAATATTATATCTTAGGGGGAGAAATTTATGACTGACTTTTTCCCCCAGCCCAACATGGGCTGTATGTTTCTTGGTTTATTTTCTTTCTTTCTTTTTTTTTGGTAGGAAAAATAAAAATTAATAAAGAGTATCTAAATGTTTTAATTCCATGTGTGATATTAAATGGGTAGTTTTGTTTTAACACTTGAATATGTTGAGGCCTCCTGCCTTGAGGCATGGCTGGGTATATTTTTAAGTTAAAAATAATTAAACACATTCATAAAAGTGAGGTGTTTTATCTCCTTTTATCTCTCTTTCTGGTAGCCTCCCAGTTGGACCAGTGGTCTTCCCCTAGCCCCTCAGTGGAATGCTCCATTGCTCCCATTCCTGATCTTGTCACTCGATGCCTTCATTCCTTAGAAGGCAGGGTCACAGTCTGTGGAATTCCATAAATGCACACACACCCACACACACACCCCCAAAGGATCTAATGCTTCATTTTCTTAGGACCTGTGCTATCTTTTCATGTAGAATTTGTCTTTCTTATGACAGGGTTCTTACATCCGTTCTATTACCACAATATTATTTGCATTTTATTTCATTTCTTGGCCAGATTATAAAGAATATTTTCAGTTTCAGGAATAAAACAGAGTTTAGCAAAAAAAAAAAAAAGAAAAAAAGTTGCCATGCTATAGCAAACTTGCCTTTTATCCACTAGCCAGTTGTTTTAGGTCCATTACATCCATTAGTTTGCTGGAAAATGTTAGCAAAACGGATCATGAGAAGAAAAATAACTTTAGAAGAGAAAGGGTGGTGGAGCAGTGAAAGGGACTGTAAAGTTTTGGAAAGACTAGCAGGTGAGTATTTTTAAAATCTAGTTGTAGTTTTGAATGGGAAGTGATATGACAGAAGAGGTTTATAAAAACGCAGAAGGAGCACTTCATCATTAGAGATCTGTGGGGAGAGGTGCATAAGGCACATACAAATGCCAGTGTGGAAAACAAGTGTGACTTCACTGGTCTAGAGTAGGAAGTATGATCTGCAGTTAGGGTCCAAAAGCCTTTTTGAGGGAAATTTATGTATTACACCCGTCCATGTTTAGAGAAGAGAATTAAATAATCACAAGCTAAAACGTGCTGTATATTAGTTTTGAGATAGTTTTCTCCTTGATAGGTATTCTTTTGAGGGTTTTTAGTTAGTGGGACCAATGAGAGCTATATGAGTTCTTTCTTGTTCCATTGTTATTTTATTTTAGTTTTTTTGTTTGTGTTTACCAATTTGCTTATTAATTACAAGTAACTAAAAACTTACTTTCACACTTGAATGGTAACCTTGCCTTGCTTTTTGGAAAATGACAACTGTTATTACAGAGGTGGAACAAACTTCTACTCAGATCTCATAGCAATGTACCGAGAGTCTAAAATACATTCCAGTATTGCATGTCTTGGTGTGTTTTTGTTTGCTTTTTTAAAGAACTAATGAATCTGTATATTGTAAAATATGGTGTTTTACGTGTCAATTCATTTTTTTTTTAATGAAAGAAAATCTGTTGATTACTAAAATGGAAAAGTGTAGCTTTCCCTAAATCTTTTGTTTTTGTTCTTGGTATTGTTCTTTTTATACCACCCACTTTTTTATGTTTTTGGTTAAACTTTATTTATATAATGTAGGGTGCATATGAAGTTCTCACTGGTGATGTTTTAGGAAGGTATTACTCTCCTGGCCTCTCTCTAGTTTTCTTTCCCATATATCCATGTATCAAGAACTTTTAAAGCATAAATAGCATTATAATCCTAAGGCAGTGATTTGAAGGTAACTTTTAAAAATTCCTTGCTGTATGTTTCATATTCAGTATCAAGAAGATTCAGAATATAGCAATCAGAATATAGACTGTGGGGATGATCTGTACAACTTAAAAATTATATATCCGAAAAGCTGAATAAAAAACTTCCTAGAGGGGTCCACATACACAGGGTCTGTATTCTCCAGATGTGGTCAAGGAGACACCATACCCTGTCAGCATTTAGGGAGAGCATAGAAAATACTCGGGGTATTGGTACATAGTGCAGTGAACCAATGTCCTTTTCAGGTGTCACTTAGCACCGTAAAAATCATAAGATCATCATAATGCGAACCTTTGTCTTTCCAGGCCTTCAGACAAAGTGGTTTTCTGATGCACTCTGCCTGTCTTTGTACAAGTGGAGGCATATTCACAAAATAGAAATGTACCCATCCTTGAGAAAGAAAATAGTAATAGTCTTCCCCCAGTGTAGGAGTATACAAAAACATGTCCTGGTTGCTAAATTCCCAACACTCAATTACCTTCTTCTAAACACATTTATAGGGAGAGAGAAATGTTTGGCTTACTATAAGTTAATATTAAGTAATCACTAAATGAAAGGAATATTCCCTTCTTTCATTCAGAACCCCTGGCATGTAAGTTGTGCAATTAATGCTAAAGCATATAAAGTCTTTAAGATGATAGTATCTGTAATCAAATAATGAAAAAAGGAAAGCAGTTAAATGACCATACTCTTCAGGGTCAAAAATACTCAGCAAAAAGCTGTAGTGGGTCTTTGATCTCATGGTTAGATTCACAGTGATATCAAACAGTTGGTTCTCATGTAACAGCTAAATGTTTCAGATTTTGTTTTTATTAAATTTGGCATTTCACACTGAGATCTGTATTCCTAGTGAATAAAATACAGCTACTATGTTAGGAGGGATTCTGTTTTCACAATTGCAAAATAGAGATATTTCAGGAACATGGGCCACAAAATGTACTCCTTTCACAGTGTTCTCCTATTCTGAACTGTGCAGTTATCTATTAAATTTTCTAATAGATATTTGTGTAAGGTGTATGTATGCTTGTGCAATTATTTAAAAAGCAGTTTTGGAAAACAGTGTATTTATTAAAGAAAATCACTTATGGGGCATGTACAAAACTGTAAAAAAAATACTTTAAAAAAATCACATTCAATTTGCCCAGTAAAGTTGTTTTTGTGAAATTTCTGTGTTGTTGAATAAAGGACTTTAGTATTCAAAATATCTCTATTTTTCCATGGGGAAATTTTTATTTGTGGGACTTTAACTAATGAGTGTATGATCCCGAAAATCTAATTTCATTTATGGTAAAGTTTACAATTCTTGTCCATATGCCAGTGGAATGAATGCTCCATATAAATCTTTCATAAAATATAACAGTGATGTTCATTTTTGGTTTTCCTTATACATTTTTTCTTTCTCATATATTTAAAGAAAGAAAAAAAAGAACATGATTCCTTGTACATTTCTAAAGGATGTATTTTTGTTGAAAACTTAAAAGTTCTCCTAAACGGAGAAAGAACTGAATGCACTCAAACTTTACTCCTTCCTTCTTGATCATACGTGTGTCCGGAGAAAACATCCCATGTATTCTTTGTGCCATTAATAAAAGTCCCGGTGATGATACTTGAAAGCATTATGTGCATGAAGAAATGTACAACACTGGAATTTTGTCTTCAGCCACTCCCAGCAATACTAAGAGATGAAATTTTTATTGTGTTACTTTTTTTTATTATGGAATAATGTGATCCATGCATGAAGCTTATTGGTGAATGTGCTCAACCCTTATTTCACTGCTTCTCAGTACAAAGATTAAATTTTTTTGATGCCGTATAGACTACAAAAAATGTAGAACATGGTTTTATATTTTGGAAATCCTTCATATGGTTACAAATATGGAGCTTCATACAATTGAAAGAGTTCATGTCCATAGAACATAATACCATGTTAGAAGATTTTATAAAATTATTAAACATTAGCATATGTTCTGTTAGTATAACATTAAAAATATAAAATATCTGGGTCAGGGCAACAGAATTGGATTGTATAGGGTGAAAAAGAAGAACTAGATAATTTGATTTATAGGAGCTCCTGAATACTTGGCAATTTTTCAGGTAAGTTCTTATGCTGCTTTATTATATTTTGGTATAAGCAACAACAATATGGCAAATATATTACACTGGCTTTTTATAGATACTACTATCTTTACTTGACATTTTCAAGGATACAAATACTTGGAAATATATATGTAATGATAAGAGGATAATTCTTCAAGAGAGTTTGAATAAATCAAAAAGGGCAGGGGGTGGATATGTCTATAACTTATTTAGATATTGAGCCAGATAATGATTTCACATGGTTTCCACACAATCATACATTTTTTTTCAAAGTGTGTTTATTGGTAAAAGTTGTTTTTGTTTCTATTTTATGCAGAAACCACTCTTGTCTTTATTTTTTGTGATATTTTAAATGGAGAAAAAATATTTGAAGAAAACACAGTGAACACAAATTTAAGGTAGTATTTGCATACACTACACAAATAGCATCATTACACATGAAATTTTTGCTTATTTGGAAATTTTGTTTCTAATATTTTATTCTAGAGATCTAATTCTGTGTCTTTCATGAATCAAATATTTGGCTAGTTTGAAGCCAATGTTTTTTAGTTTCTATGTATTTATGTAAAATGAATTATCAACCAAATTATCTTGTTAGTCAAGTCTGTGCTTTGTTTACAATACATTATTACTTATGACAAAAATCATTCCAGTTAACAGCTGTTATAATTTCACAAATTGGAAACAGTGTATATATCCCTCTCCCAGAACATTACTTTTAAAAGCTATTCTTGGGCTGGCTGGTGAGCTCAGTTGGTTAGAGTGAGGTGTTGTAACAATAAGGTCAAGGGTTCAGATCCTTTTATTGACCAGCTGCCAAACAAATAAATAAATAAGTAAAGCTACTCTTACCATGTCTAACCTAAGCATAAAGCATTTTTAGTACAGAACTGAATTACATTACTTTTTTGACAGGTTGTGGGAGAACCTGTTTGCCTGGGTTGAATTATGATCTTTTGTTTACAACTTTCCTGAAAGATAATGTTCTATTTAAAAATCCTATGGCTTTAGGAAAACCAGCTAGTTGGAAAGGAGATTGGAAAAGAACTATATTTAATTGTACCAGTTAACCTTTAATACTGTCATAAAACATAGCTGAAATTCTTATTAATTGTATCCTTTAAGAACTTTTCTCACTTTTCCATGACTTATAATTTTATTTATAACATTAATATTGAATTAATATGAGTATGTATATAACCATGTATATATATATATATATATATATATATATATATACATACACACACACATGTGTGTAGATAGATTAATCTGTGTGTGTGTGTGTGTGTATGTGTTTTTTTAATTCAGGAGAATTTAGGTCATGCACGAGAAGAGCAAAGGATCAATGTAGGTTATTAAGGATCTTCAGTGGAAAAGATTCTATCGCTATTGTACAGATGCAGTTGAATTTTATAATTCAGCATCTTGTAATACTTAACCTATTCTGTGGGATTCAGAGAATTTTGGTAAACTATATGGACTCTTGGGCTTTTTATGTTCTCTTTAATGAGTTATCACTTCAGTTCACTGTCCTACTTTCAGCCACTTAAGGAACTGTGTTAAAAATTATATGTACAATTTGCTCTCCAAAAGCATTATTTATCTTCATATAATTTGGACATTTTGAGTTTATTTATATTCTATTGAGCTATTTATCTATTTGAACTTCAAGTGCACATCTAACCATTAATAGATGACTTCATCTGTAGCTTGTTTACTTTGTCTACACAGAAAAGGCCTTTAACTGAAAAGAATTCATGGTGTCTTCAGAGCAGAAATGAGAACATTGTGAATATTTTGTTGTGTTGGCAGACCAGCGATTGATTTAATTTCTTATTCTTTCAACAAATATCATTGTGTATCTTTAATGTACCATCTACTAGGGATATCAAAATGAACAAGACATGGTTCCTGACACATCACCACCATGGAACTCAATCAAATGGCTGAAATAAATATGCAAATAAATAAAAGTCTTGGAAGATGTTTGTTGTGAATGGAGCAGTTATCACGTGGAGAAGTGGCAGGAGATAGTAGATTCTTTCATTTTAAATTCTTCCCAGCTGAAAGAAGGGGGAAAGGCTTGAGCACTCCTGGGATGTGAAACTGTAGGGTAAAGTAGTGAAGGCACAGAGACTGGAATGGCAGGAAAGAAAAAGGGTGGGTTCAAAGACCTGAGGGCCTAGTGGACACCACCCTCGTCCAAGGTGCTATCATTTCTCATGGATATTACTTTAGTAGCTACCACAGTATTCTCCCTCCGTTCATTCTTGTCTGTCTTCAATACATATTCTATGGTACAGCCTGAGTAGTCCTTTTAAAACACATGCACAAACACTCCCCACCCCCCACAGAAACACGTTTATGTGATTCCATGCTTATCATCAATGACTTCCCATTTCTCTTATCATAAGACCCTAAATGTGGTCTACAAAGCCCTTTGCAGACTGGCTCTGCAGTCTCATGACATATTACGTCACCCCATTCTCTCTCTAAGCTCGAGCCAAGTTGCACTTTCTTCCAGTCCTTACACTGGGAAGATGTGTTTTCTCTCCCACCTCAGGACATTCTGTTCATGTTGTTCTTAATACCTAGAATCTTCTTTCTTTTCTCTTCTCTTAGGTGATGCCTCTTTATTATTCAGAACTTAGCTAAAGACTCACTGTTTTAAAGAAAGTCTTTCCTAAGTTTTGTGGCCATGTCAAATTCACCTGTTGTAAACTCTCAAATTACCTTGTACCTCTTCATAGCAATTCTTGATGAATTATTTTATTCAGTAAATTCCATGTGCTCTCCATTTATCTGGACAACTAGAATACATCCCTGCCCTTAGTTAATGTTCAAGTGGAAGAAAAGAGGTTTTTAACAAAGAAGTAAATATATATAAATGTCACATGGTAATATAAGGTATGAATACAAGTTAGGAGGGGAAATGAGATTAGGAATGCCTATGAGGTGAGAAAATAAGACAGAGAATTGGAATTTTAAATAGGCATTCAGGGAAAACCTAACTGAGAAGGTGACATTGGAGCTAAGTCCTGAAAGAGGCAAGGAAATAAGCCACTAAACCACATGAATATCTTGGAAACAGCCTAACTGGCAAAGGGAATAGCAGGTATGAAGACCTCGTAACAAGAATGAGCTTAGAGTTTTCAAAAAGCAGCAAGAAGCCCATTGTGTCTGGAGAGCTGTAAGAGAGAATAATAATAATAAAAATAGGATAGTAAAGAGAGATAAGATTGTGTACTGTCATGTTAAGGACTTTGACTTTTATTCAGAGCGAGAAAAGAAATCTTTGGAAGGTTTGATTGGAGGAAGACATGATCTAATATATATGAAAGAAGGACTGCTTTGTCTACTGTGTTGAGAATAGACTACAGAAGGTCAAGGGTGAAGGAAAAGAAACCAGTTTGGGGAGGCCATTGCTGTAATCTAAGTCAAAGAAAATGGTGGAACCAGGATGGTAGTCATAGAAATTGTAAAAGAGAAGTTGAATCAGTGTATAGTGTGAAATAAAAGCAATAGGATTTGAAGAAAGGAAGGGATTTAAGTGTGTAAGAAAAAGAAGAATTAACAATGATTTCAGAGTTTTTGATGTGAATAACTAAAAAAGTGAAGCTGCCATTTACTGAGATAAGGAAGACTAAATTTTGGTCTTGGACATACTAAATTTAAGCTGCTTCTCAGACATCCAAGTAAAGGTATCAAGTATACGATTGGATTATGAGCTTGGAGTTCGAGGTAGATTTATAGGCTGGGTATACAGATAGTTTTTTTCAAATAATGAGCCTGGATGAGATTATTAACAGAATGTGGATAGGTAGGGGAGAGGAAGATCAAAGACTGAGATCTAGGACTCACCTATATCAGTTCACCTTCATTCACCTTCATTCTAATCATTTCTTGATTAGTTCATCTTCCACACTGACCAAGGTAGAGAATAAATGGAAATCCAGGGATAACTTCTGCAAGTGAATTCTTCCAGTTCCCCCTCTTCCCAGTGACCCATATTCTTTTGATGTTTAGTTACCCCAATCCTTACCCTCCACTCACAGGTGACTGACTATTCATCCCCCTCAACTTATCCCCCTCTACTACACACCAAAGCTTACACTTATTGTTTATGTTTATCCACACACAATATTCTGATATAATAATTATATATGACAATCTTCTCTATGAATATAAATACAACATATAAATACATTGAGTTAAAAGTGTAATGCTAACCATAACTAGTGTTCTAAAAAAATTAAGTACAATTCTACTGAACTTGGTATAACACAATTTATCTGTTCTTATATTTTTTGTTGGTAAATCCACTAAAGGAAATGAAATCATTTTTGCTTATTTAACATATCTGGGGACTAAAATGTTTGAGCAGAAAGTGGGTAGATGTTAAAAACTACAAACTGAGAACAGAGATCAATTTTGATTAACTCCCAGTCACAAGAAAGCGATAAGAAGATTTTCAGATTTCCCTTCATAAGGAAAGAAGATGGCTTATGACTATAAAAATATTAGAGTGGAAATTGTTCATTAATTATTGTTCTTGTACCTTTCCACTTCATTTTATACAGAGTTAATTATAAACATTTTCACTAATATCTGAAATGCATTTTAGGGAGCAAGGTTAGGAAAGAGGTGTTTGTTTGTATTTTGTACGCAGAGAGAACACATTTTGTATCAGAAGAGTTTCAGTTTCAAATCTACCAACTGACAGATATCTCTAAATACTGCAAGATCCAATTTGAATCTTTACTACCAGAGTTCTGAGGACTAAAGAACAACTAGCTCTAAATCTGAAAGAAGTAATGGTGATTATTTTCGCTCATTAAAATCCCAAGGACTTCAATATATCCAGAACAAGAAAAAACCAAAGCAAACAAACAAACAAAAACAAGCAATAACTTCAACAAAAACTAAAATGCTTGATTTCACAATTTGACAGATAATGTTGAGAATCTTATGAAAATGTGAAGAATAAATCTTGAGTTGGAAATAATTTAGCAATAGAACTACAATCTACAACTTCTTTAGGAGCTTGAGCAACATTGTCACCACGGATAGCTATAAAACTTGTGAGGCTTATGAATAGATTCCATCATTAAGAAAAACATCACATAAATATCCATAGCATGTATCAGTTGCATCAAGTGAAGGTTAATTTACAAGTTGAATACATGTGTCACCACACTGACACTGTAACAAAATTGTAAACCTGAGAAGACATAGTATTTCCCAGTTTATAGTCTGTAAGGGACTGAGTTCTTAAATGGTTAATTTAAAGGAAGCTGGCACACAATTTAAAGATGTAATTTGAGTTAGGACTGATGATACACTTTTACTTGTTTAGCCTTTTATGAAGCTTGTTTGCGTTACTTGAACAGATTTGCTGTTTCTATTCTAACTGCATTGTGTATGGCATGAGGAATGCTGATTAATTCTTGTCTGTAATTATCACACACGCTGCCAATGTTGTACATTTATATCCTCTGTTTCATAATCCATGTATACATTCTTTATATCATTAGTGGAAATAGCATTTAATAGGTAAATCTACTCTTGATTTCGATAAAAAATAACTGTTGATCCTTTTCTGTCTTCAAAAGATAAAAACTGCATTACATGGGGGAACCTGGTATAGCCTTCATCTGCTTCAGGTAGCTTTAAATAGAATTCTTTAATTGTCCCTACAGCTTCCACCCATAGTAAACTCTAAAATATCAATTGTAATTTGAAGATAAATTTTCATTTTATTCATGATATGAAGTTAATATGTCTTACTTTATGAACTTTAAGATAGTGAAGTTATTTAATGCTACTGTAGTGTTTGAATAGCCTGTTTTGATCATTTTGCTACATATATTGAAGGTGACTACCTACTTTTAAAATGGGAAGTAACAAATGATCTGGGTAGGCTTAATTTAGTAGATTACTTACTGGTTTGTTTGGTGAGTGAATAAATAGGTTTTTAAATTATGGCCTATAGTTTTAAAGGATGTTTTATTAGAAGTCCTAAAGTATTTAAAAGGAAGTGAAGTGTGTCCATCCTTACTTTGATGCTTAGAGTCAAATTATAATTTACAGCACAGTCGGGTAGTAAAAGAATGAAAAACAAAACCAGATAATATAAAAATAAATTTATGCTTATCTTCATAACCTTATTCCCAACTTTACCAGTCTTTTCTAGAACCACCAAATCAGATGATTAGTTTCAAGATGATTAGCCTTCTTATTTTCTAGAAGAGTAAATGGTTTCTTTGAGAATGGAACACTGTTCAGAATCTTTTATTTCATAGTCAGTATTCTGCTCTGTAAAGAAGGTATAAGGAGTAATTACTTACAATGAATTAAACAATAAAAAATAATTTATCTCAGATGAATGAAAAGTCCTGAGAAAGGCTAAAACAAAGGTCATGCTACCTTGTTCTATTTTACAGTACTCTTGGTTGGCTTTATCCTGAGGCCCTATCTGTTTATATCGTGGCCTCCAGCATGTCTAACGGTTATTTTCCATTGTTAGGAATTCCTGTGCAGGGGAATTTTTTTCCCCCATGACAAGTTCAGCAAAAATCCCAGAATTAGTTCTTGGTGGATCTAATTGACCTGAATTTGGATCACTACCCAACATTTAATCAACTGTAAAGAAGGCTAGGCAAAGTTTTGGTTAATCTTAGCCTACCCCTAAAATCAGGGTGGGGGTACACCTCTCCCCACATTTACTAAAAATGAAAAGAATAGCTTTCCATGGAAAATCAGGCTATGATGATCAGAAACAGAAATGGAAATTGACAGTGGGCAGAAAAAAAAAATGAAAGAAAGGAAAGAGGAAAGGAAGGACTAAAAAAGGTGAAAGAGAAGAAATCAGAAAATAAAGGAAAGAGAGAAGAAGGAAAAGAAGGAGGGAAAGTAGGAGGAAGGAAGGAAGGCAAGAGAAATGATCACAAATGGCTCCCACATCATGTTTTATTGAAGGGTTAATGGACAAGGAAGTAACGGGAGAGAGGGGGCAGAGAAGCAGAGCTCAGCTGGAATTCTAACAGAATCATTAATATCTATAATTGTGTGATAACTCTATTTAACTTGTATGATCTATTTTTATTAATTAATCATGTATATGCATAAACACACACACAAAACACATAGGCACACACAATACCATTATGTCTGTGACTGGGTCTACATGAGCACAACACTATTTCTGGGATGAAGATGTGATTTACCATGAATTTGAGAGACTTCCAGCAAAATTCTATCCTTCATAGTCATCCCATTGCTTTATAGAAATGTATGGAAATGTTGACTTTGTAGAAGATGAGCAATGGGCTTATATATGAAAGGATTTGTTTTCAGAGAACTGACAAGAAGATCACAAAATCCCAAAATACGAATTAGACTTTAGCCATCGACTTTAACATGATTGCTGCCTCATCACTGAACCTACATTTGACTTGATTCGGCCTTATGAGTATGATTGAAGCCAAAGGTTTGCTAATTCTAGCACACTTAATGTTTTTCATCTTGAATTCAATTACTTTATGCTCATGAAAAAAATTCTTATTTATTATTTCTGGAACAGTGTAGTATTTTTTCCCATTTTATGCTAGTATTTTATCAATAATAAAACTAAATATAGTACAATACTTAAATAATTATACCAATATTGCTATGAAGACAAAAATGGGAAAATTAAAGAAACTGAATCATGGCTGGTAGTGCTAGCTAGCTTTATATGCTTGTTCTTTGTTGATCTGATCAAAGTCTAATCATGCATACAGGATTTCTGGTTTCCACATAGAAATGCAGAGAGCTAGAAAGAGTATCACTTTCAACCTTACAATGAAAAAAAAAACCTGGACAAATGGCAAGTTCATAATTTTTCTTGAGCCTATCAGGGTGCTGATGTCACATGGAAACCAACTAGCCCCAAATCTAAGGGGAGGCATTCACAGAAGAGACATGAGCCCCAATTTACCAAGACAAGATGTAGCTGGACACTGGCTCTAATTGAAGAGGTGATTGATAATTTCAGCAGAGAGATGGAAACTATGAGAGAGGATCAAATGGAGATACAAGAAAAGAAACACAGTAACAGATTAAGAATGCCTTCAGCGGGCTCATCAATATATTTGACATAGCTGAGGAAAGAAGAATCCATGACCATAAAGATAGGTCTATCAAAATCACACAAACAGAAACAGGAAGGAAACAAAGATACAAAAGAGATTTTGAGGTAATAGTGTATAATATTTGGGATGAAAGAATGGGTGCAGCAAATTATGTGTAAAATGGAAAAGTCTATGTATTTGAATGATTTGGTTCTAACTTAGAAAGAACATGTCAGAATCTCCTTAGAAAACGCACACCAATTTCTTTAGCAGTTCAAGTCCTTTTTACTTAATGTTTGGTCATTGAGGCACGTGTGGCTTGTTTGAATGACAGCTGTCAACTTCTAATAAGTCATAAAGAAGCAAGAAAAGCATTTAACCTTGTGCTACCTTACGACATGAGTAAACACCTACCTTGAAGAGTTTTAACAGAAATGGCTAGACTTCCATCGAAGTTTGGGTATGGTTTTCTCATCTTTTCCCCTTATTCTCTATAGAGAAATCTAAGGAAAATGATCTCTTTAGGTAGCAAATGACAAAACATCAATTTAAATTGGTTTAATGAATGGTAAGACTTTATTGACCTGTGTAATTAAAAAGCCCAGTGATAGGAATGGCTGAATCTGGGTGTTTAGAATGTGTCAGGTGTCTTTCTCTCTTTCTCTCCTCTAGGCTTTGCTATGTTTAGTTTCATTTTCAAGCAGGCTCTTACTCTTGGTGGCAACATGGTCACACACATTTCCAGTCATATCATATTCCATTTTGGCAACTCAGAAAAAAGAGTGTTTGTATTTTTCTAGTAGCTTCCATTAATAAAGATTTTGGTTTGGTTTGGCATGGATCTTGTGCTTATGACTGAATCACTGATCCAAGGAGACAATGCATTTATTAATTAAAATAAGTGAATGGAATATGCTTCCTTCCTCCTCCCAAAACTAGAGGTGTGAAACCAGCCTATTTGAAACAAGGGGACTGAAAGGACAGGAGGGTCATGTCTGGAGGAAAATACCACATTATTACCACAATAAGGGGGAGCAGACATGGGACAGGAGAATGCAGTAACTGCTTGCTACATGGGGAAATGGAACCTCACAACATTGCCAGCACTTAAATCTGTTAACTAGAGAAGGAGGAAGTAAGTACACAGTAAGTAGGGGTCTGTGATACTGTTAGAGAAACAAAGCAGTATTCCCAAGTGTTTGAATCCATACTCCATCTGTTGCCCAACATGTAAATATTCAACATGGAAAGATTCTTTAAGTGATTAAAAGTATATGTTTGCTTTATGAAGATATAGTTTATATTTGGCTCTTGTGTATGTATAAATGTTTTTTCTTGTTCTCCAATTTGGAATAGAAAAAAAACCTGCAAAATTTTAACTAATTTGTCCTTTTCTATTAATATAGACATATAGAAGGAGCAAAAAGTGTATATATAAAAATAAAACACTCAAGGCAGGAGTTGAGGGCAGACCCCTTCACCTGGAAGCAGGCAAGGAGTATGCCTAGAGTCCTAGGCAGGAGCCAAGGGCAGCATCCCTCTTCCAGAAGCAGGCAAGGATGCACTGAAAGTGACAGTTCCACATGAGTGGCCCATCACAGCCGCTGCCACAGCCACAGCTGCTACAGAAGTGGCTCAACCACACAACAGTAGCCACAGCCACCATATAGGTGGTCCACCAGACACTCAACTGCACTGACACAAGGAGAGTCACCAGCAGATACTGGAAAAAGAAGAGGACATCTCTCTCTTCAAAGCCCACTTCAGAGTAATAGAAGACTCAACTGCTGTACCAGAGGACCAGACATCAAAGTAGAAATACTAAATATACAAAAACCCAAGAAAATATGACACCACCAAAAGAATACGGTAATTCTCAAATGCCAGACCCTATAGAGCAGGAAACCCTTGAAATGACTGAAAGTGAATTCCGAACAATCTTAAGGAAACTCAGAGAGATATGAGAAGACTCAGACAACAAAAGGAAATGAGAAAAAAATCCAAGATATGAAGGATCAAATTTACAAAGAGATTAAGTAACTTAAAAAAGAATGTAGCAGAACTCATGGAACTGAAAGATTCATTCAACAAAATAAAAAACACAACTGAGAACTTAAGCAGCAGGCTAGAACAAGCAGAAGAAAGAATTTCTGATCTTGAAGACAGTCTTTTCTAAATAACCCAGGAAGACCAAAACAATAAAAAGTAAAACAGAATTTTAAAAAATGAAGAAAATGTAAGAGAGCTAGCACACAACCTTAAGTGCATAAACATGAAAATCATGGGTATTCCAGAAGGGGAGGAGAAGGAAAAATCATGGAAAACCTATTCAATGAAATAATAATGGAAAACTTCGCAGGTATAAGGAGAGACACAGACCTTCAGATCCAGGAGGCTCAAAGATCCCCAAACAGATTAAACCCAAAAAGACCTTCTCCAAGAAACATTATAGTCAAACTGGCAAAACCCCCAAACAATGAGAGAATCTTAAAAGAAGAAAGAGAAAAATGTCAAGTCACTTATAAGGGAGCCCCTATCAGACTAACAGCAGACTTCTCAACAAAAACTCTACCAGAAGAAAATGGGATGATATACTCAAAATACTAAAAGGAAAAAAAGCTGTCAGCCAATAATTTTATGCCCAGCAAGGCTGTCCTTCAGAAATGAAGGAGAAATAGTATATTTTCCAAACAAACCAAAACTGTGGGAGTTCACCACCACATGATCAGCCTTGCAATCAAGGAAGTCCTTCATCTGGAATTTGAAAAACAATAATCACTACCACAAATACACAAGAATGAACAAAACTCACTGGTAGAACAAAAATGCAAATGAGAAAGAGAAATAAACTAAATCTTACCACCATACAAAACCACAATGACAATGAAACAAAGCAAACAAACTTTCAGTCTCTTTGGAAGATGACAGGGAAACAATTCATTTTTCTAAAACTAGTAAGTAAAAGGAAAGAGTCAAGCATTAATCTTGTCTTTCCTATATGCCTTGTTCCTCAGGATAACTGTAAATAGCTGAGGAGGGAACATATCTGTCTAGTGAAGCATCCTAGCTAGTAAAAAAAAAGAGGGAATAAAATAATTAGAATAAGGCATTTTGCAAACCCCTATTGAAATAATGGATCTAGCAAATGATCATCAATGACTGCTAATGTCACAGAAAAATGATTGGATGTAATGGGCCTCCTGCAGTAAGAAAATATACCTTCGAAGCCAAATCTATCCTGAGTAAGAACAAGCGTCAGAATCCAGCAACGAATCATCAGGAAAGGCAGGGAACAGTACTGGGATGGAGCCAACAAATCTGGACCTTGGGAGTCTTTATGGGGTAAAGCGGAAAAAGTTACATGAAGGGGGAATCTATAGCTTAAAAGAAATTTAAGAGACAGCTGACATAGCAGCCAATGCAACAAGCAGAACTTGTTTGGATGCTGATGTAAATAAATCAATTGTAAGAAAGAAAGAGGAAGGGGGAGAGAATTGGAAAAATTTAAACATGCTTAATGTTTGATTATATTAAGGAATTATTATTGATTTTTAAAATATGATTCTATAATACAGTTATGGCTTTTATATATCAGTTCTTATCTTTTAAAGACACATACTGAAATACCTAGATGAATGCTATGATACTGGGATTTACTCAAAATAATTAATGGGGGGTACAAATAACATAAGATTGGCCATGACTTGTTGATTGCTGTAGCTGGATTTATTGTATATTAATAAATTTTTTATAGCAAAAGTTAAAAATAAGTAAATAAAATACAAAATAAAAATAAAAAAAATACAACACCTTAAATAGGCAATGCTAAGCAACAATAATTTGTAAAATCCTGAATTAGAATTGCCTTTATATTCAAACAGTAAGAGACAACATTTTGGATTAAAATAGAGCTTTATTACAAATATTGACATGAAAAGTTTGATCCAGGGGACACTGCCATGAAATCAAAGTATGACCATTTAAATGTGCTTGTAGAAAACTTATGCTTTCTTTTACTGATGACAATGAATGCTTGCAATCTAAATGTAACATCTTATTTAAAGCAAATGTTTACAAGGAAACGGATTCTCTCCTAGAGCCTCCAGAAAGGAACACAGCTCTGCCACCTTGATTTTAGCCAGTGAGACTTCTGTCATACAGAACTGTAAGATTAATAACTTTGTGTCGTTTAAAAAATAAAATTAAATTAAATTAATGGTTAGACTTAATAATGTGTCTATACCCATATTTATAAATTTTCAAATTATTTATCACTCCTGAGTAATTGAAATAAACACGCACACTCCCATGCACACATACATGCATATAATATGAACACTATTTTTTAAAAAGAAGTGGTGTTCATCTTAAAGAATTTTATGTTTATAGCCCTGATAACATTGATAAATTCACATACTGAAAATCTTAACGAATTAATTGACAGAAAGGATTCTTTTACCATTTGATATTGGATAGTTCTAATATAGCTACTGCTATTTTTATTGGTCCATAACACTTAGCATAATTTAATGTTCAATCACTTATTTGTATGCCTCTTCTTGGGGATAAAGAAGTCACCTAAGTGGGTGGACTACTCTACTTATTTCTAAAAAGTTTTCTTCTTAGAGTTAATGTCACAAATAGCTAGCAAACTTATGTTACTACATAAAATACTATGTTTTTCAAGATTACATTGAAAAAGGAGGACACACAAATGACCAACAGGTATAAGAAAAAATGCTAAACATCACTAATCATCAAGAAAATGCAAATCAAAACCACATTGAGATATCATCTCACCCCAGCTAGACTAGCTATTATCAATAAGACTGAGAATAACAAATGCTGGCAAGGATGTGGAGAAAAGAAAACTCTTCTACACTGTTGGTGGGACTGTAAATTAGTACAGACCTTACGGAAAACAGTATGGAGGTTTCCCAAACAACTACAGGCAGAACTACCACACAATCCAGTAATCCCACTTCTAGGTAAATACACAAAGGAATGGAAATCATCATGTCAAAGAGGTACCTACACTCCCATGTTCGTCACAGCCCTGTTTACAATAGCCAAGAGTTGGAACCAATCTAAATGTCCATCAACAGATGACTGGATGAGAAAAATGTGGTATATCTACACAATGGAATACTGTCAAGTCTTAAAAAAGAATGAAATTCTGCCATTCACAGCAAAATGGATGGGCCTGGAGAAAATTGGTTTAGGTGAAATAAGCCAGGCACAGAAAGAGAAATACTGCACGTCCTCACTCATAAGTAGGAGTTAAGAAACAAAGAAAAAAAGAAAGACCGTAATAAAATGCTGAACTTTCAGAAAGAGAGAACAGACCTATAGCTACTAGAGGTGGGAAAGGTGGAGGGAGCAGATGGCGGTAATTGGTTAAGGGACACAAAACTTAGTTACGATTTGTAATGGTGAACATGCTAATAGTATTGATTGAATTATCACATGCTGTACACAAATACTGATAGTCTACTCTGTACCCCATAAATATTATATAAAAAAATTCCATTGAAAAAAGTAGATTCCAAACAAACATATATTTGAATAAGCCTCATCTATATTAGATGTTGGTATCAGCATGACTTAATTTCAGTTTATTTTGCTTTTTAAAGGAGTGATTGATATCCCTATAAATTTTCTATTTTGTAAGCAAGAAAATATTTCAAGAAATATAAAATACTAGAAATAAAAATTTCAACTGAACTGAACAAACTTTTGCAACTTTGAAATTAGCCTACCCTGTTGAGACCTTCTTCCCACTCTGACTTCAGCCCTGGAAGCACTCTTTTATCCAGTGGCAGATAGTACTCCTTTAATTATTACTTAATGATTTTTCATCAGGCACCAACACATGTGCGGTGACAGGACATTCATTTACAGATGTATTAACCTTTCTTGTATAATCAGGTAATAAAATACTTTCTGAATTTACATGGACCCTTGTTCTATTTCTTATATTTTAGCAGAGCACAGCTGATAGTGGTGAATGACAGAACCTTCTAACTGGGTGTTCAGGTTTCTGGGATACTCCAAGGCAAAATCAAAAAAGACGTACTGAGCTCCTTTATGTGCCGTAACAATGATTGGCAAACATTTTAATATAACTATCTCACACTTATACACAAAGGACGTATGCACTAGTATCTCAAATTTTTGAAATTTTAAGCAACTTTCAAATGTGTTATTTTTAATTCTTTTTTCCTACTTTCAATCCCAAATTATTATAGTGACAACAAACTTTGTTTATGTTAAATACTAACTATAAATCTTCATCAGTTTTCTTACTGGGTTAAGACATGATTTCTCAGCCTGGCTTTTAAGGTGCATGATAAGATCCAGACCGTAGTTTCCAGCCTCATTTCCTATTTTTGCTCCTGTAAATCCTATGGCTGTGTTTACGTTTTGTGTTAGTGTAGGTCCACCTAGAAGCAGACAATACAACAGGATTAGAGATGCAAGAGATTTATTGCAGGAAGGAGCAGGAGTGGGTGGGAATTGCCTTCAGAATGCAATGGATATCTGACACCTGTGTGAGGAGAGAGTTCAGGATGAAAGATTGCGCAGGATGAGTGTTGGGTTGTAGCACAGTTCTAAGAAAGAGCTGCCTGGACTGATCCATGCAAGCAGCAAGTTCTTTTTCCTCCCTTATCAAGTCCAGCAACGAATAGGAAGTATAGCATTAAAATGACAGTAGTTGGGGCCATCGGTCAATCGCATTCCCTGTAGCAGAAGGTTTAAACAATGCATTTTCATTGGCATTGTTGCTATTTCCTGAACACATGGACGGTGTAGTGATTGGAAACATGGGCTTGGGAGTCAAATTGCCTGACTTCAAATACTGCTGGGCCACCTACTAAGTATGGAATATCTTGGATCAGTTAATATATATGATCTTCCACTTTTTCATATTTAAATTGATAATAATAGTTACACTCCTAGAGCCATTAGGAGGGATTAAAGGAAATCATTCACATAAAAGCTGTTGTTATGATTATGTCCACAGTTCCATCATTCAAAAAAAAAAAAAAAAAAGTAACATGCTTTCTTTTTCTATAACTAAACTTATTGTTTTCCTATTAATCCTAAATCTTAGTTGGTATTAGAAACTAAATTTTAGGTAATTCTGTGTCTTCCTTAGATAGTGCAATGATTATGAGCACTGTCTAGAATCAGACTACTGGGATTCAAATATCAACTCTGCCTTTTAATTAAATGATTTTGGGCAAATTGCTTAACTTTTCTGTGGCGTAGTTTTGTCATCTATAAAATGGTGATGCTAAAATGGTAAATCTCTCCTAATCTGGCTATTACTCAAAATAAAATTTGGTGAAAATAATGCCTGGCCTTATTAAGTGCTGATCAAAGCTAGGCTAGCTCTTGGGCTGACCCCGTGGCTCACTTGGGAGAGTGCAGAACTGGGAGCACAGCAGCGCTGGGACCGCCAAGGCCGCGGGTTCGGATCCTATACAGGGATGGCCGGTGCGCTCCCCGGCTGAGTGCAGTGTGGGTGACACCAAGCCAAGGGTTACGATCCCCTTACCGGTCACAAAAAAAAAAAAAAAAAAAAAAAAAAAAGCTAGGCTAGCTCTTACTGTTCTTATCCTTGGGTTTGAATAGGTCCCATTCTGTTTTTGGTATCTCAATCCTACCTAAGGGTTTAATTATACCTTCCAAAGTTAGGGTAGAACAGAAGACGGGGTCCTTCTCAGGAAACCACCAGCATCTAAGCCTTAGCTTCCTCTTGTTTTATTTTCAATTTTCCTTAGTCAGTGGAATCTTTATGTAGTCTGCGTAGGGGGGTCTGGTTCTTTAATCCTTGTTTATGGCATAAACTTTATGCCTTGAATGGTTCAGCACTTAGGTTCTCTCACTGCAAAAGCCTTGCCTTTTTAGATTTAAAATCTTTAGTTTTGAAAATCAAAAGATGGTTTTTTTTGTGCATGTGTATGTGTGTGTGTGTATGTGTGAATGTGTATGTGTGTGTGTATGTGTATGTGTGTGTGTGTATGTGTGAATGTGTATGTGTTTGTGTGTGTGTGAGTGTGTATGTGTATTGAGATATCTTATGTCTCTGCTACTGTGAGAGGAGAGATAGGAAAGAGGACAAAGAGTAAAGGGAAATATACTACAGGAAGCAAATTTTAGTTAATATCTCAAAATATTATTCCTCTACAATGTTTTTATTTAGGCTCTTCTCTGTTCCTGAAATTCCACTTGCCACCAGTTAGAATCGTATATATTCAAGTTGCAATTCAAATGCCTCCACTTCTTGGAAGTACTCTTTAATCACTCCATTACAAAATGATTTCTCCTCCCTTTATTATGATGGTCCTTATCTCCTTCATTTTAAATGGCCTGGTACATGCTCTATTTTGCCTACTAGACTATATGCTGCTTGTGGGCTGGGAATAAACCTTATTCATTTTTGGAACCTACATTCTCTTCAGGGCCTAACGTATAGCTTAACAGATAGAAATACTTAAAAAATGTTGAATACATTAATTTAATTATAGGAAGCTGGTAATAGCATATTAATCTTTATTTCAGTTAAAAGATATTAAACAAGCTATGTGACAGCCATTTTGCCAGACTCAGGAAATGCAAAATTGAATAAAAGGCCCGCCATCAAACATAGAGATTTTTAAAACAAGCAATTTAAATGATATATATGCCTAGTACAGAGCCTGACACAGGGTAGCTGTGATAATTTTGTCAGAGAAGAAGTGAATAAAGAACTCTGATGGTGATGGGGTGATGCATGGGCTGACTTGGGAGCACAGAAGAGCTGTCTTTTGTTCATCCCATGGAAATCATGAAGGAGGCTGTGACTAAGGTGAGTCTTGGAACATGAGTAACAGTTGGGCAAGGAAAGAAAAAATAGGAGAGGTTTGGCAACATAAGCGAGAACATAGCGCCATAAACAATAAAATTATTTTTATGTTATTTTATGAAAAAAGTTAGATTTGTTTATATTTTAGTCAAAATACATTTTCTGTGCAACATAGCATCCTAGTTTAGAGTGTGGTCTCTAGGGCTAGAGAGCCTTGGTTATACCCCACTTCTACCATCAACTTGCTGTATAATCTTAGCCAAGTATCTTTCCCCTCTGTGTGTAGGCATTTCATCTATAAAGCTGAAAATCATACTGACTTCTTAGTATTGTTTTGAAGTTCAAATTAGGCAAAACATTTAAAGTGTTGAAAAGTACACGTAACAGAGTAAGTGCTCCATGAATTTCAACTTATGAAGATTAAATATCATTTTTTTTCCATTTTTTACAACTTTTCCTAAGAAGTATTTCCCTTTTAACATCATTGTGGTCCTTGTTTTCCCTCCAGATATTCTCAGCAGGAACACAGTGGGAAGAAGGGTGTATTGTCCCAGGAAAACTTAGTAGAATCCCTGGGGGGTCTTTTAAAATCATGTATCCATTTGACTTCCCTCCTACACCTCAATTTTAGAAGTACCGTCAGGCTACAGTGAATCACTGCTAGTGAAGGGAGAGTGTAGTGTGCCATTTTATTCAGGGATTCTGTGGCAGAAGAACAGCTTTGAATTTAACTTTACAGATGTTTTATACACAGAATAGATACGGTTCACTTCTAGATTAAAATAGCTCAAATATTTGACCTCAGGTCTCCTCATGCTTTAGTAGTTTGTGTTGTTGCAAGAACTAGGAAAATCACCAAGGAGGTACACTTGGTCTCCTGAGCACACTGCAACCTCAATGACTTCTAGTTAAGTACTCCGGAATTAATTCATTCCTTTTCTTTTCTTCTGATGAAAAGGGGAGTATTTCTGAAAAGTTTTTTAACAATGACTCTAGAGAAAATAGAAATAAAGACTTGAAAAAAAAAATCCAATGTTTTGACTGAGAAATCATAGTTTTTAAAGTAAAGGCAAAGAAATTCTGCAGTGATAAGTATTACTTTATGCAAGAATAGATTTTGGCTTAACTTTAATCTTCATTTGTTGGAGAAGGTAGTTGGGAAGTGGTGTAGTATGGGAATGTGAAATGTGTTACAATTTTTTTCTTGGCTCAATCTCATTAATTCAATGTTTAAAACCTGTTCATTTTTCTTTAAAATTTTTTTTTTCTTTTATCATTACACAATGTAAACATTTTTTGTGGCCCTTTATCAATTTCTCCTTAACCCCCCTATCCCCCTTTCCCACCTCCTGTTGCCTCAGTTCCATTCTCTCCTTTTGAAAGTTCAAGGAATTATTGTGATTGTTGTGTCTTTCTTTCTTTCTTTCTTTCTTTCTTTCTTTCTTTCTTTCTTTCTTTCTTTCTTTCTTTCTTTCTTTCTTTCTTTCTTTCTTTCTTTCTTTCTTTCTTTCTTTCTTTCTTTCTTTCTTTCTTTCTTTCTTTCTTTCTTTCTTTCTTTCTTTCTTTCTTTCTTTCTTTCTTTCTTTCTTTCTTTCTTTCTTTCTTTCTTTCTTTTTCAGCTTCCACTTATGAGTGAGGACATGTGGTGTTTCTCTTTCTATACCTGGCTTCTTTCACTTGACATAATTTACCCTAAGTTCATCCATGTTGCTGCAAATGGCAGAATGTCATTTCTTTTCATGGCAGAGTAGTATTCCGTTGTGTGTATATGCCACATTTTCCTTCTCCAGTCATACATTAATTGACATTTAGTTTGTAAAACCTGTTCATTTTTCAGGTAAGTACATCAGTTATATTACAAAGACTCATCTAGTTAAAAATGATAACTCACTAAGATTTTATTTCCATGTGCTTGATTTCTAATTTATACCATAATTTTGATGAAAACAAGTCTACCTATTTAGTGAGAAAAATCCAATTTTCATTTAGCACCCATTATGTATTTAAACATTTTTTTTTTTGAGGCTGTCCAGTATGGGGATCTGAACTCTTGATCTTGGTGTTATAACACTGCACTCTAACCAACTGAGCTAACTGTCTAGCCCTGTTTAAGATTTTTAAAGCAACTTTCTTTGTAAACTGAAATAACTGTTGAAACTGTGATTTAGAGGATACAAATATGGTCTACACCTCTATATTTTATTATACCGTGTAACTCAAAAATATGATTTAAAAAACTGGTATAACTGGACACTTTACAACGTTATAGTTTATTGACTGATATACAGTTAATTCATAATACAATATCTTGCATTTATCACTGTAATTATAATGCTATGTGTGATCCAACAATCCAATATAGGTATGGCATCTTGATGTGTGGAAAATTGCCATCTCCAAACTACTTTTAAAATCAATCTCCCTATATCACGAATGCCAACAGCATTCAAGTATATATGTAAGCATATATGTAATAATATATTAAAATTGTGTAATATTTTATAATCTTCAAAATGTAACAATTTTCTTAAGTTTCCTTCCAACCTCATGCAAACCAAGTAAAAAGTGGGCTCCATAGGAAATAATAATAGTTTAGGATCTGCGCACGTAATGTGTGCCAGGCACTATGTTAACGTGCATTAATTGTACAATTTAAGATATCTTAACTCTTCTAATCCTCACGAGAAACCTATGAAGAAGGGACTAGCATTATCCTTAGTTTACAGAAGAATAAAATAAGACTGAAACCAAGTTAACATGACCGCTAGGTGGTAGGGCAAGAATCGACTTAAAGGTCTGTTTGATACTGAAGTCCACATGCTGGAACACTGTGTCACACTGCCTTATGTAATTTTTCCTTGTTGGCATCTATGAAGTCATGCCTTTTTTAATAGACGATATCTGGCTAGGATATTTTGACACCATATAATTAGAAGCTTAATTGATTATTTGATTTATTTGAAACTAGTTTTGTACACAAAGAATGTTAAAATGATAATCAGTTTAGCAAAGAGTTAATTTGGACATATACGGTTAATGAAAATCACCTCCAACTAATTGTTAGGAATTCAATTAGTCTGGATTTGAATTGTGTGGATCCCAAGCCATTTCTTCTCATCTTTTGGTCTTATTTCCTTGTTTTCCTTAAGAGCCTACATTGTCCTTGCAGATCCTGCTGGCCGAGCAGGCTGTCATTTCTTGGACAATCTTTCCAAACTGGCAGACATGCTATTCCAAGGCTCTCACAGTTGTTATGAGTTTGGTGCGAGATTTACAGATTCCTTCTGCAGATATCTCATTTTCTTGCTTATACTACTGCCTGCTTTCCTTGCAGTAAATCCTTATTATCTCACTTTATTTCTCCATTTTCTCCTTCCTTCCTAGTCATGCTGCTGCTGCTTTTCTCCACCTGTCACTAAAATTCAGTTCTCTTTATCCCTGTGCTGTTGGCATTCTCATTTAGACATCCCTCTTTTTAGGTCTACTTGCTCATTTGCATTGTATGCAGCCCTTCCTGATTTTTTTTTTTTTTTTTTTTGCATCTGTCCTCCATAAACATCACCATTTTGTCAGAAAGGACCACCTTCTGGGTAACATCACCAGGAATACATTTGTCCCCCAGGAAATTTGACAAAACCTTTCTCTCCAGTGTTTTCTGTTCTTTCCCTTTAAAGCATTTGTCTGCTAAAGCAGCTAAGTGGCTGCACAACATAATCCCATATAAAGCTGGCAGAAATGCTATTTCAGAGCATTTGTGTTTAACTCCTTATTGTCCATTTTCTACAGGTTTCAAAGGCACATGAATAATCATTCAATGAATTTTTACTCAACATACACCTTTTAAGCAATAAGGATGTGTCAGCTCCTTTTGATTCTGTACTATATATTTTCCTTTGTTGTTCCAGTGTGCTCTGGGCTCCCCCAAAAGCTAACTGTATGGAATACATGAATGGCTTGTGTTCATTTTCCTCTGGCTTCTGGGTTGAGTTCAGAATATGGGAGACACTGGCAGGGAGGGACGACACTGAAGCAGGAGTATTTACTGCCCTGGTTCTTTCCCTATGGGGTTTGCTTTAGTCTGGCAGTATCCCTGTAGAAAAGGCCACAGCTTTTAGGCCACAGGATCTCTCAATACAACTACCTTCTCTGGGTTCAATAATTATTCCCTCTTCTTACCCTTCAACATGGATTCCCTTTATGTTAGCTTCCAAGTTATGGCTTATCCCTTATTGGTTTCCCAAATTTCTGTCCACACATCTTGAAATAAGTCTCATTATTGAACACTCCTCAAATTAGAAACTTTTACTGTGGCATCTGTCTCCTGAACTGACTGGTGCAGGCTCTGAGAACACTGAGGAATTACATATAGTTATTGCCTTTAAGGAACTTGAACTGGAAATGGAGCCAATCATGTAAACACATAAATGAATTGGAAGTTATAGATGATGTGATAGAAGCAGATATAAGGTACAGAGGTCACACAAAAGAAGGTGATTGGTTCCATCTGGGAAGAGGGTATCAAAGAGTGTTTCTTGGAGTAATGCTTTGGTGATGCCTGGAAAGAAGAACTGGCTACCTATGAGTTAATGAAAGGACTGGGCTGAGGTTAGAGCAGAAATAAGAAATTGGTGAAACAAGAAAGCATGGGACATTTCCATGTGTGTAGACACCTGCAAACTCGTGATAGTCAGAGCCTATGGTTAGAGGAGGAGCATGGCCATTCAGAAAAATCTGCAGATCTTAGAGGGTCGCATGATACGTGATAATAAGGAATTTGGACCTTGTTCTGTACAACATAGGGGCCCCAGAAGATTGTACCTTAAAAAAATGGTAAAGTAAGTTTTGTCTTCAGACAAATCACTTTGTCAACAATGAGACTCATTTGAAGGAGAACAAGACTGGCAATACAGAGAACTGAGAGACAGGGGAAGAGGAAAGGGGCTGATTAAAGCAATGGTAATGTAAAGAGATGTTAAGAATGTAGAACTGATAAGACTTGTGCATGCATTAGAAATGGAAGTGGAGGAAAAAGACAGCCCAAGTATGATCCCCAGGTTTCTGGCTTGGTGGCTGGTAGTGCCATTTCATGAAATTTACAGAACAAGGGAAAGATAAGTTTTGAGGTAAAGTAGTAAGAAAAGACAGTGAGTTCACTTTGAGGTTGAGTTTTTTTGTGTGGAACACTCACCTGGACCAACGCTCTGGACCAATGGTATAGATTTGAGCACATCACAAAAAAAACGTGTAGCTGCTGCCATGGAAATAGCTGAGATTGTTTAGGAAGGATGTTGCACTTAATCAGAAGGATAAGGATGGTATCAGAAAAATTTAAGAAGTGATTAAATAATAAATAGCTATTTAATTTACAGAGTATGCTGAGCATTTTGATAGTCACTTTCTTATTAGATCTTCACTATTTCCCTAGATTATAGGCATCTAATTTTTTAAATTTTATAAATGAAATAACTCTGGTTTAAAGAGTTAAGCTAAGAACACTACACTATAAGCTAGCAAAAGTGAGACTAGAATTCGAACCTTTGTATTCTTTTCCAGTACATCATACTGCTTCCTTCTGCTTTATTCTAGTAATCTTTATGAACATAGGACAAAAAATAAAAAATGGAAAAAATATAGACCCTTGGGATCCATAAAAAATGGTTCTAGTGATAGAAATGTCTGTCTATACTCAACAGTGTACCATTGTTTAAAATATTTTATTTTGAGAAGTACAACCTTATTTATTTTACATGTTTGGAAACTGAACTTCAGATTCCATTTGTTTAACTTTTTATGCTTTCATTTTCTTAAACTAAACCTATCTTCTCTACTCACCCTGACTACCATTGTAGCATTTTCTCGCTGTTATTTGACTATCTCACATTTGTAGCATATTACAGATGAGTTTAAGAGAACCAGGGCTATGCAGAGTGGCATGTCCTTCTTTCAGAACTGCCACAATTTTCACTTACAGTTCAGTGTTACACAGAGGTATAGCTCTTGAAACTAATTTGGAAATAGATAAGGGCACTTGTACCAGACTCCTGCTTCATGCTTCTGTAGTAGTTTCCTGAATTGTAATCCAAGACTGAATTGAAAATTCCTTGTGAAGAAAAATGCAAAGATAAGAGTCTTTAGATTAATGTTAATGGTGTGTGTTACGCAATATGACCCATAAACTGGGATACCACCATATAAGGATTTATGGCTGACTTTCACAGGGGCCATTGGATAGATCCATGACTTACTAAAGAAAAAAAGTTTATCAGATTTGCTCCTGTACATACCCTAATGCCAATTTCTGAGTAATTTGCTGAAACCTAATGTCAGCTTTAAAGAAACATTGAATAAAATAGACCTATCATGTGAGCCTACTTTACTGTTCAGATGAGAAGAAATGAATCACACAGAATGCCTCTATCATCAGATTAGATCCCCATTTGGCAGATTCAGTGGAAGAGGAAAAGAAAGCTTTTTTTCCAATTGCTTCTATTTTCTTAGTGAAGTAGAAAACAAAGTTGACATCTGAGTTGGGGATGAGAAGCTGTTGGTGGTTGGAAGAGAAAGGAGGAGGGGAAAATGCACATAAGTAGAAGTTTAAGAGATCAGGAATGTGATTTGACTGAAAATGTAATCGTCTTATCAGGCTGGGTGAGGGCTCACTTGGTTTGTGGTCATTGATTAAAAGTAAAAGCTGTCAACATGGCTGTGATTTTACTTTATCCATGTTCACCAGCAAGAATGTAAACTAATGTAAACAGAGAATTAGATTAAAGTGGAAAGAACTGGAGAGAGATAGAAGGGGCAAGGCAGCTATGTTTATATAATGTAGTGATTATAATGATGTAACATGGAATCTCAACTAGTTAAGAGGAAAAGAGAACATGAGGGGATCATGGACAGTAAAAATGGGGACAGTCAATGGATTAAATTGGTGGTGAATTCAAAAAATTGTTGGACTAGGACTACCGTAGGGAATGAGATGAATTAGGCAAATAATTATCTTAAATTTTAAAACTACCAAACAAAAAATCATACCAGGCAAAAGCAGAAGAATAGCAAATACTATCAATGTTAGAGGTTCATCTGGGAATATTGTAGCAAAGGAATATGAAGGCAGACATGAGAAATTTTTCCCTTTTGCTAAACATCTGCTAAAATAGCTTAAAGTACATATTTGACCAGAATTCTCTCAATCGTCTGCTAAAAAAGTGAGTTTGTTTTCTGCATATAAATGCATGAACAGCTCACAGTTAGAATCTAATGGATTAGTCCATAGTAAACTTGTCACATAACCAGGTACCAAGGCATGTGGAGTGTTTATTCAAATTGCCCTTCTTTTCAAAGGATACGAGGTAAGAAGTTTTTTTAGCTATATGATCTCAGCAATATGGCTTTCTTTAAAATTCCTTGGCAAGACTGCCCTTGTTGTATTTACTTTCTCAGGAAAAAGAGAATTTTGAGAATGTAGATGGTATAAACTTTCTGGGAATTTACCAACTTGAAAAATTTTTAAAAGGCTCTTGTAAATTTTGCAAAAATGATTTCAAGACAGTTTGTACCATTAAACTTCTAACAGTGTTTCTGTTCCATACAGCATCATCTCAATATTGTTTTTTTTTATTATTCATGAATTTTTAAGAAAATATTTCATGGATATTTTAATTAGCATTTGTCTGAATACTAATATTATTAAAGTCCATAATTTTAGTCCCATACAAGTTTGTTAGGCATCTATTTATATCATTGGTCTATTTTTTCTTTTTAAAAAAATTATGTGTGTCTAGAATTCTACAGTTATGCTTTCAGTTTTTGTTTTTGTTTTCACAATCAGTGCTTCAGCTAGCCTACAGGGTAACTGTGAGTGAATTAGAAAAAATTACCTTCTCTGGACAGATGCGGCCGTAAGGGTATAAGGATTAGCATGTGGAAGGAAACTTCACAAAGAAAAATGTCCTCTCTCCTCCTGGTAGAGGGATCCCAACAGTAGGACTCACAATTTGGCTGCTGAAGAACAAACAGAGTTATCTATCTATCTATCTATCTATCTATCTATCTATCTATCTATCTATCTATCTATTTTAAATTTAATTTAATTTACTTTTACTTCTCAAAATACATTGTACTTGATTTTCACACCCCTTAACCCATTCCTTTCCCCAACCTGCACCATCATATCTATGCACTTGGCTTAAATAGTTCAAGGAACTTTTGTGGTTATTCTGTCTTCTTCCCCCCACCCTTTATTTGTTTGTATGTTTATTTATTTATTAATTTTTAGCTCCCACAAATAAGTGAGAACATGTGGTATTTCTCTTTCTGTGCCTGACTTGTTTCACTTAATATAATTTTCTCTAAGTCCATCCATGTTCTTGTGAATGGTAGCATTTCATTCTTTTTTATAGCAGTGTAGTATTCCATTGTGTAGATATACCACAATTTCCTTATCCACTCATTAAATGATGGACATTTTGGCTGGTTCCAGCTCTTGGCTATAGTATATAGAGCTGCAATAAATAATGGAGTACAGGTATCCCTTCGGCATGATGATTTCCATTCTTCTGGGTATATTCCCAGCAGTGGGATCGCTGGTCATATGGTAGATCTATCTGTAATTGTTTTTTTTTTTTTTTTTTTTTTTCCTGACTGGTAAGAGGATCGCAACCCTCAGCACAGTGTGGTCAGCACCAAACTCAGCCAGTGAGCTCACCGGCTATCCCTATATAGGATCCAAACCCGTGGCCTCGGCGCTACCAGTGCTGCACTCTCCCGAGTGAACCACAGGGCTGGCCCTATCTGTAATTGTGTGAGGAGCCTCCATATCATTTTCCATAAAGCCTGCACCATTTTGCAGTTCCACCAACAGTGGATGAGAGTTCCTTTTTCTCCGCAACCTCTCCAGCACTTATCATTCTTAGTCTTTTGGATATTAGCCATCCTAACTGGAGTGAGACAGTATCTCAGTGTGGTTTTGATTTGCATTTCCCAGATGCTGAGTGATATTGAGCACTTTTTCATGTGTCTGTTGGCCATTTGTATATCTTCCTTTGAGAAATGTCTGTTCAGCTCCTTTGCCCATTTTTTAATTGGGTTATTTTTTTTTTTGTTGTAAAGTTATTTGAGTTCCTTGTGTATTCTGGATATTAATCCTTTGTCAGATGTATATTTAACAAATATTTTCTCACTCTCTGTTGGTTGTTCTTTACTCTGTTGATTGTAAGCCTACTTGTTCTCTTGCATGGGTCCCTTTGTACAACAAACTGCCCAGCTGTTTATAGTTGCCCTGCTTGAATAACCCTGAAGATTAAAAATCTTTGATGTTTTATAACCCAAACTCAGAGAAGTTAAGTACTTGATTAGGGTCAAACAGCTAGTAGTAAGAAAGCCAATGTCAGTAAAGGTCCTTCAACTGCAAGTCCAGTGATCTTTCCCTCCAATGATGGTACATCAGATTGGATCGAGCCTATCACAGATAATATGAGATTTAATAGTCTGTACAGCTATAGTACAAAAATAGTAATCAAGACCTTTAAATCTTCCTTTATTAAGCAAAACTTCCTACTTCACATTTTAGTTTTGCTCGACAATTAATTTGAGTAATAATATTGTGGCCTGCAATAATATTTTCACCTAACAGTCAAGTATCTAACTTCCCAAAGAAGTGGGGTGGATGGGGAGAGGGAAGGAGGAAAAGAAGGAATTGGTAAAAGGACACGACAATAAACTATTTTGTATACTGATAAATTAATAGAAAAAAAAAAAAAGAAACTACACACACACACAAAAGGAAGTGGAATATACCAGCAGGCAGTGGTTCTCTTTCTTTTAATGACAGATAAAATTGTATGTAGTTATCATGTACAACATAATGTTTTGAAGTATATACACATTGTGAAATGACTAAATCTAATTAGTTAACATGCATTACTTCTGTGGTGAGAATGCTTTAGAACCACTTGGTTAGCCTTTCTCAAGAATGTGATATGTTGTTATTAACTACAGTCACCATATTGTATGGTAGATCTCTTGAACTTATTTTTCCTATCCAACTAAAATTTTGTACCTTTGACCAATATCTCCCCAACTCCCCTCGACCAACCACACCAGCCCATGGTAACTCCCTACTTCTACGAGATGACCTTTTACAGATCTCACATATGAGTGAGAAAATGTGGTATTTGTCTTTTTATGCCTGGCATAAGCACTTAACATAATGTCTTCCAGATTTACCCATGTTGTCACAAATGACAGGATTTCCCCTTTTTTTTAATGGCTGAATAGTATTTCTTTGTGTATATGTACCACATTTTCTTTATCCATTCATCCATTGATGGACAATTAGGCTGTTTTCATATTGTGGCTACTGTGAATAATGCTGCAGTAATCTTACAAGTGCAGATATCTGTTTGACATGCTGATTTCATTTTTTAAAAATATATACCCAGTAGTCAGATTGTTGGATCATATGGTAGTTCTATTTTTAATTTTTTGAGCACCTCCATACTGTTTTTCATGAAGGTGGCACTAATTTACTTTCTCACTAACAGTTTGCAAGGTTTCCCTTTTTTCCATTTTCTTGCCAACATAATAGCCATTCTAACAGGTATGAGGTGATATCCTATGGTGGTTTTAATTTGCATTTCCCTGATTGGTGATATTGTGCATCTTTTTATATACCTGCTGTCCATTTGTATGTCTTTTTTTAAGAAATGTATCTTCAGGTCTTTTGCTCATTTTAAAATCAGGTTATTTATGTTTTCGCTATTGAGTTGAGTTCCTTATATATTTTGGATATTAACCTCTTATCAGACATATAGTTTGAAATGGTCTGTTTTTCTATTAAGATTTCAGTCTATTTCTTAACAGTTCATGAAAACTTCTTACATACAATAGTAATGTTTTTAGTTTTTTTGAAAATATTTGTCTAACTGCTTGTTTTTAATTTGATTATTTGGGCTTTATAACATATGACTTTTTACTTACAGGCAGTTATTCTAATGTCAAAACAATTGTGCATGTAAGCATTATTATTCCCATTTTGCGTATAAGAAAAAAGAGATTAAGAAAGATTCAGTAATCTTAACTAGGTCCCACAAAGCAAAGATTTTGATGCATATCTGTCTGGCCTCAAAACTCATTCATTTTCTTACTTTACAATATTACTGGACATGCTAAGTCTGGTGATGAGATGATTTTACTATGATACACTCAAGAAAGAGATCAAGTGAAAGCACAATGAAGAAGGGCCATATGTGGAAAGTATAAGAACAATTATAGTGAGAGTTGAAGAAAATGGATCCATTGAACAGACAACAGTGATGAGTTGACAATTACTCCAAGATTTCCTGCGTAGATGTCTGCTGATATAGTGGCATTACCCAGTGGGACAAAGAAACCAGGCACAGAGCTCTGTCACTGTAGGATGATAAGTGAATCGTCTTCTCCACATTTCATTTCTGTTAGTGACAGAACATACAGTTTGAAATGCCTTGTACAGAAAACTCTTGCCAAGTTGGGTAGAGAGGCCAAGTTCATAGTTAGACAAGTAGATTTGGGCAGGTTTTCTGTAAACAGATGGAACCAAATGACATGCCCAGTTTTTGGTGTATGGTAAGAAGAGTAGGACACCTATTAATTTTCAGAGGACAGTCCATGCAAGAAGTTTAAGAAGGAAGAGAAAGATTGGGCAAAGTATAGGAGTTTTTGCTGTAACACAATATATAGGTTTCTGAAAAACATTGCATTCCATAAAATTTACAGAAGAATAACAAAGCATGTAAGAGGATAGCTTTGGGGCAGACCAGTTGAAATTTTCATATTTTTATGAAACTATGAAACTGAAAATTTGTGAGAATGCACTAACAAAAATCAAAAACTACTCTAATAAAAATATGAACACAGTTCAACATCTGCATGAAATTCCTTACACATAAAGGAATAATAAGAATAAACATAGGAAAATCACCCATTAAAAACTAGGTGAAGGTAGGTTTATGGAAGAATTTCAACAACGGGTTGAGACTGACCATTATGGAGATAATGCGAAAATGCACACCCATCAGGACAGCCCTGCAATACTATTTTCAAGATAGATCATGTGGCCAGCCTGAGCTTAGAGCAAGAGCATGGATAAATGGGCAGCATGCTCAGAGCAGCACTATGTGTGTCTTGCCAACTGGATTCAGCTGTGTGAGAACTCAGAGAAACAAAGTAGTAACACAGTAGGAAAAAGTTGTGTATGAACCAATGCAACTTCCATGTTTTACTGACATTGTTACCTTATTTACAAATCATGATTAAGGTAATTTGTCCAATGAATTAGAGCAAACTGTATACCAGAATTCAAGATCAGAGAAGGTCTATTTCCTAGTCCAAATTAGTCTTCTCACTCTGATACTCTTTTATTTGCTATATAATTTTCCTTTTTGAGATTTATCACAATTTGCATCTTTTCCCCACTGCATACTAAGCTCTATGAAGGCAAGGACTTTGGTTATTTTGTTTACCACTATATTTACTTTCTGTAGAATAGCACCTGACATGTAATAGGTATCAATAAGAATTTGTAAATTGAATGAATACAGGAAGTTTATTGACTTAAAGATATGGCAGGCAATTCACTGATCATTTATCGACTCAAAGATAAATATTTACTATGCACTAGTCCCTGTATAAGCTATTAAATATACAAAAGTGATCAAGTCACAGTAGATCTAGTGAGATAGATAGATCAATAGGAAATTACAATACAGTGTGTGTGACGACTAGCTTAAATAAGGTAGGCATAGGGTGTTATGAAATCACACAAGAGGAGCACAGACTTGTTGTTGGGGAAGAGTAAGTCTGGTCAAGGATAGCTTTCAGAAAAAGTGCAATTTAGTGTGAAATCAGACAGATAATTGGAAGTGAGAGAAATCAAAGAAACTGGGAGGCACAGCATTGTAGACAGTCAACACCATGTAACTGAGTGAACTCCTGAAACGTTTCAGGAAATGTGGGTAGCTGGGATAAGGATCATGTATAAACTAAGGGGATGCTAACTTCCATTAAAGATAAATTCTAATCCAATGCCAGTGTTTCTGGTGGGCAGCATCCTATGTAATAATTTAGGGATCCACCTTCCTTTGTCTTATATCTCTATCTTTTTTCTACGTCCTTAAAGTCCTTTTTATTTAGCAGGCAGATAGAAAAATATACTTGGAGAAAGACACACCCATTTCTTCACCTCTCTGACTCAGAAGTGACAGAAATCATTTGTACTCATATTCCATTTGTCAGAATTTTGTCATACGGACACTCCTAATGACAGGGATGCTGGGAAATGTTGTCTAGTTATGTGAACAGCTGGAAAATAAATGGGTTTTAATAAACTTATAACAGTCTTGGCTACACATACATTGGAAGTAGTAGAATGAAAAATTATAAGGTTGGGGAGTCAAACTAGGACCAGTTTATGAAGGACAATTTATTCCAAGTTTAGACTTTACTCCGAAGAGGAAAATTCTGAGTTGAGGTGTGGCAATAGCATATTTGAACTTTCAATAGACAACTTTGTATGTACATGTCAAGAATGGGTTGAATAGAGGCAAGCTTAGAACTGAGGAATAACTCAGACTCTTGTCCAGACAATGGTAGCCGAGATGTGGTTAGTGGCAGCGCAATTGATTTCAGAACAGATAAAGAGGCATTATAAATAGGACTTAACTAGGTGTGTGTGGATGAATGGGGAAGAGAGGAGTCAGCTTTTAGTTTGAGTCAACTGGATAATGATGATGGTATTTGAGACAGAGAACGAATAGAAGTAGTTTGAGAGGTTGAGGCACAAATGATGAATTCAAAAACAATTAAAATCTTTGGTGGTTGTAGTACTTTGCATTCCTCAATTTTTAGTTCTTATCTTGAATTTGTTAAAGAGCTCAATTGGTGTATATTCATTACTAATCCAAATGGAGTAATTCAATTCTTCATATTTGATTGGTTATTTGGAATTAAAATTTTGGTGGAGTGGAAAGAAAAAAAAAAACTGTGTTAGAGAACATCCAGAAAAGGTTTGCTAAAGAGATACACATGTTGTAGAAATTTGGTTAAAGCCCACCACCTCTGTTTAATAAATTTCTCATATCTAATGTTCTAATAACATGGTTCATAACCTTAGAAGTGAGGCTTGGAAATACCCATTATATCTTTTCAGAGGCCAGTTTGGGATTCTTCCTTACAATATATTTCTAGTGTTTTCCATACTTATATGAAACTCTGGAAATATATATATTTCTAGCAATTCTTTTAAGCACCATTCTCACAGTTCTGTCAAAAAGTTATTTCCAGATGAGTTTAACCAATGAAGCAAAAAGACTCTTTTTATTAACTGTAAAGATTAATCACAAATGAAAATATATCCACTAAGGTTAGGTTTATCCAACAGAAATCAATCTGAGGACTGAGGAATTACTTGGTAAATTCATACAGGTAAATAGCCAATTTTGGTAAGGTTTACTTGCTGCTACTAATCGCACTTTATTTGGTACAAAGCTGGCCAGAGTAACTACTTAATTCAAATTCATTTTTGCCTGAATTTTCATGGATGATGGTACATATATGTATAGATCATTACTAGAGATTTGACCCACTTTCTGTTTAACTTTATGTACAATGCATTTATGTGAGGACTCATGGGCTCATTAACAGAGGTAAGATACAGAGAAACAAGGAGAAATCTTCGTTTACAAATTCGATTGCATAAGTCATACATGGGTATTTGGTACATCACTTTGTACCTGGCAACCAGTTCCCGGGTCTTGGCATTGGTTTACTTTCCTTCTCGTCAGCTCACACAGCCCTTTGTGAAGTTAATGAGGTAACGTGTGTAGAGCTCTATCACCCAAAATGGGAAAGGGATGATCTCGCTACAAGCAGACATGATAGAGAGGGCGAGCGTGATGAATGAGAGTTTACTAGAACGATCCCGACTGGATTCATCTTGATACTTTAACTGCTTTCAAATTCATTATTTCTATGGAGAAAAGAATGTAGGAGAAACAGGCTGTTCCACACTTTCTTAGTCAATCCGTTTCCTCCAGGATTTTTTTTCTTTCTTTTTTTTGAAGCATACTAGAAAGATGATTTAAAAGAAGAATTTTTTTTTCTTTTCCTTAAAGAGAGCTGTGCCATTTTCAGTCCACTTGGAGAGACAGTTCTTCACTTACAGTGCAGTCGCTGTTGTCTTATGGCTTCTGCAAAAATAGTGATGTCC
Organism: Cynocephalus volans; assembly: GCF_027409185.1. Taxonomy (NCBI): domain Eukaryota; kingdom Metazoa; phylum Chordata; class Mammalia; order Dermoptera; family Cynocephalidae; genus Cynocephalus; species Cynocephalus volans. Next base: position 90,890,542 of record NC_084468.1, on the reverse strand, counting down.
CATCTGTAAAGATAAATGAATGTTTTGTGTGGTGATAATTGTGATTGGGTTTGTACCACTCACACCCAATCCTACATCTTGCTTTTGTGAGTAAAGGCACTAAAGTTCCTATCACTCTCTCCCACCTCACTGATTATGTTAATATTTAATTATTCATTTGATGACATTAAAAGAAGAGCTGATCACATCATCATTTGAAAACCCGACATGTGTGTGACTTCCAGACAGAAAGAATGATGTAACTGTTTTTCTTTGCTATATCTTAAGCACATGGAAAAAAAAATCTCAAATTGCATAATAACTCAGAAGCAAAGTGGGAGGAACAGCAGAAGAGTTACGACCATTTCAAATGGGCTTATATTTGATCGTGATCCTCAGGAGAGATTTGTGTCAGGATTTTCACTTGTTAAGTTTTGGTAAACTAAATATTGCCTGGTGCCATGGACTTGATGTACCCCTCCTGCCCCCCAACCTCATTGAAGCTTAAATCCCCTCTGTAACTGTTGAGGGTGGGAAATCCTATTATTATAATTGAAAGGTGGGGCCTTGAAGAGGTGATTAGATTCTAGGACCATGCTGTAGTGAATGATGGTCAGGGGCGTGGTTCTGAGGGTTTTAAAAAGAAGAGCACATGAGAGGTTAATCTCTCTGCTCTGCCATTTTCTGCCATATGAGGCCCCTGCATTGTGGTAAAGCCACCACCAAGGCCTTCACCAAATGTGTTTCCTGGACTTTGGACTTCCCAGCCTCAGAAATTGTAAGCAATAAATTTTGGTTTTTTTAATAAATATTTTAACCCAGTTCTGTGCATTTTGTTACAAGCAACAGAAGTGAACTAATACATCAGGTATAGATACATCTGTGTTATCATGAGTTACATTAAAATTTAGAATTACTATGGTGAACTTCTAACATTCATAGTTAGCAAAAATTTTCTCCCACTCTGTAGGTTGTGATTTCACTCTGTTGATTGTTTCCTTTGCTGTGCAGACAACCTAAATGTCCATCAATGGATGATTGGTTATGGAAACTGTGGTATATATACACCATGGAATACTATTCTGCCATAAAAAGAATGAAATACTCCCATTTGCAACAACATGGATGAACCTGGAGAAAGTTATGTTGTGTAAAATAAGCAAAGCACAGAGGGATAAATATCACATGATCTTAGTCATATGTGGGAGCTAAGAGAGAAAGAAGGAAGTAAAGACCCCAGTAGTGTGTTAGTCTTGTAGAGGGAGAGAACATTCCCTGGGCTACAATGTGGAGGGGGGTGTAGAGAGGGAGGGGAGGGAGGTAGGGATAATTGGGTAGGGACACAGGATACAAAAGCAATTTCTGGTAATGGGTATGCTGCCAGTATGTATCTGGCCCTCGCATCATGCCACAAGGGGTAATAATCAGCTTTGTATCTGACGAATACTCATAATAATAATAAAAGCAAACTTCTAACATTCAAATGGAATTTTATGGAAATTGACTGCAAGTGTCAACTTAGAATCCCTAATAAAAAATGTTTTCAATCATCAAGATGGCTTTATTTATGCTAAGTAATTTCATAATAACTTAAAATTTAAGTGTCTCCTTTTGTCACTTAAGGTATATTAGAGCTTCCTATTAAAATTTCATTCGAAAAAATATCGGTTTTCCTGCCAAAAATATTCGGAAATCACTGGAGTTAAAATATGATGCTAGGTGTAGTTACTAGTCCTTTCTCTGTTACGTTTGTACATTTTATATATCTCGATGTCATTGAACACATGTTATTTGAAAGCTTCTGTGCCAGTTGTCTATTGTCTCTCAGCTCGATTTCCACTCATCCTTGTTCGCCTTTGTATCCCAGCAGGGTAAAAGCCTGCAAACTACTTTTCTAGACTCCCTTGTCAGTTGGCTTCCAGTTAGGTTCTGCCAATGGGATGCACTAGTAGGAGACTGGAAGACAAAAGAAAAAAGAAGCCTGCCCCTACCTGGTTTCAGCTTCAGGAGATGCCTCCCACAGCGGTAGCAGCAGCAGGGGATCCCAGCTCCCGCTCAGGCAGTGCTGCTCTAACAGCAGAAGCAACAGTACTTCCAGTGGGATTAGCACAAGCATATGCTCCTGGGTCTCTCCTGCTCAGCTGTGGCTCAGTTCCAACAGTGTCAGCCTCTGCAGCACTGCTTCTAGCAGACCAGCAGTGAATACAGGCTCCGGGCCTCAGCCCAGGGCAGGAGCAACTCTCTAGATAATCCTCCTCTCCATATCATTTCAACGGCCCCTACTTTCTCTTCCTTTTGCTCCTACAGCTCTTCTAACTCCTTTGTAACAAGTTCCTGAAATTAAATTCCCCTCTGCTAGAAATACCTTGAGCAGCCTCTTTTTTTCCTGACTGGATATTGACTAATTGACTAAAAATATGTCTGAGCAAGATTGTGCATTGGGACCATCAGGGTGAGTCAAACAGACTGAAAGCCTGACTTCAAAGAACTACGCTGAACATGCTATGTAATACTTTAAATATTATTTGTAGGTCATTCTCCTCTATTCCACTACAAACTCTATGTGGGCATTGAACCTTACTAGCTTTTTATTTGTAGAGCCTGACACACTGGCTGAAACTTAAAGAAGGCTAACAAAAGCTTTCTAGTTGGATTCATGGTACTTTAAAGGAAGGTGATGGGCTCTATGTCCTCAAGGAGTTTATAATTTCATAGGAGGAGGCAACCCATTTACTTTATGCTTCTCTTTCTTCTACACTTTGCTTCGTTTTTGTTATTTGTGATCTATTTAATCAAATATTGTATTCTAAAAGGCTGACATATTAAGATGAAGGATAAAGAAACTAGAAGAAAAGGAGAAAGGAAAGTAATTTACATAGAAAAAAGTAACAATGCATTTTGAAATTCTATGTAGGAAATTTCTGTCTCATTAGAAGAACACGGAACTTGTGGAATAAAGCCTTTTTCTTCTAGGTTTGCACAAAATGTCAAGATAGGAACTGCCTTTTTTTAATGTCACCTCAGACTCTCCTCCTATATAATGGCTTGATGTTATGTTTTGAATTATCTCTGATCCTAGATATGAGTAGAAATGGTTGAGTATGTGTTATCCTTATTTGGCTGGGTGGTGGAACTTACATCAGTGATGTTGACTGTAAAATAATGATTTGATTATTTTTGACCACTGTGTTGGAGAATCTATGAACAAAGGAAATGTTCTCAGTTTTCTTGGCTGGATGGATAGATTCATGAGAAATTTCAGTAGTTATTTCTCATTGCATTCTATTGTGTAAGTAATGGATATTTAATGAGGATTAAAATATTAGGCAATGTCACTCTTCAGGCATTATATGACAGACATAACTGTGGTGACTGTCAAAGAAAAAAATACCAAAAAGATGATGCAAATTCTCAACAAGGCATTTTTTTTTTCAACTATGGGGGTAAGGATATTCAACAAAATATTATCTTTTTTCTTCTTATCATAAGCATCTTATGCCTACATTCACTTTCACCACACATTTTGTTTGCTGTTGTTTATTTCACTGTATGTTTTGCTTGGTGTAAGCTTAGACACCAATATCTTGATAAGTCACATCCAAAAATTATTTCTTTCTACCTCGACTTTACCTTGAGTGAAATTTCTTAAAAATAGTTACTCTAATTTTGCCAGCATAGAAGCTATGAACCTTATTGTACAGGGGATTATTTCTTTTCTACTTCCCCTCTTTTAGTTATAAATTTGTTAAAAGTCCTCATTTACAAAACTCCATCCTAATTCCCCTTCCTATTGCTGAAGCTTACAGCCACAGCTTCACAACATGACACTTCCCTGGGAGACACAGAAAGCATAGATTGTTTGTTTTCGCAAATCTCTAATTGAAGGGTTGAGAAAGGGAGGGATTTAGAGGGGAGGCGCTTCTCGACAGACTAAACTGCTGAGGCTTTCTCATGTGAGATCATGACTGTCTGTGTTATATACCCAGTTGAAAACTGAGTTGGCTGACTTGTTTTCTCTATACTGGATGATAGAAAAAAAGAAAGAAATGACTCTAGTGGTACAACACTTTATAAACATTTACATTTTATTCATGGGTTCTGCTGATATTTTGAATAAAGTTAGTAGATGGAATTTCATTTTTTCAGCAAAGAAGTCAAAGAGCAGTTTGCGTTCTTGTGATTGTAACTTTTTTCTTCTAATAATTCTGAAGTGAAGTTACAGATTACGTAGAAAGGTCCCTACAGGTTAGCATCTATAAAACAAAACAAGCGTGCAAGAAAAAGTGCCTCAAAGGTAGTTTTCTTACGTGTCGTCTAGGACACTTGTGCTGAGGAGCAATATTCACAGTTTAGTAAGTTCAATTCCTACTACCATTTTGAAAAACATCAGTAAATAAGTAGAAAAATGAGTATTTCTTAAAGAGTATGTACTTTTTTCCTCAACAATTGTGTGGATATCACTATAAATAAAGCCCAAGTAGATTGAGATATTATTTAAAGGCAGCTTCCTGCTGACCTGAGGGTTTCCAGCCTTACGCGTCACAATGCTTCCTTTTTGCTGTTTCCAGCTTAGAGCCCCACATCACTGATTATATGCTATGGCCTCTCACACAATCCAGAGAAGGACCGACAAGCAGTCAGGGCGGTTTCACAGGGTTGTCAGGTGGATGGTGCCGTGTTAAGTGAAGTGTGCAGGAAAGGAAGAAAAGGAAAAAACCCAAAAAACAGTTATGTGCCGGGTCCTTAACCTTTGGTAGGGTGACAACCTCACAAGGCAACAGAGCTAAAGGTGGCCAAACATGATCCTCTTGGGTGAGGGCTGTCTTTCTGCCATACCTTGCAGGGATTTGAACTCAGCCTTGCTGCATGAAAAGCCAGGTGCTGCATGAAAAAACAGGCTACCTCCCTCTTCCCCATTCATACTAGTAATGATATTAATAATACCAGTAATGAGCAAGTACCAGTTATTTTGGGGTGCTACACCTCTGTGCATTGAATTGATAGAGCTTCTTCTTGGCATTAAACTGAAAACAAAGAGGGAAACAATGAAAGTCAAGAGGTTGGTACTGTGCTCTCTGTACACTGCTCAGACCCATGCCTCTGTACTGTCCTCTGACTACTGGGTTACTGAAGAAGAAAATATTCATTAGTGAGGGTGGGTAACATGAAACTTTAATGAACCACTTTTTTTGCCCACTTTTATCTCCAAATAGCTATATGTATATAACTACAAATAATGAAATGGCACAATTGCTTGATAGTGATAAAATTAATTTGTGTGGCTACCCATAAAAAAAAAAAGAAAGAAAATCACCCATGCAATAATTTTAGTGTAAATAAATAATATAAAAATACCATATACAAATGCATTTTTATCTGATACAGAATAAATGACTTTGCTATTCATAAATTAGGATTTCTCTTTCTCTTTTATGTAAGGTGATCAAATAAAATAAACACTGTTTGGTTAAAAAACTCTGAGCTTTCTAAATTTCATTTCTAATCTGATACCATTCCCCAAATAATACATAATTAGCCTTAAAACGTAAACCCTTTCTTCACATTGTAAATAAAAGTTAAAAATAACATTTCACTCCTTAAAGCTTTAAATCCCACCTCATTTCTAATCAGCCTTCCAGAGTGACTATCCAAGGTTACATAGACCTGACTGATTTATGTATATAATTTTTGTTTTAATTGAAACAGCAACATTTAGGTTCCACCTTAACAGTGCACCTTAAAAGATTATCTCGGTTATTTCACAGGCACCGAGCCGGCACTAATAGTCCAAGGCAGATATTGAAAAGCAGCACAGGGCCAGGCAGATCTATTAGAAATTCCCATCCACGCGCCTCATACATATTGATTTCTGACACCAAGCAGCAGTGAAAGCCCCCGTGGGAATAATATATTTAGCAGGGTTCGCTGCGAGGAGGTCACAGAGTGCATACAGATTAGCTTCAGAGGACCAAGGCACTAGTGCTGAAGCCAAATGCTAGATTTTATATCATTTTAATCTGAACTTTTATAATCCTTTTAGTTCTTCTTTCTCTGGATGGCAGAGAGAAGGCTCCTTCACATGTATCATGCATCTTTTTCTTTATTCCTCCTATAAATGTGCAAATGCCGTTGTAATGGGGAGGAATGTTTCTTTAGCATAAGCAGCAGAGCCCCAACCAGATTTGCTTTTATAAACGGTGGTCAATTCAGATGAAGACATCTTTATTTCAAGATTTCTTTCCTTGGGGGAGGGAAAATTACAAATCCGGATCTTCAGTTTTAAGATAGAAGCATAAAACACGCTCTTATTAAAAAAAACCATCCCTCCCCTCCCCCTCTTGCTGACACTGGAGCTTAATTGAGCAGAAGTTGCATTTATACTGTTACGTCTATGAAAACAAAAATCTAAACATTTTTTTAATTACCTTTCTGATGGGTAGGGAATGCCTGCTCATTATGCAAAGAAGTGTTGTGACTGTATCAGATAAAGGTGTCAGATGAGAGTCAAACACGCAGTTTGGAGACTGGAGAGATGCCAGGAGAGCGAAAGGAAAGGTTAGAGTGGACACACTTTGACAGAAGGGTGAAATACATTCAGACAACAAAGGGAAATAGGAGGTTTCACTCAACAGATACAAAGGCGTATTGTCTTCCTCCAGACTGCATTTAAATTTTAGGTGTTTTATAAAAAGTTCCCATGATTACTAATAATCAGAAAATAATAACTACATCTGTGGCGTGCCTTTTGAATCCAACTTATTTTCTCTGGCATCCCAAAGATGCATAAAAGACTGTTTAAAAAAAATGTACAGTGTAGGGATAAGCAATCAAGACTTATCCTTGAAAATATAACAACAATTAAGGCAGGAAAAGGTGAATTTGAAGTTTTTTTTTTTTTTTTTTCCATCAACAGAGATTTGTTTTACCAATAAGGAATAATTAAAGCATCCAGTTAAGGCCTGGAACTTTCCCTGTCAGATTATCTAACAAAAATATGTCAAACATTCAGATTGGTTTTTCAGGCCTGTCTCCTATGATATATGTTAACTTTTATTTGATTTTCTAGTATGCTCAAGCTGAGCACAAGCCAATAAAAGAAAGCCATGAAGTTTGAAGAAGGAGAAAAAAGAGAAAGAAAACTTCAAACTAAATTTTAAAAACTTGGGAAATTGTATGAAAATCTGCTTTTGGCAAAATGCTCCTTGTCAGAAATGCTTGGCTGTACAGCTGCCATAAACCAGACATATGCATACATTGAACTAGCCCAAATCATTTTTACATTCTATTTTGGCTTCCTTGTGGAATTGCAAGAACACTGAAAGTCTGAACAAACAATGGTTCTTCTTAGCAACTAAAGAAATTATAGGATTAAGAAGTACCTGGATGCTGAATAATCCAACAACCTCTCACTTGGAACACTAGTCTGGAGAGAGTGTACTAAAATATTCAGATTAAAGGAAGCAAGTACAGAAAATCTGGGAAAACTCTGTCAGAAAGGATCATTTGATAATGAGGCAGGCAGCAAGTTGAAGAAAATGAAGGAATGGGAAGTTGGATGTTCCTGCTGTTAGAAAAGGAGAGAATGTGCATATGTGTGTGTTTACTCTCAGGAACTTGGTTTACTTTTAAATTGCTACTTAACAAAACACAATGTTTGGTATAAGTAGTAATGTTTGCAGGCACTAATGATAGGGAACATAATGACCAATTAAAGGAAAGTCCAAGGTAGAGCTTGACCAATAAAGATACTGGGAAATGAATCATGCATTTGGACAATTACCTGAGTCTCCTCTTCCCCAATTTTCCCAGGTAGAAGTGGCCACTTTTTTATTTGGGAACTGCATACTGTATCAACTTCTACAATAAGTAACTACCAGGGCCTGTGCCTCACCTCGTGCTCTTTGGCTGAGCGAGTTATCTTCTGGTTTGTAAAGGAGAGGTGGGCATCTTTAGTCTAGGATGCTGGAATAACCCTGGAATAAGAAAGGACACCCTCAGGACTGGGTGCAAACCTACCAAAAAAGCTAGAGAACTGTGCAGGAGCAAACCCCTTTATCACACACTGGGTAAAGATTCCTGCTTCACCCATGGAAGGAAGACCTTGAATATAAAATCATCCACCTTTCCCAGTTGCCAGCACATTTCTTAATTTCCTTTTACATAGATGCTAGTCAATAGCATTGGTTGACTTGAATAAATTATGCTAGATAGAAGTTATACCTGGGGGACAGAGTCCAAAAAATAATTGGCAAAAAGCAAAGAAAACAAAAAATAACAAGTCATTCATCCAGCAGTTCTCTTTCAAGGTGCCCAGCATTCTGCTTGACTGCTTCGTTCTGAACTGACCCTGGATCTGTGTCAGGTAGACAGTCTGAGACTGATGAAGCTGTTCATTTTTGCCTGAAGGGGGAGGCACATATTTTCCCTCTGAAAAAACAAGCTTACGGAAGTACAGGGCAAGGAAAGTACAAGTACTGATGACTGATCCCCTGAATCTGACCGGAGTTCCTCTGCCCAGGTGTCAGTTAACAATTTACATTCCATTTTTCACCCCGAGCCCACACTACATATCTCTGTCATATAATCCCATCTGGCACCAACCCTGCTAGCTATCTGTCCTGATGAAAGTTTAAAAATTGAACATTACATTTCATTCACTTGCAGCTCTTTGCTTGTTTTAGTAGATGAATTGCTTATGGAGGGGAGGGAGTTAACTGTTAAATTTCTAGTAACAACAAAAGAATCACCTAAAAGAACTAAAACTACAAATTTTTGTGCATCTTTCTTTACCAGATAAGTCAAACTTCCTCCTAATTTAAAGCCTGCATTATGTTGCATTTGCTTTTATCAGGCCAGTGTTTCATCAGTGTTGTAGAAACTCTGCTGGCAGGGGAGGGGCCCAGGACACTAGGACGGGTTGTGACGCGGGCTTGGTTTCCTACCAGCCTTTAACCCTTGGTCAGACCAGAGGTTTCATCCTGTTGTCCATCATGTGTAGTGCCTGCTAGGTGATTCAGAAACTGTCCTTGGGCTGAGCAACAGCAGCATGTGGGTCTTAGGAAAGCTTTTTCTCACAGGGAGAAAATTTGGAGTTTTTATTCACTGAATATTCTATATAATTTTGGAAACCTTGAATGAACAGGCACCCTCATTTCAATTATTTATATGAAATCTTCCCTGAAGTCAAAAGAAGCTGAGTGGTGGAATTTTTTTGGATGCTTTTTTAAAAATGTAATACCTGATTCCTACATAGCTAAGAGAGTATAAAAATAAAACAGAAATTAAGCGATGAAATTATTCCTAAAACTAAAGTGGACTTCTACCTTTCCTAGCTGGTTTAAATATTTCCTCTATCTCTATGAAGAGCTTAAAAATAATGAGCAATGTGCGTGAGGAAGTAAAATGTGAAGGCATTAGAGACCAAGACCATAAACTATGTGTGTGTGGTCTACAATTCCAAATGCTGGCAATGTCCGCAGTGTAAGAGTAAGATTTGGAGAGAATATACAGATGCCTTTGTGAGCAGGAAACAGGGAAAAAGTCCCTTTTAGTTGGGGGCAAAAACATGCATTTACTTTCAGTAGAAGTAGACACACTTAAATCCCTGCTGAGCGCCAGGGAGGGGTTAGATGAGCTGTCTAGAAAGCATTTTTCTCTCTCTTTATAATGTTAGAAATCCTCGGACTGCATTGTGCATTGCAATGCAAGGATTCTGCAGTGTAAGAGCACATCAGGGCATTGAGAAAGGCTTAATGTGTTCTCATTAGAGGAAGAAGGGGAGAGTGGGGGAGGGGAGGCGCCTTGGGGGATGGAGCTGAGCTCGACCACTCTGGGAAGCATTACAATTTTGTGCCTTCTCACTTCAACTCCCTCAATCCCCTAGCTTTACATAGCTCTTTCACAGACAGTTCAGTAAAATGCCTCCCAAGCCTCATGTAAAGAGAGCTGTGTTGTACATTGCTGCTTGCAGTTTAACAGTTTGTTTGCATGGGCCTTTCAAATATTTTCTTCCTTCCTGGGCTTCCTCCACAAACCTTCTTTTTCACATTCACTTCTAATCAGATGAAAACCAGAAGGGAAAAGAGGACAATTTGACCAACAAAAGAAAATCTAGATACTTTTAGAGTTATTAAGCTCCACAGAGCTGCCAGTATGGAAAGTCTGGCAGGAGCAGCGGAGGGGGCTTTATAATTGAGATTTTTCATGGCTGGTCTGATAACTGTAATTTACCAGACTCATTTGTTTCACTTCTTTCTTTCCAACTTACTTCTTTTCTAGGAGAAACAAAAAATAGGTTTTATTCTTTCTTTTTTTAAAAAAGAACATTTTTTTATGTGATTTGTGGATTTTAACATGGAAAGGAAGATGTTCATGAGGGAAGGCTGCCCCTTAGCAAAGATTCAGCTTGTGATGAGCAAGACCATGCATCCCAAAGGCAAGGAACAAGCTGGGGACAAGTTCCTTTGCATATAAAATTGTCGAAAATAGCAGGTTACCCCTTGTGTTCATTCACTACTGTGCCTCCCAGATGGACCACTGGAATTCTGTGCTACAGAAACATAGCCAGTTTACTCACTCTTATGACATGGGTTTCCCAAAATAGACTAATAATCAAAGAGAAATGTAAAGTCCATGCCAAGCCATTTCCTCCTTCAGTTTTGAAATCTTAATTTACTCTAAAAACTTCCTGCCTGGAAATAATTATAGAAATAGAGATAATATGTACTCCAATAAAGACAGCACCAGACTAGCTAGACCTCCCATTCTAGTGAAGCTGGGCGTTTGCTATTCAACCTAGCTATTTCACTTTGGTGGCTTTCCCAGGTACACACTTATAAGAATTATGCTTATTGCTACTGCCTATAGTGAAAAAGTAAATAGTTTCCACCATTTACTTATTATAAAAGATTTGGCAATAACTATCATTCAACCAATACATATTTCCTGTTCAATAACCCTGAGATTTTCTTCTTAACTTGCCATCCCTCCAAAATTCTAGTTTGGGTAGAAATTAAATAAGAAATGTTTTTTGGAGCAGGATGGGTGGCAATTGAGCCCAAACTGAATGCAGGAGTATTGAAAATTGTCAGACAAAATTCTGTCCTTATTATAATTTGATAACTGATCAATGAAGCCTTGATGAGATTGGAAAAGAATACAAACTTTTTGAAGTAACTTTGTATATTTTTACAGCCAAGAGCCAGTAAACTTGGAGATTCATTTCTAATTAATCTTCATGGATAAATAGAGTTAAAAGATAATATGAATTTTTCCATGAACTTTTTGAAGTACCCTCATAATTTTTAAGCTTTCTGAAAGATGACCATTTGTTTATCTTTTTAAAACAGCTAAATAGTATCACAGTATGTCACTTTACTTATGTGGGGTAACTAATAATTTATACAAAGTTTGTACCCCCTTTACGTAACTGTGATGTCATCAAAATAATGCCATACATATAGTTGGCATTGAACAGACAAATAGATATGTGTTGCATGATGTTACTATTATGTATTATGTATGCATTTTGAATTTTTATAATTGAATTTTTCTATGTGCTGAATATGTTGAATAGGAATATGCTGGGTATTTTCATGGAAAAGATTTCATAGTTTTTGCCAAAATAAAATGTTGGATAATTTTTACATATTTACTCTTCACTGCATATAAAAAAATTAAGTGAGTTTCTTTTTCTCATTTTAACATCATCCAGAAAAGTATAATTCTAATTCTCATCATTTGAAATTGAGCAATTATTATTTTATTTCTACATTTTCAGGAAAGGTGTCAAGTGACAATGTAGCAAACACTTTTTTACCCAGTTATCTTAACCAAAAACTAAAAACCAAACTAATAAATAAAAAATATTTTAGACAAATAAATGAATAATTAAGGCAATATATTTATCATTACTTTGAAATTTTCAGTGCTGGCTATGTTTATTATCTCTTGATTCAACATAAAAAGGAGGGTTTTGACTTTAATTTTTTTAATTAATAATTATTAATAATAATGGCTAACACTTATTGAGTATCAGATTCTATAATAAGAGTTTTATATGTTATTTTATTTAGCCTGCACATTGTGCTATGTGGTAATGCTATAAGTACACTAATTTTAAATTTGAGGAAACTATGGCATGATTAGATTAGATGATTTACCCAACTTCATAAAACTTGTAATTAAAGATGCTATGATTCAAAGCAGGTTTGTTTAACTTCAAAGTTCTGTGCATTATGCTATATTGATTCTCTAATGATTAGGAAATTTCTTAAATCACCTATTTTATGCTAGCTGTTAGAGTGACTTTTCTTCAGATGGTAAACAGAATTTTATCATTGATTGATGGAAGATTTTCATTAATCTATTTTCTTAGATAATCTATTCACTTACTTATCTAAAAAGTACTGAGAACCAATTGTGTGGGTAATGTCACACTGTTGATGGTATTGGCATGCCTCACACCTAAGCGAACAGCATGAAAATTCATGTCTTCACTGAATTCATATTCTGCTATGGGCATGGGAGAGAAATAATAAAACTGTAAAACCAATTAAAAAATTTTTTTTCAGAGCATAATAAATATTATGAAGGAAATCAAACAAAGTGAGCATCACAAAAGGTCTGGAAAGAATCTGCCTTAGGTGGTCAGTGAAGATTTCTGACAGATGGCAGTAGAGGAATGATCCAATTGATGAGGAGCACATCACCAATGTGTCTGGAGAAGAAAGAAAACAAGTGCATGATAAATGTTTAGGTGATAGATATGCTAATAGAATAGACTAGATCATTATATAATATATGCATGTATTGAAACAACAAAATGCACCCCATAAATATGTACAATGAAAAAAAAAAAAGAAAAAGAAAACAAGTGAGTTAGCATGCTTTGGGTGATAAAAGGAGAGAGTGTTATGACCTTGGGATCTAGAGGTTGGAATGGGTAGATTATCTTGTAAACCATGGTAGCAACTGTGGATTTTATCTGATGAGGCATGGAAAACCTGTGAATGATTTCATGAAAGGTAATGCACAATCTGTACTATTATTAGTATTTTAGGAGGCTTTCTGTATTGCTATATGGAAAATGGATTGTTGGGAGCAAAAACTCTAGTAATTGAAAGCTACATAGATTTTTGTATACCGAAATATATGTGTATCAAATTACATAATATTTATTATGTTATGTCATGATATTATATTACGTTATGTTGGTTATAATCACAAAATAGAGACAATGGTATTCTATGAGACGATATACCACAGTGGTTAATGTCACAGACTGAGGAGCCAAACAAATGGGTAGACTCTACCATTTTATTGCAGTGTGATCTAAGAACTTTTGTTAGACTCTCTGAATCTGTTTTTCTTCATTTTTAAAATCAGTATAATTATAGACTCTATTGACTCAACCTCACCGGGTTGTTATGAAGTGTAAATAAATTTGTTAAAGACTTAGAACAGCTCTTGGAACCTTGTAAATACTGTACAAGTGTTTGTTAATTAACATTAGTTAAATACAGTATAAATACATGGTTTCTCATCACCTGGAGAAACCCTTTTAAGAGATCTCACTGAGGGGTGGCTTTCTGCTCTGGCTCATCTGGATTTATCTTTTCTTGAGCTCCCTGAATTATATGGGTCCTTTTCTGAGTACCCCATTCTGATCTGTACTAGAATGCTCTTTCTGTTATACCAGGCTCCTCATTCCTATCTCTTTGCAGATACATTTGTTCAAAGTTTTCATTAAATGCCCAGTTTTTATCAGACACATTATTGTAGAGGCTTTGCTTCCTTCCAATGTGCTCTGCAAAATCTGGCTTCCAGCTTCCTTCATTACCCCAGAAGTGGCTTTGTGGCTTCGTTGCTCTGTCGTGCCTGGTGCAGACTGAGCACTTTGCCTTCCTTTGTGTTCCGCTGCCTCTGTGTTCTCTCCTGCAACAGGGAAGGATTTACAGTCCTCCACTGCGGGGAGAATACCTCTCCAAGCAGGAGAGTCTGGTTAAAGAAAATTTGCCTTTTCGCAGGTACTATTTAAGGGCTATCATGATCAAGGAATGATTCCTAAATTTTTAATATAAGGACATTACAGGAAATGATCGTACTGATAGAGCACAGTGGGAAAAATGAGCACGACGGTCCAAGGTCTGAGGTGACTCACGCTGGGGCTCTGGCCAACCCTGGTCCCTCTCCTCACTGAAAAACTGAAAGGATCACAGCACACCTGTGTCTCCTAGCATTAGGCCCGCAGGATAAAACCAAGTCTTCTGGAATTTGATCTCTCTCTACCCTTCCAGATTAATCTCTGACTGTTCACCCTTTAAGCATTTGAAGCCCTAGCATTTTGATTACCTCTGGGCCTTTGCTCTTTAATTTCCTTTACTAGTATGCATCCCACCCTTTCTTCTGATTTGGCCCTTATCATCTTCTTTTTTTTTTTTTTTTTTTTTTTTGTCCTTTTCGTGACCGGCACTCAGCCAGTGAGTGCACCGGCCAGTCCTATATAGGATCCGAACCGGCAGCGGGAGCGTCGCAGCGCTCCCAGCGCCGCACTCTACCAAGTGCGCCACGGGCTCGGCCCAGGCCCTTATCATCTTTTATGTCTCTGTCCATGTCCCATCTTTTCCAGGAAGTGTCATGTCAGTCTTCTTTTCACTCTGACATGTTCAGGCTGGTCAGGTGTCTTTATTTCATACTCTCCAGCACCCTATCCTTTCATTCATCACAGCCCTCTCCACACTGTCTTAAAATAACTGAATGCCCTAGTAAATGAATACCTTCTCAAGTGGAGAATCTTACTCATTTTTTTAACCCCTGAAAAATTAATACAGTAATGTGATCAAGTAATATATGTTGAATGGAGAAACTTGGATGCCTTGATCTTTCTTTTTAGTTTTACTAATTATCTTCCTTAGTGAAAAGGCACAGGGTTTTTCCATTAAGCCACTCTTTGTCCATATAGACTACCTTTGACATTTTTTGTTATTTTACGAGTAAAAAGCAGAAGGGATAACAGAACAGGCAGAGTGGGACCTGGACACCAGAATTTATGCACTCAACCCTAACCAAATGGAGAATACTCAAAACCTCAGTTTCTGTGGTTTTTCACACCCACACAAAAGTTATAAAACTATTCTTTCATATTACATTTAAAGCGTACTTTTATATTGGCAAAAACATTGGGAAATACCTTGTGATCCTACAACTAATCATTTTTACTTTCAAAATTCATAATCCTAATAATTTTAAAAAATCAGTTCAGGCAATTCAAAATGTGGACATTTATTTATTTGAATTCAAAGAATCAGTATTTTAAAAGAATAACTTAAAAGGCCATGATTAGTAACTCTGCTTTTTAAAGACTGTTTTCTAGTAAAGTGATGATTTTAGTCAGGGCATATTCTGTTTAATTTTATAACTTAATGAAACATTAGTCAAAATTTTTCTCATTCTTTCCTTTCCTCAAACCTACTTATAGGTACCAAGATGATGATTATACCCTTTTCTGAAGACAGAAATTTCATATTTGAAGTCCAGACTTGAAACATTTATAGAATTAACTTTTCTAGACTTAGGAAATGTGCAATCTTTATATTATCTTTAGGGCTTAGGAGGCAATAGTGACATCAGTGCAATTTATAGTTCATTTGAAAAGAAATTTGACTTAGATGGAAATATCAAAGTTGATATTATTTTTGGTTTATTTCATGGCTAATAAATAATTGTTACTTGTTTAAAAAGTAACATTATACAAATGTATTGAAAATATTTTAAACTTCTTGAGTAATAAGCATTCTATTTTAAGTAAAAAAAATTAATATAATTCCCATTATATATCTTTTACTTATTGCTCTGTTGCTAAGGAATTGAACTGAATACACTTTTTCATACTGTAAATTATTATTTTTTGAGGTATGTATTGATGAAAGCACAAAATATGGATGGAATTATTTCAAACGATTTTAACGTATCAGGCAAATCAAAGCATATTAACTACAGACACTTTCATTTTTCTCCCTTCTACTTTTCTTTGCTTGCATTCCTAAATTAGGAATAATCTCTCTCTCTCTCTCTTTCTGTGTGTGTCACACCCACACCCACTCACCCACACACACACACACACAATCAACCTGTTTGGAGATTAAGTCAGGTTGGAAGGTAAATCATTTGATAGCATTTGATATCAATATGGTGTGAGTACATATCCAAAAAACTTGAACTCAAATAACGTGATCAGTAACTCTCTAGTTATCCATATACACTTTCCATGTGAATAACCATGCAGTACATTCTCCATTTACTTATTTTAAAAGTGAAGTAAATACATTCATCAAATACTCAAGTATTTGTTTTAATCTTTTACTTTAATTACTTGTAGATAACTTGGTTTCTCTCTTTATTTCACACTCCATATTCAACACCTAAGAACATTCTGTCAGCTTAACTTGAAAAAAAAATCTACGATACGACCCCTTTCCCCCATCCCCGTTGCTATCACCCTAAACCTACCCACCATTACCTCTAGTTTGGATGATTACAATCCTGACTACGCTCCCTTGGCCACCCCTTTCTGTTTTTACATGTCTGCAGAGGATCCAGAATGATCCTTTCTCAACTGAAGTCAGCCCATGTTGTTTCTGTTTCTCATCTCAGGCCTCCCTCCTTGCTCAGAGTAAAATCCAAAATGCTTACAATGGTCTATGAGGCCCTGCTTGATCTATTTCTCCCTAACACCTCTCTGCATTCATCGTTCTTCACTCTCTCCCTTATTTATTCTGCTCTAGTCACACTGGTGTCCTCATTCTTTCCAGATCATACCAGGCACATTTCAACCTCATGTTCTCCTCTTTGCTCATACTGTCCCCTTAGATATACAAACAGCTAGCTCCTTCACCTCCTTTCCATCCCTGTTCAAATGTCTCCTGCTTGTCAATGAAGCTTTTATCACATACTTCACTTAGTTTTAATAATATCACCATCACAACTGGGAGTTCTTATGGCCCTTCCCTGCTTTATTTTGCTGCTTGGCACATATCATACTTATCTAATCTATTATATTGTTTGCTTCACTTACTCATTTTGCTTATTGTCTATTTCTCACCATAGAATGCAAACTTTATGAGGACAGGACTTTTGGTCTGTTTTATGTTGAGTAGATGAATGAATGAGTAAATGTAACATAAAAGAAGACTTCACAAAATGAAAATGCCTGATACAGAACTCAGTGATGTTTGTTGAATGAATGAGTTTAATGGAAGTTGTAATGAAAGTGTGCTTAATTAGTAGAGAGTTGTCTTCCATGAGTTGTGTCAATATGATGCTTAAGTAATTATTATTTTTAAAAAAGTGTTTATTTGAAATGAAAGTTTATTTGTTGCCAATCTTTCTGTAAATATGTGTTTGTTATGGGATGAATCAGGTCATATCAGAAGGATGGAAATGTGATTAATGAAATCTAAAAGGTTTTTTTTCCGAGAAAATAAAAATGTAAGGCTCTGATTCCCTAATATGGTGCTGGAATTTGCTTTTTCTTGGATCTAGGAAAAATGAAAGTGGCACACTTGCCTCCCTGCTGCTGCCATGTTAAGCCTGCTCACTTCACAAGCTCCTGCAGATGAAAGTGTAATTGTGTGGAAGGTGAATTGATTACAATTAACCTCAGGACTTACCCTCAGGCTGGGGTATTCTGACTCCTTTTCTAGGCATATGCCACCAGGGCCATAATACATAGCTGGTGAATACATATATCATGCACTGAAACACATATATTATGGGATAAAGTATATAAATCATGTAGAAAAACATGCATTATACCGAGATGATCAAATTATAAATGAAGCACATAAATCATAAGATTACACTGTTGAATTGTATCAGGAAACATAAATTACATAGTGAAATCCCAGGGTCACTGGAGGGTTCACTGAATAATGAAATGAGCTTCTGTAACTTAAGGAAAAGTGGGATATCTCAGTGAAAAACCCATTGTGCATTATGTTGAATATTCAAGTTAATCCAATTTTATCTCCTACACCTCTGTACCCAAGAACTCAAGGCTGCACAATATGAGGGAGGGGGAATAAATAAACAAAATACAAATGCAAGATTGAATGATGATGTGCTGTAAGTACATTCAAAAATAGAAGCTCTCAAATATAATGAACATCTGTAGACAAGTTTTCAAGCTATTGGAAAGGATGGCAGTTCTAAAATCAGCTACAAACATCAGCAGAGCAATGTCTCATTCTAACATGAAGGATATCTTAAATCTCAAGGAGAAGGGCCTGAAAAGGAAAGAGATAAAGTTAAGATTGGCTTGCTCTGAATGTAGATAAGCAATTGAAATTGGGATTGATATGTTGCATTAAATAATGAACAAAAACATTTATATCATCCTATGCACATATAAAGACTTTGCTTACCTTCCTTTGGGAATCATTCTTCACATTTGACCTTGCTTTTTCCCTTTTACTGCTCTGTACCTTTGTTTTACTCATGTATTAATAGGATCAAAGAGAAGCAAAATGGAGACGATAATTCCTTAACTTAGTTTTACTTTTCAAAATAAAGTTGCAGCTACTAGAGGTTATCCTGTATGGCTTCAAGAAAAGCCTAGGGTAATACAGGATTTCATACACAATAAAGAACAATAATACAGATCAGATCAATCTCACAAAGTTTCTTAGTGCAATGTTTGTTCTCTTGAATTATGTTCATACTAAAGCAAGAGCCTGGAATCCACATCCATCCCTAGCACGGTGAGTTAGGGTTATGGTCAAAGCTTGGTGTACTGAGGGATTCCTTAGTCATAAAGTGTTTGACCCACTCTATTCCCCAGGGCAATAGAGAGCCAGAGCTAACTGAATTTATACACTGGGAATTGATAGTTTATTGCTGACCCTGGAAGGGCAGGGGCACTGACTCACATCCTATTTCTGGCTTTTCTTGGCATTTGTTATTGCAGATAACGGTAGATTGTGTCAAGATGTGCTGCTGGTTTTAGAATACAATTCTGTCAAAATGCAAGTGCTAAATTTTATTTGAAGGGAAGCAATAAATTGGTACCTCCAAATGCCCCCTGCCTTTTCTAAACATATTTCAATTTCTCATCACTACTCATATTTAGTGCTGGTTATGGTAAGGATGTTGAAAAACATATCCTGTTAATTGTGCATAAGTAATTTAGAAGAAACTGTAGAGCTAAAGACATATAGAACTCTTGTTTTAAACAGCAAGTCAAGTACAAAATAGTAATAATAAAATATTTAATCCATAAAAACATTTATTATATTATTTATAAATTCAGTTTCAGCCTGCTAACTGAAACTGGTTTGTCCCCCAAATATCTGTAAATGGTTAAACCTGCTCAATATAAGTATAATCATTTTACTTTATGATCTATGTGTTTCATTAGTTGAGGTACACATTTTGCTATAATAAATGTGCTTCAGTAAATGATCTATGCATTTCTTTCTGAAATGTATGTGCTTCACGAGAAAAGGTATGTGTTCATCAACTATGAATAATGTTCCTAACGGCACCACATTATAATACTTGGCTGGTATCAGCACAGCATTGCACATCCATTCCCTCATGGCCATGAGCGCTGCATCCACAAGAAGACACACATCAGACCTTGTCTCTCTCAGGTGTTGATGCACATGTGCACGAACTCTGCGATCTTGGGAAACACAAATGGGAGGAGGGGGGTTAGAGTCATTTTGTAAGTGAATGTGTTTGTTCAATGAACGGGAAACAAGGGATTTTTCTAGTCCTACCCCCTTAGAAGCTAGAAGAGAAAAAACAATATAGAAAATACAATTGAGCTCTTATTGTTTCTCATAGACAAACTCCTTTCCATTTGCATTACATACACATTACTTGGGATAAAGGATGAAATCACATAATTTCAAGTTAAACATTAAGAACATTTTTTAAAATTATGACTTACCTAATAAAATCCCACCAGTTCCTTGATTCCAGTGAATTAGTATTGAAAGTGATGAAGTGAAATTATCTTTACAAAGTAAAATTAATTAATCAATTAAAAAGTTAAATATCCCTTTTGTAAAGGGTATTATTGATTGTTCATTGCTGAGAGGATCATGTTAGTTTATTTAAAGGGAAAAGAGATTTTTTTCCTTAGGTATATAAAAACACACCATGATTTACCTCTCAAAATGTTAAAATTCAAGCACAGCAATTACCCAATTGAATCCACAGCCAATTCTATCTAGAAACAATCACTAACAAACCTTTACTTATAGAAATCCACTTGTATCTCATAATTATTCATAACCAATAATAAATAAATAAATATAAATAAATAATAAAAGAAATCCACTTTTTAAAGAAAAAAAATAGTGTATGCCTTTCTTATGTTCAGCTGTCAGTGTTTTGAAATGTGACTGATTCTTAGATACAATCACTAGTTTCAGAATTGTAACCTCTCTATATACCTTTCTTCATGGTCATACAGAGCCTGAAATGTAAGGCACAGGGTATTTGGTAATATCGTTATGAACAGACAGAACGAATTACACTCTGATCTTCATGTAAATGTGTTAATTATGATAATCACTTATTTTTCACAGATTAAAACTAGTGCTTTGTATATGAACTTTCCATTTAAAAATCATTTTTCAATAAATACCAAACACTCTTTTGTCTATAACATCAAATGATTCATTATACATATCTCCATTTAGTGACTTAAGTTTCTCTCTACTTTACATCTATCATTGCAGATATTTCCTTCATTTATTCCTGCCTTTTACATTTTTTATTTACTGAAATGACTGAAATCTGAGGTTATTTTTTATTATTTCTTGAATTAAGAATTTCTATAATTCTTAGCTGGCAACTAATTCATCTTATATTTGAGACATTCTCTAAATAGAAATAGTCTACATTAAATATTTCAGGAATAATTAACTTGGTGCCTTTAGAGAATTGCTACAATTTTTCTAGAGTAGAATGTGTTGATGACACTGTTCTTCACCTTTTTTGAAGAATGTAAACATGCACATGTGAAAAAAAAGAGGGTTCTGGACAAAAGCAATCTTTCTGACAAAATTAGTTCTGCATTAAAAGTGGTTGAATTCAATCTATGTGTAAAACTGGGTCACCACTAATATTTCAGGAAACCCAGAAGCCATTAAAGAAATAAAAAATATTGGTTTATACATAGAGATCAGACATAG
Organism: Cynocephalus volans; assembly: GCF_027409185.1. Classification (NCBI taxonomy): domain Eukaryota; kingdom Metazoa; phylum Chordata; class Mammalia; order Dermoptera; family Cynocephalidae; genus Cynocephalus; species Cynocephalus volans. The sequence continues at coordinate 90,869,360 of NC_084468.1, read as the reverse complement.
TCCATTTCTTTAATTTGTGTTAGACTAAGCAGTTTTTAGTTATCTTGTGAATTGAGTGCTAGTAATATTGTAATAACTTTGCCTGCTATTTTGAATATCATGAATAAGTAAGTCTTTATGGTAGCCTATAAATTGTTCCTTAAAAACAGAAGGAGAAAATTGCACTAAATATATTTTTAGAAATTCTCAAAGGTAGATTATGAAAACTAGACTGAATTTTCCTCTTACCAAGTCAGACTAATATCCTCAATTGCATGTTACAACTTATTAAGAAAGTCTTTATTGATCTCAAATTAGTCATATATGAATAGTTCCTAAGTAAGTTTATTGAGACCTGAAATGGTCTGAGGGATAAACACTTAATCAATTTGATTCTACATGTGATTGTATATTTAAGAAAAATCTCTTTGATAAAGATTCTTAAGGACCTATACTGAGAATTAACCTGAACTGAAAGTATTTCACTCTGTGAATAATGAAAATAATAACATATATTCACACTTTAAAAATATAATATTTTATTCATAAGTTTCCATCATCATACTTCTCTGTACATATAGATCCCTAATATTTTATAATGTTTAAAGGTTATTTCAAGAATAGGATAATTTTCTTTCTTTACTCCATATTTATTCTCATTAGCCTATTTTACTGGTACTGTAAGAACCTATGTAATGTTTACTGAATCCCAAATGTGACCTGAATTGTTGCTTTCTGAAAAATTGGCACTCTGGCACCGTCTGTAACCTGGATGTTTCCAGCTCTGGATATCATGGCATCCTTTCTGAATCTTCTACAATATTTTGAGGCCTATGTCATAAGCCACACTAAAAAAGAAAAGAAAAAAATCTCCATTGTATACATAGATTGAATTCACTTTTAATGTTGAAATAATTTTATCAGAAAAATTGCTTTAGTCCAGAACCTTTTTTTTTTTTTCATATGTGCATGTTGACATTCTTCAAAAAATGTGAACAACAGTATCATCTACACCTTCTACTCTAGAAACGTATTTTCACTCTGGGTTGAAAAAAGGAAGTTGAATATTAAATACAACCTGAGCATTCCTTTAAGAATTTGTACATTAAAAATATTAGATTGTATTAGGCCAGACACATCTTAAATTGCTAAAGAGTTTCACAGTAACATTTTGGCCATCAGCTGCAGCCATTATCTGGGGATAAATCAATTTGCAGCAACTGTGGACAGCTATTTGAGTGTGGTGCAGAGGAGCTTAACTGTAGTTGCATGCTAAAGTTAAAAGGCCAGATTCCTGCTGACTACACATAAGGAGTTTTTTTTAAAGGCAAAACCATAACACGACCCTGGCTGGCTCAGAAGGTAGCAAGCCACTCTTGTTAATTTATTCTACCTAACAGCTGATTTGATATGCTTTCTTTTCTATCTCCTTTGTTAAGGATGCTGCATATTATAGAAACTTGTCTAAATCTATTTTTTTTCTTTGGCAAATAATTCTCTTTAGAGGTTCATTTAGTGCTTCTGGCAAAGGCAGAACTAGCACTTTTATGGTCTTCTAATCTGTGAAAAAGATTGTCCTTGGTTTCTTTAAAAGGTCAATATCAGGTATAGAGTTTTTTTCAACTGTAAGCAAAATGGTGTTATACTAGATAAGGAGTCTTGCAGCATATTAAAATAAAGAAGGTACACAATTTGCCACAGTTACATGTTAGCTTATTTATAACCCAGAAGTTACAATATTTTTGCCTTTATTTTTGTTACTTGACACATATTTTTCAAGTTTGAGACTTAGATTTTGGAAGGTAAAAAAATTTGCTGTTTTGGGTTCTTTTCTATTTTAACTTTATCCATTGGTATATCTAGCAAATGGATGATGAACAGAGAGAAAAGGGAGGGTCTTTATAGAAAATAGCTCTCTGAATTAAGTTGGAAATTATATACACAAATTCAAATGTAAATCAATTGTGATTTATTTAATAGATTTAATTTTCACAATATAGTACATCAAATATTGTCTCAAATGCCTCAGTGTAAAAAGATAGCTTATATTCTATAGAGTGATATCGTCTAACATGAACCAGTTGTTGTTGTTGAAATCAAAATAATGAATTCTGTCACAGTGCAGAGAATATTCATTGCAAGGGAATCATTGTCATTTGACGGTTATGTTGGAATAACTTCAACAGTCATCATTCAAGTAAAATTTGTATAAGAAATATCTGGCACATTTTTAGTGCTCCACCCAAATTTATAATGTGATAATAAAATCAATGGTAATAAAATATGGTTATAATTTTCCAAAAGAAAGAAAATTGTTTTATATTGGCTAAATATGCTTGCTGGAAATTGTGATTTAACTGATATTAAATCTCAATGTTAAATAAAAAATAAAAACATAAATATAATAGCTTCAGCTTCAATATAGTTTTGTCATATATTAAATTTTTAAATGTTCACAATTTTTGAATTAAATTAGTGTAGATTCTTGGCATAAGGATTATTTGGTGCTACTATCCTTAAAGTATAGGCAAAAAATAAAGAGTATATAGGCTCATTTTTAAAATTGTAAGGGAAAATATTTCAGGTTCACAAGTATGTAGTTTTAGCTAATAACCAGCAGAATCAGCAATGTCAATCTAATTTATTGGTCAATAAGCACAATTCTTGGCTAAAGGCTTTCTTTTTAAACCTGTAGAGATACCATTGATGCACACTGTGGTAAATTCTGAACTCAAAATCCTGAAAAACTTCCTGGAAAAACACTTGACCTTATATTATGAATGGAGGATAGAGGGAAATTTCCATTGAGGCTCCTATTATCTATTTGTTCTTCCAATGAAGAATACACACTGATAATAATAAGCGACATCCATCGACATCTAACCCATTGCCTGACACTGAGTGTTCAGAAAAAATCATGTATGCATGTTGGATCAACATTCCTATTCTACAGTTGTGGAAACTGAGTCTCACAAAGCTTAAATGATTTACCTATGGTCACACAACAAATAAGTAGTATTCTGGAGGCTGCTAGTTGTTCCCTGATATTTACTCTTTCTTTTCCTTTCTTGTAATAGAAGACCTAAGTTTGTTAGGCACATGGCCAAATCCCATCTTGGTACCACATTTTCCATCTTCTCATGCAGTTAGTTATAGTCATGCTACTACATTCCTGTCAAGAGTTTGGAACTGAAGTGTGTTGTTCACAACTTCTGGGTTTGATCTTGAAAAGGACTGGATCTTACTTGGGCACATGTCTGAAAGTCATGTGCTGAGTGTGACAAAGCAACATGAGGCAAGGAGCCAGACACCCCAACACTTTTAGCCCTCAATGCCAGACCGGGATGGCTCACCCAGACTTTTACATGACAGAGAAATACGCTGGCTAAACTGCCTTTTTTTTTTTTTTTTTAATGCTCTGTATTTAGGGCGCTCTCTCTCTCTCTCTCTCTCTCTCTCTCTCTCTCTCTCTCTCTCTCTCTCTCTCTCTCTCAGTATTCTAACTAATATAGTGAATGCTGAGTTTTAAATCTAGATCAGTTTGTCTCCAGAACTAAAACTTTTAAGCACTATAACATGCCCAGTTAAAAGTATTATTTGGTAGGTTTATCAAACTTTTTTCTGATTTAGGGGTTTCCAGTTAGTAATTTATATCACTAGAACTGATAGATTAACTAACTTTGGCTAAAAAGAGCAACAGCAACCAAAAAATATTGTAAGTAAAACTATAGATTCTGCTAATTTTCTTTTCTGAACTAATATTTCTCAAATACTCCACCTGGTAGGAACATGCAAAACACTGCAAACATAAATGATCTGTTTCATCAGCAGCAATTTTTTCCTTCAACTTATACCTTTAGCTTATATTTATCCCTTCAGCTGTCTCTATGTTGTCTTCTGATGGTGTATTTCCACTTGTTCTCTTTCATTTTTTTCATGATTTCTTATTTCTCAGAGTTCTTGTGTTGTTCTTCTTATTGCCTCAGTAATATTAGATATCTTCAAGCTTTCAAATGACTCCAAGAATTTACAAATCACTCCAGTAAATATGTTCAATTAATTCAAATTATTTGGCTAGTAAAAATTAAAATTAAAAAATGCACATTGTAAAAGATCTGTGGAGATTTATAGTTTCTGGTTAAACATAGAAAGAATTCAGAAGTAGTCACTCCAGTCCTCACAATAAGAAAAACAAGAACACCATCAAGCCGGGAATTGGACCCCCTCCCACAACCAGGCACACCACCAGCACCAAGGAACATGCCAAAAACATCACCTCCATGTGAGTGGCCCACCACAGCCAGCACAGTAATCACGGCTGCCATGAAAGTGGCTAGACATCACAAACGCCACACAGATGGTTCACCAGCCACTGGAGTGCATTGACACAAGGAGGATCACCAGCAGAGACCAAAGAAAAGAAGAGGATGTCTCTCTCCACAAAGCCCATTCCAGAGTGACAGAAGCAGCATCTGCTCTACGATAATATTGGGGGACCTGAACACATCTCTCAGCATAGGACAGATCATCTAGGCAACAAATCAACAGAGTAACCATTACTCTTTCAGAGGGAGAAAAGAAATCTAAGGTTATCAGAGGGGGTGGGGGGAATGAGGAAGGATAAGGAGAGATTGGACAAGGGGCGTAAAGAATAAGTACAATTTGTAACAATATGTGTACTAGTAATATTGATTTGATCAACATATGTCAACACTGAACCCCCAAAATATGTATAATCAATATGATTCAATAAAAATTAAAATAAATAAATTTTAAAAAATTTAAAAAAAGAAAGCATCATTCATTTAGGAGACAATAAAATCTTGACTTTTGGACGTCAGGGGATCTTAACAGAAAAATAAAAAAGAAAAACAAGAACAAACTGAAAATCTACCATTCTTCTTACATCCATTAGAGAATTGAGGTCATGAGGAAAACTGCCACCCCCAAAACTTGAAAGACAGGCAAATTCAGAGGATAATAGCTCAGTGGGAACAGAAGCCACTGTAGGATTTTGATAGAAACAGTTACAGTTATAGGGCAATTGCCTAATTACCAGAGACTGAGTGTATACTTGCTTGAGATAAAAAACAAAAACAAAAACAAAAAACTCCTGGGGACTCAACCTTAGTGGTTGGGGGGCAGGGGGCAGGCACACACTTTTGTGAGTTTTACCTCCAGGACAGAAGACCACCAAGTTGTCAGGGTAAAGACAGAAAATATATTTCCTCATGCTTCCAGCAGGGGAGGGGGAAAATAACCATTTTGAAACAAGCCTATATTGCTCTGGTCTCCTGAAAAATGGTCTACCCTCAAGAAAAACTATTTTGGCAAAGCCTAACTGGCTTAGGTTTTACCAGAGCCTAATAGACCTGGAAATGGAAAATACCCAACTCCAGCCTCCTCTTGCCTTCCTCTCTAACATAAAGGGCGAGGGGGTTGAGGAGGCGGGTGGTGACAAAAAGGCTCAGAAGTACTTGTGAAAGTTAGAGCCCAGGGATACAGACTCACTTAAAGACTGAGACCTAACCATAGGATTCTAGAATGTTTCCCCTCCCCCCATACATTGCCACCACCTGAATCAAGCTCCTGTTTATTAACAGGGGATTACAGCTGAAAGATCTTCAAGCCTCAGGCCCTGTTTTTTTTTTTAATTGAAACATAATTGATCATATATATTTATGGAGTACAGGGTTGAGTATCAATGCTTGTGTACAATATATGATGATCAAATGAGGAAAATTAGCATATTAATCATTACAAAAGGTTATTATTTTTTGTGTCCATTAACAAACTTCTCGCTACCCCCCTTTCTCCCTCCCCCTTTCCTACCTCTAGTAACAACAGTTCTGTTCTCTCCTTCTGAAAGTTCAATGGATTTTTGTGATTGTTTCATTTCTTCCTACCTTCCCTCCTTCTCTTCCTCCCTCCCTTCTTCCTTCCTTTCTTCCTTCCTTCTTTCCTTCTTTCTCCCACTTGTGAGTGAGGACATGTGGTATGTCTCTTTCTGTTCATGGCTTGTTTCATTTAACATAATTTTCTCCAAGATCATCCAAGTTGCTGTGAATGGCAAAGTTTCACTCTATTTTATGGCTGAGTAGTATTCCATTGTGTAAATATACCACATTTTCCTTATGTAGTCATCATTGAGGGACATTTAGGTTGGTTCCAGCTCTTAGTTATTGTAAATAGACCTGCAATAAACACAGGAGTGTAGATAGCCTTTGACATGATGATTTCCATTCTTTGCATATATACCCAGGAGTGGGATTCCTAGACCATATGTTGGTACTATCTGTAGTTTTTTGAGAATACTCCATACTGTTTTCCATAATGGCTGCACTAATTTACAGTCCCCCCAACAGTGTAGAAGAGTTCCCCTTTCCCTGCATCCTCACCAGCATTTGTTATTCTGTCTTTTTGATAATAGCCAGTCTAATGGGGGTGAGATGATATCTCAATGTGGTTTTAATTTGAATTTCCTCGATGCTTATTGATATTGAGCATTTTCTCAAGCCCTTTTGGCCATTTGTATGTCTTCCTTTGAGAAATGTCTATTCAGTTCCTTTGACCATTTTTTAATCTATTGTTTTTTTCTAGTATTAAGTTGTTTGATTTCCTGGTATATTCTTTATATAAATCCCTCTTTGGATGCATAGTTTGCACATATTTTCTCCCATTCTGTAGTTTGTCTTTTCACTCTGCTGAGTTTTTCCTTCGCTGTGCAGAAGCTTTTTAGTTTGACATAATCCAATTATTTATTTTTTCTTTTGTTACCTATGCTTTTGAAGTCTTGTTTATAAAGTCTTTGCCTAGTCCTACATCCTGAAGTGTTTCCCCTATGTTTTCTTTTAGGAATTTTATAGTTTCAGGTCTTGTATTTATGTCTTAAATCCATTTTGAGCTGATTTGGTATATATAGAGTGGTAGGGGCCTACTTTCATTCTCCTACATGTGGATATCCAGTTTTCCCAACACCATTTATTGTAGAAGCTGTCTTTTCCCCAATGTATGTTTTTGGTGCCTTTGTCAAAGATTAGCTGGCTGTAAGTAAATGGATTGATTTCTGGGTTCTCCATTTAGTTCAATTAGTCCATGTGTCTGTTTTTATGCCAGTACCATGCTGTTTTGGTTACTATAGCTTTGTATTATAATTTTAAGTTAGGTGCTATAAGGCCTCCAGTTTTATTTATTTATCCTTTTCTTAGGATTGCTTTAGCTATTTGGGGTCTTTTGTTGTTCCTTATGAATGTTAGGATTACTTTTCCTATTTCTGTGAGGAATGTCATTGGTATTTTGATGGGGCTTGCAGTAAATCTATAGATCTCTTTGGGAAGTATGGATATTTTTACAGTATTAATTCTTCCAATCCATAACATGAAATGTCTTCCCATCTTTTTGTGTCCTCTTTAATTTTTTTCAGCAGTGATTTGTAGTTCTTATTATAGAGATCTTTCACCTCTTTGGTTAAATTTATTGCTAGGTATTTTATTCTTTTGGAAGCTATTGTAAATGATTTACTTTCTGTATTTTTTTTTCTGCTAGTTCATGGCTGTAGTATAAAAATGCTACTGATTTTTGTTTATTGATTTTGTATGCTAAAACTTTACTGAATTTGTTTATCAATGAGGAGATTCTGGTGGAGCCTTCAGGTTTTTCTATCTATAGGGTCATGTCATCTGCAAACAGGGACAATCTGACTTCATCATTTCCACTTTGCAAACCCTTTATTTCTTTCTCTTGCCTGTGCTCTGGCTAGTACTTACAAAACCATGTTAGATAGGAGTGGTGAAGGTGGACATTCCCTGCTTGTTCCTGTTCTTAAGTGAAAGGCTTTCAGCTTATCCCCATTCGAGATGATATTGATGGTGGGTTTGTCATCTATGGCTTTTATTGTGTTGAAATAATCTCCTGCTATACCTAATTTGTAGAGAGTCTTTATCATGAAGTGATGTTGAATTTTGTCAAGTGATTTTTCTGTGTCTATTGAGATGATCATATCGTATTTGTTCTTGATTTTGTTCATGTGATCTATAACATTTATTTATTTACATATGTTAATCCATCCTTGCATCCCTGGGATGAATCCCACTTGATCATGGTGTATAATCTTTTGGATGTGCTGTTGAATTCTGGTTGCTAATACTTTGTTGAGAGTTTTTGTAATTGTGTTTATCGAGGATATTGGCCTGTTGCTTTCTTTTTTCTGTTGTGTGTTTGTCTGAATTTGGTATCAGGATGATTTGGGCATCATAGAGTGAGTATGGGAAAATGGCCTCTTTCGAATTTTCATAATAGTTTGAAAAGGATTGTTATTTATTTTTCTTTAATGGTTTGGTAGAATTCAGCTGTAAAGCCATCTGGTCCTGGGCTTTTCTTTGTTGGGAGACTGCTGATTACTGCTTCAATCTCATTTCTCATTATTGGTCTATCACATTTTCTATTTCTTTTTGGTTCAGTATTGGTAGTTTGCATGTGCTCAGAAATTTATCCATTTCCCCCAGATTTTCAAATTTATTGGCATATAGTTGTTCATAATAGTCTCTAATGATTCTTTGTATTTCTGTGGTATTGGTTGTAATGTGACCTTTTTCATTTCTGATTTTTATATTTGGGACTTCTCTTTCCTTTTTTAGTTAGTTTAGCTAATGGTTTGTCTATTTTGTTTATCTTCTCAAAAACAAAAACAACTTTTTGTTGAATTAATCTTTTATATCATTTTATATCAGTTTCTATTTCATTTATTTCTGCTCTGTCTACTAATTTTGGGATTGAATTGTTCTTCTTTGTCCAGTTCTTTGAGGTGTAACATTAGGTTGTTTATTTGAAGTGTTTCTACTCTTTTGATGTAAGCATTTATTGCAAGAAACTTTCCTGTTAGTGCTGCTCTTGTAGTATCCCATAGGTTTTGGTATGATATGTCTTTATTTTCAATAGTTTCAAGAAATGTTTTGATTTCCCATTTAATTTCTTCTTCAACCCATAGGTCTTTCAGGAGCATGCTGTTTAATTTCTTTGTTTTTATATAGTTTCCAAAGTCTTGCTTGTTATTGATTTCTAGTTTTAACCTGTAGTGGTCTGAAAAGATACTTGAAATAATTTTAATTTTTAAAAATTTGTTGAGACTTGATTCATGACCTGACATGTGATCTACCCTGGAGAAAGTTTCATGAATTGATGAGAAGAACATATTCTTTAGTTGTTGGATCAAATGTTGTATAGTTGTCTGTCAAATCCAACTGGTCTGAAGCGTAGTTTAAATCCTATGTTTCTCTGATGATTTGTTGCCTAGATGATCTGTCCAATATTGAGAGATGGGTGTTGAGGTCCACAAATGTTATTGTATTGGGCCTTATCTCTCTTGTTATGCCTAATAGTATATAGTGGGTGCTCTGATATTGATTGCATATATGTTTATGATTATTATATCCTCTTGATGGATAGGTCTCTTTGCCTTTATATAATGACCTTTACATACTCTTTGTATTGTTTTTTGGTTTAAAGTCTATTTTATCCAAAATGAGAATAGCTACTCCTGCTCATTTTTGATTTCCATTTTTATGGTATATCTTTTTCTATCCCTTCACTGTTCATCTGTATGAGGTTTTACAGGTGAGGTGAGTTTCTTTTAGGAAACATGTACTTGGGTCTGGTTTAAATCCGTTCATGCAGTCTATGTCTTTTGAGTGGGGAATTAAATCCATTTACATTTATAGTTGTTACTGAAAGGTATTGTCTTATTCCTGGCATTTTATTGATTTTCACATGTTGTTTTAGATATCTTTTTTCCTTTCTTTCCTTTTTATTGTTTGTCTTCAGTGTTTGTTGGTTTTTTGAGTTGGCAAGATATAGTTTCTTTCTCTTTGTCATTTGGATATCTGCTCTACTAGTGAATTCTGTTCTCTCTTGTGTATTCATGGTGGTGATCTTCATTTTTTGGATTCCCAATGTAGGACTACCTGGAGGATTTCTTGCAGGGGTGGTCATGTGGTGATGAACTCTTACAGTGTCTTTTTGTCTGGGAAATACATTATTTCTCCTTTATTGCTGAAGGATAGGCTTGCTGGGTATAGTATTCTTGGTTGACAGTTATTTTCTTTCAGTACTTTGAATATATCTTCCCATTCTCTTCTGGCCTGAAAGGTTTCTGCTGAGAAATCTGTTGTTAGTCTGATAGGGACTCCCTTGTAGGTGACTTGATGCTTTTCTCTTGCTGTTTTTTAGGATTCTCTCTTTGACTTTGTTTATTGACAGTCTGACTACAATGTGTTCTGGAGAGGACCTTTTTTGATTGAATCTGTTTGGGGATTTTGAGCCTCTCGGATATGAAAGTCTGTAAATCTCCCAATACCTTGGAAGTTTTCTGTTATTATTTTGTTGAATAGGTTTCAATTCCTTTCCTTACTCTGCCCCTTCTAGATCCACATGACTTTGATGTTTGTACACTTAAGGTTTTCTGATAGCTCTCATAAGTTTTTTATTTAAAAAAAAAATTTTTTTTTGTTCCACCTGTGTTATTTCAAAAAGACTATCTTAAAGATCAGGAATTCTTTCTTCTTCTTGCTCTAGTCTGCTGCAGCTCTTAGTTGCATTTTTTATTTCATTGAATGAGTCCTTCCATTCCAGGAGATGCATTACATTCTTTTATAAGGTATCTATCTCTTTGAAATTTTCTCCTTCAGATCCTGAATTCCATTTTGTCATTCCATTCCATTAGTTCTCATTCCATTTTGTCCTCTATCTGAGTCTTCTTGCACCTCATTGAGGTTCCCTAGGATTGTCACTTGGAATTCCTTTTCAATCATTTCAAAGGTTTCTTGCTGTTGGGGTCTGGGAATTGAGAATCACTGTATCCCTTTGATAGTCTCATATTTTCTTGGGGTGTTTTTTGTTTGTTGGTTTTTGTTTTCTGTATTTTTAGTACCCCTACATTGATGTCTGGTCATCTGGTTGAAAAGTTGCTTCTTTGATTACTCTTTTGAGAATCACTGTATTCCTTTGGTAGTGTCATATTTTGTTGTTTTTTGTTTGTTTGTTTGTTTTTGTTTTCTGTATTTTTAGTACCCCTACATTGATGTCTGGTCATCTGGTTGTTGAACAGTTGCTTCTTCTATTACTCTTCAGTGGCTTTTGAGGAAAGAGACTACCTTCTATAGATGTGTTTTATATTAACCATTGGGTAGGGTGTTTTAGTTTTGGTTCCAGGTAGGTGCAGTAGTGTAATCTCTGTGTAGTTTCTTCAACTGTATTCAATGTTGGAATTGTCTGTGAGTGCTTCTGTGTCCTAGGATGAAGTGAATGACACTGTTAGGTCATCAAGGACCTTCGCAAAATCTTGAGTCTTTGGTGGAAGAGCCTGGGTGCCCTGTTGTTTCTTGGCTGAGGTGGCTGACCCTGGACAGACTTGCTGGCACCCCAGCTAGTATTTTGTTTACCTGATAGGTGCACTGGTTGTACTGAATCTCCTCAGCTTGAGTAGATGAACCTGAGCAGGGTCTCTCTTTCCTCTTTTCCTCAAGTTGAAGCTTCTCATGAGTTCTTGCTTCTCCCTTTTCCCTCCTGCCTGGTAAAATATAGGAATACCTGGATCTAGGTGAGGTGGAGCTGTTGCCACCTGGGCTTGGTGTTTGAAGGGAGTGGGATGGACCACTGTGTATGGAGAAGGGTAGCAGTGGTGGCAGGGCTCTGGATATGGGCAATGGTGATGGCATCAGTTGTGAGGTTGTGCTTTCCTCTGTGGTTTGGGAGCTGGACTGCCAAGGGTGGAGTTGCTGAGCTAACTATTAAGAAGTAGGTGAGGCCACTTGGTGGGGCTGCAGTGAGGGGGCCTGTCTAGTCACTTTTTATGTGGTTTGCAGGGCCACTCTATACAGGCCTGCAGTGAAGTGAACTATCCAGATGTTTCTGGATGGTGGGTGGGGCCACTACAAAGACTTGCAGTGAATTGTCTGGTCTACCTGGTTCTGGGCAGTGGGTGAGACCACTAGGAAAACCTGCAGTCAAGTGGCCTATCCAGCTTTCTCTGAGAAGTGGGCAGGTCCTCTAGGCAGTCCTGTGGTGAAGGGGCCGGTGCAGCCCCTTCTGGGACTGTTGGTGAGGCTGCTAGGTGGGACTCTTCAGGATGGAGCTGACTGGCTGCTTCTCTGGGAGGTGCAGATTTACGTTATTTCTACTAGCCTGTGGTTATATTCATTAAGGTAGAGACTAGTGAGCTGTTTTTCTAGCTTGGGGTCTCAGGTACACACAACTCAGTCAGTTGGTGGGGCTGGGGGTTGGGGGAGAAATGGGGTTGGTCCACCTTAGGAAGGTGTGCCTCTCTGATCTCTGGCCAGTGATGTGGGGTTGCATCAGTTTGGCAGCACTAGGGTTGGATTCTCAGCTACTGATATTCTGCCTAATGGATCTGTCAGTTATTGAGAAAGGGTTGTTGAAGTCTACTACAATAGTAGATTCATCTATTTCTCCATGCTGTTGTATAGTTTTTGCCTCCTATGTTTAATGCTCTGTTATTGGGCACATACACAGTAAAGATTGTTTTGTTTTCTTCTAGGACTGGCCCCTTTATCATTTTGTAATTCCCCTCTTTATTAATTGCTTTAGAGATCATACATTTATATTTATAATACGCATTTACATCTACAATATATATTTACAAATACTCTAAGTCCACTTTCAAATAACACTGGTAATTATTATCTCTAATAATTTTCCTTGATCTGAAGTCTGCTTTGTCTGAAATTAATATGGCTGCTCTAGTTTGCCTTTGTTTAATATTAGCATGGTGTATCTTTCTCTGTTCCTTCACTTTTAATTTATCTGTGTCTTTTTTTTAAAGTAGCTTTGTTGTAGACAACGTAAAATTGGGTCTTGCTGTATTTCTACCCATTCTGAAAGTCTCTGTGTTTTAATTGGTGTATTTAGACCATTCACAGTTAAAGTGATTACTGTTATAGCCGGATGAGTATCTACCATATTTGTAACTGTTTTCTATTCATTACCCTTGTTTTTTATTTCTTTTTTTCTTTGTCTTACACTCTTTTTTTCTGCCATCTCTGGCAAAAGCATTTTATATGATTTCATTTCCTCTCTTTTCATAACATACCAATTACAGTTACTATAATTAATATACTTTAAATTACACTTATTTTTTAATGTTTTTATTGGTTGCTCTAGAGATCATACATTTGCATTTATAATTACACATTTACATCTACAACATATATTTACAAATAATCTAAATACACTTTAAATAATACTGTACCCTCATGGAGAGTGCAGATACCTCATAAAAAAGTATTCAGTATTCCTTCCTCTCATCTCTTATTAAATTGCTGCCTTTCATTTTGTTTATCCATAAGCTATTAACCTCTAATACATTATTGTTGTTATTATTTTGAATCAACAGTTCTTAGATCAATTAAGAATAAGAAAAATATTTTATTTTACCTTCATTTATTTTTTTCCCAACACTCTTTATTTCCTTATGTAGTTTCAAGATCCTATAATTTTTCTTTTCTTTGAAGAACCTCTTTTTAAATTTCTTATAAAGAAACCTACTGCTGACAATTTCCTCTAATTTTTGTTTTAACTGAGAAAGTCCTTTACTTATAAAGGATCGTTTTGCAGAATTCTAGGTTGTTTGTATGTGTATTTTTTTTTTTCTAAAAGTATTTCATTTTATTTTCTTCTTTCTGGCATGGTTTCTGAAAAAAAGTTTTATGTAATTATTATTCTTTTTTCTTTACATGTACTATGTATCCCTTCCCACCTCCCATGACCCAGCTTCTTTCAAGATTTCCTATGTCTTTGATTTTCTTCAGTTTGAATGTGATATGCTTCACTGTACTTTTTTTTTTTTTTTTTTTTGGCATTTATTCTGCTTAGTTTCTTTAAGATTCCTGGATCTATAATTTGGAATGCATTATTATTTGGGAAAATTCTCAGGCATTAGTGCTTAAATATTTCTTCTGTTCCTTTCTCTTTTTCTTCTCCTTGGTATTCCCATTATGCATATGTTAAAACTTTTGTAATTGTTCCACAGTTCTTGGATATTCTGCTCCATAATTTTCTGCTTCTTTTTGCTTTTCAGTTTGAGAAGTTTCTATTGATATATATTCAAAGTTGTTGGGTTTTTTTTCCTTGGTCAAGTCCAGGCTACGGATGAGCCCATAAAAAACATGTTCATTTTCATTACAGTGGGGGTTTTTTTCTAGTTTTTCTTTTTGATTCTTTCTTAGAATTTCCATCTCTCTGCTTAAATTACCTATAAGTTCTTGCATGGTGTCCACTTTTTATTTTAAAGCTCTTAGCATATTATTTATAAGTTATTTTAAATTCCCAGTCTTATGATTCCAAAATGTCTGCCATATCTGAGTCTGATTCTGATGTTTACTTTTCTCTTCTGACTGTGACTCTTGACTTTTAGCATGTCTTGTAATATTTTGTTGAAAGCCAGACATGATTCACTGGGTCAAGGAACTAAACTAGATAGGGCTTTAGTGTAATGTCTTATGTTTATCTGGCTGAATTGGGCTATATTCACTGTTTGCTATAGCTATTCTGTCAGAGGCTAAAATTTCTTCTTGTGTCTTTGTTTTTGTCTTCCCTGTTGCCTTTAGGTTTTCCTAAAGACTCTTTCTTACTAGTGTCTGGGGGGTGGAGAAAGACTATGGACTAGAAATGCCAGGACATGTTCCTCCCACAGAAAAGGACCAGAACAACTAAAGATTACTAAATATTGACAGGAGCATCGGTGGGAGAGTATGGAAGTGCACCAGGAGACTAGTGAGATTGCTGTGAAGCACGAAAACCCAGGATGGTAGCATAGAGAGGAGAGAGAGGCACACAGTCTCAGCTGCCATGTTTCTGACACCAGGATTGGCAGAGGAAGAATTTTCCTTTGGAGAGAAAAGGTAGGCAGGGGAACCACACCAACCCCCATTCTCATCACAAACACCTGCAGATCCTTTAGCAAGACAAGCCCAGAGCCAAGTGGGGGAACATACACACTGGAAAATACACACGGCATCACTCTAGAATATTAGCACAAAGTGCACTCCCCACCCCACACCTTCAGGACCCAAGCTGATGCATGATGGTGCCATCTTAAAACCAGAGCTGTTATAGAAGTGTGCCCTGCCCTATGGCTGGTAGCCACAATTAAGGCTTTGCCATCCACCCAGCACACTCACACAAGAGAAACTTTAATACTCTAATGCTGGCAGTGTGATTCCTGTGCTCACAGCAGCTGTGACTCAGGATATCACTGAACTGCCAAACACCATCAGTCTGCTGAATCTAGTTGATGTTTATATTTACTTCACTCAACAACAGCACAATACACATTCTACTCAAGCTCACATGAAACATTCTTCAAGACAGAACATATTCTGGACCAAAAAGCAAGCATTAATAAATTTTAAAAGAGAAATCATATAAAATATACCTTCAGACCACAGTAGAATTAAACTATAATTCCACAACAGAAAGATAGCTTGAAAACCTTCAAATATTTAAAAATTAAAGAACACACTTACATGGGAAATATCAAGATAAATTTTTAAATGTTTTGAGAGCGCCGAATCCTAACCACTAGACCACCAGGGAGCGTCTAAATGTTTTGAACTAAGTAAAAATAAATATAGAACTTATTAAAATTCACAAGATGCAGAGAAAGCCCTTTGTACAGGAAAATTAATAGCACTAAAATGCATACATTAGAAAAAAAGAGAAAAGTCTAAAATCAGTAACCTAAGCTTTTGCCTTTGGAAATAGAGAAAGAAGAGCAAACAAATCCAAAATAAACAGAAGAAAGAAAATTAAAATCAGAGGAGAAATCAATAAAACTGAAAACGGAAAAACAATACATAAAATTTATAAACACAAATTGGTTCTTTGAAAAAGACTGATAAAATTGATAAACATCTAGCCATGCTAGCCAGGAAAAAAAGAAAGTGAAAAAACAGATGACTAATATCAGAAATGGAAAAAAGGCTATTACTACTGATCCCATGGACATTAAAAGAATAATAAAGGAATACTATGAACAACTCTATACCCATACATTTGATAAATTAAATGAAATGGGCTATTTCCTTGAAAAGTTTGATCTACCAAAACTAACACAGCAAGTAATTGGTAATCTAAATAGGATGACATCTGTCACGAAAATTGAATCAATAATGGATAACTTTCTGATAAAGAAAACACCAGGACCAGTTGATTTCATCGTTGAGTTCTACCAAACACTTAAGGAAAAAATTATATCAATTCTCTACAATCTATTCCAAAGAATAAAAGCAGAAGAAACCCTTTATAATTTATTCTATGAGGCGACATTAATCAACTACCAAAACCAGGCAAAGAAATTAAAGAAAAGAAAATTACAAACTAAAATATCTCATGAACATAGATGCAAAAATTCTTAAAATGTATTATCAAATTTATTCCTACAATGACCAACCACAACATGACCAAGTGGGATTTATTCTAGCTATGTAAAGCTGTTTGGAAATTCAAAATTCAGTGATGTAATCCATCACATTAACAGGCTAAGGAGGAAAAACCATATGATTACATTAACAGATACAGAAACATAACTTGACAAAACCCAACATCCATTCATGATAAAAACTCTCAGAAAACTGAAATAGAGGGGAACTTCTTCAATTTGCTAAAGAACACCTATGAAAAACATATAGCTAACATCAAACTTGAAAGTGAAAAACAAGATGCTTTTCCTCTAAGATTGGGAATAAGGCAAGAATATGCCCTTTTACCCTTTCTATTCAGCACTGCACTGAAAGTCCTAGCTAATTCCACAAGACAAGAACAAGAAATAAAATTTACATAGTTTAGGAAGGAAGAAATAAAACTGTCTTTGTTCACCAAAGGCATTATTACTTGGAAAGTTCCACAAAAATAACAACAACCAGAAAAGCTCCAGGACCCGAGAAGGAGTTATAGCAAGATTGTAGGATCCAAAGGTAATATATAAGGTACTTTGAAAAGTTCATGGAAAAATAGAATTAAAAAAGACTGAAATAATGCCATTTGCAACAACATGGATGGACCTAGAGAGAATTATATTAAGTGAAACAAGTCAGACACAGAGAGAGAAATATCACATGTTCTCACTTATTTGTGGGAGCTAAAAATAAATAAATAAATAAACAGAAACCCGGGGGGAGAGGGAGACATAACAATTACAATTCCTTGAAATTATTATGACAAGAATACAGAAAGGACATTGTTGGGAGGGAGGGGGAGAGGGAGTTGGGATGGAGGTTTCGGTAATTGGCCACAATAATCAACCACATTGTATATTGACAAAATAAAATAAAATAAAATATTTTTTAAAAAGACAATATCGAATCTCTCCATGAACTTTTTGAAGTACCCTCATACAAAAGTTGATTGCTTTCCTATGTGCCATAATCTGACCACTGGAATTTGTAATTAAAACCTCAACATCACTTATTTAGCACTCAAAAAAATGAAATACTTAGGTAAAAATCTAGCAAAATATGTATGAGAAAAACTGCAAAACATTGGTGAAGAAAATCAAAGAAGCTCTAAATAAACAGAGAGATATTCTATGTCAATGAATAGGAAGACTCAATATTTTAAGATATTAGTTCTTCCCAACTTCGTCTTTAGATTCAATCAATCTTCATCAATCAAAATCCCAGAAGTTACTTTTTGGATTTCAACAAATTGATTCTAAAGTTTATATTGAAAAGGCAAAATACCCAGAGTAGCCAACATAATGCCAAAGGAGAAGAACAAAGTTGGGGAACTAACCTAACCCAACTTCAAGACTTACTATAAAGCTACAGTAATCATGGCAATAGAATTAGGGAAAGAATAGACAGATAGATTGATGCAACAGATTAAATAGCTTAGAAATTGAGTCAACTGATCTTTGACAAAAAAGCAAAAGCAATTTCATAAAGAAAAGATAATCTTTTCAACAAAAGGTGCCAGAACAAGTGGTGTAGACAAAAACATGCAAAAAAAGAATCTAAATAATATTATACCTTTTAGAAAAGTTAACACAAAATAGATCTTAGACCAAACTGTAAAATAAAACTATAAAACTCGTAGAAGATAACATAGGATAAAATTTTAATGACCTTAAATTCGGCAATGAGTTTTTATATACAACACCAAATGGATAATCCATGAAAGAAAACATTGATAATTTGAACTTTATTAAAATTAAAATCTTCTGCTTAGTGAAAGACACTGTTAAGAGAATGATAAGACAAGCCACAGATTAGGAGAATATATTGGAAAAATATATGTATGATAAAGAACTGGTATATAAAATATACAATGAATTTTTAAAATTCAACAATAAGAAATCAAACAACTCTAGAAAAAGTGGTCAAAGTTTCTGTACAGAAGCCTCACCAGAGAAAATATACAGATGGAAAATAAGTATATGGAAACATGCTCAACATCATTTGTCTTTAGGAAATGCAAATTAAAGCATCAGTGGAATAGCATTACACAGCTATTAGAATGGCTAAAATCTAAAACAGACAAGACCAAATGCTACCAAAAATATGGAGCAAAAGGAACTCTCACTCATTGCTGGTAGGAATTCAAAATGGTACAGCCACTTTGGGAGACTGATTCTTACAAAGGTAAATACAAGGGCAATTCAAAAAGTTTATGTGAAAATGGAATTAAAAGATAATACGAATCTTTCCATGAACTTTTTGAAGTACCCTTGTATAGCTGTACTATATCATACAACAATTACACTCTTTGGTATTTACTCAATTGAGTTAAAAATTATGTCCACACAAAATCAGAGTACAAATGCTTATAGAAGGTTTATCCATAATGCCCCCAAACTGGAAACAACCAAGATATTCTTCAACAAGTGAATGGATAAACTTTGGCACATCCATAAAATGGAATATTATTTGGTGAAAAAAAGAGATACATAATCAAGCCACAAAAAGACATGAGAATCTTAAATGCATATTGCTAAATGAAAGAAGTGAGTCTGAAAAAGCTGCATACTACTTGTGTATGATTTCAACTATATGAATTCTGTAAAAAGCAAAACTATAGAGTCAGTAAAAAGATTAGTGGTCTCTAGTGGTTGTAGGAGAGGAATGAGTAGGTGGAGCACAGGGGACTTTAAAGACAGTGAAACTGTTACGTACGATGTTGTAATCGTGGTTACATGACATTATTCATTTGTCGAAATCCAGAGGAATGTGCAACATGAAAAGTCAACCCTAATGTAAATGATGGACTTTAGTTAATAATAATGCATCAATATTCATTCATCACCTTAAGAAATACACCACATTAATGCAAATGTTAAAAATAGGGAAAAACTGTGTGTAGGGCATAGGGGAGAAGAGTTATATGGGAATCTGTGTACTTTCTGCTCAAATTTTTGTAAAGATTAAGCTGCTGTAAAAAATAAAGTATTTTATTAGATATCCTTTGCAAATATTTTCTTCCAGTCTATGGCTTGTATTTTTATTCGCTTAATAGTGTTTTTTATAGAGCAAAATTTTTTAAAATTTAATGAAGTCCAGCTTATTAAGTCTTTCTTTCAAAGATTATGCCCTTGGTGCTATATCTAAAAAGTCATTGCCACCAGGTCATGAAGATTTTATCCTAAGTTAAATCAATAAAACTCTTATATTTTCTTCTAGGAGTTTTATAGTTTTGCATTTTAAATTTAGGTCTATGATCCATTTTGAGTTAATTTTTGTGAAGAGTGTAAGGTCTACCTCTAGATTCATTTTTTGCTTGTAGATATTCAGTTGTTACAGAACAATTTTTGAAAAGTCTAAATATGCTCTATTGGCAGAGCCTTTGCTGCTCTGTGAATGATCAGTTGACTCTATTTGTATGGGTCTATTTTCGGGCTCTCTGTTCTATTCTATAGACCTATGTGTTTATTCTTTCACCAATAATGCACTGACATTGTAGCTTTACAGTAACTTTATAGTAACTCTTGAAGTCAGGTAGTGTCAGTACTCCAACTTTGTTCTTCTCTAATATTGTGTTGGCTATTCTGGGTCTTTTGCCTTTCCATATAAACCTTAGAATCGGTTTATTAATATGTACAAGATAACTTGCTGGAACTTTGATTGGGATTGCATTGACTCTACAGACCAATACTGGAAGAATTCATATACTGAAAATATCAAATCTTCCTATCCATGGACATGAATTATCTTTCCATTTTTTATTCCTGATTTTTTTTGTCAGAGTTTTGCAGTTTTCGTCATATACATATTGAACATATTTGTTAGATTTATACTTAAGTTTTTCCTTTTTTTGATCGCTAATGTAAATAGTATTGTGTTTTCAATTTCAGATTCCAGTTGTTCATTGCTGGTATATAGGAATGCCATTGACTTTTGTATATTATCCTTGTATCCTGCAACTCTGCAATAATCACTTAAAGAACTCTTAAGATTCAACAATAAGAAAACAAATAACTGGATTTAACAAATTAGCCAGGGACTTTAACAGACACCTCACCAAAGAAGATATACATATGGGAAGCAAGCATATGAAAAGATACAACTACATACCTGTTAGAATGGCAAAAACCAGGATGCTGGTGAATGTGGAGCAACAGAAACTAATTCATTGCTGTTGGGAATGCAAAATTGTTTTAGCCACTTTGCAAGGCAGTTTGGCAGTTTCTTACAAAACTAAACTTACTCTTAACATATGAGCCAGCAATCATGCTTCTCAGTATTCACCTAAGGGAGTTAAGAACTTATGTCCATTCAAAAACCTGCACATGGATGTTTACAGCAGCTTTATTTATAATTCTCCAAACATGGAAGTAATCAAGATGTCCTACAGTAGGTGAATAGATAAGTAAATTATAGCACATCCAGACAATAGAATATTATTTAGCACTAAAAAAGAACGAGTTATCAAGCCATGAAAAGACAGACGAAACTTAAATGCTATTAGTAAGTGGAAGAAGCCAATTTGAAAGGTTGCATACTATATGATTTTGACTATATGACACTCTGGAAAAGGTGAAACTAAGGAGATCATAGAAAAATCAGTGATTGCCAGAGACAATCTCTGGGAGATTAGGGAGGGATAAATAGGTGGAGCACAGATATTTTTAGAGCAGTAAAACTACTGTGTATGGCACTATAATGGTCCATATACATCTTTACAAATTTGTCCAAACCCAAAGAATATACACCATCAAGAATGAACCCTCATGTGGCTTAGAGACTTTGAATGATAATAATGTAGGTTCATCAATTGTAACAAATATGCCACTCTGTGGTGGGATGTTGATAATGTGTTAGGGCAGGGGGTATATATGAATGATCTCTGTACCTTCCTGTCAGTTTTCTTGTGTACCTACAACTGCTCTCAAAAAAAAGTTTATTTGGAAAAAGGCCAAAAAATTAAAGTCTATTAATTAAATAGATGTGTGAAGGTATATTTCTATTTTAAGCTCAAAGAAATATAAAAATTGCTATATTTTAATCCAGACCTCATAAAGTAAAAAAATCACATTTGCCATGTTGTTGAATACTATATTGTTTTTTGACCTTTTATTTGTAGGTAAAATTAAAATTTTATATTTTGTAGTATCAATAACACTGATTTGTAGGGTGTTTGAAATATGTGTATTTTTAAGACTTCAACTATTTCCTGAAAAATTATTATACCTTCCTTCTGTACAAGTAGTTTATGCATTTTTATCTTTCTTAAAGATCTTATTATACTTTAACAAGTATTCTTTCAATATTTGTGTTTAGCAGGTGGGTGCTAGAAATATTTTGATTGTTTTTCAGGAGGGAGTTGCAAGCATACTTGTTGATCTAGGCTACTATAATATGTATAGTCACAGAAGCTATAAAGTATTTGGTTTTAGTCATTTGGTATACATATAATCTGTGAATCTCTGTCAAATAGCTTTATGAATAACTGTTACTAAGTCTTTTCTGTGTCCTAGTAAAAAAGAGAAAACAGTGAAATATTCTTCAAAGTATCTATCATTTGTAGACTCATTTCAATAGGGGCACTGCAGGATTTTTTTTGCCAAACAAGACATATTTTATAAAATATTTCACATGTGACATCTTTCTTTATTTGTACATCAGAAAAGCAAAAGAAATTAAGTGTTACTGGCTAGGGTGCCGATGTGGCTTTTTATTGAAAAAAAGATGATATTATAGTATATTAATTAAAACAGAATTCTACTTCAACATTAAGGTGTGATGATTATTGTTATCTAAACTGATGTCTTACTGCTGCGTTTGTAAAAGCCACAGCCTTGCTAACAATTGGATAAAAATGATATTACATTCGTTCAATAAAATAGAGCAAATCAGCATCAATCTGTTGACTAGCACCCCTGTCACCACAAAGAGTTAATAGCTTTGTCCAAAGTGCCCGATTGTCCCCAGGGAGAAGTATAAAACTCCATGAAGAAGGAGACTCATAATCTATTACATCTAAGTGTCAGAGACTTTCTAATCAACATCATAGGATTAATGATGACCCTGCCCAAGCATTTATAGAAATTGAGGTAAAATTTATATACAGTAAAATACATAGATCTTAGGGGTATAATTCAATGAGGTTTTACAAACATATAAACTTCTGTAACCTCCACCCCAATCAAGGCAAACATTTATATGATCCAGTTCACTGGTGTTCTATCCCTTTAATTCCCACCCCCACCACAGAAACAAATACTGTTCTGTTTTCTATCAACAAAGATAAGTTTTGCTTCTTCTTAAATTTCCTAAAAATGAAATCAAATAGCATGCATTTTGGAGGGCAGAGAGAGGGTGACTTCTTTTGTGCAACATAATTTTTTTGCAATATCAAAAAAATTTTTTTATGTAACAGTAGGACTTTTTAATTGCTGAGTAGTATTCCAATATATAAATAGTTCACAATTTGTTTCTTATTCTCTTATGATCGATGTTTGGGTTGTTTCTAATTTCCTGATATTATGAATACAGCTATTCTAAACATTCTCTGTAATCCTCTTTGTGATCATGTTTTCTCTTCTCTTGGGTAATTATTTAGGAATGGGATATCTGGGTAATGAAATAGGTATGTGTTTAACTGTACAAGAAACCACTAGTTTTAACATTCTCAGCAAAAATGACTGAGAGTTTCAGTTGCAACACGTTCTCATCAATATTGTCAGTCTTTTTTTTTTTCATTTTAGCCAATCTAGTGGATGTAGAATAGTATCTTATTTTTATTTTAACTAATGACAACTAATGATGTCGAGCATCTTTTTCATGTGCTTAAAGGTCATTCATATCTCTTTTCAGCAGTGCATGTTGAAAATCAATATTCCATTTTTTTAGTTGGTGAATTGCCTTTATATTACTGATTTGTAGAAGTTCATTCTGGACACAAGTTCATTATTAGGTTTGTAATTTGCAAATAATTTGATTTTTCGTAACAGCGATTTTTTTATAAGCAGAAGCTTTCATTTTGATAAAGTTCATATTATCATTTTTTTTTTCTGGTGGGTTTTTGTCTTATTAAGACTTCTCTGCCTGTATCAAGATCATAAAGATATTCTACTGATTTTAGCTGTCATGTACAGGTCTAAAATATCTTACATTAGTTTTTGTGTCTGGGGTAAGGTCAGTGATGATGCTCATTATTGTCAATATGTTAATCTATTTTTGCATCACCATTTGTTAAAAAGACTTTCCTTTCCTCATTGAATTGCCTTGGGACTTATATATGTGAATCTAATTTTGTTCCTTTTATTCTCTTCCATTGATCTAGTCATATGCCTACATTTCAGTGTTATGTTGTTTGATGACTGTAGCTTTAAAATAAATCTTGAATTGGACAATGTGTGTACTCCAACTTTGTTATTCTGTTCAAGATTTTCTTGACTATTCTAGGACCTTTGCACTTTCCTGTAAATTTTAGAAATAACTTGTCAATTTATAAGCCCCCAAAAGAAAAACCTGATGGGATTTTGATGGAGAATTCATTGAATCTACAAATCAATTTGGAGAAAATTGATATTTTCAACCTGTTTGTGGATTTGTCTATTTCTCCATTTAGTTCTGTAATTACTTTCTTCATGCATTTGGAAGCACTGCTATTGGGTTCATATACAGTTAGAAATGTTATGGTCTTTCTCATGGATTGACCTTTTAATGAGATGTTTTCTATTCACTCCTGGTCCTAAAATCTGCTTTGTATGGTACTAATATATCAACCCCATTTTTTATGCTTATCATTTTACCTGCATCTCATATATATTTACACCATTTAGTTTCAACCTATCTCTGTATTTTTATTTAAGTTAAATTATTTGTAAGCAGTTATAGTTGAGTCTTTTAAAATGTATTCTGACAATTTTTGCTGTTTAATAGTAGAATATAGTCCATTTATACTCCATGTAATTGTTCATTTGTTTAGATTTAGGCCTTTCCTCTTGCTATTTCTTTTCTAGTTCTTCATCTGATTTTTTTATTCCCAATTCTTCACTTGCTGCCTTTTATTCATTAATAAAATCTGGATAGAATTCTGTTTTAATTTCTCTATTGTCCTTTATCTCAGTATTATCATTTTACATTTGCCCTGGAAATGAAAATGCTAACTTATCATAGTATTCTTGGTGTTAAGAATACTTCATTATATTTTATTATATAGTTTATAGTGCATTATGATGTGCATTATGATTCCATTATTCTTCCATCTTTTGGCTACATATTTCTACATACTTTATTAATACCAAAATGCAATGTTATTAATTTTACATTAAATAGTCTGTTATCTTAGAATGGAACTGATGTAAAAGATAATATTTTATATTTCCCCCATATTTACTATTCCCAGTGCTCTTCATTCTTTCTTGTAGACCCAAGGTACATCTAGTGTGGTTTCTCTGCAATTTAAATAATTTCCTCTATATTTCTTATAGTGCAGCTGTGCTGGTGACTAATGCTCTCCACTTTCGTTTATGTAAAAATTTGACCTTATTTTTGGAAGGACATTTTGCTAGATATAACGTATGGCCTGAAACTTATTTTTCATTTCTGTACTTTAAATCCGTTTGTTCATTGTTTTCCAGCTTCCATTGTCTCCAGCAAAAGGTCTGCTATTATTTGTGTTATTGTTACCTTGTGTATAATGTGTTTTTTTTTCTCATGGCTGCTATTATGATTTTCTTTTTCATCTTTAGCTTCCGTCGGCTTTACTATAATTTTCTTAGGTGGTGTTGTATAGGCATTTATTTTGCTTAGGTTTTACAGGGGTTCTTGGATATGCAAATTGATGTTTTCTTTTTTTCCCACAAATTTGAAAAATTTGCAACCATTATTTCTTCAAATATGTTTTCCATTCTATTATTTCCTCTTTGGGATTTGAATTACATGTTAGTTAGACTGCTTCATCTTGTCCCATTGGTTCTTGAAGTTCTTAATATATTCCATTCTGTTTTCTGACTTTTTAAAAAAATATTGGTGAATTTGTGTTCATCTGTTTTTAAGCTCAGAAATTCTTTCAAGTTTCCATCTTCTGTTAAGGCAACCTAGTGGCTATGTCACTTTAGATATTGCACTTTTTGGTTTGAGAATTTTCAATTGGACACACACACACACACACACAGTTTCCATTTATCTGCTAAGGTTCATTATAGTGGTCTTTTCCTACAAGCTTCTGTACATATCTATAAAAATTGCCTTAAAAATTCCTGAAAACTAATCCAACCACTGGGTCATCTCAGTCTCCTTTTGTATTGGGTATTATTTTCTTTAATTTTTGTCACATTGTAGCATATCTAGTAATATTTTTTATTGTGTGCTAGACATGTTGGCAATGCCTTGTAGTAAATCTCACTCTGTGGTTTGCAAACACTTTCTTCAGGGCTAGATAGTAAGTATTTTAGGTTGTGGGTTAGACATTCTCTGCCATAACTACCTAACTCTGCTGTTATAGCAGGAAAGAGGCAACACAAAACACTTAAACGGACATGGTTGATGTTCCACTATAACTGTATTTACAAAAAAAAGGTGGCTTTCCTGTGAGGTATAAGTTTACTTAGTCCTACTCTAGTGTATACCATTTTATTGTAAATTACTTTCACTTTATTAGAGCCGGCAGTTAGATTACTGGCACATCTTTTTTGTCCTGTCAGTCTTCATTTATTCTTTATTTTGATGGCTCAATATCAGTTTTGAACTTAGTTGTAACTTAGTTGTAGGTATTTTTTTTCTCCTGAACTATGGGCTTTCCAGATCGCTACTGAATAGCCATGTTGCTCAGCAAAGTCTCTTAGGCTGATTATAACTTCTGGTGTGACCATTCAACATGCAACCTAATATCAGACAGTTACCACTAAGCATTGTGGAGTCTCATCTACGCCCAGGCCAACCCTCAGCCGAGGCCCATGTTTTGAATCCTCATGCAGACTTCTGTTCTCTAACTCTAAGCTGCTCCTTCTTATCCAGTCCTCTCCTTGGAAATTCCAGCCACTTTAACTGACTTGAACTCTTATCTCCGCATTTGCAGTTCAACAGGATCATTACTCAGTTTGGGCTCTATCTCCGTGTGCACCAAAACCATAAAATATCCCCAAGACAGAAGCCAGGGTAATTGCAGTAATTACCTCAAAGTTCACAGTCTTACATAGCTTATTGTTTAACACCTGCATAAAGATGCTTCACATATTTTCCTCCAGTTTATGTTTTTCCTTTTGGTGAGACAGCAAGTTCAGTATTAGTTATTCTGTCAAAACTGAAAGTGGAAATTCACCAACCTTTTGCTAAAGTATTCATTCACATCTCCTGAGATTTGACTTGTGGAATGTTTCACCATGTTTATGTCATTGACTATTGACTACTGAATAATATTTCACCATGACACTCAGAAAGTATTCATGGTGCATTATCTATGTGAAATGTCATCACTCAAATATACGACCATTAGGTAGGCAACTGTACCAACAATTGGACAAGGAAAGTTTAAAAAATAAAAGCGTTTTATACTTAAGAGAAACTGTGTGTTTGAATGACTAAATTTGAACTATAGATACTTTTGACTGAATCCTTAAAATTTCCCTACACAACTCCATATTCTTCAGTATTTCATATAGACTAAAATCAGTTAGTGGTTTAGGACTTTTTATATATGTCTCTATATTGGTAAAGCCCTGGCATTAAAATCTGTAATAAAAACAATGTGCTTGTGATAACCATCATTATCAAATTTTACTTATTTTAAGCATGTAATTGAACATAGAAATTAGAAACATGGTATATCCACTGTAATTTAAATATCAGTAATCTGCTTAAAGATATGATTTTATAGACAAAGAACTTGACATGAGGTCAGAAGACTGGTCTCTATTCCCAGTAATTTTACCCTAATATTCACAACTTTTGGGGGCCTCAGCAAAGTAGGAGCTTCGTGTAGAGTTCAAATCTGCATGAAAGCTACCTGGAATGCTTGTTCAAAATGCAAATTTCTGGAGGGGGGGGGTCTACCCAGACCTTATGTATATTATAGATTGAGAATATTTGGAAACAGTGTTCTGTAATATAACATTCGTATCCAAAGTCCATATTTAAGACAACATGTAGTAAAATAATGCCCCTTGCCAACAAAATAATTTCTATAACCCCTGTAGTTATTAAAATAAAGCTTCTCTTTGGAAACTTAACAGATATGTCAAATACAAGGATTTACCTGCTATTAAAAACATAATATCCAGAAACCAATTTTATAACCAGCATTATTTTGTGAAGCAAGTTTGTGCTCTACTATTAACTTTGAAGAAGGCTGTTTAACCTCCTTAGCTTTAAGAGACACATAAATATATCTTGAAAATAAGTTGCATAAGGAACATTAAATGGATGGAATAAATGATTTCTAATGCTTCTTCCAGATTTGTCTTTCTCTACATAAAGTATAGAATTTGAAGACTGACATGATTCTACCTGCAACTTTTAGTATACAGACTATTTTTTTAACTTGTTAGATTATACTTAATGAATATTTAATGATATTTCAAATTGTATTTTATGAAAATTTTCTCCCAATTGGAGTGAAAGTCCAAATTTTTTTTTTCAGGTTATTCTATATTTTTATGTTTCCATAAAATAACTCCTATTTCTGAGAGTAAACAGTATTGGACCAACAACTATAATTTTTTCCCTCACCCCTTAATTCCCAAGAAAAGGAAGAATTGAAACCCATCTCTTAATTTGTTTCACACTTGGATCTTTTGAAAGCTCTGGCATACAATGTCAGAGGCTTCTTAACCCAAACCATACTAAGAATATAATGAATGAACACATTAAGCTCTATTACTTGTGAAGCATACAGATGACTATAAATAAATTGCTTTTAAAATAAACCTTGTCAAATTACAGAAGTATGGTGGAGAAGCATACCCTTATCTAGGAAAGAGGGAGGGTGGTATTGCGTGGCAGATTTTCTACAAGGAAAACCTCATGTAATTAACATGACTCTGGCCCTTTAACTTTTAACATGCTTCCCCAATTAAGCTTTCAAGGACTTGAACTACAATATCTGGCCACAGCTGCTAGAAATTGATTTATCCTGGAAGATCATTGGGGCTGCTGACCTCTCTGTTAGAGAATTTTATTTAGCTTTTGGAATATTTGCCTCCTTTTTGCCCTACAGGGAAGGTGAAAAAGGAATGATGTAAATATTTGCATATGTTCTAAGAGAAGCTTTCACTATTTCAATCTTCTTTTTTATGTACCATAAAATTGTACTTAGTCACTATTCTGTGAAGGTAGAACTATAGCTATTTAATATTATATGCACTTGAAAAAGCATATAATGCGCAGAATATTTAGAGTTAGTTTGTCTTACAAATATTAAAATGATAAGTGGTGGATGTTTTGCTTCCATATTAAGACATTTTATTTCATTTCAAATCCTCACATAAATTATTACTATTGTTGCATTTCTAAAATTATTGCTTAAGTATTCACTAAATAATAGGTGGAAAATAATCATCAAATTAAATTCAAAATGTGCCAAATAATCAAAGATTTTCACCCTGAGTACAGGATCTGTATAGCTCTTTTCATTGGCATGTTGTTTTTTCCCTTTTTCATGGAGTCTGCAGGGGTTGTATAAGTCAGAGACATGTCTGCTTCTTTACAGAGTTGAAGACCAGAATATTCTGCTGAAGAAAACCTCCCCTCACATAGCACCTTGTGTTAACATGTGAGATTTGCCACTGTGAAGATTCCTGCCTCATCGGTGTCTTGGCATGCAGTGGCCCCATGGGACAATGTTCTCTCTCCACGGCTGCTTTTGCCAGCACTGCACTTTTTGCTTCTGTCATTCCCTTGCCTTGGTCCTAGCAGTTGTAACAAACCACAGGTGTTACAAACTCTAAGTTGGAACTGGATGTTAGATTCAAAAAGCTCATGATAATTACACAGCTGTTTTAAATTGTGGTTAAGTGGCCGAAAACTGCCAAGAAACCCCACCCACATTCATTACTGTCTAAACGAAAAGGACGTATATACAGTGATTATGAGGTTTCATAAGAATCCCCCAAGCCATAGAGCAGACTTTCCTAATTGTCAGCTGGACTGTGCAGTGCTTGTTTAAAATAATTAGAGTGCAGCAGCAGCTTCAGCAGCAAACCTCATTTTTTTTTTAAACCTCAGTGCAGGTTTTTATATCAGATACTATCAGCTTCCCGTTCATTTTGACACTATCATTCTGCCAGTCTAGAAAATGGGGAAGAGGAAAGAGAAGAATTATCCTTAATGTACACAAATAATGCAGCTCAAAAGTCAGGAAGATCCAGCCCCATGTGAGAGATGGATGGAAACAATTCAGCAAACAAATCTAAACTGGGGCGGAAAAAAATGTAGCTCTTTCTTATTTTTTTCAAGAGGGATCGCTGAAATCTTTCTTAATTACCGCTTATTCCAATGACAGAATTGTAATTTATCATTTAGTTGTAATTTGACATATGTTCACACCTTTGCCATTTCCAATTTCCTCCTTCATTCTAATTGTCTGCTCCACTCGCCTGTCATGCGCTCCTCTTGGGATTAATTCGAGCTGTCTGTCTGCACCAGGCTACCAGCACACTTGGGGCTGCCGAGAGCGTGACAGTGTCAATGTGCACACAGTTTAACTAAGGCATTACCCAGCCATCACACTCCTGGATCCTCTCTTCCCTCACTGTTTACTGTTTATTCCACTTTGCATTTGTGACTTTTCCGTGTTTCATTAGACCCTAATTATGCTCTTGGCTGTCAGCTGTAAAGAGAGAAAATGTTACAGTAATTACAGTGGGGAGGGTGGAGGTGCTTGGGACTGGTAATAAGAGGACCAGTAGATGTCTCTCTCTGTCTCTAAGATCCATGCATGATTTAAATACTCTTCTTGTTCCACTTTGGTTTGAATCCTCAATAGATTTTTAGACTAAAACATAAACATGAAAACATTCAAGTTAATGTAGCTTTTATGTGCACAACAATTTCTCCCCCACATCTCATCTAAGACTAGGTAAATTGGCACAGTAAGACAGGAATCTTAGCTTTCAAATGACCATAGAGTTTTTAAAGGTCAATTGTTTAATTTACAGAAGGTGCCAACACAGCACGACGAGCAACGGTGAGGGTGGGGAGAATATTCAGTGAGCACTGATAGGCCCCAAATTTTTGTAGAGGTAAATAATATTTGGTCCATTAGAAACTGTTAATAGTCCTTTTTTTCTCTCTCTCTATTCTAAGACCATCTCAGCCCATTAAAATCCGGCAATAATTTTCGCATATGGAGTCTTTTTGTTTTTTTGCCATCTTCAGAAAAAATTTTCCTGTTGCTTTCAGCCGAACTAAATCATAAAAGTACAAGTTTTCTGTTCTCCTGCTGAATAGATTTTCATTGTAGCTAAAACTTCCTGGTAATACGAACTTCCTGGTAATATGAAATATATCCTCCCCCAACCCCTTCGGGCCATTAGGATGGGCGGTAATTCATTGAATTAGTTCCATCATTCCCCCACTGGCCTGAAAGAGTGAAAGTGACTCCTTTAAATATCTAATTATCTGTGGAAATGGACTTATATTTTGTTTTCTCCTTTTATAATTTCCTCAGTCTTGCTTCAGGTAATTGTGGGACTCAAGATATTTTGTAGCACAGATTTCTTTCCTTTTTCTATTTTATTTTTTTGTAATCCCAGGAATTAAAGTTCTGCTAATTATGTTTTTCTGGCTTCAGGCTCATAGCTTTTATTCTGTGTACTGTAAATCACTGTATAACTGCATGGTCATTATTTCACATATTTTCAGCTTGTGAAATACCTGTATTTCTGCAAAGTATACTTTAAAACATATTGCTGTAAGTTAAGAGATTTTTATGGAAAACTAATAAGGCATAGGTGAAGAAACTAACAGTCTATAAAATATGATATCTGAAGACAAAGTTGTGAAATATTGTACAGACTTTTTAAGTTTAAAATAACAGACCATAAATTTCTTGCATTTACCTAAATTCTCTCAACTATATACATTATATACTAAAATAATACATAAGAATATTAACATCTCCACTCATCTGATGATGGACATTTGGGCTGGTTCCAACTCTTGGCTATTGTAAAGAGTGCTGCGATGAACGTTGGGGAACAGGTATACCTTTGACTTGATGATTTCCATTCCTCTGGGTATATTCCCAACAGTGGGATAGCTGGGTCGTATGGTAAGATCTATCTGCAATTGTTTGAGGAACCTCCATACCATTTTCCATAGAGGCTGCACCATTTTGCAGTCCCACCAACAGTGTATGAGAGTTCCTTTTTCTCTGCAACCTCGCCAGCATTTATCGTTCAGAGTCTTTTGGATTTTAGCCATCCTAACTGGGGTTAGATGGTATCTCAATGTGGATACGGAAAATGTGGTACATCTACACAATGGAATACTACTCAGCTATAAAAACGAATGAAATACTGCCATTTGCAACAACATGGATGGACCTTGAGAGAATTATATTAAGTAAAACAAGTCAGGCACAGAAAGAGAAATACCACATGTTCTCACTTATTGGTGGGAGCTAAAAATTAATAAACAAATTCACACACACACACACACACACACACACACACACACACACACACACACAAAACCGGGGTGGGGGGGAAGAAGATATAACAACCACAATTACTTGAAGTTGATACGACAAGCAAACAGAAAGGACATTGTTGGGGGGGAGGGGGGGAGGGAGAAGGGAGGGAGGTTTTGGTGATGGGGAGCAATAATCAGCCACAATGTATATCGACAAAATAATAATAATAAGAATAAAAGAATATTAACATCTCGTGCCTATCAGAAGCAACTTTTTGATATGTTTTATTTTTATTCTTCCAATATTATTCTAGGGTAAATCAATTCCAAAATATTTTTGAAGTCTAAATTGAACTTTTTTAAATGTTGTGCAAATAGAATATAGCCAATTATAATCAAAATCTCAGCAACCAGACTTCCTCGTATTTAATCCTTTTAGCTAAATATATCTAAGGAGAAAAAATGAGAAGTTCAAGAATTAGGGGAAAGGATGAAAGACAGTAGGAGATGAAAGAATCAGGGACAATCACAACTTAAGAGCAACAAACCACTAAATTAGCTACAATGCAGTATTATACTGAACAGATATAATATCTGAAATCTCTGTTTTGAAGGATTTCTTCTTAGCACTGTGCATACCCTCTTTATTTTGTAGGTTTTTTTTAATTCTATGAAAATAATGTAAGATCTTGATTATCATGCACCTGCCTTACTGCAGCACATTTTCAGCTAACTTCTCTTCTTTTCACATGTGGAATCCCTTTAGTGCATGTTGTTGTGACCCTCTGATCAATGTAGCTTAAATACTGTTTTTGTTTTGTTGGTCCCTGTCTTAACTCTTTTGCTGGCTTTTATGGTCTAAATGTGCATACCTGTGTCACCACTACTCCATCATAAGAATGTGCCATGCTCATTACTGATAGATGGATTAGTTAATTCTTTTATTCGCATGTTTGTTCAACAGGTTATAGTATTGTATATAAAGCAGTGAATGATACAGAAACAATTTTGATAGTCATAAAGCTTACTTCCAGGTTTGTTCTTTGCACTAATTTCCACACAACAATTATTTTTTCTACATGCTCTTGTTCATATTATAACTTTTTCCCTTTCCATGTATTTGTACCAGTTCTGCAAATCCTTTCTATTCTTGAAGGTACAGATAGTTCAATTCTAA
Source organism: Cynocephalus volans (assembly GCF_027409185.1). Taxonomy (NCBI): domain Eukaryota; kingdom Metazoa; phylum Chordata; class Mammalia; order Dermoptera; family Cynocephalidae; genus Cynocephalus; species Cynocephalus volans. The sequence goes on along the minus strand of NC_084468.1, from coordinate 90,836,123 downwards.
TCTTCCTAACAAAGATTTTCTAACTCACGCTGAGCCAGAAAATTCAATTATAACTACATGCTATTTTATACATTTTTAAGGTTTTTTTTAACTTTATTGAGTAAAGGCCTATTTCTACTTTGTTCTCCAATGACAAAACCAATGTTTCTTTAGTAAGACTGTGTGTCACAATAATTTGTGTAGGTCTTTAATAGTCCACTTATTCCAAATTGCTGTACCTTAGAGGTTAGGCCCCTTGGTAAGGTTGTTTAAAAAAACATCACAAGAGAATCTCGTGAACTCTCTTGGTTAAGAGCCACTGCTTCAACCAACATCGGACATAGTACGCACTGATTAATGAATGAACTAATTGATGCATGCATTAACTGTATTACATTTCCTGCCCTACAAAGACCTAAGAAAGTTAAATCACCTTTTCTGTGCCTCTCTATACTTACTATAAATATGGTGAAGGACTTTGATATATTCATATGAAAGATAATTACATTTGTGTAATGTCCTACTTTAAATTTATTTCTTAATTTTTAGGTAAATTGACAGTAGATGACTTAAAATTTGTAATAAATGACAGAAAAATTACAAAAAATTATTTATTTTATCTCATTCAAAAGAAATTTGTATGACAAAGTTTATGATTAAAAAGTAAAAGTAAAATAAAAGAAATAACATGTCTAGGAAATAAGAATCTTGGTTATAAAAAGTCTTTATTAAATTTTAAAAAATCAAGATAGTTCATGGAAAACATGAGATGGTGAAAAAGTTATTTCTTGATGTTTTATAGTTGAAAGACTACCTAACAGGATATATGGACTTACTCTGATATATTATGGTTGAAGTAATTTGGTCTGCTTTACAAAGTGGAGTTACAGGCATCTGAAATTATGACTAAGTGGCCAAATAAGCAATCCAATAACCCATTAGGAAGGTATATGGTCAAGGTGCCTGTTTGTTTGAAAGGGTATGACTGTGGGAAAGGAACTTCAATGTATGTCAAATCTTACATGAGAACTCCAAGACCTAAACATATAAGTAGGATTCCGGGATTCTGCACGTATTAAAAAATAAGTAGAAACATAACCTGAAATGTATGTTGTTTCACTAACTTCAGAACATCAGAGAATATACTGCTGTCAATCTCCTTTTTCCCATCAGAGTTTAGTGGGCATAAGGAAATGGTATGGACACGAAAAGAGAAATAACAAAAAATTCTTTTGGTTATGCCATATTAGCTTGCTGCAGACAACTCTACCACAGACAAAATCTGTTTGAAGTCATCATTAGCCAGGAATAGAAGGATCCTAGAGAAATTGAAAATTCACTGTGGTAGGTTTCAGGATTCTATTAAAGAAAAAAAACTAAGAAGATTTATCAGTATTATATAGTGCCCCTCCTTGCTCCCCAACCGCCCCCACCTCCCTTCCTGGAAACATACACACAAAACTAAAGCAAGTTATTTAGGCAAAGAAAAATTTTCCAATATGGAAGCATGGAAATTTAGAAAGGAATGCAGAGAAGAGATAAGGAATGAAATAATATGTGGTGAATAATAATGCCTGTGGAGAAAAAACACATATAATTAATATATGTGACAAAAAACAACACAAGTGGCAGGAATGAATAAAGGGAGTGCTAAGATTGTTCAGGAAGTGACAAAGTACTAATCTATCTATCTATTTATAAAATTCTGATCAGTCTCAAAAATGTAGGTTATAATTTCTAACAAAATCATTCAGAGATTACTAAAAGAATGTATAAGGGAAAAACTAAATGATGAAAAAATGCTTAATTAATCAAAAAAGGGGAAAATAATCACAGAAAAGGAATATACAACAAGTGGGATAAAGAGAAAACAAATAAGAAAATGGGAGGTTTAAAGTCCAACATATGAGAAAATATAATTAATATAAATTGAATTAATACTTTAAAAAAGGATTGTAAAATTACAGCCTGCAGGCTGAAATTGGCTTGCTGCTTGCTTTTTTAAAAAAATTAACACATAAAGTTTTATTGAAACACAGCCACATTCATTTATTTATGTATTGTCTGTGGCTGCTTTTGAACTAGAGTTGAGTAATTGTGACACAAACTGGATGTGGCCCATAAAATCAAAAATAATCTAATGGTCTACGGAAAAATTTTCCCAGCCCCTGTTCTAAAACACAGAGATTATAAACTAAATTTAAGGAAAGAAAAGATAAAGCATACCAAGAAAACACAAAACTCACAGTAGAGAAAACATTATAAGTAAGCAAATAAATACAGAATATATAAATGCAAATATAAATGTATGCCTGTTATATGTTGTATAAATACAAACATACTGGAAGTTTGAAAGTAAAAAGACGGAAAAAGGACATGTCATGTAAACACTAACCAGAAGGAAGACTGTGGAGCTAAACAGATGGAAAAAATATATCTTAATGTAAGAAGCAACAGTTGATATAAAAGGTGATATTTCATAATAATAAAGAAGAAAAACTAGAAGAGGGAATAATAGTTATAAATTTTTAGGTACACAGCATAGCATAATGCACATATAGACCAAACTGACAGGCCTAAAAGGGGATATTTATAAACATATATTCATATCTCTCTCATTAACTGACAGAACAAACATGTCTATTCATAAATAAGAATATGAATGTTTGAACTATACAATTACAAACCACCTAACTGATGACTGCTCTATGTATGTCTATACATCCATCCATCCATCCATGTTTCTAATTCAGTCTCATCCACAGAATATGCATTGTTTTCAAGTGTATAGGGAACACATCAAAATTTAAAATACACTGTGCAATAAAGCAAGTCTCAACAAATATCCAAGAATGGAAATTACACATAATGTGTCCTGTTCATAGTATAATTAATCTAAAAATCAATAACAAACAGATAATAAGTATTTCCAGATATTTTAAATTAAGCAGCAAACTTTGTACATAACCCATGGATCAAAGAAGGAATCACAATGTAAATTAGAAAATAATTTGAGATGACTGATAATGAAAACATGACATCAAAACTAGTGGGATGCAGCTAAAAACATAGTGGAAATATATTGTATATTTTATAATAATAAAATGATTATATTATAAAAGAAAATGACCAAAATCAATATTTTCTTTTGTGTGTGTGTGTGTGACTGGTAAGGAGATCGCAACCCTTGGCTTGGCGTCGTCTGCATCGCGCTCAGTCAGTGAGCGCACCGGCCATCCCTATATAGGATCCGAACCCGCGGCCAGAGGATCCGAACCCGCGGCCAGAACGCTGCTGCGCTCCCAGTGCCGCACTCTCCCGAGTGCGCCACGGGGTCGGCCCCAAAATCAATATTTTAAAATCATTCATCTCAATAAGTTAGATAATAGCAGCAAATTAAACATAATTGTAGTAGAAGGGAGGAAATAATGAAGATAACAGTGAAAATTCATAACATAGAAGACAAACAAAAGAAAATAAAGTCTAAATTGATTCTAAGGAAATATCAATAAAACAGGTAAACCTGTTTAGCATGAACAAGAAGGAGGGTGGAGAAGAGAACAAATGAGTCAATTACAAATAAAAAGGAGGACACCACTTAGGCACTAACTATGGATATTAACATGATAATAAGAGAATGCTGAAACAACTTTATTCCAAAAAGTGGAAAATTTTGATAAAATTGACAGGGTTTTCCCCCTTAAAAAATCTTGACAGTATAGCAAAACTGACACAGGAGAACTGAAATGAATGAAAACAATGGTCCTATATCTGTTAAATTGGTCAGATCTCTAAATAAGAACCGTCTTCCAATGAAAGCTACGGCATATGTTCAGGCCAATAGTGAATTCTACAAATCATTTAGAAAAAGCAAAATAATCATATATGAGATATCCAGAGAAAAGCAAAGAGAGAGAAATTAACAATTTCTTTTATAAGGTCAACAATCTTCTACAAGAATGGGGGAAAGATACACCAATCTAAGTCCTTACAGAAAAAAAAAAAAAAAAAGAAAGAAAGAAAGAAAGAAAGAAAAAGGCAAACCAAGTTTGTTTTATTCTGTGAATACAAAGTTGGGTAGACAATTGTTAAGCAATCAGTGTAATGCATCAGATTAACAAAATAAAAGAGAAAAATCGTATCATTATCTCAAAACATGCAGAAAAAAGCAACTACCATAAAAACTATTAGTAAACTAGAAATTAGAAAAAATTTTTTAGATAAAGCATACCAAAAAATATTTACAGTAAGCTTTCCATCAGAAGAGTAAGATAAATATACCTGCCATCAGCACTTTTATTCAAGTATGTACCCAAGAGGTTCCAGTTAACATGGCAGAATAGACAGTCCCCAGAGTCTCTCTCTCCCCACAAATCAACCAATTTACAACTATAGAAATGTAACATCAGCCAAGCTGGGGCTGCTGGAGCTCAGGGGAAGAGGAGGAGAGACCTACGGAGTTCATGAAGGCGGGAGAAACCATGATGAGAGAGAGAAAAAGCTGCTCTGAGCATTTCCAGCCGAGGCTGCTTTAATGCTGGAGCTGCAGAGCACATGGAGCAGGAGCCGGCAGAAGCTACAGCTGAGCCCTTCAGATGGAGTTACATGGAGGAAGCAGGGGAGAAGAGGACCTTGAGGGCCCCCAGGACAGCAAGACCACCAATAGGGTTCCCATGGACCCATGCAGGAGTGAGGAGCCGGAACAACTGAAAAAAGAAGCCATTCAGAGGGCGGTGATTCATCGCAAGGGACCGACGCAGGGCCCACCCCATGGGAAGTGTTTGGAGCATGGACGGTGGGGGAGACAGGACCACCCAGAGAACACTGGGACACAGCAAGGACAGCCAACCTGCCCTCCAATCAGCACAGGACCACTCAGAGGATACTGGTCAGGAATGCAGAGTTGCATGGGGTGCAGTTTGATGAAAAAACATAGCCCCAGATCAGAGTTTCTACACAATCCAGGTGCACTGAGTCTCTGGAGAGCTGGAAGTACCTATAAGGTCAGCCATTAAACCCTGAGCTGCACAAAAAGCCTTCCCCAGGGAAATAGTAGCAAAGCAGCAATTTAGCTCAACCACACAGCTCAAGTATTGGGTCTCACAGAAAGTACCCCTGTGTTAGAAGTAATCAAGTGACAAAAAATTAGTTCTGGCCCAGGCATACTGCCAGTACCTTGGGGCCCACCAGGGGTCATGAGGCACGGATCTGGGGACAGGACCCCTGCCTACAACCACTCTACTACCAGTGCCTCGGGGCCTGCCTGGGGACCCGAGGCATGCAGAAGAGGACCAGACCCCCCCTCCCACAACCAGGCACATCGCATCAGTGCCTTGGGGCCCACCCAGGGACCCAAGGCATAGAGCCAGGGACCAGACACTCCTCACAACCAGGCACACTGCCAGCACCAAGGAGCATGCCAAAAACATCACCTCCATGTGGGTGGCCCACCACAGCCATCACAATAACCACGGTTGCTGCAAAAGCTGCTAGATGCCACAACCACCATGCAGATGGTCTGACAGCCACTGGAGTGCATTGACACAAGGAGTCACCAGCAGAGGTAAAGAAAAGAAAAGGATGTCTCTCTCTACAAAGCCCATTTCAGAGTGACAGAAGAAGCATTTGCTCTATGATAATATTGGGGGACCTGATCACCCCTCTCAGCATTGGACAGATTATTGAGGTAACCAATCAACACAGTAACCATTATTCATTCAGAAGGAGAGAAGAAAGCTAAGATAATTAGAGGGGGGAGAGGGGAGGGATGGGGGATGGGGAGTGATTGGACAAGGGGCATAAAGAATAATTGTGATTTGTAATATATAAGCTAATAATATTGATTTGATCAACATATCTCAATGATGAACCCCCAAAATATGTATAATCAATTTTGATTGAATAAAAATTTTGAAAAAAAACAAAAAACAAGCAAACAAAAAAACAAATATGTACCCAAGATGAAGTCAGTGCAATATATCATAAAAAACAATACTGCAAGAATTCACAACAAAGAAATAAAAATATATTTTCCACATTATATTGTATTGAAATTAAGATCTAAATTTACAATGATCTTTGGATATAAAATTGACAAACAAAATCAATTGTATTTTTATATACTGACAACAAGCACTTATAAAGTAAAATTAAGAAAATTATTAATTGCAATAGCAGCAAAAACCATTGAATACCTAAGAATAAACCTCACACAAATTGTACAGAAACTCTATACAGAAAACTACAAAATATTTTTTAAAGAATAAAGAAAGCCTACATATGAGGAATAGCATATTATGCTCATTGGTGAAAATGCTAATTTCACCTAAATTATTCCATAGATTCAATGTAATACCAAGGAAAATCCCACAAACTTTGTTTTGTAGAAATTGACAAGACTAAAATTTAAATGGAGGTGCAGACAGCCAAGAAGATCCAGGACAAGCTAGACAAGATCTAAGTGGAACAAAGTGTTAGGACTTCAACACTGCAAGATATCAAGAATTGTTATAAAGCCAACGTAATTAAGTAAATGAGGGGGTATTGATAGAAACATAGATAAATGGGACACTGACATAGAAATAGGGAGTCCAGAAACGGACCAACACATACAAATACACTGGATGTATGAGAGAGTGATACTGTAGAGTGATAGAAAAAGGACTGTCTATACAATAAATAATGGTGATTCATTTGGACATCTTTTTGAGAAAACAAAAAATTTTAATCGTATCTCACAAAATTAAAGTATTCTGTTTATGAAGATACTACCATGAGAGTGAAAAACAAGCCACATGGTGGAAGAACAAATTTTCAACATATATAAGTGACAAATAATGCATATGCAGAATATATAAAGAACTCCTAAAAACAAATAAGAAAAAAACAGATAACTAAATATAAAAATTGGCAACAAATACATTAAATGCATTAGTGCATTTCTGTTGTTTTACCAAAATACACAGGACTGGGTGAGATTTACAAAGAAAATGAAATTTATTGCTTACAGTTTTGGAGGCTCGGAAGTCCAAAGTCCAAGGAACATATCTGGTGGTGGCAACAGTGACCCAGAGGTCTCACACTGTAAGATGATGGAAGCAGAGAAAGACTCTTTGTGTGCTTTCTTTTTAAAGCCCTCAGAACCACGACCCTGACCACCGTTATTGATCTATTCACTACAGTATGGTCTCACAATCTAACCACCTCTCCAAGGCCCCACCGTTCAGTCCATAATAGGATTTTGTGCCGTTAGCAGTTACAGTTGGGATTAAGCTTCAATGAGTGGGCAGGTAGAGGCATCCAATCTGTAGCAGTAAATGACCAGCAAAATTAAATGAATAAATAAATTATGCAATTTTCACACAATGGACTACTATGCAGATATGAAAATAAATGAAATATTGCTACAGAATGTGGATGGATCTGAGGCTATTATTTTGAGTGAATAAAAGCCAGACACCAAATAATGCGTATAGTATAACTTCATTATATAAATTTCAAAAGTAAGCAAAACCAATTAATGGCATTAGACACTAGGATAATGGTCACCTTTGGATGGGCAGTCTCGTTGTGACTGGAAGGGGCATGCTGGAGCTTCTGGGGTTTTGGTAATATTTTCTTTCTTAACCTAGCAGTTTCTACTAGAGTTTGTCCACTTTGTGAAGATTCACCAATCTGTGAGTTCATCATCTTTCTCTTCTTTAACTCATGCTATGTAATGAATTGTGTTCCCCTAAATTCATATGTTGAGGCCCTAGCCCCGACTGTAATTGTATTTGGAGATGGGACCTTTGGGAGGTAATTAGGGTTAAATCAATTCAAAAGGGTGGGGCCCTGATCTGATGGGATTAGTACGCTTATAGTAAGTGACCCCAGAGAGCTTGCTCTCATGAGCACAGAGAAATGCAATTTGAAGGTGGCTGTCTGCAAGCCAAGAAGAGAGCCTTCACCAGGTATCAAATCTGCCAGCACCTTGATCTCGGATTTCCCAGACTCCAGAACCCTGAAAAAAAAAAAAAAAGTCTATAAGCCACCCAGTCTATGGTATTTCCTGTGGTAGCTCAAGCTGGCTAAGACAGTTCAGAAGCTCCAGGAGGATTAAAACTATTTTAAAAATCTTTTATTTCCTGTAAGTATCATTGTGCCTGTCTAAAGGTAGGCTTCTGAGAGATATTTAAATACCTTTCTTTCAACATTCTCTTTCAGTGAAAGCAAAAATCTCACATTTTTTCTTTAGTTTGTTTTATAAAAATGAAACATCATTTTATCTAACACATACAAACATTACAATAAGTAACACTGAATATACTTTTTCAAATATGCCCTCTTGTAGTTTCACTGCATCCTCTTGCAGTTACCCACCCTCCACTCTTCTGGATGCTGGTACCACTGGTTTACAATCCTTTGTAGAGTGATTCACCTCAACTTCCAAAGCAGTATTACACCTTGGGTAGATCTGTACAGATTCGAGTCATAATTGAAAAGCAATGTGTGTTCCTAGTGCTATATAGAACACATTTTTTTTAAAAAAATTTTATTTTGTCGATATACATTGTGGCTGATTATTGCTCCCCATCACCAAAACCTCCCTCCCTCCTCCCTCCCCCCTCCCCCCAACAATGTCCTTTCTGTTTGCTTGTCCTATCAACTTCAAGTAATTGTGGTTGTTATATCTTCTTCCCCCCAACCCCCGGTTTTGTGTGTGTGTGTGTGTGTGTGTGTGTGTGTGTGTGTGTGTGTGAATTTATGTATTAATTTTTAGCTCCCACCAATAAGTGAGAACATGTGGTATTTCTCTTTCTGTGCCTGACTTGTTTCACATAATATAATTCTCTCAAGGTCCATCCATGTTGTTGCAAATGGCAGCATTTCATTTGTTTTTATAGCTGAGTAGTATTCCATTGTGTAGATGTACCACATTTTCCGTATCCACTCATCTGATGATGGACATTTGGGCTGGTTCCAACTCTTGGCTCTTGTAAAGAGTGCTGCAATGAACATTGGGGAACAGGTATACCTTCGACTTGATGATTTCCATTCCTCTGGGTATATTCCCAACAGTGGGATAGCTGGGTCGTATGGTAGATCTATCTGCAGTTGTTTGAGGAACCTCCATACCATTTTCCATAGAGGCTGCACCATTTTGCAGTCCCACCAACAATGTATGAGAGTTCCTTTTTCTCCGCAACCTCGCCAGCATTTATCGTAGAACACATTTTTCTGTGGACCAATCTGAGATTCATGTATGTAATATAGGTGGTATATAAAGATATTACTGTATACGATTATGGATTATTGCAAAATTCAATTCCACATTTTTCTGAGGAATTCTGTAATCTACAATCTATTATAATCAGTATGTTTTTGGTTTTAGTTCAAGAATGGGTATTAAATATTGCAGATCCTTCTAATATATGTTTTTTATTCACTCATTTTAAGGTTTTCAGTCTTATCTAAGTCTTTCTTGCTTACCTGTTTTTAGTCATTTTGAATAGTACTGCTCAAGAATGTATACTCAGATATGGAATATATTTATATTTCTCATTTTAATTCTTTGAAATACTACCCCTTCCACCCCACCAAAAAAAGAAAAATAGAAACTACTCAAAGCAAGACCACAGTTCTATAAGTACAAACATATGTATTAAAATACAAGGACTTCAAAGTATAATACTATAGTACTTTGCATTTATGTAGCACTTTGCTTTTCAAAGAGTTTCACATAATTTATCTTATTGTATCTGCATATAAATTTTATGGTTATATTTTTTGAAGCAGTATATGAAAACATAAAATCACTTTTTAAAATATCCATGTTTCATTCTGTTTCTACATTAGCAGTCTTAGTACATCTACATCTTGATCAGTTATCTGCTATTCTTCCGTGCAAACATTTTATTTCAAAACCACAGTGTTAAGGAGCAATTATAAATAGAGCATGCCCTTCTCCTGAGTTATTTCATACTTAATTTGGTGTCTTGATTGCATATTTTGTCTTTTCTGGCATTTTCCTCACAATAGTGTTAATCCTGTTTTTAAAACAATCACAGTTTCTATTCTAAGTCTTAATTGATTACTGCCTTATTGATCACAGCTAATTCTTCATCTTCTGTTGTTAACTAGTTTTAAATCCTTTCCTTATATTCAATCATCTTCAATTGTAGATTTCCAATACCTTTAAACCTTAACCCTCCAAACTTCTCACCCTTGAGCAGTGACCTCATGTGAAGTGATTTTGCATCTCTCCTTTCTTTTTCCACATTGTGACCTTTGGCAAGGTTTTACCCTGAAACGTCCTGTCTTCTTTGAGCAGCATTGACAATCTCTGCTACAAGATTGAATCTCCTCCACAGTGATTTCAGTTGCTGCCTTTCAATTGTTCAGGCTTACCATTCCATAAAGCAATAAAAAAGGAAAAAAAGAAACTCTCCACAGAGATATCCCACATCCAGGTGGTAGCAGAAACATAATTAATGCACAAAAGACAAAAGACTAAGATTGCTTGATGAAACTGTCAGTTTCTAAAAAATCTCCTAAAATTTTCTGTGCTAAACCATCATAAACATTTACTGAGCATTCTAGTAAGGATGTTACTGATAAGCACATTACAGTCTCTCTTTATAAATTTGGTTTGCAGATTATTCTTTAAAATATTTATAGAGAACATAATGGCCATTTTTCATTCCCGTTATATTTTCTTTTTTTCTTATTCACTCTAAACCACTTATTTTTATTAATTATGGAAATTAACTTCTTGTATTTATTTTGCTTCTGAGTATTGTTTTCTCTGATATCATCACTGTGATTCTATTGCTACAATAGTTGTAGATGATGGACTTATTATTAACATTCATAAATTCATTTTTTAAATTCATTATGAGCTACCTGGTATTAAATTGGCCTTTGTTTTCAATCAGGAAATCTATTATATATACACACATAGTAGAGGGCCTCAGGGGCTTTTTTACATAATTTTTTACATTGAATCTTTCGCACCAGGGCACAATAGCCTAGTAAATTCCAGGACAAGAAGTTGGTTAGACCAGAGGGTTGTAAAGAATATGCCAATGTGGAACATAAAAGCAGACATAGTTAGGTAGTCAGTTGGCTTAAAGTGGGCATGAAATCACCATGGATCTAGGTAGACAAACAAAATCCAGAGTCCAAGTGATTAGCAGTAGGGTTTTCAGTTAGATTAGTGACTTACCAAGAAGTACTTTGGTTGATGTGAGTAAAATCCTACTCAGTCTAATTATTTCTTTTAAAAAGCTGAGGTATGTTACTGGCTTCAGAATTGTAGAACCAGAAGTTCAAGTAATGTCTTCAGTTTCCCCACCTCTAATTGGTGGGCAAGAAGGCATTGGCAATCCAGGAGCCACATTTGATCAGTTTAGCAACCTCAGAATTAAAGAGAAACTCTCCAGAGAGCTCAGACTAATACAAGAAGGCTTCAAAATGTTCATAAAAAGATGAGTATTATCTTTTAACCATTTTTTCCTTAAGCCTTTTGAAGTACCTTGTATGTTTCACTGAGCATTCTTGCTTTGCACATCCTGAATCATGGGACTGTTGCTGAAAAAAGTTCAGTGCGTATGGTGTGAATAAGGCAATGCCAACCTTACCTCAACCTTATAAAATGTCCTCGCCCGAGGAATGCATAGCTCTGTTAGTAGGAGAGGGTAGGGGCGCTGGGCTGGGGAAATCAGCAGATATGCAGTACCTCTGGCCAAATCCGAGATGGTTCCAAGTTAGAAAGCTAGAAAAAGTAGGAAACAAACATAAACGTATATAACTACCAGTGGATGGCAGAGGCAAAGAAACACTGGCTAAAGGACCAGCACTGAAACAAGAAGGGCCTGGTTAATATCTCCAGAATCCTAGGAGAGAAGCATTGTGTTAGAGGGTTCAGGACCTTGGCAGAAGTCTGTGCAGTGGATATGGAAACCAGCTGAAACGCTGACAGCAGTAAGGAGCCAATATCTTTGGAGGCATGGACTCCTCATGCATTTTCTTCTCAAGGCCTGAGTTAAAATACACAAGTTGAAATAGAGTATGGGTCAGATTAAACTCACAGACCAAGCAAATAGGAGCACATTCCTGGAACTGAGGAACAGAATTACAAACCTCCTTATAATATGTACCCTCCTTTCAAATATGTTTGTCACTATTAGGGAATTAGAGGGACCTGTCAGATAAACAAATATTGTACTATTGTTCAAAATAAATACTAGTATTCTTTTTCTTTTCTTCTTCCTCCCCCAGTTGGTGTTTGATACAGAGAAATTTGTTCTGTAGGAATCTTATATATTCCCACATAGATAAAGAAACCTATCTTTTTGCATCAACTTCTAGATGTTATTTTTAGACCTTGTTTCTTCATTACTTCCTCTTATTCCTGTTTTTCTAAGCAACAGTAATTATCACAGCTCTACTAATCACTGGTTGAGTGCCTTTAATCATTACTAAAGTTCTCCAGCTATCAGTAGCCTAATCTGTAAAATAGAAATGATGACTGGTGGTTATCTCATAAAGTTGCCTTGAAGGTTTAAGAAGCTGATCCAGGTAAAACACTCTGCACAGAGCTTGGTTCTGAGCAAACACACACCCAATTTCTTTGCTACGTAGAAAAGGGTGACAAAATAACCCAGGACCTGTAGAGTTTCACACAATGGTTGATACAGAGCTTGAAATGCAGTATATTGAACTGAAATCACATGAAGATAGAGTCTCAGCTGAACACAAAATTCTGATAAATTGATAGGTTGGTGATTCCAGAGTTAACTACTTATTTTCTCAAGTTCATAAATGAGGGAAGCCTTATCCTTTGGATAAGAATCTCAGAGAAAAACGAGAGAAAGAAGAGTCAGGTGTTTCAGGATGGTGACTTTTCTCATTGGGCCCTATGTTCAGGGCCTAAGTCCGTGGAAGACGATATAGTTAAAAAGGAGGTTTCTTCAAGGGGCTTTGTGAGAACTGATGCACAGACAATGTTATTTCTAGGGTCTAGCAGACAAAAAAATACAACACAGACTTGAAGAGATGAGCTTTCTACTAATTTTTTTTTCATGATATGCAATATGGTTGAAAATCAAAGGGTGTTTGTTACTATGAAGATTCAGAAGCATAGAGAGTGTTAGGAGAGCACATTCTTGGGCATCAGAGTGTGTTCCACATTTGGTCTCAATCCATTAAGTATTGGTACAAAGACCAAGAGTAAGCATTTAGAAACTTTGATAGCAATTTGACATTGCTGTGATATATTCAAGAATATGCTATTTTTCTAGAAATTCATTTTTCATTTTATTTTTACAAAGGTATTGGCTTCGTGTCAAATTAGGGGAGAAAATTGTTCCTTCAGCACAGTAATTTGGGGAGACCTGCTCTAGGGAATGTTCTGTGTTACTGGAGATCACTGTCAGCCCTGACAGGGCAAGTCACCTCACTCAACAGGGTTTCTGGTAGTGAACATCAAAGAAAAGCTGAAATGGAAAATCTTGAATGAATTTGTCCCAGAACATAAGTGTGCTTAACACAAAGTTTTTAATGACTTACCTTGTACAAATATAGGTAAAATGCATATCTGTCTTCACTGTATATAAGATATCTACTAGACCTCCAGAAAGAACTGGAAAAAATTTTGAGCTGGGAGCTGAGGTCCTGCATCAGAAGTTGGGGGACAGTGAGTAAATAAAATTTGCGTTATTAATATTACTGTAGAACCATTTATTCTAGCCTAGAAATTTTGTGATTAACATATTTTTATATATGGAAATGAATATGTGTAATAAAATTATAAGCGACAGTTAAAATGATTGTCACAGGTGAAAAAAAAAAAAGTAGCTGCTTGGTCATTCCAATAAATTATAGACCAAAAGATAATCTAAGCAGGCCCAAAGTAGAGTTTGCATAGGAGGAAATCAGTGTGGTTGAAAAAGGACATCAGGAAAGAGCTCTGGTATACTTGTCTGAGAAAATCAACCACATCTGTGAAAAGAAATCCAGAACCAGAAATAATTTGCAGATTTTTTATCAGCTAACTCTGTCCATGTACACAAGAAAGTAGATTGCAACTAGAGGGATATTAGAGGTTTTCAAAAGCTAGAGAAAAATAATTCTGGGTGAGAGGTAGGCACGACTCAGGAACTTACACTATGGTCTCCAAAATAGAGGATATGCAAATCTTAAACATTGAGATAAATCTCTTCCCACATGAGGTGGTAATTTCATAGGAATACTGAGTGCTTTTACAGTAAAGAAAGAAAATAAACAAATTCTGACTTGGTGGAGTGCAAGAGCTTCTTTGTTTGATGGCAGATTATGTGAGCCTTGAAGGATCAAAGAAAATATTTTCGATACACTCAATTGGATTGGCGGGAAAAAGAGTGTTCTATACTCTACTTGCCTTGCAACCTTCAGTGAGTTACAACTCTGTTTAACAATTCCCTTATTTCTAGGGAATTAGGATAGTAATGATTTTATAGGTTTAATTCCAGAAAGGGTGGAATTTATAGTGAGAAAGTGAAAATTGGTCCTATTGATTATCAGTCACATGTTCCTAACAGAACATTACTGATATTTGCAATGAGATATGATGATGTCAAAACAATAAAATGTTTTCAACAGGACGCACATAAGGGCACTCTTAGCTGCACAAAAACTAAAACTCTCTCATCTGAGTGACTGCTTGCTTTTTACTTTGTTCCACCTTCTTGAAAAAAAGATTACGTATATTTCCAGTTGCTGAACTGGTCCCCACAATTCTAATCACTCCTAAGTATCAACCAGCACAAACATATCCCTATTTAACAAACCTCTTTTTATCCTTCTCACTGAGATGCACCCAAGGTATTTAGAAGTGCATTTTCCCCTTCCTGCAGCAAGCAAAATAGACTTTTTCTTCTTTCTTTCTTTTTTTTAATCTTTTTGACTACAGGAGTGTGCTCGGTGGCCTTCAGTGGTATTTAACAATGCAAGTAGTTTATAATACAGAATGCAATGAATAGAAACACTGCAATGCTGCCATACTGCCATGTAAGAAAGACAAGTATTCTTCCATTTTACAGTAGAGGAAACTAAGGTTGAGTTGGTAAAGCAGCTTTCTTCAGGACACAGAATATCACGGTAAGTGTTAAACCTGAGGATTAACCAAGTATCCTAATCTTGTGTTAGACTTTTTTTTAGATTTTATTTATTCATTGAAACATAATTGATTGTTCATGTCTGTGAGGTACACATTGAATATCAATACCTGTGTGCATTGTGTGTTGCTCAAATCAGGATAATTAGTATATTCAGCATTATACAATGTAATCATTTTTGTGTCCCTTTACCAGTTTCTGGCTAAACCTTTCTCCCTCTTCTTCCTCTTTCCCACCTCTGGTAACCTCAGTTCTGTTCTCTTCTTTTGAAAGGTCAATGTATTATTGTGATTGTTGTCTCTTTCTTTCATTTTTATTTTATTTTATTTATTTATTTGTATTTTTTAGCTCCCACTTTTGAAGACATGCAGTATTTCTCTTTCTGTACCTGACTTATTTCACTTAACAAAATTTTCTTTTTTTAATTGAAGCATAATTGATTATACATATTATGGGTGTACACCATTGACTACCATCACCTGTGTACAACATGAATTGACCAAATCCATATTATTAGAATGTTCATTATTACAAATCATAATTATTCTTTGTGATCCTTACCCAGTCTCTTCCCAACCCACCTCTCCCTCCCCCCTCTACCTCTAGTAACAGTAGATTTGTTTTCTTGAAACTTCTGAAAGATCAACATGTTATTGTGGTCTTTTCCTTCTTTCTTTTGTTCTTTCTTTCTTTCATTCTATCTTCCTTTCCTTCCTTCCTTCTTTCTTAGCACACACTTATGAGTAAGGACGTGAGGTATTTCTCTTCCTGTGCCTGGCTTATTTCACTTAACATAATTTTTTCCAAGCTCATCCACGTTGCTGCAAGTGGCAGAATTTCATTCTTTTTTATGGATGAGCAGTATTCCATTTTGTATATATACCACATTTTCTATACTCATTCATCCACTGATGAACGTTTAGGTAGATCCCATATCTTGGCGATTGTGAATAATGCTGCATTGAACACAGGAGTGTGGATATCTATTCAACATATTGATTTCATATCCTTTGAATATACACCCAGTAGTGGGATTGATAGATCATATGGTAGTTCTATTTTTAATTTTTTTGAGGAACCTCCATACCATTTTCCAAAATGAGTGTACATTCCCACCAACGGTGTACAGGTATTTCCTTTTCTCCACATCCTTGCCGATACTTGTTACATTTTGTCTATTTGATAAAAACAGGTGTAAGGTGATATCTCATTGTGGTTTTAATTTGTATTTCCATGATGATTAGTGGGCATTTTTTCATATACCTGTTGGCCATTTGTATGTCTTCTTTTGAAAAATGTCTATTCAGTTCCCTTACCCATTTTTTAATTGAATTATTTGTATTCTTGCCTTTTTGAAAATTGAAACTTGGTTGATGGTACGTATCTGTGGGGTACAGAGTTGAATATCAATATCTCTGTGCAATATGGGATGCTCCAATCCTGATAATTAGCATATTCAATGTGATGCAACACGATCATTTTTTACGGCCCTTTATCAATTCCTTCCTCACCTCCCACCCCCATTCCCACCTCTGGTAACCTCAGTTCCGCTTTCTCCTTCTGAAAGTTCAATATATCATTGTGATTGTTTTATTTGGAGTTGTGTGAGTTCCTTGTGTATTTCGGATATTAACTCCTTATCAGATATATGGTTTGCAAATATTTTATCACAGTTTGTAAGTTGTCAACTTTACTCCATTGTTTCCTTTGCTGTGAAGAAGGTTTTTATATCAGTCATATTTTAATATTTCATTAATTTTTCTTTGTCCTGAATTTTACTTTTTAAATAACCTCCTATTCTTATTTCATAAATTCAATATCTTCTCTTATTTCTTAGAGTTTATTTCTTCAAAGTCCATCTGTTTCATTTATTATGAAATTGCTTACATTTTTCTGAACCTTGTAAGACCATGTACTTTCTGGCTATCTTTTTCCTCTCTGACCTCTTCTCCTACTGCATTTCTCTGTGCTTACGGCATTTCATCCAGACTGGCTTCCTCGGTGTTCCTTGAACCCTCCAGGCACTTGTCTTTTCCTCTTCCCTTAGATGTCCTCGTGACTTCCTCCCTCATCTTCATTAAGTCTTTCTCAAAGGTTACATTCTTACAGAGGTTTTTCAAAACAACCCTATTTAAAACTGCACTCTCCATCTTCCCAGTTTTTCTTCTCTGCTTTATTTTTCTCTGTAACACTTTTTGTTTTTTACTTATTAATTTTATTTATTGCCTGATTATCTCCAGTAGAATTCAAGGTCTATTAGAGTGGGCTTTTCTTTTTCTTTTTGTCTCTCTTTTTTACTGCTAAATCTCCAGCTCATACAGCTTTCTTGGAAAATTTCAGGACTCATGAAATATTTTTTAACGGATCTTAAAATTATGTCTGTATCCATCCAATGAATAGTAGGAAAGCTCTAAGTTAAAACAAAGAAAGCTGTTTTGCTGATAAAACCTGCAAAACCTTATGGAGAATCATCAGTCCTTCCTTGAGATTCCTTAAACAGGTATAGCATGTATTCTTTCCAATGATAACATTTTCTGGCTCCAATGTTTACTTATATTGATTCCTATCTTCCAACCCCAACTTTTTGCAGTCAATCTCAAGAATACAGTGTCTTCTGACCTGGAATAATGCTTAGTATTTGTTGTTTAGATGGCCAGTACTGAGATTAGCAAAATATTGTTGCTTTATCCTTTAATTCTTTCTGCCCTTTACATAACTTTAACCATTAAACTTTTTCTTCTTTTTCTTTTTGTCTTACAGTTCTTTCTCAGTTATTCAATCTGCATTCATAAGTACTTATTCTTTAACAAATTCTGAGTTAGAAATTGAGTGTGGAGGTGGGGGAATAAAGATACAGAAACAGTCAAAGATATAATGTGTATTTCCTCTCTACACTTAGAATGTTTTTGAAACGATCAGCCTAACTTCTCTGTATATCTCTAGGGTAATTTCATTATGCTGTTACTTTGTATATGTGATTTTATTAACCTGTTTTATTATAACTGTAGACAATTGAGTTAAATATTTACTTTTGCATATGTGTTACAAAAAATAGTATTCTTTGTCATATAATACTCATCCTTCATTGTTTACACCTGAGGTGTCAAGTAGGACAAAACTACAACATGTACAAAGGTCATGTGGCAGGAGAGCAACGGTACATTTGTGGAATTGAGAAAAGACCACTGTAAGGTAAACTGTGGCATGCAAGCCTAATCTCCCTTCAAAGGAGCCTACCCCTGTCAGCCTCTTTAGAGATTGCCTCATCTGTAGGAAACCATCTTGCTCAAAGCCAAATCCCTTCCTTGGATGGCCTACATCCAATGACTGAATGATGTATGAATTTGAAGGCTTGTCCACTTTTACCCAACTCAGGACCATTCTGAAGGGTCATGGAGTGAGCAAAAGCTGCCAATCAAGATTGCACCATAACTTGAGTTCTCCCTCTGCCCAGTCCTTCCTGCTCATTCCTTCCATAGTTGTTGATCTCAAGGACACTCCTTAATAATCATGCTGTGGGCTAAATAGCCTGTCAGGGTCTGCTTGTGGAAACATTCAAGCAATGTCAGTTTTCAAAAGATCTTGTGTCTATTTTCTCCAAATTTTTAACTTAAATTTCAAGGCCCATATCTTTGAAGTGGTGTGGTTTTTAAAAAATCACTGCATTATAATTGTTTTCTTCTCCTTTATATTAATGATAATATTCATGGTTAGTAGTCTTTTTTTATGTTCTTTTTATATGGCAATATATTATTTCCAGAGGTTTCTAAAAAATATGTTCTTTGCCTTATTCATCTTCATTGAAAAATTACTGAAGACTAGCACAATACTAAATGCTATGAATACCAAAATCAGTAACTGGCTCTTTCCTCAAAAAGTTCATAATTCTCTGCAATTAAACCAATAAGTAAACTGAAAATTGTAATAATAAAATGTGATACAGAAATGCACAGAAGGCTTCAGAAATATTCAGATGAGAGATATAACATGAACTGAGAAGTAAGAGATATATCAGAGAAAGCTTTGTGAGGAAAAGATGCTTAATTTAAATACTTAAGCATTAGAAATATTGGTCAGGGCCAACCCCGTGGTGCACTCGGGAAAGTGCGGCGCTGGGAGCGCAGCAGCGCTCCCGTCGTGGGTTCGGATCCTATATAGGGATGGCCAGTGCGCTCACTGGGCGGCCGGTCACAAAAAAACGACAAAAAAAAAAAAAAAAGAAAGAAATATTGGGCAGATTTCATTACCCAGGGTAGGTTGGGCTGTGCTGTGTAACAAATAAAGTGACTCAACACAATAAAGGTGTTACATGGGTGATGGCTTCAGGGTGACTCTCCTCTCAAGAACCTGGTTTCCTTCAGTAATGCAGCCTCATCAGCTCAGCATCCTTCCATTCCATTTGTGCAAGTGGGGAGAGCGGCTGGCAAGAGGGGGCAATGTGTTTTCACCTAGCTCTGAAAGTTGTGTACATCACTTTGAACAAAATTCTTTGTCCAAATTAGTCACTTGATCTTATCCTCACGCAACTGAGGCTGAGAAATACTGGCAAGGAAGGGGAAATGGAATTTGAGAAGTGAATAACCAGCCTCTGCAACACAGTGTAAAAGTGAACAGTATTTCAGATGGAAGTAAAAGCATGTGCAAACACACAGAGTTAAGAGGCAGTATGGTACATATGATATACGTATGTCATAAAGTGAGGTAAGGAGGTGCAGGGAATGAGGATAAAGGGGTAATCTAGGATCAGGTCATAAAGGGGGTTGTTTGACATAGTAAAGGGTTTTGTCCTTACCCTAGACAAGATTTGTCATTAACATGTTTTAAGCAAGAGAGTGGCATGATTAGAATTATTGTTAGTAACATTGTTCCGTACCTCATTGATGACAGAATGGGGAAAGAAGACAGAACAGGGTAGCAAGCCTGGAGGCAGGGAGGTTAATAACAGTATAAAATATGCTTTCTATCCTCTGGGCTTTATATGTTGTTACCTGACATTAAATATGCAACTGAATAGTTATTTGTTTTTTAACAGACCCATCAAATGGTCCTGTGATTTGCACTTTACATATAGATGTGATATAGAGCTTCTTTACATTATAATTCATGCTTTCTTTCTTTGGAATAATTTGTTTCATACTGCACTCTCTGTCAGTTAGGTTTAACTTCAACTTTACGAAACGGAATCTTAAGTAACAGTGGCTTAAATAATAGACATGTATATTTCTTCCTCATGTGAAACAATCCTATAGATTATTATAGCACTGGCATGATGGTTTTATGGGCAATGGGGGCCTGGGATTCTTTCCAGCTCACTGCTTTGCCATCATGATCCAAGATGGCTTTAGAGCTTCAGTCATTACATCTGTGTTTTCAGGCAATAGAAAACCAAACAAGGGCCAAAAGGGAGTATGACTGCATTCTTGCCAGGAGACTTCTTAGAAATTTCATATCACATACGCTTTTGTACCTCAGTGACCAAACTTACTCACATGACCACACATTGTTGAAAGGGAAGTTGTTCCCTTACTTGTGTGGCAAAGTACCCAGTTAAAATCAAAATTATTTTAATTTGCTAGAGAATCGAAAAAAGGATATTTAATAGGTAACCAGAAGTCTCTACCACTACCTTTTCAAGTCACTGTCATTATTTTTTAAGTTTATTTTACTCACTACTGCTATTATAGTGTCCTTATGAAGATTCACATCCCATTTATCATTTTACAAGGAAATACAAATTTTAGGAAAGAGACCGTTCTCCCAGCTTTGTGCTTCCATGTGCAGAGCTCTCTCCATGTGGCCTCTCTTCACACCATTCCCATTCTTTAGTTAAGAAGTGAATTGCTAATTGGTAGTTGGCAAAAGTATGACACTCATTGTCCAGATTTCTATTTTTGGATAGAGCTAACCTAAAAAGAAAATAAAAACCCTGGAAATTAGCTCTCATTTCTCTCATTTCTGCCTGAGACTAGTGTGAGGCAAAGATCTTGTGTGAGTCTGTTCTTCAAATCTTGAGTGGGTTATCTCATGGTCTAGACTTACAGGTTGGATTAATGGTGGTGGGAACATTTGCAAAAACATTGGGGCACAGATCTAAAACCACATTCTTTAATCATTTTTTATTAAAATCAAAGCTAGTATTTTGATCTTTTGCTTCTGTATTGCTTTCATTTTTCAGTAGGCTGTAACTTCAGGAAGAGAATAGACATAGGATTTATTAGCTCTCTAATTCCCTATCATCCTAGAGAGTCTGTCTAGAGAGTCCAAAAACCATAGCCTCTAGGGGTCAGGTAAAGAACGCAATGAATGAAGTTACCCATGAGAGAAGATAGACATGCTAGAGTGGAAGGCAGTTCTTCAGCTCTAGTTGATGATTGCTAGGTAGAAATTTTTTTTGATATATTTTTAAAACTTATTTACTTATTAATCCATATTTTTCTACATTCTAAGATGCTGTTGCAGAGCAGTTTGGGGGGAGGGGGATAGGGGAAGGAGGAAGGAAATAGGGTGGGAGGAAAGGAAGGCAGAGAAGCTTGGCTGAAGCCTGCAGCAACCCCCTCATTCCAGCAGGGGAGACCAGGGTGCTTCCTGCAGTGGCCCAGTGGTTGCCCCTGGGCTGGTTGCAGTTGTCAGGAGAGTGTGGCTGAGGCGTTGGACCCCCATTGCCTAGGTAGAAATTCTGATTTACAGTGGTAAGATTTTCAGTTTTGGGGGAGAAACTAGAAAAGTAGATTTTCATATTAAATCACTTTTTAAAAAAAGTATTGACTAAATTTAATAATCAAAGAAAAACTATGTGAACAAAACAAAACCTGTGTGTAGATACCTAGTATGCCAGTTTATTCTAGAATCCTATTATTATCTGAAAATCTCAGAGTATTGGTTCAAGCAGGGCAAGTTATTATTCTCTTAGGATCACGGTTCATAGAATTGTGTCTGGCCACCTTAGATGGAGAATAAAATATGACTTTAGAGAGAAAGTCCCCTAGCAATGTGAAGGTATCCATGGCTGAAAGTAAGGGCTACTTAGTGCTGCCTATATTTAAAGACACACACTGGCTGGAAAAATGATTTGTCTTTGAAGAGGTGTTTTTTATTTTTGTTTTTGTTTTCTCTTTTAATGATATCTTCCCTTTGTTTGGAAGTAGTGACTACATTTTATACAATTATAACCAAGAAAATGTTGATTTATACAAACATCATCAAAAGCTTGCTTACCACAGATGTTCAGGAGGTAAAGAGGTAATAAGAACATTCTTACAGATAAAACAGCTAGACTTATTTCAGAGGCATAATAGGACTTTAAAAATAGAAACTAGCTAAGGTATTGTCATAAGGAACGTTACTAAGACTCTGCTGTGGCATTGACAACTCACAAGAGCAAAAGAAGGGGATTTTTGGCTGTTTCCCTCCCCCATCCAACACACACTTCTTCTTTCTAACAGAAAGAGTGTATTTCCCAAGAGTCAATGCATATTTTTAAAATTTCACCACACATTCATGCATCAGTGTCTTTTTTTTTCAATGTCAGGACACAAGGCTAAGTTTATTTTTTCAAATAATGGAGGTCAGAGATAAGCCATAGAGGTTGCAACCTTGCTCTGGGAGGAATGCTCACATTTCATTACCAGGTGATTTCAGTTAGCAAAGTTCCAAATCCAAGATTTCATATAAAATCTACAATATCAATTTTACTCGGTTTTTTGTATTTCTTTCTTTATGTTGTACATGCACAATACTGAAGTGTTGAAGTCTTTTTTTTAAGTAAATATGTGAGAGTCGGTCTATGTAGCACACAATTAAATAGAAGCTTAGCCATTTTAGTTTGAATTGCAGAAAACGAATGTTATTCTAGAACCAAACATGTTATCATTGCTTATCAAATTAAGTTCATTATGTCATTGCTGATACATTTATTTTTCAGCTTTCAACTTATCCAATCAGACCTATCAGAAACAGTACTATCAACAAATACATAACATTTCCTTTTGTTCCTATTTCACTAATGAGCATTTACCTTTGAATTATTCTTATTCCTAAATCTTATGAGTGGCATAGGAACAATTAAGTTGTCTGGTCTGTTATCTTTAAGATTATTCTTCTGTTTCTCTCTATGTGTCACCTGACAATTAAAGAATAGAAAGACAATCACAGAAAGGCTTCCTTATGCTGAAAAAAAGTAAAGGACTCCATTACTATCTTGAGCAGGACATTCATGTGCATGCCCTCCTGAGGTATGGCATTTTGAGGAAATTCAGGTGCCCTATGCTATAGTACAGGCAGTAAGGTCAATTTCCATGCAAGGGAAAGGTCAATCATCACACATGGTTAGTTGCAACCAAGATACTAAATGGAGTAGGTTCAGGATGTGTTCTGCTAGGTTAAACTATCTAATTGATGGGTGGTTGAATATGTTGATATGACTTTCTTTATGATCAAATAGCAAGAGAAAGACAGATTCAGAGACTAACATCACATCTCCTTTTCTTGTTCCCAAATTAGTTTTTCTAAATTATTATGCATTAGTTCAGCCAGCTACTACTCTGTTATACACATTTGCGTGATAATAAACTCTAACCTCTGCCTTTTATAGTGAAGAAGAATTTCAAATTATCAACTACAAAAAGGCAAAATGGTCAAAGCTAAGGAGCTCAAAGACAATGATAGACAGATGCAATTTTCAAGAATTTTCCTGTTTGGAAAGAACACAGGCAGATTTACAGGGCTTGCAAAGGCTAACATTCCATGGCAAGAAGACAATTTGTCTTATTCCTCATGTTCTGCACTGCCCTTTCTGAACAAAGATTTCTTGCACAGGTTATGTGTCTTTTTTGTTCAGGTCAGACTTTAGAGTGCTTGTGGCATTAATTTAATAGTAAGGGAACATGTTGGAATTCTCTAATGCTATTCACCTCTAAAAAAAAGGCAATGCATCACAGTTTAGAGCCTTTATGGCACTGACTTATTTGGTCAGATAGCCATTGTATAAAGAACACATTGACACTCTTTGATATCAAAGCTGTCAAGATAGTCTTTTTGAGTCATCTTCACATGGGAGAAACGAAGTTAAAAGTTGTACAATTATTTAAAAATTTTAAAACATAAAACATTTTCTTCTTTAGATATCAAGATTTTTATCTAATTGTATCAACATATTTTTTAAATTTCAAATACACAAATGCAGGTTAAATTCTCTATGTATAGAAACAAAATTATAGATTTAAATATACAATATGACATGGAGGTGCAAAACTGTGAAATTTATTTAACTGAACCCAACTTGTACATGAAATCCCCCACTATAGCTCAATATTTAGGAATTCCAGATTTAGACTTAGTCATTGCCCAGTTTAAAAAAATAAGTTCTTTTAAGTTTGTTTAGACCATTAAGAGTTTCCCTTTTCTACGTTTTTTTTTTTTTTCTTCACTGCTCCTAATCTAAGCACAGGATAATAGATGGTGTCACTGAAGATTTGAGAGCAGATATCTCTGCCCCATTTCTTTCCCCTCGGTCCTCACAGTTGAATCCTTACTGGCCTCTGTGAAGTAACTGGCCTTCTGCTAGCTGAAGGGTGTTTGCTGGAATTCCCTGTTAATGTCCCCCGTTTCTCACATGGTCTTCACCTGCAAGGAGCACGCTGTGCCTTCCTTGTCCAGAAACCACACTCCCTCTCTTCTCTCCCAGTACAATTGAATCCCTCAAGATTTTTTGAAAATTCTAGATCTTCCCTATTGCCTCATGAGGAATTCTGGAAGCTAATGTGTGTAAAGTATGTCTCAAGCATTTCTTTATCTAAATACATTGTGCTACTATTTTTATTCTACTCCATCCTCTTCATTTTGGCAAATGATAACGTATGAGGCATTTCCTCCCAGAGTTCCAAAACAGGAAAGTATCACAAACTATCTCTGTTTTGATTGTCCCCCTAAACTTATTTGAGATTTATACCATTTTACTCTTCCCCTGGGCCTTAGTTTTATAGGGACTAAAGTACTAGATCCTTTTTCAATGACTCCAGCAGTATTTTAACCACATCTTATCCACTACATAGTTGTTAGCTACTCCTTTAACAGTCTTTAAAGGGCTTTTCTCCTTCCTGGGCTTAGTCTGTTATTTTATAAATGATCTCTTTATTTTATGCTATCTATATCTTCTTCCTAACAAAATAAATGTCATTGATCTAATGGGTAGACAGCCTCAGTAAGTAAGGCAGCAGAGATAATGTCAAAAAATCAAAGGCTCAGACAAAACAAAACCCTTGTACTACATCTCCAAATAACTGCTTGCTTGGAAGTGGAAGGACACCTGTGAGTAGGGATATTCTTTGTAACAATTCAGAGGTTTACAAGGATGGGAGGTTAGAGTGTAACGGAGTAAAATCTGGTTAAACACATGGTTGGCTATCAAGTCATCAGAGTCACCTGACAGAGTGTTATACGGGGAGTTGTCTGAAGCCTCTGGGAACAAAGGCCATGGATGGCATTTCTGTAAGGAGACAAGAGAACTTTCATTACTCCAGCCAAGAGACAGGCTGAGATTAACCAGGACAAGAAAGACATCTCAACCAAAGGCCAGTGAATTTACCCCTTCCTGCATGCCAGGAAAACACATAAACCATCTAAGAAATTGGCCCTTGATGATTAGGGCAGGAGTTGTGGGAATAAAAAAAAAATGGTAGTTACAGCAAGTCTTAGGCTTTTTCCTGTTTGTTTTGTCTTTATGAGACTTAATTTTAATACAGAAAAGACAAACTACCTTCTTTTTTTTTTTTTTTTTTGTCATTTTTTCGTGACGGGCACTCAGCCAGTGAGTGCACCAGTCATTCTTATATAGGATCCGAACCCGCGGCGGGAGCGTTGCTGCGCTCCCAGCGCAGCACTCTACCAAGTGCGCCACGGGCTTGGCCCAAACTACCTTCTTTAAAAGCAAGATTCAGTCTTGTCAGCCCAGCACCCATCAAGTGAAATGGAGGCTTTGGAATCTATTGAGGTAAATTATAGAATTTAAAGTCATAATTTGCATATTTAAGATATAATACATACATCTTATACCTATTTAAAACACTCAAAGCTTGGTATATTAACATAAATTCTAAGGATTCTGCCAAAGCAGTCAGTACATTAGGTCATAGAAACATGGATTCTTCTTGCAGAGCTGGAGGACCCCGAGAGATAACTGTTTGAAGGGTCCCAGCCTCTCCCTTTTGACTTTTCTCCTCATAGATCCTATAATTTAAAATAAATACTCAGCTAAATAAGTAATAGAAGGCATAGATATATTCCAAGTAAATGAACACTGAAAATAGACAATCAGTTCCAGGAAGCTCTGTAGAGATCCAGGACCCCTATTTTGGAATCACTGATCTGAATGCCTGCTTCCATGGAGTTCCTTCACCTGAACTGACCTCCCGCTGCTGCTTCCATCTTTGACTAACTGTAGACCATATTTGGATCTAAGCCTCTTTTCTTAGATTTTTCTCTCCCAAAACCAATTGCTTAAGGCATTCGTGTATATAACAAAAGTTACTGGAAATTTTAGAGGGGCTTTAATCATAAATATTCAAACTTCTTAATATTAAAGAGCAGACATCTCTGCTCTTAAAAATTCTTTGGGCACACATCACTGGTAATTTCTCAGTGATAAATTTTCTCTTCAGACTCCAGCCACATAATTTGTTGCTTAGTTCATTTTCACTCTCTCTTCTCCTCAATTGTTGTTTCCGCTGATATTTTGTGCTTTGTTTTTATTGTGAACTCACGTCACTCACATTTTACAGAATTGTGTGAGAACCAGGTTTTAAATGTGCCCTTCCCAAGACTATATTCTTGTGGATGGTGCTGAGGGGGCCATCAACCCATGACCATTTTAAATTAAATCTTAAATGAGCTTTTCTGGGTCATGAGATTTGTGAGAATTTAAAGCCCACACCCCTAATTCTCAGGATATATATATATTTAAACCTTCCACTCAAATGCAGGCTGAGCTAGCCAATTTCCTTTGCTATCTACTTTTGCGGGAAAGATAATTTTCTGGTTCACCCTTTCAATTTAAAGGCTTTGACCTTTTTGCAGACATCTTTATTCCAACTCCTCACAGTACATGGGTTCAAGGCCATGTATCCTTTTCCACATGTGTCCTTATAACCCAAGCTTCTGAATTATAGGAATTGGCACACTCCCTTAGGGTAATGTGATGGTTAATTTTAGTTGTCAACTTGATTAGATTAAGTAATACCTAGAAACCTTATGAAATAATCTTTTTGGGTGCATCAGGAAGGTGTTTCCAAAAATATTAGCATGTAAGCTTGAGTGGATTAGGTGGGAAGGATCTGTCCTCAATATAGGAGAGTACCATCTAATCCATGGGGGGCCCCAAGAGAATACAAACCGAAGAAAAGAAAAATCTCTCATTTTACATCGACTGGAGCTGGGGTACACTCTTCTTTCTTGTCCATGGACATCTGAACTTGAGACTTTTCAGCCTTTGGGTTCCAGGACTTACACCAGCAGCATCTCCAGGTCTCAGACCTTTGGCCTTGGATTGAGAATCACACCACAAGCTTTCCTGGTTCTAAGGCTTCCATACTTGGACTAAGCCAACCTACTAGCATCTAGTTTGCAGATGGCCTATCCTGGGATTCCTCAGCCTTCACAATTACATGAGCCAATTACCTTAATAAATCCTCTCTTGTATATTTATGTATATATCTTATTGGTTCTCTCTGGAGAACCCTGACTAATACAGATAGTTATCAGCTTTAGCCCCTGCTTTTAGATGTGGATTCAAGCTCTTTTTTTTTTTCAATTTTATTTATATTTATTTTTGTGTGGTACAGTGTGTTGTTTCAATATGCGTATATACGGCACAATGATTCATTGAGGGTAGATATCATAGTATTGTACCCATTAGTCCACCCTTTCTCCTTCCTCCCAGACTCTGGTTATCATTATTCTACTTCTCTACTCTACCTCTGATAACCACTTTTTTTTCTTTTTCTTTTTAATTCCACATATGAGTGAGACCAATGATACTTGTCTTTTTGTGCCTGACTTCACTTAACATGATGGTTTCCAGTTCCATCCACGTTGATGCAAATGGTAGGATTTCATTTCTTTTTATAGCTGAATAGTATTCCATTGTGTATATATACCACAGTTGTTGTTTTTTGTTGTTGTTGTTTGTTTTGTTTTAACCCATTCATTGTTAATGGGTATTTAGGCTGATTCCATCTCTTGACTTTTATGTCACAATGAACATGGGAGTATAGGTGTTTTTGTTTTTGTTTTTGTTTTTGATAAATTGATTTCATTTCCTTTCCTTTTTTTTTTTTTTTGTGGATATTCTTTCCTTTCTTGACAGCTGAGACATAAATTTAAGACAATTCTATATATTACATATTATATTATATATTTTAGCCAATTTTGTTTTTTATTGAATTTGAGAATATCTGGTCTACCATATTTCCAGAAATGCAAGTATCTCTTTTCTTCTCATGCTTGCTACCAATTTCTGTTCACTTCATAGGCACAGCCATTTGATTATGGAGGCTTAGAAACTTTTATAGCAATTTGACATTGCAGAGATAGCCAAGAATGTGACAAGTTGACTAATCTTATAATGAAGGGCATAGACTAGTTGTACTGATGGCAAACTCATGCTGATTCATTGTTTGGCATAAACTGTGCAATAGGTGTGCATAGAAGAAATAGTATCAGTCCATATGAAATGGGGGAGAGAGGAGATAAAAACTTATCCTTTACAAGAGGTTTGAGAAGGATTGGTCTAAATAATATGTGCATTTTATGTATTCAGATAGATTTCACATAGATTTTTAGAATGTGTCACTCATAAGGCCAAATTGTAGATTATGCTTACTGAGTGGCCAATGCCTTCCACGTGGAATTGCATACCCACACCTCTAACTTGCATGGCACAGATCACATGAAGCAACAAAGAAAATATTCAAGTTATAAACATAAGTGTCTCACTTGTGTTGGGAACAAAGTACATGTATTACCATCAGTCGATAATAGATGCTATTACACTAGGTGATGAAAGCACAAAAGCTGTCACCATTCAGTATAGTTTGAGAGCTGATGATCCAGGCTCTGAAACAAGAACACCTAGTTTCAATTTCCTCTTAGTCGTTGTCTGACATTGGGTAAATTACTTAAACCTTGTCTGATTTACCTTCCTTGTCTATAAAATAAAGATTATGGTAGTGATCCCATGTCATAAATTTGTTTGGAAAACAGGAAGTAAATGTTGTCACCATCATTTCTGTTACTATCTCATGTACTTGAAGCAGAGAAGAATGCTGTGGTAATTCACATTTCTATCCATCATACATAATTTTTTTGAGTTTTAATGGTGGATGAAGCTTCAAGAAACTCACTGTATCTTTGCTCACCCCAATTTTCAAATATTCTCTTTTGTCATTATTCTTTCTTTATATTGTAAACATGTATTAAGCACCTTCTAGGTGTCAGGTAGAGTTAAAGGATGTTGCTATGAAGAGAGGAATCAAATACCATTTCTGTCTACAAGATACTTACATTATCATTTGGGCCATCACACATGTAATAAAGATGAGTATTATAAATGTTATGATAAATCCATAAATGAGACATAGTGGGAAATTAAAAAAGAGAAGCCTCAAAATTCTGCATGGGAGGGTTAGGAAATATTGTACAAATTAGGTGATGGTTCTGCTAATCATTAAAAATGAATGTGTTCTCCAAGAGGACTGGGAAAAAATGTGGTGAAGTAAAAGATTTCTTAGGTAGAGCTAATTCCATGTAGGTACAGAGGGAAAACTTTCCTTTTAATAAGAGGAAGTTCATGGCAAAAACAAAACTTAAAATTAGATCAAAAGCCCTGCCAAAATACCACCTCTTAATTTTTACAGGGCAAGAAAAAGATCAATGATTGAACTCAGTATTTCCACTACATTTTTCTCTTTTTCAGAAAATCTTTGATTCTCTTCTGTCTATTTACTTCACTTCTAGGGCCAAAGAAACAATCTAGAAAAAAAAAAATCATAATCATTTTGTTAAATATTGCAAGGTGAAAAGGAGCTGGTTGCTAGCTCAGAGTAGGGAAGTGAAGTGGAGAAACCTACCTAGCAAAGGAGAAAAGGGAGAAGGCTGCTGACTGCTGAACAAGAAAGACCAGCCCAGGTCTGCAGCAAGACAGGGAGGTGCAGAACAAGGGCTCGGGCAACCCCGGAATGCAAGGAGACAGTGGAGAATTTGTGGACATAGTTAAGTGACCGGAAAATGCCAGACTATAGGAATAGTCCTATTCAGTGAAATGAATATTTGTGCAGCAAATTATAAATGTAATATATTGGAATCTACTGCATTCTACAATTTAGTTCTGATTTCCTTGCATGTCTTTTCAATAGAGAAAGATAGGAATGATATAAGCTAGAATTTCCACCATTCATTTTACTCTTTTCCAAATGCCAGTCTCTTAAAGAAATACATGCAATAACTCTTTTGTTTCTCGTCTATACTACTAAAGCTAAGTATTCCTAAGTATCATCAAGATGAATCAAAGAGATAAGGAAAAGCTTGTTCACACAAATGAACTAGCAGTTTCCTTTCTTATGTGTTCTACTAACATTAACTCATCTTTACGTTCAACCTACACACACACACACACACACACAGATATATACATGTACACATTTCAACACATATAATGAGAATATTTTAAACACCCTTGATTAATAGACTACAACTAAATACCTAATTTAAACTTTTGCCAGGAATTTGGGGATAAAAATAGGGGACTATTATGGATGATTTCAGCTTTAATTTGTGGAATATCTCTCTGCTTGTTGTAAGTCACAGGGGAGAATGGAAAAGGATTCGTCTATGAAAACTGGGTTTTGTGTGACTGACACATACTGCATTTTTAATAACAGACTGAAATGCATTATTCAGAATTCACTGTTGTCCAGCAATTCAGCACTACTGTAGATCTTCATACTTCTAGTGAGTCTGTTGTCTGCAAAAATTCAAAATTCTTTTTATGATCAATACTAGTGGAGAAGATATTATTTGTTTGCTGAAGTAGAATGCAGTGAACCAGCACAAGGGGTTATAATATCATATTTCATTGGATTAGATAATTATAAATCAGTATTTAGTATGACCGAATGAATATCTGAATATCTACCTATTTTGATTTTGATTTTTCCTTTGGCGAGAATAAAACTCACATTTATACACGAGAAGCATTCTATTTCAGGAAACAATGCATATGTATATATGTTACTTCTTAACCCCACAACAGAGCCTTACATGGTTTCAGAAATTCATGAAGCTCAGGGATGGTAAATTTGAAGATGGTATTATTTATTGTCATTTATCTGATAATTAACATAATCTCAACTTTCCAGGATCAAACATATACTACCAGAGCATACTGTTATGATTATGCGAAGAAGCTTAAAGGCCAGTTCAATAGCCCCTGCGACTATAAGATCAGTGCAATCGCAGAATACATGCCTTGTAGAGACGTAGCTCTTCTACCAGAATGTAACCTGTAAACTGTACAACTTTGGTATTTGATATTTGACATTCCCATCCAAGAGTGACCCCTGTAAATTCATGATCTGGAGTAATTTTTAATCAAAACAATTATACCTATTTTATGGAGTTTCAGGGAAAAATAAGTTAGGTAACATGCAAAACGCTCAGTGCAAATTTGAATGAAACTTGATAATGTACATCTAGTACGTTGAAATACAACATTGGGAAGTAAATGATCATAGGCTAGTATGAAGAAACTGGTCTCAAAATGTACAAGGGAGAAAAAAATAAAGAGGAAGATATAAAGTTCATAAGGGATGCATTTGAATTGGTTAACAGAGGTCTTATATTTTTCTTTTTTGTATAGGACACCCTATAACGAAGGATATTTTTTCCATAAAAATAATTGTCATCAACTCTCCTCTAACTGCTTGCTTTATTCCTGTTTAGAAACCAATATGTAAAGGTGAAGAAGCAGTCAACAGAACAAAGAACAGAAGAGGTAGCCAAGTAGAGGAACAAGGAGGCAAACATAGGGGGACATAGTGAGGTATTTAGAGGAGAGAGCAGTAATGTTTAACATGTGGAGCCCATATCTCCTCCCTCCAGTCTCACCACGAAAGAGGCTTAAAAACAAAAGATTCTCAAAATACTAATCCAAGTTTTTTTCATGTTTAATTTCTATGTATTACTCTGCCTTCTATTTGCTCACCCCATCCTCCAAAGAATACATGGACACACAAAAACACACACACACACGCCTCCCACATTCCCATTCTATGCTCCCAATCTAATCCAATTGAAGAATTTATAGCTGAAATTGAATTTTCTGTCATTAATATATTTCTTCTGGTTGAGCAAGTTTATATATTTTGGACATAAATAACTAGATATATAATTAAGTAATACTATATATAATTATTAAATAACTATATTATTCATGAAAATTATAACTAGTGTTTATCCCAAGTGATTAAAATGTAGAAAGTAGTAAAAAATAATTTTAAAGTGTTGAAGAAAATAGGCATTATTTTATACCAGTGGAATTCAGATATTTTCTCGAATTTTTAACATTTCTAGGATATTGATACCTTTTTTTAGAACATGATGCATTTCTCTAGCAATTTGGCTTTCCATTTCCTATCTCATAAGAGTAAACAAAAATTACAGGGTGTAGCAGAGAAGTTACTTGTCCCTGAAATAATAAATGTCTTAAATATACTGGGATGAAAGAATGATGTGATTTTTAAAAAAATATCAAGTTGGAAATATTGAGATAAACATATTAAAGAAAATTAGATAAATTTTATAAGTTAGATTTCCTAACCATTGTAACTACATTAATAGCATATCATTCACTATAATTGTTCCCTTGAAGTTTCTAAAGAAAAAAGTCTTTCCCTATGGGATTTATTTATTTTTTAAATTTTCGTAGCTTATAATTAACCTTTCAGCTGCATTTACACAGCATATTAAAGTGTACAATGCAATATTTCATAGTGATTTGGAATGTAATTGATTTAGAAAGCTCTTACCAGAGGCTTCTCCTTCATTTTTTTTTTTTTGAATTTTATTTTTATTTTTTTTTAAGCTTATCATTTTATTTTTATTTATTTATTTATTTTTTTAAATTTTATTTTGTCGATATACATTTTGGCTGATTATTGCTCCCCATCACCAAAACTTCCCTCCCTTCTCCCTCCCCCTCTCCCCCCCAACAATGTCCTTTCTGTTTGCTTGTCGTATCAACTTCAAGTAATTGTGGTTGTTATATCTTCTCCCCCCACCCCCGGTTTTGTGTGTGTGTGTGTGTGTGTGAATTTATATATTAATTTTTAGCTCCCACCAATAAGTGAGAACATGTGGTATTTCTCTTTCTGTGCCTGACTTGTTTCACTTAATATAATTCTCTCGAGGTCCATCCATGTTGTTGCAAATGGCAGTATTTCATTCGTTTTTATAGCTGAGTAGTATTCCATTGTGTAGATGTACCACATTTTCCGTATCCACTCATCTGATGATGGACATTTGGGCTGGTTCCAACTCTTGGCTATTGTAAAGAGTGCTGGATGAACATTGGGGAAGAGGTATACCTTCGACTTGATGATTTCCATTCCTCTGGGTATATTCCCAACAGTGGGATAGCTGGGTCATATGGTAGATCTATCTGCAATTGTTTGAGGAACTCTCATACATTGTTGGTGGGACTGCAAAATGGTGCAGCCTCTATGGAAAATGTTATGGAGGTTCCTCAAACAATTGCAGAGGCTTCTCCTTCTTGGTTATAATTTCTACCTCCCCATAATCTGCAAAGTGGAAAAATGAATTCATATAATCTACAATTTACATAACTATAATACAGTATCAGAACCAGGAAACTAACAATAATGTGAAGTGTTGTGTGTAGTTCTATGTCATTTTGCATAAAAATTATGTAGATTCATTTTTCCACTTCACTTCGCAGATTATGGTAACTGTTCAATACAATTTGGGAATGTTGGGTGGAGTATGTGGAAAAAACAGAAAAAGCTTTCCTATTTATGGTAAACGAGGTATCTTGTGATATGGTCCTCATTTTTTAACACATAAAAAGAAGATGAAACAAAAGATATATATATATACATACTTGTGTGTGTATGTGTGTGTATATATATACATATACTGAATATTTCTCTCCCTGAAGAACACTTAGTTCATTTACATTTAGTGTAATTACTGACAGAGTTGTTATATCTATGCAATATATTTGATTCATAGATATTTTGGGGGGGTCTTATTAAAAATTTAATCAGATATATTATTATTTTTATTTTTGTCAATTTCCCCCAGTTAATTTGATATTTGTAATACTTCTTTTTTTTAGTGATCATACAAGACACAATATTATTTCAGAGCTCTTACAGTCTAATATAAATTACTACCTTTACCATATCCAGATATGCTGAAACTTTACAACACTTTAATTCCAATTATAGTCCTCTTGCATTATTTTAGCATGCATTTTAATTCCACATATAATTAAAATTCCACAAGACAGTCATTATTTATTGATGTTATCTATGTATATACCATTTCCAGTATTTTTCATTGCCACTTTTATTTCCGTAATTCTGTTAGGGATTGTTCGCCCTATGCTGAAGAAATTTTTTCTCAGTATTTAGATAAAATTTGCTGAGATACAACTTACTAGATTAAAACACACAAATCTTATGTACATGTGAATGACTTTAATTTTTTTAACTTTTCTTTTTGAAACAATTATAGATTCACTGGAATTTGCAAAGATAGTACAGAGTCTTTCTGTGTGCCCTTTAGAAGTTCCCTCAATGGTTACAGCTTACACAACTACGGTAAAATATCAGAACCAGAAAACTGTTGGTAGAATTTGGATGTTGTTGTCCTCCCAAAACTCACAAGGAAATCTGATCCCCAATGTGGCAGTGTTGGGAGCTGTTTGAGTCATGGGAGCAGATCCCTCACGAATGGATTAATGTTCTCCCTGAGGGGTGGGAGTAGTGAGTGAGTTCTCCCTCTATTAGTTCCCCTGAAAGCTGGTTGTTTAAAAAGACCCTGGCACCTCCTTCTCTCTCTCTCTTGCTTCCTCTCACCATGTGATCTGCTTGTACCCACCAGCTGCATGCTGCTTTCTGCCATGAATAGAAGCAGCCTGAGGCCAGTGCCAGATGCAGCTGCCCCAGAATCGTAAGTCAAATAAACTTCTGTTCTTTTTAAATTACCCAGTGTCAGGTATTCTGTTATAGCAACATAAAAATGCACTAATACAACTTACATTAGTATAAAGTGTGTGTATAGTTCTACATCACTTTAGTCACGTGTAGGTTTGTGTAACCAGCACTACAATCAAGATACAAAACTATTTGATCACTGTGGAGATCTCTTTATAGTTAGCATAATGCTCTTGAGATCCATCCAAGCTATTGCATATATCAGTAGTTCATTTCTTTTATTGGTTGAGTAGGATTTCACATTATGGACTTACAAAGTTTCTTTGCCTATTGTAGGAGATTTTGGCTATTTCTAGGTTTGGTAATTACAAAGCTGCTATGAATAATTGTGCACAACTTTTTGTGTAGACATAAGGTTTTATATCTCTAGGATAAGTGCAGTTACTGAGTTATATTAAAAGTATATATTTAGTTTTTTGAGAAAGTGCCAAAACTATTTTCCAGAGTGGCTGCACTGTATTACATTTCCACCATAATGTACAAAAGATTCAGTTTCTCCACACCCTTGCCATCAATTGATATTTTATCTTAAAAAAACTTTTTTAAGCTGTTTGAATAAGGTACATACTGATAGTTGGCCAGTCTTAATTTGCATTTCTCCAAGGGCTATTGATGTTGAGCATATTTTTTTCCTTTATTTTTTATTTTAAATTCTCAATATACATTGCAGTTGATTTTCATGGCCCTTTACCCGTTCCTCTTCCCCCCTCCCTCTCTCTGCCTCCCCTGCCCACATCATATCTGTTCACTTGTCTTAAAAAGTTCAAGGAATTGTTGTGATGTCTACTTTCCCCAATCTTTTATTTGTTTGTGTGTTTCTTTCTTTCTTTATTTTTAGCTCCCACAAATAAGTGAGAACACGTGGTATTTCTCTTTCTGTGCCTGACTTGTTTCACTTAATATAATTTTCTCTAAGTCCATCCGTGTTCTTGCAAATGGCAGTATTTCGTTCTTTTTTACAGCAGAGTAGAATTCCATTGTGTTGATATGCCACAGTTTCCTTATCCACTCATCTGATGATGGACATTTGGGCTAGTTATGACCTTATTTGCTATTTGTATATCCTCTTTGGTGAAAGTCCCTTTATATCTTTTTCTATTTGCAAACTGGAATGTTTTTAAATTGTTGAATTTGATTTCTTTATAAAGTTTTGATATGAGACTTGAAATAGACATTGTTTGCTAATATTTCTCCCAGTATACTGGTGGTTTATTAATCCTTATAAACTCACAGAAAAAGTTTTTATTTAGGTACAGTCTAATTTGTCAATTTTTTTTAGATCAAGTTGTTAATGTCATGTCTAAAATTTCTTCATCAAGCCTTACATCCCACATATTGTCTTCTATGTATTCTCCTGTAAGTATTTTAGTTTTACATTTTACCCTGAAATACATGGTCCATTTGACTTAATTTTTTTATAAGATGTAATGTTTAGACCAACCTTCATTTTTTAATTTTTAAAATTTTATTTTATTTTGTCAAAATACAATGTCGTTGATTATTGTGGCCCGTTACTGAAACCTCCCTCCTTCCTCCCTCTCCCCCCTCTCTCCCAGCAACCTCTGTTTGCTTGTGTATCAACTTCAAGGAATTTTAATTGTTGTGTCTTCTTCCCTCCCCCCCCCAGTTGATTTGTGTAATTTATTTATTTATTTATTTATTTATTTTTAGCTCCCACAAATAAGCAAGAACATGTGATATTCCTCTTTCTGTGCCTGACTTATTTCACTTAATATAATTCTATCTAGGTCCATTCATGTTGCTGCAAATGGCAGTATTTCATTCTTTTTTATAGCAGAGTAGTATTCCATTGTGTAGATATACCACATTTTCCACATCCGCTCATTTGATGATGGACATTTGGGAAGATTCCAACTCTTAGCTATTGTAAATAGTGTTGCAATGAACATTGGAGAACAGGTATACCTTCGACTTGATGATTTCCATTTCTCTGGGTATATTCCCAGCAGTGGGATAGCTGGGTCGTATGGTAGATCTACCTGCAATTGTTTGAGGAACCTCCATACCATTTTCCATAGAGGCTGCACCATTTTGCAGTCCCACCAACAATGTATGAGAGTTCCTTTTCCTCTGAGACCTTGCCAGCATTTATCATTCACAGTCTTTTTGATATTAGCCATCCTAACGGGGGTAAGATGGTATCTCAGTGTGGTTTTGATTTGCATTTCCCGAATGCTGAGTGATGTTAAGCATTTTTTCATGTGTCTGTTGGCCATTTGTATATCTTCCTTTGAGAAGTACCTATTTAGCTCTTTTGCCCATTTTTTAATTGGGTTACTTGCTTTTTTGTTGTAAAGTTGTTTGAGTTCCTTGTATATTCTGGATATTAATCCTTTGTCAGATGTATATTTTGCAAATATTTTCTCCCACTCTGTTGGTTGTCTTTTAACTCTGTTAATTGTTTCTTTTGCTTTGAAGAAGCTTTTTAGTTTGATATAATCCCATTTGTTTATTTTTCCTTTGGTTGCCTGTGCTTTTGGGGTATTCATGAAGTCTGTGCCCAGTCCTACTTCCTGAAGTGTTTCTCCTGTGTTTTCTTAAAGAAGCTTTATTGTTTCAGGGTGTTTATTTAATTCTTTAATCCATTTTGAGTTGATTTTAGCATATGGTGAGAGGTATGGGTCTAATTTCATTCTCATGCATATGGATATCCAGTTATTCCAGCAGCATTTGCCGAAGAGACAGTCTCCTCCCCAGTGTATAAGCTTGGTGCCTTTGTCAAAGATCAGATGACCATAGGTGTGAGGGTTGATTTCTGAATTCTCTATTCTATTTAATTGATCAGTGTGACCATTTTTATGCCTATACCATGCTATTTTGGTTATTATAGCTATGTGGTATAAAGTCAGGTCGTGTATGCCTCCAGCTTTATTTATTATTATTATTTTTTTTGCTAAGAATTGCCTTGGCTATGCATGGTCTTTTATTATTCCATATAAATGTCTGGATAGATTTTCCATTTCTGAGAAAAATGTCATTTGGACTTTTGATGGGAATGAATTTATATATCACATTGGGTAGTATGGACATTTTCACAATGTTGATTCTTCCAATCCAAGAGCATGGGATATCTTTCCATCTTCTTGTGTCCACTTTAATTTCTCTCACCAGTGGTTTGTAGTTCTCATCTTAGAGATTTTTCACATCCTTGGTTATCTCTATTCCTAAGTGTTTTATATTTTTTAGTGGTCATAGTAAATGGGCAAGCTTTCTTGATTTCTCTTTCTACATGTTCCCTATTGGAGAACAGAAATGCAACTGATTTTTGTGTGTTGCTTTTGTACCCTGCAACTTTGCTGAAATCATTTACCAACTCCAAGAGTTTTTTGGTAGAGGCTTTAGGCTGTTCAAAATATAGAATCATGTCATCTGCAAACAGGGGTAGTTTGATTTCATCTTTTCCAATCTGGATGCCCTTTATTTCCTTCTCTTCTCTGATTGCTCTGGCAAGTACTTCCAACACTATGTTGAACAGGAGTGGTGAGAGTGGGCATCCTTGTCTAGTTCCTGTTCTTAAAGGAAAAGCTTTCAACTTTTCCCCATTCAGGATGATATTAGGAGTGGGTTCATCATATATGGCTTTAATTATGTTGAGATACTTTCCATCTATACCTAACTTGTACAGAGTCTTTATCCTGAACAAGTGTTGAATTTTATCAAATAGTTTTTCAGCATTTATAGAGATGATCATATGGTCTTTGTGTCTGATTTTATTGATATGGTGTATCACATTTATTGATTTCCATATGTTGAACCTAACTTGCATCCCTGGGATGAATCCCACTTGATCATGGTGTATAATTTTGCATATGTGTTGCTGTATTCTGTTAGCCAGTATTTTATTGAGGATTTTTGTGTCTATATTCATCAAGGATATTGGCCTATAATTTAATATTTTAGTTGTATCTTTACCTGGTTTTGGTATCAGGGTGATGTTTGCTTCATAGAATGAGTTTGGGAGAATTGTCTCTGCTTCAATTTTTTGGAATAGTTTGCAGAGAATTGGTGTTAATTCCTCTTTGAATGTTTGGTAGAATTCTACTGTGAATCCATCTGGTCCTGGGCTTTTCTTTGTTGGGTGCCTTCTGATAATAGCTTCGATCTCTTTCATTGTTATTAGTCTGTTCAGATTTTCTACATCTTCTTGGCTCAGTTTTGGTAGTTTGTGTGTGTCCAGAAATTTATCCATTTTCTCCATATTTTCAAATTTGTTGGCATATTGTTGTTTATAGTAGTCTTGAAAGATTCCTTGTATTTCAGAGGTATCAGTTGTAATATCCTTTTCATTTCTAATTTTTGTTATTTGGGTCTTCTCTCTTCTTTTTTAGTTAGCCATGCTAATGGTTTGTCAATTTTATTTGTCTTTTCAAAAAGCCAACTTTTTGATTCATTGATCTTTTGTATCATTTTGTGGATTTCAATTTCATTATGTTCTGCTCTGATCTTAATGATTTCTGTCTGTCTGCTAACTTTGGGTTTGGATTGTTCTTGTTTTTCTAGTTCTTTAAGGTTAAGTATTAGGTTGTTCACTTGCCATCTTTCCATTCTTCTTAAGTAAGCATTTAATGTGATATATTTCCCCCTTAGTAAAGCTTTTGCAGTATCCCACAGGTTTTGGTATGATGTATCATGGTTTTCATTAGTTTCAATAGATTTTTTGATTTCCTGTTTGATTTCTTCTTGGACCCAGATGTCATTAAGTAGAATGCAATTTAATTTCCATATGTTCTTATAGTTCCCAGAATTTCGTTTGTTATTGATTTCTAATTTTAATCCATTGTGGTCTGAAAAAATACGTGGTATAATTCCAATTTTTTTGAATTTGTTGAGACTATATTTGTGACCTAACATGTGATCTATGCTGGAGAATGGTCCATGTGCTGATGAGAAGAATGAATATTCTGAGGTTGTTGGATGGAATGTTCTGTAGATATCTGCTAAGTCCAATTGGTCTAGAGTCTTGTTTAGATCTTGTGTTTCTCTGCTGATTCTTTGCCTAGATGATCTGTCCAATACTGATAGTGGGGTGTTCAGGTCCCCTGATATCATGGTATTAGTGACTATTTTCTTCTTTAGGTCTAACAGAGTTTGCTTTATAAATCTGGCTCCTCCAACATTGGGTACATATATAGTTATGATTGTTCTGTCTTCTTGATGGATGAATCCTTTTATCACTATGTAGTAGACCTCATTATCTCTTTTTATGGTTTTTATTTTAAAGTCTATTTTCTCAGATATATTAATAGCTACTCCAGCTCGTTTTTCTTTTCTGTTTGCATGGTAAATCTTTTCCCATCCTTTCACTCTTAGTCTATGTGAGTCCTTATAGTTGAGGTGGGTCTCTTGAAGGCAGCATATAGTTGGGTCCTCCTTTTTAATCCAGTCAGCCAGTCTGTCTCTTTTGATTGGGGAATTTAATCCTTTTACATTAAGAGTTGTTATTGAAAAGTGTTGATTTAATCCTAGCATTTTTATGATTTTTGTTTGGATGTCTTAAGTGTCTTTTGTTTCTTTCTTTCTGAATTACTGTTTGTCTTCTGTATTTGTTGGTTCCTTGGGTTGTAGATAAACTTTTAAAAAATTTTCTCTTCATTGGTGGCATTTTTATTTTACTAGTGGGTTTTGATTTTTCTTGAGTTTTTATGGCAGTGGTAGTTATTTTTCAGGTACCAAACCCAGTACTCCCTTGAGAATTTCCTGTAAGGGTGGCTGTGTGGTAGTGAACTCCCACAGTTTTTGTCTGAGAAATATACTATTTGCCTTTCATTTTAGAAGGATAGCCTTGAGGAGTAGAGTATTCTTGGCTGGCAATCTCTTTCTTTTAGTATTTTGAATATATCCTCCCATTCCTTTCTGGCTTTTAGGGTTTGTGATGAAAAGTCTGATGTTAGTCTGATTGGGGCTCCCTTACAAGTGATTTGATGCTTCTCTGTTGCAGCTTTTAAGATTCTCTCTTTGTCTTTGAGTTTTGCCAATTTGACTATAACATGTCTTGGAGAAGACCTTTTTGGGTGGAATACAGTTGGGGATCTTTGAGCTTCCTGAATCTGAAGATATGTGTCTTTTCCTATACCTGGGAAGTTTTCTGCCTCTATTTTGTTGAATATGTTTTCAATGCAATCTCCTTTTTCCTCTATTTCTGGAATACCCATGACTCAGATATTTGAGTGCTTAAGGTTGTCTGATATCTCCCTTAGTTTTTCTTCAATGTTTTAAATTCTTGTCTGCCTGTGCAATTTCCAACAGCCCCTCTTCAAGGTCAGAAGTTCTCTCTTCTGCTTCTGCAAGCTTGCTGGTTAAACTCTCTGTTGTGTTTTTTATTTCATTGAATGAATTCTACAGCTCAGCAAGCTCTGCTACGTTCTTTTTTAGGGCATTGATATCCTTGTAAATTTCTTCTTTCAGATCCTGTATACTTTTCCTTGTTTAATCGTGTTGCATAGCTGAGTTTTTTTGTATCTCATTTAGTTTCCTTAGAATTATCACTCGAAATTCCTTGTCAGACATTTCAAGGACTTCTTGCTCTATAGGATCTAGAGCTTGAAAGTTATTACCCTTTGGTGGTGTACTTTATTGATTTTTCATATTTCTGGTATCTTTCCTTTGATGTTTAGTCATTGTGGCAAGGGATTTCATGATTCACTTTTTTGACACTATTGTCTGGCTAGGATCCTGCTGTTGCTGCCAATTTGGCACAGCTGCCTCCATTTCTGCTCAGTAGTCTGCTGGTGCCTCATGTACGTGGTTGCCTTGGATATTGGGCCTCTCTGGGGAGGTACATCTCTGATTGGCATGCATTCGGCCGGGCTGTGGATGGGGTCTGGCAGCGGTGAGGCCTACGTGCTCAGTCATGTGCTGGCGCCATGAGCCGTGTGGTCTTTGCAGATATTGGGCCTCTCCAGTGGGGTGACTTTCTGGTCGGTGCAGACTTGGCTGGGCTCAATCTTCATTTTTTAAAAAAATCTATGTATAGCCAGTAGCTCTAGCACCATTTTTTAAAAAGACTATCCTTCCTTCATTAAATTCTCTGAGCAATTTTTTTAAGTAATCAACTGGACATACTTTTGTGGTATTATTTCTTGGTTCTTCATCCTTTATCATTTACCTATGTGCCTATCTCTTCCCCATTACCACGCAGTCTTGATTACCACAGCTACATAAGTTTTGAAATCTAGTAGAGTGCTTCCTTTCACTTTTATTTCCATAAAAATTATTTTAGCTCTTTTAATTTGTTTGTTTTTTCATAAAATTTTAGAGTAAACTTAATTTTGTCCAAAATAAACTATCTGGGATTTTGATAGGAATTGCATTACACCTATAGATAAATTTGGCAAAAATTGATATCTGTAGTATTTGTCTTCCCATCCATGGACATGGTATGTCTATCCATTTACTTTGATCTTCTTTGATTGCTTACATTAATGCTTTTTAGTTTTTGGCAAACAAGTACTGTACATGTTGTAATAGACTTACATGTACATATAAGGTTATTTCAAAAGCTTCTGGAATATTTGTATTATATTTTAATTCTATTTTTCTACAAACTTCTTGAATTATTCTTATTTACTTCATTTGAGTGAATGTAAATATCATTGTATTTTGAATTTTATTTTGCCTGAGGTCATTGCTAGTATACTGAAATTAAATTAATGTTTGTATATTAGCAATATATACTATGTCCTTGCTAACTCACTAATCTAGGAGTATATTTTTCTTTGTAGATTCCTTGGGATTTTTTATGTAGATCATTATGTTATCTGTAAATAGGGACAGCTTTAGTTTTTCTTTCCATCTGTGTGCCTTTTGTTTACTTCTCTTGTATTTCTGCAGGATAGAACATCTCTTAATATGTTAAATAACTGTTGTGACAGCAGACATCCTTACACTGTCCCTGAAATTAGAGGGATATCATTCAGTATTTTATCATTAAATGTAATGCTGGCTGTCAGTTTTTGTAATGCTTTTTATCAAATTGAGAAAGTTCCCTATATTCCTATTTTTCTTAGAGTATTTACCGTAAAAGGGTGTATTAGTCAGGGCTCTCCAGTGAAAGAGAACTAATAAGATATAAA
This sequence comes from Cynocephalus volans, assembly GCF_027409185.1. Classification (NCBI taxonomy): domain Eukaryota; kingdom Metazoa; phylum Chordata; class Mammalia; order Dermoptera; family Cynocephalidae; genus Cynocephalus; species Cynocephalus volans. The sequence continues at coordinate 90,792,629 of NC_084468.1, read as the reverse complement.
TAGTTTTATAAAGGGATTGGTTTACACATCTGCAAGCTTAAGAACCAGGAAGGCTGCTGGTGTAATTCAATCTGAGTTTGAAGGCCTGAGAATCAGGATGTCCAAAAGCAGGAGAAGATGGATAAATCAGCTCAAGGAGAGAATTTACTTCCTTTTTTTTTTTTTTTTTTTTTTGTTCTATCAGAACTCTTGGTGGATTGGATGATATCCACCCACATTGGTGAAAGTGGATCTTTTTATTCAATCTACTGATTCAAATGCTCACAGATACACCCAGAAATAATATTTTACCAGCTCCTTGAGTGTCCAGAGACTGGTCACTGCAGTGGTTGGCCTTATTATGATGAGGGGGAGGTGTTTGGTTACCAATGGATGAAAGTCCATGTTTCTCCTATAGTCTTCTCTGTCATTGTGGAGGTGGAGTGGGTGGGTTTGGTGGCTTTCTAAACACTCAGCAGAGATGAAAGTCTGAGATCCTGTTAAGAATTCTGTGACATCATCCTGTCTAACTGAATATGTAAGGTGGTTGGATACATGTTTAATATACAAATACTAATATTTATTTATTTATACTCAAAATAAACAAGAGGAACTTCATATAAAGATATCACTTAAAATTTCAACAAAAAGTGTTAAATACATAGAAACAAATCAAATAAAAGATGTTCAAGAGCTCTTTAACCAAGAGCTTCAAAGTATTATTGAGAATGACATGAACAAAAATGGTGGAAAAAGGACCTCCGTAAGTTGAATTCTACATAAAAGCAACAACATTGCCAGCACTAATTTCTTCATAACTCTGAAAATTAGTCAAAGGCTTACAGAAACCTGAGTAATGTTTATTCAAAAAAGTTATTGATTCTCAGTAAGAATAGTGACCTTTGTGGCTTTTAATTTTTTTTTATTGAAACGCTATATATATATGGGTTACAGACATATTTCAATGCGTGTATACAATGTGTGCTGATCTATTCAGGTTTAGCATATTCATCATTGCAAATGTTAATCATTACTTTGTGATGTGTACATTTGATCTCTCTTCTAGTTATTTGTAACATGCAATAAATTATTGTTAATTATAGATTTCTGGGTCTACTGTACACCAATAGGACTTATTTTTATTATCTAGCTGTAATTTTGTGTCCATTAACAAGCCCCTCACTATTTTCACTCCTTCCTCCCCTTTTCTGCCTCTAGTAACCAGTTCTTGTCTCTTTTTATAAGCAGTTCGACGTATTATTTATTTGCCTTTTTTTTATTGTTGTTTTATTCTCTTTTTTAGGTCCCACATATGAGTGAGAATATTTGATATTTCTCTTTCAGTGTCTGGCCTATTTCACTTAACACAATTTTCTTCAAGCTCATCCATATTGCTGTGAATGGCTGAATTTCATTCTTTTATATGGCTGAGTAGTATTCCATTGTGTAAATGTACCACTTTTTCTTTATCTAATCATCTGTTGATGGACATTTAGGTTGATTCCATATATTGCCTATTGTGAACAGAGCTGCAATAAACATGGGAGTGCTGGTATCCTTTTGACATGATGTTTTATATTCCCTTGGGTATATACTCAGTAGTGGGATTGCTGGATCATATGGTAGTTCTACCAGTAGTTGTTTGAAAAATCTCCTTATTGTTTTCTGTAATGGCTGTATTAATTTACAATCCCATTAACAATGTATAAGAGTTTCCATTTCTCTTCATACCATCCAGCATTTGTTATTTTCTTTCTTTTTAATAATGGCCAGTCTGACAGGGTGAGAAGATATCTTAATGTGGTTTTGATTTGCATTTCCCTCATGATTAGTGATGTTGAGCATTTTTTCATACACCTGTTGGCCATTGTGTGTGTCTTCTTTTGAAAAATGTCTGTTGAGGGCCCTTGCCCATTTTTTAATCAGTTCTTTTTTTTTTTTTTTTACTACTGAGTTGTTTGAGTTCCTTGTATGTTCTGGATATTAACACCTTGTCATATGCATAGTTTGCAAATATTTTCTTCCACTCTGTAGGTGGTCTGTTGATCATTTCCTCGGTTGTGTAGAGGCTTTTTAGTTTGATAAAATCTCATTTGGTTTTGCTTTTGTTGCCTGTGCTTTTGAGGTCTTATTAATAAAATCTTTGCCTAGTTTTATGTCCTAGAGCATTTCTGCTGTGTTTTCTTCTAGAAGTTTTATAGTTTTATGGCTTACATTTAAGTCTTTAATCCATTTTGAGTTGATTTTTGTATATGATGAGAGATAGGGGTCTAGTTTCATTTTCTACACATGGATATCCAGTTTTCCCAGCACCATTTATTGAAGAGATTGTCCTTTCCCCAATGTGGCTTTTAAACTTGCCCCACTCCCTTCTCCCACTATCTAACTCCTTGATAACATTGAAAAATAACAGTCAGTATTCCCAATGCAGCCTGGAACTCACTGGAGAGAGCAGAAGACTGCTGCAGTTCTTTCAAATCTTCATTCTCAAAGAATTGTTTTTTTTTTTTGTATGCTGATTCCCAGCAGTAAGTGTGGAAGAGCCCTTTTACAAGACTGTTTGTGTTTGACCTGACTTGGAGTGCATCCAGTGAAAAAAGCCTTTTCTTCATGGGTATTTATCAATTTCAGACTTGTGTTTTAACTTGGCAGTTGCTTGATTAAGTGGATAAAAATTAGGGCAAATAGACGGACCAAAATGCTTTAAAGAAGAAATTCCATATTATCTGGTGTCCAGAGCAAGTGCTTCCTGGGTCACTGATGAGGTCATGAAACATGTGGAGGTGGCTTTCAGAGGAAGTTCACTTTCAAACTGCCCCTGAAGTGACAGTGGAGAGACCCCAACAGTCCAGAAACCCAGGCATGGAGACTTATCCTATAGGAGGAAGGAATTCACCATGGCTGATGACCTAAAGTGATTCCTGTATAAAAAGTTACCAACTATTGAAGGACCCCATGCTATTGCTGTGTCAGATAGAGGTGGAGTACCTGTTGTTAAAGTGGCCAATGACAATGCTCCTGAGCGTACTTTGAGACCTGGTTTTGTATCTTCTTTTGCCCTTGCAATAGACCAAGGGAGCAAACTTGGACTTTCAAAAAATAAAAGTAACATTTGTTACTATGACACTCATCAGGTGGTTCAATTTAATCATTTGCCTTTGGTGGTGAGTTTCATAGTGAGCAGGAATGCCAATAAAGGACTAATCGTCAGCCTAGAAAAGGAACTTGCCCCATTATTTGAAAAATTGAGACAAGTTGTGGAAGTTTCTTAATCTGACAGGGATTTCGTTGTGTTTCTTCTTATTATTATAACACAATATCAATTAAACAGTCTTCAGATCACAATAATACTTGTATCAATGTACTCAAGAAAGGGCCCCTTTTTTCACTTTATACTAAAGAAAAGAGCCTATAGGTATAATTTATTGATAGATTGATTTTTGTATTTCCCTGTATAGGGTCTTTTCCTATTTTGTAAGATCTACAGGAATGGTTCAGTCTATCACAGCTCCCATGGAGTTAGTCCAGTCACCAAATATGGATGAGATTCTATTCAGAGGATCAGAATCAAAATGGTACGATGATCCACTTGAGCCATTAAGTGCTCCCTGTTGTACAATATGTCCAAGCCTGCTGAATGAAGGAGACCCTTTTTATTGTGAATAGTAAGGATATGTTTTTCTCCAGATTATGTTTTGTTCCTTTGCATTGAGTGTGAGAAAGATTAAATGGCTTAGTAAAAGTAATAAAATCAGTACAATTGCTAAGAGAAACCCCCAAAACAACAAAAAGAACCCCCCTGCCCCCCAAAAAACTAAACTAAAATGCTTAAAAAGGAAAAGCTGGGTAATGAGATATCCATAGGAACTTTTACAACACTCTGACATATTCCTGGCAATCTAGAAGATCACACACATGCATAGGTCTCTATATGCATGCCAAGGACAGACCTGAGAAAGCTCTCACCTTTGATCTTGAGGATCTGTGCATGCGGGAAATAAAGGCTAAGACAGAGTGTTGAAAGTGTGCCCCCCCCCCCCCACACACACAGCTTCTAAGCAAAGACTGGGTTATTTATTGGATCCAAATGTTTAGGGAAATTTCTGTCTAATCGGTAGATGATCACTGAGCTAACTGAGCAGAGACTCCAGTGACCACATGTGATTAAGATACAAACTTTACAGAATTCATTCAGAAAAGTTACTAAATAAACAATAGCCACTATGATAAGAGCAAATCTCATTTTTAAAGTTGGTAAGTTATATCACTTGAAATATCCAGTTTTCAAAAAAAATTATGACATACAAAGAAAGAAGAAAGTATGGCCCATACACAAGGAAAAACAATCAATCGATAGAAATGGGCCCTGAGTAAGCCCAGATGATCTATAATAGCTAAGGCAATAATCAAAAAGAACATAAGGTTGGAGGACTTACACTACCAGATATCAAGACTTACTTAAAAACTAGAGAAATTAATACCAGCATGGTATTGATGAAAAGACAGGAGTTCTAAAATGCGACATAATAGATAGTCCAGAAACTGACCCAAAGATAATCACTAATTTGGTTTATAACAGACTATACCGTAATTGAGTGGGGAAATAAGAATGTTTGCTAAATGGTGCTGGGTCAAGTAGGTATCTATAAGAAAAGAAATCAACCTTGATTCCATGTTATGTATAAAATAAATTTGATATGGATCATAGACCTGAAAATAAAAGCTAAGCAATCCAACTTCAAGAATAAATCTTTAAAATAGGCAAAGATTACTTGACCCATAAAAGAGAAGATTAATATTCAATTCAAGAATTTCTGTTTATCAACAGATACCATGAAGAGAATGAAAGCATGAGACAAACTAGTAGAGGTACATACAGATGTATATGTGTATATATATTCAACAACAAAACCAGGATTTGAACCCAAATAACACAGATAATTCAGTTTAAGAATCTGTGTATTTAACAATGATAATAAACTATCTGGTGGCAAAAGGTGAAGGATATTGCAAAAGAAAAAATTGTGAGGGATACGAACTTAGAGGTAAGCAGGTAAATCAACTACCAGAATAGAAGATGTAGTGGTTTTGATTCATATTAAGGAGTTAATAGACAATTTGAAAATAAATAGAAATTCCTATGTAATTGTGAAAAATGATTAAACAAGCTTTTGGATTTCTGAGCTTAAAATGCATTTCTAATGATGAAATTGTAGATTGTCCGTAAGTATTTTCACAGAAATAGGAAATTTGGCAAGTGTGATAATCATCCAAGTGTATGTAAGATTCATCAGTAGAAATTTAGGCATTGTGTTCTTTAGGAAGAAACAATGTTTTATAACCTATTAAAGACCTTCTCATACTTTTGTGCCTTTGATCATGTGACCTAATCCTGCTGACTGGAACCCCTTCCCCATCCCTGACTCAAAATCAACCTCAAATATCAGATCCTTCATGATGTCTTTCCTTCTCTGTTTAATAGATTAAGCTTTTATCTCCTTTTTTAAAACCACTTTATGGAGACATGATTGACATACAAACAAGCTGTTCATATTTAATATATACAACTTGATGAGTTTGGAGGGTAAGTAATACCAGTGAAACTTTCATCACAGTCTATGCTATAAAGGTCTATTATGTCCCAAACTTTTCTCCTGCTCTCTTCATTCATTATTTTTATGTGATAAGAAACAACAAAAGATCTACTGTCTTAGCAAAATTTTAAATATACAGCATAGTGTTGTTAACTATAAGCAATTTGCCTCACAGTAGATTTCTAGGATGTACTGATGTTGCATAACTGAAACTTTGTACTCTTTGACTACCTCCATGTTTCCTCTCGGTTTTCATAGAATGTACTTGCTCACACCTTTATGTTAGTGGGTATTATTATCTGTAATGTGTGCAATGGATGTGGGGTAAATTGGATGCACTATCCCGATTTACCCTTCAGGACTGAGACACTCATTTTTCCCAGTTGCAGGAATGTTTGTTGACAACTTCCAACTGTGTTCCTCTCTGAGAATGGCTCCATGCTGAATGAAACTGCCTTGTCTTTTTCCCAGGGGAATGAGGCATCCAATAGCTGTTTGATGCAGGAGTACAAAGTCCTGGCCCATTGTCTCCAACTAGGGACAACTCTGAAGGGGCATGAGCCTTTACAGCTCCCTGAGGGACTAGATGAGCTTGCTGTTGCTATTGCGCTACTGTTTAGTCTCAACTTCTACCCGATGCTGCCTCACAGTTGTAAGCAGAGCACTCTCTAATAAATCTGATGCTTACAATTTTCAGGAAACCTAAAGAAACTGGCCTTAACTATGTGACTGTCTTTAGTACTTTTTTTTACTAGACTTTGTATTATCAGAAGAAACAGACAATTTCAATTTTTCCATGGAATAACTCATATCTAGCTGATATTTACTGGGTGTTTGCTATGACTTAGGCACCATGATCTATAATTCTTTATAAATAATGCTAAGACCTATTAATTATATGATGTTTCATCAATTTTAACAGCTATTAGGGATAAAAAGGAAACCATCACATAACATACCACAACATATAATATCCTTTTAAGTATATAAGAATATGTACTTTTCCACTTTTAATTTTTTTTTTAGTTGAACCCTTCTTCATGATCAATATAAAGAATCTTCTGAAATTGTTCACCTCTTAGGAATCATCAGTATATACTTATAGTCACAATTAAGTCTTATGACTTTGATTTAGCACCTTTCAGAGTAACATCAAAACTTGAAAGCATATCTAAAATACAGGAGGTTTTATGGCATTTTCTATATTGTGAGACTGACACAATGTGTTACTGAGTTGACACTATGCTTTCCTGAAATTTAAACAGTGCATCTGAAAAGTCAGCAGGAAATTTGAACAGATAGATAATAAAAAACTCAGTGATAGTCTTTTACAATGCTTGAATCAGTCATAACAATCTCTCTTAGCTTTGAAAAAAATTATATATTTTAAGAGTTCTACCCATTTTTGCTTTCTTTAATTACATTGACAGGCATGTGACCATCATTACTCAATACACACATAAGCACAACTCATTTCATAGCTGAATTATTATGTTATCATTTTGAGAATATTTAAAATAATAATTAGGAATTCAAATTTAAGTAAAAATTGTTTTGATGGCAGGTGGTGATATCAATGTAAACGACCCAAATGAGATAGTAATTGGATAAACAGGTACCTTCTATGTTTGGTTGTTTGCATGTGTATGGGCAGTAGCCAATATGTCTAAACTCAGCCAAAACATCAAACTACTCTGACAGGTAGATGTCAAGATTCAATTGGCATCACTGTCAGATGTGTCATGGTTTTTAAAAATTATAATATAAAATATTTTATTAGGTGAAATAGGGCATTATTTGGAGGAGACTGAAGTTTAGAGAGATTAAATAACCTAAAATTATACAGTTAGTGAATGACAGAGCTGGCATTTAAACTTAGACTGGTCTGATTCTAAAGTCAATGCTCTAATGTCCTATGCAGACTTATATTGGATCAATGAGTTGATTAATTAATCAATTAATATGAACTTGAGAGATTCAAGACAAAATACCATCTAAACATATTTCAGATCAATCCATCATGATGTTTAAATTCAACTTCCTACAGTGTTGAAAGAACACTGGAATCTTGGAAAACTAGAGACTAGACATTAGTCTGGAGATATAAAATAAAAGAGAACAAGAGTTTAAGTTAAATGTAGTATTTGAGATACTAAGAAATGTGGTTGAACCAAGAACAATTTGGCAGGCTCGATAGAATTTTGTAGAATAAGGAATATTGAGATGTATTTGCAAGTCTGTATGTATGCAATTTAAAAATATAAAAATTATCATATTCACTTGGAAACTTTGTAGGTCACGGAACTTCTATAAGCATTTTTTAAAAACATTGGTCATATCTGAGAGAAAAAATAATCATCAGAGACATATGAATTCATCTATCAGGATTTAAAAGTTAGGTATTCCAGCAATAAACACATACACAAAGATCCTTAGGCAATGACCTGTTTCAAACTGTGGCAAATTATATTGTTGGCATTAATCAAGCACGTGTATCATGATGCCTTGCACAACTGCTTAAGGCCATGAGGTTTTATTTAAAAAATAAATATGTTCATTTAGTTGGTAGGTTTATTTTTTACATATTTTAAATACTTATAATTAAAAGGACAGTCTCTTCCTAAAATTGTTTTACTATTTTAGTATAAATTTTAGTACTGATTTTTTTAAAGTATGGTTTTATGACTCCCAAAAGTTGATAAAAATAAGTTTGTAATCTTGTTCAACCCTATTCATAAACTTTGGATTCAAAATCAATCTGGACATTTCCTAGGTTAGACCTCTTGATAATACTTATCAGTAACCTTTGCATGGACAGGGATATTGACTGGAACCATGTGTGTTCTCAGAGTAAGAAATAATGTTAAATGTATTATTATACTGTGAAAAATAGATATAACTGGGGATTATCCATGCCTTTAATTTAAATAAATTAAAATATGAACTCATGGAAAATAGAATTATTTTTATATAATTGCAAGTGAATAAACTTAGCAAAGTATAAAGTAGCCGAGCCAATAAAACAAAATAATTTTCCTCTTCAACTTTTAGCAGGGTACACTCAGTATGTGAAATGTGGGAGTTACATGAATTTATTCCATATTACTGAATCTAATATCTGCTGGATTTGGGGCGATAGTTTAGTAAGCAGACAAGCGTAAGCTAGTGGGTAAGTTGAAGCAAAATGCTATACAATTCCAACTGTACTTGGATGAGGTTGAAAATCTATCTGATTTTTATGGCTTTAGAATGATTCAAAGTCAAATTCTGCCAAAACTTTCTTAGAGTGTAAAATTAATATTTGAAAAAAAATGTAAACAAACATAAATTTGAATCAATTCTCTCCCTAGAAATAAGGAGAGTGGGACTCACTGAAGGTTATATAGGGGCCCTGCCATCTGCTACACCTTTATATGATGAGGAAAAAGCCTGCTTCTGTTTGTGCTTAATCATCATGCTGTACAACTAAGGAAAACATCATCATCACATCATCATCATCATCATCAACAACAACAACTTAGTAATAAAATCACTCCATAAAGGAGAATCCCCAAAAGGCTATGTATCTACTCTCAATATCAAAGAGCATTTTCCAGAGGCTCAAGAAAACATCTTGAATCTTTCAACTTTATTCTCCATTTAGGGTGAATTATAGACATGAGGAGAGTCTTCTTCAACATTACCCAGGGCCCATGCATAATCTTACTTCCCAGAACATCAAGGATATTGTAGGACCCAAATGCAGTGCGATCATGTCAGAAAGCACTATCATAACGATAATCGGAAAACACAGCTGTCTGGACATTAACCAATATACTTCTGTATAATCCATCATCAAAAAAATTTTTTAAAAGCACTAGATATCTACCCACCCCCCAGCTTTACTGAGGTATAATTGACAAAAATTGTATATATTTAAGGTGTAAAACTTAATGTTTTGATTTATACATACATAGTAAAATAATAATCTCAATCAAGCTAATTAACATATCCATCACCTCACATAGTTATCATTTTCTTTTGGGTTTTTTTTTTTATAAGAACACTTAATATATCAATTAAACCTTTCCTTTTGAGATAATTGGAGATTCACAGGTAGTCACAGAAATAATACAGAGATGCCATGAATCCTTTACTCAATGTCCCCCAAAGGTATCTATAGTCCAATATCACAACCAGAATATTGGCATTCATGCAGTAAGGATACAGACAGTTCCTGTCACTGCAAGGGTCCCTCGTGTTGCCTTTTTGTAATCAAATTCACTTCCCTCCTATCCCTAACCACCCCCTCATTATCCTTTGACAACCAATTATCTGTTTTCCATGTCCATAATTCTGTCAATGAAAGAATATTACATAAATGGAATCACGAAGTCTGTAATCTTTTGAGACTGGCTTTTTCTTCACACAGTCTATTTCTCTGGAGATTCATCCAGGTTGTCGTATACAGTTCCTTTTTGTTTGGTATTCCATTGTATGAATGGACTACAGTTGTTTAACCAGTCTCTTGTTGAAGGACATCTCTTTCTGCACCCCCATTTTGAGGCCATTATGAATAAAACTGCTATTAAACATTCATGTACTATTTTTATGAACATAAAGTAATTTCTCTAGGATAAATGCTCAAGAGTCCAATTGCTTGGTTGCATAGTAGTTTCTTGCTTAATTTTTTTTTAAATGAAATTGCAAAATTGTTTTATAGAATGACTGTTCCATTTTACATTCCCACCAGAGATGTCTGAGCGGTCCAATTACTCCATACCTTCACCAGCATTTGGTGGTGTCACTGCTTTTTCTTTTAGCCATTTACAGCTGTACAGTGATAGCTTATTTTGGTTTTAATGTGCATTACCTTAATGACTAAGAATGTTAAGTAGCTTTTTGTGTGTTGTCTGAATATTCTCTTTGTTGAAGTGTCTCTTTATGTCTTTTGCTTATTTCTAATTAAATTACTTGTCCTTTTACTGTCACGTTTTGAGATTATTTTAGATATTCTGGATACTCTTCTTTTATTGAATTGTGGTTTGCAAATATTTTCTCCCAGTTTTAGCTTGTCTTTTCATTCTCTTAGCATAGTTTTTGTCAGAGCAAAAATTTTTAATTTGATAAAGTCCAGTTAATCAATTTTTTCTTTATGGATTATGTTTTTGGCTTTGAAGAGTAATTTTACATTGGAGAAATTTGACAAACATTACCTCAGTCAGTTTGTCAATTCAGCATCAACAGTGGTGAGGCATGTTGATAGTATGGACCCTTGATATAACGTGATGAAAATTGTACTTTATTTCTGTGGTTCTCTCCCCACAAATATGCCCCAGTCTTATCATGAGAAAAAGTCAGACAAATCCCATATAAGGGACATTCTATAAAATACATGTCAAGGTCTCAAAACTGTCAAGGTCATCCAAAATAAGGAAAGTCTAAGAAATTATCACAGGCAAGAGGAGTCTAATGAGACATGGCTACTAAATTTAACGTGATATTCTCGATAGGATTGTGGAACAGAAAAAGCACATTATTTAAAACTAAGGAAATTTGAAAAAAGCATGGACTTTAATTAATAATAGTTTATCAATATTGGTTCATTAGCTGAACCAAATGTACCAAACTAATGTAGAATGTTCATAATAGGAAATATTGAGTGAGGGGTTTTTGAGAACTCTCTCTAATATCTTCACAATGTATCTGTAAATCTAAAACTGTTTATTTGAAAAGATTCTTCAAAAAACTTACATTTTCCATCTCTATCTACTGAAAATGCCTAGAAACAATGAACAACTCAGTAGCAAGAGTTGCTTTAGCACCCAGTGAAGCAGGGATTACAGATTTTAAAAAAGTTTGCTGTATTTTGATAATTGTTAAAATTGTGTGATGAATAAATCAAATTCTTTTATTATTCTCTCTACTTCTATGTGTGTGAAAATTCCATATGTAAAAATTTTTTAAAAATAAGTAGAACTTAAAATGGTAATTTGTTTAATTTACATTGACTTTTATGAGCTGAGGTTAGTTATAACTGGACATAGCTGGACCAATATCCTCTGAACATTAAACATTATAGCCACTAAACCTCTAGCAACTACCCATGTCCCAAATATGTAGGAGAAGGGGCTGGCTGGTTACCTCAGTTGGTTTGAGCACAGTGTTATAAACACCAAAGTCAAGGGTTTGGATCCCCTTACTGGACAGTTGCCCCCCAAAAATAAAAAATTGATTCTAAAAATATTCAAATCTAGACTGGCAGGTTCACTCCATTGGTTAGAGCATGGCTGTGTAACATCAAGGTCAAGGGCTCGGATCCCCATACTGGCCAGCCACCAAAAAAAAAACAAATAGAAAAACATCCAAGTATGTAGAAGAAACCAATCAGTCTCTCTCAGGAAAAATGACTTGTGAATTCAAACTCATTTTATCTAATAAAATCTTGTCACAATACTTGCATGGAAGATATTGTAATACCCAAAGAGGCCTACTTCGATAGGATAATTTTATCAAAATTATTTTATAGAAGCATAACCATCTTTAAAAATAATCTCTTCCTTTCTATTCTGGAGTGAAAAGTTTGTTCTTTTGTGGACAAAATGTATTAGTACAACCAGCTGTTTTATAAAAGTAAATGCAGATGATGCCAGGCACAAGGTCGGCAAATTGTGTTGTGATTTTATTGCTGTTGCAGCCATATATTGATGTGTGCCTCACGGCTAGGGCCATGTTTGCTGAGTGTCAGAGTCAATAGTGCTCAACATCCTGTGTAAATGCCAATGAGCTCGTCACTGATTCTCACTGACTTCTTTACTTGGGCACCAGCCTCTTCCTGCTCCTGCTGTGTCATATTTGAATCATATTTTAAGATTACTCATTTTTCCTTACTGTTTTATTTTGGAATTTTTAAACATATGCAAAAGGAGATAGGGTATATTGGTCACTCAATTTTGCATGTTATTGATGCCAGCTAATCATTTTTATCTATAACTTCCAGAACAATGGGCACTAAGGGTACTTGAGATGATTTGTCTCTAGGATTTTTAAGTGATCACACCTAAGAAATATTTTATTTTTTTATTGAGTCAGCCTAAGACTTGTCATAAGCTTGAGCAAAAAAATTATATGAGACATTAGACATTGGTTTGGGTGTCAGGAAAATTTTATGCAAAAAGAAGCTCCCCTTTCACATTATTAAATGTTATTCTTCTAAGGAAATGCCGTTCCTGTGTTTGTTTCTTCACATTTAACATCACGTTGTCGATAGTTTTCTATGTAGTGTTTTCTGCTTTTTCGTGTTTATGTTCAAAATACAATTAAATTAAAAAAGCAATCAAGAATACAAACAAATCCCTCTATCCCAACTAGCACATGCTTTCAATTTCAGATATGCCTTTTGCATTCAGCTTTTCATACGTAAAGAAGACCTATGAGGTCAAATAGTACAGATTTTCTATTTTTCAAATCATTGAACTCACAAAAACAGACTCCCATTTCATTAATATGTTAGAGAAAAAATACCCTCTTTCCTATTCATCCTATTTTCATAAGCATTGCCTTTTCTTTTGCAGTCCACTGAAACGTGAAAACCATGTTTCTGCACCAAACCACTCTACAGTAGCATGCATGCCCACACATCCTAGTATAGTGTGATGGAAACTCTATAATCTCCACGTTGTAATGAAACTCTGTAACTGATGATTACACAAACAAAAACTAACAGACAGTCTTCTAGAAGATTAGTTTTTTGTTTTTGCTAGTTATCACTTTTTATTAGAAAACAAGTAAACTGTTAATAACACAGTAAGTATCATTTTTGGCATAAGTTCCATCTCGGACATGCATTTGTTGATATAGAGTAGATGGTGTTTTTTAGAAACATATTTATCATTTAAATATTTTCTACACTTGGTTTATTACAGCATACATTCCCAATTGACAAAGCTGTAGGTATTTTACTCATTTTTGTGATTTACATGCATAATAATATTTTGCCCCAAATTGTTTGACTAAGGTGTTTTATACTTATACTTTAATTATACATACTACTTTCATTTTCTAAGACTTTAATAATATACATTTTTTAAAAAGTAAACTTTATAGACAGCGGTCCCATTTAATTTGAAGTTGAGACTGAAAATTGGCCTTTGGGAGTACTATTGAATCATCAAGCAGAGAAAAGGGATGTTGCCCATGTTGGGGCAAGTTTTCCTAATTACCAAGGACAAATTTGATTGCTGCTACCTGATAGATACAGAGGAATCTGTCTAGAATCCAGGAGTTTCTCTAAGCAACTCTTGGATTTTCAACATACAATTAATCATTTACTGGTAGATCTCCAAAGGATGTAAATTTTGGAGATTCCCTAGCAGGTGAAGAATGCCATTCAGCTCCAGCCTTGGCTGAAGGCTGTGGGAACACAGGGTCCTGATTAGAAAAGGTATCGCACAAAGGGAAAAAGCCTTAAGTGCACAGAACTAGGACATTATGTGCTGAAAACAGTGTATGCTGAAAACAGTAAAGATATTGTGATTCTTTAGTAGGGAATGCTGAGATCATTTTTTGTCCTGTTCACACACTCCTTTCTGCACTTCTTTTGACACTATACTTAGTTTGTTACATAGTCAAGGTGTTGATATTACAATAAAAGATGAGACATGCCTGAGCTTGGAACTGCACCTACTTTCTCCGTTCTTGTGGGAGTTAGCTTGGTATAGTCCCTCTGGGCCTCCCATTGCTTTCAAGTATTTGGGTTCTGAGTAATTCTTGAGTCTCTGTCTCTGAGAGGATAGTGACAGAAGGCAAAGAAAATATGGAACTGATGGTGGAAGCAAAGATTTTTAAAGACCAATTCTGACCTCATACCTAGCTCCAGAATGACAGAAATGACAATAGTAGCAGTAGTGTATATTTTCTTTTTGTATTATTGTATTACATGTATTGTTAATCATTATTAACCATTATTGCATCACTTTTTCTTTTCTTTTTTTTCTTTCTTTCTTTTTTTTTTTTAGTGATATACAACTTTAGAATTCAGTTTCCCTACCATATAATATTAGGGTTGGATTATGATTAAACTAAAACTAGTATTAACATCACAGAGTGATTGTTGGGATTTTGTGGCTTCAGTTTTTGAGGAGAGGTAAATGTCTTCATTTGTATGAAGATTAGTTGCATTTTATCAGGCATATTGAAGAAGTTTCTATTGTTGCTAATTGAAATAATGTATTTAAATGAGTATCTGCCTTCTAGTCATCAAATTATGCTAAAATTGCTCAGTATTCTGGAAAGGTCCTTACATAGAGCTGCCCTCAGAATAACACATTGGGTTACAGAATATCATTAGTTTCTTTATATTACATCTAGGTTTTAACCAAAAATTCGTGTTACCCAACTCAATTATCTTTCTTTATTCACCAAACTTGATTTCAAATTACTTTTGTTGTTTTTCTCCTTCCTAAAATATCCATATGTAAAGGTTAAAAGAAAAGACAAATTCATAATGTACCAAAGTTACCATTTTGAAGAAAACACAAATTAGGCCTGTGTGTGTGTGTGTGTGTGTGTGTGTGTGTGTGTGTGTGTGTGTGTGTTGCATTTTCTGTGCCAATTGAGATGATCATTCAATTTCCATCACTTTTTAAAATATTAATGTTGTGTGTTACATTGATTTCTTCTCATTGTTGTGGATAAATCATTACTTCAACTAAGCACAGACAAAATTCAAGAATTTTTTCACGTGTGATTATACAATCTGTGTCGCTGATCCTGCTGCTGCTACCTATTTACCTTTTACTCTCTGTCTAAGGTAAATTTGGTCTTATACCAATGTATTTTCGGATATAAGCAGTGTGATTAAAGCATGAAAACATTTTGATTGTAATGTAAATCTAAATGTCAAACAATGCAAGTTTCCATCCTACTTGCGATAGCCTAGAAATAGTACAAGTTATTCTAGTATTCTATTTTATGCATATCTCAGCATATGATATGTAAGTTTAAAAAATAAAGTATAAATACAACTGAAAAAAAAATAAAATGGGTGAATGCTCATAAAAAAAGGAACATTCTTGCATTTCTGAGATAGATTCTAATTGGTGATAGTGCACACTTATTTTGGATTCAGTTTTGCTAATATTTTGTTGAGGAATTTTGTATCTATATTAATAAAGGATACCGATTTGTATTTTCTTTACTTGTGGTGTCTTTTTCTAGATTTGGTATCAAAGTAATGCTGGCCTGCAAGTCAGGAAATGCTCCCTCCTCTTCTATTTTTTGAAAAAGTTTGAGAAGAATTGGTGCTAATTTCTTGGTAAAATTTACCAATAAAATTATCTGATCCTAGACTTTTCTTTGTTGAGAGCTTTTTGATTATTGATTCGATCTCTTTATTTGTTAAAGGATTGTTCAGATTTTCTATTTATTCTGCAGTCAATTTGGTAATTTGCATGTTTCTAGTAACTAGTTCATTTTATCTAAGTTATCTAATTTGTTGGTGTACAGTAGGTCAAGTACTTTCTTGAAATTTTTTTATTTCTATGAGGTCAGTAATAATGTTCCTCCTTTTGTTTTTGTTTTGTTTTGCATCTCTCTTTTTCTCTTAGTCATTTTGGCTATAGGTTTGTCAGTTTTTTTCATCTTTTCAAAGAATCAACTTTTAGTTATGTTAATTCTTTTTATTATTTTTCTATTCTTTGTTTTGTTTATCTAAGCTAAAATTCTTATTATTCCCTTCTTTTGGCTAGCTTTGTGTTAATGTGCTCTTCTTTTTCTAGTTCCATAAGGTGAACATTAACATTATTGATTTTTTTTTTTCAATGTAAGCATTCATATACGTGAATTTACTCTAGGGACTGAGTTTTTTGCAACTCATGAGTTTCAGTATGCTGTGTTTTCATTTTCATTTGCCCTAAGGTATTTTCTAAGTCCTATTGTGATTTCTTCTCTGAACCATTGGTTGTTTAGAGTAATTGCTCAATTTCCACAAATTTGTGAATTTTCCAGTTTCAGTTCTGTTATTGGTTTCTAGTTTTATTCCACTGTGGTCAGAGAAGACACTTTGTATTATTTTGATATTTTTAAATTTATTGAGACTTGTTTTGCGGCCTAGCATATGGCCTATCTTGGAAAATATGCAATGTGTACTTGAGATAAACGTGTATGGTGCTGTTGCTGAGTGGAGTGTTCTATTTATGTCTTTTAGGTCTATTTGGTTTATAGTGTTGATCCAGTACTATGCTTGCTCATTGGTTTTCTCTCTAGATGTTCTTCTTATCATTAAAAAATGTGTATAGAAGTCTATAATAATTACTGTAGATTTGTCTGTTTCTTTCTTGAATTCTATAAGTGTTTGTTTTGTAATTTGGCGACTATGCTCTTTGTGCACATATGTTTATAATTGTTATATCTTCTTAATGAATTGAACTTTTTTCAATATATAATGACCTTCTTTGTCTCTTCTAAAACTTTGTGATTTAAAACATATTTTGTCTGATATTAGAATAGCCAACACAGCTTTTTTTTTAGTTACTATTGGCATTGTTTATCTTTTCCATCCTTTCTGATCTGAGTCTAATGTAGAAAACATATAACTAGATCATGCTCCCCCCTCATTTTACCAACCTCTGCCTTTCGTTTGGAGGGTTTAATTCATTTACATTTAAGGTAATTACTGATAAGGATGTATTTACTTCTGCCATTTTTGCTGTTTGTTTCTTCTATGTCTTATCTGGTTTTTGTTCCTCATTTTCTCCATTAATGCCTTATTTTGTGTTTAATTAAATTTTTATTGTAATAAAAAACACATAATATAAAATTCATCATCTTAACCATTTTTTATTGTACTGCTTAGTAGTGTTAATTATATTTATATTGTAGTAAAATAGATCTCCAGAACATTTTTATTTTGCAGATCTGAAATTCTATATGCATTAAACAACAAATTATCTTTTCTCCCTCCTCCACTCCATGGTAATCACCATTCTACTTTTTGTTTTTAAGAATTGGACTATGTTAGATGCCTCATATAAAGTGAAGTCATACTTTGCCTTTTGCTGACTGGCTTATTTAATTTAGCTTAAAGTCCTCAAAGATTACCCATTTTGTAGCATGTGACAAGATTTTATTCTTTTTAAAGGACAAATAATATTTCATTGTATACATATACCACATTTTGTTTATCCATTCATCCATTAATGAACATTTGAATTGCTTCCACTTCTTGGGTATCATGAGTAATGCTGCTATGAGCTTGGGCATAATAACTGAATTTTTTTTTGTAGTGTACCATTTTGATTCCCTTCTTATTTCTTCTTGTGTATAATTTTATACATTATATATATAAGAGGAAATAAGAAGAGAGGCAAAATAATTTTGGAGGCCACAAGAGAGAAATCAATTAGTATGCCCATGCTCATAGCAGCACTTATATATATAATTTATTTTGCTTCCCTTCTTATTTCCTCTTATATATATATTTTAGATATTTTATTATTGGTTAATATATTAATTACAATTCACATCCTAAATTTATTTATAAACTAGTTTAAATTGATGCAACTTAGCTAAAATATCATACAAAAACTTTCTCCTGTACAGTTTCTTTGCCTCCTCTGTGTTATCATCATAAATTACATCTTTATATGTTGTTTTTTGATTAACATAGACTTATGATTATTCTTTCTTTGCATTTTTTAATTATAGGAAAGAAAAAGAGGAAATGCAAGCCAAAAATACAATAATTCTTGCTTTTATATTTACATTGTTGTTGCCTTACTGAAGTTCTCTATTTCTTCATGTGGCTTCGAGTTACTGCCTGAAGAACATTTCAACCATAAGAACTCACTTTAGCATGTTTTGTCAGGCAGATTTATAAGCAACAAACTCCTTCAGCTTTTATTTATCTGGGAATGTCTTAGTTTCTCCCTCATTTTTAAAGGTAATTTTGCCAAATATAGAAATACTGATAAACAGTTTTTTTTTCTTTTCAGCACTTTAAACATATTACCCCACTCCCTTCTGGTCTTCATTGTTTATAATGAGAAATATGTTGTTTTCTTATTGAGAATACATTGTATATGATAATTTTTTTCTCTCTTGTTGCCTCCAAAATTCTTTGCCTTCAGCCTTCAACAGTTTGTTAGTAATATGCCTCCATTTCAAACAGTGTTTATCATTTTTGGCATTTGTTGAGCTCCCTGGATGTGTAGATCTGTGTCTTTAATCAAATTTGCAAAGGTTTTGTCATTTCTTCAAATATTCTTTTTACCCCTTTCTTTCCTCTCTTCCATTATGCATTTGTTGGCATGCTTGATGGTTTGTCCCACAGTTCTTGTAGTTTCTGTTCACCTTTCTTTACTCTTTTATCTTTCTGATCCTCAGAGTGGATAATATCAATTGATCTATCTTCAATTTTTCTTGTCTGTTTTTCTACCTGTTCAAATTTGCTATTTAAAACTTCTAGTAAGTTCTTAATTTCAGTTATTGTACTGTTCAGTACCAGATTGTTCATTTAATTTATTTTTATAATTTTATTGACTGTACTAATATTCTATATTTGTTTATATATCATTCTCCTCTTTTACTTTACCTGTGGTTTCCTTTACTTTTTGAGCATATTTAATACCACTGGTTTTGGTTTTTGTCTATTAAATCCAATGTCTGTATTTTAGGGATGGTCATCTGTGAATAGTTAATACTTTATTTTTAACTTGAATGCTTCATAATTAATTTTTTTAAGACTAGACATTTTGAGTATACAATGGGGAAACTCTGGAATCAGATTTTTCTCCCTCCCCACGGTATTTTTGTTGCTTGCTATGTGCTGTAGCTATTTGTTTAGTGTCTTTTCTAAACTACTTTTATAAAGCTATTATTGTTTTTTATGTATGATCTCTGAAGTCTCTGTACTGTAATGTTTTAACAGAAATCTACTTAGCCTCCAGAAGCCCTCCCACCCAGAGACAGAGATAGACATAGGCATAGACATAGACATAAAGATGAGAGAGAGAGGGTAAGAGAGAGAGACAGACAGAGAGAGAAAGAGAAAGCTGTGGGGTGGGGGAGGGGGAGGGAAGAAAACTCTCCAAATCTTTGCAGATTGGCTCTGTGCTGGTTCACTCCTTTAATGTTTAGCCAGATCACTTACCACTCAGCCTTAGCCTTCACTTCCCATTTGTGTTGATCCTAGAGATAAGTCAGAGTGAAAGCTTAAAGTCTTCTCAGGCCTTTTCTGGACATTCATTTTGCCCTGGGCATGTGCATTGTTTTCTGACTTCTTCAATATATGCAGGCACTTTTGAATATCCTAATTTCCCAAATAAATTTTCTGCCTACATTTTCCTTCCAGGATTTCATCACTCTATTGTCTGCCACAATTGTAATCTTTTGCCCTAGGCAGGTGTTGGATGTTTCTTTGTCTTACATTGTTTTTGAGGAATGCCCACCATTTTTCTGCTCTTAAAGAATTCTGATTTAGGCAAAGCAAAACAAAGATAAGCTCTTGGAGCAGCCTTTCAGGTAGTGCTGACAGGTTAGATAAGACAAACACAATTTTTTAAGAATAAAGTCTGCTCCATTCCTTTTGGAATCAGGTACCAGAATCCCAAACTGGGAACATGAGCTGCCCTCTTCATGACTGTCACAGTGTCAGACAGGGGTTGGGCATGCATAAGAAAAATGACACAAAGACTTCCTAATGTTTTTGATTAAACACGCCCTATGTTGCTATAAACTTTTGACTATTTTTTGGAGTTCTGATAAAGTTTATTTGAATAGTGTTTGATTAAGTCCATCTTTCTTTGGCAAGATAGGTCCTTGGACCTCTTTCATTTGCCATTTTTGTCAATGTCTGATTTATGTATTTTAAATACGTGTGTTGTATTTGTATTGATCTGTGGTTTGTTACATGACTTCTCCCATCAGAACTGTGGAACTTATTTCCTAGCTGCAGTGTTAGCTGCAGATGGGTCAAAGCTAAGTTCCTCCCCTGGGATTTCCCTCAGTTGAAGGGACAGGTCATTCCCCAAATCATACTTTTCTAGGGGCAGCTCGTATCTAATAATTATTCAGTAAGGAGTGACAGGGGTCTGACTTCTTGCCAGGACATCTGAAAATTCAGGACCACTCTGAAAACTACTACCCTTCAAATTCTTGTAAGATTGGTGAGCTTTGCTCATCACTTCACAGATATTGTTTACTTCTCAATAATTTCCACACACAGCATCTTAGTCTCAGATTCTGATTCCCAGGCAATATAACATGAAACAATAGTTAAATTCAAAGGCTAAATCTTTCAAAACCTGAAAAAAAATGAATTTAGCTTGTGTTAACCTGTACTTTTTATACCCTTGCTTATATTCCTTGCTCTGGCCATTATCAATTATTTTCCTAACTTCCTACAAATAATATTTAATGTTCTAATAAAAATTTCCTAGGCTAGTAAATGAGTTCTATTCTTTATGTTATTTACCTTCCTTCCCTCTCTGAAAGTCAGGGGGAATTACCTGTATTCATTCTTTATAAGTTTATTCCAAAATTCTTCAGTGATTGTGGGTACAATGAAGTCATTTCATTTATGTGTTCTCTCAACCCCTGGTAAGTAACTGGCCATTACAAAAGATTTAACTTTTTCAGAAGTTATAGATTTCAAAGTTCATGGTGAAATTTCCATTTTTCTCCAAATAAAATCTATAATAAAGCTCATTATATAAAAAAATAAGAGAATCAATTTGTTGGTGTAGTTTCATTTTTAAAGTACATATTTATATCATTTTCTCATCCTTGAGGCAATTGATGAAAAAAATAGAGCTGTTTTGAATGCAAACATTTGAAATAGAAGCTTGATGGGTGACAGTGGTAAGTTTATTTCAGCCTCAGCATCAGTTTCTTTCTGTGCTTTGTATTCGTTTGTGAAGTATTGAAATAATCATTATAAATAAGTAGTCTAAAATAGAAAGAATTAAAAAACATTTTACTGTGTAATGTTTTGTATATTTTATTGAAATATATCAGCAGAATATAGCACTCCATTTTTTTTACTCACATGTTCATGTAGAAGGCTAGATAACTGGGACAAGGCAGAAAGTCTGGAAGATCACATACCACCTTCTAGTATTGCAGTGTGTTGGAACCTCTGATAACTTGGAAAGAAATTAAAGATACACTTAAGGTTTCTGAATCTAACAATAGGGGTACTTAACACAGTTATGTAAGATCGAGAAGTTTTAAATATGGATACATAAAGAATTGAATGTCAGTTACTATTTATTATTGAGAGAATTTACAATGTTGTGTTCCATTGACTGAATCAGAATCTATTATTTACTAATTATACTTTCTCTATAACATCTGTAAAAGAGTTTTTAAAGAAATCAGTATGAAAAGCTAATATTGTAATGGGAGATATAGTTTTCAAGCATGAAAATAAAATTGTACAGTCATGTAAACACAGTAAGACAGGATACTTTAAAGATTAACATAATAATTCCACTGCTAGACATTCTAAAATAAAGAGTTAAGATTTACATTGTATTTGCCTTATTGGATAGTATGCTCTTTGAAAGCATGGGTTCCTCTGGCCTGTTCACAGCTGCATGCTCAGTATATAGTAGAGTATTTGGCACCTGGTAGCTTCTCAAAAAATTCTTGGTGAATGTATAGATGAATTGGGATTTTTAAATAGGAGTAATAGGACTTTTTCCAGAGATATATAATTAATATAGCTTACAACCACTGAATATTGGCTAAAATTTTTAAATTATTTCTATTTGTCTCATTCTGTCTCTATATTCCATGGCAAGGACCAGAGTGGATTTTTACCAAATTAAAAGATCTCACTGTGATAATCTAATGCAGAGGTCAGCAAACTATGCCATACTGTCAGGAGATCACATGTTTTGGTTAATAAAGCTGTATTGGAATACAGCCATGTACTATAACAGCAGAGTTGAATAGTTGTGACAGAAATTATATGGCTTATAAAGCCAAGTATGTTTACTGTCTGTCTCTTTGCTGAAAATGTTTGTCAACCTTTGGGCCTAACTTAAAATACAGAAGATGTAGTACATGTAAAACTTGCTTTGGAGAGACCTGGGAGATACCTCAAAACAATAAGCTGGTTTACCCCAGAGCAGGCAAAATCCAGATACCAAAGAAGACCATATTATTGCCTTCTAGGAGAAAGATTAAATTAAGACGGACAGACGGACGGAAGGAAGGAAGAAGGAAGGAAAAGGGAGGGAGGGAGGGAGGGAGGGAGGGGCGAAGAGGAAAGAAAGAGAAAAAAAGGAAAGAAGAAAAAAAGAAATATTTTAGGATAGAAAGCATGAGAACCCCAAATCAAAAATTACCCTAACCCTAACCCTAATCAAAAGTTGAAAAGACAGATGCTTTAAACTGCAACTGCCATTGAATTAAGGTGTTTTTTACTTGGCCAACCCATGCCATAACAACAACAAAAAAAGTAGTAATTAATATATAATTATTTTATTACATATTAACTCATGCAATAAAATAACGGGAGAAGATTAAGTAACAAACATATGTACTAAGTGAAGATCCAATATATACACTGAGTGCCAAAACTATACCAGATAGGATCATGAATTTGCACTCTGGAGCCAAACTGTTTGGGTTTATATTATGTTTCACCACTAGTTGGCTGTTTGATTTTTAGCAGGTTACATAATTTCTCTTTGTTTTCTTATGTGTAAAATGTGAATAACAATCGTGACTTTATAGGTATACACATACACACAACTGTATGTGTGTGTATATACACATACACACAAAAACTCATTATAAGGATACATCAAAAAGTTCGTAGAAAAATAGAATTAAGAGATAATACAAATCTTTCCATGAACTTTTTAAAGTTTCCTCAAATAGACACACACACACACACACACACACACACCCTAGAATACTGCCTGGTAGAGAGTGAGAACTCATAAATGACTACTATGATTGTCAATAGGATGTACTGTTTTAGCTGATGACTATTTCATGATGAATACACAATCTTGTGACTTTCCCTTATCCAGTAGTTAATTGAATGCCAAGAATTATATTCTATTTTAAATTTACATGCAGTAACATGACTATAACTGAATTAAAATAATTTCATACATGTCATGTCTCATAGCTTAGCTCTTCTCCTTACATGTTCTGTAACACTTTTTTCCTCTTTTAACACAGAGCAATTCCTGATTTTTCCAGAAAACTCCTGTTAATACCCCAAACTCCAAAAATTTGTCATCTTTAAAAATAAATTTTTAATTTTAGAATAGTTTTAGATTTACAGAAAAAAATGCAAAGGTAGTACAGAGAATATCCATACATTCTACAACTAATTTTACCTACTGTTAACACCTAATATTAGTATGGTATATTTTTCAAAACTAATGAACCAATATTGATGCACTATTATTAACTGACATTTATATTTTATTTGGAATTCTATAGTTTCGACTTAGTGTCCTTTTCTGTTTCAGGATCCCATCCAAGATACCACATTGCATTTAGTTGTTACGTCTTAGATTTTTTGTTTGTGAGTTTTTCACTCTTTCCTTGTTTTTGATGACTTGACAGTTTTGAGGAGTACTGGACAGTTATTTTGTAGAATGTCTCTCAGCTGGGATTTTTCTGATGTTCTTCCTATGATTATATGGCGGTTGTGTGGTTTTGGAAGGAAGACCACAAACTTAAAGTGTCAGTATCTTCATATCATATCAGGGGTGTATAGTGTAAACATAACATATCACTGTTGATATTAACTTTGATCATCTAGCTTGAGTTAGCATTTGTGAGTTTTTTCCATCATATTCCTTTTTTTCCTTTCCATATTGTACTCTGTAGAAGTCCATCTGCATTAAACTAAAAATGAGTTTATCTTGATGCATCTGACCACAGTTCGCTACCATCTAAATCATTCTAGACTGCTCTCCTTGCTTATCTAGAACCTTCAATGCCAACAGTGAGAAACCTGGCTCCCACCATCTTTCATACATTTTCTAAATCATCCAACTCCAGTAAACATTTACTGTGGTTTCAGAGTTGTTAGCTCACACCCTCATGAGAAACCACTTTATCAGCTAGAGTACAATTCTTATGTACAGTTCCTTTTGACTTTAATTTTGCAGACTATACTTATTTCCAAAGTTACTTAGGTCAAAACCTGATTCCCCCACCCACTTCAGTGCGGGTGTAGTACATCTAGATTTTCTTGTCACATTCTACATCCAACCTGGGTTTTCCTGATATCCTAAATGATTTTTTTTTTTTAATTTGCAAATACTAAGGCATATCCTTATGCTGTAAATTTCTACAGGATTTGGCAAATGAGTGATGTCTTGTATTTACCGTTATAATGTAATAGAGAATAGTTTTATGGCTCTAAAAAAATCCCCTGTACTTCACCTATTCAACCCTTTCCTTTTCCCCTAAACTGTCAACCAACCATTTTCAACATCTCTACAGTTTTGCCCTTTCCAGAATGTCACATTACTGGAATCACAGAACATTTAGCATCTGCTAAAAGCACATTGAAGGATACTTAAATATAATATATACTTAATTATATTTATTTATTTATTTTATTTATTTAATTTTTTTTTTTTGTCTTTTTCGTGACCAGCACTCAGCCAGTGAGCGCACTGGTCATTCCTATATGGGATCCGAACCCGCGGCGGGAGAGTCGCTGCGCTCCCAGCGCAGCACTCTACCAAGTGCGCCACGGGCTCGGCCCTACTTAATTATATTTAA
Source organism: Cynocephalus volans (assembly GCF_027409185.1). Classification (NCBI taxonomy): domain Eukaryota; kingdom Metazoa; phylum Chordata; class Mammalia; order Dermoptera; family Cynocephalidae; genus Cynocephalus; species Cynocephalus volans. The sequence continues at coordinate 90,767,313 of NC_084468.1, read as the reverse complement.
ATATAAGAATAATTCATGTTTTTATGTTGCTTGATAGTTCGTTTCTTTTTTGTCATTTAACAATATTTCACTGCCTGAATGTACCACAGGTTGTTTATCCATTCACCTACTGAAGGACATCTTGATTGCTTCTAGTTTTATGTGATATAAATAAAGCTACTCTAAATATTTGTAAGCAGGATTTTAACTTGGATCATTTAATTTCTTATTGTTGAATTTTATGAGTTCTTTGTATATTTTGTATACTACTTCTTTATCATATATGTGTTTTGCAAGTATTTTCTCCCAGTCTGTGTCTTTTCTTTTTATTAGCAGCATCTTTTTCAGAGAAAAACTTTTTAATTTTAATAAAGTCTAACATCATTTTTTTCATAACTTATGCTATTGGAGCTGTACTTAAAAACTTATCAACAAACTCAAGGTTGCTTAGACTTTTCTTCTATGTTTTCTTCATGAATTTTTAGTTTTGCATTATAAATACAGTGCTATAATACATTTGAATTAAAATAATACATTTAGTGTAAGGTGTAAGGTTTGTGTCCAGGTTCTCTCTCTCTCTCTCTCTTCTGAATATGTACACCCACTTGTTCCAACATCATTTCTTAAAAAAACTATCCTTTTTCCATTGAAACCCAATTCCACTGTTAAATTGTCACACAGCAGTTGATTATACTTGTGTAGATCAATTTCTGATTATTCTCTTCTATGCCACTAATCTATCTGTTTACTCACTCACCAATATCATGCTGTCTTGATTTTTGTAATCTTATAGTAAGTCTTAAAATTGTGTTTCATGAGACCTTCCAACTTTTTTCTTTTTCTTCCATATTATATTGGCTACTCTAGGTCCTTTGCCTTTCCCTATTAAATTTAGAATAAAGATGTCGATATCTATAAAATAGCTTGCTAGCATTTTTGATGGGATTGTGTTGAACCTATTTTTCTATTTAGGAAGAATCGACATCTTAATAATATTAAGTCTTTCAGTCTATAAACAGTATTTCTTTCTTTATTTAGAATCTTTGATTTCTTTTAATAGAAGTTGGTAGTTTTCTGCATATAGATTCTTTACGTATTTTGTAGACACACCCAGGTATTTCTTTATTTTAGACATTATTATAAATTATATTTAAAACTTTTTTCAAGTGCCTAATGTTATTGCTGGTGTATAGGACAGCAATTCATTTTGTTTATTATTCTTTATCCCACAGCTTTGCTATACTTGCTTCTCAGCTCCATGAGATATTTTTTTTTTTGATTCTTTGGAATTTTCTCCATAGAAAATTAAATAACCTGTGAATACAGACAGTTTTATTTCTTTATTGCCATCTGTATCTATATTTTTCTTGTCTTACTGCTTTAGCTAGGATTGACAGTATAATGTTAAGCAAAAATGGCAAGAGGACATTTTTGTCTTGTTCCCAACTTTTGTGGGAAAGTGTCCAGTTTTCCACCACTAAATATGATGCCAGACATGGATATTTTGTAGATATTATTGATCAAGTTGAGGAAGTTTCCCTTTATTCCTAGTTTACCAAGAGTTTTTATCATAAAGGGGTGCTGGATTTTGTCAAAATTTTTGCTTAAAAATTGATACAATTGATACAATCATAATTTTTCTTCTTTACTCTGTTGATTTGCTGGGTTACACTGTTTGATCTTCTAGTAGTGGACAAGCCTTGCATAACTGAAATAAATCCCAATTCAGTGTGTATTGTCGTATATAATTATTTTTACTCATAGATGGATCCTGTTTGCTAATCTTTTGTTGAGAATTTTTCATCTATGTTTATAAGAAATATTGGTCCATAGTATTCCCTTCTTTTAATTTCTTTATCTGTTTTTTGTATTAAGGTAATGCTAACCTCATTTAATGACTTAGGAAGTGTTTCTTGTTTTATTTTTTGTATCATTTGGTATAATATCTTTCTTAAATGCTTGATAGAATTAATCATATAAAACCATCTGGGCTTGGTACTTTCTTTTTTGAAAGGTTGTTAATTACTGACAATTTCTTCAGTACATAGAAACTGTACTCTCTAGGTTTTATGTTTTTCCTTATGTTACTTTTGGTAGTTGTGTCTTTTAAAGAATTGATCCACATTTATACATATTTATGGGGTACAAAGTTGACTATAAGTATTTGTGTACAGTATGTGATTATCAAATTAACATTATTAGCATGTTTACCAATACAAATCACAATTACTTTTTGTGTCCCATACCCAATTACTCCCTATCCCCCCTCCTTCTCCCCTCTCCCACCTGTAGTAACTATAAGTCTGTTCTCTCCTTCTAAAAGTTCAACATTTTATCTTTGATAATGTTTCTTGTTCTAAAGTCTATTTACCTAAAATTAATATAGCTACTCAAGCTTTCTGTTGACTAGTGTCAACTTGCTATGTCTTTCTCAGTTTCTTTACTTTTAGCCTGTCTGTTTTTGTATGTTAAAAGCAGGATTGTGGTGGACAACATATAGTTGGGTTTTGTTTTTTTACCCACCATGATAATCTCTGTCATTTAATTGGTATAATTCGACCATTCACATGTAAAATGATTATTGATATATTTAGAATAATATTAACTGTGCTTGTATGTGCTTCCTATTCATTGCCAGAGGCTTTTGTTTATCTACTTTTGTGCTTTCTCTGGTTTTAATTAAGCGTTTTATATGATTCCACTGTATCTTATTTTTAGCTTATCAATTATACTTCATTTATAAATATTTCAATGGTTGCAACAGAATTTATACCATTTTTTTTAACTTAAGTAAGTCTATATTTAAATAGCACTAATCTGATTCATATATGGTTTATTTCTCAGCTCCTACATCCCATCTGTTGTGACATTACTGTCAATTATTGTACAAATTTATGTTATATTCACCTAATTGTTTTTATTACTACTGTTTTATATAATTTTCTTTTACATTGATTAAGAATAAGAAAAATAAAATATTTTGTTTTTTCTTCATTTATTCAGTCTCTAATACTTCTACATTCTTTCTGTAAATACAAGTTTTTGGCCCATATGTATTATTTTATTCCTTAAGAAAATATTTTAACATTCTTCCCAGAGCATGTCTGCTGATGATAAATTCCCTGTTTTTGTTTGTCTGAGAAAGTTTTAATTTCTCTTTCACTTTCGAAGGATAATTTTACTGAATATAGAATTCTAGTTTGGTTGGTTTTCCCTTTTAACACTGCATATTTCACTCCACTCTTTTATCTCAAGCTCATAGGGATTCTTCAGAAGGTAACTTTTTTTTTGTCAGCTTTATTGAAGTACAGTTGACAAATAAAATTGTGTATATTCAAGGTGTACGATGTGATGTTTTGATATATGTATATAATATGAAATGATCACCACAGTAAAGCTAATTAACACATCCATCATCTCACGGTTACCTTTTTTATTTGTGGTGAGAATATTTAAGATCTACTCTCATAGCAAATTTCAAATGCACATTATTATAAATTATAGTCACCATGCTATATGTTAGGACTCCAAAACTTATTCATCATATAACTGTAAGTTTGTACCATTTGACCAACATCTCCACATTTCCTCCATCTCTGACTGCTGACAATCACACTTCTACTCTCCATTTCTATGAGTTTGACTTTTTTTAGATTACACATGTGAGATCATGCAGTGTTTGCATTTCTGTGATTGGTTTATTTAACTTAGCATAATGTCCTACAGGTTCACTCATGTCACGATTGTCAGGATTTTATTCTTTTGTAAAGGCTAAATATTATTTCATTATACATACATACCACATTTCTTTATCCATTCATCTGTTGGCAGACACTTAGGTTATTTCTATACAAAGGTACTTCAAAAAGTTTATGGAAAAATAGAATTAAAAGTTAATATGAGTCTCTTTATGACCTTTTTGAAGTACCTTTGTATCTTGGATATTGTGAATAATGCTGCAGTGAACATGGGAATAAAGGTATCCCTTTGAGATAGTGATTATATTCCCTTTGGATACATACCCGAAGTGGGATTACTGAATTACATAATAGTTCTATTTTTAATTTTTTAAGGAAACTTTATACTGTCACATTGGCTGTATCAATTTACATTTCTACCAAAAAAGTATAAATGTTCCCTTTTCTCTACATCTCCCCAACCACTTATTTGGCCTTCTGATGATAGCATCCCTAACTTGTGTGACATCGCATGTGTTTTGGATTGATATTTCCAAATGATTCATGATGTTGAGCACTTTTCATATACTGATTGGTCATTTGTATGTCTTCCTTGGAAAAAATGTCTATTCAAGTTTTTTGCACATTTTAAAATTGAGTTATTTGTGTTTTTGTCAATAAGTTGTATGAGTGGCTCCACTTTTTAAAATATTTTTGCGTATTTTCTGACAACTGTGCTATAAATTTTATCCTTATTTCCACATATGAATGGTTTCATTTTTTTCTCTGACTTCTTTCAACATTTTCATTTTGTCTTTGGGTTTCTGCAGGTTGAATTTGCTACGTCAGGTGTGTGTGGGGGGGGAGGGGTTTGTTTTCTTGTTTGTATATTTTTTGACTTTATCCTGCTTGGTAATCTCTTACATTCTGGATGTGTGTTTTTGATATGTCTTTTTTTTTTTTTTAAAGAAGATATTATTGCTTCAAATATTTCTTCTTCATTCTCTCTTGGTAATTATTATCTTTTTAATAATTTTTAATTTTTAATTTTTATTTTTTATTTTATCATTACACAATGTAAACATTTTTTGTGGCCTTTACCAAATTCTCCTTTACTCCCCCTCCCCCTTCAGCTTTCCCACCTCTGGTGTCCTCACTTCCGTTAACTCCTTTTGAAAGTTCAAGGAATTATTGTGATTGTGGTAGATTTCTTTTTCTTTTTTTTCCAGCTCCCACTTATGAGTGAGGACATGCAGTATTTCTCTTTCTGTGCCTGACTTATTTCACTTAACATAGTTTTCTCTAAGTTCATTCATATTGCTGCAAATGGCAGAATTTCATTTTCTTTATGGCAGAGTAGTATTCAATTGTGTAATATACCACATTTTCCTTACCTAGTCGTCTGTCAATGGGCATTTAGATTGGTCCCAAATATCAGCTATTGTAAATACAGCTGCAATAAACATGGGAGTGCAGGTGATGATTTCCACTCCTTTGGTTATATACTCCAGGAGTGGGATTGCTGGGTCATATGGCAATTCTATGTGTAGCTATTTGAGGAAACTCCATACCGTTTTCCATAATAGCTGCACTAATTTACAGTCCCACCAGGAGTGTAGGAGTGTTCCCCTTTCTGTGCATCCCTTCCAGCATCTGTTATTCTCAGTCTTTATGACAATAGCCAGTCTAGCTGGGGTGAGATGATATCTCAAGGTGGTTTTGATTTGTGTTTCCCTGCTGCTTATCTGCTGGCCATTTGTATACCTTCCTTTGAGAAATGCCTATTCAGCTCTTTACCCATTTTTTAATTGGGTTACTTGTCTTTTTACTAAGTTGTTTGAGTTCCTTGAATTTATTGATGTGGTCGTCATTTTGTTGACTTGCATATGTTGAACCATCCTTGCATCCCTGGGATGAATCCCTCTTGATCATGGTGTATTATTTTTTTGATGTGCTGCTGTATTCTTATTGCTATTTTTTTTTTTTTGAGGATTTTTGCGTCTATGTTCATCAGATGTATTGGTGTATAGGTTTCTTTTTTGTTGTATCTTTTTTCTGGTTTTGTTATCAGGATGAACCTGGCCTCACAGAAAATGAGTTTAAGAGAATGGCCTGTTTAAACATTTTTGAATAGTTTGAAAAGAACTGGTATAATTCTTCTTTAAATGTCTGGTAGAATTCAGCAGTAAAGCCATCAGGTCCTGAGATTTTTTTGTTATTATTAGGAAACTGCTAATTACTGCTGTGATCTCATTGCTTTTTATTGGTCTGATCAGGTTTTTTATTTATTTTTGGTTCAGTCTAGGTAGTTTGTATGTGCCCACAACTTTATCCATTTCCTCCAGGTTTTCAAACTTGTTGGTGTATAGTTGTTCATAATAGTCTCTAATGATTGTTTGTATTTCTGTGGTATTGGCAGTATTGTCTCCTCTTTTACTTCTGATATTTGTTATATCTATTTGATATATCTTCTTTTCTTAGTTAGCCTAACTAATAGTTTGTCTATTTTTTTCATCTTCTGAATAATCCAACTTTTTGTTTTATTGATGTTATGTATTATTTTGGGGGTCTCTATTTCATTTAGTTCTGCTCTGATTTTAATTATTTCTTTCTACCTACTGATCTTGGGATTGTTCTTGTTTTTTTAGTTCCTTCAGGTGTAGCATTATTTTTTTTTACTTGAAATCTTTCTACTCTTTTTGCATCAAGCATTTATTGCAGCAAAATTCCCTCTTAGTATTGCTTTTGCAACATCCCACAGGTGTTATTAGGATGTGTCGTTATTTTTATTAGTTTCAAGAAAGTTTCTATTTTCTGTTTATTTTTTTCTTGGATGCATAGGTTGTCCAGGAACATACATTTAATTTCCATGTGTTTGTGTTGTTTCCTGAGTTTCACTTGTTATTTATGTCTAGTTTCAACCTATTGGGATCTGAAGTGATAGTTGAAATGATTTCAATTTTTTAAAATTTGTTGAGACTTGATTTGTGACCTAAATATAGTCTATCCTGAAGAATGTTTTATGTGCTAATGAGAATAATGTATATTCTCTAGTTGTTGAATAAAGTGTTCTGTAGACATCTGCCAAGTCCATTGGTCCAAAGTATAGTTTAAAGCCCATGTTTCTCTTTGATTTGTTGCCTAGATGATCTGTCCAGTGCTGATAAGATAGGTCCCCAACTATTATCGTACTGGGGTCTATCTCTTTCTCTTAGGCCTAACATTGTTTGCTTTATATGTCTGGGTGCTCCAGTGTTGGATGCATATATATTTATGATTTTTATGTCTTCTTGTTTTATAGATCTGTTTACTGTAATATAATGGCCTTCTTTGTCTCCTTTTATGGTTTTTGGTTTAAAGTCTATATTATCCAATATAAGAATATCTACTCTTGCTCATTTTTGGTTTCCATTTCCATGGCATATGTTTTTCCATCCCTTTACTATTAGTCTGTGTGTCTCTCTACAGGTGAAGTGGGTCTCTTGCAGACAGCATATAGTTGTGTCTAGCTTTTTAATACAATTAGTCAGTCTATGTCTTTTGAGGGAAAAGTTTAAACTGATTATATTTAGGGTTGTTATTGAAAGGTATTGTCTAATTGCTGACATTTTATCGGTTTTTATTTGGATATTTTAAATATTTTTTTTTCCTTTCTTTCCTTTCCTTCTCATGAGCATGGGAGTGCAGGTATCCCTTCAATATGTTGATTGCCATTCCTTTCAATATGTACCCAGTAGTGGGATTGCTGGATCATATGGTAGTTCTATCTGTAGTTGTTTGCAGAATCTCCATACTGTTTTCTATAATGGCTGTGCTAATTTACAGTCCCACCAACTGTGTAGAAGAGTTCCCCTTTCCCTGCATTTTCACCAGCATTTATTAGTCTTGGTCTTTTTAACAATGACCAGTCTAACTGGGGTCAGATGGTATGTCAATGTGGTTTTGATTTGCACTTCTCTGATGATTTCATGTACCTTTTGGCCATGTGTATGTCTTCTTTTGAAACATGTCTATTCGTCTCCTTTGCCCATTTCTTAATTGGATTATTTATTTTATAACTGTGATGTTATTTGAGTTATTTATATATTCTGGATATTAATCCCTTGTTGGATGTATAGTTAGTAAACATTTTATCCTAATCCATAAGTTGTATTTCTGCTCTGTTGATTGTTTCCTTTGCTGTGCAGAAGCTTTTTAATTTGATATAATCTCATTTGTTTACTTTTTATTTTGTTGCTTTTGCTCTTGGAGTCTTATTCATAAAGACTTTGCCCAGTACTACTATCTGGAGTGTTTCCCCTATGTTTTCCTTTAGTAATTTTATTATTTTGGGTCTTATATTTAAGTCTTTAATCCACTTTGAGTTGATTTGGGTATATGGTGAGAGGTACAGGTATAGTTTCATTCTTCAGTATACAGATGTCCAATTATTCCAGCACCATTTATTGAAGAGGCAGCCTTTTCCCCAATGTATGTTCTGGTTGTCTTTGTCAAAAATCATCTGGCTGTAATTATGTGTGTTGATTCCCAGGTTTCCTATTCTGTTCTATTGATCTGAGTGTCTTTTTTTATGACAGTACCATGCTGTTTTGGTTACACTAGCTTGAACAGATTCAATGCGATCCCATCAAAATATCCATGACATTTTTCATAGTAATAGAAGAAACAATCCTAACATTTATATGGAAGAACAAAAGACCCCAAATAGCTAAAGCAATCCTGAGCAAAAATAAATAAATAAAGGTGGAAGCTTAACACCATCCAATTTCAAATAATATAACAAAGATTTTCTTCATATTTTTAAAAAATTATTTTTTTCCTTTTTTTGTCTCACTGGGTTGTTATTATTATTATTATTTTTTGTCTTTTTCGTGACAGGTACTCAGCCAGTGAGTGCACCGGCCATTCCTATATAGGATCCGAACCCGCGGCGGGAGAGACACTGCGCTCCCAGTGCCACACTCTCCTGAGTGCGCCACGGGCTCGGCCCTGCCTAGGTTATTTTGAAAAGACTGTCTTCAAGATCAGAAATCCTTTCTTCTGCTTTCTCTAGTCTGCTACTTAAGCTCTCGCTTGTGTTTCTTATTTTGTTGAATGAAACTTCCAGTTCCATGAATTCTGGTACATTCCTTTTTAAGGTATTAATCTCTTCATAAATTTTTTCCTCCATATCCTGCATTATTTTTTCTTGTTTCATTATGTTGCCTAACTGAATCTTCTTGTATCTCAGTGAGTTTCTTTAAGATTGTTACTCAGAATTCTTTTCAGTCACTTCAAGGGGCTCCTGCTCTATAGAGTCTGGTATTTGAGAATTACTGTTATTCTTTTGGTGGTGTCATATTGTCTTGGACTTTCACATTTTTAGTATCACTACATTGCTGTCTGGTCTTCCAGTAGAGCAGGTGCTTCTTCTATTACTCTGCAGTGTGCTTCTAGGAGAGAGACTTCCTGTCCTTTTCCAGTCTCTGCTGGTTTCTACCCTTATGTCAATGCAGTCAAGTGTCTGTTGGGCCGCCTGCATGGTTGTTGTGGCTACTACCTTGGCAGTGAGCTACTCTTGCAGCAGCTATAGCTGTGGTGGTGACTGTGTTGGGCCACCCATGTGGGAGAGGTGTTTTTGGTGTGTTCCTGCCTGCTGCCAGGCAGGAGGTGCTGCCCATGGCTCTTACCTAGGACCCCATATGTTCTCCTGCTTGCTGCCATGCGTGGGAGCTTCCCACAGCTCCTGCCTAGTACCCTGTATTAGTCGATTTCTGTTGCTTATAATAAAATACATGGAACTGGGTAATTTATTTTTAAAAAAGTGAAATTTATTGCTATGGTTTCTGAGGCTTGGAACCAAAGTCCAGGGAACACATCTAGTGAGATCCTTTGTGGTGGTGACAGGGATGGCAGAGTATCACATTACAAAAATGGTGGAGCAGAGACAGAGAGACCAACCTTTTCATTCACTTTTAAAGCCCCTGACCACCATTGTTAATCCATTCATTACAGCATGGTCCTACAGTCTAATAACGTCTTCAAGGCTCAACCTTTCAATTACCATAATAGGATTTCCACCCTCTACAGTTACAGTGTGGATTAAGCTTCTAATATATGAAACTAAGGGGACATTATTCAAGCTTCAATGAGTTCTGGGGGGACATAATTTAATCCACTACAGACCCTGTGCATGCTCCTGCCTGCTGCTGGGCAGTAGGCTCTCATTACTGCTTCAAATATTTCTTCTTCATTCTCTATTTCTTCTCCTTGTATGCAATTACACACACTTTACATTTTTTGAAATTGTCTCACAATTCCTTGGTCTTCTGTTCTGAGTATGTGTTTGTTTTTGTTTTTGTTTTCCTTCTTTTTTCCTCTTTACCTTTCAGTTAGATTGTTTCTATTGACAATCTTCATGCTCACTGAGTCTATCCTTAGCCATGCCCAATTTATTGATTAATTCATTGAAGGCATTCTTCATTTCTGTTACAGTGTCTTTGTTTTCTGTTTTGTTTTCCCCAGCATTTCCTTTTGACTCTTAGACTTTCCGTGTCTCTGCTTGCATTATTCATCTATTTTTTACATGTTGTCTACCCTTCAATTAGATCCTTTAACATAGTTATCAAGTTATTTTTAATTATCTATTTGATAAGTCTAACATCTGTGTCATATCTGAGTTCTGTTTGGTGATTGCTTTGTCTCTTCTCACTGTATTTTTCTTGCCTTTTGACATATCTTATCATTTTTTTTTTCCTCCTGGGTGCCAGAATCAGTTTATGTCTCCAGCTGCTTCTGCTCTACAGAGACAAATCTCTTCGGTGACTCTATGTATATACTTGTCTGTACAGATTTTCAGATGGCAGTTTTCCCTGCTATGTCAGTTCTTTGATAAATCCAAAAAAAGTCATTGATTTGAAGTTTTCCAGTGTTTTCTCATGTAAAGACAGGAATGATGATTTCCAGTCTTTTTACATATTAGAGTTGAAACTGGAAGTTCCACATGCCTTTTTTAGATCTACAATCATTTACCCCTACCACCTTTATTCTCACCTTTACCCCTGCACATCCCCACTTTTCTTCCTATACAGCTTCAATTCCATATAAGACAACCATTATTATTACCCTAAAACATACACCATGAATACCTTATATCCACCATTTTATACGCATTTGGTCAAACTCAATTCTGCTTAAATACAACTCTGCCTACTCTACATAGGAACTGTTCAACTGAACGTGTTTCTAAATTGACGTGTAACTTTTTTTTACCTTTTCCCACTTTGTATTCACTAATAGCCTCATGTGGGTCTAGTGCTACCCACTGTATTTTCCTCAGTACATTTACTCTCTGTTGTTCTCGACAATTACTTCATGCTTTTTTCCCTACTCTTACCCCTCAAAGCTTCCTTGTCTTCTTTTTATTTTTAGTTGCTGCAATATGAAGAGAATTTCCACAAACTTTCCTCCACAGCATTCTAATCACTTACCACTTTTTCTGTTTCTTCCAAAATATTATCATTAGCATGAATTCAATCAGATGTTGTTTCTCCCATCTTAAATTCAAAAAAATAAAAACCATTTCTTGATTCTACCTTCTTCTCTGTCTCTTTTTGTTTCTCTACTTCTCTTTACCACAAAACTCAAAAATAAAGTGTTATTGCTCTTTTGTCATAAAGTCTTCTGTCATTCTCTCATAATCCACTACCACCAGGTTTTTGTTTCCACCATTAACCTGAAAGTGTTCTTGTCGAAGTGAACAAAGACTTCTACCTTGTACAATTGTCATCTCTTGAATTGTTTTAATTACTATTATTTGATAGAATTGATCTCTTGCTCTTCCTAGAAATACTTCTATAATCTGGCTTCCAGGACATCACACTTTTTTGATTTTCTTTATGCCACATTTGTCCATCCCTTTTTATTCTCTTTTCTTATTCCTCAATATCCTCCCACCCCCAACCTCCTAACTGTGAAAGAATTAGTCCAGACCTATCTTTTATCTTTATCTATTTTTTGGTGTTCCCACTCATTTAATAAAAATTTCCAAATTTATTATATTTTTTATCCCAAACTCACCCAATATATTATTTGGATGTCTAACTATCATCTTAAATTTAACATCCCCCCAAATAAACTCCTGCTCTTCCTCTTAAAAAACAAACAAACAAAACAAAAAACAAAATAAAAAACAAAAACAAACAAAAAGCCTGGAGTCATATTTAACTGCTTTTTCTCATATTCCATATCCGATCCATTAAGAAATCATTTTGTTCCTTCCTTAAATATGTACCCAGAACCACGATTCCTAAGACCACCACTGTCATCCCAGTTTCAAAACACCATCAATATTTATCTGGCTTTTTCCACTAGCTCTTCTTACTTTCTCGCTTTTCCCTTCCTACCTCCTCCTCTGCACAGAAGCCAGAGTTCGCCTGTTAAATGTACGTCAGATCATGTTGCTCCTCTGCTCAAGACCCTTATCTCATTCAGACTAATATCCATGGTTCCTAAGATAGCTTATGAGACCCCTAAGACCTCGTATCCTATTACTTTCATCTTGCTCATTACAATGCAGCCACACTGGCTCTGTTGGTGTTCCTGAAATATTCTAATCATTCTTCCCCCTCAAACATTTTGTGCTTCTGTTATCCATCTGGATTGCTGCTTTCAGTGCTCAAACGCCACCATCTCTTTGCTTTCTGTTTTAGGATTGCCCTCTTTACACTACTTGGAGTTGTCAGGGCTCCTTGGCGCCAAAAATGTTTAAGTAAATTCTTAGTTAAAATTTAATTTGAAAGTTTTAATTGAACATTTTTCTTTATATTTAACCATATAAATAACACATATTTTATTTAGTTCAATATCTTTCTTCCTGAAGGAGAGCATAAGCTCTACAATGGGAGGGAATTCTAAAAAATGTTCTGTTTACTGCTGTATACATAGCACCAAATATAGTGTGCTTATAGATGTTTAATAAATATTTGTTGAATAAATGAACTAGTGTATTTGTTGAATAAATGAACAAATGGAGAAACTTTTAAAAAACACGTAAATATAGTAGAAGTTAAAATTTATGCACAAGGATGGAAAATTATGATCTACTTCAAGTTATGCACGTATACATATGTGGATTTTCATATATATGTGCAAATGGGTTATCAAAGTCAACAATTTTGATATTTTTCAGAAATACTCTATGTAAATTAAATTGATTATAGTAATGATAATTCACATTAATATAGCAATGTATGATTTTCAAAGCACTTTCCATATGGCATTTCATCTGGTTCTCACCTCCACTGGTATTATTGTTATAATTCCTCTTTTCATGTGAGGAGACCAAGACCCAGTGTCCTGCCAGAGGGCATATACCAAGTGTGTAGCAGAGTCTAATATGAACTCCACGTATTATTACTTCAAGCTATTTTCCTTCCTTTCCCACAGTGCTCCAGTGTTTCTTCATTATTCGTCATGATTATAATTATACAGTGAATTTCGATCAATCACACAGGGTTAGTTGAAATCTGACATATACAAAAATACAAAATGATGCAGTGAATGAGTATGATTGATATATTTAGTGACTAAAAGTTTTCATTAATTTAAAAGCTAGACACCCTTTTATACTCAAAAACTTTATTAGTGCCTTTAGGAAGAGCTTTGCTTAGTGTCCTTAAGTCTAGAACTTGGATAAATAAGTCTGCAATAGTTCCTCCCTATACAGATTTTCATTCCTTCTAAACCTGACTATATTTGCTGTGTTTGCTTTCCTTGTTGTGGGCAACAATTTCCATCTGAAACCAAAATAAGAAACCTGAGAACTATACTTAATTTGTACCTCTCCCAATGTCACCACTATAACTAATTAATATCAAAGCCTGTTAATTTTAGCCATAAAATATTTATGGAATTTGTGTTTTTTATCCTTACTCTCACTGCAGTAATTCAGGCTTTCCCTATTTCAGTCTGGCTTCCAGTGACAGCCTCTTAACTTTTCTCCTTTAAATAATCTCAGAGAAGTCTTCAATACATCTTCCACAAAATGATACATCTGCATCCAACCTCATTGTATCCTTTTCTGTAAAGGGACAGAATTTAGGCTTTGGGTCATATGGTTTCTGTCACAACTACTAAACTCTACTGTTGTAGTGCAAAAATAGACATAGACAATGTATAAAGAAATTTGTGGCTATATGTCAATACACTTTTATTAGAAACACTGGCTGTGAGCCAGGTTTGGCTGATAGGCTGTAGTAGCCAATCCCTATTCTTAGAGAATAGAACCTTTATTCTCATTTATGCCATCAGCATCTAGAAGGTAGTCATCATATAGTAGGAGCTAAGTAAAACTTTATTCGAAAATAAGTTAATGATTAAAAAAAAAAGAATAGATAGTGGGTAAGCAAAAGTCAAACATCTGCGCTAAAAGCCTTAGGTATAAACTGGGATATTGATTTAATCATTCAATCCGAAAGAAACTGCACAGGAAAGAAAAAGATATAATCTTCATGCTGTACATCATTAAAGTTCTCCATAAGTAGCTAGAGTGTTCGGTAGGTTCTAGGGTGGAGATGTAAATTTTGGAGTTATTAGCATAGCAATCATAGACATGGAGGAGCGAAGTGAGTAAAAAATCAAAGGCATAGAGAATCAAGGACACAAATAAGGCGAATACCCACTTCTAAAGAGCTAATAATGAAAGTAGAGTCTACACAGAGCAGTCTGAGGGATAGCCTCAAATGAAAGAAACAATGGTGAAGACGATACATTAATAAATGCCAAGACTGAAAAGAGTTTGAAGAGTAAAGAAGTCAGCAACAGTGGTGCCACCCAGATACTCAATTAAGTTAGCTGAAAAGTACTCATGAATTTAGAATTAAAAAGTCATGAAGCACCTTGTCAATTTAGAGCAGTGAAGAGAAAAGCCCAATGGTGATAGGTTCAATAGTGGATAAGAGGCAAGGAAGTGGAAGTGGTGAGGGTGTAGTGACTTTAAAACAAAAAAGAAAAGAACACTGTAGAGCTATTGCGGCATGTCATCTCATGGAAGAATTTGTTTCATGATTTTTCTTGCTTATTGATGAGTTTCTTTAAAATAAAAAAAAAAGCGTTGTGCATGTCTAAATGATTAGAAGTCAGTACAGAAGAAGAAATTGAAGATTCAACAGAAATTAAGGGCAAATGACAGATGAAGTTCTCAAAATAGAGAATGGGGAAAATAACTAGAACAGATTTGGCCTAAGAAAGGAGCAGAAATACATCTCAGTCTGAAACTATCAGAAGAAGATAAGGATAGAAGTAAAGAGAAATATGTTGGAGTAAATCAGAAGCTGAAAGAGTCAAAGAAAATAGTCTTGTTTTTCCATGTGAAACAAAAGTAAGTCCAATGGCTGAGAAAGAGACAGAAAGGAAGAATGTAGAGCTTAAAGAAATGCAACTTTCAAATAGTTTTGGAGGGAAATGGGAGTTGCTGATAAGCATATGTAATAGGATTGCAGAATAGTATAGAGAGCATAGCTATGAGTAAGCATATATCTCTAATGACACAAATCTGCTCTGTTAGATTTTCTTTTGCAATATTCAACAGCAAGGAATAGGTGTTGAAAAATTAAATGTTTAAAATTATCCATGATTGGGCTTTTGGAAAATATGTGAAGCCAAAGAGCAATGAAGTAAAAGGAAGGAGGGTATTGCCAATAAATAGTAGCTGAAATAATGGCCCATAAGTTGCCAGTGTCACAGTGATGGAAACAAAGCTACAAGGGAGCTGGTTAAAGTGGACATCAATACTGCCGATCACTATGAAGGCTGGGATAGATCTCATGGAAAT
Source organism: Cynocephalus volans (assembly GCF_027409185.1). Lineage (NCBI taxonomy): Eukaryota > Metazoa > Chordata > Mammalia > Dermoptera > Cynocephalidae > Cynocephalus > Cynocephalus volans. Next base: position 90,751,845 of record NC_084468.1, on the reverse strand, counting down.
AAGTGAGCATACCAGAAAGATAAGAAATTATGTTTAGAAATGAGATGCTAGAATTTTTACCTAAAAAGAAAAAAGATCTGGGCAATGACAGGACCAAATTATAGCTACAATTATTGGTGACAGATGTAGAATTCAGGTAAAGTTTAGAACTCATGGCATCAAGAATGTGGGATGAGTGTGTCGTAATTGCTATCTACATAGCAGACACTGCAGTGTCCTGTCCTATCCCCTCATCAATACTAATTACCAGTTTTACTTTTAACTACCACCCTGTGCATTATTTTGTTTGTTTGTTTGAGGGTTTTCCCTAGCTTCTGGAGCCTGCTTTGCTACCTGTATGTAAGATGAAAGTGCTGGGAGATTTGTGCACTCTCTTCTCCCTATGCTCTTAACCAGCTCTCTCAATCCTTGAGTGGAATCCTGCTGAGGTGTGATTTGCCTTGGCCTGCAGAATATCTCCAGCAGAATTGTTTCAGTCTTCTGAGGCAGTTTGCTTGAGAACACACACTTTGCTGGTACCATTCTCTTCCTTGTCTAAATTGTTACTCTTCCCTCAAATTTTTATCTTAGGATTCTGCTTTAGTTAGAACATGACTTTATGAGGAGGGTTAAACAGTACATATTTGTACATGTGGGTTGAAAGAGAACAACTTGAAAAGCAAATGAGGAGCTAGAAAGAGTGGTCTACACAGCCTTTCTTCCTCATGAAACTAATACATGACAAATTTTCACTGGAGAAGAACAATAAAAACACGGCACAGAGAAAGTCCATAGTCATCCAACAGACATTTATTCAGTATCTTCTATGTGCTAGGAACAGGCCAGGTGCTAGAGACACAAAAAGAAATAAGGTACCATTCATGATCTTAATATGTTTGCAGACTCTTATATGAGTTAAACCTATAATCAGAAAATTCTAATGAAATGTAAAAGTAATGACTAGAATACAAAAAGTGTATAGAATAAAGAGGAAAGGATACCTTAAAGTCTAGGAGAGTCAGAGAGGACTTCATGAAAGAAGTGTTAAAGAAAACCATACCTGGAAAGAACTTAAAGCTGTGAAGATAAATTTTATTAAACAAACAATAACAAAAACTATTGGAGGAAAAAAAAAGAAACTCTAATAGAGAATGAGTTCAAATATGTATGCAGCATGAACAAGTGGGGATTCATATCCAAGAAGTGGGGGAAAGAGGGTATCAGTGCATGGAAAATTGCTAAGAGAAAACATCAGGTCAAATATGGGGGTGATCAGATATCAAGAGTGGGGGACTCTCTCTAAACTGACTTAGCAGGTTTCTTGCTAAAACTGGGTGATTCAGGCCCAACAAGGCCAGACACCAGGGCTGAGACCTAGAGGGCTTAGAGGAGCCTACCCTAAGTTTGGGCAAGGAGAGAGTCTTAGTTGGAGGTGAGCTCTAAGCTAAGTTTTACAGTTACGTTCATGCTATCCAGGCAAAAGGGGAGGGTAAAGACAGAGGCTATTTTAAGAAGAGTGGATGAACAACATCATAAAGGGTAAGAAATTGTGAGAAGGTAATTGTAAGAAGGGTAGATGTAAGAAATTACAAGAGATTGAGTGTTTCTGAAATTTAGATAAAAGAAAAGAAAAAGCATGTTGGAAAGCCAGGCAGGGGACAAATCATTCCTGTATGCCAGCTGGAAATCTATTCTTAGGCAATGGAGTGTCATTAAGGAAATTTGAATATATGAAGAAGTTTGCTGATACCTGTATTAAAGCATAGAAGAGAATGTGTGTGTGTGTGTGTGTGAGAGAGAATGAGAGAGAGAAAGTTAATTTAAAAATGTAATAAATGTATAAATCAGAAAAATAGAGATTCATAGAAAACTTATATTTGATGATGTGATAATCTATGGGTGAGCCTTTCAATGTGCTGGCTTAGTACTCAGCGTCTGAAAAAGCAGAATTTAAGATAAGATTTAAATGACAAGAAAGAGCCAGCTATTTGAAGATACAGAGTAGGCATATAGCCAGAGAGACAGCTGGTACAGAGGGACTGTGGTGGATTAGTTTGCCCTGCCTGTAGACTAGAGATAAAGACAACGTGGCTGGGAGATAGTAGGTATGAAAGGGGTGATAAGAGATGAACTTGAAGATAGTAGGAAAAGCCTAGCTCACGTAGGGTTTTAGAAGCCAGGGTAAACAGTTCATATTTTATTCAAACTGGAATCTGTGTAAGGCAGAAAAATGCCTCCCCCAAAAGTATACATCCTAATCTCTGTAAACTGAGAATGTGTTACATTACATGACAAATAGGAACTAAAGTTACTAGTCAGCTGACCTCAAGACAAGGGGATTAGCCTGGATTATCTGGGTGGGCCCAATGTAATCACAATCATCTCTAAAAGTGGAAGAAGGAGGAAGAAGGAGAGAGTCAATGGGAGATATGACCATGAAAGAAAGGCACAGACAGACACAGTGCTGTTTTGCTGGCTTTCAAGATGGAAGAAGGGGCAATGAACCAAGGACTGTGGGCAGTTTCTAGAAGCTAGAAAAGGCAAGAATATAGGGATCTCCTTTACAGCCTCCAGAAAAGAACAAAGCTCTGCTGCTTGCTTTCTTGATTTGTGTTCAGGGAGATCTGTGTTAGACTTTTCATCCGGAACTGTAAGATAATAAATTTTTGTTGTTTTAGTCTACTAAATTTGTGGTAATATGTTACAGCATCAATTAAAAGGTAATATTAGAGAAATTGGAAGCTGGTAAGCAAGGGATTGCAATATCTATATGTGATTTAAAAATTCTTTTTTCTGGTTACTATATGAACAGTTGATTGCAGTACAAGAACAAGAAAAGCAAGGAGGCCAGTTATGAGTTGGCTACAGTAATTTAAGTGAATGACACACAAGTTGGAAAAGAATATTCAGAGTAGATATATAAAGAGAAGTGGATGGGTTTGGGTTATGTTTTGGAATTGGAATTGAAAAAATTTGCTCATTGATTGGATTTGGGGAGTGAAGTAAAAGTAGCATAAATTTTATGCATAAATTTTAGCTTTCTGTATTGTTATACGACTTAATAGACCTGGAGAAGAAAGTGTGAAATCAAGTTTGGGAGATGCATAAGGAGTTCTGGAGTTTTGGAGTTCTGAGACCATAATGCTATTTTCTATCCTATGGTTGTGTTAAGAAATCAGTTGGATACACAAAAATGAATTTCTGGGATGTTACACTTACCCCTATGTAATGGAGATGAAAAAAAGAATTACGTGATTACTCAAAGCACTATGAATGCATTGAGAGGCCTGGAAGGGCTGCACTTCAGTAATTTCCCCATTAGGAGGAGAATGCTGAATGTGGCAGCAGCAATGCAAAGTTAGCCTCTCCCTTTTATTGTAAAGACAAGGAAGTTTCACAAGAAAATTCAGTTGATTTAATCATTACAAAAACACAAGGATATGGGCAGAATTATGGCTAAGTATACCTTTAACAAATGGAAACTAGTAACATCAGTGAAATAAAGTGACATTCCATAATGCAATTTGTAAAAAGTTAAGTCGATCCACCAACAAAAGCTTGTTCTTAGCAAATACTGTCTTTTTGTACCGCAATTTCCTTAGTGCTTTTACACAACAATCAAACAACTTTCTTAACATATCAATCAGTAGGTTAACCAAGGACATCTGTCCTTGAGCCAGCAATTTTGCTGTGTTACAATTCTTTATCTACAACAAAGAATTTAGCCTGGGGAAAGTTTCCTGTCTTTTGCAAGCTTAACATTTCTATATGTAATTTTAAAATGTTAGGTTATACCTGAAACTACAGAGCTTTGGAAGCTAGGCCCTATGAAATACATTTGCTTTCTTAATGTTAGTACACTCCACACTGGGAAGAGATTAGATATGTAGATTTAAATTTGGGAATCATCAGTATAGAGATGCTTTTAAAAGTCATGGGTCTGGATTCAGTCACCAACAGAGAATAATTATTTATTTATTGAAACATAGTTGAGGGCCGAACCCGTGGCTCACTTGGGAGAGTGTGGCACTGGGAGCGCCGAGGCCACAGGTTCAGATTCTATATAGGGATGGCCCATGCACTCACTGGCTGAGCACGGTGCGGACAACACCAAGCCAAGGGTTATGATCCCCTTACCGGTCACAAAAAAAAAAAAAAAAGAAAGAAAAAAGAAAAAAAAAGAAACATAGTTGATTATATGTATTTGTTTAGAACAGAGTTGAATATCAATACCTACGTAAAACATGTGATGATCAAATCAGGATAATTAGCATATTCATCATACAAACAGTAATTATTCTTTGTGGCCCTTACCCAATTTCTTTTTTTTTATTAAAACATAATTAATTGTACATATCTGTGGTGTACAGTGTTCAATATCAATACCTGTGTGCAATATTTAATGCTCAAATCAGGATAATTAGTATATTCAACATTACACAATTTAATCATATTCTGTGGCCCTTAACCAAGTTTTCCCTAACCCCCCTCTCCCTCCCCCTCTTCCACCTATAGTAACCACCATTCTGTTGTCTCCTTTTGAAAGTTCAATGTATTATGATGATTGTCTTTCTTTCTTATTAATTTTTTATCTCCCACTTATTAGTGAGGACATGCAGTATTCTCTTTCTGTGCCTGGCTTATTTCACTTCACATAATTTTCTCCAAGCTCATCCATATTGCTGTAAATGGCAGAATTTAATTCTTTTTTATGGCTGAGTAGTATTCCATTGTGTATATATACCACCTTTTCCTTATCATCCAATCATCCATTGATGGATGTTTAGGTTGGTTACATATCTTGGCAGTTATAAATAGACCTGCGGATAACATGAGAGGGCAGCTATCTCACTGCGTGATTATTTCCATTCCTTTAGATATATACCCAATAGTGGGATTGCTGCATCTTATGGTAGTTCAATCTGTAGTTGTTTGTGGAACCTCATACTGTTTTCCATAACGGCTGCACTAATTTATAGTTTCACCAACAGTGTAGAAAAGTTCCCCTTTCTCTGCACCTTCATCAGCATTTGTTATTCCTGTCTCTTTGATAATAGCCCGTAGGGGTGAGATATTATTACAATGTGGCTTTGATTTGCATTTCCCTGATGCTTAGTGATGTTGAACATTTTTTCATGTACCTATTGGCCATTTGTAGTTCTTCCTTTGAGAAACATCTATTCAGCTTCTTTTCAGCTCTATTGTTTAATCAGATTATTTCATTTTTTTTACTGTTAAATTGTTTGAGTTACTTGTATATTCTGGATACTAATCCCTTGTTGGATGAATGGTTTGCAAATATTTAAAAACATTCTATAGGTTGTCTTTACACTCTGTTGTTACCTTTGCTGTGCAGAAGTGTTTTAGTTTTATACAATCCCATTTGTTTATTTTTGTTGTTGTTGCCTTTGCTTTTGGGGTCTTATTCATAAACTGTTTGCCCATTCCTACCTCCTTAAGTCTTTGCCCTATGTTTTCTTCTAGGAATTTTATAGTTGCAGCTCTTATGTTTAGGTCTTTAATCCATTTTGATGTGATTTTGGTATATGGCTAGAGGTATGGGTCTACTTTCATTCTTCTACATATGGATGTCCAGTTTTCCCTTAACCATTTATTAAAGAGGCAGTCTTTCCCCCCATGTAAGTTGTTAGTGCCTTGGTTGAAGTTGGTTGGCTTTAAGTACTTAGACTGATTTCTAGGTTCTCTATTATGTTCCTTGGTCCATGTGTCTGTTTTTATGCCAATACCATGCTGCAAACCTCTGGCTTGCTTTATCTATCTATCTATCTATCTATCTATCTATCTATCTATCTATCTATCTATCTATCTATTTGCTCAGGACTTCTTTGGCTATTTCGGGTCTTTTGTTGATTCACATGAAGTTTAGGATCATTTTTTTCTATTTCTGTGAAGAATGTCATTGATTTTTTGACAAAGATTGCATTGAATCCATAGATCATTTCAGAGAGTATGGACATCTTCACAAAGTTAATTCTTTAAATCTGTGAGCATGGAATGTCTTTCCATCTTTTTGTGTCCTCTTTGTTTCTTTGAACAGTAATTTGGAGTTCTCATTATAGAGATCTTTCCCCTCTTTGGTTAGATTTATTCCTAGGTATTTTATTTTTTTAGTAGCTATTGTAAATGGTCTTGCTTTCTGCTTTCTTTTTCTGATAGTTAATTGATGGCATATGAAAATGCGACTGATTTTTGTATATTATTTTTGGGTCCTGAAAATTTACTGAACTTGTTTATCAGCTCTAATAGTTTTTTGGTAGAGTCTAGGTTTTTCTAGGTATAGGATCATATCATTTGTAAACGGGGATAAATTGACTTCTTTCTTTCCATTTTGGATGTCCTTTATTTCTTTTTCTTGCCTGGTTGCTTGGGCTAGTACTTCCTATACTATGTTAAATAGGAGTGGTAATAGTGGGCATCCTTGACTTGTTCTTATTCTTAAAGGAAAAGCTTTAAGCTTTTCCCATTCAGAATGTTATTGGCAGTGTGTTTGTCATATATGGATTTTATTGTGCTGAGACACTTTCCTTCTATACCTAATTTGTTTAGAGCCTTTATAATGTAGGGATGTTGAATTTTGTCAAATGCTTTTTCTCTGTCTATTGAGATAATCATATGGTTTTTGTCCTTGATTTTGTTGATGTGGCATATCACATTTATTGGTGGCACATGTTGAGTCATCCTTGCATTCCTGCAATCAAACTCACTTGGTCATGGTGAATGATCTTTTTAATGCAATGTTGAACTTGGTTTGCTAGTATTTTGATGAGAATGTTTGCTAAATCTGTTTGATAAATCTGTGTTTATCAGAGATACTGGCTGTAGTTTCCTTTTCTTGTAGTGTCCTTATCTGGCTTTGGTATCAGAGCCATGCTGGCTGTGTAAAATAAGTTTGAAAAGACTTAGGGAGGAAATCTCCATGACGTTTATCTGAGCAATGATTTCTTGGATAGGATGCAAAAGCACAGGCAACAAAAGCAGAAATCAGACAACGGGATTGCACCAAACTAAAAAGCTTCTGCACAGCAAAGGAAACAATTAACAAAGTGAAGTGCAGATTAAGAAAAAGTATTTGCAGACCATACATCTGGTAAGGGTCTAGTATCCAAAATATTTAAGGAATCAAACAACTTAATATCAAGAAAGCAAATAATTTACTTCTGCTCTTTATTACATGCTTTATTAAGTGGAGTGTTCTTAAGGGACCTTGCTTTCATAAACAAACTGGTTCTGGACCTGAGGCATGGAGCCAGGAGAAGCTGAACCTAGCTGCAACTAGGCAAGCTGCTGCCACCACCCCAGGGCCTAGCCAGCATCCTGAGGCACAGAGCTGGGGGAAGATGAATCCAGCTGCAATGAGTCAAGCTGCTGCCACCACCCTGGAGCCCTGCCAGGATCCTGAGTATGGAGCTGGGAGAAGATGATCGCAGCCACAACTAGGCAGGCTGCCACCACTGCTCTGGGGCCTCGCTGGGATCCAGAGGCATGGAACCAGGGGAAGCTGAATCCAGCCACAACCAGGTAAAGAGCACACCAAAAACACCATTTTCACGTGGGTAGACCACTTACCATGGCCACCACAATTACCACGGCTGCCTCAAAAGTGTCTAATCTCTATAGCAGCAGTCATACCACTGTGCAGATGGCACACTAGACTCTCAACTGCATTGACACAAGTAGAGGCACCAGCAGAGACCAAAAAAATAAGAAGAGGTCCTCTCTCTCCCCAAAGCTCACTCCAGAGTAATAGAAGAAGCATCTGATTTATGATAGTAGGGGAGGACTTGATCACACCTGTCTCAGTACTGGACAGATCGTTGAGGCAACAAACCAACAGAGGAACAGTTGATCTATCAGATGGAGAGAACAAATGTATGGTTATTAGAGGTGGGAGGGGGAACCGGAAGGGGGAGATTGGATAAGAGGCATAAAAAATAAGTGTACTTTGTAACAATGAATATGCTAATAAAACATAAAATAAATTGGGTCTTTTATTATTGTAAGTTTTCATTAATAAAAGAAACCTTTTTGTAAAAAAAAAAATTGGCAAAGCATATAAACAAATGTTTCTCAATAGGAGCAATACAAATGACCAACATATATATGAAAAAATGCTCAACATCTCTAATCATCATGGAAATGAAAATTAAAACCACAATGAGATATTGTCTCACATCTGTCAGAATGGCAGTTATCAAAAACATGAATGATAGCAAGTGTTGGTGAGAATGTGGGGGAAAGGGAACATTTGTACACTGTTGGTAGGCAGTAGAATAGTACAGCCATTTTGGAACATAGTATAGAGTTTCCTCAAAAAACCAAAAATAGAATTACCATATGACCTAGCAATCCCACTTCTGGGTATATACCCAAAGGAATTGAAATTCATATGTTGAAGAAATATCTGCACTACCATTATTATTATCAGCATTATTCATAATAGCCAAAAATATGGAAGCAACATGAGTTTTCATGAAAACATGAAAAAGTACAGAAAATAATGGAAAAATAAAGAAAAAGTAAAGAAATCAGAGAGTAGAAAGGTGGTTACCAGAGGCTGAGTATGTGTGGAGGAAGGCAGTGAGGAGAAGTTATAGGAAAAAGGAAGATATTGATCAAAGGGTACAAAGTTTTAGTTAGACAGGAGGAATAAATTTCACAAATCTATTGCACTGAATGGTGTCCACAATTAATAACAACATATTGTATATTGCAAAATTGCTAAAAGAATAGATTTTAACATTCTCACCACAAAAAAAAATGCTAAGTTAGTGAAGTGATGGATATGTTAATTAGCTCGATTGAATTATTCTACAATGTGTACATAGGGGAAAAACATCACATTGAACCCCATAAATATACACAAATATTATCTGTCAATTAAAAACAAATAAATAAATAAAAGTGTCCAGAGTGGGCATCATTGTCTTGTACCAGATCTTAATAGAAAAGCTTTCAGTTTTTCCCCACTGATTATGATGTTAGCTGCGGGTTTTTATAAATGGCCTTTATTATGTTGAGAAATTTTCTTCTATTCTTAAACTGTTTTTAGCAAAAAAGGATGCTAAACTTTGTCAAATAGTTTTTCTGCATCAATTAAAATGGTTGGTTTTTATCTTTCATTGTGTTAATGTGTTGTATCACACTGATTGATTTGTGTATGGTAAACCAGCCTTGCATGCCAGGGATAAATCTCATTTGGTCATGATATACAAACTTTTTGATGTGTCATTGAGTTTGGTTTGTTAATATTTTATTGAGGATTTTTGCATGGATGTTCATCAGAGTAGTGGCCTGTAGATTTCTTTTCTGGTGGTGTTTTTGTCTGTCTTAGGAATCAAGGTGATTCTGGCCTTGTAAAAATGTATATAAAAGTATTCCCTCTAGCTCTATTTTTTGCAAGAGTTTGAGAAGTATTAGATTAATAATTTCTCTTTGAATATTAGGTAGAATTTAGCTGTGAAGCTATCTGTTCCTGAGCTTTTCTTTGGTGGAAGGTTTTTAATTACTTGTTCAATCTCTTTATTTGTTATTGGTCTGTTTAAGTTTTCTATTTCTTCATAATTCCATCTTGACAGGTTTTGTTTTTCTAGAAATTTATTCATTTTCTCTAGGTTATCCAATTTGTTAGCATATACTTGTTCATAAGTCTGTTATGATCCTTTTTATTTATAAGGCATCTGTTGTATCCATTTTCATTTCAGATTTTATTCATTTGAGTCTTGTCTCTTTTTTCTTAGTCTAGTTAACAGTTTCTCAATTTTGTTTATTTTTTTCGAAGAACCAACTCTTGGTTTAATTGATTTTTTTCTATTTAAAAAATATATATATATATGTATCACATTTGGCATCTAAGTATTATGTTAGGAATTTCCCTTACACTATAATTCTTTATGTTTAAAAGATATATATTAATTTTCCCAGACTATTGCCATGAACTGTTCATAGCTCTATTCAAAATTGTCTGTATTCTTTAAAACTATTTACTTTTAATCAACGGACGTCATGCCATTCTTTAACACATACTTTGTATTTTTACTTCTCAAATTTCTGGCTTTGTTTTAAAAACACTTTTTGTGGCAATTCTACCCACAGAAAAATTTTAAGGCCTTATTCAATATTTTATACGTTCCAGAAGTCTTCTGAAAAATCAAATATCCAGCCAGAAAGCATCTCTTTTTGCTTTGAATGTTTGTATCAGTTCCTGAATGTACTGAGTGTATAGAATTACAGGCCGAGCCCATGGCGCACTTGGGAGAGTGCGGTACTGGGAGCGTGGCGATGCTCCCGCCGCGTGTTCGGATCCTGTATAGGGATGGCCGGTGCACTCACTGGCTGAGTGCCCGTCGCGAAAAAGACAAAAAAAAAAAAAAAAAAAGAATTACTACATTGCTCACTTTGCCTTGTGGGAAAGAGATTATGGCTAGTTTTCACTATGCTCTTGAAAGTATCCTTCCAGAGTACTTAAACTAGTAACTCTTGATGAATATATGTTAAATACATACTCTGCGGTGCTTCGTGGAATAATTAGGGGAAAGTAACACAAAACTGAACCCTCAACATACTGAAGTTATTGATTTGGCCTATATTCTAGCTGCTGTATTTACTAGTGGCTGCATACAAACAAATCCCTCCAAATCTAACTTAATGAAACAAGATCCTACAAATTCTCTAAGGCATTCATTATTGATGTGTTATTCAGTGAATGCTACCTGCTTCCCTTTGGTATTCAGTAGATAGGAGAAATAGAATAAATTCAGATAGGGCCTCTCAAACCTTCTTTTAATCTCATTGTGGTCAAATGACATTACCAATCCTGAATGCTGAACTTAACATTTGAGAATTTATGTTAAATAAATGAATACTTCATCAGCACAGTCTTTTATCACCAATTAATTATTTTAGGCATTGAAATGTAAAAATTACTCTTGAAAGTAAGGAGAAAAAACTACATGGCTTCTAAAAAAAATGATTCAAATTGACATAATTCTGAGTTTCATTTTGGAGAAAATTGTGAAAGATCAGACTTCCCATAGGAGTTACAGTACTTCCAGGCTAGGGTTTAAATTATAAATATCTCAGAAACTGCCTTACTCATGTGTCTCAAATTATTCCCCATTGTGTCTCTTACTGAAACAAAGACACATGGCTATAACTTTATATAGTGATGGGAAAAAAACTCTCCAACTCTTTGAAAGGTTACCTCCAGTTCAAGTATGAAACTCTTTTTTACATGAAATAAACTAGTTTTTCAATAATTACAAAAAGAAAATGATTCAAAGATACCCTTGCCCTGTGTATTATTTTATTTTATATGAAACTGATTTCATAACTTCATGGTTTTTGGGGGGAGGAGAATATTAATCCAAATGTACAAAAAGTAACATTAAGTCAAATGAGAAACATTTCTTCATTTTAGCATTTAGCAAAGTTTCCAAATCAGTGTTCATGTCCTTTTTATGAAATTAAAATTTTCTTAGCATACTGTGACATAATTCGGAACCCTAATAAACTGTTATATTTCAGATTTTTAAATCCTTTAAGAGCACATTGTATATTAAATTATCTTCCATGTTATATATTAAATTAACAAAAAGCAGAGAGTCAGACAAGAGAGTGGTAAAAGACAAGTTAAATAATGTGAGTCACAGAAGAAAAGAGAGAAATTAACTTGAAATCCATCTAGAATTTCCAAATACTCTTTGAAAGAAGAAGCAATTTATTACAAAGAAGAAGCATTTCATAGCAACTAGGCAATATGTTTTTAGCCTGAACCCCATGGGCACTGTCTCTTGGTTTTAAATAAAATAGAATCAGCAAAGGAAAACTCATCTGCTTTATGAGAAGGTTAATAGACACTGTTAGCCAGATGTCAGGAAAAAAAATGACAGCTTTATTTTCTTTTTTAAGCATTAGAAAGTCATAAATTTATTTAAACTCTTTATACATTGTCAATGTCCTATTTGTGTAACTATTTTTTTAATTGTCTTGATTTATAAATTGAAAAATATTTGTTTTCCTCTCAAATCTACTAAAATCATAACAAATAATTTCAAAAAAAGATCAAAAATTGTATATCTTAGAATAAAAAATATAAATTGAACTTTATTATTATTATTATTATTTTTAGTCCAGACTGGGAGATGTCAGAATGTGTTAGCTGCCTTCCTTCTACCCTGCTGGTGATTATATAGCAATTAGCAGTTGGCCCATTCCCAGTTTCACATGAAGAACAATTTAAGAACCTATAATTTTATGGAAGAAATACGATAAGTAGGATAATTTTGAAGACATAGCACAAGCTGGGTAGCCTAAAGAGACATTTTACTTCTCTGACTCATGGACTGATCTGCTCTAGCTTCTGGTACCTCCTGCTTGTAGTTAAGAGTTATACATGGGCCAACACAGATAAGCCTTGAGAACATAGTGCCAAGTGAAAGAAGTAAGTCACAAAAGAGCAAATACTGTATGATTCCATTTACATAAACTGCCCAAAATAGGCAGAACTGTAGAAACAGAAAGTAGATTAGCAGTTGCTGGGGCAAATGAGGAATGACTGCTAATGAATATGAGATTTCTTTTCAGGGGGATGAAAATATTCTAAGATTAGATAATGGTGATGGCTGCACAACTCTATGGATATACCAAAAGCAAAACAACTGAATTATACACCTAAAAAGGCTGGATTTTATGGCATGTAAATTATATCTCAATAAAACTGTTATAAAGAATCAGGGTGGCAAATTAGGTCCAGGGAATGATTTTAATTTTGTCTTTAATTAGCCAAATAAACTATCCCATTTAATACTATCATTGATCTTAAAATATGTCTTTTACACAGTGTTTTACAGAATGCATAGCACTATACACATTATTTTTCTTAAAGCTATAATAACATTATTACTGAAATAATTATTCCCATTTTTAAGGAAGATTTTAAGACTTAGAAAAATTGAATGACTTGTCCAGTATTAACTGATCAAATTAGCTACATATTTAGGACTCTTCTCAGATTAAGTCTGTTGGTCTTTCCTGACATCACAGATGATTCCTTGAAGATTTTCTGAGAGCAGCACAGAAATGAATAGGAATGAAATAGGAAGAGTCAAGATTCCAGAGAGGACTGCTTTAGTCATAACTGCTGTCTCTAGAGAACAATGTGGATGGTACAGAATGGAAAGTCACTTGCAATTTATTGTTTGATTTCTATGTTCCTGGCATCAATATAGAAAGAAACCACTGAGTGTGAGCTTATGATTAGACATGGGATGCTGTTTTATTGGAACACTGAGAGTAGAATTGATTCAGTAAAATTTAAAAGTAAGAATATGGAAATATATGGGGAAAAACAGAACAGAACTTTTCTAGAAAAGTTATTATTATAGAGATATGAAAGAAATTATTTTAATCACCAAATACCCTTATGTTTCTTTATAAGGGCCATTTGACTAGTTCTGGCAAAGAAAATGTGAGTAAAAGTGAAGAATGTCAATTCTATACACAGGAAGTGAAAAACTAATGCACCTTATTTATCTTGCTGTGTTTTGCTTGTCTTATATCTGCTGTGGTGACCTTGGAGCCCCCATATTTCAGATTGCATAACCATAAGATGAAGGAGACCTTCTGACTCACATTAGACCATGAGGTGAGAGAGAGAAAAAGTCTTTTTTTTAAGTTAAGTATTAATATTTTAAGGTTTCTTTGTTACTGAAGAATACCTCATCCTATCCCTGTTAATTTGAAATGGCGCTGCCTCACTTTAACATATATATATACACACACACATATATAAATGTGGCATTGATATAGCGATTGACAAAAGCAATGGAAAAACCAATGAGAAGCTCAAAAGATGGCAATCCATATTACATATTATGCCCAGGCAAAACTAATATTTTTTCCCAATGTAATATGGGAAGCAGACTGCCTTGTGTATTGACTTCTGTTGCTGTGCTTGGCAAAGTATCAAAAAGGAGAAAACATCATTAGGAAAGAGTTAGCCAAGTTGTAAGAAGAAGTAGGAAGAAAGAGCATCCCTCAAATTTAGGCTTGACAATTGAAAAATATCTCTAGAAATGAATAAGACTGTGTTTGAGTAATAAAACCCAATAGGTTTTCACAGTTGATGAAGAATAAGGATCCAATTAAAGATGAGGTCTTTTCTTTCAAGCCTGATAACCTCAAGTTAGCCATCATCAAGGAAGTGGGTGGCATATGGGTGAGAAAACAAAAGAAAGCAAAGAAATAAAGGAGATTTGAAGCAGACATCTCAAAACAAACTTTGGGTATACTTACTGACACATTGAATTGACTGGAAGAAAAATAGATTAGAAACCTAAGATTTGAAGACAATGTATTGATAAGATGCCTTTGAGTATTTACGACCTAAAATAACCCTTGGGCCTTTGATTTTTCTGAAGCTGACATTGGACTTAGAAAGCTGCACACCCCCCAAGAAGCACATTATTCACTAACTCCCACTTTTAACATACTCAAAACAGATAATGGAAAGGGAAGAAACTTCCATGAGAAGAACCTAGGAACTAAGGAAAACTATGAACTTAAGAGCTTCTACCAGAAGGCAGAATTATGGAGTAATAATAAAAAAGAATCTTTCCCATTCCCTGGTTAGGAGCCTTCACAGTGCTTGCTGTATATTTCCCATTATCTTGGTTTCTAAATAAAAGTTTTATTGTAGTTGTGTTCTTGATTTATCTTTTTTATTTTGAATATGTTTGTTAGAGTGCATAACTTGTATTTTTAGTTCATAAGGTACAACACCAACAGGAAACACCTTTGGACCTGGTGGAAAGGGCCATGCGGATAAGCTTCCCTTGATTTGCTTCCTAAGGAAGTGGAGAATGGACACCGGGAGGCAAGTGGCAGTGTCACCCCTTTGTGTGACACCAGTAAATATGTCGCTGGCAGTGGTACCCAAGGAGGTCATTCACCTCTCTCCATTTCATACTGAATTTTATTACAAAAGGAAATCATTCACTTTTTGCCATTTCATACAGAATTTTAAGTAAGCAAGAGTAACAAGGGAGTGGGGTCCATATCCTGCCCATTTAGCATGACAAATATTTATCTATTTCTATCTCTTATATATCTCTTTTTAAATTTTTATTTATTTATTTTTAAGACTAGTCAAGTGTAGTAGTGAGAAAGGGGGGGGGGGATTAAAAGAAGGAGTTAGATCCGTAACTGACTGTGAATAATCAATTGAGATAACTCACTGCCTTTGGACCAACCACTTACATGCTGTTTTTATTTTTATTTTTAATGGGGGAAGTAGATAGGCATATGGAAAATTCTAAAATAGTACATAAAGACTTATGTTTTCTTTCTTCTAGCTATATTTATATTATAAATATATTATTTTCATCCACTCAATGTCTGTTTCTCCATCTTCTGTTTACAGATCTGTCCTCCATGGCCATATTTGTAGGCATATGATCCAACTAAAGTCAAATGCAGTACTTTAGTTTCCCTGGTCACAGTGACTATTTCAAGGGCTGAGCACATGGTCCCAAACTTTACATTTTGTATGACTTTACCCAGTGGTCATGAGGCTATAAGAAAGTAAATCTAGATCTTCAGGTGATAATGTTACCCTGCCTTGTGCGTAAAGTTGATTTGATATAATTATGCTAATCTATGAGAAAGAACAAGATTTTTTTTAAAAACAGAAGGAAGGAATTCTGGGTTCATTTGAGTCTCTGATCTTAGACATTCCTGGGGCTAGTACCACACTCGACCTTTCTACTGATAGATTTGTACATTAATGGGGGATATACTCCTCTTTTTATTTAATTTAGATTGGTTTGGATTTTTTTTAACTGTCATTCAAAATTACATCTAATTAATTTACTTATAGCCATACTCCTAACTGGTAAGTTGTTATAGCATTTCCTTATGTATTGTTTCAGAAAATTTCCATCCATACCTATCTAGATATACCACACATTACATACTGATTGTTGTGGTGCAACTTAATTTTCACTTAATAGGAAATAATTTGTCCATTAGATTTGTTTATTTATATATTCTATAATTTATTTCATGCAATACCAGCCAAAGTGGGTTTACTGTAGTGAAAAAAAATAGAAAAAGCCATTCCCCTCAAAGAACTTAGATTACAATCAGACCTACAGAAATGCTGTTTTTGGGTGGTCCAGAATTGAAGGATCCAGCTACAGGGATCTGGTATTTGGAATAGCCAGTGCTTAGAATACTGG
Organism: Cynocephalus volans; assembly: GCF_027409185.1. Lineage (NCBI taxonomy): Eukaryota > Metazoa > Chordata > Mammalia > Dermoptera > Cynocephalidae > Cynocephalus > Cynocephalus volans. The sequence continues at coordinate 90,735,610 of NC_084468.1, read as the reverse complement.
AGTAAAGCTGACCTATTACAGAAAGTGATAAGTTGAGCTCACAGAGTTGCAGAAGTCTTTGTGGGTTACAGGAAGCCCCAGGTGTGTTTTGAGCAGAGGACTGAAATGAAGTTCAGAGGACTAAAAAGAAAGGTCAGGCATCATCTGTAATGAAAATAGACTGAAGGAGAACCACATGCAATATGAAAATCAATTAGGAAGTTATTGCAGTAGACAAGGCAAGGGTGATGGTGGCTGTGTTGAGAGGAAGTTGAATTCTGTATATAATTTTAGGCATGTTTTGAGAAGGTTTTCTGATGGATTGAATGGAGATTAAGAGAAAAAGAGAGAAGCCTGACTTCCAAGATAATGATCCATGAATTACAAGAATGGAGTTGACATTTATGGAGAAGGATAAGATGGTGGGGGTTGGGGAGGGTGGGGGGGGGGAGAACAGCAGGATTATGCAGACAGTGGTTGGAAATCAAAAAGTCATTTCTAGAAATATTAATTTTGCGATGTTAAGAATATATGAGTCTGGTGTATAGGGGATTTGGACTGAAGAAATCAATTTAATAATTGTAAGATGAGATCCCCTAGGCAATAAGCAGAGATAGAATAAAGTTGTCTGAAAACTGAATTCAGGGAAACCTCAATATTAGAGGTTGATAAAAGGAGGCAGAGAAGGAGTAACCATTTGGATGGGGTAGTAACCCTGCAAAATAAATGAAGCAAGTGTTTCAAGAAAAAGGAGTAAGCAAAAGTGTCAAATGTCACTGATAAGTTGAGTAAGAGTGAGATCCAGACTGAGAAGTGACCGTTGGATTGGACAACATAACGCTCACAGGTGATCCTGCCCTGAGCAGTTTTAGTGAAAAGGTAAAGACAAGTCTGAATGAATTCAGGAGAGAAAGCAATGAGAAGTGGAGGCACAAAGTACGGATGTATTCTTTCAGGATGTTTTTCTATTGGAAAATAAAAAGGAAAGATGTTGCAGAGCAATGAAGTTCCTGGGTGATTTTTTCTTTTTGAGATTTAATATAATTTAGCCTAATAAAAATGATTTGGTTTAAGTGGAAAAAAATTGATGATTCAAGAAACAAAAAGGAGGACAGTCATCTTTTTGTAACCGAAGACAATGTAATCCGCTGTATAAAGGAAGATTTTGGCATAAGAAATGAGCAAAGTCCAGGGAGAAGGAGTAAAATGGTACAGGGACTGGTAGGTTTGTGGATGTGTGTGTGCGTGTGCGTGTGCGTGTGTGCGCGCGTGCACGCATGCGTGATTATGGGGGGGTTGTCACTTTTACAAGCAAAATAAGAAACAAGGGTATCATCTAAGAATAAGAGAAGAGGAAGGGGCGTTGGGATTTTGAAGAGTGAGGAGAGAGTACATATAGTTGCTGGGAGCGTGGAAAAGAAAATACACAAAGATTTACCTGATAGCACTCGAAGACCGCCTGAAGTTTGTGATAATGAATATAAAGTACGGCGAATTAGTATCGTTTTGAATTCTGCTTCCGTCACATTGCAGACTGCAGATGCTGAGTGAACAGGGAATGGAAATGTATCTAGATTTGAGGTTTGTCCAGATATGCATACTGGGAAGAAAGTATGTCAAGGGAGTAGAGGGTGAAAACAAAGGATTAATTCTAATAATAGATCATGAAATCTAAGCTGGAAAATTATGGGAAGAAGCAGCTGAAAGAGTTAAAGGACAGAACAAGATAGCAAGTTAATGGAAGGGGATCCCAGTGATGTGAAAATTTTTTTTGACGTTGTAGGATTCAAGAATTGATCAGGAAATTTGCATGGAGGAAGCTTGAAATTGCGACTACAAAGGGGTGTGAGGTTATTGAAAATGGAAGGCTAAAGTCGATGAGAAAAAAATGAAAAGGGCTACAGAAGGAAACATCACTGTGAATATTTAAATTATCAGATAGGAGAAGTATTGGAGAGAGAAACAAAGGGAAGAAAGAAAGTAGTGGGAGGGGAGGAGAGGGAGAGAGAAATTACTCTGTTAGGATATTCGAGAAGTACATGGGACTAACTTAAAGTGTGTAACTGTCTGCTACAAAATGGGGTAATTTGAGGTGTTGTATGATGACAGACTAGTCTCAAAAACCTCTCTATTAATGGATGCATAGAATACATTGTATAAATATATAACAACTTATGTAGCAATCACCTGATTGAAAACAAGCAGAGTAAATTGCTCATTCAAAATATATTTCTTTGAATATACACATCACATTTTCCTTATCCAGCCATCAACTGATGGATATTTAGGTTAGTTCTAAAGCAAACGGAGCTGTGATAAACATGGGAGTGCATGTATCCCTTCGACATAATGATTTCCATTCCCTTGGGGATATACCCAGTAGTGGGATTGCTGGATCATATGGTAGTTTTATCCCTATCCGTAGTTGTTTAAGGAACTTCCATACTGTTCTCCATAATGGCTGTACTAATTTACAATCCTACTAACAGTGCAGAAGTGTTCCCCTTTCTCCACACCCTCACCAGTATTTGTTATTCTCTGTTTTTTCGATAATAAGCAGTCTAATGGGTGAGATGGTACCTCAAAGTGATTATGATTTGCATTTCCCTGATGATTAGTGAGGTTGAGCGCTTTCAGCCTTAAAAAAGAATGGAATTCTGCCATTTTAAGCATCATAGATGAGCTTGGAGGAAATATGTTAAATGAAACAACCCAGGCGTGGAAAGAGAAATAGCACATGTCCTCACTCATAAGTGGGAGATGAACAAATAAACAAATAACGAATAATGAAAGAAAGAAAAAGAGAGAAAGACAGAAACAACAATCACAATAATGCGTTGAACTTTTTAAGGGAAGAACAGAACCGTGGTTACGAGAAATGGAAAGGAGAAGGAGGAATGCAGAGGGAGGGGGGTTTATGAGAAATTAATGAGAAATTGGTTAACAAACACAGAGAATGATTATGTATTGTAATGAGGAATAAGCTAACTGTCCTGATTTGACCATCACATATTGTATACCACTATTGATATCAACTCTGTACCCCACAAATATGTATAACCATTTATACTTCAATAAAAAAGAAAAAAATACTTATTTATTTTAATATTAGAAAATGTTTTTTTCTAATTTATCTCAAGAGTTTTTTGAGTATTGCTTATTTCACCACAGCCTGTAACATTTTTCTAAAACTAATTCATCTTTTCCAATCAGATATGTAAAGAATAAATCTTATTTCTTTTTTAAAAACAGATTTATGAAGATATAATTACATAACCTACAATTCACCCATTTACAGTATGCAATTTAATTCATATATATTCATAGACTTGTGCAATCAATCACCACAATCAATTTCAGAACGTTTTCATCACATCAAAAGAATACCCCATTCCTACTCACAGTCACTATCCATTCATTCCCAAACCCCAGAGCCGAAGAAAACACTAAGGTATTGTCTTTCTCTACAGATTTGACTAATCTGGACATTTGATATAAATTGAATAGTACAATACAAGTATATGGCCTTTTTGACTTATTTCATTTAGAGTGATGTTTTCAAGGTTCATCTGTGTTGTAGCATGATTTATTTTTATGGCTGAATACTCCATTGTATGAATGTATTACATTTATTTATCCATTCATCAGTTGGCAGACATCTAAGTTGTTTTCAGTTATTGGCCATTACAAAAAACACTACTAAGAACATTTGTGTAGAATTTTTTTTCTGTGTTGACCTATGTTTTTATTTCTCTTGAGTAGATATCTAGGAATAGAATGTCTGGGTCTATATTTAACATTTTGAGGAACTCCCAAACTGTTGTCCAAAGCAGCTGCATCAGTTTACATTCCCACCAGCAATGTAAGAGGGGTCAAATTTCTCCAAATCTTTGTAAAACTAGTTATTATCTATTTTTTTTAATACAGCCATTTGGCAAATGCAAATTATATTTCACTGTACTTTTGATTTGGAGCTTCATAATGACCGATGACATTTCTTGCACTTTTGAATCATTTGAGTATCTTCTTTGGAGAATGTCTAAAATTTTGGCCCATTTTTGGATTAGGTTGTTTGTCTTTTTATTATTGAGTTGTAAGAGTTCTTTACATACTTTAGATACAATTTATATAATTTTCACATACTTTCTTCCATTCAATAGGTTCTCTTTTTACTTTGTTGATAATGTCTCTTAAGCACAATAGTTTTTAATTTTGATGAAGTCCAATTTACCTATTTTTTCATTGCTTGTACTTTTGGTGTTTTATGTATATAAAAAGGGTTGCCTAACCCAAAGTTGAGATTTACTCCCTTTTTTTTTGATATAAATTTTATAGTTTTAGCTCTAACACTTAGGCCTGTCATCCATTTTGAACAAATTTTTATATAAGTTGTATAGAAGAGATTCAAATTCATTATTTTGCATGTGGTTATCCAGTTTTCCTGTACCATTTGTTGGAAAGGCCATTCTTACCCACTGAATCATTTTGGCACCCTCACTTTAAATAATTTGACCATAAATGTAAGGGTTTATTTCTCAGCTTTCAATTCTATTCCATTGCTCTATTTGCCTGTTCTTATGCTAGCATAAGGACATAGCACAGTCCTTATTAACTTTGTAATAAGTTTTGAAATTTGGTAGTGTGGGTCCTTCAATGTTTTCCAGACTGTTTTAGCTATTTGGGATGTTGTAGTATATCTGTATACATTTTAAGATCAGAATGTCAATTTCTGTAAAAAAGCTATCTGGGAATTTGAAAGTGATTACATTTAATCTGTAATAAGTTTGGGGAATATTGCCATTTTAAGAATGGGAAGTCTTCTGACCTGTGAACCTGTGTATCTTTCCATTCATTTATGTCATTTTCAACTCCTTTCGACAATGTTTTGCAGTTTTGAGAGTACAAGTCTTGCATTTCTTTTGTTAAACTTATTCTTAAGTTTTACATTTTTATGCTATTATAAGTGAAATTGTTTTTTAAATTTTATTTTAAGGGTCTTAACTGCTGGTGTATGGAAATATAATTGCTTTTTGTATATTGATCTTATACCCTGAAATATTGTTGTACTTGCTTATTAGTTCTTACAGGTTTTTTTTTTTTTTTTGAAGATTCCTTAGAGCTTTCTATATGTAAGATCATGTCGTCTGAAAATATAGTTTTACTGCTTCCGTAAATGAATGCCTTTTATTTCATTTTCTTCTTTTCTTTTTTCTCAGTTTCTTTTTCTTTATTTCTTTTTTCTGTCTAATTGCCCTGGCTAGAACCTCCAGTGTTGAATAGAATTGGTAGGAGTGGCCATCCTTGTCTTATTCCTGACCTTAGGGTGACAGCATTCAGTTTTTCACCATTAAGTGTACTAACTGCTGGTTATTTTGTTTTTGTTTTTTGTAGGTGCCATTTATCAAATTGAGAAGTTTCCTTCTAGTCCTATTTTGCTGAATCCTTTTATCATGACAGGTTGTTGTATTTTTTAAAATATTTTTTATGCATCTATTGAAATAATTGTGTACAATGGTGTTCTTTATTCTACTGATATGGTGTAATATTTTAGTTGATTTTCAGATGTTAAATCAATCTTGCATTCCTGGCATAAGTCCCAATTGATCATGATGTATAATCTTTTTTATGTATTGCTAAATTTAAACTGATAGTACATTTTTGAGGTTTTGTTTCCTTTTGTATATTTTCAATAAACATTTTAAAACTTGTCTTTGCTTTTGTAATTCTTTGAATCTTCTGAGTTGAATTGACTTGTTCTTATATGATATTAATATATCTGCATATTACAGGCATTGTAATTTTATCTGCCACATATTTTTCAATTTTTTTCTTTGTTAAAGATCTTTCCTCCCATATATTACATTTTCAACTCAAATATCCTTTCTTTCAGCACTTCTATGCTTTTATTGTTACAATTAAAATTTTGATCAGTTTCAATTTTTTTTGTCATGAGAACTATAGGAAGGATCCACTGCTACTTTTTTTCTTACTTGAATACCACTTTTCCCAAATAAAATTAATTTTGTTTTCCACTCTACAGTGTCTAAATCAATGTCTATCATACCACAGGCTCTCAACAGAAATTTGTTGAATTAATGAGTGAAAGAAAACAGATTATTATGCTATGCATTAGACTAACTTTTACATACAAATCTAATGAAACATGGTAACTAAAAACACATAACCAAAACTTAGCAAATTATCTAAAAATTTCAAAGTAAGCTAGCTAAATAATGTTTGTGTTTATTTGTGTGTGTGTGTCTGAGAGAGAGAGACAAAGGGAGAGGGAAAAAGAGAGATTGGCTTATCTTCATTGATTTTATGAATTTTCATTTTTAATTTTCGGTAGTTTTACTAAAAAAGTATTGCTTGCAAATAAATTATGAAATTTTTCAGGCCAATCTTATAGAATAAAAATGATCAATATGTGAAAAAGCTAAGACTAAACAAACTGCAAAAATACATTAAAAGTGTATTAGTAAAACAGACATAAAAGGTGGGTTGTAGCAAACATTCAGAATAAAAAAGATGTAAGAAGTTATTTATAGAAAACTTTTACTGAAAGAGTAGATGTTTTACCATAGTTCAAATAGGAAATCAAAAGAGGCTTCTGCTAAGGAAGTAATGTGGCTTCCACTTGCAAATATTAAGAGGGATGCTTGGGAATATAAATAGAAGAGTCTTGAACGTGATTAAAAGATTGGGCATTAACAAGTTCAAAGAATTGTTGTGATTGTTGTGTCTCCCCCCCTTATTTGTTTGTGTGTTTATTTATTCATTTATTTTTAGCTCCCACAAATAGGTGAGAACATGTGGTATTTCTCTTTCTGTGCTTGAATTGTTAAGACAAGTGAACAGATATGATGTGGGGGAGGAGGAGAGAGAGGGAGGGGGAAGAGCAACAGGTAAAGGGTCATGAAAATCAACTACAGTGCATATTGAGAAGTTGAAATAAATAAATAAATAGATAGATAAATAGATAAATAAAAAGATTGGGCATTAAGTTGTAAGAGGAGTAGCTGATATAATTGTAGGTCATAAAATGGAAGATACTGGGTTCCTACTCTTCTTCCTCACAGGGCCTTTAATTTCATCCAATCTGAGTGGTTTGAAAAACTTTATAGAATGCTGTCCTTTCCCTGTATTTGTTTTCAAGTGGAGTAAGCTAATTCCATGGCCAAGTTAGAAATGAACAGATCTGAATTAAATTCATCTCTCTTTTTAAAAAGCCATCTTTTTTGATACATCAAAATATAACAAAGCTAGTAACAGAAAATGAATTTAATCCTCTCAGATTACTTTTCATGGAATAACATTGGGGACTTTTTGCCTATTTATAGTCTGAATGTTTCAGCTCTAGTTTTAAAGAATTCAGCACTATCTTAGATTATGCTTGTTTTGGAGTGTCTGTGTAAAGTTTAGGTCCCTCAAACCTGGCTAATCACTACAAGGTCGTCTGCTAGATTATTTGTCATGCACTGCTACCTATTATAACCTAATGCATTTTGTTCTTTTGCTTTATTTTTTAATGATCGTTTTTCCATTCATAAAAAACTGAAATAAACATTTTAAAGCAAATATAGGTTCTCCTTTCATTTTTCTCTCTATATGGCTTAGTGTAGTAATTTAGAGCTCAGAAGACCCTGGAATCGGAGTCAGGTAGTTGGAAGCTGGGTTTGCCCTTAGCTGGGTGATTTGGGCAGATTAATTAGTTAATCAGTGTCTCATATAATTACACTAGCTATGGCTTAGAGTTGTTATGAGTATAAAATGAATTAAAATTTTCAAAGCACTTAAAATGATGCCTAAGACATGATAAGCAAATAGTGAATAATTCCTTTAGTCTATGCAATTCTTTAGGAAATAACCCTGTACACTACCTGCTAGCCAGAGAAGACATCCCTAGGATTAATGGAAAAAATCCCACTATTTTTTGGTGACTGGTATGTGCCCAATCAAGCACCATCTCTTTTTTAAAAAATAGAACTATTAACTAACTATGAAAAAATTGCCTCTTATTTCTCAAACAAAATTAATATAACCAACCATATATATAAATATTAATACCTCAGAAACATCTTCCATACCACGTTGGTATGCTTACCTAATATAGTATAAAGTTTAAATACATTATGTATTATTTAAAAAGATTTACAAATTAACATTTCAGTTTCTTTTGCCCTCCTAAGTTTGGATTTATATCCTTTCTTTCATTTTCTGACCCTCCTTCTCTCCCCCCGCCCCGTTTTCCTCTTCCTGCTCCTTCTTCCTCTCAAAGTGGAGCTTATTTGATACTTTTAAAAAAGTGAAAGGTCTTCTGTCATTTTCCTATTATTTTGGAAATACTAGTTTGGATTAATTTTTAAGCATTCTATAAGACCTATGATATTCTCTGTTTCTCTCTCTCTCTTTTCCTCTTCTTCCCTTCTGACTTTTTCCTACATTTTTACACATTTCTTCTTGAAAACACTTAAACAACTCAGTGTTTTCTGAAGCCTTTGTACATGTTGTCATTTTAACATTTCCCGGGGACAAAGGCAGAGTGCTCTGTTCTAGGTCTCACCATGAAAGGAAGGGTTTGTGCTCAATTTTTCTAACTGTAATTTTAACAATTTAAAGCCAAATGGCTTAGCTTGTCTTTTCTGTATCCATTAAAAGCCAATAACATATTTCCTATTCTCAACTTTCCACACCCCTTGGCAAATACTTCTTGTTCTGAAATTTAAATATCCAGAGTGCATTGAGACCCCAGTGGATTAGAGGATGTTTTGAGCTGTAAAAGAAGACATTACCATAGCTTCATGGCAGAAGCCTTGGAGGGTTTAACTAGATTTCTTCTGGTGGAGACTAAAGGCTTCACAGAAAGCTAGGCAGTCCTGGCTGTCCCCTGGCCAGGAGGATTCTCATCAGTGGGATGATAAAGTCAGTGGGCACCCGGGACTCTTCAGTGAACTCTTCAGCCCCACTACTTGCTGCGTACCTGACCTGGGGCAAGCAGGTTATACTGTCTGTGATTCTGCCCTTAAGATTCTTATCGATTATGGCCAATGAATATAAACTTACAAGCAAAGATCACAAACACACATAGAAGCAAACAAGACACTAAAACCCAAGGAATTCAGACACTGGAATTATTAGATAATAAACAACATAAATCAAAAAAGTGTGAAATGGCAAAATGAATATAAAGGTGAAATTACAAAATCAGAAAGGAAAACATAACTACAAAAAGTAATTTTATAAAGGTATATTAAGAAAAAATAAAATTTTAGAATTAAAAACATAATCATTGAATTGTAAACTCATTGGATTGTTTATTCTAAATAGTAGAGACAACTGAAGAGGTAATTTGTGAACTAGAAGATAAATATAGAGAAATTACCTGGAATGAAACAGATACAAATTATGAATATATAAAAGAAATGTTAAGGCATACTTAGTATACAATGGGGATGTTTAAAATATATCTGGTTGGAATTCAAGAAGGAGATAAAAGAAGAAATAGAAGAGAAACAATATTAGGTTTTAGTTGAGAATGTACCATCAATAGACAGAGCCATCAATAGACAGAGGCAGCACAACATATATGAATTAGAATATCAAAAACTAATTAACTAGCAGTGGGCTTATCATATATGGCTTTAATTGTGTTGAGGTACTTTCCATCTATACCTAAATTGTAGGGAATCTTTATCATGAAAGAATGTTGAATTTTGTCAAATGCTTTTTCAGCATCTATAGAGATGATCATATGGCTTTTCTCCTTGCTTTTATTGATGTGGAGTATCATGTTTATTGATTTGCATATGTTGAACCAACTTGCATCCCTGGGATGAATCCCACTTGATCATGGTGTATAATTTTGCATATGTGTTGCTGTATTGTTTGCTAGTATTTTGTTGAGGATTTTTGAATCTATATTCATCAAGGATATTGGTCTGTAGTTTTCTATTTTTGATGTATCTTTGTCTGGTTTTGGTATCAGGGTGATGTTTGCCTTATAGAATGAGTTTGGGAGGATGGCTTCTGTTTCAATCTTTTGGAAGAGTTTGTAGAGAATTGGTATCAGTTCCTCTCTGAAAGTCTGGTAGAACTCTTCAGCAAACCCAACTGGTCCTGGGCTTTTCTTTGTTTTTTTTATTTTTTATTTTTTGGGGGGCTTTTCTTTGTTGGGAGCCTTTCCCTTAAGAACAGGAACTAGGCAAGGATGCCCACTCTCAAAACTCCTACTCAACATAGTGTTGGAAGTACTAGCCAGAGCAATCATAGAAGAGAAGGAAATAAAGGGCATCTGGATTGGAAAAGATGAAGTCAAACTGTCCCTGTTTAGGGATGATATGATCCTATATATTGAACAGACTAAAGCCTCTACAAAAAAGCTCCTGGAGTCAATAAATGATTTCAGCAGAGTTGCAGGATACAAAATCAACACAAAAAAGTCAGTAGCATTTCTATACACCAAGCGTGAACATGCAGAAAAAGAAATCAAGAAAGCTTGCCCATTTACAATAGCCAACAAAAAAAAATATTTAGGAATAAAGTTAACCAAGGATGTGAAAAATCTCTATGAAGAGAACTAGAAACGACTGTTGAGAGAAATAGAAGAGGACACAAGAAGATGGAAAGATATCCCATGCTCTTGGATCAGAAGAATTAACATTGTGAAAATGTCCATATTATCTAAAGTGATCTACAGATTCAATGCAATTCCCATCAAAAATTCCAATGACATTTTCCTAAGGAATGGAAAAAAACTCTCCATATATTTATATGGAATAACAAAAGACCATGCATAGCCAAAGCAAACCTGAGCAAAAAAAATAAAGCTAGAGGCACAACAACCTGACTTTAAACTATATTACAAGCTATAATAACCAAAACAGCATAGTACTGGCATAAAAACAGACACACAGATCAATGGAATAGAATAGAGAACCCAGAAAACAACCCATACACCTACAACTATCTGATCTTTGACAAAGGCAGGAAGTCCACACACTGGGGAAGAGACTGCCTCTTTAACAAATGGTGCTGGGAAAACCAGATATTCATATGTAGGAGAATGAAAATAGACCCATACCTCTCACCATATACCAAAATCAACTCAAAATGGATTAAAGAATTAAATATACATTCTGGAACAATAAAACACCTTAAGGAAAACACAGGGGAAACACTCCAGGAAGTAGGTATGGGTACAGACTTTGTGAACAGGACCCCAAAAGCACAGGTAACTAAAGGAAAAATAAACAAATGGGATTAAATCAAACTAAAAAGCTTCTGCACAGCCAAAGAAACAATTATCAGAGTGAAAAGACAACCAACCAAGTGGGAGAAAATATTTGCAAAATATACATCTGACAAAGGACTAATATCCAGAATATACAAGGAACTCAAACAACTCTACAGCAAAAAACCAAATAACCCAACTAAAAAATGGGCAAAGGAGCTGAATAGGCATTTCTCAAAGGAAGATATATGAATGGCCAATAGACACATGAAAAAGTGCTCAATATCACTAAGCATCTGGGAAATGCAAATCAAAACCACACTGAATTACCATCTCACTTCAGTAAGGATGGCTAACATCCAAAAGACCGAGAATGATAAGTGCTGGAGAGGTTGTGGAGAAAAAGGAACTCTCATACACTGTTGATGGGACTGCAAAATTGTGCAGACTTTATGGAAAATAGTATGGAGGTTCCTCAAACAATTACAGATAGATTTACCACATGACCCAGCTCTTCCACTGCTGGGAATATAACCAGAGGAATGGAAATCATCATGCTGAAGAGATACCTGCACTCCAATGTTAATTGCAGCTCTATGTACAATAGCCAAGAGTTGGAACCAGTCCAAATGTCCATCATCAGATGAGTGGATAAGGAAAGTGTGGTATATTTCACAATGGAATACTACTCTGCTATAAAGAAGAATGAAATACTACCATTTTCAACAACATGGATGGACTGAGAGAAAACTATATTAAGTGAAACAAGACAAGCACAGAAAGTGAAATACCACATGTTCTCACTTATTTGTGGGAGCTAAAAATAAATAAACACACAAACAAATAAAGCGGGGGAGAAGACAGAACAATCACAACAATTCCTTGAACTTTTTAGGACAAGTGAACAGATATGATGTAGGGGAGGAGGGGAGAAAGGCAGGGGGAAGAGGAATGGGTAAAGGGTCATAAAAATTGACTACATGTATATTGAGAAGTGAAAATAAAAAAATTTTTAAAAACCTAATTAATTAACTTCACCTTTAGGCATCCTGAATTGAAACTTCAGAGCAGCAAGTACAATAAGAAGATTAAAATAGCATTCAAAATTTTTAAAGATCATATCACAAAGGAAAGAAAACTAGGCTGAGGACTGACTACTCATAGCAACAATAGAAACCAGAAAAGAATGATATAATATCATTGTGCGTCAGACAGAAAAAACCTTCAACTTAGAATTGCATATCCAAAAAATGATATTTCAATAAGTAGAAAGAAATAAAAACATTAAAAAAGTGAGAGTTTATCAGCACAGCATTTTATACAAGAATGTATACAGAATGAATCAAGAATTCTAGAGGAATGTCTGAGAGGCAAAAAGAAATGGAGAGCAAATCCATTTATAAATAGGCTGTCAAACAAAAATGCTGTGAGTAAATGAATAAGTGTAATAACGAGTTTTTTAAAAAGAGGCAATTAAAATTTTGTATACTAATAACATATAAGTTCAAATTGAAATTATTACAGTAATGTCAGTGGTAAGGGTCCTTGAATTATTCAGGAAGAGATATAGATTAAGATAATTTCAAGGTTAAACATGAAAAATAATTTGCAAAGTTTAAATAATTTAAACCTTTAAAAAATTTTAAAACTATAGACTAAAATACAAATATTTTTTTATTTTTAAAAACAATAGAGAAAAATGGAATCATATGAAATACAAATCAAAAATGTCAATTAATCCAAAAGAAAGCAAGAAAAAAATGCATAACAAAAGCAGGATAAATTGACAGCAAACATGATATGATTAAGTCCAAATATAACACAAATCAAAGTAACCATAAACACAATTAACATAGCTGTAAAATAAATCATATTTGACTTAAAAATTCCGACTCTCCTCTTTTTTATAATATTGAAATACCTACATACCTAAAACTTCAGGACATGGATTATTGAAAGTGAAAAATTTGGGGAAACTTGGATTGGGGCAAATTTTAATAAAAGGAAAATAGGGATAGAGTAAATATAATTAAAGTGTAAATCATTTTCACATATTGATAATAAGATTCAAATCATCATGTATGCATACATATATATTCTAATCTTGTGTGCACCAATAAAATTGGCTCATCATATGTAATAATATAACTACAGAGAGAACTGTACAAAATGATTAGATGGGAAATTTACATGTAATCTTTTCCATTAATGTTAGGTTAAGAAAGAATGGATGTAAAAATTGGAACAACATATTTAATAAGCACATATATTACTCTGAGTCCTACAATTTGAAAATATAAAGTCTCAATAAATTTCAAAGAATTGGTACGCTACAGACTGTATTGTCTAGCCCTCTGAAATGAAGCTAGAAGTTATTAAGAAAAAGCTAAATTAAAAATCTCTAAATTGGTAGATTAAAAAAGGTTACTCTTAAATGATGTTTGACATAAAAAGAAATCATATCCAAAATTAAAAATAAGTAGAACTTAGAAACAATTAAAACACATATCCGACTTTGGGAAGCAACAAAAATGACAAATTGAATGAAATTTACTTCATCACATGTTCTTACTTAAATCTAACTTACCAAATCTGAATGAAGATGAAAGTGACAGCCTGAACAGTTCTGCAGGACAGTTCTCCGGGGGTCCTTGGGCCCATCCAGTTATTCCCTCTTTCTCGCTGTAGATCTCAAAAATGACTGTAGAAAGTGTGGGGAAGACAACATCCTAAAATAAGGAGAAGTTGGCTGAAACATCCCAGGCTCTGTTCTTTTCCCCCCAGAAACAAGATGCCCTTCAGGGTTTTATACCCTATGGCACCTGGGGTATAAAACCCAGATATAAAATCAAAAAGATTTGAACAAAACTATGAAAACTTTTATAAAACCTTATTGAAAGACATTTTTAAAAGATCTAAATAATAGGAGAGATATATCATGCTCATGGATAGGAGGTAATACTATTAAATATTTATTCTCTCCTAATTCATCTATTTATTTGATGCAGTTTTATCAACCTTACAGACTGTGTGTGTGTGTAACTTGCAAAGCTAATTTTAACATTTTTATGAAAGAGTCGAAGAGCAAGGGATTATTAGCCAAAACAGTCCAGAAGCAGAACTTTTCCTATGAGATATTAAAACTGGCTATTCAGATATAATACACAAGGCATTGTGGAATTGATTCAGGGTTAAAAATATTGACAAATGCAGCAGACTAGAGAGACCCAAAACCAACACAATTATGAACACAGAAATTTTTCTCTCACTACTCACTGCTCTATTTCTAGCACCTGAAAGTGTGCTTGACACATAGTGCCCAATAAATAATTGTGGAATAAATTTTGCAGGATCCCTGACACATGTAGCACTGCTGACAACTAGGAGAAAGTTGTATTTTTTCCAGGAATTATTTTGGGATGACTGGTTACTTTTGTGTAATGAGCTCCTTATCAACTATATATAGATATTAATTTTCAAGATGCATTGGATATTAAAATTGAAAAAGTTACAATTTTATATTTTAAAATATGGGAAAATATAGACACAACATTAAGGAATGTTTAAAGAAGGTAAAAATCATTCTAAGCTTAAAAATTGAAACATTTGAACATATTAAAATTAAGAAATTCTATTTATCAAAAAGCACTATATGACAAGTAAACTAGCTATAAACTGGAGAAAATATTTGAAACACATGCAAATGAGAAAAATAATTACACAGAATACAAAAATAACTTTTACTAATTAATAAGAAAAAGGTAAAGTTCCCAATATAAAAAAGGGGAAAAATATAAATAGTTGGTATTTTAAAACCTGAATAGTAAATAAATACATAAATAATGTTCACCCTCCTTAGTAATTAGAGAATTAGTAATTAATACTACAATAGTCTACATTGTTATTTAAGCCCACCAGATTGACAAAAATTATGAATGATAATACAAATTTTGACAAAAATATGTATTAATGAGAATTTTCATGATGCTATCAGGGCTGTAAATAAGTAAAACTATTTGGAAAATAATTTGGCATTATCTTTTAAGTATGAACATTCTCATTCTCTGCAACCTAGCATTTTCACTTCTAGGTGTGTACCGTAGAGAACTTTTACACATATGTACCACATGACCTGTAGAAGAATATTCATAGCACTGCTGCTTTTAAGGGCAATAACTTAAAACAACTCAAACACAATGAAATGTAGATCACAGTGAAATTTAACGAACTTTAGCTTCATATCACATGAATGAATTTGGGAAAACTTGCTGAGTGATATGTCATCAGACTACCTTTTAAAATTAAATAAATGATGACTACAAACTTCACAAGGGTGTTACCTATGTTGGAAAGACAGAAGAATGGGACTGAGGAGACACCTACCCATTGAGGCCACACTATAAATGATGGTCTGTTTCATAAGCAGATTGGTGGGCTCCTCAGCATCCTTTTTATTATGCTCTAAACCAACTTAAGTGGTTATTAAATGTTACATAATTAAAGCATTACAGAACATTCTGCAAATTTGTACACAGAGCGAAAATAAAGGGAACTGGAATAGAATAAATTTGTAACTATTATACACACACACAACTATTTGTAACTATTAAAAACACATTCGTACTATGTTTCTTTCATTCTGAATTTGTGATAAAAATAACTGCCTTTCTGTATTGTTTTGAGAAGGAAATTTCATCTGCAAGTAAAAATAAAAAGATTTCAAATTTATATCAAGATAATGACACAATATGTTATTACCTTTAATATTTTCTTCTGAAGCAAATGTCTTGGTAATTAGTACTATCAAATTGATATGAGAACTTAGCTTGAGAAAGTGGAAGAAATGAATCTTTGTGATATTTTTAAATGGGATATGCTTTTTCTTAATTGAAACATAATTTATTGTACATATCTTTGGGGTACAGCCTAGAGTATCAATACCTGTGTGCATTACATGATGCTCAAATCAGGATAATTAGTATGCTCAAAATAATAAAATATAATCATTTTTTATGGACCTTTACCAATTTTTTGCTAAACACCCCTCCTTCCCCCTTTCTCACCTCGGGTGGTCTCCATTCTGTTCTCTCCTTTCAAAAATTCAAAAAATTGTTGTGATTGTTGTATCTTTCTTTTTTCATTGTGGTTTTTTTGTTTTTGTTTTTGTTTTTAGCTCCCACTTATGAGTGAGGACATGTGGCATTTCTCATTCTGTGCCTGGCTTATTTCACTTAACACAATGTTCCCTAAGTTCCCATGTTGCTGTGAATGGAAGTATTTCATTCTTTTTACGACACAGTAATATTCCATTGTGTATGTGTACATTTTCCTTATCCAGTCATCCTTGGATGGACATTTATTTTGGTTCCAACTCTTGGCTATTGTAAATAGAGCTGTGATAAACATGGGAGTGCAGGTATCTCTTTAACATGATGATTTCCATTCTTTTAGGTTTATACCCAGCAGTGGAACTGCTGGATCATATGGCAGTTTTATCTGTAGTTGTTTGAGAAACCTCCAGACTGTTTTCCATAGTGGTTGTACTAATTTACAGTCCCACTAACAGTGTAGGAGTGTTCCCTTCTCTCCACACCCATACCAGCATTTGTTATTCATCGTCTTTTTAATTATAGCCAGTCTAAGTAGGGTGAGGTGGTATCTCAATGTAGTTTTAATTTGCATTTCCCTTGCAAATCAAAACCATATTGAGATACCATCTAACCCCAGTTAGGATGGCTAAAATCCAAAAGACTATGTACGATAAATGCTGGCGAGGCTGCGGAGAAAAAGGAACTCTCATACATTGTTGGTGGGACTGCAAAATGGTGCAGCCTCTATGGAAAATGGTATGGAGGTTCCTCAAACAATTGCAGATAGATCTACCATACGACCCAGCTATCCCACTGTTGGGAATATACCCAGAGGAATGGAAATCATCAAGTCGAAGGTATACCTGTTCCCCAATGTTCATCGCAGCACTCTTTACAATAGCCAAGAGTTGGAACCAGCCCAAATGTCCATCATCAGATGAGTGAATACGGAAAATGTGGTACTTCTACACAATGGAATACTACTCAGCTATAAAAACGAATGAAATACTGCCATTTGCAACAACATGGATGGACCTTGAGAGAATTATATCAAGTGAAACAAGTCAGGCACAGAAAGAGAAATACCACATGTTCTCACTTATTGGTGGGAGCTAAAAATTAATATATAAGGGCCGAGCCAGTGGCGCACTTGGTAGAGTGCTGCGCTGGGAGCGCGGCAACGCTCCCGCCGCGGGTTAGGATCCTATATAAGAATGACTGGTGCACTCACTGGCTGAGTGCCGGTCACGAAAAAATGACAAAAAAAAAAAAAAAAAAAATTAATATATAAATTCACACACACACACACACACCGGGGGGGGGGGGGTAAGAAGATATAACAACCACAATTTTTTTTTTTTTTTTTTTTCGTGACCGGCGCTCAGCCAGGGAGTGTACTGGTCATTCCTATGTAGGATCCCAACCGGCGGCGGAGCGTCGCCGCACTGCTAGCGCAGCACGCTACCGAGTGCGCCACGGGCTCAGCCCACAACCACAATTATTTGAAGTTCATACGACAAGCAAACAGAAAGGACATTGTTGGGGGGGGGAGGGAGAAGGGAGGGAGGTTTTGGTGATGGGGAGCAATAATCAGCCACAATGTATATCGACAAAATAAAATTAAAATAAATAAATAAATAAATAATTTGCATTTCCCTGATGACTAATGATGTTGAGCATTTTTTCATGTACCCTGAGGCCATTTGTAGGTCTTCGTTTGATAAATGGCTATTCAGCTCCTTTGCCCATTTTTAAATTGGGTTACTTATTTTTTTTACTTTTAAATTATTTGAGTTTCTTGTTTATTTTGGATATTATTCTCTTGTCAGATGCATAGTTTGCAAATATTTTCTCCCAATCTGTAGGTTGTCTTTTTGTTCTGTTAATTATTTCTTTTGCTGTACAGAAGGTTTTTAGTATCATATAATCCCATTTGTTTAGGTTTTTGTTTTCTTGCCTGTGCTTTTGGGGTCTTCTTATTCATAAAGTCTTTGATCAGCCCTGCTTTCTGAAGTGTTTCCTCTATGTTTCCTTTTAAGAGTTTTACAGTTTTAGGTCTCATAGTTAAGTCTTTAATCCATTTTGAATTGATTTTGGTATATGGTGAGAGGTACAGTTCTAGTTTCATTTTTGTACATATGGATGTACAGTTTTCCCAGCACCATTTATTAAAGAAGCAGTCTTTTTCCCAATGTATGATCTTGTTGCATTTGTCAAAGATTAGCTGGCTTTAAGTATATGAGTTTATTTCTGGGTTCTCTATTCTGTTCCATTGGTCTAAGTGTCTGTTTTTATGCCAGTACCACCTTGTTTGGGTTACTATAGCTATGTAGTATAATTAGAATTCAGGCAGTGTAATCCCTTCGGCTCTCTATTTTTTGCTCGGGATTGCTTTGGCTATTCAGAGTCTTTTGTTGTTCCATATGAATGTTAGAATTGTTTCTATTTCTGTGAAGATTGTCATTGACATTTTGATGGAGATTGCATTGGATCTGTAGATCGCTTTGGGTAGTACGGACATTTTCACAATGTTAATTCTTCCAATCCAAGAGCATGGTATGTGTTTCCATCTTTTTGTGTCCTCTTTACTTATTTTCAGCAGTGATTTGTAGTTCTCATTGTAGAGATCTTTCATCTCCTTGGCTAACTTTATTCCTAAGTATTTTACTTTTTTGGTGACTATTGTAAATGAGCTTGCTTTCTTGATTTCTTTTTCTGCTAGTTTTTTATTAGAATATAAAATTGCTATTGATTTCTGCATGTTGACTTCGTATCCTACAAGTTTACTGAAATACTTTATCAGCTCTAAGAGTTTTTGGTTTTTGTTGTTTTTTTTTTTTTTTTGGTAGAGTCTTTAGGTTCTTCTGTGTATAGATTGTGTAATCTGCAAACAGGGACAATATGACTTTGATTTCCATTGTGGATGCCCTTTATTTCTTTCTCTTGCCTGATTGCTCTGGCTAGTACTTCCACTACTGTGTTAAACAGGACTGGTGAGAGTGGGTATCCTTGTCTTGTTCCTGTTATTCCCCATGCAGGATGATATTGGTAGTAGGTTCATCATATATGGCTTTTATTGTGTTGAGATACTTTCCTTCTATACCTAATTTGCTGAGAGTCTTTATCATGAAGGGATGCTGAATTTTGTCAAATGCTTTTTCTGCATCTATCGAGATAATTATATGGATTTTGTCCTTGATTTTATCACTGTGGTGCAACATATTTATTAGCATGTGCATATTGAACTACCTTTGCATCCCTGGGATGAGTCCTACTTTATTATGGTGTATAAGTTTTTTGACGTATTGCTGTATTCTGTTTGCTAATATTTTGTTGAGAGTTTTTTCGTCTGTGTGTAGTTTTCTTTTTGGTTGTATCTTTGCCTGATTTTGGTATCAGGATGATGCTGGCCGTGAGCCATGAGCTTCCCTTTAGAGAAGCGGCTGTGCAGTGGCCGTGGTGGACCACCTGCATGGCAGCAGTGTGTGTAGCAATGGCGGGGGCTACCTGCAGCTGCTGAGGTCCCCTCGCGTGCTTCCTGCCATCTGTCAGTTGTGCTGGTGGCTGCCTGCAGCTGCTCAGGACATGCTTTTTCAGTAGCTCCATTTTGGAAGAGCACAGTGAATGAGAGCTTTCAAAATGGTATGTTTTGGTCTCTAAGATATTGCAATTATTTTCTCCAAAAATATGTCTGAAAACAACTTAATTCTAATTCAACTGTAAGAAAAAGATAAATGTAAATATTGTTTTATTCTAAAGACATTAATCCAATTTTCTATAAACTGAAAACTGTGATCACTACTAAGCTTAAAGCATTATAAGAAGACTGGGCACCACAGTCTTCTAAATATTTTTAACTTTCTTATTTTTCATATATAGACTCCTACAGTTTTTCAGAATAGATTCCTTTTCAGTGTCTTCTAATCCTTTTATTCAATAAGTGCTCAGTTAAACTTCTGCTTATATTAATTATAATTTTAATTATGTAATTCTTGCTGCTGAAAATAAAGCCTTTTTTTCCTAGATGGGAGCAAATGATGCATGTACTCTCACCATCTTAATATCATGCTAGATCCCCAACTGTGACCCACAAATTAGCGATCATAATTCATCATTTAATAAGAAGCATGGTTTATCTGATCTCAGGGATGAGTATATTTTCTAAATATAAAATGCATGAGAAATCCAATACGGGGATACACAGTAAATTTTACTACTTAAAAATTTAAAAAAGGGAGGGAAGAGGAAAACATGACCGCCAGTTTTTGATTTGGGCACTTAAGTGGTGTATACATTCATTGTAAAGAAACTAGATGAAATCTGATGAATTAAAGTTTTGGGGGGGTAGTTATTACTTCAGTTTGAGTGTGAAATATCTCTGACACAAACCAGAAGGTAAAATCTGGTGCTCAAGAGTGAGCTTCACGCTGGAGGTACTTCAAGAGGAGTTGGTATATAGTTGAAGCTACAGGTATGGGACAGCTCTCTCAGGGGGAGAGTGAAAACTGAGAAGAGGCCTAAAGAGAATTGTCATGCATGCAGATAAGGAGTTGGTTTAAAAGTCTGGCTCCTGAGTTCCTCCCACAGAGAATTTGATTTAGTAGGTTGGGAGTGAAATCAAGAAACTGTGTTTCTTATCAAGCAGGTGCTGTCAGGACTACATCCTAAGAGAGGCTAAATAACAAGAAGGTGCTACTCTTTTGTTGCCTTGTGTTTCAATTGCTTATATACATGCTTCATATCTCACTTTATTTCTCAAGTAGCTTCATACATCTTTAATACACGAATGAGAAAGTGTTGAATGTACATGATAAAACACAGCAGGGGTCGTAAGTATTTTCAGCTATGAAAAAAATGCACTGTGTAAAAAAAAAAAATGTGCCTAACTATGCACTCAAAAATTGCTAACTTTAGGTTGGCATAATCATTTATAACTGCAAAAATAATACTGCAAAAACACATAAATTCCATATGTTGATATTATCTCTCTGAGTACTGAATGTATCTCTGAAATATTGTGGTGAGAAACATGAGCCCAGTTTATGAAGAGCAACTTTGTGGCAAAACACAGATCGTTTATTCAGATAAATTACAGTAGGATCATATGACTGGATACTCAACTTATCCATTCCTCTGATTTTGGTGGCTTCAAGTCACTCTAGAACAATCTAGCAAAAAGAATCTGCTCTTAAAGATAATGTCTTTATTAGTCAGGGTTTTCCAGAGAGACAGAACAAATACAATATGTTTTACATATGTGAGAGAGGATTTATTAGGGAATTAGCTCACACAATTGTGAAGAAAAGTCCCAGGATAAGCCATCTGCAAACTGGATGCCAGTAGCGCAGCTCAGTCCAAGTCTGAAGGCCTCAAAATTAGGGAAGCTGTTTTATTCCGTTTTGTGTTGCTATGACAGAATTACCTGAGACTGGGTAATTTATAAAGAAGAGAGGTTTATTTGGCTTATGATTCTGGGACAGCTGCATCTGGCATGGGCCTCAGACTGCTTCTACTCATGGCGGAAAGTGGCAGGGAGCCAGTGGGTACAGGCAGATCACATGGCGAGAGAGGAAGCAAGAGAGAGAGAGAAGGTGCCAGGGTCTTTTTAAGCAACAAGCTCTTGCGGGAACTAATAGAGTGAGAACTCACTCATTAATCCCCCTTCCCCCAGGGAGAGCATTAATCCATTCATGAGGGATCCGCCCCCATGACTCAATCAGTTTCCAACACTGCCACATTGGAGATCAAATTTCCACATGAGTTTTGGAGGGGACAACACATCCAAACTCCATCATTCCGCCTGTTGCCCCCCAAAACTCATGTCACTCTCACATACAAAATATAATCATTCTATCCCAACAATCCCCAAAGTCTTAGCTTGCTCCAGCACCAACTTAAAAGTCCAAAGTCTCATCTGAGACCAAAAGCAAAAGTCCTTCCAGCTGTGAACCTGAAAAACAAAACAAATTTATCTACTGCCAAGATACAATGGTGGAACAGACATTGGGTATACAGAAGCTGATGGTGTCCTTGGTGTATTCCTGGAACCCAAAAGCTGAAGTCTCAAGCTCTGATGTTCATGGACAAGAGAAAAGAGTGTATCCCAGCTCCAGCGGATAGAGAGATTCACTTTTTTCTCTGTTTTTTGTTCTCTCCAGGGCCCCAGCAGATTGAATGGTTTCTACCCACACTGAAGGCAGGTCTTTCCACCCAGTCCACTCAGGCTCTCATACTAATTTCTTGGAAACACCCTCGTGGACACACCTAAAAAGATAGCTTTACCAGGTTTCATAGCTTGACCAGGTTTCTTGGCATTCCTTCATCTAATCAGGTTGACACCTGGAAGTTACCTTCACATGCCCCAAATGCCCTCCTTGAACAGTATACTACTCTACTCTGGTTCAGTTACCTTGAAATTTAAGTATTTTGAATGCATTGGGTTTACCGAGACAGATACTTCAGTTAAGAGAAAATCACAGTATCACTAAGAGTTTAATCTTTCACATGATTACAAACTTGAATTATCTTTATTGGAAAAAATTTTATATTCATTATTGTCATTTTTGTGCCATTAACAATATAACAGAAGTAGAAAGATGAAGTAATACAAGAATTGAATTTGCAGCCAAGTATTAAGAAATCATAGTGAGAATAAAATATTAATAGAGACTGGATGGAATAAAGCTAGACTTTTCATGTTCCTAAGAAAAGATTTTAAAATCTGGTGTATTCTAGAAAAGTCCTTGATTGAAGCATTCAAAATTACAAAGGACATATTTTTTTTAGCCTTGTCCCCTAATAAGATGAGGACAAGGAGATACTTGATAAAAATAAGGGGCAGTAAATTCAGAACAAATTGAGGTAAATAATGCCTTATGAATGTATATAGTCAACCTGTGAAATTCATTGACCGAAGAGGTCACCGAGTCAAATACTATGGCTGAATTTAAAAAACAGCTGGGTAATTTTATGACCACTAATAGCTTTGGAAACTCTGCTCAGCAAGCAGATAATGATAAGTGTAATCAAATCTCGTTTCAGGATGTAAGTTACCCATGGGAGGTTGTCCAATTTTACACGTTATTTTTGTCCTCTGGACATTTCTCATAAATGCCCACCTTCAGGGAGGTACAGTGGTGGACACTGGTGTTGTTATTCAGCACTTTTATGCTGAAGTTTATAGATGCCTGTGTGTTCTTTCACCTTCATCTGAAGTAGCAGCCACTGTAATAGGAGCAGGGAAAACTCTGGTTTGGGAAATAGTATGTTGCAAAATGATAATCAAGATTATCAATGGTTATACTATTGGTGGGAGCTTTTGAATATCGTTCTCATAATTCCTGAATTTACCAAACCAAAACAGTTTGAAAGTTAGCAATCCTTAAATTTGGGGGAGATGTAAAAAAAATGTACCTAACTATACACATTTTTTCTGCCATTTTTAGCTCCATTTTTTTGGGATGCTACTATGTAAAGTGGTATTAGTGAAGTTATCATCCTTTTAACGCTTCATTCTAAATAAGTCAAATTTTTAAAAACATGTCATTGAGTTTTAAACTGTGTTCCACTTTAGAAACACTACTAATTGGATTATGCTATGTCTTATCTCTAGTATTTTTTATTATAATTGATGTCAAAATTCAAATTTTACTTTTTGAATCAATTTTTGTCTAATGTAGAAAATTTTGACAGCAAAAAATAGTAAAATATCGAACTACCAGTGATCTTAAAATCCAGCATAACTATTACGGTATGCATACAATTATACATGTGAACACTTACACAAACATTTATATATTTTTTGCTAGCCAGGATATACAAAGTTGGGAACATGCTATATATACTATTCTACAACATTCTTTTAATAACAATTCATCATGAACTATTTTCTATGAAATAACATATTCTTGAAGGCTATATATCATATGTATATACTATAATATATTTTATAAAGTTCCTCTTTAGATATTTAGGTTGGCTGTAGTTTCTCACTATCATAACTGTAAAGACATTTGTGAATTTTTGTTGGTTCAAAGTGAATGCATTTTATTTTTAAGATTTTTGACTCATATTGCCAAATTATTTTTTACAAATAATATATCATTTTACACACTGACCAGCAGTTTATGAGGGTATAATTTCTTCACAATATCGATGGATAATACATATATTTTTAATCTTTACTAGTATATTTGGTAGAGCAAAAGGAGAGAGGAGAATCTCATTAATAATTACATTTTTGTATCTTTGATTACTTGCAGTTTGAACACTTTTTAATAAGTTTATTGGTGATTGTATTTTTTTCTTTTTTTGTGAATTGCCAGTTAACATTGTTTCACTATTTTAAAATTTTGGGTGTTTAACTTTTTCTCTTCTATATGAATATCATGTTTTTATTAAGGCTATTAATCATTTGCCTGTGTGTATTTCCCATTTATTGCTTACTTCTGATTTCATTTATGACATATTGTACATTTAGAAATTTTATAGTTTTTATACTCGTATCCATCAATTTTTATTTACCATCTCTGCACATGAGTTTATTCTCATTCTGATAGTATTTACTTATACTTTCTTCCAGTATTAGGTAAAATGGAGTAATCTTTACCTGCTTTTTTTCTTTAATAATGAATATTCCCAGGTTAATAAAGTACCTTTTTCTCTCCCCACTGATTAAAACTAATATCTTGACTGTGTATCCAACTAATATCAATAAGTAAACCAACTTCTGACGTTTCTATTGTTTTCATATTTATTCCTGCATTTTAAATTCATATAATTTAATTTTATATTGTATTTAAATATTTGAGAGAAAAAATATCTTCTAATTATCATTTTTCTCAAAATGCTTAGATCAATGAAATTTACTTGTTTCTTAATGAAATTTTAAGTCATTATATGTATTTTAAAGAATGAGTTAATAAATACAAAAATTCTATTTTAATTTCTCCTGGTACTTCATCTTGTTAACTTTTGACTACATACAGTAAGATAGCTCTCCATTCATTTTATTTTATTTTATACTATTTAGTATTTTGTAGCTGTGTCATATTGTTTCTGCACATTTTTTATGTTTATGACTAGATGATTTGTATTTTTGCAGTACTGTGAATAAAATATATTTTTACTGTATTTTCTAATTGGATATTGGTGATATATAGAGAGAAATTCTTGATTTTAGTCCATCTTTAAATAATCTCCTTTCATGAGTTATTGAAATCTAAAAAACTTTTAGATGTTTCTTCTGAATTTTATAGGCAGGCTATACTATCAGCTGAATATATATATATATATATATATATACACACACACACACACACACACATGTATACATATATACACACACAAGCGTATATGTTCTTTTTAAGAGCAGTTTTAAGTTCTCAGCAAAATTGAGCAAAAATACAGGTTTCCTCTACAACCCTTTCCTCCAAACATGCACAGCCTCTCTCTCTATCTATATCGCACAACAGAATAGTACATGTGTTCCAATTAATAAACCTACACTGAGACATCATTCTCACACCAAAGTCTGTAGTTTACATTAGGGTTCATTCTTGTTGCTGCATATTCCGTGGATTTTGACAAATACATAATGATATGTTTCCACCATTATAATATCACACAGAATAGTTTTACTTCAAAAAATCTTCTTTGCTCTACCTATTTATCCTTCCCACTCCTATAACCCCTGGCAACCACCAATATTTTTTTTTTGTCTCCATAGTTTTGCCTTTTTCAGATGTCATATAGCCAGAATCATAAACTATGTAGCCTTTTAGTTTGACTTCTTTTACTTAATATGTATTTAAGTTTCCTCCATGTCTTTTCATGGCTTGATAGCTCATTTCTTTTTATCAGTGAATAGTATTCAATTGTGATGATGTACTACAGTTTATTTATCTGTTCATCTACTGAAGGACACTGTGGTCGGTTCCGAGCTTTGGCAATTATAAATAAAGGTGCTATAAATGTCTATGTGCAAGTTTTGGCATGGACATAAAATTTCAATTCATTTGAATAAACATGAAGGAGTACAATGGCTGGATCGCATGATAATAGTGTGTTTAGTTTTGTAAGAAACTGCCACACTGTCTTCTAATGTGGTTGTACCATTGTATTCCCATCAGCGGCAAATGAGAGTGAATGCGGTTACTCCGCATCCTCACCAGCATTTGGTGTTGTCAGTGTTTTGGATTTTGGCCCTTCTAATAAGTGTGTAGTGGTACCTCATTGTTGCTTTAATTTGCAGTTCCCTAATGACATATGATGCTGAGTATCTTTTCATATGCTTATTTGCCATCTGCATATCTTCTTTGGTGAGATGTTTGTTCAGATTGACTGCCTCTTTTTAAATCAGGTTTTTCATTTTCTTACTGTTGAGTTTTAAGAATTCTTTTATATTTTAGAGAAAAGCCCTTCGTCAGATATATCTTTTGCAAATATTTTCTCCCAGAGAGGTGCCAGGAGGTACTATTGGTAGTGTGGTGAAGATATGAATCAGCTTGGTTGAAACTATATCTGATATATATCTATTCAAGAATCCAATTCCTAGTTTCCTGATAATCTAGGGGGGAAAATAATTACTTGAAAATCTGAACTATATGTTTTATCAGACTTGATCTTTTTTTCATGAAACAAAAGTCAGTTTCATTAAACTTACATACTAATGTTGAGTATAGATTTTGAAGAAAGGAATATTCCCTCTCCATGCCATCAGAAACTTTTCTGTCAATGAATAACACTTCAGGAAGTGCTGTTAATAAACAAGGTAAAATGTAACATGCCAATATGAGTAAACAGAATCTGCTGACCAAGAACACAATGAAAAGAAAATAAAAATGAAAATCAATTGGGAAATGGTGGGTTATACTCAAATCTTACTTGCACTTCTTTGACCTTGACATTCCTTAGACTACTTCTACTTTCCACAATAAAACCGTGGTTGGTAAGCAACATTCGAGGAGGATTGTTAAGGTCATGTTCATTCCAGAGACATTTAAAAATTCTCACAAGACCCCAAAATCTCGAAGTTAGTGTGAAAATAGCTCTTGGGAAGATATGTTTATTAATTAATGGGTAAATATCATCTAACTGGGTTTTTTTCTTTTCTTTTCTTAAAAATTTCACAATGGTGCCTAGATTGAATGAGTTGGTATTGGGGTTATAAGTCAACCGTGTATACTTTTCTAATGAATCTCTATTTGTAAAATGTTTCCTTGATTTTCTCATTTTAATAACAACAAATCCATCACCATTACCATCACTATGACCACCAACAACAGAACCACTCACTACTAATGATAATAATAAGGCACTCTGACGGATTGTTATGTTCCAGGCACTGTGATGATTACTGTTCATATGTTAACTCACTTAATCGTTATAGAACCTATATGATATAGGTCCTAAAATATACATAAATAATTGATAGAATAGGTAGACTGTAGATATATGAATATTGCATATTTAACAAACATGCAGTGGAAAATACAAAATTAAAAAATAAAAATAACCTCTTCTGGTCTCTCAAATAGCAGCAAGGATAAAACGAGAAACATTTTCTTTGATTCTGCCTCATAGAGTCAAACATCTTATTTCAACATAAGTTGGAATGCTTAAAAAGCAGAATTTAAGAAGTAAATTCTTCAAGGTCAAGTAATTTTATATGGTGGAATGCTTTTACTAATACATGTACATATATGCACTTTTCAGGGAGTGATTACCTTTCCTCCAGCACATCAGAACTGTGGGATTTTCTGTAAGAAATAAATAGTTCCTCCCACTGTGGAAGAGAACAAGAGAAAGAGAGAAAGATTAAAGGATGGTAAATTTAGATGGAGGAACCCAGCAGAGACAAGATAAAAGCCTTTGGAAGATGGGCTGTTGAAGGGCCATAGGTGACTGTTGAACACACAGCCTTGGACCAGAAATGGCAGTAGAGGGGGGGAGTCATGATGAGCCCAGTGAACCTATCCATGACATTGTAATGAATAAATCTGATAAAATGAGAGAAGCTAAGAGGCAGTTTGTGTGGGAAAACAAAGCAGCAGCAGCAGCACCTGGACTGGCTTAAATGAGGGTAACAGCTGCAGAGATAAATTTTAGCAAAAATTTAAAATAGGAGAGTACTTCAAAAAGTTAATGTACAGATTTATATTATATTTTGATTCTATTTTCCTATGAACTTTTAAAAGTACATATATAGGTATCTGGTCAAGATACTGGAATAGACGGTTGTAGGTACTACTCTCTCCCACAAATCAACCAATTGACAACTATTAAAAAGCAGCTACAGCCAAGCTGTAGCCATTGAACTCAGGGGAAAAATGGGGAGAGACCTATGGAGATCATGAAGGCAGGAGAAGCCACAATGAGAAAAAGAAAAGACCACTCTTACCATTTCGAACCCAGGCTGCTTCCAGGCTGGAGCTGGTGAGCACATGGAGCAAGAATGGCAAAAGCCGCAGCTGTGCCCTTCCTATGAAGTTGCTTGGAGACTGCAGGAGAGAAGAGGGCCTTGTTAGTCCTCAGGCCAGCAGGACCACTAACAGGGTTCCCGTGGGCCCACATGGGAGAGAGAAGCCACAACAACTGAAAAAAAGAGCCACTCTGAGGCCAGGGAGTCATTGCAAGGGACTGGCACATGGCTCATCCCATGGAAAGTGTTCAGAGTGCAGGTGGTGGGGGAGACGAGCCCACCAATGGAAAATTGGGGCACAGCATGGACAGCTGATCTGCCCCCTAGTCAGCACAGGACCACTCTGTGTAGACTGGTTAGGAATATAGAACTGCAGGGGGAGGAGTTTGCTGAAAAGACTCAGGTCCAGACCAGAGTTTATACACAGTCCAGGTGTACCGGATCTCAGGAGACCTGAAAGTACCTACAAAGTCAACCATTGAAACCTGAGCTGCACTAAAAGCCTTCCCCAGGGAATCAGCAGCAATTTAGCTCAACCACAGATCTCAAGTACTGGTCCCCGCAGGAAGTTCCCCCATTTTAGAAGTAAGCAAAGGACAACAAATTAGTTCCCGTGCAGAGTTTAAGTGGTAGGAACAGCAAATAATCCAGCACAGAACTGGGGAAAAAAAGCAAAAAACCCACAGATCAGAGACAAAGTCTGATATTAACTAGTAAAGGTCTAACACCACCAAAAAACACCTATAAAACCTAGAAGGATCAGAAGCCCCTTGGGCCCCCAACCAGGGAGGGGAGAGGGCTAGAGGCCTCCATCACGCCCCCTGACACCCACAACCAGCCCAGCAATGACCACTGCAGGAAACACCCCAGGCTCCCAAGCCAGGGAAGTAGGAGGCCAAGGGCCCCCAACATCTGCAACCACCCCAGCAATGACCAGTAAACCACCACTGGTAGCCTCCTAGTCTCCCAAGCCAGGGCAGTGCGGGGCTGAGAGCTTCAGCCACACCCCCGACATCTGCATTCAGCCCAGCAATGACCAAGCCACCACTGGAAAACCAGCAGTCTCTCCTGCAGGAATGAGGGGGCTGCCACAGTCCTCAACCATACCCCTCCCCCTTGTCCCCCCTCCCACCCAACTGCTCTGCAACAACAACTTAGAATGTAAACACAGATGGAGCCAGGACCAACTCCTCCTCCAGCAACCAGGCATGCCATCACTGCCACGGGGCCCACCCAGGGTCCTGAGATACGGATCTGGGGACTGACCCCCTCCTGCAACCAGGCAAGGAGCATACCAAGAATACCACTTACATGTTGGTGGCCCACAACAGCCACCGCAATAACCATGGCTGCTGCAAAAGTGGCTAGACGCCACAAGTACTTTGCAGATGGACCACCAGCCACTGGAGTGCATTGAAACAAAGAGAGTCACCAGCAGAGACCAAAGAAAAGAAGAGGATGTCTCTCTCCACAAAACCCATTCCAGAGTCATAGAAGAAGCATCTGCTCTACAATAATAGTGGGGCATCTGAACACACCTCTCTCAGCACTGGAGAGATCATCTAGGCAACAAATCAACAGAGCAACCATTACTCTTTCAGAAGGAGAGAAGAAATCTAGGGTTATCAGAGGTGGGGAGGAGGAGGAAGAGGGGAGTTGGGAGATATTGGAAAAGGGACATGAAGAATAAGTACATTTTGTAATAATATATATGCTAATAATATTGATTTGATCAGCATACATCAACATGAACCATCAAAATATGTATAATCAATTATGATCCAATAATTAATTAATTAATTAATTAATTGAAAATAAAAATTAAAAGACTCAGAATTTTTTTTTAAAAGTACATATGTATATAAAATAATGTCAGGAAAACAGAGAGTAACTGTATGAGTACTTGGCTACAAGAATACAAAGCCAGAATCCATAGCGTGTGCAGTGATCATAGCTAATCTTTAGCACTTAATATGTGCAAGGCACTGTGCTAAGAACTCTAAATAGATTAGTTCTAGGAAGCAGGTACTATTAGTGATCAAGTAAGGGAAAAAAAGCACACAGTGGAAATCTGCCCAGTGCCAAACACCTTCTAAGGAGGTAGCTCCACAATCGAACCTTGGCAGTCTGACTCCAATATGTTCATGACCAGGAGGCATGAACTGCATCAAACACACAGAAAGAGGAGGACACAGAGGAGAAAAGTATAAGACTAATCAAGACAGTAAGACCATCTCTAACTAAGGAATATTTGTCAACTCCTACTTGTCATTATTCACTAATAGCCATCCTTTTTCAAAACAGTGAAAGTCTCTCTCTGTGAGGGTGCCAGGAGATATAACAATAAAGCCATATAGAATTTGGTTACTGATAATGCTTTCTACATAGTAAATTTAATGATTTTAGTCTCAAGCAAATATTCTTTATTGCATGTCCAAAGTTGAGCCTACACTAAAAATTGTACTTCAAAAATTCCAGGTAGAAAATTTTATCATTTGGCCACTGAAATACAGCCCACACAGAGAGGTACAACTCCACTGGTTATTTGGTCTCCAGCCCCCAGCCTTCCTAACATATGAGAAAGAAGAGCAGATTCACACAATTAGAGCCACGTAGCAAGGTGATGTGACTCAGGTATGTGAAGATCACAGATCAGATCAGCATTTTTCTGGTGTCCAAAAATTATGAAAGCCCTTATTTAGAGGATGAAATTTACAACTACTAAATGGCTCAAATTGGTTGAAAGGTTAGATAACCTTACATTATTTTCCTAGGAAGATCAAGGTATTAAAAACCTACCAATCAGGAAGACCTTGACAGATACAAATGTCCTCCATAAGTTAAAAAAAAGTAATGGTTTCACTGTGTTTCCTGGTTCAAAATTATATCTAATTACCTACAAAGTATTTAGGGCCACTTAAGTAATGTCTCATTCCTCCATTTTGAATCTCTGCAAGTGAGGTTTTTTAAAAATTTTATTTTGTTTCTTTTTTGGGGGGGAGATATTTTTCCTTTCTATTTATCATGTTTATTTTTAGCATAGTGATTAAAAGTCTCAGCAGGATTTGAGGTTGCCTTTTCAGAAAGAAGAATTGTGTGTGTGTGTGTGTGTGTGTGTGTGTTTTAATCAAATGGGGACGGAAAGAATAAATGTCCCACTACCTGATTTTTCATTGGGAAATGACCAGTTCAGGGATATGCTTTTTCCATTCGCTCAAGAGATTTTTACTGAGGACCTTTTATATAATAGGTCTTAGAGATACAGATATGAGTGGGCTCAACATATTATCTTTACTCACTGAGCTTACATTATAACCATGGAAATACATTTTAAGCAACTATGTACACAAAATGGTTATTTTTATTAATGTTGGTACATATCATAATGGAGAAGTCCAGCATGTTTCTGACAGTGGAGACTAATCTAGACTGATCAGTGGGGTGGAGATTGGGGACACAGTATGTCAGGCAAGGCTTTTCTGAGAACTGAATATTTAATGTAAAACTATGAAGGGTAAGTAAGTTCAGAAAGGGGGAGGAGCAGTCAAGGTCTAAGGAAAGAGTGTGTGCAAAGGTTAGGAAGGCTGTCAGGAACCCACAGAGGTCACAAGGCTGGAGCGTACAAAGCAGGGGAGAAAGTGGTGAGGGAGGAGACTGGTGGACAGGTAGTGCCATGCAATAGTTGCTTAGAGTTATCAGTAATCTAAAAGTAGGAAGTGGTTAATTTTTTACTTAAAGGCCCCTACCATCAGCAGTAATCCTAAAGCAAAAGTACTATATTATTAATAAATTGATTGTAAGAAAAAAAATTATTCTCTTCCTAGACCCCACTTCCATCTTACTGTTGGTCAAGCCCGTGTTGAGCTTGGAGCAGAAAAAGGAAATTCAGATGCTAACAATATTGTGTTTTGTAGCAGTCAATTTATGTAAAGTACTTGAAGGAAACTTAAAAATGATGTGCTTTTCATGAGATAAAGTTGTAGACATATTTCTTATAACAAAAGGGATTAAAATTAGAGGGCTAAAATCTTCTGAAATTAGGACAGGCTTACCAGCATGCCAGTTGCTGGGGTTTATAAATAGTACTACTAGGTAAAGAGGAGCTTGAAAAAATACTCATATATTTATTTAAATTAGGATGTACCATTAGGCTTTAAGGTTTTAGTGTCATTTTTTAAAATTGAAAAACATTTAAGTGATGAAGGTAGAAAATGAATCTTACCACAAAGCTAGCTTTAACTTTACTTTCATCCTGGGAATATAACAGCCAATTGCGTTATAATCTGTCCTGGCAACCAAAATGTGCTTGAGATTTTATTCCATCATAGTTAGGTACTGTTCCAAGTAAATCCAAAACTTTTTTAGGTTTGGCACGGGGCAAAAAAAGAAACATATAATAACACTAATTTATTAAAAAATATGTTGAGTACCTATTATGTGTTGATCATTTCTATGTGGTTTGAGATAGAAAACACAGTTTCTACTCCCAAAACATTTTGAGAGAAAACTTACATATCCTGTAAATAAAATACAAAAGATGGCAGGATATAACAAATACAATATAAAAATGCTACACT
Source organism: Cynocephalus volans (assembly GCF_027409185.1). Classification (NCBI taxonomy): domain Eukaryota; kingdom Metazoa; phylum Chordata; class Mammalia; order Dermoptera; family Cynocephalidae; genus Cynocephalus; species Cynocephalus volans. The sequence goes on along the minus strand of NC_084468.1, from coordinate 90,702,313 downwards.
AGATCAGAAGGAAAGTTCAATTGAAATGGAAAATGAGATAGAGAAGGCTCACAAAGAAAGTGGCATTTGAGTCACCATTAGAGAATGCACTGATGTATTAATAATAATGTCGAAACAATATGAGAGGAGCTGAGTTTGTGCCTGGCTCTGTGCTAAGTGTTTTACATACATCTTTTAATTTATTTCTCATACAAATTTTTTGAAATGGCATTGTTATGCCCATTTTACTAATGAAGAAATTGAAAATCAGAGAGATAAAGCATTTTGTCCTCAGTTGTAGAGCTAGTAAATTTGAATTCAGGTATGTCTTACAATAAAGCTTGCCCATTGTTTATTTTGCATCTCAGGCAGAGGATCCAGCAAAGACTGAAGATGAGTTCAAAGCATATTCTGAAAGACCAGGAGTCCTATTTGACAATGTAGAGTACAGATAAGAAAACAGTGCAACCCATAGCTGGAAAAATAAGCCGAAGCTGAATCTTAGAGGGCTTTGAATGCCAAGCTAGGGAATTGAACTATATTTGCTAGACCATGGAGGAAATTAAAAACTCTGATTAGAAGAGTGATATGATAAATGTAGTATTTGCTAGGATTAGTCTAGCCATGTATGAAAAGTGTGTTAGAGCAGAAAGAGAATAGAGAGAGTGACGAGATCAAGATCACTTACTTCAACAACACACGTGGATGATACACAGAGTCTGAGTGTTAGGTGGCTGCAATGAGAATAGGATGAGAACAGTATATACAAGAGACAGGCAAGAAATAAAAAAAATGGAAGTGAGAAGCTTTGAAAGGTTTTTAATTCAGGAACTCATCACTTTTTAATGTTTGGGGAGACATAAAAGGTCTCTAAGCAAAAATAAAATTTTTAAAAAAATGAAAAAAAATCCTGTCTTCCAGGACTTTTCCTTCCCATCTAAGATTCTCAGTTTACAGAGTAGTCCACTTTTATTTGGGGCAGAAATGCCCACTGCTGCATATGCTGGGCTTGTGCTGGGCTCCCTCATTACGGCTCCAGCCTTTGTGCCTTGCATCTTCAGATGGATGGCTTTTTCCATCATATATCATCACCATGACAGCGCAGGGATGATCTACTACTGCAAGTGCTGTAACCCTGATGATGTGGACGGCAGTAATAACACAGCCTACTCAGGGGGAAAAAAGGCAGTATGTTTTTTTTCTTAAAGGTAAACTGAAAAGGTAGAGAGGGGAAATGTGAACTAAAAAATTAAATACTGTCTTTTCAGAGATTCAAAATACCTACTGCAGTGTTGGCAAGGGCCAGTGTGATAAGGCCGAGAGCATGGAGAAATAGAATCCTCTAGATAATGCTGAAATTCACTCTGGGCATCACAGATGTAAAAATCAATTTTAAGATTAAAAAATTGAATTGGTAATTTTTGACCCACACTGTGATTGAATTACGTGAATCTCAGATCTTAATTAGAGCCATATGCCCATCAAGTAAAACCCTCGGGTATGTACACACAAAGCAAAAATGTCATTTAAACACATTTTTAAATGAAAGAAAAGATCCTGAATCAGAGGTGGCAAAACTATCTTTCTAAAAATTATCTTCTTTTTAGTTTTTATTTTGCAGATCATGAGAATATTCTAAGTCCTGATTTTTTTTATTGATAAATTAAAGTATTTTTACAGCATGCAGCTGAATACCAAGCAGGAAAATTCATAATGCTATAGTCCTCAATTTTTTTTTAAAACCTTGTCAAAAGTTAAATTAATATTTTAGAATAGAAGCTATGCTCTTTAATTTGGTCTCCCTATATATCTCCTGAGCAGATTCAGTTTCTCCCTTAGCTAAACATTCTGGATTACTTAATTTTCAGATTTACAGCTGTGGCTTGTAAAGAGTTTCTCATCCTTCCCTAATACACAGATCAATTCCCCTTGGGTGCTGGTATCTTAACCATACAATCATTTGGGTTGGAAGGACCTATGCTGGGGCACTAATCTATCCTCGTGAATCACAGCAGGATTGATTTTATTATTACTAAGTCATTCCTGATCGATGGGTATGGGGATTCAGCCCTGAATCTCTCCAGTGACGGTGATTCCACAGCCTCCCCTGGCAGTTGGTGCCATTCCCAACTATTCATATTGTTATAAAGTTAGTCCTTGTATTTAATCTAAATTTTCCCTTCTGGAATTGAAGCCTATTACTTCTTGTTCTGTCCTCATTGACTAATGAAAATTGGTCCCTCTCGTCTTTATAACATCCCTTAACGAATTTGCAGACAGTTACGTCTCCCCCCAGTCTTCTTTTCTCCAGACAGAACATGCACACTTGCCTTAACCTTTCCACATAGGCCTTATTTTCCAAGCCCTTTATCATCTTTGTGGCTCTCCTCTGAACTCTCTCTATTTTGTCTGTGTCTCTTTTGGAATGTGATGCTACAACCTAAATGCAGCATTTCACTGGAGGCCAAAACCACAGGGATAAGAGGAGATAAATAGTTTCTGATGTTCTGAATGACACTTAACATATTAATTACTTTACTGCCATTTAGTAGAACTAGCAGAAATTGAATGTATGTAAGTAGAGTCTCATCAAGGTCCTGCTAATTGCATAAGCTAAGGTAGTGGCAAATATATTAGGATTGGCTTGTATCATTCCTTAAAGAAGTCACTGATGGCAGTAGTATTGTTTCACAGTTGAGGCATCCTTGAGATTCTCCGAACTTGGATTTTTTTCAATGCCCAGCTACCCTCCACACCCAACATCAACAACAAACAAACAACAACAAAATAAAATGCTCGATAAATTAAATTTCTTAATTGCCATTCATTTTTAGCCTATTTATTAGTTCTGTTTTTGTCTACACATGATCAAAGAACCAAAAGAGAGACTATACAAGGAAATGGAGGGGGCGGAATCACCTTATCATTTTTTAAAAGGCAAAATAGTTTTAAGTTTACCCTTTCCAGTTGGCTATTTATGTATTACTTAGGTGTAGATTTAATTTAATTTAATATAATGATCATCTTTCCCCAAATGGCACTGTACAAAATAATAGCAGAACTCACAGAATCCTAGAATACTATATCTGGAAGTGGACTTAAAAATAATCCTTTTAGTAAACATTTAATAAAACTTAAAACCCAGAAAGATAAAATGAATTGCTTAAGATTGACTCAACATTGATTCCTTATTTAATTAATTTATTTTACAAAAATGTAACTATATGCCTATTAAGTGCCAGTGAAGGATCTTAGCATAAGAAATATAAAATCAAATGTGAGGTATGTCTTACCCTGTAACAGCTAGTTAGTTGAAGTTCCAGGACTAGAATCCGTGTCTCCTGACTCTCACAATTATTTTGTTACAAAAGCCTACCTCTCACTTTTTCCATGACAGTCCGTTCTTTTTAAAATGTTAGAGGATTGATTAGATTGCCAATGCTCAACTTATAAATAAAGATTCCCTCAGCTGTATTTTAAGAGAATCAGTTGAAAATAGTAGTAGGACTTCAGGAGCTGTCAATGATTATGTACTTCCAGTACAATCAAAAGACGAAACACCTTTGGGGAAACGTAATTCAGTCTTCCTACAGATTCAGGGCAGTGCTTTTAGAACCAATTGGTTTAGCGCATGTCTCCATTGTCCAACATGTTCTCTGTAATTTATGCTCAGTAGTTATATCCTTCTTTATAAAGTTTTATTTATTTTTTTAATAAGTATGGAATAAGAAAAAAAAATACTTACAAAGCTTTCACAGGGCATTCAAAGGTAGTCACATAGTATCCTTTCCTGCTTAATATATGTCTTCAAAATGTGGCTAAATAAAGAATATGAATAAAACGTGGTTTTTCTACATCTGTCTTAAGAGAAAATTAAAATAGCCCAATATCCTTTCCTTATCCAAGCACAATAATACAGCCATAGCAGAAATTGGCTGATTTGATGATTGACTTTTTCAAGACATCATTAGGATCATTTTTATATATCCTATTTGGAGGTTATTTATTGATTTATATTCATTTAAATGTGTTAATTTCTAAATTAGATGAGTCTCATAATTCTTGTCTTTGTCACTTCTAATTTTATTGGTTTTGTCCATGTAAAAATTACTTCATGATTCTATGCCATCTGTCATTTTGGATAAAGTTACAAGATGAAAAACAAAACAGTCAGTCAATTTGGTCAATTCAGTCAACAAACCACTCAGAAGGGTCACAAAGTGGATCAATATAATGTGCTGTTTTGCTCAATTTCCAAGGCTTTTTCCTAAATTTACAAGTTGATTTAATTAGATTATCATCCATTCAGTAGACTCTTTGAACAGAATGTGCTGTTCTCTGGATCAAGATATTCATGTAAGGACTGGATTGAGTTCTCCTAAAAACATATCCTTAAATTCCTGATTTCTTCTCAGTCATCCACTATTCATCATATATAATGGTAGGATAACTATTGAGTCAGAGATTTATTTTAGATTGAGTAATAGAAATTGCTATTTAAAAATGGTTTGAAGAAGACTTGAAGTTACCTTAGAGAATATCTTTTAATTATGGGAGAATCATTGGAATTTTAATGAGACAGTTTTTTGCTTTACAAAGATTAGAGGCTTTAGTTTTGAAGACAGATAGAATCCTGGCAATTTTCTCACATACCCAGTCATTGGTGTATAGAAGCATTTGCAAAAGAGCTAAGGAGTTAAACTATAGGAAGAAAATTCTAACCTATTGTTTATATCATGAGTTCTGTTAGATAATTTCTTATATTAATAATCAAAAAACAGTTTTCAAAACATAATCAAATTCTATGAAGTAAAAGTACATACTTCAGTAATTGTACACCACCTTTGGATAGTTTTAAGTCTGGGCTGAATTTCATGTTTGAAGGTAATCTCCAAAAGAACATCCATTCCTGAGGAGTAGTCAGTGTTGTCCTTCTTGCTTAATAGTAGTCTAGGTCCCAATACATGCAGAAATACAAAATAGATGGTTGTTGAATGGATTAGTAATTACATCACTATCTCGTGTCTCATTCTTCTTGTCAATTGAAAGGTTCAGGCTTGCTGTAGAAAATATTTATTGTTCTGTTTTTAACATGGTACGTCCAAAATATCTAGGAGAAAAAAGCTAATGTAAAGTAGATCCAGAATGTCATGGACAATATTGAAGAAGTTGGAAAGAACCAAATGCAGTTGGCAGGAAACTGCACGATGTCTGTTTTGCTTGTTTTTCTTTAGTACTAGGTACTATAAGAAAACTTCATTCATATTTTTGGATTCATCACTGATATACTGATATAAAGAATCTATTTTGGCAAATATATCTTTTATTCTCATTATCCAGATGAAATTGTTATTAGAATTAATGACAAAGAAAATCTTTCAGGTGAAATACCTAGTTGTTTTTCAGTCTCTACAGTGTACTCCCTCCACTACAACTCCAGAACACTTGATACTTCATCCATTAAAGTTCAATTTTGTCCCACCCTTAAATTTGGTGGAAAATATATTAGTAACTTAAATCAACACTACTGTCAGAATTAAAGAATTCTTGCTTGTTGTACCATAAATCTGTGAATTACAGTCCTAATTATAGGACTTTTGCTTTGTTTTGAGACATAATCTGATTTTTTACACCCATGCTATTTGTTTAAAAATGTCCTTAAATTTATTTTTTCTGATTATATTCATTATATATATATTAATTACATAAAATATAAAAAATATATATTTGTGTATTTCAAAATGTTCATGGAAAAAATTGAATTAAAAGATAATAGTCATCTTTCCATAAACTTTTGAAGACCTCTCACATAAATGTATACATATAAAGTAAAAATTGCCTGTAATTCTAACAATCGTGCCCAGAACTTGTCACTTGTGTTTTAATATGTCTTGATAACTAGACTAATGTTCCAGACATGTTAAGAATGAGGTATTGCCTATTCTTAGTGACTGGGACTGACTGCATTTTGTCTAGTTCTTTGATCCCTATTCCCCAATGAAATACTTCTTTGAAATTGCCTGCCCATATCTCTGAGTATAAACTGCTTTGGGATTCTCCATCTCCAGATTAAGTTTGTTATATTTTTCTTAATTCTTACAATTCCTTGTAATACTACCATTCTAGATTTCTACAACATTCTAATAATATTGTTAATTAACAATATTATTCTTCTTTCTGGGTTGAGTAAACCAGAATGGACAATCTTGTCCCTAGAGCCTGTCCTACTTCTTTGATAGTGCTTCCATCTGTATTATTCAGGATCCTATCAAGAGATGGAAATTACCCATTGACTTGAACAGAAGATTGAAGTAGATAGACTAGCTACTAAGCATATTCAGAGAATACAGGAATAGTGGATATATGGAGCAGTCACTTCCCCTAGGGCTGATGCAGAGCACTCAAGTAAGGAACATGTGTAGAAAACACATGACATCCAGGGCTGAGATCCAGACCTCCTTGCAGAGGGTGCAGCTGTGGCCTCCTCAATGGTGGAGAAGTTACTGCACTATTACATCACTAGTACTCACTGGAAAGCTACCCAGCAGAAAGTGTCACATCTTAGAATTCATTGTGAAGCCACCCAAGGGAATGTTGAGAGAAGCCATCCACGGGGAGGTAACAGAAGGAGTGGTACTCACCAGGAAACTACTCTCTGAGGTGTTCAGAGAAGCTCTCCACAGAAAGGTTTGGAAGCCTGCCAAGAAAACAACATATTAGATTGCCTACTAACGATGAAACTGACCATCATGCCAGCTGGTGAGGGAGAAATGTTCCAGTATCACAAGCAAGACAATGAAGAGTGAATTTGGAGTAGAGAAAAAAAGATTAATAACTGAGACACTATTCAAATAAATGCCATACTGTTCCAATCTGTCACTTCCTGCTGCCCATTTCTTAAGATATTAAAAATACAACAGACTAATGAAAAGTAGAAATCTTAGAAAATTTTACCTAAGCTATGTTACATATTAATATATACAGCCAATATATTTAATACTAATATTATTTATCAAGTATTTTGTTTGGGGATTAGCATGTATTGTTTTATATTTGCCTTGCTTCTAGCTTTAGTTTATGTACTTTCTCTTGCTTTCTTTCCTGGTTGCAGGTTTTGATTTCCTATCAGTTCTAAAATGTTTTCTTAAATATGAAAGGGTTAACATATAATAAATTATGTCAAATTAAATCTAAGTGAATATCAGGTATTTTAAAATTAATCTTTAATATAATTTTCCTAAAAACTCATAATAATATAAAAATTAAGAAACCAATTTTCCATATATAATGTTGGGAATATAGTTGTCATTTATTTTGTTTACAATTTGGAGTTTTGATGCATGCTTAAAAATGTGCAATAAATATGAAAAAGTAACAGTTTTCTCAATACATAAAAAAATTATTACAATTAATTAAGAATAGAAAACAAGCAAGAATTTAGGGAGCATGATGGTGGTACAAGATTAGATTTTTAATCTCTCTGTATATTCTCATAAAACCACACAAATCAACTACATAGGAAAACTAAAAACCCATGGACACAATTCTGCTTCCAGTTAGTATGTAAAAAAATAACATAGAACTATTGTTTCTATCTTAACAATGACAGCAAGCTGGATAAGCTAAAAATTATTTGGCTTTTTGTTTTGTTTTGTTTTACCATAACTGAGCAGAATAAGCAAAGACACTAAAATAACTACATTCCAGAAGATGCAGAAAGTTATGTCTTTTCTGAGAGAGAAAAAACCAATGACTGCTTTCAAGCATGAAGAGGAGGGATTTTCTACAGATGGGGTAAGGAAAAACTAGCCACACTGTTAGCAATATTTAATGTCAACCTGTAGCCTGCCTTGAAGAATTCGCTTCTGACAAAGCCCTCCAGGGTAACATGGTAAGTCTGCATCGACCCATCAACTATTTCCCACAGACCTTCATTGGATGAACAAAGGATAGTGCATTTAAGCCTAGTAGAAGGCAGGCAAGTCAAAATAAAACCCTTTTCTCTGGTGTATTTCCCCAAGTACACACATGGGTCAGGTCAAAAGATGAAGGAAATTTCTCCAGGGTGCATGGTGCTGAGTAAAATGTAACCTACCTGTAAGGCTGGAGACTCCTCAGGAAAACTGAGAGAAACCCCTTTGGGGCCACTGAGCCTTCGCGAAAAACACAGAAATGGATCTCCAAAGCCTAGGGACAGGGCAGCAGGTTGAAGAGAGTTTTCCTAAAGAAAAAAAAAAAAAAATTAAATCCCAGGAAGGTCTGAAAAGCAAAGATAATTCTCCAGTAGAACAGAAAAGCTGGTGGCTAGGCTGTGTGGCCGAGAAAGGTTTCTTACAAGTTTTAACGTTGGCAGCTGATCTGTAAGATATAAAGAAGTATCCAACATTTCACAAGTGCTGAGACTCAAACCTCTATTGAAAATAGAATTCTGACCCTGCCCTCAAAATATTTGAGAATGTGGTGAATTGAATTTAACTAAAGCTGTATCAAAGCTCAGACCCTGCTCAAAAGCAGCTTAGATTGACTCAGCTCCTGTTACTAGCAACCTGTCAGGAAAAGGACCATATTCTTTTCTGGGATAGATATTAGTTTCTTTACTCTCTACCTTTTAACACACTCTGTCTAGCATAATATAAAATTATGATACATGCAAAAAAACCACAAACAAACAAGGATATATGATCTCTAATTAAGAGAGAAGAAATAGTTAATAGAAATAAATCCCAGATATTGGAATAAATGGTCAGATACTTTAACATATAAAAAAAAGTATGTTAAAGGATCCAGTGAAAATTGGACAAAATGTTAAACTATATAAGGAATTACAGAAAAGAAATAGATGCAATAGGAGAGGAAAGTAGTTCTCCTTCTGTCTTGGGGCAATGATTTTCTTAAACACTGTCCTTTCCATGGGTAATAACTATAACCTCTGGCAAATACAAATCAATTACTGGAGGGCTCTGGAAAGTTACGAAAGCATGTAGACTTTGGAAAAGAGTTGAAAAATGGATTAGATAAAACGTACATAGTGGGTTATTCATTTTTGTGGCCCTTTCCATACAGTAGCTGTAATAATAGTGGTGGTGGCAGAGCGAAGCTAAAATTCCAATAGAAAGTTCAACATATTTCCAGGCAGAAGATTTAGGGGAAACTTACCAGATGGTGAGTGGAATACTGAAAAGTAGAAAGCCATGATGGGGAAGCCTAAATTCTTTGTATAAACAATTCTCATGTCTCTCACTGACTCTTGGAACATGCATGAGTGGAGCAGACTGACAACATTCTTAACTGAGTTATGAGCCACCACCAAAAGCAAACAACAGAATTTGCAATTTGAATCTAGACAAACTAGCTTCCTGCTAAAATAAAAATATCAACACTCATTGGAAGAATGGTACAAAATCCAGTCTGTACAACATAATATTCATAAGTCAATTCAAAATTATCCAACAGGGAAAGAGTCAGGAAAATATGAACCTTTCTTCAAGGAAAGACAATCAACAGGTGCTAATCCAAAAATAATCCAAATATTGGAATTATGATTACATTACTTTAAAATAGTTCATGTAATTGTGCTCAATGAAATGAAAAAATTATATATACCAATAATGAATGAAAGATAGGATGAGTCAGCTGAGAAATAAAAAGGTTTTAAATGTAGATCTTAGACCCAAGAGATACTATATCTGAAATAAAACAAATTCACATGATAAAACTAATAGAGGAATGAAAATTACAAGAAGTCCATGAAATTGATGATATATTAAAATACATTATCCAATATGAAGAAGGGACAAAAAATTTTTTTTAAATTAAGATAACCTCAGGTATGGAGAAACTACCTTATGAAAAAGTTACATAAGGGTTAAGTGGATCCACAGAAGGAGAGAATAGAGCAGAATTAATATTTAAAGAATTAATGACCAAAAAAAAAAAAAAAAGCTTCCCAAATTGGGTGACAGACTAAGATTTGAAAATTCAAGAACCTTAGTGAATACCAAACAGTATAAACTCAAATTAAACATAATTTAGGCACATCATATCAAACTATTGAAAACCAAAAATAATAGGCATACTTGAAGGAAACTAGAAGAAAAATAACAGCACATTTATATACAGTTAAACAGTGATTGAAATAACTGAAAACTTCTCATTAGATTTGTAAAGGCCAAAATCACTGGAACAGTATACAGTGGTGAAGAACTGTAAACTTTAGTTATTACCTGTAAAAAAAGCAAATAATCCAGTGTGGTTTTCACAGGTGTTTGAATTGGCACCTTACTTACCTTGCCTGCTAAGCTTCTGACTATAGTCAATGTGTTAGATAAACCTAAACAATAGCTGGAATCGGTTTCCTAATTTTCATCTTTTATGCCTGCATTTTTTCCCTCTGGTCCCATGAGACGTTCTATCTACTGTTTATTCCTTTGTGGAATAAACTCACCTCACCTCATTCCTCAGGCTCCACTGGTGAATCTTCTGTCAATATAGTTGAGTGGTCAGTGGGCTGCCTGCATGGTGGCAGTGGCTGGCTGCTACAGCAGTTTTGGCTAGTGCTGTGGTGATGAGCCACCTTTGTGGCAGCAGTGGCTGTGGCAAACCTCCCATACGGCAGCAGTGTCTGCATCAGTGGTGCGGACTGTCCTTCTCTCTTGAGGTCCTGCCGTATGTCAGGTGAAGACTGCCCACACTTGCTAGAAAGCAACTTTTGAATAAACACCTGAAATATATCTGTGTGAAGATCATTGTAGGCAGATGGAACAAAGAGACAGTAGAATGGTCTTAAGGTGGGAGCATGCCTGGTGGGTTCACAGAACAGGGGGGAGTGGAGTAAGCAGGTGGAGAGTAGCAGAGGATGAGTCATATAGGTAAGGAAGCCAGATCACAAGGGCATTGTAGGTCATTGTAAGAACTTAAGCTGTTCTTAGGTGAGGCAGAAATCCTCATATTTAAAAAGAGTATTGGTATGATTTGGCCCATGTATTAAGATCACTCTGACTGATGTGTGAAATAAACTATACAGGAAATGGAAGAAGCACAGGAGAATGGCTAAGAGATTATTGCATTTATTCAGGTGAGATATATACTCCAAACCAGCAGGAATATGACACAGAGAATAATTGGAAATGAAGACATCTCAGAAGGTCAAAGACTGGATGGAAATTTGGGTCTCTTTATTTGGATGCAGGCATGCTTAGATGACAATACTCAGGTTCATTCCTGATATCCTGATACTACACAAGTCCTCTGGATCTATAACACAACCCCAAAGAAAGAGATAAGGAACCTGAAACAAATGGAGATTATATTTTTAATTGAGGCACCTTATAAAATTTTACTCTTTTTATTGAAAATGAAAGTTACTTCTCTTTTACACCTGAATTTGTGATAGAGATTTATATCTGATATGTGTGTATATTTGTGGTGTGTGTTGAGACTTCTAAAAAGTTCCAGAAGTATACTCACCATATTGTCAATAATGGTTACCTGAGGGGTAGACAGTGGGATTTTTCAGGGGGTGTAAAGATTTAAAGAAAGTTGGATAATAAAGGAGAGTTTTTATTTTTTACTATATTTTTATAAGGCTCATGTAAAAGTTTTGCAATTTAAAAGGGAAAAATAGTTTGAAAATTAACTATAGTTTTAAAAAATGTGTTGCTATGGTTTTATTGCTAGCTTTACCTTTTAAAAATTTGTATTTTACAGTGAATATCATATACTCTACTGATTTAAATACATTTCAAGGTACTTAAATATTTTAAAAAGAAACCATGGTTCAAATTTTGCCCAGTTACATGTTTTTCTCATTAACTCTTATTACCCTGAGCATCCTGCTCCTGTAATTGCTGTCAATGACTCAGGTAAAGTAGCCATTAAGAACTTCCACTCTCACCTTGCTGGATCCTGCTTTTTCTCCTGTCCCTAAAAACTAGTGAGCCCACCCTTCCCACTGCATGCTTTGACTTTATAATCACTTCTAATTTCTTACACACTTCCAATTTTATCTTTTGCTGATGCTAATCTGTTATAGCTTGGCTGTTTTATATGTTCTCTGGATGCCCTTGCTAATTCTTTTTTTCTCCAAGTATCATTTTTAAAAACTCATTTGTTCTTTTTATGTGATTGCCTTTCTTCTTTTACGCTGTTGCTTTTTCTATCTGCTCTTTAAGTAAAAGAAAATCTTAAGAACAATGAGATCATACATTTTCCAAGAATAATTTTTTCCTGCTTTGTTTTCTCAGTTATAAAATGTAGATATAGTTAATGTTCTTGAAGGGGTAGTCTGCCTTTAGTATGCATTGTCTTTCAAGTAAATAAGACATGTTTTTCTCATTTTGTACCCCCTACAGTTCTTGTGACTTAAAAAGTGAATTAAAAATGCCATAGGATAGTCAATGGAAATGTAATTTTTCTTGTAAATGAAAGCAATAATAAAACCATAAAAAAGTCTGATTTTTTGAGTTATTCATAAGTTAGTCCAATGTGAAGTGTGAATTCTCACTGAAAATACCCTCTAGACCTGTATCCAAATTTTTAGGATGAAGGTAAAGAAAAGAAAAGTGATCTTGGGACAGGTTGGTAGATAAAGGGGATTCTATCATATAGCCACAATGAACAAAACATAAATAGAGTGCCAGAAATTGGAAGAATCCAAGCAACTTAAGTAAATTAAAAAATTAAGGATATTGGAAGCTTTTCTACGTAACTGAAATGAATATACTCTTATTCAGATAAAATTTTCTGGTTCTGGATTTTTTTTTATACCTCTCTACAGTTATCTGCTTTTATTGGGGGCTTCTCAAAAAGCTATGCTTTACCTTCAGTAAATAATATTCAACAGTGAAATTGCAAATACTGTAGAAGTTCAAGTAGAAAGATGCCTTCATGGAATAGATATTTTTATTGGAGCTCCTTAAACTATGTGTATTTTTCTTTTCTCAGTGTTGAGAGTGTTACCTTCTAATGAATAGACACCTCTTTGTCAGTGTGGAGGAGCAGGGAGAACAAGTGCGGTATTAGGATTTTTCAGAGAAACAGACCAATAGAATACGTGTGTGTGTTTGTGTGAATGCACGTGCATGCATATATATGTATATATATATATATATATATATATATTAAAAATGAGATTTATTATAGGATTTACTCATGCAATTATGGAGGGTGAGAAATTCCATGACACGTTGTCTGCCAGTTGGAGCACCAGGAAAGCCAGTGGTGTAATTCAGTCTGAGTCTGAAGGCCTGAGAGCCAGGAAAGCTGATGGTGTGACTGCTGGAGTTTGAAGGCCCAAGAACCAGGATCAAGAGCAGGAGAAGATAGATGTCTCAGCTCACGGAGAGAGAAAATTTACCACTGCTCTGCCTTTTTTTTTTTTTTTTCAATCCAGGCCTTCAACAGATTAGTTGATGTTCATCCACATTGGTTAGGGTATTGATGCAAATGCTAATTTCTTCCAGAAATACCTACACATACATACTCAGAAATAATGTTTACCAGCTCTCTGGCCATCCCTTAGCTCAGTCAAGCTGTGGATGGATATATAGAAGATATATGAATTGATAGATAACCACAGATAAAATAGATGCAAATGTATGTGTATTAATGTGTGTACATACACATTCACATTTATTTCCTAATTTCTGTCTACTAAGAGGGCTTAGGAGCATACGTGTTTCCCAGATATTGGCTTCAAAATATTGTTCTTGTTTAAAAGGAATCAAGGATACTTAGAAATAGCTAATTTCAGGACTTGGACAGAAAAATAGAAAAGCCTAGAACATTTCATTGTGTTGGGAAGTAAGAGAAACTTCCTGACATTGATGTACTTATTTGATTATGTAGGAGAGTACTCTAATTTATGAAAAATAAACCTTTAAGAAATTTTGGGTGATTTGGCATCATGTTAGCAACTTATTCTCAAACTGTTTTGGGTGGAAAAAAAGCCCATTGCACTATATTTACGAGTTTTGTGTTTGTTTACTTTTTTAAGTTGGTGATTATTTAAAGAGTATTGAAAATAAAGAAATCTACTTTTATGGGAACTAAGAAAGATATTGGAAATAATACAAACTTTTTCTACTCCTGAAAATAACTGAGGTACTGTTAGTATAACCAAACAGACTACCCTAGCAAACTCCCCTTTGTCATGAAAGGGCTTTTCCTAAGAGAAAAAGAGCAGGAGAGGAAATATTCCAAGTACAGCATGGTACCTGTTACTTGAATCAATTTCCCTAGCCTCTGAGAAAAATTGTCTATAATCTGAAGTAAGGACTACAAATAAAAATTGAAAGAGTAGTTTCCCTGAAACGCTGAGAAAGCTGTTGATGACACTAGTTCTGTTTTTTTTTATTCCTTTACTAGAATTCAGCCAAAATATGAGTCAGCCTTGATTCTCCACTCTTCTATCATATTCAGCCGCCATATCCTGTTAAATATTTCACCTAATTTTTTTCTGAACACTTGTTTCCTTCTATACATACTTTTTTGCCCAATGAAAGCTTCTAGCTTCTATCATCTGTCTCAGGATCTTCTTTTTGTTTGTAGTAGCCTCCTAACTACTTTTCTTCTGTCCAATCTTGACCCCCTGCCAATTTATTCTCCATATTGTATCAAAAAAGATCCCTCCCACACAACATTGCTCCAGCCTCTCAATGGCATTTAACCTAATTAGAATAAAGATACAAATACCATGATTTACAAGACCATTTGTAATCCAGAACTTGTTTGCTTTTTGTATTCACCAGTCTGACTACATTGGCCCTCATTTAGTTCCAGACTAGAGAATAAATACATTTCTCTTGTCTTGGGACCATTACATATAGACTGTTCCATCTTGGAGACTAAGACTCTCCTAGATGTTGTTGTTTGTTTGTTTGTTTGTTTTTAACCTATGGCTATGTATTCTATGGACCTCTGTTTAAAAGGTGTTTTTCAGAAAAGGTTTCTCTAATCTCTCCGTTTAGATTATTTGCTCTGCTATCAATGTCCCTTGCCTCTTTTATTTCTCTTCTAAAACATGTTAAGTTCCATGGATGGATGAATTGGGACTAAGATTTTTCTCTTCTATATTGCCTTTACTGTTTCTCTCAGAGGCTCAATCAAAATTAGTTGAATAAATTGTTTAAATTAATAAATTTAGAAGGCAAACATACCAGTCCTTTTGCTTTGCCATGGAATACCACTCAGCTTCCACACTGTAAGGGTCATTTCTTCTGGATCGGTGGTGTTGAGTAACAGCATCCCCCACTGCTATCCCAAAGTGTTGTGGCAGCTGGATATCAAAGTATGGGAAAGGATTAGTATTTGTTGGAGACATGAACTCGTGGTGTACCAGCAACCTCAAGTGCAGTGCCAGACAATGCCTGAGATGAAGTGATGTGGCATCGCAGAAAGTAGGAGCAGCATCTGGCACAAGTTATAACACTCAGTAAAAATAGTAATTATGTCACAGTGCATGGAATTAATCCAGAATAGATGTCTGAATACTCAGTTCATAATGTGGAAGTACTTTGGAAAGATCAGAACAGCTCCGAGTATGTAGACACAAGAACCTACACTGTTTGAGTTACTATTGATAATATGAGGTCATGTGAAGGCAGGAAAAATTTAAGTTACATTTTATTCTGGTATTGGCTCTATATACGAAAGAGTCAATTTTTATTCTAATTTCATTTACTGGGAAGAAAATTTCTCCCAGCTTCTGACAATAGGTTGACTGTCATTTCTAGTTCCTAGTTTCCCAGGTTGTACGGTCTTTAATCTTTTTAAAAACATCCTTGCCGTATTGTCATTTTTGGTTAAAATTAACAGATATTGCATTTGACATGAGTTAATGGTTATTATTTTTATTTTTCCTCATTATGTAAGCAATGCGGGCTCACTTTAGAAATTTTTAGAGTGAAAAAGACAGGGAAATAAGAATCACTTCTAATTCCATCAGCAATGACTGCCATTCTCAATATTTTAATCCACCTCTTTTCCCACATGTATTCAGTACAGACTGGGGGAAAACACTTGCAAAAGTCATATCTGAAGAGAGATGATTATCCAAAACATTGAAAGAACTCTTGAACTTCAACAATATACATAACCTGATTTAAAAATGGGCAAGGACCTAAAAGACACCTCACCAAGAAAGATATACAGATTGTAAACAAGCAAATGAAAAGATGTTCAACATCATATATCATTAGGGAATAACAAATTAAAACAGTAAAATACCACTACACACCTATCAGAATGGCCAAAATCCAAAAAATCTGACACCAAATCCTGGTGAGAATGTGGAACAACAGAAATTCTTATTTACTGCTGGTGAGAATTTAAAATGGCACAGCTACTTTGGAAGCTGTTTTGGCAATTTCTTATAAAACTCATCATAGTCTTACTATATGATCCAGCCATCAAGTTTCATGGTATGTCCCCAAGTAAGTTGAAAACTATGTCCATACTAAAACCTACACACAGAGGTTTATAGCAGCTTTATTTTAAATTTCCCAAACTTGGAAGCAACCAAGATGTTTTTCAGTAGGCAAATGTAGGCAAATAGTAGTTTTGTAAATAGTAGGCAAACTGTGGTACATCCATGAAATGCAATATTATTTAGTGATAAAAAGAAAGGTGGTATCAAGCCATGGAAAGACATGGAGGAACATTAAATGCCTATTACTATGTAAAAGAAGCCAATCTGAAAAGGCTACATAGTACATTTTTTCAAATATAGAGTATTCTGGAAAAGTCAAAACTATGGAGAGAGTAGAAGGACCAGTGGTTGCCAGAGGTTAGGCAGAAGGGAGGGATAAATAGGTGGAACACAGAGTATTTTTGTTTTTTTTTTTTTTTTTGGTCACTGAAACTATTCTATATGATACCACAATGGTGGAAACATGTCATTATACATTTGTTCAACCCAATGGAATATATCACATCAAGAGTGAACCCTAATATGAACTGTGGACTTTGGGTGATAGTGATAATGTTAATGCAGGTTTATTGATTGGAACAAATTCACCACTCTGATGTAAGGTGTTGATAGTGGGAGGTATATGAAAAATCTCCATACCTCTGCTCAATTTTCCTATCAATGTAGAACTGCTTTAAAAAAATAAAGTCTATTTTTAAAAAAGGAATGAAATTGTGATACATGCTACAACATGGATAAACCTTGAAAACATTATACTAAGTGAAAATAAAAACAAACAGAAAAGGATAAATATTGTATAATTCCATTTAAGTAAAATATCTAGAATAGCCAAATTCATAGAGACAGAGAGTAGATTAGAGGTTACCAGGGACTAAGGGAAAAATGAAAAAGAGAAGTTATTGATTAATGGGTACATAGTTTCTGTTTGAAGTAGTGAAAAAGTTTTGTAAATAGTGGTGATAGTTATACAACACTGTGAATATAATTAATACCATTAAATTGTTTGGCCTGTGACATGCAGTATAGAATTATTCAGCAAGAAATACCATAAGGATAGCTGATCCTTTCTATAGAGAGGATTTTAAGTTCTCTTTTTCTTGTACATAACTTTATTGTGATATAACATTTTGAGTGCACAGTCTGATAAATTTTGACAGACATGTATACCCTGTAACCATTACTCTCATTAAAATACATAATATTCATATTATATAATTTATCAATTTTTTTTCTGCAACTCTCCAGTCATACCTCCTTCTCCACCAGAAGCAACTGTTGTTCTTATTTTTATCACAAAAGATTTAACTTTCCTTTTAATATCTCTCATCAGCATACCCACAACAATTTTAGTGGATTCATTGATTATAATTTTTCCTCATAAATTTGAAGGTATCCTTGTAGGCCATTAAGTCAAGACTGAGTCAAAAATAAAAAAAAGATAAGGTATAGAAGAAGCAAAAGAAAATCCACCTACTTTTTGATAGTCCAGGTGATGCCAGAGGTAGGGTCTAGGGACCTGATAGCCAGCCTCAACTCACCCTGTCATCTTACCAGGTTCTTGACTTCACCACATGAAAGAACTCAAGAGCAGAGTTACAGTAGAAAGTGAGAACAGGTTTAATATAACACATAAGAAATACAGGTTCCTCAGAGAGAGTGTGGCCTAGTTCCACAGGCAAGGCAGAGCCCACACCAAATTTAATACAAAAGTAAGGAACACATACTTAAAGTTTCATACACAGTACAGGCTGGCTTAAGAGAGTGAACAGCCACTTGCTAAAGGTAAGCTTAATGCAAAAGTAGAACATACACACCTCAGCCAGCAAAGTGCAGGTTGGCCCTAGGAAAGTGAGCATCAACACCCTACTTTCTGCTGGGACTCATGTTTTATAACTTTGCTATCTAATACATATCCATGCTAAGTAATGAATATTCCATTAAGGGGGTGGTTCCCTGTTATGTAACATAGTCTTGCATGTGATCAGTTGGTTTCAGTTTGAAGTATATTCATTGGTCAAGTCCTATCACATGTACCAGACATATTCAAAAATATTCTGTGCTCTTTAGCAGCTATAGTGGTAGGTCATTGAAAGGATAAACTCCCAGTGAGCATGCATGGCTACCAGGGTTATATACCATTCTTCTACTGAGCATGCCCAGCTACTTGATTTGCAAAAGCCAGCCCCTTGTGGTCTCAATTTCCCAGTGCTGGTGCCAAAAATTGGTCTAACGAACAACAGTAACTTTCTTCTAGGGGAGAGCTTAAGAGAGGGGCCTGAGACCTTGGGGAGTGGCTTGAAACCCAGATGTGTGTCCCAAAACCTAAATCCAGGAAAACTGAACACCTCCTTTCATGCAGGGGCAATACCAACCTGGACTGTGCACATTAAAACAAATCTGGTGTTAAGAGTGAGGCCAAGGAGAAGAAAGCACTAAAGCTAGCTCTTATAATTGACTACAGTGTGTGACCACATGTCGTACTCATATAGGACCCAGAGATAGCTCTGAATCTGGCTGGCTTGCCAAATGTAGAATAATGGAAAAGAGTATATTTACATGAAAGGACTCCCAAAGTCAAGGGAAAAATGAGAGTGATGCTTGACCAGAAGGGGATCTACAGTGCTACCTGGAGCCAAAGCAAAGATAAGGAGAACCAGAGAAAGCACCGCTCAAGCCAAGAAAAACCAAAACACAAGTTATAGAGGCACAGACATTAATCACAAATGGCAGAAGAGCAGACTGTCCCCAGTGAGTGGGGATCATAGTTTCCTGCCAACATATACCCCAGTGTATTAGTTTATTTCTGTTGTTATAACAAAATACTTGAAACTGGGTATTTTATAAAGAAAACAATTTATTGCTTACAGTTACTGAGGCTGGGAAATTGAAAGTCAAAGGAACTCATCTGGTGGTGGCAACATTGCAAGATGGTGGAAGTAGAGAGAAAGAGACTAACCTTTTCATTCTCTCCATTTAAAGCCCTCCAAACCATGCCCATGACCACTATTTTTGGTCTTTTAACTATGGCTTGGTCATATAATCTAATCACCTCTTGAAGGCCCAACCTTTCAATTACCATAATAGGATTTCCCACCATTAAGTTATAGTGTGGATTAAGTTTGGGGGGGACATTCAACCCAAGGCACCCAGGAAGGTCATGAGAACCTTGGGAATGGAACACTTCAGCACCATGCCACAAACCCATATGAGTGTTTCTCTCCATCCAATCACCTAGATATCCTTTAGGGTGAGAAGTATGCAAAAACATTCATCTGAGATGCCATTTAAAGGACTGTTTAAATCATCAGCTGCAGACTAGATATTCAGTTTAGTTCTCTCCCAGGCTAACCAATGATATGCACGGGATGGAAGAAAAGCCAGATTAGTTACTGACAACAAATAAAACAGTTATATTTTCTGTAAATATCTGAGCAGCTACATGAGTTAAAATTGTGGCCTGCTGACATTGCATTTAAGGGCCAGGATGAATAAAAATTATGAACTGTATCTTGAAAATTAGAACCATATCTGGCAAAAGTGACATCATCAAACTATTTAATTGTTCTTATGCTCTTTTCTGGACTAGTGTTCATAGTAAAATATTTATGTATTCATACCATTATGAAAATGACGGTCATTTTCACTTAACACAATGCAATGAAAATTTTGTATGTTGAATTATTTTCTAAGATATGTTTTCAATATATGTACAATATTCAAATGGATTTACCAAAATGTTCTTACATATTCTCCTCTATGTGATGTGAAATCCAGTTTTGTAATTAATAGGAATAATATAAGTATATAACCATTTTGTACTGTATCTCTAAACAGTAATTCAGTATGTTTTTCCTAGAGTTTGAATTTGTAGTCAAAATAGATGAAGATTTTAAAAGTTAGCATATACTGCCAAATTGCTTTCCTCAAATTCTGAAATTTGCACAGCTACTAGTAAGGATGAAAGTTCCAGTCATAGAGAGTACCATTGCCAGGATTGCATAATATCATTGTGAACCTTTTCTAATTTAGCAGGTCAAAGATTGCATAATCTTTAATCAGAATGTTTTATTATCACTGAGCAGTATGATGACAGATAGTTACTGGAAGGCATCAGTAAAGACATACTTTCAGGACCTGAAAGTCATAATGATGCCATTTAAAATCGAGGTTCCAGATTTTTATTTAATATTGTTCCAGGGCTCTCTTTAGCGAGAAGAACATGCCATGTTCAAATTTTGTAAAGTAGATTATTATCTTTCTTTTCCAAGTTTAAAATTCATTGCCCCAAATTCTAAGTCCTTAAATGACACATTTGGGGGATATGACTTATTTGAATTATATATTTTTTTGAAATAGTTTGAATATTACTGTTCTTTAATTTAAGGAACTTTTTTATGTGCCAGGAACATAGATGGCAGGAACGATGTTATATGTGAAATACTAGACATGGTCTCTGTTTTCAAGATCACAATCTTGCGGTAGGAGGAAGCTGGAAACCTACGAATATGTAGTCAACTGTAATATAATTCTATTAATATGCATTAGAAGTAAAAAAAGAGAGAATTGTGTATAAGGATTTAAAATAGAACAACAAATTTGAACTTCAACAGGGCAGTTTACCACTAAGTCCCCAGTACCCAGCAAATTTCCTGGTACATAAATAACACCACACATAGGACATAGTACCTGATGAGACAGCATTTGTTGACAATAGGGACAAATATTAAGCATTTGTTACCATGAATAATAGTGTTTGTATATTGTTAATTTAAACAAAAATAATAATATTTATTATGGATAGGCACAAATGTCAGTCAATTATTAGCATGCATACAAATAGTAGTGCTTGCTATCTCAGAGGCACACTTAGATGATCCCCA
This sequence comes from Cynocephalus volans, assembly GCF_027409185.1. Lineage (NCBI taxonomy): Eukaryota > Metazoa > Chordata > Mammalia > Dermoptera > Cynocephalidae > Cynocephalus > Cynocephalus volans. Next base: position 90,681,028 of record NC_084468.1, on the reverse strand, counting down.
ACCAATTGACCACTTGAGAAAGTTAAAACAGGAGTTCTGGTCAAGATGGCATAGTAGACGGTCCCCAGCATCACTCTCTCCCACAAATCAACCAATTTACAACTAAAAAAAGGAACATCAGCCAAGTTGGGGCGGCTGTAGCTCAGGGGAAGAGGAGAGACCTATGGAGTTCATGAAAGCAGGAGAAACCATGATGAGAGAAAGAAAAACCTGCTCTGAGGGTTTCGTGCTGCAGCCACTTTAAGGCAGCCAATCTACCCCCCATCAGTGCAGGACCACTCAGAGGAGACTGGTGGGGAATGCAGAACTGCATGGGGTACAGTTTGATGAAAAAACTCAGGCCCAGATCAGAGTTTCAACACAATCCAGATCCACAGGGTCTCTGAAGAGCTGGAAGTACCTATTAAACCTTGAGCTGCACAAAAAGCCTTCCCTCGGGAAACAGCAGCATAGCAGCAATTTAACTCAACCACACAGCTCAAGTACTGGATCTGACAGGAAGTTCCCTCATTTTAGAAGTAAGCAAAGGACAAAACGTTTGTTCAGGCCCAAGCATACCACCAGCACCTTGGGGCCTGCCTGGGAACTGGAGGCTTGGAGCCAGGGACCAGATCCTACTCCCACATCCAGGCACACCATACCAGCACCTTGGGGCCCACCCAGGGATGTGAGGCATGGAGACTAGGACTGGCCTCCCCTCCCACAATCAGGCATACAGAGCCAGCACCTCAGGGCCTGCCTGGGGACCTGAAGCATAGAGAAAGGGGACGGACCCCCTCCCACAACTAGGCACACTGCGCCAGCACCTTGGGGCCCACTTGGGGACCCAAGGCATTGAGAATGGGACCGGACCCCACTCCCACATCCAGGCACACTGCCAGCACCTCAAGGCCCAGCCCAGAGGCCCAGGGTATGGAGCCAGGGACCAGACCCCATCCCACAAAAAGGCACACTGCACCTGCTCCTCGGGGCTCGCTGAGGGACCCGAGGCATGGAGAAGGGGACTGGATGCCCCTTCCACAACCAGGCACACCATGCCAGCACCTCGGGGCTGTCCAGGGACCCGAGGCATAGAGAAGGGGACCGGAATCCCATCCCACAACCCAGCATGCTGCACCAGCACCTCAGGGCCTGCCCAGGGACCCAAGGCATTGAGAAGAGGACTGGACCCCTCTGCCACTACCAGACACACTGTGCCAGGGCCACCGGACCCTTCCGGGGACCTGAGGCATGGAGAAAGGGACCGGACCCCCCCCCCCACAACCAGGCACACCACACCAGTGCCTCAGGGCCCAGCTGGGGACCTGAGTTATGGAGAAGGGTACTAGACCCCCCTCCCACAATCAGGCACATTGTACCAGCACCTCAGGGCCCACCTGGTGACCTGAGGTATGGAGCCAAGGACTGGACAGCCCTCCTACAACCAGGCACACGACGCCAGTGCCTTGTTGTCCACCCAGTGACCTGAGGCATTGAGCCAGGGACCAGAAACACCCCACAACCAGACACATTGCCAGCACCAAGGAGCATGCCAAAAATGTCACCTCCATGTGGGTGGCCCACCACAGCCACCACAATAGTCATGGTTTCAGTGAAAGTAGCTAGACACTACAACTACCACACAGATGGCCCAAAACCACTGGAGTTCATTGACACAAGGAGAGTTACCAGCAGAGATAAAGAAGAGGATGTCTCTCTCCACAAAGCCCATTTTAGAGTGACAGAAGAAGTATCTGCTCTATGATAATATTGGGGGACCTGATCACACCTGTCAGCATTGGACAGATCACCTAGGCAACAAATCAACATAGTAACCATTATTCTTTCAGAAGGAGAGAAGAAATCTAGGGTTATCAGAGGGGAGGGGAGGAAAGAGGGGGGACGGGGAAAGATTGGACAAGGGGCATAAGAATAATTATGATTTGTAACAATATATATGCTAGTAATATTAATTTGATCAACATATCTCAGTGTTGAACCCCAAAAATATGTATAATCAATTATGATTCAATAAAAAAAAATTTTTTTTAAAAAGAAAGTTCAAACACAATTTTTTAAGGGATAACTTGAGTTTTATCAGCTTATAGGACTATTTACATAGAAAGATATTTAAAGATTCCTAAATTACTGTAATTATATCTTTATTAATAAATCTTTACAAATAGAAGTATTACTTTTTCCCTCTTTTACATTTTATAAAAGAGTTATTCTTCCCTTCATAAATATGTTTAATATTAGTATCTTTTTTTTTTTTATCACTATCTTAGTTCATTTTGTGTTGCTATAACACAAAATAATATCTGGGACTGGGTAATTTGTAAAATGCCGAAATTTATTTTTTCATAGTTCTAGAGTCGGGGAGTTCCAAGACCAAGGTGCTGATGGGTTTAGTGCCTGGTGAGGGCCTGTTCTCTGCTCCTAAGATGCCATTTTGAAAGCCGAGTCCTCTGGAGGGAGGAATGCTGTGTCCTCTCGTAGTAGAAAGCAGAAGGGCAAAAGGGAACAAACTCACTCTGGCAAACCCTTTTATTGTGGCATCAATTCCTTCCTCCCAAATGACCTAAACATCTCCCAAAAGGCCCCACACCCCAACACTGTTGCATTGGGGATTAAGTTTTAATCTGAATTTGTGGAGGGGACAAAAAGATTCAAACTATAGCAATTACCAAAGTCATCATATCCAGTATATTACGCAGAGCACTTTACCTTTGCTTCTAATGTTCTTAAATAATCTTGAATTTGTCTGTACTTTTACGGCTGGAAATGTTGTTTTAGCCAAAAGGTATCCATTGTCATTGTTTTAGGGAAGATGGCTTCTCATTTGTCCTGTAGGTGTGTTTTTGTGATTTATGCAACTCGACCACTTATTGCATCACTTATTTCACCTTTTTAAAAAGGATATCCAATTCTTGTAATTTTAGATCACATGTCAAGAATAAGAGGAATAAAAAATAAACTCACATCAAATTTTTTGCCTCTTTTATTTTTCTGTTTTTTGTTTGTTTGTTTGTTTGTTTAGTTTATTCCATTAGAGACAGCTCTATAGGCATCTGACACTGTCATTGAACAACTTTCCAGCTATGTTGTATTCAGTATAGATTATTTTCAAAATAAAGTAAATAAGAGAGTACCCTGTAATACTAAGGGCTTTGTAAGGATATTAGCATCAGATGATTTCCTCTTTACAACATAATAATTTGGGGAAATATCTATGTTACATTAAGATTTAAAATATTGTTCTGCTTGGGAAGATGAAAATTGAAATTGGCCTTAAAGTGTAGATTAAGCGGAGGTTTTTCAGGTAGATAATAGGAAGTTCAGGAGAAGACGTCTGTAAATTCTTGTTTTGTTAAGGTACTGCAACTAGTCAAACACTAGGGCATGGGGCTTGGGGTTTCATGGCATTGTATGAAACTTAAAGTGCTGTTAGGGTCAATGTGAAGGGTTTCAAAGTTTGTAATTGTCAACTAAATCTTTTCAATATTTTTCAAGTATGAATAGTGAAAATTATGTACAATATGTTGTTACAAACTCTCAACTGTGAACTCCTTAAAAGAAGAGTCCCCACTATGTACCTCTGTTGAACTGATGAATTAACTAGATGTTTTTGTGTCCTCTCTCTCTTTTCTTTTTTTTCTGGTTTTGTCTCTGAAAAAGTTTTAAATGTTACAGATGCATATTTCCTCTAAACTTTACATCTCATACACTCAAGGGCCTGCTGGTTAACTCAGTTGGTTAGAATGCAGTCTTATAAAGCCAGGGTCATGGGTTTGGATCACCACACCAGCCAGCTGCCAAAAAACCAAATAAATCTCATGCACTCGCATCAATGGAGACTCAAGGCATCTACCCAACATCATCTTCTATCTATTTTAAAGCTTTTAATCCCATAACCTATGTGCTCAATCAGGAATGTTAATTGTGTGAGAATGAGAAAATAGCATTTTCTGGAGCCAATATTTCATTAGATCTTAGTGAGAATGATTGGAAAGGGTAGATAATAACCTAAAAATATTGATTAGATTTGTCTGGAAAGGTAATGAACTTCTAAGCGAGCATAAGCTAAATTCAGATTTCTAATAAAAATGGAAACGAGGTAGGTTTCAGCTATCATTACCAAAATGTTGCATGGTTCCAATCTTTTGCTCATTTCATACTGCAAGATGTCTATTTTGACAGATCATTTATCTCCTGATTTAAAAAAAACAACCCCCTCTAAATTTTATATATTATGTCATCGGAAATTTAGAAAAGAGTATCTTCATCATATTTTAATTATGTCTAATTTGTGGTTATATTAGAAGTACCTGATTCCATAACTGATACAGTGTATGCTGAATATACATCTTTTTTAAATAAATAAATGATTACGCTTATGATTCTAATATGTATAGTGCTATTCTAATCAATGTAAAACTAGACAATTTTTAATTTTATAGTATTTGAGAACACTACTGTTAACAAAAACTAATTAGAAGTTTAGATCAATGTTGATAACAATAATTGCCCATTCAAATAGATTTTAATAGACCTTCATATATTAATATCTTTAAAGATACATTAAAAATACCATAATATACTCATAGAAAGAACATTTCAATAGAGCTACAGTTAACAGCTTGTATTTATGAAGCAATACTTAACATGGGATGCAATAAAGTATTAGTACAATCATATAATTTGGACAGTTCATAAGAACTAATTTGGATAGTTCATGAGAATTAAAGTTAACTTTTTCATAAAGGACCTAGAGGCTAAGATCAAAATATATTTTATAATAATCGATTTAGTAATAGGGATAATTTTTTCTCAAGGCTCTGCTAGTTCCTGAACCTAAAGTTTTACATATTGTGTGGTCATTTTGGATTTCTCAGCACAAGTGATGAATCCTCATTATCTCAGGTAGCTAGGGTTGCTGCTATGTAATGATCACACAGAGGAGTGTGTCTGGAAAGTGGGGATTCACTGGAGCCTTTCTTGTTGCTTTTGTGCCCAGTGATTAACACAACAGGGGCAATTATAGCAACCATGGACTCAAAAGGGCAATGCAACCAAGGGCTCAGACCTTCAGGGATGAAGACTTGGCTTACCACACATATAAGCAACCTGGGCCAGCTGAAGCGCTGGCTGAGTGTTTGGGAAATCTGATTGTGTGGTGGAGGACGTGGGTAATAAGTATCAATTATGAGCTCAGAACCAGTTGCCACAATAGACACTATAACTTTACCTGCTACCCTTCCTGTCATAGTTTTTTTTTATTGTTTGGTTTGGTTTTTGTTTTTAATTTCCTTAGAGATTTGGAGTAGCCATTACCTTGAAGTGTCAGCGGCAAAGTGGGTTTAATGTATAATATGAATAGATCTGAACAGTGCAAGAAATCGCCTATTACAAATGCATGTTCTTACGAAAAAAGTGCCTTCCCTTATAAAGCTTCCATTTTAGTAGAGACAGGCATGATTATTATTTACTGTCTGTCTTTCTCTGCTAAAATGTCAACTTCATGAACAAGGGATTTTTTTCACACTACTAAATCGAAGTATGGCACAAGGTTGTCATTTAATGTTTTTTGACTAAATGAATGTTGGTACTTTACTGCTTATTACCTTCCAACAGCTTTACATTACCCTAAAAATAAAATCCACAAACTGCTAACTATGGTGCAGAAGGCCCTAAAAATGATCTAGTATCTGCTTAGTTTTTCAAAATAATTTCTTTCTCTCGCTCCTATTATTCAGCCATGCTGGCTATTTAAAAATTTCAAACGCATAAAACTTGTTCCATACTCAAAGACTCTATGCTGAAATTGAATATTATGTGTGTACGTATGTTATATTTCCTAGGAGTTTTATTTTATGATAATGAGATTTTTATAAAATACTGATTATGAGTAGGTAGTTTAACAGTGCAGGAAACACTTACAAGAGGAAGAGCCTTATTGATAGTGATGTAGTTTTTCAAGATGGTGAACAAGTATCAGTGATATTCAAAAAATAAAATACAACATCCCTTGATTTATAAAGCAGCATCATTCCTATGAAATTACATAAATATTAAATCTATGCCAAAGATAATTTGAGTTTATGTGTAAAATGGCATTAAGTTCCTGACTCAGATTATAATTTCTAGGCTCAGATAACAGGTATGTCCTATGGGGCATTTAAAAGTCATAAGGAATGCAACACAATTCTTCATTGTGCAGGCTGTCCACACATTGTAAAATGACCACAATGCCTGGCCCCTGCCCATTTGATGCCAATTTTGCTGCTCTTCAATAATGATGACAAACAAAAGTGCCCCCTAAGATGCAGATATCTTTTGAGAATTATCACTCTATCTATGGCTTGCTTATTCTCTTTATTCAGGTCTCTGATCAAATTTTTAAATTCTGAAATATAGCCATATAAATGAATTAAGCTATGGGTTGTGAAAAAAATCTCTTCTTTTAAAATAGAAACATAGATCCAATATAGACCTGATGTAGATCGAATGGTCAGTCCAAATGCAAGTGAGGGAATTTGTGAAAAGAAGATGGCTAAAAGTTGCTAATGTAATGGAAGTAAGCCACAGGAGAAAAGAATGATGTCCTCATTAAGATCCCATAACCACCTGTGAGATTCTGCCCATTTGTAACTTGAATCAAATTGCTGAAATGGTATAATTAGCCTTTACAATTGGATAGAGTTCTCCAGAAGGAAAAAAACAAAAACAAAAAAAACCCTGTAGTTAGGAGCACAACTTTTAGAATCATACATGCTAAATTGCAAATTCCCCGATTAAGAATTTTTATTTGGAGAAATCCTAATCTGATAAAAACAATTTAGCACAGACAAGAACATTTAATCCTGTAATCAAATTTCATTGAAGTTTGCAGAGGGCAATTTGGTTGAAAATAAGTATAAGAATCTTGTTTAAAAGCTTGAATTTTTGCCATTTGATATTCCCACAACTTTTGTTTTTCACTGGATTTTCAGAGTGTAAATCAGAGAACTTAATCAATCATGCATGAGTATGATGTCTCTAGTATGTTTCAGCTTAGAGTGGGCTACAAAGGAAACAGCAGCCACTCTGAAGCAGTATATGTACCCCTTTCTTGGTTATTCAATCTAAAACAAATCTGGGTGATGCTGTGAAAGGATTAGCCAGATATTCTGATACGGTGAGTTTCATGAATGCCTCCTCTGTTGGAATTTAGGATTGACATTAATTAATTTATTGATGGATTGATTAAATTAACAAATATTTATTGAGGGCCTACTTGGTGCTAAGCACTAAAAAAAGTCTGAGGTTAAAGCAGAAAATGAGAAAGATTACTGTTCATCCCTTCATGGGTGTTTGAATTACTGGGTTTGGTAGACATTAAATAAATATTCAGCTTGAAACAGAGATAACTGTATAAAATTAAATTTAATTCAATTTCTTTGCAAACAATTAACTTTTAAACCCCTTGTGAAATATTTTCTGGTTTTTCTAAGATGAAAGTTTTTCTTACCTATGCTCTTTTCATGACAGCTCTTATTTATAGTTGTAACTTGTATTTATTTGTATATGGGGCATATCCCTATAGACTTATTAGATTTTATGCCAAATGAAGTCTAAGCTCAATAAATGAAGATATTTCGATTTTGTTGCCAATAAATCTCCAATGTGTAGAACAGTGGCTGCTACATATAGATGATCAATAAACATTTGTTGGATGAACAGAAGACTGTCATGTACATGTTCAAGTCTTTCTCTGAAGATGGATCTGGATTGCAAATCATAGCATCCACAGCAGTCACCTTATGCCATTTGGGTTTATTTCTTCATATATGTAATGGGAAAAGTTTCTCTAGAAACTGGGGGGAAATTTAACCCAGGAGGGTTAATGAGATGATCTGTAGCCACTACTGCTGCAGCTCTGAGACTCAAGGACTCTCATAATGCTCTCCTTTTACTATCCATTCTAAATTTCCTTAACATTTATCTAAGACCTTGTTAGTCTCAGTTTCTTTCCTGACCCTCATCCTTGAAGAGCCTGGGTCCCTGGTCATGCTGCCCTTTCCAAGTTAGGCCTGGTGCACTTGTCTATTTTCTCTATAATTGGGCAAGTGTGTATCATGTGGTGTCTGAGTGGATCATCTGGATGCCAAACATATTCCTCCTTGTCCCCATCATGCAGCAGCAGACCTAATTTATTCTGATGAACAGGGTCAACTACCATCTTTTTGCTTGCTCTTCTCTTAGCATGATGACATCAAAGTGCCTAGATGGCAGTTTTAACTTATAATTCAATGGCTCTTTTGCTATGTCCCCTTATGGTAGTGTTCCCCTTTGGGAACCAGCATTTTTAGACATGGATAGCACAGAGGGAGAAGACAGGAAGTCTTAAATACAAGTGTGGTGTCTGAGAGTGATGGTAAGCAGAGCTACTATTGCTTCTGCTACCAGATTCTCATATCTATATTGTCTTCATATCAGGGACACAATATATATATAAAGATCTTTGACTAAGAATATATATTGCATCCAGAAAGATGGTTTTCCCATTTTTGCACAGTATTGCCTCTGAGTTGGTACTTCAGCTGACCATTAACCAGACATCAGGTTTGAATCTTCTGGCTGTTTCAGCATTGATACTATGAGTAGATCTTACTATCAAGGGCCCAATTCTGTTCCATTTTTGCTTAGTGGTGGAAACACTGGTATATGTGATCCCAGGCTAGTAGATCAAGGACTTCCTAAAAACGGCAAACCAGTTCCTGGAAAAGGGTCTACTTTTGTCTGAATAAATTGCTGGCCATTCTAGGGAGGTAGAAGCATAATATGGTAAACATTTTTATACCAAATGATCCACTGATGTTATCCTTAGAGAATGGTGCCATGAAACAAGCTACAATGTTTTCTTTTTTTGTAAACTGATCATAAATTATTCCCAATATGGCCATAGATGTTAGTAAAAGGTTACATAGTAGTGTAATCACGGTAGATGATATGGGGGTGTGGGCTACCTATTCAAAAAGTTTTCATGTACCTTCTAGTCCTGTTTGTGCTTGCTTCCACTTTTACCTCCTTTATCTTAAAATATGTTGCTGCTGGGCCCACTGAGCTTTTAACTTGGTATGTTTGACAGAATCCAACTGATGATGGTCACTTGCTTTACCATTGTCAGGCACACCATCTCTGCCAGTGTCCAGTAGCAAGCCAGGAGCTGTCTTTTAAAATGTTTTAAATAATAAACTGCATATGGCATCATCTTGCTTCTAGGTGTTGTAATTCTTCAAAGAGGCCATGGACTCTGCAGAGCATCTTATCTCACTACTGATATCTTAAATGCTGTAGGATTTGCTAAATGATATTGCTTGCACCACAGCCAGAATATACTGCAAAGACCTTTTTTGCTCTGGGTTCCACTCAGTTTCACAGTATATGATTTGGAGTGGTAGTATCCTTAGGTGTGTAATGTGCTGCTTCAAGAATCTGACAAGGTTTACAAAGGGTTGTGTTTCCCATTTTGTGGTGGGAGGGGCAAGATGCAATAATTTTTCCATTACTTTAGATGGAATATCCCAGGATGCCCTTGGTCATTGCACCTGTAATAAGTTTACTGACATGACAAGTCCCTAAAACTTTGTTGGGTTTATCTCCAACCCTCTGGTGCACCTGTGTCTTACCAAGGTCTTCAACTCGCTACTCACTTCTTGTTCATCTATTCACATTAGCATGCTGGTGTCAATATGGTGGATCAAAGTGTTACTCTCCATGATGTCGATGATTCTACTATACTTGTGATTTCTCTATTTCTTCTTTCACTTTCATCAGAATTTGCTTCATGTATTTTAAAGCTCTTTTAATGTTTATTATTTTTACATCCTCTTTGAAGCATTGACCCATTTGTCATTTTGAAATGACCCCTTTATCATCATTATAAAATTGCCCTTTCTATCTCTAGTAATATCAGTTTCTTGGTAATATACCTTTACGGGTATTAACATAGCCACTCAATCTTCCTTTTGTTTAGTGTTAGCATTTTATATCTGTTTTCATATTTCTCTTTTAACCTATTTATTTCTTCACATTTGAAGTTCATTTCTTATAGAATGCATAAGTTGGGTTATGCTTTCAAATTCAGTTTGAAAATGTCTCCTTTTTAACTGGAGATATTTAAACCATTTACTTTTTATGTATTCATTGGACTGTTTAGGTTTAAGTCTGTTGCCACATATTTTCTATTTGTGCCATCTCTTCGTTCCCCTTTAGTTCCCCTTTTTCACTTTTTCTCCCTTTATTTTCTGGATTGAGTATTCTTTTTACTGATACCATTTTATCTCCTTTGCCGACTTATTATTTCTAAATATATATATTTAATTTAGTGGTTACTTTCAGGATTATAGTTTGCCTTTTTAATTTATCAGAATCTACCCTCGACTGATACTATATCAGTTCAATTACAACTTAAGAACCTTAAAAGAGTTTACCTTCTTTCTCCTCTTCTGACGTTTGTGCTATTCTTGTCAAAATTCTAATTTTACATGTGTTTTTAATATCACAGTGAATTGTTATTATTTTTGTTTAAACAGTCAATTATTTTTAAGAGATTAAGTAATAAAATGTCATATATATTTACTAATGTAACTACCACTAAAGGAGTTCTTTATTTCTTTGTGTACACCTATATTTTCATGTAGTATCATTTTTCTTCCGTCAAAGAGCATTCTGTAGCATATCTTGTAGTGTGGGTCTGCTGGTGGTAAGTTCTTTCAACTTTTTCTCCCATTCTGTAGATTGTCTCTTCACTTTGTTGACAGTGTCCCTTGCTGTGAAGAAGATATTTAGTTTGATGTAGTCCCATTTATGTGTTTTCCTTTAGTTGCTTGCGCCTTTGTAGTCTAATTCAAAAAAGTGCTGCCCACTCCCATTTCGTGCAGTATTTCCCCTATGTTCTCTTCCACTAGTTTCATAGTTTTGAGTCAAATTTAGGTCTTTAATCCATTTTGAGTTAATATTTGTGTATGGGAAGAGAGAGGGGTTTAGTTTCAATATTCTGCATGTGGATAACAAGTTTTCCCAACACCATTTGTTGAAAATGCTATCCTTTTCCCATTGTATATTTTTGGTACCTTTGTCAAAAATCAGTTGGCTATAAGTGTGTGGGTTTATTTCTGGGCTTTCTATTCTGTTCCATTGGTCAATTTGTTTGTTTTTCATGCCAGCACCATGCTGTTTAGGTTAATATAGCTTTACAGTACATTTTGAAGCCAGGAAATGTGATGCCTCCAACTTGGCTCTTTTTGTTCAAAATTGCTTTGGCTATATAGCATTTTTTGTGGTTCTTTACAAATTTCAAGATTTTTTTTTTTCTTATTTCTGCAAAGAATGTCATTGGTATTTTGATAAGGATTGTGTTGAATGGGTCGAATGCTTTGGACACTATGGAAATTTTGATGATGTTGTTTCTTCCGACACATGAACATGACATATCTTTCCATTTATTTGTGTCCTCTTCAATTTTTTTCACCAATGTTTTATAGTTTTCTTTGTAGAGATCTTCCACCTCTTTCATTAGATTTACCCCAAGATATTTTATTTTTTTGGTAGCTATTGTGAATGTGATTACTTTCTTGATTTCTTCTTCAGCTATGTCATTGTTGGTATATAGGAGTGCTATTGATTTTCCTGTGTTGATTTTGTATCCTGCCACTCTACTGAATTCATTTATTAGTTATAGCAATTTTTTTTGGTGTAGTCAGAATTTCTTCAAATAATTTTTTTGCTCACCCTCACCTTTAGGGACTTCAACTACACATATATAAGTCCTCTTGATATTGTCACACAGCACATTCATACTCTATTCCTTTTTTAAAATTCTCTTTTTCCTCAATGTTTTATTTGGATCTTTTTCCTTGCTATATATTTAACCTCTTATAATTTCTTCTACAATATCTAATCTGCCATTAATCCCATGAATAATATTTTTTTAATCTCCAAAGTAATTATCATCTCTAGAAATTAAAGTTGGATCTTTTTTATACCTTCCATGTCTATGCTTACGTATTCTAACATATTGAATACAGTTTTAATAACTGTTCTAATGACCTTTTCTGTTATTTCTAACATCTGTATCAGTTCTGTGGTTTTTTTTTTAATTGTTTTTCTTCTACATATGGGTCATATTTTCCTGCTTCTTTTCATGCCTAGTAATTTTTTATTGATGCTAGACACGCTGAATTTTACCTCGTTGGGTGCTAGATATTTTTATATATCTAAAAATGATTTTGAGCTTTTGTTTCCTAGTAGAGTTTAATTACTTGAAGTCAGTTTGATATTTTAGTTGTTGCTTTTAAGACTTTTCAAGATTGCTCTACTACTGAGTCAGGACTCACAGGTTATGACACCCACCCAATATCCTGTAAATATGCCAGTCTGGCTGGTGAGAACAGGGACTATTTGTGCCCTTGTGTGAATGCTGGGCACTGACACCTCTAATCATTTCTAAGCATTCCCCCAACTTGGGTAGTTTCCTCAAACATATTACTCAATTAACTATTCAAGACATATCTTTTGAAGATCTCTGGAGTTCTCTCTTTGCATTTCTCCTGTCCTATATCTTGCAAACTTTAGCAGCCTCATTCTCCCTGCAATCCATTGCTTTGTTTCCTCAAATAATTTAAGCCACTGGATTCTGCCTGTGTTCTCCCTTACTTTGTTTTACAGCCTAGAAAGTTTCTCAAATCAGTAATATGGGACAATTGGTTTACTAATTTCAATGTTTTTCCATTTCTCAGGGGTGTAAGTCATTGCCTGATGTCTAGAGTTTTGAAAATCATCATTCATTTCATATATTTGTCATATTTTTTTGTGAGTTTTAGTTGTTTTATACCAAAAAGTTTTGTGTGGCTTTTTTTGGTGCTTGGCTATTATGATGACTAGATATTTGTCTTTATCTTCAGCTCTCTCTGTTCTTTTGCCACAGGAATTTAAAGCCTCTTTGTATGCTACTAAGTAGATTTTATTGACTATTAATCTTTCTCAGCTTCTTGTTACATTTACAATATCAACCCAGCTTAGCAATAGCCCCCAATTCCATTGCCTGATTAATTACACCAATTAATGTATTCCCTTCCACCAAAACACCATTCAAATGTACCACTGGTAAAAGTTTCAACAATTGGACAGTGACTTTGTGTTGGAGAATATTTGTGCTCCACCTATCATTAGTGATACTGTTCTTATTTTCTGCTAGGTAGTGAGTGACCCATCTTAAAATCTTTATCTTAGAGCCCTTTTTCTCACACCAATCCTAGTACCAGCTATTGCAGTTTGAGTTCCCTGGTAGTAAATACCGAGATGAAAGTTAGAGTGCAGGATGTATATTATGAAATAACCTTGGGATCAATACCTGTAGAAGGGATGGAGATGAAGGATTGGGAATAAGGTGAAGCTAATCTATAACACAGGACCAATGACAGCCTTGGCTGACCCCATGGGTTCTCCAGAATTAGAATTGACCTTTAGAATTATCCTCAGTTTGGATGAGACGGACAGGCTTTTATATCCCAACATAATTCAAGCATTGGATGTGGCTAACCCAGGGGCCATGTGGCCTTGGGCAAAGCAGCTCTCTGCAGCTGAGACAGTCCCGTAAGGCACTAACAGCAGAAGGCTGGCTGATGACAGCACTCTCAGAATCTTCGTTAGCAGTCTTTATTGCCATCTAGTCTTCCTTCCTTCCTTCCTTCCTTCCTTCCTTCCTTCCTTCCTTCCTTCTTTGTTTCTTCCATAACATATTACAAAAAATTAATTTAAAGGTGATTTTAGGAATTCACACAATAAAAAATGTACATATCAGAAAAGGAGGGAAAGGTAACATACAAAATAATGTAAGGCAGAAAAATCTTATAAAATTGTATATTACTGTTCTACAGAGTCTGTTTATTATATGTAGTTTATTTAAAACCCCCAAGCAGACAAATCAAATAAGCCAAATGATGTAAAATATTATAGTACTTATTGACTAAAAGCATACAAGTTATTTGCAAGACCTGAAATTTGTATAATGACGATGTACTGTGTAAACATAGGATTGGGGAGAGTTGGTTTAACAATAACCCATGAGACAGGAAAAAATATTATGGGTTATGATTGCCTGATAAATATGAAACAACTGAATAACAAAAAGAACAAAAATTCTGTAATGTTAGTTGCTATCCTGAGAGAAATACAGTGGCTGGCTTTTATTTAACCATATCTGGTGATCAGTACTGAGTTTTAAATGCCATACTTTAAGAAAAACATTAACAAAACAGAAATTAATAGCATAAATGTGACCAAAATGATGAGGGATTTGAGAAACCATTTGTTCACACATTTATTCAACAAACGTACACTGAGCTCTTACTATGTGTCAAGAACAGTTCCAGGCAACAGATATACAAAAATGAAACAGTCAATATCTAAAAAAATTATCAAGGGGGATAGAGAGAAAAAACAAATAAGATGCCAAGTTTAAAATGAGATAATACTAAGAGTCATTAAGAAGCTGAAAAATAAGCAAGGGGAAGGAGGGCTAATTAAATATAGCAGTCAGGGAGTGCCTCTAGGGAGGTCACATTTGAGTAGAGATATGAAGGAGGAGACTGAATGATGTATATAGATGATTGTGGGAAGAGAGTGCCAAGCAGAGAATACTCTAAATGCAAAGGTCCTGAAGTGGAAGTGTTCTTGGAATGTTCTGAAAATAGGAAGAAAGATAATTTGGTTGAATTGGAGTGGGCAAGAGAAGAAAAACTGGCTGAAGTAATCTACCATTTAAAACACAGACCATATAGACTTAGTTACGCTAAGCAAAGAAATTCAGATTTTATTTTAAATATAATTAAAAACTATTAGGTTATCATGTGTGCATTTAATGTAATCCTATTTACATTTTAAAAGAATCATCATAAGAGAACGAGAAGTAGGGAGATCAATTTTGCAATGCATTTGTATGGCAATGATCTTGCACTTAGCTGTAACAGAAATATGAAAACCAGGACTTTAAAAAGTAGGAGTTTGTTTTTCTTATGCAATATGAAATGCAAACTTACACTACTGAAGACTGGTGTAGCAGTGCAAATTTATCATCAGCGTATCAAGCTTCTGTCGTTCCACTCTGCCATCATTAATGTGTGGCTTTCATCTTCATGGCTGCCTTTTGTTATGGACTGAATATTTATGTCCCCTAAAACTTATATGTTGAGATCTGAACTCCCAATGTGATGGTTTTAAGAAGTGGGACCTTTGGGAGGTGATTAGATCATGAGGGTGAAGCCCTCATGAATGAAATTAGTACACTTATAAAAAAGATCCCAAAGAGCTCTTGTCCCTGCTGCCATATGAGGACACATAGAGAAGATGGCTATCTATAACCCAGGCAGCATGCCCTCACCAGACACTAAACCTGCCAGCTCCTTAGTCTTGGCCTTCCCATCCTCCAGAACTGTGAGAAAAAGTGCTGTTTAAGCCATCCAGTGTATGGTAGTTTGTTACAGCAGCCTAAACAGAAGAAGACTCCTCCTCATGGTCACAAGACAGCTACTACTTCTTCAACTTTACATCTCTTTTCCAAGCAGGAAAATGATATAAAAAGGGTTAAAGACAATCAACCAAAGAATAATGTATGTAATGAATGTTCTCCTTTACAAAAATATCCTATTACTCCACAACTTCTACTCACATTTTATTGACCAGAACTGGATCACATGGCTCTGTGTAGCCACAAGGGATGCTGGAGAAATAAGAATTGTATCTGGACACATTTTTCACCATAAATAAGAGTGAGGTTCTCTCAGTAATCATGTAGGGGAGAATATATATTTTGTAAACAACTCATAGCATTTAACACAGAAGACTAGTCTGCTGTAGGACACTATTGCAACAGTCTAATCAAGAATTAATGACAGCTTGGACTAAGGTGGTAGTGGGAAGGTAAGTAAGAAGTGGTTAGAGTAGGAACTGATTTTGAAGGTAGTACCTGCCTACAGGGCTTGTTGATCAGTGAGCTTAGTGGTAAAAAAATAAAATGAGCAAAAGCTGATTAAAAATATTTGAGGATTTCAGCCTGAGCCATCAGGTTAATTGTGGTGACATCATTTACTTAAATGTATAACACTAGAAGAGATGCAGGTTTTGGAGGAAGGGAGAAAAACAAAGCTCAGTTTGGGGTATGATATGTCTGAAATTCTATTAGATATTTAAGTGGAGAATCGGGATTTAAGGTGTATTGTTGGGATTGGATGTATGAATTTGGGGATCATCAGCTATTGATAAAATTTATAAAGCAATGAGATGTAAATATATATATATCAAGGGTGTGAGCATAGTTAGAAATGAAGTCCATGGAATGACACATCACGTGCAACTATATGAAAGAATCGTAAAGAAGAGGAGGACTTTGCAAAGGAGACTGAGGAAGAGTAGCTGATGAGGTCAGAAGAAAACCAGGAGTGTGTGATAACCCAGGCAAAAAAAATGAAACAGATTCCAAGAACAAAGGGGTGATCAATTATTTCAAATGATGTTGATAGGTCAAGTGACATGAGAACTAAACACTGGTCATTGGATTTAACAATGTGAAAGTCATTGGTGACTAAGAAAACATGATGTGAACAGACACAAGGATTATCTTAAAATATGATCTGGTAAGACACAAGAACTATCTTAATGAATGAGCTACCTTATGAAAGATTTTAGACTGCTGTGTGTGTGTGTGTGTGTGTGTGTGTGTGTGTGTGTGTGTGTGTGTGTGTGTGTGTAGTTCTAGAGAGAATACCAGTGAGTGAAAAGTATAGCTTTATGATAATCAGACATGCTTACAAATAAAAATAGAAGAGCTGACTTCTGAGCAGGTGACTTTCTCATCAATGTGTGTTTCAGCAGGTTTCATGGACTACGTGACAGAGACAAAGTATCAGTTCCTCATAATTCTGCCACATCTCTTTCAAAAGAAATAATTACACTCTCTCTGTCACTTTGCTTTATAAAGGGTGTATCTCGTATTGTTGACAATTACAGCATAATGTATACTTGAGTCCAAATTTTTAAAAAATGCATCAGTGAAGTACAGCCAAAACACATACAAAAGAAAAGAAACTCACCAAGGAGTTACTGATACCAAAACTTAAAATTGACATGGGAATTATTACTAGTTTTAACTGCAAGAATAATTTGCTCAAAATGTAAAAGCCTTTTTTTATGTAAAAAAAAAATGATGAGATTGAGGTAGAGAAAGAGAGAAAGAAAGCAAAGGCAGACAGGCTGAATGCTGCTTTTAGCCTTGACAATCTCCCTGCAGGATGTGGGTCAAAATTTTATTTATTTAAACAGCATGGCAAGTCACTCTGGGGAAGATCTGTGATGCATAAAGCATTGTAAATCCTCCACCTGCTGCCTAGAAATATAACCTAATAAAAAACTGCTTGGTACATAATTTGGCACCCATTGCTTAATTACAGCTAGAGGATAAATGGATAGGAGAAAATTACTATTATTTAACATTTATTAAGCACCCACAGTGTGCCTAGTATTCTGCAAAACACAGATAAATTTACCCCTCATACTTTCAAACTTTGATTTCACACATAATTATGTGTATGTACAGACTTTAATTTAAACTATCACTGCATACTACATTTTTAAGCTTCTCTTTTATATATATGTATTTATTATATACATGTACATATTTTTATACATTTTATCCCTAAATATATATATTAATGTATATATGTATATTTGTATGTATATATAAAAATACATTTACAAAATATTACCAATGTTATATGCTTAGTTTACATAATACACACACACACGCACATTTTTGTCTTAATGTGATAAAGCAAAAAATGTGGTAGAAAGTGTAGGTAATTTGAACTGAGGAAGACTAACAGTGTGAAGTAGCTAAATTGGGAAGTACAAGAGAAAGGAGCACAGGAAACCTGTTTCTCTTCAAACAACTATAATCAGTTAATATAAATTAATTCCACTAGTTGCCATGGGGGTTTGTGTGTATGTGTATGCATATATAATATTTCATTTTGTATTAGAAAAACGCGAGTAATGTAGAAAGAACAAAAGAAATTTAAAATAGCAGGATTACAGAATGATAATTTATTCAGTAATTTAGAGAATATGAAGAGATAAAATGTTTAAGGTGATTAAAGGGGGAGAGATTGGTAAAAGCTTATAGAACAGTGGTGTAACGTAAGTGGAAAATCTTCTCCGTTATTGTATTTTTGGTTTGTGAATTCTGTTCCTATTTTTTAAATGTCCTTTTTTTCTTCATCATCACTATTGCCAACACAATATATAACTTTATAGCTGCAGGCCTATGTGGTATGTCGTTGGTTGGCACACACTGGCAAAAAACATGCATGTGAGCACACAAACATACACACACACACACAAGCCAAATCCTTTGCCCAATCATCACTTCAGCTTTCAGCACTCCCTTGGAGGAGTATTTTCTTTTTACATTAATTCCAACAGAGTCAGTTCAATATGGTTCTGAGCACCTATACTGCATCATGTGCTAATTAGGGGCTTAGCATATAAGAAAGAATATAAGGAAAATAATACAAAAACCCTGCCTGTATCATTATAGTCTAAAGTGGACACAGAAATATTAATAAGAGATATAAGGAGTACTGTAATACGAGTATGTATAAAGTGCTTTGGGTGACATAGCGAACACTTGATTCTACCCAGGAGTGGGGAGACTCCTCTCTGAGTATATGAATCAAATCTACCATCAGTGAGTAGTGTGAGGAACTACAAATGAAGTTCTCTTAGCTTTTATACTAATGGACAAACTAGCCACTAGTTATAGGTTCTGTTATGGTATTTCTTGTCTTGTTATCTTGCATGGTTTGCTACTTTTGCCTGTATTTTTGCTGTTTTTCAACTTGGCACACAGCCATTTTACTACTGAATTGATTTCAGTTGTAAACCCAAAAGACATGGATATGAAGCCCGTGTCTCCCTTCCTTCCATTCTCAATTAGGCACTTCCATGACTGAGATTTCAAAGCACTTCATAATACCTTTAAGAAGAACTTATCATTTTTCTTTTTTAATTGAGGTTTGTATATCTGACTCTCCCAGACTGAGCTCCTTGAGGCCAGGGACTGGATTTTATGCTTGGCACATAGATAGGGTTGCCAGATTTAGAAAATAAATACACAGTATGTCCAGTTAAATTTTAAGTTCAAATAAATAATACTAATTTTTAACATAAGTATATCCCAAATGTTGCATGGATATACCTATATATTATACTAATACTTACTAATTTATACTCATACTAAAAAAATTAATTGCTTGTCTAAAATTCAAATTTAACTGGACATCCTGTGTTTAATTTTGCAAGCCTACATAGGGATAACCCAAAAAGCATCGTTGTGGTTCATACATTTTTTTTTTCCTTTTGTGGTTTGTTCAGGCTAGTCATCACATCTCTTTGAAGTGGGGAGTGAGGCAGATCATGACACTATTGTCCCTTTGCTAACAAAAGAGATTTTGGACTTACAGCTGTGCAAATTCCAGTGGATAAGACCAACGGGAAGTGTGGGGTTATATCCACAGCAGGCCAGAGAGCTGCTGCACTGGATGTGTGCGTCCTGTAGTACTATGGGCACGGTGTGACCATCGACTCAGAGGCATGAGGGCATATCTGGGAGACCATGAGGAGGCAAAGGACTGGTGATAGCCTTCACTTTTGGAAAGAACAATAGAGAATTTTCAGACTAAAGAAATGATTTGATATCCTTCTTTCTTTTTTAGAGGGAGAGGCTTTTAAAACTTAAGAAATTACCCCAAGTTCAACTTTAATGTGATGTTTGAGTCTGGTAATTTAGGAGGTAGTGTGACACAGTGAGCGACAAACACTGTACTGGAGTCCAACAGAAATGGGAGTGAGTCCCATTGCTGCTCTGCTAGACACGATGGCAGCCTCAAGACGGCACAGGTGGCTTTAGCTTGGCACCTTGAAAAATTGCATTCACCCTTTCCTCATTTTTTAATGTTATCTAGAGTGTTATATAAAAAGCAGTTTCAAGTGTCCAACTAGCTTGACACTTTTAATACTTTTCCATTCAAAATTCTGGAGCTGCCACTGCTATTTTGAGTTCCTGAGCATGTTCACCTTCTTTGAATCTCATTTTCCACTTCTGTACATTGAAAACACCATCACATACAGTGTAGGACTATTGTATGTTTTAAAGGTAATAGATGTGATGCACCTGCCACATACTAGACATTTGATCAACGTTAATTCTTATCATTATGTTTAGTCTGTATACAGCTTCTATGTTTTACTTTGTTTCTTCTCCATTTACGTGAGCTTCTTTTCATGATAGGTTCCTCTGCCACAGCAGCCCTGAGTGTCACAAAGATTCTCCTCTTTGAAGATGCATCTTCAGAACGTCTAGTGTATATCTCCCCTTCTGTGAGCAGAAGCTCCTCTAATTTCAGACAGAATAAAGAGATTAGCATTAGGGGACCTAACTACATGAATTCAGAGAGCAGTGCAAAGTGAATGATTTCTGACATTTTTAATATTCAGGGAACTGTGATAACTGTGACTGGCCACACACTCACTCACACACATGGAAAATGCTGTAGGCATATGACATTGCAATGTTATTTTTGCATTTCTTGAATGGTAATCCACTATGATATGGTTTTACAAATATGCATTTAACCTGAAATTGCTATTCACTTATTGTCTCATGTAGAGTATTTTAAGACATGATATCAACATCAGAGATAAAAATGAGAATTCTGCAAAGGAGAAAAGAACCCACTTCTTTATAAATGCCAGTGTAATAATCACCTCTGTGGATGAGGTGCTGGTAGGTGTCTCATCATATTTCATGACTCAGGGTGTTGCTCCAGCTGTGGAGCTGTTTCTGAAATCAGTGAGCATTTCATACTCATCTAATTTGCAAAAGACAGAAACCCTAGGGTTAAACATAATCTCACTTGTGAGCTGGCTTCAGGGAGTAAATAGTCTTAAATTTTAGTTTCAGTGCAACAAACATTCTGGTGAGTGATATGAGAAAAGCCACCTAATCTCTTCATGAGGAAGTTTTATTTCCTAGTAAATAATAGGGAAATAGATACTGTTGACTTCACAGCAGTGATAACTTTTGATATGTTATATGCATGCAAATTTTTAGAATGATTAAAAAAGGAATTCAACATTTTCTTCATCTCATAAGTGCTAGCCCTGAAGAAGGATCTACTCTAACATGTAGTTAACTATCTTCTGTTTTTAAAGAGTCCATGTTTGTTTTCCTAGCTCTTTTTGATAGATTTATTGATCCCTACACCATTAATTAGAATGCAACATTTGAAAACAACAGATAAATATGTATCATGATTTATTTAATTAATATTAAATATTACCAAGCAGAAAATTCATGTTATGAAACTTTCAAAAAGTGAAATTATACCTTAAAAAGTGATTTTTTCATTTTATATTACTTATATTATTTAATGAGTATAAATGAGTACTTCACAATTCATTGAACTGAATATAGATATATATACTTCAATCTTTTCATCATTCATTTTCTCCCTTCTAGGAAAAGTTCACACATTTCTTTTCTGAACGGGGAGAAGAATTGTTCTGTGTCTCATTTCTTTGATCTATAAATTGAGTATAATCATAGCATATATCATATTACACAAACGTAAGTGAAAATTAAATGATTTAACACATGTGAAGAATATAGAATACTGCATGGCACATATTAAAACCATACAATTGTAACTACTATTATTACTGCCATCTAGTGAAATTCTACTTGGTTTTTGGCATCCAGTTCAAATGCTGTCTTTTATTTAATATGGCCTTGTTTGTCCCAGCTTCCTCAGACTTCCCTCAGTTCTGTCCACTAGTCCCATGGCATTTGTAATAATTCTCTCTACTGTAGTAATTTGTGTACAAGCTCTGTCCTACCTCACCTAATCTCCATGATGGTAGGTCTACATCTTAATAATTTCAACTCTTCAAGTGTACTGCTGGACAAAATATCTTGCACACCTGTGTATATTAAGTAAGTGAACAAAATCCATGGACATGTATGTTTATTCTGTAAAACCTTCAATCTGATAAAAGTAACCATATGTTAAGAACACAGTTATGTCAATTTGTCTATGTTTGATCCTATGGAGAAATTTAAGTAAAGTTAAGTTTTCTTAGGTATATTTTTAATGCCACCTAAGGTTGATGAATATAAAGCCCAGCCCAGAGCAAAATTTCAAGAGCACTGTTAGTGGGTGTGGCTCTTCCAAACAACAGAAACAGAGACTAAAGCCCAGCCCAGACCTCATCTTCTTTTCCAAAACTGACTTCGCAAAAGATTAAATTTCATTAGATTCAAAGTTTTCACAAAACTCCCTCAGTAGCTTTGATTCATTTCTGTTTAAATTTGCTTTTAGCTTGTTATGGGCATGACTTGAATTAATCACTCAAAATTAATCACATCAAAGGAATTAAGCTCTCTATATTGCCTTATCTACACAATTCTTTGGATATAGTGATATAATCTTTTGGAAAAAACAAGTTCGTTGGGGAGCTTTTTTATGTTTTAATTAGAATATTTTCTACAAATATATGTCATAAGATTGTTTTATTTAGGAAAATACTAGTACACATTTCTTACCTATAAAATGCAAAAGAAGAAAAAAAAAAGACAATGAAGAAGGAGGATAAATAGAAAGAGAAGAGACAAAGTTGAAGGAGAAGAAAAGGAAGGAAGGAAGATAATCAATTAGACAAGCTTAACACAATAACTTTGTTAGATATCCCTCCAGATTTCATGATTTGCCATGCTTACACAAATGTCATAACCTAGAAAAGTTGATTATTACTTTAAAAATTTGTCACCATCTGTACAAATATAGTCATACTAGTTATTAAAATTATCCACCGATGACTTCAAATATTCTCCAAAAAATAAATAATAATAATAAATGTAATTTAGAATATTGTGTGTGACACAGTTAGAGAAGGAAATCTAACTGGAAATAATTTTTTCTAAATAATAATATATTTGGGGTTATTACTAGTCAAATTTATTGTTCCCCAAGTAAATAGGCAGTTGAGTAAGAGTATTTATATTACATTAGTTTTTTAAAATTTATTTTCTAATCAAAACATTATTGATTATACACATTTGTGGGGCACAGAGTTGACTATCAGTATTTGTGTACAGTACGTGATGATCAATATTATTAGCATGTTCATCATTACAAATAGTAATTATTCTTTGTGTCCCTTACCCAATTTCTCCTTAAACCTCCCTCCCCCTTTCCCACCTCTAGTATCCATAGGTCTGTTTTCTCCTTCTGAAAGTTCCATGTATTATTGTGGTCTTTCTTTCTTATCTTCTCTCCTTCTTTTACTCTTTCCTTCTTCCTTTTTCCTTCCTCCATCCCAGCCTCCCTCCCTCCCTCTCTCCCTCCCTCCCTCCCTCCCTCCATCCCTTCCTTCCTTCCTTCTGTTTTTCTTTCCTTCTCTCTCTCTCTCTCTCTCTCATGAGGACATGCAGTATTTGTGTTTCTATACCTGGCTTACTTCATGTAACGTAATTTTCTCCAAGCTCACCATGTTACTGCGAGTGGCAGAATTTCATTCTTTTTTATGGCTGAGTAGTATTCCATTCTGTTTTTATATCACATTTTCCTTATCCAGTCATCTTTCAATTGTCATTTAGGTTAGTTCCTTATCTTGGCTATTGTAAATAGAGCTGCAATGACCATGGAAGTACAGGTATCCCTTCAACATGATGATTTCCATTCCTTTCAGTATATACAAGTAGTAGGATTGCTGAGTCATATGGTAGCTGTATCTGTAGTTGTTTGAGGAAACCTCCATACAGTTTTCCGTAATGGCTGTACTAATTTACAGTCCCAGCAACAGTGTAGAAGAGTTCCCCTTTCCTCACATCCCTATCAGTTTTCTTGATAACAGCCAGTCTAACTGAGGTGAATGATGTCTCAGTGTGGTTTTGATTTGCATTTCCTTGATGCTGAGGATTTTTTCATGTACATATTCACCATTTGTATACCTTCCTTTGAAAAATGTCTATTCAACTCCTTTGCCCATTTTTTAATTGGATAATTTGGGATTTTATTTTTTTGTTTGTTTTGTTTTTGTTTTTGTTATATTTTACTGTGAAGTTGTTTGAATTCCTTGTATATTCTGGACATTAATCCCTTGTTAGATGCATAGTTTGCAAGTATTTTCTCCCATTCTGTAGGTTGTCTTTTCACTTTGTTGATTGTTTCATTTGCTGTGCAGAAGCTTTTTAGTTTGATATAAGCCTACATTTTTTTCATTTATGTCGTGTGCTTTTGTGGTCTTGTTTATAAAGTATTTGCCCAGTCCTACATCCTGAAGTTTTTCTGTTTTCCTCTAGGAATTTTATAGTTTCAGGTCTTACACTTTAGTCTTTAATCCATTTTGAGTTTATTTTGGTATATGGCAACAGGTATGGGTCTAGTTTCATTCTTCTATTATGGATGTCCAGTATTCCCAGAACCATTTAATGAAGAGGCTGTCCTTTCCCCAATGTATGTTCTTGATGCCTTTATCAAAAATACGTTGGCTGTAAATATGTAGGTTGATTACTGGATTTTCTATTCTGTTCTATTGGTCTATATGTCTGTTTTTATGCCAGTAACATGCTGTTCTGGTTACTAAAGCTTTGTAGTATAGTTTGAAGTCAGGTAGTGCAATGCCTCCAGTTTACTATTATTTATTATTATTATTATTATTATTATTATTATTATTGTTATTATTATGCAAAGAATTGCTTTGGCTATTTGTGGTCTTTTGTTGATACATATGAATTTTAGGGCTACTTTTTCTATTTTGGTGAAGAATGTCATTGGTATTTTGATGGGATTGCCTTGAATCTGTAAATGACTTGGGCAGTTATGGACATTTCCAATTCTTGAAATCAATGAACATGGAATATCTTCCCATCTTTTTGTGTCCTCTTTAATTTCTTTCAGCAGTGTTTTGTAGTTCTCATTGTAGAGATCTTTCACCTCCTTGTTTAAATTTATTCCTAGATATTTGATTCTTTTGGTAGCTATTTTAAATGTACTTGATTTTTTGATTTCTTTTTCTGCTGATTCGTTCTTGGTGTAGTAGAATGCTACTGATTTTTGTGTATTGATTTTGTACCCTGCAACTTTACTGAATTCATATATGAGCTCTAGGAGCTTTTTGATAGAAGTTATGGGTTTTTCTATATATAGGATTATGTCATTTGTGAAAAGTGATGATTTCAGTTCATCTTTTCCGATTTGGTTGGCCTTTATTTCTTTCTCTTGTCTGATTGCTCTGGCTAATACTTCCAATACTATGTGGAATAGGAGTGGTGAGAGTGAGCATCCTTATCTTGTTCCTGTCCTTAAAAGAAAAGCTTCCAGTTTTTCCCCATTCAGGATGATGTTGGCAGTGCATTTGTCATACCTAGCTTTTTCTGTGTTGAGAAACTTTCCTTCTATACCTAATCTGTTGAAGGTCTTTATCAACAAAGGATGCTGAATTTTGTCAAATTTTTTTTCTGCACATGTTGAGTTAATCTCTTGTTTTCTGTCCTTGATTTTGTTGATGTGGTGTGCAAGGGAGTGTGGGTATCTGTTCAACATAATGATTTCAATTCCTTTGGGTATATACCCAGTCCTATATAGGGATTGCTGGATCATATGGTAGCTCTATCTATAGTTGTTTGAGCAACTTACTGTTTTCCATAATGGCTGCACTAATTTACAGTCCCACCAACAGCGTAGGAGGGTTCCCCTTTCTCCACATCCTCACTAGCACTGGTTATTCTGTCTTTTTAATAATAGTCAGCCTAACTCAGAATAAATGATGTCTCAATGTGGTTTTGATTCACATTTACCTGATAATTAGTGATGCTGAGCATGTCTCATATACTTGTTTGCAATTTGTATGTATTACTTTGAGAAATATCTATTCAGTTCATTGGCCTTTTTAAAATTGGGTCACTTTTTTCTTACTGTTAAATTATTTGAGTTCCTTGTATATTCTGGATATTAATCCCTCATTAGATGTATAGTTTGCAAATATTTTCCCCTGTTTTATAGGTTGTCTTTTCACTCCGTTAATGTCTTCTTTTGCTGTGCAGAATCTTTTTAGTTTGATATAACCCCATTTTTAAAATTTTTTTTATTTTGTTGCCTGTGCTTTTTAGGTCTTATTTATAAAGTTTTCACCAAGTACTACATCCTAAAGTGCTTCCCCAAGTTTTCTTCCAGGAGTTTTATAGTTTCAGGTATTAGGGTGATGTTGGCCTCATAAAATGAGTTTGGGAGAATGGCCTCTATTTCAGTTTTTTGGAATAGTTTGAAAAGGATTGGTATTAATTCTTCTTTAAAAGTTTGATAGAATTCGTTAGTGAAGCCATCCAGTCTTGGGCTTTTCTTTGTTGGGAGACTGCTAATTACAGCTTCAATCTCTTTGCAATTTATTGGTCTGTTCAGGTATTCTATTTCTTCCTGGTTAAGTCTTGGTAATTTGTATGTGTCCAGAAATTTATCCATTTCCTCCAAGTTTTCAAATTTGTTGGCTATAGTTGTTCATAATAGTTTTAAATGATTCTTTGTATTTCAGTGGTATTGGTTGTGATGTCTTCTTTTTCATTTCTGATTTTTGTTATTTGGGTCTTCTGTATTCTTTTTTTTTTTTTTTTTTTGGCTAGCCTAGATAATGGTTTGTCCATTTAGTTTATCTTCTTAAAAATACAACTTTTTGTTTCATTTATCTTTTGTATCTTTTTTTGGTCTCTATTTTACAATAAACTTCCCTCTTAGTACTATTTTTGTAGAATCTCATAGGTTTTACTAAATTGTGCTTCTATTTTTATTAGCTTCAATGATTTTTTATTCCCTGCTTTGTTTCTTCTTTGATTCATTGGTCATTCAGGAGCATGTTGTTTAGTTTCCATATATTTGTATGGTTTCCAATGTTCTATTTGCTGTTAATTTCTAATTTTATTCTTTTGTGGCCTGAAAATATACTGGATATGATTTCAATATTTAAAAATGTTGTGACTTAATTTGTGGCCTAACATGTGGCCTAACCTGGAGAATGATCGATATGGTGATGAGAAGAATGTATATTCTGCTGTTGTTGGATGAACTGTTTGGTATATGTCTGTCTAGTCTATTTGATCTAAAGTGCTGTTTAAATCCAATATTTCTCTGATAATTCTTGTCCACATGATCTGTCCAATGCTGAGAAAAGGATGTTAAAGTTTCTAGCTATTACTTTGTTGGGGTCTATTTCTCCCCTTAGATCCAGTAACAGTTGCTTCATGTATCTGGATGCTCTGCTATTGAGTGCATATATATTCATGATTATTATATTTTCTTGCTACATTGATCCTTTTATCATTATATAATGTCCTTCTCTGTCTTTTTTTATAGTTCTTGGTTTGAAGTCTATTTTATCTGATATAAGTATGGCAACTCCTGCTCATTTTTGGTTTCCATTTATATAGAATGTCTTTTTCCATCCCTTCACTATTAGTCTATCAGTGAAGTGGTTTCTTGCAGGCAACATATAGTTGGGTCCAGTTTTTAATCCATAATCCATTCAGCCCATCTTTTAAGTGGGGCATTTCGTTCATTTACATTCAGGGTTGTTATTGAAAGTTATTGCCTTATTCCTGCCATTTTATTAATTTCTCTATGGTTATTTTATATTTTTTATGTTCCTTTCTTTCCCTTTTATTGTTTATCCTTGCTTGTTGTTGTTGTTTTGTTTTGTAGTAAGAAAAGACATTTTCTTTCTCTTTTTTATTTGCATATATTTTCTACTACTGGTTTTTATTCTTTCTCATGTATTTATGGTAACCTATATCTTTCTTCTGATTCCAGATATGTGTAGGACCCTGTTGAGGATTTGTTGAAGGGCCAGTCTTGTGGTCATGAATTCCTGAATGTTTTTATTTGTCTAGGAAAGGTACTATTTCCCATTCATTTCTGAAGGAAAACTTTGCTACACACAGTGCTCTTGACTGGCAATTTTTTCCTTTTAGTACTTTGAATATATCATTCCACTCTCTCCTGGCCTGTAGGATTTCTGTTGAGATGTCTGCTGTTAGCCTTATAGATCATTTGGTGCTTTTCTCTTGCTGTTTTAAGAATTCTTTCTTTGTCTTTTACTTTTGATAATTTGACTACAATGTGTCTCAGGGAGTGCCTTTTGGGTTGGTTCTGTTTGGGGATCTTTGAGCTTCTTGGATGTGTAAGACCCTCTCTCTCCCAATATTTGGGAAGTTTTCAGCTATTATTTCATTATAAGCTTTCATTAAGGGCTTTCAATGCCTTTTCCTTTCTCTTCCCCTTCCTGTACACCTTGATATGGTTCCCACCCTCAGCTCCAGAGTCCTTGCTAAAGGATTTTTCCTGGGGAGAGAAATAGGCTGTAAAGTGAAAAACTCCTAATCTTTTTCCATAGCACCTGACTTCATTTGCAAGAGTATATGGAGAAGTCAAATCCAAGGCCACTCTCAGGAATAGAAAAGGTTGTGGTGAAAGACAATTGGAAGGACACATAAATTTAATCAAGATACAGCCTAGACTGTATCTTGGTATGGCTGGACTGCCAAAAAGAACTAGAGAATAAGACAGCTTGGGGTCATAATAAACCTCAAACACTGACTGGTAATTATTCCTTCAAAGATGGCCAGATATGATTGGATTAGTCTGTAGATCAATTTATGCCCCAGCACTTTGTTGAAAATTATAGAGCAACCAGCCAGAAATTAGTGGAGATTAAGAGATGGGTCTGTCAAAGAAACAGTCAAAGAGAGTCCTGCCCAAACCACTGTTATCCCAAGGAGACTGTAGGCACACCAAAGGTTATACCTATCTGAGGAACAGTATCAGAGGTTTAACACTGGAAAGGGGGCATAGACTTCACTAAATCAATAGAGCCAGTCACTAAAGAATAAATAAGCAAATAACAAATAACAAGCCCCAGTTAGTGGGGCAGCAGAATCAAGAGTTGCTACCTAAAGTTGCTTCAGGCTTCTAGCACAAAGTAGGGTGTGTTCACCAGGACCTTCACACTTCATGGACCTCCAGACTGAATTTTTACCTTAGTCATAGAAGTTATTAAAAGAGCATAAGTGCTCACCACACTTAATTTAACACTCCCTCCTGCATCTTGGTCTGATAACTGTTCACTATTATGCTAGCTATGCAATTTCTAACCATTTTTCAATTAATTAATTAATTTTTTTTTTTTTGTCTTTTTCGTGACCAGCACTCAGCCAGTGAGTGCACCAGCCATTCCTATATAGGATCCGAACGCACGACGGGAGCGTCGCCACGCTCCCAGCGCCGCACTCTCCCCAGTGCGCCACGGGCTCGGCCCCAATTAATTAATTTTTAATTGACAAAATTATATACGTATTTATGATGTACAACATGATGTTCTGAAATATGCATACATTGTGGGATGGCTAAATCAAGTTATGTAACATATTCATTACCTCGCATACTTATCATTTTTTTGTGATAAAAACCCTAAAAATCTGCTTTCCTAGAAATTTTCAAGAATACATACGTTGTTCTTAATTATAGTCGCCATATTTTACAATAGATCTCTTGTACTTATTTCTATATTTAACTGAAATTTTGTCTCCTTTGATTAACATTTGCCCAACCTCTCCCTCTTCCCCCCATCCCCTGGTATCCACTTTTGTATTCTCTACTTCTATGAGTAAAACTTTTTTAGATTCCACATATACGTGAGATTATGCAATATTCATCTTTCTGTGTCTGGCTTATTTCATTTAACGTAATGTCCTCCAGGTTCTGATCATTACTCTTTTCTTCTTTATACTCACACACAGTTGGGCTCAGTTTGTTCTTTTTCTAGTCCCTTGAAGTGCAACATTACATAGTTTATATGAGGTCCTGCTTTTTTGATGTTGGTATTTATTGTAATTTATTTTAAGAAATTTCTTTTAAGAAAAGACATTTAAAAGTTTCTTCCAGTATTTTTAATTGTCCTTGATAAGAAAGTTGGTTTAATTATCTAGCTGGCCATTAATGGAAGCAAATCAAGTGATGAATTTTTACTTTTAAAAATCTCATGTAATTTATTTTGAGTAACAATAGTCAGTGTACCCTTTTTTGAATATCAAATGGTTCTTCCCATTTCAAAAGAGCAAGTGAACTTTTTCAGATCACCTTTACTTAATTAAATTTATGACTTGGTTTGGGCAATCATTACTGCTCCCCTGGAACAGTGTGTGCTCTTTTCTGGCACCTATAACACTACTCTCTCTTCCTTTTTAAATTTGTTGTTAAAGTGTTAAATGTGAATAGACAAAACACACACACACACACACACACACACGTAAAACTTGATAAATTTTGATAAACAAAAAATTTTAGACACCAGCATCCAGATCAATAAACAAACCTTTACTAGAATTCCACACCTTCTACTAGTTTTGCCAGTCTTTGTAGTTTAAGTGAATTTAGAGTATGCCTTCTTTTCTCGTCAGATTCTTTTGCTCAACATTTAATTTTTGGAGTTTATCTACAGTTGCATGTAGTGATAGATTGTTTATTCATATTTTCACATTATTTTCTATTCTGTGAATTTGCCACAATTTATTTATTTTACCGTTGATAAGAATTCAGACACTTTCTTGGTTTTGCCTACACATATATAGTAAGTGTGATTTTGTGAACATATCTGCAAATTTCTGTTGGGTAAAGAACTAGGAGTAAAATTTCTGATTCATAGAGTGTGTATATATTAAGATTTAGTAAACACAAACAGTTTCACAATGTAGACATACACATTTACATACCTGCACGTAATACACGAGAGTCTGGTTACCCCATATCCTCAAACTACTTGGTGATTCTTTTCCTTATGTTGTGCCATAGTAGTAGTTTTAATTGGTATTTCCCTGATGAGTTTGAGACCTCTTCATGCATTTGAAAATCATTTGGATATTTTCTTCTACAACGCGTCTTATTTAGAATTTTGCCCATTTTCTATTAAGTTGTCTGTCTTTAAGTAGTTTATAAGATTTCTTTACATACTATGAATATAAGACCTTTGTGTGATGAATGTATAACAGATGTCTTTTCCCAACTTGTGGGTTGCCTTTTCACTTTTCAATGTCTTTTTATAAACAGAAGTTGTACATTTTACTATAGTCCAATTTCTTGTGTTTTCTTTTAAGTTCACCATTTTTATGTCTTGTTTAAGAAACGTTCTCTACTCCCAGATCATGAGATCATTTCTATTTTTTTCTTAAATCTTTATTGTTTTACTTTTCACACTTACATTTGCAATTCATGATAATTATGTTTTTGTGCTATGATGTGATATAGGGGTGAAGATATATTTCCCCCCCCAAAATCTAATCAACCTAACTTTATTTATTAACATGACCAGCTTTTCCCCATCACATTGCAATGGTGCCTTTTATGCACACAAGATGACAATTAATTTGGGCTCTTTTTGGACTCTCTGTTCTGTCCATTGATCAGTTTTTATATCTTTAATTACCATACCTTTATAACAAGTCTTTTCATCTAGTATTGTAGGCACTCTAACTTTTTCTTTTTCTTCAAGATTGCCTTGGCAGTTCTTGGGTCTTTATGTTTTTCAAATAAATTTTAGAACAAATTTGCCACTTCCACACAAAAAAGAAATTGCAGTAATTTTTTTTCAGGATTAAGTTGAATCTAAATATTTGGGATAGCCTGACATCTTAAACATAGAAAATCTTCTAATCCATAAACATTGTATATCTCTCAATTTATTTAAGTCTTCTTTACATTTTCTAAATAATGTTTTGTGGTGTTCTATATAGAGTTACACAAATTTTTGACATTTTTTCAAAGCATTTAGTGTTTTTTGTTTTTATTGTAAATGATATCATATTTTACATTTTTATTTCTTTTGTTTATGGTTGGTCTATGGAAATATATTTGCTTTATGTATTTAATCTTACCTAGCAACTTGACTAAAATGGCTTATTTATTCTAAGAGCTTGTAGATTCTCTTTGATTTTCTTAGTATATGGTCATGTTATCGGTGCATGAATAATTGAAAATGACAGGTGTTTTTGTTTGTTTGTTTTGGCATCTCTATTTCATGCTGAACTTCAGCTGGAGCACCTGTGTTCCACCTGTTTCTCATCTTCTGCCTAGGACCGGAGTGCTATCTTTTGCATTCTTATGAAAACGACAGAGGCATAATAGATAAAATTACTAAATAAAATACAGAACACCAGTTCAATATAAATTTCAGATAAGTAATGAACAAGGTAGTATAAATACGTCCAATACTTGGCAGGCCTCCACCTCCGTGCATTTTGTAAACTAAATGTGACAATCCTAATAATAGAGCAAGTGAAAATATTTAAGACCTCTTAAGACATACTTTTATTTTTTGCTCATTTCTGAGAGACTCACATGGCTGAACTCATACTTAAGGGCAGGGAAATATATCCTATCACCATAACTGAGAAATTTAAAAGTCACATGGTTACGGGCATGGGTTCAGAGAGGAGTAAAGGCTTCAAGCTAATAATATGATCAACTATATAGCCTACTGAGCAAAAATGGAATTTAATGTAAAGAATACAAATATTTAAAAAACTGAAATTAATTGAAACATAAAATAAAATAAAACACTATGGAATACTTATTGTGTTCCAGATTCTTTCATGTACATTCGTCATCTAATCATTCCAACAACCCCTTAAGGTAGATACTATTTATAGGTGAACAAATAGAGGCTCTGGGAAGTTTAGTGACTTCCTCAAGGTTAAATAACTTTTTACAAAGAAATCAGTCCTCTTAAATTGCTGAGTCTAAAGTCTATGCTTTTTCCACTTACAGATTGCCAGCAAGTGAACAAAAATACGTGAAGCTCATTTGGAAAAAGAAAATCTTGAACAAAGTATTGAAGAACAATGGTACAACATGGACAAAACAAGAATTACGATAGCAAGCATAGTTATTTCAACTGAGAAAATGAAAACCTATGACCTGTAAATTTAGTGTATTAATGATCCAAATATTTAAAAATCATTTATCTATATATTTATTTACTTATTTTTACAGAAATTCCACTTCCTTGTCTTTCTATGCAGAGTCTTATTTCTTTGTAGGTTTATTATTAAAAAGTGTTAATGCCTATGCTCTCTAATAATTGAGTCACATTTTCTCCCCTTTTGGTCTACAAAGGCAATAAAATAAATAACTACTTCACAGTTATTTATGCGCTTCTCATATCTAACATACAGCACTCTACAATAATAGGTGGCCTACTGAAATAAATGGAAATTACCAGAGAAGAAATAGGAAGGGAAAATGGATTCATGTTAAGTAACTGTATCAGATATGGGTGTTAAAACCGTGTTTGACTATTCAACTATTTGAAAACACGGAAGACCATTTAAAGTCATAGGACCTAAAACTGATTAAACAATAAGAAGCTTTACTCTCATTAATATTTCAAAACTCACAAATAAATAAAAAAATTCTTCAATCACCAGGTAAAAATGAGTATATTGTTCATCTTAAAAATGTGTTTATAAATGATTCTGTTAATGGATAATATAAGCTCTGGATTTTATAAATACTCTAAGAGAGCAGTAAATTATTGTGTGTAATAAGAAATAAAGAGAAAGTTCAATTATGGGAATAATTAAGATCTAAGGCAGAAAAGAGACAGGATGCCTAAATTTCCCAAGGAAGCTATGTCCATTAAGTATGTAATGTCTTTTTTCTGGGAGTAAGCTGTTACATTGTTGGAAAAATAACAAAGACTGCCAAAATGTCCCATTAGACAATGATATTAACAATAGAATAATAATAGAAACAAAGGCTACCATGTATTGAACTTTGATAAAACAGGTTTTGTTTAATATACCATATTTTATTAATTTTATGATAGTCAGTTTTTGTATTTTAATACCTGTTGGAATAGACTCTTTTTTAAACAGATAACCTCTTACCATCTTACTATGCAAAACAACAAGAGTTACTTACATTTCCAGAAGTTGTGGTACAATGAGAGAAAAAAAAAATGAAATTTTGTGTTTAGATGAGTGTAAATTGCTTTATAGAGTAAGTGTTAACAACGTGGGAAAAAGTCCCAGAGATAATAGTAAAGCACTCTAAGGAATACTGCAACACCAATGCTTAGAGCTGCACAGAGTGATCCCACAATTAGAAAAACAAAAAACAGAAGAGCAGCAATATGGACACTGACCAATTTGAATTTTAAAATGTCTTTAAATAATAATGAATATGCTAATTACCCTGATTAGATCATCACACATTGCACACATGTATTGAAATATAATTTTGTACCCCATAAATGCATACAAATCAATATATTTCAATAAATATCTAATTAAAAAAAGAAAATAAATAAAAGTCAAAGAAGAGAAATGCAGGTATTTGATTTTAAATAAATATTTAAAAAGTATTCAGCAAAAGAGAAAAGGCAAAGGTATAGTCAAGCTCTGAATATGGTAAATTTTTGAAACTCATAAACCAATGCATTTATCTAAAATAGTTATTTTAATATGTCACTAAGTCTTAAAAGTCTCTTCACACATAAAAAACAAAAAATTCTAAGTGAAAGGAAGAATTATAGTTTTTTTTTTCTTAGTGATATAAAAATAAAGTTGGCTATTAGAATAAATAATGTATTAGATTTGATGGAATATGATGTTATTAAAATTATTCTGTAAAATTATAGTTATACATATTAATATTTTCAGTTTACATATAAAAAAATTGAGTCTCAGAGAATCTAGGTACCATGTCAAAGATCACACAACTTATTATGTTCACGATAGTAGGCCTAAGGACTAGTTTGTTGAAATGCTGGCTGTCTTTCACAATCTCATCAACTTTATGCACATTTCAGAAGTTGGATTTCTTCAGAAGTATAAAATGAGAAAATTAAACTAAAAATACTATAAAGGCTTTTTTACTGCTGACATCAATGACTCTGAGGAAAACCCAAGCTATTCAAGGTCAACCATAACACTGAGGAAATGTTGGCTAAGAAATCCTTATATTCATCCAATATGCAATTACAGTCTAAAATGTCCAACTATTCCTCCAGAATCATCTTGAGCATATTTAATATGTTCTATCTACTCTATACCACCTAAGGTGATAGTAAACCTCATAAATTGTTATATATAATAGAAGAGAAATTAAATTGTTTTTGTTTGTCCTATAATCAACATTTTGTTCTAGAATCTAAGTGTTTAATGAACAAGTTTTCTTTCCCTCATCTATACTTTTAATTCATTTTAATCTTCAAATACAGCAACTATCAGCTTTTATTTTTTGAGATCAAATAACATTTTTAAATATTTTCATTCATAGAAATTCACAGAGAGTCTCTAACCTCTTGGTTGGCTATTTCTAGAACATCTATAGCTGCACTGAACAAAAAGAAACCAAAGATTTTTCAGTGTGGTGAATCTTGGTTGTGTTCATCAGAACTATTTCTTTTCTCTATGTGTTAGTTAACTGACACTTGCAGATCCAATGCACTTCTGCCATATTTTGACCAGAAAGACAATCTTCTTCTTCAAGTCTTCCTGTCATTTTTCTTTCTCAGCTTCTAATGACACTATATAAAGCCTGAGAATTTGGAGGTCATTCAACCTATTTTACTGCTTTTCCATCCTAAGCAGAGTAAAACATTTCAGAGGTGTAGTTTGTCTTAGAGTTTTTCTAACGCAGCCTCATCTGAGAGATGTGAGAAATGGTAAATGAAGTCAGAGAAATTAAATACTTGGAGCAACATCTCACAGCTACTGTACAGCATGGCATAATACCTGCGCCTCTGAAATCTTGGTTCACTATGCCATGCTGGTCATCCCAAGTCTGTTTATCCCATCTTTATAATTATACTTTTTAAGATGGTTTCCTGACTTGTAGCAAAGAATTTCTTTCAATTCCATTAAAACTCAGTTATATATATATATATTTTTAGATTGGGCTATTTTAGAAATCTGAGAACTTAAGAGGCTATAACGAAGAAGTTGAAAACACACTCTTTGGGGTCAGAAATACATTGAATCAAGTCTGGGCTCTGCTAGTTGTTAGGTCTATGTATGGGCCTTCTCTAAGTCTCTGTTTTCTAAAATTTACATAATGGGAAAAATAATATTTTGTTAAAAAAATTTGTATGAGATAAGGCTTTATGCCTTAAGCCTGGGCCATTGCGGGACTTTAATAAATGTTAGCAATTTTATTATGACTAAGAAAATTGAATGAAATAAACAAAAATGTGAACAGTAAAAATGACAAGGTGAAATAATTATAAATATTTATTCTTTTTATGTAGGTTTTTCAAATACTGCATAAAATTATTATAATAGTGAATAATGTATAAATAAATTCAAGTAAGTTGTCAAGAGAATAAACAGAATATAAATAATTCTTCCAGTTTCTCTGAGTTCCCTATGGTGATTGAAAGCCCTGAAAACTAGACATTTTTCTTTTTCTTGTTACTCATCACCCCAAGGTCCAGCTTCCAGACAAGTTAGCATAGCAGAATTAAAACAACAGACTGAAACCACAATGAGATGCTGCTGCACAGCAACTGGGCACCTAAAATTTGAAAAAGACTGATCATACAAAATGTTGGTGAGGATATGGAGCCACTAGAATTTGTTGAATTTTCTGATGGGAATGTAAAATGGTACCACCACCTTGGAAAACAGTGTGTTAATGTCTTAGTTCCAGCTGCTACAATGAAGTACCACAGACTGGGTGGCTGATGAACAAGAGAAATTTATTTATTATATTTCTAGAGGTTGGAAGTCTGAGATCAGAGTAGCCTGCTAGCATGGCTGAGTTCTGGTGGAACTCCTCTTCTGGGTAGCAGACAGCCACCTTCTCACTGTATCCGCACGTGGAAGGAAAGCTCTCTGGTCTCTTCATCCCTCATAAGGGCGTTAATCCCATTCATGAAGATTCCACTGTAATGTGCTAATTACCTCCAAAAGGCCCCACCTCCAAATACCATCACATTGGGGATTCAGGCTTCAACACATGGAATTTGGAGGGACACAAACATTCAGTTCATAGCAGTTAGTTTTTTTTAAACATCATAGATATTCCTATTTTACTATTAGGTATTTACTGAAGAAAAAGGAGAACTCGTGTTCATGTAAAATACTTGCATACAAATGTCCATAGGAGCTTTATTTGTGACAGCCTAAAATTGGAAACAACTCCAATGTCCATCAACAAGTGAGTGGATGAACAAATTATGGTATATCTATACAGTGGAATACTTCGGGAATAAAAAAGGAAGTGACTATTGATACTTAGAACAACACGAATAAATTATTTAAATAATTACTGTACAAAGAAGTAAAACTTTTTCCCTTCCCTCAAAAAAATACATACTGAATGATTCCATCTAGTGTGGAATCTAGAAAAGGTACACAAAAATACAGTGACATAAAGTAAATCAGTTGATGTCTGGGGTGTGGGGGAGAAGAAATATGGTAATGGACACAACCTATGAAATTATACACATTAAATACTGTATGTCAATCATACCTTAATAACATTGCTTTTCTTTTAAAGGGTTATGTTACATGGAAAGTAGTCTTCTCTCTCAAACGAGTATCTTATCTTTGCAAGCAATAAAAATTGAAGCATAGAAGCTCAGTTAAAAATCGATGCTTATAGGATTATATAGGATCTTTTTTTTTTTTTTACCATGTTTTATTCCAAGAATTAAAAGTATTGTTTCACTTTTATTATTTTTATAGTATCTAAAATTTAGGGTCAGATTTACTTTCTTCATTTTATACAATAAGATGCTGACCTAAATCAGTGAAAGTGTTGCAGCATATGATTCTAAGGGTTCTTACTCTAATTTTTTGTGTTGTACTATGTCTGATGTGGCAGCTTGGGGATTCAAATCTACTTCAGGAGAATGTAGTCAGTACACAGATTTCCAAGTAGTAAGAACCATTCTATGAGAGAGAAAAAAAAAAAAAATACCTGAAGTTAACTGGGAAAAAAAATATTCCCACCTCAAAGTGGCCTCAAGAGATACAAGAGAGATATGAGCTTTACATTTTTGCTAGAATCAGATTGAAAGTAATGTCAATGGTGTGATCACGGAGGTTTAGCTTCCCGTCTTCCACATTCTTCTGCACAAAGAAGGTTAGAATCAGTTACAGCTGGTTTCAACAAAAGTCTATATACTCTTAGACTCCTATTAAAAGCCTCCTTAAATACACTTAAAAGACTGAATAACAAGCTTCCTCCTTTATGAAAAATTAAGAAATAGGCACAAATTGAGTTATAAGAAAAATTCCTTTAAAATGAAAGCCATAGAAATAAACAGTTTTGTCACTGTGGAATTTCATTTTAAATAAATTCCTGTGAATCAAATTTCCATCCTACAGAGCAAATACTCAGCTTCCCATCTTTCTTTATAAAAACTGTCAGTGTCAGACAGGGAATTAGTATGTGAAGAGAAATATTTTATATAGGGCAGGTGTTCTGTGAATGTCTTTGACTGACAAGAATCCTGCTAAAACCTGGACTGAAGAAATTAAACCCTACTGTTTGTTGTCATTTACATTTGAGAGATGCTGGGAAGCTCCCTACCCTCAAAATATCTCTGCATTGGCCTGTCAAAATGCCTATAATTTCACCATTAGAAATTTACTCCTTTCGCCCAGCTGAAGTCGTGAGTGAGCAGAGGCACAGGAGAGAGCAAATACACAGACACTTCATGGGACCTGTGAGTCTCTGATGCAGCTGAACACTGGACAAAAGGAAACACCATAATCCCTTTGTGAAAAGTTTCAGCTCTCCAAATTGTTTATTTAGCCCATTTAGAGTAAAGCATTTACCTGGTCAAAAAAGCGTATCCATTATTGTGACATTATCAAAGGCACTAAAGTAATGCAAATTTAATCACTTAGTATATTTCTCTTTCATTACTGTGCAAAAGGGGATTCTTTAGAACACAGAAATTAGGGGAAAAAATTTTAAGACAAAACATTTTATCAGCGAGAAGGGATGATTTAACTCGTGAAACTCTAGAACATAAGAACAACAAAAATGATTTCGTTGAATATATTCAACTAAAATGGCAAAGCATTTTCCTACATAAAACATAATTGTCCCACTACTCCAAAGAAATCCAATAAATAATTCTACAGTGAAAGTCCCCGGATCAAAGCTGGAAGCGAACACCTGGCCCCCGAGGAGCACAAGTCACAGGTTCCTATGCAAAGATCAAGTGTGAGTCATCCGGGAATGTCAGCACCACACTGGCTCCGGCCTGTGGTTGTGTTTTTTTCTGGATGGAGGTTCCAAGCTGCTTTACAGAAGAGTTCCATCTGGTAAGCCTGAGTGGTGAGTGAAGTGGTCAAAGCCAAGGTTTCTTAGCATTGCCTTTGTCTTCTTCGAATGGACTAGCCTGAGCGCTGAGGTCTGGCTCTAGAAGGCAAGTTCTTCAGCAGGGGCCCCCACCCGTGCTTGAGCAGGTCTGCCGCAGCCGTCAGGCGAAAAGCTCGGGCGGGCGGGCTCTCTCCATAGCAATACTTTGCTGTGAGATCCCTGTAAGGTGTTCTCGTGCTGCACGCCCTGCGACGAGGTCCCGCATTTAGCCAAGCACAATTCAAAGTGATCTTCAGCTGCCATGAAGAGGTTCTGGAACGCCACGACTGCCCGGTCGATGTCGAGGAAACGCTCCAGAAGTTGCTCGTTGGGCTGCAGGCGCAGGAGACGGTATTCGTTCGCAGCCGCTGCAGCAGCTGTTGGACAAGCAGCCATCGCAGCGGTACTGCTTTCTGCTGGGGTCACTGACGTTACAGCAGCCAAATCCTTTCACAAAGGTATCCCACTTCATTCACGAGGTGCTTCCCTTGAACGGAATTACGGCACTGATTGGCCAACTGCTATCGCCAAAATTAAACTGCATTTTCCACGGAATAGACTGATTATGGTCTTGACCCTGGAGGAGATTTTGGTCTCTCACTGCCCTCTCCTCCTCTTCCGCAGAAGCAGGCGCCACACCATGGTCATAGGTTCACCATCCCAACGTGGAAGCAGGCGGGGCCACTGGGGTATGCAGCAGGGCAGGCCTGGGGCTGGTGGCCTGGCCCCTAAGCACCAGGTAGTCCCTTTCCCGAGGGCGGGTGTCAGCCCTGAGGCCCAGCCAGCTCAAAGTGATAATTTCTTTAAAAGCATTCAGTAACAGCTGAGATGATTCAGAAATGAATGAGTCGAGTAAATTAGTTAGAATGTTTGTATGTGCATGTACATGCCTGAGAAAGGTGGGTGTAATTTCAGTATCCATACAGTGTTTAGGGTTACTCCGAAGGGACTGTTATTATATCATAGTTTATGCCCATAGAGAGCCAAAATTTTAATTATTCATTCCTTATGGGTCTTGAGACACATAGCAGCAAGCATACATGGCAGTTAATAAACAGCCAAAAGCCAATGCTGTGGCTCTCAGGAATGAGGCAGAGGAGACTGAGAATACAAAGAGACCTGCCCAAGACAGCAGTTTTAAGAGCCGAGCCAAAATTTGACGAGTGTGTACTTTGCCTTCCCTGGCCTTCTCATAAGCCGTCCTTCTGCTATGTAATTCCAATCAAATTCCATGCAGAGGCATGTTCTGAATTATTGTAGCTTCCCTGCCTGTACTCTCCTGACATTTGCTGCTGCCTGGGCATTCTCGTTTGCCTGTTTCTGATGCTCATCTACGCTGATTTGGGTGTAACATGCACGTCGGTGACCCGACACACAATATAAAATGCTTATCTCATCACATTCTGTTTTGCTGTTGAGTCAATGGAGGAGGCTGTCCAAACTACAATGAAACCATTCTATCTTATATTCTTTGGACATACATTACATCTGTGTAATGTCATCGGCTTAGAAAAATTTTCCCTCTTCCTTCTCTACATACTTTTGAAGCTATTGCCTTCAGCTACTTTTCATTCAGAGTTCACATTTTCTAAAATAGGAATAAACTCAAATAGCTTTTAAAAAGAGAGGGAGACACTCATCAAAATGCATTTTATCAATGCTCCTGGGTTTTTTTCTCCTTCCGTTCAGAGAGGGTAGCCTCTTCAAATGCACACTTTGCTTTTGACAGCTCTGCAGTGATTGGGTGCAGCAGGAAATAGTGCCTGACACATAAAATCCACTGATTCAACTATGCAATATTTATTTCATAGCCAACATAAATAAAAATAAAATATTTCCTTGAACATTTTTGCTCACACACTGCCTGGCTGCATTGCCAGCAACTTTTCAGATTCTCCCATTAGAAAACTTTTATTTGCTTTCCACTATACCATACATCATCTTCTCTGATCTGACTCTGATTGGATGAATAATAAAACATAGGTATTGCTTGGAAATGTATTTTGAATATACCATAGATAATGCAATAAAGATGGGAAGAGCACAGCTTGATGAAGGTACTATTAGGTTCATATAAGTAAAGACTTGCAAGGAAAATAATTTTTGTTTGCCCTAATTATCAATTACCTGAGCCTTGCTGTGGCTGCACTAGCACTAAGGAGCTACTATTGCTTAATGATTTGAGCTTTTAAGTTATTGACTTAACCATGACTTCAATTTTTTTTGTTTATGAATAAACCATAATTCTATGGAAATTGTGACAGTCTAGAATTTGCTAATTATATTTTTATGGGATGCATTAAATGATAACTTTTCATTATCTGTAAATTGTTTTAGATCTAGAGATTTGATCAGCTGAGGTTTCTTCTTCTAGTCTTCTTTTTCGTAGCTTGTGTACTCGTATTGATCCAGGGATCACATAATGTCTGGTGATCCCTTCTTTTTTGATGTTATCAACCACTGATGATATTATCTGCATCCATTAATTTAATAAATTTAATAGGGCTGCAAAATGTAATATTCTAATCTTATCATTCTTTCTTCACATGTGAGGTGGAATATTTCTATAAAGATAAAATGACCTCTTCAAGTATTTTCTTATTCTAAGATACAGTTTGTACAGAAATAGTAAGATGAATGTTTTATTCCTTCCCTTCTCTTAACAATTTCCAAAACAGTCAGTTAGTATGGTTCCTAACATATTCCAGTAGTAACCAGTGTGGTTCTGAATATCATTATGAACTGATGTATTTATATGTATCTTATAATATATTGTAATTATAATCTTCATGAAAGTTTAAGTGGTCCCACCCTTTGTCAGTGAGTTGGCTTCTGAGCCTTTTTGCCATCATTTAATAGTCTTTCTTATCTTTATAACTTTCTGGTATGATCCCATTTTTCAGAGTCATCTTGTATATTTCATACTCACATCTGAAATTAACTATTTCTCCAGAGAGAACTGGATACTTTGAGAGGGAGTGGTACTTAAAAACCATACTCTGAGCACTATGAGTTACTCATTTCAATTGCATTAGTCATTGTTTCAAAGCCTTCCCACTGGGTGGTTCTAGGAAATTTTTTTGACATATTTTTTTATTTAATATTTAGATAGAAAATTATTTTCTCAACATAGAAGTGAAAGAAAACACCACAAATTAAACTTGAAGTCAATTGATAAGGAATAAATTTAACACTCAAAGATTGACATCCTTAATGCAAAAAGAACTCTTAAAAATGAATTAGAAAAATCCAAGCAGAAATTTGGTGAAAGACATGAACATATAAGTCACACACCACAAAGAAACACACACAGCCATAAGTACATTAAGATGTTGCAGGGCTGGGGGTGGGGCACTGGCTCTGTTGCTTTCTCTAGGAAATATTTTTAATGTAAAATATGTCTTGAGTTTATATTTATACTTTCAAGTCAAATTCAGCACTACACAGCTATTATTGACTCTCATTTAATAACACTAACACAGTTCCTCACTTTACTGATTCTAGAATGTACATTCAATTATTTTAGAATAATCATATTAACACTACCACTAATATGAGTACTGAAATAGTCCAAGATTTTTACTGAGTTCTTTTGTTCATAGTGTAGAGCCCACTAGTAATAGAAAGTCAAATAACTGTATCTTAAACAATTATTCAACTAGAATAAGTCTCCCTTGTGCAGAGAATCCATTAATCTCAAAGAGT
The DNA here is from genome assembly GCF_027409185.1 of Cynocephalus volans. Taxonomy (NCBI): domain Eukaryota; kingdom Metazoa; phylum Chordata; class Mammalia; order Dermoptera; family Cynocephalidae; genus Cynocephalus; species Cynocephalus volans. Next base: position 90,637,829 of record NC_084468.1, on the reverse strand, counting down.
TATTGGAGTCAACAACTTGTTTTTTCATTTGATTTTGAGGGATTTTTAAATGTAAAATTGTTTATTAATATGTAAAATATCAACATGGTCTTAAAGCTACATTTGCAGAGTGAAGTATATTCAGTTCCAGCTTCTATCCCTGTATAACCCATTGTATCCCTTATACTCTCCTAGGTAAACTTTTTATTGTTTCAATTGACTATTTTAGTTTCATTTTATTTTTTACAGCTTTACTGAGGTATAATTTACAAATTAAAATTGTGTATATTTGCCATCTACGACGTGATGCTTTGATATACATATACATTGTGAAATGATTACCATAATCAAGCTAATTAACATATTCATCACTTCACGTGGTTACTTTTCTTAGGAGTGTGGTAAGAACATTTAAGATCTACTCTCTCAGCAAGTTTCAAGTATACAATATAGTATTATTAGCTATAGTATCCATGCTGTACCTTAGATCTCCAGAACTTATTTATCCAGAATAACTGAAACTTTGTACCCTTTCACTAACATCTCTCATTTTCCCCTCACCAGCTAGCCCCTGGCAACCACCAATCTACTTTTGCTTCGGTAACCTTTCTTTTTAACTCTGTAATTCACATTCCATTTCATAGTGCCCTCCCTCAGGAAGTAATATGGTCAGGTTAATATTTTAAAAATATTACTCTGATTCCATGCATGAAATGCTTTAGTAGGGCAAATGTGGACATAGGGAAACTAGTTAGGAGGCTACTGCCTGAATATAAGTCCTGGTAATCTGTGTTTGGTTCATTACAATTTTAGAACGCTTTGTCATTGGTGACGTTCTTGATATCTGTGGCACCTATATGGGATATTTTGATTATGTGCTATGGCTTGAACTTTTCTTTGCCTGTTTCTTAACTTCGTATAAATTGTTCATACATTCAAATATTTCAGGCTTCATTTATTTACTATCAATAAAAAATTAACTTGGCAACTTTAAAATAATTTATCCTTTGTTTTCCAATTTGCCTAAATGTCATTTCCTTGATGCAGTGGGAATATTTAAAGAAGCAGGATAAAGTTTCTTTAAGTTGCAAATCCAAAACAGTGGTACCTACCTACACTCAAGCTCCAAACTGCAAAAGAAATTGACAGTCAAAACTGACACCTTTAAATATATCAGACTTTATAAATATATATTTTCTTGAAGCTGGCCAGTGTGGGGATCTGAACCCATGACCTTGGTGTTACAAGGCTGCACTCTAAACAACTGAGCTAACCGGCTAGCCCCTAAATGTATCAAGCAATATTAATGTTAATCTGGGCCTCTCAATACTAATATCAGTGAGTTCATTCTGAAAAGTACATACATCTGAACTTTAATTTATCACATAACTATTTGATTTGTGCTAATGCATTCTGGATGTGATCTGAGCAGTCTAACACACCATTCAGCTTGCTAGGCTTGGGCTGCTTATTTAGGCTTGGGCATGGCAGAGGAAGGGAAAAAGAAAAGAGAATTGTGTCACTTTAAGATGCTAAAAAGATATTTCTAAGTTAACATCTTAAAATGATATGGTTATTTTAAAATAACGTGGTTAGATTTACCATTTTACTATGGGTTTATTGGTTGTTACCCCCTTGTAAGTCAAAAAGCAGCTGCAGTTACAATGGTTAGAATTACCATTTTTTACTTTAAGATGGTTTAACTGAGGTGTTAAATGCATTTTTGATTTACTTTTTTTTTTTTTGCTGGCCGTTATAGAGATCAAATACTGTACAATATTTTTGACTTTATGGGAGGTTTACTGGGATCCCATCTTTAAGCTGAGGAACACTGTACTCCTATGTTTGAAAATTCTTATTCAAGTGAAATAGAAATCCCTTAATTCGGCAAAAAAATAGTTTCTCGTTTAGTTACAGATATTTTGGCTATGTGATTTGATTTCATTGATATCTGAAATCTGTATAAATTCTAGGCTTTTTTTTCTGTTGATTCTTGATCGACTTTGGATGATGAAGAAAAGAATACAGGCTTTATTTTATTTTGGCATAAGGAAGCCAATTATAAGAACACTATTTCGAAGAGTTTCTTTGAGAACCAATGAATAAAATATGTGAAAAAATCTGTATTCTATAAAATGTTATAAAATGATTAATAGTGATGTGGCTAGTGATAGCAATAATCTTTCTGAATCATTGAAAAAAGGGAATACAGTAATTTAAAGTGGCAACCACCCGCTTTCCTCCACTTCTCATCTCACATTTACTCCTCAGTTCCTGGACTCACCACACTGTGAATGTTGTAATTCCACTTTCAAGTCATATCATTGTCAAATTCAGTGAATAACTTTTCTGGTTTTTATTTTAACTAAATTATCTATTGCATTTGATGCTGCTGGCCACAACTTCTTTCTTTAGATTCTCTTGTGATTTCTGTGATATTGTACAGAAATATAAAAATCTGGTTTTTCCTTACCCACCTCAGTATTTCTTCTCTTTCTCTTTATGTTCTTTTTAATCCCTTCTCAAATTTTCTACCACCACCTCACCACTCAGGCAACTACTAATCTTCTTCAGTATCACTAAAGATTGGTTTGCATTTTCTGGAATTTGAAGTAACTGGATTCAAAGAGTAAGTAAATTTCCTGCCCACACCAAGCTTCTTTCAGTCAGCATAACTATTTTGAAACTCCTTCATGTTGTTGTGTGTACTGCTATTTATTTCTTTTTTTTATTTTTGATAAGTATTCTCTTGTACAGAAATATCACAATTTGTTTATCCATTAATCAGTTGATGAACATTTCGGTTGTTTCCAATTGTGAGCTTTCACAAATAAAACTGTTTTTCAAAGAGCAGAAAATTGTAATTTTGACGAAGTACTTTTGTTGTTGTTTTTATTTGATTTTTTGTTTGATTTATATTTTATTTTTAATTGAGAAATAATAATTGTATATATTTATGGGGTACAATGTGATGTTTTAATATAGGTAAACCTTGTGGAATGATTAAATCAAGCTTATTAACACATCCATCACGTCACCTACTTATGATTGTTTGTGGGGACAACACTTAAAATCTCTTTTTAGAAATTTTTATGAATCAATTCTTATGGTGTGACAGCTGAGAAATCTTTGCTTAAGTCAAACTCACAAAGATTTTCCCATGTTTTATTGATCTTAAACTAAATTGAACAATTGTATGTGTTATATGATTAAATCTAATCATGGTTTTAATTTCTACTTACCTATTAACTAATAACATTAAAGTTTTATAGTTTTAGGTTTTGCATTTAGACAATGTGTTAAGTTAACTTGGCAATGTTGTCAAAACTTAACCGACTATGTATGTGTGTATGTATTCTGCACTCTGCTCCCTTGTTACATTTGTCTATCTTGATTCCAGTATTATTGTGTTTTGATTGTTGTAGTTTAGTAATAAGTTTTAAAGTCAAGTAGCTAAAGTATTCTGCATTAGTCCATTTGTATTACTATAACAGAAATACCTGAGACTGGATAATTTATAAAGAACAGAAGTTTATTTGGCTTACAATTCTGGGACAGCTGCACCTGGCACGGGCCTCAGGCTGCTTCTACTCATGGTGGAAAGAGGCAGGCAGCCGGCGGGTACAAACAGATCACATGGCGAGAGGAAGCAAGAGCTAGAGAGGAGGTGCCAGGGTCTTTTAAGCAACCAGCTCTGGCGGGAACTAATAGAGCGAGAACTCACTCATTACCACTCCTCCCCCAGGGTAGAGCGAGAACTCACTCATTACCACTCCTCCCCCAGGGAGAGCATTAATCCATTCATGAGGGATCCGCCCCCATGACTCAATCAGTTTCCAACACTGCCACATTCGGGATCAAATTTCCACATGAGTTTTGGCGGGGACAACACATCCAAACTATCATATTCCAGCTAATCCCAACTAATTCTGATATTTAATGGTATTCCTATATTATTTAGATTTATGTTAATTGATAGAAGCTGCAAGTTTATTGTAGACCTCTCATATTGAATTGAAATGTACCTTTCTATTTATACCTTGGTGAGAATTTTGTGTGTGTGTGTGTCTGTGTGTTTTCTTCCATCTCACCGGCCAGGTTGTTAGTGTATTTATTTATTTATTTTTAGCTCCCACAAATAAGTGAGAACATGTGATATTTCTCTTTATGTGCCTGACTTGTTTCACTTCATATAATTCTCTCTAGGTCCATCCATGTCATTGCAAATGGCCATACCTCATTTTTTTTATAGCAGAGTAGTATTCCATTGTGTATATATACCACATTTTCCATGTCCACTCATCTGATGATGGACATTTGGGCTTGTTCCAACTCTTAGCTATTGTAAAGAGTGCTGCAATGAACATTGGAGAAAAGGTATACCTTCGACTTGATGATTTCCATTCCTCTGGGTATATTCCCAGCAGTGGGATAGCTGGGTCATATGGTAGATCTATTTACAATTGTTTGAGGAACCTCCGTAATATTTTCCATAGAGGCTGCACCATTTTTCAGTCCCACCAGCAATGTATGAGAGTTCCTTTTTCTCCACAACCCTGCCAGCATTTATCATTTGCAGATTTTTGGATATTAGCCATCCTAACTGGGGTGAGATGGTATCTCAGTGAAGTTATGAATTGCGTTTCCGGAATGCTGAGTGATTTTGAGCATTTTTTCATGTGTCTGTTGGCCATTCATATATCTTACTTTGAGAAATGCCTATTTAGCTCTTTTGCCCATTTTTTAATTGGGTTACTTGATTTTGTTGTAAAGTTCTTTCAGTTCCTTGTATATTCTGGATATTAATCCTTTGTCAGATGTATATTTTGCAAATATTTTCTCCCACTTTGTTGGTGGTCTTTTAACTCTTTTAATTGTTTCTTTTGCTGTGCAGAAGCTTTTTAGTTTGATATAATCCCATTTGTTTATTTTTCCTTTGGTTGCCCATGCTTTTGGGGTCATATTTGTGAAGTGTGTGTCCAGTCCTACTTCCTGAAGTGTTTCTCCTATATTTTCTTTAAAAAATTTTATTGTTTTAGGCTGTATATTTAATTCTTTAATCCATTTTGAGTTGATTTTAGTATATGGTGAGAGGTACGGGTCTAGATTCATTCTCCTGCATATGGATATTCAGTTATTGCAGCACCATTTTCTGAAGAGACAGTCTCTTCCCCAGTGTAAAGCCTTGATGCCTTTGTCAAAGATCAGACGGCTGTATGTGTATGGGTTTACTTCTGGATTCTCTATTCTATTCCATTGATCAGTGTGTCTGCTTTTATGCCAGTACCATGCTGTTTTGGTTATTGTAGCTTTGTAGTATAGTTTAAGGTCAAGTAGTGTTATTCCTCCAGTTTTATTTAATTTGTTCAGAATTCCTTTGGCTATGCATGGTCTTTTGTTATTTCATATAAATGTCTGGATAGTTATTTCCATTTCTGAGAAAAATGTCATTGGAATTTTGATGGGAGTTGCATTGAATTTGTATATCATTTTGGGTAGTGTGGACATTTTCACAACGTCAGTTCTTCCAATCCAAGAGCATGTGATATCTTTCCATCTTCTTGTGTCCTCTTTAATTTCTCTCAACAGTGGTTTGTAGTTCTCATTATAGAGATTTTTCACATCCTTGGTTAACTCTATTCCTAAGTATTTTCTTTTTTTGATGGCTATTGTAAATGGGCAAGCTTTCTTGATTTCTCTTTCTGCATGTTCACTATTGGAGAATAGAAATGCTACTGTTCTTTGTGTGTTGATTTTGTATTCTGCAACTTTGCTGAAAATATTTAACAACTCAAAGAGATTTTTTTGTAGAGGCTTTATGCCGTTTGATATATAGGATCATGTCATCTGCAAACAGGGACAGTATGACTTCATCCTTTCCAATCTGGAAGCCTTTTATTTCCTACTCTTTTCTGATTGCTCTGGCTAGTACTTCCAACACTATGTTGAATAGGTGTGGTGAGAGTGGGCATCCTTGTCTAGTTCCTGTTCTTAAGGGAAAAGCTTTGAGCTTTTCCCCATTCTGGATGATATTGGCAGTGGGTCTGTCATATATGGCTTTAATTATGTTGAGATACTTTCCATCTATACCTAACTTGCAGAGAGCTTTTATCATGAACGAGTGTTGAATTTTATCAAATGCTTTTTCAGCATCTATAGAGATGATCATATGGTCCTTGTGTTTGATTTTATTGATATGGCATATTACATTTATTGATTTGCATGTGCTGAACTAACCTTGCATCCCTGGGATGAATCCCACTTGATCATGGTGTATAATTTTGCATATGCATTGCTGTATTCTGTTAGCTAGTATTTTATTGAAAATTGATGCATCTATATTCATTAAGGATATTGGCCTGTAGTTTTCTTTTTTAGTTGTATCTTTTGGTATCAGGGTAATGTTTGCTTCATAGAATGAGTTTGGGAGAATTGCCTCTGTTTCAATCTTTTGGAATAGTTTGTAGAGAATTGGTGTCAATTCCTCTTTGAATGTTTGGTAAAATTCTGCTGTGAATCGATCTGGTCCTGGGCTTTTCTTTGTTGGGAGCCTTCTGATAATAGCTTTGATCTCTTTCATTGTTATTAGTCTGTTCAGATTTTCTACATCTTCTTGGCTCAGTTTTGGTAGATTGAGTGTGTCCAGAAATTTATCCATTTCCTCCAGATTTTCAAGTTTGTTGGCATGTAGTTGTTTATAGTAGTCTCAAATGATTTCTTGTATTTCAGAGGTATCAGTTGTAATATCACCTTTTTCATTTCTAAGTTTTTTATTTGGATCTTCTCTCTTCTTCTTTTAGTTAGCCATGCTAATGGTTTGTCAATTTTATTTATCTTTTCAAAAAATCAACTTTTTGATTCATTGATACTTTGTATTGTTTTGGGGGTTCTATTTCATTAAGTTCTGCTCTGATCTTAATGATTTCTTTCCATCTGCTAACTTTGAGTTTGATTGTTCTTGTTTTTCTAGTTCTTTAGGTGAGGTGTTAGGTTTTTCACTTGCCATCTTTCCATTCTTCTGAAGTAAGCACTTAATGTGATAAATTTCCCCCTTAGTACTGCTTTTGCAGTATCACACAGGTTTGGTATGATGTATCATTATTTTCATTATTTTCAATAAATTTTTTGATTTCCTGTTTGATTTCTTCTTGGACCCATATGTCATTAAGTAGAATGCTGTTTAATTTCCATGTGTTTGTACAGTTTCCAGAGTTTTGTTTGTTATTAATTTCTAATTTTAATCCATTGTGGTCTGAGAAAATACATGGGGTAATTCCATTGTTTGGGAATTTGTTGAGGCTTGATTTGTGACCTATCATGTGATCTATCCTGGAGAATGATCCATGTGCTGATGAGAAGAATGAATATTCTGTGGTTTTTGGGTGGAATGTTCTGTAGATATCTGCCAAGTCCAATTGGTCTTGAATGTTGTTTGGATCTTGTGTTTCACTGCTGATTCCTTGCCTAGATGAACTGTCCAATATTGACAGTGGGGTGTTCAGGTCCCCTGCTATTATGGTATTAGTGTCTATTTCCTTCTTTAGGTCTAATAGAGTTTGCTTTATAAATCTGGCTGCTCCAACATTGGGTACATATGTACTTATGATTGTTATGTCTTCTTCATTTATCAATCCTTTTATCATTATGTACTTGCCCACATTATCTCTTTTTATGGTTTTTAGTTTGAAGTCTATTTTATCAGATATAAGAATAGCTACTCCAGCTCGTTTTTCATTTCTGTTTGCATGGTAAATCATTTTCCATCCTTTTACTCTTAGTCTATGTGAGTCTTTATAGGTGAGGTGGGTCTCTTGAAGGCAGCATATAGTTGGGTCCTCCTTTTTAATCCAGTCAGACAGTCTATGTCTTTTAATTGGGGAATTTAATCCTTTTACATTAAGAGTTGTTATTGAAAGGTGTTGTTTTAATCCTAGCATTTTATTGATTTTTATTTGGATGTCTTCAGTGTCTTTTGTTCCTTTCTTTCTGATTTACTGTTTGTCTTCTGTATTTGTTGGTTCCTTGGGTTGTAGATAAACTATTTAAAAATTTTCTCTTCATTGGTGGCATTTTTATTTTACTAGTGGGTTTTGATTTTTCTTGAGTTTTTATGGCTGTGGTAGTTATTTTTCAGGAACCAAACCCAGTACTCCCTTGAGGATTTCCTGTAAGGTTGGTCGTGTAGTAGTGAACTCCCACACATTTTGTTTGTCTGAGAAATATACTATTTGCCTTTCATTTCAGAAGGATAGCCTTGCGGGGTAGAGTATTCTTGGTTGGAAATCTCTGTCTTGTAGTATTTTGAATATATCATCCCATTTTTGTCTGGATTTTAGGGTTTGTGATGAAAAGTCTGATATTTGTCTGATTGGGGCTCCCCTATAGGTGATTTGATGCTTCTCTCTTGCAGCTTTTAAGATTCTCTCTTTGTCTTTGAGTTTTGCCAATTTGACTATAACATGTCTTGGAGAAGATTTTCTGGGTTGAATACACTTGGGGATCTTTGAGCTTCCTGAATCTGAAGATCTGTGTCTTTTCCTATACCTGGGAAGTTTTCTGCCACTATTTTGTTGAATATGTTTTCAATGCAATCTCCTTTTTCCTCCACTTCTGGAATACCCATGACTCGGATATTTGAGCGCTTAAGGTTGTCTGATATCTCCCTTAGTTTTTCTTCAATGTTTTGAATTCTTTTTTATTTTTTTTATTTTTTTTTTTGTCTGCCCATCTTATTTCAAACAGCCCGTCTTTAAGGTCAGAAGTTCTCTCTTCTGCTTCTGCAAGCCTGCTGGTTAAACTCTGTGTGGTGTTTTTTATTTCATTGAATGTATTCTTCAGCTCAGCAAGCTCTGCTACATTCTTTTTTAGGGCATTGATATCCTTGTACATTTCTTCCTTTAGATCCTGTATACTTTTCCTTGTTTCATCGTGTTGCCTAGCTGAGTTTTCTTGTATCTCATTTAGTTTCCTTAGAATTATCACTCAAAATTCCTTGTCAGACATTTCAATGGCTTCTTGTTCTATAGGATCTAGAGCTTGAGAGTTATTACCCTTTGGTGGTGTACTTTATTGATTTTTCATATTTCTGGTATCTTTCCTTTGATGTTTAGTCATTGTGGCAGGGGATTTCATGGTACAATGGTTTGACACTATTTTCTGGCTAGGATGCTGCTGGGGCTGCCAATGTGGTATGGCTGCCTCAGTGTTTGCTCGGTTGCCCACTAGTGCCTTGAGTGCATGGTCGCCTTGGGTCTTGGGCCTCTCCAAGGAGGCACCTTTCTGGTCTGCATGCACTCAGCCGGGCGGGGGATGGAGTTGGGTGGTGGCAGTGAGGCCTACCTACTGGGTTGCACACTGGCTCTGCAGGGTGCGTGGTCTCTGCAGAACTTCCACTTCTCTAGGCACCTATCTCATACATGTGCACTCGGCTGGTCTGGGGATGGAGTCAGGCAGCAGCGGTGAGGCCTACCTGCTCGGTTGCATGCTGGTTCCGCAGGGCACGTTGTCTCCCTTGGTAAGAATTTTTAAGCAGGGATATATACTGGATTTTGTGAAATACATTTTCTGTATTACTTGAGATGATCATACAAATTTTCTTTTTTTGTCTGTTAATATGGTTTTATATTGTTGAACCATCATAAGTCAGGGACCATCTATAGATGTATTTTCCCAATTCTTCTCTGAGAATCACCCTTTCTATCCACACAGATTTTGGATTAAGCTATGGTCATATTTTGTTCATGTAACCCTAGCTTTCTTGCAATATCTAAACAAGTGTTGATACCTGTCTCTAGTCTATTTAATTGGATCACTTCATATACATAAAAACTACAAGTTGAAAACTAAGACATATTATTCATAGGGAAATAGATCACAGGTTCTTGAACTCTACCTGTATCTGCTACTGTAAAAGTTTATCAAAGAAAGAAAAATTATCTATCAAGAAGAAAAGGGAAGGGCCAGAGGCAAGCAAGCTTCAGAGCATGGTTGGAGAGCTTAGGCAGGAGCCAAGGGCAGTAGCCCCCAGCAGGAAGCAGGTAAGGAACATGACAGAAAAACCACTTGCATGTGGGTGGCCCACTACAGCCACCACCATAGCCACAGCTGCCAGAAAAGCAGCTTCAATAAAAGCTGCCACAAAAGTGGTAGCCACAGCCACCATGCAGGTGGCCCACCAGACACTTGACTGCATTGTCACAAGGAGTGTCATTAGTGGAGACTGAAAAAGAAGAGGATGTCTCTCTCCTCAAACTTCTCTCCAGAGAAGAAGCAACTGAAGTACTAGATTATCAGACATCAATGTAAATATACTAGAAATACAAAAATGCAAGAAAATATGACACCACCAAAAGAATATAGTGATTCTCAAATACCAACCCCTATAGAATAGGAAACCCTCCAAATGACTGAAAAGGGATTCTGAGCAACAAGCTTAAGGAAACACACTGAGATATGAGAACACTCAACAACATAATGAAATGAGAAAAAAAAAAAATCCAGGATACGAAGTAGGAAATTTACATAGAGATTAATATATTTAAAAAGAATGTAGTAGAACTTATGAAACTGCAAGATTCACTCAATGAAACAAAAAAACAAAACTGACAGCCTAAGCAGCAGGCTAGACCAAGCAGAAGAAAGAATTTCTGATTTTGAAAATAGTTTTCTCAAAATAACTCAGGAAGGTCAAAAAAAGGAAAAAAAGTTTTAAAAAATGAAGAAAATCTAAGAGAGCTAGCAGACAACCTTAAGCACACAAACATTCAAATCATGGGTGTTCCAGGAGGGAAAAGGGAAAGGCATGAAAGACCTATTCAATGAAATAATAGCTAAAACCTTCCCAGGTGTAGGGAGAGACACAGACCTTCAGATCCAGGATGCTCAAAGATCCCCAAATAGATTCAATCCAAAAAGGTCTTCTCCAGGACACATTATAGTCAAACTGACAAAGCTCAAAGACAAAGAAAATTTTAAAAGAGAAGAGAAAAGCTTTAAGTCACCTATAAGCGAGCCTGTATCAGACTATCAGCAGACTTCTCAACAGAAATTCTATACGCCAGTAGAAAATGAGGTGATATATTCAAAATACTAAAAGAAAAAAAACTGACAGCCAAGAATACTGTACCCCACAAAGCTATCCTTCTGAAACAAGAGAAAAATTGTGTATTTTCCAGACAAGCAAAAACTGTGGGATTTACTACCACATGACCAGCCGTACAAGAAATCCTCAAGGGAGTCCTGCATCAGGAAACTGAAAAATAATAATCACTCATCATACCAGCTATAGTTCTGTTCAAAATTTCCTATTTTATCATAATTGAGTCTTAGCAGGTAGTGTGTTTCTAGGAATTTATTCATTTCATCTAGATGATCTAATTTGTTGACCAAGAATTATTCATTGTGTTCTCTCACAACCCTTTTGATTTCTGTAAATTTGGTTGTAATGACCCCTCTTTCATTTCTGATTTTGGTTATTTGAGTATTCTCTCTTTTTTTCTTAGACCATCTAGGTAAAAGTTTGTCAATTTTGTAGATCTCATCAAAGTACCAACTTTTGATCTCATTGATTTTTTTCTATTTTTATTCTGTTTTCTACTTCTTTTATCTATGCTCTAATTTTTATTATTTATGCCCTTTGCTAGGTCTGGGCTTAGTTTGCTCTTCATCTTCTAGTATCCTAAGGTGCAAAGGTGATTGTTGATCTGAGATCTTTTTTCGTTTTATTAATGTATGAAATTACATTAAATAAATATCCCTTTTAGCAAAAAAAAATTATTAAAAAAATATTTTTTCTGTCTTGTTTTTTGGAGGTATATCCAGAGTTTAAACATACCTAATTATTTTTTTAGTGCCATTTTTCTTCCTGCTTTTTCACTTAATATTACATCTTGAAAATTTCTCTTAAATACTCTTCAAAATTATGATTTTAATAACTGCATTATATTACATTTTATGGAGGTCCATAATTTATAAGCCATTCACATATTGTTGGACATTCAGTGTAGTCCCAGTTTTTTACCTTTATGTAACTGTCTTTCACATTAATATATATTTTTTATTTGATTATTTGCTTATGGTTTCAAGAAGTAGGATAATTGGTTGCAAGTGTATGAACATTTTAAAGACTTCTATTTATAAATCCAACCTGTTCTTCAAAACTGTTTTACCAATTTATACTTATAGTAGAAGACTTTGACATTATTTCTTTCATATTACTATTATTACACCGTATCATACTTTTTCAGTTTGAGAAATGAAAAATGTCATTTTTCTGTTTTAATTTCCATTTCTATGAATATCTTAGAATGTATTTATTAGCCATTTGTGTTTCTTTTGGGTGTGTGACTGCTCGTGTCTTTCACCAAATTTCTGTTCAGATATTTCTAATTCATTTTCAAGAGTTCTTTATGTGTTAAGGATGTTAATCTTTGTGTTAAATTTGTTCCTTGTCAATTGACTTTAAAATCAATTTGTGATGTTTTCCTTCATTCATATGTTAAGAAAATAATTTTCTATATAAACATTAAATAAAATTTTTAAATTAATTTACAAAATTCTTTAGGAAATAGTCAGAAAAAAAAGAAAAGGGAAGAAATAAACATCAGTTGTGACCTTGTGATCAGTTCAGAGATGAAGATTCTTGCCTTCATTTATATTTCTTGTTTGTTTTTACTGGTGTGTACAAAATTTCTAATACATACATACACACAAACACACATGCACACACATACACACACACACTATTTCCTCTTCCATTTACCTCACTGTGGAACATAGAGGGGGATTATAGTTGTTAATGAGATGAAATAACAGTGGAGATTGAGAAAGGAAAAGGGGCTCACTGAAATAACAGTGGAGACTGAGAAATATGGATTACGCCCTGAAATCCTAAATGGCCCAGTGACATATCTAAATGTAAACGTTGTATGTGACTTTCAGTTTTCTCCATTTGGAAAGATACTCGGTGTATTTATACTTGTATGTGTGACAATGGATACATATCAGGGAAAGCTTTTAAATTGTGTATTTTAAATTGTATATAGAATTTTATGTAGATTGAGCAACTAAGAGATAAAATGTAGTGTGAAGTAATTATAACTGCCAACTTACCCACCAGAATATGTCCTCAGCAGTCATGCTTTTAACTGTTGATTAGACAAAGTTAGATAGTGCACATAAATTGTCACAAATTAATTTCTTCTCTTTCTCTCTCTCTCTCTCTCTCCTCTTCCACCCATGCCCCATGAATTTAAACTGAGAGGCAAGAAGAGAGTTTATGTCACAGGACTACAGATACATTTCATCCATTCCTTTTGCTGACATTATTAATGTTTCCCTGTTTCTAGTCCTTACTGAGCTTTAACTGGTCACTTGTTCCATGAACTTTGAGAACTATTTCTGTATCCTTCTATTTCTATTAAGTTGTCTTTCATGTTTATGGCCTACTCAAATTTGCATCTGATAACATGCAAGATAACCAGCATATTTCTGTTTCTGGTTTTGCTGCTGATATTGAGGGTTGAGATACTGAATAAATTGACCCTGGGATTGTAATAGCCATGTCCTGAACTCTTGTAGGTTGGTCTTACAAATAACCAGTCTATGACTGAAATATAACTGTGGCTGTTTATCTATCTTTTTGAGACATATGTATTATTATGTAGGGGAAGTGGAGGAAGGAGCAAAAGAATGTAGGAAATGAGAAAGTTTGCTGAAGGAATGTTTGCCATTAGCAGGCATTTATGTCTCCTTCTTCAATGGTGCCTTATACATGCATTTGAGAAAGAAACTTTCAAAGACAATAGGTTGGTTTCCCCAGGGTTGGCACCCTGATGGAGCTCACCAGCCAGCTTAGATCCGATCCTTCAGCAGCTGTGCTTTTTAAATCAGTGAGCCTCTTTTTCTTTTCTTTTCCTCTACTGGGAATGAAACAATCTAATAACCCTTTTCGTGTTCGATCCTCTTTTTGGCAGGCTAACAACTGACAATAGAAGTTTTTACAAGGTATTCCTAACGATGTATAATTTCCATCGTCCTGCTTTTTACTTGTTTTCTGATAATAATATAAATATGTCCATAAAGTCATTGCAGAATATTTGGTAGTAATTATCCATTATCTTCCATTTAGAAGTAACTTTTTAATATTATAAGTATATTTATTTCTTTTTGTGCATGCTTGAATATGCTTATATATTTAGAAATGTGAGATTGTAATCTACATATTGACTTATACTATTTGTTTTTATTCACAATATATTGTAAATATTCCTCATGACACAAGAATGTAAATAAATCATTTAGTTAACTTCATAGTTAGACATTTATAACATAAAGTGCATTAAAATGCAACTATAACTGCACTTCCCACTTAGACAAGATGGTATAGACCTGTTTCAATCTCCTCTTCCTCAGTCACAGCTATAAACCTTGGAAATAATATGGAAGACAACCAAAAAAGAACTCTGACGAGCAGTAAGAAGAATGTGAGCTTTTTTGGTTTGATATCCTATGACTAGGACAACACAAACAACACAGCAGCAGAGCATGTTAACACACTACACAGGCACTGTAAGTCAAGCTGCTGATGGAACCAGAGCCTAAAAATGTAGGCCAGCTACAGATAGAACTACCATATGATCTAGCAATCTTACAACTTTGTATATACCCAAAAGAATGGAAATTATCATGTCAAAGAGATACCTGCACTCCCATGTTTATCACAGTTCTATTCACCGTAGCCAGGATGTGGAAATAACCTGAATGTCCATTGACAGACAATTGGATAACAAAAATGTGGTTTATCTATATAACAGAATACCACTCAGCCATAAAAAAGAATGAAATTCTGCCATTTGCAGCAGCATGGATGAGCTTGAAGAAAATCTTGTTAAGTGAAATAAGCCAGGAACAGAAACAGAAATACTGCTTGTTCTAATTCATAAGTGGGAGCTAAAATAAATAAGTAAATTAATAATAATATTAAGTCAAACTTTCAGAAGGAGAGAGGATAACTGTGGTTACTAGAGGTGGGAAAGGGGAAGTGGGGAGGGGATACTAAGAGGTTGGTTAATAGACACAAAACAGCTAGATAGGAAAAGTAAGTTCTATTGGTGTACAGTCAAGCTAAACATCTATAATTAATAATAATTTACTGCATGTTATCTAGTGGCTAGAAGAGAGGTGATCAAATGCACTCATTACAAATAAGTGATTAAGTTTTATAATGATGAATATGCTAATTATTGTGTTGATCATCACACATTATATAATGTATTGAAATATAACTCTGTACTCCATAAATATAGTATACCAAGTATTGCAAGCTAATTCTAAACAACATAGACTGCCTTTTAAAATAAAGATTTAAGTAGGATGCAGAGGCCCTAGCAAAATAGGAAAAGTCTAGGATACAATAAATAATCACCATTATACCAAAATTCAAGGAAGTTACAACTTGAATGAGAAAAGGAAATGAACTGATGCCAATACTAAAATGAACCAAATATTGGAATTAACTGACAGGATTTTAAAGCAGCAGTCATAAAATGCTTAAAGGATAAACTACAAATTTTCTTACAATACATGAAAAAATAGAAAAATCTGAGAAGAAATAGAAGTCGTAAATATAGAACTAAATGGAAACTATATAACTGAAAGATACAATGAGATAAATTTAAAAACTCACTGGATGGGCTCAGTAGTAGAGCAGTGATGACAGAAGATAGAATCAGAATATTAAGAACAGATTAACAAATTTCACAAAATATGAGCAACAAAAAGAAAAAAAAGCATTTCATTTACAGAATCTTAGGAACTTGTGAGGCAACACCATAGATACAATATTTGTTATCATCAGAGTTACAAGAGAGGAGAAAATCAATGGGGCTGAAAGATACACACCAAATCCAGTAAACTGAGGAAACTCCAAATAGAATATAAAGCCAAAGAAATCCACGCCAAGACACGTAATAATTAAACTTTTAAAACTAAAGACAAAGAAAAAATCTTGGAAGCACACAGAAATAACACATTAACTATGAAGAAATAGCAATATGAATGACAGTAGATTTCCCATCTGAAACAATGAAAGCCTAAATAGTCACCAAGACTGATCATATCCTGGAACATAAAATAAATCTCGACAAATTGAAAATAATTGAAACTGTACAGAGAGTACTCTCTGACCATAATAATATCAAACCAGAAATCAGTAACAGAGAGACAACAGGATGATTTAAAAACATGCAAAAATTAGTTAATATTTATATGAGTATTTCAAAAAGTTTGTGGAAAAATAGTCTTACAAGATAATGCAAATCTTTCCATGAACTTTTTGAAGTACTCTCCTATATCTATGCATCAAAGAGAAATTTTCTAAGGAAATAAAAACATACATAGAACTAAACTATAATAAAAATACAACATATTATAATAAATGAAATGCAGCCCAAAGCACTGTTGAGAGGAAAATTTAGAACATTAAATGCTTACATGAAAAAGTAGTGCAGGTCTGAAACCCATAATCTAAGTTTTTATCACAAGAAACTAGAAAAATAAGAGCAACATAAAGCTAGAATAAGCAGAAGGAAGAAAATAATAAAAAACAAGAGCAGAAATAAAATTGAAAGCAAAGAACAATAAACAAAAACCAGCGATACAAAAAGCTGGTTCTTTGGGAAGAAAATCAATCAAATTTATAGAACTCTATCAAGACAGACAAAAACTGAAAAAACAGAGGACACAATTCACCAATACCAGGAATGTAAAAGAAGATATTACTACAGGTCCTGAAGCCACTAAAAACATAATAAGAGAATATTATGAACAGCTTTACACTCAGATCTTTGACAATTTAAATAAACCAGTCAATTCTTCAAAAACTATAAATTGCCCCAATTCAACCAATGTGAAGTTTTTAAACTGAATGGACTATAACAATTAGAGAAATTTACTCATAACTAAAATATTCCTGAAAAATATATCTCCTGGCCCAGATGATTTCACTGGAGAATTCCACCAAACATTTGAAGATGAACACCAATTTTACATAATCTCTTCCAGAAGAAGAGAGGATACTTTCCAGTTCAATTTATAAGTGCACGATTACTCTGATACCAACATCAAACAAAAAAAGCACAATTAAAAGATAACTGCAGATTATCTCAACAACATACTTGGAAACTGAATCCAACAACATGTAAAAAAGAATTGCATACTATATCCTAGTGGAATTTTCCCTAGTTATGCAATATTGGAAAATCAATCCACCAAAAATCAGGATATTGACAACACCAAATGCTGGCAAGGATATGGAACAATCAGAACTCTCATTCACTGATGGTGGGAACACAAAATGATACAGCCCACTGGAAGATAGCTTGGCAGCTTCTTACAAAACTAAATACACTCTTACTATGCAATCCAGAAATCAAACTCCTTGGTATTTACCCAAATGAACTGAAAATGTAGGTACACACAAAAATCTGCACACCAATGTTTACAGCGGCTTTATTCATAATTGCCAAAATTTGGAAGCAACCAAGATGTAGGTGAATGGATAAATAAACTGATGTACACCCAGACAATGGAATATTACTCAGTGATAAAAAGAAATAAACTATCAAACTATGAAAAAGCATGCAGGATCCTTAAACGCATATTACCCAGTGAAAGAGGTCAATCTGAAAAAGGGTAACAAATATACGATATGGTGGAGGATGCTAACAACAGGGGAGTTTATGCTTGTGGTGGAGAAGAGGCTGCATGGGAAATATCTGTACCCTCTGCTCAATTTTGCTGTGAACATAAACTCTAAAATATAACATCTATTAAAAGTAAATTTGATTTATCCTATTGACAAGCTGAAGAAGAAAAATCATATGATCACAACTATTGATGCAAAAAGAGTGACAAAATCCAGTATAACAATTATCTCTATTTGGCTTCAACAACTAAAAACTAAAGGAATTAAAGTTTCAGTGAATGCTTCTCCTTGGAAATACCAAATGTTTAGTAATTGTAGTAACATTTTAAAAGGTAAAATTATTTTATAAGGAATATTATTTTAAAAGGTAAAATAATGCATGGTGCTACACAAATATGTAGAAAGACAGAGTGAATTCCTAACTATTGAAAAACTGCATTCAATCATTATTGATCCACAATCTACTATACACAGTAATTGAGAGTATGGGTTCTGGGGTCAGATAGGCTGGATTCATATCTCAAAACTCACCGCTTATTAATTGTGTGACTGTACAAGTAGATGTCCATTCTATATCTCAGTTAGTTTCTTATAAAATAGGGATAATACTTTTAACACCTGGCTCATCATGTTATGAGGATTATGTAAGATATTTACACTTAAAAATGTAGAATAGTGAATGGCATCTAATAGAGTCATTAAGCGATAGCTGTATGACAAACTATTGTTTGCAGAAGATTTTAGAGAATAGCATAATTTGACCTAAAACTTGAAATTTGAATAGGATTTCAGTAGTTTACAGACGTGAGGAGGGTAAAAAAAAAATTTCCAAGATGAGACAGGCTCATCTCAGCAAATGTTGTTCCTGGGAGAAAAACAAAAATAATGTGGTAAATGGAGTTTAAAAATTGTCAGCGATATAGTAAAAGTTGAAGCTGAAATGTGAGATTGAAAAAGACTTTCTTTGGGCACTCTACTGTGGAATTTTGTTAGTTGTGCTAAGAAATGTAAGCCAGTTGTTCACCAAAGATTTGCAGTCTCGTTCTATATTATGGGATTGATTTAAGATGCTGCTGCCAAAGCAGAAACTCTATATTTTGCCCAAATTGCATGTAAATGGGGCCATATGACTAGATCCTAACAATGGAAGTTCAGTGATAGTGGTGTGTCACTTCTGGTTCATCATGGTTACAAAAAGAGAGATGTGCTTTCTCCACAATCTCTTTTCCAGTTTTTGGCCTGGGAAGAAATAACTCTAAAATCTTAGAAGATGATAGGGACAAATGATGGAAAATGTGTGTGTTCCTGTTGGCCACTGTAGTGTGTGTGTGTGTGTGTGTGTGTGTGTTAAAAAGCAATTTGACTATTCTTACAGTACACTGAATGTCTTCTAGGAGAGGAATGCAAACAGTGTGGTAGAAAAAAAGCTATTTCTGATGCCAGGGACAGACTTCAGAGTCTAAAGTAGGGAGACTACTCAGGAGTTGGGAAGTGTAAAATTAGGAAGGTGGCATAAGAAAGAAAACAGGGAGCAAATGCAAAGACAATCATCGGAGGCAGAACTGATAGGCCAGGGTGACTGGACGTGGGGAATGAGTGAGAAGGAAGAGTGGAAGAAACACCGAAGATTTTCTGTCTCTGTTGCCAGTAAATAAAACTCACAAGATAGCAAATTTTGACTTAATGTATGATGTTAACTACTATAAGTATTGTCAAAAATTGATGAGTAGCCTGAAAAAGCAGTGAAATCTCCACCACTCAAGTATCCAAGAACATGGCAAAATCTTACTTAAGTTTTCATAATTCAAAGTTTTATAAAAATAGGAAATGAAGTTCAGTGGTATACACAAAATTTAAGAATTTATAAGAAAAACATAAGGCAAAACCCAGAAATTTAATGACAATAAATTTTATGTATCATTTTTGAAATAAATATTTTGTTTTAATTCAGAATTAATCAGGAATTACATGGATATTTCAAATAACATTTAGCATTATTTATGTGATTAATAAAATTTAGCTAAAATAATGAACAATTATTAATCTTAGATGTGGTATACATGTTTTCTGCTTTTTTTCTGAAATAATTACCAAAAGCATGTTTTGTGAGTTCTGTTCAGATACAGGTAGGATTTTAGAATATAACCTTCAGTGTTCCAAATCTAGGACTTTGTTTACAAGTCTGTCTTATTCTTCACAGGGTTTTTGTTTTCTCCACCCGTGATATTTCATCTGATGCAGAGCAGCATAGTTTCCACATTACATAGTGTCAGGAACTACATAGGTCTGTACCTTACTGTTTCTGTGAGTGCATAGTCTGTGTCCACTGCTAATTTGCATAGAGTCCGCTGTCACTTTGTGCTTCCTCTGTAGTTTTTTCTCATTCTTGACAGCTGCTTCAATAGCACTTTGCCATTGGATTGGCCGTGACGAGGAGAAGATGTGACATATTCAGATTCTGATGACACAGCAAACTGCAAATTACCCATTGGCAAAATGAAGTCTATTGCTGGCAAATAGTCTCTGGAATTCTGTAATAGGCAATCTGGGCATTTCAGTACTCCAGCACAGCAGATGCTGTTGTGTATAACAGCTCCATTTTCTAGTAGTCAGAGTGGTAATCAGCCATAGCAAGGTATTCATGACCGCCCACTGTAAACAAACACATCCTTCCTACTCCAAGTAGCTCTGGTGGTTCATGAGCATGGCAGAATTAGTTGGTTACAAGCCAGAAGTATCGTCCTTATCTTTATAAATTCTACACTTATATTTCTCTGAAACTTTATTAATAGGGGATTGTGAAGTTTCTTTAGTGTAGGCCATACATAAAATGGGGCAAATCACTTTCAAGCTAATAAAAGCATTGATTTGAATGAAATAACATATTTTAAACTATATAATTTTACTATTAAGTTGTAGTGTAACTGTACTTTGCTTCAAAGTCTAGAGATCCTTTATACCAATCAAAATGGGATGTGAGAAATTTGTTCTTATACCTTAGTGTGAGAGCTTCAAAGTCTTAATAGAAACACTTTTAAAGAAGCTTTAAATAAAAATGTATAAATTTTTATTATGTCTTTTAAACGTTTGTTGTAAGCTTCTTGAAGGCAAGGCAGTTGTCTTGCTCACTAGTTTACATATTGTATTACATCAAATAAGTGTATAATAGAAAACATAGAATATTGATCTTATATAAAAAATACATTATACAATGAATGCTCTCTTCTATACCATGACATATTCTTACTCTAGAAAATATTCCATTACTAATTCAGAGAAAAAGCTTTTAAATACATATGTTGAACCACAGTTACAGGTTTCTTCCATGCTTAAGGCTTCTTTGAAGTTAATACAGATAAGAATAACAGCAGTGAAAGGGTGAGATTTAAAAAATGAACAGAATTTTTGTGTTAACAGAACAGAGTTTAAAATTTACAGGGTCAGGCTGATTCCTTGGCTTTAATGAGTGGTCTTTGTAGGGGTGAAGTAGAATTCTATGCTCTCAATATACGCAAATGGCATAGATGATATTATTCCACCAAAAGTAGCTTGTTAAACAGAATTGTGAAAATTGACTGGATTTATACTGTACTAAAGTCAAAACTCTTTATTATGTTTTAAGGTACAAAGAGGGATATATTCCCTTTTTAAGAACGCTGAAACTCAAAATGCCAATTATTTCAGCAATTCAAATTTTGGCCACAGTGTTATAAGTATGAATTAAAATTTACAAAATAAGTTTGCAAAACAATCTCTTTAGCTGTTATTGCTTCTAATATGTGCAAAAAAAATTGTACGTGTGTGTTGTAGGGTACTCACAAGTAGATTGGTAAGAAAATATATATAATTGAGAAGAAATGAGTTTAAAAGGATAAATACATTAGAATGTAGGTTCAAAAACATGATATAAACTCCAAATAAGGTCAATAAGTCCAGAGGATAGAATAAATTGCAACTCTCTTTAGCAAAATACTTAGTCCTTAGTCCAAAGATTCCAAAGATAATCAGGACAATAAATTTGCCTTCTTTGTACTTTTTCAAAAAGTTTGATTTAATTTTATTTTTGTTACTACTTTTTGCTTGTTGACTTGATTTTTGGTTGTGTGTTTGGGGGAGTGAATTTTTTGAACAAATGACTCAATCAAGGTTATATACTAGGTCAATGATACTACTTTGGAAACAGTGGGGCAGTCTTTATGGCTGAATTCATATTAGATGAAAAGGATTTCAGTTAATTCTCCAGGTGTCTTGGAAGCACTCAGGACTAAACCCTAGAGCATTAAGAAAAGAAGAATATGAGAGAAAAAGAAGATGGTCCCAGGTGTTTGGGGTGTGCAATGTGCATAGTTACAGGATTACGGTGGGTTATGGGAATATTGTATATTAAGAAAAACTTGAAGATAATGAATGGTTACATAAATTAGCTTCAATGTAGATTATAGAATAAAATTTTAATTAATAAATTGATTTAAGTCAGATCTAGTTTTATTATGGATTTTATACTTTTTTAGTTTTATTATATTTTAATCATAGAAATGTCCTGTGTTGGTACAACATGAGACCCTAAAGATAAAAAATTGAATAAATAAGAGGAATGATAACATAAAAACAATAGAAAATATTTTTTATATGTTATACAATCATTGGGATCTTGAAACCAATTAAAACCACTATTCTTAAAACCAGAGTAATTTATTCTTAAAAAGCATATGTTAGAAGCATTGTCATACATAAGACTATCTTCCAGGCTCAATGAGGGTGCAGCTGGTTAATTGCTTTAGCTAAAATAAAAACAGAATGAAAGTGAATAACAACAAAGCAGCAGAATGAGGGTTTTTTAGTCTGCTTAAAAAAACCACACACACACACACACACACACACACACACACACACACACACACACACACACACACACACACACACACACACACACACCAAACCAGTTATCACTTTATAATTTGAAATTCGGAAGTGCAATGTGTCTTGCAATCCCCACCCCTCTGCCTTTAAAAAACAAATGTCCTTTGAAAACAAAGGAAATATTTCTAAATGTGGTACAATATTTCAGAAATAAGTTGTGAAATGAAGAAGTTGTAATGATGCTTCATCGAATTCTAGCATTCCATATCCCAGCTGAGAAAAATTAAACGTGCTTATGACAGAAAGCTGCCTTGAATTCTGGAGTTGCAGACTAGCCTGTATAGCTGTATATTTTAACTGTGAATGAAATTATATTTAAGAATTCAAAGTACTGTATTTGAAGCTGTGAAGTTAGGAAACATAAAGACATGGATGGATTCAAAATTCTTCCTGCAACATATCACCTACCTGACTTTGAATGAATAAATTAGACTTTTAAACTACTGCTTTCACAAAGCTAAAATAGGAATAATTATAGAACTTATATTTTAGAGTTTGGGTAAATTACATAATACAATGTATATAAAAATCTAGCACAGTACTGATATATAAATATATTACAAAATCATAACAGTATTATTAATAGTTTCTAAAATGAATTAATTCTATAACTAGATTCAAGTAAAATGTGCACCTATATTATATTGCTTTTTTATGTTTAGTTTCCAAATAAAATAGGTCTTTTTAAAATATTTTGTTGTGGAACTGATGTTTATAACTAAATTCAGTCCTTAGAATTTCAATCTTATATTTCAACTATATTTTTCAAACTATAACAACTATTTAATTCTCTTGAAATAATTATTAACCCTGAGTCTCTTACCTGATAGATTAACCATTTCCACCATAAGCAAATCTTCTATGCCTTAATTAATAGAAATATTCAACGGACAGAGCTTATGAAGGAAACCCTGTGACTTATTACCAATGGGGTTCTCTATACATTGACATGATAATGTTCATCTCTCCATTTTGCAAAGATTTCTTAAAACTTGTTATGAAATTAGATAATTACTCTACTATCTGGTATTTTTATATCTTTAGCAAAAGTATATATAATTAGATAGTTTGCCTTACAAATTGCTGAATCATCATGTTCCACTACTCATGTAACTCTGTGAAAATGTGAATGAAGTTACATCTGCATGACTCGTTCTCAGTGTACCATTATTGATTCCTACTGTTGACTCTTCTGTTTTCCTACCTACATTTTTATATTCATTTGGCAATTATTTATTGAATAACTGGTATATTTTATGCATTTTACTAAGTGATGGGAAAATGTGTGAACATGGAAAACACAGTCTTTCCTCTAGAGTTATGAGTCTAGTGCGAGTTAGTGGCAAGAAGACAATTAAATGTGTAAATTCAATTAAAGATCAAATTCATGACGGTAAGTAACCCTCAATGTTTGTGTGTGTGTTGAGGGTGGGGTGATGAGTTAATATTTCCTAGAAAATGTAAAAATAAATATTCAAACAAAGACTTGAAGGATGGCCTTGATGAGGAGTAAGAGTGTTTGGCACAGAGAAAATAGCATTTAAAAAAACAGAAGCAAAGAAAATAAGAACTATAACCAGAATGAGTAAGTTTCTTGTGGCTGGAGTAAAGAGAAAATACAGGTGGGAAACAAAGAGGCAGGAATGGTGAACCGAATCAGAACAGGAAGCACTATGCAAGCCCTTGTAGCTCTTCCATCTGTAGCTGTTATGATCAACTTTCCTTGCCTGAAATTTTGAGCACTAGAATATGATTGGCTAATTTCCATGTTACAAGCTTATTTGCAAATTCCTGTTGTTTTTCAATTTTTATTAATTATTGACTCTGGTAACAGTGACAAGTTCAGTAATTTGGATGTAATTAATTGATTTATTATTTTTTGTCTATCTAGAGTTATGAGCCTAATTATGTCACCAAAATTCATGTTGAAGTCCCAAACCCCCATACCACAGAATGTGACTGTATCTGGAGACAGAACACTTAGAGAGGTGGTTAAGTTAAAATGAGGTGAATCCTAATCCAATCTGATTGGTATTCTTAAAAGAAGATGAGATTAGGACACACAGAGAGACATCAGGGCTGCACATGCACAGAGGAAAGACTGTGTAAGGACACAGCAAAAAGGTGAGCATCTGCAAGCCAAGGAGTGAGATCTCAGGAAAAAAGCAAATCTGCTGAAACCTTGATTTTGGACTTCTATCCTCCAGACTGTGAGAATATAAAATTCTGTTTCTTAAGCCATCCAGTCTGTGGTATTTTCTTAGCAGTTCTAGCAAACCAATACAATGTGTGTGTGTGTGTGTGTGTGTGTGTGTGTGTGTGTGTGTGTATACACACATATATTTACATGTATTTAACATATGTTCTGCTTTCTGCACTGTTGTCTTGACTAAGGATATAAAGAAAAAGACATATTTTAAATTCTGGGAATTTAAGACTCAAGGGAGAGCTATACTAGGTAATACAAAATTTATGATATTGATAGGTATAATAACATAGGTATACATATACTATGAGTGAAATTCCAGGGAATTGCCTCAATTAATACAATATGGGGAAGTTTCTTGGAGGTGGTGATACTTTGGCAAAATCTTGATATAGCAAAATGAAATCTTGATTTAACAGAAAAACTGGAGTTATCAAAATGAAAGCATTCATTCTTTCATTGGTAAGAAAATGGTCTTGGCTTTCTGGCTAATCAAAGATGTGTGAGGGAGCATGGCAGACTTCACAACTTGCAGCAGCATAGTGCTGCTGGGGCAGGTGCATATGCGTGTGGAATGGCAGGCAGGTGCCTCTTCAGCTACTTTGAAGTGAATTCTAATTACCTCCTCTCCTATCCAGGGTTTTACTTACATGATGCCACTTTTTATAATTTTCTGTATGTAGATTATTTTCCTTTGTGAAAAGAAGCAAGTAAGTAAGTAATTAATCTTGTGTATCTCTGTTACCAGTTTATATGACCTTTCCCCACACAGTGATTCCAGCACTTCTTGGTCCACATTTTTTATTCTAAAAGCGTATTTTAAAATATAGCAATGCTTTTTCAGCCTTCAGCATTTTTCCTGACTATCAGTTCAAGCTGAGGTTCTTCCTCTCAGATTTTAACTTATTTAAATCTGGCTCAAGTTAATGATTAATGTCTCCACCAGCTGTTACAGATTCTCAGTTTACATGGTAGCATAGAAACACTCACCAAACGTTAGTCATAACACTGTGGGACATTTACTTACCTTTTTTCTCTTCTCCCACAGTTGTTTGTTTTTTGGTTTCTGTTCGCTATGTTTTAGATTTTCTCTTTTGGGTCAATTGTTCTTAAACCTTAATGTGTATCAAAGTCATCAGAAAGTTATTGTTAAAAACGCAGATTCTCCCCAGATGTTCTAATTCTAACTCTTTGAAGGGGTAGTAGATGAAATGAGAAATCTTGCCTTGTTATTAAGTCATTTGTAGGGTGTTTATTGATATTACTTCTTAGCAGCAGATATACTTAAACCTTTTATTGTGAATTCTGTGTCACAATGCTTTCTGTCCTGTGTTCTTCAGTCCACTCTTCAACATTACAAAGTGGTAGGGTTCCATTTGTAGACTGACCTGAAGACCCATGAAGAGGATTTAATAGAAAGTTCTTGGATTTCTTCCCCTTGCAGACGATGTATGAAATCTTATCCATACCACAAGCATTAACATCTTCCTATCTATACACTCTGATTACTACAGTTTATGCTTTGTAGCTGTGACAAATTTTGATAGCAAACATTAAAACAGCAAATAAATTTCCTATGATAGACTTAAGTTTAAATCTTTTAAAGAAGTTAAGTTTTCTGTATTAGTCAGGATTCTCCCTAGAAACAGAACCAATAGGAGAAATAAAAGGATGAATAGTTGGATAGACAGACAGACAGACAGACAGACAGATAGATAGATAGATGATAGATAGATAGATGATAGATAGAAATGCATTATTAGAAACTGGCTCACATAATTATGAAGGTTATCAAGTTCAAAATCTACCTAGTCAATGTTCCATTTTAAGTCTGAAGGCTGGAAGCTGCTATAGAACCAAGAAGAACCAACGCTGTGCTTTGAAGGGGCTGTAGATTGGCTGCCCTCCCAACCACATTGAAGCTTAAATCCCCACTGTAACTATTGAGGGTGAGAAATCTTATTATGGTAATTGAAAGGTGGGGCCTTGAAGAGGTGATTAGATTGCAGGACTATGCCATAATCAATGGATTAATAATGGTGGATGTGGGCATGTTTCTCAGGGTATTAAAAAAAGAGAGAATGAGAAGTTTTCTCTCTCTGCTCTGCCATTTTCTACCATGTGAGCCCCCTGCATTGCTGTAAAGCCACCACCAAAGAAGGCCCTCACCACAAGCATTCCTTGGACTTTGAACTTCCCAGCTTCTGAAACCGTAAGCAATAAATTTCATTTTCTTACAAATTACCCAGTTCCAAGTATTTTTTTTATAAGCAACAGATATGGATAATACAGAAGGCCATTAGGCAGGAGAATTCTCTCTTACTTGGAGAAAAGTCAACCTTTTTTCTGATTCAGGACTTCAATTTATTACATGGGGCCCACCCACATTATGGAGGGCAATCTTCTTTACTTGGTCTATGGATTTAAATTTAATTTCATTCCAAAACACCTTCACAGAAACACACAGAAAAATGTTTGAGGAAATATCTTGGCACCCCATGGCCCAGTCAACTTGACACATAAAATCAATTATTACAGGTCCCATGAGTATAATCTCAAACTCGTGGAAACTTGATCTAAGATTGATTTCTGAATGTGCTATGAAGTGTGATCTAATTTAATTTTTTTTCTTTATAGACAATTTAGAGGTCCCATCTTCCCTTTTTTCCTTATTAATAACTTATGTACTCAACACTTTTCATTAAATTCTCCATTCTTTCCCCACTTGATTTCCAAAAACACACAATTGCAATAACATAATTTCTGTGTACGGATAATCTGCTTTTAGGTCCTCTTCAACTCCATTGATCTTATTTTCCATTCTTCTGCCTTAACATCAACATTTTAATCACTTTCACCCTATAATTCTTGATATATAGAGTATGTCTTCTCACATTTCCTTTTTCCTTAGGAATTTTTCACTACTCGTGGTTTTTTGATCTTTTATATAAATTTTAGAATCAGCATGCTAATTTTTTATAAACAAAAATTCTTGAACTTTGATGAGAATTCATTGCATCTGTATGTCAATTTGGGAATAATCAACTACCTCATGATATCAAATCTCCATTTATTTAAGTCATATTTAATTCCTTTCAATATTTTTTCAATATTTTCTACAAGAAGATCTTGCACATGTTTTGTTAGATTTATTCCTAGGCATATCATCATTTTGGTTTTTATTAAAAATATTTTCTTAGAGATATTTTATAACAATTTTTGAAGAATACATGACAATGAATAATGTTTACATGTCAGTTTTATATCCAGCAAATTTGCACTACATTCTTCAAGATTCTAATAATTAATTTGTTTCTTTTTGGAAAGGTTTCTCTGTTAGTGAACATATTGGTTGTGACAAATTTGGTTCTCCCCTCCTAATACTTAGAAATTACATGCAGTCTGACAACCATTGCCTTTTTGTTAGAATCTAGTTCATTTACATTTATTATTATCAGGGGCATAAATGACTGCTTTTTGTTCTCCTTTTTAAAGGACCATTAACTTAGTATACCTCTTGTAGTGTTGTAGCATCTGGTTCCTTTTCTGGCTCTTTGAATTGGCAACCTGGTTCACAGGGACCTGCATTTAAGACATCATCTTGAAGAATGAAGGGTTTGACCCCCATTATTAGGTGTTGTTTGATCCTATCTTTCTTCTTCAACTGACTACTCTATACGATTTCCATTTTTTAAAAGTATTTTAGGTTAGTTTCTCAGATTCTGTTTGAAGAAATTCTTCTCAATTCTGTCCTAGTGTCTAAATAACTTAAGATAATGATATAACTTCTTGTCCTCCTTTCCAATGTGTCAGTTTTCTATCCTTTTTCTCTCTAGCTCCTGATTACTCACCTCTGGAATTTGAGTGACTAGGGGACACAATAATCCTTTCCTCAAATACATAACACAAAGGTTTAATATGGTCAAGAAGGTAGCCTGCATCCCTGCCATATTCTTGTCCTCGTGTGTAGAGCCTTTTTGTGTTTCTGAGCCCCACACATTGGAGCAGTGTGTTCTCTGGGAGGACATCAGGCTTTCTCTACCCTCTTGCTCCAGGATGTCAGTCTCTCACAAGGAGGGGGAGAATGGTGTTAATTTAACGTATTCTCCCATGGGCTCAGAATGGTTTACTTTGTTTGGCTTTACCCCGTTTGACCTAATCTCTGCAAAATTAAAGTCGGATTCCCAACATGGTGTAGGCTGTCAAAAATCCTATACTGAATGTCATAGTGGAACCATCATTTCTATTTTACTAGAGTCTGAAGTTCTGCACTATGAAGAATTTTGTTTAGTGCAGGGAAGCATTTCTTGCATTACCAGGGACATCCTTAGCTATATCTCTTATACTCTGAGTCCCCACATCCCTAGAGACATAAATATCTGCAGTACAGATTTATTTTCCCAGAACATTCCCTTATAAATTGCAGTTTTTCTAATCACTGTAATTTAATTGGTGGATTGGTCATATCTACCCTGGAACAGTCATTTAATCTGTACCAGGAGCAAATTGGTGAAATCTGATTATCCCAATTTCCTGGGATTTTGAGTTGTTAAGAACTTTAACTTACATAGCAGAATCACACTCACTTCTAGTCCCCTTCCTCAAATTCAACCCAAAGTTTCTAATTCACACACTGTTCTACTTTGCTATTCTGCCTTGTTTTCTAAAAATAAATAATGTTAGCTTACTTTCTTATTCTCTAGTTGCATTTGCTAACAGGGACAATTTGGTAAACTCTTCAGTTTCCTTCAGTAAGCTGTGTCTTCTCTTGTCAGCTGAATTACACTATAAACAGTACAAGTAATTACCTGCATTCCAGTATGGCTTCCTCAAGAATATCTTTCTCTATTTTCCTCTAGAGACATTAAAGGTCCTGAGTTGTGTTTGCCTTCCCATGTGTCAAACATTCTGTATATGCTTCCCACCCTATCTCCACTCTGTAAAATACCCATTCAAAAGCTAGCCATACACATTGAAGCATTTGTGGCTTTTGAAAATATATGTAACTCCTAACACTCATATAATTTTTAAACCTCTCCCTTTTATTCTTTCCTGAGTTCTTCTCTTTCTATAAAATTTCATGGACACATTCCCAGCAAATTCATAAATCCCCCACTCCTGTTTTAGGCACTGCCCTTTCTATATCCATTCTTACTTTACTAGAAACCCCAGCCACAAATAAAATAAGGCAGGGGCTATTGACCATTCCAAACACATATCACCGACTGCCATTTCCCTTCCGTGAAGGACTCTAATCCTAACTGACTCATAATTTCCAGGGTGGTCCCTTTCCTGATATTTTATGAAGAAACTCTAGTAAGTTTACAGTACTACACACATTTGAATTTCCAGATATGACACCCAATCTCATATGCTAAGGCTTTAAGGCTTTCTAGGGTCAGATTCTGAGTGGTTTCTAAAACTTCTTTCTCAATCCAAGGAGGTGTTCCTAGAGACATCACAGACAAACTACGTAAATTTACTGTCAATTTTCCTCCTTCATAAATCAACTCTTTGGCAGTCAGGCTGGGAATGAGTTTTTGGCTGATGTGTAAAATCTTGATTTAATCCAAACTGCAGCTGGGTATTGTTCCAGAGTTCAGATGATTCTGGACAAAACTTTAAAATAAAATAAAATATTAACTAGGTTTTTCCATTTCTGGAGAGCTAAATATGACAAGCTGGAAGCTCTATTTAGCATCCTGTAGACTATCCTCAAATTTCTACTAATTTTGTCTGAATTTCAGCTTTTTCTACATTTTTTGGAATCCATTGAGTTTGTTCAGTTGGCATATACAATTTCACTGACCCATAAATGTTGTCACTGGTCAAAATATAGTGATCCACATGGTTCTCAGCCACTTTCCTTAATACTATAAAGCACTCAAACAAATATCTTCGGTTACTAAAACTCTGAGTAAACAAATCTTTGCCAAGTATTACAAACCAATTAAAATTTGAGATACCCTAATGTAAGAAAAAAAAATCTTAGGCTTTTTCACAATTTTGATTTTGTTTTCTACCATATTGGTTGGTCCTCCCATTTCATGGACGTATAGAGAACATTGGAGTTTCTCTAACTCCTATCACATAACTAATTTGGGACCTTGTCTTTCCATATCCATATAAATAGTGGACTCCACGAATCTGTTGGTCACATATTCCAGTTTCTAAAAACCCTAACCTCAATTGTTGTTCAAATAGTCTCTGAGGAAAGAAGAAAGAATTAAAGGAATTTTCACTGACATAAACTGTGCTGTTTCCTTTGGAAAGTGCATAGAATTGTGACAGTTTGGGATTTTTAAAATATTTGCTTTCATTTGTCCTCTTGGTTTTCAATAATATAGAATTATGTTTACATATTGGACTGGAATCTAGCTTATCCTTGTCTTTCACCTTCACTGGCTGCTTATTTCCTTCTATCCTTCTTTCTTTCCTTTTTGGGGGGTGTGGGGGCGCACCTGGGGTCCTCCCGCAGACCCAAAAGGAGAAGGAGCCAACAGGATTACCACCAGTGTTGGGACCAAGGGATCTCAGGGAAAAGCGAGCCTGCTGCCCGTCAACCCAGCCCCGTGAAAGAGACAATCAGACGCAGCAGGGGTTCTGTCAGGGCAGTTCCACTTTATTGCCGTTACACTGCAATTTATATAAGCAAGCAAGTAGGGGCTTTCCATGAAATAACCAATCAATTAAAGGATCACGCGGGCATGCATTTTGTACTAACATGTTGAGCATAGCGATAATGCAGGCTTCACAAGTGCGGAAATACTGGAGGACCAATAAAAACCTTTTGGGGCTAACTTGGGTTACGCCTCCCCTACTTCCCATGGGCGCCATCTTCATCCTCCACCCATAGGCACCATGTGGCTCACAGATAATGTTTGCTCCTAAAAATGGGCCCAGCATCTCCCTCTATTTTCTTTATGAAAAGAAGAACAACCCTGTAATGGGCAGCTGAAGGCGGCTAACCACTCAACCTCGTTGGCTTTTTTGTGACTGTGACTGTCTTAGGTTGTCCCCATCTGGGGATCTTACCCATCTTTGGCTAGCTAGCCACTTGTGGAGAGCCAGCAGATGCCCTTAAAGATCACTGTGGATTTTTTGAAGGGCCATATTGACCCAATATGGGGTTTTTTTTTCCTGGGCCACATTTTCTACCACTTGGGTGAGCATACTTATGGATCCTAGATTTCGTCGAATGAGAGCCATGATTTTAGTAAAAATTAAAAGACCAAACATTAGCACTAAGAGGAGGATTAAGAGGCAGGTTCACCCGGGTTGTCACATAAGTCTCCTGAAAGAGAAGAATTTGCCTCAGGGTTGTTGTTGTTGTCCCTGGGCTGGGTTATTGGTTCAAGATTTTGAGGTACAAATTTAAGGTTTTTGGCCGGTATCCATATGGGGCAGGGTTCATCAAAGGGGAATACACACCCAAATCCCCTTCCCATAGTTAGGAGTGGGTCAGGTCCTCTCCAGTGTCCAGAAATGGGGTCTTTCCATCTAACTTGTACCTTGGGCTTTATGTCTTGATTAGACCAGTGCTTCTGAAAAGGTGTTATTAACTCATTTTTGGAAAAATTTAGAATGTTAATGTAAATAGTGCTAATCCTAATTGTTGGTGGGGGCTGGTGGTACCCCCTTTTTGTTTTTGTAATTGAGTTTTTAAAGTTTGGTGATAACTCTCTATTATAGCTTGTCCCTGTGGATTGTATGGAATACCTGTGGTGTGGCGAATGCGCCAGCTTGAAAGGAACTCCTGAAATGCACAGCTAACAAAACAGGGCCATTATCAGTTTTAATTTGATTGGGGAGTCCAAGTGTTTCAAAACATTGTAAAAGGTGACTTTGGGCATGTTGAGCCTTTTCCCCTGAAAGAGCGGTAGCCCAGCAGGCGTGAGAATAGGCATCAACAGTCACAAAAACATACTTGAGCTTTCTAAAAGGAGAAAAATGAGTAACATCCATTTGCCATAATACGTTGGGTTTTAATTCCCTAGGGTTAACTCCTGGGGATTGTAAAGGGGGCACCTGTAAGTAAGGAAGGCAAAACTTACAAGTATGAACAATCTTTTTTAAATCTTTAATAGGGATTTGCAGGAACCATTTATGTAGGCCCCTCCAATTTATATGTGTTAGGGCCTGGAGATTAGATGCATCTTGTAAAGTTAAAACATGGGAGTTAGAAGAGGCTATTTTGTCTGCTAAAAAGTTTCCTAGTGAAAGTAGACCCGGCAATTTTTGATGGCCTCTAAGATGTTGTATATAGATGGGTTGGGCCCGTTCGTATAACAATGATCGGGCCTGTATCATAAGAGGCGTAATTGGGTTGTTATCTAAGCGAATATGAGAATTAAGCAACCCCGGCAGCAAATTAGTGGCATAAAACTGTCAGAAAATAAATTTATGGGTTCTGAAACCTTATTAAGTGCTAAAACTATAGCTAAGAGTTCCTTAAACTGTGCAGATCCTTCACAGGGCTCATAGTACTTTTGAGGGACAATGGTAGATGATGGTTGTTTTCCATGTGGCAAAAAGACAATAACAGCAGCCCCATGTTTTCCCCCATCAGTGAACACATTATAGGCACCAGGCATGGGTTTGTGTAGAAATAACTGAGGTGCTCTCCAGTTTAAACAGCCAAAAGAAGTGACCCATTTATAAGGCCTATAGTGACAATCAAGGATGCCAGGGAAACCCTCTAGTGCCAAGGCCATTCTAGGATTGTTTCTGTAGATCCATTCTAGGTCATTCAGTCAGTTTGGAACAATTATTTTGTTAGGTTCCTATACATAGCATCAGATTGCTATGTCCCTTCCCTTTTGTGTTAAGTCAGCCATTTGGTCTATATAGGTATAGACTCAAGGGGATACCCCCAGAGATATATGAATCCATTGTAAGGGGTTTCCCTCTTGAACTAGGACCACCATGAGGATGGTGGGATTAGGCAGAATCCACAATTGCAAGTCTTTTGAGGGAGAGTATCTAGCAAGCTGAGCCTGGGTGAGAGAATTTTGAACCTCTTGTAAGAGCTGTTTATGTGCAACTGAAAGCAAGATTTTATCATGAGGCAGGCTGTCCCTTAATGGGTTAAAAACAGGTAACAGGTGGCCCATTGAAATGGGAATCCAGGGCCATAGCCAATTAATTTCACCTAAAAGGCATTGTAAATCAACCAAAGAACAAGAATCTGGGATACAAAGTTGAGGTATTAAAGGACTAACCCGTTGCAAGGTTAACTGGGTACCTAAAATTTTAAAAGGCAGAACAACTTGGATTTTATCAGCTGCAACATGCAAGTTACCCTTTGTAAGGCACATTCGCAGGACTTTATATGCCTCACCTAATTGGGAAGTATTTAGGGCTCCTAAGATAATATCATCCATGTAAGCGTAGATTTCAACATGGGGGAGCCTTTCGACAGGTTGGAGTAATTCATAAACATAGTTTTGGCAAAAGGACAGACTATTTGCCGTACTGTCAGGCAAAACCATCCATTCAAAATGTTTATCTGGCCCCTTAAAGTTAGTTGAGGGGACTGAAAAGGCAAATTTTTCATAATCCCATGGGTTTAAAGGAATGGAAAAGAAGCAGTCCCTAATATCTATAACCATGAGGCATAAGTTACTAGGTATGGCCGGTACGCAAGGCAATTCCCTTATGGGGGTTCCCTGTAGCAACATTCTTTCATTAATTTTTCTAAGATACTGTAACAGTCTCCATTTTCCTGAAGACTTTTTAATGACAAAAATAGGGGTATTCCAGGGGCTAGTGGATGGGCGAATATGTTTTAATTTTAATTGTTCTGTGATAAGTTCCTCAAGTGCTTGCAACTCATTAGCTGGGAGAAGCCACTGCTCCACCCAAATTGGGGGTCCCGGTTTCCAACGGATGGGAGGGACGGGGGGGCAGTGGCCTTTAGGATTGGGGGTGCACCTTCCATCTTGTAAGTGGCTTTCCCTCCCGCATATTTTGGAATTCGGGGTCCCCTCTATAATTTGGGCAAGAAGGGAGTTTGAACTGCTGCTGGTACTCCTCCTCATCTAAAATGTCAAAATAAAATTCTTTATAATCAGTGGTGATACAGGCATCTGCTTGTTCCAGAATGTCTTGGCCTAGGAGGTTTGCATTAAGTCCTGCGGCTATAAGAGGTTTGACTTCCCCTCTTGTGCCATCAACATCTTTCCAGGGGAGCCAGCCAACAGTTTCTTTGGACTGAGTATTTCCTCCAACCCCCATTATTTGTGGTCCTGGGACCATCCTCCAGCTATTAGGAGCTTCCTCCTCTCTAAGGACTGTGCAGTCAGCTCCGGTGTCAATTAGGCATCAGAAATTTTTTCCCCCGATCATTATATCCATTTTGGGTCTTAACCCAGGCACCATAGGCACCGTCCAATTAGCCCTTGCAGGTTTTCGGGCTTTGTTAACTCCTGTTAGCTCTGTGGGGGGTCAGTGCGCGTTGCATCCGGGTTTAGGTTGACTCAGAGGGTTTCTAACTTGTTGTGGTGGCAAATGGAGTCCCCCTTGGGATGATGGGGCTAGGGAATACGCCTTTTCTAATTTAAAGGATTGCCATCCTTATCAAATTTAGATTTACAATCTGCCTTCCAGTGGTAGCCCTTTTTGCATCTTGGGCATGGGGTGGTGGGAGATTTTTGGCCTTTTGGTTTTGAATTATTTGGGGGACAGCCATTTTTAAAGTGTCGCTGTTCCCCACAGCCAAAGCAATGGCCTGTTTTTTACCAGAGAGGCCATTTCCAGGGGAGGTCATGGTATTAAAGGCCTTAGTCATTGCCTCAGTGAGGGCATCGGTTTGGGCTTAGAGGGAAGTAACAATGGTGCGGGCCTGATGGCCTTGGATCCCCACATCCCTAGAGGTGACAATCCACCTTTCTATGGAGCAGTCCTTTTGACCCGTGCAGACCAATTTGTGATCTGATGTCATTCCCTCCCATACCAGCATTTTAACAAACTGGTCTCTTAGGGGTCCTGGGGGGAATTCCTTTGTATGCTTTTTTCTACCCTATCCATGAAGGAAGGGAGGTCCTCATTGTTTCTCTGGGTGATGCCTGATTGGGGGAGGGGATCTGTAGGGCCCTCTGCAAGTTTTTTCCAAGCTGCTAAGCAGATGGCCCTAACCAGGTCTTGATGTGGAGCGGGGATAGCAGCTTGCTGAATTCCTGTGCTGTATTGGTCTGCCATTCCAGATAGCATCCCAAAGGTTATTGGGATACCTGGGTTAGTGGCCTGATCCCTCTCTGCTTGAGCATGTCATTCTTCTTTTTAAAAAGGCATAAAATTTAATATACTGGGGACCTGAGAGTACTGCCCTACACAGCATTTTCCAATCCTGGGTGGTGCAGGGTTGGTGTGCTAATCCCTGGAAGATGGTTTCTGCCCATGGGGAATTTGGACCATCTTTGGCCACAGCCTTTTTTTTAGCTCTTTTAGGTCTGTAGCCTCCCATGGGTACCAGGGCACTGGCCTGTTCACCCCAGGGTTGACATTGACAGGAAAAGCCTGGGGCTGATAAGGAAAGGGTGGTGGAGTTTCCCAGGGATTCCCCATTGGCTCATGCTGTTTATAGTTAACATTAATGGGGAAAGCTTGAGGCTGGTGGTGAAAGGGCGGGGGACCCTCCCAGGGATCATTTAGTTGAAATTTGTGTTGCCAACTGGCTGTTATTTGTTTATTGTTTGTGGCCTCCTCCTGTAAGTCTTCAGTGAGAAGAGGGAGGGGAGGGTAAAGGCCCTCCCCTGGGGGCTTATGCTGGGGAAAGTCCTGATCCTCTTGTGACCCCCCACGTTCCTCTGGTGGGTCGCTGGAACTATTTGTTGGCTGAAAGGTATCCTGGGCATGACCTTGTGAAGAGACGGTTAGGCCGCCCTCAATACACTCCCTTTCAAACTTTTCCCATTGCTCTTCTAAGTCTGGGGAGGTAGGGGTATGGCTGTCACCTCCATGGCCTTGCGAGAAGCAAAACTTAAGGGCTGAAATAGTAGGTAAAACCCTAAGGGTGGGTCCTCCCCGCAGTGAACCTCACGCTGCCGGGCAAGGGTTTGTCTGTGGTCCCACGTGTCCCAAGAAAACAGGTTGGCCAAGACCATCCAGGGAGCCAGGGCTAGAACGGTTTCCCAGGTCTTGGCAGCCATACTGTCAGAAATCTCAAGTCCTCTATTTTTTAACAAATATTTTATCACCTTAAGGGCCAGTTCATCTGTTTTGCCCATGGTATTTCCCATGGTGTTTAGATGTATAGAAACAAAGAGAAAGCAGCTGAGGGTTATCACCAGAAAAAACCTGACGGGGCTGGTGATGGCCAGTATTTTGGGAAAGGGGGATGGCTGGTCCCTCAGCTTGAAGAAGGCAAGGAGGACTTTCACCCAGTCGGGCTTCCGCTGCTGGAGCCAACTGATATGAGACCTTCAAGGTCTACCAGAGAGTCACCCTGGCCACGACCTGTCAATTGTCCCACACCCATCTGCTTGTTCACTGAAAGTCACGGAAAGGAGAGGGAAAGGATAGTGGGAAGTAAGAGTAGGAGGAATAAGAAAAGAGTGAAAACGACTTACCCTATTCGCCTGTTGGGAATAAGGAGACTCACCTTGAAAACGTCCATTACCCCGCGATGGCGTTTCTCCGGAGGGAAACTCCGTGCTGAGGCTTGTGGCCGCTCGTCGCCTCTCTCTCAAGGCCGCACGGTGGGTCGGTTCTTCTT
The DNA here is from genome assembly GCF_027409185.1 of Cynocephalus volans. Classification (NCBI taxonomy): domain Eukaryota; kingdom Metazoa; phylum Chordata; class Mammalia; order Dermoptera; family Cynocephalidae; genus Cynocephalus; species Cynocephalus volans. The sequence continues at coordinate 90,600,305 of NC_084468.1, read as the reverse complement.
CTGTGGTGGGTCCCTGTTCGGACGCCAGCTTCTGCAGGGGCGCGCCTGGGTCCTCCGGCAGACCCAGAAGGAGAAGGAGCCGACAGGGTGACCCCGGGGGTTGGGACCGAGGGATCTTGGGGAAAAGCGAGCCTGCTGCCCGCCAACCCAGCCCCGTGAAAGAGACACTCAGACGCAGCAGGGGTTCTGTCAGGCAGGTCCACTTTATTGCCGTTACACTGCAATTTATATAAGCAAGCAAGTAGGGGCTTTCCATGAACTAACCAATCGATTAAAGGATCACACGGGCAGGCATTTTGTACTAACATGTTGAGCATACCGATCACGCAGGCTTCATGAGTGCAGAAATACTGGAGGACCAATAAAAACCTTTTGGAGCTATCTTGGGTTACATCTCCCCTACTTCCCATGGGCGCCATCTTTATCCTCCAGCTATAGGCACCACGTGGCTCACAGATAATGTTCGCTCCTAAAAATGGGCCCAACAGGGGGGCAGGGGAGAGTTTCTTCTGTCTTTTCTTCTTTCTGTCGTTAATTTTTTCCTCCATTTCTACCAAGTCTGACTTTATGACTTTCTTCTTCTCTCTTCCTTTCTTCACCTTTCTTCCTTCATTTCCACACATCCTCTTTCTGCCTTCTTTCTTAAGTTTACAAAGACAAATTTTTTAAAAAATTACTTTTGGCAAATTATTTACTATTATCTTTTTGAAGATAAGATATTCATCACCTAAATATAAAAACTAACATTTCTGTTACTAATCACACAAATTTATACAATTACTTTCATATTACCCACAGGTTATTAATTGGTTTGTTTCTTCTTTGAATGTGATTGGACTGTAAAACCTTAAATGTTCCAGAAGGGGTTTGGGTTGGGGGTGGGAATGGTTTCTTGCCACCCTTGTAAATCCCAGAATAAAACTGTCACATAAAGACTTGCATTCCTTGAGTGATCTGGTAGGTCACAATCCCTCATCAAATTTGTCAATGTGAGTAGGTCTTTACTACAGTTACCAGCTTAATTCCTTCCAGCCCTCTCATCACCATTTAACATATTTCTGGCATGATTTAAGTGGATTTTGATGGTATTCCAATATTAGAGAGCATATCCTGCCAGTTTAAAACATGTTCAGTAGCTACAATCACAAAACATCTAAATTTATCCAATTTCATTTCTTGGATGTTTTTTCCTGCCTCACCCCCACATGCCAAATTAAGCCATTTTTTTTTTTTTTTTTTCCAGCTTAGTGGCACAGTCTCCAAAGAATTCAATCTAAAAATGGTAAGATTGAGTTAAGGCTTTCAACTTTTTTCCCATTATTTTTATAATTCTGCATCTTCAAATATTCAAGGTAATATTTCACTAGAAATTATATGTTTATTATGGGAGAAAAGATTTTTAAAATATTAGAGCTCATGTATAATAATCATTTTCCAATCATCCAATCTTACAGATAAAGAAATGAGATGAAGAGAAGATAAGAGTTTTGTTCCAAATTATACTTTGAGAAAGTGTCCAAACTGGGTGTAAATATGTCTCCAGGCTCTCTTACTCAACATTAGTATGCAGTTCAGGGTAGTCCAGATGTTGCTCTATTTGGGGTATGGATATTGACCATGTATTAGATAATATTCATGAGTGTAGGTTACTTATCAACTCAAAAAGAAAGCAACTCTGTATAAATGCATATTATTAATCCTACAAAAATCTCTTTGATTGCCACACAGTTTAGGCAATTACTGTACATATTGCAGGAAATTATTAAAAACACAATATTTGAGGGTGCCCAAACATTAGGTTGAATCATGTGAAATCACTAAACTATTTTTTGACCTAAAATTTCAAGATAATATTGTTTAACATAGTACTTCTGTGACATAGTAAATGCCTTTGGGACTAAAACAATGTCAGAATCTGTGGTCTTTTATTTCCTAATTATTAAAATATAGATGGGGGTGTGGTGGGTAGAGACAAATATGAATTTTGACCAATTGGAAAAAAATAATAATCCAAAAAGAAACATTTCCTTTGTCAATATTTCAAAAGGGCATTGAAATTGATGGAGACTAGATAAGAATTACAATTTAAACATAGTAAATACTTCACAATGCCTCTTTAGTAGATTGATTCATAAAGCCTGGGTGTCCTGGCTTATTCGCTCCTTCATCATGTATCTGTAGCTTGACTGACTCTCAGTTCTTCTTGATACAGCATGTAGGAGCTGGTTCCATAATCTTTAGTTTCCAGACTATAAAATATCTAATAAACTTAGTAACCAGCATGCCAACTAAATGCACTACTGCCAGCTGGTAAAGTCTTGCCGCGTATTAAAGTAAAATTTTGCTTTCATTTTGAAAGAAGGCTTTGGAATCCTTTATTTCATATGTAATGTCACTTAGAGATTTGGAGCCATTTATCTAGAACTTAACCATGGCTTTTCTGTCTGCTGTCACAAACAAGCCAAATAGGGGCAACTCTTAATGTTACTAACTATAAATACATGAACATAAGATATGACCATTTCAAGTTTATAAATTTTGTAGAATTACTTTTATCATTTAGGAAACAAAACAGAGGATGTGAAGGGTGTTTGGAATCCAGACCCAAATGCAGAGTATGATCTCAGATCTGTCCCAATTTCCTCAATGTTATATTTTTCGGTATGGGTGCATAAATGTTCATTGTTATCTTCTGTTATGTAAAGTTTACATCACTGTTAATAAACTCATTGTTTTCTTTATTTACCAATTAGAATTCTGATTTATTCCAAAATTTTTTTGAGGTAGCTCTAATTAACTCAGCACTTGGGTAGGACACTGAAATAGGAATAAAAATAATTTGTTATAGGGCTGTGACAATTTGAATTCACAAATTGAGACAAATGAGGAGACATTTAAAAAACTGTAACCACATGAATTAAACATAGGATGTTGAGAATCTGCCTACACTTTCAGAGAAGGAAAATAAAGAATAGAATTATAGACCAGAAAGGTGCATTTGAGATAACATAGTCCAACTTCTCTTTAATTTTTGGAAATCATAATGGGTAAGAGGCTTTTTTAGAGTCCTAGAGTTACTTTGCGATAGTCAAGGTTGGAATATGTGTCCCCTGATTTTCAGTCCAGTATTCTTCCAGTATACAGCAGAGATGTAAAATCCTCAAGGCAAAATTCCTTCTGATTCACTGAAAGCACAAGAAGAACAAATACTATTCTCCACAGAAAGATTAAGGCAGGAGATAACTGATTTTTGCAAGTGACAAATTAGAGAACATTTTTGTGGTGTCCTGATATTTCCCCATTGGAGGTACCTGAGAAGAAATGCAACTACAGAAATTTCTGCTAGCAATCAACAGTGTGCAAATAATAGGCCCGACTCTAGGACGTATGGTCTATAGAAATAAGGGCAATATACTTTTCCATAGTGTGTTTGACAGTTTGAAAAGAGAGCATAGCAAAGAAGCTATGATAGTTTACTGTAGCAGTCTGGGCGGCACAGACACACATTTTCCTGCTCATTAATATTCATATAAAAATAGATATAATTTTTTTAAGGAATTAAATGTTTAGGATGTCTGTGTTTATGGCATTACTGTGGAAAGTTGCCTTAATAACCAAACTTTTTCCTTATCCACCACAAGCACGATATTTACTTGATAAGATGACTGTCTAAAATTGATTTGCTTTCAAATTTAAAAAACAAACAAACAAGAACAGATCACTACAGAGCTAGAAACAATGCTTATGTTTATTTTACAGAGAGACTGATAGCAAGGGGTACTCCAGGTAAGCAACTCTCCAGAAAGAAAAAAATGATGATGATGAAGTGAAATTTAGCAAGAAATTGATAAAGGGACAGAAAATATGATTATGTTTTGTAATGATAAATATGATTTCAGTATCATATATTGCATACAGGTATTGATTTGATGTTCAATACTGTACACCACAGATATGTACAATCAATTATGTTTCAATTAAAATTTTTTAAAAAGAGTAAATGGGGGAAAAAAAGAATTAGGATTTCTTTTTATTTCTTTATTTCCACCTGTGTTACAACTGATAAGGAAGGTCTGGAAGAGCATTTGTATAACTACTATATTTATCCTTGTGTATGTTTTAGGAAGCAATGGAGAATAATTGTGGTTGATTATTTTTAAATGTTGACTTTGAAGCTTGTTTTATAATATTTTAACATCCTGTGAGTCTGTAATTGTATCTCCTTATCATCTTTAGAAAAACAAAAGATTATTTTTGAAAATAAGGAAGAGATTATCCTGCAAGTTAGAAAATTGGGCATGCATACCATGTGGAAGTGAGCTGAACTGAAGCTACCCAAATTTTAAGGCCACTAAAATAAGAAAAGATAGACGGAAAAAAGATGGAAAACTGTCATAGAAAAGTGAATAATTTATGTGTGGACCCATAACTATAGGGATTTGAAATGTGACAAATAGCATGGATCTGAGGACTGATTTTCAAAGGAAATTTAAGTTTTAAGGTTCATAGAGTATATGATCTGAGAAGAATGAACCGGAACCCTACAGGACCTGTCAAATCATTTTTCTATATGAACAAGCTACAAAGAACAGAAGGTGTCTCACAGCTCCATTAAATGCACATGTATCCTGTTGCAGTAGGTTCTTTCAACAAAGGACAAAAGTATTTGGGGGCTAATCCTTTTCCAAGAAGTAAATTAGTGGCTTTTCCTAATTTACATCTTAAAATATGCAGAAGAATTGACAGCACAAAAATGGTAAAATTGGCTCCAAGACATTCACCTTTTCCACATATGTTAACTTTGGCTTGCTTGTTTCCTTGACCTTTATGAAATATAAAAAGAAAATTTTTATATTAAAGAGTATTTAAAAATATATTTTTGCAGTTAGTATTAGATATTTGCCAGTAGGAGCTTTGTTTTTCCTCCTCAATCCTATAGCCTCTTTGTAAGAATTTTTTGTAATTTAACATTACATATAAATCAATAAAAACAGTTGGGGCAGACATGCACTATTAGAGATTCCAAGTAGTAATCTTTTCTGCAATTCTTTTTATAACTTGTTTATACATCTTTTTTTTTTTTTTTTTTTTTGACTGGTAAGGGGATCGCAATCCTAGGCTTGTGTGGTCCGCAGGACGCTCAGCCAGTGAGCGCACCAGCCTTCCCTATATGGGGATCCGAACCCTCAGCCTCGGCACTACCAGCGCTGCACTCTCCCGAGTGAGCCAAGGGACTGGCCCTTGTTTATAAATCTTATAAAGCAGACCTAATAGGTTCTAAAGAGAGTACCTGAGCATCGGCCACATGCTAGTTTTGTTACCAGTCCATGGTCTTTAGCTGAAGTACACATCCAAGAGATGCAGTGATTCCCTCACAAGAAATTACAAACTGTAGTTTTCACATAGATATGTGTACACCAGTTGAATCTTCACATCTCCAACCCTTTCCTCACTTGATGTGATTTGCACATTTTTCTTTACCAGTATTTCTCAAGGAGTGAGTCAGGCAATTACCCTGTCTCTCTAGCTCTAAAATCTCATCACTCTGAGATTATTCCACACTTCCTATGACTCTGTTACAATTTTACAATATGTACAGAATGCTTGCTGAAATTCTGACTGTCCCGCGTGAGATGCAGAGAAAGCACAAAGATGTTGGCCATAAAGAAGAGAATGAAGTCCATGGTATTTATAGCAACACATGGAAAGTATCAGTAACATTAACATGGGGTAAGTTATAGAATAAAGTTCTATGTAGATTTTGTGCTTTTTTTTTTTTCTAAGTTTTAAGTGTTATTCTAGATTTTGTAGGTATCATGACTTAGAGAACTTTCCAACAGAAAACTTGTAATCCTGAGATAGATATCTTTTTTGCAATAATGCTAGATTATTTTTCCCCCATCTGGTATTGTTGCTATGCACAGCAATTGTTGGTTTGCTTTTTTTCTCTTTTTTTGTCAATGCAGTAACAGAATTGCTGTGCAATTTTGTAAAGTTTTATGATTCTAGACACATATTAAAAAAAAAAAAAGCTCTTCTACGAGGTTAGCCTTTCTAGCAATTTTATTTATGTTTATCTTTCATTTTATTTATTTATTTTTTTGTCATTCTTAAAAGAAGCATTCTTTTAAGTATATGTTTTATTTTCAGGGAGTTAGAAATAGTATTTTCAGGGTAAGTTTTACCTCATAGCATTTGGATAAGTTTTATATTCAAAGCAATTTATAAATTCCAAATTAATTAATTGATCTGCCCACACTGTGTTCCACAGCTAAATTCAGGCCTGCTATCTAGATATTATGATCTAGATTTTACCTAAAAGTAATTAAACAACACAGATTGTGTTGTTAGATATTTTAAAAATATATAGAGAGAATGGAATATAGAAGAGCTCGTATAGCTGAAATTGCTCAATCTCTTGGACTAGCATTACCGAAAGTGTGTTCCACTAAGCACTTATCCTGGATAATAGGTACTTGGGGTAAAAAGCTATGAGGGGACAGCAGAGGAGGCTGTCTGTGGATTGACAAGACTGACAAAAATAGTGGCTTACACAATGCAAAACAGATGACTTCAAAGAGTCTTGAAAATGCTAAAATTACTCTGGTAATCTCAAAGCGTTTTTGATATGACATGTATTCCCTAATGAATAACGGAATATTTTGTTAAACTAATATTCAGAAAAATATATTTGAGAAAGCACAATTTTGACTACTTCCTTACATAGGACTGAAATCATCTCTTCCCTAGGCTTTTTTGTAGTATTTTTGTTGTTGTTGTTTAACATGAAAAGGGTACTTCTCTTTCTAATCCAACTAAAGCTCTCTGTAGATAAAACTGTGACTATACTGATTTGTCCCTGGGTTTGCCTTCTTCTAATTTTCCCTCCTGTTTACTTACTTCCTCAGGCCTCTGTGTGTGGAAGGTAAGCATGTGACATCACCCTGTACTCAGGGCTTAGTTTTGCCATAGTCACTTGCCTCTGGAGAAATCTGCTGAAATGCATCAGTATTCTTTCATTCAGAACACAACTTTGTGCCAATGACTCCAATAGGTTTTGAAGAAGTTTGTGGAGATTCACAGAGACCTCTATTTTCTCCTATGTAATCGATGGCCATCAGAAGACTGGACAGCCACTTTTCTTGTTTGACTCAGCAGCATTTCTAGTGGGAATTTTAAGTATATGCTATGCCAGGAGGATGCCTAAAACAAGAAGCTGAAGTCAAAAATACATAAATGTATATTTGACTATGTGTGAATTAGTGCTTTTTTTTTCATTGAAGCATAAGTGATTGTACATATCTGTGAGGTACAGCATTGAATATCAATACCTGTGTAGAGTATGTGATGCTCAAAATCAGGATGATTACTATATTTATGATAAGACAATGTATTCATTTTTTGTGGCTCTTTACCAATTTCTCAGTAAATCCTCCCCGCCCCTTTTCCCAACTCTGGTGGTCTCAGTTCCATTCTCCCTTGAAAGTTCAAGGAAATATTTTGATTGCTGAATCTTTCTTTTTTTCTTTCTTTTATTTGTTTATTTTTTGAGCTCCCACTTAACATAATTTTCTCAAAGTCCATCCATGTTGTTGTGAATGTCAGAATTTCATTCTTCTTTATGGCAGAGTAGTATTCCATTGAGGATATATACCACATTTTCCTTATCCAGTCATCCATTGATGGATATTTAGGTTGGTTTCAAATCTTGGCTATTGTAAATAGAGCTGCAGTAAACATGGAAGTGCAGGTATCCCCTCAACATGATGATTTCCATTTATTTGGGTATACATCCAGTAGGAGGATTACTGGATTTTATAGCAGCTCTATTTATAGTTGTTTGAAGAATCTCCATACGATTTTCCATAATGGCTGCACAGTCCCACCAACAGTGTAGGAGAGTTACCCTTTGTCCACATTGTCACCTCACCAGCAATTGTTACTCCCTGTTTTATTGGCAATGTCCAGTCTAACTGACATGAGAAGATATCTCCATGTGGTTTTGATTTGCATTTCCCTGATGCTTAGTGATGTTGAGCATTTTTTCATGTGTCTGTTGACCATTTGTGTATATTCCTTAGAGAAATGCCTATTTAGCTCCTTTGACCGTTTTTTAATTGGGTTACTAGTTTTTTTTAGTTCAATTGTTTGAGTTCCATATATATTCTGGATATTAATCCCTTGTTGAATACGTAGTTTGCAAATATTTTCTCCTATTCTATAGGTTGTCTTTTTTTGTTAATTATTTCTTTTGCTGTGCAGAAGCTTTTTAGTTTGATATAATCCCATTTGTTTATTTTTCTTATATTTGCCTGTGCTTTGGGGGTCTTACTCATAAAGTCTTTGCCCAGTCCTATGTACTGAAGTGTTTCCCCTATATTTCCTTTTATTAGTTTTACAGTTTGAGGTCTTATATTTACGTTTTTAATCCATTTTGAGTTGATTTTGGTATATGGTAAGAGGTATGAGTCTAGTTTCATTCTTCTACATGTGGATGTCTAGTTTTCCCAAAACCCTTTATTGAGGAGGCATTATTTTCCCCAACATATGTTCTTGGTGTCTTTGTCAAAGATCAGCTGGCTGTAAGTATGTGGGTTGATTTCTAGGTTCTCTGTTCTTTTCCATTGGTCTGTGTGTCTGTTTTGATGCCAGAACCTTGCTGTTTCAGTTACTATAGCTTTGTAATATAATTTGAAGTTAGGTAGGGTTATGCCTCTGGCTTTATTTTTTTTGCTCAGAATTGCTTGGTTTATTCAGGGTCTTTTGTTGTTCCATATAAATGTAAAGATTATTTTTCCCATTTCTGTGATGAATGCCATTGGTATATTGATGGTGATTAAATTGAATTTGTAGATCACTTTCAGTAGTATACACATTTTCACAAAAGTTAATTCTTCCCATTCAAAGCATAGAATGTCCTTCCATCTTTTTACGTCCTCTTTAGTTTCTTTCAGCAGTGATTTGTAGTTCTATTTATAGAGGCCTTTCACCTCCTTTGTTAAATTGATTCAAAGGTACTTAAAATTTTTGGTGTCTATTGTAAATAGGCTAACTTTCTGGATTTGTGTGTGTGTGTGTGTGTGAGAGAGAGAGAGAGAGAGAGAGAGTATATGTGTGATATTTCATTATTGTAGTATAAAAACATGACTGATTATTGCATTTTGACTTGTATCCTGAAACTTTACTGAAATTGTTTATCAGCTCTAAGAGTTTCTAGTAGTCCTTAAGTTTTTCCATATTTACAATCATGTCAATGGCAAATAGGAAAAGTTTGACTTTGTCTTTTCCAATTTGGATGCCCTTTATTTCTTTCTTCTGTCTGATTGCTTTGGCTAGTACTTCTAATACTATGTTAAGTAAGAGTGGTGAGAATGGGCATCCTTGCCTTTTTCCTATTATAAAGAGAAAAGCTCTCAGCTTTTCCCCATTCAGGATATTATTGGTGGTATGTTTGCCATATATGGCTTTTATTGTTTTGGGATACTTTCCTTCTATATTTAATTTGCTGAGAGATTTTATTATGAAGGGATGTTGAATTATGTCAAATACTTTCTCTACATCTACTGAGATAATCATATGACTTTTGTCCTTGGTTTTGTTGATGTGGTGTTTCACATTTATTGGCTTGTGTGTTGAACCATCTTTGAATCCCTGGGATGAATGTTATTTGACCGTGGTGTATAATTTTTTTGATGAGTTGTTGTATTCTGATTGCTAATTTTTTATTAAGAATTTCTGCATGTGTGTTTATCAGAGATATTGTCCTGTAGTTTTTGTTGTTGTTGTTATTGTATCCTTCCCTGGTTTTAGTATCAGGGTGATGCTGGCTTCACAGAATGAGTTTTGAAGAATGGCCTCTGTTTTAATTTTTTGCAATAGTTGGAAGAGAACTGGTACTCATCCCTCTTTAAAGGTTTGGTAGAATTCACCAGTAAAGCCATCTGGTCATGGGCTTTTCACTGTTGGTAGACTGCTGATTACTGCTTCAATCTCATTGCTTGTTATTGGTGTATTCAGGTTTTGTAATTCTTCTTGGTTCAGTCTTGGTAGTTTGTATGTGTCCAGAAATTTATCCCTTTCCTCCAAGTTTTCAAATTTGTTGGCATATATTTGTTTATGATAGTCACTAATGATTATTTGTATTTCTGTGGAATCTGTTGTAATGTCTCCTTTTCACTTCTGATTTTTGTTACTTAGGTCATCTCTCTTCTTTATTCAGTTACCCTAGCTAATGGTTTGTCTATTTTGTTTATCTTCTCAAAAAGCCAACTTTTTTTTCATTGATTCTTTGTATAGTTTTTTGAATTTCTATTTTATTTGACTCTGGTCTGATCTTAATTTTTTCTTTTTGTCTACTAAATTTGGCATCGAATTTTTCTTTTTTTTCTGCTTCCTTTGGTATAGCATTAGGTTATTTATTTGAGACCTTTCTATTCTTTTGATGTGAGCATTTATTAAAATAAACTTCCTCCTTAGTACTGCCTTTGCAGTATCCCATGTCTTGCTATGGTGTGTCTTTATTTTCATTAGTTTCAAAAATTTTTTTTATTTCCTGTTTAATCTCTTCTTGGACCCATAGGTCTTCTAGGAACATATTGTTAATTTACATGTATTTGTATATTTTACAGAGTTTCACTTGTTACTGATATTTCTTTTTTCTGTCTGGTAAGGAGATCGCAACCCTCAACATGGTGTAGTCTGCACCACGCTCAGCCAGTGAGAGCACTGGCCATCCCTATATAGGATCTGAACCTGTGGCCTCGGTGCTCCCAGCACCGCACTCTCTCGAGTGAGCCACGGGGCAAGCCCTTGTTATTGATTTTTAGTTTTAGTCCATGTTCTCTAAAAAGGCACTTGAAATTATTTCTGCTTTTTTCAATTTGTTGAGACTTGAGTTGTGACCTAACATGTGGTCTATCCTGGAGAATGTTCTATGTGCTAATGTAAAAATATGTGTGTTCTGTAGTTGTTGGATGAAATGTTTTGTAGGTGTCTGCCAGGTTCAGTCATTTTAAATTGCAGTTTAAATCCTGTATTTCTCTATTGATTTCTTGTTTAGATGATCTGTCCAATGATTCAAGTGTGTTTTCTGGTCCCCAAGTATTATTGTATTGGGGTCTACCACTTTCTTTAGATCTAATAGTGTTTGCTTTACATATATATATGTATGGGTTCTCTGGTGTTGGGTGCATATATATTTCTGATTGTTACATCTTCTTGCTGGATAGATCCCTTTATCATCATATAATTGCCTTCTTTGCTTCTTTTTATGGTTTTTGGTTAAATGTCTGTTTTGTCTGATATAAGAATAGCTACTCCTGCAAAAGTTCAATAGACACATGAAAAAATGCTCATCATCACTCATCACCAGGGAAATGCAAATCAAAACCTCATTAAGATATTATCTCACACCAGGTAGACTGGCTGTTGTCAAAAAAGTCAGATAATAACAAATGCTGGTGAGGATGTGGAGAAAGGGAAACCCTCTTACACTGTTGGTAGGAATGTAAGTTAGTGCAGCCAATATTAAAATCAGTATGTATGTTCCTCGAACAACTACAGTTTGAGCTTCCATGTAATCCAGCAATCCACTGCTGAGTATATACCCAAAGGAATGGAAATCATAGTTGCAAAGGGATACCTGCACTTCCATGTTTATTGCAGCTCTATTTACAGTAGCAAGAGTTGGAATCAACCTAAATGTCCATTGACAGACAACGGATAAGGAAAATGTGGTATACTCAATGGAATGCTACTCTGCCATAAAAAAGAATGAAATTCTACCATTTGCAGCAACATGGATGAACTTAAAGAAAATTGTGAAATAAGCCAGGCACAGAAAGGGTAATATCACATGTCCTCCCTCATAAGTGAGAGCTAAAATAAAGAAAGAAAAGAAAGTAAGAAAAAAAGAAAAATTCACAACAATACATGAAACTTTAAAAAAAAAGAGAACAGAACTGTGGTTATTAGAGATGGGAATGGGGAAGGGGATGAGGGTTAGCAAGAAATTAGTTAAGAGTCACAATAATTGATAACATTTTTAAACATGAATATACTAATTATCTTGATTTGATCTCCACATATTATACACCTATATTGATATTCAATTCTGTACTCCACAAATATATATAGTCAATTATATTTAATTGAAAAGCTGTCAAAAAATAGCTACTCCTGTTTGTTTTTGGTTTCCATTTGCATGGTGTATCTTTTTCAATCCCTTCACTATTAGTCTGTATGTATCTTTACAGGTGAGGTGAATCTCCTGAAGACAGCATACTGTTGGTCAAGCTTTTTAATCCAACCTGTAAGTCTGTGACTTTTGAGTGGGGAGTTTAATCCATTTACATTTAGGGTTGTGATTGAAAGGTATTGACTTACTCCTGGCATTTTATCAATTTTCCTTTGAATTTTTAAAATATCTTCTGTTCCTTTCTTCTCTTTTTATTGTTTGTCTTTGGTATTTGTTGGTTTCTGGAGGTGTTATGATTTAATTTTCTTCCCTTTCTCATTTGCTTTTTTGTTCTACCACTGGGTTTTGTTCTTTCTTGTGTATTCATGGCAATGATTAATGTTTTTCAGATTCCAGATGCAGGACTCCCTTGAAGATTTCTGGCAGGGCTGATCATGTGGTGCTGAACTCCCACAGTTTTTGTTTGTCTGTAAATACACTGTTTCTCCTTCATTTCTGAAGGATAGCCTTGCTGGGTACGGTGTTCTTGGTTGGCAGTTTTTTCCTTTAGTATTTTGAATATATCATTCCATCTTCTTTGGCCATCAGAATTTCTGTTGGGAAGTCTGCCATAACTCTGATTAGGGCTCCCTTATTGGTGACTTGATGCTTTTCTCTTGCTGCTTTTAGGATTCTCTCTTTATCTTTGAGCTTTGCCGTTTTACTATAATGTGTCTCAGAGAGGATCTTTTTGGATTGAATCTATTTGGGGATCTTTGAGCCTTTTGGATCTGAAGTTCTATGTCTCTCTGTATACCTGGAAAGTTTTCCATTATTATTTAATTGAGTAGTTTTTCAATACTTTTTCCTTTCTCTTCCCTTTCCAGAACACCCATGATTCAGATGTTTGCATGTTTAAGGTTGTCTGCTAGTTCTCTTATATTTTCTTCATTTTTTAAAATACTTTTTTTCTTTTTTTGTCTTCCTGGGTTATTTCAAAAAGACTGTTTTGAGATCAAATATTCTTTCTTCTGCTTACTTTAACCTGCTGCTTAAGCTCTTTGTTGTGTTCTTTATTTCATTGAATGAATCTTTCAGTTCCAGGAGTACCACTACATTCTTTTTAAGGTATTAATCACTTTGCAAATTTCCTCCTTCATGTCCTGGATATCTTTTCTCATTTCATTGTGCTGTCTAACTTAGTTTTCTCATATCTCATTGAATTTCCTTAAGATTGTTGCTTAGAATTCCTTTTTAGTCATTTCAAGGATTTCCTGTTCTTTGGTGTCTGTTGCTTGAGAATTATTTTATTCCTCTGGTGGTGTCATCTTTTCTTGTTTTTTGTTTTGTTTTGTTTTTTGGGGGGGGTTGTTTGTTTGGATTTCTAGTTCTCTACATTAATGTCTGGTCATTTGGTAGAGTAGTTGTTTCTTCTATTACTCTAGAGTGGGCTTTGAGGAGAATCTTCCTCTCGTTTCCTGGGCTCTGCTCATGACTCTGCTTGTGTCAATGCAGTGAAGTAGGATACTGGCCACCTGCACAGTGAGCATGGCTGCTACTGTGGTTTTGAGCCATCCTTGCAGTAGCAGTGGTTGTGTTATTGGCTGTGGTGGACCTCCTGTGTGGATGCAGTGTCTGTGGTGTGCTCCTACCTTCTGTCAGTGAGGGGGTGCTGCTCACAGCTCCTGCCTGGGTCCTGCAGCATGCTCTTCCAAATTAGTGCATTTTTAAAAATCTTTTTTTCTGATCTATCTTTATTCAACAATATATGTTTTGAGTGTCTATTCTAAAATAGGTGTTGTGGGTGAAATTACTGTGATATTAACTATGGAATCATAAATTAGTAAATTTCAAGAGAACTGGGATATACATTTGTAGACCAAAGAGGGAAAGATTTAGAGGAAAGTATGATCTTAAAACATTCCAAAAATGATTTTGAGGAGTGAGGAGGAACAGTTATACTAGACCTACTTAGGATTTACTTACCATACAAGATTATGTTTTGTCTAATAAATGAAGCACAAGTTTAGGAACTTAGTAAATAAATGGAACCTACAAAAGTATTTGTAAGATATTTGATATTTCTAAAGAATCATTTTAAGAGTCCTTATGGAAAAAGTTCGAATTTCATTAAATTTTTATGAAGTTATTTTATCATTCACTATTGTTTCATTTTACATTAAGTGTATTTGATCCATACGATGGCTGTGATAAAGTATCGTACACTGTGTGGTTTAAAACAACATCAGTTTATTCTTTCACAGTTCTGGAGGCAAGGAGCCCAAAATCAGTCTTGACAGGACCATGCTGTCTCTGAGGTTGTAGGAAAAAATCTGTTCCATACCTTTCACCTAGCTTCTGGTAGCATCTGGTAATCCTTGGGCACTTTATCGTCTACCTTCATCCCTCCAATCTCTGCCTCCATTTCACTAGACCTTTCTGTGTGTGTGTTTGAGTGTATCTGTATTTGTGTATCTTTGTCCAAATTTCCCTCTTTTAATTAGAACACAGGTATACCGGATTTAGGCCCACCCTACTACAGTATGACCTCATTTTAATTTGATTACATTACATCTGTAAATAACCTATTTGCAAATAAGGTCACATTCACAGGTTTCTGGTGGAAAAAGAGTTTGAAAGAGGCTGGGGACACTATTCAACTCAGTCCAACAAGTGTGGCGTGTTTTAATCAAAGATCAAAAGTGCCAGTTAAATAAAGAGTTATTAGCTCTTTTAATTGTTTCTTTTGCTGTGCAGAAGCTTTTTAGTTTGATATAATCCCATTTGTTTATTTTTCCTTTGGTTGCCTGTGCTTTTGGGGTCGTATTCATGAAGTCTGTGCCCAGTCCTATTTCCTGAAGTGTTTCTCCTATGTTTTCTTTAAGAAGTTTTATTGTCTCAGGGTGTATATTTAAATCCTTAATCCATTTTGAGTTGATTTTAGTATACGGTGAGAGGTATGGATCTAGTTTCATTCTCCTGCATATGGATATCCAGTTATCCCAGCACCACTTGCTGAAGAGGCAGTCCCTTCCCCAGTGAATAGGCTTGGTGCCTTTGTCAAAGATCAGATGGAAGTAAGCGTGTGGGTTGATTTCTGGATTCTCTATTCTATTCCATTGATCAGTGTGTCTGTTTTTATGCCAGTACCATACTGTTTTGGTTATTATAGCTTTGTAGTATAGCTTAAAGTCAGGTAGTGTTATGCCTCCAGCTTTATTTTTTTTGCTGAGCATTGCTTTGGCTATTCGTGGTCTTTTATTGTTCCATATAAATGTCTGAATAGTTTTTTCCATTTCTGAGAAAAATGTCTTTGGAATTTTGATGGGGATTGCATTGAATTTGTATATCACTTTGGGTAGTATGGGAGAAAATATTTGCAAAATATACATCTGACAAAGGATTAATATCCAGAATATATAAGGAACTCAAACAACTTTACAAGAAGAAAACAAGCAACCCAATTAAAAAATGGGCAAAAGAGCTAAGTAGGCATTTCTCTAAGGAAGATATCCAAATGGCCAACAGACATATGAAAAAATGCTCAACATCACTCAGCATCCGGGAAATGCAAATCAAAACCACATTGAGATACCATCTAACCCCAGTTAGGATGGCTAAAATCCAAAAGACTATTAACGATAAATGCTGGCGAGGCTGCGGAGAAAAAGGAACTCTCATACATTGTTGGTGGGACTGCAAAATGGTGCAGCCTCTATGGAAAATGGTATGGAGGTTCCTCAAACAATTGCAAATAGATCTACCATACGACCCAGCCATCCCACTGTTGGGAATATACCCAGAGGAATGGAAATCATCAAGTCGAAGGTATACCTGTTCCCCAATGTTCATCGCAGCACTCTTTACAATAGCCAAGAGTTGGAACCAGCCCAAATGCCCATCATCAGATGAGTGGATACGGAAAATGTGGTACATCTACACAATGGAATACTACTCAGCTATAAAAACGAATGAAATACTGCCATTTGCAACAACATGGATGGACCTTGAGAGAATTATATTAAGTGAAACAAGTCAGGCACAGAAAGAGAAATACCACATGTTCTCACTTATTGGAGGGAGCTAAAAATTAATATATAAATTCACACACACACACACATACAAACCGGGGGGGGGGGAGAAGATATAACAACCACAATTATTTGAAGTTGATACAACAAGCAAACAGAAAGGACATTGTTGGGGGGGAGGGGGGAGGGAGAAGGGAGGGAGGTTTTGGTGATGGGGAGCAATAATCAGCTACAATGTATATCGACAAAATAAAATTAAAAAAAAAAAAAGAGTTATTAGAAAGTTAGAAATATTTGGGGTCAATATAATGATGGTTCTTATAATCATTGTATCCATAGTTTTGGTTTTGATTCCAATGAATGTATTCTTTAATAAAATCATTCAAACAACTTATTTGTATTTAACCTTCCACTATGTTCCTGTAATTAAAGCTTCAAGACAGTAAAGATTTTCTTCTTTCTTTTTAAAAATCAAAAACAAATCCCAGGAAGTATTTGATTCATTAGAGTGATTGAATAAATATTGGTTGAATTGATTAATTACTAAATATACCAAAATAATGTTCTAAATATTACTTTTAGTCCTATTTTATTCTTTTTACTCATATGTTTCTTTAATATTGCCTTTATTCTGTATTTTGTCATGTGAGATATGTTTCATTTACTTTATCTTCTGCTGTATTTTGAAAAGTAACTTTTAGCTTTCCTAACTTTCCATTATGGAAGAGGAAAAATTAATACTCCCCACTCTCCCTGAATTCTTAGGCTTCCTTAATTTGTTCTTTAAAAAATTAAATTATTTTTATGATTGTATTAGTATAATATAAGATATATAATTTTATTTAAATAATTACCCCAGGTTTTCAGCATTTAATTTTATAACCAGAGATACAGCAATTATTTGGATTTATAACTGAGTAGGTAACTAGTGGTAGCATTTTCCAACAATAGTTATTCTTCAGAGCTCCTGCTCTCAAGTCCTTAATTTTTATTTACCATTAGTAGGATAGAATGTGTCCTCTAATATTTTATTGAGGAAAAGTAACACAAGGACTATGTATGCTGTGTTTTATCAAATTTGCAAACCCTTTTCTGTCAACTTTGTATAGCTATAAATAACAATTTATCCGGATATAGAATTTTACAAAGGGTCTTCAAAAAATTCATGGAAAGATATGCCTTATTTTTTAATTCCATTTTCCATGAATTTTTTGAAGTTCCCTCATGTATTCACAGTCTTTCTTTAGACTATGTAAAAATGATTTATATGAAATTCGTTTTTATATGTGAAGTCTAAGAGAAGACTTTTTATTCTTTGTAGCTTTGTAAGTAGTTTGTTTTCTAACTTTAGATACTTCGGTGTTTTTCTTTATCCATCACATTGAAAAAAATATTACTAGAATATGTGTAATTTTGTGGGTTTTTTTTCAGTAACTTAATAGGCTTTTTAAAAATCCTTTTCCTGGCAGTATTTTAGCCTGAATTTTTATTATCGTTCCAATATAATAATTCATATACAATTTCTTATAATTTATAACTTAATTATCTATTCTTTGTATTTATGTCTATGGTATCCATTTATGTATTTATTTACTTTCTAAAACAACTTTTTCTTCTTTTTTTAAAAACTTAGCTTTAATGTCATGTCTAAAAGAGACCTACTCTGATTGTTCTAGTCAATAATAATAAAATAATAACACCAGCATAACAGCAAAACAACAATTTATTTACTTTTTTCTACTAGGACATTAGATTTATATGGCAAGAACCAGGTCTTTTCATAACTGTACCTAGTATATTTCTATTCACATTGGTGGGTATCTCTGCCTAGTGACATTTCATCTTACTATATTCCATCTTTTGTTGTATAGATTGTATTTCATGAGGTAGTTTATTCTATAATATTAAGCTTCTGAAGCAGATTTTTTTCTTTTTAATAAAATCAATTTTTAAAATATATATTTCCTGCCTGTGGGACTTCTTAGTAACAGTACTCTCTCTTGAATTGTATTTTGGTTTTTACATAGTATCTGTGTGTGCGTGTGTGTGTTTGTGCATTTATGATTATAAGAATAAGATAAAAAAGATAAAATTAGTCTAAGACTCGACTGTAAAGATGTGTGGAATAGCATTAGTGAACAGAAAGAAATAAATGTTCCTGTAACCAGGAAGAAAAGAAGAAAGGAGGACAGGGAAGAAGGAAGGAAGGAATGGAGAGAGGGAGACAAAAAGGAAAGAGGAAGGAAAAATGAAGGAACAGAGGAAGTAAGAGAAGGAGAGAGAGAGAAAGAAAGAGAGGGACAGAGAAAGAGAGAGAGATTTCTTCATCTGAAAAATAAGAACTCAATGAATTAATGCAGCAATTTTCAAAAGTGATCCCAAGAATCTTGGGATTTCTGAGACCATTTCAGGGGATTCACAGAGTCAAAACTATTTTTTAAAAAATACTAAAACATTATTTGCCTTTTTTCTATCATTATTTATCAAATACAGAATGGAGTTTTATACAGCGACTACAAGACATGTAATTACACAATTATTGAATGTAGAAGCTGATATAAAAATCTAGCATTCGTATATTAAGCTAGACATTAAAAAGATTTGCAAATATAAATGCATACTATCAGTCTTCTATTTTTGTCTTAGAAAATATAATTATTTTAAATAAAATAGATTATTTATGTTAAAATGCAGAAAGTTTTTACTATTATGTATAAATTAACTGATACATTTACTCATTTAAATATCTACGGTGGAAAATTTCAATAAATATAATCCACATAAACAAAATCTCTTTGCTTATTCAATTATTTTTTTAGTATTCTTTTTACTTTGGAATAATTTTGATTTACAATGATTTATAAAGATAATATGGAGTCCATATATTCCTTGCTCAATTTTCCCTATTGTTAATACATTAACATGGAACGTCTGACAAAACTAAGAAAGCAACATTGATATGTTACTACTAACTAAACTCCAAACTTAAATCCACAATCCAGTCCATGGTACATTACATTTAATTGGCATATATTCCCAGTGTTCTCTGGTCTACAATAGTTTCTCAGTCTTTCTTTGTCAGTACTTTGTTAGGTATTTTTAAGAAAGTCCTCAATTTGGGTTTGTCTTGGGTATTTTGATGATCAGATTAGGCTATGCGTTTGGGAAAGAAAGACCACAGAGGCAATGTGCCATTCTCATCACACTATATCAAAGATACACACTATCAGCATGACTTATCACTGTTTTGGTCATAGTAATGTTTGCTGCGTGTATTAGTACATTTTTGTGTTGACATAATAGAATATCTGAAACTAGGTAATTTATAAAGAAAAAAGATTGATTTGGCTCATAATTCTGGGACAGCTGCATCTGATGTGGGCCTCAGGCTACTTCTACTTATGGTGGAAAGAGACAGGGCAGCCAGCTGGTGCAAGATCACAGGGCAAGTAGAAGCAAGAGAGGGAGAGGGACTTCCCAGGGTCCAGCTGTCCTGGGAACTAACAGAGCGAGAACTCACTCACTACCCCTCCAGGGGGGCATTAATCTATTCAAGCGGGGTCCACTCTCCATAACCTGAACCATTCCCAACATTGCCACATTGGGGGCCAGATTTTTGACATGAGTGTTAGGGGGCACTTCATATCCAAAATATATCACCAGGATTGTCCACTCTAAAGATACTTTTCTCCCCTTTCCATGTTCTACTTTTTTGAAGCAAGTCACTAAGACCAGCTAATACTCAACAGGTAGGGGAAAGAATTAAGATTCACTTCTTAGAGCAGGGAATATATACGAGAGTACTTCATATAGTTCGTGGAAAAATAGAGTTAAAAGTAATATGAATCTTTCCCTGAATTTTGTAAAGACCCCTCATGCATAAATTAATCAGAATTCTTCTGTAAGGAAAACTTGTTCCTTCTTTCTTATTTATTTATTCAATCATTTATTTGTACCAATATGAACTCACATATAATTATTTTATTTGGGGGCTTATATTTTATAGTTTGGCTTGTAATCCAGGGCTATGTTATTATTTTGTTGTTCAATTTGTTCCAGATTTGTCATTTGGGAGTTCTTTCATGTTGACTCCTGTGTCCTTTTTACCTGACCTGTCCCTGTGGGTTTTTTGGTTTGTTTGTTTGTTTGTTTTCCTTTTGTCAGTTTCCTACTCTCTAACACTACAAGATGCTTCAGGTTCATCTTGTATATTCCTTGCCCCAGCCCTAGGATTAGCCATTTCTCCATGGAACCCTATTCTTTTTATTGGAGAATGGTATTTAGAAACCAAGATCTGGGGGCTTGATGTGTTGGTTACTATAGAACTGCCATTGTTTGTAGGACCTCTCAGCAAACAGAGCTTTGTAATACGTGTATGTATATTAACCAATGTATATACACATATCTCTAATTGTTTGATATCTTTCCATCTATATCTATATTAAACTAAGCATGAGTTTATACTGATGTTTCTGACTCTAATGCAATATCACATGGTTCATTTTAGCCTCCCCCTCTGCTTATTTGTATACTTAATGAGTTTTTAAGAATATAAAGGAATACTGACTTTGAAATCTTGAAATACACTGAGTAAACACATGTACTTTATTTAAACCATGCTTGGAACATAGTAAGAGCCTGAGAACTCAAAAATGTCAGCTACATAATCATGACCATTGTGTCCATATTCCTTTTCATTAACACTATATTTGTTCACAGCCCACTCAGTTTTACTATCTTGAAATTCTTAATCCTTTTATCTTTGAATTTGTTTTGCAAGAAGTTCAACAGGACAATGAAGCTTGCATGTGAGCTGTGAAGATTTACCACATAACAAGGCAGATGCTGAGCAATTAGCCTGATTTTCCATCATGCAAGTGCATGTCTAGTGCAGTCTGAGGAATCATGAGGCCATAAAAGATCCAGACTAAGACGTGGACCCAGATTGGTGTTAGCAATGATGGCAGAAGAAGCAGAATCAGCAGCTGTAGCCTTAATGAGAAAGAGGAGAGGAACTGCACAGGACAGCACTGAAACCCAACACTGACTTGCCCATCTATCCCTGAAGCCTACCCTTGCAGCTTCTGCATAAATATTAACTCTCCAGTCAGAGCACAGGGACAGGAACTGCCAGTGCTCACATAGTAAACTCTTAATTAATTATTATAAAATAAAAGCTTACATATGGATATTGCAATAACATATATTAAAGAGTTATTAAAATCTTTCAAATTTAGAATCTCTGATTTTGAAAACTGTGCAACACTGCAAAGCAGTATTCAAAGATTTAGAAATAGAAATTAAAATTAAAGATCAACATATAAGATGGAAAAGAGTACTATCTTCAAATGAAATCAGGTGAACTAATTATTAATAAGGAAAACAATTTTAAAATTAATTTTCTTTGCAATTAAATATACAACAATAGAATAAAGAAGCATTTTGAATTATATGTAAATCATAAGCCACTTTAGGTTTTCTGTACAACCTATAACAGTTGTAAGAAATGTCAAAGGAAACATAAGAATGACATTATATAACTTTACATTTAAAATGAAATTCAGGGCTGGCCAGTTAGCTCAGTTGTTGGAGTGTGCTGCTGATAACAGCAAGCGTTCGATCCTGGTAGCAGCCAGCCACCAAAAAAAAAAAAAAAAAAAAAAAAAATTAAATTCATACTTACATCAAACCAATTTGTGGGAAGAGTTAAATCTTTTAGAAAAACTATTTTGTGAGAATCATCAGCTTGAGATGTACTAAATTTATATTTTAAAATAATGATATCAGAAATTATTCCACTGTTTTAATGGGCAATGAAAAAACTCTTAACAGCTCTAGTAACAGTGACAACAGAAGAAAGGTCTTTCTCAAAATTAAAAATTATAAATAATTATTTGTGACTTTACATTTACCAGGAAGAGATGATATCACTTTCAATTATATTGATTCAAAATGAAGTTCATATAAAGTATAAATTTTCATGATCTAATAAATGCATTTTTAGGTAAGCAAACCAGAAAAAATGATTAATGAATCATGTTAATAAAGCACTTTATGTATTGTATTGTGTATGTTGTCCCTCGTGTATCACTATTGTTCCTACTATATTTTATAAGTAATAAAAATATCTAAAGAAAAATGCATTTTAGTACTTTTGGTGTCACTTTTTTCTCTCTGATTTTTGAACTGTGCTCTGTATATTATGTAGACAGCACTGGATACATGATTGTTATTAGATGTATATATGTGTTGCTACAATACTCCCTACTAATTTTATTATAAATATTTTTCTCCGAACTGAAGTAACTCTGCTACTGGTTATCCACAACCATTGTCTAGACTTGGGAAAATATGAGTTTTAGCCTCTGTAATGTATGAGTAATTTTTCTTTCTGGTGTGGAAGTCAATTGTATATTCACATCAGCTGCATCAGCATTAGGTATAGCAGTTCCAGTTCAATAGGGATTGCTGAAATGTTTTTAAAAAGGAGCGTTACTGAGAACCTGAACTATTGAAACCTCATGCTCTTTCAGATGCTGAATAATTTAATTTTAATTAGTTAATAACTATTTTCATTAGTTAATAACAAACTTAGTTTTTATATTTCATACGTACCTCTTTGAGTTCCACCACCTTTCGAAGGGGTATTGGAAATTGTGACCGGGATGGAGATTTGCTTGCTTTCTGTTGTTGATGTTTTGTATACATTTTATTACTTTCATTTTTCTTATACTGTTTTAAAAAATAAATTCAATGGAAATATTAGACATCCTCTGAATATTATTTAATTCAAAGTCTTAACTCGTTTTGAGTTTTTTACCATCATAATTTAATGATTTTGGGGGGTTTTCAAGATGGCGGCGGCTGCGGCGGCTGGCGCGGAGTAGCTGAGGTGGAAAAGCTGGCCACTGGGCCTCAGGCAGCCGGGAAACTTGTGGACCTTCCTCTTGCCATCTCTTAAGGGAGGACAGCTTCTGCTGGCCGGTCGTGGGGGGTGACCGCCACTTTGCCCCTGGCAGGAGAGGCTGCCTCATTTACAGGCAACAGCTTTGAAGTGTGGAGCAGGAAAAGAACTGATTCTTAGCTGCAAAAGCGAGTCTTGAAACAGGGAACACGGCGCCAGGGCTGCTGTGGATGCAGCCAGGATCCCGGAGGCTGGGGCCGCGCTGAAGGCGGCCAGCTGCCCTATTCAGGATTCGAGGTTTCAGGCCGGCATTAAAGAAGATTCCTGGGAGTGTCCGAGCCACGCTGCGACTGAACAGCCCGAGGCGGAAGCAGCCGAGAACTGGGAAGGCAATAAACCAGAGACAGAGTGAATGCCCGACCTGGCACAGCACTGTGAGTGACCCCTGGCACAGCTCTGTTCGGGGGGTGGATGCCCACCCGGCTCCCACCTGCACCACCAGGCCACTCACCGCCCTGGTGCTGCCTCCATTTTCCCAGGTGCGGGCAGCCCCGCCCAGCTCGGACATCACTGAGCCCTCCCACTTGCTTGGCCTGGCGCGGGGCTTTCCGGAGCCTGCGGACCGGCCTCCCCTCCCACTCCCTCCGTGGTTCTCTGGCGGGGCTGGTGGCGGTGGGCATCCCCGGCCAGTGTCAGGAGGGCAAGGAAGTACGGGCGGGCCGACTGTCACTCCACCACACCCTGGACTCCGGCCCCAGGTAAACTCCCTGTTACTGGGAGGCAGATACCATCTCTGCGGCCACCAGTTTGGAAAAAAGCCTAACGAATTTCTGGTTGGGAATAGTGTGGTAGGAGAGTTCCCAGGTCCGCTTGAACCTGCCGGAGACCAGGCTGCAGGTGGGCGCTAGACTCAGATTATACTGGGGGGATACAAAGGTGAACAAAACCCGAGAAAGAACTACATAGTGCTACAAAGGCACCCAGAGAGACCGGTCGTCTGTGCCTAGCAGAAACCTGGTAGACTTCCTGGGTGAGGCGGTGCCGAGCAGGGTCTTGAAGGCCCAGCTGATAGACGAGGGGTGCAGAAGACACGCCCCAGCCCAGCACAGTGCGCACAGAGTGGGGAGACGTGCGGCCAGGGAGGCGGAGACTCCACACAAACCACACACCCGGTGGGGTCGCCACTGCACGATCTAACAGCCTGGGCCAGAGCACACAGAACGGGGAGAAGTCCTGCACAGGAAGTGAAAGCTCAACAGAGACCACACACCCTGTAGTACGTGATCCACCAGCCCAGCAGAGTCCAAGCTGACCAGAAAGGTGGCTCCCCGGAGAAGCCCAAGACCCGAGGCAACCACACACACAAGGCACTAGAGGCCTACTGAGCAGTCACGGAGGGAGCCATACGAAATTGGCAACCACAGCAACATCCTAGTTAGTCATTAGTCTCAAACCAGTGGACTGTGAAACCCCCTGCCACAATGAATAAACACCAAAAAAAAGATACCAGAAATACAAAAAATCAAGAAAGTACACCACCAAAACTTAATAAATCTCAAACTCTAGATCCTATAGAACAAGAAGCCATTGAAATAACTGATAAGGAATTTCGAGTGATAATTCTAAGGAAACTGAATGAGATACAAGAAAACTCAGCTAAACATCATGATGAAATGAGGAAAAGTATACAGGATCTGAAAGAGGAAATGTACAAGGAAATCAATGTCCTGAAAAAAAATGTGGCAGAACTTGCTGAACTGAAGAAGTTATTAAACGAAATAAAAAACACAATGGAGAGTTTAACCAGCAGGCTTGTCAAAGTTGAAGAGAGAACCTCTGAACTTGAAGATGGGCTGTTTGAAATAACACAAGCAGACAGAAAGAAAAAACAATCAAGGACATTGAAGAAAATCTGAGAGAGATATCAGACAACCTTAAGCGCTCAAATATCCGAGTCATGGGTATTCCAGAAGGGGAGGAAAATGGAGATTCCATTGAAAACATATTCAACAAAATAGTGGCAGAAAACTTCCCAGGTATAGGAAAAATCACAGATCTTCAGATCCAGGAAGCTCAACGATCTCCAAATGTATTCAACCCAAAAAGACCTTCTCCAAGACATGTCATAGTCAAATTGGCAAAACTCAGAGACAAAGAGAGAATCTTAAAAGCTGCAAGAGAGAAGCGTCAAATCACCTATAAGGGAGCCCCAATCAGGTTAACATCAGATTTTTCGTCACAAACCCTAAAAGCTAGAAAGGAATGGGATGATATTTTCAAAATACTAAAAGACAAAGATTGCCAGCCAAGAATACTCTACCCTGCAAGGCTATCCTTCCGAAATGAGGGGCAAATAGTATATTTCTCAGACAAACAAAAACTGCGGGAGTTCACTACCACATGACCACCCTTACAAGAAATCCTCAAGGGAGTACTGGGTTTGGTTCCTGAAAAATAACTACCACTGCCATAAAAACCCAAGAAAAAACTAAACCCGCTAGTATAATAAAAATGGCATTCATGAAGAGAAAACAAGCTAACAAAAACACTATCTACAACCTAAGGAACCAACAAACAGAGAAACCAAACAGTAAATCAGAAAGCAAGGAACAAAAGACACCTAAGACAACCAAACAACCAATAAAATGCTAGGAATAAATCAACACCTTTCAATAACAACTCTTAATGTAAAAGGCTTAAATTCCCCAATCAAAAGACACAGACTGGCTGACTGGATCAAAAAGCAGGACCCAACTATATGCTGCCTACAAGAGACCCACCTCACCCATAAAGATTCACACAGACAGAGAGTGAAAGGATGGAAAAAGATTTACCATGCAAACAGAAAAGAAAAACGAGCTGGAGTAGCTATTCTTATATCTGACAAAATAGACTTTAAACTAAAAACCATAAAAAGAGACAATGAGGGACACTACTTAATGATAAAAGGTCTGATCCATCAAGAAGACATAACAATCATAAATATGTACGCACCCAATTTTTGAGCAGCCAGATTTATAAAACAAACTCTATTAGACCTAAAGAAGGAAATAGACACTAATACCATAATAGCAGGGGACCTGAACACCCCACTGTAAATATTAGACAGATCATCTAGGCAAAGAATCAGTAGAGAAACACAAGATCTTAACAAGACTCTAGACCAATTGGAATTGGCAGATATCTACAGAACATTCCACCCAACAACCTCAGAATATTCATTTTTCTCATCAGCACATGGATCATTCTCCAGGATAGATCACATATTAGGTCACAAATCAAGTCTCAATAAATTCAAAAAATTGGAATTATCCCATGTATCTTCTCAGACCACAATGGATTAAAACTAGAAATTAATAACAAACGAAACTCTGGAAACTATACAAACACATGGAAATTAAAAAGCATTCTACTTAATGACATATGGGTCCAAGAAGAAATCAAGCAGGAAATCAAAAAATTTATTGAAACTAATGAAAACAATGATACATCATACCAAAACCTGTGGGATACTGCAAAAGCAGTATTGAGGGGAAAATTTATTGCATTAAACGCTCACTTCAGAAGAATAGAAAGATGGCAAGTGAACAACCTAACACTTCTCCTTAAAGAACTAGAAAAACAAGAACAATCCAAACCTAAAGTTAGCAGACGGAAAGAAATCATTAAGATCAGAGCAGAACTGAATGAAATTGAAAACCAAAAAACAATTCAAAAGATCAACGAATCAAAAAGTTGGTTTTTTGAAAAGAAAAATAAAATTGACAAACCATTAGCATGGCTAACAAAAAAATGAAGAGAGAAGACTCAAATAACAAAAATTAGAAATGAAAAAGGCGATATTACAAGTGATTCGTCTGAAATACAAGGAATCATTCGAGACTACTATAAACAACTATACGCCAACAAATTTGAAAATCTGGAGGAAATGCATAAATTTCTGGACACACACAAGCTCCCAAAACTGAACCGTGAAGACGTAGAAAGTTTGAACAGACCAATAACAATAAAGGAGATTGAAGCTGTTATCAGAAGGCTCCCAACAAAGAAAAGCCCAGGACCAGATGGATTCACAGCAGAATTTTACCAAACATTCAAAGAGGAATTGACACTGATTCTTTACAAACTATTCCAAAAGATTGAAACGGACGCAAATCTCCCAAACTCATTCTATGAAGCAAACATCATCCTGATACCAAAACCAGGTAAAGATATAACCAAAAAAGAAAACTACAGGCCGATATCCTTGATGAATATAGATGCAAAAATCCTCACTAAAATACTAGCAAACAGAATACAGCAACACATACGTAAAATTATTCATCACGATCAAGTGGGATTCATCCCAGGGATGCAAGGTTGGTTCAACATACGCAAATCAATAAATGTGATACACCGTATTAATAAACTCAAACACAAGCTCCATATGATCATCTCTATAGATGCCGAAAAAGCATTTGATAATGTTCAGCACTCATTCATGACAAAGACCCTCTATAAGTTAGGTATAGAGGGAAAGTATCTCAATATAATTAAAGCCATATATGCCAAACCTACAGCCAATATCATCCTGAATGGGGAAAAGCTGAAAGCTTTTCCTTTAAGAACAGGAACTAGACAAGGATGCCCACTCTCACCACTCCTATTCAACATAGTGTTGGAAGTACTAGCCAGAGCAATCAGAGAAGAGAAGGAAATAAAGGGCATCCAGATTGGAAAAGATGAAGTCAAACTGTCCCTGTTTGCAGATGACATGATCCTATATATCGAACAGCCTAAAACCTCTACAAAAAAACTGCTGGAATTGATAAATGATTTCAGCACAGTAGCAGGATACAAAATCAACACACAAAAATCAGTAGCATTTCTTTTCTTCAATAGTGAACATGCAGAACAAGAAATCAAGAAAGCCTGCCCATTTACAATAGCCACCAAAAAAATAAAATACTTAGGAATTAAGTTAACCAAGGAGGTGAAAAATCTCTATAATGAGAACTACAAACCACTGCTGACAGAAATTAGAGAGGATACAAGAAGATGGAAAGATATCCCATGCTCTTGGATTGGAAGAATCAACATAGTGAAAATGTCCATACTCCCCAAAGTGATATACAAATTCAATGCAATCCCCATCAAAATTCCAAAGACATTTTTCTCAGAAATGGAAAAAACTATCCAGACATTTATATGGAACAATAAAAGACCACGCATAGCCAAAGCAATGCTGAGCAAAAAAAATAAAGCTGGAGGCATAACACTACCTGACTTTAAGCTATACTACTAAGCTATAATAACCAAAACAGTATAGTACTGGCATAAAAACAGACACACTGATCAATGGAATAGAATAGAGAATCCAGAAATCAACCCACACACTTACTTCCATCTGATCTTTGACAAAGGCACCAAGCCTATTCACTGGGGAAGGGACTGCCTCTTCAGCAAATGGTGCTGGGATAACTGGATATCCATATGCAGGAGAATGAAACTAGATCTATACCTCTCACCGTATACTAAAATCAACTCAAAATGGATTAAGGATTTAAATATACACCCTGAAACAATAAAACTTCTTAAAGAAAACATAGGAGAAACACTTCAGGAAATAGGACTGGGCACAGACTTCATGAATACGACCCCAAAAGCACGGGCAACCAAAGGAAAACTAAACAAATGGGATTATATCAAACTAAAAAGCTTCTGCACAGCAAAAGAAACAATTAAAAGAGTTAAAAGACAACCAACAGAGTGGGAGAAAATATTTGCAAAATATATATCTGACAAAGGATTAATATCCAGAATATATAAGGAACTCAAACAACTTTACAAGAAGAAAATAAGCAACCAAATTAAAAATGGGCAAAAGAGCTAAATAGGCATTTCTCTAAGGAAGATATCCAAATGGCCAACAGACATATGAAAAAATGCTCAACATCACTCAGCATCCAGGAAATGCAAATCAAAACCACATTGAGATACCATCTAACCCCAGTTAGGATGGCTAAAATCCAAAAGACTATGAACGATAAATGCTGGCGAGGCTGCGGAGAAAAAGGAACTCTCATACATTGTTGGTGGGACTGCAAAATGGTGCAGCCTCTATGGAAAATGGTATGGAGGTTCCTCAAACAATTGCAGATAGATCTACCATACGACCCAGCTATCTCACTGTTGGGAATATACCCAGAGGAATGGAAATCATCAAGTCGAAGGTATACCTGTTTCCCAATGTTTATCGCAGCACTCTTTACAATAGCCAAGAGTTGGAACCAGCCCAAATGCCCATCATCAGATGAGTGGATACGGAAAATGTGGTACATCTACACAATGGAATACTACTCAGCTATAAAAACAAATGAAATACTGCCATTTGCAACAACATGGATGGACCTTGAGAGAATTATATTAAGTGAAACCAGTCAGGCACAGAAAGAGAAATACCACATGTTCTCACTCATTGGTGGGAGCTTAAATTAATATATAAATTCACACACACACACACAAACACACACACACACAAAAAAAAAAAGCTGGGGGGGGGAAGAAGATATAACAACCACAATTATTTGAAGTTGATACGACAAGCAAACAGAAAGGACATTGTTGGGGGGGGGGAGGGAGAAGGGAGGGTGGTTTTGGTGATGGGGAGCAATAATCAGCCACAATGTATATCGACAAAATAAAATTATAAAAAATAATAATAATAATTTAATGATTTTTATATTTTATTGAGGAAAAAAGGGAGGAAATTTAAAAAAAGACACTGTCATAGATATTCTATTATTGACCAGGTACCATGCTAGACACTTCCATATAGTTAGTATCACATACTTCATTCAAAATAGGTAATTTTATTATCATTTTTATAGGTAAAAAAACCAATACTCCAAACCAGCAAGTGAAGTGCCCAGGTTCAGAATAGTTAGTAATGAAGCTTGTGATTTGAATTTATTAATTGATTTCTATAACGATGCCTTTCTCACTATCCCATGAAGTCTCTAATAGTGTCTTTAAGAATTAAAATTTAAACTGCCTTTGCACTGGAAGAAATTTCAGATCTGACAGTAAAGTAGGTTCAGTATAAACCTCTTCACCATTTAGATTCCTGAACTTCCCCTTATTAGGAGTTTCATCCGTTTCTTCTAAATTAAAATCAGAGAAAAGTAAACTTAGGATGAAATGGTGTTATTTTTCCCCTCATCTTGCTACCTATAATCCTAAAATAGATATTCAAGGAAACTGTATAAACTGCCTCTTGATGTCTCATATTTGCAGCTTGAAATTTCAAAGTGATGACTTTTCCCAAGGTACAGAACTTACCCTTTCTCTACCCCACTTAGGTCGAGTAATTGTACTCATGTTAGACCACTAGCAAATAAACACACAGTTTAGCCAATGCTCTCTAAGTCAGCATCGTCAATGCCAACCAATCCTACCTTTTCTTGCAGATGAGAGCATGATTTAAGAAAAAAAGTCTTCAAATGGAGGATGAAATTTTGAAGGAAAATCTGTCTCACCATATTATGCTTCAAGTAACTGATAAGTTTAGCTTTTAGCTTCTAGAGATCCTGACATCAATGTATTTTTCATGTATTTTTTAGCTATGATGGTGGGGGTGTAACAGGAAATCCACCTTAACAAAATGATCAACAAAGGCATTAGTTTCAGGTCAATAAATATCAAAGTATAAAGCATCAGGCATCTTTAAGATATTCAACCTGTCTTATAATAATATCCCAACTGTAAGAAGATAGGTTTATATGAAAAACTGCTATGTTTTCTGGGAAATCTCACAAGGAATCTACATGTAGGTATTTAAAACTTAAAATTCCTGAAGAATATTTGATAAGAAAATATTCTGATACTCATGCCTTTTTTCTTTCTTTCTGTAAGAAAGATTGTCTGTAGCTTTGGAGGTAATATATTCTGACTTAAAAATACTGAACCTAGATGACATTTTGCTATGTAAAATAAGACAGACAGACTCTGGAAGAAAATAGTTTTATCTTATAATAAAAAATAAAAATTAATAGAATCAGTTTCTAAAATAACATTGCATACTACCTGTAACTGAGTTTTAGTGATATACTATACCATATATATTCAATAAATATACTACATAAATCAAGTTGATTTTCCCATTGACTTGAAGACAAACAGCAGTTGTTTAGCCCTTGAATGACAAAAAAAAATCGGCAGTGTCAGAACACGTCTTTGCCACATAATTTATTATTATGTTTAAAACATTCAACAAAGAATGATACCACTAAATTTTAACCACAGTTGATTTTTGAAGCCCCCAAAATTCCATTAAAAAATTACACAATTTTTTTTTTGTAAAAACACAACAATTTTATTTATCACTACATAATACATAAAAAAGTAAGGACTCAAATAAAAATTGTGGAATGGTTGAAATGATTGAAAAAATGAACTGGAAAAACAATGGAATTTTATGCACCAAATTGTTAACTGTACTTATTTCTGTTATAGGACTGAAGTTGATTAGTTGATTCTTTCTTCTTCTTTTTTTTTTAAATTTACCACTGTGAGTATATAATTTTTACTTCTCTGTATTGTTTTTTAAGTTTTGTGCTTTCTTCATTCATTCATTTATTCATTCATTCATTAGTGGTGAGAGATTGGTAGATATTAAAGTACTTTGTAGAAAGGGCTATTAGGAAGTCATAAATTCAATCATTCACTGAAATATCTCAAGCGGCTGAGAAGTTTTGTTATCCTTTTACTCGGAAAGGCAACATAATAGTTGGGATATATCTGTCATAAGGAAAACATATATTCCACAGTTTAGATACATAGAGCAAATTGGGATGCAATTCCAAAACTAATGACTTAGTTCCATGACAAAAATCACAGCTAGGATGTTTTAGATGTAATAACAAATGAATGGTGGCTGTCTTACTCTTGCTTTAAAATATCGTGCTTAAAAACTGACATTTGAGACCCACCCACTGGGTAGAGACCTTTTAAGAGACAAAAATAGAAGCTATCCTTATCCTCAGGGAGCTCATAGGCAAGTGAACATGACTCGGAGGTTTCACTTAGAGTTTTTGTGCTTTAGTTGAGTTAATCTTTAAAATAGGAATGGTAATATTTCTCTGTAAATGGTTATTATAAAAAGTAATTTAAAAACATTACTTAGTATTTCAAAACTATAAATTTAGATATGTTAAATAATGTAAATTCTCTATTTTATTTTAATTTTTTTTTAATTTTAACTTCTTAATAAACATTGTAGTTGATTTTCATGTCCCTTTACTCATTCCTCTTCCCCCGTCCCTTCCCCTCCAATACATCATATCTGTTCACTTGTCTTAACAAGTTCAAGGATTTGCCATTATTGTTGTGTCTTATTCCTCTCCAACCACCCTTTGTTTGTTTGTTTATTTATTTATTTTTAGCTCCCACAAATAAGTGAGAACATGTGGTATTTCTCCTTCTGTACCTGACTTGTTTCATTTAATATAATTTTCTCTAAGTCTATCCATGTTGTGAATGGCAGTATTTTACTCTTTTTTATAGCAGAGTAGTATTCCATTGTGTAGATATACCACAGTTCCCTTATCCACTCATCTAATGATGGACATTTGGGCTGGTTCCAACTCTTGGCTATTAAACAAATGGGATTATATCAAACTAAAAAGCTTCTGCACAGCAAAAGAAACAATTATCAGAGTGAAAAGACCACCAACAGAGTGGGAGAAAATATTTGCAAAATATACATCTGACAAAGGATTAATATCCAGAATATACAAGAAACTCAAACAACTTTACAGAAAAAAACCAAATAACCCAATTAAAAAGTGGGCAAAGGAGCTGAATAGGCATTTCTCAAAGGAAGATATATGAATGGCCAACAGACACATAAAAAATGCTCAGCATCACTCAGCATTCAGGAAATGCAAATTAAAACTACACTAAGATACCATCTCACCCCAGTTAGGATGGCTAATATTCAAAAGACTGAGAATGATAAATGCTGGTGAGGTTGCAGAGAAAAAGGAACTCTCATACACTGTTGGTGGGACTGCAAATGGTTCAGCCTTTATGGAAAATGGTATAGAGGTTCCTCAAAAAATTACAGATAGATCTACCATATGGCCCAGCTATTCCACGGCTGGGAATATACCCAGAGGAATGGAAATCATCAGGCTGAAGGGATACTTGTACTCCCATGTTTATTGCAGCACTATTTACAATAGCGCAAAATTACACAATTCTTATAATCTAATTAGTGGTTCATTACAAAGTAAAATTAAATTATTTTCATGTAATATTGACTCAAAATGATCAATGATGATAGTGTAATTATCAGTGGAAATAATAACGGTCATAGTAATTTGTGTCATAAGGTGTCCTGGGAACTGAACACTGCCATCTGGCAGAGCAAACAAGTTTAACCATTGCTTTAACACCTATAGAAGGTGTTTTTCGCTGTTTATAAATACCTTTACATTAAAGCATATACTGATTGGAAAAGCATTTTCATGTTTAGAAAAATAAAATAGTTTGGGTTTTGTTCACAGCTCCATTTTTGGTTATCAAATTATTTTCCTAATTTTTAGTTTTAGCAGTGGGGTATGCATCTATTCTATTTAAAACAAGTTTTTTTTTTTTATCTGCAGGAAATTTGTCTTAATAAATATACAAACTATCCATCTTTGATGTCAATGAAATAACAATAAAATTAAAGATAAATCAATATAAAGGAGACATAAAAAAATTATGACCTTCTCCATCTTAGATGTACAGTACCCAACTTGCACATTCTTACTTAGCACGTCATTAATATTTAATTTAATTCCAATATGTCTTAAGTACATTGAACTTGAGAGTTACATTTTTCTAATTCTCACAGAGATGACACAGCCTTAATTTTAAAGATTTTCATTTTTAACAAGATTTTAAATTACTGAAATTATTAAGAAAGTGAATTGGAAAATCTTTTCGTAAATACTGGAGACAAAAAGTATTTAAAAAATAAGAGGTGCAAATATACAAGATAGGTGATTATTGCAGTATTACACATAAAAAACATTTAAACAATCTGTGGGCATTTCATGCAACAATATTGCATAGCTTTATTTGTGTGACACTTTTAAAAAACTCATTTATTGAGGTAAAATTTACATATCATTATATTCACACATTTTGTGTTCAATTATTTTAGTCTATTTCACCACAATCTAATTTTAAAATATTTCTATATCAGCCCTAAAATGTTCTCTTATGTCCATTTACAGTTAAACTATCTTTTATACCCTCGACCAAGTAGCCAATGATCTGCTTATTTATTTATTTAGGTTTAGTTTGTTATTTTTCTAATTTTTTAAAGTACAAGATAAGGTGTAATTTTGATATTATTTTCTGATATAGGCATTTAAATGTATACATTTTCTTCTAAAAGTACTTACACTACATTCCATAATTTTTAATATGTTTTATTTTTGTTTCCATCTAATTCAGAATGTTTTCTATTTTCCCTTGTGATTTCTTTTTTCATTTAAGGATTATTGAGAAGTGCATTGTTTAAGGTCCATGTGTTCAAGGATTTCTGAGATTTGTTTCTCTTGTTGATTTCTAATTTAATTCTGCTATGGTCAGAGAACATAGTTTACATGATTTCAATTCTTTTAAAAATTCTTTTAAAAATTCATGGCCGTTTGTGGCCTAGCATATGGTTTTTCCTAAAGAATGTTTCATGTGCACTTGAAAACAAAAAAATGTGTTTTCCATAGTCTTAGCTTGTGGGTGTTTCTGCACATGTCAAGTCTAACATACCCTTGCTAATTTCTGCCTAGTTAATCCATCAGTTATTGAAAGCAAGCCATTGCAATCTCCAAATACAATTGTTCAATTGTTTATTTCTTCCTTCGATTCTGTAAGTTTTTATTTCATAGATTTTTTTTTGTACTCTGTTGTTAGGTACATATACATTTATAATTGCTATATCTTTCTAATAATGTACGGACCCTTTTATTATTATAAAATATCCCTCTTTGTCCTTGTAAAATTTATTGTTCTAATGCCTATTTTGTCTGATATTAACATAAGCACTCCAGTTTTATTACATTACTGTTTTTGTTTGCATGGTACATCTTTTTTATTGTACAATACATGTAGTTGTATTTTTGCTTTTATATACAGTCTACAATCTGCCTTTTGATTAGGGTGTTTATGTTTAATGTAACTTTATATAATTATATTTTCCAGCAACCTTTCACATGTTAGGCATATGTGATAGCCCCTACCCAATGGAAACACACACTGAATAGTTGTATAGATAAGACTGCAATGTGTCTAGGTATTCCTATTTTTGTACTTATCCTATTGAAATTTTTTAAATTAATTTTTTAAAATCAAATTTGGGAAGTGTTTAGCTGTTATTTTTTTGACTGATTCTTCTGATATTTTGAATATGCTGTTGAGCCTCTTTGTTCCTGTTTCATTTTAGTTATTGTCTCCTCAACTCCAGAATTGTTATTTGATCGTTCTTCATAATTTCCATGTTGCTGTTAATAATTTTATTTGTTGATTCATTATCATATGTTTCTCTAATTTTTAACACAGTTTCTTTTATTTTGGGGGACATATTTAATATTTGAAGTCTTTTCTATTAAATCCAACATTGATGGATTCTCAGGGACAGTTTCTACCGACTGCTTTTGTTTCTATGTGTCACAATTTCCAGTTTCTTTTCATATCTCATAAATTTTTGTAAGAAACTGGACATTTTAGATAATATTTGGTACAACTGTGGATTTTGATCTTTTGCTTCTGAAAGTAGTTGCCAGGTTGTTTTTTAAAATTATTATTACTATTTCTTAATTCTAGCTTTTGTAACTTGCCTGGACTTAACCTACAACATTTATTTTCATTATGTTGTGTGGCCACTTATGTCCCTGGTTAGATATTTTAATTCTTTTTTCTTTTTTTTCTTTTTTAGCTTGGCTTTCTAGGAAATGCTCCACTTGGTGGTCATCCAATGATAGCACAGGGGTTGTACCCAAACACTCTGAGCTTTCAGGAGAATCTATGTGTGGGTAGGAGAGCACATTCAATGTTCAGGCCATTTTCAAGTTTTCCCAAATTTAACTTTATTATGCCCCATTTCAAGTCTCCTATTTGCATGCATGCAGTCACAGAGTCAGCCAAAAATGTTTGGATATCATTTGCCTACTATACTGTCAGTGGGATGTATGTACAACCTCAGCCAGAAATATGTTTGTCCTAATCACATCTACTACCTCAGGCTAGTAGAGCCAAGCAGCTGGTTCTCACCTGCTTGCTTTCCTTTAAGAAGCCACTGTCACCAGTAATGCTAATGGGTGTGGATATCACCCAATGCTCCAAATGCAAAGATCCTCACATATTTTCAGTGCTGACATAATACACAGAGCAGGGGGTAAATGGGAGAAACCCCAGGCCAGAATGGCAATGACACCTACTGCTCTTTTCTGAAGGTCAGCAGTTTTTCAAGCATAAAAACTTCTCCAACTGTTCTTTGCCTCTAGAGCAATGAAATGGTAGTTTTTGTCAATTTTGTGTTAATTATAGTTGCTTCTTAGGGAGAGGATTTGCCAGTCTCCTCAATTATACCAAAAAGTCTTATATTATTTTTAATTTATCTATATGTTGCAACAAAATGAATAAAAACAAAAAATAACCCAAATATCTCTTCATGGGAGAAAGAAAAGTAGACAGTTGTAAAGAAATGTAGAATTATTTTTATAGTATGTTGCAGTTTTTGTTATTGTCACAAAATGCCAACCATGAAGATAAATTTTAAATTTAGATACCCACCTCATAGAACATAATGTGAATGTAAACTTTGCTGAAAATTCATGAGAGAATGGAAAGGGACAAATTGTTGTATGAAAACAATATTATAAAAAAAAGATGAAAAAGTTGACGGTAAAAGCTGAAGACTAAAAAATTGAATCCAGGTAACTTATTTGCCAGGAAATGTTGAAGATTGTCTATACTCATAAAAATAGAGATGTATGCATTAGAACACAAGGGTACAGACCACTGAGAGATTATAGGAAATGTAACCCAAAGGGCAAAGAAAGATAAAATGTAGAAATTATGTGCAATAGGCCAGTAGTAATGGTGAGTATATATGTTCTGAAAAGCCGTGATAATATCCTTCCAAGAAAAAAAAATTGTTAAAAGCATAAACAGACATATTTGATTGTATTTGTTCCATAACGAACGACGTTCAGAGATAGTTGACAACAACTGGGAAAGGCTAAAAGGAAAGGATTTAGTTTAATCTAATGCTATCAAAGAGGAATAAATGGCATTGCCCTCAAAGAGAATAAGATAGCAACAATGTTAAAACAAATAAATGTATAGTGTTCAGAAGAAGAACTAAATTAAGGGGAGAAAATGGGAGAGATTTATGATTATTGTATTTCTTAGAAAATCCCTGAGATACACATAATGTATGACTTTTTTTAGTTTCTCAAGGAGAACAAATGTAATTATGCATAATAATTTTTAAAATGTTATAGCAAAATATTTGTAATCTTACCTAGAGGTATTGTAAATGACACATTTCAAAGTGAAGAGAAAGTTCCTGGTTAGTTACATTTGAATATGCATGCAGAGAAATAAAATAATATGTCTGTGGACACTTTCATCTACTATTATGATTCTTTAACATGCATAGAGATAATTAGGAAACTTAAGTGTTACATTACCTTTTGCACCAATATAACAAATATTTGTATTAGTATACTTTATATTCTTTGATCATGCTAACTATTCACTGAAAAGAATGGGGGTGAGGAATTGACAGACTTACAAAGGATCATTGAAAAGTCTGAAAAAAAATGCTTGGGCCTATAATTACATCATGACTGATTTATAGATAATACCAACCAAAGAATAATTTTCTACTGTAACATGGATATTACATAAATATCTTTAAAACTCTATGTTAGCTAAGCAAATATCAGCAAAGGTGAAAAGTGGGTTTTCCTAAACTATACATATAGTCATTAGTGCTTTTATTATCTTCTGTAAATGGCCATGGGCTATTATGAAATTCTCTCTCTCCAGTTCAGACTAAAAGACTATTCACTGGATATGGAATTCCAGAAGAACTGCTAAGTGATAATGGAGCCCAATTTACATCACTGAAGCTCCAAACCTTTCTTAGCTCAAATGGAGTGAAATACATTCATTTTCTGCTACACAAGCTAGCCGCTAATGGGCTCATCCAGCACTCTGGATAGTCGTTCCTGTAAGCACTCTTTGCTTGAAAGTGAGGAGGATGCGCAGTACAACAGCAGCTGCCTAATGCTCAGTTGTCCTTCTGCTGTTCTGAGGATGTTCACTTAGCACTAGAGGAACTTCCCCCTCTGTTACTTCTGGTCAAAGACAAGCGCTCCCTGTTTTGATCACACAGAACCAGAAAAACCAAAGAGATCTTTGAGAGCAAGGTGATCTAGAGGAAAAGGCATTAGGAAATGGGCCATGATTTTCAAGCTATTCCTTGAGTATTTGTTATTCTCAGTGTCTATGGAAAAATATGAATATGTTTCATGATGATAAAAAGTAAAGGAATAAATGAAAACATGCAAAAAAGAAGCAAACCAAAGAAAGAACATATTTACATAATAATGGATACACACTTTCTTATCCATTATTTCAAATACCAGTAAATTGTGTAAGTAGTTTATACTTGAAATTTCTTAACACAACATGGTATGGTGGGTAGGATTCCATATGAGATTGATGGGGTTTACCGAGGGGGGCAGTTTATGATACATTAGTACATGTAAAAAATCCTGAAAGTTTTGTTTTCTTCTATTTTCATCTTATTTTTTTTACGTTTGTTTTTAAGTAAAGCTCATATACTGACTTAATGTAATTGTACCTGCATAAAACTTCTAAGTAAAAATGTGCATATATTGGGGTTAAATACTGAATTAGGTTTTTATTTATAAGGGCATGAAAAAATTGGAGATTATCAGTCTAGTGGAAAAATGTATGAGGTCCTAATCTGAAGACCTAAGTCCTAATACCAGCACTGCCTTTATATATTCAGTAATCTTGGCCCCATTATTGAATTTGCTGTGCTTCAAATGCTTTATTTCCAAGGCAAGGATAAAACATATTTTCTTTGCATGCTTTCTTATATTGCTATTGTTTTTATAAAAAAATAATAGTATAAATCTTAAAAAGTGTTTTAAAAAGTTATAAGAAACAAAATAATATACATTGATTTTGAATGAATTTTCCATTTATAAAATATTGCATTAAGTTTGTTTGTATATGAGTTAATTTATTCCTTTTATTTATTTAAAAGGAATTATAGGTCTTCCAATCAACTAGAAGAGATATAACATTAGATGAGGAACACTGATGTATGGTTTTAGATATAAGAGCATCCCCAGGGCCAAAGTAAGACAAATGGGAGATCTGTTTCTAACTTGTAAGGGAAGGCTTGTTAATTATGATTACAAAGCAGAAGACTGCAGTCCCGAAATGAAGCTCAAAGAGAGAAGACTGACAAAGAAAATAATTTTTAAAAAATCTTGATTCAGAGAAATGGACTACTCAGATGGTTTCTGATAAAGTGGATAGAAAAGTCTTATAATCAGTATAAGGTAAATCAGGGCTTTCAGGATCTCATGGCTTTCAGCAGTGTAGTGATAGTAGCAAGATTTGAACGTCGATATCTCAACAGCACTTTGTGTGAGAAAATAAACTATTACAAAACACAAGAAAGACAGTCTATTGTGCTTTGGCTCAATATA
The DNA here is from genome assembly GCF_027409185.1 of Cynocephalus volans. NCBI lineage: Eukaryota > Metazoa > Chordata > Mammalia > Dermoptera > Cynocephalidae > Cynocephalus > Cynocephalus volans. Next base: position 90,560,405 of record NC_084468.1, on the reverse strand, counting down.
AATTAATTATAATCATAATAAATTATGTTTGCCATTGATAATATGATAAAGATATTTATCATCTTGGAAATAATATTTTGATTTTATAACATTTGAATGTTAATTTTTGGACTGTCAATAGTTGTCTAACTCAAATCCCTAAGTTGGGGTGGCTTTTCAGTGAACAGGAGAAAGTCAGAACCTAAAAAATCAGTTTATAAGCTCTATTAGAATGTGTTCCTATCCATCAATAAAACAGTTCACACCTTTTATAATTCTTAAGTAGAGGCCATCTCCCTTTGGATTTTAAAAAGAATTTAAATTTATGAATAAATTATTCACATGAGCAATGACTTTTAGACCATTAAGGTTTTACTGAGCGTCAGCAATGATTAAGGCAATGTCTTAGGGTAGGAATATACAAAAAGGAATAAAACGTATGAGGAACTTGTTCTAAAATAAACTTATAACACCTATTTTAGTTTTTCTGCTTTTTCTATGCCTTGCAATAGTTAACACAGCATTCGTATTGTTTGTTCCTTTAAAATTTTTTATTGTAAAATGACAAATTATAATTACATATATTTATGTGGTACAGAGTGATGTTATAATATAATTATACAATATGGAATGACTAAATCAAGCTAATTAACACAACTATCACCTCAAATACTTATCTTTTTTTGAGATGAGAACATTTGAAATCTACTCTTTTAGCTATTTTGAAATATACAGTACGTATTATTAACTATAGTCACTATAGTTACTAACTATAGCATGCTGTGCAACAGATCTCAAAAAACTTATTCTTCTTGTCTAACTGAAACTTGTACCCTTTTACCAACATCTCACCATTCCCCCCACCTCCAGACTCTGGTAACCACCATTTCGCTCTCTGCTTCTGAGTTCAATTATTTTAGATTCTGCATGTGAGATCATGTGGTAAGTTCTTTTGTCCTTCTTTGCCTGGCTGATCTTACTTAGTGCACTAAAATTTTATTAGAACTTATGCTCGAAAAACTATCTGGTCTTGGAAATACATTTGATGATGTATATCTGTTTCTTTATTATTTTCATTGAGCATATAGTTGATTATAATTAATCCCCAGTATCTTGTCATTAAGGTAATTTCAAATTATCAGTATTATAAAAAGGATGGAGTTAATATAATTGGTTAGAAACAATCAATTAGACATAAAAAAAAAATCCATGGAATGAAATTAGAAAGATACAGATATATAAAGAAAAAATCTTAGAGATAAAGAGCAGCTGCAAACTGTCCAGTGAACATACCCAACCTGTGTTTTAAAATTTTTAAAAATTTCATTGCAATTGCTCTAGCAAGAGCAGCTATTAGTTGAATAAAGCTTGAGTACAAAAAATCTTATGAGAAATTTTTAATTGCTAAAATAAAGGTACGTGTGTCTGATTAGTATTTCTATACCTTAAATTGGGAACACTGTTGTGGCAGAGACTGCTGATTGCCTTCTCCAGTATTTATTGCCCTTTCCTATTATAAAAACAGGCATTATAACCGAGTACATGGCCAGCAGTTATGACCTTTCCAGGCTCCATTTTTGCCAGATAGGGTCACATGACCTATTCTGTCCAATGATATGTGAGCAGAATTGAAGTGTGTACTCCCTGAATCATGCCCTTAAAAGAAATGAACAACACAAATTCTTTCTTCCTTCTTTCACCCTTCCTACAGGTTGTAAGGAAGACACTGACTGATTTCAACTAAGCTGATAAGGTAATTGCCCAGGGAAAGCAGAACCAAAGGAATGGAAGAGTTTTGTGTCCCTGACACCTCTGGGGCACCTTGCCAACCTTAAATCACCTTCCTGAAGGGTTTCATCACAGAGAAATTAATGTTTACCTTGTTTAAGCCAATGTACATTAGGATACCTTGTCACTGCAGGCTAGTCTACATCCTAGAACAACTTTTGATGAAGGTACTCTGGGAAACATATAAGAACTCCTCAGTTTTAATTACACGAAGAATGTTATTGCTAGGGCTTTAAGAATAGTTATTTTTATGTTTTTCCATAGTAGTCAACTGTGGGTCAACAATATTTCAGAAACAGAAATGTCAACTTTGTTCCAGGCTAAATTTCTGATAACTTAGATACATGCTAATTACAATCATTATTTAGTACGATAGAATCAAAGTCACATGGTGACAGTATAGTTTTTTTATGCTTGTCCAAAAAGTTTGCCACACATTGATTATATCAGATGATACTATTTAAAATTTAATTTAATTTTTAAAAACCCGTAGGCATTCCTCCACCCCATCCTCTCCTAGGTCTCTCTCAACAGCTTGCTGGGAATATTTACCATGTATTTATACATTTAGAAAACAGGAACTTTTGACAGCACAGGAGTTGCAGACTTGACTAAGCCTGTATTCCAGGCCTTCTCCGGATGCATGAGCTTCTTAATGGAAAAGCAAGTTGCACTGACTGTCATTCTCCATCAGATGCAGAAACGTAGCTGGATGGAATACTGTAATGTGGTTTATTACCATAAAGTAAACAATAGCGTAAGTATGGGGCTATTGTTAATGCATTTGAATATAAAGCAATTTACTTTGCTACTGCTTTCAGTTTCTGATTTCCTGTAATGGTGCGGCCTACTATTCTTTTCACTACCCTTTTTCTCTTTTAGAATATTATAAAATTTGTTAAATTATCCACTGCTGAATAAGAAATATTTAGTGGCATCAGAATCAGACACTGTTCCCTTAATGATAACCTTCATTTTTAAAAAACCTCCTTTTCCAGGCTTTGTTTATTTGGACTATAACTTTTCTTTGAAGCTCTTCACTTCTTAGTTCCTTTTGGTAAATTAAAAAAGTAAAAAAAACAAAAATCAAATTAAAAAACCTATTATCCAGCCGAAGAGGTTTTTCTGTTTTGTTTTTTTGTGTGTGTGTGTGTGTTTTGGGGTTTTTTTTATAGCTTTGGCATTTGGGTGGCTTTTAAGAACACTATTCAAGTTTCTTGATATTAAATTCCTCTAAGATCCACATTTACTTTCCTTTTAGATCTTTCACTGATACATGTGATGCTGCATAATACAAGAATTTGAGGCAGGATTTCTGATGGGTTAGATTGAATTAACGTGTGACAGGGCGGGTGAAGTTTCTGGGAACACTTCTGACAGGCTGCTTACTCTGAGACATGAGCATGTCAGGAGGGGGCTGCCCCCTGGTGGATTCCAGCAGAGAATTTCTCGTTATATCTATTCGTTCAAAAATAGATCTCCTCCTCCTTTCCCTTATGTTAGTCAAATTTGAATTCTTGTGTGTTCTGCAGCTGATAATATTAATTGTAATCTACAGCACTGGGTCTGGTCCAGACGACTAGGAATTAATTCAGAGGTCCGCACCCGAAAAGGAGAGAGAGGATTTGGCAAGAAAAAAATGTTCCTTCGCTCGGGCGGAAAAAGCACAGGAAAACTAATATAATCTAGCCAAAGCTATCTCTGCCTAGACATAGGTGTGTCTCAGACAAACGAGCATGCGGTCTCATAAAAGGTTTCCGAATGGAAGTGCTGCGAATGGCATCGTACATAAGGGAGCCAGCTAATTCCCCATGGCTCAAGACATCCTCTCATTGATTTATGATGATTCTGCGGCATAGCCCACTAAATTGCCGAGGATGTGCAGTGAACTCTGAGAGCTTAAAGAAACCTGCCTCATGGACAAACCTTATTTTTAAAAAAAAATATTTTTCACACTCAAGTTCTACCTTTTTCTTTCTACCTGCTGTTCAAATATGTGTCTGAAAGTTTCAGGTATTCTTTGAATCATTCATTATGCACTTTCGTTTTCACAAGCATCAATATTTAGAGAAATTACTAATCTTCAGGATGATTTCTTTGGGGAGAATGATTTTCTCATTCTGTTCCTTCCCCTTCCTCCTGCCTTTTTCTCTTCTACATTTCTCCTAACATTCCTCTTTTCTCACTTCAAATTTTTTGTTTTCCTTAGAGAGCTAGCCTAATTGCCCTCTAATTTTATATTAAAGCTCCTTGCTCTTGCCTGGCCTGGTTTTCTGTGTGCCTATAAATGTAAATAGCTTTTAATGACAGTTTACCAAGTCTGTAACTGAATGTTATAGCATGTAATTCTCATATGCCATATCTGGTCCCCCAATTCAGATCATACACTGTTTGAAACAGTTCTACCAGATCACTTTTGCTGTTGTTTCATGTTTTCACACATTCAGTTCCTGCGGAACCTTACATTTAACTTAAAGAATAGCATAAAACACTAAAGCAACACCAAAATTTACAAGTTGGATGAGGACATTTCAATAATCTGGTTAAATAAAATGAAAACATGGACTGAAGAAAAGAGAGTTTGATGATGAAAAAACAATGGATTTTTTATTCACTAAATTGGTGTGAATTAGTAATATTTTAGCTTTATAAAAATACTAACATTTTAGCATCTTTCTTCTGTCTCAGCTGTTATTTTGTATGCAAAAAATTATACCTACCTATTTAATTCTTCTATGTGGTATATTTTATTTGTCTGAATAACTATTAACTATTAACTAGGTAATGAAAATGCAAATTTTAGTCTATATTGCATCATTCAGCCCAGGATCTAGAATTCGTGGCTGCTTATTTTTTCCCCCACTTAGCTTTGTGCCTTGAATGACATCTATGTGGATTTGAAAGCATTATTTTTGCCTTTACAAAACCCTGGAATCCTCCCTTGCAATCACAGGATGCATGCACTCTCTGAATAATTCCCTATTTTCTAAAAGAGATATTGCTTCAGGCTGTAGGATCTGCGCATTGAACAAGGCACAAAGAGAAATGGACCCCACATCTGGGCTATTCTATTCAATCATTCATTTTAAAGAAGGACAGACAAGACAGGCTGAAGAGGAGCAAACACATAAGCAAGCAGAGAGCATTTGCTTTATTTTCTATTTAGGAGAGTACATACAGGACTACTTTCATAACACACACTTCTATCTGTGGAATAGCATGAAAAAACACTGATAATAAAAGAATGAGACATATTTGAAGCTTTTATTTTGTCAGTACATCACAATTAACCTGGACTTCAGAAATATAAAATTATATAATCCAACAGGGTGAAAAAGCCACATCTTTTAACATTAGGCACCACTTGTGTGAATAAGATTTTTGTTGTTTGTCCAATATCAAGTAATATTTATACACTAAAGTAAAATGCCAAAATTCTTCAAAATATTTAAAACAAAGATTGGTATTTTAAAAAGTACCTCAAAGGATTCCAGAATGATCTTTTAATTGGGCAGAACACGCAAAAATTAATGAGGAATAAAGTTGAAGAATCATTGCAAAGTTGTGTGAAGTCAAAGAATGTTTATTTTAATTATTGAAACATCGATATCCATCAAAGTTATCCTATCTATTAATATAATAAGCATCAAATATATCAAATAAATATCAAATATATTATTTCTATCAATATCTATCAATCGTATTAAAAATCATATATATTAACATTTAAGTCTGCATTTAGTATCTTATGAGTGGGAGCCAAAAGTCCCCAAAATTAAACTAAATGTTTTTCCCACTTTTCATATATCTGGACTATCAGATTGATACCTTTGTGTCTTTATGTGATTCACATGTGACATGCCATAAGAAATTACAATTATGTGATTGAGCAAGATCTCGTTCTCATTCAATATAACTCCATTCAGGTAAAAAATAAAGTCCAGTCCCAAATGTTAATTATAATTTAAACAACTGCTTTCATTAGAGGATTTCTAGATAATATCAAATAGAGAGGTAGTACAGTTTCATCCAGATGTATCTAACATTTATCATGAAAATTACTAATAAGAAATATAGTAGACATTTTGATTTGGAGGAAGAGGTATATGGAGACAAGAAACAGTAAAATATGAAAAGGTATATTTTTCTATGTGACAAGTCAAATACATTCACTACATATAATCAAACATTGAAATTGTATTTTAAAGAACAAAATTTCCTAATATATTTAAAATATAATTCAATTTTTAAAAGAAGATTTACACATCATTCTTTAGGACTGTCTTGTGATGTCCATTCTTCTAGTTTGTTACAGAAAACTTCATCAAGTATCTATGATGACTCTCCTGATGAGGGTCATATTCACAAATGAGGTTCTAGTAGATACTGAAGGGATATTAAAATTAATTTCATCACATTAACAACAGGAAGGTGATGGTTTGAAAGTATTATTATATAGCAACTAGGGTAGCATTGGAGGCCCTGTTCATTAAGAGTGGTGTTTGCACTATAAGGAAGCGGGAGAAGATAAGCATGAGACAGCAGTCAGACCAACCTGTGCTCAAATAGGGAAGGGAAGGAACAGGAAGAGAAAGCAAGAAGAGCTCCTCCTTGGGAGGCTAATTCTAGGAAAGAGTGGGATTCCCAGTGTCCTGGAAGAAGTCTTGCTCGTCACCAGTACTAGGAACAAGGTAGTCCTCTGCTTCATCCTCTTCCTCCAGGGAGAAGAGATCATGTAAGACTGCCTTCCTTGCTTGTTCCACCCTTAGTCACACTAATTGAGTTACATCACATTTATCTTGCTGATTTGTCCTAAATTTGTCCTTAAATTTTAGGACTCTACTGCCCACCCTTATTCTTTTACTTTTCATCCTAAACTTTATGTGGGAAGCAATGTTTTAAAATTAAAATACCCAGGCTGCTGTTTGTTTTAGACCATGTTTGAAGGAATGATAGACAAAATTTACCTTTCTGTCTGAAACAGCCAAAACTCATGCAAAATATACAATCAATAGTTTTCAAGGCACTGGACATAAGAAAATGAAGGATGCTGATTCCTGAGAAAATAGAAACAAATGAGGTGAGACCTACAAGGGTCCCAGCTTAGTGCCTTCAAGACTTTTCAGGCCATGGCACAGAGAGAAGGAGCTGGGATGGAGCCCAGAGCACACACTGTGTTGAGAAAACTGACCTGAGATTCTAGGTAGAACAAAGTACCTAACGTTTGCAGGACAGAATATTGGAGAAAAAGCACTGCACACAGAGAGAAATCCAGAGACCTATAGAGGGATGCTTTGAGTGGTCAGCAGTGTACAGATCAATGCATACATTTGAGGAAACTACCTAGGCCAGGCAAAGAACCACTGGAGAGTACTAGACGTAACAGTGCCCAGCTCACATCCAGGGAGAATAGTGTCTGTTACCATCAGTCAGATTGGAAAAGTCTCAAAATATGCAAGACACAGAGGGTCTTGTCTCAGAAGTGGTGAATAATTAGACTTACTCCGAGCCCGGTTCCACTCTCATCTAACAAATTACAAAAGCGAGATCCCAAAATATAATCAAACTGTTTCTAAGTAATTTGACTACATCTCAAAGCAAAAGTCAAGAATATTTATAAAAATACAACATATACAGCACCAAACAAGGTAGAATTGACAATGTCTGCTATTTGATCAAAAATTACCAGGCAAGCAAAAAAGCAAAAAAACATGAGCCATGATAAGGAGAAAAATTAATCAATTGAAACTGTCCTGGAACTAACACAGATATGAAAATTATCAAACAAAGACATAAAAAACTTACTATTACTCTATTCCATGTGTTCAAAATTTGAAGTAGAGACACTGAAAATATGTTTTTTTTTTTTTTTTTTAAAGAAACAGAAATTTTAGGCTGTTTACAAGGTCTAAGATGAAAAATACACTGGATGTGATGCCGCATTTTGAATACTTAAATTATATTTTCTGCTCTAATATTCATAAGCTGTAAAAAGTCTTTTAACCTTAGTTTAACCTCTCTATAAAACAGGACTAATGGAACCTGCTTAAAGCTATTGTTGCAATGATTAAAATGATATGATAAGATGAGATTGTAAGGTAAAACATTTAGCATGGTTTCTGGCACACTGTAAGCCTGCAATAACTTTGAATTCATTATGTTCCTCAGATTTATTTCTGGTTTCCTAATGCTTGAGGAATAAAATCTAAACTTTTTAGTCTGATATTCAAGAGCTATACAATCTAGTTGCAGTCTTTTCTCCAGTCTGTTTTCTACCTTAGTATATGTAATGTATTCTAGTCAAACTAAAATTCACCATTCTCTTCATATGTCTCACAATTCTCTGCCATGCTGTGCATTATGAGCTGATGTGTCCTCCACTTCTTAAATTTGTATGTTGACATGCTAACTCCTAGTACCTCACAATGTAATTGTAGCTGGAGATGGGTCTTTATAGAGGTAATTAAGTTCAATGAGATATCAGGATGGGCCCTAATTCAATAGCACTGATGTTCTTATAAAAAGAGGAAATTTGGACACAGATACATGTGGAAGTATACTAACATTTATAAAGCAAATGTATTTCACAGGGCCTAGTTTCCAAAGCCCTGTAGTTTCAGGTATAACCTAACCTTTTAAAATTACATATAGAAATGTTAACCTTTCAAAAGACAGGAAACTTTCCCCAGGCTAAAGTCTCTGTTGTGGATATAGAATTGTAACACAGCAAAGTTGCTGGCTTAAGGACAGACAAGTTACTTGATTGTATGTAAACATACTAAGGAAATTGCTGTAGGGAAAGAAAATGTTTGCTAAGAACAAGCTTTTGTGGTGGATTGACTTAACCTTTTGCAAATTGCATTATGGAATGTCACTTTGTTATTTCACTAATGTTACCAGCTTCTATTGTTAAACTATACTTAGCCATAACTCCACTTATGTTCCTTTTCTGTAACTTCCTGGTCTGGAGAATAAATACAAGGAGAGAAGCCCAGTTTGTGGTTAATTTCCCAAGTAGGAATGCCTCTCTCTTGAGGGTTCTGGGAAGTTAACCCCTTCGGGGTGTCTCACTGTTCAGAAAAAAAGGGCTTTGAGTAATCCTTTTTGCATCTCTTTCACCCCATGTGAGGCAAAGCAACAGACACATACAAAGGGAAGGCGATGTGAAGACACAGGGAGAAGATGACCATCTACAAGCCAAGGAGGGAAGCCCAAAACAGATTTTTCTGTTAAGGCCCCCAAAGAGAGCCAACCCTGGTAATACCTTGACCTCACAATTCTAGCCTCCAGAACTGTGAGAAAATAAATTTCTTTTCTTTAAGCCACCCAGTCTGTAGTGCTTTGTTATGACAGCCCCAGCCAGCTGATGCACTGCCTGTACACACTTCCCCCTTTCTCTTCATGCCCTGTGCACATATCCTCACTGTGAAGTTTTATTCAAAGTTTAGATAGTTTGAAGTTTCTCCATCAGTATGTACTTATTTCTCCCACCAAAATGTTATCTCTTTGTCCTCAGGAATCCTATTGCATATTATACATCTTTCTGATGGCGATTACTCTCTCTATACTTTGAGGTTTTGTTTTCTAGTTATATGGCTTCTCACTCTTGTTGAACTGACAGTTCCTAGAGGGTAGAATCTATTTCTGATTCACTCTTACATTCCCCACAAAATCTAGCTGTTCCAAGCATATGGTAGGGTCTCCATTAAGATATTCTTGGTGAGTTTTAAGCATAAGTTATATATCAAAAGACAACTCATATAAGTATATATTTATGTAAGTACACATTTGCATAATTTTTAATTATGTCTCCTTTGCTATGGAGTTCATACTCAACTCTATGAATACAAGGGATTCTACCTGTCTAATGAAAGAGTTGATTCAGCTTTAGAAAAAGTCTGTACTATTCTTAGTCAGTGATGAGTTGTTTTCCTATATTATATATTATGGCTACAACATACATTTTCCTAACAACTTCAAAAAGATAAATAATATTGTGATTGTTAGTCCTAATTGCACTTCTATTATCAGGACTAAGAGTTTAAGAATATCTGCTTTTGCTCAACAACCCTGCCATATTGCTGAGGGGAGCATTCTGGTGCCTTCTGTGACGTACTGAATATGGGATGATACTTCATCTCTTCGCTGCATTCTATTTCACGACTTCAAACACCAGAACTCCCATATTTACCCAGTGCCATGACTTGCCCTTGCTTACTTGCCCTCTAGTGCTAAGTTATTTGCATCTCTTCCCACACAAAACAGCAGAGAAAGCTAAGTTACAATCCTTAGTTGCTTTACATCATCAAAAGCCGAGAAGACAAGCAGAGATTCAAGATTCACCTTGAATCACCTATTCTATGAAGACTTTCCTTGCCTTGGCACTTGTGGAATTCTCCTATCCATGCTTTCACACTATTCACCTGTGGGGGATAATACAACAAATGTAACATTTTATAACAGGTAATCTTTCACATGGTTCACCTCCCTTTAATTCTAAGCTCAATAATGGCAGGAAAACATCTCATTAATTTTTTGTATGTGTGTCTCCGGTATACAGCACACTGGCTGACACACAGTAGGCTCTGTTCATGTAGGAGTGCACTGTCAATTCACAGGTTAAAAGATTCCAGTAGAAATGACAGGATGTTGTGACATGCACTATTTATTTCCTTCTCCTGCTCCTCCTTCTTATTTATTTTTATTGTTGTTACTGTTATTTATTTATTTATTTATTTTTGTCAAGTATTCCAAGAGAAGATTCATATCTTCTCGGCAACGGTGGTGGCTGCTTCTGCTGCTGCTGCAGTTTCTCGATATTATTACTGTTAGTTTTTGTTTGTTTGTTTGTTTGCTGTTGTTATTGTTTTGTTGCTACTGTTATTGTTATTATTCTCTACTGGGAAATCCAAAGGCAGGTTTATCTCTGAATATTTCAAATATAAGTAACATCAATGTCCTCAGTGTAGGATGTCAGAAAGTAAAAGATTTACTTTTATGAAATCCATGGTACTCTCACTCTCAGCTAATTAGAAAAATGCTCACCAAAGTTCCTTGACCCTTGATCATGATCATTTGGCCTCCAGGTAAAGCCTATTTTTTTTTTTTTTTCTTACTCAAACCTCACTGTCTCCAGAGGTGGTTTCTCACTTTTTAACTTACAGTTGTGGTTTACTGGCGTTTATGGAGGTTACAATGGACAAGTAAAGAGTACTAAGAGGTTCAAAATTCTGGAATCGACCTTCTCTGTATAACTGAATGCTCTGCAAATATACATTGTGTCTCTTCCATAGGAGCTCACTGTGATCAGCCTTCTTAAAAGAAAGATGCTATCATCACTGGAAGCTACTGACTGCAGGACCTGGGAGCTGGGCCTAGAGTCAGGCCCATCTGAAGGACTGGATAATGTGTCTGAAACTAAACATGATGTATAATTGTATTCAAGGAGATAAGAACTCCAAACAAAAGAGATAGTTCAAAGACGATATAAGCACAATTAGGTAAGTTCCAGGCAGAATACAAAACCACAGGGAAAACATTCAGTAAAGATCTAAACAGCAGGACACAAGTGGACTCTCATAAAGCAGACATGGACTTAAGGCCCAACCAGTACAGACCACGGGATAATCCTGGATGCCAGGTACCTGATAATACTAGGGAAATGGCTTAAGCCGAATGACTGGTGACTATGGCATCAAGTTCAAAGTAGGACCAACAATAAAATATTCATATTGCTGATAAAGTGGCTACTGTCACAATGTTTCCTTAATTTCCCTTTGCTTCTTTTGTTTGATTCACCATTGTTGAAAATAAAAATATGACACATCGGTTGATCTTACCAGGCTCAGGAAATAGGGATGTAAGCTACTGAATTGAAATGAATGCATGGCAGCCAGCACAAAAATCAAAATTTGACTCAGGCTTACTAACTCCCTCTGCATAGTAGCTGCTGGGCTTTACCTGTATTGTCTTTATGGGGCCAATGCATCTACCACCTATAGGCCATGTGTCAGCTAATAGGTACAACTGCACCTTTCTCTGGAGAATTGTTCTTGGCTGACAGAAGTTGTCTCACCAAAAGATGACTGAGAATTTAAGCAGTCTTTGGAGAGGACAAAAAACAACCAAAGACTAATATGGTATATAAAATCCCAGCCTCTGACCCACCTACTTCAAGACATGACAACTCTGTAGTGCTATTCAAACTCCAGAGCCCTTCATGGCATCAAACTTAGTCTAGAAGTCATCGAAATCCAAATTTTTTCTTAGCTCCTTGCCTTGACTCATCCTGCTTCTATTTATTTCCTTATAGATTTCTCTTGGGAACACTCCAGAAGTGCTTGTAAATAATTATTTGTCTCAGGCTCTGCATCTCAGGAACTGAACTAAGACAATCCTGTACTGATGTTTATTTACAAAATTTAAAAATTTTAGTATGAAATGGGTTTTGAAGTTAGAAATGAAATGAGCCTTATTCTATTAGTTATTTCTGTGTGATCTGCTTGAGCCTCAGTTTCCTCATCATTAACATGAGACTAACTATATTAACCTCCTTACAAGGTTTTGGGGAGAATTGTCAATAATCTTAATGATAATAATAATAGCCTGAATTCATGTATTAAAAACCACATGAATATATTTTTCTCATTCTTTCATTTATAGCCCTTTATTAAGTTTCTTCTATATGCTGGACACTGCCTTAGATTCTGGAGTACGGTGATGATCAGACAAAAATACTGTTATGAAATATTAGCTGGGTGCAGTACTCAATATGAGAAAAATATACGGTAATTTTGATAAATACTTCGTTAAAATAATGCAGGAAATGGGTGTAGTAATGTGTTTTTAATTCTCACAACAATGCTGTGTGTTTTTCAAATGAGAAAAAGAAGGGTTAGAGAGACTCACTAAGTTATTCATTATTACACAGTAGATCAGTAATAAAGGGGAATGTAAATCCATATCTATCTGATTTTATGGCTTAACTATATCATCTCACAGCATACAATAAATATGATCTATAGTAATAACTATATCGACTAAATGAATAACCAACCACCCCTCTCACTGAGTCCGCAGGTCATCTGATATTAGAAAAAAAACCTTAGATTTCTTATTCTGACTGCATAAAGGATCCCGGCCAGCTTCCCCAAAAAGAAAGCAGATGAGACCTTAAGAAGAAGGAATTAGTGGGGATTAAAAGAGATAAGAAGATGGATTTAAATCAAGGGTAGAAATGAAAGAAAGAAGAAAATATGGTCAGCATTCATAGGAGGAAACAATATTGCTAGTTCAGGTTAAGATATCTGAACAATCTACCCAGTTTTGTTTCACTGCGAAAATGGTAAAAAGGAAGTGAATATGACTGTTTAGTCTGCTCCCGTTGCTTATAACAAAATATACAGAACTGGGTATTGTATAAAGAAAATGAAATTTATTGCTCAGTTTCTGAGACTGGGAAGTCCAAAGTCCATCTGGTTGTGTCGACAGTGACTCAGGGGTCTCACATTGCAAGACGGTGGAAGCAGAGAGAGAGAGCATGAGAGAGAAAGACAGACTCTCCTCTTCTTTTAAAGCCCTCAGAACCACACCCCTGACCACCATTTTTAATCCATTCACTACTGCATGGTCCTACAATCCAATCAACTCTTCAAGGCTCCACCTTTCAACTACCATAATAGGATTTCCCACCCTCTTAACAGTCACAGTGGGTGCCAAGTTTCTAATGCATAAAACTTGAGGGACACAATTCAAGCTTCAGTAAGTTTGGGGGGGACAATTCAGTCCACTACAATGACTATGCATGACACTATAGACAGGACAACTGTGTGCACCACAGGAAATGGAATCAGTGGAAGGAAGGCACAGTTACATCTTTTGTTTGCTTATTTGATTCTAAATCTTGAGCTCATCTAATTCAAATGGAACATGTGCTCTATCCATAGGTGAATGAGGTTATGTATGACCAATTGTAAAATAACATATAGAGAGAATTCTAGATTTTCTCTGAAAGTTTAGAAATTTTCAGTACCAATGAATAATACTGAGACTCAAGTCTTGACATGGATGTTAAGCCTTGTATTGCCACTATCTGCCAGTTCCCATCCTTTTTTATGTATCCTCACAAAATATTTAGGAAAGAAATTACCAACCCCTGATTTGCAGATGGGCAAACCGAATCTGAGAAAGATTAAGTGACTTGCTCATATCTTATCTTTTAGCTGGTATAGTAAGTGTTTGGAGTCTGGAAAAAGAAAACTTTTTATCCAGTATCACTTGCTTCTTGTTAATAAAATTACATTTTTTTAAATGAGTATATGTGTACAGGAACTTAACATAGTGTCTGGCACATAATATGCATAGAATAAAACTGGCCTGTTAGCTCACTTGGTAGAGCATGGAGCTAATTACACCTAGGTCAAAGGTTCAGATCCTTGTATAGGCCAGCCACCAAAAAAATAAAATTAAAAAAAAAAAAAGTGGTTTTGTGTGTGTGTGTGTGGGGGGGGGTCCCCTATCATCTCTAAATCAGATAGAGAACTGTGAGTAAAACTGGAATTTCTGAATTGGGTCAAAGAAATAAAAAGGTCTATGAGCAGAATACTCAGTACTGGAATGTTAACCTGGGAAGGTGTAGGGCCAAGGGCCAACTCTGGCTGTACATGAGCTACTTATGTCCTGTAACAACCATGGAAATTCTCCTAATGATGCAGCTATCAGTGCTGCTTCCTCAAGAGTAACTATGCACAACTATTATACCAAAATATTATTCTGTGCTCAAATAAATCAATCAAAACAAAAAAGGACCATATTAGATTAAACATATATGCAAGTTTTATACTTTTCAGGAATTCTCAAAAAGTTTAATATATATTAGGAATCTCCAAAGGTAGGAAAAGGGAAAGGAAGGTATTTCTCCAAATAATTTGAGAAAGGAATGTGTTTTTTATATAGCACGTTGTGGCCCAAGGTTTCCAAAAACTAATTTGGGGAAATGTTACTATATTTATTTCTTGCTTTAAGTTGACTCAGAGACTTATGGTCATTTCCTTTCAGAAAACAAGTCATACCAAATATTCAGAAATCGAGCAGGATTTTGCAAAAGATCAGAATGCTGGACCACCTACCTATGTGCGAAAAAGTTGAAGACCCATTCACTGATGATTTTTATCTAAGGCAGAAAACTTAGCCAAAGGGGTTTCAAATTTAGAGCAAAGGCATAGCGAGATTGACTGGATGATTTCACAATCATGCACTGACATAAGCATCCTTTGTTTACATTTCTCCCTTCTCATCACCTGGGGTCAAGACTGGTTTCTGGGTCTTTGTTAAGTTCCCTACAGGTGAAAATTAGGTAGGTCCAGCTTCCAGAGACAGAGAAACACAGAGGCAGAGAAGTGGGCAAGGCTATTAAACTGCTCAACATAGTAAGACTCATTAAGGCATCCTTTTATAGATGAATAGGCTGATGACTTAATGCATTGAACAGAGTAAGTAGAAGGAGGTTGATGATCAATTAGAATACCATTTTTTCTAGACTTTCAGGTTTACATTATGTTACTTGAACTGACTTGCCTCCTCAAGGTATTATAATCAAAAATTATCTGACCTGTTTCAAAAAGACTCTGGAAACCAGTATCAAAGAAGGATCAACAATTAGCAGAAATTGAAGTGTGGACAGCATTATGAATAAGTGGAAGAAGATCAAGGAAAGTGCACACTGAGTGTGTCATCCAGATTCAAGTGCTGTAGTGACCACTAAGTGAGGGGCTCTGGACATGTTTTTCCTTGTGCACTAAGAGGTTTAGACCAAATGATATAAAAGGATCCTTTTGCCTCTAATGTTCAGCATTCTACATGACTTAATTTGTAGTACAGGTGTAGAAAAGGGAGAAGAAAGTTGATCTCCTATAGATCTCCTTTAGATTACTCATTTTCTCCTCCATATTCTTCTTCTAAAATGTCAATATTCTCAGAAGAGTCATAGATAAATCTATTATTCAAGAGGGATATGTTAACAACTAAGCAAGAATTAATTTCTATGACCATTTTGCAGTTGCAGGAATCGTCCAGATAACTCTGTTGGGATGAAAGAGGACAGGAAAGTTGAGAGAAAGGAGTGACGCTGGGGGAAGACTAGCCTGCACGAAGCACCATGATGGGCCCTGGCGGTGAACTGGCCATCTTAGGGAACCAAGTGGAGGGCAGAAGATGTAGGATGAGAATAGAAGTTTAAAGTGTTTTTTTTTTTTTTTTTTTTGGTGGCTGGCTGGTTGGTCCACGGATCTGAACCCATGACATTGGTGTTATAAGGCTGTGCTCTAACCAACTGAGCTAACTAGCTAGCCTTAAGGATGAGAATAGAACTATGAAAAATTAAGAATTTCAATGTTCTATTTATTCTACAATTCAATTAAAACACTGTAGCTATTCAGAGAAAATGCTTTTTGTGAATTAAGGAGTGTCTAATTTAATTGTATATCTTTCTTTAATAAAATCTGGTGAAATATTTGGAAAAACCTAGAAAATTTTGTGATGCCACTATTTTATTATACATCTTACCAAACTGCATACTTGTATCCCTTATAAGAATGGAGGGGAAAAAAAGAATATCACTTTTATTAGGAAGATTCTGATAATCTTATTTGAAAGACTTTAGGATAACATTAAAGTACATAGAAGGTAAAATTTGTGACATGGTATAGTGGAAAGAATATAGAATTTAGATTTTACCAAACCCAGGTTTGAATACTGGCTCTTATACTCATATTTTATAGACTGTGCAACATTGACCGAGGTACCTTAACTCTCAAAGGCTCTGAATACTGTGGGACTGAATGAGTTAATACATTGTGCTTGTCCATAGGTGCTCAATAAATTTGAGTTACTTGGAGTACAGGTTAAACAGCCATTTATTCTGTAATTCAGTTATATGTTTTCCTTTCAATGTTATGGGACATTTCATTTTCTTAATACAGAAATGCTATTCTGAAAACTTGAGAGAATTAATGGAAATTCATCGGAATAAGTATATTCAAAATAATAGGGAGGTGATATCCAAATTCTAATGAACTCTGCTTCTCCCTGCCTTCCATGATGTCCTGCAGTTTGAGGATTATGCCAGGAGCTAATTTGTCTGCTGATAAAATATTTTCTTTTCTGAGCAAATTATTTGCCACTGTAATGAATAATTATTTTTTTCCATTGGAAAGATTTTACATCTACACATTTGGAAAGGAGTTAGAAAATTATCCTCATTTCCTGTCACTCTAACCAAGATTTTTAGTCACCAGGACATTCAGCTTAAGTATCTAAGAATTGTCTCTTTCTGAGATAAATAATAATAGCAAAAATAAGGAATAAATAATATCATAGATAACAAAAAATAAAGGAAGAACTATATTTATTAAGGCTAATTCTATTCAAAATACTCCAATATCTTTACTTGAGATCACTCCATTACATTTTACATTATGTTTCTTTGTTTAATAGTAAAATAGGTCAATCATATACTAACATTGTTAAATTTTTAAAAAACCAAACAAACAGATTTCAACTCCTTTTAAAAACAAATATATGCTACTCGACAGTTGAATTCAATGACTTCTCTGTGCTGGACTAGATGGATTTAGAGGGGAAAAAAAATGGGACCCAGAATTCAGAAATAAATTATTATTTTCATAGAGATCTGAAACATATACTTAAAAAAAGTTACCTAAAAAATGGATGGGATACTCTATAGGGTAGGCAATATTTCAGTATATGTATTTATTATAAATTAATTATCTTAAGTAATTGTGGACTAAAAGGTAAATCACACATTTTATCAAATAAAGATAGGATGGGAAATTCTAAATGGAGAATCTGAAAAGATTCTGTATTAGTTATGTATTGCTGTTAACAAATTACCCAAAAGCTTAACAGCTTTACACAACAAGCATTTATTATCTCTGTGAGTTAAGAATTCAGGTGTGGCATAGATGGGTGTTCATGGCTTAGAGTCTCTTACAAGGCTGCAATCAAGGTGTTATCTGAGGTTACGATCATTTTAATACTCATCTGGAGAAGAATCTACTTCAAAGTGCTGACTCAGGTGGCTGTTCGCAGGTCTCAGGTCCTCACTAGCCGATGACTGGAGGTACTGGCTCCTTGCCATGTGACTTTCTCCTGTGGGTCACTCATACCATGGCAGTTGGCTTCCCCCAAAGTACTGATTTGGAAAGAAAGAGCCCAAGACAGATGTCACAAGCTTTTTCTGGACTTGATCTTTGAATTGACATCACATCACCTCTGCTGTGTTCAATTCATTAGAAGTACATCATCAAATCCAGCCACATTCAAGGCAAAGTATTACACAGGGTTGTGAATACAAGGAAAGAGGAATAATCAGAAGCCATCTGAGGGCCTGCCTACCACAGATACTACCTACTTATGGGTCTCAGTGGTAGTGGCTACATTTCCCTTTCCCCTTAAACATCTGACAGCAGCTAATTTTCTTCTCTAGTTTTTGGACATGATCAGTGAGCAAAAGCCAGTGGAGCCCAAGGGTAAGGGAAGAGTAACTCTAATACTGTGGTTGGTTTCCACTCTCAGAGCAGATTGAATAGGACATACCCATGTCATCTCTGAGTGCATTAATTTCCTAATATATAGAAGCAAGAGGCATGTGTTTATCTAATTTTTCCAGGTATTTACAAGGCTTTGGGTTTTCTCTTTCTTTTCTCTCTTTTTGTTTTCCCTCAATTATATAGATTATATCTTAATCTTAATTCTTTACTCTTTGACCTATGTTGGAGGTCAATTAACACACATTATCACTATCCTAGCAAATTGGGCAGATGAAAAGCCTTACAAAAGTTCTTGTTCTCTGCTAGATATGACTTCTAATAGAGGAATTGGGGAGGGGATTTGTTCCTTTGATTTTTTGATTTTTTTTTTTTTTTTTACCTAGTTAAATATGACGTGGGTTTTTTTTTTTTTTTTTTTTTTTTTTTGGTCTGAGGTCACCAAAGTCTTCCATAGATTGAATTTCTCTACCCATAATCTAGGTACACATACTTCATAAATAAATTGAGACATAGTATAACTTAATGTTATTAAAAGACTGAAATATCTACTGTATATTTTATTCAGGAGATTTAGCTGTTCCCACAAACTGACAGTAGGTTAACAGTGGGGCTTGATTCTTGTCTTTTCTGCTGCATTTAAATCTCAATCTTAGTTACTAAGAGTATAAATTTATAAACATATATTTTAAAGGTTTGAATAAGGCTGAAGACAAGAAGTCTGTAGTTAAATAAAGTTATTTTACAGCGCTTAGTCTGCTTAATATATCTTAGTTGCTAAATGCAGTTTAATTATGCTGTGGAAAAAGGAATTAAAATGTATAATGTTTGTAGCACATTTTGCTTTTTCAGTTCTCCTATTTTTTACCCTAAAACATCACATCCTATTTTGCTGTCACATTTTCTTCCTTTAATGACCTTCATTCAACTCTGAAATTCTCACCCCCCTCGTAAAAATGTAATGATAAAGAAAACAAGTAGCAAAGTTGAATGGAATCCAGCTCTAAAATCCTTTGCCTCACTCAGCTGCTGAAATACTTGAAACGTGCTGCTTAATTTAGAAAGAAGAATTGCAGTGAGGCTTCAATACTACATTTCAGAGAAAAGGGGGCAGGAGATGATTTACAGGTGATTGAAAGGTAATGCTTACACTTAGGATTTCCTGTGATTACCAATCTTGACCTTGGAGCTTAAACTGTCCTTGATTTTAAGAATTAAACCCAACCCATGTTCTGGATATTTCTCTACTTTAGAGGTGGATCTTGGCTTTGTGCAGGCTACATGCTCAGTTCTGAGAGAAAAAAGCAAAAGAGTATGTGAAGGAGATGAATAGAAGTTGTAGGTTTAGCTTTCCTCTGAACCAAGGGCAGGAAGCTAAGTTCTTTAATTTAACCCTTGGAATGTATTTATGTTTTCAGAGAAATAAGGAGCTCTAAGAAGATTCTATTGCATTTGCCATTTCCAAACAGAAAAATAAAATATCAGAAAAACTACATGATAAAACATATTTTTAAAATTGAAAAATGTTGTAAGTAAACATGGAAGGTTGAATGTAAAATATTTATGCATATATACATATTATTTGTATGTGTAAAATGTATGCAAAGTGTAAATATCATTCTTTTACTAAGATGTAGGAAAATGGATTTGTTTCCACTTTAACATGCTTTGTTTTCTAAAAAAAAAAGGTTTATCATTCTTTGTTTTAAGGAACAGTCTGGGGAAATTAACTCTTGCTCAATAGTCTACTATTAACAGTTCTTGTTCATGGCCTTCTGTCTCTGCCAGGGCATCACATGTTGAATAGCTTTCTTCACTTGACTTCCAGACGCACTACTCTTCTCTTTTTCCTCCTGCTTCACTGATTGTGTCCTTTCAGTCTCTTATGATAGTTTCTTCTCTCTCTCTAATTTTAATATATTGGTGTGCATTAGGGCTTGGTCCTCAGAAAATGCTTCTTCTCTATATATAGCCAGTTCCTAAGTAATTTCTTCAAATTCCATGTCTTTACTACACCAAGAATCTCACCCATTCATCCAACATATCTCTAAACTGAAGTGCTCTCCTGAACTTTGGACTCATATATTTACCTTCCTTTCTTTCTCCACGTAGACATCAAATAGCCATGTCAATGTCAGTTTCTACCAGAGAGAACTCTTGATTCATACTCCTTCCCTTGAAATCTGCCTCTCACTCCATCTTCCCCGTATATACCAAAGGTATTGCCTTCTGTCCAGTTTTTCAAACTAAACCTGGAAGACTTTTCCATTTCTTTTATTTTATAACAACAGTCACACAATCATTTTACAAGCTCTGCTTGTTCTACACTCAACAGATCCCAAATCTTAACCTCTGTCACCTTGCCGATTGCTGGTACAGTAACTTATTCAAGTTCCCTTGCCTACATGACTATAATAGTCTGCTGACAGTAGCCCTGCTTCAACTTTTGTTCCTTGTTTCAGTCAGGGTCCAACTAAACCAAGAGAAATCACTCTAGAGAATCCCCCACTCATAGGCTAAAGATTGAAAGACAGGAGGCATTACCAGAGCCCAAAATTATACTGGTTGCTGATATCCAGTGGAAGCAAATCATCCATAAGCCTCTCAGCTCTATAATCAGTGATGAGGCAGAGATAAAAAAGATAAAAAATGACCTGGCTTCTCACTTCTTCTACCTGCCAGTATTCTGCAAGTGTCTCACCCAGCTGTTTCATCAGGCAGCCTGGGAAATGGAGTACCATAACTGGTGCCCTGGCTCAACCTTCCAAACATTGAAGATCCTGCTTCCCTGCCACCTTCCACATCTGTTAATTTTTCTTATTGCCAACAGAAACAAAAAAAAACTACACAGAAAAAGGAATCCTGGAATCTCTAGTTCTAGAATAGTTGACCACCACAGTAAGCATGAACATCAAATGTGAGTAATCTTTTTCTAATTTTTTTTTTTAACAAATGTTACTTCAAAGCTAAAGTTGAATACCCCAAAGATTGCAGTTAATAGAATCTCATCCATTTTAGGGAAATCCCTTTTTAGATTTTGAGCACAAATCCTTATGTTAATTATCAGCCAACACTGGTTACTACTAATGGTTTTAATATTTGCCCACATATTAATTTCTTTCATTCACAGAGCCAAGGAATCTTAGAAAAGAGTGTCAGCCCTGATGGCAAAGCTCCAGCTTCCCTCGGTGCCTCTGAAACGATCGCACCATGACGTTTCATGTTTATATGTGTATCATGAACAAATCTTCGTCTCTACCCGCTTCATTCTGAACTTTCCTTCTGCCCTTTTTTCAGTTTAGTAGTTCCTCCTTCATTGATAGTTATCTTTTGTAACCTCTTCCATTAAATTTTGAGTTTTAATTTTTTAAGTTGTAAAAGCATGTATAATTTAAAATTTTTCATTGGTTATTTTTCATAGCTTCCAATTCTCTGCAAAAGTTTTCAATATTGTCTGTATTTCATTGGCTAAATACAATGTATTTATTTTAGTCTCTGGCTTTATCTGTATTTATTATCTTGAATACACTGTGGATCTGTTCCTATTATATGTTTTATTTATTCGTTTTGAATTGTGATCTTGTTGCCTTGAGTTTTTGTATGCCTGGTTATTTTTGGTTAGGTAACGTTCATCGAATATTTAAAATGTAAAAATATCTCTTAGGTAAATGTTATTTTCCTTCAAAGGTTATTTGGGTTTCCTTAAATGGCTAGGGGTACTAGCACTTACAGATTAGTTACTTCAGTTATCAGAATTGACATGAATTACAGTACAGCCTTCATCCCTTTGAGGACTCTTCTAAATCCAGTCACCCTCACTCCCGAGAGTATATACTTTCAGGGTTTCACCTCAATGCGTGGGAAATTAACAAGGCTTCTTATAATCATTGGGCTTTTTTATATGAGAGAATTTGGCTTTATTGCAAAAGAGGTCAGTCTTTTAACCTTGGCTTCTGGAAGATAAGATATATTATACCTTAAAGGAGTGTCTTTGCTTAGGGCAGTGGCTGGCCACACAAGATCTTAGGATGGGGCTGGTCAAATCCAGTAGTCTTAGGGTGGAGCTAGCCAGGCCAGAAAGACCAACCATCTGATTTAAGGTGGGGGCTTTGTGTCATGGGGTGTCAGTCAACCTGGAGACTGATTTCAACGTCATGAGTAATCAATCAATTATGCCTATGTAATGAAGCCATGATAAAACTGAAGCTCAGGTGAACTTCCCTAGTTGGCAATACTTCATGTGTATTGTCACACATCAATGCCAGGAGAGTAGCATTTTCTAACTCCACAAGGGAGGAACACAGATGCTTCACATTTAGAAGTCTCACAGACTCTGTCCTATGCATCTCTTTGCCTGATTTTAAACTGTATCCGTGTCTTGCAATACAGCGTATTCATGAGTATAATAACTTTCAGTGAGTTCTGTGAGTTCTTCTAGAACATCGAATCTGAGGATGGTTTTTGGACTCCTTTTGAATCTACAGTTGGCATCAGATGTGAGAATGCCCTTGTAGGGGGTTCTGTCCTCAACCTTCACAGTTTGGCTCTCTCCAGGCAGGCCCTGGATACCGATTGCTGTTGTTTTTCCTCCAACGTTCTACCTCTTAGCCACTACTTTAGGAATTAACAGATGCACCTTGCAGAAAACTGCTCCCATGACAGGTCACTCCACCTGGCCCTCTAATCCTGGACTTGTAATTCTTCACTATCTTGTTATCTCTGTAATGCTTTAGAGCAGATATTTCATCTACTTTTCTAAGTTTTACTAACTGTTCTCAAATAAACATTTCAGTTTCCATTATAATCCATCATCATCAGAACCCAAGAAAATACCCTAATACTGATTATTTTACATAAAAATTTTAAATCCACATGATAAAAATACTATAAAAATGTTTTTAAAGTGATATACTGTAAACAATCAAAAGAGCTAGTCACAAAACGACTAGTATTACAAAGGCTTAATTTTCTTATATATATAAAAGATTTTAAAAATTAAGTAGAATCGACAATCTGATGGACAAATAGGCAAAGGATATATGCATAAACAGAAAAATATATGCAAATAATCCTTAGGCATGGGAGGAAACTCAGCCTTTATCAAAAAATAAAATCTTCAAATTAAGTACATTGTGATACCTTTTTTCACCTATTTGATTGGAAAAAAAGTAAAATATTATTGTGATGTCATGCTTATTTGCTCCTGAATGTATTTCTAACTTTGTCCATTCTAAAAACCAAGTACTGATGGGTATCGCTAGTGTTTATAATTTAATGTCTAAAAACAATTTCTCAATAAAGAGCCAGAAAACTTAGAGAAATCCTTGATCCTAGATCTAGGGCAGTAAATGTACAAGATAACCCTAGGATATTCTATTATTCCAGAAAGTAAAGGAATTTTCAAAGATTAATATAGTCTGGTCAAAAGTGTCAATTAGAATCAGCTTCCATTAGCATCAGATGGAACAATTTAAGTATCATAACTAAAACTACAAAAGATTAAACCCTATCAAATATTTACAAGACCAAGCGCTCATAATAATAAAAACAATCTCATTGGTCAGCATTGGATGTTGCTGTGGCACCAAAATACCAGACTAAAAATTGATTAATAAGAAAAAATTTATATTTATCATTATTTTCTACATGAACTGTTTTAAAAGATAACCAAACAGTTGATAAAGTAGTTTTATTTTTTAATTTTTTATTATTATTAGCATATTCATCATTATAAATCATAATCTTTCTCCATGCCCTCTACCCAACATATCATTCCCCAACCTTCTTCCCTCCCTCCCCCCATCTCTAGTATCCTTAGCTTTGTTCTCTCCTTCTGAAAGTTTAAGGTATTATTGTGGTCTTTTCTTCTCTCTCTCTCTCTCTCTCTCTCTCTCTCTCTCTCTCTTTTCTTTCTTAGCACCCACTTATGAGTGAGAACATGCAGTATTTCTCTTTCCTTGTCTGGCTTATTTCACTTAAGATAATTTTCCCCAGGCTCATCCATGTTTCTGCAAATGGCAGAATTTCATTTTTTTTTTTTTTTATGGCTGAGTAGTATTCCATCGTGTATATATAACACATTTTCCTTATCCTGTTATCCATCAGTGGACATTTACATTGGCTCCATATCTTGGCTATTTTAAGTAGAGCTGCAATGAACATGGGAGTGCATATATCCCTTTAACATGATGCCTTCTATTCCTTTGGTTATATATCCAGTAATAGGATTTCTGGGTTATGTGGTAGTTCTATCTGTAGTTTGAGAAACCTCCTAATGGCTGTGCTAATTTACAGTCCCACCAACTATGTAGAAGAGTTCCCCTTTCCCTGCATTCTCACCAGCATTTGTTATTCTGAGTCTTTTTGATAATGGCCAGTCTGCCAATCTAACTAGGGTGAGATGATATCTCAGTGTGGTTTTGATTTGCATTTCCCAGATGATTTGTGATATTGAGTATTTTTTCATGTATCTGTTGGCCATTTGTATGTCTTCCTTTGAAAAATGTCTATTCATCTCCTTTGCCCAATTTTTAATTGGATTGTTTATTTTTTTACTGTATAGTTGGTTGTGTTCCTTATATGCTCTGGATATTAATCCCAGGTTGGATGTAGAGTTTGCAAATATTTTCTCTAATTCTATAGGTTGTCTTTCTGCTCTGCTGTTTCCTTTGCTGTGCAGAAGCTTTTTAGTTTGATATAATGTCATTTGTTTATTTTTTTCTTCTGTTGCTTGTGCTTTTAGGGTCTTATTCATAAAGTCTTTGCTCACCCTACTTCCTGGAGTGTTTCCCCTATATTTTCTTTTAATACTTTTATGGTTTTGGATCTTATATTTAAATCTTTAATCCATTTTTAGTTGACTTTAGTATATGGTGAGAGATACAGGTAAAGTTTCACACTTCTACATATGGATGTCTAATTTCCCCAGCACCATTTCCTGAAGAGGTAATCTTTTCCCCAATGTATGTTCTTGTTGCCTTTGTCAAAGATTAGTTGGCTGTAAGTTTGTGGGTTGATTCTGGGTTTTTCTATTCTATTCCGTTGATCTGAGTGTCTGTTTTTATGCCAGTACCATGCTGTTTTGATTATAATAGCTTTGCAATATAATTTGAAGTCAGGAAGAGTTATGCCTCCAGCTTTATTTTTATTTTTGCTCAGGAATGCTTTGGCTACTTGGGATCTTTCATTGTTCCATATGAATGTTAGCATTGCCTTTTCTATTTCTGTGAAGAATGGCATTGGTATTTTGATGAGGATTGCATTGAATCTCTAGATTACTTTGGGTAGAATGGACATTTTCATGATGTTAATTCTTCCAATCCAAGAGTATGTTATGTCTGTCCACCTTTTTGCATCCTCTTTAATTTCTTTCAGTAGGGTTTTTTAGTTTCCATTGTACACAAAGCATTTTTACGTATTTATTTTTTAAATTTATCAATATACAATATAGTTGATTTTTGTATCCCTTTACCAATTCCTCCTTTTTCTCCCTCCATCTCCCACTTCCCATCATCAACATCATATCTGTTCACTTGTCTTAACAAGTTCAAGGAATTGTTGTGACTGTTGTGTCTTCTTCCCTCCCCATCCCCTTCCCCCTTTGTTTGTATATTTCCATATTTATTTTTATTAGTCCCACAAATAAGTGAGAACATGCAGTATTTCTCTTTTCTGTGAGTAGCATATTTCACTTAATGTAATTTTCTCTAAGGTCATCCATGTTGCTGCAAATGGTAGCTTTTTTTTTTTTTAAAGCAGGGTAGTATTCCATTGTGTAGGTATACCACAGTTTCCTTATCCACTCATCCAATGATGAGCATTTAGGCTGGTTCCAACTCCTGGCTATTGTAAATAGTCCTGCAATAAACATCAGAGTACATGTATCACTTTGACATGATGATTTCCATTCCTCTGGGTATATACGCAGCAGTGGAATAGGTGGGTCATATGGTAGATCTATCTGTAATTGTTTGAGGAACCTTCATACCATTTTTCATAAAGGCTGCACCATTTTGCAGTCCTACCAACAGTGTAAGAAGGTCCTTTCTTCTCTGCATCCTTACCAGAATTTATCGTTCTCAGTCTTTTGGATATTAGCCATCCTAAGTGGAGTAAGATGATATCTCAAAGTGGTTTTGATTTGCATTTCCCAAATAGTGAGTGCTGTTGAGCATTTTTCATGTGTCTGTTGGCCATTCATATGTCTTCCTTTAAGAAATGACTATTCAGCTCCTTTGCCCATTTTTTAATTGCGTAACTTGATTTTTTTGCTGTAAAGTTGTTTGAGTTCCTTGTATACTCTGAATATTAATCCTTTGTCAGATGTATATTTTGCAAATATTTTCTCTCACTCTGTTGGATGTCTTTTCACTCTGTTAATTGTTTCCTTTGCTGTGCAGAAGCTTTTTAGTTTGATAGAATCCCATTTGTTTATTTTTCCTTTAGTTGCCTGTGCTTTGGGGGGCATTTTCATGAAGTCTGTACACAATCCTACTTCCTGAGTGTTTCCCCTATGTTTTCTTTAAGATGTTTTGTTGTTTCAGGAGGTATATTTAATTCTTTAATCCATTTTGAGTTGATTTTGGTATATAGTGAGAGGTATGGACCTAGTTTCATTCTCCTACATAGGAATATCCAATTTCCCAGCACCATTTACTGAAGAGGCAGTCTCTTTCCCAGTATTTAGTCTTGGAGGCTTTGTCAAAGATCATATGGCTATAGGTGCATGGGTTGATTTCTGGATTCTCTATTCTGTTCCAAGGGTCCTTGTGTCTGTTTTTATGCCAGTACCATGCTGTTTGGTTATTACAGCTTTGTAGTATAGTTTAAAGTCAGATAGTGTTATGCCTCTGGCTTTATTTTATTTTAATTTTTGCTCAGGATTGCTTTGGCTATTCATGGTCTTTTGTTCTTCCATATGAATGTTAAGATTGTTTTTTCCAATTCTGAGAAAAATGTCATTGGAAAGAAGAATTTTAGGTAACAAATACAGAGAAAGCATTAGGTTGGAAAATCACCAATTGTAAGCCCTAATGAAATAATTTTTAAAACCTATGATATTAAAATCATTAGTATGAAATACTGATGGAGAAACTTACTATGGTAGAAAAAATAAAACAATTTCTATGTTTGATAAACAGAAGTATGTATCTCATGAACTCATGTAATAGAAAGTATACATAACCACATTTAGAGGTGTATTGATATCCCCAAATTTATCTTAAATTTTATAAAACCTCTGGATATAACTACCAATTTTTAAAAACTACATGCTAAATTTAAGTCAGGTAATTATAAAATAGGATATATTATATAGAAGAAAAACAGATCAGTGTAGAAAAATGCACATTAGAAGGATGCTATGGAATAAACATGTTAAAGACATAACAATAGAAAAAGTGTAGTAATTCTATTGTAGTAGAGTAATCTGGACATATTTAATAAATGGTTTTATCCAGGAGCTTTAGGAATACGTTATTTATTTGTATAATTCAGTTAGTAGTATATTTTTATAAGAGGTAGAATAACTGACTATGAGTATAAATAATTTTTGTAAATTAAATCACAATATCTAATATTGAGTTATTTTATGCATGAAGTTTTATGAATATACCTGATTGATTTTAAAATTTCAGTGATTACTAAAATTTTAGTTTTAAATTTCTCTGTTCTATCTTTTCCAATCTTAGCACCTTTATAAAAATTTAAATTATTCATAAACAATGCGTATATACAGCAAGTGCTGATAGTAAAAGAATTTTATATTTTTCAAATCAAAAGTTCCCTATAGTTAATATAAATATTATATTTCTTCCTTGTAAGTTTATATTAGCATGAAAACTCCAAAGCAGAGCACAACTAAAATTTTTAAAGCTTTTTAATCTCAGTGGAAATACACTGATGTTTACACTTCAAAAGCTGGAAAGTTCAATGGAGAGAATTTGATATTGCTGTGTAGAGAATAAAGACCTTCCCAAAATTTCCTACAGCATCTCTAAAATCACCTGAGATTTCCTTGAAATTTTATTTCACTCAGATGAGATTCAGGAAAATGTTTAGGTGGTACTTTGTGATGTTGACACGCACTCACTTCATTTCTGCTGGTAACCCTTTAAAAGCCCTTAGTTATTTCTATAGATAACCACCCATTATAAAGAACAGATGTTTTCAGATGCCTATTCCAAGGTATGAGAGTACATTAGTCATGACAGGAAATACTAGTTTTCTTGTGGTCTGAGGCCTGAAAGGATTTAATATGCTCCAAATTCAGAAAATCCAGAGATGAGGATAAAATACATATTAAACATCTTTTGTGTTTTTATGTACTCATCTTTAAATGAAGGTTTTCCTGGTAAAATATTTGTGAAGTAACTGTGTTATTTTGGGAAAAAATTTTATTTATATATTCATTTAATCATTTGCCTAAAGATAGAAAATAGGAGAAATTGGGATGGATGAAAATGAGAACAAAGAGTTGGCTTCTTTGAATTGTACTAACTTTTAAGTAACATCTCACCATCTCCTTTTTTTAGAGCAAAGGAGGAGAAAAAATTACTCTCTGACTTATTGAGGAGAAAATCGGAGGGGTGGAGTCAGTTGTGCTGAAAAATAATAAACCTGAGAAGAATCTATTCAGAGGTTGTACATGCTGACCTCCTGTATTTGAGTGAACTCTGAACATGTAAGATGTGGGGAACGATGAATGCATTCCCGTTATCACTGCTCAGAGGGCACCAGGATTAAAAAAGGCCTTCACACTTTCAGGTGACTGACTACATGAGAAGACACAGCTGCCCCCTTCACATCCTCTGCACTGTGAGAAGCAACCTAAAATCATCTCTGACTATTGTTTGCTATTGCTTCAACTTTCTGATTTGCATTTAATTTAAAGTGTGCTTTTTGCTACAGACACTGCCCCATGATCACAGAGGTTACATAAGAAAAATGATTTTTAACATGCCAAAGTTTAGCCCCTGACTAAAGAGTGCTGGGGATAATAGTTAAAATTCTGTTATTTTTATTCATGAGTCTATATAGTGAGGCTCCAGGGAAACAACATATGGTCTTCCTGGAAAAATCAATGTAATGTTTCTGTGTTCCTCTCTTTCAAAACAGACTTAAGATACAGTCAAAAATATTTATGAAATTAATATTTATAGTAGATGACCATTGTATATTGGTTCAAAGCTTATAAAGTTTAGTCCCATTCCATTGGCATCTTTCAGTTCTACAGTGTAGGTGTGGGATAAATGATTATTATCCCAATTTTTTACAAAGGAACAATTTCATACATAGGGAAGTGATGGGCTTAACCAGAGTCAAACAATTGGACTGATTTTCATTGTAGCCCTCATCACAAACAGTTTCTAATCTGGAGCAAGCAAGCGGGAAATAGTAAGAGAGTAGGACCAAGACCACCCACCCATTAACAGATTTTTCTTTTCACCACTTTTAGTCCCCTTATCAGTTGCTTCCTTGACAGGAATAACAAGTATAAAATTAACAACTGATATTACTGAGTGTTTATTATGTACTGGGCACTATGCTAACCCCTTTGAATGTCTCATTTCACTTAACATTTGCAATGATCTCATTAAAGAGTTTCTATAATTACCACTAGTTTACAGATGGGAAAAGTAAGTTTGAACTTCAAACTTCTGTGGCAAGATATGGACAGTAATAACTTAGTCAAAAAGCAACTTTAAAAAGTTTATCCCTTCATGGGAAGAAGTTAGAAATACCTTAACCAAATTACTTTGTTTACACTTTACACTTCTTCTGTGTGTGTCTGAGACTATTACTTGTGGAAAAATGATTAATTCATTTTAATACGACTCTTCTAATGAATGCAAAATACAAGTTCTAAGTAATAAGAAAACACTGTGTTAAATATTAATGTCAACGTTGTTTCTTTCTTAGAAGTATATAAAATACTGGTGCATTTTATAATCTATAAATTTTATATAAGACAAAATATGGGATTGTAATCTACTGAACTGTTAGTATTTTAACAACAGTGCAAGGATTCAGAAGGAAAATATAAACTGTCATCTGTTATTCCATTGCTTATTACCTCTAAGTAAACTGGGAGATTGGCCAAGTTGAATTCTATACATCTATAAATTCTAATATTTGAATCTCCAAAAATGTTAGTCTATAAATAATTTGATAGAAGAGAGAAGAAATCTGTGCTTTATTCACAGAGGTAATCACCTGACTGTTGCCTCTAACAAGGGAACATGAAACATTGTGAATGCAGGGGGTGAATCGAGTTAGGCTTAGAGAGCTGGAATTCCATGGTCATATCACATCTCTTGACTAACAATATGAAATCATGAAGAGTCACCAGACTCACACCATTTTGCTCCACTATTCTTACTCTGTAACTTGTAAATATTTATATTTTCACATGTAAAACATTTAAGTGTTTACAGTGTCTGATGTTCCTATCAAACTATAAATCTATCTGGAAGCATCTGGAAGCATAACATTTTTATCTTTATATTCATTTTTTTGGAAGCTGGCCAGTTTAGGGATCAGAACCCTTGACCCTGGTGTTGTCAGAACCATGCTCTACCAACTGAGCCAATTGGCTAGCTTATCCATCCTGTAAGATGTGTTAAAAGATCCAATTAAATTAGCACGTATAAAACACTTAGCATGATGTCCAACATGTTTTAGGTATCCTATAAACTCTGCCTGTTAGTATTAATATTATTGTTATTATCATTAGTCAGGGACCCAACAGAAAATGAATTCAAATCAGGTGGTTCAAATGAAGAGGCATTCACAATGGACAATTTCAGAGGTTCTGGCTATGTTTAGGAAGGGAGCAGGAGCTTCTGGAGCAAGCAGTGATTAGCAACAGTGGAGAAATGCTACTTCTAGTCCTGAAGGGGCACAGGTGAAAAACAGTGTTTCTGTAATCCAGTGAGAGCTGGATCCTGGGAGAGAGGACTGGCTGGTGGTCTCTGTAGTCATGAAAGAATGCAGACACTGCCAGAAGTGAGGATCCGAAGTCAAAGGAACAGGTAAGAGATTCCCAAATCTTTTTCCTTCCACCCTCTAATCTCTTGCTAGTGCTTCCCATTAGTTGAAACCAACTGGATGATACAATCCAGAGTCAGCCTTCTAGGAAATTAAGTGGGGTAGAAAAAAAAATTAATTTGAAAGCACAGGGGTGCAAAAAAGCACACTCTATACCTACACTATGATATAATAAAAAAAAATTCTTTAATCTGCAAAACTTCTTCCCCCAAAGCTCACCAACATTCATGTAAATCTGCATGGTTTTCATGAGAATAAATTAAGTTTTCCTCCTACTACAAAAAATAAGAAATTTGACTGAATCTGAAATACTTGAATTTATTATGTGGGTGCATTTTGAAAATGGAATTGGGAAAGAAAGCCATTGACAACCAGCCTCCGATATAGCTGCCCTTATGTTCTAACAGCAAAGATCTTATGGACTTCTAAAGAAATATGAAATGAAAAATTCATTGAAGCCAGACTCCAGAGTAAAGAAGTGCTCAGTTTATGCTCAGATATAAAATCATATAACACTTGAAACCACAGTGGAGCAGCCCATGCTGAGCTTATAATGAAAGGTGTTTAAGATACTTTGACCTTGGTTAAAACCAGATATAAGAGAAAAGAGATTAAGAACAGGATTTAGGGGAGGCTAAAGATAATTTCTTCGTTATTTATCTGTTTCTCTTTGTAGTTCTCTGATTTCTCTCTCTCTCTCTCTCTCTGTCTTTCTTTCCCCCTCCCTCTCTCCCCCCCCACAGTATTTAGAATTCTTAGAATACTGTTCCCCAGATAGGGGAGAATCCCTGACTTTGGAAAAATTATCTAAAGATTATTACTTATACAAATTTTCCAGAGAAATCAGGTTTACCAGTGCACAAGTATAGTTTGAAGCTACAGAAGCTCTAACTTAAAAAGGCTTCTTGTAAATATTTCAGCTCAGAGAATTATTTGACTTTATGAACCACCAGTCAAATAGATGGCTGGTGTCCTGATACAGAGAAAACTACGCAAAGGTCCTGACCACATTTCCTCTGGAATTTTCTCACTGTGAAGCCATCAGAGGTTCTGTACACAGCAGCATATCCCCAGAAAAAGCATAATAGGCAGTTTCAGTTGGTGAGAAGCCATCATTTGGAAATCGGGCTAAGTAATCTCCTTCAGGGTCAGAGACCAGGCAGGTACCTAGATATCTCATTAGGATATTAAAATTCTCAAGGCTCTCAAGAAAAGTGAAATATCTGATTAGAATTTATTGATAACTTTATGTTGAAATTATCATCACACGTGTCCTCAAAAATGTATATCATATTGGATATTTCCTGGAAGAGGATGATAGAATAAAATTGCCAATTTTTTCTCTCTGCCCATTTATTATTTCTGCATCACCAATGTACTTACTCTAACAGTTGTCAGTTTGAACCCTTCCTAGGCCACAATCTACTTCTTGCTTGGAATTTCATTAATGTGACCAAAAGAGATAATAAAAAAATAGTTGACAACACTCTGTGAGATAAATAATACTGTGATTGCTTATCTGGGCATATCCACATCACCTTTTATAAGTAAATCAGTATTTAATGGTATACCATTTTCTATTGTTCTTTATTTGTGACTTTTCCAACCTATGCTCTTTCTAATTTTTGCTTTTGAAGGACAAAGTATAAAATAATATCAGCCTTTTAGGGAGTTAAGAATTAATCAAAATGCTAATGGTCAAGTAACTGGCCTTGTAATTTCTTTTTTCCATAGCTTTGTGTATCATATGGTGCATCATATAGTGGTCAGTCAAGATTGTATACAAACATGAATACAATTGATTGATTTTTGAGCCACTATTCTGGGATTCCATTTAGTACTCTGTATGCAACTCATTCATTTATGGTAAAAGTAACTCCTGATTAATATTCCTTGCAATAAGAAATTACTAAATTTTTCAAATCCACATTAATTTAAAAGCTTAAATTCTTTACAGGTCCCTACACGGAGCAGGAGCGTACTCTTGAGGCTGCATCCATCCAAATCACTAATAGTATTAATAACTCACATTAACATTAATGAATGATCTCAAATAATTTTTTACAGTGACAACTATAGTTCAATCTCAGTATTTATCCTTTACAACTGCCAAGTATAAACTCATAAATAATAAGGGAAACTAAAATCTGCTGCATATATGTCTCCTGTAGATCCATATCTGGTGTATGTGTTTTTATCTGGCTTGCTAAATTGACCTAAGATGAGTGACACTGGATTGCTTACTACTCTATGAAGTCTCAATCAATAAGGGAATAATAAAATAAATATATATATTTAAATTTTGTCAAGAGCACATGTAAAAGACAATTGATGGACATTTTAGCAAATGTCTCTTGAACTCAAGGATTGTTAAAACCATTTATGATACTTAAAATAGATGCATAAATATCTGCAGAGCCCTACCTAATGCATGCTATGAACATGTTCTTTATTTGCCTGTTGATCGGTTTTATATAAATGTGCCTTTCTGTCTTTGGTCACAGAGCTAGCAAAAATGTTTGCAACACTCCAATGACAACTGTGTTAAAGAAGCAAAAATCAGAGAGCCAGAAGAACAAGTGTGCAGACACACACACACAGACAGAATGTGGATGGCATAAATTGATACTAAATGCCTGATTGGTAGGAAGTTTCTCCACCAGAATTCCACTCATCTTGTATTTATCTGCTATTTTTTTTTTTACTTTTTATAGGATGTTTTCTTAACTGTGAAATTAACTCGATGAAACTTCAACCTGGAAGTAGTATTTGCTGAACAAGTTTCTCAAAGCAAGAGTGAAAGCTTTTTTTTTTTTTTAATAGAGAAACACACACTGAGATTTAACTTAATGTGTGTTGCTGTTGTCCTGAAAGTCCTCATGTTTTCTGAATATTTACTAGTGGCCTTCAGAACGTTAATAAAATATTGGTGGAATTTGGTAACTGAAAACAGGGCATACTCTAATTTTGAGGCATGAGGGAGTCAATTAGTTATTGTGATAATTGCTTTTGGAAAATGACCACAGTGGGTAAGTAGTAACCGCTTTCTGAGCTTATTAGTCTTAATTTGGAAGTCTTTTGAATTCAAGTGTGTCTTTCTGACTGCCCTCCTGCTCACTACTACTGAAACCACACAGGAGTCTTTCCTTTAATTAATTAGGGTATAATTAAACAGCAGGTACCCAAGCAGAAGCTGGAGATTTGGTTCCATCTGCTCTGCAGGGTCTCATGATGGCAACGAGAGAGTTTCCTCATGTAGTTTACCTTAAGCGGTTTTTGTATTTTGATTTCTAACTATCTCTTTTATACACTGCTCTTCTGATTTCACTCGATAATTTAACATTCCCAAATTGTATCCCCTTCAGCATTTACCCTAAAAACATACAAAAAAGGATTCTGAAGGGGAGGAGAGAAAGTGTTTCATAAAATTCAGATCAGTAAACATGATTAAATGAATACGTCATGCACTTATTAATATAAAACTGTGAGCAGACACCATTCCGTGAAAGCAATCAATTTTAATTTGAAGATAAAAGAGAACTTAGAAACACAGAGAAGATTGACAATGTTCCAGAATGTAGAGTGTGGAACAAGCTTTAGGGAAGCTTATATTAGATCTATTTCTAGTCTACGAGAGTCCCTGAATTTTCTAAACCAGGCATGTCAATTTGCTAAAAATCATTTCTGAAAAGACAGAGTAAAAATGATAATATTTTGTACTCAGATATCAGGGCACCTATATCACTAGCTACTCTATATTATAATTTTTATGAGTGACTCATTTCTTATGAAAAATTGTAATTTCTTGAGTAGAAGATAGATATCTATTGGGTTCATTTCTTTATTCTCACAGGAAATACTGGAGTTTTTGATCACTCTGCTGAATGTCAATAATTCAATTGGTTATTTTTTCTTGCTATTATATTAACGCTACCGTTCTTTTGGATGGCAGCGTGTTAAAAATCTAGAGAAGGCAAGGGATTTGGATGAATGTAAGAGCCACAGCTTGATTGTCTTTGAAAATAAAATGGATGTATTCAAGTTATGTTTTGGGGTGCTTATCCTTTGAATAGAAAGAAAAACAAATATCAGGCAGTGTGGGATATTAAGAGAATGACAAAAATAAAGAGAAAACACAAATCTGAGTTTGTGATAGATGCTTATTTTGTCTGGATATTAGGAAAACAGTCAAACTTATTTGCCTTCAACAATAGTAAACTAAAACAATGCCCTACCTAACTTTATTTCTGGCATTAGAAGATTACGAACCAACACACATATTAACCATTGTAATGTAATTATGAAGCTAAACTACTATCCATTGAGTAAACACAAACAAATTCCTACACATATGGACTTTAAAGACCCTTAATAAAATTATATCAAAATATTTTGGGGTCAAGTATATTGCAAAAGAGAAAAACAGTACTACAAAAGCCTATAGTAGAAGAATTTCACCAAGTCAAGGAGACTAGGAGATGACCTTTGTGTTGAAATGAAAGCAGTGAGTTGAATTTGACCAGGTGGAAAAGAAGGAGTTTCTGAACACAGGAAACATGATATGAGAAAGCTGTTTGTAAGTGTCAGTACAACAGTTATAACACTACTGCAATAGTGCAAATGAGGGACAATTGCCAGGTGCTGGTGGTAGAGATGGAGTAAACAGATTCCAGAGATATATGCAAGTATTTTCACAGCACATAGTGATGGTTTGTATACTACTATGGGTTTCATCAGCTTTTAATATATACACAGAACATGACTTGTGAAGAGCAAATAAAGTTTAGTATGAATAAGACTTTACATGGCACACATAAAAGAATAATTTCTGTCACATAGTTTCTTTAGGAATAAAAGTCAATGGGATAGATTTAATGCAAAGTAAAGATTAGCAATCTCTAGGCTGCCAACAGGTGAACAGAATAAGCTTTGCAATAATTAAAGAGAAGCCAAAGAAGTTACTGAGGTCAATATAGTTTATGTGTGTGTGAGCAGTGATAATATAACAATTAGATTACAAGGGCATATTTAATATTGAAGACCATAACACAAACCTTATAGCAACAACATCCTTATGCATCTAAAGTTTCAAATGAAATATCATTTGTCCAATTGAGAGTGTAGTAGAAATGATTGACTTTAATGCCTTGATATAGTTCAAAGATTAACAGCTAAAGGGCATGACATTGTACATTATAGACACAGTCATTAAAGGTCATTAACACTATTCACTTCAGATAGGAATAAAACAGGAAAATTTATCAGGAAATTTAAAAGCAATATAAGAAAAAATTCAAACTAGAAAAATTATTTGAATTATTCTTAACAATATCTTAGTGATTATATAGGATAAAATGTCATTCTAATTTTTTCCAAAATCAAGCATCCTATAAATGCAGAAAAATGCATTATAGTAAATGATAGAGTAAATCATATATATGGTATTATAGCATTGTAATGTGTATGGTACAAATTGTGCATTTATACTACTAAAGTCTTACAGAAAACATAAGGCCTCAAATATTATCTATCTATATCTATTTATCTGTTGTTCAACTCCATAATCTACATAGGATTGTGTAATTATTAAAATTCACCTGCTAGAAATCATTTGAATTTATTTTGGAACAAAGCCATGTTAAAAAATGGACACCTTGACCAACTTGTGAGTTATTACTTGATGTGCAATTTAAATACAACAGTAAAGGATATTGATAATTTTAATACCATGCATTCCTATGCCTGTTTCTGCTTTTCAGAGGCCAACACTTCAACTCTTTTAGTTTTTCACTCTGGTATTTCTGTCCTTATTAAAATAGTATATTTTTGCTACTATTCATTGATTTGCCATGATCAGTTAATATCAATTGACCTTCTATTAAGGTAGAGAAGGATTTAGCTCTTTTGCAGCATTGAGCCTTCCCTCACTTTCCCTTTACGCTGTTACCCAATCGTAATATTTAGTTAACTCAATAGCCAGATTTTATATTTTTATGACTATGTAAATGTTGTTCAACATTACGTCAAGTAATCTTTTATGTTACATTTTATTGGAGAACATTTTCCCCCCAAGGAGCTACTAATTGCTTATGTTTCATCTGTCTATTTATATATGTTCTGATTGCTATTTTCTTCCTATCTACTCCAGCTGATTTTTCAAATACATGTTTCAAAATACTTTGTGTTTTCAAGTGCCTCTATTGCTTTGACAGTCCGTTGGCTTTATCACCTATCTATTAGAAACAGTGTCCTTAAGCATATTAGATTTTTAAATGAGAACATTATTCTTTTGCATGGATCAGTTTCATTTGTCTCACTAAGTATCTTTTATCTGGAACCCTTCTCACTTCTGTTCTAACCTATTTTGATGCTTCTCCTAAGCCACCAACCTGGGACTTCCCTTACTCGTTTCATGGCTTGGGTACTCATTTCCTGGGATCCTAATTTTTAATCTGTTCCCTGGCCTTAATGGAGTACATTTTGAAGTCTTTATATATTTTTAAATTTCTTTTTTCAAACTCACAATTGATAAGATTTTGCCTGGGCATATAATCCTAGATTTTAAAACATTTTTCTTCCAGAATATCTAGGCATTGATCTACTTTCTTCTAATGAAGTTAAGGATTCTTATTTGAGACACATCTTCTTATTTGGGGTCTTTTATTTTATCTCTGATATTTAAAAATTTTACCATGATGTGATTTAACATTGGTGATTTACCTTCTATTTTTTTTTCTTGATTTGTTCTTTAGTTTTAAAACAAGTAACAATGTAAACTGAATAATACATTTTAATTTTTAAAGATATTACTAAAATTCAGTAAAGTGCTTTATGCATGAACAAAAATTTGTGCTCACCCCCAACATTACACATTACATTTCTCTGCATGCTGTTTTAAAATTTAAAACAAGTAAACATTCCAAGTGGTTATTAAGAGTGACAGAAAAATCAAAATAACTTAAGTTATCATTCTTCATATTTACAATCTCTGATCTATCCTTGTTTGTTTCCAACATACTGTTTAAATGCAGGGCTGTGTAGAATCACAGGTGTTGCGAATGTGAGCGCTAATTACTCTGTACTGATGAATTTATTTTCAAAGTGAATGTAAGATTCTGGTTTTCACTTAGGTACGTACAGAGCTAGAAAGTGTTGTTCCAACCCTTACATTGAAGAAAAGTGGTACAAACTGCAAATTCCCACGTTCTTGAGTTCTTCTGAGATCTGAAGTCACAGGAAAATCAACTGGCCCAAAATCTGAGGATAGACGGGCTGATGAAGGGAGAGATAAGAAATGAGCACTGACTTAACTGGGTAGACACAACCAGACACTGAGAAGAATAATGGTGGTGGGAAAATTGGTAGAGACCAAGTGCGCCCTGTTGAATGAGTGTAAAGCCCCTGGATGCTGCAGAATTTGAACAAATCCACACCTTCTTCAGATTTTTCTCTACAAATCTCACTGAGCTCTTACAGAATAAAATGGAGGATGTTTTAAAAATCTGATCCATGAAGTGAAGACCTCAGGAAGGAAAGTAGCAACTCATCCAGGATAGTCATGAAACTGCCCAGATACTTTGTACCTATTTCTCCTGTAGAGCGGAATCCTTTCACCTTTCAGGGGAATGGCACTAATCCTTGTTGCTCTACAGGCACCTGTGAGTACCCATGAAGGAAACAAAATAAATAACATATGGATAAATAACAAAGACACACACACACACACACACACACACACACACACACACACGCACACACGTAGACCTATCATATTCAAATTGCTGAACACAAAGACAAACAGAAACTCTCAGAGGTAATCACAGAAAAAAAGATACATTATATGCAGGGGAAGAAAGATAATTACAGGTGAATTCTTGTCAGAAATCATGCAAGCAAAAGAAATTGGAGTGGCATCTTTAAAGAACTGAAAGAAATAAAAATGCTAACATTGAATATGATATCCAGTTAAAATATATTCCAAAAATATCTTTTATAGTATGGGACACTTTCTATACAAAAATGTGTTTTCAGTTCTAGAAATATGTTATTTCGTTGATAACTTTTTATCTTTAAGTTTCTTTGAAAATATTTAAGACTCCCTATCCTGAATTAATATTTGAATTTCCTATATATTTCAGAGGTTTTTTCCTACTGTCATTTTGCTTTGTTTTACTTTCAGAGTTGTTTGTTCAAGTAAATCTTACAACTTTTCTGTTGGTTTTTTAAAATAAGGAATTTCATCTTTTTAATTTCCAAAATATGCATTCTAAATCAGATTTACATCAACACCCTGGATTTTTGTTTGCTAAATGTAGAAACCCTAGCAATAAGTACATTTTGCATCATGTACTAGCACACCCATCACATAGACAGAGACACATATAATTACACTGAAAAAAAAAAAAAGCTTTCACAATATCTAACCTTACACTTGCCATGCATTTTGATATTTTACATCTTTTATTTTGTAATGCTAAAGGAGGGGGTGGGGGGTGTACTGCTGTTATGTGATAAAACTGTGAGCAGGTCTTTTCACTAAAGCAACTTTAAATATCAATATCTGCATGTAGGTCTTTCTCTGAGGCTGGTCAGTCACTGCAGAGAATTCTCCAAATCCTTTACTGGCAAATACACATCTATGTGTCAGTTTTCTCCTTGCTGGGTTGTAGCAGGCTTCTTGTCTCACCATTCAGTGTGTTGTATTTCCCATAAACACTTCATCTTGGTCCTTTATCACTAACTCTCTACTGTATCTGGTAACTCCATACCTAGAGAATTTTAAGTTCAGTTCCTCCAGCGAATACACCTGGGGATGAGTGGAGTTTCCTAGTTGTGCAAAGTGAGGGGGGTTTATCAGTTCCACACCTACATTGAATTAGTCGATCTACAGTAGGTTTTGTTGTATGAAAAAACAACCCCAAATCTTCAAACTTAAAATGACAAAGGTTAGTCTCTTAATCACACTCCATTCCTATCACAGTTGAATTCCATTTCTGCTCATTATTCAAGGGGACATCAATTACCTCAAATTTTACTCGTCACCGTTCTGGAAAGGAGAGAGATTTCTGGAGGGCCTCACATTGGCTAATATTTCCTCAGACCAGAAGTGTCATAAGTTATTTCATCCCACAGAAAATTAGCCAGGATGAATCTCATGGCACCACCGACCCACTAAAGGTTTCAGGAAGTACAATCCGACCTGTGCACAAGTAAAAAAGAATGGGAAATATTTGGTCAAACCATGTTGTTTATCACACAGATATTTAATGACTTCCTCTCATCCCTACCATCTGAGTACCTTAAGCCTTAGACCTCCCATGGATCTGTGAAGCAAATTGGGCACATCTCATTGATAATCTTCCTTGTAAGCACAAAGACTCCTAAATTCTGCTTCTTGGATGTGTTAGTAATCACTGCTTTCCTTCCTTAAAACCTACTGTTTTTACTTCTGCCACTCTTTGTCTTAGTAGATTGGCACGATTTTATTATCTTATTGTCATTTTAGTTATGTTTTGGAAGAGAACAGAGATAAAACTTTGCAATGCAATTGCCATGTTTATGTAGATTTTTGACACACCTATGTGTGTAGGCAAATTTTACATATCTTTAAAAAGAAGGTAGGAGTTCTAATGTCTTTATTTATAGAAAAGAGAACTTAGAATCTTCTTGATGTATTCCTCTTTTCCCCTTTACTTAAAACCAAATGATTTCACTTTTGTCTTAGCCACATCCACTACTCCTTCTAAGTTATATTATTCTAGGAGTTTCCTCCTATTTTTTCTAACTACAGTTTCTCCTGTGTATTACATCCTACCACAATGTTATGTCTCTATTGCTTAAGATTCCTTACTGGTTCTCTATGGCATAAGTCTACATTTCTAAAGAAGATGCTAAAGGATCAATTTGATTTGGCCCCAATCTGATTCACCAATCAGACACAGTTTTCTTCAGTTCCTTAACTCACCTCACTTCTTTTAGTCAACTTGTCCCTCTGCCTGGTAAATCCTTCAATTCTAATTTCATTTTCTCAAAATCATATCCTGACATGAAACTTAACATAAATGCTGCATCTTTCACGATCTGCTAGCTTCATCACCACATGGAAGTGGTTTTTCCATCCCAATACTCCAACCAAAAAATATATCAATATCCTT
Source organism: Cynocephalus volans (assembly GCF_027409185.1). NCBI lineage: Eukaryota > Metazoa > Chordata > Mammalia > Dermoptera > Cynocephalidae > Cynocephalus > Cynocephalus volans. The sequence goes on along the minus strand of NC_084468.1, from coordinate 90,518,872 downwards.
TAGAGATATTTGTAATGCAAATCTTATTTCATGTATTATTTTAAAAGCTGTAGAGGACAAGGATTACATTTTCAGTGTATCCCTCCAAATGCCTAGAAAAGCACCTGTAAGAAAGAGGACTTTCATTTAATTCATTTACATTTTTATTCAACTCACGGTGACACACAGAGATGTTCCCATGAATATCTCCAGATTCCCAAAACTGTCAGCATTAAATCAATTAATCCAATCTTTTGGTAATGTTCTTTTCTGCTGTAACCTAAAGCACGGTTGGTATGTGCTCAACGTAATTGGATGCGCCAAAAGGTTCAGTTGTTCTGATTCTCCATGGGTAACCTAGACAGATGGTCAACTGGCAGGCACCCAGAAATGCTGGTTCTACCTATTCAGTGCCATCAAAATAACTAAACCTTACAGAGGCTGACAAAACTATTACATTTTATTGCGCTGATTTGCTGATAGTTGCAATTATATGCAAATAACTATTTCTTAAGAAAATGTATTTGGATCGATGACAATATTTTAGAACTTGAATTTTGAAAATCAAGTTGTTATAATTCCTTTTTAAACTGTGCTTCCTAGCTTTAGTTAATAACTTTAACTATGCAATTTTGAGTTAAGTACTTCATTACGGGGGAGAGGGATGCTATATCTTGAACTATTTCAATTTAGACTTGATTTTTAAAATACTCAATTCAAAACTGCAATAAAGGACATTTATATCATATGAAAGTTAAAATAACTCAGTCAGTCAGGAAATAAGTGCCCAAGTACCAGAGGCAGGTAATACAAGAATCCAAAATGAATTCTATTCTCAGAGGTGATAGAGCACTGATTCTCCAGCATGCTTGGAGGAGGCCCTGAGGTTAGAGCAACACAGATGAAATTTTATGTTTTGCTGCATAAAATTTCCATGATGAAAATGGAAGATGGGAGAAGAGAGAGAAAAAAAGGATAAAAGCAAACCAGAAAATTGCATGGCTCCAAACTGTAGATATGGAGTTTTAAAGAGAAATAAGTGAAAGTCCATTAACTTTAGATATGTGTTTCAGTTTGGGTTTTATTTTCACTATGGTGAGCATGTTCACATGTGCATAGAAATAATTGAAACCAACAATCTCAACAATTTGATTCAAAAAGACTAAAATGAACATTCTAAAGTGCAAGGTGTTTGCAATCAAGGATATTTTCCAAAAGAATACCTAAATTCTGAAATGTGGCTAGTCTGATTATACCAGTTCAATTTATCATGTAAAACCAATAATGTTGATGTTTCTGGAACTCTGTTTAGAAGCAGTTTTAAGTAAAAGTTATATAGAGAGCTATTCAGATTTTTTCATATTTTGACTCAGGCCTTCTGCTCTTCACTTGACTTATGAAGGCAGGTTCTTTTATATATTATTAGGTCTGAAAGCTTCTTTAAACTGTAGTTTGGTATATTCTATATTTACTTTAGCAAAAAGTGGTAAGTCTACATATTCACAAATTATAGAAAAATATAAATATATATATATAAGTATTAAATTCCTGCTTTAGTAATTTAATAGGTCAAATATCTCCAGTATTATTTTCAAGTTCATTTGAGAAATATGTTAAAACAATGTAATGATATGGAGTAACTATCCAATGGCAATTGTGAATTTAAAAATATTAAAATTAAACAAAGAAAGAATAATGCAATTGGAAATCATATTCTCTAATGTCTACATTATTTTTTAAGAAATAAAATAGATTGGGGGGGGAACAATGCCAAAAAGAAAAAAAAGATAAAAGGAAAATACCAGGTTTTCCAACAGCAATTGAAAACCACCGGATGAAAAACTTATGGCTATAAAGCTGTGAAGGTTCTTATGTCAGGAATACTATTAGCTCAAGAACATTAAATAGAATTTTAAAGAGGACATTAGAGGGTTAATAACTGGCAATACCTAGTATCTGTAACTTAAAAACAAATTAGCTTTACCTGTCTTCACCATTGACTATATCCCTGGAGTCAAAAAAAAAAAAATATATGATTTCCGTGCTTGCATTCTTCTCTCTGGATGAATAATTGATGAATGGTAAAATCATTCACCACCTTTATGAGGGACTTCATCTAGCAAATACTTGTGAAGTCTCAACATGCATTTCAGGTACCAACTTTTTTTCAAACTTTATCCTATTGGTCCTTGTGCTTAAAATTTTCTCGTCATAATATACTCATATACATTTTTTTAAGTAATGTGGCACTGTATATTTTTATGTCACTTTAAATGCTTTTGAAGATTATGTGGAACACACATAGAGAGGGAAATATTCAAAAATGAAAGAGCTAGCCGTAGAAATTAGGAAAGGTAGTGGAACAGCAAACAAAAGCCACCAAATCTTGACCATCTAACACTATCAGGTGAAAACCTTCCTTGTCTTTCTGAAACTACTAAATTAAGCATGGAGTAACCACTTAGGCTTTCTGTGGCCTGTCTTCTCAATAGAGTTGCCTGTGCAATGGTCAAATGAACCATCCAGTGACCTGTATTGATCATCGAGACAGCTGGAGTAAACGGTTCTGCTGTGCCGTGAAGATCTGTTTGCTTGGCCATGTACAGTTTCGGCAAGATATGCATAGGAATATTAATTATGGAAACAAGCAAGAGGCAAGAGAATGCATGCTGAAAACCCCTGCAGAAAGAAGCAGTCTCTTTCCCACAGAGTTCTACAGTACACACAGCCGTTCTCCTGCTCACTGAGCACAGGCGGAGTTGTTGTCCTGCTGCTTTATGTTAATTAGAGAATAAATAAGTGGCCCACTGTAGTGTGTGGACATATGTTGGTCAACTGTCTCTGTCTAATTAGGTTGTAAGCCCACTGGGCAGGGGCCTCATTTAAATCTATGTTCTGGAAAGCGCTTAGTGCCTTTGTTGAGACCTAGTGAATGCGAGAGACTAAAGCAAAAAAATGGCTGAGGTTTAAAAAGAAAGAAAAAACTTTTAAGAATTTGTTTTTGTGTATGTGTTTAGTATCTTGAAAAATGTTCACTAAATATCATGGGCAAGGGACGTAATTTTACTTTTGATAGACTAATGCCTCATATGTTGCTCTGGGTGTCATAATAAAGATGTAATTTATATGAAATTTGTATGTAATTTCATAAAATAAATTGTATATGAACTCGTACGTAAAATTTCTAAATTATATAGGGTATTTGCAAATGTATAAGCTTAAGCATCAAATAGAATAGATACTAGTTTAATTTGAGTGTCAGAACATTTACACTATATATGCATAGTTTGCATATGTGTGTGAATGTGTTGTGGAAATAAATGAAGACCAACCAAATTACAAAAGCAAAGGCTATTTTTTCCTCACTTGCTATAGCAAGGGAGGACACCACCCTCACTCGCATTTTGTCAGAGACTCAGTGGCAGACAGAGGAGTGGGAAAGCTTTACAGTAGAATATAGGGAAGTCTTCGAGTGTGCCCTGATTGGAGGCTGTTGTTCAGGGGAAGCTACAGGTGGGCTAACTAGAACCAGGGCATCCTATGTGATTGGTTAGGGGTGCGTGTTTGGCTTTCTGTGGTTGGTACTAAGTTGAAATCAGGACAAAAATTAGAGAACTGTCACTTATTAATCAAATCCTGTACATTTTGGGCCAATTATTACAGAAATTATTGTTCAGTTTCCTGGATTGTCGCTAGAGACAGAAATCTGGCTTCTTGCAAGTCTGACTTATAGCAGGTTACCTTCAGGTTGTGAGTCAAAGTTACATTTTTACATATGGTTTGGCCATAATTTGTATATTCAGTCTCTCAGTATGTCATATATGAGTGTGTTTATATGTGTGCATGTGTAGTTGTGTTTATGTTTTGCAATATAACAATGTAATGTAAGGATGTTTTTAATTGTGCTTAGTATTCAGCACACATTACAAATTTCTGAGTAGTGGGTACTCTATTTTGTGTGTGTGTATTTGTGGTTCGGGGAAGTCTCTTCCTGTATCCTCTAATGCCTGACACTCATCAGCATGTCTGTTGCTTTTACTTTCAAAATAGTGGGGTGAAGTTCTGGAAGCAAAGGGCAAGAAAGTAGAAATTACAACATACACACATATGTTGGGGTGCTCTCTTGGTCAGCCAGGCCTGGGCTCCAGATTTCCCTGGCCGTGGCCACGGAGTGATCCCCGGCAGACTCCCTATCCCCCACAGGCAGGACCAGATAAGTTGCCCTCTGCAGCATAAGCCGAAGAAGGATCCCCGAAGGCGGGTGAGTGCACCGCCCACCTATTCAGCCGGCAAAGGAACACTCAGACATGGCGGGGGTTCCGTCAAGGAGTTCCGTTTATTGTCTTTTAAGCACTTGTATTTATATATAAGCAAGTGTGGATTTCCACACTGGGAGCCAATCACTGGAAAGGTCACATGTGCATGCGCCTTACTTTCCTATGCTTAGCCTACTGATCATGCACTGATCACGAGTGGAAAAGCGCAACTACCAATAAAAATTTTTGTGGAACTAAAGTGACACTCCCCCTTTGCTTCCTCTAGGCCCCATCTTGTGTGGACCATGTGGGTGGGGAACTTAAACAGCCGCCATTTGGTGTGGCCTCCTTTCACGCTAGCAATTGCTATAGCAAGTGGAGAGTTTGCAGCCCAACACACATATATGAGGGGTCTTCAAGTAGTTTATGGAAATATTTGCACTATCTTTTAATTCTATTTTCCATGAACTTTTTGAAGTATCCTGTATGTTTGTAGGTGACTTTTTGTGTTTAAAGAATGCTTTGTTTCTGTGTAGAGCAAATCATTTGCTTCTTTGAACGACTATAGAATTAAATTATATACTGTCTTTCATTTACATGTATGTGCACGAATGTGTCTGTAATATTGTCTTTATCCTCAAGAGACTACAAGATTTCCAAGGATAAAGACAAAACCTTATATTACTTGATGTTTTTAGTGGTTCCACATAGTGCTAGCCAAAGCAATTTCCAACCAATACTTGATGGTTGATTAAAACTATGTTTATTTACTCTGTAATTTGAAATGTCTACATTAAGAAAACTTTAATAAATTGCATGAATACTTAAACTGCTTAATTCATTAACTCATTATTCTTAATTCTCACTTAAACCTTATTTCATTATCAAATATTAATATATACATCATAGACAAGGAATAAGACAGTGGCTCTGGCAAGAATTATCTGGTTTAAAGTATTTCGTCATGTTAATTATCATAGAATGTAGATAGTTAATGTCCTCAAAACACTGATATCATGAGAAACATATTGTTTAAAACACCTACTTATTACATCCTCTCTCTAGATTTAAAAAAACTATGAACAGTTTGTAATAAAAAAATAGATCTTGGGCTTAAGGCCAAATTCATATTTTCTTCCATTGATCTTTCATGCCACTCAATGGCAACTTTCTGTAGAGGCAGACATTTGTGGATTCAGAAAAACTGTGAGAAAGAGGGACTATGGTTTGGCTACTGTCCTCTTTTATATTTGTAGAGAATAAAGCAGGAATTTAAAAATTATTAGGTCAACTTATTCATTTAGGGAATTCCTTGAGTGACCATATTATTTGAATTAGTGACCTTCACATATAAATTAGCCTGGTAATGCTCCCTCCCACTGCATGTGCTTTCTGCCACCCCAGTGCTTTTTGTTATTGTTGCTCCAATATTGCTCTCTGCCCCTTCTTCCCTCCTTCTCACAGTGAGAACCACTGGCTCTCAACCTAATGGCTTAGGCTCCCAGGAATTACTGTAGGAAAGGAGGTCAAATCCTCTCTAAATAATCTTCATGAACTCCAAAATAAATCAAGGTCTCGGTTATGAAGAACAGACTCTAGCCTTATTTCTGAATCTCCATCTTTGCTCATTCTCATTCTGCTCCTCTGTTATCTACCTTCCATTCTCTATACTCTGTTTCCTAAAATTGAGCTTTATTACACCATGTTTGTTTGTTTGTTTGTCAACTGAGACCCTGTTTTGGTGACTTTCTGAGTACAGTGGTCATCGTCTACAACTAGAGGCTAATATTGCCCTTGTTGGTCTGCTCTCAGGGACTGGAGAATAGTCTCTGCATCTTGCAACAGAAGTAGAGATGGTCATTGACAGACCCCCTGCATCAACTACAGTTCTACCAGGATTTGAAAACTCAGCCTCCCCTGGTACCTGTAACATTTTTTTTTCTCTTTACATGTACAGAGAGATACATGTTCACATTTTGTCTCAGGCTTTGTCTACCCTTCATGTTCCTTTCTCTCCAATTGGCAAATCTCTGTTACTAATTTTTGGTTTAAGATCTCCTTGGATGACACTTGCTTAATGGATGCACCTTTTTCTATGCACAAAAAATATCAGGAGATGGTCTGGTGCCTAGTACTGGATGCTGCCTACCTGTTCTGTCTTACTGGTGTCCTTGCCCTAAACAACCTTTTTTTTAGGAAATCCTATACTCATACCGTTTTTTCTTGTATGTGATTCTTCTTCACCTGTGGGTTTTTCAAAATAAGTCACCCTCAAAAAATTTTGTAAAATTCAGTTTAAAACCTATAACATCCATGAATGCATCTAAATGAAATCAATCTCTACCTCTTCTCCTTTATCTGTCTATCTATCTATCTATCTATCTATCTATCTATCTATCTATCTATCTATCATCTATCTATCTATCTATCTATCTTTCTATCTGTCTATCTATCTATCATATATCTCTGTCTATCAGTGCTTTGGAAATTTATATAGTATCGCCTAAATTAAATAGAATTTTCTCGATATTGATAATTAAAATGATTTATTCCAACTTTAATCTAGATGTAACTATATCCCAGACACTTAGACAAGCAATTTATATTCATTACCTCATTTGCCTTTTATAACATCCATTTGTGGTAAGCATTAGGCCCATTTTAAATGCAGAAAATGGACATTAGAGAGAGTAAGTTCCTTGACCAATGTCACCTAGCTAGTAAACAATAGAGCTAGGATACTTTTTTTTCCTTTCTTTCTTACCATTTTGTAACATAGTATGTATGGAATTATTTACGTTGTTATACTTTGCCTCCCTCTCCACTAGAACGTAAATCCATAAAGGCAGAAATTTTAATCTGTTTTGTTCATTCTTTTTTCTAGAACAATTCTTGGCCTCTAATAGTAAGCACTCTCTCTCTGTCTTCTCTACACACACACACACACACACACACACACACACACACACACACACACGGGTGTTCAAAAAGTTTGTGGAAAAACTGAATTAAAAGATAATATAAATCCTTCCATGAACTTCCTGAAGTACCTTTATACATATATATATACATACACACACATAAACATATGAATGAATCTCTTTCTATATATACATATTTGAATTATCCCATCAATCAATCAATCAATAAAGAAAAGATACAACATAGGGTTTACAATTTAAATATCCCTCTGATACAAAAAATAAATGACCCAGTGCATGATTTTATCATTACTTAGCAGATCTCAAATTCTAAATATTGCTTACTGTATAATTTTTTGAGTCATTTTAAAAATTATAAAATGAATATAAAATAATATGATTGATTGCTAAGTATCTAAATCAATTCCTCTTTGTTTATAGTAAGTAAATAGAGCATAGATACACTAGCTCTCCAAAACATAAGTGAAATCTTAAAAGTAACAAACATCCAAATACTAAAAATATGAAAGAGTTAATGGTTTGGTTTACTGGTACTAATATCCAAAGCCTCTGGGGCACATTTGAGAAATTCCCTAACAATCTTTTTAAAAATAAACAAAACTGTGCAACAGTCTTTTGGTTATACAACGAAAGGATTGAATAAGGGAGTTGCAATTCTGAAGTTAAATCATAAGTTTTATGTTATCAAAAAAATAAGTAAATAAATAAACTTTATAACACCAAACATCTTTCTAGAATTTTCTGGGATTTTTGAACTTTCTTTTGAGATATCTATGTTTTTAAAATTGTTTTTAAGCATTATGATTTTAAATTTAAAATATGCACTTATATCAGTGAAATCAGTTTAGGTTCATATTTAATGATGATATACTCTGTTCACAAGAGAATTTTTATTTTAAAACTATGAATTAAAAATGACACAATCATAAAGCACATTCATGTTTAACAAGAAATAATTTTCCAATGACTTGCTTAGCAAAAAATAAGCCAGTACTGTAAACTGTCAAAAAAGAAAGCAATACTAGTTCCACTGGGAAACAAAAAGACTTTCTTTTCTAATTACTAAAGCAATAGAAACACAATATCAAATACATTTAGAAGGCTAATCAGACAGATGTCATGATGGGAAGAGTAGGGCCTGCTTTTCTTCTTTCAAAATCCTGGTTAGGACACAAATGAAAGGAAATGAGGTGGGAAGAATAAAACTGATTAAATTGTCTTTTTATTGCCTTTCCATTTTCTAAGAATATTTTGTTATGTAATATTTAATATATCTAAAAGGACTTAAGATATTTATCAAGCACAGTGAAACAAACGTCATGAACTCAGTTCTTGATTTACAAAGTGCACCAGGACAGCACCACTGATGCTGTATGTGGGATTCCTTATTCTTTTCTGTTATTTTTTGTGATGACATCTTAGGATTGGAGACAATTTCTTTTTTCAAAAAGAATCTTTTTTTTCTTAGATAATTAATCCAACAAATAATCAAAAGAAGTGAGATACGTGTTGCAAGGTACAAGCAGGTATGATGGGCAAGTTTTTGAAAAATAATGTGCTAGATTGTTACATATTTCTGAATGGCCCAAGATTGAGACTCCCAATTACTATGCCAAATTTCATTGTTCTTCCCTATTGGTTTACCTAGGAAAAGGTGCTCAGAATCACATTTATTCAATCCATAAATATTAAATGAATTATTTACATATGCCAGGCACTGTTATAGATGGTCGGTATATAGACAGTAATAAACCATATGGTCTCTATTCTTACACTGCAAATAGTGTAAAGCAAATGAATACTTTAAGTTCCTAAAGAGATAAGTAATATTTAAAAGAAAGTAAAGAATGGAATGATATGTTTTTATATGGGTAGAGTTAATAAAGTAAAATATCAAACAAGACTACATTAAATTTACTTAATTTCTCTCCGCCTCTTGCTTTTTTGCTTTTCTTAATGCATATTATCTTTTTAATATTTACTCCTAAAAAGCAAATTTGGTATGCTTTATAGATGGAAAAACAATCTTCCCTTATTGATAACTTATATAATATGTAAATAGCCTCAGAAATCTGAGCAAATTTGTTAACAGATAAACTGAATCTGAACATCACAGCTTTTTTACACTGAATTTCAGAAAAGTTTGTAAGGTCATCTAAATATGAATAATATTTTAAATAACTTATAAAGACTGTCTAGAGGAAAATAAAAAGCCTCCTTTACTCATGGATGCTGATGAATCAATTTATCCCTGAGGCAATGATGTTAGCATGTCACCTCTATGGATCTTCCTTGGTGATTTGGCATATATACAAAAACAGTTTACTCTCTCCTTATTGATTACACTAGGCCATATTAAAATCAGCATCTCTAATTCATCGTTTAATATAGTGAAAAATATTCAGAAATTCACTAAAACATTGTCTCTGCTAAAAACAAAAATCAAGGGGAGAGTTAGTCCTCATCAACTGCTTTTCTTTATAAAGAACAGGTTCAATGCCTTGTAGACGATGGAATAATTAGGCCATCTGCTGGCAAGTGGCAAACAGGCAATCTTTACACATCCAAACTCAAGTAAAGCCTCTTCAATCATACTTAAGGAACTCAGGGAGTTGATTAGCATAGGGGAGCATTTTTTCCATTGTCCACATTAATTGGTAATCTTTAGCTTTCAATATTTTCAGTCACAGTAATTCAGCTTCATAACTTTAAACTCTTAATAGAGGTAGGGGCTGGAACAGTAGGTAAGTATAACTCTAACATTTATTGCTGGGCTGCTATGTACAAAGGAGGATTTTAAACATTAGGGACACAGCAATATATACAATTTTCTTATAGCCACACAACTAATAATCTAGAAGGGCAGGTGTTGAATAAACAAGTAAAATCTTTAAAAGGAAAGATTATTTTTCCTAAAGAATAAAATAAACTGAACTATAGAGTTTTGTAGTCTACAATAGACTTTACGTTTTTCCATTTTGTTTCTATGAAGACAGGAATTCTTGAATCTTTGTTCTGAAAAATACTAATTCATCATGTTGTCAGTCAATGTCAACCAAATTGAATAAATGGTGCTAAAATACATTTCTGAGGATTCTTGGCCCTTATAAATTGGACTGGCTCTAATTCCAGTAATATTACCAAATTGTAGTAATCCATGGAAATGATAAATCCCAATAATTAGGGATTTTAAAAGCAGGTTTTCCTTGAAACAATAGCAAATGACTCTCCTTTCAGTGTGAAGGACAGAACAGGACATTTCAGCCTTGAGGATATCTGTATTAGTTCATCCTGAATATAATTCATTGATGTTACTACTAAAGCTTATGCTAACACTACCGAACCTGTTCTCCAGGTAAATTGAGGACTTCAATTTTCTGGGGACTTCAATTTGGCATCATTCCCAGGATTATACTTACATACACACACACACACAAGCACACAGGAAACCATCCTTGCAGGTTCATTTCTAGTTCACAGGATTCTGCAGCAGAAACAAATTATCTAATTAATACCCAAATTGCCTAATTAATACCCAAATCACCCAGTTAATATCAGTTCTGAAACAGTTTCATTTTATTGCTGTCAACATCTTTCTTCATGGGGTTCTTTACACTCTACTCCCTACTCCCATTTTTCTCTGTAGATTTCATTCACAAACAATTCACGTTTCAGCTATATAAGTTAATAAATCTCTTTAATTGATTCATTTAAATGGCACTAAACTCACTGCAAATCTTTATTGTTTGATTACAATAGGCTTGCCTCTCTTTGGGCTTTTGAAGCCACCACAACACACCCACTGAGGGCAGAGGAAGAAGGATATAGGATCCTCCAGGAGACACTGTCACTCCAGTTACATTTACATATTTAAAGGAGAAATACTTCCTAAAAGATGTCAACTTCTAATATGTCCTGGACTGTGCCTTAAATCAAGAAATTAAACCTATGAGGTTTCTGTTTTTAGTAAGTGAGTTACTAAGGAAGAAAGATAATAGCCATCAGAGCTATCTTCCTAAAACAGAAATATAGGACTTTCAATGTCCCTGTGTTGCCAGTAAGAATGCAGGCAAACTGCTGCAGTCTGAACGCAGCCTTCCTGTCCTCTTAGCTTGTCCAAGGCACAAGAATATGGAGAGAAAGTCTTCACAGCAAACACCTTAGATTCAAACACGTTAAAAAATCTTTTAGCCAAAGCAAAAGCATCTGGCATGGTGATCACGACAGTAGAAAAAGAATTGCCTCATGGAAGGATCAGAGCTGCACTTTGACAAAACTAGGACAGCCTCTCAAGATGGAAGTGCCAGGATCCATCCAGTTAAGTGCAGAGTAGCATTCCGGGACGTCAGTGAGGATGGTGCTATACAGGGTTCCATTAAAGAGGTGCCATGGTTAAGATGTGACTTTTATAGGCCTTGACGCTACTGGTCAATTTAACTATGGAAAGAGGAAGTAGATTGGCTGAGAGCAATGGGCTCCATCATACAGATTTCTCAGTGCTTTGTGTTGTTCTTGACACACATTCTGTTAAAAAATTGTTTGACTCCAGGTACGACACTTTACTTCTCTGAGCCTCGCTTTTTCTGTTAGATAGAGATGATGGCAATACTTATTTCTTGGAGTGGTTTTGAGAGTAAGGTGAAGCAATGCATTTGAATACAATTTGTGTTCTTTAAAGCACTACACAAAAGTAAAATGTTAAGCCTTGGAAACCTGTTTTGTACTGCTAATTCACGAATGTTTCCACATACTAAGGTTATAGTGACTAAAATAGAATGCTAATCATCTTATTGATATTCTTGTATTCAGCAAAATAAGTAACATAACTTGTAAGTATATGTATACATAAGTACATATACACAGTCACATACACACACACACACAGGATTCAAACCTACTTTCAGTTTGAATTGAAAAAAAATAAGTGTAACCCATAAATATTTTGATGTTTTCCAAGTTTATCCTATTGGACACAAGTTGCCTACCACTCATGTAGAAAAATAAATTCAAAGCCATGAATAAGTCATACAAGATAATTGCAAGTTAACCTACTTTTCCAGTTTCATCTTGCTAAATTGCCCTTCCCATCTCTTACTATATCCCAGTCTATTACAGTCACCTAGTTTTTATTCAGTCTATATTACATTGTGCTTCTTTGCCTTTGCACATGTCAATCCCTGGTTTGAATTTCATATCCCCTTTCTTTTATCTGTTTGATAATGAATATCCTTGTCCCTCAAGGACACATACATATCACTTTCTCAGTGAAGCCATGCACAAATTCCCTGTCAATATTGGGACATTCTCATCGATCTAGCTCTTCCAAGCTTTACTATTAACTTTTACTTTATAAATATTCATTAATATGGATGTTTCTATTTAAATTAAACTCTTAAAGGGTAGGAATATTTTCATGTATATCCTTGTATTCTGGTGCCTCATCTAGTGTCTAGCACATAGTAGATCTTATAGTAATTGATAACTAAATATGTATTGCAAAGGAATTTTCTAGTAATTCACAGAAGTTTGAGTGAGCCTTAAGTTTACTTTTTCTCCCCTTTTTGTACAGCTGTAGGGAAACAGAGACAGGAAAAGGCTGTGGAGAAAGATGCTTATGGCTGCCAGATACATGGTCTTGCCACAAAAAAAAAACTCTTGTGACAGCAGAATAAATAGGTGTTCCCCGTATTCATAGAGGGATTACTGAGACCTAAGAGACAGGGAAAATTGATTAGTTGTCATGGTTAGGGTGGTTAACACTGGCCTCGAGGTTATTGTTCAGTCTAAATGGAGGGGTCAGGAACACTAGAAAGGACCAATGAAGTTTTCCGTGTGAGAGATATATACATATATCAACCACCCTGTGGATGTACGTGGGGAAGTGGGAATATTTCACTGCTTAAACTGTGTTGTTATGATTTTATGACCTGGTTCTCACCTTAGCAAAATTATTAATTCTTATTAATAGAATTATTATCTTTGTTGACTAGATTTTTACATTTCCTTTTGTTCTGTAATGTAGGGATAACTGTGCCCAAAAGAAAACAATCAGGACAGGATATAAAACCGAAAACATGGGTCATTTTAAAGTGTTAAAAATGAGTACCAAAGAAAAACCAACAAGATTTATAATTTTGTTACTTTTCTGTCCACCATTATTGCCACTGAATTTTAAATTGTGTAATTAGGAGGCACAAAAACGTCTTTTGTTTTATTCCAATTTGTCTTACTAAAAGATCCTGTGATAATCATCTCTTAAGAATTTAAGGCCAAATATTTAGAAATTAATTAATAACTATATACTTTATTTGATCAGATAAAACGTTATAAGCCATCACATTTCTCTTTTTTGGTGCAAGAAGTTCAAAATTAAATTATTAGAAAAACTATTTTCTCAAGTTTAATGATTTGCGATTTTATCTTCTAGCTCAATTCAGTTCTATTAGATGTGATTTTATTTTAAGAAACTTCAAAATTCATATTATGGAAGTAGGTAGGGTATAAATTATAAATAAGTTGTTGCAAGATAGAATGAGGCCGGGTGAAGACTCACACCCTTTATTCTTTGGCATCTGCAGAACACTGAAAAATACCAGCTACCCACACTGGAAATTAAATGTTCTAAATATCTTCTACTCTTTCCTGAGCTAGTGTTTACTTATTTTTCAGACTTCATAATTGTGTTTATTCAGCTTTGCAAAAAGAAAATGAAATGTTGGCTATAATGGTGAGAACGGTAAGATATGTTTACTTCAGATTAGTTTCTGATTTCAGTTTAAAGATCAGTGTGGGTAACAGCCACTTGTCACTGGAAACACCCTATCCACATGTTCATTCCATCAAAAAACAAAACAAAACAAAACATATAGAATCTTTGCATGTTTTTACTGTCAGCACAGCTCTTTGAGATATACAGAAGTTACAAAAAGTATAAGAATTCATTAACTACACTGAAAAGAACTCACTATATAGTAAGAGTCGTGCTCAACTAGACCCAATTAAATGATGTAAAAACTATAAGAGAGGAATACTTTAAAATGTCCTAGAGCAGAAATTTAGGGAAAAATATATTATTCTGGGTAGAGCCAAAGATGAGAAATTTTCACAGAAGTCATCATTTGTACTATGTCTCAAGACATAACATAAGAAAGAAAAGGCATAATAAGTGGAATGAGTGAAAAAGTTTCAGTCATCAGAAGCTATTGCTAAATAATTTTATGCACAACTGATATGTGTGGCCCAGAGAAGTTGAAACATCAAATTTCTGAAAGGACAGGAGCCACAGCATTTCCTGATATATAAATACCAGGAACTAATAAACAGTTTTCCTTTCTCAGGGAACTGTCATCAAAATAAATTAGCTTTGATTATTTTCACACCTGAATCACTTTTTACACAGTTTAAAATTCCAGACATTGTGCACGATTGGCCTAGCTTGGGTTAGCTGCCCACCCTCTCACCAGAAGAAACATAGGAGTTCTTGATTGAACATCCCATTGAAACTATATCCAATGGGAAATGGAAAGATTTCCAGAGAAAATCAGATATTCTATACCTAGAAGAGGATACTTCGGATAAAAGACAAATATCCAATCTCCTGTAAGGAAAAGCCAAGTTAGTCCAAATGTTCTCTTGTCCTGTATCTTAGGAATATGAAAGAATTCTAAGATACATAAGGTGAATATTTTATCTTTACTGTGTATTATTCCCCACCCTGAGACATATGGAGAAAACATACATAACTTTTACAATAGGAGGGTCAGGAAAGTGTGACAGCTACAGAAGTGTTAAGTGTTTCTCAACCACTGAAATCTAGAATGGTTCTTTTCCTTTTGTTCCTTGATATATTAATAGTGGCAATAAAAGCAAAGACATGATCCAGTCTATGGTAAACTATAAATATATGCCAAAGATTAATTGTATTCTTTAATTTTCTTGTTGGGATTAATTTTCCATCAACACTGCAAAGAAATTTGTGATGATCACATCAGTGATTTGGCCAGGTTCTTTGCTTCTCTCTTCCCTCTCTTCTTGAGAGGAACTTCTCCCTTAGATAGTTTTTCCATCTCCTGACGCCTGGTAAAATAGTTTATCACTTAATGTTACAGATTTGGAATGGGGCTATAAAAAGGACCCCAACTCTAATATAAAGCAAGGAACAGTAAAAAGACATTAAATATGAGCATTGCCAGTCACATGGTTCCCAAAACATTAGTGTTAGAGTATGGCTCATTTTAAAGTTTCACATTAGTTCCACCATATACTCAATAGTAAAGAGCCTTTTAGTGGTGACAAAGACTCTTTTCACCAAACTTGAGTCTTTTCCCCACATTCAATATCTGAAAAAATTCCTGATCCCCCATGCTCAATATCTTATCACACTGGCCTGCCTCCAGCAAGAAGCCTGTTGAGTAGGTCTAGCAAGAATCCTGCTAGCCTTCATGTTTCTTCTTAGTAGTTTTCCACCCACTGACCCCCATCCTGTCCCTTGGCTATAAATCTCTACTTGTCCTTGTTGTATTCAGAACTGAGCTTAATCTCTCTCTCCTATTGCAAAATCCCCATGGCAGCAATACCTCTTGAATAGTCTTCCTTACCATCTTTAACAAGTTTCATGAGTAATTATTTCTTCAGAGGTCGATACTGTGGGTTTTGATGGCCTGACATCCATTTCCCCTATTTATGTTGACAGTACTATGGTTTTTCATGGGGAAATGTACTTTCCCCATTCCGGGCCCATGTGCTTCATGTAGAGCTGGGTCATGTGTTAAGGAATGATTAATACAAATAAGAGCCAATGAGATCCAATTCCACATATTTTGTGCAGAAATGTTGGGATGAGAAAACCTTTCTTCTTACTAAAAGAACAAGCAGTATGATGACATAAATCTAGAGCTTGTGAGGATAGCCACTTAGAGCTTTGGATGTTTACTGCAAAGAAAGAAGCAGAGGTGAAAGACACAGAGCAGGTACTGGTTACATCATTCAAATTGCTGGTTTCAGTCGTTCTTGTCCCTTCCAGTTAAGTAATCTAATCATATTTCCTTTTGCTTCAGCAATTTTGAGTTGGGTTTCCGCCACTTTCAACCAAAGGATTACTGGCAAAGACAGGCCTCTCGAATGTGTTTAAGGAACAGAATGAGATAGAGAGGAAGAAATATAAGGCAGAGGGAAAGAAAAAGAAAAAAAAAAGAAGCAAAGCTACTGACACTACTCCTAGTCCCTAAACAACACAGAATTTCAATTCTGGAAACCATATTTTAGACAAATCATTTGGTAGTATTCATGATACCATTTACTGGTCTGTTGACTCAGAATGTTACCCAGGTAGCAGCATTCAATGACCATGAGCACATTATACTTGAACTACAAGGTGATTGAGTAATTATAGCTTCAACTGAAACCTAGAAATATGGAAACCATTTCTAATGCTACCACTGGCATTTAGGTTACTATGGGCCAATCTCTTGAATTTTCACTCCTTGACATTTAAGATCCATAATAATGGAAACAGTGAGACGAATCAAAGGCACAGTAGTGCTGGGAAGCCATACTTTCCGCCTGTTCTTTAACAATTCTTTGATGGATGTCCATTTTCAGGAAATTTTCTTCTTTCATATGATGCTAAAATTCATGTGAGTAAAATTCACGCTATACTTAAGAAGACAATTTTTTAAATAGAGATTGATAGTGATGATTAAATTATCTTTCTGTAATTACTAAGAAAAATGAGTCTTGTTATAAATTTCAATTAAGCCCTGTGGCCTGCTGTGAAGTCAGATGCAAACTTCCTATAGGAGTCATTTGCTAATCCACATATACTAAAATTAACTGAATTATTCCATGTTTCACTACTTTTAAAATATTGTTTTCTTTCAATCTATATCTTATAATTTCCATAGAACATTATAAAAACTTTAATAAACTTTAAATAAGCATTTGAGAAAGAGACTTGTTTTAAATCTTCATTATATATAGTAAAATTTCTTGAAGCCTGAAACAAAAATAACATTATTTGTCTAAATATTTTATCTGAAGTAAAAATATTCTGAATCTTTGTCTTAACAACAATTTATTTAGACAACGTAGTAATGCCTACTACACACCACAATTGATCTAGGTGATGGGTGTACAACAGTGGACCAGTCCAACAGGGTCCCTGTCATCTTGTGCAGGAGACAGATTAAACAACCAACAGATAAATAGACAAGATAATGTCAGTGCTGTGAGGAAAATAGAACAGGATGCTCTGATAGAAAATCAAGTGATTTACCTTTTTAAGAAGTAGCATTTGATCTGAGACCTGAATCCATTATTCTATGTTATGGGCTGAATTGTGTCCCCTGAAATTCATATGTTGAAGTTCTAATCCCAGTACCTCAGAACGTGACTGCATTTGGAGATAGGGTTGTAAATAGGTAATTAAGATTAAATGAGCCCTGATCCAATATGACTGGTGTCCTAATAAGAAGAAGAGATTAGCACACAGACATGCATAAAGAGAAGACTATGTAAAGACACAGAGGGAAGACAGCCATCTGCCAGGCAAGGAGGAAAGCAAGGAACAACCTTGTCAACACCTTGATCATGGACTTCTAGCCTCCAGTACTGTGAAAAAATTAGTTTCTAGTGTTTAAGACACCCAGTATGTTGCATTTTGTTATGGCAACCCTAGTAAACTAATACATGCTACTACAAAGACATTGAATATCTTCTGGTGGGAACATTTGCCATTAGAATCCACGATCCTAAATTTCTGCCAATTGTAACCAAGTACACTAAGAATAGAAATATACAGTTATGCACAAATATTCATTGGGTCTAATACCTTCAAGTTCCAAATCTTTTGTTTGAGCTTACAGTAAATAACAAAAGAACCAAAGTATAGTTTATCTTTTTTCAGTGTCAATATACACCCTTTGGTGGAAATATTAATGAAAGACAAAATAAGTAAAAATTAGAAAGCATGCAGTAAAAGAAAAAATAAAAGTTCTAATTACCTCTTCTAAATTTTCTAAATTTAGAAAAATATCAAACTACCTATTATTTATACTAAACTTTTTCATTATGTCATGTTTCAAGTGTTAGGATCAACAGAAGTGTTAAGGTATGTGTTGGTGATATGGGGTGAATTTAAAAATATATCTTTAGTGAAAAAAAGAAAAACAGCAGGCCTCAGCCCTCTCTTTTTGCATTCCTGTCACATTTACAAGGGGTCTTCAAAAAGTTCATGGAAACTGTGTTTTATCTTTTAATTCCATTTTTTCACTAACTTTTTGAAGTAGCTTGTACTTTTCTATGTAACTTGTGCTTGAACTTTGGGGACAGAATTCTAAACTGATTTAAGCAAAGCATTGATGATTTATTGACTGGTATAATCACGAACAGAGAGAGAAGTAACTGCCAAAATTAGAACCAAGGAATCAAATGCTATACAACCTCTTTCCATCCAGCTGTCATCTCTGAATGTGAGTTTTTACTGCAGAACAACTTTTTCACACAGCAGGAAATTTGGCTCTAGGAAGCATTTGGAATTACTCCATATGTATCCATAACTAGAGAGAAAAAGGTTCTTCCCCACCAGATCTGGTCAGAAAAATCTAAGTCATGACTTGTATTAGATTGACTTGGTCATGTACCCATTTTTGACACAATTATAACGAATGAAATACAACTGGCTTTTTTTCTTTCTTTTATTTTTTTTTTCTGTCTGGCTGGTTCAAGATCCAAACCCTTGACCTTGGTGTTAACAACACCATATTTTAACCAACTGATCTAACTGTCCAGCCCAACTGACTTATTTTAAATCATAAATTTCCCCTTGCAGTCTAGAAGGCAAGTCTGTTACCAAAGGGAAAATAGTTTAAATTGAATGCCTATTGATAAAATGGTAGAAAGAGACAAGGAGGGATGCAACTATAATCCACTGAATATTAGGCATTAAATGATTGAACTGTAAGCATCAAAACAGTGTTTCTTGGAGGAGAGTTTAATAGTGTTAGGTGCAAAGGGGTTATCTATTTTAACAGCTCTACAAGTCAGAAAAGACATTTTCTACAAAGTATGTGTAAAAATCCCTGCCATTTTCAGAGCAGCATGAGTTTCATGTTCGCACGTGTTCTCTTGTCCCCAATTCCCAATGGGGTGAGGCAGAGCAACCCAGGTGGATCTCTTGCATTCAGTGGATTTGTGTCACAGCTGAGAAATCCCAAACTTATGAAACCTCAATCAGTCATAACTGCAAGAAAATATGCCCAATCTTTGTCCCAAAGAGAGGCATTATTTTTATTATACTGGGCACATGACAAATCCTGCCCTCGGCACCAGGCAGAAGGAAGACAAACCCTGCACTCTGCTCTATCTCCTAAGGCTGCTGACTATAGAAACATCCTTGAAAAGACAGTCACAAGATGTCCAGAAATGTGAGAAACCCATGGAAAGTATGTCTCCCAACAATAAGTATAGGTATAGAAACAGATATAAATGCAGTAATAATGTTGTCACATATTTTACTATATATAAATATGTATAGTAATGTATGTGGCATTTTCATTATGAAGTATAGACAAGGTCATTTTTAAAATACAAGTTTCGCCTTATTCATAAAGTACTACTAGAAGTTGTTTTATATGTTCCTGGGAATTCCAACTACTTTGGGAATAGCTGAAGAAACAGTTCACATTTAAAACAAATAACACATTAAGAATAAAGAGCAAACATCACTGCAGGTCTCCATGTGGGTTGGCTCTGTTAGGTGTAACTGGGATTACAATAATATGGAAATCCAAGTGAAGTGCAATGGAGAGTTGAGGTGTTTGCCTCAAAGTTTTAGGAGTGAGAACAGGAGTGCTAAAAAATGAATATTTTCAGTGAATCATTCATATTCACTAATCAATAAACATGTATTAACTTGTGATAGACACTGGTGTAGGTGCTAGATACAGAATTAAGTGATTTAGACTGCTCCTGTTATGAATTAAGTGTTTTAGAGGAAGACAGACAACATAAAATAAACTAACAAATAATGATTAAAATAGTGTTAATCCTTAGAGATAACAGAGGATAATAGGACAGCAAATAACTAAGTGGTGTTTTTTTTATTATAATGATCATAAATGGTAAGACTTGAAATATGAGAGAAATTCAACTACAGGATCTGGGAAAGATCTTTCTGGTTAAAGTAATAATACACTGAAGGTCTTTACCTGGAACAATAACCTCAGAATATTCAAAGAACAGCCAAATGTTGGAGAGGAGTAGAAGGAAAGAATGGTAGCAAATAATATAAAGCACTGGGGGGAGCGGGGGAAGGAGTTTATTTAGGATTTTTGAAGGCTATGGTAAGGATCCCAGTTTGATAAACATGAATTTTTTCTATCTGTCCAGAAAACCTTTCTCCCCTCTTCTAATAACAGAATGCCTCTTTCCTGTGGAGCAGACCTACCTACCCAGGTTAAAGAAATATGCACCTGACTCTGACTTGCACAAACAGTATCTCATTCCTAGCCATAGTAATTGGTGGAGGATAAACACATTCTCTAAACCAGACCAATCAGAGGCCTTCTTGAGACTTCTATTACAGTTATTATGAGAAAATACTTCTTTTATTCTACCTGAAGACTAAAACAATCAGAAACATGTAAATATAAGATAGGAGAGGAGAGACTAGGCTCTGATGATATTCAAGACTTAGGGTCCAACTACGTCATATATCAGAGAGCCACAGACAGTTCCATATATCAATAAATGCCATGTTTTAGTTAGCTGATTTGGTTAGAGTTTAGCAACTTGCAACTGAAAAAGTCTTGGTTAATATGCCCATGAATACGTACACAGCTCAAAGGATCTTGTTTACTATTGCCTTGACATATAAGCAAAATTACCTGGAAAGTCCTCAGAAATTCCCAAATACAATCTTAGGGCAGCTTTTAGTACTCTGAAATTTGGTTGATGATTCTGCATGCTCCAAAGTATGCAGAAAAGATGCCTCCTTTTCAGAATAATGCACATTGATGTGAGATAAATGACAAAGTTGGCCTAGGCTTCTAAAGTTATAGTTCTTGAGTGACACATCTGTTTCAATTCACTTGCATAGGACTTCTTAGTATAAATCTGCTGCAAGGATGGCTACAGTGAACACATTCTGGTGTCATCTACCTCACATTTCACTCTTAGTTGAAATGTCAATCCATTGCTCTTGCCTCATTAAATTCTTGCAGCATTGTATACCAAAATCTTAATCTACCTTTCTTACCATATGGCCTTGAACATAAGTATCCCAATTAACATCCTCATAAATGCTGATGACAAATTATTACTGGTATGATACTGGCTTTTAATTGTTTACTTCCAGTTCAGTCTTCTCTTCTAATGTATGGATGGGCCAAGCTATCCAGTGACTGATTCAACTTTATTAGCTAAATGCCTTAAACTTAGCTCAACGCTGAACGTGTACCACATAATAACATGTAACATGTCATAATCTCCTTCACTCCCCAAATGTCTCATTGATTTTATTTTTAAATAACTTCACTGTTTCAATAATTGCAGCCACTGAAACTTAGTTCAATTACAAATACTTTTTACTTGGATATTTCTGCAATATCCTCCTAACTGCCCTCTGAGAAATTACTGTCCCCTTCCAATTAACACTCTGTATTCCAATAAACAATAATTTAAAACTTAGTCCAATGATTCCAATTCCATGATTGAAATCCTTTTGTTGGGTGTCATCAGTCTTTACAGAAATACAAAACTCCTGATCATGCTCTTTGAGTGCCTGCACAGTATACCTCTTGCTCTCCAGCCCATCCTCACCTCAGACCACTCTTGCCTCCTTTTGCACACACTCCTTCCACTGGCTCTAATCCCAAAACCTGCTTCATGTTTGCAGCTGTGAATGATGATATCTAATTACTGTTCCTATTTCCTCTTCTTCTCCACTTCTAATGTTCATGCTCCCCTTCCTTTCCAATTCAAGCACTCATACTCAGAACTAGGTAAATGTTTTTGGTTTTTTTTTCAGAGTGAGATATGATAAAAAATGTGTTTCATAGGTAGAGAAGGGCAGAATTAGAATTGAGCTTTAAGAGTAATTTTCTTGACAGATATGATAAATTTTCATAGTGGCAGAAAGGTGTCCATAATTTTATTTGCCTCTAGTATGTATACTAGGTTAAGTAGGATTTGGCACACTGGACCTCCCCACAAAAAAAGTTTTGTGAGGAAAGGGTAAAAAATCTTGGTCATCACTGGTGTAAACCACTAAGTCTGTCCTGTGATAAATGTTTTTACAGTGTCCTTAAAATTTTCTGGATTTGAGCCTATAAATCTAAGTAATCTTCCTAATTCATTCAATAGGTGGATCAGGATTTGAAAAAAAAAAAGAAATCTTCTAGTACTTAAGATATTTTTAGTGGAAGGCTATGATAGAATTGAATGCAAAGAAAAGTTATCTTCAGGATTTGTTAAGTGATAATAAGAAGCCTCTGGCTACTGCTATAAAAAAGTATGATTTTCCTGGAGTAACCTGGGAGGGAAAATGTAAGAATTTTATTACAGACAGGGAAAGGGATTGTCATACTTTCTCTATTCCTTAAGGAGTAGCCTAATGTCTCTACATCCCATTTGTACAGCTTATTTTTTCTACACCTACTAGATCAAACCGTAACTAGTCTTCTTTCCACACAATCCTATTACATGAAAACCTGAGCTTTAATACTTCAAATTATAGTCATTAGACTAGAAAAATTCTCAACAAGAAATCTAGCCCCTGCCTTCATCTGTGAGAAAGGCTCAGGTAATGTTGCAATGCACAATGAAATTCTGGGGCAGACTACTAGAATTGCCATTGAAATGATGACTCAAACCAGTTTTATGTACTAAGGAGAATGTAGTCATTCTCATCTCAGCTATGATGTTCATATAATACTGTTCTTATACACTTGGTCTTGAACTACCCACCTTGGAAAATAGGCAGAAAATATTCTAATTTCCTTGTCTTCTCTCAGACATGAAATTTTCTCTCTCTCTCTCTCTCTCTCTCTCTCTCTCTCTCTCCATATATATATTCTAATACCACTTTTCTTTGTTAAAAGTCAATGGATATATACAATTAGCTAGGAAATTTAGAAGAAATAGTGTGTGGAAAAATCATCACGAACAAAATAAGAATTTGAAACACTTAAGAAATGTATATAAGAAAGAGAGAGAAAAAGGGAAAAGGAAATAAAGGAGGAAGGAGAAAGGACAGATGGAGGAAGAAGGGCAGGAGAAGAAGGGGAAGGAGAAAAAAGAGAAAGAAAGCTACTTCCAGTTCGCATACATGATTTCTGTGACAGACTCATGATGATTCTTAGTAGTAGAAATAGAACATCACACATGTGACTAAATTTCACATTTAGACAGTCCAGTTCTGATCTTAGTAAATGATAAAGGAAGAGAAAAGAATTGAATAAAAGAAAACAAACTAATTTTATTAGTGAGGAAATTAACTTGAACTATTTTGCACTATTTTTATGAGCAGTTAAACATTTGAAAAATATTCCCTGATTCTAGATTCAATAAAAATTCATCTTCATACATTGATGATTTTTAAATAATTTCTTACCATTGAGAATACAGCATTGGGAAGGTGATACTTGTTTGAATACATTTGTACAGAATGCTGAGATTGTTTTTAAGACCCTTCCTAGTAGCTAGCTGGGAGGAGAAATAATGACTGCTGATCTCCAAACATCCACATATCATTCCCTACTCCTGGATCTGGAAATAGTTTTTATGGCTTGAAAAAATGTCAAAAATATCTTCTGTTGGATTTAAAGGCTGTCTTCATGGTCATGTGAAAGAGGATTAGAAGGGCTGTGGGAAAAAGCAGGTCTGGAATGTGCTTCAAAAGCTGCAACTGTAAGATGAGTCGTGGCTGCGGGGTTAGTCACGCTGGGACAAGGCGAGCGTTGTGCAGGCAGGGCTCAGCCTTGAAGGATTTACACAATGGAAGATAAATAAATCTGTGCCTACAGAATAAAGGTCATTTCAGGTTTAAAGAAAGAAAAAAAGTCTTTAATATCTTTCTCTCTGCTTTGTTAGAAAAAAAAAAATCTGTATTTCGTAAGTGATTGTGAATTATATGCCTACAGGGGAAAAAAAGATAATTATCTTAATGACAAATACATTCACTGAGCTTTTTCTAAGCAGCAAGACCTCAATTATCAGTTGGAGCAAATGAAACAGCAGGGATCCCTAATAAAAGCCAGAGTGGAACTCCCAGGCGTGAGACTTGGTCGCCCAAGGGGGCCACTCACAGCACTTTAAGTCCAGCAACCCAATGTGTTCAACGGGGAGCAGCAGGCACAGAGGGGTCACAGGTCACACAGCAGGGGTGATGTGTGAGGTCAGACCTGTAGGCTTCAGGTGGGGGGTGGGGGAGGGGGTCAAGGTGAGGGAGAGGGAGTGGCAAGCAGGGTTCCTGGCACCTAGTACACCTAGTGCAGCGAGAGGAGGGGGGAGGCAGGCCCTGGGGAGAGGGTGACTAGGAGGCACAGAGCCGACTGGTTGGCTTCCTTCCCTGCATGCCTGAGGGGCAGGGGCAAGACTGGGCCAGGGTGAGGACAGGAGAGAGTGGAAGGTTAATATTATGCCTTGAGCAGAATCTTTGTAGTAAGTTGGCTGTTTGCTTTCCTCCA
Source organism: Cynocephalus volans (assembly GCF_027409185.1). Lineage (NCBI taxonomy): Eukaryota > Metazoa > Chordata > Mammalia > Dermoptera > Cynocephalidae > Cynocephalus > Cynocephalus volans. Next base: position 90,494,011 of record NC_084468.1, on the reverse strand, counting down.
GCACATTCCAGGATGCCTTCCAGGAAAAGTGGGCAAAGGAATTAGCATCTACCACTGTAGCTGTGATGCTTTCCCCATCACTCTCCTCAGCTCCCTGCCTGTGCCCCTGTCAAATGTGTTATGGGGGTTGGAGGAGGAAATGAGAATCGTGGACTTTCCTCTTAGACTTACAATCTTCTAGTGCCATCTATCGCTGATTTTATTTCTGACTTGCATGGCCAATTTTTATTAAAGGCTAAGTGTATTAGGCCATTTTTGTTGCTTATAACAAAGTACCTGGAACTGGGTAATTTACAAAAAAAAATGACATTTATTGCTTACAGTTTCTGAGGCTCGGAAGTCCAAAGTCCATCTGGTGGTGGCGACAGTGACCCAGGGGTCTCACATGGCAAGATGGTGGAAGCAGAGAGAGCAGAGAGACAGACAGACTCCTCTTCTTTTAAAGCCCTCAGAACCACACTCTTGACCACCATTTTTAATCCATTCACTACTGCAGGCTCCTGCAACCCAATCGTCTCTTCAAGGCTCCACCTTTCAATTACCGTTAATAGGATTTCCCACCCTCTTAACAGTCACGGTGAGAGCTAAGTTTCTAAAACATAAAACTTACAGGACAATTCAAGCCTCAGTGAGCTTTGGGGGGACATAATTCAATCCACTACACTAAGTAATTCCGGACTTTTTATCTTAAATGATTCATGAAAATGTTAAACACAGGGCCAGTTGAATTCCCATTTCATATGGAATGACTTTCATCAATGCTTTTCTGCTAAATAAAATGAAGGAAACAACGCCTATCTATAATCTAGGTTTGCAATGGAACTAAGGCAAGATAATTTCAGATTTATTTTCTTTTGTTTTCTGAAAAGCCCTCTTTGTAAGTTTGAGTTATTAGAATAATTAGCTCATTCTCTAATCTGAGAGAATCAATCAGTATTTAATGTTTCATCAATATTAGATCTACCCAAGCATCTAAGAATATTGATGAGGGAAAAAATAGGGAAATTGCCGTTTCTTATTTTTTTAACTAAAAATGAAATTTTTATCCAGAGTTACCTAACATTTTGTTGCAGATAATTTCCTCTCCCTTTTTGCCTGTCCAAGTTGTGCTAGCACTAATATTTAGTTTATATGAGCATAAGGAAAAGTGGAAATAAACAACCATCTGATGCCTTTTATTGTTGTAGGTGATAATTCTGCTGAGCAAGAAATACCATCCCACCTTAATCTGACAATATTTTCTATTCTGAATTATAAAGATAATTTTACTTGCATAGACACAGAAATCACTGATTCAAGAATCTAAATTCTAGGTTCCAAGAGCAGATCATGGAAATTCTGGCTTAACCTGCTAGTTAAACTTTAAAACTAAGTGAGCCTCCCAGGAGAAACGCATGTGCTCAAAAGATATGTTCCTAAATTTGTAATTCCTCACTCCTACTTGGCAGTGTTTTGACAGCATATTGTCATCACCTCAAAACTAGCTGTGATTTACGACTGTTGATCAACTGCAATAATCTGAGGAATCCATGGCTATTCTAAAAATAATGACAGAAATGAAAGGTGTTGGTTCTTATTTTCTTAAAAATTATTCTCTCATAGGCTGTATTTTTTGTTTGTTTGCTCTGTGTGTGTGTGTCTGTGCACGTGCGTGTGTGTGTGTGGTATGGGGATATGGGGTGAACTCATGTTCTTAGTATCTTCTTCTTATATCATCCAAATAATTAAAACCAATTTAAAATTAGCAACCTTCCCTCCTTTGCCATCCTTCCTTATTTCTTTCATTTTTCTTTCAAACTAGTTGAAAGAAAACATTACATTCTTGCTCAGAATCCAATATTTGAGATATGTTTCCCTTTCCTAAGGTGTAAAATCATTAGAGACAACCTTTCATACTGTGCCTTAAGAGAAAGACTAACAAGATTAAGAACAAGAAGTGGAAATTGCTTAGAAGTAATGGCTATCCATTATGTTGATGTGGCAAAGAAAAAAGCAGAGCAAAATGCACATAATTTCATTAAATATCTCTGAGTGCAATGGGAAAGTAATTAGAATATAATGGGAAAATGATTCAGCTAGAGGGAGCATTATTTGATCAGCAGTTTTATTACACAACCAGAAGAGGGCAGTCCTCGCCTATAAGTGAGAGCAAATTTTAACTAAAACTAGCAATTACATATTTCTTCAAATAAATAATAACAAGGGATTTACTTCTAATAAATCATTCATCACGGAGTTGTCCAGCATATTGTAATGATAACTGATGAGCTGATAATATTTTACAATATTAAATAAATGAAAAAGTATGATTAATTTTGTGTTATTTTAGTGGTAGTTCAGGACGTAAGGGTGCTTTATTATTATTTTTTTTAATATCACCTGCGTTTTCCATGGTTTCATGTTGAAATAAATATATAAGAATGATATAATTTCCTTGTATTTATTTGTTTTTCTAATCTGATTAAGAACAACAGAAATGATCAGACTAGTTTTCCAAATTAACTATCACACTTTACAGAAAAATTTTAGGATGTTTTCCAAGGAATTTTCTCTCTCCATATATGTAGATTCAGATGCAGATGCAGATACAGATATAGATGCATACATGTAAATATGTATTATGTATAAACATAAATGTGCATAAATACACATATAGTCTGAGCATTAAATTGTCATAACCTAAAGTTACCCCAAAATTTGAAAAATAAAAGAAATTTAGAATAATAGAAATAAAAACAAAAGAAAAATATTTCAGTTAGAAATCCAACAGGAAACAGAATTCTCAAATCAGAATAATTCAAAAGGGTTTATTTACAAAGGACCTAGTTAAAAACGAGTGGGTAACAGGAAAGGAAACTAACAGGGGTAATGCAGGAACCTGGGAGACCAGAAATCTGTAAGAGGTCACTGGAACACGGGAGATCGACTCTTCCTAAGACACTATCTTGAGGAAACGTGATAGCACCAGAAGGAAAAACAAGAGAATGGAATACATATCCTGGCTCACTTTACAGTCTTCCTCTCTTTCCTTAAAGCTCTCGACATTAACCTAACTCAAGCATTAGCTTTCTCTTTTATTTTGATAGATATCAGGGTCCTGGAGTTGAGAGCAGAAGAATGGAGAGTAAACCCTGAGAAACAATTGGTAGATATCCAGCACAGCGTTTAGCAAGTGTCTACAGTGTGGTGAAGGCATTGTTAGATACTTTATTTAATCCTTAAAATAATTTTTTCAAGGCTAATAATATCATTTCCTTTTTTGCAAAGTGGAAACTGTGGCTTAAATACATTATCTATGTGTTTGGGTGATATGTCTAATGAGTGTCAGAGGAGGCATTTTAAATTTGATCTGTTTGAAATAAAAGCCCTTTTGTGTTATCACAGGTCTGGACTTGGAGTTGGAATTGCTTGTATAAATCCTACCTCAAGTATTGACTAACTGTGTGAACTTGGGCAAGTCACTTAACTTCTAAAAGCCTACATTTTCATTTGTAAAATGAGTTCACTATTATGTACTTAATAGAAATTTCTTGTGGGAAGTAAACTTCATATGTGTGATGTTATGGTATGTGTATTTTGGTTTTCCTCCACTGTTCCTAGCTTGTTCTAACTTTCCTTGCTTTTCTACCTTGGAGCTGGCTAAGAAGAAAGTCTCTGACCTACTTTGATTGTAGGTCATAAGCCTCCCATTTCAGAAGAGGTCCTGGGAGGAAGGAATTCTGCACAGAGAGGCCAAGAAGAATCTGAACAAACAGGTCTTGCTAAGTTTTCACACTCGGTCCACTAGTATTAGATCATATCATCTATGTTTAATCATATTTCCACATTTTTGTCCATGTTTTAATCATGCCTACCTAAAAAGGTTCCATAAAAACCCTAGAGTATAAAATTTGAAGAGCTTCCAGATAGCTAAACACATCAAGTTGCCGGAGGGTGGCACACCCAGGAAGGGTGTGGAAGCACTGCCCCCCTTCACCCATATCTTTCCTTATGGGTCTTTTCACCTGTATCCATTCTAATATCCTTTATAATAAACCAGTAAACATAAGTGTTTTCCCAAGTTCTGTGAGCCACTGTAGCAAATTAATAGAACACAAGGAAGGGGGTGTGGGAATCTCAATTTACATCCCATCAGTCAGAAGTACAAGTAAAACCACCTAGGGCTTGCAACTAGCACCTGAAGTCATGTTGGTCAGAAGTACAAGTAAAACCACCTAGGACTTGCAACTAGCACCTGAAGTCATGTTGGTCAGAAGTACAAGTAAAACCACCTAGGGCTTGCAACTAGCACCTGAAGTCATGTTGGAGGATAGTCTTGGGGACTGAGCACTCAGCCTGTGGGATCTGACACTAAGTCCACGTAAATAGTGTCAGAATTAAATTGGGGAACACCCAGCTAGTGTCTGCTGCAAAATTGCATGGTATGTAAGGAAAATCCCACACACATTTGGTCAAAGAAGACTTACTTGTTGATTATTGTGGTGTGAGAGCATAGAGAAAACAGTTTGCTGTTCCTAACAATGAGTAAAGACAACTAAAATGGCATATAACCAGATAATAAATAAAAATGATTTATAGTGGAATAAAAATGGAAGGTTCTATGACTTTATTTCAGTCCAAAGACAGAAATATAATATTATTATAGAAATGGAGTTGGTGAGAAATCCAATCTAGTGGCAACTCGTTACACACAGTAAATTGACAAAAAAAAAAAAAAAAAAAAAAAAAAAATGATAGGCCAATGAAATTAAGTCCTCTAAGACCAGAGAGAATTTCTGACCAACTTTACTCCATGGGATATCAACATATATTCTTTATAATCTATAAGCGTGTCCCAAAGGAACATTATTTTATTATTTTTATTTTATCTATCATTTAATACCATAAAAAACTAACAAGAATACCATACAGTGGGCTATCTCTATTATTGTATAAGGAAAATAAATCATTCTCATAATGATATTTCACAATGGAGAACGGAAGTATTAAAAGGACCAGAGAGAATCAGAAAGATACATTTAAAAAATATATAGACTTCTACTTCCAACCATGATGGAGTAATAAGACCCAGACTAAACCTCTCTCAGAAAAATTAGAATACTTGACAAATCTGTGTGCAGACATTAGAGAACAACCAGTACAGGTCTGTGATCCCTGAGAAAAATGAAAAAATAATATGAGCTGTACAGTTACCCAAACTATTTGTCTGGCGGCAACTCAAAGTACAGGCACAGGGAGAGAGAATCTAAACAATTTGTTAGGTGGCAGAATTGAAGAGAATATGATAAAAGTTAGGAATGCACAGTGGCCTAGAAGTTGCAGGACATAGTTTTAAAAAATTAAAAAGTGACGCAGAAAATTTGTCCGGAAATATGCATAGTAGTTTTCTTGAATTTTTGCTGAGTACTAGGCCACACACACATAGAGAGGAATTCCAAAAAACCAAGGAAGTAATGACAATAAAATTATAATCTGAGCAATTTGCAGAGCTCACATAGCTGGAAAGATCAAGATAATCTATACGGAATTTATATGTCTGTCAAGACAAAGCTCAACAACAGTTAAAGAAAACAAAATCAAAACACTCAGTGAGGTAACATCTACAATCCCCATCATTCAATAAAAAATACTTTATGTGCCAATGCAATTAACTAAATATCTGTGTCCCCTCAAAATCCATATGTTGAAATCCTTACCCCCAATGTGATGGTATTAGGACGTGGCATCTTTGGAATGTAATTAGGTCATGAGGGTGAAGTCCTCAGGAATGGGAATAGCACCCCTATAAAAGAGACTCCAGAAAACTCTCTTGTCCTTTTTCTGCCATGTGAAGACACAGTCTGCAACCTGGAAGAAGGCCCTGACCAGAATCCAACAATGCTGGCACACTGAACTTTGACTTCCAGCCTCCGGAACTTTTCAAAATAAATGTCTGTTGTTTATAGCTACCCAGTTAATGATACTTGGTTATAGCAGCCTGAACTAACTCAGAGAGTCAAGAAGCAGAAAAATGTGATCAATAATCAGAAGAAAATGTAGGCAATATAAATAATAGAGATGATCACGCTAGCAAATAAAGACTTAAAAAACTTGCTATAACTATTTTCAAATATTAATATACACACATATACATATATACAATGTGTGTATATAACAAAAGATGTAAAAATGGAAGTTCTGGGAATGATATACGATATCAGAAATAGAAACTTTACTGGATAGGATTAAAAGCAGATTACTTAAGATGGCACAAGAAAAAAAAATTGGTGACCTAAAGACAAAGAAAAATAATTTATGAAAAATAGAGAGCTGAGGGACAATAATTGAAAATATAGAAAAAACAGGGCTTCAGTTACCCGTGGGTCAGTATAAAGCTGTGCAAAATGCATCTAATTGAGTAGGAGAATGAAAAAATGGGAAGGGAAAGTATTTTTTTTTTTAATGGCTCAAAACATTCGGTTTTAAGAAGCTCAAAGTAACCCAAGCAGGACACACACGCACACACCAAAGCACATTATTCACAAATTAAAAACAACGATAAGGAGAACATCTTAAGACTAGCCATGGAGGGTGACGAAAAATTCCATTATGTAAAGAAGAACAGAGATAAGAATTACATAGTATTTACTTTCAGAAGCTACGTAACCCAGAAGAAAATAGAGTGACTTCTTTAACGATCTTTAAAAAAGAAATAAAATGATCAATGTGTAATTCCATACCTAGCAAAAATCTGCATAGAAAAAGGGCAACATTTATAAATATTCAGACAAGCAGCTGAAAGCATAATGAACAGTCGTGCATCAGAGGAAATGATAAACAATTTTTTTCAGAGTAAAAGAAAGGATTGACACCTAGACCTACATATCCAGAATGATGGATTCAAGGGTCAGTAATGATAATTGTGTGAATAAATATAAAATCTCTTTCATTTGTTGATATTCTTAAAAGATAATTGAGTGCTTCAACAAATCAAAAACATTGTACTGTGAGATGTGCAAAATATATAGAAGCAAAATACATAACAAAAATAGAACAAAAATGGGTAGGAAAAATGGAAGTATACTGTTCTTAAATTCTGACACTATAGGCAAAGCAGTGTTCTAGTATTTGAAAACAGACTGTTGTAAATAAAAGATGCATATTATAAACATTAGCACATCCAATAAAAGTAAAAGAAACAATAGTGCTTATAAGTAGCTAGTGGACATAAAATGGAATAGAAAAATATATTTGTAGAGCTAGGGCTGGGTCTCTCGTGCTCACAGACCCCTCGAGCCCATTCACAAACCCTTCACGTGCAGGTCTATGAGCTAGTTAACCAACAAGAAGGTCCTTGGAGCCTTGGCTGAAGTAGGAATAGTCTTTATTCAGCACACACAACACTATGAACTAAGCAGTCCACAGAAACTCCAAAACTTAACCACTACTGGCAAAGTCCAAAGAAAAACTGAAACTGAGCAGCTGCCAGCAGAGTAAACATGCTCTATTTTTAGACACGAGCTCTGCCCCCACCTCTGCTTCACAAACTCAAGAAAGCACAATATGTTTAGTTAAAAAGATACATTGGTGCACATGTGCACTGACTCGACCCACACACAATTTGTTTACAAAGAAACGTGCTGCTTGACCCACAACCAGACCTGAGCCAGGGAGCCTGACTAAACTATTCTATTTTCCCTGCAATATTCAATCCAAATTAAGAATGAGAAAGAAGAAAAAGGGAAAGAAATATAGGTGGGAAAATAGAGAACAAATACAAACATGATAGATTTAAATACAACCATACTGATAACAGGAAACATAAGTGGTCTAAACAATACAATTAAAATGCAGAGATTGTCCTACTGGATAAAAAGCAACACTTAACTATATGCTGTCTACAAGAAATCTACTTTAAAGATAAAAATAGTTATCCATAAAAGATGAAATGATAGAAAAAATGTACCATGCAAATACCAATGATGAGAAAGCTCAAATGGCTATGTTAATATCAATGTAGACTTCTGAAAATATAATATTATCAAAAATAAAAAGGGACAATTTACTAAGATAAAGGGTCAATATACTAAGTAAATATTAATATCCTAAATAAGCATCCAAACAATAATAGAGCTTTTAAATTCGTGAAGAAAATTGACAGAATTGAAGGGGGGAATAGAAAAACTAAAAAATGGGGTTGGATATTTCAATATTCTTTCTCAGAAATTACTAGAAAAATTATGTAGATATTTAAGAAGTATATAGGGGACTTGAAAAACAGTATCAATCAACTTTACTTTATTTATCCACAAAATTCTACCCAACAATAGAAGAATACAAATACTTTTCAAGTGCATGTGGAAAAATCAACAAGGTAGTCCAGTGTTTTCATAGACACTGACTAACTAATTTGAAATATTATATTGAAATTCAACTAATTTGAGAAGATTTAAACCACTAGTTTTAAATAAATATAAATGCTACAGTAATAGAGTGATATTGTCATAAGAATAGATATGTACACCAATGAAGCAGAATTGACTGTCCATAAATAAATCCTCATGTATATTGTCAAATGTTTTTTTAATTAGGATATTTAAATGAAAAAAAAAGTAGTTTTAACAAAGGTTGATGGAGCAAAAGGATATTCTTTTGGAAGAGGAGAAACTCATACCTAATGTCATGTATGAAAATTCATTTGAAATGTGTTATAGACCCAAATGTAACAGGTAAAATTCTAAAACTTCTAGAAGAAAATATATAATAAAATTATGGCCTTTGAAGAGGCAAAATTTTCGTAGGAGAACACAAAAAGTACAAACCATAAAAGAATAATTGGTATATTGTATTCCATGAAAATTTAAATGTTTTACTTTTTGAACGAGACCTTTAAGAAAATTTAAATGTGAATGAAAGGCTGTAAGAATAGTATTCAGAATCCATATATCTTACAAAGATTTAAAGAAAACTTATAGCAATCTAGAAGTAAAACCAAAATAAAAAATGAGCAAAATATTTATACACACACTCTGCAAAAAAATACATTAAAATATGTTTAACGTCCTAAGTCATCAGAGAAATGATTATTAAAACCAAAATGAGATACTTTGAAAAATATGTCCACACAAAGCCCTGCACACAAAAGTTCATAGAAGTTGTATTTCTCATAGCCAAAACTGTGGGGATGGGGGGTGGGGTGGAGGGAAGGAACATACCCAAATGTTGATAACGAATGAATAAACAAATTGATGTATACTCATAGAAAGCATACCACACAGCTGGAGTTCTGTTTAGTCGGGCACCTGCTTGTCATGTATCTTATCCTCCTTTTGGGATCAGCAAGCTAGCCTAGTCATAGTCTAAAGATAATAGCAGAAGTGTAAGACAGAATCAGAAATATGCAAATCCTCTCGAAGCCTAAGTTTGGAACCAGCATGCCGTCATTTCTGTCTCATCTTACTGACTGAAGCAAGTAACATCGGCAAGCTGCGATTCAAGGAGTGTGAGAATAGACACTATCTCTTTAACAGAAGAAAACCCAAAGCCACTTGGCAAAGAACGTGGATCAGGAAAGTGCAAAGCATCAAGGTTATTAATGCACCATACTAATATACAAAATATTCTTTTCTTTGTTATTTTTGCTGATAAATCTGCGTCTGTGTTTTATTATTATATCTAGGTACATTATAATGTTGACTTCTGTGACAAATATATTTTTCTATTACATTCACTAGATTTTTTTTTACTGGTGCTCTAGAATGCTCTTGATTTTGTATGTCTATAGACACTTTTATTGATTTGAAGTTTGTCTATATTTTCTCTTAGATTTTTGTTATAGACAATTATATTGTTTGTTGATAGAAAGAATCTTACCTCATTTCTATATGACAATATATATATTTCTACATACCAATCACCTCTTCTTGTCCTATTGCTTCGTTTACATTTTTAGAACAATGGTAAATAAAAGCAGTACTTTTAAGGTATCAGACAGGCTCTTCCCCATTTTATTTTAATCTGTTTAAAAGAATCTATAAAAAAATTAACAATTTTAGACAACATTTAAGTTATTTTACCAAAATATTTTATTAATTTCTGCATACATCATGTTCTTGTATCCCATTACGTATATCTGTATTCATGTTGTTAACCCTTTGATAGTTCTTGAGTGAAAGTCTCTGTACTGTAAATGCATTAGTCTTTACATATTTGAAATTTTTTTTTTGCCTTCATTCCTAAATAATATTCAATCCAGGTACAAAAAAATTTTTGACAGCTCTATCCCCACCCTGCCTTGGCATTTAAAAATATTACTGCATTGTTTTCTGACTTCTATTATTACTAACAAGAAAATGCTTTCCATTAGTCATATTTTTTATTGGTAAGAAATTTTTTATAGATTGTAATATACTTTATCTTTGATGATACAACATTTTACTACCAATTGTCTGAATGAATATTTATCTTTATTAATTAAGTCAACTTGGTATTCGGGGCACATTTTTTTATCTAAAAAATAATTACTATTTTCAAACTTGGAAAATTATCTCAAGTATTACTTATGTATTCTCTTCTTTGGGATATGTTTTGAATGGATTTTGGAGCCTCTCAGGTTTCCATGTCTCTTAATTACTGTTTTTACTTTCCATATTCTATGAGAATTTCTCCATCGTGTATTCTTAGTTCATTAATCTCTCTATGACTACATTTTTTAATGGAGTATATTAATTTAATGCATTTTCCATTTCAATCACTGTATTTTTTTTATTTCCAAGATTTTTAATTGATTATTGTGATAAACTCCTGGCCGTTCCTCATTTATGCCTGATTTTGTTTCTTAATTCTTTTTGAAGGAAATTTTACCTTTATTTGTCTTTTTGAAGGTCCTCAAAACACTTAGTCTTTTTTTTTTATTGTGGTAAAAAATATATAACATAAGAATTTCCATTTTAAGCATTTTTAAGGACAATTGCGTGAAATTAATTATATTCACAATGCTGTGTAATCACCACCTCTATCTATTTCTAAAACTTTTTCATCATTCTAAACATAACCTCTGTACTCATTAAGCAATAACTTCTCATTATTACTTACCCCCATTTCTGGTAACGTCTAATCTGCTTCTGTCTCTGAAATTTTCAAGTAGCTAGTTGACAGGATGTTGAACCTTCCCAACACAAAGAAGTGACAAGTGTTTAAGATGATGGATATGCTAAACACCCTGACACGATCATTGCACACAGTATAAATGTACCCAAATATCATATTGTACTCCATAAATATATGCTATTAGCATGGGTCAATTAAGAAAAATAAATTTAAAAAAACACTCAAAGTCTGTAAGGTACTTTGCCTGAAATCAATTTTATATGGCATTTATAACTATTCGTATGGTTTGTTTTATTGGCTGTCTTTAAAAGTAGACTTTTTCATGCAGATTTGTATTGCAGGCTTATTTCAAGTGAAAGATTTTGCTTTTGTTTTTGTTACTACCTCCCTTATTGCTCAACATTCATTATCCAAATATTTTGTGATTGCTTCTTCCTAAGCCACTATCTACTTAAGACAGAATTAATTCTAATAATTATACCCAGATGTTACTGTCCCATAGAAATATGGTAGATTCAGTTATGGAACAAGTAGGTGATTAAGTCATTTCCTGGTATCCTGATATCTGACCAATGCCTCTCTAGGTCCACAGCTTTTCATAAAGTTATAGCCCTTACTGCTGGTCAAATCTATTTTTTCACATTCTTTATTTGAACGGGGAGAGATGTGCTCCAGCCTTTGAATTCAAACATTAAACATGACCCTATTTCCCCAATACACACAGAGAAAGTTGGTTCATTTTCACCAAAATAGGTAAACTATGGCAGCTCTTTATTTGATTCCAGATACAGATCAGCAGCCTGTAGATTTAGGACCCATATACAATTGTGTTTCCGTTTAGTTTTTGGCTCACAGGATGTTTTTAATATTATATATGAGCCTGGCTGTAATGTTTTGTTTTTTCTGTTTTTATAATATATCCATTATTTCAATAAGCTTGTAGAAGAGGTAGATATCAAAGTTTCAAATGTGTGTCATTTTAGTCCGTATAAAGATTATTTTTGTTTACTCCATATCTTGTGAATTAATAATTTTGCACACTTTGGGAATTATCTGAGGACCTTTGAACAAGTTTCTACAAATAGCAGAGAAAGGGAGAAAGGGACACTTTTGGATACTATAGTTTATTAAGGTTTTTGGAATAAACTTTTTGAACAATAATATACCTAAATAAATAGCACATAAACAAATAAATACACAACTCAATGAATTTTCACAATATAAATGCATCCATAAAACCAGCACACACATCATCAAACTAAGAAGCCCTGACCATGTCTCAGTTTATTCATTATGCCACCCAACATAACAACCAATTTGACTTCTACCACCATAAATTGGTTTTGTCTCTTTTCATGTTTAATAGAAATGGATGAGATAGTATGAATTCCTTTTTATTTGGCTTTTTCATTCAACATTGTGTTGTAAGATGCAGCCATTTATTTGCCTGCAGTAGTCATTTGTTTATTCCAATTGTAGTATAAAATTGTATAATGTACATATAACTATAATTTACTTATCCATTCTATTTTCAATGGACATTTAAATTTTCCCATTTTTTAGCAGCTATAGAGAATGCCACTAGAAACATTACTACACATATTTTTGGGTTAATAAAGGTGTTTCTAAGTTCTGTTATACCTAGAAATGTAATTTTGATCATTAGGTATACAAATATTCGGATTCAATAAATAGTGAAAGAAGTTATCCAAAGTGATTATACCAAATAATACACCAAATATCAGTGAGTTTCAATTGTTCCACATTATTGCAAACATTTAATACAGCCTAATTTTTTTTAATCTTAGCCATTTGGGTGAATGTAGTGCTATCACATTGTGTGTATGTTTGTTTTACTTAATTTAAAATTTACACATAGTGAAATGCAAAGTTCTTAAGTGTATAATTCTACTAGTTTTGATAAACATACACCTCTGTGTAACCATCATTCCTGTCAAAGTATAGAACATTTCCATTACCACAGAAAGTGTCTTTCTACCTCCTTACAAATAATTTCCACCCTCAGAAGCATCACTTTATCCTATTTTATGTTTTAAATTGACAGATATATAGATATCTTGAACTTATTCCTCCTGTCCAACTAAAAATTTGTATCCTTTGGCCAACATCTCCCCACGCCCATCAGCTCCTGATAACCACCATTCTACTCCCTATTTCTATCAGGTGAGCTCAACATTTTTAGATTCCACATATGAGTGACATCATGTGGTATTTGTCCAGCATTATGTTAAGTGAAACATTACTTTTTAAAGTATTCTTTCACCATAGACTTATTTTACATATTCCATAATGTCATTTAAATGGAAACATAAAGTATATATTTTATATCTGAATATCTTTTTGCTCAGCACAATGTTTCGAGATATCCATGATGTTGAATACATCGGTAGTTCATTCTTTTTATGGGTGAGTAGTTTTCTATTCATGGATATGTTTTATACATTCTCCATTCACCTGTTTATACTCATGTGGGTTCTTCCTAGTTTAGAGATTATGAATAATCCCCTGTAACTTCTCTTGTACAAGTCATTTATAGGAAGTTGCTTTCATTTTTTACTTGAATAAATACCTGATTTTTGGGGGGGGGGTGTTTTCTCAACTGCTGCAAAAGAGGTGTTGAATTGTCTGTGTCTTTCTTTCTTTCTGTTCATAATTTTATCATGTATTTTCAATCTCTTATATTTGATACATGAACATTTAATATTATTTTGTCTTACTTTTAAATTGAGGTTTCTCTTTCTTTTCAATATTATGAAAATTTCTTCTTCATCTCCATAACACTCTCCGCTTCAGTTCTACTTTGTCTGATCTAGCCACACCAACTGTCTCATGCCTAGTGGCATGCCATCCTACCTTTTTTCTATTCTTTTACTTTCATCTATTTTCGTTTTTATATTTAAAGTGTGTCTCTTTTTGATATATATATTTGGATCTTGGTTCTTTAATTTTGTTTGATCATCTTTCCTGTTACGTTGAGTATTCGCTGGATCGATATGTTTGTATGCTGAACATATCATTTCTCTACTTGTTTCCTTTTTGTTCCTTCTGATTTTCTTCCTCTCTTCCCCCCCCCCCTTATGATTGCAATAATTGAATGAAAGTTTTACTTGGTATTCGATTTTAATTCTCTATTTAAAAAATATATACTTGGTGTAATATTTTTTTCTGGTTGGTCTAAGAATTACTGTATGCATCCTTAACTTATCACAATACAATTAGAGTTAATATATCACCTCAAGGAAAATATCAGAATCCTGCAACAGTAGAAGACACTCCTATCACTTGCACTATTGTTTTTGTAAATCTTACAATTATATAAGACATAAACCTGCAATACAATTCATTTTGTTATGAAGAAATTGAGAAGAGAAAATGTACTCTCTTCTGTTTACTTAGACATTTAATATTTATGATACTTTTCATTCTTTCTTGTAGATCAGTATTGCATATGAAAATATTTTCCTTTAGCCTAAAGAATGTCCTTAAACATTTCTTGGATTTCATCTCTACTGCCAAAAAAAAATCCTTCTGCTTTTGTGTTTATTTTTAAATTCTCAATATACATTGTAGTTAATTTCTGTGTCCCTTTACCCTTTCCTCTCCCCCCCCCCATCATATATGTTTACTTGTCTTAACAAGTTCAAGGAATTGTTTTCAAAATTATTTTTATTTTCTCTTAATTTTTGAACGATAATTTGTTTTGCATTTCCCTGATGATTAGTGATGTTAAGCATTTTTCATATACCTCTTGGCCATTTGTATGGTTTTTTTTTTTTTTTTGAGAAATGTGTATTCAGATCATTTGCACATTTTTTTATTTGTGGTGTTTTTCTTTTCTGCTTTTTTATTTCTTCTCTCTCTCTCTTTTTTTTTTTTTTTTCTTGCTGTTGAGTTGTTTGTGTTCCTTATATATTCTGGTTATTAATCCATTGTCAGAGGAATAGTTTGAAAATATTTTTCGCATTCTGTAGCTTGTCTCTTCACTCTGTTGATTGTTTCCTTTGATGTAGGGAAGATTTTTAGTATGATATATTCCCATTTGTCTATTTTTGCTTTTGTTGCTTGTTTTGAGATGTTATCTAAAAAATTCTTGCCAAGATCAATATCCTGATACATTTCCCCAATGTTTTCTTCTAGTGGTTTCATAGTTTCAGGTATTCCACTTAAGTTTTTAATCTTTTTTGAGTTAATTTTTGTATATGGTGAGAGAGAGGGGTCTAGTTTTACTCTTCTACTTATGGATATCCAGTTTTCCCAGAATCATTTATTGAAGAGACTGTCCTTTCCCCAATATTTGTTCTTGTTCCCTTTTTAAAAAATGAATTGGCTGTAAATGCATGGATTTATTTCTGTATTCTCTATTCTGCCCCGCAGGTCCTTGTGTCTGTCTTTATGCCAGTACCATACCTTTTTTTTTTTTTTTTTTTTTTTTTTTTACTATAACTTTGTATTTTGAAGTCTGGTAGTGTAATGCCTCCAGCTTTGTTATTTTTGCTCAGGATTGCTTTAGGTATTTTGGGTCTTTTGTACTTCCATATGAATTTTAGGATTGTTTTATCTATTTTTGTGCAGAATGTAATTGATATTTTGATAGGGACTCCATTGCTGTAGGAAAGGATATTAAAAAGTGATAGAGTTTGGATATGTTGTCCCCATCAAAATGCATGTGGAAATATGATCCCCAGTGTGGCAGTGTTGGAAACTGATTGAGTCATGGGGGAGGATCCCTCATGAATGGAGTAATGCTCTCCCTAAGTGCAGGGATTAATGAGCGAGTTCTCGCTCTACTAGTTCCTATGAGAGCTGGTTGCTTAAAAGACCCTGGCACCTCCCCTCTCTCTCTCCCTTGCTTCCTCTCCCCATGTGATCTGTTTGTACCTGCTGGCTGCCTGCCGCTTTCCACTGTGAGTAGATGCAGCCTGAGGCCCACATCAGACACAGCTGTTCCAGCCTCGGAAACTGTAAGCAATAAATCTCATTTTTTCTTTATAAATCACCCAGCTCCAAGTATTTTGTTATAGCAACACAAAACGGACTAATACAAAAAGTCATCATTTTTGACCTTCCTCAGGTACTAGTAGAGAGAACCCTCTTGCTCACCCTTACATCAGGGTCATGCCTTAAGATTTCAAGGTGGATGTAACAATGAGAAGAAAGGGAAATAGCATTTATGGATTGTCTATCCAAGAAGAGTGACATGGAACATAAACAATGGCCTATGACACAGTTATTAAACTGAAGAACCAGAATCCTGACAAAGAATTAGAGACAGATAGCTATCCCCCACTCCTCTGCTGTCCACGATAAACATACCTATTTTAAAAATGCAGTATTAGGAGTCCCACCATCACCAATCTGGCAAGTCACATTCTGCAATGTCAGCCTTATCACTACTAAAACTGACATTTTGGTCCCCATCTACTTGATCCCACTATTTACTCTCACCTTACTTTGAAACTTGGAGAGGAAAGAGAGGGAATCTTCAAACCCCACCATTTAACAGCAAGCTTTAAACAAGTAAAGGGCACATATTTAAAAGCTTGATTTAAAAAATACTCTGGATGATTCTACCACTCCATGCTTACTCCAAGGGAATAATTCTTTTTAAAAGAATAATGAAAAAATACCCCACAGTCTCTCTCAACAACTCGCTTTGGGGCTATCATGCCTGTTAGGAATCACGTGCCATTGCAAATCTCTATAATATTCTTTTCAAACTCAGTTCTGCCTCTGGGTTTCCAGACATCCTTGCCATAATTCTAATCTTGATAAAATGAACAGTGTGACATTAGGCAAGTCATTTAACCTGTCCTCAATTACTCACCTATAAAATGAGGGAGAGAGAGAATAAGGGAGGAGAGGAGGGAAGAGAAAAAGAGAGAAAACTCTAAGGAACTATGCGTGTGACTTGAAGGGGCATTGGTAGCAGATTGAACTCAGATGGATGAGAAGCCAACTAAATTTTCATAGAGTGAAATCACTGTATCAGTCTCAAAAAAATCAAAATAAAAATACCCTTGAGCTCCTAATCGTCTATGGAAAAAAAAAAAAAAAAAACATGCTAAATTACTCACTCTACATGAGTTTTTTCAAGGGCAGACAACTTATCATTTTGCCCATAGACCTCTGGGCCAAAATGAGCTACATCACCTCTGAGGTAGACATTACTTAAAATTATCCACAGATTCCAGAATTTCATCATCTTTAATGTAACTTTCAAGTTTCTATTCTTTGAGAAGTGAATGAGTATATTTAAGCATGGAAAAGAAAAAGAAATAAATATTTGTTGATAAGAACAGCTGACTGTGGTAATCATTAGTTCTGGCAAAACAAATATTCCCGTTTTTTCCCTGTACACAATAAAATGATGCACTTTCTGGCCCCTAGCAGACCTGTGCACCAAGCACAAAGCCCACACGCTGGAGTGGCTCGCTTGACAAAGACCACGAGACAAGAGATCGCTGCAATCAGGCAAGAGGAATTTTATTTTTCAGCTAGCTGAGGCCCTTTGCCTTTCGGAAAAGCGCCCCCCCCCCCCGTCTTTACATTGGAGTTTTTATACACTTTCTTTGGACAAAGACTTTATTCATGGTCAGGTTTAACAGGCTAGCATGCCGATAAGGGACTGTTCGATTTTTTTTTTTTTTTTTATTCACTTCTGCTCTGCCAGGTGTCCTGAAGATAAGAGGGCTGGTTAGTCCTTGAGACCGGCTGGCCCCTAGAATGTGTGTCTAGTTCTGCTTTGAAAAAGCAGCTTCACTTAAAATATCTTTAGATATGTTTTCCTCAATTTTAGTAAGTGCTTACAGGAACAATTTGTGCAGGTTAATTTAAAGTTATACTTTGCAGGCCAAAGCCATACAGGCAACAGTGCAGGTCAAAGTTACACCTCAGGCAACAGTGCAGGCCAAAGTTACATTTCAGGCAACAGTGCAGGTTAAAGTCACATTTTTCTATTACAATTTCCTACAGTGAATGAGTATATTTAAGCATGGAAAAGAAAAAGAAATAAATATTTGTTGATAAGAACAGCTGACTGTGGTAATCATTAGTTCTGGCAAAACAAATATTCCCATTTTTTCCCTGTACACAATAAAATGATGCACTTTCTGGCCCCTAGCAGAAGACAGTTATGAATCTAACTCTCATCTATGAATTGAGAGTAGAAGGGATGTTGTTACTTGGGGGCCAGAACATTTTATTATCAATTTGAGATCTTTAATAGCTATCGCATTTACTTCTGACATAGTTAACAACTAAATTTAAGTTGATAGCAGCACAATCAGCCTGGGTTGCTAAATGACTATTATAACTAGAGGCCCCTTTACTTGGAATGTATATGCTGAGAGAGAAACAAATAAGCCCTTGATATGTTAAGTGAGTCACACTTTGGGATTATTGTTAGCACAGTGTTACTTGGTCAATCCAGACTATACAATGTCTTTGCTGACCAACCTCACTAATATCTTCCCTCAACATAAATTCCACATATCAATGATTTATAAAACTTTGGAAAGTTATTTCTATCAGCATATGGTCATAGTTAAGAAAATAAAGTACCCTAACTTAAATCTACATTTCCTCAACCATGTTCAGCAAAAAATTAGTCCTGAGATACACTTGTAGATGACCTTTTTAGAAAGTTCCCCCCATTGAACTGGCCAGCTAGGTCAGTTGGTTAGAGCACAGTGTTATAACACCATGGCCAAGAGTTTGGATCCCTATAGTGGCTAGCCACCCAAAAAACAAAAACAAAAAAGAATAAAAAGTGTCCAATATTTTAAAGAAATTAATAAACCCTGTATATTCTAGACCTTTCATGGTTAGCAACAGCACTAAGGACTCATAGGAAAACCTATAGTTAGTAAAGCTGGTTCAACTTTATTTAAGCAAAACTTATTTGAGTACTGATAAAAAAAATCAATCATTTCATAATGAAACAGCATCACATTTCAATAACTCAAGAATGAAAATTAAAAGCCCAACACTTCAACAGCTTCATTACATTTAACTGAACACTTTTGTATCTTTCAAAAATATGACATCAGCACCCCTCTCTAGCCTTCTGACGTTTGCCAGCTCATATCTACAAAGAGTTCCCTCTCCTCACATGCTAAGTAACGTAAAGTCTTCTCTCACTTAAAAGTGTCATGGAGCCTCTCTTCCCTTGCTGACACCAAGCCAATTCTCAGAGATTCTTCAGTTGTGTCTGTGTAAAAAGAAATTCTAAAATGTTTAAGCATTAAAGAACTAGGTATGAAAGACACCAAGCTTTTAACTATTGACCAGTTTCCTCCTAAAGATTTTAGTAAACAGTAGTCTTATTTAAAATTCTAAGTCTTCAGTCTGATATTCCACAATAGCACTGAAACCTCCTTTGATCAACCTTTGGAACAACTTTCTGTAGTTTGGGAAACACCTAATGCAAAAATCCTGCTGCTCCAAAAGAAAGTCTTAGAATGCATCCTCTACCTGTCGGCCAACCTGACTGGCACAGCACTGGCAAAGATTAAACAAAGCAGAAACTTGTTTTTACATTTGCAGTTCTGTCTTCAGCCTCCCCTTTGGCTTTCTATGTCCTTGATTTTTCCAGAGACCTCATAGTCCAGTCAAAGATATGTCTAGTCAAAGATATTTTACAGGTGAAAAGTCTAGGTAAAAGAAATACTTTGCAGCAGAGAAAAAGAACAGAAAGAAGAAAGAAAAGGGAAATAAAATGTAATAGAAAGGATGAAAAGGATAACAAATAACCACGAAGAAAAAAATGGCCTATTTATTTTCCCTGCATTTCATGATCTCAATGTCCCCCAACCTTACAGAGATCCAAACATAAAGTTTCTGGGTTACAATAACTTTGACCTCCAATGAACCAGTGTTTACAATATAATTCAGTGAACATTTATGGCACATATATTAAGTGGTAGGTATGGTACTAGGTCTTGGTGGTTAAAAATAAAAAGGCCTTAAATAATTTTCAGTATATAAAGGCAGATATATAAACATTAACTGACTTTCCCCAAGCTTTCTATCTGTGGTGCAACTAAAATCACATTAACTGGAATATGTTGGATCCCTCTGGTTCTTTCTTCCTTTGTGTTCTGCCAGACTTCTAGACCTCTCAGATGCTTTCAGGAAACTTAATGTGCCCTACACGATTTCACCATCACTCCTCTCATGCTCTTCTGCTTTAGCAATCTAGTACCAATGCCATGAGCAAGAGTGTGAATTCTTTGCCCAGGTGTTGTTTCCATTTGTTTCCCAAAGCTTCAGGTACATGAGGAGTCAAATGAAATGGCATTCATCATTACACAGAAATGGGGAGAATTCTCTCTTCTTGACTTTGTACCATACCGTCACCTACAACCTGAAGCAAAACTTGTAACTCAAAGTCTGGGCTACCGCCACTCCCCACATTGCCTCCTTTTTCTTCAATCATGAAAATTGGCATAGCTCTTTTCTCTGCAAATTTCAGTGCTAGTAACTAAAATTGAGTTGAGGATAAATGCCATGGTCTTACACATTTGCTTATTTTTTTAATTTGTTTTTTAAATATATTTTAGGTACTGAATGCAGTTGTGTCCTCAGCAAGCTCTAGTCTTCTATGGAATCAATTCACGCAAACTGATGACTACAGAATTTGGACCTCCCATCCTCATAGGATACTACGAATGTGAATCTCTGTATAGCCTTAGCTAGAATGACTACCACCCCCAAAAAAATAGTAGCAATAAGGGATAAGACACAGAGCCATTCCTATCCTTCCTGGAAGTGTGGAGATACGTGCATATCTGAAGATAAAAAGATAAGAGCCTTTCTTACTCGTTTCTTCTGGTTCACTGTCATTGGAAACGTGGTAAAAGTTGAGAGATTAGAGGGAATTCAAGATTGTCTTGCAATGACCATCTTCCTTGTGTTTTCAAGTGACCATAGTGGCGATGGGTACACCAGGTAAAGAGGGTTGGGCAGGACACCAAAACATCTAACAGTAAAAGTTACAGACATCTTTCACCACAGTAGGTTTAGATTTGATTTGTTAGCTTTAATGACCACTAGTGTTTCATTATGTGAATTAAACTTAATGATCATTCCTAATGGTGAACATTTTAGTTGTTTCTATATTTTATTATTAAAAAAGTAAATATAATCAAAAACAATAAATATTTTTAAATGTTGGAATGTTTTCCTCAGAGTAATTTATTAGCAATAGGACAACTAGTTAAAGATTATGTGCAATTGCATTCAGATACATAACACCAAGCCAATTTGTCCTTTTTTTTACTTATATTTCAGTGTTATGAATTTTCAAAGATAGAGATAATTATCCTGTCAAAATACAATCTTATTACCTCAACATTGTTTTGCAGGATAATTACTAACCACATCTTTGAAAATATCATATTATTAATAGTAAAATTATTTTAAAAATTATAATTTTTAGAGTAAATGACCTTTTCTTCCTTAAATCTCACAGTAGTCCCCTGTTATCCCCAGAGGATATCTTATAAGTCCCCCAGTGGATGCCTGAAACTGCAAATAGAACTGAACCCCATATATGCTGTTTTTTCCTGCATGTACATACTTATGATAAAGTTTAACATAGGAAATAAGCATAGTAAGAGATTAACAATAATAATTAGTAATAAAATAGAACTCTTCAGTAAAATAAGGATTACTTGAACATAAACACTGCAATACAAAGACAGCTACTAAATAACTAATGGGCAGTAGTTTATGTAGCATGAATACAAAGGAAATTTCATGTTCTAGTCTAGAGCCGGAGGATGCGAGATTACATCATGCTATTCAGAATTGCAGGCAATTTAAAATTTATGAATTGCGTATTTCTGAAATTTTGTATTTAATATTTATGGACCTCAGTTGACTGTGAGTAACTGAAACTTCAGAAAGTGAAACCAGAGGTAAAGGGGGACTATTGTACTAACAAGAATTTAAAGCCTTTTTTGAGATAGTTATCAAAAACTTGATTAAAATATTAATATTCCTACTGTACACTATAGATTTAATCTGATAAAATGTAATGAACTTAATTTGTGATTTTCCCTTTTTAATTTTAGTATGCTTTATTTTCATTTGTCTCTTTGATTTAGTATAACCATTAGCTACGTGACCATGGCCTTTGTGACTTTGCTACCCAATATAATAGTATAGTATGCTGACATGATTTTGCTAAGTAAATATGCCCTTGTTTATATGTAAACATATAAAATGTAATTTATGTGAATTTTGATGTACACCTTAACCCAGTTAAAAATCTTTGCTCCACTGGGTTAAAAGCCCATGGAGCGCTCTGGGCAGTGCTAAAGGGCCTGGAAAACAGTATATATTCCTCCAGGAGAAAACTCTACTTATGGTTGGCATGGCCTGTGCCATTAGCTTTCCCTCTGGCTAAGTGTAATCTCAGCTGAAGAAAACTTCAGAATCAAAGTAGGGAGTCAGAATAACTTCCATGCCCATGAGAGTTAATGGTTAATGCTATTCAGTATACAAATGTGATAATAATAACTTATTCATGCAGTGTATTTTGTGCACACACAAAATGCACCTATTTTCTAATTTTATCTTTTAAGAAGTATATAGGGCAGATATTTTTGTCCTCACTTTATCATGTTTTTGGTAACAGATTCAGACATATCCAACTTATTCTTCTCAGTCTCTTTTGTCAAGTTCTCTACTTCTTCACTGACCAGCCTGTCTCATAAACATTCCCAGTTATAAGAAATCAGCTCAGAACTTTTAAATGCAAAGTTCTACCTTTATATGCCTATTCTCCCTAGATCATTAATTAATTCATACATGTAACATACTACTATGATCTGAGAGCACAAAAATTGATGACTTGACTCCTTCAGGAGTTTTAATGATACATGAAAACTGTAGATAAAGATTATCTTTTTAGTGATAATATTAACTACATATAAACAAAGTTACACATATTGAATATTTTATGTACACAAAGTCCTGATACGGAAAACAAAAGTTATAATTAACTCAGATATGCTGCTCTCTAGCTATAAGGTTAGGAGCCCACAAACAATAGTCATCTGCTTGTGATGACAGAAAGTAAAATCTCTATTAGTAAACCTGAATGTGGACATAAGCCTTGGCCATAGTGGTGATGAATCAATCTAGCAGTTTAGGGTATATTTGAAACCAAACTGAGCTCTCTGATCTTTCCTTTTACAAGCATCAGATTGAGGACAGGGCTCAGCCAAGCCATGTTCACTAGCTTACAGAGGGTACAGAGAGAAGATTATAGAAGAAAGCAAGTGGAAATTATTGGTCCAGATTCCTACAGGTTGGAAAGTTTGGAGCATAAGAAACTCTTACTGCTTGCGTTCTAGACTAACCTATGAACCACCCAGAAAGATCTGGTAATTTCAAGCATTCATAGCAGGTGATCACAGAAGATTCTTGGGCTTCCATTCCAGAACAAGGTTTCAGAGAGGCAGACAGCCTAGGGCTACCTTTTATACTTCCGGGGACTAAAGTACCCTTTCCTCATATGTCCCCTGATGCCTCTTTCTGCATTTTTCTTCAGACAAAAACTTTATTTTGAAGTCCTATCAATGAAGCAAAACCTAGAGATAGTAATAGGCTTTTCTTTATGTACATAAAAAAACTTCAAATGTGTTTTTAAGTTATTTTAAAAATTAATAGTTTTTTTGGTGTGGGGGACTTACTTTTTAATATCTCATAAAAAATGGAAAGAAATAAGCAAATTTCTATAAGGTGTTTGGTAAATTGAAAATAGCACATGGATTTAAATGTTGATACTAGGGACTAGAAATTAGAGAAAACCAAGGGTTGGCTTTAATGTCAATAATTCATTCAGCCCAAGCAAAGAAGGAGAAAGACAGCAGTGTTCATTAACTTTACTGGCATTTAATTTAAGGTAGAGTTATATTCTTTTTTGGCATCAGTGATCAAAATTGCACAACCAGTAAATTTTAAGTCTTTTTTATTTCCTCAGCAGAAAACTTAAAATTTAGATTCAAATATATTATTGTAATGTTTAGACTATGTTTGGTTTGTCTTTCTGAAAGCACATGTTTTATTTGTTCCCTGCAAATTTATCACAAGACAGGAAATAAATGAATCTCTAGTTGGTATCTCAAAGGTTTCCTCTGCAGTGAAGTGCTGTCAAAAGACCACAAGAGGGAGCCTGTATTCCACACTGTAGAATTCACCTGGTAGCAATGCAGCATATTAATACTAATAAAAAAAGTCTGCAGGGGCTATATAAACATCAAAATATATATTAGAGAAAAGAATATTACCTGGAAGAAAGTGACTCATTTTATAATAATAGGAAGGTTAATCCATTGAGAAAACAACAATGTTAAACTTTTATGTACTAGTAACAGAGCTTCAAAATGCATAAAACAAAGACTGATATAATTACAAGTAGAAATAGAATAATCCAAAAATAATACTTGAAGATTTCAACACTTGTTTCTCAATAATTGACATAATAATTAGATAGAAAATCAGTAAAATATAGAATACTGCAACAAAACTATTAACCAAATTGGGCTCAAGAATCTAACAACACAATAGAGGAAAAAAATAAAAATTTAAAAATAAAGGAAGACTAACTACACAGAAAGTTTCACTGGGGGGGAATTAGCTTAGAAGGGATGTCTGGAGATGGGCTGGAGGAAAAAAGAAGTGCAGGAGCTGTCTGGATCAGCCATGCATGTGTGCCGCTGTTAGTATGGGCAGGCTTATGATCCAGACTTAGGTTCTGTGACCACTGTGCATGTGCTCACATCTCAAGCAGCAGAATCACTATTACAGTGGGATAAACAGCACCCTAGACCCTGGAGGCAAGGTCACTCCACAAGCACAAGTATTCCAGAACCCAGCTCCATGGGAACCCCTGCCTCAGACAACCAACGCCACCATTGCTATGAGGGAATGCATGAGCCAGACACAGCACCAAGGAGGATTTCCTCAGCCACAACATCTGCTGTGACAAGAAAGAGATCAGGAGATCTAGAGTAGGTGTCACCAACAAACAAAGAATGCAAAAGCCTTTACAGCTGTTATAAATACCCATAACCATGGCCATTAAGGAGCCCTGAAATAGTCACTGATGCTGACCTCAACTAACAGAAAAGTATGGAGACTACATTTCTGGATCTTCCCCAGAACCAGAATGCCACACGCCACCCAGCCAGTGCCATTCCTCTCACTCATGGGTGAAGTTAATCCCCACCAAAACCAATCCATAAAATCTGAAAGAGGTAAATACACCATCAAATGCGTAGACAACAATGCAAGCCTATAAAATTGCAATCAAGTAAACCTTATGCTGCCAAAGGAACATGCTGATATTTTTAGTTACCAACCCTTAAGAAATAGAGATCTACGAATTGCTGGACAAAGAATTCAAAATTGTTTTGAGGAAGCTCAGAGAGCTACAAGAAAAACTTGTACTAGGGATAGACAACAAAAATTAGGGAGACAATACATGAACAAAATGGGAAGCTTAACAGAAATATAGAAATTATAAGCAAATTATAAAACACTATCAAGCAAAATAATATTCACATTGTAAGACTTTCAAAAGGAGAAGAAAGAAAATAAGGAGCAGAAAGATTTTTTTTTTAAATGACTGAAAACTTTCCAAATCTGGAAAGAGATGAACATCCAGGTCCAAGTAACTCACAGGTCCCCAACCAGATTGAACACAAAGAGGACTTCACAGAGGCATAATATAATAAAACTGTCAAAAATGAAAGACAAAGAGAATTTTGAAAGTAGCAAGAGAAAAGAATTAATGCTGTTAATATGGTTAAAATAAGGCTGGTAAAGGTAAATATAAAGTCAAGTTTAGAATACACTAATACCATAATGGTGGTGTGTAAATCACTGAACTCTATTATAAAGGTTTTAAAAAGCATAAGAAATAACTATACCTACAATAATTAGTTAATAAACACAATATGAAAATATTTAAATAGGGCATAAAATGTGAAGGGAGTTAAAATGGAAGAGGTTTTGTATGCAATCTAAGTTAAGTTGTAATCAGCTTAAAATAAACTTCTGTAACTATGGCAGGTTTTATGTAAGCCTCACGGTAATAACAAACTGAAAACCTCTAGTAGATAAACAAAAGATAAAGAAATAGGGATTAAAGCATACCACTATGGAAAATCATCAAATCATAAAGAAAGACAGAAAGAGAGGAAGAAAGAACAAGAAATACAAAACAGCCAGAAAACAATTAATGAGATGGCGATAGTAAGTCCTTATCTATCAATAATTGCTTCAAACGAAATGTGTTAAATTCTCCAATAGAAAGCTATAGTGTGCCTAAATCGATTTTTAAAAACAAAGCAAAATCCAACTATTCGATGCCTACAAGACTCATGTCAGCTTTAAGGACATGCAAGCAAAGGGATAGAAAAAAATATTCCACTCAAAATAGAGCAGGGGTGGTTATATATGAATCAGACAAAATGGACTTTAAGTAAAAAACTGAAATGAGAGAAAAATAAGCTCATTGCATAATGAAAAATGAGTTAATTCATCAAGAACATGTAACAATGTTGTAAATATATGAACCCAACTTCAGAGCACTTTCAATAAATTAGATAAAGGAGGAATGTATCCCAACATAATAAAGGCCATATATGACATATCCATAGCTAACATTATACTCCATTTACAACAAAAAGCTTTTCCTCTAAGATCAGGAACAAGGCAAATGTGCTTACTTTCACCACTTTTATTCAATACAGTACTGGAAGTTCTAGCAAGAGCCATTAGAGAAGAAAAAGAAATAAAAAACATTAAAATCATAAAGAAAGAAGTAAAATTGTCTCTGGTTGTAGATGTTGTGATCTTATATGTGGAAGACCCTAAAAAAAGTACACACACTTACAAAAAAAAATATTAGAACTAATAAACAAATTCAGTAAAGTAGTAGGATACAAAATCCACATAGAAAAATAAGATGCATTTCTATACACTAATGATAAAGAGAAACTAGGAAAACAATACCATTTGAAAGAACAAAACTTTGGGAATAAATTTAACCAATGAGCTGAAGATCCATACACTGAAAACTATAAAACAGGATAAAAAATTTAAGGAAGAAAAAACAAATTGATAGACATACTGCATTCACAGATTGGAAGAATTTGTATTGTAAGATGTTCATACTATGCAAAGCAATCTACAGATTTAATACAAACCCTAGCCAACTTTCAATGGAATTTTTCACAGAAGTAGAAAAACAATCTTAAAATTTATATAGAACCACAAAATATCCCTAATAGTTACAGCACTCTTAAGCAAAAAGAACAAAACTGTAGGCATCATAATCCTAGTTTTCAACTATATTCTAAAACTATATTAATTAAAACTGTATGGTACTGGCATAAAAACAAATGCATAGACCAATGAAACAGAATAGAGAGCTCAAAAATAAATTCATGAATATGTGGTCAACTATTTTTTGACAAGTCCACCAAGAAGACACAATGGGAAAAGAATAGTTTTTTTAACAAATGGTGTCTGGAAAACTGGATATCCATATGCAGAAAGAAAGAAAGAAAGTGAAGATAGACCCCTACTTTATGTCAGTTACAAAAATTAACTCAAAATAAAGTAAAGACTTATATTTAACACCTGAAACCATAAAACTCCTAGAAGAAAATGTAAGGGAAAAGCCCCTTGACATTAATCTTTGCAGTGTTTTTTGTTTGTTTCTTAGAAGTGACATCAAAAACACAGAAAACAAAACAAAAAATAAAGTGAGATTACATCAAATTAAAAGCTTCTTCACAGCAAAGAAAACAATAACAAAATAAAATGGCAACCTACAAAATGGGAGAAAATATTTGTAAACCATATAGTTATTAAGGGATTGATATCTAAAATACATAACAAATTTCTACCACTCAATATCAAAATACAGATAATCTGATTAAAACATGGACAAAGGACCTAAATAGACGTTTTTCAAAGATGACATGCAAATGAGCAATAGGTATATGAAAATATGCTCAACATTACTAATTATCAGAAAAATACACATCTAAACCACAATGAGATATCATCTCACAGCTGTTAGTATGGCTGTAAAAAAGACAAGAGACAACAAATGTTAGGGAGGATGTTGATGGAAGGGAACACTCACACTCTGTTGATCAGATTGTAAATTGGTACAGCCTGTTGTGGATTGAATGCTTCCCGATGAAGCTTGATCCCCATTGTAACAGTATTAAGAGGGTGGGAAACCAGACTATGGTTGTGTTGAAAGGTGAGGACTTTAGGAGATAATTGGATCATGAGGACTATGCTCTTATCATTGAATTAATCCATTGGGTTAATGGTTTAGTGGGTTATTATGTGATGGCTTTATAAGAAGAGCACATAAAAGAGCTCCTGTCATTCTCACCACATGATTGCTTGCATCACCATGGGACTCTATATAGAGTTCCCAGAACTGCAAAAGGTCCTCATCAGATGTTCCCTTTGGATCTTGGACTTCTAAGCCTCCAAGATGGTAAAAAAATAAATTCTGTTTCTTTATAAATTACCCAGTTTCAGGTATTTTGTTATGAGCAACAGAAAATAGACCAATACACAGCCATTATGAAAATTAAAGAAGTTCTCAAAAAATTAAAAATAGAGCTACCATATGCTCCAGTAATCCCATTTCTTAGTATATATTTGGAAGAAACAAAATTATTATCTCATAGAGATATCTGCAGTACCGTGTTTATTAAGGCATTATTCAAAATAGACAAGATATGTAAATAGCCTGTCTGTCAACAGAATAATAAAGAAAATGTGTAATATACACACACACTCACATATGCACACACATAGTTATGTATATATAAATGTGTATATATATATTTACACACACACACAGTGGAATATTACTCAGCTATAAAAAAAGAACATCTTGCCATTTGTGATAATATGGATGAACGTGGAAGGCATTATATTAAGTGAAATAAATCAGACAGATAAATGCTGTATAGCATTACTTTTTTGTGGAGTCTAAAAAAGTTGAACTTATAAAAACAGAGAGTAAAATGGTAGTTGCCACGCAAGGGCTGAGGGATGGGGGAAATGTAGAGTTGTTGGTCAAAGGATACAAACTTTCAATTAAAAGATGAATAAGTTCTGAGGATCTAATATACAACATAGTAACTATAGTTAATAATACTCTATTGTATACTTGAAATTTCCTGAGTGTAGATCTTAAATGTTCTTAACAAAAAAAAAAAAGTAACTATGTCAGGTGATGGATGTGTTAATTAACTTAATTGTGGTAATTATTTTATTTTACAATATCAAATCAACACATTGTGCAGTTTAATTATACACAAGTTTATTTGTCAATTACAGCTCAATAAGGCCTACAAAAAGAAATTAGGGGAGAAAACACATAAAGGAAGCCACAAGTAAGTGTAACTGAGGAAATAACAAGACTCAGATGAGAAATCAATGGAATAAAAAACAAAACATAGAGAAAATTAATAAAACCAAAATCTCGTTCTTTTTAGAAGAGCAATGAAATTGCTACATCTCTGGCAAGAGTGATATGAAAAATAAGGGAGAAGAAACAAATTACCAATGTCAGGCATTACTATAGATTTGAGAGATATTAAAATAAGCAAAATCGTATTATAAAAAGGCATTATGTTGGTAAATTTGATGGATTAGACAAAAGGGAAAAAATCCTTAAGGACACTAGTTATATTGGATTAGGGCTCACAGAACTTCATTGTAACTTTATTACCTCTGTAAAGATCCTTTCTTCAAATAAGGTCCTGTTCTGAGGTACTGAGAATTAGGAATTTAAAATATAAATTTGTGTGTTAGGCGGCATAATTCAACCCATAACACTCTGCCCTCTGACCAAATTCACATCCTTCTCATAAGCAAAATACATTCACACCATTTCAGCATCCCAAAAGTCTTAACCTATTTCAGAATCAACTCTAAGTTCAAAATCTCATCTAAATATCATCTAAATCAGATACGGGTAAGACTAAAGATATAATTCATCCTGAGGCAAAATTCCTCTTCAGCTGTGAACCTGTGAAACCAGACAACAAGCTCTCTACTTCCAAAATATGCATAATAGTGGAACAGGCATCAGATGGCACATACACTCCAAAAGGAATATATTAGAAGGAAGGAAGGGGTTATGGGTCCCAAGCAATTCTAAAGCCTACAAGGGCAAATTCCATTAGGTTTTAAGGCTTGAGATAAACCTCTTTGGCCAACAACAGTAAATAAACAAACAATCCAATTAGAAAATAGGCAAAATACATTAATAGATATTTCTCTCCAAAAGATATACTAATGAAAAATATGCACGAGGAAAAATATTCAACATCATAAGTCATTAAGATGATTGAAATGTTCTGTATCTTGACTTCATCAATATTAATGTCTTGGCTGTAATATTGTACTATAAGTTTTGCAAGTTGTTACCACTGGGAAAACTGGGTTAATGGTAAATAACATCTCTCTGTATTGCTTCTTATAATTGCATGCAAATTTACATTTATCCCCAAATAAAAGTTAATTAAACATTTTTTAAAAACAGCTAACTGGTATGGGTATTCCTTATCAAAACCCTTTCTTCTGTGCAAGAGAGATTCACATTATGTAGGAAATAACATGGAGCATCTCAGAGAAAGAAAAGAAGAATTGATGGATAAACTGTGGAAGGGAAAATTCCTGGGAACAGAAAAAAGAGATCACTGCGAATTAGGAAAGGAACGTGCTGTGCCATCAAGATAAAATTTTCCAGACTAGACCACCCCTCCCTTGGTGAAGGAGGCAGGACACAGGCTTGGTGTCCTGGTGCACTTAGGAAGCCCAGCATTAGGCACCGGGTTTCAGGTTCTGAGAAGTCCCTCAAGTCTTAGTAGGAAACAGACATGGCCCACCACAGACTTTCCATGAACCATGCTTGAATGGACAATGAGCATGAACATGTCATCAAGAACAGTGGTGTCAATAAACAAAAGAAACTGGAAGTATCTTCTGGACTCTATAAAGATCCCCATGTCCATTGCACACATTTTGAGTGGAGAGAGAAGTAAGGACGGGAAATTGAATTTCCCACACATAGTGCATGATAGGAACTAAGAACCTGGCTTTAATTAATTTTAGAAAAATAAAGTAAGTTAGCATTTTATTGTTGCTGTTGAAGTTATTGTTATCGTATTATTCTCCAGTAACATAGAGTAAAATTAGATGTCACAAAATCTGTTTTTATTCTATACTGGAGAGGGAAGATTTGAATTTATATACTTTTAAGAATCGTATTTTCTGGTTTTTTAATTGGTTATGAATATTCATGAAATACAGAGCTGATTGTCACCCCTCATGCCTAAGATGTAAAGGCCAGATTCGTACTGGCAGCATGCCCATTACCACAAACTGCATTTGTACCCTGTGTCCCCACCCAATTATCCCCAACCTCCCCTCCTTCCCCCCCCCCCCTCAACTGTGTACTCCAAGGTATGTTCTCTCCCTCTGCAAGTCCAACACACCCCTGTGGTCTTTCTTACGTTCCTTCCTTTCTCTCTTAGCTCTCAGTTATGAGTGAGTACAGGCGGTATTTATCCCTTTGTGCTTTGCTTATTTCACTCAACATAAGTTTCTCCAGACTCATTCATGTTGTTGCAAATGGGAGAATTTTGTTCTTTTTTATGGCAGAGTAAAATTCCATGGTGTATATATACCACAGTTTCCTTATCCAATCATCCATCAATGGACATTTAGGTTCGTTCCATGTCTTGGCTATTGTAAGCAGAGCTGTGGTGAACATGGGAGTGCAGGTGTCCCTTCACCCATTTATCAAAGGAAGACATACAAATGGCCAACAAGAATCATATTTTCTTTGTTATCTGGAGTAAATAGCCCATATCACTTTGACAGGAAGAGTACTAGAGGGTTTTGGAAAGCAGAAACTTTTTTTTAGCTTCTGATGACACGAAGTTGAACATTTTTACATTCTAGAAAGAGTCATGGTTTCTATTTACCATGAGCCTTTTTTTTTTTTTTTTTTTTCAAATTTCTTTGTCGGGACTAGAATGACTATACAATTATCAGTGATGGGGTTGTTCCTAAAACAGTAAGTTAAGCAAAGAGAAAAAGTAAAAGTTAATCTATAAGCAGATGATGAACATCCATATGATTATGCTTTGCCTTTCAGAGGTTAACAGTGTAAATGTAAATACTGAAGTTACAATATAGTAATTGAATTCAATATATTTTAGTAGTAAAATTCTGTAAAATGCTAATGGAATAAAGTTATGCTGTTACGTATTTAGTAACAAGTAAACACTGTCCATGGTTTTTGTGGTGAAGCTTATTTTCTTTTTGAAGCTGAAATTACTCCCAACTGGTGGACATTTTTTCCCCCATATGAAAATTTTTTTATTATTTAGAGTTCCTTGGCAACCAGACTTACCTTTATTGGATATTGAGAGAGAGAGAGAGAGAGAGAAATGTATATTCATATGTGTGTGTAGTTTTTAATAAGGTAGTTCTATTTTTTACCCAGGAAGACATACCAGTTTGAGAAATGAAATTAGTTGAATAGTGTCCCCCACAAATTCTTGTCTACCCAGAACCTCAAGATCTGACCTTATTTGAAAATAGGATCTTTGCAGATGTAACTAGTTAAGATGAGGTCATCCT
This sequence comes from Cynocephalus volans, assembly GCF_027409185.1. Lineage (NCBI taxonomy): Eukaryota > Metazoa > Chordata > Mammalia > Dermoptera > Cynocephalidae > Cynocephalus > Cynocephalus volans. The sequence goes on along the minus strand of NC_084468.1, from coordinate 90,461,191 downwards.
GGATTTGTGTGGGCCCTGAATGCAATGAGTGGTATCAAACAGAGAGTGACACAGAGAGTCACACAGGAAAAAGGCCATGTGAAGACAGAGACAGAGATTGGGGTAATGCAGCTGCCAGCCAAGGAATGCCGAAGACCACCAGAACCCGTTAGAAGACAAAGGCAAGGAAGCATTCCTCTAAGGATTTCAGAGGGAGCTCGGCCCTGAGGGCACTTCAGTTTTAGACTTCTACCCTCCAAAACTGTGATAAATTTATGTTGACTTATGCCACACAGTTTGTGGTAATTTGTTAAAGCAGCACTGCAAAACTAATGCGGGAATCAGTCTTCAACTCCTTCTACTAGGTGAGAAAACGGATGTTTGGTTTGCATTAGGTTATATTACTTCTGTTCTCCATGACATATGTTGATTTATTTGGAGCTTTAAGAATGGCCAAGTGGTTCTTCGGCTGTTTTTCCAACTAGGTACATGATAGAAAATACTCGACTGCATTTTAAAACTAGTTGACTTTATTTTTAAATCACCCAGTGCCCTGATTGATAGGAAGAAAAACTGATTTCCTTAACTCTGAATTGCTATTGATTAGGAAGAACATGGTAGTGGAAAAAGAGACAATCATCTGAGAATTGGACAAAGATTACATATCACACTAGCTCCATCTTATCTTCTAGCAATGCTTCTACCTAACTCATTTGTAAAGTTAAAGGTTCTGGCATTCGTTTCATATTCTGGAATTATTTCTGTATTTACTCACATGATGCCTATTTATTCATTTTTTTTGAGGGGGAGGAGTAATGAGAAAGCAGCCAACATAATGTAATATTTGTTGAAATAAGAATAAAGGACATGATAAACATAACAATTACATTTTAAAATTAATTTTAAAATATAAATGGCTTTAGCATGGGAAAGAAGATGGAAGGGAGACTTGGAAACAAGAGAGAAGTAAAACTGGAATTAAGAGGGCTCTTTCATTCTTATTTATGTGTTTCATTCTGATTCATAAGCTAATTTTTCTTTACAAGGTGATGGAATATTCTTGGCACTAGCCTCTAAGAAAATTGAGTCTGGCAGGTAAAAGTGGTTATCCTTGGGTAGAAAAACAGTGGAGACATCATGGTGATTATGTTTACCCAGCTAGGTCAATCCAAGGTGGAAATGGTAGGCAGTTCTCAGCTTGGAAGAGAAGAAAGTGGAGAAGGAAACAGGGTTTCTTGGATCCCTCTGGCATCACATTTTCTAATAACTAACCACTGCCCTCAGGCTAAGGATGGAGACAACCTCACCAGTCTGTCTAGAGAAGAACACAGTATCAACATAGATCAGGAAACCTTTTCCTTGTAGGCCTCTAACATGAGATTTTTGCTAGACATTTTCCAGATTTCTGATATGTCCTGTTATGTACAGTCATATCTCATTTTATTGCACTTCACTTTATTGTGCTTTGCAGATATTGCATGATTTTTGTTTTGTTTTGTTTTGCTTTGTTTTTTAAACAAATTGAAGGTGCGTGGCAGCTCTGCATACAGCAAGTCCATCAGTGTCTTGGTCACGGACAGGCTGGATGGGGATGTCAGGGGGACGTGGCTGAGGCCCTTGGTCCCCCTAACCCCAACTGGGGAGCCTGGGGCACTTCCAGTGGCACCCTGGTGGTCTTTGCTGGGCTGAATGTATATGTCAAGGTGTGTGGCTAAGGCCCTTGGCCCCCCACCACACTGGCGCAGGAGTCTGGGGCACTTCCAGTGGCAGCTTGGTGGTCATGGCTGGACTGAGTGTGGATGTCATTGGGGGGTGCGTCTGAGACTCTTGGCCCCCCCAACCCAGCTTGGGAGCCTGTGGTACTTCCAGCAGTGGCTTGGTGGTCATTGCTGGGCTAGATACCGATGTTGGGGAGCCTAGCTTTGCCTTTTTTTATATTACTATTCTCACAAATTACATCCATGTATGAGAGTACTTCAGGAAGTTTGTAGAAAAATAGAATTAAAAGATAATACAAAACTTTTTATGCATGTTTTTGAAGTACTTATACATTGTGCACTTATCAACATAGATCTATAATTACTGTTTTGTGTAGTTGTTTTTGAATCCTATTGAAATAAAGAGGGGTTACAAATCAAAACTACTCTAATATGAACTTTTATACTGACTTATGTAGGTACCTTTGCCAGTGTTCTTTGTTTGTGTGGATTTGAGGGACTTGCTAATGTCCTTTCATTTAGTCTGAATGACTCCCTTTTGCGTATATTGTAAGGTGGTTCTGCTAGCAATACATTCTCTTAGTTTTTATTTACCTAGGGATGTCTTTTTAAATTTTATTTATTTATTTTTATCTTTGAAAATTTTTTTCTGAATAGAAAAATCTCTGGTTGACTTTTTTTTTCTTTTAGTACTTCAAATATGTAAAGTTTCACTGCCCCTGGCTTCCATTATTTTTGTTGAGGAAAAAGCTGTTCAACTTACTGAGGATTACTTGTGCTTGAGAAGTTGCCTTTGTTTGCTCCTGTCAGGATTTTCTCTTCGTCTTTGTCTTTCAGTGGTTTGACTGTAATATGTCTTGATGTGGATTACTTTGAGTTTACTCTACTTGGGGGGCATTGAGCTTCTTGGGTTCATATCTACATAAGGGAAATTCTTAGCACTATTTCTTCAAATATTCTTTCTGTCTTTTTCTCTTTCTCTTATTCTACTACTCCAAACATAAGTAATATTGATACACATTATGGTGTCCAACAGGTCTCTTAATTTCTATTTTTCTTTCTTTCTTTTTTTCTCTCTATTCCTTGGGCTGGATAATCACAATTAACCTACATTTAAGTTCACTGATTTATTTATTTATTTGCCTCCTCAAATATGCTGTTGAATCCCTCTAGTAAATTTTTAAATTTTAGTTATTTTACTTTAATTCCAGAATTTCTATTTGGTACCATTTTTATTAGTTTTTTTCCATAATTTCTATTTAGAAAATATTTACTAATATTCTTTATTTAATAAGACATCATTCTAATGGTTTTCTTTAGTTCTTTGTACCTGTAGTCTTTAAAATTTTATTTTAGGTCATTAAGCATATTTAATATAGTTTACTTAACATATTTTATTTTTTCCTGTATATGGGCATAAATTTTGTTTATTCGCATACTTGTAATTTTTTGTTTTAACTGGACCTTTAATTATTATAATTTGGCAGTTCTTGAAATCAGATCCTTTTCCCTCACCAGAGTTTGTTGTTGCTGCTTGTTCTTATTGTTGTTTCGTTATAATGAATTTTTAAACTATTTTTGTACAGTGTACTACTTTTTGTAGGTAGACACTGAAGTCTATTTTCTTAATGGTCAGCAAGTGATTCACCAGAGGTTTCATAAGATGCCCCAAACTAAAACAAAACAAAAAAGTTCCAGTTTTTTGCAGATGGTGTGTGTGTGTGTGTGTGTGTGTGTGTGTGTGTGTGTGTGTGTGTGTGTGTGTGTGTGCTGAGACATGCCTTCAACTCTCAGTCAGGTGATTTACTATTTTGCCTTAGCTTTCACTTCTTGCTTGTGCAAAACCTGAACGTTAGCCAGAGGTGAAAACGTAGAGCTTTGTTAGTTTTCTTTCGGAGCATGCACCCAGCCTTCGGCATGTCATGGTGTTTTAGATTCTCAGTATATGTGGGAGATTTTAAAGCGTTTTTTCCTCAAAGCATTGTATTCTTAAGCCTTTTGTTTTAAGTTTTTGGTTTGTCTATTTTTTTTTTTTCTTCTTCAACTGTTATCCCTTGCCACAGGCAGCAGCATCGAGTGCACTTTCCTTTAAATATATCTGACAAATACCACTAGGTAGCTGCCTCATCACATGTAGAGTCTCAGGTTACATAGGATGAAGGCAAATCCTTTGAGCTGGTCCTTTCAAGAGCTTCCAGACAGGTAAAAGGAAACAATTACAATTCTTTGAAAATAAATTCATAATTTTTGAGAAATTTTGCTCTTTTTGCCACTAGAAACCTATGCTGGGAATGTGGGTTGTTGTCTTCAGACAACAACCACTTCAGAACTGGGGAGTAGAGGTTTGGGTCAGGGTAAGTTAGCACATCACAAAGCTCTTACTAAGACTCAGGTGTTTATTTATTTATTTTTTGATTAAACATTCACGTGGTTGGTGTAAACTTCTATTGGTCTTAAGAGTTCTGATAAAGTCAATTCTAGCGCTTTTGCCAGTTTCTTCACTTAGTTTGTGAATGGACAATATTTTGGAATTTCCTACTCCACCGTTTTTGCTGGTCTCACAGAAGTTTTAATTGCTTTTATTTTTAATTGACTTTAGTTTCTAAAAATTCATATTAGAACAGATTGACTTTTCAGTATTTCTGAATGTGGTTGTTACAAAATAGGTTAGATGAGGGGATGGTGGCAAATCAAGTGTTTTCAAACACCAGGTGACATTTTAATATATGAGGCATGCTAAAAGGAAGAGCAAAATAGGGATTAAACAGGTCATTGATGAGTTTGAGAATATGTCTCAATCAAAGAATCTCAAATGTAAGAAAAAAGTTACATTCAGGGTAAAATACAAATTAAATAAATACGTAAATAAATAAAATAAACTGCATTTTGTCTATGGATCACCAATTTTTAACACAGACTATTGTTAATCTGTGCTAAAAATTTCAATGACATATTGCAGTTTAGATACCATTTCTAAAATTTTAATATCATTCACTTATAATGACTTTTTCTCATTTTAAGTGCAGAGATTGTGGCATCCTGAAACATTTAGCATACTGTACTTGTGACAGTGTTTTAAAAATGTTTCATATCACGTACAGGTTAATTTAATAATTGCACATTTATTCAGTCCATGTTATCTGTCTGGTTATAATAAATATACAAATTGTGCCTTCAAAAGCATAGCTTGTTTATTTCAAATATAGACTTTTTCAAGTTAGAAAAATACAGAATTCTTTTAAACAAAGCAATTATTTGACATCCCTTTCATCAAACTGTGTCTGCTTTAAGATATCCAATTAAGAAAAACACCTTTCGGTTCTTTCTCTAAAAAAAATAGACTTTATTTTTCAGAGTAGTTTTATCTTCATAGCAAAATTAAGCGGAAAGTACAGAGAGTTCTCCTGTGCTTTCTCCTCACTACAAACTCACAGCCTCCCCCACCAATATTCCATACCAGAGTATTACATTTATTATGATCAATGAGCTAACATTGACACATAATTATCACTCAAACTCCCTAGTTTTACGTTAGGGTTTTCTCTGCTGCTATGTTGTTCTCCCTGCCCCCTCCCTTGGAAAACACTGATCTCTCTCTCTCTCTCTCTCTCTCTCTCTCTCTCTCTCTCTCTCTCTCTCTCTCTCTCTCTCTTTATTTATTTATTTATTTATTTATTTATTTATTTATTTATTTATTTATTTATTGGTTGTTTCTCTAGTTTTGACTTTTCCAAAAAGATTATACAACATGTAGTTTTCTAAAATTGGCTTCTTTCATTTAGTAATATGCATTTAAGTTTGGTCCACATCTTTTCACGGCTTGATAGCTCACTTTTTTTGGTATAAAATAACATTCCATTCTCTGGATACACCAGAGTTTATTTATCTGTTCACCTATGGAAGAGCACCTTGGTTGTTTCCAAGCTTTGATAATTATGAATAAAGCTGTATAAACATCTGCGTGCAAGTTTTTGTGTGGCCATATGTTTTAAACTCAGCTAGATAAACTCCAAAGAGTACCATTGCTGAATCATATGACAAGAGCATGTTTAGTTATATAAGAAACTATCAAACTGTCTTCCAAAGCAGTTGTATTATTTTGGATTACCACCAGCAATGAATTAGAGTTCCTGTTGCTCCACATCCTTACCAATATTTAGTGTTGTCAGTCTTTTGGATTTTAGGCATTTTAATAAGGTGTAGTAGTATATCATTGTTATTTCAACCTGCAATTCCATAATGATGTATAATGTTTGGCATATTTTCATATGATTTTTTGAAAAATATGGAATGCATCACAAATTTTTGGTCATCCTTGCACAGGGGCTTGCTACTCTTCTCCATATCTTTCTAGCTTTAGTACATGTGCTTCAAAAGTGAGCACTATTCTTTCCTTTTATTCCCAAGGTAAAGAATATGTTGAAACATATCTGAAATATTAGGTATTCAATTATGAATTTATAATATTTCTTTCCTAAAATGTTTAGAAAATATTTTAAACTCATAATTGAATACTTATTATTTCAGATATGTGAGATTACATACTATGTTCTGGGCCCTTTTTTAGCACTGGGAATAAAAAAGGAAACAGAACAAATTCTCTTTCTCAATTGCAGTTATATTCCAGTGGCAGGAAGCAAACAATAAAAAAAAAAAAATGTGTAATACATAGAATGTAAAGCAGGGTAAGTTGAAGAGGAAAAGAGTTATTTGTCAGTTCTTTTTTTTTTTTTTTTTTTTTTTTTGTCTTTTTCGTGACCGGCACTCAGCCAGTGAGTGCACCGGCCATTCCTATATAGGATCCAAACCCGCGACAGGAGCGTCGCCGCGCTGCTAGCGCAGCACGCTACCGAGTGCGCCACGGGCTCGGCCCAGTCAGTTCTTATTTTTGATCACAACACTCATCATAAATGGTTTTTGTCTTTAATGCATGCACTGAATACAAGCTTTCCAAAAGTAGATCCATGCTACCAATTGTAATAATCAAATTGAGAATGATTCATTGTCACATGGGATTTAAACAACCTAACCTCTAGCTTCAGCTCACATTTAGAAACAAAACCGTATGAACAATATAGAGAATAAAGCCAAATTTAGTGTTCTAAATAATTTCGTATTTTTTATTTTTAGTTTTCATTTGACACTACAGTATTTAGAGCTCAAGTTTACTGTTAAATTGAGAAGTAAAATTATGTAACAGTATAATCAAGATTGGTTTTGCCTGAAAGATTTTAGATTAATCCCAATTTTAGTTTGAAAGTTATATTTCCCCATATTTGCTACTGTACTGAAATATTTCCTAACAACTAGTTATAAATTCAGCCTACCTAAATATTGTAGAGAAATATTTAGAATGGACTTTTATGCAGTCTCTACAGATTAATATAAAATTACATGCATTTGTGGAGAATTTTATATTTATATTTTTTGGTTAAATAAAAAAGGATAAAAACTGCTGACTAAATATTAAAATGGTTAAACTGAATACGCTATCATTATAAAACAAGCTACCATAACAACTTTGTTAAGAATTTCCAAGATTGTCATTTTAATAACACCTCCAAGGTCTCGTAATCCATTAATAGTTTATATTATTAGTTATAGTAATTCATTAGTCAAAGTCCTCATGTACTTTTATTTACCAATTTTAAATGATAAAGTCAGGTAGTAGTTTGCCAATCACTGTACTCACTGATTACTTTTTGCTTTTGGTTTATTTTTTGTAAGAAAGACTTACGTATTTAAAAAACAACAAATAATAATCAATAGATTCTTTAAAGTTAATCAGTGGTCTGAAGCAGGGTAGAGATATTCAAATAGGCTACCTAAATTAAAACAAAATTAAGTTACAACATCTCCAAAACTAAATAAATACATTTCAAACTTTTTTTAAAAGATTAAAAAACAAAAATATTTTTTATTTTTATGAAAACTTTAAGAAGATTTTAGTGTCTTGAAAATCAAATAGTTATATTTTGACAGACCATTAAGCAAAGATTCTCAATCTAGGAAAATCACTGACTCAGTAAAGATGAATTTCCAAAGTAACATATTATCTAGTTGAAATAAATTATATAAGTAATGATAAGGGAAGATATTTTAAAATGACAATTGCAAAAGACTTTGATTCAATATAAATAAGACATTTGTTATTGTGCCTTTAGGTTTCTTCTGTACTGCCTAGATTTCTAGCCTTTTTGTATTTGTACATGACTTTCCCTCTCCTCTTCTTGCCCTCTTTAATTCATCTATAGGACAAAGCTGCATCCTCTTATTTGGCAGAGCAAAATAAATGGTACTTTACATGGAAAAGTATCCCATCCCCCAGTTATGGGTTCCATATAGTGGGAAAGAAATTTTGCACAGATAAACTAGACTCAACAATATACTGAAGGCTAAATTTATGTGACTGGATAGACAACCTAATCGACTCTGTGAAAATTTATTGCTTAAGCAGCAAAGACTAGTCATTCAACCATAAAAATTTAAAAATTTTATTTTGTCTGTTTTGCTATAAAAATGGAAATTACATGAATTACTCAAAGACTCACAATGACAATGCAGATGCAATAACTAATATTTGATATCATTTGTTTGGTTTATGTTCAAATTAGATGAACCATATTTGATATAAAATGTCAGAAACCAAGATGGAAAAATGATAAAATGGAAAAAATTAAAATTAATATAATTTCATCAGTATTATTATTCTGGCATTATATAGCTAAAAGGAATAACAGGAAATTATACATTTTACCATTAAAATATATTTTCTCAAAAACATAGCAAAAGGACATATAAAAGTTGACAGAAATAAAATTGGAAGTAGAAATGTAATTAAAATTGAAGACAAAAGTTAAACATTAGAATACAGAGAAAATTAGGCAAAGAATTTGTAAAAAAAAAAAAAAAAAAAAAAAGTAAATAATAAACCCCATGGCTGAATAATACAATAAAAATAGTAAACTTAGAAAACATGTTAAGAAAATCAAACAATAATATAAAAAGGCCAAAATGTATGGCAAGTTCTCATTATATTGAGAAAAAAAAATAACAAAAGCTAAGTAATGTCTGTCCAACCACACGGAAATTTTAAAATAATATTAACACATCAGGAAGTTAACATGGAAATACCCTTATTTATTTAGCCAATATAAACAGAGACCAATAATATGCTATAAACTTTAGGTGGGAGATAGATGGGTATGGTTGATAAGAAAAAAATATACAAAAATAATATAAGGTAGTGAATAAACACAGAAGGTGTGATTGTGAGAATGTTAGTTACAGGATACATATGGGGTTCTAGGGCATCCGTCTTCATGAACAGAACAGTGACTTTATGGTGCATCTATTTAAAAAGCTATATCGATACATGCAAGTGCTATAAGAATCTGATATTGCAATGTGAAAGAAGGTCTGATTAAGGGACTTAAATCACAAATATAAAACAGGCACCTCAAAAATAGTATATTTACATTTTCCTCGTGTTTTCTCAACTCAAAATTTGGTCTTCCTTCAAAGTCAACTATGCTGTCAACTCTGATTCTTCTATTTATTTTACACTGTGACTTAGTCTGTTCAAATAATAGAAATGTATATTGTACCATTCAAGAGCATGGGGAGTCCAAAAACAAAGTGCTGGCTGATTCAGTGTCTGGTGAGAGCTCGCTTTTTGGTTTATAGATGGCCATCTTTTTGTTGTGTCCTCACATGGAAAAGGGGGAAGGATGTCTCTAGGGCCTCTTTCATAAGGGCAATATTCCATTTAAGAAGGTATTTATCTCTTGACCTCATCACCTCTCAAATGCTTTACACCCAAATACCCTGTAATTAGGGATTAGATATGAACATATAAATTTGAGAAGGACACAAACATTCAGTCTATAGCATTACACCCTAGGCCTCACAAAATTTATGTCCTTGTCACATGCAAAATGCATTACTCCATCCCAACATCCTCAAAAGTCTTAACTCATTTTAAGCATCAGCTCAAAAGTCCAAACTTCCATGTCTCGTTTTAATATTATCTAAGTCAAATATGGGTAAGACTCAAGGTATAATCCATCACAAAACAATTTCTCTCCAGCTGTGAACCTGTGAAATCAAACTTATGTGTTTCAAAATATAATAGTAGGACAGGCACAGGACATTACCATTCTGAAAAGCAGAAATAGAAAAGAAAAAAAGAGGGTCAGTTCTGGAGCAAGTCCAAAATTTAACAGGGCAAACATTAAACCTTAGGGCTCAAGAATAGTCTTTGACTTAATACTCTGCCCTCAAGGCCCACAGGATGGATGTCCTACCTTCCAGCCATAAGGGCAGAGTTCTTGCCTTCCAAATCCACTGGGGCAGAGGTCTCACTATGCAGACACATTATGGGCAGGTGTTCTGCCACTAAAGCTTTTTCAGGAAAGGTTTGAGTTTCTAAGGCACTGGGTATTCCTACCCTCATGGCTTTGGGCAGCCCTGTCCCTGCTCCTTGGCTAGACAGCCTGTGGCAGTTCTCTGCCTGGGCCTTGCAACTCTCTGGGACTGAGGTTCTGCATCTTGTCTGGGAATCCCTATCCCCTGAAATTGGTGGGAGCAGTCATGTTTCCATGGCTTTGCTGGGCATAGCCTGCATCACACCTGGGGCAGCCAAGGATCATGGCCCTACAGTGCAAGCTGTGGAGCTGCAGTGTGAGGTAGGACCAGGCAGCAGGCCCTGGGCTCCAACAGGTACTAGTGGCTCCTTCTTTGAAGTCACTCTGTCTCTGGAGCCCTTGAGCTCTGGGTCTGTGATGGAGTGGCAACCCTAATGATCTCTGAATTGCCTTTGGGAAGAGGGGTGTCATTTTTCCCTCGCCTTGAACAATAGCTCCTGGCTTCTGTAGAGTTAGCTGATTAACCTCCCCATTGTCTTGATGAATAGCAGCTTGGCTTCTGTTGAGATGGCTGATTTATGCTAATCTCCTTAGCAAATGGTCACTTGGCCACATCCTTAGTGTTCTCTCCCTAACAGCATTTCTCATTCTTGTCAACATGGATAGGTTGAGCTTTTCCGGATCTTTAAGTTCTGCTTCCCTTTTGGTTAACAATTCCATCTTTAAATAATTTTTCTCTTCCTGGAATTTATTATAAGCAGTCAAGAGGGACCAGGCCACTACTTCAATACTTCACTTAGACATTTCCTCAGCTAAAAATCCCATTTAATGACTCACAAGTTTTACCTGCCATAAAACACTAGTATACAAACACAATTCAGTCAAGTTCTTTGCTACTTTATACCAAGAATAGCCTTTCCTCCATTATTCAATAACAAGTTTCTCATTTCCACTTCAGACCTCACTGGAATAATCTTTACTGTCCATATTTTTAACAACATTCTATCAGGATTACTTAGATGTTCTTTAAGAAGATTGAGGCTTTCTCTACACCTTTCCTCTTTCCTTTCTAAGCCCTCATCAGAATTTCTTCTAATGGTTTGTTCATGACAGTGTAGGCTTTTTCAAGCATGCACCTCCAAACCCTTCCAGCCTCTACCCATTACCAGTTCCAAAAACATTTTTACATTTTTAGGTATTCGTTATATCAGCACCCTGACTTCGGTACCAATTTCTGTCTTAGTCTGTTCAGGCTGCTATATCTAACTATTACAGACAGGACAGCTTATAAATAACAGAGATGTATTTTTCATAGTTCTGAAGGCTGGGAAGTCTAAGGCGTTGGCAGAATTGGTGTCTGGTGAGGTCTTGCTTCTTGTTTTATAGATGGCTATTTTTCTGCTGTATCCTCACATGGTGGAAGTGAGGGAGGATCTTTCTGGAGCCTCTTTTGTAAGGGCATTAGTCCCATTCATGAGGGCTCCACCTTCATGACCTAATCACCTTCCAAATGCCCTACGTCCAAATACCTTCACATGGAGAATTAGTTTTCAACATATGAATTTAGTGGATGGGCAGAAACATTCGGTGTATAGCACACTGAAAATCTGAAAAAACAAATTGTAACCTACTTTCAAAAATAATACTGAAAACAAGCAGTTGTCAGCATGCCTCTCCCACCTTTGTCCAAGCAACCATCTTTTCTCATCTGGACTGTTGCAAAGGTCTCTTAATAGGACGCTTGACTTCTTAACTTTTACCTTTGCTCTCTACAGTTTATTGTCCCCCAGCATCTAGAGAGTGATGCTTTTATAAGATGTCAGGCTGTACTGCTCACTCCTGTACTGGCACACCTTCTCACTCAAAGAAAAATCTACAGTTTATCATGTCCCATGAGGTCTAATAGTACACATGGGTTTCACTTTCTCACTTAATCCAAGTCTCTGTTCACTGGAGGCTCTGCTTTATTTTCCTCATAGCACTCAGTAACATGTCAGTCTTCTATATTTATTTGTTCATTGTTTTGTTTGTTTCTTCCTAGGAAACAAATTTCACTAGATCAAGGATTTTGTTGTTGTTGTTGTTACACCTGGATCCCTCAGGCCTTGAATTGTACTTGGTTCTTAATAATATCTGCTGAATGAAAAAATTTAAAAAATGGATTCAAAGTTTAGTAGTAGTTTTGTTATGTTTTCCATTCTTGTATTATAAAATAAAAAGAAAAACATATTGAAAGCACAACTTAAAAGATTTTAAAAAGTAGCAAGATAACAAACCAAAGTAAACCAGGGAAAGAGAAACAAATGAAGATAGAAAATATCCTTGATAAACAAAGTAATTTTTATTTAACAATAATACATGTTTATTTTGAATATCTAAAGCATATACATGGTAAAAATAATCCAAACTTTAAACATAGTACAAAAGACAACAGGGGGAGCCAGGTTACATGAAAGACTGAGGGCAGGAATTAAATTAAATATTAACATACTTTGAGAGTGAAGAACTTGTTTTCTCCCACTCATAGAAGTTCTTTTTTTCCCCCTATTTACTTCTGCACATGTCAAAAAATGGTGACCCTATAGCTTTCAAATTTTCAAGACAGTAGTATATGTGAGCAGTAGATACTATCACGAATCTAAATACGGGAAAGACAGTTACAAAATGATTCAATTTGATTGTCCACTCCTTCTCCTATCAAGTATAGCTGGGAGGAGAATTATTTAGTAAATGCACAGTTGCTGAACCCCTCAAGGTGAACAGCTGGAAAACAGAAAAGAAGAATGGGCTGGTCAGATGCCACTAAGGGCTTTTGTCACTAATGCTCAGTTACATCTGATAGTTCCGCTGAATTAAATTTACTTTGGGATCACAGCTTTTCCTGTGTTTTTAAACTATAGGTTGTGCATGTTTAAGTTTTAAGCAAATGGCATTTTTAAAAGTTACTAAAACCTCTATACTTATATTAGGCTTATTTATACCTAAAATTACATATTGTTACAAAAATTCATGTGGTGGCTGCGTTCAGAGAGCCCAGTGTGCTGTATCTATATCTCCAGCTAAGAAGAGGCATAAATACTCCATCAAGGCCACATTCTTACCAAATACCATAGATAAATAAATGATATAAATTATAATTATTTTCTTTAGATTATTTAAATAAAAAAGTAGTAATCCTAATTTTGTTAATAAAAAAATGGAAACAAGATGTTGGATGAGCAAAAAATTAATATTTGGTCATCTAAAGCTGAAACATGACCAGATACTTTATTTAATTTATTGAGAGAATAAGGAATTCTTTGCTTATGGATCATTTGGGTAGGATCACTAACCCTGAAGTATTTGCTTTTTTATTTGCTATTACAGACAGCCAAAACTTGTGAAAATTTCCAGAGATAAATAATTAAAAATTTTTAAATTATAGTTTTAAAAGTACATTTTATTTCTTAACAAATTGTGGTATTTTGTGTTTATTTTCTTGATTATAAAGGTAATGTGTATTTGTTTTACAAAGTGGAGATCGCACTATACAGGTGCTGGCGCAGGAGATCACTCACAATTCCAGCAACCAGAGTAAATTCATTCAACATTTTGGCATAAGATAGTAATTTCTAGCAGAAAGGATAAGCCAGGAGGAGAGAGATATAGAGATTACATAGATATACGATAGATAGGTAGATCCATAGATAGAATGAATTAGGGGTACAGTGGGTTGAATTGTGGCTTCCAAAAGATATGTGTATATGCAATAACTAATTACCAGAGCCTGCGAATGTGACCTTATTTGGAGAAAGGTCTTTCCAGATGTAATTAAATTCAGGATCTCAAGAGGAGATCATCCTAGTATGTTGAGGTGGGCCTTGAATCCAATGACAAGTATCTATGTAAGAGACATACAGAGACAGTACACATGGGGAGAAGCAGAGAAGACCTTGTGGTGATGAAGGCAGTCTGGAATTATTTAGCCACAAGTCAAGGAAAGCCTGGAGACACCAGAAGCTGGAAGAGGCAAAGAAGGATCATTTCCTGGAGACTTAAATTTGAACTTCCTGCCTCCAGAACTGTGAAGGAATAACATTCTGTTTAACAGAAAAGAGGCACCAAGTTTGTGGTTATTTGTTACAGCAGTCCTAGTAAACTAATACAGATGGAAGTATCATTAATTTTCTATATATTGTGATCAATACTTTACATACATGGTTTCATGGACATCTTTCTCTTTGCCCAAATCAAATCAAATATACCTGTCTACATCACAAGTTATTCCAGAGAAGGTTGTATTTCATGTATTTATTTTCTTTGAGATAAATGAAGAGAAAGTTCAGTATTTAGATGTCTAGTTTGAGATAGAGGACAGAGATTGAAAGCTAAGGAAACAAAAGTTGGTCTCTAACTGGCCCTGTCGATGGACCCCAGTAGAGAGAGCGAAACTGCAGTCAGAAGCCTCGGGTTCAAGTAGCCCTTTGAAGGTCTTTAGTGACAAAGTATGATGCAATATGGAGATTTTTATTCTTTACACTTGCTGAAATTCTGATGACACTCTGAATTCTGACACATCAGTTATGGTGTGTGGTTATAGACAAGAATCATGAATCCCAATGGGAAATGGTAGGCAATTACTCTATAAATGGCATAGTGCACTACAAGATTAGACTTGCTTAAAAACATACCTGGATAATCTCTAGGATCTTAATAACACTTTCAAATAAGTTTATTACAGAGTAGAGTAGAAAAAAGAAAGATGCGAAATTTAAGTGACTATTAATGCAACAGTATCCAAAACCTAAGAGGCCTAAGAAATTTGGGTTACAATTATCTCATTTAATTGCTATAACATCTCTTCTGGAAAACATATGAATATATTAAACCAGTCTTTTAACACAAATTGCCATTTTGTAAAAATATAATTAGGTGTGGGCTTAATAACCACTCACTTGACCCTTTATTTAAATAGTTTGTGGGGGGTTTTGTTTAGATTTTTTACTATCTCCTGTCCACCAGAGGGCACATATGACTTGTGCTAATTTCTGACTTCTGGTTCTACTTACTGAATAACAGTCTGTCCTAAATAGTACAATGTAAGCCATTTAAAATTCCATAATGATATTTAATATTATTGATATTTTTTAGTTTGCAAAAAACAACATAATAATATCTCTAGTGAAAAAAAGAATGATGTCAGATGTAGATAAGTAATATTCCTACATACAATCAGAAGTTTGCAGAAACATTAAAGATGGACTTAAAAATAATAAACATTATGAATATTCTAGATTTCTGAAATTACATGAGCTCTCTGAGCATCTCATTTTTTTTTTAAACCAGGCAGTGGAAGAATAGGTCTAAGTCTTCTTTTCTTCCCAAATAGCTGGCTAGAGAAGTCTGGTGTTAGTCCCCTCCTCATAAGAAAAAACTAAAACAACAGACAAACAAACATATTTTGCCTGGAACCTGAAGAAACATGGTACAGAGCATGAAGAAAGTGAGGAGATCCTTGTGAAGCACAGAAGAAAGGAATGGCACCAAGAGAGCAGAGCAGGGCATCTAGTCTCAGCCCCACTGCTAACACTGGCCCAGAACCAGGCAGGGAGAAGGTAAGCTGGAAAAGACCCCAGCTCTTTCCATTACTACCACAAATACCAACAATCCCTGCTTCAAGGGAGTCCCCCTAATCTTTTCGGGACCCAGTCCCAGTTGGAGAGTAGCTGGGAATTAATATAGCTGCAGTCTCATAATGAAAGCTGAAGGAGATTAAAACCCCTCCTGTCCTGAGCATCTGAGATGCAGCACCATCTGGAGGCTGAAACCCTGGTGGGAATATGCCCTGCCCTGGACCCACTAAGTCTGACTCATTTTGTCGGGAGGTTCTGCCTACATTCTACTGTGCTCACATGGGCACTGGTGGAACCAAGGAATTGGCTGCCTGGAGCCTAGGGCATACAGAAAGACTGAGACCCCAGCATCTGAACTCACTCAGCAATCCCCCTGCCCCAGAAAGCAGGCAGACTTCCTGAGTGGAAAATCCACAAAGTGCAACGGTTCCCCACATTTGCAACCCACCCTGCACAGCCCATGGCGGCTAAACCCACCAGTGCCACATGGCCTACAACTAGCCCAGTGGCAACCCCACCTACCCTCATGACCCTCCACATGCTTGCATGGGTGTCAGCAGGGCCATGATCTCAGTTACCTGTAGCCTAGACCCTTGCACTGGTCCCAGTGGGTCTGACTCCCTTTCTCTGGAGGCACTGCCTACATTCTACAGCATTCACTTGGGCACTGGGGGGAACCAAGGCACAGGCTGCCTGGAGCCTAGGACAGAAATATTGAGACCCTAGTGTCTTAACCCATGTAGTACTCCTTCCCCAAGGCAGGCCTTTATAGTGCTGCTGGACTTGGTTGTAATCTTGCAGGTTTGCATCAGGCTCAGCAGCTGAACAGGCAGCCACCTTCAGAGCTTCTAGGCCCTGCAACACCTACTCCCAAACCAACAGCTGTTTGGGTAGCAGATTTTTCTCCCTATAGCATGCCTCTAGAAAGCCACTGGGTCCTGCAGCATTCACACAGGCTTGCTCCAGGCTTAACAGCTGAGCTGGCAGCCCTCTACAGACCTACCAGGACCTGCTGCAACAGTATACATCTGCTCACTGACTGACAGTGGATCAACCACCCCAACAAGAAATTGCCATAGCTTCCACTGCCTAGGCCACAAAGGCACCCACAGACAAATCTAAGATTGAATACAGCTAAAGAAGTCACATAAAGCCTGCACTACCACACTTACCCAGATCTCAACTTAAAACGCCCAGCCTGTCAATACAGAATAATTCTACGGGAAACAGTCTTCCCCTTCAAATGCCACTCCAAGAATTAAAAGAAGTGGTGCACCACCAGATGTCCAGACATCAATGCAGAGATATAGGAAGCTTGAAAAAACAGGGAAGCTTGACTCCTCCAAAAGAAGACTGCAGCTCTCCAACACCAGACTGCAAGCAACGGGAATTCAACAAATTGCCTGAAGAGGAATCCCAAAGGGCAATACTAAGGAAACTCAAAATGATGGATGAAAAAATAGATAAAAATCACAAGAAAGTCAAAAATGATTTTGAGAACATGTATGAGAAATCAAACAAAGATAAAAGCAATTATAAAAATCAAGCAGAAATCCTGGAAGTGAAGAATTCATTCAAAGAAATTTAAAAAAAAAAAAATACCACTGAGAGCATAAACAGCAGGCTAGAACGAGCAGAAGAAAGAATCTCTAAACTAGAAGACAGGCTTTTTGAATTAACACAGTTGACCAAAAAGAAAAAGAAAAAATTATTTTTTAAAAAAATGAAGAAAACCTGCAAAATCTTTATGATAGCTTTAAGCATACAAACATCTGTATTATGGGTATACAGAAAGGACAAGAGAAAGGAAAAGGTTTTGAAAGCTGATTTAATGAAATAATAGCTGAAAACTTCCCAAATATTGGGAGAGAGTCTTACAGATCCAAGAAGCCCAAAGATCCCCAACCAAATTCAATGCAAAAAGGACCTCCCTGAGACACATTATAGTCAAATTATCAAAAGTCAAAGACAATGAAAGAATTTTAAAAATGATGAGAGAAAAGCATCAAATTACCTATAAGGGAATCCTCATCAGGCTAACAGCAGACTTGACAACAGAAACCCTAGAGGCCAGGAGAGAGTGGGATGACATATTCAAAGCACTAAAAAACAACAACAACAAAAAACCTGCCAACCAAAATTACTATATCTAGCAAAGTATTCTTTCAGAAATGAGGGAGAAATAGTATCTTTACCAGACAAACAAAAACTGTGGGAATTCACCACCAGAAGACTAGCCCTTCAAAAAATTCTCAAGGAGGTCCTATAGCTGGAATCAAAAGAGAGATAAGTGTCATCATAAATACACAGAAAGGAATACAAACCACTAATAGAACAGATATACAAATAAAGAGAAAGAAAGCATATTTTATCAATACAAAAAAAAAAAAAAAAAAAACACCCCTCAGCAAAGAAACAGGAAAAGGGAAAGAAGAGGACATAAGAAGTACAAAACAAACATAGAGAATTTAATAAAATGGCAGGAATGAAGTAATACCTTTCAATAACAACCCTGAGTATAAATGGATTAAATTCCCCACTCAAAAGATAGAGACTGGCTGAAAGGATTAAAAACTTGACCCACTTATACGTTACCTGCAAGAAAGTCACTTCACCAATAAATACACACATAGATTAATAGCGAAGGGATAGAAAAAGGCATTCCATGCAAATGGAAACCAAAACCAAGCAGGAGTTGCCATACTTAGATAAAATAAACCTCAATTCAAGAACTATAAAAAGAAACAAAGACAGACAATATGTCATGATAAAAGGATCAATGCAGCAAGAAGATATAACAATCATAAATATATATGCACCCAAGTCAGAGCACTTGGATATATAAAGCAACTGTTATTGGATCTAAGGGGAGAGATAGACCCCAACACATTAACAGCTGGAAAATTTAACATCCCACTCTCAGCATTTGATAGATGATGTAGACAAAAATTCAGCATAGAAATATTGGATTTAAGCAGCACCTTGGACCAAATGGAATTGACAGACATATACAGAACATTTTATGCAACAATGACAGAATATACATTCTACTTATCAGTATATGGGTCATTCTCTGGATAGGTCAAATGTTAGGCCACAAATTAAGTCTCAACAAATTTAAAAACATTAAAACAATATCAAGTATATTTTCAGACCACAATGGAATAAAATTAGAAATTAACTACAAACAAAACTTTGGAAATTATACAAATTCATGGAAATTAACAGCATGCTTCTGAATGACCAATGGATCAAAGAAGAAATAAAGCAGGAAATCCAAAATTTTCTTGAAATAAATGAAAACACAAGCACACTTATCAAAACCTATGGGAAACTGCAAAAGCAGTACTAAGAGGGAAGTTTATTGCACTAAATGCTCACATCAAAAAAAATATAAAAAATCAAACAATCTAACATTAACTCTCAAAGAACTAGAAAAACAAGAACAATATAATCACAAAACTAGTAGACAAAAAGAAATAATTAAGAACACAGCAAAACTTAATGAAATAGAGACCAAAAGAACAATACAAAATATCAATGGGAAAAAAAGTTGTTTGTTTAGAAGATAAACAATATATACAAACCACTGGCTGGACTAACTAAAAAAAGAAGAGAGAAGACCCAAATAACAAAAATCAGAAATGAAAAAGGAGGCATTTCAACTGATACCACAGAAATACAAAGAATTGTTAGAGACTATTATGAACAAATATATGCCAAGAAATTTGAAAACCTGGAGGAAATGGCCAAATTTCTGTACACGTATGAACTACCAACATTGAACCAAAAATAAATACAAAACCTGAACATTCCAATAATGAGCAACACGATTGAAAAAGTAAAGAGCAGTCTCCCATAAAAGAAAAGCCCAGGATTCTTTAAAGAAGAGTTCACACCAATATTTTTCGAATTATTCCAAAAAATTGAAACAGAGGCCATTCTCCCAAACTCTTTCTATGAGGCCAGCATTATTACCCTTATACCAAAATCAGACAAAGATGCAACTAAAAAAGAAAACTACAGGGAAATATCTTTGATGACATAGATGCAAAAAAATCCTCAGCAAGATATCAGCAGACATAATACAACAGCACATCAAAAAGATTATACATCGTGATCAAGTGGGATTCATCCCAGGGATGCAAGGATGGTTCAACATATGCAAATCAATAAATGTGATATACTGTATCAACAATAGCAAGGACAAAAACCATATGATTATCTCAATAGATGCAGAAAAGGCATTTGACAAAATTCAGCATCCCTTCATGATGAAGGCTTTCAACAAATTAGGCACAGAAGGAAAATGTCTCAACACAACAAAAGCCATATATGACAAACCCAGTGCCAACATCATCCTGAATGGGGAAAAACTGAAAGCTTTTCCTTTAAGATCAGGAACAAAACAAGGATACCCACTCTCACCACTCCTATTTAACATAGTATTGGAAGTATTAACTAGAGCAATTAGGTAAGAGAAAGAAATAAAGGGCATCCAAACTGAAAAATATGAAGTCAAATTGTCAATGTTTGCAGGTGACATGATCCTATGTATTGACAAACCCATAACCTGCACCAAAAAGCTCACAGAGCTCATAAACAAATTCAGTAAAGTTGCAGAATACAAAATTGATGCACAAAAATCAGTAGCATTCTTATACACCAACAATGAATAAGCAGAAAAAGAAGCAAGTGAGCAATCCCATATATGATAGCTATGAAAAGAATAAAATACCTAGGAATAAATTTAACCTAGGAGGTGAAAGATCTCTACAATGAAACTACAAAACACTTCTGAAAGAAATTGAAGAGGACCACAAAACATGGAAAGATTTTCCATGTCTATGGAATGAAGGAATTAACATTGAGAAAATGTCCATACTTCCCAAAGCTATCTACAGATTCAATGCAATTCCCATCAAAATACTAACATTCTTCACAGAAATAGACAAAAACAATCCTAACATTCATATGGAACAACAAAAGACCTGAATATTCAAAGCAATTCTGAGAAAATAATAAAAAATAAAACTGAAGGCATTATGCTACCTGACTCCAAACTATACTACAAATCTGTAATAACCAAAACAGCATGGTACTGGCATTAAAATAGACACACCAATGGAACAGAATACAAAACCCAAAAATCAACTCATGTACTTACAGCTGACTGATCTTTGACAAATGCACCAAGAACATACACTGCAGAAAGTATAGCCTCTTAAGTAAATGTTGCTGGGAAAACTGGATGTCTATATGCAGAAGAATGAAACTAGACCCATACCTCTTGCCATACACCAAAATTAACTCAAAATGGATTAAAGACTTAAGTATAGGACCTGAAAATATAAAACTCTTAGAAGAAAATTTAGGGAAACACTCAGAATGTAGGATTGTCAGGCCTTAAAAACTAACGCCACCTTAAGTGACATTACAAGTGGCACCATTATGGGCCCACAATGGCGTATTAATGTGGCAGCCTAAGACAGCCCCGGGAGGAAGTAGGGTGGGGGTGTCTGCGGGAACCTCGCCTTAGCCCTTATTGGCCAAATACGTGCTTCCGTGCTCAAGGTTGCAATAGCTAGGCATTGAGACAGGATGCATGCTCTCTTGACCTTTAAGCTGATAAGAATATGTAAAAAGCCTCCCCTCAGGCCGACCCCCGTGGCGCACTCAGTAGAGTGCGGCACTGGGAGTGCAGCAGTGCTTACACCGCAGGTTCTGATCCTATATAAGGATGGCCGGTGCGCTCACTGGCTGAGCGCGGTGTGGCCGGTCACAAAAAGACAAAAAAAAAAAAAAAAAAAAAAAAAAGCCTCCCCTCCCCATCTGCCTTTAAAAGCAAGTGCTTGTGTGGTAATAAACAGAACTGCTCGACAGAACCCCCGCCGCGTCTGAGTGTCCTTTGACCGGGCTGGGTTTGGGGGCGGCGGTGTGCTCACCTCTCTTCACGGCTCTCTTCCCCCATCTTCTTCCAAAGGGGACAGGAGGGAAAGAGGAATCCTGGGCCATTTGCTCGCCCACCAAAAGGAACGAGGCTAGGGCTGTTTGGGTCAGCTGGCGGCGGACCCGACATAGGATTTGGCAAAGACTTTATGAATAAGACCCCTAAAGCACCAGACACAAAAGAAAAGATGTACAAATGGGATTATATATTATATATTTTCAAGCGCACTTGAATCATTTACCCAAAATTTAAAATATGGTGGCATAAACATTCTTCCAAAAGAATTACATTCCTCAGAGTATGATTACTAATCAAAGTGGTGTAAATAAGCCAGAAATCAAACTAACACAAAGATAACAGGATACTAAGGATTATAACCTTGACTAAGGTGGAGTAACAGAGACCGGATTTAAAATTACACCCCAAACAACCAAAAAACTAGCCAATACCTAGTAAATAACAGTTTTAAAGACACTACATATCAAAAAATGAAATAAAAGATAGCGTTCCTAAAAAAATGGAGAAAACAATGAGGTGAGCCCTAAGATTGATCTGCTTACTGCATTGAGAGAGTTTTCTGTCTTTATTGTATAGCGAGGGAATTTGAGCGAAGCCTGGTGGGCTCTCTTTGTTTAGAATGGAGCTAAGAGTCCTGGGAGGCCATTGAGATAGAGTATCGTAGAGGGTTGAGATGCATATATAGAGAAAATTGCAAACACATTCTGAAGATTCCCCTTGAGTATTCCTCAGAGTACTGCACAGGTATGTGAGAAAACCAACCAAAAATTGGGAAAGAACTGTACCCAATAATTCGAGATAACTATAGCCAACAATCACACAGGATTGGGGAAGAGAGCCTGTTCCCACCAGTCAGAGTGAAAATCCTCATAATTCAGGAAGCATTTGGTAGAGTAAGTAAGTAGTGGAGACTAAGTATCCCCACATTAACACATACGCATGCATGCGCGCACACACACACACACACACACACACAAACATACACACACACAGTGGGATATTACTCAGTTATAACAAAGAACATCTTGCCACTTATGACATTATAAATGAAGCTGTAGGGCATTATAGTAAGTGAAATAAGCCAGACAAAGAAAAACAAAAATTGAGTGTTCTCACTCGTATGTGTTCTATGGGTCAAATGTATCTCCCAAAAGCTCATGTATTGGAAACTTGATCCCCATTATAACAGTGTTAAGAGGGTGGGAAATCCAAATTACAGTATTTGAAAGGTGGGGCCCTTAAGAGGTGATTAGATTGTGAGGACTGTGCCCTACATGCAGGATATCACATGGCAGAGAATGTCCTGAGCAAGAGAGCTCATCTTTTCACTTGCTCTCTTTATAAAGCCATCAGAACCACACTCATGATAGCCTATTAAACCACCAACCCATTACTCCGTGAATGGATTGATCCATTCACGAAAGTACAGTCCTCATGAAACAATTGCCTCTCAAAGGCCCCACCTTTCAAATATCATAGTAGGATTTCCAACACATGAACTTCTGGGGGATACATTTAATCCAAAGCATGCTAAAACATATAATATAATATTTAATGAAATTAAAGACACCTAAATAAATTTAAAGTGATAGCTTTTTGTGGATAGAAAGACTCAATATTATAAAAATGTTAATTTTCTCAAATTGATTAATGTCTTAGTCCATTTGTGCTGCTACTACCAAATACCTGAAAATGGATAATTTATAAAGAAGAAAAATTTATTTTTTCACAGTTCTGGAGGCTGGTGTCCAAGATTGAGGCATCAGCAGGTTGGTTTCTAGTGAGGGCTCTTATCTGCTTCCAAAATGGTCCATTGTTGCTGCATCCTCTGGAGAGAAGAAATGTCCTCACACAGCAGAAAGGATGGAAGAGGCAAAAAACGGATGCAACTTCCTCTGTAAAGCCCTGTTATAATGGCATTAATCCATTCATGGGGACAGAGCACTCATGTACTAATAACCTCCCAAAAGATCCCACCTCCCAACACTATTTTACTGGGGGTTGAGTTTCCAACACATAAATTTCGGGGGCACATTCAGACTGTAGCAATTGATAAATTTAAAGTACTCTCAGTGAAATTTCTGGTAAAATTTATGCAAAATATAAATTATCCAGAAAAAACAAGGCATGATGCTAGGCAACTTGACAAATGGAACAGAATATAAAGACAGATGCATATATATCTTCATCTGATTTAGGACTGTGGGAAACTATAGTCTATTCAATAAATGGTGCCACATAAATTAGATATCTTTATGGAAAAATTAATTTCTAGTGGATTATACATATAAATGTAACAGGTACAATCATTAATGCTTTTAGAAGGAGAAAATGGGTGACCATGATCTTGACGTAGGTAAAAATTTCTTAAACATTATAACAAAATCTCCACTAATAAAGGCAAAATAAAAACTGGATATATTAATATTAATAACTTCTGTTAATAAGAAGGGCAGTATGAATGGGGTGAAAAAATATGCCAAATAGTGGGATATATACATCTGACAAAAACATTTTTTTCATAATGTACAAAAAGTCAATAAATAGAAAATGCAACCCCTCCCAACTGCAATTAATAAAGTTCTTCACCAGACATTTCAAACAAAATGATATTTAAATAGTAAATAAGCATATTAAAAAAGGTGCTCAACTTTATTTGTTATTATAAAAATACAAGTAAAAACACAAACCAGTACACACTAACCAGAATAGCTACAATGAAAAAGTCAGACAATACAAAGTGTTAGTGAAATTTGAAGCAATTAATATCTCTTAAAAAATGCTGATGCAGTGTATATTTATTGAACCACTTTGGAAAGTAATTTGATTATTTCTACTAAAGTTTTGCATATAACAAGTGATTCAGCAAGTCCATGTCTTGTATACAAATCAAAAATTCATATTCATAAATATATTTCCCCAAAGATATTAACAAAATTGCTCAGAGCATGTATTATTCTTAATAATCACAAACTGAGTCATTTTAAAATATTAAATTTGTCCAGTCCTATTTCCTGAAGTGTTTCTCCTATGTTTTCTTTAAGAAGTTTTATTGTTTCAGGGTGTATATTTAAATCCTTAATCCATTTTGAGTTGATTTTAGTATACGGCGAGAGGTATGGATCTAGTTTCATTCTCCTGCATATGGATATCCAGTTATCCCAGCACCATTTGCTGAAGAGGCAGTCCCTTCGCCACTGAATAGGCTTGGTGCCTTTGTCAAAGATCAGCTGACAGTAAGTGTGTGGGTTGAGGAAATGCAAATCAAAACCACATTGAGATACCATCTAACCCCAGTTAGGATGGCTAAAATCCAAAAGACTATGAACGATAAATGCTGGCGAGGTTGCGGAGAAAAAGGAACTCTCATACATTGTTGGTGGGACTGCAAAATGGTGCAGCCTCTATGGAAAATGGTTTGGAGGTTCCTCAAACAATTGCAGATAGATCTACCATATGACCCAGCTATCCCACTGTTGGGAATATACCCAGACGAATGGAAATCATCAAGTCGAAGGTATACCTGTTTCCCAATGTTTATCGCAGCACTCTTTACAATAGCCAAGAGTTGGAACCAGCCCAAATGCCCATCATCGGATGAATGGATACGGAAAATGTGGTACATCTACACAATGGAATACTACTCAGCTATAAAAACGAATGAAATACTGCCATTTGCAACAACATGGATGGACCTTGAGAGAATTATATTAAGTGAAACAAGTCAGGCACAGAAAGAGAAATACCACATGTTCTCACTTATTGGTGGGAGCTAAAAATTAATATATAAATTCACACACACACACACACACACACACACACAAACCGGGGGGGGGGGGAGAAGATATAACAACTACAATTATTTGAAGTTGATACGACAAGCAAACAGAAAGGACATTGTTGGGGGGGAGGGGGGGAGGGAGAAGGGAGGGAGGTTTTGGTGATGGGGAGCAATAATCAGCCACAATGTATATCGACAAAATAAAATTTTAAAAATAAATAAATAAATAAATAAAAAATAAAATAAAATAAAATAAAATATTAAATTTGTGACAAAAATCATGAAAAAATTAACTAAAACAAATATAGGTAATGTTTATACACACACACACACTCACTCATATATGCATATATGTATATGTTTGCATCGAGCGCTCAATATTACAAAGATAATATTTCTGTCCAAATCTAAAAATTCTAATTTAAATTCAATTGTATACATATGAAATGCTAAAAGCCATTTCTAAACTGTGTTGAAAATACTTAGCGCATGATTACAGCTAAATAAATTTTGTCAAAAAAGAATTATGAGGGAATCCTGACTAAATATATATTAAAATAGTATAAAGTGATAGTAATTTAAAGAAAACAGAAGTGGTACAAAAATAAAGAAATAAAGCAAAATAAGAGAATAGAAATTTCAGAAAAAGCCTTTGCATACCTAAACATGTAAAACAACAGACAGTTAAAATAATGTTGAGATAGTTGGCTATTCGTTTTAGGAACAATATTATATATAAGCATATTTTATAAGATAGGCAGAAATAAATCCCAGAAGGGTTAAAGATCTAAGCTTAAAACTATCAGCTTCTAATATTTGCTAACAGTTGTCTTGATTTATAATGCCAATTTTACTGATGAAAAGAATTAAACATTCTGGACAACCTATCAAAAAAAATCTTAGTACCAAAAGACTGAAATATGCACTGAGGTCAAAATATTATGAGATCATAGTATTATGGGCAAAACTGAAGAAGAAATGGAATCCAACTGCTCATCTTCCACTTTTTATTTTTCGTAAGAGGCATTTGCAAATCTTAGTTAGTTGGAAATTTTTCTGATGACCTCCAAAGGTAAAAGGGACATAAATCAGAACCCGGAGCCCATTTTGGGGGTTCAACTGATCACAAAATGCGGGAGAAATCCAAAGTGATACACCCTCAGGGGAAGGAAAAGCCAGAATTAAACGAGCCACTATGCAAATGTACAGCCTGTATTTGTTCTCGAAGGTTCAAGGAAGCTCAAGACATCAAATTGTTTTAACGCCATTCTGGGCCGTGAACACCTTCAGGAACACAGCAGAGGCAGTTCGACAAAACCTCTACAAATAAATTCTGAAATGGTCAACACAGGGTCAGTAATCCCGAGTACACAGGAAAACAAGGAACAATGCCTGAGAATAAACTGAAATGACAGTCAGGAGAAACAGATATGTGAAAATTTCAATTACTGGAATAGATGGACATAGACTTCTGAAAAAATAAAACAATAGTAACTACACATAAAAGTAAAGGAAAAGCTTGAAAATTTATGAAAGAAATTACAGAAAGCATTATTGAAGTTTTGAGAAAGAAACAGCATTTCTAACAGTAAAAATTGATTATGAGAAATTTAAAATAACACATATTTAGAACTAAAGAACTAGAAAAAGTTTGGATTTCACAACTGCAGTGTAAGCCACCTATAGCATATTACATATTATACTTATTACAACTAAAATTTGACAAAATAAATAAATAAACATTTTTAAAAGACTATCTGAAGAACCTGAAAATTGAAGCAGATGAACTGTGGAAGGGAGTGAAATTTTGAAAAGCAGCCCTCATAAGGATGAACTGTTTTCTGGTTTTGTTTTTGTTTTTTCCTTCTCATGGCTTGACTTCAGTCTTGGACTCCAGTCATAGTAATGTCAGTCGGCAGAATGTGGTAAACTCACTGCTACCATGTTATGGCCAGGAATAAACAAAACATTGAAAATGGCATTGAAATAGGTGGGCTGGAGGGTGATCAGAAAATCCAGGAGGGGAGAGAGCCAGAAAAGGGGATCTTCTAATTCTGCATATGTACTCAGGCATCACAGCCTTACCTTTAAACCACACATGTGTGGGATATACCAAAATCAGCCCAACAAAGCCTTTCAGAACTGAACTGAGATTTGAAAGACCCACACAAGTTTTAACTTCATCCTGGACCACACATGCCTTGGACAAACCTACATCAATATAGCAAAAGCTGTGAGCACTGAATTTCTTCTTGAACCACCATCCATAGTTTATACAGAAATTGTTGAGTTTTGAACATTTAGATTGTTTAACTTTAGAATAAAGTGCAAAAAATGTTTTCCAGAGTTTCTGACAGGATACTATTCCTCCCTGTGATTCAGATAGACTTTTATACTTTCTCTCAGTTTTTGTTCCTTCCAAAATATATTTTGCCTTTATTTTTGAAAGCATTGGATCCTTGCTTAAGAGATCTTTCTTTCAGTACTTTAAAATGTCACAACATTTTCTTATACTATCTTAAACAAAGATGATTCTTATCTTTGTTTCTCTCTATGTAATATGTCTCCCCGTTCCCTACCCCCTGGTCTGGGAAGATAATCTCTTTACCTTTCTTTAAGTTTTAGCAGTATGTATTTCTTAGTGCTTCTGTAAGAAACCTTAGCCTCATGCGACATAGAAATGTATATGAAATAAATATAAATACCTAACTTTTTTAAAAGCTCAATTTCAAATGAAAGTATAAAAGAAATTAAAGTCAATTTAAAGTTCACTACAGTTACTTGAAACTATTTTTTTGAAGACTAGGGTGATATGTATTTGTGGATAATTATTTTACAGCTGTTTAATGCCAATAGCTATAATAAATGTCTTCTGTTTACGGGATGATAAAAATATACCCTGGAGGTACAAAATAATCAGAAAGATTATATGATGACATGCCCAACTGTCTTTTAAAGTGGCTTTACCATCAATATAAATCAGGTGGAAAAAGAAGTGAAAGATAATTGCTCATATAGATAAAATTAATTAACAATCATTTAATTAGCTGTTACTACCACAATAGGAAATATAGTGGTACGATGCCCAGACAATATTAAGAAAGAAAATAATCAGCACCATTTAAATTAAAATTTATTGTAAGCTAACACTTTGCTGCATCTTCAACATAGTATTCATGAAAAATATTTTTTCATATTTATTACGATACTTAGATATATTTCTCTAAAGGCCACCAGAGGTGGGAAAAGAGAAGGTTAGGAGGGGTTTAGCAAGAAATTGGTAAAGGGCCCCCCAAAATTATTACATTGTTTTTTCATGCTCATAGTATCTCTGCATTGATGTCTGTGCAACTGATGATTTAGTCACTTCTTTTAATTTTTGTAATAGTTTTTGAGGGGAGGGACTCTTACCTGTAGAATTGTCTCATACTGATAGTCATGTTGGGCTTCATAGGCTTGGTTCTGGGTAAGCAAGGCTGGCTTGCTCCCTGCAACTTCTCCACTGTTACAGGCAAGCTGCTGTGTTGGACAAGACACTGGGCTCCCAGGAAAGGTGGCATGGATCCAGCCAGCTTGCACATCCGTGGCATGCTCTCCACTGGTGCTGGCAGACTCACTTCATCAGGCAGACCTCTGTCCTCCTGGGATAGCAGAGCATGGATCCAAGCATCTGGCACAGGGGAACAACACAGACCCTACTCACTGTCCACTGGGGTGGAGGCTGCTTGTTTCTTTTTATTGCTGAATAATGTTCTCTTGTATGGATATACCACCATTTGTTTATTCATTCACCTATTGAAAGACATTACTGTTGCTTACAAGTTTTGGCTGTTATGGATAAAGTGGCTATAAACATTCATTTGCAGGTTTTCTGTGGATATACATTTTTCAGTTCACTTAGTTAAACACCTAGGAGTGTGATTGCTGGATTGTATGGTAAGCTGTAGCTTTGTAAGAAACTGCCCAACTGTCTTTTAAAGTGGCTTTACCATTTTGCATTGCAACCAGCAGTGAATGAGAGTTCCCATTGCTCTGCATCCTCACCAGCCATTTGCATTGTCAGTACTTTAGATTTTTGTCATTCTAATTAGGTGTGTAGTGGTGGCTTGTTTTTATTTGCAATTCCCTAATGACAAATCATCTTGAGCATTTTATTTTTATGCTTATTTGCTTATTCATTCACAGACTATGAACGAATTGCAACTATTCCAGAGAGATGAAGTGTTGAGAAAACCTTGATTCTATGCTATCATGGAGAACAGTCTACTCTGTTGTTAATCTCAGCTAAGGCTGAGAAGAATAAGAAAATATATTGCATGGATTTGGGGCTCTCATATCTTTACATTGTAATTAAGAGGGGCGTGAGATATTGACTTTAAGTTCTTTGTACTTCAACTTAAAATAGACTTTAATCTGAAATGTCAATTGCTTCCTCAACATTTTGTGTTGCAAGGGAGTTTATATTCAAATGAGGGTCATTTTATTACAGATGTCTTGTGTGTGGAGTATCTTTAGCACTTTATTTGATTTAATTTCAGAACTTCTAAGACTGCTAGAAAATGCAGAAGACAATAATTTGTGGTTGGAAATAGGTTAAGGAATGGAAGCTTCTCCTTTGAGAAGAGTTGCCTTGGAGTTTATTTGGTTAATGACAGGTATGGCTGTCTCACAGCATCTGGAGGCTCAATATATAATGTCCATTAGTGTATACGTGTGTGTGTGTGTGTGTGTGTGTGTGTGTGTGTGTGTGTGTGTGTGTGTGTGTGTGAAAATCCACATAGAAGCAATGAATGGTACTTAAGTAGCAATATAATATAAGTGGGAGCGGGACTGCCTAGTATATTGTGAACCTCCCCCTCTATCAGAGAAAAATACATTCTGGTTAACTGTAGTTAATGGTTTAGTACACTGGGTCAAGAAAAGAGATAAGGAATGTTGAGGAGCTGACTTTTGTACTTTGGTTTCCATGTGGATAAACAGCCTGTATTACAGTACTCCTCTGTGCCCTGTTTCTCCATCCTATAAGCTTTACTGAGGAGGCTGTGCCCACAATATGATCTATTGTAATCCAATGCTGCCTATGACCGAATGAACAAGTCTTCATATTTCTGGAGTACAATATTGGAATACCCAGTTTCCTAAGCCCTAAGCCACCTTCTCCAATAACTTTTTTTGGTAATGAAGGTGACATTTTGATTTTTATCTACCGACTCCTCTTTACTGCTTAATTGGTTCAGAGTCTAATAGTAAAGATAAGGGTATAACAGGTATCTTCCCAAAAGAATAAAGATATGCATCCACATGAAAGCTTGTATTCAAGTATTCATATTACTCAACAAATGGTGATCCAGAAGGTCATTAACATGTAAATGGATACACAAAATGTGGTTTATCCATGCAAAAAAAACACTACTCAGCAATAACTTCTTTATGCAATGGCGTGGATGAATCTTGAAAGTGATTATGCTAAGTAAAAGAAATCAAACACAAAAAGTACCTATTGTTTGATTTTATGTATATGTAATTCTAGAAAACACCAGATTATAGTGACCAAAAGTAAGTCAGTCATTGCCAAGAGAAAAACTGCAAAAGGGCACAAGGTAATGCAAGTGTTTTTGAGGTGATGGAAGTCTTCCGAAACTTGATTTTAGTCATAATTGCATCACTGTATATATTTATCAAAACTCTCTTACTGTGAATTTAAAATAGATAATTTTATTGTATATAAATTATACATCAACAGAGCTATACCTAAATAAAGCTCTAAAAAATCCAAGTTAATAATGCTTTATGAAATATGCTAATATTGTTAACTAAGAGTAATATCAAAGTTCCCATTCTCAAAAAGCTAATGGCAAAAAAAAGAGAAGAGGGAAAAAAAGAAAAAAAGAGGAAGGAAGGAAGGAAAAAAGGAAGAAAGGAAGGGAGGAAAAGACATAATAGAAATGTAGATAACACAACAGCCATGTTACACAAACTTCAGGACACTGGCCCAAAACTAATAAAAAAGGGAACAATAGTAATTGTTATTTTATATCCAACATTCTGTTATTAAATTGGTCAAACAAAATTATCTTAGTAAAAAAGTGTGAAATGTGGATTGCACATTACAATTATGTGATTTTAAAAGAATATTGGTAATATATAGACTGAGTAATGAAGAACACAAGCCCAGATTTGGGCACATCTCTGAAATGTGGGTATAACAGGTCAAATATCACTTTTAATGTTAAAATATAGCAAAACATACAAATATAAAATAATATGATTATGTGATTTAAAAGTGTATTATAACGTTAAGTAGAACAATGTTTTTCTTAATTCAATGTTTGCTCAAATATCTTCCTAAAATTTATCAGAAAAATATAAATAGTGTAAGCTTATGAAGGCCATTTTTTGAATACTTATACCATAATATAGTTACCAAATTAATGTATTGACAGAAGCTATTGATAATTTTTAAGGCCTATTGAAAAAGGAAAGTGAATAGTAAAGAACTGATTATAGATTGTTCTAGGAAGTATGATCTTGTAAATGGCACAGAAACATTTCAATACCAATAACAATATGGAGTTAAGCTAGAACAAATTATTCTGGTTTCATCACAGTCCACATTCAATGCCCAAAGAGAAAATCCCACTTTTTTTTATGATTTTGATTCAAAGCCCATCTTAAGAAGATGGTGTCTCCAGTAGCAGGTATAAGTATTGTAGTCATTGATAATTTTTATTCTGTAGTCTACTTTATTATAATGGCTTTGTAGTTGCTGAACCTTTTCTAATTTACTTTCTGTATACAGATTTTTATTTTAATTTTTCTGTAGACATTCTGCTCGATTTTCATTATTCCGGTTTTCAGGTTTCTATTCCATTCACCTAACAGCTTCATTTTTTATTTTACATTTCTCTGACTTGCCCTTTATTCAAGGGAATTGTTCTTTAATTTAAAAAATCTAAAAGTGGCCAACAAGAAAATATTGAGATTACTTAGAGTGACACATCTTAGAAAAAAACAATTGAAAATCTATCCTACATTTTGACATATACTATTGCCCTTATTTAAGAAAGTGGGTCAGGGGATTTTGTGTTCACTTATAGACATGAAATTTAGTGTTATAGAAATATACACTCCTTGCCTTATAATTATCTATTTTCTTCCTGTTTATAAAATGCTAAAATTAATAAATGTTAATATGGCTCTATCTCATTAAAACAGATTGCAATTTTAATTAACTCTAAGTCAATAAATTGCATTGATTATGTAAAACTATTTAATTCCTAATTTTAAATCCAAATTTTTCCACAAATATTTATCTTATATGAATATATGATATTGCTTCACTGCATGGTTTGCTGTGGTAGAAGACTACAATTCTCCAATGCCAGATGCCAAACAACAGGAACCTAGTGAATCACCTGAAGAAGAATCCCAAATGGCTATATTAAGGAAACTTAAAATTATGGATAAAAAAATGACAGAAATCACAATGGAGTAAAAAAAAAAAAAAAAAAAAAATCCAGGGCACATATGAGAAATTCAACAAAGATATAGAAAAAATAAAAAAAGAACCAAGCAGAAAACCTGGAACTGAAGAATTCCTTCAGTGAAATAAAAAATGCAACTGAGATATGCAGCAGGATAGAACAAGCAGAAGAAAGAATTTCTGAACTAGAAGACAGGCTTTTTGAATTAACACAGTTGGCCAAAAAATATTTTTTTAAATTAAGAAAGCCTACAATATCTCTCTGATAACCTTACATGTATAAACACTTGTATTATGGCTGTACCTGAAGGAGAAGAGAAGGAAAAGGCATAAAAAGCATATTTAATGAAATAATAGCTGAAAACTTCCTATATGTTGGGAGAAACATCATCTCCATCTCACAGATCCAAGAAGCTTAAAGATCTCCAAACAGATTCAACCCAAAAAGGACTTCCCAGAGAAAAGTGATGGTCAGATTGTCAAATGTCAGAGACAAAAAAAGAACACTGAAAATAGCAAGAGAAAAGAATCCAGTCACCACAAGGGAATCCCCATCAGGCTAACAGCAGACTTCTCAACAGAAACCTCACAGACCAGAAAGAAGACAATGATATATTCAAAGTGCTAAAAGAAAAAACTGCAAACCAAGTACACTATACACAGCAAAGTGTTCCTTCAAAAATTAAGGAGAAATGGTATCTTTCCCAAACAAACAAAACTACAGGAATTTGCCACCGCAAGACTGACCCTTCAACAAGTACTCAAGGGAATCCTACATCTGGAATCAGAACAGTGATATATTTACCAGCATAAATACACTAGAAAGAATAAAAACAGATAAGCAAATGAGAAAGAGAAAGAAAATGTATCATATCATTACAAGAAAAACCCACCAAACAGCAAAGACAAATGATAAAAGGGAAAGAAATGGACAAAAGAAATAATAAAAAAATAAAAAGTTAATGAAATGGGAGGAATAAGGCAAAAACTTTCAATAACAAGGCTGAATGTAAAGGGATTTAATTCTTCACTTAAAAGATATAGACTGGCTGAATACATTAAAAAACTAGACCCAACTTTAGGCTTCCTGCAAGAAATTCACTTCAGTAAAGACACACATAAACTAATAGCAAATGAATGGAAAAAGATATTCCATATAAATGGAAACCAAAAATGAGCAGGAGTTGCTATACTTTTATATTAAATAAAATAGACTTCAAATGAAGAACTATAAAAAGAGACAAAGAAAGACATTACATAATCATAAAAGTATCAATGCAGTGAGAAGTTATAACAATCATAAATATATAAGTACCCAACATTGGAGTACCCAGATATATAAAGCAACTGTTGTTGGATCTAAAGGGAGAGATAAAACAAAACCCAATAACACTTGAAAACATTAACACACCACTGTAAGCATTGGACAGACCATCTGGCCAAACAAATTAGTGGAGAACTATTAGATTTAAACAGCACTTTAGACCAAATGAACTTAGACATGTATAGAACATTTCATCCAACAACTGCAGAATATACATTCTCATCAGCACACAGGCAATTCTCCAGGACTGGCTACATGTTAGGCCACAAATTATTTCTCAATAAATTTAGATTGAAATCATATCAAGTATATTTTCAGACCATAATGGAATAAAATAAGAAATTAACAAGAAACAGAACTTTGGAAACCACACAAATACATGGAAACTAAACAACATGATCCTGAGTGACCATTGGGTCAAAGAAGAAACAAAGCAGGGAATAGAAAAATTCCTTGAAACAAATAAAAATAGAAGTACAACTTACTAAAACTTACGGGATTCTGCAAAAACAGTACTAAGAGGAAAGTTTGTTGCAAAACAAAAAGAGACCAAAAAAATGATTCAAAAGATAAATGAAACAAAAAGTTGGTTTTTTGAGAAGATAAACTAAATGGACAAACCATTATCTAGGCTAACTATAAAGAGAAAGCAGAAGACCCAAATAACAAAAATCAGAAATGAAAAAGAAGACATTACAACCAATACCACTGAAATACAAAGAATCATTTAAAACTATTATGAACAATTATGGCCAACAAGTTTGAATATCTGGAGGAAAGGAATAAATTTCTGTGCACATACAAATTACCAAGACTGGACCAAGAAGAAATAGCATACCTGAACAGACCAAAAAATGCAATGAGATTGAAGCTGTAATTAGCAGTTTCCAAACAAAGAAAAGCCCAAGACTGGATGGCCTCACTGAAAAATTCTATCAAACTTTTGAAGAAGAATTAATGCCAATCCTTTTCAAACTATTCCAAAAACCTGAAACAGAGGCCATTCTCTCAAACTTATTCTATGAGGCCAGAATCACCCTGATACCAAAATCAGACAAGTACACAACAAATAGAGAACACTACAGGCCAATTTCACTGATGAACATAAACACAAAAATCCTCAACAAAATATTAGCAAACAGAGTACAATAGCACATCAAAAGTATTATATACCATGACCAAGTGGGATTCATCCCAGGGATGCAAGTATGGTTCAACATATGCAAATCAATAAATGTAATATACCACATGAACAAAATCAAGGACAAAACCATATGATTATCTCAATAGATGCAGAAAAGGCATTTGACAAAATTCAACACCCCTTCATGATAATGACTCTCAACAAATTAGGGATAGAGGGAAAGTGTCTTAACACAATAAAAGCCATATATGACAAACCTACCACCAACATCATCCCAAATGGGGAAAAGCTGAAAGCTTTTCCTTTGAGAACAGTGTCAAGACAAGGATGCCCACTCTCACCACTCTCATTCAACATATGTTTATGGATTGGAATTAATGCTGCAAATTTGGGGTAGTACATTCATACTACCCAAAGTAATCTACACATTCAATGAAATCCCCACTAAAATACCAATGAAATTCTTCACAGAAATAGAAAACAAATCCTAACATTCATATGGAATCATGAGCCAAAGCAATCCTGAGAGAGAGAGAGAGAGAGAGAGAGAGAGAGAGAGAGAGAGAGAGAGAGAAAAGAAAGAAAGAAAGAAAGAAAGAAAGAAAGAAAGAAAGAAAGAAAGAAAGAAAGAAATATCACAATAATATGTTGAACTTCCAGAAGGAGAGAACAGAACAGTGGTTACTTAAGGTGTAAATGGGGGAGGGGGAAGGGGTCAGCAAGAAATTGGTTAATGGGCACAAGGGATGATTACGTTTTGTAGTGTTGAACATACTAGTTATCCTGATTTGATCATCATACATTGTATGCAGGTAGTGATATTCAACTCTGTACCCCACAAATTTGTGTAATCAATTATGTTTCAATAATAAAAAGAAACTATGAAACCACAAAAATACATGAATGAATTTTAAATGCAAAATGCTAAATGAAAGATGCAAGCCAGTCTGAAAAGTCTGCATATTGCATTATTTCATTTATAGGCATACCTCTGAGATCTTGTGAGTTTGGTTCCAGACCACCCACAATAAAGAGAATACTGCAATAAAGTGAGTCACAATAATTTTTTTATTGCCCAGTGCATATAAAAGTCATCATTACAGAGACTGTAGTATATTAAGTGTGCAATAGCATTATGTCTAAATAAACAATGTGCTTACCTTAACTAAAAAAATACTTTACTGCTAAAAAATGCTAACAATCACCTGAGCCTTCAGCAAGTCGTTATCATTTTGCTGGTGGAGGGTCTTGCCTCGATGTTAATGACTGCTGACTGATCAGGGTATGATTTCTAAAAGTTGGTGTGGCTGTGGTAATTTCTTAAAACAAAAAGAAAGCACGATAAATTTGCCACATACATTGACTCTTCCTTTTTACAAATGAGTTCTCTGTGGTACATGATGCTGTTTGACAGCATTTTATCCATAGGAGAATTTCTTTCAGTACTGGATTTATTACCCTTAAACCCTGCCTCTGCTCTATCAACTAAATTTATGTGATATACTAAATTTATTTTTGTCGTTTGAACAACATTCACAGCATCTTCACCAGCAGGAGACTTTTTTTTTTCTTTTTTTTTCTCTGATTGGTAAGGGGATCACAACCCTCAGCACGGTGTTGTCTGCACCACACTCTGCCAGTGAGCGCACCGGCCATCCCTGTATAGGATCCGAACCCGCGGCCTCTGCGCTACCAGTGCCACACTCTCCTGAGTGACCCGCGGTGCTGGCCTGGAAACCACTTTCTTTGCTCATCCATAAGAAGCAACTCCTCATGGTTAAAGTTTTATTATGAGATGGCAGCAGTGGCATCTTCAGGCTCTACTTCTAATTTTAGTTCTCTTGCTATTTGCACCACAACTTCAGTTATTTTTAACTTTTAAACCCTCAAATTGTCCACGAGGGTTGGAATCAACTTCTTCCAAACTCCTGTTAAGGTTGACATTTTGACCTTTTCCCATTAATCGCAAATGTTCTTTCTTAATGGCACCTAGAATGGTGAATTCTTTACAGAAGTTTTACAATTTACTTTGCCCAAATTGTTCAAAGGAACCACTATCTATGGCAGCAATAGCCTTAAACAATGTATTTCTCAATTAACAAGACTTAAAATTCACAATTACTCATTGATCCATGGGCTACAAAATGAATGTTGTATTAACAGGCATGAAAACATCATTTGTCTCCCTGTACATCTATATCAGAGCTCTTTGATGATTAGGTGCATTGTCAATGAGCAGTAATATTTTGAAGGAAATCTTTTTTTCTGAACAGTAGTTCTCAAAATTGGGCATAAAATAGTCAGCACGCCAAACTGTAAACAGACGTGCTGTCCAGTTCTGTACACTGAACAAACAAACAGATGTGTTGTCATCCAGGCTTTGATGGTCCATTTATAGAGCACAAGCAGAGTTGGTTTAACATAATTCTTAAGGGCCCTACAGTTTTTGGAATGGTAAATAAGCATTGGCTTTAACTTGAAGTCACCAGCTGCATTAGCCCCTAACAAGTGTCAGCCTGTTCTTTGAAGCTTTGAAACCAGGCATTGACTTCTCTCTAGCTGTAAAAATCCTTGACGTCATCTTATTCCAGTAGAAGCGTGTTTTGTGTACATTTAAAATTTGTTGTTTAATGTAGCTACCTTCATCAATTATGTTAACTAGGTCTTCTGGATAACTTGTGGCAGCTTCTACTTCAGCACTCGCTACTTCCCCTTGTACTTTTATGTTATGGAGACAGCTTCTTTCCTTAAACATCATGAACCAACTTCTGCTAGCTTTAAATTTTTCTTCTACAGTTTCTACATCTCTCTCAGCCTTTATAGAATTGAAGAGTTAGGGTCTTACTCTGAATTAGGCTTTGGCTTAAGGAAATGTTGTGGCTGGTTTGATCTTCTAGTCAGACCACTAAAACTTTCTCTATATCAGCAATAAGCTATTTTGCTTTCTTATCAGTTGTGTGTTCACTGGAGTAGCACTTTTAATTTCCTTCAAGAACTTTTCTTTTGAATTCCTACCTTGGCTAACTGTTCGGTGCAAGAAGCCCAGCTTTCGGCCTGTTTCAGCTTTTGACATGCCTTCCTCACTAAGCTTAATTGTTTATAGCTTTTGATTTAAAGTGAAACATGCCACTCTTTCTTTCAGTTGAACACCTAGAAGCCATTGTAAGGTTAATAATTGGCATAATTGTGATATTGTTATGTCTCAAAGAATACCCGAGAAGAGGGAGAGAGACAGGGAAAGGCCAATTTGTGGAGCACTCAGAACACACACAACATTTATCAATTAGGTTTGTTCCTCCAAACTACAATGGTAATGTCAAGGACTGCTAATCACAGATCAACATAACAAATATGGTGATAATGAAAAGTTTCAAAATATTGTGCGAATTACCAAAATGTGGCTTAGAGATACAAAGTGAATACATGCTGTTGGAAAAATGATGCTGATAGCTTTGCTCAAATAAATATAAAGCAAGGCTTTATTTCACTGTTGGAGTAGAAGTGGGAAGGTAAGTAAGTTGAGGAAACTAGAATGATCTAAGTTGTAATGTATCAGAGTTAGAGATATCAGCATGAGCTCATGTTCAACCAAGTATAGATATAAATGGTTTCACACAGTTTGCATCCACAAATATAGTTTCTTTCTCTATAAGCTGAGAAGATCTAGAAGCAGCAACAACCTGGTGGCCACAAGCACATCTTGGTTTCTAGTGCTATTTTCCAATAAATGGAAACAGAGGTTATTGTAATAAGAAAAACTTACATCTTCTACCATAGCTTGACATGAACTCTAACCCAATATTTTCCGGACACTCATTGTGTAATGTAATATCATGCAAGGATGAAAGTTAAAAGTTCTACTCAATGTGCAAACCAGAGTGTTATTTTTTAATCTAATAGAGTACATAAAAATGTTAATTTATGCTATTTCTGGTTGCACATGGTAACTAATCCTTAAGATACTACCAGTTAATTTTTTGTGTGTGTAGAATCAAAAAATATTTTCAATTATCTAAAAAGCATATGAAAATACTAATATCCCCTGTTCTAAGTCAGATTTTCATCAAATATTTCAACTAACACAATACATTGCAAGAGATTTGAATGCAGAAACAGGTATAAGAATCCAATTTTATTTCATTGAACCAGCGTAAAAATGATTGCAAAAAATACAGCAATGCCACTCTTTTTCACTGAAGTTATTTTTGTTTTAGAAAATACAGTTACTTTTAAAAAAAGTGTCACTTATGTCAGTGAGATGGAACACATATTGGAGCACAGCCACTCACATATTTCAAAAATATGTATTTCAGTTTAAAGTAGATAAATTATTTATAGTTTAGTCTACATAAACAATTTTTTTTTTTGGTGTCCTCAATAATTTTTAAGCTAAAGTGGTCCAGAGACCAAAAACAAACAAACAAACAAACAAACAAATAAAAAATGAAAGAACTACTTGACTGGTAAAAATGTAGCTCAAGGCCTTGAAATGAAGTATGTGAATCCCGGCTAGATTCTGCCTTTAATGAGCCAGGCTGCTCCACACTTACCTTTGCATTTATTTTTCTATTCTTCTTTTGTAAAGCTAGTTAACTTTTCAGCTTTGTAAATGAGTTCCATGGAAAGTGTGTGGCCATGACAAGGTTAGAGTTTTGAAAGTCCTGTTTGTTGAGAGAGTGGTCACAATATTTGGTATGAGAGACTTTTTAGAACAGGTAAAACTTGGAAGACAAGATTGGAGTTGCTTAGTACTGTTATCCATTTGCTCAATTAAAGCTGAGTTTTCTAAGAGTCTTATTTTTAAAAAATTAGGGAATTAGTGTATAGACAGAGTTAATATCTGTATTTTAACTTTTATGATTAATTTTATTAAGCCTTTAACATGAATATATTTTTAAAAAGCTCTGCATTACATGTATGTATGCCTCTTTGCATGGGTGTATGGGTGTGTGTATGTGTATCTCCACCCACCCACTTCCACCTTAACCTAATGACTTATGCACAGAAAGTAGTCCAAAGGCTTTCTTTACCGGAAGTAGCACATGATCAAATATAAATTTAGCAATGGTTTTCACTAGGGGAGAGCTAATATTCGAGACTGGCATTTCTGTCTAATTATATACGGCACTATAAGGAATATTTAAGTCCTTTTTGTGAGACAAAAAATAAATCCACACAGAGGAATTTATAATTTATTTTGTTTTTAATTCACAAATAATAATTGTATTATTTTATTCTCATAAATAAAATAAAACCCAAAAAACTTAAGGGAAAGGATATGTGAATGTTGGCATATTCAAAAACAAAGAAATAAGACTTTCAGGAACTGGAAATGACATAAATTTAGAAATCTCCAGATATGGTAGTTTCCCCTCATCCATGAGGGATTGTTCCAGGCTCACCAGTGGGTGCTTGAAATCACAGATAGTACCAAACTCAATTGCCAAAAAATTGGGACACATTCCTGTTCATGCCTTCTGCCCACAAATTTAATGCTTTTCCAATCTTAACTAAGCACTTATCATGCAATATGGCTATAACTTTTGCAGTCTACGGTGTAATAGCAAACCTAGCATGAATTTCTTTCTCCTCCTTTACAATTTCATGGATAGAAGATTCATTCTCACTATAGATCTTAGCAACCTCAGCATACTATTATTTTCATTCCTTACTGTTGAGAACTTTCGCCTTTCACTTAAAGGAAGCACTTTATGGATTCTCTTTGGCATATTCAAATTGCCAATATTACTGCTCTGTGCATTGGTGTCATTATGAAGTAATATAAGGGTTAATTGAACACAAGCACTGTGATGCCACAACAGCCAATTTGATAACCCAGACAGCTACTAAGTGACTAACAGACAGGTGGCATCTACAGCGTGAATCCACTGGACAAAAGGATGATTCATGTCCCGGGAAGGGTGGAATGGAAAGGCGTGAGATTTCATCATGCTACTCAGAACAGCATGCAATTTACAGCATAGGAATGCTTTATTTCTGGAATTTTCTATTTAATGGTTTTTGACTGTAGTTCAGGTAACTGAAACCATGGAAAGTGAAACTGTGGATAAGAGAACACTACTGTACAGTTTTCGCCAAAATTTTTCTAAATCCCCAAAAATGTCTTATTCTACTCAAACTTGATTGTATTGTGGAAGTCAGCTACTGATGAATGAGCATGAGATACAAAGAGAAAGGCCATGACCCAGTGGACAATTATTGACTATTTTGATTTGGTTAGACACTGTCATCCTCCAGTAAATTAACAGCAATAACAAATTGAGAGGAAGAAATGAGCAGATGGAAAGCCACCATATGCTCATGTCATACTCTTAATTGGTAATAATTAAGTAATTACGAAATAGGAAGAAGTGTTAATTCAAATGTCTATTGCATTTGAAATGGCTGCTTCTAAAACTGTGTGATTTATAATGGATACTGCTCTTCTTGGCCTATGAATTAGCTACGAGGTTTTGGGGGCAAAGGAAAAACAATCACTCCAATGTTTTCTAATCCATCCTCATGCACTGACCATATTTATCAAACATTTTTTAATATGCACATTCAATGGACACATTTACTTATGTATTACTTTTTTTTATTATTGGTGCCCAGCAAACAGGATATTCTCATTTTCATGGGGTGTTAACTATTGAGATGGATTGGAACATGGATTAACAACTTCTGGTCTCAATCTTTATTGCTTGTTCAAATAGGAAAGCTAAGGGACTAGATCTGGTTTCAAAACATTCACACTGAAACTTTGTGAATAACAGCATTCTGACCTGAGTTTTCTCTTTTTATATTTCTCCTTTTCCTGACCTACTCGTTCTATCTAGTTATGAAAAGACAACTTTTCTTTATTTGCCCAACTCTCACAAGAATTCTGCATCACACTGGAGGACTGTTTCATTTTGGTTTATTCATTCCCAGAAGTCAATTATTAGAAATACAAGTTTACTTCTTGTCTCAGCTAGTTTACTTCTTTCAGTGGGAGGAAAAAAACGCCAGCTAGCAAAACTAAGAATTCAATGATATTTAAAATATTATTTTCTCTGCCTTTTTTATTTCTCATCATGGTACCTTCTCTGCATAAACAAATTTTCATTGATTTTTCTAAACCGTTTCTATGATGAGATAATAAATTAGACTAGAAATTAACAAAATTCTTATTCAGATACAGTATTTATTTCTCAGACTACCTGAAGCAAGTAACTTTCCAGTACTTGATAAAATATGACTAAATACCTCATATCAAAAATACCGATATTTATTCTCATTAAGTTTATAAGATAGGTAAACAAACTACAGTACATTTCCAATGCCCCAAGATGTGCCTTTAAGGTATAAAAAATGATTAGACGCTCTCACTTTAATATTATCAAGGAATTTGAAATGCTGTCATGGGTAATACAATATTCAATAAACAAGTTGAAGAATTTTTTTTTAAAGATTAAATCCTTCAGGCAAGCTATGTTTACTTTAAAATATTCTCACCTACAATTATCTTTAGGCACAAGCAAAATTGAAGTAGTGTTCCCATTCATTTGGACTTCCACTTGGACAGACAACATAGGGAAGAGGTTACTTATAGATGACAACAACTCATTGCACAGGTTGTATATCCATCTGAGAAAGTGAGTTTTTTCAAATTGAATAATAATAATTATCTGTGTTGTACTGTTACTGACCACACTTGGTGCTTCCTCATAGAGCTGTCTGACCTATGTGGGCTCATGAGGGGTAATAAATAGCTTGCTTGCCAGGAAAAATCTGACTCACCAGTGGGGAGGCTCCTGTGCCACATTTAGAAAATCCCAACTAGACTCTTGCAGTTAAGCAATATCATAGCAAAACTACTAATATAATTCTTTGAATGCCATAAACAAAAAATAAAAAACAACTTCTCAATACTTGCTTGCTTCTTATGCATTGATTTCTTTAACTCTCTTCCCCCCAGTTTATTTCCCCCAAAATCTACACAATATTTGGTTAAAAGCTCTTGTCTAAGTAACATATTGAACATTAATTACATGCCAGGAACCAGACTATGTATGTAATATTTTTTTTTTTCAGAAAAACAACAAGTAAATGCAGTATTTTGTTTTATTACTTCCATTTCACACAAAAAGAATCTAAAATTTAGGGAGCTTAGATAATTTGCCAAAGATTAACAAAAAGTAGTAAGCAGAAGTACCTGGCTTCAGACTGAGGTAATCTAATTCCACATCCCTTTTCTTAAGCTCCACCAGGAATTAAAACCTCATCAAAATTTGGAGGAGGAGAAGACATTGAACCTTTCATCATAAAGCATTATATCAGTTTCAGGTTTTCATTAGATACCCTTTATCAGATTGAGAAAGATGTTTTATTCCTACTTTAATGGGATTTTTAAAAAAATAAATATGCATTGAATATTGCCAAATACTTTTCTTCTATATATTGTAAACAATCATAAATATTTTTCTTTTTTTGACTGTTGATATCGTGAATTCTATTGAT
Organism: Cynocephalus volans; assembly: GCF_027409185.1. Classification (NCBI taxonomy): domain Eukaryota; kingdom Metazoa; phylum Chordata; class Mammalia; order Dermoptera; family Cynocephalidae; genus Cynocephalus; species Cynocephalus volans. The sequence goes on along the minus strand of NC_084468.1, from coordinate 90,417,314 downwards.
TGGTTTTCAAATGTGGAACCAACCTTGCATTTCTAGTATAAATGCCATTTAATTTAATCAAATTGCATTGTTACTTTTATACTCTTATATCATTGGATTCAAATTGCTTACCTTTCGTTATGGATTTTTTGTGTCAAAGTTCATGAGAAGAAATAGTCTATATTATTTCTAGTTTTTTTGTTTATTTGTTTTCTTTCTGTCTGGTTTTGGTATTTGAGTAATGCTAGCCTCAACAAATGAATTGAAGAGTTTTTCGTTTTTTTCTGTAAAAATGCTTGCATAGTATTGTTTCTTTCTTAAATGTCTGGTAGGATTTACCATTGAAGGCATCTGGATCTAGAGATTACTCGGCCACTTTCTCTTTCAGCCCTTGCATTTGGTTTGATTATTAACTCAATTTTCTTGGTAAGCAGTTTTATCAGCACCACACTCTCCCATGGTAAGCATTTTTAAATCTAACTAATTCAGGATACTAGTAGTAATATTGATTTCAACCAAAGTTTAGTATCTTTCATTAAAAGTGCAATAAATTGATATCTAGTCAAAACATCAATAGCTAATATATAGTGGAATTATATGTTGCACCTATTATAATGTTTCACATAAATTATTTTATTTAATTCTTACATTTACCAAGTTGAAAATCTGAACCAAACTATCAAATCCTAAGTTGTAATCTTACTTTTGCAAAATAATGTTTGTTCATGACCCTTATGTGGTTCATACTATGAAAAACATATAAATTTGCATTTTTATGTTAAATCATTTTAGAGAATTTCAACATCAGAGTATAATATTGGCAGGAAGATAAAACTTCTACCAGCAATGCATATGCTACTTAAACTAAAAAGTAGCATTTTTAAACATCTTTTATGTTTATAAAAAATATTTTTTCTCAGCTCAAATATTCTTAGACCAATTACCTCTGACATGATTTTTAAATTCAAGTCCATCATTTCTTATCTATTGTTAGAATTTGCCTCCCCCGACAGTGAAAAATGAAATCTCAAATCTCACAAAACTTTGGTCTGAAAGAGACATATAGATAATACCCAGTTTTTCTTTACTAAGTTTGAAAACTTGAGCCCTGGAATTGAAATGACTATATTCAAAACCATAGTTTTCTGAATCTAAGAATTAACCAAAAATGAATTACATGTTAACTTAAGAGTTAACTTTTGAATTGCAGTGTATCACGTTGTCCATATCAATCTTCCCTTCTTTTGTGTTATGAATTGGTTGTCCTTTGCATCAACATCTCAGTCTAGCTCTTTTGCCCAATTCTTACCATCAATTTCTGGTCACGCCTGGATAATTCTGTTTTGCTTTATGTAAAACTTCCTCCCGCCCTTCCCCCTTTTCATCCATACACTTAACTTTTTGCATTCCAGCGCCCAAAGAAGACACTGGCAGGCAAGAGTGGATAGTTCTAAATACAAATACCAACCCAGACTTTGCTTTCAAAAATCTAAAAGTTCAAAGAAGGAGTTATGATAGAGTAACTGAGCTACAGAAAAGGTTTGAAGAAGGAGAATTTTCACCCTAGATGTTTTCAGATTCTTTCAGCAAGAGAAAGAAGAATGTATAGTGAAATTCACTACAGTATATTGAGGACCTGAGCCCACGAAAACTCAGTATCTCCCCATGGGAGGATACAGAAGTGAAGTGGATTTGGATGCCTATTTAAACCAAAGACTATGTTCTTCAGCAGCTTTATGATGAGAGGATTCCATCTGAGTGTCTATTTATGATGAACACTAAGCACCTGGCTTCAGGTGACTAGCCAGTGGTCTCCCTTGGCCACAACATGGGAAAAATGGAGCTACAAGCTGAGCCATGCACCTGCAAAGGAACATACCAACTGTGAAAAATGCACAACAGCACAAACTATAATCAATTTAGGAATATCAATGCCATTTGTTTTCAGTAAATGTATAAGCTCTGGGGTTCTCACATGAAACAAGGGAGAGAAAGAGGAAACTCAGAAAATTAAACCATTGGCTTTCTTGACAAATGTGATAACTGGGTACCGAAGTATAGTGCATGATAGTAAAGGATGTTTCTGTAATGTGACGCAGCTAATGGTCAGTTGAAGGACATGATATCGGTATAATATGAAAGTGACATCGATTTCCCCATGCTAGGTTTTTTGTCACACACTGACCATAGCTGAACATAAAGTTATTAACACAGCTAAAACAAAGTAAGGCTGGAAGATTTCAACATTCTACAATCTTCCTTTGGTTCTGCTTGGCCACAGGCTCTGTAGTAAAAGTGTTAATTACTTGGTTATTTCCATTTTCTTGTGTGCATCTGCCTGTATGTCCACATTGAGCAGTCTTAACTCTTTTATGCAACTTTTTGCCTTTTTAAGATCTTCATAGTATTTACTTACTGGTAATTTAAAAGATATTTTTAAATATCTAACTAATATTAAAAAACAAAACTTTATCTTTTTAGAGCAGTTTTACATTCATAGCAAAATTGAGAGAAAGGTGCAGAGATTTACCATGTATCCCCTGCCTTCACTTAGGCATATCCATACCCTACCAGAGTGGTACATTTGCTACAATTAATTAGCCTACACTGACACCTCATGATTATCCAAAACCCATAGTTTGTATTAGAGTTCACTTTAGCATTTTTTTATTTTTAATTTTTTATTATTTACTATTAGCATATTCATTATTATAAATTGTGATTTTTCTTAATGCCCCTTACCTGACCTATCACTCCCTAAACCCCAACACTCCCTCCCCACCATCTCTAGTATTCTTAGGTTTATTCTCTCCTTTTGAAAGTTCAATGTATTGTTATGATCTTTTCTTTCTTTCTTTCATTCTTTCTTTCTTTTCTTGTTTCTTAGCACCCAGTTATGAATGAGAACATGCAGTATTTCTCTTTCCTTGTCTGGCTTATTTCACTTAACATAATTTTCTCCAGACTCATTCATGTTGCTGCAAATGGCAGAATTTCATTCTTTTTTGTGGCTGAGTAGTAGTCCGTGGTGTATATATAACACATTTTCCTTATCTAGTCATCTTTTGATGGACACTTATGTTGGTTCCATATTTTGGCTGTTGTAAATAGAGCTGCAATTAACATGGGAGTGCAGGTATCCCTTTGACATGATGATTTCCATTCCTTTGGATATATGCCCAGTAGTGGGATTGCTGGATCATATGGTGGGTGGTTCAATCTGTAGTTGTTTTAGGAAACTCTATACTGTTTTCCATAATGGCTGTGCTAATGTACAGTCCCACCAACAGTGTAGAAGAGTTCTGCTTTCCCTTCATTCTTACAAGGATTTGTTATTCTTGGTTTTTTTAATAATAGCCAGTTTAACTGGGGTGAGATGATATCTCAATGTGGTTTTGATTTGCATTTCTCTGATGACTAGTGATGTTGAGCTTTTTATTAGGATTATTATTATCATTAATCTTAATGATCTGGTTACAGAATTGCTTAGATTTGATGCAGTCTGAACCTCATCCTATTTTTACTATGTAATATATTGGTTTTGATGTCAATATTGCTGAACAAAGAAATTTTAGGAAATGCTCTTACGTTTTTTACAGCATGCCATTATAGTACATTAGTATTTACAATATGACTTTAATAAGAAATGCAAACTTTGTGTACTAAATGTTGTGCATAAAATCATATATGTTAAAAAACAGATTCCTAGCTAATAAAAATGATAGCTGGCTAGAAAAAACTTGAAATTTTGATATTAGTTTTTTGTTGTCGTTGTTAAAAATTATAGAGCTCAAGAAGCAGTATTTCAAAATATTATCCGGTAGCTTAGCATCACTTGTCTAAGGGAGTTAGAGAGTTTAATAATGGAAATATGGGTTAAAAACCTGACTCTAGAAGAAATTTTCAAATAAATTTCACAATGAATCAAATAGATAGAAAATCCCAGTCAAGACACACTTGTAAAAACTTCCCTTTAAGAAATACATATTATGAATGAAAGAAATTGAAACAACTGTTGGCAGTGGTCTGAAAATTTGCAGTAAGCTTTCCAATAGGTCCCAGTATATTATTCCCTCCCAATTACCTTACTCTTATTATCTCTATTAAGCCCTTTTTATTTGTGAGAATTAAATTTAAGGCTGTCCTACAGCTTTCTCTTCAGTGTTCATTGGAATATTCTTAGCTTGGTTTCGAATTTATTAAATTTCTTTAATCAATTAGTTTATTTTACTTTTTTATTTTTTAATGGAAGCTTTGCTTTTACTAAATATTTACATTAATTTCTCAATCATGTTTGGCTTATTATATAAAATAGAAATGCATCTTGAAATATATTGAATTTTATAGTGAAAGAAGACAATTGCAAGGTAAATATCCTATTTATTGAATTGTATAGTGAAAAATAATACTTTTAGATAAACACCCTATTTCAAGGTAGCATAGATAATGCATATAATACACTTTAAGTTTAAAAATGTTTTCACTTAAAAAATCTAAGAATGTGTTGTAGCTTTTGTTAACAAATTTAGAGAAAAAAATATTGCCATCTTTTCAGTGCTTACTTCTCTTAGTCTTAACTCTAGGTTTTCTACCATAGCTTACTCCCAATCTTTCACTAAAGCACTGAAACATTTACTAATTTAGTATCCATGGTTTTCTCCAAGAGGATACTATTATCATATTTGGCAAATATTTATTGACTGCCTTCTTCATTCTGGTCTCTCAAAATATAGCAGTGAAAATGGTAGCCATATCTCCACAAATCTTACGTGATGCAGATGCTTGAAATAGACATAGCCACTTTAACACACCATCTCTAGAGCCATTAATTCCAAAATAAAACATACTCCTATTTAAAGCATTATAGCAATTTGAGTTTATTTGCAGGACCTGAATATTACATATTACTAAAGCAGAACAGCTGCACTGAGGGTATTACTATTTTATCAGCAATTATGTGTATTTAAGCCATAGTTAGTATTTCTCTGTTTGAAATGCAAACTTTTCATGCCAAAAGAAAATAAATACAAATATTATCTTACCCTGTTTCTTTTTCCCAGCTTTATTCAAGTATAATTAAAAATTAAAAGTTACATGAATTGAAGTTATACAATGTGATGTGTATATATACAGTGAAATATGTTAATTAGCTTGATTATATATACATATGTGTATATATAATCAAAGTAACATGTATATCTCAAAGTTTTTAAAATCCATTCATCCATTGAAGGACATTTTGTTTGAGCCCATATCTTGACTATTATGAATAACACTGCACTGAATATTGACATGCAAATATCTCTTCTAGATACTGATTTTATTTCCTTTGGATTGCTGGATCATATGGTAATTATATTTTTAATTTTTTGAGGAATCTTCTTACTGTTTTCCATAATGACTGTACCAATTTACATTCCTACCAATAGTGCACAAGAGTTCCCTTATCTTCACATTCTTACCAACACTTATCTTTTGTCTCTGTTCGTAATACCCATTTTAACAGGTGTAAAGTATATCTCACTGTAGATTTTATCTGCATTTCTCTGATTATTAGTGATGTTGAACATTTTTTTATATACCTGTTGGCCATTTGTATGTCTTCTTTGGAAAGATGTCTACTCAGATTTTTTGCCCACATTTGAATTGGGTTATTTATTTATTTATTTAGCTATTGAGTTTTTCGAGTTATACATATATACACACACATGAAAATATATAAGTATCTACATACACACATATATGTACATATATATATTTGTATATCTTCTCTTTGATCCTCAATCAAGAACACTATTATTATTTTTATTGATTTATTTTTATTTTAACATTTACTTTTACATATTTGTGGGGTACAGTGTGTTGCTTCAATACATGCATATACTATGCAATGATTCATGTAGGATAGATAGGATAGTTTTGTTCCAGTTAGTTTTCCACTCCTCCCCCCCCCCCCCCCCCAGCCTCTGGTAACCATTATCCTACTCTCTACTTCTATAAGAACCACTTTTTTTTTTTTTTTAAGATTCCACATATGAGTGAGATGATGTGGTATTTGTCTTTCTGTGCCTGACTTCATTTAATATGATGGTTTCCAGTTACATCCATGTTGTTACAAATGATAGGATATTATTTCTTTTCAGAGCTGAATAGTATTCCATTGTGTATATATACAACAGGATTTGTTTTATCCATTCATCCATTGATAGGCATTTTGGTTGATTCTACGTCTTGGCTATGGTGAATAGCATTGTAATAAACATGGGAGTACAGGTTTCTTTTTGATATATTTTCATTTCCTTTGGGTATATAGCCAGTAGAGGGTTAGCTGGGTTATAAGGTAGATTTATTTTTAATATTTTTTATATTAACCTCTTATGAGATGTATGGTTTGCAAATATTTTGCCTCAATTCTGAAAGTTGTCTCTTCATTCTATTGAATTTTTCCTGTGCTGTACATAATCTTTTCAGTTTGATACAATCCCACTTGTCTATTTTGCTTTCATTGCCTATGCTTTTAGGGTCATATCCAAAAAATTATTACATAGGCCCATGTCAAGAAGTTTTGCTCTTTGTTTTCTTCCAGAAATTTTAGTTGCAGGCCTTATGTTGAAGTCTATAAAATATTTTGAGCTGACTTTGTATATGGTGTGATATAAAGGACCAATTTTATTAATTTGCACTCCCCTCCATCATTTATTGAAGGAACTGCTTCCTTCCCATTGTTCATTCTTTATGGTCTTGTTGAAGATCAGTTGAACATAAGGTGTGTGTGTATTTCTGGTCTCTCTGTTTTGCTTCATTGTTCCATATTTCTGTTTATATGCCAGTTATCTACTTTTTTGATTATGGTACCTTCATAATATTTTCAAAGTCAGAAAATATTGTGCCTTAAGCTTTGTTTTTCTTGCTTAAGATTGCTTTGGTTATTCAGGATTTTTATGATCTCATATAAATTTTAGGATTTTTAAAAATTTCTTTGCAAAATGCCATTGGAATTTTAATAAGAATTACACTGAATCTGTAGGTTGCTTTGGGTAATATGGACATTTTTGCAATATTAATTCTTCCAATCCATGAGCACAAGATATCTTTCTATTGCTTGTGTCTTCAGTTTCTTCTGTCAATGTTTTATAGTTTTCAGTGTGCAGATTTTTTACCTCATTGGTTAAGTTTATTTCTATTAAATGATGCTATTCTAGATGCGAATGTTTTCTTGATTTCTTTGCTAGATAGTTCATTGTTAGTGTATAGAATTGCAATTGATTTTTACATGTTGATTTTGTATCCTGAAACTACTGAAATTGTTCATTAGCTCTAACATATTTTTGTGGAGTCTGTAGAGTTTTATGTACATAAGATCATGTTGTCTGCAGAGACAATTTAACCTCTTCCTTCCTGATTCAGATGCTTCTTATTTCTTTTATTTGCCTAAGTGTTCTGGATAGAACTTCCAGAACTATGTTGAACAGAAGTGGTAAAAGCGGACATTCTTGTTTTGTCCCTGGTCTTAGAGGAAAAGCTTTCAGCTTTTCAGCATCAAGTGTGATATTAGCTGTAGGGTGGTCAAATCTGGTCTTTATTTTATTAAGGCACATTCTCTCCATGCCTAATTTGTTGTCAGTTTTTTGTTATGAAAAGATGTTGATTTTTACATATTTTTCTGCATCTATTGATATGACTACATGCTTTTTGTGCTTCATTCTGTTAATGTTGTATATCACATGTATTAATTTTTGTGTGTTAAACCATGCTTGAATGCAAGGGATAAGTCCTAATTGATTATAATATATGATCCTTTCAATGTGCTGTTGAATTCAGTTTGCTAGTATTTTCTCAAGCATTTTTCATCCATGTTCATCACAAATATTCGCCTACTGTTATCTTTTCTTGTAGTGTCCTTGTCTGGATTTGGTGTTAGGGTAGTGCTGGCCTCATAAATGAGTTTGGAAATGTTCCCTCCTCTTCAATTTTGTGGAAGAGTTTGTGAAGAATTTAATTCTCCTTTAAATAAATGGTAGAATTCAGCGGTGAAGTCATCAGGTTTTGGGATTTTTTGTTGTTGAGAGGTTTTCGCCTATTGACTCAATCTCGTAATTCACTATTGGACTTTTCAGAGTTTTTATTTTTTTAATGATTCAGTTTTGGTAGGTTGTATATTTCTAGGAATTTATCCATTTTTCTATATTATTTAATTTGTTGGCATATAATTGTTTACAGTAGCCGCTTATGGTCCTTTGTATTTCTATAATATCAGTTGTATTGTCTCCTCTTTCATATATAGTTGTATTTATTTGAGTCGTCTCTATTTTTTCTCAGTCTACCTAAAGCTTTGTCAATTTTGTTTATTTAGTGAAAAAAACAATTCTAGTTTCATCGATCTTTTGTTTCTTAGTCTCTTTTCATTTATTTCTCCTATCATCTTTATTATTTTTTCCTCCCTGCTAACTTGAGCTTAGTTTGTTTCTATCTAGTTCCTTGAGTTGTAAATTTAGATTGTTTCTTTGAGACTTTCCCTTTTTTAAATATAAGTGTTTACTGCTAAAAACTTCCTTCTTAGAACTGCTTTAGCTACATTCCATAAATTTTAATGGTGGTGTTTTCATTTTCATTTGTCTCAAGGGATTTTTTTAATGTCCCTTTCAATTTCTTCTTTAACTCATGAGTTGTTCAGTAGTGTGCAGTTTAATATTCTTTTATTTATGGATATTCTAATTCTTCTTCTGTTATGATTTTTAGTTTCATAACCTTGTGGTCAGAAAAGATACTTGATATGATTTTAGTCTCTGTATGTGTTAAAGTTTCTGTTGTTACCCAATACACAATCAATGCTAGTGAGTGTTTTTTGTGCCTTTGAGAAGAATGTATATTCTACTGCTGTCACATGGAATATTCTGTATATGTCTTGTAGGTCCACGATGATCTATAATGTTGTTCAAACCCATGGTTTCCTTATTGATTTTCTATCTGTATAATCTATCCATTTTTGAGAGTAGTGTATTGAAGCTACTTGCTATTATTCCATTGTATTGGATACTTTGAAATATCCTGCCTTTGAGTTCAAAGATTTTTTTCTTCTGCCCAATTGAGTCTGCTGTTATAGCTCTCTATTGACTTTTTAAATTTTTATTAATTGTATTCTTCAATTCAAGAATTTTATTTTATAATTATTATCTCTTTGTTAAGTTTTTAATGCTGTACATGTATTGTTTATCTATTTTATTGTGGTTTTGTGTGTGTGTGTGTTCTCTTGTACTTAGCTAAGGTTTCTTAAAACAATGATTTTGAATTCTTTGTCAGACAATTCATAAATCTCCATTTCTTTGACTTTGGTTACTGGAAAAGTATTGTGTTTTCTTAGTGGTGTCATGTTGCCTTCATTCTTTTGTGTCCCTTAAATTCTTGTATTGCTGTGTTCCCATCTGAAGAATCAAACAGTCACATATTCCAGTCTTTACTGACTCACTTAGGGAGAAAAAGAACTTAATCAGTCAGCCTGCCTAGGAATTCTGGTCTCTTAGTCCTATTCTATGGTTCACCCACTCTACTCCTCTTGTCCCCTCTTGGGGAAGGGAATGTCTTAGAATTGTATACCTCACTCTCATCCTGCAAGGCCGGGCTGGATACTGAGAGCCTCCTGTTTATTTTCAGTAGGTCAGTTCTTGAAATATTTAAGCTTAATTGCCATCTCTCAATACAGCATAGATGAGCTAGCTGTTTGTGTGAGCTCCCATACAATCTGTATGCTTTTTATGAGTGCTGGCTATGAGGCAAAGGGAATGCATGCATAATGCTGGGGGCCTGCCTGAGCTAGCAGGGAGCAGAGGGTGATGCATCCTACAAAACTGTTGATGGAGTTTATGAGGCGGTAGGAACTGCAACCCTGTGTTGAGTTCCATTCCATGGTTTCTGTGAGCCTCAGCCCCTTTTCCCTGCCCCTCACTGACTACAAATAATTCAGCCAAATTGATCCCCTCAGTATTCAAGTAGGGAGAGAAGACGTGAAACTCTGTATGGCCAGGGGAAGCTGGGTCTTCACTATGCTCTCATTTTCTTGTGTGGGAGAAATTCTGGGCTGACAGGGTCTCTCTTAGGATTAAACGTTTCCACCTTGGAAGAAAGATGACATGAGTAAAGTGAAACTGTCCATCTTATTCACCTCAATGCATCTTTTCTTGTTTTTGTTTGTTTGTTTGATCCAGTAGGGATGCTGGGACCTCTCTGCTGGACACTCTGGCTTCCACAAAGGTACTCTTGCCCATTAGTAGATGTCAAAAATCAGTGTTTCAATGGGGGAATGAGAGCTGAAAACTCCTATTCTGCCATCTTGCTGATGTTATTCACTCTATCCTTCTTGTAGTGATGTGGCTTAACAATGTGAAAACTCATCTCCACTGTGGTCAAGCACAGTTTTGTTTTGTATTGTTTTGTTTGGGGGGGGGTGAAGACAGATTAAGAATTAATTCTCCCTAACAAAAATGGCTAATGTGGATGTTTTTATCTTGTGCTACAAGTGGGCTCACTCTAGTAAGGAATCAAAACAAATTATTTGAGATATTTACAGAAGAAACTTTGCAAGTTTTTGATGAGAGACAGATTCAACTACAAGCATTTGAAGATAGCTAGAAAACCACAGTCTTAAATTTTTAGTCATAGCATGATGTTTTTACTCTGGAACTATTTAGGACACAATTCTCCAGCTGATTCCCAAGAATTCTTCCCTTTTCAGTACATTAAAAATTGGTTCTAGATGCTTAGCTTTCTCCAGTAGCTATGTCAAGCTTCACTTCTCTTGCTTTTCTGGCTTCAGCACATATTTGACTACAATAACACAGGAGAAAACACTTTAGCAACCTGAAAGCCACATACAAATCAGGGGACATGAAATGGGTTTATTTATGAGATCATATTGTCACATAGATAGACAAGAACACCCTGGTGTTAGGATCCTGAGAGTTAAAACTATAGAAGAATGAGACAATAGTCATTGTTGCAATGCAAATGTTGTACTTCTATGGCATACCATACAACCCTTGGCAACCCTAGGGCTTAATGTGAGTCATGAGAGAGAGAAAATCATCTCAGATTGACATATCAACTCCCCCCAAACACACACATATACACACACTCATACTCACACACATACTAAAAGACACATGCTCAACCCATCAGGAAGGACAACATCACAGTAAATGCTAGTAGATAGAGATAGTGACAATAGCATATCAGAAGAGAGAAATTATGTGAGTATAATATTATTTTGCTGTATTTTATTTTGATCCACAAAACTCACAAAATATCTAGTAAACATCTTACAGAATTCAAGAGTAAAAGAAATAACACGTTTATCATATTATCAATGGATGACTGGATAAGTAAACTGTGGTATGTATATATACACCATGGAATACTACCATGCCATAAAAAAGAATGAAATACTCCCATTTGCAACAACATGGATGAACCTGGAGAAACTTATGTTGAGTGAAATAAGCAAAGCACAAAGGGATAAATACCACATGTTCTCACTCATATGTGGGAGCTAAGAGAGAAAGAAGGAAGAAAAGAAAGACCACAGTACTGCATTGGTCTTGCAGAGGGAGAGAAAATTCCTTGGGCTCCAAAGTGGAGTGGGGAGAAATGGGGGAAGGGGAGGGTGGTTAGGGATAATTGAGTAGGGGACATGGGGTACAAATGCAATTTCTGGTAATGGGTATGCTGCCATTATGAATCTGGCCCTCACATCATGGGCACTAGGGGTGACAATTAGTTTTGTATCTCATGAATATTCATAATAATAAAAAAAGAAACTGTGCAGGCACTTTTGATTTTATTTCAATGAATTTCTTTGAACTCTTCATAGTGACTTTGTTTGTATTTCTCCTTTTTTTAAATTAAAATCTTTTTATTAAGTGACCTCTCACTTTTGACATCCTCAAAAAAAAAAAAAAAAACCAACTATTGAAACACTATACCCTAAAACTCATAATTTAAAAGCTATTGGAGATATTGGTATACATGTAAATATAGGTCCTTTGAGGCTAGGCACAATCACAACAGCATTTGATTTAGGTAGGTTTTCAGCAGTGAAGTAATATTTATAGGAACACGGTAAGTAATGTTGTTCCAGAATGAACACATTATCATAAAATTGTTATAAAATAAAAGTGCCATTAAAATTATTATGCAAATAACTATTTAAAAAACCAGTTTAATTCTAAGTGATTACCAAATCTTGTTTTATATTCTAGGTTTTAAAAAACCCGAGATTTTGGAGCCTGGCCAAGTGAGCGCGGACCAGAGAGGTGCCCCTCCAGAGAGGCCCCAGACGAGTGGCAACCATGCACCCCAGGGAACCAGAGCACAAGCAAACAGATAGGCCTCGCCACTGCCAGACCCCATCCCCAGCCCAGCCGAGTGCACGCTGACCAGAAAGGTGCTCCCTGGAGAGGCTCAAGACCTGCAGCAACCATGTGCCCAAGGTGCCAGCACATGACTGGGCAGGCAGTGAGGCAGCCATGCCAAATTGGCAGCCCCAGCAGGATCGTAGCCAGACAATAGTGTCAAAACAGTGGACTGTGAAATCCCCTGCCACAATGACTAAACATCAAAGGAAAGATACCAGAAATATGAAAAATCAAGAAAGTACACCACCAAAGGGTAATAACTCTGAAGCTCTAGATCCTATAGAACAAAAACCCCTTGAAATGTCTGACAAGGAAGTTCGAGCGATAATTCTAAGGAAACTGAATGAGATACAAGAAAACTCAGCTAGACAACACAATGAAATGAGGAAACATTCCATCCAACAACCTCATAATATTCATTCTTCTCATCAGCACATGGATCATTCTCCAGGATAGATCATGTGTTAGGTCACAAATCAAGTCTCAACAAATTCAAAAAAATTGGAATTATCACATGTATTTTTTCAGACCACAATGGATTAAAATTAGAAATCAATAACAAATGAAACTCTGGAAACTATAGAAACACATGGAAATTAAAAAATATTCTACTTAATGACATCTGGGTCCAAGAAGAAATCAAACAGGAAATCAAAAACTCTAGTGAAACTAATGAATACAATGAAACATCATACCAAAATTTGTGGGATACTGCAAAAGCAGTATAAGGGGGAAATTTATCACATTAAAAGCTTACTTCAGAAGAACGGAAAGATGGCAAGTGAATAACCTAATACTTCACATATAAGAACTAGAAAAACAAGAACAATCCAAACCCAAAGTTAGCAGACGGAAAGAAATCATTAACATCAGAGTTGAACTTAATGAAATTGAAACCCAAAAATGATACAAAAATCAATGAATCAAAAACTTGGTTTTTTGAAAAGATAAATAATATTGACAAACCATTAGTATGGCTAACTAAAAAGAAGAAGAGAGAAGACCCAAATAATAAAAATTAGAAATGAAAAAGGTGATATTACAACTGATACCTCTGAAATACAAGAAATCATTCAAGACTACTATAAACAACTACATGCCAACAAATTTGAAAATCTAGAGGAAATGGATGAATTTCTGGACACACACAATCTACCAAAACTGAGCCAAGATGATGTAGAAAATCTGAATAGACCAATAACAGTAAAAGAGATTGAAGCTGTTATCAGAAGGCTCCCAACAAAGAAAAGCCCTGGACCACATGGATTCACAGCAGAATTTTATGAAACATTCAAAGAGGAATAGACACCAATTCTCTACAAACTATTCCAAAAGATTGAAATAGAGGCAATTCTTCCAAACTTATTCTATAAAGTAAACATCACCCTTATAACAAAACTAGGTAAAGATACAACAAAAAAAGAAAACTATAGGCCAATATCCTTGATGAATATAGATGCCAAAATCCTCAACAAAATACTAGCTAACAGAATACAGCAACACATACACAAAATTATACACCACGATCAAATGGGATTCATCCCAGGGATGATTTGTGTATGTTCAACATACACAAATCAATAAATGTGATACACCATATGAATAAAATCCAACAAAAGGAACATATAATCATCTCCATAGATGCTGAAAAAGCATTTGATAAAATTCAACACTTGTTCATGATAAAGACTCTCTACAAGTTATAGATAGAAAGAATCTCAAAATAAATAAAGCCATATATGAAAAACCCACTGCCAATTTCATCCTGAATGAAACAGGAACTAGACAAGGATGCCCACTCTCACCACTCCTATTCAACACAGTATTGGAAGTAGTAGCCAGAGGAATCAGAGAAGAGAAGGAAATAAAGGGCATCCAGATTGGAAAAGATGAAGTCAAACTGGCCCTGTTTGTAGATGACATGATCCTATATATTGAACAGCCGAAAAAGCCTCTACAAAAAAAACTCTTGGAGTTGATAAATGTTTTCAGCAAAGTTCCAGAATACAAAATCAACACACAAAGAACAGTAGCATTTCTATTCTCCAATAGTGAACATGCAGAAAGAGAAATCAAGAAAGCTTGCCCATTTACTATGGCCACCAAAAAAAATAAAATACTTAGGAATAGAGTTAACCAAGGATGTGAAAAATCTCTATAATGAGAACTACAAACCACTGCTGAGAGAAATTAAAGAGGACACAAGAAGATGGAAAGATATCCCATGCTCTTGGATTGGAAGAACCAAAGTTGCAAAAATGTTCACACTACCCAAAGTGATACATACAAATTCAATGCAATCCCCATCAAAATTCCAATGATGTTTTTCTCAGAAATGGAAAAAACTATCCAGACATTTATATGGAATAATAAAAGATCACACATAGCCAAAGCAATTCTGAGCAAAAAATAAATAAATAAAATAAAATAAAGCTGGAGGCATAACACTACCTGGCTTTAAACTATACTACAAAGCTATAATATCCGAAACAGCATGGTACTGGCATTAAAAACAGACACACTGATCAATGGAATAGAATAGAGAATCCAGAAATCAACCACATACCGACAGCCATCTGATCTTTGACAAAGGCACCAAGACTACATACTGGGAAAGAGACTGCCTCTTCTGCAAATAGTGCTGGGATAAATGGATATCAATATGCAGGAGAATGAAACTAGAACCATACCTCTCACCATAGATTAAAATCAACTCAAAATGGATTAAAGAATTAAATATACACACTGAAACAGTAAAATTTCTTAAAGAAAACATAGGAGAAACACTACAGGAAGCAGGACTGGGAACAGACTTCATGAATATGACCCCCAAAGCACGGGCAACCAAATGAAAAATAAACAAATGGGATTATATCAGCCTAAAAAGCTTCTGCACAGCAAAGGAAATAATTAACAGAGTTAAAAGTCAACCAACAGAGTGGGAGAAAATATTTGCAAAATATACATCTGACAAAGGATTAATATTCAGAATATACAAGGAACTGAAACAGCTTTACAACAAAAAAAAACAAGTAACTCAATTTAAAAAAGGGCAAAAGAGCTAAATAGTCATTTCTCAAAGGAAGATATACGAATGGCCAACAGACACATGAAAAAATGCTCAACATCACTCAGAGTTCAGGAGATACAAATCAAAACCACACTTAGATACCATCTCACCCCAGGTAGGATGGCTAATATCCAAAAGACTATGGATGATAAGTGCTGGTGAGGTTCTGGAGAAAAAGGAACTCTCATACATTGTTGGTGGGACTGTAAAATGGTGCAGCCTCTATGGAAAATGGTATGAAGTTTCCTCAAACAATTGCAGATAGATCCACCTTATGACCCAGCTATCCCACTGCTGGGAATATACCCAGAGGAATGGAAATCATCAAGTCGAAGGTACACTGTTCCCCTGTTCAGTGCAGCACTATTTACAATAGCTAAGAGTTGAAACCAGCCCAAATGTCCATCATCAGATGAGTGGATACGGAAAATGTGGTATAACTACACAATGGAATACTCCTGCTGCTATAAAAAAGAATGAAATACTGCCATTCGCAGCAACCTGGATGGACCTAGAGAGAATTATATTAAGTGAAATGAGGCAGGCACAGAAAGAGAAATATTACATTTTCTCACTTATTTGTGAGAGCTAAAAATAAATAAATAAATACACAAATACCCCGGGGGGGGCACAATAATTACAATACCTTGAAGTTGATACGACAAGGGAACAGATATGAGGTTGTTGGGAGGGAGGGGGGAGAAGGAGGAGGGAGGGCGGTTTCCATAATGGGCCACAATAATCAACCACATTGTATATTGACAAAATAACATAAAATTTAAAAAAATTAAAATGAAAAAAATAAAAATAAAAAAGTAACAATTTTCCTTATGTAAATTTCTTATTTTATTGAGAAATAATTTGAATCATAAGTGCTTAAGACTGGTGATCAAAACTAAAATAGAACAAAAAAAGAAATCAAAGTCTAACTTCATTCTACCCTTACCACAATAAATGTTAGGGATAAAATTTTACTGAAAGTTGGAAGTTCAAACATTGGGTTTTAGAATATATAAGAAATACTTTATTTTCCACTAAAATGTAATTTAGAAAATAAAAATTTTATGAGTAATTTTATATTAATTACATTGTGGGGATTTGGGAAATATTCTACAGGAAGATATTGATAGTACCTTCATAAATATTTGTTTTTGTACCATGCGTTATGTTTGTTTATTTTTTAGAAATTTTCCTTAATTTTTTATAGGAAGTACTATGTGCAATTTTAACAGAATGGAGGTATTTTTAATTCAAATTAAGCCACCACCATTTTTGGTTATTGAAAACTATTTTTTTAGGAACAGTAATATCCATACATCAGGCACTCTAAAAGTGGTCCATACAAATATTTCAGAAAAATTTAGTTAGGCTTCAATTTTTCAGTCATGCAAAATGATTAAAATATACCTAATCTATTGAAATTAATTCAAGCTATATGCATTTTTATCTTTATTATTGAATAAATGTGTATTGTGGACAGATATACATTCCCTTTGGATCTAATTATAAGAGATTTGGTATAAAAAAAATGGTTTTCAAAACAATCTGAAGAGTGGAATTGTTTTATCAGAGGTAAATAAATCCCATTATATAAAACAGAAAAACTGACAGATTCTATGATAAAAGTCAAGAACCCTGCACACTTCACTACCCATCAGTTTCAGATTTCTTCCCTCTACCACTCACCTTTGCCCATAAGAAAACTCCCAGAACCTAACGCTTTGGGAATATCATTGACTATCTGGATTAGTTTGTTTTTTGGATCTCACCTGGTTCTGATGTGTGATATTTGTAACTCTAAAAACAGTTAATTATACCAAGCCTCAAATATCAGTTTACTGCTGCAAACAATTTAATATTACTATTAAATAAAATACCAAATTAAGTTAAAATCTTACTCTTTAAAATTATACCAAAGCTATAGAGTAACATGTGTGGTGTCTGTTGCACAGTAAGTATATAATTAGTGTTAGTTCTATTTTTTCCATTCCTTATACTAATCAATGATAGCAGAGCAAAGTTAGTATCTACATAGAGGGGGAAAAAAGTCCCAATTAACTTAGAAGTTTGAATGTTATTATATTAGACCTGGGCTTTGTAAAACACTATCATCCAATAAGTAATTTTAATTGGATAGCTAATGGAATTGCTTTAAAATTCAAAATAAATTATAACTTTTTTTTTTTTTTTTTTGGTTAGTTCCATGCAGTATTCAGGACTGATTTTTCAGTATAGTCTGATTTTCTTTCTTTCTTTCTTTTTTTAAAATTTGTAAGCATATCCTACAAAACAGTTTCCCTATCCCATTGACAAAAACATGTGGTCTAAATTTTTGTTTTGATGCTGTGAGACCCAGAGCCATCCTTTTAATCTGAAGTTTCTGCTGTGCTAGTGCATAGGTCAGTGCTATCGATAGCCCTCTGTTAGGTGTTACCAGTAGGGTATGTATAGAGGGCTGCTGGCTCTGAGGAAGAGTCAAAAGCATTCAAACATCACTAGCAAAGAGTTATAGGAAATCAGAAACTTTCTAATTTTCAGTAAGACCTGATCAAACGCTAGATCATATTTTTTTAAATAAAAAAACAATAGTTCTATGTTCACTTTTCTCTGATCTCAAGAGTGCAGCTTCTGGCTTCTTCAGGGTGTCTTACTAGACATTCATTTGCAGAGTTGACACAGAGTCCTTAGCTTAGTTTAATTGCTCCAGCAGCACTAAGTAGCAGCAGCATATTCTTCATACTTCCCAACCCACAAGAGGGCTATTCCAGTGCTAGCTGTCCACATGTTTAGGCACTGGTTGCATCACTGTAGATAACAGGGCATTTCAAATGAGCATGCGCAATCTGCCATTCCCCACTTTGTCCCAATAAATAATTCACTTACAATGTGACCCCTGGGATTTTCTCAGAGTGGGGAGAAGGAATAGAATGCAATGGAATGCTCTCTTCGGGGACCAACTTTGGCTCACGTGGGTCTATGTTCTGAAGGGTGAATTGTCCGAGAGAAGTTCAGGGAATTGAATCAGATCTCTGAAGTATGCACATGGCAGAATGTCTGATCTCTGCTGCAACCTTATTTTCTTATAGTTTCTATTCTCTTTTTATACTACCAGAACTGGGAGTCATTGGACATTAAATTATCTGTCTACTTAGAAGGTTTTTCTCCCTTTCTTCTGGTAACTAGAGGAAGTATTCTTTGGTAGGGAACTAATTCAATATGGTTCAAATGGGCTCTTCCCACCTGCCTCTCCCGTTATGAGAAGAAAAACTTTACAAATTCTAATTGCATTTATAAAATTATTAATAACCAGTGAAGACAGAATAACCTCTGTTTACCTCTAACGGTATTCAGTGATGCAGGGCTATCAACGATAGATAGCTATTCATATATTGGACGCAAGTACAGGTTAAATGAGATGACAAATTATTATGAAAGATAGGTGTTTATAAGGCCAAATTCAAGAACACAGTTGGAAAAAAGAATAAGAAGTGGTACTCCACACAGGAATGTAATTTTGCTAAAATGAGTCATTCATGCATTTCAAAGTCTGTGAAAGCAATTAAATATTCTTTTTTAGGTATTCTTAGGTATTTTTATTTTATTTCTGTTTTTCAAATAACAAGAAATTCAGAAGCCTGTGATCCCAGGGTTGATTCAGCAGCTGAATGACATTACCAAAGGTCCAGGTTATTTCCGGCATTTCACTCAACCATCCTCAAAACATCCATAGTATTGGATATTGGAAGGTGGTAACAACTGCAAGTGACCCATACTCCCAGAATTGTTAAATTCAGGAAGAACTGAGAAAGAGGAAAGAGAGAGAGTTTATCTCTCCTCACCCTTCTCTTTAATTAAGAGAAAATCTTTTCCAGGATCCTTTTAAGAAAGTTCCTTTTATATCTTATTATCTAGGTATGGGTCACATGTCCTCTCCTGGCTGCGATGGTATTTGGAAAATAAATCAACCTTTTCATAAGAGATGCCTGTCTTAGCCTGGGTTCTCCTAAAGCAGATACAGAGGCGGAGTTTGTTTATTTTTTATCTTTTTGGTAGTTTATTCTTAGGGTTACATAAAAACAAGAAGAGGCAGGAAGTGAGGAATATCAAATGGGATTATGCATAGAAAAGAAAACAATCAATATAGTGAAAAGACAACCTACAGAGTGGGAGAAAATATTTGCAAACTACATCTGGACAGGGAATTAATATCCAGAGCACAAGGAACTCAAACAACTTGACAGTAAAAGAAATAATCTGATTAAAAAATGGGCAAGGAGATGAATAGACATTTTTCAAAGGAAGACATACAAATGTCCAACAGTTACATGTAAAAACGCTTGACATCACTAATCATCAGGGAAATGCAAATCAAAACCACAATGAGATATCATCTCACCCCAGTTAAACTGGCTATTATCAAAAAGGACAGAGAATAACACATGCTTGTGAGGATGCAGTGTAGGAAAACTCCCACACTGTTGCTGGGATTATAAATTAGTACAGCCATTATGGAAAAGAGTGTGAAGTTTTCTCAAACTACAGATAGAAGTACCACAAGATCTAGCAATCCTACTACTGGGTTTATAGCCAAAGGAATGGAATCAATGTTGAAGGGATACCTGGACTCCCATGTTTATTGCAACTCTATTTACAAAAACTAAGATATGAATTCTACCTAAATGTCTATCAATGGACAACTGGATAAGGAAACTGTAATATATACACACAATGAAATAATGCTCAGCCATAAAAAAGAATGAAATTCTACCAGTTGTAGCAACATGGATGAGCTTAGAGAAAATTATGATAGGTGGAATAAGTCAGGCACAGAAAGAGAAGTTCCACATATCCTCACTCATAAGTGGGAGCTAAAAAATAAATAAGTTAAGAAAGAAAGTATTTCTTTTGACAACAATGGTATAACACTAAAAATCAATAACAGGAGAAAAGCCAGAAAATTCACACATATGTGTCTGTTAACACACTACTGAATAATCAATGGGTCAAAGAAGAAATTTTAAAAATAAAAAATTTTGTAACAAACTAAAATGGAAACACAGCATACCCAAATTTATGGGATTAAGAAAAAGCAGTTTTAAGAGGGAGGTTTATACCAATAAACACCTACATTAAAAAAAAAGAAAGACCTCAAATTCAAAAACTAACATTACACCACAAAAAGTTAGAAAAAGAGAAAAAAAAAACTAAGCCCAGAGTTACAACAAGGAAGAAAATAGTAAGACTAGAGAGGAAATAAGATAGAGACTAGGAAAGCAATAGAAAAAAAAATCAACAAAACCAAGGGTCAGTTTTTTGAAAAGATAAAAATCAATAAACCTTTAGCTAGGCTAAGATAAAAGAGAGAAGACTGAAAGAATAAAATTAGAAAAGAAAAAGGAGACATTACAACTGATACCACAGAAATACAAAGGATAATAAGAGACTATTATATACAGTTACATTATATACCTACCAACCAACTGCATGACCTAGTAGAAACAGAAAAATTCCTAAAAACATACGACCTATCAAGGCTGAAACATAAAGAAATAGAAAATCTGAATAGACCAATAATGAGCAAGGAGATTGAGAGAGTAATCAAAACTCTCCCAATCAAAGAAAAGCCAGGACCTGATAGCTTCACTGCTGAATTTTACCAAACATTTAAAGAATACCAATGCTTCTTAAACTCTTCCAAAAATTTGAAGAGAAGGGAATACTTCTTAACTCATTTTACAAGACTGGTATTATCCTGATACCAAAGCCAGACAAGATTACTATGAGAAACGAAAACTGCAGGCCACTATCCCTGATGAATATAGATACAAAAATCTTCAACAGAATACTAGCAAACCAAATCAATAGCACCTTAAAAGGATCATTTACTATGATCAAGTGAAACTTATCAACACATGTAAATGAATAAATGTGATAGACCATATGAATAGAATGAAAGACAAAAACATAAAAAATGCAGAAAACGCAACTGATAAAATTCAATATTCTTTCGTAATAAAAACTCTCAACAAATTAGGTGTAAAAGGAATCTACTTCAGCACAATAAAGGCCATGTTACAAGCCCACAGCAAGCATTATACTCAACAGCATTTCCATTTTTAGTTTTTTGAAGGATCTCAATACCATTTTCCATAATGGCTATACTAATTTACATTCCCACCAACAGTGTATAAAGAGTTCCCCTTTCTCCAAATCTTTGACCACATTTGTCTTTTTGGTAATAGCCATTCTAACTGGAGTTAGATAATATCTCATTGTAGTTTTGATTTGCATTTCCTTGATGATTAGTGATGTTGAGTATTTTTTCATATAACTGTTGGCCATGTGTATGTCTTCTTTTGAGGAATGTTTATTCAAATCATTGGCCCATTTTTAATTGAATTATTTAATTTTTTGCTGTTGAGTTGTTTAAGTTCCTTGTATAATCTGAATATTAACTTTTTGTCAAATGAATAATTTGCAAATATTTTTTCTCATCCTGCCAGTTGCCTTTTTGCTTTGACTGTTTCCTTTGCTGTGTAAAAGCTTTTTAGTTTTATGTAATCCCATTTGTCTATTTTTGCTTTTGCTGTCTGTGCTTTAGAGGTCTTCTTTGTTAAATTTTTGCCCAGACCAATGTCTTGGGGAGTGTTTCCCATAAGTTTTCTTCTAGTAGTTTTATAGTGTCAGATCTTACTTTTAGGTCTTTAATTCATTTTGGGTTGATTTGGGTATATGGTAAGAGACAAGGGTCTAGTTTCTTATTAGCATGCTGAACAGACACCTGCCCCGCCCCCATGTTTATTGCAGCACTATTTTCAATAGCTGAGATATGAAATCAACCTAGATGTCCATTGACAGACGAATGGATAAAGAAAATGTGGTATTTATGCACAATGGAATACTATGCAGCCACGAAAGTAATGAAATCCTGTCATTTGTGGCAATCTGATGCTTTGCAGGATGAGCCTGGAAAACATTACATTAAGTGAAATAAATAGGGAACAGAAAGATAAATACTGCATGGTCTCATTCATGTGAGAACTTTTAAAAAACAAAACAAAAAACGAAAAAACAAAAAACCTGAGTCTATAGAAGTAGAGAGTAGAATTATAGTTACTAGAGGCTTAGAAGGGGTGGGGAAAGGAAAAATAGAGAAATGTTGGTTAATGGATACAAAATCACAGGTAGGAAAAATAAGTTCTAGGTGTCTACAGTAATTTTAGATATCTATATTAACAATAATTTATAGTATGTTCTCAGTTGGCTAGAAGAGAGGAGCTCTAATGCTCTCATCACAAAGAAATGATACATTTTCACAATGATGAATATGCTAATTACCATGATTTGATCATCACACATTGTATATATGAATAGAAATATAACTCTGTGCTCCATAAATGTGTACAATCAATACATGCCAATAAATAAATAAGTAAATAAATATCCAAAAAAAGCAGAAATACACAAATACACAAATGGGATTGTATCTCTCTCTCTCTCTACATATATATATACAAACACAAACATATGTGTGTGTGTGTGTGTGTGTGTGTGTGTGTGTGTGTGTGTGTGTGTATATATATATATATATCCACACATACAAACACAAACAATAGAAAAAAAAAGAAAATCCTGTCACTTGTGACAACATGAATGAACCTGGAGGACATTATGGTAAGTGAAATAAGCCAGGCACAGAAAGACAAATACCCCATGATCTCACTTATATGTCGAATCTAAAAAAGTTGGACCCATATAATCAGAGAGTAGAATGGAAATTAACAGGAGCTGAACAGGCCAGGGGGATTGGGGAGACATTGGCTAAAGGATACAAAGTTTCATTTAAACAGGAGGAATGAATTCAGGAGGTCTACTATATAACATGGTGTTTATAGTTAATAACAATGCATTGTATACTTAAAAGTTGCTAAGAGAGTACATTTCAAATGTTCTGACCACAAAAAATGATACATATGTGAGTAACAGATATTTTAATTAGCTTGAGTTAGTCATTCCACAATGTATTAATATGATGTATGAAAACATCACATTGTACATTATAAAAATATACAATTTTATCAATTAAAAATTAATAAATTTTAAAATTATTAAACTATGGTCTACCTAGATTTAAAAATTGAGAGATATTGAAAAATTGCTACTCTACAATATAGTGCTATTTTATCCTTCCATTGAGAATATTGAAAAATTGCTACTCTCTACAATATAGTGCTATTTTATCTTTCCGTTCAGAATATTGACATTGGATATCAGAATTTTTAAAATTTTAGCCAGCCTGTAAAGTAAAGGTGATATTTCATTATGTTTTAATTTACATTTCTTTGATTATTGTGTGGTTAAGAATTCTTATATACACTATAATTTACATTGTTTCTTTTTTGTTCTTTTGCTCACTTGTTCTTATTCCATATTCATATTTTAGTTATATACTATTTTATGAATTATGATTTTTAAAATATACAAAGTATATTTTATTTTCTCTATTATGAGTTACAAATATATTCAGTCATTTTTGTCCTTAGACTAAATATGTATTTCACACACAAACTTATAATTTTTAAATTGATCAATGTATTTCTCTTAAGTTTTATGGATTTTATATCAAAATATGCTGGTGAGGGTGTGGAGAGAAGGGAACACTCCTACACTGTTGGTGAAACTGTAAATTAGTACAACCACTATGGAAAACAGTATGGAGGTTTCTCAAACAACTACAGATAGATCTTCCATATGATCCAGCAATCCCTCTTCTGGGTAAATACCCAGAGAATGGAAATCATCATATCAAAGGGACACCCGCACTCCCATGTTCATTGCAGCTCTGTTTGCAATAGCCAGGGTACGGAACCAACCTAAATGTCCATCAGTGGATGACTGGATAAGGAAACTGTGGTATATATACACCATGGAACACTCTGCCATAAAAAAGAATGAAATACTCACATTGCAACAACATGGATGAACCTGGAGAAACTTATGTCGAATCAAATAAGCAAAGCACAGAGGGATAAATATCGCATGTACTCACTCATATGTGGGAGATTAGAGATAAAGAAGGAAGGGAAAAAAAGACCACAGTAGTGCGTTGGTCTTACAGAGGGAGGGAACATTCCTAGGGCTACCAAGTGGAGTTGGGGGGAAGGGGAGGAAGAGGGAGGTTGGGGGATAATTGGGTGGAGGACATGGAGTACAAAAGTTATTTCTGGTAATGGGTATGGTGCCAGTAGGAATCTGGACCTCACATCATGGGCATGAAGGATGACAATAGCTTTGTATCTCATGAATATTCGTAATAAAAATTAGTTAATTAATTATTTATTTAAAAAGAAAAAAAGAAAGATATTCAAAAATAGATGACATAGGAACACTATTGAGCGCTTCTTTATATTTTATGTTAAATCTAAATGCATGTTAATAATGTGTTTGTTAAATAGAACCCAAGTTTTAAAATGCTTTGCTCTGAATAATTGAGTTAGTTTCAAAATGAGTTCTGCTAATGACAAAGTCATCAACGTCTAGATGCCTGCAAATATTATTGAAAAAATATGTTTTTATGAAATGTAAAAAGGGTTAAAAATAGTATTTTAAATTAATTATTATTTCATATAAAATGTTTTTGAATGTTTTAAATAAAATAGTTTAAATTATTAATGTCTTACTAAATTAGGAAGTTAAATATTGTAATTAAATATTTAACTATTTCTTATATGTAGCTAAAAGTTTTTATGTTAAGTTGGCTAAAATACATATTTTTTCATCTTCACATTTGAAAATGAAGGACACATTATATTCAGAATTGCCTTATATTTGGATAGATACAGTAGTTTGTGCAAAAATACTGTGAGAGAACAGAGTCAAATATGGCACTTAATTTCATTTAACTACAAGAACTAATCTTCAAGCTATAATCTGTTGTCTTTAAAGGTGTGTTCATCACACTCTGTTTTATTTGCACCTAAAAGTCCATGTGTGCTGCTTGTATACCACCACAATGTTTAGCTGTTGCTAGGAATTGAATGTCCCCCAAAACTGAATGAAGTTTGATCCCCATTGTAAGAGTATTAAGAGGCTGAGAAATTCAATATGGTTATTAAGGTGGGGCCTTGAAGAAGTGATTAGATTGTGAGGACTACGTTCTTGTAATGGAATGATCCACTCATGGAGAATGGGCTTGGTTCTGAGGGCTTTAAAAGGAGAGCTAGTGAGAAGCTTAGCTCTTTCTCTTGCTAAGCCATTCAACCTGTGACACACCCTGCATCACTGTAGAGAGTCACCACCCACCAACAAGGCCCTCACCAGATGCGTTCCCTGTAGTTTGGACTTCCCAGCCTCTGAAACTGTAAGAAATAAATTTTATTTCTTTATAAATTACCCAGTTTCAGGTATTTTGTTATAAGCAGCAGAGACAAATATAGCTGTACATATGGTTAGTTGCATACTTGCCTATATTCCACACTACTCTGTAAGCTATTTAAACGTAAATAATTTTAAACTCATTTTTATATGATTTATATATATTCATAAAACCATGTCTAGTGCTTAGCTCTTTCTTTTTAGTTGAATGAAATTAAATTGTGAGAAACATTTCCTCTTAATAAGATTATATGAATATCTACTCTCAGAATTATCTCCTCTATTTTATAAATTCATGACATATTTAATGCATTTATTTCATCTGATAGTTTGGTGCTATATAGAATCTTTACTAGCTCTTAATTTTAATCTGGGTCACTAGAGAATAATTATTACTTAGACATTGGATTTTTTACTTAGGTCTTGAAATTTTTTAGGTCATGGACTTCTTTAAGAACCATTTGAGAGCTTTGGATTCTTTAACTAGAAAAATGAAAATAAACAGACTCCCACAAGCTTTGCACAGGAATCTCCTGAAGTTCCTCCAAGGTCCTCAGACAAAGAGGACCAACTAAATAGGTGGTTGCATAAAGAAGTGTTTATCCTACTTGTCCACCGATAATCAAAGTGCCAAATACTTACGTTAAATAAATAAATAACTTGGGTAACAGAAGCAGATTCTGTATTAATCTTGGAAAGAGCAGCAACATTGGGCACATATGTAATTTGAGAATATGTGGTCATTTTCAATGAGTGGTAATAGAGAAGTGCACTGGAAACAAACTAAAGGGAAGCTAGAAAATTCAAAAAACTGCAAGACAGAGTGTTATCTTCAAATGATGTAATAGAAGCAAGCTAACCAGGTATTGTGGAGTCAGGGAAAACTTTATATACTACTTCCTGGCAAGAAAGTAGATCAGAACATACTACTGTCGTACATAATTGTATGTGTAGTATTTTCACAAAATTGCTTAAAAACACACTTGTGAGGGAAAGGGAACTAGAAGGGAGACAAATCAGAGTACTATAGTATCTATGCTTTAATGTTTTATTTTCTGTTCTGAACTTTCCTATGTTTTCCTGACTCTCTACAATGAACACCACCTTTTAAAAAAGGAGAACTATTTTGTACTGCTGGCTAGAAAAAGAGTGAAAATTCAGGAGTAGGAGCAGATGCAAAGCCGATAGACAGCATCTGATTTCAGAAGGCAACAGAGATGAAAAAAGAGAAGATGACTCAATTCATAAGGAGAGTAGAAAGAATTGCCTTTAAAACCTAATAAAGGAGTCAATGAAATGGGCAATAAGACTCTAGCCCTTGCTGGGTATGGTAAAGTGTTCACAACGGGGAAAAGAGATTGAAAAATCATTGACCTAATGGTTTATATTTCAAAGTGCCTTGGTTTCTTGCCCTGAAATAATGGAAGCCAAAATTATTGAGAACTTACCAATATGCCAGGGACTGCTCTGAGTGCTTTATATGATTTTTATTACTTAACTCTTACACAAACATTATGTGGTAAGAAAGAATCACTATGTACATTTTTTTACAGTCCTTATGACTGAGAGGCTCAGAGGATAATGCATCCACCTAACATCACGAGGCTAAGTTCAAGGCCTGTTACACTACCTTTCTGCTTCTGAATGCTGATAATTTATTGCCTGTAGGTTGTTGTCTCTTCTTAATTTAAGAAAGACAGAATAGCCATTGGAAAGCCGAAAGATCATGATAGAAAAGCATGATAAAAGAGCTAGGGCAGGAATGGGGATCACTGTAGTGTGGTGTCTCAGTTTATCTAATAATGGCAACTTTTACTTTTACATACAGGACTGTGTGAAGCAGTTGTAATGATTTATTTTAATTGACTTTTATTTCCATTTTGTGCCTGGGCCCAGACAAATAATAACGCAAATTGAGAATCTATGATATGGAAGAAAATTGTAGCTTTTAATTTGTCTTTTTAAAACAATTATTAACTAAGGTAATATAAAGGACAGGATTTAATTTCTTTGCTTTGTTTCTAACTGGACTTCCTGTCTGGTTTATGGCAGTGCTGTATGGCAAGAGATCAAGACAAAAGACTCAAAGCAAAGCAGGAAACAAATAATGACTTTGGGATTGAAGAAGTTTAAAAATTGAGATTGCCATAAATTGGGAATCAAGAAGTATACAACAGTTGGAAACTGTCAGTCAGGATTCATGGAGGAAACATATATACAAAAATCAAATTCAGTTAATAGTTAAGAAAGCAATTAGGGTACAAAGTACTTGTAGCCTCAGATATAGGAAGACCTTATACTCAGGTGACTTTATCTCAGAGGACAAACACCATAGTTTATGGCTACCAAAAGAGTCAGATGCTATGAAGACCGCCCCAGGGCCTATCGTAAAAGCAGGTGAGCCTTAGCAATGTGTTAAATGGTATGTAGTCTTCCTCTGGAAGAAGTGTGTAATCAGGGAAAAGTAGATTGTGTGTATAATAATTCTTCTTGGTATACCTATCAAGTTATGAAGGAAAACATGCAGCTATTTATCTGCTTCTGTGTATAAAAATCTAAGCAGAGCCAAGGTGCTCTTATTAGAACTTCAAATATTATGACTGCATAAGTAAGAAAACTAATTGACTTAGTCTTGACCCAATTTTGGTTACATAAAATAGATTTATAACATAGTGCCAAATTACATAATCACTTGAAAATTCTAATTTCTCTCTTCAATATATATGACCATAAAATTTTTATTTTAAAATTGATGGAAAACAATTTTTCCAGTACAGTGATAAAGAACATTCAACCCTATGTTATAAGTTCTGGTTTAATGTTTTTGTTTTTGTTTTTTTCTAATATTTGAAGAAGCAAATGAAAGGCATTTTAAAGGAATTGTTAAATTGTTTGAGATTTGCTCATGTTTCTATTCCTGAAATAAATCGCTAATCTTAATAGCATAAAAAATACTCATTTATAATGCTCAAAGATGCTATGGGCCAAGAATTGAATAGGAGACAGTCTGGATGTATCGTCTTTGATCCGTATCTGCGGCTTCAACTAAAGAGACGGCAATGCTGGAAGTGACTTAACAGCTGGGGATTGGAAAATCTGAAGTCTTCCTCACTCATGTGTCTCATGGTTGAGGCTCACTGCTGGACAGACTCCTACATATGGCCTTTCCATGTGGCTGCTTAGACTCACCCAAAGTGTGGTGATTGGGTTTCAAGAGCAAGAGTCCTAAGTGAGCCCCTGGAAGTTGTATCACTTTTTATGACCTAACATCAACAGTCACATGGGGTCACTTCACTATAATCAAAAGCCTACCCATATTCAGGAAGAGGGAACATAGACCCCACCTCTCCATGGAAGGAATACCAATGTTAAAATGCAAGAAAAACACGTGAGATGGGAGATATTATTGTGCCCATTATTTGGAAAATACAATCTACCACAAAGATATGAAGCACATTTGACAGTAAATACATCATACAAATCAACATAAGCAGAAACAAATAAAACAAGAAACATTATCAAATAAAACAGGTAATTTATGAGCCAACAAAATGTACACTGGGAATGAAGAAACTACATATATTTGTAAAAGAAGAAGAAAATGCAGTGTCCACTGTTCAGTCTTCAGCCTCAGTGCCTTCAACCTGGAGATTGTTTCTTTATCATGGCAGAAATGTTTATTTTATTTCCTTAGCTTTGGAAGTAGTCTGCTTTCTGGAGATTAACAATGGGATGCTTTGTGAAAGCCAGAAAGTGAAACATTGGAAATTTCCTCGTATTACTACTATCTATAATCAAGGTTTCATTTATCTAAAAATCTACATTTACTCATACAGAGAGACTGAAAAGATTATAGACATATTGGCAAATGCTCAGAAGATTCCAAAAAGGAGAGAAGAAAATCACATATGTTGAAAACTATTTAAAACTCATATATTGATTTGGCTTATTAAATAAAAAAATTAAAAGGGAAAAACTGCTAAAAAATGTATGCATGGATTTTAGTCAATTGCAAAGCAATCAGTATTCTTTAATACATTTAATTATTAAACAATGAACACTAAATTCTATTTATTTATTTTATTTTTAAATTTTTTCAGGATAATTAGTATATTCATCATTACATAATATAAAAATTCTTTGTAGCCCTTTACTAATTTCTTGCTAAACCCCCTCCCACTCTGCCTTTCCCACCTCTAGTAACCTCAGTTCTGTTCTCTCCTTTTGAAAGGTCAACAAATTATTATAATTGTTGTACCTTTCTTTCTTTCTTTTTTCTTCATTTGTTTATTTTTTTCAGCTCCCACTTATTACTGAGGATGTGGTATTTCTCTTTCTGGGTGTGGCTTATTTCGCTTAATTTTCCCTAAGTTCATCCATGTTGCTGCAAACAGGAGAATTTCATTCTTTTTAATGACAGGGTAGTATTTCATTGTGTGTATATACCACACTTTCCTTATCCAGTCATGTGATGATGGATGTTTAGGTTGGTTCCTACTCTTGGCTATTGTAAACAGAGCTCCAATAAACATGGGAGTGCAGGTATCCCTTCGACATGATGATTTCCATTCCTGTGGGTGTATACTCAGCAATGGAATTGCTAGATTATACTGCAGTTCTATCTGTAGTTGTTTGAAGAACCTGTATACTGTTTTCCATAATGACTGCACCAATTGAAAGTCCCACCAACAGTGTAGGAGGGTTCCCCTTTTACTGCATCCTTGCCAGCCTTTGTAATTCTGTCTTTTTTTATAATAGCCAGTCTAACTGGGGTCAGATGATATCTCGACGTGGTTTTGATTTGCATTTCCCTAATGCTGAATGATGTGCATTTTTTCATGTGTCTGTTGGCCATTAGTATATCTTCCTTCAAAAATTCTGTGTTCAACTCGTTTGTCCATTTTTTAACTTGGTTACTTGTTTTTTTACTGTTAAATTGTTTGAGTTACCCATATATATTCTGGATATTAACCCTTTGGCAGATGTATAGTGTGCAAATATTTTCTTCCATTCTGTAGGTTGTCTTTTCACTATGATAATTTTTTTTTTTTTTTTTTTTTTTTTTTTTTTTTGCTGTGCAGGAGCTTTTTAGTTATATATAACCCCATTTACTTATTTTTTTCTTTTGTTGCATGTGCTTTCCAGGGTCTTAGTCATAAAGTCTTTGCCCATTCCTACTTTCTGAAGTGTTTCCCCTGTGTTTTCTTTTAGGAGTTTTATAGTTTTAGGTTGTATTCTTAAGAATTTAATCCATTTTGAGTTGATTTTGGTATACAGCAAGAAGTACTGGTCTAGTTTCATTCTTTAACATGCGGATGTCCAGTTTTCCCAGCACCATTTATTGAAGGGGCAGTCTTTTCCCCAATGTATATTCCCAGTGCCTGCACTGAAGATCAGCTGGCTGTAAGTTTGTTGGTTGATTTCTGGGTTCTCTACTTGTTCCATTGGTCCAAGTGTCTGTTTTTATACCCTGCTGTTTTGGTTACTACAGATTTGTAGTATAATTTGAAAAAATAGTATAATGCCTCTGCTTGTTTGTTTATTTATTTATTTATTTATTTTAATTTTTTTTTTTGCTCAGGATTACTTTGACTATCCGGGGTATTTTGTTGTTCTATATGAATGTTAGGATTTTTTTTTTTTCTATTTCTGTGAAAAATGTCATTGTTATCTACATTCTATTTAGTCTAAGTAAAAATATTTCTGGTATTACTTTAAAAATGTGTGAACATTTAAGAACAGGAAATACACAGAATAACTGAAATTATTTTAGAATTAATTAGTGCGAATAAACTTGTCAGTTTTATATAAATGATAACTAAGGAGGGGAGGACAGTCCCAAAATTCATGAAAATGTGAAATTGAAGCCAAGATCATGCAGTTACATTAACAGAAGATAAGACATGGATTTTTTTAAAGGATGCATATAACATTTCTTTTTATAGATTTCACACTCAGGTACTCAGTTTAGTGAATTCATTTAACAGATTGTTTAGCTCATTAACTAGCCAATCAATTAGGTCAAAACTCTTCATCTAGCAATTGTATGTTTCAATATTCATAGCTAAAATACAAAACAAATTATTCGTGTCTGTTCATAAAACATAATTGAATGACTTTAGATACTAATCATGATGCTGTTCCTCATATTAGATCTAGTGTTTTTACATTTTGACTACAGTACATTGCCAATTATACAAGGAAATCTTTACCAGGCTTTTGGTTTTTCAGTTCCACTAAGGCTCTCAACACTTTCCTACTTTATATTAATCTGTTGTGTGAAATTTTATAATGTTCTTTCATAATAGATATTTTCACATAATAGATTGTTTTTCAAAATTGATAGCTCTGTGGGCCGGCCCGTGGCTCACTCGGGAGAGTGTGGTGCTGAAAATTGATAGCTCTTTTCATGTAGTGCTTCAGAGTGGGGTGCTAGAGTCAGAAATGGGTTTAAATCCATCTTGTAACACTACAAACTGTTTGGTCCTGGTATGCTATTTAAACTCTCTGTAACTCTGTTTACTTTTAAGTAAAATAAAGTGTTACCTACCTTATAGTGTTGTACTGAGAATTACATGCAATACATACGTATATACACACATATATATACATAATACATGTATGTGTACACACATATATGCATATACATACATACATGTATGCTATAGAGACAGAAAAACAGAGATATCATAGAGCAATAACAGCAATGTATAATACTCAAATTTAAAAATTTTTTTTTTATCATTTTAACATTTATTTGAGATAAAATTTATTTTATAATTTAAGAAACATTAAGTTTTTAAAATTTAGTTTACTAGTACAATACTACAATTTCTGTGATCAATACTTAAAGAATACTGAAACTTTTTGGGAGAAGAAAAAAAATGCAGATTCATCTGTTTCTTTTGTTAAATCTGAATTATCTTTTTCATGTCATATCTTCTCACATCTTTCACATTTTTTCATTTTATTTTCTTCTAAGTAAAAATTCACAGAAGGGAAATAAAAAGGTATGTGGAAGTAAGAAGTAAAATGCAACCTAACTGACATTGTGAAGATCAATTGCAGAGAAATGATAGCAAGGATAAAGAATATAAACATGTCAACTATTTCTCAATTTTCTTTAGTGAATCATACACATTGTGTACATCAAAAAAGTCAGGGGGCTACACATATCTTAACATAGCAGAGAAAGGTGGTGTGAGTAGAAGAAAACATATCTAGTATTTCTCACACAAGAATATTAATTTTAATAGATACCACTTACACACAATAGATACATTATTTGCAGTAAAACACAGAGTTGTTGTTACCTTTGGGATTTATAAATATTAAACACGAATACATAGACAGTAAATGTAAAGCCACTCATTAATAACATCATCACAACTAGCAACAATAGCAGCCACCACCTATTGCATAAAATGTGACACGCTCTATTGTGTGTTACATGCATTATCTCTTTCAATTGTTTCACCATCTCCCTGAGGTAGGCAACATAAGAACCCTGAGGCTCCGAGGGGTTAGTTTGCCATGATCATAGAGATCTTACACCTGAAGTGGTGACTAAATCAGGTCTCATCTACTTCTTTCTAATCCCATGTAATTAATCACTTTACTATATTGCTTTTAATGAGAAATATATATATATTATAATATCTATATACAATAGATTGGAGGCACTAGAATGGCAATTAATTAAAATATACATTCTTTTAATTCTTGTACTATGTCATTTGAAAAGGTACATATTAGCTTCATATGAGCAGCTCCCTTGTTGTGACATATCTCTTCCTGGGTTCTACTTTTTCTGCTACAAGTAGATATTTTGATGTACACAAACGCTGTGACATTACTGCCAGTCTCGTCCTTGCTTTATGACCTTCTGTTGTCTGCTTCTTTCATTCTCTAGAAGGATGATGAAAACCAGATAAATAAGGTGAGTAGCTTGACAGAACTCGGCCAGTCAGAAAACTATATTTTGGCACTGGAGTGGTGCTTACTCAGTATCTAACCCAGAGGACAGACATGGTGGAAGATGACACCTCTTCAACTGCTTACTTTCACCTGAGCAGATTTGCTAATTTCTATTGATTATCAACTCCAATATTCAGCTAAGTAGCACAATTTTTGTAGTTAGTAGCAATTTCTTTGAATATTAAAATGGACTTATTTTGTTATAATTTTTAATAAGAATATATTTTATTACACATCACTAAATACTCTGTGCCTAGCACATGCTGCAGCTCTCTGTCTCTCAACCAGTGTGCTCTTGGTTTTGTTGTCTTTATGTTAAGGAATTCCCTCTACACTGAGTACATAAAAAGACATTTAAACGTCTTTTCATAAGAACAGTTATATTTTGCTTCAAATATTTCCTAAAAAGAGATTATTCATTGTTTAGAACTTTGGTACATATTATAATTTGAAAGAATTAACTTGCAACATTATTATTAAAGATTTCATTTAATTTAACACTGAAATCCCAAGCATTTTGTAGCATACATGTTCCATTACCACATCTTCATCAATTCTACCTACTCACAAAAAATAAATGAAATCTTTTTTTCAAGATTATTTATATTCTTACTAGTGTGGTATTTTGTTCAATATTTCTATAATTCTAGATTGATCTAAGTGTTATTATGATTGAATTTTTTTAACTGATACCACAGTATTTCTCACTATTTTTTAAAGCCATGAAATCCCTTTTTCAACAGAATGACTTCATAGAGGCATAATATTTTAAATGAAATAAATAGTAAAATTAAAAGAAAAACATCCTGCTTTGAAGTGTGTGATAGTTTCAAAGAGCCTGTCTAATTGGACTCTTTACAGTCGTGGTCTCTCAAAGGATGACTCTATATCAGTAGTTCTTAAAGCCTGGTCCAAAGACCAATGGGAGACATTCTGGGAGTAGCCTAAACAGTTTCAGAGAAATTTCTTTGTTCGTTTTGGAAAATCTGGTTATATGTTATATTAAAAAATGTTATTTATGGTAACATGTAATGGTATGTAGCATGCATTGTTATTTAAAATAAATTAATAAACATATTTTAAATGTTTCTTAGTTTTAACTTTTATATACTAAACATAAGCAAAAGCTATTTATGTTCTTCAATAATTTTTAAAGTGCCATCTTAAAAATGTCTTTGTGTAAAATGTCATCACACAGTATATATCTTGAACCAACAACATTATATTGCCATGTGTTATCATAAGGTGGAATGCATGGGTCCACGAACCAAGGAGTGGCTTCACTCTTAGTTTCTCCAAATTTCTCCAAATGGCCCACCATTCTTCCTGTCTGTGTGACTTAAGACCAGAAACAATTTTAATACAAGGGTATACATATTCATATAAAATCATTAAAAAGGCAGCACATAATTGACATTCCTGGAAAACACCACCTCTGATGCAACCAGGAGTGAGGGAAACCAGAGTAATGCTGAAGCTATTTTAAATTAAAAATTTTCACTGCCACATCTGAAATCTAGGTATTAAAAAATTAAGATTAAGAAAAAGCCACATTGGCCACCAAAATGCATCTGGAAACCTACATAGCTGGTGACTTGACACCAGAATTATGAGTGTATTTGTTTCTGTACTGTCTCCCCATACCTTGAAATCTAGTGCCTAAATGCTGAAATGCTGTTCCTGAAGAAGCCCATGTCTCTGTGGTCTTATTTGCCACTAAAAACAGCTTCAGTTAGCAACCTAATTTGTATCCAAAGCTCTAGCTGCAGTAGGCACTGGGGAATATTGCTTTTAGCTTTTAGCTTTCCAGTCTCTATGATAGCCTGGCATATTTGGAGTTTAAATAGATGTCAAATAACTTCATATATCAAGTTTACAGCAATGGTTACAGCTGTAGGATAATTCCAAGAAGCAATATTCCAGGTCATATATAATATACATTTAGAAGCTTTATGGAAATTGTCATGTTGTACTCCATAGAGGTTTTGCTTATAATGTTCTTTTCACAATTGATTCATGATTTCATTTTATTAGTTGGCTTCTAAGGCAGTCTAGCTTAATCTTATTGCTGACCTTTAACTTTTGTTCATGCTCTTGTTTCATTTGAGTTTCTTTGAAAATATTTCCTGTGTAAATTCTGGCATCTTACACCACTCACAGTCCTATTTCTAGTGGAGTTCACTGTAATAATAAATTGAAATGTCGTTCTTCATGGGCTTTCCTCCATTGTTTTCAATATTCCTTTTTAAATGCGGCAGACAGAACCAAAATGTTAATCCAGATCGTTTTCATTAGAAGCTATCAAATAAGAAACTCAAAACTTTCAAAGATGATATTTTAAATATTTTCTAGTCAACTCCTTATATTAGATATAAGTTAAGGTACTTGTCTAAGGCCACACAGCTAGTTTGATACAAAGATCAACCTTGAACTCAGCTCTTGACTCCCAGTAGATTTCACTTTATACTATCTTTTACTGAATTAAGATGGATGGCAAAAATCTCATCTATAGTATTTCTCTATTTTCAGTGTTTCAAAAGGCTCAGTATCAATTCTCATATTTAAAACTTTACCTCCAGAGAGAAGCTCAGAGAGCTGCCAGGCCCATGTGCCCCCAAGGCACCCATACCAGAGCAGGTAGGCACTGCTCTGGGATACCCCCAACTCAGGCCAGTGCATGTTACCCTTCTCATTGTGTAACAAAGATGAAAAAAGGATTACTCAAAGCACCATGAATGCATTGAGAAGCCTGAAGGGTCTGTACCCTAGCAACTCCCCTGTTAGAAGGAGAAAACTTGGTACAGACCCAATTCAGAGTTAGCTTCTGTTTTTTATTGTAAAGACAAGGAAATTTCACAAGAAAATTCAGTTGATTCAATCATTGTGAAGGGACACAAGGACATGGGCAGTGTTACAAAAGTTATCTATGGCTTAAACAATGGAAACTATTAACATCAGTAAAATTAACAATGTGACATTCCAAAGGACAATTAGTGAAAAGCTAAGTTGGTCAAACTGACTCATTATCTAACGTATAACTTCTCCTTAAGCAAAAGTTATACTCTTATGATAAAATCTAAGTATAATTATTTCTGAAGTTTCCCCCAACAGAAAGCTTGCCCCTAGCAAACATTTTTTTCACATCTTTCCCTACAGAAATTCTTAAAATCTCTTAACAGGATTGGTATGACAACCACCTGTTAGCTCTAAAATCATTAGAGTATACAATTCCATACGTAAGCAGTGATTAGAGTTGATTAGATGGGCTTTTGCACTCTGTCTGTACAATGTGGTCTCCTACCCGAGAGCTGTTGCTCCATATATGTGTTTACCTAAAAACCCTATTCTAAAAATCAAATAAGAATCAACATTATTTAATTAGAATTGATTAAATGGGCTTTTGCCCTTTATCTGTAGACAGTGGTCTCCTACCTGAGGGCTTTTGCCCCATATATGCATTTACCTAAAAACCCTACTCTAAAAATCAAATGAGAATCAAGATTTCTAACCATTCACAAGTGCACACCACCCAAAGAGGCCCTAAGGTCGCCAGGACCACAGGGCGCTGAGCCAGCCATGTTGGAACAGGTAGGCACTGCTGTGTGACTCCCAGCCCAGACCTTGGGGCCTAGAGAGGCCAGAGCCTCCTGCCCACCATGAGACAGCCATGCCAAATTGGCAGTCCCAAAAGGATCCTAGCCAGACATTAGGGTCAAATGAGTGTGTGGGGAGCTGCCGACGTTACACCGTAATCGCCATTACAAGATGGCGCCGGCCGACACTGACAATCGGCAAAAACAAGTCTAGAGCGCATGTGCTGGGAAATTCCCCGACCTCCAGTCTCTGCCTCTCCCGTGGCGTCATCTGGGCTGATGCACGACCGCCAGTCAGAGAGGGACACGTCCTAGGCGAGGGACAGTTTTCTATAAAAGGGAACGGGTTTCTGTACTTGGGGTCTCCGCCCCGATAAGCTTGTGCTCTGCCTCTCAAGACGCATTAAAGCTTTACTGCAGAAGGATCCTGTGTGTGCCGCGTCGTTCTTGCACGAGCCAGGGCGAACCCCACTGATCAGTTTTCAGGGAGGCCAGCCGAAAAGAGGGGGGACTAGTCTTTAAGCATAGATAGCCAAATATCGGGATTGGCTCCTTGCTCCAGAGCCACAAGTGCTTGGGCAACGACTGTGAGGAGCTGCCCGAAATCGCCATTACAAGATGGCGCTGATTTCCGGTGGAGGGCAGGGCTGCTCGGTAACACGCCTGGGCCGATTAGGCAGCCACCAATAAGGTAGGAGCACGTCCTAGGCGAGGAGCAGTCTCTATATAAAGGGCGCGGGTTCCCTCGCTCGGGGTCTCCATTTTTGGCAAGCTTATGCTACCTCCGTCAGGGCACCAAGACCATTTGGAAGTTTATTAAAAATTGCTTAGAAGATGAGGGCTGTAAACCGGTAGTGATAGTAGGGCAAAATACATTAGAGGAGGTCCAAGACAGCATGTCAGAAACTGAACGGAGTGAGAGGATGGGTACCCGCAAAAGGAGAGACGTCTCCAAAAAGGTAAACGGCCCTCCCGGTAAGTCTGCTGACAAGGGAGTGAAAAAGAAAAAGGGCCCTCCCGGTGAGTCTGCTAACGAGGGAGAAAGTCAGCGCCCAAGTGATTTTCAGGAAAAAAGGGACAGCCTCTATCCCCTGAGGGAGCTGGGAGCCCTAAACTTAGGGGATTCGGGCTCTGATTCCCTCGGTCTTAGTGATGAGTCAGAACTAGAGGAAGAAGCGGCTAGATATGAGGAAGAGAGATATCACCCTGATGAATATTGGAGAAGTGACGCAGAAAGGTTAACACGGCCGCCGCCTCCGGCGCCGCCTCCCTATGCGTCACGCTCATCCGCCTTCTTGCTGATCCCTGAAAGGGTGAGGAAAAGACTGACCATGACCTTTCTGGTCTTTGAGACTTCCGAGGGAGGACGGGTCCATGCCCCTGTTGAGTTTACTCTGAGCCTGATAAGAGATTTCAATGGAAGGTCTTGCCTCAGGGCATGGCTAATAGCCCTACCATGTGTCAGTTATATGTCCAATTAGCCCTTGAGCCTATTAGAAAACAATTTCCATCCTTGCTTTTGATCCATTATATGGATGACGTTTTAATGTGCCACAAACATCTAGAGACTCTACAGAGGGCATATCCAATTTTGCTCAAGACATTAGAGCAATGGGGACTTCACATTGCTGCAGAAAAGGTCCAGGTTGCTCAAATTGGCTTGTTTTTGGGATCGGTTATTCATCCTGATAAAATAGTCCCTCAAAAATTACAGATTCGTAGAGATCATTTACATACTTTAAATGATTTTCAAAAGTTATTGGGAGATATAAATTGGCTGAGACCATTTTTAAAAATCCCCTCTGCTGAGTTAAAACCTCTTCTTCTGTTGCTCAGGCCCTGAACACACAAACTGCAATAAATTCTCAGTTAAGGGGAGGATTGATGGTGGTCAATCAAAGGGTAGATTTAGTCCAAGAACAAATAGAGGTTCTATGGCAAATTGCACAACTGGGATGTCAATGGAAATATTCAGGATTATGTGTAACTAGCATCCAATATGAAAATTATACCAGGGCAGCAAACTTGTCTCATCGCTTGTCTGAGTATCTTTTAGGAAACTGGACAGGAGACTTTGACGGCCTGATGCGGGACCTGCGCTCTGCCATCGTGGCTGTGAATTCGACAAGAGTGGATGCCTCTTTTGCAGCTGGATTGTCCTCCTGGATCACAACTGCTATGTCACATTTCAAGGAATGGGTGGGGGTGGGATTGTTTGGGGCGGCCCTTTGCTGTGGACTAGTGTTCCTTCTGTGGCTGGTCTGTAGGCTGAAAGCCCAAACACAAAGAGACAAGGTGGTCGTTGCCCAAGCACTTGTGGCTCTGGAGCAAGGAGCCAATCCCGATATTTGGCTATCTATGCTCAAAGACTAGTCCCCCCTCTTTTCGGCTGGCCTCCCTGAAAACTGATCAGTGGGGTTCGCCCTGGCTCGTGCTGGCCCACAATTCACAATTCAGAGTCCGCTCCAGTAGATCCAGAGACGGGCAACTTCCCCCCGGACGTGTGCCGACCTAAGACATGGTGCCCGGTGGCGATAGGGTTAACCTTTGACGGGTAAGGTCACGGCCTGAGGTGGGTCGACCTAAGACAGGACTACTGGCTAGACATGTTGTGGCCAATGAGCTTGCTCCAGCCTCTTAATGTAATAAGAAAGGGGGAGATGTGGGGAGCTGCCCACGTCACACCGTAATCGCCATTACAAGATGGCGCCGGCCGACACTGACAATCGGCAAAAACAAGTCTAGAGCGCATGTGCTGGGAATTTCCCCACCTCTAGTCTCTGCCTCTCCCGTGGCGTCATCTGGGCTGATGCACGACCGCCAATCAGATGGGAACACGTCCTAGGCGAGGGACTGTCTCTATATAAGGGGCACGGCTCCCCTCGCTCGGGGTCTCCATTTTTGGCAAGCTTATGCTCTCCCTCTCAAGATGCATTAAAGCTGATCTGCAGAAGGATCCTTTGTGTGCCGCGTCGTTCTTGCTGGCGAGACGGTAGCGCGGGACATGAGTGGACTGTGAAATTCCCTGCCACAATGACTAAACACAAAAGGAAAGATACCAGAAATATGAAAACTCAAGAAAGTACACCACCAAATGGTAATAATAACCCTCAAGTGCCAGAACCTATAGAAGAGGAAGTCCTTGAAATGGCCAACAAGGAATTTTGAGTGATAATCCTAAGGAAGCTAAATGAGATACAAGAAAACTCAGACAACACAATGAAATGAGAAAAAGTATACAGGACCTGAAAGAAGAAATGTACAAAGAAATCAATGCCCTTAAAAAGAATGTAGCAGAGCTTGCAGAGCTGAAGAATTCATTCAATGAAATAAAAAAACACAACAGAGAGTCTAACTAGCAGGCTAGAACCAGCAGAAGAGAGAATTTCTGACTTTGAAGATGAGCTGTATGAAATAACACAGGTGGACAAAAAGAAAAAGAAAAAAGAATTAAAAACATTGAAGAAAATCTAAGAGAGAAAACAGAAAACCTCAAGTGCTCAAATATCCAAATGATAGGTATTTCAGAAGGGAAGGAAAAAGGAAATGGCATTGAAAATATGTTCAACAAAATAATGGCAGAAAACTTCCTAGGTATAGGGAAAGACACAGATCTTCAGATTAAGGAGGCTCAAAGATCCTCAAACATATTAAACCCCAAAAGGTCCTCAGCGAGACATGTTATATTCAAATCAGCAAAGATCAAAGACAAAGAGGGAATCTTAAAAGCTGCAAGAAAGAAGTGGCAAGTCACCTAAGAGGGAGCCAAAATCAGACTAACATCAGACTTTTCATCACAAACCCTAAAAGCCAGAAAAGAATGGGATGATATATTCAAAATACTAAAAGACAAAGATTGCCAGCCAAGAATACTTTACCCAGCAAGGCTATCCTTCTGAAATGAAGGACAAATAGTATATTTCTCAGACAAATAAAAACTACTGGAGTTCACTACCACACAGCCAGCCTTACAAGAAATTCTCAGGGGAGTACTCATTGGTACTTGAAAAACAACCACCACTGCCATAAATACTCAAGAAAAAAAAAAAAAAACACTACTTAAATAAAAATGCTAACAATAAGTAGAAAAAAAAGTTTATCCACCACCCCAAGAAACCAACAAATACAGAAGACAAACAGTAAATCAGAAAGAAAGGAACAAAAGATACTTAAGACATCCAAACAAAAATCACTAAAATGCTAGGAGTAAATCAATACTTTTCAATAACAGCTCTTAATGAAAAAGGATTAAATTCCCCACTCAAAAGACACAGACTGGGTGTGGGTTTCAAGTTGGTGGTGGCTGCGGTGGCTGGCGCAGAGTAGCTGAGGTGGAAAAGTCGGCCACTGGGCCTCAGGCAGCCGGGAAACTTGGGGACCTTCCTCTTGCCATCTCTTAAGGGAGGACCGCTGCTGCTGGCCGGTCGTGGGGGGTGACTGCCACTTTGCCCCCGGCAGGAGAGGCTGCCTCATTTACAGGCAACAGCTTTGAAGTGTGGAGCAGGAAAAGAACTGTTTCTTAGCTGCAAAAGCGAGTCTCGAAACAGGGAACACGGCTCCAGGGCTGCTGTGGATGCATCCAGAATCCCAGAGGCCGGGGCCACGCTGAAGGCGGCCAGCTGCCCTACTCAGGATTCGAGGTTTCAGGCCGGCATTAAAGAAGATTCCTGGGAGCGCCCGAGCCGCGCCATGACTGAACAGCCCGAGGCGACAGCGGCCGAGAACACTGAAGGCGACAAACCAGAGACAGAGAGTGAGCACCCGACCTGGCAGAACCCTGTGAGTGACCCGTGGCCCAGTTCTGTTCGGGGGGCAGATGCCCACCTGGCTCCCGCCTGCACCACCAGGCCACTCACCGCCCCGGTGCTGCCTCCATTTTCCCAGGTGCGGTCAGCTCCGCCCTGCTCGGCCATCACTGAGCCCTCCCACTTGCTTGGCCCGGTGCGGGGCTTTCCGGAGCCTGCGGGCCGGACTCCTCTCCCACTCCCTCCCCGGTTCTCTGGCAGGGCTGGTGGCGTGGGGCGTACCCGGCCAGTGTTGGGAGGGCAAGGAAGTACGGGCGGGCCGATTGTCACTCCACCACACCCTGGACTCCGGCCCCCGGTAAACTTCCTGTTACTGGGAGGCAGATACCATCTCTGCGGCCACCAGTTTGGAAAAAAGCCTAACGAATTTCTGGTTGGGAATAGTGTGGTAGGAGAGTTCCCAGGTCCGCCTGAACGTGCCGGAGAGCAGGCTGCAGGCGGGCGCTAGACTCGGTTTATACCGGGGGGATACAAAGGTGAACAAGACCCGAGAAAGATCTACACAGTGCTACAAAGGCTCCCAGAGAGACCAGTCGTCTGTGCCTAGCAGAAACCTGGTAGACTTCCTGGGCGAGGCGGTGCCGAGCAGGGTCTTGAAGGCCCAGCTGATAGACGAGGGGTGCAGAAGACACGCCCCAGCCCAGCACAGTGCTCACAGAGGAGGGAGACGTGCGGCCAGGGAGGCCGAGACTCGACAGAAACCACACACCCGGTGGGGTCGCCACTGCACGATCTAACAGCCTGGGCCAGAGCACACGGAACGGGGAGAAGTCCTGCACAGGAAGTGAAAGCTCAACAGAGATCACACACCCTGTGGTACGTGATCCACCAGCCCAGCAGAGTACAAGCTGACCAGAAAGGTGGCTCCCCGGAGAAGCCCAAGACCCGAGGCAACCACATACACAAGGCACTAGACGCCAACTGAGCAGTCACGGAGGGAGCCATACGAAATTGGCAACCACAGCAACATCCTAGGTAGTCATTAGGCTCAAACCGGTGGACTGTGAAACCCCCGGCCACAATGAATAAACACCAAAAAAAAGATACCAGAAATACAAAAAATCAAGAAAGTACACCACCAAAAGTTAATAAATCTCAAACTCTAGATCCTATAGAACAAGAAGCCCTTGAAATAACTAATAAGGAATTTCGAGTGATAATTCTAAGGAAACTGAATGAGATACAAGAAAACTCAGCTAAAAGGGTTTCAAGATGGCGGCGGCTGCGGCGGCTGGCACGG
Organism: Cynocephalus volans; assembly: GCF_027409185.1. NCBI lineage: Eukaryota > Metazoa > Chordata > Mammalia > Dermoptera > Cynocephalidae > Cynocephalus > Cynocephalus volans. The sequence goes on along the minus strand of NC_084468.1, from coordinate 90,373,869 downwards.
AGTAGCTGAGGTGGAAAAGGTGGCCACTGGGCCTCAGGCAGTCGAGAAACTTGTGGACCTTCCTCTGGCCATCTCTTAAGGGAGGACTGCTGCTGCTGGCCGGTCGTGGGGGCTCAACTCCACTTTGCCCCCGGCAGGAGAGGCTGCCTCATTTACAGGCAACAGCTTTGAAGTGTGGAGCAGGAAAAGAACTGATTCTTAGCTGCAAAAGCGAGTCTTGAAACAGGGAACACGGCGCCAGGGCTGCTGTGGATGCAGCCAGGATCCCGGAGGCTGGGGCCGCACTGAAGGCGGCCAGCTGCCCTATTCAGGATTCGAGGTTTCAGGCCGGCATTAAAGAAGATTCCTGGGAGCGCCCGAGCGGCGCCGCGACTGAACAGCCCGAGGCGGCAGCGCCGAGAACACAGAAGGCAACAAACCAGAGACAGAGCGAGCGCCCGACCTGGCACAGCACTGTGAGTGATCCCTGGCACAGCTCTGTACGGGGGGTGGATGCCCACGCAGCTCCCGCCTGCACCACCAGGCCACTCACTGCCCCCGTGCTGCCTCCATTTTCCCAGGTGCAGGCAGCTCCGCCCTGCTCGGCCATCACTGAGCCCATTTGCTTGGCCTGGCGCGGGGCTTTCCGGACCCTGCGGGCCGGACTCCTCTCCCACTCTCTGCGCGGTTCTCTGGCGGGGCTGGGGTTGTGGGGCGTCCCGACCAGTGTTGGGAGGGCTAGGAAGTACGGGCGGGCCGACTGTCACTCCACCACACCCTGGACTCTGGCCCCGGTAAACTTCCTGTTACTGGGAGGCAGATACCATCTCTGCGACCACCAGTTTGGAAAAAAGCCTAACGAATTTCTGGTTGGAAATAGTGTGGCAGGAGAGTTCCCAGGTCCGCTTGAACCTGCCGGAGAGCAGGCTGCAGGCGGGCGCTAGACTCGGTTTATACCGGGGGGATACAAAGGTGAACAAGACCCGAGAAAGATCTACACAGTGCTACAAAGGCACCCAGAGAGACCGGTCGTCTGTGCCTAGCAGAAACCTGGTAGACTTCCTGGGCGAGGCGGTGCTGAGCAGGGTCTTGAAGGCCCAGCTGATAAACGAGGGGTGCAGAAGACACACCCCAGCCCAGCACAGTGTGCACAGAGGGGGGAGACGTGCGGCCAGGGAGGCGGAGACTCGACAGAAACCACACACCCGGTGGGGTCGCCACTGCACGATCTAACAGCCTGGGCCAGAGCACACGGAACGGGGAGAAGTCCTGTACAGAAAGTGAAAGCTCAACAGAGATCACACACCCTGTGGTACGTGATCCACCAGCCCAGCAGAGTACAAGCTGACCAGAAAGGTGGATCCTCGGAGAAGCCCAAGACCCGAGGCAACCGCACACACAAGACACTAGAGGCCAACTGAGCAGTCACGGCGGGAGCCATACCAAATTGGCAACCACAGCAACATCCTAGTTAGTCATTAGTCTCAAACCGGTGGACTGTGAAACACCCTGCCACAATGAATAAACACCAAAAAAAAGACACCAGAAATACAAAAAATCAAGAAAGTACACCACCAAAAGTTAATAAATCTCATACTCTAGATCCTATAGAACAAGAAGCCCTTGAAATAACTGACAAGGAATTTCGAGTGATAATTCTAAGGAAACTGAATGAGATACAAGAAAACTCAGCTAGACATCATGATGAAATGAGGAAAAGTATACAGGATCTGAAAGAGGAAATATACAAGGAAATCAATGTCCTGAAAAAAAATGTAGCAGAACTTGCTGAACTGAAGAAGTTATTCAGCGAAATAAAAAACACAACGGAGAGTTTAAACAGCAGGCTTGTCGAAGTTGAAGAGAGAACCTCTGAACTTGAAGATGGGCTGTTTGAAATAACACAAGCAGACAAAAAGAAAGAAAAAAGAATCAAGGACATGGAAGAAAATCTGAGAGAGATATCAGACAACCTCAAGCGCTCAAATATCCGAGTCATGGGTATTCCAGAAGGGGAGGAAAATGGAGATTCCATTGAAAACATATTCAACAAAATAGTGGCAGAAAACTTCCCAGGTATAGGAAAAATCACAGATCTTCAGATCCAGGAAGCTCAACGATCTCCAAACGTATTCAACCCAAAAAGGCCTTCTCCAAGACATGTCATAGTCAAATTGGCAAAACTCAGAGACAAAGAGAGAATCTTAAAAGCTGCAAGAGAGAAGCGTCAAATCACCTATAAGGGAGCCCCAATCAGGTTAACATCAGACTTTTCATCACAAACCCTAAAAGCTAGAAAGGAATGGGATGATATTTTCAAAATACTAAAAGACAAAGATTGCCAGCCAAGAATACTCTACCCTGCAAGGCTATCCTTCCAAAATGAGGGGCAAATAGTATATTTCTCAGACAAACAAAAACTGCGGGAGTTCACTACCACAAGACCACCCTTACAAGAAATCCTCAAGGGAGTACTGGGTTTGGTTCCTGAAAAATAACTACCACTGCCATAAAAACCTAAGAAAAATCTAAACCCGCTAGTACAATAAAAATGGCATTCATGAAGAGAAAACAAGCTAACAAAAACACTATCTACAACCTAAGGAACCAACAAACAAAGAAACCAAACAGTAAATCAGAAAGCAAGGAACAAAAGACACCTAAGACAACCAAACAACCAATAAAATGCTAGGAATAAATCAACACCTTTCAATAACAACTCTTAATGTTAAAGGCTTAAATTCCCCAATTAAAAGACACAGACTGGCTGACTGGATCAAAAAGCAGGACCCAACTATATGCTGCCTACAAGAGACCCACCTCACCCATAAAGATTCACACAGACTAAGACTGAAAGGATGGAAAAAGATTTACCATGCAAACAGAAAAGAAAAACGAGCTGGAGTGGCTATTCTTATATCTGACAAAATAGACTTTAAACTAAAAACAATAAAAAGAGACAATGAGGGACACTACTTAATGATAAAAGGACTGATCCATCAAGAAGACATAACAATCATAAATATGTACGCACCCAATGTTGGAGCAGCCAGATTTATAAAACAAACTCTATTAGACCTAAAGAAGGAAATAGACACTAATACCATAATAGCAGGGGACCTGAACACTCCACTGTCAATATTAGACAGATCATCTAGGCAAAGAATCAGTAGAGAAACACAAGATCTAAACAAGACTCTAGACCAATTGGAATTGGCAGATATCTACAGAACATTCCACCCAACAACCTCAGAATATTCATTCTTCTCATCAGCACATGGATCATTCTCCAGGATAGATCACATATTAGGTCACAAATCAAGTCTCAATAAATTCAAAAAAATTGGAATTATCCCATGTATCTTCTCAGACCACAATGGATTAAAACTAGAAATTAATAACAAACAAAACTCTGGAAACTATACAAACACATGGAAATTAAACAGCATTCTACTTAATGACATATGGGTCCAAGAAGAAATCAAGCAGGAAATCAAAAAGTTTATTGAAACTAATGAAAACAATGATACATCATACCAAAACCTGTGGGATACTGCAAAAGCAGTATTGAGGGGAAAATTTATTGCATTAAATGCTCACTTCAGAAGAATGGAAAGATGGCAAGTGAACAACCTAACACTTCACCTTAAAGAACTAGAAAAACAAGAACAATCCAATCCTAAAGTTAGCAGACGGAAAGAAATCATTAAGATCAGAGCAGAACTGAATGAAATTGAAAACCAAAAAACAATTCAAAAGATCAACGAATCAAAAAGTTGGTTTTTTGAAAAGATAAATAAAATTGACAAACCATTAGCATGGCTAACAAAAAAAAGAAGAGAGAAGACTCAAATAACAAAAATTAGAAATGAAAAAGGCGATATTACAACTGATTCATCTGAAATACAAGGAATCATTCGAGACTACTATAAACAACTATACGCCAACAAATTTGAAAATCTGGAGGAAATGGATAAATTTCTGGACACACACAAGCTCCCAAAACTGAACCGTGAAGACGTAGAATATTTGAACAGACCAATAACAATAAAGGAGATTGAAGCTGTTATCAGAAGGCTCCCAACAAAGAAAAGCCCAGGACTAGATGGATTCACAGCAGAATTTTACCAAACATTCAAAGAGGAATTGACACCGATTCTTTACAAACTATTCCAAAAGATTGAAACGGACGAAAATCTCCCAAACTCATTCTATGAAGCAAACATCATCCTGATACCAAAACCAGGTAAAGATATAACCAAAAAAGAAAACTACAGGCCGATATCCTTGATGAATATAGATGCAAAAATCCTCACTAAATTACTAGCAAACAGAATACAGCAACACATACGAAAAATTATTCATCACGATCAAGTGGGATTCATCCAAGGGATGCAAGGTTGGTTCAACATACGCAAATCAATAAATGTGATACACCATATTAATAAACTCAAACACAAGGACCATATGATCATCTCTATAGATGCTGAAAAAGCATTTGATAAAGTTCAGCACTCATTCATGACAAAGACCCTCTATAAGTTAGGTATAGAGGGAAAGTATCTCAACATAATTAAAGCCATATATGCCAAACCCACTGCCAATATCATCCTGAATGGGGAAAAGCTGAAAGCTTTTCCTTTAAGAACAGGCACTAGACAAGGATGCCCACTCTCACCACTCCTATTCAACATAGTGTTGGAAGTACTAGCCAGAGCAATCAGAGAAGAGAAGGAAATAAAGGGCATCCAGATTGGAAAAGATGAAGTCAAACTGTCCCTGTTTGCAGATGACATGATCCTATATATTGAACAGCCTAAAACCTCTACAAAAAAACTCTTGGAATTGATAAATGATTTCAGCACAGTAGCAGGATACAAAATCAACACACACAAATCAGTAGCATTTCTTTTCTCCAATAGTGAACATGCAGAAGGAGAAATCAAGAAAGCCTGCCCATTTACAATAGCCACCAAAAAAATAAAATACTTAGGAATTGAGTTAAACAAGGAGGTGAAAAATCTCTATAATGAGAACTACAAACAATTGCTGAGAGAAATTAGAGAGGATACAAGAAGATGGAAAGATATTCCATGCTCTTGGATTGGAAGAATCAACATAGTGAAAATGTCCATACTACCCAAAGTGATATACAAATTCAATGCAATCCCCATCAAAATTCCAAAGACATTTTTCTCAGAAATGGAAAAAACTATTCAGACATTTATATGGACCAATAAAAGACCACAAATAGCCAAAGCAATGCTCAGCAAAAAAAATAAAGCTGGAGGCATAACACTACCTGACTTTAAGCTATACTACAAAGCTATAATAACCAAAACAGTATGGTACTGGCATAAAAACAGACACACTGACCAATGGAATAGAATAGAGAATCCAGAAATCAACCCACACACTTACTGCCATCTGATCTTTGACAAAGGCACCAAGCCTATTCACTGGGGAAGGGACTGCCTCTTCAGCAAGTGGTGCTGGGATACCTGGATATCGATATGCAGGAGAATGAAACTAGATCCATACCTCTCACCGTATACTAAAATCAACTCAAAATGGATTAAGGATTTAAATATACACCCTGAGACAATAAAACTTCTTAAAGAAAACATAGGAGAAACACTTCAGGAAATAGGACTGGACACAGACTTCATGAATACGACCCCAAAAGCACGGGCAACCAAAGGAAAAATAAACAAATGGGATTATATCAAACTAAAAAGCTTCTGCACAGCAAAAGAAACAATTAAAAGAGTTAAAAGACAACCAACAGAGTGGGAGAAAATATTTGCAAAATATACATCTGACAAAGGATTAATATCCAGAATATATAAGGAACTCAAACAACTTTACAAGAAGAAAACAAGCAACCCAATTAAAAAATGGGCAAAAGAGCTAAGTAGGCATTTCTCTAAGGAAGATATCCAAATGGCCAACAGACATATGAAAAAATGCTCAACATCACTCAGCATCCGGGAAATGCAAATCAAAACCACATTGAGATACCATCTAACCCCAGTTAGGATGGCTAAAATCCAAAAGACTATGAACGATAAATGCTGGCGAGGCTGAGGAGAAAAAGGAACTCTCATACATTGTTGGTGGGACTGCAAAATGGTGCAGCCTCTATGGAAAATGGTATGGAGGTTCCTTAAACAATTGCAAATAGATCTACCATACGACCCAGCCATACCACTGTTGGGAATATACCCAGAGGAATGGAAATCATCAAGTCGAAGGTATACCTGTTCCCCAATGTTCATCGCAGCACTCTTTACAATAGCCAAGAGTTGGAACCAGCCCAAATGCCCATCATCAGATGAGTGGATACGGAAAATGTGGTACATCTACACAATGGAATACTACTCAGCTATAAAAACGAATGAAATACTGCCTTTTGCAACAACATGGATGGACCTTGAGAGAATTATATTAAGTGAAACAAGTCAGGCACAGAAAGAGAAATACCACATGTTCTCACTTATTGGAGGGAGCTAAAAATTAATATATAAATTCACACACACGCATACACACACACACACACAAACTGGGGGGGGGGGAGAAGATATAACAACCACAATTATTTGAAGTTGATACAACAAGCAAACAGAAAGGACATTGTTGGGGGAGAGGGGGGGAGGGAGAAGGGAAGGAGGTTTTGGTGATGGGGAGCAATAATCAGCTACAATGTATATCGACATAATAAAATTAAAAAAAATAAAATAAAAAAAAATAAAACTCAGCTAGACATCATGATGAAATGAGGAAAAGTATACAGGATCTGAAAGAGGAAATGTACAAGGAAACAATGTCCTGAAAAAAAATGTAGCAGAACTTGCTGAACTGAAGAAGTTATTCAGCGAAATAAAAAACACAACGGAGAGTTTAACCAGCAGGCTTGATGAGGTTGAAGAGAGAACCTCTGAACTTGAAGATGGGCTGTTTGAAATAACACAAGCAGACAAAAAGAAAGAAAAAAGAATCAAGGACATGGAAGAAAATCTGAGAGGATATCAGACAACCTCAAGCGCTCAAATATCCGAGTCATGAGTATTCCAGAAGGGGAGGAAAATGGAGATTCCATTGAAAACTTATTCAACAAAATAGTGGCAGAAAACTTCCCAGGTATAGGAAAAATCACAGATCTTGAGATCCAGGAAGCTCAACGATCTCCAAACGTATTCAACCCAAAAAGGCCTTCTCCAAGACATGTCATAGTCAAATTGGCAAAACTCAGAGACAAAGAGAGAATCTTAAAAGCTGCAAGAGAGAAGCGTCAAATCACCTATAAGGGAGCCCCAATCAGATTAACATCAGACTTTTCATCACAAACCCTAAAAGCTAGAAAGGAATGGGATGATATTTTCAAAATACTAAAAGACAAAGATTGCCAGCCAAGAATACTCTACCCTGCAAGGCTATCCTTCCAAAATGAGGGGCAAATAGTATATTTCTCAGACAAACAAAAACTGTGGGAGTTCACTACCACAAGACCACCCTTACAAGAAATCCTCAAGGGAGTACTGGGTTTGGTTCCTGAAAAATAACTACCACTGCCATAAAAACCCAAGAAAAATCTAAAATAAAAATGGCATTCATGAAGAGAAAACAAGCTAACAAAAACACTATCTACAACCTAAGGAACCAACAAACAAAGAAACCAAACAGTAAATCAGAAAGCAAGGAACAAAAGAAACCTAAGACAACCAAACAATCAATAAAATGCTAGGAATAAATCAACACCTTTCAATAACAACTCTTAATGTAAAAGGCTTAAATTCCCCAATTAAAAGACACAGACTGGCTGACTGGATTAAAAAGCAGGACCCAACTATATGCTGCCTACAAGAGACCCACCTCACCCATAAAGATTCACACAGACTAAGACTGAAAGGATGGGAAAAGATTTACCATGCAAACAGAAAAGAAAAACGAGCTGGAGTAGCTATTCTTATATCTGACAAAATAGACTTTGAACTAAAAACCATAAAAAGAGACAATGAGGGACACTACTTAATGATAAAAGGACTGATCCATCAAGAAGACATAACAATCATAAATATGTACGCACCCAATGTTGGAGCAGCCAGATTTATAAAACAAACTCTATTAGACCTAAAGAAGGAAATAGACACTAATACCATAATAGCAGGGGACCTGAACACCCCACTGTCAATATTAGACAGATCATCTAGGCAAAGAATCAGTAGAGAAACACAAGATCTCAACAAGACTCTAGACCAATTGGAATTGGCAGATATCTACAGAACATTCCACCCAACAACCTCAGAATATTCATTCTTCTCATCAGCACTTGGATCATTCTCCAGGATAGATCACATATTAGGTCACAAATCAAGTCTCAATAAATTCAAAAAAATTGGAATTATCCCATGTATCTTCTCAGACCACAATGGATTAAAACTAGAAATTAATAACAAACAAAACTCTGGAAACTATACAAACACATGGAAATTAAACAGCATTCTACTTAATGACATATGGGTCCAAGAAGAAATCAAGCAGGAAATCAAAAAATTTATTGAAACTAATGAAAACAATGATACATCATACCAAAACCTGTGGGATACTGCAAAAGCAGTATTGAGGGGGAAATTTATTGCATTAAATGCTCAATTCAGAAGAATGGAAAGATGGCAGGGGAACAACCTAACACTTCACCTTAAAGAACTAGAAAAACAAGAACAATCCAAACCTGAAGTTAGCAGACGGAAAGAAATCATTAAGATCAGAGCAGAACTGAATGAAATTGAAAACCAAAAAACAATTCAAAAGATCAACGAATCAAAAAGTTGGTTTTTTGAAAAGATAAATAAAATTGACAAACCATTAGCATGGCTAACAAAAAAAAGAAGAGAGAAGACTCAAATAACAAAAATTAGAAATGAAAAAGGCGATATTACAACTGATTCATCTGAAATACAAGGAATCATTCGAGACTACTATAAACAACTATACGCCAACAAATTTGAAAATCTGGAGGAAATGGATAAATTTCTGGACACACACAAGCTCCCAAAACTGAACCGTGAAGACGTAGAAAATTTGAACAGACCAATAACAGTAAAGGAGATTGAAGCTGTTATCAGAAGGCTCCCAACAAAGAAAAGCCCAGGACCAGATGGATTCACAGCAGAATTTTACCAAACATTCAAAGAGGAATTGACACCGATTCTTTACAAACTATTCCAAAAGATTGAAACGGACGAAAATCTCCCAAACTCATTCTATGAAGCAAACATCATCCTGATACCAAAACCAGGTAAAGATATAACCAAAAAGAAAACTACAGGCCGATATCCTTGATGAATATAGATGCAAAAATCCTCACTAAAATACTAGCAAACAGAATACAGCAACACATACGAAAAATTATTCATCACGATCAAGTGGGATTCATCCCAGGGATGCAAGGTTGGTTCAACATACGCAAATCAATAAATGTGATACACCATATTAATTAACTCAAACACAAGGACCATATGATCATCTCTATAGATGCTGAAAAAGCATTTGATAAAGTTCAGCACTCATTCATGACAAAGACCCTCTATAAGTTAGGTATAGAGGGAAAGTATCTCAACATAATTAAAGCCATATATGCCAAACCCACTGCCAATATCATCCTGAATGGGCAAAAGCTGAAAGCTTTTCCTTTAAGAACAGGAACTAGACAAGGATGCCCACTCTCACCACTCCTATTCAACATAGTGTTGGAAGTACTAGCCAGAGCAATCAGAGAAGAGAAGGAAATAAAGGGCATCCAGATTGGAAAAGATGAAGTCAAACTGTCTCTGTTTGCAGATGACATGATCCTATATATCGAACAGCCTAAAACCTCTACAAAAAAACTCTTGGAATTGATAAATGATTTCAGCACAGTAGCAGGATACAAAATCAACACACAAAAATCAGTAGCATTTCTTTTCTCCAATAGTGAACATGCAGAACGAGAAATCAAGAAAGCCTGCCCATTTACAATAGCCACCAAAAAAATAAAATACTTAGGAATTGAGTTAACCAAGGATGTGAAAAATCTCTATAATGAGAACTACAAACCACTGCTGGGAGAAATTAGAGAGGATACAAGAAGATGGAAAGATATCCCATGCTCTTGGATTGGAAGAATCAACATAGTGAAAATGTCCACACTCCCCAAAGTGATATACAAATTCAATGCAATCCCCATCAAAATTCCAATGATGTTTTTCTCAGAAATGGAAAAAACTATTCAGACATTTATATGGAACAATAAAAGACCACGCATAGCCAAAGCAATTCTGAGCAAAAAATAAATAAATAAAATAAAGCTGGAGGCATAACATTATCTGACTTTAAACTATACTACAAAGATATAATAACCAAAACAGCATGGTACTGGCATTAAAAACAAATACACAGACCAATGGAACAGAATAGAGAATCCAGAAATCAACCCACACACCTACAGCCATCTGGTCTTTGACAAAGGCCCCAAGTCTACACACTGGAGAAGAGACTGCCTGTTCAGCAAATGGTGCTGGGAAAACTGTATATCCATATGCAGGAGAATGAAACTAGACACATATCTCTCACCATATACCAAAATCAACTCAAAATGGATTAAAGAATTAAATATACACTCTGAAACAGTAACATTTCTTAAAGAAAACATAGGGGAAACACTTCAGGAAGTAGGATTGGGCACAGACTTCATGAATTTGACCCCAAAAGCACGGGCAACCAAAGGAAAAGTAAACAATTGGGATTACATCAAACTAAAAAGCTTCTACACAGCAAAAGAAATAATTAACAGATTTAAAAGACCACCAACAGAGTGGGAGAAAATATTTGCAAAATATACATCTGACAAAGGATTAATATCCAGAATATACAAGGAACTCAAACAACTTTACAACAAAAAAACAAGTAACCCAATTAAAAAATGGGAAAAGAAGCTGAATAGGTATTTCTCAAAGGAAAATATACGACTGGCCAACAGACACATGAAAAAATGCTCAAAATTACTCAGCATTCGGGAAATGCAAATCAAAACCACACTGAGATACTATCTCACTCCAGTTAGGATGGCTAAAGTCCAAAAGATTGAGAATGATAAATACTGTCAAAGTTGTGGAGAAAAAGAAACCCTCCCACACCGTTCGTGGGACTGCAAAATGGTGCAGCCTTTATGCAAAATGGTTTGGAGATTCCTCAAATAATTAAAGATAGATCTACCCTATGACCCAGCTATTCCACTGCTGGGTATATACCCAGAGGAATGGAAATCATCACGTCGAAGCATACCTGTACTCCCATGTTTATTGCAGCACTATTTACAATAGCCAAGAGTTGGAAGCAGCATAAATGCCCATCCTTGGATGAGTGGATAAGGAAACTGTGCTATATCAACACACTGGAATACTACTCTGCTATAAAAAAAAGAATGAATTACTACCATTCAAAGCAACATGGATGGACTTAGAAAAAGATATATTAACTGAAACGAGTCAGGCACAGAAAGAGAAATACCATATGTTCTCAGTTATTTGTGGGAGCTAAAAATAAATAAATAAATACACAGACAAATGGGGATGGGGTGGGGAAGAAGACACAACAATCACAATTCCTTGAAGTTGTTAAGACAAGTGAACACATATGATATTGATGGAGGAAGGGGAGGGAAGGGAGAGGGAGGATTCGGTAAAGGGACACAAAAATCAATTACATTGCATATTGATAAAATAAAATTAAATTTGAAAAAAAAGCTTTACCTCCAGTTATTCTCAAAGGTAGTTGAACTTACAGAGCTAGAGATCCTTTAGACAAAGTGGCAAAGAAATTATATTAGAAAAAATTATTCAAATGTTTCTGTAGTGGGAATAAGAACATATTAATCATTTCTATTCACTCAAAAACATATCCTACCATAAAGAGAATAAAAAATAAAACATTTTCTTGCTTTACTTTACAGCCCAACTTTCAAACAGAAGAAAACCAGTTCTGAGTATCTTCTTGTTTGTTCCCATTTCTCACGATTCTCATGGTACCTCCAAAAAGAACTGGGCCTGATGCATTTATAAAAATACATGTACGCATGTTACATTCTTTAGCCTACACTGTATTAAGAAGACTTCTGCTGGATTGGGAGCGGGACAAGAATGGGCTAAACCATCAATGAAATATTTTCATGTAAATGTACTAGTTACCTACTGCTGTGTAACAAATGACTTCCAAATTTAGTGTTTAAAACAAGACATTTATTACGCCTCACAGTCAAGCCACTCCCAAACTTCTGAACAACAGAAAATGCTTTATATTTTTATGTTTTCCTTTTTAATCTATTTATTAATAATTTTATCCCCCAGTCATAGCCCCTAAATATATTTCATATGGATTGAAAGAACTTTTTAATCAAGAAATGATTGTTTTTCTTTCATAAATGAGAATAATCTTCACTGCACTAGGCATATATTTCATTCAGTGAAGATGAATAAAAATGACTAAGAGCAAAGTCACCTGTGCTATTGCAGTAGCCATTAACTACATATGGCTATTTAAATTTAAATTAATTAAAATTTAATAAAATCTAAAATTCAGTTCCTCAGTAATATTAGCTACATCTGGTGTTAAATAACCACATGTGGCTAATGGTTATTGTACTGGACAGCATAGATATAGAACATTTCCATCATCAGAAAAAGTCCTATTAGACATTGCTGGACTCTAGCCAGTCTCAAACTTATACACTTATTTGTCTTCTTCACATGTGAATGTATATTGCAAGACAGAGGCCATTGCCTCGTGATTATGGAAACAGCTCTTTTGTCTTAGATACTGTGACTTAGGCATCTTTTTCTTTCCTTCCATTCTCTTTGGCCTTGAGGAACTGTCTGCTGACCTAGAATCTGCTTCTCACCAGTCTCACACTTCCTCAGCATCACTATAAGGCAGGGTGTTCAGGGGCAGTAAAGCCATCTGAAGAAAGGGGGACCTCTTATTGCTGTTCTTGAACTCTATAAAATGCTCTTTACCAGGCTTCTCACTCCCATGGCTGATAGTCTAGTTTTCTTTCTTTTTTTATCTTTTCAAATTAGTGATCACGTTTCAACTCAGGACAAAATATCTGTAATTATACTGAGAATATCTTATTCTAATTGTCAGATGACAAAAGAATGTCTCCTGTCTCTTTCCACTGTAGGGAAAAAGAAGACCTATTTTGGTTTAAATAGATGATTTGTTTATCCACGGTTTAAGCTGAGCCTTCAGAGCCTGGTCAGCTGGTACCTAGGATGGAGAGCATAGACAGGCTAATTTATTCTGCATAAGTGGCTCCACCACATAAGGAAAGGGTGAAAATGGGGCAGAGATTATGAAGGCCAAAAAGAGAAGTGGGAGAGTGTGTTTATGGAAGATGTTTCAAGAGATTTTCTTTACATTGGACAATATCAATTTCTTCTTAGTCTACCCTATGAAATTTCCAGTAGCTTTTTCTTTTCTCACATATGTCTTATAGAGTGGTTTTGTGTTTTTGCCTGATTTTGGTTTTGTTTTCTGGATAATAAAAAGCAGTGAATACCCTGCTTAGAACTTACAGCAAAAATGAGAGGACATCCACACATGAATTACATATCCAAAATACTCATTGAACCCTAATTTCTTCTGAAAGGTGAAACAATCTTATTCAGTACTTAAACATGTTATAACCTGCATTCAGATCTGTAAATGCTCAACTTAAGCCACAGAATAAAATTCAGAAACTGGGCAGAATATTGTAAATGTAGCAGTGTTTTTCTTAGAGTTGTCATAAAGCTCAGATCACCACCAAATTAGAGTTGATTCTACAGAATTGATGGGTTGTAGTGTCAGCTGAATTCACAGGATTGTCATGTCTCACACATAAAAGATTTTCCAAATATTCACCTGGGGATATCTGGATGGATTCAGAAGAATTGCAGTCCCCATTTACCCAGATATTTTGGAAACACAACTAATTTTATGTACAAGACCAAGTACATGGTTTCTGCTTCTTCACTGGAAGAGTGCCATATGAATTGTTATTTCTTGCAGAAAAATTTAAAACTAACACATCTCATTCTTCACCTCAAATTGTTATTAGGCTAGTAATAAGAATCCTTAAGTGTTTTAGCTTACATATGAACATGCAGAGTAAATGCATAAAGAAATAAGCTTAAAGAAAGACATAAATACAGGAATTTGCTAATTTTAAAAGTCTAGGAAAGAAATTAGGAATGGATTTTTAAAGGTTCTTAATCAAGGAAAGTGAAACAAAATTAGTCATGGTGTGGGAGCACATACCAGAGATAATTCCTTTAATGTGGTAGCTCAGATAGCAATCAGTGATTGTAATGCTTTTGAAGATTAGATAATTCAATCATAGTTTTAACAATGGCACATGTTAAATTATATTGACAAATTATGGCCACCAAATATAAATTAATGATATCATGAGAAATACAAAGGAAGAAATTTGATGTTATTATGAGAAAGAAATGTTAGCTTGATTTTTCACATCTAATAATTCCCCTAAATGCTTTGAATATCTGATTTTGAGGAACAGATTGGGGAATGTAGTAGCTAAATATTTTTAAAACAGCTTACTTGCTTTGTCTCTGACAGGAATATTGGTGAAAGCGAGTACAAATAGATGTTAGCTTCCTGATTTCAGTGATAATACACCAAGTGCATGTACATAACCTTTACACACAGAGCGGAATAGGACCATAACAGTCAAGTGGACATGTATTACAGTTAGCACTCCAATAATCATTAACCTAACTATGGACCTCAGTCTATAGTTAATGAATCATAAGCTTGTTAGAAATAAAATTGAAAGTTGGCACATCCAACTTGTACTTGAATTACAAAACAAAACAAAAACTATATGGATCTCTACCTGTGGTTAATAATTCATAAGTCCCTAGAAATAAAATAGAATATCAGGTGAAGTAAACTTTGAAAATGACACCTTGTAGTGTTTAGGATCCTACAGAGTATACCATGAGGTATAGTACAATCAAAAGTAAAGCAAAACAAAATAAAACTAAAAACTAACCAAAAACCCCCAGACCATTGAAGAGAAAAGACTTAGCTAGAAAACTGAAGCCATTACTTCTCATCCATTTCTCAGACTCGAACTAAATCAAAAACCGTTATATTATTTTATGAAGATATGACCATAACCCCTTAGGAAGGATCTTGCTATAGTACACAAATGCACACTTTGATCTTGTCCTCTGATCTTCTCAAACCCTATAAGGGGAAAAGAGAACTACACACAAATTTCAGGGCTTTTTTGATAATGGCTACAGTTCCTTGGATCCACAGTTCAACTCTGGTTTAGCAGAGGGCTTGATGAGTGCCAGATGATAAACAGAGATGCAAATCAGGTGCACCTGATTGCGGGATTTTGAACACTACAAGGTGTTACTTTTCAAGTTACAGAGGCTATATTTGGAGTAGTTATCTTCAATAATTACAGAAACTTTTTTTTTGACCTCCTCACTTATGGGAAAAATATATATTTATAATGTTAAGGATATCTATTGTAAACCATATGGTCACCATCTCCCAACCAAAAGTATAATACTAATTATAAACTCCATCTCACCTGTGAGGCTTCAGAGAAATTGATGATCCCATCTAAGAGTAGATATATTCAAGTCCTTTTAATTCAATTTAGATTTACTAGTTTACATTGTATAGAATATTGATGAAAATATGAGAAGAGTAGATCACGATCCATTTAATCAGGTAGCGTCTATAATTGCAGCTGCTGCTCTACATGTGGTTTTCCTGCTGAAACAAATCAAGCATCTCCTGGCAAAGGGTAAATACATATTAACATGATGACTATTTATCTTTATTTGACCAAAGATATTTTTAAAAGCCTATTTTCAACTGGCAAAGGCAACAGTATGGAACAGTACATCTATTACCTTGCATCAGCAATATCTTAACTCTTCTATTTTCTGTCTTCATTGAGTATTAAAAGAACTTGAGCATAGCAGCTATTCAACTAAACCTTGCACTAGCCCATCATGCTAATGAAATCTGAATAACAAGAAAAAAATGCTTTCATAAGACAAAGGCAATTTATAATGTGGGGATATAAATTCACACACACAAAAATATAAAAGCTGGACACTTCAGATAAAATTTCTGGGTTCCAATTTACTGGGTTATGTTAACATGGACTGAATTTATAGAGAAAATACGAATCCATGGACATTAAAGTATAATTGCAAAACTTTTGTTTAAAGTGTTAATTAAAAGAATAAAGAGAGTTGAAGATTAAGTTAGAGATTTGACTAATCAAGAAAGGATTTCCAGGGTATTCAGTACAAATAGATTAAGAAAACAAGAGTTAAAATACGTGGATACTAATCAAAGTATTAAGAATACACACCCTGATAAAATTTGTCAACTCCAAATAACAATGATTATAATTATGGTACAGATATTTTTTTAAATGGCTATTTACAATGAATGGAAACAATACTAGCATGAGAATTCTTATTTGCAAGGTAAGATGCCCCAATATGCCCATTCCTACTTTTACACTTCCCTTCCTGCACTCCATTCCTATCTCTACTTCCTCCAAGCCTCCTTGATAATTTCTTATAAACCATCTTGTACTCTTAGATTTACACTACCTAGTCCCTATTCAGGAAGAATTTTCTGACATCTAAGTGAAAAAAAAAAAAAAAAATCTGTCCTCCTCTCTACTTAGTAATTCATTTCAAGTTGAAATTCAATTTGTTTACAGATTTTTTTTTCACTTAGATGTAGCCCTTTTCTGCTTGATCCTTTTTGTTGTAGATCCTTTTCTACTAACCTGTGCTTTCTGGTCTTTACATGAACTTAAGTTGTAATAATCATGTATGATTTAAAGTCCAGTTTAGCAACTCTTCAGAAAAAAAAATACTTATTTAGAAAAAAAATAGAACATATTTATAAAATAACCAGGCTGTGAAAATATAGTTGTCAGAAAATGCCAGCTCTAAAGATCAAACAGGCCTTCAGAACAACAACTTCTCTTGTTCTCTGTAGGTACAATATTGTTTGCTGAATAAATTGAGATGTGAGACACTTTTTCTCAATTCCATATTAGTTTTTGTTGCTGCCGAGGGAAAAGTGCTATGAAAGAAAAACTACTAATCTGATAGTAAAACATTGCTTCATTATTAAGATAAGTCAAGAATGGAGGTGAGATGGACTTTTAAAAAAATCTCCCGTGCCTTTCCTGGGACAGGAATGAAAACAATTTCCTCAGTAGAGACTATCAACACAAAACGAAAAATGGTGGCAGGTCCTGGTACACTCCTAGTTCAACAATATGCTTTGCAGTACAAATAATGTATTGAAAGTAATACTCCCAGGTAACTAGTTGGCCATGCTATGTGCTAAAATCAAGTATATATGTCCTTGCATATAGAAAAACATTGAGTAAACCACAAGTCTCAACATTTTAGGAGTTTCTTCCTAGACATATTTGTAATTCAGATTACTCCAAAGTAGAGGAAAATTGCATCAAGTACTGTGTCAGAGCTTGCTAAAGTTGTAGAGCCCTTTGTACTGATGGGGTTCAAAATTCCACTAGAAGAATACAAAGAATTTTCACTCAAAGTTCTTAATAAAGAAAAATGGGTTTAGTTTTGTCATGCTAATTTAATCTTAGTCTTAACGGTTATTACTTCAATATATGATGTAGCACTTCAACTTGATAATGAGTTTAAATAGTTGGAAAGAATGGTCAAAGTCTTTATCTTTAATTTTGCTTATGATTTTTCCTACAGTTATAATTACAGATTATAAAAATGGCAAAAAAAAACTTATCTGTGGCTGTTCTTTGACTAGCCACATTGCTAGACACTGGAGTTGTAGCAGGAATGTGGACAGTTATTGTCCCTGCTCTAAGCAAATTTACAAATCTAATAAGGTAAACACATTTGGTGGTTATATTTTTCCTTCAGAAGTTTAATATTTGGTCTGATTCACTTCAATTTAAATATACTGAAAACAAACATTGAACATCCACTAAGTGCTCTGCTCTGCAGTAGGCAAAAGAAAATAATTGATTTCTTTAAATTTTTATTAATTTGTAATTTTCCACTTCCTAAAAAGAGTTTATGGGATCAAGTTGATTTACTTAATCCATCACTAATTATTTTAATCATAAGGATACTGATAATCGTTCTTCCCCAAAATATATTGTACTTCAAGTAATTAACAAATCACATGTAAAAACTGGTAGGTATAAAGGTGAAAATATTCCTGCATTTTAATAAGTGGTTTTCTTTTGTATCACTCAAGGTATTTGTGTGCATCTGCTACACACATTTTTTTTTTTCTTTAGTTTACATTTCAAGGAACATTTTACTTAAAGAGGTTAGGAGTTGAAGCCAAAAATTTTTTAAAACCCCACAAAAAAAAAAAAAAAAACTAAAAAACCCTACATGCTCTGAATAATCAAACAAAAATAATTTCAAAGAAGCATAGCTTCTATAAAACTATACTGTTATAGACTGTCTTAGTGTTGAAATTTTCTGTGCAGAACTATAGATTAATCTAAAAATTAATAACCATCAATTGTTTTCAATGACTTCCTTGTCTTTGTTCTATTCCTTCACATTAAATCAAAAGTCTCTCAAGGTTGTCTTTGACTTTTATTTATAACATTTAGTTTGGAGCACCAGAACTCTACGTTATTGTAGTAGTGCTCAAGTTATGGACCAGCAGGATCCCGTAGGAATTTTAAAAATACAAATGAGATCCAGGAGCCCAGAGACATCATCACACATTTTTTTTTCAATAGTAGATGCTGAAGTTTATTTATTTTCTATTTTTGGTGACAAAACAAGTCTTAATACAATTAAAATGACTAAGATCATAGAAAACATGTTCTTTGATCACAGTAACAGAAGGAAATTTAGAAAATTCATGAATGTGTGGAAAGTAAATAACACTCTCTTAAATAAATATTGGGTAAAAAGAAAAATCACAGAGAAATGAGAGAATACTTTGAGATAAAAGGCAAAGCACAACATATTAACATTTATAGGATGCAGGCCTCATACAGTGCTTGGAGAAAATTTATACTTGTAAATATCTGTATTAAAAGAAGAAAAATCTCATATCAGTAATGTGAACTTCTACCTTAAGAAAATAGAAAAAGAAGAGCAAACTAAACCAAAAGCAAAAGTAAGTAGGAAATAACAAAGATTACAACAGAAATATATTAAATAGGGAATTAAAAAACAATAGAGAAAAATCAGCAAAACCAAAAGTAGATTGTTTAAAAAGATCAAGAAAATGTGCAAACTTTTTTCTAGACTGATCAAGAAAAAGAGAAGACTGAGATCAGAAAAATCAGCAATAAAGCAGGGGCATTATTATATTGTCATTTTGGTTTTTTGTGGTGGTAAAATTTACTTCCTTTCTCTTTCCCTTTTGCATTTTTGTTCTGCCAATGGGTTTTGTTCTTTCTTGTGTATTCATGGGAGTTATTATTGTTTTTCAGATTCCAGAGCCTTCCTTGAGGATTTCTTGTAGGGCTGATCATGTGGTGGTAAATTCCCATAGTTTTTGTTTGTCTGGGAAATACACTATTTTCCCCTCATTTCTGAAGGATAGCTTTGCTGGGTATAGTGTTCTTGGCTGGAACTGTTTTTCTTTTAGTATTTTGAACATATCATCCCACTTTCTGCTGGCCTGTAGTGTTTCTGTTGAGAAGTCTGCTGTTAGTCTTATAGGGGCTTCCTAATAGGTTACTTGATGCTTCTCTCTTGCTTCTCTTAAGACTCTCTCTTTGTGTTTGAGCTTTGCCATTTTGACTGTAATGTGCCTTGGAGAGGATCTTTTTGGGTTGATTCTGTTTTGGGGATCATTGAGCCTCATGGATCTGAAGGTCCCTATACCTGGGAAGTTTTCCATTATTATTTTATTTAATAGGTTTTCCATGCCTTTTCCTTTCTCCTACCCTTCTGAAACACCCTGATTTGAATGTTTGTGCACTTAAGGATGTCTGGTAGCTCTCTTAGATTCTCCTCATTTTTTTAAATTCTTTTTTCCATCTTTCTGGATTATTTCAAAATATCTTCAAAATCGGAAATTCTTTCTTCTGTTTGTTCTAGCCTACTGCTTAAGCTGTTGGTTGTGATTTTTTGTTGTTGTTGTTGAATGGATCATAATGAACCTTTTAAGGCTACAGCTGAGCCTCATTTCATAAACATTACTATTAACTCTAAACTGTGATTTCCAGTATCTGTGCATTTTCTTGTACAATTCCTTCTAAGGCAGAAATCCTCTAGAAGGTCTTCTGCCTTTCTGTCAGGTATGTTGTAGCCACTACTGCTAGGCTGAGGACTGATAAATCAAAGGTTAGCTTTTTTCCCTACAGAATAGTGGTGCTTATTCTTTGCCAGCAAAAAAAAATTCTCCCTTGCTGGCTGTATAAGTCTATTTCTGTTGCTTATAACAAAATTCCAGGAATTTGGTGACTTATAAAAAAACAAAATTTATCACTTACAGTTTTGGAAGGCTGGGAAGACCAAATTCCATGGAACACATCTGCTGTTGGTCTTGGTGGTGGCAACAGTGACCCGGGGGTCTTGCATTTCAGAAAATGGTGGAGCAGAGAGACAACATTTTGAATAAATTAAAAAGGTGTAATAAAATCTCCTCAAATGATTCTGATGGTCAACCTTAGAACCACACGCTCTACTGCCTGTCATTTTCATATTAAGCATATTATATTAATATTTGCTATACATAAAGTGACATAATTTGACTTTATTTAAAATCTAAGGATTCTTATTAGCAATGACCTTAACTTCCTGAACATTAGTAATAATCTTCTCTATTAGTACTCTCTAAGTAGACATAAGTTTTTTAAAAATGTAACATCTACCTTAGACAACTTAGACATGCTAACATATCTTCACTTAAGCTTGAAAGAAAATAGTTTTATGCCAGACTCTTTTCTAATTTTCATTTTGATTTTTTTCTGTTTTTAGTATATATAAATGAAAATATCTGGTTCATTTATTCTCAAATGTCTGCATTAGAATTCTGGCATATTTATTGAAAGCTACTTCTACTCTTTGAAACAACATACAGCAACTAAGTAAGTTTAAAAATAAGTTTATAAAAACCTAGTGGGTTTAGTGGGTTTTGTTTGTTTGTTTGTTTGTTTGTTTGTTTGTTTTTAGGATAGATGCTAGGTTCCTATAACTGACAAGCACAACAGAAAAGTATTCAAGGTAGGAGTTAATTTTACTTTCACATGACGGTTTTGGCACAAGATGTCCAGCCTAGTTTGCTAACTACCCGAGATCAGATACTCAGAATCTTTGTGTCTTATTCCCATCAGCCCTTTGTATTGTGCCCATCTGAATGCTCCAAGATGGCTCATCACCACAATCACATTCCATCCAGTGGAAAAGGAGCAAAGAGAGGGGAAAGCACCTATCTTCCCTTTGTGGGCATTACCTGGAAGTCATACGTATCACCTTTGTTTGCATATCATTGGCCTGAATGCAATTCTATGGGAAGACCTAGCAACATGGGAGACTGAAAAATCTAGTCTTTAGTTAAGCAGTGGTATACTCAGTTAGAAACTCCATTAAGAAAAAAACAACAATGAATATTAGTGGGCAGGTAGTGGTCTTTCCCCATCATCCACCAAGAACAGGATATCTTAACTATGTAGGAGGAAAATTAACTCTTTTTTTTCCATAGGATCATATCAAAAAAAGAGAAATATTTGCTTTTCATATGATGTTCCTGTGGTGATTTCCCTTTATTCAAATGAAAAAGTACTGTCCTATTACTATGTACAAGCATTTTTCTCAGTGCTAAAATGCTCACAAATATGTATAAGTTACAGTTTTTAAAGAGTTTATAATAATGGCTAATGTTGGTTGAGAAGCAGAAAACAAATATGAATATTTACCTAGTTAAGTCAGAGGGTTGAATAAGGTAATTGCCATTACAAATGTGCACTGGTGGTGCTATGGGCATTCAAAAAATCAAAGTTTGCACTTAGTTACAGAATTCAGTAAAGGATAAAATAACTCTTGAAGAATGAGTTGTAGATATTAAGGCTGAGATGAAGGAGCAAGTGAAATGCATGTACCTACACGTAAGGATGGGAAAGCTTTAAGGTCTTTAGATGAACAATAAGTAACTCAATTTGATCATTTCAGAGATGTAGTGGTAAAAAATGAGGTCAAATTGCTGGTTATTAGGCATATTGTGGAAAGCCTTAAATATTGAAGCTTTTGAGTGCATACTTAAGGAAATTAAGGGTTAGCAAAAGGTTCTTCAAATGAGGGGTAGACTGTTAACCACTCAACAGAGGAAACCTGTCTTATTCATATCTGTGTTCCCAGCTCATAAAGCAAAGCCTCATATGAAGTACTTGTGAGATAAAACATTTGTGAATCAATGAGTGAGTGCCAAGGCACGTACCTCAGGAAAATTAATCTACAAGTGAATTGGCAGGAGATGATCATGATACCTACATAATTATAATTATTATTATCATAGCATGCTATTACTTAACATATAGTGAGAACTTTACTCAGCCCAGTCTGTGTCATGCACTTTACAAGTCTATCTCAACTAATATCTGCATCAACCCTATGAGGTAAAATATCATTTTAAACCCATTTTATAAAAGAAGGAAACTAATATTCAGAGTTTTAGTAATATATCTAAATTTACATCGCTTCTAAGTGGTAGAGCCTTAATTCAAATCTAGGTCACTGACCTCCATTCCGCACACACTTAATCACTAATACTGTGCTCCATACCTCTCTGAGAAGACTTGTCTATCTCATCAAATATAGAATTCAAGCATAGCTGGCCTTCTCAGTAAAACAAGAGATTAAGCTATAGGCTATAGGGAAAATGGATGAGGAATTAAGTTTGTGGAGGGAGATTTTTAAAAGTCTTGATTTGATTCTATGACAACTCAACAAGAGCAAATTAAAATACTGTTATACATTTAGCCCAAGTGATATAAAAATGTGCAGAATATTAATGGGCATCTGCCAACCATTTTTAAAACTCTTAACACCAGTATTTTTTAAAGCTGAAATTTAATTGCCCTTTGAACACCAGAGCAACTGATTCCAGAAAGAAGAAAGGCTATACACATTTTGTAAACATAATAGCGTTTCAAATAAACTCATTCTGTTTAGACAAAAATAAAAAGCACTTTGGAAACATACTGAAAGTGGCCTATCAATTTGCACATTTGACTTTTCAAACAACCTGCACCTTCATGCATTATGTATGTGCATAATAAGACTTCTATGTATCCACAGGAGAATGCAACTTTTTTGAGCTATTGCACAGTGGAGCTTATTTCACTGTACAGTAGCAAGTCTTGTGCAATTAACTGAAAATGTTATGGCATTATTTCTTCTTACTTTGCAGTGAAGATGTTGATAACGTGGTAATATTATCACATTGCAGGAAAACAATCAGTAAAAATCAGAATGTGGAAAACAATAGGATAAATAATGCAGTTACTTCAACAAACTAATTGCAAGGGAGGAAATTAACCAAAGAAGGAATCTACAGATTGGGGAAAAAAAAAAAAACCTTAGTAAACTTGTCAGTCAAATGCACTGTATGGACCTGGTTTCCAAAACTTATCCCAAAAAACTCAACATCTCTCTCTCTCGCTCTCTCTCTCTCTCTCTCTCTCACACACACACACACACACACACACACACACACACACACACACACACACACTCTCTTACACTACAGGACAAATTGATGCATGATTGGATATTTGTGTTTTTAAGGAAAGATTGTTAATGTTTTAGATAAAATATTTGTTTGAACTTTAAGAAAAGATTCCTTATCTTTTAAAGATGCATTCTAAATATTTGAGGATAAACTAATACGATGTATTGAATTTGATTCGAAATAATCCATGGGAGCAGTGAAGTGGGAATATGATTAAAATAAGACTGGCCATGAGGGAATGATTTATGTAGCTTGGTTATGGTACAGGATATTCACTGGCATATTTTCTCTACTTTTTGTTTAGTTGAAATTTCTCAGAATAAAATATTTAAACACACACAAACGTACACACACACACATGATATGTGGTGCTATAGTTTGAATGTCCCACCTAAAAATATTGAAATATAACTGCTGTTGTGACGGTTTTAAGAGGAGAGATCTTGAACAGGTGATTAGGTTATGAGAGCTCTGTCCTTATGAATGTATTAATGCCATTATCACGGAAGTGGATTCCTGAGAAAAGGATGAAGCTTCACCCGAACACCCTCTCTGTCTCGGGTGCTTGCTTGCCCTTCCACCTTTATCAATAGGCCTCACCAGGTGCTCATTCCCTGCTCTTGGACTTGCCAGCCTCCATAGCGGTAAGCCAAATAAACTTCTATTCAATGTAAATCACCCAGTACCAGGCATTCTTTTATAGCAGCAGAAAATGGACTAAGACATATGGGAACACATATTTTAGGCTATGTGTGAACTTAAACTCCCTTGTAACATTTAAATTTATTGTTACAGTTTATATAGAGAGATAAAATATAAATATATAGTACTAGATATCAGGATAAAAGCTACTTTTGGAGACAAGAGATGAGATAGGACGGGAGAAGGCATAAGAGTCTTTCTAGGGAACTTGCATATTTGTTTTGTGATGATTCATTGAACTGAACATATACAATTTGGGCACTTCTTTGAATGTGTTTTACTCCAATTGAAAAATGATTTTAAAAACATAGGTCTCATAAATTTAACTCAATTCCTAAAATGATGGTTAGGTATTCTGAAAGCAATGTATCTGTAAAATATTTTTTTTTAATGAGGTAATTTTTACTTTATTCTTCTAAATGCATTATAGGTAATAAAATTTACAATTTTATGAGGAAGTATTATTATTTTCTCCATTTTACAGTGGGAAACTGAGGTATATCAAATTGGACTATCTTACCCGAGGCTACAAAACTAAAAAGTGATATAGAGAGAAAAAAAAACCTCAGGCAGTTAAGCTCAAGATCCTTCAAATTCTGGGAAGAAAGGATGAAGGAAAAGAGGAAGGACATTTATAATCCAGACAGTATATCAATGAACCAAAAATAGATAATGTCTAAAAAGCACAGTATAATTTAGGATTTTATCAAGTTAAAATATATTTTTTAGCTATGTGGAAACTAAAACCCCTTATACATGAAAGTGTTTTTGTTCAAATTTTACATTTAATGCTTTCATGTACATTTACATGTGCATGAAATAAGTCATATTCTTGTCTATGATTAATTTTATCAAAATGCGATGGATGGAACTATTATATTGCCAAAAAAAAGACAAAGATGAAACACTATATCAGGTTTTCAAGACCTAAAATCTTGGAAGTATAATATTGCCATCTTTACCAATCTGTATAATTGACCAAAGTTATGTATATATTTGCCGACATTTGTCTCTTCTCCTGGAAAATATTTATGTATAGTCTATGGAGCACAGAAAGTACCCTGCAGTTCAAACAAATATCTGTGTAATATCATACAATAAACAGTCACCAAAAACATATAGGACAAAAAGTCATCTAACACTGAAACATAAATTATCCAAATAATTGCTAAACCTTCCCTTTCTGGATGCCATGTAAGTTCAGCCTCATATATCACATATGTGAGTCACCTGGTTCAATACACTTCAGCAAGCCTAAATAAGCATAGGTACTAAATTTTTGTCAATTCTGACAATTCTTTTTTTCAAACTATCTGAAATGGCATATTCGATTTTGAAAATCCAAGATTGACTATTATCAATTATACAGATTGGTAAAGATGACAATATTATACTTCCAAAAAACAAGCATATATCATGACTCAAAGAAATAATAGGAAAAATTCATACAAGCCACATTCTCTGAAAATAGTGAACCCAAACTAGAAATTAATAATGGAAAGATAACTAGAAAATGGGTGGAGAGGAAATTAACCACTTCTAATATTCTAAACAATATCCAGGCCAAAGAACTAAGAGTTAAAATTGCAGGCCATTAAAAATTAACACTAATAATAACACTACATATAAAAATCTATGGATTTGTCCAAAGCAATACTCATAAGGAAATGAACAGTTATTAGTAAAGAGTAAAATTGCAATACAAGAAATAAAAAAGAAAAAAACAAAATAAGCCAAAATAAAGAAGGGAAATCTTTTTTTTTCAAGAAATATAGTTTATATCAAAGTGGATTAATTATACTGCAGAACACAAAGTTGGCATGGAAATACACAGTACAAAAGGCGATTTCTCTTTTTTTAATTTAATTTAATTTTATTTATTAAGAATATTCATGAAATGCAATGCTAATTGTCTCCCGTCATGCTCATGGTGTGAGGGCCAGATTCATACTGGAGGCATAACCATTAGCAGACATTACATTTGAAACCTGCCTCCCCACCCAATTATCTCCCAACCTCTTTCCCCCTCCCCCTCTCCCCTCCACACCCTTTGTAGCCCTAGGAATGTTCCCTCCTTCTCTAAGACCACCACACTGCTGTGGTCTTTCTTTCCTTCCTTCCTTCCTTTCACTCTTAGCTCCCACATATAAGTAAGCACATGCAGTATTTTTATTTGTTTTTAGCAATATTAAGTTTAAGTCTGTCTATCAATTATGAAGTAAACTGGAAACAAGTGGTAAAGACACATGGGAAAATTAACCAAAGTCTCTTTCTTCAAGGAATAGTAAAGTAATTTTTATGTATGTAGAAATATATTGGGAACTAAAACGAACATATAGTTTATGTCAAAATTCCTCTTATACCCCTGGAGAGAAAGATTCATATATTTCTAATATATATGAAATAAATAGAAAGACTGACCAAAATAAGACATCATATTTCATAAGATAATGGTGAGGATTAAATCAAGTAATTTATGTGAGAAATTTGGCATAGTACTTAATACAGAAAGTGCTCAAAAAAATGTTAGTTATATAAAGGATCTGTTTTAATAGATGGTTCTAGTGTTTGGGAGAAAGAAAAAACTCAGAAAATAATTTGATGGTAAAGAGGTGCTATCTTTTGTAGGATTTTGTGGATCCCCCAGTTTCAGATTTCAGACATCTACTGTAGTCCATGTTACAGCAAAGGTTGTCCTTGTATGTTTATGTTTACTGAGTAATCTACAGGCCCGGACATCACCAAGGAGAAAGGAGACAAAGATAACCATACCACGCTGATTGTGAGGAGGCTGGGTGTAGAGTGACAGAAATAGATGATCAGTATCTCGGTTCATTTATTTAATTCTGTTCTCCATGCAAGTAAAAATTTTTATCTTCTTAGAAATACCTCTGTAGGCATTGTGTTCACCATATCCTTTTAAAACAAAACATGTTAGAGGTAAGCTGGAGCAATATTACATTAAAAAAACAAAGATGTCAGAGATATTTATGAGTTTGTCATTGAACCACAGTTTCATTATTATAATATAAAAATAATACTCAACGACATATTTCTTTCAGCAGGTCAAAGTTTAATCAGTCTCTTTTAAAGAACGTTCTAGTTACTTTAGCACAATAATGTAGCTTGTAAGATAGCTAACTAGTTGAGATGAACCTTCAAATTTTATTTTAATTCTGTCATAGCTGGTAAGGCAGCAGAGAATGAAAGGTTTCATCTACAGCAGCCTAGTAATCATTCCAGAGAGATGGCAAGATGACAAAAGAGGGCTTTTAAGTAGGAGTCTGCTGATTGCTTAGGACTTCCAGCTGGAGTTTTCTATGGAAAGATTACATGATGTTAGAAAACAGAATCTACCAAGAAAAGGTCATTTACCATGGGGTAAACCAATTTTTTGGTTTTGCCATTACTTGGAATTACCAATAGTAGTCTAAAATATTAGAATTAGTCACAGAAAATATCACTGACGAAGTCCAAGAGCAAAATATGGGTATATAGATTACCAAACTGAAGAAAAATGGAATATTGGATAATTACTCTGAAAAGCAAATGCTGTAAGGTACAACCAGGTTTGGAAGCATTTGTCCACAATGATTCCTAAAATACGAAGATTTTTATATGAATTCAATGTAGTATGTGTAAGTGAAGCAATTTTATAATAATTACAATAATATTAACACTACTCACAGTCATCCTTTGCTTATTTGGTGCCAGGTATTACTCTGAGCTCTTTAAGCATGTTTATTACTCATTTAAACCGCACAATTATCTTATATTGGTAACAAATACTATTATATCCATTTTTCAAGTGAGGAGATTGAGTTCAGAGAAGTTAAGTTACTTGACCAAGGTCACACAACTGCTAAGGGCAGAGCTACAATTCTAATACAGCCAGTCAGGGTTGAATGTCTGTGCAGTTAGCAAGTACTCTGCCCTACACACTGTTTTAAGGGTGAAAGAGATTTTCCAGTTTGTACAAGCTTTCCAAAGGCCTAACTAATATATTTGAGAGCTGTGGGTAAAAAGGTTGATTTTAGAACAAAATAATATAACTAGAGAAGAGAAATAATAAATGTTGTTTGCTCTACAAAATATAACACTGCCTAGATCTTACAAAGGTTTTTTAAAAAGTTTGCCTTTTCATATAGTCTAAGGTGAATTTGGGAAGGCATAACTGAACCAATCCTCCCTAGCATCATTGACATGAAGCCTCATTTAAGTACCACACAGTTTACTAAAATTGGGTTACTCTGTTACCACCTCAGTTCCATATTACCTGTTCTTTCAACAGTCCCTTCCACTTCCTGATCTTGTCTGCCATCTGTAATTCTGATTTTGGTACTAGGTTCACCCTTCTAAGTTCTTGAAAGTTTCCATCTATTATACCTAATAATTAACTTGACATTGCCTTCTTCACCCAACTCTTGACTTCTGGGTTTGATCTGAGGTTTAACCAGGGAAAGTTGGTAGCACATCTTACCATCTTCTTTTAAGTATGCCCTTTTCTTCAAGGAAAAAAAGAAAAATGCTATTCATCTTCCAAATAAGTTTTTATTTGGTCCTAGTGTTGGGCTGCTTTAACTCGAAACCAATACTTAAACATTCCTAAGTGTTTTTTGTTTGTTAATTGCTTATATCCCGTAAGAAATTTCAGACCCTCCACGTTTGAATCATATTTTTTACGATCCCTACTCACCACAGCATCTTTAGTGTGCATTGAGTGAGAGAAATTCTTTGGAAGGTGTTTAGGTATTTATATAACTTCAGCGAGCACACACACACGCACAAAAACACAGAAATTATTATACTAGTTTTCTATTGCTGCATTAAAAATTGTTTCAGAACTTAGTAGTTTAAAACAACAATGTCATTATCTTATAGGTTCTGTGGATCAAGAATCCAGGTGTGGCTTAGTTAGATCCTCTGGGCTTAAGACTCACAGGCTGCCATCATCTCAAGGCTTTACTGGGAAGGACATGATTTCTAACCCAGACACATGGTTGTTGGCAGGATTCTGATCCTCTTGACTTGTGACTAAATTTGAATTCGGCACAAGCTGTCCATCAGAGGCCTCCTGGTTTCCTTTCCCATGTGGACCTCTCCAGAGAACATATCACAATGTGGCAGCTTGCTTCATTAGAGCAAGCAAACAAGAGGGCAAGAGAGTGCCAGAGAAAGAGACTGATGGAAATCAAAGTCTTTTGTAACCTAATCAAGCAACTGATACCCCATCCTTCTAGCCATGTTCTATTTATTAGAAGCAAGTTATTAGGTCCTACCCATGTGCAAGGGAAGGGGATCATGCATGAATATTAACAGGTGGGTATCATTGGGAGTTTTTCAGAGCTGCCCGCCAAAGTTATTTTGTCTATAGCTGAATTTATTATTTTTAACTGCCTAACTGCTATTGATTGGGGAAATTATTTTAATGATCAGTCCTATTTAAAGTTTCACCAAGTCTGATCCTTTTAACAGTCCCTTTAGGTAGTGTTCAAGCTGATATAAAAATGCTTAGTCTCTCCTCTAGCTTTCTCTTCTCCTTCCTCATTTCTCTCTGATATTTTTCAAGTGGGAAGTTTGGGGTGTTGTATTGTTGGGAAGTGCATGTGACCTAGGTAAACCCAGGGCCATTGGAAAAGATCAAATTTCTCAGGTGTAGAGGTCTTCTGCCTCCTTTTGGAATGATATCTCTTGGCCATTTGGGTGTTGTTGCCCTTTCAGCTGAATTTCATAGCTGATATAACTTGCAATCTTGTCTCTTTTGATTTAGACAAGAACTAGTAGCATCTTTTCCCTGAACCTGCCTGAGGTCAATTGCATAGAGATCGGTCAAATACTGCTAAATTTCCTGTTGAACCCTAGCTCAGCCAGATTATTCTGCAGGGTTGTCACACTATCACCTTGCCCTGCATATAGAAACCATATCTAAGAAAACTCACCCTTGATGTGTCTATGCCTTGTGGAAACCCAGATGTCTTAAAAAAATTCAATCTTGCCATCTCCCTCTGTCTGCCCGTCTCCCAGTGCTCTACCAAATTTACTTTGATGTAGCTGCTTACCAGTTGGTGCAGGGCAGCCAGGGAGAAGTATACACCAACCTTCCCAAACAAGGATTATGAGTAAAACAGGTGTACTCCTACTGCCCATTATGTTCATTTATGTAATGTACTCTTCAGTAAGGCAAGGCCTAGAGAAGGGAGAATCAGGACATAATTCTGGGACTTTTTGTCTCCTTTCTCTTTATTTTCATTCAGGGATTCAAGAAGAAAATAGTTTCTTAATTCATCCTTCTGTATAAATTTTCCCATAATATTATTTTACCCAGACTACTAAGCCTGGCTTTTGATATATTAAAAGGGAAAAGAAGAAATTTAAATAATCCTTTCTTAATAAAAATGATTATTAGACCCATCCCTCATACTGAATTCAAAGTTGACCTCATAAATTAGGTCCTAATTAGACTTAATATATGACCTAACATAAAATTAAACCTAATGTAAGAACTAAAATGATAAAACTCTTAGGAAAAAATAGGAGTAAATTCTCATGACCTTAGTTCAGGCAAAGATTTTTTAAAAATATGACATCAAAAGCGCAAGTGATAAAATAAAATAAAATACTGCTAAGGTAAACTTCATTAAAATGTAAAACTTTTGTGCTTCAAGATACACAAAATAGTAGAAAAACAAGCCAGAAGCTGGAAAAAATATTTTCTAGCCATATATCTGATAATGGACTTTTATTTAGAATACATAATTCATTAAACTCAATAATAAGAAGACAACCCAATTTAAAAATGGTGAAACACTTGAATAGATATTTCACCAGAAAGGATATCCAAATGACCACTGAGCACATGAAAAGATGCTAACATCATTACTCATTAGAGAAATGCAAAGTTAAATTACAATGAGAGCATTTTACACACACAGGAGTGGCTGAGATCAAAAGCCATACACGTCCAAGTGTTGATGAAGGTGTGGAGAAACTGGAACCCTCATACATTGGTGGTGGGAATGTCAAATGATGCAGCCGTCCTGGAAAATAGTGGCAGTTTCTCAAAAAGTTAAACGTAAGTTTACCATAAAACCAAGAAATTCTACTTGTAGGTCTCCACTCAAGAGAAATAAAAATATTTGGCCACACAAAGACTTATACACAAATGTTCATAACAGCATTACTCAAGTGTATATTCATATAATGAAATACTACTCAAAAATAAAGAGGAAAAAAATAAAGGGGAACTGATACATGCTGCAAGTCAAATGAACAGCCAAAATATTATGCTAAGTGAAAAAAGCCATGCACAAGACCAAATACTAGATTTCATTTATATGAAATATTCATAAAAGACATGTCTTTAGAAACAAAAAATAGATTAGTAGCTCCCTGAGCTTGAGGATAGGAGTGGGGAGTGACTGAAAGTGGATAGAACTTCTCTTTTGGAGGTGAGAGCGATGTTTGTTCTAGTCCAGCAGACAAGATGATATAAAGCAGAGTTCTTATCCTGGGGTCCACAGATCCTATTATGAATGTAGACAACAATCCTCAGTCAGTACTGACAGTGCTTGTGACTTTGTCACCAATCAAAATCACACAAATTTTTATATCATACTTAAGCTGCTGTACATATCACAAAATACTGTTTACTCTCATCACTATTTTAAGATAATTATTAGGCCCATCATATATGTTATTAATAATTGATGAAGAGGCACACATATTACGATATCATAAAATTATTCTTTACTGTCTTAAAAATATAGTAGTGGATTTCAATGCAATATTTTTCTTTTATAATCCAAAGAATTTTACTGTATGTGTTTAAAAACATTATTTTGGGAAAGGATACTTAGGCTTCCCAGCCTACAAAAGGGGCCCATAGCACAAGAAACAGTTGAAAATCTTGGGTATAGAAAATGTAAATGGTTAAAAAAGATGACTTTCTTGATAAGAAATGAAGAAAAAAATTTTTCATAATCAATCATTTGTAGAGTGATAAAAATATAAAGTATAGCAAAGGAGACACAAACCTAAAGAAAGGAAGCAAATCTGATTTGTAGGACCCCAAAGAGCCAATGCAGAGCTTTATGTAAGACAATAATGTAGATAAGAGATTATTTGAATAGTTGGCATGCTAGATTAGACAGGGAGATAAAGTGAGCTAAAGAAGGTGGGTAATGAACAGAATGAGACATACACATCACAGGAAAGGGAAAATGTCTATTTGGTTTTCTTTTTTTTTCCCAGTTTTGACATCAACTGTTTTTCTCCGTAAAGCTTGACTTATGTATTGGTGTTATTTATTTTTGAAGAATGGTCACCATAAAAATTTTAGACTTTTTAATTTTTATTTATTTTTTAATTTTTTAAATTTTTATTAATATTATTTTTTTACATTCTATGATGTTGTTGTGGAGCAGTTAGGAGGGAGAGGAAGAGGGGAAGGAGAATGGGATGGAAGGAAGAAGGAGGAGGGGCAGGTTTGAGGCCTGTGGCACCCACCTCACTCTCACAGGGGAGACCAGGGGGCTTCCCTCCCAGCAGCGGAAGGGTGCAGATGTCAGGGGGTGTGGCAAAAGTCCTTGCCCCTCAGACTCCCAGCTCAGGAACCCAGGGCCCTTCTGGCTGTGGCTTGGTGGTCAGTGGTCATTGCTAGGTTGGTTGCGTGTATCCGGGGAGGCATGGCCGAGGCTCTTGGCCCCCCACACCCTGGCTAGGGAGAGCACGGGGTGCCTTCTGTGGCAACTTGGTGGTCATCGCTGGGGTGGTTGCACATGTCAGGGGGATGTGGCCAAGGCCACTGGCCCCCACCCTTGGGACTGGTTGTGGGTGTTGGAGGGCATGGCTGAGGCCCCCAGCCCTCCCCACTTTCTGGCTTGGTAGCCCAGGGGACTTCTGGTCCCTCTAAGTGTTATAGGTGTTCTTTGGTGAAATGAGACCTTTAGTAGTTAATATCAAACTTTGTCTCTAGTTGTGGGTACTTTTTCCTTTCAGCTATGTGTTGGATTATTTGCTATTCCTACCACTTAAACTCTGTGCTGGAACTAACTTGTTGTCCTTTGCTTACTTGTAAAATGGGGGAAATTCCTGTGGGGACCAGTACTTAAGCTCTGTGGTTGAGCTAAATTGC
Organism: Cynocephalus volans; assembly: GCF_027409185.1. NCBI lineage: Eukaryota > Metazoa > Chordata > Mammalia > Dermoptera > Cynocephalidae > Cynocephalus > Cynocephalus volans. The sequence continues at coordinate 90,340,253 of NC_084468.1, read as the reverse complement.
TGCTTGGAGTCTGATTCCCTAGGGAAGGTTTTTAGTGCAGCTCTGGCTTTAATGGCTGACTTTATAGGTACTTCTGGGTCTAGTGAGATCCGGTGCACCTGGCTTGTGCAGCAACTCTGATCTGGGTGTGAGTCTTTTCATCAAACTGCACTCCACACAATTCTATATTCCTGTCCAGTCTCCTGTGAGTGGCCCTATGCTGATTGGTGTAGAGATCAGCTGTCCTTTCTGTGCCCCAGTGTTCCCTCAGTGGGCCTGTCTACGCCATCGCCCATGCTCCAAACACTTCTCATGGGACAGGCCATGCTCTGGTCTTTTGTGATGACTCACTGGCCTTGGAGTGGCTCCTTTTTTTCAGTCGTTGTGGCTCCTTGCTCCTATGTGGGTCCACGGGAACCCTCTTAGTGGTCTTGCTGGCTTGGAGGCCACCAAAGCCCTCTTCTCCCCTGCTGCCTCCAAGCAACTTCATCCAAAGGGCACAGCTGCAGCTTTTGCCAGCTCCTGCTCCATCCATTCTGAGCTTCTAGCCTGGAAGTAGCCAGGAATTCAAAACGGTCGGAGTGGATTTTTCTTTGTCTCATTGTGGCTTCTCCCACCTTCATGCACTCAATATGTCTCGCCTCCTCTTACCCTGAGCTCTAACGGCCTCAGCTTGGCTATCATTGCTTTTTTACAGTCGTAAATTGGTTGATTGGTGGGAGAGAGTGATACTGGGGACCATCTATAATGCCATCTTGACTGCAAGTGCAAAATTTTGGATGTTTTTAAAAGAAAATTGAAATTAAAAGTTTATACTGGCTCAGAAAAGCCAAATAACTTGTTCAAAAGATCTGAGATAAAGAAAAATGTTTCTAATCACATATTCTCTAGTCATTCAGTTTTTGGCCTCTCTAATTCTTGATTTTATCAATCCAAATTCTTGCCATGGAAATCACAGTATAATTAATTACTGATAGAGTACATGGAACCAATGGACAAATTATTTAACTAAGAATGATTGAAAACTACCCAAGTCTTAGTGGGCACTAAAAGAGTGTCCCATGATACTGCTAATTTTAATTTGTTAATAATATATGTAATAATACTAAGTATTTGTTATATTTCTAAGGTAAAAGTAATCTCAAAGGAAGCTATTGTTTCAGAAATTTAAGTTTAATGATGAAGATTATTTAATAAACAACACATTAAGGAATGGAAATGAAGTTCGTTTTTTTTAAGCTACGATATCTTTGAGAACAGAAGATGAATGAATGAATCAACTTATATGGGCAAATGTCCTTCCAAAGTAATTGAGTCCTAAATGCCAAACCAAAGTAGTTTGCCAGAGTCAATGAAAATGTTCTGTTCTAAAGAATGTTCTGACTGATAGTAAATTTAATAACATTTTTAAATGTCAAGTTGAGTTTTAATTCCAAGTCCGTATCTCCTAGAGTGTAATGTGTTACAAATTCAGTATCATGAGACCACCCTTCTGTAGCTTTTTGGATGTTAGCCATAAAAGCTTCAGAGAGCAAACAAAATCAAATCTCTATCCACTTATTTACCTCAGAAATTCAAATAATTTGTCTGAACTACAAACCTGTAGAAAGCTATTTTAAAAGTTCATAGTCTCAAAATCAGGCACTTTCATATGAAATCAGAAAATTACCCTTAATTCCTACATTCTAAGGTAGACTAACCATAAGATAAAAATAAAATTTAAAAAATGGTAAAACAGCAATATATTGGTTACACATCCACCTGCTCTGTAAAATATATTATTTTTCAGTAAATACTGGAGGACAAAATAGTTATATAAGTCCACATGGTTAATATAAATGTTTTAATAAATTAATATTTAAAATATCTTAGCTACCTAAAACAATTACAATGGGGGCCATAGCTTTTTACAGAAAAAAAAATCCATCTGGTTAACAATTTTAAGCAATTGTTTTGGCATCTTTGTAAATATGATTTAGCCTTAATAAAAGTATCTTACATTTGGGCTTGAGTATTTATATCCTGTGAAAGATAAAAATAAAATCTGCAATTATGTTTTAGAAAGGCTTTCTATTACACATAATTTACATGATGTATTACTGAATGGTACTGTTCAATTTGTCAGTGCCCCTGCTATTTATTCTGCAATCCCAGAGTCCTTAGAGGCACCGTAACAAAATGTCCTGACATTTCCTGCTCCCTCCCTGCCATTCTCAAGGAAGATAGGAAGGTTTTTTCCAAGACTTAACCATACCTATAAATAAATTGTCCTTGGATTTTCACAGGCTTTTGATTCATTTCCAGAGTCTTAAAAAAGTTGATTTGACACATTTTGCCACTGTTATCATTACTGATTTTCTTGATATTCTGAAAGAACCAGCTATTGATTATCTTGGTTTTCTCTATTAGTTTTCTTTTTATATTTCACTGAATTTTCAGTCTAATCTTTCTAATTTCCTTTATTATGCTTAGTTAGCTTTTTCTCTCTCTCTCTCTCCTCTTTTTAAAATTTCTTATGGTAGAAGTTGTTCATGTGTTGGGGAATTTATTTTCTGGTAATAATATTTTGAGACATAAATTTCTAATTACTCTCTAGCTGCATCCTAAATAATTTGATATATTTTGTTTTTATTTTTATTCAGTTAAAAATATTTTTAATTTCTTTTTTTGACTTTTTCATGAAATCATAAATCATTGACGTGTTTTATTTAAATTCTCAAATATTTTAGGACTTTCCAGTTATCTTTCAGTTATTGATTTCTGTCTTAATTTCATTTTTGTCAGAGAACAACTGTATGACTTGAATTTTTTTTTAATTTATTGAAACTTGTTTTATGGGTTCAAATATAGTCTATCTTAAAAAATAATCTGTACACATTTGAAAGGAGTGTGTATCCTGCTGTTATTGGTGGAGTGTTCTATAAATGTCAATTAAGCCAGTTTGTTTAATAATGTTAAGTCTTCTATATTCTTATTGATTTTCTGTCTATTTGGCCTTTCAGTTATTGAAAGAAAGGTGTTAACTATAATTGTGTATCAGTCTATTTCTACCTGTTGTTCTTTCAGTTTCTGCTCTATGTATTTTTAAGCACTATTATTAGATGCAGAAAGGTTTAGGATTATTATATGTACTTTATTATTGTGAATGAACAACTTTATCCCTGGTTATATTCTTTGTTCCAAAATCTACTTTGTTTGATATTAATATTGCTACTCCACCTTTCTATTTGTTATTTTAGCATAGTGTATTTTTCCCATCATTTTACTTTTAATTTGTGTCTTTTTATTTAAAACAAGATTTGTAGGTAGCATATAGTTGGTTTTACTATGTGCTTTACTCTGTTTACTTTACCCTTTATTCCTTACTCACTTTTGAAACTGAGTGGCAGAGTTTTTTTATTTTTATTTTTTAATTCATTTTTATTTCTTTTTATGGCTAGTTATAATTCTTCCTTTGTTGTTTAGGCAGTTGACATAGGGGTTATACATGTATCTTTAAATAGTCTTGTATATCACTTTATGTGGTATAATTTAAGAAACTTAAAATAGTGTATTTATATTTGTCTTTCTTAGTCTCTTTGCTATTATTAACATTCATTTTACTTCTTCGTTTGTTTCTTTTATTTTTTCACACAATTGCAAAATTCCTTTACTTTCAAGCAGAATACTGGGAAGAGAGACATATCCACCATAACACAATTACACTTACCTTAAACAGAAGTTACACAATTGCTAAATACAGTTTTGAGCTTAGCCAATCTTAAGATTCTTTTCTTTTGTTAGCTACTTTTTTATGAAAAGACAAGTCTTTGCATTTCTTACAATATTAAGAAGTGTTTATTTGACTTTTTTGGTCCTTTTATGAGCAGGAAAGTTTTGTCTCTGCTGAAGGCTCCCAATTAAACGTCAGTTTCTGCAGTGTCTCTTTTTCCTTAGGGCATGAGCATAGCAGTTCTTGAACCCTATACCATTTATTGTTGTTCATTATTCTGATGAAGTCTTCCTTCTCTAAATGGAAAAAATGCTACCACTGAACTGTAGAAAAAATAGTCTATACCAACACAAAAGAAAAGCATTTTAATTGTCAGTTCACTCAAATATCTATTTAAGTGGAGAAAAAAATGTCAACATGACACCCATTAGATATGTGTTTCATTTTTTAAAATGTTGTTGACTGTCTAAGCAGATTCACAAAATCATAAAATTCTGCCTCAACAAGGAAAATTTTTAATTATTATTTTGGCATGGTAACTTTCCTTAAATTCTCCTGCATAATATCTAACATCTGTTGCGAAGTCGAATTGCAAGATATCAAGAAAAGTATAATATTGTGAAATTATGAATTCATTTGACAGAAATTTTGAGGCCCAATTAAACCTTATTGAATTAAATCTAGCCCATGAGGAAAGGTATTGCCTCCTCCCTTTAAGTTTTATTATGTTATATATACTTAATTCATTTGGTAATGTTTTCATTAAATTCTGTATTTTCTACAGGAAGGAAAAACTCAAATTATTGAGTTTTTCATTAATATTAGACCAAAGGTTATCTCATTTAAAGGTAGGTTTCCTTCAAAGCTCTGTTCTTATTTCTAAGATTTTCTAAGCATGAATACATTTTCCGAAGTCACAAAGGCAAATGGTAGAATTTCAATTCAAATTAAAATCTGTTCAAATCCAAAGCCTCATGAACTTTGCATTAGCCTATGCTACTATACTTTAAAATAGGGGATATATATTTTTTACTAGTAAAAATATGTGTCTATCATAACATATTTTGCATCATTTAAATTTACCAATATCCTATGTAATAGGATTTTTTATTCCTTACAAACCTATCTGGTTGAACTCAGACCTTACATATGCCTGCCTTTGAGAAATACATCTTCACTAAAAGACAACACTATCATGTTGACTGGTTTCATTTTAAATGTTTTACCTTGACTCTCAAGAGGGCTTTCAATGTTCCCTGATAATGACAATATATTTCTCAAGTCCATTTACTCTCCTGCTCTTCTGAAATATTTTATTCCATCTCCTCACAACTAGAACATCTCCCCCAGTCTTCTCTCTGATCCAATGGTCGCCTTGTTATTTTAGTCAAGAAACTGAAGCAATCAGAAGAGAACTTCCACCAGCTCCCACTCCTGCATCTACCTACCTGCCAGTATATAATTTGGCTTTCCTTCTGTTATTGGATCAAACAAAGCACAACCACTCATTTGAGTACCAGATCTTATCTTCACTTCCCAATTCAAAGGCATTTTACCAGCATTTCTGCCCTCTGTCTCCTGCCTCCTCAAATATCCTCCTTTATTGGACAATACACATCGATATACAAAGATATATTCTCCTCCAGTCATTGTTTCACTTCTCTGTACCTTTCAAAGAATAATATTCTTTGGAAAAATTGCCTACCTTCCATCACCAATTCCACTTTTCTCATAAATTTAAGTTTAATCAGACTTTTGCTTATATCATGGTGTTGAATCTCTTACCAAAGTGATGTATTTATATTGTGTCAAAATAGTTAAACTGAAAATAATTACCTGCATTGTTAAGAGTTAAGGATCACAATGGACATTTTATGTAAGATTTGAAAAGCAAAAGCAAAATAGCAACCACATTTATTTTATACACTAGAAAAGTCAGAGCAAGTTATGAGGCACTGTTGTAACTTGTCCATCTTGTTCCCCTTGTTAGCTTTCCTGCAGCAACTCTTTGGCCAGGTCCTTGCTTAGCTCTGTGAAGTGTCAGCTTTTTTTGTAGTATACCTATTGCACTGAAGCTGGAGATTAGATGTGTAAAAGGCAATGTGGGTTTTAGCTGATCCAACTGAGTTTGACTTACCCTTTCAAGGTGCCAGTTTGAACTAACTTCCTCCATGTTATATTCATCTTCTTCCAACTGCTTCCCCTACTCACTCAGCTACCACAGTTTGATAAAAATACATTGCTATAATAAAGCTATTTATTTACATTCAATCTATTTATATATCTAAGATATGCCTGCCTATATTTATATTTAATATACAAAAGAAATACAAAAAATGCAAGGAAAAATGGAATTGAAAGATGCATATAAAAAATACAAACTTTATTTTTCAATATAAGCTCGATCAAGTTCAAGAATCTTTTGTAAATAATGATACCAGCCATTTAGTCTATCCCTAAGGAACTGAGCATCCTGAGAATTTAATCATGTCAATGCAGTCTTTTTTTGCATTATTAACTGAAGAAAAATGGATGTTCTTTAAAGATTTTTTAAGATTAGGAAACAAAAAGAAGTCAGAATGATCCATATCATGACTGTGAGGTGGATGCCTAATGAATTCCCATCAAAACTTTCACAAAACTCTCCTTGTTTCAGGATCATGGTTGTGCTGGAGAAGGACTCTCTGGTGAAGCTTTTGCAGACATATTGCTAAAACTTTGGTTAATTTTCTCAACTACTATCTTAATAAGAAGATGTTATCTTTCGTTGACCTTACAAAAAGTGAACAAGCAAAATGCCTGACCACCCCAAAAAACTGGTACCATGACCTTTGCTCTTGACCAGTCTGGTTTTGCTTTGACTGTGCCACTTCCACCTCTTGGTAGCTCTGTGGCTTTGATTGTGCTTTGTCTTCAGGGTTGTAATGGTAAAGCCATGTTTCATCTCCTATTACAGTTCTTTGAAGAAATGCTTTAAGATATTTATCCCACTTGAGTAAAATTTCCATTGAATGCTTTGCTCTTGTCAGCAGCTGATCTGGGTGCAACAGTTTTAGAACTCATCAATTGAAAAGTTTGGTCAACTGTAATTTTTCAGTCAGAATTGTGTAAGCTAAACCAATTGAGATGTCTGTGGTGTTGGCTATTGTTTCTGCTGTTCAGTGCCAGTCCTCTTCAATTAGGGAACAAATGAGATTAATGTGTTTTTTTCTGAAAATTGATGTGGATGGTCTAGTGCTGTGGGCTTTATCTTCAACATCATCTAGTCCCTTCTAGAAATTAGTTATCCATTTGTAAACTGTTGATTTCTCTGGGGCATTGTCCATAAATATAAAAAGAGATTAAAACTTTTAAAAATAATGTAAGAGAACTTATAGAACTAAAGGTGTCATTTAAATAAATAAAAACACACCTGAGAGCTTAAGTAGCAGGCTAGAGCAAACAGAAGAAAGAATTTCTGATCTTGAAGACAGTCTCTTGGAAATAACTCATGTGGAAAAAAAAAAGAAAAATGAATATTGAAAAATGAAGAAAATCTAAGAGAGGTAGGAGATAACCTTAAGCACACAAACATCCAAATCATTCAAATCAGGGTATTCCTAAAGGGAAGAAGAAAGGAAAAGGCAATGAGAACATATTCAACAAAATAATAGCAGAAAATACTCCTGGTATAGGAGGAGACATGGACCTTGAGATTCAGGAGGCTCAAAGATCCCCATCAGAGTCAATCCAAAAATTCCCTGTAAAGCACATCATAGTAAAACTGGCAAAACTCAAAGACAAGGAGAAAATCCTGAAAACAGTAAAAGTGTCAAGCCACCTATATGGAGTTACCATCTGACAAACTGCAGATCTCTCAACAGAAACTCAAGAAAGAACAAAACTCACTGGTAGAACAAAAACACAAATGAGAAAGAGAAAGAAAGTGCATCTTACCACTACCAAAAAAAACAACAAAAAACAAAGACAAACAATAAATGGTAAAGAAACAAAGGATATTTAAAACATTCAAATGTAAATCAATAAAACGCCAGGAGAAAGAGAGTACTTTTCAGTAACAACCCTTAATATAAATAGATTAAATTCCCCACTCAAAAGACACAGACTGGCATATTGGATTAAAAAACTAGACCCAAGTATATGCTGTCTACAAGAGATTTACCTCACCTGTAAATACACACACAGACTAATAGTGAAGGGATGGAAAAAGATATACTACATAATTAGAAATCAAAAATAAGCAGGAGTAGCTATTCTTAGATAAATTAGACTTTAAACAGAAAACTATAAAAAGAGACAAAGAAGGCCACTGTATAATGATAAAGGGATCTATCCAGCAAGAAAACATAAAAATCATAAATATATATGCACCCAACACGGGAGCACCCAGATATATTAAGCAAACACTATTAGACCTTAGGAAAGAAATAGACCAAAGTACAGTAATAGTTGAGGACCTGAACATATTTCTCTCAACACCAGGCAGATCATCTAGGCAACAAATCAACAGAGAAACACAGGATTTAAACCACATTTTAGACCAATTGGACTTGTCAGATATCTGCAGAGCATTTCATCCATCAGCTACAGAATGTGCATTCCTCTCACCCTCCAGGATAGACCACATGTTAGACAACAAATCAAGCCTCAATAAATTTTTAAAAATTGAAATCATTTCAAATATCTTCTCAGACCACAACAGATTGAAATTAGAACTCAATAACAAGCAAAACTCTGGAAATGATACAAATACATGGAAATTAAACAACAAACTCCTGAATGGCATATGGGTCCAAGAAGAAATTAAACAGGAAATCAAAAAATGTCTCAAACCTAATATAAATAAAGGCACATAATACCAAAACCTGTGGGATGCTGCAAAAGCAATACTACAAAGGAAGGTTAGACACTTACATAAAAAAAATTGAAAAATTTCAAATAAACAGCCTAAAATTACACCACAAAGAACTAGAAAAACAAGAACAATGCAATCCCAAAATCAGTAGACAGAAAGAAATAATTAAGATCAGAGCAAAACTAAATGAAGTAGAAACTCAAAAATGATTAAAATGATCAATGAAATGAAAAATTATTTTTTCAAGAAGATAAACAAAATAGACAAACCATTAGCTAGGTTAACTAATCAAAGAGGAGAGGAGACCCAAATAATAAAAATTAGAAATGGAAAAGGAGATATTACAGCTGATAGCACAGACACACAAAGAATCATTAGAGATTATTATAAACAAATACACACCAACAAATTTGAAAACCTGGAGGAAATGGATACATTTCTGGACACATACAAACTACCAAAACTAACCAAAAAAGAAATAGAGAACCTGAACAAACCAATAACAAGCAAAGAAATTGAAGCCATGGTCAGCAGTCTCCCAACAAGAAAAGCCCATGGCTTAACTGCTGAATTCTATCAAACCTTTGTAAAGTAATTAATACCAAGTCTCTTCAAACTATTCCAAAACATGAAACATAGGCCATTCTCCCAAATTAATTCCATGAAGCCAGCATCACCCAATACCAAAACCAGACAAACACAAAATAACAAAAAAATAAAACTATAGGCCAATAACTTTGATTAACATAGATGCAGAAATCTTCAATAAAATATTAGCAAATAGAATACAGCAACACATCAAAAAATTATACATCACAATCAAATTCATCCCAGGTATGCAAGAATGGTTCACCATATGCTAGTCAATAAATGGGATATACCACATCAACAGAATCAAGGACAAAAACCATATGATTATCTCAATAGACTCAGAAAAAGCCTTTGACAAAATTCAATGTCCCTTCATGATAATGACTCTCAGCAAATTAGGTAGAGAAGGAGAGAATCTCAATAGAATAAAAGCCATATACAACAAACCCACCACCAATATCATCCTCAAGAATGGAGCAGAATAATGATGCCCATCTGTGCCACTCCTATTGAGAATAGTATTGGAAGTACTAGCCAGAGAAATCAGGTAAAAGAAAGAAAGAAAGGGCATCCAGATTGGAAAGGACAAAGTCAAATTACCTTTGTTTGCAAATGGCATGATTCCATACATAGAAAAGCCTAAACATTCTACAAAGTAACTCTTAGAGACAATAAACAATTTCAGTAAAGTTGCAGGATGCAAAATCAGTACCACTTTATACTCCAATAGCAAACTAGTAGAAAAAGAAATGAAGAAAGCTAGCCCAATTACAGTAGTTACCAAAAAAAAAAAAAAAAAAAAAAACCTTGGAATAAAGTTAACCAAGGAGGTGAAAGATATCTATGATGAGAATTAAAAATCACTGTGGAAAGAAATTAAAGAGGACACTAAAAGATGAAAAGACATTCCATGCTCTTGGATTGAAAGAATTAACATGGTGAAAATGTCCATGCTACCCAAAGCAATCTACACATTCAATGCAATCCCCATCAAATACTGATAACATTCTTCACAGAAATAGAAAAAACAATCCTAACATTCATATGGAACAACAAAAGACCCTGAGTAGCCAAAGCAGTACTGAGCAAAAAATAAAAATAAAAGTGGAGGATTAACAATACCTGGCTTCAAATTATACTACAAAGCTATAATAATCAAAACAGCATGGTACTGGCATAAAAACAGATGCACAGACCAAAGGAACAGAATAGAGAAGCCAGAAGTAAACCCACATACTTACAGCCAGCTAAACTTCAACAAAGACAGAAAGGACATACAACAGGGAAAAGACTGCCTCTTCAATAAATGGTGCTGGGGAAACTGGACATCCTTATGTAGAAGAATGAAACTACACCCATACCTCATACCATACACAAAAATCAACTCAAAATGGATTAAATACTCAAATATAGGATCAAAAACTATAAAACTCCTAATAGAAAACATAGTGGAAACACTTCAGAAAGTAGACTGGGCAAAAACTTTATAAATATGACCCCCAAAGCACAGGCAACAAAAGAAAAAATAAACAAATGGGATTATATCAAACTAAAAAGCATCTACACAGCAAAAGAAACAATAGCAGAATGAAAAGACAAGCTACGGAATGGGAGAAAATACTTGCAAACTATACTTCTGACAAAGGATTAATATCCAGAATATAAAAGGAACTCAGAATATGCAAGCTTAACAGTAAAAAAAAAAAAAAAAAAAAGTAATCCAATTAAAAAGTGGAGAAGGGAGCTGAATAGGCATTTCTCAATGAAGAAGAGTAAAGGCCAAAGACACATGAAAAACTGCTCGACATCACTCAGCATCAGAGAAACACAAATCAAAACTTCATTGAGATATCATCTGACCCCAATTAAACTGCATAATTAGAAATCAAAAATAAGCAGGAATAGCTAAACTGGCTATTATCAAAAATACAGAGAATAATAAATACAGGTGAGGATGCGGAGAAAGGTGAACCCGTCTACACCGTTAGTGGGACTGTCAATTGGTGTAGACATTATGGAAAATGGTACAGAGGTCGCTCAAGCAACTGCAAATAGAATTACCATATGATCCAGCAATTCAACTGCTAGGTATATACCCACAAGAATGGAAATCATCATGTCAAAGTGATACCTGCACCCCATGCTTACTGCAGTTCTATTTACAATAGCCAAGAGTTGGGACCATTCTAAATGTCCATCTTTGGATGACTGGATAAGGAAAATGTGGTACATATACTCCATGGAATCCTACTCTGCCATAAAAAAGAATAAAATTCTCCCACTCACAGCAACATGGATGAACTTAGATAAAATCATGTTAAGTGAAATAAGCCGGGCACAGAAAGAGAAATACCACATGTCCTCAATCGTGAGAGCTAAAAAATAAATTTAAAAAGAAAGAAAGATACAACAATCACAATAATACATTGAACTCTCAAAAGGAGAGAACAAAACTGAGGTTATTAGAGGTGGGAAATGGGGGTGGGGGATATGACTATGTTGTATAAGGTTGAATGTACTAATTATCCTGATTTCAGCATCACATATTGCATACAGGTATTGATATTTAACTCTGTACCCCACAGATATGTACAATCAACTACGTTACAATAAAAAAGAAAGAATTTCTCCTTTTATGTGTTATAAGTATATGATAATGAATATTCATATTTTTATTATGAATATTCATGAGATACGAAGCTAATTGTCACCCCTCACACCCATGATGTGAGGGCCGGACACTGGCAGCATACCCATTACCAGAAATTACTTTTGTACCCCATGTCAGCCACCCAATTATCCCCCAACCTCCCACCCCCTTTTCCTTCCCCCCACCAATCCACTTTGTAGCCCTAGGAATGTTCTCTCTCTATATAAGACCAATGAACTACTGTGGTTTTTCTTTCCTTCCTTCTTTCTCTCTTAGCTCCTACATATGAATAAGCACATGCGGTATTTATCCCTCTGTGCTTTCCTTATTTCACTCAACGTAAGTTTCTCCAGGTTCATCCATGTTGTAGCAAATGGGAGTATTTCATTTTTTTTATGGCAAAGTAGTATTCCATGGCATATATATACCACAGTTTCCTTATCCAATCATCCATCAATGGACATTTAGGTTGGTTCCATGTCTTGGCTATTGTAAACAGAGCTGCAGTGAACATGGGAGTGCAGATATCCCTTCAATGTGATGATTTCCAGTCCTCTGGGTATATAGCCAGAAGAGGGATTGCTGGATCATATGGAAGATCTATCTGTAGTTGTTTGAGAAATGTCCATACTGTTTTCCATAGTGGTTGTACTAATTTACAGTCCCACCAACAGTGAAAGTGTTCCCTTCTCTCCTCACCCTCGCCAGCATTTGTTATTCACCATCTTTTTGATTATAGCCAGTCTAACTGGGGTGAGGTGGTATCTCAATGTAGTTTTAATTTGCATTTCCCTGATGACTAGTGATGTTGAGCATTTTTTCATGTATCTGTTGGCCATTTGTATGTTTTCTTTTGAAAAATGTCTATTCAACTCATTTCCCCATTTTTAAAATTTGGTTATTTGCTTTTTACTGTATAATTGCTTGAGTTCTATGTATATTCTGGATATTAATCCCTTGTCAGATGCATAGTTAGCAAAACTTTTCTCCCACTCTGTAGGCTGTTGTTTCACTCTGTTGATTGTTTCCTTTGCTGTGCAGAAGCTTTTTAGTTTGATATAGTCCCATTTGTTTATTTTTTCCTTTGCGGCTTGTGCTTTGGGCTCATGTTCATAAAGCCTGTGCCCAGACCTAATTGCTGAAGTGTTTCACCTATATTTTCCCTTAGTAATTTTACAGTTTCAGGTCTTGTACTTAAGTCTTAAATCCATTTCGAGTTGATTTTAGTGTATGGTGAGACATGCATATCTAGTTTCATTCTTCTGCATATGGATATCCAATTTTCCCAGCACCACTTGTTGAAGAGGCAGTCTTTTCCCCAACGTAAATTTTTGTTGCCTTTGTCCAATATCAGATGGCTATAAGCCTGAGGGGTGGTTTCTGGGTTCCCAATTCTACTCCACTGGTCAGAATGTCTATTTTTATACCAGTACCATGCTGTCTTAGTTACAATAACTTTGTAGTATAATTTGAAGTCAGGTAGTGTTATATAATTTTTTTTTTTTTTTTTTTTGGTCAGGATTGCTTTGGCTATTCAGGGTCTTTTGTTTTTCCGTGTGAAAGGTAAGATTGTTTTTTCCATTTCTGTGAAGAATGTCATTGGTATCTTGATGGGGATTGCATTGAATCTGTAGATCACTTTGGGTAGTATAGACATTTTCACAATGTTAATTCTTCCAATCCAAGAGCATGGAATACCTTTCCATCATTTTGTGTCTTCTTTAATTTCTTGCAGAAGTGGTTTGTAGTTCTCATTGTAGAGGTCGTTCACCTCCTTGGTTAAATCGGTCTCTAGATAACTTATTTATTTCATGACAATTGTAAATGGGCTTACTTTCTTTAATTCTCTCTCTATTAATTCATTATTTGAGTATATAAATGCTACTGATTTGGGGCATTTATTTTGTATTCGGTAATGTTACTGAAGTTATTAACCAGTTCTAGGAATTTTTTGATAAGAGTCTTTAGGTTTTTCTATATATAGTATCATGTCTTCTGCAAATAGAGAAAGTTTGACTTCATCTTTTCCAATCTGGATTCCCTTTATTTTTTCTCTTGCCTGATTGCTCTGGCTAGTACCTCTAGAATTATGTTAAATGGAATTGGTGAAAGTGGGCATCCTTGTGCTCAAATCAGTAAAATTAGCATATTCAAAAATATACATTGTAATCATTTTTCTTATATCTTATATCAGAAAAATATAGACTTTAAGCCAAAACCTATAAAAAGAAACAAGGAAGACCAGTATATACTGATAAAGGGATTTATCCAGCAAGAAGACATAACAATCATAAATTTATATGCATCAAGCACCCAGATATATAAAGCAGAAACAATTAAGCTTAAAGAAAGAGATAGACCACAGTACAATAATAGTTGGGGACATGTACACACCTTTCTCAACATTGGACAGATCATCAAGGCAACAAATCAACAGAGAAACACAGGATTTAAACCACACTTTAGACATATTGGACTTGTCAGATATGTACAGAAAGCCAGGCACAGAAAGAGAAATAACCACATGTCCTTACTCATAAGGGGAGCTAAAAAAGTAAATAAACAAATAAAATTTTTTTTAAAAAGATATAACAATCATAATAACATGATGAATTTGCAAAAGGAGAGAACAAAACTGGGGTTACCAAAACTGGGGTTAAGAAAGGAGTAGGCAGAAGGGAGGTTTGAGAAAATTATTACATTGTATAATGTTGAATATACTAATTATCTGTGAACATATTGCACACAGGTATTGACTTTCAGCATGTTGCACACAGGTATTGACATTCAGCATGGTACCCATGGATATGTGCAATCAAGTTTCAATACAAAAAAAATTAAAAATAAAAAAACTGCCACCTTCACCACGCAAAAATCTCACGTTATTGTAAAAGAGCTCCTGTATTGTTTCATGGAACTTGCTATTCAAGTAGCATTTTTGGCAAAGAATGCCCACTTTATTGAACCATGTGCAGATACATTTTATACCTATCACAGGAAATAGCATTAACTAGAAACAATTTATTCTCCTAAATTAATTCTTCTTTCCTAGTTGGAAGGTTTAAATATCATAGTCCCTTGGTGTTCCTGTGCTATATTACTCTTGAATAGAAATATTTTTACACATTTTCCCCTTCCTGAGAAAACCTTTATTTCATAACTGTGCCATAAAGTCATGTTTACAAGAAGTAGAAAGTAGACAAGTCAGAACTGTTTGGGGCTGTGCTTTGATAAGTATCCAGAGGAAGATAAAATTCAATATGGGCCACGTTTCTAAGAGAAAATTACCAAGAAAGTAGTGTAAAAAGAGAAATAAAGAACCATAAAATATACTTTGACAGCTCTCCATGAGAAATCATAGTAGAGCAGTAGATGTCTGCCTCTTTTGAAAGTGTTAATATTTTATAGAATTCTATTTGTAGATATAAATTAGCCATATCAGGGGAGAAATAAGACAGTGTACCTGTTTAAAAACAAAAACAAAAAATCAGCATTAAGTCATTGGAAAATATTGCACATTCCACTTAGAATTTATTGCCACAGGGGCTGTCTGAAATTTATTACACAATGCCTTGCTGTGTTGACAAGTTAATGGGATCAGGTCCTGTGAATATCATAGGAAGGGGTCCCACCTTTTTCAGAGTGCCAGCATTCCTGATCATCTAGTCTACCCCTGGCCTAGGGCAATGAATCACAAGTGCTGGTGTGCTGAAGCACATCCTGCCACATGCAGGCTGCTCCCTGCTCTTTAGAACCAAATCAATAGTACTGAGAATGTCAACAACTGTAGCTGGCAACTTATTGCTCCTTTTATACAATCTCTTAGACAAACGGGATTTAGAAGAATAGGAAAGCCATGTTGTTATGGGCTTTGTGGTGGCCACTGCCATAACTCAGACTCCCAGTGCACTTTACAAACCTCCAATAGACTATCCCCAAGAAACTATAGAATTCCTTCTTCTGGAATTGTAGAAAGTGATGCTGTTGCTCTGTTCTGCCTATGTAGATTGAAATACTGAGGAAATAACATTCTCCAGGAGCAGTCCTCAAAGTATGACTCTTGAGAACTGGTGCGTCATAGAGCAGCTTCCTTGGCCATTGAGTCATTTCTACATTTGTAACTTTTCCGAGATCTCCCCCATAAGGGCAATCTTCAATCATCTGCTGGGATAAGTGGCTGAATAGTACGTGGCCTTCCTCTCCTTGCATTACCTTCCCGCCTCCCTGTCAGTGATCTGTGGACTGCCCAACAAACTACTTACACTCAAAACCTTATCTCAGTGTCTGTTATCTACCTAAACATTTTTCATTTCTTTGTGGTTATAACATTTTTGACACTAACTGTGTTCCTCAAGAAAATGGTACTGTTTACTATTTGGTGTTCTTTTCTACTATCCCCACAAATGAAATCTCCATGCAATATAAAACCAACTATGATGTTCCCAAATTTCCACAGATTTTTGAGACATTGGATGAACTATATCAAGCTTCCATATTAGCACTGTAAGTATGCCAGGCACAGTTTAAATATTTAAACTACACAAATTAATTTAATCCTCACAGCAACCCTGTGAGAGAGGTACTATTATTATCTACATCTTGCGAACTCTAAAGTTCAGAAAGTTGAACTAACCTAACAGGGAGTTAGGTGGTATATCTGCTTTAAAAATGGAAACAAAAGTGTTAGATAAGATAAATCAGTAGTGGAAATTAATAGTTCTAGTAAGTTTGTATCATAAACTGATAAGGTAGATAATTTTAAACCAAAGACCAAAGAAAATAATTTTCAAAGGCAAAATGAAAATACACAATTGAAAATAAAGTGACATTCTTTAACAATACTTATATACTTCAGAAAAATAACCATTGATACTAAGCTGGTCTCCATTTCCCATTTAGAACCAGTCATGGCCTGCCGATTATTTGTCATAGTTAGTATTTAAAAGAAGAAACTATTGATATTATTTACAATGACAAATATAACAGCAAGAACATCTAAAATAAGCCAGAACATAACTATTAATATAAGTCATTTTTCCCTAAGATAGCTA
Organism: Cynocephalus volans; assembly: GCF_027409185.1. Lineage (NCBI taxonomy): Eukaryota > Metazoa > Chordata > Mammalia > Dermoptera > Cynocephalidae > Cynocephalus > Cynocephalus volans. Next base: position 90,323,415 of record NC_084468.1, on the reverse strand, counting down.
GCATAATATTTTATTTAATATATGAAAAGGAACAAAATTATAGGTGTTCATAAAATTCCACATTTAAAAAAGAAAGGCTGAAACTGCAAAGACTCCTTATTAAAAGAATATTGATGAATGGATTTTTCCATTTTCATTTTAAGTGCCTTTTGAACAATAATCTGAGTATCTTTAAATACCAACTTGCCTGATTCAAAACAGATGACACACTTTACAAAACATGTGTTCTGGATATCAATAGCTAAAAAATAGCGTTCTTTCTTTGAGAAATTAAAAAGAGTAATTTACTATCACAAGACAAATTTATAATAAAGAAAACTTGTTACCTGAACAATCTGATTATATTAAGCGTAGTGGTTAAGTATATAACTAATTAGTAGATTTGTAGTAATGTGTTAAATATAAAAATAAAACAACTGAAATTAAATCAAATTTTAAAATATTTAAAATGTCTTAGAACAAGACATTGTCACATGCTAAAATGATCAAGTGAAATTAAAATGGAATACATTTCATATAGGATTATTAAAAATCAGTAATTATTATCTCTCAGAAAGTTTAAATATAAACTTTTAAATATAAACTTTCTGAGAGATTACTGATTTTTAATAATGTTTTGTTGAATAGACTATCAAATACCTCAATATTGAGGCACATATATATGTGTACATATATGTGCATTCCGTAAAAAACAATACATAGCAAGAAGCATTACTTTGACAGCACATAAAAAGCACAGCAGAAATACATAAACATGTTCTAAAAATTCATTAGAGTTCTAGTTTCGGTTCTGATCTGTAAAGATCTTGGAAAATTTCACTTTCGTCTTTAAAATAAAAAAGTTGGACAAACTAAAAACTGATGACTTTGCTTAGACCCATCAGAGAACTGAGGCATAGACCAAATGCCACCCCCAAATCTGGAGAGAGTGGTGCATCCAGCGAGATAAAGCAACTGAAATTTGCTGACCAGGAGCAGAAGCCTATGGTGCCAAAAACTTGAAGAAATATATAGTAATTTTGATGAATTGATGGAGGCTGAGCATATTAGTCCATTTGTGTTGCTATAACAGAATACATGACCCTGGTTAATTTATAAAGAAAAGAGGGTTATTTGGCTTATGATTCTGGGACAACTGCATCTGGTGTGGGCCTCAGGCTGCTGCTTCTCATGGTAGAAAGTGGCAGGCAGCCAGTGGGAACAGATCACATGGTGAGAGGAAGCAAGAGAGAGAGAGAGGAGGTGCCAGGCTCTTTTTAAACAACCAGCTCTTGCGGGAACTAATAAAGCGAGAACTTATTCACTACCCTCACCAATCCAATCATGAGGGATCTGCCCCCATGACTCAAACAGCTCCCACCACTGCCACATTGGGGATCAGATTTCCACATGAGTTTTGGGGGGGCAAAAACATCTAAACTCTGTCACTGAGTATGGACTAGCATGAGAGTCTCAGAGGAACCTGCATTTGCATGGGACTCCGCTCCAAGAACCCTACCAGGTTCTCATTGTGAGGATCTGAGAAACATCCCCCTGTGGTTCTGGAGGGTGAGGGAAAGAGTAACCATTGTGAAACACTGCCAAAGCCTCCTCCAGACAAAAACCTACTCTCTAGGGGAAAGAATTTCACCAGAGTACAATTTTGAAACCCTATTTCAGCTGGGAGAAAGGAATTTCTTTCTACTGCAGCCCCTCCTGCCATTCTGTTTCACCTAAGGAGGAAAAATACAGTCAACAGGGAACAGGCCTTTAAGGATTTAAATTAGAAATGCTGAAGAGAAGGGAGAAGGGGACGAGGTTAAAAAAAAAAAAAGCTATAAGACTAGACGAGGGCCAGAAACACTTGTAAAGGTCACAGCCTGAGGCATAGTCCCTCTAAAAGACTGAGATTTAATCAAAAGATTATGGAAGGCCACCCTCCCTCACTCCTGACCACCACAGCAAAAGAGGTCCAATGTAATAACAGCGACTACAACTGAAAGACGTGCAAAGCACAGACTCTCTCTGAAGAGCAATACACAGAGAAGCCTTTAGGACAAGAGAAAAGAGAAAAACAAGGACACTAGAGAAATTCGAAGTCTCCGGTACCTATAACTACAACAAACATTTAACACAACCTAACTCCAAGACAGATCAACTTAAATCCCCTCATTAAATGCCTATTTACTTTATTTCCTATTACTCAATACAACATGTCCAGCTCTCAACAAAAAATTTACGAGGTATGCAATAAGCCAAGAAAAAACAGTCTGAAAAGATAAGACAACCATTTGAACTAGTCTCAGGTATAACACACATGTTGAAATGATCAGAATGGAAATATAAAATAATTATGATTAATATCTTCAGGGCTTTTGATGGAGTTCCCACGATCACTCTCAGCCTCAGCAATATCTTAGAAAGACTTGAAGTACTCATAAAAAACTGTGAATACTCACAATTAAGGTTTATTATAGTGAAAGGACACAGATTAAAATCAGCAAATGCAAATATAAATGGGGTGAAGTCCAGGAGAAAACAGGCATATGCTTCCAGGTGTCCTCCCCCAGTGGAGTCACGTAGCGATGCACTTAACTCTCCCAGCAATGACGTGTGAGAACACATGGGAAGTGTGGCCAACCAGAGAACCTCACCTGAGCTTTGGTCGTCTTGGGTTTCTTTATCGGATGTCAATTCAGCAGGTATGCAACACCCGAGGGACTTATTCCAGCTGCTTAGAGTCCAGACCCTCTCTCTCTGTAGAATATTAATTGCTGGCAAGGATTCAGAGCAACAGAAACTTTCATATTTATTAGCTCTATTAAATCAAGACTATAACTAGCATTGAGCCCTAAATATGCATCAAACATAAGAGGCGTGTGATGTAAATATGTGCCCTTTAACACAGCAATCCTAAAAGGCAAGTAGTAGTAATGTCTTCCTTGTACAGATTGAAAAATTGAAGCAAAAAGAGATTAAGTGGTTTATTCAGAGGTACACGACTAAGAAATAAGAAAACCAAAATACAACTGAGGAAGCTTATAACAAAAACTTTACATTGAACCTCTGAACTATTGTGAAAAATTGCTGCAGCTTGTTACCTCTTCCCAATGGTTGTTCACTGAGAAGGTTCTAGTCCCTGCGTTTTGTCCCCAGTGCTCTCTCTCCACTACCATTTCCCACATTCAGGCCCCATCACTCTTCATACAGATTTGAAGCCTCCTATCATCAGACCTTTTCCTCTCATCACAGCCCCCTTAAAATAAATTATTTTAGTTTATAAATATTATAAAAAAATGCTTGTGTGAAAATCTTTATTTTGATCTATCAAATGTAATGTCCCTCAAAATTTCTTTAATCTCAACAATATTATTTAAAGAATAAACCGTAGCTCTCCATCTTTGTATTTATTATTAGCATATTCATTTTCACAAATCATGATATCTCTTTATGCCCTTTGCCCGACCTATCACTTCCCAAATCCTGTCCCTCCCTCCTCCCATCTCCAGCTTCCTTAGGTTTGATATCTCTTTCTGAAAGGTGGCTCACATATTTTAAAATCTAGTAAGTTCATTTGGTACAAAAGGGCCTTAAAGCTAATTGACTAATGAGTATATTACTCGTGTGAACATAACTATTTGTTTCATAAAATGTCTAAATATTGGCTTCTGCTTTATAAATTATAGTTGTCTCAGGCTCCTTCCTTTTGAAAGAAATAAGTGCAGAGAATAGCACCATCACATTTCATTAGGCAGTTTGGCAATAATTATTCTGTGGTGACTTTTTTGGTTGAACACAGCTATTGTCATATTTTATCACATCTCTCCAAACACTGCTAAATAGTCATTGAATTATACCTCCCTCAAGTCATGTTGAGGGAATCAATTTTATGATGAAAAAAATTTGAAGATGTCCTGAATATAAGGAATATTGTTTTTTGAACAATATGTTTTAAAAATAATATCTACATGTGAAGAAAGTATTAAACAATCAGTAAATTTTTCATTTTGTATGGATTTGAGCATCAATTAATAATAGATTCTTAAATTAATATTACATTGGGACTACAAAATGGTGATTTTTCCAACCATATAATTCCTTCTAAATGTGTTAGTTGGCATTTTTCTGTAGAGAAAAGTCTTCTAGTCCCCACCACTTTTTAAGTATTAAAATGGACTCATGATTTTAATGTATTCAATATATTATGCATTACTAGTATTATTTTTATGCTAATTTGATCCAATTTGTTCAGTGGATGACTTTTCAAGCTGACTATCTGCCCTTTTGCTATGGTACCAATCTTCCTTGATTTAACCATGAGAAGATATAATAGTTTCACTGTGTACTGTCCCTGCTCCAGGTCTGAAAGCTATTAATTCTCTAATAACTCTGGGTTCTTTTAGTGGGGAACAATATTTAGAAAACAAGATCTAGCCTCTAGCTGAACAGAGTTAGGAAATGAAACCCTGAGTTTATACTGATAGCATTAATTCAAATCCAACATTATAAGCTCTTCCTAACTCTCCATCATTTAGTATTCTTTCCTCTCATGTCATACTATGAGAACTCCAGTTCTAAATATATTTAATATCTTTAGGTATTTTCTCCATCTCACAGTTCTCTAAAAATGTAAACTCATAATTACACAACTAATACTCCTACTATCAGCAAACCTGCTATATAAAGTTCAAAATTTATTTGCAGTCCTTGTAGTCTTTACAGTTTATCACACTAAAGCTTTACAGAATCCATTGGAGTGATGCAAGGAAAAAATTTGATGGAGCTTATTACTGCAGCAAAAACTGAAACATCTAGAGCTGCTCTGATTGTTGGTCCTTTCTGAATTTTTTTAACAAACATTTCTATTAATGTTGTGAACAACTCAATAGGCTTCCACAAATAAAATCAAAAACAACAAAACACAAAACAAAACAAAAAAATCTTGTTTAAGTGCTTAAGTTAGCAAGAGCTTGTTTTGTTACACCAAAGAAACTTAGTCACTACAAACCACATCTGCATGGCAGGACCAGCAAATATTCCCTTGATACACACATGCTTTTCTGATGTGCTACTCACTCATGCTATCCCCCCCACCATAAATTTTTTTCTCCCAATATGCAGAAGACACTAGTTAAGTGCATGGTTGCTGGAGTCAAGCTGCTGGGTTTGGATCTTTCTTGATCTACTTAAATAGCTGTGAGTTATATTACTTAACCACTTTTAGTATGAATTTTCTCATAACTAGAATTATGATAATTATCTAACTCATAAGGTTGTTATGATATAATAAGTTAACAAATAAAAAGCCTTATAGTAGTACCTGACACACAGTAATTACTTAACAATTGTCACAAATTGTATTGTAAACAACCAAAATGCATGTAACTTACCCTTCCTCTGATTCTTATTATGACTTCTCTTTGCACATTCTACATTTGGCCTTTTAATATTACATTTTCTAAATCCTAACACAGTGTCACCCACAATGTAGATGCTCAAAAAATATGTATTTTAAAGACAAATTAATTGTTCATTCATTGAGACATTATTTGTTTTTATTTCTCTTAAAGACAGATTCTGTGCAATATGCATAAAAATTTTCAATAATGATTGTTAAATTTGATTTAATTTATAACTGGGGAGATAATTATATTGCTATTGTGTTAGCCCTTAAAACTTTGACTGCATATAAACAGAAAAAGGCTTTATTTTGGCCAAAATAATGGGAGTAAATTGCTCCCATTGTTTAGTCCGTTCTAGATCTGAAAATTTTGACACTAATAATGAGATAAGTTTCATCCAGTTTAATATCTGAAAGACTTCTTTTACATGGGAGAAGGGGGATAAAATGCCCCTTCAGTTGTTAAAAAGAACTGAACCAAATTCTAGTGTTTGAGTTTTCTACAATTTATTATTTGTGCATACAAAATTAATTCTTTGTGGGTTCTTATATATGTCCTTTTTCTAGTCTCACAAAAAGATAATAATCCTTTACCAAGATGTCCAAAACTTTATTGTTTCTACATGCAATCTATGAGATTTTTTACTCTCTTTTTTATATTATTTTTTTATATTAAGTGTTTGAAGTCCAGTGTGTATTTTACACTTAATGCACATCTCAGTTTGAACTGACCACGCTGAAAGGGCTCTCTAGTCGTTTGTGACTAATGGCTGCCAAGTTGAACAGTGCAAACTTAGTGTCTTAATATCTGTTTAAGTTCTTGGTCAAAATAATGCATTTAAGTACTGTTGTTCATTTGTTTATTTGTTCGTTCTGCCTATTGACATCTACTGAAGTTTTTCTTTAGACCAATAAACTCTCTAATTTAAAATGGTCAGCTGCTTTGCAGTTAATGAAATCAGTTTTGTTTGGCTAAGTTCTCTTTCTATATCTAAAGATTCCATCTTACCTCTGCTACTCTCAGTGGATGTTGTATTCTCTGTAACTTAATTGCTATCTTTATTTACATGCTTTGGGGAAAAAAGGCTTAAACACTTTTTGGTGGAGAAAATGATGGCCCTATAACAATTCTAAGAAACATTTCTAAATTACACCATTTAATATCGTCCTGAAGAATTAATTGGTATTATCTTGTAATGACTTCCCAGGGAAAATAAATTCGATCTGATTTGAGTTCATTCAAATGCAAATTAATAATCTGACTCTCTATCATATTCAGAAAAATTAATGTGTACTTCTGACCAGTGGTTTTTGTTATTCAACTCAATCTGGACAGTTTCCTACTGGAATTGGTGATCATAACCTCTCTCACTTTAGACCACCAGGCCCTCTCAAACAGTTGTTTTTAAACTTTTTAATGATAAATTTTTCCTCCAAACAAGATCTTTAAAGATAAAATCTAACTTTATTGAAGGGAGAAAATAGAACCTCAATTCACTTTTTCAAACTTTTTCCCTCTGAGGCTTCAGAGAATTCTCTCTGGCATCCCTATGGTGGTGAGAAGCACAGTGAGAAAACCAATGGTTTAAACAAATTAAAAATATAACCACACACAAATCTTGAACTAGATTTCTCTCTTACATTTTCAACCTTAGAAACTCAATATATACAAAGATAGAATCTCCATCTTACCCCAAATCCCCCAATAGCAGTTGTAGTTACTTATAGAGGAGATCCAAAATCATATTCTAGTCAATTAAAGTTTAATTTAAATATAAAGGTATAAAATTAAATTAAGTATAAACATAAGAGCTACATTTATATATCATCATGCTTTGTTTACACAAAAATTCGTACTAAAAACTCTGAGTCTTTATAGAAATAAAAATTTTAAAGTTTCTTCTTGCTATATTAATTTTTGTGATGCAGTTCTTGTTGTATCACTTTTCTGTGGTGTGCTTAGGAAAACGAATGAGAAAATACCTCAACTTTAAGCAAGCGATATTTAGACTCTTTGGCAGGTATTAACTGCAATAAGAGTCATTACACAAAAATGTTTTTAAAATATTATACAAACTGGAGAGATAATGTTGGTTATAATGGTAAGGACAACATGCATTCTGAGATCAGAGACTCTTACTTCAAGAACATTTATTGCTATTTCTTTTCTTCACAATTTGACAGAAGAGTCCTTTCAGAAAAGTATGGGAAGTCAGTGGATGTATGACTTTGTTCAAAATACTATTTAGTTCCTGTGAGTTTATGATATTTATATATTGGTTTTTGTCCATGTTTCATAGCATACACTGCTCTCTGACCTTTTCTTGCCCTCCTTTTACCTGTTTTTGTTGTTGTTATTGGTGGTGGTGGTTTGTGTCTTTTTTCAGGCAGGTAATTTTCTGACCAACCTTAGCTGATGGTAGGTCATAAGACTCCCATTTCAAAAGGTGCTCGGACCCATACCCGGGAGGAAAGAATGCTGCACAGAGAGGCAAGAACCTGAACAAACAAGCCTTGCTGGTTTTCCCCACCTAGTCTATTAGTATTAGATCATACCCTTTTTGTCCAATCACATTTCTACCTGGTTGTCCATACTTCAAACATATCTATGTAATGAAGCTTTCATAAAAACTCAAGAGCACAGGTTCGGGGAGCTTCCAGATAGCTGAACATGTGCAGGTTCCTGGAGGATGGTGTGCCCAGGGAGGGTATGGAAGCTCTGTGCCCCTCCCCACATACCTCACCCTGTGCATTTCTTTATCTGTATCCTTTTTAATATCCTTTATAATAAACTGATAAATGTAAATACATATTTCCCTGAGTTCTGGAGCCTCTCAAGCAAACTAATCAAATGTAAGTAAGGAGTTGTGGGAACCCTGAATTATAGCTGGCTGATCAGAAGTTCCAGAGACCTGGACTTGTGACTGACATCTAAAGTGGGGGGCAGTCTTGGCACTGAGCCCTTACCCTGTGCAACCTGACATTATCTCCAGGTAGAAAGTGTCAGGATTACATTGCAGGACACTCTGCTAGTGTCCACTGAAAAATTGCTGGCTTGCTTGCCCCTGGGGAGAAATCCCCAGATATTTGGTCACAGAAGTCAGAAGTCAGTGTTCTGTGATATTATGATTGCTGCTGTTAGAGGGAAAACAAACAGTTTGTGTTCTTTTTTCCCACTCAGTCCCAATTCTATGGATCAAAAAACAAAATCTTTAAAGGAACATTACAGGATTTTTAAAGAATTATTCAAATTAATAAAAGATTTTTATAATTTGAAGTTAGGTAGTGTTATGCCTCCAGATTTACTTCTTTTGCTTAGGATTGCTTAGGCTAATCAGGGTCTTTTGTTGTTTCATATGAATGTTTGGATTGCTTTTTCTGTTTCTGTGAAGAATGTCATTGGTATTTAGATGGGGATTACATTGAATCTGTAGATTGCTTTCGGTAGAATGGGCATTTTCATGATGTTGATTATTCCCGTCCAAGAGCATGGTATGTCTTTCCAACTTTTTGTGTCCTCTTTAATTTCTGTCAGTAGTGCTTTGTAGTTCTTATTGTACAGATTTTCACCTCATTGGTTAAATTTATGCCTGGGTATTTTATATTTTTGGGGGCAGCTACTGTGAATGGGCTTGCTTTCTTGATTTCATTTTCTGATAGTTTTTTATTGGAGTAAAAAATGCTGTTGATTTCTAGGTGTTGATTTTGTATCCTGCAACATTACTGAAATTGTTAATCAGCTGAAAGAGTTTTTTGGTAGAGTCTATAGGTTTTTCTATACATAAGATCATGTCATCAGCAAACAGGGACAGTTTGACGTCATCCTCTCCAATCTTGATGCTCTTTATTTCTTTATCTTGCCTGATTGCTCTGGCTAGTACTTCCAATACTATGTTAAATAGGAGTGGTGATAGTGGGCATCCTTGTCTTGTTCTTTTCCTTAATGACTCAGTCTGATATTGATGATTGTTTTGTCATAAATGACTTTTATTTTATTGAGATAATTTCCTCTATAGCTAATTTGCTGAGAGTCTTAATCATGAAGGATGTTGAATTTTGTCAAATGCCTTTTCTGCATCAATTGAGAAAATCTTATTATTTTTATGCTTGGTTTTGTTGATGTGGTGTATCACATTTATTGACTTGTGTATGTTGAACCAGGCTTGCTTCCCTGCATTGAATCCTACTTGATCATGGTATATAATTTTTGTGATGTGTTGTAATAATCTGATTGCTAGTATTTTGTTGAGGATTTTCGCTTCTATGTTCATCAAGGATATTGGCCTGTAATTTTCTTTTTTTGTTGTATCTTTATCTGATTTTGGTATCAGGGTGATGCTGGCCTCATATAATGAGTTTGGGAGAATGGCTTCTGTTTCAATTTTTTGGAAAAGTCTCAAGAGAAGTGGTATTAATTCTTCTTTAAAGATTTGATAAAATTCAGCAGTAAAGCCATCCAGTCCTGGGCTTTTCTTTGTTGGAAGATTTCTGATTACTGCTTCAATCTCATTGCTCATTATTGGTCTGTTCACGTTCTCTATTTCTTCTTGGTTCAGTCTTAGTAGTTTGTATGTGTCCAGAAATTTATCCATTTCCTCCAGGTTTTCATATTTGTTCATGTACAGTTGTTTATAACAATCTCTAATGATTCTTCATATTTCTGTGGTTGTACATAAAACAGCATGGTACTGGCGTAAAAACAGACACTCAGATCAATGGCACAGAACAGGAAACCCAGAAATCAACCCAAATACTTACAGCCAACTGATCTTTGACAAAGGCAGCAAGAACATACATTGGGGAAAAGACAGCCTCTTCAATAAATGATGGGAAAATTGGACATCTATATGCAGAATAATAAAACTAGACGTGTACCTTTCACCATATACAAAAATCTACTCAAAATGGATTAAAGACTTAAATATAAGACCTGTCACCATAAAATTAGTAAAGGAAAATTTAGGGGAAACACTCCAGGTAATCAGACTGGGCAAAGACTTTAAGAATAAGACTCATACATACACTCCTTGGTCAGATCACCCCAAGCCCAAGCAAGGTTTTTGATGCAGTCTGCAGTATAGATGTTGTAATCTTTCCACAATCGTAAAATTGTCTTCTCAGTGTCCTCCTCAGTTTCAATTGCAGCAATTGCCTGGGCAAATGTCCTCCTCAGGTGGCAGACCTTAAAAGCTGCTATAACTTCTTGATCCATTGGTTGGATCAAAGAGGTCATGGTTGGAGGGGAAAACAGACTTTTGTAATGGGGTGAAGATCACCCCAATAGGATGAAGGATGTGCAGGAGCACTATCAACAATAAGCAAAATCCTGAAAGATATGTTATTCTTCAAAGAGTACTTCTCCAATTCGCTGGCATGGCAATTCTAAAGGGCATCATGGAAGAGGAGCTGGGTCATCCATGACTTCTTATTGTCCCCTTTGGTACACTGGCATTGTACACTTATTGGTATACTTGAAAGCCCTGTGGTTTTCACTGTGCCAGATCACAAAGGGTGTCAATTTGTAGCCTGCAACATTGCTCCTAGGCAAGATTATTATTATGTCCTTTAAAGTCTTGAAACCTGATGTTGACTTGGCCTACTTATGGATGCATTTCCAGAATAGGGAGGTTTCATTCATATTGAAGATTTGCTCCAGGGAGTAATTTTCCTCCACAGTCTGCTTATCTAGAGTTTCCAAAAATTCTTCAGCTGGTATTACATCAGTACTTGCAGACTTGCCACTCAACTTTCATGTTATGTAATGAATAATGATTCTTGAATCATTTAATACACCCAGAGCTAGCAGTGAATTCAACACTATAGTCAGGTCCAGCCTTTTTTTTTTTTTTTTCCCCGACATTGCAAACAAACTTTTTGCTTTGGCCACTATCCTCATGGTGCTGAGAAGATATTTTCCATATCTCATATGGGCCCATATCAAATTTTTGTTAGTCTTGTTACCTTCAATGAAGCAGATCTTTTAACAGCTTTATTACTTTCTTCTTATCTTCAAGATTGTAGCTGTGGTGAAATAGGGCATGCCTGACTGCCCATTGATAACCATCACTGGTTTTCTGCATTTGTAGTCCTTAATCACTTTTAATTTTGTTTCCAGATCAATCACTCAGTGTGACCTCTTATTGGCAACATTAGCAGTTGATTTTGTACACTTAAGGGCCATGATGAACATAGCAACACAAGATTCAATCAAGCACAAAAGACAAGGATGCAATCAAGAGATGCTTCTGCCAGCATAACACAGCATGCTGTTTTACAGTAAACTTTTTTTATTTTTTAATAAGTAGAAGCAGTATACTTTCAAATAATGAAGAAAAGAATATATAGTAAATGCATAAACCAGTAACGTAGTTGTTTATTATCATTATCAAGTATTATGTACTGTACATAATTGTATGTGCTGTAATTTTATACAGTGGGCAGCCCAGTAGCTGTTTTACAGCATCACCACAAACATGTGAGTAATGTGTTGTGCTTTGATGTTAAGGTGGCCACGACATCACTAGGTGATAAGAATTTTCAGCTCCGTTATAATCTTATGGGACTACTATGGTATGTGTGACCCATTGTTGACAGAATTGTCTTTATGTGGCACATTGACTGTCTTTGTAAAGATGAGTCTAATTTTGTTCCCTAATTCCCTGCCAAAATGGGCCTATTCATTTTCCTAATACTATTCAGAATAAATATCTACTGGATATTAAATATCCATGAAATTGGCATATATAATTATTTTTATTGTTTATTTTCTTAAATAAATAAAATCAGCATTTTTTTCTTAAAATTATTGCTGCCAAAATTTGAATTCCTAGTTGACCAGATAAAATAAATGTTAGGCATTTAGAAATAGTTTATAAATATAACATGAGTATTATTCATTAATATTTTACTGTTGAATTGTTCGCATATACACAAAAGTAGAGCTAATAGTATAACAAATTCCCATGAACCGAGTATCTAGCTTTAACATTTGTCAGTCCTCCAATTTTTTTTTTTATGGAGTATCCGTAGAAAATTCTAAACATATGCCATTTAACCAGCAGACTTTTCAGTATCTATCTCTGATATAGATCTTTTTTATACATAACAACCATGCCACTATCACACATAGTAAATTGATAATTCTTTAGTATTTAGCTATATTAAAACCAGTTGTCTCAAACATGACTTCATTGATCCAACTCATGGTTCAAAAATGTCCACCCAATGCACATAGATGTTATGGCTCTAAAATTTCTTTTATTCTTTATATCTCCTAATCCCCCTCCCCAATCATCTTTTCCTATTCTACTCCTTTGAGAAATCGAGTCATCTGGTGTGTATTAAACCCACATTTTGGAACTTTATTATTACAAACACCTTCTTTGTCTCATTCAGTGTTTCTCTTGTCCTGATTTTATTTTGTCTAATATCAAAATTATGAGGCTTGCTTTATGCTTTTTTGCTGTTAATTTTGCATGTGTCTCATTTGCCTTGTGGCTTTTGCTTTGTTAGGCCATCTGAATATCACTTATTCTTTTAATGAGTTACTTAGAATCATTTATATTTATTGGTATGATCAGATGTTTATTCTGAATTCTGTCACATTGTTTTATTTTATATAAAACTTTCATCATGTGGTCTGCTTCTTTTTGGATTTTTTCATACATGTTCTATTATGCAGATAAATTTATATATTTGTTCTAATAGCTGGCTTTATACTACTAATAATAATTGTGTATAATATTCTAGGTTTCCTCTTCTTGACATACTGTCTTATGATTCCTACTATCCACAATAATTAACTAAGCTAATGAAATCTTTCTCCTCTTCTTCTCCTCACCACCCCCATATGTAATTAAATCATATTATTTTAAGTTTTCGTTCATACCTATGAAACAATTAATAAACTTATTTTAAATTCCATAAACTCTTTCTCTTTTCTCCCAAACTTTTATAGTTATATTTGTAATGTCAGAGCATATGCATCTGTGAACAATTTTCTCATTGGCATCCTAAACACTTAGCTTGGTTATATAATTTAATATAATTTATGCTTGCTACCAAAATTTTTTTTTCTTATGATTGCTCAGATGTCTAAAGTAATTATCTAGAATATTATTCATATATAGTTGGTGGGTCAAATATTACTTAATATCTTTCATGTTCATAATTGTCTGTGGCCTTCATTTTATTTTATATAAAGCCTTCAATGTGGGTTTGTCGCTTTTTCATTTGTTTTACATCTTCTGTTATGTAGGTAAATTTGTATTTTTGTTCTAATCATCAGCTTTACACTACTACTAATAATTGTATAACTATATAATTGGCTGAATATGCTATTTTGCTTCTTTGAATATCTTAAATAAGTTGCTCTACTGCATTCCATTATGAAATGTTATTTTCAAGAAGTCTTCTTCCTATTTGCTTTTTCCCATCCTAAGTAACTGAACTTTTTTTTTCTGGATTTCAAATGCCTGTTTAAAAATCTTTGACTTCAGTAGTTTTAATGGGTTATACCTAAGTGTTGATCATTCTTGGTTGACATTCCCATAAAATATTGCACTCTTTTCAGTTCATAGTCTTAAGTAACATTTTGTTTCAGTAATTTTTTTTACTAATAATATTTGTATTTTTCTATTTAATTTTGTTATTTGTTACCTCAGGGATGCCAGTCATAGTATATTGTATCTTCCTTGACTGCCTACTCTCAATTTCTCTTGAAGAAGTATTTCTTTTTACCTTTTATTTAATTTTTCCTGTAGAGATATTGTCATAGGTCATATTTAACAATGATTTCTTCCTTTGGAACTCATAAATGCAATTCAGGTCCCACACCGCAGAATCAGGGACAAAAAGGGAAAAATATTTAAAATAAGGCAGAAATGTATGTATGTGTCTGTAGCATTCCTCACTCCCTCTTTATTTTCCCCACAATGTCTCAACAATCTATACAATCATAAGCTTCCTTTATATGTACATATATTAAGTTTTAATACACATTAATTCAATTGTACAAGCCATCTTTTCAATCCTTTATCACCCCTCAATGTAGTAAGTAGCTGCTTCAATTGCCCATTCCAATTTTCAATTTTTTCCGCTGTTTTGTGTGTGATAAGTTGTGATGTTTTTCAGTCTACTGTTCCACTGCACCTGCAATAAAATGAGTTTCTTGATCAGATGCTAAAAGCAGAAGGTCCTTATTGATATATTTTCTGCTCTAGACATTGAACTTTTTTTTTCAGTTGGTGGATACATAAATCCAAATCTAGATTGAGTGTCTAACGTGGTCAAGCCCCTTTGGTATCCATCTAGCATCATAGGTAATGGGCCAGTGTAATGAACCTGCAAGCAATAGGCCATCCTGGATCTGTTCCATGTATAGCGCATGGCTTCTCTTAGTTTCTAATGTTCATGTTGACAAAGAAAGCAATTGTTAGTGATGCTGTGAGCTTCTGAGGGAGACAGTGTGATACGTGTTTTTTTTTTCTGCCAATCAGTTTATTACTTGATGCGTACATGCCCATTCATCTCATGTGTCCAAAAGACGACTTTCAAGGAACCAACAAGAGTATTCACTTTTTGGTTCCAGTCCTCTTCTGCATTTGAATGGAGTTCTTTTGATAAGCACCAACAAGCCCCACTTTGATTTCCCCTTTTTAAAATCTAAAAATTCTCCGAAACATAGCACCTCACACTGAGAATCCTTTTATCTTTCAGTTATCTAGATTCATTTTCTGGATAAATTGCCAGTTAATTGGCTATTGCCCAATAAATATTAAAAATCCATACCATATCATTATTATACTTTGTTTATCTGATGCCATGAGGAATGCCTCGCTTATTTCTGCTCATTGAATGAATTTGTCATTTCCCTCTTTCATTTACATGTAACCATCAACAAGTCTCAAAGATGCTTTCCTGATTGAGTGTCAACCCATCACTCTTGAGACAGTGTCTGTAAACCATGTTGCATTTTTAGCGTCCTCAGGTAACTAATTGTTGGAAGAGGCCCATTTAGCCAGATGGTTAAGTAATTCCTCAGGAAGATTTAATGAAGGACTAAAATGCACAGCAACCACATGTTCATTTATATGATTGGTACCCTGAGTGGTTTCCCTTGTTGCGTGTTCTTGAATATACCATTTCCATTTAGCTAGGAAAGTTTCTGTGTACTTCTCTCCCATTTGCAATGATGATATTATATAACTTACATCATGATGGGTATTTCAGGTCTCAAGATAACTGTATGCCACTCAGGAACAGAAGCAGTTTCAATTGAAGCCCAATAATTAGCTAGCCTTTCAAATGGTCTGTACCTTGAAGATGCATCAGATTATTTTCTGGTCCAAATACCAATAGTTGCTGCTGGGTGGCAGTAACAGACTTTTGCCAGATTCCAGTCAATGTGGCTGCACTTTGTAGACACTTCCCAAATCATTTAAGTGTGCCAGTTGTGACATACTAATAAGCTTGATTGCATTCTGGCTCTCTGAAGCTCAAAGAAAGCCCATCCTTGCTCAGAACTCCTTTCAAAATTAGTGTTTTCCTGGTAACTTTAAAAATAGGAGCTAGTAAAATTTCTACATGTGGTATATATTTTCTCTGGAAACTAAAAAATAAAATCAACTTCTCTGCTTCTTGTTTTTATTTTGGATCTGGCAGCGACAAGAATGTACTTTTGGCTGTCTGAGAGATATCTCCAGTTGTTCCTTTGCAGGTGGGGCCTAGGAATTTTTCTATTGGCTCTAAGCCCTGTACTTTAGTCAGGACGATCAACCATCCTCTGGTAGTCACATGATTATCAAGCATTTGTAATTCATTTTTGGCTCAGTCTCAGACTGAGGTATTAAAACTTGGCATCAATATAATGAGTAACTTTTTTTTTCAACTGAATCAAATCTAAGTCTTTTCCCCCTAGATTTGGCAATAAGAAGAAAAATGTAAATATCCTTAAGGAAGCATAATGTACATTGGAGGCTACTTCACATTAATGAAAATTGAATTTGATTCCCTTCCAAAACAGATATGAAAAAGAAGACATTAGCTGAATCAATCATCAAATACCGATCTCCTTACTTGTTGCACAGCTTGAATTGTTCATATCATATTAGGCACAGCTAACACTATGTGAAAAATCACTCTATTCAGTTTTCCATAATCTATAGTTATCCTCCAGAATTCAACACCTTTTCTAATGAGTCATATTAGACAAGAAGTTGGTGAGCATGTACTAATATCTACATCAAATAGGTCCTATATTGAAATGAAATTTCTATATGGCCTTGGTATTTCCTATATTGTTTTCAACTAACTACTGAGTTTAGGTAACTGTAAAGATTCCAGTATAACATACCCAATTAATCATGATAAAGAGCAGATATGCACAATACCCTTTTGCCAATGGGTTGGGTAAGGGATGCTTCTCCCATTCAAATATCACTTTTATTTAGATAATATACTCTAGTAAAAGTGAGGCAATGACCATACATAACTTTCATTTACAAATTTCTACTTTGAACCATACTCTCACCTGAAGGCTTTATACAGTTGAATCACCATATCCTGCTGATTACATAACCTTTAAACTTTTTGTTAGCAGGTTTAGGTATGCCAGCATCTGAACACCAGTGTTCAGCAATACTAATAAAGTTTCGTCACTACCCTCAAGCCATTTTACATATACAAATGCAAATAAATTCATATCAAGTTCCATCCAAGGATATAATTTATGCAAATGAAGCAATCAGTTTCATCTAAGCCCAGGGACACCAATAAGATCTGTAAACCTTTGAGGAGTTAGCTATATAAATAAATTGCATCTTTTTATAAACTTACTCTCTAAGATTTCAGAAACAGTTTTATTTACAGTACGGTTGATAACATTCCTTATTGTAAGATAACAACTAAACTATAACAACAACAACAAAAAGCAATGGTAAACATTGTAAAGATTAAGATAAGAATTTTCTCATTTTAAGAATGATTTCTTCAAGGTTTTTGTCTCCCAAAATTCTTATATCTGATCTCCCCTAACACAGTCAGCTAGAAAAAATACCAATAAGTCTACTAGTCTGGTATTTCCAGAGAGCTAATTTTAAACTCTGGATAAAGGATTAATATCTGTTAAAAAGAATGCTAGACATTAGGGTTGGATTTGAATTCTGCTGTGTATAGTGGAAATTGTAAGTCTAATTGCACAGGTTTAAAAAAAAAAGATCTATTCTGTAAGCCCACTTTTCCCACCACAACTGGAACTCAGGAAGATGGCACAAACGAGAGTAAATGTGGTTTTCTGTCAGCACAGCATCCTTGTAGTTCTGCTAGTCAAAGCCAATAGGGGAACATCTGTCAGGGCAGAAGGCACTGAACCATCTCTACGGCTGGGGAAAGGCAGTACAATGGGCGAAAGAAGACAAGAAAGAGAAGTGTAGCATACAGATCTTTCATAACAGATCACCAATCAAAATATCAGTGTGTGCACACACATGCACGTATATAATTATTATTGTGTCAATTATATCCTTGTTCAACTTTACTAATATATAAATTTTAGAATATGCACCAATAATATAAAACATTTAAGAGATAAGATAAAAAATAAAAATAATGAAAGTTCTAGTATATCCTTCTACATCCTAATGAATCTTTTTTAGCACTAAATGAGGTATCTGCACCTCTTGGAGATTAACGGTACAAGGAGAGGCTAGGGTTGGACTCATTTATATTCATTTAAATGAAATAGTCCCCCTTTCTAATGCTTTTTAAATGTAGTTATTTCTAGATACTTTTAACATTTTAATTTTTTCATCCTTTTAAAATTTTAACATTGCTTTATTTTATATAAATTTAAACAATAAATACAGCATGTGCTCACTCATGTGGGAGCTAAGAGAGAAAGAAGGAAGGAAAGAAAGACCACAATAGTTCATTGGTCTTGCAGAGGGAGAGAACATTCCTTAGGGTACAAAGTGGGAAGGGGGGATGGGGAGGGAGGTTGGGGATAATTGGGTGGGGGATATGGGGTACAAATGCAATTTCTGGTAATGGGTATGCTGCCAGTATGAATCTGGCCCTCCCATCATGGGCACGAGGAGTGACAATTAGCTTTGTATCTCAGGAATATTCATTAAAAAATCCTAAAAACATTTTTAATCTAGAGATTCAACTACACTGGGAATTTTGTTTTTCCATAGAAAATCACAAACATAATGAGGCTATGAGGGCTGTTTCAAAATTAATATAATTCTCCCATATTTCAGCACTTAATTAAAATCAATTTACTCTATTGAATGGAAAATAGATTTTCCTTAAAATATACCTATAAAATTAAGATTGAAGTTCCTGTTAATAGAGACAGAGAGAGAGAGAAATACTACCTGCCTTTGATCACATAACTTTGTAAATCCCACACTCTACCACCATCAGATACTTGGCCATAGTTTACTAAAAATCCTTCATTCTTTTCTTTCAAACAATTTGAACCTTTTAGGAGTCTGTGATTTTTATATTAATAATGAAGCCATCAAAAGAAATACCCTAATACATGCTTTATTTCTGCGGGAAATTGAGAAGAATTCATTTCCTCACAATCAGAGGTAATATTCAAAATATCTAACTGGTATAGTAATATAAATTAAATATAAATTGAAATATAAATAACTTAAAAATTATTCACTTTTATTTTGTTGACTTTTTAGAAATTATTCGTGCACTTTATGTTTGTTTTACCCTGTCTGGTTTATCCCGTGTGATGAACTGATGAACAAAACTGAATTAGCCTCTTCCAATGACTTCCCAATCAAACTGAGGCCAGGGATTGTGGTGATTAAGAATGTGGGCTGTGTTGTTGAAACACCTGGATTTTAGTCCTGGCCCAGCCAGTTAAGTTTTAAATGACTTCTTTGTTACTCAGTTTCCTCATTTGTGACATAGAGATATTGATAATAATTATGCACAGGCATTTCTACTATAATGTCATTATAAATGTTTCTGATGACTTCTATTCTGGAAAAAAATGTTATGTTTAAAAAACAGGGCATATAGGGAAAATAGGGTAACTTAGTAACAGGAGCACTACCAAGAATAATTATCGATACTGGCGGAGATGCTCCAGCATGCCTAGAGGCAGCCTCAGCAGACGTTAAAAGAGCAGTACCTTCCCAGTAATAGAGTCATTATTCCCTAATTTGCCAATCAATATGCACTAGCATCTATAGGTGCTTCAGTATCAGATGTTAGCTCTTTAGTTGGTGGAATCCTGAGGAGCTCTGAAGGTTTCCAGGGAAGGAAATGGGACTTCAAGGGAAAAATAGAGGGAAAAAATCTACATTCCAATCAATTGGGAAGTACTTTTGTACTTTTGACAGTGTATGCTTTCTTTTTAATTGCGGTACAATAACTTTGTAGAATACTACACTAGCCAGCATATAATAGTATGAAGATTAGAATGTGATTACTCCCACAGAGAGTTAGCTATATCTGAATTTTTAATCTAAACCATGTTGATAATCTATAATCAAATTGGCAGTTGATTACATATTACAATGTTAGAAATGTTCTAAGACACTAAGAACATTTGGAAATAAATGTGTATCCAGAAAATTTTGTGTACCATTGTGAGTGTACCTGTTTTCACTTTAAAATACTTTCAATCTTGTGGAATTTATACAATTATATTAATATTTAAAATTAAAAATTATACAGACCATAAGTGAAGCATATGTAAAGATATTAGCACCTCCACTAAACACTAATTTCTAATTTCTCCTTCAGATGATAGCAAATGAATATGTAGCACAGAAAGTAAATACCAATTATGGAATTCTATAATTTTACTGATTAGCTTCGATTTGATTAACAACATCTAAGGAGCTCTTATTTTGAGGACTAAAAGGAAGATGAATAATCCAGCTATTTCCCAATCACCCCTCCATCAATCACCCGTTCTTACATTTGGAACAATGCATAGTGATGGTGTTTGGATGTATTGTCCTTCCAGAACTCATGTGAAAATCTGATCCCCAAAGTGGCAGTGTTAGAAGCTGTTTGAGTTACATGGGAGAGGATCCCTCATGAATGGATAAATACTCTCCCTGGGAGGTGTGGGTAGTGAGTGAGTTCTCGCTCTATTAGTTCCCATGAGAGCTGGTTTTTTAAAAGACCTGGTACCTCTCTCTCTCTCTCTCTCTCTCTCTCTCTCACTTGCTTCCTCTCACCACGTGATCTGCTTGCACCCACCAGCTGCCTTCTGCCTTCTGCCTTGAGTAGAAGCAGCCTGAGGCCCACACCAGATGCAGCTGTTCCATAATCGTAAGCCAAATAAACCTCTGTTCTTTATAAATTATCCAGTCTCAGGTATTCTGTGATAACAACACAAAAACAGACTAACACATACTTTAATGAGTTTTGAAAAAGTAATTTTCCTCTCAATTATATCACCTGTACCTCTTGGATTAATATGGAAAATTTTAGTGTTTGCAGATAATCAATATATGTCCAACCTACCACCTCAGTTACTTGAATAGAACCATTTCTCTCCTTATGCAAAGAAGTAAACAAACACTAATGTTACTGAAATTATTTTATGTTTAGCAAATTTGTATGAATATGTTTTTATTTCTTTGGAAAACTGTCGCCAAATTACATGAGAGTAAAAATGCAGATGGCAAAATAATCATTACTGTTAATCCTATAAAGTTACATCACGAATGCATTAATTTTCTAAAATTCAAATGAATATACTTGTGAAACAAAGAAGGAAAGGAAGGGGATGAAAGATAGGGAGAAAAGGAGGAATGGAGGGAAACAATTTGTTGTGCAGAAAATTAACTTCTCATTTCCTCGATTTAGCATTTGTCCTAGAGAGAGGGGGGAGAATGGACACGAGACTCTTCAATTCAGTCATTCTCAGCTCTCATAATGTAAGGGTCTTGAACAAATAAGTACAGTTTTAGTGATTGAAATGTGTGTTTTTATAAAAGCTGGACTCTGAATACAATTTAATACTTTAAGTTGAACTGAATTGAAAAAGCAGCAACATATTCCATAGTTTTAAGACCGTTCTTTAGGAAATGTGTTGTGCGCGTAGAGTAAACTTTATAGGTGACATAAAGGATTCTGAAGGGCAACTTGGATGATATGACATTCTCTTGCACACAGACGTGTGAAGCTGATCCTCACGTACGCTGTGACTATTTTGTGCACGTGTGTGCTGAGAAACCCTGGTAGTGAAGGTATCAATCATCTTGGAGTCAGCACAATGGCTCAAAGCCAGCTCTAACTCATAGCCCCCACCTTCAAATCATAGATTCTCCAGTTCTTTTTTGTTGGCTGAGTTTTAATT
This sequence comes from Cynocephalus volans, assembly GCF_027409185.1. Taxonomy (NCBI): domain Eukaryota; kingdom Metazoa; phylum Chordata; class Mammalia; order Dermoptera; family Cynocephalidae; genus Cynocephalus; species Cynocephalus volans. The sequence continues at coordinate 90,301,693 of NC_084468.1, read as the reverse complement.
TCAAAGAAATTTTCTGTCTTTCATCTGTCTGTTTGTTTGTTGGAGTACCTTCTGTCTGTCTTTTCGGAAACATTCATCACTGCTGTAAGACCAGAATCCTTGCATGTTTGAACATATCTTTCAGTTGCCTTTATATTTGAACAAGAGTTTAATCAATGAGTATTCTTGGAACACATTTTTACATCCGTAAGAAATCTGAAGAATTCCTCAACTATCTTCCAACAGGTAATGTTGTGTAAAATTCCAAGGCCAGAATTATTTATTAAACTTTTAGGCGATTTTATGTTTTTTGCCTGTTACATATATTATTTTCTTATCCAGGGATCAATTAACTTCAATTGAATACCTCTTTACTTGATTTTTCAATGCAAATTTTGATAGTGACATGAATATTTCTGAATCTAGATTTAGTTTTCTTTAGTAATAGTTTCTTATCATGTGTGTATGTGTGAGTGTATATCACCATCAAGAATCTAGATAAATATAGATATAAATATAGATATAATATATAGCTATATAGCAGAAGGTAAAAGCCTAAGTTGTCATCTTGGTAATAAGAAGTTTGGGTTTAGTTCTGTTGTTCTTTTGCCATTGAACACTTTCTGATGAATGATCGGCTTTGGAGTATATAGCTTTCATGTCTTATAATGAATCTCCCATCTCTTTAAGTTTTACACAGTAATTTCTCCCTTAAATTTCTTTGGCTCTCTAAATCACCAATTGCAAAACTGTTTGGCAACTGCATTTCACCTTTACTTTAAACCATTCTAAAACCTATTACTGACAAAATGGCTCACATGCCAATGTCTTCATTTAATTTTACATCTCCTTCCAATTTGTTTTTACACAGGTCTCAGAAAGGCTCACGTAGTCCTTTGGAGTAATCGTGTTACTAGATTCCAAGCAAGCAATTATTGATTTGGCTCCTTTAGGTATTCCACTTACTAGGAAAACTCTGAACTCTACCAATTTTTTCCAACTTGGCAACCACCTCCCTTGGCCTTAATACAATATTTGATTGTATGAACCAATCCTGCTCCATTTATTATTGTCTGAAATTGAGTCTACCTACACTTTCCATTGAAGACATTTTCTTTTATTTTTATTGTTTTATATTTATTTGTTTCATAAAGGAGAGCAGAGTAAAAATATCTTTGGGCCATTGGCTTTAACTAGATAATGTTCATGCTTTATTTTTTAAAAATCAGGGTTTTTTGTCTACTCCATTTGATTTGCTTTGTTTTTCTCTTAAAGATGAGCTGATTAGCAGTAGAACGATTTGGGGGAAGAATAATGTATTAAATTGCACTCCGATGTAGTTCCAACTTTTCTGTGATTTGTTTGCTAACTGTTGCATGGTTTGTTTATTGTCCTGGAAAGATGGCATTATAGAATGAGTAAGATCCCAGACTCTGATACCAGCATCTGAGTACAATTCTGCCTTCCACTATTTCTTAGATATTGTGTGTGATTTCAGGTAAGTTATTTAGTCTCCTATGCCTCAATTCTTAATCCAAAAATAAGATTAATGGTATCATCACATAGGATCCTTAGGACATATAAATAAATTAATGCATGTAGAAAACATGCTTGGAACACTGCCTGGAATTTACAAAGTTCTCTATTAATGTTAACTATTATTTTTATCAAAATCATTTCCAAACTTAGGAGATAAATTCTATTAATATAGGTGTTATATATTTAGTACCCATTATGTAATAAACATTTTATACAAAAGATGTATGGTTAAATATAATCATCACAATTTTATTGAGGAAGAATCTGAGCCTAAGAGACAATAAGACCAGTTAAATAAAGAGTCAGAGCCCCCAGTCAAACATTAACCTCTCAGTTTCCACAGCTTGTGCTCTTTGCTGTTTCCAGGAACATTAAAAAATAAATAATAAAAGATGAGATGTTCTATTGGTTGATTGGTTACCTCAAAGTCACAACTTACTGAAATATAGAACACTAATTCAATAATGAGAATGTAGAGTCTAATTTTTGTTAAAATGTGTTTTGATATTTTTTAGAGATATTACAGTAATGGCATTAATATGTCACCAGATTTAAATAATTAGTCAGGTAGCCAAAAATATCAAAGCCTTAATAAAAGTAGATCTTTATTTAAGATTTTTGTTTGGTGAGTTACATCCTCTCAATCATAGTAAACAGGACATTTCTTTCAACTTGTCACTCAAATAGAGAAACAATTTTTCTTTTGTTCCCTTTTTTCTCAGTATTAAGAAGTCCCTAAACCAGATCATCTTTTTATTTACAGTTTACATTTTTGGTATTTAATTTTTTAAATGCACATAAAAAATATAAATGTAAAAATACAGAGATGTGTAAGGATAAAAAATTAATGTCATAAGTAATCCTAAACCCAACAGTAACCACTGAAATCAGTGAGGGTAAATACTCTTAATTTTTTTTGGTCTGTGAACACGTGAGTAATTTATTTGTTTCTGCAATGAGACAATACACTGTATACAGTTTTATATTTCTGTTTTACTTAACACTATAACATATTGTGTGTCATTAACAGTCTTTAAATCCCATTCTTCAAATTAAGGATAAAAACCCATCTTTGAAAATGCCATGATTCACTTTTTGTATATGACAAAATTATTTTGCATTTTTGGCTTTTACATTCTTCCCCTAAAAAATATAGCAACAATATATATACATCTTTGTGCATAAATTTTATTTGAAATTTTGATTACTTCCTTAGATCAAATTACTAGGAATGAAATTATTGGATTCAAAAAATGATATTATTATTAAGTTTCTTGATATATATTAGTAAATTGCATTATATTGTACCATTTTCTACTTCATTAATAGTTTATGTACCAGCATTGGGGGTTATTATTTTAAGAACATTTACTATTTTCAAGTGGAGAGAGATTTTTAGCATCTTTACTCACACTCTTTACTTATAGCTTTCCACGTAATGCTTCATTTGGTAACATCTATGTACAGAAGATGAGCTTCCATTCTCCAATTTAAAACCCTCATTAAATATTACCTTCAACTTTGAACATGTTCAAACATAGGAGGTGAGTTTATTTTTTGACACTGTGAGGTGTCTCCCTCCACTTACCAACCCTGTGTTCTTGGACAAATTAACCTCTTGAAGATCCAGTTTCCTCATCTGTAAAATGGTCACTTTAGGTACCTCAGTATTGTTGAATGGTTAAAGTAAAATCTATGTAAGTACAGTGCTTTGCAGAATAAATGTTCTCTAAATGACAGCTACTTTGAATTAAATTAAATGTAAAATTTACCTTTAAAAGAGGTAGCTAAGAAAATATTTCCATAGTACAGTCATGCTTCATATAACGATGGGGATACATTCAGAGAAATGAGCCATCAGGCGGTTTTGTTGTGTGAACATTGTATTGTATGCTTCCACAAACCTGGGTGGTATAGCCTACTACACACCTAGGCTATATGGTATAGTCTGTTGTTCCTACATGAGTAATTAGCATGCACTACAATATTATGATGGCTATGATGTCACTAGGCAATAGCAGTTTTTCAGTTCTTTTATAATCTTGGACCACCATTGTATATGAGGTACATCATTTACTGAAACACTGTTATACAACACATGACTGTACTTCGGGTCTTTAGGTAAAGGGAAAAGACGAGTACACCAGTGTATTATTTCTTACATGAAAAAAGCCAGTGTATTTTCTCACCTAAAACATAAAATTATTTCTTCCCAATGTCATTTAAAACATAAAACACAAAATTACAATTTACAATACAAAATTTCACCTACAAATGACAAACCCAGTAAAATGAGCTTTATTTCTGAAAGGTCATGCTTTTATAAATCACATGTGCCCTTAAACAATTCAGTGTCCAATTTAGGGCTGCCAATTTCATATTGAATACAGGAAGAATAGATGGTTTGCTAAGCATTTTGCAATCCCATTAAAATATTTCTATGCAAATCAGCTAAATAAAATTTATACCTTGCTCTTAAATGTCTTAGAGTTTAATTGGGGAGACATACCCATAAATAAGTAATTATAAGATGGTAAAAAAAAATAGCCAAGCTATTGACATAAACAGGGTACTATGATGGACTGTGCCATCATAGGAAACTTCCCAAAAAGGCAATAATTAAAAATGAAATTTAAAGAACAAATGATAAATTAATGGGAATAAAAAGGGTGTTAGAGGAAGAGGGATCTGAACTGTGAAGACGTGGTGTGTTTAATAACAGGATGTGTTGAAAGTATTGCCAGCAGTTTTAAATAGTTAAAGAAAAGAACCATGCCAGGGAGAAGTAGCAGATGAAGTTAAAGAGGCAGACGGAGACCAAATATTAAAGGACAATTTTTGACAGGGAATTGACTGATCTGATTCATGTTTAAAATGATCCTTCTAAAACATGGTAGAAATAGTTGACAGGAAGAGTGCTGACTAAAATCAGAATGATCCATTATGAGTCACAGTATCCACATGAGAAATAACAGGTATTTAAACTAGGGAAGTATCAGTGAGGATGGAAATAAGAAAATTTACATAAAAACTGCTAAGAATGTTGAATCTATTCTACTGGAGTTGGTAAATTGATAAGTTGGATTTGTGGCATAAGGAGGGAGAGAGAAGAAAATGTGAAGAAATCTAGACTGATTCCCAAGATTCTACTTTGGGCAATTAAGTCCGGCCAGGTTTATTTCCATATTAACATGGGAAGATAGGAAGAACAGGTTTAAGACCTTGAAAATGAGTTCAGTTTGGATCTTGTAGAGTGTGAAATGACTGCAGGACATCTGAAGGAAAATGTCCAGTAGGTATATCAGTATATAAGCACAGAGAAGTAGATTTGGTAGAAACTATTTTTAATGGTAGCAAAGACATGGATTTGCATAAGGTATATAATTCAGGGAGAGTAAATAGAACAATAAAAACAAACAGTCAAGACAAGAAACTTTGGGAACACCAAGTATAAATGGTTGTCAGAGGAAGAGAAGCCTCAAAATATATTGCTTGGACATAGGGATAAAGGAAGGGGGAAACAGCAGAGAGTGGGTCTACGGATTCATGGAAGGAGAAAATGTTAAGGATGAGGAAGTAATAATAATGTTGTTCAGGGCTGAATGGTGGGGAAGTGATGTGCTGCTGTAACAAATACCTAAAAGTGTGAAATTGGCTTTCAAATTGGTTAATGGATAGAGGCTGGAAGAATTTTGAAGCATATAATTGAAAAAGCCTAGGTTGCCTTGAAGATACTACTAGATATATGGACATTAAAGAGATTTCTGGTGAGGTCTCAGAAGAACATGAGAAATATATTATTGGAAACTGGAAGAAAGGTAATCCTTGTTATATACGGCAGATAACTTGACTGAATTGTGTTTTGCTTTTGGTTGGAAAGTAAAATTTTTAAGTGAAGAACTTGGACATTTAGCTGAGGATATTTCCAAACAAAGTGTGGAAGATGAGGCCTTGTTTCTCTTTTCTACTTGTAGTAAAATGCCAAAAGAAAGAGACAACTTGAGGAAGAAACTATATTTTAAGAAGGGAACCAGAAGATTTGTAGAGATTTCTAAATTTCTCAGCCTGTCCATATTGCAAAAGATGAGAAGCTGAGCTCTAGAGAAAACACAAAGGGGAAAAATTTGCTAGAAAGGTTGCACAAGTAACACAAGATTCCAATTGATCACTTAGATCAGAAACACTGTCAGCTTAGATTGAAGGGGATAGAGACAGGGAAAAAAAATGAAGAAAGGTTGTTAGCTTCTAGAATTCTGCAGGTAAAAACAAAAACTGGGCTGCTACAGACACTCAGTTGCAACTGTGTGTTATTCTTCATGAAAAGAAAAGAATGTCTCCTAAGTAACTGAGAGGTGAGAAGGGCTTCCACCTCCTCAACTCCAGAAGGCAGAGCTATCACTTCTTTCATCCAAAAGGGCAGGACTGCTGTGAAGGGCCCAGAGGCAAGGATCAATAGGGCTTTGAAAGGCCTAGAGGCAAGGGGCTGGTGGGGCCTCCACAGACCCAGAAGACAGGGCATCAAGCCACAAATGATACTTCTCAGGCCTTGACGTTTCATAAATTTTTCCTGGCTGAGTTGCAAACTTGCTTTAGACCAGTGATCCCTTTATTCCTCCCATTGTCTTCTTTCTGGAATGGAAATGTATATTCTATGCCTGCCCCACCAATGTATTTTGGAAAAGATAACATGTTTTCTAGTTTCAAAGTTCTGTGGGTAGAAAGGACTTTTTACCTACTTTTTACTCAGAGTCTCATGCATACCTAATTTAGATGATGAGACTTGGGGATTTTTGAGTTGATATTTTAATAAGATTTTGGACTTAGAGTTGATGCTGGAATGGGTTAAGACTTTTGGGGATGTTGAGATTGGGTGAATATATTTTGCATATTGGAAGAACATGAATTTTGGGGGACCAGAGGACAGACTGGTATAGGCAGAATTGCATCTTCCCCACAAAGTATGACCAAGTCTTAACTCCTAGTACTGTGAGCATGTCCTTATTTAGAAATAGGGACTTTGCAGAAGTAAGCAAGTTAAAATGAGGTACATTGGTGTGGGGTTGGCTCTAATCAAATGACTGGTGTTCTTATAAGAAGAGAGAAGTTTGGACACAGAAAAACACAGAGGGAAGGTGATATGAAAACATGCAAGAATACCATGTAAAGACAGAGGCAGAGATTGAAGTGCTGCATTACAAGCTAAGGAACACCAAAGATTGCCAGCAACCAACAGAAGCTAGGAGAGAGGCATGGAACAGATTTTCCCTCAGACACTTCAGAAGGAGCAACCTTGCCCATAACTTGATTTCAGAATTCTAACCTCTTAAACCATGAGAGAATTACTTTCTGTTGTTTTAAGCCACTCAGTATGTGGTACTTTCTTATGGCAGCCCTGGGAAACTAATATAAATGTCAATGCTACTTCTACAGAAAGGTCAAGAAAGTTAAGGATGGAAAGTGACTATTTGGCCTAATGTGCAGGTGATTGATGGGACAATGCACTGACAGAACAAGATTAAGTACTTAGTACTTAAAATTACATTGTGAGGCGAGGAAGTGGAAATACTGAATTTTGATATTTTGTTAAAGCGGATTATCTAGGAAGAAGAGAGAAAACATGGTAATTAAAAGGGTATGTGGTCAAGAAAAGGCTGTTTTAATGTAGATTCTTAGATAAGTTTCAATTCTAAAAAAAAAAGGGAAAAAAGAATGAAATGTTGAAGAGTGATAGAAAAGAAAGAAATGGTTAAAAGAAACAAGTAGCACAGATGAAAGAATGGGTTTTAGGAGGAGATAAACAACTTTCACCAAGTCAAAAACAAATGATGAAAAGATGGATGAAATATGCAAAAATGTCAAAGTTACTGGCTAATGGTTTTGAACTTTGTCAGATAAATTAGAAACAGCATCATTTGCTAAGCACGAGAAGGAAAATGGAGAAGAAAAAGATTAGCAGAATAGATGAGAATTTTGGAAGTGGGAACTGATTACAGGCACACATGAAGAGAGTATCTGATAGAGAGCCAGCATTTTTAAGGAACATCTGTCTGCCCAATTAAGTGAAGAAGTATTGATTGATTGATTGCCAACAATACTCAGTAGCTTGACTGCAGAAGCCCAGAACCCAAACTGATCCAATGTAATTTCTGATGAAATTACAAAAGAAAAAGTACAAAGCAAGGGTGAAAGCGCTAGACTATGAGGATCTGATATTGATAAGAAAGAAAAAATCTCAACATAATGGAAAACAATGAACATAGTGAAACTAAAAGTGTAAGAGAACTGTCAAATAGGTTGTTGTCAGAGACTGAAATCTGGAATTTTGATAAGCTCTTGTTCCCCAAAATACCTCTTCCACCAGTCAGCAACATCACCTGAAATTCTACCCTATTCTCCTTGTTTTTAAGAGGCCAGTTAAAATAAAACTTCAAGTATGAAATATACCATAGTAAGTATCCTTAAGTTGTAAGAGAGGAAAAAATAATTAATACATGACAAGTATCCATTCTCTTATTATAAGTTTTTAGCAAATGACTAGGGCATATTGCCAGTATGTGTTCTAAGCAAAAAATATGAAGAGTAAATAAAATTTACTCTTTCTATAAGAAATACAATCTACTAAATGAAAGAAAGTGAGCTGAGATGCCAGGTACCGTTCAAGCTTTATTAAAGAAAGAAATCTGCTGGGCTGTGCTCAGAGTGGCACAGGGCCCATGGCTGCCCTGAAAATGGCAGACAACCCCAACAATGGGTTTGCAAGAGTTTATATTAGCTTTTGGGCATGAAATGTACAGGGGGAGGGACCATTAGGTTGATGAAACTGGGTGGAGAAATACAAGGATGTGGAAGCCGGAAAGTTGTTTCTAAGTCAGGAGGCTTCTCGTAAAGGGAAGTGGGGAGAGGACGGGAGGAGGTGGGCAGCACCATTTTGTACTTGGGCTTGTCTAAAGTGGCGCTGGTTATGTTGCAGATCTATTATTCCTGCCTTTGAAGTATAGGAAAAAGGGGGAAAGGGTGGAGGTCTCATTCTTCTGAAGCTACTTCCTGCTGGAGATGGGCAAAGAAATAGAAAAAATAAAAGATTTAGGTGCAGGGTATTGGTTTCGTGTGGGGAAGCTGTATTCCTCCAGGGAAGGGTTGTTGATTCAGAGGGGCTGATATTCTCCTTTCAGGGACAATTTGGCGACCTTTTGGTTGGTGAAAGCCTGTATAGTTTCCTGCAAGAAATTAGAGAAACACCAAAAGAGACAGAGACCAAAAAGTAGGATGAGGCACAGTTCGGGGTCCTAGTAGGGGCACAAGCCAGGGTATCCAAGGGTTCAGTGATATAGTTTAAGTTGTTTGGATCACCCCAGACTCATTTATGTAATAACAGCATTCCTCCCCCAAGAAGAGGCAGGTGCCTTCCTTCTCAGCTGTAAGGAAGTAAAGAGCCCGACGGTTCTGTAAAGCGACTGTCGCGAGTGAGGTGACCTGTCGCTGGAGGGAGGAGATGCTGTCTCTGCTTAGTTCTTCTGAGAGTTTTTGATAGAATTGAGAGGCAGTAGCAGGGCCCGCTATGCCAGTTCCAGTTGCAGGAAGGATCCCTGCCTCAATTAAAAAGTACAATTAGTGCCCTGTGGGAGCAGGGGCACTTCCTGAGGGGTGGCCGAAGTTAGTCCCAGTCCGCTCTGTCTGGATGGTGATGTCAGGGGTGAGCCAAATGAATATGCAAGAAATTGCGTTGGGAGCAGGCAACAGGATAACATAGTTTTACAAAGGAAATACATTCCGGTTTTAGAGCGTGGATGAGGAGGGGTAAGTGAATGGCAGCGTCTGGTGTTAGTGAGGCAGGGTGTGGGCAGGCCCCGCACAATGCTGACAGTCCCCACTGAGGTGGGATTAGAGGAAAGTGAAGAGACATTTGTGGAAACGTTACGGGCTACATTGACAGGGAGGGGGTGGCCACAAGAAGTTTCTCGCAAAGTGGGAGACAGATGAGTCACTTGGGGACCAGTCTGATTCACTGAGGACTGCATCATCCCTGCGTACCTGGAACCTCCATGTTCCAGGTAAGGGGGAGCACTGAGATAGGAGGAAAAACATGGGAAGGTTGTGAAGTGTTAGGGAGCCAAAAGAATTTAAAGGGGACATTGCCACAATGACATTGCTAAGAAGCATCCTACTGATAGGAGGTAAAGGAGTGCCAGGAGAAATCTTCCTATAATGTTACAATCTTTTCAGGCAGCACTGGCCAATCCTGTAGCAAGTACTAGAACAGGTAGTGTAATAGTAGCTCTTGTGCAAAGGACATGAAGCGGGCCTGCAAGAGTGAGAGGATAATCGCTGGGGGAAAGATCATCCTTCTTCTGGGACTGGGGAAAGAGTGGAGGTCCTGGAGATTTTCAGTTTTGTGGGTCCTAAAATGGACGAAGTGTGAAGAGAGATGTTGGGTTGGGGGTTGAGCAGAGAGACCCCTCTGGCTTGGTTTCAACAGGTTTTTGGGTAAAGTCTCAGGTGCTAGTTTTACCAAGGATAAGTGATAACAAGGGGCCTTTCTTAGTACTTTTACTGCTGTGGGGGTGGTAAGAAATACTGTACAAGGCCCTTCCTAACATGGCAAGAGAGGCTTTGGGATTCGGGTTTTAATATACACTTGCTGTCCCAGGCTCAGTTTAAAGTCTGAGAGGGTGGTGAAGAAAGGATGAGGTAATAGAAGGTTGGCCTGTTTGCTAAGAAAATCCCTAATGAGTGAAAGAGTAGGGAGATACTGGCCTAAACGTGATGAGCTGGAAGGAAAAGGTGTGAGAGTGAAGGGTCTGCCATACATAAGTTCAAGGGGACTGAGGCCTGTGGGCTTGCAGGGAGCAGCTCATAGGCGAGTGAGTGGCTGGTGGGTAGGCCAAAACAAGGGATGATTTCTGAGGTGAGAGCATGCATTACTGCTGTAGCATCCTCTGAAGTGCCTCAGACGGAAAAGCTTCAAACCAACCTGAAAAGGTATCTACTAAGGTTAGAAAATAGCATGTCCTTTTGTGGGATAGTAATATAAGGGCTGAGGAAGGCGTAATAAGAGTTCATAGCCTATGTGAACTGAATTATGGAAATCTGAAAGGATTTGCTCAGCTTGTGTAGTAAGGAGGACATAGCAACCAGAAAGAGTATGCCAGTTGTCCTTTCTCTGTGCTCCCAACCATTGGAGGTGTTGTATTTCTTGGAGTGTGTATTGGGATAAGGGCTTAGGGGCCATGAAAAGGACCTGAGCAGGAGAGGAAGAGTGGTGGCCTGGTGATTGACCAGCCTGTTTTGCAATTAGATCTGCCAGTTTGTTTCCCTGAGCTATGGGGTCATTGGAGGTTTGGTGTCTTCTGCAGTGTATAACCCCAACCTCCTTTGGGAGTTGTGCAGCCCCAATAGCTTGTGTTAGATTTACTATGGCATAACTTGCCCGGGGGGTGGGCATAGAGGTTTTGCTCCCATCTATGAACCGTGTAATGGGATGTGGGGAGATGTGTGGAAAGGGACTGAGAAAGAGGTCTAAAGCGGCTCCATGCAATTGTGTTCTAAGTGTCGCTACCTTGTCCCTAAGGGAGGGCAAGGTTTAAAGGAGAACTGGAAGTTTTCAATGTACATAAGGTGAATAAGTGGTAGTCAGGAAAGGGAAAGAATTGACTTGGCCTTATAGCTGAGAAGGTCTTGACTGTTTGTTGTTTAAAAGTTAGTTTAGAGCTTTCTTATGCTAAAAAGGCAGCTGCCACCAAGGCCTGTTAGCTGGGGCCCATCTCAAGATGTGGCATTTAGTTGTTTAGAGAGGTATGCAACCAGGGAGAAAATATCTCCTGCCTTTTTCCCAAAACCCCAACTGCCAATCTTTGGGTTTTGGTGATGTATAGGATAAAAGGATGAGATAGGCTTGATAGAGATATAGCTGGGGCTGCGAGGACAGCGGCTTTTAATTACTGGAAGGGAGAATGAATGGACTTTGTGGGATCTAAGGGAATGGCAGGAACCCCTTTGGCTGTCCCATAAAGTGGTTTTGTAGCTGCCAAAGTTAGGAATCCATAGGTGAAGATGCCCTGCCAGCCCCAAGAAAGAAAGGATTTCGCCCTTTGCGGTAGGAGTAGTGAGTTCAGAAATTAGACTCTTGAACTGAAGGAGAAGAAATTTGGGCCTTGTTGGGGGACACTTGACATCCCCTGGAGGCCAGGAAATTAAGCAGAGCAACAGTGTGGGCCTGTGAATCCTCATAGGAGGGGCTACAAAGGAGGGGGCCATCCACATGTTGTCTTAAAGGGCTAGAGGTTGAGGGGAAAGTTCAGATAAGTCTTGAGTTAAGGCCTGGCCAAAAAGTGGGGGCTATCCCAAAACCACTGAGGTAGTACTGCCCAAGTAAGTTGTTGGGAATGACGTGTGTCAGGATTAGTCCTGTACTAACCAGTATGAGCCATTACGCTTTATGACTGGAAAGATGGGTGTATTAAAGGCAAGTGGGTAGGCCATAAGAGATAAGAAGAAAGGAGTTTGTGTATGATGGATTTTAATCCTATTAGGTGTTTGTTAGTGATGGGGTACTGTGGGACATTAGGGAGCAAAGAGGGGTTCTGCAATTTAACAAGGATAGGGGAATGATGCATAGCAATGGAGGGAGAAGAAGCGTCCCATACTAGGGATTAACCTTGTCCGAGGAGGAGGGGAAGGTGGAAGCCTCAGGGGCAGGTCTGGGTGTGGCCTGTAACAGGAGTATTGTAGCTGGAGTTAAAGTGTTTAGGGTAAAAGTAGCTTTGAATTTGAAAAGAATGTCCCATCCCAGTAAGGGGGCTGGGCATTGAGGCATTTTTAGGAATTTGTGTGTGGACTGGGTGTGATAGGGTGCAGGAAAGGTGTTGAGTGATCTGTGGGCGGTGTTCTGATCCCGTGACCCCTACTATTGTGATAGAGGATGGGGTTGCTGGTCCTGCATACTCAGGAAGGGTAGAGTAAATGGCACCTATATCAATGACAAAAGAGATTGGCTTACCTGCTACGAAGCGAGTTACTGTGGGCTCATGCGTGTTGATCTCCATGGGGGCCTCAGGCCCTGGGCATCGTTAGACCTCCTCCTGGGCAAAGCCGAGAAGCTCTGGTAGGGATGACTGTGAAGCCAAAGGCTGTAGGCTGGGGACTGGGCCACTCCTTCTCTGGTGAGTGGCACAGTCAATCCCCCAGTGACCTGGCCATTTGCAGTGAGGACAGGTTACAATAGGCCCATGCTGAGTAGACCAGTTGACTGCATTTGAAGCAGTTCCCAGGTGGCTTGTCCCTTGAGGTAGCCAGCTTTGGAGTATGTGAGCCATGGATGGCATTAGCCAGGAGCTGGTATTTGGCCTGATCTCTTTTACAGTTTTTTGAGTATCAGGGGCTGATTGGGTAATGAAATGAGAGTGTAAGAGGGCCACTCCTTCAGGCGAGTTTGGGTCTATACGTGTATATTCATGTAAAGCCTCGTAGAGGCAAGTTAGGAACTTGCTGGGATTTTCAGTGGATCTCTGTGTGATCTCTCTAAGCTTGTCATCATTGACCTGTGAGTAGCCTTTTGGAGACCCTGAAGTAGGTGTGTGATCATATTATCCTGGAGATCCCGATCCCCATGGCCAGCCTGGTAGTTCCAATTTGGGCCCATGCAAGGAACAGCAACGACTCCCACAGGCTGCCTATTATTTTGAGCATGTACCTGAGCCACCATCCAGACCTGCTCCCTCTACATGGACTTGGATAATTCCTTCTGTTCCAGCCACTTCGTGGAAGGGTTATAAAAAGCCGGAGCTGAGGCGGGGTTGTTACCTAACAAAATGGGAGAAGGGGAGGAGTTGGGCTGAGGATGAGCATCTTGAGGCCAAGTGTGGGGAAGAGAGAGAAATGTGGAGGGCTGATGGATCAGAATATTGATCTGAGTCTGGAAGGAGAGGTTGAGCATGAGCTAGGAGAATTTGAGATATAGGACAGTTTTGACAGAGAGAAGAACATGTTCAGAGATAGGAAAAGGCCTGAACAAGGAATCTCTGTAGCTTTTTCCGTTTTGGTGAGTGTCTAAATTGAGTGCCATCTTGTGGCCACTGGGATCAATTGTAATGAGACATTTGAGTTTTAATATCTCCCTGGAGGCAGAGAAATTGGCCAGGAGACGGCCCAGAGGTGTAGAGCACAGAGTACAGTAGAAAAGGGGACCGGACATTTAGGGTCAATGTCTCCCTGCAGGCCAAGATATTGGCCAGGAGATGGCCCAAGGGCATAGAGTGTGGAGGTTTGGACCATGAAGATCCCATTTAGAGGGTGAGAAAGGGCAGTCAGTCCTGGTAGAAGTGTGCCAGCAAAGAGCGTCCTATCTGTTGCCCATCTTCTTTTCAAGAGAAAAAATAGCCAACCAACCAGCTAATGAATCGTCCTTCAATAGCTGGGGGGCACGAGAAGAGTTCCCTTGGCAAGGCGCCTGGGCTTCGTAGAGACCTGAGTCGTAGAGAGAGTAGTCAGGGGAACCACAGAAGTAGGCAGGACAGACCCACTGACTCACCCTGAATTGAGGCCAATGTTGGATGTGTTGGTCTGAAATGGCAAAAAGAGAGAGAGTCCCGAGTGTACCGGTTCTGGCAGGACTGGGAAGGGCCACCGAGAGCCAGTCACTCCCAGAGAGAGGGGATCGTCCACAACGTCTGCCAAAACCCTTCCTGGGTTTCAGCACCATAATGAAAGAAAATGAGCCCAGACACCGGTCCCGTTCAAGCTTTATTAAAGAAAGAAATCTGCTGGGCTGTGATCAGAGTGGCACAGGGCCCATGGCTGCCCTGAAAATGGCAGACAGCCCCAACAATGGGTTTGCGAGAGTTTATATTAGCTTTTGGGCATGAAATGTACAGGGGGAGGGACCATTAGGTTGATGAAACTGGGTGGAGAAATACAAGGATGTGGAAGCCGGAAAGTTGTTTCTAAGTCAGGAGGCTCCTCATAAAGGGAAGGGGGGAGGGGAGAGGAGGAGGTGGGCGGCGCCATTTTGTACTTGGGCTTGTCTAAAGTGGCGCTGGTTGTGTTGCAGATCTATTACTAAATATGATATTTAGTAATAAAATAAATACTTCTTGGTCATTAGGAATAAATAGCATTCACATAAACAATCATAATTTGTATTACATTTATGCAGTCAAACCAATTTAGTTCACTAATATCTAAAACCTATTAACATCTCCTATTAAGTCACCTACCATGTTGACTTATTTCCCTGCATCTTCATACATTTGCATAAATGCACACTAACGCATACTCCCATCTTTTAAGTGTCAGAGTATAAGATCCTACTCTAAGAGTCACCATCTGGTGTTCTACCATTTCCTCTACTCTTTTCCTTCCCTCAGTGATCCAAGGATAAGACTTTTGGAGTTCTTATAGTAATAGAAAAGGATAAGGAAGAATTAGGAAACCAGTTTACTCAGATAAGAGTAGGGATTAAAACCTGGAACTATCACGGCAGCTTATTCACCAAATTCTCTTGGTCAGTAAACTTCATCCCTAGTCATTACCTCCTAAACCTTCTCATTTTCAAGGTGTACACTTCTAGTAAGTACACTAGTACACTTCTGTCTTTCTTTTTGCAACTTTATTCCATTCTTACAAATAAAATTTTTAAAGCAATGGACAGAATCCAGAATTCAGTGGGCACAACGTCTTCCTACACAGTTAAACACTCCCATTTTTCTCTGTTCCTTCCTATTCCTACTCCTATATCTGCTTTAATGTCGAAAATACTGCTGGACTACAGGCTGCAAGTGGATAGGGTTCATTCATTGCTACATTCCCAGTACCTCAGAAGAAAAGAATTCTTTAAACCCCTTTCATTGTATCTACTTATAATTTCATTATCACTGTTTTTTTAACATATCACCTCTGTTCTTGTATAAGACCGATGAAGACAGAATTGTAGACTTACAATACCCTGTAAGTACTATAAGTAAAGCAACAGCGTAAAATGAATGTATTTTTACACAACTAAGTAACTTTATAACTTTAAAAATCTCATCAAAATACGCATACTTGTCAAACAACCACATAACCCATTTTGTAATCTTGAATAAGTGGTATGTGTCATACAAAGAGTTGTTTTTTGTAGATCGTTTTGTTTTCTAATTCCCTCTTGATTTCATTAAGGAAGGAAGAGGCTTTTATTTCTAACTCAAATAATTTCTAGATGATGAAGTGAAAGAAAGAAGTAATCTGCCTTTCAAAAGAAAATGGTTTAATTTAGAATTAGTAAGCAGGAAGTGTGGAATCTTTATTAACTTTAGCTATGACTTTTCACAAATTTTCACAGGCCTCTCTGGGAAGGAAGAGGAAATTAAATTTGATAACTACCATGTTCAGCATGCATTTATTTTGAAGCAGGGTTGCATCAGTATAATTATTATCAGGTTGCTGCAAACATATTTCTATATACTACCCTTTAGTCATAAAAACTGTAAGAAGGAAAATGCTATTCATCACCAGTCACCTTAAATCCATTTGTGCAATAATCACAGCAGGAATTTTGAAGAATATGTTCTTAACCAGAAAACTAAAGAATGCAGAATGTCTACAAATCACAAGCTACCCTCTCTTAATAAAACTGGCTGTTCAGATCCATTTCCCCTGAAAATGTTTACATAAAATGCACATTGATAACTAGAGGGAAGGGCAGTAGCATTTACTGAGGTCTTCCTCCTGCCTCCAGTTGTTGAAGAAAGTCTGTTGAATCTACTTATCCCCATAATTATGCTGTAAATTAGTTTTTTGTTTGTTTGTTTTTAAATCTTCATTTTCAAACGATGAGACAGAGTTCCCGAGAGTGCAAGCATACTCTGGAGACTGCTAAGAATTTATTTAACTCAATCCCTATACACCTGCCCCCAAGAGAAAAATAGGGGAGGGTTTTGGCTCCGGAACCTCCTGATAAATTGCCTGTAAGATAAATCTAAGCACAGACTGCTTTCTAAAGCTTGCACTCTACAAAGCACTCTAGCTCTCCTGCTCTCAGCCAAAGCTCAGAAGTCAGGCCCGCTTATCTGCCAGGGAAACTAAGGTTATTGTCACGCATCCACTTGGTCAGACCCTGAAAACCAAAGTGTCAAATGTCCAGAATTGTATAACCAAGTGTATTTATTTCCATCATTAATAGAATTGTTCAACCCAGAGAAATGAGATCCACGTCTCATCGTCGTGTTTCAAGAAGACTTACATCTTGGGATTTCTGATTTACCTTCAGTGTGTTACGACATTTCAACCTGAGCAAAATCCTCTAGAAGAAAGCATAGTCTCTCTCTGCCTGGGGAGAATGGCGGAGGAGGGACTAATTTCTGGTGATAGAGATTAGAGGAAGAGGGAAAGTGGGTGAACATTAAAAGTGGGAGCAAGAGGAAAAGGAATTTGAGATGTGAGGATAAACCCGGGCGCTAAATGAAATTCCAAAAGCCAGTGATACCTAAGAAAGTGCAAGTGTCCGGCTCGCTGTACCCACAGCCTGCAGCAGGCTACACTCATACACACTTTCCGAAAAATCACTTGCGATCCTGCCCTCGCCTCAAGAATGAGTGATTTAATTGGTTTAGAAAAGAACGGCCCACAATAAATGTCTGAGAGCAAGGATCTCAGCAAAGTATCCTAAAGTTAAAAAGGAAAACAATGTTGGAAAGATTTTAATGACAGCCGAGAAAGCGCAGCCCTTCCTTGAGCGCGTCGGCCCTCCGAGCTCCAGCTGCTTGGCGACTAGCGAATGAACGGGATCCGAAGGTCGGGACGGAGGAAAGGAGGGCAATCGTAGCCTGCGAAGGGGTTTGTCAGCTCTCGGCCCCCACGACGTCACCGAAGCATGGGATTCCAAGAGATATAAAGCGCGCCTGCAGCGCACGATCCTCAGCTCTCCAGCCGGTGCCTGGGAGCTCACGCCAGGGTGGGACAGCCCCTAATATCTCTCTTCCCGACCATCCCATTCTTCCTGTCTGCCAGAGCCGCTGACCCCTCGGAGAAAGTGCGGCTCTTGCTCCCCATCACTTGCTGGCTCCAAGCATCCCTTAACCAGCAAGAGCTGCGGTGCCAGTACGGTCTGTACCCGCTTCCAATCGGGGCTGAAGACCGCCCAGCGCCGAGGTAACCAGGAGGCAGAGAACTTCGGGAGAGTCGGCTTGGGCTGGCGACGGGTGAGTGGCCAGGTCCTCAGCCGCAGACTCGCCGCGATGGCCTCTCTCCCAACAGCCGCCAGCTGGACAGACGGCGCTGGAGGCGTGGGTACGGACTCGCGGAACCTGAGTGCCGCGCTCGCCGCAGGCGCGGCTGCCGGGGCGGCTGAGGCTGACTGGCTGCAAATGCTGCTCCAAACCGGCAACCTCTCCTGCCCCTGCCCCTCAGCGCCCGGACTGCCCGCGGCTTCCCCCGCACCCTCCCAGCCCCGGGCCAACCTCACCAACCAGTTTGTGCAGCCGTCCTGGCGCATCGCTCTCTGGTCCCTGGCCTATGGCGTGGTGGTGGCCGTGGCCGTCTTCGGAAATCTCATCGTCATCTGGATCATCCTGGCCCACAAGCGCATGAGGACCGTCACCAACTACTTCCTCGTGAATCTGGCTTTCGCCGACGCCTCTATGGCCGCCTTCAACACGTTGGTCAACTTCATCTACGCGCTGCACAGCGAGTGGTACTTCGGTGCCAACTACTGCCGCTTCCAGAACTTTTTTCCTATCACAGCCGTGTTCGCCAGCATCTACTCTATGACGGCCATTGCAGTGGACAGGTGAGGAGAAGGCGGGGAGGAGAGAGGGAGAAGGGAGAGAAGAGCTGGACAGTGGGATAAGGTTACAGAGGAAATGGTGACATAACGGGGCCTATAAAGTAAAGGCACCAAGAAAGAGTTCTTGGAGAAAGGAAGTCACAAAGCCCTGCAGTGGCTGAACCCTTTTTTGCCTCCATGGCCTCCCCGGCTCATGCCCTAACTCCCAGAACCCTATTAAGGGCATGTAGAGAAAGACTGAAGTGGTGAATGAGGGAGATGTGAAAATCAGTCATCTCAAGTAGGAGAGACTTAGCTAGAAACATTTAATACTAGCGGACTTTCCCAAATGTCTTAGAACAACTGCGCACAATTTATGTTCTTGTAAAATGTACTTTCTGGCCTTCCTTATCCCTGTCAGTCACTATTCTGGCAGAGAAATGGACAATGAGTCACCCTCCCCCTTTCCCTCCTTGCTCTGGTTTGCTGCTTCTCATTCTTACCTGTCCCCATTCACTCACATCACTCCAGCGCCCACACTGGTTAGCCTCCCAGCCACGGAGGTTGTTCGAGGCAGCAAGCTGCTTCCTGAAGACTGCTGTCGGCTACGAGTTTCTCCGTGTCTCAGGATAGAGTGAACTTCCGGCAGTCTGCAGAGGCTGTCAGCTGGGTAAACCCTGGGTAAACCCTGTAACAGAATCTTAAGCCCAAGCAAGAAGTGGTTAAATATGAGACACGCGACAGATTTTTAAGATAGTGTTTTAGAATGTTCCCCCACCTACATTGGAGATTCCGAGGTGCTTAAGCAATTAAAAGAGTCCAGATAAACTCAAACATTTGTTCCCATATTTAAGTTTTTAAAAATTCTGCATGCACTTGCTGTCTCATACTGAACATTATGAAATACACATCCATGTGGAAAGACAATGGGGAGAGCCTACCTGTTATTGAAAGCCGGTTACACTTTAATTGAATATCATGATAAAAATGAACCACAATAGTTGATTCCAATCTCGGCATTGTGGTTGGCAGCTGCGTGGAGGGTGCATGGAGATGTCATTTCAAAAAGTCCCAGTGTTCTCATCTGGGAAAAGAGCACTTTTTTTTTTTTTTTTTTTTACATTAATGAACCTATTTCAAAATAAAATGAAGCTAAATATTATTACTACGTTCAGTAGTGTTTACTGTTTTGAACTAGTGAGCACAGAGATATTAATAACATAAATCTATAGATACTATTTTCACATGACAGGTCCAGAGGGGTAAATTGAAGGAGCAGTAGCTGATTGACATTAACTAGGATAAACATCATTTTTTTAAAGCGTCAGAAATTGTCAGTCTTCCCTTTTTTCTTAATCTCTGATCTTCCACACATATTCACCCCTTTATTTCTGGCAGGGAAAGGAGTACAAAGAATGAGCAGTATCAGCCCCAAATTGGGAACAGGTGAAATTGCCTCTAATCTTGCTCCACCAAAATAGAAGTGAATGTACCTTTGGTTTGAGCATCTTTGTTGTTGTTGTTGTTTGTTTGTTTGTTTTGTTTTGTTTTGTTTTTCTTTTTCTTTTTTTAATTACTTATAAGTAGGTGGTTTTCAATGTTGTGATCAGGGGAGAGGCATTAGCATATAATGTTATAAAATGCTCACAATCTTCTTAAAATGTTGATGCAATATGAATTTGCTGAAAATTTTAGTGAGTGTAAAATTGCTATTTCAATTCTAAGGGTAGGATAAAGGTTATTTTTTCAATTTTCTCTGCCAACATTTCTGAAATGGTCTTGAAATTATTATTATTATTTTTTTTGGTCTTGAAATTATTTTAACTGATAATGTAATGCTACTGTATTACACTCACTGGTTGGAATTAATGCACACTCTTCTATTTATTCTTTACTGTTTCTTTATTAGAAAATATTACCCGATCACTAAAGCTATACACTAATTACATAGTATACAATTTGATATAAAATCTGAAGCATACTTCATTCAGGTACTGAAAAACTTTTTTATAACTTATTTAAAGGAATACTCTTGTTTGAGCAGACAATTGATGAAAAGAAGTATAAAAAGAGAGAAAAACCTATATAAGATAATTTTTAGAATTAAAGACTGTTATACAAGACATAACAGTTATTAAAGCTCTCAGTAGTTTACCAGTCTATGAAACCTTTCTACATTGGTGTCTTATCAAACATGTACTGGAAAAACTGACCCTGTGATATTCGCAGTAATTTTATAGATTGACGTTTGTAAAGTTAACCTTTCTGAGATTGACACCTGAGTCATAGTGCCTTTGGTTATGGTTGCATGAACCTATTTCCTCATTTAGCTGAAAGGCAGTTAACAGTAAATGATCACAGAAATTATATTTTTCCCATACAATCAATGCTTTATTGAAATAACCATAAAGTTTATATAATCCCTAATTGGCTCTCATTGATAAGGAATACATCATTTAGACTGCAGTGTAAACACTTCAATTATTTATTTGTGTTTTGTATCCCCATATAATATAAACTTCATCCCAGCCTAAATGAAAAACATATTAAACTCACTCTGACCCTCTGCCGAAAATCAACAGATTCCCTGAGTTTGAAAACAACTTCAGCTTTGACACATGTCCATATAGCTTTTCTTCAGCTAAAGCAAAATGCTTTCATCCTCTTATAGTTTTCAGAAATTTTAGACCCGAAAAACACTGTAGATGTTCCCTTAATGAACACCTGTGTCTTACAAATTAAGTGAATGATCACACATTTGTTATAATAAAAGTCACTGAAATTTCTTTGAAGTGTTCAGCATTTATTCTACACTGGGAGAATTGCTTGCTTTCTATTTTAACTTTTTAAATAATATTAGTAACTCTACTGAAGATTTGAATGTTAGGTTACAGATTCTGGTCTATCTTCAAGCACATTACCTTCTACTTTGTTACAGATTCCTGCAAACTGTTTTCTTATTGGCCACGAATCCATCTTTCAGTTCTACACATTTCCTTCTTGCCTGAAGGCTACTTCACCAATACCTTCCCCCCTCCACCCCACTCCCCACATACAGGGTGGAATTATTTGCCAATGAAGTTGCTTTTCTCTCCATCATCCTCCCCAGATTTGCCATTTTGAAATGTAAGATTTAGATATAACATTTATCTAAAAGATGCCAAGATTATGTCGTAGAGCCAAGAGTCAAACCACTGCAGTCCACTCCAGGGCCCAGGCTCCTCTTAACCTCTGCACTATTAAGCCTCCTAAAAAGTTGTGAAGATTCAGGGTTTGATTAGACAAAGTCATTGTCTTCAAGCAAAGTAAAATTTAGAACTTGTTTATACTATATACCTTACATGTATATATACCACATCTTACGTATATAACCTATACTTTAATTGAAAATGTAGAAGGTAGAAAATTATGAATAGGACAATTAATCCAGTATAAATATTGTGCTTTCTATTCATTTATGACATACACCACTTGATGTATGGGAATATTAGAAAATAGTTAAATATTTTCTTTCATTTTCTAAGCACATATTTGAAATTAAGTTAGAAACTCTAAGAAGTTTTATCAACATATAGTAAAGGACAATTTCAAGGCACATGGTCCAGTATTAATTCAAATTTTAATTGAAGAATTTTTAATGTCACATTTACCATTTCTTACTTGTAAATCTTAAGGGAATAATTTAATATGTTTTATCTAATAGACTAAGAGCATTAACAAAGATAGCAACTAATACTTTACATTCTTTAAACCTAGGGACATATCTGAGATGAATAATTATTAAAAGGAATATTTAACCAAACTAAGCATTAGTTTGTAGCCAAATAGATAAAAATTGATCTTATATGCTACTCTTTTAAAAAAAAATTTTTTAGGAATTTTCTATTTCATTCTTTTTTATAAAGTTAGTTTATGCAAAATATTCATGGAACCCCTATGGGGGGCTTCTGAGATTTATTATGAACAAATAAAAATATACATTTATGAAAAATAGTGAGGCCTCAATCCATTAATACATTGTCTACACTTAATTGCTATAAAAATTGTAGATATAAATGCTGTGGTAAGTTTTTTTTACATCCTTTATCAGGCTTTTATTTGAGTGCTCTGAGCCAATCTCATTTCTCTGAACTCTAGGAAAAGTCACTGCCTGTGCAGTTAATATTCTTTATTAGTGTTAGAGTCATATTTGACTCACTACTTAACCCAGATAATGAACTTTATGTGCTTAGCCTAAGACTAATTGCTTTATATCTTTGAATTATTTACAAAGTAGTAAATAAAGTATGTTCTGGGAAATATTACTTTCAAGAAATTTATTATGAAACTTTGGTTCTTTCTACAATTTACAGTTCTTATTCACGAATTTAAAAATATCCCATTTGCATCCATTACAATTACTGCTCTGGTTAGTTATGAAAATTCTGTTAAAATTATAGTGTCAATTCTTTCAAAACTAATCATGAGCACATAGTTCAAGCAATTAATATATATTAATTAAGTGGATGAAACATAGATCATCACAGAGTAAGATGTAATCAGAGGTGGCTCTCCTATAACTAGCAGAACTCCAGTTAATATTAAGACTATATTAACCACAGTAGGAAAGAATATTTCAGAAAAGAATTTGAAGCATATTTAACAGGAATAATGTAAAAAAAATCCCTAATATATATCTCTAATATAGTCTTATACACTAAGAAAAAGATAAAACCCCAATGTAAAAAGAGCAAAATACAAAAACAGAAATTTCACAAAAGTAGAAATAAAAATGTGTAACAAGCATAAAACTAACAGTTGCTTATATTTCATATTTCCATTTCCTCATCTGCTATTTGCTCCTTGAACCACTCAAACCTGTGTTCTTTCCCCAAAGACCCAAATTGTGAAATTCCTCGACTTCCTTGACCTGTCAGCAGTATTCCTCACAGGTGGCTACTACCAGGAACTCTCTCCTCTGGTCTTCCAACTTTTCCTATCTTCACCTTAGCCTTTCTTCCATTGCTGCATTTCTGAATCTCTGCCTGCATGTAAATGATTAAATACAAAGGTTCCTCAGTGCTAAATCCTGGTCCTTTTCTCTCCTTACTTTGTTCTCTGTCCCCAACTTATCTTATCCAGAACAATGGTTTCATTTATCACTTTAAAAAATTTTTTTATTATTAGCATATTCATTCTTACAAATTGCGATATTTCTTTATTCTCTTTGCCCAACCTATCATTTCCCAAACCCCCTCCTTCCCTCCCCACCATCTCTAGTATCCTTAGTTTTGTTCTCTCCTGAAAGTTTAACTTATTTGTGGTCTTTTCTTTCTTTCTTTCCTTCATTCCTTCCTTCTTCCCTCCTTCCCTCCCTCCCTCCCTTCTGTACTTCCTAGCAGCCAGTTATGAGTGAGAACATGTGGTATTTCTGTTTCTTTCTCTGGCTAATTTCACAGAACATAATTTTCTCCAGACTCATCCATGTTGCTGCAAATGGCAGAATTTCATACTTTTTGAAAGCTGAGTAGTATTTCATGGTGTATATAAACCACATTTTCTTTATCCACTCTTCCATCAATGGACACTTAAGTTGGTTCCATATTTTGGCTATTGTAAATAGAGCTGCAATAAACATGGGAGTGCAGGTATCCCTTTGACATGATAATTACATGATAATTTCTTTTTTTTTTTTTTTTTTTTTGTCTTTTTCGTGACCGGTACTCAGCCAGTGAGTGCACCGGCCATTCCTATATAGGATCCAAACCTATGGCGGGAGCATCGCTGCGCTCCCAGCACCACACTCTCCTGAGTGCGCCACGGGCTCGGCCCAATAATTTCCATTCTTTTAGATATATACCCAGTAGTGGGATTGCTGGGTCATATGGTAGCTCTATCTGTAGTTGTTTGAGAAACCTCCATACTGTTTTCCATAATGGCTGTGCTAATTTACAGTCCCACCAACAGTGTAAAGAGTCCCACTTTCCCCACATCCTTGCCAGCATTTGTTATTCTCAGTCTCTTTCAGAATGGCCAGTCTAACTGGGGTGAGATGATATCTCAATGTTGTTTTGATTTGCAGTTCTCTGATGACTAGTGGTGCTGAGCCTTTTTTCATGTACCTGTTGGCCATTTGTATGTCTTCCTTTGAAAAAAGTCTGTTCATCTCCTTTGCCCGTTTTCTAATTGGATTATTTGGTTTTTTACTGTATAGTTGTTTGAGTTCTTCATATATACTGGATATTAATCCCTTGTCAGATGTATAGTTTGAAAATATTTTCTCCAATTCTGTAGGTTGTCTTTACACTCTGTGGATTGTTTCTTTGCTGTGCAGAAGCTTTTTCAGTTGGTATAATTCCATTTTCTTTTGTTGCTTGAGCTTTTGGGGTCCTATTCAAAAAGTCTTTGCCCAGTCCGATTACCTGGAGTGTTTCCCCTATATTTTCCTTACATAAATTTTATGGTTCAGGTCTTATATTTAACTATTTAATACATTTTGAGTTGGTTTTGGTATATGGTGAGAGGCGCAGGTCCAGTTTCATTTTTCTGCATATGGATGTCCAATTTTCCCAGCACCATTTATTGAAGAGGCAGTCTTTCCTCCATCTTATGTTCTTGGCACCTTTGTCAAAGATCAGTTGGCTGTAAATATGTGGGTTGATTCCCAAGTTTTCTGTTTTATTCCATTGATCCAAGTCTCTGTTTTTATGCCAGTACCATGCTGTTTGGGTTACAATAGCTTTGTAATATAATTTGAAGTCAGGTAGTGTTATGCCTCTGGTTTTATTTTTTTTTACTTAGAATTGCTTTGGCTAATTGGGGGTTTTTGTTGTTCCATATGAATGTTTGGATTGCTTTTCCTATTTCTGTGAAGAATGTCATTGGTATTATGATTGGGATTGCATTGAATCTATAGATTGCTTTGGGTAAAATGGACATTTTCACAATGTTAATTCTTCCCTTCCAAGAGCATAATATGTCTTTCCACCTTTTTGTGTCCTCTTTAATTTCTTTCAGTAGTGTTTTGTAGTTCTCAGTATAGAGATCTTTCACCTCCTTGGTTAAATTGATACCTAAGTATTTTAATTTTGGGCAACTATTGTAAATCAGCTTCCTTTTTTGATTTCATTTATCACTTTTGAATGAAGACCTCCAGTTTTTTCTGTTTAATTAGTTTTCTCTGGATTATAGGAGACACATAGGACACATACAGTGAATAAACAAATATAAACGAATAAAAAATTAAGACTGAAAAAAAGATATACCACATAACAAGACCATACTAACAGAAGTATATATACATAAATAAGTATATAAATGTAGAACTTCATATATATTTACGTGTGTGTATATATATATAAATGTGGGAATATGGGACTCATACAATGAATAAGATAAAAACGTATTAAAATTTAAGACTGTGAAGGGGGATGGAGAGAGACTGGAGACTAAAATGAAAATGATTTGGAGAGCTTTTGCCATATATTACAACTTTTATTCATATGTATATATATATATATACACACACACACACACACACACACATATATATGAAGTGATATATATATATATATTTTTTACATATATATACTTGTATTACTCTGGTCTTGTTATATGCTATATCTTTTTTTTAGTCTTAATTTTTCCAGTCTTAATTTATATATACACACACATACATGATCAAGGTAGTATATATGTATGTATGGTATAGAACATGACCAAGGTAAAGTTGTAATATAAACATTCAGATCAAAGAGTTCTAATCCTTATGAAAGCCTAACCTCAATATGTCTCTGAGCCGGTTGGTAACAATACAAAAAAGGGATAAAAATTAGTAATATGTTTTACACTATCCATAAAGACAATGCATATACATTCTTTAAGTTCTAAAGAATTTCTGGTACTTGAGTTTCAAGGAATTCTTTGTATGGGCAATAAAGAGGACAGTATCCTCAACCACACTGTCATAAATGCAAAAACAGGTTTCCTGCAGGTTTTTGCTTAACATTCCTCTGAGTAGGTCAAAGGCATGGTGCCATAGCAGAACTCAGCAAATGAAGATTTGAGGGTACTAAACCCACCTCTAAACAATTTCCATATGGTATGGTTTGTTACAAGGATAAAACTGCAAGAAAAAATAAAATGCATTTTCTCCATAAGTATATTCCTCACCTGATCTTCGCATATAGCTTAAGAAGCAGATAACTGAAAGTTGTAATATGTGGTAGAAGCTCTCCAAATCATTTTCATTCTAGTCCCTGGTCTCTAATCTATCCCCCTTCCCAGTCTTATATTTAAATGTATTTTTATCTTGTTCATTGTATTAGTCCCACATTAACAGTGCAAAAAAAAATCCAAAAATATAAATATTAGAAAGTTAAATTTTCCCATAATTATCCTACTCCCCAAATGTAGGTAACCTATGATCTTTACAACCACATTGTAACTCTGCCCTGGTTTTGTAATACATATGCTCTCTCTTTCCATCTTTCTGTCTCTCTGTCTCTCTCTATATATATGTATATATACACACTTATACATAATACGTTCTATACATGCGTATGTACAGATATGTGTATTTTCTTTAATTACTATAATAGCACATTACTATGTCATTTTAAATTAACATACTGTTATTAAACATGCATTTAACAAATTATACATCTTGAATATATTTTTGTATCAGAATATAGAGATTTGTCTCATTCTATAAAATTTTTACTTTAATTTTTAACAGATAGTACATATATAAGTTTTAAAACTGAAAAAGCAAACAATTAAATTTAAAATACCATTCCTAAATCTCTCAGCTCTGGTCTTGTATATTCAATTACCTTCACAAATTTCTACTTATATATCCAAAAAGCTCCTTAAACTCCACAAAACCCACTTTCCTAACTCCAAACCTTTTCCTGTTTCATTGTTCTCTATTTCAATCCATAGTAGAAGGTTCTATCCAGCTCACATATCTCCCAAATCTATTACCTTTTTTCTTTCTGTACTCCCACTTCCTGAGTCCAAGACATACTCATCTTTCCTGACCTACTTTAGTGACCTCCTAATTGTTTTCTGCTCATTCAGTCTAAAACCACGCTGATGTGTTCATATTTCAACACAGAGCGATGTTTTCAAAAAATACATGAGAACATGTTTCCTACATCCCTAGTTAGAATCCTCCAATGTCTTCCCATTGCTCTTATGAAAATATTCTTAATCCGGTACAACTTCATTACATACCATGATTCAACTGGCCTAACCTCTGTTCCAGCCACTCACATTCTCTTTCACATCCATGGTGCATGATGCTATCTTTTTGCCTTTGAACACAGTTTTTCTTCTGCCTCAAATTCTCTCCTTCCAATTCCTCATTAGTTAAATGTACTCCTCTTTTAGGTAACAGTTCAAATGTCACTTTTACCTTCCATGAGCCTCCCAATTTAAATTAAATGTCCTTTTATTGATTGGCTAAATATGCCAATCATAACTTTTTCCATAGATTAAATTTTATATTTATATTTAAGAATATTTCATTATAATTTCCTCTAAAAGACTTGTAACCACCGTGAAGGCAAGCTCAATTCTGTTCTCAGTTCTCATGGTATTCTCATGCCTATCATAATGGTTTGAACCTAATAAGCACAATCCAGATTGATGCAAAAATGAATTATAAAAGTAAAAAATGGATGAAAATTAAGGTGATAAAATACCACTTTTGATCTATTAAAATTGACAGAGATTGGTAGGCATGTGGTGAAGATGGCATTTTTACACATACTTGTATGAAAGTATGTGTAAAATTTTCATATTTATAGGTTTTTAAACTTTTTATTGAATCATAATTGATTATACATATTATGGGGGTTCAACATTGACATATGTTGATCAAATCAATATTACTAGCATATATATTATTACAAATCATACTTATTCTTTATGCCCCTTGTCTAATCTCTCCCCATCCCTCTTTTTCTTCCCCCTCCCTGCTCTAATTACCCTAGATTTCTTCTCTCCTTCAGAAAGAGTAATGGTTACTCTGTTGACTTGTTGCCTAGATGATCTGTCCAATGCTGAGAGGTGTGTTCAGGTCCCCCAATATTATCATAGAGCAGATGCTTCTTCTGTCACTCCGGAATGGACTCTGTGAAGAGAGACATCCTCTTCTTTTCTTGGTCTCTGCTGGTGACTCTCCTTGTGTCAATGCACTCCAGTGGCTGGTGGACCATCTGCATGCTGGTTGTGGCATCTAACCACTTTCACAGCAGCCGTGGTTATTGTGGTGGCTTTTGGGCCACCCACATGGAAGTGATGTTTTTGGCATGTTCCTTACCTAGTTGGTGGCGGCAATGGCAGTGTGCCTGGTTGTGGGAGGGGGTCTGGTCACCACTCCATACCTAAGGACCCCAGGCAGACCCGTGGCACTGGCAATGTGCCTAGTTGTCCTTCCTTTCTGACTTCATAGCCCAGGGGACTTCTGGTCCTTCTAGGTATAATAGGTGTTCTTTGGTGACATGAGATGTTTACTAGGTAATATCAAACTTTGTCTCTGGTTGTGGGTACTCTGTTTTTTCTTTCAGTTCTGTGTTGGATTATTTGCTGTTCCTACCACTTAAACTCTGCACTGGAACTAATCTGTTGCTCTTTGCTTACTTCTAAAGTCAGGAAACATCCTGTGGGGACCAGTATTTGAGCTTCATGGTTGAGCTAAGTTGTTGCTTTGCTGTTGATTCCCTGGAGAAGGCTTTTTGTGCAGCTCAGGTTTTAATGGTTGACTTTATAGGACTTCCGGGTTTAGTGAAATCCAATGTACCTGGTTTGCATAGAAACACTGGTCTGGGCCTGAGTCTTTTCATCAGACTGCACCCCATGCAATTCTATATTCCTGAACAGTCTCCTCTGAGTGATCCTATGCTGATTGTGTGGCAGATCAGTTGTCCTTGCTGTGCCCCAGTATTCTCCCAGTGGGCCCCAGTCTCCCAATGCCCATGCTGCAAACATTTCCCATGGGATGGGCTCTATACCAATCCCTTGCAATGACTCACTAGCCTGTGAGTGGCTCCTTTTTTCAGTTGTCATGGCTCCTCAGTCCTATGTGGGTCCCGGGAAACCCTATTAGTGGTCTTGCTGGCCTGGGGGCCAACATGGCCCTCTTCTCCCCTGCTGCCTCCCAGCAACTTCATCTGAAGAGCACAGCTGCTGCTTTTGTCGGATCCTGCTCCATGCACTCAGCAGCTCCAGCCTGGAGTGGCCAGGGCTCAAAACGGTCAGAGCAGTTTTTTCTTTCTCTTATCGTGGCTTCTCCTGCCTTCATACACTCCGTAGGTCTCTCCTCCTCTTCCCCTGAGCTCTAGCAGTCCCAACTTAGCTGTCATTGCTTTTTAATAGGTGTAAATTAGTTGATTTGTGGGAGAGAATAACACTGGGGACCATCAATTTTGCCATCTTAACTGGAAGTCTCAAAGTCTTTTTCTTGTATTTATAGTTTAAAATTGTCGATTACTATTTAATATTGTTTAACCTAAAAGTTGGGTATAAATTAGCAAAAATCTTTTAGGAGTGCAATTTGCCAACACATAATCCTCTGAATCATTTATTCCATTCACTGCTAATAATTAATCTTAGTAAATAACAATAGATTTTAATAAAAATTCAAGTTTAAAGATACTTTTAAACCAAAATTAAAAGAATTGAAAACAATTAAAAATCCCACTAAAAATGTTCAAATAAATGATAGGGGCATTTAAAAATGAAATTCTACATAGAAATAAAAAATAATGTGTTTAAATAGAGCCCTGATTCTCCCAAGTCTCCAGGCCCATGTGTATAAATGTGGTAATGTATACACTTCTTTTGCCCATAATCTCTACTTATAAACCTTTTCTTGCTATAGACTCCCAATTATTTCAGAGTGTCCCTAGCAAGGTCAAAGGGGGAGAGGATGCGATAATAGTTCATCAGTAGTCCTCTTTAGTACTTCCAAAGCAATGTCAACACTTTGTTTCAGAGGATGACCATTTCTCTGGAAGAACAAGCCATCTTCTTTTTCCAATGGCTGTTCTGGGCACATTGCAACCAAATCTGCAAAACTCATAAATTACAAACTTTACCCTCTGCCTGAAATTTTTGTAAGTCTATTTGTATTCCAAATAGAATTTGTAAGCATTATCTTGTCCCTAATATTTTGCTAAATATATTAACAATTTCTTAAGAACCATGTTCCTTCATTGTCATCTTGCAAATCTCCCTCCATGGGGTTTAGCTCTAAGTCATTTGTCCAGGACAAAGAGTTATCCATCCTTTTCTTTCCTATGCCTCATCACTCTGAGCATAAACCATTTTATTGAGGTTTCCTCACTGGTACATTAAATAAGTGCTGTAAAGTAGACAACTGGAGATGGCAGCCCCACCACTTCATTAGACACAGTCAGAGTCTGAATCCCATTCTAGACACAGCAGGATCTTTAACACATGAGGAATTTTTAGACCATGCATTTAACAGTCTGATATAATTATGTATGTGCAATAAGGTAGATATAGATTTGATTTGCTGGGAATAGTGAGACTTTGGGTAATTTTATTTTCTTTTATACTTTTCATTTTTTAATTATCTACAAAAAAACGCACTTCTTGTACATGAAACAAAATAACTTCAAATATTTGTTAAAGTTGTGGATATGGATGGTGGTTATGGTTGTATAACAATGTAAACATACTTAACACCACTGAAATGTAGACTTAAAATGGTTAAAACGGTAAGTTTAATGCTATGTATATTTTACCAAAATAATTTTTTAAAAGCATTAACTAATTAATTTAAATACTTTTAAGAAAATCTAATAGTGACTCTGAGATACGAGCAAAACAGTGTGGACTCCAGAAGAAAACTTGATTGAACTTTGTATAAATATTTTTGTGGAAGGTGTTTTATAGCAAATTTTAAAACACATTTTCTAAGCTGTCTTAGAAATCAAAGACATTTCTGGCAAGAGTGTACTATTGACATTATAATAGATTAGCAGGCAGTGAATCTTTTCCCCAGAAATTGTAGAAAGATAGCTCACCTGTATGGAGCAACTTAAAAGCCTGCCTAAAGGTACAGGGATAAATTAGCTCAGTGTTTTTGTTATTTAGTTTGTATGTGACACAGGTTTTTAAATATTTGCTTAATTTCCCTATTTTGAACTTGTATTATCATCTGTGGGATGTTCTTTCCTTCACACCTGCCCAAGTATGTATCAAGGTTATTTAAAATTTTCTTTTATGCATTCCTATAAGGAAAATATTAGTTGTGTTCTTGATTCAGTTTATACCAGCCAGAGAGAAGCAATTGTGAACATTTTTTTCCAACTCTGCGTTTAGTGATGTTACTTTTTTAGCATGAAGTCATGGTAATTATACCATAAAAATCTTCAAACACTACAAATTAGGAGTTTTGTTTTTTGTTTTTTCCAGGAGTACCTGTGGTTGAACATTTATCAGCACAC
The DNA here is from genome assembly GCF_027409185.1 of Cynocephalus volans. Taxonomy (NCBI): domain Eukaryota; kingdom Metazoa; phylum Chordata; class Mammalia; order Dermoptera; family Cynocephalidae; genus Cynocephalus; species Cynocephalus volans. The sequence goes on along the minus strand of NC_084468.1, from coordinate 90,269,980 downwards.
AACTCACTATATTTGTATTTACTCACTCAACAGATATTTTGGGAATGCCTTCTAAGTACTAGACATTGTATAGGTATGGAGCACACTAAAATAAACATAATAGATATGGCCCATAACCTCATAAAACTGTTATTAATATCTCCAGCTTGAACCCCTCAGCTGTATTCCAGAGAACTAAATCCAGCAACCTACTCAACATCTCCATTTGGATGTCTAATAGGCCTCTCAGACTTACACATCCAAAACTGAGTTCCTGATATTCCCCCAATACTTACTCCTCCTGCAGTCTTCTGAGGTCAAAATATGAGTCTCAGGTCAAAACTCCTAGAAGTATTCTTGACTTATCTCTTCTTTTATATCCTATATCCAATCCATTAGCCAATTTAGCCATTTTTACTTTCAAATTATATGTAGAATCTAACCACTTCTTGCTGCCAATATTGTTTCTCACCTAAATTACTACAGTGCTCACCTAACTGGTTTCCCTACCCCTACTATTTTCCCCCTTTAATTTGTTCTCAATGCAACAATCAGAGTGATCCCATTAGTAATGAGTCAGAATATATATTGCCTCTACAAATCATCCAGTGGTTCCCCAGCTCTCTTAGGGTAGAAAGCAAAGTCCTTAGGAGAGCTTATAAGAATTTACAGTAACTGGTCCTTTGTCACTGTCTGACCTTATCTCCTACTACTCACAACTCTACCACTCTGCTCCACCTGCATTGTTCTCCTTTGTTTCATCAATATACTAAACAAGTTTCCACCACAGGATCTTGCACTCTCTATGAAACACCCTTCCAACACCCAATTTGCTCATTCCCTGTACTCCTTCTGGACCCTGACTATTGTATAAAATTTATTTTTTCTTTCATCTATCACCTTATAAAATACTATATTATTTAAAATTACTATATAATTGACTCATAGATAATGTTTATTGTTTTTTGTCTGACTCCCCTACTGTGTTGGAAGTTCTATGAGAACAGTGCTAGACTTCTGTCTCAGTTCAATGAATGAACAATAGATGAAGTGCATGGTAAATGAGAACACATAGCAGGGGAAATTACATTTACAGTGTCAGTGCAGAAAATCAGAAATTGCAGTTGTATTTTTAATCTTCCTTATTTTATTAAAAAATAGAAATAGAAAATGTCCTAATAAATCATCCATGTGTTGTTAATATTTAAATGAAAACAAAATATTTTAAATACTCTATACAACTTCATGCATGATGATCACCTTCATATTAAGCTGAATCATCTGCAGAGAAAAAGGTTTAAGGATTTTCAAATAAGCATAAGGAGCAATTTTGAAGAAGTCGAATAAAAGCTTTGTACTTATGAAATTGAGTGATTACATTGAATAAGTACTATTAATCAGAATTCACAAACGTATAAACATGTTGAATTTAAAAGATGTCATAGTACCATGTGTATATACATTTTTACCTTCAAATCAAATGGGTATATGAAGATAGCTTTTTCCAATTACATGACTATACGGTGTAAATAAATTCAAAGATCTTAAACTATTAATCATGTTTTTATTAGCTTTAAATGTTTTACTTGCTAAATAAAAATATTTTCCATATGTTTTCAACAAAGATTTACATAATCTAATTTCATGTTGAAGACTATAGTATTTCAGAATCAAACAATAGTGGTAGTGTAATCTGATATTACCTTTAAAAACTAATAGATTTTAAAATCTTTACTGTATAAGAAGTTACTGGTAGTCCCTGTTCATCAGTCACAGAGCCGTTGTTGATGAATAATTTTAATGAACAGAAGTGAAACAGGACTCCATGGAAACAAATAAAAATATACCATCTTTAAAGTTTTAGTTTTTCATAAATAGAATATATATGCTAAAGATAAAATAAATATATGTTTGTATAAACAGATAATCAAATCTAAACATGCACTTTTCACTGCACACAGATTTTAGTTACCAAGATTTAGTTAAATAACCCCAGTCCCCTCAACAACAGGCCTCAAATTTCAGTTACTATGTTATATTAACTGCATCTGCATAAAGTAGAAATTTAGGGGCTACCTGTTCAGTCTACAAATCACTCTACACATAACAGATTTGAATCATAATCAGTGGCCAAACACATTCCTTCTTTCAATATCTGTCACTGATTGGCCACTGATCATTTGTTGTTCAGTTCATGCACAGACAGCAAAGTATGAAGTTGTTATTGCTTAATTGTTTTTCAATGTTAAACTCAGCTGACATTTTAAAAATAGTTAATCAAAAGAGGGATTTGCCAACAAAGATGAAAGTGTAGTGAAGAATGAAAAGTGATAACACTGAAAGTGAAATTCAAATCCAACATAAATGGAGATATAGAAGACTAACTGACAAGAGAATGTTGACCGTATAGACTATATGCAGCCAAAGGGAAATAGTCAAGGTGAACTTGTCAACATAAATGAGGAAACTGGTAGTGACAAAAGGATGGAGATGTCACAAAGGAAGTAGCATTAGCAAAAATCTTTATGTTAAAAAAACTCTTAAAGGTATTTCGCCACTTTGAAAGTACAAAAGATAAAATGTTGGAAGCTGATTCAAATTTAGAAAAGAGTACAACACTTTGCCAAGGTATAGAAAAAATGCCTTCTCTCTATCATATCATACAAGGAAAAGGCAAAAACTGTTAAATTATTCATGACTCATTTTCTGCAAATAATAAAACTTTTTGAAGTGTTTTTAATGTTTTAAATTACACTCTACTAAATAAATGTTAGTTTTCCTTTTATAAATTTTTCTATGCCTTTGTAACTGAAAGTAAGGAAGTGTTTGATATCTTTTTTTTTTTTATTTATTTTTCTGGCTAAACCATCTTTTGGACATTTATTTTTTTTATTTTTTTATTTTTTTAATTTTATTTTGTCGATATACATTGTAGCTGATTATTGCTCCCCATCACCAAAACCTCCCTCCCTTCTCCCTTCCCCCCCTCCCCCCCAACAATGTCCTTTCTGTTTGCTTGTTGTATCAACTTCAAATAATTGTGGTTGTTATATCTTCTTCCCCCCCCCCCCGGTTTGTGTGTGTGTGTGTGTATGTGTGTGTGTGAATTTATATATTAATTTTTAGCTCCCTCCAATAAGTGAGAACATGTGGTATTTCTCTTTCTGTGCCTGACTTGTTTCACTTAATATAATTCTCTCAAGGTCCATCCATGTTGTTGCAAATGGCTGTATTTCATTCGTTTTTATAGCTGAGTAGTATTCCATTGTGTAGATGTACCACATTTTCCGTATCCACTCATCTGATGATGGGCATTTGGGCTGGTTCCAACTCTTGGCTATTGTAAAGAGTGCTGCGATGAACATTGGGGAACAGGTATACCTTCGACTTGATGATTTCCATTCCTCTGGGTATATTCCCAACAGTGGGATGGCTGGGTCGTATGGTAGATCTATTTGCAATTGTTTAAGGAACCTCCATACCATTTTCCATAGAGGCTGCACCATTTTGGAGTCCCACCAACAATGTATGAGAGTTCCTTTTTCTCCGCAGCCTCGCCAGCATTTATCGTTCATAGTCTTTTGGATTTTAGCCATCCTAACTGGGGTTAGATGGTATCTCAATGTGGTTTTGATTTGCATTTCCCGGATGCTGAGTGATGTTGAGCATTTTTTCATATGTCTGTTGGCCATTTGTATATCTTCCTTAGAGAAATGCCTACCTAGCTCTTTTGCCCATTTTTTAATTGGGTTGCTTGTTTTCTTCTTGTAAAGTTGTTTGAGTTCCTTATATATTCTGGATATTAATCCTTTGTCAGATGTATATTTTGCAAATATTTTCTCCCACTCTGTTGGTTGTCTTTTAACTCTTTTAATTGTTTCTTTTGCTGTGCAGAAGCTTTTTAGTTTGATATAATCCCATTTGTTTATTTTTCCTTTGGTTGCCCGTGCTTTTGGGGTCGTATTCATGAAGTCTGTGCCCAGTCCTATTTCCTGAAGTGTTTCTCCTATGTTTTCTTTAAGAAGTTTTATTGTCTCAGGGTGTATATTTAAATCCTTAATCCATTTTGAGTTGATTTTAGTATACGGTGAGAGGTATGGATCTAGTTTCATTCTCCTGCATATCGATATCCAGTTATCCCAGCACCACTTGCTGAAGAGGCAGTCCCTTCCCCAGTGAATAGGCTTGGTGCCTTTGTCAAAGATCAGATGGCAGTAAGTGTGTGGGTTGATTTCTGGATTCTCTATTCTATTCCATTGGTCAGTGTGTCTGTTTTTATGCCAGTACCATACTGTTTTGGTTATTATAGCTTTGTAGTATAGCTTAAGTCAGGTAGTGTTATGCCTCCAGCTTTATTATTTTTGCTGAGCATTGCTTTGGCTATTCGTGGTCTTTTATTGTTCCATATAAATGTCTGAATAGTTTTTTCCATTTCTGAGAAAAATGTCTTTGGAATTTTGATGGGGATTGCATTGAATTTGTATATCACTTTGGGTAGTATGGACATTTTCACTATGTTGATTCTTCCAATCCAAGAGCATGGAATATCTTTCCATCTTCTTGTATCCTCTCTAATTTCTCTCAGCAGTGGTTTGTAGTTCTCATTATAGAGATTTTTCACCTCCTTGGTTAACTCAATTCCTAAGTATTTTATTTTTTTGGTGGCTATTGTAAATGGGCAGGCTTTCTTGATTTCTCGTTCTGCATGTTCACTATTGGAGAAAAGAAATGCTACTGATTTTTGTGTGTTGATTTTGTATCCTGCTACTGTGCTGAAATCATTTATCAATTCCAACAGTTTTTTTGTAGAGGTTTTAGGCTGTTCGATATATAGGATCATGTCATCTGCAAACAGGGACAGTTTGACTTCCTCTTTTCCAATCTGGATGCCCTTTATTTCCTTCTCTTCTCTGATTGCTCTGGCTAGTACTTCCAACACTATGTTGAATAGGAGTGGTGAGAGTGGGCATCCTTGTCTAGTGCCTGTTCTTAAAGGAAAAGCTTTCAGCTTTTGCCCATTCAGGATGATATTGGCAGTGGGTTTGGCATATATGGCTTTAATTATGTTGAGATACTTTCCCTCTATACCTAACTTATAGAGGGTCTTTGTCATGAATGAGTGCTGAACTTTATCAAATGCTTTTTCAGCATCTATAGAGATGATCATATGGTCCTTGTGTTTGAGTTTATTAATATGGTGTATCACATTTATTGATTTGCGTATGTTGAACCAACCTTGCATCCCTGGGATGAATCCCACTTGATCGTGATGAATAATTTTTCGTATGTGTTGCTGTATTCTGTTTGCTAGTATTTTAGTGAGGATTTTTGCATCTATATTCATCAAGGATATCGGCCTGTAGTTTTCTTTTTTGGTTATATCTTTACCTGGTTTTGGTATCAGGATGATGTTTGCTTCATAGAATGAGTTTGGGAGATTTGCGTCCATTTCAATCTTTTGGAATAGTTTGTAAAGAATCGGTGTCAATTCCTCTTTGAATGTTTGGGAAAATTCTGCTGTGAATCCATCTGGTCCTGGGCTTTTCTTTGTTGGGAGCCTTCTGATAACAGCTTCAATCTCCTTTATTGTTATTGGTCTGTTCAAATTTTCTACGTCTTCACGGTTCAGTTTTGGGAGCTTGTGTGTGTCCAGAAATTTATCCATTTCCTCCAGATTTTCAAATTTGTTGGCGTATAGTTGTTTGTAGTAGTCTCGAATGATTCCTTGTATTTCAGATGAATCAGTTGTAATATCGCCTTTTTCATTTCTAATTTTGGTTATTTGAGTCTTCTCTCTTCTTTTTTTTGTTAGCCATGCTAATGGTTTGTCAATTTTATTTATCTTTTCAAAAAACCAACTTTTTGATTCGTTGATCTTTTGAATTGTTTTTTGGTTTTCAATTTCATTCAGTTCTGCTCTGATCTTAATGATTTCTTTCCGTCTGCTAACTTTAGGATTGGATTGTTCTTGTTTTTCTAGTTCTTTAAGGTGAAGTGTTAGGTTGTTCACTTGCCATCTTTCCATTCTTCTGAAGTGAGCATTTAATGCAATAAATTTTCCCCTCAATACTGCTTTTGCAGTATCCCACAGGTTTTGGTATGATGTATCATTGTTTTCATTAGTTTCAATAAACTTTTTGATTTCCTGCTTGATTTCTTCTTGGACCCATATGTCATTAAGTAGAATGCTGTTTAATTTCCATGTGTTTGTATAGTTTCCAGAGTTTCGTTTGTTATTAATTTCTAGTTTTAATCCATTGTGGTCTGAGAAGATACATGGGATAATTCCAATTTTTTTGAATTTATTGAGACTTGATTTGTGACCTAATATGTGATCTATCCTGGAGAATGATCCATGTGCTGATGAGAAGAATGAATATTCTGAGGTTGTTGGGTGGAATGTTCTGTAGATATCTGCCAATTCCAATTGGTCTAGAGTCTTGTTTAGATCTTGTGTTTCTCTACTGATTCTTTGCCTAGATGATCTGTCTAATATTGACAGTGGAGTGTTCAGGTCCCCTGCTATTATGGTATTAGTGTCTATTTCCTTCTTTAGGTCTAATAGAGTTTGTTTTATAAATCTGGCTGCTCCAACATTGGGTGCGTACATATTTATGATTGTTATGTCTTCTTGATGGATCAGTCCTTTTATCATTAAGTAGTGTCCCTCATTGTCTCTTTTTATGGTTTTTAGTTTAAAGTCTATTTTGTCAGATATAAGAATAGCCACTCCAGCTCGTTTTTCTTTTCTGTTTGCATGGTAAATCTTTTTCCATCCTTTCACTCTTAGTCTGTGTGAATCTTTATGGGTGAGGTGGGTCTCTTGTAGGCAGCATATAGTTGGGTCCTGCTTTTTGATCCAGTCAGCCAGTCTGTGTCTTTTAATTGGGGAATTTAAGCCTTTAACATTAAGAGTTGTTATTGAAAGGTGTTGATTTATTCCTAGCATTTTATTGGTTGTTTGGTTGTCTTAGGTGTCTTTTGTTCCTTGCTTTCTGATTTACTGTTTGGTTTCTTTGTTTGTTGGTTCCTTAGGTTGTAGATAGTGTTTTTGTTAGCTTGTTTTCTCTTCATGAATGCCATTTTTATTGTACTAGCGGGTTTAGATTTTTCTTAGGTTTTTATGGCAGTGGTAGTTATTTTTCAGGAACCAAACCCAGTACTCCCTTGAGGATTTCTTGTAAGGGTGGTCTTGTGGTAGTGAACTCCCGCAGTTTTTGTTTGTCTGAGAAATATACTATTTGCCCCTCATTTCGGAAGGATAGCCTTGCAGGGTAGAGTATTCTTGGCTGGCAATCTTTGTCTTTTAGTATTTTGAAAATATCATCCCATTCCTTTCTAGCTTTTAGGGTTTGTGATGAAAAGTCTGATGTTAACCTGATTGGGGCTCCCTTATAGGTGATTTGACGCTTCTCTCTTGCAGCTTTTAAGATTCTCTCTTTGTCTCTGAGTTTTGCCAATTTGACTATGACATGTCTTGGAGAAGGCCTTTTTGGGTTGAATACGTTTGGAGATCGTTGAGCTTCCTGGATCTGAAGATCTGTGATTTTTCCTATACCTGGGAAGTTTTCTGCCACTATTTTGTTGAATATGTTTTCAATGGAATCTCCATTTTCCTCCCCTTCTGGAATACCCATGACTCGGATATTTGAGCGCTTGAGGTTGTCTGATATCTCTCTCAGATTTTCTTCCATGTCCTTGATTCTTTTTTCTTTCTTTTTGTCTGCTTGTGTTATTTCAAACAGCCCATCTTCAAGTTCAGAGGTTCTCTCTTCAACTTCGACAAGCCTGCTGGTTAAACTCTCCGTTGTGTTTTTTATTTCGCTGAATAACTTCTTCAGTTCAGCAAGTTCTGCTACATTTTTTTTCAGGACATTGATTTCCTTGTATATTTCCTCTTTCAGATCCTGTATACTTTTCCTCATTTCATCATGATGTCTAGCTGAGTTTTCTTGTATCTCATTCAGTTTCCTTAGAATTATCACTCGAAATTCCTTGTCAGTTATTTCAAGGGCTTCTTGTTCTATAGGATCTAGAGTATGAGATTTATTAACTTTTGGTGGTGTACTTTCTTGATTTTTGTATTTCTGGTGTCTTTTTTTTGGTGTTTATTCATTGTGGCAGGGGGTTTCACAGTCCACCGGTTTGAGACTAATGACTAACTAGGATGTTGCTGTGGTTGCCAATTTGGTATGGCTCCCGCCGTGACTGCTCAGTTGGCCTCTAGTGTCTTGTGTGTGTGGTTGCCTCGGGTCTTGGGCTTCTCCGGGGATCCACCTTTCTGGTCAGCTTGGACTCTGCTGGGCTGGTGGATCACGTACCACAGGGTGTGTGATCTCTGTTGAGCTTTCACTTTCTGTACAGGACTTCTCCCCGTTCCGTGTGCTCTGGCCCAGGCTGTTAGATCGTGCAGTGGCGACCCCACCGGGTGTGTGGTTTCTGTCGAGTCTCCGCCTCCCTGGCCGCACGTCTCCCCCCTCTGTGCACACTGTGCTGGGCTGGGGCGTGTCTTCTGCACCCCTCGTCTATCAGCTGGGCCTTCAAGACCCTGCTCAGCACCGCCTCGCCCAGGAAGTCTACCAGGTTTCTGCTAGGCACAGACGACCGGTCTCTCTGGGTGCCTTTGTAGCACTGTGTAGATCTTTCTCGGGTCTTGTTCACCTTTGTATCCCCCTGGTATAAACCGAGTCTAGTGCCCGCCTGCAGCCTGCTCTCCGGCAGGTTCAAGCGGACCTGGGAACTCTCCTACCACACTATTCCCAACCAGAAATTCGTTAGGCTTTTTTCCAAACTGGTGGTCGCAGAGATGGTATCTGCCTCCCAGTAACAGGAAGTTTACCGGGGCCGGAGTCCAGGGTGTGGTGGAGTGACAGTCGGCCCGCCCGTACTTGCTAGCCCTCCCAACACTGGTCGGACGCCCCACACCCCCAGCCCCGCCAGAGAACCGCGGAGGGAGTGGGAGAGGAGGCTGGCCCGCAGGGTCCGGAAAGCCCCGCGCCAGGCCAAGCAAATGGGCTCAGTGATGGCCGAGCAGGGCGGAGCTGCCTGCACCTGGGAAAATGGAGGCAGCACCGGGGCAGTGAGTGGCCTGGTGGTGCAGGCGGGAGCCGCGTGGGCATCCACCCCCCGAACAGAGCTGTGCCAGGGATCACTCACAGTGCTGTGCCAGGTCGGGCGTTCGCTCTGTCTCTGGTTTGTTGCCTTCCGTGTTCTCGGCGCTGCCGCCTCGGGCTGTTCAGTCGCGGCGCCGCTCGGGCGCTCCCAGGAATCTTCTTTAATGCCGGCCTGAAACCTCGAATCCTGAATAGGGCAGCTGGCCGCCTTCAGTGCGGCCCCAGCCTCCGGGATCCTGGCTGCATCCACAACAGCCCTGGCGCCGTGTTCCCTGTTTCAAGACTCGCTTTTGCAGCTAAGAATCAGTTCTTTTCCTGCTCCACACTTCAAAGCTGTTGCCTGTAAATGAGGCAGCCTCTCCTGCCGGGGGCAAAGTGGCGTTGACCCCCACGACCGGCCAGCAGCAGCAGTCCTCCCTTAAGAGATGGCCAGAGGAAGGTCCACAAGTTTCACGGCTGCCTGAGGCCCAGTGGCCAACTTTTCCACCTCAGCTACTCTGCGCCAGCCGCCGCAGCCGCCGCCATCTTGAAAAATCAAGTGTTTGATATCTTAACAAAAATTTTAAAGGTCACAGAAAACTTGCAATTTTCCCATTGATTGTTAAGGTCACCTTGCATAATTTCATCTTGCCTGGGCATTTTAATATTCCCACCCAGCTTTGCAAAGTAAGGACTGCCTGCATGTCAAATATCACAATCTGATTGCCTAAGCTTGGTAATCAATAGATACTTTTCTCTCAGACACTTGCACACTATTTAACTAATTAACAAATATAGACCATCTGTTCACCAAACATCATAGCTTATTGAAATATCTTTGTCAGAGGTATAAATTTTATAGCTTTATAAATAGAATGGAAAAGGAAAGAGGGGGAAGGGAAACAGTTGCTAGGAAAGACAACCGAGAGAAGAATGGATGAGTAAATACCAGAAACTACTAATATACAATCTTAAAAGTAACCATATGACCCTCTACATGCATACTGAAATGCATCCAAGATATAGGGTACTTTCTTAAGAAGATATACAATAACTACCCATAAACACAATACTTGAGAACTATCTGAAGTAAACTATACACACACATGTGTGCACACACACATCTATATACCAGAAAATAAAATACACGTACTGAGAAGACTAAATAGTAAAAATATGAGGGTACATCCAAAAGCTCAGGAAAATATTTGTATTATCTTTTAATTCTATTTTTCCACGAACTTTTTGAAGTACCCAAGTACCCTTGTATATCAGTTCTTTTAATATTCAATGTAATTTCAGTAAAACCACAGTGGAAGTATAATAGAACTCTAATAGAACTTAGTCTAAACGTTTTCTAATTATAAGCTGCTAAATTAACCAAGAAATGTTTGTAAATGTAATAATAATGAAGAAAAATGCCTAATGGGATGGGTAAATACTATAAAATTATAATAGATATAAACATTTGGAAAGAGAACAAGAATCAACAGTTAGATTAGTAATCTATGTACAGAAATTCTTACATATGTGAGATTATTACAAAGAAAGTACCACAAAACAATAAGAAAAAGCATAATAATTCAACATGAGAAATTTGGAATTTACCTAATTATTTGGGGGAATAACAATTTAGAGTCTCACTATACTATGCACTAGTATAAATATCACATAGAATAAATAGTTAAAATATAATAATAAAATAATAAAATAACATAAAATATTGCCATTAAACTTTTTATTTTAGCTAGGAAAAGATACTCTAAGCATAAGAACATCAGTTGATCTGACTACATAAAACTATATTACCAAAACATTGGGTAGTTTGACCAAAAATCAGAAACATTAAAGCAGAATTAAATTAGAAGCAAACTGTTTTAAGTATTTACAATATAAATGATAGACACAGTTAACTTTAACTTACAATGAGTTTTTACACATCAATAAGAAAATATTAATGCAAATATGTAAAAGATGGCAACTATGCAAGAGTAAAATTGTTATAAAAATAGATGGAAAAAATGTACAATAATAAAAGAAATGCACATTTACCTAAATTAAATAAGCTACCATATTTTATGTTAATACAATGCTGATGAAAGTCAGAGAAGTGGGCATTCTAATTTCCTGCCAGCAGAAATAGAAAAACAGAACAGCCTTTTAGAAATCACTTTGGTAATGAATATAATGAAATTGCTCATTCCCTTAGTCACAGCAACTCCATCTCTAGGTATCTATTCATAGAAAATAAAGTTGCAGAGAAAGATTTTATTGTTTACAGTCTTTTTAGCATTACAAATAGTTCTGAAATAGACTTTCTTGTACATGTGTTAGAATGTACATTAATCAGTGATTTAAAATAATGTTTTGAGAGTACTGATATGCAAAATAACATGCAAAATATTACTTTAAAAGGATGTATATAAATATAAACAGATGCGAAACATAATGATATAATTATACAATATACATAATGATATGCACATAAATATACATAGGCATATGCATAAGTAAAATAGTAAAAGGAAATGAAAAATCAACGAGGAAGTTTACTAAGGTTGTCCCTTAGTGGCAGGCTTGTGGGAAATCTGTATTTTCTTATGTATGCTCTTCCATATTTCAGAAATATGTATTTAGTAATGATGGAGAAAATGTAACTTTTATGTAAAGCAAGAGAAAACTATTACTTCCGCAATTTCATTTTCTGCAATGACTGAATGTTCACATGCTTTCCCATTACTCTGATATTCTGCTGTTGATTAACTCACATAAATCTGGACAATGACTGCCTTCGTGGTAACCTGGCCCTTAGAACTCACATTGTGGTTCACTACCTGTATCCATTCCTGGGAGTGTCCAGAGGTGTGTAATGGATTTCTAATGACACTTTGCACAGTATTTTCTACTCATTTGCTATGGGTATGGTTCTACTATTTGATTTGTTAATTTTTAGGGGAAAATTCGTAATATCTTTTAATTCTATTTTCCACAAACTTTTAGAAGTATTCTCGTGTAACATTTCAGAATAAATGGAGAGAATTGTTGGCATCATCTGTGTGATGAACTCTCCTCTTAATTATAGCAAGCTGATTAATCATGTTGGACAAATCTCCATCTTTACTAAATTTTGTTATTGTTGTTTTGTCTTCTTGTTCTATTGGCTATCAAGAGAGGTGTGTTATAGTACAACTATGATGGGAGATTTTTTCTTACTTTAGTTTTGTCAAGTTTGCTTTGTACATTTTGAAGCAATGTTAATACAAATCTAAGACTGTATGTCTTCCTATTGAATTGATCCCTTTTATCATTATCAAATATCCCTCTTTATATTTAGTAACAAGTGCTTTAAAGTCCAATTTTTCCGATACTTTTTTAGCTAATCTTTTCTTTTGGTTAATGTTTACATGGTAAACCCTTTCATATAAACATTTTAATACCAAGAATGTCTAATATAAAAAATCACAAATATAATTTCATGATATGAGGGCATGTAAATTCCAATTACATAGTTTTATTATTTTTTTGAATTAACATACAGTAAAATTTATTTTAATTTATGTACAGAGCTAGGGTTTTTAATGCATGCATAAGTTCATCCATTCACCACCACAATCAGGACACAGAACAGTTCCATCACCACAAAGGAACTCCTTCATGCTATTCATTTATATTCACACCCTCCCCGGCCTAAAACCTAGGAACCACTGGTCTCTCCTTCATCACTGTAGTTTGGTCTTTTGGGGAAATGTCATGTCAATATAATCTTATAATATGTAACCTTTGAGACTGGCCACTTTAATTAACCACACCTCTGAGGTTATCTAAGTTCTTGAGTTTATCAAGAGTTTGTTACTTTTCATTGTTGAGAGTACTCCACTGTATGACTGCCCCACAGTTTGTTCATCCACCCTTTTCAGGATATTTGGGTTGTTTTTAATTTTGAGCAATTATAAATAAAGCTGCTATAAACATCCATGTACAGGGTTTTGTGTGAACACAAGTTTTCATTTCTCTAGGGTAAGTAAATAGGAGTGGGATTGCTGGATCGTATGGTAAATATCTACTTAACTATAAAGTTAAAGTTAAAACCTGAAAAACTGTTTTTGTACCAGATGTACCATTTGTATTCATACCAGCAGCACATGAAAATTTCACTCATTCCAAATCCTAACCAGCAATTTATATTGTCAGTATTAGTTTATTTTAGCCATTCTAATGTGTGTGTAGTTGTATCTCAGTGTGGCCTTAATTCACATTTTATTAATGGATAATTATTTTTAACATATTTCATGTGCTTATTTGCCATTAATACATCTTCCTTTGTGGAGTACCTGTTTGAGGCTTTTACCCATTTTTTAATTGGGTTATTTTTCTTAAAATTGAGTTTTTTGTTTTGTTCTTTAACAGCCTACTTGAGTTAGAATTCACATACCATAAAGTGCACTTATTTTAAGTATATGAGTCACTGATTTTTAGTAAATTTAGTAAATCATCAGTTATGTTGATGTTTATGTAACCATCTACATAATCTAATTTTAGAACATTTCCATCACTCTGAAAAGAAACCTCACTTCCAATTGCAGTTACTCCCTGTACCACACTCAGCTCTGGGCAACCACAAAGCTATTTTTTCCCAATATAAATTTGACTTTTCTGGAATTTGATATAAATAGATAATTATATATAATGGATTTTATATAATTGATATAATGGATAATTGTATAATTATACAATGAGTAGTCTCCTGTATAGACTTCAAATTGTTTTCTCTGTCTTTAAGTTGGATTATATGCCTTACTAAGTCATAAAAGTTCCTTGCATGTTCTGGGCAGAAGTTCTTATTGGACACGTGATTTGTAAATATTTTCTCCAAGTTTGTGGCTCATCTTTTCACTTTCTTTGTGGTGTATTTGAAGAACAAAAAGTTTAATTCTGATGAAGGACAATTTGTAATTTTTGTCCTTTATTGCTTGTGCTTTTGTGGTCATATCTAAGAATTCACTGCCTAAGCCAAGGTTGTGAATGTTCATTTTTATGTTCCCTTATGATAGTTTTATCATTTTAGATCTTGTAATTATGTATGATCCATTTTGAGCTACTTTGTGTACAATGTGTGGTAACAGTCTAATTGATCTTTTTGCATGTTGATATCCAATTGTACCAGTACCATTTGTTGAAAATGCCACGGTTTTCTGCATTGAATTGCCTTGGCACATTTGTCAAAATTCAATTGAACATAAATGTCAGGGTTTATTTCTGGACCCTTGATATTTCTATTCCATTTATCTATATGTCTGTGTTTATGTCAGTACCACAGTATCTTGGTTAGTGTGGCCTTGTACTAAGTTTCAAAATATGGAAGTGTAAGTGCTTTAACTTTGTTCCTTTTTGAAGTCTTTTGATTTTTCTATCATATCTAAAAGATATGATTTTTAGGACCAGCTCTTACATTCTGGAATTGGAATAGAGAGTTTTTCAAGGATTGTATTGAATCTTTTGATCAGTTTGGGGACGACTGTCAGCTGAACAATATTGTTTTCTAATCCATGGATATCAGCTCTCTCTCCATTTATTGAGGTCTTTAATTTCTTTCAGCAATGCTTTGCAGTTTTAATGTTTTACAAGTCCTGCACTTCTTTTATTAAATTTATTCCTTAATGTTTGTTGAGCTTTTTGGAAATATGGGTTCATGTTCTTCATCCAATTTGAGGAGTTTTCAATCATCATTTCTTAAAATATTTTTTCTGTTCCTTTCTCTTCTTCTGGGACTCTCATTTTGCATTTGTTTGCATATTTAATGGTGTCTTACAGATCTCCGGAGCTCTGTTCATTTTTCTTTCTGTTTTCATATTGGAAAATCTATATTAATCTCTGTTTAAATTCCTTAATTCTTTCTTCTGTTAGCTCAAAAACAACTAGAAAAGTTTTGATTTTAATTTTTTTGTTATTGTACTTTTCAACTGCAGAATTTCCATACAATTTATTTCATAATTTCTGCATCTTCAATAGTCTCCATTTAATGAATCATTGCATTATAATTTAATTTAAAAACTGATTTCCTTTAGTTTTCTGAACATAACTACTTTTAAGTTTCTGTTTGCTAAGCCCAACTTTTAGAGCCCCTCAAAGATAATTTCTAATGACTGCGGTTATCGCTGTGTATGGGTTACATTTTTCTGGGTTTTTTAAATGTGTCATACTTTTCTGCTGAAAACAAGACATTTTATATAATATAATGCAGTAACTATGAATTCTGACTCCCCCCTTCTACTCTGAAGCTTGCTGTTGTGGTGATTTGGGGCCTGTTTGTTTGTTATTTATGTAGTGACTTGCCTGCTCTAATTTTGTGGAGTCTGCTTCCCTCACAATTGTGGCCTGTGATATCATTGCTCTTTTTTTTTTTTTTTTCCTTGCTGTTATTTTTAAGTCTGGCTTCCAAGGATTTGCCTCTGAGTCAACTTAGCTAGTGGTCAGCCAATCAGCCAATGGTTGGTCAGAGGTTGTGCTTAAATAACTTGAGCTATTAGGACTCCACAGTTTGCTATTGGATCTGTGTCATAGTGATGGTTACAAAGTTCTGGGAGTTTACAAGGTTGCCTCACATTCATCCAGGGTCTAGTAGCTCTCAAGGGCTTTCTCAAGTCTCTCCTAAGTGGACACACTCTTCCAGATCACCAGGGATATGTACAATCCTAAAACGGCCTTACTTGACTGTTTCTTCCCCTGGATCAGCCTGTTAAATTTATAAATGACCTGCAGTTTTGTTGCATTCTTTAAATAATATTGCCATGATGTTCACCTTTCCTAACTGTTTACCTCTCCTAACTGTTTACCTCTGATATCTCTATTGTTTTCTACAAAATTCCCAGATATGGGTTTTTCCAGGCTCTTATTTAAACAAAGTCAGCCCCCTCCAGCAGGACAGCAGAGCTGATAATTCTCATATATGTTCCCACCCACACAGGACAGAGCTCCTACACCATGGACCCGGGGAAGGGAGGAGTACACACAGATTCCAACTGCTTTTACAAAGATTTAGTAGATTATTAGTGAATAAATACTTCTTAGCTGTTTTGGCCTCTGTTCAATTTTCAGAGACTTTCAATGGTTAATTGTGACAATTTTGTACATTGTTTTTTTCATTGGTTATGAGGGAGAGGATTTCCAGAGCTCCTCACAATTTAGTTCTGGGAGAATACCCTACCATGGAGTTTGAGTGTTCTTTATGTATTCTGAGTATGAGTCCTTTGCCAGGTATGTGACTTGCAAATATCTCCCAGTCTGTAGATTAGCTTTTTCTTCTCTCCACAGTACCTTTTGCAGACAAAAGTTTTAATTTTGATAAAGGTCAGTTTATCAATGTTTCATGCTTTCATTGCTGTGTCTAAGAACTTCTTAACTACACCCAAGGTTATAAAGATTTTCTCTTGTATTTTTTTCTAAAAGTTTTATTGTTTTATGTTTTACATTCAGATATATGATCCATTTTGAGTTAATTTTGTATATAGTATGAGGTTGAGTTCAATGTAAAAATGTTTTGATACACAGATGTCCAATTGTTTCAAAATATTTATTGAAACTCTCATTTATTCATTTAATTGCTTTTGCACCTTAGTCAAAAATCAATGGGCCATATTTATGTGGGTCTATTTCTGGACTCTCAATTCTGTTTCATTGATCTGTGTCTGTACCAAATCCACACTGTCTTGATTACTTCAGCATAGAGTAAGTCTTAAAATATGGAGTGTGATTCCTCCAATTTCAATCTTCTTCTGCACAGTTATTTTTTGCTATTCTACTTCTTTACTCTTCCACAAATATTTTAGAATAAACTTTTATGTATCTACAAAAAAAATTCTTCTGGAGTTTTTATTGTAATTGTATTAAATATCTATGTCAATTTGGAGATATCGATATTTTTATTATGATGAATTCTCCAAACTAGGATCATGGTATGTCTCTTCCAACTATTTAGGTCTTTTTGTATAGTAAATAAAATTTTTAAATGTCTTATTTTAGCAGTTTATTTTTAATATATAAAAAAAGAGCAAGACAGGAGAATCTGTTGGCCGTAATATTTTATAAGGAAGAATATCACCCTCTGTTTTCACTAAAATAGTTGATCTTATAAAGGAAAAACTAACCCATTAAAATAAAAGAACCTATGGGAGAAAAATGGTAGTCTTAGAGAAAAAAATTTAACTCAACCAGAAAGGAAACTACTCAACAAAATAGCACTTTCTTTTGAAAAATTACTGGTATCAGATGGGTGGATATACAGCCATAGCTATCAGAATAATGTTCAATTCACTAATAACCCCATGAGCCCTTTTAATTGAGAACATAAATGAGATTACTTATTTTAGAGAGTTAAAAAGCTCCTCACATGGTGAGAGAACAAATCTAGAAAATCTGTAATTCTAATCAATAATTTCAGATGATGAATGAGTTAGGTAAAAGATCCTGAGAAATGAGAAAGGAGCCTCGTGGACAGATTTTCATTCTTAACTACATGTTAGGGTACAAATGAGAAGCAATTCTATACTCATAAATAGCTGTTATGGCATTTCCACTTGACAATGATGAAAAAGATATATGTCCCTTAAATTAATATGGAAACCTCTTAATAGATGGTTACCAGAGCAAATTTCCTATTATAATACACATTCTTTCATTTTTACTGGGCACACTGAAATTTTCCTTCCTTATCTGGTTTAAACATTTTTCCTTGTCTCAATAGAGTAAAAATTCCTGTACATTAAGCACCATTTTCTTTATGTTCTGTGGGTGTGACCACTACCTCAACTGGTTAGTTCTTCATAATAACAATAGAAAAAGTATGCAAGCTCCTATGGCCTAATTAACTTCTTTTTTTTTTCATGAAAATTTCACCCCTAGATACAGTCAGTACCCTTAGAAAGGAATGACACTAGTAACAAACAAAATAGAGCAAGAAATTTATTAGAACAAAGTTTATCCCAACTTTAAAAAAATAGCACAAAGCACAACTATATTGAGAAGAAGCTAGTAAAATCATCTGCCTGGAATATTGTGTGAACTCCTTGAGGGCGTTTGTTGTGTAACCTAAGTAACATTGAATATTTGACTGGCGGTAAGCATTCAATAATATTTCTTTATATATTTATATGAATGCCTTATAATATTTTCTATTGTCAAAGATATAAAGATGGCAGA
Organism: Cynocephalus volans; assembly: GCF_027409185.1. Taxonomy (NCBI): domain Eukaryota; kingdom Metazoa; phylum Chordata; class Mammalia; order Dermoptera; family Cynocephalidae; genus Cynocephalus; species Cynocephalus volans. The sequence continues at coordinate 90,251,714 of NC_084468.1, read as the reverse complement.
ATTAAGGTCCATCAGTTTAAGGTAAGGTACTGAATATGTAGTAATTGCATAAACACTAAGTACTTAGTGTTAAGTATTATCCATATCTATGTATTTATGTTTCTATGTATTTATGTATCTATCTATCTATATAGCTTTATTTGTAGCATCAGCATGCATACATACAGAACAGTTACTCACTTCACCAGGTGGTAGTCTTAGTTAATCCCCGCTGTTACTCCCCCTGCCCACTTTACTGCCAAAGTGTCACTAACTGGCTACCTGAAGGTTTTCAAGTGGCTGAATATAGCATACATTTTATACTGGATTGAATAGTGAAATTTTATCAGGCTAGACACTCTTGAGACAGATTGTAATTACTCCAAATTTTTAATTAATAAATAATATATATGTAATGATTAAAAATAAAATAATAAAATAAGTCTTAGATATCTAAATTTCCTAACTCATACAAGTATATGAGCCACTCAAAAGAAAAATATTTGCAAGAAATTTGTGATTGGCCCGTACCCTCACTAAGCACCATGGAGAGCACCCTACTTTCCTTTGTTCTCAGGTACTGCACATTGCTTGGACACAGTCTGACAATGTAATTTGAGGCATAATTTGACAGGAGATAGAGAGCTTTTTATTAAAGGATTTAAGAGTACTAGAAAAGAAACATAATTGCTTAGCGATATAATATTGTGTCTTCTCATTGCACGGAATTTAAAATGTTACAAGTCCTGTTTTATCAAGCCAAACTACTCCGTATTGTAAAAACAAAACAAAACAAAAAACTAATATAATAGGGTTTGTAATGTTAGTCTGCCTCAACACATGCATTCTATGTGCTTCCAATATATCTTCTGTTAGAAAATACTGGTGTCAAATCTTTTACTTCTCTCACAATGGATTTTATTACAGACCATCACTCTACTTACTTTTTCCTCATGGTTCTCCAGAGTTCCCATTACACTATAAAATGTTATTACATAAATTTAAATTTTCACCCTCAAACCCAAGTTTAAAGGGAGGTTATTATAATCTTATAAAACATGTAGAGCTTAATTTAAAAGATTCATACCCTTTCCTCGCACCCAAATTCCCCAAACTCAGCAGTAATTCTACACTAGAATTGTTACTAAGGTGTCTTTTGAGCACATTTTAAGCCTTAGAATAAGATGGCATTTTATGTAAGAGCCTTTTGCACCCATTTCATGAAAACAAAATTACTACTACTACCTCAAGTATTTGTCTGTAGTTCTGGCTTCTAAAAACCAGATATGATGACCCCCTCAGAATACTTTCACCTACTAACAATTCCAATTCTAAGTTTTAAATATACTGCTATTAAGGTGACTATTAAGGTGACCAGCCATTATTTGTACACCACATTGTCACCTCAAAAACACAAAAACAGTTCTACCTATAGAAGATATACATTCTCAAAACAAGAGAATATGAATCCAGGATTGTGACTGATCTTTAACTAGAAGAAAGCAACGCAACTGGGCAGAGTTAGGGCCTTTTACTTTCCTATATTTACATAATAATGTATCATAGGAGATGTCGGTTAACATTTTATGAAGATTATAAAGTGGACATAACAATGTTCTGAAATGAATAGAACTGAAATCTAGTGTATGGAAGATTGGTAATTTAATGTGAACTGTCTGGAATCACTGATTTGCTTCAGTAGTGAGACATGAAAATGACCGAACTGGAAAACACTTGCTATTTGAGGTTAGATTTTATGACTTTTAAATCATTTGTCCCCCATGAGCTCAGAAGGACTTGGAAGAGTTATAGCTCACAAAGAGCAAAGGCTATTAAAATAAAATGATCTTATAAGTGTGATGTGGCTGAGAACAGAGAAGAAGCTCTAACAAAAAAATGAACAGTTACCTTTTCATTTTCTCAGTGTAACTCATCTATGAACTGACCACTGTCTAAACAGCAACATTGTGTCATTTTCTGTCTAAATGTACTTCATAGTACTGTCTATTTTATTTATGACTATAGTCATAACATCTAGGATAATGCCTGAATTTATTTGGCACTCAATACATATTTATTATATGACTGAATGAATGAATGAAGGCAAATTTTTAAGTTGTTTTCATATGCTTGAATGATTTGTGCTCAGATCAAGTTTAACAGGATATTGTGAAAATATAATTAAAAAGCAAAGTAAGCTATGGAAAAAGCCTCCATTTCCCACACTTATTATCTCGATTTTGAGGTTAAATTAATACCTGCTTTCTTCCACTTGCATAGTTAAATAAGCATGTACATCATTACAGCTTAAATACCCTTAAAATTTAGAAATTCTTCTGCTTGATGGGCACCATCATCTCTATTAATTTAAAGATAACATACCAAAACTATACTACAGGCTAGTATTTACTTGAGAAGGGATTTTGATATTGTGAAGATCCATATAAGACAAAATTAAAGATAATCAATTCCTATTGCACCCAAAGAAATTACAAAGTCTCCAAGTGTAACATTGAAATTTCCATTTAACCATTGAATCACTGAGCACTAGCTGACCTTATTCAAGTTGCATAAAAGATCTCATTACTCTCCATTTAAAAAACTGTTTTAAAAAGTGAGATTTAGAAGAAAAATAACCTATACTACATTACCCTGATAAAATTAGTTTCTGTTGAAAAGCTAGGAACAATATCAAAAGCAGGTTTTCTTAAGTCCTTAGATCAAAATTTGAGCATAAACTTATTTTTCTTTACATGCTGATCAAAAGTACCTAAGAATCACTTTAAATAAGTTATTTTTCTGTGTACTTTGCTGTTGTTGTTGTCTCTCCATAGCTGTTTTTCTTCCTGAGTGTTAATTTCATTATATTCAATATAGTTCAGGATGATTTAGGTGGAGAGTCTCCTGTGCATAACAGTATTTAACTCTGTTTGAATACATTGTGTTATTTAATGCAACTTTAACATCGTAGTCACACTCTGTTTTTTATTCCCATTTAGCAAGGTTAAGAAAACTATTCCCTTAAAAACTTGTATACATGCAAGAGTTCTCATTTGTAAGAAATTACTCATTCCTTCATGTGTCCAAATATTCAACAACCATTTGCAGTCATCATTCAACAACTACTACTACTATGGGCAAGATGCTTTGCAAGGTGTTACAGAACAAAGAGAAGAATAAATCAGTATTCCTTTCCTTTAGTAGCGTATTTAGAACAGAGATAAAATTAAAATATGAACATAATGCCATTGGAACACTGAATGTACAAAAACTAACTCCGAAAGGAGAGAGGGGAAAAATCCACAGTGATCATTCTGTATCTGAGTGAAAATGAAAGGATAGGTAGGAGTTTTCCAATTGTAGAACTTTAGATAAAGATCTGAGTAAGAGGGATAATTTCGATTTTTCGACTTAGATATACTCTATACCAACTCCACTCTTTTCTCTGCCCCTTCCCCACAAGGATGACTGGCTGTCATAGATAGGGTCCTCTACTCCCTGAACTTTTTTTGGCTTTGCCTAATGGAAAACACCTGAAGGAGATGGAAGCAAGTGATGAGAGTGACTTTGGGGTATATCTACCTTTCCTTCCTTTCAGGATTGCTGCAAATTGGCTAAGCCACCCATAGGTATCCATATCCCTCATTGGATGCCTTTCTCTCTCTCTCTCTCTTTTTTTCTTTTTTTGAAGCTTTTTTTTATTAAAAGAGTGACTTCAGCAATATTCAGTCAAAGTGAAGGAAAAACTTATGTTTTGTAATGAAGAATCAAAGAATAAAACAGTGCAGTGTGCAGGGAGAAACTATAGATTTTGGGGTCAGACACACTTAAGTTCAAATTCTGTCATGTTATGCCTCTGGATTTATTTTGGGGGGGGATGGGGGTGCCTTTCTCTTAAGGCTTCATCTCATCATTTCAAATTTAGGATCTTTACATCCTTCAGGCTTGTAAAAAGGGGAGAGGCATCAATTCCTTGATATTGCTTGTTTTGGAGGATGTTTATTTCAGGTTGGTTTCCCTTAAGCCTCGCTCCCCCACACACACAAACATACACAGACACACACACACACACACAAACACACACACACACACACACACACACACACACACGTTTGTAAATGACCTCTTTATTAATCCCTCTTTAGTTTGCCCATTCAAGTGTGCCGTCTATTTTTCCTGGACCTCTGATTGATACAGTATATTAAAATTGTGGGAAAAGGTGAGATGTTTAGTATCATTGTAGTAAGGAGTGTGTAAAAATGCAGTTAATTCTGTAGGAAGTGAAGAGACAGGGAATTATCTTAGATAACTTTGAAGACAACGTGAAAAAAGCTAGAAAAGAGTAGTAGCAGGGAAACCCATTATGACTATGTTTCAAGTTCAGGCATTGATAGTTCAACTATCAATCAGAGGGAAAGAACAGATTTGGTGACATTAGAAACTGGACTGATATTATTTTTAACTGTGCAAAGGAAGTGAGAAAAAGGAAGGAGTTTAGAATAACATACATACAAATGAATAACATTTACAGTGAAGGCAATTAAAAGAGTACTAGTTTTCTGAGAATGAAAAAACCTATTAATGCTATTGTAGGGGCCAAGGGAAAACTTGCCCTTCTCTGAAAAATCAACTGAAAAACAGGTTGATATGAAGAAAAGGTATAACAAATCATAACAAGTTTTATTATTTTAAATGCTGGGATGGGACAATGCACAGGGGAATCACAAGAGAGAAATTTTCCAATTTCCCATGGAGTACAAAGCTTATATACCTATCTTTATAGGGAAAGGGAAAATGGGGGTGTATTAGTAAATGGTTCTTAGTGGGGGTTCAGCGGGCTTGGAGAACATTCAATGGCCTGAAACAAAGTCTGTCAGGCCCACAAAGCAGACAATCGCTGGTAAATGATTCTCTTAAAAATACAGGATGGGACCAAACTAGAACACAATGGTCTGTGGCAAAAGTCTGTCCACGTGTGCAGCCAGACTTTAGTCTTCCTTCCTTTAATATGAGTTAGGTTAATGAAAACTCAGGGAAAGGACAAGAGGTGATTATCTTCTTTGTTGGGCCCAGACTTTAGGCAGGTAAGGGAACAGCTTCATCCTGTGCTTTGGAAAATGACAGAGTATTGAGAGACAGGAAAAGGGGAGGGGAGGTCAGAGAGACCTTGAGGCTGCTTCCTTATTTCAGCATATCAAAGCACCATATTTTGGGGTAACATCTTCTGATCCCCAACATGCCCTTGTTTGAAACCTCCCTGGGAATTTCACATATTAAAAGCTGAGTTGGTGACTGTGGACAGAAAAATTGAATTAGTAGCTGAATGGTAAAGGATCTCATTCAATCGGTCTCCCATTCTTGGGAACAGGTCAGTTCAATTAAACAGTTGTGTCTCGTTGTAGAAGATGGTGTTGTAGATGGTTTCTCAAAGCTAGGCTTCTATACATAATGTACACAAACGGATACTTAATAACAGGCATTTCTGTGGAAATAGAAGAGGGACAAAAGTTGCCTGGAGCAGTCTCTTAGCTAGTCTCTGAGTCTGAGGAGCAGTTATCTGAGATTATTGGCAATCTGACAGATCTTTGTGGATTGCAATTTGTATGTACAAATTTCATCCAAATGTAAGCTGATGACATGATTTTTCTTCAAAATTGTTGACTCACTTTTGCCTACAGGGTCTTAGGAAGGAAGGCACCTTGAATTTCTTGTGATTCCAAGTCAGAAGTGTGGGAGAAAAACTGGAAATGTTAGTCTGGAGAGTCATATCCAGAAACTGGAGAAAATTAAAACTTCAGGATTCAGTTCAGATAATAAAAACATAAAAACAATGGGCAGGACTAGAATCTAATAAGAGGTACAAAATAGAGTATTTTTCTGAACATAATTACTGTCTCTCCAGTCCCCCTTTTCTACCAAGGATATTTATGACAAAACTAATTCATGTGCAAAATAAATTTAGTCTCTGGCATGATTATTTGCAAAAAGTGCAACAAAAGTAGTGATTATCATATAGGCTCTTTATAAATTGGCTTTGCTGAAACTTGTCATGAGGAATCTCAGATTAGACTGATAAGCTTTAAAAGCTTCTTGAGGCTTAGGAAGCTAAGCCAAGGATTTGACTCACTCTCGGACTGTATTTTTATGAATTGGGTGAATTCCCCTCTTCTGGAGATCCCCAAAATATCTTGAGGTTCCTGAGCCCAACAGAAAGTGACTTTCTTTGCTTACTTTAAGGCTAGGAACTTTGTAAGAATGTATACAGGATACCAGGACAGTCTTTCCAAGGGGCTTTTTATTGGCTCCTTAAAAGCCAACCTCATAATTACTAGCACATGTCTCATAATATCACAGTGTACTTAATGGGGGAAATTCATTCACCAGAATTCCCAAAAGATTGGGCAAGACAGACCAGCTTAATAAGGAAATGAAGGACTGGGCTAAACTTCTTAAAAGGTTGTACATGACAAGATCACCTATGGTACATGCAGGATTTTAGAAAATTGCAGAATTTAAGGTAAGCATACAAAGAGAACAAAATCCAGTTTAGAACCAGCAGGATGAAGAACAGTGGTATACTTGACCCTCCCCTAACTCCAAATTCAATACAATTTTGAAATATGAAATACTTTATATGATTGGATATCTTTTGGAAATCATGTGATAGTACAATTTTGCACCCAAGTTCACACTGAGTAAAGTGAATAAATTTTATGCAGATTAAATAATGGAGACAGAGGGTACTATATAAGTCAGGTTGAAAACTTGTAGGAATATTCAGAGAGGGTGCTGAACACACTGGCCGTTACACTAAAACCCCAAAGAACATTTAACAAACTATCCAAGAGACAATGTTGCTCCACGCAACACTTGGGTTGTAGTTTCTCACCTATTTTGTGTCTATTTAAATAATGTGTTTCTTCTGCATTAAATTCTGGACTCTAAAAGCACAGGACTACATCTATTTCATTCATCAATAGGGCCAAAGAATATGTCATAATTCTGCCCGGAAAATAGTTGGTATTCAAGAAATAGTCGAAAATACATAGAGATACTCAGTAAATAAGCAAATAAATGAATGATTAGTTAAACTCATATTTAAATTTAAATTTAAAGCATACACCATGAAACTCAAATACTTTTACTATTCTGAAACTGATTTAAATATAACTTCCCTTAAATACCAGTGTACACATTTTACTTATAAAAATCAAAGAATTTGAGTAAATGAACAGCTGATTTATTTTTTGCCAGATAATTTAAAGTTCCTATAATATGTGTACATTTATATGAATGTATTCATATATGTTTATTTCAATAAATGCTTGTTCATGCCAAAATTTATTAAGACAATATTTATAATTAACTAATTGATTAGCCCATTATTAAGCTTGTTAAAGGCATTTATGGAAAATCACAAAATAAAATTTATCTAGAAAATGCAATTTAGAAAAAGGTACTATACCTCTTAAATAATCTGACAAAGCAGAAAATGCCCTAGCACTGAATCCAGAAGTTGAAATTTTACGGGTCATGTTGCAACTAATCTTTATTTTGCACAAAGAGCAGCCAGATCACATTTTATATTTAGTATTTATAGACTATAACATCTTTTACTGTGGCTAGAAGCAAAGGAGAGGACAGTAAAATCCATATTATTTGGGGCAAATTTTCCTTGCATGGTTAGTACAATCAAGCAAATACTTGAAGGCTGCACTCTGTCTTCATTGCAAAACTTAAAATTATGTAGAAGTGCATAAAGATCCCGAAACAGAGCTTAATAAAAATGCAAACAAAAAGAATTACACTCGACACTAATAAAAAATACCAAATTGAAAAGGCTTACTTATTCAGAGCAGGCAAACAAAATTTATGTCAAAAAAATCTGTTTTTCTAAAGACATCAAAGTAAACATAAAGAATCTCCTCAATTTCATCAGAAAAAAAGTAAGTGGAAGAGGGAAGTGGTCTAGTATCAGAGCAGAAAGGAAAACTGCTGAGAGATGGCACTAAAAATATGAGCTTTCAATGGATGCGTCTGAGAATTTCAGCCTCTGTAAAAGATAATAAAAACTGCCTTTAAAACCTCTTTAGGAGATATGCTAATTCTAATAATGAAGAGTCCAACCTTAGATGTTACTTGTGAAATAATCATACTAAGGAGACGCTAATGTATTTGAAAATCAGGGGAGGAGAGAATGCTAGTGAGAAGCTCGGTCAAAAACCTAGGAAAAGCTAAAGTGATCCCATAAAAGATACATGCTTCTTTAAAGGAATGAAGTACTGACAATTATTTGGGTAAAATTATAACTTAGATTTTATCATTTCTTCTCAAAGTCTAGAAAATCTTCATCCATATGAGCCTAAATATCCATTTTTTCATGCCTACTTTTGAACAAATTGGTTTTGCTGGAAAAAGTTACAGAGTAGAAATATTGGTGCCAAAAATTAATTCCTGACTGCTAATTTCAAATTTGTCTTCAGCAGTGCCTGGCAATTCTACCTACTTCTGTGGGCAACTGGGTCTTTGCTTCTACAACAGTATTTCTACTTTCTACTTTCAGCATTTCTTTTTTTTTTTTTTAATTTTATTTTGTCGATATACATTGTGGCTGATTATTGCTCCCCATCACCAAAACCTCCCTCCCTTCTCCCTCCCCCCCCAACAATGTCCTTTCTGTTTGCTTGTCGTATCAACTTCAAGTAATTGTGGTTGTTATATCTTCTTCCCCCCACCCCGGTTGTGTGTGTGTGTGTGTGTGTGTGTGTGTGTGTGAATTTACATATTAATTTTTAGCTCCCACCAATAAGTGAGAACATGTGGTATTTCTCTTTCTGTGCCTGACTTGTTTCACTTAATATAATTCTCTCAAGGTCCATCCATGTTGTTGCAAATGGCAGTATTTCATTCATTTTTATAGCTGAGTAGTATTCCATTGTGTAGATGTACCACATTTTCCGTATCCACTCATCTGATGATGGACATTTGGGCTGGTTCCAACTCTTGGCTATTGTAAAGAGTGCTGCGATGAACATTGGGGAACAGGTACACCTTTGACTTGATGATTTCCATTCCTCTGGGTATATTCCCAACAGTGGGATAGCTGGGTCGGATGGTAGATCTATCTGCAATTGTTTGAGGACCCTCCATACCATTACTTCCTCAAACCATTCACTTAATTCAGTCTCCAGTGGTAACTCTCTATTCCAAGCAACCGTCATTTATCACCCAAACTGAAACATTCGCTGGGTAACTTACTTCCCTATTTCCCTTCTTTCCCTCCTCCAGTCCATTCTCCAGACCAAAGCCTGTGGCTCTTTCCTAAAGAAAATCTGATTATTCTACTCCTCTGATTAAATCATCTCAATTACTTTCCATAGCAAAAAAACTACAAGCAGCTCCCTGTAACTTCATCTCAAACCACTTACCCCTTTTACTTTGTTTCAATTGTAGCAACTTTCATTACTCAAGTATATAATGCTTTTCCCACCCCTACCCATTGTATTTGTTTGCTAGTGCTGCCATAACAAAGTATCACAAACTAAGTCACTTAAAACAGTAGAAATATATTGTATCATAGTTCCGGAAAGCTGGAAGTAAGAAATTAAAGTGTCAACCAGACTATGCTCCCTCAAAAACTTGTAGGGAATTCCTTCCTTGCCTCTTCCTAGCTTCTGGTGGTTTTCTGGCAATCTTCATCGTTCCTTGGCTTGTTGATGCATCCCTCCATCCTCAGTCTTCATGTGGCAGTCTCCCTATGTGTGTCTCTGTTTCCAAACTTCCCCTTTATCTAAGGACAGTAGTCCTAATGACCTCATTTTAACTTGATTACTTATGTAAGGACCCTATTTCCAAACAAAGTCACTTTCTATGATACTGGGGTTAACACTTCAATCTTTTTAGGAGGGGACACAGTTCAACCCATAAAAGCCCACCATCACCACAGCAGTTTTTTGCATGCTGTCTGCTCTCCCAGAAATCTTCTTTGTAACCCTCACCCTTCTACCACCTTGCCTAGTCACCCTTCCACATTCCAAACCAGGATGACTTTTCTTGGGGAAGACTGATGTGTACTCTAAATATGTTTTTCTCAGTTAATACTTTCACTTGGCCTTGGCTTTGTGACTTGTCACATTTGTAATTTATACTTGTTGGTAAGATTATTTGATTAGTATCTGTCTACTTCACTGGACTGTGAGCTCTATGGAGGCCACTTTTGCTCATTGTTGTATCACTATAGTGTTTGAAATACCATAATATACATTCAATAAATGTTTTTTGAATAAATGAAGGATGATTCAGAACAGAAATGACAAAAAGGCCATCCTCAAGTTTCAATATCTCTAGTCTCACTAAAATGTTATTTAGTGAAAATGTAAATTGATTATTTCCATATGATTCAAATAAAACAATGAAATAACAATTATTACCTGTCAGGAAATAATTTCTCTAACGTTAGACTAATTAGCCAAAGAATCAATAAGAAAGTTTCAGTTTATTTTGAATTACCTGTGCTACAGTAGCTGGATGAGACTATAACTGTGCTCAGGTCACCCAATTTGTCTTTTTAGTTTCGAAAAATCAACCGTCTAAATATCCAAATTGTATTCATAAAATTTCAGGGCAAGAGAAAAAGATTATGATAGAATTGAGGAATATTCAGCTCAGTGCAACAAAATATATTGAAAAGTGCCGCACTTGGCTTTGAAAATACCCATAAAGCAATAATTCACATATTGTGATGAATGCCATTATGAGCAGCAGTGGGAAAAGAAATGCCTACATACAATTCTTGCCTTTATATGTTTGACTTTCATTTTTGAGATTACACATGATGCTTTTGTATTCAAAAGGCAAAATGCTACCGCTCATTCTTTTGAAGGTGTCTCTACCTTATAAATTTTTCTTTCTATTCCACAATTCCTAACATGAATGGTTATATTTAGAAGCCATAATAATCAGTATCAATATTGTCTTTGTAAACTGGCAGAACTGATTTAGAATCCAGCTGTCTCCCTTACTGTCTGGGTCATCATGAACAATTTACTTAATCTCTTTAAGCCTCAGGGGTTTTTTTGCTTTTTGTTTTGTTTTGTTTTGTTTTTCTGTAAAATAGAGATAATGATATTATTTGTTTGGTTGGATTAGTCTAGATATTAAATATATATAATGTATAAAATAAAGTCGCTGGCTAGGGTTAGCAATTAATAAATATTGCTATGATTATCTTTACCAACATAAGCATAAGCAGTGAATTTTAAACAGTCTTCCATTTCAAACATATGCATTTTATTTTATTTGTATGGTTTACCTGCTTTCCTAAAACAAGGTACTGTTTTTATCATTCTTTTTTCTTTTTCTTTTTTTTTTCTTGTAAGCTTTATTGAGATGTAATTGGTATCCAAAAAGTGTACATATTTAATGTATACATTTTGATGAGTTTTGATGTATGTGTACACCTGTGATGCCATCACCACATTCAAGGTACTAAACATACTCATCACCTCTAAAAATGTCCTCGTGTTCTTTAGTGTGTGTGTTTTGTTTGTTTGTTTTGTGTGTGTATGTGTTAACAGCACTCAACACAAGACCTGTTCTCTTATATTTTAAAGTTCACAATATTGTACTGTTAGCTATAGTTACTAAGTTATACAGCAGATCTCTAGAACTTATTCATCTTTCATAACTGCAACTTTATACCTACTGATCCCCTGGCAACCACCATTCTATTCTCTGCTTCTATGAGTTTAACTATTTTAGATACCTCATATATGTGGAATCATGAAGCTAAATGAAATAAGCTGGTCACAGAAGTATAATTATTTTTTCATATTTAAGATTTGTGTTCACCTTTTAACTGTTACAGGTAATGAAATAAAACTATTTCCTTTAGGTAAATTATGGCTAAAGTTAATACAGTATTGTAGTGCCCTTTTACCTGCCCGTAATCCTGCTGACTGGGCCAATTGTCAAGCTAGGGCTGGGTCTGGAGCTCACAGACCCCTCAAGCCCGTTGTCCAGACTGGGTCACAAACCCTTCACATGCTAGGCTGGGTCACCAGACCCCTCACACACAGGTCTACAAGCTAGGTAATGGGCAAACAGGTCCTTGGAAGCCATAGGTTGGAGAGCATGGCCATGCGCACAGACACCTGAGGCAGATGCCAGCCAAGTCGTGTCACAACCCATGTACACTAACCCACCCACACACAACTTATTTAAAAAGAATGCACCACACCACCCCCAACCAGACAGGCAAGTGAGGGGGCCTGATTAAATTATTCTATTTTCCCAGCAAGTACATATTAATAGTAAATAGATAATTTCCATCATATCTGCTGATGATCTATCTAATTCTGCCTAATAGTTACAAAAGCAAAGAGCAATAAACAAATCGATTAATTATCCTTATTCTGAAATATTTATTAAGATTAAAATGCTTTTGACTTAAGTAATATTCATTCCTTGATAAAAGCATTGCCTTTGAAAATTATCCATAAATCAAAATATATTATGTTTTGCAAACACAAAATAGCCAACAGTAAAATTTAAACAATTTAAATTTTGTGTTTTAGTGATAGAATTTTCCTTTAAACAGTTAAATGTACAGAAAAGAAATGAAGGTTTTGAGTTGTGGAACTAGTATTTTTAAGCACTTATTAAGTGTCGTTCCTATTCAGTTCAGCAGACATTTATGAATTTCGATGTGTTATGCATGGCACCAAACAATACCTTTCACTTACGTTGTTTCTGTTGAGCCTTACTTACCCCAAGAGGTGAGTGTTCCTATTTCTATTTTTAAAATAACAAAGTTGAGCTTCAAAAAGATTAAACAAGTGTCAGAATAGGATTTGAACTTACGTCTGCCTGATTCCTAGTTCTATGCTTTGTTTATCATTCTATGCTGCCTCTACACGAGCAAAATCCTTATTAACTTGTTTACCAGAAGAGAAATAACTCTGGCCATTGAAACAACTTGGGAACTCCATCTTAAACTGTTAACAAGAGAACCAACAAAATGGTTTTGTTTGTTTTTACGTAGGTATATGGCCATTATTGATCCCTTGAAACCCAGACTGTCTGCCACAGCTACCAAGATTGTCATTGGAAGTATCTGGATTCTAGCATTTCTCCTTGCATTCCCTCAGTGTCTTTACTCCAAAACCAAAGTCATGCCGGGCCGTACTCTTTGCTATGTGCAATGGCCGGAAGGTCCCAAACAACATTTCACGTAAGTTAATTTTCTGTTATGATTTTCACTTCAATTTATCAAACAGTTATGGAATTATAGATAGGGAGCAACAATTAAACAAATAAGACATAGACGTTTCCCTCAGAGCTCACATATTATTTGGGAAAAGAAACACCCCAAAATTCTGTAATACAGTGTGATATGGTCAGTAAATTTGTATAAGTTACAAAGGTTTTTGATTGGTAATGTGATGACTTCTATATGGGGTAGCACTGGAGAATTTGCTGGAGAAAAGTGATAAAAGATAAAAACAGTGTGCAAAGAAAAGGGGTGATTATTGAACAAGAATGGGTGAGAAGGGAGAAATCAAAGGCCAGAAGTGCTGATTGCTCTTTCAGGAAGCCCGGCTAAAGGGAAGGGGTGCCCTGGTTGGTTCTTCCATTTTGATCTGGTTTCATTTGACTTGTGTTCTTTTGTTTCAGTATTAAGAAACCTAAACACTAGGATGTAAAGGAAATAGGAATGTCATATGATAGAATTTGGTATTTCATATTTTGGAACCACTTTTTAAAAAGCAAAGGGGTAGAGAAAAGCAAACTTGTGTAATTGATTGCATTTAATTTTTTATTCTGATCATTTAAATTTTATTTCAACAAAATGTTTTTTTCCCATTTTAGTGACTTGTTTTTCCCTTTAAAAAAAATAAATGGTTCAAATACTGTTTATCTTCTAAAGCAGTCATTTTATCTAACTCTGCTCTCCCCAGAGTCCAGATTTCTGAAGAAAAATATTAGGAAGCACATACTGAAGGAAAATCAGGTAGCAGTTATTAAACTGAGTACTGGATTCTGTCCATTATCATTGATAAATCTTAGTTGTATGACAATTTTATCATCCATAAATTATTTGTTGACTGAATTCTTTCCTTATTGACTTTATTTTTTTATTGGTTATGAATATTCATGAGATACAGAGCCAATTGTCACCCCTGGTGCCCAAGATGTGCTTAGCAAGCTACTAGTAAACAGGAAGGCAAGGAGGTTTACGTTTGACTTTATAAAAAACACAGGTATTGAGAAGACTATTATAACAATTTCTAATTTCTTTAAAGCATTCCTAAAATAGTAGAATCCACACAAAAGTGTGTAAAATTCTATTTGGGCTGTTATAATATGGGTTACCATCCTATTCCTCCCTAATTCTATTCTTATAATTTTTATTAAAAGCTATGAAATTCCAGAATTTAATGTAATAATTTATACTATCACAACTTTGGTGTGACTAATATGTCTATATGTTATTTACCAAGTTAACAGTGCAATCAAATGCATGAGGACTTTGTAAAATTGCATGTAAATGTCCTTACCTGACTTTTTGAAATAACAGTCCAGTAACTTGTGGTCCAACATGGCTCAGAATATCTACTTACTGTTTTTTTTCATTTGGATGAAAAATAATTTATTTCAGATATGTCTGATGTTACAGGGATACATAGAATAGTCCTACATAGAAGAAAATATATGCCAGTTGATTAGTTTATTCTGTCCCATCTCTTTTCCTCTGATGACACATTTAATCAGTTTAGCTCAACAATTATCAAGAAGAGTACCAAGCAGAGGAAAGGTGTTCATCCTTGGCCTCTAGGCAAGGGGACCATGTGCAATTCAAATGAGCACTTCTGCTCAGCTATAGTTTTTATATACTAAGGAAAGATTGACACAGATCAGCTGATAGCATTTGAAATGTGTAGATAACAATTGCATAATATTTTGATGCATCAGTGAAATGAGGACATAGAGATAATGTGAAAATTATGTTTGGCAGTTTTATAATTTAAAGCTAAAAAAATTCAAAATCTCATATAATTCGTCCCAATGGATTCTATAGCATGTGTTTTTCTTATATCTTGCAGTTACCATATTATTGTCATTATACTGGTGTACTGTTTCCCATTGCTTATCATGGGTATCACATACACCATTGTCGGAATTACTCTCTGGGGAGGAGAGATCCCAGGAGACACATGCGACAGGTATCATGAGCAGCTAAAGGCTAAAAGAAAGGTACTGTTCCATATCATTTACCCAGCATTTGTGAAAATTGTGGCACATCAGAGAGGAAAAAATCCTAGTCATGGCATTTTAATATAATATGATTTGATGTTGTACTCCTACATTTTTAATGTCTTTTTTTTTTTAAATTCTGCCCTTCTATAAGCCACTTTCTACATACAATATCTGTCTATGATAGAAAAATTACTTCCTTACCTCAAGACTTTTTAAAATCTCCTTTTGCAAAGTATTCTCAATTATTCTACCTGAAATTGCTGAAATTTCACTTTAAGTTGATTGTATTTCTGCTGCTCTAGCTATCTGTTCTTCACTGAGCAGAATGCCTCTGATGTACTATATCTGCCCAAAGCTTCTTTTATCCCAGGAATGATATCTTTCCTAGAAAGTGCTATAATTGAGTAATATCTGTCTATACCTCTTCCATCCCCTCCTGCCTCCTCTCTCTCTCTCTCTCTCTCTCTCTCTCTCTCTCTCTCTCATTCTTTCTTCCCCCCTTCAGCCATCATGTATATCTGATTATAGGACAAGAATTATGTTAATACTGTTCTGCAACTTATGGGGTGACATGAAAAAGCCTACTCCTGACTAATTCCTAATTCACATTAAACAAGGAAATTTCTGTAAATTATTATATTGACATTTTAACTAGGGTTGTTATTTTTATTAAGATTTATTTTTTACTACCATTATGTGACTCAATGAGAGAAAATTAAAAAATGGAGTTAGAAGGAATCTTATTCCATCCTCTTCTCTCCAGTTACTATGAGCTTAATGCATCCTGGAGAGGTTTGTCCAAGCATGAGCCCTGCTGATTATGTCGGTCATTATTATTTATTCCATTTATCATTAATTTATTTATGTAGAACTATCACCAACCATCAAAGGAAATAGACATTTCCTTTACAAATCATTCAACCATCTCAAAACCACTTAACTACAAACACTCACTTAACAATGGTTAATCAGATATCAAATAAGCAATGCAGAAAATTGATTCCATTTTAATAGTGTCTTTTCTCTGATATTGACAAATAATGGCAGACAAGACTTATATCCTATAAACATTTATAATGATCTCTAGTATTTGAAAACCAAAAGTAAGCATGATCTTTTCCACATCAATTTACTCATTCATACTACATACAGATATGTCTAAATTATTTACATAATTTCATTTCTCTTTCAAAAAACTAACCTTAAAAGTGATGTTCACAAACAACCAAACTATGTTATTAGCACCCAAAAAAGAATCCTAAAATTAAGAGAACGTCAATAACATTTTCAGCTTACATGAACAGTTTCTCTCTCCCTTTTATAACGTCAATCCACATTTTCTAAGGTCTTGCTTGTATTGCAAGACACTCTTTTCTTGGGATAATTGCTTATACCTATGTTTAGGGTATCGTCACATTATATAAGTAATGTGAAGTTTTATGTATTTCAGAGTAATTTCTGTCTTTGTATTATCAACTTAGTTTCCTATCTCTTATTTATTTCTTATTGGTTTAGGTTTTTAATTTTTTTTTTTTTTTATGTTTTCCATGTTTACTCCTAGACAAAATTAAAATAAGCGTAGTAATTGTAGACTATATTTCTTTTTTCTTCATATACATGTAATATTTCATAGGAAGAAATAGAAATTAAATCTTCATCTTAAAGAAATACAAAATAAATCTATTATTTTTTAATTTAGAGTCCCAGAGGGAACAAAAGCCAGAGAGTATATTTTTTAGTTTGTTACGATACAACTGGTGAGAGTAAGGTGTAAATATTCCCTTTTGATTTCATAACTCTACAATTTCAAAGTAGAAATAATACCTCAAATTGGGAGTATAACTCTTCTAGAATATTTCGAACAAGTAAGATATTTAAATGTTCCAGTTCATATATCTTTCTCTTGGATTGTGTTCTGGGCTGAAATAATACAAAACGACATTTCTGAATGCCATGGATGTTTATAACAAATCACCTTGTCCTTAGATTTCTTTCACAGTCACTTAATGGTATACATCAGTATCTATGCAGTAATATTCATTTTGTCCAAAATTTCAAAATTTCAAATTATAACTAGCTCTTCTCTTAATTTATTTCCTTCTATCTAAAACTAAAATATTTTTCTGGAGTGGTTTGGAATATAGTTATTACTAGTAATCATACTATTTTCATATGATTATTTAGATCAAAATGAAAGGCTGTCCTGGATGGGACATTTAATTGTATGGTGTCTCCTATAGAATACATCTTAGACATTACAGATTGGACTGGAGAGGTAAAATAAAAAGTATTGGCTACAATCATGCAAATGAGTCATAAGTATTGGGAGAAACAACTCCATAAACAACTCTGAGCAAGCCTCTTTTAACAATAAAAAAGGTAATAGATGTTGACTGAACTCCCAAACACACATATACAAGAATAAATAAAAGCTGAAGAAATTTTAGTCAAGTCACTAAGAGAAGATCTTTGTAATTACTGAGGAGCATTCGCTTCCATGTCACTTTATCCCACAGTCTTCAGGAATTATGCTCAATTTCAAGCCCTGTAGTTTAAATTCTTTGAAGAATAGCGAGTAGAAATACATCACATTTCTAACTTATATAGAAGCCAACAAGTTTAAAAATTGAACTAATATGAAACTTTTAGATAATTTAGGAGTAGCCACCCCCACTTGATTTTTACATGTGTCCTGCCTAAGTATACATAGTTTAAAATAATATCACTGGTTGCACCAGTGCCAGGTAAAAAGACAAAATAATAGTCTTCAAAAATGAGTTAATACCTCTAGAAACATTTCCTCATTATTAAAATTAGAGCATTAAACATGAAAATCAGTAAATATTTCAGATCAGAAATATTAATGGGCTAAAGTCATAGGAAATTTTCTAATGGGCTCTGTGCAGTTGATTTTGGTTAAGGCCAAACTTCCCTTTTACCTTTGATGCTATGCAAGTAACCAAATATATATTAATTAATATATTAATGACCCACATATATTAAGTTCAGAAAGGCTTAGAAGAATCCTTTAGGGTTAGACTTATAGTGTGCAGGGGAAGGGATGGGAAGACCCGCACTTATGTCAGTTTGACATAGAGCCCCCTCCACTCGAAAACAAAGGTTACCTTTCTTTCAATTTTTAAGACTCTAGTCTCCACACTTCTTTCTAGTCTTGGCCACCCCTCCACCTCCTTCTTCTGCTCCTAGCCCAATCTTAAGGGAAAGAAAAAAGTACATGCGTTGACTTACTTTTAGGCAAGTGTTGTACAGTAATGCTAGTGAGAGAGAAAACAGGAAGGGGAATCACAGAATGCACTGATACTTAGAATATTAATTCACACTTACAGTGCAATGCTATGTTGTTTATCTGTAGTAGCTCTTGCTCCATTACTTATATAAATATGCATATATATGCATATAAAGTATATATTTAATGCACAGCAGTGGTGCACCAGATAGTGAAGCAAAGGAGAAATAATGGAATCTGAAAAAAAATGATGAAAAAAATTCCCAATTCTATAAGCTTTTGTAGCACTAGTCTATACATTATTTTATTTTACACTCACATTGATGTTCTAAGATAGATAGGAAAGGTATTACCTTACTTTAGAAATACAGCAGTGAGAAAGTTGAAGCTAGAAAGGGTAAAGATGAAATGGAAAGGGCTCGATGTGAAAGACTTTGGAAATAATCATCAGAGTCTGGTGACTGATTAGATGTGCATGGAAACAGAGAGGGGAAATGAAAAAATTCTATTTCAGGATTCCTATTCTGAGAAAATTGGGACAGTATTGTCAGAAAATAGAGAGCCTACAAGAAAATACAGGAACTTTTGGATGAACAAGATGAATTCACTTAAGAGAGCTGAGGAAGGTGCAGGAGTTCACGTGCAGCTGTAGGTAGGTTCCAACTTATGCTGATGAAGACGACAAGTGGAGGTAATCAATGCACATAGGTTCATATCAATCAATTCTGTACTCGGATTAGACATTTTCACAAGAAGAACATTCTATCACACCCTCTGAATGGCATAATTATCGTGACTATCGGTATACCACCTACTTGGTATCAGGAGCACAAATTCCTCTGCTTACCTCTCGCTCCTTCCTCTCAATCTCCACTCCCCCGACCTCTGGGAGCCCAAATCAGAGGGGCAGAGAAAAATCATTTTGCTAGAGCTGTTGTCTTCTATCCACATTTATTTCATTATTTCTGCTTTTTATTTCTAATTTAGTAAAAGGAAGATTTTCAACCAGTGCAGAAAACTCAATGATAGCATTGTTCCTCTTTTCTAGATATTACTAGTTACTAACAGGTTAATAAAATATCGTTTGAAAAAGATGAGTTGATAGCTGACAGTCCGTGAAGCTATTTTCGTACTTCAAAAGCAAGAGGATTGATACCACCTGCCTTCGTCCAGTCTCATTTAATTTGTCATCATAATTATGTGGCCTCAATCCAAAGCAAAAAGGAAAAAATAAATAAATAAAAATAAAAATAAAAGTTAATGGGGATAGAAAGAAGAAAAATGTTTTTCACTTATGAAAAGCAGCACCAATAATTATTCGATGAATTTGAAAATCAACTCCAGCAGAGAAGTATATGAGATTCCTGCTGATACTGATCATCTGAGAAATAATGATTTATTGCTGTTTGGTATATGCTTCCTTACGTGAATACAATTTTCCACTGTGGAATCAAAGTAAACTAAGTGTTCTGAAGGAAAAAAAAAAAAAAGAAAATTATGTGGCCTCTGAATAATAGTATGTAGTCTTTTAGCTTCTGGCCCTTCGTCAGCAGGAGATGCATCTGTAGCTGTTTATTGAGCATGGTGATAGATTGGTACTGATGAACATTTGTGTATTTTCTCCAGCTTCTATTTTGAAAGACTATATTTGTTTTTTGTTTAAAAAAAAAAAAAAAAAAAAAAAAAAAAGCTGAGGTTGGGGAAATCTGTGGTCACAGAAAAGAGCAAATAAAATTAATCTGTGGAGGAATTAAACCCTAAGACAAAGAGGTTAAGAAACCACCTGACTATTTTTTTAATGACTCGACTGAAGATAGGAGATATAAATGATCTCGTTTAAATTCATGCTAAGTAAGCTATTCTGTGGGCCTCTGTTTATGCATTTAGCCGTTGGGATTTTAAAAGCTAGACACATTTTCCTTCAGATGCTCAGTGTTTCTTTGTTTAGGTAATTACATTTAATTATAATAAGACCATAATCCTAAGCACTGTTAGTCATCTATACTATCTCGTTTAGATTTGGTAGCTTCATTAACACTATAAGCTATTATTATACTTAGCCAACTGATGATGTAACCAAAGCTCAGAGAGTTTAACTCACTTTAAATTATTATGTTCAGTAAGTAGAGGAATCTGGTTTGGACCCTCGTCTAACACTAAAGTTAAGGAAATAATGAGGACATTATTGTCAGAAAATAGAGAGCCTATGAGAAAATCCAGTAACTTTTGGATGAACAAGATGAATTTACTTGTATGCAGCTAAAGTACATTACAGTTAATGTCAGTAAAAGAAGTAAACAAAAAAAAGAGTGAAAAGGGGTGGGAAAATAATTAATGATATTATCATACTAATACTATTTAGCCTTTTCTGCAATGTATACTCAATACAAAAATTTTTTTAAAAAGCCATTTCTTTTATAGACTAAATTCCTCTGATTCTATTGTCCATGTAACTCACAAACATCTTACCTTGTTCAATTATTTATGAATAATTGTGGTTGCATTTGCAGGCCACTGTTAGATTTTATATTTAATACTAAATTGATCTTCTGCTTTTCTGTATGGAATTTCTTATCTGGAAATAGATCCCTGCTCTTCAACACTTTTTTCCTCCTTTCTTTGTGCTCTTTCAGTGCAGCTTTTAAGATAAGGTTCCTGTCAGAATTTATTTAAATGTTTTCTGTCTTATCTGATAAAGTAAATCTCCACTAATATTATTGTCTCTTCCTTCTCCTAAGATTAAAGGTCATTTTAAATGTTATCATGTTTTGCTATTTTACCTTGCTTGTGTAGTTTCTAATGAACACTTAAATAGTTTTAACTAGGCTATTTGTGAACACTTGAAATATTTACTTTTGTCAATATTGATATATTTTTAATACTATTAACAATTCTTCAGTTTACAATTAAATCTTATCTAGAAATAAGTTTAAGTGGCTATTAGAGTAGACCAAAAAATAGAGGAGGAAAGAATAAGGTAGATTAAAATTAGATTAAGTGAAAATTATGCTTGGCAGTGTCCCTAAGGAAGGTGGAGCATTTTATCACAAGCAAATTCTCAGATCTATTATAGAACATCCATCTAAAGCTATGCTTTACTCACCATTGTATACTCACTGCCTAGCATAGTGCTGGGTGGATGGATGTAAATTACAAGTGTACACGTATATGACTCACCATAGATCCACCTAGGTTAAGTAACAATACAAATGTCAGTTATATTTCATGATATCACCCCATGTGATTTAGGGGTTGGGTGAAGTGATGAGGGAGGGATAGGCAGAAAAAAGAGTGTGTCAGTTTGTTAGAGCTTTTATAATAAAGTGCCACAGTTGGGGTGGTGTAAACAATAGAAATTTATTTTCCCACAGTTCTGCAGGCTAGAAGCCTAATTATCAAGATGGCAGCAGGGTTGATTTCTTCTGAGGCCTCTCTCCTTGGCTTTCAGATAGCCATCTTCTCCCTATGTCTTCACATAATTTTCTTTCTGTGCCTGTCTGTTCTAATCTCCTCTTCTAATAAGGACACCAGTCATATTGAAATACAGCCCAACCATATGACCTCATTTTACCTTAATTAGCTTGTTAAATGTCCTATCTCCAATTTTAGTCACAATCTGAGGTACTATGGGTTAGGACTTCGACATATGAATTTTGAGAGGACACAATTTCAGCCCATACCAGAGAGATTATTAAAGATCTTTAGAAATTGATTTCTTTGATCCAAGTCTCCTCTTGGATTCTGGTAGCTTCCTGGCACCAAGGATGAATTCTGCCCTGTCCCGAAGCTACAAGTTCCTTGGCAAGTGAGAATGCTACTAAATGAAGGACTGTGGTAGAACTCCTCCCCATCTCATTCCAACAGGTCTGTACCTTAGCTGAAAGAAAATTGAGAAAACTGTTTTTCTGATTTTGACTTAAACATTTTACTCCTTTTCTCATCCCTAGTTGGCACAGTTTGCTTTCTTCATCCCCTTGCTCCTCTACTCCTCTTTCTATTTGCCTTAGAGGAAACAGTTTCTTTTGAAATTATTTCACTTTCCCATTTTTACATAATCTTTGGAACAAGGGACAAATCACAACATTTTAATGTGTGCAACATGACACCTCCCTCCCTCCAAGAGAGCACTCTATAAAATAACTCATACCCCTTTCATTTTTTATGCTATCCAGTTCCCAGCAATCTGCTGTTTTATTTTACCATTTTTTATGTAACCCAGGTCTTTGCTGATTTCAGGTATATCACGTTTTAAAATTTTCATGTCTTTAATTTTAAAAGTGTAAATTTTACTAAGGAATCTTGTAGATTACTCCAAAAGGAGAACTTGCTTCTCACAGCATCAAATTTATTTTGACATTTCTTCTCAAGTCAGCTCCCAGGCAATTGTTTGTGTTTCTCTCTCCCCTTTTTATCTCCCTCTCTCTTTTTATCCCCCTCTCCACCTTTTCTTCCTTCTGCCCCTCTTTGATCCAGTTTTCTGCTCCAGAAAGACCATTCACCCACAATTTTTGAAGATAAATTTAGCACTGTTCTTGCAATTCTATTCTATGCACTGTTTTTATAATTCAAATAATTTCAAACTTGCAAATTTCTACCTACATTCATTACCCTGATTGGCAAACAAAATGTCCTCCATAGACCTGGTAATTGGAATCACATAAATAAAGTGTTTAACAACATGGTGTGACAGAAAAAAAAAAAAAAACATTATTTTTCTGTTTATAATCTCCTTCTGACTTAAAGTTCAATCTTTTATAAACAGAAAAATAATGTGCTTTTGTTTTTTTCCTGTTACACCATGCAGTAAAACACTTTATTTATGTGGTTCCAATTACTTGCTTTGAGTATTTTCAGATGTATTTCTGGTACAGTTTTTATTTATATTTCATTTTAGCAAAGATTTTGGGGAGACTATCTTGCACTACTTTGCTTAGTTCGTAGATCCCAAAGTGCAATGATTCTCTGTACATCTATATACTTTACTCAGCGCATTTCCAAATTTATGGCTTTGTCAAATCACTTGTCAAATCATATGCCTCCCAAACCTGTCCTGAATCTGTTTTTATTTGAAAACATTTAGAACTGGTGGGATAGTACATTGTGATTACTTTATATCTTTTGATTCTCAGGTATTATCCTCAGATTATTTCTGCTTCATTATTTCATCATTCTCCAACAAGATGTGGCAGCATTATACAAATCCCTGAAACAGGAATTTCTAAAGCCTTTTGCTGCATCCATCTAAGCCCAGATGAGGAAAATGATTTCCACTGAAACCCTACAGGAACATACATGCTTCACATATTAAATCTGCAAAAGAAAAGAGCATCCTAAAAGAACTGAAAACAGTGCACAGAATAGTTGTCGCATGCTGAAAAGGAACAGGATCTTGAATATTAATAAGAATAAATAACAGGTCCTTCAAATGCTACCCATGCTGATTAAAAAGCAGAAGATCAAGTATGAAATAATTTCCTTCATATAAAATGTCTCACCAGAAACTGAGTGGTCACAAATTTGTATGCAACAGTTAATCCAGTTTGAATGAAATGGCATGTTTTATTTTAAAACAATGTTTCATGGAGAACTAGAAGTTATTTTCACTTACTTGACTGAGAATACAAGCCAGGTCTCTATCATCCCAACACTAACCTACATTTAGCCATAAGGTTTCTCAGAGCATCGCCTAGAATATACCATTACTAAACTGGAGATTTTTACTAGGAAGGACTCTACACAGAGACCTCTAAATCCAGTGCTGTGGGGGTAATAAATAAGTCAACTTGCATTTATTTAGTGATCAACTGTAGTAACATTGAATGGGAGACCTGCATCTCACAACTCAGTTTCTATTGCTCTCCTATCTTCCTAGAAAAGTTACTAGGATTTAAGCAGCTTTGAGCACATGATACAAAAATGAAGAATTTTACACAAAGTTCCATAGCCTAAGATGAGAATCATGGCCCAGAAACATTTTGCTATAGAGATTTCATCAAATTTTTAATATCTATAAAGCACAAAAGTGGCTGTTCAATTGTATTCTGCAATTACAAACCAAAAGATATTTTGCCATTAAATAAGCAAAAGAAACTATTTTTTAGAATATAAAGTGGTTAACATCTTTTTTTAATTTTTTTAATTTTAGAGGAACATCACAGAATCTTTGGGTGATTTAACAGTATACGTCAGAGTCTCATTTCTCTGAAATATGTAGCTTTGCACGCATTTTTGTATCCAACTAAAGTACCATATTATGCTATTTGAGTAGAAAAAATCTTATAGTTTTATTTATGTACACTGTAAGCATAAAGAGAAAGGAATAATATATTCATTTTGAATCTTTTTTCCAAGTCGGTTGTAGGTATACTCTAATTTGAGGATGGGTAGATCCAGCAAATGACCTCACAGCACTCCCATCTTTAATTTTGCCCTCTGATTCATTTTGATTAGAATTTTAATGTGTATTTTATTCTATTTTTGGAAGTGTGGTTCTTCAAAGCTGGTGAATGCCCTTCTCTAACCACCTTGACATTGGTCTTTTCCGGATCTGATAGCTCCTTGCTACTGAATTCCATGACTCTACAGCAATGCAGCTCTTAATGCAGTACTTGAACAATTCCAGGCATCGTATTTGAAATCTCTTTGATATGGGACTTGAGGCCTCAACTGGCCACAAATTGTGGCCTAGGTTCGTTCTCTGAACAGTCAGCAAGCTTCTTCCATCTCTCTCTAGTCTCTATCTTTTCATGCTCTTTATCCACACTTCGCCTGTGCTCTGGATCATTGGCACTTTCTTCTCTAGAGTAACCCTCCATCAGTTAAACCATCCATCTTCTGAACCATGACCTGTTTCACTTCACTATGTTCCCCCTCAAAATGTAAGCACATTCACATCTCTTCCATCTTGTGTTGTGTACATTTGCTTTCCCCTCTAACTTACCAATCTTTTTTGCTCATCTGGTTAATTCTTTATGGCTTCTAAGACACCATTTCACTGAAACTTTGATAGAAATCAAAGTTACCTTTGACCGTTTTGTTAAATTCATTGGATGCATCAGTCCTGACAAAATTGAAGCAACAGATACACTTTGATCACGCCCCACTTGTGAAGTCTTCTCTTCCATGATATTTGCTTCCTTTCTCTCCTCTGTCTCTCCACAGTAGTCCTTCCTCTACCATTTAAATGCTATGCTTTACCCCAGAGTCTCATTTTTCATATTTTTATAGCTTTTATAGGGCAGTCCTTTTTGAATAATTTGATCTACTCCCAAGACATCAACACCCTTGAAAATTACTTTCAACTCAACATTTATACTATGCTCATATCTAGACTTCTATTCTGAAGTCTAGGCCCTGAACTTTAAAATAAAATTCTATTAACCATCTCTCATTCCAAACCTATGTGTAGTAGACACTTCAAAATAAGCTGGTCAAAACAAAATAATCACTTTTGTCTCTGAAATTCTTCTTCTAATTTCATAAAATGTTACTAATATCCATACAGTGGTCCAGACAAAAAAAATCTAGAAATAATCTATAACTCCTCCCTTTCCTCAATGAATGTCCAGTAAATGATAAGGCCCTTTAGATTAGCTCTAAAAATGAATCAATTAGATTCCCTTCTTTCCTACGCCCTGCTTTACTCTTGTTTAGAACTATGTAACTCCTTGCCTGGGTTAATATTGCATTTCTACTAAAAAGCCTCCATCATATCCCACTCAAATAAAATCCATTCTACACTGCCTTCAAGGTGCTCTCTGCAAAATCTGAATTTATTAATACCCTCCTTAATGTTTTTTAATGGCTTCTCTGGCCTGTAAACACATAATATCTCTCTCTCATCCATCAATCTCTCCCAGCTTCTTCATCAGCACATGTTACATCTCAGTCAGAGAAACTACTCATAGCACTAAAAGGAGGTGAGAGTTTTGCTTATCTTATTTTCCATAATCAGGGCATGCTTCTTCCTCTCCTTCACCACTTTTTCTTTTTTGCTCCTCACACATGGATGTTCCTGTTTGTCTTTCAAGGTGCATTACAGGCACTTCCTCCAGAAAGCCTCTTCAATACCACCGCCCTCACCATGCATTCAATGTTTCACCATTTGCTTAACTATCTCTTCCAACAAAGTTTACAAAGCTGAAGGGGAGGGTTCATGTCTTATTCATATTTAGATATTCAGCAACTCAGAGGCTGCTTAGCATAATTCAGGAACATTATAAATGTTTATAAAATTAATGAATGGATCTTTTTCCTTGGATTTTTTATCTGATGGCCAAATGCTCTTAAAAGAAAACTAAAGACCAGTGATCTTTTGATTTTTATAACTTCGTAGATAGTGAATTTTCAGGATATTGTGTAATTTTTCACCCCTTAATTTTTTTCTTTACCTACAAGCATCATGGGGTCTTGAGGGTCTTGAGGTATTTTTTCTCTTCTAATTACCATTTCCCCTGGATGCCTGATAAACACAGGTTCCTTCAAAGTGAGGATACTAGTTAAGTTCATTTTGTTGTGAGGTTGTCACCCAGGAAAGGAACCAAACACTTAAGAATTTTAACAGTCTTTATTAGCCAGCCGGTGACTGCCTCCCCTAGATATTTCGGGAGAGCAGCAACTAGCCTTGGTCTGGTGGAGTTTATAAAGGCAAAAACCACATCCCATGGGCACACAGGTTTGTCCAGGTGCACAAAGCAAGCTAGGTAGCTGGGTTACAGAAGCCAAAAGTGAGCAGTTAAAGCAGTCAAGCATAAAAATTTTCATTGTGTATGGTTCTTGTTCCTATGTAACAGTTCACGGTGTATGGTTCCTGTTTCTATGCAACAGTTTTTGTTTCTATGAGAAGGTCAATGGTTTCTCATGCAGAGGGGGGTAGTCTGACAATGAGAATGGAGTAGTGCCTACCTAAGATGGCGTTAATCATATCAGAGTTTTCTGTTACATTCCCCACTGGTTTTATGTACATGAGTCAAATCCTAGACTCATTTGTATGTAATCTGCTATAGTGGGTTCTTAAAACCTTTAATTTCATTGATTGAACTTTTGGTTTGATATATTTAGTAAGAGAGGTGAACACTGGAATTAAAAGCAAGGGACCAGCTAGTGAGGAGAGTTGTTAACCAAGGAGACCAGGAGAATAAGGCTTCATACTAGTTGTGGCCTTTGTTTCTTAATTCTTTTCTTTCTTTTAACCTTTTTCTGATTAGGGAGAGGCTGTCTCTTATTACTCCTGAGTGATTAGTACAAAAACAACAGGTTTCCTCTAGAACCACATATAATCCCCCTTGTCAGTCTGATTGTGTGGATTATTTTTGGGTGCAGCTGCTGCTGCGCATTCAGATAGGTCCAGCCTCTGTGTAGGACACAATGACCACAGTGAAGAGGAAAAAATTAACTTTTTACAACATTGTCAGATTGACCACTTGGTGTAAATCTTTTCATCAAAGCACTTTACATTTTAAAATTGTTATTTAACTGGAATTATAGTAGATGAAATCGGATACAAAGCATCTAGTCACAAAAATAGAAAAGGTAATGAAAGAGCACTTCAGAAAGAAACTCCATAGCCAAAGGGCATTTAATTGTTTTTCTCCAGAGACCTGTAATAATCTAGGGGGCCATGAAGCCATCTGGGTTCAAGGTGGTGGCATTTCACCCATATGAGGTCTTGCAGTTGGTGCGGATGTGGTGTTAGGACTTTTGTCAGTGGGTAGGCCTCTCTGATCAAGGAGTGAATCTGGCGTAGTACCTGTTGGTGGGCCTGAAGAGACTGAAGAAGGTTATAGTTAGTGATTTCAGCAAGTTTATCATCTTTAAGACAGGGCAACAGAGGGGGCGGCCTTCCAAACATAATTTCATAAGGTGTAATTCCTTGTATGTATGGGGTGCATCTTGCCCTTAGGAGGGCAAAGGGAAGGAGGCTCACCCAGTTCCTGCCAGTCTCTAGTTTTAATTTGGTAAGTGTTTCTCTTAAAGTCCATTTCATCTGTTCTACCTGTCCTGAAATTTGTGGCCTATAAATACAATGTAGATTCCAATTTATTTTTAATGTTTTGGCTAATAATTGGGAAATTCGGGCTGTGAAACCAGGCCATTGTCAGACCCAAAGGTTACATGTAGGCCAAATCTGGGGACAATTTCTTGTAACAATTTCTTTAACATTATCTGAGCAGTTTCAATTTTGGTAGGAAAGGCTTCTACCCATCCAGAAAAAATGTCTATGAACACCAAAAGGTAGTGATACCCGTATAGTCCAGGTTTTACCTTGGTGAAGTCAATTTCCCAGCATTCGCTAGGGTTGGCTCCTTGTATTCTGGTTCCAATGGGCAGCCTTGAGTTTGGCCCTGGATTTACTTGTGAACAAATTTCACATCTGGTAACAATGTCTTTTGTTATTTTGTCAAGATCTTGGATGTAATAATATTTTTTTAAAGTTCAGTTAATTTTGTGGATCCAAGGTGTGTTCCTTGATGTATCTGTTTAATCATCAATCTGCCTAGAGCCTGTGGTAAATAAATCCTGTGGTCTGGCAGAATTTTCTAATTCATGGCATTGTTGGAAGCTTTTAAGATCTTAGTATGTTCTACTTCTTCTTTAGTATAATAGGGGGTCGGCAGCAATTGAGGTGCTAGCTAGAATGACTATTAAAGAGTCAAATGGCCCCACTGGTTTTAATGCAGCCTCTTTGGCAGCCCAGTCTGTGGCAGTGTTACCTTGGGCTTCAAGCGAATTGTCCTTTTGTCCCCAACAATATATGATGGCCACTCTTTTTGGATACCATATGGTTTCAAGGAGGGCTAGTATTTCTGCTTTATTTTTTATTTCTTTTCCTCCTGATGTTAATAGTCCTCTCTGTTTGTATAAGGCCCCATGAACACGGGCAGTGGCAAAAGCATATCTGCTGTCAGTATATATGTTAACAGTTTTATCTTTTCCATGCTTTAAAGCCTGTGTTAGGGCTATGAGTTCAGCCTTTTGAGCAGATGTTCCTTGGCTTAAGGCTTGAGCCCAAATGACCCAATCCAAAGTTACTATGGCTTCCCTGGCATACCTGATTCCATTGGAGAAGAAACTGCTTCCATCAGTGAATAACACTTCATCAGGATCTGTCCAGGGCTCATCAGTCAGGTCCAGCCGGAGTCCTTGGGGAGTCTCAATTGTTTTGAGGCAATTATGGACAGGCTCAGTTGGGTCGTCATCTGGAAGGAGGGTAGCCGGATTTAGAACCATTGTTTTTAGGAACTTTATTTGGGGCTGATCTGGAAGTAAAGCCTGACACTGGGTGATGTGGCCATTAGTTAGCCAGCTATCTGGTGCACTCCATAGGAGGGATTGTATAGAGTAAGGGGCTACCACAGGTAGGTCTTGTCCTAGAGTTAGTTTGTTTGCCTCTTTTACTAGCAAAGCAACAGCTGCTATGGCCCAGAGGCAAGCTGACCATCCAGTAGCTACATGGTCCAATCTCTTTGAGAGGTAGGTGATGGGCCTCTGCCATGGCCCTAGGGCCTGTGTAAGTACGCCCTTAGTAATTCCCCTTGCTTCAGCAATAAACAATGTGAAGGGATTGTTTATGTCAGGCAATGCTAAGGCAGGAGCCATGGTGAGTGCCCGCTTTAGATCTTTAAAGGTCTATTGTTTAACATCAGTCCAAATTAAGGGGCTATTTCTTCCCCAGTGAACACAGATATCCAAAGGCAGCAGTAGCCCACGGCCCTCAAGAATTTGTGAACTTTTTGTTTGTTTTGAGGTCCAGGATTTTCTTAAAATTGTCTCCATTCTTCTGGACTTTCTTTGCCATTAAAAACCTTTTGAGCAAACTTGACCAAGTCAGATAACAATTTTTCTTTGAACTCTTCCTGTCTTTGAAGCTTTTTTTTTTTAATATCTGGGGCTGACTGGGTGACAAAGGCAATATTTATTGCCCACCAATTTTCTGGGGCCTCAGGGTCCACAGGAATGTAAGTCTTATAAGTCTCCACACTTCAGAAATGTGGTGGGGGACTTGTTTGGCCCTTGAATAGTTTCACTTACTTTTGATAGGTTAGTGGGCTTCTGGGCTGCTGTGTGGAGTCCCTGAAGGAGAGTGTGGTGATACTTCTCGAGAGCCCCCTTACCTTGGTCCATGTTTGGGTCTTATCTGGGTCTGTTAGAGGGGAACACGTGATCGAGATGAATGGAGTCATCAGAGGGTCGGCCATTGTGACCGGTAACAGTGTTTAGGGCCTCCCTCTGGATCCACTTGCATTCTTCCGATGTGAAGAGAGTCTGCAGGAGCTGCCAACAATCATCCCACGTAGGCTGGTGGGCAAAGGAAACAGTCTCCAGGAGGGAGATGAGGCCCTGAGGTTTTTCTGAGAAAGAAGCGTTTTGATTTTTCCAGTTGTACAAGTCACTAGTAGAAAATGGGACATAAACCATGAAGGGAACCTGATCTTGAGGAGTTCTGGGAGGCAAGGGAGCCTGTCGGAGAGGAAGTTGAGGTACAGGAGCGAGAGAGGATGGAGAAGAGTCAGGGTCACGGTCAGATAGCAGGTGGGGGAATGAGAGGAGGGTTTGAAGGAAAGGCAGGGAGAGGACTGATACGCAGTGCCATTCCGAGTATGCGGGGGGAAAGGTCAGGGCCTTAGAGGTGTCACGGAGGGTGGGAGGTGCTGTGGGGGCTGCAGGCTTCTTCAGGGAAGCTGGAAGAGAAGGCTTGGTTAGAAGGACAGTTGACCCACTTACTTGGGGGCATTTTTAAGGCATTTCTTTAGCCATGAATGCTTGTCAGAGACTATATTACTCCCAACCTGTATGTAAGGCAGTTGATCAGGATGTCCAGAATGCCCAAGATAAACGTCTTAGACCCAATAAGCTGTTAGAAAATCAGTAGTTTCATATGAGGGCCTCCCAACATTGAACGTTCTCCAGTCAAGTTCAGAGAATTTTCTGAGACCAAATGGGTTGACTGACACCCCATAATCTGCTGCCCTTATTTGGAAATACTTGAAGTTAGAAATCATGCATTCAAGGGGGCCTGCCATGTGAATCGGCCAAGATGGAGCTTGCCCCATTTGGTTACAAACAACAATGATGACAGACACACAGAAACAAACAAGTAACAGGCAGGACAACAAAACTAAGACAAGTGGCCACAACCAATTATCAAACCAATGGATCTGGCGACGTCTCGCCAAGATCCTGGACTTGGGAAGTAGTGCTGCATCCAGCCTTCCACAAAGTCCCCAAATCAGAGCTCTGATACACAAATGCAAAAATAAGTTTTTGAGATCTCACACCAAAGCTTACCTCTGGAGGTCCAAGATGTAGAGTAACAAGACAAACAAAGACTCTGGTGCCAATTGAAGAATTTGGTTGTGTTGGGCTCTCGGGCAGGGGCCAAAGGACCTTGGGGCTGAGGAATGTCTTCTCGGTGGCCTCCCATAGGGCCCACAGCAAGAGCAACCCTGGGGCCAATTTCCCTCATGGTGGCTTGCCCTACGGAGACTTGCCGAGTTGCCCTGCATCCGAAGCTGCTGTTTTTGGTTCCCCTGAGTGACAAGATCTCACTGGGGTGTCCAGAATGTTAAGAGGTTGTCTCCCAGGAAAGGAACCAAACACTTAATTAAGAACTTTAACTGTCTTTATTAGCCAGCCAGGGACTGCCTCCCCTGGGTATTTTGGGAGAGCAGCAACTAGCCTTGGTCTGGTGGAGTTTATAAAGGCAAAAACCACATTCCGTTGGCACACAGGTTTGTCCAGATGCACAACGCAAGCTAAGTAGCTAGGTTACAGAAGCCAAAAGTGAGCAGTTAAAGCAGTCAAGCATAAAAATTTTCATTGTATATGGTTCTTGTTCCTATTTAATGGTTCATTGTGTATGGTTCCTGTTTCTATGCAATGGTTTTTGTTTCTATGAGAAGTCAATGGTTTCTCACACAGAGGGGGTAGTGTGACAATGAGAATGGAGTAGTGCCTACCTAAGATGGCATTGGTCATGTGAGGGTTTTCTGTTACAATTTCTCTATTCAAGTGAGGCATTACTTAAAAAATAGGTACTACAAGTGAAAGCTTACACTTAATATAGTTAGTATCATATTTCAAAATAAATCAAAGTTTGCTATATGTTTTTTGGCTTTCTTATTTATCTAAAACCATGAGTCAAATGAATTATGATCTTTTAATGTTTATGACTCAAATAATATTAAAAGATAGTGACTCATTTTTGTTCTCTAAATCTGGCGTTCATTTTTGATAAGGCAGTATACACCAATTCTTATGTTGTGTGAGTTGCTAGCAAGAATAGACTCTGACCAGAAAGAGCAGCAATTAATGGTGTTAACAAAAAGACAACCATGGTATCACTAAGAGAAGAGGGAGACTTTTCCAGAGAGAGGAAAAAATAAAAGGAGAAAAATGCAATCTGCATATCGGGGAACACAGGTTCCAACTGGAGCAAAGTCAAGCATTCCACTGAAGGAAGAAGGCTGGCATTTATGCCTTCCAATATCAGGTTCATATGCATAATGAGCGAGGTTAAAGAAATGCTATTAATATTTATGGTGAGGCCATACAAATGGTCACAAGCAAACACAAGTACAATCATAAGACACAAAATTGTGTTGTTGTGCAGGGTCAACAGTCTGGCCCAGGCTGGTTTTGATATGGCCTCTCTTATGTGAGAAGAGGAAGAAAAATGTCCGTGGAGTCCATTTTCTGTCTAATTGGGCCATAGTTGACCCTCAAGAATGAGAAAGAAGGGGTGGATGACTGGTGCCAGTTGGATTCGTTGAGGGCAATATAGAATTCCCAGCTGTAGCTGATTTAGCCTTATCTGTTGAGAGTTGTTTTTGCTTAGTTACAGGAAAGAAAACTTCATAACAGTCGGTAAGACACATACTTGCAGACTGAGAAATACATATCCGCCCTTTCCCTCGCTGAGGCCATTTGGTTTTGTTAAACAATTTAAATGTTTCTTTTAACTACAGTGAGTCTATTTTGTCTGTCCTTTGGGGTGCATTTCACAATGGGAACTCAATACGAAATATTTTGCTAATTAAGAGGTTCTAAAATTTAATTTTATCTTCTAGTAGTAATAAAAACAAAAGAAATGTCTTATTGTCAGAGTATAGTGTTGGGAAAGGATATGAGATGTTAACAAAATCAGTCAAACATTATCAAGTACTTATTATCAAATATTTACATAATTGTAATTTAAATAAAGGATCTAATGCTTTGTATTGATTTCAAATATTTTTCTAAGATTTCTATTTGGTTCTTCTTTTTTTAACAGTTTTTATATCTTTCCTGAAATTTTCTATCTTTTAAATTATTATAACGATCTTTTTCTGTGGGTAATTTAACATATTTATCAGAGTTATTTAAAGGCCTTATCAGCTAATTGCAAGACCTATTGACTTGTTTCTTTTCTTGACTATGGAGCATGTTTTTCTTTTTCTTTGCATGTCTGATAATTTTTGGTTGCATACTAAAAATTGACAAATAAGTTAAGACTCTGAATAACAGTATCTTCATCTGAAAGTTTCTGTGCTTTCTCCTAGAAAACAGTTATATTACTAGGGGCTCATCTCAAATTTGTAGAGGTTTAGTTTTATACTTTGTTAGGGTAAATCTATTTTAATTTTTCCCTTGGTTTTAGGGTTAATCTTTTAATCCCAGGCATAGTATTTATTCCTAAGGCATAGACTTTCTGAGAAAACCCAAGGTACCCTCATATATATATATATATATACAGACATATATATATGTATACATATACATATACATATATACACATATACATATATACATATGTATAGAGACATAAGTATACATACGCTTATATGCACACATGTGTGTATATATGAGTGTGTCTATATACATATAAATATGCAAGCTACTCTGTATATACTATATACAATATATACACCATATATTATATAATGTCAGAGTAGCTTCTACGTATATAAAGCATACACACACACACACATAAAGTTTAACAAAAAGTTTAACCAAAAGTTTACAAAGTGTGTGTGTGTGTGTGTGTGTGTGTGTGTATGCTTTATATACATAGAAGCTACTCTGACATTACTGGGACCCAGAACCCCTAAATTTCTTATATAGGAAACTTCTTTATAATATGTCCTGTCTTTTTTCTTTGGCTGTATGGTTTGTTTTGTCTGTGTTTATACATGCTTTCTCCATATCTCCCTCATGCTTTAACCCTTTTGATTTGGATTTTGCCTCCACAGCATCACCAGAGATGCATGAAAATATTTAAGACATATTTTGGTGTCTTCCTTAACAGGATTTGCCAAGGGATTGAATGGGGCAGTGAAAATGAGGGAAAGCAAGGGAACAATAATGACTTCTAAGTGTCTGGCTTTAGCAATTGGATGGATGGTAACACCACTTACTGGGATGAGGATGTTCACAGGAAGAATATAGATTTTATAGGGGGGAAAATGAGCTTTTTTTAATACATAAAATTTTGAGATGTCTTTGAGACATCCAGATGGATATAGCTGTCTGGGGGGAAATGGTGGCTAGAAAAGGGTTCTTTAAAAGTGCTTCCTTCTCATCTGCAACTTTGCTAATTCTCCTGAATGAAGCAGCAGCTTTCACAAAACAGTGGGCAGAGCTCAGAAGGGTGTGTGAAGCCCAGGGGGGTGCTGCAATCAAAGAAAGAAAGGCACAGAGTTTTACTCAACAACCTCATCATTCTTGAGACTGTGAGACAGCTAATTCCACCCTAGGTACACATGGCGCAGACTGCCTCACCACCTCCCTCTCAAGGCACCCGGCTGGCCAACAGGAGAGGACACTGTTCTCCCTGCCAAGGTTTGCAGATTTGTAGCCCTGAAAGGAACACTTTCACTTTATCTTTATAGACAAGGGTGGAAAGAGACTGGAATTGGAAAAAGAAAATAAAAACAAACCATAGGGAACCCAGCTGCTACAAACAAGACAAAGGAGGTGAGCATCTAGAATAAGCTGTATGCCATGAACTAAAACACAAGCAATACAATCACTTAAACTATGGCATGAAAAGAAATCATGAGACTAAATATATGATTTTTAAATTTAAAATTCTAGGACTAATGGGTACAAGCTATGCTATCTACCCTAAGTGAACTGTGTATTGAAACAGCACACTGTACCCCACAAATATGTACAAATAAAAGTTAAAATTAAATAAGTAAATTTAAAACTCTAATTGCTTAAAAAAAAGGATATTACTGTTGAAAAGTGAAGAAATATATCAAACTATATACATTATACAGATATATACATATGTATATACACGTACATACATACATATGTATACACACACATACATACCTAAAACACCTAAGGCTCTTAAGGGAATAAAAAACAGAATCTTCAGAAACAGGTCCAGGTTAGAAATATGAATTCATTCTCTTGAATAACCAAAAGTTTACTGTATATGTTTAATTTCCTTTCACTCCAGAATCATCCTTCTCTACCTTTTGTATTATGTGTTATCTACTGTTCTAGGCACACTAAGCACGGGTCATTAAGAAACGAGGATGAAATTACTAGAGATTTCTCACCATGTAATCCACAAATCTACTTGCATATACACTCTATATTCTTCCCTCTTATTACAATGAGAAAATTCCCCACCTCTCAAAAGTTTGTGGATTTCATTCATTCATATTCTCTTGAAAAGCACGAGCCTTTAGTTGTACTCAATGACCTATTGGCTTATTCCAATAGCATTCAAACATCATTCAGCATGTCTAATTTTAGGAAGTTATCTTTTGATCCCCCATTTCTCCCCTACCCAGCTTCCAACCTATATTCCTTCATCATAACTAACCAAACGAATTGTTTATACATGCTTTCTTCATATCTCACTCTCACCCTTTCAATTTGGATTTTGCCTGCACAACTTCACCAGAAGTGATCTTGTTCAGTTAATCACTTGCCTACATGGAAATGGTAATTTCTTACCTTACTAAACCTTCGAGCAGCATTCAATAGGATTGGCAATCCTACCCCTTAAAGGAGATTAAATAAATAAATAAACAAACAAACAAACTGTTTTCTTGACTTTCCTGACCACAGTCTAGTAGTTTTCTTGCCAAATCGTTACTGCTCCTTCCTTATATCCTTTCCAGATCTTTTCTTGTATCTTACTTCAAAATATCTGAGTTACTTGGAGCTTGGTCTGAGCTACTTCTCACTCTTCATTCTCTGAAATGTGTGTTTCAAGTCAATACTTCCTCTATGAGCTCTAAGTTTATATAATCATCTACATACTTGACATCTCTGCTTTGGTTGTTTCTCAAGTATTTTTAAATTATAATACAAAAAATGGCCCCTAATATTAAGTGTCCACATCTAACATGAAAATAGCCTCTTCCTACACTCACTCAAATATCAGTAAATGGCATTTTCACTTACCCAGACACTAAATTCAGAAGAGTCATTATTGAACATTCCTTCTCCCTCTTGTCATACCTGATCCATCACCAAGGTCTAATGACTCTCCTTCCTAAAAATATCTCCCATCTCTCTACTTCTGTCCAACTCCATTACAATAATTCTCCAAGATACTATTACTGGTCATCAGGACCACCATAACAGCCTCCCAACTGGTTTTCGCAGGTCTACACTTGTTCTCCTCACATTCATTCTCCATTCAGCAGCCAAGATGATGTTTGTTGTATCTAAATTGATTCAGGCAATCTGCTTACAATTTTTCAAAGGTTTCCCAATATATTTAAGAAAGTAAATGAAAGAAAGTGCAAACCCTGAAAATAATGTACAAGACCCCGTAGAATCTTGCTGCTGCTTACTCTGCCAACCTAATTCTGTGTGACCTTGCCACGCATGCACTGTGTTGCACTGATGCTTTCTCTCATCCACTGCTGGATGTCAGTAGAGTGTGTCCATTTTTTATTTTAGTAAAAGGCTTAGTGAGTTTTATATTCATTAAAGAAACTGTAAATACATGGATTTATTTAATCTTCAGGGCAAACCTTTGACCATAGATATCATTTCTACACTTTATGAATGAGGCAATTAAAACAAAGGAAGTGCAGTGATTTCTCAAGATCCCAAAGGCAAATTCATTGCTAGGATTACTGGGTTTCTTAGTTTCTCACTAGCAAGGACTCATTCTGTATACATACACCCTGTTTCTCAAGACCCTTAGGAATAGCCCTTGCTTCTCTCCTCATTTATCATGCTCATGGGGTGCTTAAGTGGAAGGGTACACAGTATCCTTCTCTTCTAAGAGACAGCCCATTTTATGTGAGATGAGATGTTTTCTTCAAGGCAAAAGAGTCAAAAAAGAATTTGGAATGGTGGCATGGTCATGGAAGCTTCAAGTTGGAGACTGGTTTATCTATCTCTATGAGTATAGACAGATTTATCAGAACTAAAACTTGTGAAATAGGGACTCAGTGCTTTAAATGTTTTATGTGCTCTCTGGCCTTGCCGCTCTAACAGTGTGATTTTCCTTTGGTGACTGTTACAGAATGTTAGAGCCAACCGGCTAATGCATAAAGTGAAGCACTTCAAAGTGCTAAGCATTGCATTCTGTAACACAGAATCTGTATCAACAGAAATTGGCCACAGTAAAGTAATAAAAATAAAGATGTAGAAATAGATGTTTGAAAGGTAGGATGAGAAAGTCCTTACGTAGAGCACAGGATAAAAAATTTGAAAACACTGCTGTATCTTCCAGAATTTATGAGAAAGAAACTTGAAATACAGAGGCAGAAATGGACTCTCTACTACTGTCAAGTTACAATATAACAATCCAGTCCATCTAGTAAGAGCAGAAGACATAGATCAAAAACTATGGAACTCCATTCCCATTGCAAGACTACTTTATTGCAGTTCATTATGAATTAGTATTTTTATATATTTTGTCTATATGTTGTGAATAGTATACTTTTATTACATTTTTATGTTAATTTGCTAGAAGTATACCTTTAAAGTAGACCTCACTTTTTACCCATATTTGATATTCCTTACTTTTCTAAATAACGGTTGTCTCAGAAACATGAATTGGCCCCAATATTCATAATAAGTGAAAATTGCTTTTTAAAAATTCTTCTTGAAATTGATTTTGTTTGGATAATTGATAGTGGTAAATAAATCTACCTCTATTGTTTTTGTAAAGCACAGAAGTTGTTTGCTGTCTATTTTCTATTTTAATTCTCTTCCTATAAAAACAAACAGGTAGAATCAGCTCTGCTCCTTCAGAGGTGAATATCTAAGTGTGATAACTAAAAAGTCTTTTGCTTTAATCAAAGGAACCACTGTTCAGTCTAAGTTCGAGTGACAGATTCAACTGGAGTTTTAAGTTGCATGAAAACCAAGACTAATCTATTGCCTCACTCAGCAAGCATGCATTCTGTGTGCTTGTTATTCTTTCTGCTGCAAAAGAATTAGCAAGGAAAACAGTGCTTGTGAGGAAGTCATATATAACCTAAGATAGGCTCAACTGATGGAAATGAAGACCCTGGTCTATCTCTTACATTGCTGAAAGCAATTTTAGAGGCAATCCAAACCACTCTGGAGATCTCCATTTTTACTGGGACCCTGCACCATATTTTGCTTAC
Source organism: Cynocephalus volans (assembly GCF_027409185.1). Lineage (NCBI taxonomy): Eukaryota > Metazoa > Chordata > Mammalia > Dermoptera > Cynocephalidae > Cynocephalus > Cynocephalus volans. The sequence goes on along the minus strand of NC_084468.1, from coordinate 90,212,651 downwards.
TACTTTGCTAGAATAAAGTTATATAGTATACTGCCCTCAGCATCTCAAACATTGTATTTGAGATGTCTACTCAGGCTACCATAACAAAATGCCATAGACTGAGTGGTTTAAACAACAGAAATTTATGTTCTTACAATTCTAAAGGCCAGAAGTGTGAAATCAAGGTATCAATGGGGGTTGATTTCTTCTGAGGCCTCTTCCTTGGCTTGCAGATGGCTACAACCCTGTGTCTTCACATGCTCTTTGTTGCGTGTGTCTGTGTACTAATCTCTTCTCCTTTTAATGATACCAGTCATATTGAATTAGTGCCCACCCCAATAACGTCATCTTAATTTAATTACCTCTTTAAAACTCCTATGTCGAAATATAATCACATTCTGAGGTACTGATGATTGGCATTTCAACATATGAATTTTGGGAGGATACAATTCCACCCATAACACTATGCACACTGGTCCCCCAAAATTCCTTTCCTTCTCACAGGCAAAATACATTCACCCAATCCCAACAGCCCCAGCAATCTTAACTCTTTCCAGCATCAACTCTAAGTTCAGAATTTCATTTACATCATCTAATTGATGTATGGTCGAAGACTTGAGGTATGATTCATCCTGAGGCAAAATTCCTCTCCAGCTGTGAAATGTGAAACCAGACAACTTAGCTGCTTCCAAAATACAGTGGTGGAAAAAACATAGTGTAGACATTTCCATTCCAAAAGGAAGAAATCAGAAAGAGAAAAGGAGTGATGGGTCCTAATGAAGTCCAAAACCTAGCAGGGCTAACTCCATTAAATTTTAATGGTCAAGAATAATCTTCTTTGGCATGATGCTATGTCCTATGACCCAAAAGGCCAGTGGCCACACTCCCCAGGCCCTGAGCAGTGCCCCAATCTCTCTGGAACTGAGGAGAACACAACCCTATCTCCCCAGCCTGTGCTTTCTAGGCCCATGGTGACAATGGCAGCCCTGCCAACCTCTGACGTGCCTTGGGAGTCATTCTTCCCTTTTCTGGAAGGATAATACATGTTTGCAGCTGGATAGCTCTATTAGCCTGTCCTGCGGAATCACAGAAATCTGGCATCCTTTCTTCATTCTGTCCCATCTCTGTCCCCTTCAGTCCAAACCTGCAGCATTTTTACCGGTATAACACCATCTCTATTCCTGCCTTTTGCTGGGATGCCTGATTAGATCCATTATGTCACATTCCACAATCTTTATTCCTTCTGCCTTAATATACTTATTTTTCTAATGCCATTCATCTTGTCTTCCTTTTTGTGTCTACAACTTTTTCTTTGATTTCAGATCATTATAGGCCTAAAATCTTACAATGCTCTCAAAAACCAAGTGTCCAACGGAAAAATAAAATTACCTTAAAAATAAAATGTGACCAATGAAATGTAAAGGAGTAAAAACATAACACAGAAAAATATTTTCCATATTTGTATACATATGCACATATGTTTTTTTTTTTTCCATTGGGTTTGATACCATTTTTTATAGGCATTGCTGTAGGCTGATGTTAATTGAATGCACACGTTAGTTGCCTTTGGCAAGAGTGTTCAGTTTCATGAATGACACTAACATAATATGCCTATATTAACATAACCCTGAAATTACTGGCAAAATTCAACTCATCTTCTGGGCCATCCTGCTCTGTTTTCACAGGTACTACTAAATTCTCATTTTCTCACTTGGTACTGAAATTCTTAAGTGTAGTCTTTGAAACTGAAACACCAAAAGCCAAAATTAAATAGTCCATGAAGTACTACTTTGAATTTCAATGCTTTTTATTAATATTTTTTTCTGTATCTTAACCTTGAAAACATTATTTTAGTCTGCTAATCTGTGGTTAAAGTAAGCAGGCCTGTAATACTCACTTAAAAAAATATAATGATCTATTCTAGAACATTTGTCAGAGGAAAGATATGGAGAAGTGGTAGGGTGCAGTCCATGAGATGGTTGTCCAAAACATATGCTCCGAGGAGATTCTAATAAAAAACAAGAAGTTTCCTGTCACACAGAGGTGACCATTTCTAGTTCAGACATTTAGAAAGAATATCCTGTACTGAGGAATATGACTCAGATTTTTTTAAAGGTTGGCATTATTTTATTTAATTTCCAAGACTGATTCTCTTATGACCTAAACCTCACAGTCATCCATCCTACACTAATTTAATGTGATAGATAAAAACAGCTGCAGGCATTCCAGTCTAACCTGTACAGGATACAAAAATCAAAGATTTTTTTCCTCTTTGATACAGGAGAAAATGTTGCCAAGGCTTATTCTCATTAACATATGACATGCATTTCCATCCTACCTATGTGGTTAAACTGGATTCTTAACTACTAGAACTTTGTTAAGAGTTACACCATTTGTCCCCACCTGCTTTCCTCCTGCTTGTAAGTTCCTGTACCAAAGACAATGGGTGGCCACAACCATGCATGTTGCCATGGAAAATAACTCCCATTGCCTCAGAAGCAGGATATGTCTTTCAGCTTCATGAAATACCCAATATCAATCAACCTTTATATCAAGTTACAATAAAATTTGTTAAGACATGATAAGAGATTTTAATCTTCTCTATTCCGCACAAGAATATTGCCTAAAATCCCAGGAGTTTGAGGGAGTCTACCAACTGATTCCCTTTCCTGCTTAGCATTCATACCTTGTCTGTGCTAGTGCCGTTGTTCAGCCATGCGACACAGTGGCAACTGCTCATAGAATTTGCTCATCTATCATTGCTTGAGCTTTGCGCTTTGAGGAGCTCTTTTCCTTAGCATTTCATGAGGGGGGGGATTTGCAATTTTGTAATTTCAGCATTTCACAAAGCAAGATAATTTCTCCCACCCCAGAGCCTGCTTTTGCATTTACCTCAAAACTAGGGTCCTGAGAGTTCAACATCAGAAATAACTCCACAATATTTTGTGAGCAGAGAGCTAAAGTAACAGTATTTTATAGAAATAAATACAATATATCATAGCAGTTGTTTCACTTTAAAAGACCCTTTTTTTTAGGGTCTTTAGGTGTTTTCTAAAAATCTTCAAATACATTTCTAAATCTTTTGCAACAAGGTTCTAAAGGCCCTATATATGTGAGTTAGAAGTTATCTGAAACTTCTGTTCTGTTCTCCACATGCACTTTAATTTCTTCCACGTTCTTATGGACTTTTTCACATTACCAAAGTCACTTTAAAAGACTGATAGCCTTAGTATGTCTTCAGCTATTGTTGGAAAACAATTTCATGCACAGGGAGTTTTTGGTTATTCTGTATAAAAGGGTTCACATGAACTCCATGTTCACATTCTCATAGATATATAGATATAGATGATATAGATATAGATATAGATAGATATACTTTGTTGTTGTTCTTAACATGTATTCAGAATAAAATTAAATGCTTTCATGTGACCATAGCAATATATGGTTATATTATTTTTGTGCTCATTCTCCTTACCTGAATTTGTTTGCCTTGAAAGGAGAAATAGCAGTAAATGTTATGCTTGTTTTATATACACACACTCACTTTAAACTTGGAGAACAAATGATACCAGTAGGTAAAGACTGAGTAAAATCTTGGACGTCACTTAACCTATGTATCTTTCACTTTCTTTCATTTTGTATTCACTTTCATTTATTTATTTTAAAAAATTTGGACTCCCCATTATGTGTGAAGTCCAGTCTAGGTGCCTGGAATACATCAGTGAACAAAACAAGGAGAAAATTGTTGCTTTTTTATATTCTAGCATGAGGAAACACAATGTAAAGAATAAACATAACAAATTAAAAATAAAGAGCTAGCTTATGGGTTTTAGGATTGCTGGAAGGGCAGATTACAGTTTTGAATAGGTTGACCAGGATAGGATTCACAGGAAAAGTAACAATTGTGCAAAAGCTTAAAGAAGATGAGGGAGTTAGCCAGTGGGAATCTTGGCAGAAGAGTACTCTGGGAAGAGGGAGGGAAAATAATCTAGGGCAGGAGCCTGACTACCTTGTTCAAAAAATGGTAGAATGTTCACATATTCCAGAGTGAAAATGTCAATAGAACCCATCTCATTCAGTCTAATATTCCCTGAGCCTACAGGTAGCAGGCACACATTGAGTCATTCTTCATTACAATAAACAAGTGCATTCTGTGTTAGTCCATTTCTGTTACTTATAACAGAATACTTGAAACTGGGTCATTTATAAAGAAATAAAATGTATTTTTTTACAGTTTTGGAGGCTGGGAAGTCCAGAGTCCAGGGAACACACCTGGTGAGGACCTTTTCCCAGTGGTGACTCTATAGCAATGCAGGGTAACACATAGCGAAATGGTTGAGCAAGAGAGAGATATCTCTGTCTTTGCTCTCCTTTTAAAGCCATCAGAACTATACCCATTACCACTTAAGCTATCATCCTATTACTACATGAATGGATCAATCCATTCATGGGGGTATAGTCCTCACAGTCTAATCACCTTTTTAAGGCCCCACCTTTCAATTACCATAATAGGATTTCCCACCCTCTTTTTTTTCTTTTTCTTTTACCAGAGATGGTAATTTTTGACAGTTTTTTTTTATTGAAAGATAATTAATTATATGTATTTGTGGAGATTGGAACCAAATGTTGACGCAAGTGTACAATCTGTGGTGATCAAAGCAGGGTAATTAGTATACTTATGTTTAAAAAATGTAATCACTTTGTGACCCTTAACAGCCCTACTCCCTCTTTCCCATTCCCACCTCTAATAACCACAGTTCTGTTCTCTCTCTTTTATTTTTTGAATGTTTAATGTATTATTGTGATTGTTTCTTTCTTTTTCTTTCTTTTCTTTTAGTTTCCACTTATTAGTGAGAACATATGGTATTTCTCTTTCTGTTCCTAGATTATTTCACTTAACATAATTTTCTCTAAGTTTACCCATGTTGCTGCAAAAGGCAAAATTTCATTCTTTTTTGATAGCAGAGTAGTATTCCATTGAGTATATATACCACATTTTCCTTATCCACTCATCTGTCAATGGTCATTTAGGTTGATTCCAACTCTTAGCTATTTTAAATAGAGCTTCAATAAAGGTGGGAGTCCAGGTATCCCTTTGACATGATGATATCCATTCCTTTGGGTATATACCCAGCAATGGGATTGCTGGGTCATATGACAGTTCTATCTGTAGTTATTTGAAGAAACTCCATACTGTTTTCCATAATGGCTGCACTAATTCGCACCCTGTTATCATTGTTACAGTGGGGAGTAAGTTTCAATGGGTTTGGGGGATACTCAATCCATAGCACATTCTCATAAATATTATTTTCAGTTTTATTTGCACATGTTTGTACTCACCATATTTCTATGCATTTTTACAAAAATTTTACATTTTCTTTTTTTTAATTATATGGCAAGCTTCAGGATAAAGTGTTGGTTCTCTATCATTGTATTTCTCAATTTGTTTCTTTCCTAGACCCAACAGACATTCAACAAATTGTTTTAACTGCAAACAAGAAAAAAAAAAAAAAAAAGACTTAAGAGTTTGAGTTTTAAAGACCCTAACTTAGTTCCATGAATCACAGTGGTAAAATCTTTTGGTCTTTGCCTCAGTTTCCTAATGTGTAATTGAAAGGCAATTAATAAGTTGTTAAATATATGAAATACTGCATAAGTATAAATTTAAAATGGCTCTTACTTGTATTCCATAAATATGTGAATAAGAAATATAAGAGATAAAAATGTAGAAATATGAATGCAATTCTTCAGAAGAACACAATGGAATTTGAAGAACACTGAAAAAATCAAATGAATTTAAATGGTGTGGCCAGTGATGACATTCTGTGAGCTATTGATCTGGATTTTCAGCTCTGCTGGCCAATTTTCCATTAGCTCACTACTAGTCACCTGCATTGTACGGTGATTAGGCCCTTAGGGAAGTTTTGCCTTCCACACCGATCCTTTTCATGCTTTGTCTATTTCTAGAATCATGTCTTTCATGACTCTTAACCTTGCCAACTTTCATCTGAATCCCTAACTTGCAGTCAAATGACAAGTCAAGTTCATAAATAATATACTTTCCTAGTTCTAAGCTGCCTCATAGACCATTTACTTCAGGACTATCTCTGATGTGTATTAATCTGACTGCAGGTAAGCCTCAAAATTCTTTTGTTTAATATAACTTATTCTAAACTTTTTACTATTTCCAAATTCCAAATTTAGTGGACAGATTAATGATGAGAAATGTTAAATGAGGTAGTCAGACAATATTATTTTAATTCCTTTTTATACACAAATCTGAGCTGCTCAGTGCTCAGTACCTTTGATTCTACCTTTATTATAGACACAGACAATGGAACAGATTTTTTTTTTCATTTAGAGACACATAAAACATCCTTCTCATTCAAACTCCAGTTGCAAATAGTATGTTGCCATTCATCATTCATTCACTCTATATCTATCAACCTCCAGCTATATACAAGGGTCTGAGCAAGATGTTGGGAATATTAAGATAATAAAGCATTGTCTTTGCCTTTCAGGAATTTAAGGCCTAGTAGAAGAGAAGTAGAGGCTGACATTCTATTTTGGCTAGGGCCTTCAGCACATTATCGTTCAAAAGTGTGGAATCAAAGGAAATGGCCTACACTTATCAAACTCATAGAGCTGATGTATAAAACAGTTGTATAAGCCAATTGCCTATTTACAAATTTAAAATTAGTGATATTTCCTCAGACTAATACGAATATTCATAATCACTATCTAGGTAAATATTCCTCGGTATTATATTATAAGAGAAACCAAATTAAAATTCAGAAGGTTGCTTAGTGAGCATGGTATTAAAATAATCTGAATAGCTTTAAGCTATAGTCAGGCTATTATAAATACTTATGAACCAGCCCAGTCCTTGTAGTCCACTATTCCTCCATAGTGACTTAACAGTCAGTTTCCCCAGACATAATACCTCTGCTAACATACAATACAGGCTAGCACAGCCAAATCCTAGCTCCTGGCTCTCTCTCCTCCAGGCTGTCTGGGTTTCTGTAAACACTCATTTTTTTCAGGCCAATTAAAATATATTTTTCTATGTTTGGGTTAGTGCCATCCATTCTGTTGGGTTGGTAGAAATGGAATGGCAGCACCATCATACTTTCTTGAGACTTACCTTAGGCAACAGTCCCTATATTATTTCACCATTTTTTAATATATTGTCTATTCCTTAGGCATGCTTGGCATTTAACTGTATTGACAGAAACAATATGATTTGCAGTAAATTATTGGAACTATTATACTTAATGACTTAAATTTGTGAAAAATGACTTTCTTTCATTCTAGGTTGTGAAAATGATGATTATTGTCGTGGTGATATTTGCCATCTGTTGGCTGCCCTATCATATTTACTTCATCCTCACTGCAATCTATCAACAATTAAATAGGTGGAAATACATCCAGCAGGTCTACCTGGCTAGCTTTTGGCTGGCAATGAGCTCAACCATGTACAATCCCATCATCTATTGCTGTCTGAATAAGAGGTAAAAACAAAACTACCAAATGCAAGTTTCTTGTCACTCCTGCCTTCACTGGAAGCAATAACATTGTTCCAGCTTCCTGGTACAAATTTAACATGCAAAAGGAGGGAAAATTTCTGAATTCCCTGAGAGGAACACAGAGCCTGATTTTTAAAAATACTTTTCTACTTTACAGAATATCCCACCTTAACAATTACATGCTCAAAAGCAATGTTCTTAGAGGTTCTAACTGGGCCATTTTTATATAGGCCAACTTATACCTCTAAACCTTCAATCATTTTATCTGTCTAAGAAAAAGAAATGCCCTCATTATTGAAGAAGGGGAGTTGAATATGTGTTCAAATCCTCAAATAAATTAAGGTACTTCCTAGAAATTCACAGATAATTTCTACGATAGAGAAATGATGGCATAAATGAGTGGAATCTATTAAATAAGGTATGTTGTAAATAGATTTCAAAATAGAAGGTGTTGCCGTGAGGGTGGCAGAAATAACAGTAAGGACAAGGAGAGTTGTAATCCTCCATCCTGAATAATGGGGGTGGGAGAGGACATGGGGGCACCTACAGCCTCCATGGGAAATGCTTGTGAAAAATTGGGGTGGTCAAGGGAAAGATGTTTATAAAGTAAAGTTAAAAAAATAGGAATATTTATAGTCAAATTTAAGACTAGAAAAAAGGTAAAATGTGGCTTCCAGATAAAAGCACTTTAAATGTATGGTTACAACATAGAGAAGTAGGGTTAAATTTCATAGTTGTCGATTCCCTTAATAAACCAATATGTTTTGTGCACAGGTAGAAATGGAACTTTATGTAAGTAACTGCACGAACTAAATCCTAAACTGTCTTCATAGTTGGGGCCCCAGCACACCGTGCCTTAAGTTTCTTAAATACTTAATTAACTTGTACATTTTTTACTAGTTGCATTAGCCATATCTCAATTCAAGCCACCCCACAAGCAGTTCATCTGCTTTTAATCAACTTCATTTAATGGTTTACAAAGACAAAGATTTTGCACTTTAATATATGGTTAGATAAAAACCATCAAGATTAGCAATTAATTCCAACATTAAATAAGACTTTAATTTATAAATGTGCACTTATTTCTGAAAGAAGCTATTTTGAAATATGTCATTTTTAAGTTCCATAACCGGCAAGCCTAATTTAATTATACTTCTGTAAATGTACAAAATTATTACAGGGAAGTACACTGTTTCTTTGGCATATTGATTACCTGATGCTGTACTTTCATTATTTGATAACTTGCTTCTCATCGATGGGAAAGTAAGATTAAATTCAAATTAAGATTAAATTCAAACAAATACTGTGACATAAACTTTAAAAGTTTGACTAGAAAATCAAGTTCAAAAACTCAGTCGGCATAAAAGGCTAATGTAGAATTTTCTGTGGCAGCCAAAGGACATGCCCGCTTGAAAACACGACTTTTTCTTTCTGTGTCCCGCTTCTGCTCAGATTTCGAGCTGGCTTCAAGAGAGCATTTCGCTGGTGTCCTTTCGTCGAAGTTTCCAGCTACGACGAGCTGGAGCTCAAGACCACCAGGTTTCACCCGACTCGGCAAAGCAGCCTGTACACCGTGACCCGGATGGAGTCCGTGACGGTGGTGTGTGACCCCAGGGACGCGGGCCCTGCCAAATGCAGTCGGAAGAAGAGAACCACGCCAAGAGAACCAAGCTTCGATGGCGGCTCCCACAGCAATTCCAAATCTGCCTCCACCACTTCCAGTTTCATAAACTCACCCTATACCTCTGTGGATGAATATTCTTAAATCCATTTCCTCAAGTGAGAGATTAATGTGACAATCATGCTGCCAGCCTAGGTCCCCATTGTCCTGTTCATCAGTCCTGTCCTGCATACGCTCTAGAAACAGAAGGGCACTTTTTAGGCAGCAATGCTTAAATTGAGAAAGGTAGTATATAAATGTGGCAAAGGCACGATTAAGGTATCAGACCCCCTCCCCCCCAAAATAAAATAGGCTTCAAATGTATTCTTTGAAAACTCTAAATTATTATATGCAACCAACAAAAATATATCTGAAAAATACCTGTAAAGTGTCCAGTTTTTCTCATTTAAAAATTGCAATATATATTTGTGACACTAATAAGACATACGAGAGGTCTTCAAAAGGTTCATGGAAGGATTATCTTTTAATTCTATTTTTCCACAAATCTTTTGAAGTACCCTGATACAGTTTTTACAAGACTAAAGAAGCTTTAAAATATAATATTGTGAATGAAGAGAAACAAATCTATAAGAAATGTAGCCTTTTTATCTACAGCTAGAAACAAATCTATATGAAATGTAGCCTTTTAATCTACACCTATAAATGAAAAAGAGTTAAATGACCCATTTTCCCACCAGAGTGAGGAAAAAATAACTTCAAAAAGTAGAAACTAATAAAAATCTTTGCTCAATAAAACTCATTTTGTACAATAAAACTTTCAAAGATTTAAATATTTCTTCCATGACATTTAATTGAAAAAGAAATCTAGCCAAATCATTAGGCAGATGTACATGACATCCTCTTGATTATTTTTTCTGACAAAGTGACTTCAAAAGACAAAAGAATTCCTCTTTGACCATTACATATTTCTCAATGCCAAGTGAAGAAATAGTCAGAGTTAGGGCCTTAAAAAGACAAAGAAAATTCTTACAATCCTCTTTATTTTATTTTTCACAGATATTTTTATATCTCTGATTAGAAAATATCACAGATGCTAATGAAGAAAGGAATCCCATTTGTTTCTGAAAATGGCTACTGGTTTTCAGGCGAGAATAAAGGTAGTAATTCATAATTATGAAGGCAGACAGGAAGGAGCATCTCCTAGCTCCAGAGGAAGATGTTTCTCCCCTATAAAACCAGGGAGAAAGTTTAAGGTGGACACCAGCTTTATCAGCTGCATCGTGTCCTCCTTTTCCCTCACTGAAAAAGGAATAAGGGCTAGAGGAAGGTATCAGAAAACATATTCAAATGCAAATCCTTAGGGAAAAAAGTTGCAAGTGTGACCAAAGAAAATATACATACACATCAATCAGGCAATGCGTAGAGAGGTGAGTCAACTGTTAGAAAAGAAAGCTGCACAATAGTTTGAGTACATGTGAACTAATACCGGGTGAGCAAGAGTGTAACACACACTCTTCCAAGGAGAGGCCTTTTCTTTTGTCTGTTTAGAAAATTCAGAAGTCCCACCAGAAATAAATGAGGTAATGATCCTGAAGAAACACTCATTTTACTACAAGAAAAAATATACTGGAACATTTCTGAGACCCCTAACAAAACAAAGAACACCTTTCAGTGCAAACTTTATCTTCTAGGCATCCGTGCTTATAAATCATCTCTCCTTGAATTAGGGATAGTGTCAATCCTACTAAAGAAAGCAAAAGCTTCCTGAGAATGTGGGCATCTAGTACAATATTCTCCTTTAAAATACCCAGTTAGATTTTTAAAGCTGTCTGTCTAAAATAATTACCTCTAACACTTTACTTCCTTGTTATGCCTCCATAAATATTAGATTCAAATATTTCTGAAGAACAGGATAAGAACAAGTATTCAATAGCAAATCATGGTCTATTACTACCACAGCATTAATTTTCCAATCTTCCTCCTTACTTTGGAGCCAAAACCAGAAATACCCAATTGTTACAAAGTGTTAAAGTTTTAAACAACCTAGCCATACGTGTTTGAGCCAAATTTCTTCTGATGGCACCAATCAACAGACACACACACATAGGAGTACGAAAGCACATGCAATCATTTAATGAATGTAACAACTTCAAAGAATTAAATTCGGAATTGAAAACTGGAATAGTAAGTGGTCATTACAGGGTTGCCACAAATAGCTCAATAAAGTCTAAGAAGCTTGTGTGCATGTTTATTACTATGCAGTATCTAATCGTTTGAATATAATGTTTTTAAATGTTCATTCTTAATAAATGTAAATTCTTATCATAGAATGTAAATGTGTCAAGAAAAAGCCCCGTATGTATTATTTCCTTCTTAAATTTATGAATGATATGGGACTAGAATTAATTAATGTTCTGGACATATGGGATTATATTCAGCTGTAGAATAAGCACGTAAAGTTTGGCCCTCAAATTTAATGCAGTCAGCCACCACCGAAGTACATTTGAAAAACTTAACTCCTGGCCTTCACACGTGTTAGGGCCAGTAGTATTTGCTAAGACATTTGTGAGAAAAAATATTGCCCTAATAGGTTGTTTTGTTTGTTGGGTTTGGTTTTTGTGAGTAGATTTGTTGTTGTTTTACTTACAGAGCATCATCCCTTCTAGTGTGACAGAAATAGCCGAGGTCCAGATAGTACCTTTTTAATACTTTTTAAGGAAAAGTGACATCATTCACTCAATCCTCATGACACTTAAACAAGACTTATAGGCAGAATTTTTTAAACTCAAAAATTTAAATGAAAATAATGATAAAATAAATGAATAAAATATGAAAGAGGTAAGACTTCAGCCCTTTTCTCTGCATTTTGGCACTGAGAGTTATACAATAATGCATTTGGAAATCAGCTGCCATGGGACTCATATTTTTAAAACAAAGCTATGCCAGTGTTTTTATATTTGCCAGGGTTCAAAAGAATTTGCCTCCAAAATTCACTCTGCTGATGTTAAATTGCAATGTGAATTTTTTTTTTTTTTTTTTTGATTGTTTGCAGCCAAAGACTGGCATGATACTAGGCAGATGTTTAAAATATTCTAGGGATTTTTAGACTTGAATCAGCACCAGAAAAATCCAAAATATTTTGAGAAAAATCTGAAAGAATCAAAAAGCCTTGCATCATTTTAAAAGAAGAAAGTAAATTAAAAATATTGTATTTTCATTGATTTGCATATGGACAAAGTGTTTTGAAATTACCCGCATGGGAAAAAAATTAAAGAAAACATGATTATTATAGAATGCAATCTAATATCTTTAATTTTTTTGGCAAGTTCAGTATGCTGTTGTGATATTCCATCTCCCAACTTCAAATGGTAACATTTCTGACATAGTAGCCGAATTCATCCTCAGAACCTGCCAATCTCATGTAAACAGAGATCCCACGAATTTCAAATTGACCCTCACCTTTACAAAGATCACAGAATACCAATTAGCTTAGTATCAAACCTAAGAAAAACAAAATGAATGTGAAACATCAACACAGGCTAACTCAAAATTTAAATTTGATATTTGTTAATGCAGGATCTCCTCAGAAAATCTCTGATTAGTATCTGGTCAATTATTCCATCAATGACAAGGGCAGGAGAATTACAAAAATTTCTCACACTTCTAACAGTTACAATTGGAGTTCACACTTGTCATTGATAATGTACCAAAAACTAAGGAAACCAAGCTTAACACTGACCATTTAGAATAATAATAAGGTTAAAATAATTTTCCTTAGGGCCAACCAGGAATGGAAATAAAGTCCAAAAGTGCTGTATAAGGTTATTCATTGTGTGGTTTAATATATATTGACAAAAAAATTGTTTATATAAGAAGTAAATGTATATGAAGTTTGTAACTAGTATTTTCAAGTTGTGGTAATTATAAATATGTTTAATAAATTCACACCCTTTTCATAGTGGTAACGTGACAGATTTAATTTCTATTTTTTCTCTAAAAACATTAAAAATGATATTATAAATAAAAGGAAGCCTCATTATTTTCCTATTGGCTAACAACACATATGTTCTGGATGGTCTTATCTTTTCTAAACACAATTACCCAACCATCCCCCACAACATACATTGGGCTTTCTTATTTTTCCTCATGAGAAGGCCTAGTTTTCCTAAGTTACCTTTATTCAGAAAAAGCATTTATGGGGAGCAAAGTTATCAAAATGTAGAAAAATATTCTGTATAGAGAGCAAGAGCAGATGAATTGGAATGTAGAGCTGAATGTGAATTTAGCTGAATACAGAGCATAGCATTTTAGAGCTAAGGCATCCGGGCTGTACCAGCCGACAGACTTGAGATTAAATCCAGTCTCTATTAATGTCCAGCTGGGGGACTTCTGGCAAGTGATTCTCTGCTCTGAGCTTCACTTAACCCATTAGTAAAGAAGGGAAAATAAATTCCTCAGAGTGTTAATGTGAGCATTAACTGAGCTAATGCATGAACAGGGCAGAGACAATGAAAAAATGTTCAAAAACATCATTATTATTGCTGTGTGCATAGGGCAGAATATTAGACAAACCCTTTTTTGCCTGTATTATTCGGTCCCCATCCAAAACTCTTTGAGTGGCTGGAAATACCTCCTATCACTTAGCCCTGGGCTGTTGTCAGAGTTCCCAGGAAATTTTGTGGATTGTGCATGAGTATTCTGGGAATTGGCTGTCTGGCCCTGGACCCTGAGTAGGGGAAAGCTGTACAAGTGAATGGTTAGAAATAGCCAGTCAATAGAAGGAGTGGCCTTGGTCATGTGAAATTAAATGTGCTTCTTAGAGAAGATGCAATTAAATGAAGCCATTTTTAGATTAAGGGATAAAAATGTTAAACTTCAGAGGATAATAGATGAGGGATGGAAAACAGAAAATTTTCTTTTGAGGTTTCCTGGGCAGCTCTGCTGACTGCTATCTTGGTGGCTCCTCCCTGGTGCTCTAAGGAAGAGTGCCCAGAGACATTTCCATGTCAGGTGGCAGCAATGACCCACACTGCCTATCCAATTCCATCAGTTACAAGGACATCTTCCCTGATCCAGTCTCCCAACTCCACCTGGATACAAGCCAAGCATCTCCTACAAACTCATCATAAAGGGGGAAAGAGAGAAAGAAGCAAGACATCTTCACTAGCCCAGGACACATCCAAAGCAGCAGGAAATCCTCTAACCTCTTAAAATACATCAAATGTCGTACTCCTTCACACTATGTCAACTGCTACAAACATGGTCCAAGATACCATCATGTCCTATCTGGATTATTGCAATAGCCTACATCTCATGCCCTCACTACAAATGATTCTTAATAAAGCAACCCAAGTGTGGGAAAAATAGGATAATTTAGTCAGGCTCCCTTGGCTCAGGTCTGGTTGGGGATTGAGCAGCACATTTCCTGTAAACAAGTTGTGTTGGAGTTAGTGCACATGTGCACAAATGTGTCCTTTTAGTTTTGTTGCTATTGTGTGCTCTTGAGATTGTGAAGCAGGCTGGCTGGCAGAGAGCTCGCTTCTAAAAATAGAGCAGGTTTACTCTGCTTGCAGCTGCTCAGTTTTTCTTTGGACTTTGCCAGCAGCAGTTAAGTTTCTAAGTTTCTCTTTGTACTGCCTAGCTTCTAGATGTGTGTGTGCTGAATAAAGACTATTCCTTCTTCAACCAAGGCTCCAAGGACCTTTTTGCCAGTTACCTAGCTCATAGACTTGCATGTGAAGAGTTTGTGAATGGGCTCAAAGGGTCTGTGAGCACCAGACCCTAGCTCTAGCGCTATACCAAGTTATTCTTTTAAAATAGCATTATATTATCTCACTCCTTTACTAAAAAATACCTTGTAATGGCATCCCATTTCACACAGAATAAAAGTCAAAATCTTTACAATGGCATAGAAGAATCTTCTTTCTTATTCTCTCCTGTGTTACGTAGGATCCACGGATCCACCTATATTGGCTTCCTTTATAGTCTGTAACTATGGCAAGCATGCTACCACCTAGGGACTCACATACTACTGATACCTTCTGAATAGGATGTTGTCCCCCAAGAGAGTGGCAAGACAAAATTCTTCATCTTCTTCAAATCTTTCCCCAATGAGGCCAATCCTGATTACCTTATTTAAAATTACTAGTCCTCACTGCCCCCCGCCACACACTAGTCGTCCCAATCCTCCATCCTGTTCTTTATTTTTTCATAAGCATTTGTTACTTTGCAGAATACTGTATAGTGTACTAATTCATTATATTATTGTATAGTCCCTCCGCACCCCCCTGTTTGAAACGCAAACTCTATAAGTGCCTGGACTCATTAAATAATTATTGAATGAATGAATGAATGAGTTTTGATGCTAGGTGTAGTGGAGATTGAAGTTCTTTACATAGCCATCATTTCTCACTGTCAGGGCCTCAAATGGTATTTTTTCACCAGCAGGCCGTCATTTGTCTATTCTTGTCTGTGATGCCAAAGCTGGGACTTTGTAAAACACACTCGCCAGACTCTCTTTTTGCCTGACTTTCCATTTGCTTCTGTAATATGAGGAACTAGAGGCAGAACACAATGTAGAAGAGAAGCTCTGGTCAGTGGCATTCCTACAGCAGCAAAGAGTTGACATCTATCTCTATCTTCTTCCAACACCCCTAGCACTGGTCTTCCATGTACCCTCCAAGACAACAGTATCAACTGTACTGTGCCCCTTCGGCAATCAGATCACCAGCCACACCACAATCACTCACCTGATGGCCCTTGGTGCCTTCTCAGAGGCCCAAGCACCAGTCCACTGCAATCTCTCCTCTGAGTTCTGAGATTCTAGCAATATCTTCTCTTCGTTTTTATTATCTCGGGACTACACAATGTAACTGCTTCCAGCAGATAGGAATCTCCGGGTTATCTAAACACCCTTTTTTTGTTGTTCTTTCAAACTTCTAACATCTGTTGACCCCAAATCTATGCTTGAAATGCTTAGCTTGGTTTACCTTTTCCTAAGTGGACTTCCTGACTGATACAGTACTTGTAAAGCTAGAGCTAGGTCTCATAGACCCCTCGAGCCCATTGTCCAGACTGGGTCACAAACCTTTCACATGCAGGTCTGTGAGCTAGGCAATAGGGAAAGGTCCTTGGAGCCATTAGTGAAGAAATAATAGGCTTTATTCAGAGCTAGGAGTGCCTGGATACAAGGACCTACGATGGCTTCCTGGACCATCCTCTAGAAGCTTCACGCATCTGCACTGTTAGTCCTTTATACTCAAGTCGATAATTCAAAAAAAAAAAAAAAAAAAAACCCAGACGCACATGCACAACCACATTAGAACATCCGTGCACATGTGCAAACCCACCTCTGGTGTTGGGCAAGACTCCGAACATCTGAGGGGCCCTGACTATTTTCCTTCAGGGTCTCTCGCCGTACAATCTACATGTTCAGAATCTTCTGCAGTGTTCCCTTAGCAGGGATAAATGACCCTTATATTCATGTAACCTATTGTCTGTTTATACCTTAAGGCTTGTCCTGTAGTTCTGTCCTTTCAACTATTAGCCACACATGTCTGGTTAGTTGTCATCATTGGTGTGATTTTCCATGGGAATCCTCCAGTAACACTGATAGGCAGTTCAGTGCATATTCAGTAGGTTGACACATTGATCACATGAACGTATGTATGTACCCAGTTGACTCTGGTACCCGCAGCCAGAACACTATAGGCAAAAAGACAGAAGGGTTATTGGTACTAATAGGGGAAGTTCCCACCCCTCTGCTAAGATATATGCCAGTTTGCCATCCTGAGAAAGGATGGTTGCAGGAATAGGTATTGTACCTGGTTTACGATACTATACTTTATCCGCTAACACTGTTGTATCTCTAGGTTCTACATGCAGCGGTATAGGGGAACTCATAATTGGCCATAATGATAAAACAAATATGCCCTTGGAACAGAGCACTTATCTTTAAGATAAGACATGAGAGGCCATGTTATCTTTACTTGATGAGGCCAGGTACTTGTCACCCAAGGTGAAACTTGCAAGTTTTCTTCTAACCTTTTCCCCCAAGGCCCTATTAGACCTACCCAGCGTATGTGGGGGGAGGTTCTATTCTCCAAGGCCATTCCCATTGTACTGTCTGTCCCTGTTGTAAACAAATTGGGGCTGGTAAGAGAATATTTCCTTTCTCACCATATCCTGGCTTCAAAAGCTTATCTTTAGTAGTGACTTGCAGTGTTATAAGTGCTGCAGCCCTATGTAACAGAGCTTCCACTGGAAAGGGCCCACCCTTGTTCTCTCGTTTAGAATCCTATCAGTCAAAACCACCATTGTCCACCCCTTCAGGGATGGGCCTGGGCAGATAGCCTTAGTCCCTTTTTTAAAAGACCATTGTACCATTCAATCATTCCTGCTGCCTGGGGATGATATGGCACATGTAACTTCCACTGAATAGACAACTCGGAGGCCCACCCATGAACCCCATGTCCAGTAAAGTGGGTTCCATTATCACTCTCTATGACTACAGGCTGGCCACACATGGCCGTAAGGCTATTCAATGCCTTTACAGTGTTTACCTGGTCTTGGGCCTTACAAGGCCATACAAACAGAAGACCAGTAGCCATATCAACAGCAGTGAAGATGTATCTGAAATTCTCTGACCGTGGCAGTGGTCCAACAAAGTTCACTTGCCATCAAGTCAGGGGCACCCTTCCTCGAGTTATTTGCCCATCTGTATGGGGCATCTGCCAGGGGTGTGGACTCTCTTGATCACATACTAGACACACATGACAGGCATTCACTACATCTTCCCATTTTATAAGCAAGTCCTACCTTTGAGCTGCCATCCACTTGGTTTTGCTGCCAGCATGCTGTATTCATCAACGTAACCACTGTGCTACATCAGGAGCTGGGGTTCTCTCCAGCTGTCTTACATTAGCCAATGCGTCAGCTTCATTATTTCCTGGACTGGCTAAGGGGAAGTGTCCTATGACATGGAAAAGAGTTACTTCTTTTTCATGTCCCAATTCCCATGACTCTTGCCACATGGCTTGTCCCCACAGGGGTTGGTGGCCTACCATCCACCATTGATATTTCCAAGTAGAGATCCAAAGGGTTAAACCCTTGTACACAGCCCAGCTGTCAGTACAGATGGTTAATGGCCCAGGTTCATTTTTTATCACCATCCATACTGCTCTCAATTCAGCCCACTGACTGCTTTGCCCTGTACCATTTTCATGCCACATGGTATCTGTTAAGGGCTGCACAGCAACAGCTATCCATGATGCTGAGGGTCCCATGCTAGAGCCATCTGTATACCAAGCTTGCTCTGTGATAGGTCTCTGTCCCTCATGGAAAGGTGTAGCCTCCACCTCCATGGGTAAGGGTTGTGCCAAAGTTTCCTCCATAACCTCAACTGGTCCTAGCACATTCTGCAAGTCTTTGGACAGAGGACTCATTGACACAGTGCATGTTTTTTCTATATATGCTCCCCATTTGGACAGAGTGTGAGTCTGAGCTACGTTCATTTTAGAGTTGTTTGCCCATGTGTGCAACCAACCTAGTATGGGGCATGTCATCCTTACTAGGACTTTGGCAGTTCCCGTGATAGCTTCAGTGGCCATCAAGGAAGAAAACACAGATGCTGTTTTTATATTAGAGAATAGTGCACTTCAGTGCCCTTCCAGAACTGAGACCAGAATCCTACAGGGGTTCAGAATTGGTCTTGTCTGCCACTAACACCATCCTAACCCTTCTTGGATTATATGTATATCTAATTCAAAAGGCTTAGTGGGATCAGCCACTTTTAAAGCCTGTACTTGTTCTATTGCCCTTTTTGTAAGCCTGTTCAACTTCCTCAGTCCAATCCCAGAGGGCTCCTCTCTTTGTTAATGCATACAGTGGGTATGCCATTTGGGCCATATGGGGTACAAAATCTCTCCAATACCCCAGAAGACCCAAATATCTCTGTAGCTGAGCTACAGCTGTGGGTCAAGGGTATGCCTATATCTTGTCTATAATAGCTTCTGGGATGACTCTCATCTTACACAACCAGAGCACTCCCAAGAATTTGACTGGCAGCCCAGGTCCTTGCACTTTGGCTGTGTTAATGGCCCACCCACATTAGTCCAAATGACTTAGCAGCATTGGAGCTGCCTAGATTAAATCTGAAAGAGAATCAGAGGTTAGTAACACATCATCAGTGTAGTGAAACATTGTAACTGTGCTGGGCCTACTCCACTTGTCTGAGTCCCCAGCCACTAAACTATGGCAGATAGTTGGGCTATGCAGATAACCTTGGGGCTATACTTGAAAGGTCCACTGCCTCCCTTCCCAGGTGAAGGCAAACTGATCTTGGCAATTAGCTGAGATTGGAATAGAGAAAAAAGCATTTCCATCAAGTCGTGAACTGAAGGCACAGCTACATGCAAAGGAGGCACTACTTTGTTTAGTTCTCAATAATCTACAGTCATTCTCCAGGTACCATCAGGTTTTTTCACTGGCCATACTGGAACATTAAATGGGCTTTGAGCCAGATGAATAATGCCAACTTTCTCTAACTCCAATATAGTGGCACCTATCTCTTCATGACCTCCTGGTAGGCAATACTGCTTTACATTAACTACATGTCTTGGCTTGGGTAACACCTGTGGGTCATGTTTAGCATATCCCCATAACACAGGCTTTCCTGTCTGTATTCACAGCCAAAACTCTCCAACTGTTGTTTGCAGGTACAAACCATAAAGTACATCCATACCCAAGTTGTACTCAGCTACTTGGAATATATATACAGTACATACATGAGAGGGCAATCATCCTATGCCCAATGGCAATGACACAGCTTTGACTTCAACAGCATGTCCTCCATAGCCATCTGTATGAACTGTGGCACCTGGAAACTTACCTGGATTGCCACATATCAGGCTACATTCTGCACCTGTATCCATTGATGCCAAAACACACTGCACATTTGTCTTCAACCACTATATTGCCAATTCAATGTGAGGCCTCAGGTCCTCACCCGCCCCCAAAAGACAACTACCTTGGCCTGTTCCCTAATCAAAATGGAACATTTCATCCACCTCATCAGGAACAACCAAAAAAATCTTTTAAATCCATTGAGCTTACCTTGCTACCTGTTTCTGGACATTTTGAAATGCTGTTCAGGGCGCAATTGCGGCCACAAGGCAAACAGGACTGCATTTGGCTGCCGGTCAATTTTCTTGCTATAAACCCCTGCTGCAAGCAAGTCAAACCACATCTGCTTACAGCTTGTCTTGCTTGGTCCCTTTGGGATAAAATCCCAATTATTTCTTGGGGGTTTGGTCTTAGTCACCTTTCAGACCCCTTTTGCTCGTCTCCTATCCTCTACTTCACTCAGGCTGGCAATCATGGTCATTACTTCATGTATAGGATGACCAATGTATGGGGCTAGTACGGCCATCAATGATCCAAAGGATGTTGATGGGGCATTTTTCAGCACTATGTCTCTCATGCTGCCTGTAAAATTTTCATCATCTGGGCCACCGGTGTTTACATTAAACATGGGCAGCTGCATCCCCAGCTCCCGAATTGTTTGAACTAACTCAGCATATGTTTGCCATGTACTCACAGTCTTGGGCAGTTCTCCAGCATTCGGTCACAAGGCTTGGGCAGCTGCATTCACCCAGTCCATCAAGGAGTGATTACGTGGCCCTTGTGCATATCTGTGGCTATTCTGTAACTGCTGCCTCAGGGATGGGTGTTTGGTAATGGAGGCCAATTTTTCCATCTCCTAACCAGAGCATACCACACTCTCCAACCCTAGGTCCCTCAACAACCAAGCAGCCAGGGGCTTCCCCTGTTTCTGCTGGAACTCTCTCCCCTAGTCAACTAATTCAACCAGGGTATACAGGACATAGGTAGTGAATTGGGTCATCTGTGGATCACCTGCCAGTTGTCTGCCTGGTCCCATAGGCTGCTGATGCTTTACTTTCTGATGCTCAACAGGTCATGCCTGGAGACACACATCTCCCCCAACTCACCACTGGGTTTGTCATCTTCCTTGGTGTGAGAGGAAGCAGTGGCCAGTCTTGCACGTCATCCTCCAGGACATTTATCTGCGCTTCCAACAACTCTGCTTTCTGCTTCAAATTTCAATCAGCTTGCAGTATAGTGAGCAATAGCCAGGCTCCAATCAGCAGAAAAGTGGCCACCAGGCACCACATACTCAAGGACAGCCACATTTCCTCCCCCTCCCGAGGGGTTCTCCACTGTAGTGCCTGCTCTATACTGACTTGCAGTATCATGAGCAGCAACCAGATCCCAGTCAACAGAAAAGTGGCCATAGGGCCAACATATTCAAGAATAGCCACATTTCCTCCTCCTCCCAAGGGGCTTTTGGCTCCCATACCTGCTCAGAATCCTGCCAAAACTATGCAAATTGTAAAGCTAGAGCTAGGTCTCACAGACCCCTCAAGCCCATTGTCCAGACTGGGTCACAAATCCTTCACACACAGGTCTAAGAGCTAGGTAATAGGAAAAGGTCCTTGGAGCTGTTAGTGAAGAAATAATAGGCTTTGTTCAGAGCTAGAAGCACTGCCCTAATATGGCTTTCCTGTAGCGTCCTCTGGAAGCTTCGCACATCTGCACTGTTAGTCCTTTTTACTCAAGTCCATAATTCATAAAAAAAGCAGATGCATACACACAATCACATTAGAACACCCATATGCACACGCAAACCCACCTAAGATGTTCTGCAAGACTCCAAATATCCAAGGAGCCCTGACCATTTTCCTTATATTTTCCCAACAATACTTAATACTAGGAGTGGTCATAGGGAATTCTGATTTGGTTTGTTTATGTCTGCAGTCTTGAACACCATCTGTACTCTTACTCAGTGTAAAATAGTATATTAATAATTGATGCCATGCAGTGTCGTCATGATTTGTTAAATTATCACTTATGGTTACTTAGGATAAAAGGACTACTGAACGCAAGACTGGGAGGTCAGGTGGCAATTGTACTTATTCATTGTGGGATTATTAATTACAACAATGACTGGGTATAGGGGAGGTAGTGGTATTCTTGCCAGTATCTACATTGGAAAAATTGCAGAATGAAAATGACAAGCTTCGGGCTTTAAATTTTTATCACAAGTAATGGTCAGAGGACATGGCCCTAAAGCAATCTCTGGTTCTGAAGGGAGAAGAGCAGACCTTATTACAAATTATTGTCTATGCCTGTCTATTGTGTACTTATCTCTGTTTTGCCTAATGCAGAACTCATTCAAGGCAGAAAAATGGCTGGCATTGTCTATAACATAAGTTAAATGAACTACCCACAGCTGCCTAGAGCAAAAGATTATTGAGAAACATAACAAAGCACCAAAGCTTGGTAGAAAAAGCAAGGGAAAGAGTGTCTGTGTGAAACAGGGGCATTTGAAAACACCCTTTTATACTAGGGAGTTTAGAAAAGCCAAGTGCATGCCCAGGGGGAGATACACATCTTGGTCTGCTCAGGCTGCTATAAAAAATATCATAAATTAGATGGCTTATGAAAAACAAAAATTTATTTCTCACCATTCTGGAGGCTGGGAAAATTTATTTCTCACCATTCTGGAGGCTGGAAACTCTAAAATCAAGGCCTTGGCAAATTTGATATCTGGTGAAGGCCCATTTTCTGGTTTGTAGATGGCTGCCTTCTCACTGTGTCCTCACATGGTAAAAGAGGAAAGGAAACTTTCTTGGGCCTCTTTTACAAGAGCATGATAATCCCATTTCATAATCCCATCCACTCTCAAAGGCCCCATCCCTAATACCATCACGTTTGAAGTTAGGATTTCAATGTATAAGTTTGGAAGGACACATTCAATCTATGGCAATGCATGATCAAAAAAGATCTGACAAAATGCTAAGCTCACCCTTCTGGCTGATCTCTAGATTCAGTGACATCTTGACTAAGTGTTGAAGATATGGTCCCAGCATAGAGCTAATCTGCAAAGGGAGAGGTGGCTATTCCTTTCTTCAGTTTCTGGTATTCAAGGAAATCTCTGCCAAAACACTAGCTGAACACAAGCTAAAGCAACCAAGACTTCAATGACTACAAAAAAAAAGGAATGCATTCTTTGCAAAAATAGTTTGGAAAGCTCACTAAACGAATGGATAACTACAACCTTCAACCATGAAGAAACAGCAAGTCTTGAGAAAAAAGAAGAATCTAATTTCCCAAGGTAACATAATATTCAAATGTCCAGTTTTCAACAAAAGTTCACAAGGCATACAAAGAAACAGAATAAAAGGATTTGGCTGAAATTAAATTTTCTCTGCCTATACAATAAAGGCAAGAGAGAAATAAAAATATATGCCCATGTAAAACTTGTACACAGATGTTCATAGCAACATTATTCATAAGTCAAACAAGTGGAAACAACCAAAATGCCTATCAACTAATAAATAAATAAACACAATATTTCAATAAAATCAAATATTATCCGGCAATCTATAGAAAGAAATAGAATACTAATTTGTGTACAACATAGATGGATCTCAAAACTATTACAGTAAATGAAAGAGGCCAGCCAAAATGAGCACATACTGTATGATTCCAGTTATATGAAATTAATGTTATACACAAATCTATAGAGAAAGAAAGTAGACTTGTAACTTCTTGGTTGCCTAGTGCCAGAAGGGAAAGGAAGGAGGGGGAAGTGGTAATGACTGCTAATGGGTACACAATATCTTTTTGGGGATAATGAGAATGTTTTATTTTTTTCTTTTCTTTTCTTTATTTTTTTATTGGTTATGAATATTCATGTGTACAAAGCAAATTGTCACCACTCATGCCTAAGATGTGATGGCGAGATCCATACTGGCAGCATGCCCATTACCACAAATTGTGATTATACCCCATGTTCCCCACCCAATTATCCCCCCAGTTATCCCCAACCTCCCTCTCCATCCCCCTTTTCCCACTCCACTTTGTATCACTAGAAATGTTCTCTCCCTCTGCAAGTCCAGCACGCCACTATGGTATTTCTTTCCTTCCTTCTTTCTCTCTTAGCTCCCATTTATGAGTGAGTACATGTGGTATTTATCCCTCTGTACTTTGCTTATTTCACTCAATGTAAGTTTCTCCAGGCTCATCCATGTTGTTGCAAATGGGAGAATTTCATTCTTTTTATGGCAGAGTAAAATTAGATTATGATGTTCGTTGCACAACTCTAAATATAGTAAAAATCACTGGATTGAACACATATGTAAATTATAAATCGATAGACTCATTTTAAAAAGAAGAATAGGGATATTTAATGGAGCAAAAATCTGATGAGGGTATCAACAACCTGTATCATTAAAGGAGCCCTAAGAAGAACATCATCAAATCAGCAAGCAAAACAGTTGATCGAACAGACCTTAACAAGGAACTTGCAAAAAAGTAAAAGGATAGGTTCCCCTCTCTACAATGCAACTGGAATTTTTTATTAATGTTTTCTCTTGTTAAGGGCATAAGCCCCAAATTGGACATGAGAATTTCCTTCAGATAATCCTAGACCATAGGAAGAATTTACCGCAGACTCAGAAGCACATTGAAATATAATTCCAAACATATAATAAAAAATAATCCACTTATTTATTGTTTTTAGTTGTCAGCAAAAGAAACTGAGGTAATCTTAGTTAAAAAGAGTTTTATGCAACATATTGATAATTTGCAAATTCTCTTTAAGAGCTAGAAGAATAGGCCTGAGAATACGCAGTCACTAGCAATACACAAATCACACCTCAAATTGTGCCAGAACTGCTGGGCACAATCTCTGTTACTTGCAAAATTTTCATCTCCAAAACCAGGCACCTGTAACTGCTGCTAGAACTGCTACTGCTTCTGCCTCTGGAAATGGGATGTTAGTGTTACTGCTGCACCACCTCCACAGGGAATAGATTCTCTTTCATGTCTGTTGCCTTGCTTCCAGAACTTTCAATCCAAAGCCCAGGTGACTGCATCAGACTATTGGAGCCTAAGCTAATGAACTTGCTTTTAGCTGAAAATGAATATTGGATTTTCTGCTCATAAAATGGGAGACAGGCTCTGCCTCATAAGGTGGAAATTCCCCAAACACAGATGCTGGATATTCAATAACAAAGGCAAATATCTGTTATGGATGCCTTGAGAAAAGAAAATATACCTAAATGTTATGTGTATGTATTTGGTTAGTAGGAACACAGTTTACAATTTTCCTTTTATTTTTCATGCTAGCCATATTTTCTTTAATAAACATGTATTTCATAAGCAGTAAAAATTTTAAAGAGCATTATTCTGAGGAAAAGAGTGCATTCTGTTGTAACTGAATTCACAGGAAATGTCTCCCTTTTTCCCCAAAGTTATTGTTAACCTTGCATTTTATGCAAACACAAAAACAATTGCTATAGGTTTTAAAGGTTAGAATAGTTGGCTTTTGATAAGTGGATGATATCACAATTAGAAAAATTAACATAATTACTGTCTACATATAATGTCACACTCCCAAAGGAACTATATAAATTTTTAAAAAGTATGTGATTCTGACAAGTCACACAGGCAATAATGAATGGTCCAGTCTCCTCCTAAAGAACTTGAACCTCTACTTGATCTGAGATTTCAGGAGAACAAGGTGAAGACCTCTTTTGATTAACTATAAAACTTATTATCAAAAAAATGTTCTTCTCAGTTTATAAGATGCCTGCAGTTCATTCTAAAATGCATGGGAAAGGCTATGAAAGGGATCATAGTGCATGACTGTCATCAGAATATTAGTTGAAGTTCTAAATCAGAATTCCCCCCAGTACCAGAAATATCAGTTGTTGAGTTCCTTCTTCCTCCAGCCTCCAAATAGCCTGACAGTGGAACTGCATGGTCAGTCCTAGGTGGTATGAGAAGACAAAACAAATTTTAATAAACTCAACCCTTAAGCACGTGTTTATACACCAGGCTAAGGAAAACATTAAAACATTTAAAGCTTCAGCTTTGCACTCCTAGAAGGCAATGACCCCCAAAGTGCATGACCCTTTGTTTTGCAGAGCACCACAAGTTCTTGGATATGCAATCATAGTGAGTGGATACAGTTGGCAGAATGCATGATTGAATGAATTTATTTTGGAATATGCAATCATGGTAGCAACAAATTCTGAGTACCCTAGAAACCACTGAGAACTTGAAGTAGGGATGAGAAACGAAGTGGAACAACCCATCGGGAGTCCAGTGGGGACTATAGATGAGTGAAAAGTGGTATGAGGGTTTTAAGGCAAGAGAAACTGGCTCAAAAATGTTGAGTACTAGGGGCAGAACTCAGGCATAGCAAAGTAAATTTTGCATACTTAAAAATGTGCTTATGTATTCAAAGAATTGATTCTAAATGAAAATCTTGACAAATATGGCTAAATACTAAAGAATGAAAGGATCTGGCAGAGATTAAACTTTCTCTGTCTACACAGAGAAGAAAAGAACATAAATTTTCTAGCCAACACTTGACCTTTTCATTCCAAGGGCATGCAAGTACAGGCCGGAAGAACATTGTTTCCTTACTGAAGAGTAGTCATCAGCCTAAAGTAGCTCAAAAACATGTGATATTTTCCTCCCTACTCACCAGAGTAGACCTCGCTGCTACATAGAAATTCCATCTCATCCCACCTCACCACTTCATAAAGCATCTCATCCATCCCATCCCATTCATCCCTTGCCACCCCTTGCCAAGTCAATATTCTGCTCTTGCCCTCCCTTAACACTGTCCCAAGGTGGGTCTGTGATACTAATAGGGGGCCCAACAAAGAGAATAATTTGTTTTCAAACACATTCAAAGCTTTATGAAGATTATAAGGGACAAATAATTTCAGTCCTCTACAATTTAAAGGGCTAGGTGATAGCATGTAAAACTAGGTCTGTGATGAAATTACTAAAGTTGACAGCTTAATTACCTTAATAAAAAATGAAAGATAGTTTTAAAAATCAGAAGTTCCATTCACTTAAAGACAAAAACTGAAAATAATTCTCTGAAACATGTAGTCATTTCAAAATCACCAAAAAAAGAAAAGTTAAATAATTTCTTTCTTTTAAGAATTTGACTTTTAAATACCAAACACAATTTGCTTTAATTAAAGTAATGATCATTTAAATGTATGATGCAAAAATGCATAACATCTTAAACAGTTTATTTTTCACACAAAGTCCAAAGATAGAATTTCTGCTCTTGGAGGATGTGTTACTCCTCCTAGCCCTGGGTCAATGAACTGAGCTCTTTCCCTCTTATGGCTTTTGTATCTCCTAAACCCAGCTTCCAAGATGAGTGTGCTTTTTTGAATTAAGGCATTAGAGAAAAAAAATAGCTATGAAAAGGTACATGTGATTTCTAACTGCATTCCTCTCACAAGAACTAGACACATGGTGTTGCCTAAATGCAAGGGATCTGGAGAAATATAGACCCTGGCTGGGCAGCCACTTTTCAGCAATAGCTTTGCACTATGGGAAGGTAGCATAACTCTTTGGTAGAAATCTAGCTTTCTGCCACAGATTATCCATCTGGCCCCCAAATATCTAAAAGCACCATATGTGTCCAATACAGAAAACACCCTGACACACCCCACTGTTGACACATACAAAGAGCATCCAGTTACCTCATCCATTTCAAAGTTTAGGATATCTAGCTGGTGTGCAGTTCTCTCCATCTGACTCAGATGGGGCTACTCATGGTTCTGCAACCTATGATCAAAAATGGCAAGCCATCTGTCCTGCCCCACATTCAATATATAATATGCAAGAATAGAATAAACATAAAACTCAAATTCAGAAATGGGAAGAAGAAAGTACACAGCAGGCACTGGTCCATACTGAAGATGAAATTCTAGAGGATAAGTATAAGTGCACCTCCTCTCCTGGCAGTAGTGTATGTCAGTGTCTGATTTTAATGGCTATCATATCTGAAAACTCATGCATCACAAAGATATGTGTAGTTGCAAAAGAGTATATTGTTAACTTCTCTTACAATTGATAATGGATATTAAAACATAAAACAAGTAAAAAATGCTCATTATATGATTATAAGCATACAAAATGATTATTAAATCATAGCACATTTTTTTACCAATTACACAAGTTTTTCTAAGTATTCTGGTCTATAACGTTCTTATTACTCCATTCAATCACTTATTCTTACGTACTGAAAAGTACTGTATTATCTTAGGTAATTAACAAATATTTTAACACACCTTATATAAACATTGAAGAATAAAATTCTTAATTTAGAAGATTTAAAGATTTTTTAAAAATTGTGTCCAGGTTTTATAAGTATGCACACAAGAAAAATGTTATAGGAAGTTTTCTTCTTTGCCCTTGGATTATGAGAAAACTTCTTTCATGCTTGGAGCTCCAAATTAGTAGTAAAACAAAATCAAGCAACTGTTTTAAAAGTTCTTTTGACCCTGCATATGACCAATAAAATACACATGCTAGCTGTTCTCCTCAGGCTGAAAAACTTAAGTTCAAAGAGATGGCTGCTTCCTCTCAATGGCTTAACCTTTCTTAGATTTCGCCTCCTGATTTCTCTCAGGAATCAAAGGAACTTCTGCAAACACAAATCAGCCATTTCTCTTTTATGCCTGTCAGAGTCCATGAAAATCATGGTCTAGTAAAAAATGCAGCCCACCTATCTCATCTGATAACGGAAGAGCAGACTATGACTATTAAGGACAACACCTGGTAGCTGAAAATGAAAGGAACTAAAAATATCTAAACCCTATATAATTGCATGGCCAATACTCTTCAGTGATCACATGAAATTTTATTATTAAGAATGGGGTGAGATCACTGTGATGTTTCAATTTGTAATGATAACAATTCTCAGATAACGTGTGTATATAGAATATTGGGGTCATAAAACATTCACAATGGTCCATAGCATTATACCAAGAACATAAAGATTTCCTTTCCATATAATCTTAGAGATTCCTAAATTTATTCCTCTTATTTTGTCTGTCTTCAACAGAAAACATACATAGGAAGGCATGAAAAAATTATGTCTAATTTAGTAAGAGTTTTTTAAAGTTAACATCTTTATTTCAGCAACTACAATTCATTACCATCTTCAATCACCTTCACATCTCTTATTACCAACTTGAGCACTTAGTCTTTATTTTGAAAGTGACGCATGGCTTATTAATTTTTAACACAATCTTTCATATGAAGTAGATTATTATCCTAATTTTATAAATAAAAAAATTAAAATGCAAATTTTAAGAACCTTGCCAAAATTACACAGTTTGCTTCTAGTAAAACTAAGCTTTAAACTCAGAGAGTTTGACTCCAGAGCTTACATAGGGCTTTGACTAGTAGTTTGTGAGATCCAGCACATCAACTTGAAGTAATGCTACATTGGTCTGTTTCTGACTCTGATAGTAATCTTAGGAAAAAAACAATCCTGCTGCATTCTAATGTTTCAATCTTTAAGGTGTGGATATTGTGCATTTCATGTGGTAGTTTTGAAGTATGTAAACTACTACCTCCAAACATTTTAAAGCATGTAGTGTTTTCAGAGAAGAGGCTGACTACTTGGATGCTAAGGCGTTTTATGAGGACTAGTTATCATGATGAATTAACCCTAGTTCTGGTTCTTATACTAAGCCTTAGGATTTCCTAGGGTTGATCCCAAATCAGAACAGTTAAGTCATATTAACAAAATTCACAGAAAACTAGAGAAAATATCAGAATATTGGCTAACTAGCATACTCTCTTCCTACAACTATGGAAAGACAACTATTCAGAAAATTCAATGAACATGTAATAAGAACAAGGATTATTATATAATAATATTTTTTGTTGGTTTTCTCCGTGTATTGCTCCTTGAACAGTAATTATTATGTATGACTAAGACACTGTTAATTAGTATAGCATCTATCCTTGTTTAATTATCAGATTGCAAATCAAGTCCTGGTTACATTTGTGAACAAATAATTTCATTATAATAAAATAAATGATTAAAGAATATGTGTATAAGATGCCATAGTAGTAGATCGGGGACAGCATCTCTGTCTACCCGGAAGAATTGGGAAAGAAAGAAGAGATGAAGAGGGAGCAATTTTCACAGAAGATATAATATTTGAACTTAATCCTGAAGGATAAATACACATTCTCTGAAGAGAAGAAAAACCCAAACACAGAGAACAGAGTGAGCAGAGCCAAGGAGATCTAACCAATCCACAATTTTTTTCCACTAATTGATAAAGACTTTCAAAGTTAAGGGTAAAGAAAGTTAATGGTATATCATTAGGCATCATTTAAATTATCGTGAACATTAACAAACCCAAATAATAAATTTCTTCTGCCAGATAGAGCCAGTTACCTTTTATAATATCAATTTAGATTCACAAAAACAAAGGAAATATTAATTTAGATTCACGTCCTCCTCACATTCTTCTCAGGTTCTCCCTGCCACGTATCAAAGTCATATAAATTGACACTAACCTATTTACAGACGATCAAGGCCTTTTCGTTCTGTAACATTTTAGATCAAACTCAGTATGCAGTGTGTTTTCTGAATCATTATTAGCAATAAGAAGAATTTTTAAAAATTATTTTACACTATTTGTACAGGTTTTGGGAGCTATTGGTTGCATCACATTTTGGCCCAGCAATGTTAATGCATTTATTTTTATTTCAGAAGACTTTGATGAAATATTCTGCTTTGTTTGTTTGTTTTGAAGATATCAAAATTTTTTTTTTTTACTGAAACATGATTGTACATATCTGTGGGGTACAGCATCAAATATTAATACCTGTGTGCAGCTCAAATCAGGATAATTAATATATTCATCTGCTTTGTTTTATTACCATATAACTTTTTTTTTTTAATTTTATTTTGTCGATATACATTGTGGCTGATTATTGCTCCCCATCACCAAAACCTCCCTCCCTTCTCCCTCCCCCCCTCCCCCCCAACAATGTCCTTTCTGTTTGCTTGTCATATCAACTTCAAGTAATTGTGGTTGTTATATCTTCTCCCCGCCCCCTGTTTTGTGTGTGTGTGTGTGTGTGTGTGTGTGTGTGTGTGTGTGTGTGTGTGTGTGTGTGTGTGTGTGTGTGTGTGAATTTATATATTTATTTTTTATTTATTTTTTTTTTTAGCTCCCACCAATAAGTGAGAACATGTGGTATTTCTCTTTCTGTGCCTGACTTGTTTCACTTAATATAATTCTCTCAAGGTCCATCCATGTTGTTGCAAATGGCAGTATTTCATTCGTTTTTATAGCTGAGTAGTATTCCATTGTGTAGATGTACCACATTTTCCGTATCCACTCATCTGATGATGGGCATTTGGGCTGGTTCCAACTCTTGGCCATTGTAAAGAGTGCTGCGATGAACACTGGGGAACAGGTATACCTTCGACTTGATGATTTCCATTCCTCTGGGTATATTCCCAACTGTGGGATGGCTGGGTCGTATGGTAGATCTATCTGCAATACCATATAACTTTTAAAACAGATGTGCTAAGGTCAAAAATGATGAGGGTCAAGTATGGATGGAGAGATAATGCGAGTGAGGTAAAGGGAGGAAAGATATAAAGATAAAGAATAGAGAGAAATCAAGTTCAGAGTGAGGGTCACAGTTGGAATGAGGACCACGTACGAAGTGAAGGCAATGGGCCCATGTCAAAAGCCCTGTCTCAGAAACGTTTCTACCACTCACGAGTACATCACTAATACTCAAGTCCGTAGAGTCACAAAAAAACAACTTTGAGGCATTATTCCATTAACATCAAAATTTTCCCATGTTTACTATTTATTAATATTTTTAAATTTATGCAAAAATAACAACAAAAATAGATAGATAGATGAACAGATATATAGAATTTGTCTATGGAATTACATATATACTAGTATAGTCCCCCTAGCAATTATTATTATTTTTAAGTAGATATTACAGTTCAAAGTTTGATAAGATTTTTTAAACAATAAAGTTGAGCACAGAAGTCAATAAGTTAAGCAATACTTACACTTTGAACAAAATAATTTCAGTAAGTTTATCTTAGTCAAAGGCAAAATGAGCAACAGCATGGATGAGCCTGGAGAAACTTATGTTGAGTGAAATGAGCAGAGCTCAGAGGGATAAATACTGCATGTGCTCACTCATAAGTGGGAGCTAAGAGAGACCGGAGGAAGGAAAGAAAGACCACAGTGGTGCATTGGACTTGCAGAGGGAGAGAGCATATCTAGGGATACAAAGTGGAGTAGGAGAAAGGGGATGGAGAGGGAGGTCGGGAATAATTGGGTGTGGGACATGGGGTATAATTATAATTTGTGGCAATGGGCATGCTGCCAGTATGGATCACATCTTAGGCACGAGTGGTGACAATTAGCTTTGTACCCCATGAATATTCATAACCAATTTTTTTAAAAGTTAAAAAAAAATTTTAAATAATAAAAAACAAAGGTAAAATGAAAAAAAAAAAAAACATCGAAATGGGTTTTGTCTTTATTCCTACCATTGAATGAATCCCTCGTATTTTCACTTATAACTGAGAAGAGAAAACCAAGGAAAAAAATTTTAAAATAAAAACAAATAATGGTAAACATTCCAAAGTAAATGTTTTACCCATTACCAAAAAAAAAAAAAGAAAGAAAGAAAGAAAAATAAAATTAATGAACAATCTGCCACCCCTAATCCCCTCAAAAGAAAAAACCCTTGGGTATTTATTAGTATTTTATTTGTACAATAAGAAAATGTTTATTGTTCACTCTCTTTTTAACAAGACTTGTGCCAAAACCCAGGAATATCATTAAGAACAAAATATACAAAGACCATGACTTTACAGAACTTATAGTCAAATAAAGGAGATGGTACTCAAAATAATTGTGTGGTTGTGCGTTGAAGATGCATTGAAGAGTTGTGAAGGGAAAATTCAGAATAAGAATGCATAGCAGGAACACAGAAACTAACTTATGAGGTCAGGGAGGCTTTCCTGAGAAAGAGACATGTAAGAAAAAACCTAAGGTGATCCTGATGTTGAGATAATTCAGAAGAAAAGGGGAGATTATTTTTTTAGACAGGGAGGAAAGTATATGCGAATGCTCTGAGTAGGGAGCTTGCCTTGTTTGTGAAACTAAAAGAAGATTAGAAAGGCTCCAGTATAGCCATTGAGAGAGTCCGTCATGGGAGGAAGGCAGGGCCGTGTGGTGGTTATACCTCTGCCTGTGTGACTTCTCGGTTGATAAGGAATTGCCCTATTAACAAGAAACACTTCACAAATTCTTACATTGACCTCTGAGAGAGACGTGGGACCTTCTATGGAAGGAGAATCCATGTTTATTTCCCTAGATTCCATAGGGGATTTTTAAAACATATTTTGATTAACGTAAAACAAGAACTGGAGGCTAGACACCAGTAGATACCACTGGTTTCTCTTGACTATAAATGAGGACATTCAAAGAATGTCCAGTTTCCCACAACTCCACAGAGACTGCCTTGTCAAGGTTATCATTTGTAAATTCAAGGATTATTTATCTTTCATGAAGACTCAGCAGCATTTGCCAGGGATTATCACTTCCTTCTTAAAATGCTTCTCTTGGCTAGTGACGCTTCCCCTCCTGGTTTTCTTCCCACCTCACCAGCTACTCTCCTAGTCTCTTTGATGCTCCCTCTCCTCTGCTTCAGCTCTTAATGTTGAAATGCATCTAAATCTCAACCACTTTCTCGTCTCTACCTACATATTCTCTCATTCAGCCCCCTGGTTTGAAATATCCTTATTTCCTAAATCTTTACCTCCAATTCTGACTTCTCACAGTTCCAGAATTACATATACAACTCGACCTCTTCACTTGGATGGATGGAATCTTTACACAAGGCAGCTCAAACAAAATGTAGCTAAGCAGATCTTCATTCACTCCCTGTAAGACTTAACATTTCAAGTGTTGCCTTCATACCTTTGAGCCTCGCAGGGTCCCAAAAGGGCTAGCTCTGTGTTCCCCAACTTTCACCAGGTATGCTTCTACCCAGCAGGAAAGGCTCCCCACACAGCTAGTTCCCCTATCAGCTGGACTAGCCTCACCCTTCAACCTAACAGGTTTCACCCCCCTACCACCCCACAAAATTATTCAAGCAAGCCAATCAAATCCTCCTGTGGGAACCAGGGGACACCTCACCCTCCTGTTCCTACAAAGTCTGCCTCCCACAGCCCCTCTGATTCACTCAGCTCCTGAGTACAACAACTGTATGTCCCTTCATGGCATACAATATCCTCCTCCCCCCAGCTTGTCAGCTTTCATGACTAATAAACTGTTGTGGCTGGGTGAACTCATCTGTCTAGTGTTAAGTGTTTTGTGTTTGACCATACCCTATAATTTATGGCACAGGATCCCTCCTTCATGAATAAGAGGTGGTCATAACTCCCCCAAAAGTAACGCTTCCTCTGATCCACATCTAATATGTGGTGCTACCATACAACACGTTGCCTAAGCTGACATTTGGTTCTTGTCTTTCCCTCTTACGCCTCAAAACATAACCTAAAATGATTTCCTTCTCTCCATCTACCTACCTTCTGTGATTAGCTAACATTATCTCTCACCGGTATCACTACCGTGACCCGCTAGCTGGACTCAGCCTTAACTCTTACCATGAAAAATTCTTTATTCACACAAGAGCCATTTTTTAAAAACTCTAGCAGTTTTCCATCACACTCAAAATATGAATTCTCTCCCTGGCTTACAAAGTCTTAGAGAATTTGATTCTGCCTACCTTGTTAACTCATTTTAAGCCTTATACTTCACATCACTCACTCATTTCAATCACATTCAACTTCTTTTCCTAGAACCTGATAAACTTATTCTTGCCTTTGGGTTTTTTCACTAGTTATTCTTTATGCATAGAAAAAGCTTCCTTCTAATCCTGTCATGGCTGGCCAATTATTGTCATTCAGATCTCACTTAAAATGATATCTCCTCCTAGATATATTCCTTGATTTCCCAATCAATATCATATCACCTTCTTTTAATTTTCTTTACACATTTATGGTCATCTTTCATCTTTCTTATTTATTTATTTACTCATATACTTGATATTTGTCCCAGCTACTAGATTGTAACCTACTAGATTGCCCTCATCAGAGAGCAAGTTCCTTGATTGGCTTGTTTCCCACTGCAATCTTAGTATCTACAGCTATACTAAAAAATGGGAAATTAATACATGGTAGCTAAAAGAATGAATGAAAGAAAGAAAGAAAGTAATGCAAGTATTAAAGCATAAATTTAGGATTCATACAGGCCATTGTTCAAAACCCATTAGCTGTGCGTTCTCTCTGAATCTTAGTTTTCTTCTGTGGAGTGAGAAGAGTAAATGTTTAATGGGGACTCGGCAGAATTAAATTAGATATAATATGAATTTGTTCATGAAATTTTTGAAGAGCCCTCATATTTTTTAAATTAGCTGTCTTGTCAAGTGTGTAATAAGCTATATTGTTTTTTGAATTTGTATTTTACTGAGAACCAAAGTTCAGCAACTTTCAAACTTGCTCATCTTTTAAAACACTTATTGCACCTTAAAGTTGGCCACCTTTTAAAACATTTATTGCAGGAGGTGGGGCAAGACAGAAGACTAGAGATGTACAGGTGTGTTCCTCCCACAGAAGAGGACCTGAAGAACTAACAGACAGCTAAATATTGATGGGAGCACTTGTGGGAGAGCATAGGAGTGCAGCAGGAATTGGTGAGATCCCAATGGAGCATGTAGCCTAGGATGGAGGCACAGAGAGGAGAGAGAGGCACATGGCCTCAGCCACCACATCTTGACACTGGGATCAATAAGGAGGAATTTTCCATTGTGGCAAAATGTAGGCAGAGGACTCACAACAACTCCCACCCTCACCACAGAGGCTGGCAGATCCTTTGGCAGGACAAGCCCCAAGCCAAGTGTGGGGAGCAGCCTATAATATGCACACTGCATCACTCTAGAACACTAGCACAAACTTCACCCTCCACAACCCCCAGCCTCATGACCCAAGCCAATGAAGTACTGTACCATCTTGAAACCAGAGCCTAAGCCAGGACATGTCCTGTCCTGGGGCCAGAAGTCACAGCACTTCCCCAGCCTTAAGGCTCTGCTCTCTATCCAGTGCACTCATGGGAGAGGCTACAATGCTCCAATCCCAGTGGCTTGAAGCCTGGGCTCCCAGAGGCTATGACTATAGTTCTGTAGTGTGGAAAGTCAACCCTAATGCTGGTGAACTGACACACCCTACATCCCTGGCCAGAGATCAAACAGGCAGACCCTTCTCAGGCAGACTATCCCCATTCTTTCCCCTACCCCCCCCCACCAGCTGACAGAGTTGTGTGCACCTGAGCCCCCAACCTGTAAAATCAGCTCACAGGTATCTACCCTAACAATTACAACCTCGAGCCAGTTGAAGTAAAGTACATCACACCCTCCCAGAGAAATGTCCAGGCAGTTCCATCCCAAACAATCCCACCCAGAGGCCGTACCAAGTCCCAGAAGCAGTTGGATGGCCCCCTTACTGCAGGTCTGCCTGGCCACCCCACCCACCTCCCAAGGACTTGTCCCTTCACTGCAAATCTGCCTACTGGCTCCACCCACTGCCCAAAGCAGCTAAAAAAAAAAAAAAATGGACAAAGGAGCATAATAGACATTTTTCAAAAGAAAACATACAAATTGCCAACAGGCATATGGAAAAATGCTCAACACCACTAATCATCAGAGAAATGAAAATCAAAACCACAATGAGATATCATCTCATCCCAGTTAGACTGGCCATTATTAAAAAGATAGAAAATAACAAATTCTGAGGATGCTGTAGAGAAAGGGGAACCCTTATACATTGCTGGTGTGAATATAAATTAGTACCACCATTATGGAAAACAGTGTGGAAGTTTCTCAGATCTCTAAATATAGAACTGCCATATGATCCAGCAATCCCATTACTGGGTATATATCCAAAGGAATGGCAATCAACAAGTCAAAAGAAAACATTTGCTCCCATTGCTCTATTCACAACAGCCAAGAGTTGGAACCAACCTAAATGTCCTTCAGCAAGTGATTGTATAAAGAAAACATATGTACAATAGAATACAACTCAGCCATAAAAAAGAATGGAATTCTGTCATTTGCAGCAACATAGATGGACTTGGAGAAAAATACGTTTAAGTGAAATAAGCCAAGCACAGAGAGAGTAATACCACATGTTCTAACTCATATGTAGAAGCTAAAAAAGTTGATCTCGCGGAAGTAGAGAGTGAAATAGTGGATACCAGAGACTGGTGAGGATGGGGAGAGAGGGATGGGGAGAGGGTGGTCAGTGGATACAAAATGGTAGAGAGATAGGAAGAATAGGATCTAGCATTCTATAGTAACATACAGAGACTACAGTTGACAACAAAGTACTGGGTATCTTTGAACAGCTGGTCGAGATGATGTTGAATGTTCCTAACACAAAGAAGTGACAAATGTTTGAGGTGATGGATATACTGAGCACCCTGATATGATCATTGCACACAGTATGAATGTACCCAAATAATATATTGTACTCCAAAAATATGTACAATTATTATGAGTCAGTTAAGAAAAATAAATTAAAAAGAGAAAAATGGAGAGTAGAATAGTGGTTACTAGAGCACGGAAAGAGTGGGGGAGGGTGGCCAGGGAAATGTTCATAAACTGGTACAAAGTTACAAAGATACAGTTAGATAGGAAGAATAAGTTCTGGTGCCCTGGGGTGACAATAATGTGTTGTATATGGACATATTTTTAAATATATTTATATGGGCATATTTTTAAATATACAGTACAGCTAATAATATTGTATTGTATATTTCAAGATAGCCAGAAAAGAGGATCTTGAACATTATAACCACAAAGAAATGATAAATGTTTAGGTGATAGTTATGCTAACTGTTCTGATTAGATCATATACAATATATGCATGTATTGAAACAAGTTGGACCCCATAAAAATGTACAATAAAAAATAAGTTAAAATTAAAAAGAAAAAGAAAAAAATTATTGCACCTATTACATTTGGTGACCAAAGTTGAGCACCTCTTAAAACATTTATTGGTCATTTTGATGTTTTATTTTACACGTGCTTGTTTGAGACTTCTGCCCATTTTTTATTGGATTACTTGTTTTTCTAATGGATATATTTGTAAGACATCTTTCTATATATTTTAAATGTGAGTACTTTGTTAGTTAAATGCTTTTAGATATAATCTTCCACTATGTAGTCTGGATTTTCTAACATTTGACTGATATCTTTTGATGAACAATAGTTCTTAATTTTAGCATACTACAATTTGCCAATCTTTTCCTTTACGGTTAGTGCTATCTGTGGTTCTTGAAAGAAAAGATTTCCTACCCAAAACTCAAGAAGACATTCTCCTTTGATTTCTTTCAGAATCTTTATCATTTTAAGTTTGATATTTAGGTCTGCAACCTGTAAGAAATGATTACTGTGTATGGTGTGAGGTAGATGTCAAGATTCATTTTTTTTTTCTTGAATTTATCAAATTTCTTCAGCATCATTTATTTGAAAGACCATCTTTTGATGCACTGAATTGAATTGGCATTTTTGTTTTAAATTGAATGGCAGTATAAATGTCTAAGTGTTTTTTAAATGCTATTTTATTACACTGGTCCATTTCTCTTACAATACAACACTGTCCTAGTTATTGTACTTTTTTAGTAATGGTTTTGTGTTAATGAAACTTTTTCCACATTTTTCTTTTTCCTCTTCTTGATTGTCTTCACTATTCTAGGTTCTTTAAAGATTTCAATCAGCTTCTCACTTCCAGCAAGAAAATATGTTCAACTTTGAATGAAATTGCATTAACTATAAGAATAAATCTGAGGTAAGCTGACATCTGAACAATACTGAGTTTTTAACCCAAAAACATGAGATATACTTGCATCTTCTCTATAGCTTTTCCTCTGTACTTCTCAATAGTAACTAAAAAGCTTTCTGTGTGTAAGAAATTGAATTATTCATGATTATAACTCAATGATTACAGATGTTGTCTTAATGGTAGCAGCTTTTAATTTTATCTTAGAATGATCTGCTTCTGGTATATAGAAATACATTAGATATGTGTGCTTTATCTTGCATCTGGATGACCTTGCTAATTCACTCATAGTCTATAAAAATATGTCCATAGATTCTTGTGGGTATTCCACAAATGTCATGTCATTTGCAAATCATGACACTTTTATTTCCTCCTTTACAATTCTTTAACATTTATTTATTTTTCTCACTTTTTTCTATGTCTTATTTCTTTATCTTAAAATACGTAATTGACAAGTACAGATCATAAATATTCCAGGTGTACAACATGACGATTTGATATACATATACACTGTGTAATGATTATCACAATCTGAATAACACATCCATCAGTACCCATGCTGTATATTAAATCCCCAGAACTTGTTCATCCTATAAATGAAAGTCTGTACCCTTTGATTAACATCTCTGCATTTTCCCCACCCCAAATCCCTGGAAACCACCATTCTATTCACTCTTTGTATAAGTTACACATGTCTAGATTCCACATGTAAGTGAGACCAAACAGTGTTTTTCTGTCTGTGTCTTATGTCACTTAACATAGTGTCTTCCAGGTTCATCAGAGTTGTTGCAAATGGCAGGATTTCCTTCCTTTTTATGGCTGAATAATATTTCTCTCTGTGTGTGTGCATGTGTGCATATCAAATTTTCTTTAGCTATTCATCCATCAATGGACGCTTTGGTTGTTTCTATACATTGGCTATTGTAAATAATGCTTCATTGAATGTGGGGGTGCAGATATCTCCTCAGGATATTGATTTAATTTTCTTTAAATGTATACCCAGAAGCGGGAATGCCTGATCATATGGGAGTTCTATTTTTAATTTTTTGAAGAATCTCCATACTGTTTTCCAGATTGGCTGTACAAATTTACATCTCCACCAGCAGTGCACATGTTCCCTTTTCTCCACACCTTCATCAACACTTATCTTCTGTATTTTTTATATTAGCCATACTAATAAGTGTGAGGTAATATCTCATTGTGGTTTTAATTTGAATTTCATGACCAGTGATGTAGAACATCTTCTTACATACCTGTTGGCCATTTCTGTGTCTTCTTCAAAAAAATGTGTGTTCAGGTACTATACCCATTTTTAAATTGAGTAATTTGTTTCTTTGTTTTAAGTTGTGTGAGTTCCTTATATTTTCTGGATATTAACCCCTTATCAGATATATAGTTTGCAAGTATTTTCTCCCTTTCTATATGTTGCCTTTTCATTTTGTTGATTGTTTCCTTTGCTATGCAGAAGCTTTTTAGTTTGATATAGCCCCATTTGTATACTTTTACTTTTGTTATGTGTGCTTTTGGTATTAAATCTAAAAATTCTTTGCCAAGACCCACGTCAAAGAGTTTTTCCCTTGTTTTCTTGTTGAAGTTTTATGGTTTCAGATAATACATGTAAGTCTTTAATTCATTTCAAGTTACTTTTTGTATATGGTGTAAGAGAAGGGACCAATTTCATTCTTTTGCATGTGGACATCCAGTTTTCCCTGTGTAATTTATTGAAGTGACTTTTCTTTATTTTGTATTCTTGGCACCCCAGTCAAAAATTAGTTGGTCATATCTACCTGAGTTTATTTCTGGATTTTCTTTTCTCTGCCATTGGTCCATGTGTCTGCTTTTATGCCAGTACCATACTGTTTTGATTACTATAGTTTTGTAATATACTTTGAAATCTGGGCATTTGATGCCTCCAGCTTTCTTTTTCTTTCTCAAGATTCCTATGGCCATTCAGGGTCTTTTGTTCCTTCATATGAATTTAGAATTTTTTTTTCTATTTCTGTAAAACAAAAGTCATTAGAATTTTGATAAGGATTGCATTGAATCTGTAGATCACTTTGGATAATACAGACATTTTAACAATATTAACTCTTTCAGTCCATGAACATGGGATATATTTTATTTAATTGTGTCTTCTTCAATTTCTTTCATGAATATCCCATAGTTTTCAGTGTACAAGTCTGTCACCTCTCTGGTTAAATTTATTTCTAAGTATTTTATTCTTTTTGATGCTTTTGTAAATGGGATCATTTTAAAACTTATTTTTCAGATAGTTCACTAATAGTGTATAGAAATGCAATTGATTTTTGTGTGTTGGTTTTCTTGTCCTACATTACAAAGCCAGTTAAGGATGCTACATGAAAAGAAAACTACGGGCCAAAATACCTGATAAATATGGATGCAAAAATCCTCAACAAAATATTATCAAACCAAATTCAACAGCACATTAAAAAGATCACACAACATGATCAAGTAGGGTTCAACATATGCAAATCAGTAAATATGATATACTAATTAAAAGAATGAAGGACAAAATCCATATAATCATTTCAATATATGAAGAAAAAATATTTGACAAAATTCAACATCGTTTCATGATTAAAAACTGTCAACAAATTAGGTACAAAAGGAATGTACCTCAAAATAACAAAGGCCATATGTGAGAAATGCACAGCTAACAACATACTCAATGCTCAAAAGCTGAAAGTTTTTTCTCTAAGATAAAGAACAAGACAAGAATTCCCACTCTCATCATTTCTATTCAACATAGCATTGGAATACCTGGCCAGAATAATTAGGTAAGAAAAAGAAATAAAAGGCATCAAAATTTAGAAAGGAAAAAGTAAATTATCTCTGTTTGTGGATGACATGATCTTGTATATAAAAAAACCCTAAAGATTTCATCAACTTGTAATATATATATTCTCTTAATAGCTACCCTAAAAATTATAGTATTCATCCTTGACTTATTAATACAGTATTTGTAGAGAATACAGAGATCTTACCTTAATTCCATTTACTCCACCCTTGCTTTTGTGCTATTGTGGATGTGCATTATATTATTTGTATTATCTTCCATTTCAAAACCAGTTAAGGATGCTACAAAAAAAGAATAAAAAATTATTTCTTTTGTTTGTTTGTTTCTCTTGTTGTTGCTGTTTTCATCATCATACAGTCATTTATGATAAAACCAGAATAAAAGTCTGGCCTTCC
Organism: Cynocephalus volans; assembly: GCF_027409185.1. Classification (NCBI taxonomy): domain Eukaryota; kingdom Metazoa; phylum Chordata; class Mammalia; order Dermoptera; family Cynocephalidae; genus Cynocephalus; species Cynocephalus volans. The sequence continues at coordinate 90,170,494 of NC_084468.1, read as the reverse complement.
TGACTCAAGGTTCAAGATTTTCTGGTTTAGTTTGGTTTTGTTTCGTATGGTTTGTATTTTTTAATTATTATTTTATTTTATTTTATTTTTGTGACCGCTAAGGGGATCGTAACCCTTGGCTTGGTGTCGCCCGCACTGCGCTCAGCCAGTGAGCACACCGGCCATCCCTATATCGGATCCAAACCCGCGGCAGGAGCACACTCTCCAGAGTGAGCCATGGGGTTGGCCCTAAATTAATTATTTTTAATTGATAAATAGAAAATGCATGTATATAGTATATTAGTCTTTTTCTGTTTCATATAACAAAATACACATTCCAATTACTATAATGGGATTTCCCACCCTCAACAGTTACAGTGGGGATTAAGATTGGGGGGACATCCAACCAAAGGCATATGGTATACAGCACTATGTTTTAAATTATGGAATAGCTAAGTAGAGCTAACTAACATGTGTTACCTCATATAACTACCATTTATTTGTGGCAAGAACACTTAAAATCTACTCTTAGCATTTTTTGAGTGAGCAATACACTGTTATTATCTATAGTAACCATGTTATATAACAGATCTTTTAAACTTATTCTTCCTAAATAAAGTTTTGTGTACTTGGACCAACATATTCCCAATCCACCACTGCCCCAGCCCATGGTGATCACTATTCTACTCTCTGTTTCTATGAGTCCAAATTTTTTAGATTCTACATATGAGTGAGATCATGCAGTATTTTTTTCTCTGTGCCTGCTTTATTTCACTTAACATAATGTCCTCCAGGTTCATCCATGTTGTTGCAAATGATAGGATTTCCTTCTATTTAAAGCTGAAAATTTTCCATTGTGTATATATACCACATTTTTTTTATTCATTCATCCATCAATGGACACTTTGGTTGTTTCCACATCTTGGCTATTATGAATAATGCTGCAATGAACATGGGAGTGCAGGCATCTCTTCAAGATACTAATTTCATTTCCTTTGGATATATATCCATTTGTGGGATTCATGGACCATATAGCAGTTCTATTTTTAATTTTTTCAGGAATCTCCATACTTTTTTCCATAATGGAATTATATTTCTATGTGCAGTCTTCTTCATTAAATATTTTTAATGCTATCAGAACTCATTTAGATTTACCCACATATTTTCCTATTTTTTGCTCTTTATTCTGTCCTCCATCTCTGTGCTTCTCTTTACCACTTTTTGTATTTTGCCTTAAGAACTCCCTTCAGTATTTCCCTTAGTGATAATCTGTTAGTGATGAATTCCCTCTGACTTTGTTTGGCTGCAAATGTTATTTTATCTTTCTCTGTAAAGTTTAACTTTACTAGGTATGAAATTGTTGGCTGGCAGTCATTCTTCTAACCCTTTTAAATGCTGTTCTTTTGTATCCTGGCATCTATGGTTTTTATTGAAAAGTCTTTTTGCTGCTACATTGATGATAATGTGTCTTTCCCACCCTCTGGATGTCTTCCAAATTTTGTTTTAGTCTCAGGTATTCAGAAATGTGATGGCAATGTGCCTAAATAACTTTTTTTTATTTGCCCTATGTGGGATTTTCTGTACTTGCAGACTGTCTAACTTGATATTCCTTTTTTGTTTTAAATTCTTGGATGCTGTTATTTCAAATAGTGTATCTATCACATTTTTTCTCTTTATTCCATGTGAGACTCTGATAACATATTAAAATTTTTTATCATGTTTTATATGTATCTAATGCTTTTTCTGTAGTTTTCATTCCTTTTGGTCTTCCAGTTTAAACCATTTATTTTCCATTTATTTATCTTCCAGTTCACTACTCTTCTCATCAGCTATATCTATGCTCTTAAACCTGTATTTTTTGTTTTTAATTTTCAGTTACTATATTTTTAGCTTGAGAATTTTTCTTTGTTTTTGATTAAAGATTCCAACTCTCTGCTGATATTTTCCCTATTGTCATCCAATTTCTTGGGCAAATTAATCACAATTATTTAAAGTTATTTTCTAATAATATCTTGCTTCCCTGTGGATCTATTTCAATTTTCTCTTTTCTCCTTGATTTTTGGTGAATTTATTTTCATTCCTCATTATTTTATGTTGAATGCTGAAATTATATATAAAAATTTGTAGACATAATTTAGTTATATGAATTATGCTATCTCTTTTCAAAGATTTACTGTTGAAAGTGCCGTAGGGGAAGATCTCCCTAATGTATGCAAAATTGACTGATGTGAAGCTACACTTTGTTTTCTGGAGGGCTCATCTATTTCCAGTCTATCCTTATTCCTTGGGTGTGGTTCTTCAGGAATTCAAGTTAAAAGCATGTAGTGTATTCTAAGGTCCCTCCACTTGGCAAGTCCTAACTTCAGTTTTTCTTTTTAAGCCCATGAAATTATTTCAGTCTTTCAAATGGTGTAGTCAAATTTACAAAAATTTTAAAGGCAGCCCAAAGTTTGGGGCTTAATTTCTAGGTTTCACAACTCTGTTATCTTGGCCCCTTGAGTCTTTTCTCCCTTAGTGGCACCCTGATATCTACAAATATATTTATTAAGGGATTTTTGTTTAGTTTTTTAGTTAATTGTTCACTGCAGAAAGCTTGTTCTGATCCAGTCTAGTCTGCCACAGTTGAAAGGAGCAATTTCTAAATACTTTCCTTCAGGAAAAGGATCCTAGATAATGCAAATCTGAGGAAAGGAAAGACAGAACACAAAGTTGAAGAAGAAGAGAGAATAAATTTTTGAAGGGACAAAAGTAAGAAATTTTTATCATAGCAGATAAAGGAGAGAATGGAAGGCTCTCAAGCTAAGTGAGTCTTTTTCCAGAATAGAAATCTCCCACTGGCTCATCACTTATATTTAACCTGCCATTCAATGGTATTAGGCATTTGTAAGCTCTCCTGAACTGTTACTCGTACGCTCTTTGTGAGGATAGAAGCCTGAAAAGAGAATCTTTTCCCTTACCAAAGAGAAAATAACAGGACTAATACAGAAATGTCCTGTGACCAGGAGAAGCACTAGAGTTGACAAAAAATTTCATATGAAAATTTAGAATAAAAAAGGACTATGGTTGACTACGGGCTGCACTTCCATGACTCCCAAGAAAGATAAGTTCACTCTCTTCTGGACTATTTTGGTGTAAAATTTTGGAAAGAATTAATAACCTGTAAAATTTGTAGTCTTAGGATCCTGAAAGATCTGTGTCTAAATCTACATATACTATGAAAGATTACTTAATGACTCCAAGTTCCTTTTTCCTTATCTTTGAGGTGAACATTGTGGTACACATCTCCCTCACAAAGGTATTGTCATAATTAAATGATATATTATTTATAAAGACAAGTGTTGATTACCTTCCTTCTGTCCCTTTGACAAATCACAATCAGAGACTATGAAGGGGGTATGACCCCTATGTCATTCTAGAGAGGAACGGGGAAGACAAAAAGGTTGAGAAGTTTAAGGAGCCATAGCCTGTTACATAATGTTATTCTTTATTTAGCTATTTACTTTTTATATTTAAGCTTTTTTCTTTTTTCTTTTTTTTTTTTTGGAATGTGCATTATGGAAATAAATTTATTTACTTATTTATTTATTTTTCATTGGTTATGAATATTCATGAGATACAAAGCCAATTGTCTCCCCTCATCCCTGTGATGTGGGGGCCAGTATAAGCAGCTTGAAGCCAGTGACTAAACCATTTAATTTTGGTATCCTTCACTGCACTTAGCTTAAAAGGAACATTCAATCATGGCTTATTATTGATTAGTTAACAAATAGATGAAGAGATTGATAGTGGACAGATTGACTACCATACCAGAAAATGAGATCCTATCAATTCTAGTCAAAAAAATCTTAGAAAGATTTTTAACTACACAGAAATGTTGACATGGGCAGCAATTTTACACAGCAAAAAAGTATTTTTATTTATTTTTTAAAAGAGAAATTACCAGATGTATATTTTGCAAATATTTTCTCCCACTCTTTTGGTTGTCTTTTAACTCTGTTAATTGTTTCTTTTGCTGTGCAGAAGCTTTTTAGTTTGATATAATCCCATTTGTTTATTTTTCCTTTGGTTGCCCATGCTTTTGGGGTCATATTCATGAAGTCTGTGCCCAGTCCTATTTCCTGATGTGTTTCTCCTATGTTTTCTTTAAGAAGTTTTATTGTTTCAGGGTGTATATTTAAATCCTTAATCCATTTTGAGTTGATTTTAGTATACGGTGAGAGGTATGGAACGAATGAAATACTGCCATTTGCAACAACATGGATGGACATTGAGAGAATTATATTAAGTGAAACAAGTCAGGCACAGAAAGAGAAATACCACATGTTCTCACTTATTGGTGGGAGCTAAAAATTAATATATAAATTCACACACACACACACAAAAAAAAAAAAAAAACGGGGGGGGGAGAAGATATAACAACCACAATTACTTGAAGTTGATACGACAAGCAAACAGAAAGGACATTGTTGGGGGGGGGAGAAGGGAGGGAAGTTTTGGTTATGGGGAGCAATAATCAGCCACAATGTATATCGACAAAATAAAATTTAAAAAAAAAAAAAAAGAAAAGAAAAGATGGCTCAATCTTGGTAAGAAAAAAAAAAAGAAAGAAAGAAAGAAAGAAAAAAGAAAAAAAAGAGAAATTACCAAATTTGAGAAAGCCAAATAATCCATTTTACAATTGTGATTAGCACCAGAATATAGAAAATATAAAAAACACTTGCCTTTGTGGTAGGAGTAGGGTCAGTTAGATGAAAGCAGAAACAATCATCTGTTAAAACTTTTATCACTATTTTGTTCAAACATACACTAGATCAGTTTTGAAAGGTGTTAATTTGTAATTTAAACCTGTAATACCCTAAGAATTGTTGAAAACTAAATAAATACACACACTTGTATATGAGGAAGAGCTCTGTAATTTATTTTGTTTTAGAGAAAGAGTTCTATATTTCAATATAATATATCATTAAGTGTACTTCTGTCCTAGAAGAAAATGCAATTCAGGAGGCATATCCTTGATTTATTTTTTGATGGGTTTGGTGTGCTAGCCTACACTAACTTTCAAAAAAATCAACTTTGCAAAGAGCCTAAAATTATTACTCAGGTTGTGCATGTTATGTGTTTATTTTAATAGGAGCCTCTCTACAACAAGTCTTGACTTACTCTTATAGGAAAATAATTCTTAGAACTAAGAGCATCTGCTCCATTATTAATACTTTGATCATGGAGCTTTAGGCACGTAGCTTCATGAAATTTAGAGGGCACTTATATTTTGCAAAGGGTTTTGAATGAACTTAGGATAGACTGTCACAAATTCTTTCCTTCCCATCAAAGGAAAGAGTCCACTTCTCCAGCCCTTGAACTTGGGTTAGCCATGTGATTTGCTTCAACCAATGGAAAATTAATAAGCACGATGCAAGCAGAGGTTTGCCAAGAACTTGGTTTGTTTCTAATGCTGAGAACAAGAGTAGGGCATGCCATATTGCTGCATTTAGAATCCACGTGGAGAGATATGTGGCCCAGTTTCTCCTCTGTCATTCCAAGCAATAGCCAGACATGTGAACAAGACCATCTAGAACCAGCCAGCCCTCGCCAACCTACCAGCTGATTACAGACACATGAGCAAGCCTAGCTGAGATCAGCCAGGACCAGCCTGGAACAGTAGAACTGCCCAGCAGCAATAACAGCTAAACAAATTATAACTTTAAGCCACTTTTAGAGCCATTTGGAGTGTATATTTGTGCAGAAAAAGTTTACTGGTAGATGAAATGAATAAAATGGTGGTTGTTTATCTTTGTTTTATTGACTTTTTAAAGGAAACAAATCATTTCCACTAAAAGGAAATATCTGCTCTTTGTCACGTAGAGTTTTTGAGTTCTTTAAATACCACCAGAATGAAAGGATATTCAAAATCATTCTTGAATTATTTTTCCAAAGGAACTCATAAGTACTTAAGTATTTTGAGTTAGTTTGTGGTTAAATATAAGAGTCCTGAGAGGGCGCAGAAACAATAATACTTTCATCCAAAATTTGTTATTGGTGCATGTGTATTTTCTATTAGAATAAACACAGATAATAATGATGTACATGGCTATATCTACGTTGGAAAAAGGAAGAGAAAAATGAAAAAAATTTGGAAATGAGATAAAAAGATATTGACCTCACTGATATTGTTTCTGAATCTAAGACAGAACTCAATTATTAGTTGTATTTACTGCATATTAAATGTACTGAGAAAGTCTTTCAAGATGCTTTAGCCGTGTAATTACTTGCTTATGTTCAGCAGTAAAGGACTTAAGTATAGTCTTGGTTGCTCCATCACAAAATGTTAAAAATAATAAGGACTTTAAAAGAACCACACAAATAAGTTCAAGATACCTCTCAAGCCATAAAAATGTTCTTAAAACCTTATACCACAAAACAGATAATTGACACATCAGAAACATAAGAAAAAAATGTATACTAATTCAAGGTAATTACTCAACAATTCAAGATAAGAAAATGTCTAAAGTGACCAGAAAAAAGATGCAAAATATTTTAAAGACTTTAAATATCTGTATAATTTCCTCATCTCTTAAGTTGGTAGAATAGGATGGCACTTAACCTACCATCACACCATTTTAAAAAATAAATCATACTGCACCACGATGATTTCATTAATATGTTTTCCCAAATATGCGTACAGAGAAAAATGAAACTGTAGAAGAGATGTAAACTAAATTTCCATGTAGGTGATAAAATGGTGATTAGCCTTACCATAGGTTAATACACATGCATTTGTGTCTGTTTCTAAATGTTAATTATGTGACCGCAGAAATAGAGACTCTTATGAGCTTTACTAAAAAACAAGAAAATTCTAAGATTCCATCATAGAACAAATAACTTTTAGTACATAACATTTACATAGTGCTTTACAGTTTTCAAAGCACTTTTATAGAAGTTTTATCTCTCCACAGCAACTATATATAATAGGTATTAATGTTTATATTTTACATTTAAGCAAGATGGAGTTTATATGGGTTGAATTATTTGAAATGTACAAATAGAAAATAATGTACACTTAAAATGCACTTTTAAAAATATAATCCAGAAAAAAAATAGCATTAAAGAAATACAGATGTAATGTCTTTTATGTTGATGAGGAGCGAACGGTTGCCCAAGATTAGAAGCAGATGGTTATCAAGAGACTGATTTCTTAAAAAGTCTTGTGAAAAAAAGATATTATAACCCACTATATTGGTCATGGTTCCACTGCAAAGATATAAAACTACTCTAGCAAAAAGCAATTTAATTCACTGAGCCTTCCAAGCCATCGGAATGCCTTGAGGGCTAGGACTGGGCAAGCTTCCAGCAAGGACTCTGGGAATTACATTATAGAATGCACCTGTCCAGGATGCCACCTGCTCTGCCTCTCAACAGCCACAGAAGCTGGATGGTTCTTCTCCATTATCCAGCCAGAGTTTGAGACCTACCAGAATACTCCACCTCTAGGAAGACTTTGCAGAACCCCCAGATTTATGTCACCTCTGTAACCTTTGTGGTGCATATTCCATTCTATTTTACTTACTTGTTTCAATCAAAAAATGTCTTGAAACTAATGAAAATAAAGACACATCATACCAAAGCCTATGGGATACTACAAAAGCAGTACTAAGAGGGAAATTTATTGCAATAAATGCTTACATCAGAAAAAAAATAGAAAGACTTCAAATAAACAACTAATGTCATACCTCAAAGAACTAGAAAAACAAGAACAATCTAATCCCAAAAATTAGCAGATGGAAAGAAGAAAATTAAGATCAGAGCAGAACTAAATAAAAAAGGGACAAAATAAATGAACAAAAGATCAATGAAACAAAAAGTTGATTTTTTTAGAAGATAAACAAAATAGACAAACCATTATCTAGACTAATTTTAAAAAGAGAGAGAGAAAGAGAGAAGTCCCAAATAACAAAAACCAGAAATGAAAAAGGAGTCATTACAATCAATACCACTAAAATACAAAGAATCACTAGAGATTACTGTAAACAACTATAAGCCAACAAATTTGAAAACCTGGAGGAAATAGATACATTTCTGGACACACACAAACTACCAAGACTGAACCAAATAGAAATGATAATCCTGAACAGACCAATAATAAGCAATGAGATTGAAGCAGTAGTCAGCAATCTACCAACAAAGAAAAGCGCAAGACTGGATAGCTTCAGTGATGAATTCAAACAAAACTTTAAAGAGAAATTAAAACCATTCTTTTCAAACTATTCAAAAAAATTGAAACACAGCCCATATTCCCAAACTCATTCTGTGATGCCAGCATTACCCTGATACCAAAATCAGACAAAGATCCAACAAAGAAAGCTATAGGCTAATATCCTTGAGGAACATGCATGCAAAAAAAATCCTTGGCAAAATATTAGTAAACAGAATATAGCAGCACATCAAGAAGGGTAAACATCATGATCAAGTGGGATTCATCCCAAGATGCAAGGATGGTTCAGCGTACGAAGGTCAATAAATATAATACACCACATCAACAAAATCAAGGACAAAAGCCATATGATTATCTCAATAGATGCAGAAAAAGCATTGGACAAAATTCAATATTCCTTCATAATAAAGACTCTCAAAAAATTAGGAATAGAAGGAAAGTATCTTAACACAATAAAAGCCATATACAACAAAACCACTTCCACTATCATCCTGAATGGGCAAAAGCTGAAAGCATTTAAGGACAAGAACTAGACAAGGATGCGCATTCTCACCACACCTATTTAACATAGCAATGGAAGTATTGGCCAGAATCATTGGGTAAAAGACAGAAATAAAAGACATCCAAATTGGAAAAGATGGAGTGAAATTGTCCATCTGTAGATGACATGATCCTACATATAGAAAAACCTAAAGACTCTACCAAAAAACTCTTAGAACTGTTAAACGATTTCAGGATACAAAGTTGCAGGATACAAAATCAACATGTAGATATCAGTAGCATTCTTATACTCCAATAGCAAACCAGCAGAAAAAGAAATCAAGAAAACAAGCACACTGCTTTTTTTTTTTTTTTTTTGCCACTAAAAAATAAAATACCTAGGAATAAAGTTAACTAAGGAGGTGAAAGATTTCTACAATGAGAACTACAAATCACTGCTGAAAGAAATTAAAGAGCACACAAAAACATGGAAAGATATTCCATGCTCACAGATTGGAAGAGTTAACATTGTGAAAATGTCCATGCTACCCAAAGCAATCTACAGATTTAATGCAATCCCCATCAAAATATAAAAGGCATTCTTCATAGAAATAGAAAAAACAATACAGAACAACAAAAGACCTCAAATAGCCAAAGCAATTATGAACAAAAAAATAAATAAATAGATAAAGCTAGAGGCATTATACTACCTGACTTCAAATTATACTACAAAGCTATAGCAACCAAGACAGCATGGTACTGGCATAAAAACAGATACACAAACTAATGGAACAGAATAGAGAACCCAGAAATCAATCCACGTATTTACAGCCAATTGATATTCAAGAAAGGCACCAAGAACATACATTGGGGAAAAGACAGCCTCTTAAATAAGTGGCTCTGGGAAAACCAGACATCCATAAGTAGAACAATAAAACTAGACTCATACCTCTCACCATATATTAAAATCAACTTAAAATGGATTAAAGGCTTAAAGATAAAACCTGAAACTATAAAACTCCTAGAAGAAAACATAGAGGAAACATTTCAGTATGTAGGACTAGGCAAAGACTTTGTGAATAAGACCTCAAAAGCACAGGCAACACAAGAAAAATTAAATGGGATTATATCAAACTAAAAATTTTATGCACAGCAAAGGAAACAATCACGAGAGTGACAAGACAGCCTAAAGAATGGGAGAAAATATTTGCAAACTATATATTCAACAAGTGATTAATATCCAGAATATACAAGAAATTCAAACAAATTAACAGTGAAAAACCAAGTAAACCAATTTTAAAAATGGGCAAAAGAGGTGAATAGATATTTCTCAAAGACACACAAATAGCCAACAGACACATGAAAAAATACACAATTTCACTAAGCATAAGGAAAATACAAATGAAAACCACATTGAAATATCATCTCACACCAGTTAGACTGGTTATTATCAAAAAGACAGAGAATAACAATTGCTGGTGAGGATGCAGAGAAAGGTGAACCCTCCTACACAGTTGGTGGGACTGTAAATGAGTGCAGCCATTAAGGACAATGGCATGGAGGTTTCTTAAACAACTGCAGATAAAATTGCCACACGATCCAGCAATCCCACTACTGGGTATATACCCAAAGGAACAGAAATCATCATTTTGAAGGGATACCTGCATTCTCATGTTCATTGCAGCTCTATCTACAATAGCCAAGAGATGGAACCAACCCACATATCCTTCAATGGATGACTGGATAAGAAAAATGTGGCATAAATACATAGTGGAATACTACTCAGCCATAAAAAAGAGTGAAATTCTGCCATTCACTGTAACATGGATGAGCTTGGGGAAAATTATGTCAAATAAAATAATCCAGGCACAGAAAGAGAACTACCTCATGTCCTCACTCATAGATGTGAACTTAAAAATAAACAAATAAATAAAAAAAGAAATATACAACAATCACTATAACACACTGAACTTTCAAAAGTAGAAAATGGAATTGTGGTTACTAGAGATGGGAAAGAGGGAGAGGGTGGGGGGTTAGCAAGAAATTGGTAAAGGGTGGGGCTGGCCCGTGGCTCACTTGGGAGAGTGTGGTGCTGACAACACCAAGTCAAGGGTTGAGATCCCCTTACCAGTTATCTTTAAAAAACAAAAAGAAAGAAAAAGAAATTGGTAAAGGGTCACAAAGAATGATTACATTTTGTAATGATGAATGATGTACTAATTATCCTGATTTGATCATTACATATTGTACATAGGTATTGATATTCAATTCTATATTCCACAAATATGTATAATCAATTATGTTTCAATAAAAAATTCAATAAGATATGAAATTATTTTGCTTTTCCTAAAATATCACTGGAATTTGTGCATATTCTGTGTTTCTTCTAAGGGGTATAAATGGAAAATACAAATTCACATTGCATACATTATAAATATATATTGTTGTCATGTACATACATGCATATATTTATTTATATGTATGCATCATATCTATGTCTATATATACACAGAAACACATAATATGAATTTAAAATGTATAATTTATATTTCTCACTTTTTGATCCAATAAGTAAATCTGAAGATTTATTTGTATCATTTAACTTAAGTGCTATTAATCATTTGTTGGCATCAACAAATAAGAACTCAATAAACTGAAAGAATAAACTAAAATATCTCTAAAACTTGCAAGAAAAAAATTAACCCCTTTTGAGAGGTATGAATTTCATACAAAAATAATGGAACACAGTCCAAGTTAATATTTCTATATTTAGAAAAGCAGAACAATTCAGAATCTCAGTTTTCCTTGATTAAGACAAGCATATGTGAAGAGCAAAGGTGAGGAGGTTGGAACAGACCAGGAGATAAAGCCAAAACAAGAGGTCAATGGCTGATAAAAGAGGACAGAAAGAGAAACTTTATATACAGATTACGTTAAGTGAAACAGTAGGGAAAACTTTAGCCCAACTCCATACTTTGCCAAGAGTAACATTCTTTGCTAAGAGTAAAACTGTTGCTTAAAGAGTAATTTGGCAACTTTTGACCAAAAAGGCAATCAATTGTGATTAACAGTAGTACACGGATCTGGTTATCAATACATATGCTTGCTCTTACAATGAAAAAGGGTATGGATTATTTGATTACCAGTGTAAATATACCTGACTTAATGGTGTTATTTTTAGAAAGCTTATAACTGAAAATCATAATAAAAAACATAAGGATTAAGCATTTTGAAAGAAAATTATGACCAGCATAAAGCAAATAGTTTGAATATGAATTGCTGGATTAAAAAATATTCAAGTCAGCAATTCCCTGACATGATAGAAATTTCTGAAGTGCCTTAAGCTTGAAATTATACAAATAAGATTAAATAGTTTTGAAATTTTCTCTCAATAATCATATTTTTTTGTAATCCTAAATTTGAAATCCTACATTATACTTTCCACAACAGATGGATTTTCAAGATGTTGAAAACAATGTATACAATTTTCTCTTACCTAAAGTCTTCTTAAGTTTCTTTTAAGCAGACTTTCAAGGGAAAAAATATACAAACACATAATTATATCAGAATTTTATTTTAGCTGACTTGAAAGTCTTGAATCATAAATAAAACCAAAAAATGAATTTGAAGGGTATTTCTCTCTCAAGTATTTTGGAGAAGAAAAGAGTGTCCAGAGTTTATACTAAGTGACTTATGGCTTTCTCAAGAAGTGTTTCTGCTGTTTATGGGTCAGTTAATATTCTACCTGCACTAAAAATTAACTCAGAATTAATCAGATTTTCAGGTAATAAATTACCTCCTAGTGCATGATGACTAGCAATTTAATTTCTGGAGACAAGCATTGAACTGATGTAAAATTTATAGTTTAATAGAATGTAAATAGAATTTCACTATCACAGAAAAAATTGAGTCTTTCGTGTAATGGCCTATGTACTTTTTCAAGAAAGACAGTAAGGAACAGAAGACATTTCCGCCCTTTAAAAGTCAATATATAACTTGTATAACAAATATTTTTCTAGTGTATTGTGCAACAAAATTTGCCTTTGATTATGGTTTATGGGTTTTTCTCACATTTCTTTCTCATATTTTCTACAGTTAACCCTTTTGCCAAAGTTTCAAAGGTGTAATAACTAAACGTAAAAGTGAAGATGTATGGCTTAAAATATCTAATAAAATTAAAATAAAATTTTAAAACAATTCAAACAATCCAAAAATATCAGAAATGTAGAACCAGCAGGAAAACAAATCAGAAGAGGCAAGAAGAGAAAAAATAATTAAAACATAAATAAAAATCCAGTCATATATATAATTATATTAAATACTATAGAATTATTCAAAAAAAAAAAAGACAACAATATGTGCTTCCACAACTTCTATTCAACATTATACTGGAGGTCCTAGTCAGTGCAATAGAACAAAAAGCCATAAAGATTAGAAAGAAAAAATAGAATTATTCTTATTTGCAGCATTTACAAATGTATAGAGAGAATATCCTAAAAATTCTACAGCATAAAGCTACTATAAACACAAAAATGAAAACTAAACAATTCCATGGATTTTTTAAAGCATAAATTTTTTAAAATAATGTAATAATATTCTATTCTCATCTACCAAATTACCAAGAATTAACAACCATTTTTAAATATCACTTTTAAATATCATTTTTAAATAGTAGATATCACTATTGGATAAGAGGGAATCTCTTCATGGGAATATAAGAGAAAAAACTTTTCTGGAAATTGGTTTGTTTTGAAGGTAAAAGTGCACATACACCATACAAAACTATATAACATGATCTCAGATATGGAAAGAAAATGAACAGGGAGGAGGCGGGATAGAAGGAGGAAGAAAGAGAGAGAAGGTGGGAGGGAAGACGGAAGGAAGGAAAGAACTGTGTGTGTATTTTAAAGACTAGAAAAAAATACAGTTCATACTGAATTGTAAACGTAGTTGTCTAATGCTGGTATTTTGAGTGTATTTTTAATTTTATTCTTATTTATCTCCATATGATCTACCATAAGTATTCTGTTATAATTAACAAAAAACAAGCAAACACCAAATAAGCAAACAGAAGCACAGGGGAAAAAAAGCATAGCAAAGGTGTACTTAGAGAGTGGTCTTGTTAGATTTCTGTGGGAAACATGCTGCTTTGACCATCTTTTCTCCATCGTCCCAATTTGTGGGTCTTGATGATGCCACCCACAACTTCTAGACTAGAATTGTGACCAGTAATTTTAAACATTTTTTTATTGAATGTATTGTGTGGTGCAAGCACATGAAATAGAGTATAGTTTATGAGTGAATTAAATTGATTAGACAAATATTTATTGAATACATACTATGTATCAGGCATTGTTATATATTCTGGGGATATTGTTTGTGTGTTTATGTGTATGTATGTGTGTGTATAAACATAGATATGTACATTTATTCACAAAATGTAGCATAGAAATAAATCCCTCCCCCTTCCAAAAAAAAAAAAAGAATTAAGGCCTTCAGAAAGTATATTTTATTAATCACCCTGGCATGATATTTCTATTCTGTTACCCAGACTTGTTCTTTTCATATAAATAACAAAGTTCATTTGACAAAATTCTATTAGCATGATGTGTTACTGTTCCTGCATGTCCACATGGGTTTGAACCCCACTCCTGGTACCAAAATCTGTATTAGTGAGGGTCTCCCAATAGATAGAATCAGTAGAATATGTTATAATTATAACAGAGGGATTTATTTGGGGAATTAGCTCACACAACTGTGAAGAAAAGTCCCATGATAGGCCATCTGCAAACTGGATGCTGGTAGCATAGATCAGTCTAAGTCTGAAGGCCTCAAAACAAGGGAAGCTGATGGTGTCCTAGGTGTAAGTCCTGGAACCCAAAAGCTGAAGAGTCTCAAGCTCTGATGTCCATGGACAGGAGAGAAGAGTATATCCCAGCTCCAGCAGATAAAGAGAGAGCTTTACCTTTTTCCTCTGTCTTTTGTTCTCTCTGGACCCCCAGCAGATTGGATGGTTCCCACCCACACTGAGGGTGGGTCTTTCACACCCAGTCCACTCAGACTCTCATACTAAACTCTGCTGGAAACACCTTGACAGACACACCTAAAAAGATAGCTTTATCAGGTTTCTCAGCATTCCTTCATCTAACCAAGTTGACACCTAGCATTAACCTTCACAAGTCCACCCCTTGTCAACTTGGTGTCCATGCCATCTCCTTAAATCACACTTAATTTTCAAATGGTACAATAACATAATAGTTTGGCCTAACATGATACACTATCCTGCGTACAACCAGAAATGCATTAATCCCTTTCCAAGAAGAAAAGATAAAGTCCTTAGATGATATTTACCCTTCTCCCAATATCTCATAACTTAAAATTGCAAATTCTATGAAGTAAGGCTAACAATGTTAAAATATTGATATGAAGTCAATAAGTCTCACAGTACATGATAAAGAATAAGAGGAACAGAAACAAAGATCATTGCTTAAAAGGTGTACAGTATATATACATAGAGACATATTCTTAACACAACAGAGAGAACAATTACAATCCTTGTTTCTGTAACTGGTCAAAAGGTCAAAGCTGGCATTTATAACTACCTTCTTCTACTACCCATTCTGTATTCCCTCTGCCTTCAGTGAGCACCTCAGTGGGTCGTGGTTCTTTACCAGGTGGAGTGATCCAAACCTTCATCCCTGAAGAGTCTGGGCCATTCGTAGTCTTGCCTGGATTTGGTTGTTGTAATTTTCTGTTGACTTAATCACAGGGCATGGGAGTACTAAAAGACGTCCTAAGGGATCTCCTGTATTCCACATATAATCTTCCTTATCTCCATTGTGAAGGAGTGTTCCAACTTCTCCTTGGTAGTCCGGGTCAATCAGAGATTAGTAGGAAAGAAGGGATTACTATAATAGAGTATTGAATAATGGCATTTCTGAAAATGAGACAGTTGAGAATACCCTGCCCAAGTTCAGGCAGGAAGTAAATGAAAGCATCAAATTAGAATCCAAGTTGGTTTGACCATAATGCTTATGTTTGTCCTCACTGCTCCAGGTTACCTACCAGAGTTCATTCTCTAAAGAGAAAATTTTAAAGTCTACCTTTAAATTGTTACATTATATTCTATTTATACCTAAAACACATTGGCATTTTAATAAAAAGTATATTTTTTTCTACAAAATAAAAAATAAAGAGTATACAAATTCCTTTTATGTCCTTGTATTTGCTGCCTAATCAGTGACCTGTCAAGAAAATGGCACCATCTAGCGGCAGGATGGTACCTCGTAAATATTTACAGGTCATTTCCTAGTTCAAGTCAACAAACAGATTCATAAAATGAAAACACTAATGACCACAGCAATATCACTTTAATAATTGTTCTAGAAAAAGTTACCAAGTTAACCAAACACAAAATGACTGAATTTATGTGTATGGTCAAAAATGACCAAACACAAAATGACTGAATTTACGTTGTATAGAGAATATTTGGAAATAAGATGCATTTCATAAAATGGATGCTTTCATTATTAATGGAGATTATCATGGCATCATATGGTAAAATTTAAAAGTAATAGTGAATAATTTCTTGATATTTCAGACTTTAAGTCAAATGAATTATTCAGCATTTGAGGAAATTATATTTGAATAAAAGATTAAAATAAAACGATACTTAAAACAGCTTATAATCAAAAATTTGTGCCATTAGACCTTCAGGAGCTATATTTTATTAGTCATCCTGGCATGATATTTCTACTCTGTTATCCAGATCTGTTCTTTCCATCTAAATGCCAAAGTCCACTTGACAAAACTCTATTAGCATGATGTTACTGTTCCTGAAGGTGAGAACTTCAGTACATCTTCCCAATCTTCCCCAAATTAGCAGGTATTCTTTTTCAAAAAAAATCTTAAAATTAATTAGGAGAAAAGGCAAACTAATTTAGTAATTTTCTTTAATCATTTAAACAAATGTAATAAACAAATACAGTGTCCTGAGCAGGGTAATTGAGAGGAAAATAACTTAAATAAGTAAAGATTAAGGACACAGTTCTGATAAGAGAGTTGAAGAGAACTGTGGTTATTAGCACGAAGAATAAAAAGATCATATTGGGAAAGAACCACTGAGGGAAAAACAGAAATCATGTAATTAAACTTTTTTTCCAAGTATTCACAAGAAAATCACAAGCAATATAATTTTAATAAAAGGTTTTTTTAAAAAAAGTAAATTTGATATAAAAATACAGAACTGACTTACAAAATAAAGTTTCTGAAATAAGCATTTTCAGAAATTCAAACATATTTATACATTCTATCTATCTATCCATCTATCTATTCTGGAATGTCTATAAAACAAGAAAGGGGAGGCAGAACACTCATCCTCAAATAGTTTGGAGTTAAAAACCAGACAGTATAAGCAATGACTTTTTAAAGATAAAATTTAATTCACTTTTTTAGTATTTTCTGGAGGTATTTTAACCCTACTTTGTGTTAGCAATTAAAATACATTAACCCAAAAACCCAATTTCACAAAAATTAAAATGGAAAGATCCAATTCTTCACAATCCTAAAAAAGGAACAAAGCAGTTCATCCAAAACAAGTTTATAGAGTTGTTTACTTATAATCCAGTGTTGCTAATGAGAGTAGATTGAAATTCTTCCAGACACAGAGTGAGTTTTAAAAGAATTTTAAAAAGCAACTACCTCTGGAAATTTTGTCAAAGATTTCTGCTTAGGTTCCTAACATAGAAACATGTTCATAGCAAGTTCCTGGTAAAAAATATTTTTCTTCTTTCTAAGGCCACTTCTGTTGAGTTCATCTTTGCCAATATTTCATTGAATAACAAAAGAAAGGAATTCAAAAAGAGTCAATAAAAGAAAAAAACAAACTATTAAACCACATTGATTCGAGTTAATTATATTTTATTCACATGCATCTACTTTCTGTCCAACTATTCCAAAGTTTTGAGAATATCAAAATGAATTGGTTTAAAAAGCAAGCTTTCAAACTATTCAAAAATGTTTTATCAAACATAAAATACTAACAGCTATATGGCTTTGTAAAAGAATTCTTTATAAAGATGGACACTATCAAGCCCTTATTTTTATTTTATGTTAAATGTGTTCTATGTAAAACACAGTACTTTATGTTCAGATTTTAACAATCTCAGAGTTGGACTATCCCAAGCGACACAGGTATTTGCTCAATGGCATTCAAGAAAACTCCTACTGACTCTCAAATCAGCCCCAACTTTTTTCCATAGGATCATGAAGGATCTTCCCAATTCCTGCATGTTTTTACTGATTAGCTTGACCCTTCTGGTTTTGGCACAGGAAGCCAGAAAGATATATTATAACTCTCTGTTAAAAACAAGGGAACCGCACATATATCCCTTCAAGCTTATTTGGGGACATACAAGTTAAAGAACTACTCGCCCCATCGTCCAGCTAAAGTCGTAAGGATGAGCATTGCTAGTGTACCCCATCAACACACCTCTGTGAATCAAAGAAAAAGAAAATAGACCCACTTTAGTGTTTTTATGTATATCTTCCCAAAGTTAAATTTTTAATTTTTCCCATGAGAATAACAGCACACAATAAATAGATTATGATATGTTTCAGAGAAGAGCAAAGTTCTGAATGACAAACGGCTCTGGGCTTTGTTGGTGATAATTAAGCTTTATCTTCTGTTCCTTAGTTTTCTCATCTGCAAATGGCGATAATTATACCTGCATTAAGTATTTTCCAAAAAATTAAGCACAATGTACATAAAGCACTTAATACAATATGAAGTAACAGCTCACTTGTAGACATAGTGATGGAAAATATCATTAAAATTTCAGAGTATTGCAAACAGCTTATTATGCTAGAGCCACTGAAAAAGAATCAAGGTGAAATCCTGAAAGAGTGTGTAAATATTTTAGCTTTATTTTTCCTGAAGAAAATGGGGGTAAAGATTTAAATATGAAAGTAAAATAATTATATATATGCTTTAGAAGTATCACTTTAGAGGTTTTATGAATTAGGGAGGGGAGTGAGAAGGTAGGAATGATACTTGCGATTGGAAGACTGGCAGAGGCATTACCCATCACTCCAGGAGGGATGAGTGAAGCTGAAAAAAAGATATAGCAGTAGAGGAAGAAGGATAAGAGGAGCAAAATGTTAAGAATTTTTTTAAATAATATTTTATATTATCCCTGTAACACATCTTTATAAAGCAAGTGGTCTCTAGAACAATATTCATGAAGCAAAATAACTGCTTGTAGTCCGTTAGTTACAAAATCTATCATTACATCATTATACTTATGTCATATTCCCCTACCTTTACAGGGCAATATAAGTCTCACAGGTTAGTTTTGTTTACTTTTGCAGGTGTGTATTTTACTGTTTGAAGCTGTTTTGAGACCCCAGCAAACATTAAATCTAGATAAAGAGAGGGGGCACAGAATGTGAATAGCAAATTATAATCAGATATTCACTCCAGCTTACTTAAGTGAAGTCAATCTTATTAACTAATATGATGATTATTAGTTAATACGATTTCATTTCAAGGAAAATGAAAAATACTGGGGAATAAAAAAGAAGCTGAGGGGCAAATGGAGAAAGGATTGCCACTAATTTATTTTGCAATAAATACTTTTATCTGACAGAAAAACTAAACAGTGAAAAGGTTTTGTGATCTCCATGTAAAAACGGTGTGGGGGGAGAGGAAGAGAAGAGGAAAAGAGATGAATAGACAAATGATGGCAAATTAATAAAAATTGATCTACAGCCAACATCAAAACTCTGTGTAAGCCTTTTTCTATGGTTGTGTATTAAAAGATTTGGGAGAGGATGTGGTAGTAGATTGTGACGATTTAGTGATATAGTATTATAATCATGCCTAAATGATTAGAAAAAGAAAACACATTGAGTAAAAGAATACATCATAAATATATGTTTTGCGTGCAATTGGATATGATGCAGAAGAAATGTTATAGGAAACAAATGATTAGATGTGAATCTGACCTCTCAATTTCCCTGATGCCATATTGGGTCCCATCTGTCTGGTTTATGCAGCCTCCTGTGGGAAAAGAAGTGATCACAATAAAACAGATAATCTTCCAAACTCCGTCTAGGTGATGGTGCTCTATCTAATCTTCCACTTGTAAGCCTATATTCCCACATTTCTAAAGTTGAAAGAATTGTGTTCAGACATTTCAATTAACCTTCCATAACTACAGCTAATGTAAATTTTTATTTCAAGGGTGAAATACTAGACATCCCAACTGTATGCGTTTTCTAAAGAAACCAATATACTTTTAAATTGTAAAATGCTTAAGGCTCTTTCCAAATATAACTTTGCAAGACAATATTGGATATGTCGACCTGGAAAAAGAGCCTGAGGCACTGATAAAGTACCAGAGAGTTTATTTGAGCCAATATGTGTAGCTAGATAAAATCTATTTGCCATACCTCAAAATGTCCTGGGGGCAAAGGAAAATGTCCAGGTGGAGCACATCTTTGTTTCCCAGGTTGTGTTTAAGACAAACCTTCCTGGCTACTGTAGGGTAAGGCTTCCAGCAATACTGTTTACCCCAAGCAATCACTTTCTTTGGCCCCCAATGTGTTAACTCATGGATATATTGTAAAAATGGAAACTGAAGCCCTGTTGGCAGAATAGGCTTATCATTGCGTCCATACCATAACTGGGTTTCAGGAGAAAATATTCACCCTTTTGTTTTTCATACGGCTTGTTCACTTTGAGGTGCTCTCCTTTGAACTTCATTTAATAGGGAAGGAGTTAGCTTGAAAACTTGTAAAGAAAGCTCTTGCTTAATCATTGATTTCTTTAGGGCAGCCACAACATCTGCAAGATAATTGCCCTATTTTCTGGAATGTCTAATTTAGAATGCCCAGGAATTTTTATAATAGCTAGTGGTTTAGGCTTCTGAATGGCCTCTCTCTCAGAGGTCTGAAACTTGTCCATTTTTAATAGATTGTCCAGAGGAGGTAAGAAATCCTCTCTGTTTCCAAAGGCATATCTGTTGTCATTATAGATGTTGGTGCTTTTGTTTTCAGACAGTTGACAAGCTATGGTCAAGGCAATCAATTCTACTCTTGGGGCAGAAGTCATGCTTAGCAACAAATTATCTTCAATGACTTCAGTTGAAGACATTATTTCTTATCCAGCACAATATTTTCCAGACTCATTTTTTCAAAGGAATTTATTTATTTCTCAGTTGAAACATATTGATTGTGCATATTTATGGGGTGCAGAGTTATATTTCAATACGTGTATATAATGTGTAATGATCAAATCAGGGTAATTAGCATATTCGTTATCACAAAACTTTATCATTTCTTTGTAATGAGAACATTCGATCTCTTCTAGCCATCTGAAAGCATACAATAAATTACTGTTAATTATAGGTGCCTAGCACTACTGTACATAACTAGAACTTATTTTTTCCTATCTAACTGTAATTTTGTGTCCATTAACCAACCTCTCCCTATATCCCCTCTCCCTCCCATTCCCAGCCTCTAGTAACCACAATTCTACTCTCTACTTCTAAAAGTTCAAAATTTTTTTTCAGCTCCCACATATGAATGCAAAAGTGTGGTATTTATCTTTCTGTGCCTGACTTATTTCACTTGATGTAACGTTTTCCAGGCTCATCCATGTAGCTGCTGATGACAGGATTTCATTATTTACATGGCTGAATAGTATTCCATTGTTTATATATACCACATTTTCTTTCTCCATTCATCTGTCAATTGACACATGGGTTGATTCAAATTCTTGCCTATTGTAAATAGTGCTTCAGTAAACATGGGAGCACAGATATCTCTTCAGTATGCAAATTTCCTTTCCTCTGAATAAATACCCAGCAGTGGGATTGCTGGATATATGATAGTTCTATTTTTAGTTTTTTGAGGAATCTCTGTACTGTTTTCCATAATGGCTGTACTAATTGATAGTCCCACCAACAGCATATCAGGGTTCCCTTTTCACTTCATTCTTTCCAGTATCTGCTATTTTTTTGTCTTTTTAGTAATAGCCATTCTAACTGGGATGAGATGATATCTCATTGTGGTTTTGATTTTCATTTCTCTGATGATTAGTGACATTGAGTATTTTTTTATATACCTGTTGACCTTTATATGTCTTCTTTTGAGAAATGTCCATTCAGGACATTTACCCATTTTTTAATTGGGTTATTTGTTCTTTTGCTGTCCAGTTAAGTTCCTTGTATATTTTGGATATTAACCCCTTATCAGATATACAGCTTGCAAATATTTTCTCTCATTCTGTTGGTTGCCTCTTTACTCTGTTGCTTGTTTCCTTTGCTGCACAGAAGCTTTTTAGAACGACGTAATCTCATTTGTCTATTTTGTTTTGGTTGCCTGTGCTTTAGAAGATTTCTCCATAAAATTTTTACCCAGGCCAATACCTTGGAGTATTTCCCCTGTGTTTTCTTACAGTAATTTTATAGTTTCAGATCTTATTCTTAAGTCTTTAATCCATTTTGAGTTGATTTTGGTATATGGTGAGAGCTAGGGGTCTAGTTTTTTCTTCTGTATGTAGATATCCAGTTTTCCCAGCACCATTTGTTGAAGATGCTGCCCTTTTCCTAATGTGTGTTCTTGGAGTCTTTGTCTAAATCAGTTGGCTGTACTTATTTCTGGGTTCTCTACAGTGTTCCTGTTTTGTCTTTTTCTGACTGAAATTGGGTAATTTGTCAAGAAACAATATTAATTACTTACAGTTCCAGAGGTTGGGAAGTCCAAAGTCCAGGGAACACATCTGGTGAGGACCTTCTTTGGTGGTGACTTCAGTGATACAGGATATCACACTGAGAGAAAGGCAGAAGCAAGAGAAAGAGAGCTTCTCACATGCTCTCCTTTTAAAGCCATCAGAACCATGTCCATAACCACCATTAAACCATCAAATGGATTAAACCATTCTCTAGGGCATGGTCCTCTTCAAGCTAATCACCTCTTCAAGTCCCCACCTCTCAATTACAAGAATAGGGTTTCCCACTACCAAAGAAGACTCTCACCAGATGTGTTCTCTGGACTTTTGACTTCCCAGCCTCTGGAACTGTAAGCAATAAATATTATTTCTTTACAAATTACTTTTGTTACAAGCAACAGAAATGGACTAATACAGAAAATTGGTACTAGAGAAGTGGAGTGTTGCTTGTAAAGAATATTTGAAAATATGGAAGTGGATTTGGAACTGGGTATTGGACAGAGGTTGCAAGAATTTGGAGGAACATGCTAGGAAAGCCTAGATTCTGGTGAAAGTTTAGAAGACAAGAAAACCAGGGATAGTTTTGGAACATCTTAGAGATTGGATAAATGGTGATAGAATGTACTATAAAGACCAACCATAGAAGGAGCTTTTTGCAATCTGGGGCAAAGATCACTCTTGGTATGATCATGCAAGGAACTTGACTGCATTCTATGCATACACAAAAGCCTTATAGAATGTTGAACTTAAAGGTGCTGACCCATGATATTTGGCAGAAGAAATTTCTAAGCAGCAAAGTATTCAGGAAGCTGCTTGGATACTTGTAACAGCCCACAGTCAGTTAAGGCAGAAAAGGTATCAGTTAGGGAAGGTTTTATCACTAAAAAGGAAACAGAATGTAAAGATTCAGAAAATTCACAGCAGCCTGGCCCTGTGGTAGTGAATGAGAGAGCATTTTCAAAAGAAAACTTCAAGGGTGTAGTGGAAGGACTGGTTGCTAAAGACATTAACATAGCTATGAGACAGCCATGTGATAATAGCCAGGACAAGGATAGAAAGACTCTGAAGGCATTTCAGAAGTCTTCCAGTCTGGCCTTCACATCTTGGACATGAGTGGTAACAAACAGCTCTGTATCTCATGAATATTGATGACCAACTTAAAAAAAAGGAAGTCTTCCAGGCCAACCCTCCCATCACAGGCCCAGAGGCCTAGTGAGAGAAAATGGTTTCGGGGAGCAGGCCTGACTACTCATCATGGATGGGTTCACTGCCCAAGGCCTCAGGATGCTGCTTTCTGCACCACAGCTGCTCTAGCCACAGCTAAATTGGTCCCAGGTATATCTGGACCTGCAACTTTGGAATATACAAGCCAGAGCCTTGGCAGTGTCCATGTGATGTTAAGTTTCTAGGTTCCCAAAGTGCCAGAGCTGTGGAGGCTTGGGAGCCTCCACTTTGATTTCAAAGGATGTATGGAAAAGCCTGGGGACCCAAGAGGAGATCTTTCTCAGGGGCAGAGTCACCACATAGAGCCTTCACTAAAGCAATGCTGAGCATAAATGTGGGGTTGGAGTTGCAGCAGAATATCCCACCAGGGCCATGCCTAGTGGAGTCATGAGAGTGGGACTACCATGAAGATTCCAGATTGACAGAGATATCAGCATGCAATGCCAACCTGGGAGAGTTAAAGCATAGCCAGAGACCAGAAAAGCAATAGGAGTAGGGCTTTTCTCATGCTATTTTTATAATTTTCTCCTTGTCTTTGACTTTTGACAATCTGACTACAATGTGTCTCAGAGAGGACCTTTTTGGGTTAAATTCATTTGGTGATCTTTGAGCTCGTTAAGTCTGGAAGTCCATATCTTTCCCAATACTTTGAAAGTTTTCAGCTAATATTTTGTTAAATAAGCTTTCAATGACTATTCCTTTCTTTTCCCTTTCTGGATGTCTGAATGCTTAAAGTTGTCCCACAGATCTTATAGGCTTTCTTCATTATTTTTTATTCTCTCTCTCTCTCTCTCTCTCCCCCCCCAACTCTGTGTTACTTCTAAAGACCTGCCTTCAAGTTTTAAAATTAAGTCTTCTGCTTAATCTAGCCTATTAATTAAGCTCTCAGTTTTATTTTTATTTCATTTAATGAATTCTTAATTTCATTTAATGAATTCTTAATCATTAAATTCTTAATGATTTCTATCTCTTTGTTGAATTTCTTCTTTAAATTATAAATCATTTTTTGACTTTGTTGTGTTGTCCGTCTGTATTCTCTTGCATCTCATTGCATTTCATTAAGATTATTGTTTGGAATTCCTTTTCAGGCATTTTTTAGATTTCCTTTTCTTTGAGGTCTAGTACTGGAGAATTATTGTATTCCTTTGTGGTGTCATGTTTCCTCATTTTTCATTGTTGTTTTGGTTTGGTTTTGTTTTTGGTTTTTTAAGTTATTGTATCCCTACATTGATGTCTGGGCACCTTGTGAACAGTCATTTTTTCTAATTATCTGGAATAGCTTTTGTTGAGAGATACTCTTTCCTGTAGATGTGTTTTATACTGTCAGTTGGGCAGGGTATTTTAGGTCAGGTTTTGAGTAAGCAAGCACAGTAGCGTAGTCTTTGGGTGATTTCTTTGACTGTTTTTAATGTCAGCATTTTCTGTAAGTGCCACCATGGCCTAGGCACTAGAGTGCTCAACAGCTCTTTTCTGTAGTGAGTGACACTGGACGGGGTTTCTGGGGTTACAGGCAGGACCTTGAGCTCTGGTCTACTGGTGTACTCAATGCTTCCTCAGCTGAAGTGGGAAACCCTAGACAGGGTCACTGGGGTTACCATTAGGACTTTGGGGTTCCAGGAGAGGTGCTGTGGCAATGAGTTATCCCTCTGCTAAAGTGGGGAATTGCTGGGGTAATGGCTGGGACTGTGGACCCCTGGCAGAAGCACTGGGGAATTCTGCAGCTTCTCAGAGGGAGTGGCCAACCCCAGGGGAAGGTTGCTGGCTGTGGCTAGGACCTCTAACTCCCAGGAGAGGTGCTGCGGTGTTCTGAGGCTCTACATCCAGAATAGGCAAGACTGAATGGAGTCACTAGGGTTGTGGAATAGATCTTGAGTTCCTGAGAAAAGAGATGGGTGCTCTGTAGCTCCTCAGCTAAACTAGGTGACCCTGGGTGGAGTCACTGGTGTCATGGCCAGGATCCTGGTCCCTGAGAGAGGCACTGAGGGGCTCTTCAGCTTCTCAATTTAAATGGATGACTCTGGGTGGATTTACTGGGGCTGTAGCCAGAACCCTAGACTTTGAGAGAGACACTGAGGCACTCAGCAGCTTATCTGCTGAAATGGGCAACTCTGGATGGGATCACCGGTGCTTTGGGTGAGACCCTGTACCCCCAGGAGAGGTGCTGAGCAACTCTGGAGTTCCTCAGCTCGAGCCGGCAACCCAAAGTGGGGTTGCTGAGACCAAAACCAGGACTTTGGATTTCCAAGAGAGATGTTGGGGCTCTTTGCAGCTTCTTATCTGAAGTGGGCAGCACTGGGCAAGATCACTGAAGCCTTGGATGGGATTCTGAACCCCCAGGAGAGATGCTGGGGCACTCTGAAACACCTCAGCTAGAATAGGTGACTTTGGGCAAAGACTCAGGGGCCACGGGTAAAACCCTGAACCTACAGAAGAAATATTGGGTGCTTGGCGGATCCTCAGTTGGAGTGGATCACTCTGTATGAGGCCACTAGGCAGACTCATCCTTTAAATATGAACCAACCGTCAGTGAACCAAATTAAATGAGCATTACTCATCAATGTTTCTTATAGATCTTATCTAGAAAGAAGAAGTTGATTAGTCAGGTTAATGCAGTCATGAGGCATCTTATCTGAAAGAAGAGCCAGAAGAGTAGCTGGGTTGAGGTTGTTGCAACGAGAGATAGTAACATTAGAAGACAATAGCAGAGGAACTTCAAAACAGGCAGGTCAACTTACAGAATAATGTTGAGTATGATGAGAGCTCAGAAGAACCTCTACAGAGTGTGGCATATATATAGTAGGTGGAAAACTCATCACAATTTTCTCAAAAAGCAGCATAGTCTTAAAAAGCAGTACAGCTGCCAAGATCACTCTCATACAAGGCAACAAGCCTTTAGCTACTGTGTCTAGCTGTTGGCTGTACATTCCAGGGTCAATTTTGGTCTGTGTGTTGAGGTAGGACCCCCAAGGCATTTCCCTAACTTCATGTACAAAGAGCCAAAAAAGCAAGTTATAATTGGGATGTCCTAACACTGCTGCAGAAACAAGATATTCTTTTATTGCCTGTAAAGCTGATAATTCTTCTGCAGTCCAAACAAAGGGATCTGGTTTTTCTACTTAAAGAAGAGTGTACAAGTGTTGTCTATTTATGAAAAATTGAGTATCCAATTTCAACAACATCCAATCAGCCCAGAAACAACATCCAGATGTTTCTTAGTAGAGGGTTTTGCAAAAGCTAGGATGCCCTTAATTCCATCAGGGTCTATTAACAGTCACTCTTTTGAAATTAAATGTCCCAAATATTTTACTTGAGTGTGGAAAAATTGAAGATTTTCTTTGGAAACATTATATCCTCTTAGAGAACATTTTCTCAGGAGATAAATGCTATTACATTTAGAGGCTTGTAGATTTGGGAAATAAAGGAGAAGGCCACCCACATAATTAGTTCAGAGTATGAGATAAGATGTTTAGAGATGTTAAAGAATCTAGCTGATTTTTAAAAGTCAGATGAAAAATGCTAAAACAGTTTCATATATGATTAAGTTACCATAAAAGGATAAATTAGGCCATACTGATACCAATAACATAATATTGTTATCATTTGTGACATCCCAGGGAACACCTAACAAAGGTTTTGTATGTATGGCAAAGGTGAAATTTTGGTGTTAATAGACATTATATTTTTTAGTAGAATTAATGAGTGTTTCATTATAGAATGATATTGGTAATAGTTTATTGGTTGTGATGGAAGTGTCGTGAGTGCTGATGTCTATGCTTCTGTCTGCAGTGTTTCCTTCCTCATAATAATCATCATAATTTATATCTATATAGTCTTTTTTTACTAAGGGCCAATTGTGAAGCCATTGCCACATTGCTAAGTGGCACATGTCTTTAGAGGAGAGTTCAAGGTACCATTGACATGATCTATGGAGTATCAGGTTCGGGTTCAATGGAAGTAAGAGGCATTACCATTTTATTTCTGACTAGTAAGCAGGAGGTAGTTAAAGAACATCTTTTAATAGTGAAGCATTGTTGCATAACATCGAAATAATCTGCTGGGTCAGTTAGGAGTGAACATGTAATCTCTTATTTTTATATACTTAAAATATCTGGTGTGATCCCACCACTGAGGTATATGGAAGATTCTTCTAGCCATATATTTCATTCTTTCGTAACAGGGGAGGTTAAAGTGATGATCATATAGATCTTTGCATACCAACATAAAAGCTGCTTCAATTATAGCAGGGTTTAAAATATCTATATGGAATCTCACTAATATTGTCTAACCATTCCTGGTCAATAGCCAAAGCTAAATCTTTTTCTTTATATTTCAGCAATCAAGCAAAGGGGTTAGGAGTAAAAGGGATAGTAGGGGAAGCAGTTTTGCTTTCATTTGTACCAGTATTACTGTGACTGCTAGTACCATAATCCATTTTCAACAGAAGTATAAAGAGCAAGAGCTTTGTATGTCATTACTGTAGATGGGTATTTATGGCAATGTTTAGGAATTCCTAAAGGATGCAATCTAATCCCTAGGCATCCAACTGAGCAAATGCAACAAGCGGTTACGTGATGTAAATAGCGGCAGGAGTTGGTATGACATTTGGTTGAGGAAACCCTAGAGCTCATTCTGCATAAAATGAGGCAGCTGTTTTACAATAGTGCAATACAACACAACAATTCAGGGATAAAATCAGTGTGAAATTCACATAAGCCTTGAATGGTATCCAAAGCTGCATTTATTCCACAAAGCTAAGTTTTAGGAAAGATAGGTTAGGCAGTACCTGGTGCTGGTGCAACATCAGGTGGATTATACCAGGAAACGGCTGAGAGGTCTAATGTAGGCTAGATCTAGCACCATCTCCTTCCAGATGGCCATGTTCTATTCTTTCTGAGATAGACACTATTTGAGTGGCCCACTCAGCTTCTTGTAGAGCTCTGTCTCTCCATTGGTGAAAAGTTTCCCACCTCGGTAATGGAGGGGCAGAAAGCTAGTATGAGTAGCTGGTTTATGCGGTCAAAATATGAAGTCAACTACTCTTCCAATGGTAGTGCTGTATTCTCTACAGAGTTGCATTTCAGTTTGGAAAAAAGTATTTAAAATGTTATAAAAATTCTCAGTGTTGGTACTTGTCTAATGTTAAGCATGCATCTAAAATTCTGAATATCTCTATCAGTATTGGTTTCTTTAAAAGGTAAAAGGCATCATTGCTTTTAAGGGCATTTTATGGTAATTTTCAAGATGAGTGTGGCTTTCATCTTGTGTCTTTAACTTGATGTAAGATACCTTTACTTGTAGTCACCCAATAAGTTTTATTAGTAGCAGAGGCAATAATATCACCTGTAGAAAAAGTATTGTCATGTTTTCTAATTAAGGTTTTTCCCTTTAGGTGCTTATGATTATCAGCTGTAATCTTATGAATAGTAATATTCGTTGGTGCTGGTAGTATTTCCAAGGGAGTGTAGCCATTAGATTTATGTCTACTGTTTAACGATTTAGTAGCCTGCCATAGAACTTTGGTCCCTGCCTTCATTCCAGGGTTGTTAGTAAGCAATCTAAGCTTTTGTTTAAGCAAGCTACAGAAAGCATTCACAAGAGCAGGATGGTAAAGAATGTGAACCTTTCTTGAAATACCTTGTTCATTAGCCCATGATAGTGTAAGTTTTCCTGTGAAGTGAATGCCTTGATCAAACTCAATTGCTACTGGGTCTTCATAACAGGCAGACAATAATTCTAATGTCTTAATGGTAGGTTGTTGATCATTTTTGTTACAAGGATAAGGCAATCCTAATCCTGACCAAGTATCAACTATAGTGCACATGTAAGTCTTGTTCTTGGATAGAGGGAGAGGTACTATATAATCTGTCTGTATAATTTCAAATGGTCTGTCTGCCTCAACTTATTAGGTATAGTAAGTACAGTTTTCCATGCTTTAAATCCTCTGTGGTTTTTTCATCTTTTCATTTGCTGTTTTACACATCTAAGTAGAATAAAGAAGTTCTTTTTTATTAAACATAACCTTATGTCATAAATTCCTGCATGACCAGTATGTTTGCATGACCACATTATGATTTTCTCAGCTGGCATTTTTAAAGGGTCCTGATTGGTGATGTGCCATATGTGACAGTGTTTTTCTAATATGATTTTTGGTATTGGGTTTTGTCTGATCCAAGAATTGTGTTTTCTAATGCTCATTTTTGGAAGCCTCACTGGATTTTCTGGCAAGTTTGTCTACCATGTTATTATATTTAGTTGTAGAGGGGGAGTCTGTTTAATGAGCTGAGACATGAGTAATAAAAATTTCAATGTCTGAGCTTATAATTTCCTAACAAATTTCTTTTCCCCAGATATCTCTTTTTCTAGTTTTCCAATCATTCTTTCTCCATGTTCCAGACAAAATGGTGCTTGTTTACAAATGTAGCTGGAACCATAGATGTTAAACCTTCTGTCAATAGTTTGGCACTTGTCTATGGGTTTACATCATTCTCTCATTATCAATTAGCTGCCTTCATTGCTTGGTCTATGTGACTTTCAGTTACTCTTGGGCTTTATGTCATAAAATTGAAGCTTGTAGAGAAAGCCTGTCCCCTTCATCCCATCTCAGACTTCTAGGAAGTGCCATGTTGGTCCACTCCTGGACAGTTAACTCTAGGCAGCTGCTGGAAGAATAGGGGCCAGAGTGTCATATCGCCAAAGGACAGGCCCTAAGTCAGGTGGTATGTCTCCCCTTCTACAGTGATTGAGGAGGTGGTCTCTGGGACTTTGGATTTCCTGGGACTGGTTTGCCTTGAGATTGCTGAGTTCATGTCATGACTGGGTTGGGGTTGACCACAGAGACATAGAAGCAGAGCTGAGAAACATCATAGATAACCAGGCCCTGCAGCTAGACAGTGTAACTGTGATCATTGGGGAGGAGGATGCACTGGACGGTGCAGGTGTGGGCATTGGGAATGAGAACATAGCTGGAGAGTGCAGGCATGGGCGTTAGGATGAGGACACAGCTGGACAATGCAGGTGTAGGCATTGGGGATGAGGACACAGCTGGACAGTGCAGGTGTGGGCATTGGATGAGGACACAGCTGGAGAGTGCAGGCATGGGCATTAGGATGAGGACACAGCTGGACAGTGCTGGTGTGGGCATTGGGGATGAGGACACAGCTGGATAGTGCAGGTGTGGGCATTGGGGACAAGGACACAGCTGAACAGTGTAGGTGTGAGCACTGGGGACAAAGATGCAGGTGGATAGTGCAGGTGTGGGCATTGGATGAGGACACAGCTGGAGAATGCAGGCATGGGCATTAGGATGAGGACACAGCTGGACAGTGCAGGTGTGGGCATTGGGGATGAAGATACAGCTGAATAGTGCAGGTGTGGTCACTGGAGATAAACATACATCTGCATAGTGCAGGCATGGGCATTAGGATGAGGACTCACCAATGAGCGATAAATAGATGCTGTTCTTGGCTGTCTTCTACAAGCTCTGCTCCAGCCATCCCCACCAAGGGAAAATCATTTTCCTACCAAAGGTGAGAATGCCACTGCCTCCCACCTCTGACCCCTGACCCTGTGTTTTATACAGCATCTCTTCATTCATTAATTGTAGTGGTGAAGATGGATAATAAACAAGGAAGTCTGTAGCAAAATAACTTCAGAGAGTTACCCTTCTATGAAAAAGAGTTACCGCCTTTTATAAAACGGGGGTTGCCATAGGGAAGAGCTGGGAGTACTGGTGATCTGCAGTGCATCTGGAGGCTGGCATGACCTTGACACTGAGAAAATATCCTCCAAGGGCAACCGTTTGTCCAGTGTGAGGGTGAGTTTCTCCCACCTACTTCATTGGATCATGACAGTGATGACACAAGAGAGGTACAAAGTCAAGAAGTGGGTATGCCGTGTACTGTGCTAAGAGCTTCACCTCTACTTCATATAGTGCTCACCGAGACTGACTGCCCAGAGACTGTAGCTTCCCAATGTGGAGCTGAGGAAGAGGGGGATGAGGAACATTATACTCTCACAGCTGTAATTACTGACTCTGGGACTCAGGCTTGGACCAGACCTGGCCAAGGTCTTAACCTCCAGGCCACTTGGCTTTGACCGCTTGGCTTTGACTACAAGGTCTGAACTTCATGATCTTACCCACTTGGATATACCCACACAGCCTTGTCCACCCACCTTACCATACGGCCTTGCCCTTCCTTTCCTTCCTTGTCTTAACCTCCTAATCTTGTATACCTCATCTTACCCACGTGGTCTTACCACCTGGCTTTAATAAACTGGCCTTACCCACATGACAATAATCACTGGCCTTACCCACTGGCCTTACCCACCTGGCTTAACTTACTGACCTTAACTAACCTGGCTTACCCACCTCACCTTACCCACCTGCCTTTAGCCACCTGGCCTTAGCCATCTGGTCTTAATCTCCCAGCCTTAACCTCCTGGCCTTAACCACATGCCCTTACCAATGAGGTTACCCATCCGGTTTTATCCACCTGTCCTAAAACTCCTTGCCTTAAAGTCTTCACTTTCACCTTTTGGCCTTACTTACCTGATTACTCACCAGGCCTTACCTACCAGGGCTAAACCTTCTGGTGTTACCCCCCTGGGCCCACCTGTTACCCACCCACCTCTTGACATTACACAACTGACCTTAACCTATTGGCCTTACCCACTTGGTGTTCACCACCTGGCTTTATTCAGCTGGCATTAATCTCCTGGCCTTAACCTCCTTGTCTTAACTACCTGGACTTACCCATTTGGCCTCATTCTCCTAGCTATACTTGCTAGCCTTAACCTCCTGGCCCTACACACCTGGCTTTTTCCATCAGCCACCCATCTGGCATTACTTACCTTGCCTTACCCACTGAGCATTGATGACCTGGCTTTAACATCTTGGCTTTATTCAATAGCCTTGCCCTTCCTGGCCTTATTTACTTGGACTTATCTACCCAGCCTTACCCCACCTGGCCTTACCCCATTTAGTATTACCTACCTAGCCTTACCCACCTGGCCTTAACCTCCTGGTCTTATCCACCTGACTCTACCAAACTTGCATTACCCACTGCTATAGTTTGAATGTGCCCCCAAAACCCATATTAAAGCTTGATCCCCATTGTAATTGTGTTAAGAGGGTGGGAAATTTGACTACGGTATTTGAAAGGTGCAGCCTTTGGGAGGTGATTGGATCATGAGTGGATAATCCTCATGAATGGATAATCCATTCATTTATTAATGGGTAATGGATAAGTGGGTTATCACAGGAGTAGACTGGTGGCTTCGTAAGAAGAGGAAGAAAGCACATTAATATGCTCTCACTCCCTCGCCATGCAGTGCATGCCCTGTGCTGCCTCAGGACACTGCAGAGTTCCTATCAAGAACGCTCTAACCAGATGTGCCCCTTGACCTTAGACTTCCTAGCCTCCAAAGCTATAAGAAATAGATGTCTTTTCTTTGTAAATCACGTGGTTTCAGATATTCTGCTATAAGCAATAGAAAACAAAGACACTCACCTTATGTTAAAACTAAGACACTTACCTTATGTTAATCTCCCAGCCTTGTGCACCCAGCCTTGTCTACTGACCTTAATGTCCTGGCCTTACACATCCAGCATTAAACACATGGACTTACCCACTGGGTCTTAACTCCGGGCCTTACTGATTTGTCCTTAACTTCCTAGCAATTTTCATCTGGTCTTAGCTACCAACACTCATTAACCTCCTGTTCTTATCTATTTGGCCTTGACCAATTGGCCTTAACCTACTGGCCTTACTCACTGGCCTTAACACCTTGGCTTTATTCTTCTAGTATTTTCTACCAGGCCTCACAAACCTCCTGGCATTACCTACCTGGTGTTTACCATTTGACCTTATCCTACTGGCCTCATCCTGCTTGTATTAATTTCCTTATCTTATTCACCTGGCTTGACCCACCTGCCTGACTCTACTGGCCACAAACCCCTGGCCTTACCTACCTGGTATAACCATCTGGCATTAAATTAACTCAGCCAGCCATGAGCCCCTGGTCTTGCCACCTGCCTTAATCTCTTGGCCTTAATATCCTGGGTTTACCTACCTGGCCATAACCTCCTAGATTTACCAACCCAGTTTTAACCACCTGGCCTTAGCCTCCTGGACTTACCTGCTTGGGTTTGCAAAACCGGTCTTACCTGCTTTGTGTTAATTTCCTGGCCTTACCTACCCGGCCTTATAAACTTCCTGACCTTGCTCATCTGGTCTTAACATGACGGCCTTACCCACTGACTTGCCCACCTGGCCTTGCCTACCTGGCCTTAACCACCAGGTCATACTAACTGGGCCTCTTGGCCTTACTCAATGTCCTTACTTACCTAGCCATAACTTTCTGGCCTTTATATCCTGGCTTTACTCATCTGACCTAACTTCTTGTAGTTAACTTCCTTGCCTTCACCTTGTGGTCCTATCTGCCTGGCCTTATCACCCAGCATTGCCATTACTGCTACACCCACCTAGCCATACCCACCTGGCTTTACACACCTGCCTTAACCTGACTTTACACATCTGGCCTTGCTCACCTGGCCTTACCGTGTTGAATTAAACTCCTGGCTTTACCTTCCTGGTCTTAACCTCTAGCCTTACTACCTGGCCTTATCTATCTGCCTTTACTCACCTGGTCTTGAACACATTGCCTCACCCTCCTGGCCTTATCCATCTGGTTTTACCCACCTTGCTCAGATCTCACGTGCTCTCCTGATGACCAGTAAATCTTGGATACCTGGAACACATTAAAGGATCCCATCACACAGTCCTGCATGTTGGCCTCTGGGGCTCCCACAGTTGGCGACTGGTTGCATAGGTCCTCACCATGGTATCTTTGCACCAAAGTGCCCTTTTACCAGCTCTCTCTACGTGCTAGTGGTATGCCAGATGACCAGTAATTCTTGGTTCTTATCATACCCAAAACACATAATATTATAAGGCACCTTCCAGGTATGACCTAGGTCTTCTCTCTCCAGTTATCCTTGAAGTTGCATCACAGGCTCCTGGCATTGCAGAGCAATAACATAGCTGAGGCCAGTGTGATGGAGACTTTTTAGCAGGCACCTGGACCTGGTCTCTCAAAGCCCAGAGGTGGAAGCTGCAGGGCCCTCGTGGGAGCCCTGCATTCCTCCCTTGCTCGGCATGCTGGCTCGCCTTTGAGCTGCATGGCCTAAAGGGTCAGAATGATGTTGACCTTCACCCACTTCCTGTCAGGTCTCATAGGCGGGGCTGGGGTGGTTCCTGTAGCACAGTGGGGCTCAGAAAAGGGAGGTTTGAACTGATTTAAATGTGTTAGATCCCTCATTGATGGTCTTTCTAGCCAAACCTGGATATAATCCTGCGATTGTTCAAGAGCTCACGGGCAGCTCTCGCTTTCCTCATGTTCTATAGGAAAGTGAGTTTTGATGAAGTCCAGGAAATTGCCCCAGTGCCCTTGCCAAGCTTGGAGTCTTGGCCATCTGACTTTTAGCCAGTGTCCCTCACCCCTCATGACCTCTAACTTCCATCTGGGGTCATCCACCATGGGGTCAGAATTTGTTGCCATGACTTCTTTTATGGAAGGGTACATTTGAGTGTAATTTTTTACTTTTATACAAAATGAAATGAATAAACCCCAGTCCTCCTGCTGGAATTAGTGGCCTTACACAGTTGACCTTGTATATTTAAGTGTACTGTACATGCCTGAACTCTATGGGCTTCAAGCTGTCATGCATGTGCTATAAACACACACAACCAGAGGCTCTGCCTCTGAGTCTTCCTCCTGGGTTGGGGTTCTGGCTGCAGAGCCCTGCCCCTAGGAACTGACATTTTCCTGAGAATAGGAAGAGAATAAAAAGTTTTTACTGGCTTTCCTGGAGAAGCAGTATGAGGTTGACAATTCTGGTAAGATTCCTTCTTAACATGTTTGCCTAGGTGTTTATACTCTCTGTGTCAAATACATGCAACCTTTTATTTAACACTCTAACATGAGCATTTTCCTTTGTCATGAAAATCTTCTTAATTTTGAATGATCTTCAGATTCTGTAAGTCATAACCATGTCCCAGTAGACTGTGCCATTTGGGTCACTGGCAGTAACCACAGCACTGGCATTGTTCCTAAGACCTGGGTGCTCTCTTGGTTGTTGCTAGAGTTGTTTGCATAACTGTGACTTTGCTGTCTTTTTATCATGTTATTTTACAGAATCTTTTGGTAAGGATGGTTGGTTAACAACTTCGGCTTTGTAGCTCTTTTAGATATTATATTTATTAGTAGTATTGTTATTTTCTGTGAGCCAGTCATTAATTGAAGCTGACAGAGAACTAAAAATCTTTCTGGACCAGAACCTTAATCCTGAAAAAGGTAAAGGAGACTGTTTTGGAAATATGAGTCTATTGATAAATGTATTAAGCTTGATGTATTTATGAATTTGTTGATATGAGAGCCTCTTGTTAACTCTGGAAAGTCCTACTGTAGAAACTTTCTTCATAGGTGGACTTGGAGCCTCATAAGATTTAGAACACACCTGCACATACTCCAGTAGCTTTGTTTATTTTGATTTCTGTTATATACACTATTTGCAAAAGTTTGGAAAATGTAGAAAATATAAAAATCACTTGTATTCCTTCACCCAAAGATAATGTACACCTCACCAATGGTGTGGGGTATTCTGGGTGTTTCCTCTGTAGCCAGCCACACAAATGCTGTTTAAGAGGAAAGAAGGGTCTGCAACAGGACCATGGTGCACACCTCACAGGAAGTAGGCATCTTCCCATGTCGATAAGTTTTATGCATATATTTTAACAGCTCTTGAGGAATCTCTACTTTTCTCTTCCTTGAGGAATCCAGGAGAAGAAGTAAGGTGGAAAGGTCAAAACCACTTCTCTTCCATGATCCCACAATCTGCAGAGTTTCAGTTTTAGTCCTTAAAGTGACGTAGTGATGAGCATCTGTGTACGTGTGTATTTGTGCTCACCTGGTTACCTTCTCAGATTAACTCCTAGGAAGAATTGCTGGATCAAAAGGATACAAAACTTTTAAGTATTGATGTGGAGTTTTGATAGTTTGTGGTAGGCAATTTTACGGCAGTTTGTTATAATATTGCTCAAAGACAAATTTGTGGAAAAGCCCACTTTGTCTTTGAAAGTATTTGCTTGCAGATGGCCAGGTGTGGTCATTGTGGGTGCTCTGACCAATTCCCCATTTATTCTTCTACTGCATCTCTGCCCATGCTGGCCCATTTGTTTTTGGCTTTTCTGGCCAGCACTAGTCCCTTTGTTATCTTCCTTGGTGCAGGACCGAGGGGACCAGAGGACTTGACTTCATGACCTGAGCAAGCCCACGTTCTCCCTCAAGCCTCCTAGGTCCCTGTTGGGCTTCAGGCCCTCTGTCCTCAGTGCTTACATGGCCCCAGCCCCTGCCCCTCTCACAGCACTGGTCTTGCTGGACATCGCCTCCTTCTGAACCTAGAGACACAGGCTGTCATGGCCCTCCCTATGTGCTCCTTGCAGGAGGGAGGTGGGGCAGGTGTGCTGGACCCTCTGCTGAGGCTGGTTCTTCCCTGCTTTTCTCCCAAGGATGGAGATCTCACTTACACAGCCCTCTCAGGATTAAGTATTGAGAGTTTTTATCTTGGTGATTTGTAGCATTCACGGATTGCTTGAGAGAAATATTGTCTCAGTGCTACTAACTGAAGATTTAAATTTTTCAGAAATTTCAGGGAGGATATTTTCTATTCAAGTAATGAAGCAGAAATAATATGAAAAAGTTTGCAACTTAGTTTCCTTGGAAATGATGAAATCTCTCATTATGGTGTTTATTTTGAATTCCTCTGCTGTTTGGATACACCCAAATAAGCTTTATTATTATCACTGGTTGTCTCCTTTTCCATTCCTGCTAACAAATCTATGCTTAAATCTATGCTGAGTTTAATTGTGAGCAAAGAGTTAATTGGAGGGATCAGGAAATAGAATATTCTGGCATTGATTCCGTTTTGGACCTGGTCTGGCTGGTCCTCCACGTTTCCCCTTTGGCTTATCCTGGGTGTTTCCCCAGCCTGAGTTGGTGGCAGTGGCCATGTGCTCCTGTGTGAGCCTTGGGACAGGTCAGTTCTGCTCCCAGGGTCAGTGGGCAGCAGGTTGCACCACCTCTGAGAATTCACCTCACAGTGCCCTCCTGCCTCCTTCCAGGGACCAGCACCCTCTGCCCGGACACTTGGTGAGGCTTCTGCCTCACAAGTAGTTATTTTAAACTTACTTTGGAATGGGCGACATATTCATGTTTTAAAATGTTGGCATTTGAAAAGGTGCTCAGTGAAGTCTCCCCTCAGCTCTGTTCCATTCTCCTCCCCTGCCCAAGCAGGTGAGCACCATTGTTAGTTTCTCATAGTCATTCCAGAGAATTCTTTTGAACTAATAGAACTGTTTGTCCATTTGTTAAGGGTACAGTCCTCGCTTCCCTGACAAACTCTGTTCTGGGCAGTGGAGACTTGGGTGTCAGAGGGAGCATCTCAACCCCTAGGAGCCACGATGCGTGGACACAATCTTGTCGTGAAGACGCTGCACACACAGCACTGAGTGGCTGTTCTCAGCAGAGCCACTAGCAGCCATGAGACTCAGAAACCAACGTGTTTCCTGATCAGAAATTAGAGCCTCCCCACATTTTTTTGGCCCATATGCCACCCACCCTGTGTGCTCTTCTGCCCATCTCCCTTGTCCTCAGGTACCATTTGCATGGGCTCATTTGCCACTCCTGTGCACTAGCAGATTCCTTTTTCAGG
This sequence comes from Cynocephalus volans, assembly GCF_027409185.1. NCBI lineage: Eukaryota > Metazoa > Chordata > Mammalia > Dermoptera > Cynocephalidae > Cynocephalus > Cynocephalus volans. The sequence goes on along the minus strand of NC_084468.1, from coordinate 90,132,100 downwards.
AATCAAGAGTTTTGAGGATGATTTTAGGCAGTGTCTTAGCTCATCTGAGCTGCTCACTTTGGGTTATTTGTTAGTATTTCATTAGATGGAAAAGCCCAGTGAACTCCCACTGGTTGTCAACACTGGAATGTCTTTTGATTAAACCATTGCTCACAGGTCTTTCCTGAGCAGTGCTCGGCAATGCTTGGGGTGCACAGGGAGCAGGACCTGAGCACTCCTCAGCATGTGCTCTGGGAGCCCAGGAGTGGTCAGCAACATTTCAAAGGCTGGAGAGACATCTCTCAAGTCAGAGCTTTCTAAGTTTAATGCCCAGATCTCTCAGAAAAGAAAAACAGAAATGGTTGTGAATCAGTTATGATGCATTCATCTTTGAGTAACAGAGAACCTGATTAGTAGCGTCTGAAAGCATAAAGACCATTTTGAGTCTCTTTACTCAGAAGCCCACGTATAGGTGATCTGAAAGTTGGTTAAAAGGTACAACATTGTCATCAAGGATCCAGTTTCTTTTCTCTCTTTATGGTTCTATCCCCAGCTGTTAGTTTTAATCCTTAGGCTTGTCACCTTTGGTTGATAGGTGGTGGAGTCAGCTTGGGTTCTGTTTCTCCTCTTTTATAATGAAGGGGGAAAAAATCTTGACCAGATGCTCTATAGCAGACTTTTCCTTATGTATCTTGGCCGAAACTGGTCATGCAACCACTGGTACTTGCAAAAGAGGATGCAACAGAAAGTATATGACTTTTTCAATATTTTGATGGAAATGAGCAGTTACAACAGGGTTGGGAATGGTTGTAGGGTAGCAAGTCAAAACCGTGGCCATACTAGTGAAAAGACAGATATAATAATATGGAGGAAATAGTATCAGACAAGATGACATTAGCATGGTGGAAGACTATAAAGCAGTTTAGTAAATAAAGAGGAAAGTACTTATTTTTACATCACATTTCTGTTACAGGAAGAAAAGGAATGTGTTTCATAAGGTGTTATTCTATCTAATTATCAGGTAGTTAATGCACATATAAATTATACTTTCAGTATAGTTTTTATCAACTTGCACTTGTAATTTCCTTTCAAATGACTTCATTCCAGAGCTTATAACAAGAAATATAGCAAACTATGGTGAATTTATAACACAAGCAGGAAAAAACAATATTTGATGATGTTGATAACATACTACCTGTACATCAAGTACCTCGATCAATTATTTTCTTTTCCATAACAGCATCATACATTATAGGTGTGGCTTCTAAAATTACTTAGCTCTCTTGATAATTTTGTCATACTTTTTCCTTTCTGTGCAAGTATGTACCATGACAAATTACTTTTTTAAAAAACTGGTTATTAAAGCCAGCTTCTTCTTAAGTTGTTTAAGCAGAGTAATGAAGAAATATATGACTAATAAAATGAACAGATCATCATCCCAGGTTTGTATCTGAAATATGTATTAGTCTTAGTCTAGGTTCTCTAGAGACAGAACCAGCAGGGTATTTATTATAAGGAATTATGGAGGATGAGATGTCCCAGAATCTGACCCACAAAAAGAAAATAAGACTTTTCTGTTGTTTCCCTAAATATCAGCTTTTCAAAAGCAGCCTATTTCCTAGCCAATGACAGGGTAAAAGTGACAGGTATTTGAAAAATGACTTCAAATAGCCTAGGACATTTGATCATTCAGAGAAAAGTTTCCAAGCCTGCTAAAATTTCTGGAAGCTGTTTTCACAGAAAAAGGAGATAAGTATGTACACAAGGATTTTTACTTTCCTGGGCTTATAAGGATGCTACAGAATATTTACAAAGTCAAAAGCAGCAGAAGTTTGCCTTTGAACTACCAGTACTGGCCTCTCACCTTTCAATGCGTCACGCCATGATTAAACCTTCCACCAAGTGGGGCCCTAAGAACTTACGTTGTGTCTGCCAGAGGGCACCACTCAGGATGCATTATTTCCTCTGAAAGTCACCCACACTTTTATGCTTTTCCATAAATGACAAATCAGGCTTTTAGCCAATGCTCGACCATGACAGTCTTTATCCTATTTACAAAGTGTGCTCACTGGAGACTGAAGATGGTCATTAAGAAGCTTCTGATTGGACACGTTGATTCAGAACACATGCTTGAAATGTTGATTTAGGTATTTTATAGACCATAACTGCTGAGACAATCTTTAAAACAGACATTAATTTTTTTCCCAAATGTTTGCTTCTGTGCTAGTCCATTTAATGTTACTGTAATAGAGTACCTGAAGCTGGCTAATTCATAAAGAAAAATGATTAATTTGGCTCACAATTCTGGTGGTGGAAAAGTCCAAGAACACAGTGTTGGCACCTGTTTAGCTTCTGGTGAGACCCTGTGCTGCATCAGATCGTGGTGGAGAAGCAGGAATGCGAGCAGGCATGTGCAAAGAGGGCAACCATGTGAGGCGGCCTCACGTTGTAACAACTAGATCTCATGGTAACTAATTTAATCCTGCAAGAGCAAGAACTCACTCCCTTGAGACAGCATTAATCTATTTATGAGGGATCCACCCCACGATCCAAACATCTCCCGTGAGGTCCCATCACCCAACACTTCTACAATGGCAATCAAATTTCAACATGAATTTCATAAGAGACAAACCATACTGAAACCATAGCAACTTCCATTGAAATAATGCAAGATATTAGTTTGAAAAAATAATTTAATCATCAAATATTTGTGAACATGTGAGTAGATACTATTGTACTGATATGAACCCTGTTCTTAAAGAAATAATAATAGTAACAATAATAATATTACTCGTAGAAGAGTAACTGTGATAACTACATGTTGTGTTGTGCTAAGTGTTTTACATATATTATTTAATTTGCACAACATCCATATACTTAATTATATATACAGTATATAATGTTATGTATTGTATTCATATTTTGTAAATGAGTAAGCTGAAGTTTAAAGAGGTCATATAACCCACCTAAGTTAGGTAAATAGTAAGGGAAAGATGAAAACTCAGGTGTTGATAGAGTTTGTGTGTGTTGTCCCCCCAAAACTTATGCAGAAATCTGATCCCCAATGTGGCAGTGTTGGAAGCTATTTGAGTCATGGGGGTGGATCCCTCATGAATGGATTAATGGTCTCCCTAGGTAGGGGGATTAATGAATGAGTTCTCAGTCTATTAGTTCCCACAAGAGTTGATTGTTTAAAAGACCCTGGCACCTCCCTTCTCTCTCTTGCTTCCTCTCACCATGTGATCTGCTTGTACCTGCCATTTTCCAACACGAGTAGAAGCAGCCTGAGGCCTGTGCCAGATTCAGCTGTCCCCGAATTGTGAGCCAAATAAACCTCTGTTCTTTATAAATTACCCAGTCTCAGGTATTCTGTTACAGCAACACAAAATGGACTAATACAGGTGTGTTTGAAGAAAAAGCTTGAGTTCTAATTCGCTACATAATGCTGCCTCCCTGGGGTTTCTATTTGTGGCACAGTGAAAGGATAGAGGTAAATAAGTAATTATTATGCTATTTTAGAAGTATGTGTTTTTGATTTCTCAAAGGACGCCAACTTTGGGCTCATCACCCAGACACCACACCACCATCAGCCAGCATCAAGTGGGAGCCCTGGAGTTCAGGGTGAAAAGTTGATCTTTAGGAAAGTGACAGAAAAGACTTATTATAAGCTACTGTCAAAACACAAGTTGCACCAAACAAGCTAAACAGTCTAATGCAATAGGGGAGAGAGGCCAAAAATCAGTCTGTGCTCAAGACCACTGAAACAAAGGGTGGGAGGACTTTTAATCACTGGAATGAGAGAAAGAACACAGGTGATGGGTGTTTGTTAATTGGTCTCACACAAAGAAAAAGCAAATTTTCTCTTATTTTCTTGACAGAAGCTAGTTTTACAACTTGGAGAAAGGTGCCCGCTAAAGTTAGGATCCTAGCTTCTCACAGAGACTGGGAGATAGGGGCACTCTCTTTTATGAGGATTATATTTCAAAGGGATGGCTCCTACACCCTTGAGAAAGACAGTCCTGGATTGTAAGGCTGGCAAGAGATGCTTAAAAAGATCTGCATCTCAAAGGGCAGAGGAAGAGTTTATAATTACAAGTTTTCTAAAGTAAATGCTCTAAGAAAAGGGAGAGTTGGAAGGACATGAAAATCAACTACATTGTATATTGATTAAATAAATAAATAAATTAATTAAATAAAGAAAGAAAGAAAGAAAGAAAAGGGAAAGGAGGGACCTCTGTGGTTAGGCCATCTGGATTCTGTAGGGGCAGGAGGTAAGAGGGAGGCCAGGGGCCTAAAGGCAAGTAGAAGCCTGTCTAAAGGTTGGTCAAGCTGAGGAGAAACTTAAGGTTGTCTTGGTCACTACCAAGTCAATGAGTAACACAGAAGGTATGTTTATAAAATAAAGAGGTTGTACTATTTTTCTCACTGTTTTCCTCAAAATTCCCATGCCCTTTTAAAATTTATTGCAGTTAGATAAATTTCAATTTGTATTTTTTCTCACTCTCATAGCCCTAAATATTATTTTGCAATTCATTCCTGTTCTTCAGCTTCCCCAGAATGCTTGGATCTGAGTTTCAGCAGCAACAAAACAACTTGCCCACAAAGCCCCAGCTGGAACCCTGAGGCTACTTAGTTCCTGTCACGTACTTCCCCTCTTCCTCTGTATTCCTTGCCTCTCTAGTGCCCTTGATCTGTACTCCACATTGCAAACCCTTCTACCTAATTTATATCTCCTCCTTCCCAGAGCTATTATTCTCTTGCTGATTCTACTTCTACCTCTTTTTACTATAACTGCATTGAATCGCATCCTATTTCAAAAAACTTGTCTACAATACTCAACAGCTTGGATTATTCGCCCATCTCTTGGCCCTACCTATAACCTTGTTCTTCTCTAATGATACCATTTTGCTCAAAAAGCCCTCAAAAGAAGCCATTAATTCTCTCTGTATTCTATAGTGAGGAGGTATGTTCATCTTCCGCTTGTTTACCCACTGCAGTTTCGTTCTCATTATATGTGATACTCATCCAAAAATTCCTCATTTAAGCCCCTAAAAATTGAACTTTACTACACGCTTCTCAATCTTCATTACTGTCATCAACTAACCCCTACTTCTTTATACCACATTTAAGGAGGACATTGGTATCTATATTGTAATCTTTCTTTCCACCAATTCTTGTCATTATTCTGAAAAACAATGTCCATGTGTCCAGCCATCTAACAACTTTCTCCCATTCCCCTCTAATAAAACCCACTTAAGATCTATATTCCTGGCCTTGTCATCACCCAAAATTCATTTTCTGATCTGAGATCTGAAAAATATAATTTTCACATCACAATCTCCTATCTTTACACTTTTACCACTATCTCTTCCTAAGCTTCTATGCAACCTTATACGTTCTTTACACAAACTGACCCTAGGAACCCGAACTTCAAGGACATTATCACAGCACTGTTAATTTCCTGTCACACTGACACCTCTGCAAAGCTTGCTTTGCCAATCTCTATATTTTGAAGTTTGACAAACTTGGATACAAATCAGAGCTTCTCTAATTGCTAATTGTGCATCCTTATGCCATTTGCTTACACTTTCTTACCTTTAGTTTTTTCATCTATAAAATAAGAAAGGGGTTAAAAATATCCCATGAAAAACTGCATGTCAAATGCTAAGCTCATACCAGAATCAATAGCCATTGTTAACCATTATCTCCAAAATACATTTTCCCTGAAATTAAATGATACTAGAGAAAATCATAATGGTTAGTTACCACTACAAAGCTATGGTTTTCAACCACAATTAAATATTCAACATTGTTGGACAATGATTTTTCATTTTCTCTTCCCTTTCTCTTCATCATTTTTCTTTGTATCTATGCAAAATTATATCAATCTTCTCAAGTTATTTTTTTCTACAACCACCTACCCTATTTTTGCTGGTGTCCTTCATGGAGAAAACCTGACAAAGGTTCTATTCTTGACCAAACTTTAGTCAGGCTCCTGAACCTTCTCCTAGGTCCATCTGTGCTCTTCCTTGCAAAGTCCAGTTTTAGCAAGATCCCTGCTAGATCAGAGTGGCAACAACCCCCTGCCCTCAATATATGATTACCTTCAATATCTGATCAGGTTCTTCTTCTTCTACCAACCCCCAGGTAATGTCTGATCACCCTGGCTGGTCTTCAGCTAGAATTCTTCTAAGTCAATTTAGCCAGAATCCCCTTTAGCCCTGATGTTTCCTCTTAGTAATTTTCTACCCACTGACCCCTACCCTGCTTCTTGGCCAGAAATACCTACTTGCCCGTGCTGTGTTCTGAGTTGAGTACAACCTCTCTCCCACACTGCAAAATTCCATTGCAGCGGTCCTGATACTTGTGGCAATGGTTTAAAATAAAGTCTTCCTTATCGTGCTTTAACAAGAGTCACTGAATAATTTTTTCTTTAACAAACTAAAGGCTTCAGACTGGGGTTATATAAGCTTATTTCCCATTCATCTCTATATTTACCTATATTTGCACTGATCTAGCCATCCATTCATCCATCTACATATGCATTCGAGAAATATTTACTAAGCATCTGCTATGTGTCAGATACTGGGTATACCGTGGAGAATAAGACAGAGTTTCTCTACTACTGAATCTTACAGTCTAGCATGACAATCATTGAACAAATTATTACAAGTTTTCCAAGTGTTACAAAAGATACAACTTTCACAGAAACATAAAACATTCTTAGTTCTGCATTATAATTGTCAGCTGGGGATGGAGGGCACATAAGCAGAGAGAATGGCAAGTACAAAGTCCCAGGGAAGGAAAGAGCACTCAACGACTAAAGCCGAGTGAGTCTGGAAACAAAGACTAAGAAGGAAAGAACAACAAATGGTGCTCAGACTGCCATTGATTCAACAGTTATTGTCCCCATCTTCCATAGTTACTGAAAATATGGGTGCCCAACTGCATTACATTTCCCAGAATTTTCTGCAATGAAATGTAGCATGTAACTAACTAAAGTCTTTCATTTCCTTGCCTTACACATAAAACACCCCATGCATGCTTCTTTATGCTCTTTATTCCCCTTTCAGGATGACTGCCCTGCAATGCTCAGAACAATCTTGGAAGCTAAGTACCAGAGATTGCAGAGCTCATCAGCCTTGGTCCCAATGTGCAGCTGGGCACTTGCTCACCTGAAACATCTACCCTGGACTTTTATAAGATTGAGAAATAAATTTATACTGTTTAAACCCCTGCTTTTTGGGGGGGAGGTCTGTTTGTTATAGTGGCTTAATCTAACTGGAAAAGTGAGAAAGGGATATTCTATGCAGAGCCTTGTAAGTCATAATAAGAATTGGAAGCAATTGATGGATGTAATGAAAAGGGAAAAGTCAGTGATATCTCACATGTTTCCAGTTGGAGCAACTGAATGGAAATAGTCATGTAATTTGCTAAGAGGTAACACCGGAGGAGCAAGTCTAAAGAGCAAGATCATCAGTTCAGTTTTACACAGATTGAATTTAAGATGCCTGTGAATAGTTTAGGTAGAGATGTCTAGTAGATGCACAGTTATGCAGACATAGAGCTCAGAAAAGAGAATTCAGCTGGAAAGAAAAACTTGAGTGTAGTAGATATAAAAGAAAATTGAAATCATAGGATGTAGGAGATCAGATCTTACAGTAAAATATTTCTTTTGCTGGGTGTTAAATAGACATTTCTATTTCCATGCACAGGCTATTTCTATTAATGGATATCTCTGAAGCAACGTAAGTTATAGTTGAAGTAACTTTTTGTCCCAATTACCTCCTCAAAAATAGATGCTGTGACAAATCAAGTCATTTGTATAACTATACAAATATCTACTACAAATTTATTAATTAAAGCATAGTATCCTTCCACTTTAATACATAAATAACAACATAAAGTACTTTACTTCCAACTCCTAATTGATGATTGTACCAAACTATTCTCATATATTCAGTTGCTGCCTCAAACCCATCAATAAGAGATCTCTTTCATTTTATCTTTGAAGCCAAGCTTTTAGCGTCTCTGATATTTTTCATCATATTCATAATATTGATCTAAAATACATTGTGCTGCTCTTTTCCACATGCACAACTGGTCTTCAGATCTTGAGGGCACACTGTTGCATCTGTGGAGAAGGAGAAAGAAACACCATTTAGTGAGTGTCTGCTATGTGCCAAGCATAGCACTAAGTGCTTTCCAGTTACTTTCTCTTTATTTGTCAGAGCATATCTCACTGGGGTTGAAAGAATTTTAATCCAAAGGCACCTGGCCTGTTTGACTGGGCGTCTTTCCACTTTTGTCCCTTCACCAGCAGATGAAGCTGCAAAACTTCAAAGATTTATGGTTCTGGGTTAAACACGTTACAGTATCTGGAGGCTTTGCTCTTATTCCATGCTTTGAATAGGTCAACTTTTATCAACCAGCCAGTGATTCTCCATCACAGACTAAGCACCAAAGTAGGACTCAGATGTGATGGACTCTAACCTACACATACTTTGAAGACTCTCATAAGTAACAAGCAACTCCTGAAATATAAAAGGCAGTTAGAACTTTGTCTTGATATATATTGTGGGGGAAGAGGAGGGAGGTGAAGAAGGATGAAATTCAAGGTGCTAGTGAAATTATAAACCAGACTGCTGAGCTTCCTGATGCTACTGGTATATGGAAATCTGAGAATTAGACCCTTCTCTGTCAAACTATCTACTTAACATAACCTCATGTTTGTCAAATAGGGTCCTTAAATATAGCATGTCCACATGTAAACTCTTGTTTCCTACCTCCAACACCAAAACTGTTTTTCTCTCAGTCGTCCCCATCTTAGTAGATGTTATCATTATGTACCTAGTTGCTCAAGTCAAAAGTTTACAAGTCTATGCCTTACACAAAAATTAACTCAAAATGGATCACACATTTAAACATTAAGTGTAAAACTATAAAACTTCCAGAAAACGGAGTAGAAAATCTACATGACCTTGGGCTTGATGGTAAGTTTTTACAGACACCCAAAAAATGATCCACGAGAAAAAAAAATTGTAAGTTGGACTTTATTAAATTTAATGTCTTCTCTGCAAAATACACTGTTAAGAGAATAAGAAAACTCATCACAGACTGGGAAAATACGAGTATTTGCAAAATACATATCGGATAAAGGACTTACATCCAAAATATTCAAAAAACTCTTGTATTAAAAATATACAAAAGAAAACCCTCTTAAAACTCAACAATAAAGAAACAACTGAATTTTAAAATGGGCAAAAGATCTGAGCATACACATGTGACAAATAAGCCTATGAAAAACTGCTATCATTTGTCATCAAGACGTGCAATCTAAAACAGTAATGAGATGCTGCTATGCACCTGACCATGCACCATGACTATGATCCAAAAAACTGATAATATCAATTGCTGATGAAGAGGTGGAGCGACAGAACTCTCACTCATTGTTGGTGGGAATGCTTACATTTTAAAAGAAAAACCTAATTCATTTCTCATATCACAGACTGTTTTTAAGACTCTGTCTTAAATATCACTATAACAACTAATACATTGAAGTCAGATTTTAAATTACTATGTACTCTAATATCTGGGTCAGAACAATACTACAAAATAAAATTGAACTCCAGGAGCAGATATTTCAAAACATTTATTTTTCTGGATATTTCTATAAGAAATTGTGACCTATACTGAAACAGTTTTTCCTTTCTTATATTTACACTCTTATAGTTCATGACAAACAAACAGTAGCCAAAATTTGTTAAGAAATAAATTTAAATTTAGTTGTCTTTCTGCCTTCCCCTTTATACAGGTGAATTTAATAGAGGTAATTATTTTTTCTCTAAGAAGTTCAGTTTTTCTTATTCATCCCCGAGGTATTTTTTCCTTGTTTTATAGTAAAAGCAAAAACAAACAAAAAGTAAAAAAGTTAAAATTTTTTTAAAAGTAAAAACATTACCCCTACCTTAATACTTTCTTTTTTTCCTATGATATGATCTTGCCCTTGTCCATATGCATTCATATTTTAAATAGCTGGAAACATAAAACCCATCTGACAAATTTCCATCTCTATTCATATTTGCAATTTGTTTCAGCCAGTATCTGGATATACTTTTCAGTTCAATACAAAACTCACATCCCAGCACTTTTCTGATTTTGGGAAGGAATATGGAGACTGCTAGGTTAAGCAGTCCCTGAAGTTCTACTTAAGAGATGAGAAAATTCAAATGGCTGGGAGAGGAAGGTACTATCTCCCAGGCTGTGAGAGAGAAGGCAATGTGGTGAATACTTCTCAGCCCTCTTTTCTATATCATCTCCCCTTCAAAGGTCCTTCTCCTGTAAATTCATGGTACTCCTCAGCTATTCTTAGTCCCCATGAAAGAAGTCAGCGATGCTAAAATTCCAGTGAAGATGTTGGTGACTTAATATGTTTATTTAAAAGAGACCTACTCCTGCCTCCTGGACAGAGCAAGTCTTCATTCCAAGTGGAGCAACTACCCATCAGTGAAATTCTAGGTATTGTACTAGCTGGGTGGTGGAGATATTTTGCAGTGGAGTTTCTGGCACCGTCCAATTGCTTTCCCCCAAAAAAATGCAAAGCCAGCTGCAAGTGCATATTCCCAAAGATATAACATAGAATTAACCCTGTGATGTAATTGTAGAAACATGTAGTTGAGTTAATGCTCTCTTTCTATCATTAATTGCTCCTAAGTGGATGATAAATTGGGACTGCCACTTATCTGCATATTTGTTTGTTTGATAATTTATACATGTGACCCATTAAGCATTCTTACAGATCAAAATGTTTCTTCTATTGTTCACCAGAGTCTCTCTTTCTTCTTAAGTTTTGCAAGTTACATTGGCAGAAAATATTTTTCTACTTTGCCTTTCATATCCTCTGCTCTGCAATTTAGTACATATTGGAACTTAGTTTTAATAAGAATTCCAAACTCCCACACCTGTTCCTAAATTGCAATCTCTTCTCCTGTATATGTGAAATAAAGAGGATGTTTTTCCTTGATAGCAGGCTTCATCTGAGGTTACTTGCCGTTTTTAATGGACCCTTTAAGTGGGCTGATTGTACATCTCACAGAGAGAAAATGTTCCTGGAATCCTAAAAAAAAGAGGCACAACTATTACCTATAATAGATATAATAATTTTAATATATTGCAATTTTCAAGGTCTGGGGCCTAATATGAGTAATGCCCTCTCCAATAAGTATTCATTTATATAAATGGATAAAATGAAATGAGGAGTTCAAAGATAGTAAAATTAACACATTCCAGAATGGTGTTCATTGGACTATGAATTAGTAACCTTTGTAATAGAATATTTCAACTGGACATTTCCCATAATCTAGAATTTCCTCTGTGGTAGGCAGAATAATGCCCCCCCCCCCCCCACCAAGATGTCCACTCCCTAATCATCGAAACCTGTGAAAGAGATGTGACTATATTATGGACTAACTTGTGTCCCACTAAAATTCTTACTTTGAAGACCTAACCATCAATGGGACCATATCTGGTCGCATTTAAGGAGGTAATTAAGGTTAAATGAGGTCTTAAGGGTGGGACCCTAATCTGACAGGACTAATATCCTTATTTTTTTTAAAAAAAGAAGAGATAGCAGAGAACTCTCTCTCCCCCCACACCCTCCTTTCTGTGTGCACAAAGAAGTGGCCTTTAGAGGACGTAGCATAGAAGGTGGCTGTCTACAAGCCAGGAAGAGAGGCCCCACCAGAAACCAACCTTGATGGCAATTTGATCTTGAATTTCTAGCCTCCAGAAGTATAAGAAAATAAATTTATATTATTTAAGCCATCCAGTCTGTGATAACTGTCATGACAGCCCAAGCAGACTAATATGCAGTGGACAAATGGTCAGAGAGAAGCAGCAGTTTTGTCTTTGAAGATGGAGGAAGGGGGCCCAAAGAATGAGCCAAAAAATGTGGGCAGCAAAGAGACAAGGAAATGTATTCTCCCTTAGAACCTCTGGAAAAGAACTCAATCCCACAGGATCTTAGCCTTGATCTTAGCCCAGTGAGTTACACATCAGATTTCTGACTTATAGAACTGTAAGATAAGAAATGCATGCTGTTTTAAACCACCAAGTTCATGGTAATTTGTTACAGGCACAACAGAAAATTAACATATTTTCTAAGACTGAAAAAGAAACTAGTTATGCGGGAGTTGCTAAAAAGAAAGCTCTGGGAAGTTTCTGGCCTTACCTCCTCATCACCTCTGCCAGCTTCTGTTTATATGTGACAACTGCAATGTGGAGGTATTTTCGGAAAAGAGTTGTAGACCTAGTAGAAATAAAGTAGTATCCCTTTCCATCCTGTCCTCAAGGGAAGGAAGAGGTGCCTTCCACGCCAGGAAAGGGGAATAAGAGAACTCCTAGATACAGTGAGATGCTTGCCACTGGAGAGACTGGCTTCTCATCCCCAAACCGGATGTTTGCTGAGTGCAAAAGGTAGCGGATGTGGGTTCTGCTGCTACTGAGGGGATAATATGAAAGAGTCCTTAAAGAAAATTTAGGAATGAGGTACAAAGACTAGAGCTTGACTTTTGCCTGGAAGACTTGAAAAGCAAGAAGTTGGCAAGAATTGCTCCTGATTGCTGAACAAGAAAGAGATAGGCTGCAGAAGGTGGGGCTTGAACTATGAAAATGCATAGTTCCCATAAACCCAAGTGGGCACTCTGAGAAGTAAGCTAAACGTGATCTGTTTTTAAAGGACTCCTTCCTGAATACTAATGTGCTGTGGTAAGGAGACCGAAGCAGACAGAAGCAGCACAGCATATGCCACTAGAACATCTGTTGAACAAGAGCCATGGGAAGCTAGTGGAAGTTGACGTGTCAGGAAATGGAGTATGAAAGGTCCCAGCTGGGGTGGATGGCGCTCTCCAAAACCCACAAAAGGATCCCATAAATAAAAGCTAGTATTTATGCATCTGCCAGAGGGCCCAAAGCCAAAGATCAACAGTACCTTTTCCTCTTACGCCTCCTTCCAGCCCTGACACTGGAAAAGCAGTGCAGTGAGGTGGAGAGGGTGTGGAAGAACAAGAGGAAAAGGGGATAGGACAAACCACACCCTCTTTCTCCTTTTCCATTGTACTTCCAGGTCTGGCTGAGCTGGGATGGGGTCACAGTGGAGACTTGAAATTAAAGAGAGATTCAAGTTTTGATTTAGATAGGACTTGTCTTTTAAAAACCTAAAAATGCGGACTATTGGTTAATACTTGAAGAGCGATTTGCAAACAACCTGCCCTACTCTTTTTTTTTTTTTTTTTTTTTGTCTTTTTTCGTGACCGGTAAGGGGATCGCAACCCTTGGCTTGGTGTCGCCCACACCACGCTCAGCCAGTGAGCGCACCGGCCATCCCTATATAGGATCCGAACCCACGGCGGGAGCCCCGCTGCGCCCCCAAGCACCGCACTCTCCTGAGTGCACCACCGGCCGGCCCACTACTCAAAAGTCTAATCTCTACATATTTACCCAAGGCAATGTTACAGACTTACTAATAGTATATCACTTTCTAAGAATCCAACAATAAATCAAACTTTTGAATTTCTATATTCCTTCTTGTGTTCTTTAATTTACTCTTCTATATTTATAGCACCTGTGTGGTTTCTTTCCTATTTACTTTTCATCTTTCTGTCTTTGAACAGGGCCTGCTCTATTAGCTATTTCCACAAAGATGGACCTAGCCCAGGTAGAGTGACCTGGCTGGAAAGGTTCACAACTACAAAGCCAGTTTTATAGGCAGGAATGTCCTACCACCAAACCTCTTACATCTTCTACCTAGGGGCATGGCTTACTTTGCTTTTCAGTATTTAGGAGGTCAAATTCAGAGAAGGTCCTTCAATCACACCCTCTTCATGTTAAATCTAGTGATGCCCTTTTCCTCTCTTTCAGCAGAAGGCAGTGTTATAGATGACAGCAACAGCGTGTCAGTACCATGGTCCTACCCTCTCACCTCCCCAATCATGCAGTGGTTTCTGTGGTGTAGAAATGAATCTCTTTAGAAACATCACCATGGCCCAGAGCCCTTTCATGCCTCAGACCTTGTTGCTTTAAAATAAGCAAAAGAGTATTAAAGATTGCAGAGGGTTAGAAATGTTGGTTCTCATTTGATTTTTAGAATAAGGTTTTTAGGTAAATACATATATGGAGCAAAGCCCTTGTGTAGGGGGCCACAGCCCACAGATAGCCAGGCAACAGCCCATCTAATCAACTCTAATCACTGTTCAGGTATGGGATTGTATACTTTAATGATTTTAGAACTAACAGGTGGCTGTCATACTGACCCTGTTAAGAGATTTTAAGAATTGCTGAAGGCAAAGATGTGAAAAAAATGTTTGCTAGGGGCAAGCTGTCTGTTGGGGAAAACTTTAGAGATAATCATACTTAGATTTGATCATAAGAATGTAACTTTTGCTTAAGTAAAGGTTATTCTTTAGATAATGAGCCAGTCTGACCAACTCAGCTTTCCACGAATGGTACTTTGGAACGTCACATTGTTAATTTTACTGATTTTACTAGTTTCCATTGTTTAAGCTATACTTAGCCATAGATAACTTTTGTAACACTGCCCATGTCCTTGTGTCCCTTTCTAATGACTGAATCAACTGAATTTTCTTATGAAACTTCCTTGTCTTTACAATAAAAAACAGAAGCTAACTTTGAATCAGGGCTGTACCCAGTTTTCTCCTTCTACCAGGGGAGTTACTGGGGTACAGACCCTTTGGGTTTCTCATCACATTCATGGTGCTCTGAGTAATCCTTTTTGTCTCCATTACACAAAAGGTATCTTTCAGAAGCATGGCATTTATTTTTAAAGATGTCACCATATTGAAGCTCTAAAAAAGTATGAATCATCTCTTAGCATCTTCTCTCATATAGGTCCACATTTCACTAATACTAAAAATATTAGTGCATATTTAGTAAACATTGGCTTACTCTATCTGTAACATTTTAATTATTTTCACAATGTTTGGCTGATGGCCAATGGTTTGGAACTGAGACTGTCTTTGTTGTTGTTATTGTTAATTTTTTTGAATATTAAGGATTATTACTATTTTATTAAATAATAAAGATTATTTTTCTTTTTTTGTCCTTTTATGGGGAAGAATAAAAGAATATACAGCCTTGTGCTCTAACACTAAATTGTATGAACATTTTGCTCTCATCATACATAGTATTTTCAATTATTTGAACTGGGCATACATAGTTCATGATCCAGGCCTTGGACTGTGCTTCTCCTTCTACCTCCTAAACCTCGACTTCTTCATGACATTTCAAGAGTTTCCTCTTTGTGATGGCTTCTCTGATTTCCCTGGCATTAATCAGCCAAATCATCCTCTATGTTCCCACAACACTTTCTTCATGCCTTTGTTCTAATATCTGAAATTTAAAAGTGAAGCTGCTCTTTCCCACACCTGTGGATCCCAAGTTTTTGAATCCCATGTATCTAAACAGCACCTTGCACACAACAGGCGCTTGATTGTACTGAATAAAATTTATAATGATAAATATCAAATAATCAAGAAAATGGCTAGCATAACGTAATATATTCAATAACATTTTTACACGGTATGGCCAAATAGACAAAGTTATGTAAAATCCTCACAAAATGCTAAATATATATAAAAAAATTAGTACTTAAAGGGAATATAATTCATTTTTCTGGAAAATTTAATAAAGTGGAATATGGATTTTGGAAAAATTAGCATCATTAAAACATACTCAGTCATTTATTTTGTTTTCATAGTTTTAATAGTATTCCAAAAGCATCTTCAGACACAGTTCTACAAAAACTTTGGTCATGAATTTAAATTCAGATCAGTAAGAATAATGTTTTTATTTTTCTCCAAGTTTCAGCTGAAGTAGTTCAGGCTTGGAGTAGGGAAAGACTTGGATTTAACTAGGATGTGATTTTTGCAAACAATTATTAAGTAACAAAAAAGGGGCATGGCAGCTGAAGGTGCATGTGTCTGTGTGATCCTGCCCTACAAGCCTTTTGACAGTTGACCCCTTGCTGCCCCTCTGACCTCCTTTCCTGTCACTTTCTGCCCACCCATTCCTTTCCTGCCGTCTTGTCCACCATGCACATTTCAATCCCTGAGTCTTTGGAACTTCTGTGCCTTCTTCTCTGAACACTCTTACCCCAAATATTCATATGACTGGCTCCTTTACTTCGCCTATACCTCTACTCAAAAGGCACATTTCGGAAAGCACTTCCCTCATTAATTTATCTGAAATAGCACATCTCATCACTCCAACCTGATGGTACTCTCCAGTATCACTCCAAAGCCTGTCAGTCAATATATTTCATATTAGTCCCCCCAGTTATATTATCTTAGAGAAAATTGCCTGGGTATTCCAGAAGTCTGGCAAATCACACATTAACAAGGTAAGGTTAGAAGAGAGTCTGGACACTTCAGTGTTAGACAAATTGGGAAGTTTCTGCAGAGCTTGTTTTTCTCACATATAAAATGGGTCTCCATTTTATGACAATACAGTAATGCCTGCTTTATAAAGTTTTGAGATTTTAACAATTTTTTACACAGACCAGATGTTGAATACATGTTGAATAATTGACTAAGATATTATTATTTAAAACATTTTGCATAAACCCTGGGCCATAGCAAGCTCTCAAAACACAGTAGAAGTAGTAATAGTGCTGAGGCTGAGAGGCTGTTACCCCAAAATATGGTGCTTTGACATGCTGTAATAAAGAAGCAGCCTGAAGTTCTCTCTGACAGCCCCTCTCCCACCCCCGGTCACTCTCCAAAGTACAGAATGAAGCTATTCCCTTACCTGCCTAAAGTCTAGCCTGACAAAGAAGAAGACAATTAGCTGTGGTCCTTTCCCTGATTTTTCATTAACTCAACTCATATCATGCATGGCAAGAAAAACTAAAGTCTGTCAACACAGCTGGACAAACTTTTGTCACATACCATCATCTTCTATTTTGGTTCCATTAGTATTTCAAAGAGAATTATTTACCAGTCCTTGCCTGCTCTGCAGGCCAAATGGACTTTGCCCCAGGCCATTGCATTGTATGTGCTCTAGGCCCCCTGAGTCTCCCTAAAAATCATTTACTCCTACACCCCCCCCACCTTCCCTTTCCCTGTGAAGAGGTGTATATAAGTTTTGTATCCCATGGAAATTGGGGAATTACTCTCTTGTCACTCCCCCATGCATAGCCCCATCCTAGAACATTGAAATAATACAATTTGTTATGCCCTTTTTACATATTAATCTGTTTATCAGTTAATTTTTCAGAGAACCTTCAGGGTGTTGAAGGGGAAGTCTTCCCTTGTCCCCTATAAGAGCAATTATAGTGATATAAGTACTTATTATAGTTGTAATATAATATTAATATTGATTAATTCATTGCATTGCTAGATCGTTTGTCCAAATGCTGTAAGTAACAATAATGATGGTCCAATAAGTCAAGTTTCTACACTCGATATGGTCTATGCTTTCCCTGTTCAGTTCTTTATCCATCTTTTCTGTGTACAGATTTATAAAACAAACTTTACATGTATTCCTCTTCTAATTTCCCTGTCTCTTCACTGCTACCCTAAGCATCCTAACATCCTGAACAGTGTCAGCTTTATGATATTTAACAAGTAACTACATCATGGTGGTACTTGAGTAATATCGAAAAGTCTATATGCCTTAAATACCTATCTCAACAAGAAAACAGGATAGAATTTTTAAAATTAATTAGCTATGGGATCAGATAAGCCAAGATTTAAATCCTGACTCTACAATGCATAGAATCCTCAGAAAATTATTTATTCTCTCTGAATCCCAATTTCCTCTTTTATAAAGTGTTGATAACAACCTACATTGTTAGCTTATAATGAAGATCAAACAAGATAAAATGTGGATAAATATCACTGTTGTGCTGGTAATTATTCAATAAAAAGCTTTATGGAAATAAAAAGCATGATGTGTAGCATTTGCCAGTTTTTATGTTGTAAACACTCCCACCATGGCTGATCTTATGTCACCAATATAATGTCACTGAGCACAGAGTGGCAAAGAGATGCACAAAATCAGTTCCATTACAAGTTGGTTCCAGCAAAACACTAACTGATAAAACTTTGTCCAATAACTACAAACAATTTCTGTTTCTCCTTGGCAGCATAAACCTAGTTAGTAAATCAGAGTACAATGGGGCAAAACTCTTGCAACTGAACCAAATGTTTCATAACTAAAACCCTGCTTTCGTGAAAGACTAATCCATAGCCAATTAAAAATTATAAATGGGTCTCTTTCAGAACATAATACCAACATTTTCTCCTAAGCCTTTGAGCACTAACTGCAGAGACCTCTCTTGTCACCTGTATTAATTGTAAATTAATTTAGTGTTACTAAATATATTAATGTTTTATTAAACTTTATTAAGGTTTCAGGCATTTTTGAAAACTAAAAACGTGATCTAATAAAGGTTCTTGGATCTTATAAAAAAGAAATGATCATTTTAATTTATTTTATTTTATCTTTCAATTGCTATGTGGAATATTATAAATTAGAAGCAGTTTAGATTCTAAAGCAATATATATTCCAGCATATTTGTTTATGATTAACCAAGTGATCATCTAACACAACACTTTCTTGCCAACTATACCATTGTCTCACTAAAATATTGTTTGTTATTTAGGGTGAAATTTGATAGCACATTGAATTATGTCAAAAATTGGATGCTTTAATTTCTTTAGAAGAAATATTTTATTATTAAAATTTTAATATAAGAAAGCCAAGTATTCAATATCACTTATTGTGTTCATAAACATCTATTTAATCACCAGACCCTTAGAGTACAATTTCTGTTTTTTTCTCCTTTAATAAAAAAAATCTAAAATGATTTGTAGTGTAAGGTACCAGAAAGTAATAGGAAGAGCTAATAATAAGTAACACTAAAAATGCATAGACTTTATTTTTTATTTTTTTATTAATTTATTTGGTGGCTGTCTGGTATGGGGACTGAAATTCTTGATCTTGGTGTTATCAGCACCATGCTCTAACCAGGTGAACTAACCCAGCCAGCCCTAAAAAGCAGAGACTTTAGAAAAAAATTTATATTAGGTTTTTCATTAAAAGCCAACTGGAATCAAATAATCAGAGTATGGAATTCTTGTGAAACATAGGACCAAAGCCAGAATAGACAAAAAGAAAGGCATTTTCCCAATCAACAGATCTTGATCTCATGCATTCTGGAGCACTTGGGGAATGGCTGAAGTCACCCAGAAACATTAGTTCCAATCCCTAAGAACTATTTAGGCCTAGGTGAAGAAAATGCAGGGTGATTATAACTGTGATTTTAGTGTAGAAAGCTTAAAGTGGCATTTGAGCAATCTAGTGTGAAGTGGTTACCTGGAAATGCAATGCTAGGAGTCAATCATGATGTAAAGTGATATTACTATCTTTTAAGATCTCTGTGCCAACTTCATGCAGAAACACAACAATCTAGAACTTTAATATTAGGTTGAATATAGACTTCTAAAAAAAAATCCAACTCTCCCTCAAGTGTGCTGTTGAAATTGATTGCAAATAAAAATAAATTAACAATAGCACCAATACATAGCACATAGATTAAAGAGCCATTCTAACCTCTTGGAGTACCCTTTAACAAATGTTGATTTCAACAAAAAAATAATATGAAAGGAATGGAAGAAGTATGTGGAAAGAAAATTATTTTTAAAAATTCTGAAACCTCCAAGTTCCTCTAACAACGTCCATACTAAAAAAATTTTTTTTAATTATGCTTAAGTTAATTTCCAATTTCATTTTTAAGACTTTAACTAGAGTCATTAAAACACCTTGTATAAGAATTTTTAAATGTCATTGACATTTATTTTAATAACATTTTAGCTTAATAAAATACTTCAGAAGTTTCAGCAAACTGCTTTTTAAATTTTGATTAATGTATTAATTTCCAATGGATTTGGCAAAAAAGAAAAATAACTTTTACTGACTTTTAACTAAGTCATAAAAAATCAAACTATAAAATTTAACAGTAAAAACAAAAAATATAAATGTGAAAATTATATTTAATGTGCAGTATCTTAGGGAAGAAAAGTATAAAACTTTATTGAGAAACATTAAGGAAGTTCTAAATAAATAAAAAGAAATAATAAATTTATTGTTGGGAAAACAAAAAAATTGGGAAATATCAATTTTTCTTAAAATGGTTAATAGAATTAACATAATTCCAATTAAAATGCCTATTATTTTACTTATCTTGACAAACAGATTCTACATTTTATACCAAAGAGGAAGGGGCCAAAAATAGAATGCATTTTCTTCCTAGATATCAAGACTTATAATAAAACTATGGTAATTAAGACATCCCTGTATTGGTGCAGAAAAAAAGAACAGAGAGCCTATAGACATACTAAAATCTTTGTAGAAAACTGATATTTGAAAGAATTGGCACTGCGAATCAGAGGATAAGGGATAGTCCATTAAATATATGATGCTGGGAATAGCTGTTATTTTAAAGAAAAAAATATATGTATATTTTCTCTCTTCCTCAAACTATATGCATAAATCAATTCAAGGTGGATTAAGAACTTAAATATGAAGGCTAAACTTCTAGAAGTTTAAAAGAAAATGCAGGACTATTACTTTAATTCTTAGGGGTCAAGAAAGATTTCTTATGTAAGACACAGGAATAGGTAGATTGATTCAATTTCATTAGACTTACAACTTCTTTACTTCCAAAAGTTACATGATGAAAGTCGGAGGGGAAAAAAAAGCCATAAACTGAGAGAAGACTATATACATAATAAACAAAAGAGTAGTTTCTAGAATACATAAAGAATTTTTGTATTGTGTTCATGAACACTATAGAAAATTATTAGGGTAACAACTCTATTGAAATGAAAATAGACTCAACTCCAGCTCAATAGCAAGAAAACTAATACCTGATTAAAAAATGGGCAAAGCACCTAAACAGACACTTCTCAAAAGAAAACATATAAATGGCCAATAGGTACATGAGATAATGCTCAGCATCACTAACCATTAGGAAAATGAAAATTGAAATCACAATGACTTATCACCTTCCACCTATTAGAATGGCTTTTATGAAAAAGATAAAAGATAAGTGGAGAGGATGCAGAGAAAAAGGAACTGTTACATATTGTTGGTGGTAATGTAAATTAGTACAGCCATTATGGAAAATGGTCTGGATGTTCCTCATAAAACTAAAAACACAACTACCTATGATCTAGTAATCCCATTTCTGAGTATATATCCAAAGGAACCGAAATCAATATGTCAGAATGATATCTGTGCTCCCCTGTTCATTGCTCATTATTTGCAATAGTCAAGATATGGAGTCAACCTAAGTGTTCATCAACAGATGAATGGATAAAGAAAATATATGAATATACAAGTATTTACAAAATGGAACACTATTCAGCCTTAAAAATGGTGTAAATCCTGTCATTTGCAATAACATGCATGAATCAAGTAGACCATATGCTAAGTAAAATAAGCCAGGCACCAGAAAAACAAATACTTCATGATCTCACTTATGTGTAGAATCTAGTAAAGTTGAACTCAGAAATAGAGAGCAGAATGATGGTTACCACAGGATGAGGATGAGGGTGAAGTGGGGGCGGAGAGGGAGGAAAGTTGTTGTTCAAAGGGTCAGATGGGAAGTTGTGGATCAAAGGGTTCAAAGTTTCAGATAAATTGGAGGAATGGGGTTTGAGATCTATTGCACAGCAGGGTACCATATTCAATAATAATGTATTGTATATTTCAAAATAATTAAGAGAGTAAATTTCATATGTCTCACCATAAAAAATGATAAATAAACAAGGTGATGGATATATTAGGTAGCTTGATGTAATAATTTCACATTGCATGCATGTATCAAAACATCTTATTGGACCCCATAAATGTATAAAATTATGGTTTGTCAATCAAAGCCAATGTTAATAATAATTTTTTTAAAAAATAAATCAAATGACAAAAGTAAAAAATGGGAATAGACTTGAGCAGACACTTTAAAATAAGGATAACTACAGGTCAATATGCATATGAAATGATGCCCAACATCATTAGTCATAAGGAAAACACTTGTTAAAACCACCATGACATACTTCTGTACTACATAGTCATCAGAATGGCTACAATTAAGATGACTGAAATTCTTGGTGTTGGCAAGTGTGCAACAGAAACTCTCATATACACTGATAATGGTGTAAATTGTACACTCTTTGGAAACTATGACAGTTTCTTGTGTAATATACTAAAAAGCATATGTACTTCATAGGGCCTGATTTTCCAAAGCCTTGCAGTTTCAAATATTGACCTTGCGGAGGACTGGAAATTTTCCTCAGGCTATAAGTCTTTGTTGCAAGATAAGAATTGTGGCACAGCAAGGTTGCTGGCTCAAAGACAGATTAGTTACTGATTGATATCTAAGTTGCTGGAAAACTGCTAGAGGGAGAAGGAATGTTTGCTAAGATCAAGCTTTTGTTAATTGCCTTACTGGAATGTCATCTGGCTTGTTTCACTGAAAGTTACCAGCCTATATTGTTAAACTATAACCCCACCTATGTTCTCTTCCTGTAACATCCTGGTCTGGAAAATAAATGCGGGAAGAGAACCCCAATTCGGTGTTAATTTCCTGAGGAAGGAATCCCTCTTGCTGGAGGGTCCCAGGGAAGTTAACCACTTCGGGGCCTCTCACTGCTCAGAAGAGATGGGCTTTGAGTAATCCTTTGCATCTCCATCACCCAGGGGAAGTGGGGTGACAAATCCATGGGGGACAAAGCAACACAAAGCAAGAGTTTCTATTAAAGCTAAATAAGTTATTGTAACTACCAAAAAAAAAATACTGAACATGTGCCTAAACATCCATAAGTAAAGCTATTATAAACATTCTTGTACAGGTCTTTTGGTGGACATTATCATGCATTAGTCATGGGTATACACCTGTATGTACCTGTGCATCCTTATGAATATCCACACCTGAGTACACATGCTATGCTCACCTAGATACTTGTGTAAGAATGTTTATGGCAGCTTTATTCATAATAGCATGAAACTGGAATCAATCCAAATGCTAAGCTAGTAGAATGGCTAAATAGATATAGTATATTCATACATGCATGGCAACAAAAATTATCACTGTATTACTCTATGTAACCACCTAAATAAATCACATTTACTGAAAGAAGTCAGACACAAATGAGTTTATACTGTATAAAATAACTTATTTGAAGTTCAAGGCCACAATGATAAAAGTCAGAAAAGTGGTTTTCTTGTGCTGGTAATCTTATTGATTTGAAGGTGTCATGAGGAAGTCTCTGAGGTGCCAGAAACCTTTCATATCTTGACCTGGTTAGTGATTATATTAAATACATATTTCTTAAATTCATTGGCCTATACACAATATATATTCAATTTACATCTTTTTAAAAAATCCCCTGAGCTATGCACCAAGGTATGTGCACTTTATATGTGCTATATCTCAGTAAAAAAAATCTTTAGTCCTCTAAATTGCCAGTTCATTATCAGTTTAGTACTGGTTCTGAGTAATTTTGCAACTAGTACTGACAAATGTGCACTGATTCAACCTTTTATTCAAAGATAAAATAAAATTAGAAAATAGGTACAGGACACGTAAAAAGTAAAAATTAACTATGTTTAATTAGCAGATTTAATTAATAATGAATATTTATGCTTAGCTCATAAGATTGTGGATGTGGCTACTCTTTCAGGGAAATGTAGCAACTTACCTAACCTACCATATCTTCTGATAGAAGCCTTCAGGCTTTCTGGTTTTCTTTCTACGTAATTAGCATAAAAACAATATTTTTGTTAAAGTAATTAATGTGTTATCTTGAAAAGCAGTTCAGGAAAGTCATAAGTTTTTTGCTCTAAGCAAATACTGTTTCAATTATCACCTAGAAGACCTTTGCTTCGGGTTCATTTTCTACCTTGTCATTCCAGACATTGTCTGAAAATGGGGATGACTGAAATG
Organism: Cynocephalus volans; assembly: GCF_027409185.1. Classification (NCBI taxonomy): domain Eukaryota; kingdom Metazoa; phylum Chordata; class Mammalia; order Dermoptera; family Cynocephalidae; genus Cynocephalus; species Cynocephalus volans. The sequence continues at coordinate 90,108,099 of NC_084468.1, read as the reverse complement.
TGTAATAATTTTAATAGAGATGCACTGTGTTTGATTAAGCAGCTATTTAGGGTGAAAAGTTAACAACGGCAGTTCACAACTACACCTACAGTCATCCCCTTAAGTCATACACCTTATCAGCCATGTGCATAACATGAAAGCAAATAGTGGACTCCACTGCCAAGAGTAGAAACAAAAGAACATCTGAAGAGTTAACAGGCAAAAGGAACTGAGATTCCATCCAGGGGTTAAAGATTAATGATGAGAAGGTCCTAACAAGAAACTGGAAGATTCTGAATCAAGTGAAAAACATTCATATACATTCATATACATAACATTAGCAATCTCCTTGTGATAACAGTAATGACAGCCCCAATGGTGTGCCTAGCCCACACAGAGGAATGAGTTCTTCAAGGGACCATGGAAAGTCTCTATGAGCAAATCCAAGAGCAGAGTCAAACACTGAGGTGGGAAAATAGACCAGTTTGGGAAAAGCCTTTTTGTCTTTCAGAAAAAAAAAAGGTTTGAAACTAAACTGGTAAAATTCTTAGAAAAGTTGTCAGGGAGTAATTATACATCATGCTTACTTAAATGAAGCTTTATTATCAAATTCTGTGAATGTACAATCTGTAAGAATGTCATTTTCTATCTCCTAAAAAAGAAAAACCTACATAGAGTTGTCTTCTCCAAGAGGCAAACTCAGGAAAATTGTGAAAATTCCACTGAGAAAAATAGCTGGAAGATAGAAAACACATTTTACTGAAAAAATGTGAACTCCATAAGTCATTTCAAAAAGAGGAAGAAGGGAGTTGTATATTCTCTTATAGAAATAATTCATTCAAATCTTCTAAAGACTTTGAGGGGTGAATTATAATGCATTACCTAAGACTTAATCCTGTCTGTGAACTGTTTACTTCTTAAATTTGGTATTTTACCTAGGGAAAGAGTCTGGTTTTTTGGCTTTTTTAAAATACTATTTTCTTTCTTTATTGAAAAGTCTTCCTGACTCAAAACAGGGGCAGTGGACTGAAAAGAGGAGCAGAACTAGGGCAAAATAAGTATGATGAAGACATTATCTGAAAATTTAATCAGTCATTGTCCCAGCAGAAAGCAGCTCACAGCAGCTGAGTAATAAAGGACTGCTTTCAATGGTGTACAGTGTAGAGAAATAGTGCAGTGTAGAGAAATCAGACGAGATGATGCTGTACCTCCAGGGGTGCTAACAGCAGAGAGCCATTACCACCCTTAGCCCTAAGGGGCAAGAGGGAGAGCAGAGAAGAGGAGAGTGTAGGCATCTGTCTGCCTGACAGGAGCCTATGGTGGAGGGAGGCAGCCAACCCACTACGGCCCAGCAAGGAGTGTCCCGAACCAACATCTCACCCGCCCTCCAACTCCCTTTCTAATCTTGTACTCAAGGCCTCTATTGGAGGCCAGAGAGCAAGAGAATCCATAGAAGCAGTTTATACAAGTCAGCTGCCTGGGACACAAAGCAGGGTGGAGAAGGGAGGAGAGTGGATCTGGAGAAGAGAAATGAAGAAAACGAGCCCAGGGTGTATTAAACAACACTATGGGGTGTGGCAGTATATAAGCACCTATTGAAATAAAGCGCACTGCTGGAGTTGCACAGAAAGGAAGAAATCTCTTCTGATTGGGATAATCATGGAACTTGCCAAAGAGGAGGCAGTGCTGTAGAGACAGAAAATAGAATGGTGGTTGTCAGGGGCTGGGAGAAGATGAGAACGGGAAGCTGTTGTTTAAGGGGTATAGCGTTTAAATTTTGCAAGATGAAAAGAGTTCCAGTGATTATACAACACTGTAAATGTACTTAAAGTATGAATTGTATACTTTAAAATGGCTAAGATGGCAAATTGTAAGTTATGTATATTTTATCTCAGCTAAAACTTCTTTTAAAAGGAGGCAGTACATTTGAGTTAGATTTTGGTAATACAACAAAAGCTTTGATAAGTAGAAATGGAGGTATGAGGGGGGTGATGGAATACAGAGCAATCAAAACGGAAGACTTTAAGTTCAAAACTGAAAGAAAAAGTATAAGAATGCCAGACTCAATTTCAAAGGAATTGAGAAGAAAGTAAAATGCCTTCTTTAATAATTTTTTTAAAAGAATGGGACAGATAGTGCAGATTTCTGTAATACAAGCAGCATTTAAGATTAATGCAGACAGCAGAAATACTGGGCTTACGTACCCCAAAAATATGGATTTTATCAGGATTTCAGGTATAAATAATTTATGTTGTTTAGTCAAGAATTAAACCAAGTGTCTTAAGTAAGTGTATTCATTTCCTATTGCTGTTGTAATAAATTACCACAAATTTAATGGCTTAAAACAACACAAATTTATGATCTTAAAGTTCTAGATGTCAAAAATAAAAAATTGAACTCATGGGCTAAAATCAGGGTGTTGGCAGGGCTGCATTTCTTCTGCAGGCTCTAGAGGAGAATTTGTTTCCTTGCCTTTTCCAACTTCTATGGATTGCCTGCGTTTCTTGGTTTATGAAGCCTGCCCTTCTTCAAACCCAGAAATGATAGGGTGTCTTCTCATAGTACATAACTCTGACTCTTCTGCCTCCCTCTTTCTCACATCATATAACTCTGACTCTTCTGCCTTCCTCTTCCACACTTAAAGGACCATTGTGATTACATTGGGCCTGGCTGGATAATCCAGGATAATCTCTTTATTTTAAGGTCAGTTGATTAGGAACCATAATTCCACCTACAACCTTAATTCCCTTTTGCCACGTAATGTAACATCCATAGGTTCCAGAGATTAGTATATGAACACGGGGGGGGGGGGGGCACTGCAGGGTGGCATTACTCTGCCTACCACAAGCATAGATAAAAAAGGACAGATAAGAAAGTTTTGTTAGTTTTATTAGTGAGGTGTTTATCTAATACATTTACAATTTCAGTATCTACTTGAATTGTTCTGTTGTGACAATTTAATTGAAATTATTTAATTTAGTTGAAAATTATTTAATTTAGTTGAAATTTAATCAGAAATCAAGCTCCATCAGTTTTTTAATTTTAAGAAAACTCTTAAAATTGTTTTGTTTGGTTTTTTTTCATATATCAACATGAGCAAAAAGAAAAGAAAATAGCATATTTCATTGTGGTTGTTAGACAATTAAATCTCTGAAAGTTAGAAAAATATGACTGTACTTACCTACCAGATGGGCCCCTGTGTCATTCCACCACTGTCTTATAATTAGAGTTTGCAGATAACATCAGCTTTTGTGTGCATTTTTTCAATTAATTCTACAAATCAGGTAACTTGGCAACACTAAGAAGAATTTTTAAAAAACAGGAGAAAAGTTTGCCTCCTTATATATTTTTCCCTTTGAAATTATTGTCATGTTATTACTAAAATAAGGATTTAAGATTTAATCATTTGGAATAAAATAGGAAAAAGTGTATTCATCAGAATTCTCAGAAAGAATATGTTTTGGGTTAGAAGGAGTCCTTTAACAAGTCCTTTGGGATGGGTTGGTGACACCCCCAAGTTTCATGACTGGGTAACAATACCAGGGGAAATTTCTAATCTCATAAATTCTATACAGCTCACTACTGCTTTTTGAACAAATGGATTATCTGACTGAAACCAAAATAGGTGAAGATGAGAGCAGTGTCATCACAAGATGGAGGGATAGGAAGCCCTGGAAACTCCCCCAGGGACCAATGCTGATTCAACAACAATGCAAGGACAAATTTCATTTATGAAAAATCCCGAATTTAGTTGAGAGACTCCTGCACCCTGGGTAGGCAAAAAACCAATCACATCAAAGCCAGTAGAATAATTTGAGACACGCTTTTGCTCTAATACCTGACAAACTGACATATAATCAGGAAGAAATCCCCAGATGCCAGCTTTTCCCTGGGAAGAGAAAGAGTTAGACTACCGATCCAACATTCCTACTGTTACACAAGCTGCCTAAGAGACTGGCTGTCTCAAACCACTAACAGGAACTGGCATGTTCTAGAAATCTAGTATCTAGGGCCACTGAGAACATGTGCTGTAGTTTGAACTAGCACTCAAGCACGCACCATAGCCCCTACTCCAGCCCAGTGCAGAACAAGTGGGCAAAAAATATCCAGATCTCAGCTTCTCCTAGGATGGAAAAAAGTTTGGCCATGTATCTAACATTCCAACTTTTCCAGGGACTGCCAGAGGTACTGGTTTCTGTCTCACCTGTCTCACATTGCTGATGGGACCTGGCATATACTAAATGACTCTGGGCCACTGATTTGAAAAAAAGAAAGCAATAGTTTAAATTAGTACAAAGTTTTGAGAAAATTCCAGGATTTCTGGCCAGGCTAATTGCTGAGGGTCTTCTCCGGCTTGATGCCAGTCCATGAAGACTCAGAGATGTGTTTGTTTTTACTAAAGCTCAGATATCAATACAAAGAGTCAAGGAAAATGAGGAAATTGATAAATACTAGGGATCTTCAGAGAGTTCATGAAAAATGCATATTATGAGAAAACTATGCATGGATTGCAAAAAATTCTTTTGCACTTAAATAAACTCATAGTAACTTGTTATGACATGTCTGAACAGGATCCAGTTTGAGGTACTAAGAAGGATAAGTGTATTAGTTTGTTTTTGTTGCTTATACCAAAATACAAAGAACTGGGTAATTTGTAAGAAAATGAAATTTATTGCTTACAGTTTTGGAGACTAGGAAGTCCAAAGTCCAGGGAACACATCTGGTGAGGGTTTTGGTGGTGGTGACAGTGACCCAGGGGTCTCACATGGCAGAAAATGTAAGAGTAGAGAGAAAGATAGACTCTTTATGCTCCCCTTTTAGAGCCCACAGAACCATACCTGATGACCATTACTAATCCATTCACTATGACTTGGTCCTAGAATCTAATCATCTCTTCAATTTCCCACCTTCCAATTACCATAATAGGATTTCCCACCCTCAACAGTTAACAGTAGGGATTAAGCCTTAATGAGGTTGGGGGAGTGTCCGATCTACAGAAATAAGATATTCATTTGAAAAGAGCCCCTATCAGAGCAACATGAATTCTGCTAAAGTTGAAGCAAGAACAAACATCAAATTTATGGTGAAGCTTGGGTGGAAGAATGGTGAAATAATTGATACTTTATGAGAATATTATGGGTACAATGTCCCAATGAAATCAGCAGTTTACACATGGTTGACTTATTTTAAGAAGGAACAACATGATGTTGAAGATGGAGCTCATAGCAACAGACCATCCACATTAATTTGTGAGGAAAAAATTAATCTTTTTTGTGCCCTAATTGAAGAGGACTGATGGTTAACAGCAAAAATAATAGCCAACACCATAGACATCTCAATTGATTCAGCTTAAACCATTCTGACCAAAATTAAATGTGAGAAAACTTCCTACTCAATGGGTGCCAAAACTGTTGAGCCCAGATCAGCTGCAGACAACAGCAGAGTTTTCAATGAAAATTTTAAGTAAGTGGGGTCAAGAACATGAAGCATTTCTTTGAAGAATTGTAACAGGAGATGAAACATGGTTTTACCAGTACAAAACAAAGCACAATCAAAGCAACTGCTACCAAGAGGTGGAAGTGTTCCAGTCAAAGTAAAAGCAGATCAGACAAAGTTAATGGTAACAGTTTTTTGGAGATGCTCAAGGCATTTTACTTCTTGACTTTCTGGAGTGCCAAAGAACAATAACATCTGTTTATTATGAGAGTGTTTTCAGAAAGCTAGCCAAAGATTTACTAGAAAAATGTCTGGGAAAGCTTCCCCAGAGAGTTCTTCTCCACCATGACAATGCTCCTGCTCATGCCTCTCATCCAACAAGGACAATTTGGTGGGAGTTTTGATGGGAAATTATTAGGCATCCACCTCACAATCTTAATTTGGCTTTTTCTGACTTCTTTTTGTTTCCTAAGCTTGAAAAATAGTTAAATGGCATCCATTTTTCTACAGTTAAAGTTAAAAAAAAAAAAGACTGCATTGACATGATTAAATTTCCAGAACCTTCAGTTCTTTAAGGATGAACTAAATGGCTGATATCATTGCTTACAAAAGTGTCTTGAACTTAATGGAGCATATTTTGAGAAATAAAGTTTATATTTTTATGTTTATCTTTTAAATTAATTATTCCATGAACTTTTTGAAGTCTCCTTATATGTCCCAAACAGAAGAAAAACATAAATCTCCAGAAAAAAATGAGATAAAATGATAAAATGGAGATATGATTTACCTAACAGAGAATTCATTATAACTATCATAAAGATGCTGAATAAAATCAGGAAAACAATGCATGCACAAAATGAAAATAACAACAAAGACAATAAGTATTTTAAAAGTACTAAAAAGAAATCCTGGAGCTGAATACAACTAAACAGACAAATTTACTAAAGGGGCTTAACAGTAGACTAAATCAAGCAGAAGAATTGGTGAATTCAAAGACAGATCATTGGAAATTATCTTGTCATAGGAGCAAAAAGAAAAAAATAATTATAAAGAAAGCTTAAGGGGCTAATGAGACACCATCAAGCAGATCTATATACACCTTATGGGAGCCCTAATGAAAGAGAGAGGAGGGGGACAGAAAGCTATTCAAAAAAATAATGGCTGAAAACTTCCCAAATCTAGGTAAGAAAATGGACATCCATATCCAGGAAGTCAAACAGGTCCCAAATAAGATTAACTCAATGAAATTCACACCAACACATGTTATAATCAAATTGTCAACAGGAATACAAACAGAAAATTTTGAGAGCATCAAGAGAAAAGAAACTTGTCAAATACAAGGAAATATCTATAAGACTATGAGTGGATTTCTCAGCAGAAACCTTATAGGCCAGAAAGGATTGAATAGGTATATTCAACATGCTTAAAGGGAAAAAAAAAAAAAAAACTGACAAACAAGAATACCTGAAAAAAAAAACCCTTCAAGAAAAGAAGGAAAGATAAAGACTTTGCCTAGCAAACAAAAGCTAAGGGAGTTTATCACCCTTAGACCCACCTTACAAGACATGCTAAAGGGAGTTCTTTACAGTGAAATGAAAGGATGCTAAACAGCAATACAAAAGCATATGAAAGTATAAAACTCACTGGTAAAGGTAAAAATATAGACAAATATAGAATATTGGAATACTGTAAGGGTGGTATATAAATCACTTTTAATTTTACTATTAAATTTTTAAAAACAAGAGATTTTTAAATAACTATAAAAATATGTTAATGGATACACAATATAAAAAGATGTAAATTGTCATATCAAAAACATAAAATGGGATGGGGGTAAAATGTAGAATTTCTGAAGGCCAAGTGAGGTTGTTTTCATCTTTAAATAGACTGTTATAACTGCAAGATGTATTATATAAACCCTATAATCACCACAAAGAAAATACTTAAAATGATACACAAAAGAAAAAAAGAAATCAACACACATCAACACAAAAACCTCAGTGAAACACAAAGGAAGACAGAAAGAAAGGGGAAAAGGGACAAAGGAAATATAAGATAGACAGAAAATAATTATCAAATAGCAATAGGAAGTTATTTCTTACCAATAATTTCTTTAAATGTAAATTAATTAACTCTACAATTAAAAAAAGAGTGGCTAAATGGATTTTTTAAAAAGAATACTTAACTATATGCTATCTGTAAAAGACTCACTTTATGTTTAAGCACACAAATAGGCTGAAAGTAGAGATGGAAAAAGATATTTTAAGCAAATGCTAACCAAAAGAGAGTAGGGTAGCTACATTTATATCACAAAATATAAATTTTGCATCAAGAATTGTAACAAGAGACAAAGGATGGTATATAATGATAAAAGTGTCAATTTACCAGGTAGATATAACTATTATAAATATATATAAATCCAATATCATAGCACTAAATATACACACACATTGACAGAATTGAAGAGAGAAATAGACAGCAATACAATTATAGTAGGAGATTTCAGTACCCCACTTTCAATAATGGATAGAACATCGAGACAGAAAATGAATAGGAAACAGCAGAACTGAAAACACTGCAGAGTGAGTGGACCTAACAGACATATGCAGGACAGTCCACCCTACAGGAGGAGAACACACATTCTCTTCAAGGACATGCAAAACATTCTACAGGATAGATCATGTGTTAGATCACAAAACAAGTCTTAACAAATTAAAACAAGTTATCACCTCATACCTGTCAGGATGTTACTATTAAAAAGATGAAATTCGACAAATGTTGGCAAAGATGTCAAGAAAAGAGAATCCTTGCATATTTTTGGTGGAAATGTACATTAGTACAGCCATTATGTAAAACATTATGGTGGTTCCTTAAAAAGTTAAAAATAGAACTGCCATATGATTCAGCAATACCACTACTAGGTATATATCCAAAGGATATTAAATCAATATGTCAGAGATATCTGCATTCCCATGTTTATTGCAATATTACTAACAATAACCAAGATATAGAGTCAGCATAAGTGTCTATCAATGGATAAATTGATATAGAAAATGTGATATATTTACACAATGGAATACTATTCAGCCTTAAAAAAGAGGAAAGTCTTATCATTTGCAATATGGATGAACCCAGACATTATGTTAAGTAAAACAAACCAGGCACAGAAAGACAAATACCACTGATCTAACATGTATGTGGAGTCTAAAAAAGTCAAACTCATAGAAACAGAAAGTATAATTATGGATACCAGAGGTTGGAGAGTGGGGGAAATGGGAAAATGGTCCTCAGAGGACACAAAAGTGCAGTTAGGAAAAATAAGTTCAGAAGATCTATATACTAAAGCAGTCTTCAAAAAGTTAATGGAAAGATTTTTGTTAATTTTTTTAATTGAAACATAATTGATTGCACATATCCATAAGGTATAGCATTGAATATCAATATCTGTGTGCGATATGTGATGATCAAATCAGGATAATTAGTATATTCAACATTACACAATGTAATCATTTTTTGTGGCCCTCTAGTAATTTCTCACTAGCCCTCTCTGCCTCCCCCTTTCCTACTTCCAGTGCCCTCAGTTTTGTTCTCTCCTTTTGAAAGAACAATGAGTTATTTTGATTGTTGTGTCTGTCTTTCCTTTTTCATGTATTTGTTTATTTTTTTAGCTCCCGTTTATGAGTGAGGACATGTAATATTTCTCTTTCTGTGCCTGGCTTATTTCACTTACCATAATTTCCTCTAAGTTCACACATGTTGCTGTGAATGGCAGAATTTCACTCTTTTTTATAGCTGACTAGTATTCCGTTGTGTATATATACCACATTTTCCTTATCCAGTCATCCATCAATGGACATTTAAGTTGGTTCCATATCATGGCTATTGTAAATAGAGTTATGATAAACATGAGAGTGCAGGTTTCCCTTCATCATGATTATTTCCATTCCTTTGGGTGTAAAACCAGTAGTGGGATTGCTGGGTCATATGGTAGTTCTATCTGTAGTTGTTTAAGGAACTTCTATACTGTTTTCCATAATGGCTGCACTAATTTCCAATCTCACCAACAGTGCAGGAAGTTTCTGCTTTCTTCCCTCCTCATCAGCATGTGTTATTCTCTGTCTTTTTGATAATGGCCAGTCTAACTGGCATGAGATGATATCTCAATGCAGTTTTGATTTGCATTTTCCTCACGCTTAGTGATGTTGAGCGCTTTTCCATGTGTCTATTGGCCATTTGTATATCTTCCTTTGAGATATACCTATTTAGCTCCCTTGCCCATTTTTTAATCAGATTACTTGCTTTTTTACTGTCTAATTGTTTAAATTCCTAGTATATTCTGGATATTAATCCCTTGTCACATGCATAGTTTGAAAATATTTTCTCCCATTCTGTAGGTTTTCTTTTCACTCTGTTAATTGTTTCTTTTGCTGTATAGAAGTATTTTAGTTTGATAAAATCCCATTTATTTTTTCTTTTGTTGCTTGTGCTTTCAGGGTCTTATTCACGAAGCCTTTGCCCAGTCTTACTTACTGAAGTGTTTCCCCTATGTTTTCATTTAGGAGATTTAGAGTTTCAGGTCTTATATTTAAGTATTTTATCAATTTTGAGTTGATTTTGGCATATGGTGAGAGGTACAGGTCTAGTTTTGTGCTTCTGTATATGGATGTCCAGGTTTCCCAGCACCATTTATTGAAGACGCTGTCCATTTCCCAGTTTATGTTCTTGGAGCATTTGTCAAAGATGAATTGGCTGTAAGTATGTGTGTTGGTTGCTGGGTTCTCCATTATGTTCCATTGGTCCGTATGTCTGTTTTTATGCTGGTACCATGCTGTTTTGGTTCGTATGGCTTTGTAGTATAATTTGAGGTCAGCTAGCATTATGTTTCTGGCTTTATTTATTTATTAATTTCATTTTTACTCAGGATTGCTTTGGCTTTGGGGGGTCTTTTGTTGTTCCATATAAATTTTAGGATTTTTTTCTTTTTATATTCATTGATTATGCATATTCATGCAGTACAAAGCTGACCATCACCACTTATGTCTAAGATGTGAATGATCAGATCAATACTATCAGTATGCCCATTACCATAAATTGCAGTTATTCCCCATGTCCTCCACCCAACTTCTCTATTTCTGTGAAGAATGACATTGGTATTTTGATGGGAATTGCATTGAATTTGTAAATTGCTTTGGGTAGTATGGACATTTTCACATTGTTAATTCTTCCAATCCAAGAGCATGGAATGTCTTTACATCTTTTTGTGTCCTCTTTCATTTCTTTCAGTGGTGATTTATAGTTCTCATTGTAGAGATCTTTCACTTCCTTGGTTAAATTGAGTCGTAGGTATTTTTGGGGGGGGGTGACTATTGTAAATGGGCTTACATTCTTGATTTCTTTTTCTCCTAGTTTGCTGTTGGAGTATAAAAACACTACTGAATTTTGCATGTTGATTTGTATCCTGCAATATTACTGAAGTAGTTTATCAGCTCTAAGAGTTTTTTTGTAGAGTCTTTAGAGTTGTTTTAAAGACATTCTTCTTTATCCTGTCATTTGCAAACATGGGCAGTTTGACTTCATCTTTTCCAATCTAAATGCCCTTTATTTCTTTATCTTGCCTCACTGCTCTGGCTAGTATCTTTCAATTCTATTTTTCCACACACTTGAAGTACCCTCATACGTCATGGTGAGTACAGTTAATAACAATATATTATATATTTGAAAATTGTTTAAGAGAGTGGATGTATGTAATGCATATGTTAAATAACCTGACAGCCATTCTACAATGTGTGTATATATATACACATATACATATATCTCAAAACATCATGTCATACACCATAAATATATACAATTTTTACTTATCAATTAAGAAAGTACAATTAGATGTCACTTCATGCCTATTAAGATGAACCCAATCAAAAAAAAAAAAAACAGAAATTAACAAGTTTTGGTGAGAATGTGGAGAAACTGAAACCTTTCTACACTGTTACATTGTTGGTGGGAATGTAAAATGGTACAGCCACTATGGAAACCAGTATGAAGGATACTCAAAAAAATAAAAGTACAGCTTCCATATGATCCAGGAATCCCACTTTGGAGTATTTATCCAAAAAAATTGAAATTAGGATTTCAAGACTTATTTGCACTTTCATGTTCTTTGCAGCATCATTCACAATATCCAAGATGTAGAAACCATCTAAATGTGCATCAACAGATAAATGGATAAAGAAAATGCAATATATGCATGAGATGAAATAGTAGTAAGCCTTTTAAAAAGAGGAAATCCTAACATATATGACAACATATATAAACCTTGAGGACATTATGCTACGTGGTATAAGCCCGTCATGAAAAAACAAATTCTTCTCAATTCGACTTACATGAAGGATCTAAAATAGTCCAACTCATAGAAGCAGAGTATAGAATAGTGGTTGCCAGGGGCTGGGGAGAGTAGGAAATGGGGAGTTGCTATTCAACAAGTATAAAGTTTCAATATACAAAATGAATAAGTTGTAGACCTCTGCTATACAACATTGTGCCTATAATTAACAGTATTGTACTGTACACTTAAAATTTTAACAAGGCAGATCTCATGTTAACTGTTCTTATCACAGTAAAAAATAGATACTTAAATATTTATTGATTTAGGTGCAGATGCTTCGGTTTAAGTTTTATTTAGAATAAAAAACAAATACTAGATTTAGGGACAAAAGAAGAGGACACTAATTGTATTAGTACATTTTGTGTTGCTATAACAGAAGAACTGAAACTGGGTAATATATAAAGAAAAGAGGTTTGTTTGGCTCACAATTCCAGGACAGCTGCTTCTGGCATGGGCCTCAGGCTGCTTCTACTCACTGTGGAATATGACAGGCAGCTGATGGGTACAAGAAGATCACATGGTGAAAGGAAGCAAGAGAGAGAGAGGGGAGGTGCCAGGGTCTTTTTAAACAACCAACTCTGGAGGGAACTTACTCACAACCCCCACCCCCACCCCCGGGGAGAGCATTAAACCATTCATGAGGGATGAATCCACCCCCATGATTCAAACAGCTCCCTACACTGCCACATTTGGATCAGGTTGCCACATGAGTTTTGGGGGGACAATACATCCAAACTCTTTAATCTTTAGTAGTTTAATAGTCAGGGGACTACTTTTGGATGACAGTTCCAAGAACCAGCCAACTAATCTAAGAAAAAAAATGTTAAACACCTTTCTTAGAAAAAAAAAATGTTAAACACCCTACAGAATCATTATTCTTATCTTTCCTTTACTTTTATTCTCTTTAAATACTTTGACCTTATGATATATACTATATAAGAAAATGCTACACACACACTTGACTGCCGTGAGCTGGTATTCTTATTCTTTTTTTTTAAACTGAATTTTTCAATGATTTTCTTTTCTTTTTTAAATTTATTTATTTATTTATATTTTGTCTGTTTCGTGACCGGCACTCAGCCAGTGAGTGCACCAGCCATTCCCATATAGGATCCGAACCCGCAGCGGGAGCGTCGCAGCACTCCCAGCGCCGCACTCTCCCGAGTGCGCCACGGGCTCGGCCCTGGTATTCTTATTCTTAATCCTTCCTTCTTCCCTTCCTTGCTATTGTATGTCTTTCCGTTTCCACTCTCAATGGTTCCTACATTTCTGGGTCCAGCTATGCCTTCACCTATTATCCTGTCTTCCCAGGTCATTATTTGTGATTAGCTCAATCCAGAAGGTAAAAGGGTATCACTCAGTTCTTGTTACAGCTTTTTCTCAAAACTCACTTATCTCTCAAAACTGCTCCACACTCTCGCATTCCTCTTCTCACTGAATAATTTCTTCTAAAACATTGTGGTATTTCTCCTGTGAGAGAAATAATATCAGTTCATCATTATGAAGCAGTATTATTTCATTTACTGAGTTTGCTCTTCTAGAGTCATAAAATTAATCAACAAGGACAGGATTAAAATAAAGCTCCAGTTATAAACACCCTGATACTTTCATCATTGCCTGTATGAGTCCCTTGTTTTGTAACACGTAACTATGCCAACCATCTCCAGCACTTGATTATGGCCTGAACGCATTCCTATAAGTCTCATAGACAAAATCCCTTTAATCCATTTTATTTAAGCCATCTCTGCAGGCTTAAATACACTTGGCAGTGCAGAAAGAAACAGCATGGTATGTTCAAAGCAAAGAAAGATTTGAGTGTAGAAACAGGGTAGAGGGTAGGGAGGCAGGAGAAGCAGCCTGAAAGAGAGGTTTATTCATTCATTCATCAAAAATTCATTGAGTTCCTTATATACACTAGGCACTAGGTGCTAGAGATCCATCAGCAATGAAAGTTGGAGACATTTATTAAAAGCTTTAGACTTTTTCTTCTAGCTACTAAAAACCCATTTAATGTTATTCAAGGAAGAATTGACATGATGCCATCTTTTTAAATGACTATATTGTGGAGCAAGGAATGGAGCAGGAAAGACTGTAGGAAGAGAAAGCAGTAAAGTTACAATTCAAATGGTCATGGTAAAAGACAAATGAGAATACCAAACAATGATGGTGGCAGTGGGATTAGAGTTATGAAATGTCAAAAAAAAACATAATAAACAAAACTGTATGATTAAATGATAGGGTTTAAGAATATTGGTACATTTTTTCAATTCCCAACATGAAACTAATAACATGACTTTTTAATCCCATGAAATTAAGACATGTTTTTATTAAATATTTTATAATCATATGCCAGTAACATAATTTTTAAAATATTTTAAATTAAAACAAAATGAAAATCATATTAATAGAGTCAGTGGGAGTTTTAGTTTTATCTACTTTACCTATGCAATTCATGATCTATGGAAATAGTGCGTAAATAAAACGAGTGGAATAAAGGTGCTATTAGAAAGAGACAGTTACTGGGGGAGAACTGATAATATAATCACTAATGCTAATATGATATCCTCATTTTAATTATTCCATATCATCAGCAAGTCTTACATTTTATTTTACTTTTTAAATAATTTATTAGAAACCATTTCTAAATGTCTTTAATAAATTTAACATTAAGTAAATAACTTTGTCCATATTAGTTTAAGAAACACCTAAAATATAATTACTCTGTTTTAGCTAATTTAAGTAACTTTGTTTTAAAGTTTCAATTATACATAATAATTCACACTTGGGACCCTTTGTTTTATCAAACATAAGTATGTTTTCACCCTTTCATCTTTAAATATCAAATAATCAATAATAAGGCAGCTATGAACATAGATGTTCTATGGACTTAGAGAATTACTGTAACCTAACATTGGCTTTCTGATTCTACACTGATTTGATGCTTTTTGCCAGATACATTCACACGTTTGTTTAATCTTCACAACTATCTCAAGGAGGATTTTACAAATGAAAAAACTAAACTTTCTATAAATAAGCTATTTCCAAGATTACATGACTCATATATGATAGAAATAATTTCAAAGTCAGTGCTATTCTATATTGCTATCATTGCAAGTATGCACATTATCATGTACAACGATATGTTAGCAGCAAAAATTCAATACAAAAAGGAGTTCCAGATGAAAAATGTAACAAATTATATGGAAGGCAAAATGGTCTCCCTTTTAGAGAGTGAAAAATATTCCACTTTCCTAATATCTAACATGCAGTTAATATGAGGGCCTAAACTGGGTTATTTTTATTGCAAGTTTTACGGTCATCTGACTTATTACTATGGCCCTCCAGAACCACTTAGAGCAGGAGTTTCCAGACTATCATTCAGCAAGATAATAGAAATATTCTCAGGAAAACATTTCTTTCTATGCTGTAGAGATGTCTCTGAGCATGTAGCTACTCTATGGCTCAGCTCCAGATTCTGCTTTGCAGTTTAAACTACTCTTTATAGAATTAATCATCAATATTATTAAAACTGCAGATGGGACCCTGTGGAGGAAGCTAAGTAGAGCAGAAAAGTTAATAAGCTAGAAAAATATGTGCTAATATTAGTGTCCTGGAATACTTGCAAGGCAAGGTTTCGTTGAGTAATATGATATGGGGGCAACTGAACTATCAAATCCTCCTGAAGGTTATATATTTCACAAATAAAATATCAAAAAATATAAGAAAGAGATTAAATACCTTCTCTTTTCATGATAAAAACAAGGCTGGACAAGGAAAAATGAAAAGAATCTCCATCCAGCACCTGTATTAAGAGTAAAAAATCTTTTATTATTCTATTTCACCAAAGACAATTCCTCCCAAATGACTAATGTAAAGAAACAAAAAACACATGGTAAGTGTACTTCCATAATAATAACTTACAGAATATTTTTTTAAATATGGTTTCTTTTAACAATGTTATACATTTTGATATTATCAACCAACAGGGAAACAATTATAAAGAGAGTGAAACGGAGCTGAAAGTCCCCATGACTAAATATAGAGAAAATAAAAGAGACTTCCCTTTACTCCATGGATTCTTCCCTGCCATTGTATACAATTCCAAGTCAACTTGTTGAGCTAAATGGAATTTAATGGTCAGCGACAAATCCTCTGCATCAGAAAAAAAACTTTGGACAGAAATCACCATAAAACATGTTAAAAAAGACATTTTGGCCATTCCCATTCTATTAGCTGATTTATTAATTACATTAAGTAAACATGCATTAACTCTGCATTCTTCAACAAATGTTAGCTATTATTATCATTAACATAGACATACCAAAGGCAGGGCAGTAGAATAAGAAAGTGCTGTGCCTGTGGAAAACTTAAAAGCAGTGATTAAATTGACTTAAAATTAATCTGCTTTTTATTATTAAAGTATTCCAGCAATTCTAAACAATAACAGTGATAAATACTCCTCTCCCCAAAAAACTTCTAAGTTCTAAATAATTGCACAGATTACTGTTGAATCTTAATAATGTATATGCAAGTTACAAATTAGCACATTTTTATTACTTATTCTTTAATAAAAGTTGTATTCTATATAAAATTTAATTCAAAGAATTCTCAGTGATCCAGTCAGCTATACATGTTCATTTTGGAAGTAATTTCATAATGACTTTGAATCATTCAAGCTCTCTGTAGGTGCTGTTTCCAGCTCCTGTAGAGCTACATATTCCTGAGTTAAACATTAGATACAAAATACATGATGACAGCCCAGTGATGGAAAGGATAAAAAACAGCACTTGAGTTACTTCAATTCTGTCATTAATCTATAGGATTACTTGAAGTTTTCATTTCTGTTTAAAATTTCGAGCTTATACAGTACAATAGGATTTTTACTATTGTTCCTATCATTATAACCCTCATAATCAACTTTGTAAGACACAAGTTGTATCTTAAAATTCTAAGAAAGATTTGTCACTTAGGAAAAAATAGATAGTTTCTCTGAAACTCAGGTTTCTACTTCATAAAATGATGCATGTGCCTTATGGGGGAGAGAGAGAACAGAAAGTAGGAAATCATAATTTCCTAAAGTGTATTCCTTGGAAGATTAGTTTTATAATAATATATATGGTCTTCCTTACACTGTATAATTTATTTTACATTATGTTTATTGCTTATTGTTTCTCTCACTCACTAGGAATATAAACTTTAGAAGTTAGAGAATTATACTTGTTTTACTCTTTGATGTATCTCAAGCATCTAGATTAATTCTTGGCACATAACAGGTGCTCAATAAATGTTAGTTAAATGAATGAGTGTATAAATTAATGAAGCTATAATGTGCTACTGTGCATATGAATTCCCCCCCCCCACCAAAAAAAGTAATATATACAAAAATATCTTAAATGTATTCGGCCTTAGAAAATTTTTGTTTTCAGAACTTCCTGCAATACTAATGTGCTATTCTGAGTAAAGAGTAAAGAAGCCTTCACTGAGGAAGTGATAGATTCAAAGGAGATAAGATTCAAAGGAAAATAAGCCATCATGCAAAAACCGAGAGAAAGCGTATTCCAAATGTTGGGAATATCATATGAAAAAGTTGTGAAGTGGAAAAGAGTTTGGCTTATTCAGGCAACAGGAAGGAAAACCTCATGGCTAGAATGGAATAAACTAGGGGAGAACAATGGGAGATGATCTTAAAGTGATATCCAGGGGCCACATCATGCAGAACCTTGGTAGAAAAGATCCTGGACTTTATTCTAAATAAAATGGGAAACCATCTAAGGGTTTTAAACAAGGGAGTGACATGATCTTATGTATGTTTTAGAAAAGATTACTCTGGCTACTATGTGGGCAGGAATAAGAAAGGAAGAAAAGATAGCAATTAAGAAACTACCACAATTCTCCTGGCAAGGTATAATTGTGCCTTAGACCAAAGTAGTAGCAGTGAAGATGGGAAGAAGTAGAGAGATTCAAAATATATTTTGAACACACAGATGGATTATGTATGGCAGGGGGAAAGAGGGAGAATGATAAAAATGGAGAAATAATATATGACTTCTAGGTTTGGGGTTTGCATAATACTCCCAAGTGGTAGAGTAAGATGCTTACAGACAGGGTTTATTAAATTTGGCAATGTGCTTGTTATTGGTATCCTTAGCAAAATAAATACATAAAGGAAGGAAGCGAGGAGGTAAAGAGGAGAGAAGGAAAGTGGGGGAGGTTTCCACAAAGTGGCAGAGATGGAAGCAAGATTGCAGTGAGTTGATGAGTAAGTGGTGCGTGAAGAATGGAGAGAGCGAGTTAAGACAACAATTTGATGAAAAACGGGCTGGAGGGTTAGCTCAGTTGGTTTAGAGCATGGTGCTGGTCAAAACCAAGGTCACAGGTTTGGACCTCCATACCAGCCAGCTGCCAAAAACAAAATGAAGCAAAAGAAAAAGCTCATGGAAAGATTTGTAAGGGCTGGCCAGTTAGCTGAGTTGGTGAGAGCCTGGCGCTGACAAGATCCAGGGCTCTATCCCTGTGGCAGGCAGCAAAGAAGAAGGAGAAAGAAAGAAAAATGGAGTAATATGTAGAATCAAGGAATCAATTTTTAAAATGAATGACATAAGAGCATAATAATCCCCCAGAAAGAAAGAAACATGACACAATTACTGCAAAAGCAAGAGTCTTGAAAAATTGAGAGAAGCTAGGACCTGAAGCATGAGCGGAAGTACTGGCCATTGGTAGCCTTTCAAAGAAGATAAAGAATATGATACATATTCTTTTATCGAGATAAGTCGTGTGGTTGTTTCTATTTATAGAAATTAGAAGATGAAAACATCCCTGTGTGCTGTGTGGTTGCTTCTATTTTCTCTGTGAACTATGAGCAGTTCTTTGGCTAAAAACCAGAATGGAAGCTGAGGAGATATTACTCAGGTTATAAGGAAGTAAACAGGGTTGGAGAACAGACAGTAGCCAGAATGTGAGTAAAATCATAAGGCAGGCGATGGGGTTATAAAAGGGTTATAATCAGAGGAATGCAATGATTAATTCTGTGTTTTAGAAGGATAACTGTGGCAATATAGATGATGGAGTTGAGACCAGTTAAGATACAATAATCCATGGTTGAAAATAGGCCACCACAGGGAACTGGTAGGAAAGATTTTATTGAAGGGTTAAAGGAGAGTAGATTGGGAGAGCTTCGAAATAGAGCAGTTAGGAAGTGAGTGTGTGTGTGTGTGCGCGAGCGTGCGTGCGTGCATGCGTGCGTGTGTGTGTTTGCGTATTTATCTGACTTCTCCACTAAAATGTAAGTTCCATACAGGCAGGAACATTATATATTTTGCTTATTATTTAGTACCAGGAGATTATCAAAACATATTTGTGGAACAAATAAGCACATAAATAGTAGGCTTCTGATAAATGTTTATTTAATTCAATTTCCCTAGGCTCAAAGTATTTTTCCTATGAATAACAAAATTGTATTTTTGTTTTTACTGGTCCTTTCCAGTGCACTGTAATGTTTTCTACTGACAGCACTGATTTTTAATACCCTTTCAGTTCCTATTCCAGATTTTCCACTCTTACCTCTAAACAATTATTCATGATGGTAATGATCTGAGATAAATCATAATGGCATCCTTAACAAAACACAATAGTAAAATAAAAATCATAATATCCCACTAGAGTAAATTGTGTATTTCTTTGTGAGTTTGTCTCTTCCCACTAAAAGTACCCTGAAGACAGATATTCTTTTTGTTGCTTTTGTTGATTTCTTTGCACTGATGTGTTCCTACTTCCCAGAACAGTGTCTGACACTTAGTAGGCTAAATTAATGAATTAAGGCAGAGAGTGAGTAAAAGAGTGAAGTTGGATAGAATACAGAGATTTATGACCTTGAAAAGTGGATGAATAGTAATAATATTAAATCAGTAACAAAGGGACAATTTTGGGGGAGAAAATAATGAATAGGTTTTGGGATATATGTTTGAGATAAATGTGTGTAACATTAGCACATGCTTTATAAGATAAAAAGTACCTGTAGAAACGACTTCAAAACTAGATTGTCTAACTCTCCCTAGCCCTAGCCCACCAGCATGGCCCAACCCAGTTTATACCCTTCAAGCTGAGTACATTGCTTACAGTGCATTTTAAAAAGAAAAAGAAGTGGGGTAAATTACCCCTCTATTCTTTCATCTTTGACCCCAAGAGAAGACATGATCACAACCCTCTGAGCATTCTTCCTTGGGATGGAAATGACTACACATGTTTATAATGTTAATGCCATCTTTGGACCATGAGTGACTCTTGTTGGGCTTCCATCTGATTCTCATAGAAGCCATCAACATCAAGCTAGGTCTCAAAGCACAAAGATGCTGTGTACTGCAGAAGACCCAGCGCTGACCAGAGCTCAGCTTATATTGCGCCCCCACACTCCCGACCCATGTCCATCAGGAGCAGGCCCTTTCTGACTAGTCCACCAGTCTTGCTCGGCTGCAACAAACATAGGAACTCTTACTGGCTACTTTTTATCTAAGACCTAGTTATGAGAGTAGCAGAGAATTAGAACAGTCCCAACTACTTCACCTCATTTAAGAAGCAGAGTTCAATATAACAGTTATTACTTAGATATTAAAGCATTCTTCTAACCATCTTACGCTGAGCAATACAAGGTTTTCTCTGATTTATTGTACATTAATGTTAAATATAATCATAGGCAGTGAGAATCTTTGTATCTTTTTTTCAAGGGGACATTATGTAATACTACTCTGTAGAAAATCCCCTTTGCAGTTATACAGTCCATATTCTTTTTTCTAATGTTTCTCAAATTATCAAAAAACAATAACAAAACAAATAATTCTATAGTATTTACTGGGTTCCAGGCACTGTTCTGGAACTATTTAATATATGACATCACCTTAAATATATTAAATCATATAATCCTCATAACAAAATTGTGAGGTAGGTAATATTATTAACCTCACTTTACAACATGAAACAGGTTCAGGAGAGGTTAAGCAACATTCCCAAGACATATCACACCAGTAAGGGAGCTCAGATTCTAAGCTAGGCATTGTGGATCCAAATATAGCACTATGTAAATATAAGCTAATATTATGAATTTTAAAATTAGAAATATTTTGAATAAAATATTTCTCAATAAAAATTTATGTATAGACACCAAAGAATAAGGTAATTTTTTAAATAGCTAACATACAGATTTGGGAATATTTATCATTGTTTAAATATTATACATCAATATTGTAGTCATAACTTGAAAGTGCTAGGTATGCCCTTAAGGATAGCACTTCCTAGGGAAGTTAAAATCTGTAGACCAAAATATTCACATTTACTTATATTTTGATTTTTCTGAACAACATACATAACTTGTGTTAAAGAATTGCACACAGCATAAGAATGGGAAATTTTTTAAAAAACTAAAATTTTATATTCTTTTGGGTACTTTTGTTAAGCTTTCAGAAGATAATAAAAAATACAGTAACATGTACATAGAAATATAAATCACACCATTGAACTATATCAGCTAGCTTAATCCAATAAATTTATTTCAGACATGATTCCCTATAAAATTCAGGCTTGAAAACCACAGTGATCTAATACACATACACAATAGGAAAACCAAAATAGAAATTCTACATTCCAAAGAAAAACATAGATTTTGCACAAAATTAAATAATTTTAAAATTTTACCCACAGCAAATTAGACCTCAAAATATATTAATACTAAAGATTAGCAAGGTAGATGTTATAAAGAACTACAAAATTAAATCCAAAATGTCCAATGCTTGATATTACAGTTTTAGGTTCTCCTGTGACATTTTAAAATATTAAACATTTTTTTATTTACTATAAAAACGTCTATTTTAATTTTTTATTTAATATCAAACAATGTGTATAATATTTGCCAGCTTATAATGTAATTTAAACACTTTTGAATAGTCAAACCACCTAAGAAAGCAATTCTGTACCTTGATGATATCATCATTGGTAATTCAGAAACAACAGAATCTCAAATGCACTCATAATAACTAAAAAAAAATGGAATTTACATATTATTTCTGCATCGACACTCTACTAAAACTGTTTAATTAGTATTACCTAATTTAGACTATTTACCATTACTATTTTATATAGAACATAAAGTTTACTAGTTGCTCAGTACAAAAACCCTAAGAAATAAAGCACTGTGAATCCATCTGAGTGAAATGTTTGCTCTTTACTTAAATTTAGGTTAAAAATAACCCTTAGGAGCAGATTTATCATCCAGATCAGCTTCAAGTACAACTAAAGAAGTTTGCTGGAAATGAGGTCCCAGCAGTGCTGGTGACACTGATTGAAACAACAGCATGGAAAGAGGATACTCAGCGCCATGTGGAGGCAGAGCAGAGATTGTGAATTACCCCCAAGTCAAGAAGAGGCAAGTATGTGCCCCTGGAAATCATCTCTTAGCTTCCCACAGGCAAACGTAGCCTTTAAAACAATGTATAATTATTGTAGGTTCATTGGTAATCTAATCTTGTCAATTTTCCCATTTATCTTCTTCATCCTAACTACTTCTGCCCAGGGCGTGTTTTATTGAAACTATCACAGTAGCCTTCTAAAATCTTCTTGCCATCTCTAATCCATCCTCTACGCTGCTGCCAGAAGGTGAATCTGAACCTGTCACTCCCCTACTGAAAACACTGTGATCATCACGGTAATGTGCAAAATCTTCAGTGAAGCCATTTTTTTCTAACCATGCCACTAAATACCACCATGTCATTTCATGCTGCTGTCCTTTTGTTACCCTTTTTCTCTTTCTCCACTCCACTATCCACTCTACCCAACCACCTGGAGAACACATAACTGAGGCTTAAACATTTTTCTTTTATGGAGCCTTTCAATGACTCAGTTAGAATTAGCCTTCCAATGTCTCCCTTTTCATAACATATTTAGATAAATAGGGTTAAGGACAGAATATTTGTGTTCCCCCATAATTCATATGTTGAAACCCTAAACCTCAATGTATTAGGAGGTGAGGACTTTAAGAGGTAATTAGATTCAGATGAGTTCATGAGGATGGAGCCTCCAAAATGGGATTAGTCCCTTATAATAAGAGGAAAAGACACCAGAGCTTCCTCTCTCTACCATATGTAAGAAGGTAGATATGTGTAAGACGGCAGCTGTCTGCAAGACAGGAAGAGAGCCCTCACCAAGAACCTAACCATGCTGGTACACTGATCTTGGACTTCCAGCCTCCAGAACTATGAGAAATAAATTTTTGTTATTTAAGCCATTAATCAGTGGTATTTTGTTATAGCATCCTGAGCTGACTAGATAGATAGATAAATGGATAGATAGACAGACAGACAGATAGTGTTCACAGTGCCTAGGATAGTCTGAAACATAGTTGTTAAGTAGTAAGTGCTGGTAGAAAGGAACAGAAAATGGAAGTAGTGAAGGAGGAAAGGAGGGAAGTAAAAGAGAGAAACTGAGGGAAGTAGAGAGGGAGGAGAGATGGGAAAAGAAAGGAAGAAGAGAATAAAGAATGTTAGCTAAGGCTTTGC
This sequence comes from Cynocephalus volans, assembly GCF_027409185.1. Lineage (NCBI taxonomy): Eukaryota > Metazoa > Chordata > Mammalia > Dermoptera > Cynocephalidae > Cynocephalus > Cynocephalus volans. Next base: position 90,084,762 of record NC_084468.1, on the reverse strand, counting down.
TATGGTTTGAATGCGTCCACCCAAAAGCACGTGTTGTAAACTTAATCCTCAATGCCAGTGCTGGGAGGTGGAGCCCAATGAAAGATGATTGGGCCATGAAGTCTCCACCCTCATGAATGGATTAATGTGATTATTGCAGAAGTGAGTTCATCATAAAAGGGTGAGTTTGGTCTCCTTCTCTCTCTCTCTCTCTCTCTCTCTCTCTCTCTCTCTCTCTCTCTCTCTCTCTCTCTCTCTCTCTCTCTCTCTCTCTCTCTCTCTCTCTCTCTCTCTCTCGCCCTCTCTTTGCCCTTCCTCTGCGGGATGGTGCTGGAAGAAGGCCCCCATCCGATACCAGCCCCTCAATCTTAAACTTCTCAGCCTCCAGAACTGTGAAGAAATAAATTTCTGTTCTTTATAAATTACCCAGTCTCAGGTATTTTGTTACAGCCGCACAAAATGGACTAAGACAGGCTTGCTCACTACATGATCTTGGAAACCCTAATGAAAAAATACATTCATTTGACAGCATTATATGCAAAGATGCATCCAATGAATATATGAGTATGTGAGTTCACCAGAAAAAAATTTGTAAATCTCATAGAACATCATAATCCTCTGATTCATAACTTCTATAACAATAAAAACAATATTATCCTTATTATGTGCCAGGTACTGTCTTATGTATTTTATAAAGTACCTCTTTAATCTTCACAACAAACCTAGGCACTGCTATTCCTACCAAGTTGATTAAGAAATCAAAACAAGAGAAGTTTTCACATAGCCAGTGCATTGTTAGCAAGTGATAAAAGAGAGTACAAACTCAGGTATTCTGATTCCAAAGCTTATGTTCTTAAATTACACTCTAAATCCATCCACTTGATAACTTTGATATATAATCTTCCCTAGACTTTGCTGCTAACAGTGGTCTACTTTCTTTTTTTTTTTTATCTTCAGTAAGCCAGGCTGCTGTTTGTCCAGCTTTCTCTGCTACCAAGTGACAAATTACTGACAGTACTTCAAGTTGTGCTTTGCAGCACTTATTCACTTTGAGCATGCTCTTCTATTCAAATATGCCAGATTTGGGAGCATCTAGCTAATACACATTTTTCACAAAAGCTTAGGCCAGAAAAGTCACATTTTTTCAAGCACCTTAATAAACTAAAGAATTAGAGCATGTGTCCATTTAACAGAAAAAACTATAGCAATCCTATACACTAACAATATGATTATTAAAAATCTTTTACATATTCAATGGGAATAAACGGAGTTGGAGAGAGAAGTGAAGAACTTGTTTGAAGAATGGCATACATTCATTCATTGATTCATTGATTCAACAAACATTATTTGAGAATCTTTGATAGCTAGTGCCAGGTGTTATGGATCATTAATGGGAAGAGGGAAAAATAAAAGTACAAGAAAACCACACTAGAAAGGAAGAAACTGAGATATCTAACCTATTCTCCCACTCTTCCAGGTTTCCCAGTATTTTACACAGAAAGTTCATGCTTGAGGCTACTGATGAATTGTTTGCCGCACAATATTTATGTGGTGATAAAAGCCACTTCTGAACTGAGTGTGTCTGTACTCTGAATGACCTGGTATGTTTTACTACACTGCTCAGTCTAGTTTTCTGAAAATCCTTGTATGTTTGGCTGAAAACATCTTCAGTATTCCAGAGTATTAGAAAAGGTTTATACAAGCTAATACCATGTTTTTTTCTAGCTATGTATAATATTTTCTTTTTTAAAATTTTTATTATTCATTATTAGCTATTCATTATTACGAATCATGACTTTTCTTTATGCCCTTTACCCGAACCTATAACTCCCCAAATCCTGTCCCTCCCTCTCCTCCATCTCTAGTATCCTTAGGTTTGTTCTTCTTCTGAATGTTCTATGTATTGTTCTGGTCTTTTCTGTTCTTTCTTCCTTTCTTTCTTTCTTCAAACACTTTATGAGAATATGGACTGATGGTTACTTAGAATCTCTTAGCAAGATGGTATAATACAACCACTAAAAAGTCATAATAATTCACAAAATAATTACAAATCAAAACTCAAACTCAGAGATAGTTAAAACAATCATTATAAACAATATAATAGAATATACAAGGGTGGGCAATAACTGCTTTATATTAAAATATGATAAACTTCATACAAAAGAATAAGAAAAATTGTAGCCTTGAAGCTAAAAGACTTGTAAAGAAAGTTGGTAGGTAAACTATGAAAATAATTACAGTTTTGAAAATCCTATATCTGGGGAAAGATTATGTGAGGTGAAATTTTTAAACCTAAAGAAAAAAAGGTTGAAAAATAATTAAAGCTTTAAAGTATGTCAATTCTGTATTCTGTTCCATCAGTCTATGGGCCTGTTTTTATGCTCGTACCATGCTGTTTTGGTTACTACAGCTTTGTAGTAGAATTTGAGGTCAGGTAGTCTAATGTCTCCAGTTTTATCAGATTTATTTATTTATTTGTTTGTTTGTTTATTTATTTATTTATTCTGCTCAGGATTGCTTTGGCTAGATATCAAACCACATACTTACAGCCATCTAATCTTAGACAAAGGCACCAAGAACATACATTTGGGAAAGGACATCCTTTTTAACAAGTGGTGTGAGAAAACTGGATATCCATGTGTAGAATAATGAAACTAGACATGTACATATCACCATACGAAAATCAACTAAAAATGGATTAAAGATGCAAAGATAAAACCTAAAACTATAAAACTCCTAGAAGAAAACATAGGAGAAACACTACAGGAACTACAAGGAACTAAACAACTTAACAGTAAAAAACAAGTAACCTGATTAAGAAATGGGCAAAGGAGCTGAATAGACATTTCTCAAAGGAAAACATATGAATGGCCAATGGATTCATGAAAAAATGCTCAACATCACTAAGTATCAGAGAAATGCAAATCAAAACCACACTGAGATACCATCTCACCCCAGTTAGACCAGCTATTATCAAAAAGACAGAAAATAACAAATGCTGGTGAGGATGCAGAGAAAGGGGACCCCTTCTACACTGTTGGTGGGACTGTAAATTAGTGCATCCATTATGGAAAATGGTATGGAGGTTTCTCAAACAACCACAGATAGAGCTACCATATGATCCAGTAATCCCACTACTAGGTAAGTACCCAAAGGAATGGAAATCATCATGTCAGAGGGATACCTGCCCTCCTATGCTTATCACAGTTATATTTACAATAGCCAAGATATGGAATCAACCTAAATGCCTATCTGTGAATGACTGGATAAGGAAAATGTGGTATACATACACAATGGAATACTATTATGCCATAAAAAAAGAATGAAATTCTACCATTTGCAACAGTGTGGATGAGCTTGGAGAAAATTATGTTAAGTGAAACAAGCCAGGCACAGAAAGAGAAATACTGCATGTCCTCACACATAAGTAGAAGCAAATAGGAAGGAAGGAAGAAAGAAAAGAAGGAAGGAAGGAAGGAAGGAAGGAAAGAAGGAAGAAGGAAGGAAGGAAGGAAGGAAAGGCATACACAATAGTAAGTTGAACTTTCAGAAGAAGAGAACAGAACTGTAGTTATTAGATGGGGGAGAGAGGTTAGAGAGAAATTGGTTAATGGTCACCAAGAATGAATACCTTCTGTAACGACAAATATGCCAACTATCCTGATTTGATTATCACATATTGTACACAAATATTCATAGTCAACTCTGTATGCCACAAATATGTATAATCAGTTATGTTTCAATAAAAATAAAATAAAGTATGTACAGTCTTTAAACAAAGGATGGCAGCAACCATTTTCTAATATCCTAAAGGACAGAGTCAGCAGATGCATAAGTACATCAGCAGCATTGGCATCTTTCTCTTTTTATCATCATAGAATATACTGAGTACTTGGTATATGCCAGCACTAGGGTGAATGCTTTACATATCTTACCTCATTTGAGTTCGGAACAACCCTAGGTTCTAATAACTTCCTTTGAGAAATTAAGAAACTAAGACTCATAGATATTTTATGACTTGCCCTGGGTCACACAGCTGGTTAGGGGAGGAGCTAGGATGGAATATTTCACTCCAAAGACAGTGATGTGAACCATTACAATAAGATTATTCTGTGAGTGAACAAATTGAAATATTTTAATGTTTAACCCCAATTCTGTCCCTCACCATCCACAGGACCTTGACAAGTCACTTAAATGAGAATTTAATTTCCTCATTTATATAGTGATCAATTAAACTAATAGTCTCTAAGATTTCTTTTCACCCTATAATTCAGAGACTTTAAGTCTTAAAGAGACTACTTGGCCTTTTTCTGGACACTGAGAATGTGTAAAAAGACTGTGAGATATTCCACAAAATTCAAAATTGTTTATGTTGTCTCTGTCTTCTAGAAATTTATATTGTGGTTAGAATAATGGCAACTATGTGAAAAGTTGACACAGAAGTTACATAACTGTTCAGGATGGTAAACATACCATTGGGAACATCAGTTCTACAGGAGTTCATGGGAAAGAGGAAGGAGTGGCTTGACAGAGAAAATCTTAAATTAGGTAAGATTTGAGCAATTTACTTAAAAAATGAGAGCTTGGATTTATGCGGGCAGGCAGCATATTTCATTACATACATATTATATGTCAAGCACTATGTTAGGTATTTCATTACAGTATTTGGCTGAGACTTCAAAATACCAATTCTATTGTACAGGTTAGGAGTCTGAGATACAGAGGGGCAAAGTACATAGCTACAAATGCACAACTAGTATGTGACTGAGTGTGGGGAAAACAGGAAAATTTAGTCAGGCTCCCTGGACACTTCTTTGTAAACAAGTTGTGTGAGTGGAGTTAGTACGCACATGCAGTGTGAGTGGAGTTAGTGCACACGTTCACCAATGTATCTTTCTAGTTAGTTGCTGTTGTGTGTTCTTGACTTTGTGAAGCAGAGCTGGCTGGCAGAGCTCACGTCTAAAAATAGAGCATGTTTACTCTGCTGGCAACTGCTCAGTTTCAGTTTTTCTTTGGACTTTGCTGGTAGCAGTTGAGTTTCTGAGTTTCTCTGTGGACTGCTTGGCTCATAGTGTTGTGTGTGCTGAATAAAGACTATTCCTACTTCAGCCAAGGCTCCAAGGACCTTTTTGCCAGTTACCTAGGTCATAGACCTGCATGTGAAGGGTTTGTGAATGGGCTCGAGGGGTCTGTGAGCACCAGAGACGCAGCCCTAACTCTACACTGAGCTAGGATGAAAACACAGACTTGTGCTAATACAAACCCAACCTGCACTATATGATGAATTCATAGACACTTCATGAGCATAACAGTGGAGGCAAAATAATGCTGAAGCTGTTCAGTGGACTGCAAGAAGCTGCTCTGTCCAGAGTAGCAGAATTGAAGCTGAAATGGCAGAGGGAGGCCAGGTCATAGAGGGCTTTTCAGAGGTGAGACGCCCAGATGTGAGCAACAAATATGGTTGTGTAAATAAGAGAATCCAGGGGTTGAAAGAGGACCATGTACTGAACCATTTCTTTCCACAGTTGTAGCTATAAAAAACCACCATTTTATGGTGGTTGCAAAGTGGCATCACCAGCTGACTCTGGACTTGCAATGGGTTAAATTTAACTGATAAGGTACTTTTTGAAATTTACATAGTTACCAAAATCTAGAAATCAGAAACAAAGAAATTAGAAATAAATGTCTGTCTTTTCTTTCAAAAATTAGACCACTTGATAAAATGGGCCATCCACTTGTTGCCATCCCCAGAAGACAGCAAGCATCTGTCTTTTATAAATTGGGCATGAACTAAATCTAGGCAGAGTCCCCACTCTGACAGGGTGGCTCTCTAATCTCTCCTGCCTGGCACTGGAGGGCATTTGAGTTTGTAACCTATGTTTAAACTCTATCATATTAGCTTTAGGTATTAGAAAGAACAGTTCTAAAACTGGTATTTTAAAATCATTTGTTGGATGGGCAGAGGGAGATTATTATTGACATGATCAAATGAAAACCTGATAGGGCTGAGAAGAACATGCAGTGCAGGTATCCCTTCAACGTGATGATTTCCATTCATGTATGGATCCATATATGGATCTCTATTTACAATAGCCAAGATATGGAACCAACATAAATATCTATCAACAGATGACTGGACAAGGAAAATGTGGTATATTTACACAATGGAATACTACTCAGCCATAAAAAAGAATGAAATTTTGCCATTCACAGCAACATGGACGAGCTTGGAGAAATTTGTAAAATGAAATAAGCCAGGCATAGAAAGAGAAATACCACATGTGCTCACTTATAAGTGGGAGGTAAGAAACAAGGAAAGAAAGACCATAATAAAAAGTTGAAGTTTTAGGGGGAGAGAACATACCTCTAGTTACTAGAGGTGGGAAAGGGGGATGGAATGGGATAGGGAGTAACTGGGTAAAGGGCACAAAAAGTAATTATGATTTGTAATGATGAACATGTTAATAATATTGATTTCATCATCACATACTCTACATAAATACTGACAGTCAACTCTATACCCCATAAATATGTATAAATAAAAAATATATAAATAAATAAAGATTCATTTAGCCAAAAAAACCTGATAGGACTATGGATGACTTTGCTGTTTTTCCTTTCCTCAATAAGAAAAAGAGAATGTTTAAAAAAAAACACTTTGAATAATGGTCATCTGTGGAGAGAAGGGAAGGGGAAAAGGATAAAGGTTAAAGTTTAAGCTGTATTCTACTATATGAATTATTTTTTAAAAAGTCAAGCACATGTGAGAGAATTTTTTATCTAAGTAATTTGCTGATCTGGTACACAAACATATTATTACATTTCTGATTTTTAAAAATACTGAAAATTGTTATAGAGAGAGAGATAAGAATAGATAGAATTCTGAAACAATACATTGCTTGATAGTGGGGACAACAACTCAGCTGGAATTAGTGAAGTCATCATGTACTTTATCTTCAATTAAACATTGAAAGTATTTAGAAAGGTTGTCACTTGATTTTTTACAATTTAAAAATGGGAGTATCATCTTAAATTTGTAGAAAGTTACCAGATTTATTTTTCTACAATTAATTAAAATAAAAAGTAACGCAGCATTATGTTTTAATATATTTTTATTAAATACTTGGTTCCAGTCAAGATAGCAAAGTAGTCAGTTCCTGGTGTCGCTTTCTCCCACAGAATGAACAATTTGCAACTGCTAAGGAGCAACAAGAGAAGACCCAAGATCTGCGCTGTAGCAGACAGGAACCACGTGCCGTGGGACCCTAGTTCAGGTTACTCCCCTCTGTGTAGAGAGACTTTAGAGTGTCTAGTCCCACATGCCCTGAGCCTGCCAGGCCAGAGAAGGCAGGCAGGGCAGGACTTCCATCCCAGGCCAGTTCTCACCACCAGGAGAGACTTAAGAGGCTCGGGGCCCCCACAGCCCAAGCCAGCCTTGCCAGAGAAGACAGACAGGGCTGGACCTCTGGACCAGGCTGACCCCCACCACTGGGAGAGTCTTAAAAGCCTGAGGGCTCCCACACCCCAAGCCAGCCGTCCTGGAGAAGGCAGGCAGAGTGAGATTTCTGGCCCAGGCCAGTCCCTGTCACTGGGAGAAAATTAAGAGGCTTAGGGCCGACACACCCTGAGCCAGCCATGCTGGAGAAGGCAATCAAGGCAGGACCTCTGGCCCAGGCCAATCCCTACCCCCAGGGAAGACTTAAGTGCCTCAGGGCCCCCACACCACAAGTCAGCTGTCCCTGAACAGGCAGGTGTAGTGGGAAGCCCAGCCCAGGCTAGTTCCTGCTGATCAGAAGTGGCAGTCCCTTAAGGATATAAGCCAGACATCAGGGTGAAACAAGTGGACTGTGATACCCCCAGACACAACGACAAAACATCAAAGGAAAGACACCAGAAATATGAAAAATCAAGAAAGTATAAGGCCACCAAAGGAAAATAATAACTCTCAAGCACTAGATCCTATAGAACAGGAAGTCTTTGAAATGACAGACAAGGAATTTAGAGTAACAATTCTAAGGAAACTAAATGAGATACAAGAAAACTCAGTTAGACAACACAATGAAATGAGAAAAAATATAATGGATCTGAAAGAAGAAATGTACAAAGAAGTCAATGCCTAGAAAAAGGATGTATCTGAGCTTGTGGAGCTGAAGGATTTATTCAACAAAATAAAAAATAAAACAGAGAGTCTAACCAGCAGAATCTTAAAAGCTGTAAGAGAGAAGCAGCAAGTCACCTATAAGGAAGCCCCAATCAGGATAACATCAGACTTTTCATCAGACACCCTAAAAGACAGAAAAGAATAGGATGATATATTCAAAACAATAAGGGACAAAAATTGCCAGCCAAGAATACTTTACCCAGCAAGGCTATCCTTCCAAAATGAAGGACAAATAGTATATTTCTCAGACAAACAAAAACCACGGGAGTTCACTACCACACAATCAACACTACAAGAAATTCTAAAGGAAGCGCTGGGTTTGATACCACAAAAACAACCATCACTGTCATGAATACTCAAGAAAGAACAATACCTACCAGCAAAATAAAAATGCTAACAAAAAAGAAAGAAATAGTTTATCACCCCAAGAAACCAACAAATACAGAAGACAAACAGAAAATTAGAAAGAAAAGAACAAAAGATACTTAAGACATCTAAACAAAAATCAGTATAATGCTAGGTGTAAGTCAACAACTTTCAATAATAACTCTAAATGTAAAGGGATTAAATTCCCCATTCAAAAAACACAGATTGAGTGACTGGATTAAAAAGATGGACCCAACAATAAGCTGTCTTCAAGAGACTCACTTGACCTGTAAAGACACACAAAGACTAAGAATGAAAGGATGGAAAAGGATATATCATGCAAATAGAAATGAAAAATGAGCTGGAGTAGCTATTCTTATATCAGATGAGATGGACTTTAAAGCTAAAACCATAAAAAAGAGATAAAGAAGGCCACTATATAATGATAAAAGTATCTACCCATCAAGAAGACATAACAATCATAAATATATATGCACCCAATGTTAGAGCAGCCATATTTACACAGTGAATACTCTTAGATCTAAAGAAAGAGATAGACATTGACACCATAATAGCGGGGGACCTGAGCACCGCACTCTCATCATTGGACATATCATCTAAGCAAAAAATCCATAGAGAAGCACAAGATCTAAACAACACTTTAGATAAGTTAGACTTGGCAGATATCTACAGAACATTCCATCCAACAACCTCAGAATATTCATTCTTCTCATCAGCACATGGAACATTCTCCAGGATAGACCAAATGTTAGGTCACAAAGCAAGTTGTAACAAATTCAAAAAAATTAGAATTTTTCCATGTATTTTTTCTGATCACAATGGATCAAAATAAGAAATCAATAACAAATGAAACTCTAGAAACTATACAAACACATGGAAATTAAACAACATTCTACTTAATGACATAGGTTCCAAGAAGAAATTAAACAGGAAATCAAAAAATTTCTTGAAACTAATGAAAATAATGACACATCATACCAGAACCTGTGGGATACTACAAAAGCAGTAGTACTAAGGGGGAAATTTATCACATTAAATGCTTACTTCAGAAGAGTAGAAAGATGCCAAGTAAACAACCTAACACTACACCTCAAAGATCTAGAAACACAAGAAGAATCCAAGCCTAAATTAGTAGATGGAAAGAAATAATTAAGATCAAAGCAGAATTAAATGAGATAGAAACCCAAAAAATAATACCAAGATTAATGAAAAAAAAGTTGGCTTTTTGAAAAGACAAATAAAATTGACAAACCTTTAGGAAGATTAACTAAGAAAAGAAGGAAGAAGACCCAAATAACAAAAATTAGAAATGAAAAATGTGATATCACAACTGAATACCTCAGAAATATAAAGAATTATTAGAGCTACTATGAACAACCGCATGCTAACGAATTTGAAAATCTGGAGGAAACTGATAAATGTTTGGATGCATACAAACTACCAAAACTGAGCCAAGAAGATATAGAAAATCTGGACAGACCAATAACAATAAAAGAGGTTGAAGCTGTTATCAGAAGGCTACCAACAAATAAAAGCCCAGGACCAGATGGGTTCACTGCAGAGTTCTACCAGAACTTCAAAGAGGAACTGATACCAATTCTCTACAAACTAAAATACAAAAGATTGAAACAGAGGCCATTCTCCCAAACTCATTCTATGAGGCAAACATCACCCTGATACCAAAGCCAGATAAAGATGCATCAAAAATAGAAAACTACAGGCCAATATCCTTGATGAATATAGATGCAAAAACCCTCCATGAAACACTAGCTAACAGAATATAGCAACACATACAAAAAATTATACACCACGATTAAGTGGGATTCACCGCAGGGATGCAAGGTTGTTTCAACATACAAAAATCAATAAATGTGACACACCACATCAATAAAAGCAAAGACGAAAACCATATGATCATCTCTATAGACGATGAAAAAGCATTTGGCACAGGTCAACATTCTTTCATGATAAAGACACTCTGTAAGTTAGGCATAGATGGAAAGTATCTCAACTTAATTAAAGCCCTATATGATAAGTCCACTGCCAATATCATCCTGAACAGGGAAAAGCTGAAAGCTTTCCCTTCAAAACAGGAACTAGACAAGGATGCCTACTCTCACCACTGCTATTCAACATAGTGTTGGAAGTAGTAGCCAGAGCAATTAGAGAAGAGAAGGAAATAAAGGGCATCCAGATTGGAAAGGATGAAGTCAAGCTGTCCTTGTTTGCAGATGATATGATCTTATATATTGAACAGCTTAAAGCCTCTATAAAAAAACTCCTAGAGTTGATAAATGATTTCAGAAAGTTGCAGGATACAATATCAACACACAAAAATCAGTAGCATTTCTCTATTCCAACAGTGAACATGCAGAAAAAGAAATCAAGAAAGTTGGACCATTTACAATAGCCACCAAAAAAGTAAAATATCTAGGAATAAAGCTGACCAAGCATGTGAAAAATCTCTATGAAGAGAACTACAAACCACTGTTGAGAGAAATTAAAGAGGACACAAGAAGATGGAAATATATCCCTTGCTCTTGGATTGGAAGAATTAACATTATGAAAATGTCTGTATTACCCAAAGTGATCTACAGATTCAATGCAATCCCCATCAAAATTCCAATGACATTTTTCTCTGAGATGGAAAAAATTCCAGACATTTATATGGAATAACAAAAGACCATGCATAGCCAAAGTAATCCTGAGCAAAAAACAAATAAAGCTGGAGTTATAACACTGCCTGACCTTAAACTATATTACAAAGATATAATAACCAAAACAGCATGGTACTGGCATAAAAATAGACACACGGATCCATGGAATAGAATAGAGAACCCAGTAATCAATCCATATGCCTACAGCCATCTGATCTTTGACAAAGGCAGCAAATCTACATACTGGGGAAGAGACTGCCTTTTCAACAAGTGGTGCTGGGAAAATTGGATACCTATATGTAGGAGAATGAAACTAGACCCGTACCTTTCACCATAGACCAAAATCAACTGAAAATGGATTAAAGAATTAAATATACATACATCCTGAAGCAATAAAAATCCTTAAAGAAAACATAGGGGAAACACTCCATGAAGTAGGAGTGGGTACAGACTTCATGAATAGGACCCAAAAGGCACAGGCATCTACAGGAAAAAAAACAAATGGGATTATAACAAACTAAAAAGCTTCTGCACAGCAAAAGAAACAATTAACAGAGTTAAAAGACAACCAACAGAGTGGGAGAAAATATTTGCAAAATATACATCTGACAAAGAATTAATATCCAGAATATATAAGGAACTCAAACAACTTTACAGAAAATAAAAATAACCCAATTAAAAAATGGGCAAAGGAGCTCAATAGGCACTTCTCAAAGGAAGATATACAAATGGCCAAAAGACACATGAAAAAATGCTCAACAGCACTCAGCATCCAGGAAATGCAAATCAAGACCACTTTGAGATACCATCTCACTCCAGTTAAGATGGCCAACATGAAAAAAGACTGAGAATGATAAGTGCTGGAGAGGTTGCAGTAAAAAAGGAACTCTCTTACATTGTTGGTGGTACTCTAAAATGGTGCAGCCTTTATGGAAAATGGTATGGAGGTTCCCCATATAATTACAGATAGATCTACCATATGACCCAGCTATTCCACTGCTGGGAATATATCCAGAAGAATGGAAATCATCATACTGAAGGGATACCTATACTCCAATGTTTATTGCAGCTCTATTTACAATAGCCAAGAGTTGGAACCAGGCCAAATGTCCGTCGTCAGATGGCTGGATAAAGAAACTGTGGTATATTTACACAATGGAATACTGTTCTGCTATAAAAAAAAGAACAAAATACTACCATTTGCAACAACGAGGATGGACTTAGAGAAAATTATATTAAGTGAAACAAGTCAGACACAGAAAGAGAAATACCACACGTTCTCACTTATTTGTGGGAGCTAAAAATAAATAAATAAATAAACACACAAACAAATCAAGGGTGCGGGGGAGAAGACATAATAACCAGAAAAATTCCTAGAACTGTTTAAGTCAAATGAACAGATATGATGTGGGAGGAGGGGAAGAGGTGGAGAGGAATGGGTAAAGGAGCATGAAAATCAACTACAATGTATACTGAAAAGTAAAATAAAATATTGTATAAAAAATACTAAGTAGCTAAAAATCATTTATATAAAATATGAATACTGTCTTTAAAAAGAAGATACAGTGAGTACCAGTAAATTCACAACTCAATATCAAGAAGAAAACATTACTGTCATCTTTGAAGATCTCACTACCCCTTCTTCATCAATTTTCCCCGACTTCCCAATCTTGAAAATGTGTATTTTCCATTCCCCTTTATTTCCCCATGGCTTTGTCACATATTTTTGCATCCCTACTATACAATAATTCCATATATGTATAATTCCATATATAGCATGTATATATATGTGGAATTATAGCATGTATAATTTTCTGCAATCTGTTTTTTTACTCCCCACTATATTTGTGAGATTTGTCTGTGTTATTGTACATAACTATAATACATTAATGGGCTCTTTGTATCTCATCATACAAATAAATGTACCACAAAGTATTATCCTATTGTATTCTAGTGGACATTTGAGTTGTGTACACTTTTTTTGTTTTGTCTGTTTGCTTTTTAATTTAGTAATGAAATTGAACACTGGTACAAATGAGAAAGAATCTCTTTAGGATATACACATAAAAGATGAAATTTCTGGGTTATAGTACATATGCATCTTCAATCTTACTAGAAAATGCTAAATTATTTTCCAAAGTAGTTCTATCAATTTACCTTACCACTAGCAATGCATAAGTGTTCTCTTTGTACCATACACTTACCAACATTTGGAACAGGCAGGTTTTAATTGTTGTCAGTATGATGAGTATGAAATAGTACCTCATGGTGGTTTTTGCATTCATGATTATTAATGAAGTTAAGTACCTGCATATACATTTATTAGCTCAGTTTTCCTCTTTTCTGAATGGCCTCTTAAAACGTTTTTTTTTTTCCTAATTAGCTTTTTGTACTTTAAAAAATTGCATTTAGAAGTTCTTTATATATTCTAGAATACTGATATTTTGTAAGTTGTTAATTATAAATTTTATTTCCAATTTATGACCTGTTCTGTTACTTTCTTTACAGTATATTTTTATGAACAAAAGTTCTTAATTATTATATTGTAGTCAAACATACCAACTTTTTCTTTATGATTTTCACACTTTGTGTCGTGTTATGAAATTCCTACATCAAGGTAATTAGAATGTTTTCCTACACTGTCTTCCAAAGTTTTGCCCTTTACATTAAAATATGTTTATTGTTCATGGTTCTATAGGTCTGGGCTTGTAGCAGGGCTCAGAAGTGATGGTTTGTCTTTGCTCCACAAGATGTTACCTGACTCACTCAGGAAGCTGCACACACTGGCTGGTGGCTGGACAGGTTGGAAGGTCCATGGTGGCCTCAATCAAGCAATAGGACATTGGTACTGGCTGTTGACTGTGGTGCCTTAGGTGGTTTTCATTTATTTCTTTCTCTCTCCCTCCAGATGGCATCTTCCCCTTACCTCTTACTTTTAAACCACGAATTCACATATCAGGGGATTATCTATTTTTAAATTCTCTTCCATTTAAAGTATATGCTGTGTTTTTGTTTGTTTGCTTTTGTTTTGTTCTCTTTTTCTTAAAAAGCTGAATCGTTTTGTTACATCAAATTAACTCATAGCAGTATGTCATAGACATCTTTTATATATAGGTTCATCCCGTATTATGTTGGTTTCAGTTTTGTTTCTCTCTATCAATACACACAGGTAATATATACTTAAATCTGGAGTCAGAAAATATATTTGTTTATGAGATAACTGATAATATTACCCTAACTACCTGATTCTTATAATTATGCCAGCTTAATGACTTAATTCACCTTAAGTCAGTGATATAAAACCAACCACTCCTTCTTTTCTGACCCTCCCATTCCATACTAAGTGTCCTGTATTCTCAGTAAGAAACAGAGATAGAGAACCAGCTGACTTAAAACAGGAATTCAGTCTTGACATAATTTCACTTGACTGACCCTGGTAATTTTTCAAAAATCATATCTTGACTGTTTTGCATAAGGTACTATGTTAAGGTATTTCATATGTCATTTCATTATATCCTCATTCATTAGTTCCTTATTATACACTTATTTCAAAGACAAGGAAATTAAGACTCAAAGTTTAAATTATTTGTACATTATCAAGCAGCTAAGTGGCAGAGAAGAAATTCATAATATGATCAGAGTCCAAAGCCCACACATCTTCCATAATGCAAAAATATATCCATTTTAAAGTAAATAACTACAGTGATGATATGATGATGGGCTTAGCAAAAAATAGCCCATGAAAGGAAAAACACTAAGGATAGAGAAACTGCATTGCTAGGGCAATTGTTGGAATCCTACCAATGTAGCCAATTGTATTATTGGGCTTAGGGCTCAGAGACACTTCAAACCTGTTGTACAGACTGGGTCACAGACCATTCACATGCCAGGCTGGGTCACCAGACCCCTCCTCTGTCCAGCTGGGTCACCAGACCCCTCACAAGCAGGTCCACGAGTGCAGTAATTGGAAAAGATCCCAGGAGCCACTGGCAGATGACACAAGCTCAGTCCTTAGCTTCCTCCACAGCAGCAGCAGCAGTAGCAGCAGTGGCAGTAGTTGTGGCTTCCAGAGGGTCCCGGGGGTCCTGGCAGCAACAACCTGCAGCGATAGCAGCAGCAATGGCAGCCTCCCCATAGCCCCCCAGGGGAGTCCCAGGGACAGGGGGCCCTGTGGATCAGAGCCATTCATCCTTTATACTTAAGGCTGATAACGCAGGAACACCTGGGTGCACATCACAATTATATTCGACAATAACCAAGGATCACCTGGGTGCACATGTAGATTTACATCAAATGCTTGGCAAGATTCTAAACATCTGAGGGGCCCTGACCATTTTCCTATATTTTCCCTGCAGAAACCCATCAGGAGGCATTTAAAAGAGTCAAGGAAAGCAAAACTAAGGACATGAACTAAGGCAAAGGTATAGGGAATAGTAAGAAAGCAATTAACAATTTTAAAGGAAAAAGTCAAACAGTTGAATGATGGGGTTAAATGCTACACACTTAATGAGGGGAAAAGATCATGTCCATTACAGTAGATTATTACAGTAATGGCCTTCAATGAATCACACCTCCTGTATCCATGTTCTTGTGTAGTCCTGTCCCACATTAACTCTGAATTTGGCTATTGGCAAAGTGACATTCTTTGGCTGATAAAACATTAGCAAGTACAATACAAGCAGGGGCTTTTAAAAGAGCTTTTCCATTCTCTAGCTTGGCTGTCTTGCTGCTCACCAGCAATTTTTCTGCCACCATGTGAAAAAGCCAGACTAGCCTCTTTGACCATATGATCATGTGGAGAAGAGACAAGCTATCACAGCTGAGCCCAACCAGTTCCCAGCTGACCACCTGCTGACTGCAGCTACATGAATAACCCCAGGTGAAACCAACAAAACAACCACTCAGTTGAGCCCAGCTCCCCAGCCCAAACTGCTGACCTGCAGAATCATCAGCGAATAAAGTGGCTGTTAAGCCACTGAGTTTTAGGACGGTTTGTTACTGAGCAATAGATAAATAATACATCCATTCTGTTCTTCATTGTATCTTCAACAATTAACACAGTGCTAATAAATAGATGTCATTCAATAAATATTTTTAAATGAAAAATTGAATTAATAAATTGCTGATAAAGAGGTTTCTAGTGGGGTCTCCTTGAAGAATGATAATGTTATTAAAACCTAGATGTCAAATGAGATTGACCATCCTTATAAGATCTATAAGATCTATAATAAACTTTATATACTAGAAACCATACATCCTATGGAGGTCCAAATCTTACCAAGAATGTATGTAGATTCCTGGGGTGCAAGTTCTCATGGTTATGCTTTTGCTGTCTTTGGTCTTTGTATTAGTCCATTTCTGTTGCTTATAACAAAATACATGGAACTGGGTAATTTATAAAGAAAATGAAATTTATTTCTTATAGTTTCTGAGGCTAAGAAGTCCAAAGTCCAGAGAACACATCTGGTGAGAGCCTTGGTGGTGATGACAGTGATGGCAGGATATCACATTGTGAAATGGCAGAGCAGAGAGAGCAGGGAGAGAGAAAGACAGACTCTCCTCTTCTTTTAAAGCCCTCAGAACCAGGCCCATGACCACCATTGTTAATCCATTCATTACAGCATGGTCCTCACAATCTAACCTTTTCAAGGACCCACCTTTCAATTACCATAGTAGGATTTTTCACCCTCAGTAGTTATAGTGGGAATGAGTTGGGGGGGGGCATTCAAGCTACAGCATTTATATTATTTTCATGTTACTATTATGTCTTTTACTACTAACATTGAATAATTAACAGATATTATCAGCACTGGTTTCTCAGTGCTGAATTACAAGCATTTCAAAATCTAAAAAGGCACCCAAGCCAAGTTCTTGGTTTCTAAATACCATTCTCTAGTAAAAAGAACCAGTACTTCTTGGAGAAATGGCTGATTCTAGAGTTAGGGCAAGGAATACATAAAATAAGTCCTGAGCATCTTGTGCCAGAAAGCAAAGAAGTCTTTAAAAAACAAAAGGATGGGGCAGGTCAAAAAGGCACAGAAGTAGCTTCTGGTCAAGATGGCAGAACAGAAGGTCCCCAGCATCACTCTGTCCCACAAATCAACCAATTTACAACTATTAAAAAGCAAAGACATCGAAGCTGGGGCCACTAGAGCTCAGGGGAAGAGGAGGAGAGACCTACAGAGTGCATGAAAGGGAGAGAAGTCACAATGAGAGAAAGAAAGAACTGCCCCAACCATTTTGCACCCCACCTCTTCAGTGCTGGAGCCGGAGTGAGGAGCCACAACAACAGGGGGAAAAAGGAGTCTCTCAGAGGTAGTGAGTCACTGCAAGGGACTGATACATGGCCCACCCCATGGGAAGTGTTATAGAGGGTGGACAGTGGGGGACATGAGCCCACTGGGGAACACTGGGACACAGCATGGACAGCTGATCTGCCCCCCAATCAGTGCAGAACCACTCAGTGAAGGCTGGTCAGGAATATAGAACTGCAGAGGGTGCAGTTTGCTGAGAAGACTCAGGCCCAGATAAGAGTTTCCACACAACCTGGGTGCGCCAGGTCTCATGAGACCTGGAAGTACCTATAAAGTCAACCATTAAAACCTGAGCTGCACAAAAAACCTTCCCCAGGGAATCAGCAGCAAAGCAGCAATTTAGCTCAACCACAGAGCTCACGTACTGGTCCCCACAGGAAGTTCCCCATTTTAGAAGTAAACAAAGGACAACAAATTAGTTCCAGTGCAGAGTTAAAGTGGTAGGAACAGCAAATAATGCAACACAGAACTGGAAGAAAAAACAAAATACCCACAGACCACAGACAAAGTTTAATATTAACTAGTAAAGGTCTCACATCACCAAAGAACACCTATAAAACCTAGAAGGACCAGAATTCCCCTGGGCTCCCAAGCCAGGGAGGAGGGAGGGCTGGGTGCCTAAGCCATGCCCTGCAACACCCACAACCAGCCCAGTGATGACCACTGAGTCACCAAAGATAGCACCATGGGCTCTCCTTGGCTGGGGTGGTGAGGGGCTGTGAGGAAAATAGAGTAGTTTAGTCAGGCCCCCTTGCTTCAGGTCTGGCTGGGTGTGGTGCAGCGCATCCTTTGTAAACAAGTTGTGTAGGGGTAGAGTTAGTGTGCATGTGTGCCTGTGTATCCTTTGACTTATTGCTATTTTTGTGTGTTCTTCAGTGTGTGAGGCAGTGGCTCCGAACTGCTGGTTGGCAGAGCTCACATCTAAAATAAAGCCTATTATTTTTTCACCCATGGCTCCAAGGATCTTTTCCTGTTACCTAGCTCATAGGCCTGTGAGGGGTTTATGACTCAGTCTGGACAATGGGCTTGAGGGATCTATGAGCTCCAGCCCTAGTGTTACAATTGGTGTACTCTGCAGCAGGATTCTGAGCAGGTAAGGGAGCCAAAAGCACTTGGGAGAAGGAGGAAATGTGGCTACTTTTGAATATGTTGTGTCCTATGGCCACTTTCCTGTTGACCGGGATCTGGTTGCTGCTCACTATACTGCAAGTCAGCATAGACCAGGCACTACAGTGGAGAACCCCTTGGGAGGGGGAGGAAAATGAGGCTATCCTTGAGCGTGTGGTGCCCAGTGGCCACTTTTCAGCTGACCAGAGCCTGGCTACTGCTCACTATACTGCAAGCTGATCGAGATTTGAAGTGGAAAGCAGAGTTGTTGGAGGTGCAGATAAATGCCCTAGAGGATGATGTGCAGTGACTGGCCAGCCCTGCTTCTCACACCAGGGAGGATGACAAACCCAGTAGTGAGTTGGTGGAGACCATGTTTCTCCAGGCATGACCTGTTGTGCATCAGAAAATGAAGCATGAGCAGCCTATGGGACCAGGGAGACAAATGGTGAGCGATCCACAAGAGACCCAGTTGATCACCTATTGCTGGAGACCAGCTCCAGTCGACTTGGGGGTTCTTGAAAAAGGGATGGGGAGCCAGCAAAAATAACAAACACAGGCAGAGACCTCGGTTCCTTTGAAGCACGTTCTCACCCTGCGGGCTGTCAGTGCTGTCGCAGCCAGAGCAGCTAAAGCAGCTGAAGCAGCCTTCAGACTGAAAACAGCATTTTTATTTGTTACACAACACGGGGGGGGGGTTAATGTGGGCATTTTAACTACATAAACCTTTAAAATTATTAAACCAATAGTTAAATGGAAACTTTTCTTAAAATTACATCAATTCTCATAAAATTAATAATCCACAAAGTTAAATAAAACTCGGTGGTCAGCCAATTCTTTCTGGTGATTATATCTGTTGTGGTTAATTAGTCCATGACTCGCTGTTCTTGACGTTTTTCACCATTGTGTTTCTTTTTTTTTCTTGCCCTCGTATTAACCTTAAACTTATTACTACCAGCAAGCATAAATTATATGTCTGACTCAAAACTGAGACGGCAGCGATTGTGGTTTCAAAGTGTTAAGCAAACCTTATATATATTTTAAACTTTGATTTAATGATTCTCATATTTCTATAGGCATGAACTTATTGTTTATTTGGAAAAGGAATAAAGGATATTTGAACAGCTTTATCATACATGTACTTAATATAGCGGCTGTGTGGCCCAATGTAAAGTGTCAAAGGGCACAGCACCATCCCTGACAAAACCAGGTGCATTCTAAATTCCATCTATAATCTTTATTTTTAGGAGGGAAAGTTGTGCATCATATGTTTTTGTCCCAATATCTTACTAAGATGTTTTTATTTAACTTAGGACACCAATGAGTAACAGGGTTTCTATGCATTCTTTCTCATAAACTTAATTCTTTCTATAATATCTTTTCCCACTAATTCCAACCATTCTCTTACCGTCAATATAATCCCCTGTAAATGACGTTTGCCAACTTAAGTCATATTTAGGACGTCCCCTAGGAGGGTACCAAATTTTTTCCTTTTCCCGTTTTACAATCCATGTAACCATTTACACAGATGGTGGGAAGAGGATGGGGATTTCTATCGTTTACTAATTTCTTTGCTAAAAACAATTGCTCATGGCTACTCATAAGGTGTTTTTAAAACATCCATTGGTGTAATAAATTGACTCAAAAGGGACAATTTGGAATTGTTCAGTCTTCCCGGATCTTTTGTGGGATAATCTAATTTTATGACAACAACTGTTTGCGTGTCATTTTTTGCATCTTTTGGAAACTCAGGAAACTGCCACGCTGACCAAAATATCAAAAGAGAAAGCAAAAGCAGCACCACTATGCCAAGGCAGAGATCTTTACAGTGAAAGCAAGTGCTGGTAGCTGGGGCCCTGCCAGCAGCTCTCCCTCTGGGGCCTTGCCAACTCGGAAAGGGCAGCCCAAGCTATTCTTTTCAAGACCCCACCATGGCGTGGACCACACCAACCTATGGCCCACATACACAGCTTGAATTGGTTGACTTGGGGAGACAGTTCCAGCAGAAATAGGGGGAGCCCCTGGCTGCTTGGCTGCTGCAGTTATGGGACCTAGGGTTGGATAGTGTGGTATGCTCTGTTGAGGAGATGGAAAAACTGGCCTCCATTACCATATACCCATCCCTGAGGCAACCACTGCAGAATAGCCAGAGATATGCACAAGGGCCATGTAAACACTCCTTAATGGAATGGGTGAATGCAGCTGCCTGAACCGTGTGGGTGAATGCTGAAGAACTGCCCAAGATTGTTAGTAAATGGCAAACATATGCTGAATGGGTTCAAATAATTCAGGAGCTGGGGATGTGACAATCCATGTTTAATGTGAATACCCATGGCCCAGATGATGAAAATTTTACAAGCAGCATGAAAGACATAGTGCTGCAAAGTGCCCTGTCAATGTTCTTTGGGTCACTGATGGCCATACTGGCCCCATACACTGGTCATCCTATACATGAGGTAATGACCATGATAGCCAGCTTTGGTGAAGTAGGGGATAGGAGACAAGCAAAAGGGTTCCAAAAGGTGGCTAAGACCAAACTCTGAAGAAATACTCGGGATTTTATCCCCAAAGGGACCAAGCAAGACATAAGCAGATGTGGCTTGACTTGCTTGCAGTAGGGGTTGATAGCAAGAAAATTGACCGACAGCCAAATGCAGTCCTGCTTGCCTTGTGGCAGCAATTGCGCCCTGAACAGCATTTCACTAAATGTCTGGAAACAGGTAGCAAGGTATGCTCAGTAGATTTAAAGGATTTTTTTAGTTGCTCCCGAGGAGGTGGATGAAATGTTCAATTTCAATTAGGGAGCAGGCCAAGGTGTTCATCTTTTGGGGTCAGGTGAAGACTGGAGGCCTCATACTGAATTGGCAATATATTGGTCAAGGACAAATGTGCAACATGTTTTGGCATTGGTGGATACAGGTGCAGAATGTATGTATGGCAATCCAGATAAGTTTCCAGGGGCCACAGTTCATACAGATGGCTATAGAGGACATACAATTGAAGTCAAAGCTGTGTCATTGCCATTGGGCATAAAATGATTGCCCCCTCATGTATATACTGTATATATATTCCCAGTAGCTGAATACGTCTTGGGTATGGATGTACTTTGTGGTTTGCACCTGCAAACAACAGTTGGAGAGTTTCAACTGTGAATATGGACAGTAAAGCCTGTGTTATGACCCACAGGTGTTACCTAAGGCAAGACGTGTCATTAATGTAAAGCAGTATCGCCTACAGGGAGGACACACAGAGATATGTGCCACTATATTGGAGTTAGAGAAAGTTGGCATTATTCATCCAGCTCCCAGCTCATTTAATGCTCTGGTATGGCCAGTGAAAAAGCTTGATGGTACCTGGAGAATGACTGTAGACTACTGAGAACTAAACAAAGTAGTACCTCCTTTGCATGCAGCTGTGCCTTCAGTTCATGACTTGATGGAAATGCTTTTTTCTCTATTCTAATCTTGGCTAACAGCCAAGATCAGTTTGCCTTCACCTGGGAAGGGAGGCAGTGGACCTTTTAAGTATTGCCCCAAGGTTATCTGCATAGCCCAACCATCTGTCATGGGTTAGTGGCTGGGGACCTAGCCAAGTGGACTAGGACCAGCACAGTTACAATGTTTCACTACATTGATGACATGTTACTATCCTCTGATTCTCTTGCAGATTTAACCCAGGCAGCTCCAATGCTGCAGAGTCATTTTGAATAATGTGGATGGGCCATGAACACATCCAAAGTGCAAGGACCTGGGCTGCCAGTGAAATTCTTCGGAGTGGTCTGATTGGGTAAGATGAGAGTCATCCCAGAAGCTAATATAGACAAGATACAGGCATACGCTCAACCTACAACTGTAGCTCAGCTATAGAGATATTTTGGACTTCTGGGATATTGGAGAGTTTTGTACCCCATATGGCCCAAGTGGCATGCCCACTGTATGCATTATCAAAGAAAGGAGCCCTCTGGGGTTGGACTGAGGAAGTAGAGCAGGCTTACCAAGCTACAAAAAGGTCAATACAGCAAGTATGCACTTTACAAGTGGCTGATCCCACTAAGCCTTTTGAATTAGATATACATATAACCCAAGAAGGGTTAGGATGGTGTTAGTGGCAGACAAGACCAATTCCGAACCCCTGTACAATTCTGGTCTCAGTTCTGGAAGGGTGCTGAAGTGTGCTATTCTCTAATAGAAAAACAGCAGCTGTGTATTCTGCCTTGATGGCCACTGAAGCTATCACAGGAACTGCCAAAGTCCTAGTAAGGATGATGTACCCCATACTAGGTTGGCTGCACACATGGGCAACCAACCCTAAAATGGGCATAGTTCAGACTCCCACTCTGTCTAAACAGGAGCATATATAGAACAAAGGAGCACTGTGTCAATGAGTCTTCTGTTCAAAGAGTTGCAGAATGTGCTAGGCCCAGCAGAGATTGTAGAGGAAACTTTGACACGACCCTTACCCATGGAGGTGGAGGCTACACCACCTCCTATCAGAGAGAAAGCTTGGTATACAGATGGCTCTAGCATGGGACCCTCAGCATCATGGACAGCTGTTGCTGTCCAGCCCTTAACAGATACCATGTGGTATGAAAATGGCACAAGGCAAAGCAGTCAATAGGCCGAATTGAGAGCAGTATGGATGGTGATAAAAAAAAAAAAAAGGAGCCTGCAACATTAACCATCTGTACTGACATCTGGGCTGTGTACAAAGGTTTAACACTTTGGATCTCTACCTGGAAGTATCAGTGGTGGATGGTAGGCCACCAACCCCTGTGGGGACAAGCCATGTGGCAAGAGTTATGAGAATTGGGACATGAAAAAGAAGTAACTCTTTTCCACATCACAGGATACTTCCCCTTAGCCAGCCCTAGAAATGATGAAGCTGATGCCTTGGCTAAGGTAAGATGGCTGGAGAGAGCCCCAGGTGCTGATGTAGCCCAATGGTTACATTGACGAATGCAGCAAGCTGGCAGCAAAAACATGTGAATGGTGGCTCAAAGATGGCCCTTGCCTATAAAATGGGAAGATGTAGTGAATGCCTGTCATCTGTGTCCGGTATGTGATCAAGAGAGTCCACCCTCCTGGCAGGTGCCCCATACAGATGGGCAAATAACTTGAGGAAGGGTGCCCCTGACTTGATGGCAAGTGGACTTTGTTGGACCACAGCCAAGGTCAGAGAATTTCAGAGACATCTTCACTGCTGTTGATACAGCTACTGGTCTTTTTGTATGGCCTTGTAGGGCCCCAGACCAGGTAAACACTGTGAAGGCATTGAATAGCCTTACAGCCACGTATGGCCAGCCTGTAGTCATAGACATTGATAATGGTACCCCCTTTACTAGACATGGGGTTCAGAGGTGGGCCTCTGAGGTGTCTATTCAGTGGAAGTTACATGTGCTATATCATCCCCAGGCAGCCGGAATTACTGAATGGTACAATGGTCTTTTAAAAAAGGGACTAAGGCTAGCTGCCCAGCCCCCATCTCCGAAGGGGTGGGCATGGCTGTTATGGCCGACAGTCAGGATTCAAAATGAGAGACAATGCAAGGGTGGACCCTCTCCACTGGAAGCTCTGTTGCATAGGGCTGCAGCACGTATACAGCTGCAAGTCACTACTAAAGATAGCTTTTGAAGCCAGGGTATGGCAAGAATGGAAATATTCTCTTACTGGCTCCAACTTGTTTGCAACAGGGACAGACAGTACAATGGGAACGGCTTTGGAGAATAAAAGCCCTCCACATATGCTGGGTAGGCTTAATAGGACCTTGGGGGAAAGGATTAGAAGAAAACTTGCAAGTTTCACCTTGGGTGACAGGTACCTGGCCTCCTCAAGTAAAGGTAACATGGCCTGGAACAGATAAGCACTCTATTCCAAAGGGCACATTTGTTTTATCATTATGGGAATTATGAGTTCCCCTCTACTGTTACATGTAGAACCTACAGATCCAACAGTGTTAGCAGATAAAGTATAGTATCATAAACCAGGTAAGATACCTATTCCTGCAACCATCCTTTCTCAGGATGGCAAACAGGCATGTATTTTACCAGATGGATGAGAACTTCCCCTATTGGTACCAATAACCCTTCAGTCTTTTCACCCAGTGTTCTGGCTGCAGGAACCACACCAGTGTTGCACGATTGATGTGTCGGCCTACTGAATATGCATTGAACTTCCCATCAGTATGACTATAGGATTCCCATGGAAAATCACACCAATGATGACTACTAACCAGACATGAGTGGCTGATAGCTGGAAGGACAGAACTACAGGACAAGCCTTAAGGCATATTGAACAGATAATAGGTTATATGAATGTAAGCGTCATTGATCCTCGCTAAGGGAACATCACAGAAGATTCTGAACTCGTAGATTGTACAGTGAGGGACCCTGAAGGGGTGGATTGTGAGGAAAATAGAGTAGTTTAGTCAGGCCCCCTCACCTCGGGTCCAGCTGGGTGTGATGCAGTACATCCTTTGTAAACAAGTTGTGTGGGAGTAGAGTTAGTGTGAATGCATGCCTGTTTATCCTTTGGCTTGTTGCTATTTTTGTATGTTCTTTGGTGTGTGAGGCAGTGGCTCTGAACTGCTGGTTGGCAGAGCTTGCATCTAAAATAAAGCATATTGTTTCTTCACCCATGTCTCCAAGGATCTTTTCCTGTTACCTAGTTCATAGGCCTGCATGTGAAGGGTTTGTGACCCAATCTGGACAATGGGCTCGAGAGGTCTGTGAGCTCCAGCCCTAGCTTTACAGGGGCCAAGGGACTTGGCCACCTGCAACCAGTGCAGGAAGCTCCCCGGGCTCTCCTGAGCTGGGGAGGGGGGTGATGAGGGCTTCAGCCTCACCCCCCTGACATCTGCACCCAGCCCAGCAATGACCAAGATGCCACTGGAAGCCTCCTAGTCTCCCCTGCAGGAATGAGGGGGCTGCCACAGTCCTCAACCCTGCCCCTCCTCCTTCTTCCTTCTCCCACCCTATTTCCTTTACCCTTCCCCTCTACCCCTCCCCCACAACTGCTCCACAACATTGTAAAAAAATAATATAAATAAATAAACTTAAAAATAATAAAAAGGCATAGAAGCCCATCTGAGAGAACTTCCAATGGCTAAAGCTGAAACAAGTGTATCAATAAATAACATAATACTGAATTATAACCCAAAGTATAACATACTTTATCCATTGGTGTATTTTGGCCAAAAACAGATCCCTGGGTGCCCCCCAAGGATTTGTATTGGATCTGTGGCACAAAAGCCTACTGGCTATTACCCACAAACTGGACAGGAATTCAATACGCTGGCAAACTAATGCCCATTTTCAAGATTGTCTCTCACATCACCTAGGGACCATTTTGACCCAACTATTTGTCCTCTAGGAAAAAGAAATCAGTATGTAACTCAACTCAAGGAGGAGAAATGCCAGCCCTGATTCAAGAATTAAAATGATAACTATGCTAGGGGACCTCTAGATTTCTTCTCTTCTTAGCCCTCTTCATGTTGTTTTACAAGAGACTTGGAAAATAGGATGAGTCCTACTTTCCATGGTTGAAAGACTAGTAGGTGATTTAGACAATGCTTCTAAGGACAGAGAATTCCTCAACCAAGAAGCTTGTGGCACTGGACATTGGTGGCTCAAAATAAAGTTGCATAGATGTAATATTGGCCTCTTGAGAAGCATCATGTGCAATTTTGGGGAAAGAAGTTTGTACTGACCTTCCTCAGACCTCTCTGAAATATTTAATATTAATAGGAAGATCTGGGAATTAAATAAAGAACAATAACTCTCTGTTTATAAGTGTGCAGGAAAACAGGACTTCTCACCTTTAGTGGACTGCCTTGAATATACCTAATACTTCATTTGACAATTCCGAACTGCTAAGTTGGTGCTCCCTAGTGCTTAGTAACTACTACAAATAAAATTGATAAAAGAATCAGTATGTAAAAAGATTGCATATTCTGCTATTACTTACTGTCAGC
This sequence comes from Cynocephalus volans, assembly GCF_027409185.1. Classification (NCBI taxonomy): domain Eukaryota; kingdom Metazoa; phylum Chordata; class Mammalia; order Dermoptera; family Cynocephalidae; genus Cynocephalus; species Cynocephalus volans. The sequence continues at coordinate 90,058,189 of NC_084468.1, read as the reverse complement.
CTGGTTTATTATATTAATTTCTCCCAGGATATTAACAACACTGAAGAGAATTTTCAGCCCCAAATACGTATTGTTTAAAACCTGAGTGCAACTTTACAATTAAATTCTAAAGCTGGACTTATAAAGCTTGAGCCCACCAAGTGTGGGAAACTTTGGTTGACTCTCTGTTGAAGTAGCTAAGGAAATTATCTTAGTGAACTATCTCAGCTAAGGAAATTGCCCACTCGGCTTTATAATTGTTTGACTTGTCTGATAAAAATGGAATTTTCGAAATATGTCTGGGTCAGGAGTCACATTTCAGTTTTCTATTCACCAATATTAAAGGGTTAATTATAGAATGTGACTGTACACCATGTGTCTGATGTCACAAAATCAATAATATGGTTGCTGCTGTGAACAATGATGCAGCGGCAATAAAATCTCAAATCATCCAGATGATTTACTAGTTGGACTGAAAAATTTTAATATTAGCCTAATGTGTTAACCATTCTGTGCATCAGTTACTAATTATAAAGAAGTAAATTGTGTCAGAGAGTTAAGAAAAGCCACTGTAATTAACAAATGTATAATTTCTATAAAGAAAAAATTAAAAGACATATTCTAGAATTTCTTTTGCAATTTACCCGGTCATAAGAATCACCTGGGACCTTCACTAAAAATGGAGATTCACCTAGAAAATCTGCTCTGACTGGTTGGGTTGGGCTCAGGATTCTATATTTTTAACAAGTGTCTCAGTAGATCATATGGTCAAGGAAGTTTGGAAAATACTTCCTAGAGTATGTTGTATATTTTCCTATGAAAATCTCCAACTGCTAATTTTCCATTTCTCTGCCTCCTCATGTTGCTCACACTACCCTGGTCTGCTAGGCTGAACACCAGGACCTCCACTGTAGCTTGTGCCCACAGCTCTTGAAATTTTGAAAGGCTAAAATCTCCAAACTAATAATCCTCTCTCTATGCTCTCATGAAGATGCCAGACTAATCTTCCAAAAACACTCCCGTAATTATGTTAATCCCCTGATAAAGAAAATATTTGAGAGCACAGTCAGTAAGAGTGCAGGCTCTGGTGTAGACTTCCTGGGTTTGAATCTTAGTTTCACCATCGACTTCCTAGCTCTATAAGCTTAGCAAGATATTTAACTTCTCAGAATTCTACTAACTTTACCTGTAAAATGCAAACAGTACATATTCCTTAAAACTGTATTGATGATTAAATGAGCAATCCGTGACTACTGTCGCAGGTTTTGGCACAAAGTGGTCAATAAATATAAATTATTATTATTACACTGTGAGATAATAGTGTGAAATATTTCTCTTTTTATTTCCTTACATGTGATTCCCCAGTCAATCAGAGGTATCTACTTTGCCTTAATGAGATTAGAATTGCGAAGCAGGAATACAAATTAAAAGAAACTGTCCAATTTTCGTTCTCATTGCTGTTTATTTAACTTAAAATAGTCTTTTGAACCCATATCAAGAACAATATTTTAATTTGCAGGAACCATGATTGTTGAGGAAAGAAAAGACTCTTGAGAACCAGAAAGAAGCAGAGCATAGAGTTCATGCCATAAAAATAGATTCAAAAAATACTAGCGGGAAACCCTGACTATCCTACTCAGGCAAGGATGAGAATCAACTGGAGTGGGGAGAAAGGAGAATTCAGTGGGATAGGAATTTGAAGGGTATCTGTGGAGCCTGGAATGAGATGCTGAATACTAGACCTGGGGACTCCAGGGAGAAGAGTAGAATTGCATCTAGACCCTGCCTAGCATTGTCCAGACCAGCAAAAGGGTCAGGTGAGAAGGGACCAAGGCAAGTCCACTGTCCCTCCCTGTGATGAGGAGCCCTGTCAAGTGTGTCTTTGTAGCTGCCTGGTGGGGGCCTTCCATCAACAGCAGTTCACATGTCTCCCATGGAACTATCAGCAGAAGCAACATCTCCCCATAGCTAGGAATTTGCTGAGCATCATCCAGACTCTCCCATGTGGACTAACCTTCTTCAACAATCTAGAATATTCATAACCTTCCCAAAACAAAAGGTTGAATTATCAGAGAAGCGGTGAAATAGAAGAGAAACCCTCAACAATTGTGCTTGGGCTGACAATAGTAAAACCTATGTTAATTACATCTTATTATTACAATAATTTCTTACTGCCTTTTATGCCATGTCTAAACCCAGAGCTTCCCTCTGTGCTTTGCTTATTTCATTCAACATAATTTTCTCCAAGCTGATCCATATTGTTGCAAATGGGAGAATTCCACTCTCTTTTATGGCAAAGTAGTATTCATTGTGTATATATACCACAGTTTCCTTATCCAGTCCATCGATGAACAATTAGGCTGGTTCCATATCTTGGCTCTCATAAACAGAGCTGTGAAGAACATGGGAGTGCAGGTATACCACATGTACTCACTCATAAGTGGGAGCTAAGAGAGGAAGAAGGAAGGAAAGAAAGACCACAGCGGTGTGTTGGACTTGTGGAGGGAGAGAGCATATCCAGGGATATAAAGTGGAGTGGGGGAAAGGGGAGTGGGGAGGGAGGTTGGGGATAATTGGGTGGGGGGCACAGGATTTAATCGCAATTTTTGGTAATGGGCATGCTGCCAGTAGGGATCTGGCCATCACATCTTGGGCAAAAATAATGACAATCAGCTTTGTATCTCATGAATATCTAAAACTAATAAAAAAAATTTTAAATAATAGTATTAATAATAATAATAATATAGACTGGAAAAAACTTTTTTAATTAATAAATAAATAAATAAACTTAGAGCTTCCATAATTTGGATTCAACAGTCAAATTACTTCATATTACTTCTTCTCCTCTCCCAGCATAAGTCAACCAACCAGATCAGATCAGTCTCTTAATGTCTGTATACCACAATGATGCCAATTGATGTCTCTAATTATGCTTATGCAATTTCTGCTATTTCTCCTTTGTCTATTCATAACCCACACATTTTTCAATATCTGGCTTAAATCCAACCTTCTTGACAAGTTTAAACAACCCCTACCAACTCTGTTACATTTCTCACTGTGTAATGGAGATGAAAAAAAGATTACTCAAAGCAACATGAATGCAATGAGAAGCCCAAAGGGACTGCACCTCAGCAACTCCTCTGTTAGAAGGAGAAACTGGGTACAGCCCCAATTCAAAGTTAGCTTCTGTTTTTTATTGTAAAGACAAGGAAGTTTCACAAGAAAAATCAGTTGATTCAATAATTTGAAAAGGACACAAAGACATGGGCAATGTGACAAAAGTTATCTATCTATATGAAGAGGAAAACGAGTATTGGGGCTACAGATTACTCTGTGGCCTGGCATTTGATTCCAGGATGCCCCTTCCCTGCCCTCTCCAGGTCATCCCCATCTACCTAGTCCTGACTGTAAGAACTGTTGCCATTGGCCAGGAGTATGGGACATCTCAGTAGTGTAAATCTCTTTAATTGGCCCAAATCAAGCGAATTAATTGTAATTTTTCCAAGGAAAATGAGGGATGCTTATATAATTTGTTTATATGTGCTGTAATGTCAGAATATATTGCAGACTCTAAATGATAGAGGACTTTCTTGTTTCAACTCTAATTTGAGCATAGTAGTGTATACACACACACACACACACACACACACACACACGCTGTGGCAGCCATGGAGATGTGCGACTCAGATCTACCCTCAAGAAAGAACTTGCCACTGAGCTTCAAGAAGCACAGTTACCTACAGTGCCCACTATTAGTGCCTTCAGTATCTACCTCAGCTTTTGAGCAGAGGCAATGTGCTTCCCTGACAGCCCCCAGACAACAATTGGGTGTGTTGGTGGTACTAGGACCTGGTCATTTCTGCCTAACACCATACTCCTCTATTAGGTATCTTTGATCTAGAACTCTCTGTTCGATTTTCCATGACTTAGTCACATCTGCATCACAGTCTGAAGCTCTCTCTGCCCCAACCTGCTCCCCCATCCCCACTTTTCTTTTGTAGGTGTCAAATCTGCTTCCTCTTCCCTTTATCTTTTGCAAGCATTACCTGCAAATAAACTTCTTGGACTGTTAATTTCTTCTCAGCATCTTCTCCTTAGAGTCTCCCCAACTGATATTCACACCAATATTTTATATTTTACCTTGTAATATTTGAGCTATAATAATGTGTGTGCAATACCTATGTATACACACAGACATAAATACATTTATACATAATTATCTCATGCACAGCATGAAGCAGAATGGGTGCTTTTCAATTTTTAGGACCACCTAGCTCATCTCAGTCTTTACATAAGTCACTCCTAAATTTATTACTCCTTTTTGTTAGAAGAGAAATTATGTCACTTTGACAAAAACTAGATCATAGTGTTCAGGTGTAGATAAAGAGAGCACAATAAGAAAATTCCTTGCATTACACAGAAGAAAGTCTGCAGAGTATTATTTCTTGTAATCACTAGCTATTTGTAAAAGGTTTTGTTGTTTTTTTCATGTGAGTGGGAATAAACGCAGTGCAGTAGATTTTCATTAGTCTCCTAGTAAAAGAACCCAACATTTTTCCCATAGGTCCCTATTGGGAAAAGTGCACATTTTGTTCTGAGCCATACTCACCATTCTTATGAGAAAACTAAATTACGTAATATTAAGGCAGGTCTGTTCTCCATAAATAGCAATTACTAAAAATGGCACAGGGGGAGGTATGTGCTGAACAAAGATCAACAAAGATCTTGATTTAAAATAGCTATTGTAAATAGAGTGATCAAAGTAGGTATTTTAAATAGGATGATCAGGGTAGGTGATCAGGAGAAACAGAGCCAAAGGAATGTTGTTCTTCAGTGAAGTCATTTGGAGAAAGTACAATTTCTTCCAGCGAAGCTATTTTTCATCAGACAGTTTTGTACTTCACTTTGGGAATTATCTTAACTTTCAGCTTATAAAACATAAGTCACTTTACTATATATTCACACATTTTTTAATCTTCACATATCTAGCTTATTCATAGCACTTCTGAGTACATTCTAAGTATTTACAAAAATGAAATATATCCTCAAAGAATAAAGATATGCCACATTCAAAAATATGCTTAAAATAAATATTTTCTAAAACTATTCTTAGAAAAAGAAATTCAGAAGTTTCAAACGACAGCAGAATTACTTGAATGAGCTAATAGCTCATGACTATCAAATTTGAAAGGACAACATATATGTTTTTTTCTCTGTTCGTTAAAATTTAGTTTTTTTAATCTCTTACTAACATGCCATTTATCGTTAGACTCGGCTTAAAATATTTAGAGCCCAGTTTTCCCAAAATAATGTTACTCAGAAGATGTTTGAACCCCTGGATTTACAAACAACAGTCTATAAACCTGTGATAAATTTGGTCTTTCTTTGAAGTAATATTTTTTGAAGATTCCCTCACTATCATTGAGCTAACACAGGATTAGCTTGTCAAACAAGAGTAACATGAATCAGAGCTTTTAACCAGTATCATACTCTGATAAATAACTTCAATTAAAAGGATCAGACAAACAGAGAAAGGACTGGGATGTCAAAGGTAACTGAAGTCTGTCCTTGCTGGGTCAGGCATACCTTTCTGGCCAAGAATGGATGAGGTCTCTGAGGGAGATTCTGAAATTCCATGGCTTAGGAAACATTCTCCAAGGATCCAATCTCATAATCTTAGTTTTGTTTTCTATGTAATGTTTAGTCTGACATAATGCTGAGGGTATTTTAGAAATAAGGCTTTTCCTCCTACTAAGTGTCTAGTTCTTTTGCCCTAGGGTTTCTTTACACGAAGATTAAAGCTGCCTTACATGCTTACCCGTAATCATCTAGCACAATTTTAAGGGCAGGATGAAAGAAAATAGAAAAAATACAACTCTTGAAATCCAATCTTCTCATGGTGTTACCAGATCTTGAGGTATATGGTGGCTAAAAAACAAACAAACAAAAGTTGATTCACAACAATTAGCCAAAGATGGTAGGGAGAAACTCTGTGAATCACCCTCTAAGTAGGTAAAGCAATAAGCTTCTAATAGGGGACTCTGTGACAGACTATTTATTGTTCATCAACAAAAATGTCAACATAACATGTCTGGATGTGTACATCTGTCAATAAAGAATTTTTATAGAGAAGTCTGTACTTATAGCTACACTGGATGTTAAGAAGGAATATGAAGTTATTTAAAAGTCTTATTGCAATCTTGTCAATTTCTTGCAGCTGTTTTCAAGTTCCTGTCAGGCTTGAAAACAACACCCTGAACTGTTCTCTCTAACATTATCTCACTTATTCTGCTCTGTCTTCATGGACCTCAGGGCCCTTGCACTGCCTACTTCCCTCCACATAAGATGCTATTCCTCTGGACATGTGCCTCAAGCTTTTCTCGGATGGACTGTTCTCAGTGGACTTATTCTTACTGCTACTGAACTCAGGTCCGGCTGCCCACCCCCTTGAGAAGGAAAGAAAAAGAAGCCTCAGAAGTCGAATGGTTGGTGCTAGAAAAGCAGATGTTTTCAGGTGAAGGAGATGGTAGGCTATCCCATTGTAAAGCTACACCACTACGCCAGTTGTCGGGTTAGGCAAATCATATCTAAGGCCAAAATGTTTCATTATTTTAGTTATACTAAGTTCACTAAGTTTCCATTTGTATTGTCAGGGCTAGGGCTCAAACCCTTCAAACCCATTGTACAGACTGGGTCTCCAGACCCCTCACACACAGGTCCACAAGCTAAGTAATTGGGAAAGGTCCTGCAAGCCACTGGCAGATGACACGAGCTCAGTCTTCAGCGATGGCGGCAGCAGCTTACAGGTCCAGCGGTGGCCTCTTGGAGGGTCCTGGGGGCCCCGGCAGCAACAACCTCCAGCAGCAGTAGTGGCCTCCCCATGGCCCCCTCTGGGGGTGGGGGGCACCCGTGGATCAGAACCACTCATCCTATATACTTAAGTCCATAACCCAGGACAAGTGGGTGCACATGCGCAATTACATTAGACAATAACCAAGGAACACCTGGGTGCACATGCAGGGAAGATTCTGAACATCTGAGGGGCCCTGACCATTTTCCTATATTTTCCCAACACCTGTCTCAAAGACTGATTTACTGAGGAGTTTTTAAAGGAGGGGTTGAAGGAATGGAACATGGGAGATGAAAAGTAGGAGAGAAGGAGATGTGAGTTACAAGGGGTCCATGTCTACGGGTCAGGTACAAAGTCTCACCAAGGCCTTATCTGGTTTCTGTTCTCATCTATGCTGTTATCTCAGGACTCTGCAAGATTTTGATTTGTTCTGGAGTAGAATCGACTCTTCTGCAAAGTCTTCTGCGTAGTTTCGCTTTGCAGAGCTCTGGTTGACTTCGCTGGTGCCCAAGGTCAGCTTCCAGTCATTTGGCTTTGATCATTTCTCAAAACTCTACAAGTGTCAAAGAAAGAACTGTTAGCTTTGAAAAGTACTGCTTAACTTCTCAGCCTTGTTTTCCTATTTAGCAAGCAGGATAAGAAAGTCTGGTGATGAGAAGAAAGAGTGCAGAGAAAAATCCCCTCCCCCACCCCCACCCCCTGCAACCCAAGTGGTTTTAGATCCCAACAAGACTTCAGTCCTGCTCACTCCAACATTACCACATTACCATATTTCTTAAAATAGCAAACCATTACCATTCCCAATTCCACTTAACTCTGCCTTACATTTTTGTGCATTGCAATTAATACCTTTTACTATATCTTACAATTTACACACTCATTTTGTTTGTTTTTTGTCTCCAGCAGTAGAAGGTAAGTTCTAAAGGGATAAGGATTATTGTCATTTTTATTTGTTGATTTATATTCCAGACACTTGATACAGTTCCTAGCATATAATGGGAAGTCAATAAATACTTACTGAATGAATGGATATGTCTACAGTAAAAATGAAAGAAACATAGACATGGAAAAATCAAGAAGAAAACACTAAAGAATTTTGAATCTAGCTGAGAAATACAAGCATATGAAAACTTCAGTAATTAACCAAATCTAAATAGTGCTTTAAAATCACATAGAAGAGAGTTTAGAAGTCAAGGATCCAATGCATTGATCTCAATCTATTTGTGATAAGATAAAACAGCTTAGAATAAAAGATAATTTGTAAGCCATGTGGGTCTTTTAATCTGGTCTGAATCCAAGCTCTGTCACTTAACATCTAGATTAACTTCAATTTCTCTTACCTTGGCTAATATACCTATGAAATAGGATAATAATGCCTATTTTGTAGGTTTCTTGGGTATGTTCAGATTAGAGAGTTTATATGAAGTATTAATCTCAGGGGATGATTTGATAAGATTAAGACATTATTAAGATTTGGGGGGAGAAATACAGAGGTAAAGGACTTCTGCCCTCTATCATCAAATACATAGTGATTTATATGCAGCAAGGAAAGACACATAATTCATAGTACAACTTATATTTGTTGAGATATGACTCCTTTATTTTGTATATAACTAAACTGTCCACAAAATAGCAACTTAACTACATTAGTATGTAGTTTGAATTTAGTCCTACACTATAACTTAAAAGACCACAAAATATCTATCAATATTTTTATTAATAAAAAATCTTTAATCTTCCATATAGCCACCCCATCCCCTGTTTCTCTCTCTAAATTGACATCCTGGAACATAAGGGGAGGAATGTATGGCTCACATGTTCTTGAGGCACAAAAAGCAAAGACACCCCTCATTTCATGCAGACACTGTCTCTTGGGGCAATGCCCTTTGTGTTCTGATTACCACATCTCTAATGGCCTCTGATAATCCAGGCTCCATCTGGAAACCGCATGGTTGGCACTTTGGCTTGTGCTCTCTTTATAGGCCACTGACCCTTACGTGTTAACCATTTACTCCATCCAGACTGCTGGTGTAGAATATTCTACCTGTCTCTGCTCTGGGGACCACCTAGTTTCACTGAAAGCTTCCTGACACCAGGCCAGCTGGCATGACACACTAGAAGGACAACTGGACACTCTATCAGACTATACACCACTATCCTCTGCAGTGGATTGGTTATACCTTCTTGCTACAGACTAGGTTAACCATATATATTAGTTAGCCAAAAATATCCTGGTTTTTGCCAATTGGCACAGTGTGATTTCTTTCACTTTTAGAAAAGTTGCACTCTGGACAATGAATTGGATTGTCACCTGAAAAAGAAGGGAGCAGATTAAGAGGACTTGCTCTTGCCATCCCTCTTATTTATCCAAGATGTCTGTGCCCTGTCCCACCCCTTGGAAACCAAAAGACCAGAGAAAAAGTCAGGGTGCAAAAGCCCAACAGCTTTAACGTCCTCCTGGAGTCTCTCCTTTCCTTTCTCCTTTCTCCATTCCTTCTTTCAGACTCAAATCTTTGGCTGAGCTTTTATGACAAACAAAAGTATCTCTTCTACATATGGGGAGACATCTATGAGCTGAGTCCTCCAGGCTGGATTGCTGATATAATAATGAGGTAGATAAACAGATTCTGCTTAATTCCTTCTTAAAGTCTAAGCCTATACTATTGCAAAGTCTATACTGTTGCATAATACTGTTTTTTGCATGTGAGAAGCTAAACATTTGGCTTGTATGCCCAGCTTTGCCAGAGTTTACTCTGCCTATTGGGTCATATTGCAAGAGCTAAGATTATAATACCTGTATTACCCACCCTGAAGAGTTTTCTTTTATTAATTTTCTCTTAATGACTTTTTCAATCTTACACCAATCCAACTGAGATCTCCTTCAAAGAGATTAACTTCAATTACCTGAATACCAATGGCAAGAAAGAGTGCTTCTTACCTTATAAAGTGAGTATGTCTTAATCGAAAGATGAAACCAGAGATAACGGGAATAAAATTGTAAAGAAAATAACAGTTTGCCTCCATTGCTTCCACACTTCTAGTCTGCATCTTCCTCCCCACTAAAGCACTTTCATTTCAAGTATCTTTCCTGCCATTCCTCGACCAGATTATTCTTCTCCCCAAACCAGAAATTTTGTTCTTGAAAAAATATTCTTAGTGTATCATTTTATCTTTTATCAATATCTGCTCCCAAAAAGATAAACACCTGGGAAAATCTAACAAAACAATGAAGACTATGCATATTAAATGTCAGAAGAAATATATAATTTTCATGAAAGACAACACAGATATTTTAGAAATTTGTTTTAACAAATTTGTATGCTTTAGAAAATTGTTTTTACAAATATAATCCATTTGAATATTTTTTCTCAAAGAAGCAGGAATCCTGGGGCCTAGAACATTTCCCTGAAAAGATTCTAGCTGCACCTCACCTTCACAAATCACATGAAGATAACACACACACACACACACACACACCACTACATGTATCATTTATGCACAAAGAGCTGGAAAAGAATTCTTAGCTGAGCTCCTTCTGTATGCCAAGCACTGTGATTACATACATTGGTAAGATCTACGAATACTCAAAAAAATAACAAATTAGTAATAATAACAATTAGCATTTTTCAAGCACTTTTGCTTAGCATGAACTAAGTGCTTTTATGGAATTATGTCATTTAATTTTTACAGCAACTCTACGGAATAGGTACCACTATTGTTCACACTTGACCACTGAGGATATAAAGCCTCACAGAAGTTATATAACTAGCTCAAGATCACCCAGCTAGTAAGTAGGCCAGATGGGATTTAACCCAAGCTCTCTGCTTCCAGAGCCTATGGTCCTCACCTCTAAAGCACACTGCTTCCCAGAAAGGGAAAAGGAATTGAAGCAGTCAATAGGAAACAAATATCACATGCAGGGCAAGAATGAGTAGCAAGTAATACAGAAGAAAGATTCTGAAGGAACTCCCAGGTAGGAAGCCCAACATGCAAGTTAAGCTGCCTTTTCTGTAGTTAAGCTTCCAGCTCTCTTGTTCTTAAAGAGTCCAAACCCCAGGGTCACTAGAAATGAAAGAAGGTTGTGGCAGATACTGTTCTTTGGCCAACTCAAAAGTCATTTCCCAACTGTCCTTTTTATTGCTGCTGACTATAGAATCCAGAAAGCTAGATACTCATTTGCCTAGACTCACAGTAACAGGTAGGCATGTGACAGTTCTGGTCAAAGAGCCATTAGTTAAAAAGTGAACACTACTAGAGAGTTTCTGGGAAAGATTTTATTTACTGACATTAAAAATAAAATAAAAGGCAATAGGAAATGCTGCCTCCCCCCGCCCCCACCTCAAACATGCATAAAGCCAGGAATTGCAGCAGCTACCTTGAGCCTATGAGATGATATATGTGAAATCAAAAAACAGGCTGAAGATGGTGAAACAGACATATAGAGAGGATGTGGACTCTGGAAGACACCAGAGAGAAGCTGATTCAACACCAGCCTTCACCTACCTAGAGACTTGTCATGTGAGCAGAATTTTGTTTAAGCCTCTGTTTGCAGATGAATGTACTCATATTCCTAACAGGCATAAGGCCTTAACAAACTGGATCAATCTGTATTTCATTTGTCAGAGTAGGATCAGTGGAGTTTCAACTAAATGATTAATGAATTATTTATTACATCTGCTGTCCTCCCTTTTCCAGTGGGTAGAGAATTCTGTGAGATTAAAGGTATGTCAGTGAGACATACCTTTAGACAGAATTTTTGGTAGATTACGGATTCTCTTCATGTTTTACAAGTCAGTCTTAAACGTGTTTTAGGACCTACTTGTATTTCTCCTCCCACAAGGCCTTTCGATGTTTTATTTTTCATTGTTTTAAAATTGTGAAAAACAAACTGGTGTATGCTATATTTCCAAAAATAAGAAGTAAAGAGTGGCTTCTTTTTTGAAACAAAAAATAATTAAAGATATTGCTTTAAAAATTCCAAATACTTAGTTCGCCATGGTGACTCAATATTCTAGTACATAAAATATCTAATTAATTGCTCACAAATATTAAGCAGCTACTACAGGTTCATCCATAGGAAAAGCTATGAATGTACTAAAAAGATTTACAATCTTAAAAATGGTTTCATTAATTTTATTAGCTTTTTTGGCTTGTTTATGTATGTTAAGTCATTGCTCATGTTAGATAGCGTAGATTTCTAGAGCAAACGTTCTCAAACATAAGGGAAGGTAAGAATTGTCTAAAGTCATTTATTAAAGATGTGGATTTCTAGTCTCAAGTTCCAAATTCTGTTTCAGTGGTTCTGTGGTAGAATACAGTAATCTGCTTATTTAATAAGCATCCTAAAAAATTGCTATGAAATCAGAATCAATGAAACTGCATTTGAATAACTGTTCTGAAGGGCAGGAACAATTGTTCTAGTTTTCTTTGTCCAGGAAGTTTTGATTACTTGATTTACAAGTTGCTGATGAAAGGTGCTATAGGATTTATACATATAATTTTGAATAAATGAAAGTATAATATATATAAGTAAAAAGTGTAAAGAGTTTTTGTTTGTTTTTGCTGTAAGGATATTTATTGACATTTATGGTCCTCACTGATATTTGTGTGTAATGCTAGTTATATTAAATTGACTTTATTATAAGCAAAATCTCAGTTTTAATCCTTCCCATTTAATTAAAGTTCTAATTTTATTTATGTCTCTCCAGCATTAATTTACATAAGATTATTGTACAAAAAAAAAGTTTGTAATTTAAAATTCACAGCTAGAATTACCATGACAGCAGTGGATTACAGACTTCTTCAACCCTCTTTGATCTTCTTCCAAGAGGTAACATTTTTAAGAATAGATCGTTTTGCTTTTCTTCTTTTATTCAGTTACTCTTGTTCCTTTCCATTTCTTTTATGTAGTCTAATGTGCTCTATCACTGAGTCTAAAATATTTATTTATGATTGGAATGTATTGCACATCATAAAAAATAATGGGGTAAATTTTTTTTTTCATGTGATGAAGAATGAATGTTCCAACATGCAGTGTTACTAAATGTTAAAAACACGACGAACAAAAAAGAGGGATTGGAAAAAAAATTACTGGCATTCAGTGAAATATATGCTAATGGATACATCAGAAACATGCCTTATTGGCCTATGAAACTAAATATTTCTACTTAACTCTTTATCTTCTCCTTTAGATAAACACACCTTCCCAATTTTCCTCACCTATCTCACCCGTGGCTCTTCGGACCTCGCAATTGCATTTACTTTTCTTCCCACTTTGTCTCCTACGTTCAATTGCCCCCTCCCTGTCTGCCTCGGGTGGCCTCTCCCTCTCCTCTTTCTCAGTCGCTGCCTCCAGCCAAGTGTCCTTCACCTTACAAGCCTCTGGCTGTCATGGCTTCTTCCAGGTGGCTGCTCTCTCTGCCTGAATTGTTTTCCCACTTCCCACTCACAGTTGATCATGTTCCAAAGTGCTGATATAAACTTCCTTAAAACTAATTTTTGCAATATCACTTTCCTGCTTAAGAATCTGTAGTCTAATCTCTATTGCTCAGTTTCGACATCTTTCTTGGCCTCCTACATGCATTTGTTTGTATCAGCCATGGTACCCAAAGAGAGGTGTGTGGGGGTCATCTTAGCCAAGAGAGGCAGAGAATAGGAGATAGAGATCAGAAGACACAGGAACAGGGGGCAGTGACAAATCTCTATAAATCACATGAGTTCCAACTGTGTCACAAAACTGCATTTGGCATGCTTATTTGTTAAAATTCCACAGAGGATTTTTAGGGCAGCAACTCTATTCTGAATGATACTGTAATGGTTAGTACATGACATGCATTAGGCAAAAACCATAATATAAAATTGTACAATACAAAGAGGGAAAACTAATATAAAATTCATACTCTAAATCAGTCTGTTTCAATAAGCAATCCTAATTTGCTAGAAAGTAATAGTTTCATTTTAAGGTTAATGACAGGTAGTTAGGGAAAATTTGGTCAGAGTTTGAGACTCTAAAAGTGAATTCAGTCCAAGGAGATTAGTCATCTAAACAAGAAATCTTGATGATAAAATAGCTAATTAGGCATAGGAGAAAAGCAAAAACAATGTAGCAGCATATAAAACATTCCAATATATTCAGATTTGAAGTCTTTTATATCAAAGATATAAAAATAAACAGTATACATATCAAAGGATAAATGTTAAAGTCTGATATCATACTGTAAAAATGGTGACAGAGAAAAAGCCATTATGAGCTGATTAGAAAGACAGCTCAAAGACACAAAAACAAAGCTTTTTAACATGCTCAGAAACAGCTAAAGAACAAGAGAAGAATAGGTCTGCTTTGAGGACAGATAATGTCCTGCTGATGGGTGGCAGTGGGAAAGCAAAACGTCTTAGCTTTATCCTTCTTTCTCTGTCAATAAGATCACAAAACAGAGGTTATAAAATCTACTAGGATGCAGACATCAAAGCCAAGAATAAAAATGCAAGAGAGCATTTAGCTCCCTAAAATCAGTGCTCCTGATCAGGCAAATTTCATTTTAGGACAGAAATTGATATCATATCTTTCTATCTTAGCTATTTGGTCACGTACCTTCTATACAACTTAGGAGAAACAGATTGTTCACAGATTTATTGGGATTGCCAAGACAAAAGAAAGCACTGAATGAAATTTAGAATATAATGGTAAATCAAGTATAGTTGTCAGATAAAATATATCTGCCAGTTTTTCTCATTACTCCTCTGGGGGAGATAGTGATAAAACGTGTTTCTGAAAAGAGAAAAGGTGGAGTAGAGCTACAGCATCCATCCTAAACTCGATCAGAACTCATATGGATGGAAACCATGCCATGACTAGTGACCATTAATGAGAAAAGGCACATCGCCCCCTTGTCAACTTCTGCTGTGAGGCAGGCCTGCAGAGAGATGCTCAGATAAGGAAGGATGCGTTGTCCCCCATAAAACAAAGCAAGAAGGGGCTTAAGCAACCAGTATACTGATTCTTAACTCTTTGAAATATAAAAATAAAAATACTTTTTTCCAGTTTCTGATAAAACATTCTTTGACAAGTCTCTCTTCTCTATTTTTAACTACATTTTAAATATTTCACACTTGTCCAGAAACTTTTGGTTATCCAGACTTAGTTCAATCCATTTTAAAACTAATAATTCATACATGAATATAAGCTCTTCCTTTTCCTTTGTAAGGATAAATCTTGTGGTCATAGGAACTATATAGAAAGAAGGGCGAAGTCTATTCTTTTTATTTATTTTTTTTTAATTTTAACATTGTACATATTTGTGGGGCTCAGTGTGTTGTTTCAATATATGCATATACTGCACAATGATTCACTTAGGGTAGATGGCAAAGTTTAGTTCCCATTAGTCCACCACTTTTCTCCCTATCCCCTCCCTCCCCTCTCAGCCTCTAGTAACCATTATTCTACTCTCTAGTTCTATGAGAACCACTTTTTTAAAAAATTATTCTTAATATATCTCACCCTCACATTCATTTCTAGGTTCTAATGCACTCATTATTGGGGCAGGTAAAAAAAATCCTGGGAAATTTCAAGCATCCTGTACTTATCTGGATGAGGTCATATAACAACACTGCTTGTAAGTTAACAGTGCTCTGGGCTGAAACTGACAGCTGTTGTTATTCCTCCCTGTATGACAGGCGTCCACACCCTGACTCTCACAGGGGCTGCATGTGAGCCTACTTCAGAGTTCCCTGAAGTGAGAGATCTGGTTCTGGAGCAACTTTGTCCAACATCTCTCAGTCCAGCACCCAGCCATCCACCTACAGCCTGGAATTCTGCCCTCTTTGGTGTACTTCCGGTAAGTGATCTTAAACCCAATTATCATCTGCACTGTTTGTTAGATTATAGGAAACACACACATCTTTGCCAATTCACCTCTGCCCCTTCCCTTTTCTCTTTAATACTCTTTTCTCTTGATCAGATCAGGGCAGATCAACCAAGCCACTTCCCAAGCATATGAGAAACAGCCAGGATATGATCTACCAGATTCTTCTTCTTGCAAGAACCCCCAATCATGACCAGCAATTTCTCTTGAACCCTCAGTTTATTCTCTGTTTTGAAAGGGAAAGGAACAACCTCTCACCACAAGCACTGCACTCCTTCCTGAAGTCCATCTAGCATCTTCCCTCTCTCCTCCACAGACCTTTCTATATGAATCTTGGAGGTTAAAGAGGGTAAAGGTGCAGGGTGGTTAATCAGGGAGAAGGTAGTCCTGGTCTCAATTTCTATTGACTTAATGGCAGCTTTTATCAAAATATGGGTATTTAGTGCCTCTTATCCTCACTTTGGGCATTAGCTGCATTTTAAGAACAGAAAAAAATTCCACTCAGCATCCTGTTAACTTATACCAGTAATAGTGGCTTTAGAGATGGAGTGAGTTTTTACAGATCATATCTTGCAAATATTATTTTTAGGACAAAGGTGATATTCTTCCGTAAGAGAGGCTCAGTGATTTGCCCAACTCACACTTATGTGAGTAACAAAATAAGACCTATCCTCTTTGCTATTTTCTTCCCTGTCTGCTATTTCAAGATTCTAAATTGTCAATAGACACCTCTGTCTTTAATCATGGTACTCCTAAGACCCTTATTCTTGACAGTCACCAGATTTAAGACTATATCTTCAGATAAAGGCAAAATCAAAAAATCAATATCTAAATTAAAGGGGAAAGCTACTTGCTTATAAAAGGAAGATCCAAATAAATTATGAGACATGTTTTTATGATCTGTATTTGTAAGTATATAATCAGGGCTTTATAGTGCTTCACAAACTCTAGCAGGAATCTTTGTCTTAGTGTTTGTTTTGGTGCAGTAGGAAAGTGCTTCTTAAATGCTGCTGTGCAGCCATTGACAGATGACCATTCTAACAAAAAGACCAAGAAACCTTGCCCTGACACTATTAGATATCAAAATGACTCACATCCATTGAATAGCAGTACAGATCCAGGTCAATCACATATCCAGAGATAATGGTTTTTCCTTCAGTGTAAGCTAAATAATGACCAGAAGTGGGAGAGAGGCACTGAGAAATAAACAAAAAAGCACAGAAACCACAGATAGTAAAACATCATTATGGGCCTACTCATGACATGCAACATAGACGATATAAGCTCACTTTTAACAGTTTTAGCAAAAACTCATAATAGACTCATGTGTTTCAACAATAGAAACAATGTCCCAGCAACTCACCTAGTTTGCAAATTCATTAAGCAATCCCTGCCCAGACCACCTCATAAGTAATCTTTTCAAACTTTTCCCTTTTAAGACACTACTGAGACTCTGTCAAGGTGGTGTTCTCCCTTGCCCAGAAAGTGTGTACAACAAACCGGTTTTCCCATCATTATTTGCGTGGGGACTTCAAAGGCTTACAAACACATGGATGGAATCAGGGGCCAAACATTATGGTCCATTGTTATGGGCTGAACTGTGTTTCCCAAACTTCATATGTTGAAATCCTAACTCCCAGTACCTCAGAATGTGACTGTATTTGGACATAGAGTCATTAAAGAGGTAAGTTAAAATGAGATGATTAGGGTGGGCCCTAATCCAATATGACTGGTGTTTTCATAAAAAGCAGATATTAGGATACAGACACACACAGAGAGAAAACACAGGGAGAAGGTAACCCTCTGCAAACCGAGGAGAGAGGCTCAGAACAACCCAACTCTGCCAACACCTGATCGCAAACTTTTAGCCTCCAGAATCCTGAGAAAATAAATGTCCGTTGCTTAAGCCACGCAATCTGTGGTACTTTGTTATGGCACTCCTAGCTAACAAACATAGCCAAGTCAAGAATTTTGGTCTCTATCCAAATTGCAACTGGAAAAACTCTGAAGAGTTTCAGCCTGGAAGAAAAGTGAGTAATAATCTGACCTAATTGATATTTTGAAAACATTGCTTAGACTGCTGTGTGGAAAACAAATTAAAGAAGCCTAGACTGGATTGTGTAGACCAGTCAGGAAATCATTGAAATAGTCTAGATTATCAGTAAGCATGGCTGGGTAAAGGTAATGGTGGTAGTCGTAATGGTGAGGAAGACGAGAGGAAAGAGAAAAGAATAGATTTAGGAGATATAGGAAGAAAATAGAGTTTGGTGTTGGTCTCCTACAGTATTGGTTAAGATTTAGATTCAGGTTTACATGGCAGAAAACCCAAAATGGCTTAAACAAGAGAGACGTTTATTTCTATTTCATATAGTTGAATCCATAGATAGGTAATACGGAGCTCTATATTCCTTCTATGGGTCCTTTGATATTCTTAGCTTGTTACTCTTCACCCAAGATGGGAGTTTGAATTCCAACCACATTAGAGATATCAGAAAAGAGGCTAAGAGGAAAGAAAAATATGGAACCTCTTATTTAAGACTTCTGAGAATCCTATACAACACTTCTACTTATGTTTCATGGGCTGAAACAATCATACGGCCACATCTAGCTGCAAACAACCTGGGAAATTTTGAGCTACTTCATTGGCATCATTAGTTTATTTGCAATACCTAAAAATGCCAAGCTAAAATGGAAATCACCTTTTTATTATTTTTCTTCAAACTTAATTTACTGCTGAAAAGAGAGAATATGGCATTAATTTTTCATCTGCATGGAGAACAGCTTACTCCCTTGGAGTACATTTATTTTGATCTATATGAACACACAAAAAAATCCTCACATATGCTGTGCATATTTATAGCTTTTTGATTTTTTAAGCAAGTGTTCTCTTCCTGGAAGCTTCTATCCCTTCTGTGAGATACTTCATCTCCTCCCACTACCTCAGACAGAACTGATATTGTCTTCCTTGATGCTTCCACATCACTCTGGGCCTCTATTATAAGCACATTCCACTTTGTAACATAATTAATGTATGTATGTTCTTCTAATGAGATCTAAGTTCCTTAGGAGTGAGAGCATGTCTTATGTATCTTCATAGGCAGAACCTGCCACAGGATCTGACATATAGGAGGAGCTCAACAAAAGCATTTCAAAGTCATGGATGTGAACCCCTAGCAGTAGACACTAAATTTTTCTGAATCAAGATTTCTTCAGTTGTGAAAAGACAGCAGAAGAGGGTATTGCTTAGGATTTTGTCACCTGCAGGTAACATAAAACTGAAATAAAACTGGTTGAAATTTAAAACACAGGAATGAAATGGCTCCCATGGCAGCCCTCAGGAAAAATTTGATCAGAGACTGGCTACACTTGTCTTTGCACTGCCTTCTTCTCTGTATCAGCTTAAGCCCCAATTATGTAGAAAATGGTTTCAGGAATTCCAGGTAGCATATCTGTACATCCCAACTTCCAGAAGAAATGCAAGCTTAACTTTTCCCAACCAACTTAGCTAATAAGCCACCACTGAGCAAGGAAGATAGGGTTAAGTTGGCTGGTTTAGGGCACTTAGGCAAAATTGTGTTATTTACAGCAAATCCTCTTGGCTGAGAAATTCAGTGTGCTGTTTAAAGTGGGGAGTGAGAAAAGAACTAGTGGAAAATAACCAAAAATGTTTACTACAACTAGACAACTAATGTCCCTTTCAACTCTCAGTGCTTATGTTCCTATTAATCTCATTGATATCATTATTTCATTTATGAATTATTAAAAAGTCTGTATATTTTACTGAACTCATTTTAAAGAAAAAGAAAATACTTGAAAATTATAGTACTCACAACTCTAATATATAACTGATACTTGAGAAAAAGAAAGTAATTGAATATTTCTTAAAGAAGTGATTTTTTTCAACAGTCATTTCACAAGAAAATACGTGTACATTCTAAAAATTTCTTCCTTGTTAATTTCATTCTACTAGTTCCAATTTCTCTTCACCTAAACTTAAAGACAAAGGTCATTCACCTATAGCAGTGTGCCTTTACTAAGAAAAAAGCCTTTTACCCAGACAAAATTAAATTGCTATTAATTATATCAATAGCAGATCTGGCTTTTAGGCAAATCACCCAGGACAATGACCCATGTGTTTATCTGATAAAATAAAAGTTATAAATTAATCAAGTACAACTTGACAGAGAAGAGTTCTTTTAAAAGACCTGTAGAACCATTTCTGTTCTATCCTGTGACTGAAGCAGAATTTTTCTAAGAATGCATGAAATGAAATGCTTGTTCACTTTTTCTGTGTCCTGATGTGAAAAGATTCAGGCCCAAGTGACATGAGTCAGGGAGGAGGAGTGAGAATCCAGAGGGGATATGAAAATTGACACAAATATACTGGGTGACCTTGAAGAATAAAACCAGGACATCTAAAACAGAGTGTACAAAGGTCATGTGATATTCCTTGGTTCTAAGCAGGTGGGAGCAGCAGTAGTGGAAGACCTAGTGACCTCTGGTTTCAGGAAGTCTGCCCATTTCTAGCCATACCTTAGTCAATGAGTGGCTAAACCCATTAAATGGAGTTCAGCTTCTGAAGAAAGAAAGAAAAAAAAGAGGGACAAGGAAATAAAAGAAAGGTAGGACTGAGGAAAAGGGTGAGGAACAGAAGAAAAGAGAAAAGGAAAGAAATTAAGACAAAAACTCAAGGTTATAGGCAAGATCTAAATGAAGGTCATGAATGCATACTTTAACTCCTTGACTTTGGAAGATACATTATAGAAGTATGCTGGTAAATATTTAACAACCAGCCAAGACCCGCAGTGACCATGCGTCCCAAGGCAAAAGCACAACTGAGAAGGTAGCTGCCACCTGACCCAACCCCCACCCCAGGTGAGTGTGCACCAACCAAAGAGGTGCCCCAAGAGAGGCCAAGACCTGCAGCGACCACAAACCCTCAGGCAAAAGTGTGACTGAGCAGGTAGGCACAACCACCTCCAGACCTCACCCCCAGCCCAGGCAAGTGCATGCCAGCCAGAGAAGTCCCCCAGAAGAGGCCCGAGAGCCATGGTGACCACACATCCCGAGGCGCCTGCATGGGAACAGGTAGGTGCCGCTGCTGGACTCCCAGCCCAATCCAATATCCATGGCCCAGAGAGGCCTGAATCTTCTGCCCACAGGCACTGAGGCAGCCCTGCCAAATTGGCAGTCCCAGCAGGAAACTAGTCAGTCAATAGTGTCAAGTGAGCGGACCATGAAATCCCTTGCCACAATGACTAAACATCAAAGGAAAGATACCAGAAATGTGAAAAATCCAGAAAGTACACCACCAAAGGGTAATAACTCTCAAGCTCTAGATCCAATACAACAAGAAGCCCTTGAAATGACTGACAAGGAAGTTAGAGTAATAATTCTAAGGAAACAAAATGAGATACAAGAAAACTCAGCTAGACATCATAATGAAATGAGGAAAAGTAAACAGGATCTGAAAGAAGAAATGTACAAGGAAATCAATGCCTGAAAAAGAATGTAGCACAGCTTGCTGAGCTGAAGAATTCATTCAATGAAATAAAAAACACAACAGAGAGTTTAATCAGCAGGTTTGCAGAAGCAGAAGATAGAACTTCTGGTCTTGAAGATGGGCTGTTTGAAATAACACAGGCAGACAAAAAAAAAAAAGAATTTAAAACACTGAAGAAAATCTGAGATATCAGACAACCTTAAGTGCTCAAACATCCAAGTCATGGGTATTCCAGAAGGGGATGAAAAAGGAGATTGCATTGAAAACTTATTCAACAAAATAGTGGCAGAAAACTTCCCAGATATAGGAAAGGACACAGATCTTCAGATTCAGGAAGCTCAAAGATCCCCAAATGTATTCAACCCAAAAAGGTCTTCTCCAAGACATGTTATAGTCAAATTGGCAAAACTCAAAGACAAAGAGAGAATCTTAAAAGCTGCAACAGAGAAATGCCAAGTTACCTATAAGGTAGCCCCAATCAGACTAGCATCAGACTTTTCATCACAAACCCTAAAAGCCAGAAAGGACTAGGATAATATATTCAAAATACTAAAAGACAGAGATTGCCGCCCAAGAATACTTTACCCCTGAGGCTATCCCTCTGAAATGAAGGGGAAATAGCATATTTCTCAGACAAACAAAAACTGCAGGAGTTCACTACCACATGTCTACCCTTACAAGAAATTCTCAAGGGAGTACTGGGTTTGGTACCTGGAAAATAACTACCACTGCCATAAAAACTCAAGAGAAATCAAAACCCACTAGTAAAATTAAAATGCTAACAATGAAGAGAAAATAAAGTTTATCTACCACCCAAGAAACCAACAAATACAAAAGACAAACAGTAAATCAGAAAGAAAGGAACAAAAGACACTTAAGACATCTAAACAAAAATCAATAAAATGCTAGGAGTAAATCAACACTTTTCAATAACAACTCTTAATGTAAAAGGATTAAATTCCCCAATCAAATGACACAGACTGGCTGACTGGATTAAAAAGGAGGACTCAACTATATGCTGACTTCAAGAGACTCACCTCACCTATAAAGACTCACATAGACTAAGAGAGAAAGGATGGAAAAAGATATACCATGCAAATAGAAATGAAAACCAAAGTAGCTATTCTTATATCTGAATAGACTGATATCTGAATGAAAATAGACTTTAAACTAAAAACCACAAAAAGAGATAAAGAGGGCCACTACATAAGGATGAAAGTATTTATCCATCAAGAAGACATAACAATCATAAATATATGTACACCCAATGTTGGAGCAGCCAGATTTATAAAGCGAACTCCATTAGACCTATAAAAGGAGATAGACACTAATACCATAATAGCAGGAGACCTAAACACCCCACTATCAATATTGGACAGATCATCTACACAAAGAATCAGCAGAGAAACACAAGATCTGAACAACACTCTAGACCAATTGTACTTGGCAGATATCTACAGAACATTCCATCCAACAAACTCAGAATATTTATTCTTCTCATCAGCACGTGGATATTTCTGCAGGATAGATCACATGTTAGACCACAAATCAAGTCTCAACAAATTCAAAATAATTGGAATTATCCCATGTATTTTTTCAGATCACAATGGATGAAAATTAGAAATTAATAACAAATGAAATTCTGGAAACTATACAAACACACGGATATTAAACAGCATTCTTCTGAATGACATATGGGTCCAAAAAGAAATCAAACAGGAAATTAAAAAAATTATTGAAACTAATGAAAGCAATGATACATCATACCAAAACCTGTGGGATACTGCAAAAGCAGTAGTACTAAGGGGGAAATTTATTGCATTAAATGCTTGCTTCAGAAGAATGGAAAGATGCCAAGTAAACAACCTAATGCTTCACCTTAAAAAACTAGAAAAACAAGAAAAATCCAAACCCAAAATTAACAGATGGAAAGAAATCATTAAGATCAGAGCAGAACTTAATGAAATTGAAACCCAAAAAATGATACAAAAGATCAATGAATTAAAAACTTGGTTTTTTGAAAAGATAAACAAAATTGACAAACCATTAGCATGGCTAACTGTAAAAAGAAGAGAGAAGACCCAAATAACAAAAATTACAAATGAAAAAGGTGATATTGCAACTGATACCTCTGAAATACAAGAAATCATTAGTGGCTACTATAAACAACAACACGCCAACAAATTTGAAAATCTGGAGGAAATGGGTAAATTTCTGGACACACACAAACTACCCAAACTGAGCCAAGACAATGTAAAAAATCTGAACAGACCAGTAACAATAAAAAAGATTGAAGATGTTATGAGAAGGCTCCCAACAAAGAAAAGCCCAGGACCAGATGGGTTCACAGCAGAATTCTACTAAACATTCAAAGTGGAATTGATACCAATTCTCTATAAACTATTCCAAAAGATTGAAATAGAGGCAATTCTTAAAAACTCTTTCTGTGAAGCAAACATCAAAACCACATAAAGATACAACAAAAAAAGAAAACTACAAGCCAATATCCTTGATGAATAGAGACATACAAATCCTCAATATAATACTAGCTAACAGAATACAGCAAAACATTTGCAAAATTATACACTATTATCAAGTTGGATTCATCCCAGGGATGCAAGGTTGGTTCAACATAAACAAATCAATAAATGTGATACACCATATCAATAAAATCAAGCACAAGGACCAAATGATCATCTCTATAGATGCTGAAAAAGCATTTGATAAAATTCAACACTCATTCATGATAAAAACTCTCTACAAGTTAGGTATAGCTGGAAAGTATATCAACATAATTAAAGCCCTATATGATAAACCCACTGCCAATATCGTCCTGAACGGGGAAAAGCTGAAATCTTTTCCTTTAACAACAGGAACTAGACAAGGATGTCCACTCTCACCACTCCTATTCAACATAATATTGGTAGTACTAGCCAGAGCAATCAGAGAATAGAAGGAAATAAAGGGCATCCAGATTGGAAAAGATGAAGTTAAACTGGCCCTGTTTGCAGATGACATGATCCTATATATCAAACAACCTAAAGCCTCTACAAAAAAACTGTTGGAGTTGATACATGATTTCAGCAAAGTTGCAGGATACAAAATCAACACACAAAAATCAGTAGCATTTCTATTCTCCAATAGCGAACATGCAGAAAGAGAAATCAAGAAAGCTTGCCCATTTATAATAGCCACCAAAAAAAGAAAATACTTAGGAACAGAGTTAATCAAGGATGTGAAAAATCTCTATAATGTGAACTACAAACCACTGCTGAGAGAAATTAAAGGGGACACAGAAGATGGAAAGATGTCCCATGCTCTTGGATTGGAAGAATCAACATTGTGAAAATGTCCACACTACCCAAAGTGATATACAAATTCAATGCAATCACCATCAAACTATCCAGACATTTATATGGAATAACAAAAGACTATGCATAGCCAAAGCAATGCTGAGCAAAAAAAATAAAGCTGGAGGCATAACACTACCTAACTTTAAACTATACTACAAGGCTATAATAACTGAAACAGCATTATACTGGCATAAAAACAGAAACACTGATCAATGGAATAGAATAGAGAATCCAGAAATTAACCCACACACCTACAGCCATCTGACCTTTGACAAAGGCACCAAGCCTATACACTGGGGAAGAGACTGCCTCTTCAGCTAATGGTGCTGGGATAACTGGATATCCATATGCAGGAGAATGAAATTAGACCCATACTTCTCACCATATACCAAAATCAACTCAAAATGGATTATAGTATTAAATATGCACCCTAAAACAAGAAAACTTCTTTAAGAAATCATGGGAGAAACACTGCAGGCAGTAGGACTGGGCACAGACTTCATAAATATGACCCCAAAGCACTGGCAACCAAAGGAAAAATAAACAAATGGGATTAAAACAAACTAAAAAGCTTCTGCACAGCAAAAGAAAAAATTAACAAAGTTAAAAGACAACCAACAGATTGGGAGAAAACACGTGCAAAATATACATCTGACAAAGGGTTAATATCCAGAATATACAAAGAACTGAAACAACTTTACAACAAAAAAACAAGTATCCCAATTAAAAAATGGGCAAAGGAGCTAAATAGACATTTCTCAAAGGAAGATATACGAATGGCCAACAGACACATGAAAAATGCTCAACATCACTCAACATTCGGGTAATGCAAATCAAAACTGCACTGGGATACCATCTCACTCCAGTTAGGATGACTAATATCCAAAAGACTGTGAATGATAAATTCCGGTGAGGTTGTGGAGAAAAAGGAACTTTCATACACTGTTCATGGGACTGCAAAATGTTGCAGCCTCTATGGAAAATGGTATGGAGTTTCCTCAAACAGTTGCAGATATATCTACCATACGACCCAGCTATCCCACTGCTGGCAATATACCCTGAGGAATTGAAATCATCAAGGTGATGGTATACCTGTATTCCAATGTTCATTGCAGCACTATTTACAATAGCTAAGAGTTGGAACCAGCCCTAAAGTCCATCATCAGATGAGTGGGTATATCTACACAATGGAATACTACTCTGCTATAAAAAAGAATGAAATACTGCCATTTGCAACAACATGGATGGACCTAGAGAAAATTGTATTAAGTGAAACAAGTCAGGCACAGAAAGAGAAATACCACATGTTTTCACTTATTTGTGGGAGCTAAAAATAAACAAATAAATACACAAATAAACTGGGGGGGAGGGAAGAAGACACAACAATCACAATTCCTTGAAGTTGATAGCACAAGCAAACAGATATGAGGTTGTTGGGAGGGAGAGGGTAGAGGATGGGGGAGAGAGGTTTTGGTAATGGGCCACAATAATCAACCACATTGTATATTGATAAAATAAAATAAAATTTTTAAAAAATTTAATAACCAGGTTTCAGGGGAAAGAAAAATATTTTGACTTTTTTAGTATTTGCCAATTCCTGTGACATAAACACTCCCATTATGGCCTATTTACAAGCCATCAATGTAATACCGCTGTGCAGAGATACACAGTAGTACACTATTATGTGATATTTCTACTTTATAGACATTATAGATGCAAATAACCTCAAGAACATAAATAATAGTAAAATAATGAGGAAGCGATGAAATTTGAGTCTTTATTAACTTTGTTTTAAATATATTTAATGATAAGGCCATATAATATAAATGTTAATAATGGTTGTGTATACAACTGGGTTCACAAAACTCAGCATTAACAATTTAATTAATAATCAGTTTTTGCAAGCTAGTTTCTGCAAACCACATATGACATGGTTATCCTTGGCATCCAGAGGCAGAATCTATTAATAGCAACACATATTTCCAAACTACCTAAATATGAGAGCAAAGCTATTAGTTGGTCAAAGTAAAAATTAGGCAAGATATTGAAGCAGAAAAGGTCCACTTAAACATGGTGGAATAAAAACACATTTTTTTTCTATCTGTTTTCCCAAATCAACTAAAATGTTCATAAAGGAAATTTAAAAAAAACAAAATCCATAAGAACAAAGAGATAGGAGAGGACAACATACCAGACAAATATGTCACTGATACGTCATTGAGTCAAATGATCTCCTCTCCCCAATGACTTGCCAGAAACAAAAGCTTATATGTAAGAAGAAGGAGTGTGTGTGTGTGTGTGTGTGTGTGTGTGTGTGTCTGTTCACATGTGTACAAAAAATATGAGAAAATGCCTAGTCCTGTTTTAAAATTACACAGAGAAAAATCAGAGGCTGTCCTTTAGAGCCATGTCATGTTTGAATTACATGAGTGTGTACTTGGAATATCGTAGTTTTTCCACTAACTGGACATCCTCCAAGCAGCTGCAGCTGGGTCTGCTCATCTTCGCTTGCCCCATGAATTCAACAAATACATATTTTTTGTGTGACTGCTTTGAGCTTGGCAATTTGCCCTAGACTTACAATGAAGAATAACAGGCACTTACTTTCAAAACACACTCAAAGATAAATACAGACGATATGCAAGTAAAGAAGCAATTGTCATACTGTAAGATAATTCTTTTTTATGTATTTTTATTTTTTTAGTTGCAACATAGTTAATTGTACATATCTGTGGGTTACAGCATTGAATATCAATACCTGTGTGCAAAATGTAATGCTCAAATCAGGATAATTAGTATATTCGGTATTATACAATGTAATCAATTTTTATGACACATTAACAAATCCTCCCTTACCTCCCTCCCCCTTTTCTACCTCTGGTAACTTCAGTTCTGTTCTCTCCTTTCGAAGCAAAGTTTACAAATGTTTTCTCCCACTCCGTAGATTGTCCTTTCACTCTGCTAATTGTTTCTTTTACTGTGTAGAAGCTTTTTAGTTTGATATAACCCCGTTTGTTTATTTTATATTGTGTTGCCTGTGCTTTTCACAGTCTTTGCCCAGTCCTACTTCCTGAAGAGTTTCTCATATATTTCCTTTTAAGAATTTTATAGTTTCAGGTCATAAATTTAAGTCTTTAACCCATTGTGAGTTGATTTCAGTATACAGCAAAAGGTATGGGTCTAGTTTCATTCTTGTACATATGGATGTCCAACTTTCTTAGCACCATTTATTGAAGAGGCAGTCTTTACCCCAATGTATGTTCTTGATGCCTTTGTCAAAGATCAGTTGGACATAAGTATGTGGGTTGGTTTCTGGGTTCTCTATTGTTCTGTGTGCTTATTTTTATGCCAGTATCATGCTGTTTTTGTTACTATAGCTTTGCAGTATAATTTAAAGTCAGGTAGTTTTATGCCTCTGGCTTATTTTGTTGTTGTTCAGGATTGCTTTGGCTCTTCATGGTCTTTTGTTGTTCCTTATGAATGTTAGGATTGTTTTTTCTATTTTTGTGAAGAATATCATTGGTATTTTGATGAGGGTTGCATTGAATCTGTAGACTGTTTTGGGTAGTATAGACATTTTCACAATGTTAATTCTTCCAATCCAAGAGCATGGAACGTCTTTCCATCTTTTTGTGTCCTCTTTAATTTACTGCAACAGTGATTTGTAATTCTCACTGTAGAGATTTTTTGCCCCTTGGTTAACTTTATTCCTAGGTTGTTTTGTTTTGTTTTGTTTTGTCTTTTTTGTAACTATTGTAAATGGGCTTGCTTTCTTGATTTCTTTTTCTGGAAGTTTGTTGCTAGAGTAAAAAATGCTACTGACTTTTGCATGTTGATTTTGTATCCTCCAAGTTTACTGAAATAGTTTAACAGCTCTAATAGTTTTTTTGTAGAGTCTTAGGCTTTTCTATGTATACAATCATGTCATCTGCAAAGAGGGACAATGCAACTTCATCTTTTCTAATCTTGATGTCCTTTATTTCTTTCTCTTGCCTGATTGCTTCGGCTAGTACATCTAAACTATGTTGCATAGGAGTGGTGAGAGGGGGCATCCTTGTCATGTTCCCATTCTTAAGAGAAAAGCTTTCAACTTTTCCCTACTTCCATTGGTAGTGGTTTTGTCATATATGGCTTTTATTGTGTTGAGATACTTTCCTTCTATACCCTATTTGCTGAGTCTTTATCATGAAGGGATGTCGAATTTTATCAAATGCTTTTTCTGCCTGTCTTGAGATAATCATATGATTTTGATTATTGATTCTGTTGATCATTTATTTTGTTGATGTGGTCTATCACATTTATTGAATTGCGTATGTTGAACCATCCTTACATCTCTGGGATAAAT
The DNA here is from genome assembly GCF_027409185.1 of Cynocephalus volans. Taxonomy (NCBI): domain Eukaryota; kingdom Metazoa; phylum Chordata; class Mammalia; order Dermoptera; family Cynocephalidae; genus Cynocephalus; species Cynocephalus volans. The sequence continues at coordinate 90,029,298 of NC_084468.1, read as the reverse complement.
CCCACCTGATCATGGTGTATAATTTTTTGATGTGTTGCTGTATTCTGTTTGTTAATATTTTGCTTAGGATTTTTGCATCTATGTTCATCAGAGATATTGCCCTGTCACTTTCTTTTTTTGTTGTATCTCTGTCTTGTTATGGTAACAGGATGATGCTGGCCTTATAGAATGAGTTTGGAAGAATGGCCTCTGTTTCAACTTTTTGGAATAAGTTGAAGAGAATTAATATTATTTCCTCTTTAAATATTTGTTAGAATTCATCAGTAAGACCATGCAGTCCTGGGCTTTCCTTTACTGGAAGACTGTTTATTAGTGTTTCTATCTTGTTGCTTGTCATTGGTCTGTCCAGGGTTTCTGTTTCTTGGTTCAGTCTTCGTAGTTTGTATGTGTCCAAAAATGTATCTATTTCTTCCAGGTTTTTTAATTTGTTGTCATATAGTTGTTTATAATCATCACTTGTGATGCTTTGTATTTCTGTGGTATCATTGTAAAGTCTCCTTTTTCATTTCTGATTTTTATTATTTAGGTCTCTCTCTCTCTCTCTCTCTCTCTCTCTCTCTCTCTCTCTCTTTCTCTCTCTCTCATTTTCTTTTTTTTTTTTTCTTTTGGTTAGGCTAGCTAATTATTGTCTTTTTATTTATCTTCTAAAAAGACTAACCTTTTATTCCATCAATCTTCTGTATCACTTCTTAGGTCTCTATTTCATTTAGTTCTGTTTTGATCATAAGTATTTCTTTCCATCTACTAATTCTGGTGTTGCCTTGTTCTTCTTTAGTTCTTTGAGGTGTAGCATTAGGTTATTTACTTGAAATCTTTCTATTTTTTTGATGTAAGCATTTATTGCAATAAATTTCCCTCTAAGTACTGCTTTTGCAGTATTCCATGGGCTTTCAGATGATGTGTATTTATTTTCATTAGTTTCAAAAAAATTTTTTTTTTTTTTTGTCTTTTTCATGACCGGCACTCAGCCAGTGAGTGCACTGGCCATTCCCATATAGGGTCCGAACCTGTGGCAGGAGCGTCGCTGCACTCCCAGCGCCGCACTCTCCTGAGTGCGCCACGGGCTCTGCCCTCAAAAATGTTTTTGATTTCCTGTTTAATTTCTTCTTGGACCCATAGGTCATTCAGGAGCATGTTGTTTAATTTCCATGTATTTGTATAGTTTTCAGAGTTTAGTTTGTTATTGATTTCTACTTTTAATCTGTGCTGTCTGAAAAGATACTTGAAATGATATTAATATTTTTTAATTTGCTGAGAATTCATTTGCAATTGAACATCTGGTCTCTCCTCGAGAATGTTCCATGTGCTGATGAGAAGAATGTATACTCCGTAGCTGTTGAATGAAATGTTCTGTGAATATCTGCCAAGTCCAGTAGGTCTAAAGTGTAGTATAAATCTATGTTTTTCTGTTAACTTATTGCCTAGATGATATGTCCGTTGCTGACAGAGGGATGTTCAGGTCCCCAACTATTTTTGTGTTGGGTTCTGTCTCTTTCTTTAGGTTAAATAGTGTTTTCTTTATATATCTGGGTGTTCTGGAGTTGGGTGCATATATATTTACGATGGTTATGTCTTCTTGCTGGATAGATCCCTTTATCATTATATAATGTCTGGGTAGATCCTTTTATCATTATAATATAAGTGTTCCACTATTATGTCATTGAATAGGCTTTCAGTTCTTTTCTCCTCCCCTTCTGGAACACCCATGATTCAGATTTTTGTGCACTTCAGTTTGTCTGCTAGCTCTCTTAGGTTTTCCTCTTCTTCATTTGTTGTTGTTGTTGTTGTTGTTGTCGTCCACCTGGGTTGTATGAAAAAAGACTATCTTCCAGATCAGAAATTCTTCCTTCTGCTTGCTCTAGCCTGCTGCTTAAGCTCTTGGTTGTGTTTTTTTTTTTTATTTCATTGAATGAATCCTTCAGCTCCAGGAGTTCTGCTACATTCTTTTTTAAGGAATTAATTTCTCTGTACATTCCTCCTTCAGGTCCTAGATACTTCTCCTCATTTCATTATTATTTTGTTAGTCATCTAACTGAGTCTTCTTGTATCTCATTGCATTTCCTTAAGATTGTTGCTCAGAATTCCTTTTCCATCATTTCAAGGGCTTACAGCTCTATAGGGTCTGATACTTGAAAATCACTATATTCCTTTGATGGTACCATATTTTCTTGGGTTTCTTTTTTCATATTTCTTTCATCTCCACATTGATATCTAGTCATCTGGTAGAGCAGTTATTTTTTCTATCACTCTGGAGTGGGCTTTTGAGGAGTGGGCTTTTGAGGAGTGGGCTTTTCTCTTGTGGATGTTTTATACAGACCATTGAGTGGGATGTTTTACTATTGGTTACAGGTAGACACAATAGTGTAGTCTCCATGTGGGTACTTCAGCCAAATCCATTGTTGGAGTTGTGTGTGACTGCCTCCATAGCCTAGTCACTGGGGCACTTAGTGATTCCTTGCTGAGGTGTTGACACTATGTTGGTTCTTCCAGGACATAGACAAGCTCTCCAGTCCTTGGAAGAAGTATCTGGGTACTCTGTTGCTCTTTGGCTGTGTTGAGTGACCCTGTGTCAGCATGTTGGCATCCCAGTTAGTGCCACATGACCCTGATGGGTGCACTAAGGTATACTGGTCCTCCTCAGTTTGAATGGGTGACCCTGGGTGGGTTTTCTCTTTCCTCTTTCCTACAGGCAGAGGCTCTTCCTGGGACCATGCTTCCCTCAGTTGCAGGATGGGTTGGTGGTGACTGGGAATTTTCTTTCTTACTCTATTTGGGTATCCTGCATTTCTGTACTGTTGGGGGATCTACGTGTGTTTCTCCATGGATGAAGGCAGTCCCATGGGCTGCACACATACCTCCCACCCCCAAGTGTGCTACCACATATTCCCACTGTGGGTTGGGCCAATGGGTCATGGGTCTGCACTTGCTCACCCCTTTCCCCAGGCTCCACTGGTAACTCTCCTTTGGTTTATGCCAATGAGTGATCAGCAGACCACCTGTAAGGTGGCTGTGGCTGCTGATGTGTCCAAATATATTTGAATTTTAAACAATTCAAATGTGACTATATTTTTATTCACTATATGTGTCAACCTTAACTCAATGGCATTTTAATACATCTCCATAGCTACATTCAAAACTCATCTAACCTCTCTTTTAAATGTGCAGGCTTGAGTATCAAAACTACACATGAATAATAATATGGCTGCCTTATAAAATAAACAAATATAGGGAAACATATGATTAAGCAATCTTGCTTAATATATGACAGAGTCAGAGAGATAGGTATGAATCTCATTTCCACTTTAGCAGAGTGACCTTGGGTAATTCACAAAAGTTGCCTCAGAGTTCAACATTTGTACAATGAGAATGATTACAGTATATATTTTATAGGACTGTTAGGAGGATTTAATAATACTATATTTTTGAAGGAGTTGGCACAGAACATGATCCCTAGTAGTAGTCAATAAATACTTTTTACTAATTAATTCAATTTATATCTGTGTTCAGGAGTGAATCAATTGTATATAACAAAACATATAAGTTATTAACTACTTCCTTTTTTTTTTTTCCGACCAGTAAGGGGATCGCAACCTTCAGCACAGTGTGGTCCGCACCATGCTCAGCCAGTGAGTGCACTGGCCATCCCTATACAGGATCTGAACCTGTGGCCTCGGCGCTACCAGCACTGCACTCTCCCAAGTGAGCCACAGGGCCAGCTCTAGGTATTAACTACTTCTAAACAAAGGTTATAAGTGTTTCTATTCCTACTGAGTACCTCTGGAATTTTGGAATATCCTACTAAACATTCCACTGTTCAAAAAAGTTTTTCCAGTAAGGTTACCTCAATAGATTTGAAAAGCAAGATATAAAGCACGCCGTCCGTGTGACCCAGCTAGCTCAGTGGGTAGAGCATGAGACTCTGAAAAACAAGATATAAGTTCTTGATTTCTGGTACTTTGCTACACTTGGGATGAACTCTCCTCTCCCAAATTAGTCACTAATCAGATCTCTCTGCTTCTTTTATCCTACAATTTATGCAGTGACATTTTCTAATGATAATTGCTTTGTAAGGAGTGAATTGCTCAGTGCTAAAACCTGTTTGCCAAAACAGGACAAAGAGAAGATGCCTAGCAATGTCTTGAGCAGCCAAGCCCTCAATAAACAGAATTTTGTATAGGTAAGATGCTTTGTCCAGTGTTCTCATAGCCAAAATTACTTCTGACATTTCCTAATGTCAAAGTTAATCCACTCTTAACAGCAATACTTTCCAGTGTGCTAGAAGGAAGGCTTACAAAAGCTATAAGCTAGAGGAAGCATAGTGGTTTTAGCTCAGAGTCTCTCAAAAAAAATAGTTATTTAGACATGCATTCTGAGAGTTCATTATTAATACTTAGAATATTCGCAAGGTTCAAAAGAGAAAATGTTTAGTATTATTGAGTGAAAACCTGGAGCTAATGGTTTTATGGGTTTGATCTCAACATGGCTAACCTAGCTTTACAGTGTTCTCTGACTACAGACTACCAGCCATGACATCCCACTGTAATTCTAACCACAGTAGCACATGCTGCAGGCCTGGTCTGACAAAGCATCTCAACTCCTTGACCACATAATTGGCCTGAATATTGTCAAGTGACCCAGTCCAGGCCAATGAGCATCTTTCTGTGAAATTGTATGCATGAATGCCATTTCTCTCCTCAGTCGTAAGTCAGAAAACTGTGATGATATAACTCTGAAGCTCTCTGTGGCTGTGCTATCATATCCCTCACCACATGGAGAAAGCCTGTCCGTTGTAGGAAGCAAACACACCAATGGAAATAGAACAAAGTGTATTGGTCCATTTTTGTTTTGTTTAATAACCAAGTGCATTAGTCCATTTTGCTACTATAAGAGAATACCTGAGACTGGGTAATTTATAAAGAACAGAGATTTATTTGGCTTATGATTCCAGGACAGCTGCATCTGGTGCCAGCCTCAGGCTGCTTCTACCCACAGCAGAAAGCAGAATGCAGCCAGCAGGTACAAGCAGATCTCATAGCGAGAGGAAGGAAGAGAGAGAGAGGGAGGTGCTAGGGTCCTATAAACAACCAGCTCTCACGGGAACTAATAGAGTGAGAACTCTCTCACTACCTGTCCCCCAGGGAGAGCATTAGTCCATATGTGAGGGATCCAACCCCATGACTTAAACAGCTCCGGACACTGTTGCATTGGGGATCTGATTTCCACATGAGTTTGGAGGTATAATACATCCAAACTGGAGAGATGAAGCAAGAAAAAATATTCTTTGAATGTACTGTGTTTCTAAAAACAATCCACCCTGTTGGACTTCTGAGTTACATGCATAATTCAATAAACTCCCTTTTAAAAACTAGTTTATTTGGGTTTCTGTTATTTGCAATAAAACAATATCTTGATCAGAAAATTTAGCTCACCTAAGCAAAAAACACAATTTACATTTTTATTGCATGTCTTGAAGATTGTTTTGAAGATTAAATCACTATTGCAAAACAATGTTCTTAACAGCGTAAATAGATTTAATCTCTCTACAGCACAGTAGAGTTCAACTGGAAAGTTCTATTGTAGTAATCATAAGCACACATTTTCTCACTGCCAGGATCTATCCAAACATCCCTTGCCTTTGCTCATGAATAATATGACAAGATGTATGGTTAGGGCAATTGTCAGAATCCTGTCAATGTAGCTAAGTATACTGCTAGGGCTAGGGCCCACAGACCCTTCAACCCATTGTACAGACTGGGTCACAGACCCCTCATATACAGACTGGGTCACCAGACCCCTCACATGAGGTCCATGAGCTAGGTAATTAGGAAAGATCATGGGAGCCATTGGCAGATGACACAAGCTTCCTCAGCAGCAGCAGCATACAGCAATAGTCTCCAGCAGCAGTGGCAGTAGTGGTAGCAGCCTCCTAGAACATCCCAGGGGCTTTGGCAGCAGCAGCAACAGCCTCCAGCAGCAGTAGCGACCTCCCCGTGGCAATACCCCCCCCCCCCGGGATATCCTGGAGTCAGGGGGCACAGTAGATCAGAGCCACTCATCCTTTATACTTAAGTCTGATAACTCAGGACACCTGGGTGCGAGTCAGACAACCCAGGATCACCTGGGTGCACGTGTGCAACTACATTAGACAATAACCAAGGAACACTTGGGTGCATGTGCATATTTGCATCAAATGCTTGGCAAGATTTTGAACATCTGAAGGGCCTTGACCATTTTCCTATATTTTCCCTACACAAGATTTTTAAACTTTACAGGAGAGGAATGTTACGTTATTTCACTTTCACATACTTCTTGAGTTTGCCAATTTATGGGAATAATTTCTGAGTTTTGCAATAACAAAACATTTGTCCTCTCTTCCAGAGGTGAGACAACCCAATGTTTAGAAAAATCTTTAATCAGTGGTATAGTGTAGTGCATTGAATAAGGTATACTCACATGGAACTTCAGGATGTGACCTTATTTGGAATAAGGGTCTTTGTAGATGCAATTAAGGTAAGGATCTGAAGATGAAATCATCCCAATTAAGGTGGTCCCTAAATTCAATGACAGGTGTCCTTATAAGAGACAGAAAAAGGGAAGAAGAGAGACACAAAGAAGAAAGCCATATGAAGACAGAGTCAGAGACTGGAGTGATGCAGCTACAAGCCAAGGATTGCCAGCAATTGCTGGCAGCCACCAGAAGCCAGCAAGAGGCAAGGAAAGATTCTTCCCTAAAGTCTTCAGAGGGTGCATGGCCCTGCCAACACCTTGATTTCAAACTTCTAGCCTCCAGAAGTGTGAACAAAAACATGTCTGTTGTTTTAAGCCAACAAGATTGTGATTTGTTACAACAGCCCAAGGAAACTAATGCATATGAAACTGTGTATTTCCTGTAATCAACTTGAATGTTCTTTCTGTTGGTTTCCTGGTGGCTATCAAGGTTAGGTTTTTAACACTATTCTTAGAAAATCTACCATAACACATTTGCCATGTGTGAAAGTTTCTGGCAGTTTTGACCTATTTTTCCCTGGATGATTATTTTTTATTAAATCATTTTCCTGTGATAACATGGACTCATCTATATTCTGCTGCTAAACTGTATTTCTCAACTGTACTGTTATAACTGACTTTCTGAACCTTTATATTTGAACAATATATCTGCTAAATACTAATTTGCCATTCAGAAAATATCTGTTCATCTTTATCGTTAGCAATTCCATAAACAACTTCTTCTACTGCTTTAGATCACATTCGTTTGGGGGTCTCTGTGGTTTTATAAATCCTCATTCCTGTATGAAAGTCTCATGGCACCTTTATTCACTGTGATCTTCATTGGCTTCAGTTTTCCAGCATGAAGGTAAAAATAAAAATAGCATTGGAAGAATGTTTTACAATCTATAAGGCATTTCTGCATATAGCATGCCATTCAGAATAAATAAAGTTAACTAATATGTCTTTTTAATATTTTGAATCTCTGGCTTCCAAGTAAACTTATAATGTGAATAATGCTTCTGTGCTGCTTCTTGCAGTTTGATTACCTTATGTAAGGAAAGTAAAATCAATGTAAAATAAAGAGCAGCTTAGTCAGGCTCATTTGCCTCACATCTGTTACAAATGGGCAAGATTCAGCACATTCACTAGAAACAAGTTATAAAAGTAGTATAACAGCACATGTGTGCCCATTTACTGATTTAGCATGTCTGTTGTAGTTACATTATGCATTTGGCTTGTGACCACTAATGTGTACTTGTGATGTAAAAATAACTGCCCTGAACCGCTGGACGGCAGAGCACGGAAGGTCAGCAGAGCTTCATGTCTGAGAATAAAGCATGTCTATGAAGCTCACATCTGAAGAATAAGCCTACTTTGCATAAAGCTGCCAGAATCTTCTTTCGATTACCTGATTCATGACCTGTACAAGAAGGGGCAGAAAGATAAGAGATTACAGCTCGACACCTTTTTACGTATCTTTTGTCCCCCAGTGCCTACAAAAGTGCTTTCTATATAATAACTACCTAATAAATGTTTGTTTAATGTATGGATAAATAAATGAATGATTTTCTATTCTTACTCCAGAGAGAAAGACAGATTCAAACCCAATACTTTCCTCCCACAACCTCATTGTTTGCTATAGATGGCACTAAGAGGAATGTTCTGGGGTGGAGTTAGGCAATATTGAAGGTTCTAGTTTCCCCAAACTTTCCAAAAAGCAACAAGATAAACCGTGATAGACAGTGAAGTTTCCTAACTCCTAGTTTCTTCCAAAAGCATAAAAGAAAACCAAGATGACTGAGAATAGAGTTTCCTAATTTGGAGTCTGTAAACTGGCTTCCGGAGTAGGGTTTACAAGAAATTTTCTATAATAATCTATTCATATTCCTGGGGAGAAACTGCCTAACTTTCATCAGATTCTCAAAAGGGTTCTTGATCAAAAAACAAGTTTAGAACTACTAATTCATAGGCTTTAGTAATACAAATAAGAGAAAAATACACAAATATATGTATTAAAGACATTTTTCATTGCTGCAAGAAAAACTATAAAACTATGAAACTGGTATCTGTGTAGCTTGTGGAAAAATTCTTAGCATTCTAATCATACTCTGTAACATTATTTTGTTAATAGATGGGTACCCAATTGTAAAACTACTGTCAGGATCAGAGTTACCTGTCTTATATGTTCCCAGTCTCATGATGAGAAATGAGATACATTCCCACCATCCTGCACATTTTTCTCATGTCTGGATTTCTTCCTATTACTTGTAATGAATCTTCTTTTCTGATTTTTGGAGTTTAGGTTTAGGTCCAAGACCCTCTCAATCTCCCCCAGATAGCAGAACAAACACAGTTCCCTCAGAAGAAATGAAACAGGAGATTGGGGGCATATTCTAATCACACTTTCAAGGTCTCTTGCATTCTTCCACAAAAAACATAATAAATATATTAGATCATTTCCAGTTTCAGCTGCACTCTGTGATGCAGAATAAACCACAAAGGACAATGTCCATGCTGACCAGTACTAAGAAAAACAAAATTTGCCTACTCCCTGCCAAAGTGTAAACTGACTCCTAGTATCACTAAATGGGTTATACCTTTTTGTGTGTTAATAATAAAAATAAACTGTTTTAAAGATGAGAAGCCGCACGAAGAGGGAGAATCAAGAACACATTTTTTTAAAATCCTAAAGCAAGAGAATTCTTCCACACCTGCAACTTTTCATTTAAATGCTAATTTGCCCATTATGATTTTTCACACTCGGTTTCTTTCCTTCTTCACCACCCCACGTATAATAGTGTGCATTCTGTGTGAAAATTTAGGAGAATACACGTCATAAGCTTCTATGTTACCCTCCACTGTGGTAAGTATTTAATGGACATTAGATATTTTTTAAACTGACATGAAGACTTTATTGAATCAAGTGTGAGCTTTCTCTCTAGGAAGCTTAGAAACAAAGGATTTAAGAATGTGCCCTGCTCACTGCCCAGAAGCAGCTGGATGGGTCACTTCACTGCAGGCCTGCCTAGCAGTCCTGCCTACCACCCAAGAAAGGGCTGGATGGACCACTTAACTGCAGGCCTACCTAGCAGCCCTGTTCACTGCCCAGAAACAGCTAGATGGGCCACCTTACTACCATACCAGCCTGCTAGTGGCTATGCCCACTACCAAGGAAGCATCTGAACACATCCCCTCACTGCAGGTTTGTCTGGCAGCCCCACTAACCAGCTTCAAAGTGACTGGTCAGGTCCCCTTGCTGCAGGCCTGCCTTGTGCCCTTACCAACAGTTCAAGAAGCAGCTTGATGGGCACCCTCACTGTGGGCCTGCCTAGTGGTTCTGCCCACCACCTGAGAAGTGGCTGCAGCTCCACCAAGTGGCCTCACCCATTTCCTGAGAAGCAGCTCAGCAGTTCAACTCTTGGCAATACAGCTCATGAACCACAGAGGGAAGTATGACCTCTACTCAGGCCCCAAGAACTGGCACAGCAGAATGACCACGGGGAGACTCACACTCAGCTAGCCAAGACAAAGCACTTCTACACCCCTGGCTTGGAGAAACACCTCAGCTACCATGCCCCCTGGAACACCCACCTACGAGCCTTTGATCCGTCACACACATGTGCATCCAAGTGAGAAATAGCTTACCTGATGTGCCCCTGGCAGACTGAATCCTGGTCAGAGAAGCAGCAGAGCCCCTGCCACTTGCAAACCACATCCAGAGACCCTGACACACCATAGGCACACACCTTCAGCCTGAGAATAAATCTAGCAACCACATCCCCAGTGAGTCATCTCCTGAGATGACTGACCCACCGGGAGCATGTACACAACCCCAGCCTGTGAAACAATCCAGCAATACCTTCCCCAGGAAAGCTGTGCTACCAATGCCACAAACCTCCAAAGCATAGGCTGCTGAGTCACTCGCAGACACAGCAAAAGTAGATTACAGCTGAAGAAACTACACAGAGTAGAGAATACTGCATCCATCTGGAACAAAGCCATTGCACTTTACCCAACCCTGGGATGCACTTGCAGGTGAAAGTCTTTTCCCACAAAAGCCACTCTACAAAGCTCAAAAATGTGACTGTCCCACCAGATACACAGAAATCAATGCAGAAAAATAAGAAACATAGAAAAAAAAACAAGGTAATATGACACCACCAAAAAAATAAAATAATGTTCCATTAACCGATCCCAAAGAATCAGAAATTGCTGACTTGTCACAAAATAAATTCAAATTAATAATTGTCCTAAGGAAACTCACTTAGATACAAGGGAGTACAGATAAACAGTTCAACAAAATCAGAAAAACTATTCACAATCTGAATGAAAAATTCAACAAAAACTTAGATATCATTTTAAAAAATAAGGCAGAAATCTTGGAATTGAAGAATTCATTGAATGAAATCAAAGACACATCTGATAGTCTCAACAACAGACTAGAAAAAGCAGAAGAAAGAATTTCTGATCTTGAAAATACTAGTTTTACAATATGTATCTTTACCTTATCACAATCTATCTTCTAGTCCTATTATACCAATTTTCATGTAGTGTCAGCAGTGCCTAATATGCTCTTAAATCTATATAATGTATTTTTCATTTTAGATATAATTTTCAGTTCTAAACATTCCACCTGAGATAAAGATATAGCCACTTTTTCCACATATATTTCATGTTTTCCTTAAGCCCTTGAATAATTTATAATAACTGTTTTTAAATCCTTGTCTGCTAATTTCATCATCCCCACATCTGTTACTACTGACTGATTATTTATTTGTCATATCTTGCACTTCTTTACATATCTAGTAATATGGACATGATTTTACATTGCTGAGTTCAGGCTATTGTTAGTTATTTTTAAATAATGTGAGACTTTGTTCTAGCTAGTGGCTAATTTAGTTGTTGATCAGATTGGTTCTTTAGAAACTTGTTTTCAAGCTTTGTTATAATTGTTGTAAGGCCAACTTTATTCTAGAGTTAGTTAGACATTTTATGAAACAAAATAATGAGGACCTCTTAATATTTTTAGAGTTCTTTTAGCATAGCTCTTTTCTCTCTAATACTCTGCTCCACCAAACTCAGCTGATTTAGGCTATCTCAACAATGTCCTCTGATGCTATAGACCAGCAGGATCACCATGCTGTGCTTAGGGTCACTCTTACCACATCTCAGTCTGGATCATGCCTTCAGATCTTAGAACTCAGTCTTTTAATGTCCCTTCTGGTCATGTACCAAGTCAGGCTGTATAACTGGTTATGCCAGGTAAAAATTAAAAGAAAAAAAGAATGGATCTGAGTGTTGCTGAGAGAGGATTTCAGACTTTAAGTAACTTTTTTTATAAAACACATTGCCCATATTTTGACCAAAAGATCCTCAGAAGTGATCATACACCAGTTCCAATCCAGCTGTAAAATAACTTTACACAATATCTGTAGAATACATTTAAAGAAGTTACCAAAGGATAATAGTAATCCTTAAAGAATAAAAATGAATGAATTACATTCTCAATTTAATAATCTAGAAAAATATTAACCTAGTAAATCAAAAGAAAGCATGTGGAAGAAAATTGAAAAAGATAAAAGGAGAAAATAATAAGGTTAAGAAAAGATAAATTCACTTCTGTAACTTTTTCTGAAAAAAATGTTAGATTTTAATGAGTGATCAAAATTACAGAGAGTTTGGAACTCCCCAGTGTGCCATGACATTTCAGTTAATAGGCACTGCCCAAAAGCACAAACAACCTTTGATTCTCTCAACTCTCATGTTCCCTCTTACTTTAAGAACTGCGGGCTGCTGTCTGTGCAACACACTTCTCCTCACCTCCTCATGTACATAACTCTTATCTGCTATTTGGCTATTAGCTTCGATGTCATTTAGATATCACACTCGACTTAGGCATCACTTAGAAAGCACACCCTAACACCCTTATTTAATCCTGGAACACTTGATAATTTTCCCCACCATGGCAATCATCATACCATTACATTAGACAGTAAACACTTTAGTATAAAATACTAAAATGTGGGCTCTAAGAGGGCAAAGGTTGGCATGTTCAAGGTTGGATAATTTAGTGTCTATTATAGTGCCTGGCATATAGCAAGTGCTTCATAAGTGTTTGATGAGGTGAATAAGAAAAAAATCGATCCCAAAATGTTTTCCACAGAGGGAACATACTCATGGAATGTTTTACCCAAAGACGTTATACAGATTAAAATAAAATTCACTTGAAGAAAGTGTAAATAATGCATAAATAATAGACAGAAATTCGACAGCCATGATAGTTTTCTGAATAAATCCTAAACATTTGAAGGTCAACATGAAGCACTTGGCCTCTAACAGAGGGGTTGGCAAACTATTGCTTATTGGCAAAAATCCAGTCCAATACCTATTTTTTGTTGTTGTTGCTGAGATTTTTATTTTTATTTATTTATTTTTTTATTTTGTCAATATACAATGTGGTTGATTATTGTGGCCCATTACTGAAACCGGCCTCCCTCCTCCCTCTCCCCCCTCCCTCCCAACAACCTCATATCTGTTCACTTGTTGTATCAACTTAAAGGAATTGTAATTATTGTGTCTTCTCCCCCCCCCATTTATTTGTGTATTTATTTATTTTTAGCTCCCACCAATAAGTGAGAACATGTGGTATTTCTCTTTCTGTGCCTGACTTGTTTTACTTAATATAATTCTCTCAAGGTCCATCCATGTTGTTGCAAATGGCAGTATTTCATTCGTTTTTATAGCTGAGTAGTATTCCATTGTGTAGATGTACCACATTTTCCGTATCCACTCATCCGATGATGGGCATTTGGGCTGGTTCCCACTCTTGGCTATTGTAAAGAGGGCTGCGATGAACATTGGGGAACAGGTATACCTTCGACTTGATGATTTCCATTCTTCTGGGTATATTCCCAGCAGTGGGATAGCCAGGTAATACAGTAGATCTATCTGCAATTGTTTGAGGAACCTCCATACCATTTTCCATAGAGGCTGCACCATTTTGCAGTCCCACCAACAATGGATGAGAGTTCCTTTTCCTCCGCAACCTCCAATACCTATTTTTGTAAATAAAGATTTATTGGAACGCAGCCCATTAGTTTACAGATTCTCTATGGCTGCTTTTGTGCTACAATGGCAGAGTTGTGTAATTGCAGCAGAGACCATATGGCCCGAAAAGTGTAAAATATTTATTATCTGATCCTTTCAGAAAAGAAAAGTTTGCCACCCATACTCTGACAAAAGTTTCCTTATTGCCAAAGACCAAATCCTGCCTGAACTCTTAATCCCATCTAATATTCCATATTTAATGTCCCTATGTCATTTTGCTCCCTAAACTTTATTTTTACCTTTGCCAAATAAGAGGTGTCAGAGCTATCAAAAAGGGAATTAAACAGAAAACAATGACTTTTTTAGTATAAATAGAACTAGTAAAGAGAGTCTTGGAAAACAAATTTTAAAATGCAAATCACATGCAAATTTGAGAATGCTAATGAAGTAAGTAATTCTGATTGTCAAACTAGAATTTAATTAGGGCTGAAAGATAACTTTTAAAAGTTTATGGATAACTTGAAGTTGATACGACAAGCAAACAGAAAGGACATTGTTGGGGGGGGAGGGAGAAGGGAGGGAGGTTTTGGTGATGGGGAGCAATAATCAGCCACAATGTATATCGACAAAATAAAACTTAAAAAAAAAATAAAAATAAATAAAAAAATAAAAGTTTATGGATACATAATTAGGACTTTTGAAAATTTTTATATTTTTAATAAATTCTCTCCTTTCTCATTCCTGTATGGAGCAATCATAATTTTTTTTTTTTTTTTTTTTTGTGGCTGGTCAGTATGGCAATCATAAATTTGAATGAACTGTAACATTTTTTACCCAAGTTTTCACCTGATTACAAAGGTAATCATTTTTTATTTTTATGTCAACCACAGAACATTTGTTTCTACTTAAAAGCCCTGGGCTAGTCTTTTGTTGTCCCCTTGGCACAGTCTACAAGTCAAATTATACCAATAAGCAAGTTGTGAGAAGACAGCTGAATGTTGCAAGACTTTCTATAGGCCTGGATAACAGAGGACCATATCATGGTATATGATTCAATCATTCTATTTTTCCAAAAAATAGAGAAATTCAAGTAACGTAAAAATGATTAACATAACACCAAGGTCAAGGGTTTGGATCCCTGTACCAGCCAGCTGCCAAAATATATAGAGAGAGAAATATATACACACATATATACACACACACACAAATTATTAATATGCATTCACATACTTAAATGTGGACAGGCTTTAAAGAAACCAAACATCTAAGTAGAATTAAATAACTTTAACTCATCAAAATTTAGAATAAGTGTTAAAAATATAAAAAAGTGGCAATACTAGGAAAGAGTCTTAAGATTTTACTAGTAGTGGTACTAATTAGATTAGACGATTACTACTAATTGGAAGTAATAGATTATTACTGTGTGGGTGTGTTTCATGCAAACTAATACCATGGTAAATAGAATGAAATAAAAGACTTACATAATCAGTATTCATGACTCACTCCAGTTCACAAAGCCATCACGAGGTGATATATGCTGTATACACAACAAGTTGAAATATGACAAATTGAAGACTAACAAAAGTAATAAACTTCACTCTCTATATACTAGCCATACTGCAAGATCTTCACATAGCATAGAACAGCAGCAGAGAGCTCCATCGAATATCAAACAGGCATCTCAAATTTATCATGTCCAGAACTGAGCTTCTATTTCGCTCCCTCAACTGCTCTTCCCACGCTGCTTCTCAGTCAGTGAAAACATCAACGTTCAGGCTGCTCAGGCCAAACGCCTTTGTGTAATCCTTGACTCTGTTCTCCATCCCTTAGCCAATTGAAACCTGGCAGCTTTTTCTACAGAACATATCCAGGACTGACCACCTCTTACCACCTCCAGCACCAGAACCCTAGCACAAGCCAACATCACCTCTCTCTTTGGCTATCGCACTAGCCTTCTAAATGGTCTTCTTATTGTCATGCTTTCATGCTGCAGTTTTTTTCTTCACATAGATTTTAGAGATCGTTTTAAAGTAAAGTCAAAGTATGTTACTCTTTTGTATAAATTCTTTCAATGCTTTTCCATCTCATTCAGAGTAAAAATAAAAGTCCTTCACATTGGCCTACCCTCTCCTCAATTTCACTGCTCTTATCTCCTGCCACTCTCCTCCTATTCACTCTGTTCCAGCCACACTGGCATGCTCCTCACTGCCTCGTTCCTCAAACACACTGTGCATGTTCTATGGTGCACAAGGCTGTGCCCTTGCTACTCCCTCCCAGGGACAATCTTCCATCAGATAGCCACACAGCTCACTCTGTCACTTTGTTCAAGTCTTTGCTCAAATGATTCTTGTTATTCCCAGAAGTAATTTTTTATTTGTTAATGTTCTGTAGAGCCTGTAATACTGCCTGGAACATAGAAGGAATTCAAAACATAATTGTCAAATTAATGAATGATGTTGGTCAGGAGGGAGGAGGCAGCCTTCTTTCAACTCTTCAGAAGCAGAAGATGTAATTAAGAAAGTTTGCAAGCCAGTGTAGACTGAGTCGGGAATCCTTGGAAACTAGGTACTATCTCCCATGGAGAACTCTTAAAGAGGAGCTAAGGAAAGAATCTCTAAGATTAATTATATCTTATCACTAAAAAGAACAATTTTTATTATCAGACAATGTATCCAAAGGGAATAAAAGGGTTTCCATGATCTGCCCCCACACATCCAGATACTTCCATGCAGGGCCAGGGAAGGGAAACTGAGGATATCCCGTAAAGTAACAACCTCCCTTTATTTCCTGATTCTTACAGTCCATAAGAGCAGTCTGGGCAAGAGTAGAGAGAGAAGATCTCTAAAACATCCAGTGTAAAGCACAAGACAATGAGCTCAATTTGTAAAACTCAAGGAACAAAATATTGTTTTCCTTAAATCTGCATGTACTACCCAACTTCCTTTATGCTGCCTGAAACCTGTTTTCTGACAAGCATTCCAGAAATTCTACCTTCTCAGAATTGTTACATTCATGACAACTGTACAGCACATTTGAGGCTTTTGAGGAGGTTTAGGCTAGGAAAGACTTGGATTCAGGTGCAGAGGAAGAGGTTAGAAATACTGTATTTCTTCTATGCTGTAAAACACATTTACTCTGAAATATAGATGCATCCTAGGGTCGTAAGACACTAGAGTCTTCACTTTATGTCATCTTTTTTTTCTCTTATTCATTAAATAATGGTCTGTCTTAGAATCACTGCCGTCATAGATTCAATTATATATGTTTAAGTCCAGTTTGGAAGTATCAGGAACGGTCAGCTGGATGAGTTGTGCTTTTGTCAGATACTCACCAAGGCCCTGACTAGAGTATCTGGTCTAAATGGAAGCAGAGGCTGTTTTCTTCAGGCCAAGAGTTTTTCATATCTGTCTGAAGAAGGAGCCACCTCTTTTGGTGTGGAACGCTGGCAAAATTCCCCGAGTCCTCTACTTAATGGCAACCTGAAACCAGAATCAGGGTTCTGGTAGTAGGTCTTTTGACAGAGGCTCTGCTACGTACAATAACTTCCAAATACCCTATGTTTGTTAACAATTAACACTTAGCAACTAGAGCTCCTTAGCATATGGCTATCATCTTGTTTCCTTGTCAACTTTCAAACACACATTACAGAGATGATTTAATCATTATTTCATATATTACTTCATTAACATTTTAAACTGCTTTCCTTGTTGAAGTATTTTAAAGACTACAGAAATGCATCCGGAGGTGTTCAAGTGACGTCAGCAAGATGGCAAAATAGGACTGTTCAGTGCTCATCCCCTTGCTGAAACATCAATTTGAACAACTATTCACATACTAAAATACCTTCTCAAGAGCTAGGGAAACCAGGTGAGGGACTACAGTACCTGAGTATAGCACAAAAATAAGAAATGCATCCAGGGGAAGGAGAAGATGACTATCTTCCATACATGGCATCTTTCATATTTATCTTCCATAGTTAGAATATTCTGAGCTGTGAATTTTACTTTTAGTTTACAATCCTCTCAAATTTAGTAGAAAGGTACCACCTATTGAAAGCAAAGGGTTTATACAACCTTTTGCTTTTAATAAGATGTTGAAATAATATCTTACACAAACTAGTATCTGTTTTCAGAAAGCATCGTTTTTATGAGATCTTAATTCTGTTACCTCTCGATATTTTCATGACTGCTTCAGAAGGAGGACTCAGAGGGAAAGCAGCTGCAAACGATACAACCCTGAGAGCTCATGAGCCTGGGCAAACTGTGTTCTCCCAGCCCAATGCTGCCTTCCTGTATTTTGGCAGAGTATTCAGGGAGAGCAGCAATTAAGAGATGATTCAAGAAGCTGGATACAGCACTTGAAATCCTGGGAACTGAATGTAGGTACAGCTGTTGCCACTGCAGTGAAGAGAGTCAGGAAACAGCTGAAACAGGGGGTCCTACAGAATATTCAGGGGGCACTTATACTCAATTTGCTTTCAAAAAAAAGATACCCATTTCACCTTTCCAACAAATGGTCTAAGTGGTAATGAAGGTTATCATTACAAACGAATCTTGCCATTATAACTCCTTGGAGTTATCTTGCGTTGTTCAACGGATAAGCAGTTAAGAGGCATTTTTTTGATCCTAGGTTGGATGGTACAATCATAGCAGAGGCTCGAGGACGGATCAAAGAGTCACCGAGGTAATTAGGAAAAAAGTGCCTCATGAATAAACAAAAGTCTCCAAACTAAAAAATGTTTTTATTTGGTGGTTATTTTACAATGTTTTTAAAACAGGTCATCCACCACCATATACCAATTTAATCCATTTAAAAATAAATAAAGATAAATTTTCTGGGGTGATTTAAAAATAAATGTTGATAAACAAAAATGAGGATCACTAATGTTTCTCTTTCTTATCCCCTTCCTACAGTCTCTCCTACCCTCTATGGAGAGACTAATGTCTTGTGTGTGGTGGGGTTTTTTTGTTTGTTTTTGTTGTTGTTGTTGACATTGTTGTTGTTGTTTTATCAGACCATTTGCCCTTTATTTGATGACACACTTCTTTCCTCTATTTCATTCCTTTTGAAATTGTTATAAGAAAGCAATTTCTTACTATTCACTGAGGAAATTTGTTTTGGATCAAAACAGTTCTAAGTTCTGACAGTGTAGTTCAGGTTTCTTCTCGTGGCCTTTCAAGATAATTTTCATTTAAGTCTAGCCAACTAATTAGCCACAGTCTTATCCCTCTTATTTGTTTTTCAGTAAAAGACAAGATTGCTGACTCACTACTTATATAATTTTCTTTTGAATTTCAGTGATGCAAAAAAGCCTACAGTACTTAATATGACACTTCTATTAACATAGTCATAATGCATGCCGTTTCTAAATTTCATATTCAGAAAAATAAGACCATCTTCTCCTAAAGAAATTCTCTCTCCAAGCCTTTAACATTCTTATCTAATTAACAAATAATGTAGTGGAATATCCCTACAACACTCATGTCCAACACTTCATTTTTCTTCCCACCTCCTTACCCTTCCCCTCCCATTTTTAAACTGACTAGTAGTCTGCTTTCAAGTTAGGGTACTTAGCTTGATAACATGCAGAACAGGCTTTCTCTTCCTAGAGATCATTTAGAAAGTTTATCATAAACATATGGACATGTAAGCTGTATGTTTACGTATGTGTGTGGGTTTGTGCTTTGTTAAAATGTAACATTTAAATTCTATTTTTGATTAACTACCATTTGATTTGTTGTTTTTAGGAAATAAAAATTAATTGGCTTTTGTGTAAGGGATTATATTTCATAGCACTATTAATTTAATCTTCAAACTGATTAATCCTGACAAAAGCTGACTATGGTCATAAGTAATTATATACCCTGTTTAACAGTCACAGTTTTGTTTATCATCAGTTCTATGGCCCTCGTGCCAAGAAAACCTGTTTGTAGATATACAAATAGGCCAACCAGGAGACGTACATAAGTAGATATTTTCACAAAATTTCAGCCCCCAGAGCTACTTCTAACTGTCCATCTGTAAACAAATACAGCCCTTCAAGCAATGACATTGTAGCTCCCAGCTAGCACCTCACAGAACCGAATAATGTCATTCCGTTGCTATAAGCATTTTCTCAGCAAGTTAGCTTCTAAAGCCAAACTGGGTTTTGAAAGGCATTTTTTTTTTATGCATTTGCATTTTTGAGCTCCTAAGCTCCTAATTGTTTTGAGTGCAATCGACTTGGAGTTGTACAAGTTCTTCAGGCAAATGCACAAGCAGTAGAAAATAATGTCTTTACCTTCAAGCACAAAAGATAATTCTAGCCTAAAGGAGCAAAGCAGTCCAAAATAAAAATAAAATAAAATAAAAATAACCCTAAGAAATAAGACATGAAATATTGCCTAGATGACTTTAATGTTTCTTTACTTAATAAGGTTGGAAAGACAATTGATCAACCCTCTATTTTACTTTGCTTGAATTGATATAGCTTGTACATTCATTAAGGAAAATTATCATAACCTTTCAAATTATGATTAAGTGATTTGTTACCTAGTTAGAAGTTCATGTCTTCTATCCTTTATAAATCCTGGTGTCTCCATTTATTCAGTGTGCCTCCTGGAGCTTCTGAAAACTATCACCTCATGTAAAAAAAAAAAAAAAAAAAAAAAAAAATCCTTAACTCTTTTCATTGCCTCTCGATGAGGAGCTGAAAAACCAAACTTCTGTTCATGCTCTGCTGCCTGAAGCCTGGAAGAACTTACAGTTATTAAATCTTTATAAGCCATTGTGTTCTCATCTGTGCAATGGGGATAATTTTGCCTTTTCACAGAGTTTGGTGAATAGAAAATGAAATAATGAATGAGGATCATTGAAAAGAAATACAAAGTGCTATATCAATGTAAATTATAATTATTTTTCATAATTATATGCCATGAATAAATCACATACAACACTTCAAACATATGCTTAAATGTTATTCAAATCCATTATTATCTAAAGCAAATGTCAAATTTTGTCACACCCACAAGAGTTAAATAGATACTTTCTGGGTCTCCTACCTAAAGTTTTGCTAGTCAAAAGAAGAAGAGAAATACCTTAGAAAACTCCACCAGCCTCACAATGTTAATCACTGGCACTTCTAGTACACCTCTTACCACTCTTGCCCGCTGCTTCTGGAGAGTGGATGCAGAAGTGGCTACTGCTTCTCCTTCACCAGAATGTATTTTGAGTGGCCTTCCTTTACCTGGGAGTATGTATCTGCTTGTCAGAACTGGGTCAAGGGCCATGCCTAGATACAAGAGAGGCTGGGAAGGGAAGTTCTCTAGTGAGAAATAGATGTGATCTCATGAGGCAGAAGAAGTTTCAAATACTGGGGGTGGGAGTGGGGCAAAAAGGAGAAATGTCTACTATACCCCCATACAAGTACTTCAAGAGTTGGGATGAATAAACAGAGCAAAACTCCTATCTTATTGTTCCGTAGTATCTCTCCAAGTACCCATAGCAATGTATTACTTACAGTACAACATAAATTATTGATATTCTATCATAGTGACAGACTTTCAGGAAAAAATAGCAAATAAACTCGTATCAAACAGTGCCACAAATAGACGCTCCATAAACCTCAGTTGAAAGTAGAGTCCAAATTTCACCACAGTTCATGTGACCTTCTTATTTTTGCCATGCCATCTGCAACATTACAAAAAAATCTAGGCCTATTTAAATGTAGTGCAAAATATGTGAAGCAAATTCTTTCAACAGCAAGCCGGTGCTTTACTGCTCAGCAATATGAAATAATGAAGTGATTAAGGGACTCCATGAGAATGTTGTAGACTTACACAGCATTAGGAAGAAGACGTGGCATGCAGAAGCCACCCTCAATAACAGATTCTCAGACAGCTGGTTACCAGCACCATTCAGAGAAATGACTGGCAGACAGAACTCTAAAATTGGACTCATTTATCTCTGAAATACAAATATTCCACCAATAAAGCAATGACAGATCAAAAACAGATTGTATATAAATCCATAGTCTTTGAGTAATAAAACAGTTGTCTCTTTCTACTAAAGCAATTATTTGAATTAGAGAATACTTAGATTTTAAAACTTCATTTCACAAAGCCAGAATTAATAAAGATACATTGGAATGGTATCATGTATGTGAACAAAGGGGAAAGATTTTATTTTCTGCCAGAAATATTGAAGTGCCCATATTAGAATGAGTGTCCTGCAGTAGGCTATGACCTGGCCAGACAAGGAACAATTATATTACTAGCTTGCTTTTTATTTCTAAGCTTGGATATAAAATTTAATCTGTTCAGAAGCAATTTCAAAAAAAATACACATAAAAGAGATTACTATGACTTTTCTTTTCACATACAAATCTGTTCAATAAAATCTTAATATCCGATGTCTAGTAATCTTCAAAAAGAATAAAGAAAGAAAAGTTTAAAACAGAAAAAAAAAAACAAAAAAAAACAAACTTCTCCATGCAATAGTTTTCACCGCAGTGACAGGATTTTACACACAGCTTTTAAAAAGTAATAGACCTGAATAGTGTTGACTAAGACCTTTGAGAAATCTTTCAGTCCTTCTTACCATATCTTTTTGGAAATAATTAAGATTTCAAGCCATGCCCAAAAGGATAACTTCCAAACATTTTCATTAAAATGTCTTCAATAGAAAAATCCAGTGTCATTCAGTAATATTTTCTTTAGTCCTGACCAAAACACTAGATTGAAAAATATTTAGGCATAAATTGAATAAATGAAAGGTGTGACTGCCCACAACTCTCACATGCCTTACCCTAAAAAGATTCCCTTCAATAAGAAGAAGATACAAATAAATATGTTCAGGATGATGTTACTTTTACAGCAATGATAATATTGAATATTCCTTTATGCCCATGCATGGTACAGACTAATAGCAGCCCCTGGTATCTATCTTACTTTCTGTGTTTAGGTCTTTTATTCTAACAGGCACTAGTTTTTACCTACATATCATAAAAGGGGCATTTCTCAGGCTCCCTCAGAGCAGGATGTGGCCGTATGACTAAGGATCAGACAATGGAATAGAAGCAGAATGTTTCCAAGCAGTTTCAAGGAACCTTACTTAAGTGACAGCCAGTGTGTGCCCTTTTCAACTTTGTCCTTTTCTCATCCTACTACTTGGAGTATAGATGTGCTAGTCATCATTTTGAACCATGGGATGAGGCCCAGTCTCTAAGAATGTCAAAAGAGAAATCTGGAAGGAACCTGACTCCTCATACTACCTGCTCTGAACTTTTACAGGAAAAAAATAAATTTCTCTCCTGTCTAAATGAGAGTTATTATGCGTTTGCATTACTTACAGGCAAACCTAACCCTTTACACACACATCGTATCAATGCGTGTGGCAGCTGCTGTTCAAGGGCCCTTCTCCCCTTGTTTCTTAAAAAGAATCACAATTCTGTTCTAGAAACAACTTTCCTAGACCCCAGAAGTAATCGTAATTGGTCAACTGTATTTGTGTCAATACTATTACCTTCTATCAGATAGATTATCTCTTTCTCAGCCTCCTTTTCACAAATGTACCAAATGGTCTGGTTATGATCAAGGGTAGGGGAGATTGTGGGATTATTTTTCTCCCTGATGAAAGGAACAACCCTTCTTCCATTCAGTCTTTTCCACCTTCCTGTAATGTCCTTGTATAAACACGTGGCATTGGAGGTCGTGGCAGCCATCTTATAACTGTGAGACAAGAAGCCTCTGGAGAAAATAGCCAAGGAGTAGGGAAGAGCAGGAAGAAGGGGCTGGGTCACCAACCCCAGGATCACTTATCTTCAGGCTTCTAGATTATGTGCAATAATTAAATATCTTAACTGATGAAGTCACTGTTGATCAGGTATTCAATTACAGCAGAAAACTTCCTCTACTGATACAGGTTAGTACATCTGTAGGAAAAAAAAATCTGTTAATAAGGCAATCTTCAGACATTAGATTAACAGGTGAACTTATCTTTATACTCTTTGTATTTGCAATGGGTGAATTTGTTGACAACAAATATAAATTACTATAATAAAAAATACAATTTTATTTAAAGAATGGATAGAAACATAGCACATCTAAATGTTTGTTTAAATATTGCTGGTCTGTTGCTTGAAATACAGTGTTTATATTATGTTTATAATTAAAAATAAGCATTTTTTAAATGTGTTATTACAATAAATACTTAATCTTACAATCATTTTGCTAACAGTAAAGATCTACTTAATAAATGAGTCACTTTCTTTGATATTTTAATACTTACAAGTTTTGAAATAAAACCTATTTTACAGAGAGAGTATGCTGTCTGACTACCAAGTAAGAAAACACACATCAGCAACAACAACAAAAAATTACAGGATTTAGACATAGAAGGATGAAATCAGAAAATCCAAGTTCATGACTCAAAGAAAGTAAGAAAGTGTCTGAAACAGTCTTTTTAGGACACATTATCACCATACAAAAGTAAGATAAAACTGTATCTTAGAGTTTATGAGGGAGAGATGGGGAGCAGAGCATAGGCAAGAATGGAAAAGGGAGCAGAGGACAGTCTATACCTGGTTATAAGTACCTGATTTAAGCCAGGAGAAGATAAACTAGTCCATAACTGATTAAAATATTGGGAAAAATAAGAGCCAAAAATAGATTAGTGTGCCAAGATATAGGAGAGGAACTAGACAGGTGCTGAGAAATAGATATGAGATAGCCCAAGGTAAGGCAATGTGCAGGGGCCTCTAACGGCAGAACAGGAACTAATTGTGCAAACCTAAGTAATATCTCATTCATATTTGTACATCTTATTGCACCTGGAGAAACTGGGAGCAAATTTTTAGTAAATTTATTTTTTAATTAACTCGTGCATGTACAGTGTAAAAAAACCAAATGGTGCAAAAGAGTAGCAAGCAAGATATATATCCTCCTTTCCATCTGTTTCTTAGCCACTAGGTTTTTTCTCAGCAACAACAATTGTTACCCTTTCCTTGTACATACTGGAAATACTCTTCAGGACACAATCAAAAAACTGAACATTTTTTAATTAGATTTGGGAATAAGATTTAAATGAATCAAAAATCATTTGTTGTCCATGGATTGGAAGACAGTGTTAAAATGACCATACTGTCCAAATTGATTTACAAATTTAATGCAATCCCCATCACAATCTCAGCTGCTTTTTTTTTTTTTCAAAACATGAGCAAGTAATCCTAATATTCATATGTAACTGCAAGGGGCACAGAATAGCCAAAACAATCTTGAAAATGAAGAATGTAGTTGGAGAACTCACACTTCCTGATTTCAAAGCTTACTACAAAGCTATTGTAATCAAGACATGTGCCACTGGCCTGAGGATAGATACACAGATCAGTGAAATAAAATTGGGAGTTGAAAAATAAACCCTTACATTTATGTTCATCTGATTTTCTACAAGGATGCCAAGACAATACAAATAGTTGTGGGGGATTTTGGGGGGTAATAAAAATATAGATGCTCCCTGACTTACAGTGGGGTTACAACCCAATAAACCCCCCATAAGTTAAAAATATCCTGAATTGAAAACGCGCTTAAAATACCTAACCTACTGAACATCATAGCTTAGCCTACCCTACCTTCAACATGCTCAGAACACTTACATTAGCCTACAGTTGGGCAAAATCATCTAACACAAAGCCCATTTTGTAAAAAAGTGTTGAGTAGCTCATGTAGTTTATTAAATACTGTACTAAAAGTGAAAAACAAACTGGATGTGTGGATACTCAAAGTACAGTTTCTACTGAATGCATATCACTTTCCCACCATCATAAAATCAAAAATTCATGCTGAACCATTGTAAGTTTGGGGCCACCTGTACTCTAAAATTGTGGGGATGGTTGCATAGCTCTGTAACATTACTAAAATTTGTTGAATTGCACACTTAAAATGGGTGAATATTTTAGCATGCCAATTGTACTTCAATAAAGCTCTTTTAAAAACAAAAAAATTGCTTATATTTAAGTATTAGTCATTAAACTACGTTTTAATTTTATGTTTAATTTTTTAATTTAAATGGTGCTTGCTTAATGATATTGTTTATATTCACCTGTAATAATAAGGATCTATTTTTTTAGAGACAGAGAGGGAAAAGATTATCAGATACTTAACTGAAGCCATTTGGGTAAAATTTCTTATGACTAAAATCTATTTATTTTTACTAAAAAATTAAAACAACTGCTATCATCCAGTATTGCATGAGTAAAAACATTACTGAAGTTAGGAAAAGAATCCAAAGTTATAGTGCAGTAGAAAATAATAGAGGCAAAAATGGGGATTCTACAGGCGAGGTAACAGACTTCAATGAAAGGCAACTTTCCCCTTTCACTGGTTTGGACTGCTCCCAGACTCCAGATGTGTAGACATTTTCAACCGTACTTCCAATCACGGACATCCATGGAGATAAGCCAGGAGCCTGCCAGAGGGTCACCCAGAAGCTAGTCCAGGAAGTCGCACTTTAGCTACAAGAAAGATACTGTCAGATTTTATGAGAACGGTTTCACCCATAGGTTCTAAGAGTAGCCACATTAAGTTCCTTACCTTTCTGAGTCTTTGGTGTCTGAAGAATAAAGCATGTCCACTTTGCCAGTGGCTACTCAGTTTTTCTTTCAACTGCCTGGCTCAGGACCTGCACAGGATGGGGTAGATCAGTTGGCTATAAGTATGTGGGTTGATTTCTGGGTTCTCCATTCATTCCATTTGTCTGAATATCTGTTTTATGCCAGTACCATGCTGATTTGGTTACTATAGCATTGTAGTGTAATTTTAAATAAGGTAGTGCTATGCCTTTGGCTTTATTATTTGTTTGTTTGTTTGTTTGTTTGTTGCTCAGGATTGCTTTGGCTATTTGGGGTCTCTTGTTCCAGATGAGTGTTAGAATTGTTTTTTCCATTTCTGTGAAGAATGCCATTGGTATTTTGATGGGAATTGCATTGAATCTGTAGATCACTTTGTAGTATGGACATTTTCACGTTAATTCTTCCAATCCAAGAGCATGGAATGTGTTTCTGTCTTTTTGTATCTTCTTTAATTTCTTTCAGCAGTGATTTGTCATTCTCATTGTAAAGATTTTTCACCACCTTGGCTAAAATTGATTCCTAGGTATTTTAATTTTTGGTAACTATTGTAAATGGACTAGCTTTCCTGATTTCTTTTTCTGCTAGTTGGTTATTGGAGTATGAAAATGCTCCTGATTGATGCATTTTGATTTTGTTTCCCGCAACTTTACCAATACCAATTAACAGCTCTGAGAGTTTTTTGGTAGAATCTTTTGTTGTTGTTGTTTGTTTAAAAAATAAAACTTTATTGAAGTATGATATACATGTAGAAAATGCACAAATTAAGTGTACAGCTCAAAGAATTATCACAAAATGAACACATTTTGTAGTCACGAGCAAGGTGAAAATATAGAGAAATAGCAAATGCCACTTCTGTCCTCTACTCTCCTAATCACTGTTCTCCTCCCATTCTTCTGATTAGGTTTGAACATCTGAAAATGGGTAGATCGGATCCCCTAAAGACTCTGGAGGGCTTTCAAAAGATAGTTCTTCAGCAGACCAATTCTAAATTTATGTTCTTTCCCTTAAGATATTGTGGTTACTTTCTTTCTTTTCTTTTCTTTTTTCTGGGTTTTTTTTTTTTTTTTTTTTTCAGTTTGAGGAAAGAGAATTAGCTTTACAGTTAAATCGCCTTGGATTCAATTTTTTTTTTAAAGAAAATGTAATTTTATTAATACTATTTTTTACATTCTAGGATGTTGTTGCAGAGCAGTTGGGAGGGAGGGGGAGAGGAGAAAGGGGAAGGAAATGGGATGGAAGAAGGAGGAAGGAGGAGGGGTGGAACTGAAGCCAGTGGCACCCCCCTTGTTCCCACAGGGGAGACTGGCAAGCTTCCAGGGGTGGCTTGGTCACTGCCAGACTGGATGCAGATGTCAGGGGGGTGTGGCAAAAATCCTCACCCCCTACCACCCCAGTTCAGGAACCCAGTGCTCTTCTTGCTGAGGCTTTGTGGTTGTCACCGGGCTGGTTCTTGTGTTGGGGAGGGCATGACTGAGGCCCTTGGCCTCCCACCTCCCCAACTTGGGAGAGCCCAGGACGCTTCCCATGGTGGCTTGGTGGTTACTGCTGGGCTGGTTGCGTGTGTCATGGGGTGTGGCCGAGGCCTAAGGCCCTCCACTGCCCCAGCTCAGGGGAACCCAGGGCAATTCCTGCAGTGGCTCAGTGGTCACCACTGAGCTGGCTGCATGTTTTGGGAATTGTGGCTGAGGCCCCTTGTCCCCCACTCTCAGGACTGGTTGCAGGTGTCAGTGGCTATTGCTGAGGCCACTGGTCCTCCCCCCTTTCTTATTTGGTAGCCCAGGGATTTCCATTCCTTCTAGGTGTTATAGGTGTTCTTTGGTGAAATGAGACTTTTACTTGTTAATATCAAACATTGTCTCTGGTTGCGGGTGTTTTATTTTTTCTTTCAGTTCTGTGTTGTATTATTTGCTGTTCCCACCACTTAAACTCTGCCCTGGAGCTAATTTGTTGTCCTTTGCTTACTTCTAAAATGGAGGGACTTCCTGTGGGTACCAGTAGTTGAGCTTGATTGCTGCTTTGCTGCTGATTCCCTAGGGGAAGCTTTTTGTGCAACTCGGATTTTAATGGTTGACTTTATAGGTACTGCCAGGTCTAGTGAAATCAAGTGCACCTGGGTTGCGTAGAAACTCTGGCCTGGGCCTCAGTCTTTTCATCAAATTGCACCCCATGCAATTCTATATTCCTGACCAGTCTCCTCTGAGTGGTCCTACAATGATTGGGGGGCAAATCTGCTGTCCTTGCTGTAACACAGTGTTCTCCTGGTAGGCCTGTCTCCCCTACCACCCATGCTGCAAACACTTCCCTTGGGATGGGCTGTGCACCGGTCCCTTGTGATGACTCACTGGCATCTGAATGGCTCTTTTTTTTCAGTTGTTGTGGCTCCTCACTCATACGTGGGTCCATGGGAACACCATTAGAGGTCGTGCTGGCCTGGGGGCCACCATGGCCCTCTTCTCCCTTGCCACCTCCAAGTAACTTCATCTGAAGGGCACAGCTATAGCTTTTGCCAGCTCCTGCTCCATGCACTCCGCAGCTCCTGCCTGGAAGTGGCCAGGGCTCGAAATGGTCAGAGCAGTTTTTCCTTTTTCTCGTCATGGCTTCTCCCACCTTTATGCACTCTATAGGTCTCTCCTCATCTTCACCTGAGCTCTAGTGGCCCCAGCTTGGCTGTCATTGCTTTTTTATAGTTGTAAATTGGTTGATTTGTGGGAGAGAGTGATGATGGGGACCGTCTATCTTGGTAGAATCTTTAGGCTCTTCTATATATAAGATCATGTCATCTGCAAACAGGAACAGTAATAGTTAGACTTTGTCTTTTCCAGTCTGAATGCCCTTTATTTCTTTATCTTTCCTGATTCCTCTGGCTAGTACTT
The DNA here is from genome assembly GCF_027409185.1 of Cynocephalus volans. NCBI lineage: Eukaryota > Metazoa > Chordata > Mammalia > Dermoptera > Cynocephalidae > Cynocephalus > Cynocephalus volans. The sequence continues at coordinate 90,000,285 of NC_084468.1, read as the reverse complement.
CCAATACTATGTTAAACAGGAGTGGTGAAAGTGGACATCCTGTCTTGTTCCTATTCATAAGCTTTTCCCCATTCAGGATGATATTGGTGGTGAGGTTGTCATACATTGCTCATATTATGTTGAGATTTTTTTTTCTATATCTAATTGCTGAGAGTCCTTACCATGTAGCGATGTTCAATTTTGTCAAATGCTTTTTCTGCATCTATTGAGATAATCATATGGATTTTTTCCTTGATTTTGTTGATGTGGTGTATCACATTTATTGACTTGCATATGTTGAACCCTCCTTTTCTCCCTGGGAAGAATTCCACTTGATTGTGGTGTATAATTTTTTTGATGTGTTACTGCATTCTGATTGCCATTATATTGTTGAGGATTTTTGCATCAATGTTCATCAGAGATATTGGCCTGTATTTTTCTTATTTTGTTCTATCTTTGTCTGGTTTTGGTATCAGGGCGTTGATAGCCTCATAAAATGAGTTTGGGAGAATGTGCTCTATTTCATTTTTTAGAATAGATTGAAGAGAATTGGTCTTAAGCCCTCTTTAAAAGTTTGGTAGAATTCAGCAGTAAAGCCATGCAGTCCTAGGCATTTCTTTATCAGGAGACTGTTCATTACTGCTTCAATCTCATTGCTTGCTATTGGTCTGTTAAGGCCTTCTATGGCTTCTTGGTTCAGTCTTGGTAGTTTGTATGTGTACAGAAATTTATTCATTTCCTCCATGTTTTCAAATTTATTGGCATGTAGTTGTTTATAACAGCCTCTAATGATTCTCTGTATTTCTGTAGTATCAATTGTAAAGTCTTCTTTTTCATTTCTGATTTTTATTATTTGGGCCATTTTTCTTCATTTTTTAGTTGGCCTAGCTAATAGTTTGTCTATCATGTTTATCTTCTCAAAAAAACACAACTTTTCATTTTATTATTCTTTTGTATTGTTTTTTGAGTCTCTATTTCACTTAGTTCTGCTCTGATCTTAATTATTTCTGTCCATCTACTAATTTTGAGATTGGATTTTTCTTGTTTCTCTAGTTCTTTTAGGTGTAGCATTATGTTGTTTATTTGAAATCTTTCTATTCTTTTCATATAAGTATTTATTGCAATAAAGTTCCCTCTTAGTGCTACTTTTTCAGTGTCCCATAGGTTTTGGCATGATGTGTTCTTAATTACTTTCAAGAAATTTTTTGATTTCCCGTTTGAGTTCTTCTTGGACCCATAGGTTGTTCAGGAGAATTTAATTTCCATGTATTTGTACAGTTTCCAGTTTCACTTGTTATTGATTTCTAGTTTTAATCCATTGTGGTCTGAAAAGATACTTGAAATGATTTCAACTTTTTTAAATTTTTGAGTTGATTTGTGACTAATGTGGTCTATCTTGAAGAATGTTCCATGTGCTGATGAGAGGAATACATATTCTGTAGTTGTTAGATGAAAAGTTCTGTAGATATCTGCCAGATCCAATTGTTCTAAAGTGTAGTTTAAATCCTGCGTTTCTCTGTTGATTTGTCCCCTACATTATCTGTCCAATGCTGAGAGAGTTGTGCTCAGGCTCCCAACTATTATTGTATTGTCTATCTCTTTCTTTAGGTCTAATAGTGTTTGCTCTCTGTATCTGGGTACTCTAGTGTTGGGTGCATATTTATTTATGATTGTTATGTCTTCCTGCTGGATAGATCCTTTTATTGTTACATAATGGCCTTCCTTGTTTCTTTTTATGGGTTTTTGTTTTAAGGTTTATTTTACTCAATATAAGAATAGCTACTCCTGCTCATTTTTGGTTTCCATATGTGTGGTATATCTTTTTCTAGCCCTTCACAATTAGTTTGTGTGTCTTTACAGGTGAGGTGAGTCTCTTGTAGACAGTGTATAGTTGGGTCTAGCCTCTTCATCCAATCAGTCAGTCTGTGTCTTTTAAATGGGGAGTTTAATCCATTTACATTTAGGGTTGTTATTGAAAGGTATTGTGTTACTCATGGTACTTTATTGATTTTCATTTGGATTTTTTAAACATCTTTTGTTCCTTTCCCTTTTATTTCACTGATGTTTGTTGGGGGTTTTTTGTGTGTTTTTTTGTTTTCGAGGTAATAAGATATGGTTTCTTTATCTTTCCCATTTGTATTTTTGTTCTACCAATGGGTTTTGTTCTATCTTGTGTATTCATGGTAGTGACTATCATTTTTTGGGTTTCAGATGTAGGACTGGTCATGTGGTGGTGAACTCCCACAGTATCTGTTTTTCTGGGAAAAACAGTTTCTCCTTCATTTCTGATGGACAGCCTTCCTGGGTATATATTCTGATTGGCAGGGGGGTTTTTCTAAATATATCATCCCATTCTCTTTTGGAGAGAAGTCTGCTATTAGTTTGATGGTGATCCTTTATCAGTGATTTGATGCTTTTCTCTTTCTGTTTTTAAGATTCTCTCTTTGTCTTGGAGTTTTGCCAGTTTGACTATAATATGTCTCAGAGAGGATCTTTTTGGATTGAATCTGTTTGGGGATCTTTAAGCCTCCTGAATCTGAAGGTTTTTGTCTCTCCCTGTATCTGGAAAGTTTTGTGCTACTATTTTGTTGAATAGGTTTTCAATGCTGTTTCCTTTCTCTTCCCCTTTCAAAATACTACTGATTCAAATGTTTTCAAATGTTTATGCACTTAAAGTTGTCTGCTAGCTCTCTTAGATTTTCCTCTTTTGGGGGGTGTGGGGATGTGGTTCTCTCTTTTTTTTAAATTTGCCTGGGTTATTTTTTTTAAAAAATCATCTTCAAGGCCAGAAATTCTTTCTTCTGCTAGCTCTAACCTGCTGCTTAAGCTATCAATTTTTTTCTTTATTTTATTGAATAAATCCTTCAGATCCAGGGGTCTGAAGGATCCAGGGGTTCTACTACATTCTTTTTTAAGGTGTTAATCTCTTTGTAAATTTCTTTCTTCATATCCTGGATACTTTTTCTCATTTTGTTGTGATGTCTAACTCAGTTATCTTGTATCTCATTGAGTTTCCTTAACATTGTTGCTCAGAATTCTTCTTCAGACATTTCAAGGGTTTCCTGCTCAATGGGGTCTTGTACTTGAGAATTATTGGTGTCATATATTTTTGATTTTTATATTTCTAGTATCCCCATGTTGATGTTTGGCCATCTGGTTAGGTAGTTGCTTCTTCTATTATTCTGGAGTGGGCTTTGAGGAAAGAAGCTTCCTCCCATAAATGTGTTTTGTATTGACCAATTAGTAAGGTGTTTTAATACTAGCCTAGGTAAACACAGTAGTGTAGTCTCCCTGTGGGTACTTCAGCCATATGCAGTGTTGTAGTTGTGTGTGAGTGCCTCTGTGGCCTAGTCACTGGGGCACTTAGTGCTTCCTTGCTGCGATTAGTAACACCATGTTGGTTTTTCACAGATGTGGGTGAGCTCTCAAGTTCTTAGGAGAAGTGCCTGGGTGCCCTGTCACTCTTTGACTGGGGTGGGTGACCCCAGGAAGGCTTGTTGACACTCTGGCTGGTACGCTGATGGGTGCACTGAGGTATACCAGAGCTCCTCAGTTTGAATGGGTGACCCTATAGGCAGAGGCTTCTCCTGGGTCCTTGCTTCCCCTGGCTGGGGATGGGTTGGTGGTGACTGAAAATTTTCTTCCTTACTCTGTTTGGGTATCCCAGTTTTTGCACTCTTGGGGGTTCCATGTGTGTCTCTTCCCAGAGCAAGGCAGTTGTATGGGCCATGCATGTACCTCCCACCCCCAGGTGTGCTACTGTGTGTGGCAACATAATTCCCCTTGTGGATTGGGCTTCTGGGCCTTAGGTCTGTGCTCACTCACCTCTTTCCCAGGCTCTGCTGGTGACTCTCCTTGTGTCAGTGCAGTCAAGTGGTTGGTGGGCTACCTGCATGATGGCAGAAGATGCTGCTGTGACAGCAAGCCACCCTCTCAGTGAAAGTGTCTGTGGTGGGGCTGTGGCAGACCCATGTGGCAGCAGTGTGCCACCCATGTGGCAGCAGTGTCAGCAACAGCAGCAGGAGCTGCCTGTGGCTGCTGAGGTCCCTGGGTGCACTTCCTGCCATCCTCTAAACAACTTTTGAACACAATGTTTTATTCTATGTCTTCAAATGAAAGTAAAAAAGCAAAACTATTGTATTCTAGTTGGTAGATTTGTCTCTCATGGTCCTGTGGATCAGAAATTTCTAAATTAGTTTCTTTGAGGGAAAGGAGGAGTTTAACAGCCAGTCTACAATCAATTTATCTGTCATTACCAGGAAAGAAAGGAAGAAGAAAGATGACCCAGTCATCTTTGCAAACATATTGCTAACAGACTTATGATTTGTCTATGGAAGCTATGAAATGATTTTAGCAGGTAGTCCCTGGTTAATGATTGCTTATAGTAAATAAATATAGAATCAATAAATTAATGAGGCAATAGTTCCTCAAAAATATTATATAATCTATGTAAATATCTGAGTATAAATGGGAATGTTTGCTGAAATGATCCCTGCTGTGTAAGTTAGTTGATTATTCAGAGCTCATCCTAATAAATTATATATTTTTTCAATAATGGATGTTAAATTGATACATGAAAAGGGAAAAAATTCAGTGGATTCTCAATGTAATTAAAACACTGAATCATAAATAGATTTCCTGACTATGACTTATGCCAAAACTTGAGAAGCACAGTTTTGCTGTTTTATATTCAGTAATGTTGATATTTTACCTGTTTTCCTTATAGTAGATTTTCTAAATAATACAGCTTTGATGCATCATAGGCCTCTGTAATTATAAAGCCATTAACCAGAATTGAAATGGTGTCTGAGATGTGGATTACCAACTCACAGTTAGGTATTTTAGAGAAAAATTAGAGGCTTGGATCCTCAACCTGTTACCTATTAGAATCACCTGAAGCATAGTGGAAGCTATATTGATAATCAAGTTTTCAAATGATCTATTTCTGCACTAAAAAATCACTCCAACACTTGTTGGCTTAAAACAATAACCAATTTATTATACCTTATAATTTTATGGGTATAGAATTCAGGCAAGGATTGGCTGGGCATCTTCACTTGGCAGGGCTAGGCTGAAGTTCAGGGACGGCTCCTCTCACATTTCTGGTACCTCAATGAGGACATCTGGAAAACTGGGTTCAGCAGGGCCTCCCTCTATCACTATGTATTTTCAGGAGGCTTTTGTGATTGAGCCTGTTCAGCAGGTTAATGAGACCTCTCAAATGTAGGCTCAGGGCTCCAAAGGCTAGTGTTCCAAGAATCCTGGAAGAAAGTGCAAGTCTTCCTATGACCTAGCCACAGAAGTACCATAAAGTCACCCTGCCACATTCTTTCATTCAAACAAGTCACTAAGATTGGTTCAGATTCAAGAGGAGGAGAGTCAGACTTTACCTCACTAAAGGATTAGCAAAGATTTTGCAACATCTTTAATCAGCTATGGTAGGCCTCACCTGAAACCAATTAAATCATAATCTCTGGGGATGTGGCCTGGCATGAGTATTATTTTAAAGCTCCCTAAGTGATTATAATTTGCACCTAAGGTTGACAATCACTGAATCAAAGTAAATGGCATTGGTAATTTCCAAGTCATTTGCTCCATTTGTTAAGTCTTTTTAAATGAACTTCTAAAAATATTTTACTTCCTATTTTTGCAAAACAACCACTTGATTAAAACAAGCATCGATGTGTGAAATATTTGAGCTATATATATTAATTTTTATATACAGAAAATAATGTTGCTACTCTGTCCTCAGGAGACAGGGATATTTAAGATGATTTTCCAGCATTTATGAAGGTTTTGATTTATGCCTTCTTTGCTTTCCAGGTGTTTCTTATAAACAATTTCACACATTAGCAGTTGTGTAATCAGTTAAGATGTTTACAAAAATATTTATCTGATCTGTAACTCCCCTCCTTGAAGAACATGACTAACCCCTTGTTGCCAAATTCCATAGTTTCAAAATCCATACCACTTACCTTTCCAGTTCCATCCGCCTTACCACTACATCGAGCACTTTTCACTCCAGCCACACTGAACTCTCCACTCTCTCCTTGCAAGGTTCAAATGTCTCTGTATGTCTTTTCCCAATCTTGAATGTCCTCCACATCCAACTCCTTTGATACCCGCATCTATACCTACCATCTTCTGATGCATGCTTTAAAAGCCAACTCCAATGCTCTCTCCTTTGTGAAGCCTTCTCAATCCCCCAGCCCCCTCACAAACTGCCAGAAAGAATTGCTTCTTTTTTTGTGCTCCCACAAGTAAGTATGAAGAGTTACTCTGTTATACTTGCCCCACATATTCTAATAATCTTTTTACACATCTGTCTTTCCTACGGTGAACTCCAAAAGAAAAGAATTGAGCCATTAATTTCTATACGAGTGTTACTTATATAACAGGTGTCGAATAAATGTTTTATTTCCCAGAACTTTTAAAAATATGTCAAAATGTTAAAGAATAGCAAATTATATTTGTAGCCAGTGATAAAATTTAATAAGTAGTTACTGTGACAGAAAGTTGACTTTGGATATTTTAAGCACCTGCTCCAATGGGTATCCCGCTTTCAGCATTCACTTCACTTTAGTCTGTTCTGTGTTGTTCCAAATGAGAATAGAAATACCTGTAGGCTCCCATATAATTCTTTAAACCATCGTAGCAATTAGACTGTATGTCAAGATCCCTCACTCAAAATCCAACAGGGTTTGGAAACAATTGTCACTACTCCATGCTCCATGCACTTTAGTAACAGTTTCAAGCATAAGACCACATAAGTCTCAGAGAAATAGCTGTTTATCAACTCTTGTTTGCATATTCTTGGATTCCTTTAGTGCCCAGTGATTCTCTGTCCTGCCAATCAGAGCAGTAAGTTGGAGCCAAACTCTGCCCTATACTTCAGCCGTGCACCAAATAACACAGTTTGCTTTCTGTATTATTCCTATCAAAACATGTACACATGAGGCTAGACTCTGCCTATGATTTAATTTGCCTAGTTCCCAGGTAGAATTACTGAAATGGCTTGGCACTAATTGATGCACATACCTTCTGCTGTCTGCTTCCCCAAGTTGTGATGCTCTTCCACTCCCCCACACACCTACAGCTCTCTCTCCCCTTCTTATTCAGTCCATCTCCTCTTAGAACTCAGATGCCTGACCCAACTTTCTCCTCTTCAGTCCCATCCTCTGATTTCTCTGCCTATGTTTTCCAGTTGGTAAGTGCACTCGTTTTCTGGTCATTCCTTTCAACTCAACCAATATTTTATATCCAGTGATATATTTGGAGCCAACCAAGACACAAACCAATCGCTAGTCAGATTTAGGATACAGAGCATAAACCTTAATTTATTCATTAAGGTATTGATCCTTTTCCCTTATGTAGGAGAACCATTCTATTTCTGGCCACCGTACTATATGGCTGTCTACTTTGCCTGCAAGATCCATCCTTCTTCTATGCTCTATCCCTGGCTGACTCCTATTAGCCATTTAATAACTAGTAAAGAGGTGTCCTCTCCTGGAAGCATTCCTAGACTCCCACAACACTATACCCCGACCTCCCTCATCTCACAAAATTATTTTAGGTGTCTCTCTCGGGAACCTTCATAATATCTTTAAACTACTTCTATCATTGGATTGCAGCATTGTTTTATAATTTTTTTATGTGTCCTCTACCCACTGCTCACACTTGATTGGACGAAAATCTAATGTTTTAGTCATGCTATGTTGTTGCTGCAATAGTAGAGATTCAAAAATGCAATCAGTTTTCATCAAGTATTTGATGAACAAATGAATAAATTAATTAATGAATGCTCTGTATCCATTCTATTATTTTCATTTAAGTTCCTTGCATAAATTATTAATTTTAAATTTAAGACGTGGAATTTAAATCATTTGGCTCTATCCCTCAAACAAGTTCAGCATAATAATTCCAAAACATCTTTTTTGTTGTTTAAATAACAAAATGAACAAAATTGATTTCAAAATTAACATTAACATGTTTTAAATTTCTTTGTGTAGCACTTATAGGCCTCTTAAGGATTCAAATCTATGACTCATGAATGCATGTATTATTTGATATATATCTGAATATTAATCATAAGAAGTTAGCAGAATAACAAAGACTGTAATCCTTGGTTCTCTTCACAGTTTTTTTTTTTTTTTCTTATGCAATTGTCTTTTATTTATTTTTTGTATTTGGAGTATTTATTTATTTATTTATTTTAATTGGTTATGAATATTCATGAGATACAAAGCTGATTGTCACCCCTCGAGCCCTTGATGTGAGAGCCAGATTCATACTGGCAGCATGCCTGTTACTACAAATTGCATTTGCACCCACCCAATTATACCCAACCTCCCTCTCCCTCCTTCTTTCCTCCCAACTCCACTTTGTAGCCCAAGGAATGTTCTCTCCTGCTGCAAGTCCAACGCACTACTGTGGTCTTTCTTTCCTTCCTTCTTTCTCTCTTAGCTCCCACTTATGAGTGAGGACATGAGATATTTATCCCTCTGTGCTTTGCTTATTTCACCCAATGTAAGTTTCTCCAGGATCATCCATGTTGTTGCAAATGGGAGTATTTCATTCTTTTTTATGGCAGAGTAGTATTCCACGGTGTTTATATACCACAGTTTCCTTATCCAATCATCCATCAGTGGACATTTAGGTTGGTTCCATGTCTTAGCTATTATAAACAGAGCTGCAATGAATATGGGAGTACAGGTATCCCTTTAACATGATGATTTCCATCCTTCTGAGTATATACCCAGAAGTGGGATTGCTGGATCATATGGAAGATCTATCTGTAGTTGTTTGAGAAATCTCCATTCTATTTTCCATAGTGGTTGTACTAGTCTATGGTCCCACCAACAGTGTAGGAGCATTCCCTTCTCTCCACACCCTCACCAGCATTTGTTATTCACCGTCTTTTTGATTATAGCCAGTCTAACTGGGATGAGGTGGTATCTCAATGTAGTTTTAATTTGCATTTCCCTGATGACTAGTGATGTTGAGCATCTTTTCATGTACCTGTTGGCCATTTGTATGTCTTTCTTTGAAAAATGTCTATTCAGCTCCTTTGCTCATTTTTTAACTGGGTTATTTGTTTTTTTTACTGTATAATTGCCTGAGTTCCTTGCATATTATGGATATTAATACCTTGTCAGATGCATAGTTAGCAAAAATTTTCTCCCACTCTGCAGGCTATCATTTCACTCTGTTGATTGTTTTCTTTGCTGTGCAGAAGCTTTTGAGTTTGATATAGTCCCATTTGTTTATTTTTTTCTTTTGCTGCTTGTGCTCTTGGGCTCATGTTCATAAAGTCTGTGCCCAGACCTAATTGCTGAAGTGTTTCACCTATATTTTCCCTTAGTAATTTTACACTTTCAGGTCTCATACTTAAGTCTTTAATCCATTTTGAGTTTATTTTAGTGTATGGTGAGAGGTGCATATCTAGTTTCATTCTTCTGCATATGGATATTCAGTTTTCCCAGCACCACTTGTTGAAGAGGAAGTCTTTTCCCCAATGCAGATTTTTATTGCCTTTTTCCAATATCAGAAGGCTGTAAGCCTGAGGGGTGATTTCTGGGTTCTCAATTCTACTCCACTGGTCTGAATGTCTATTTTTATACCAGTACCACACTGTTTTGGTTACAATAGCTTTGTAGTATAATTTAAAGTCAGGTCGTGTTATGCCTCTGCCTTTTTTTTTTTTTTTTTTGCTCAAGATTGCTTTGGCTATTTGGGGTTTTTTGTTGTTCCATATGAAGGGTCAAATTGTTTTTTCCATTTCTGTGAAGAATGTCATTGGTATTTTGATGGGGGTTGCATTGAATCTGTAGATCGCTTTGGGTAGTATAGACATTTTCACAATGTTAATTCTTCCAATCCAAGAGTATGGAATGTCTTTCCATCTTTTTGTGTCCTCTTTAATTTGTTGCAACAGTGATTTGTAATTCTCACTGTAGAGCTATTTTACCTCCTTGGTTAACTCTATTCCTAGGTTGTTTTGTTTGTTTGTTTGTTTTCTTTTTTGTAAATATTGTAAATGGGCTTGCTTTCTTGATTTCTTTTTCTGGAAGTTTGTTGCTAGAGTAAAAAATGCTACTGATTTTTGCATGTTGATTTTGTATCCTCCAGGTTTACTGAAAAGTTTATCAGCTCTAAGAGCTTTTTTGTAGTCTTTAGGCTTTTCTAAGTATACAATCATGTCATTTGCAAACAGGGACAATTCAACTTCATATTTTCTAATCTCAATGCCTTTCCCTCAACCAGGATCTACTAGCCAGCAGCAAAAGCCCCTAAACTCCCAAACTCAGCCTCCTTTTTTTGTACATTAAACCTGAGACCTACTAATCCTACCTCACTCCTTCCCTCCCATGCTCTCCCCTGCCCTTATTGGCCTAGTCTTAGATTTGATGAACCTCAACTACAACATACATACTACATTAGTGAATAAGAAACACTTAGTTCCTCCCTCATAGAACTTGTAAATTAACAGTGAACAAAAAATAAAAGTGTGATGAGATATGCAAGGTAGTAGAGTGCCCTAAGAAGAAACCAAACTAGTTTTTGAAGTCAGAGCATACTTTCTCAGTAATTGGTATTTAAGGTGAGATCTGAGAGACAAGTGATGATTTACATAAGCCATATAGAGTCGCAGAGCAGGTAAGGTTTGACTATAATGAAGGCCAAAATAACAGCACCTTAAGATAAAAGTTTACTTCCTAGTCACATAGCAGTCTAAGCATAAGCAATCCTATACTGATCTGTTGGCTTCCTGGAATTGGGAACACAGGCTTCTTCTCTCTTGTTGTTTTGCCTTGTTCGACAAGGAACTTCCATCTCATTGTCTAAGATGACTCTCCTGATTCCCAAGTCTAGTTTCCAGCAGAAGCAAAGAGAGGAGAAATGAAGGGCATACTCTTTATGAACACCTCCTGGAAATTTCACACATCACTTCTACTCACATCCTATTGTCTAGAACCTGGTTGCAAGGCCATGCCCAGCTACAAGGGGTGCTGAGAAATAAACTTATTTAGCTGTGCATTCAGGTGCCTTGTTGAAACTCTAGTATTCTATTTAACAAAGGAAGAACCAACAGAATGTGAAAAGTTCCTGACAAAAGAAAAAGTATAGTGAATCCTGGGAACTGAGAAATGTCCAATAAGAGATAAATCACAGGTGTGATGACAACAGAGCAAACAGACCAACAATGGAAAAAGTCTCATAGAACTGATTCCAGCTCTTGGCTTCTAAACTCTAAGTTCTCTGGTTTGAAATTTTAATTGCTCCCTAGTCCTGAAGGCCACACCTGAATCCCACTCCAAAATAGATATCTTCTCCATGATAAATATCTTGCCCAACTGTGGTCTGGCAACTAAGCTTCACTTTATTGATAAATCATCAGTTATTACCCAATTGTTCATCACACATCCCTGGACATCACTTTTTTTACCTGGTCCTCCAACACTACCTAATACACCTGATTAAGAAAATTTTCAGAGAAGGAGTTGTGGCCTGGGAAGATACCCCAAAAGTTGCTATTAACATATTACTTCATGGGAGTTACACTGGTTACCTATAATTCAGGGGAATGGATTTAGAGTTGTAAATAAGCTAGTTATCATCCACATTTTAACACCCCATTACATGAGATCAGTAATCACTACAGAGAATCCTATCTCCAGGCTCACATCTCTCTCCTAAATATGTGTGCTAGTTCTTGCTCACTCAACTTTTATAACTAAAGCTGGGTAAGTCTAAGAAAACAAAATAATTACAGAAAGATCTTCCAGATGATCCAGATCAAAAGAATTAGAAACAACATTCAGGATTGACAATATTTTGAAGAAAATTATCCATGATTCCTTGACATAGAAATAACCAGTATTAACCTTATGGTGTATTTTCTTTGAACTTTTTTCTAGGCATACTTTTTTTACATAAGTAAAATCATGCCTTATATAGATTTTTGTATCCTGATTTTTGCAAGTATTTTCTCATATCTTTAAAATATTCAGATGATATCTTTGAAGTGTACATAATAATCTCTTTAATGTACCATAATACATTATTCTATTTCCTGATGACTGGATATCAATGAAGTTTTGGGGCTTTTATTGAAATTCATATTCTAATAGTTTACCATCTTTGGATAGAATTCTGTATATTTCTGATTATTTTCTTTGCTGGAATTGTTGGGCCTAATATGTAATAAATTCTATTTTTAAAGGTCTTATGAGTTTGTACCCAACCTTATAATTGTAAATGTACATGAGCAGTGAGAAAATATTATTGCCTCAAAATCATGGAACTAGGTAAGCTACACTTTGAAAACAATGACACAAGCCAAAGAAGAAACAAGTAACTTGTAGACTTCTCAGGGAGGCTTGGCCATCACTGAAAGGAGGCAAACCACTGTTTGGGGCTGCTGTTCTCGGGGCTTTTTAATCCAGGCCCTGAAGGACATTATGCTAAGTGAAATAAGCCAGACACAGAAACCCAAGTACTGCATGACCTCAATTATATGTGGAATCTAAAAAAGTCTAATTCGTAGAAGGAGAGAGTAGAATGGTAGTTACCAAGGGCTGGGGGTGGGCGGAAATGGGGACATGATGGTCAAAGGGTACAAAGTTTTGTTATGTAGGAAAAATAAGTTTTAGAGATGTAATGTACAGCATGGTGACTATAGTTAATAACACTGCATTGTATATTTGAAATTTGCTAAGAAAGTAGAAAAGTGTTCTCACCACACATACACACACACAAATCGTAAATATGTGAGGAGAAGGTTGCGTTAATTAGCTTGACTGTAGTAATCATTTCATTATGTATATGTATATAAACAATCACATTTTGCACCTTAAAATATATAATTTTTATTTTAAAAAAAATTAAAATCAGTAAATAAATCCAGGTATTCCCCAAGGGAATCACAAAGCATAGAGCAGTTTTACATGAAAACTACATATTCTATTAATTTGAACTATTTTAGGTGTAGGAGTCTGAACTGTATCATGATGTTGCTTCAATTTTCTAATTTACTTAGTGTGCAGAGACACAGCCTCAAAACATGGCTTTTAAAACAATCTTTTAAGTGGCTTATCCTAGTGGCATGACAAGGTAAAGCTGATCTTTTATTGCAATTCCTTCCAGACGTGGTTTTACAACAACAATAATAAAGGGAATAAAAATCAAAAAGAAATAAAAAGTCTTATTCTCATGCCCTATAAAAATCACACATGGTGTAAATTGAATGTCTAAAATATACTCTGGGAAGAAACCATAAGAGTAATTCTTAACCCAGAAAGAAAGAAAACTGTCAATAAAGGCAAGTATTCCCTTATTTTTAACCTTTGTTACTTTGTGATAATGACCTCAAAATTCCAGTTTTGTCTTTGTTGGATTGAAAGAACAGCAGGTCTTAGGTCAAGTTTAGGAGCAGAGCCTCAAAAAGAGATTGTTTTAAAAGTAATTTTTTGATGGAGGTCAGAAGGGGACTGAGGGAATGAGGTCAGGGCAGGGTAGAAAAGGTAGGCCAAGAAGTGGTCTCAGCTAGAGACCAGCTTCAGTCTGAACCCACAGGGAGTTCAGGAGCATGAATTTCACCACAGAGCTGCTAGCACCCTGAGACGGGGGAGCCAGTGTTCTGTTCCACTGACATAGTCAGTCATTGGCTGTGGAATAGGTGGCAGCTGTAAACCTTTTATCAGTCTCCTACATGTGTAGGAGCCACACAAAGTGGATGGACTACAGCACCCCACTGCCACCACCACACCTACTTAGCCACATTCACTTTTCCCTGGAAAGTCCTCCCTGCCCAAACTCCAAAGTTACCATCAAAGCGAAGTCTTCTCCAACCTCCCACATGCATTTTCAACCACTTGCTCTTTTTGTGTGTGATCTCACTGCACTCTTTCCTCTGTGGTAATATTTATCACATCATGTTGCAATAAGCTGTCTCCGTGTCTTTTCTTTCCTCCTGGGAACTCTTCAAAGAAAGCTATTGAGACATTCATTTTTGTATGCCCACTGCTTGGCAGAGTGTCTAATACATAAGTGGTGTTCAATAAATATTAGTAATCCAAAATGTCTAAATATGAAACTAAAGGTTAAATTATGATTCTGCATAATTGGGTATCCAAAGATAAAATTTAGGCAGCAGCAAATGCAGCAGAATTTCCTTTGGGTGCCTAAAGTACCTGAATGTCAGTGGTGGTCAGACTCCAGTGCTTACTGTGTCTTAGTTCTTTCTCTGTCATTAAATCCATAACTCACTTATCTGTAAGGATTCTCAACTGTCTCCTTAAACCAATGGAGCAGCTGCATTTTATACCCAAGATCAAATCTCTTATTGACAAACCAGCAAGTGTTAGAAAATATTGCTGCTGTTCCATACCCCATGACTCAATTCCCCATGCTCTTCATCTAAAAATTTCATGAGAAATTCAGGATACCAATTTATATCAGTTAAGCACTGCTATAAAATAAGTCATCTCAAGACTCAGTGTCTTAAAACAAAAGTCATTCATTTCATGATCATATGTATAGGTGAGCTGCAGGTCAGCTGAGCTGGGCCTGTCTTGGCCAGGAAGCTTTGCTTCCAGCAGCTGATGTAGCTAGTCTCAGCTCCTTGTTGTGGATTGAGCTCATTTTTTTCACCATTTATGTTCCTCATTTACTTTGCAAATTCTCATAAAACAAAACTTACAACATGATGAGTGTCCAAGGAAAAAAAAATCAGCCAGTTTGGGGAGTCAGAGAATACTTTCTCAACGAATTGGTGTTTAAGCTGAGGCCTGAGAGTCACCCTCAGCAAGACAAAAAGAAAGGAAAGAAATCTTATATTATTTAGAATATGGCTTAACCACTGAAACAAACAACGGTGGCTTAAATAAGATTAAAGTTCATTTCTAAATCATGTAACAGTTTGGGTAAAACAGTTCAAAACTGTTACGGTGGCTGCACGGTGTCAGGGATTTAAGCTTTTTCTTTCTGCTCAGACATCCTCATCATGCAGCTGCCATTCCATGGGTTAAGATGGCTGCTTCGGTTGTGTCCACATTCCACAGGGCTACACCCATCCTCGTAACACTGGTCAATGCTGCGTGTCAGAGATGATGTCCTGCCTAAAGAAAATCCTTTATCTTATTGTTTCATGTTACTCAATGTTAAACTTCAAAGTACAGAAACTTGTTGCTTCAACTACACAGACTTCATGCAGAAACCTATTGTATATTTTCTCTCCTTCCAATATTTCTATTCTTATTTAAAATGTAGAAAGGGGGGAATATTGGAGAGATGTAGTTCTCCAGGAAAATAAACATATTCCTAACTTCTAAGTTCTCTCATTTGAAATTCTTGGAGACTCAAAATGGCTGCTTGCACCATCTGTCTACCTCTAGTACAATTTATTGTACTGGGCACACTTAAAATAACCCTTTTCCCCCCAGGCAACCTCTATGCCATTATCCTGGTTCACTGCCTTCATTGCACTCATCCCTATTTGAAATGATCATGTTTATTCATTTTATTTATTAGATGCCAGAAGGTAAGTTCAATGAAGCACGAATCTTGATTACCCTATTCACCACTGTATGCCAAATGCCTTGGATTGTGCCAGGCATAAAATGCACATTTAACAATCACATATTTGTTAAATGAATTAATGAATGGAATCATGTGCTTATCCATATGGAGTGCAATTCCTCAAAGAATGAGTTATGAACTGGCAAGATGCTCCAACATGTATCTAATTAGTACATTTGAGTTATACTAAGTAGGTTTTCCAAAATTCAGAGCAAGTGATAGGATAAATAAATGAAGTCCCACCTACATCTTGCATTTAATTCCTTAAGGTCAAGGACAATTAAAGAAAATTTCATCTCCATTCTTGTATCTCTGTCCTAAAGAAATGTACTTGATCTGTCCCAGCTTAGAGCTTAAACCGGGTGATTCAGGAAAACAAGAAATAATTACAAAAAAGACCTTCAGCATGACCCTGTTGGAAAAGCAAAAATAACATTCAGGTTTGCGGAGAAAAAAGCAGGAAAATGTTATATTCTTACCTTTGATATTTCAAACCCCAAAAGCATCTAAAAG
The DNA here is from genome assembly GCF_027409185.1 of Cynocephalus volans. Classification (NCBI taxonomy): domain Eukaryota; kingdom Metazoa; phylum Chordata; class Mammalia; order Dermoptera; family Cynocephalidae; genus Cynocephalus; species Cynocephalus volans. Next base: position 89,984,214 of record NC_084468.1, on the reverse strand, counting down.
CTTCTAAAAACATTTTTGATCATTTAAAATCATTATAGTTTATTGATTTCTTATTTTACCAGCATTTCATTAGTATCCTACAGGAACCTCATTAGCATATTATTTTGACCCAGGTCAAGAAATAGAATTTGGGGGAGACCGTGCGCCCTGCGGCACCAGTGCACAACGGAGCACATAGGCCTCACCACTGCCCGACCCCATCCCGAGCCTGGCCAAGAGTGTGCCAACCAGAGAGGTGCCCCGCCAGAGAGGCCCGAGTCCCACAGAGATGACATGCCCCTCAGCACCAGCGTGCAACAGAGCAGGGAAGCCTCGCCGCCAGACCCCATCCCCGGCCAGGCTGAGTGCAGGCCAAACAGAGAGGTACGCCACCAGAGAGGCCCGAGATCTGCAGAGACCACGCGCCCTGCGGTGCCAGCACACGACTAAGCAAGTAGGCCTTGCCACCGCCAGACCCCATCCCAGGAGGTCGAGTGCATGCCAACCGAAGAGGCCCGAGATCTGTGGAGACCACATGCCCTGAGGTGCCGGAGCACAACTGAGCAGGTAGGATTCGCTGCGGCCAGACCCCATCCCCAGCCCAATCAAGTGCACGTGGACCAGAGAGGAGCTCCCTGGAGAAGCCCAAGACCCGAGGCGACCATGGGCCTGAGGTGCCAGCAGGCGAAGGAGCAGGCACTGAGGCAGCCATACCAAATTGGTAGCCCCAGCAGCATCCTAGCCAGACAATACTGTCAATCACTGAACTGTGAAATCCCTTGCCACAATGACTAAACATCAAAGGAAAGATACCAGAATTATGAAAAATCAAGAAAGTACACCACTAAAGAGTAATAACTCTCAAGCTCTAGATCCTATACAAGAAGCCCTTGAAATGTATGACAAGGAATTTCGAGTGATAATTCTAAGGACACTAAATGAGATGCAAGAAAACTCAGGTAGACAAAATGATGAAATGAGGAAAAGTATACACAACCTGAAAGAAGAAATGTACAAGGAAATCAATGCCCTGAAAAAGAATGTAGCAGAGCTTGCCCAGCTAAAGAATTCATTCAAAGAAATAAAAAACACAACAAAGAGTTTAACCAACAGGCTTGCAGAAGCAGAAGAGAGAAATTCTGACCTTGAAGATGGGCTGTTTGAAATAACACAGACAGACAAAAAAAAAGAAAAAGAAAAAAGAATCAAAAACATTGAAGAAAATCTAAGAGAGATATCAGACAACCTTAAGCACTCAAACATCAGACTCATAGGTATTCCAGAAGGGGAGGAAAAAGGAGATTGCATTGAAAACATATTCAACAAAATAGTGGCAGAAAACTTCCCAGGTATTGGAAAAGACACAGTTCCTCAGATTCAGGAAGTTAAAAGATCCCCAACTGTATTCCACCCAAAAAGGTCTTCTCCAAGATATGTTATACTCAAATTGGCAAAACTCAAAGATAAACAGAGAATCTTAAAAGCTGCAAGTAAGAAGCATCAAATCACCTATAAGGGAGCCCCAATCAGAGTAACATCAAACTTTTCATCACCAACCCTAAAAGCCAGAAAGGAATAGGATGATATATTCAAAATACTAAAAGACAGAGATCACCAGCCAAGAATACTCTACCCCACAAGGCTCTCCTTCCAAAGTGAAGGACAAATAGTATATTTCTCAGACAAACAAAAACTGCAGGAGTTCACTACCACATGTCTACCCTTACAAGAAATTCTCAAGGGAGTACTGGGTTTGGTACCTGAAAAATAACTACCACTGCCATAAAGACTCAAGAAAAATCAAAACCCACTAGTAAAATAAAAATGCCAACAATGAACAGAAAAAAAAAAAGTTTATCTACAACCCAAGAAACCAACAAATACAGAAGACAAACAGTAAATCAGAAAGAAAGGAACGAAAGACACTTAAGACATCCAAACAAAAATCAATAAAATGCTAGCAGTAAACCAACACTTTTCAATAACAACTCTTAATGTAAAAAGATTAAATTCCCCAATCAAAAGACACAGACTGGCTGAATGGATTAAAAAGGAGGACCCAACTATATGTTGCCTTCAAGAGACCCACCTCACCTATAAAGACTCACATAGACTAAGAGGGAAAGGATAGATAAAGATTTGCCATGCAAACAGAAATGACAAACGAGCTGGAGTAGCTACTCTGATATCTGATAAAATAGACTTTAAACTAAAAACCATAAAAAGAGATAATGAGGGCCACTATTTAATGATAAAAGGATTCATCCATCAAGAAGACATAATAATCATAAATATATACATACCCAATGTTGGAGCAGCCAGATTTATAAAACAAACTCTGTTAGACCTAAAGAAGGAAATAGACACTAATACCATAATAGCAGGGGACCTGAACACCCCACTATCAATATTGGACAGATCATCTACACAAAGAATCAGCAGAGAAACACAAGATCTAAACAACACTCTAGACCAATTGGACTTGGCAGATATCTACAGAACATTCCATCCAACAAACTCAGAATATTAATTCTTCTCATCAGCACATGGATCATTCTCCAGGACAGATCACATGATAGGTCACAAATCAAGTCTCAACAAATTCAAAAAAATTGGCATTATCTCATGTATTTTTTCAATCACAATGGATTAAAATTAGAAATCAATAACAAATGAAATTCTGGAAACTATACAAACACATAAAAATTAAACAGCATTCTACTTAATGCCATATGAATCCAAGAGGAAATCAAACAGGAAATAAAAAAAATTTTTTGAAACTAATGAAAACCATGATACATCATACCAAAACCTGTGGGATACTGCAAAAGCAGTAGTACTAAGGGAGAACTTCATTGCATTAACTGCTTACTTCAGAAGAATGGAAAGATGCCAAGTAAACAACCTAATGCTTCACCTTAAAGAACTAGAAAAACAAGAACAATCCAAACCCAAAGTTAACAGATGGAAAGAAATCATTAAGATCAGAGCAGAACTTAATGAAATTGAAACCCAAAAAACAATACAGAAGATCAAAGGATACACACAAATTACCAGAACTGAGCCAAGACAATGTAGAAAATCTGAACAGACCAATAACATAAAAAAGATTGCGGCTGTTATCAGAAGGCTCCTAACAAAGAAAAGTCCAGGACCAGATGGGATCACAGCAGAATTCTACCAAACATTCAAAGAGGAATTGACACCAATTCTCTACAAACTATTCCAAAAGATTGAAACAGAGGCAATTCTCCCAAACTCATTCTATGAGGCAAACATCACTCTGGTAACAAAACCAGGTAAAGATACAACTAAAAACAAAAACTACAGGCCAATATCCTTGATGAATATAGACATACAAATCCTCAATTAAATACTAGCTAACAGAATAGAGCAACACATATGCAAAATTATACACCATGATCAAATGGGATTCATCCCAGGGATGCAAGGTTGGTTCAACATACGCAAATCAATAAATGTGATACACCATATTAATAAAATCAAACACAAGAACCATATGATCATCTCTATAGATGCTGAAAAAGCGTTTGATAAAATTCAATTCTCGTTCATGATAAAAGCTCTCTGCAAGTTACGTATAGATGGAAAGGATCTGAACATAATTAAAGCCATATATGCCAAACCCACTGCCAATATCATCCTGAATGGGGAAAAGATGAAAGCTTTTCCCTTAAGAACAGGAACTAGACAAGGATGCCCACTCTCACCACTCCTATTCAACATAGTGTTGGAAGTACTAGCCAGAGCAATCAGAGAAGAGAAGGAAATAAAGGGCATCCAGATTGGAAAGGATGAAGTCATACTGTCTCTGTTTGCAGATGACATGATCCTATATATTGAGCAGCCTAAATCCTCTACAAAAAATCTCTTTGAGTTGATCAATGATTTCAGCAAAGTTGCAGGATACAAAATCAACACACAAAAATCAGTAGCATTTCTATTCTCCAATAGTGAACATGCAGAAAGAGAAATACCATCTCACCCCAGTTAGGATGGCTAATATCCAAAAGACTGTAAATGATAAATGCTGGCGAGGTTGCAGAGAAAAAGGAACTCTCATACATTGTTGGTGGGACTGCAAAATGGTGCAGCCTCTCTGGAAAATGCTATGGAGGTTCCTCAAACAATTGCAGATAGATCTACCATATGACCCAGCTATCCCACTGCTGGGAATATACCCAGAGGAATGGAAATCATCAAGTCGAATGTATACCTGTTCTCCAATGTTCATTGCAGCACTCTTTACAATAGCTAAGAGTTGGAAGCAGCCCAAATGTCCATCATCAGATGAGTGGATATGGAAAAGGTGGTATATCTACACAATGGAATACTACTCAGCTATAATAAAGAATGAAATACTGCCTTTTGCAGCAACATGGATGCATCTAGAAAGAATTATATTAAGTGAAACAAGTCAGGCACAGAAAGAGAAATATCACATGTTCTCACTTATTTGTGGGAGCCAAGAATAAATAAATAAATACACAAATAAACTGCGGGGGGTGGGAGGGAAGAAAACACAACAATCACAATTCCTTGAAGTTGATATGACAGGTGAATGTATATGAGGTTGTTGGGAGGGAGGGGGGAGAGGGAGGAGGGAGGGAGGTTTCAGTAATGGGCACAATAATCAACCACATTGTATATTGACAAAATAAATTTAATTTTAAAAAATGAAAAAGAAATAGAACTTTGGCAGCCATGCAGAAGCCATTCCATGTCCTCTGTCCCAGTCACTCCTACCAAAAAGTAATCAATATCCTTTGGATATCTAGTGCCTAACTATGTCATGCCCTACAGAAACTGCCTGCTCCCTGGCTAAAAGTTGAACAAATATACCAGAGATTGTACAGTGTTGAGAGATGTTGGGTTATCAGCCCAGCCACCACGAAGAGACCACACTGAGTACCTTGTACATTCAGTTGAGACCACAGAAAGATCACTCCTTATGAGTCAAAATTATGATCTGGAGTAAGAATCATGTACCAAGACTAAATGAAAAAATATCCTCAACCCTAACAAAAAAATGAAATACCAAGCCAAACAGAACAAAAGAATATGTCAAAATTTAACTGATCACCAGAACATAAGTAAATGACCCTTTAAAAGAGAGTACAGGCTTCCAGTGAAGATGATGGAATAGACGGTCTTCAGTGTCACTCTCTCCCACAAATCAACCAATTTACAACTATAAAAAAGCAACGACAGATGTCTATTCAGCTCCTTTGCCTATCTTTTAATTGGGTTTTTTGTTTTTTTACTGTATAATTGCTTGAGTTCTATATATATTCTGGATATTAATCCCTTGTTGGATGCATAGTTAGCAAAAATTTTCTCCCACTCTGTAGGTTGTCTTTTCACTCTGTTGATTGTTTCTTTTGCTGTGCAGAAACTTTTTAGTTTGATGTAGTCCCATTTGTTTATTTTTTCTTTTGCTGTTTGTGCTTTTGGGCTCATGTTCATAAAACCTGTGCCCTCACCTAATGATGGATGATTGAATAAGGAAACTGTGGTATATATACACATGGAATACTACTCTGCCATAAAAAAGAATGAAATACTCCCATTTGCAACAACATTGATGAACCTGGAGAAACTTATGTTGAGGGAAATAAGCAAAGCACAGAGGGATAAATACTGCATGTACCCACTCATATGTGGGAGCTCAGAGAGAAAGGAAGGAAGGAAAGAAAGACCACAGTAGTGCCATGATCCAACAGAGGGAGGGAACATTCCTAGGGCTACAAATTGAAGTTGAGGGGAGAGGGGGAGGGGGAGGAAGGTTGGGGGATAATTGGGTGGGGTCGAGAGGTGCAAAAACAATTTCTGGTAATGGGTATGTCCCAAGTATGAATCTGGCCCTCACATCATGGGCAAGAGGGGTGACAATTAGCTTTGTATCTCATGAATATTCTTAATAAATTTTTAAAAATAAATAATAAATTGGTGATTTACAATTTTAAAAACTAATTAATTAATTAATTAATGAAAGATATCTAAAATCTAAAAACAAAAAAAGCAATGACAGCCAAGCTGGGGCCACTAGAGCTCAGGGAAAGAGGAGCAGAGACCTATGGAGTGCATGAAGGCAGAAGAAGCCACAGTGAGAAAAAGAAAAAACTGCTCCGACAGTTTCAAGCCCCAGCCACATTCAGGCTAAAGCTGGTGAGTGCACGGAGCAGATGCTGGCAAAAGTCACAGCTGTGTCCTTCGGATGAAGTTACTTAGAGGTGGCAGGGGAGAAGAGGGCCTTGCTGGCCCCCAGGCTAGCAAGACCACTAATAGGGTTCCCATGGACCCACAGAGAAGTGAGGAGCCACAACGACTGAAAAAAGGAGCCACTCAGAGGCTGGTGAGTCATCACAAGAGACCAGCACACAGCCCATCCTATGGGAAGTGAATGCAGCACAGGCGGTGGGGGAGATAGGCCCACCAGCAGAACATTGGAACACAGCAAGGACAGCTGATCTGCACCCCAGTCAGCAAAGGACCACTCAGAGAAGACTCATCAGGAATATAGAATTGTATGGGGTGCAGTTTGATGAAAAGACTCAGGCCCAGAACAGAGTTTCTACACAACCCAGGTGCACTGGATCTCTCGAGAGCTGGAAGTACTATAAAGTCAACCATTAAAACCTGAGCTGCACAAAAAGCCTTCCATAGGGAATCAGCAGCAAAGCAGCAATTGTGCTCAACCACAGAGCTCAAGTACTGATCCCCACAGGAAGATCCCCCATTTTAGAAATAAGCAAAGGATAACAAATTAGTTCCAGTGCAGAGTTTAAGTGGTGGGAACAGCAAATAACCAACACATAAATGAAAGAAAAAAGTGCCCACAACCAGACACAAAGTCTCATATTAACTAGTAAAGGTCTCATTTCACAAAGAACACCTATAACACCTAGAAGGACTGGAAGTTTGCTAGGCTACCAAGCCAGAAAGTGGGGAGGGCCAGGGGCCTCAGCAATGCCCCCCCAACACCCACAACCAATCCCAAAGGTGGCAGACAAGGGCCTTGGCCACGCCCCCCCAACACCCACAGCCAGCCCAGCAGTGACCACTGAGCCACCACAGGAAGTGCCCCAGGCTCTCCTGAGCCAGGACGGTGGGGAACTGAGGGTCTCAGCCATGACCCCCAACACCCACAGCCAGTCCAGTGACAACCACCAAGCCACAGCAAGAAGGGCCCCAAGTTCCTGAGCTGGGATGGTGGGGGGCAAGAGCTTTTGCTACACCTCCCTGACATCAGCACCTAGTCTGGCAATGACCAAGCCACTGCTGGAAGCCCCCTGCTCTCCACTGTGGGAATGAGAGGGTTGCCACAGGCCTCAATCCCACCCCTCCTGCTTTCTCCTTCTATCCCATTTCCTTCCCCTTTCCCCTCACCCCCTCCCTCCCAATTGCTCTGCAACAACATACTAGAATGTAAAAAATAATATTAATAAAATTACATTTTCTTTCAAAATATAAAAAAATTTTAAAAAGCTTAAAGAGTACATAATCTTTGTGCACAACAATGTATCATACACAATGAACAGTGTACGATCAAGAATTACTAGACTTACAAAGAAAAAGAAATATAATGTATAAGAAAGACCAGAAAAGGTCAAAAGAAAAGAACACAAATATGACCCAGGTATTGAAATTAGCAGAAAAGTAAATTAAATAAAGCATGTATTTTAAATATGTTCTGGGTCATAAAGGAAAACATGGTCATGCTGAAAAAACAGATAATCTCAGCAAAGAAAAGCAATTTATTTTTTTAAAAAAACCAAATGAAAATTCTGGAACGGAGAGTATAATATCTGAAATGAAAATTTCACAGGATGGGTTCAGCACTGAATGTAGCATAGAAAAAGAATGGTGAACTTGAAACTAGATCAATAAAAAGCAAACCAATATGAAGAAAAGATAGGAAATAAAAAAGAACAGAGCATCAATGACTATTGAGTCAATATCAAGCTCTCTAACATAATCTGTAGTTGATGTTTCAGAAGAGAAAAAAAAAAGAATAGTACCAAAAAATAATTTTGAAGGAACCATGCCCAAAATTTCCCCAATTTTTTAAACAACATAAGTAGAAATAAACATATCTGCTAACGTCAAGCAAAATAAATAGAAATAAAACACCTAGCTTCACATTTGAATTGTTTAAAATCAAAGATAAAAAGAATATTTTGAAAGTAGAGGATAGTGACAAATAATGATCATTTAAATTATTGGTATATCATTGACTTCTAGACAGAAACAATGGAGACCAGAAGACAATGGGCCAACATTTTAAAATGTATAAAGAAAAAAGTGAACTCAAAATTATAAATCCATGTAAAATATTTTTCAAAAATTAGAGTTTTCCTGGCTACAAGGGGGATGTGGAGGGAAGGATTCCTCCCCAAACTCTCCAGCAGTTCTATATGAAATATGGCAAAGGCTTGGAAGATTTTACCAGTATGGTGCACTAGGCTTATAGTACATAATCAGGCTTTCAGAAAGATTCTCCAAGCATTTGCAATAAATTAACAGAGAGACATAAAATAAGAATGCCCAAGCTAATCCAAACAATAAATAATCGTATATCTCTTTGTATATCTGCATTTGTATACTGTGATCCATATTTGCCTCATTTTTCTTTACTAGGTATTTCTTGATTTTATAGCATTGGTTTTTCTTAGTGTATAGTAGATAAACACACCAAAAAAATACTGTAGATGATTTCTTAAAGTATAAATCAATTTTTAAAATAAAATCACAATGTAAATGAACAAAAGAATTCGTTCACCAAGAAAATCACTAAATTAACTTTGGAATATAGACTACCAATTTTGCTTGAAGGAAGATGCAATCATGTTTCAATAATAAATCTTTTTTCTATTCTAGTAACATCTGGTAACATCTTGATTGCTGTCTGTAGATTTTCCCTAAATTTCACACATCACAGCTATGAAGAACAGAAATAAATGTATTATTTTAATGAGTGTCTTAGTCCATTCAGGCTGCTATAACAAAATACCTTAGACTGGGTAGTTTACAATCAACAGAATGTATTGCTCACAGTTGTAGAGGCTGGGAAGTCGAAGGTCAAGGCATCAGCAGATTCGGTGTCTGGTGAGGGCCCATTCCACATAGATTGCACCTTCTTTCTGTGTCTTCACATGGCAGAAGAGGCAAAGAGATAACAAGCTCCCTTAGGCCTCTTTTACAAAGGCACTAATCCTCTTCATGAGGGTGAAGCCTTCATGACCTATTCACCTTCCAAAGGCCCCATCCCTTAATACTATCACACTGGGAATTAAGTTTCAACATATAAATTTTGAAGGAACACGAACACTCATACTATAGCCATGAGCATCTGGTTGGTACTGAGTACAATAAGAAGTTTATCTCACATACCATATATTTTGACACTAAAAAGGAAAATGAAAGTCTGAGTTAAAATCTCATTTATCCATTTTGCTAATCAGATATATTTAAACATTTTTCCTACTCTTTTATATGCCTCAAAGAAAAACAGAATAAATATCTGACCTTATTTATTCTTCATAAAGATATTATGGCACAAATAAGTATTACCCAAGTTTTCCATCCTTGACCAGGCAGTGAGTGCAAGCAAGACCTGATAAATAGTAGAAACTTAGTCTTTATTTGCTCATTTCTCCCAACTGTATATAGAACTTTAGTCTCCACTTCCTTTAAATCCTCAAAATGTCCTAAATATGTTTATGAACTGACTTCTCATATTCTGCTCAGCCCTTTCCATTTTGTCCTCTACCTCAGAATGATTAGCTAGTATTGCCCCTGATGCTACAGCTGAATGTGGGGGGGGGGGGGAACAGACATACAAACATGCTACTGATCTAGCTTAAAATGACAGCCAATGTTGTATACAGGAATGGGTTATATTTTAACGTTCTCTCTTCCTCCATACAACAAAATTATGTTAAGTAGTAATTATGACTGTGAACAAATGTATTTTATGGATAAGCTAAAAATTGCATTCTCAAACAAAACTATATCAACTTGCAATTTTTTTTATTTTATTTTATTTTTTTTGTCTTTTTCGTGACCGGCACTCAGCCAGTGAGTGCACCGGCCATTCCTATATACGATCCGAACCCGCAGCGGGAGCGTCACCGCACTCCCAGCGCCGCACTCTCCCAAGTGCGCCATGGGCTCGGCCCTCAACTTGCGATTTGAACTCCACTCCACTGTTGTAAATTTTAAACACCACTAAAAACTACAAGTGGTCATGGAGAATGACAGAGTTGAAGTAATTCAAGTTCTGTTGTTTTTACAATCACTAGCTATCATTGTTTATTTCAAATCTACTGTTGAAATGCAGGGAGAGACATGAACTTGCCCGAAGCAAGTTCTAATGATTCTGAACCATTTTAAATTACTAAAGGAACTGGTGAAGTTGAGTCTGCATGTGTCAGGGCTCAGAAGCCAATTTTTAAAATAGGAGGTCTCCAAAATAACTTCCACATAAAATACAATATTTATTAAAGATTAAGTACATTTAGCAATTCAGCACATTTTCACATGCTAAACTGAACTTAAATGTGTACTAATAAAACTCAAGAGTAATCACAGCTATTGTTTAGAACTTAGATCAACAAAAGATTTTTTTCAGGGTGAAGTGTATTTTATCAATGATTTTGTTTAGAATGTCTACCTATGGTGACAATACAAAGTAGATCAACTTTTAATGGGTTTGATTATTTTTTAAAATTTTCCACAGAAAATTCATGCCTTATTCTCTGCACCCAGAGGGGACAGGTCCCACTATCCCAACTTTGTCCACAGATGACCACTAACTTTGAATGAGCTCTCAAACATTTCAAACAATTTTATACATTTCCTCACTTTTCAAACCTCCATCAACCCTTTTCTTAACTTTTAGCAGATTGCGGTACAGTGTGATTCCCTAAGAAAACAGAAACAAACAAGAGAGCTTTCTTGTCTTCCTACTACAAAATCAACCCACTCTCCATTGTCTGTACCCATACTCTTTAACTTCCTTCTAGTTGAAATGAATGAATGCCCAATTCCCCAACATGTATACTGTATCCTTCACCTCTCTCTTACTCAAGAATTTTGCTCTTGCAATTATCCATTTTTCTCTCCTACAACTAACTTTTTTCCTCTCAACTACATCTTACCACATCATTTACATTAGCAAATAAATTTGTCATATCTGACCTTCAAAGAAAAAACTAAAAACCTTAACTGCGTAGCTCTTTCTACTACTGCCCTATCTCCTTTCTCCAGTTTATTATGAAAAATCCTTGAAAAACTTATTTGTCTACATTTGCTGCCATATTCCCTATTCTTATGTGGACACACTCCAACCAGATGTTACTCCCATAACCCCAGAGCATCCAATCTTGTCAAGGTAATCAACAACTTCCACTTTATCAAATACAATAGTCAATTGTCAGTCTCCAAGTTACATGACCATTAAACAGCATTTGACATGGTTGATCATTCTTTCCTTTTTGAAACTTTTTTTCCTCACTTGGATTCCAGGATTCTAACCTCTCCTACTTTCCTCCTACCTCATAGGCTAATCATCTTTAATTATCTTGCAGACTTAACTGCTGTCCCCAACTTATAAATGTTGAGGTGCCTGATTCTTTCCGGCTTCCTTCAATCAGCCTCTTGGTGTTTCTTTAGCAGTAGTAGCAGCAGCCAAGCTTTACTCCATCCCCAGTGGTTTGAGCATCTCTGAGGGGTTTTTCCCCCAAACCCTAACTCTCCCTTTTGGTTTCCAGGTCCTATGAGTGGGCAGCTGCTTCTTGCAGTGATCATCCCTAAGGTATCTTGATGTTCCCATTTTGCTCTTCCAGCTACCAGCACTTGTGTAACTAGTTGCCTAAATTAAATCTCCTCTGTTGAAATACCTTGTTTCTGTTTTTCTGATTAGATACTTAATGTAGTGATATCAAGTTTCATTATTCTAAATAGTAAGTATCCACTATAATTCCGAAATTTATATCTCCAGATTCTTCATCTCTCCTGAGCTTCAGATTCATATATCCAATTGACTACTTTAGTATCTGTTATAAATCAAAAACTTAACATTTCTCACACATAACTTTGATTTTTCTCCCAAAGCTTACTTCTCTCCCAATCTTCCCCACCTCAGTAAATGATACTGCAATTCACCCAGTAGCTCAGGACAAAAACAGAATCACTTTTGATTTTTCTTTTTACCTCTTGCACATATCCAGTCCATGATTAAGGCTTGTGGGTCTACCATGAAAATATATTCCAAATCCCAATCGTCACCATATCATGGTTTCTGTTTAGCACAATCCACCATCATTGCTTGCCTAAAATTACTTCAATAATTTTATAATTCCATGAACAGAAACTAAATCCAAAATTCTTAGCATTTTCTATACTCTCAAATCATTTGACCCTTATTATGTCTCCAAATTTCTCTCCAGCTCCTATCTAACTTGCTCTCTCCACTTAAGCTTCACTAGCTCCATTATTGTTCTTTGAACACACCAATAAAATTCCACCCTCTCAGGACCTCTGTACTTACTAGTTTCTGGAATACTCTTTGGCCTGTTTCCCTCACTCCCTAATCTGATAGAATTTATAGGAAGAGAAACAGACACCAGAGATGTCCTTACAGGAAGAGAAACAGGCCCCAGATCTCTCTCTCTCTCTCTCTCTCTCTCTCATTTTTCTCCACTCACATAGAGAAGAGATAATGTGAGCGCACAGCAAGATGGTAGTCACCTACAAGGCAAGAGATGTGGCCTTAGAATGAAACCTACCTTGCCAGCACCTTGATTTTGAACTTCCTGGCTTCCAGAACTGTGTGGGGAAAAAAAATTTTGCTGTTTAAGCCACCCAACCTGGGGTATTTTGTTATAACATCCTAAGCTGAATAACACAGGCAGAGATGGGAAAACCTGACCTTCATTGTCCCTGACTTTCGATATTCACTAAGGTTTTTTTTTTTTACCAGATCACTCTTACCATCTCTGGCTTCTTCTTCCCTCAGAATGAACTTTCCAGCAGGCTCCTCGGTTTTCTTGCAAATGAAATTCTAATTTCCCCTCCCTGCTTATTAGCCACATATGGCCACACACATCTGAATCACATTCTGGCTAAGGCATGCACTATAATTAATAATGAATGTAAAGGTATATTGATATCTTTGATGAAGCAGAACTACTTATATACAAGTTAGTTGGTATTACTTGTCTCTCTTTTAGTCATTCTATCATTTTACTTATTATGTAAATAATAAATCTGTGTGATAGAAAAGGTGTAAGTAAATTTAGTACAGATTTTTTGCAGCTTTGTCAACCTGGTAAAAGAACCTAAAGCACTGACAAAGTATCAGAGAATTTATTTGAGCCAAATATGTGTAATCGCAGCCTGGGAAGAAATTTTTAGTATTTTTATAATCACAGAGAAAGCAAGAACAAAGGGGAAAAGAGGGGACAGCCCTTAGTACATCAGTTTTTCTATTTCTACATAGCATTACATAGGTTAGTGATTGGTTCTTGATTACATTCTAGGTACAGATTCATGAGTAAGCATCATAAGATACATTTCCAGCATTCCTAAGTTTATGTATAGCCCTTTCAGGTGCCAATAAGTCTAATTTTAGGTCAAAAATAGTCTTGTGGCAACAGTTCTAGGAGGTGAGAACGTGACTGTCACCCCATTCTAGACCTTCCATGGCTTTTAGGAATTTGGCTGACCTTTGTCAGAACAGATTTCAGGTTTATCAGCTGTTTTGAGATGTAATTATACAATTAACTACTCATGAAATGCACAATTTAAAGAGTTTTGATATGTTCATACACCTGTTAAACCACAATTAAGACAGTGAATGTATACATCAACACCAAAAGTTTCTTCTTGTCCCATTGTAATTCATCCCTTTCTCTTTGCTCCCAGTCCCCAGGCAAACACTAATCAGCTTCTTGTCACTATAGATTAGTTTACATTTAATAGAATTTTATATAAATAGAATCATTAAGTATGTGCCCCATTTAGCATATAATAGGCAAAGATGAATGCTGAGATTCATCCATTTTATTGCCTTTATCAATAATTCATTCCTTTTTATTACTGATACATATTGACACATACTATAATATTAATCAATTCCATTATATGGATAAAATACAGTTTGTCTCTCTTTTCACCTGTTGATAGACATGTGGGTTGTTTCCAATTTTCAGTTATTTTAAACAAAATGCTATGAATATTTACTTCAAAGTCTTCTTTTGCTTCCTTTTCTCTTGGGGAAATTCCCAGGAATAGAATGGCTAGTTCATATGGTAAATGATGTTTAATTTTTAAAAAGGACCACCAAACTATCTTCTAAAGTTATTATACCATTTTACCTTTCCAACAGCAGTGTTTGAGAGTTTTCTTTGTATCCTTTATATTTACCCACATATTTACCATTTCAGTTACTCTTTATTTCTGGTATTTTTTTTCCTTCTGCTTGTGAAGCTACATCTTAATGTTCCTTGCAGTGTGAGTCTAATGATGGTAATTCTTTAAGTTTTTGTAAATCTGAAAAAGTCTTTATTTTGCCTTGTTTTTAAAAGGTATTTTTGCTGGAGATATATATATATATACACACACACACATATAAATTGACAGGATTTTTCTTTCTTTTAGTACTTTAAAGATACCACTGCACTGTCTTCTACCTTGTGTTGTTTCTGAAGAGTCGCTGTCATTTTTTACTTCATTTCTCTGTACATAATGTATTACTCACCCCATGCTCCCAGCTGCCTTTCTTATTTTCATTTTAACACTGCTTTTAAGCATTTTGCTTATCATGTGCTGAGGTAAATATTCTTCATGTTTCTTATATTCACAGTTTGTTCTTGGATTTGTAGGTTAGTTTTATCAAATTTAATAGAAATTTTCAGTGATTATTTCTACAAATATTTTTTCTGTTCTGGTCTCTCTTCCTTCTCTTTTTGGAAAAGATTTTAATTTCCCACATATTAGGCCACCTGAAGTTGTTCTGCAGTTTACTGGCACTCTGTTCATTTTTTTTCCAGCCTTTTTTCTCCCTGTGTTACAATTTGGATAGTTTCTATTGCAATCTGTTCAAGTTCATTAATCTGTCTTTCTGTGATGTCTAATCTGCTGTTAATCCAATATATACATCTCAGGCCTTGTATTATTTTTATCTCTAGAAGTTATATTGGGGTCTTTTTTTACATCTTTTTATCTTCTTAACATGCTCAAGCTTTCCTCTACTTTTTTGAACATATAGAATAAAATTATAATAGGGTTTTAATATCCTTCTCTACTAATTTTGTTATCTGTGTCATTTCTAGGTCTGTTTCAATTGACTGATTTTTCTCTTCATCATGGGTCATATTTTTCTGCTTCTTTGCAAGCCAAACATTGTGAATTTTACCTTGGTGGGTGCTGGATATTTTTTATTTCTTTATATACTCTTGAGCTTTGTTCTATTATGTAGTTAACTTAGCTAGAAAGTTTTATCCCTTTGAAGTTTGATTTTAGGCTTTATTAGGCAAGAACAGTACATCCTTCAGGCCAGGGCTAATTTTACCCCACTACTGAGATGTTACCCTTCTGAGTACTCTGATACCCATATGTTTTTCCACTCTAGCTGATGGGACACAAACTATTTCCAACTCTCTGTAACTACTAAGGATTATTCTTCTAGCTCCTTTCCAGAGGTTTTTTTTTTTTTTTTCCCCCAGTTTGGGGTGGTTTTCCTCACCCATAAACACTGCTCAGTACTCAATTGAACACTCAAGGGGAATCCCTGGCATATCTCTAGAGTTATATATCTATGCAACTCTCTACCCTCTCATACTCTATTGTGTGAATCCTAGCTGCCTTGACATCCTGAAATTTCTCACCTATCATTTCCTCAACTCAGAGACCTCACCAGGTTTTGTATGGCTTTACCCCTCCTGCTCTGTAGCCTATAAACTCTTTGCAGGCAGTAAGCTGGGGAATCAAAGGCTCATCTCATTTATTCCCCTTCCTTCAGAGATTAGTTTCTTTTGTTACTTCCTTCCAGCGTAAAAATTGCTGTTCTTCATGTTTTGTTCATTTTTACAATTGTTTTAGGCAAGAGGGTAAATCTGGTCCCTCTTACTCTATCATGACCAAAAGCTACAAGTAGGGATACTGGTGTTTCACACTAAGACACAACCTTGAGTTTGTTCTGGAGAGGACTAGTTATCTTTCGGGATCTTTGTTGGAAAACAGAACAGGCCTAGAAGGTAGGAAGTAGAGCCCCTGCTACAGGCCAGGACCACAAGTGCCTGCATACTGCAGTACACATTGGAGCTTTAATGTAGCTTCATTAGCACATTTTATTATAAGTTGTGTTCTGAAGTCTTAAAACTTAAACTGAAAAATGCATTTTATTGTAGTAATTCAAGTGTTTTCAGTCACAATTCTTGTCAAAGAATATTATCCATAATGCAAAGAGAATATTTTAAATATCTTATAAGAAATACAAATATATTGTAAGAAACATCTTATAAATTTTGAAATGAACAGTTTCTTCCAGCTAAAAACACTTACCAACAAAGCAGAATTATTCACTGTTTCCCTAAAACTGATCACTGAATGACTCGATGAAAAAAAATATATGTATTTTTGTTGTTGAAAATAATAGCCCTGGTTGTTTTTTTTTTATTATTATTAAAAGTAGATCTAGATATACAGGGTACTTCAAAAAATTCATGGAAAAATAGAATTTAAAGATAATATGAATCTTTCCATGAACTTCTTGAAGTACTCTTGTATAATATACAATTATATAAATATATAATCACATGACACATTTCATATTCAGCTTTTTGATAAGCTGCAATAAACATAACTTTTAAAAGCATGGAATTTTGCATGCTAAGCTTGGGTAATTGGATTATGAAAAATATAAATGGATCCACTTTTAGGAATTTTTTCAGAAGCCGGATTTTTTAAGAGCTTGAAAAAGACTGCTTTTTATCAAAATAGGTATATACAACCACTCGGATTTGATCACTATACACTGTATACATGCATTGAAACAGAACTCTGTACTCCATAAATGTATATAATCGATGCAATTAAATAAAAGTAAGTAAATAAACAAAATAGCTATATAGTGACCTTTGTGAAAAAAAGACAGAAGTAAATAAACAGAAAATAAAGTTAAAACTTTCCTTGATATTTATATACTCAAAAATCTGATTATCAAACACAGCTCACGTATGCTACAGATTATTTACTTTTGAGCATTTTTATTAGTATTCAGTAAATGCATGTTACTTGAAAATTGAGGTCCCATACACAAGAATTCTAAAAGCCAAATGGAAAGCTGGGCATTGCCTGACGGTTCTGAATTCATTACACGGTGCACTTCTAAACAAGCATTCTTCTTTTTAATAAGTTGGGAAGGGCATATGTCACTTAGCAAGTTGAAATTATATTCTACAAGACACATGACAGGCATATTTAATATACTTCAGAGATTGTTTTGAGAACTCTGGCAGTTCTCTCACCCCAGATTCTCTTCATGGTATCTTTAATTAAGTTCCCTCACCTTCACACTCTCAAATCCAAAGCCATGAATATCACATTATGTGTTTTTATATATTTCTTCCAGAGAGCAAAGTGTGTCTTTCTTGCTTGGACACTGTCCCTTCTGACCTTATACCTCCCTTGTGAGATGAATCAAATTCAATTTAACCAATTTTCCTGAGTCCCTACTTCTGCACTGGGTGTTTAACAGAAATTAATATGCCTTATTCCCCTAGAGGATAATAATAGCAAAAATTTCTTCAGCATGCAGGCTGTGCCACACACTGAGTACTTTACTTACATTAATTCATTAAATTCTCACAACTATCTGTTTTACAGATAAAGAAAGTAAAGCATTTTAGAAATGCTTTAAAGTTATACAGCTGATGAAAAGTGGAACTGAGCCTTAAATCCAGGTTGACTCACTCCTATCCACTATGATATATTCCCCCTCCCCCAATACAAGTAGACCCATATATACAATCACTATACTATAAGGATATTTACTTATCCAAAACACAGTAAAAGAAGGTACCATGAAAACATCAAGGACTGTGTAATTCATTTCATCCAGGAAAACTGAGAATAGCTTTGCAAAAGTGATAGCATTTGAGCTGCATAATAAAGATGGGAGTATCAGCAACGCTGAAAGCAAAAGGCAGTCCAAGCCAGAGGTTCCTCCTGAGGTGATTGCCATGCTCTGTTTTTGGTGGTTCTTGGCCTCCAGGTTGCATAAAAATCACCCTTGAGATGCTTCACCGTCAAACAGATTCCTTGACATACACTCAAACACTCAGTGTAGAGAGTCTTAATATCTGCATTTTTAATAAGCCTTCAAGATGATCCAAATACAGGTGGTTTTAGGAGTATCCTGAGAAACACAAAACTCCAGCTTACAGCCTGTACAGGCTACAGTGCAGGACAGGTAAACCCATACAGAACCCGGAAAGGTCTCAGAGATGAGAAAATCAGAGTTGAGAAACTGCAAGATGTCAAGGCAGCTAGAAAGAGTTACACAGATATATAATTCGTTTTCAGCTCCAGCATATACCTTCACATCTCTTCCTTTCTGCAAGCTCAAACCTCTCACCAACCACCTTCACCCCAAGCAGAAAATTCTGAAATCATATCTAACCTCTAGCACGTAAAATGTAAGGAACACCAACCGAGTACTCAGGATTCAGTGTCCACTGTTCTCACTTCTGCTCCAGCCCCAATCTAGCATTTGAAGTTAAATAACTTGAGTATTTCTTTGTTCCTTTTTTTGTCCCTATACCTACTTTATACAGTCTTTTCACTGGTATTAAATACTGAAAAGGCTCACATTGTTTGTAAGGTCTACATATTAAGTGAATTGGAATCTTTAATTTTATAAAATACCCAGAACAAAACCACCTCCAAAACCAGGACCCTGAATACTGTACATATTCCTTCCAAAGCACTACCCATGGACAAGAGTTCAAATCCTGACCTCTGGCCCAGGGATTAGAATCAATAGCACCAAATGACTTCTTGACACTAAATGTCTCCTTGCCTGTATTTTCAAGTGTCACCCACTCCAAGATTGCCAAGCTGTGCTCCACCTGCCAGCTTAGGTACCATCATTCATCTATGTACTGTGTTCATAGCTATAACCTACAGCTGATTCTGTTCCCTATCATCTCCCCCAACCATGGGGAAATTTGAGATGCCGCTGTTAACTAGGGAAAAAGTATTATTTCTTTTGCATTTTTTAAAAACTGAGAAAGGTAATACACAAGAAGACAAAGATAACTCTAGACAGAAACAAACCAAGGGTTATATACATTTTAGAATTTTCAATAAACAAGGAAATACTTGCATTTACCTCCAATAATAAAAGCCATTATTATTTATGGATAATATAAAATTCCAGGCTTCCACTGGCTGTCTTTCAGATATTAAACTGACTTTTAAAAAACACATATCCACATAATTTTCCTAACCTTGGTATAATTTGGGGCAGCATTCAGAGATTGAAAAAGTAATAAGAACCAAGCTAGTTATAAAAGCAACTGATTCACTGACAGATTTATAAAGCCAAAACTATAAAACTATGTTCCTTTTTAATAATATTTTAAGTTATATAAGTGATATATTCACAGAAAAATGGTTAAATAGTTACAAGTTCAAAGGAAACATCCACAATCTCACCACCCCACCATAGTTACTGTTAGTATTTTGAGACATATCCTTCAGTTTTTTTAATATGTTTGCTAGAAGAATTCTAATCAAGACCAAAACCTGATTGGTCTTGCATACCAGAGGGACAGACCAGACTCAAATGTGTACTTATCAAAGAAAAAAAAAATGGAGAAGGGAAGATTGATAACTTTCTTCTAGGCGCTTAGAATTCTAAACCACATAGGAATACAAAGTGAAACCTAAACTGGAGAGGAAGACGACATTAAAGAGGGGATTTGGAGAGAGCTACTGAAATACTGCATGTCCACTTTCTAGGGGGAAGTAATGGGACTGTCTGCCCCCACACCTAAAGCTTGATGATGAAGGAAGGGGCCCCAGCTTCAATAGAACTACTAGGAGATATTAATCCGCGACCCCTGCAGTGGGGGTATGGTGGACTGGAGTCTGACATTCCCAGGAGAGATCTAGACGGTGTCATGGGCTAACTGCTCCAACGGTCAAGCCAGGCAAGTCACTGCTGCATGGAACTTGGCCTGAACTATCCAAGTCGCTTGGATCAAAAGATAAGTGAGTTTTCCATGCAAAAAAGTGGTGGGACTAGAACTGTCTTGGATCGCTAGGAGGGTAAAGAAACCCAGGCAACAAGAAATTAGAGGTCAACTCAAAATTCCTAGGGTTTGCAGAAAACCCACACAAAGACCACACAGAATAGTAATTCACATGCTGAGGCATGGCAGGTAAGAAGTCCCCAGATGTGAGGATCTGAGGACTCCAACAAGTGTGCCATGAGAGGAGTCACACATTAACCACATTCCATGCCCAGGAGCCAAAGCCACCTTGCAGCACTACCGAGTTCAAGAGAAAACTCTCATACC
The DNA here is from genome assembly GCF_027409185.1 of Cynocephalus volans. NCBI lineage: Eukaryota > Metazoa > Chordata > Mammalia > Dermoptera > Cynocephalidae > Cynocephalus > Cynocephalus volans. Next base: position 89,963,623 of record NC_084468.1, on the reverse strand, counting down.
CTCCCACTTTTTTCTCCCACATGCACCAACCACAGAAGGGCCCACAGTCAGGGCTGGCAAGCTGCGGAGACAGAGAAGACATAGGAGCAGGAGTAGGAATCCATACCATCCCAGAAGCAGGTAGCCCATGTGAAAACTGTCCAAGCTGAAAGTGGGGAGAAGATTGAATTTTAAATAAAGTTTGAACTTTTGATTATTAAACTTCACATCCTATTTTCTAAATCAAGACTGTGTTTTGTAACTTAGACCGTTCATTCTTAAGTTTACATTCAGGGGAGAAAATTTCCCCACTAAGTTAATTTTAAAGGGTCTGTAGAAGACAGAAATAAAACTTTATTTGATTCCATTCCTACAACTTATGATTGTATCATCTTACTTTGTATATAAATATTATATATGTAAATATATGATACAGTGAAATGGTATGATAATTTATGCAATTTTGTAACCTGTTTTTTTTTTAATATATATAAGAATATGTTGGGAACATTTTTCCCTCTGTCAATAGATATTTTTCTATTACTTTGAAGCTCCAATTGCACCCAGAGCAGCAGCAGCAGCACCAGCAGTATGACCTATGAGTTTCTGAGATATGAAAATTCTTGGGCTTTATCCCAGACCTAGTGAATCAGAATCTGCATTTAAACAAGATCACAAGTGATTCATAATTCAGTAGCATGCTGGAGTTGGCTTGCATCTTAAGAGAACCAACAGTGCACAACCCAACGCTGCATTCAGTGGTATCATTTTGGTATCTTGAAATTAGCCATGGTGGAGCACTGACATCACAGAAATCATCAAACACTACAAAAGTTTTTTCAGTGATCCAGTTGTTAAACATTTATCAGCAAACCACTTACTCACATGTACATTAAAATTTGAGAAGCTTTGGTATACAGCATTGTTTTTCATGATGGCATAGTAGTATTGTAGTGAAAAAAATCCATTTTTAATTGATCTATGTTCTATTACTGAACTCAGAGTACTTCCATTTTTCCACTGCTAAAAGTGGCAGGGGCCATGGCAGCCCCCACCACCTGGCAGAACGCAAAAGCATGCCCAGAGTCTTAGGCAAGAGCCATGGGCAGCACCCACCAGCCAACAGAAGGCAGGAGCATGCTGAAAATACCACTTCCACACAGGTGATCCACTATAGCAACTGCCACTACAGGGTGGCTCACTGCCACAGTAGTAGCCACAGCCACTGTGCAGGTAGGTGGCCAGCCACCAACTCGACCACATTGACAAAAGGAGAGTCACCAGCAGAGACTGGAAAAAGAAGAGGAAGTCTCTCTCCTCAAAGTCCACTCCAGAGTAATAGGAAAAGCAACTGCTCTAAAATGTATCCAGAAATCAACATGCAGATACAAGAAATATGAAAAAGCAGGAAAATATGACACCACCAAAGGAATACAGTAATTCTCAAGAATCAGACCCTATAGAGTAGGAAACCCTTGAAATGACTAAAAAGGAATTCTGAGCAACAATCTTAAGGAAATTTAGTGAGATACAAGAACACTCAGACAACATAATGAAACAAGAAAAAACCCCAGGATATGAACAAGGAAATTAACAAGGAGATTAGTACCTTAAAAAAAGAATGTAGCACAACTCATGAAACTGAAGGATTCATTCAGTGAAATAAAAAACACAACTGAGGGCTTAAGCAGCTGGTTAGAGCAAGCAGACAAAAGAATTTCTTATCTCAAAGATAGTCTTTTTGAAATAGCTCGGGCAGACAAAAAAAAGAATTTTAAAAAATGAAGAAAATCTAAGCAAACTAGCAGATAACCTTAAGTACATAAACATTTAAATCATGGATGTTCCAGAAAGGGAGGAGAAAGGAAAAGAGATGGAAAATCTAGTCAACTAAATAATAATGGAAAACTTCCCAGGTATAAGGAAATACATGGACCTTCAGATCCAGGAGGCTCAAATTTCCCCAAACAGATTCAGTCCAAAAACATCTTCTCTCAGACACATAGTCAAACTGGCAAAGCTCAAACACAAAGAGAAAATTCTAAAAGTAGCAAGAGAAACATGTCACCTATAAGGAAGTCCCTTTCAGATTAACAGCAGACTTCTCAACAGAAATTCTACAGGCCAGAAGAAAATAGGAAGACATATTCAAAACACTTAAAGAAAAAAACTGTCAGCCAAGAATACTATACCCAGCAAGGTTATTCTTCAGAAAGGAGAAATAATGTATTTTCCAGAGAAACAAAAGCTGTGGGAGTCCACCACCACACGGTTAGCCCTACAAGAAATCTTCAAAGAAGTCCTGCATCTAGAATCAAAAAAAATGATAATCACTACCCCAAATAAACAAGAAAGAACAAAACCCACTAGTAGAACAAAAATGCAAATGAAAAAGAGAAAGAAACTAAATTTTACCACCACAAAAAAAATATAACAGCAATGTAATAATACCCCTGCTTTATTTCTGATTTTACTAATTTTGGTTTTCTCTCTTTTTTCCTTGGTCAATCTAGATAAAGTTTTGCAAATTTTGTTGTCTTTTTAAAGAATCAACTTTTGATTTTGTTGATTTTCTCAATTACTTTTTAATTCCCTATTTTGTGTATTTCTATTGTAATCTTTGTTATTTCCTACTTATATTTGCTTTTGGCTTAGTTTGCTCTTCTTTTTCTATTTACTTAAGGTAGATGCTTACATTACTGATTTCAGATTTTTCTTATTTTTAATAGAGGTGTTTACAAGTATAAATTTTCCTCTAAGCACTGCATGAGACCTGCATCCCATAAATTGTGATATGTTGGACTTTGATTTTTATTTCAAAATACTCTCTAATTTCCCTGTGATTTTTCTTTTTACCCATTGTTTCTTAGGAGAGCGTTGTTTGTGAATTTTCTAAATTTCCTTTTGTTATTGTGGCCAGAAAACATATTTTCTATCATCTTAGTCTTTCTAAACATATTTACTTGTTTTGTGGCCAAAAAAAAAAAAACTTGAAGAGGTGGTTGCTTTCTTAAATGCACAAATCCCATCAAAAAAAAAAGTAAATAACAAGGCATAAAGAAAAAAACAGGGAAACAAGTTCCATTCTAAGATCAAAGTAAATCTTTAGAAACTGACCTGATACACACTGAAACAATTCCCCCAAAATTTATATCTTGAAGTCCTAACATCCAATGTGATGGTATTTGGAGGTAGGGCCTATAAGAAGGTAATTAAGGTAAAATGAGGCCATAAAGATGGAACCTTAATCCAATAGGATTAGCATCTTTATAAAAAGAGACACCAGAAAGTTCATTCGCTCTCCACCATGTGAAAACACAGAAAGAAGCTGAACATCTGCAACAAGAAGAGGGCCCTCGACAGAAACTAAATTGGCTGGCACCTTGATGTTGGGTAGTCTAGCCTCCAGAATGTGAAAGATTTTATTTTTGTTGTTTAAGCCATATTATAGTATTTAGTTATGGCAGCCCAAGGAGACTAACACATGACCCTAAAGAAACAGAGATTTATTAATTACCTGACACAGAATTCAAAATAACCATCTTAAAGAAGCACAATAAGTTACAAGAAACACAGACAGGCAACTAAATGAAATCACAAAAGCAATGCATGAACAAAATGAGAATATCAAGAAAGAGAAACAATTTTAAAAAATCAAATAAAAATTGTGAACTTGACAAATGCAATAACTAAATTGAAAAAAATTACTAGAGGGATTCAATAACAAACTAGAGCTACCAGAAGAAAAAAGCAGTGAATATGAAGACAGGTCATTTGATATTATGAAGTCAGAGGAACAAAAAGAGAAAAGAATGAAGTGAACAAAGCCTGAAAGACTTATAGGAAAACATCAAATGAATCAATATAGTTGTCCCTTTGTATCTGTGGGGGACTGGTTATTAGACCCTTCATGTATACCAAAATCTGTGGATGATCAAGTCCCTTATTAAAGAGGCACAGTATTTGCATATAACCTATACGCATTCACCCATATACTTTAAATCATCTCTAGACTACTTATAATACCTAATAGCATGCCTACACAGCACCTTGCTAGTGTTCTCATGGTAACCACAAAGAAAATACCTATGGAAGATAAGTTTTATAAAATGAGAAAGAAATCAAAGTACAACACTACAAAAAAAATCAATGAAACACAAAAGAAGGCAGTAAGGGAGGGGAAAAAAGGATGAAATGACTATAAGATGTGTATAAAACAGTTAATAAAATGGTCATAGTAATTCCTTTCCTCTCAGTAATTACTTTAAACATGTATGGATTAAATTCCCCAATTAAAAGATATAGAAAGGCTAAATGGATTTTTTGAAAAAATGATCAAATTATGTGCTATCTACAAGAATTTCAGTTTAGATTTAAGGACAAACAAAAACTGAAAGTAAAAAAAAAAAATGGAAAAAGATATTCCATGCAAATGCTAAGCAAAAGAGAGCAGAAGTGGTTATACACATACACACACATATACATATATATGTATATCCACCTCACAACAAAGCACCCAAATGTATGAAGCAAACATTGACAGACTTAAGGCAAGAACTAGATAGTAAAACAATAACAGTAGGAGATTTCAACATCACACTATCAATGATGTATAGAACAATCAGACAGCAGATCAAAAAACAAATGGAGAACTTGAAAAAAACTATAGACAAATTGGAAGTAACAAACGTGCAGAACACTCCACCCAACAGCAGCAGAATACACATTCTTTTCAAGCACACACAGAATATTCTCCAGAACAGACAAAATACTAGATCACAAAACAAGTCTTAACAAATTTAAAAATATTGAAATCATATCACTTATCTTTTCTGACTATAATGGAAAGAAATTAAAAACCTGTAGCAAAAGAAAAACTAGAAAATTTACAAATGTGTGAATTACACAACATGCTTGAGCAAACAATGTGCCAAAGAAGAATCACTAGAGAAGTTAGAAAATACCTTGAGACAAATGAAAACAAAAACACAAAATGGGGCCAGCCTGTGGCTCACTTGGGAGAGTGTGGTGCTGATAACACCAAGGCCACGGGTTCAGATCCCTACAATGGGATGGCCAGTTAGCTTACTTGGGAGAGTGTGGTGCTGACAACACCAAGCCAAGGGTTAAGATCCCTTTACCAGTCATCTTTTAAGAAAGAAATATATATATATACCAAAACTAAGGGATGCAACAAAAGCAATACAAAGAAGAAAATTTATGGTGATAAATGCTTATGTTAAAAAAGAAGAGAACCACCCACCCCACCTGTGCAGAAGGCAGAAGGAGAACTGTCTCCACAATGGGGGGGCCCAAGGCAGGGAAAAGCTGCATGAACCCCTAACTCTCCCCTCCTGTGCAAAAGACAGGAGGAGCACCACTGCTATTACAGGAAGGCCCAAGGTAGAGAAAAGCCCTGGGTACCCCTAACCCCAAACTGCCCACACAGAAGGCAGGAGGAGCACCACTGCTGTTACCAAGAGGCACTAGGCATGGAAATGCCCCAGGCAGTCCTAACCTCTCCCCACCCACACAGAAGGCAGGAGGAGCACTGCCACTGTGACAAGGAGTTCCAAGGCAGAAAGCCTTGGGCAGCCCTAACCAACCTGCCCATGCAGAAGGCAGGAGGAACACCACCACCAGGACAGGGAGGCCCTGCACCACTTACATGGAAGTGGTCTACAACAGCAACCACCACAACTTCTAGTGCTGCAAAGATGGATTGCCACCACAGTAGCAACCATGACCACCATGCAAGTGGCCCACTATATATTTGACTGCATTGACACCATGAGAGTCTACAGATAAGCCTGGGGAAAAAAAGAGGAAGTCTTTCTCCTCAAATTCCACTCCAGAGTAATAAAAGAAGCAACTTATCTATAAGATGACAAGAAATCAATGCAGACACATTAGAAATATGACAAAAAGAAAAATAAAATATGATGCTGCTAAAGAAATATATTAATTCTCAAGTGCCAACCCTAAAGAACTGGAAACACTTAAGATGACTGAAAAGGAATTCAGAGTAAAATCTTAAGGAAACTCAATGAGATAATAGAAGATTCAGTTAGACAACACAACAAAATGAGGAAAAATATCCAGGATATGAAGGAGAAAATTTTCAAAGAGATTAATACCCCTGAAAAAATGTAGCAGAACTCATGGAACTGAAGGATTTATTCAGTGAAATAAAAAGCACAATCAAGAGCTTAAGCAGCAGGTTACAGCAAGCAGAAGAAAGAATTTCTGATCTTGAAGATGTCTCCACAAAATAACCCAGGTGGACAAAAAAAGGGAAAAAAATAATTTTTAAAAATGAAGAAAGTCTAAGAGAACTAGCAGACAACCTTAAACATACAAACATCCAAATCATGGGTGTTCTAGAAGAAAAGGAGAAAGGTAAAGGCACTGAAAATCTATTCAATAAAACAATGATGGAAAACTTCCTAAGTATAGGGACAGACATGGACCTTCAGATCCAGGAGGCTCAAAGATCCCCAAACAGATTCAATCCAAAGACATCTTCTCTGAGACACATTACAGTCAAATTGGTAAAGCTCAAAGACATAGAGAACACTTAAAGCACCAAAAGAAAAGCATCAAGTCATTTATTAGTCATCAGACTAACAGCAGACTTCTCAATTGAAATTCTACAGGTGAGAAGAAAATGGGATGAAATATTCAAAATACCAAAACAAAAAAAATTCCAGCCAAGAATACTACCCCACAAGGCTATACTTCAGAAATGAGGGAAAATAGCATATTTTCCAGACAAACAAAAACTGCAGAGTCCATCACCACACAACCAGCCATGTAAGAAATTCTCAAGAGAGTCCTACATCTGCAATCCTAAAAGTAATAATCACTGCCATGAACACAAAGGAAAGAACAAAACCCACTGGTAAAACACAAATGCAAAGGAGAAAGAAAAAAGAAACTAAATCTCACCACCTCAAAAAAATTAAACATTGAAGATGAATTTTAAAAAATGGAAAGAAAGAAACAAAAGATATTTAAAACATCTACACAAAAAACAATAAAATGCCAGTAGTATGACAATACCTCTAAGTAACAACCCTAAATATAAATGGATTAAAATCCCTAAGCAAAAGACGCAGACTGAGAGGATTAAAAAGCTAGACCCAACTATATGTTGTCTTCAAGAGACTCACCTCACCTGTAAAGACACACATAGACTAACAGAAAAGGGATGGGAAAAGATATACCATGTGAATGGAAACCAAAAACAAATAGGAGTAGCTATTCTTATATCAGGTAAAATTGACTTTAAGCTAGAAACCATAAAAAGAGACAAAGAAGGCCATTATATAACGATAAAGGGATCTATCCAGCAAGAAGATATAACAACCATAGATACATATGCAGTCAATGACCAGAGCATCCAAATATATAAAGCAAACACTATTAGACCTAAAGAAAGAGATAGGCCCTAATATTATATAAGTAGGGACCTAAACACCCCTGTCTCAGTACTGGACTGATCATCCAGGCAACAAATAAATAGATAAACACAGGATTTTAACTGCACCTTAGACCAACTGGACCTGTCAGATATCTACAAAACAATTTATTAAACAACTACAGAATACATATTCTTCTCATCAATACATGGAACATTCTCCAGGACAGACTACATGATAAGTCACAAGTCAAGTCTCAACAAATTTTAAAAAATCAAAATGATTTCAAGCATCTTTTCAGACAACAATGTATTAAAACTGCAATTAATAATGTGAAACTCAAGACACTATACAAATGCATGGAAATTAAGCAACAGGCTCCTGAACAACCTATGGGTCCAAGAAGAAATTAAACAGGAAATCAAAAAATTTCCTGAAACCAAGGAAAATAAAGACACAGCATATCAAAACATGAGGGATACTTGCAATAGCATTACTAAGAGGGAAGTTTATTGCAACAAACATTTTCATGAAAAGAATAGAAAGACAGCAAATAAACAACCTAATACTGTATCCCAAAGAGCTAGAAAGACAGAACAATCCAGTCTCAAAGTTAGTAGATGGAAAGAATTAAAATCAGATTAGAATTAGTGATATAGAGAGCCAAATAATAATACAAAAGTCAATTAAACAAAAAGTTGGTTTTTTGAGAAGATAAACAAAATAGACAAACCATTAGCTAGGTTAACAGAAAAAAAGAGAGGGAAAGAGAGACAGACAGACAGACAGACAGAGAGAAAAAAGACCCAAATAACAAAAAACAGAAATGAAAAAGGAGACATGAAAACCAATACCCCAGAAATACAAAGAATTGTTAGAGACTATTACAAACAACTATACACCAACAAATTTGAAAACCTGGAGGAAGTGGATAAATTTCTGGGCACATACAAACACAAACTACCAAGACTGAACCAAGAAAAAATAGAAAACCTGAACAAATTGGTAACAAGCAGTGAGATAGAAGCAGTAATTAGTGGTCTCTGAACAAAGAAAAGTCCAGGACCAGATGGCTTTATTGCTGAATTCAACCAAACCTTTAAAGAGGGAAGAACACCAATTCTCTTCAAACTATTCCAATGAATTGAAACAAAGGCCATTCTCCCAAGCTCATTCTATGAGGCCAGCATTGCCTTGATACCAAAACCAGAAAAAGATACAACAAAATAAAAAAAAATACAGGCCAATATCTCTGATGAACATAGATGTAAAAATTCTAAACAATATACTAGCAATAAGAATACAGCAACATATCAAAAAATATATACCATGATCAAGTGGGATTTTTCCAAGGGAAAAAAGGATGGTTCAACATATCCAATAAATGTGATTCACCACATCAACAAAATCAAGGACAAAATCCATATGACTATCTCAATAGATGCAGAAAAATGCATTTGACAAAAATCTACACCATTTCATGTCAAAACACTCAACAAACTAGTAATAAAATCATCCTGCCATAATAAAGGCCATATATAAAAAGCCCATCACTAACATCCTAACATTATATCAATAGTAAAAAACTAAGAACTTTTTCTTTACAAACAGGAACAATGTACTCACCACTCTCACCACTTCTATTCAACATATTACCAGAAGTCCTAGCCAAAGCCATTAGGCAAGATCAAGAAATAAAAGTCATCAAAATCACAAAGGAAGAAATATAATTATCCCTATTTTCAGACCTCATGAACCTATATGCAAAAATCCTTAAAGACTACACACATATACACCCTTAAAAAAAGAAAACTGTTAGAACTAATTAACAAATTCAGCAAAGTGGCAGGTTATAAAATCAATATGCAAAAATCAGTTGTGTTTCTGTACACTAAAATGATCAATCCAAAATGGAAATGAAGAAAATCATTCCATTAACAATAACATCAAAAAAATAAAATACTTAGAAATAAATTTAACCAAAGAGGCAAAACACATGTATACTAAAAAGTATGGAATATTGCTGAAGGAAATCAGAGACACAAATAAATAAAAAGACTTCTCATGTTCATAGACTAGAAAACTTAATTTTGTTAAAATGTCCACACTACCCAAAGCAAACTATAGATTCAATGCAATATGTACCAAAATCCCAATGACATTTTTTGTATCAATAGAAAAATATATCATAATATTCATATGGAATCTCTAAGTGCTCTGAATAGCTAAAACAATCCTGAGAAGGAAAAACAAAGCTGGAGGCTTCACACTTCCTGATTCCAAAACACATTATAAAGCTGCAGTATTCAAAACAGTGTGATAATGGCATAAAGACAGATATATAGACCAGTGAAACAGAATCTAGAGTCAGAAATAAACCCTCACATATGCAGTCAAATATTCTTAGACAAGGGTGCCGTGGCTGCACAATGGGGAAAGAATAGTCTATTCAACAAATGGTGGGGGGAAAACTAGATATCCACATGCAAAAGAATGAAGTTGGACCTTTATCTTACACCATATACAAAATGAACTCAAACTGTATTAAAGACATAAATTTAAGACCTGACAACTATAAAACTCCTAGAAAACAATATACGGGGGAAGCTTCATGACGCTGGATTTAACAATGATGTCTTAGATATGACACCAAAAACAAATACAACACAAATAAAAATAGACAGATGAGATTACATAAAACTTAAAAACTTCTGCAAAGCAAAGAAAACAAAAGAGTGAAAAGGCCACTTATGGAATAGGAGAAAATAATTGCAAATCATATATCTGATAAGGGGTTAATGTGCAGAATATATAAGGAACTCCTACAACTCAACAAGAGGAAAAATAAATAAATAACCTGACTTTAAAATCAGGCAAAGGACTTAAATAGACATTTCTCCAAAGAAAATATACAAATGGCCAGCAAGCATACGAAAAGATGGATGCTCAACATCACTAATCATGAGAGAAATGCAAATCAAGACAACAATAAGATATCACTTCACACCTGTTAGAATGCCATTTTTTATAAAAGGGCAGAAAATTACAAGTACTGTCAAGGATGTGGAGAAATTGCAATCCTTGTGCACTGTTAGTGGGAATGTAAGATGGTGCAGCTGTTATGGAAAACTGTGGAAGTGCCTCAAAAAACTAAATCTATAATTACTGCATGATCCAGAAATTCAACTTCTAAGTATATTTGCAAAAGAATTAAAAACAGGATCTCAACAAGACGTTTGCACACCCATGTTCATTGCAGCATTATTCACAATAGCCAAGTGGTGGAAGCAGCCCAAATGTCCATCAACACATGAATGAATAAAGAAAATGTGGTATATACATACAATGGGATATACCTTATTCAACCTTAAAGAAGGAAATTCTGTCATATTCTACAACATAAATGAACCTTGAGGACTTTATGCTAAGTGAAATAAGCCAATCACAAGAAGACAAATACTGCATGATTCCAATTATATGAGGTGTCTGGAGTAGTCAAACTCTTAGAAAGAGAAAGTAGGGGGGCCAACCCTGTGGCGCACTCGGGAGAGTTCGGCGCTGGGAGCGCGGCAGTACTCCCGACGCAGGTTGGGATCCTATATAAGGATGGCTGGTGCGCTCACTGGCTGAGCGCGGTGCAGCCGGTCACAAAAAAACAAAAAAAAAAAAAGAAAAAAGAAAGAGAAAGTTGGATAGTGGTTGCCAAGGGCTGGGGCAAGGAAGAAAATGGGGGTTGTCATTCAATTTGTATAGGGGTTCAGTTTTGCAAGATGGCAAGTTCCAAAGATCCACATAAAGTTGACATTACTGTACTGTATACTTAAAAGTGGTTAAAATTGTAAATTTTGTTATTTTTTTTTACCACAGTAAAAACAGCAGATGAAATGGGCACTTGTATTTTGCCATGCTGTGGGTTGAGCAGGCATCTTGCAAACCCAAGACAACCACAAAAATCACAGAGATTTTATCCCTGACTTCTTTGAATTTCAAAATTATTTCCGACAGCTATCTATACCTGGACTCTGTTATGTGGTGAAAAATAAAATCCTTATCTTGCATAGGCCTCTGTAATTTTATTTTTCTGTCCATATCTGGATAAAATCCTTAACTAATACAATTACTCTTTGCACACCATCCATCTTATCTTCCTTCCAAACATCCCCCCCAGACAAGCTCTCTTTTCTATCTAGTTTGAGCTTTCCCATTTTCTGTATCTTTTTTCATCTCTGTATATATATCTTCTTCTGCTTATGTAGGATCAGTTAGGCCTCCAATATTACATTTTACTTTTAGAACCTCATTCAACTCCCACTTAGGAAAAAAAAAATAGGTCTGTTCTTAGCATCTACCTTCCTTAGATATCATATAAATACTTACACCAAAACATAAAAATAACTGTTAACATTTAGTCAATGCTTACTGTATTCCAGAGACTGTTCTAGTGTTTCAAGCATTATTATGAGAAATTTATTGTATTTTCACATTAGTCTTCCAACAACACTGAGTTTATCCCCCATAAAGTACAAAGGTTAAATAACTTGACCACAATTACACAACTGGTCATGATGGAGCCAATATTTGAAGCCAGACTCTGTGTGTGTGTGTGAATACTTACACACAGAATGCTTAGATCCTCAGAATTCCTTTAAAAGTGTAAAGAGGTTACTCCTGTCACTATAGCTAAACCATGAATCTTTGTGCCCCCTGAACACAAATATGGCATAAAAGAGATCCTTCCCAGAAAAGAAGAGCAAACGGAAATCCCACCCAGTCCAGCCCAGAAATAAAAGGTCAGTTACTTGGGCCCCTATTTATACTTACTTTCAGGGCCACACCCTGGAGTAGAAAGCATAGAAACATATAAGCAAGCATGAGTGACTTTAAACACAGCCTAAGTTAATAAGCTATCCGATCTTGGCTTAGCCTTAGAGACTCTGCAGGTCTTCAGAACAGTATTTCTTAATTCTGGCTGGACTTTAGAAATGCCTAAAGAGGTTATTAAAATACTGATGCCCTGATCTACCCTCAGCATCTGCCCAGTATCATTTGATCACTAGTTCTAAATTATGCAATTCTATTGGATCCAGAACTACCCTGCTAGGAAAAGCCCTGCAGTCAGTTCAGCAGCTCCTCCAAATATTGTGCACTGGCAGATCAGGACATGGGGAAAGAGCCTAAGTCAGTGCTCCAGATACCCAGTGGTCTGTATATACCATATGTAGGGAACCAGAAATTCCCATGTAACCCTTTTCAGATGCAGAGGTACTGAAAAAATGGGAGCAGTAGAGAGCACAAAGAGCCATTTGGGACTCACACACACACACACACAAATCACACAGTGTAGACCACAGGACCGTAACAGGACCATAGGACCACAGTAGAGACTGTTCTTGGGGTTCCCCCTCCCATTTCCGCCCTGATGGAGGCTCATGAAGATTTATTTTTAAATAAATATTTTTTATGTTCTTTGCATATCTGAGTTATAGAGTGAAAATATCAGTCCCATCACAGATGTTCAAAAAATACCCACCAAATAATTTGGAGAGCTGGGTTTGGGTTTGAGGACATTTCTTTTTACCACTAAATCTTACCAGCACCTGCATCCTTACATCTGCCTTTCTTCATGTTAATGTAGATGAACCATCTAGGCTTTTTTCTTCAGTAATCCTACCACTTGTTATCCATCTTTTCTCACGTATTCAAATACATTTCTCCCCTTCTTTCTACTACATCAATAATTTTTCTTTCTATCCTGGATCATTCTTATCAGCATACAAACATGTTTTTATATCCTCTACCTTAAAAACAAACTTTTTTTTTAAAGTTCTTTTGTGCCCTCTTTTTTTAGCAACTGTATACTTCTCTATATTCCTTCACAACAAATCTTTTCAAAGTCGACTAAACTCAGTGTTTCCAATTCATCTCTTCCTATGTTCTATGAGACCCACTTCAATCAGACTATCACTCCACCAAAACTGCTTTTAAGTGACAAATGACATCCACGTTACTAAATCTGGTGGTCAATATTTAGGCTTCATGCCAACTGACCTGACAGTAGCATTTGCCTTAGGCCACTCCCTCCTCCTGAGAAACACTTTTTCTCTTGACTTTCAAAACACCATCACCCCTGGTTTTCCTTCTCCCTCACTGACCACTCCTTCGCAGTCTCTTTTGCTTGTTAGTTCTCTTCAACCTGTTCAATCTATTCCCAAACATAGGAATTCCTAGGGCTCAGTCCTTGGTCCTGTTCTCTTTTCAAACTACACTTCTTCCCATATCATGGCTTTAAATACAATGCCAGCTTTCTATCTCTAGCCTGCGACTCCTATATTCAACCAATACTCACTATCTCCATCTGAGTGTCTAATGGGCATCTCAAGCTGAAATTCATCTTTCCCCTAAAACCTGTTTGACTTGGTATCTTCAGTTAATGGCAGCTCCATCCATCCAGTTGCTCAGGCCAAAACGGTTGGAGTCATGCTTGACTCCTCACTTTCTCTCACAACCCACATCTAACCTATACACTGGTGCATTCAAAAGCCAGACACTTATCACCTTCACAGCCAACCCCCTGGTCCTGGCCACCAGCATCTTTCACCCAAGTTTTAGCAATAGCCTTCTAACCACTCTTTTCTCTTTCTCCCATGCTCCTTACACTCTATTTTCAACCTAAGTAACCAGAGTACTCCATCTAAAACATGTCACAACAAGTCACTTACCTGCTCAAAACTTCCAGTGGTTCTATGTTTCTCTCAGGGTAAAAAGTTTTGGTCTCTGTAAGGACCCCCAAAGCTTCCTCTCTCATCATTGCTTTCACTCCTCTACTTTCCCTTCTGTTCTCTCCCATTCAGTCCTCTTGAGCCACACTGACCCCCTCACAGTCCCTGCTGCATTTCCTACCAGCAGCTGCCTGCTCAGGTGCTTTGCACCTCTGCTCTTCTGTTTGACTATCTCTGCTCTTCTCTCTGATAGCCACATGATTCATCCTTTTATCTCCTTTAAATTTTTGTCCAAATGTCACTTCATCAATGGGATGAAATCTGACCATGTGGAATACACCATAAAGCAAATGCACTTCTCAGGGCCTGGTTTTCCAAAGCCTTGCAGTTTCAAATATTGACCTGGCAAGGACAGGAGATTTTCCCCAGGCTATTGAGTCTCTGTTGCAAGATAAGACTTGTAGCACAGCAAGGTTGCTGGCTCAAAGACAGATGAGTTACTGATTGATACCTAAGTTGCTGGAAAACTGTTAGAGGGAGAAGGAATGTTTGCTAAGGTCAAGCTTTTGTTGATAGCTTTACTGGAATGTCATCTGGCTTGTTTCACTTAAAGTTACCAGCCTATATTGTTAAACTATAACCTCACATATGTCTCTTCCTGTAACTTCCTGGTCTGGAAAATAAATGCAGGAAGAGAACCCCAATTTGGGGTTAATTTCCCGAGGAAGGGTTGCCTTTTGCTAAAGGGAGCGTTCCCAGGGAAGTTAACCACTTTGGGGCTTCTCACTGCTCAGAAGAGATGGGCTTTGAGTAATCCTTTGTGTCTCTGTCACCCAGGGGAAGTTGGGTGACAAATCCGTGGGGGGTGAAGCAACACAAAGCAACATGACCACCCCATTTAAGTTGTAACTTCCGATCTGCCTTTGCATTCCCATTCCCCTTAGCTTGTTCTATTTTTTCATAGCATTTATCACTCCAAATATCTTATATAATTTATTTACTATGTTATTGTTTATTATCTACCTCCTCCCATTATAATGTAAGCTTCATAAAGATAGATTTCTTTATTTATTTAAATTGACACATTGTAATTGTACATGCTTATGGGGGTACAATCTGATGTTTTGATAAATATATATGCTGTATGATAATCAGGTTAGGGTAGTTAATGTAACCATCACATCAGGCACTTATCATTTCTTTGTGGTGAAAACATTCAAAAGCCTCTCCTCTAACTATTACGTAATACACAAAACTCAACTGTTAACCATTGTCACCCTATCTGCATAGAACACTAGAACTTATTCCTCCTACCTAATTGTAATTTTTGTAATTTTGTACCTGTTAGCCAACCTCTCCCTATTTTCCTTTTCCTCTACCCCTTCCCAGTCTCTGGTAACAACTGCTCTACTCACTGTCTCTCACACAACTTTTTTCTTTTGTTTTAGATTCCACATATGAATGAGATCATGTGGGTATTTGTCTTTCTGTTCCTGGCTTACTTCACTTAACATTTTGACCTCCAAATCCAACCATGTTACCATAAGTGACAGAATTTCATTATATACCACCTTTTTTAAAAAATCTATTCATCTGTTGTTGGACATTTAGGTTGATCTGATATCTTGGCTATTGTAAATTGTGCTGCAATAAATATGGAAGTGCAGATATCTCCTCAGCATACTGACTTCATTCCCTTTGGGTATATACCCAGAAATGGGATTGTCAGATCACATGGCAGTTCTATTTAATTTTTTGAGGAACCTCCATACTCTTTTCCATAATGGTCATACTAGTTTACACTCCCACCAACAGTATGCAAGTGCTCCCTTTTCTCCACCTCCTCCACTTGTTTTCTTTTGTCTTTTTGATAATAGTCATGCTAACTGGAGTGAGGTGGCATCTCAGTGTTGTTTTAATTTGCGTTCCCCTGATGATTAGTGATGTTGAGCAATTTTTCATATGCCTCTTGGCCATTTGTATGTCTTCTTTTGAGAAATGTCTATTAAGATCCTTTGCCCGTTTCTCAGTTGGGTTAATTGGTTTTTGTTTTCTGGTTTTTTGTTTGTTTGTTTGTTTGTTTTGTTTGCTGTTGAGTTGTTTAAGTCCTTATATATTCTTCATATTAACCCTTTTTTAGATGTATAGTTTGAAAATATTTCCTCTCATTATGTAGGTTGTCTCTTCACTCTGTTAATGGCTTCCTTTGATGTACAAAAGCCTTTTAGTTTTATGTAATCCACTTGTCTGTCTTTGCTTTTATTGCTTGTGCTCTTAAAGGCATATTTAAAAAATTCTTGCCCAGTCCCACTTCGTGGATCATTTCCCCTATGTGCTCTTCTAGTGGTTTCATAGTTTTAGGTTTTACATTTAAATCTTTAGTCTATTTTGAGTTTATTTTTTATATGGTGAGAGATAGGGGTCTGTGAGGAAAATAGAATAATTTAGTCAGACTCCCTCCACATTTCTTGTAAATAAGTTGTGTGGGTGGAGTTAGTGCTCATGTGCACCTATGTATCTTTCTAGTTATTGCTATTGTGTGTTCTGCAGTTTTGTGAAGCAGGCTGGCTGGCAGAGCTTGCTTCTAACAATAGAGCATGTTTACTCTGCTGGCTGCTGCTCAGTTTCAGTTTATCTTTGGACTTTGCCTGTAGCAGTTGAGTTTCTGAATTTCTCTTTGTACTGCCTAGCTCTCAGACGTGTGTGTGCTGAATAAAGACTATTCCTACTTCAACCAAGGCTCCAAGGCCGTTTTTGCCAGGTACCTAGCTCATAGACCTGCATGTGAAGGGTTTGTGAATGGGCTCGAGGGGTCTGTGAGTACCAGACCCTAGCTCTAGCTCTACAGGGTCTAATCTCACTCTTCTGTAGGTGGATATCCACTTTTCCAGCACCATTTACTGAAGACTGTCTCTTCCCCAATATGTATTCTTGGCACCTTTGTCAAAGATCAGTTGACCTTTCAGGTGCATGAATTTATTTCTGGGCTCTCTATTCTAGTCCATTGGTCTATGTGTCTGTTATTATGCTAATACCATGAAGTTTTGCTTACTATAGCTATGTAGTATAATTTGAAGTCAGGTAGTGTGATGCTTGCATCTTTGTTCATTTTTCTGAGGATTGCTTTGATTATTTGGGGTCTTTTCTGGTTTCCTATGAACTTTAGGATTATTTTTTCTATATCAGTGAAGAATGTCCTTGGTATTTTGATAAGGATTGCACTAAATCTGTGGATTTCTTTGGGTAGAATAGCCATTTTAACAGTAGTAATTCTTCCAATGAATGAACATGGGATATCTTTCCATTTATTTGTGTCCTCTTCCATTTCTTTCTTCAAAGTTTTATAGTTTTCGTTTTAGAGGTCTTTCACATCCTTGGTTATGTTTATTCATAGTTATCTTTTCTGTGTGTGGTCATTGTAAAAGGAATTTTTTTAAAATTTCTTTTTCAGATAGTTCACTATTATTATATAGAAATGATACCGAGTTTTGTATATTGTTATTGTGTCCTTCAGCTTTACTGAATTTGTTTATTAATTCTAACAATTTTGTGGGTGGAGTCTTTAGAGTTTTCTATATGTAAGTTCATGTCATCTACAAACAGGGACAGTTTGACTTCCTTCTTTTTACTTTGGATGCCTTTTACATCTTTCTCTTGTCTAATTGCTCTGGCTAGGACTTCCAGTACTATGTTGAATAGAAGTGGTGAAAGTGGGCATACTTGTTCCTGATCTAAGGGGAAAAGTTTTCACCTTTTCTTCATTCAGTATGATGTTAGTTGTGGGTTTTTCACATATGGCCTTTATTGTATTGAGTTACATACCTTCAATACCTAGTTTTTAAGAGTTTTTATCATGAAGGAGTGTTGCATTTTGTCAAATATTTTTTCTGCATCAATTGAAATGATCACGTTTTTTGTCTTTCTGTTAATGTGGTATATCATATTTATTGATTAGTCTATGTTAAACCATGCTTGCATCCCTGGATAAATCCAAGATAGGAATTTTTTGGGTTGTATTTACTGATGTATCTGCAGCATGAAAACACTGCCTAAAATATAATAAGCAGTCAATAAATATTTGCTAAGTAAATGAACACTTTAAATTTACATACTCATATAGGTTGACTTACAAACATGTAATATTTTTGTAATATGTTTTGAACAAGACGTTTCACACCAAAATAGTTAAGCAACTGTTAGAAGATGGGTAATATTTTAGGCATAACACATATTTGTGATCCTTAGCAAGTCACTTTAAGCTCTCCCAGACTCAATTCCCTGTAAAGTGGGAATTATTATTCTTACTGTGTGCACTCTCAGCTAGAGACAGCATAAGAAAAGAAATACTTTTGTGTAATATGCACTACAAAGTTAGCTCAAATACTGTTGCAGTCTGACCTGGGAATAGGTTTACCACACTATGGATTTATGAGTCAAACATCTATTAAGTTTTGTGTGAATCCTAAGGCACTCTTTGGTCACTTTGCTACCTGAAGCTACTCTAAACTCATAACAAAAATAACAACAAAAAGAGTCTTTCTCAGATTTCTCAACAAATATTTCTTTCTGGAAAAATAACATACCTTTTCTAGTCTATTAAAAAAAACAAGACACAGCATATCAATTTGACACCCAAAAATTCAAATTGATGTCCCTATTTCACTCTATTGTAGCATCTAAATATGTAGTAGCCTTTCTTATTTTCAAAGAATTTTCCCAATCCTCAAAGATTCAAATTTCTCAAAGCTACAATTTTCGTATTTTTATTAATGACTGGTATTATTTCATCACAATCTTTATATTAACTTCTCTATAAAATTTTTATTGTCAAAATATCAAAAATATCTTTAAAGCTGCCATTCAGGGAAGTCTGAGGAATAATTTCTTGAGTTGACCCTCAAATGTAAATTCAACTCTGCAAGCAGGAATTAGCCATTTAAAGCAAAACAAAGGATAAATAGATATAGACATAGACAGATGATCATAGGCCAGTTTATTGTGTTTTTAACCACATAACACTATAAATACATAAATACCGTCACTAAATGAGAGTATTACCAGCTCTTTATATTAAATATTACTAGAGAAAATGTAAGTAAAATATTATTTAATTTGTCTTACATAACAAATGGGATAAAATAGAAAACTAAAATAAAACAATATGACAAAAAGGAAACAGAATCAGATTAAATAAGTTTATTTTATCTTCATCGGGGGCATTATATTCTGCACGGTGATATTTATAAACATATATCTCTCTATTAAATAAACTACTTTCCCAAAATGAAAACGGCTCTTAGCACATAATACTTAAGGCAAGAAATCTATTTGTTAAATGTATGCATAGTCAATAAATTTGATTCAGAACTATTCAACTATATTAACACAATTTCTCAATATATTTGAAATAAATATGCCACCTATAGAAATTTAAAGGCATTTTATTCTTTTTAATATCGCAACACATTTTCTAATACTAACGTTTCCAATCAAATGACCTTAAAAGGAGTGTTTGGGCAAAGAATAAAACGGTTTATTCAGGGTATATCTGGAAAAATAAAGACTTGGAAATCAAACAATAAAATCATTTGCTAATCTCAGTAAACCTTTGATAAACAACTGTGTTACTAAGGGGATGAAGGGATTAGAGGTTAATTTTTTAAAGAAACTTTATTCTGTGCTTTCAAAATCTTCTGAGCTCAATTTTATATACAAAAAGCATCCTAACACAATTAGAAGCTTAACTAGTTTCTTTTAACTAACATTTACGAGCTAGAATGAATTAAAAATGACCCTGATGCTACCCTGGAAAGAAATCCTTTCTCTGCACCAGATACCATGAAATCATCTGGTAACCTACGTCACATCAGTTCGAACAGTTTTTCTCCTGTTCAGAACGGCCCAAAGGCTTGCCATTCTATTTATAATACAAATCTAAGCTCCTTACTGTGGCTGGCCTGTAAGGCTCAACGTGAACTGTAGCCATCTGCTTCTCTGAACTCATCCTGCACCACCCACCATGTTACAGCCACAGAGACTTTTTGGTTTTTTTGTCCCCAAAACAAAGCAAGTGTGTTCCTGCCCAGGGTATTCACACTTGCTCTTCCTTCTGCCAGGTTATATCCTGGAATAGTTGTGTAGCTCGTTCCTTTTTCCATTTAAGTCTCAATAGAGGCTCATCAGAGGAAAGTTCCCTAAATATTCACTCATTCATAATGCTTCGGGGCACCTGTGTTGTTTCAGGCCCTGTTCCAGGTACTGGGACCCAGCAGTGAATGAGACAGATTAGGTACCTTCCCTGATGAAGCTGTAATGGGCCTGCCCCCGATGCATAATAGACCAAAAAAATACTGGGCAATGCCTGGGTTAAGTGTAAATATCCTAAGTCCCCTCCAACAAAATTAACACAAATGTCACTCTGGACCTAACAATGACGTTCCAGAGGAGACATACTCCAAGCATACCTGTTCAAATAAAAGATCAAACATGCCAGTAAGTTAGCTCTCTTTTCTATAACCAGTAATTTAAAGAATTGGGAATGATCTCTACTGCCTGGGTTCCAATTCCTTCTGTACCACTTACCTTGCGTGATCTTGGGCAAATTACTTTAACCTCTGTGTGCCTGTTTTCTCATATATAAGGAAGAAATTCTAATAGTGCATCCCATAGGTTGTTCTAAAAGAAAAATGAGTCGAATATTTCTAAGGCACTTTAGGTGATGTCTGGCACATAGGAAATACTGTGTGAGGCTCTGTTTAATAAATAAAACTTGTCCAAGTTCCATGTTTTGCTTGAAGCTTATCCACTAATTACTAGGACAGAGAAAACAACACACTAACAACAAAGCTGAGAAACCTGGGTTCTGAGAGCCAGACTGTCACCAGCCAGCTGGGTAATCTCGAGAAGTCATTTCATCCCTCTGGGCTCCGGTTTACTCATTTCTTCTCAATCCAATGCTCAGTTGTTTGGATTGGATTATCCTCTCATGATTATCCTCTCAGACTGCAAATGAGTTAACATTATAAAAGACTTGGAGAAGGTGAAAAGACTTAGAAGGAGGTTCCAACTGAATTGGAAAATGGTTTTTTAGGTTTCTCTGGGCTAAAAATACATGGTTAGATGCTATACCACAGATGAGCTAGATGAGAAGCAACAGGTCTTCTCACATGATCCAGGGAGAAATATAAATGGTTGCAACCTTTCCAGAAGGCAGTCAGGCAGCATTTAACAAAAGCCCTTAAATGTAATATTTCCTTTGACCAAGAAATTCCACTTTTGCAAATTATCCTGAGAAAATTTCTTGTGTACATGCTCATCCTGTAATTTTTAACAGGATAAAGTTCGAAAACTAAATGTTCAAAAGTAAGATAATAAACTGATTAATAAATTACAACAGTCAGAAAATGCCTTACTGTGCAATTGTGAAATTGCGCTGGAAAATAATATTTAATGACATATACAGGGACAAGATATAATGCCTAAGTTTTTGGGTTTTGGTTATGAATATTCATGAGATACAAAGCTGATTGTCCCCCCTTGTGCCGTAGATGTGATGGCCAGATCCATACTGGCAGCATGCCCATTACCACAAATTGCAATTGTATCCTGTGTCCCCCACCCAATTATCATCAACCCCCCTCTCACTCACCCTTTCCCCCACTCCACTTTGTATCCCTAGGAATGTTCTCTCCTTCTGCAAATATAACACACCATTGTGGTCTTTCTTTCTTTCCTTCTTTCTCTCTTAGCTCCCACTTATGAGTGAGTACATGTGGTATTTATCCCTCCGTGCTTTGCTTATTTCACCCAACATAAGTGTTTCCAAGCTCATCCACATTGTTGCAAATGGGAGAATTTCATTATTTTTTATGGCAGAGTAGTATTCCATGGTATATATACCACAGTTTCCTTATCCAATCATCCATTGATGGACATTTACATTGGTTCCATGTCTTGTGTGATGCCTAATTTTGATTGCTAAATAACATATACAATATGAATTTAATTTTTAATGATCTCCATGCTTAAAGATATTTACCAAAATACAAATGGTTGTCCACAGAAGATGGAATTATGGGTCATTTTTACTTTCTCTGACAGTTTTTGGTTTTTCTTTTGCTTGCCTTTTAGAAAGTTTTCATAATAAACATGTTTTATACTTGCAATCAAAAAAATAAATGTGGCAGTCATGTGGTGCTCCCCTCAGATCTCTCTCCAAGCGAGAACTTGCCAAGAGGAGTATACTCCATTGATAGCCTCCAGCTATAAAACTTCCAGGGTCCTTTGTAGCATTTGAGCCACATAGGCAGTTCCCAGCCAGTGCTAAGAATGGCAGGGATACCAGGGCCTGGCCCTTTGTGCCCAATGCCGGCCTCCTCTGCTGCTAATCTGTGCACTGGAGCTCCCAGGTGGGCTGGCTGAGATCTTCTGAGGCTCTTGCTCTCCTCCTTCCTCACCTTCTCCTTCCACAGTCCCAGAACAGCAGCATCTTCTGAAGGTTTTCACTGCCCACTCCTGCTTGCTCTGTCCCTTTTTCCCTCAGGCTATATTTCTAATAAATTTCTTACACTTCTAACTTCATCTTCCTACAGGACCTGAACTGATACAATGACAGTCCAAAAATGCTGAAGTTATTATTCATCAAAGGTTATCTGACTCTGGAAATCTGCGCATGTGAACAACGCCTCCTTTCCCAGCTGCAAATTCTGGATTACTTCTTGCCCCTGTGTCCAAAGTCTTAACATCTCTCCTGAAACTTGGAATAAACTCAGATGGAATAAAGTGGTATATTTTACTGTTGATGTCAACCACAAGTCCAGCTTACTTATACTGCTTCTAATATGTAAAGAAGTTACAATAGAGAAATTTGCAATTACCAGGCCCACCCCTAACATAAGTGGACCCTGGGATAGAAGTACAAACAGAAGCCCACAAAACATAATTAAATACTTAAAGGTTATAAATCGAGCTTATAAACCTCTAAGTAAAATATATTCTCTCCTACTACCTTTACCAAAATCTGGAAGGATAGGTTCAAATTTCAAATTCTCGTATTCCTCAGAGTTCCACCTTAAAACATAGAGGCACTAAGAGCATTGTCCCCCCCCCACCTCCTTCCCACCCACAGCCCACCACACTTCTTTTTTCACCCCAGCCCATTCCTCCCCCATAAAGGGCCTTGCACATTGGTGTGTGGACACCCCAGCCCACAAGCTCTGCCCACACTCCTCCACCCACTGGCAGACAGATCTGTCCTCACCAGGACTGACCACAAGAAGAGGCCCACTCAAGCCCTGAATGTGAACTCACGGTCCAGATCCACAGAGCATAGTTTAGAGGTAGGTATAGGCACCAGATGAGCCCATCTCTCAAGTGGGCATGTCCCCTTGGTCCTACAGACTCCTAGTCCCTTTCAGAGATGAACAGCAGGAGGAGGGTCAGAATGGGACCCTCTGAGGCATGATACCTGTTTATGTTTGCTAGGGCTGCCATAACAAAAGATCACAGACTGGGTGGTTTAAACAACAGAAATTTATTTTCTCACGATTCTGGAGGCTGGAAGTCCAAGATCAAGGTGTCAGCAAGGTTGGTTTCTTCTGAGGGCTCTCTTCTTGGCTTGGAGATGGCCACCTTCTCACTGTATCCACACATGATCATCTGTCTCTGTTCTCAGTGTCCTAATCTCTTCTTACAAGGACAACAGTCATACTGGATTAGGATCTGCCCTAATGATCCTATTTTACGTTAGTGACCTTTTAAAAATGCTTATCTCCAAATACAGTTACATTTCTGAGTTGCTGGGGGTTAGGGTTTCAACATATGACTTTGTGGGGGACACAATTCAGCTCACAGCAATATACACAGAGGGGACTCCACTTGCCAGGGTTTAAGGGTGGTACTACAGGTTACTGTATGAGCTGGGGATCTCACATAGTTCATGATCAAAATGCAACATCAGCTTTGTGTGAGACATCCATAGACACTATACATGGAGACTAGTGCCCACGCAGTACTCTTAAACTTTCACAAAATAATGAGGTTGTAGGAAGTTGGGAGTTCAGGTGGGGTGGAAAAACTTCCATCAGTCATGTAAGCCTGCTCTGAGTACCCAGGGTAAGTATATCTACCCCTAAGCACCAATGCCTGCATTTAGCAAAATACAAATTGCATCCAACCCAAAAGAACCTTCTGCATGACCATGTTCAATACATATGTGTTGCTTTGGTTTAATTACAGAAAACATGATTTTAGTAAAATAAACTTGCAGCTAAATTGTTAAAAAGATGAATCATAAAATTGATTAACCAAGATCTTAAAATACAGTTTGCTATTCAATCTCTCTCAAATATCCTCCTTGAATTTCCAGACTCTAATCTAAACTTTTTTCAAACTATCTTATTGTGACAGCTCCTCCAAAAATCATAGAATATAATTTCCTAATCCCCATTTTTACCACCTCCCTCCCTACCTCACCCAAAGAAAAGCAGAATTCCTTTCTAATATTTAACAACTTCTATTGTGAAGAAATTTTTCTCAAAATTAATTTCAATCTTTCATGTGCAGTTCAATATCAACTCCTTTTGTCATTCTTCAGCAGGAAATTAACAATAAACTAACACCATGCCTAAAAGAATTTCTTATACTTAAAACATTATAAACATGTCTTCAGTTTGGTAAGAAAAAATGTAGTTTCCAATAATGGTATATATCACAAGGTGGAATCATTAATAGGTATTAAGTACACCTATTCAACTGCATTTTAGTGTCCTTAATGAAAGCACAGCCTTCCTGGCTTATCATATCAAGGTAATTGCTTACAAAAATCAACTAATCAGGTCCATGATCCAAATTTAGAACACACACACACAACACCACCACCACCACAAATGAAGGAGCAAAATATAACCTTTACATGCACACATTTTTTTTTCTTCATGCTAAATACCTTGGGTGTTATAGTTAAAATACTCTAAAAATAAAACCTGGAATTTTATTGTTTTGAACTATTAAGGAAAACAAGATAATCAAATATTGAGGGGTAAAATTTAAAAAGAAGTAGCTAATTTTATGATGAGTAAGAGATAGTATGGTGGTATTATCAAACGAACTGATAATGGGTAAATAGACTCAAGAGAACACCCGTCTGCTAATGCTTGCTAGTATTGCTACAGGTCTGGGCTTTTGGGGCAATTGAAGTTTTATTCCTAACCCTGGAAAAAAGAATGTTATTAGTACACTTAAAAATCATCCAAATACAAGCTGAATAAACATAAAAAGAGAAGAATAAACACTACGAAAATAGCTAAATGCCACAGAAAACTCAGAAGGTAGGTGTGATATTATGATATGTATATTTTGGTTTTCATCCATGGTTCCCAGATTGTTCTTACCTTCTCCCCCCTTTCTGCCTTGGAGCTGGCCATAAAGAAATTCTGACCTACCTTATCTGATTGTAGGTCATAAGACCCTCATTTGAGAAGAGGTCCTGCTCCATAGCCAGGGGGGAGGAATGCTGCACAGATAGGCTAAGAAGAATCTGAACAAATAGACCTTGCTGGGTTTCCCTAGCTAGTCTGTTAGTGTTACATCATACCCTCTTTGTCCAATCACATTTATACACAATTGTCCATGCTTCAATCATGCCTATGTAATGAAGCTCCCATTAAAAAATCCCAGAGCAGGGTTGACCAGTTAGCTCAGTTGCTTAGGGTGCAGTATTATAACACTATTAAGGGTTTTGATCTTCATACCAGCCAGCTGCTAAAAAGGGCCACAAAGCTACTGGTAAAGGGCCACAAAAATCAATTGCATTGTTTAATGTTGAATATACTAATTATCCTGATTTGAACATCACACATTGCACACAGATATTCATATTCAGTGCTGTATCCCACAGATATGTACGATCAACTAGGTTCCAATAAAAAAACAAATAATTTTATAAAAAATAAAAATAATAAAATCAAAAATTAAAAAAAAAAAAAAATAACGAGAGCACAGTGTTCAGAGAGCTTCCAGATAGCCAACACGTGGAGGTTCCTGGATGGGTGGCATTATCAGGGAGGGCATAGAAGCTCCAGACCCCTTCCCCACACCTCACCCTGTGCATCTCTACATCTGTATCCATCTTAATATCCTTTATAATAAACCAGTAAATGTAAGTAAGTGTTTCCCTGAGTTCCATGTCAACAAATCAGTCAAAGCCAAGGAGAGGATTGTGGGAACCCCAATTTATATCCAGTTGGTCAGAAACACAAGTAAAATAACCTGGAGCTTGCATCTGGCATCTAAAGTGGGGGTACTCTCATGGGACTGAGCCCCACTGTGGGATCTGAAGCTACCTCCAGGTTGATAGCATCGGAATTGAATTGGAGGACACCCAGCTGGTGTCCGCTACAGAAATGATTGCTTGCTTTCTGGTAGGGAGAAATCCCCACACATTTGGTCACAGAAGTCTGTCTTCTTTGTTGATGGTTGTGGCTGAGTAAAGGCATGGGAAAAACACTACAGTTTGTGTTTGTTTTTTCCACTCAGCAGGTTAGAAGTGATTCTGCTTTTTGACTTTTACCACCCACAACCAGATCTTCCAGATAGAGGAGTTTGTTTTTAGTTTGGTCTTGCTTTTTAATTTTGATTTTGGCTTGGTTTATTGGTTTTCTCTATTTGTTTGTTTGTAAGGAGAGGGGATAATAAACAACATAGAACAAAACAAAGTCCAGTACTTGGGACCATTTATTATACTACAATATTTCAACCACCGGCAAAAGTCTTAAACAAATTATTAATAGAATATGTGAACATTTGTATTAACTACCAGCATCCAATCTGGCCTTGTGAAGAATAAATCATGCAAGAACCTAATATCCTTTTCTGATAGCCAGGTTGGCATAAAAGATTATCTTCAGGTTGTAACAAGGCATTTTAAGTTTTTAATGATGTACTTACTAATTAGATGGAGAAATGTGATTTGGATAATTTACAACTGAGTGAATTAATATCTAGATAAAATGAGAACCAACGCATGTTGCTTAATAGATTAAATTCAATCTTAAAAAATTATCTATGTTGATGTTTTTGGATGCAAAAATTTACTATATGCTTTAAAAAAATGTAGGTGAACAGACCTTGGAGAAATAATATGCTTAAGAGCATAAACAAGATCCAAAATATGCAATAGCCTATACTAATAAACCAAAGTTAGATTAAAAAAAAAAATTAAGGAAAATCTTAAATACTACTCACAGGTTCCAAAATTCAAATACACAAATGCAAAATTGGAAAATGAGCCTTAACTGAGCAATTTCTTTCCAATTCTGCTAAGATCTTTACCCACAACCTCAGGGCAACACCAACTTCCTAACAACCCAGGGCGGTAAAAAGAGAGTGCCACAAACCTTTAATAAATTGCATGTGAAGAACCAGGAGCAAATTCAGCTCTTCATGCTGAGAAAACAGCAAGGAACTTGGCTTTACTAGAGCAAGGAGCTTGTGGTAAAGAATTATGAGGAAAAGGAGTTCGACTGAAGAATGCAACAGATGATAATAGTCTGGGAGAAACTGCTAAGGCAGGAAGTAGGTAATAGCAGGAGACTTCAGAATAAGAAACACAATCATCCCAGTAACATTTCAGGTTTATGATTTACCTTGCTGCTCCATGGTTTAGAGACTGCATGGAAGAAGGGTGGCATAATCATGTTAAAAATGCTGTCCTTACCATCCAGGCAAAGACTGGACCATCTTAGCAACAGTGAAAACACAAGACAAGGACCTTTTATATTTGAAAAGGCATAGATCTTTCCCTGCTGCCCTGTGGCTGGCCACTTCAAAAAGAAAAAAAAATTTTTTAGTGGAAAAAATTTGGAATAAGGCATTATGCTAGGCATTTTGGAAGGATACAAACATAAGCAAGACACTAATTTTTTGGCCTTAGGAGAAAAATTTAATAGAGAGGTTTTTATACACATTGAATCCAAGGCAGTATCTGCTGTGTTGAGTAGGGAAAACAGTACTATAAAAGTCCAAAATAAAATGAGGCTAATTCTGTCTGTGCTTATGGGGAAGCCTTCTTGGAGGAAATGGCATTTAGCAGAGCTGAAGTTAGTAGCCTGGGCCTTCCCTGGATATAAGACTACCTACTATTTGGACCTCCCAAAATACAGAAAAATAATGTGACAGTAGCTTGATCTTTTCTGTGTACCCTCCAGATCCTCTTCCACCATTCTCTACCTCGTTCTCTATCCTGGGAGGCTTGTCTCTGTGGACTACAACAGACGTCTCTGGTTTCCAGCTGGATTCAGTTAACATGAGGCACCAGCAGACAGCAGAAAGCAGGAGGAGAATGAGACCAGAGTCTTTCTTGCCCCAACTTCCTCCCTGCCGTCTCATCCAGTTTGTCTGTGTCCTTCTTCAAAAAGTCAGCTCCTGGCATAGGACCCTCTCTGTGCAGCTCTCTCACCAGGATCAGGATCTACTGTGTCCCGTGTCCCTTTTAGCCTAAGAAGCCAAAGATTCCCATCTGATACTAGCCCTGGGGAGCTGTACTGTCCCTTGTAGCTTTCTCTAAACCCTTTCTACACATGCTTTATAAATAGTCCTTTTATTAAACTTTGCTGAGTTACGAGTTTGAGTGTGCCATCTCTTTCCTGGCAAGACCCTGGCACATACAAGGGGTCTCAAAAAGTCCATGGAAACATTTGTCTTGGGTTTTTTTTGTTTGTTTGTTTTGTTTTTGGTGGCTGCCTAGTATGGGGATCTTAAACGTTCACCTTGGTGAAGGCTGCACTCTAACCAACTGAGCTAACTGGCCAGCACCAATTTGTAATATGTCTTTTTTTTTTTTTTTTTTTGATGTCATACAGCTTTTTCTTTTTTTTTATTTATTTTTTTATTTTTTATTTTATTTATTTATTTATTTAT
Source organism: Cynocephalus volans (assembly GCF_027409185.1). NCBI lineage: Eukaryota > Metazoa > Chordata > Mammalia > Dermoptera > Cynocephalidae > Cynocephalus > Cynocephalus volans. The sequence continues at coordinate 89,934,588 of NC_084468.1, read as the reverse complement.
TTTTTAATTTTATTTTGTCGATATACATTGTGGCTGATTATTGCTCCCCATCACCAAAACCTCCCTCCCTTCTCCCTCCCCCCCTCCCCCCCAACAATGTCCTTTCTGTTTGCTTGTCGTATCAACTTCAAATAATTGTGGTTGTTATATCTTCTTCCCCCCCCCCCGGTTTTTGGTTTTTTTTGTTTTTTTTTTTTTTTTTTTTGTGTGTGTGTGTGTGTGTGTGTGTGTGTGTGTGTGTGTGTGTGTGTGAATTTATATATTAATTTTTAGCTCCCACCAATAAGTGAGAACATGTGGTATTTCTCTTTCTGTGCCTGACTAGTTTCACTTAATATAATTCTCTCAAGGTCCATCCATGTTGTTGCAAATGGCAGTATTTCATTCGTTTTTATAGCTGAGTAGTATTCCATTGTGTAGATGTACCACATTTTCCATATCCACTCATCTGATGATGGGCATTTGGGCTGGTTCCAACTCTTGGCTATTGTAAAGAGTGCTGCGATAAACATTGGGAAACAGGTATACCTTCGACTTGATGATTTCCATTCCTCTGGGTATATTCCCAACAGTGGGATAGCTGGGTCGTATGGTAGATCTATCTGCAATTGTTTGAGGAACCTCCATACCATTTTCCATAGAGGCTGCACCATTTTGCAGTCCCACCAACAATGTATGAGAGTTCCTTTTTCTCCGCAGCCTCTCCAGCATTTATCGTTCATAGTCTTTTGGATTTTAGCCATCCTAACTGGGGTTAGATGGTATCTCAGTGTGGTTTTGATTTGCATTTCCCGGATGCTGAGTGATGTTGAGCATTTTTTCATATGTCTGTTGGCCATTTGGATATCTTCCTTAGAGAAATGCCTACTTACCTCTTTTGCCCATTTTTTAATTGGGTTGCTTGTTTTCTTCTTGTACAGTTGTTTGAGTTCCTTATATATTCTGGATATTAATCCTTTGTGAGATATATATTTTGCAAATATTTTCTCCCACTCTGTTGGTTGTCTTTTAACTCTTTTAATTGTTTCTTTTGCTGTGCAGAAGCTTTTTAGTTTTTTTTGTTTGTTTGTTTGTTTTTTTTTTTTTTTTTTTTTTTGTCGTTTTTTCGTGACCGGCACTCAGCCAGTGAGTACACCGGTCAGTCCTATATAGGATCCGAACCCGCGGCGGGAGCGTCGCCGCGCTGCCAACACAGCACTCTACCAAGTGCGCCACGGGCTCGGCCCAGAAGCTTTTTATTTTGATATAATCCCATTTGTTTATTTTTCCTTTGGTTGCCCGTGCTTTTGGGGTCGTATTCATGAAGTCTGTGCCCAGTCCTATTTCCTGAAGTGCTTCCCTATGTTTTCTTTAAGAAGTTTTATTGTTTCAGGGTGTATATTTAAATCCTTAATCCATTTTGAGTTGATTTTAGTATACGGCGAGAGATATGGATCTAGTTTCATTCTCCTGCATATGGATATCCAGTTATCCCAGCACCATTTGCAGAAGAGGCAGTCCCTTCGCCAGTGAATAGGCTTGGTGCCTTTCTCAAAGATCAGCTGACAGTAAGTGTGTGGGTTGATTTCTGGATTCTCTATTCTATTCCATTGGTCAGTGTGTCTGTTTTTATGCCAGTACCATACTGTTTTGGTTACTATAGCTTTGTAGTATAGCTTAAAGTCAGGTAGTGTTATGCCTCCAGCTTTATTTTTTTTGCTCAGCATTGCTTTGGCTATGCGTGGTCTTTTATTGTTCCATATAAATGTCTGGATAGTTTTTTCCATTTCTGAGAAAAATGTCTTTGGAATTTTGATGGGGATTGCATTGAATTTGTATATCACTTTGGGTAGTATGGACATTTTCACTATGTTGATTCTTCCAATCCAAGAGCATGGGATATCTTTCCATCTTCTTGTATCCTCTCTATTTTCTCTCAGCAGTGGTTTGTAGTTCTCATTATAGGGATTTTTCACCTCCTTAGTTAACTCAATTCCTAAGTATTTTATTTTTTTGGTGGCTATTGTAAATGGGCAGGCTTTCTTGATTTCTCGTTCTGCATGTTCACTATTGGAGAAAAGAAATGCTACTGATTTTTGTGTGTTGATTTTGTATCCTGCTACTGTGCTGAAATCATTTATCAATTCCAACAGTATTTTTGTAGAGGTTTTAGGCCGTTCGATATATAGGATCATGTCATCTGCAAACAGGGACAGTTTGACTTCATCTTTTCCAATCTGGATGCCCTTTATTTCCTTCTCTTCTCTGATTGCTCTGGCTAGTACTTCCAACACTATGTTGAATAGGAGTGGCGAGAGTGGGCATCCTTGTCTAGTTCCTGTTCTTAAAGGAAAAGCTTTCAGCTTTTCCCCATTCAGGATGATATTGGCAGTGGGTTTGGCATATATGGCTTTAATTATGTTGAGATACTTTCCCTCTATACCTAACTTATAGAGGGTCTTTGTCATGAATGAGTGCTGAACTTTATCAAATGCTTTTTCAGCATCTATAGATATGATCATATGGTCCTTGTGTTTGAGTTTATTAATATGATGTATCACATTTATTGATTTGCGTATGTTGAACCAACCTTGCATCCCTGGGATGAATCCCACTTGATCCTGAGTAATAATTTTACGTATGTGTTGCTGTATTCTGTTTGCTAGTATTTTAGTGAGGATTTTTGCATCTATATTCATTAAGGATATTGGCCTGTAGTTTTCTTTTTTGGTTATATCTTTACCTGGTTTTGGTATCAGGGTGATGTTTGCTTCATAGAATGAGTTTGGGAGATTTGCGTCCGTTTCAATCTTTTGGAATAGTTTGTAAAGAATCGGTGTCAATTCCTCTTTGAATGTTTGGTAAAATTCTGCTGTGAATCCATCTGGTCCTGGGCTTTTCTTTGTTGGGAGCCTTCTGATAACAGCTTCAATCTCCTTTATTGTTATTGGTCTGTTCAAATTTTCTACATCTTCATGGTTCAGTTTTGGGAGGTTGTGTGTGTCCAGAAATTTATCCATTTCCTCCAGATTTTCAAATTTGTTGCCATATAGGTGTTTATAGTAGTCTCGAATGATTCCTTGTATTTCAGATGAATCAGTTGTAATATCGCCTTTTTCATTTCTAATTTTTGTTATTTGAGTCTTCTCTCTTCTTTTTTTTTGTTAGCCATGCTAATGGTTTGTCAATTTTATTTATCTTTTCAAAAAACCAACTTTTTGATTCATTGATCTTTTGAATTGTTTTTTGGTTTTCAATTTCATTCAGTTCTGCTCTGATCTTAATGATTTCTTTCCGTCTGCTAACTTTAGGTTTGGATTGTTCTTGTTTTTCTAGTTCTTTAAGGTGAAGTGTTAGGTTGTTCACTTGCCATCTTTCTATTCTTCTGAAGTGAGCGTTTAATGCAATAAATTTTCCCCTCAATACTGCTTTTGCAGTATCCCACAGGTTTTGGTATGATGTATCATTGTTTTCATTAGTTTCAATAAATTTTTTGATTTCCTGCTTGATTTCTTCTTGGACCCATATGTCATTAAGTAGAATGCTGTTTAATTTCCATGTGTTTGTATAGTTTCCAGAGTTTCGTTTGTTATTAATTTCTAGTTTTAATCCATTGTGGTCTGAGAAGATACATGGGATAATTCCAATTTTTTTGAATTTATTGAGACTTGATTTGTGACCTAATATGTGATCTATCCTGGAGAATGATCCATGTGCTGATGAGAAGAATGAATATTCTGAGGTTGTTGGATGGAATGTTCTGTAGATATCTGCCAATTCCAATTGGTCTAGAGTCTTGTTTAGATCTTGTGTTTCTCTACTGATTCTTTGCCTAGATGATCTGTCGAATATTGACAGTGGGGTGTTCAGGTCCCCTGCTATTATGGTATTAGTGTCTATTTCCTTCTTTAGGTCTAATAGAGTTTGTTTTATAAATCTGGCTGCTCCAACATTGGGTGTGTACATATTTATGATTGTTATGTCTTCTTGATGGATCAGTCCTTTTATCATTAAGTAGTGTCCCTCATTGTCTCTTTTTATGGTTTTTAGTTTAAAGTCTATTTTGTCAGATATAAGAATAGCTACTCCAGCTCGTTTTTCTTTTCTGTTTGCATGGTAAATATTTTTCCATCCTTTCACTCTTAGTCTGTGTGAATCTTTATGGGTGAGGTGGGTCTCTTGTAGGCAGCATATAGTTGGGTCCTGCTTTTTGATCCAGTCAGCCAGTCTGTGTCTTTTAATTGGGGAATTTAAGCCTTTTACATTAAGAGTTGTTATTGAAAGGTGTTGATTTATTCCTAGCATTTTATTGGTTGTTTGGTTGTCTTAGGTGTCTTTTGTTCCTTGCTTTCTGATTTACTGTTTGGTTTCTGTGTTTGTTGGTTCCTTAGGTTGTAGATAGTGTTTTTGTTAGCTTGTTTTCTCTTCATGAATGCCATTTTTATTATACTAGTGGGTTTAGTTTTTTCTTGGGTTTTTATGGCAGTGGTCGTTATTTTTCAGGAACCAACCCAGTACTCCCTTGAGGATTTCTTGTAAGGGTGGTCATGTGGTAGTGAACTCCCGCAGTTTTTGTTTGTCTGAGAAATATACTATTTGCCCCTCATTTTGGAAGGATAGCCTTGCAAGGTAGAGTATTCTTGGCTGGCAATCTTTGTCTTTTAGTATTTTGAAAATATCATCCCATTCCTTTCTAGCTTTTAGGGTTTGTGATGAAAAGTCTGATGTTAGCCTGTTTGGGGCTCCCTCACAGGTGATTTGACGCTTCTCTCTTGCAGCTTTTAAGATTCTCTCTTTGTCTCTGAGTTTTGCCAATTTGACTATGACATGTCTTGGAGAAGTTCTTTTGGGGCTGAATACATTTGGAGATCGTTGAGCTTCCTGGATCTGATGATCTGTGATTTTTCCTATACCTGGGAAGTTTTCTGCCACTATTTTGTTGAATATGTTTTCAATGGAATCTCCATTTTCCTCCCCTTCTGGAATACCCATGACTCGGATATTTGATCGCTTAAGGTTGTCTGATATCTCTCTCAGATTTTCTTCCATGTCCTTGATTCTTTTTTCTTTCTTTTTGTCTGCTTGTGTTATTTCAAACAGCCCATCTTCAAGTTCAGAGGTTCTCTCTTCAACTTCGACAAGCCTGCTGGTTAAACTCTCCGTTGTGTTTTTTATTTCGCTGAATAACTTCTTCAGTTCAGCAAGTTCTGCTACATTTTTTTTCAGGACATTGATTTCCTTGTACATTTCCTCTTTCAGATCCTGTATACTTTTCCTCATTTCATCATGATGTCTAGCTGAGTTTTCTTGTAACTCATTCAGTTTCCTTAGAATTATCCCTCGAAATTCCTTGTCAGTTATTTCAAGGGCTTCTTGTTCTATAGGATCTAGAGTTTGAGATTTATTAACTTTTGGTGGTGTACTTTCTTGATTTTTTGTATTTCTGGTACCTTTTTTTTGGTCTTTATTCATTGTGGCAGGGGGTTTCACAGTCCACCGGTTTGAGACTAATGACTAACTAGGATGTTGCTGTGGTTGCCAATTTCGTATGGCTCCCTCCGTGACTGCTCAGTTGGCCTCTAGTGCCTTGTGTGTGTGGTTGCCTCGGGTCTTGGGTTTCTCCGGGGAGCCACCTTTCTGGTCAGCTTGGACTCTGCTGGGCTGGTGGATCACGTACCACAGGGTGTGTGATCTCTATTGAGCTTTCACTTCCTGTGCAGGACTTCTCCCTGTTCCGTGTGCTCTGGCCCCGGCTGTTAGATCGTGCAGTGGCAACCCCACCGGGTGTGTGGTTTCTGTCGAGTCTCTGCCTCCCTGGCCACACGTCTGCCCACTCTGTGCGCACTGTGCTGGGCTGGGGCGTGTCTTCTGCAACCCTCGTCTATCAGCTGGGCCTTCAAGACCCTGCTCGGCACCGCCTCGCCCAGGAAGTCTACCAGGTTTCTGCTAGGCACAGACGACCAGTCTCTCTGGGTGCCTTTGTAGCACTATGTAGATCTTTCTCGGGTCTTGTTCACCTTTGTATCCCCCCGGTATAAACCGAGTCTAGCGCCCATCTGCAGCCTGCTCTCCAGCAGGTTCAAGCGGACCTGGGGACTCTCCTACCACACTATTCCCAACCAGAAATTCGTTAGGCTTTTTTCCAAACTGGTGGCCGCAGAGATGGTGTCTGCCTCCCAGTGACAGGGGGTTTACCTGGGGCCGGAGTCCAGGGTGTGGTGGAGTGACAGTCGGCCCACCCGTACTTCCTTGCCCTCCCGACACTGGCCGGGGACGCCCCCCACCACCAGCCCCGCCAGAGAACCACGGAGGGAGTGGGAGGGGAGGCCGGCCCGCAGACTCCGGAAAGCCCCGCGTCGGGCCAAGCAAGTGGGAGGGCTCAGTAATGGCCAAGCCGGGCGGGGCTGCCCGCACCTGGGAAAATGGAGGCAGCACCGGGGCGGTGAGTGGCCCGGTGATGCAGGCGGGAGCCGGGTGGGCATCCGCCCCCCGAACAGAGCTGTGCCAGGGGTCACTCACAGTGCTGTGCCAGGTCGGGTGCTCGCTCTGTCTCTGGTTTGTTGTCTTCCCCGTTCTCGGCCGCTGCCGCCTCGGGCTGTTCAGTCGCGGCGCGGCTCGGGCGCTCCCAGGAATCTTCTTTAATGCCAGCCTGAAACCTCGAATCCTGAATAGGGCAGCTGGCCGCCTTCAGCGCGGCCCCGGCCTCTGGGATCCTGTCTGCATCCACAGCAGCCCTGGCGCCGTGTTCCCTGTTTCGAGACTCGCTTTTGCAGCTAAGAAACAGTTCTTTTCCTGCTCCACACTTCAAAGCTGTTGCCTGTAAGTGAGGCAGCCTTTCCTGCCGGGGGCAAAGTGGCAGTCACCCCCCACGACTGGCCAGCAGCAGCGGTCCTCCCTTAAGAGATGGCAAGAGGAAGGTCCACAAGTTTCCCGGCTGCCTGAGGCCCAGTGGTCGCCTTTCCACCTCAGCTACTCCGCGCCAGCCGCCGCAGCCACCGCCATCTTGAAAAAAACCTTGATTCAAAATTACAGTAAAATAAATGTGAAAAATAAGTGAAAGAATAATTTAATAAGCAAGATAAATGTGCTTAAATATTTCTCTAATATAATACTCTGGAAAAGTTGATCATAATGATTAGGATTAAAAAAGAAATTGAAGAAAATATTTGTGCAGAAATGAAATGAGCTAAAATAAGATGAATTATTTTTGTGTTAAAATATTATATGATTTCTGCCAATAAGGTAGTTTCAGGGAATAAAGCTGGGGATGGGGGAACCTATCTAACCAAAAATATGTTGTGAGGTAAGACCTCTCATAGCTGTAAGTGTTGCAGGAGGGGGCTAATCAGTGTAAGGGGTGTGAGAAAAGAAATTCTGGTGGTAAGTGGGAGGTTGTACTATTTGCTAACACCTAGACTGCAATAGTAGGGGAAATAAAATGCCACTGCAGAGTGTATTTGCACTGTCTCATAAGAGAAGGACAACAAACTGATAGTGGAATTCAAAGATTGCCTGCATTCTGTATGACTTTTTAACTCTGAATTCCTTGAGCTCTTTTCCTTCATTATGCAGCTAACCACATAGCTGAAGAAACAACATAATCAATTTAAGGTTGAATGTCAGGGAGCATGAAAAGGTGTATTGATATCAGAAAACAAGCCTGCTGCCTTGTAGCCCAAGCCAGCCAGAAAAGCAACTAAAATCCTGCATCAAGTCTAGAGAAAGTAAAAGGAAACAATACCTGTGCCCTGGCAAAGCATCTAATGGGCTGTCATTTCCAAATTGATGACTGTTCATTCTCAGAGACCTCTAACACCAACAGACAGGTTGTTCCTGGCTTTTTCCATCTTGAATGAAATATTTACTGCTGATTTTTAGTTTTAAGCTTCACTTTGAAAGATAGCTTATTCCAGAATGTTTTAAGATATATACTATAAACTATTAAGAAATAGAAGATATACTTGTTAAAGAAAATGAAATTTTTCCCCATAAAAATCTAAGTTCCTATAATAGTTTGAATATTTTTAGAGCAAAAATTTTTGGTCTTAATCACTAAATTCCCACACTAAAAAAGCAATTATTTTTATTTAAAAATAGTAAATTTGAAGATAAATGTTACATATCAGAGCCTGCTAAATGCCATATAGATTTTTTTTTTCTGTTTATTATTCTTTGGAAGTGGAAACATATTTGTTAGCAGACCAATTAATTGCTCTATTAAAATAAACTAACATTTATTGAGTCAGAAAATGTGCTAAGCACTTTACATGAGCTATCACATTTATTCTTCACAACAATCCTATGAAGTAGAAACCATTAGAAACTCCATTTTATTAATGAGAAAACTGGAACACAGAGCAATTAAGCAGTTTGCCCAGGTTTGCACACCAAATTAAGTGGTAGACCTAGGATTCTCCCCAGGAACATCTGATGCCAAAGCACATGCCCACTGTGGTGTTCCGCTTAATTCTCCCTATTCTTGGGGTTTGTTTTGTTTTGAGGATGCAAGTCACCTGTAGAGTTTTTAAGTAACCCTGAAGAGTAGGTTTGAGAGAAACCTCTCTTTCTGAGAGAGAAAGTACAGCGAACCCTTGAACAGCATGGGTTTGAACTGCACAGGTCACCACTACACATGGATTTTTTCAATAAATATATTGGAAAGTTTGGGGCTAGGTTTGTCAGGAATGCATGATATACCTAACCAAAAAGTTAAGTAGGGTACCTAACAGTAAGCTATTAGTAGGCTATAAAATTACTTAAGCAGAAATGCGCCACCCCCACCCCACCCCACCCCTTCCTCACCTCCCTGGGGCTCTGGGCTCACAGTGTAGTACAGCACCACCATGACCCTCGGGAAAGTACTGGACATACTTGAGTAATAGTTAAGTAGTCGTTTGAGAAGGCTCCATACTGTTTGCACTAGTTTACAGTCCCACCAGCAGTGTAGGAGGGTTCCTTTTCTCTGCATCCTTGCAAGCATTTGTTATTCTCTTTTTAATAATAGGCAGTCTAGCTGGGGTGCATGCAATGATATCTCAATGTGGTTTTGATTTGCATTTCTTTGAGATTTAGTGATGTTGAGCATTTTTTCATGTGTCTGTTGGCCGTTTCTGTATCTCCCTTTGAGAAATGACTATTCAGCTCCTTTGCCAATTTTTTAATCGGGTTATTTGTTTTTTTACTGTTAAGTTGTTTGAGTTCCTTATATATTCTGGATTAATCCCTTGTTGTATACATAGTTTGGAAATATTTTCTCCTGCATTGTAGGTTGTCTTTTTGGTCCATTGTTTCCTATGCTATGCAGAAGCATTTTAGTCTGATATAATCCCATTTACTTTTTTCTTTCGTTGCCTGTGCTTTTAGTGTCTTATTCATAAAATCTTTGCCCAGTCCTGCTTCCTGAAGTGTTTCCCCTATGCTTTCTTTTAGGAGTTTTATAGTTTTATAAATGGGAGCTTAAAAATAAAATAAAAAGGAAAGAAAGATGCAAAAATCACAATAATGCATTGAACTTTCAAAAGAAGAAAACAGAACTGAGGTTACCAGAAGTAGGAAAGGGGGAGAGATAGGGGGGTTAGAGAGAAATTAGTAAAGGACCAGAAAAACTTACTATACTGTGTAATGATATTCAGCGCCGTACCCCACAGATAAGCACAATCAATTATGTTTCAATAAAAAAATTAATAATAAATAAATAAATAAATACCCAGTAGTGAGGAGAAAACTAGTTAAGTAATCAAGTTTGGGGTTTTTTTTAATTGGTTATGAATATTCATGAGAAACAAACCTGATTGTCACCCCCCATGCCCAAGATGTGAAGGCCAGATCCATATTGGCAGCATGCCCATTACCACAAATTGCGATTGTACCTTGTGTCCTCTACCCAATTATCCCAACCTCCTTCCCCATTCCCGTTTCCCCCACTCTAATTAAGTTTTGGGGGAGTCAAAACTTATATTCAGATTTTCAACTGGGGAGGATGTCGCCCCTCCCTCCACATAGCTCAAGAGTCAAAATTGTTATAAATAAGTAATATACAGCCTAAAGATATGTACAGAATAGAAGTGGATAGTTTTATAGTATGAGATTCCCATCATTTTAGGATCAACTATACCATCTTTTCAGCCTTCCTCGTGTAGTGTCCACTGAGCCACAAGCATAGCACTCAGGCAGACATCTGCATTCAGTACACTCTAGAAACCACTGTTCCCCTTATTCTTTGGTGGGTCACGGTGATGTCACAAAGTTAAAGAAAAGCACCTCTCACTACTCTTACAACACCAGGGAAGTTCTCAGTGCCCTCCTCATTGCCCACCATCAACCTACATGACACCATTCAGTGACAATTAGTGATTCCCACTACTGCTGGACCACAATATCTATTTTTAATTCAAGATCGTGATTTGTGACAGCACTCAAAGTACCTCTGTATTTAGATTTCATATCATTCTTGAATTACGACTGAAACCTTTACTTATGTTTCTATCTTTAAGTGCTGCTTTCCACCCTATTCTCAATGGTCTTAAGGACCAATCTAAAAATCTACTCCAATATTACATTTACTTATGGATTTTTATGGTCTTGATGTGTTTAATTTTGTTTCTTCTGATTACCACTGAGGTTTTTTTTCCCCTCTTATTCTCCTTGACCCATCTTCATATTCCTTCTCTCACTGTATCCTAAAGCAAAGTCCCATGATGTATTCTGGTACTAATGAGATGGATGAACACATGTTTTTCCTACACAGATTTTCTAATAGAATCAACTCTCATAAACAAGCATGCAAAAAAACTAATAAGCAGTTGTACAAATTAAAATAAAAATTTCCAGAATAATCAGTCAGAGTGTGCCATAGAGAAACCCAAAATATCATTCTGAGAAAACAGCTAAAATCATTCCAAGTGAAAAATTGGTACCATCATTCACCCTAGACAGTAATATAGAAATAACATTTTACTGGACATGTTGAAAGATTACATGTGCTCATTTTTTAAAAAAAGAAGCTGTCAGCTTTTTCTCTTGGTTTGAAAGGTATATTTTAAGGAAAGAAAAACTTTGATAACCTAGGGTTAGTCTTGGATGTAGATTTAGACAGAAATATGGCAGTCAGAGACAAAAAGAGAAACAAAGAATAATGGGCCCAGTTAAGTAGTCACATAAAATTTTTCACACAATGTTGTAAAACCCAATTACAAATGACAGGCAATCTAAATCATCCTACCTTGAGTGTTTTGGGTGTCACTTATAATATTTAAATTCATATTCTGTCACTGATATGCCTTTCAAGCAGTAGCTAATAGTCACCCTGAACAAATTATGGGGTACCCCGGGCACATATGTGGTAGCAACTGGCAAGAAGGGAAAAGTAAATGTATTCATCAGGTCTACAAATCTGAGCCCAGGAGAAACAAGAACCATATGTTAAGCCTCATTGAACACAAAGACATTCTTCAACACCTGGGGAACTTTCAATCATGTATTTTATCTAATACAGTGTTATGTTTATCCAACTGCTCAGGCAAAAATTTTGGACTTAAATATTTTTATCTCTTTTTGTCACACCCACATCCAATTAAACAGTAAATCCTGTGGTCTCCACTTTCAAATTATATGCTGAATCCACTTTCCACCTGTATCACTACCCACCACTAAACTTTTCCCAATGTACTTCCATCTCTCATCTCTCCCACAAATTTTCATATGTTGTATTTTTACTTTCCCTCAGTTCAATGCATTTTTTTCCTCTGAGACTTCTTCTTTGACCCATAGATATTTTTAGAACTGTATTGTTTAGTTTCAAGGTGTTTGCAGGTTTTCTGGTTAATTTTCCTCTATTGATTTTGTTTGGTTCTCCTGTGGTTAAAGAACACACTTTGTATGATTTCAATATTTTAAATTTGTTGAGCTTTGTTTAATATCCCTAAATATGGTCTCTCTTGCTATGGGTACTTGAAATGAATATGTCTTCTGTTGTTCTATAAATGTCAGTTAGACATTTGGTGGTTGATGGTGCTATATGGTTATTTAATATTCTTGCTGATGTTATGTCAAATTGTTCTACAATTGTTGAGAAAGGGATATTGAAGTGTCCAACTATAATTGGTGGATTTGCCTATTTCAACTTTCAGTTCTATCCATTTTTCTTCAAATATTTTGCAGTTTTGTTGTTTGGCATATACACATTTACATTGCTATGTCTTCTTGGTGGATTCACTCATCATTCTGTGATGTCCCTCTCTGTCCCTGGCAATGTCTTTGCTCTAAAGTCTAATTAATCCAATATTAATATAGTCGCTCTTTTCTTTGTCTTAATGTTTACATATCATTTATATCCTTTTACTTAAACTTATGTGCATGGATATATTTGAAGTGAGTTTTCCCAGCTAGTTGGGCTATGTTTTCTATCCATTTCTCCAATCTCTATCTTTTAAGTGGTGTATTAGTGTAAATCCTCTAAATATACCAATTTAAAGTCAGAGAGGGATGTCATATAACATTGAAAGTAATCATTGCTATGTTAAGCCTTGTCTGCCATTTTACTTTTGGTTTTCTTTTTGTTCTTTCCATTTTTCATTTCTCTGGAGTTCTATTTTTTGTTTTTTGATTTTCTGTCTTCTCATAGGTTACTTGGATTACCTGAGCACTTTTTAGAATTCAACTTTGATTTATACTAGTGAAAAACACTAGGATTTAGTGTATTTCTTCTTAGAGCATTTTTAGCAGTTACTCTGAGAATTATCTCAGTCTACTGGTTTTAACAGTTTACTAGTTCAAGTACAGAAACTTTACCTCTCTCTATGTTCCTTTACCCTCCCCCATTTATAATTATCTTAAATATGTCCTCAGCATACATTGGCAACTGCATTAAACAGTGTTATAATTTTTGTTTGAACTATCAAACATAACTTAGAAAATTCAAGAGGAGAAATATAGTATATTGTACTTTCCCATATTTCTGCTCTTATTATTCTTTTTCTTTATAATATTTCAAGACTTCTTTCCCTTTATTATTTACCTTCTGTTTGGAGAACTTCTTTTACCCATTTTTTTAGGTAGGTCTGCTGGTGATAAATTCTCTTTATTTTGGTTCATCTCAGAATGTCTTGATTTTCCCTTCATTCCTGAAGGATAGTTTCACTGAATATGGAACTCTGGATTGACAGTCTTTTCTTTCAGCACTTGAAAAATATGGTGCTGCTTTCTTCTGACATGCATGGTTTCTGATGAGAAATCTGCTATCATTTGAATGGGTTTTCCTCTACAGGAAATGTGTTTTTTCTCACTGGATGCTTTCAAAATTTTTCCTTTAGAAATTTTAACTATAATGTATCTTTGTGTGGATTTCTTCAAGCTTATCCTGTTTAGAGATTGTCTCAGAATTGTAGGTTTACACCTTTTGTTAAATATGAAGGAGTTTTCAGCCATTATTTCTGCAAATACTTTTTCAGCTTCATCCTCTTTCTTCTCTCCTCCTGAAGCTGCAATGACTTGAATGTTAGATTTCGTGCTCTAGTTCCATATGTCCCTGATGATCTGTTCATTTTTGTTGTTGTTTCAGTCTATGTTTCTCTTTGTTGCTCAGACTGGACACTTTCTATTGTTTCATGTTCAAGTTCACTGACTTTTTCTCTCTCTCCTTGCCAATCCTCATTTAAGCCAACCCATTTATTTTTTATTTTAATTATTGTATTTTCTAGTTCTATAATTTCCATTTGCTTCTTCTGTACATCTTTTTTTTTTTTTTTTTTTTAATTTTATTTTGTCGATATACATTGTAGCTGATTAATGCTCCCCATCACCAAAACCTCCCTCCCTTCTCCCTCCCCCCCCTCCCCCCCAACAATGTCCTTTCTGTTTGCTTGTTGTATCAACTTCAAATAATTGTGGTTGTTATATCTTCTTCCTCCCCGCCCCCCGGTTTGTGTGTGTATGTGTGTATGTGTGTGTGTGAATTTATATATTAATTTTTTAGCTCCCTCCAATAAGTGAGAACATGTGGTATTTCTCTTTCTGTGCCTGACTTGTTTCACTTAATATAATTCTCTCAAGGTCCATCCATGTTGTTGCAAATGGCAGTATTTCATTCGTTTTTATAGCTGAGTAGTATTCCATTGTGTAGATGTACCACATTTTCCGTATCCACTCATCTGATGATGGGCATTTGGGCTGGTTCCAACTCTTGGCTATTGTAAAGAGTGCTGCGATGAACATTGGGGAACAGGTATACCTTCGACTTGATGATTTCCATTCCTCTGGGTATATTCCCAACAGTGGGATGGCTGGGTCGTATGGTAGATCTATTTGCAATTGTTTAAGGAACCTCCATACCATTTTCCATAGAGGCTGCACCATTTTGCAGTCCCACCAACAATGTATGAGAGTTCCTTTTTCTCCGCAGCCTCGCCAGCATTTATCGTTCATAGTCTTTTGGATTTTAGCCATCCTAACTGGGGTTAGATGGTATCTCAATGTGGTTTTGATTTGCATTTCCCGGGTGCTGAGTGATGTTGAGCATTTTTTCATATGTCTGTTGGCCATTTGTATATCTTCCTTAGAGAAATGCCTACTTAGCTCTTTTGCCCATTTTTTAATTGGGTTGCTTGTTTTCTTCTTGTACAGTTGATTGAGTTCCTTATATATTCTGGATATTAATCCTTTGTCAGATGTATATTTTGCAAATATTTTCTCCCACTCTGTTGGTTGTCTTTTCACTCTTTTAATTGTTTCTTTTGCTGTGCAGAAGCTTTTTAGTTTGATATAATCCCATTTGTTTATTTTTCCTTTGGTTGCCCGTGCTTTTGGGGTCGTATTCATGAAGTCTGTGCCCAGTCCTATTTCCTGAAGTGTTTCCCCTATGTTTTCTTTAAGAAGTTTTATTGTCTCAATCCATTTTGAGTTGATTTTAGTATACGGTGAGAGGTATGGATCTAGTTTCATTCTCCTGCATATCGATATCCAGTTATCCCAGCACCACTTGCTGAAGAGGCAGTCCCTTCCCCAGTGAATAGGTTTGGTGCCTTTGTCAAAGATCAGATGGCAGTAAGTGTGTGGGTTGATTTCTGGATTCTCTATTCTATTCCATTGGTCAGTGTGTCTGTTTTTATGCCAGTACCATACTGTTTTGGTTATTATAGCTTTGTAGTATAGCTTAAAGTCAGGTAGTGTTATGCCTCCAGCTTTATTTTTTTTGCTGAGCATTGCTTTGGCTATTCGTGGTCTTTTATTGTTCCATATAAATGTCTGAATAGTTTTTTCCATTTCTGAGAAAAATGTCTTTGGAATTTTGATGGGGATTGCATTGAATTTGTATATCACTTTGGGTAGTATGGACATTTTCACTATGTTGATTCTTCCAATCCAAGAGCATGGAATATCTTTCCATCTTCTTGTATCCTCTCTAATTTCTCTCAGCAGTGGTTTGTAGTTCTCATTATAGAGATTTTTCACCTCCTTGGTTAACTCAATTCCTAAGTATTTTATTTTTTTGGTGGCTATTGTAAATGGGCAGGCTTTCTTGATTTCTCCTTCTGCATGTTCACTATTGGAGAAAATAAATGCTACTGATTTTTGTGTGTTGATTTTGTATCCTGCTACTGTGCTGAAATCATTTATCAATTCCAAGAGTTTTTTTGTAGAGGTTTTAGGCTGTTCGATATATAGGATCATGTCATCTGCAAACAGGGACAGTTTGACTTCATCTTTTCCAATCTGGATGCCCTTTATTTCCTTCTCTTCTCTGATTGCTCTGGCTAGTACTTCCAACACTATGTTGAATAGGAGTGGTGAGAGTGGGCATCCTTGTCTAGTGCCTGTTCTTAAAGGAAAAGCTTTCAGCTTTTCCCCATTCAGGATGATATTGGCAGTGGGTTTGTCATATATGGCTTTAATTATGTTGAGATACTTTCCCTCTATACCTAACTTATAGAGGGTCTTTGTCATGAATGAGTGCTGAACTTTATCAAATGCTTTTTCAGCATCTATAGAGATGATCATATGGTCCTTGTGTTTGAGTTTATTAATATGGTGTATCACATTTATTGATTTGCGTATGTTGAACCAACCTTGCATCCCTGGGATGAATCCCACTTGATCGTGATGAATAATTTTTCGTATGTGTTGCTGTATTCTGTTTGCTAGTATTTTAGTGAGGATTTTTACATCTATATTCATCAAGGATATCGGCCTGTAGTTTTCTTTTTTGGTTATATCTTTACCTGGTTTTGGTATCAGGATGATGTTTGCTTCATAGAATGAGTTTGGGAGATTTGCGTCCGTTTCAATCTTTTGGAATAGTTTGTAAAGAATCGGTGTCAATTCCTCTTTGAATGTTTGGTAAAATTCTGCTGTGAATCCATCTGGTCCTGGGCTTTTCTTTGTTGGGAGCCTTCTGATAACAGCTTCAATCTCCTTTATTGTTATTGGTCTGTTCAGATTTTCTACGTCTTCACGGTTCAGTTTTGGGAGCTTGTGTGTGTCCAGAAATTTATCCATTTCCTCCAGATTTTCAAATTTGTTGGCATACAGTTGTTTATAGTAGTCTCGAATGATTCCTTGTATTTCAGATGAATCAGTTGTAATATCGCCTTTTTCATTTCTAATTTTTGTTATTTGAGTCTTCTCTCTTCTTTTTTTTGTTAGCCATGCTAATGGTTTGTCAATTTTATTTATCTTTTCAAAAAACCAACTTTTTGATTCATTGATCTTTTGAATTGTTTTTTGGTTTTCAATTTCATTCAGTTCTGCTCTGATCTTAATGATTTCTTTCCGTCTGCTAACTTTAGGATTGGATTGTTCTTGTTTTTCTAGTTCTTTAAGGTGAAGTGTTAGGTTGTTCACTTGCCATCTTTCCATTCTTCTGAAGTGAGCATTTAATGCAATAAATTTTCCCCTCAATACTGCTTTTGCAGTATCCCACAGGTTTTGGTATGATGTATCATTGTTTTCATTAGTTTCAATAAACTTTTTGATTTCCTGCTTGATTTCTTCTTGGACCCATATGTCATTAAGTAGAATGCTGTTTAATTTCCATGTGTTTGTGTAGTTTCCAGAGTTTCGTTTGTTATTAATTTCTAGTTTTAATCCATTGTGGTCTGAGAAGATACATGGGATAATTCCAATTTTTTTGAATTTATTGAGACTTGATTTGTGACCTAATATGTGATCTATCCTGGAGAATGATCCATGTGCTGCTGAGAAGAATGAATATTCTGAGGTTGTTGGGTGGAATGTTCTGTAGATATCTGCCAATTCCAATTGGTCTAGAGTCTTGTTTAGATCTTGTGTTTCTCTACTGATTCTTTGCCTAGATGATCTGTCTAATATTGACAGTGGAGTGTTCAGGTCCCCTGCTATTATGGTATTAGTGTCTATTTCCTTCTTTAGGTCTAATAGAGTTTGTTTTATAAATCTGGCTGCTCCAACATTGGGTGCGTACATATTTATGATTGTTATGTCTTCTTGATGCATCAGTCCTTTTATCATTAAGTAGTGTCCCTCATTGTCTCTTTTTATGGTTTTTAGTTTAAAGTCTATTTTGTCAGATATAAGAATAGCTACTCCAGCTCGTTTTCTTTTCTGTTTGCATGGTAAATCTTTTTCCATCCTTTCACTCTTAGTCTGTGTGAATCTTTATGGGTGAGGTGGGTCTCTTGTAGGCAGCATATAGTTGGGTCCTGCTTTTTGATCCAGTCAGCCAGTCTGTGTCTTTTAATTGGGGAATTTAAGCCTTTAACATTAAGAGTTGTTATTGAAAGGTGTTGATTTATTCCTAGCATTTTATTGGTTGTTTGGTTGTCTTAGGTGTCTTTTGTTCCTTGCTTTCTGATTTACTGTTTGGTTTCTTTGTTTGTTGGTTCCTTAGGTTGTAGATAGTGTTTTTGTTAGCTTGTTTTCTCTTCATGAATGCCATTTTTATTGTACTAGCGGGTTTAGATTTTTCTTAGGTTTTTATGGCAGTGGTAGTTATTTTTCAGGAACCAAACCCAGTACTCCCTTGAGGATTTCTTGTAAGGGTGGTCTTGTGGTAGTGAACTCCCGCAGTTTTTGTTTGTCTGAGAAATATACTATTTGCCCCTCATTTCGGAAGGATAGCCTTGCAGGGTAGAGTATACTTGGCTGGCAATCTTTGTCTTTTAGTATTTTGAAAATATCATCCCATTCCTTTCTAGCTTTTAGGGTTTGTGATGAAAAGTCTGATGTTAACCTGATTGGGGCTCCCTTATAGGTGATTTGACGCTTCTCTCTTGCAGCTTTTAAGATTCTCTCTTTGTCTCTGAGTTTTGCCAATTTGACTATGACATGTCTTGGAGAAGGCCTTTTTGGGTTGAATATGTTTGGAGATCGTTGAGCTTCCTGGATCTGAAGATCTGTGATTTTTCCTATACCTGGGAAGTTTTCTGCCACTATTTTTTTGAATATGTTTTCAATGGAATCTCCATTTTCCTCTCCTTCTGGAATACCCATGACTCGGATATTTGAGCGCTTGAGGTTGTCTGATATCTCTCTCAGATTTTCTTCCATGTCCTTGATTCTTTTTTCTTTCTTTTTGTCTGCTTGTGTTATTTCAAACAGCCCATCTTCAAGTTCAGAGGTTCTCTCTTCAACTTCGACAAGCCTGCTGGTTAAACTCTCCGTTGTGTTTTTTATTTCGCTGAATAACTTCTTCAGTTCAGCAAGTTCTGCTACATTTTTTTTCAGGACATTGATTTCCTTGTATATTTCCTCTTTCAGATCCTGTATACTTTTCCTCATTTCATCATGATGTCTAGCTGAGTTTTCTTGTATCTCATTCAGTTTCCTTAGAATTATCACTCGAAATTCCTTGTCAGTTATTTCAAGGGCTTCTTGTTCTATAGGATCTAGAGTATGAGATTTATTAACTTTTGGTGGTGTACTTTCTTGATTTTTTGTATTTCTGGTGTCTTTTTTTTGGTGTTTATTCATTGTGGCAGGGGGTTTCACAGTCCACCGGTTTAAGACTAATGGCTAACTAGGATGTTGCTGTGGTTGCCAATTTGGTATGGCTCCCGCTGTGACTGCTCAGTTGGCCTCTAGTGTCTTGTGTGTGTGGTTGCCTCGGGTCTTGGGCTTCTCCGGGGATCCACCTTTCTGGTCAGCTTGTACTCTGCTGGGCTGGTGGATCACGTACCACAGGGTGTGTGATCTCTGTTGAGCTTTCACTTTCTGTACAGGACTTCTCCCCGTTCCGTGTGCTCTGGCCCAGGCTGTTAGATCGTGCAGTGGCGACCCCACCGGGTGTGTGGTTTCTGTCGAGTCTCCGCCTCCCTGGCCGCACGTCTCCCCCCTCTGTGCACACTGTGCTGGGCTGGGGCGTGTCTTCTGCACCCCTCGTCTATCAGCTGGGCCTTCAAGACCCTGCTCAGCACCGCCTCGCCCAGGAAGTCTACCAGGTTTCTGCTAGGCACAGACGACCGGTCTCTCTGGGTGCCTTTGTAGCACTGTGTAGATCTTTCTCGGGTCTTGTTCACCTTTGTATCCCCCCGGTATAAACCGAGTCTAGTGCCCGCCTGCAGCCTGCTCTCCGGCAGGTTCAAGCGGACCTGGGAACTCTCCTACCACACACTATTCCCAACCAGAAATTCGTTAGGCTTTTTTCCAAACTGGTGGTCGCAGAGATGGTATCTGCCTCCCAGTAACAGGAAGTTTACCGGGGCCGGAGTCCAGGGTGTGGTGGAGTGACAGTCGGCCCGCCCGTACTTCCTAGCCCTCCCAAAACTGGTCGGGACGCCCCACACCCCCAGTCCTGCCAGAGAACCGTGGAGGGAGTGGGAGAGGAGGTCGGCCCGCAGGGTCCGGAAAGCCCCGCGCCAGGCCAAGCAAATGGGCTCAGTGATGGCCGAGCAGGGCGGAGCTGCCCGCACCTGGGAAAATGGAGGCAGCACCGGGGCAGTGAGTGGCCTGGTGGTGCAGGCGGAAGCCGCGTGGGCATTCACCCCCCGAACAGAGCTGTGCCAGGGATCACTCACAGTGCTGTGCCAGGTCGGCGCTCGCTCTGTCTCTGGTTTGTTGCCTTCCGTGTTCTCGGCGCTGCCGCCTCGGGCTGTTCAGTCGCGGCGCCGCTCGGGCGCTCCCAGGAATCTTCTTTAATGCCGGCCTGAAACCTCGAATCCTGAATAGGGCAGCTGGCCGCCTTCAGTGCGGCCCCAGCCTCCGGGATCCTGGCTGCATCCACAGCAGCCCTGGCGCCGTGTTCCCTGTTTCGAGACTCACTTTTGCAGCTAAGAATCAGTTCTTTTCCTGCTCCACACTTCAAAGCTGTTGCCTGTAAATGAGGCAGCCTCTCCTGCCGGGGGCAAAGTGGCGTTGAGCCCCCACGACCCGCCAGCAGCAGCAGTCCTCCCCCAAGAGATGGCCAGAGGAAGGTCCACAAGTTTCCCGGCTGCCCGAGGCCCAGTGGCCACCTTTTCCACCTCAGCTACTCCGCGCCAGCCGCCGCAGCCGCCGCCATCTTGAAACTCCCTTCTGTACATCTTTTATTTCTTTGCTAAGGCTTTCATTTTTGCTCAGACTTTCTATTTTTCATGGTCTCAAGAATATTTGTAATTGATTTTTGAAGCATTGTTATGGTGTTGTTTATATGATATAGTTTTGATATGTTTGTCCTCCCAAAGCTCATGTTGAAATCTGATTCTCAATGTGGCAGTGTTGGACGGTAGAGCCTAGTGGGAGGTGAGACTGATCCCTCACAAATAGATTAATGCCCTCCCTGGGGAATCAGTGAGCTCTCATGGAAATGGATTAGTTCCCCCAAGAGGGGGTGTTTAAAAAGAACATAGCACGTCCTCTTTCTCTTTGTCTTTCTCTTTCTCTCTCTCCACTCTCACCATAGGATCTCCTTGCACCTACCAGATGCTTTTCCCTTCCACTTTCCACCATGTGCAGAATCAGCTGAGGCCCACACCAGGTACAAGTGTCCCAGAATCATGAGCCAAATAAACCCCTTTTCTTTATAAATTACCCAGTCTTGGGTATTCTGTTATGGCAACAAAAAAGGACTAATACATTATAGTCATTGTCAAATAATTCTAATGTATGTGTCATCTTGATGGTGGTATCTATTGATTATCTTTTCTCCTTCAGTTTAAGTTCCTCCTAGTTCTTGGTATGAAGAGTGGTTTTTTCCTTTGTTTTGAAACCTAGACATTTGGGATATTATAAGACTCTGGATCTCATTTAAATCTTGTTTCTTGGTGACTCTCCTCTGACACCACTCCAGTGGGTGAAAGGAGGCACTGCTTCATTAATGCCAGGGGTGGGGGTGGATGTCCAGGCCTCCTACTTGGCCTCTGTTGAGACCTGAGGAGGTTAGGGACTCTTTGATAGTGCTGGGCAGAGTGGGAATTCCAGCCCCACACTATGCCCCCACTGATAACCACAATGGCTGGGAGAAGGAGAGTACCATGTTGTGGCCCCACTGACATGGAAGCAGGGGAAGAGGATTCATCAGTGCCCAGAAGGGATGAAAGCCCAGATCCTCGGTCAGCCTTCTCTGACACCATGCAGCATGGGGAGTGAGGCATCTCCTTACAGTCTGGCAAGGGTAGAAGTCTAGGCTCCCCAGTCAACCTTTGCTGGAAATGGTGGGAGCAGGGGGAGATACCACCTTTCTGTGTTTTTTCTATGGTATTGGCTGCAGTAGATAGGGTATTGTCTACATGTTTTCTGTCTTGCTAAGTTGCCTCTTTGCTCATCCTTTAGCTAGAAAGAACAGACTTTTCTTGGGGATTTAGGACTTTTTTTTTTTTTTCTGTGCCTGTTCACATTTTCAGGTTTCTAGCTTCTCTAGGATCCATTCTGAGACATGTGAGGAAAAAGAAAACCCAGGGTCTCTAGCCAGTTTGCCTTCTTCTCCCCATCTTTCAGAGTCTTCTTATGTTTGTTTTTTATTTAATGTCCAGAGTTTTTAGTTATACTGAGAGAGATAAAAAGGGATAATTACATCTACACTATTCTCCTGAAAGTGGAACCTCCTTAAAATTTTTACAGACAAATGAAAAATATTCCTCTATAGCCAAAATCAAATTACCTCTATTCACCTATTACTAAATTTAAGAAGTATTCAGTAATAGGCAAACTCAGTAATTACTGAATATTATTTTAATAAATAAAACTATTAAGTGATAATAAATATTTTAATGAGTATATAGCAAAACACCAGGTTTTAAAGGAAGTTATTAGCATATCAGACTTTTAAGATTATTGAGTTAATAGCCCAAATTATCTTTAGCCATTTCTGCACTAAATTAAATATTTCTAAAAATGAGATCTATAAGTTACATAAGATGTTAAATTTACAATTTTCTAAGCGTACAATAATGTCAGAGATCATATATGCCATGATTAAAATTATCCCAACATGATTACACAAAAGCTAGCACAGTGACTCTCATATTGCTATAAATTCTAATAAATTTGAGCTTTCAGCTCAATTTAAACCTCTCTACTGA
This sequence comes from Cynocephalus volans, assembly GCF_027409185.1. NCBI lineage: Eukaryota > Metazoa > Chordata > Mammalia > Dermoptera > Cynocephalidae > Cynocephalus > Cynocephalus volans. The sequence goes on along the minus strand of NC_084468.1, from coordinate 89,912,143 downwards.
AGATGGCCACTGAGACACAACTTCAGGATTGGAATAAACCTGAAATCTTAATCACTGATCTACCTTCTACTCACTTTCAAGTGTTTCCTCCATTAAAATCAGAAACTCGGCAAACACTAGAGATCACACTCCTCAACATAGCTTTAAAATATACCATTAAAATGGTCATTAAATCTGTTTCTTTACTTCCCTCATCTCCCACCATCTCCCTCTCCATTGAGAGGTTTGCCAATCCAAATTATAAAACAGGTCAGGAAATTTTCTCTACTATAGACCCAAGATGAGGGAGAGAAGACTAGGAGAGAGGGAAAGATTAACTGAGATAAATTCATTATTCACAAGACTGGAAGAGACAGATGGAAACATTTGCCTCATTTGTCCACGAACTAGAAATTGGGAAATACTGCCTTATTGTAAGCAAAAACTCTTCCTATCTCGAATAATTCTTGAAAATATGTTAAATATTTCTTTCTTATTCTATTGCCAAACCAGATACAGGAGATAGTAATGTGCATTTATTTTTTCTGTATGTGAAATAATCCTTCATACACTGTATTTCTCAAATTAGGCTATAAGTCCCTTAAAGGCAGAGATCATGTCCCACTTTCTTTGAGTCCCTAGGCTCCAGCCCAGTGCTGGGAATATGGTGATGTTCAATAAATACTCGTGAATAACTGAATAAGAGAATAAATGTACTCAAAGATCACACAATTACTACTCCCCTTACCAACATAGATTCCAAGTTCTATTTTTATAATGACTTCCTTAATGATACACACTTTCATAACACCAAGTCTAGTTAAATCCAACACTCTGCCTACCATGTTCGCCCCGTGCTGAACACAGATAGATAAAAAGCTGTACTTATGTGGGATCATCCTCAGAATCCTTCCCTTGCCTATCTACTCAGTGTCTTGGTAATCTTACTCAGCTTCCTAATGATGTATGTCTCCAACCCAGACCTTCCTCCTGACTCAGCATCTCAAACTTAACATATTCAAAACAGATATCCTGATCTTTCTCCCACAACTTGCTTCTTCCACATTCTTATTCATTTTAGTCAGAAGCAAATTTACCCTTCTCATGGCTCAGAACAAAAAGCCTTAGAGTCATTTCTTGATTCCTCCCTTTCTCTCACACCTACATTCAACGTGCTTTCATAGTCTCCCTGCTTTTACAGAGGATTCTCAACAGAGCAGCCAGGGTGACCAGTTAAAACACAGATTTTATTGTGGTATTCCTCTGCTTAAAATTCAAGTATGCCAGAGTAAATTTCATTCTTTACAGTAACCTACAAGGCTACAATTATCTGCACCCCAACGTACACCTCTGTGATCTCATCTCTTTCTCCTCTATTGCTCAATTTACTCTATCAAGGATCTGTTTGATGTTCTAATATACCCGATGGCTTCCTTTTCTGTAAAATTAAAATGATATTCTTCTTGGATGGATGATATAAGGACTACTGGTAATATATATAAACTGGCACAAAATAGACATAGCTCTTATTAACATGGAAATGAAATTTTATTATAAAAAGTTCAAAGGTGTCCTTATCTTGCCTGAAAATCTGTTTGCCCAGATGTCTACATCTGGTCACCTCCTACTCCTTGTCACCTCTTACAAATCTTTGATCAAAAATCCTCTTTGTAGCAAGACCTTGATGGATGACTGCATTTAAACTAGTAAACTCTATCCCCCCTCCATCCCTGCAGTCCTTATTACTATTCTCTATTTTTCTTCACAGCACTTATTCTATCTAATAGTCAATATGTTTTTGCCAATTTTTTTTGTTTGCTTTCTTTATCCACATACTAAGTAAGTTGCATGAGGACATGGATTTTTTTTTCTAATTTGTTTATTGTTATAACCCTAGCACCTAAAACAGAGCTTAGCACATAGTATATGTTCAATAAATATTTGTTGAATGAATAAAGATAATTTTGAGATTCCAAAGTCATATTTTTACTGCAGTTAAATAATCTCAAATCTTTTTCTATAAAGATTATCAAAGAGCCTATCTGAGTCATCAAAAATTACATAAACCAAACAGAAATATGACAGAAAGAAATGTCAGAATTAATGGTCTTATCATGACCCAGGAAGTGAAAAACATATTTCAAATACAAAGACCAAACATCGAAACACAACTAATCTAACAAGAGCAACTGCAATTTATAATGCAGTATTGCAGTCACATATCATTTTATATTCCAGGAAAGAGACACTAAGGAAATTTATAGTAAAAAGTCTCCAGTCTGTTGCCTTTTCCATCCTTTCATTGAATAGAAAAGATACATTACTGAGAGTAGGAAAGTTTTTTCTGAAAACTGTAACTGTCCATCATGACATGTTTCTGGGAATAAAATACATCTAGAGACAGACATTCCTTCATTCTGGTGTGTGCTTTGAGTTAGTCTAATGTACTAAAAAGAGTGTGCATTTTAGAATCAGACACATCTGTGTCTGAATCCTAACTCTCAACACTTGTGAGATGCTGGACAAGCCAGAGAACCTCTCAAATCTTTGGTATCCTCATTTATAAAATCAAGATATAACTTGTGCTTAGATATTATAAGGATTAAAGGTAAAATATGGGAACTTTTTGGTCCCCGCTAGGTACTCAATGAGGGTCTTTTTTACTACTGTGGAAATTAAATTTTATTATAACAATCTCTAAGGAGTGACCTTGTGCTATAGAGAATTTCTATTGCGTTAAATATTACTGACCATTATCGGTCATTCTCTATCATCTGATACAGACATGGGATACCCTCGTAAGTTAGCTTTCTTCCCAACTTTTCCAACAAAAGGGGAGAAAGTATTATTGGATAAAGATGGAAGCACATTGTCTTTAGATAATATGCTTTTCTACAGTATAACAGTAGGTAAGAGAAAAAATACTAGAGTAACCATAGCCGAAGTGAATACTGAGTCTATCTGAGTGACCCTGGACAACTCACTTAACCACTCTGCATAAGTTTCTTCTTTGTGAAATGGAGATATCTCATAGACTTCTTAAGATGGGTAAATGAAATAATAAATGCAGGCTGCCTATAACAGTGCCTGGAAGGGATTAAGCATTCAATAACTGTTAGGGTTTTGGGGGTTTTGGCGGGTGGGCGGTTGGCAGTGAGCCAGAACAGGGATGATACCCTGGACCTTAGTATTATCAGTACCATGTTCTAACCAACTGAGCTAACTGGCTATCCCTCATAAGACTCTCAAAACATTAACTTAGAAACAATTTTTAAAGTTTCAAACTTCAGATAAATTTTTATTACTTGCTTATTTAGGTCATATGTAGATTTATTTTAAAATCAAAAAAGGAGAAACTAACAAAAACAATTCCTTAGAAATATAATGCATAAATCTGTTATCCTTGTAATCATTATTTTTTCTGGGGTCAGGGAGATCAAAAAGTTTACATAAATTATTCAACATTGTGTACAACAGTATGCATATAATTAACAATATGCACTATACACTTAAAAATTTGTGGAGAGTAGATTTCATGTTATGTGTTTTTTACCACAATAAAAAAATTATTAAACAAGGTAGAAATTTTGGGTTTTAATTAATGCTGTATAGAATTGTTATACTGTCTGTAGTAGGTTGTTACAATTCCATATTACTTTATTTGAAATAATGTGCTTCAGAAAAGTGAGAAGCCCAATGTCAATTCCCAATAAAATTTAAAACTAAAATATCTATCACATGATGAAGAGATGATTTGAAAAATAAAAGGTGATTGCAAAGAGATGTGTTCACTAAGAACAAATAATGCCAAACTAATAAAATTTACTTTTTTAACAAAACATTTGAAAAAATATTACATATTACTATTATGGCTAAAAGGGAGAAATGTGACATAAGTGAAAACAACTACTTAAGTAAATTTGCATTAATTGAAAAATGGCATCCAAAGCTGGACCATTGCATACAAGGTGCATTGGAGTCTATGTGAATACATGCCTAGCTTTGCGCACTGAATTGTTACTTTCTTCATCTGTAAATTTAAAGGGATTTTACAGGTTTGATGTAAACCCAAAAGAAGTCTTCAATGAAACACAGCAGTTTTCAACCCTTGGTTCTTTCTTGTTTAATTTTGTAAAATCAATTACTTGAATGAAAACACAGAAAGCATTCTTAATGAATTTTCAGAAGGACGGCACTGGGAGAAGAGCTCATAAATCAAAAAAGAAAATCAAGATCCAAAAAAATCAGAATAGGCCAGATCATTTGGGGTGCAGCAATCAAGATAAAATTTAACAGTAATTGTGACATTTTGTTCCCTAGCTTTAAAAAAATCAGTTATAGTAGTGTCTTAAGGAGAAAACCCAGCTTGGCAGCAGTTCTTATGAAAAACACCTGAGGATTTTTAGTTGACTTTAAGTTCAATATGAAGTAAAAGCATAATGGACTTTGCAAAAGAGTTAATGCCATCATGGATGATATTCATGGAAGTAGCTGTACAGGAATAAATACCATAATATTCTTTATTGGTCAGACTCCTCATGAAGCATTGTGTCCAGTTCTGGGTATCAGATAGCAATACATACTAATTGTGAAGGAAAACACACAACCAGGGTAAAGCTAAATTGCAGTCAACTGCATCTTCACAGTTTGTGTTTGAACAATCCAAACAATTATTTCTTAAATTTTCATCTTTTAATGAACTAAATTACTATTTAACTTAAATGTATTTAAATGGAAACTCTATATCACTGTCATGAATGGAAATATAGCATCATTTCCCAAAACTAGAAAGTTATCATTAACAAAGGAATGAAAAATCTGGTGACATCAGAATCATAGCAGAGGAACAGGTTCCTGTCTCTAGTTTCTCTCACAGAAATACCAACTATTCACAGACAAGAACACTTTTGTGATAATCCCAGAACCCAGGGGTAAGGCTGAAGCACCCTCCTGGACCACTAAAATCAAGAAAGTTGAATTAGAAGGTTAAGAGAAGCAGTTTCACTTTGACTGTGCCACCCCTCTCCCAGGCTGGCACAGCACCACATGGAGAGGGTTTCCCTGGGTCTATGGTTTCTCCACTGGAAAAAGGAGAGTCAGAGGCAGATATCCAGATTCCCCAGTGTTCCCAGGCACTTTCTGGGAGGCCCATTCTGTCTTGCTTCACAGGAAACATTAGGAAAACTGTCAGATCTAGACCACCTGGGTTCAGCTAGAAATAAAGAAGGGGCTCAGGGCTCACAGTGACCAGCAAGCAGATCATGGTGGTTTGACCACATTCCTGGCAGTGGCAGCACCTGGTCAGGGAGAACAGCCAGCCGCACTGCGTGTCCAAGAGCTGAGCCAGTGGCCCCACCTGGCCAGAGGGCATGATCAACAGTTTTGCTTGGCTGGGGTCCCCAGATAGTGGTCCAACCAAGCTGTGAAGCACAGCCACTGTCCCTATCAGGGCAGGGGGCCAAGCCAGTAGCCCTCTCTAACTATGGAACATAGCCTCTAGCCTTGCCCAACCAGAAAGCCTAGACAATAAATCCTCCCAGCCATGGATCCCAGCCTGTAGCCATGCTCAACAGTGGTGAACAGCTTCAGCGTCCATCTGACCATGGAGCCCAGCCTGTGACCCTCCCTGAACTCAGAATCAAGCCAGTAGCACTACCCAGTCAGGAGCCCAGCCTGCAGCCACACCCAACTGCAGAGTCTAACCTGTGCACAGCCTGGCCATGGAGCACAGCCTGAAACCATATCCAACCAGAAGTGACCGAGAAGCCCAGCAGCAACCCCAGCAAACTGCAGAGTATAGCCTGCACCCCATGAACTAGGGAGCCTGAACAGTAATCCTGACAGCCACGGAGCCCAACCTACAGCCCCGTCTAATCACAGAACACAACTTGCAGTCCTGCCCAAGCAGAAAACCCAGCAAGAGATGCTGCCTAATTGCAGAGCATAACCTGGGGCACTGTCCAGCCACAGAGCTCAGAAAGTGACCCCACCCAACTGCAGAGGAAATCCTTCAGCCACTCCCACTCACACAGCCTAGAATCCAGCCCCACCCAACCAGGGAGTCTCAGCAGCAATCCAGCCAAGCCTGAGGCCCCTACTAAACACAACTTCAGCACCCCACCAGGGAGCACAGCCTGTGGCTCCACATGATCAGGGTTGTTTGAGGAGCCCAACCAGTGATCTTGCCTAAAGGAAGAGCCCAGCCAGCAGCCCCACCTTACAGCAGACCCAGTCAGCAAAACTACCCAAATGTAGAGCCCAGCCACTGGCCCCACCCACCATAAGAGCACAGGCAATGGTCCTACCTAGTTGAAGACCCCAACAGCAAGCCCCACCTGCCCCACCTGCCTGCAGACACTAACAGTCGGCCCATCCAGAACGCAGGGCTGGACTGACTGATGAAGGTCTTTCCCTACCAAAGCAAATATGTAAAGGCTGGAAGAGGTAACCATTTCCTCAAATTCCCAGTAAACAAAACTAGAACACAGGATCTTGAAGAATCAGAGAAACATGACATCACCAAATAAAAGTAATAAAGCTCCAATAACTGACCCCCAAAAAATAGAGATAAAAAAACTGACAACTAATTCAGAATAATCCTCTTAAAGAGTTTCATTGAACTATAAGAAAACACAGATAGACAACTAAATAAAATTAGGAAAACAAACAAAACGAGAAGTTCGACAAAGAAATATGAACCATAAAAAAAAAAAAACAGAAATTCTACAATTACAGAATACAATGACTTAGCTGAAAAACTCACTAGAAAGTTTCAATAGCAGAATTGATCAAACAGAAAAATCAGAGAACTCAAAAACAGGTCACTTGAAATTATCCATTAAAAGAAGCAAAAAGAAAAACAGAACGAAAAAGAGTAAATAAAGCCTATGGGGACCAGAGGGCAGAGCAAGATGACCAACTAGACTTTTGTCTGGCATGCCTCTACCCCATGAATAGGGATGAAAACAACAAATAAACAACTATATTTTGACTGGAATGACCGAAGAAACATGCTGCAGAGCACCAGGGTAGTGATGAATCCCCTGCAGAACATGGAAGTCCAAGACAGCACCACAGAGAGCAGAGCAAGGCGTCCTGCTCTGCCACACTGTCTCCCCACAGGAACTGGCTCAGAGTTAGGTGGGACATGTCCTTGTGAAGAAAAGGTAATCTGGAAAAACCCAGCTGTTTTCACTGCTGCCAAAAATGCCAGCAATCCCTGCCACAAGAGAGTCCTCAGTCCTCACAGGCCCCAAACCCAGTTTAAAGAGTAGCCAGGAGTTTGTGCAGCTGCATAGCCTCATAACAAAAGCCCAGGTAGAGCAACCACCACCCTCTCAAACTAAATGGCTATGGCACAGTAACATATAGAAAGTGAAACTGCTGCTAGAGTGTGCTCTGCCCTGGGGGCCAGAGGAAACTGACTCCCTCCATCCCTGAGGCCCCATCTTCATTCTACCATGTTCACATAGGTGCCTGCAGGGCCACAAGCCTGGCTGTCTGGAGCCTAGGCTGGATAGAATGATCAAGACCCCAGTGTCTGAACCCAAGTGGCACCTTCTCCCTTCCTAGGAGAACAGGCAGACCTGCCCAGTGGGAAAGCTGTCAATGAGCAGCTGGTCCATCACATTCATGTGCAACCACCTTGCACTGGGTGCAGGCATTGGCCAGCCCAACAGCCAGTCCAGTGGAACTCTGCCTCCTCCCAGCATCCCTTTAGAGGGATGCCAGATCCTGCTGCACCCTAGCATGCCTGCTCCCTCAGGCAGCAGTTCCACCTCACTTCTGCAGGCCACCACAGAGCTGCTGGACTCTCCTGCACCTTTGCAGGTTGGCTCCAGGATCAACAGCTGATCCAGTAGGCTTCCACAGAGCCATCAAACCCTACTGCACTCATGCATGCCTGCTCCCTCAGGCAGTAGTTCCACCTCTTCCTTGCTACCTCCACAGAACTGCTGGACCTTGCTGCACCCGTGCATGTCTGCTCCCTCAGGTGGCAGCTCCACCTCACTCCAGTAGGCTTCCATGGAGTTACTGGGCCCTGCTGAACTCTTTCAGGCTTGCTTCAGGCTCAACAGCTGATACAGTGGCCCTCCACAGAGCTGCTAGGCCCTGCTGCACGGGTGCATGCTTCGTCTCTGCTCAACAGCAGATCGGGTGGTGGTTCCACCTCCCCCCAGCACGCCTCCACAGAACTGCTCAACCCTGCTGCACCAATGCATAACTGCTCAAAAGCTTTTTGGGTGGTGACTCTGCCACTCCCAGCAAGCCTCGACAGAGCTGCCTTGCTCTGTTGCACTCATGCATGCCTGCTCTCCTGTTGATAGCAGATAGAGTGATGCCCCACCTCCCTCTGGTAGACCTCCACTGAGTTGCCCAACCCTGCTGCACCCATGTAGACTTGCTCCAGTCTCAAAGGCTGATCTGAGAGGCCCTCCACAGGTTTCCAGGCCCTGCTGCACTGTTCATGCCAGTCTTAACAGCTGAATTAGTGGCGGTTCCATCTCCCCCTGGCAGGCCTCCACAGAGTTTCTGGGCCTTGCTGCACTTGTGTATGCTTCCTCCCTGCTTGACAACAGATTGAGCAGTGGCTTCACCCCCTCCAGAAGGCATCCATAGAGCCACCTGGCCCTACTGCACCCATGAAGACCAGCTTCTAGCCAGGCAGCATCTGTACCTCCCCTGACAGGCCTTCATAGAGTCACTTGATGCCCCCTACCCCTGCATCCAGGCTAACCTGCTTCCAGCCCAAAAGCTGGTCAGACAGCACACCACCCACTGGGAGAGACAACTTCAGGGCTGTGCACTTATTCTGGACCTGACAGCTGGTCAGGCAGTGTCTATTCACCTCAGGAGACCACCAAACAACCTGGTGGCCCATTGTGTACCCACATGCCTGCCCCAACACCAGCCCAGAGTCTCCACCCCCCAGCAAAACAGTGTTAGTGCAGGCACAAACTTCCACAGTCTAGGCCAATGAGGCATTTTCAGACATCACTGAAGAGGATTACAAGTGAAGAAACTGCACATACTATGTGCACTGTACTCACTATGCTGCTGAGTCCACCCACAACCTAAGCCAATGCAATTCAACAGACACACTAAGACCCAACTACAGGAAAAACTCATTTCTACATAAACTACTCCATAAAATTAAGAAAAGCAACTACTCAATTAGTTGTGTAGATAGCAACATGAAACATGAAGAAGCAAGAAAACATGATGCCCCCCCAAAATACAATAAGTCTTCACAAACACCAAAAAAAAAAAAAAAAATTACAGTCACAAAGTACCTGTAAAGAAATTTCAAATAATGATCTTAAAGAACCTCAATGAGATCCAAGAGAAAACAAACAATTTAATAAAATCAGAAAAACAAGTCATGGTCTGAACAAAAAATTTAGCAAAGACATAGATACCATAAAAGAGAACCAAACAAATCTTGGAGCTGAAGAATTCAATGAACGAAATAAAATATACAGTTGAGAGCTTCAACAACAGAGTAGGTCAAGTAGAAGAAAAAATTTCTGAACTTGAAGAAGATCTTTTGATATAACCCAGTCAGAGAAAAATAAATAAATAAGAATGAAGAAAGCCTATGAGACTTATAGTATACCACTAAGTGATCAAATGTTTGAATAATGGATGTTCCAGAGGGAGAAGAGATGGAGAAAGGCACAGAAATCCTATTTAATGAAATAATAGTTGAAAACTTCCCAAGTATTGGAAGAGATATGGACATTCAGATTCAGGAAGCTCATAGGTCCCCAGTTAGTTTCAGTCCAAAAAAGTCTATACAAGAAATGTCATAATCAAACTGTCAAAAGTCAAAGATAAAGAGAAAATTCGAAAAACTGCAAGAGGAAAGAGCCAAATCGCTTAGAAGGGAGTCTCCACCAGATTAACAGCAGATTTCTTAGCAGAAACCTTACAGGTCAGGAGAGAGTGAGATGATATATTCAAGGTGCTAAAAGAAAGAATCTTTTGACCAAGAATATTTTATTCAGCAAAGCTATTCTTCAGAAATAAGGGAGAAATGAAGACCTTCTGAGACTAGCAAAAGCTGAGGGAATTCATCACCACTAGACAGGCTTAACAAAAAATGCTTAAGGGAGTGCTACAACTGAAAATGAAAAGATGATAATAACTATCATAAAAACACAAAAAAGTACAAAACTCAGTAGTAGAGCTAAATTAGTAATTCAAACTCAGAATACCCCAGTAAGGATATAGTGCCTAAAATCCTTCAATCATCTAATATGAATGTTTAAAGTCAAAAAGGTCTAAATAAATAAGTAAATAAACAAATAAATAAAAGCAACAACTAGTAGCTAAGGAACATACAATAGATACAAACATAAAATTAAAGCAACAAAAAAATAATTTGAGGATGGCGGGAGTCTAGATTATTTTCATGCAACCAAAGTTGAATTGCTATCAGCTTAAAATAGTCTATTATAATTACAAGACTCTTATGTTAGCCCCAAGATAACCACAAAACAAGAAATTATAACAGATACACAAATGAGAAAGAAAGAGAAAACAAAGCTTAGCACCCAGGAAATCAGTAATCCACAGAGGTAAATAACAAGAGAAAAACAAAGTAACTAGAGTCTACAAAACAATCAGAAAACAATTAGCAAAATTGCAGGAATAAATTCCCTCATATCAATAACAACCTCCAATGTAAATAGATTAAATTTTTCAATTAAAAGATATAGAGTGGCTGAATGGATTAAAAAAATAAGTCCCAACAATATGCTGCTGACAAAAGACTCATTTAATTATTAAAGACAAATATAGACTGAAAGTAGGGCTAGAAAAAGATATTCCATGCAAACAGAAACCAAATGTGAGTGGCAGTAGCCATACTTATATCAGATAAAATCAAAAACTATAAAAAGAGACAAAGAAGGTCATTACATAATGACAAAGGAATCAATTCAACAAGAGGATATAACAATCGTACATATGTATATATACCCAACACCCGAGCACCCAGATATATAAAGCAAATATTTATTATTAGACCTGAGGGGAGAGATAGACTGTAATTCAATAATAGTAGGGGACTTCAACAACCCACTTTTGTCAATGAACACATCATCAGACAGAATATAAACAAAGAAACATCTGACTTAAACTGCACCATAGACCAAATGGACTTTACAGACATTCACAGAATGTTCTATCCAACAGAAGTAGAACACACATTCTTCTTAACTGCACATGGAACATTCTCCAAGATAGACATGTAAGGCCACAATATAAGTCACACAAATTTAAAAAGATAGAGATCAACTACCTTTTCTGACAAAAAATAGCATAAAACTAGAAATCAACAAGAGAAACTTTGGAAACATTACAAATACATGGAAAGTAAACATCATGCTCCTAAACAACCAATGGGTCAAAGAATAAATTAAAGGGAAAATTTAAAAATTACTTGAGACACATGAAAATGGAAACACACCATACCAAAAATGTGTGTGGCAAAAGCAGTTCTGAAAGGAAAGTGTATAGCAATAAATGCCAACATCAAAAAAAGAAAAGTGGGGCCGAGCCCGTGGCGCAGTCGGGAGAGTGCGGCGCTGGGAGCGTGGCTACGCTCCCGCCGCGGGTTCAGATCCTATATAGGCATGGCCGGTGCACTCACTGGCTGAGTGCCGGTCACGAAAAAGACAAAAAAAAAAAAAAAGTGATTTCTAAGAAACAGCCTATCAAGTTAACCTGATAAACTAAAAAAACAACGAACTGAACACAAAATTAGCAAAAGAAAAGAAATAGTAAAGCTCAGAGCATAAATAAATGAAATAGAAGCTAAAAAAAAATTGAAGATTAGTAAAATGAAGAGTTGGTTTTTCAAAAAAATTAACAAAAGTGACAAACCTTTAGAGAGACTAACCAAGAAAAAAAGAGAGATGTCTCAAATAAATAAAATCAGATATGAAAAAGGAGACATTACAACTGATACCACAGAAATACAAAGGATCATAAGATACTATTATGAACAACTATAGGCAATAAACTTGATAACACAGAAGAAATGGATAAATTCCTGGATGCATAAAATCTACCAAGATTAAACTTGAAGAACTAGAAAATCTGAACAGACCAATAACAAGTAAGGAAACTGAATGAGTAATACAAAGTATTCCATCAAAGAAAAGCCCAGGACCTGAGGGCTTCACTGCTGAATTCTACCAAACATTTAAACAAGAAATAATACCAGTTCTTCTCATATCATTCCAGAAAACTGAAGGGGGGGGAATACTTCCAAACTCATTTTATGAGGCCAACATTACTGTGATTCCAAAACTGGACAAGGACACAACAAAAAGAAAATTACAGGCCAATATCCTAGATAAACATAGATGCAAAAATTTTAAACAAGATACTATCAAACTGAATCTGACAGCACATCAAAAAAAATTATACACTATGATCAAGTAAGATTTATCCCAGGGATGCAACGATGTTTTAAGCAAATTCATAAATGTAACACATCACAACAATAGGAAGAAAGACAAAAACCATATGATCATTTCAACCTATGCAGAAAAAGCATTTCATGAAATTCAACATTTCTTCATGATAAAAACTCTTAACAAACTAGGTATTGAAAGTATGTACCTCAACACAGTAAAAGCTATATATGACAAACCCACAGCTAACATCATATTGATGGGGAAAAGCTGAAATCATTTCCACTTAGATTAAGAACAAAACAAGGATGCCCACTTTTACCATTTCTATTCAACATACTACTGGAATATCTAGTCAGGGCAATCAGACAACAGGAAGAAATAAAAGGCACCAGTTTTGAAAAGGAGGAAAATAATCTGTCTCTGTTCGCAAATGACATGGTTTTATATACAGAAAATCCTACACCGATGATGGGACTGTAAATTAGTACAGCCATTATGGAAAACAATATGGAGGTTTCTCAAACAACTACAGATAAGACTACCATAAGATCCAGCAATCCTGCTATTGGGTATATACCCAAAGGAATGGAAATAATCATGTCAAAGGGATATCTGCACTTCCATGTTCATTGCAGCTCTATTTACAATAGCCAAGATATGGAACCAACCTAAATGTCCATCGATTGACAACTGGATAAGGAAAATATGGTATAATACATAAAGGAATACTACTTAGCCATTAAAAAAGAAAAAGAAATTCTGCCATTTTCAGCAGCATGGATGAGCTTGGAGAAAATTATGATAAGTGAAATAAGCCAGGCACAAAAAGAGAAACAACTTATGTCCTCACTCACGAATGGGAATTAAAAAATAAATAAGGCTAGCCAGTTAGCTCGATCAGTTAGAGCATGGTTTTATAACACCAAGGTCAAGGGTGTGGATCCACTTCCTGGCCAGCCACAAAAAAAATAAATAAATGAATAAATAATATAAATAAATAAATAAGACAAACAACAATCACAATAATACATCTAACTTTCAGAAGGAGAGAACAGAACTGTGGTTACTAGAGGTAGGAAAGTGGGAGTGGAGATAACAAAAAAATTGGTTAATGGACACAAAGAATGATTATATTGTGTAACGATAAATATGGTAAGTATCCTTGATCATCACACATTGTACACAAGTATTAATATTCAACTCTGTACCCCACAAATATGTATAACCAATTATGTTTCCTTTAAAAAAAAAAGAATATAGTAGGTGAAGAACCTGATGCTAAGTATTCACGAAAGGTTGGAGATTCACCCATGTCTTCTAATTCCAACCCCCAGACTTACACTGAATTCTCTATTTCATCCTCAAAATGCTTTTTTAAATGGTTTCTTTTGTGTCTGGGATCAGGACTGCCACCATTTGGTTGAAATTGTCCTGCCACCTTACCCTATGTCTCCTCAGACTCTGCCCACAAGAAATCATCCAGGTGTAGACTGTGCTATCTTTATTGAGACAAGCTACACGCAGTCCTTCACATGATCACAGTGCAAACTAGATTACATTTCTTTTACAACTTAATTTAGAACCTGTTTGTGCCCACCTGTGTGTATGGCTTTGAGCTGGAGTGCATCTCTTAGTGTCCAGCTCATTCCATTCTAAATGTAACCATCCTCTCAGGTGCCAATTGCCATGGGTGTGCTGCTTTAGAAGTGGTTTAGGCATCTGTCTCCAGAATGTCCAGAACACTGTTCTCTTTTCATCCCTAAGATCTCATTCCTAGGAGTCAGGCAATCTCTCCTTTTCAGACTTTTAAATAAAAAAAAAAAAAATTACATATCCCTTCTAGACAATAGAGCTTTCTGCCTGATACTACAAGAGCCCACCTCAGCAAAGAGTTATAATTAGCCTTTAGCTCAGTGACTAGTTATAGATAATTAGCATTAAAGGAGTTATTCAGTAAAGTGCAGCTTCAAGCAGAATGCTAGCTATAAAAAGTTTCTTTTTGAAATGTCAATGGGCAGCATAGCTCATGAAAAATGCTGCAGACTTTGGTGCTTAGAAGGAAAAAGATAATAAGAGTTAATCAGTAGCTTACAAAACTGACCATTTCTTCCCTTTGATATTACAGCTGTCTAGGAGGTAGACAACACCTATCCAGCTTGTGGGAGCAAGACAACACTCACACTTTGTAGTACAATTTGAAGTCGAGTAGTGTTATGCCTCCAGCTTTATTTTATTTTTTTATTTGTTTGTTTGTTTGTTTTGGCTCAGGATTGCTTTGGCTACTTGTAGTGTTTTGTTGTTGCATATGAATGTTAGGATTTTTTTTTTTCTATTTGTGTGAAGAATGTCATTGGTATTTTGATGCGGATTGAATTGAATCTGTAGATAGATTTGGGTATTATGGACATTTTCACAATGTTAACTCTTCCAATTCAAGAGCACAGAATGTCTTTCTACCTTTTTGTATCCTCTTAATTTCTTTCTTTCACCTCCTTGGTTAAATTGATTCCTAGGTATTTTATTATTTTGGTGATTATTATAAATGGGCTTGCTTTCTTGATTTCGTTTTCTGCTAGTTTGCTATTGAAGTATAAAAGTGCTCCTGATTTTTGAGTGTTGATTTTGTATCCTGCAACATTATTGATATTGTTCATCAGCTCTAAGAGTTTTTTGGTACGTAGTCTTTTGGTAGGTTTTTCTATATATAGGATCATGTCATCTGCAAACAGGGACAGATTGACTTCATCTTTTCCAATGTAAATATTCTGTATTTCTTTCTCTTGCCTGATTGCTCTGGCTAGTACCTCCAATACCACATTAAATAGGAGTCGTGACAGTGAGTATCCTTGTCTTGTTCCTGTTCTTAAGAGAAACATTCAGGATGATATTGGCAATTGGTTTGTCTTATATGGCTTTTATTGTGCTGTGATACTTTCCTTCTATACCTAATTGTCAGGAGTCCCTATCATGAAGGAATGTTGAATTTTCTCAAATGCTTTTTCTGCATCTATTGAGATGATCATATGGCTTTTGTCCTTGATTTTGTTGATGTTATATATCATATCTATTGACTTGCATATGTTGAACCATCCTTGCATCCTTGGGATGAATTCTACTTGATCATAGTGTATAACTTTTTTGATGTGTTGCTGTATTCTGATTGCTAATATTTTGTTGAGGATTTTTACATCTATGTTCATCAGAGATACTGGTCAGTAGTGTTTTGTTGTTTTTTTTGTATCTTAACCAAAACAGCACAGTACTGGCATAAAAACATACACTTGGACCAATGGAACAGAATAAAGAACCCAGAAACCAACTCATAGATTTACAGCCAACTAATCTTTGACAAAGGCAACAAGAAAAAACATTGGGGAAAGGACTGCCTCTTCAATAAATGGTACTGTGAAAATTGGACATCTATATGCAGAAGAATGAAACTAGACCTGTACCTCTCACCATATACCAAAATCAACTCAAAACTGATTAAAGACTTAACTACAAGACCTGAAACCGTAAAACTACTAAAAGAAAACGTAGAGGAAACATTCCACGAAGTAGGACTGGGCAAAGACTTTATGAATAAACCCCAACAGCACAAGCAACAAAAGAAAAAATAAATAAATGGGATTATACCAAACTAAAAAGCTTCTACACAGCAAAGAAAATAATCAACAGAGTGAAAAGACAACCTACAGCATGGGAGAAAATATTTGCAAACTACACATCCAACAAGGGATAAATATCCAGAGTATAAAAGAAACTCAAACAACTTCATAGTTTAATCATCATCATCATCATCATCATCATCCAATTAAAAAATGGGCAAAGGAGCTGAATAAACATTTTTCAAAGGAAGATAAACAAATGGCCAATAGGTACTTAAAAAAATGCTCAACATCACTAATCATCAGGGAAATGCAAATCAAAATCACATTGAAATATTATCTCACACCAATTAGACTGACCATTATTAAAAAGACTGAGAATAACGAATGCTGATAAGGATATGGAGAAAAGGGAACTCTTCTACACTGTTGGTGGGACTGTAAAATAGTACAGCCATTATAGAAAACAGTATGGAGACTTCTCAAATAAGTACAGATAAAACTGCCATATGATAGATCCAGCAATCCCACTTCTAGGTATATACCCAAAGGAATTGAAATATCATGTCAAATGGATACCTACACTCCCATGTTCATTGCAGCTCTATTTATGATAGCCAAGATATGGAACCAACTTAAATGTCCATCAACAGATGACTGAATAAGGAAAAAGTGGTATATATACACAATGGAATAATAGCCATAAAAAGAATCAAATTCTTCCATTCACAGCAATATGGATGAGCTGGGGAAAAACTATGTTAAGTGAAATAAGCCAAACAGAGTAAGAGAAATACCACATGCTCTCACTCATAAGTGGGTGCTAAGAGAGAAGGAAGGAAGGAAGGAAAGAAGACCACAATAACACACTGAATTTTCAGAAGGAGAGAATAAATTCATGGTTACTAGAAGTGAGAAAGGGAGAGGGAGAATGGGGTTAGGGAGAAATTGGGCAAGAGGCACAAAGAATAATTATGATTTGTAATAATGAATATGCTAACAATAATGATTTGATCATTGAAAGAAAGTGAGCCTAGATGCCTGGTACCGTTCAAGCTTTATTAAAGGAAAAGAATCTGCCAGGCTGTGCCCAAAGTGGGGGGCAACCCAGGGCTGCCCTCAAAATGGAGGACAGTACCAGGTGTGGGGGTGCTACAGCTTATATAGGGTGCCAAGGGCTGGCTGATGTAATCAAGGAGGGGCATTATGCTAATGTAGATCGGGGTGGAGAGCTGCATCCTTGCAGAAGCAAAAGTGGTTTCTGTTTAAGTCAGGAGGCTTCTTGTAAAAGGAAGGGGGAGGGGTTTGGTGCTGGAGTGGAAGACAAGGCTGGCAGCTATTTTGTGCTTATTGTGTGCACAATGGTGCTGGTCAAGTCCAAAATCTATCAATCACCACATATTGTACACAAATAACTATAGTCAACACTGTATCCCAAAAATATGTATAGTCAATTAAGCTTCAATAAAAATTAAAAGAATTCAAATGAAAGAGTTACAAAATGAGTGCCCAAGATTTTTAAAAATCCCAGAACCAGCAAGATCACATGTAGCAGCTTTCTGATGGGACTAAACTCCCCTTTTTGTTTCCCACACTATTCCCTTTAAAAACCCTTGCTGAGGCTCTCAAGTCTCTGAAACAGTTTGCCACTGAAACTGTCTTCCATGTTGTGCTTCTTGATAATAAAGCTTGGAAACCTTATATCAACATCAGGCTCTGGAGTCCTTTATTTCCAGACAAAGATGCAGCCATTATTTGTTGCCGGTTACAGTACTTCCCCTCTGAAAGTGGCTACCCTCAACTGCTTCAGAGACAGTGCTTTTACAGTGCACTCTCCTCAAATAACTTCAAAGCATTCTTTTAGGAAGATATAAGAGTTAGGGAGAAGTAAGAGTTAAGCTAATTCTGTTAGACTAACAAAAACAAAACACACACACACAACAAAATGATTAAAGCAAAAAAAGACATTTATTATCTTTAATAGCAAGAATCTAAACATAGGTAGCTCTGGAGTTGGTCATTTCAGTGATTCAATTAGGTCATCAAGGACTCAGATCATTTTCATCACAATTCTGTCATTTTAAGAATGTTGGCTTTATTCCCAAATTTTATGTATCAATGTACAGGATCATGAGAAGCCAAAGTATCAGGTTAAACATCATTTCTGGGTGTAGCAGCAAGGATATATCCAGAAGTAATTAGCATTTGAATCATTAGACTGAGTAAAACAGATTGCCCTTTCCAAAGTGGGTGGGAATCATCCAATCTATTGAGGGACTGAATAGAACAAAAAGGTGAAGGGATGGCGGATTTGCTTTCCCTGCTTGACTTCTGAACTGGGACATCAGTCTTCTGCTATCTGTGCTACTGGTTCTCAGGTCTTGAATTTATATGGAAAGCAATCCAGGAAACATGTGAGTGACTGGATTCTAAGGGTGTGGGATTATGGCAGAAGGAACATAAAGTTGAATCAGGCTGAATTTATTGATATTAGCTCACTAAGCAGAGATTCTGCATTTAATGTTGCAGTTTGAAGAAATAGAAAAGGTTCTAACAGTTTATTTGGTTGGAGAGCTGAAACATGGGCAAAAAGGTAGCCCACAGTGAATGATTTGGAAATGTCCAAGGTGCCTTTGTGTGACATAGAGGAAGAAATTCAAAGGCCTAGGGAGATTGAAATGTTAGAGAAGATCTGTCATTTAAGAACTATTCATTCATACTGAGAGGGTACAGAAGATATAACTTTCACAACTACTATAAGAAATAAATTTGTGAGAGGAACTTTGGCACTGGTCTGAAGAGTTTCATTATTGCTCTTCTCTGTAGGCCAACCTTACAGTGTGAACTGCAGTAACTAAATTGAAAAACATAAATGCAATGGAAGTAATTAGCCTTAGGGTGGCAGGGGCCAAGGAATAGTACTCAACCATCAAAGGCATGGTGGGCACAGTTGCTGTCATGAACAGCAGAGTCAAAGCAGCAATCAGAGTAGTCTGACTCAGCCATGCCTAAGGAGTTGGCTAGTTGATTATGGCATTCTACAAATGAAATAAATAGGAAACCACTAAATGCTTATTTGATCTGTATAAGCAGAAAAATTCCAAGTCAAGTGAACAAAAGTCTAATCTTAGTCATAAAAACAAAGTCACAGTACCTCAATCAATTCCCAGACTTAAGGCAGTTTACAAACTCAAAACTCTGTAAATGAGGAAGAGACAAGGTCCTCTTGAGGAAGAATCCAGGTACACAACCAAACGTTTATACATTAATCTTTCTCCCACCCTTCCCCAAAGGGAACTATGGCCTTTTACCAGGGTAACTGTTTATTGGGGAAGGGAAGTAATCAGACCTTTCAGGGACTACTGGGAACTGGCTCTAAATTGACACTAATTTTAGAAAACCTAAAACATCACTGTGGCCTTTTAAGCAGAGTAGGGACTTGTGGAGGTCAGATGATCCATGGAGTTTTAGCTCAGGTCCATCTCACTGTGGGCCCAGTGTGTCCCTGAATCCATCCTGTGGTTATTTCCCTAGTTCTGGAATGCATAACTGGAATACTCAGCTGGCTCCCTCATCTGTATAGCGAAGGATATTATGGTAGGAGAAGCCAAGTGGAAGTCACTAGAACTGCATCTACCTAGGAAAATAGTAAACCAAAAGCAATATCACATTCCTATAGGGATCACTGAGATTAGTGCCTGCCTTGGGTTGAATGTCTCCCCAAAATTAGTCCCATTGTGTCAGTGTAAAAGAAGGTGCAAAATCCTATTATGATAATTGAAACGTGGGACCTTGAAGAGGTGATTACATTGTAGGACCGTGCAGTACTGAAAGGATTAATAATGGTGGTTGGGGCCTGGTGCTGAGGGATTTAAAAGGAGAATAAATGAGGAGGTTGGTCTCTTGTTCTCTCTGCTCTCTCTGCTCTTCCATTTTTCTACCATGTGAGGTCCTAGCATTGCTGTAAAGCCACCACCAAAAAAGGCCCTCACCAAAAGTGTTCCCTGGACTTTGGACTTCCCAGCCACTGAAACTGTAAGCAATAAGTTTCATTTTCTTATAAATCACTCAGTTCCATGTATTTTGTTATAAACAACAGAAATAGACTAATACAGTGCCACTCTCAAGGACTTGAAAAATACAGGTGGTGATTCCCACCACATCACCTTTCAACTCTTGTTTTTGGCCTGTGCAGAAGACAGATGTATCTAAGAGAATGACCATGGATTATTGTGAGATTAACCACCTGCTGACTCCAATTGCAGCTGCTGAACCAGATGTGGTTTCATTGCTTAGGGAAATTAATACATGCCCTGGTACCTGACATACAGCTATTGATCTGGAAAATGCATTTTTTCTTAGTACCTGTTAGAAAAGATCACTAGAAATAGATTGCTTTCAACTGGCAAAACTAGCAATATACCTTCACTGTCCCACCTTAGGGATATATCAACTCTCCAGCTTCATGTCATAATTTAGTTCACAGGGATCTTGATTGCCTTTTACTTTCACAAGGTGGAGCTTTGGAGAAGTGATTAAGTCATAAGGACTCCACCCTCATGAATGGGAGTAGTGCCCTTATAAAGGAGGCTTCAGCAAGTTCCCTTGCCCTCTTCCACCATGTGAGGGCACAGCAAATAGGCACCATCCCTGAAGCAGAGAACAAGCCCTCACCAGACACCAAAGCTGCTGGTGCCTTGATCTTGGACTCCCCAGCCTCTATAACTATGAGTAATAAATTTTATTGTTCATAACTTACCCAGTCTAAGGTTTTGTTATAGCAGCTTTATCATACTAAGACAGAAGAGGCAGTACATTTTCAGTTGCACACAAGTCAGTTATGTCATATTAGGTGGGATTATGACTACTGTCTCTATTTAGAGATTAAACATGATTTCAAGAGATTCTTATGCGTGCCAAGTTGACAAGAAGTGGATTTGTGAGCCTTAATTTTATTTGTCGACTTGACTATATTGTGGGATGCCCACATATCTGGTTAAATGTTATTTCTGAGTATGTCTATAGGGGTGTATCTGGAAGGGATTAGTAAAGAAGACCATCCTTCCCAATGTAGGTGGATATCACTCAATCCATTGAAGTTCTAAATAAAACCAAAAGTTGGAGAAATGAAGGATTTGCTCTCTGTCTGTCTGTCTGTCTGTCTGAGTGCTGAGCTGAAACATCAATCTTCTGCCCTTACTCTCCTGGTTCTCAGGCCTTTGGACTCAGAAAAGAATCTATACCAACAGCTCCCCAGCTCTCAAGCCTTCAAACTACCCCTTTAGCCTCCTGGTTCTCCAGCTTTCAGAGGGCAGATTGTGGGACTTCTCAGCCTCCATAATCACATGAGCCAATACATTACGATAACTGTCTTTGTAGATATTCATTCCAAATATTACAGTCAGACAAAATAACATTCAACAGGATAAGATTAAATCTCTTCTTCTACATTTTTTTATGACAGCAAGAAACTTATTCCCACAGGCCTTCCAATAGATTTTCTTTCACCTTTCATTGGTCTAAATCAGTTTCTCAACCTCAGCAGTATGAGCATTTTGGACCCAATAATTTTTTATTGTGAAGGGATGTTCCATGCACTGAATACTATCTGTAATGGGCTGGAAAAAATATTAAAATAATTATATCAGTACTGTAATTACTCTTAACTTTCAGTATTTTCATAGAAATATTGAAGCAAGTAAAGAGAATATACAGTATAGTTAATAAGTGTGATGTGTTTATTGTAATTGTGAGTTTCTTGACTAACATATACCCACAAACCACATAAGATATTGAGTTTTTTAAATATTTCATAGAAATCAGAAGCTATATTGGGTAAATTATTTGGTTGGTAGAAAATTTTTTTTTTTTTTTTTTTTTTTTTGTGGGGTTTTTTTATTTATTTATTTATTTATTTTTTATTTTTTATTTTTTTTTAATTTATTTTTTTTATTTTTTAAATTTTATTTTGTCGATATACATTGTAGCTGATTAATGCTCCCCATCACCAAAACCTCCCTCCCTTCTCCCTCCACTCCCCCCCAACAATGTCCTTTCTGTTTGTTTGTTGTATCAACTTCAAATAATTGTGGTTGTTATATCTTCTTCCCCCCCCCTGGTTGGTAGAAAATTAAGAAGAACTCAGGTTGGGTAAAATACAGATTTTCTAAAAGATTAGTTTTTTCCATATAGTTTCTGAGACTGACATTACCTATCAGTAATAGGGTTCTAACAAGAAAAAAATGTGTAACATTTTTGTTGTAGACAAGAGTCAAAATCTGTAAACTACAAAGCAAGATATACAAATCTTAGCTCAGTTGGTTAGAGTGTGGTGCTGATAACACCAAGGTCCAGAGTTCAATCCCCATGCCTGCCAACTGACAAAATTAAAAATTTTTTTTAAAAAGGTATGTAAGTTTTTTGCCTGACAAGACATTTGACATAGCCAAGTATAGCAAAAGTACTAAACTCCTCAAAATAATTTCTGGACTTATGCTTTTATGATTTTATTATTTCTAGTATTATGTTTATAAAATATTTTAATGAGTCACCAAGGGTAATAAAAAAAGTTGCATGACACTATAATGGTTAATACATGACATTATGCATTAGAACATTATGCATAGAACAGTATAATACAAATTGGAAGCCCTAATATAAAATTAACAATAATACATCAATTAATACTATTAACGATACATCAATTGTACAAATGTCCCACACTAATCTAACATGTCAATAATAGGAGAAACTGTATATGTGGGTGGGAGGAGGGTATGGAAAGCATCTGTACTTTCCATCAATTTCTTTGTAATACTAAAACTGCTATAAAAATAAAGAAAAAAAATTTAAGGCTAAAATATCAACCTCAAGCTCAAGACAACATGCTTTATTCAAGAAACACTTTAAATGCTATTATTACAAGCAAAAAGCTAAAATGTAACCACATGTATAAAGAGACATATATATCTGAGTACAGACTTCATATTAAAAGTGTATGACTTTTTCTATATTTTGCTGAAATAAACCACCACAATTCAATCCAATAGAGATTTATTGAACATTTATTATGGGCCAGGCATTATGCCAGATATTGAGATAAAGAGATGAACTAGCAAATTAACATGGTGCTTCTAAATCCTCCAACATCAGTTTTCTTCCCATGATTTTCCGCACCCTCTTCCCATATCATTCCACCTAAGTTGCATTTAACCCAATAAAAATGAATCTAATAAAAAAAGTATTTGGAGATGCTTATCTCATTTTAGATTTGATCTGAGTATTTTCTAATTTCAGTGAAACAAGCAAAGTAACCCAAATACAAAATACAAAATAGACTATTGCATAATTATACTTCCATTTTGCATTTTACAGGAATGGTTATCCTTTTCAAGCTGTCTTCTTTTAATCTCTCCCCCTCCCCCTGAACGCACAACACACACACACACACACACACACACACACACACACACACACACACACACACACACACCTTTAATCTACAGTTAACTTCTTAGGCATCCATCATTCTGAGTTAATTATCTACTTGAATGATCATAATCTTAACATTTTCATTGGTCATGTAAATTATTTTAAAACTAAACTTGTGATACATAAAATAGAGTATTAGGGATAAATTGGAACAATCCATTGATTTTCCAGGTAAAAGGAGCCAAGTGATTTGTGCACATTCACACCGCCAGCTGCTGGCAGTCAAGGCTCCTACATAATTCTTATTGCCCATATTTCAATTCTCTTTCCATCAACTACAATGTCTGTCTGTACATAGCTCTTGGTGCACCCTCATCATGGCTTTTTCATTCTTAGAATCTTTTCTGAGAACAGTGGCACACTTGCTATAGGCCACATGAAACACTGCTTTATCAATTACTTTATAGTTACACTTCCTATATTACACCAAAAGATTAAAAATATCTATAGAGAAACCAAAAATATTATCAGACTTTAACCATATCTTGAATAACTTGTTTTTTCCAATGATAAAGCCTTTCATTTTGCAAACAGCTTTTAATATGAGTTTCTTTCTGTCAAATAGGCCAAAAGTAGTTATCACTACAATGTAGCACACTTTTCACTGAAGCTACCATCTTCAGTTCTTCCATTTCAGAAATCTTAACCCATAAAATTTTCTGAAATATTTGGTTGAAAATGATAGGGACAGATTAACCATTCAAAATAAAAGGCAAACCTAGTAAAACACTAGAAAACCCAAGTGTACTTTCTATGTAATATATTCAAATATTCTCCGATATACAAAAGAGAAAAATTCCATCCAGTAAGTATTTATTGAAGGCATACCTTTTGTGTGTCATGTCACAAATATTATAGTTAAGTCCATGCATGTATAGTCAACTTGCATATGCACTTTAAGTACCAATTCAGAATTGATGAGGTAGACAACACACAAAAACAAAAGAAAACACAAAAACAGTAGAACCAATATATAAACAAAAACCTGGTACTTGAACAACATTTTTTTAAGTACTAAATAACTTAATCAATAAAAAAAGAAGAGACACAAAATAAGAAATGGCAAAGGCCAAATAACCATGTAAATAAAATTTTTAAAGTCTTAAAGGACTGCTTCATATATTATAAACAAATAAGTGCTAAAACTTGGATGAAATGGAAAATTTTCTAGTAAATTACAATCTGACAATTGACAAAAGAAGGAAGAAATGTAAAACTTAAATGGACCAATTTCCACCACAGAAATAGAAAAAAAGGTAAAAGAGCTACCCAATAAAGAACATCAGAACCAAATGTTTCTGAGGAAATTTCTACTGAATATTTTTAGATCATAATTCAAATGCTATTTAAACTGTTTCAGAGCATATATAAAAGGAAGAAAAACCAAATTCAATTTAAAGATGCAGGAATAACATTGATACCTAAATTTACAGTCTACACAGGATGAAAAAACTATAAACTAATCTCACTTATGATTATCAATGTAAAAAATTTAAATAATGTATTAGGAAATGGTATTCAGTAGCACACTGAAAGAAAAGCACAAGATGACCAAGTGGATTTTATTCCAGCAATGCAAAAATTGTTCGGTATTACAAAATCCATGAATAGCTCAAAGGAGAAAAAAATCATACAATTATCTCCATAGGTGCAGAAAAGACATTTAGCAGAATTCAGCAGAAATTCTCAATTTTAAAAAAGAAAATAGTTAATAAAATAGGGCTCACTGGATGCTTCCTTAATATGATCTTATTCTTAATGGGGGAACATTAGATGAACTTTTGCACAAGTCAGGCAGAAAGTCATTTGCTTAATATTACATTACTATTTAACATTTCAGGGGGTGAAATGATCAGATATGTGTTGCAAAAAGCACCTACTGAGACCGAGCAGGTTAGCTTCTCTATTCATTCTTTTAAAAATGAAAAATCAAACTTTGGTCTGGCCTCTCCTCTAAAATGTGGCATGATTTGGAGTCCAGGAATTAAGCCTCCTAATTGGGGAGTTGAGATTTACAATTTGCCATTCAAAGAGAGAATAAAAGGAGGCAGCTGGGTAGAACAGGATGGGCAGGTGGGAATCATAAACCAGGACCTAACTTTCCTAACTATTGGAATGTGCTGATCAAATGCGGATAGTCTTTGTTTCATCCAGAGCTATCTTCTTTATTTAATCAAGGATCCCAGACTGATGAGAGTCAGAAGATTGCTGAGCAGAGTCCCAGAGTTCTTTCTTTTTTTCACCTGGAGCAACCAATTGGAATCATCCTTTGTGAACAGTCGCTCACAGTTTCAAACCCCTCTCTCTAGGGCTCCCTTTAAAAATCTTTTGGCTTGTAAGCAAGGGAGGAGAGTTCAGGCTTTTTCAGCACTGGCTGCCTGATCTCTAATTACTTGGCCTTGTAATTAAATGTCTAATTTTCTCACTACCACCCTCTGTCAGTGTTTTTTGGGGCTTGGCTGCAGGAATGAGAGGACCTAAGGTTTGGTTTTGCAGCACTACCAACACCAATGAGGAGAATGAATTGGAGGCAGGACAGAGAATCTATAGGCCAGAAGGAGAGTTACAAAGATGTTGCAGTAACTCAGACATAAAACAGCAAGTGCCTGAAGCCTGAACTAGGTTAGGGATAATAGGAATGAAAGCCACAAGCTTTAAAATTTTATAGGAGATCAACTCAATAAGACTTAATTGAATGAAATAAAAGAGATGAGTCCCAAAGTTCTGACTTCAGCTAGTTCACATCATAGGGATTTTGTTGACAGAGAACACAGATGAAATTTGTAAGAGAAAATTGCTTCAATTTTTGTATACATGAGTGTAGGGAAAATGAAAATAAGCTCCTTTGAGGGTTCAGAGTCTTGCTGAGCATTTGATGTAAATATGCACGTGCACCCAAAGTGTTCCTTGGTTATTGTCTAATGTAATTGCTCATGTGCACCCAGGTGTCCTGGGTTGTCTGACTCACACTCAGGTGTCTTGGTTTATCAGACTTAAGTATAAAGGACTAACGGCTCTGACCCACAGTTTCCTTGCCTAGGATGCAGGGTGGGGTGGGGCGGGGCACCCACAGGGAGGCCACTACTGCTGCTGGAGGCTGTTGCTGCCAGGGCCGCCAGGACCCTCTGGGAGGCCACTGCCACTGTTGCTGGAGGCTGCTGTAAGCTGCTGAGGACCAAGCTCATGTCATCTGCCAGCAGCTCCCAGGATCTTTCCGAATTACTTAGCTTGTGGACCTGTGTGTGAGGAGTCTGGTGACCCAGCCAGGCATGTGACAGGTCTGTGACCCAGACTATACAATGGGTTTGAAAGGTATTTGGACCCTAACTTTAGCCCTAACCTGACAATACATTGAGTTAGAGGAATAATGAAAATTAAAGAGGGACTATATACTACATAGTTGGATACACAGGTTTAGGAGAGATTCCAACACAAGAAATCTAGATTTCTTTATCATCTTTCTATTGAACTCTCACAACAACTTCATGAGATCAGTATTATCATCCAAACTCTACAAATGAGGAACCAATCGGTAAATTACAAAACAAAATGAAAATGCAGGGTCGTAAAACTCTCTCACCACCCTGGTTCATGGATGATATGCTCAAGAAAAAAAAAACTACTTGTATTAGTCCATTTTCTCTTGCTTACAATAAAATACCTGAAACTGGGTAATTTATAAAGAAATTAAATTTATCTCTTACAGTTTTGGAGGCTGGGAAGGCCAAGGTCCAGGGAATAAGAGCCTTCTCAATGGGGGCTCTCTACAGAGTCCTGTGGTGATGCAGGATATCACATAACAAGAGAGCAGGATGAGAGCATGTGTTAACGTGCTCACTTCCTTTCCTTATAAAGCCAACAGTCTACATCCACGATAACCCATTAAACCATTCACCCATTACTCTGTGAATGGAATAATTTACTCATGAAAGCATAGTCCCCACAATCCAGTCACCTCTCAAAGGCCCCACTTTTCAACACTGCCACGTTGGGAATCAAGCTCCCAAATGAGCATTGGAGGGGTCAGACATTCAGACCATAGCATTCCTAATGGAGGTGGTACTTAAGTGTATACAGAAGGAAACAACAAGAGAAAAGAACAGCAGCCAAAAAAAAAAACAAAAACACATGAACTCATGGGCTTATATGTCAATAGCAGTAACACTAACGTATAGTTACATGTGTACATAAAATGTCTGCAAAGTACTTTTGCATGTATTATTTCATTTGATATTTACAAAAATCCCAGGTATTATTATTTCTTCCATACAGCATTAGGAAAGTATGATGGTACACTAGTAAGTCACATTGCAATAAATCCTAGAGTCACAATGCCAGCAATTTATTTTTGATACCTATTTTGGTGTTCTTTCTACTGAAATATGCTTCCTCTCCTTAATACTGTATGGAATAAGCACCATTAAAATCTTTTAAATCAACTCAAAATTTTGACACAAGGAACTAGATGACTCCTATTAGATCACTGAGATATTACAGAATAAGACTCATGATGGGATACAATAATTATTTTCAAAACTCTGATAAGAGCTGAAATAGCTCTGCAGTGAGTCAGGCAAAATACATAACCCATATCGGATGTGGACTCGTTTCTGCTGATTACTGTGAGAAACAACATAGTCAGAACGTAATGGAATTTAACTTGAGCGACCTTGAAGCCCTACTTAGGAAACTTGGAGGGTTTGGGGGCACAGGTGGTGCCTCTCCTTCTGCCTCTGTTAAAGATTATGATTTTGGAAACAAAAACTCAATAGTGGCTGCATAGATGTCACACAAGAATAGGACTTATTGATTCATAAGCCCTACTGTGCCAGATAAGACAAAAAGAAAGGGGAGTGATGCCATTACAAATTCCCACATAGAAGACAAAATGAAATTTCCCTAACACAGGTGACAAATTCAGCACAACGGCAAGAGATAGTAGTGATGATGAGTTTCAATTATCTGAATATCTACAAAAGTCAAATGCTGCTTTAAAAAATGAAAAAGAAAACCAACTCTGCATCAGATAAATTTTAGTCTCTTTTTTTTTTTTTTGGTCTTTCTTCCTTTTTTGATAATATCCTCATGCACAAAACTGAAGAAACATGTTTAACTGCTGTTTTAACATACTATTTTGAATTAGTTTATAAGAAAAACATGATAGAAATTTAGGTAGAAAATGACCTCTTCATTTTGGAACAAATAATAGCAGAGGAAATACTGAACATAGTCAAACTTTAGACTTAAAATATATTGAGAATAAAAAGAAAAATATATAATGACCACAAATGTTTGAACACAAGCATTACAGAAATAACATAAAGCCTTAAAATAGTTATAGAAAGGCTTAAGCCCAGAATGTGCTGAAATTGTGAGAAACCTAAAAACAGGTGGGATGTTTTTATTTAATTTCAAGGAAACAATAAACAAGGAAAGTCTATTTTCCTGCTAAAGGCAGATAATGGAATGTTAATGAATGATAAAGTAAAGGCAGAATGATTCATTAAGCAATTTCACTTTTATTTTTGCCAAGAAGTAGAATCTTTATGAATATGTTACCCCTAAGGCTTGCCGGAGCTGTTTGGATACCAATTGCAAATTCTAAACAATTCTGGAGGGCAATGGAGCAGCACTACTCTCCAATGGGGAGAAAATACCAGATATGCCATTTTGCCCATAAATATTTCAGTGTATACATCTAAAAGATAAGGATTATTTTCTAATATTTTCAAATACCTAGTCAATATTCAAATGTCTTCAATTGTTTCATTAATGTTTTATTTAGAGTTGGTTTTCTCAATCAGGGACCAAGCTAGGTCTGTAAATGGCATTTGGTTAACAAGTTTCTTAAATCTCTTTTAATTTATACATTTCCTCTCCCTTTTTTTCCTTACAAATTTTCAATTGAAGAAACAAAATTGTTATTCCTGTGCAGTTTGCCACACATTCTGGACTTTGCTAATTATATCCCTATGGTGTTGTTAGCATATTATTCTGTCTCCTGAATTTCTAGATCCAGGTTGATATTTTGGCATTAATACCTTACAGTCGGTGTTGTGTACTTCTACTAGGAAGTTTAATGTCTAGTTGTCTCTCTTTTTGTGAGTTTAGGTGATTCTTGGCCTAATATTTCCTTAAAAAATGTTTTTAGCAATTATTATTGATTTTTGACTGAATCCATTCTCTGATTAATGATTAGAAAATGTTAATATTCTAATTATATGATTCCCTGTTTATTTAAAATATCTCCATATCATCTATATGGCTACCCTGAGGGCCTTCAAACAGGAAAGACAGGATAAATTCTTGATACTTTCACTCTGTTTACTAGGATTCAGAATAATAAGTTAGTTTTGTAACATTTTTCAAAGGTAATCAATGAGTTTTTTTTACCTAAGCATCATTATGAAGTCATGAAGTTTAACACATTTGATGTGTTTTAATTTATTGCAGTTATTATTCTTTGTCTCAGGAAGCTTCTTTAATTTGGTTCCTGTGTCCTTTTTGTCATAACCCATAGTAGTACTTGGTAATGTCCTTATTTTTTTGGTAAGATAAGATCGTTCGGGCTCTTCTTGTACATTTTTTGCTCTAAACCTAGAAACATTCATTTCTGCAAGTAGCTCTGGTTTCTTTCATAAGAAAATAAATATTGAGAGACCACAGCTCAGGTAGTACATGGAATTGTCTCAGGACTTTTTCGGCAGAAAGAACTAGGAAACACTTGTTGTAGGAGAAACCATGAGATCATGTTAATATTTCCAACCCAAATTTAGAATAAATTGTTTTTACCTAATTTTTTGTTGTATATGTCTCTTCTCTCATGCTGAAAATACTGGTTTCTAACAGTATTAACACAATTACTTATTTGCTTTAGTTTTTGAACAATAATATCAATACTATTACTAGCAACACTGATTACTGAAGGAAATTTAATATTTTTTGGCCATTCTTTTTCTCTTTAGGTTATATTCACTAGGTAGGTATAGTCAAATTATATTTTAAAGTCATTTGAAATATCTACTCTCTGTGTCATTAACCCACCAACTCAATTAGTTTCATTTTGCTCTCATTTTTTAGGAACTGCTTTTTATTTTGGATTAATGTATTATATAACACACTTACTTGGTTCCAAGATCAAATCTACAAAAAAGATAAATTCCAAAAAGTCCACCTTCCTCTTCTGCCTTTCCACTGTATGCCTACCACCTTCTATACAAGTTTTCAAATGGGGACAATAGTACCCCCTAGAGGACACTTTGCAATGCCTGGTTGTCACAACAGATGCTACTGCATCTATATGTGGAGGTCACAGATGCTGCTAACCATCCTACAATACGTAAGACAGTCCTGTAACAAAGAATTATCCAGTCCAAAACATTAATGTGCAGTAGTTGAGAAACCCTACTCCTTAAGTAACATTTCCTTTTAGTTTTGGGTTACCCTTTCATTTTCTTAATACAAGCCCCCAAAATTACTCTCTTATATAAACATTAAGCATAATATACACAGTTTTTCTCCTTAACTTTTTTACCTAATGATCTGCCCTAGAGACCATTTCAAAGCTGTATATAGAGATATTATGTATTCCGTCTTACATGGGCACAGTACCTCATAATGCGGATGCATCATAGTTTATTCAACTATACCTTATTCATGGATATTAGGCCTTTAGAGTATTTTTCTATTGAAAATAGCTCTGCAATGAATAGCACTGTGTATACCTTCTTTTGTGCTTTTGCAATGTACGTATATCTGAGATGAATTTTTGGAAGTGGGGTTGCTGGATCAAAGAGAAAATAAAAATATAACTTTGCTAGATATTACTAATTTCTCTCCATAGAAGTTGTAACTTTCTGCATTCCCACCCACCAACAGTGTGCATTATCAAATTTTTGGATTGTTGTGATTCTGATGGATGAGAAAATGTATGTCAGTGTATTTTTAATTTGCATTTCCTTTATACATGAGATTGAACACCTTTTTATTTTATTCAGGGCAATTAGCATTTTATTACTACTTTTATTTGTTAACTTCTTCCCAATTTTCTGCAGTGTGATTGGTCTCTTTCTATTGTGTTTTCAGAAGTTCTTTGTATATTAGTGATATTGACTCTGTGATATAATTTGCAAATACTTTATGCAGTTTATATATTTTTTATAATTTTCTTACAGTTTTTTCCATTAAAAAATTGTTTTTTACTTTTGTGCAAATTTATCTGTTAGCTCAGCGCTGCCAGACCCCATCCCCAGCCAGGCCAAGTGCGCACTAACCAGAGAGCCACCCCCACAGAAGGGCCCGAGACCCATGGTGAACAAGTCCCCATGGTGCCATCGCGTGACCGAGCAGGCACTGAGGTAGCCATGCCAAATTGGCAGCCTGGCAGGATCCTAGCCAGACAACACTGTCAAACCAGTGGGCCATGAAATCACTTGCCACAATGACTAAGCATCAAAGGAAAGATACCAGAAATATGAAAAATCAAGAAAGTACACCACCAAAGGATAATAACTCTCAAGCTCTAGATCCTACAGAACAAGAAGCCCTTGAAATGTCTGACAAGGAATTTTGAGTGATAATCCTAAGGAAACTAAATGAGATACAAGAAAACTCAAGTAGAAAGCATGATGAAATAAGGAGAAGTATACAGGACCTGAAAGAAGAAATGTACAAGGAAATCAATGCCCTGAAAAAGAATGTAGAAGAGCTTCCCGAACTGAAGAACTCATGCAATGAAATAAAAAACACAACAGAGAGTTTAACCAGCAGGCTTGCAGAAGCAGAAGAGAGAACTTCTGACCTTAAAGATGGGCTGTTTGAAATAACACAGGCAGACCAAAAAAAGGAAAAAACAATTTAAAACATTGAAGAAAATCTAAGAGAGATATCAGACAACCTTAAGCCCTCAAATATCCAAGTCATGGGTATTCCAGAAGGGGAGGAAAAAGGAGATTGCATTGGAAACATATTCAACAAAACAGTGGCAGAAAAATTCCCAGGTATAGGTAAAGACACAGTTCTTCAGATTCAGCAAGCTCAAAGATCTCCAAATGTATTCAACCCAAAAAGGTCTTCTCCAAGACATGTTATAATCAAATTGGCAAAACTCAAAGATAAAGAGAGAATCTTAACAGCCACAAGACAGAAGCATCAAGTTACCTATAGGGAAGCCCCAATCAGACTAACATAGGACTTTTCATCACAAACCCTAAAAGCCAGAAAGGAATGGGATAATATATTCAAAATACTAAAAGACAAAGATTGCCAGCCAACAATACTTTATCCCACAAGGCTATCCTTCCAAAATAAAGGGCAAATAGTATATTTCTCAGACAAACAAAAACTGCAAGAGTTCACTACCACACAACCACCCTTACAAGAAATTCTCAAGAGAGTACTGGGTTTGGTACCTGAAAAATAACTACTACTGCCATAAAGACTCAAGAAAAATCAAAACCTACTAGTAAAATGAAAACGGCAACAATGAAGAGAAAAAATTTATCTACAACCAAAGAAACCAACAAATACAGAAGACAAACAGTAAATAAGAAAGAAAGGAATAAAAGACACTTAAGACATCCAAACAAAAATCAATGAGTAAATCAACACTTTTCAATAACAACCCAATGTAAAAGGATTAAATTCCCCAATTAAAAGACATAGACTGACTGGATTAAAAAAGAGGACCCAACTATATGCTGCCTTCAAGAGACCCACCTCACCTATAAAGCCTCAAATAGACTAAGAGTGAAAGGATGGAAAAAGATTTACCATGCAAACAAAATGAAAAACGAGCTGCAGTAGCTATTCTTATATCTGATAAAATAGACTTTAAACTAAAAACCGTAAAAAGAGATAATGAGGGCCACTACATAATGATAAAAGGATAGATCCATCAAGAAGATATAACAATCATAAATATATATGCAACCAATGTCACAGCAGCCAGATTTATAAAGCAAAATCTATTATACCTAAAGAAGTAAATAGATACTAATACCATAATAGCAGGGGACATGAACACCCCACTATCAATATTGGATAGATCATCTATGCAAAGAATCAGCAGAGAAACACAAGATCTAAACAATACTCTAGACCAATTGGACTTGGCAGATATCTACAGAACATTCCATCCAACAATCTCAGAATATTCATTCTTCTCATCAGCACATGGATCATTCTCCAAGACAGATCACATGACAGGTCACAAATCAAGTCTCTACAAATTCAAAAAAATTGGAATTATCACATGTATTTCTTCAGACCAGAATTGTTTAAAATTAGAAATCAATAACAAATGAAACTCTGGAAACTATAAAAACACACAGAAATTAAATAGCATTCTACTTAGTGACATCTGGGTCCAAGAAGAAATCAAACAGAAAATCAAAATACATCATACCAAAACCTGTGGGATACTGCAAAAGCACTACTAAGGGGGAAATTTATTGCATTAAATGCTTACTTCAGAAGAATGGAAAGATGTCAACTGAACAACCTAATACTTCACCTGAAAGAACTAGAAAAACAAGAACAATCCAAACCCAAAGTTAGCAGACGGAAAGAAATCATTAAGTATCAGAGCAGAATTTAATGAAATTGAAACCCAATAAATGATACAAAAGATCAATGAATCAAAAAGTTGGTTTTTTGAAAAGATAAATAAAATTGACAAACCATTGGCATGGCTAACTAAAAAAAGAAGAGAGAAGACCCAAATAAAAAAAAATTAGAAATGAAAAAGGTGATATTACAACTGATACCTCTGAAATACAAGAAATCATTAGTGACTACTATAAACAACTATATGCCAAAAATTTGAAAATCTGGAGGAAATGCGTAAATTTTTGGACACACCCAAACTACCAAAACTGAGCCAAGATGATGTAGAAAATCTGAACAGACCAATAACAATAAAGGAGATTAAAGCTGTTATCAGAAGGCTCCCAACAAAGAAAAGCCCAAGACCAGATGGGTTCACAGAAGAATTCTACCAAACATTCAAAGAGGAATTGACACCAATTCTCTACAAAGTATTCCAAAAGATTGAGACGAGGCAATTCTCCCAAACTCATTCTATGAAGCAAACATCACCCTGATAACAAAACCAGGTAAAGATACAACAAAAAAAAGAAAACTACAGGACAATATCCTTGATGAATATAGACACAAAAATCCTCAATAAAATACTACCTAACAGAATACAGCAACACATATGCAAAATTATACACCATGATCAAGTGGGATTCATCCCAGGGATGCAAGGTTGGCTCAACATATGTAAATCAATAAATGTGATACAAAAGATCAATAAAATATCAATAAAATCAAGCACAAAGACCATATGATCATCTCTATAGATGCTGAAAAAGCATTTGATAAAATTCAACACTCATTCACGATAAAAGCTCTATGCAAGTTAGGTATAGATGGAAAGTATCTGAACATAATTAAAGCCAGATA
This sequence comes from Cynocephalus volans, assembly GCF_027409185.1. Lineage (NCBI taxonomy): Eukaryota > Metazoa > Chordata > Mammalia > Dermoptera > Cynocephalidae > Cynocephalus > Cynocephalus volans. The sequence continues at coordinate 89,877,171 of NC_084468.1, read as the reverse complement.
TGATAAACCCACTGCCAATATCATCCTGAATGGGGAAAAGCTGAAAGCTTTTCCTTTAAGAACAGGAACTAGACAAGGATACCCACTCTCACCACTCCTATTCAACATAGTCTTGGTAGCACTAGCCATAGCAATCAGAGAAGAGAAGGAAATAAAGGGCATCCAGATTGGAAAAGATGAAGTAAAACTGGCCCTGTTTGTAGATGACATGATTCTATATATCAAACAGCCTAAAGCCTCTACAAAAAATCTCTTGGAGTTGATAAATGATTTCAGCAAAGTTGCAGGATAAAAAATCAACACACAAAAATCAGTAGCATTTCTATTCTCCAATAGTGAACATGCAGAAAGAGAAATCAAGAAAGCTTGCCCATTTACAATGGCCACCAAAAAAAATAAAATACTTAGGAATAGAGTTAACCAAGGATATGAAAAATCTCTACAATGAGAACTACAAACCACTGTTGAGAGAAATTAAAGAGGACACAAGAAGATAGAAAGATATCCCATGCTCTTGGATTGGAAGAATCAACATTGCGAAAATGTCCATACTACCTAAAGTAATATACAAATGCAATGCAATCCCCATCAAAATTCCAATGACATTTTTCTCAGAAATGGAAAAAACTATCCAGACATTTATATGGAATAACAAAAGACTACGCATAGCCAAAACAATTCTGAGCAAAAAAAATAAAGCTGGAGGCATAACACTACCTGACTTTAAACTACAAAGCTATAATAACCAAAACAGCATGGTACTGACATAAAAACAGACACACTGATCAATGGAATAGAATGGAGAATCCAGAAATCAACCCACACACCTACAGCCATCTGATCTTTGACAAAGGCACCAAGCCTATACACTGGAGAAGAGACTGCCTCTTCAGCAAATAGTGCTAGGATAACTGGATATCCATATGCAGGAGAACGAAATTAGACCCATACCTCTCACCATATACTAAAATCAACTGAAAATGGATTAAAGAATTAAATATACACCCTGAAACAATAAAACTTCTTAAAGAAAACATAGGAGAAACACTTCCGGAAGTAGGACTGGGCACTGACTTCATGAATACGACCCCAAAAGTATGGGCAACCAAAGGAAAACTAAACAAATGGGATTATATCAAACTAAAAAGCTTCTTCACAGCAAAAGAAACAATTAACAGAGTTAAAAGACAACCAACAGAGTCAGAGGAAAATATTTGCAAAATTTACATCTGACAAAGGACTAATATGCAGAATATACAAGGAACTGAAACAACTTTACAACAAAAAAACAAGTATCCCAATTAAAAAATGGGCAAAAGAGCTAAATACGAATGGCCAAAAGACACATGAAAAAATGCTCAACATCACTCAGCATTCGGGAAATGCAAATCAAAACCACACTGAGATACCATCTCACCCCAGTTAGGATGGCTAATATCCAAAAGACTGTGAATGGTAAATGTTGGTGAGCTTGTGGAGAAAAAGGAACTCTATACATTGTTGGTGGGACTGCAAAATGGTCCAGCGTCTGTGGAAAATGCTATGGAGGTTCCTAGATGCGGATAGATCTACCATATGACCTAGCGATCCCACTGCTGGGAATATACCCAGAGGAATGGAAATCATCAAGTCGAAGATATACCTGTACTCCTATGTTCATTGCAGCACTATTTATAATAGCTAAGAGTTGGAACCAGCCCAAATGTCCATCATCAGATGAGTGGATACAGAAAATGTGGTATATCTACACAATAGAATACTACTCTGCTATAAAAAAGAATGAAATACTGCATGTGCAACAACGTGGATGGACCTAGAGAGAATTATATTAAGTGAAACGAGTCAGGCACAGAAAGAGAAATATCACATGTTCTCACTTATTTGTGGGAGCTAAAAATAATTAAATAAATACACAAATAAACTGCAGGGGAGGGAAGAAGACACAACAATCACAATTCCTTGAAGTTGATATGACAAGTGAACGGATATGAGGTTGTTGGGAGGGAGGGGGAGGAAGAGGAGGGAGGGAGGTTTCGGTAATGGGCCACAATAATCAACCACATTGTATATTGACAAAATAAAATTAAATTTAAAAAAAAAGAATAAGAAAAATAATTTATGTTATTTCCCTGTTTCTTCTAGATTTTAATCTTCATCAGGAAAGTCTTCCTCATTCACAAATTATAAAGGAATTTCATATTTTTTTCAACTAGTAGCATGACTTCATTTATTAACCTCTAAGTCTCTGATTCATTTGGAATAATATCTATGAAGACCAGCATCCCAATAATTTCTCTTCCTTTATAGGGTTTTCCTGGCTATTCTTGCCTAGTGTTTTTCCAAATAAAAATTTTATTCAACTGGTATATCTCAAGAAAAAAATCCGTCCTATTTTGATTTGGATAACAGTAAATTTATGAATTAACTTGTGAAGTGTTGTCATCTGTGTCATATTCAGTCTTTCTAGCCAAGAATATGGTGTGTCTTTCCATTTGTTCCAGCGTAATTTTGTGCATTTTGGAGGTGTTTCATAGTTTTCCTCGTACAGATTTTGAGCACTTCTTGTTAAATTCATCCTTAGATATTCTATTTCCATTTGTTCCATTTTTCTATCATAAACAGGGTCTTCTATTCCCATTATGTCTTCTAATTGTTTGTGTGTATAAATATGCATTCTATTGATTTTGTCTATGGATTATATAATCTACTATTTTACTAAATATCAGGTGAATTTGAAGCAAACTAGCATTCCTTTATAATGACTGGAAAAGGTCCAGAGAAACACTGCTCTATTAGGTTTGGGAGTTCCTATTTTTAGTTTGGGTTGATGTGGCCTAGGGAAAGATAATTATCATGAATCAAAAGAGTAAAACAAGTGTCATTAAGAAGAAATTGAAGCTCAGTCAGAGAAGGAGATAGTTAAAGAATACCTAGGGGAGGCAGTTTTCTGGGTTAATAGAAATACTCTGTCAATAGATTTATGTTTATTTTAGTGACATGCAGTCATCAAAAATTATGGAATTGTGCGCTTAAGATTTTTGTATGTCTCTGCATATAAATTTTAACCTGTAACAAAACAGTGTGCCTGAGCACCTTATTTTTTATTTTAAATAAATATATATGCACTATTATTTATACCATTATTTATTCTAAATAAATAATTACCCACTGAAAAACATCAAATCAACAGATATAGTCAGTTAAAATTTTGCACCCCCCTCCCCCGCAAGCCTACTCTTCAGAGGTAATCATTATCAAATTCAATGCCAATCCTCTCAGACTTTCTATAATATATAAATTTATTCTCTCTCTCTCTCCAGAAGCCAAGAGCCCGCACAATACAGACTCAGGGTAGACACTCTTAAAAGAACAAAATCCAGCAATCAAAAGCTAATATGAAGTTCTTTTGTTCCTGAAACACAGTGAATGGGATACACAGTTCACAGCAACATTTCGTACAATTTCCCCTTTCTCTTCCATCAGTTTCTAATACAAATGCAAGGGATCATCCAATTTCTGGAAAAGCTCCTTTGAAAGACCTCTTCTCCAATTCCTAGACTGCACTTTCTCTTTTACCTCATCCCCTCTCCCACTCAACAACACTGACACAAAGAGTATCTATCTGACTCCTTACACCCCTGTTGGGGTATTAGGGAGAAGAAAAACTGACAAAAGCAGAAGCCATCAGGTTGTGAGGAGAAAGCTGAGAACAATATTTTCTATAAGAGAATTATATGTGCATATATATACATATATACACATATACAAATTATAATCCTTACACAAATACCTGCAATATGACTTTCAACTTAATTAACTGTAAATTTAAAGTATTTAACTGCATTATAGACAGAAACTTCTAAAATTCTAAAATAGAATGGCAGACATTATCATGCAATGACTGTGGATGCTAGGCATAGGAGATAGACAAGTACCTCAATACTTTTTAAATGGATTCTGAGGATTGTTAACAAAGTATAATATACATGAATGGTAAGTCTTTAGAATGTGTTAGTAAACAGCTAATTTTGGAGCAATTAGAAAAGAAAATACCAATAATGTAAAGTTAAATAATTATAATTCATATCAATTGCTTACTAGACAACTAAATCAGGAAAGTGAGAGTACATATTGATTTTGAAAAGGGACTTGAGAAATTCTTAGTAGTCTGTATGTTATTCCGAGGTGTGTATTGGATAAAATAATGAGGTACGGTTATTGATTATTGAAAATAATAACTAGATTGCTGATTAATAAGTATCACTCTGCAGAGTATTCTCTAGCAATTTGCTACAGAACGCTATCCTTGACTCTACCCTGTTCAACTTTTGTTGATAGTTTAGATAAAGTCATAAAGGTCATGCTTCTCAAAATTGTGTTTGACACAAGAGTGAGATTACTAACATAATGGTTGACACAGGATTCAAACTATTCTTCATAAGTTGAAATAAGCTAAAAATCAACAAGACAAAATTTAAAAGTAAAATAATGAGTTTGAAACATAGAAACAAACTGAATAACAAAAGTACAAAACGAAAAAGATACAAACTAACAATGATTCCAATAAAAGCAACCAAATAAATTTTACATGACAAAAAGTGCAGCATTAAGTAACAATAACTCAAGATATCTAAAGTACCTAATACATTTTGCATTAAAAGAAGTTAACATCCAGATCAAAGACGGCTATAGTACCCAATACCCTACTGTGACCTGACAATGACCAACCACATTAATTGGTTTAGTTCTGGGTGCCAGACCTTAGGAACGACATTGATGAGCAATGGTGTTTTGAGAAGAGGACAAGGCTAACGAAGTACGTGGCAACTATTTTACATGAGGTGTTCATGTGAACTAAATAACTAAAGTGATTTACCTGTAGAAACCATAATTAAATATGTGAAGGGCTGACATGTGAAAGAGAGGGCAATACAATATGTATTATCCAGAAAGGAGGAACAAGATCAACCTACTGAAGTTAGTAAAAAAGGTGTGCTTATCAGAAATGGCCCTACACAACCTTTCACTATGCCACTCTTGTATATAAAAGAGAAAATATAGGACACTATACTTTAATTTTAGGGATAACACACATTTTATTTAATGTGTCTTTTTTCCTTGTTCATCTAAAGGTGAAAGAAACATTTCATATCTTTATGTGTTATTGCCAAGATATTTATTGTTGCAAACTCTATTTGTGTACAAGTCATCTATACAACAAACAACCTGACAAAGGTCCAGTGTGAGTAAGGCTGGTGACATAGAAGAATCGTATTTTTTAAACCAGTGTTTCAGACCAGGAGTGGTGATACCCTACCCTTAAGAGGCATTTGGAAGAGTGTAAAGACATTTGGGTTGTCACAATAGCTGTGGGATACTGTTGTCATTTAGTGGGTGGTTCCAGGGATGATAAACACCTGCAAAGCGTGTGAGGCTATTCATACAAAAAGAAATTACCCTGTCCAATGTCCCAATAGTAACCACGTTCAGAAACACTGATGATTTAGACCATGATTGTGTTCATGGCACACTTTGCACAGTGGAATTTTGGCTGCACATTCAAAAGAATGCAATTGTAGCCACATATTACTACAGTATACCCTTGAATGACCTTCAGCAGTATCTTACTGTTTGAGTAGAAGTGTTTACTGCCTTGACTTCAATCCCATAATCTCACCAGGCCAAATCCTCACTTGTTTCAGTAAACTCAAGCCTCTCCTTGGTAATATATGCTACCTCTCAAGTGCTCCTTGAAGCAAGTTCTGCCCCACTCTTAATCACATTTTTTTTGCCAGTGTTATTGAGGTAGGGTTGACTTCACCACATCTTATGACACTTGCGGCTGTGGGTTCAGTCTGCCAGACATTGTTAAAATAGTTTTTCTTTCTCAGCTGTAGCCAAAACCCAATGAGCAAAACCTTATTTGTGGGGGATAGATAGCACACATGCCCCAGGAAATGAACTGAGAATCAATGGCATTATAGACCATCAGACTGTGGTTTTACAAACTGACAGGTAACTTTCCCAGCTCTTTCTTTTCACATGCCATGCCTTCCTTTAATATTTTCACCAGAGTGAACATAAAAGTTCTTAAGAAGGATAGTAATATCAGGAATCTTTACATTACTACTAGTAGGAAGAGTAGTAGTAGCAGTATAGCACTGCTAAAGCCTCCATGGTACAGGGGTTCTGTAGGATAAAAATAAGTTCTTAATTTTTTTTAAGTGGCAATATGTGTACCTGCAAAGTAAATATATTCTTTATTTTGAGGAACAAAGTTCTATTAGAAACCAAGCTTGTTAACTGTTTTAACTACTGTGTAGGCTTACTAGTACCGTATTTTTTATCTGCGTGTGAATTTGTCAGTCTTTCCTCAAAATTTTATGAGTGTTTATTTTCTTTTGTTCAAGGCTATATTGCCTGAACATATGAATCCATGATTTTTATATCATTTATCGCTGTTTCTTTTAGGACCATAGAGGGCCTATACATAGTTTTGCCTTAAAGTCTATTTTGCTGGATATTAATATTGTCCCACTGTTCTCTATCAGCCACTATTAGCTTCATTATCTTTTCCCACCCTTTATTGTCAATCTTACTGTGTTGTTTTGTTTTAAATCACTTTTTTGTTTGTTTGGGTTTGTTTTGTTTTGTTTTGGGTGGGGGGAGGGTACAGGGATTGAAACCTGAAATTTGCTGTTATCAGCGTCATGGTCTAACAAACTGAGCTAAATAGCCAGCCCCTTAAATCAGTCTTTTATAAGCAATATTTAGCTGTCTTTTTTCTGTATCCAAAATGATAATCTCTTTTTTTATTAATAAATTTTATAGTAAATTTTTATATGTCAGGACTTATTTCTACTCTTATTTGGTATTTTCCCTCATTCTTTTTTCCTCTTTAGATTTGCTTTCTGTCAGATTGAGACAATTTTCTATACTCCTTCTCTCCCACAAATACACATATGCACACGCACACATACACACACACATGCACAATATTATTTTCTTTTGGTTGGGATTTATAGATTTCCTCTACTGGTTGGAAGCTATAGTCATTAGTAAGATCAGATTGGTAGAAATCCCAGACCATAGACACCACTTGGGTAAATCAGAGTTTACTAATATAAAGGATAGAAAAGGAAGTCAACAAAAATAGCATTCATGGAAAAAAGAACAGTAACATTGATAGCAGATCAAACTTTGAGATCCCAAAAGCTTCACCTGTGGGCACATTGGTATGGATGATAATGTCTGCCTAATTAAGGGGCATATCAGAAATTCAGTTAGCATAAATGTCTCCTTCCAAGTCCAGACACATGTATTCATACCAGTCCAGATATGTGCTAAGAACTACTTCACCTGGATCAGGTGCAGGTGAAGACAATCTGGAGTTATGTAACAAGCATCATGGCAGAGTATGGAACAACACAGTACACTCAGATGTGACCACAGCCCTGATTTATTATCACCCTCAGCCTTACCAAAGAAAGCCTCATCGAAGCACATTTCTGAATTCAGGCAGGGAAATTAAAACAAGGATATTTAGGTGCCATGGTAAAGGAGATTCTAAGTCATCTGTAGAGCCTAACTTGCACATACTTAACTTTAAATTTTTCTATCTAAATCTAAAGTTATTTCGGACCTTTAATCTCTTTCCAAACCAAACAAAAACTTTAACATGATTCAACTATCCTTTAAATACTACTCCTTCCCATCTTCCCTGTTATTTTTTGCTAGAGTCTTATTAAACAAACACAACCTAAAAGCCAAGTTATTTTATATTCTTCTTAAGTTAGTTAAATTTATCAATATATTTTGCCACTTCCTGCATTTATCATTATTTCTTCCATTCCACTTCTTTCTTCACGAACAAATGCTTTAGTTAAGTTCTCTTATTATTTCTATGTCTGTGAATGTCTGTCTTTTACCCTCACTCTTTTAATAGGTTAGCTAGATATAAAATTCTATGTGGCAGTTATTTTACTCCAGCACTTTGAAGACAACACAATATTATCTTCTGTTGTGTACTATTATTGGTGAGAAGTCTACTCTCATCTTAATTGTTAAACTCTTACGCAATTTTCTTTTCCTTTCTGGAAAATTAAAATTTTCTCTTTATTCTTGATGTTCCCCAGTTTCACAAATTTGTGACTAGGTATGGAGTTACCTTTAATGACCCTAAATACTCTTTGGAGTATACTTTCAATCTAAAAAATCAAACCTTTCTCTATTTTAAAAATTTCTCAGCAATTTTTGAATACTGTTTGTTTATTCTATTTGCTTCTTCTTGAATTTCTGTTAGATATAAGTATAGCAGTCTCTCTAGATAGCCTCCCTTTCTTTTAATTAATCTTTTATATATTTTTTAATTGTTCTGTCTACCCAGGCTGCATTCTGAACACATTTATCTAAAAATGCTTTTTGGATTGTGCTTTTATTTTCATTCATCTAGAACAAATTCATCTTCTACTTATTGATTTTGTTGGATGTGTTTCCCAAATTTAATTTTCCACATGCTTTGGATTTGGAGTTTTCATCTCTAGTTGGAAGTTCTTGTTGCTCTCTCTCTTTTCTCTGCTCACCTCTCTTTTCCCCAGTAGTTTGAAAGCTGAAAACCAAATTTCATGTTGGTTGTACAGAGCTCCCACCTCCTAATAATACTGAGCATACTGCAAATCAATTTACCACACCAAAAGGAAACTTGGCTCAAGACCTAGTCAAAATAAATCTCCACAGACTCAAGCTTTGCTTGAGCCACAGCCCCAGGCAATGATAGTAAACTTATCAGTCTCCTCTGCTAAATAGAGAAGTCCCATTGTAGTCCCTGAATTCAAAACCAAATCTGGCTAGGTTTTTGTTTGGTTTCTTTTTTTTTTTTTTTTTTTTTGCCCCCTTTCTTTACCTCACAGGAGCTGAACTCCCAGCAGATCCTTGGTTTCAGCCTTTTCACCACTTTATACTGCTGTATCATTTCTGGTTCATAGAAATTCCTACTTTATTTTAATTTCCTCTCATACTTTATCTATTATTGATAATAAGTTTAGATGCAGGAAGTGGGGTGACGTAAGAAAATGCCCAAAAGTGTTATTAAAGTTAATTTCACCTGTCTGTTTTAAATTTTTAAACATGGCTAACAGGTATCATGGTTCGCATTATATCTCCATTGAACATACAGTGTTTCAGGAAAGAAGTAATCATGAGTGACTGTTGAGAGATAATTCTCAAAGAGTCTCATGTTTCTGTAGGTCTTATAAGCAAAGTACTGAGTGCCCTTTGCTCAAAAATATCGTTTTAAGGATATTTGTATAAAGAACAAATAGCCTTGGATGATAAAGTTAATGTCTCATTGCAGGTCAAAGGGCAGGCATATTTACTGACCATTATAAAAGATTTAGATTTCCTAAACTCAGGTTTCCTCGCTTGTAAATTAATTCACTGGGTGTGCAGGCATCACCTGGCCCTCTTTACACTGACTTGTGGGAATTAGAGTTTGGAAAAACAGCATAAAATGCTGAATACTTTGGCTACTGCTATCACTATGAGTAATGAACTTTTTTTCATCCCTAGCCCAGAAGTCTTGGGTCTTCTACCAGGATCCATGAAACTGGAAGGCTAACTTATTAGCTTACAAGAAAGGTAAAACCTCAGCACATTCACAGTTATTGACAGTGACTGTGCCAGTTATATCTTGCAGTATAACAAACAACTACAAAATTTAGTGGCTTAAAACAATAACAATTAAAGATAGACGTATACACCAATGGAATTGAATACTGAATCCAGAAATAGACCCATATAAATAAGATCAAATGATTTTTTTTTTTTTTTTTACAAAAGTACAAAGACACAAAGGCAATTTAATGAAGTAAAGACAATCTTTTCAACAAATGGTGCTGGAACAAATGACTAACCATATGCCAGAAAATGAATATCAACCCATATCTCACACCTTACTTAAAAATTAACTCAAAAAGGACCAGAGATTTACTTTAAAATGTAAGCTTATAAAACTTTTAAAAGTAAACATAGGTGAAAATTCTTGTGACCCTGGATTAGGTCAAGAGTTCTTAGATATGATACCAAAAGTACAATCCATAAAAGAAAAAAATGATAATATGGGCTTCATAAAAATTACAAACATTTGATGTGTGAAAGACACTGTTAAGACAAACCATAAATTGGAAGCATATATATGCTGGTAAAGGACTTGTTTCTTTGAATCCCAAGACTCAAAAGAAAGAAAACAACCAAATTTTTTAAAGTGAGCAAAATATTTGAACAGATCCTTCACCAAGAAGACATATAAATGACAAATAAGCACATGAAAATATGCTCAACATCATTAATCATTAAAGAAATGCAAATTAAAACCACAAAGAGATACCACTATGCACCTGCTAGAATGGCTAGTTGTACTTTTTAAAATTGATAATTCCAAGTTTAGGTGAGTATGTGAAAGTAATTGGAACTCATCCTGATGGGAATATAAGGTACAAACCACTTTGGACAACAGTTTGGCAATTTCTTATAAAATTAAATTTTAAGTATTTTATCCAAGACAAATAAAAATTAATGTTCACAAAAAATCTTGTACAAAAAAAATGTTTGCAGTAGGTTTATTCAAAACTGCTAAATGCCTAAAACAAATGTCCCAAATGTCCTCCAACTGATGAATGAATAAGCAAATTGTGACACATCTAAAAACCAGAATCCTACTCAGCAATTAAAAGGTACAAAGTACTGATAGAACAACACAATGAATCTCAAATCCATTATTGTAAGTGAAAGAAATCAGGCTAAAAAACTATAAAGTGTATGATTCAATTTATGTCATTCTGGAAAAAGCAGAACTAAAGCACACAAGAACAAATCAATGGTTTCCAAACCTTAGGTGCAGGGAGAGTTGACTACAAAGGAATTTGGGGGGGATAATGAAACTGTTCTATATCTTGCTTCTGTTCATAGTTACACAATTACATGAATTTGTCAGTCCTCATTAGAACTGTACAACAAAAAGACTGAATTTTATTATTTTTCGCAATTTGGGGGTCAACTGAAATTAGTTGGGTTGTTCTTTGGTGCTGTGCAGCATTAGCCAGGTTAACTTACTAGGCTGCAGCTATTGGCAACTAGGCTACACTGGAAGGTCCAAGAGGCTTCACTTATATGTCTGGCATGCTGGTGCTCCTTCATGTGGCCTCTACCTACGGCTGGTTTGGGCTTGCGACATTAGTCTAATAGAATGTGATTGGAATGACCATGCCAGCTCTAGGCCTAAACTTTAAGAGGCCTGGAAGCTTCCATTTTAATCTGGGAAGCTAGCCATCATGTAAGAAGTCTGACTGTCTGAGACGACTGTGCTGTGAGAAAAGAAGACCAGATTAAAGGGGAGGGGAAATAGAATACACAGTTTGATGATGGAATAGTGGATGTACAACTAGAAGGGAAGGAAATCAAGCAGCCATCTTTGACTACCTACACCCAAACAAAGGCAGTAGAAAATGCCTCAAAGCACTGAAAAATGTCTATTTTATCTAGCAATTTCCTCACTGTGATCTCCATAAGAGAAATTTTATTAACATGATAGGATGCTAAGCCAAATTTTAAATATCTGAAGATTAGAAAACAAGGAAGTGAAGACAGTGAAAATAGATCACTTTGTAGATAAGGAAATGGGAGAAACTTCCAGACATATAGAGGGTAACACATGAGCTAGGAAAGGTTTTCAAATTATGGAAAAGACCTAAAATATTTATAAACTGAGGTGATCAAACCAGTAAAGAAAAACTATAAGGAAGAATTAAGTTTATAAATGTAAGAAACAAAATTACAAAAGTAAAAAAAAAAAAAAAAAAAAGTAATGTAACATTTTTAGAACTTACAAGTGGGGAAGGACTTCCCAAATGGACAAAAGTAAGGAAGCCAAAAAGAAACCACACGCATAAGTAACTTAAAAGAAAAATGAGTGACCAGATAACAATATATGCTAGATAAATAACCCGTAACACTTAAAGAATTCCAACACATCAGAAAGTAAAGATAAACAATCCACATGAAAAAATGAGGAAAAGAGCAAAAGACTATTCAATCCAAACAGACAATTCAAAAAATAAGATATAAACATTACTAATAAGCAATGAAGGGATGTTCAATCCTACTAGTAGTTAGGGAATTGCAAACTAAAGCAATAATAAAATATTTTTCCTGTAAAATTGACAAAAATTAGAAATATTGATAACATCCAGTAGTATAATTGGTACAAATTGGCTGTAGTATAATTGGTACAAATTATTTGGGAAATAATTTAGTAGTACTTGTTATAATTCAAAACAAGCACAATATTTGAGTCAGTATTTCAATTTCTAGCAATCTAGTCTATGAAAATAAAAGTACAGGGTGTAAAAATATATGCAAATGGATTTTTGTATTATAAGCAATATTGAAAAATTGGAAATAATCTTAAATCCATACGGGAACAATTGACTATGCTACAATGCCACCATAAAATTGAATATTATGCAACCAGTAAAAAAGGCAGTCTAAATATTGATTTGTTAGTGTAAAGTGCAACTTTTAGATCAATAACTACACAATGATTCCATTCTTGAAAATATAAAAGTATGTGGTTATTTATTGATACAGATTTCTTGCACACATTCAAAAAAAGGTCAGAAAGAAACTTAATTAACATAGGTCACCTTAGGGAAGATGAAATTTGATGAGTGGATGATAGAAGGAATGTTCACTTGACAACTTTAGATAATTTTTTTAGAGCAGTGGAATTATGGATGATTCTTTGTTGTTGCTGTTTTCTATCATTTTTCTGAAATAGAGAGTGAATAAGTTCTGGAGCCAAGTCCTAGAAGAGACTAAAGAGAAAAGAACCAAAGACATACATGGAAGGTTTCACCTAAGACATGACAGACAGCTCACTCTCTGGAAGTGCATGAAAAGTGGAAAGAATTGGTGGGGATATAGATCCTTTGGAGTGCAGGAGGTAGGGTGGGAGAGCTGGGAGTTGAGACATCTTGCCTGACGGCCCTGGTGTCACTATCCTCTCAGTGATGGAGATGCAAGGATTACTCAGAGCCTAACTTCATGAAAGAAATGAGACACCCAGAGGGACTACTCCAGGCTAACTCCCACAAGAAAGGAGAGAGTAGGTGCAGCCCTGCGCTCGGGCTTGTCTCATCTTTTATTATAATGTCAAGACCTTGGTTATGTAACAAGCCAAGTATAGTATCAAAATAAGTACAGAAAGGAGTGTGTGAACAAGACAAAAAATGATCTCAGTGTTCCCTACTATACAACCAGAACATTTTTGCTGTTTTCAGAATGTGCTGCTTTTAGCACGTATAGTTCTGATCCTGTGCACTTAAGGCTTTTGCCCTTTGTGCACTCCCTGTTCTAATCAGGCCCCTGTGTTCCCACACCCTGGTTTCTCAATAAGGATGAGTATGAAACCTGTGCTTGAGGAGAGTGATTGAGGTGCAAATAGTCATTGAAAGAAAAAAAGATGCTCACCAAGGACAAAGGAGGAAAAGTGCACCCATTTAGTTTTTATTATCTAGGCCTAGAAGGGGCACCCTAACTGCAAGATAGGCAAGGAATATAGTTTTGCTTTCTGACCAAAAAGGAGAGAATGGATTTCAGTAGACTGCCATTATCTCTGCCCCATTGTGACTACCTTAGATTTTCTCTGAAACAAAGATCACTTTCCCCACTCCTCACACACTCATATTCAATTTCTTTTTTCATTTTAACATTTATTTGTACATTTTTGTGGGCACAGTGTAGTGGATTGAATTGTGTCACCCAAAACCCCTGAAGCTTGAATTGTGTCCCCCAAGTTTTATGTATTAGAAACTTAGCCCCCACTGTGACTGTTAAGAAGGTGGGAGATCCTATTATGGTAAATGAAAGGTGGAGCCTTGAAGAGGTGATTGGGTTGTAGGACCCTGCAGCAGTGAATAGATTAATAATGGTAGTCAGTGGTGTGGTTCTGAGGGCTTTAAAAGAAGAGAGTATGTCTCTCTTGCTCTCTCTGCTCTCTCTGCTTCCACCATCTTGCAATTTGAGATCCTTGGGTCACTGTCACCACCACCAGATGGACTTTGGACTGTAAGAAATAAATTTTGTTTTTCTTTATAAATCACCCAGTTTCAGGCATTTTGTTATAAGCAACATAAGTGGACTAATACACAGTGTGTTGTTTCAATACATGCATATACTGCACAATGAGTCATTTAGGAAAGATAGCATAGCATCCATACACTCATCCATAATCAATTTGGATAAGTCTCTTTTTCAAATTTTTTACTGTTATTTATTTTTTAATTGACAAAAATTGCATAGTTTATGGTATATAGCATGATGAGTAGCTGAATCAAGCTAATTAACATGCATTTTTATGTGGTAAAGAATTTGGTATTAAAAATATACATCAATTCAAATAATTCACCTGTGCTCACTTACTTTTATGTGATAAGAACACTTAAAATCTACTCTCTTAGCAATTTGGGTTATTGGGGTTTTTTTTAATGAAGACATCATAGACTTATCAGAGCTGAAGAGGACGTTAGAAATTCTCTCGTCCAATTCCCTCATTTTGCAGATAAGAAAATGGTGACTCACAGAGATAAATGATTTTCCAGTGTGGCAAAGGTTATAAATGGTAGAGTTGAACTGACTCAGATCAGAGCAGTTCCCATGATGCCACACAAATTTTCTGTAATCATGATTAAAAGGAAAGAGTTACTCTGTCTATGATCATTACAAGTAAATGGCTCCAAACTAAAGACAAAAATTATGCTTTGGAAATTAAGCATTGTATCCATTAAACAAAAATTACTCCTATCAGAGGTGATGGAATGATTTAAACACATATTGCAATTAATTTTACATATAATGCATAAAATAAGTGAGCACAGGTGAGTAATTTGAATTGATGTATATTTTTAATACCAGATTCTAAAATTTGCATCATATTTAAATTCTTCAAAACTATCCAAGGCTGTGCTGTGCTTTTGGAAGGAGTACAGTGCCCTCTGCAGCTTCAGCATAAATAACACAGTTTGTGGGAGGGAAACAGTAATTGAAATATCAACATGGAAATGTGTGCAATAAAAATGCCTCAGAAATTCATGTTCCCTTCTTGAACTGAATGAAAATGTTTACTTAAAGATCACATTTGAAGCAAAGTACACTACAGCTTGTAAATAGGTACCTATTTATGTAAAAAGATATACAGTAAATAAAAATATACATATATGTGCATATCTGTAGATTATTTTGATGAGAACATTTTAGAAAATGGCACAATTGCCTACAGGGAAGCAAACTAGAACCTCAGGGGTCAAATGTGAGAAGAAGATTTATTTTCTTGTACTATTTGAATTTTTTGATCATATGCATGTGTTAAGCTTTTAGGTAAGAAAAAATTTAATCAATAAAAATTTCAGCTACTTATTAGAGAAATGGTATGCATCCAAATTCTAAGCATCTCTTTCCAGATGTTCCATAACTTCAGATAAGTCATTTAATCTTTATACCTTCCCTGACCATTCAATATAAATTAAAACATATTTTCCTTAACTCTGGATTATCTTATTAGATATAATGTAGTAACTTCATATTTTAGCCATTGGGAAAAAAAGGGTAGTCTATATTAGCTCACAGCTGGAAAACCAAAAAAATTTTCTGAATGAGTAGACTTTATTTTATATACTTTTTAAAATCTGTTAAATAATTTATTTAAGTTCAGAGAAACTAATTAATATTCACATGGTTAAAATATTAATAATTTTGAAATAGTATACATTGAAAGGTAAATCTGTTTTCCAATTCAGTCTTCCACCTCCAAAGGAAGGTAGCTATATCCCATGTATCTTTTCAGAAATTGTGCTATTAAGTATTTACAAGGTGACTGAATAAGCAGTTTTTTAATTGAATGTTTACTCTATGCCAAGCACCTTTCTAGGTATAGAAGATAAGAGTAAACAAAACTATGTCACTAACCTCACAGAGTTGACACTCTAGTGGTAGAAGTCAGATAATATATACATAAATTAATACATACATATTATGTCTGAAAGTTATAAGTAATATTGAAGAAGAAGAGTAAGGAAACATAAATAACAGATAAGGGAGTTGCTATTTTATACAGAGGGAGCTCTGAGAAGGTGACATTTGAGCAGATTGAACAGATACCGGGATCTAAGGGAAGGAGGGAAACATGGAGATCTGGGGTAAGAGCCAACCAGCCAGAAAGAACAGCCAGTGCAAAGGCCTTAAGAGAGAAAGAACAGACCTATAGTTACTATGGGTGGGAAAGGGGGAGGCGGGGGGAGGTAAAGGAGTAGGGACACAAAGAATAATTACAATTTGTAATGATGAACATGCTAATATTAATTTGATCATCATACACCATACACAAATTCTGATAGTCAACTCTGTACCCCATAACTATGTATAATCAATTACGTTTCAATAAAAATAAATGAATCACTTAATTTTTTTTTTTAAGAAACAAAGAGGGAGTCTGTCTAGGATTCAAGAAACTTCCAAGAGGCCAGTGTGGCTAGAGTGGAAAGAGCAAAGGGGAGAGTGGCAGGAGGTAAAGTCAGAGGGGTAACAAGGGGCCAGATCATGTGAGGCTTGGGAGACATGTTGCTGCAAATAACAGATTTTCATTCTTTTTATGGCTAGATAGTATTCCATTGTGTATGTATACCATATTTTCAATTGTTGATGTATAGTTAGGTTGACTCCACATCTTGGCTATTGCAAACAGTGCTATAATAATCATGAGAGTGCAGATATCTCTTTGACATACCGGATACATTTTTAAAGCGTCACTCAAATTGCTGGGTTGAGAATAGACTAGCAGTGGGGTGGGCAAGATTAAAAACACAGAGGTGAGTTCCATGAAAGATGATGGTATCTTGGACTGGGTGGATAGAGAAGTTTGACAAATGATCATGTTATGGGCTATTCTCAAGATAGCCCCAACAGAATTTTCAGGTACATTAAATGTAGACTTTGAGAGAAAAGAAGTTGAGCAGCATGACTCCATAGTTTGTGGCCAGCATAACTGGGAGGATGGACTTGCCATCAACTGAGCTGTGGAAAACTGCTCATCATGCAGATTTTGAGGGGAAGATCATGAATTTGGTATTAGACATTTTAAATGTGCAATATCTACTAGATATCCAATAGAGCAGAAATGAAGTTATATGTTTGCTGATGAGACTGTTTTGTCAGAGCAGGACAGAGAGACAGAAAGAGGGGACAGGATCTAGTGCACACATGGAGAGATTTTTCAGAGAGGAGAACAGACAGTTGTTCATCTAGTTACAATCTGGGTATGTGAGCACAGGTGCAAGTAGGTGGGCAGAGAGGTTGACAGGAGCTAGTGCAAAGTCTCTTCCAGAAGCTTCTGCTTCCATAGTGAAATAGTAAAGAAAGCCTTGTTTAAAGAAATTGATGAATTTCTTTTTATTCCTTGCTTAAAACCCTCCATAGGCTTCACTCACCATGAAAATAAAATCCAAACATTTTATCACAGCCCACAAGGCCCCATAGGACCTGGCCCCACCTACCTCTCTCCATTGGCCAAAATGCTCCAGCCACAGGAGCCTTTCTTCTGGATCTCAGACACATGACAAGCTTGACAAGCCTTGGGTTCTTTAACTTACTTGTCCCTCTGTCCAGGCTCTCTCACTTACCCTCCCAAGTCTGGCTAATTCTTATCATACAGGTTTCACCTCAAAGGTCACTTCCCTAAGCCTTTCTCGAACATGCCAACTAACGTGGCTCCTCGTCCAATCCCAAATTATTTTACTTATTTATTTAATTCTGTATTGTCCATTTCTTCTGACAAGTATTGTGCTTCATAAAAAACTAGCACCCCAACCCTCACCTTATCACTCCGTCTCTCTTCTGATCCAGCTTTATTTTTCTTCTTGGTACCCATCAACAAGTAAAAAATATACACACACACACACACACACACACACACACACACACACACACACACACATACATACAGGCAGAGGGAAAGACAGGGGGATGGGGGAGGGAGAGAGAGAGAGAGAAAGAGAGAAATGTATGCATTATTCCTCTCCTCTAAGAAAGTACTAGCTCTATGAGAGCAGGTGTTTTGTCTATTCTATTCACTGTTGTGCCACCCAAGCCTATAACCATATCCAGCACATAACATAAGAGGTGCTCAATGTATATTTCTTGATGAACAAATTTGCAATGTTAAATGAAAATAAATGTATATACAGCACATAATAGACAGGCTAGCATCTAGTAAATCTTCAGTAAATGTTACCTGCTATGATGATGACAACAAAGACAGCCATGGCAACAATAGTAAGCACAACTATAAAAGGCTATTGCCCCCTCTATGCACTGAACAAATCCTTTTTTGTCTCATCAGAGACTTTCCTTAATTACATGTCACTTCTTCCTCTTCACAGGCTCCTTCCCTTCATCTAAATATGTGCAATATTTACCCACCATTACAAAAATAAAAATAAACAGTTAAAACACACTGAGTGGGTAAAAACACAAATAGCCAAAGTGCTTTTCCCTATATTCTTACTCAGCAACAACACAGAAGACAGATTTTTGTGACCAAATGTGTGAGGATTTCTCCCCACCAGCAAGCAAGCAACCAGTTCCCCAGCAGACACCAGCTAGTGCCCTCCAATACAATTCCAACACTATCTTCCTGGAGATAATGTCAGATCCCACAGGTTGAGGGCTTAGTCCCCAAGACTGTTTCCCCAATTCAGATTCAAGTCACAAGCCCAGGCTTCTTTTATCTGTGCTTCTGACCAACTGGCTATAAATCAGGGTTCCCATACCCTCTCTTCTTTGAGTTCTATTGATTTGCTGAGCGGCTCACAGAACTCAGGGAAATACCCATTTATTATAAAGGATATGACAAAGGATACAGATGAAGAGATGCATAAGGTGAGGAATGGAGAATGGAGCATGGAGCTTCCATGCCCTCCCCAGGCACACCACCTTCCAGGAACCTCCACATGTTCAGCTATCCAGAAGCTCTTGGAACGCTGTGCTATTGGGTTTATACAAAAACATCATTATGTAGGCATGACTGAAGCATGGACAAGCGTGTAGAAACGTGATTGGACAAAAAGGGTATAATCTAATGCTAATAGACTGAGTGAAGAAACCCAGCAAGGCCTGTCTGTTCAGATTCTGTGCTGCATTCCTTTCTCCCAGGTATGGAGAAGGACCCATTTGTGAATGGGGGTCTTAGGTCCTACAATCAGATAAGGTAGGTCAGAGAATTTCTTTCTGGATAGCTCCAAGAGAGAAAGGCGGGGGGAAATTAGAGTCCTGCCTTGGGAAGCTTGAAACCATAGACAAAAACATATATATTACATATATAATATTTATGATATTATATGGTCAAAGGATATGTAATTACAATTAGATAGGAGAAGGAATAATTGCAAGAGATCTATAGCACAGTATAGTGACTGTATAGATGAGGGGTGTGTGTGTGTGTATATGTGTGTGTCCACAGTTCCAGGCTTCCCAAGGCAGGAATCTAATTTTCCCCCATCTTTCTGTCTTGGACCTGGCCATAAAGAAATTCTCTGACCTACCATATCTGATTGTAGGTCACGTATTTTCATAGTTTAGGAACAAAAAGAGAGTAGTCTATACTAGCTCACAACTGGTTACCCAAAACAAATAGACTCATTTTTATTTACTGTTCTTATCTATTAACTAGTTTCTTTAAATTGAAAGAAAATACTTAACATTTGCACAGTTGTTCCAAATGACAGGATTTCATTTTTTTTTTTTAATGGCTGAATAGAATTCCATTGTGTACATATAACACATTTTCTTTATCCATTCATTCATTAATGGACACTTAGGTTGATTCCATATCTTGGCTATTGTAAATAGTGCCACAATAAACATGGAAGTTCAGATATCTCTTTAATATACAATTCAATTTCTTTTGAAAATCTACCCAGTAGTGGGATTTGTCCTGGGGGACATTATGTTAAGTGAAAGAAACCAGGCCCAGAACGACAAATACTGCGTGATCTCACTCATATGTGGAATCTGAAAAAGATGATCTCATAGAAGTAGAGAATCGAATGGTGGTTACCAGAGGCTGGGGTTGTTAGAGGGGAGAAGGGACGGGAAAATGTTGTTCATAGGACATGTAATTACAATTAGACAGGAGGAATAAGTGCAAGAGATCTATTGCACAGCATGGTGGTAGTTAAAGACAACCTATTGTATTCTTGAAAAATAGATATTACTGTTCTCACCACAAAAAAATAACTATGCGAGATAATGCATTTGTTAATTAGCTAGCTATAAATGTTCCACAATGTATACACACTTCGAATCGCATTGTATATGATACATACATACAGTTGTATCTGTAAAAAAAAAGATAAAAATAAATATCAGCATGGTTAAAATATTAATAATTATAAAATAGCATACAGTGTAAGACAGATCTATGATGTCAGTCTTCACTCTGCAAGGAAATTAGGCATATTCTGTGCATCTTTCCAGAAATTATGTATCATATCAAGACATAAATATATCTTTTGAAAATACCAAGCGGAACCATTCTGTGCACACAGTTCTGTACCTTGGGTTTCTTTCAGTTAATGAAACATCTTGGATAATTTTCTAAAATACACATAAAAAGCTACTGTATTCTTTTCACTGGCTACATAGTATTCCATTGGATATAGATAGGTAATACCATTCATTTAACTAGTCCCCTATTTATTGGCATTTAATGTGGTTCCAGTCATTTGTTCTTGAAAACAATGCTGACATTAATAGCCTTGTACATAATATGTATATATATGAACACTTCTTCAAATATATGTAAACTCTTAAAAGTAGAATTGCTGGCATAAAGAGCTTATGTGTCTTCAATTCGATATTGCCAAATTACCTCCCAAAATAATTTTATTAAATCAATAGAGTTTTTGTCTTCTGTAAATAATGAACAATTATTACTAACTGCAGGTCGTGTTTTTGGTGATGGAAAACGAATAATTCTTGATGTGCCTTATATCAACGAATAACTGAAACCACTTCCACAGAAAATGTTAGTACATACTCTGATACATATTGAAGACCAAGGAAAAGCACTATTTTGGGGACAGAATTACTTAGAATCTCTTTCCCTTTCAGCCATTAAAAGTATCAACATATTACTAAATGAAATTTTCCAGTCTTCAGTAATTTTTCCCCTTCACTCAGCCTCTCAGGAACTCAGCCAATGGCAGAGAGCGGGAGTTAAAGAAATAAAAACAAAAAACCTAAACTCAGAGTTCCTAAGGAGCAAAATAGGCTTCTATCTGGACTGGGCAGTGAGTTTCAATTCTTGTCGTATGAGGGCTTTTTAAAACTGTCAGTGTTTTTTTTTTTTAAAGATCGTAATTCTTTTAAATACATCTCTAATGAAAAAATACATCTCTCTGCCTTGGTTCTTCTACAGATTGCAAACTCTAAGGGTGGGGTGCAGCATGGCGTTCAGTGACTTTTAGTAGATAACAATATTCTGCTGTTACCGGGACAACCGCCTTCCACCCACTCCCGGGACCGCTCTAGGAGCCGGCATCCCCGACTCCACCACACCCTTGAAATCCCCCTCCAACCTGCTAGCGGTGGACGCGCCGCCTGTCTCGCACCCCCCGCGCTGTGCCGCAGGTGGAATGGCCCATGACGTCACAAAGCTGCAGCTCAATCAGATGCGACGTTTGGGAAATTTTAAATTAAAGGCGGGGCGGCCCGTGCGCCCAGAAGCGCTGGTGGCGGCGGAGGGTCTCGGCGGTTTTCTAGGGACCCAAACTGACAGGATGGCGGAAGAAGGAGCCGTGGCCGTCTGCGTGCGAGTCCGGCCTCTCAACAGCAGGTAGGTGGATCAGAGCGTGGCCGGGTCCCCACTGCGGCCTCCGACCGGAGCCTAAGCTGCAGGGCTGAGCCGTTTGGCGTTTCCCAAAGCTGCTGCTGCTTCCCGGCTCCGCTGTGTAAGTAACTCGGCCACTCTTTGTGCCAAGGTTCAGGGATCGAAGATCTAGAAGATACTTGCCAACTGCGAGATTCACTTCAGTTTACTAATTCCGGCTCGCTGACGATAAAGACTTTCAACCCTGCGGGGCACTGCCTTTCCCGCATCTGCGCCTCCCTACCCCACTCCACGCCCTGGACAAGTCGTATAGGAGAGTGCCTTCCTCGCACTCATCACAGTTAGTCATTTTTACACTTAACTGGCTGTCTCTAAACTCCTTGAGGGCAAGGACTAGTCTTTCTTGTCGCACTGTATTCAGTAGGCACTCAAGATTTCATCCACTCATTCATTCAACAAATACCTATCAATATGGATTTTTTTTTTTAGTACAGTGTACTGTGCTAAAGAGGCACTGCCATCGTTGCCCTGTGTGTGTTCCATTCTAGTGGTTTAAAACGGAAAATAAAGTAAAATATATAGGATGTTAAGTGGTGATATGTAAATAATAAATGCTATAGAGAGAAAGCAGGAAGGGGAATAAATAAAGTCTATTTCGCTAGCCTTTGTCCCTAGACCCAAAATGCTAACACTTTCTGTGTTTGAGAAATTTTTATTGAACGTGGTGTTTAATAAATAAGAATATCAAGATAGAGAATTTTCTGCTTTTAAGAAGCCTATTGTTTAATGCATTAGAAGACAGCTACATAAAGAAACCATTACAATACATTATGAGAAGTGTTATGATGGGTAGGTAGAGAATGTTTGCTAGATGAGTCACTAGCCCATCAGAGGTGACAGTTTGGTTGGGGCGGGCTGGTTTCAGGAATGTTCTGACACTTTTCATGAGTGAATAAATAGATAAGTTACTTAACGGATAGAAAGATCAGAGCATTCCAGGCAGAGAGGTTAAATCTGTCATTTGAGGGAGACTTTCAGGTTGGTTCATTTGTATGGAGCTGGGAATATATATAGGAATTTAGAGGAAGATGAGGTTGAAGAAAGAAATGACAAATCTCATGTGCTATGCTAAGGATTTCATAAGTTTCTAAAAGGATCTTAATGGTTGTAAGCAAAAGGAGCATAATCAGAGTTGCATTTTGAATCTATCCCTTCAGCTATCAGTACTGGGTGATAGGGTGGGAGTGAAGATCTTCATAAGGAAACTCCCATGAGAGAGCAGGAGGTCACTGAAGCCCAGTTTAAGAGAGTTAAACCCGCAAAGGTGGACTTTCCATCTCTCTTACATGTGATACATTATTGCCATCTTTTAAAATATCCTTCAAAAAGTGAAATCTTTAAATTATCTTTCCAATAATGTGACTTCTGTAGCCAGCTGTACTAAAATGCAGTGTTTTTATTCTTTTAGAGAAGAAGCACTTGGAGAAGCTACCCAAATTTCATGGAAAACTGACAATAATGCTATTTATCAAGTTGATGGGAGTAAATCCTTCAATTTTGGTAAGCTTATAATAGCATAAAAGTTAGCTTGTTATCTTTTTATCATTAAGAGTATAAAAGGCTTATCAATAATAATAGATTTGTCACTGAAAATGAGACTAAGCTTTCTGTAAACTGCTTCACTGGAAACAAAAAATTATCCAGCATATGTGATAAGGAAGATAATAAATTGATATTTAAAACACAGCTATAGTACCTTGTGACTGAAACTAACATATTCTCCTCTATTCATTAGTGTATTTGTGGCCTGAAACTTCATAAACCCAAAATGTGAGAGTATTTCAAAAAGTCTGTAGAAAGATAGAATTAAAAAATAATTTGAATCTTTCCATGAACTTTCAAAGTACCCTTGTATGTTGCTTAATGTCGAGTCATCATTAAGATCTTTCAATTTAGTACACTCTTTACACAATTATTTTCAATAAAACTCTTTAAAGAATAGGTGGTGAAGATATTCTTTCTTTGCTAGAATACAGCAGGGACTCAGCCCTGCTTATTTGGAGCTTACTTCATGGTGGGAAGATAGGCATTAAACTTGTAACGACATAAGTTTTGTGGGAGTTTATAGTGGGGGATCTAACATAGTTTAGGTATCTACAGAGGTATCGCTTATACTGAGGCCTGAAGGATGAGTGAGAGCTAGGTAGGCCAAAAGGACCTGGAGGCCTTAAAGGTGACTAGATTGATTACTGTATTGATTTAACATGTACATAGTGCTGACTATGTGCCAGATACTGTACTAAGCATTTCATTTATGTTATTAACTCATTTAATCCTCCTAACAAGTCTATGTGGTAGGTACTATTGCCTTCTTTTTAATAAGGAACTGAACGGAGAGGCCCAGAGTCACACAGCCAGCAAGCGGAAGAATCTGGCTCTGATCTATGTTCTAGCCACACTACCATACTGCTGCTGAAGCAGCACTGAGCAACAGTGAGTTTCTCTCAACAACCTTAGGAACAAAACTGAGTAGGTTGTCATCTTAGTGTTAAACTAGAAAGCTAACATAAAAAGTTTTATAGTAGAGATGTATAGAAGATAAAACGATTTCTGGTAAAGGACTGTTTGATGGTATTAACATAATTTTTAAAAAGGTGAAACAATATATGCCAGAGATTATAAAACCAAGAGTAAGTGATGCCCATGCATTCAGATTCAGGCACTACAGGTTTTTGTATATGCCTATAGAGGATTTGAACTCATCCATCTACCTGAGGTGGATGGCACTAAGATTTGAACCCTCTAGTCAACTCCCCTTGCTCTGAAATAATAACCCCTGAGCAGCTTTTAGATAATGCTTTGATTTTCCATATAGTTCTGCCAACAGGGCATACGTGTGGTCATGATGCAAGTGGTGTGATCACTGAATTTCTCATTGCAAGTCGGTACATTTTCTTCCTGATTTTCAAATCCATTTCCTGTGAGCTTTTTAATGTGAGGCTACCCCTGAAAGAATGGTCACTTGTTAGTGTGCTAACAAAAGCAGAGAATCAGATCCTCAATTGCTGAATTCATCAGTGCGAGTGCTACCTTCAGCCCAGAATTTAGCAGGAAAGCATTGGTCATTCCCTATAACACTTTAACTTTGTTTGATGCTTTTCTTTCAGATGTCTGCATTCCTTGATTTAGTTTGAGCTAGGCCTTCTAGCTGGATATGTAAACATTACATTTCTCAAAGAATAGTAATAGTTGACATTTCCTAAGTATTAACCATATGCTCACAATAATTCTATGAGAAAGTTAATATATACCCATTTACAGATTAGGTACAGAGACAAGAACCACCTTGCTCAAGGTCTCGCAGCTTGTAAGTGACCAAACCAGGATTTGCATCCAGTCAAATTCCAAACCCCCATGTGTTCTACTACCTTTTGAAATCATATAGGATAGTTGACTTGTGTATTTTTTTATGTGTGAAACCAATACATATTACCTTAGGGAAGGGTATTTTCAGAGGACCAAAAAGTTGAAGTAAATACTGTATCTTAAAAATTTTATTGTACTAGATCCTGACAGTTTTATTTCTTTGGGTAATTACTTCATTTATTCAGAATGAAAACACAGTTGATTTGTTTGGTTTAACTTCTGGGTTGTTGTTGTTTTTTAGATCGTGTCTTTTATAGTGATGAAACTACTAAAAATGTGTATGAAGAAATAGCAGCGCCAATCATTGATTCTGCCATACAAGGCTACAATGGTTTGTATTCAGTCAGTACTGCAGAAACATTTTAGTCCTGGTATCTGTTCAACAGTGTTGACAGTTTTACCCACTGTAGATTCATTTTTAATCTTTGCATGTATTGTTTTGTTTTTACAGGCACTATATTTGCCTATGGGCAGACTGCTTCTGGAAAAACTTACACTATGATGGGTTCAGAAGATTCTTTGGGAGTTATACCCAGGGCAATTCATGACATTTTCCAAAAAATTAAGAAGGTAAATAACTTAGCTGAATTTCTAGTGCATACAGGTAAAAGTAGTAATAATTGGATAGAAATCTTAGTGTTTTTCTCTTATAATGATGAAAGGGAGTAGATTTATGGTTATCTCTTGATTATTCATGGGGAAATAAGAAAGCATAGCATAGATTCACTTGTATCCTCACAAACTTGCTTTATAGAGCTTAAAGTTCTTTTATTTTTTCCCTCAAATCCTGCAATAGTAATACTACCAACAAAAAGTAGGCATTAAGAAACAGGAAAATCCTGTTAGAATGGTGAATTCCACATTGCCTTTGTTTAGCTACTGGTGATTATTAAGGAACAGTAAAAAGTAGATGTAGGAAAAACAGAAAGGAAGCAGAAGGTCAGAATAGGCAACCTAGTTGGTTAAGAATTGGTTTTTAATTAGCATATTAAAAATAAGGACATCTGTTGGTAGGGTTTTATTTTGAGCGTAGAGAGTTGGACTTGGTGCTCTCTCTTCTAATTTTATACTTTTCATTATTTCTGAAACAGTGCTTTTTTATTTTTGAGTTTATTATTGTCGACATAGAACCATGGGTTTTGTTTATTTTGCAAAGATAATTTCCTTCTCTACCTCTTTAATATTAACATATAAGCATTTAATATTAGGTTTTCATAATTGGATGCTTTCTCATGTTTTTACATATTTTTTTTTTCCTTTTAGTTTCCTGATAGAGAATTTCTCCTACGTGTGTCTTACATGGAGATATACAATGAAACCCTTACAGATTTACTCTGTGGCACTCAAAAAATGAAACCTTTAATAATTCGAGAAGATGTCAATGTGAGTAGCAGAGTTAAGGTGGCTTTAAAATTAGACTTACTTACTGGAATTATTGTTCTTGAATATTTACCTTTAACTTTTGTATTTTTAAAAGTGTCTTCTGTTTCTATGGTTTTCTTTTTCTTTTTTTGTTGTTTTTTTTGTTTTAAGTGTTTATAGAGATCCATCATTTAAGTGATATGTATAGTTTTAAAATACAGCTCTAATATTTTGGTTTAAGTGTCTAAAATAGGAAGATGGAACTATCAGGTTAGAATTTGGTATGCTTTGATGCTTTGATATAGGAAATAAATTATGAGTATTCGTAGATTTGCTTGTTATTTTCCTACAGAATAATGGTTCCATAATCCACTTTTAATTTCCATAAAT
The DNA here is from genome assembly GCF_027409185.1 of Cynocephalus volans. NCBI lineage: Eukaryota > Metazoa > Chordata > Mammalia > Dermoptera > Cynocephalidae > Cynocephalus > Cynocephalus volans. The sequence continues at coordinate 89,850,059 of NC_084468.1, read as the reverse complement.
GAATTCTGTAATAGTTTCAACCTTTTTTTTGAAAAGCAAACTTTTAAGTGACTTCTGTTTCTCTAATATTTCCACAATTAAATTTGTTTCAGAGGAATGTGTATGTTGCTGATCTCACAGAAGAAGTGGTTTATACATCAGAAATGGCTTTGAAATGGATCACAAAGGGAGAAAGTAAGACTTTATGCTGTATTTCTTTAAAATACTTATTAAAACTGTCTTTTCAATCAAGTGTCTTTAGGCTTCAAAACAGACTAATTATTAACCTTAAATAAAAATTAATGAAATTAATGAGTTTTTTTGAATTTTAATATATATGCAACTGAACTATAACTCCTTTTTACAGAGAATAGACATTATGGGAAAACAAAAATGAATCAAAGAAGCAGTCGTTCCCATACCATTTTTAGGATGGTAGGTAATTCTCTCTCTGTCTCTCTCTCTCTTAGATCTTTCCAAGTCAGAATACACTAATTTTTCTACAAGTTGCCTTTTCTGCCTAGATTTTGGAAAGCAGAGAAAAGGGTGAACCTTCTAATTGTGAAGGATCTGTCAAGGTGTCCCATTTGGTGAGTATTAATGAACCATAATAATGTATGGGCCAAAATAAAATGTAATTCAGCTGCTGAATAAGAACTATTTAATGAGAACTGTTAACCAAATAGGGGGAAAAATCTATATATTGACAGTTTAGTCTTGTCATTAGCATCAGGTTACTAGCTGAGATGTCATGGGAAGAATTCAGAGGATCTTTCTTCCTGTTATGTCATAGCTGCCATCTCCTAAAATTTAGATGTAAGGACTATCAGATTTGAGGCTTTTCCTAACCATTAATGAAATAGCATTTTTTTTCTATACACACTTGAGAGTTTAAGTAATCTTAGAATTTGGGTTTGTTGTTTTTTTTTTTAATCTCAGCCAATGTAATTTAGGCTTGTGTGATCAACAAAAATCTAGGTGGGATGGTTAAAAAATAAATCACATTATTTGAGTTTTTTTCTTAAGAAGAATAATAAAATATGTTTTGTATTATAAACACAGTGTTTTTAACTGTAAATACCTTAAAGAGAAGAGTGATATTGCATTCATCATTGTAGCCTGAACACATGGTACATAGTGTATGTTCAATAAATCTTTGCTGAATAAGTGAATATAAGCATTATGCAAACATTCCTTTTTTCCACATTAGTAAACCTCTCATTTCCTTCTTGCCACACAATATCATTGCTGTCTTTTTCTTGATCCTTTACCATTATTGCTTTATTCTTCATATCCAAAGCCTAAATTCTATAGCTTAATGTGGGATATGATTTAAGATTACCCTGTTTGATTTTTCAGGGAAAAAAACAATCTATAATATGTTTATTCATTTCAGAATTTCTAAAATCAGATTCTTAATTACTTAATATCTAATCCTAATTTCACCTTAGTTGTTTTGCTGTAAAAGCATATAACTTATTTTAACAGACTTGAATCTCGCTTTAATTTAACAACAAAAAAAATCAAACCTAACCTCTATTTTGTTTTCCAACCCTGGCCTATGATATTTCACTATAATTTTAACTTAGCTTTAATACTCTTGACATATTCAGCAATCTATTTAGTGATTTTTCTCATATTTCTTAATGCCCTGTCATCTGTGGTCCTCAGACACCATCTGGTTCAAGTCTCCAGTCTACCCACTTACTGTAAGAATCTTCTTGGGAAGAAGTCTTCCCCAAAGAGTCATCCTCTTGTTCTTTAGAAGTGGCCCTTTTCTGATCATCTCCTGGCCTTGGTAGGATGATAATATCCATGTTCTCTTAGCACGGCTCCTTCTCAGTTCCCTATTTTATCTACAGTCTCCAAGTCCTAATTCACATCTTTCTAAGGATTGTTTTAATTATGTGTCCCACTGTTATTTCCGACTTCAGTATACCTAAGACCAAATTAATTTGTTAGTGAATACTACTTTTTCCCAGCATTATACTGGTCACCAAGGATGGAAACATAAGTCAATTTTGACTCATCTTTTTCTGCCTTCCCTATTGTCCAGTTGTCCCATTTCTTACTGATTCTACCTTTATACATTCCTCTGGGTGTTTTACTCATTTAGGGTCTCATCTGTCTTGAATTATTACAGCAGTCTCCTGGAACCTGGCCTCCATGACTCTGTCTTCCTTTCTTCCATCTGTCATACAGATTTCTAATATTATAAGCACTGCTTTTGTTATGTCACTGCCTTAGATAAGTCCTGGCCACTCTTGGCCAATCTAACTTGATTTCCTTCTATTCCACATGAGCCGCTCTCTTATAGATTAGACTTCTTAGTGTCTCTGAATACAAATGCTTGTTCCCATTTTTATACTTTCACTCATGCTGCCTTCATCACCATTTTGCCCTTTTATTATGTATCTAAGTCATCTGTAGTGGATATTATGCAAGAAAAATTAGACTTCTTTGAGTATTTTAGATAAAAGTGTCTGAGATAGAACTGTAAAACAAATACCTAATTACCTGCCTATTCCTGAAAACCTTTACAGAGAGAGAACTTAAAGCTCTGACTTTCTTTTAATGCATTCAGGATATTTACATGATTTATCATGGTCTCAACATAGTGCTGAGCTTTGAGATTAAAAGAATAAAGAAGACATCCCTTCACTACGTACAGGTAGTTTCCACTGCTACCTCCCTTTCCAAGACTGCCATCATATCTCACCCAGATTTCTGTACCAGCGTCCTAACTGGGCTGTCTGCTGCCACTTTTGCCCCTTTCCAATCCATTCCTCTCCCAGGAGCCACAAAGGGTTTTTTGACCCTTTGGAAAAAAGTTGAAGCAGGTTGTATTACTCTCTTGCATAAAACTGCCTAATGGCTTCCCATTGCATCTAGAAAATCCAGAATTCTTTCTCTTGCTTACAAAGTCCTGCATGATCTGGTCCCTCCCTTCTTCTCTTACCCTATCTTATTCCATCTTTACTTCACCGACTGTGCCACACTGCCTTTTATATTTTTTTGAGCACATTAAGCTAATTACTGCTTTGTGACCAGATGTGCTGGAAATCAGAGAGGTCCATGCTTTTAAAGATGCTACAGCATAGTCAGGGACACAAATGACTAGCCCAATAGATTAAGTCCTATAAAAATAAATCATATCTATAAATAAGTCAAATCTATAAATAGCTTTGAGTATACAGTTGAAGGAGCAGTTCAAGGAGTAGGAGAGGAAGGATAAAGTTGACAAAGCTACATTGAAGAGGTGACATTTGCCTTGTTTCTTGAATGAAGAGTAAGCGCAGACTGGAACATTAGAAGTAACTAAGCAAGAAACAGCAAAAAGCTGCTGCTTGGAGGTGTAGAAGTTCATGAGGTGTTTTGGGAATAGTGAGTAGTTCGGCTAGAGGAAAGAGTAAGTGATGGATAGATCTGAAGCTGAAGAAACACAGATGCCAGATTGTAAAGAATCACATTCACCATGGTAAAGCTTCGGACTTTGTGTAGGAAACAGAACCTATTCTGGCAGCATTATCGAGGCTATATTATAAAGAAAGAAGAAACAAGTTATAGAGAACAGTTTGACTCAGAGCAAAAGGGAAATGCCTGAACAGTGTAATGGAAACAAGGATACAGTTGTGCCATGTATTAAAAACATTTCAGTAGCTTGAAGTTTATTATTTCAAATTACCTTTCCTAAAGGTTGGTCTTCATCTGTCTTACAGAATTTGGTTGATCTTGCAGGCAGCGAAAGAGCTGCTCAAACAGGAGCTGAAGGTAATGAAAACTCATGAAACACATTAGCCTTAATGTCTTCCTGTTCTGTTATAGGATCAAAAGTGTTACCAGGCATTTTTAGAAACTGATTAATAATAATAATAACTTTTTGATGAAAGTCTTTAACATAAAAATCAGCATCCATTCCTGGCTAATTATTTACTTTGGGCTACTATAGCATCAATTAAAAAGCTAAAATTTTACAATCAATAGGATTGTATGGCTGGAAAACCCATGAGGGTACCATGAAAGCCATCTAAGCTTTCATAATTAGTAAGGAAATTAAGAAATGTAGTGAGATACAAAATTAATATACAGATATTAATAACTCACATAGTATAAACAAAAACCAGTTAGAATATTTAGTGGACAAAAAGACTCCATGTACAATAATAACTTAAACGATGAGATACCCAGGAAGAAACTCAACAAAGATTGCACAAGACTGATGTAAAGAAAACTTTAGACCTGAAGGATACAAACAAATACAGACTTGAAAAACTGGAAAAGCATACTTAGATGGGAAGATTTAAAATCACAAAGATGTTAAGCCTGTCTATGTTAAATTTCTAGATTTAACACAATCCTAACAAAAATGTTAAGAGTACATTTTTGGATTGTTTAAACTAGACAAGGTGATTTTAAAATCTGTATGGAAAAATAGAAATAGACAAGATTAGCCAGAGAAATTCTGAAAAAGAGCAGTGAGGGGGAATTTAGCCCTATAAGATAATAAAACATATTTTAATGCCATAGAAATTAAAACAGTGTGATACTGATGCATGAATTGGCAGCCCAATGGAACAGAATAGAAAGTCCAGCAAGAGTGTCAAATACGTACTTAGAATACAATAAAGATGGTCTCTCAAATTTGTTAGGAAAACATAGATAATTCATAAGTTGATAGCCATTTGAAAAAAAATTATTAGATCCATCCATGATATCATACAACAAGGAATGCATTATAAATGGCTCAAAGTATTCACTGTAAAAAAAGAACCATAAAAATTATTGGAAGTCAACATGCAGTGGGAAAGACCTTTTCTAACAGTGACACAAAATCCAGAAACCTTAAACAAAAGGCTAATAACCAATAGAAAACTGGGCAAAGGGTATAAATGAATAGTTCATAACTATTAAATGGTTTAATCATGCTTGCACTTTTGCCATGCCATGAGAAGAGCTGTTGGTACAAGAGCTGTTGTGCGGGAGACCTGAGCTCATCCCACAGCCTGACACAGAACCACTTAGCTGAGCCTGGTCTACATCCACCAAACCAGTTTATCCTCAAACCTGTGAGCAAGAAATAAATGCTTGTTGTTTTAGCTGGTTTATTAAAAAGCCACATTACTGCAATAGCTAACTAATACACCTGTGAAATAACATCTGTTCAAAATTATTTGTTCCAGTATTTTTTGTATAAGCAGTAGATTGAAAACCTACATGTCCCTCAGCAGAGACTGGGTTAACAAATTCAGATACATCCATACAGTGGAATACTGTGCTATAAAAAAAAGAATGGAAAAGATCAATATTTACCGATATGAAAAATTTTCGAAGATAAACTGCCAAGTGCAAAACAGCAAAGTACAAAATAGTGTATATTATCTGTTACTATTTGTATGAAAAAAGGAGAAAAACATATGAGAGTACTTCAAAAAGTTCGTGGAAAAATGGAATTAAATGAATCTTTCCATGAACCTTTTGAAGACCCCCTCATACATGTACTTGTATTTTTAAAAATCTCTGGAAGAATAAACAAACTAATGATAGTGGCTTCCTAGCAGAGGGACCGAAGCTAGTTGAAGGGAGATAAAAGTGGAAGGTAGCTTTTTTGGAGTGTACTTTTTTTTCTTTTTTTGAACCCTGTGAGCATATTAACAATTAAAAAGGTAAGAAATGAGGGGCTAATTTGGATTTAAGTCCATGGTTGCATATACCTGTATTTAGAGGTTGAAAAAATAGATGTGAACTGAGGGTTAGAGAAGCTTTAGGGAAACGGGCTTTTCCTCCCTCATTCTTAGTTATCTTTTTCTTTCTGCTGTTTCTCTCAGGTGATAACCTTTCTGATTCACTTAATAGGGGGGAGGAATAGGGAGAGCGCTCCTACCAATGATATTAAAAGTGGGCTCAGATCCAATCAAAAGCATAGAATTTACCATCTGACCCTTTAATTTCTAATTTCTTTCCTAAGTTCATCATGTAGAAGAGGGGTCAACTTTAGTTTTCATATTTGTTTAATAAATTCAGGTCTGAGGCTCAAGGAAGGCTGTAATATAAATCGAAGCTTATTTATTTTGGGACAAGTGATCAAGAAACTTAGTGATGGACAAGCTGGGTAAGTTTTCCCATTGTACACTTACTTTGATGTTTACATTTTTCATTAGGTTGAAATTGTAAGATTTCAGTGACAGTCAAGTAAGTGTACTGATTTCTTTCATATATTCAAAAGCTTCTGTGATTCTGTGAGCACGTATGGTTTCTTATACATATGACTATAACCTACTGAATTTGCTTTCTATTTTAGGTATTTTTTAGTTTGTAGTTTTAATCTGCTTCATATAACCTGTAAATTAATTTTAAAACTATGACTGATTTAAATGTTCTGCAGTAAAAACCAATTACTTTGTTATTTAAAAATTCTTAATCTTTTTCCTTCTAAACTTATTTCTTGCTAAGTGGTTTCATAAATTATCGAGATAGCAAATTAACACGAATTCTCCAGAATTCCTTGGGAGGAAATGCAAAAACACGTATCATCTGCACAATTACTCCAGTGTCTTTTGATGAAACCCTTACTACTCTTCAGGTGAGTTTGATTTTGACCTCAGCTTAATATGGCAGAAGATCAACTTTAAAAAGAAAAAATTACGTACTAAAATTAGGCGTAGTTTTTTAAATTGATTAACACACCTATTATAATAAAATTCATGTGTTGTATACCAAATAGTATTCCTTAATTTAATTTTCCCAGACTTTAATACATATGGAATTAGGTTAAAAAGAGAGACTATGTATAATTACTTAAAATTACCTTCTATATTTTCGTGTTACCCTGAATTACTCTCCTAATCCTATGATAACAATCTTATAACATAATCACTTGTTATCCTAGTTTGTTTGTTTTGACCATCATGTTCTCATATTTTATAAAAAATCTTACATGTTAGTTGTCTTTTAAAAAATGAACTAGTTTTTTAAATTGATTAACACACCTATTATAATAAAATTGATGCGTTGTGTACCAAATAGTATTCCTTAATTTTCCTAGACTTTAATCACTTATATCCCACCTCCACAATTTTTGCTAAATCTAACACTATTTTATTGAAATTGACTAGATATTTTTCTTTAAATAACTAACTTTTTTACTTAATGTATTATAAAAGGAAACTTTATATCACTCTTATCAATGAAAAACTAGTATTACTTGCCACAAATAGAAGGTAATGAAAAAAAATTGTGTGTGTGTATAACAAAATAATTCTTAAATTTCTGCTGTCTAACTTGTCTTTCTTTGCTCTGAACCTAAGGCCTTCATTTTCTGTTTTTAAAAAAAAGGAAAAGAAAGAAAAAATAAGAAATGTCAATAGACTAGCTTTCTCAATGAAGGATTCAATGTTATTTAATGGTCACCTTCATGTACCCACTTAAAGTTACTTACGGTACTTATATCCTGAGAAACATTACTTTAAATAGCTGTTGAGCACTGGATGGACATACTGTCAGGTATAAAGATAGGAAATACAGTCCTGGGCTTCAGAGAATTTATGAATTCTGTGAGAAGGCAGATAAGACCTGTCTTCCAACATGATTTCCTTGGATTAATAGTTAAGTGGTTAATAAGAGAGAGTTCAAAGGAAGGAGAGATACTTTTTGCTTGAAGCAAGACTTCGGAGTAGAGGAGGCATTCACACTGAACCTTGAGAGGTAAATGGATTCCAGTAAGCTGGTGTTTGTAAGGTTCTCTATTAGCATCTGTCTGCAGGATATTTTTCTTTTTTTTTTTTTTTTTTTGGTTTTTTTTTTTTTTTGTGACCGGTAAGGGGATCGCAACCCTTGGCTTGGTGTCGCCCGCACCATGCTCAGCCAGTGAGCGCACCGGCCATTCCTATATAGGATCCGAACCCACAGTGGGAGCACCACTGCGCTCCTAAGCGCTGCACTCTCCCGAGTGCGCCATGGGGCCGGCCCAGGATATTTTTCTTTTTGACTCTCCTGACAGCCAGGGTAAGTTACAGAGTATTGTTATAAGAAATAGAATGCTCCCTGTGTCCAAAAGTGTTAAGCCAACTGGGAAGAGTATTAAGTTTCTTTTTAAGAAACTTGATTACAAGAAACCTAAATATTTTAAATTAGAACTTTTTTAGTGTTTTAACACTACTGTGTGTTTTTTCCCAGTTTGCCAGCACTGCTAAATATATGAAGAATACTCCTTATGTTAATGAGGTATCAAGCGATGAAGCTCTCCTGAAAAGATACAGAAAAGAAATAATGGATCTTAAAAAACAATTAGAGGAGGTATGTATGAACTATTTATTTCAGTAATGATTAGGGACCAATTTAGAATGGAGATCTGCGCAAATGCTTAGAGATTCTTAATTCATGAATATATGAGTTGCTATAATTTAAGTTTAAAACAGTGTTTAAAAAGTCTACTCATAAAAATTTTAGTTTAATTTACTATAACATAAGATTTGGCTTTTGAAATTATTTTAGATTTTGTTTTTCATTTACAAAGGGCAAAATTTGAGATATTCAAATGGGCCAAATAGAAGTACTTTAAAAATATTTTCACAAATACATATGGAATTAGGTTAAAAAGAGAGACTATGTATAGTTACTTAAAATTACCTTCTATATTTTCGTGTTACCCTGAATTACTCTCCTAATCCTATGATAACAATCTTATAACGTAATCACTTGTTATTCTAGTTTGTTTGTTTTGACCATCATGTTCTCATATTTTGTAAAAAATCTTACATGTTAGTTGTCTTTTAAAAAATGAACTAAAATATCAAATGGTAGTCTTTTGAGAACATCTCTGACTTTACTGTCAGTATTCAAGTCTCTGCTTTTATGACTTCTCTGCCTATTACTCATATATTCTTAGGCAGTTGATGGAATTGTTTTACCAGCACTATTATCTTATATATGAGATATAGAATAGTGACATGAGAAGAAATGTATATTTTACTTCATTATAAGTTTGATTATGGTTACTGCATTTTGATGTTCTATAGGTAGGGTATTTATTATTTCAATAAAATTGAAATTCTCATAGTTCACATGCAAACTTAATATTCTGTTCTTTTAGGCTACTTTCAAGGTTTTAAAATGTAGCTACATTTATTATTAATATTACCAAATATTACATTCTATAGGTTTCTTTAGAGACTCGGGCCCAGGCAATGGAAAAAGACCAATTGGCCCAACTTTTGGAAGAAAAAGATTTGCTTCAAAAAGTACAGAATGAAAAAATTGAAAACTTAACACGGATGCTGGTAACCTCTTCTTCCCTCACATCACAACAGGAATTAAAGGTAAAATTTAAAAGATGACAGCTTAGATAGTATTGATCTGATTATCACATCTTGGGCACGGGTGCTGACGGTAGCTTTATACCCTGTGAATATGAATAATCAACAAAATAAATAAATTAAATAAAAGATGATGGGTTAAACTTGGCATATAGAGAATAGAAGTGGTATTTCTATATGTTTACTATACAGTTATGTACTTCTTATCCTTTGATGCAGTATATTCAAGAAACTCAGAATGTTTTGTGTGTTTACCTACCTATCTACACCTAAGAGGTCCATTAAAAATACCTTTAACTGTTACAGTTGGTACACACTTAAAAAAAATACCAATCCCGGATTCATACATGTAGAGATTCTAATTCAAGAAGTCTGTAATATAATTAATTATCTATTTGCAATATGTTCTTAATAAGTTCTAATGAGACTGATTGTGTGATTGGGAACCACAGGTCTCTAGGGTAAGTGGGAATATTGTCTACTTAATAATATTAATTTCAGGAAAATTGATCTAGAATATAAATCAATTTAGTGATCTGGCTTCCAGTTTGTGTGCTTTTTGTTTTTACTAGGGTGGGGGTTTATTTATTCAACAGAAATTTGGGGGGTATGATGGTGTCGTGGTTAAGAGGATGGCCTCTGAAGCTCAACTGCTTGGATTTGAATCCTGGTTCTATCAATTCCTAACTCTTAACTTTGGACAACACTTTTCACTAGCAAATTCTCGATAAATGTATGCTATTAATATTATTATGAATAGTTATTATGTACAAGTTACCATGCTAGGTATATAGAAGACACTCAAAACTACTGGTCGACTGAATGATGAGTAGGAGATAGCCCAATGGATGGCATAGGGAGGAGTGTTTCAGGAAAAGACCTACATGTGTAAAAGCTTGAAGCTGTGAAAAAACATGATACATTCCTTGGACTTAAAATGTTTTCTTTTTAAGAGCTGGGAGCTAAAAGGAGGAAAGTAGTGCAACAAGGCAATAGAGGTCCCTGTTAAGCTAAATACTAGCTATAATGGGATTAACTAAATAAATGACTTTGAAGGATAGCAACTATGGTAGTAGTAGGAGGTCTAGGTTTATGAGTTTCAGATAATGACAAGGTCCGGGTGTGGCTTTGGGAGCCCATGGAGTTGAGCTGAAGGTTATTAGAATAAAAGGATTTACATACGACTGGGCTTTTGCAGAGCATACTATAGAAAGGGCTGGCCATTTCAAGCAAAAGGGCAGCATGCAGAGAGGCATGAGAGCATGCAGTATATTCTGGGTACAATAGATAATCTTGAGAGGCAATATGGTAAAATGGTTGCATGGCTAGGCTCTGAAGTTATAGACGTGGGCTCATATGACCTTACACAACTTCTACAAATGTGTTTGATACCCAGCTCATCTATAGAAAGAATATAGTAATAGACTCTAACTCATAGTGTTAAGAGGATCAAATAAGATGAGACAATATTCATTCCTGGTAAAGGGACAGGAGAAGGATGGTGGCTGTGAAACCTGAAGCAACATGAACACTTAAGAGGCAGAAGAAGAAAAACTGGCAAAACAGAGTGAGTGGTAAGGATAAGTAGCTGGGTAGGATAAGAACGAGGAAACACAGGGGTCCCTGAATGGAAAGAGTAGATAGATGATGAGGAAGAGGACAAAATAGGAACAAAACGAATAAGGTAGCTAGAGGGAAGTAAGGAGTCAGGAATTTGATTTTTTTTAAAAAAACCACAAACAGGCTTGAGCATTTTTAAAGCTGAGAGGAGGGATCCAGTGGAGATGACAGATGGACAGGTAACTGAAGGAGCAAAGTCCCAAGGAAGAAAAGAAGGAATGAGACCAGGAGCGCTAGTAGAGACATTTGCTTTACCAAGCAAACTGGAAGAGAGTTGTTACTGTGAAGGACCATGTGAAAGATGTTTTTGCTGAAGAAAATTCAAGTGGGCTACTTGTGATATTACCTCCTGTTTGTTTCTTCCTTGTTAGAGTGTGGGGTATCCAAAGATATATCTGTGGGTAGCTATGGTGATGTCAGCAGCAGGCATTGCTTCTGTGTAATAACATTACTTGAAGGGTTGTAAATTAACAAATTCCTTTCAGATAAGTCCCAGAGAAGCTTGTAAGTAACACTTCAAATAAAAAAAATGAAATTTAAACAGTAGCTTTATCAAATTTGTTATGGAGTTAAGCACTGATTTGAAAAGTTTGAGCATGTTTTCTTATCTCAGGATGTCCTTAGACTAGTAAGATATTAAACTAGGCTTAGTGAGAATTCTACCAAGTCGATGGTTTTTAAAAACAGAAACTAGTTCCCTTTTTATTATGTTTGAGCCCAGGTCTGTGTAAGGTAATTCTGATTTCTTCTTTTTTAGATTAAAAAAAAACGAAGAGTTACTTGGTGCCTTGGCAAAATTAACAAAATGAAGGACTCAAACTATGCAAATGAATTTAATATGCCAAAGAATATAACAACAAAAACACACAAGGGTGCTGTAACTTTATTAGGAGAAATTGATGAATGTGAGTACTTTTTCAAGTGGAACTAACTTTTAATTATAAAAGCATCCCTATAAAGAGAGACTATATCTAAAACTCAGTTAATGTGATAAACATGCTTAAATAAAATGTGTGTATTTTAGATATGATTACAATGGATGTTATGATAAGAAGCCATTTTAAGAATGTAAACGTTCATGAAGTTCTCTATTAAGTCCAAATCTCTTAAGAATGATGCACTGTAGTTGAAATACATGAGAACAGGTGTTTTTGTTTATTTTTGTGCTAATCATTATCCAATAACATTAGTATTCATATAACATCTGCCTTAAACTTTACTAATCTTAAAAGAGGGTATTTACATAGGAATCTATTTCAAAATTATGTCTCCAAGATTATAATCTATTTTAGGAGCGTTTTAAAACGTACTTAGCATTATAAAATCTTAAATTCAAAATTTGTCCTTTTTGCCTATATTGTATTAAGGATCCTATGTTTTATCACTAGTTCCAATCAGTGATCTTAATTCACAGAGTAATATAAATGACCACATCTGTTGTCAATGTATTCTTGGCATTCATACTCTAAGTACATATTAGCTAACTTTAGCTTATTATTACCTCTGATCAGAATTGGGTTTTACTAATCTTTAATTTGACTTCTGGGAAATTTTATAAACATGTTTATGGATAAATTTCTTTTTCCCCTAATTATAGCTCTCTGTTCAGAGTCTGATATTTTCAGTCATACTCTTGATGCATTAACTGAGATAGAGTGGAATCCAGCAACCAAGCTGCTAAGTCAGGTAACAATGTATTTTACATAATATGATCTTTTTACTCTTTTTTAAATTCATTTTTTATTGGATTTTGTTGCCGTTGTAGCAAATTACTAGCTCTGATAATTTCTCTAACAGTTTTGGCTCCAGTGGAGGCTTCCCTCACTCTTCATAGTTCTAATTGGTCACTGTGAGGCATCTAGAGGAAGGCTAAAAGTTTTATCAAGCAGATGTGCTAATAGGCAAATCTTTTCTTATAGCTCTTTACCACTGGCAGATACTAAAGTGTCTGTTTGACTTGGGATGTCCCATGAGGGTAGAAAGACTGATTTTTAAAAGTGTCAACTTTCTCAGGCATATAGTAGAAGAATGATATAGGGGTAATTTTGCTAGATAATATTGAATAATAAAAGTAAATGTATTACATATAGTCTTATTAAAACTTTAAGAAATAAGGAATACTGTGGTGAATACTTCAGTAAATTTAGATTCCATGTTTACCTTCTAGATTGCTTATGTTCCAATATATAGTGTAGTTGTATAAATTTATTTATTAAAATTTAATTTTAATTTTGGAATACAGTTGCAGTGCTTCTTACTATCATTAGTTAATGCCTATAAAATATCATAGGCAAAGTGCCTTTGTGTCCCTAAGACATACTCTAGAAATTTATTATTTTTTTTAAATCCCTGATGTAATTTTTTTTTTCAACTCATACTTTATCTCTTTCTCATAATAGTATAGAAAGTAGAAATGGGCCTCTTTGAGTATGGTAAAACATAGCCCCCATTAGAATTTTAGAGGTCAATAAATAATGTCTCTGTTTCTCTTCCTGAATTTAGAGCCACCTGAGAAATAAAATAAGAGTCAGACATATAGAGAATTAAATTATCAGCTTTAGTACTGAGGAACTTAAGGATTTGTGGCCGTATGGGCTTTACAATATTCACACTACCTCCCCAGTTGAACTTTCCCTTTCAGACATAGGCAGATTTATAATTTATTTACATGAATTTTTTTTCTTCTACTCCTTTTAAGTTAGCTAGTTTACCAAAGTATAGGCCATTAGATATTGAGGAAGAGAATGGCCTAAACCATCAAATGATTCAAAGTTAAATTAATTATTCAACCAATCCAATTTTCATTAAGAAAGCAAAGAATATATGAATTCCCACTGACTGGAAAATCTGTGTTTTTTTTTAATAATAGGAAAACATAGAAAGTGAGTTGAACTCACTTCGTGCTAACTATGATAATCTGATATTAGACTATGAACAACTGAAAAGAGAAAATGAAGAAATGGCATTGAAATTAAAAGAAAAGAATGAATTAGATGAATTTGAGACTCTAGAAAGAAAAGCTAAAAATGATCAAGAGGTAAGAGAGATAGAAATAAACTAAACTAAAACCACACTTTTAAAAAAGGTATTCTCTTTTTTTAATAATGTAAACATATGTCTATGTATTCATTATACTTTATTTTAATTTTTAGGTTGACAGATAATATTATATGTTTTTATTGTGTACCACATGATGGTTTGAAGTATATATACATTGTGGAATATTTAAATCTAGCTAGTTAACAAAATGCATTACCTTACATAGTTTTCATTTTTGTGGTAATAGCACATAGATTCAGTCTTATTTACATTTCAAGAATACAATATGTCATCATTAATTATAGTCACCTTGCTCTGAAATAGATTTCTTAAAACTTATTCTTCGTAACTGTAATTATGTATCCTCTGATAAAGATCTCCCTATCACCTCTCCCCCCTGAACACCCCACCCTCTGATAACCATAATTATACTCTGCTTCCATGATGTCAGTTCTTTTAGATTCTACATATGGATAAGATTGTGAGTATTTATCTGCCTGTGCCTGGCTTATTTCACTTAACATGGATGAACCTGGAGGACATTATGTTTTCATAAATGGAAAGATTTTGTTCTTTTTTTAAGGCAAATAGTATTTTATGGTGCATATGTACCACATTTTCTCTATGCCTTTATCCATTGATGGACACTTAGGTTGTTGCCATATCTTGGCTGCAATGGTGCTGCAATAAACATGGGAGTGTAGATATCTCTTCAGCATAACTGATTTTATTTGCTTTGGATATATACCCAGTAGTGGGATTGCTGGATCATGTGGTAGGTCTTCTTTTGGGAGATATCTAGTTGGGTCTTTAGCCCATTTTTTAATCAGGTTATTTGTTTTCTTGCTATTGAGTTGTTTGAATTCCTTACGTATTTTGGATATTAACCCTTTGTCAGATGTATAGTTTGCAAATATTTTCTCCCATTCTGTAGGTTGTCTCTTCATTCTCTTATTTATTTCCTTTGCTGTGCAGAAGCCTTTTAGTTTAACATAATCTCATATGTCTATTTTTGCTTTTGTCGCCTGTGCTTTTGAGGTCTTCTCCACAAAGTCTTTGCCCAGACCAGTGTCCTGAAGCATTTCCCCTGTTTTTTTCTAGTAGTTTCATAGTTTGTGGTCTTACATTTAAGTCTTTAATCCACTTTGAGTTGATTTTTGTATACAGTTAAGATTCCTTTTCATTATCTATTATAGGTTTTTGCTTTATAATTACACTGAGGTTTACAAAAAAAATCTTAGTTATAACAGGCTATTTTAAACGAACAACTTAACTTTGATTGCTAAAAAAAATTTTTTGAACTCCATTCCCCTCCCACATTTTGAATTTTTGATGTCATTGCATTTTTTTATATTACATATCTCTTAACAAATTATGGTAGCTGTTATTATTTTTAACAGCTTAATTTTTATACTATAGGTATATGTGGTTTATCTACCACAATTGCAGTATTAGAGTGTTCTGAATTTGACTGTAAACTTACTTTTACCAATGAGTTTTATACCTTCAGGTGTTTTTGTGTTACTCATTAACATTTTTTTTTACTTTGTCTTGAAGAACTCCATTTAGCCTTTCTTATAAGGCAAGTCTGTTAGCAATGAACTTACTCAGCTTTTCTTTGTCTGGGAAAGTCTTTATCTCTCTTTAATATCATTATTTCCCTCCTGGCCTATAAGGTTTCCACTGCTGCTAGATGTACTGGCACTATCTTATGTGTTATTTGCTTTTTTTCTCTTGCTACTTTCACAATCCACTCTTTGTCTTTGATCTTTCCCAGTTTATATGATTGAGTATAATGTGTCTTGAGAGTAGTCTTATTTGCATTGAATCTGATTGGTAACCTTTGACCTTCCTGTACCTGGATATTATTTCTTTCTCCAGGTTTGGTTTCACCCAAGCAACAAATCAACAAAGAAACACAGGATTTAAACTACACTTTAGACCAATTGGATCTTCAAATAAGCTTTCTATCTCTTTGTCTTACTCTACTCCCTTTTGAACACCAATGACCTGAATCTTTGCTCTTTTGATGCTGTTTTATAAGTCCTGTAAGCTTTCTTCATTCCTTTTCGTTCTTTTTTTTCTCCTCTGACTGTATTTTCAAATAGCCTGTCTTCAAGCTCAGATATTTTTTCTTCTGCTTAATGAATTCTACTGTTCATGCTCCCTATTGTATTTTTTATTTTGTCTGTTATATTTCTCAGTTGCAGGATTTCTGTTTGTTTGTTTTTTCAGTGTCTCTTAAATTTCTCTGATAAATTTCTGAATTGTTTCTTTGTATTTTATTGAAGTTCACTGAGCTTTCTTAAGACAGCTATTTTAAATTCTTTGTCAGGAAGATCAGACAACTTTATCTCTTTAGGGTCAGTCACTGACACCTCATTTTGTCTATTTGGTAATATCACATTTTCCTGATTGTTCTTTATGCTTGTGGTAATGCACCAGTGTCCGCACTTTGAAGAATTAAGTATTCTGCCAGTCTTCACAGTCATTGTAGGGCCTATTCAAGATCCACAGTGTGACCAAGATCAGGGCATTAGCCTACAGAGGCATTACTGGATGTGTCTTCCTCCTGATCCCCAGGCAGGCAGAACTGCTCTTACTCCACAGATGAAAGGACTCAAGAACCAAGATCCAGGGTCATTTGAGGATCCACTGAGGAACAGTGTTTGGGAAGCTGCCACGGGGTTTTAAATGGCTGTGTCTCCCAGCAGGACTCTGGCTGGGTAAAACTGCTCTCAGACTATAGCTGGTTGGGCCTGAAACTGCGTTCTGGGGTTAATTCAGAATCTGTTGTCGTTCTGATGTTGGCAATCCCAAACCAGTGGCACCAGCAGACACAACTCCCAACAGTTCCCTATGCAAGGTGGATTCCTTGCATACTGCAGCTGAGACGGGCTGGGTTCTGAGGAACTTGCTGGAAAGTTCTTTCTGGTTCTTTCAAGATTCAAGGTTCTTTCTGGAACTGTTGTGGGATGGAGACCAGCAAACTGTGTAATTGTGTCTCCCAGGAGTTCCCTGCACAGGTGGGGTAACTTCAGGCCTATGGTAGAGAGGGGCTGGGACCAAGACAGAGCCCCTTTAGGATCTGCTGTGGAACACAGGCAGGTAAGCCTGTCCCAGTGGTTTAGACGGGTGCATCTCCCAGCAGTTCCTTGCACTGGCAGGATAGTTCCCTGGGTATGGCAGAGATGGGCTGAAGCTGAGATAGGACTTCATTAGGATCTGCTGTGGGATGGAGGCTGGCAAGCCTGTCCCAGTGGCTCAGATGGGTGTGTTTCCCAGCAGTTTTCTGCATAGATATAATTACCCATTGGCTTCGGCAGAGAAGGGCTAGAGCTAAGACAGGGCCCTTTCATAATCTGCTTTGGGACAGAGGCCAGCAAGCCTGCTCCAGCAGGGCATGCAGGCAAATTTTCCTCTGGGTCCTTGTACAAGCAGTACTAAGCTGGGACCACAGCTGAGAGAGGGCAGAGCTGAGATACAGAGTAACTTCCAGGTCTGCTACTGAGACTGATGTCAGCAGGCAAAAGAGCCTGTCTGCCACTAGTGTGCATGATTCCTTCTAGACCCCTTGGCAGATGGTTTTGGTTGCAGGTTCACGGCCATGCAGGGCTGTAGCCAAAGTCTTCAGGGAACAGGGCTATTTCCAGTTTTGAACCTGGTCTGCCATCTGGGTGTGAGTCTGCACTCTCAAAATGGCCCTCCTAGGTCTTGGGCTCCACGAGGGTTTCACAACCTCTTACCTGAATCTGAAGGCTCCTACAAAGAGACTTATCTGTGTATGGCCTCAGAATTCTTGTTGTGGGAGACATGAGCAGGTGACCTCCTATTTGGCCATCTTGCTAATGTCACTCTAAGTTTCATTCTCAAAGATATTTATTTCTAAGTTTGAGATATTGAGGATTTAACCATTTTTCATATGTACACACAAAAACCCTGTTCAAAAACAGTTTTGTAGTACCCATTCCATATTAAACTAAAAATATGTCTATGTGTGTGCAATAAAATATGTCCCAAAACCTACATTTTGGGGAAAGTTTAGCCGAAACGGAGTAAGAGTCAAATTATAGTCTTAGGATATGTGATCATTTTCCTGGTTTTCCTAAGGATTTTGTCAAAAACCACCAAAGCTGCAGATAATTTTCAACTGGGAATATAGTAATATAGGATGATAAAGTAGTAAGTTTTAAAGGGAAGAATAAAAAAGGTCAAGAGAACAGAAGAAATCTTAGGAGGAACAAGAGAAATCTTAACGCTCTACCTATTTGAACTTTATTTTTATAGTTGCCATAATTGGCGATTTTTTTCTTGAGAAGTTAAGTATTTCATTTCACCTGCTAAAAATTACAGTTAAAATGTGCAATATTTTCTTATGTAGGAGCAAATTAACTGCTGACCAGATTGTGTGTTTAAATTATTTTTGCTTTTTGCACACTTTCTCTTTATGTTCAGCATCTTAAACAACACACAATTCTATTTATGATAAGCAGTAATTAAAATGAAGTGCTGTTTCAAATGAGAAGTAGGAGAATTTTTCTTCCTAAATGGTTATTTTCTAAATGTTTTCAAAAGTTAAGATTGATTTTTTGGTTCTTCCTTATTGGTAAATGTAATTTTCTTACACAAAAGTTAGACATAGACAGGGAAGAAAAGGTAAAAGATGGAGCCAATTTAAATTATAACCAATACAAATGCCTAAGACTATGCTGTACAATAGGGTAGTCACTCACCATATGTGGCAATTGAGCGTGTGAAATGGGGTTAGTCTGAATTGACTTAGAAAAAAGAATAAAATATTTCATTTTTTCTTAATATTGATTACATGAAGAAATGATAGTATTTTAGATATATTAGATTAAATAAAATATATTATTAAAGTTAATTGTACCTGTTTCTTTTTATATTTTTTTAATGTACCTACTAAAAAATTTTAATTATTTGTATGACTCACATTATGTTTTTGTTGGTGAAAACTGATTTAAAATAGGAATATCGACACTAGCACTAGTCGGAAGTCCCTTACATTCTATTAGAATTTGCTCTTAAAGTGCTCATTTGAGTATGAAGATCAAATAATTCTAAGGGAAA
Organism: Cynocephalus volans; assembly: GCF_027409185.1. Lineage (NCBI taxonomy): Eukaryota > Metazoa > Chordata > Mammalia > Dermoptera > Cynocephalidae > Cynocephalus > Cynocephalus volans. The sequence goes on along the minus strand of NC_084468.1, from coordinate 89,831,019 downwards.
ATATGTTTATATTTGGTAACTTGTGGTTGTTTATTTTCAACACAAAATTTTCTGGTATTGAAATATTTAATGCTACACATATTTTGTTAGAAAGGAAATGTTAATAGAAATACTGTACCTTTTTACTTTTTGACAGTTGAACAATATAAAGCAATAGCATCATCTTTCCAGTGTTTCTTATAGAATAAGTCAACAAGATAATAGTTGATAATCCCATACCTCTGTAGCTCTGGTGAACAGCAATAACATTGTTAAGGCAGTGCATTAGATGACCTTAATCCAAACCTAAATTACAAATCACAACTCATTATAAGGTACATCAGTTTAGAGACAGATGGATAATTTATGGGAAGAAAAAAAAATCTTACAGGATGAATACACTAATATACTTAACTTACTCAAAACAAAGATGTATATAAGTGTATTTTTTTTAAGAGATTTGATCACCACTCACTATCTCCTCCAGGTGTTGTATACTAATTTGCTGTGACATTGTTGTAGCTTTATTAACAGATGATATAACTGTTATTGGGATCATGCTGAGATTTTATTTTTGTTTGCTTGTTTTGCGGGTTTTGGGTTTTCTTTGCTTGGTATTTCTTGTATTTTTAAATAATGAGGTGTTCTCTTGGGGTAGCTTGAACAATTGATCTTTCAGTTCCTTCTAACTAAGTTGGGTGATTCTAAAGCAGTGAATAAATGCTTTTTTTGCTTTTTTTTTTTTTTTTTTTTTTTTTTTGCTTTGTTAACTATTGGTTTGCTATGTTGCCTGTTCATATACTCTTACAGATGCAACTAATTCATGAAATTTCCAACTTAAAGAATTTAGTTAAGCATGCAGAAGTGTATAATCAGGATCTTGAGGTGAGCATTCATGTTGGTATTTCTGTTGATAAGTAACTAGAACTATAAAATGTGAAACATATGTAAATTGAACATGATTTCAAAAAAAAGAAATGATATTTTTAAAATATTAATAATTTTGAATTTTACTATCAATTTAAACTATTATACATAAGTTTTTTTAATCCTTTACAATTCATATTAAATTATGTTTCACTCTTTTTTGATTATTTTAGAATGAACTAAGTTCAAAAGTAGAGCTGCTTAGAGAAAGGGAAGACCAGATTAACAAGCTACAGGAATACATAGACTCTCAGAAGTCAGAAAATATAAAAATGGACTTGTCATACTCATCGGTAAAAATCAGGTTTATTTTGTTGTGTAATAGTGTTGGAATTTATAGTGTATCATCATCATCATAGCAGATGCTTATATTGGGCCTACCACATGCTGGATATTATTGTAACAATTTACATATATTTTATCTGTCAATAACCCTATGACAAAGACTATCATTGCCATTTTACAGATAAAGAAACACTCAGAGAGTTGAGCATGTCATTGTTTGACTAAATGTAATGAAATCAGAGACAAGCTTCCATTAAAAATCAGTAATTCAAAAAATTTTCAATTTTTTTATTTATTTTATACAAATGCATGCAGACGTGTAGTCAAGATTTTAAGGTGGGCACTTAAGCAATTCTGCTTGTCACTCTGAATGAACACTCCAGGAATGTATGAAAGTGCCTTCCTTCCCAGGGCCTCAGAATATTGTGACAAGAAATGAACCCTTTTATAAAGAACTATTTGTCTAGAACAGAAGGCAACAAATGAGTACTAATAGAAGGTAACAAAAACAACTCTGAAACACTCTAATGAAAACAAAAGAACAACAGAAACTAATTTAAAAATTCTGGCTAGAAACTGTTGCTTTAAAAAAAAAAGGTGTTAAAAACTAGAGCTAAACTCATACTTTTTAGGAAGAGATTAATGATTTCACCTTGAGATTCAATGTTATTTAATGCCAAGGTCTTATATCAACTAAAATTAGCTAGACCTATACATTTCTGAAAAAATACCAAACTGTTAAAATAGTTACTTAAATTATGAGAATGCATTAAGATATAAATGATATTAAGTGAATGAGATTTATGAAGTCATGCTCAATTACTTATGATATATATTTGTTTTTCCTTATTCATTCAATTCATTTATTCATTCATTCATATATTAATTTTTTACCAAGGACATATGGTTGAATTCATGTAAGCTAAAGGCATGTTAAAATGCTACTTCTCTAAAAATGAGGTTGTGGATCTCTTCCTGTATTTGTCATTTGCATTCTTTCTTCTATGAGTTGCCTAATTCATATTTTTTTCTATTTGTCTCTTGGATTGTTTGTCTTTTTCTTTTCAATTTGTGGCTTAATAGCCTTAATTTTAACTATTAATTACTCATCTGTCATTTATTAGAGAGTAACTAAAAACTATGTAAGCAACTTCAACAGCCTACCTGAACAACAATTGTGTTAACCTTTTATTAAATAGTAACAAATTTCTTAAAATATGATACTTCCATATATTGCTTGAATAATTTTAGAAAATACAGCCAGAATTTTTTTAAAAATATTTTTATTATGGAAAACATGATTTTTTTCATTTATTTGGAAATTAGCATATTTTTCCCTTCTTGATTAGTTAGGAATAACATCTATATATGTTCTCTATTTTCCAACTCTATGAAAATTAGATGTCACTGAATCCCTTTTGTTATTTGTTTAGGAAAACACTGAAGATCTAAAACAAATGAGACAGACTCTGTTTGATGCTGAAACAGTAGCCCTCGATGCCAAGAGAGAATCAGCCTTTCTTAGAAGTGAAAATCTGGAGCTGAAAGAGAAAATGGTAGGGAATTTTTGTAATATTTATAATAAAGCAATTGTAATGATCAATACGTTTTTGTGAACTTGCAATGTTTCCCTTAATAGAAAGAACTTGCACATACATACAAGCAAATGGAAAATGATATACAGTTACATCAAAGTCAATTGGAGGCAAAAAAGAAAATGCAAGTTGATCTGGAGAAAGAATTACAATCTGCTTTTAATGAAATAATGAAACTCACCTCCCTTATAGATGGCAAAGTTCCAAAAGGTATTTTATAATTTTAGACGTGTAATGTAGAAATGTACCTAAAGTATTTGACAACTATATTTTAATGATTAAAAATCTATTATACTCTGATTTTTTTAAATAACTTAATATTGTTTTAATATCATTTGGTATCAGTATTTATAAAGATTGCCATGGGCTTCAAATCAGTAGTGTTATTTTTTAAATAAACTGGACTTGGTCTTGAAAAAGATGATTCAAAAACTATCAAAAATTAGATTACCTGTTTGCCAACATTGGCTCTTTATTTAATTTACCAAAATTTCCTAGATTTGCTCTGTAATTTGGAATTGGAAAGAAAGGTTACTGATCTCCAGAAAGAACTGAATAAAGAAGTTGAAGAAAACAAAGCTTTGCAGAAAGAAGTTAATTTGCTCTCAAAATTGAAATCTTTACCACCTGAAGTAGAAATGATGAGGAAAGAGGTAAACACATTTTTAAGCAATTAACCCTTGTTTTGAAATAAAAACCTTTGCAGTAGTGCCTTAAATATTTTGATATAGCATATTTTAAAGTAGCAGGCAAGAGACACTGTAAATCTCTGACTCAACTTGTTAGCAATAGAAATATGCTTTATCTTCTAATTTGTTCTTATGCTACTGGGTGAAAAAAATATATTTTCAAAGTATATTTAAGGGCCAGCCCGTGGCTCACTCGGGCAAGTGTGGTGCTGATAACACCAAGGCCATGGGTTCGGATCCCTATATAGGGATGGCCGAAGCGTGTTCCTGACAACACCAACCCAAGGTTTAAGATCCCCTTACCGGTCATCTTTTTAATAAAAAAAAAGTATATTTAATAGTATACTTAGTAACATACTCTATGTAGCAGTCATTTCTAGTCCTCAAATGTTGCATTTAAACAGTTCTGTGGCTCACCCTTAGTATTTACCTTTTTTTCTTTTTTTTTTTTTTTTTTTTGGTACTAGTTCTATCACTATGTTGTACAAAAGAAACTAATGAGGTGAAGGAGGAGGTATTGATAAAGTTTTAGAGGCCAGGATAAATCTTGTAGGCTGAGTAATTCTGTAAATCCGTAGCCTGCCAGCCTTTCCTTTCTCTCTACCTTTCTGAAAGAAATAAAAAATGGCAAGAATTTGAGTACTTACATATGGCAAATGTCATGCTAAAGAACTTCAGAAATATTTTATTTAGTCATCCTATAAACTCTTTAAAAGTAGGTTTCTTTAGCCCAAACAACTAGTTATCAAACCAATAGTTGAGCCACACAGATCTGCCTCATAGGCCCATGAGTGTAACAACTGTGCATTATTACTTCTCTTTCCTCTGTCTCTTCCATAGCACTCCTCTCTTTTTCTCATCTCTCTCTACCCGCTTCTTTCATAGTGATTAGACTATTTATCAAATGGATCTGAATTATTTAAATTACTTAGTTATTTAAATAATTTAAAGGATGCTTTTTTAATAAAAATTTAAAGCAATTAAGCATTATTTAAATTATTCATGGATTAAGCATTTGGAAATCTAGCTGCATTTGAAGGCTTTAGGAGAAAAAGTAAGTCAAATTCTGAGAAAAACCATAAAACGCCTGCCACATGATAAAGTTAGAAAACACTGTAGAATTATAGATAAGGAAATAAAGACATCCTGATAGTGTTTCTACTGACTGTCCTTTTCCATGAAATCCTTGCTAGAAACCAGAGATTAGAAAACAGAACATTGAACGTAAAGTTAAACCTCCTAAGTTAGAGAAATGTGACAATAAGAATATTGCCTTTCCTCAGTCAAATCTCTGCTTAATTTTAAATGACGTTTTTTTTCAGGCAAAGATTTTTTCCCCGAAAATTGCTACAGTGGATTATACATTGCATATCCCTTAATCTTATTTTTTTCCACAGATACATGATAAATCTGAAGAGCTCTGTATAATAACATCAGAAAAAGACAAATTGTCTTCTGAAGTAGTTCATAAGGAGAGTAGAATTCAAGGTTTACTTGAAGAAATTAGGAAAACTAAAGATGACCTAGCAACTGCCCAATTGAGTTTTAAAAGCACTGATCAAGAATTCCAAGATTTCAAAACTCTTCATATGGAATGTGAGCAAAAGTATAACATGGTCCTTGAAGATAATGAGAGAATGAAACAGGAAATAGGAAATCTCTCTATGGAAGCAGAAAATTTTGGTTTAAGCGTGGATGCTTTGAAGACTGAGGTTGGTGCAACATGCTATCTAGAGAAATGATATTTAGTCTTCTGGGGTTTGTTTTTTATGTGTATGTATATATATATATATGTATACATATATATATATATATATATGTATATATATATATATATATATATACATATATATATATATATATATGCCATAGAATGCTCTGCTTTTACATAGTCACATTTAATTTTTCTTATTTTGAAGCTTTCTCAGAAGACCCAAGAACTTCAGCAGAAAACAACTGAGGGCCAAGAAATGTTAAATGAAATGGAACAACTGAAAGAACAATTAGAAAATAGAGATGCTAGGCTGCAAACTGTAGAAAGGGAGAAAACACTGATTACTGAGAGACTTCAGCAAGCCACAGAAGAAGTAAAAACCCTAACCCACGAAAAAGAAGACCTAAAACAACTCCAAGAGAGCCTGCAAAGTGAAAGGGACCAACTCAAAAATGATATTCAAGATACTGTAAACATGGTAAGGTTTTGATTGATTAACCTTTGAAAAATTGGAGCCTCTTTAAAAGCATTACAGGAGCCATCATTTATTATTTATGATCAAGTAGTAACTATAAAGTTATTTTAATTGTTTCACATTTTTTTCTTTAATATTTTATTTTATTTTGTCGATATACAGTGTGGTTGATTATTGTGGCTAATGAAAGTGTTTTATATTTCTCTGACAAAGAACGTAGACACTCAAGAGCAATTACGAAACGCTCTTGAGTCTTTGAAACAACACCAAGAAATGATTAATATGCTAAAAATGAGAATTTCTGAGGAAACTTCCAGGAATTTGCATGTAGAGGATCACATAGGAGAAACTGAAGGTGAATTTCAGCAAAAGGTAAAGGATGTTTATTTTCAAAATTTTCATATACTTTTACATAAGATTTTTCTTTAACCTCAAACACTTAATAATTTTACAAGCTTACTCCTAATGTCTTTGAAAGAGCTTTAAATATAATTGTAAAAAAGGAAAGGGCAAAAAAAGTATCAGTTTGAATTTTGAAGAGCTGATATTTTCTGAAACCTGGTGCATTTTAAATATCTTCAAAAACCCCTTTGAATTCTAACAAAGTAAGAAAATTGACTATTATTAAATATGGCTAAAATATTTATTTTATTTCAGCTATTCTATACTAAAATTTCTTAGAGTTCACAATTCAGTCCATTACAGGGGGGATTACCTATAATTTTATACAAGGGTTTTATTTCTTAATCCAGAGTATTTACTACTAGAATTTTAAAACGTTCTTCGATAGGAGACTGGTGAAATTATCTTTCCTACATCCATACCTTGGAATAGTGTACAGTCATACATATATATATATATATATATATATATATATATTTAATTTTTGGTAGTGTATATGTACTGTAAAATTTAACACCTTAGCCATTTTTAAGTGTATAGTTCAGTAGTGTTAAGTTTATTCACATTGTTGTACCACCAATCTACAGAACTCTTTTCATCTTTCAAAACTGAAACTCTAGAGCCATTAAACAACTTCCCATTTCCCCCTCCCCCAGGTCCTGGAAACCACCATTCTTTCTGTCTGTATAAATTTGACTACTCTAGATACTTCATATAAGTGGAATCATGCAATATTTGTCTTTTTGTGATTGGGTTTTTTTCAGTTATCGTAATGTTTTCATGGTTTGTCCATGTTGTAGCATTGGTATTTCTTTCCTTTTTGTGGCTGAATAATATTTCATAGTATGTATATACCACATTTTGCTCATCAGAAATTCTTTTGTCATGGATACTTGTGTTGCTTCTACATTTTGGCTATTGTGAATAATCCTGTTATGAACATTAGAGTTCATATCTCTTTGAGACCCTGTTTTCAATTCTTTTAGATATATATCCAGAAGTGAAATTGCTGGATCATACAGTAACTCTATTTTTAATTTTTTGAGGAAACATCATAACGTTTTTTATAGCAGCTGCACCATTTTACATTCCCACCGACAGTACACAGGAATTCTGATTTCTTCACATCCTTGCCAACACATTATTTTCTAGAGCTTTTGTTTGTTCGTTTGTTTTGTGTTTTTGATAGTAACTATCCTAATGGGTGTGAGGCAATATTTCATTGTGGTTTTGATTTGCATTTTCCTGATGATTAGTGATATTGAGCAACTTTTCATATGCTTGCTAGCCATTTGTGTATCTTTGCAGAAATGTCTGTTCAAGTCTTTTGCCCATTTTTAAATTGGGGTGCTTGATTTTTGTTGTTGAGTTGTGGGAGTTCTTTATATATTCTGGATATTATCCCTTTATGATTTGCAAGTATTTTCTCCCACTTTCATAGGTTGTCTTTTCATTCTGTTGATTGTGTTTTTTCATACACAGAAGTTTTTAATTTTGATGTTGTCTGTGCTTTGGTGTCATATCCAAGAAATCATTGCCAAGACCCGTGTCATGAAGCTTTTCCACTATGTTTTTTTCTAAGAGTTTTATAGTTTTGGCTCTTATGTTTGGTTTTTATTTAGTTTTTAGTTAATTTTTGTACATAATATAAGGTAAGGGTCCAGCTTCATTTTTTTGCACGTGGATATCCAGTTTTCCCATCACCATTTGTTGAAAAGACTGTCTTGGCATCCTTATTGAAGATCATTTGACCATGTATGCAAAGGTTTATTTCCAGACTTTCTATTCTGTTCTAGTACCACATTGTTCTGATGACTATAGCTTTATAGTAAATTTTGAATCAGGAAGTTGATACCTCCAACTTTGTCTTTTCAAGATTTTTTTTTTTTTTTTTTTTTTTTGTCTATTTGGGATCCCTTCAGATTCCATATGAATTTTAGGATAGATTTTTCACTTTCTGCAAAAAATATTACTGGGATTTTGAAAGGGAGAACATTAAATCTGTGGATTGCTTTGGGTAGTATTGACATTTAACAAAATTAAGTCTTCCAATCCATGAACATGGGATGTCTTTCCATTCGTGTCTTTAATTTCTTTCAGCAACATTTAAAATTTTCAGTGTACAGTTTTTTGTTTGGATTATTCATTGTAAGTATGTAGAAATGCAACTGATTTTTGTAGTTATACATTTTCTAAAAAGTGGACATTATGTACAAACAGAAAAGTCTACAGGATACATTATTAAATAAAAACAAATATATGTTTTAGAATCATTCAAAAAGATTCAATTGATGTAAATAAATCTCTGTGTATATTTGTATACTACTACTCTATGAAATATGTTGCTTTTTTCCCAATTACCCTGGGGCACAATCCTGCCTTGGAAAGGGAGTTTTCTTTATTTCTTCCTCCCTATGCTTCAGTTCTTCTCTCCTAGAAAAACATTTTCACTTGTTCTATATCTTGCATTCTCGCCTTTTCTATAATTTGGATCAGCTGTGGGCCAAAGGCACTTGACCTTGATTTGAAATTTATAACTTCCACTTTTATGATGGGAAGGTTTTTTGAGTAGATTTTTGAAAGTAAGATACAACAATCAATAGCTGCCTCTAAACAAATCCAAAATACAATTAGAGCACCCGTGAGAAAGGAATAATAGAGGAGGAAGGAAGTCAAAGGAGTTATACTCAGAATCAGCTAGATCTCGTGGTATCAAGTTATGCTGGAATCATTCATTCATACTGATAAAAGGATCTAGCTGGGGATCTCTGAGGCCATACTGTTCATCTCAGGGGTCCTAAAATCTGGGATGGAAGGCTGAAATCAACTTGGTCTTATGGTATGTTCATGCTGGAATTGGCCATGTGAGTAAAAGAGTGGGTCTAGGGATTCCCAGGGGCCCACTCTGTTCACCTGAGCACCAGAGGACTGTATTGGGAGGTCTATCATGAATCCCCTTGGAGTGCTTGTTTTCAATTCTGCTTGTTGTGTCTCTTTCTGGAAATGCAGTTTCTTTAGTGTATCTCAATAGAAGTTTTAAACTTTGTGATTAGTAAGTTTATGCTCATATAAAGGGCAAGATTTTTCCTTTTTAAAATAACTAGATCTATTAGATTTTACTTATAACTGTGGTAGCTGAAATACTTTCTAGGCAGAATTTAGATTTGAAATGTACCTTGGATATCATTACAGAAGACTTTGTCTCAATCTGCTTCGTATTTGCATATACTACTTTTTGGAGTAAAGATAAGAGATTCTGAATTATAATGTCTAACAGACTAGTCCCAAAAGACTGTGTTCTCCACCTTAATTTCTCATGTAGTTAGTTCTGCACTCGTCATTGTCAGAAGTTCATACATATTGCCAACAATAAAAGGATAGCTAAATAAACTATGGTTTATCCATATCTACTCTAGAGAATCAAGCAGCTACTAAAAGTTATGATTTGAAAATTACATAACAGCATAGGAAAATATATATGATCTAAGTGGAAAAGACAAGCTAAAAAAATCATACATATGTAAATTAATTATAATAGCTATGTTTAAAAAATCTTTTAATAGAAAAAACTGGAGGGAAATGTACTAAAATTCTAATACTGATTGTATAAAGTTGATGCATTGGATGATTTTTTTAATTTTCAATTTTTTTCCTAACATGATTATAGATTATTATAAAAACTTTTTAAAACATCTGACCAATATGGAGCTGAATGTGCTTACTGTGTTCTTGTAAGGTTATATAATAATACCCTAATTTTATACCAACAATTGTGATGTCGGTCTTTGTCTCCCTTTACCGATGGGTTCATATATTAAGTTAACTTTGGTTATGGCTTACTTATGGATAAAAGAATTTATATAACATGCTTCTTAAATAGAATATAAAATATATATATTAAGAAAAGATAAGCTGTGCTATTATAAGTCTCTACCAAAATTACTTTGCCCTCTACATAAAAATAAAACTCCCGCCCTTTGTGAATAGGCCTGCCTCTGAAAATTATAAAGATTTGCTGGGTGTGGGGCATATGGAATGATTCCCAGCCTTTGGGGGAAAATAGGTAAAGTAATAGAGTTCAATGTTACTTGCTCCTTCTTTAGTAGTAAGAAAACAAAATACTACTAGTGTAAAACTTAGAAAATATTTATGGAAGATGTAGGAAGGAAAGGCAAATATCTTGTATTTATTATGTAATTGGTATGAAGTAAATGAACATACATAAAGTCAGCTAAACCTATCACACATGAAGGTAATTATAAATATTTATAGCTGTCCAGGTAATTCTTACAGTGAACAGGCGTAAGTGCACAAACTCTAAAGCCAGACCACTTGGGTTCAAAGCCTGGCTATACCTCTCTCTGAGTGACCTTGGGCAGGTGACTTAATCTCTCTGGAGTTGTTTCCTCATCTGTCAAATGGGGATAATACCCACCTCACAAGGTTAGAGTGAAGATTAAATGTGTTAAGAGATGAAAGTAGTACCTGGTACATAATGTAAGTGTTGGCTATTTTTATTATTGTTAAAGTTATTAACTACTTAAGAAATTCTTCTTTAATGTATTTATATTTTAGATGTCTGGCACAGATAAAAATCAGAATTTGGAAGCCATAAAAACCCAAAAACTGATTGCAGATGTTATGGATGATGAGGTAATTGAGCAACAGAGGAAGATAATTTCTTTAACACAAGAGAAAAATGAACTCCAACAAATGTTAGAGAGTATTATAGCAGAAAAGGAACAATTGAAGACTGACCTGAAGGAAAATATTGAAATGGTAGGATTTAGCACTGCCAATACATGGCAGTACATTTTTGTCTTTGTTTTAGATTTTTATCAACTTTATTGAGGTACAATTTACATGCAATAAAAGTATCTGATGGAAGTGTACACCCTGATAACTGTTGACATACCTCTACCTGTGTACTCTCTACCAGAGTCATGATGGAATACATTTCCATCACCCACCAAAAATTCCCTTTTATCCCTATAAGCTGATCCTCATCTTCCCCTCTGCCCCAAATTATCTCTTTCCTGATGTGTACTTTTTACCTTAGATCGTTCTGTCTCTTCTAGAACTACATACAAGTAGAATCACAGAGTATGTAGTCTTTTGCATCTGACTTCTTTCTGTATTCCTTTTTATTGCCAAGTAGTATTCCATTATATAAATATGCCACAGTTTTTTTAATCCCTTCATCTGTAAATGAAAATTTCGGATATTTCCAGTACACTCAAGCGTCACTTGAAAATGGGGATACATTTTCGAGAAATACATCATTAGGCGATTTTGTCATTGTGCAAAAATGTATTATGAAAGGGATCAGCAATGTATTGTTCTATTATCTACACTAGCCAGTAGGTACATGAGTGTGGGCCCTCTAATTATGTTACTAAGTCTCTCTGTGCACCACTTTCTTCATGTGTTAAATGGAGGTTAGACTAATACCACCCCCCACAAAGTTATGAAAATTAAATTACAGGTAGGGATTGTGCCTGGCACTCAGCAGGCACTCAATGAGTATTGGCTAACTGTTATTAGCCATGATTTTGCTATGGGGCTGGTTGGAAGTTATTTGAAAATTCAAGAATTCTAAAGCTGACAACAACCCTTTCACCCGGGTGAGACCTGATGTATCAAATGTTTGGCTTTCTATCTTACCTTTGGGAGGGTCACCCCAGGGGTAACCTCTCCTCAACATATTTTGCAGTAGGTTTATTTACACCAACATCACCACAAACTCATGAGTAATGTAATACACTATAACCTTAAGATGGCTATGTCACTAGGTTGATAGCAGTTTTTCAGTTCTGTTAAAATCTTATGGGACCACCATTGTGCATGCAGTTTGTTACTGACTGAAACATTGTTATGCGGTGCATGACTGTATCTGGCTATTTTGAGTAAAACTGCTGTAAATGTTCTTGTACAATTCTTTATTTACATACGTTGTTTATTTCTCTAAGAAAAATACCTAAATAAAATTGCTAGGTCATAGGGAGGTGTATGTTTAACTTTGCAAGGCTGATTTCCAAAGTAGTTGTATCATTTTACATTCCCACCAACAAATTAAGAGACTTCTGGCAGCTCCACATCCTCCCTCACCAACGCTTTCTATTTATTAGTGATTTTAATTTTACTCATTCTAGTGGATGTGTACCTTGTTGTTTTAATTTGCCTATCTTTTTCTGTAATTTATCTGTTCTCTCAGTGATGTGTTGTTGATTTCCAGTGTACAGGTCATTTTATGTATTTTGTTAAATTTGTTTCTAAATGTTTCTCTTTTGTTTATGCTGTTGGATTTTTTAATTTCATTTTTAATTGTTTGTTATTGGTGTTTGCCAATATTTTGATACCTACTTTAGTTTTCATATCTATGGTTAAGGGCAATATAATGAAATTAATATTTTGAGAAGTTCACTATGAATCACAGTAGAACCTGGCCTTTTGTGTTGTTTTAATTTTCCTTGTTTCTTTGGATTGTCTGCTTAGTCAAAAGAACTGAATATAAGTAAACATACAAATAAAAATTATATTCTCTTCTCATTCGTGGCTTATTATATTTTTGTGGTCTTTAAATATGAGAATGTCACTGTGTGAACTTAATAACCAGTCATGCTAGCAAAGTGTGGCTGCGATTTTGAGCTCGCTGGTGATCAGTGCCCAAAACCAAAGCCATTCCAGCGTATGAGAAATCCATAATTTTAGTCTCATTATAAGTGAATGAAATCTTAGAAACAGTCTTTTCTGGCTTAGGGGCAGAAATGAGCTAAGCTTTCATGATAGAATGCTAAATCCAATTCTAATTCTCATTGATAGGAATGTAAATCAAGCAATTAAGAAAAAACAGCAATAAAAACAGATTTCTGGCATCCATATGATTAAATTAAGGACTCTTTTTTTTTTTTTTTTAAATTAGTCTTTTTCTATATAGTTTGCCGTGGTTTTTTAATTTGCAAGCTGAGGTAAATGCTGACCTTTAGTTGATTTTATAAATGTGAGCTAATATTATTATTATTTTTTTTTTTTTTTTCTAAAGATGACCGGTAAGGGGATCTCAACCCTTGGCTTGGTGTTGTCAGCACCACACTCAGCCAGTGAGCAAACCGGCCATCCCTATATAGGATCTGAACCCGTGGCCTTGGTGTTATCAGCACCGCACTCTACCGAGTGAGCCACAGGCCGGCCTAATAATATTATTTATTTTAACTCAACTCAATTTTTATTTTTTTTTAATTCTAGACCATTGAAAACCAGGAAGAATTAAGAATTCTTCGAGATGAACTTAAAAAGCAGCAAGAGATAGTCATACAAGAAAAGAACCATATAGTAAAGAAAGATGAAGAGCTTTCTAGGACCTGTGAGAAACTGGCAGAAGTTGAAGAAAAGCTGAAGGAAAAGGTGAATTCTTAAGCTTATCTATTTGGCTATTTTTCCTGACTAACCTTTTTTTTAGTAAAAAATTTGGCTTCATGTAGACCTAAATTCAGAAATAGCACATACCTCCCAAATGAACAGATCTTAATGCTAATATTTTAGACAGTTCAACTCATACTAAGATCTTAACTAACATTCCTTGTAAGGATTGTATTATTCTAAAGTCTTTAGGTAAGAGATGGCCTTGTATCACCTAAACTAATCATATGACATATTCATTCATCAAATATTTATTGAGTACTGCCATGGGCCAGGCACTGTTCTGGGCGCATGAGATACCTTAGTCAACAAAACAAAAGACATATATTAGTCATTCTCTAAAATGTAAGGTTTATCACTATCACCATCTCTCAGATGTTTGCAGTTTCCTGAATCATTTCTTTTATAGAAGTAAGATACTGCTGTAATATTTTTGTAAGTGTTAAGACCTCTGTGACAACTGTACTACCCAAATGATTCTAAAATGCACCCACAGAGATCTCTCTGTATAAGCTAAAGGGAGGGTGTCTCATGCTTTATAGATAATTTATTGTGGTTTCTATTGTTCACCTTTGGAGTGTTTTTTTCCTAATATGTGTTTTCATTTTATTCTGATCCCTTTCACTATCCTACCTAATAGAATTTACTAAAACCTTATGTCTATTTCATACTCCTCCTAAAGAAGTGAAATCAACCTGTGAAAGTTAATGTCTTAGTGTTTGTTTCAGCCACCCCTTAAGTATCTTATTGGAAGTGAAAATAAATTATCCAAAAAGTTTTTAAGAGGATAAGGAATTACAGTTCTTTCGTAGCTGTGTTTGTGTAATTAGTCTGATTTTTTTTTTTTTTTTGCTTTTTTTGATTTTCACCTTACCTCCTGACCAACCTATATCAGTTTCCTAGAGCTGCCATATCAAATTACCAGAAACTTGGTGGCTTACAACAAAAAAAAATTTACTTTGTCACAGTTCTAGATCCTAGAAGTCCAAAATCGAAGTGTCATCAGTACCATGTTCTAGGGAAGGTATCCTTTCTAGGGCTTTAGGGAAGAATCCTTCCCTCCTCCTTCCCAGCTTCTGGTATCTTCCAGCTACCCTTGGCCTTTCTTGGCTTAACTGCATCACTCAAGTCTCTGCTTCTGTCTTCATATGACCTTCTCCTCTGTCATTCTTCATCTTTTTCTTATGAATACACTCTTATTGGATTTAGGGCCCACCTTAATCCAGTAGGCTCTCTTCTCAATCCTTACCTCATTACTCTGCAAAGACCCTATTTCCAAATAAATTCACATTTTAAGGTTCTGGATAGACATGAATTTTAGGTGGAATACTATTTAACGTGCTACAGACGCTATGCCTGGAAGGTTAGTTTACTCTTACTGCTTCTTGTTTATTTATATTGGGATAGTAGGCAAGGCTGTGTTAATGATTTTACATAAGAATTTTGAGAGAATATATGCAAAATGGTAATGATAAAAATTGTACATCTTAGAGCCAACAAATCCAAGAAAAACAGCAACAATTTTTTAGTGTACAAGAAGAGATGAATGAGATGCAGAAAAAGATGAATGAAATGGAGAATTTAACAAATGAATTAAAGAACCAACAATTAACATTGGAATGTATGGAAACAGAGAGGCTTGAGTTGGCTCAGAAACTTCATGAAAATTATGAGGAAATGAAATCTATAACTAAAGAAAGAAATGATCTAAAGGAATTACAGGAATCATTTGAAATAGAGAGAGACCAATTTAAAGGATATATAAGAGAAATTGAAGCTACAGTAAGTTATACTCTTTTCCTTCACATGTTAAATATTTCTTTAAAAACTGGAAAGGGGGAAGCAATGTTGGGATGATGTTGTTATAACTTTTAAATTTCACATGTTAATTAAGGGCCTACAAACAAAAGAAGAACTGAAAATTGCTCGTATGCATTTAAAAGAACACCAAAAAACAATTGATGAACTAAGAAAAAGCGTTTCTGAAAAGACAGCTCAAATAATAAATATTCAAAAGCACTTAGAAAAATCCAGTACCAAATTACATGAAAAGGTATCTCTTTTCTTCCATCCGTCCTTTGTCATCTCATCCTTCCTTTCTCCTTCAAAGGAAAGATTAAGCAATATGTAGAGCTAAGGTATGGTTCATTCATTTATTGGGTAAGCATTTCTTTAACATCTAATGTGGCAGGCACAGTCCTGGAATATAGAAATACAGTGAGAACAAGGTAGACAAATTCCCTAAAATCCCTATAATCCATTTTAATGGAAGGAAGGAGGTAGCTGATAAATGAGCAACCAAATGAACAAGATAATGTCAGATAATGGTAGATACTATGGAGAAAATGAAACATTGAGATAATTGGACCAGTCTGTGTTAAAAACCTACTCTGTACCAGGAATTTAGGCTGTGGATATGAAGAAAACATTGTTCTTTCCCAACGATATAGGCATATGAAAAAAATCCCTCGTTTCTAGCATGATAAATGCAGAAATATGATATGCAAAATTACATGGTACCACCAGCAGTTATGGAAAGGGGAATCAATCTGTACACAAAAAAATTGAGAAGTAGCATTGTTGCCCATCTGAAAATGGGAACTGTGTATTTATTGGGATATAGTCTATTTGACTATGATTTTTTTTCTTGGTATTTAGAAACTAATAGAGAAATAAGTAGTGTTCAACTGACTGAATTAATAGTTCATTGGTTAAGTGTAAAGGATTGGTTCACTTTGGATCTAAGCTGGAAAGCAAAACTATGACAGAATATTTTTACTGGCAGAAAAGTCATTAATAGCTTTAGTGGAAATCAAGGGAAAATGGTATAAATAGGAGTTGCAGTCCAAGGTAGGCTCTAAGAGTTCAAGATCACTTTCATTGATGTGGAAAGTATCCTGATCCCTTCCCTTTTAAAAATTATGGTAATAATCTCCAGATAATAACGTTGGCATTTTATGAATATCATAAGATCCCAGTGCTTCATGAAGAACAGGAGCTACCTCCTAATGTGAAAGAAGTCAGTGAGACCCAAGAAACAATGAATGAACCAGAATTATCGAAAGAACAGTCCAAAACCAAGGATTCAGCAATGTCAGCAAGGATGGACATGGAAAGATTCCAGTTGACTGAGAAACTTCAAGAATGTCATGAAGAAATAAAATCTCTAACTAAGGAAAGAGACCACCTTAAAATGATAAAAGAAGCACTTCAAGTTGAATATGACCAGCTGAAAGAAGTCATTATAGAATCTTTGCCTAAAGTAAGTTTCATCTTTTCCTTCCATTTAATAAGTATTTTATAAGAATCAAGTTTTTGGAAAAGGGACATTTGTGTTATAGTTATTATGTTACTACCGATTTTCTTTAAATGTCTCTTAATCACAAAGAGATTGGAAACAGAGCAATTAAAAATTGCTCATGAATACTAAGGAATTATTGAAACCAAGAGAAAATGTTTCAGAAAAGACAACCATTTTCTTAAATGTTAAAAAATGATTTAGTAACAGCAGCACTAAATTACAGGAAAGGATAAAGCCAAAAGTGAATTCGTTTCTTCTTTAAACCTGTTCCTCCAGTGTCCCATAAGGCACTGTCGTCTTCCTCATTGCTTCAGTCGGAAATCTGGCAATCATCCCAGCTAGAGATCTGCTCATTTTATAATCCAATCACTGAATCTTGTTAATTTGTGTGTGTGTGTGTATTAAAATCTTCCCACTTTTCTCTCCACACTCTCACCCACCAAATCGTAGCCGCCATCATTTCTTTCCCTGACATTCTGCAATAGCCTCCTAACTGGGCTTCCCATGTTATTCTTACACTTCTCTAATTCATTCCCCATTCTGAGCCTAAGTAATCTTTTCTTTTTAAATTCCTTTAATATTTTATTGTTACTCTTGAGATAAAAACCAGAATCCTCCACATGGCCTGTGAGGCTCTGGATCCCAGAACTTGCTGGTCTCTAGCCTTATTTCAGCTCACTCTTCCTTTTGCTCATTGTGCTCTAGCAACCCTCATCTATTGCTCTTCCTCATCTCCTGGCTTTCAGGTGCTCTGGTCTCTCTAACAGCAGTACTTCCATACTCCTTTTGGCCTAACTAATGCTCTCATCCTTTAGATCTGAGCCAAAGCTTTCTATCCCCTAGGAAACACTTCCTAATTACTCACAACAGATTAGGTTTGATACTCATACCTTGGGAGAACCCACCAGCTCTATTTGGTAACACTTGGCATAATATCTATCTTTCCCCCTAAAGTGTAAGTCTCAAAAAGGCAGAAATCCCATCAGTCTTATTTACCATTTTATTACCAACCTCTAACAGGATACTGACAACACAATCAGCCCTCAGTAAAAAAGTATTATATGTCTGAATAGTGGAAGAGTGGAAAGATTGTTCTGTGAATGAGCAATTGAATCCTGCCTTAATTATTTTAGAAAGTATTCTGATATTTTTTCCCCTAAAATAAAATATCTCTGGATATCAACTGTATTGTTTTATGACTCTGTGAAGATCCAAGAGGCTCAAGATAAACAAGAACCGTCCTTCAATATGAAAGAAAATGACAAGATTACTAAAATGACGAGTGAGATGGAACAATTGAAGGAAAAATTCAAAGCTAAAGATTCAGCACTGCTAAGAATAGAACTGGAAAAGCTCAAGTTGACTGAGAGACTTCAAGAAAGTCATAATGAAAAGAAATCTATAGCTACAGGGAGAGATGACCTACAGAGGCTGCAATTTCTTCAATCTGAAAGTGACCAGCTCAAAGAAAACATAAGAGAAATCATAGCTAAAGTAGGTTTCATCTTTTCACCATATATATTTTTTAAATATTTTGTAAGCAAATATTTTCATAAGAACTAAACCTTTGGAAAAAGGAATTAGTTATAGTGTAATGTTTATAATGTTTCTATAAATTTCTTGTTATTTCCTCTAATAATAAAGCACCTGGAAACCAAAGAGGAACTTAAAGTTGCTCATTGTTGCCTGAAAGAACAAGAGAAAACTATTGATGAGCTGAGAGTGAATCTTTCAGAGAGGGAAACTGAAATATCAGTCATTCAAAAGGAATTAGAAACAACCAGTGATGAATTGCAGAAAAAGGTAAATTGGGGGTGAAGGAAGAGTATGGGAGGAAACCTGGCAGAGAAAGCTAACTGGATTATAGACTACTGTTTATGCACTAAATTGTCTTGGAAAACAACCTGGGTTGTTTTTTTCCCCCTTAAAATAAATAAATCATATATTTGTGTACATATATTTTTGGCTATAAACTTATTTTATTATATTTTTAAGATCCAAGAGCTTTATGAGAAACAAGAACAACTTGTTGGTATAAAAGAAATTAGTGAAACTCAGGAAAAAATGAGCGAACTGGAACAACTCAAGAAGTATCTCAAAGCCAAAGATTCAACACTACAAAATTTAGAAAGTGAAAGTTTCAAGTCGACTAAGAGACTTCAAGAAAGTCAAGAAGAAGTAAAAATTATAACTAAAGAAAGAGATGAACTGAAAAGGGTACAGGAGGCTCTTCAAATGGAGAGAGACCAATTGAAAGAAAACATTGAGGAAATTGTAGCTAAAGTAAGTTTCCCTCTTCTAATGTTTCTTGGATACAGAAATAGTGTTAAGGTGTTAGTGATGATATTCATTATTAAGTTTTATTAATTTTCCTCTAATCATGAAGAGACTTGAAACAAAAGAGGAACTCAAAACTGCTTATAATCATCTGAGTGAGTACGAAGAAGCTGTTAGTAGAAGGAATATTTCAGAGAAGACAGATCAAGTAGCAAATAGTTACTGGGATTTAGGAAATTCAGATATTGAATTACAGGAAAAATAGGTCTTGCTTTGATAAGATGGAAATCAACATCTGATTATTGTGTTTCTCATATTTCTTATGAAAGAAAACAGTTCGTACATTAGACTAAAATGTAGAAATGACTGCCTTAATTTAAGAAAGAGTATTACTTTTACTAAAAATCTCTGCCTATGCTTTAACTTATTTTATGATTTTCTTAGCTCCAAGAACTTCAGGAAAAAGAACATCCACTTCTTAAGATGAAAGCTGTCAGTGAGACTCAGGAAAAAATGTGTGAAATGGAACACTTGAAGGAGCAATTTGAGGCCCAGAAGTCAACTCTGAAAAATATAGAAATGGAGAATGTAAGGTTGACTCAGAGACTCCATGAAAACCTTGAAGAAATGAAATCTGTAACAAAAGAAAGAGATGAACTTAGGAGCATGGAGGAGACTCTCAAAGAAGAGAGAGACCAGCTCAAGGAAAACTTGAGAGAAATTGTAATTATGGTGAATTACCATCTTTCACCCCACTAGTAACTAAGACCTTGTGTCCTAAAACATCATGGGCCATAGGGTTGGTGGGAGTATAAAATCAGTCCAAAATTGGTCCTGGGAGATTGAAGGGGAATATTTGGTGATACCTTCCAAATCTTTCAATAGTTTATTCATTGGCCCAAAACATCCAGTTGTAGCTATGTATCCTGCACACATTTGCACAACTTTGCAAAGATATTTATAGGATATTTGAGCAAGTTGCAATAATGAAATAAAGCAAACAAAAAAGTGGGGGAGATTCTAACCATCCATCAATAGGGACTGGTTAAATAAATGCAGCACATTTAGATCATGGAATATTGTGCCACAGATAAAGAATATGGTAGAGATATAGTGCTGATATGGAAGTGCTAGGGAAAAGGGAAAGTTGCAGAGTAGTATATCTTACACTAAACCTTTCAATACTGTTTGAATTGTATTGCTCTCTTTATTATTATTTTATTAAAGGTATTATTTTTCTTTCTCTAATAATAAAGGAACTGGAAAAACAAAAGGAACTAAAAATTGCTCACATGCATCTGAAAGAGCACCAAGAAACTATTGATAAACTCAGAGAGATGGTTTCAGAGAAAACAAATGAAATGTCAGATATGCAAGTGGACTTAGAAAACTCAAATGCTGCCTTAAAAGCACAGGTATTTTTTTTTTTTTTAAGTTACCATCTGAGTAACTGAGAGTTTGAATTAGGTCTTTTTTGTAATGAAACAGGATATGAATTAACCTCAAATTGAAGACAAGTAAAGATTTGCCTATGCAATTTTGAAACTATTATTTAGCTTTTAATCTATTTCTATCAACATCCTAACTTACTATATGATTATCTCAAGATCCAAGAACTTCAGGAGAAAGAACATCAACTTCTTAAAGTAAAAAATGATCTCAGGGAAGCTATGCATCAAACAGAACAATTGAAGAAGCAATTAGAGTCCCAGAATTCAACTCTGGAAAGTAAAGAAATGGAGAAATTAAGGTTGACTCAGAAACTTCATGAAAACCTTGAAGAAATAAGATTTTTTACTAAGGAAAATGATGGCCTAAGAAGAATAGAGGAAACTCTCAAAACTGAGCGAGACCAACTTAGGGAAAGTCTTAGAGAAACAGAAGCTAAGGTAAGTTACACTCATTCCTTTCCCTAGCAGGTAAATGCGTTGCTTTCTTACAGCAGTGAACCCTTCTTTAAAAGGAATGGTATTGTTGGCAAAAGTGAAATGATAAAATCTTTTGAGCGAATAATTTGTCAGTGTTCTTAAAATTTTTTAATTCTATTACTAGCATTTTCTTTATGGACTTTATCCTACATATATACTGACTCAGTTGTTAAAATAAATACACATGCATACCGCACAAGGTTGTTTGTTGTTGTAGTTTGTAATGAAAAATAGGAAACACTCCAAATGTTCCTTAGAAGGAAACTGGGTAAATATGAGCAATATGTCAAAATACTGTGCAACACTTTAAAAAAGAGAGATTTGAATGTCCTGTTTGGAAGCTCAAGATAACTCTCAAGGAAAAACAAGCTGTAGAATGGTATGTGTATACAAGTTCGTTTGCCTCCGGAAAGTGTGTTTGCCTCTGGAGCAGAGTGTGGGGAGATGAGAACAGGGGAAAGCCTATAACTTTCTAACAACAAAGATACAGAGTAAGAAGTAAAAGTGTTATTTTTTTTACTAAGAAAATGTATCACTCTATTAAAAAATACTAATTAACATTAAGATATGTTGCTGTTCTTAAAATTTTTCTAATCATAAAGGATCTGAAAAAACAAGAGGAACTAAGTATTGCTCACATGCATCTGAAAGAGCACCAGGAAACTATTGATAAACTCAAAGGGATTGTTTCTGAGAAGACAAATAAAATATCAAATATGCAAATAGATTTAGAAAATTCAAATGCTAAATTACAAGAAAAGGTATTTTTTGGGGGGGGGCTTATTTGGATATCTGATTTATTGTGTCTAAAATTGGGGGTATCTAAAATGGTTCAGCCACATTGGAAAACAGCTTGGCAGTATTTACTAATGCCGAACATAGCCTGCCTTAAGGCCCAGCATTTCCACTACTTGCGGTTATATCTAATAGAAAAGATTGCATACTTCCACAAAAAGACATGTACTAGAATGTTCATAACTACTTTATTCAGAACAGTGAAAAACTGAAAACAATTCATATACCTATCAGCAGGAGTATGGATAAATACATTGTGATATATAAGTTCAAAAGCAGGCAAAACTGGTCTAGGATAATAAAGGTCAGAATACTGGTTTACCTCTAGGAAGGGGCACATAGGAACCTCATGGAGTGCGAGAAATGTTCTCAGTTTTAATCTGGGTTGTAGTGATGTAGATGTACACGTATGTCAAGAATAATTAAGCTGTACACTATGATCAGTGCCCTTTATGTACATTATCCCTCAAAAAAAATAAAATTCTTTGTGGAATTATGCAGGATATTCATAAGGGTAACATGGGAAGACTGTTGTCTTAATCAATTTAGAAACTATTGTTTATCCATTCCTAAAAAACCATCTGTATTCTAATATTTTATGATTATCTTATTTTATGATTATCTTAAGATTCAAGAACTTAAGGCGAATGAGCTTCAACATTTTAAGTTAAAAGAAGATGTCAGTGAGACACAGAAAAAAATGTCTGAAATTGAGCGACTGAAGAAACAATTGAAGGACCAAAGTTTAACTCTGGATGACAGAGAAATGGAGAACTTAAATTTGGCTCAGAAACTTCATGAGAGCCTTGAAGAAATGAAATCTGTAATGAAAGAAAGAGATAATCTCAGGATAATAGAAGAGACTCTCAAACTAGAGAGAGACCAACTCAAGGAAAACCTGCAGGAAACCATAGCTAGAGTGAGTTGTGCTCTCTCTTCCTATCCAGTAAACATGCTATTTTTAATACATAAAGCTCCCTTCTTTGAAAATCTATACTTGTGGTAAGAAGATAAATGTTATATAACCTTTTAGCAATACTATTTAACAGGATCTTTTAAAAAATGCATTAGCATATATATTTGGTACAGCAATTCCACTTCTAGGAATTTCGCCTCCTAGCATATTCACACATGGAAAAAATTACAATTTTCACTGCAACATTGTTTGTGGTGACCAAAATCTAGAAGCAATCCAAGTGTTCACCAATGAGGCACGGCTAATGGGGTTCTTCTGTATAATGGAATACTAAGCGTAAGAATGGGGCACTCTTTTTGTGAACTTAATTTAGAAATGTCCAACCTGGTATAAAAGGAAAAAAGCTAGTGGCAGAATTCATCGGGGATCAGGACTAAGATGGGGGAGTCTAGGGGATAGGAACTTTTCCTCCATATCCATCTGTACTATTCTACTTTGGGGAATAGTGTAGTGGTTATTTTTCACAGTGAACATGCACTTTTTTAATATTTTTTTTAATTATTTGTTAAAAGTAAAGTACCTTTATATCACTTCATTTCTCTATTTCTTCTAATAACAAAGGATCTGGAAACACAACAGGAACTAGAAATTGCTTGTATGCATTTGAAAGAGCACAAAGAAACTATTAATAAATTCAGAGAAAAAGTTTCAGAAAAGGCAACTCAAATTTCAAATATTCAGAAGGATTTAGATAAATCAAAAGATGAATTACAGAAAAAGGTATGTGTTGTCTTATTCTTCTTTTGGAAGTAACTATGTACAAAATTATTTTCTGACTGAGAAAAGATATAGATTTAGATATGTAGATATAGATATATAGATATACACACATAACAAGTAAGCACAATTTTCCTTCCTTGAGGAATTCTGTGTGCATTCTAACCTGTTTTATAATTATCTCAAGATGCGAGAACTTCAGAAAAAAGAGCTTCAACTTCTTAAAGTAAAAGAAGATATCAATAAAACTCGTAAAAATTTGAATGAAATGCAACAATTGAAGAAGGAATTTGAGGCCCAAAATTTATCTGTACAAAGTTTGGAAATGGATAACTTGCACTTGACTAAGAAACTTTATGGAAGCCTTGAAGAAATAAGAATTATAGCTAAGGAAAGAGATGAGCTAAGAAGGATTAAAGAGTCTCTCAAAATGGAAAGAGACCAATTCAGAGAAACCTTAAGAGAAATGATAGCTAGAGTGAGTTCAGAATCTTCCCCTATCTAGTAACTATTAATAAGAATTAAGCTTTTTTAAAAAGGTAACGATGTGGGGGTTTTTTTGGAAATTTCTATGAATAGTGAAGGGTAGTGGGGGAAATGTTACTATTATCACACAAATAAGAAACACAATTTTATTTTTTTGTTTTGTTTTTAAGTGATTTTTATTTTCTTTATTTTTTTTTTATTTTACTTCTCAATATATATTGTAGTTGATTTTCATGCCCCTTTACCCGTTCCTCTCTACCACCTGCCCTCCGTCCCCCCCACCACACACACACACACACATCATGTCTGTTCACTTAAATAGTTCAAGGAATTTTTGTGGTTATTCTGTCTTCTTCCCCCCCACCCAGCCTTTATTTGTTTGTGTGTTTATTTATTTATTTTTAGCTCCCACAAATAAGTGAGAACATGTGATATTTCTCTTCCTGTGCCTGACTTGTTTCACTTAATATAATTTTCTCAAAGTCCATCCATGTTGTTGTGATTGGTAGTATTCAGTTCTTTTTTATAGCAGAGAAATATTCCATTGTGTAGATATACCACAGTTTCCTTATCCACTCATCTGATGATGGATATTTGGGCTGGTTCCAGCTCTTGGCTATTGTAAATAGAGCTGCAGTAAACACTGGAGAACAGGTATCCCTTTGGCATGATGATTTCCATTCCTCTGGGTATATTCCAGCAGTGGAATCGCTGGGTTATATGGTAGATCTGTCTGTAACTGTTTGAGTAACCTCCATACCGTTTTCCATAAAGGCTGCACCATTTTGCAGCCCCACCAACAGTGAACGAAAGTTCCTTTTTCTCTGCAACCTCTCCAGCACTTATCATTCTCAGTCTTTTGGATGTTAACCATCGTAACTGGAGTAAAGTGGTATCTCAAAGTGGTCTTGATTCGCATTTCCTGGATGCTGAGTGATGTTGAGCATTTTTTCATGTGTCTGTGGGTCATTCATATATCTTCCTTTGAGAAATGCCCATTCAGCTCCTTTGCCCATTTTTTAATTGGGTTTTTGGGTTTTTTGGGGGGTTTTTTGCTGTAAAGTTGTTTGAGTTCCTTATATATTCTGGATATTAATCCTTTGTCAGATGTATATTTTGCAAATATTTTCTCCCACTCTGTTGGTTTTGCTTTTTACTCTGTTGATTGTTTCTTTTGCTGTGCAGAAGCTTTTTAGTTTGATATAATTCCATTTGTTTATTTTTCCTTTAGTTGCCTGTGCTTTTGGGGTCCTATTCATGAAGTCTGTACCCAGTCCTACTTCCTGGAGTGTTTCCCCTATGTTTTCTTTAAGGAGTTTTATTGTTTCAGGATGTATATTTAATTCTTTAATCCATTTTGAGTTGCTTTTGGTGTATGGTGAAAGGTACAGGTCTAGTTTCATTCTCCTACATGCGAGTATCCAGTTTTCCCAGCACCACTTGTTGAAAAGGCAGCCTCTTCCCCAGTATGTAGATTTGCTGCTTCTGTCAAAGATCAGATGGCTGTAGGCATATGGATTGATTTGTGGGTTCTCTATTCTATTTCATGGGATCCATGTGTCTATTTTTATGCCAGTACCATGCTGTTTTGGTTATTATAGCTTTGTAATATAGTTTAAAGTCAAGTAGTCTTATGCCTCCAGCTTTATTTTTTTTGCTCAGGATTGCTTTGGCTATGCGTGGTCTTTTGTTGTTCCATATAAATGTCTGGATAGCTTTTTCCATCTCAGAGGAAAATGTCATTGGAATTTTGATGGTGATTGCATTGAATCTGTAGATCATTTTGGGTAATATGGACATTTTCACAATGTTAATTTTTCCAATTCAAGAGCATGGGATATCTTTCCATCTTCTTGTGTCCTCTTTAATTTCTCTCAACAGTAGTTTGTAGTTTTCTTCACAGAGATTTTTCACATCCTTGGTCAGCTTTATTCCTAAGTATTTTATTTTTTTGGTGGCTATTGTAAATGGGCTAGCTTTCTTGATTTATTTTTCTGCATGTTCACTCTTGGTGTATAGAAATGCTACTGAATTTTGTGTGTTGATTTTGTGTCCTACAACTTTGCTGAAATCATTTATCAACTCTAGGAATTTTTTTTTTTTTTTTTTTTTTTTTTTTTTTGTCCTTTCTCCATGACCGGCAGGCACTCAGCCAGTGAGTGCACCGGCCAGTTCTATATAGGATCCGAACCCGCGGCGGGAGCGTCGCAGCGCTCCCAGCGCCGCACTCCACCAAGTGTGCCACGGGCTCGGCCCCTAGGAATTTTTTTATAGAGGCTTTAGGCTGTTCAAGTTATCTGCAAAAAGGGACAACTTGACTTCATCCTTTCCAATCTGGATGCCCTTTATTTCCTTCTCTTCTCTGATTGCTCTGGCTAGTATTTCCAACACTATGTTGAATAGGAGTAGTGAGAGAGGACATCCTTGTCTAATTCCTGTTTTAGGATGATATTGGCAGTGGGCTTATCATATATGGCTTTAATTATGTTGAGATACTTTCTGTCTATGCCTAACTTGTAGAGAGTCTTTATCATGAAAGCATGTTGAATTTTGTCAAATGCTTTTTCAGCATGTATAGAAATAATCATATGGTTTTTGTCTTTGCTTTTATTGATGGGGGGTGTATCACATTTATTGATTTGCATATGTTGGACCAACCTTGCATCCCTGGGATGAATCTTGCTTGATCATGGTGTATAATTTTGTGTATATGTTGCTGTATTCTGTTAGCTAGTATTTTATGGAGGATTTTTGCATGTATAGTCATCAAGGATATTGGCCTATAGTTTCCTTTTTTTGATGCATCTTTATCTGGTTTTGGTTTCAGGGTGATTTTTGCCTCATAGAATGAGTTTGGGAGAATGGGCTCTGAGAAACACAGTTTTAAAAGAAGCCAAAGTGTTTTTAAGAAAATGCCATTTACTTTTTTATTTTTAAAAAAAGATTTATTAAGTAAAGCAGACTATTTTCCTTATTATGATTTAAAAAAAATTTTTTTTAAACCCAAAAATAACATTATTCTAAATGGAGGAATATTTGAAGGTTTAGATCTGTAAAAGATTAAATACCCCATTTCTCTACCTCTGTAAGATAAAGTTCTAGAGATGAGCTCTTATTAATGAATTTAGAAGGAAAAAAGGCAAGATGAATATAAAAAGTTCTTCTAGTATGACTGTTTATAGATATTCCAAATCACATTTCTTTTAAAACCTAATTAAATCCTCTAAAAAGTAAACAGCAAGTTCAGACAAATGAGTTGTATGAAATAAATCTGTAAAAATCTTTTTTATTCTCATATTTCAGCAATAAAGAATAAAGTAGAAAATATCATGTGCAATCTCAGCAGAAACACTAGACACTTAGAAATCATATTTATATAGGCCCTAACTAAATTTATAAAGAGATTTGATTCATTATGCATTGAACATTAGTCATTCTTCTAGGCATTATAATGAACAAAATAAACAAGTGGAAGAAATGCAAAATGTAAGCAGAATACAAATTTTCTGTTCTAAGGTGCTGGGAAGAGTATATATGAATAGAGCTTGGAACACCACAGTACAGGTGTTTCTGCTAGTGTATGTAGTTGGCATCAATAATTCTAATGTAGAGATTTGGAAGGGTAGAGCCAGAAATAAATCTAAAACCTAACTTGTAATTATGAAGAACAAATCCTATCTCCAAAATATATGTAGTACTCCCATTGTTTTTTCCCCAGGAGTTGAGGTCACTCACTATAAGACTTAGTGGTACAATTATTCATTTTCTGACCATGTTAACATTGTTTTTGTGTTACAAGTGTAATGTTTCATTCCATTATTGAAACTTGATGTAAAATATGTCATTTAAAAAAATGTGCGATTAGACATTATATGTGAATGCAGTTATAGATGAAGCCCTGTTTAATTCTTTGTGCCAAAGCAGGACCAACAGAATCATGAAGAGGTAATAAAATATGAAAAAAAGTTACTAAGTGATGAAAGCCTGAGAGAAAAGTGCTTTAGAATAAAAGTAAGTACCCCCTGTTAAAACTACACATGAATATTGGCACCCTTCCAAAGGCTTCCTGAAGCCTAAAATGTAATCATAGGAACCTTCTGTGGAGTGGATAGGTAGTGCTCAGTATTTTTATAAATGTTATAATCTAATACAGGTATGTATTTGTGTGTATATGTGCATACATAATACAAACAAAACAATGGGGGGTTGTAATTTTATGGTCTCACTACAAAGGTGATATTTGAGACAATACCTGAAAGAGGTAAAAGGTTGAGCTGTATAGGTAGGTATCTGGGGCAAGAGCATTGTAGGCAGAGGGAACAGCCAGTACAAAGCTCTTGAGGCAGAAGCCTACCTGATGGGATCAAGAAACATCAGGAAAGGCTAAAGCTACTAAGAAATGCAGTCAGAGAGAGAATGGGAAAGAGGCAGGCTGTGGGGCATCAAAAGGATTTGGGGTTTTATTTAGAGTGAAATGGAATCCACTGGAGAGTTTTGGCCACAATAGAGACATGATCTGACTTACATTGTAAATGGATAACTGTTGTATTGAAAATAGAGCGGAAGTAGGAAGACCATTGGAAATACGAATTTCAGTAATCGAGGCAGAGATGATAGTGACATGGCCCACAGAGGGAGCAGTGAGAAGTGTTTAGATTCTGAATATATATATTTAAGGTAAAGCCAACAGGATTTACTGTCACCCCCGTTAGATTGCAAGATCCCTCAGGACTTCTTGTTGTTGTTTATGGATATATCATTTGGCACATTCCTGGCAGAAGTCAGTATTCAAAATGCTGCCCCATGCTATAATGTGATCCATCCTAAAACGAAAGGCAGGAATATCCCCTCCAACATCCCAGATTAATGAACATGTAGCTTTTCTTCAATTATTAAAAGCAGAAGAGTCATTATTGTGAGAATCCTCTTATTCTATTGTTTAGCACCCTGTGCTTTAGAATAAAAGTAAGTGCCCCCTGTTAAAACTACAAATGAATATTGATACACTTCCAAAGTCTTCCTGAAGTGCTTATTACATGATTGTAACAAACAACTTGAACATTAACAGGTTTTGCTACCTGTTCTCTGACCAGTGTGTCACCTGCCTGGCCTCTAGTCATTTGAGTTTATGGGCCCAGGTTTATTGCTTGTCTACCATATGCCAGGTACTGTACTAGGAATTTTGCTTCGTGAGATAGATTTTATTGCTTCATTTATAAACAAAGAAACTGAAGCTCAGTGACGAAGTTTATCAGTTGCCCAATGTTACACAGCTAATAAATTGGTAGAACCAGAATTTGAACTCAGGTCTGACTATGTTTAAAACATGGGTATTGAAACATTTTTACAAATATGATTTTATTTCCTTCAAGCTTAATGTATGTATCTATTTTATAGGTTTTATACATATATATACACACACATATATACATACACACATATAAATTTTTTTTCACTCTATCCCCTTGAAAACTTTGTGTGGCAATTAATCTTCATGTTGTAGTTGATAAAATGGTTCAGTGACTTCCCCAGTCAAGAGGTGGCAGTGCTAGAGTTCTAGCTCTGATAAAGGGTTAGAAAACAGATTCTAGGCAGGTAATAGAAATGTGTGAGTGGCTATACCAAGCTGACTAATAGGCAGTTTTATTCTTAGTCACTTGCTTACCTGCTGACTCATACTGCCTAGTATAAACATAAGCCACCATTCAGCCTTGAGTTACAATACATACTAGAATGAATTCACTCCAATTTCTTGTCAGACTATCAATGCTTATTCAAATTATGGATGTTCAAAAGTCTAAAAGAAAATACATCAAAATGATGGTTGTTTTTGGTTTTCATTGCTGTACAATTGACCTTTGAACAATGCTGGGGCTAGGGGTGCTGACACCCCTGCTGCCAGTCAAAAATCACATGCAACTTTTGACTCCCCAGAAACTTAACTACTTAACTATTATTTAAGTATGTAGAGGCCCAGGAGGAGCCGTGTCATTACTTAAGTAGTGATTAAGTATTTAACTAGTTAACTGCTAAGAGCCTACTGTTAGGTAGACTACTTAACACAATTATGACATACCTAACAAAAATTTTTCCAGTATATTGAAAAAAAATCTGTGTATAAGTGGACCCACACGGTTCAAACCCATGTTGTTCAAGGGTTTTCTGTGCAAGGGTAGTTCTGAAAGTTCATGGAAAAACAGAATTAAAAGATAATATGAATCTTTCAATAAACTTTTGGAAGTACCCTCATATTTGCCTAAATTTTTTAAATTTCCACAATAATTATGTATTTTGATAATCCAAAATTGATAGTAATAGTTTCCTTTTGCTTTTTAAACACAAAAGTTTTAATTAATTTGTCTTCTACAGAAAGTTTTAAAGCATAAGTTTTGTTACAATTCTAGGGTTGGCATTACTTTTTGTTAAATTAGAATGAATTATTAAATTGAATGAATTCTAATTTCCTTTAGGAGCTTCTGAAGAGATACTCAGAAATGGATAATCATTATGAGGATTTGAATATACTGTCTCTTGACTTGGAGAAGGAAATTGGAGCACAAAAAGAGCTTACAATTAGAATAAAAGCAAACCTCTCACTTCCGTATCAGCAAACCAAACAGATTCAAAAATTTCTTACTGCAAATCAGAGATGTTCTATGGAATTCCATAGAATCATGAAGAAACTTAAGGTACCACGTTTTTTAGTAATATCCTTTTAAATATTGTTGTAAATTTCAGTTACAGACTTCAGTGTACTTAAATTATTTAAGTCCTGCTTTGAGAGTTGGCATATTTGTATTTTTCTTTTTTTGCGAAATTATTTATAATATCAAAAGTGGAAACAAGCTAAATTCCAAAAAGTGTCAAAATTTGGTGGCACATTAGCTATTTGGTACACTTACTACCAAATTAAAGATTATGTGGTTCTGAGAATAGTTATGTTCTGAATCGTTAATACACCTAGCACCTGTTCATTCAACAAAACCCTAGCTCTGCCTGTGGGTCTAGACACTAACAGTGTGCTCAGGATATGAGTAACATTTCAAAGATCTCATAGTCTAGTGTGTAAGGCAGACATTTAAACAGGTAATAAGTGCAGTGATAGAAGTATGTAGAGGTTATATGACATACTGGATGAAAAGTCACAGATGAGACTATAGTGGAAGCCACATTCAAGTAATAAAACTTGGACTTCGTTTTGTAGATAATGAGGAACCCTCGGACAGTTATTTTAAGTGGTGGCAGTAACAGGATCAGATTACCATTTAAGTACTTCACTACAGAATAAAGAAGAAATGAGTTTGAGGGAGATAAGTCTGGTAGCAGAGAGAAGAGACAAGAGGCAGTTACAGTGGTCCAGATAAGATATGGTGTGACTGTATTACTAGGGAAGGTTTCATATGGATGAAGAGGACAAAAGGAATTAAGGAAATATTTAGCAGCTTAAAATGGTAGGTCCACATGATTGGTAGTGGAGGTAAGCAAGAGAAATTTAGATGGAGTTCCAGGATCGGGCTTAGCCGGGTTTGTGGATGGGGGTACTACTAACTGAGATAAAAAAGGAAGAACCAAGATGGATGAGGTAGAAGAGATTAGGTGTTTAGTCTGAGATATTTTGAGGTTTATATACCTATGATAGAATATCCAAGAAGGAAAACCAAGTAGGCATTTAGTTGTGAGTCTGAGGTTTGGCAGGAGAGAAATTGGGACTAAGATTTGCAATTCATCAGCATGTAGGTAATAGATAATAACAACATGTGTGAGTAAGATCCTCCAGAAAGCATAATGAAGAATAAAAGCCTTTGGATAAAAAGAGAACTCTGGATAACATAAATGTCCGGGAACTAATAGCAGAAAAGGGAGTAACACGTTGCTTCGTGGATAGAAAAATCAGAGACAAGAGAAAACCAAGCAAAAGTGCTATTGTTCAAGTCAGTGGAGAAAAAGGTGTCAAAGATGGAGTAGTCAAGAGTGGCAAATATTTCTGAGAGCCAGAATGTAGACTAAAGATATCCTCTCAATTTGGTGATAATAGAGCTCATTCAGTGACCATTGTCAGAGCAGTTTTAATTGGGTGATTAGAGAAAAGGCCAGATTATAAAAGGTTGAGGAATGGTGGAAGTTGAGGAATTGGGGAGTGGGTATCTTCCCCATGTAGGTAGATTGCCCCTAAGGTTCTGATAATTCTTCCACAAATCCTGGCAATCAGAAATCCAGAACTTATAGCATTCAAATTTTTGTCACCTTGAAGTCAAACATCTAAACGTGCTTCACAAGGAAGTCTTGAGGTATGTAACACCATCTTATTGATTACACAATCAAGGTGGGCAAGAGAGGATGTTAAAAATGAATCTCGGGTATCTAACTAGGAATTCTGGGTAATTGGCAGTATAATTAACCAAAAAGGGAGCAATAGAATAAAGGGTTTATAGGGAAAGGGATCATATTACATTTTAAATATATTGAATTTGAGTTACTTGTAGGACATCCATGAAGTATATCACTAGGAAACCAGAAATATGGAAGTAAAGGTCTGGAAGTTGTTCTCCCAAGATGCTGAAAGGAAAAAATTGAATATAGAAAGAAGCTCCTTCCTTCTTCTTTACTTTCTTTACTTTCTTTACTTTTCAAAGGATATAGATAAACAAGAGATGCCATCCCACCTCATAGTCTCAAGTGATTAAAACTTCCTCTATATGTGATAAAAGTTTCATTTTCCAATTTGTTTAATTTTTTTCTACAAGTATGTGTTAAGCTATATTACCAAGATAAAAGAAGAACAACATGAATCCATCAATAAGTTTGAAATGGCTTTTATTGATGAAGTGGAAAAGCAAAATGAATTACTAATTAAAATACGTTATCTTCAACAAGATGATGGTGAACCATCCAAAGAATTAAGGGACCTCAAATTGAACCAGAAAATGGATCTACATATTGAGGTATAACTTATTTTAAATGGTAGAATGGTACCTTTTCATGTACTTACGACCATTTTCATTTACCAGAAATTAAATTGATCTGAAAAGTGAAAACTGACCAGACATAAACACTGCCAAATAATGGACTAGTCTCCCTTCAGACCTCCACAGATACAGGAAAATAGACTTAACGTTAGTGAGTAGAAATTCGTAGAACCCCAGACTAAGTTTCCAAATGCCTTCCAAAACCTCTTATGTTTGTGAGTAGGAGTCAGAAACCTTTTCATTACGGTAGCTCCACACGGAATGTCTTGCTTTCACCCAGGAATATGAGGCTGGTATACAATTCATAACATGCATGGAAGGCCTGCTGTATATATACAAAAGCCACATCCAGCAGCGCTTCATGTACTGTAATAATTACTGACCAATTTATCATTTTGACAGGTTTTAATTCTAACAAGTGGAATTTCTAGACATACCTCTCTGTTGCATAGCATATATTGCCAAAATGTTATTATGCAAATAACTAGAATAAAGGTTTAAATTAGAATTATATTTCTTAGTTTACTTTAAAATATTAAGAAGAATGAAAGTCTAGTAGGTATTTTCCTCTTTTTATGATATTCATATAATATTGGGATAAAAACTTTCCTAATATTGAAGTGAATCAATGCTTATTTTTCACACAGGAAATTATTAGAGATTTCTCAGAAAGTGACTTCCCCAGCATAAAGACTGAATTTCAACAAATCCTAAATAATAGAAAAGAAATGACACAGTTTTTGGAAGAGTGGTTGAATTCTCATTTTGATATAGAAAAGTTTAAAAATGGCATCCAGAAAGAAAACGATAGGATTTGTCAAGTGAATAACTTCTATAATAACAAAATAATTGTAAGTATTAATTTTTATTGTACTACTTTATTCTTCTTGTTTGCTTTAATTTTTCTACCTCATTCTTAAAAGGACTTAGAGCAACTTAATTTAAATTATATTTTCTTTAATTTATTTGTATATGCTTTATGTAAAAATTGATTTCGTAAAACATGTTCTTCCTCTAAAGTATTATGCTTCCTTAAGATAATAAAGTATATTGATTTATACTTACAAAGGTAACAAAATCTTGGTGTATAATATTCTGTTTCTGTGTGTGAAATCTTATTTTTTATTAAATTGACACATAATAGTTGTACATATTTATGGGGTATTATATGACATTCTGATAAATGTATAAAATGTGTAATGGTCAAATCATGTTATTAACATATCCATCATCTCTT
Source organism: Cynocephalus volans (assembly GCF_027409185.1). Lineage (NCBI taxonomy): Eukaryota > Metazoa > Chordata > Mammalia > Dermoptera > Cynocephalidae > Cynocephalus > Cynocephalus volans. The sequence goes on along the minus strand of NC_084468.1, from coordinate 89,796,851 downwards.
ACATTTATTATTTCTTTGTGTTGGAAGCATTCAAAATCTTCTCTTCTAGCTAATTGGAAGTATACAATAAATTGTTAATTATAGTCACCCTACAGTGCTATAAAACACTAGATCTTATTTCTACTATCTAAGCTGTACTTTTGAATCTGTTACCAATCTCTCACTATCCCTCTCTCCCCCACCTTTCCAGCCCCTGGGAATGACTATTCTCTCTACCTCTATGCAATCAACTTTCTTAGCTTGCACATATGAGTGACAACAATTTTTGTCCCTGGTTTATTTCACTTAACATAATGTCCTCCAAGCTCATTTATGTTACTGCAAATGACAGGATTTCATTCTTTCTTATGGGTGGAATGGTATTTCATTGTGTTTATATACCACATTTTCTTTATCCATTCATCCATTGATGGATACTTGGGTTGATTCCATATCTTGGATATTGTGAATAGTGCTGCAGTTAACATGGGAGTGCAGGTATCCCTTTGACATGCTGATTTCCTTTTCTTTGGATATATACTCAGCAGTTGGATTGCTAGATTTAAGTTTTTGTTTTGTTTTTGTTTTTGTTTTTTTGACCGGTAAGGGGATCGCAACCCTTGGCTTGGTGTCATCCGCACCACAATCACCCAGTGAGCACACCAGCCATCCCTATATGGGATCCGAACCCACGGCCTCAGTGCTACCAGCACTGCACTCTCCTGAGTGAGCCACGGGGCTGGCCCTAGATTTAAGCTTTTTGAGAAACCTCCATGCCATTTTCCATAATGGCTGCACTAATTTGCATTCCTACCAACTGTGTGTAAGAGTTCCCCTTTTTCCACATCCTCAGCACAGTTTGTTATTTTTTGTCTTTTTGATAATAGCCATTCTAGCTGCGGTGAGACAATAGCTTATTGTGGCTTTGATTTGCATTTCCCTGATGATTAGTGATGATTAGTGAGCATTTTTTTCATTTACCTGTTGGCCATTTTTAGGTCTTCTAAGAAATGTTTGTTCAGCTCATGTGCCCATTTTTTAATCAGATTATTTGGTTTTTTGATGTTGAGTTGTTTGAGTTCCTTGTATATCCTGAGTATTAATCCCTTGTCAGATGAATAGTTTGCACATACTTTCTCCCATTCTGCATGTTGTCTCTTCCCTCTGTTGAGTACTTTCTTTGCTTGCAGAGCTTTTTAGTTTGATATAAACCCATTTGTCTGTTTTTGCTTTTGTTGCCTGTGCTTTTGAGGTCTTCGTAAAGTCTTTGCCCAGACCAATGTCCTGAAGCATTTCCGCTATGTTTTCTTCCAATACTTTCATAGTTTCGGATCTTACATTTAAGTCTTTAATTCATTTTTTTTTTTTAATTTTATTTTGTCGATATACATTGTGGCTGATTATTGCTCCCCATCACCAAAACCTCCCTCCCTTCTCCCTAAGTCTTTAATTCATTTTGAGTTGATTTTTGAATGTGAGAGATGGGATCTAGTTTTATTCTTCTGCATATGGATATCCAGATTTCCCAGCACCATTTACTGAAGATACCATCCTTTCTCCAATGAATAATCTTGGCACCTTTGTCAAAAATCAGTTGGCTGTAAATATGTGGCTTTGTTTCTGGGTTCTGTATTCTTTCTATTGGTCTGTGTGTCTGTTTTTATCCCAGTACTGTGCTGTTCTAATTACTGTATCTTTGTAGTATATTTTGAAGTCAGGTATTATGATGCTTCCAGCTTTGTTCTTTTTGCTCAGAATTGCTTTGGCTATTCAAGGTCTTTTGTGGCTACATAAGAATTTGGGGATTGTTTTACTATTTTTGTGAAGAATATCATTGGCATTTTGATACGGATTGCATTGAATTTGTAGATAACTTTTGGTAGTATGGTCATTTTTGCAGTATTAAATCTTCCAATCCGTAAACATGGGATGTCTTTCCATTTAATCATGTCCTTTTTAATTTCTTTTATCAGTGTTTTATAGTTTTCTCTGTAGGGATCTTTCACCTCCTTGGTTAAATTTATTCCTAGGTATTTTGGTTGCTATTTTAAATGGGATTGCCTTCTTGATTCCTTTTACAGCTAGATCATTATTGGTGTACAGAAACACTACTGATTTTTGTATGTGGATTTTATATCCTGCAATGTTACCAAATTCACTTATCATTCATTTATCAGTTCTAAGAGTTTTTTGGTAGAGCTTTTAGGGTCCTCTAAATATATAAGATCATGCCATCTACAAACAGGGACAATTTAATTTCTCCTTTCCAATTTGGATACCCTTTCTTTATTTTTCTTGCCTAATTGCTCTACCTAAAACTTCAGTACTGTGTTGAATAAGAGAGACAAGAGTGGGCATTCTTGTCTTGTTCCAGTTCTTAGAGGAAAAGCTTTCAACTTTTCCCCATTCAGTATGATACATATTAATTGTGAGTTTGTCATATATGGCCTTTATTGTGTTAAGGTACGTTATTTCTATCCCTAATTTGTGTGAGTTTTTATCGTGAAAGGTGTTGAATTTTATTAAATGCTTTTACACCTATTGAGATCATAATATGGTTTTTGTCCTTCATTCTGTTGATAAGACGTATTTATTGATTTGCATTGAACCAACCTTGCATCCCTGTGATAGATCCCACTTGTTCATGGTCAATGACCTTTTCAATGTGCTGCTGGATTCAGTTTGCTCATATATTGTTGAGGATTTTCGCATCTGTTTTCATCAGGGATATTGGCCTGCAGGGTTTTTAGTTTTTGTTTTTTTATATCTTGTCTGGTTTTGGTTTCAAGATAGTGATGGCCTCATAAAATGAGTTTGGAAGAATTCCCTTCTCTTCAATTTTATGGAAAAGTTTGAGAAGAATTGATATTAATTCTTCTTGAAATGTTTGATAGAATTCAGTGAAGCCATCAGGTTCTGGACTTTTCTTTGATGGGAAACTTTTTATTACTGACTCAATCTCATTACTCGTAATTGTCCTATTCAGGTTTTCTATTTCTTCTTGGTTCAATCTTGGTAGGTTGTGTGTGTCCAAGAATTTATCCATTTCTTCTAGGTTTTTCGATTTGTTGGAGTATATTTGTTTATAATAATCTCAATGATTCGTTGTATTTCTGTGGTATAAGTTGTAATGTCTCCTTTTTCGTTTCTGATTTTATTTAGTCTTTTTTTTTCTTGGTTAATCTAGCTAATGGTTTGTCAATTTTGTTTATTTTTTCAAATAAAACAGCATTTTGTTTTGTTGATCATATGTGTTTGGATTTTTTTTCAGTCTTAATAGTATTTATTTCTCCTCTGAACTTTTATTATTTCTTTTCTTCTGCTAATTTTGGGTTTGGTCTGCTTTTGCTTTTCTAGTTCCTTGAGATGCATCATTGTTTATTTGAAATCTTTTTATTCTTTTGATGTAGACATTTATTTTTTTAAAAAAATATATAGAGATACAAATTTCTGAACCATATCATTTTTCTTTCCTCTGAAGAACTTCTTCTTAACATTTCTTGCAAGGCAGGTCTACTGGCAACAAATTTCCTTAATTTTTGTTTGTCTAAGAAAGTTTTTGTCTCCCTCAATTTTGAAGGATAATTTCACAAGGTCTAGAATTCTAGTTTAGTGGGTTGGTTTTTTGTTTATTTGTTTGTTTTTTCTCTTAACACTTTAATTATTCCACTCCACTCTCTTCTTGCTTGCATGGTTTCCAAGAAGTCAGACGTAATTTTTATCTTTGCTCCTATATAGGAAAGGTGTTTTTCTCCTCTGGCTTCTTTCAAGATTATTTTTCTTTATCTTTGATTTTTCTGAAGTTTGATTATGATATGCCTAGATGTAGTTTTTTTGGCATTTGTCCTGTTTGGCATTCTCTGAGCTTCCTGGATCTGTGGTTTGGTGTCTAACATTAGTGTAAGGGAAATTCTTTTTTTTTTTTTTTTTTTTTTTAAACAGATGACCGGTAAGGGGATCTTAACCCTCGACTTGGTGTTGTCAGCACCACGCTCAGCCAGTGAGCGAACCGGCCATCCGTATATGGGATCCGAACCCGGGGCCTTGGTGTTATCAGCACCGCACTCTACCGAGTGAGCCACGGGCCGGCCCAAGGGAAATTCTTAGTCATTATTTTTCTGCTCCTTTTTCCTTTCTCCTTGTGATATTCTTATTATATGTACATTATACCTTTTATTGTTGACCCACAGTTCTTGGATATTCCATTGTCTTTTTTTCAATCTTTCATCTCTTTGCTCTTTAGTTTTGGAAATTTCTGTTGACCTATCCTCAAGCTCAGAGTTTCTTTCCTCAGGCAAATGAGTTCATCAAAGGCATTCTTTATTTCTATCAACAGTGTTTTTGATCTCTAGCATTTCTTTTTTATTTTTTCTCAGAATTTTCATTTTTCTGCTTACATTATCCATCTCATCATGCATAGTGACTATTCTTTCCATTAAAGGACCTAGCATATTAATTATAGTTTCTTTAAAATTCCCGGTCTGATAATTCTAACATCCCTCCCCTTTCCAACTCTGGTTCTGATGCTTGTTCAGTCTCTTTAAACTGTATTTTTTACCTTTTAGAATGCCTTGTAATTTTTTGTTTTGAAAGGTAGGAATGATTCATTGGGTAAAAACAATTTGGGTAAATAGGCCTTTAGTAATGTAGTGGCAAGATATGCAGGAAAGAGAAGCTTTCTATCACCCAGTGACTAGGTCTAAGTCTTTTGGTAAACCTGTGTTCCCTGGGTTGTGAATTTTACCATTGCTTCCCAGTCTCCCCTCCTTAGGTGGAACAAGATAGCTGGAGGGGGCTGAAGTTGTATATTTGTCTACCCCCATGTGGAAGGTTAGATGGAGCTAGAATTGGATATTTCCCTTCCTCTACATGGAAGGTGAGAGCTTGCTGAAATTGGGTATTTCCCTTCCGCCATATATATTAGGCTCTGATAAAACCCCAGCATATTAGGCTGTGGTAAAATAGTTTCTCCTGAGCACAGGCCTTAAGAAAAACAGAATACTTTGTTTTATTTCATAATGGTTCCTTTTTGCTTTCCCTGCTGGAATTAGGAAGGGATTTCTCCACTATTCACTGTGAGAACTGGTAGAGCTCTTGGGGGTAAAATTCACAAAAGTGTGGGGGCTTACAAATAATTTGGTTCCCCTATAGTTTTTAACTCTCAGAGTTGTCCATACTGAGCCTCCAGTAGTTCATCAATTACAGTTCAGGTTTTCCTACCCCATGACTGGTTTCTGCAAATATTTCTGCTCAAGAATTTCTGCTCTTTTGAGTTCCGATTCTCTGTATCCACCTCTCTGTCTTTCCAATTTTGTGGACAGCCCTTTGCACTGTGACCTCACTTCCCTGATGGTCTAAGCAAAGTTGTTGATTTTTTAGTTTGTTCCACTTTATACATCTTATTAGGATGGACTAGCAACTTCTAAGCTCCTGACATGCTGGACCAAAAACTGCAAAATTGTGATTTTTTTTTTATCATTGTCACCAAGGTGATCAGCCCTAATGTACTGATTCATAGGAACCAACATTGCTTAACATCAGTTTGTTAACTTGTTTGACTTTTCAGTGATTGGTATTTTCATTCTGCATTCTGACATAATCCCTTCCCCATATAATTGGTAAAATATGTAGTAATCTAGAGGTTGCTTAGTTATATGAAATTGGAATAAAAGGAGCTAGATTAGTATTGTAGTTTCTAAGATTCATTTTATATTTTATATGTTTGGGTAGTTCTTTTCTAATACATGAATTTCATCAGGGAACTATATCTAAATCACATTGAAATAAAAGGTAATATATAAGAAAAAAAAAGTTTTCTGATGGGTTGTTCATCCCATTTGTAGAACAGCCAGACTTAGCAAGTAGTGATTGACAATTTTTTTAAAAAAATAGTTTTTTCCACAATCAATAGAGAAAGGCACAAAACAATGTTTGGATAAGATAATCTTTATATAATTTATTGTTTTTCTTTGAGTAATATTGAGTGCTCGGTTGTGATTAGAAAGTAGGGATTTCTGGGCCAACCCCGTGGCTCACTCTGGAGAGTGCGGTGCTGGGAGCGCAGCAGCGTTCCCGCCGCAGGTTCGGATCCTATATAGGGATGGCCGGTTCGCTCACTGGCTGAGCGCGGTCACACACACACACACACACACACACACACACACACACACACACTAATAATAATAATAAAATAAAATTATAAAATTAAATTAAATTAAATTAAATTAAATTAAATTTTTTTTTAAAAGTAGGGATTTCTACTTTATGAACCAGCATAGATACGTGGCTTTTCTGAATCCCTGAAAGTAGGAATTGATAATATTCTATGGTGTGAGGTCAGTAGTCCAGAGCCAAGGAGAGTCCAAGGTGCCAGCAGAAACACAGCTAACTTAAAATCCAAGCCTGGTAGAATGACCAGAAAGCCACAAAGAAGCTATAGATAAGACCAATAAGGCATTTGTGATAAGAGCAAAAAGTACGTTCCATAGGAATTAGGAAGTAAAAAAGATGATATGAGTAATTTCAGAGTTCTTTAGCTTTCCGTGTAAAAGAGAACATAGATTGACTTACTCCCTGCATAGAAATACAAGATTTCCAGGTTAATTACCAAACATCAGTGAGTTATTTCCCCTGTAAACACTGGGATTAATAATGAAGCAGGAAAATGGATATGTACACTTAGGTGTCACTTAAAGATGGGGATACATTCTGAAAAATGTGTCCTTAGGTGATTTCATCATTATTCAAACATCATAGAGTTCATCTAGGTTATATAAACTTAGTACAGGCTGCTACACACCTCCAGCTCTATTATAATCTTATGGGACTTCCATTGTATATGAGGTCCATCATTGACCAAAATGTCCTTATGCAGTGCATGACTGTAATTATTACATTTACTAGGTGTGCTCTGCTATTAGATATTAGTTAATGTTTCATTTTCAGCCATAGCATTTATACTGATTTTAACCTGTACAATTCTTCAGTTCCTCTTCATATGTTAGTACAAATCTAATAAAGTCAGATTATCATCTTGCAGATCAATATGAATCTCTCCAGTCCTTATTCTTTTTATTCCCATTTTCAACATTCAACATCTGAAATTTCAGAAACTGGTGCAAACCACAAAGAATGTTTACATTTTTTCTTTTCTTTTCTTTTCTTTTTTTTTGGCAGCTGGCTGCTATGGGGATCCAAACACTTGACCTTGGTGTTATAACACCACACTCTAACCAACTGAGCTAACCTGTTTACGTTCTTTTAAAGCACTGTCCTATGATGTTCTAAAGAATGAATTTCAGCATATACATCGTCCTAGAATTCTAATATTTTTCTTTGTTTTTTTTATATGTAAGTCATTTTAGAGCTATAATAGTGTTATAACTGCTCAACAGGCCATAATGAATGAATCAACAGAGTTTGAGGAAAGAAGTGCTACTATATCCAAAGAATGGGAACATGACCTAAAATCATTGAAAGAGAAAAATGGAAAACTACTTAAAAACTACCAAACTTTGAAGATCTCCCTAGCATCTGGTACCCAGGTTAATCCTTCTACACAAGACAATAAGAATCCCCATGCTACATTAAGAACTACAGAATTAACCACAAAGGTATGTAATTTTTTATAAGGTATTCTTAAATTTGCAGCTTCATCATAGAGTTCAGAGCAAAATTATACTATGGAATGTGAACACATTTATTTTGTGTATGATGAGCTTATTTTTTATATATAGTTTTACTGAGGCTTTCACTCAGCAAAACTACTTATAAAGCTAGACATCATATAAGATCTTTCCTTTGGATTATAAAGTAAGTAAATCGTACCTTCATTCTATTACTAAATTCATACAATATAGCTTGTTATTACCAATTAAGGTAATATTACCATATACTATAAATTTCCTAAATCCTGTGACTTTCTATTAAACTAAAATCTGTGTCCATATGCAGAAGAAACATTAGCTTGGAGAGAAATAGCAATTTAGATTTTCTCTAATTATCATCAGTGTCTTTAATATTGCTTAATATTATAATCACAATAAAAATGTAAGATGCTAAATAATATAACAAAATTGTTATTCAGGTTAACTTGTGTCTAAGAATCAGTACATTATTTGAATAATCCAACTACTTTATTAACTACCCTTACTTAGGAGTCTATAAACATGAGCAAACATGCTACTTTATTTTGTTAACACACAAAATGATTTAGTGGGGAACCCAAAAATAAGTTATAATTTATCATTTTTACCAAAATAAATACTTGTAATAAAACATCAACCACTGGTTTTATAATTAGTTACCAGTGAAATATAGACTATCACTAATATAGTTTTTTGATTTGCTGATCATTATAGAACTCAGTCAGGTAGTAGAAGATAAAATAGAGGAAATATAAAACTCATCTACCAAAGCAGTAATTTAAAAAAACAAGAAGAAATTCCATCTTCAGTGACCCAGGAAAATTCCCTAAAAAAAACAAAATATATGCTACTGTAATTAGACTAGTTTGGTAATGATGCAATAATAGACAAGTGGAACAGTAGAACAGAACAGAGTTTAGAAGTCCATTCAATTAATTATGAGAATTTAGTATATGATAATGGTAACATTTAACTCAGTGGGAAGAAGATGATTTACTTAATGCATGATTTGAATCAACAGGCTAAGCATATGGAAAAAAATAAGGCTGGATTCCTAACTCATTAAACAAAAATAGAAATATATGCATGTGAATAATCTTATAAACATGAAAAAATTCAGATATTTAAGTTTGTCTTAAGTTAATTTATACTAGAAACTAAAAACTAGAAACAACATCAACATTCATTAGTAGGCTATAGGTTAAATACTTTACTATACCTCCATAAAATGAGATGCTGTGTATCCATAAAAACAAAAAAGCTGAGAGATCTGTGTGTTGATAATGGAAACATCTGGAAAATACATTGTCAATTTTTTAAAAAGCAGAATATTTAGTATATTATGTGTATGACTGTTTTTATAAACTGTACATTTGCATATACCTAAGTATACAAACAATATTTCTGAAAAGGTACACTTGAGAAAGTTTAGTCATTTCTTCAGGTTCAACCAGGGCTCTGAGGATGGAGAGACTTACTCTTCATTATATGCCTTTGAACTTTTTCCACATATTTGTATTTTTCAATTTAAAAACTAATTAATGAAAATAAAGGGAAAGATACGTTATGTGCATTACCTTAGAGAGTCAGATAACAAATATACTTTCTTTCAGTTGTGTTCATTTAAAATGAATGCCTATTTAATATGCTTAGCACTGTGCTAACCAGTAAATAACATAACCTCTGTGCTGTTTTCATCTGCATGGTTTAGGAATTTGCTGACAGATTATACTGTAAAATTTTGGTATTTTTCTAAATCCAAAAATCATCATCTTCTAAATGAAAGGAATAATATGTCTATAGATCATGTGATATTTGAAATCTCTTCTATCCTTTGTTAATGCAATCTGTGATCATCTAAATATGATTATCTTTGTCTCAGATCTAATACTGTGATTCTGTCTTCTTGATAGACCTTATTAATGTGTGCTTTTTCTAATAGAAAATTCAAGAGCTGGAAATTTCACTACGTGAAGCTAAAGAAAGTGCTATACATAAGGAAGTCAAGATTATACAGATGCAGAAAGAACTTGAGGTGACTAATGACATAATAGCAAACCTTGAGGCCAAAGCTAATGAAACAAATAAATGCTTTGAAGACGCAAAAGAAACTATCCAAGAACTTCGGGTAACTTAAGCTCATTTTATTTTATTTTATTTTATTTTATTTTATTTTATTTATTTATTTATTTATTTATTTATTTATTTATTCATTTATTTATTTTAAATTATATTTTCTCGATATGCATTGTGGCTGATTATTGCTCCCCATCACCAAAACCTCCCTCCCTTCTCCCTCCCCCCTCCCCCCCAACAATGTCCTTTCTGTTTGCTTGTCGTATCAACTTCAAGTAATTGTGGTTGTTATATCTTCTTCCCCCCCCCCCCGTTTTTTTTGTTTGTTTGTTTGTTAGTTTTGTGTGTGTGTGTGTGTGTGTGTGTGTGTGTGTGTGTGTGTGTGACAATTTATATATTAATTTTTAGCTCCCACCAATAAGTGAGAACATGTGGTATTTCTCTTTCTGTGCCTGACTTGTTTCACTTAATATAATTCTCTCAAGGTCCATCCATGTTGTTGCAAATGGCAGTATTTCATTCGTTTTTATAGCTGAGTAGTATTCCATTGTGTAGATGTACCACATTTTCCGTATCCACTCATCCCATGATGGACATTTGGGCTGGTTCCAACTCTTGGCTATTGTAAAGAGTGCTGCGATGAACATTGGGGAACAGGTATACCTTCGACTTGATGATTTCCATTCCTCTGGGTATATTCCCAACAGTGGGATAGCTGGGTCGTATGGTAGATCTATCTGCAGTTGTTTGAGGAACCTCCATACCATTTTCCATAGAGGCTGCACCATTTTGCAGTCCCACCAACAATGTATGAGAGTTCCTTTATCTCCGCAACCTCGCCAGCATTTATCGTTCAGAGTCTTTTGGATTTTAGCCGTCCTAACTGGGGTTAGATGGTATCTCAATGTGGTTTTGATTTGTATTTCCTGGATGCTGAGTGATGTTGAGCATTTTTTCATATGTCTGTTGGCCATTTGTATATCTTCTTTAGAGAAATGCCTACTTAGCTCTTTTGCCCATTTTTTAATTGGGTTGCTTGTTTTCTTCTTGTAAAGTTGTTTGAGTTCCTTATATATTCTGGATATTAATCCTTTGTCAGATGTATATTTTGCAAATATTTTCTCCCACTCTGTTGGTTGTCTTTTAACTCTGCTAATTTTTTTTTTTGCTGTGCAGAAGCTTTTTAGTTTGATATAATCCCATTTGTTTATTTTTCCTTTGTTTGCCCGTGCTTTTGGGATCGTATTCATGAAGTCTGTGCCCAGTCCTATTTCCTGAAGTGTTTCTCCTATGTTTTCTTGAAGAAGTTTTATTGTTTCAGGGTGTATATTTAAATCCTTAATCCATTTTGAGTTGATTTTAGTATAGGGTGAGAGGTATGGATCTAGTTTCATTCTCCTGCATATGGATATCCAGTTATCCCAGCACCATTTGCTGAAGAGGCAGTCCCTTCCCCCGTGAATAGGCTTGGTGCCTTTGTCAAAGATCAGATGGCAGTAAGTGTGTGGGTTGATTTCTGGATTCTCTATTCTATTCCATTGGTCAGTGTGTCTGTTTTTATGCCAGTACCATACTGTTTTGGTTATTATAGCTTTGTAGTATAGCTTAAAGTCAGGTAGTGTTATGCCTCCAGCTTTATTTTTTTTTTGCTCAGCATTGCTTTGGCTATGCGTGGTCTTTTATTGTTCCATATAATTGTCTGAATAGTTTTTTCCATTTCTGAGAAAAATGTCTTTGGAATTTTGATGGGGATTGCATTGAATTTGTATATCACTTTGGGTAGTATGGACATTTTCACTATGTTGATTCTTCCAATCCAAGAGCATGGGATATCTTTCCATCTTCTTGTATCCTCTCTAATTTCTCTCAGCAGTGGTTTGTAGTTCTCATTATAGAGATTTTTCACCTCCTTGGTTAACTCAATTCCTAAGTATTTTATTTTTTTGGTGGCTATTGTAAATGGGCAGGCTTTCTTGATTTCTCGTTCTGCATGTTCACTATTGGAGAAAAGAAATGCTACTGATTTTTGTGTGTTGATTTTGTATCCTGCTACTGTGCTGAAATCATTTATCAATTCCAACAGTTTTTTTGTAGAGGTTTTAGGCCGTTCGATATATAGGATCATGTCATCTGCAAACAGGGACAGTTTGACTTCCTCTTTTCCAATCTGGATGCCCTTTATTTCCTTCTCTTCTCTGATTGCTCTGGCTAGTACTTCCAACACTAGGTTGAATAGGAGTGGTGAGAGTGGGCATCCTTGTCTAGTGCCTGTTCTTAAAGGAAAAGCTTTCAGCTTTTGCCCATTCAGGATGATATTGGCAGTGGGTTTGGCATATATGGCTTTAATTATGTTGTGATACTTTCCCTCTATACCTAACTTATAGAGGGTCTTTGTCATGAATGAGTGCTGAACTTTATCAAATGCTTTTTCAGCATCTATAGAGATGATCCTTGTGTTTGAGTTTATTAATATGGTGTATCACATTTATTGATTTGCGTATGTTGAACCAACCTTGCATCCCTGGGATGAATCCCACTTGATCGTGATGAATAATTTTTCGTATGTGTTGCTGTATTCTGTTTGCTAGTATTTTAGTGAGGATTTTTGCATCTATATTCATCAAGGATATCGGCCTGTAGTTTTCTTTTTTGGTTATATCTTTACCTCGTTTTGGTATCAGGATGATGTTTGCTTCATAGAATGAGTTTGGGAGATTTGCGTCCGTTTCAATCTTTTGGAATAGTTTGTAAAGAATCGGTGTCAATTCCTCTTTGAATGTTTGGTAAAATTCTGCTGTGAATCCATCTGGTCCTGGGCTTTTCTTTGTTGGGAGCCTTCTGATAACAGCTTCAATCTCCTTTATTGTTATTGGTCTGTTCAAATTTTCTACGTCTTCATGGTTCAGTTTTGGGAGCTTGTGTGTGTCCAGAAATTTATCCATTTCCTCCAGATTTTCAAATTTGTTGGCGTATAGTTGTTTATAGTAGTCTCGAATGATTCCTTGTATTTCAGATGAATCAGTTGTAATATCGCCTTTTTCATTTCTAATTTTTGTTCTTTGAGTCTTCTCTCTTCTTTTTTTTGTTAGCCATGCTAATGGTTTGTCAATTTTATTTATCTTTTCAAAAAACCAAGTTTTTGATTTGTGGATCTTTTGAATTGTTTTTTGGTTTTCAATTTCATTCAGTTCTGCTCTGATCTTAATGATTTCTTTCCGTCTGCTAACTTTAGGTTTGGATTGTTCTTGTTTTTCTAGTTCTTTAAGGTGAAGTGTTAGGTTGTTCACTTGCCATCTTTCCATTCTTCTGAAGTGAGCGTGTAATGCAATAAATTTTCCCCTCAATACTGCTTTTGCAGTATCCCACAGGTTTCGGTATGATGTATCATTGTTTTCATTAGTTTCAATAAATTTTTTGATTTCCTGCTTGATTTCTTCTTGGACCCATATGTCATTAAGTAGAATGCTGTTTAACTTCCATGTGTTTGTATAGTTTCCAGAGTTTCGTTTGTTATTAATTTCTAGTTTTAATCCATTGTGGTCTGAGAAGATACATGGGATAATACCAATTTTTTTGAATTTATTGAGACTTGATTTGTGACCTGATTTGTGATCTATCCTGGAGAATGATCCATGTGCTGATGAGAAGAATGAATATTCTGAGGTTGTTGGGTGGAATGTTCTGTAGATATCTGCCAATTCCAATTGGTCTAGAGTCTTGTTTAGATCTTGTGTTTCTCTACTGATTCTTTGCCTAGATGATCTGTCTAATATTGACAGTGGGGTGTTCAGGTCCCCTGCTATTATGGTATTAGTGTCTATTTCCTTCTTTAGGTCTAATAGAGTTTGTTTTATAAATCTGGCTGCTCCAACATTGGGTGCGTACATATTTATGAGTGTTATGTCTTCTTGATGGATCAGTCCTTTTATCATTAAGTAGTGTCCCTCATTGTCTCTTTTTATGGTTTTTAGTTTAAAGTCTATTTTGTCAGATATAAGAATAGCTACTCCAGCTCGTTTTTCTTTTCTGTTTGCATGGTAAATCTTTTTCCATCCTTTCACTCTTAGTCTGTGTGAATCTTTATGGGTGAGGTGGGTCTCTTGTAGGCAGCATATAGTTGGGTCCTGCTTTTTGATCCAGTCAGCCAGTCTGTGTCTTTTGATTGGGGAATTTAAGCCTTTTACATTAAGAGTTGTTATTGAAAGGTGTTGATTTATTCCTAGCATTTTATTGGTTGTTTGGTTGTCTTAGGTGTCTTTTGTTCCTTGCTTTCTGATTTACTGTTTGGTTTCAGTGTTTGTTGGTTCCTTAGGTTGTAGATAGCGTTTTTGTTTGCTTGTTTTCTCTTCATGAATGTCATTTTTATTATACTAGTGGGTATTGATTTTTCTTGGGTTTTTTATGGCAGTGTTAGTTATTTTTCAGGAACCAAACCCAGTACTCCCTTGAGCATTTCTTGTAAGGGTGGTCGTGTGGTAGTGAACTCCCGCAGTTTTTGTTTGTCTGAGAAATATACTATTTGCCCTTCATTTCGGAAGGATAGCCTTGCAGGGTAGAGTATTCTTGGCTGGCAATCTTTGTCTTTTAGTATTTTGAAAATATCATCCCATTCCTTTCTAGCTTTTAGGGTTTGTGATGAAAAGTCTGATGTTAGCCTGATTGGGGTTCCCTTACAAGTGATTTGACGCTTCTCTCTTGCAGCTTTTAAGATTCTCTCTTTGTCTCTGAGTTTTGCCAATTTGACTATGACATGTCTTGGAGAAGGCCTTTTTGGGTTGAATACGTTTGGAGATCGTTGAGCTTCCTGGATCTTAAGATCTGTGATTTTTCCTATACATGGGAAGTTTTCTGCCACTATTTTTTTGAATATGTTTTCAATGGAATCTCCATTTTCCTCCCCTTCTGGAATACCCATGACTCGGATATTTGACTGCTTAAGGTTGTCTGATATTTCTCTCAGATTTTGTTCAATGTCCTTGATTCTTTTTTCTTTCTTTTTGTGTGCTTGTGTTATTTCAAACAGCCCATCTTCAAGTTCAGAGGTTCTCTCTTCAACTTCGACAAGCCTGCTGGTTAAACTCTCCGTTGTGTTTTTTATTTCGTTGAATAACTTCTTCAGTTCAGCAATTTCTGCTACATTTTTTTTCAGGACATTGATTTCCTTGTACATTTCCTCTTTCAGATCCTGTATACTTTTCCTCATTTCATCATGATGTCTAGCTGAGTTTTCTTGTATCTCATTCAGTTTCCTTAGAATTATCACTCAAAATTCCTTGTCAGTTATTTCAAGGGCTTCTTGTTCTATAGGATCTAGAGTATGAGATTTATTAACTTTTGGTGGTGTACTTTCTTGATTTTTTGTATTTCTGGTATCTTTTTTTTGGTGTTTATTCATTGTGGCAGGGGGTTTCACAGTCCACCGGTTTGAGACTAATGACTAACTATGATGTTGCTGTGGTTGCCAATTTCATATGGCTCCCTCCATGACTGCTCAGTTGGCCTCTAGTGCCTTGTGTGTGTGGTTGCCTCGGTTCTTGGGCTTCTCTGGGGAGCCACCTTTCTGGTCAGCTTGGACTCTGCTGGGCTGGTGGATCACGTACCACAGGGTGTGTGATCTCTGTTGAGCTTTCACTTCCTGTGCAGGACTTCTCCCTGTTCCATGTGCTCTGGCCCAGGCTGTTGGATTGTGCAGTGGCGACCCCACCGGGTGTGTGGTTTCTATCGAGTCTCCGCGTCCCTGGCCGCACGTCTCCCCACTCTGTGCACACTGTGCTGGGCTGGGGCGTGTCTTCTGCACCCCTCGTCTATCAGCTGGGCCTTCAAGACCCTGCTCGGCACCGCCTCGCCCAGGAAGTCTACCAGGTTTCTGGTAGGCACAGACGACCAGTCGCTCTGGGTGCCTTTGTAGCACTATGTAGATCTTTCTCGGGACTTGTTCACCTTTGTATCCCCCCAGCATAGACCGAATCTAGCGCCCACCTGCAGCCTGCTCTCCAGCAGGTTCAAGCGGACCTGGGAACTCTCCTACCACACTATTCCCAACCAGAAATTGGTTAGGCTTTTTTCCAAACTGGTGGCCACAGAGATGGTAACTGCCTCCCAGTAACAGGAAGTTTACCGGGGGCGGAGTCCAGGGTGTGGTGGAGTGACAGTCAGCCCGCCCGTACTTCCTTGCCTTCCCTACACTGGCCGGGGACGCCCCCCACCAGCAGCCCCGCCAGAGTACCGCAGAGGGAGCGGGAGGGGAGGCCGGCCCGCAGGCTCCGGAAAGCCCCACGCCGGGCCAAGCAAGTGGGCAGGCTTAGTGACGGCCGAGCTGGGCGGAGCTGCCCGCACCTGGGAAAATGGAGGCAGCCCCGGGGTGGTGAGTGGCCTGGTGATGCAGGCGGGAGCCGGGTGGGCGTCAGCCCCCCAAACAGGGCTGGGCCAGGGGTCACTCACAGGGCTGTGCCAGGTCGGGCGCTCACACTCTGCCTCTGGTTTGTCACCTTCCCTGTTCTCGGCCGCTGCCGCCTCGGGCTGTTCAGTCGCGACGCGGCTCAGGCGCTCCCAGGAATCTTCTTTAATGCCGGCCTGAAACCTCAAATCCTGAATAGGGCAGCTGGCCGCCTTCAGCACGGCCCCGGCCTCCGGGATCCTGTCTGCATCCACAGCAGCCCTGGTGCCGTGTTCCCTGTTTCGAGACTTGCTTTTGCAGCTAAGAAACAGTTCTTTTCCTGCTCCACACTTCAAAGCTGTTGCCTGTAAATGAGGCAGCCTCTCCTGCCGGGGGCAAAGTGGCGGTCACCCCCACGACCGGCCACCAGCTGCGGTCCTCCCTTAAGAGATGGCGAGAGGAAGGTCCACAAGTTTCCCAGCTGCCTGAGGCCCAGTGGCTGCCTTTTCCACCTCAGCTACTCCGCACCAACCGCCGCAGCCACCGCCATCTTGAAAACCCGACTTAAGCTCATTTTATAAACAAAAGTTGTTTTTTCTTAACCCGTCGAATTGGGAAATAATTTGGTACTCTTCCGTTTTACCACAACTACTATTTACATCTGAAGTTCAGTACTCAAGCTTAAAAAGAAGGAGCAGTTTAACTTTGAAATGAAATTCAGGAATATATTTTCATGCAAAATATTGATTATTTTTATTATGCAAGAAAAATAATTTTTAGAATACATAAATAGTCTTTATAGTTTAAAATGTATATTTTTTAGTATTCAAAAAATTGCTTCTCATCTAAATATATAGCACTATTAGATAAGTACATTTTTTTAATTTGCTTTTCTCCTATTTGCCCTATTATACTGAGTCCCACCTGATGTCCTGTGGGCTGAATCTGACCTTTTTTTTTTTTTGAAAAGAACAGTAGTTTAAATGATTTTGACCTTGAATATCAACAGGATATACAGGTGGCAAATAAGCATGTGAAAAAATGGATGTTCCACATCATATGTTGTTGGGGAATTGCAAATTAAAACAGTGAGGGACCATTACACAACCTACTAAAATAGCCAACATCCAAAACACTGACAGTACCGAACGCTGGAGAGGATGTGGAACAACAGAAACTGTCGTTCATTGCTTATGGTAATGCAGGATGGTACAGCCATTTTGGAACAAAGTTTGGCAGTTTTTTACAAAACTGAACATACTCTTACCATGTGACCAAGCAATTGTGCTTCTTCGTATTTACTCAAATGAGTTGAAAGTGTACGTCCAAACAAAAAACCATCACGTCTATGTTTATAGCAGCTATATTCATAATTGCCAAAACTTAGAAACAACCAAGATGCCTTTTAGTAGGTGAATGGATAAATGGTAATATATGCGTACAATGGAATAGTTATTCAGCAATTAAAAGAAATGAACTACAGGGCTGAGCCCGTGGCGCACTCGGGAGAGTGCTGTGCTGGGAGCGCAACGACGCTCCCGCCACAGGTTCGGATCCTATATAGGAATGGCCGGTGCGCTCACTAGCTGAGTACCGGTCACGAAAAAGACAAAAAGAAAAAGAAAAAAAGTAATGAACTACGGAGCCAGGAAAAGACATGGGAGAAATTTAAATGCATATTGTTAAGTGAAAGAAGCCAATCTGAAAAAGGCTAAATACTGTATGGTTCCAAGTTCATGACATTTTGAGAAAGGCAAAACTGGAGACAGTAAAAAGATTAACAGTTGTTAGGGATTGGGGGAGGTGGGGAGGGGCAAATAGGTAGAGCATAGGGGATTTTTAGGGCAGTGACACTATTCTGTGTGATACTGTAATGATGGACACGTCATTATACATTTGTCAAAACCCACAAAATGTGCAATATGAATAAGAAATCTTAATGTAAACTGTGGACTTTAATTAATTAATAATAATGTATCATTATTAGTTTATAAGTTGTAACAAATGTACCATACATACTAATAATGCATGATATAAATGACAGGGAGAAGGGGGTGGGGACAGGAGGTCTGTAGAAGCTCTATCTTCTTCCAGTCGTTTTTTCTGTAAAGCTAAAACTGCTGTAAAATATAAAGTCTGTTAATTTTTAAAAAATTTATATACACACACAAACACACACATATATATTCTGTGAGTGGAAAGTACATATATGACTGGATTGAACCCTCAGAACAAAATATTCTCAGTAATGCTTTGTAGCTTGAATTTAGTTCTAATTTGATGTTTACACTGTTGCTTTGACATCTTTTTGTTTCATTTTCTTGATTTACCCACCCATTTCATTATTTTCAACCCTTCTATTTCATTTTGTAGTTATATCACTTTTTAACTGGAAAAAAATTTTTATTTTAGAAAATCATGTGTCTAATTACGTATTAGCTTCATATAACTTCAAATATACTTCAAATATACTTCTCATCAAATATCTTATTATTTAGTTAAAACTATTGCTTTTCCTGTTTTTATATATTTAGAGTTGTTTGCTGTTTTAAAATGTTCTTACTAAAGCAAAGGCAGCTAACCACTCTTTAAAACTGGAGAAATTGAAACTGCTCTAATAATTATTTTATTTTTATTTTCTCTAAAAAATGTAGGACAAAGTTGCTTTAGGAGCTAAGCCCTATAAAGAAGAAATTGAAGATCTGAAAACAAAGCTGGTGGAGATAGAACTAGAGAAAATGAAAAATGCCAAAGAATTTGAAAAGGAGTATGTCTTTGCCTTAATTGAACATGGCTTTAATAGCTTAAATTTCTTTCTAAACTACATAAGTTTCTTTGCACTGGTTAACTTTTTAAAGTATAATTTATGAAAATATTGTTATTATTTTTTTTAAGAAAATACAAGCATCCATAAATTTTAAATTTATTAAATTCTCATTACATATGCAAAATTTTTTTAAAAACACAAGTCTGATCAGTTAACACACTATGTCTTTGAGTGCTTCTTCCTCAATCATATTTAAACGACTTAAAAATGGCTTTTTTATGCTCCAGAGTGAACATTAAGAATCTTTGGGGGGGGTATTTAGAAGTTTGATGAAGGTTTCTGTTGTTTCTCTTAAATTCATTTGTTCTTCCTATTGTGATTTTGTGAAAAGATTATATTTCCTTTATAAGTACCTAGGGCCCAAGAACATATCCTCTTTTTATTGATTTATTTATATGTAGTATTATACTTAATAGCATGCCTAAAGTTCTTTGTGGTATACCATAATGAAAAGAACATTACATTAAACAGAGTCAAAGGAACTAAGTTAGAGATATGTACCCACTTATTAGTGCATCACCTTAAGCAAGCTGTTTAATCTCTCTGATCTTCACATTCTTAATCAACAAAAAGAGAGGTTTATATTAGAGCATTTCTTAAGATGTCGTATGGCTCCTAACATTTTTCATTCTTTCTGTAAATCTTGAATAAATCTTTAATGATGATGTCTAATTCTGCCCAGAAAGTAGCACTCTATGAGTCTTCATGCTATCTAAGCAGGCTTTGATGGATAAGACCTATTGGTTTTACTGAAATGTATACCTATTAGGTTCTTAATTATGAAAAGCAATTTTTCTTATAATATAGAGTTAACAGATACTTTCATAGTCTTTAAGAAAGGCATAAAGTCCTACAATTTATCATTGCTGATTAATGCCTAAACCAACAATTCATTAAATGTCTCTTTCTCCTGAGTAGTAATGATCAGAATTTGACCTTTGACTGTATTTCCTTAGACCAGGATCAGCAGTCAGGGTTTGTTTTCCTGACAGTATAGAAATGAAGCTGCTTTTCCTCTTTCATGAGAACACCATTAACAGCCCTTTTTTTTTTTTTTTTTTTTTTTTTTTTAATGGTACCTACCTCTAAAGATAATTTTGTTCAATATCCAATTAATAGATAATGGACCTTCAGAAATTTTAAAAGAACTAATTTCTCAATATTAAGAATTTTGGGCTGTTCCTGCAACCAAACAATACTTCCAATTTGATGTTGTTATAGCCATAATGGACATGATACCACAGAGGTATCATGAGGGCTTATCTGCTGCTACTTATAGATATTATGTCAGTGTGCTGTGTTAAAGAATTCTTAACAGCAGTTCTAACTATTCTTTCATAAAAAATTAGTTGCTGGGCTTTTACTTATTTTTATTCTTGTTAGAATTACTTCTACAAAAGCCACTGTGGAATATCAAAAAGAAGCTATAAGGCTTTTGAGAGAAAATCTTAGAAGAAATCAACAGGCCCAAGATACCTCAAGTAAGTAGAAAATGCAGATATTTTCAGATCTTTTTCATTTTGCTTCTCAATACAGTTACAGACTTTGACGATCAAGAGTAAACCTAAGTTAACCATTAATCTATTTTAAAATGAATTCATTGGATCATATTATCCTCTGACATCTCCTTAGTTTACTATGATCTCAAGTGTTTATCCATTGTAGATTTTTTAAAAATATGAATTTTATGCATTATCAGATCTTTACATATAAGTGAAGATACCTTCAGGGCTATAAAATAATGTCTACTATCAGGACTATAAAATAATGATAACTATTGAAGAAGAAGTACCCTTCCCAATAAAAATCAAACACGTCTTAATAGACTTCAGTTGTATGCAACTGATAAATTTAACTGGTGCACAGTAAAAATAAACAAATATTATTTTATTTGCTCTTAAAACAGAAGATACTGAGTTAATGTTTACTTGCAAAAAAGAGAGAATGCTGAACAGTACTTGGGGTAGCTTTGCATAGTAAAACAAGCACTGAACTGAAAGTTAGGAACAGGTTAACGGCTATGTGAAATCATGGGGACAGCACCTGACCTTCTAGCTTATAAACATGTGTATGGGTGTGTGAAATCACAAGTTGAATCAAACCAAAAGTCATGTGCAAAAAGGCATTGAAAATTCTAAATAGCAAGCCAAATATGAGATGATACCCACATGTAGTTTTGCTCACTCTTTTTCTTAAAAAAAATTAGAGGTAGTGTTAGAGATGTTGCCTAGTACCTATTATAGCTTGAACTTCCCTAGTGTCTATTGCAAGATAATCACTGTTCCTACCAGGAAAACTTCAAGGGATAAAAACAGAAGTGAGGGTTCTTTGTTACAGAGGGATTTGTATAATAACTTTTGATTTGTGGGTAGCTTTCAGGTATATATTGTACCTGAATTCAAAATAAAATGGACATCAAGAATCACACACACAGTACCCCTCTTTTGTGAATTGCTGGTGACCCAACAGGTTATGCCACTTTATGAGCACCTCACCATTTTATGCAACTATGCCTACAATTTATAAAACACAGTCTCTTTCACTACTTCTGCACACTTAATATAGAATACTTAATATATGCTTCAATATGATTCTAACGTATATATAGTTGACAAGTATGTGTTTCATACTTATAATGCCTGGATGACTGGGAGTGGACCACACACATACACACCATGTTGTAACAAGCCCTCCAACTGAGCACTGTTGTAGAAGATAGACCAATGAAGGACAACTCTAACTGGGGCAGGATTGCTATTCCTGCAGTCAAGGTGGAAGATCTTAATGAGCCGGATATGGTAGTGGAATTGGTTGAGATGGAATCTAGACATACATTTAGATTGATGATCCAATGGGCAGGGGAGGTGAGGCAGAAAGAGAAAGTCAAGGATGACTTCCCAGGAAATGATGGTTGAAGTGTTTTGGTTTTTCTAGTGGCTTATTGCACTTGGTAATATTTCCTTTATGAGCATTTTGAACTTTGGAAATAATTAAATTTTCACCTATTTGTATATTTGCTTTCCGCAGTGATATCAGGATGTATTGATTCTCAGCCTTCAAATAAACCCTTAACCTGTGGCGGTGGCAGTGGCATTGTACAAAGCACAAAAGCTCTTATTATAAAAAGTGAATATATAAGGTTGGAAAAGGAAATGTTTAAGATAAAGCAGCAAAATGAACAGCTAATAAAGCAAAATAATGAACTGTTAAGGTAAGATCTGCTTACATGGTACAGATATTATGCTTATGGCTATCACGTGTGTAGGGGAGTGCTACATGCACATATTTTTTGCAGTTAGCAACCCTTTTCATATTATGGGGAAAGTAATTTTTAGAGCTCATGTAATAAGTGTCTTTTTTAAAAGAAATAAGAATGTGGTAGCACTATTCCCGATGTTTGCTATCTATCACCTGACCTATTTTTAAGCCAAGAACCAGGAAGTAAACAAAGACTTGAGGTGGCAGCTGAAATACACCACACAAGTTCATAAGTCCATTTACCCAAGTCAATGAGGCTTTACTCAGAGGAGAACCCCTTAAGTCCATTATCTTAGCTTATTTACTTTTACTTTATAAACTGATTTTAAAAATTTAATTATTGGCATCTACATCTGTGGAAGATTAGAATCTTTGTGCTAAGCACTCTTCTGATGATACAGTAGAAGATAAATAAACATTAAGTGAATTTACAGATAGCTAATTCTTTGCAATGAGTACCGTTAAACAAGAAAGAAAAGCCCAAAAGGACATCATGAAAGGATTCAATTAGAAAAGAGGGATCTAACCTTATCTGCGTTTTGGGGTGAGGAATAGTGATCAAGAAACTAATATGTAGATCAGATCGAAAAAAGGAGTAGGAATTAAGCTAGATGAAAGGAGAAGAGGGGTAAACCTTCTAGGCCAAGGGAACAGCATGTACACAGGCTTTGAGTCAGGAAGAATAACTAATCGATGGGACTGAAAGACATCTAGTGTGGCCAGGATATAGAGAATGAGACAGAGTAGGGTGGAAGATGAAGTGCCAGAGATAACTGGATCCTGATTACACAGGCCTTTATAGATCATTCTGAGGAATTTGGGGTGGTATCCTAAATGTGATGGGAGAATTACCTGCAACTGGAGGATTTTAAACCAGGTCATATAGCATCTTTGGCTGCTAGAGCATCATAGGGGAACCCAATTGCAGAATCTGTTGATGGTAGTCCAGGCAAAAAATAATTTTGGCATGGACTAGAATGGCACCAATAGGGATAAAAATAAGGAGATGAATTTGAGAGATAGGTATGAGATTGTATCAGCACACTTGGCTGACTGATAAGCTAAAGGAGAACAGGGCCTCTAGGATTACTTTCCAGGTTTCTCTCTGCCCAAACTGGATAAGTGCTGGTGGCATTTCCTATAAGAAGCAAAACTGTAACTATGAAATCTAGAAAAGCATAGTGTAATATTTCTTTTAAAACTACCAAGTTGCATCAAAGATTCATCTAACCAAAAGACTAGTTTATCAAATCACTGTGGCAAAGTATCAATAGTTAAACCACTCTGGATGACATCATTGATTCATGTGAAAACCTAATGTCTTACTTTGAGCTTTATTATCAAGACTCCAAGTGATCATGGAAATTTACTACCATTATTCACTTTATATAGATTCATTTCATTTTCTGAACTGTGGAAATAGTCCAAACAGGAAGCATTAAGTTGAAGTTAAAATGTGATAAAATGGTAAATTTTATGTTATATATATTTCATCACAATTTTAAAAAAATTTTTAATATAAATGTGAATACATTTCAAGAATTGGGAAGTCTTACAGTCTCCCTTTTTTTCCCCCCACATTTAAGCAATAATCATCACCTTTCCAAAGAGGTCAAAACTTGGAAAGAAAGAACCCTTAAAAGAGAGGCCCACAAAGAAGCAACTTGTGAGAATTCTCCAAAGTCTCCTAAAGTGACTGGAACAGCTTCTAAAAAGAGACAGAATACATCTTCTCAGTGCAAAGAATGGAATTTACAAGATCCTGTGCCAAAGGAATCACCAAAATCTTGGTTTTTTGATAGCCGATCAAAGTCTTTACCAGCACCCCATCCAGTTCGCTATTTTGATAACTCAGGTTTAGGCCTTTGCCCAGGTAGGTAAATGTACTGGTTACTTGGAAATCAGGGATAATGGTTGGAACTTATCTTTAATATTTGTCCCCAAAGGGCAAGTTTAAACAAGAAGATTTAGTTGAAAAAGCTAAAGTACACAGGCTTCATTTGCTAAGCCTGTGTAAGAAAGTTTGTTTCTCCAAGTCACAGCACTGAAGTGCAATAACTTTTTACCCCAAATGAAATCTTTATTTTGTCTCTTAAACCCTCAGTTCTCTCCAAAAATAGACAAGCAACTCTCTCGAGGACATGAAAACACTACCCTAAAAACAAAACTTTGACTGAAGAAGTCTTTCTTACCAATTCAATGGGCCAGTATATACAATAGCATTATATTCATTTTACACAAGCCAGATCATAGACTTACATCACTTACTTATTCATTCATTCAATCAACAAAATTTTTTGAGCCCCTACTATGTGTCATGTATTATATTAGACCCTGATGATACATTGATAAGCAAAACCAGATGTGGTTCCTGCCCTCATAGAGCTTACAGGTAGTAATCAAGAGAGATACAGGTAGTAATCAAGTAGTCAAAAAAAAGTGAAATTCTAGCGGTGCAAAAGGCTATAAGGCATATAATAGGTATTTGATTTAGGAATATTAAGTCTTTCTTGAGGAAGAAAACTGAGATCTAAAAGGTTAATGTGAGTCAGCTTAACAAACAAGGGAGGGAAAAACTTCTCAGGCAAAAGGAACAGAGACAGCCCCAGGGTAGGAAAAGCTTTGAAAGAAATAAGGTGCAGTCAGAGCACAGTTGGTGCAGGCTTCTGTAGGTGAAGTCAGTGAGGCTAAAGAAAGAGACAAGAACATGTAGAGGAAGCCATCAAAACATGCTAAGCAGTGACAGCAGAATATAATCAGTTAAAATTTTGAAAATATCACCTCATCTGTAATAAGCAAGAGTTTATGACAGTTGTCTAAACAAAACATGATAGTAGTGTGGACTTGCAGGAGAGATGGAGAGAAGTGTACAGATTGGAGAGATTTCGGAGTAAAAGCAGTAATGTGAGGCACCTGATTGAACAAAGGAGTGGGAGATATTAAGGATCTCCCCCAGATTTTCAGGGGGCCTGTCCACAGCGTTGCAGGAGAAGCTCTTTAAGACTGCATTTCTTATAGTCTTTCTTACCAGATAGCATCTATTATTTGCCCACATATGCACAACCAGAGCCATTAGTGACAGTGTATCTACCTGTCAGAAGTACCCTGTTACGCGACTGCACAAATCTAAAGCAACAAAATCATACACTAAGAAGAGCAATTGCCAAATCACTTAAAGCCCTCAGTAAAGTTCTAGGGGTTTATGAGACTTGTACTTAGTGGCTAAAAAGAAATCCATCCATTCTCATCAGATCAAGTTGGCAGTCTGAAAAGTGCTCTTAAGAATACAGTTAGGCAAAAAACCATTTGGAAAAAATGTTTGGACTTGTCTCCATTGAATTGTATTTAAGAAACATTTAAGGATCTTTCATTGTCTAGAACTTACATGGAACTTTTGCTGTACATGCTATTTTAGAAGAGTCTTTTGAAAAACTGAGAACTTTTACAATCACCTTTTGATTTTATCCAGCAGAGCCAGAGGCACACGTATAATATGAATTCATCCCACTAGAAACAAAAACATTTGTGTCTTTTTATCAATATATGGATCTCTCTGGTACTATTTGTAGGTGAAGTAAATAATACTAGATTAGAGGAATACATAACTCAACCAAAAACCTACCAATTCAGAGTTAAAGGAGATAGTCCCAGCTTGAATTAGTAATATCAGTCTAAGAAAAGTTAATGTCAGTTTTTACTTTTAATTATAAAAGGTAATCTAAATTACCTCAACAAATTAAGATAACTGTCAAGATCAGTTATGATAGATTTACTTTTATGAATACAGTAATTTTTAAATGAATATTGTTTATAAACAAATAGGTGCAGTTAAAGTGCTTTTTTATAGACTCAAAGTTTTCCAAAGATGACCCTAAGTATTCTCTAAAATACATACTATCTGTTTAGCACACTATTATTTTTCTAAAAATAAGACAAAGTCAAATTCAATTAGTTCATGTTTGATTCCTTTTGTATCTTAGATTAACTAATTCCAAATAAAATGTTATTATTTCTTAGTTGTATGTACAATATGGTTTTTCTAACAGTTCGTTTTATGACAAAATAGGGAATAAACTTCTCCAATTCTTATGAGGTGAAATACATCTTTTTAATGTCCGAACACAATCAACCACACTACCGTTTTTCATTCTTCATGTTTTTCCTGTCTTAACATCCTTCCCACTTCCAGTTATGCTTGGTTTTCGTGTTTTTTAATAGAATTTCATTTTTTTTCTCAGAGGAACAAACTATGGGAGCAGAGAGTGTGGATCCTCGGCCAGGTCCTTGGCACACCTCCTCAGGAAAAGATGTGCCTGAGTGCAAAACGCAGTAGACTCCTCTTCTGTCATTTTTCTGGGGCCCAGTGTTCCTATTTGGAAATGACTTTGTTTTTTTATGTATTTATCCCTGGCAGTGATGTCACGCTTCAACTTAATTTCAATTCAGTTTTTACTTTGCCGCTAGAATTGGAAGAAGAAAGAACAGGAAATTAATGTATTCTAGTAATTTAGAATGGTTGTAGCAATACCTTCTTTGTGCCTGTGGTAATACTTTTAAAAGTTTAATTATTTTTATTTATATATTTTGTAAAGAATAAAGTGATTGAAAGAAATTTCCAGTCTTTCAATGTATATATAAAATATTTACTTTTTTATTGATATAAAGTCATCCATATGTGACTTAGAAAATTCAAAAACATAATACATAAATTATTTTAAAACATCATTTATTAATAAAATTATAAACTTTTTTAGTATGTTGAACACTTAATAAATATTTAATTAGAAGTTCTGAATCACAACTCCATGTAATATTAATGGTTCCTTGGTGGCATACTCTCCTCTCTTGTTGCCTTTCAGGATTTTGCTGTGAAAATATACACATGTTTTCTGGATTTAAATTCTTAATGGCTGTGTCCTCTTAACTTTCTAGTCCTTCTCTTCCTTTTGCTATAATAACTAAAGTTCTTTCTCACTTTTCTGTTAACCCATCCACCCCATTTCCTATGCCAGCACTCTAAATTGATTTGTTCATTATTAGACTTTGTTTTCCATTGCACCTCACTCCCAACTGGAACAACCTTATAGATTGCTTATTCTACCTCTTCATTTTAAACATGAGGAAACAGTCCCAGAGTTTCTTTCAAAGCAAAGTTTTCTAAACTTGAGGTCCCCACAAATACATAAAACATGTATGGATGGACATCATGCAATCTGTAAAACTTCTGAAATTTTATGTGTACTTTTGTATGTGGATTTATTTTCCAAATAGGCCCACTAGGCATTGTGCCTCTTTCTTGGTTGTAGGAGGGACCAGATGCAACAACTTATCCTTCAACACCCAGAAGGGATGTCTCAACAGAAATGTCACTGAGGTGGAAGGCCTCTGAATTTTAGTTGGATTTATTTCCCAGCCGCTGACATGCAAATGTCTTACTAACAAGTCTGAAGTAGTTGCCGCTGCTTGCTCACTAGGTCCAATCAGCATAATGTCATCAGTGCAATGGACCAGTGTGACACCTTGTGGAAGAGAAAGGCCATCAAGTTCCCTGCAAACTAAATTATGACAGGGCTGGAGAGTTAATATATTCCTGAAGTAGGACAGTGAAAGTGTACTGCTGGCCTTGCCAGCTGAAAACAAACTGCTCTAGTGGGCCTATGAACAGGTGTGAAGAAAAAGGGATTTGCAGACCAATAGCTGCCTATCAGTTACCAGGAAATGTGTTAATTTTTTCAAGCCATAAAACCACATGGGACACAGCAACTGCCATTGAAATCAGCACTTTGTTAAGTTTATGATAACGTGCTGTCATTCTTCCATACAGGCAAAATAGAAGAGTTGAATGGGTGTGCTGTGGGAATTACGACCAGACCCCTGCATCTTTTTAAGTCCTTGATGGTGGGACTGTTCTCTGAAATCCCCCCAGGGTTGCAGTATTGCTTCTAATTTACTATTTTCCTAGGTAGAGGCAGCTCTAATGGCTTCTATTTGGCCTTTCCCACTATAATAGCCCTCACCCCACAGGTTAGGGAACTAATGTGGGGATTCTGCCAGCTGTTAAGTATGCCTATTCCAATTATGCATTCTGAAACTGGGAAAATAAACACAGGATGGGTTCAGGGACCCACCGTAAGCCTGACCTGAGCTAAAACACCATTGATAACCTGAACTCCATAAGCCCCTGTTCTGACTGCAGAGACACAGTAATGTTTTGGGTCTCCTAAAATTAGTGTCCATTCAGAACCAGGGCCCAGTAGTCCCTGAAGTTCTGATTATTTACTTTTCTCCAGTGCACAGTTACCCTGATAAAAGGCCATGGGCCTCTTTGGGGAATGCTGGGGGAAAGATTAACAGTATAAATTTTTAGCAGCATACTGGGGTCCTTCCTGGAGAGAATCCAGCCTTTCCTTTATTCTAGGGTTTCTGAATCTATAAACTGGCTCAAGTGAGGGACCGTGATTTTATTTTTATGATTTAGAAGATGGGAATGCTAGAGTGTATTTGTCACTTAAAACCTACTAATTCATAATAAGATAGCCCCCAAAAAAAACATATCTTTAAGAGAGATTTGTAAGGAAAGCCCCCTAGCGTCCTTAAAGAGCTCCATGGTTGCTCTTCTCTGTAGGCCAGACCTTACAGTGGAAACTACAGCACTCAATTGAAAAACCGCAATAAAATGGAAATAATTGGAACCTGGGGTGTCACGGGCTAAATGGCAGCACTCAATCACCAAAGGTAAGGTAGGCGTAGTTACTGTAATGGACAGTAGGGTCAAAGCAACAATCAGAATAGTCTGGTTCATTCACAAACAGACCCATAGCATTTTGCTACTTAATCATGGTGTGTATAGGTATCACTTAATCTGGTCAAGTTGACACCTAAAATTTACCGTCACAAAGATTTATATATCTGCATTCCAGGCAAAAAGAAAGTCAGTCAGAGCATCCTCACCTTTCCATTCAAGAAGGAAACCCTTTTACCGAAAATTCAGTCTGCATTTCATGGATTAGGTCTGTCCTACTTGGCCACTCCTGGCAGCAAAGGAGGCTAGGAATTTGAGAATTTTGTTTTCTAGGCCTTATAATGTGAAAGGCAGGGTTTAGATGGGTGTTGAATAAACCAATTTATATGAGTATAGTACAGTAATACACTGCATAACAATGTTTTGGTGAACGACGGACCCAATTTACAATGTGCACTTATAATCCATAAGATTATAAAATAGCTAAAAAGTTCCCACTGCCTAGTCACATCATAACATCATAGTGCAATTTCTTTATCTTTTTATAAATGTAGTGCAGGCTAAGTGTACAATGTTTATAAGGCCTACAGTAGTACACAATAATGTCCTAGGCCTTCACATTCATTCACCACTCACTGACTCACCCAGAGCAGATTGCAGTCCTGCAAGCTTTATTCATGGTAAGTGCCCTCTACAGGTTGCATTAGTCCATTTTCTGTCACTTATAGCAGGATACCTGAAACTGGGAAATTTATAAAGCAATGAAATTTATTTTTTACAGTTTTTGAGGCTGGGAAATCCAAGGTCCAGGGTACACATCTGGTGAGAGCCTTTTAGTGGGTTCTGTACAGGGTCCCACAGTGACGTAGGCAATCACATGGTGAGAATAGCAAGAGACACTCAACGTGCTCACTTGCTCCCCTCATAAAGCCACCAATGCTCCTCCTGTAACAACCCACTAAACCATTAACCCATTACTCCACAAATGGATTAATACAGTCATGAGAGCATGGTCCTCATCTCTTAAAGACCCCACCTTTCAAATATCATAATCAGATCTCCCACCCTCTTAACACTCTTAAAATGGAGATCAAGTTTCCAACACATGAACATTCAACCCATAGCATGGGTGTACCTTTTTTTTTTTTAATCTTTTATGTTGTATTTTTACTGTACTTTTTCTATGTTCAGATATGTTTAAATACACAAATACCATCATGCTGTAATTGCCTACAGTGTTCAGTACAGTAACATGCTGTACAGGTTTGTAACCTAGGAGCAATAGGCTATGTCATATAGCCTAGGTGTGTAGTAAGCTACACCATCTAGGCTTGTGTAAGTACATTCTGTGATGTTTGCACAATGATGAAATTGCCTCACATGCATTTCTCAGAACCTATCCCCGTTGTTATTAGACACATGACTACATATACAAATAACCTATACAATCACTCTCCTCAATTGCACTAAATAGATAAAGTACAGGGTGCTAGTCTAGCCAAGAGGACTCACAGGATCTAGTCCTTTCTTTTTGGCCTTATATCTCTGTTCTCTTCAACTAAACTTGGTTTTTTCCTCTTATCCAGCATATTCTTCCCTTTTAAGCCACCACACTTTCATTCAAGCTCCACATACGCCAGCTCCAGTGTAGGCAGGCTACCTGCATTCAGCCACTAAATGTGTATTAGTGTTAGAATATACTGAGCATGACAAAATAACCGTCAAAACTATACCTTAAAACCAAGGGAATTTTTATTTCCCTCCCTCAAAACAATATAGGTCAAAGGCCAGGAAGGCTCCAGAATCTTCAGTGACCTGGGTTTCTTCTATTTTGTTGCTCTGCTATCTTCCACAAGCAGTCTCCAACCCATTCAATCTTGACTTCCCAAGAACAACACATAGTTCTTGACATGGCAGAGAACTAGAGAGTCCAAAGTAAAAGAAATGATTTCGGCATCCTAAGTAAGCTGCAAGGTGCTTTTTCACTTTTCATCTTCCACTTGGAGTTAACAGGTCTACCTGTACTCCACTAGATGGCAGCACGTACACATATAGAGTGTGTGGACGGTGAGACTTCTTTTTAAAAACTGAAGGAAGCTGAATTAGCAAGCGTAGAAGGGAGCCGAACTACATATCCCAGCATGCCTTAAAAAGCACTTAACTTGCTCCTGCACAAAGGTCTCAAGTTTGTTACTCCTGCAAAGACCGGGAGGAGGCCATCCACTCGCCGCTTTAAAGTAAGATTTCCTAATAGTTTTTAAGTGAACTTTTGGACTGGGGAGAGGGGAGGTTCTTCACATTGCCTATTTCAAGACTAGTCTTAGCAAATAGATCAGGATAAGGGTGGGTTTTTGACGAATCCCTGGCATATTTGTAAGTTTTTCAAAGTAGCCAAAGAAAAGGATTTTTACCGTGTCTGTCTTAAGTGAACATTTTCCTTCCTGTATCCTGAAAACATTTAGAATGCCTGAAAATGGCTCTGTTTGTTTCTTTGCTGATAAAAAAAAAAAAAAAATTAACATTTTGATTCCTGTGTTTAGAGAAAGAAAACCAACATGCCCAGTTTTCACAAAAGAGTCATTGAGAGTTGCTTTGTTTTACCATTTCTGGCTACGTTTGCATTCATTTTCCCAAAGAAATCCACTTTAGCTTGAGAATGCAGTTTATCTGTATTAAGGCTTTGGCGTCGAAATCTGGCCCCAGAAAGGCAAGGTGGCTAGCTAGGGGAAGGTTTTCAGAGTAAGCAAAAAGGCTGCTCTGTGGTTCACTAAGTGCTTCTGGGGCATCAGACATTACTAAAGAAGCCTCTGACCTGTGCCTTCACAGTGCCATGCACTGACGTCACTAATAACAGTGCTGTGAAATAGTTGTTTTTTATTTAATACATCGTGCTCAGGATTGGGGGAGGTTACTATGATGGCAGTCTCTAAAGTATGTATTGAATTTCTCTTAACTCTTTCCATATTTAAAATGCAGTTTTATCTCTCATGTAAGAAGAAAAAAAACAGTAAAAATTCCTTGCATCGGAGTAGGTTAGGCACTGTGATAGCCTAGCTTCTCCATCACCTAACATGCAGACATAATCAGAGAACATCAGCGAGTTATGAGCTGGTCCCTGGGGCCTGTTCTTACAACATGGTTGTGTTAGTCTGGTCCTTCGAGAAGCAGACTCCAAGAGAGAGTTAAATATGCACAGATTGTATTTGGGTTAATGCTGGTATGAGTGAAAATGAGGAGGGATCTAGGGAAGGCTGAGAGAGACAGCAGACCACAATGCAAGTCCACCCACAAGGGAAGAAGAGAGGGAAGCCAGGTGGGGGAAGCTCCTAGGCTGCAGTGCAGGTGCAGGCAAGCTGCAACAGGGCCTTTCAGGGGCATGTCCAGCCAAAGTTGGCTATGGGGGAGGAGCTCTGTGTCTCCCAGAAATGGGCCTGCCTTAGTCACTGTGCCCACCCAGGCACTGGCTTGGAATGGCCCTGGGAAGGTGACCTCAGCACAAATTCAGAGATGCAGCAGCTGCTGTGCCTCCAGGTCAATTACCTCAGTAGCCCAGGGGCTACAAGGCCCGGGGGATTTAGAGAGGTCTGCTAGGCATTAGAGAACCGAGATAAAGCTGTGAGCCAAGAAGTCTTCTCTTGGACCTGCAGTCAGAAGGCCTAAGCTTGAATTCGTAGCTGTGAAACAGCGATCAAACCACTCATCTATGAAATTAGCCCACTGGTGACCAGGCCCTGCCTGTTCTTTTGTAAACCCTTCTCTAATCCTCCCGGTCTCCCTGACCCTGCTAGTTCACCAACACCTCTCTAGAGAACGCAGCAACCTCCTAGCTGAGCTCCCGTGCCTGCCCAGGTCTGCTGTCTACACACAGTGATCTTTCTAAAATATGTGTCTGGTCATGTCACTCCCTGTACATAAATCCTTCAATGCCCATTGCTATAGGAGTAACTAGCCATTCAGTATGTGGAGTTTGGCCCAAGGTGTCGAGGCTTGACAGGGAAGAGCACACTGAGTACAGGAAAAAAAAAAAAGTTTGGCTGACAAGAATGGAGATAAGTTCACAAAGAAAGGACACGATAATGTGAGCCTTCTAGGCAAAGTTAGTAACCTGTACTTTATCAGTCAGGTAACTGACCAGAGTGATTGTGCCAGTTAGTTGTGCATGTCCTAGAAGTTGGTTCACTAATACTCATCCAGCTCACACACACCCCTCCCCCGCTTTTCACTTTATAAAGGCTGGACAATAAAGTTCTCACATCCCTAGCCTCCTTTGATACTAGGGGCAGCCAAGTAGCACAGATCTGGCCAGTGCAATGTAGGGAATTTCTGAGGAGGGCTCCCTTCTTCAATGGAAAGGTGAGGCTTCTTTGAAAGGCTTTTGGTGTTTGCTCCTCCTTTCTTTTTGCCTAGAATGGGAACATGAAGACTTGGGACATAGCAGCTACTTTGTGATCTGGTTTGAGGCCAGAGTCACACATCAAGGACAGAGCAGTTAGCTGCAAAAGTGAGTCTTGAAACAGGGAACACGGCGCCAGGGCTGCTGTGGATGCAGCCAGGATCCCGGAGACCGGGGCCGCGCTGAAGAAGGCGGCCAGCGGCCCTATTCAGGATTCGAGGTTTCAGGCCGGCATTAAAGAAGATTCCTGGGAGCGCCCGAGCGGCGCCGCGACTGAACAGCCCGAGGCGGCAGCGCCGAGAACACGGAAGGCAACAAACCAGAGACAGAGCGAGCGCCCGACCTGGCACACCACTGTGAGTGATCCCTGGCACAGCTCTGTTCGGGGGGGTGGATGCCCACGCGGCTTCCGCCTGCACCACCAGGCCACTCATTGCCCCGGTGCTGCCTCCATTTTCCCAGGTGCGGGCAGCTCCGCCCTGCTCGGCCATCACTGAGCCCATTTGCTTGGCCTGGCGCGGGGCTTTCCGGACCCTGCGGGCCGACCTCCTCTCCCACTCCCTCCGCGGTTCTCTGGCAGGGCTGTGGGTGTGGGGCGTCCCGACCAGTTTTGGGAGGGCTAGGAAGTACGGGCGGGCCGACTGTCACTCCACCACACCCTGGACTCCGCCCCGGTAAACTTCCTGTTACTGGGAGGCAGATACCATCTCTGCGACCACCAGTTTGGAAAAAAGCCTAACGAATTTCTGGTTGGGAATAGTGTGGTAGGAGAGTTCCCAGGTCCGCTTGAACCTGCCGGAGAGCAGGCTGCAGGCGGGCACTAGACTCGGTTTATACCGGGGGGATACAAAGGTGAACAAGACCCGAAAAAGATCTACACAGTGCTACAAAGGCACCCAGAGAGACCGGTCGTCTGTGCCTAGCAGAAACCTGGTAGACTTCCTGGGCGAGGCGGTGCTGAGCAGGGTCTCGAAGGCCCAGCTGATAGACGAGGGGTGCAGAACACACGCCCCAGCCCAGCACAGTGTGCACAGAGGGGGGAGACGTGCGGCCAGGGAGGCGGAGACTCGACAGGAACCACACACCCGGTGGGGTCGCCACTGCACGATCTAACAGCCTGGGCCAGAGCACACGGAACGGGGAGAAGTCCTGTACAGAAAGTGAAAGCTCAACAGAGATCACACACCCTGTGGTACGTGATCCACCAGCCCAGCAGAGTACAAGCTGACCAGAAAGGTGGCTCCCCGGAGAAGCCCAAGACCCGAGGCAACCACACACACAAGACACTAGAGGCCAACTGAGCAGTCACGGCGGGAGCCATACCAAATTGGCAACCACAGCAACATCCTAGTTAGTCATTAGTCTTAAACCGGTGGACTGTGAAACCCCCTGCCACAATGAATAAACACCAAAAAAAAGACACCAGAAATACAAAAAATCAAGAAAGTACACCACCAAGAGTTAATAAATCTCATACTCTAGATCCTATAGAACAAGAAGCCCTTGAAATAACTGACAAGGAATTTCGAGTGATAATTCTAAGGAAACTGAATGAGATACAAGAAAACTCAGCTAGACATCATGATGAAATGAGGAAAAGTATACAGGATCTGAAAGAGGAAATATACAAGGAAATCAATTTCCTGAAAAAAAATGTAGCAGAACTTGCTGAACTGAAGAAATTATTCAGCGAAATAAAAAACACAACGGAGAGTTTAACCAGCAGGCTTGTCGAAGTTGAAGAGAGAACCTCTGAACTTGAAGATGGGCTGTTTGAAATAACACAAGCAGACAAAAAGAAAGAGAAAAGAATCAAGGACATGGAAGAAAATCTGAGAGAGATATCAGACAACCTCAAGCGCTCAAATATCCGAGTCATGGGTATTCCAGAAGGGGAGGAAAATGGAGATTCCATTGAAAACATATTCAACAAAATAGTGGCAGAAAACTTCCCAGGTATAGGAAAAATCACTGATCTTCAGATCCAGGAAGCTCAACGATCTCCAAACGTATTCAACCCAAAAAGGCCTTCTCCAAGACATGTCATAGTCAAATTGGCAAAACTCAGAGACAAAGAGAGAATCTTAAAAGCTGCAAGAGAGAAGCGTCAAATCACCTATAAGGGAGCCCCAATCAGGTTAACATCAGACTTTTCATCACAAACCCTAAAAGCTAGAAAGGAATGGGATGATATTTTCAAAATACTAAAAGACAAAGATTGCCAGCCAAGAATACTCTACCCTGCAAGGCTATCCTTCCGAAATGAGGGGCAAATAGTATATTTCTCAGACAAACAAAAACTGCGGGAGTTCACTACCACAAGACCACCCTTACAAGAAATCCTCAAGGGAGTACTGGGTTTGGTTCCTGAAAAATAACTACCACTGCCATAAAAACCCAAGAAAAATCAAAACCCGCTAGTACAATAAAAATGGCATTCATGAAGAGAAAACAAGCTAACAAAAACACTATCTACAACCTAAGGAACCAACAAACAAAGAAACCAAACAGTAAATCAGAAAGCAAGGAACAAAAGACACCTAAGACAACCAAACAACCAATAAAATGCTAGGAATAAATCAACACCTTTCAATAACAACTCTTAATGTTAAAGGCTTAAATTCCCCAATTAAAAGACACAGACTGGCTGACTGGATCAAAAAGCAGGACCCAACTATATGCTGCCTACAAGAGACCCACCTCACCCATAAAGATTCACACAGACTAAGAGTGAAAGGATGGAAAAAGATTTACCATGCAAACAGAAAAGAAAAACGAGCTGGAGTGGCTATTCTTATATCTGACAAAATAGACTTTAAACTAAAAACCATAAAAAGAGACAATGAGGGACACTACTTAATGATAAAAGGACTGATCCATCAAGAAGACATAACAATCATAAATATGTACGCACCCAATGTTGGAGCAGCCAGATTTATAAAACAAACTCTATTAGACCTAAAGAAGGAAATAGACACTAATACCATAATAGCAGGGGACCTGAACACTCCACTGTCAATATTAGACAGATCATCTAGGCAAAGAATCAGTAGAGAAACACAAGATCTAAACAAGACTCTAGACCAATTGGAATTGGCAGATATCTACAGAACATTCCACCCAACAACCTCAGAATATTCATTCTTCTCATCAGCACATGGATCATTCTCCAGGATAGATCACATATTAGGTCACAAATCAAGTCTCAATAAATTCAAAAAAATTGCAATTATCCCATGTATCTTCTCAGACCACAATGGATTAAAACTAGAAATTAATAACAAACAAAACTCTGTAAACTATACAAACACATGGAAATTAAACAGCATTCTACTTAATGACATATGGGTCCAAGAAGAAATCAAGCAGGAAATCAAAAAGTTTATTGAAACTAATGAAAACAATGATACATCATACCAAAACCTGTGGGATACTGCAAAAGCAGTATTGAGGGGAAAATTTATTGCATTAAATGCTCACTTCAGAAGAATGGAAAGATGGCAAGTGAACAACCTAACACTTCACCTTAAAGAACTAGAAAAACAAGAACAATCCAATCCTAAAGTTAGCAGACGGAAAGAAATCATTAAGATCAGAGCAGAACTGAATGAAATTGAAAACCAAAAAACAATTCAAAAGATCAACGAATCAAAAAGTTGGTTTTTTGAAAAGATAAATAAAATTGACAAACCATTAGCTTGGCTAACAAAAAAAAGAAGAGAGAAGACTCAAATAACAAAAATTAGAAATGAAAAAGGCGATATTACAACTGATTCATCTGAAATACAAGGAATCATTCGAGACTACTATAAACAACTATACGCCAACAAATTTGAAAATCTGGAGGAAATGGATAAATTTCTGGACACACACAAGCTCCCAAAACTGAACCGTGAAGACGTAGAAAATTTGAACAGACCAATAACAATAAAGGAGATTGAAGCTGTTATCAGAAGGCTCCCAACAAAGAAAAGCCCAGGACCAGATGGATTCACAGCAGAATTTTACCAAACATTCAAAGAGGAATTGACACCGATTCTTTACAAACTATTCCAAAAGATTGAAACGGACGCAAATCTCCCAAACTCATTCTATGAAGCAAACATCATCCTGATACCAAAACCAGGTAAAGATATAACCAAAAAAGAAAACTACAGGCCGATATCCTTGATGAATATAGATGCAAAAATCCTCACTAAAATACTAGCAAACAGAATACAGCAACACATACGAAAAATTATTCATCACGATCAAGTGGGATTCATCCCAGGGATGCAAGGTTGGTTCAACATACGCAAATCAATAAATGTGATACACCATATTAATAAACTCAAACACAAGGACCATATGATCATCTCTATAGACGCTGAAAAAGCATTTGATAAAGTTCAGCACTCATTCATGACAAAGACCCTCTATAAGTTAGGTATAGAGGGAAAGTATCTCAACATAATTAAAGCCATATATGCCAAACCCACTGCCAATATCATCCTGAATGGGGAAAAGCTGAAAGCTTTTCCTTTAAGAACAGGCACTAGACAAGGATGCCCACTCTCACCACTCCTATTCAACATAGTGTTGGAAGTACTAGCCAGAGCAATCAGAGAAGAGAAGGAAATAAAGGGCATCCAGATTGGAAAAGATGAAGTCAAACTGTCCCTGTTTGCAGATGACATGATCCTATATATCGAACAGCCTAAAACCTCTACAAAAAAACTGTTGGAATTGATAAATGATTTCAGCACAGTAGCAGGGTACAAAATCAACACACAAAAATCAGTAGCATTTATTTTCTCCAATAGTGAACATGCAGAAGGAGAAATCAAGAAAGCCTGCCCATTTACAATAGCCACCAAAAAAATAAAATACTTAGGAATTGAGTTAACCAAGGAGGTGAAAAATCTCTATAATGAGAACTACAAACCACTGCTGAGAGAAATTAGAGAGGATACAAGAAGATGGAAAGATATTCCATGCTCTTGGATTGGAAGAATCAACATAGTGAAAATGTCCATACTACCCAAAGTGATATACAAATTCAATGCAATCCCCATCAAAATTCCAAAGACATTTTTCTCAGAAATGGAAAAAACTATTCAGACATTTATATGGAACAATAAAAGACCACGAATAGCCAAAGCAATGCTCAGCAAAAAAAATAAAGCTGGAGGCATAACACTACCTGACTTTAAGCTATACTACAAAGCTATAATAACCAAAACAGTATGGTACTGGCATAAAAACAGACACACTGACCAATGGAATAGAATAGAGAATCCAGAAATCAACCCACACACTTACTGCCATCTGATCTTTGACAAAGGCACCAAGCCTATTCACTGGGGAAGGGACTGCCTCTTCAGCAAGTGGTGCTGGGAAAACTGGATATCGATATGCAGGAGAATGAAACTAGATCCATACCTCTCACCGTATACTAAAATCAACTCAAAATGGATTAAGGATTTAAATATACACCCTGAGACAATAAAACTTCTTAAAGAAAACATAGGGGAAACACTTCAGGAAATAGGACTGGGCACAGACTTCATGAATACGACCCCAAAAGCACGGGCAACCAAAGGAAAAATAAACAAATGGGATTATATCAAACTAAAAAGCTTCTGCACAGCAAAAGAAACAATTAAAAGAGTTAAAAGACAACCAACAGAGTGGGAGAAAATATTTGCAAAATATACATCTGACAAAGGATTAATATCCAGAATATATAAGGAACTCAAACAACTTTACAAGAAGAAAACAAGCAACCCAATTAAAAAATGGGCAAAAGAGCTAAGTAGGCATTTCTCTAAGGAAGATATCCAAATGGCCAACAGACATATGAAAAGATGCTCAACATCACTCAGCATCCGGGAAATGCAAATAAAAACCACATTGAGATACCATCTAACCCCAGTTAGGATGGCTAAAATCCAAAAGACTATGAACGATAAATGCTGGCGAGGCTGCGGAGAAAAAGGAACTCTCATACATTGTTGGTGGGACTGCAAAATGGTGCAGCCTCTATGGAAAATGGTATGGAGGTTCCTTAAACAATTGCAAATAGATCTACCATACGACCCAGCCATCCCACTGCTGGGAATATACCCAGAGGAATGGAAATCATCAAGTCGAAGGTATACCTGTTCCCCAATGTTCATCGCAGCACTCTTTACAATAGCCAAGAGTTGGAACCAGCCCAAATGCCCATCATCAGATGAGTGGATACGGAAAATGTGGTACATCTACACAATGGAATACTACTCAGCTATAAAAACGAATGAAATACTGCCATTTGCAACAACATGGATGGACCTTGAGAGAATTATATTAAGTGAAACAAGTCAGGCACAGAAAGAGAAATACCACATGTTCTCACTTATTGGAGGGAGCTAAAAATTAATATATAAATTCACACACACACACATACACA
Source organism: Cynocephalus volans (assembly GCF_027409185.1). NCBI lineage: Eukaryota > Metazoa > Chordata > Mammalia > Dermoptera > Cynocephalidae > Cynocephalus > Cynocephalus volans. The sequence goes on along the minus strand of NC_084468.1, from coordinate 89,757,124 downwards.
CACACACACACAAACCGGGGGGGGGGGGAAGAAGATATAACAACAACAATTATTTGAAGTTGATACAACAAGCAAACAGAAAGGACATTGTTGGGGGGGAGGGGGGAGGGAGAAGGGAGGGAGGTTTTGGTGATGGGGAGCATTAATCAGCTACAATGTATATCGACAAAATAAAATTTAAAAAAAAAAAAAAAAGGACAGAGCAGAGTAAGAGAGGGAAGCTGGTTCCTTGGAGACAGCCTCATTTGATGTCATATGATTCCACCACCCCCAGCCTCATGGCCAGCCAGTTCTCTCACCCTGCAAACCACAATCCAAGCCTTGGCCAAATATCTCATGCCATCTTATTTCCCTGTATCAGAGTTTCTCAATCCACCCTTTTAGAAATACTGATTATATCTGTTAAAGTGTTACCACTGCATGCTTAAACTTTAAAAGACGATCAGCAGTATTGTGAGTTGAAATGTTCACATAGCAAAAGAGTCCAGAAGCCTAAGTTTAGTTCTGGCTCTGCCATTGACTGGCTCTGTGACCTTGGACAGGTCTGATCAGTTTATCTGTAAAATAGGGATATTGGACATAATTTGATTTTCCAGTCCTTTTTTCATTGTCTCTCTGAGAGCAACTATGAAATCTTTTCAAGGGAAAAGGAAAAACCGTAAGCAGTTGACAGCGCAATGCACAACAGAAGTTTATGAAAGAGAAATCGGGAAGCAGCCCCGAGTAGTGAGGACACAATGCCATAGCGCTGTGTGCAGGGACAATGGGGAGGATGGTGGCAAGGACTCCGCACTTGCTGTCTCTGCCACAGAGGCTGTCCTCTCCAGGTACTGAAGGAAGAGAGTGGTGGGCTAAAGTTCAGTGTCTGTCCCAGTCACCGGTTCAGTGGGTTGTATTAAATGTTTTTGATCCACAAAGCTACGTAGCTAGAGTAAGCATTCTTAGAGAATTCAGATGGTGGAACTATTTGTACAGAGGTGCTGTCTTCAGGTCTCAGAGGAGCACACTGAACCACTCATTCTAAATATTACTGTCTGCACAAGACTGTGTGCTACAGTGTAAGCTATTAATATACCTGTCTTTCGGTTACACTGCAGGTTCCACGATGGGTCGACTTGATGGGAAAGTCATCGTTCTGACGGCCGCTGCTCAGGGGATTGGCCGGGCAGCTGCCTTGGCAAGTTATTATCCTTTGTTGTTTACTTACTAACTTTTGAGGTATTGAAGTATGTAGGCTGATGCCATGATTATTTAATTCTGCTCTACTTTTTTTTTTAATTGACTTTTGTGCTTCTGTTTTCTTAAGTTACCAAAAAAAAAAAAAAAAAAGTACTACTGACGCCAAGCAGATGAAGGAATGAATACCTCCTATGTTTATCATGTGACATCACTGGTAACCTTTGACTCTGAGAAACTTATTTCTCTGTTTCTCTGTACCATAGTAAATTTACTGCAGGGGCCCTACAGGAGTATATAGGTTTTTGAAATTATGTCAATTCAGATTTAGGACTCTGGAGGTATGACTGTCAGGTTAACTTTGTCTTCTGATTTATATCAGCTTCTCCCACATTATACCCCCCACCTCAGCTAATAGTGCACCTTAAGTATAATGGTAGGGTACAGTTTGGCATTTATGAAAGCACTAGTATATTTTTTTTCTCTTATCATTTGGAGTTTAGTCACCTGCTACATTTAGTCACCTGTTTTGCAGTATTTTGAGAGATGTTAAAAACAATTGTAAGTTTTTAAAAGCACTATTTTGTTTAATATTACTTAAAGGGCAAAGTCAAATGACAAGCACAATGTATTCACATTGTTCTAATGAATGATAAAAAATAAATAAAATAATAACAATGGGGGCACTGAGGTGAGACTAGATAATTTGAAATTCCACCTATTTAAAAGGAAAGACAACAATAAAAATAAAATAAAGGGAAAAAAGGCCAAATGACTTTCCATTGATGAGAGCAGTTTAATCAAGTAAACAAAGGATTTACTTGTACTTTGTGTCTACCAGGCTTTTGCAAGAGAAGGTGCTAAAGTCATAGCCACAGATATTAATGAGTCCAAACTTCAGGAACTGGAAAAGTACCCAGGTAAGCAACTGAGCAGCTTGAATCCAGGCTTCAAAGTCTGCAAGGTATTATAAAGCAATGACACTCATATGTTGAAAGAACATTCCTTGCTGCTCAGCTCCACTGGCCTTCTTTGTAGATTCAGATTCGCTGATATATCTATATTCTGTGAACTTACAGACAAAACTCTGTATACTTAAATGTATAAAGAAATTTGAAGGTGTATACTTAAAATTTCTTATTTACCCAATATATTGAGAGATTGAGTCCCTAGTCACCAAGTTACGTGTGAATTTTTTTTTCTTTTGGCGGCTGGCAGGTAAGGAGATCCAAATCCTTCATGTTATAAGGCTGTGCTCTAACCAACTGAGCTAACCGGCCAGCCCCACTATATGTGAAATTTTAACATTGTTATGTTAACTTTTGACGACAACTTTTCACTTCTGTGTCCCCCTCCTTTAGGCTAGCACTGTCCAATAGTAACATGATGTGAGCCACATGTGTAATTTTAAATTTTCCAGTAGCCGTATTAAAAAAGTCAAGAGAAACAGTGGAAAATTAATTTTAAAATATATTTTATTTAGCCCAATTTATCTAAAATATTATCATTGCAACATGTACTCTAAAACATTATTAATGGAATATTTTACATTCTTTTTTCATACTAAATTTTTTTTACTTAAACTATTAAACCTTATTACAAACTTCAATCATTTTCTTTTTTCAGCTTTATTGAGGTATAATAGACAAATAAAAGTCGTATATAATCAAGATGTTCAACATTATGTTTTGAAATACATTGTGAAATGATCACCATAGTTGAGCTAATGAACATGTCCATTACCTCATATAATTACCTTCACATGCAGGCATGCGTGTGTGTGTGTGTGTGTGTGTGTGTGTGTGTGTGTGTGTGTGGTAAGAATACTTAAGATCTTAGCAAATTACAAGTATACAACACATTATTATTAACTGTATTATTAACTGTGCTGTGTACATCAGTTCTTCAGAACTTAATCGTCTTATAACAGCAAGATTGGACCCTTTGACCAACATCTCAACATTTTCATACTAAATCTTTGAAATCCACGTGTATGTACACTTACAGCTCATTTTAGCCCAGACTAACTGTATTTCAAGTGCTCAATAGCCACATCTGGCTAGTGGAGACATCTCAGCCCTAAAATTATATATCCTGATGAGAAACCCTAAGAGATTACTGTATTTGTCTGTTTCTGTTGCTTATAACAAAATACATAGAACTGGGTGATTTATAAAGAAAATGAAATTTATTGCTTACAGTTTCAGAGGCTAGAAGTTCAAAGTCCAGGGATCACAATTGGTGAAGGCTTTCTTTGGTGGTGACTTCAGTGACAGCAGGGTATCACATTGTGAAATGGCGGAACAGAGAGAGCAGAGACTAACCTCCTCATTCACTTTCTTTTTAATGCCCTCCAAATCATACACATGACCACCATTTTTAATCCATTCATTATGGCATGGTCCTACAATCTAATCACCTCTTCCAGGCCCCACCTTTCCGTTACCGTAATAGGATTTTCCAACCTCAACAATTACAGTGGGAATTAAGTTTTGGGGAGACATTTGACCCAAAGCAATTACCCAGACTATTTAGGTGTGCACCACCACTTTCTGCACCACACTGAACCTAACTCCAGCATCAAAGGACTTCAATTACAGTTCCCCTGAAAGAGGTCAAAACAGAGAACTCATGCGAAAGTTAATTCCTCTGGGGCTGTCCAGTTAGCTCAGTTGGTTAGAGCACAGCCTTATAACAACAAGGTCATGGGTTTGGATCCCCATACCGCCCTGCCACCAAAAAAAACCAAAGCTTTTTCAGCAAAATAGAACAGATTACATAATCAGACATTCGTTACAGTAGTTCCTCAAATTGGTTAACTGGAAGAAAATGTCGAATTATAGTTCTAAGTCAAAGTAAACCTGCTGTAATGGAACAGCACAAAGGAAAAAAGTCTTTCTGAAACAAAATTTCACTCTTTTCTTTCTTTGTTTATTAATGTTTTCTTTCTATACCCAAAAAATAATAATAAAATAAACCATATTTTAAAAAAAAAACATAAATGCTGCTTTTATTAGAGGATGTTCAGGGTTTTTTTAGTAACTTAGTACAGTGTGTCTGTCTTAGACCCCATGCTAGATTTCTCACGTCTAGCCTTCAAGTGTTTCATCCCTTTCTGTGACCCCCTCATTCTTTCTCTTTGCAATTTAGTATAGAAATAAGTGATGATACCCTTGACTAACAGTTACTTCTAATAAAAAAATGGAAATGACATAAAGGTGAAGCTCACAAATACAGTCTCTTGTGCTATAACTCCTGCCCTTCCCCACCCCTCACTCAGACAGGATACAGCATTTCTGTACCAGCAGCTCACTCTCTGGGTCAAAGAATGGGCTAAAAAAAGCCCACTTTTAGTTATTACCACTGACTTACTGAGACACACTTAATGTAGATCAGTCATACTTCACTGTAAAGTCATTACTCTGAAAGAACCCTGATTATTCAATTTAGAAAATGGAGAAAGAAGGACTGGCTGGTTAGCTCACTTGGTAACGCCAAGGTCATGGGTTCAGATCCCCATACAGGCCAGCCGCCAAAAAACAAACAAAAAGAAAATGGAGAAAGACGGAGGGAGTGGGATGTGGGATCAAGATGGGACTTTAAATGTTTGCTAATGAGATTCTTAAAGCCCTAGTAATGGTCAGTGATCCTCTGAAGCATCTAGTTAGATAGATGTCGCAGTCCTCACACTTCACACTTCAATACAGCTAAATCTTCAAGGCTAGACATTTTGTATGATTATAGGTAAATTGTGTCTTTTGTTTTATTTTTCAGGTATTCAAACTCGTGTCCTTGATGTGACAAAGAAGAAACAAATTGATCAGTTTGCCGATGAAGTTGAGAGACTTGATGTTCTCTTTAATGTTGCTGGGTAATTCATAACTTTTTCATTTCACTTTCCTTAAAGAAAGTTTTCTATGACTTTACTAAAAGAATTTTGATAATATGGAAAAATTGTTCATTGTGAATCATGATATATTCCTTGGGAAGTATGGCTAGATTTCAGACACCATTGTCGTTACACATAAGATTCATCAAGTAAGACAGCCATAGAGGTTGACCTGGACTTAACCTAAAGGCAGTTAAAGTCTACTCAAGATAACTGGTAATGATACAAAGCTGTATCGTGTGTACAGTATATGAAAATTAAGGTAATAATTTCTGATGATCTATTTTATATATAATCTCATCCTCACATAAGAATATGCCCAGAGACTTGAAAAAAAGTTAGCAAAGTTAGTTTTTGAGCATCTGTTAAATTTTCAGCAATATAGGGAATGTAGAGATATAGTATGTGGTCCTGTCGAGAAACTGATATTCCTATCAAGCTGGAAGTACTGTGGTAAATGGGAATCACAGCCAACCATATTTTATAATTAGTTACATAATTTTGCTCCAGAGGACCAAATCAGTAAGGACTGCGGGAAGTGTGACTTGAAAAAGAGTGAAGGTTATTTTAAGGGCTTTGTTTTCTTCTGCCTTATTTACTTAGTATGTTGGAATTATACAGTAGCAATACTACCTTAGTACCCTGAGATGTTGAGACACTTGTTTTCCTTGCAATTTTGATTTCCCTTGAGAATGCTAAATCTGTGCCACCTGTGGGCACTGTCGCTCTTGAAACAGGAGTCAAGTAGGACAGATGTCCTGTTCTTATTTATTTGTTTGTTGTGAATGGCATTGATGTTTCCAGTGCAGTTGGTATAGAGCTTCTTATGTTTAGTGTTCCCAAACTCTTGCTTTCTTCTTTTAGAAGAAGGGTGTTGTTTTCAGATGAATATTCTAGCTTAAGTTGCTGGCATTCTTATTGATCTAATGTACTAAGTGATACTATGTTTGAATAGTCTGAAGTCTTGAAGAGAGAAAGAAACATGGTCTAAGTAAATAAGTGACAATAGAAATGACCAGCAAACAGAATAAAAATTTTTTAATGGCAGTTTTTTTCCCCACTGTTTAATTACTCTTCCAGTTTTGTTCATCATGGAACTGTCCTGGACTGTGAGGAGAAAGACTGGGACTTCTCAATGAACCTCAATGTCCGCAGCATGTACCTGATGATCAAGGCCTTCCTTCCTAAAGTAAGATGACCACCACTGCCAGGATAAGCACCACATTAGGCCTCCATCCTGGGCACCCAGAAAGGATCCTCACATGTGCTGAAGAGTAATGGTAGCTAACATAAAATGACTAACATGCACTGAACATTTTATCAAGGCATTTAATATAAATTAATTCATCCAACCTTCCAGTTCATCCATTCAAGGAGTGCTTATTGAACACTTTCTACATGCCAGGTTCCATTCTTGACACAGAAAACACATCAGTGAACTAAACTAAGTCCCTTCTGTAAGGTAGATCCCATTATTGAGGGGTGAGACAGGATAATCAGTAATCAAATAGACATATAATATGCAGGGTAACCTGCATATTATAAGTACTGAAGAAAAAGAAACTAGGATATCAGTGAAGCCCTGCTGCACCTCACTGATGAGGTGAACTTCTCATAGAGGTTCAAGTGAAGTGAGGAGCTAGCCATTTGGATACCTGGGGTGAGGGTTCCAGGCAGAGGGACCAGCAAGGAAGCAAACAGGACTGGAACAGTCCTGAGGTAGCTACTATTTTATCACATCCACTGTACACAGGATGAAACTGAGAAGTTAGATAACTTGCCCAAGTTCACACAACTAGCAAGTGGTTAGAACCAAGATTCGAAACCTGGAAGTTTAGCCCCTTCTCGAATCTCTCAAAATCCATGTTCCCCATTGCTTTTCTCTACCTTGGGTATTCTCCTTTCACTCCTGTTTTTAGCCCAAACACAGAGGTACTGGACAGATGAGAGACCATGTGTGCTAAAGAGAGCTTTCCTCCTAGGTCTAAGCCTTCACACAACTCATTGATGTTTTTAATCGTATTATACAAATAAGCATTCAGCACCTTTTGGTATGAAGCACTATCCGAAGTGCACTGGGGGGTATAAATATGTGAAACATATAGCCCTGACTTGAAATTAGCTTATAAGCCAGTACAGCAGACGGCACAGGCTCAGACAATAGAAAGGGTTGACTGAGTACAGGACCACCTCAGCTCAAGGCTGTAAATTGAACTGTAGTGAAATGCAAAGAGCCCTTTTCCCTTCCATTAAACCTGGATTGGGTGGCCCACGGTACTGAATGCTGTACAACCCAGGGCAGGGGGAGGGCTTTGTTCATGGCACAGAAGGGCTGATACTTTGCTCTGAATATTCAACCTCATGTCAAGACGTATCCAGAGGAAATGTAAAAGGAAAAATTAGAGACATTGACTTAGTAATAAAGGAAGGTTTTCAAATCTGCTTGTCTAGTGCCTAGAAAGCATCTTTGGGTGGGCTCATGGAACGTTGAACTAGCAAATTTTCTTAAAATGTAAGTTGCCTTTTTTATCTATTTGAAGTTTATGAGAATCTGTGTCACTTGAAACCTGAATGTATTTTTTGAAAACAAATCCTTAGCATAGAATGTGGGAGTGGAGCAGAGGCTGCAGTAAAAGGTAAAGCTTAGGTCACAATGGGTAAGACTGCTGCATTTGTATGAGACTCATTTGCAAAAGCAGCCTACTTCATGTCTTTACAGATATTAGTTAAGGAAGTAGATGTGGGGTACGGTGGAGCTGAAATTTAAGCTTGTAAATAATGCTAACTTTTTAAATATGCAAATGCTAATTTGCAAATTAGTGATCTGCCAGTAGTTTAAAGCCTCTTAACAATGGTCCATATGAGCCAATAGCACATATGTAAAAAATCCCGAGAGGTATTAATGACTGAGATGTGGGATCAGAAAGATTCAGTGTCACTTGTTTAGTGAACTACACTGACCAACTTGACTTCTGGTGTTGGACCCTGACATCAGAGGTCTTTAGTCACAGTCTGAGCTCTGCTTCTAACTGGCCATGTGCCCGGAGAGATGGCACTTGCACCCTCTCAGTGTCTGTTTCTGCTATCTGCAGAGCAAATAAGGGTGACAGATTGCACAATCACTTCCAGCCCTAATTGTCTAGGATCCTCTGTATCATTAAGTGTGACACACATTAACCAGGTTAGAACTTTCCAGAGGAAGCCAGGATTTGTATTCTAGTCAGATCTGGAAGGTCAAGTGGTCAAAACACAGGAACACTAGTAGGAAATTTTTATTCATGGATAGAAACAAAGAAAACCATTCCAAGACAAAGATCAGCCAAAAGGCAGAAAGCAAGTTAAAAATATCTAAGAAGAAGTCAATGCAGGATCCAAGGTTTACTAGAAGAGAAGATTCATTAGGGCAAAGACTTGGGAATATTTTTGTTATTTGGGATTGTTTGTTTGTTTGCTTTTTCCCCTTGCTGTATCTTGGAAGAATCCCTAGCACATAGTAGTGCTCAGCAAATATTTGTTGAATGGATAAAGAAATCAAGGTTATCAATCCAGGCAGAAGTCAGGCATTGAACCACCAGAGACCCAAGTGGCCAAGGTCTGCCAAGGTTAGGAGCTAAGCTCTGGCCAGTCAGGACAGAAGGTCTGGGTCTGAGTAAAATTAACTAGAAACAGCTAGAGGGACTCTTCAAGGATCTTTCTAGCCTCCACTTGAGTTTCTGGGAGATCAATCCTATATAGCATTCCTATTTACCAGGCACTTCACTTGATAGTCATACTTGCCAGAGAGGACTTGTTGCATGGGGAGCCAAGAAGAGCATAGAGCATGATATGTCATTATACGATGACAGCAGGCACTGAGCTGGTGTTGGGAAGGCAGTGGGAAGAAGGCAAGGACTATGGGTGCTAGAATCAGCAGAAGGACCTGGGTTGAATGGATAGTACGAGTGTTAGGGGACAGCATCTCCTAGGTGACTATATTCTAAGGTTTTGCTTGAGGAATTATTGAATTTCAGAGGACTGCAGACTGAACCTACTGAACAGTCCATCTTTATCTATTAAATTGGGTGATATGTATTCTATATGTATTAAAAATGGGTTATGTTATTTCCTAAGCTGAATGATAAAGAAAAACGACAAGCCTTAGTTTTCAACACCGTTTTACTTTACTAACATTCTGGTATCTTTTATGAGGACCCCGTTTCATTTATGGCCTTTATTATGTAGAAAAAGACAGTTGAGTTAAATATTATTTTTCCCCTGCTGTCTTCCTTGGCTTGGTTGGGTCTCAGCCTCTCCTTATATCCTTTCAGTCCATTCAACACAATGCCTTGGGGTTATTTTAGACTCTGCTCTTAGATATAATGAGTGGCTAAGTATCAAAATAAAAAGTAAGTAGAATACCATAAAGAAACATGTCGTCTTTGCCACCCCAGCTCTGGACCCATCTGATCACTCACCTTCCCCTGTCCTATACCTCCTTTTCTGGAAGCTGCTGAAGACACTCATCCCAACAGCAGTGATTTTTTTCTCTAGACACTTTACAGTGCCGATTGAGACTCCTTCCTTTTAGAAACCCTTTCTTTACTTCATGTTCATGACATGACATATCTGGGGCTTCCTTCTTCTGTTCTCTAGTTTGTGTTCTTCCGTTTCCTCCAGCAGTTATTTTAACTCTTCACTGGGCCCTTGTACTCCCCGTCCCGCGCCCTGAGAATTTAGTGCCCCGTAGCCAGGAGTTCTCTCCACTTCCTGCTTTCCCCAAAACATTCGGGGTGCCCATGCCCTTGCACATACTTATATTATCTTAAAAACATATGTACATGTTATAATTAATAAAATATCAGTTCATTTGAAAATGTTTTTTAATTCATAGCCGCTTTTTTCATCACATATTCACGTAGGTCTGGGGCAGGACCCAGCAATCTGCATTTTGAAGTAGCATGTCAGGAGATTCTGACTCATCAGAATTTATGACTGCCTGCTGTCTACACTGTTTAGGAGGACAAAACAGCTGAAGACTCTCCTATTAATAAATTCACAGTTCAGTGGGGGAATGCTGAGGGAGGTGTCCTGAGGAAACACGCTCTTAAAATGGATGAGACTCTTCCTCCCTGCAAGTAACCATTTACCAAGTCTTGCCCATCCTTCCTCAGCAGTCTCTACACTTATCCACAGACATTTCTGTGGCTCCTAAATCACTGCATCAGCTCCTTGCTGGTCTCCTTTGTATAGCATCAGAGTAATCCTTGTAATCTCCAAATCTGACCATGCCACTCCTCTTCTGCATTAAACCCTTCAGTGTCACCACACTGCCTTCAGGGTAAAACCCAAGTTCCTTAATTGAGCCCCTGCTGACCTCTGTAGCCTCATTCCTGCCATGCCCTTCATTCCAGACAGACCCATCCCTTCCTCCTAGCCCCCCATGGAGCCTTTATACATGTGGCATTCTCTCCTGGAAACACCCTTTTCTTTTATTTTTCTGACGAACTGTAGCTTTCAAAATTCAGCCCGCATGCTTTCTCCTCAGGAGCTCCCTCTGAGTGTCTTGAAGTCTGGATTGCTCTCTTCCTGCCCCTGCCCTCCCGTTACATCTCTGTGCAGCTTTCGGCTGTCACTTGATGCTGGTTATGTCAGCTACTCCAATCAGACCAACTGCTCCCCTCAGGCAGGGATTGTGACCTTTAATGTTGAATCTCCTGGACCTAGCACAATACCTGACCACAGCAGTATTCAACAAATATACGTGGAGTGGAGTAATATTTTCCCAAGGGCAGGAACACACAGTAATGAGTAACATTCATTCTCATTCCATTTAGCTCAGAATTCATTTCCGTGGTCTTGCTGATGTTCTTGTCCCACGGGAGGGTGGCAATACCCCTGGGAAATGCCAGTGACTGTGTATACATGCCGTCAATTCCCAGCAACACTGGGTGAGATCTTGTGGGTTCACTGTTAAGACTGCTTGGCAGTGCTTAACGTTAATAGCTAATAATATGACCAAATTAGTTCTGCAAACCATAAGTAAATGCAAATCTTCTAAAGAGATAGTATTTCTAGCCTACAGAGTGGAAATGTTTTTGAATTTGGATTTGTTTTGGCAGATGCTTGCTCAGAAATCTGGCAACATTATCAACATGTCCTCCGTGGCTTCCAGCATCAAAGGTAGGTTTAGCTCCCTCTGGGGATCATAATACTCAAGGCACACTCCCTCAAGAGCTATGGGTTTGGGGAACAAGCATAGCAGAGCTCATAAAACCCACACATAATTTCAAAACTGTATTTTTCTAAAAAAATTGGTAGTGAGTTTCTTAGCCATCAGAACTTTTGCAGTCAATGTGAGCCAGTAGTAAAATTAAATAAAAAATTGTTTTCTTTGCCTTTCTTTTTATTCTTTCTAATGGGTATGGAAATGAATATTGAGCTAGAGAAGAAAAGATTTGTCGTTTAGTCAAGAATGATGTGCTGAGCACCGACTGTGTGCCCCTGTGCACAAAAGAATTCACAGTCCCAAGGGGGAGCGAGGCAGACACACATGCATCTTCTACAATGTGAGTGTATTATGACAGAGGCATGTACAAAGTGCTGTCACAGCACGGGCAGTAACTGCTTGTGGGTTTGGGGAATGCTTCACAAAGACAATTGACCTGGGCCATGAATGAGAAGTCAAGATGAAGGTCTAGGATAGCAGTGCAACATGTAGATAAGGTCATGATCTGGCACAGATGGATTTGTGAGTTTAAAATGAAATAGCTACTGCTGAGATAACATTCCTTCTCTTTGCAAGGATACACACAGTAAGCACAAACAAGAGAGGAATATGAAGTGCCTAGGCCTCTTGTTTTATTGTTTGTTTTTTGTTTTGTTTCTTTACCCTTATTTTCTTTTGGAAGCTGCCGAAAGGTTATACCTACTAATGATGAGCAACTTAAGACTACTACTGCTAAATAAGTGCAGCATCTCAACACCTAAGTCTCAACTAAGTTGTGCCTTTATTGATATTATTTTTCTAGATTCTGACACTTGCCCTATTAAAGGAGAAAACCTGATATTAATTTTTTTTAAAAGGGGAGGAAGCATGAAAGTGGCTACTGGGGAAACACATTTGTGGTCCCTTTCTAAGGAAACTATGTTTCTGAGTCCTTTGATTTTTAAACCTTGCCTTTACCCTCAGGAGTTGTGAACAGATGTGTCTACAGCACAACCAAGGCAGCTGTGATTGGCCTCACGAAGTCTGTGGCTGCAGACTTCATTCAGCAGGGGATCAGGTGCAACTGTGTGTGTCCGGGTAAGTTAGGCATTATAAGGCTATAAATTTGTCCTTCAGAGATCACGTTTGTCACTGTGAAAGATTTCTTTATATAAGCTTTTTTTTTTTTTTTTTTAACCACACATAATATTACATTCTGTCATTGGGAAAAGTTCAAAGGAAAAAGGGTCTGGGCTTATTAAGATAGCAGTCCAGTTGTAAGTTGGGAAAAATCCTAAGTCATTAGGAATGAGCCACAGATACAAAGGGTTTAAATGCTACTCGTGTGTGGGACAATTTAGAATCAAGTGGCTAAGAGACATAACTGGCCAGGGCTTTGTGTTTTAGAAGCAGACCAGGGATGGCCTTGTTAGGGGAAATACATCAGGGGAATGATGAAAGTAGACCATACACACAGGACAGCAGGCAGAAAGTAAGAAGAGTCTCCCAGAACACAAGGATCTACTAGAGTCATATAAATCACCAGGGGTGGCCCATAAATAAAAAGTAGGCATTATCCTTTCTTTATTCTATTAAAAGTGAGCCAGCAAACTATGGCCTGCAGCCAAATCTGGCTCACTTCCTGTTTTGTAAGTAAAGTTTTATTGAAACACACCCATACCCAATTTGCCTATGTGTTGGCTATGGGCTGTTTTCATGCTGAATAGAGTCGACTAGTTGCAACACAGCAAATGGCTCTCAAAGCCAAAAAATATTTACAATCTGACTCTTTATCAAAAAAGTATGCTGACCCTTCACATAAAGGAAAGAAGAAAAACAGAACTTTCCTTTTCTTAATAACTGTAGGTATGTCTCATTTTTTCATAGCTGTGGGTATATCTATTAAATAGGTATGCCCTTTCACCTGGTTCCACCAGCCCAAAATGAATACAAGGTTCCTAATAAAGATTATTATTATTATTATTATGAAAAGAAATTAAAGATTACATATCCGGGATCAAGATTTCTCTTAGTAGTTCACAACTGATGTCATGGGGTTGTGGAGGGGAAGAATTTCACAATTACCTGTGGGACCTTCCTAAACATGAAGGGCATGCCAGAATTGGGGGAAGAGGTTGACAGGAAGAACTGTGTGTCATTTGGAAAATCCCACAGGAGATGCTTATTGAATTTCAGGTGGGAAGCAACTGGCTTAAAGAGGGAAAACTACTGAATACCCTTCAAGCTACAGAATTTCAGTGATGAAGATGTTTTGTTTTATTTTTCTTGGAATAGAAATGTAAACATAGGTAACACTAAGAAAACAGAATACAGGAAAGATAGTTTCTCTTGGTTTTGATGCACACGCTGGCGATACTTCAGTCTAGCTATTATTGGTGCCATTTATGCAGTGGAATAAATGGCAAAATGATTTGGAAAATATGGTTGTTTTAGCAGCTGGACTTTTCAGAAGATTGGAAAATATGTTATCAAACTCTCTGGAACAAGGAACTAGCCGTGACTCACTGAGCCAGTCACAGAAGAAAACCTGAGGAGGACTGAGTGTGTCTGGGACGGTGCTGATGGTTGTATAGTCACAAAGCTCCAGCTGGACTTGTGTAGACTGTGGCACGGTGTGTGAATCTGTGCCATGGACACAGTAGAGTCCAATGACAATGGAATTAATCTGAAGGCATGGGCTTGCTCTACAGATTTCATTTAGTAGCCATTTGTACCAGCCATATGTATAATATATTGCTTATTGACTTCAGTGGGAGAAGCTGTTAAAGCTGTTAGGATTTTGAGAAGAGTGTTAGTGGAAGCTTAAAGTACACATGATTGGTAAAATTGTGGACTTTGAGGAGGCTGTTGATAAGGGAAGGAAAATATTATTAGAAACTGGCTGAAAGGGAATCTTTGTTACGTAGTTTCAGAAAGTTTGTCAACATTGTTGCCTACAGTAATGTGAAGACAGAAAGTGCTTCAAACAGGTCAAGGGACACGAAAATCAACTGTAATGTATATTGAGAAGTTAAAACAAAAAAATAATAATAATAAAATTTTTTAAAAAAGAACGTGCTTCAAATTAGCTGGGTGATGTAGCTTAGGTGATTTCCATCCAGAGTGTTGAAAGTTCTGCCTGCTTATAGTAAAATGTCAGAAGAGAGAGATAAAGAAAAAGCTTCAAAAAGAAGCTGGGATTTCTGATTGTGAAGATTACCAACCTCCCCGCAAAACGGCAGATGATGCTAAAATTAAGAAATGGTTTCTAAGCAGAGATGAAATCTATGACACTCTCAGGAGCCCAGTCTAAAGATGAACCTCAGGGTTTGACTATACAATTATTTGTAACATCCTCAGAAAGATCACATAGTTTCCCCAAAGTGCTGTTCAGACTGAAAAACAAAAGGCCCTTTAAAGAGAATTTACAGATTATATGAACTAACAAAAAAGTCTGGGGAACTTGCTCTACAGGAAAGTGAACTAAATGGGATTTAAGAATTTTTTAGTATTGTTCTATTTTTCTTGTTTAAAGTAAAATATTCAGTAATAGTTTTTATTAAAAACTTGAAACAGTGGTTAAAAATAGAAATTTGAAACCAATAAAAATGCACAAGATGATAAAGAAAATTTAGAGCCACTTAAATTGCTGAGGACTATGGCAACCGTGGAGTTGTCCCTGAGGATCTCCACAGTGAACTTGACGGCAAAGAATGTTTTTTTGATCACTGAGGCAAACTGGATCCTGGTACTAACAAAGTGCTTGCATGATTTTATCTACATCTCAGGGCTATTGTGAGGATTAGCTGCCATAATACATGTAAAAGTGCTTAAAATCCATAAAGCATCATATAAATGCAATGTGACTAAATATTGATGAGAATACTGAGTGATTCACCCACAGTCCCTGCCTAGTGTCATGAAGAATCATAGCCCGTGTTTGTAAAAATCATAGAAATGTTACTAAAGAAGTTAGAAGCATACTAAATAAGAGGTCAGGCAGGCAGAGAGGAAATTGTTTTAAGTTAAGGAGAAGGATTTCACTGATTGTTGTATCAAATGGAAAGGAAATTTAAAATTTAATTATCAATTTCTTTTTCAGTTTAAGTAAGTAACCAAGTTGAATGTCCCCCTTTGATTTAGGCACAGTTGATACCCCATCTCTGCAAGAAAGAATCCAAGCCAGACAAAATCCTGATGAGGTATGTCCAGCATTTTAAATGTGTTTAAACTTTTTGGTTAAAAAAAAAAGTCTTGTTTTTACCAAGAGTAGACACATTCACAGAGACAGAAAGTAAATGGTGGTTGCCAGAGGCTGGGGGGCAGGCGGTGAGGTGAGAAATTGTTGCTTAATGTATAGAGAGTTTTCCTCTTGCAAGATGAAAGAGCTCTGGAGATGGACGACGCTGATGGTGGTACAACAATGTGAATGCCCTTAATGCTACTGAGCTGTACACTTGAAATGTTGAGGATAAATTTCCTTCTGTGTTTTTTACCACAGTTTTAAAAATGAAAAAAATGAAATGCTCTCATCTTTAATATCAGCTTTCTAACCTGTTACAGCGTCTGTGGGTTTGAGCATAACACAAATAGTATGCGTAGCCTAGGTGAGAGAGCCACCATAACCCTGGTTGATGATGCATCAGTACAGTGAGCCAGTGCTTCCTCCATAGATTCCTCCTGCCTCTGATCCCTTGCAGGATTACAGGTGAGCACATATGTCAGCTCACATCACTGATGTCTAGTGTGGTCTGTGGTTACAGGCACTGAAAGATTTCCTGAAGAGACAGAAGACAGGAAGATTTGCAACTGCAGAAGAAATAGCCCTTCTCTGCGTGTATTTGGCTTCTGATGAAGTAAGCACTGTTCTCCCAGAAAGTTCATTATCCTCAGTCCCATTTGGTCATGACTTGCTCATCAAAATAATGTCATTTAAAAGAGTTTATAGCATATATATGTTAAGATTCTGCATTTATGAGATAGAGATAAGTTCTGATTTAATTTGCTCATAGAAAGGCCCATTTGATCTCAGCCACTGACTCTCCTTCATTCAGCTTTACATGTCACAAAATCTTGTAGCAAATGAAATGGAAGATTGAAAACAATTAAAGCCCTCAATTTTCTGGGAGACAATTGCTTTTAAAAATTACCATGGGGTGTGCTGGCCAGTTACCTCAGTTGGTTAGAACATGGTGCTGACAACACCAAGGTCCAGGGTTTGACCACTGTACCGGCCAGCTGCCCAAAAAAAAAAAAAAAAAAAAAAAAATTTACAGTTTGGGAAACTCTGATTAAACGTAAGCCAAATAAATGAAACTTCAGGATTATGAGAGCTTCAGGTGAAATAGGGAGAGGGTTAACCAAATTTAATTGTGTTTAGGGGATGAAGAATTGGCACATGATGTTTTTAAGTTTTAGTAGTGACTTGTTTGGGAGGATTCCACTGGCTCCTTTTTCCTATTAATTCTTACTTGTTTGTCATCACATTTGAAAATTCCTAATTCTGTCTCCTCCACTTTGCATCTGTTTAGTAACCAGTTTCTTCCTTAAATAGCTTTTGTGTATTTTTAAATGGCATACCACTGAGAAAGCAAAAACTATGTATATAAGGGTTAGAGCACAAGAACATCCTCCTCCGTGTTAAATATTACATAAACAGGGCACTGCAATGCATGAGAAGAGGGAAGGAAAGGGGAGTAGGTAGGAGTGAGAATGTATGTTACTGATCAGCTAGCTCCTAACTTGATGCACACCAGGTGGTTGGTGATGTGACACATACAGCAGTTGAAATGTTTTAGTGACAGAGCAGTTACCACTTCTCAGAACTATTAACAACAGTTGTTCATAGTTGGGGAAAATGTTACAAGCACATTAGTCCTTGTGATTTCTTTGAATCCATATCTTCAGAAGAGCTCATTTAATTTAAGAATGCTGCTGATAAGCTAAATTATCCTTGTTTAGCCAGAGCTTTGGTTACCAAATTTGTAAATGTTCTGGCTTGAAATGTGAAACAAAAGGACCTTTGGCTTTTTAGAAGGGCCCAGAGGAGTCCGTATGTATAGCAGAGAGCTTGCCTTTTAAAAAAACCTGGAATTGTTTCTTTGGTAGAGTGACTAATAACTTCCTAGTTTATCTACTTTATATTATCAGTTTTCATACATGGAGCTTTTAAAATTTCTGTGCTCATATTGTAATGTCTTTCCTTCCTGCCTCCTCCGTTGTTCCCAACTTTAGATGAATTTAAAACTGAGAACACAAGGGCCTGCCCGTGGCTCACTTGGGAGAGTGTGGTGCTGATAACGCCAAGGCCATGGGTGCGATGCCCTATATAGGGATGGCTCTCACTTGGAGAGCTTGGTGCTATCAACACCAAGTCAAGGGTTAAGATCCCCTTACCGGTCATCTTTAGATAGATAGATAGATAGATAGATAGATAGATAGATAGATAGATAGATAGATAGATAGATAAAATAAAACTGAGAACACAAATTGAATCCTTATTATCCATTGTAAGTTAAAAGGTTTTTAAACCTCTACCAAAAGGATCACTTCAGCTTTAATTCTTTAGAAAATGAAAAATTTGTGGAAATAAACCAATAATTATTGTTTTAAAATTCTTTAGTTTTACACAGATTTGAATGTCTAAAACTAGTATATTTTTTCATAGCTTAACAGATTATAATTATTATTATTATTTATGTAAATTTTAAAAACATGTTTAGTACACTTCAGTTCCTGGAATTACCTATGTATATTGATCAACTAAATATACGATACCTTTTTTAAAAAATTCTATTTCGTCATTAACATGACCACTTTATTACTGACATACTTATGTTCAAAAATTTATTAGTGGTGTATAAAACTCAGCTAGTTTTAAATAGTTCTGAGTTTCAAAATGAAAATGTGTTGCCTACACTTTACCCTAATCTGGGGAATGGCTATACATCACCACTCCTTAATTTTGTGATCTGGGGACCAAACACCTAATAGACTCTGCTTAGAATGTTCCAAGTGCTCAGATGCCAGCCAGAGGCCATTTAACCCTGGATCACAAAAATACTAAGCAGTTCTAAATTATTCAAACTTTAATTTGGATTTTCCTAAATTCAGTTTTTAAGCGAGGTTTTCTATTAGCACAAGAGTAAATTGTTTAGTTATCGAAGTCATAGAAAAAATTTTAAAAGCAGCCTGTGTCAAACCTGGCTAATTTTTCTGTCTCCTGTGTTTATCACTGCAGTCTGCCTATGTAACAGGTAACCCTGTCATCATTGATGGAGGCTGGAGCTTGTGATTTCAGGATCTCCTTGGTGGGAAGGAAGGCGGGCTCTTCCTCTCTACAGTGAACCTAGCTGTGAAGAAAACTCACGGATCATCTCTTTCCTATTCATGACATCTTAATGAAAACAACCCCTTTTTAATAATCACATTGCTCATGAGAGTCTGATTCTTTAAATATATTAATCTTTTTCTGATCTCTTCTGAAATCATTGTAAGTAAATGAAATAAAAAATATTAAACTCATTGCAAGCAAATAGTTTTAAAAATAAACTTCAATTTGTAAGCATCGAAGTCAGTTTGGGCTGCTATAGTAAATTACTATAGACTGGGTGGCTTAAACAACAAACATTTATTTCTCACAGTCTGGACTCTGGGAAGTGCAAGACCAAGGTTCTAACAGATCAGTGCCTGGTGAGGGCCCACTTCCTGGTTTGCAGGTAGTCATCTTCTTACTGTGTCCTCACATAGTAAGAGCAGAAAGAGAGAAAGCAAGCTCTCCTGTGTCTTTTTATAAGGGCACTAATCCATTCATGAGGGCTTCATTATTATGACCTAATTATCTCCCAAAGGCCTCACATCCTAATACTACTACACTGGGGATTAGGGTTTCAACATATGAGTTTTGGGGGGATAAAAACATTCAATCCATAGCAGCATATAAAATTAAAATGTACATATGAAGAAAAAAAAGTTTTTTTAAGGAAAAAGATAATTTCTATTTTATTCTATTTTCCAATATTCAAATATTATTGTACAATTCTGTCTTATTTCATATGCAGGTCCAAATTTTAAAATTTTATACCATCATAAATTAACACTAAAAGTAGGAAGAAGTTTGGCTTCAATAATTTACAGTAAAAGGAGTTTAGGTTCAGAACTATATTGTTGATCTGTTAGGTTAAAGAAAAGATAATCCAGCATTTATACTTAATGGATATCATCACTTGTTAATTAAGTACTATTAACTAATTAACAATATTGTCAGTTTGAGGGATTTTTTTTTTTAGGTTAAGTGCAGATTTCTTCACCAAATTCCAGGGTAACAGACAAGAGGGCATGAAATTTGGAAATAGTCTATGGATAAATGTAAATGAATTACATAGCAGAAAACAAAGTTTAAGAAATTTTTTTCGAGAAAAAGTTTAAGTAAATTTATGGACAGTAATTCCATAACATTGTTAGGGAGAAGTTTTTTCTTTTTATGTTAATTTTAGGGTTTTATGTTTGTTTTTTATTCGTTGTTACCTCAAAAGACCAAGTGGTATGATGCACATAGAGATACTCAATAAATGAGCAGTTATTCCTAGTCTTTTTTCCTAGAAACTTAATATTAACAAGGGAAATTTTGAAATGGACAATGAAAGGATAACATTTTATGTATGACTAAGAATACTATGCAGTTGATGGAGGTGAAATAAAATTCACAGCAAAGTAGATTTTGATTCACATTCCAAAAAAGTCCATTGATTCTAAGATTTGCTCTAGGGTTCTGGACCAGGTATTCCATCACTGGATCATGGATGGCTTGGTTTGTGACCCAGACCATATCACCTAACTTATCTTGGATTTTAGCTTTCTGCTTTATGAAATTAGGGAGTTAGGCTAAATGACTTGGGCTTCTTTTGGTGTATCATAATCAAAATTCTGAAGTTCTTATCTAGTGAATTAATGAAACATGAAATACTTAATGCCGTAAGCAGGTATACATGTTTATGTATAGCCATGAACAAATGAACTCTAAATAAACACATCATAAAGAATTGTACAAAATGGATTCTAACATTAACAAATGCTGAGTTAGTTCTCTTGGAGCTAACGATAAACTATAAAACGTTATAAACATTGTAAGCAATAAAAACAGTAAAATCTAACCAAAAATATAATGTTCTCCAAAGTCATGTTAGTCAAATTGGGTGACATATCAATAAAGATCATATGACTGAAAGAAAAGGAAAAATATATTTCATTCTTGTGGTAAGAGGAAGCTGGATATCACTAGGAATTTTTGCAAGCTTTGGAAGAGGAAGCGTTCGTTTTAAAGGATATTGGATGGAACTTAGGTTCTTCAGAAGGGAGGACCCGAGAGACAAGAATGAGTGTTTTCTGTGATGGAGAAATTTATCTGAAGATAGTCCCTCTTGTCTGAAAAGCAGAGATTAAAATTGGCACTTAAAGGAGAAACAGGTAAGGAACGCGCGCGGGCACACACACACACACACGCACACACACACAGTTGGAGGGGGTAAATATAAAGGGAAAGAAGACACGAAAATAGAAGTGAGAAATGAAAAAGAAGTAAACTTGACGAAAGGGTTAAAATCTAAATACAGCAAGAAGGGCACGTGTTAAAGAAGCGATAAACGGGGAATGACAAGTCTTTCATCGTGCCATTTAATCGGTCATCTGAAGAAAGAATCCTGTCTTCCCACTGCTCCTGAGAAGACACTTCTTAAAAGTACAACCAAAAGGTGGAGTAAAAATAACAGAATTTAGAGGCAGCCTTAGAGAATGATAAAGCAAGCAACTGGCTGCTCGGCCTGCACTCCCGGCTCTCCAAGAGCCAGCGCCGCCGCCTCGCGCGGGGTCTGGTCATCGCCGGGAAGACTGGGCGCCCTCTCCAGGGAGCTTCGCCGGGGGAACGCGCTCGTCCTGTCACCAGGAGCCGGCAGCCGCCCAGAGAGAACAAGCGACTGAAGGGCCGCGGGGGGCATGCTCTGAGTTCCCGGGAAGTGGGCCCGTGGTCAGCCTGGCGCCGCCTGCCCCGGGGGAGCCACGCGGCCCGATGCTAACAGCGCCTCCGGACTCGAAACCCGGCGGCGGGCGTGCAGGGCAGCCGCTGCGGGGCCCAGACCCACCCAGACTTGCTCCCGAGGCCTCCCCGGCGCCGTGGGGTCAGACCTGCCGCGGCGGCACCGCCCAGCAGGGGTGTGGAGAAGGCGGGGCGTCTCAGCGTGCACCCAGTTATCTACAATAATTGTAGCCTCGGGCTCCTCCTGGCACGATGCGCGGACCGGGAAACCCAGCGCGCCGCGGCTAGAACAGGCTCCAGCGCCTCCCCGGCAGGCCTTTTACCCCATTTCCTAATAGATCGGGAGGAGACGGGTCTCCTGCGCGGGAGACCGCCAGGTGAGTGGCCCCGGGAGAACGCTGGGGCGCCCGCGGCGGGAACCTTGCAGGCCTTGCAGGGCCCTCGCTCCCGGGAGCGAGGGCCCCGCCCTTTCTGGTGGCACACCCAGTGGCGTGCGTGTGTTTACTGTTGTCAGGTGGTGTTGGAGTGGGTTTTTCTTGTTTCTTTTGTAGTAATTCTCAAATCAACCGAAGTGTGTTGATTTGTGGACTGGGTTAGCACCCGGTCAGACCCCACTGACTGGAGAATATAACCACCTGCTGAAAGCGCACGTTGAGGCTGTGGCTTTTTTACTTACCAGGCATTAGCTTATCTCACCCTTGTTATTTCTCCCTAAACTCTGATGTCATTTGGTGGCCCAAAAGATTAATAGCAGGAAGCCACCCTTTCCGTAAATCTCTCAGCAAGAAATTGATACGACCACTGAATAGAGACAGAGCAGATATCTTAGTCAGGTCACCTTCTGTTTTAACCGACTAAAACCCTTTTCCCCACCCCCTCTGTAACGGGGCCTGCACTTGACAGTTATTGTTGCTACACAGCACTCTCACGACATTCTGGTTTACTGTTTCTCTCAAAGTCGAGAACGAAACGTTTAAATTCAGCAAATACCTGTGTGTCTTCTTTGTGCCAAGCAGGCATGGGAACAGAAGATACAAATATGAATGAAATACACTTTCTACCATACAGGGTTTAAAATTCGGTGGCTCAGAATGTAACCTAAACGAGTAATTAGGAAATGGGATTCATGCTATACTAACGATGTGAGCAAAGGGACTGATTCACATGGTATATTTTCTAGCATACAAAGGTCTTTAGAATTATAACGCTATTGACTACATTTTTGCTATTTTTTAGGACTTCCATAGAAGGCATTATAAAAATAAGTGCACAAGAGTTGGTGACCTAGGTCTAAGTCCTGGGCATATACACAAAGTTCATGTGCTGGAGGTGGAAGTTGGCACTCACGTCCCTTCCTACCTGCATTCCCACCTGGCTTCTTAGCTATACCTTCCTATGCAGCAGAAACTAGAAAGCTAAAAACATTTCCGAGACTCCCTTCTAGCTAGAGCTCTGGATGTAAAATTAGGGTCCAGCAAGTAGATGACTTGCCTGAGATTTTGAAAGCACAGGGAGGCAGAGGCCATCTTCTTGCTATTTTTGGCTGTTTTCTGCTGGCCAGGAAGGTCCAGGAAATGCCAGTGTCCAATCTCCAGGAGCATGGGTGTTGAGAGGCACTTATAACAGCAGGGACAGCTAGACTCAGCATTACCATTTTCAATCACGAGCTCTGTGGCTGTCAAGAGACAGCCAAGGGAGGTGGTGAATATATTCTGTGTTCCCTGTCCAGATAACTTCTAGATTCCAGCTTCTCAGGGTCATAGCTATAGTAGTGTTCTTCAACTCTATAGGCCCTGTAGAGCCTCCTGATTGTGACAAAAATAGTACATTCCTTGATAGTTCAAGTTACTAAGTGTTCTAGAAGTCATCTGTGGGGACTCAGCCTAGACCGTGCAGTTCTAACCCTTCAACAATCTCGTGAACATTTAATTTTCTATATAAAGTCTCTCTGCTGAAAATACCTGGAGTGGTTTCTGTTTTCAGCATTGACTCCGATTGATATGCTTGCTATGTAGCCTCTAAGAGTCATCTAAACCTAATCTCTCAGTTTCTTTAGATAGGAAGTGCAACCATGAGATTGGACCCAGGGGCCTGTGGTGATTTGAGAGCCTTCAGTTGGGTTAGGCTCTCTCCAGTTGCTATAGACATTGCTACATTACCATATTAACTATGACCTGCCTGACCCCAAAAGCATTTATTTGTTACCCATTGACTAGATTTCTTTCTTTTTTTTTTTTTTTGTTTGTTTTTTTAAAAAAGATGACGGGTAAGGGGATCTTAACAATTGACTTGGTGTTATCAGCACCACACTCTCCTGAGTGAGCCACGGGCTGGCCCTAGACTAGATTTCTGAAGTCTCTTGCTCTACAAATATAATGGGAGATGTTTTTTCATTTAAAAACATTTACAGAATATTTTCTGTAACAAGAGATTATTGAATATCTGGTTCATGACCAATTATGTATTAGTCCCATTGATAATTTGTATACTGCTGACTCTTGGTTGGTATACAAACCCCAGTGATAGAACAGATTTTCCTCTTGGGAAAAAGAATTTACAGGCCGGGCCTGTGGCTCACTTGGGAGAGTTCAGCGCTTGTAGCACCGAGGCCACAGGTTCGGATCCTATATAGGGAAGGCCGGTGTGCTCACTGGCTGAGCGTGGATGCAGACGACACCGTGCCGAGGGTTGCAATCCCCTTACCGGTTGGAAAAAAAAAAAGAAGAATTTGCATCTTCTTCACACAAACCCTGGAAACAGCATGTAGGACAATGGAGCTGTCTGTATATGCACTTGTGTAATGAGGAAGTATTCTCAAGAGTTTATAGTCACATGTCATACATGCTAAGGAAACTGCAATTATGATAAGTTCAGAGAATTTTTAACAATCTTATAAAGTTATTAAATATGCCTTGTCAACATAATAAAAGCTGTTTGTCTTTTTAAAAATTAATTCTTTTATTTTTTATGTGTCTATATGGAGGACTAAAAGGTTTGAATTTACCAGTGTCCTTTATCTGTGCTCTTCAGTGTAGCACAAGCATGGCTTCTTTCTCAAAGAATATCTCATAAAAGGAAGATAAAGGAGGGGGGTGCTATGTTGGGACCCCGTGATGTACCCCCAGGTAAGCACTATTTTAGGATTTTGAGAACACAGGCATTGTCACCTTCTACAGATGAAAAAAAATGTCCAGACTGGTTAAGTAACTTGCCCAAAATGTCCCAACTAGGAGGCAACAGCTCAAGGATTTACACTCAGGGTTTTCATCTCCATTTTCCTCCAACTTCTCCACACATTGTACATTATACTCTAGTTAATACAGATGTGCATAGAATTTCCTGTATGGGCCTTCCTTTTATACCTCACCCTTTGCTCCTGTGGTTTCTCTGCCTAGAATGTTCTCTAGTTTCTTTACAAGACTAAGTCATCTTTCAAGAATTGATTCCAGCATCAGCAGACCCCAGCCAAGCAGGGAAATACCTCCTTTCCCCTGCTTAACTATGTCTGCACTTCTTAAATCATAATTAAACTACTTTAAGGCAAGCTAGCTTCAATAATAGAAAAAAACTCCAAAATCTCAGTACTAAACACAGTACAAGCTCATTTCTCACTCGTGTAAAGTCCAATCAGGTGTTCAACTGGTGGCTTCCTACTCAATGATTCAGGAATCCAAATTCTATCCTCTAAGACCTTAAAGTCCTTAGTTTCCAGCAATGGACAGAAAAAGAGAGGCGTATGTGGAGGATTGCATGAGAGGTTTCTTATGGGTGAGTACTAGAAATAGCATACGTTACTTACGCCCATATATTGGCCAGACCTCAGTCACATGCCACAAGGACCTGCAAGGGAGACAGGGAAATGTCAACTATCTGTGTGCCCAGCCAGTAATTTGGTGAACACAAAAAAGTCGCTGTCTTTCCCTTAAAGGATAGAGACTGAATCTTAATCATGTTATCTCTTTTGCCACACATACCACAGAAACCCATAAAAGTCCTATAAACTTCACTGATTGTTAAGAGATGGGGTTGCTATCTCACGGGCTTAAAATTAAAACTTACCATACTTTATTATGCTTGTTTAAGAATTCTCTATCATTCTCTGACTAGATTGCAAGCTCTGAGTATAGGAAATATGTAAGACCGTTCACTTTGAATTCCCAGAACAAGGACTAGAACACAGCAAGAGCTTAATAGATGTTTGTTAAATGAGTGAATGATTTCTCAGAGAGAAAAAAAGGGGAGTTAGTCTACGTGGAGTTATGAAATACTAATTGAGAAGGGGACATCTGAGTTAAATTTTGAATGACTTCTAGAATCTTACCAAGTAGAAAAAGCAAGAAATGAAACTCCAGGCTGCAGTGGTAGTGGTGTTTTGTTGCTGCTGCTGCGTTGTTTGATTCATGCCTTTAAGACAAGTGTTCTCTGAGCCCAGCATTTTCCGGTCATAATGACTTTCTTTCTTATTATCAGTCTAAGTTTTAGAGTAAGATTTTAAAGTTAAAAAAGTATACATATATATACATACACATATCTCATTATATAAACATACATTTATTGTATATAATATACAATAAAAATCAAACTGAAGGTTTTTTAAGATGCTACTCTGGTTATCATTGTGTTTTGTAAGAAAAAAATGGTGGTGGTGGTGGAGGAAAGATTATGAGGTTCTTTGAAATTTTAAATGCAAACATCTTGGCACTTTCTTAAGCTGAGAAAATGATTCCTTGAGGCAAGTGTCCTATCTAATTCATCCTTGTCTTTATGGCCTTTGTTCATCCTTGTCTTTATAGCATAGTGCCTGGCCCATATTAGGCACTCAAATATGGGTTACATTAGATTTTCCCTTCTCTCACATAATTTTCTCTTCAGTTCTATCAAAGTTTGTAGTTTGTACCTACCTCTATGATAATATACATGGTACTTGTTGCATTAGGAATGTTTGGTTACTACTAAAAAGAAAACTTGTCCAATAGTGGTTTAAACAATTATCTCAAAGCTTATCAGTCCAAGACAGATACAGCAACTCAAGGAGTCATCAAAGAAACAGCCCCTCCTGTCTTACTTATCTACTGTCCTAAGTGTAGAGCTTTTATTCTCATGGTTGAAAATGGCTGCTGCTCCTTCAGGCATTGTATCTCCATTCTAGTAAGGAAAAAGGGAAACATTAGAGGGCAAAGAGTAAAAAGTATGGGCCGGCCCTGTGGCACACTCGGGAGAGTGCGGCACTTGGGAGCGCAGCAGCGCTCCCACCGTGGGTTTGGATCCCATATAGGACTGGCCCATGTGCTCACTGGCTGAACGCGGTGCGGGTGACACCATGCCAAGGGTTGCGATCCCCTTACTGGTCACAAAAAGACAAAAAAAAAAAAAAAGTAAAAAGTATGATCTTGGAAAGGTTCCCCAGGGATTCCCACTTATGTCTCATATATAGAACTGTGACAAATGGCCACCTTTAGCTGCAAAAGTGGCTAAGAATTGAAGTATTTGGCTTTTCAGTCTGTAGTATGGGAAGCCAAGGGAGAATGGGTTGAAGTGGGTATTTATTGAGCCAACCTATAGTTTGCCTGACAGGTTTTTCAGTTACTTGGTATAAGTTTCTCTTTCCTAGTATACTGTAGGCCTATGGAGAACAAAAATGTTTTGGTAATCTGTGAATTGCCCACAATGACTAGCAGGTGGCTACCACAGCACTTATCACAGTGTCTAAGTCATTGTGGCTACTCAATCAATGGTGGTGTATTTTTTTTAACTTTAATTTAGAAGAAAAACCAGGAGGGAATTAGTGACACTGGTTTCTCTGAAAATGATGGAATCCAGAGATTTCCCTTTGGTGACTCATTCCTCATATGAACATTGGAAAGTTACCTGGAGCTTTCCTGCTTCATCGAGTTGGCCTATTAGAAAGGACAACTTAATAGTGATATTGCTCCACATTTTCTGAAGTATAACTCAAAAAACAGGGTGGGAAAGAAATCATAAAACTGTGATTTGTTAACAAGGGCTTCTTCAAGAGAAGTAAAAAGGTAGATAAGAATGAGGATAATGTATTGGAATTGAACAAAAGATCAGCAATTGAAAGTTAAGAATAGTCTAGTTTAAAATATTTTCTTCATTCCGAGTTTTAAGAGAAGAAATAAGAACAATCCAAAATCTTTGAAATCCAAAGAGTTTTAAATTGCTGCTCTATATCTGTACTATTTCTCTTTCAAAACAGATATTGTTCCTCTTCCCTCTACCATCTTCTTAATTATAAATCATGGGGAATGAAGATGAAACAATTGAATGTCAAGATTCAGAAGCATCTACAGGGATGAATCACCCACCTCCTGTGCATCAAGAAACGCAGGTAAATCTATGATCAGATACAGACCATCCAGCCATTGCTTTAAGGAGGGGACTGTGTTATTTCCAGCTGTGACAGATTTGTGTTCTCTTCATTCTCTACCACTCTGTTAACAATTTCCCCCATTCTTAATCCCCAAACTCATACAGTCCAGGGCAGGTGTGTGACTACCAGTTTTCCCAGCTAGAGTCATTAGCAACCGACCCTACCTGAGGACGGGAAAATGGAGAGCCTGTGAAATGCTTTGTGTTTCTGGCATAATCCCTAAAATGGTTTAGGTTTTTTCCCTCTCTCTTTTTATTGCTTAAATTCAAGTAGATGAATGAATGTGAATTTGTTTTCACCACAGATAGTGATCTTTTCCTGAACTACTTTGTTATATGTACCAACTATTGCCCTGAGTTATATCTTAAATATGCATATTTTTAAATCCAGTATTGCAAAATATACTGAAAGTTTATGTGATTTGAACATTTATAATAGTAAAAATAGAGACTGTGCTAAATACTCCTGTTCCAAACATTGGCTGATTAGCTAGTAATAAAGTTGTGCATTTTCCTTACAAAGCGTTATCTTTGTTTCCAGCAATGGAAATTTAATTTGTAATGTGATGACTCAGTAACTATGCAAATGTGTAGAAAATACAATTTTAAAGATTTCTAAAAATTGCTCTAAATACAGGAGGAGACAGTTATCAACCTCAAAGGTGTAAATGGAAATGAACCAACAGAAGGAAGTAACCTTTTGAATAGCAGTGAAAAAAAACTACAAGAAACTCCAGCTGAATCAAATCACTTACAAAGACTGAGACAAACATTGGCTTGCCCTCCACATGGTTTACTGGACAGAGTAATAACAAATGGTATGTAAATGGCAAGGATTAATTCAGAAAGAGAAGGTAGAAGATACAATTGTTATAATGAGAGATTCCAAAATAATATGGTTTAAAGGACAAAAAGTTTACTTCTCTCTCACATAAAAACTATTAGGTGACCAATTCATAAAAAAAAAAAAAAAAATTTCATTCATAAAAACTATTAGGTGAACAGTGGTAGGTGGCTTTGCTACACAGTCATTTAAGGGTCTAGGCTGACAGGGCTCCACCATTTCCTACCCGAGCTTCCAAGATCAGTGTAATCACCATTTAAGCCAGGAGGAAGGGAAAAGAATAGAGATCAAGGACCTTTTCCTTCTTTATCTGAGTAATTTCACAGGATTACTTTAGGGCTACATAGGAGCATTGCATAAATGTTGGTTGTTACTACTGTTAAGTGATGCAACTAATATTCGAGCAAACACAGTCCAATTTATCCTTCCAAATGAATGAATCCTGTCATTTTATAAGTGAGGATTTTGGTTTGAAATTCAATTTATTCCAGTAGAGCTGCCATTACTTAAAACATTTTGAGGGGCCGAGCCCCTGGCGCACCCGGGAGAGTGCAGCGCTGGGAGCGCAGCAACGCTCCTGCCGTGGGTTCGGATCCTGTATAGGAATGGTCGGTGCACTCACTGGTTGAGTGCCGGTCACGAAAAAGACAAAAAAAAAAAAAAAAAAAACATTTTGGGGATTTTTCTTTTGGAGTGTATCTCTATTTTGAATATTTTTAGTGTTGGGATATATGAGGGTACTTCAAAAAGTTCATGGAAAGACTTGTATTATCTTTTAATTCTATTTTTCCACAAACTTCTCGTATTTGTCTTTTAGGAATGGATTTGATTTGGGGAGGCATCCAAAGGTTATTCTTTGGATATCAATTTGACAAATAGATGGATGTTCAGATTCAATAATGGCCATTTTTGTTAAAAAAGGAAGTGTGTGTGTTGTGTATGTTGGGAAGGAGATGTACAATATAGTAGGAAAAAGAAGAGTTTTGAAGTGTCTGTAAAGGCAGATTTTTTTAAGAAGATACTTTATTTTTTTAGAGATTTAAAAATTTTATTTTATTTTATTTTTTACATTATCAGATAAAATTGTGTGCATTTACCATATACAACATGGTGTTTTGAAGTATATATACATTGTGGAATGACTAGTTCTTGTTAATTAACATATGCATTACCTCACATAGTCATCATTTCTGTGGGGAGAACACATTACATCTACTATTTTAGCATTTTTCAAGATTACACTATATTATTAACTATAGTCACCATCTTATACGATAAATCTCTTGAATTTATTCTTCCTCTCTAACTGAAATCTTGTATCCTTTGACCAACATTGCCCTGCCCCCCATCCCCCCTGCACAATCACCCCATCCCCTGGTAACCACCATTCTACTCCCTACTTCTATGATATCAACTTTTTTAGATTCTACATATGGGTAAGATCATGCAGTATCTTGTCTTTCTGTTCCTGGCTTATTTCACTTAAGGTAATGTCCTCAGGATTCATCCATGTTGTCACAAATGACAGGATTTCATTCTTTTTTATGGCTGAATAATATTCCATTGTGTGTATGTACCACATTTTCTTTATCCATTTATCCATGATGGACACAGGTTGATTCCGTATCATGGCTATTGTAAATAATGCTCTAATAAACATTGGAGTACAGATATATCTTTAACATATTGATTTCTTTTCCTCTGGATATAAACCCAGTAGTGGGATTGCTGGATCATATAGGATACTTCTATTTTTAAGTTTTTGAGTAACCATCATACTGTTTTCCATAATGACTAGTTTACATTATTATCAACAGTGTATGAGGGTTCCCTTTTCTCCACATCCTTGCCAACACTTGTTATCTTTTTTGTCTTTTTGATAAATAGCCATTCTAACTGGTGTCAGTTGATATCTCATTGTGGTTTTAATCTGCATTTCCCTTATGATTCGTGATGTTGAGCATATATCTGTTGGCCATTTGTGTGTCTTCTTTTGATGTCTATTTAAGTCCTGTGCTCATTTTCCTTTTTTCTTTGCCCATTTTTAAATTAAGTTGTTTTCTTGCTATTGAGTTATTTGTGTTCCTTATATATTTTGGATACTAACCCCCTATCAGATGTACAGTTTGAAAATATTTTTCCCATTCTGTAGGTTGTCTCTTCACTCTGTTCATTGTTTCCTTTGCTGTGCAGAAGCTTTTCAGTTTGATATAATCTCATTTGTTTATTTTTGCTTTTGTTGCCTGCACTTTTGTGGTCATATCCAAAAAGTCATTGCCCAGACTGATGTAATGGAGCTATTTTCTATATTGTCTTCTAGTGGTTTTATAGATTTGAGTCTTACAATAGAGGTGAATTTAAAGACAATTTCAAAAATTGTGTAGCAGAATGACAGCATCATCAAAGTAAATATATGGCCTCCCATATATATTATGTTTACTGAAAGGTGAGACTCAATTCTTTATAGTTATGCTCCATTTGTGAGCTCTGAAAGACATTTATACCATTTTCATCTGGGAAAATGAAAGCCAAATATAATATGTTATACGTTAGGCTCTGGATATGTTTTTAATGAAATCAAGTAAGGTTCGAATTAGCATGGAAGGAAATCTCAAACTTTAGAGCACACAGAGAAAACCAGGTTCCAAAATATACACTAGCTGATAAGGCAACAGATAATTTAATACCTTTTCTGTCCTTATTATTACTTTTTTTTAACTTTTACCACTCAAATTATGGTACATTTCTAGTTAAAACATTTACAATAAAGCAGATAGGGATTGACCTATTAAAAGGGTAAAAATTAATGATGTGATTTTGAGGCTCATTTTTTAAAAATTTATAATCATTGTCCATAAAGCTGCCTGAAAAATGAGGCTCATAATAGGAAAACACCTCACTACTTGTTTTCCTGTACTTCTGTTCCTGAAGTTTACAAGACTACTTTTGTCCTATATTCTTTCCTGTACCCATTCAGTATGTAAGTATTCTTAAGAAGTAAATCTTACATGTGAAAATATGATTTTCCAAAATCATAAATGAGAAGTAAATTATTAACTGTTTTAAATGTGATTTAGAGAAAACCTTGTAAATGTACATTTACTATGTATTTACAGCTGTATTTCGAGTATGGGAAAGGAAAGGAGAGTTGGAATTTTTTTTTTTTTAAAGTGGTCTTGAAGTGGAAAAGTGAAGACTCAATTCTGTCTTGCTGGATTTAGTATGAAGTTCGGTTTATGCTATGATAAAGTAGAATTTCATAACTGGCAAATCCAGCTTTCCCATTCTACCTTTAATATTACATAGAAATTCTAGCCCTAACAGCCCCTTACAGTCAACTGGAAAATATTGAAGACCTCTTATTTAATTCATTGCAATAGTATCATAAGCCTAGAAAATCTGGAACAATTCTGTGAGGGTTTTAAAAAGGGACATTGAATTCAGTCTCTACCAATATGGTGGACAAGACTCCATGAACAATCCTGTCACTTAAAATAACAAAAACATCTCAGAAAATTTTGCATCTTTTTAAGTGTTCCTTTCATTTGTCAAGAAAGCAGAAAATCATCAGACACCAAAAGCAAAGTATAAGTAGGAGAGGTAAATAAGCACTCAGGTTAGCTTTCACCCTGGAAGTTTCTGCCAAACATAATGAACTTGAGATTGATTTTGAGAACCCTGAGAGCACAGGACGCTAAGCTAGAACCTGCGCAGGATGGGAGAAATAAAATAGGAAAAATCGTTCTTCTTCACCTACATAAAGATGACCCAATTTGAAGGTCAACTTGAGGTAAATCTGGCCTGCAGCTAAACCTGTCTATATCAACTGTGGTTGCTGGCCAGTGCATGTGGGGAGTCTCCGTTACACAAAATGTGTAACTTCCTCCTGATTTGTGCACCAAATTCACAGGAAAAAAACCAAAAAAACTCAATCTGAAAATGTTAGATACATTTTCAGATGATCTCCAATCATAAGCTTCTAAGTACATAGTAGAAGCAAATCAAATCCTATCTGGGAAAACTCACATTCAATCTAAGGCTCCAACAAACCCGCAGGTAAAGTTCCACGGAAGAACTCACTGTTGTAAAAAAACAAACTAAAAAATGACAACATGCAAAAGGAAGCAGAAAACAGATTTCAAAAATCTGTGTCATCAAAAAATAGAACACAAAATATTGTTGATATTTAAAGAATAAAGAAGTTAAAGAGGAGATAGCTAGCAAATATGAGTGCAAAACACGTAACTATAAAAATGCACAGATCTGAGTAAGAACATGAACTTCTAGAAATGAAAGCTATAGTAGAGTTATTGAACTTAAAACTCAGTGGATAGATTAGGCAGCAGATTAAGTGAAAAGAGAATTGGTGAATTGGCAAATAGAGATGAAGAGATTATCTAGAATACAGTACACACACACACGACAAACATGAAAACTAGGGTTAGCAACACGGGAACAGCGTGACTCTCTAAACATAGTTACACAAAAAAGAGAATAGGAGAATGGAAAAGAAGATATATTTGAAGAAATAAAGACTGAGAATTTTCCAGAAATGATAAAACAAACATAATCAAACCAAAAGGGAGCCGCACCTCAATATATCATACTGAAATTGCAAAAAAAAAAAAAACAAGGAAAAGATAAGATCTTTAAAACAGCTGAATAAAAAGTATTCCTTAAAAGAATTGAAATTAGACTTCTCTTACTTACCTGGCAGGGGAGATACCATGATCACGAAATTAGACTTCTCAATATGCACAATGAAAGCCAGAAAACCAAGGAATATTTTCAAGAATCCAAGAGAAAATAACTTTCAACCTAAAATTTGAGATAAACGTGAGGTATACCTAGAAAAACTATCTTTATAGAATGAGAATAAAGGGACTGGCCAGTTAGTTCTTTTGGTATAGAGCATGATGTTGCTAACACCAAGGTCCAGGGACTGATCCCTGTACCAGCCAGCTGCTGCAAAAACAAAACAAAAACAAAAAAGAATGAGAATAAAGATATTTCCAGACAATAAAACTAAGAATTACTACCAACAGATCCTTGTGATATATATAGTATGCTCTGATATAGAGTGCTTCTATACCATGAATGAGTTCATATGCAATGGTGAATAGGGAATTATGTCAGTGTGATGTGGAATTTGCATTTTTGTGCATAATTTTTCCTGGCGCATTAATGTTTTGCATCATACAGCAAGTGAAGGCAAAGTGAATTGAAAACTAAAAAAAAAAAAAAAAAAAAAAAGTCAGGTATATGCTTTCTTACAATTAAAAATAAAGCCTTTCTCAAATAACAACCTTTTAAAAGCTGAAGTCCCTGTGGAAGTGCCTTCTGTACAGGCCGTGAGTAACTGGTTTAGGGGCTTCAAGGACTTTTAAACATTCTACATTATGATATCTAATGAAACTACACAGGTGGATGAAGCAGCTGAGAGTACAGATGAAGAAGTGTCAACACTTCTCCCTTAGTTAAAAAAAATGTTTGGATTGATGGAGAAGGATATAATCTGGATCAAATTTTGATGGAAATGCCCCCTATTTGAACCAAATGCCCTCAAGAACATACATCTTTAAGTAGGAAATGTTGTTCCTACTAGGTTTAAGTCTGCAAAGAACAAACTGTCTGTGCGGGATACCAATGTCAGCGAGATTCAACTGTGCTAGTACTTTATTAGGATTGTTTATGGTTTAGTCAGTGC
This sequence comes from Cynocephalus volans, assembly GCF_027409185.1. Taxonomy (NCBI): domain Eukaryota; kingdom Metazoa; phylum Chordata; class Mammalia; order Dermoptera; family Cynocephalidae; genus Cynocephalus; species Cynocephalus volans. The sequence goes on along the minus strand of NC_084468.1, from coordinate 89,722,904 downwards.
TTGGGCCACAAGTTTTCAGTAATGAGTGGTCTGCCCCAACTCTATTTTTCCCATGAAGCTTTCTATTTTTTAGTGTACAATTTTGCAGAACATAAGGTTTTCAAATAGAGAAACATCTCACATTCTAATAGAAATGCCTCTACTAAAGGAAATACTTGAGACAGCAGGATAATTGTCCCAGATGAAAGGTTTGAGATGCCATAATAAATGATGATCAAAAAAAAAGTGAGTATGTGGGTAATTATAAACAAACATTGGCTGTGAAAAAGAAACAATAATGTTTAATTCAACACAGAACTGAAATACTGGAGTGTGATTGGAGTTCAAGTATTCTCGTGTCCCTATGAAGAGGGTAGAGATAGTGATTGTTTTTCTTTATAATGTTAACTACTAATATATTTGTGGTAAAATTATAAAGAAAAATAAGGGAATGGTAAAAGAAAGAAATTCAAGATAGTGGTTCCTTCTGGCAGTGGGAAGAGAGATGGGGGATGGGATTGGGGAGGTGCACATAGGCAGATTGAAAGGTACTGGTAATATCCTATTTCTTAAAATGGTTGGCAATTACTCAGTTTATATTGGTAATGTTCTCTATAATTTACACATGGTTAGAAACATTTGTATGTTTGTACAATATTTACTTTAAAAAATTATTTTAGGTTATATCAAAACCTGCATATGACAATTTGTTGATAGAAACTAGTGTCTCTGGTTTATTTCAGTTACCATGGTTGTTCTTCTATGGGCTGTGGTTTGGTCAGTTACCGGTAGTGAATGTCTTCCTGGAGGAAACCTATTTGGAATCATAATTCTATTCTACTGTGCTGTCATTGGAGGTAAACTTCTGCAGCTCATTAAGTTTTCTACATTGCCTCCACTGCCTCCTCTTCTTGGTAAGTGCTAAACACTTCCTGTTTTCTTCATATTAAATCATATTCTTAAAATAGTAGTTTGGAAAGCTTTGGGAAATAAAGGAATAAAATATTTCTGTATTTGCTGTGCTGGAACCAAAAGCTGATTGTTACGTTTTAAGGAGTTTTGTGAGCCCGTTGTTTAATTGTTACTTAGAAACAATTAAATTATATAAACTTACGATTAAATAACTTACATCAAAAACAACAGCAATCAATACTCGAAACTGAGCACTTCCTAATTATTTTACTTCTATTCTCCGTATCGATGCTTTCGAGATCATGGAAATACTATATAATGATGTGCCACTCACTGCCCATTTCTTCCCAGCTCCACGTTCACTGACATTGTGTTCGTGGCTTAAAATTAGCCATGGCGGAAGTATCTATAACACAGAAATCAGCAAATGCTACAAATCAGTGCTTGTTATATTGTAAGTCGCTCACATCATTGACATAAAATGATGTTTTGACGTATTTTCATTGTTTCATTTTCATCTTATTAAAATAAACAAAAATATCAACCAACATTCATGGTGGCACTACACTCCCTCATCAGTGATGTGAGTGACTTATTTGCTGAGTCAGATAGTAGACAAGCATTTATTTGTAGTCTGATGTCAAATCTTGGTTCAACTGCAATTATAGCTGGTTATGGATACAGGAGTTTGGCAAACAGCAATAAAATAATTCTGTGAGAATCAATTGGCTATATAGAATGCACAGTGAGGATTGTTGTATATTTATAAACGGTGCTGCACGTCCTTTATATCAGTAAATTTACAATAAATGTTTGTACATATATAAAATGCATACTCTTTTTTTGGAGAGCCACTTGTTAAGCATTTACCAGCATACCACTGAGTATATTTAAAACATAATATCGTGGTTGTAAAAAACTTGGCCGAAAATATTCTTCCAGAGGCAGTGAGAACTGCCCAAACAAAACACATGCAAATTAGTTTTTAAACTAAGCATTATACCTTTAATGTTGCTTTAAAGAATTCCATATTACAAAATTTCAGTTTACCACAAAGGCATTTTGTATCCATGTCCAACAAATTTATTAGCCACTCAGTTTAATTCAAAAACCACCTACCTTTTACACCTGCATATATATTTTGCTCACATTTCCTGAACAACAACAACAAAAAACTTGTTAGCTTGTATGAGTGAGGACAATCAGGATTGTTTAACACAGACCAAAATTATTTGCTTTTGAATATGTGGTCAGCAGTTGAAGTTAAATATAAAAAGAAGTAGAATTATTTGCATCTTACTATGCACTATTTCTCAATATATTTTTAATTTTAAGCAAAATTAAAGGTATTTCACTTAGCTCATATTATTTCTTATGGATGTTTTTTGTTCTCTGAAGTTATTTATTGAATTAATGTTAAAATGAGTTGTTTCTAAATATGCCTGTATGCTATGATAAAGGGTTAGCAAACAACTCTTTTTTAAATAAAATGTTATTGGAATCCACCCATGTTCATTCGTGTACATACTGTCTATGGCTGCTTCACACTACACCAGCAGAGTTGAGCAGCTGTAACAGAGACCATATGGCCCACAAAGCCTTAAAATATCCATATTTAAAAATATTTTAGGCCCTTTACAGAAACTGTTTGCTGACTCCTGCATCTGAATCAGTGCCTCTCAAACTTCATTGTGCAGAGGATGACCTTGCTATCTTCTTAAAATGCAAATTATAATTAAGTAGGTCTGGAATGGGGCCTGAGATTCTGCATTTCTAAGTGCCAAAACCACACTTTAAGTAGCAAGATCATTACTTCTAGAACCTGGCTGCACATAGGAATCACATGGGCAATTTTTTAAAAAGGCTGCTACCTGGGTCCCACCCCAGAGATTGTGAGTTAATTGGTATAGAGTATGGCCTGGGCATCAGAATTTTTAAAAGCTCCCCGAGTGATTCTGATATGCAACCTAAGTTGAAGACTGTTGTTCTAGACTCTGTGAAAATGCCATTACACCTCATCCTTCTTTTTTCCATTCCATGCCTATTATTGTAAAAACAAAATATACTGTGTTGCAAAAAGACATAAAGTGTTGGGTTTTGTGATCACATGAAGTCTCCTGAGGTAACTGAAGTTATCTGAAAGCTCACATACATTATGTATGTTACCATCCCTTTCTATAGTTTTATACTTGCAATAGAGAAAACAGTTTACTCGTTCTTATTGTATGAGGCCAGTATCCAAAATCAAAACACTATCTGAATCCATAAAGAAAACTTATTATAGCAAAATATGTGTGATGATTGCCTGTTCTATATTTTTAAGAGTTTATTGAAATAATTGCCAAAAATAGGGGATGAGGTAGCATTTTTTATTCCTAAAATAAATGTGAAAACAATTTCCCTAGCACACCTTTGTCAGTGGTCTCGGTTTGCTTCAAAAATAACTTGGGAAAAGATGAAGTAAGATTGGCCATGTGTTGGTAATTTCCATGATATAAATTAAGGGGGAAAAAAAAGAGTAATACTACTCTGTCAAGAAAGATATTCTTTCCTCCACAACCAGGGGAGAAGCCCCTTTTGAGCTTAAAGGCAAGAAAATTTTGCCAAATCAAAATCAGGTGCTCACATCACAACAACCCAGACCAGGACAGTGTCCCAGGGAAATTGTTTTCATATTCTTTTCAGGAACAAAAAATCCTCCCTCATTCTGCCTAAAACAAAACAAAACAAAAAAAACCCTTATAGTTTTGATTTCTTATTATATTATTATTCCTTTTGACTTCAGGTAGTTATACACTATAATCAATTTAGAACAGGTTTAGATTCCCATTTTATTTATTTTTTTTTTTAAATTTTATTTTGTCGATATACATTGTAGCTGATTATTGCTCCCCATCACGAAAACTTCCCTCCCTTCTCCCTCCCCCCCTCCCCCCCAACAATGTCCTTTCTGTTTGCTTGTTGCATCAACTTCAAATAATTGTGGTTGTTATATCTTCTTCCCCCCCCCCCCGGTTTGTGTGTGTGTGTGTGAATTTATATATTAATTTTTAGCTCCCTCCAATAAGTGAGAACATGTGGTATTTCTCTTTCTGTGCCTGACTTGTTTCACTTAATATAATTCTCTCAAGGTCCATCCATGTTGTTGCAAATGGCAGTATTTCATTCATTTTTATAGCTGAGTAGTATTCCATTGTGTAGATGTACCACATTTTCCGTATCCACTCATCTGATGATGGGCATTTGGGCTGGTTCCAACTCTTGGCTATTGTAAAGAGTGCTGCGATGAACATTGGGGAACAGGTATACCTTGGACTTGATGATTTCCATTCCTCTGGGTATATTCCCAACAGTGGGATGGCTGGGTCGTATGGTAGATCTATTTGCAATTGTTTAAGGAACGTCCATACCCTTTTCCATAGAGGCTGCACCATTTTGCAGTCCCACCAACAATGTATGAGAGTTCCTTTTTCTCCGCAGCCTCGCCAGCATTTATCGTTCATAGTCTTTTGGATTTTAGCCATCCTAACTGGGGTTAGATGGTATCTCAATGTGGTTTTGATTTGCATTTCCCGGATGCTGAGTGATGTTGAGCATTTTTTCATATGTCTGTTGGCCATTTGGATATCTTCCTTAGAGAAATGCCTACTTAGCTCTTTTGCCCATTTTTTAATTGGGTTGCTTGTTTTCTTCTTGTAAAGTTGTTTGAGTTCCTTATATATTCTGGATATTAATCCTTTGTCAGATGTATATTTTGCAAATATTTTCTCCCACTCTGTTGGTTGTCTTTTAACTCTTTTAATTGTTTCTTTTGCTGTGAAGAAGCTTTTTAGTTTGATATAATCCCATTTGTTTATTTTTCCTTTGGTTGCCCGTGCTTTTGGGGTCGTATTCATGAAGTCTGTGCCCAGTCCTATTTCCTGAAGTGTTTCTCCTATGTTTTCTTTAAGAAGTTTTATTGTCTCAGGGTGTATATTTAAATCCTTAATCCATTTTGAGTTGATTTTAGTATACGGTGAGAGGTATGGATCTAGTTTCATTCTCCTGCATATCGATATCCAGTTATCCCAGCACCACTTGCTGAAGAGGCAGTCCCTTCCCCAGTGAATAGGCTTGGTGCCTTTGTCAAAGATCAGATGGCAGTAAGTGTGTGGGTTGATTTCTGGATTCTCTATTCTATTCCATTGGTCAGTGTGTCTGTTTTTATGCCAGTACCATACTGTTTTGGTTATTATAGCTTTGTAGTATAGCTTAAAGTCAGGTAGTGTTATGCCTCCAGCTTTATTTTTTTTGCTGAGCATTGCTTTGGCTATTCGTGGTCTTTTATTGTTCCATATAAATGTCTGGATAGTTTTTTCCATTTCTGAGAAAAATGTCTTTGGAATTTTGATGGGGATTGCATTGAATTTGTATATCACTTTGGGTAGTATGGACATTTTCACTATGTTGATTCTTCCAATCCAAGAGCATGGGATATCTTTCCATCTTCTTGTATCCTCTCTAATTTCTCTCAGCAGTGGTTTGTAGTTCTCATTATAGAGATTTTTCACCTCCTTGGTTAACTCAATTCCTAAGTATTTTATTTTTTTGGTGGCTATTGTAAATGGGCAGGCTTTCTTGATTTCTCCTTCTGCATGTTCACTATTGGAGAAAAGAAATGCTACTGATTTTTGTGTGTTGATTTTGTATCCTGCACAGTAGTGCTGAAATCATTTATCAATTCCAACAGTTTTTTTGTAGAGGTTTTAGGCTGTTCGATATATAGGATCATGTCATCTGCAAACAGGGACAGTTTGACATCTTCTTTTCCAATCTGGATGCTCTTTATTTCCTTCTCTTCTCTGATTGCTCTGGCTAGTACTTCCAACACTATGTTGAATAGGAGTGGTGAGAGTGGGCATCCTTGTCTAGTTCCTGTTCTTAAAGGAAAAGCTTTCAGCTTTTCCCCATTCAGGATGATATTGGCAGTGGGTTTGTCATATATGGCTTTAATTATGTTGAGATACTTTCCCTTTATACCTAACTTATAGAGGGTCTTTGTCATGAATGAGTGCTGAACTTTATCAAATGCTTTTTCAGCATCTATAGAGATGATCATATGGTCCTTGTGTTTGAGTTTATTAATATGGTGTATCACATTTATTGATTTGCGTATGTTGAACCAACCTTGCATCCCTGGGATGAATCCCACTTGATCGTGATGAATAATTTTTCGTATGTGTTGCTGTATTCTGTTTGCTAGTATTTTAGTGAGGATTTTTGCATCTATATTCATCAAGGATATCGGCCTGTAGTTTTTTTTTTTGGTTATATCTTTACCTGGTTTTGGTATCAGGATGATGTTTGCTTCATAGAATGAGTTTGGGATATTTGCGTCCGTTTCAATCTTTTGGAATAGTTTGTAAAGAATCGGTATCAATTCCTGTTTGAATGTTTGGTAAAATTCTGCTGTGAATCCATCTGGTCCTGGGCTTTTCTTTGTTGGGAGCCTTCTGATAACAGCTTCAATCTCCTTTATTGTTATTGGTCTGTTCAAATTTTCTACGTCTTCACGGTTCAGTTTTGGGAGCTTGTGTGTGTCCAGAAATTTATCCATTTCCTCCAGATTTTCAAATTTGTTGGCATATAGTTGTTTGTAGTAGTCTCGAATGATTCCTTGTATTTCAGATGAATCAGTTGTAATATCGCCTTTTTCATTTCTAATTTTTGTTATTTGAGTCTTCTCTCTTCTTTTTTTTGTTAGCCATGCTAATGGTTTGTCAATTTTATTTATCTTTTCAAAAAACCAACTTTTTGATTCGTTGATCTTTTGAATTGTTTTTTGGTTTTCAATTTCATTCAGTTCTGCTCTGATCTTAATGATTTCTTTCCGTCTGCTAACTTTAGGATTGGATTGTTCTTGTTTTTCTAGTTCTTTAAGGTGAAGTGTTAGGTTGTTCACTTGCCATCTTTCTATTCTTCTGAAGTGAGCGTTTAATGCAATAAATTTTCCCCTCAATACTGCTTTTGCAGTATCCCACAGGTTTTGGTATGATGTATCATTGTTTTCATTAGTTTCAATAAATTTTTTGATTTCCTGCTTGATTTCTTCTTGGACCCATATGTCATTAAGTAGAATGCTGTTTAATTTCCATGTGTTTGTATAGTTTCCAGAGTTTTGTTTGTTATTAATTTCTAGTTTTAATCCATTGTGGTCTGAGAAGATACATGGGATAATTCCAATTTTTTGAATTTATTGAGACTTGATTTGTGACCTAATATGTGATCTATTCTGGAGAATGATCCATGTGCTGATGAGAAGAATGAATATTCTGAGGTTGTTGGGTGGAATGTTCTGTAGATATCTGCCAATTCCAATTGGTCTAGAGTCTTGTTTAGATCTTGTGTTTCTCTACTGATTCTTTGCCTAGATGATCTGTCTAATATTGACAGTGGGGTGTTCAGGTCCCCTGCTATTATGGTATTAGTGTCTATTTCCTTCTTTAGGTCTAATAGAGTTTGTTTTATAAATCTGGCTGCTCCAACATTGGGTGCGTACATATTTATGATTGTTATGTCTTCTTGATGGATCAGTCCTTTTATCATTAAGTAGTGTCCCTCATTGTCTCTTTTTATGGTTTTTAGTTTAAAGTCTATTTTGTCAGATATAAGAATAGCCACTCCAGCTCGTTTTTCTTTTCTGTTTGCATGGTAAATCTTTTTCCATCCTTTCACTCTTAGTCTGTGTGAATCTTTATGGGTGAGGTGGGTCTCTTGTAGGCAGCATATAGTTGGGTCCTGCTTTTTGATCCAGTCAGCCAGTCTGTGTCTTTTAAATGGGGAATTTAAGCCTTTAACATTAAGAGTTGTTATTGAAAGGTGTTGATTTATTCCTAGCATTTTATTGGTTGTTTGGTTGTCTTAGGTGTCTTTTGTTCCTTGCTTTCTGATTTACTGTTTGGTTTCTTTGTTTGTTGGTTCCTTGGGTTGTAGATAGTGTTTTTGTTAGCTTGTTTTCTCTTCATGAATGCCATTTTTATTGTACTAGCGGGTTTAGATTTTTCTTAGGTTTTTATGGCAGTGGTAGTTATTTTTCAGGAACCAAACCCAGTACTCCCTTGAGGATTTCTTGTAAGGGTGGTCTTGTGGTAGTGAACTCCCGCAGTTTTTGTTTGTCTGAGAAATATACTATTTGCCCCTCATTTCGGAAGGATAGCCTTGCAGGGTAGAGTATTCTTGGCTGGCAATCTTTGTCTTTTAGTATTTTGAAAATATCATCCCATTCCTTTCTAGCTTTTAGGGTTTGTGATGAAAAGTCTGATGTTAACCTGATTGCGGCTCCCTTATAGGTGATTTGACGCTTCTCTCTTGCAGCTTTTAAGATTCTCTCTTTGTCTCTGAGTTTTGCCAATTTGACTATGACATGTCTTGGAGAAGGCCTTTTTGGGTTGAATACATTTGGAGATCGTTGAGCTTCCTGGATCTGAAGATCTGTGATTTTTCCTATACCTGGGAAGTTTTCTGCCAGTATTTTGTTGAATATGTTTTCAATGGAATCTCCATTTTCCTCCCCTTCTGGAATACCCATGACTCGGATATTTGAGCGCTTGAGGTTGTCTGATATCTCTCTCAGATTTTCTTCAATGTCCTTGATTATTTTTTCTTTCTTTTTGTCTGCTTGTGTTATTTCAAACAGCCCATCTTCAAGTTCAGAGGTTCTCTCTTCAACTTCGACAAGCCTGCTGGTTAAACTCTCCGTTGTGTTTTTTATTTCGCTGAATAACTTCTTCAGTTCAGCAAGTTCTGCTACATTTTTTTTCAGGACATTGATTTCCTTGTACATTTCCTCTTTCAGATCCTGTATACTTTTCCTCATTTCATCATGATGTCTAGCTGAGTTTTCTTGTATCTCATTCAGTTTCCTTAGAATTATCACTCGAAATTCCTTGTCAGTTATTTCAAGGGCTTCTTGTTCTATATGATCTAGAGTATGAGATTTATTAACTTTTGGTGGCATACTTTCTTGATTTTTTGTATTTCTGGTGTCTTTTTTTTGGTGTTTATTCATTGTGGCAGGGGGTTTCACAGTCCACCGGTTTGAGACTAATGACTAACTAGGATGTTGCTGTGGTTGCCAATTTGGTATGGCTCCCGCCGTGACTGCTCAGTTGGCCTCTAGTGTCTTGTGTGTGTGGTTGCCTCGGGTCTTGGGCTTCTCCGGGGATCCACCTTTCTGGTCAGCTTGTACTCTGCTGGGCTGGTGGATCATGTACCACAGGGTGTGTGATCTCTGTTGAGCTTTCACTTTCTGTACAGGACTTCTCCCCGTTCTGTGTGCTCTGGCCCAGGCTGTTAGATCGTGCAGTGGCGACCCCACCGGGTGTGTGGTTTCTGTCGAGTCTCCGCCTCCCTGGCCGCACGTCTCCCCCCTCTGTGCACACTGTGCCGGGCTGGGGTGTGTCTTCTGCACCCCTCGTCTATCAGCTGGGCCTTCAAGACCCTGCTCAGCACCGCCTCGCCCAGGAAGTCTACCAGGTTTCTGCTAGGCACAGACGACCGGTCTCTCTGGGTGCCTTTGTAGCACTGTGTAGATCTTTCTCGGGTCTTGTTCACCTTTGTATCCCCCCGGTATAAACCGAGTCTAGTGCCCGCCTGCAGCCTGCTCTCTGGCAGTTTCAAGCGGACCTGGGAACTCTCCTACCACACTATCCCCAACCAGAAATTCGTTAGGCTTTTTTCCAAACTGTGGTCGCAGAGATGGTATCTGCCTCCCAGTAACAGGAAGTTTACCGGGGCCGGAGTCCAGGGTGTGGTGGAGTGACAGTCGGCCCGCCCGTACTTGCTAGCCCTCCCAACACTGGTCGGGACGCCCCACACCCCCAGCCCCGCCAGAGAACCGCGGAGGGAGTGGGAGAGGAGTCCGGCCCGCAGGGTCCGGAAAGCCCCGCGCCAGGCCAAGCAAATGGGCTCAGTGATGGCCGAGCAGGGCGGAGCTGCCCGCACCTGGGAAAATGGAGGCAGCACCGGGGCAGTGAGTGGCCTGGTGGTGCAGGCGGGAGCCGCGTGGGCATCCACCCCCTGAACAGAGCTGTGCCAGGGATCACTCACAGTGCTGTGCCAGGTCGGGCGCTCGCTCTGTCTCTGGTTTGTTGCCTTCCATGTTCTCGGCGCTGCCGCCTCGGGCTGTTCAGTCGCGGCGCCGCTCGGGCGCTCCCAGGAAGCTTCTTTAATGCCAGCCTGAAACCTCGAATCCTGAATAGGGCAGCTGGCCGCCTTCAGTGCGGCCCCAGCCTCCGGGATCCTGGCTGCATCCACAGCAGCCCTGGCGCCGTGTTCCCTGTTTCAAGACTCGCTTTTGCAGCTAAGAATCAGTTCTTTTCCTGCTCCACACTTCAAAGCTGTTGCCTGTAAATGAGGCAGCCTCTCCTGCCGGGGGCAAAGTGGCGTTGAGCCCCCACGACTGGCCAGCAGCAGCGGTCCTCCCTTAAGAGATGGCCAGAGGAAGGTCCACAAGTTTCCCGGCTGCCTGAGGCCCAGTGGCCACCTTTTCCACCTCAGCTACTCCGCGCCAGCCGCCGCAGCCGCCGCCATCTTGAAAACCTAGATTCCCATTTTAAATGTCAGTAAAAAGCTTTTACATACTCACCACTCCTATTCAACATAGTGTTGGAAGTACTAGCCAGAGCAATCAGAGAAGAGAAAGAAATAAAGGGCATCCAGATTGGAAAAGATGAAGTCAAACTGTCCCTGTTTGCAGATGACATGATCCTATATATCGAACAGCCTAAAACCTCTACAAAAAAACTGTTGGAATTGATAAATGATTTCAGCACAGTAGCAGGATACAAAATCAACACACAAAAATCAGTAGCATTTCTTTTCTCCAATAGTGAACATGCAGAAAGAGAAATCAAGAAAGCCTGCCTATTTACAATAGCCATCAAAAAAATAAAATACTTAGGAATTGAGTTAACCAAGGAGGTGAAAAATCTCTATCATGAGAACTACAAACCACTGCTGAGAGAAATTAGAGAGGATACAAGAAGATGGAAAGATATCCCATGCTCTTGGATTGGAAGAATCAACATAGTGAAAATGTCCATACTACCCAAAGTGATATACAAATTCAATGCAATCCCCATCAAAATTCCAAAGACATTTTTCTCAGAAATGGAAAGAACTATCCAGACATTTATATGGAACAATAAAAGACCACGCATAGCCAAAGCAATGCTGAGCAAAAAAAATAAATAAATAAAAATAAAAAAATAAATAAAGCTGGAGGCATAACACTACCTGACTTTAAGCTATACTACAAAGCTATAATAACCAAAACAGTATGGTACTGGCATAAAAACAGACACACTGACCAATGGAATAGAATAGAGAATCCAGAAATCAACCCACACACTTACTGCCATCTGATCTTTGACAAAGGCACCAAGCCTATTCACTGGGGAAGGGACTGCCTCTTCAGCAAATGGTGCTGGGATAACTGGATATCCATATGCAGGAGAATGAAAGTAGATCCATACCTCTCACCGTATACTAAAATCAACTCAAAATGGATTAAGGATTTAAATATACACCCTGAAACAATAAAACTTCTTAAAGAAAACATAGGAGAAACACTTCAGGAAACAGGACTGGGCACAGACTTCATGAATATGACCCCAAAAGCATGGGCAACCAAAGGAAAAATAAACAAATGGGATTATATCAAACTAAAAAGCTTCTGCACAGCAAAAGAAACAATTAACAGAGTTAAAAGACAACCAACAGAGTGGGAGAAAATATTTGCAAAATATACATCTGACAAAGGATGAATATCCAGAATATATAAGGAACTCAAACAACTTTACAAGAAGAAAACAAGCAACCCAATTAAAAAATGGGCAAAAGAGCTAAGTAGGCATTTCTCTAAGGAAGATATACAAATGGCCAACAGACATATGAAAAAATGCTCAACATCACTCAGCATCCGGGAAATGCAAATCAAAACCACATTGAGATACCATCTAACCCCAGTTAGGATGGCTAAAATCCAAAAGACTCTGAACGATAAATGCTGGCGAGGTTGCGGAGAAAAAGGAACTCTCATACATTGTTGGTGGGACTGCAAAATGGTGCAGCCTCTATGGAAAATGGTATGGAGGTTCCTCCAACAATTGCAGATAGATCTACCATATGACCCAGCTATCCCACTGTTGGGAATATACCCAGAGGAATGGAAATCATCAAGTCGAAGGTATACCTGTTCCCCAATGTTCATCGCAGCACTCTTTACAATAGCCAAGATTGAAACCAGCCCAAATGTCCATCATCGGATGAGTGGATACGGAAAATGTGGTACATCTACACAATGGAATACTACTCAGCTATAAAAACGAATGAAATACTGCCATTTGCAACAACATGGATGGACCTTGAGAGAATTATATTAAGTGAAACAAGTCAGGCACAGAAAGAGAAATACCACGTTCTCACTTATTGGTGGGAGCTAAAAATTAATATATAAATTCACACACACACACACACACACACACAAAACCGGGGGGGGGGAGAAGATATAACAACCACAATTACTTGAAGTTGATACGACAAGCAAACAGAAAGGACATTTGTTGGGGGGGAGGGGGGGAGGGAGAAGGGAGGGAGGTTTTGGTGATGGGGAGCAATAATCAGCCACAATGTATATCGACAAAATAAAATTTAAAAAAAAAAAAAAAGCTTTTACATATTAACAGAATGTAAGTTTAGTGCAGCATTTTTAGCTGGTAACTTGTCAACATCTATAAAAATGATATACACCTGTATCTTAGGGCCTAACATTTCCACTGCTAGGAATTATCATATGGATATACTTATACAAACCTAAAAATGTATAAGCTCCATATGCACAAGAATCTTGTTGGTCTAGCTCACCTCTGTGTTACCAGGATCTTGTATGGGGCTGGCACGTAGTAGACAATAAATATCTCACATGTGAATTGTGCTCATTTCAGCTCTACTTACAATGAAAAATCTGAAGTTACTTAAAATCCATTAATTAATTGGTTAATGGTTCAAAAATTATAGTACTTCCAAACTGAGATACTGTTACGGCTATTAAAAGAGAATATGGAAAATACATATGTGCTTCAGAAATGGTAAAATATCCAGGATATATTAAGTAAAAAAGAACCACAAGTTGTACAACAATAGATAAGTATGCTCCCATTTGTGTCCTGCACAAAAGAGCACATACACACATACACACAGAGGCAAGCTTGAATGGGTATAGAAGCTTTCTGGAAGGGCATAGAAAACCCTTAACAGTGGAAACCTTTGGAGAATGAAGATGGAAAGTTGCACTTGGGGTACGGCATGTACTTGTTACTTTACATTTGTCTTTAATGTTTTAATTTTACCATATGCATATGTTACTCATCATTATTTCTTTTTAAAGTGGCCATTGTAGGCCTGTTCTTATGTTTCTAGAATAAACATTTTAGAAAGACCATGACTGCAGAATTCAGAACTTGGAGACTTTCTTCTAGACTAAATGGCAATATATTAGTCAGTTTTCTGTTGCTTATAACAGAATACCTGAATGTGGGTAATTTATAAGAAAATGAAATGTATTTCTTACAGCTTTGGCAGTTGGGAATCCCAAGGTCAAGGGATACATCTGGTGAGGGGCTTCAATTTGGTGGGAACTCTCTACAGTTTCATGGTGCCACAGGGTATCACATGGCAAGTGCTAAGCAATAGCTTGTCCACATGCTTTCTTCCTCTCCTTATAAAGCCCCTAGTCTACTCCCAGACAACCCATTAAACCATTAACCCATTAATGGATTAATCCATTCATGAGAGCATAAACCTTATGATCTGATAACCTCTTAAAGGCCCCACTCTTCAAATATTATATTGGGAATTTAGTTCCAGCTTGAGTTTTGGAGGGAGGAGACAGACATTCAAACCACAGCATGCAGTGATGAGAGACACCTGGAAGTGATGCTTTCATGCCTTAACAATGTCTGTAGCAAGTCACAAAAAGCTGTACTTGTAATTCGTCTCTATTCTCATAGATTGCATCACAAAAATATCCCAACTTTAGTAAGTTTATTTAGTCATTTGATGTGTGGTTTTTATAAGGACATGGTGAGAAGAGGGTACTGCTGGAGAAGACTGGAGGGTAGAAGCCTCACAGTGTCTGACAAAGAAATCTTCCCCCTTTGCGTGGGCATGTGGTATCAATGAGAACAGAATTCCCTCACAAATTACTCAACTTCCTCAGTTACACTCAACCACTCGCAGTTCCCAGAATATCACTTTTTCTTATACCTACTGTCTCTTCCAGAAACTTCTCAACACCTCCAGCCCCCTCTTCTCTTTTTCCCCTTCTCTGGACCCCCCTTACTCACTCTTTCTGTCTCAGCTCATACAACACCCCCTCATGCTTTCATAAAATTGGGGTTGTCAGTTTGTCTTGTTTCTCTAGGGGCTGAATCCTTGTTGAGATATAGTCTTTGTCTATTATTACATCCCTGCTAGGTAGTCTTTGTCCATTATTACATCTCTAATACCTATTGCAGTGTTTGAGATACTGAAGGTATTCAGTAAACGTTGAATGACTTAATGAAAGAAGCTGATATGACAGGGCTGTATTTATTTTATCACAACATTTATAAAGCCTTTGCAAAGTAGGTTATATGTTTCTTATTCAATTATCTGGTTTGAAGATAAAATAGAACCCATTTAAGTATTTATTGATATTTCAGGTAATCTGACATAGCAAATAATTTTAGGAGCTATTTGCTGCTGGCACACAAAAGGATGACTGAACTGGCATTGTATTAAAACATTTTATATTTAGAATTTGATCATACTCTCTGTTCAAATGCTGCATCTTGTTTCTCCCTTATAGGTTCAGTTTTTGGAGAATATTACTCTAATCTATCTTTTTGTCTGTACACTAAAGTCTTTTCTTAGCTCCTCTAATTTATTATTTTAATTTTCTAAATTAAATGTTTAACTTAATTTCATCTAAGGGCTAAGTATAAGGGAAGTGGTTGCTGAGATTATATAGTAGTCTCTTTCACATCTAAAGTGCTGAAAAATATTTTCTGTATTTGAAAACTAACTTGACTTATCTGACTTCTTCATTCAAGGCATGCTGCTTGCTGGGTTTCTCATCAGAAATATCCCCGTCATCAGTGATAATGTACAGATCAAGCACAAGTGGTCTTCCTCTTTGAGAAGCATAGCCCTGTCCATCATATTGGTTCGTGCTGGCCTTGGGCTGGATTCAAAGGTATGAAGTGTAAATTTCTAATTATTGAATAGGAATTTCATTCCTTCTATATTCCAATTACTTAGAATCACTGAGCTTTAGGAAATGGATGTGGACGCTTTGCAAGACATTCTCAAGTAGGGAATAGAATTTATTTCATGCGGGACTGTTTTGGAAGCAGAACCTTATGCTTCACAAGAACCCCCAAAATGTTCCCATACTCTTTCTTGGAGAAAGGTGGAGATACTATATGTGGCGACAGCACCAAGAATAAAGGCTCCCTTTTCTCTGACAGAAGTATAGATCATAGTTATAAATAATGTAGTTTTAGGAGAGAAAACAACATATATTTGTTGTGCAAAGCCCTGAACAGGTGTTTAGGGCTAAGTGTACTGACCTAGGAAACTGCCTAGTATACAGAATGAGTCTCAAGTATGCTTTTTTTAATGTATGTTTTTGAATGCAGCAATGAATATTCTTGACATTCTTAGGGGATGAGGCTTTTCACCCTAGCCTCATTCTGGGGCCACAAGTTATTAATAAAACTAATACTAAGAGGGTTAAATCAGGTAGTATGGGGATTCTGAGCACAGACCCTGGAAGCAGACTGTCTGGGTTCAAACCTGGCTCCACCACTTACCAGTGTCATGACCTTAGGCAAATGACTTTAACTTGTGCCTTTCTAGATGAGGACATCTAAAAAGTAGAGATAACAATATTACTTATTTCATACACTTCCTATGAAGACTAACTAAGCTGTCTCTAAAATATTTAGAATGCTGAAATGTTTGTTAACTAAAACTTATTACCTAGAAAAGTCATGATGACCCGGACATGAATACTGAAGAGAAGGCATTTAGTGTCATCTTCTTTGCATGTCTTAAGAGGACTATATGAGTATGGCTCTTGTTGGGAGAAGAAAAGCACAGGCTGTGTTTTTCCTATATTCTTACTCAGCAACAATCATCAATACAGAAGACTGACTTCTGTGGCCAGATGTGTAGAGTTTTCTCCCCACCACCAAGCAAGCCAGCAATCAATTCAGCAGTGAATACCAGCTGGGTGTCCTCCAATTCAATTCAATTCTGACACTGTCTACCTGGAGATAGTGTCAGATCCCATGGGTTGAGGGCTCAGTCCCCAAAACTCCACCCCCCACCACTTCGGATGCTAATAGCAAGCTCCAGGTTGTTTTACCTAGCTTTTGACCAACAGCTAAACATCAGGGTCCCCACAACTCCCTCCTCTGGTTTGATTGATTTGCTGAGCAGCTCACAAAACTCAGGGAATCACTTACTTTTATCCTTTTTTTATAAAGGATATTACAAAGGATACAGATGAAAAGATGCATAGAGCAGGGTATTGGGGAAGGGTTGCAGAGCTTCCCTGCCCTTCCCAGGCATACCACCTTCCAGGAACCCCCACATGTTCAGCTCTCTGGAAGTTCTCCAAACCTTGTGCTCTTGCATTTTTATGGAAGCTGCATTACGTAGGCATAATTGAAGCATAAACAAGCGTGTAGAAATGGGATTGAAAAAAAAGAGTATGATCTAACATTGACAGACTGGGTGGGGAAACCGGCAGGGTCTGTCTGTTCAGATCCTTCTTGGCGTCTCTGTGCAGTATTGCATCCTCCTGGGTATGGGACAGGACCTTCCTGAATGGAGGTCTTATGACTATAATCAGACAAGGTAAATCAGAGAAGGACAGGGTAAGATTAGAGTCCCGCCTTAGGATGAAAACCCGTATTTATATCATGATATATATTACGATATCATAATATCACATCTTTTTTTATATTTCAGGCCCTGAAGAAGTTGAAGAGTGTCTGTGTCAGACTCTCTTTGGGTCCCTGTCTTGTGGAGGCGTGTGCATCTGCTCTTCTTGCCCACTTTCTAATGGGTTTACCATGGCAATGGGGATTTATACTGGGGTGATAATTTTTTTTGTTGTTATATGAAAATATGCAGGAATGTTTAGGACTTTCCCTGATTCCATACAAGAGAATGCATCATGGCAGTTTCTTAAAGACACCAGAAAACACAGCATAGATATTTCAGCATAATCTAAATAATCTAACTTCAAAATATAGTCTATGTATGTGCTAACTTTTACAGTAATTATAATAATCCAAACTATTGAAGAAGTCATGGTCTTTTGCCAGCACCTAATTCCATATCTATAAGAGATATGCCTCAGAAGTCTGCATAAAGGGTGTTAAACGCAGCAACAGTGGTCAGCACCTGCCACTGCTTTCCTTCTGTCACTAGACTGTTGGGACTCGGTGGTTCCACTATCTCTTTCTTCCACTGTCAGTTTTTTACTTCCAGTGGCTAAGAGCCATGAGAATTAAATAAATAAGAAAGTATGTAGTAAGAATTTATTGCTAATAAGTAGGCAAAAAGTAAGAAATTCTTACTTCTCATGGTAAAGACTCTGGAGCTCTACTGCCTGGATTCAATTCCAGCTCTGTGATTTGCCAGGATATGATCTTTGACCAGTTATTATTATTTTTTTCTTTGACAAGTTAGTTTTCATTTCTCATTTGTAAACTAAAGGTAGATTGTATCTATCTCATAGGCTTGTTGTAAGGATTAAATTAGTTTAATATATGTAAAGTGCTCAATTTGGTGTTTGGCACATAGTAAGCACTATTTCTGCTCTTAAGACTGCTGCTGTTATTAATATCACTGTCACTTGTCATTATGGCCTTTCCTTCTAATCTGTTGCCTTATTTTACATACCATACCCTCAAAGAAGGCCCAGCATCACTGGGTTCTAATCCAAAAAGCCCATGGCAGTGTTTATCAAACCTCATAACATGAATGTTTTGTTTTAAAAATGTCAGCTTCCTGAGGCCTAACCCCATTAGGTCTTTTATACCACTCATAAACACACATTTTTAGGTAATCTCTGTAGTTCCAAAGCAGGTTGTCCATGGTCACACTTTGAAAACCATGTTCTGTGGAATTTTTGTGTGTATATGTGTTTTTGTTTTAGTGTTCTTCTGCCATTTGAGAAACTGTAGTTGTCCAAAGTCTAACCTGTAAAAGAGTAGAGGTTATTATAACTTCAAAAAAATAATAATATTGAGTGAGATACTATCATAAATGGTTAAAGTACTACCTACTTAGTTTTGTTTTAGGCGCTGTATCTCCAGCTGTTGTGGTGCCTTCGATGCTCCTTTTGCAGGGAGGAGGCTATGGTGTTGAAAAGGGTGTCCCAACCTTACTCATGGCTGCTGGCAGCTTCGATGACATTCTGGCCATCACTGGCTTCAACACATGCTTGGGCATAGCCTTTTCCACAGGTAATCACTTCACAACATGCTCTCCTCCTGTGCTCTGGGGACATAGGTTGCAATGTTCTAAGCATGGTATATTTGCTTGATAATTGATTGAGACAACTTAAAAATAGGGAAAATAACATCAAGAGTTCTATACCTTAGAAGGGACTACCTATCTTTACTCCTTTCCTCCCTCTAGATAGAGACTGCTCAGGTTGCATGCTTTAAGTGCCATAATGAGAGATACAAGGTAGTAAGGTTTAAAGGAGGAAAAGAACAGCTTCTGCTTGGATTGATCTGGAGACTTCACACAAAGGATGAGTAGGTTTTTCATTAAGCACAAATGACGGAAAGCAGCCCAAGTGGAAGGAACAGCCTTCTAAAATAGGAACAATGTTCTTTCATCTTTAACATTTATGGGTAATAATAGCAATGATTTTAATGAGTGTCTTGCTAATACTTTATAAGTGTCTGAATGGACATTTTTTTTTTCAAATAGTAATAAAAGAGGACCTTAAGGAATTTTTTCCCCCACTATTACTCGACACCTTTATTAAACTGATGTAAACAGATACTATATCTTAGCCAAAGGGCTGAGAAGCAGTTGAACACTTTTATTATCCTTTGGCACAGCACAAGTTTAAGTTCATTCCTTAGTCTTATGTCCAAAATTGGGAAATGAAATTTGCAACTCCATATTATTGGCAAAGTGTAATTATAGCCTACTTTAGCTTAGATTTTTTAGTGGGGACACACTCTCTTGGAAGGTCATATATTCTCATTCTCCCCAGCCCCTGTAGTTATCTTCCCATTTTATGGTTCTATATGATTTATACTTATTACCTAGAATCTCACCCCTTCCCATTGCCCTAGAGTCTGCCTTCCATTCAGACCCTGGTAAATTAAGCTTCCCAAAACACTGTTTTAATAATGTTACTTTTTTGTTCAAGAACCAATGAAGATTCCCTATTACCTATTAGGTCAAATCTATACTCTTGTCTTTAACTCTACTGTACCTATCCAAATTTATATTTTCACCACTTTCCTGAAAACAATGGTTTTCTGCCTTAGCAGCACACTAGAATTACTTTAGGAGTTCTTTAATATACTCTTATTAAGCCCTGCCTTAGACTGGTTAAATCAGAACCTTTGGGAATAGAAACCAGTGCAGCCTGGATTAGGAACCACAGTTTGAGAGCAACGTAGTTTGCATTAGAATCACAAGGGGACGGGGAAAGGGTCAGGGCCAAGAGGCCAGTTGGGAGAGGCTGGGCAGGGGTTTTCATAATGGGGGGAGGAAAGAGGGTGGGAGTGTGGGTATCTCGAAGAACCTTCCTAGTTGACTCTGCTGTGTTCCCTCTGCTCTGCCTCACTAAGAGTGGGCCTTAGAGCTTCTGGATCTGGGCCCTGACAAACTTACTGAATCAGAATTTTCAGGGGAGGAGCCCCAGAATTTTTTTTAAAACAACCTTACTAATCCAGAGACTGAAACAAATTGGCTTCTTTTTACACATTTATAGTAAATGTACTATAATAGCTTGAAAATAATGCTACTGTCACAGCTAGATGCTTTTAACAGTCACACCATTACCTAGCAGAGAGCTATCCTAGCTAAATAAAATGACTTCAGGGGTAATTTTTTTTTTTTTAAGTAAGGGAGATGACAACTATAGTAAGAAACCGCAGTAACTAGTTAGTACATTTTTTTGTTAGAACAGTCTGTTAAGAAACTGTGTGGAACAATCTTAATATGATTTTCTGTGTAATGTGCTAACAAGGGCTTTTTAAATTAAAAGTTTCCAAAATCCTGTAGGATCTGAGGGAAAACGCAGGTCAACTTAACTTTATATTACAATAGTTCAAAGAAGCTAAATAACGAATACAGATTCTTCTAAGAACAATATCAAAAATAATTTTGTTTTTAGATTTATTTTTAGAATAAACATTTAGCAGGAGTATGTCCCTTGCACTCATTGTAGTAAGAAGATTCTTCATTTTAATTGCCAAATTCTTAAATTATTGTATTCTGTATATATCAGAGCTACTAAAATCAATGTACATTTATTGTTAAAAAATCAGGCTGTTAAGTGGTAATTTGAAAACTAAATCTATCTACTCATCTGACCTATACATATAATATAGTAGAACAAATTAGCTCTGGATTATGAATTTTGTCTTTCATAATATTTTAGGCCCCTTAAGGAGAATTTTATTGAATTAAACATATGAAAAATTACATAAATCATACCTTATGCCTGTGTTGAAATTTGTCTCCAATAATATGCATGCCTTTCTTATGAGATGGGCCCATTTTATTAGACATTTTAAGCCACATGTATTTAAGAATGTGAAGAGCAGGAAAGGTCTCTTTATATGCTTTATTTTGATGATTATAGAGTCAAGCTCGTATATTTACGAATTTAGAATTCTGTCTGAAGTTTTTCTTTTTATGTGTTTTCCAGGCTCTACAGTTTTTAATGTCCTCAAAGGACTTTTGGAGGTGGCGATTGGTGTGGCAACTGGATCTCTTCTTGGATTTTTTATTCAGTACTTTCCAAGCAGTGACCAGGTAAAAGAAATAATCTGTGGAAAGTCATGCTCTAAAATGTCATTGGAAAAACATTCTAGAACACTTTCCTCAAAACCGGATATGAAGAACACATTCGAGAAAATGGTCTCCCATTTTAAAATTGCTTACTGCTATATTAGTGCTGTCCATGAGATTTATGAAGAGGGTTAAATATATAAGATTTCAATGTAGTCCTGGAATTTTTTTCTCTAATTTATATTCTGTACATTTCAAATTTCACTGTAAAACATATAGAAATCTTTTATTTCTACAAATTGGCATTATTTTGAAATTTCAGAGCATTGAAGGGAATAAGAAACTTAACTAAAAAGGAACTGTAATTAAGAAAATTAATATTTTTATGATCAGAGTGTACGTTGATTTGAATTTTTATTATGTTCAAAAAACTCCAAGTAAAATCATCTGTAAAAGAGTTTATTAATGCATAAAAGAAAATTATAGGATTATTCTAATTATACAACAAAACAAAGAGAAAGATGATAGCTTACATTCTGTTTCTTACTGTTTATCAAATGATGTGGTAAGTACTATAAAGTCATCATCTAGTACCGCTCTGTTCAGTACAGCAGGCACTAGGTACAGGTGGCTATAGCAGATACAGAACAATTCCATAGATGGTGCAGACATAGAATGTCTCCATCATCACCAAATATTCTATTGGGAAGTGCTGGTCTAGTGCAATCCATACAGCAATCCATAAAGAGAGTACTATTAACATGACCATTTTGCTGATGAGGAAATTGAGACTTAGGCAAGATAAGTGACTTGAACTAGGTCACAAAACTTGAAAGCAGTGAAGGTGAGAATGAACTCAGGTGATCCACTTCCAGAACTTTTATTTTTACTTTTTTAAAAAATTTTTAACAGCTTTAATGTATATTTTTACATATCAAAATTAATCAATTTCAAGTGTACAACAACTTAATTTTTACTAATCACTCATGTTGTGACCATCACCATAAATCAATTTTAGAACATTTTCATTCCTCATGCCCATTTATAGTTAATGTTCCCAACCTTGGCCCCAGGCAACCACTAATCTACTTTCTGTCTGTATAAATTTGCCTTTTCTGGACATTTTGATAATGTGATAATATAATATGTCATGTTTTGTAACTACCCTTTTTCACCTAGCATAATGATTTTGAGGGCCATCGATGATGTGTCATGTGTCAGAACTTTCTTTTTTATTGCCAAATAATATCCATTGTACAGATATGTCACATTTTGTTTATCCATTCAGCAGCTGATGTACGTTTAGGTTGTTTCCTGTTTTTTGCTATTATCAATAATGCTTCTATAAACATTCATGTACAAGTCTTTGTAGAAATGTGTTTTCCAGGACTCAATTTTAAAGACCTACTTTCTAAAGTGCTCAAAAAGTTTAAAAGGCTGAACAGGCAAAAATAAAGGGAGACAAGTATACAATTCTTCGACTTTAAAACAACAACAGCAAAAACTACTCAGTCTATAGCCTCTTACAGCTTCTTGGTATTGAAGAATTTAGAAAGACAAACTAAGGGAGCATCAAATCAAATTAAAGAGCAAACAGCCTGAAAATGATAGAGATATGATATTTTTAACTGTCACAAAATCCTTATGATGTAAATGCTTTCAATGAGGAAACAAAGCTTGGAGAGGTTAAATAATGTAGCCACTACATATGCCAATGATGTAAAAAATATAGAATTTTAACCCTGGTCTATCTGGCTCCAAAGTCCGTGCACTTTTTTCTGCTACTCCATTAAGCCCTGTGAAATTCTGCATTGATAACTGCAGAGTAAGAGAACTTGTGTTCCTGAAAAATGAACCTACAATCGTACATATACTAACTCTGCTTTTGTTAAGGAAAAGAAAGTAAATGTTATTTCATGCATTCCAACATTTATATTTTCCTCTAAATCCTGGGAATGGAAAAATGAATCATTAAAAATCAGTTATTTGACATAATTAAGCTAATCAACTTTTTTTCTTCCTAAAGAGAAAACTTGTGTGGAAGAGAGCATTCCTTGTTTTGGGGTTCTCTGTGCTAGCTGTGTTCAGCAGCGTGTATTTTGGTTTCCCTGGATCAGGAGGACTGTGCACATTGGTCATGGCTTTCCTTGCAGGCATGGGATGGAGCAGCAAAAAGGTGAATTTCATTTTAAGTTCTTCTGCTCATGACTTTTTTCTAATCAGATTAATTTTTCTTTCTAGATACTTTCTTAACATCAAGATAATAAAATATTTTAATCACAAGAGCTATTTTCTATGCATCTAAAAATGTACACTCAATGCACATAGGCATATCCTTTTTTCCCCTTACATACCAATCTAAAACTTGATGTCTTTACTTAAAATATATTAAGGTCATACCACCACAGTGCCTTCCTTATTCTTTGTAATGGATGTAGAGTTTTGCTTTGCATTGTATACCATACTTTATTTTACCAGTCTCTTACTAATAAACATTTAGTTGTTTTCTGCTAAGACAAACAGTGCTTCAGTAAAATATGCTTACCTATACCATATTTTATAAACTCTTAAGACATTTTCAATTCTAAAAAACACCATTATTTTATATACCACCAAGAAGGAAAAAAATATCTTTGAGTTTATCTATAGGATAAATTTCTAGAAATAGGATTCCTCCAGGAAAGAGTATGCATATTTATACTTTTGATAGTATAAGTTTGCCCTTTTAAAAAGCTGTACCAGTTTACATTTCCACCGATAGTATGTGAGAGGATCTGTTTTCTTGATCTGAGTATTTTCAGTCTTCAAATATTTTGCTAATCTGATAGATGAAAAATGTATCTCGTTATGGTTTGCATTTCTTTACTAGTAAAGCTAATCATTTGTTCATATGATTACTAGCCAGTTTATTCAAAAGCCTTTGCCCACTTTTATAAGGCTGTTTTGATTTCTCTTACTGATTTTCAAAAACAAGCATTCATTTTTTAGTGTGTATTATAGAAATTAGCTGGTTGCCATTTATTTTAATTTCCAGATTTATTTTTATAGATTTGAACTTGACAGGATCATATTCTATTCTGCTTAATGAAGTTTAGGTTGGTGACCTAAACTAAATGTTGCTATGTCATTTTGGAATAATCTTATAAAACTTGGAAGACAACCATCATAGAAGTAGAGAGTATAATGATGGTTACCAGAGACCAGAAGGGGAAAGAGGATTAGGGGGAGATGGTAAAGGAAGTGGTGGATTAATGGGTGCAAAGCTATGCTATCTATTCTAGGTGAATCAACATTCAGTATACTCATATATTGAAACAACACACTGTACCTCACAAATATGTACAAATAAATCTTAAAATTAAAAAAAAACTTGAAGACAACTGTTCAAAATAATTGAACTTAAATAACTAAAATAATTAAATAAATAATTAAAATAATGCCACATGGGAAAATAGGTGAAGGTTATAAATCGTGCAGTTAGATACATAATCACACTTCTGTGGCCATCTATTAGAGACAGAATTTCATTGTGGGTAAATAGCATTCAAATAGAAAGCTATCACTTTATAAGATGTAATTATAACATTAGGACAAGTATGATTGTGAATCATCTCACTTTAAAAGAGGGATGGGTTGGTAGAGCTGCCTGGAGCTTCATGTCCAGAAGGGTATTGAGCCCATAGGAACGTGGTCTGAGATGGATTGGGCTTGGGGTAAAGGGGAGAATTTCTTTTAATCCCTGCTCTAGGTACTAGATGGGCAGGCACCTAGGTTTGCTGCCTGTTTTCCTGGAGGCTTAGCTTAGTTCAGGTCTTTTCTTTTTTTTGGTCTTTTTTTGTTTGTTTTTTTTTTAGGAGCACCTATATTATCATATCAACTTTTATTTTCTGATTTCAAGTAACTCAACGTTCAACAAGAGCAAAGGAAAAAGGGAAACTTCCTAGAATAAATCGGGCACTCTTATCATCCCTCATATCTCATAAATACTTGCTGTTATCAAAACATTTGTTTTCCCGTGGCTTCACTTTCCTTGTGGGCTCTGGCAAGGCTCTCACCCACCACTGGTCAGTCTTCTGTCTAACCTCAGCTCAAGACAAAGGAATGTGCTGCCCCCCTTGCTTCTCTCTAAGGACTTAGAGCTGCCTGTCTTCCTTCCCAGCCTGGGCTGCTGACTAATGTACCCAGCTCTTTGAAGCCCTCTAATCTACTTTTTTGCCCCAGGACAAAGAGGCCACTTAGTGAAGGGATGCTACTGTATTTGCATTGAGACCCCTTGTCCAAAGATCTGGGAAGTTTGACGGACATTAGCATTTTACACACTGCCCCTTCTTTTTTTTTTTAATCTTTTTTTTATTATTGAAATATAATTGATAGTACATATTTGTGGGATACAGAATTGACTATCAATATTTGTGTACAATATGTGATAATCAATCAGTATAATTAGCATATTCATCATTACAATACGTAATCATTCATTGTGTCCATTAACCAATTTCTCACTGACCCCCCTCCCCTCCTCCTTTCCCATCTCTAGAACCATAGTTCTGTTCTCTCCTTCTGAAAGTTCAGAGTATTATTGTGATTGTTTCTTTCTTTCTTTCTATCTATCTTTCTTTCTTTCTTTCAGCTCCCATTTATGAGTAAGGACACATGGAATTTCTCTTTCTGTGCTTGGCTTATTTCACTTAACGTGATTTTCTCCAGGTTCATCCATGTTGCAGTGAATGTCAGAATTTCATTCTTTTTTATGGCTAAGTAGTATTCCATTGTGTATATATGCCATATTTTCCTCACCACAACATTACCTTAACTTCTTAACGGTAACCTTCTTTCAGCATTAAAAAAATATTTAATAAAGAGAATATTTTTAAAAATAAAGTTTATTTCTGAGTATGAAAGCCATATATGCTCACTGTTGAACTTTGGAAGCTTTTTTTTTAAAGACAGAGAAAAATCATCTATAATTCTATCACCTAAAACCAACAGCTCTGTAACTATTTAAATATTTTGGTTTATTTCATTTATGCAAAAAGAAAGTTCTCAAATATGCTTGTAGTAAATTTCTTCAAATAGAATTTTTACAGGTAAATGCTTTCTGTTGTCACTTCTTAAAATTTTTCAAAAATTAAAACCAGCTCATTATATTATACTGTCATGGATAAAAAGAGGGAAGGGATCTAATAAATTTTTGTTGTTACTCTGTATGGCTCTGTGCTAGGCACTAAGTGGATATTCTCTCACAAAAAAAATCTTTGAAAAAGTATTATAGCAGTTTCTACTTAAAAGAGACTGTAAGTCAGAAAGACTTAAATAACATGTCCAGGGTCACAAAATTAGAAAGTGGCACTGAGCTTAAATCCAACTAGTACTATCCTATAATACAACTGCAGCATTATTGTGCAGGGCACATTTTTATATTTTGATATCTATTTTAGTAACCCATACCAAGTATATTAAAAATATTATAATTCTAAACTTTGCAATTTAAAATTGTCTCTAAATTCATAAATTATAGGATAAAAAGAATAAACAATAAGAACTATATCATTCAGAATAGAGCATAATAGACTAGTTTTAGCAACAGAGAAATCAAAGGGAGACTGATGCCTACTGTAAGTGAGCATTGACTATGGACATAGAAAGAAGAGGGGAAGGGATACTTTGATAATTTCTAATTACACTGTTCTTCAGAAAAACTATAATGTGAGTTATGCAGAAAAGACATTATAAAGCATTGTTCTCTTTGTCTGCATTTGCCATGACTTTGCCTGAATTGCCCCCAGCCCGGCTGATTACAAAAAAGATTAATCCCACACCCAGGAAGAGAACTATTAACATTTTTTTCATATTTATTATCTTGCTAATTACTATATGTCTCTCTTTATACACACTCACACACACACACACACACACACACACACACACACACACACACACACACACACACAGATGTACCAGAACTCCAATGTACCATAGGTTTTTTTCCCACCATTCCTTTATAGCTTTAGATTTATTTTCCAGTCTCTCCTATTTTACAGTATGCTGAAATACAATTTATGATCATTTCCTTAGGGCAGATTCCAACAGTAAAATTTGGGAGTCAAATAATATGAACATTTTGAGGTTTTTGGCACATATTGCCAAACTGCTTTCTAGAGTTGTAGCCATTTATTTTTCCACCAGTAATACATCATTTACGTATCTCATTACAACTTCATCAGCTTAGAATAGTGTTTCTCAAACATTAGCATGCATCAAATATGCATAACTGGAAAATATGATGTTGATGGGGTGGAAAGGGGGAGAGGGAGGTCAGTAAGGGGGGAATTGGTAAAGGGCCACAAAAATCAACTACATTGTGTAACAATAAATAAAATAATAAATTTAAAAATAAATACATAAAATAAAATACATAGCGACTAAAAGGGAAAAAAAATAATTACCTAGAAGGCTTGTTAAATTAGAGTGCTGCCAAGAGTTGGAACCAGCCCAAATGTCCATCATCGGATGAGTGGATACGGAAAATGTGGTACATCTACACAATGGAATACTACTCAGCTATAAAAAAGAATGAAATACTGCCATTTGCAACAACATGGATGGACCTTGAGAGAATTATATTAAGTGAGACAAGTCAGGCACAGAAAGAGAAATACCACATGTTCTCACTTATTGGTGGGAGATAAAAATAAATAAATAAATTCACACACACACACACACACAAAAACCAGGGGAGAGAAGAAGACATAACAATTACAATTCCTCGAAGTTGACAGGACAAGCGAACAGAAAGGAAATTGTTGGGTGGGAGCGGGGAGAGGGAGGAGGGAGGGAGGTTTCGGTAATGGGCCACAATAATCAAGCACATTGTAAATCGACAAAATAAATAAATAAATAAAAATAAAGATATACGAAGTAAAAAAAAAAAAAAATTAGAGTGCTGGGCCCTACCCTCAAATTTCTGATTTAGGCAGATTATGGTGGGGCTTAATAATTTGTACTTCTAACAAAAGTCCAGGTGAGTCTGAGGATCACACTGTAAACTACTGACTTAAAATATTATTGTTTTTATTGTTTAGCCATACGGATAGGTAAAAAATGGTATCTTGTTTTCTTTTATGTTTCTTTGATTAACAATGAAATTGAACAGTTTTTCATGTTTAGCCTCTTGTATTTTTTCTTTTTCCTTGATAGGTCTTTTGTCCATTATCTTCTGAAGCATGATGTGTTCATTATCTGTAAGATACACACACACACCCCTCCATATATAATATTAGCCCTTCGTGACTTTTTATATTGTTCATTTTTAACACTTAGATATCTTATATTTTCACATAGTCAGATGTCTTATTATGAGCTTTCCTCTGTAGTTTTATTGTTTCTCAAAGATCTCTGTCTCAGTGAAATCTTGCATATGTTATCTCATTTATTCTTAACAATAACCTTGAAAAGTGGATATGAGGCCCATTATACAAATGAAGACACCTAGGTTTACAGATATAAATAAATTACCTAGGGTCAAAAAGCTAGTAAGTGGCAGAGCCAGGATGAGAATACATCATTTGAGTATATCAAAATGGCTCCCTAAAAAAAGGAAAGAGAACTAGTAATGTTCATTGAATCCGTTACGTGGCAAGCATTCTTCATATCTTTCCTCATTTAACATTCAGGAAAATTCTTAGTTCTGGAGACACCAAATCAATGAGTTCAGAGTTTGAATTCCTTTTCTTCCTTTGTTCTGTAGTAATGACACAGGGTCTAAGAGCTCAGACTACTCGGGTTAATCTTAACTCTACAATTTAATAGGTGTATGACCATGTACAAGTTATCTAACTTCTCAGTCTTCATTTCCTTTTCTCTAAAATTGGAAATGATAATAGCAACTTGATAGAGTGGAGGATTAAGCTATATAAAGCACTTAGCTAAGTGCTTAGTCACAGAATACACTCAGTAAATATTAGCCTTTATTATTTTTATACCTACTTCCTGAGCAGCATGATATACTAAAAAGAGCATAAGATTTTTAAAATGGAGTTTGGGATTCCAATCTCAATTCTACCATTTTCTAGCTGTGTAATCTCAAACAAGTCATTTGCCTTCTCTAATACTGTTTTCTCAATAAAATGAAGACAATCATATCTTTAAAAATTGTTGTGACTATTATGTGGGGAAATGGAAATGACACTCTTGTAAACTCTACAGTACTATAGCAGTTTTCTTGTTGAGTTGTTATACTTTGAAAAGCTGAAATATTTTATAAAATTCGTTTATATCTGTAGTTTTCTGATATTTCTTATTTTTCTGCTTGGTGTTCTTTATGATCATTAATCTTATCATTTGTTGTATTTAAATGCACTCACCTTTTAAAAGCCTCTTTCATCTATTTTTCCATTTTTCAGTCCAGTGCTTCTTCAAATGACCTTTATAGTTATGGGATTTTTTTCCTGATATATTTTGGATTTTCTGGATCTTGAAATGTTCTCTCTAAGAAGAGAAGTATCAACTTAAGTAGATAATTAACTCATGATAAAACCTATTTCTCTTAACTTTCTCCTTTCGTCCATCCTTGAAAGTGATTTATATTTTTGAAGATAATGGTGCATGCAGATGTGTAAAGTGACCTTAATTTTCAAAGGACAACACAGTCTTCCTTACCCTGGGCTCTTCTTTTTTTATACTTAGCCTATTGAATGACTCCATTTTCTTTATAAACAAATTGATTTTAGTTTTGACATTATGAAAAAGCCATAAGAAGACACATTGTGACTCTTCTCCCATTTTTAAGTTTTGTAATGTATAAACCCATGTCTGATATTCAACTAGTCTAAAGTGTTGTAATTAAAAAACGAACTGTGGCTTTTGTCTACAGTTTAGAAATAAAAATAATTTGAAAGAGAAAACTCACTTGTAATTAGTGGGTGGCAGATTTGAACCTAAATCATTATCTGATTCCTTATAATGTGAAACGTAATTTTTTGTATGCTATAGGAAAAGAAATATTATATAAATCAACGAATTCTCTCACATATGCTCTCTCTCTTTCAACATTTATAAGCTAAATGGAAATAGAATCTTCATCCTAATAGACATACCAGAAATAATAAAAATGAAGAAAATAGAGAAATGTAATCCTCCTTTGTCAAACTGCTGAATATATATGGAATTTCAGGTTCCTAAAGATGTGTAATTGTAAGCATAAAAATGTCATCCAAAAATATAGATTCTTTTTAGTCAATTGAAAAAAAAAATTATTCAATGTAAATACTTAGACACTGTAAGGGTACCGCTAAATTACCCTCCAAAAAAACTATTAGTGATTTGCTCTCCTATCAATTAGTGAGAGTTTTCCTTACAATCTCACAAATTACTGGATATTAAAACAGTTTAGAATTTTTCCCTTGTGGTGGGCCTCCCAAAAAAAGGTTTATCATTCTAATTTGTGTTTCTCTGATTACTAAATTTGAGCATCTAAAGTATTTTGGCCACTGGCATTTCTTTATCTGTGAATTACTTGTGCATATACGTTGCCTATTTTTCTGTTAGGGTCTATGTCTTTTTCTTACTGATTGGCTAACACTACTTACTCTGTTATACATGGTACAAATATTTTCTTCTAATGCATCACTTTTTTTATTGGTTTATGGTTTCTTTTGCCACAAACATTTTAATTTTACTGTAGTCAATTGTGTCAGTATTTTCCTAAGATCTTTGCATTATATGCTATAAAGTTAGTACTTGTATCACTTAGTGTCCTATCAGGAAAACGAAATCACACAGTAACTAGTATAGGAAAGATTCATTATTAACCATATCAGGGATCAGAGTAACAGGGTATAGGCTAATAATAACTAAGAGATCACTAAAGAATATAGGAATAGCAGCTGTCAACACCTAAGGCTGTTACATAGAGCACCACCTTTCCACCTCTCCTCTACCCAATCCTGCCTGCAGAGCTGAGATCCAGACCTCGTTAGAACCTTGGTTCACCGAATGGTAGAGAAGTCACTGTGGTGCTGTGCCTGCCGAATTTGCTGGAAATCCACCCTCCAAATTGCAGAAAATCCGCCCTCTAGGATGCAAGGGGAGGTATCTTGCCCAAGAGAGTCTAATGTGAAACCGACCCAGGGGTATGCTGGGGAAAGCTGCTGGCCTCTAGATGCCAACCGCCTGCACTGTTGGAGAAGCCACCTGGGCTGCCAGAACCTGGTGCTGAAGGAACCAGTGCATGCTGTAGGATCCCGCTCAGAGGAGCCACAGAAACCTGGAAGAAAAGCACCTTCCGCTTGTATTACCTCTTCAGCGCCCTCTACTGACAAAGTTTAACATGGTGCTAGCTGGCAAAGGAGGAATGTATAAGAAGCCAAGCTCCATTTTCTCCTAAGCAGCGATGAAAGAGGAATTGGAGCTGAGGGGCAGTAATCTGATACCTGGCACAGCGCTTTACTATACCTGACTTTATTTTTGTACATGATTTGAGATAACATTAAACAGTATTTTTTTGTAAAGATAAAGTAAAATTGGAAACAATGTAAAGGTTCATCAATAATTATTGAATAAACTATGGTACTTCCATACCATAGATTACTATGCAGCAATAATGAGATGCATATCTAGATAAATGAACTAATATTATAAGTTCTCTAAATCGTATTGTTTAGTGAAAGTTAACATAAAATTTTAAACTATAAAATATTACTATATATTATAATATGTACAAACACATGCACACACGCACATGCATACATGCAACGTGTTCAGACGTAGGAGTCCTAAGATTACTTTATGAGAATCTTTATAATTGACATCCATTTACAAACCAATACTTAGTATGCTAAAGCAGCTCATATATCTCAACTGTGTTAGAAATGTCTTCATGCAATTTTTTTGCTCTGTTCTAGTTAACTTCCTATTTATAGATGCCAAAGAAATAAAGCCTATCTCAGGTCAAATGACTCAAATTTCAAATTGGTAAAATTCTTGGTATTTGTAACTTCACATAATAAAAATGTGTGTGTGTGTGTGTGTGTGTGTGTGTGTGTGTGTGATGTTTGTTTTTCTTTTAGGCTGAGGTTGAAAAGATAATTGCAGTTGCCTGGGACATTTTTCAGCCCCTTCTTTTTGGACTGATTGGAGCAGAGGTATCTATTGCATCTCTCAGACCAGAAACTGTTGGTAAGACTTTCAAAGTGGTACTCTTGCTGATATCAACTCTTTTTATATTCAGTTGAACTATCTTCAGTAGGTAAGTGTTCAGTGGTTCCCATTGTCACAATTACATAAAAAGTTAATTATGATCTAAGTTTTTTAGAATAGTTGGTTAGAAAATAATGTTTGTCCACCTAAGACAGTAAACTTTATACCTTTAATATTGATTGAAATAGAAAAGTGACACTGCTGACCACCATCCAAAAAATTCAGGCCTTGGGCCGACCCCGTGGCTCACTCGGAAGAGTGCGGAGCTGGGAGCACAGCAGCGCTGCTACCATGGGTTCGGATCCTATATAGGGATGGCCGGTGCGCTCACTGGCTGAGTGCAGTGCATACGACACCAAGCCAAGGGTTGCAATCTCCTTACCGGTCACGAAAAAAAAAAAAATTCAGGCCTTAAAATTTTTTTCCAAGGACAAGAATGTTCATCTAGCCTTGTTCTGATCAAGGGCCAGAATTTTAAAGATAACTAGTTAGTTCTTTGTTATGTACCCATGGAATAGAAATGTTTGTTCATTCATTATTTTATTCATTCACATATTTAAAATTCGTTATATTAAAACTCTTGATTTATAGCACTGTACTTAAAAATTAATTTGCATACATATACTCATTATTTCCTCCTTTCCTCCTATCACTATATTCTTCCGTCTGTACTAGGAATCTCATCCCCTGCTACCACCTTCTAAATTCACATATAGATTCCTCTCCTTTTCTCATACATCTTCATATATTCTAGTCATAGCTTTTTCCTCTTCAGAATTTAAAGTCTTTAATCTCTCAAAAAAAAAAAAAAAAAAAGCCTTCCATTCTGACACATGCTACAACATGGGTGAACTTTGAGGATGTTATGCTAAGTGAAATAAGCTAGTCACAAAAAGACTAATACATTATGATTCTAGGTAATGGGTAGTTGTTGTTCAATGAATACAGAGTTTAATTTTTGCAAGATGAAAAAGTTCTGGAAATTGGTTGCATAATAGTGTGAATGTACTTAATGCTACTGAACTGTCCACTTAAAAATGATTTAGATGGCAAATGTTATGTGTATTTTAACTACAATTAAAAATAATATATAGTAAAATTAATGTTAAAAATAATATATGTACATAATACATATTATATACACAATACGTATCTCCTATCCCTTCTCCATTTCACTTCCCTAACACCTATTATGCCAACTCTCTCTTCCTCTTTTCAAATTTTTCAAAAGAATTGACTACATTCTCCTTTTACACTTCAGTTCCTATTACCTTCCTTAATACATTTTGGTCCAGTTTGTGCCTGATCACATAAACAACCATGCTGTCACCCAGGTTATATTGCTAAATCCAGTCTTTGTATTACTTGATCTCTCCACAGCGTTTGGTGCTATTGACCTTTTAAATCACCCTTTTACATTGAGTTCTGAAACTTCATATTTTCCAAAGCCTTTTGAGTCCTTCTTTAAACCATATCAAGATTAAATGCCACTCTTCATCAAAGTTCTTTCCACGGCCTTCTATGCTTCTCATTCTATATCACTTCTCTGACTTTGTCTACACCAGTTATGTCAATTATAAACTATATAATTCGAAAATATTTATCACTAAGTCAGTATATCCACTCGCTGATTGGATATCACCTCTTGTATGTCCTAAAAAACTTCAGATTCAGTATGTTTAAAACTTCCTCATCATACTCTCCCCAAACCTTCAATGTTTCCTTCTGAGAATGGTATCAACTCTTTGTATCTTGTACTTCAGGTAACAGATACTTTTGAGTACCTACCAACCTGGGAGAAATACCCTTCCACAAAGAGCCACAAACCTTTTCCATATAGAAAAAATGTTGCAGATTCACAACAGAACCTCCTGTTAAGGTTTATCTGTTGTTTTACCAGCCCTCTGAACTTGAGAAAGTTATTTACCCCTTCTGAACTTCAGTTTTTGCAACTGTAAGATGGGACTAATCAGCCCACAGCTTGTAAGGATTAAGTAAAATAATGCACTTAAAATTCAGTGTAGCACCTGGCACAGGATAAACACTCAACAAATGTTGCTTTCCAAAAATCACCCTAATACTCAGAAGTCACCTTGGCCCATGCCATTCTCAGGTCCAGTAGCTTGCAGCAGCCCTAGTCACAATCCCTTATTTTGCACACCAAGATGAACTTGTCTTTATCAGCAAGGACTGAATGACGTAGCTGTGTATTATGTTAATATATATCAATACGTGTTGTAGATTGCCAGTGTCAATTCTAATTGGTCAGTGCCCAGCCAGCTCTGTCTGATTGGCTGATTCCCTCTGTACTAACTGATAAATATTCTGAATATTACCTCTGGTCTTATACTCTGTAAAGAATTCTCAACTACTTTGATGAAAATATTATTTTTTCCTTTTCCTACACCCTCTTACCAGTTTGTTTATAGTTTTCACTTACCATATAGTATATGAATTAGTTGTTTATGTTTTTCTTCCTCTGACTTTGGGCTCATAGACAAAGTCTGTACATTATACATTTTTGTGTACCCAGTACCTAGTTTAAAGCTTATTATGCATTATATCATTTAATAAATTCTTACTAAATAAACACATGGAAGAAAGTGTTGTTCTTCCTACGAAGCATAAGAGATGTAACATTCTGATCTCCTTTATAAGAA
Organism: Cynocephalus volans; assembly: GCF_027409185.1. Classification (NCBI taxonomy): domain Eukaryota; kingdom Metazoa; phylum Chordata; class Mammalia; order Dermoptera; family Cynocephalidae; genus Cynocephalus; species Cynocephalus volans. Next base: position 89,688,072 of record NC_084468.1, on the reverse strand, counting down.
TTCAAATATGTTTAATTAATTTCTGGTTTTTGGCGCAGTCCACGCCATGGCAGGATCCTAAAGGAGTCAGCTTGGGCTGCCCTCTCCAAGTTGGCAGGACTGCCGGAGGGAGAGCTGTTGGCAGGGCTGCAGCTACGAGCACTTGCTACAACCATAAGGATCTCTGCCTTGGCATAGTGGTACTGCTTTTACTTTTTCTCTTTTGATATTTTGGTTAGTGTGGCAGTTCTCTGAATTCCCAAAAGATTATAAAAATAACACAAATGATTATGCAGTCATTGAACTAAACATTCCCACAGAGGATACAAGTAAATTGGACAATTTAAAATTATCCCCTTATGATAAATTGACCACACCAACACACGTTCCAAAAGCACCGCTCATGACTAAATATGAGCTGCAGCCTAATGTAAGTTGGCAAACATCATTTACTGGAGATTATATTAATGGCAAGAGAATGGTTGGCATTAATTAGAAATTATATGATTGGGACAAATTAAGTATATGGGAACAAAACTGTAGAACCCCTTTACTTGGTGGTATCCAGTTTTAAATAAATCATTAAGAATTAGATATTGGAATAAAAATATATGCTGTAAAATTATTAAACCTGCAAAATTAGACCTAAGAGGTAAATGTAACCGGTTTTGTGAGGGATAGTGCTGTGCACAATGACACTTTAACATTTAGATCAAGATTACAGGGCCACAGTCAATGCATAACCTTAAAATGTGCATGATAATGCTGCTCAAATATCCACTGTTCTTTTTACATTTGGTTCCCACCCTGTTAACAGGGTGGATATTAACCACAGCTTGCTAACAGAAAAAGGTCACAAGATAACTTCAAGACAATGAAGGGATGGTTTGCATCTGATAACCTGATTCTAGGAAGAAGCAGCTCGAGTTGATCACCTAAGATGTGCTGACCTCTAAAAAAGTTTCCTCCCTGCTTTTTTTTTTTTTTTTTTTTTTTTTTTTTTTTTTAAAAGATGACCGGTAAGGGGATCTTAACCCTTGACTTGGTGTTGTCAGCACCACGCTCAACCAGTGAGCGAACCGGCCATCCGTATATGGGATCCGAACCCGGGGCCTTGGTGTTATCAGCACCGCACTCTCCCGAGTGAGCCACGGGCCGGCCCCCCTCCCTGCTTTTTGGACTATTGATTTAAGCTTGCTGGTACAATAAAAATAGTACCCAAAACCCCCCTGCAGAGAAAAATCTAAATAAAAGGCATTGTCTCATGCTCTACTGGGCTCCAGCTGCAACATGCTGACAGCCCACAGAGAGAGAACGTGCATATTGATGCATTGAGTTCTCCGTCTGTGTTTGTTATTTTCACTGACTCCCTCTCCCTTTTCGGGTACCCACAACTTGACTGGAGCTGGTCTCTGGCAGGTTTTAATCTAGGGGAAACACCTTATTTTAAACAAATGGTCTGGTTGATCCTTAATATTAATTTTTTTATATATTATGCCTAACCATTTTTGTATTTTTAATTTTTAATATTTTAAAATTATTTCTGTTGATAGTATTTTGAATTAGTAACCGTGAAGTGAAATTGCTCCCCTAGCATTTCATTACTTCTAAAAATTGAATATTTCTTACAGGACTTTGTGTTGCCACCCTGGGCATTGCAGTATTGATACGAATTTTGACTACATTTCTGATGGTGTGTTTTGCTGGTTTTAACATGAAAGAGAAGATATTTATTTCTTTTGCATGGCTTCCAAAGGCCACAGTCCAGGTAATGATGGGTAGGATGGCTTAGTATTTTAACCGCTATTTTTACATGATACCTTGAAATATTGAATGAGAGCTTATTTAATTTTGGTGAAAACAAATAAAGTTGGACTTATGAAAAGAGTTTATACTAATCTACTCTTTACAAGTTTTATTTTTGGTATATTGATTCCTTAAATGTGACAGCTCATTTAAATTTCTTTAGATCAACAAAGTGCAAGAAAAAATCTAATAAATCCCTTCACCACAAGAAAGCAATAATAGCAGGAAGGAAGGGTTTGAATTTTTATCAGAGTTCTCTATATCGCCCAAAGTGAGAGTTGTTAACTCTTCATTTCAGTATCTTCCAGGAAGAGAGTGAAACAAGTAGCATGGCCCATCTTAATGTTTGAAAATACTTCAATGTCAACATGATTGATGACTAATTATGCTTAATCAAAGTCTTTATATACAATGTAGAAAAATAAAAAAGAAGATATATTGAAGGAATGAAAAAGAAGATATATTGAAAAACAACTCGGGGCTGGCCCATGGCTCACTCAGGAGAGCGTGGTGATGGTAACACCAAGGCCATGGGTTCGGATCCCATATAGGGATGGCCGGTTAGCTCACTGGGTGAGTGTGATGCTGACAACACCAAGTCAAGGGTTAAGATCCCCTTATCGGTCATCTTTAAAAAAGAAAAGAAAAGAAAAGAAAAACAACTCAGAAAATGCTTTATTGATTTCCTAGATTATTACTTGATATTAATTATGCAAAACTAACTGAACGTCCTCACAAATGTCTAACTTGCTTCACTCAAAATTTGTGCTCTCCAATGAACAAGTGATAAATAAAGCACTTATAGATAGGTGCTTGAAATTGTTGACAATGCAATTGGTAGAATACCTACAATTGCTAATTAAATTAGAAGTGTATGAATTATGTTTTGTCGCAAATTTAATATATCCCTTATTGTATTGTATATTTTCTGAAAAATTATATGAAACAAGATATAACTGTTCCATTCCTGATTATTTTGCAGTTACTTAAATATGCAAATTTCTATTTTTGTGGAATGAAAATCAGGTATTCTTAATTTAGGAGGCTTTGGGGGATGCGTATGCTCTGTAATTATATTCCAGATTTTATGTGGCTGTGGGCTTGCACATTATTCCAGAAAAGATGTCTGAGGCATAATAGCTAAGAATACTGTGAGAATAATGTACTACAATAAATGGAATTATTTTTCCCTAAAAGTATCTCTACTTCCACACTACTTCTGGTAACTTCTGTAGGTAAATTTCAAAATAATGACTCTAATAGTTTAGGTATGAAAGATTTGTTTCTAAACATTAAAATTTGAAAGATGGCACTTTCCTACCATCAAAGCAAATTTTAAAATAAAGAGAAATTATCTAGGACGTGTTGGATAATGTATGGCCTGTGGAAGCAAGTATTATATAGAATTTTCTTTTTTCTTTTGGCACTGCACAAAAAACAAGACTTTCTTATGTGTATATTTTCTGTATTAGTGTTTTTTAAACTTTTTTGGTCCATGGCCTACTATAAGAAATATATTTTAAACCACGACCCCAAAACATACATACATATACAATAGAGAACTGAAAGAGAAAGATACGTCATAATGTAATATGTGCAGTTCTTGTCAAGAATTCATTAAATGTCAAGTTTGTTATGGCACGGGGTAATCTGCAATAGTAAAGAGCCTCCAAATACAGAGCCTAAATGAGATAGAGTTTTATTTCTCTCCCACCAACAGTCCAGGATGGGCATCCCAGCGCTGGTAGAGTGACTACCATACTCAGCATGTGCCTCCCATCCATGGGTTCAACTTTCACCATTTCTCATCCAGTGGGAAGGGAGAAAAGAACAAGATATGTATGCCTGTTCCTTTTCAGGGAACAATCTACACATAGCTTTTATTACTTCCACTCACTTCTCTTAGATACACAGCTACATGTAGTTGCAAAAGAAGCTGAAAAAACAAAAGGTCTCTATTTGGAGAGACCAGCTAAAACTCAGGAGTTCTCTTATAGAAGAAAAAAAGGACAGTGAGATATTTGTGGACAACTAGTAGTCTCTGCCATTGTGTGTGATGCACATTGATATTTTCTCTTCTGTTTCACTATCTAGAGACTAACATTGTTCTGCTCTGTGGAATAAGGAGATAACCAGATTGATCAATATATTTTTTCCCCATGTGCACTGATAATATTGCATTTTGTCTTAAAAGAAAATGAGAATTTATATTATACTTTCTAATACATACATTTTAAATAAAACATTTCACCAACTCCTGAGACAAAGAGTTAGCCAAATACCTAATAAGATTAACTTCAGGTTTTAAAGGTACCTACCACTTTTATGTTTCATGATGTCTGTATTAGTTTAGACTATAAAGCAATACATATTTATTTAAAACTTCACCATCTTCAGTAAGTATCACTGCATTGTTTCCATCTTGTTCTTTCTTAATTCCAAATCCCTGAAGATAAAAGAATAAGACAACCAGTAACTTTCACCTTTACTTAGAAGAAATTTAGTACATAGAACTTTGCGTTATATTGAAGTAATATTTTGAGTCTATATTTGCCTCGTGTTTTGAAATGTATTTGCCTGATATTTATGTAACCCTACCTTATGCAGATAGGTACATATGAATCATCAGTCTGTCCTCATGCAAGGGCAAGGAGATTTTAGATAATCAAAACCAACTGCAGTACACTTTGAAAGAAGACGAATAGAACTTTTTTAATTGAGCAAAAGAGCAAGAATTTCTTTTTGCAAATGATACAACAATTCACTTTTTTATATGTGCTTGTCTTATGTTTCCAATTTTACCCTTAAACTTTTATAGGCTGCAATAGGATCTGTGGCTTTGGACACAGCAAGAGCACATGAAGAGAAACAGTTAGAAGCATATGGAATGGATGTTTTAACAGTGGCATTTTTGGCCATCCTCATCACGGCCCCAATTGGAAGCCTACTTATTGGTCTGCTGGGCCCCAGGCTTCTCCAGAAAGCTCAACATCAAAATAAAGAGGAAGAAGTTCAAGGAGAGACTTCTATACAAGTTTAGAGGTGAAAAGAGAGAATGCTGAACATAATGATTAGAAAGCTCCTACAAGAGGCTACTTTTATCAAAATGGATATTTAAATTTGTAATGTTTAAGCTGGAAACGTACTAGAACCAAAAGCCTGGCTGTTTCTTTAAACAGCATTTTTAGCCCTTTCCCTTTCCATGTGGGTGGTGATGTTCCAAGCCTTGAATTGTTTCTCTTCCCTTTTTGTTTTTAAACATCATAATGTAGTCCCTCAATTTCTACCTTACTTTGTCTGCTAATCTGCCTCTTCTCCATTTCTACCTCTTTTACTACCTTTCTGTGAATTATTGTAACTGATTGGTCCCACCAGAATTTTAAAGTACACTAAGTATCTTCATTGGTTCTTCCTTTTGCCCCATCTGGATGTCAAAAGACTTCATCCTATCCCCCAGCTGACCACCCGAGTCCTTCGTTCCAGCAGCCCATCTGAGTCTTTCTTCCCCTAGAAAGTGTTCTGATCTAGCCCTTTCTTATTTGTTTCTTGTGACCCACATCTTCAGGCTCTTCCAGTTCACTAGTTTAGAGATAGCTAATTTTCCAATATATGCTGGCTTCATAAATAGTATATTAATTGGGGTAATATAAGCTGCTCTCATGAAGAAACAAAAGATACAATGGTTGAAAGAAAATCAATTTTTATTTCCTTCTCCTGAATCTGGCTGTTTGGTTGATGCTGGCAGGATTTCTCTCCTCATGAGGTCTGTTCAGACACCCATATCCTTCTATCATGAAGCTCTGCTGTGCGCTAGCTTAGTACATGGGTTAAAGAGGATCTCTCCCATGTCTCCTTTCTAGCCCTCAGGAAGAAGGAAAAAAGAAAGTGCAAGTAATGCATCTCTCCTCTTACATTCTCTTGGTGATGACCATATCCAGCTGTGAGGAGGCTGAGCAGTGTTGTATCTAGCTAAGCATATGTATTCCTGGGTGGAATGAAAGATCTCGATGACAAAAGATACAATGGTTGAAAGAAAATCAATTTTTATTTCCTTCTCCTGAAACTGGCTGTTTGGTTGATGCTAGCAGGATTTCTCTCCTCATGAGGTCTGTTCAGACACCCATATCCTTCTATCATGAAGCTCTGCTGTGCCCTAGCTTAGCACATGGGTTAAAGAGGATCTCTCCCATGTCTCCTTTCTAGCCCTCAGGAAGAAGGAAAAAAGAAAGTGCAAGTAATGCATCTCTCCTCTTACATTCTCTTGGTGATGACCATATCCAGCTGTGAGGAAGCTGAGCAGTGTTGTATCTAGCTAAGCATATGTATTCCTGGGTGGAATGAAAGATCACATTTGGGGGCCAGAACTACCATTGTGTTGGGTGTTACCATCACTTAGTAGCATATTCTTGCATGTTAACAAATGTTTTTGAAAGACAGTACCTTAAACTAGAAGAGTGACTTCTATGGCAGGAATTTCATACATTGTGACATGCCAGCGAGAAAATACATAAGAAAGGCTTATCTGAAAGTCTTATTTGCATAGGTCACATTTTATCCCACTTAGCAACAGTCCATCTCTGTTTTTGTGTCTCACCCATAAGTTCCTTTTCACTCTAGGTCATCTCCTGCCTAGTTGCTAAAATAATCATGTTCAAATACAGTTTACAGCTTTTTATACACATATATATGTATACTTGAAGTGTTTATTACTTCTTGTCATATCTCATCTAAATTCTTTAATCTAGAATTCAAAGTTCAATGTAACCTTGACGTATATGTTAAATATGTATTGAATGAATTGTGAATATTCTAATACCACCAAGCCAATCTGCATAAAACCTGTCCATTCCTCTCTTCATACTGGTCCAGCCCTTTCTACCATGGCTTTCACCTCTATTCAAAACTAGTTTAATATTCACCTCTTCTAACTAGGCTTCAATTTTATGTTAGCCTACTCTGGTTGCTCTATGGTACTGTATTTCTTTAGTGTTTATGTTCTTAATTTGCACTGGATTAATTTAGATCAAAGAGCAGATGGGTATTTCAAACTGAACTTCATTGGTTAGGTAAAATTTGGTGGGGGTACCATAAACTTAATACTCCTCTGGTCCTCTACTTTTGCAGGTTCTGAAACTAGATACATTCAACAAACACTTATTGAAAGCCTTCTTGATCCAGGGACATCATCAAGACTAAACAAACGCTGTAAACACTTGTTCTTCAATGCCCTTTTTTTTCCCCTAGGGTCAGTGCTATACAGCTCCTTTCTGAGAAGTATTTTTTTTTTCCAGGCAGACTGATTAGGTTTCAGCTCTTTAAGTTATTGTCACATACCAGTATTTTTCTCTTTGGTATTAATCCCAAATAACCTTGATTGAACTTGGATTTCCCAAGTCCTCTGAATTTCCTCAGTCATACATTTGCAAATGATCTCATATATTAAATTCTTTAAAAATAGTGTTGATTATCTTTTATGATTATGAAATAATACATTTTTATTGCACAAAATTTGGAACACAGAATACAAGGAAGAAGACTAAAACTATTCTTACTATAAACACCCATTTCATTTTCATTCTTTTAAATTTTATTCCTGCACTTCTGGGGAATGCCTTATGTTCAGAAAATTATATCAGTTACTCAGTTAGGTGGGCAAAAGGCAACATAAGTACTTTACATTTGACTTTTGTGAAGATATTTAAATTGAAGAATTTTTGTTGTCTATAATGAATGCTAAGCCTTCAAGAACTATTTATTCATCTGGCAGTATTCAAATATTCATTTTGCTGCAATGAGTAAAACAGAGAAATCCAGCCTTCATGGAGTTTATGTTTTAAAATCCATTCATTCCCTCACTCAAAGTACACTTATGACTTGCCTCCTATGTGCCAGGCATTGTGCTAAGTACGAGGGAATACAGTGATAAAAATGATATTCAAAGGCTCCGTTTTCAATGGAACTTGAATTCTAGTGGAAGATTGGCAGTGTGGAAAATACAAATATGAATGAGACGTGATACTTGCCTTCAAGAAAATGATATAGGTACAAATATGAATAAGACATGATACTTGCCTTATAAGGAAATGACAAACAGCTGTAATACAAATGAACAATTCTAAAGTTTTGAGTGGGGAAATTGAGGAAAATTTCTTAGAGGATGTGATACTTAAATTGGACCTTCATGAGTGGAAAGGATTTGGATGAGTGGGTTAATACTAGGGAGTAAGGTGAAGACAGGAGCAACTAGGTGGAAGGCTGGCATATTAGCGAAGTTTGAAAACAAAGCATGGAGCATAGTAAGTGATTAGCACTTGAGACTGATAAAGAGAACTGGTGAGAGATAAGAAAAGAAAATAAAGTTGGCACTAGATTGTTGGACAAATTTTGATTTACTTGAAGTGCTTTCAGAAGTATGAAACCACTGTGTAAGATATAAAACTGTTTTATCCTGTCAAATTTAGTTTAAAATGCTGTCATGAGTAAGGTTCTTGTTGCTCAAAAGTTTTTGTTTTCTATGGCATCATTGGAAATATAGTCAAATTAATTATTTTTAAATTACTATTAATTTTTTACAAGAAAAGGTATCATGTTTGTTTAAATTTTTTTTAAACCATTGTCTTTAAATAAGTGAAGGACTTTTTAAAAAAGGTTTCAGAACATTACATTTCTACATGAATCATTTATGTAGTTCTAACAGATGGGAATTGCTTCATGCCATTTTTGGAGCGAGTAATATCACATTTTTTAGTTGATTAACTCAAATTAAATTTAGCCTGAGCCCTTTGACCTGTTGGAATAGAGAATTCCAAAACTCTATTTGTTGATGTGCCTCCATCCTCTCTAGACGGATCTTAAAGCACTTAACTCTCCAGAAGTCCATTGCTTCTGGAGCACAGAGCAGTGCCTGGGGGCCATCAGACTCCTAGCAAAGGTCCTCCTTCCCAGGTCTACCATTTGTCCCTCCTCCCAGTATCCTGGAAGATCTATCCGCTTTTTCCAGGAGAACAAAGTATTTCCTTAACCCCATAATTACAAATACCCATTCTACTCTCCTAAAACAAGGGCGAAAATAACTTTGAATCCTGCTGCAATGTCTTCGCCACACTTAAGTTTCGGAGGATGTTACAATAAGATAATTTCTTATTTAGTCACCCAAGAAAGAGTCATAATTTGAATCGAATCTTCAATGATGAATAAGAAAAGGAGGAGAACACTTCTAGTAGACGAAATACAACACCTGGTGTTCAGGAGTAAAAGTTTTGAGTGTCAAGAGAAAATGTAGGTAGGAAAAGGCAGTTTTTCTTTCTAAGTTTGGACTTTCCCCATTAACAGTTGTTTTTCGTCTGTTTTAGGAAGCTTGGGAATTCCGTTAGAGGAACTTGATGGACCACTTTGCAGACCGAAAACCCAAAACTTCTAGGCCCCCTTTAACCAGAGCATCTCTGCTTTCGTTTGTTTCATACAAAAGTTTTCACATGATTTCATCTGTAAAAAAAAAAAAAAAGTTTTTATATTGATAACAGTATATTGAGTGTTTACTGTGTCCCCAGCCCTGTTCCAGACACTTGCCATGTCTCGTTTGTTCTCACACCAACACCACAACATCCTCTACAGATGAGAAAACCAGCTCCGGGAGATTATGTATTTGCCTAGATCCCATAGCTAGAAAGTGGCAGAGCTGAACTTTGAGTTCAGCTCCAGAGACTATGCTCTCTTACCACTGCAGAATATTTAAGCTAACTTCAAGAGAACGTGATCTGAGTTTTGACAAGTTACTTATGGCAGGTACAGTCCCTGAAGCTGATGCTTGGCTAAAATGCCCAGTGATGTCAACTCTGTCCCTGGACTTTTACAACCCGATAGGTCGATATTCAGAAGAGACGACGAAAGCAAAGGATTGAATAGACCAAAAACACACCCCGTGCTCCCGGGAGTCCCAGAATCCTCGCTTCCTCCAGTGCGGGCGGCCACAACGTAGCTTAACGGGCTGCGGCCACTAGCCCAGCCCCGCCGCCGTCAGCCCCGCCCACTGCCACTAGCCCCGCCCCTGTCGTCAGTCCCGCCCCCTGCCGTCGGCCCCGCCACGGAGGTCGGGTCCTGGCTGCAGCACCGCGGGGCCGCGCGTGGCATGTGAGACGGTTGCAGGGCGCCTGGCGAGGGTTGCCAAAGGAGTTTTAGGTATGGCCCATTTTCCTGACTCTCCCGTCCCAGACCCTTCCATCTAGTCCCTCGTCTCCCACGGTCATTTCCCTTTCGGTAGCCCGCAGGAACGCTTTCCCTTCCCATTCGGTTCAAGGGGGCATACATCGGCATACATTCTTTTCCAGACCCCGGGAAACAGCCACAGACCTTTTCTCGTCTCCCAGACTCGTTTCTTTACTCCTTCATCCCGCGTGTCTCTTCTTTGTTCTCTCCCTTCTTCCTCTGTTTCTTTCTCTCATTTTACAGTTAACCGCAAGTAAGAAAGGAGGGTCTGTCGGTCAAGATAAGATGCAAAATTAATTTTATTAAGCTCAGGCTGTTATACAAATGGTTAATTTCTACCAATGAATCTTCACACGCTCCTGTGATTGGAGATGTATTCCAGGATTTGTGGCTGATCTGAGAAGCCACGCTTCCCTGCCCCCAAACCCCTCACCCTGGTTTGTTCCTGTTGGCTTTATCACAGTGTACAAGCACTGCAGATGAATGCTTTTTTAAGGATTAGGGATAATTGTTGCACACATACGATGTGCCAGACACATCATTCTGGAGTCTTATAAGAGCTGTGCAGGACCATACCAGGTCTCTGTCTGCTCTTTATGAGTGTCCTAGAGTCTATGAAAAATCACATCGGGCGATGGGGAGGGACGATTGGCCTGGTTGGCACCGAAGGAGGCCACACTCCACTACCTGATTTTCCACAGGAGTAAATAGAATTGTTATTTGTGCAACAGAACTGCGAAAAATTAATACTTATTACTCTCACAACCTAAAAAAGTCATGCCTCAAACACTTTAGTCATTATGTGCCTTTGAAAAGAGAAGTGGAGTGACTTACTTAGGGACTGGCATTCATCAGATATTTATAGAGAATCTCTTATTTTGCCAGGCATTGTTTTAGGCATTGTGAATACAATGGTAAGAAGGACTAGCAAGATAACTGCCCTCATGAAGTTTACCTTCCAGTGAGGGGAGATAGAAAATAAACAGGTAAATAATATATAATAAGGAATTTTGGATGATGGTAAGTGCAGTAAAGTAAAACAGTATAAAATGAGACTGGGAGAGGGATTACTTTAGACTGATCGGTTAGGGAAGGCCTCTCTGAAAGATATCATTTATATAAAAACCAACCATGGAAATATTTGGGATCAGAGCATTACAGGTAAAGGCAACTCCAATTGCAAAAGCCCTAAGGAAGAAAGAGCTTGGCTCTTCTGAGGAATATCATAAAGACTGCTGTGGCTGGAATGTAGAGAAAGTGGTACAAGGTGAACTTGGAGAGATAGATAGGGGTCAAATCATGTTAGGATTTGAAAAGAGCATGGAGAGCTACTCATAAATAAGTTTGGAATTTATTTAAAGTGGGATATGACCTGATTTACATTGTAAAAAGTTTCACTCTGCCTATTATGTGGTGAAATGATGAGGAGCAAGATTAGTAGAAGAAGGCAACTGCAGAAATCCAAGAAGGAAAAACAGATGCTTGGGATGAAGTGGCAGACAAGTGAATGTGTGTGAGCTATATTTTGGAAGGACAGCCTACAGATTTTGTGACATTTTTAATATAGGGGTGAGGAAAAAGGAATCATCACTCAGCTCTTAGGTTTTTATCTTGAGTTTGAGTGGATGGTTATGCCATCTACCAAACAGAAAAGACTAGGGAAGAAAAAGTGGGGAGGGAAGGGGTTTTTTTGCTTACTTTAATCTTTATATGTCTATTAGAAACCTAAAGTAAGTTCTCTGTCTTGAGTTCTGTACAGAGAGCAAGGCACCAAAGATACAAATTTGGAAGTCACAAGCATGTAGAAAAACTCCTAGGGCAAGTGTGCTCATAGAAAACATTCCAGTGATTAGAGATAAAGCAGAGGAAAAGCAGCAGCAAAGGAAATAGGAGGAATAGTAAGTGAAGTGGGAAGAGAACCTGAAGTGTGGTGGCATAAAAGCAAGGACAACAAAACACAGCCAATGATATTGACATATGCTTAGAGATCAAGTAAAATAAAGAGATCTGTGCATTGGATTTTGGCAATGTATATAGCAATGTGCCTTGACAATGAAAATGAAGTGAAAATATAATATGAAGAATTAGACACAGCACTATAGACATCTCAAGATAATTTGCTATGAAAGAGAGCCAAGAAATGGAAGTAATAAAGGAATATCTGGGGTTCTTAAAGAGGGGGATACTTCAGCATGTTTTTAGACTAATGGAATGATCCAACAGAGAGGAAAAAATGATGGTGTAAGAGAGTATGTATATATTTTAGGACTGAAGTTTTTGAGAAACAGAGGGAATGGGATCCAGAGAATATCTAGAAGTCTTGGCCTTGAGTGGGAACATGAATACGTAATTTCTGTTAATTAAAAAAAGGCAGTGAGAATGGGTAGAGATGCAGACAGTTTATAGACTCACTGATCAGAGGTGAAGGAGTTTCTGCCTGAAATGGATTCTCTTTTTCTCAATGAAATATAAGCTATCAGGCAAATCAGTCAGAAAGGAGGAGGAATGTATAGGTAGGAGGTTTAAGGGAAGAAGAGATGATGTATAGTATTCATGTTGGACGATGGAAAGCAATCAGACTAGAGAAGCATCGTAGCACAGCTGGGCAAAGCTGAGTGGCCATTTGAGACTTGTGGCCATTTGAGTGAGTGGCTAAGATAGAGTGGAAGAAAAAGACCATAGAAGCCAAGGAGATCAAGGAACTGAAAGACCAGAGTGTTGGGTGGGTAGGACTGCCTGGGTATTAGTGGTTAAGTTAGTAGCTAAACTAGTCCATGAGCCCAGATATCCTGACTTTTTAGCTCAGTGAGTTACCTTTTTACAGAGAAATGGTTCGGAGAATTACTCTTTTGTGCCACCTACCCTCGCAGTCCAAAAAAAAATGTGGGCTGATTTCTTTTTTTCGGGGGGGAGGCATCCATACATACAAATTCTGAACTTTCATAGGCTGATTCTCTGTCTTGCTTCTTTAGTACTTTAATAATACTTATTAATTTTTTGGCTTGGTTTTCCTTGTGTATTAAAGTACAAAAGTCTACCTACTAAATGGTAAAGGGGAGATGAAGGATAAAATTTGGAAATCCTGTTGCTTTATAAAGTTAGAGAGACCTGATCTGTATTGACTCTGATAGCAATAACAATAATATACAGCATTTTGGATAGCCCTTTACATTTTGTGCTATGCTTTTATTTTCCGCTTACCTCATTTGATTTTTGTAACTGCCTTTTTCAGATGAGGAAATTGAGGCTTGGAGAGGTTAAGGGTCTTGACCAAGGATACATACCTAGTAAGTGGCAGAATTACTAACCACAGTGTTCTGACTCTAAGTCACACATTTTTCACTGTAGTAGTTTGCCTCTTTGCTTCTTGCACTCCATTATATACAAAGTGATATCAAAGAAAAACTCTGCTGGGTAGAAAGTAATGACTGGATGGTGATCTCTTACAATGCAAAAAATATTTTGTATGTGTTTAAAAACCCAACAGTTAATGAGATTAAATATTTATCTACCATATCTACCATCTACTGTGTTAATAAATTCAAAAACCCCAGAAACAATTATGAAATTGGCTCTGATTTAATTTAGTAGGGAAATAGATGGGAACACAAGGCATTAAGAAGCATTTCTTAGACCTCTTTCACATCCCAAATGTGCTTCTGCAATACACCCTGTATTGACTAAATTCTATTTACAGAGGAGAATCCAGTATTTGTTATATTATGGGCTCTCAATGAGTATTTGGCAAATAAAAGAATGATGATAATTAAACAAGCAATTACAATAGTGGGGTGGGTACTATGATAAGTATGCAAATTGAAGGAGTGTCAGGGAAAGCTTCTTGAAGGAATAACTTCTAAACTGATGAAGAGTTAGCTGGGCAGGGTTGTTGGTGTTGGGAGGCAGTATACAGATTGCATAAAGTTTTGGAGATGTGAGGCATGGCAAGTTTGAATAACTTAAAATTTAATATGGCTAAAGTTTAGAGTATCAAGTAAGAATAAGAAGATAGGCAGAGAGATTAAGGCCTTATTCAAAGCTGAATTTAAGGAGTTTTGATGTTTTTCTTCTATGGAAAGCCATAGAAGAATATTTAGCAGAGAGTTTCTATTATCAAGCTTACATTTAAGAAGATTATTCTGCATTGTGGAAATTACATTAGTGAAGAACAAGACTGAAGGTGGGGAGAATATTTGGAAGGCCATTACAATATTTAGGGAAAAAAATGATTATGGCCTGGACTGGAAGTGTTGTAATTTATCTGGGGAGAAGTGGACAAACTTTTTAAATATTTAGGAGCTTGTATTAACATGATTTAGTAATTCATTGAATGTTGACAGGGTAAGAGACGGGGAGAAAGAATGACTTCTCAGTTTCTAATTGTAGTGGATTGAATTATGACCTCCCAAAACTCATTGAAGCTTGAATTGTGTAACCTAGTTTCATGTATTAGAAACTTAGCCCCCACTCTGACTGTTAAGAGGGTGGGAAATCCTATTATGGTAATTGGAAGGTGGAGCCTTGAGGAGGTGATTGAACTGTAGGACTGTGCAGTAGTGAATGGATTAAAAATGGTGGTCAGGGGTGTGGTTCTGGGGGCTTTAAAAGAAGAGGAGAGTCTATCTCGTTCTCTTTGCTCTCTCTGCTTCCACCATCTTGCAATGTGAGGAATCGCTGCTGCCACCACCAGATGTGTTTCTTGGACTGTGGATTTCCAAGCCTCAGAAACTGTAAGCAATAAATTTCATTTTCTTTATAAATCACTCAGTTCTGTGTATTTTGTTATAAGCAACAGAAATGGACTAATACATTAATTTAGCAACTAGGTAGACGGTGGCTTCATTCTCAGAGAGAGGAAATTCTCTAAAGAAGGAACTCATTTGGTGGGGAATGATCTTAAATTTGGTTGTGCATATACTAAGCTTAAGATGTTTATAAGCCGGGCCGAGCCCGTGGCGCACTCGGGAGAGTGCGGCACTGGGAGCGCAGCAACACCCCCACCGCGGGTTCGGATCCTATATAGGAATGGCCGGTGCACTCACTGGCTGAGTGCCAGTCACGAAAAAGACAAAAAAAAAAAAAAAAAAATGTTTATAAGCCAAGTAGAGATACTCAGTAAGTAGTTATACTAGTTACAATCTCAAGAGAGCTTTTCTAGGCCAAACTCCTCAACGTATAAGTCATTACTGGAGCCATGGGAATAGAATAGATATTTTTAAGAAATGTGTATAGAATGAGAGAGAAATAGAGCATAGGGCAGAATTCTGAGGAACCTCAACATTTAAGGAATGAGTAGCGGAAAGAAGCCAGTAAAGAATACAAAGAAAGGACAACGAGAGAGGTAAAAGAAGGTAAAGCAAATCATAAAATGACATGAGAATTCAAAAGGGGAAGAAGACATCTAGTTTGTGGTATGCATTGCAGGAAGCTTTATTCGGAATGACTCTTAAGCAATGGATGTCATTTATAAAACAAAACAACATATACTGGGAAGGTATTCCAACCAAATAACAGAGAACAAATAAAAGCATGGGAGAAAAATTAACAGTTTTATTTGATTGAAATGTAGGATCGAGAGAAAAACCTAAAGAGAAATGACAAGATAGTTTGATGCCATGTGTGGCAAAACCTTGGATTCTGGGTAAGTTGTTGGTAACTTTAATTTCTATAATTGAGAAAAATCATTGCAATTGGTGCTAAGTGAAAAACAAGAATATGAAACGTGCTCTGAACCCTGCCATGCCTTATGCTATGGTTTGACTATTTATGTCTCCTCCAAAATTCATGTTGGAACTTAATCCCCAATGCAGCAGTATTAAGAGGTGGGACCTTTAGGAGGTGATTAGGCAATGAGGGTCTGCCCTCATCAGTTTTTATAAAAGGACTAGAGGGAACTAGCTAGGCCCCTTTTGCCTTTCCATCCCTTCTGCCATGTGTGGACACAGTGTTCATTTCCCCCGGAGGATGCAGCATTCAAGGTGCCATTTTGGAAGCAGAGACCGGGCCCTCACCAGACATTGAACCTGCTGGCACCTTGATGTTGTACTTCCCAATCTCCAGAACTGTAAGAAAATAAATTATGGTTCTTTATAAATTAGCCAGTCTTAGGTATTTTATTATAGCAGCAGGAACAGACTAAGAATTTGGTACCAAGAAGTAGAGTGTTGATATAACAAATAACTGCAAATGTAGAAGTGGCTTTGGAACTGGGTAATGGATACAGGCTGGAGCAGTTTTGAAGTGCCTGCTAGAGAAAAGCCTAGATTGCTGTGAACAAAGTGTTAATGGTGGTTCTGGTGAGGGCTCAGAAGAGGAGAGCTATAGAGAGAGCCTCAGTCTTTTTAGAGATTATCTAAGTGGTCGTGCTCAGAACTCTGGTAGAAATGTGGACAATAGAGGCCATTCTGATGAGGTCCTAGTTGGAAATGAGGAATATCTTATAGAAAACTGGAGGAAAGGCCATCTTGTTATAAAGTGGCAAAGGAACTTGGCTGAATTGTGTCAATGTCCCAGTGCTTTATGGAAGGCAGAAGTTGAAAACAATGAACTAGGATATTTAGCAGAAGAAACATCTAAGCAAAGTGTTGAGGATGCTACATGACTTCTCTTGACTGCTTTTAGTAAAATGTGAGAAAACACGAATTAAAGGCAGAATTTATAATCTAAAAGGAAGCAGAACTTAGTTGGAAAATTCTTAGGCTGGCCAGGTTACAAAGAATAAAAAGGCATATTCAGGAGATAATAACAATGGTGTGGCCAAGCGAAATGTTTGATAAGGAGATTAGGATGAATAGAAGGAAGCCAGATGCTATTCATCAAGACAGTGAGAATGACCTCAAAGGCATTTCAGAGATCTTCAAGGCTGCCATACCCATCACAGGCTCAGAGTCCTGGGGCCTTGAGAGCAGAACAGTTTCAAGGGAGGGGCCCAGGGTGCCCACGGGGCCTTGGGGCATGCTGCCCATGGCTGCCTCAAGTTTCTGCTTCACACACTGTGGCACAGTGCTCCTTAACTGACCCAGCTGTGGCTCAGGTGGGTCCAGGTGTGGCTCCAGAGGCCAGAAGCGATAAATCTTGGTGGCATCCATGGGGCGCTAGCTATGCAGGTGTGCAGAGTGCACAAGATATGGAGGCATTGCTACCTTCACCTAGATTTCAAAGGAGGCCTCAGAGAGCGTTGGGGCCAGGCAGAGAACTGCCACAGGGGTGAGGCCACCACAGAGAGTTTCAACAAGGGCAATGCCTAGTGAAGCCATGAGAGCAGGGTTACCCCCAATCCTAAACTAATAGAACCACCAGTGTGCAACTCCAGCCTGGGAGAGCCACAAGCATGCTACTCCAACATGTGAGAGCCACTGCATGGGCTGCGCCTAGCAAAGCCACAGGGTTGAAGCTGCCAGGAGACTTGGAGGCCCAACCCCTGACCTAATGAATCCAGAAGACAAGACATGGAGTCAAAGAGGTTATTTTCAAGCCTCAAGATTTAATATTATTTGCCTTGTTGGGTTTTGGACTTTCTTAGGACCTATTACCCCTGTCTTCTTTCCTATTTCTCCCTTTTGGAATAGGAATTTTTATCTTCTGCTTGTCCCACCATTGTATTTTGAAAGTGCAAAACTTGTTTGATTTCACAGGCTCATTAGCTAGAGAGCAATTTGCTTCAGGATGAATCATGCCTTGAGTCTCACTCATATCTGATTTAGATGAGACTCTAGACTTTGAGTTGATGCTGGAATGACTTATGACTTTTGGATCTATTGGGATAGAATAAATGTATTTTATATGTGAGAGGATATGAATTTGGGGGGGCCAGGGGCAGAATGCTATGGTTTGAAAGTTTCCTTCCATTCCGAGGTTTATGTTGAAACTGAATCCCCAACACAGAACTGTGAGAAAATTTATTGTAGCAGCACAAAGACACTCCGATGGTTTGAATGTTTATCCCCTCCAAAACTCATATTGAAATTTAACTGCCATTGTATCAGTATTAAGAGGTGGGACCTTTAAGAGGTTATTAGGTTATGAGGGCTCCATCCTCATGAGTAGGATTGGTGCCATTAAGAAAGGGCAAAAATTCAGCTCCCTCCCTCTTGCCTATCTTGCCTTTATACCTTCTGCCATGTGAGGACCTGGTGTTTTCTCCCTCCAGAGGACTCAGTTACAAGGTCCTTGCCAAATGCCATCACCTTGATCTTGCATTTCCCAGCCTCCAGAACTGAGAAATAAATTTCTGTTCATTATAAATTACCCAGTCTGTTGTATTCTCTTATAGACACACAAAACGGACTAAAACAGACACCTTACCATTTATTTTGGAAATATGATCTAGGCTGCTGAAAAGAATAAAAATGTAAGATAATATCTGATTAATAAGAACAAACCCTAAATACTACAGGAATTTTAACAGTGGAAGAAAATTTGAATTACAGTAGTAGTTTAGCTCAGTTTTTTTATTGTCCTGATTAAATAATAATACCAGCTATTCATTATCTTTTTTAAAAAATGATCTTGCTCAAATGCTTTCATAAAGAATATTCTCTTTATGGATGTAGCTCTCAAATTCAGTAGTTTAGAAAGACTTACACTATAATTGTTTTTATCTGATGATTTTTGATATAGCCTCAAGAAGAGTTATTTGTCTGAAAGGTAGCAATAGTTCTAAAGATACTAAAGCAGTACATACTCACAAACATGGATATTGACCCATACGCTTTACCTAACATTAACTGAATAAATGTAAGTTAAATGCCTGTTATGTGTCAGTAATGCATAGTGGCTAAGGGCATGGACTACATTTTGAAACACCCGAATTCAAATCCTAGTTCTGCCACTCTCAATGAAGAGAAAAAAGTTGCAGTATCATTTAGAATAATTTATACAGAACTCTGTGTTTTGATTTTTTAAGGAAATTTCAGTTCTTATGTACCCAATTATTAAACCTACTGTCAAATGTAATTGGCATTGCTTAAATCGACAGAGGGGAAAAGTAGAGAATGATTTTAAACTATTTAGCTAAGCCACAAGTGAATCATTCACATTTATAAGTCAGAGTTGGTCATAAATTTTTGCTGGATGATCTGTGGTGTAGTCATTAGATGTCACTATTGCACAGCATTGCTCCAAGAGGATAAAACCATATTGTACAGGAACACACCAGGGAAAGAAAAAAAGTAGAGGATAAAACCATATTGTACAGGAACACACCAGGGAAAGAAAAAAAGTTATTTATGTTAAGTGATACATCTATATAATTTAAAATGTTTATTTAAGAAGTGTACTTCCCAAGCAGCATGTGTTGGTATTCTTTCACCCTGTTACTTAGTAGGTCCATCAAAGAATAGAATCATAGACTTAAAACTGATAAGGTCCTTAGATCACCTAAGATCCTTCCTCCCTATCCCATTTTATAGGTTTGGAATTGAGGTGCAGAGAGGGGAAGTGACAAGAAGTTTATTCAATATTGTCTAGCAGACAAAAAGCACAGAGCTTAGACAGCCCAATTCTTTTACAATACTGCACTGTGTCCATTACTAATATATATGTAATCAAACAGATATTCTAATAAAACAAGGTGAAAAGGGAACCTTTAAACCCTTCAAAGTGATCTACTACTTTAAAAGCAAAGCCTTGGGCTGGCCGAGTTGGCTCAGTTGCTTAGAACATGGTGCTATAACACCAAGGTCAAGGGTTTGGATTCCCATACTGGCCAACCTCCAAAAAAAGTAAAAATAAAAGCAAAGCCTAGCAATTTAATGATAACAGTATATTATATACTTTTAATAAAGAAATTTGAATACCATAGCTTTTGCTATATGTTGTACAAACATCTCACTTAATCCCCATAATGGGAAGGTATGTGTATATGTATGTATGTATTTATGCTCTGCCTCATTCCAAAAAGGATTTTAAGAAGCTTATTGAAATTAATATACCATAAAATTGTTAAAAACTGAGGTGATTATAAATGTAAGATACTTGACTATAAACCAGTCTGAAACCTGGTTTTTGCTAGTAAACAAAAAGCATGTCATGATTCTAGTAACTTACTCAGTAAACATATTTGATTGTTCTCAAATTTGATTCTGCTTTTCTTATCTGTGAGTGCAAAGTAAGAACAATAGATAGTGTACTGTGCCCATTAAAGAGGGGCTAGCTGGTCAGCTCAGTTGGGTAGAGCACAGCCTTGTAACACCAGGGTCAATGGTATGGATCCCCATACCAGCAAGCTGCCAAAACAAAAAAAAAAGAGGACAAGAGATTGTAGTTTACCCAAGATCATACAACTAGTGTATTTCTGATTTCAAAGCCCTCATTCTTTGCATTATGCCAGCTATCCAGACATACAATGAGAGAATTCCTAACAGGATGCAGTCACTATAACCCTTGGGCACCAGGGTTTTACCACAGTTACTTCTGAATTATACAGGTAGGCTTTTGTTTATATCAAATTTATTTCAAGCAGTTGCACAGAGCTGTTGGCAAGATATATTTCTGTCAGGAGAGTGACTCCTAAAAAAAAACCCCACCTATTAAAAATATGGCATTTATGAGTTTGATTTATCTACATTTTAAATTACAAAATTTATATGAAGGAAAAGCCATTTAAAAAATTGGTTAGAGAAGAGAGAAAGAGATGTCCAGTGGAAGAGATAAATCCAAAGAAAGATAGATATAAGGAGATATCTAGAGCAAAGAAAAAAGGGGACAGGCACTGTATTAAAAAAGAAGAAAAGGGATAATTGGGATAAAACTAAGGCTCACACGTCCTACCTAGCCTGCTTCTAATCTTTACATTGCTCTATTATCTGTTTTTTCCTCTTGGCTTCCTCCATTTAAAGTTGTACCAGAAATCCGTCCTATCCAAGGTCCTGGTTCTTCAAAACTTTTGCTCTTTAGGTTTTGGTTCTATAGAAGCAGAATCATTTTCTAAAGATTCTGTCGATGTTGTCCTTTTCATTCTTTGCTTTTGCAACATGATCGTTAAGGATCTTACTCATTTTATAATTTTCTTCCTTTTCCTTAATGTATTTGAAAAACCTATTGTTAGTTTTGGAATCTCTTACTCTTCTACTAAATATGCCTTTCTTCTTAACGATGCAGAAATGATTTTTTTATTTTGAGTATCTGGCATTTTAAAATTCTCAGTTCATTCAATGTTTATTCCACAAATATTTACTGAGTGCCTACTATGTGCCAGGCAATATGTAGATCAAGAGTAATACTAGATATAGTCCCTCTTTTCATGGAGCCCGTAGGCTTACAGGTTTCATCCGAGATGGAATAGGCCTACTACAATCTATCTTTTCTGTTGCTTACAACCAGAAACTCTAGATAAAATGAAAAGAGTAACTACCTGAGGACTCTGAAAAGTAAACAAAAGCAAGTGGATTGTGAAGAGGAATCAATCCACAGCAATAAATTTCTCTTGCACTTTGGCTTTGACCTGAAGGAAAGCCCCAGTCATGCAGTTGTGCAACTACAGCACAAGAGACCAAAACTGCAATAGAAAACCAGTTTTTATGGCCTGAAATTCTGGGAAATGGACCCTAATAATCCAAAGAGAGTGTGAGGAATCTCTGTTGGTGGTGGTTTTGTTTTTGATTTTTTCCTCCTATGGATTTTCCCCAAGAGTATGCCCTATTTGTGGCATGATGGGCAGCTAAAACTCAGAGGAAACCCCATCTTCTGGCCAGAGGAACCAGGAAAGGAGGCCTGAAAAGGTATTGGGGGTGGGGGGATTCAGGAAAGGAGAAGCTGGAGAAAAGGGTTCCTTAATTCTGTGTATGAACCCAACCAATTGTTTTGGGTCACCTTGAATTGTACATGCATGAGATAGGCCTGAAACAGCATAGCAAAGATTTTAAGAACAGAAGTAAGATAAAAAACCACTGCCTAAGTCACAGACTAACCCCTAAGTGGCTCATCCATGGGATATATCAAAGGCAACATAGCAAAGGCTTTGAAAGCAACTGAGATTGGAACTGATACCCATAGAAAGTAAGAGAGAGCTTATGATCTTCACCTAACCAAGTTGACTACCTGCTAAAACAAACACAAAATGTTTAATTATTCTTCAGAGAATTTTAATAGGACCCAGAGTCTACATGACAAAATGTCCAGCATATGCTCCAAACATATAAAGAATAAGGAAATGACTGTCTTAGGGAAAAGTAAATCAAAAGGTGATGTAAATCAAAACCCAAGATGACACAGATTTTAGAATTTTCAAAGATTTTAAAGCAGCCATTATAACTATGTTCCATTTGGTAAAGATGAGCATAATTGTAATGAATGGGAAGATACAAATTCACAGCAGAAAAATAGAAACTGTAAAAAAGAAGCAAGTAAAAAAATTTAACTAAAAAATTCAATATCTAAAATTAAAAATTCTCCGATAGTCTGAGTGGCAGAATGGAAATAAATGAGAAAAGAATCAGTGAACTTGATGATAAATAAATAGAAATTGTCCACTCTGAAAAACAGAGTGAAAAAAAAAATGGATAGGGAATGGTGTGAAATTAGTTTAGAGAGGGAACCACTGGGCAGAATCCTGTAGGTCATGTTAAATATTTCTGTTTTTATCTTAAAGCCAGTGAGGAGTATTAGGGAACCCAACCAGTGAACTGGTGGAGGATTGAGGAAAGATTGAGGGACTTTCAGGCTCCCCAACTTTTAGCAGTTAAATATAGAAAGATGAGTGTGTAAAAGTAACATGAAAAGAATAATAAGTAAGATGCGGGGAAGTGAGAGATTAGTTTTACAAGAACCAAAAGAAAAATGTTTCATTATGCCATGTGTTCCATATGGAGGTTAATTTTTACCTTAGATGGAATTACTTTGTGGAGTGAAAGGAATAGAACCTCAGCTGGAGAATACTGATGAATGAGTGCTTGGTGGGGAAAAGGAGACTGGGAGAATTGCCAACTCTCCAAAAGGTTTATGGTGAAGGAATGGAGACTGATGAGGCAATAAGTGACTAGGGATGTGGGTTTCTGGGAAACTTTTTTAAAAATGAGCTCATTTAAAAGTTGTTGGGGAGGTTCTGGTTGAAAGGAAGTCGGAGAGCAGGGATAGTTGATCGGGCAGAGAAGGATCGTTGATAGTATAAAATTCTTGAGAATACAGGAAGAGACATGGTCCAAAATACAAGTGCTCTGATTGCCGTAGATAGGAGGAAGGACACTTCTTTTAATGAAGAAGAGGGAAGAAGGAGAGGAGAAGAGGATAAGTTTGTAGACGGAAGACGGAGGTAGAGTTAGCTATCTACTGAGAATGAAGGGGAATATGTGGAAGATCAGTGGTTTGAGAAGAGTGAAAAAGGTTTGGAATAGTCGCTGGGGAAAGTGAGTTGACAGAAAATGTATACATTTTAAAGTAAATGTTAATGGTACATTTTAAAGGCCCACTTGAGTTTGTTATGCATTTATGGTGATGCCACGTACTCTAAGGTAGCTTTCTATAGCAGTATTCAGTTTTCAATTAAGTGAATGGAGAAATAGGGTAATAGAATGGTTACAGGACTGAGGTATTTCTAGAAAGGTGCAGCAACAAAACAAAAATAAACTTATTCAAGAAAGTTTAGGATATTAATAACAATATTTTGGGAGTGATGGATCACAGATGTTGAATACAAAAAGAAGATGAGGAAGGTAAAGGGCTGAAGGATTGAGCTAAAGGGGTCATTGTACTGCACATCCAATGAGATTGATGAATAATTGGAGATGATGAAGTAAATGTAATTCAACAAGAAAACTGAGAGAAGATGAAGTACTATTCAAAGAAGTAGACACCTGAATTAGTGGTTATTGATAATAGAGCATTTTGGATGATGAAATGGTTCAGTGTGGGCTTTCCTATATTGAAAAGGAAGCAAATAACTGAGGAACCAAGGTAGTAGATGAATTACCCAAGTGTATGGTTAAGACACTCACAGAGATTATAAATGTTGGTGTCAGATGCTAATGTCTTTGGTGAATAATGGAAAGGGACAAAAATTAGGACAGTAAATGACAGTGAAGGAGGGAGAAGGTGATATTGTCAAGTTATACAAGCAGGAGTTTTTTTGTTTTGTTTTGTTTCCTATATAAGAGGGCTTAGAAGTAGCAGTGGGATGTCAGAAGGAATGTTAATGAATAAATAGCTATTATGTAAGAGGACTATAGGGGAATCAGTGACCTTAGAGGAAAGTGTTGGTTTCAGATATGGCACAAAATTTGAGAGAATGCTTTAAAAAGAGGTTGAGAATATAAAAGTTTAATAATTGTATAGCAGAAGGTCAAGAGTGCTCAGTGAAAGTACTTGGCAGGTGAGGAGCATGTAAAGGTCTGGTCAGAGGCAATGGGAAGCATTATAGACATGATAGTGAGGGGTCTTAACACCTTTATAATTGACTTACAATGAGCTATTTCTAAGTAATTTTAGCCTTTTATGACTTATTCATCTATTATATT
The DNA here is from genome assembly GCF_027409185.1 of Cynocephalus volans. NCBI lineage: Eukaryota > Metazoa > Chordata > Mammalia > Dermoptera > Cynocephalidae > Cynocephalus > Cynocephalus volans. The sequence continues at coordinate 89,663,632 of NC_084468.1, read as the reverse complement.
CTGTTTTTCAAGTTTTTCTTAAGGCTTTTATTTTATTTCCTAAGGATTTTTAATAGTTCCCTTTTCTAAAATGGAAAAGTCAAAAAATTAGATAGTTGTTTAACCGATTTATTTCTCTTTTCTCAGTAGACCATTGGCCATTTCCTAAACATTATCATCTAAAACCTTGTGATAGCTTTAGTCTAGGTCTGGCACAGTGTCTGTCACATTATAGGAACTTTAGTTTTAAGAGTATGGGCTCTGGAGTCAGACTGCCTGATTTTGGCCCCAGCTTCTTTACTTATATCTATGTAACCTTGGAGAATTTAATGTAGCTATCCCAGGATAGGCAAGCATGGATAATAGGAGTTATCCAAGTTGGGAAATGGTAAGGTATCCCTGATGTGGGAGAAGCAAGTGATGCTACCATAATTCGAGGACATCTCAGGCAAAATCCCTAGAGGATTATGCCTGAGGAATCAGGACAAATTTAAGGAAAAACTGAGTGTTACAAACCTGTATTCTCTGAGTTCAGTCTCTGATTATCTTAAAGTGATTATCACTCCCACATTCCATATTTTCTCTCTGGAGGAAAATATCACCTGGAGACTGTGCAATTTTTTTATACACAAGTCAAGCTTTCAATAAAAATTATTAACCATGCTAACTGTAAGACAATGCTATATGATTCTAAATCCAGATAGAAAATTGAAACAGACTCAAAGGTCACCCAGATTTTTTAGTTAGAGACATTAAAATACCTATGATTGTAAGCACTAAAAATATAAAAAACTTTTCAAAGAATATTTAAGGGAAGAATTGATAAAGGGCCATGAAAAATAACATCATATAATATTGAATATACTAATCATCCTGATTTGAGTATCACATATTGCACATAGGTATTGGTATGCAACTCTGTGCCCCATGGACATGTATAATCAATTATGTTTCAATAAAAATACTGGATTTGGCAATGATTTCTTGGATATGACACCAAAAGTACATGCAACAAAAGAAAAAATAGGTAAATTGGACTACACCAAAATTAAAAACTTTTATGCAGTAAAGGACACTATCAACAAAATCACAAGGCAACCCACAGAATGGAAGAGAATATTTGCAAATTATGTGTCAGGTAAGATTTTTATATCTAAATATATAAAGAACTCCTATAACTCAACAACAAAGAACCAAACAATGCAACTAAAAAATAAGCAGAGGACTTCAACAGACATTTCTCCAAAGAAGATATATACAAATGGCTAATAAGCACATGAAAAGATGCTCAACATTACTAATCATTAGGGAAGTACAAATCAAAACTACAAGATACCATCTCTTACCCATTAGAATGGCTATTATCAAGAAGCAGAAAGTAACAAGTGTTGGTGTACACATGGAGTAACTGGAACCCTTGTGCATTGCTATTGTGAATGTAAAATGGTATAGCCTCTGTGGAAAACACTATGATGGTTCTTAAAAAAATCAAACAGAATTACCTATGATCCAACAATTTCACTTCTAGTATATACCCAAAAGAATTGAAAATAGGGACTCAGATACTTGTACACCCATGTCCATAGCAGCATTATTCGCAATAGCCAAAACATGGAAGCAACCCAAGTGTGTATCAGTGGATGAATAGATGAACAAAATGTGGTATATACATAAAATGGATATTTTTCAGCCTTAAGAAGGAAGGCAATTCTGATACATGCTACAACATGGATGACGTTTGAAGGCATTATGCTGAGTAAAATAAGCCAGACACAAAAAGACAAATATTGTATGATTCCACTTATATGAGGTACCTAGAATAGTTAAATCCATAGAGACAGAAAGTAGAATGGTGGTTACCAGGGGCTTTGGGGAGGGGAGAATGGAGAGTTATTGTTGCATGCATACACAGTTTCAGTTTGGGATGATGAAAAAGTTCTGGAGACGTACAATGGTGATGGTTACTTTACAATGTAAATGTAATTAATGCCACTGAACTGTACACTTTAAAATGGTTATAATGTTAAATTTTATGCATATTTTACCACAATAAAAAAGTTAATAAGTAATTTTAATAACTATGATTTATATCAGCTTAAGTGTGTGTGTGTGCGTGTGTGTGTGTATTTTATATATATATATATATATATATATATATATATATATATATATATATATATATATATATATATATATATATATATATATATATATAAAATCTTTAAAGGAGCCATGGCAAGATGACAGTTAAATTTTCAACAGAAACTATGGGATCCTGAATACATCTTTAAAGTGCTTAAAGAAAATAAATTCTAGCCTAGAATTCTGTGTCCAGTGAGAATGACTTTCAAAAGCAAAGGGAAAATAAAGGCATTTTCAGGCAAAGAAATAATGAAGGAATTTATTTCCAACAGATCTACTAAAAGAAATGCTGAAGACAGACAAGACCAAAGTTGGCAAGAATGTAGAGCAACCATAAAGACAAATTATAGACAGAGCAATGAAAAAAATAAAAAGAAAGAAAATGCATAAAGTTTAAAAAGGAAGAAATAAAACATATTTGCTGACCACATACCTATATACTTAGAAAATCCAAAAGAATCTACAGACTATTAGAATTAGGTGAATTTATCAAGACCTGGATATTAAGTAAAATGAAAAAAAATTACCAGTATGCTGTATGCCAACAAAAACCAAATAGTGAATTTTTAAAATTGTATTAGGCCATTTTCTTTTGCTTGTAACAGAATACATCATGCTGGGTAATTTATAAAGAAATGAACTTTGTTTCTTACAGTTTGGGAGGCTAGGATGTCCAAGATCAGGGGAAACATCTGGTGAGGGCCTTCTTCTTGGTGAGAACTCTCCACAAAATCCTGGGGCAACATAGGATATCACATAATGAGGGTTGGGTAAGAGTATTTATTAACATGCTCACCTGTTCTCCTTATAAAGCCCCCAGTCTACTCCCTGATATTCCATTAAACCATTAACCCATTACTCCATGAGTGGATTAATCCATTCACAAGGGCATAGTCCTCACAATCCAATCACCTCTTAAAGACCCACATTTCAAATATCATAAATGGATTTCCCACCCTCTTAACACTGTTACAATGGGGATCAAGTTTCCAATACATAAATTTTTGAGAGACACATTCAACCCAGAGCATTCCACCCCTGTCCCCCAAAATTTATGTCCTCTCCCCATGTAAATATATTCATTCCATCCCCATAGCCCCAAGGTCTTAACGCATCCCAGTGCCAACTCCAAAGTTCAAAGTCTCAGCTGTGAAATCAAAAGAAGTTATCTGCTTCCAAGATACAATGATGGGACAGTCATAAGACAGACATTCCCCTTGCAAAAGGGAGAAATGAGCCAAAAGGAAGGGGTAACAGGTCTTAAGCATGTTCAGAACCCAAGAAGGCAGGCATTAAATCTCAAAGCAGGAGAAAAATGTCCCTTGATTCCATGTCCAGCATCCTCTACACAGTGGTGCAGATATTGGGCCCCCAAGGGCTTGGGCACCCCTACCCATATGACTTTTCTGGACTTAGCCCATGCTTCAGCTCTCCCAGGCTGATGTTGCACACTGGAAATTCCACAGTTCTGGAGTCTCAATGGTTGCCCCATTCACGTAGCTTCACTAAGTTTGGTCCTGGTGGGAGTCCTCTGCTTCAACTCCAACCCCCATTTCCACTTGGAATTGCTCTAGGAAGTCTGTGGTGACTCTGCCCCTGGAACAGATTTCTTCCTGGGCCCCCAGGCTTTTCCATACACCTTTGAAATTTGGGTGGAAGCTGCCATTCTTCCACAGCTCCTACAGTCTGCAAGCTTGAAGACAATGCCATGTGGATCCTGCTAGGGATTTCTGCTTGAATCTTCTGAAGCAGCTGGTCCAGCAGCACCTGGGGCCAATTTAGCTACAGCTGGGGCTGCCAAGGAGTGCTGTACTGGAATGCTTGGAACAGAGACCCAAGGCAGCCCTGAGCAGTGAGCTTATGCAGGGTACCCTGAGCCTGTTCCCCAAAGCCATCTGACTTCCCAGGCATCTGGGCCTGTGATGGGAGGACCAGCATTGAAGATCTCTGAAAAGCCTTTAGGGTCTTTCTTCCATTCTGTTAGTGATCCCTTCTCTTCATACTAATCTCCTTAGCAAACAGTTGCTGTGCTACACCCTTCGTTTCCTCTCCCAAATACACTTTTTCACTCTTTATGTGGCCATGCTGAGAGTTTTCCAACTTTTTACATTCTGCTTCTCTTTTAATTATAAATTCTATCTTTAAGTCATCTCTTTTTTCTCTCACTTCACTGTATGCAGTTAAAAGTAGCCATGCAGTGGCCTGAATGTTTTGCTGCTTAGGTATTTCTTCTTCTAAATACCCTGGTTCATTGCTCTTAAGTTTCACTTTCCATAAAGCCCTTGGGCATGAACACGATTCAGCCAATTTCTTTGCCAGTTCATAACAATGATGAGCTTTGCTCCAGTGTCCAATAAACTCCTCATTTACATATGAGACCTCCTCAGAATGGTCTTTACAGTCCATATTTCTATCATCATTCTAATCACTACCATTTGACTAATATCTAAGAAGTTCCAAACCTTCTTGTGTCTTCCTACATTCTAAGCCCTCACCAGAACCTAGGGTTGTTCTAGCCTGCTCCTCCGAATTCTTCCAGCCTCTGCCCATTACCCAGTTCTAAAGCTGCTCCCACATTTTCAGGTATTTTTTATGAACAACACTCCACTTCTCAGTAGCAGTATTCTGTATTAGTCCATTTTCTGTTGCTTATAAAAGAATACCAGATGCTAGGTAATTTATAAAGAACTGAAATTTATTTCTTACAGTTTTGGAGGCTGGGACATCCAAGGTCCAGAGGACACATATGTTGAGGGCCTTCTACTTTTGGGAACTCTTCACAGAGTCCTGTTTCAACATAGGGTATCACATAACAAGGGCTGGACAAGAGTGTTTATTAATATGCTCACTTGCTCTCCTTGTAAAGCCCCTAATCTACTCACTGATAGCCCATTAACCCATTACTCCATAAATGGATTAAACCATTCATGAGTGCATAGTCCTCACAATCCAATCATCTCATAAAGGCACACATTTCAAATATCATAAATGGATTTTCCATCCTCTTAACACTGTTAAAATGGGGATCAAGTTTCCAACACATGAACTTTTGGAGGACACATTCAACCCAGAACAAAGATGATAATATTTTTGTGGGCATCCAAAAAATATCAAATACCTAAAATAAGCCTAAGTGAGATCTCTACACTGAAAACTACAAAACATTATTAAGGTAAATCAAAGAAAATCTAAATAAATGGAGGGATATACAATGTTCAAGGATTGAAAACCTCAATACTAAGATGTCAGTTCTCCCCAATTGATGTATATAGATCAATAGAGAGAGAGAGAGAGAGAGATTCAACGTAATTTTATTCAAAATTCCAGCAGTGTGTGTTTGTGTGCATGTGTGTGTGTAAACTGACAACTTGATTCTAAAATTTTTGTGGAAATACAAAGAGTCAATCCTACACTGAAGAACAAAACTGGAGAATGTAGTACACCAGATATCAATACAAACACTAGTGTAATGTTGGCATAAGGACAGACAAATGGGCCAATGGAACAGACTAGAATCCAAAAATAAATTCACATATATGTGGTCACCTGACTTACAATAAAGGTGACAGTGCAATGCAATGGGTAAGAGATGATCTTTTTAGTGGTGCTGGGTCAATTAAATATTAATATGAGAAAAAATGAATTTTGATCTCTGCCTCACATCCCATACATGAAAATCAATTCCAGATGGACCATAGGCCTAAATGTGAAAGTTAAAACAATAATGATTCTAGAAGAATATATAGAATACTTTTATGACCTCAGGGTTGGCAAAGATTTCTGAAACAATAAAAGTTTCAGAGCTTCCATAGAGGAAGAAAAGGATAAACTGGGCCAAATTAAGATATATTTTTAATAAGATATCATCAGAGTGAAAAGGCAGTCCACAGAATAGGAAATAATATTGGCTATTTATATATCCAATAAAAGATTTATGTCTAGAATACATAAAGAACTCCAACAAATCAATATGAAAATGGCATCCAATAAGATTTTTAAATTGGCAACAGATTTGAATAGACATTTTATTAAATAAGATATTGAAATGGCCAATAATATATTAAAAAGTTCATTAACTGTCAAGAAAATGCAATTTAAATTCACAACACAGTGTCACCAGAATAGCTAAAAGGAAAAAGACAACACCATCAATAACAAGGATTTGAGTAATATCAAAAAGTACTTGGTTCAAATTCCAGTTCTGCCAATTGCTAGTTGTATGACTTTGAGAAAGTTACTTGACCTTCCTGGGTCTCAGTTTCAACATCTGTAAAATGGTGATAATAATCGTAAATATCTCATAGAGTTGTTGTGATAATTGAATAAGATGATTCACAGTACGTGCATTACAGTTCAGCTTGTGTCGGCTATTTCTATGCCATTTAATCCTTATGATATCCAATAAGTTAAGCATTATCATATCAGTATTTTTCAGATAAGGAAATTAAGGCCTATGGATATAAATCACATTCTACAGTTATTAAAAGTTAAAAGGGAGAGTGGAATACATTTCTATCACAGCTCCAAAGTGCTTGCCTTCAGTTACTAGGATAACACCAATTCCACTTTGGGCAGATATGTAAAGAGTATTTACCACTTGCCAGTCAACATATTGCTTGATTCAGTGTCATGCTTCTCTTAGAGCTGCTAATCTGTACATTTATTATTCAGACTCCTTACCTACGTTTTGAGCTTTAATGCATAGTCTTCTTGCCTGGATTCCAAACCCTGCCATCCTAATCATTACATCCTTGCAGATCTTAAAATATGCTGCCTGATTTCTTGATATCTCTACTTGTATGATTCTTGGTGTTAGGTTTGCCTGCTCCTTGTCCGTCTGTCTAGTTATGACTCAGCTTCTCCTCATTTAGGTCACCGTTCAAATGTCACCTTGATCACTGTACTATCATCCTCGTTTATTTTCTTCAGTACTTATCACAATCTGAAAATTTCATTTATTGTCTTCCCCTTTCCCCCAGCAAGAATATAAGCTCCATGAAAGCAGAAACCTGTATTTATTTCTATTTTGTTTTGCTGCTTTACCTTCAGAACCCAGAATAGTAGCCATTCAAACATTAAGTGAGTGAATTACTTTGTGTCCTGACCTTAAAACTCATGTGCATTCTAAACCAAACTTTTTAATGGTTCTAATCTTCAACATATCCCTCCAGAATTTGACACAATTTAGGTAATTCACTCACCTTCCTTGTTCTTAGAGGTTACAACAACTGAGCTCCTGCTCAAGTGATATAGGAGGTGCTCAGTTTCCCTGGGCTCAGGTTTCAGGACATGCCTCTGTGTTTTCAGCCACTCCCTGAGGTCTCAGGCCCCCTGCTCTGGGTTCTTCCCTGAAGGAAAGTTACTGTTGCCAGTTAGACCTATTTTCAGCACCAACATGGGAAGATGAGACAAGGGACTGGCTTATGCAAATCCAGTGGCTGGGCATGCTCAGTAGAGAGCACAATATTCTTGAATATGCCTGGTGCATGTGGTAGGGTCTCACTGGTGAACATGCTCCGGGAAGAGACTGATTGAGCATGTACAAGACGAAATGTTACATGACTGGGAACCATCCCCTTAAGTGAACATTCATTAGATAGAGAAACTATAAAAGCTGAATTCCTAGCTGAAAGCAGGGTTTGTTGCTCACTTTCCTGGAGGCAACCTGCACTTTGCTGGCTAAGGTGCATATACTTTATTTTGTATCAAACTTACTTTCAGTGAGCAGCTGCTTATTCTCTGGAGCCAGCCTGCACTTTGTACTGAACTTTAAGTATGTGTTTCTTGCTTTTGTGTTAGACTTGATGTCTGTACTGAACTTACTTTTGTGTTAAATTTGGTGTGGGCCCTGCTCAGTCTCTGGAGCTATGCTATACTCTCTCTGTGGAACCTGTATTTCTTATCTGTTATATTAAACCTATTCTCGCATTCTACTGTGACTCTGCCCTTGAATTCTATCCTGTGGCTGAGTTAAGAACCTGGTAATGTTATGGAAAGATCTCAAACTTAGCTAGGAAACAATGCCAGTCACTCAGAAAGGTAGAGAGTCAGAGAGTTTATTACGCTAGCAGGACCCAGGTGAACTCACGTTCCAAAGCCTGGGACCCTGAGTACAGGGAGGGCTGTGATTGTATACTTTTCTTGAACAGGCATACAAGCTTTTTATTGGCCCTGCCCGAATCCAGGCAGAGTTACAGAAACTAGGGTCTTATTCAAGCAACTTTACAGAAGCAGGAAGTGTGGTTAGGTGAGTTCTGTAAGTTTTAATTTCTAAACATATATCTAGGACAAGCAGTTTCTCCACATTCAGGTGGCTTAACCAAGCAAGCAACATGGTTACAGAAGCCAAAGATGCAAACTGTTTAACTGCTAAACCAACTCTCAGGGGTCTTCTGCAAACAAGCACATTCCAGCTGTAAGGTTACATAAACAAAGAGCCTTAGCTAAAAGTCTACCTTTTGGTGGCCTCAATAGTAAGAGGACTGGGTGGGTTGAGGCTGACTATCGGGCCCCCCAGACCGTACCTCAGACATCACTAACAGCTAATGACCAAGTAGTCATTCTAATGGCAAGGTAGTAATTTTGACAATCACTTTAATTAAAATGGAATTACATTTTTAAAAGACTTAGATCTAATTTTTAACAATTTTTAAAAATAAATATTTTCTGCTTTAATAAAGTCATAAATTCAGTTATAATTTCATATAGGCTTTTACACAGTAATATCTTACTTCATTAAATTGAGACAATATCAAGGTCAAGGGTTCGAATTCCCATATGGGCCAGCCACCAAAGAAATATTTTTTTGAAGCAATAGCTGTAAAGCACCTAGCCTATGGTAGATACTCAAATGTTAATGTTCCTTTCCACTCCCTTTTCATTAAAACATTTCATTATTAAAATTGCTTGCCTTTTTAAAAAGTATAGTAACTTTTTTAAAAAATGTCTATAGTATACCATGGGGTATGGTAATATACTAAAAATTAAAACTTGAAATTTAAAATTTTGTCCTCAACAGTTAACTCCCAAATTGAAAGATATTTTTAAGACAAAAGGTACTCTCCCTACACTCAAAACCCGCAAAGATCACAAAGAAGGTAGAGATAACAGATATTTTAAAATAAAAGCTCCCAGACGTAATTTGTCTTTTGATGTGCTTCTAGTTCATTCTCATTCAAAATAAAACTTTACAGATATGTTTAAATGTTGGAATAGACGACATAAAAAGATGGCATGTACCAGTAACTTATAGATGCAAGTATTAATGTAGTAGGTCAGAGTTCAAGTTTCCCTGGAGTCTGTTATGCAGGAGTGTGACTGAAAATAGAGTAAACGAACGGTGGAAATTATCTCAAACATACTAGTTCAGTGCATAAAATAAAGAACTGAATTTTCCTATATATGCATTTAAGATATGGCCCAACATTATGAACTATTGAGAAGGGTTACATATCTGTATGGTAATGGTTTTTAAAACTTATGCACATGGCTTTGGTTAATAACTTTAAAAATGAATATTTGGAGCTGATTTTTCACTATAAAGACACCTGACTTGACTATGATAAACTTGATGATTAAAAAATCATCAAAACATTAATCGCATTTAAACATGTTTGTTTTCATTATGGATTTATAGTCCTGTTTTTTCTTTCAAGTTATTTTTCTTTTAAATCTTAGCATGCACAGCACAGAATCAAAAAATGAACATTTGGAGGAAAAAAACTTCCAAACATCTACAACTCCTCAGGTAAAAGCTTAACACTCTATTGTAACATATCATCTAAAAATTAATCTGATCTTCAAATTTATTTCTAAAGTTTACCAATTAGTTAGGTTTCTTTTATATGCTGGTTAAAAAATGAAAAGTAGACTGTTTGAAATATCTGGTTTTAATGGATCTTAGAAAACGAGCAGAAAGAATGGAATAGATGGAAAGGTGTGACTAAAGGGTATTTGGACCTAGAGAGGGAAGATTTGGGGAATAAGGAGAAATGTGGCTTATTATTTCTTGCCATGCCCAGGAAAAACTCATTAATTTAAACTAATAGAGGTAAAGATAAGTCTAATTTAATTAAAATGTTGTGCTCTGTATTTTTAAGAGACCCAAGTTTAATTTTCATAGGCATATAGAGTAAGTCATTAGACCTTTTGTTGATCTAGTTTTACTAAATAGTAATTGCTCATAATTAGAATTATAAATAGCTTATTTTTTAAAATAGCAATTTCTATCATTCTTAAGGGTCATAAAGTTATTTTAAAAAATATTATAAGTATTCACCTTTGATTCTAATCACTTTATCTATCTGTGAAGAATTTATACTAGTCGATGTCAATTTATTATAAATTCTGAAATAATAAAACTTAAAATGATATGGTTTTACTTTATATGACCTTTCACCCACCCTAATAAAAATTCGCCATTTTGTCTTTAGCCCTTTTATACAGTGACTGGATTTCCGGAAAAAGTTTCTACATCGGAACCCCAACATGTTAATCATAATCAGGTTTGAAGAACTTTGATCTTAAAGAGCTACGTAATTCATTTTTAGCCATCAGCTGCTGTGGATCTCTGTTTCCCTAGTTATTAAATGTTAACTCTCTCCTTTCTCAATCTGTCCATGCACTCCAGCTTTTGTTGCTATTTTCTGTGGCGATTGGATGTTTTCTCTACCACTGCACTCAAAATGTTATCAGCACACTCAAAGTGCTGGCGTGTATGTTTGTGTGCATGTAGAGGATAAAAACTTCCAAACACACATACACATGCACACATACTCACATACACATAATGACCATAAGGCAAATATTGCAATCTCTATTCCACAGTTAACTCTACTTGGCTTTTTTTGTGGTTGTTTTGGTTTGTTGTTTGCATCGAGAGAAGCTTCTCAGTCTTCTCACAAACCAAAATTCCTTTTTTCTAAATCAGCAGTTTTATAATTAGACTACCTGAAAGGAAGATTGAGGTATACCCAGTAACTAACTAAATATGTTATCTATAAATATTAGTGGAAGCATGCTTGAATTTCTGAAAGCTTGACCTATTTTATTCTTATTTTTCTTTCAGTTATATAGTTTTTCAAATGAGAGGAACCCAAGTAAAATTATATTACGCCTCCTTTCTAATTTAGTCATGTTTTCATTCCACAAAAATTTTGGTTAATAAACTGAAGTAGACTCAGGAGGGACACTCTTAATGATTATTCCCACACTGTAGGCTCACTTATTCAGTGCACACAAATTGTAAATGAGAATGGTGGGGACTGAAGGATATAAAAGATTAGATCAAGATGTCACAAAATGCACTATTGTGACAACCTCAAATACCTATTGATGTAAAATATGAATCTTTTGTATATGTCATTCAAGTCCCTATGTTGACAGTAATAATATAACTTTAATTATGAAATTAAAGTAAATTAATTAAGGCGGTTTAGTACATTCATAAAATTGTATGTAAAGTGTAGTTCTCAAAAGATTTCCTTGTTTTACTTCAGATCCTCAATGATCCTAATAGTAATGCATGTGGAGAAAGTAAAGAAACTGCCCTGTCAGAAACAGAGGAAACAAAACCACAGACGAAAAAGATACATATTTCTTGTCCTCCAGAGGGAATATTGAATAGAATTATTACAAATGGTATGTGAGTAAGTAATGTAAATGGAAAGAAAATGAGAAATACAGTTGATTAATATTAAAACAGGAGACAACAAAGCCATTGTTTGTGTATTCCAGATCAGATGATCAGCTCTGTTAAAAAGCAGTATATGGACAAAGAGGAAATATTTCCTTGAATCATTCAAAAACAAAAAGAAAATATTGCTTAAGAGAGCTATATTTTAATCTTTTCATGCCTCTTTATGTTAAATTTTGGGGATTAGAAGCAGGGTTGATTAAAGATTTTTATTTAAAACCTACTTTTGACATTTAGTTTTAAGTTAGCTAGAAAGAACATTATACCCCTGACAGTAATAAGGGTCTTATTAAAATTAGGCCCCAATTTTAAAGCAGCTGCAAACCCGAGTTGTATAAAATTTGCTTTCACACTAACATTTAAAGCGTCTCATTGTCGCCAAATATTTATAAAGAGGTTTTCTTGTTTTCTTTATAAGTATTCTGTATGATTAAACTTGAAAGGTTTTGACCTCCTATAGAGAACAAAAATTAGATTAAAATATGATGGAGAAGTAATTGAAGTTTTAAATTTTTACTTTCTTATTCACTGCTTGCTAACTTTAAACTTCTGAAAGCAAATTCTATTCATTGATATTTCATTAGGAAAGGTTGCTTTTTAGTTAATGTCAGTATTTTGATGGCTCTGAAACAAGCTTTTCTCTGAACTTGAACCATCCTCATCTGCCCGTGTAAGTTCTTGGACTCCTTTGTAAACATACTTTCTGTGCATTTGTCTTACATGCATGTTCCTATGACTCCATCTATTTAGTGCACAATTTCTTTAGACTAGTTGTTAGGAGGAGGGCCAGAGCCTATAGAAGAGAGGTAAATGTATTGGTCACCAAAGATTATCCACTGAGGTTACACTGCAGTTTGCTCAAGAACTAATTGAGGTTATTCTATTTTTTAAACCACATTTTATAATTTATTAATGCCTTTGAGAATGAAACTGCATAAAATATATCCTAACTTGCATTTCATTTTTATCATTCTTTTAAGCACAGAATTTGTTTTATTTCAACAAGAGTAGAAGCACACACATAGACGAACCTATAGTAGCACTCACTAAAATAGAATATGCCCCAGTCAGAACCTTGTTTTTTATCGTAAAGAAAGTGATAGTTCCAATTTTTTTTAATTTGTTGAGACTTGATTTGTGGCCTAACATGTGATCTATCCTGGAGAATGATCCATGTGCTGATGAGAAGAATGAATATTCTGAGGTTGTTGGATGGAATATTCTGTAGATATCTGCCAAGTCCAATTGGTCTAGAGTGTTGTTTAGATCTTGTGTTTCTCTGCTGATTCTTTGCCTAGATAATCTGTCCAATATTGATAGTGGGGTGTTCAGGTCCCTTGCTATTATGATATTAGTCTCTATTTCCTTCTTTAGGTCTAATAGAGTTTGCTTTATAAATCTGGCTGCTCCAACATTGGGTGCATATATGTTTATGATTGTTATGTCTTCTTGATGGATCAATCCTTTTATCATTATGTAGTGGCCCTCATTATCTCTTTTATGGTTTTAAGTTTAAAGTCTATTTTATCAGATATAAGAATAGCTACTCCAGCTCATTTTTCATTTCTGTTTGCATGGTAAATCTTTTTCCATCCTTTCACTCTTAGTCTATGTGAGTCTTTACAGGTGAGGTGGGTCTCTTGAAGGCAGCATAAAAAGGGTTCTCCTTTTTAATCCAGTCAGCCAGTCTGTATCTTTTGATTGGGGAATTTAATCCTTTTACATTAAGAGTTGTTATTGAAAAGTGTTGATTTACTCCTAGCATTTTGTTTAGATGTCTTAAGTGTCTTTTGTTCCTTTCTTTCTGATTTACTGTTTGTCTTCCGTATTTGTTGGTTTCTTGGGTTGTAGATAAACTTTTTTTTTTTTCATTGTTGCCATTTTTATTTTACTAGTGGGTTTTGATTTTCTTGAGTTTTTATGGCAGTGGTAGTTATTTTCAGGTACCAAACCCAATACTCCCTTGAGAATTTCTTGTAAGGGTAGACATCTGGTAGTGAACTCCTGCAGCTTTTGTTTGTCTGAGAAATATACTATTTGCCCTTTATTTTGGAAAGATAGCATTGCGGGGTAGAGTATTCTTGACTGGCAATCTCTGTCTTTCACTATTTTGAATATATCATCCCATTCCTTTCTGGCTTTTAGGGATTGTCAAGAAAAGTCTGATGTTAGTCTGATTGGGGCTCCCTTATAGGTGATTTGACGCTTCTCTCTTGCAGCTTCTAAGATTCTCTCTTTGTCTTTGAGACATTTATACGGAATAACAAAAGACCACACATAGTCAAAGCAGTTCTGAGCAAAAAAAATAAAGCTGGAGGCATAACACTACCTGACTTTAAACTATACTACAAAGCTATAATAACCAAAACAGCATGGTACCGGCATAAAAACAGACACACTGATCAATAGAATAGAATAGAGAATCCAGAAATCATCCCACACACCTACAACCATCTGATCTTTGACAAAGGCACCAAGCCTAGACACTGGGCTAGAGATTTCCTCTTCTGCAAACAGTGCTGGGAAAACTGGATATCCATATGCAGGAGAATGAAACTCAACCCATACCTCTCACTATATACTAAAATCAACTTAAAATGGATTAAAGAATTAAATTTATACCCTGAAACAATAAAACTTCTCAAAGAAAACATAGGAGAAACACTTCAGGAAGTAGGACTGGGTGCAGACTTCATGAACACGACCCCCAAAGCACGGGCAACCAAAGGAAAAATAAACAAGTGGGATTATATCAAACTAAAAGGCTTCGGCACAGTAAAAGAAACAATTAACAGAGTTAAAAGACAACCAACAGAGTGGGAGAAAATATTTGCAAAATATACATCTGACAAAGGATTAATATCCAGAATATATAAGGAACTCAAACAACTTTACAAGAAGAAAACAAGCAACCCAATTAAAAAATGGGCAAAAGAGCTAAGTAGGCATTTCTCTAAGGAAGATATACAAATGGCCAACAGATATATGAAAAAATGCTCAGTATCACTCAGCATTCAGGAAATGTAAATCAAAACCACACTGAGATACCATCTCACCCCAGTTAGGATGGCTAATATCCAAAAGACTGTATATGATAAAAGCTGGTGAGGTAGCAGAGAAAAAAGAACTCACATACATTGTTTTGGGGACTGCAAAATGGTGCAGCCTCCATGTAAAATGGTATGGAGGTTCCTCAAACAATTGCAGATAGATATACCATATGACCCAGCGATCCCACTGCTGGGAGTATACCCCGAGGAATGGAAATTATCAAGCTGAAGGTATACCTGTTCTCCAGTGTTCATTGCAGCACTCTTTACAATAGCTAAGAGTTGGAACCAGCCCAAATGTCCATCATCAGATGAGTGGATATGGAAAATGGGGTGTGTCTACACAATGGAATACTACTCTGCTCTAGAAAAGAATGAAATACTGCCATTTGCAACAACATGGATGGACCTAGAAGGAATTATATTAAGTGAAACAAGTCAGGCACAGAAAGAGATATATCACATGTTCTCCCTTATTTGTGGGAGCCAAGAATAAATAAATAAATACACAAACAACCTGGGGGGTGGGGGGAGGGAAGAAGGCATAACAATTACAATTTCTTGAATTTGATACAACAAGCAAACAGGAAGGAGATTGTTGGGAGGGAGGGGGGAAAGGAAGGTGGGAGGGAGGTTTCAGTAATGGGCCACAATAATAAACCACAATGTATATTGACCAAAGAAAATAAAATTTTTTTTTTATAAACGTGATAGAAATGGTTGAAGACACTTAGTTTCCCATTCTCAGTACTATGTATTTTTTAAGATACTTACAAAATATTTATGTGCTGTGTTTGATGGACCATATCAAGGAGTGCTTAATGGAAAACAACTTTTACTCTAAAGCATAGGTTGTTGCTCTTAAATCTGCTGGAATGAAACAACTTTAAAATAGTATAAACAAATATATATAAAATTTTAATTTTTTGAAATTTTTTCTTTTTTTATTTTTCAGTTTTGTTTTTGTTTTGTATTGCCCCAAGTATTGTATCATCTTTCAAGAACTTAACTAAAAATCCTGGAAACACCATAATTGTAGGCTGCTTTTAGCTTTCAATAAACACATTTGAGAATTTATAAATTTTTATTTCTGCTCATATGGCAAAGAGGAAAAATGACAGAAATGTTTCACATCACTACTAAATTACCAGATTCATGCAAAGAGAAAAATAGGAGCGCTCTTTTTTTTCTTGATAAGTTAGCTAATAATGATTTGTTGATTTTGTTTATTCTTTCAATGAACCAGCATTTCATTTCATTAATCTATTGCATTATGTTTAGTCTCAATTTTTTAAAAAATTTTTGTTCTCATTTTTATTATTTCTTTTCTTCTGTTTATTTTTGGTTTGGTTTATTTTTACTTTTCTAGTTCCTTGAGGTGCATCTTTAGGTTGTTTATTTGAAATCTTTCTATGCTTTCGAGGTAGACTTTAATGGCTATAAAGTTCCATCTTAATACTGCTTTTGCTGTATTGTGTAAGTTTTGATATGTTGTGTTTCTATCTTCATTTGTTTAAAGACATTTCTTAATTTTCTTCTTAATATCTTCATTAACCTGTTGGTTGTTCAAGAGCATGTTCAATTACCATGTATTTGTGTAGTTTCCAAAGTTGTTCTTTTTTATTTCTATTTTGATTTCATTGTGGTATGAAAAGATACTTGATGTGATTTCAGTTTTTTAAAACTTGTTGAGACTTGGTTTATGGCCTAGCATACATGGGCAATCCTGAAGAATGTTTCATGTGCTGATGAAAAGAATGCAGCTACTGGATAAAATGTTCCATAAGTGTCTCTTAGGTCCATTTGGCCTATAGTGCTGTTTAAACCTAATGTTTCTCTGTCAATTTAGTGTCTGGATGATCTGCCCAGTGCTGAGAGTGGGGTGTTGAAACCTCCATCTATTGTTGTGTTGGTGTCTATCTTTCCCTTTATATCTTATAATATTTGCCTTATTTATCTGTGTGCTCCAGTGTCAGGTACATATATATTTATAATCGTTATATCCTCTTGCAGAAATGAACCCTTTATCATCATATAATGTCCTTCTTTGTCTCTTTTTACAGGTTTTGATTAAAGTCTGTTTTATCTGATATAAGTATGGCTATTCCTGCTTGCTTTTAGTTTTCTTTTATATGGAATCTCTTTTTTTAATCCCTTCACTTTTAGTCTATTAAGTCTATTTCTGTCCTATAGATGAAGCAGGCAGCATATATTTGTTTTGATTTGTTTTTTAATCTTTTCAGCCAGTATATGGCTTTTAGTGGGGGCATTTAATTCATTTACATTCAAGGTTATTACTGATAGGTGAGGTCTTAGTCCTGTCATTTTGTTAATTGTTTTCTAATTGTCTTAAATACCTTTTGTTCCTTTCTTCCTCTCTTATTGTTTATCTTCATGGTTTGGTGATTTTCTCTAGTGATAAGGTTTGATACCTTTCTCTTTCCTATTTGTGTATCACTCTACCAGTGAGCTTTAAGCTTTCGTATGTTTTCATGATGGTAGTTATCATTCTTTTGCTTTCAAATGTAGGACTCCTCTAAGCATTTTTTTGTAAAGCCAGTCTAATGGTGATGAATGTCTTTAGATTTTGTATGTCTCGGAAAGACTTTATTTCTCCTTCATTTCTGAAGAATAGCTTTTGGGGGGATAGTATTCTTGGCTGGCAGGTTTTTTTGTTTTTTTGTTTTATGTTTTCTTTCAGCACTTTGAATATATCATCCCATTCTCTCCTGGCCTTTAAGTTTTCTGCAGAGAAACCTGCTGTTAGTCTAATGGGGATCCCCTTACATGTGACTTTATGCTTTTCTCTTGCCATTTTTAAAATTCTCTTTTCGTATTTGACTTTTGACAGTTTCATTAGAACGTGTCTCAGAGAACCTTTTTGAGTTTAATCCTTTTGGGGACCGTTGAACTTCCTGCATCTGGATGCCTATATTACTCCTAAGACTTAGAAAGTTTTCAGCTGTTATTTCTATGCCTTTTCCCATTTCTTTTCCTTCTGGAATGCCCATAATGTGAATATTTGATTATTTAATAGTGTACTATAAGTCTTGAAGGCTTTCTTTATTCTTCTTTTCTTTTTGTATGTCTAACTAGGTTATTTCAAAAGACTTGTCTTCAAGTTAAGAAATTCTTGCTTCTCCTTTATATAGTCTTTTATTTAAGTTTCTGAATGTATTTTTCATTCCATTCATTGAATTCTTCAGCACAAGATTTCTGTTTGGTTCTTTTTTATGATATCTATCTCTTTGTTGAATTTCTCATTCAGATCATGAATTGTTTTTCTAATTTCATTGAATTGTTTCTCTGTATTCTCTTGTATCTGTCTCAGATTCTTAAGGTCATTATTTTGAATTCCTTTTCAGGGATTTTGTCAGTATTCTTTTCTTTGGGGTCTGTTGCTGGGGACTTAATGTGGTCTTTAGGGGGTGTCATGTTTCTTTCCTTTTTCATGTTTCTTGTGTTTCTACATTGATACCTGCATATCTAGTAGAGCAATTGCTTTTCTCAATTTTGTGAAGCAGCTTTTATATGGATAGATTATTTCCAATAGGTGGGTCTTAGGGAGTTGATTGTGTATGATGTGTTGGCTCTGGGTGGGATCTGGTGCATGGTTTCTGTGCTGTTTCTTCAGCTATAAACCTCACCAGCTATGTCTGAAATTACCTCAATTGTGTGGGCTGAGGTGGTTTGTGATGGTGGTGGTGTGGTGTTGCTGGTGATGGGGGCACTTCACAGGTTTGGGGGCTGAGTATATTTGGATGTGGCAGTCCAGCCAGCTGTTCATCAGTGTCTCCCAGAAAATGGGGTTTTCAGTGGGGCAGCTATCAGAGGAAGGAACAGGCACTAATGGCTGGCCTGCTGTTTGGCAGTGGTTCCTGAAGGACAGGGCTGCCATTAGGCAGCTGTTGGGACTGAGTATGGCCACTTGTGAGGCAAGCTGCACTACTTTGTGGAAGTTTTTCCCAGGAGGTGGGGTATCCACCATACTTGCTTTTGGAACAAGGCACAGGCACTGCTAGCAGCAGGCACTACTGGCTGGGGGGCTGTGCTACAGTGTCTCCAGGTAAGTGGGCTGCTGCTGAGTCTGCTGTCAGGAAGAAGCACTGTTGCAGTGAGCTGGCCAGATGTGTAGCAGCACTTCCCAAAATGGGGGACACTGCTGCACCCTCAGTAAGGCTTAGAACAGATTTCCCCAGGTGCAGCAGATTGGCTGACCACTCAGCAACCTCCCCACTGCACTGGTCCAGTTTTCCCAGGGGGGGAGAGGTTGTGACACACCAGGTGGATTTGACACTGGGTTCTGATCACTCCATTGGGCCTAGGCTTAATGCAGCTGAAGTCATGATGCTGAAGGCACCCCCATGGATATGGTGAAATGATGGCAGGGCCTCAAGGAGAAAGATAGGCAGTAGTCATTGGATGCTAAGGTGGAACATACTCCTATAGTGGGTTCAGTTTCAAGATGGCTCCCTGCCACAGTAGCTTTGGGTGCAAATGTGGGGAGTGGACTACATGAGCTCCTACTCTGGGTTAGCACAGTCATGTGGAATCCTGGAAGTTTTCCAAACTGGATTCTGGGCCTGTGGGGACAGGGGGGCTCTTATTTTGCAAAGACTGCTACATCTCTGGTGGCAATGGAGGCCACTGCAGAGCTCTAGTTTACCTCTTCCCTGTAAGAAGAAATTCCCCTTGACACCCAGCTGAACCTGGCTGAGTAGACAGTGTGGTGAAGGGAGGTTGCCTTGCTTCCCTCTCTATCTTGGTATCCTAGGCTGAGCTGTGGAGGTGTTTTTCTGATCTCCTGGTGCTCGCTAGCATATTTCCTCTGGCACTCCCATAGAGATATGCTTGTTTATTCATTATTTAGGTCCTTTTTGTGGGGAAGACAAGCTCCAGATGACTCTATTTGGCCATCTCACCCCATTCTAAATTCAATTGAGGAATTAATTTTAGAACACCAATATTGAACTTTAAACATAGATCTCTAATTCATTTCTCATTTGTTATGTTTCATTGATTTATAGTTTTATAGGCATTTATAGGAAAATGGCTTTTTCATAGATTCCATGTTTCTATTTTGGGGGTGAATATTTTTGTACTGTCCTCTTCAAAATCAGTCTCTCTCTTTCTCTCTCTCTCTCTCTCTCTCTCTCTCCCCCCCCTCTCACAATGCACCCCTTATGTTCACACTGGCTCCTTTGTACACGAGGTATGAAATCCCACTCTCTGGGTGTGCTTAGAAGATGGCATTGTTAGGAGTCCCATTCTGCCATATCATGGATGTATATAATTGAACATGTAGAATCAAACATGTGGAATTAAACAACCAAAGAAATCCTTTAAACAGCATATGCTCTGGATAATAAAAGGAAGTAGAACTGTAGTTTTCTACAAATAATAGTTAATTCACCAATCCCACAATGTATGCAAGTTAATTTAAATAAGAAATCTAAACTCAACTGCACACAGAAATTAGTCTCATTACGTTTAGTCACACTGTTTATATACCTTATTTGGGGAATGGCTTTTCCAGTCCCAAAGAAATAGATTTCTATGGCAGTAGGTTTAGATTTTAAGCTATTATTCCTTTTTTGTTTCTTCATAGCTTACTTTCAATAAAAGTACTAACATATTTTCATGAAGTTGTCTTTCCTTTTAAGTAAATGAAATAAAAGCTTTGTTATCATCCAACTATGATTTTCAAATAATCTTGGGGCCAGAATTTCTACATTAAAAACTTATCATTAGTTTTATGAAGTCAGCAGTCTTGGAAGTTTAGGGTTCAAAAATAATATCCCAAAGACTTCTGGTTTTCCAGCTCCACATGTAAGGAGCTTAACTATCTCCTAACAACAAATATAAAGCTGAACAAACTGAAAAATCAACTTTTCTTAGGTCCTTCATTGAAGTGAGTCACAGGGCAAACCACTGCCCAAGGTATTGGAGATACAGGCAGATTAATATAGAGAATCATAATTTACAGGAGCAGAAACTTCTGTGGGAACCAGTAGCAGAGTAGGAAAACCTGAATTGTAATTGACAAATTAGCTGAAGCTTTGTGTGGGAGAGTCTGAGAGTTAAAAACTCCAGGGGTGGCCCATCCAGTCAGGAGATGGAAGATGCCCACACTTTTGTTTTGCCTCTGGGAGCCTACCAACAGGCGGAGAGGGAAAGTACTGGAGGTGGGGGAAAGAAACCACTGTGAAAAACAACATAGCATTTTTCTTCTTAACAAGGCCTGCCCTCAAGAGAAACTATTTTACCAGAACCTAATGTACAGGGGTTTTATTAGAGTCTAACCAGCATAGGAGAAGGAAATATGTAGCTCCAGATGCCTTTAGTTTTCCACCTAGGAAAAGGAAAAGGGAAATACCCAATTCCATCCTCTTCTAACCATTCAGTACCAACTAAGGGAATGGAAAAAAACTGAGAAGTACTTGTGAAGTTCACAGCCCAGGGGCACAGGCTCACTAAAAACTGAGACATGCTGAATTAAAACCATAAATGGCAGAAAAAGAGTGGAAGACAAAAATAAGAACAAAGAAGACAGGCAATGAATAGCAAACAGGAATAAACATGGTAGATATTAATCCAACTATTTCAGCAATCACTTTAAATGTCAATGCACTAGGTAAAATGCAGAGATTGTCAGACTGTACCCAAAAATAAGACCCAACTATATATTATTTACAAGACACATATTAAGTAAAGGGATGGAGAAAGATATAGCATGCTAACACTAATCCAAAAAAAGATGGGCCAAGCCTGTGGCACACTCGGGAGAGTGCAGCGCTGGGAGCGCGGCGACGCTCCCGCCACGGGTTCGGATCCTATATAGGAATGGCTGGTGCACTCACTGGCTGAGTGCCGGTCATGAAAAAGACCAAAAAAAAAGATGAACTAGCTGTATTAAATTCAGAAGGACCAGACTTCTGAGCAATGAAAGTTATCAGGTATAAAGAGAAGCATTATGTAATGATAAAAGGCTCAACTCTCCAAGAAGACATGACAATTTTTAATGTGTATATGCCTAACAAATGAGTATCAAAATACAAGAGTCAAAAGCTGATAAAATCATAAGGAGAAATGGATGACTCCACTTTTCTAGCTGGAGACTTCAACACCCCTGTAACAAAAATGGTCAGATTCAGCAAGCCGAAATTCAGTAAAGACATAGTTGAACTCAACCGCACCATCAATCAGCTGATATAATTGGCATCTATAGACTACTTTATCCAGCAACTACAGAATAAAAATTCTTCTCAAGCTCACATGGAATATTCACCCAGATAAAACATATTCTGACCCATAAAACACACCTTAACAAATTTTAAAAATTAGAAATTATACAATGCATGCTGTCAGACCACAATGGATTTAAACCAGAAATCAGTAACAGAAAGGGAGCTAGAAATTCCAAAATACTTGGAGATTAAACAACACACTTCTAAATAACACTGTATCAAAGAAGAAATTTCAAGAGAAATGAAGAAATACTTTGAACTAAATTAAAATGAAAATACGCCTTATCAAAATTTGTGGGACGCAGCAAAAGCAGTGACTAAAGGGAAATGTATAGCATTTAATGTATATATTAGAAAAGAAGAAAGATCTAAAATAAATAAACTTAAGTTTCCACCTAGGGAAGCTAGAAAAAAAGAGCAAATTAAATCCAAAGCGAGCAGAAAAAGAAATAATAAAAATTAGGAGAAAAATCAATGAAATTAAAAATAGGAAATCAATAGAGAAATTCAATAAAATGTAAAGTTGGGTTCTTTGAAAAGATCAATAAGATTGATAAGCCTATAGCCAGGCTAAGTAAGAAAAAGAGAGAAGACACAAATTACTTACATCAGAAGTAAGTAAGGTAACAACACTATAGATCCCATGGGCATTAAAAGGATAATAAAGGAATGCTATGAACAACTCTATGCTCACAAATTCAATAACCTAGATGAAATGGACCAATTCCTCAAAAGACACACAACATTCCAAAACTCACACAAGAAGAAATAGACAATATGAACAGGCCTATAGCTATTAAAGAAATTGAGTCAATAATTAAGAAATTTCCAAAACAGAAAATCCCAGGCCCAGATAGATTCACTGGTGAATTCTTCCAAACATTTAAAGATTAAATAATACCAATTCTCTACAGTCTCTTCTAGGACATAGAAGCAGAGGGAATACTTCCTAACTCATTCTATAAGGTCATAATTACCAGTATCAAAACCTGACAAACATTTCAGGACCAATATCTACAGACCAATATCTCTCATGAACATAGATGCAAAAATCCTCAATAAAATATGAGCAAATTGAATTTAAAAATGTATAAAAAGGATTATACACCATGGCCAAATGGGATTTATCCCAGATATATGCAAGGTTGGTTCAACATTTGAAAAGCAAGCAATTAATGTAAACCACCACATCAAAAGGCTAAAGAAGAAAAATTACACGATTATATCTATAGATGCAGAAAAAGTGTTTAAATAAATTCAACACCAATTTATGATTTTAAAACACTCAGCAAACTAGGAATAGAGGAGGAGCTTCCTTAGCTTTAAAAATAACATCTACCAAAAAACACAGCTAGTGTCATACTTAATAGTGAAAAACCAGAAGCTTTCCATCGAAGATCAAGAGCAAGGTAAGGATGCCTCCTCTTACCACTCCTTTTCAACATTGTCCTGGAAGTCCGGCTAATGCAATAAAGCAAGGAGAGGAAACAAAAAGTATACAGGTTAGAAAAGAAGAAATAAAATTGTCTTTGCTCACAGATGACATGATCATTTTTGGTAGAAAATATGAAAGAATAAAAAACTCCTAGAGTAACTAATAAGTGATTATAGTAAGGGTGTAGGATATAAAATTAATATATACAATTCAATCGCTTTCCTATGTACCACACTGAACAAGTGAAATTTGAAATTAAAACACAATGCCATTTAAATTAGCACCACAAAAAATAAAATTCTTAGATATAAATCTAACAAAATATGTACAAGATCTATATGTGGAAAACTATAAAACTCTGATGAAAGAAATCAAAGAAGAACTAAATAAATGGAGAGAAGATTCCATGTTCATGAAAGACTCAATATTGTCAGATGTCAGTTCTTCCTAATCTGGTAGATAGATTCAATGCAACCCCAATCAAAATCTTATCAAGTTTTGTGGATATCAAAAGAACGGATTTTAAAGTTTGTATGGGCAGGCAAAAGACCCAGAATAGCTAAGTAAATATTGAGGGAGAAGAGCAGAGCAGAGAACTGACATTACCCAACTTCAAGACTTACTATAAAGCTACAGTAATCAAAACAGTGTGGTGCTGGTGAAAACTAGAAACACAGATCAGTGGAATAGAATAGAGAGCCCAGAAATAGACCTTCATAAATGTAGTCAACTGATCTTTGACAAAGGAATAAAGGCAATACAATGGAGAAAAGATAGTTTTTTCAACAGATTGTGCTGGAACAAATGGATAATCACATGCCAAAAAAATTAAGGTAGACACAGACCTTTTGCACTTCACCAAAATTGACTCAAAAGGAATTACAGGCCTGAATGTAAAACACAAAACTATAAAACTCCTAGAAGGTAACATAGTAGAAAATCTAGATGATCTTGATATGGCAATGACTTTTTAGAGACAACACAAAAGGCAAACTCCAAACTTCTGCTCTGTGGAATACACTTTCAAGAAAATGAAAGGCAAACCACAGAGTAGGAGAAAATACTTGCAAAAAACATATGTGATAAAGACTTTTATCAAAGATGTATAAAGAACACATAAAACTCACCATTAAGAAAACAAACAATTCGATTTAAAAATGGGCAAAACACTGGAATGGACATCTCACAAAGTAAGATACACAAGTAAGCATATAAAAAGATGCTAAACATATGTCATTAGGGAATTGCATATTAAAACAACGAGAGACAAATCCATACCTACTAGAATAGTCAAAATCCAAAACACTGACACCAAATCCTGACGAGAATGTGAAGTAACAGGAATTCTCATTTACTGCTGATGGGAATGCGAAATGGTATAGCTCCTTTGGAAGATAGTTTGGCAGTTTTTTACAAAAATAAGCATACTCTTATCATACAATCCAGTAACTGCACTTCTTGATACCCAAATGAGCTGAAAATTTATGTCCACACAAAAATGTGCACAGAAATTTTTTTAACAGCCTTATTCATAATTACCAAAACTTAGCAGCAATCAAAATGTTCATTAGGTGAATGGATAAATAAACTGTGGTACATCCAAATAGTGAAATATTATTCAGTGCTAAAAAGAAATAAGCTATCAAGCCATGAAACAACATAGAGGAAACTTAAATGCATATTACTAAGTGAAAGAAGCTGATCTGAAAAGGCTACATTCTGTGTGATTCCAACTAAATGACATTCTGGAAAGGGCTAAACTATGGACACAGTAAACAGATCAGTGGTTGTCAGGGGTTGGGGGGAGGGAGGAATGAATAGGCAGATCACAGAGGAGTTTTAGGGCAGTGAAACTATTCTATGTGATTCTATCACGGTGGGTAAATGTCATTATGTATTTGTTGAAGCCCATGGAATGTACGAAAACAAGAGCAAACCCTAATGTAAACTATGCACTTTGGATGATTATGTTGTATTAACGTAAGTTAATTAATTTTAACAGCAAATTTACCGCTCTGGTGCAGGAAACTGATAGTAGTGGAAGTGTGCATGTATGGGATCAGGGATATATGGGATCTCACTGTTTCTGCTCAGTTTTGTTGTGAACCTATAACTGCTCTAAACAATAAAGTCTATTTAAAAAAATCTCCATTCCTTTTGGATTATGGTCAGTAGAAAACAGACACTAGGAGCCAAATGGTGATGTTCATAGTTTCATTCATGGAGGCCCAGTACTTCTCCCTAAGTAAAGCCCTCCTTAGCAAACTGGAGTAAAGACAGGGAGGGGTTCTTCATAGACCATGTCCCTTTCCTATTTAGAAAGTTGGCTCTTCAGGGAAGACTTTGAGTACCCAGTTAAGTATAAGGAAGGACTTGCCTCACAAAAAATCATTAGCAGACTGGAGTTCACCAGAGAGTGGAGGAGAGAAATGGATTGCCTGCTCTTGACTTTTAGAGGAGTTTTTACCCATATGTGTTTGCCACTAGGAATAAGAAAAAGAGAAGAGTTTACTGATCCATGTAATGTAAAATGGACAAAAGAATGGATTTCTCACTTTTGAGGCAGATGAATCCTACCTACCTACTGGCTCACGGTTTATGGTTCAATTGCTTTGAGGTTCTCACCAATCAGGTTAGCTACCAACTGTTCCAATCTTGGCAAAGAGCAAGTAGGTTATGGAAAGAGAGTTTAGAAATTTTGCCTCTGGGCTGGCCATTTAGTTCAGTTTGCTAAAGCATGGTACTTTAGTGTCCAGAGTTTGATCCCAGACACCAAAAAGAAGGAAAGACATTTTGCCTCATACACTGGGGAGGCAAAGTTTCACATTATAATGCTTTTTTTTTTCCTTAGGAAATGCATTCAATTAAGTGTGTTTGCTCGGCAGTTTTACCCTGTCACAAGTAAGAACTATGTAATTGCTCTTAATAATGTCTTTCAGGATATCATGTTTAAAAAGCTTTTGAGGGCTGGCTGGTTAGCTCATCTGGTTAGAGCATGGTGTTATAACTCCAAGGTCAAAGGTTCAGATCCTTGTACTGGCCTGCCACCAAAACAAATAAAAATATATTTTAAAAGCTTTTGAGAATGAGTATAATAGTGTGCTTAAAACTGAGAAACTAGAAAGCTTATCATATCAATTACTAAAGAAAAAGTAAAAGTTTTAGAGCATTTGTTTTAGAAAAATTTGTAGTATTATCCTAAAAATAAAAATATGTTTTTAAAAATTTGTAACTTCAAAAAAAAATCTAGCTGTCCCATATATATTGCCTAGCCATATTATGTGCTCAGCTGGGGCTCTGAGAAGGGCGCATTGGAAAGAATTAGAGACAAGAAATCTTTCTGATTGTTAGAAACACATCATATTAGCGTTCTAAAAGTTCATAATTGAATTGATCTCCAAAAAGCTCTGAACATTGGTGTTTAGGTGCTCTCCTGGAGTAACATTAATTTGGATATGTCAAAATTCAATTTATTCAGCAACCATTTGATGAATACTTATGGTCCTAGTTGCTGGGAGCCAAAACTAAATATCTGCCCTCAACTACAAGCATTATAGTAAATTTTTAAACCAGAGTCCTCTTTGTAATTCTCTTGTTAAGATACCTTAGACTCAGATTAGTCAAAAGTATATTCATCTTCTCACCAGAAAACTTTGCTCCTCTTATTTTTCTTTTCCTTTTTTAAAAAAAGTTATATTAATGTCTCAGTTATACGATAGATATCTCATAATCATCTTCAACTTGGTCTTTATCCTCCTGCTGCCACTCAGTTTGTTTACAGGCCCTATCAATTCTACTTTTATAATATTTCCTTTATTTATTTTACTCCTAAATTTTAGCACAGCATTCAAGGCACTTATGTTTCAGTTCCTAATTTTCTTTCCACTCTCGTCTCCCAAAAGATCTTACTCTATCCAGACAAATTTACTTACCTTTCAGTGCGTTCTTGACTTCACATTGCTATGTCTGTGTTCATCCTGTCCCTCAATTTAGCATGCCCTTATTCTTCGCCTATTAAAATCTCATCTTTCAAGGAACCATGAATTCTTTGCAGATTCTACAGTTTTACCTTAGCACTCATGACATTTCAGTTTGTACTTATTTCTTGATGTTTTTTGATTAAATTAATTGTAAGCGCCTTCAAAGCAGTATTCAACTTTTTCTGTCTGCCTAGGACTTAGCTCAAAGCCTCCCACATAAATAGTCACTCAAAAACAATGTATTAAATTGTCTGATGCAATATAAGTCATAGCTTAAAATGAGATGGTGTGAAAAATTTTGGTGACTGTTAGGAAGTGACAATATCTCTGAATTTCAGAAGATGCTTCATTTTTTTATTTTAAAGTAAAAGTCCAAAGTAAATCAATATTAAGTACATTCAAGGCTCAGAATATTATGTAGGCTAGTAAATATCATTGTTTATCTCTGGAATATGAAAAGGATCATAACTGCTGAGTTTGCTCTGTTTTTACCTAAGTGTATTAACCAAATCCAGTGGACATTTCTGTCTGCATCCTATTCAAGATCTTTGCACTTTTGACACCAATGACCACTCCTTCCTTCTTAAAACACTCTCCTTTTTTGACTTCTGAGGCACCACTTACTCCTGGTTTTCTTCTTCCCTGACTGCTTCTTCCTCCCTTGTCTCCTTTATTCCATTCCTCTCTTTCTAAGTTCTAAATATGGCTCAGGACTCAGCCCTGGACCCTTCTCTTTTTTCCTTTTACACATCGTCTATGCGATCTCATCAATGTCCAAACTATTCACGGCCATTGTTCATAATATTATATTTATGTCCATGACCTCCAAATTTAAACATATCCAAAATAGATCTCTAAATTATTCCCCCTCCAACTTAGTCTTTGATGCCCCCTCTGTAGCAAACTATGCTCAATCTTCCTTATCTGAGTAAATGGCAACTGTATCCACCCACTAATTCAAGCCAGAAATCTAAGAAGTATCCTTAATTTCTTTTTCCCCTCTTCGCATGTTCAATCCATCAGTAAGTCTTGTTTATTTTATCTCCAAAATATATCTCATATCTGTCCTCTTCCCTCTGTCTCCATTGCTTAGTATAGGCAACCATCACATCTTATCTGGATTAGTAAAACAGCTTTTTAACATGTCTGCTGTTTCTACTCTTGCCAACCTTCAAGAGGTCTATATATAACAGAAAAAGTTATCTTTCATAATACATAAATAGTATGTGTCATTTCCTTCCTTAAAATCTTTTGGAGGCTTCCTACATCATTTGGAATAAAATCTAAATTCCTAAATATAGCTATACAATTGTTCTCTATCTATCTAACCTCAATCTTTTGCACCTCTCCCTGACTTCTATTATACTTCAGCCACACTGTTCTGCCTTAAGCTCCTTGAATGTACCAAACTCTCTCATGCTCTTTGTTCATATTTGCTCTCTTCTTGCCCCCAAACTACTACTTTTCACATGCTTATGCCTTTCTTACCTTTTGAAGTTTGAGTGAAACGGCATCTTCTTCCTTAATCATCCTGCCAAAGAATGAGCACAGCTTTGTTGTGTTTTAGACTTTGAAACTGTCAGATGCACTTTGATTTTTTTAACTTGATATTTTTCAATCTTCTACAGAAGAGATATATGTTCATTCTTCATTATGTCAAAAACTTAAAACTATTCTGAACCTTTATAGTTTTGAGAAGGAGGTGTAAAAAATAAAGAAACATGGAGTTCAGTTGTGGCTAAAATGATTAATAGTAAGAACAATTTATGAATCATATCCTACCTAGCAATGTTTTATGACATTCCTCCAGATCTAAAACATCTTTTATAATAATTTATAAATATAAAGAATTATATTTTAAGTAGGTAATAAAACAATTTGACAAGAGTTCTTATTTCTTTATATTGAATTGTTAAACAATAGCAAAAACAGAGGAAATCTGTGGTTTTATGATTAGATAGCAGAGC
Source organism: Cynocephalus volans (assembly GCF_027409185.1). Taxonomy (NCBI): domain Eukaryota; kingdom Metazoa; phylum Chordata; class Mammalia; order Dermoptera; family Cynocephalidae; genus Cynocephalus; species Cynocephalus volans. The sequence continues at coordinate 89,634,138 of NC_084468.1, read as the reverse complement.
ATACTTAAGTTTAATCTTATTTAAAACTTTATCTCAATTTAGTAAGTTAGCAAAGAGGGTCTTTACTTAGCTTCTTGGAACATACTGTATATATTTTGAATCATCTGGCTTCTTCTATTAGTTAATAGAAAGGATTCAGAACAAAGTGCCCTAAAGGATTTTCTTAGAGCAACCACACAGTTCTGATTTCATATATTTTCTTTCTCATAAAGGGGCTTATGCTAATCAGTTTCCACAATCCTATCTTAAATTAGTCCTGCCCCTTTATTCTCTCTCTTGTTCCTTCATAGCTTTTAATGCATCTTATAGATACTAAGTGTTCTTATAAAATTTTAGTCTGTCCTCCCTAGAATTTAAACTTCATAAGGGCAAACCCGTTTTATCTTGTTTATTCTATTTATGTTTGGCACAGACTAGATGGTTAATATTTATTAAATGGATGAATGAATAAACAAGCATTTTGGTAAAAATATACAATACCACCTGTTTTGTAAAGTTCTATTGTGCTACAATGGCAGAGTTGACCAGTTGTGACAGAGACCGTATGGCTCACAATGCCAAAAAATATTTATTATCTTGCTCTTTACTAAAAAAATTTGCTGGCATCTCTTCTAGAAACATTCCTGTTCCATGACCCCTCTTTATTTCTTCTCTCAGGAGTTGAGCGTCAATTTCATAATAACCTTAGGGCCCAGATTTTTCTGTCACCCCAAATATAACCTGGAGGACATCAGATCAGAGAATCTTTGGATCTTAAATTAACCATCTTAAGTCAACTGAACTCCATGTTATTCCACTTCCTCCACCAAGAACAGAGTAACTAAGCTTGCTCCATATGCTCCCATTTTTTCAGTAATAAATACTGCTTTATTACAGAACATTTCCAAGCATTTTCTCTCTATGATTAAAAGAGCAATATTCCATATTTTCAAATATAATAAATTATTTCTGTTTTCCTTGATGAAATGAAGTTTTTGTTGGATCTACTGAAAAGCAATACTACTCTGAAAGTAAATAAATCTTTCTTTTAACACAATAGAAAATGCAGGAGCAAACTATCTCAGTGAAATTCTTGCTTCATACAGCAGCTGTTAACATGTTATAAACTCTCATTTTTAATGAAATATTTTAAGTATAAAAATATAGAGAGAATAATATAGTGAAAAGTTGTACAACCATCCAGCCTTTACCAAATTTCTACATTTTACCGTGTTTGCTTTAGACCTGTCTTTTGTTTTTTATGAAGACATAATCATTGTAGATATAATTGAAGCCTCCTGTATACTCTTTCCCAATCCCATTCCCCTCCTTTCCCTGAAGGTAACCACTATGAAGACAAAAGCAGAAATCAATGAAAGTCTTAACATACATAGGTATCAGCAGCAGTGTGTAGGTCATGTGTCTATACCCCCATTATAAGGGAAGCTGGAAAACTAGGTTCCTGGCTTCTACCTTGGGAAATGAAATTAATAATGTTAGAAATTCTTCAAACATGGGATGGTTATTTAAAAGGTGCTTGGGCAAACTACCAAACCTGATAAATGTCTACTTCTATTCCTGGAATACCCAGCTGGGTCATGAAATATTCTTTTAGAATACACTACTAGATTTACTTTATCATTATTTTATTTAAAATTTTTATATCTAAGCTCAGTTTGACTTCCAACTTTCTTGGGTTATAATGGCCTTAAGTTTTTATATCGCTGTTATGCTAGCCTCATAAACGAATTGAAGGGGTTCTCCCTTTTTTCATTCTCTGGAAAATAGTTTGTATATGATAGGCTTATTTATATGTTCTTTGAATGTTGGGTAGAATTTCCATATTAAACTGTCCTATATTTGTGAGTTTTTTTAATATGAGAAGATATTTAACTACTGATTGAATTTTTTAAATAGATACAATAGGAATATTCAGGTGTCTTATTTCTTCTTGAGTGTTTGTAAGTTATATTAGCTGAGGAAGTTATCTATTTTGTTTATGTTTTTAGACTATTGGCATAAAGTCACTTACAGTATTTGCTTTATGATTTTTTTCACTCCTATATCTGACATTCTGTCTTACTTGTTAGTCCTACTATTGCTTATTTGTGCCTTCTCTTTTTTATTAATTAGTGTTACCAGAAGCATGTCTATTTTATTATACTTCTCATGAAGTCAGCATTTGTTTTTGCAAATCTAGCCTATTGTTTCTTTGTTTTATATTTTATTAATGTCTATTTCTACTTTTTGCCTCATTTCCTTGCACCTGTTTTATTTAAGATTACCCTTTTGTTCTCTTTCTAAACTTCTTAAGGTGAACACTTACCTAATTAATTTTTAGTCTTTCTGATTTTCCAATATAAACATGTAAAACTATAAATTTCCCTTTTAGTATTGGGTCAGCTCTATCCCACAAGTTTTGTTATGTACTATTTTTATTTCCAAATATTTTGTGATTTTTGTTTTGATTTCTCCTTTGACCCAAAAATTATTTAAAGGTATGCTTTTAGTTTCAAAATGAATTGCATTTATTTTTTCCTTATTGATTTCTAACTTACTTGCATTTTGATTACAGATTATAAAGTATATATTATAATTTTTATATCCTGAGATTTGATTTATAAACTAGTATGTGTTTTTCTAAGTTTTTCTTAGTTTTTCTAAGTTTCATGTACAGGCTTCAAAATATATATATATTCTCTAATTTGAGGGTATAGAAGTCTACATATGTTCTTTAAATCAAGCTTTTGTTAACAGAGTTGTTCAAATCTTATACCAGCCTTACTAAATTTTGATTATTTATAATTGACTCAGAGGTTTATTTTAATATTTATTCATCATTTACTTAAGAAGTTTCTTTACTTTGGCAACTTTTCTTTGTAATTCAGTCAATTTGTGCTTTATATATTTCAAGGTTGAATTATCAGGCAAATACATGTCTTTATGTAATAACCTTCTTTATCCCTCAGAATGTTTTTTGTTTTAAACTCTGTATTTCTGAGACCAAAATAGCTCTATCAGCCATATTTTGGTTAATATTTGTCTTATCATTTATCATTCTCATACCTTCAGATTTTTGTGCATTCATGTTTTCAGCTATCACAGAGTACACTTGGATTTTATTTATATTCAATTTGCATTTGTTAAGATGATCATATGGTCTTGTCCTTTATTTTATTAAAATATTGCATTGTTTGATTGTTGGATTTTAAATCAACCTTGAGTTCCTAGGATAAACCTCACTTGATTATGGTTTACAATCCTTTCTGTATGCTGCTGAATTTGATTTGCTAACATTTGATTAAGAATTTTTGTGTCTAGGTTCACAAGGGATATTGGTATGTAGTTTTCTTTTCTTGTAGTGTCTGTCTGGCTTTGATATTAGATACTGACATCAAATGAAATAAAATGAGTTGAGAAATTTCCCTCTTCCTCTACTTGGTGGAAAAGCTTATATAACATTGTTATTATTTCCTCCTTAATAGTTTGATAGAATTCACCAGTGACATATGTTTTTGCTCTATGGGAAAATTTTTAATTACTGATGCAATTTTTAAGCTTAATATTTAGTCTATTTGGATTTTTCTCTTTCTTTTTGAGTCAATTTTGGTAATTTGTGTCTTCTTTCTCTCTTTCTTGGTCAGTCTAGCTAAAGATTCATCCATTTGCTGACCTTCTCATATAGCAATTTTTGGTTTCATTAGTTTTCCCTTTTGTTGTACTGTTTTCCACTCTAATCATTTTTATTTCACACATCCTACTTACTTTTGGTTTGTCTTACTCATCTTTTTCTAGCTTTTTAAGGTGGAAGTTTTGATTGTCAAATTAAGATTATTCTTTCTAATATGTTTTTAAAGCTCTGTATTTCCCTCTACACCCTACTTTAATTGCATCTCATTAATAATGGTTGGTTGTGTTTTTATTTTTATTCACTTTAAGATATGTTACAATTGCTGCTGTGTTTTCTTCTTTAACCATGATTACCACTTGCATATTATATCTTTATCATTCTTTTCCATTCATCCTATCTGTTCATTGTATCTAAATTGTGTTTCTTGCAGACAAAATATAGTTGGATCTTGCTTTTTTTTAATTCAGTATGACAGTCTTTGCTTTTTGCTTTTAGTCCATTCACATTTAACATAATCATTGATGCAGTCGGACTTAAATGTACTATTTTGTTATTTTCTTTCTATACGTGTCATATCTTTTGTTTTTCTGTTTTTACATAACTGTTCCTTTTGTGTTAACCAAATATTTTCAGTGCACTATTTAAATTTCTCTGTTTATTTTTTATCTATATTTTTGAGATTTTTGTTTTAGTTGTTTATCTGGGATTATAATAATCATCTTCAACTTTTCACAAATTACTTCAGTTTAATACTAACTCAATGCCAGCATTATAAAAGCAACTTTAAGCCAATGTGCCATTTTATGCTGTAAACTCAACTGTATTATGTTACAGTTATTGCCCTTAATAACTTTATGCAGTTTTATAGGTGAGGTGTTTTGTTGTTGTTGTTTCTTTTTTGGTGTGGAAATAAATTGCTAACCTCTTTATGTCACCGTTATTGTAAGTCCTCTCCCGATCTTATTTTTATATCCCCTGGTTAGCAATTTTCACTAGTAATATGTTATACAATCAACACTTGTTTAGACCAACCTACGTGTTTACAAATTTCTTTGACCATCATTTCTTCCTTTTTGGTTCTATGTCATTTCTAAAGCATATCTTTAAGGGTTTGTTTTTTTTTTTTTTTCCTAGTAAAAATAGCATATGTATTTATTTATTTATTTATTTGGTGTCTTTTTTTTTTTTTTTTAAAGATGACTGGTAAGGGGATCCTAACTCTCCCGAGTGAGCCACGGGCCAGTACCTATTTATTTGGTATCTGGCTGGTACGGGAGATCCTAACCTTTGACCTCGGTGTTATCAGCACCAATTGAGCTAACCAGTCAGCCTATTTTTAGATGTATTTGTTTAATAAATACATTCAAATGAATGACAGTTCTGGCAGCAGAATTCAACATTGGATATTTATTTCATCTGTACTTTTAAGACTTCATTTCATTATCTTTCAGCTTTTATTGTCATTGTTGAAAACTGAAAATCTGCTCTGATATTTATTTCTTTAGGGATAATCTATCTTTCTCTCAGGATTAAGATCTTATTTTTGTCTTTGATAGTCTGTAGTTTCTCAACGTTGTGTCTAAGTATCTATTTTTATTTAATCCTGATGAGGAGTAATTTTGCCTCCTCTGTCCAAATTAATACAGAATTGATTATGTTTTGAATCAATATTGTACATTTTGAAGCCTATTATCTTCTTAAATATTGTCTCTTCTTCACTCTTTCAATTCTGTTTCTGGAATCACTATTAGATGTATTTTAGACCTTTTCCATAATCTAAATTTCTCATTTTTACATCTCTTCATTATGCTACACTCTAGGTAATTTTCTTATATCTACCACTTTGCTATGTTTCCCTCTTCAGCTGTGTCTATCCTGCTATTTAAGGTATTTAATACATTTTTAATTTCAGTAATATTTAATGTTTTTTTCTATATGTTCTTTTGGATTCTTTTACAATACTGTCAAGTAATTTTTTCTCATGTCTCCAATTTTTCAAAATTACCTTTAGTCTCTTTGAAAATGCATATCTTATAGTGTCTACCTAGAGGTTTTATTGGCTGAGGTTTTTGGGTATTTAATCCCATTTTTTATTGTGTCTACTAACTTTTGCTCCTGGGGGATTGCTTATTATTTTAAGTTCAAAATCAGTGGGGCTTTACCTTTGAGATTTTATGTAGTCCAGAATTAGGAGCATCTCTTACAGATGTTTTGAATTAGCATTTACTAAGTGCCCTAGGTATAGCTCCATTGGGGTGACACTTTTTAAACTAGGTTTAGGACTTTGGGGGTTCTAACCCAATAATGTAAATTTGAGTCCTAAATATAAGTTAGATGAGGCCTATTTTGTATATAAATTCTCAAACAAGCTTTTGTCACCCAGAGACCAGCTAAGACAAACTGCTTGTCTTCTCAATTTATCAGTAGAATGATATTTTCTGGTTCATTCTTTTAGTAAGATTTCAGCTCTGCATATGTTCCAGTTTTCAGAATGGCAGTAATCAGGGGGAGGGGACAAGAATCTTAGTTCTAACTTCCTGCCTTGAGTGAGTCAAAATCTACCTCTTTTACCTGGCATATCTATATAGCCAAAAAGGCGTAAAAGCTTAAAATTAACTTTAGCTGTTTTAAGAATCTGAAAAGCATTAGAAATTATGATGCATAGCAAATGACATTAGCCATTTAATTGGCAGATGGAAATTTATAGTGTAACTATCTCTCCTTTACAGAAACCTATGGCTTCTCCTGTGAGTAGGGCCTTTCTCTTAGAATCTAGTTGCCAGAAACAAGATGTCTACTACCTTATCCTTAATGACCCTGTTTACCTCTGCTTCCCGCACATCATCTGTGATACTTTATACTTAATCCCACAATTACCAGGTTGCTTTTTTTCCAGCCTTTACCCTGTCTAATACATTTATACCAAATATTAACTGAATTACCCTTTCAATACAAGGATTTAGTCTGCTACTATTAAAAAATTTGGCACCCTGCCACTGTGATTTTCAGTAAAGTTGAGATTTCTTATCACAGACAATTATCCTCTTAACTTGATGGAAAATTTATTTCTAAATATAAAATGAAGTAAATTTCATCATATGGTTATGACATTTTAAAATGTCTGATATTGTAAGAAATGTTTAGCACTTTAAAGAATTTGCATATAGTTTTTAAATATTTTTAAATAAAAATACTTTGTTTAAATCTTGTCCCATAAATTGACAGGGTCATTGGAATATGTGTTAAGCAGATACCTCTTCAACCACACTCATAAGCAATGTTAGTCTACACTATGTATTATTATATAGGACTGGCTATTAATATAGTTGATAAAATAGAATTTTTAATACATTCTAAATTTAATAGAATTTTATTTTTTATAAAATAGATAACAGAATTTATCTTTTGTTTGTATACATCTATGTTTATGTATGCTTTTTTTATATTTTAGGAGTTGTACTCTTTATGGTATGGTGTGTAATCTGGTCATTCACAGGCCCTGAAGCTCTCCCTGGTGGAAATTTTTTTGGACTGTTAATTATTTTTTATAGTGCCATTATTGGGGGGAATCTTTTACAACTCATTAGAATTCCTTCAGTGCCTCCACTTCCACCTCTTCTTGGTGAGTACATAATTAACTTTCTTTTCTTTGTTATTGACTCTATGTAAATTTTGAGCATTTTCTGGTTGACTAAATATAATTCAGAAGTATTTCAATGAAATATGATCTATATAGTTTCTTTATATGTGTATTTACTGTATATATGATTATATTTATAGTTCCTTTGTAAATGTACTAGTATTTATTCTCTTTACACACACACACACATATTTATTCCCAAATCTATTTTTTAAATAATTTTAATTTCCTCAATATATAATTCTTGTTGCTTTGTCATTCAATAGGATTTTTTTACTTAATTTTGAATTTTATTATAGAAAAAGACAAATTTAGAAAAGACTGAATTTTTCTTTAGATAATCTGACTTGAATATAATTACAAGATTTAAATATGGGGAACCAGAAGGTCCTGTGGTTTTTGAATAAGCTGTTTGGGCATCTCCACGATGTATATTCGTGGATGACTCATCTGCCTTATCAGTATTATACCCTATTTCTTCATCAACATTGTTTTATAACGCTTCAGCTACACAGAGGAAAATTAGTGAGGGAACCTTTGTCAAAGGTGTCTCATATCTTCTAAATATTCAGTACTTCTAAATATTAAGTACATTGTCACAGAGATAATATCTAACACCCTTTCTCTAACACTTTTTCTATGTCCATAATAGCCTTGGAGCACCTTCCAACTGTTCCCTAAAGATTTTCCCTCCTCTCCAAAACTTCCACTTTTGCTGTAGCTTAGGCTATTTGTTTGCAACTTTTGCATGGACTATGGCAGAGCCTTCTAACTGGTCTCTCGTCTCCACTTTTATCCCTATCTAATTCACCAGGACCATCACATGGAAAGTACAAGATTCATTTTATCACTTCCTGCCTCAAACCTTCCCATAGTGACTTACTCATCCAAAGGGGAGGGGGAGATTTCTGTGATCTGGCCCCTCCAGCTCACTCTTCCCACTCCCATCTTTGCCTTTTATGTTTCAGAAACAGTGAATTACTTGTTGCACTCATTTTAGAGATATAGTTTCTTATCTCCATTCCTTTTGTATTCATGCTGCCTCCTCTACTTTCACCAAAGTACTGAGAGACATAGTGTGTTTGAAGAGGGGAAATTATACATTTCTGTTTTCTCTCTTGGAAGAATGAAGTGAATCAGATATTCTTTTTTTTTTTTTTTTTTTTTTCTATTAAGGGATGTTACTGGCTGGTTTTATCATCAGAAATATTCCATTCATCAGTAAGCATGTCCAAGTTCATAACATGTGGTCTTCAGTTTTAAGAAGCATTGCCCTTACCATTATCCTAATACGAGCTGGGCTTGGACTTGATCCAAAGGTAGATTTTCAATTATTACTTAAGTAAAGTTATTTCAAATATTAGACGCTGTTGGAAAAGAAAAAGAGGCAGAATTTTTGTTATAACTGTTCCAGGTGGAGTCTGTAAGCAACACTAAGATAAAGAACAAAGACTTTGCCAGAATTTTGGCACCTTAAATTCTATTTCTAGCCATTCTTATTACTAATATCAAGAGAAATTCCTGTGATGTAAAGTATCTTAATTATTTGCATAAAGATAAATGTGCCTTATGCAGCACCTGTATTATTTGGGAGGCTCTTTGAGGGAGAACTATTTACTTTTCAGTTAACAGAGGATAAGGTCACTCTAAAAAAGTCTTTTCTATTTCTTTTTGTTTTGTTGTTGTTGTTGTTGTTTGTTTGTTTTAGGGAGATCAAGAATTTCAATAATATTTTGTTTCATGACTTTTTCTCCACAGAAGTATGTTCCTGATTATCTTTATAAATATTTCTTAAAATATTACAGTATATGAATTATAAATCTGTTTGGGTTTTAAGAATATGACTGTTCATGAACATAACAGCTAATCAAATCAGTGTGGCAAATGTAGGGGTTTAATGGAAATATCTCAAAAACATAATTATAGCCAGTGATAACTTATTATATTCTCCAGTAGAAAATTTGAACCAATGAGAAAATTCAAATTTCTTCCTTTTTAAATTAATTATACAGTTTTCAAATGATTTTATTTTTTGGCATGTTGGTGTTTTTAATTTATAATTATTAAGTTAATCAAACAGTTCATCTCTAAAAGTTAACTGATGAGAAAAACGTATAGCATACTCTCATTATACTATTTATTAGGAAAAGTAAGGAAGGTACAGTTATTAAATCTCAGAGAAATTGATCTTTTTAATAATTAAAACAGAACAATATTTCATAAAATGTGAAATTGTTTGTATTCCAACCTATGAAGACATATAAAATAAGCTGTATTAAAGTTTCAAGCACAGTGAGACAATTTGGCCAAATGAGATTTAGTTTAGTGAAAGCTTATCACTCAAAAGAGAATATTTACTTCAATATTTGCTTAAATAATTTTTTGTTGGCCATTGTAAGTGGATCTAAATGTGACTATTTTTATATTTCAGGCTTTGAAGCGTTTAAAAATAGTTTGTATAAGATTGGCTATGATTCCATGCATCATGGAGGCATGTTCAGCTGCTGTATTTTCCCACTTCCTTTTGAAATTTCCCTGGCAATGGGGATTTCTATTAGGGTAATTTTTTCTCATTTTTCCCTTTAAAAATATTCAGTTAAGGATGCTTTATTTAAAATTACTAACATATTTAGAATATTATATAGACAACCTCCTCATTAAAATTCTTTTCACAGTGGTGGGAAACCTTGGAAATCAGGTGGTCACAAGCAGAGCCATGTCCCAAATTTACCCTATTCTTAGCAAACACTCATATTCCCTAAATGTATAGAACCAAATTAATTCACTTCATCAATTTATTCTTTCTCTTCTGTATTGTTATGTATCTGTATGTTTTTACCTATCTAATGGTGTCTTCCTCATATTCTACATGTGTGTATACGAGGGATGTTCAAAAGTTCATGGAAATATTTGTATTATCTTTTAATTCTATTTTTCCATGAATTTTTTGAAATACCCTTGTGTATGTATATATATGAGAGAGATTTTATATAGATAGAGATACAGCGATACAGAAACTCCTGTTTTTAAAAACAAGCAAACAAAAACTCTTTCTTAGATCCAGTGCCACACTCGTCTTTGTTCATCACCCATTTCCCTTATGTCCAAATTCCTCAAAATAAGCCTGTAATCACTGCCTCTACATTCTAACTTCTTCTTTTTTCAATTTATTAACTTTTGCCTTCGCTTATCCATTTCAATGGAATTTGTAGCAAAGTTCACCCATTACACACTTACTGCCAACTCCAATGGATTTTTAAAATTAACTTTACTATAAAATACTCAAATTAATTTTCCTTTTGAAACATTAGAACTTTACAGATGAGAAGTAAGTTGCCCTTTTACCATGCCTTTAAGTCTTAGTGCCCAAACCCCTACCCAAAATGACAACTCTTATGAGTTTTATGTTATCATAACTAGACCTTTAAAAAAGAGTATTATTTTGTACACTTTTATACATGTCGTATCAAAGAATGTTTCACCTTATAATTTTCTCTTTTCACTCGACAATATTTTTGATATTTATCCACATTGAAGCATGAATTATGTTCCTTTAATTGCATAGTATTATATTGTATGGCAAGACCAGCTTTTATTAACAGTGGTACAAAAAATAGCATTATATTTGTCTCATTTTGCACAAATGTGACTTTATCTAGTAGTTACCTGGTCTACGTGCATTTTTAGTTTTGATGGGTACTGCCAAAATGCCTGTAACATGGCCACATTAATTTGCCCTATTGCCAGCAGGGTATGAGAGTAGCTGATGTTCTTTCAAATACTTGCAAATCCTTGATATTATAAAACTATCTTTTATATATGTGTTGTCCTTTTAGTTTTATTTATCTGTGGCTAGCCTGTTCATGTCCTTCTTTTATTTTTCCACTGAGTTATTCTTCTCTTCCTTAATGACTGTATACGTTATATGTATTTATATGTTATATGTATTGCAAATATCTTGTTCCAGCACATCACTTGATATTTAGCTTTGTTTATGGTGTTTTTAAATCTAAAAAGGGTATTTTTATTATTTCTAACAGATGGAAGGGCCATCATGTAAAACCATTAACTTGACCTTGAAAATAAAAATAAAAATAAAAAAGAGGCAGAATATAGCTGCTTTTGATGTACTAAATTTTTAAAAAATTTTGATATATAAATTTTGATATATCTTGAATTTATAAAAAAATTTCTTTACATGTAATGCCTTTCCATGTGTCATTGAAAAGGTCCTTTGTACTCCATGTTCACAAATTTGTTCTTCTATATTTTATTCTTATTACTTTTAAGTTCAGTTTCTAAAATTTAAGTCTTATTAAAGACAGCTAGAATTTATTATGTATGCAGATTTATCTATATTCTTTTGCACATGGATAGGTAGTTGTCTCAGCACCATTTATGGAAGATTTTTGCCTTTCCTCCATTGATTGAAATGCCAATTTTATCATGTAACAAATCATATAGATTTTTTTTCTACACTTTGTATTCTGTTTTCTTCCAACCTATTTTGTCTATTTCTGTCACTATTACAGATTTTAAACTATTTTACCTTTTTAAAACTAGTATCTTATTTTTTTAAGTTGACTTTGTCTTTCATTCTAAGCTCTTGGCCTAGCAAATGAATTTTAGAATCAGCTAGTCAAGTTCTACAAAAAAATCCTAAGATTTTATTTGGTATAACATTAACTTATAATTTAATTTGGGGAAGAGATGACATCTTTATAATATTGAGGTTTTAAATCCATGAATGTGAAATGTCTATAATTATACAGGTGCTATCTTAAGGATGACAACATAATTTTCACAGAGGAGTAGTATATCTTCATAGTTTTGTTCTCAGGTATTTTGTGCTTTTTTATAGATGTTGTGGATGGAAGTTTTTCATAACATTTTCTTTTTTTTTTTTTTTTTTTTTTTTTACCGGTAAGGGGATCGCAACCCCTGGCTTGGTGCGTCTGCACCCTGCTCAGCCAGCGAGCGCACCGGCCATCCCTATATAGGATCCAAACCCGTGGCCTCGGCGCTACTAGCGCCACACTCTCCCGAGTAAGCCACCAGGCCAGCCCTTTTCATAACATTTTCTAATTGGTTTCAGATGTATAAGATAGCCGTTGATTTTTTTAAATCACCTTTATTGAGGTGTAGTTTATATACAATAAAATAAGCACCCATTCTTAGTGAACATTTCAGTGAGTTTTGACAGACTTGTATACTCATGTAACTATCAACGCAATTGAGATACAGAATATTTTTATTACCCCCCAAAATTCTCTTGTGTCCCATCCCACTTAATTCCATGCTGGCACCAGGCAACCCATGATATTTTCTGTTACAAAAAATTAAAATTTTCTAGAGTTTTAAGTAAATATAACAATATGTCATGCAGTCTTTTGTTTCTGGATTCTTTTTGTCAGCAAGATGCTTTTGAGATGCATCCATATCATGACTAATAGTTTATTCCATTTTATTGCTGAGTAGCATTTTGTTGTGTGGATAACCTATTCATTCACCTATTGATGGACTCTTGGGTTGTTTCCCGTTTGGAGCTATTATAAATAAAACTGCAATGAACATTTACATTCAAGTCTTTGTGAAAAAATCAGGTAATTTAAGTCCTTCAAATTTGTTCTTTTTCAAGATTGTTTTTTTCTAATTCCTTGGTATTTCTAAATACATTTTAGATAAACTTTTTTTTAGATAAATTTTTACCAAAAAAAATGCTTTTTAGATTTTGATTGTGACTGGGTCATATCTATAGATCAATTTGGAGATAATTGACTTTCACAATATTGAGTTTTACAGTCCATGACTATGGATCTGTCCATCTACTTGATGTTTCTCTCATTGATTGATTATTTCCCTCATCAATGCTTTGTAGTTTTCAGATTTCTTTGTCAAGTCTTACACATATTTTGTTAAATTTTTCTAAATATTTTATGTCTTTAGGAAATCTTGTAAATTGTATTGTTTTTTATTTTAACTTCCCATTATTTATAGCTATTACATAGAAAAGTTATTTTTATTTCTGTATTTAAAGTGGGATTCTTAGAGGTAGTACACAATTGGATTTTCTTATTAAGTCTGACAAGCTCTGTCTTTTAATTGGAGTATTTAGACCATTTATATTTAATGTAATTATCAATATAGTTGGGTTAAATCTACCATTTTATTGTTTGTTTTCTATTTGCCTCATCTTTTTGTTTCTTTATTCCCCCACAGATTTTTCAATAAACTGATTGTTTTTCATGATTCATTACCTGTGCCTTTAGGGTTTGGTTTTTGGGTTTTTTTGTGGTTTTGGGGTTTTTTTGTTTTTTGTTTTTTGTTTTGGTTCATTGGGTTTTTTGATTTTAGCTTTTTATGAGTTTTTATGAGACATGAATGCTGCTTTGTTTTAGAAAATCAAGATATCTCACATGCTAACTTATGTGGAAAGGGCATTTTATAGAAAAATTTTAAAACACAAAATGCAAAGGGAGAGAACTGCTTTGAAAAGACAAACAGTACAGAAGCTAAACAGGCAAATTATACAGGATATTAGAAGTTGGTAAGTGCTATAGAGAGGGATAGTAAAAGAAGGGGAAGAAACTAATACAGGTAGTATTTAAATATGCTTCTTTTTAAAATTTTCAACAGTTGTCTTATGGTTTATAAAATGCATCTTTAACCTATTCTGGCCTACCTTCAAGTAATGTTTTACCACTTCATATAGAATGTTACAAAGTATGCTTCTGTTTTCCCTTCCCATCTTTTGTGTTCTTGTTATACATTTTACTTCTACATGTATGGTGATTGCTGTAATACATTATTATTTATATTATTATTATTACTTTAACAATTATCTTTTAAATGCATTTAAAAATGAGAAAAATGTTTATGTATTTACCAATGTTATACTGTTTGTGGAACTTTTTATTCATTCATGCAGTTCCAAATTTTTATCTAGTATTATTTTCCTCATCCCTGTAGGACTTCCTCTAACTTTTCTTATAATGCAGGTTTGTTAGCAGTGAATTTTCTCAGCTTCTGTTTATCTGAAAAAGCTTTCATTTTCCTTTTAAAAAAAGGATAGTTCTGTTGGATATAGAATTCTAAGTTGATGGGAATTTTTTTATTTTATTATTTTAAGATGTTTTACATTGTCTTCTGGTTTGCATAGTTTCTGTCATAACTATGTAATAACCATAGAAGGCTATAGTTATTATCTTTGTTTCTCTATGTGAAATGTGTTTTTCTTCTCTGGCAGCTCTTAAGATTATCTCTTTAGCAGTGCTTCTCAATAATCTGATAATGTTGTGCCATATTGTGGTTATCATTGTGTTTATCCTGCTTGAGCTTTATTGAGCTTCTTACATCTGTGGTTTTATAGTTTTTAAGCAAATTTGGAAATTTTCAGCCGTCATTTCTTAAATATATTGCTGCCTTTCTTTTTCTTCTTCTTCTGGAACTACAACATGTTAGACTGCTTGATATTATTTCATAGGTTTCTAACACTGTTAATTTTTTTCAGTTATATTGTTCTCTGTACTTTATTTTGGATATATTCTAATGCTATGTCTTCAAGTTCACTTATCTTTTATTCTGCAGAGTTTAATCTTCAATTAATACTATCCAGCGAAATTTTCAATTTAGATATTTTATTTTCTATCTCCAAAAGTTCCATTTGTTTTTTTTATTATTTCTTCCATTTTTTTCCTTGTTATGTTCACATTTTCTTTTAAATCCTTAAGCATATGGAGCATATTTATAACAACTTTTCACTAACATTTATCTGCCATTTTCATCATTGCTGTTGTTTCTGGGTCTGTTTATATTGACTAATTTTACCCTCTGGTTATGGTTACATTATTCTGCCACTTTATTTGGCCAGTGATCAGTGATTAGATGCTGGACTTCATGGGTTTTACATTGTCAAATTCTGGATTTTATTGTTTTCCTTTGTTGGACTTTGTTGTGGAAGGCAGTTTTAAACTATTTGTGAATTAATTGATCCTTTCAAGGTTTGTTTTTAAGATCCTTTAGGGATTATCTACAGTAGCTTTGCTATAGGGCTAATTTAGCCCCCTTCTAAGGTGTGACCCTTCTGAGTCTCTACTGAGAGCTCCATGCATTTGATGAGGTTTCTGAACTCTAGCTGGTGGGCACTCAAAGGTTTCCCAGCCTTCTGTGAGCTCTGAAAATTATTTATCTTACTGCTCCTCAATAATCTCTCTTCAGGAGATGTTCTTGTCCAGCCTTGTGGGTTTTCTTCTACGCTTGCACTCATTTGTATTCAGCCAAAGATGTATGGGGCCCCAGAAACATATTTCTGGAACACTATTCTTTTTGTAATTCCCTCTCTCAGGTACTCTACCCTGAAAAGTCTAGCTGCCTTGGCTTCCCTAAACTCTGTTCTCTGTATTCTCAACTCAGCAAGATGACTAGGCTCTGGTTTCCTCCCACCACAGCCTTAAAATTGCTCCCATCCTACACCACAGCCTTAAAATTGCTCCCAAGAAGAAAGACTGAGCAATGGTGAGGTTTACTTCATTTGTTTTGTTTCCTTGTTCTCATTTGTAACAGTTCTGTGCTGTCTGTTGCCCAGTGTCTGAAAATAATTTTTTCTTGTATTTTGTCTGGTTTTTTCTAGGTGCTTTGAGCATGAAGGTAGTTCCAAAACTATATTCCCTCATGGCAGTAAGCAAATGTCCAATCTCTGATTTTTAAAAGTTGATCTTGTATATGACTACCTTGCTGAATATTCATATTAGTGCTCATATTAGTTGTTAAATGAATATCCTGTCTTCAAATAATTAAACTTCTGTGTCTTTCTTTATCAGCATTTGTACTGCTTACCTCTATCTTGTGTTGGCTAGAACTCACAGGTCAATGTTGAAAATTAGTGGTAGAAAGAAAAGATATTTCTTTTTTACTGGTTTTAATGAGAATGCTTCTAATAATCTATCATTGATTTAATGTTTACTGTAAGATGGTGGTAGATGCCTTTTATTAGGTTTAGAAAAGTTTTCTGTATTTCTTGTTTGCCAAGAGGTTCTCTTTTAATAATTTGGTATCATTTCTTTCTTTCAATCTGATAGTGTAATGGATTTATATTGGCAAATTTTCATAATGTAGAACCATCTATGCATTCACCTACTCAGTCTGCTTTCTAATTCTTTCAATACATAGATTCAATTTCGTCATACTTACTTAGGATTTTACCCCTAAGATCATAAATGAGATTGAATTTTGGTTTCTTTTCTTATGCTGTCTTGGCCCTGTGTAGTATTATTGTGCTATCAGTGCCTCAAACCCCTTCAGGTTTATACCATCTAGCATTTTAATACACATTTAATAATCAATATCAACTTTCTTTTCTTTCATCTTAGCTTTATTTCTTTTTTACTTTTAAAATAAATATAGATATTACCAGATATTCAAATACCTTTAATTTGTATCCCCCTTGCAGCAACTTCTGGATTTATTTTACTGCTTATTTTGTGTACTTTTGCCAAAATTATTATCAGTGCAGGTCTTTGTGTGACAAATCTTTTTGAGCCTTATATGTTTGCAAATATTTTAATGGAATACTTTAAAAATTATTAAATTATAAACTAATTATTATATAGTTATGTAAATAAAATAATTTAAGTAAATCCTCATATTGGAATAAATATTTGGATGATTTAAAAATTCTATGTTCATAGTTATTTTCCCTCAACATTTAAAAATTATTCCTCTTTTTTCCTTGTATCTAGCCTTGCTTTCGAAAAATCTGATGTCAGTCTAATTCTTATTCTTTTGTAGATAATCTTTCTCTCTGGAAGGCTTTTAGAATTTTCTCTGTCTTTGACATTCTTTTTCTTTTTTTTTATTGGTTATGAATATTCATGAGGTACAAAGCTGACCATCACCACTTATGCCCAAGATGTGATGGCCACAACAATACTGGCAGCATGTCCATTACCACAAATTGCGATTATTCCCCACATCCCCCACCAATTAATCCCTGACCTCCCTCCCCCTCCCCCTTTCCCCTACCCCATTCTGCAACCTTAGGTCTACTCTCTCCCTCTGCAAGTTCAACACACCACTGCTGTGGTCTTTCTCTCCTTCCTTCTTTCTCTCTTAGCTCCCACTTATGAGTATTTTTCCTTCTGTGATTTGCTTATTTCAATTAACATAAGTTTCTCCAGGTTCATCCATGTTGTTGTGAATGGCATAATCCATTCTTTTATATGGCAGAGTAGTATTCCATGGTGTACATATACCACATTTTCCTTATCCAGTCAGCTATCAGTGGACATTTAGGTTGGTTCCATATCTTGGCTATTGTAAATAGAGCTGTGATGATATTCTTAAATATTATTGTAAACTATTTAGATATGGGTTATTCCTTACATCTCCTGTTTCAGCCTTTCTAAGATCTTTTGTCTTTAAGTAAGGGAAATGTATTTTCATTATTTCTTCAAGTCTACCATCTTCTCTAATTTTATGTATTTATTGTTCTGGGGCTCTTATCTTCCATATATTGATGCATTGGCTGCTCTTCCCGTATGTTTTATCTTTTTATTTTACATTTTCCAATTTTTATTCTTTCCTGCTTTTGTTGGGGGGGGGGAGGCTTCTTGATCTTATCTGTCAACTCACTACTCCACTCCTCAGCTACATTCATTCTTCAGTTTACCCCAACTATTTTGATCTTTATTTCAATGACATTTCTACACCAAATATTTTAACTTGTTATTTTTCAATATTTTCTTGTTTATTATACTATTATCTTTACTTATCTTGGTTAGTATGTTTATTAAGATTATTGTAAATTCTTGGTCCATCTCTTCTAATACTTTAGCATAAAATCTGTCTAATATGCTGTATATATTTCAACTCTAAGTTATTATTTGTCAAGATCCATGATTACTAACTATTACGGATAATTTTGGTTGTACAATTTTATCAAATAATTGTTTTGCTTCTATTGAGATGATGATCTGAATTTTCTACTTTGTTCTATTGTAGTGAATTACATTGCTTAATTTTCTAATATAAGCCAAACTTTCATTAATGAAATAAGTCAATTTAGTCATCTTCCTTATAATTTTCACCTTTTTATGTACCATTTTGTTTATCTTACTAAGAACTCAGAGCTATTTTTTTTTTTTAATCCAGTGGGAAGCTCTGTCTTAAAACAGTATCCGACCTATTCATTATAGGTCAATTTGGAAATACATTCTTGTGAATTTCATTCTTTTTTACTTTTTTCTACCCTTTGTTGGGTCACCAGCATTATCTTTGTTCCACTTTTCTTTATTCCCTTAATATTTAGAAACTAGAAACTAATTCTCCTAATGATTACCCATAATTTTGAAAAACACATACTTAAATTTAAAGCATGTTTTCACTTTTCTTTACTGTCTCATATATTCCCCCACCAGTTGATAGAATCTAGAATTTTAGTCCAAGATTATTTTTAAGTTTTCTTTACAATTAATACTTCTAATAGATTTAGCAATGAGTTTTGCTACTCATCGTTGTTTCTTGTAATGGTAATCATAATAGTTATAATAGTAGCAAATATTTATATAGTGGCTGCCATATGCCATGAACTTGGTGAAGTACTTGATGATTATTAGCTTATTTAATGCTCACAACAGCCCTGTAAATTAGAAACGATTATTGTTCTTATTTTTGCATATAAACATAGGCAAGGAGATGTTACATGGTTTTCCTAAGGTCAGATAACTAGTAAATGATAGAACTGAAATTTGAACCCAGAACTCTGACTCAGCCTAGAGCCTCTATTCTTAATGTCTACACTATGCTGCCTATATCCTTTTCTTTTGAATATCCTTTCTTTTGTACTAAATTTTCCTCCAGATGAGTTATCCCCTAATTCTTTTAAAACTGATCAATGGATGGTAAACATTGTTCTTGAATGTCTGAAAATGGCTTTTGTGTGGGTCAATATTAAATTGTACATTCAAAATTATTTTTCCTCAATACTTTGAAGATACCATGATTATCTCTTTGCATTAATTTTGCCCATGAGAAATCTGTTATCAAAATATTTTTTTTCTCTTCAACATATTCCTTACCTAGGAACAAATTAATTTTTAATTTCTTTTTCAGCTAATCTATTTCTTTCTCTTTGGAAGCCTGGATTTCCAAATTTTTCTAATAAAGTGTTTCTTGCTATACAGTGTTCTAGGTGTCTTCAAAAAGTTCATGGAAGGATTCATATTATTTTTTAACTACAGTTTTTAAGAAACTTTTTGAAGTATCCTCATATGTCCCTTGGACAGCAACATTAGTATTACTTAAAAGTTTGTTGGAAATACAGATCTTGGGCCCCACTCCAGATCTTTTGAATCAGAATCTGCATTTTAACAAAATCCATATGTAATGTGTTTACACATTAAAGTTTGAAGAGAACAGTCTTTTTTCTTACTGAAAATTTTCAAACATGTAGAAGAGTAGAGGGAATAATATAATGAATATCAAAATTTCCTTAACTTACCCTTAACAGTTCCTAAAGAATCTTCAAGTAAAGTACAGACATGATAATATTTTACCCCTACATTCTTCAATATGCATCTCTAAAAGATACGGGCATTTTCTGGCTAAATTAACAATAATTTCTTAATATCCTCAGGTGGATCTGTTAGTTTGTTCTGCTTAATATTTGGAGGGATCTGTTAATCAGAGGATAGTTAAAGCTATTTTTCCAGCTCTTGGATATATCGTTCAGTATATTTTCTCTCCTCAGTTCTCTGTTATTACACCCTTCTTAACTTCCTCCTTTATGCCTAAGGTTTTCCTCATACTTTTTATTTGCTTGTTCTTTTGCAGAACATACTGGAAAATTCTCTCTGCTCAATCCTCCAGCTTAACTCACTTCTCAGCTATATCCATCTCACCTATTTATTTTTTCTTAATTTTGGCAATTGATTGTTAATTTCTGAGAACTATAGTTAAAAATTTATGGATAGATGCAATATACTTTCATGATTCTGAGGTTATTTACAGTTATTCTAAGGTCATGTTCTGGTTGTGCTCTTTCTGATGTACCTGGTCCTTCGATTCAAAGTTCTGGCTTTCCCCAAATAATTGATGATACTTTATTAGGTGCTCATTTTTGTATTTGAGACTCCCTAGTAACTTGTGATTACTATCTGTGCTATTGCCTTCTTGTAGGAAATAGGCCAGTTCTGCTACCAAGCAAGGTACCTTAGGTTCTCTGGAAGCAAAGGCTGAGATTAGGATTCTTATACAAGTAATTTGTTGAGGGCACTCTCAATAGAAACCTCTGAATGAAGGAAGCCAGATAGAACTGGGGGAAAAACTAATGGTCCCCAAACTTTGCTACACATTAAAATCACCTGGGGAGCTTTTAAAAGTCCCAGCACTTAGAGGAGTGACGTCAACTACATGGCACAATAGGAAGCCCTAGGCTCTCCTTCACCCACAGAGACACCAACTTAACAATAAAGAGACCACATTGCCTTTGTGACAACTCCAGAAACCACTTGAGAGGTTACAACATCCCAGGTAAGCAAAAAGGAACACTTAGGAAATTCCAGTGCACTAAACCACCATACCCCATTCACCTCCCTGCATAGCTCAGAACAATTGGAAGAAAACTCTTAACTCCCAGTTTCTCCCTCAGGAGAGAAAAAGAAGGGTGGAACATGTGACCTGTGTTCTGGATTTTAGGGGGATGCCCAAGGGACTATTTCCTATAACAGTGACTAGGATCACTGATGGGAAAGGAAGTGGCACATTTTAGATGTCTGGGGCCCACTAAGAACAAACCTGAGTTTGGCAGGTTACTACAGCACCAGAGAGATTGCAGTACTACAGACAGACACCAGGGGGAACTCCTGAGTAGAAAAAGATGAACCTCTTCAGCTGAGCGATACAAGACCAGAGACACATATCCAGAAAGGTGTAAAAGACTCTCAGAATTTCACTGGACTGATTGGTGAAGATCTTCCTCTGCACAAAGACAATCCATAGACACTGAGAGAGGTGGCTGTTTTTCAAAATGACCAAATTTCAAAAAAAGATAACAAGGCATGGATTTCCTCTACCAGCCAGCCACCAAAATAAATAAATAAAATAAAAAGTCATACAAAAAAAAGGGATTCTTGGTTCCATCAAAACAACAAAATAAATATTCAGAAACCAACTGGAAACAAATGAAAATATATGAATTAACCAACAAGGAATTTAAAGTTATCATCATAAAAGTACTCAATGAGCTAAAAGATGATACACACAGACAACTAAATAAAATTATGAAAAAGATGAACAAAATGAGAATATCAACAAAGAGTTAGAAACTATAAAGAAATACAGAACCTCTGGAGCTGAAGAATAAATGAATTGAAAATTTTACTAGAAGTCATCAACAGCAGACTGCATCAAGCAGGAGAAAGAATAAGTGAACTTAAAGACAGATTAGTTGAAATTATCAAGTCAGAGGAGCAAAAAGAAAAATGGATATAGAAAAATACAAGAGCCTAAGGGACTTATGCGGATGTCATAAAAACATATTAGAAAACTGCAGTAATCAAAACAGTGTGGTACTGGCCTTAAGAAAGACACAAAGACCAATGGAACAGAATAGAGAGCCCACGAACAACCCTTACATATTTGGTCAAATAATCTTTGACAAGGGTGCCAAGATCACACAATGGAGAAACGACAGTTTCTTCTGCAAATAGTCATGGGGAAACTGGATATCCACATGCAAAAGAATGAAGTTGGGGGAAAGCATCATGTCATTGAATTTGGCAACCATTTCTTGGATATGACACCAAAAGCACAAGCAACAAAACCAAATATAGATGAATGGGATCACATCAAACTTAAAGACTTCAGCACAGCAAAGGAAAGAAACAGTAAACAGGCAATGCTTGGAATGGGAGAAAATCATTGCAAACCATATATCTGATAAATGGTTAATATCTAGAATATATGAAGAACTCTTACAACTCAATAACAACAACAACAAAAATCCCAAATGAAAAAATAGGCAAAGGGCTTGAATAGACATTTCTCCAAAGAAAATATACAAATGGCCTACAAGTGTATAAAAAGATGCTCAACATCTATAATTGTTAGAGAAATGCAAATCAAAACCATAATGAGATATCACTACACACCCATTAGAATGGCCAATATATATATTTAAAAACAGAAGATAGCAAGTGTTGGGGAGGATGTGAAGAAATTGGAACTCTTGTTTACTGCTGGTGGGAATGTAAAATAGTGCAGGCACTATGGAAAATACTTTGGAGATTCCTCAAAACTAAAAGTAGAATTACCTCTGATCCACCAATCCCACTTCTGGATATATATCCAAAATAATTGGAAGCAGGATCTTGAAGAGATATTTGCATACTCATGTTCTTTGTCACATTATTTTCAATAGCCAAGGGATGGAAGCAGTCCAAATGTCCATCAACATATGAATGCATAAAGAAAATATGGTATAGACATACAATAGAAATTTACTCAGCCATAAAAAAGAGGTCCTTTCACATGCTACAACCTGATGAACCTTGAGGACATTATGCTGATTGCAATAAGCCAGTTACAAAAGGTCAAATATTGTATGATTTCACTTGTATGATATATCTAAAGTACTCAAAAACATGGCAACAGAAAGTAGAACGGTGGTTGCTCGGGACTGGGGGGAGGGGGCAAAAAGTGAGTGGTGTGATGAATATGGAGTTTCAGTTTTTCAGAATAAAAATGTTCAGAATAAAAATCTGTTACACAACAATGTAATTATAGTTAATATTACTGAACTGTATGCTTAAAAATAAGCATACAGTTATTTAAATATGTAAAAATGGTAAATTTTATATTAAGTATTTTTTAACCACAATTTTTTAAAAACTTTTTAAAAAATGCACCAGCACTCAGGTCACACTTCATACTAATTAAATCAGAATACTTCATTCTGGGAGCCAGGCACCAGTATTCTTTAAAGGTCCCCAAGTACACAGCAGGCAACCTCTAAGATCACTTCTAGTGATCCCTGCTTTCTGATATTTACACCTTTGTATAATATCCTCTTCTCGAGTGTGGGCTGGACTTAATGACTTGTTTCTAATGAACAGAATATAGCAGAAGTGATGGGATGTCACTTCCAAGATTATGTTATAAGAAAATTATGGCTTCTGTCTTGCATGTTCTCTTTTACATTCTCTTTGATTGCTTGTCATGGGGAAAACCAGCAGCTATGCTCTGAGGCAGGCTTTGGATAGGCCCCATGGCAAGAGACCAAAGCCTGCCAACAGACATGTGGGTAAACTTGGAAGCAGATTTTCTCCCACCCACCTCATGAAAAACCTTGAGACACAGGCATAGAGCTAAGCCATACCCAGATTCCTGACTCACAGAAGTCATAAGCTAATAATGTTTGTTGTTTTCAGCTGCTATGTTTGGGGATGATTTAAGCAAAAAGAGATCAATTAAACACCAGGTGATTCCAATGTGTAGCAATGTTTAGGAACAACTGAAGTAGGCAAATATGTGGTTTCAGAGAAGTCTAGTCTCTTCACGAATCCACAGGGAAATCTGGAGCATAAACTGCACTGTAGAGGTTGTACTGCCAGAGGCAAAGGAGCTAAATGATTAGACACTCACATCAGTCATTGATAGCAACTGTCTGGAGGGAGGGCAGACCAGGTCAAAACCTCCCTAGCTTGCCCAGGTAGGCTCTTGTCAGCAAGGCAACGCTCCAGGAAACCTCCAGGTATTGGTAGTTAGCAGCCAACAAGCAGCAGCCGAGGGATGTGTATAGATACACAGGGTATATACTTCAGCCTTTAGAAAGTGAATGTGAAAGACATGAGGCAAAATTTTTGATGAGATATGCTCACAGAAGGTGCTCTGACAGGAGTTTCCCCATTCCTCATGGATCTCATCAACCACTCCAGGAATTTTCTCACCTGCCTTTGTAACTTAGGTGCCCGCACTCATTGTTCCTTCTTTTGGGCAGATGCCTGTGTTCCTTACTGACTTACTGAAGAGGTAGCAATGGTATGGAAGGTAGATTTGTCTGGCCATTCTTACAGTGGTATTCTAAATAATTACCCATTTGGGTTTTCCAGAGGTCTCTCTTCCAGCAGCAGCCATGTCTGGGCCAAGAGCACCTTTGGAATTACACCATATCTTTTGTAGCAATCTTTACTTATACACGTTTTGGCTTATGGTTTCCTTTTTCAATCCTGAACTGTCTCAGTTTCCTGAGATGCACTTAGTTTCTTGTCTATCGAGTGTTCCCTTTTTGTTTCCTAGTCAGGTTATGGATTTTTCTATTTTTACATCTTCATTTCAATATATCTTCATTTATATCCTCCTTTAGGAATAGAGAGAGACTGTAGTTTGTGCTCAGTCCAACATCTCGAATAACATTTATATAAAATTTTAGCCAGCACTAAAGAATGCATAAAGTTTTATCACCATTAAATAGTATACACTCAAAAGCAGGTTTTTTGCATTTGAAAATGTTATAAAGATTAATATAATTGTTATAAAATTTACAATAAAACTCTGTTTGCTTAAAAGGATGTTTTTAAATTGGTTTTCAAAAAATAAAAAAAATTGTAAAAATTGATTTTCAAAGTCTTTCTTTCAGTTTTGTACTAGGTGCTGTCTCTCCTGCTGTTGTTGTCCCTGCCATGCTGCTTTTGCAGGAAAGTGGATATGGGAGAGTAAAAGGCATTCCAAGCTTACTAATAGCTGCCAGCAGTTTGGATGACATCATAGCTCTCACTGGCTTCCATACATGCTTGAGCATAGTCTTCTCCTCAGGTAACTAGAAAATACAAGAAGCACCATATCATTCATTACCTTTTTGTTAGTTCTTTAAACAAGGTTTCTGGCTTTATTTCTTTATTTATTGGCCAACACTTTTCAACTTAATATCTTTTTATTCTTCATAGAAAGCTCACTTTAGGCCAGAGAAGAAATTTCAGTGGGTTAAGAAACCACTATTTAACACAAATGATTTCACTTTAATAACCACATGTTTCAATTAATTTCATAACCCATATTATTACTATTTATATGCTTATATTGCTTTGAAATTTTATCATCGTTTTCACTAGAAAATTTTAAGTAGCAGTATTATTAGTACTACTAATATTTTAATAAGTATTTTTGAAATATACATTTTGACCATCCCAATAAATAACTGGTTGCTCTATTATTAAGTAAATTTTAATGTATAGAGTTGGAACAACCATGTGCCTTTTTAGTAGCAGTGGGACAAGATCCTACAACAGTTCTGACTACCAAGGTGAAATCTGGTCTTGCATATCACTGCAGAAATTATGACACTAAACATTTCCACATTTAGTAATGATTTAATTATTTGCAGCGTTTGAAATAAAGTCTTTTGTATTATTGAAGCACCAAAATATTTTTAAGTTGTAAAGTAATAGTTTCTCTTAATATCAGAAAATATAAATAAGAAAAAAAAGGGGGGGAAATAAAAATAAAATCTGCAGTCGTCCCACCCAGAAGGAAAGACTCTTTTCCTTTTGAACCTTTTGATGTAAATCTACCCAGACTTCACTTCTCTTTTCTTTTATCTTCACTTCTCTTGCCATCTCTTGCCATCTCTTCCCTTCTCTCTCTTTCTCTCCCCTCCTGATATTCTTATAAACATTATTGAACATTAAATATACTTTATTGTAATCTTAGTTGTTTTGCTTTAACTGTATATCGAAAATATATTTCAGTAAATACATTTTTATGTCGTTTTTAATGGTTGCATAGTATTCAATGGACTGCATCACAATTACTTAATCTGTTCAAAATTGAAGTTGATATCAGTAAAATAATGCTTGGTTAAACATAGAGAAATGTGTGTAAATAATCTTAATATTTTCTTAATATTAAAGATGGAATTGTTGATCTAAAAAGTATAAACAATTATAAGCATTTTGAAGCATATTGCAACAATATTATGTCCTACCAGAGAATATAACTTGCCATTTTTTCCTCACCCCCTTGAAAACTAGCTATTACTTATCTTCATTACCTTTGTTAATTTGATAGGTGAAAGTACAGTCTCCTTATTCATAATTATTATTTTTAATTGACACATAATAATTGTACATATTTATGTGGTACAGTGTGATATTTAGATACATGCACACAATGTGCAATGATCAAATCAGGGCAATTAACCTATTCATCACTTCAAACATTTATTTTTTCTTTGTGTTGGGAACTTCTAGAATCCTTCCAGCTATTTGAAATTCTGAGTACAATAAATTATTATTAACTGTAATCACTCTGTAGTGCTATAGAACACTAGAACTTATTCTTCCTATCCAGCTGTAACTTTTATCTGATGGTCAGCCTCTTCCTACTCCCCCCCTCTCCCACATCATGCAGCCGCTGGTAACAACTATTTTAATCTCTACCTGGGAGATCAACTTTTTAGCTTCCAGATAGATATGAGTAAGAAGAATGTGTTATTTATCTTTCTGTCTCTATCTATTTTACTTAATGCAATGCATTCCAGGCTCATCTTAAATTAGTTTTCAAAGTCTTTCAGTTTTGTACTAGGTGACAGAATTTCATTCTTATTTTATGGCTGAATAGTATTGCATTGTGTATGTATACCATATTTTCTTTATTCAGTTATCTGTTGATGAACACTTAGGTGCATTCCATATCTTGGCTATTGTGAATAATGCTAAAACAAACATGACAATACAGTTATCTCTTTGACATACTGATTTCCTTTCCTTTGAATATATATACCTGGTAGTGGGATTCCTAAATCATATGGTAGTTCTTTTTGTAGTTTTTTGAGAAACTGTCTGCCATAATGGCTGTACTAATTTATATTCCCACCAATAATGTGTAAGAGTTCCCTTTCTCTGCATCCTCACCAGCATGTTATTTTTTGACTTTTTGGTAATAATCATTCTGACTGGGGTAAGGTGATATGTCATTGTGGTTTTGATTTGCATTTCCCTGATGATTAGTGATGCTGAGCATTTATTTTCATATACTTGTTGGCCATTTCTTCTTTCAAGAAATGTCTATTCAGCTTATTTGCTCTTTTTTTTTTTTTTTTTTGTGACCAGTAAGGGGATCATAACCCTTGGCTTGGTGTCGCCTGCACCGCGCTCAGCCAGTGAGTGCACCAGCCATCCCTATATAGCATCTGAACCCGCAGCCTCAGCGCTCCCAGCGCCACTGCGCTCCCAGCGCTGCACTCTCCCGAGGGAGCCACTGGGCCGACCCTGCTCATTTTTTCATTGAATTATTTGTGGGTTTTTTGTTGTTTGATTGTTTGATTTCCTTGTGTATTTTGGATCTTAATTGCTTGTCAGCTGTATAGTTTGCAAATGTTTTCTCCCATTCTGCAGATTGTCTCTTTGTTCTGTTGATTGTTTCCTTTACTGTGCAGAAGGTTTTAGTTTGATATAGTCTCATTTGTCTTATTTTTCTTTTGTTGCCCGTGCTCTTGAGTCTTTGTAAAAACTGATGTCCTTAAGTGTTTCCCTATGTTTACTCTTAAAGATTTAAATGTCAGACCCGTAGTTTGGGGTCTGACATTTAAGTCTTTACTCCATTTTGAGTTAATTTTTTTATATGGTGAGCAATAGGGGTCTAATTTCATTCTTCTGCTTATTTATGTTCAGTTTTCCCAGCACCATTTATTGAAAAGACTGTCCTTCACCCAATGTAAGTTCTTGGAGCCATATCAAAAATCTTTTGGCTGTAAATATGTAGGCTTATTTCTGAGTTTTCTAATCTGTTCCATTGTTCTGTGTCTGTCTTTATGCCGGTACCATGCTGTTTTGATTACTATAGCTTAGTAGTATAGTTTGAAGTCAGGTAGTGTGATGCCTCCAGCTTTGTTCTTCTCGCTCTGAATTGCTTTGCCTATTTGAAGTCTTTTGTGGTTTCATATGAATTATATGATTTTTTTCCTATCTCTGTGAAGAATGTCATTGGTAGTTTGGTAGGGGTTGCATTGAATCTGGAGATTGTATTGAGCATATGGTCATTTTAACAATATTGATTCTTTCAATCCATGAACATAGGATGTCTTTCCAACTTTTTGTATCCTTTTTAATTTCTTTCATCGGTGTTTTATAGTTTTCCTTGTAGAGATCGTTTACCTCCTTGGTTAAATTTATTCTTAGGTTTGTTGGTTGGTTGGTTGGTTGGTAGCTATTGTATTTGGATTGCTTTCTTAATTTCTTTTTCAGCTTGTTCATAGTTGGTGTATAGAAATGCTACTGATTTTTGTGTGTTGGTTTTGTATCCTGAAACATTACTGAATTTGTTTATCAGATCTAAGAGGGTTTTATTTGTGGTGTCTTTAGGTTTCTCTATATAAAATCACGTCATCTGCAAACAGGGAAAATTTGATTTCCTCCTTCCCAATTTGGATGCCCTATATTTCTTTCTCTTGCCTAAATGCTGTAAGTAGGACTTACAGCACTATGTTGAATAAAAGTGGTGAGAGTGGGCATTCTTGTCTTGTTCCAATTGTTAGGGGAAAAGCTGAAAGCTCAGAATGTTGCTTTTGCTTTGTCATATATGACCTTTATTTTGTTGAGATATCTTCCTTCTATACCTAGTTTCTTGAGAGTTTTTATCATGAGAGGATGTTAAATTTTAGCAAATGTTTTTTCTGCATCTATCAAGATGATTATATGATTTTTGTTCTTCATTCTGTTGATGTGATATATCACATTTATTGGTATGTGTATGTTGAACCATCCTTACCAATCCCAGTTGATCATGGTATATAATCTTCTTGATGTACTGTTGGATTTTTTTTTTGCTAATATTTTGTTTAGGATTTTTGCATGTGTGTTCATCAGGATATCAGTCTGTAGTTTTCTTTTTTTATTGTGTCCTTGTCTGGTTTTGGTATCAGAGTTATGCTGGTCCATAGAATAAATTTGTAAGAATTCCCTCCACTTCAGTTTTTTAAAATAGTTTGAAAATAATTGGTATTAGTTTTTCTTCAGAAATTTGGTAGAATTCAGCAATGAAGCAATCTGGTTCTGGGCTTTTCTTTGTTGAGAATCTTTTTATTACTGATTCAGTCTCATTGCTTATTATTGGTTTGTTCAGGTTTTCTATTTCCTTCTCCTTCACTTCTGAAGGATAGCTCCGCTGAGAATAGTATTCTTGGATGGCAGATTTTATCTTTCAACACTTTAACTATATCATCTCATTCTCTCCTGGCCTTTAAGATTTCTGCTGAGAAACCTGCTGTTAGTCTAATGTGATTTCTATTATGTGTGACTTGATACTTTTTCTTGCTGTTTTAGAATTTTCTCTTTGACTCTGACTTTTGATAGTTTGACCGTAATGTGTCTCAGAAAGAACCTTTTTGGATTGAATATATCTGGGGACCTTTGAGTTTCCTGGATCTGGATGTCCATATTTCTTTAAAAGACTTGGGAAATTTTCAGCTATTATTTCATTAAATAGGTTTTCAATGCCTTTTTCAAGTTTCTTCTTCTCAAAATCCCATTTGTTCATTTAATGGTGTCACATAATTTTTCTAGGCTTTCTTCATTCTTTTAAATTTTTTTCTTTCTTTATGTATTGTTTATTTCAAAAGACCTGTCTTCAAGTCCAGAAATTCTTTCTTCTACTTAATCTAGTCAGTCATTGAAGTTTTCTATTAAATTTTATTCATTGATTCTTTAGTTCAAGGTTTTCTGGGTTTTTTGTTTGGTTTTTGGTTTTTTTAATGATTATCTCTATGTTGACATTCTCATTCACATTGTGAATAGCTTTCCTGATTTTCTTGAACTGTTTATATTCTCTTCTATCTCAGTGAGTTTCATTAAGGTTAATATTTTGATTTTTTTTTCAGGAATTTCATCAATTTATTTTTCTTTGTGTCTATTGCTGGGGATTTTTGTGGTCTTTCAGGGGTGTCATGCTTCCTTGCTTTTTCATGTTTCTTGTGTCTCTGCATTGATACATGCAAATCTAGTAGAACAGTCACTTTTCTGATTTTGTGGAGTGGGCTTTTATGTGGATAGACTTTTTCCTGTAGAAATGATGGGTCCTAGGGTATTGATTGGGTATGTTTTGGCTGGCTTGCCATGTGGTGGTGGCTCCTGGGCTGGGGGGCTGCCCTGGGCCCAGTGTGGGCATGTTCACACATGGAGGGTCCTCCCACTATGTGGCAATGACTTCTGAGGCTTGGGGTTGCTGCCTGGACAGCTGCAAAGGCTGAGCAAGGGCAGAGGGCTGGCCCCTTGGATGGCAGTGACTCCTGGGGAGCAGGCTGCCTTTGAATCAGCTGTCAGGGCCAGGAATGGGACTTCATAGGAGCAGAGGGTCAGCCTATGTGGTGATGGTTTTGATTGGATGATCCCACAGCCTGGACAGCTGACAGTGCAGGGGATGGGTGCAGCACAGGCGTGGAGAGCCTTCCCACTGTGTGGCAGTGGTTCCTGGGGGTGGGACCACAGGGTCACAGTTGGGGCAGGTGTCAGGGCCAGGTTTGAATCCATGAAAGCACAGCGGACTGGTGTGGGTTGTGCCAGTGATTCCCAGGGGGTAGAGCAGCTGCCAGGGCCAGGCATGGATGCTACTGGTGCAGAAGGAAGGCTATGCTGTGGTGGTTCCTATGGGGTGTGGCCACCATAAGGGCAGGTATTAGATCCCAGAGTGGATGCTGGTGGCTAGGAGAGCAGCTTGCTATGTGGCTGTGACTCATGGGGGGCAGGCTGCTGCCTGAGCACATGTCAGGGCTGGATGTGGGTGCCCACAGGCAAGGACAACCCACTTGCTACCTTGCAATAGCTTCTGGGAAGCAGGGCCACTGCTGGTGCAGCTGTCAGGGCCAGGAGGAGGTCTTGGTAGGGGGAGGCCTGTAGTGATGTTGTCAGGAAGGTGGGGCTGCCACCGAGCCTAATGTCAGACAAAGCCTGGGTACAGTGGGCAGGCTGGAAGTGCAGCTGTTTCTCCAGGTGTCGGGGCCACCATTGGGCTAGCTGTCAGGGAGGGTGAAGGCACTTTGGGCTGGTGGGCTGTACTTTAATGTCTTTAGGGATATAGGGCCACCACCCAGCCTGCTATGGGACAGGGCTCCAATGCAGTAGGCAGACTGGAAGTGCAGCAGTGTCTTTGAGAGGTGAAGATGGTGCTGTGTCTACTGTCAGGGATCTTGGGGTGGGGGGGGCAATAGGGGGCAGCATGGCAGGGGATTGTCTGGGCACTCAGCAACTTCCCAACTTTACTGGGTGGCCTTTTTCCCTGGGAGGAGGAGGGGTGGTTTTGGATGCAGGATCCTGGTGGATCTGTCAGGTGCAGGCTCTGTGCAGCTGGGCCTCCAGTGCTGTAGGCACCCCAGCAGACACATTGAAACAAAAGGGGGAACTCAAGGATAAAGAGAGGCAGTGGCCGTCAGCGCTCAGGGCCAGATGCACTCCTGCAGTGGGTCCAGTTTCAAGACTGCATCCTGCCACAGCAGTTTAAGATGAGGGTGTGGGGGTGTACTACATGAGCTCCTACTCTGAGGCAGTACTGTCATTTGGACTCCAGCTGTGTTCTAACCTGGATCTGGGGCTTGTGGAGACTGGGGGACTCTTTTATACCAAAAACCGTTGGTGTCTGTGGCAGCTATGGGGACCACTGGGGATTTCCAGCTTACCTTTTTCCCATAAGAGGTATTCCCTGACTCCTAGCCAATCCCCCCAATCTGGGCAGGGGAGATAGTGTGGCAGAGGGTGGATGCCTGACTTCCCTCTCTATATGGGTATCTTAGGCTTCAGTGCTCCAGAGGAGTTTTGCCTCTCTCTTGATCTTCTACAGCATATTTCCTCAGGCACTCCTGTGGAAATATGGTTGTTTATTCATTATTTAGATTTCTCTTTGTGAAGCAGATGATTGACAGGTGACTCTAGTCGACCATGATGCTTCCCCCAAACAAAACTATAATCTCTTCAAATGAAGTACTTTGAGTACTAGTGATGTTAAATGAATGTTCGTGTATATTGGCCATTAGCATTTTGGAATGTTTTGTAAATTGCTTTTCTTGAAAGTCTTTTGCCTAT
The DNA here is from genome assembly GCF_027409185.1 of Cynocephalus volans. Classification (NCBI taxonomy): domain Eukaryota; kingdom Metazoa; phylum Chordata; class Mammalia; order Dermoptera; family Cynocephalidae; genus Cynocephalus; species Cynocephalus volans. The sequence goes on along the minus strand of NC_084468.1, from coordinate 89,601,827 downwards.
TTCTTATACAAGTGTTCATCTTTTCTTTTTGATTTGTCAGTATCCTGCATAAAATTAGGAATGATTACCCTTTGTTTTATATATGGGGGAACTTCAAAAAGTTCATGAAAAGATTCGTATTATCTTTTAATTGTATTTTTCCACAAACTTTTTCAAGTCCCCTCATAGTCAGTAGAAAAAAGACACTAGGAGCCAAATGAGGATGAACATAGTTTTAATTTTTCCAATTGGTAATTTGCCTTTTAATTTTATCTCTACTTGTGCCTTTTAGAAGTTATAAATTTTTATTGTCAACTCTGGCAATTATTTTCTTCATGGTTGGTATCAATCATGCTTTCAAAAAACATTTTTTGTGCTTCTCTTCCATTGTGCCAGCTTCTCTGACAAACAGGATAAACAGCAACAATGTTAGCTTTTGTTGAGTACTTGCTTGCTACTTGCTCTGAGTTCTATACATGTTTCCACTTATTTACAGGTAAGGAAACTGAGGAATAGAAGTTAAGTAACTTCTTCAAAGTGACAGATCCAGTAAGTAAGGGAGCCACGATGTAAATCGGGCAGTCTGACCTTAGACCCGCACGTTTAAACTACTATTCTATACTGTCTTCCCACGTAGCAAACAGGCAAGACCAAGTGGCCCATGTTCTCAAGGAGCTTATATTAAACAAATAATTACAAATGTGATGAATATTACATAGTATAGAGTGCTATGGGAACATGTTACAAGAGACCAAACCTAATTTGTGGAAGACCAAAGAAAGTGAAAAACCAAGTAGGTACATGCTTAGAAAATCATCTTACCTGATGATCATGTAAACAGTCACTTAAAATTTTAAGCACTTTAAGGTTTTATTTTGTACATTACATCTTCAGCATGTCTATATTTTGGATAATGGTAGATATCAAGATCTAACTATTTTAGCCAATTAAACAGTTGTTTCAACTCTGTTTTTGAATATTTCATCTTTCTTAACATATGGAAATGCCACATGTATCATATTCAAATTTTCAAAAATACTAAGTTGGCTTGTGTTTATGTTTTTACAATTTTTTTTAAATTGTGGTAAAAACACATAAAATTTACCTTTTAAACATTTTTAAGCATACAATTCAGTAGTATTAACTATATTCACATTGTTGTGTAACAGATCTCTAGAAGTTTTTTATTTTACAAAACTGAAACTATATATTCATCAAACCACTCACTTTTGCCCCCTCCCCTGGTCCCTGGCAACCACCATTCTAATTTCTGCTGTCATGATTCTGAGTACTCTAGATATCTCTTTTTTTTTTTTTTTTTTTTTTTTTTTGTCTTTTTGTGACCAGCCGCACTGCGCTCAGCCAGTGAGCAGCGCACCGGCCATCCTTATATAGGATCCGAACCCGCGGGCGGAGCACTGCTGCGCTCCCAGCGCTGCACTCTCCCAAGTGTGCCACGGGGTCGGCCCTAGATATCTCATACAAGTGAAATCATATAGTATTTGTCATACACTAACTGGCTTATTGCAATCAGTATAATGTCCTCAAGGGTCATCTATGCTGTAGCATGTGACAGGATTTCTTCTTGTTGTTGTAGCTGAGTAATATTTCATTGTATGTTTATACCATATGTTCTTTATCCATTTATCTGTCAATGAACATTTGGGGTACTTCCACTTCTTGCTATTGTAAATAATGCTGCAAAGAATATAAGTTGGCAAATATCTCTTCAAGATCCTGTTTTCAATTCTTTTGGACATATACCCAGAAGTGGGATTGCTGGATCATATAATAATGCTACTTTTAGTTTTCTAAGAATCTCCAAACTGTTTTCCATAGTGGCTGCACCGTTTTATCTTCTGATCAGCAGTATTCAAGGGTTCCAGTTTCTTCATATCCTCTCCAACACTTGTTAGTTTGGTTTTTTTTTTAATAGTGGCCATCCTAATGGGTATGTGTTGATATCTCTTTGTGGTTTTGATTTTCTTTTCTCTAATAATTACATATGTTGAACATGTTTTCATATATATGTTGCCATTTATATGTCTTTGTTGAAAAAACGTCTCTTTAAGTCTGTCACAGTTCTTCCCTGCTGCTATAACAAAATACATGAGACTGAGTAATTTATAAAGAGCATAAATTTATTTCCCACAATTCTGGAGACTTGGGAAGCCCAAGATCAAGGAGCCAACAGACTTGATGTCTGTTAAGGGTCTCTTTCTCATAGATGGCACCTTCTCTGCATCATCACATGGGGAAAGGGGGAAAACAGACTCCCTTAAGCCTGTTTTTTTTTTTTTTATTTTACCTTCTCAATATACATTGTAGTTGATTTTTGTGACCATTTACCCATTCCTCTTCCCCCCCTCCCCTCTCCCATGATGTCATATCTGTTCACTTCTCTTAACAAGTTGAAGGAATTATTGTGATTGTTGTGTCTTCCTCCACCCCCAACCTTTATTTGTTTGTTTATTTTTTTATTTATTCTTAGCTCCCACAAATAAGTGAAAACATGTGGTATTTCTCTTTCTGTGCCTGACTTGTTTCACTTAATATAATTTTCTCTAAGCCCATCCATGTTGTTGCAAATGGCAGTATTTCATTCTTTTTTATAGCAGAGTAGTATTCCATTGTGTAAATACACCACAGTTTCCTTATCCACTCATCTGATGATGGACATTTGGGCTGGTTCCAACTCTTGGCTATTGTAAATAGTGCTGCAATAAACATCAGGAGCACAGGTATTCAGCATGATGATTTCCATTCCTCTGGGTATATTCTCAGCAGTGGAATAGCTGGGTCATATGGTGGATCTATCTGTAATTGTTTGAGGAACCTCCATACCATTTTCCATAAAGGCTGCACCATTTTGCAGTCCCACCAACAGTGTATGAGAGTTCCTTTTTCTCCACAACCTCTCCAGCACTTATCATTCTCAGTCTTTTGGATATTACCCATCCTGACTGGTATGAGATGGTATCTCAAAGTGGTCTTGCTTTGCATTGCCTGGATGCTGAGTGATGTTGAGCATTTTTTAATTTGTCTGTTGCACATTCATATATCTTCCCTTGAAAAATGCTTATTCAGCTCCTTTGCCCATTTTTTAATGGTGTTACTTGGTTTTTTGCTATAAAGTTAATTTGAGTCCCTTGTATATTCTGGATATTAATCTTTTGTCAGATGTATATTTTGCAAACATTTTCTCTCACTCTGTTGGTTGTCTTTTCACTCTGTTGATTGTTTCTTTTGTGGTGCAGAAGCTATTTAGTTTGATATAATCCCATTTGTTTATATTTCCTTTAGTTGCCTGTGCTTATGGGGTCATATTCATGAAGTCTGTACCCACTCCTACTTCCTGGAGTGTTTCCCCTATGTTTTCTTTAAGGAGTTTTATTGTTTCAGGACATATATTTAATTATTCAACCCATTTTGAATTGATTTTGGCGTATGGTGAGAGGTACGGGTCTAGCTTTGTTCTCCTACATATGACTATCCAGTTTTCCCAGCACCGTTTGATGAAGAAGCAGTCTCTTCCTCAGTGTGTCAACTTGGTGCCTTTGTCAAAGATCAGATGGCTGTAGGTGTATGAGTTGATTTCTGGGTTCCCTATTCTATTCCATTGATCCATGTGTCTGTTTTTATGCCAGTACCATGCTGCTTTGGTTATTATAGCTTTGTAATATAGTTTAAAGTCAGGTTGTTGTGCCTCCAGCTTTATTTTTTTTGCTCAGGATTGCTTTGGCTATGTGTGGTCTTTTGTTACTCCATATAAATGTCTGGATAGTTTTTTCCATTTCTGAGAAAAATGTCATTGAATTTTGATGGGGATTGCATTGAATCTGTAGATCACTTTGGGTAATATGGACATTTTCAAAATGTTAATTCTTCTAATCCAAGAGCATGAGATATCTTTCCATCTTCTTGTGTCCTCTTTAATTTCTCTCAACAGTGCTTTGTAGTTCTCTTTGTACAGATTTTTCACATCCTTGGTTAACTTTATTCCTAAGTATTTTATTTTTCTTGTGGCTTTTATAACTGGACTAACTTTCTTGATTTCTTTTTCTGCATGTACATTGTTGGGGTATAGAAATACTACTGATTTTTGTGTTTTGATTTTGTATCCTGCAACTTTTCTGAAATCATTTATCAACTCTAAGAGTTTTTTTGTAGAGGCTTTAGGCTGTTCAATATATAGGATCATATCATCTGCAAACAGGGACAGTTTGACTTCATCTTTTCCAATCTGGATGCCCTTTATTTCCTTCTCATCTCTAATTGCTCTGGCTAGTACTTCCAACACTATGTTGAATAGGAGTGGTGAGAGTGGGCATCCTTGTTTAGTTCCTGTTCTTAAGGGAAAGGTTTTCAGCTTTTCCCCATTCAAAATGATACCAGCAGTGGGCTTATCATATATGGCTTTAATTGTGTTGAAATACTTTCCATCTGTACCTAACTTGTAGAGAGTCTTTATCATGAACAAATGTTGAATTTTGTCAAATGCTTTTTCAGCATCTATAGAAATAATCATATGGTTTTTGTCTTTGCTTTTATTGATGTCATGTATCACATTTATTGATTTGTTTATGTTGAACCGACCTTGCATCCCTGGGATGAATCCTCCTTGATCATGCTGTATAATTTTGTGTTGTGTTGCTATATCCTATTAGCTAGTATTTTATCGAGGATTTTTGCATCTATATTCATCAAGGATATTGGCCTGTAGTTTTCTAATTTTGAAGTATCTTTGTCTGCTTTTGGTATCAGGGTGATGTTTGCCTCATAGAATGAGTTTGGGAGAATGGCCTGTGTTTTGGTCTTTTGGAATAGTTTGTAGAGAATTGGTATCAGTTCCTCTTTGAAGGTTTGGTCTGCAGTGAACCCATCCAGTCATGGCCTTTTCCTTGTTGGGAGCCTTCTGGTAACAGCTTCAATCTCTTTTATTGTTATTTGTTTGTTCAGATTTTTTGTATCCTCTTGGCTCAGTTTTGGTAGTTTGTATGTGTCCAGAAATTTATCCATTTCCTCCAAATCTTTAAATTTGTTGGCATATAGTTATTTATAGTAGTCTCTAATGATTCTTATTACTGAGGTATCAATTGTAATATCACCTTTTTCATTTCTAATTTTTGTTATTTGGGTCTTCTCTCTTCTTTTCTTAGTTAGCCTTGCTAAAGGTTTGTCAATTTTATTTATCTTTTTAAAAAAACCAACTTTTTGTTTCATTAATCTTTTGTTTCATTTTTCGGGCTTCTATTTCATTTAGTCCTCTGATCTTAATTGTTTCTTTCCTTCTACTGACTTTGTATTTGGATTTTCTTGTTTTTCTAGATCTTTAAGGTCAAGTGTTAGGTTGTTTATTTGCCATCTTTCCATTCTTCTGAAGTAAGCATTTAATGCAATAAATTCCCCGCTTAGTACTGCTTTTGCAGTATCCCACAGGTTTTGGTATGATGTGTCATTTTTTTCATTAGTTTCAAGAAATTTTTTGATTTCCTGCTTAATTTCTTCATGGACCCATATGTCATTAAGAAGAATGTTGTTTAATTTCCATGTGTTTGTATAGTTTCCAGAGTTTCACTTGTTATTGATTTCTAATTTTAATCCACTGTGATTGGAAAAAATACATGAAATAATTCCAATTATTTTGAATTTGTCTAGACTTGTTTTGTGGCTTAACATTTGGTCTATCCTGGAGAATGTTCCACATGCTGATGAGAAGAATGAATATTCTGAGGTTGTTGGAGGGAATGTTCTGTAGATATCTGCCAAGTCCAATTGTTCTAAAGTGTTGTTTAGATCTTGTGTTTCTCTGCTGATTCTTTGCCTAGATGATCTGTCCAATATTGATAGTGGGGTGTTCAGGTCCCCAGCTATTATGGTGTTAGTATCTATCTCATTCTAGAGATCTAATAGTGTTTGCTTTATAACTCTGGCTGCTCCGACATTGGATGTGTATATATTTATGATTGTTATATCTTCTTGATGGATAGATCCTTTTATCATTATATAGTGGCCTTCTTTATCTCTTTTTATGGTTTTTGCTTTAAAATCTATTTTATCTGATATAAAAAAAGCTACTCCAGCTTGTTTTTCTTTTGTATTTGCATGACATATCTTTTTCCATCCTTTCACTCTTAGTCTGTGTGTGTCTTTACAGGTGAGGTGAATCTCTTGAAAACAGCATATTGTTGGATCCATCTTTTAAATCAAGTCATCAGTCTGTGTCTTTTGAGTGGGGAGTTTAATCCCTTCACATGTAGAGTTATTATTGAAAGGTGTTGATTTACTCCTAGCATTTTACTGATTTTTTTTAGATGTCTTCAGTATCTTTTGTTCCTTTCTTTTTGATTTTCTGTTTGTCTTCTGTATTTGTTGGTTTCTTGGGGTGTAGATAAAGTTTTTTTTCTTTATTGTTAGGATTTTTGTTTTACTGGTAGCTTTTGTTCTTTCTTGAGTATTCATGGCAGTGATAGTTGTTTTTCATGTATCAAACCCAGTACTTCCTTGAGAATTTCTTGTAAGGCTGCTCGTGTGGTAGTGAACTTCCACAATTTTTGTTTGTCTGAGAAACATACTATTTGTCCTTCATTTTGGAAGGATAGCCTTGCTAGGTTAAGTATTCTTGGCTGGCAATTTTTGTATTTTGAATATATCATCCCATTCTTTTTTGGCGTATAGGGTTTCTGATGAAAAGTCTGATGTTATTCTGATTGGGGCTCCCTTATAGGTGACTTGCTGCTTCTCTCTTGCAGCCTTTAAGATTCTCTTTCTATCTTTGAATTTTGCCAGTTGGACTATATATAACATGTCTTGGAGAGGACCTTTTTGGCTTGAATATGTTTGGGGATCTTTGGGCCTCCCAAATTTGAAGATCTGTGACTTTCCCTATACCTAGGAAGTTTCCTGGTATTATTTCATTGAATATGTTTTCAATGCCATTTCCTTTTTCCTCCCCTTCTGGAATACCCATGATTCAGATATATGAGTACTTAATATCTCATAGTTATCTCTTGTAGATTTTCTTCAATTTTTAAAATTCTCTTTTCTTTTTTCTGGTCTGCCTGTGTTAATTCAAACAGCCTGTCTTCAAGGTCAGAAATTCTCTCTTCTGCTTGTTCTAGCCTGCTGGTTGGACTCTCTGTTGTATTTTTTATTTTGAATACAATAATGAATTGTATGAATGAATCCTTCAGCTCTGCAAGCTCTGCTACATTCTTTTTCAGGGCTTTGATTTCTTTGTACGTATCTTCTTTCAGATTCTGTATGTTTTTTCTCATTTCACTGTGTTGTCTAACTGAGTTTTCTAGTATCTCATTTAGTTTCCTTAGAATTGTTGCTCTAAATTCCTTGCCAGTCATTACAAGGACTTCCTGTTCTATAGGATCTAGAGCTTGAGAATTATTTTCCTTTGGTGGTGATGTACTTTCTTGATTTTTCATATTTCTGGTTTCTTTCCTTTGGCTTTTAGTCATTGTGGCAGGGGATATCATGGTCCACTTGTTCCACCGTGATATCTGGCCTGGATCCTGAAGAGACTGCCAATTTCGGGCAGTGGGAACTAGCCTGGGTGGGGGTCCTACGGTGCCTGCCTTGTCTGGCATGGCTGACTTGAGGCGTGTTGGCCCTGGGGCTCTCAGGCTGCTCTGGGCAGCAGGCACTGACCTGGAATGGGGGTCCTGCATCACCTGCCATTTCCAGTGCTGCTGACTTGGGGTGTGTGGGCCTGGCAGCTCTCAGGGCTCCCAAAGCAGCAGGGACCAACCTGGGCTGGAGGTCCCACAGTGCCTGCCTTTCTGGCACCGCTGACTTGGGGCTTGTGGGCCTGGTGGCTCTCAGGCCTCTCTGGGCAGCACCCATTGGCCTGGACTAGAGTCCTGCGGCACATGGCTCCTGCCTGTTCCATCCCAGATCTGGGGCCTCCTGTTGTTGCTTTTTAATAGTTGCAAATTGGTTGATTTGTGGGAGAGATCAATACTAGGAACTGTCTACTCCGCCATCTTAAGGGAGCCTATATAAAATAGGCTCCCTTAAGCCTATTTTATGAAGACCCTAATCTCATTTATGAAAGCAGTGCCCTTGTGACCTAATCACCTCCTAAAGGCCCCGCCTCTTAATATTATCATATTGGATATTAGGTTTCATCATGTGAATTTTGGGGGATCCTAAACACTTAGACCATAGCAAAGTCCTTTGCCCATTTTCTATTTGGGTTGTTTGGTTTTTAGTTTCTAAGTTATAGGAGTTCTTTATATATTCTAAATATTAACCCCTTATTAGATATATGGTTTGTAGTTATTTCTTCCCATTTTGAAGGCTGCCTTTTCACTCTGTTAGTTGTTTACTTTGCTACATAGAAGTTGTTAAGATTGATGTAGTCCCATATGTCGATATTTGCTTCTGTTGCCTGTGCTTTTGGTGTCATATTCAAGAAATCATTGCCAAATTTAATGTCATGAAGCTTTGCCCCAACTTTATTCTTTTGCATGTGGATATCCAGTTTCCCCACCACTGTTTGCAGAAGAGACTGTCCTTTCTTCATTGTGTCTTGGCACCCTTGTGAAAAATCATTTATGTTTGAGGGTTTATTTCTGGGTTCTCTATTCTTTTCCCTTGGTCTTTGTGTCTGTCTTTATGCCAGTGCCACACTGTTTTTATAACTGCCATTTTCTAATATGTTCTGAAATCAGGAAATGTCAGGTCTCCAACTTTATTTTTCTTTCTCAAAATTGTTTTGGCTATTTGGGATCCTTTGGGATTCTATATGAATGCTACTAAGCTTTCTTTTCTATTTCTACAAAACAAAAATGCCACTAGGATTTTGATAGATCACTTTGAGTAGTATGGATATCTTAACAATATTACATCTTCAAATCTATAAATGTGTGTCTTTCTATACTTGTGCCTTCTTTAATTTCTTTTAGCAATGTTTTATAGTGTTCAGTGTACAAGTCTTTCACCTCATGATTACATTTATTCTTATTTTATTCTTTTTGACGCTATTGAAAATGGGATAGTTGATTTAATTTCCTTTTCTGATTTTTCATTGTTAGTATATAAAACACAACTGATTTTTGAGTGTTGATTTGGTATCCTGCAATTTTGCTGAATTTTTTAATTAGTTCTAACAGATTTTTATTGAAATTTTAAGATTTTAGGCATATAAGATTATGCCATCTGTGAAGAGAGATAATTTTACTTCTTACTTTCCAATTTGGATGCCTTTTATTTCTTTTTCTTGCCCATTTTCTCTGGCTAAGACTTAAAGTACTATGAGAATAGAAGCAGAGAGAGTGGGAAACCTTGCCTTGTTCCTGATCTTACAAAAAAAGCTTTCTGTTTTTCACCCCTGAGTATGATGTTGGCTGTAGGCTTTTCATATATGGCCTTTCCTCTATTGAGGTAATTTTCTTCTATGCTTAGTTTGTTGAGTGTTTTTATCATGAAAGAATGTTGGATTTGCTAAATGCTTTTTCTGCATCAAATGAGATAGATTATCATGTAGTTTTTGTCCCTCATTCTGTTAATGTGCTATGTTACACTGAATGATTTTTGTATGTTATGCACCCCTTTGCATTCCCGTGATAAATCCCACTTGGTCATGATGTATAATCCTTTTAATGTGCTATTGAACTCAGTTTGCTAGTATTATGTTGAGGATTTTTGCATATTCATCAGGGATGTTGTTCTGTAGTTTTCTATTCTTGTAGCATCTTTGTCTGCCTTTTGTATCAGGGTAATGGCCTCATAAAATGAGTTTCAAAGTGTTCCCTCCTCTTAATTTTTTAGAAGAGGTTGAGAAGGATTGTTATTAATTCTTTTTAAAATATTTGATAGAGTTCTGCAGCCAAGTCATCTATCTGGTTTTAGGCTCTCTCTTGTTGAGATGTTTTTGAGTTTTGATTCAATTACTATTTATAGATCTATTCATATTTTTTATTTAATGATTTAGTTGGTGAGTTGTATGTTACTGGGAATTTGTCCATTTCTCCCAGTTATCAAATTTGTCAGTGTCTAATGTTCCTAGCAGACTTTTGTAATCCTTTTTATTTCTGTGGCATTAGTTTTGATGCCTCCTCTTTCATTCCTGACTTTTGTTACTTGAGTCTTCACTCTTTTTTTCCTTAGGTAATCTGGCTAAGGTTTGTCAATTTTGTTGAACTTTCAAATAACTCTTAGTTTCATTTTTTTTTCTCTTTTTTTCTATTCTGTATTTTATTTCTGCTGTAACCTTTATTATTTCTTTGCTTCTGCTAACATTGGGTTTATTTTGTTCTTTTTGTAGTTCCTTAAGGTATAAAGTTTGGTTGTTCATTTGACATATTTCTTCTTTTTTACTTTTTTAATTTTTTTATTTTTATTTCTTCTTTTTTAATGTAGGTGTTGACCTCTATGAACTTTCCTCTTAGTACTGTTTTTGCTGCGTCCCATAAGTTTTGGAGTGTTGTATTTTCATTTTTATTTGTCTCAAGACATTATCTAATATCTCTTGTGAATTCATTTTTGACCCATTGTTTGTGTAGGGGTGTATTGTTTAATTTCCACATATTTATTACTTTTCCTGTTTTTCTTCCACTATGGATTTCTAGTTTTATTCCATTGTGGTCAAAAGAGATACTGGGTATGATTTCCATTTTCTTAAATTTGTTAAGGCTTGTTTTGTGGCCTAACATGTCATCCTGGAGGTTTTATGTGTGCTTGAGGAGAATGTGTATTTTGCTGTTGTTGGGTGAATGAAGTGTTCTGTATTTGTCAGTTAGGTCCAATTGGTCTATAATGTTGTTCAGTCCTCTCTTCCATCTGGATGTTCTATCCATTATTGAAAGTGGGGCATTGAAGTTATGATGTTGCTGTCTATTTCTCCCTTCAATTCTGTCAATGTTTGCTTTGTATATTTGGGTGTTCTGCTATTAGCTACATATATATTTATAATTGTTATATTTGCCTGGTGATTGGCTCTTTTATCATTATATAATGTCCTTGGCTCTCATACAGTATTTGACTTGCAGTCTATTTTGTCTGTTATAAATATGAACATCCGTGATCTCTTTTCATTACCATTTGCATGGAATATCTTTTACTGTCCTTTTACTTTCAGCCTGTGTATGTCATTAGATCTAAAGTGAGTCTCTTGTAGACAGCATATATTTGGATCTTATTTTTTTATTCTGCCAATCTTTTTGTTGAGGAATTTATTTATTTACAAAGTAATTACCAGTAGAGAAGGACTTACTATTGTCATTTTGTTAATTGTCTTCTGTGTACCTTATAGCTATTTTGCCCCTTGTGTTTCATTGATTTTTTTGTAGTAACATGTTTTGATTCCTTTCTCATTTTCATTTTTGTATTTTCTATAAATTTTTTCTTTGTGGTTAACATAGATTGTTATAACTATATTTTATGTAATTCTATTTTAAAATGGTAAACTTCAATCTCATACAAAAATGCTGCTCCTTTACAGCTCCCTCTCCCCACTTGATTATTGACATGACACATTCACCTTTTTATATAGTATATTCATTCACATACTTTAATAAAGTTAATTTTAGTGCTTTATCTTTTAAATTCTATACTTGAATTAAAAGTGATACTTACCACCATTACGAGTATTACAGAATTCTGCATTCATCTATATTTTACCTCTACCAGAAGAGCTTAAATTTTGCCAGCTTTTGTTTTGCTATCTAATGCTCTTTCATTTCCACTTGAAGGACTCCCTTTAACATTTCCCATAAGGCAGGTCTAGTGGTAAACTCCCTGAACTATTATTTATTTGGGGTAGTCTTTGTTTCCCTTCATTATTGAAGTGCAGTTTTGCTGAATATACTATTCTTGGCTGGCAGCTTTGTTTTTGTTTTTTTATTTCAGCACTTTGAATGTATTATCCCACCTTCTGTTCTGCAGAATTTCTGCTGAATCTTGCAGCAGCTCCATTGTATATAACAACTTGCTTTTTTTTCTCTTGCTGCTTTCAAGATTCTTTCTTTGTCTTTGACATTTAACAGTTTGATTAAAATGTGTCTCATTGTAAGTCTCTTTCGGTTTATCATAGTTGGGGATTTTTAAGCTTTTTTAATTTGTCCATTTTCTTTCTCAAATTTGAGAAGTTTTTGGACATTCTTTCTTCAACTGGCTCTCTGCCCCTTTATCTTTCTCTTCTCTTTCCTGTACTTCCATAAAGTATAAGTTGGTTCACTTAATGGCATTCTATAAGTCCCTTGGGCTCTCTTTTATTTTTCTACATTTTTTTTCTCATCAACTCAGTAATTTCAAATGACCTGTCTTCAATTTCACTCATTCTTTTTTCTGAAGTCTGCTGTTGATCCCCTGTATGAATTTTTCAATTCAGTTATTGTATTCTTCAGATCCAGACTTTATGTAAGGTTCTTTTTTATAGTTTCTATCTCTTTGTTGATATTTTCATTTTGTTCAATGCATCCTTCTGATTTTGTTTAGTTGTCTATCCATGCTCTCACTGATTTTCCATAAGGCAGTTATTTTTAATTATTTGTCAGGTAATTAATAGATATCCATTTATTTAAGGTCAGTTTCTAGAGATTTATTTTGCTTTTTTGATTTGGTCATGTTTCCCTGTTTCTTCATATGTTTTGTTATGTTCTTGTGAGGTGTTAGGCATTTGAAAAAACTGCCACTTCTCCCAGTCTTTATCAACTGACTTCATACAGAAAATCTTCACCAGTCAGCCTGGCTATAGATTTTGGGGGCCTCTCACACCTTTTCTGGGAATGCATCTACTCTGGTCTTATGCATGCAATATCCCAATTAGATTTACCTGTTTCTTTTTCTGGAGCTCTTGCTCCATCTGGTGTCTGCCTGTAGTACTGCAGGTTCTCTGGTGCTGCTCATGTCTCTGACCTCGCTTTTGTTCTCAGTGGCCCCCAGGCACCCAAACTATGAAGGGTGGAAGTCAGGTGAAAGAGATCCATTCCTCAGGCAACCTCTCCAAAATGCTCCACTCTTCTCACCCCAACAGAGAAGCTGTAAGTTGGGTGTTTTCTCCCAGTCATGCCAACCTGTGCCAGCCTGGAGAAGGGCTATCACAAGTATAATGCAACAGTTTTTCTTACTTGTTTCCATGCCACAGTTCTTGGCTTTGTGCTTGTCTGGGGTACTGCAAATTTTTAATTGGTTTATGGAGTTCTGTAAAGGCTTTGGAACATATATTGTTGTTCAGTTGGTGTCTCTGTGGTGGATTAAGGTTTGGGGCTTCCCATTTTGCCATCTTGCTGATGTCAGTCTGTTTCTATTGCTTTTAATGAAAAACAATTTGTAAAATATATACTTACATACCTTAGCAAGTCCAATACCCAGAGCATAATTGAACTTTTTTTGTAACTTGGGATCAGTTTTTTGCTTTTGTTTTGGTTTTTACTTATTACAGTGAACTACAAATATGGATATATAATATCAATGGATATAAAATACATTGGAAACCCAATTGGACGTTAGATATTTCAGTATTGACACTGGAATAAAATTTTTTATATTGTTGTTAATTTTTTTATTGAATCATTTGTTTCTTTTTCATAATGGTATGTCAGAGAAGAATCATTAATATAGCCCTTACCAGCCATATGCTAAGTGCCACAGGTGCTCCCTTGTCAGTCTCTCTTCATTCTTCTATCTCACCCAGTCTTTCTGGTTCGATGTGCAAGGAGAGCAGTTTGTGGCTTATTACTTCTTTGGTTTCTGGCCTATTTATACAAAGGACATCTCTGAGTTATAAGTGTATACTAAATTATTTGACAGTACTTATTTAATTTATCAAAGAGATCTATATATGTTTTTATGTTTGTCACTATTAAAGGCCCATTTTCATATATTTTTTCTATAAAATGCTTATCTTTCTTCATGAACCACCAAGATTTGATTTTCTCATGTGTAGTATATGTGAAAATATTTCTCTGTGAAATGTTTTTATCATGTGTCCTTACAGGTGGTATAATTGACAATCTCCTATCCTCTTTACGGGACATGGTTATTGGTGTGCTGGCAGGAACAATTTTGGGGTTTTTTGTTCGATATTTTCCAAGTGGAGATCAGGTAATTAAAAAATGAATCTATTTTGTAGAAGTGTAGTATTATGCATTTCTTTCAAAAATTTGAACTTTGGGAAGATTCATGAAATATTAAATTTAATACTTAACTCTCTTTCCCCAAAAGTACCCTCTGATGCCTACTCTGTGCTTAAAATTGAACACAGTAATGATTGATAAAGGTCAATGGTCTGGACTGAAGTCTCTGCTTCTTGATTTGGCAAATACAGAATACCAGAAAAATGTATTCAACTCGGAATATCCCTTTTCATTCTGCCTCACCCCTTTCTCCACTAAATTGCCTATTGATGTTTGACAATTTTTTATAATCTTTTTTTTTCCTCCAAAGTTTTCACTAAACATTTTTTGGGGAAATCAGTTCCCATTTATCTCTGTATTTTCTGACTTAAATTTGATGCCACTTTCCTTTGACAAAGGCAACACTATTAAACTTAACCATTTCCTGCCCTAAAGGATGTGCTTTTACTCCTGTATTTCTATAACTTCCATTCTAATTTACCTGTAACAATTATGTTGACTAAAAGAGATATTCAAAATTTATTTCCAAGAGTTTATTGGTTATGCTATATGAAACCGATGGTTCTATAGGTCTCTCCTTTCTTCTCCACCTACAGTTAAAGTAGTGTAACCACTCTACTGACATTAATGTCAGAGATGTGGCTGAAAATGAAACTTCAATAACTGCAAATTTTGTTGCTTGGTAGCAAGTCTGCTGAAATATTTGGTGAGTAAGAAAATCAAAATTTTAGACACTTTTTAATATAACATTTCCAGACATGGTATCAAAGGGTCAAAAATAAATAGTAGATAATGTCAAATCTTGCATTATATATTTAACATAGATTAATATTTAAATATCAATCTAATTCTAGACAAAACTTCCACTGAAGAGAGCCTGCCTTGTTTTGAGTATGTGTGTTTTTGCTGTCTTAGGCAGCCATCGTATTGGTTTACATGCATCTGGAGGATTGTGCACAATAGTGTTGACTTTCATTGCCGGGACAAAGTGGGCCGCAGAAAAGGTGAATATTTTTAATACATCATTTTTTTAAAAAGAAAAAGATAAAATAACTGAGTTTTTTTACATCTATAGTGGACATTTAGGAAAATCCTTCTGCCTAGTTGGTAGATGTCCCAAAAGTTTTTGTGTCCTCACAGAAGTATATCAATCAATGAAGGAAATAAAATATTTAGGAAAACCACCTGGAAATACACTAACATGCAATCAGAAGTTATCACATCTGGCTTCTATATTTTATCAAGTTTTATGTAATATGATTATATAATTTTTATTAGCTTAATTATTTTATTCATTAAAATTTCAGTCATACAATTAAACCATGAAAATATGCTCATAAAAGATTAAAACATATGGAATAAAATGTGAAAGATTCTTTTATCCCTCATCACTACCAAATATCAAACCCCCTTCCCAAAGTTACTAATTTCTTCTAACCAGTTCTGTATTTGTAGACGTTTAGATATTTTCCATTTTTTGTTGTTAAATACATTACTGCATGAACAGTCTTGTTCATATGTCTTTTTGCATATATGCAGGTACTTTTGTAGGGATAGACTCCTAGAAAAGGAATTACTGGGTTAAGAAATGGTCTATTTTTATTTTGATGGGTACTGCCAAATTATCCCTTCAAAATATTTTAGTTATTTACACTCCTGCCAACAGTGTAAGACTGGGCCTAATACCTCAACCCATCAACAACACTGGATATGTTTTCACTAATTATATTTTTATTTACACTCAGATGAGTAAGAAACTATACGACATTTTTATCTTTACATTTCTCTGACTAGTGGTTGTTAAGCTTCTCTTCATATATTCCTTTTTAACTACCTATTGCATTTTTGTTTCTAATAAAACATACAGAGTTTCTTTATATGTTAGGGCTATCGATCCTTTGGTGTGTGTGTATATATATATATATAGCATACAATTTCTGCTTATTTTCAATTTTGCTTACAGTGTCTTTTGTATGTCTTTTGTTTCTTTTTGCCAAACCTATCAGTTTTCTTTTTTGGTTTTGGATTTTGCATCATGTTTAAGAAAGACTTCCTGTTTTCTATACTGTCATCTAATACTTTGGTAGTTTTTGTTTGTTTTTGCATTTAATTCTTTAATCCATCTGGAATTTATCTTTGTGAATGCTTTAAGGTAAGGATATATATATACACATATGTGTGTGTATGTGTTCATGGACACACATATATACTTACATATAATAAATATTTACATATATATGCATATGAATTGGATAGTCAATTTTCACCAAATCATTTATTGACTAATCCATTAATTATTCAGTTATTTTAAATGCTTCTTTTAACAAGAACTAAATCTCACATACATATGTAAGTTCTGGAATCTATTTAATCCTACTTATCTATTTATATGCAATACCTACTCTGTTTTAAATTACTGCAGTTTTATTTCAAAATCTAATTTAGAAGTTACCCCCTCACTGTACTCCTTTTTAAAGTATTTCTTAGCTTATCCTGCTTAGGAAATATTCTTTCTTAGATAAATTTTAGAATCAGTTTGAGAAGTTCCCTACCCAAAAATCATATTGGAATTTTGTTTAATATTCCAATGTAATCATAATTATAAAAGAAATTAAATGGTTAAAAATGAATGAAATTCAATTAAATAAATAAAATGAAAACTACTGCAATTATTTTTATATGATAAAATAAATAAAACAAAAAGAATAAATAGGTTTTAAAGATTAAAAGTAATAAGCAAGATAATATGCTATAAAGATGAAATAGTAATACTGCTTTTTTCTTTTTTTTTTTTTTAACTTTACTTTTGTAAATGGCAATCAGAAAACCCAGTCATAAGGGGAATAGTTATGAAGATAATTTTTGCCTCAAGCAAGGGACATTAAAGTTCTTCTGTATTTTCTGTAAAAAAAGATAAATAAACCCAGACTGAGACTGAAATCTCTTCATCCAAATTCCTGGAGAAGAATCAGAGTATCGTTATGCCAGTAGGGGCCATTCCTGTAACCTTTCCGGGTTTTTTGGTTTTGGGGTTTTTAGGGTTTTTTTGTTGTTGTTTGTTTGTTTGTTTGTTTTTTGGCGGCTGGCACGGGGATCCAAACCCTTGCCCTTGGTATTATAACACCATGCTCTATCCTGTTAACTTTTAATTGGGGAAGTGTCACTGCGAACGATTTGCTCCCGGAAAGTGGAACTGGGCAGGCAACCAAATAAGAATCTAATACACGTATTTAGTTTGTTTCTAAGGAAAAATAACTTTGAGGTGTTCAACATGGGTCCTAAGAGACTACCAGAATTTTTTTCCTAGTAACCTATGGCATATCAAGATTCACTTTCATGGAATTAGATTCCAGGATACTTGTTAGTGGAAGTCTTCCCAGCTCCCTTCTGAGAGCCTACGTATTTGCGGGAGATGGGTACGTGCTCATCAAACATGATGTAGTTCTATCTCTGCTCAGTTACCTTATAAACAAAAGCTAGAACTCATAGTGAAGACTCCTGAAACTCCAAAAAACTCACTTATTCTGTGACAAAACGACCAAATAATCTTGTTTATTTTATAGCTTTGTAGGTTTATTTTCATCAAATTCTACCTAAATGTTTGAGTCAATGAATTAACCAATTTTTATTAGGTTTTAACATTTCTCCTAAAAATAAAATATTTTAAGTTTATTAAATGTTAAGAATGACTTTAAATTTCTGAAATGCAATTATTTTTATGTACCACAATAAATTATAAATGTATTTCTCTCTTCCACAGATTACAGTCCAAAAAATTATGGCAACTGCATGGAATATTTTTCAACCTCTTCTTTTTGGTTTAGTTGGAGCAGAAGTATCTGTTTCTTCTCTTAAATCAAATACGATTGGTAAGAATCATTAGCGCACAAAAAATATAAGATTCAGAAATATTTAAGAAAACTAGGAATACTGTTTATTTTTATATACAATTTTTCTTTGAATGGCTACAAGAATAAGAACCTTTTTTAAAAAACTCATGTTGATACGGTGACATATTTGCTCCTCCTTGATACTGTGTGCTCTTTTATTATCAAAGACAGCTCTGAATGCCTTCCCTGAGTAATCTGAGGAAATGGAGATAAGATTTCTTTTTGAAAGGGGAAATATTAAATACCAGCAACACCTTTTCAATACTTTCTTTTAAATGTATTTAAAAATAATCTATGAGTTCAGAATTGAATGAATGTCATCTGTCCTATTTTTCACGGTACCTCCTCTGTGAGATAATCTATTGCACTTTACGTAGAAGCTTCAATCATATTTGATTTTTTATAATTATTATTTTTACTGAAAAAAATAAAGACACAAAGAGGCAACAGCCTTAAAATGCATTCAAACGTTTTAGAAATAATATCTCTAGACATCAAAAACCACTTCTTCCCCAATATTCTGTTACTGTATTTGTGTTTTTCTGTTGTAGGCGTTTGTGTTGTTATCCTGAGTTTGGCACTGTGTGTTCGAATTTTAACTACTTATCTGTTGATGTGTTGTGCTGGTTTTAGTTGTAAGGAGAAAATATTTATTGCTTTATCATGGATTCCCAAAGCTACAGTCCAGGTAAGAACATATTAAGTCATTCCAATAATTTTAGTTTTAATGATTTTTTAAAATCCTGAATGAAAAAATGTTACTCTAATCACAAAATGTGGGCTATTAGCCTTACTTTAAAAATGTTTGGCTGATCATAGCAATTCATTAACATTAATGTAACCATTTAAAATATGTTTTAAAAGCAATTTTTCTGAAATCAAGAAGTGTACTTTTAATGACAAATACTTCCTAAATTTATGAAAATATTTTTTTGTTTTTCTAAAATAGAAAATAAAAGTATATCTGAAATCAGAATTGTTATATTTTGCTGAATATTATAGAACTAAATGTTATGATTTTAAAGTAGAGACATATTGGTTTTTTAAAAATATATGTTTTCTATCCCTGTCACTCACTCTACCACACAAATGCAAGTATATTATTTTTAATTACACATTTATTTGTATGACTATTTAATTAATGACTGAATCCCTCCAATATACTATATAGGGAGAACAGAGACAGTATCTGTGTTGTTTTTTTCCAAATATTTTTCCCTAGCAGTTAACATAGAGCCTGTCATGCACGAGGTAAATATGCATTGCATGCCTACAGGAATGAATGAATGAAAAGGGAGACCTTATAGTCTTGCCCTCTGATTCAGTGATATTCCCCTCTTACTGAAAAATATTACTACTTATTATTAGTCAGTTTAACCTGGCAGCATAATACTTTAATTTCCTAGGATTCTTTCTCCATTGTTATTCCAAAACAGAAGCTTGTAAGATTCCGTGCAACAAAATTCTCTATCATCATATCATGGTTAAAAAAGCAGGCCCATAGGACCAGACTGCCTGTTTTGAATATCACGTTACTTGCCTATAACCTTAAACAAATTACTTCCTTATCTCTCAGTACCTCGATTTCCTCATTTGACTGTGAGTTCTATGATTTTATCTTTCATAGTGGTATTGTTGAAGATTAAATGAGATAATCCATATAAAGTGCTTAGCACACTGTCTGGCACATGGTGGTGCTCATTAACAATGTTGTTGTTACTTTATCCTACCTTAAAGTAATAAAAATAATAACTTTTTTGTTTTTAATCTCTGCTATAGGGAATAACACATCTACAAAAGGAGTATCTATCCATCCCTTTGTTCACTTTCCTTCCAACAGTACACTTGCAATTTTGTTTTATTATTTCATAATTTTCATAAAACATGGGGCGGGGGTGGGGTGGGTGGAGAAGCAGGTATGAGGGAAGAGACGACCTTGTCAAGTCCTGCAGTATTATTCTGCTTCTGCCTGCTCCTTTCTACGGAGTTCAGGCTGTCTTTTCACAAAGAATATCAAGTTAGTTCCCAGGACTGGTAGCACATATAAAATTAATTACTTATGCAAGTAGAGAGTCACAACGGCAGCAACAGATGATAATAATGCTACAAATGAATTGGAACAACAAATATTTTAAATTTTAAATTTAAGTTTTTTCAACTTTATCCTCTTCCTCCATTCTCTAATGCTGAAACAAAATTGGCTAAGCTTCAGTCTTTTCTCTTATTCATCTGTTTAGAGATATTGATGAAAATTAGAGCGGAAAATGGAAGATATTAAGAGGGCTAATAAAAAACTTAGTTCACAAATGTAAGATCAGTTTGCTAATTATACTCTAAAAAATAATATTAAATCTCAGTCACTAGGTAGAAATCATTCAGCATCTAATAGTAGTCCCCATGTAATAGGGTTAAGGATTAAGTGTCATGAGGATTAAGTGAGTTAATAAAGGTAGCTTTAAAAATGATACCTGCCATATGACAAATGCAATATATCTGTATAAATATTATTGTTATTAGTTTTATCATTATCATCATCATCTCTTAAAAGCCAATGATTTTTGACAGTTCTTTCATGTTTTTATCCTCTTTCTAAACTGTGAGATTCTTTAGAGTTGGTTTTCTGTCTGGTTTATCTTTTTCTCCCTCACATCTAACAAAAGCACACTGGCTTTTGTTAAGTAAACAAAAAGTTATCATTTAAAAACTATACCACATTTAATCATTGATTTGGGATATGGAAACCGATCTTAAATTGAGGGGTTCTTTTGCCATAATGTCCCAGAGGTAATGTTTCTGCTATTATGCTGTTACTCTGCAAATCCATAGAAAATATATCATGTATATGTATTTGTCTTTAATCCCTAAACATTTTAAGGCAATTTTATGCCTAGATGAGTAAATACAAAGAAGAGGATTAGCAGGAAATTTACTTATGTCATTTAAAATAAATATGATAGAAGATACCTGGGGAAAAAAATTTGTGACCCAGTAGGTTCATTCTACAGCAAAGAATTCAAAGGAATTTATCCCTGACAGCCAGGGATGAGGAGTGAGTGTGGAGGGAGAGAACCTTACTATTAACTGAATAACTGCTGTGCACCAGGTGTTCTTTTCATTCTTATATTTAATCCTCATAACCATCCAGTGAGGTAAGTATTATGTTGTTCATTTTATAACTAAGTAATGAGAGGTTTAGAGAGTTTGAGTCACCTTTGAGTACAAGATCACTCACCTGGTTGCAGCAAAAACAGCACCCAAACCCAGTCTGCTGGATCTCAAACCTCTTGTCAGCACTACTTTATCACACTGCCTCCCAAGTGGGAAAAGCAATGAGACGAAGAGCAACAAATTCTAGAGAACCATAAGAAACCTTAGTGTTTTGTGTTGTCATGTTTCAGCCAAGAACCTAGAGGTACATGGTACAGGCAACTAAGCAAAACCCTGGCTCAGTTAGAACTCCTGAGGTTCTGAGGGTAATATAAGCACTCAGAAGAGATAAACAGGGGAAAGCTGAGAGGACAAGAGTGAAAAATCAGCCCCCAAATTTCTGCATGCTCATTTGTCACTGTTGCACTCTTCCTCCAGATATATTTGCTAGGAAGATCATAAAATTGATGAGCAATTTATGAAAATTACTCAGCATTTTTAGTCATCTTGCTTTCTAATAGTCCAGTAATAGGTTTTCTTGTTTATTTTAACAGAGCCATTGATTTTTATTATATGTTAACTCTTTGACATTTTTCTTTATGTCCCATTTTTCCTCTTAAATGCAGGCTGTATTAGGTCCTCTGGCTCTAGAAACAGCAAAAGTCTACGCACCCCACTTGGAATCGTATTCAAAGGATGTACTGACAGTAGCATTTTTAGCCATCTTAATCACAGCTCCAAATGGAGCTCTAATTATTGGCATACTGGGGCCCAAAGTACTTACACGCCATCATGAACCAAGTAAAATAAAATTGGAATTGTCAGGATTCGAACATCATTAAAAAGCTTATTTGCCATCACCTGCCTGCTTCTTTTAATGGATTATCTCACATGACGGAAAAATTTTAAAGCACAGATATGTGTGGACTATATATAGAACCCAGGATTTAGTAAATATGTGGTATCACTACAGGGCTCGCCTCTGATTTTTTATTCCAAGGTCAATTTAATAAAAACAATATTAAATGGAATGTTCTCTTAGTATTTACATATTTCAAGAACAAAGTAAATCTGTAAATACTCTAAGAACATTTAAAGCAATCCATCAGAATTTGATATTATCATACAAACTAAGCATAATAAAAAATTAAATGAACCTAATGACAAAAAGAAAAAACCTTGAATATCAAACATGGTAAGATAGCCTGTTTCCAAACAGGAAGAGTAGAACTCTTCATCGCTTGAGTAATTCAATTAAAAAGATCACCAGAGCCCCACCCACTGCCTACCACAACCAGGCCAGCCACAAGCCCCTGTGGCCCTCAGACAGGAGGCCATGGGCCTAGGCCTGCCTACCACCAACTGCAACCAGGCCAGAGCTGGAACCAGAAGCCCCTGTGGTCCTGAGGCAGGGGGCTGTGGTGGAGCCACAACCAGGCCAGTGATGGAGCCAGCCATGGGCCAGCCCTAATCCCCCTCTAGTCTCCCCCCCAACAACATCTTCAAATGTACTTATTATAAAAATAATAATTTTTTTAAAAAAATCACCAAAAACAGAACAAAAAATATATGATGAGACTAAAACACATCAACTTTGGATCAACTAAATAGATTTTAAATTCTAGTTGACTACCTGAATAAATAATGTTAAATGAAAGAACCAAAGGTAATCTTGTATTACTTCTGCAATACCCTTAAAATGAAAGTCTGGTATAGCAGTTTTTAGGTCAAACAATTTCTGTAGTTTTTGTTAAGAGAACTAAAATTAAATAACAAATGTAAATAAACTATATATTTTTTCAATTAATATTTAAAATGTTAGGCATTCAAGGCAACCTACAAAAATGAAAGATTAATAGACTATTGTCTATATGAGATTTTCTTTTCCTTAGTAATATAGAACTACTTTTCAATTCCAGCTGTTGAAATCTGCTGTGCTAATGTAGAACCTGTCACAAGCAAAGTGCAGTTTCAGTTGATTTCTGATTTTAAAGGTAGAAGGGTCATGTAAAAGCTTCTTAAAAGGCCTTATTAAGGGCTGAGCCCGTGGTGCACTCGGTAGAGTGCTGCGCTGGGAGCGCGGCGACGCTCCCGCTGCGGGTTCGGATCCCATATAGGAATGACCGGTGCACTCACTGGCTGAGTGCCAGTCACGAAAAAACGACAAAAAAAAAAAAAAAAAAAAAAAGGCCTTATTGAATGGCTTCTTAGAAATTGTTCAGACTTCTTTGGCAAAAACCCAGTGCAAGAACTGAACAGTACTTTGGTTTCTCTTTTCCCCCTTCTATGCAAGCAAGGTATTGAAATAAGCGCAGAATGTGAAATTTACACATAAATTTGCCAAGGGAAGCAACTAAAATTTAAGGCTATCAGAACTATGTTTTATTGCTATTAGGACTGAGGCCTTCCACCAAGTATATCACCAAAATTGCCAAAAGTTCAAACACACGCAGTTAACTCTGGAAAAACATAAAATAGCTACTGTTCTAGTGGCATTTTCTTCTATACTTTTACAACATAGCACAGACTCCATGCCTCATTTTCAACTATTTTAATTCTAGTACTCAAATTCTAAAAATTTAAGCTGCACCAGTGTTTTGACTTTTTAAACATAAAGGCATATCATTGTCACTAATACAATAAAAATATATTTACATTCACAAGAGATTTAGATTTTAAAATAGAAAATTGATCTCAATAAAAGATAAATCATTTTCAGAATGAAGAACTGTGTTTTTAATTAGGAGGGAAATTGTTATATCTGTTCTTTTTAAGTTTTCTATTTATAAAAACTTTTAATAAAAATTAACTTTATTAATGTCATTTAAAAATTACAACCAGTTAACCATGTGAACAATATTTGAGAATTGTATTATTTAAACAAATAAATATGACTTGTTCTTTACAAATTTATCAAGTGTGCCTTTGTTTACTCTCATTCATTCTTTCAATGTTTAAGGAATTTTTATTAAAGCAAGAATTTTATAATCCAAGTTACATTTTCTTGCTCAGTTATCAGTTCTGTTATTTAAAACAGATGTAACATTCTGAGCTATTCAACAGTAAAGAATTACAAAATTAAAGAAAAAATGCTTTAAATTTTTGTACTTTGCTGAAAATACTTTTTCCTAGAGTCTGGAAAACATTCATGTATTTTTACATTTTACTACTTTAGGGAAACTTTTTTGTGCTTTCAAATTAATAAGTAACCTAGGAATAGCATTATGTTTGCTAGACCTCCCATTTGCTTATACATAAAGTTTGGTTTCCTTTTCTTTTTAAATTTATTTTATACTTCGTAATTTTTTTCCATAGTATTTAAGGTTTTCAGTGTTTAGATATTTCTTCAGTGAAATACGAGTTTCTTTTTGTAGTCCGTGATCACTGTCAGACAGTTGGAACACCGGTGGCATCATTAACTCTTTCTGGGTAGCCTTTTTAGCTTGGTGGGCTTGTAGTACAGCTGTAACTTCATCAACCTTAGTACAAAGAGACCCAGGAGACTCAGCATGTGAAGAAGTTCTGAATTATCCATCTCCAACAACACACCAGTGATTTTACCAGCAGAGTAGGATGCATGGCTTGAGTAGAGGAAATAGCTTTTCACCTAACATTTGCTTTTGCTCTTGAAGGAGGAACAGATGCCAACTTGGAAGCAGTCAAAGGTTCTTGGCTCTGTACCTGGACAGCAGACGGTGGCATGGTGACTTGTGGCTGTGCATTAAGACATCTTGAGGATTGTGAACTCTCAGTCTTTATTCATAATTGCCAAACTTGAAAGCAACCAAGATGTTTTTCAGGAGGTGTATAGGTAAACAAACTGGTACATCCAGACAGTGAAATGGTATTCAACACCAAAAAGAAATGAGCTATTAAGCTAAGAAAAAACATGGAGAAAACTTAAATGTATATTGCCAAGTGAAAGAAGCCAGCCTGGAAAGCCCACATATTGTATGATTCTAAGCATATGACATTCTGGAAAAGGTCAAACAATAAAGTAGAAAGATCTATGGTTTCCAGTGGTTTGAGGGGAGTCAAGAGGGGGATTTAGGTGAAGCACAGGGGTTTTTTTTGTTGGTGGTGGTGTTTTGGTTTTAAAACTATTTTGTATGGTACTATATTGATGAATAAATGTCATTATACATTTGTCAGAATTTATAGAACTGTACAGCACAAAGAGTGAATGCTAATGTAAACTATGAACTTTAGTTATTATAATGGATCACTATTTGTTCATCAGTTGTAACAAATGCACAACATTAACGCATGGTGTTAATATTAGGGGAAACTATGTGAAGAGGTGGGATTGGGGATGGGGGTGGGAAATTAGGGATATTTGGGAATTCTTTGTACTTTCTGTTCATTTTTTCTATGAACCTAAAACTACTCTAAAAAAACACAGTCTACTAAATTTAAAAAGCAATATTCACATGGTGCCAGAGTATCATCTCAGAGATTACTGGCTAACTAGAGAGAAAAATATACTGTTATAAAATAAAGATCTGGCAATCATCACCTTAACTTAGTAATAAAAATTAGTATCACTGGTAGTGGGACAACCAGACATTATAACCTTTCTAACGTGCTGCCATATGAAATACACAACATCACCTACAGATGATTCCAGCCAAAAATGTTTAACCTGAATATAACCAAACCTTTAGATTTAACTTCCAATTTCAGGAAATTCAGGAACTGGAGGAATGAACTAAATAAAAGCATTGAAGAACAGTCCCACATATCCAGAATGTGGAATATTCTACATGACAACCAGCATGGTCCCTTTAAAAAGTCTATGCCATTTAGCAAGGGTATGAGTGTGGAGGAATTGTACTAGATTACAACATAACAGACATAACAAAATGTAATGTCT
This sequence comes from Cynocephalus volans, assembly GCF_027409185.1. Taxonomy (NCBI): domain Eukaryota; kingdom Metazoa; phylum Chordata; class Mammalia; order Dermoptera; family Cynocephalidae; genus Cynocephalus; species Cynocephalus volans. The sequence continues at coordinate 89,575,845 of NC_084468.1, read as the reverse complement.
GATTCTTGATTGGATCCTGGCTTTTAAAAATTACTATAATTGGGGAACAATTAAGGAAATTTGGATATATGTGAATATATATTTTAAAATATTTGAGAATTAAATAATTTTAAGGAATTACCAGTAATTTGGTGTGAAGGGATAATAAAATTGTGGTTATGCAAGAAAATATTCCTATTTTTTGGATATGCAAGCTTAAGTATACAGGGACAAATTAGCACGTTTCCTGTGATTCATTTTAACACAAAGTTAAAAGTTGCATATCGTTAAATAAAAATTGTAAGAAGCCATTGTTTGGGACTAAGTTTGTACACTGGGCCCCAACTGGTAGACTAAATATTAAAATGGAGTCATTCCTGCTAAAGTTCACAGCACCAAACCCAACCTAAGTTGTTGTTTGAACTTCCTAGAAATCAGGAGATAGACATAACAGCCAATTTCCCAAACTGGTCAGTTTAAATCTTCAATTGGCATAAGTTCCGTCTGCTTTAATCATTACACAAAAGAGATAGCCTGAAGAAACCTGATGTTAACTAATCATTATTTTTCTATTGTTCTGTCTCCCTGTTCCTGTCTTACTTATTAATGAAGTAATTAATACATTCCTTTTTATTTGCTTCTGTTCTCTTCGGCCCTTCTTTGTCTATAAAGCCAACATCTTTTACTCAGCTCATTGGAACACTTATTCTATTTTATAGAATAAAGTGTTGCCCAATTCTAGAATTGCAACAAAGCCAATTGAGGTCTTTAAACTAAATTTGTTGTAATTTTTTCTTTTGGCAATATGAAGCAAATCTGACAAAATATTAACAATTATTGAATTAAGTTGGTGGTTATGTGGGTGCTCATTTTTTCTACCTTTCTGTAGGTTTGAAATTTTTTACAATTAAAAGGGAAAAAATGAGGCCAGTAGAGAGAGTACACTTAAACATTAATGGGTTGCTTGTCCTAGGAAGTCAGTGCAGAGTGTGTGGAGTGTACACTCTGGGTTCAGAACATGCATTTAAAATTTTAAAACTAGCCCCCAAAAACCTTTCACTTAGCAATATACATTTAATACTTCTCCATGTCTTTTCTTAGCTAAATAGCTCATTTCTTTTCAATGCTGAATAATATATTCCATTGTCTGGATGTACCACAATTCATTTATCCATTCACCTACTGAAGGATGTCTTGGTTGCTTTCAAGTTTTTGCAGTTATGACTATGAATAAAGCTACTGTAAACACGTCTTCAGGTTTTTGTGTGGACATAATAGTTTTGTGTGGATGTATCATAGTTTGGGTAAATACCAAGGAGCTCAATTGCTGAATCATATGGTAAGATTATGTATAGTTTGGTAATAAACTGACAAACTGTCTTCCAAAATAGCTGTATCATTTTTTTTTAATTCTCAATATGTATTGTAGTTGATTTTCGTGAGCCTTTACCCATTCCTCTTCCCACCTCCCTCTCTCCCCTCCCCCCAACATCAAATCTGTTCATTTGTCTTAACAAGTTTAAGGAATTGTGATTATTGTGTCTTCTTCCTCTCCCAACCCTTTATTTGATTGTGTTTATTTATTTATTTATTTTCAGCTCGCACAAATAAGTGAGAACATGTGGTATTTCTCTTTCTGTGCCTGACTTGTTTCACTTAATATAATTTTCTCTACGTCCATCCATGTTGTTATGAATGGTAGTATTTCATTCTTTTTTTATAGCAGAGGAGAATTCCATTGTGTAGATATACCACAGTTTCCTTATCCACTCCTTTGAATATGGACATTTGGGCTGGTTCAAACTCTTGGCTATTGTAAATAGTGCTGCAATAAACATCGGAGTACAGGTATCCCTTTAGCATGATGATTTCCATTCCTCTGGGCATATTTCCAGCAGTGGAATAGCTGGGTCATATGGTAGATCTATCTGTAATTGTTTGAGGAACCTCCGTACCATTTTCCATAAAGGCTGCACCATTTTGCAGTTCCACCAGCAGTGTATGAGAGTTCCTTTTTCTCCACAACCTCTCCAGCACTTATCATTCTCAGTCTTTTGGATATTACCCATCCTGACTGGTATGAGATAGTATCTCAAAGTGGTCTTGATTTACATTTCCTGGATGCTAAGTGATGTTGAACATTTCTTAATGTATCTCTTGCTCATTCGTATATCGTCCTTTGAGAAATGCTTATTCAGCTCCTTTGCCCATTTTTTGAATTGGGTTATTTGATTTTTGGCTCTAGAGTTGTTTGAGTTCCTTGTATATTCTGGATATTAATCCTTTGTCAGATGTATATTTTGCAAATATTTTCGCCCACTCTGTTGGTTGTCTTTTCACTCTGTTGATTGTTTCTTTCACTGCCCAGAAGCTTTTTAGTTTGATATAATCCCATTTGTTTATTTTTCCTTCAGTTGCCTGTGCTTTGGGGGTCATATTCATTAAGTCTGTACCCACTCCTACTTCCTGGAATGTTTCCCCTATATTTTCTTTAAGGAGTTTTGGGTCTAGTTTCATTCTCCTACATATGAATATCCCATTTTCCCAGCACCATTTGCTGAAGAGGCAGTCTCTTCCCCCGAGTGTAGACTTGGTGCCTTTGTCAAGGATCAGATGGCTGTAGGTGTATGGGTTGGTTTCTGGGTTCTCTATTCTATTCCATTGATCCATGTGTCTGTTTTTATGCCAGTACCATGCTGCTTTGGTTATTATAGCTTTGTAATATAGTTTAAAGTCAGGTTGTTATGCCTCCAGCTTTATTTTTTTTTTGCTCAGGATTGCTTTGGCTATGTGTGGTCTTCTGATACTCCATATAAATGTCTGGATAGTTTTTTCCATTTCTGAGAAAAATGTCATTGGAATTTTGATGGGGATTGCATTGAATCTGTATATCACTTTGGGTAATATGGACATTTTCAAAATGTTAATTCTTCTAATCCAAGAGCATGAGATATCTTTCCATCTTCTTGTGTCCTCTTTAATTTCTCTCAACAGTGCTTTGTAGTTCTCTTTGTACAGATTTTTCACATCCTTGCTTAACTTTATTCCTAAGTATTTTATTTTTTTGGTGGCTATTGTAACTGGCTAGCTTTCTTGATTTCTTTTTCTGCATGTTCATTGTTGGAATATAGAAGTGCTACTGATTTTTGTGTTTTGATTTTCATTGTTGGAGTATAGAAGTGCTACTGAATTTTGTGTTTTGATTTTGTATCCTGCAACTTTGCTGAAATCATTTATCAACTCTAAGAGTTATTTTGTAGAGGCTTTAGGCTGTTCAATAAATAGGATCATATCATCTGCAAACAGGAACAGTGTGACTTCATCTTTTCTAATCTGGATGCCCTTCCCTTAATTACCTTCTCTTCTCTGATTGCTCTGGCTAGTACTTCCAACACTATGTTGAATAGGAGTGGTGAGAGTGAGCATCCTTCTCTGGTTCCCATTCAGGATGATATTGGCAGTGGCCTTGTCATATATGGCTTTAATTGTGTTGAGATACTTTCCATCTATACCTAACTTGTAGAGTCTTTATCATGAACAAATGTTGAATTTTGTCAAATGCCTTTTCAGCATCTATAGAAATGATCATATGCTTTTTGTCTTTGCTTTCATTGATGTCATGTATCACATCTATTGATTTACATATGTTGAACCAACCTTGCATCCCTGGGATGAATCCCCCTTGATCATGCTGTATAATTTTGTGTATGTGTTGCTGTATTCTGTTACCGAGTATTTTATTGAGGATTTTTGCATCTATATTCATCAAGGATGTTGGCCTGTAGTTTTCTATTTTTGAAGTATCTTTGTCTGCTTTTGGTATCAGGGTGATGTCTGCCTCATAGAATGAGTTTGGGAGAATGGCTTGTGTTTCAATCTTTTGGAATAGTTTGTAGAGAATTGTTATCAGTTCCTCTTTGAAGGTTTGGTCTGCAGTGAACCCATCCAGTCTTGGGCTTTTCTTTGTTGGGAGCCTTCTAATAACAGCTTCAATCTCTTTTATTGTTATTGGTCTGTTCAGATTTTCTACGTCTTCATGGCTGAGTTTTGGTAGTTTGTATGTGTCCAGAAATTTATCCATTTCCTCCAGATTTTCAAATTTGTTGGCATATAGTTGCTTATAGTAGTCTCTAATGATTCCTTGTATTTCTGAGGTATCAGTTGTAATATCACCTTCTTTATTTCTAATTTTCTGTTACTTGGGTCCTCTCTCTTCTTTTCTTAGTTAGCCTTGCTAAAGCTTTGTCAATTTTATTTGTCTTTAAAAAAAACAAACTTTTTGTTTCATTGATCTTTTGTATCATTTTGTGGGGTTTCTATTTCATTTCATTCTTCTCTGATTTTATTTCTTTCTGTCTACTAATCTTGGGTTTGGATTGTTCTTATTTTTCTAGATCTTTAAGGTGAGCTGTTAGGTTGTTTATTTCCCATCTTTCCATCCTTCTGAAGTAAGCATTTAATGCAATAAATCCCCCACCCCTTAGTACTGCTTTTGTAGTATCCCGCAGGTTTTGGTACGATGTGTCATTATTTTCATTAGTTTCAAGAAATTGTTTGATCTCCTGCTTAATTTCTTCTTGGACCCATATGTCATTAAGTAAAATGTTGTTTAATTTCCATATTTTGTATAGTTTCCAGAGTTTCATTTGTTACTGATTTCTAATTTTAATCCACTGTGATCAGGAAAAATAAATGGAATAATTTCAATATTTTTGAATTTGTCGAGACTTGCTTTGTGGCCTGACATGGTCTATCCTGGAGAATGTTCCATGTGCTGATGAGAAGAATGAATATTCTGAGGTTGTTGGAGGGAATGTTCTGTAGATATCTGCTCAGTCCAATTGGTCTGAAGTGTTGTTTAGATCTTGTGTTTCTCTATTGATATTTTGCCTAGATGATCTGTCCAATGTTGAGAGTAGTGTGTTCAGGTTCCCTTCTATTATGGTGTTAGTGTCTGTCTCATTCCTTAGATCTAATAGTTTTTGCTTTATAAATCTAGCTGCTCCAACATTGGATGTGTATATATTTATTATTGTTATGTCTTCTTGATGGAGAGATCCTTTTATCATCATATAGTGGCCTTCTTTATCTCTTTGTATGGTTTTTGCTTTAAAATCTATTTTATCTGATATAAAAATAGCTACTTCAGCTCATTTCTCGTTTCTATTTGCATGGCATATCTTTCTCCAACCTTTCACTCTTTGTGTGTCTTTACAGGTGAGGTGAGTCTCTTGAAGGCAGCATGTTGTTGGGTCCATCTTTATAATCCAGTGAGTGTGTGTCTTTTGAGTGGGGAGTTTAATCCCTTCACATTTAGAGTTACTATTGAAAGGCGTTGATTTACTCCTAGCATTTTACTGATTTTTTTTTTTAGATGTCTTAAGTATCTTTTGTTCCTTTCTTTCTGATTTTCTGTTTGTCTTCTGTATTTGTTGGTTTCTTGGGGTGGTAGATAAACTATTTTTTTTTTCTTTATTGTTAGCATTTTTGTTTTACTGGTAGGTTTTGTTCTTTCTTGAGTATTCATGGCACTGATGGTTGTTTTTCAGGTATCAAACCCAGTACTTGCTTGAGAATTTCTTGTAAGGCTGGTCATGTGGTAGTGAACTCCCACAGTTTTTGTTTGTCTGAGAAATATACTATTTGTCCTTCATTTTGGAAGGATAGCCTTGCTGGGTAAAGTATTCTTAGCTGACAATTTTTGTATTTTGGATATATCATCCCATTCTTTTTTGACGTATAGGGTTTCTGATGAAAAGTCTGGTGTTATTCTGATTGGGGCTCCCTTATATGACTTGCCGCTTCTCTCTTGCAGCTTTTAAGATTCTCTTTCGATCTTTGAATTTTGCCAGTTGGACTATAACATGTCTTGGAGTGGACCTTTTGGCTTGAATATGTTTGGGGACCTTTGGGCCTCCCGAATCTGAAGATCTGTGACTTTCCCTATACCTAGAAAGTTTCCTGGTATTATTTAATTGAATATGTTTTCAATGCCATTTCCTTTTCCTCCCCTCTGGAATACCCATGATGTGGATATTTGAGTGCTTAAGGTTGTCTGTTATCTCTCTTAGATTTTCCTCAATTTTTATAATTCTTTTTTCTTTTTTCTGGTCTGCCTGTGTTAATTCAAACAGCCTGTCTTCAAGGTCAGAAATTCTCTCTTCTGCTTGTTCTAGCTTGCTGGTTAGAGTCTCTGTTGTGTTTTTTATTTTGTTGAATGAATCCTTCAGCTCCACAAGCTCTGCTACATTCTTGTTTAGGGCATTGATTTCTTTGTATATTTCTTCTTTCTGATCCTGTATATTTTTTGTCATTTCATTGTGTTGTCTAACTGAGTTTTCTTGTATCTCATTTAGTTTCCTTAGAATTGTTGCTCTAAATTCCTTGTCAGTCATTACAAGGACTTCCTGTTCTATAGGATCTAGAGCTTGAGAGTTATTATTTTTCTTTGGTGGCTCACAATAAATTGGACTCAGTGTCTTACCAAACATAGAAGGTAAACTCCCCGAACAAAGCCGCTGCTAGTCTTACATAAGCTTTTGGGAAGCCTGACATTGCAGGCATTGGTGAACTTTCAGAAGCGGGAATGTTTAGGGACTGACGGACAGATTTCCAGCTGTGTTAGCGTGATCTCTAGGGGAAGGCTGCTGTTGACCTGCTTGCTTTCATCGATATGGTTACTGGAGTGAGGCACTTGCTGATTGGCTGATATACAGAATCATGCCATTGATTGGCTGACTTTCAAGACTGGGGATTATCACTGATTGGCTAACTTTCATATGCTTAGCGTTATCATTAATTTGCTAACTTTTAGTTAGAAGTACGGTAGTTATTTTAGTGAGGCTGTTGTTGACTGCTGATTTTCAGAACATGTGTACTGACCCAAAGTTACCCCCAGTTAACAGTGGTTACTTCTTCCTGACTTGGGACTTTGGCAAAGAACAGTCTTTTCCTTTCTAAAATATGAAAACTAAGTACTTTAAATTCTCAGTCCCCCTTTTTGGTCTTCCTTCAGCCAGAACTAGAGGAGAGACCATAAGGGTGTTGATCTGTGGAAGTACGCTTCTCAGCTAGTGTTGCCATGGAAGTGCCAATTACTGTGGCGGAAAAATAGCCCTAACTCCTGAACTTCTGTAAATTGTTGCACAAAGGTGAAAACGGGACTTTTTAGAGTGTTCTGACAAAGTCTACAGGACGCAGGACAAAATCATTAAATACAGTACTTATGAGACTATTTGAAATTTTTTTTCCTTTAGTAGGCCTGCTAAGTCAATCCACATTTACTGATATGACAATTATGTTTGGTCTCAATTCTGCCATAGTATCTGATGTTGTAATTACTCTGTATAATGTTAGCTTCTCTGTTTCTCTCATTATTCAGTGTGTCCTCCTTAAATGATACCTTTTAATTCCCACCGATTACCTATACAACAGTCAGTTCTTTTATTCCACTTTCCCCTTTTTTTCTCCCTTCCTCTTCCATTTTTAGTTGTTATTTCTATTTTGTCAGGATATAATGTTTACATACCATTCTTTCGCTCGTGGTCCCACCTTTTTTTTAGGCTTGGGTCTACCATGAAATATAGGCACTGTGCACATTAAGTCATTTTGTGAAGTTCCCCAGTTATTTTTTGGTTGGATGAAGCTCATTCTTTAGTACATGCTTCAGGAGGGGCACTTTGTATAGTATTCCCCAAGTTCTGGCTTTGAAATCGTTTTTTTATGGTACTGATACTTGAAAATCAGCTTGGTTACATATAAAATCCTTGTTTGCACTTTCATTAGAATTCTTGAAAATGCTGCTTAATTGTTGCCTTGCTTTGTATAATGTTTTGAAAAATCTGATGCTAATATGATTTTCTTTCCTTTGTAATTTTTTTGCTTATTTGTTTTGTTTTCTATTTTCATGTTTTTGCCTGGAAGCCATGAAGATTTTTTTTAATCTTTAAAATCTAATAGTTTTAATATGTAATAACTTGAGGTTGATTGTTCTAGGATAATTTTCCTTGGCATGCAGTAAGCTCTTTCAATATATAGAGTCAGGTCTTCTTTTATGTCTTTAACATTTTCTTGTATTATAATTTTAAATACTTGTTTTATTTCATTATTTTATTAATAAATGTTCAACCTCCTCTGCCTGTTTTCCATTTCAACTACTTCCTTTCTGACTTTTTATTTATTTCTTTATATTATTTTCATTCTCCTGGTTGTTTCTTTACTTATTTTCAATGCTCTTTATTAAGTTTCCATTTGAATTTATTCTCCATCTGGCACCTCGTGACTTAGTTTTTATTTCTGATATTATTTGCGGTTTTGCCCTTCTATTTCCTTCTGAGTCAGTCAACTCTGTTTTCTTGTTTTTGTTCATTTCTGTTTTTAGTTTTTGTATTTCTGATTCAAAAAATTTTTTCATATCACCTAGTATTTGTTTTAGGACATCTAACTCTGGAGTGTTAAGTTACAGTTCCTTTACCTTAGTGATTGCTTTTTAATGGGGGGTGAGGGAAGGTTAGACTTTTCAAAAACATTTTCTGATTTTTTATTTTTGGAGTAGTAATAGTATTGAATGAATGTTGTCTGTGTTTTTAAAAATTATTCTTATTCATTTCATGGACAACATTCCTAATCTGAAAGTGTCCACTTCTGTGAATTCTAGCCTCTTTTGTTTCTTGGCTGATGTTGATGGTGATAGGGAAGGGGGAAGGGTTGATATGTCATTTCTCTTTCATTTCTGCCAGCATCCTGTTTTCCCCCTCTTACTTCACTTCACTGCCTAATTTTGCATTCATTGCCTCATCTCCAGGGGTACTATATTTTATATACCTATAAAATATATATATGATTCTCCATCTGAAATATTGCTGCTAATTCTGGTCCTCTGTACTTTCAAACATCTTCTTCCTAGCCACGATTCTGAAGTACCAAATTCCAATCTGTGCTCAGTATTTTGGCACTTCGTTGCAATTTCTCTTTGTGGGAGTGATTATTATCTATACTTCCTATAAATCCTTTTCTCTTCCCAAGTCTCTGCATCCATAGGCTTGTGGGGGTGGGAAGGCAGCAAAGACTCTGTTGGGAATTATTTCTTTTTTTCTCTACTTCCATGTAATTTGAAAGTCATGTGTTCTCTGTCTCCCAGGGTTGCTGAAAATATGGAACCTGTGTGGTTCTATTTATTCTACTTTTAAAAATTATTTTTCCATGAACTTTTGAAGTACCCTCATATTAAGGAGGTTCTAGATTATGTTATTTTCATCTAAGGAGTGTTTATTTTGTTCTAGAAAACAGTTCATTAAAATGCAGATCCTAATTAACGTTATTCCTATTGTGGTGTGATTTTAAGTTTTCTTAGTGCAGATCTAACTTTTTTTGTACTTCTAAGATGCAACCCCTTTTCCAAGGGTATGATTCTTATTCCTAAGACATGACCATCCTGTGGTCTCAACTGGATATCTGGGTTATTCACCATGTACAAGCTGCAACACTGTTTCATGCTCCATGATCTCCAAGCAGATTACACACACACACACACACACACTCTCTCTCTCTCTCTCTCTCTCTCTCTCTCAGAGTCTTGCCTCTTCCTCACATGGCCAAGCCATCAAAGACCAAAATAAATTTTCACGCAGAATTCTGGAGTTACCTCTCCACTGCTCTTTCTTCTTCCATAGCTTTATATTTGAATCCTGAGAGCCTACATCCCTAAACTCTGTTCTCTCCCTCCTCTATCCAGCAATTTTACTGAAACTTGCTTAGGCTCTCCCTCCCTGCACCACATCCCTGAAAATGTCCACAGAGAGAAAGTTTGGGTAAATATGGGGCTCATTTCATGTGCCTCCCCCTCTCGAGGATTGCAGCTCTGCACTGGTTATGTTCCCAAACTTGCAAATAGTTGTTTTATATATGTGTGTATAGGTTTGAGAGCTCTTTGTGGCTGGAGACTGTTTGATACCAGCTAATATATCACCACCAGAGTCGGAAGTCCTCTGTATTATTTTAATGTCAACTCATTATTTTTTAAATATACAATGTGTTCCAGCCCTTTATTTATTTGTTTGTTTGTTTGTTTGTTTACATTCTTAAATTGTCCTAAATATGGCCCTTGGATCCTCTTCGTGCTTGTTTCTGTATTTTCTAGACCTGATGCCTAGTGTTTGAATGCTCACTTCTTTTCAGGCACAACAAGCTGTCCCAGGCTCCTATGTTATTTCCCTATCCCAAACCTGCCTGAAATGAGCCATCTCCAAAAGACACTTGTATCTTTCCATGAGGATGGATATTTTGAATCTAAAATCTAGATTAGGTGTACTCGTTGTAATTGGAGTGTCGTTGCTTCTAGACCATTTCAGTAAACATTGCTAAGAAATAAACATTTTTAAAATCATGATTTTACACTTTCATTGTATACTGTGGAATAAGAATAGTGCTGTTTTAAGCATTATTGATATTTTGGAATGTAGTTCATAGCACTGGTTATATTTAATTAAAATCTCCGTTAAGATTATTAAGGAGAAAAAGTGAAATTATATAAAACTATATTTACAGGACATAAGATCTATAAGATAACTAGACATTTTACATAGAGTTGCCTAAATTATCATAGTTTTTAAATTACATAAAAAACAAAAGGGTGGGAAATCCAACTATGGTATTTAAAAGGTGGGGACTTTAAGAGGTGATTGTATCATGAGGACTCTGTCCTCATGCATGAATTAATCTAATCATAGATTAATGGGTTAATATCAGGGAGTAGATTGGGGGCTCTATAAGGAAAGGAAGAAGACATGTGGAAATGCACTTTTGCTCAGCCCTCACCGTGTAATAACTTGGTTGCCAACTGACTCTGTGGAAAGTTCCCACCAACAAGAAGGTACTCACCAGATGTGTTCCCTAGACTTCTCAGCCTCCAAAACTGTAAGAAATAAATTCTGCTTCTTTATAAATTACCCAGATTCAGATATTCTGTTAGCCACAGAAAACAAATTAATACAGAAAATTAGTACTAAGAAGTGGGGTGTCGCTACACATATACCATAAAAAGTAGAAGCAGCTTTGGAACTGGGTAGTGGGCAGAAGCTGGAAGTAATGGGAAGAGCAGGCTGGAAAAAGCTTAGATTCTAGGGAGGACATGAAGCACAAGAAGACTAGAAAAAGTTTGGAATGTAAAGATTGGTTGAATGGCGATAACCAGAATGCTGATAGAAATATGGACAGTAAAGGCCATTCTGAGGAGATCTCAGATGGAAGTGAGGAGAAGCTTATTGAGAATTGGAGCAAAGGCCATACTTGTTTTACAGTTGCAAAGAACTTGGCTGGATTCTTTCCATGTTTGAGGGCTTTACGGAATGTAGAACTTAAGAGTGATGAACTAGGGTATTTAGCAGAAGAAATATCTAAGCAGCAAAGCATCCATGTTATTTATGTGAATACTATTAACTGCTTATAATGAAATGATGACTTAAAGATAGAATTTATAATTAAAGGAGAAGCAGAACATTAAAATATTGGAAAATTCTCAACCTAACAAAATAAAGAGTAAAAAAGTGTGTTTGGGAGAGGAAAACAAGGGTGTAGCCCAGCAACCATTGGGTAAGGAGATTAATATGGTGAAAGAGGATCATCAAGAGAATGGGGAAAAGATCCCAAAGGCATTTCAGAGATCTTCAAGGCTACCCCTGCCATCAGAGGCCCAGAGGCCTAGGCAGACAGAATGGTTTGGGGGAACAAGCTTGGGGCACCCTCCAAGGGCTTGCTGCCCAGGGCCACCTCCAGATGCTTCTCCCTGCACCCTGGCAGTCCCATCCCTATGACTTTCCTGGACTCAGCCCATGTGTTAGCTCTCCTGGGCTGGCATTGCACACTGGTAGCTCTACAATTCTGGGGCTCGGTGGTGCTCCTATTCCCACAGCTTCATTAGACATGGCCTTGGTGGGAGTTCTCTGCTGCAACTCTGACCCTGCATTTCTTTTTTTTTTTTTTTTTTTTAAAAGATGACCGGTAAGGGGATCTCAACCCTTGGCTTGGTGTTGTCAGCACCACGCTCAGCCAGTGAGCAAACCGGCCATCCCTATATAGGATCCGAACCCGTGGCCTTGGCGTTATCAGCACCGCACTCTACCGAGTGAGCCACAGGCCGGCCCCTGACCCTGCATTTCTACTTGGCATTGCTCTAGTGAAGGCTCTCTGCAGTAGCTCTATCCCTGTGACAAGCCTCTGCTTGGGCTCCTAAAATTTTTCATATGTTCTTTGAAATCTGGATAGAAGCTGCTGTGCCTCCACAGCTCTTGCATTCTGTGAGCCTGCAGACTTAACACCACGTGAATGCCAACAAGTCTTCTGGCTTGTATATTCTGAAGTAGCAGGTCCAGCAGCACCTGGGGCCAATTTAGCTATGGCTGGAGTATCCAGGGTGCAGGGAGCAGCATCCAAAAGTGGCCCTGGGCAGCAAACCTGTGGAGTGCACCCTGGACTTGTTCCCCTAATCCATTCTGTTTTCCTGGGCTTCTGGGCCTCTGATGGGAGGGGCAGCCTCAAAGATCTCTGAAATGCCTTTGGGGTATTTTTTCCATTGTCCTGATGGATAGCACCTGGATCAGTGCTAATCTCTTTAGCAACTGGTGGTCTCTCCAAAGCAACTTTGGCTCTCACTCCCAAACATGTCTTTTTGCTCCTTACCTGGGCAGACTATGCGGATTTTCTAAATTTTTATGCTCTACTTCTGTTTTAATTATAAATTCTGTCTTTAAGTCATCCATTTGTTCTCTCATTTCACTGTATGCAGTTGAAAGTAGACATGTAACAGCCTGGATAGTTTGCTGCTTAGATATTTCTTCTGCCAAATACCCTGGCTCATCACTCCACATTCCATAAATTCCTCAAACATGGACAGAATCCAGCCAAGTCCTTTGCAACTGTAAAACAAGGGTGACCTTTGCTGTTATTTTCAGTAAGCTCTTTCTCATTTCTATCTGAGACCTCCTCAAAATGGCCTCTACTGCTCATATTTCTATCAGCATTAGGTCACCATCGTTTAACCAATCTCTAAGATGTTATAGAGGTTCCCTGTTCCTCTTGTTTTCTAAGCCCTCATCAGAATCTAGGCTCTTTCTAGCCTGCTTCTCCAAATTCTTCCAGCCTCTCTGCCCATTACCCAACTTCAAAGCTGCTTCCACTTTTTCAGGTATTTGTTATCAGCAGCACCTCACTTCTTAACACCAATTTTTTGTATTAGTTTTCTGTTGTTTATAACAGAATACCCCAAACTGGATAATTTATAAAGAAACAATTTATTTCTTACAATTTTGGAGGTGAGAAGTTCATGGTCGAGGTGCATGCCTGATGAGGGCCTTCTTCTTGAGGGGACTCTCTACAAAGTCCTAATGTGATGCAGCGTATCACAGCTGAGTAAGGGCGTACTAAGGTTCTCACTTGCTCTCCTCATAAAGCCATTAGTGCCACTCCTGTGATAACCCATTCATCCATTAACCTATCAATCCACTAATGGATTAGTCTATTTATGATGGTATAGTCCTCACAATCCAATCACCTCCTAAAGGCCCTTTGAATACCATATAGGGATTAAGCTCCAACATGAGCTTTGGAAGGGACAAAGATTCAAACCTATCAGGCTGCTATAACAAAGTACCACAAAGTGGGTGGCTTAAAAGAACAGAACGTTATTCTCTCACAGTTCTGAAGGCTAGAAGTTCAAAATCAAGGCGTCAGCAGGTCCCTGTTCCCTCCAAAGCCTCTAGAGGAGGATTCTTTCTTGCCTCTTCCAGCTTGTGCTAATGCTAGATCTCCCTTGGTTTGTAGGTGCATTAATCTAATCTCTTCCTTCATCTGTTCTCCCTCCGTGTCTCTGCATCATTCTCCTTTTGTCTTGTCTGCTTCTACATCCAAATTTTCTCTTCTTTTAAGGATGCCAGTCATATTGAACTAGAGGCTCACCCTACTTCAGTATGGCCTCATCTTAATTTAACTTATTACATTTGCAACAACCATATTTCCAAATCAGGTCACATTCTGAGGTGATGGAGGTTAGGGTTTCAACATGCCGTTTGGGTGAATACAATTCAATCCATTATAGGTACCATTTCTTAAATTTTCTCTCTATTCCCCCTGTGATTTGAGATGTCTTCTTTATTGTATATTAAATTTCCAAATATGTACTTGAGTAAAAACTTTTGGAATTACTATTCTTTTCCAGTGATTTTTCTATTAATCTACTATCTGAGAGAAAAGCATAGTCTTTCCTCTGCTCTCACAGCACAATAAGCAACACAGAAGACAGACTCTGCGACCACATTGTGGAGATTTCTCCCCACCAGCAAGCAAGCAAGCAACCAGTTCTGCAGCAGACTCCAGCTAGGTACCCTCCAATTTCATTTCAACACTATCTTCCTGGAGATAGTATCAAATCCCGCAAGTTGAGGGCTCAGTCTTCAAGACTGCCCAGCCCCGACTTCTGATGCCAATCAGAAGCTACAGGTTGTTTTACCTGGGCTTCTGACTGACTGCCTATAAATTGGGGTTCCCACAACCCCCTCCTTGGGTTCGATTAATTTGCTGAGCGATTCACAGAACTCAGAGAAACACTTACTTAGGTTTAGCCATTTATTATAAAGGTTATTACAAAGGATATAGATGAAGAGATGCATAGAGTAAGGCATAAGAGAAGGCATGTGGAGATTCCATGCCCTCTCTAGGTGTGCTACTCTCCAGGAACCTCCACATGTTCAGCTATCCAAAGTTCCTCAAACCCTGTGCCCTTGGTTTTTATGAAAGCTTCATTATGTGGGTATGATTGAAGCATGGACAACTGTGATTGGACAAAAAGGGTATGTAGTGATTGAATTATGTCCCCCCAAGACTCACTGAAGCTTGAATTGTGTCCCCCAAGTTTTATGTATTAGAAACTTAGCCCCCACTGTGACTGTTAAAAGGGTGGGAAATCCTATTATGGTGATTGAAAGGTGGAGCCTTGAAGAGGTGATTAGATTGTAGGACCTTGCCATAGTGAATGGATTAAACACAGTGGCCAGGGGCATGGTTCTGAAGGCTTTAAAAGAAGAGAGAGGACAGTCTGTTTTTCTCTCTCACTTGTTCTCTCTCTGCTCTCTCTGCTCCACCATTTTCACAATGTGATGTCCTGCCATTACTAAAGTCAACACCAAAGAAAACCTTCACCAGATGTGTTCCCTGGACTTTGGACTTCCTAGCCTCTGAAACTGTAAGCAATATATTTCATTTTCTTACAAAGTACCCAGTTCCAGGTATTTTTGTTATAAGCAACAGAAATAGACTAAAACAGAACATAAATTCTTATTCTGAAAGAATTGAACAGACTATGTTTAAGTGATTTTCACTTGACTCAGGGAAGGAATGATTATTGCATTTAACACATTTGCTACTTACTGTAGATTGTCACCCCTAAACTCATTGAAGCTTAAATTGTGTCCCCCAAAGTTCCAGGTATTGGAAACTTGACCCCCACTGTAACTCTTGAGGGTGGGAAATCCTATTATGGTAATTGAAAGGTGGGGCCTCGAAGAGGTGATAAGATTGCAGGACCATGCAGTAGTGAATGGATTAAAAATGGTGGTTAGCAGAGTGGTTCTGAGGACTTTAAAAAGAGAGCACATGAAAGTCTCTCTCTGCTCCACTATCTTGCAATGTGATTCCCTGCACCCCTGAAGCCACCACCAAGGACGACCCTCACTAGATAAATTTCACTTTCTTTACAAATTACCCAGTTACAAGTATTTTGTTATAAGTAACAGAAACAGACTAATACACTACTGCATTAATGTATACATTATACTCCATTGGTAAAAGCATTCTTATTAATGTCAAGTTCCTTTTTTAATAAAAACTGAATATTTTGCTTTACTTCATTGTATAAGCGCAATTGAAATGTACATATAAACATTACTTCATGGTGTAGAAATCTTTAGGTTCTGGATAATCATCTGAATTATTTTTTTAAAAGAAGTCTTTCATTAGTAAACTAGTCGTAGGTTTAAGGTATTAACAAACCTTCCCTGGCAGGTTTTTTTTTTTTTTTTTTCTCACTTTTCAAGCCCATGAGCTCTCTCCACTCCTGTTTGTTTTTATGTTCTGCAGGGTACTTTAGAATACAGGAGCTGGAAGACACTTGGTGATCTTTTAGTCTAACCTCCCTCATCTTCTAGATGAGGAAACTGAAGCCCAGATACGTTGTTACTTGCTCAGTGCCCTAATCTGTGCCTCAGAGTCCACTTCTCCCGGTTGCTTTCTGCTTAAATGATACTCTGAACTTCAGTGACTTCCCTGACCACATCATCATTATCTATTAAAAGTCTCCCACTAGATCCACTCTACATCAGCTCATCTCAAATTTCCTTTTCCTTTTACTGACAACATATGCTGTGGGTTAAATGTGTCCCCCAAAAGTTCATGTATTTGAAACTTGATTCCATTGTAAAAATACTAAGAGGGTAGGAAATCTGACTATGGTATTTAAAAGGTGGGGTCTTTGAGAGGTGATTAGATTGTGAGACTGTGCCCTTGTGAATGAACTGATCGATTCATGGAGTAATGGGCGTGGTTCATCAGGCTTTAAAAGGAGAGCAGGCAAAGAGGTTAGCTCTCTCTTGCTCAGACCAGTCTCACTATGTGATACCCTGGTCACCACAGGACTCTGTAGTGTTCCCACTAAGAAGAAGACCCTCACTGATGTGTTCCCTGGGCTGTTGACTTACCAGCTTCCAAAACTGTTAGAAATAAATTTTGTTTCTTTATAAATTACCCAGTTTCATGTGTTCTTTTATAAGCAACAGAAATGGACTAATTCAACATATCACTTACAATTCTGTCGGCAGCAATTAATATGAATTCAAATCAGATAGCCATTGGATAGGGGTGTAACTTGGACTACGTAGTTCCTTTTGCCCTAAGGGCAATTCCTAAGAGGGACTTAGTTGTGAGCCCTCACCAGACAGCATTCCAAGCAGGCAGAGTAATGAGTGCTTCAGTCCTGAAAGGAGAATCTGGGCTACGCACCACAGAAAACACTACTATCCATCTCTTGTGCCGTTTGGAGCCAGGGTTTCATATAATTTCACTGCATTTGGGAAAAGCTCCTCCAGGATTCTGGTTGGTTTCTTTTGCTGGAAAAACTTATGAAAGTAACATTTGTGGAATTAATTATCACCCCATGGCTCTGCAGCTGGTCTTGCACCCTCAACTGATCATCTCCCTTCTCTACTATACGTGTATATTTGTTTCACATTCTCCTCACCCTCAGCCAGCACCTTCACTGGTTTAAATCACTTACCTGGTGGTGGTCGTGGTGGCGGTGGTGGTGGTGGGGGGGACCGAGACTATCATCCTTCAATGTTCTTAGCCCTGGGACACTATTCCTTCTCAATTGAATGTAGAATGTCACACTCAGCCATGACTACTACACATATTCATTTAAATTGAGAAATCAAAATTGAACAAGAGAGTACCTTGAGTTCACTTAGGTGACAAACACATTTCCCTCTGCTTTCATTGTGTAACAGCATCAAATTGCAGATATAAGAAGCAGAAATGTTTTAAATGAATCACTGGAAATGAGATAAATGGTGCCACTCTTTCTTCAACTCTTGGTCCTCTTTCTGTTGAAGGCATGGGACCATATAATAATCACTGATCTAGGGTGTATGCTGGTACCCAATCCTGGCAGCTTCAAAGAGCTATTGGAGGCTGTTCCAGCACTCTATCAGTCTGACAGCTTCTGGTTGTTGTAATTTTGTGATTTGTGATGGGATCAGTGAACCACATTATCATGCATCCACTGCTGCAACTACAGTGCTGTAAAGTCTATTCCTCGATACAAGGCAGTGATGTTCAGGATTCCATGGAAGTGGATCGAAAATTCAGTTAGCCATTGGACAAGTGGTGCTGGTTGAGGCCATGTAGGCAAGAAAAACAAACCCATACTCAGAATAAGCATCAGTTTAGTCAAGATGTTGCTCTCCTTCATGTACGGAAAATATCCGATGTATTTATTCAGCTTGCCATCATGTGGCTAGTTGGTGTCCATAAGGGATGGTGTCATGCACATTGAGGCCTCAGTGTTGCCCTCTGTTGCTGGCAGATTGGACAGTCAGCAGCAGCAGCAGCTAGGTTAGACTTGGTCAGTGGAAACTTCGGCTGTTTGGGCCTCTGCATAGCCTCCATTCTGCCATTACATTTATGTACCAATTGTGCCAGTACTGTGGTGTCTGATGAAAGAGGTTGGCTTCCATCAACTGGCTGAATCATTTTGTCTCTGTGGTTGTTGATAAATACCTTCTGTAGGAGTTAGCATATGAAGCAAAGATCTTCATGCTTTGTGTCTGTTCCCATAAGTCCATCCATATGCCTTTTTCTCAGATATCTTTTTCCCCAACCTCCCATACTTTTTCCTTCCAGACCCCTGACCTACCAGCCATTCCATTTACCCATAAATCAACACATTCTTACCTCGAGTAACTTCTCTTTCCATGCAAAGTGAATGACAAGGTCCAAAGTTCTGTCTTCTGGGAGGACCTTTTTTTTTAGTTGAATTATTTTAATTTTTTTTTTGTTTTTTAATTGAAAAATTAAAATTGTATATATTTATGGTGTACAACATAATATTTTTTATTTTTAAATATTATTTATTATAAGCATAGTATTATTACAAGTCATGATTTTTCTTTATGCCCTTTTCCCAACCTACCCCTCCCCAACATCCCCCCCCCCACCTCACCCCCATCTCTAGTATTCTGAAAGTTCAAAGAATTGTTAGGTCTTTCCTTTCTTTCTTTCTCTCTTTCTTTTTTCTTAGTACCCAGTTATAAGTGAGAAAATGTGGTATGTCTCTTTCCATGTCTGGTTAACGTCACTTAACATAATTTTTTCCAGATGCATCCATGTTGCTGCAAATGGCAGAATATTCTTTTTTATGGCTGAGTAGTATTCCATTGTGTGTATATATATATATATATATATATATATATATCACATTTTCCTTATCTAGTCATCCACTGATAGACATTTAGGTTGCTTCCATATTTTGGCTATTGTAAATAGAGCTGCAATGAACACAGGAGTGTAGGTATCCCTTCAACATGATGATTTCCATTCCTTTGGATATATGACCAGTAGAGGGATTGCTGGATCATATGGTAGTTCTATCTGTAGTTGTTTGATGAACCTCCATAATGTTTTCCATAATAGCTGTACTAAGTTACAGTCCCACCAACAATGTAGAAGAGTTCCCTTTTCCCCACATACTTGCCAGCATTTGTTATTCTTAGTCTTTTTAATAATGGCCAGTCTAACTGGGCTGAGATGATATCTCAATGTGGTTTTGGTTTGCATTTCTCTGATGGCTAGTGATGTTGAGCATTTTTTCATGTACCAGTAGGCTATTTGTACAACATAATATTTTTAAATAACGTATACATCATGGAATGGCTAAATCAAGCTGATTAATGTATGCATTACCTCATACACTTATCATTTTTTCGTGGTGAGAACACTTAAAATCTACTCTGCTATAGATTTCCAGGTATACAGTACATTATTATTATCTATAGTAACCATGCTACACAATAGATCTCTTAAAATTATTTCTCCTGTCTAACTGAACTTTTATATCCTTTCACCAACATCTCCCCAATCCTGCCACCCCACCCCCAACAAGCCAGCTGCTGGTAAACACCATTCTACTCTCTGCTTCTATGAATTTGACATTTTTAGATTCTGCATATAAGTGAGATTAGGTGGTATTTGTCTTTTGGTGCCTGGCTTATTTCATTTCACATAATGTCCTCAGGTTTATCTGTGTTGTCACAAATGACAGTATTTCCTTCTTTTTTCTTTTTTTTTTTTTTTTTTTTTTTGTCCTTTTCGTGACCGGCACTCAGCCAGTGAGTGCACCGGCTAGTCCTATATAGGATCCGAACCCGCGGCGGGAGCGTTGCAGCGCTCCCAGCGCCGCACTCTACCAAGTGCGCCACGGGCTCGGCCCTATTTCCTTCTTTTTTAAGGCTGAATAGTATTCCACTGTGTATAGGTACCACATTTTCTTTATCCATTCATTCATTGATAGACACTTAGGTTGATTCCATATTGTTGCTACTGTGAATAATGCTGGAGCGAATATGGGATTGCAGATATCTCTTTGACATACTGATTTTATTTTCTTTGTATATATACCTAGTGATGGGAATGCTGTATCATACGGTAGTTCTATTATTAATTTTTTGAAAAATCTCCATACCATTTTTTTATAATGGCTGTACTAATTTACATTTCTACCAACAGCATACAAGTCTTCTCTTTTCTCCACATCCTTGCCAACACTTGTTATCTTTTGTCTTTTTGGTAATTCTATGTGAGGTGATATCTTGTGATTTTAATTTGTATTTCCCTGACGATTAGTGATGATTAGTGATGTTGGAATTTTTTTCACATTTGTTGGCATTTGTATGTCTTCTTTGGAGAAATATCTATTCAGGTCCTTTGTTCATTTGCTAATTGCGTTATTGTTTTCTTGCTATTCAGTTGTTTGAGTTCTTTACATATTTTGGATATTAGCCTCTTATCAGACATATGGTTAGCAAATATTTTCTCCCATTCTGTAGGTTGTCTCTTTACTCTGTTGATTGTTCCCTTTGCTGTATAGAAGCTTTTTAGTTTGATGTAATCACATTTGTTTATTTTTGCTTTTGTTGCCTGTGCTTTTGGAATCGTATCCAGAAAATCATTGCCCAGACCAATATCATGGAGCTTTTCTTTTACTAGTTTTACAGTGTCAGGTCTTACATTTAGTCTTTAGTCCATATTGAGCTGACTTTTGTATATGGTGTGGGATAATTTCATTTTTCTGCATGTGGACATCCAGTTCTCCCAACACCGTTCATTGAAGAGACTGTCCTTTTCCCATTGTGTGTTCTTGGTGACTTTGCCAAAAATCAATTGATCATAAATGTGTGGATTTATGTCTGGGCTCTTAATTTCATTACATTGGTCTATGTGTATGTTTTTATATCAGTACCATGCTGTTTTGATTACCATAGCATTGTGGTATAGTTTGAAATTAGGTAGTGTGATGCCTCCAGCTTTGTTCTTTTAGCACAAAATTTGCAATTTGGGGTCTTTTGTGGTTCCATATGAATTTTAGGATTGATTTTTCTATTTCCATGAAAAATGTCATTGGAATTTTGATAGGGATTGCATTGAATCTGAAGATTGCTTTGGGTAGTATGGACATTTTAACAATATTAATTCTTTCAATTTCTTTTTTTTTTTTTTTTTTGTCCTTTTTGCGACCGGCTTGGTGGTCTATGCTGGGCTGGTTGTGGGTGTCTGGCGGGTGTGTGGCTGAAGCCCTTGGTCCCCCTCCTCCCCAGCTCAGGAGAGCCTCGGATGCTTCCTGCAGTGGCTTGGTGGTTGTCACTGGGCTGGTTGTAGGTGTTGGGGTGCATGGCTGCAGCCCCCAGCCCTCCCTCCTCCCTGGCTTGGTAGCTCAGGGGAATACCAGTTCTGGGTTTTATAGGTGTTCTTTGGGAATGTGAGACCTTCACTAGTTAATATCAAACTTTGTTTCTGGTCTATGGGTATTTTGTTTTTTCTTCCTGTTCTGTGTTGGATTATTTGCTGTTCCTACTACTTGAAGTCTGAACGGGAACTAATTTTTTGTACTTTGGTTACTTCTAAAATGGGGGAACTTCCTGTGAGGACCAGCACTTGAGCCCTGTGGTTGAGCTAAATTGCTGCTTTGCTGCTGATTCCCTGGGGAAGGCTTTTTGTGCAGCTCAGGTTTTAATGGTTGACTTTATAGGCACTTCCATCTCTCACGAGATCCAGTATACCTGGGTTGTGTAGAAATTCTGGTCTTGGCCTGAGTCTTTTCAGCAAACTGCATCCCCCACAGTTCTATATTCTTGATCAGTTTTCACTGAGTGGTCCTGTGCTGACAAGGAGGCAGAGCATCTGTCCTTGCTGTGCCCCAGTGTTACCCCAGTGGGCCCATCTCCCCCACCGCCTGCACTCCAAACACTTCCCATGGGGCAGGCTGTGTCCTAGTCCCTTGCAATGACTCTCCAGCCTCTGAGTGGCTCCTATTTTTCAGTTGTTGTGGCTCCTCCTCGCTCCTATGTGGGTCCACAGGAACCTTATTAGTAGTCCTGCTGGCCTGGGGACCACCAAGGCCCTCTTCTCCCCTGCTGCCTCCAAGAAGCTTCATCCAAAGGGCACAGCTGCGACTTTTGCCAGCTCCTGCTCCATGTGCTCACCAGCTCCAGGCTTGAAGCTGCCATGGCTCAAAACAGTAAGAGAGGTTTTCTTTCTTTCTCTCATCATGGCTTCTGCCTTCATGCACTCCGTAGGTCTCTCCTCCTCTTACCCTGATCTCTAGCAGCCTAGCTTGGTTGTTGTTGCTTTTTAATAGTTGTAAATTGATTGATTTGTGGGAGAGAGTGATGCTGATGACTGTCTATTCTGCCATCTTGACTGGAAGCTCCCTGTTGAACCATTCTTAGGAGGATTTAATCTATTATCTTTCCAGACTTGAAGTAGGCAGCCATCCATTCTTGGCTTGCATCCACATCCTGAGCTGACCTTTCAATGAACCAAGCTTAGCCTTTTTCCTTCTTTGGCAATATGGGAACTGCCATGCTGCCACTATTGCAACCTGAGGGAGAGAATCTAGTGCCACAGTTTTTGACAACATAGTTACCTGGGTCACCTGCTCATGTTGCTTATTTGTGCCCTGTATTGTTTCTCATGCCCAATCATCGTTATGCTCCTTCCACATCAATCACTGACGTGCTGCTGAGCCAGCCTGTCCTTATGACATGGTAAATGTAACAAAACCAAGCTCATGATGGGAACTTTTAGTCCCATGGTCACTTAATGCCCATTGTCAGATAGCCCATCTCTACCTAGATTCAGTAGCATGCTAAGAGCTATTAAGATATGTAATTAGGCCATATAATTATATAAGGGGTCTTCAAGTTCATAGAAAGGTTCATATATCTTTTAATTCTATTTTTCCACAAACTTTTTGAAATACCATCTTATGGTGTGTAATTATCTGCAGATAGCATGGCTTTGCTAGAGAACCCCACAGGACTACGTTTTGATTCTCCTATTTGGGGTTGCCACAAGCCCCACATGGTGTCTTCCCACTGCATATACCTCTAATACCATAGAATCTAATATGTTGTATGGCCTAAACAGTAGGGCTGCTTGAATTGTAGCACAGCTTTTCCTGCCCTAAGCTCCTGTCAAAGCTGGCAGCCTTCTGTGTCACTCAGCACATATGTCAGAGCGGTATTCCTAAGCATGGAATTTGCTACCTCCACAAGCCAAAGAGGCCTGAGGCATTGTGCTTCCTTCTTCATTGTGGAAATGTGATACAATAATTTGTCCCTTATTTTAAACATACCCCAGATCACTGGACCTCCTAAAATCTTTGCTGATACAGCAGGTCCCTTAATCTTCAGAGGGTTTTCTCTCATTCTTGGAGTTGCATGTGTCTCACCGGGATGTCCAACATACTTGTTACTTCTTACCTCACCCCCTCTATTTTAACTGGTTAATATCATGTACGAATGTGATATTCCGCAGAAGGCTCAGACAGCCCGGGTCTTTGGACTGCATTATGGCAGCGGGTAGAAGAGCTAAGATAGATCTTGGACAATACTCTAAATGTTGGCTGTTGTCCTTCCCATGAATGTGAATTTTTTCTGGTAAATTTCCATCTAAGTACTGCTTCAGCTATTTCACATAATAATGATCTATAATCTTTTCATTTTCATTCGATTTAAAATATGCTCTGATTTTTAATATAATTTCTCCTTTTTTTCAATGAATTATTTGGAAATCTGCTTCTAATTTCTAGAATTTATGAATTTCACTTGGATAACTTTTTGTTATTGATTTCAAATAATAGTGCTTCATATTTTGTACATCAATGTAAAATTTTGATACTGAACTTTAGACCTAATATCTAGTCAATTTTTAAATTAAAAATTAAATATTAATATAAATATTAAATATTAAAATTAAATGTTTCAAGTGTTCTTGAAAAGAAGTTCCTTAATTGCTGATTAAAGACTCCTGTATCATCTGCACAGCCTTACTAATTTTATGTCCATTTAGTCAGTTCCTGAGAATGTGTTAAAATCTCTCACTGGATTTGTGGATTTGTCAATTACTCTTTGAAATTCTATTAATTTTGGCTTTATTCACTTTGAGGATATATTATTACATATCTACAGTTTTAGAATTGTAATCTTCCTGGTGAATTTTTACTAATATTATTATGCAGTGTAAGGCGGTGAGTTTGAGGATTTCAGGGCTGATCAAGGAAAAAGATATGACCAGGAGGTGGCAGTACACAACAAGCTTTATTTGGGTGACCACAGGTTTGCATCCTGGAGAAGGCCCTCACAGCAAGAGACCCAGAGGGTTGAGGCATGGGGGCTTCCACACAGAAGGGGAGGAGGGCAAGGGAATTCCTTGGGGAGAGAAGGATCAGAGTGGGGGTCACGTGTTTCAGTGATGTCGTTCAGCAGCACGGCACGGAGTCTCTCTCTGGGTCGGAGAACTCCAAAGAGGAGGCTTGGCTTGGAGTCTTTATAGCCCAGGGCATAATTTATCTTTGGCAAGCAGATTTTGGACATGGTTTTGCAGGGTATGTAAAGCAGGCAGGCTCTAAATGGCCAAAAATCTGCTTGTTTGGGCTACGTTTAAAACAATTAAATGTGTAAAAATTTGTTTGGTGCCGATGGGCTTTTGAGCTGATGAGTTTCAGCCTGTGTTAAAGAAATAAACAACCCAGGAGCCAATATACAGAGGCCATCTTTGCCTCACTTACATTACATGCAGTGGTTCTCTTTATCCTTTTTAGCTCACCATCGTTTATTATATTTTACTAGTTTTTTAGGTTTATTTTTACTGATATTTGGTATTTAAGATTTCTATTTACTATAGTCTGCTATCTTATTACTTATTCATTATTCAAAACGCTCTTATAGGAATTTTGCTCCATTCTTTGTACCCACTTAACCGAAACTGCTCTGAGTAAGGTCATCAATGACCTTCATGTTATCAGATCCAATTAATGTTTTAAATTCTCTTACTGGGTGTACACGTGTTTATATAATTTCAAAATGGTATATACATGGAATTTAGCATAGCATTTTTCTTTCCCTTTTGTTTACTGTTAAAGCTTTCTTTATAACCCACATTGCAATTTCCCTCATGTTATGTATTACTGATATTTGACTTTTTCTTTCTCCTTGTCTTTCGTCTCCTATTTTCTCTCCCTCTTTCCTCTCCCACTTTCTCCATATATATATATTTTAAATTATTTTAAAAATCATTTTATGTCATATCAGTCTTTAGTGTAAATTGAGGATCTAATTTTGTTTTCTCTTTGAATTGAAACCGCACATTTGTCATATATTACATTTTCATCTGTATCTAGATTCCCATTCTTACTTACTTTTAATTAATACAATTATTTTCTTTTGAATTGATTCCAATAGCTTTTTAGTTATGTGCTGTTATTTGGTAAGAAAAGTTCTTCTCGAAGTCATAATTTTTTCATACAATTTTCCAACTGTTCTTCTATATGAACTTAAAGATAATTTAATCCAATTTTTAAATGCTTGTGTGATCCTAATGTGAATTTTATTTTATACATAATTTTAGGAGATTTATATTTTTACAATAGTAAGTATTCTTTATGTGTTTAAATCTTGTTCAATTCTTTTGGTAACATTTCAAATTTTTTTTTTCTTACAGGTCTCATAACTTTCTTGGTAAATTAATTTTACCTTTATTATTTTTGTTCCTGTAAATGAAGTATTTTTCCCATTGCATTTAAAGGTGCTTATTGCTAATAAATTTTGTATATTCATCTTGCTTCCAAATACCTTACCAAAACCCCTTGTTTTTCCTAATCTCTATGCATATAAGTGTATCAACAATGTTTTCCTAGACATATAAGCATATCAACAAAGTTTCCTGTTTTCCTATATTTGTACTGATTATTTCATTTTAAAATTTTGTTACATTCAGGGATCCTTGAAGATCATCTTTAATATCAAATACAGACGGTAGCCATTCCTGATAGTTCCTGATTTTAACTGAAATATTTTACTATTTAAAATACTTGTAGGCTTTTCATAAATAACCAGTTTAAATGGTTTCCTTCAATTTGTTTTAGTCAATAATTTTCATTAGGAATGGTTATTGAATCTTATTAGCAACAGCCCTCTCAGCATCTATTGATATGATTATGTTTTCTCTTCAATTCCTTTATGTAGATGATTGTTAATATATTAACTGATACTGAAACACCCTTGAATTCCTGAAATACAATGCTCTTTGCCATAGTGTTATTTTTTTTTAACAGTGCTGGGTTTTTATTTAGAATTTTCATCCATATGTATGTTTTTTTTTCATCTTGTGTTTATCAGATTTTCACATTAAAGCTACACTAGCTATATGAAATTGGAGAGTTTTTCCTTTTTTAAATAATTGGGGATAACTTAACATTGGAATTATTCTTCTTGCAATTCTAGTACTTTTTAAATTATAGATTTTAAAAATCACTTTTTATTTCTTCTTTGTAATTGGTCTATTAACACTTTAAATTTCTTCTTCCGTCAGTTTCGGTCATTTGTGTTTTCCTAGGAAATTATTTATTTCCTCTAGATTTTCTAATGTGTTGCTATATATAGTTGCAGCATTTTAGAGTGAACATCTTTTTATCCTCATCTTATTTCATTTCTTGATAGCACTCTATAGTCGAAGACTCTGTACCTCCAGGTTTTGAGTTTCTTAAATTTGTTGAATGGATGTGGTTGATTCAGATCTTTAGTGTGACTGTGCAAAGAAATGTATAATGGATATTAATGGAAAATTACCGGAAATTTGAAAATGAACTATTTGTTGACATTTTTATTTTCTCACTAGTACAGGGTTCATCCCTGTAATTATGCAATTTACTATCCTTTTCCCCTTTTTATATTATTTTGGAAAATTACAGCCTTATAATAGAGATCAGGAATTTGTTAACACTGTGACTGATCTATTGTGTTCAAAAATATGCTCTCTTACCATAATTGTTGAAAACAGAACTTTTTTGTAAGCAAAGAATTAAGCATTTAAAATGAAGGAAAGTTGAGAGTGATGTTATCTCTGGCTGAAAGGCATCAATTTGTTTCTCTGAACAGATTTTTAATGTCCTTCAAGACCATAATTAATAAAAGATTGCACAAAACAATAATAATATGAAGTGTATACTTATAACATTAAAATGCTTGTTACATAACTTTACTAAACTGGATTTCTGCAGAAGTTAAAACTAGTTGACTTACTGAACATGATAAAATAAAGTAAGCTTCCAGTAAAACACTATTATGACAAACTAAAGCACAACTTCAGATGATTCAGCACAGTTAAAAAACCAAAACAGAACAAAACAGCTATGTGTGTCTTCTACAATCCAACTTGTGTGGGGCAAATGGACTACATGGCCAGCAAGGCACTGAGGCAGTCACAGAACTGTGGCTCACATTTCTAAACATGATTTTTAATCCTCCCTAAAGTGGAGGAGGTCATCTAACATGATTTGTGTGGTTTAAATTGCTCCTGCTTTAGTTTCTCTCCTTCTTTAACAAATTAAATTATGGAGTAAATTAGTCATTAAGCTTGAAAAACATTTCAAGTAAATGGAAAAACTTTCTGTGATAAAACCACCAAATATCAAGGAATGAGTCAAGGTATTTTCTGCATAAATTTTCCACCTGGATATACTATGTTAAGCACTAAGCTTTCAACTATTTAAAGTGGAAATTGCTATAACTGAATGTAACACATACCATGCTTTCTTAAACACCACATACTACTTATCTCAATTCAAATTCATCACTATCATTTGTATAATTTTATCACAGTGATATACTCAGAGACTGGTGCACAGGATCCTATATTAAATCGTCTCAAGTTGCTACGCTTTTAATGTTCACTTTATTTTTTTGGTCTGTCACATTTTGTTTACCTATCTATAGCAGGACCCTTTCAATAGGTGATTTGTTCAGGGGCAGAAATCAGATAACCAAACTTGTTAGAATTCGATGTGAAGTAAGAATAAGTAGACTCTGAGGATGAGGACCTGAAGCACTGACTTCTGAATAAAATACCAGCACTAGTAACATCTCTCGAGGTCTTCTCCAGGCTGGTGAATGCTGCCAAAACTGAATTCTAAATCGGTGAAATGCAATTAGTTAGATGTTTCTGGGAGGTATCAAATAAAATATCCACCACAATTTCTTAAGAACCCTGTTAAGCCTGGAGTTTTAAAACTCTCTCTGTAAAGGAACAGAGAACATTTCTAATGGAAGGCTATGGAATCACAGTGAGGAAGGTAGAACTATATAGATCAGCAGCTGGCTTAATTGGCTTCCAATAAACTTATTAACAAATTAGGTTACAAAATACAAAAGCAATTTAATGAATCATCACGAGGCATTAAACTTAAAGCTGAATCGTAAAGTGCTTTTCATAACGCAACTTGTTTAATTACTCATATGAATGAATCATTAATACTACAAGCCTGCTAACACTTTTGCATACCTGAATTTATATGATGGTGGTGCTCATTTGCTGAGTAAGGCATGAGTAGTTCCCTAGGTATACAGCAGCAGCAGCCCTCAAAACATTCATAATGTAACATAGCAACAACAGGGCTGTCTTGAAGGCTCTAGAAACCCAAGACATATATTTCAAGAGCTAAGTTACCTCTATTGTATCAATTCAGATGCATTTGGCTATTAGATGTATATTTTTTAAGGTAGACATGATACTATTCTGTGAATTTACAAGTGATGGCAACTGACAATAGTGCTTATGCAAAGGAGTTATTAAAATAACAGCCTGCTACCAGCTTCAGGCTTGTGAAAAATTTGTATAGATGGAAAAATACTTGGGCATAGCTCTTTATCTTATCTCCAATGAAAATGTGGGAGAAAAAGCCCTTTATTCTAAGAGCATAACCATCTTAATTAGGGGATATTAAAATTACCTTTTATGAGAGAATTCATTTCCTATATTTTAAGTGTTGCTATTTGACAAAATTAAAAGTTGATCGTTTTGTTTTAGTTTCCATGTTTTTAGTAAATTTACCTTCTAAGACATCTAAGTATGGGAACCACTAGAGCATGTATAAAAACATGTTGCTGTGAGTTGCAGTCAATTCTTTTACAAAAAGAAAACCATTTCTTGACCACAGACCAGGATATCCAAACTTTTGGTGAGAAGGATTTTTCCAAAGTCTTGTGGCCAACTGTGGACAAATAATTGATTAATCTGACAATAAAGCCCCTTAAGGATGTTGAAGAAAAGGTTTCAGAAAAATATCCAAAGCCAAAGAAGTGAGAGCAAGGTTGTATTTCTCCCCCACTGACAGGTGGGGAGAGGGAAGAGCAACAACTTTGGACATACACCTTGTAAAAGGTCTTGAAAACCACAGACCACAGTTCTAACATTAACTTTACAATTCCTGCTGTTGGTCACGAAAAAGTTAAGATCACACAATAGAACCTATTGACATTACAAGTAAGAATTAAAAATCCAAGTGTCATATTTAGTGTAGTGTCTGATACATATAAGTGCTCAATAACTATGAGCTTTATTATTGGAAGAAGGATTAAATATGTCTGCCTCCTGGAGCTTTTTCATATAAAAAGAAAGCATAGTGAACTGAATGGACTGTACCTTTAATAGACAGACTTAAGGACAGCTATTAATACGAGTACTATAATATGAAACTAAGAAGACTCTTAATAGTAGGGTAAAAACTTACAAACATTTTAAAGATTCCCCAGTAGGTTTATTTCGCAAACTTTTTTGTATTTTGTCTTAATGGTTTATATTGTTAAAAGAGAAAAATGTTCACATAAACACAAATTTGAACACTGGACTATTTATCATTTTAATGTGATTCACATATACTTCATGTTTATTTCTAATTGCAGCAGCCTAAGAGTTTAGCTGTCAGTGTTCTTGCCACCCCATCCCAGCTATCATTAGTCAAATAGCTTAATATACACACACACAAACGTGCACACACAACACACATGTGGAACAGACACAAACAAGCCTTTTGTAAAGTAAACAAATCTTTTATAATGTAAATAACTGTTCCTAGTTGGAACTTTTTCTATCCAGTTTACATCTTTTCTGAAATTGAGATATTGATTTTAATTAGACAACAATCTCTATAAAGCAGAGTTTATCTCTGTGAAAACTCAAGTTATTCTCAGTGGTAATATTTGTCTTAATTCATCTAAACACAATGGAGTGTGGAAGGTCAAATGGGGAAAAAAATACTTCAAATGATCAAAACAAAAGCGACATGAAAAATAATATATTTAACAGTGTAGGGAAAAATTTTAAAGTGCAGAATGTGATGAAAATATTGAAATAGCTTTGGACCCATGCTAAAATTTAGATTTTTCTCAATTAATTAAAATCAGAATTGCTGATTTTATTGTTGGAAGATACATTAATTCTTTGAAGTCAGAATGAGAAGGTTGACTAATTTGTACACAAATGACTCTGAATATACAAAGTATCAAATATAAACAGTTGTGTAGCAAGAAAATAAATTGGCAGAAATAATTATTCAACCAGTAGCAATAATTAAGACCACCATTTCAAAGATTTTCTATACACAAAGAATGAGAAAATACTGTTATAAGATTTTACAACACACGATTGAATTCAATCCTAATTCATTACTATTATACTTCTTTCTTCTTCAGTATTAGCGGACCCACATTATCTCCTGTCAATTCATTGTGTTTATTATGTGAGCCATCACAAGCAGGAAACTAAAAGGAAAAAAGAATTACAAATGTTATTTAAAAAATATAATTAAGTAGAAATATTTGTGAAATGCTCTCATGAAGAAATCACATCACTGCTTTAAAAAAAAAGAAAATCAGATAGCTTTCCTGAGTAATATAGACATTTAATCCAACCACATTCCTATACCACAGCAAATCTAACAATTTAAGTAGTTAATTCATTACCTGGTTTAGATTTTAAATAAAAACCTTTGGATGACTACATATGAGTGACTAAAATAAGTTTAACAAGTAATCAAAATAAGTTCCTGGTCTCTTTAGAGCTCTAACTTTGAACTCATTTGTTTAAATTTTAAAAGAATGGAATTTAAATTAAAAATAAATTATAATATTTTCTTATTATAATACTCATGTATATTGTAAAATTTTCCAAAAAATTTCAAAATATATTTTAAAATATTCACTCATAATCCACCCAGACATGAGTAACAATAATTAACAATTTGTTATATTTTTTTCTTTGCATTTACTGAGTGTATTCATTTTTTTCAACAAAATTGGGATCACAGTGTAATATACTTTTCTTGTATTGTATCAGGATATCATATCATTAAATATCCGTCAAAAACATGGTTTGTAATGGCTTCCCAATATCCCATCATTTATATTATACTATACTTCAATCATTCCCCTATTATCAGATATTTAGTTTCTAAAATTTTGCTAGTACAAAGGATGCGGTGATAAACAACACTGTCCTTAAAACCTCAAATAACCTATGATCAAAGTAGTACAAGAAAACAGATTTCGTTTACTTATAGTAGTACTCATCACTTCAAACTCTCCCTTTCCACATTAAAAATCATTTGTTAATTACAGGTACCATTTACTAGTCCACACTATGTAAGGCATTTTACATATATCATCTCACCAGATCTTAAAAAATGTCTGTGATGTTGATATAGTATCAGATTAAAAAAAAAAAACAACCCCCCCCGAAGATCAGAAATTAAAAATTAAATAAATTGCCCAACAGATGTCATAATATGATAAGCATCACAACTGAACACTATTCAGACTCCAAAGCTTAAGTTCTTTTCCACTAAACCCTATGTCTCCTCTCAAAAAATAAGTAAAATATATGTTACTCTAGACAAATGCTGAGCGCATTGTGAAAGCATCAGATTTCTGTTCTTCCTTTGTTGCTCTAACTTTTCTAATGTAGGGTAGGATCGGTCATAAAAAGCAAACTTTAAGGCTGGCCAGTTAGCTCACACAATTAGTGCACAGTACTGTTAACTCCAAGGTTGGGGGTTTGGATCTCCAAGCTGGCCAGCCGCAAAAAAAAAAAAAGCAATCTTTAATTTAGGAATATGGACTTTCAATACTGAATACTATGGAAAAACCTCTCATCTCAAAAACCACAAAACTGGGGATTTAAGAAGCAAAACAATTCTAACTCCACAAATTTTTTAGTGTACGTGTAAATGGACATCTTACCGTCTTAGAACGCCAACACCTACAATAAGCTGCTTTAGTAAGACACAGATCTTCAATGTTTATTTCATTCACCACTTTTGGATTTTCCTTTTGTATTTTAAGATTAATCAAGCTATCCTTCTGTTGCTTTTTCTTCGGGAGGAATGGACGAACTGCAAGGTAGCCAAGTAGTGCAAGTACACCAAGGAAAGGCAATAACCGAAGCCATTCTGAAACTAAACATGAACAGATTTGTTAGAATCTGCAATGCTCTTGTAAAATAACTCAAAGTAGCATGTCTGGTTTCATCTTTGAGCTTATTCTCACATTAATTTCTCATTTAACTTATCTGTAAAACTGAATAAGCCAGCTCTACACATAGGACCACCTTATTTTATTTATGGGCTAACTTGAGACTTATGAAACTGGAGACCTAAATTTTCAGAAATAGGTCCTATTTCAAATATCCTATTTCACTGTCTCTATTAAGTATATTTGTGTTTCTACTTTTATCTTAGGAATTACAACCACCGTAATTATAAACAAAATACAATGTGTGATATATTTTACGTTGAGAAAACATTTTCACTCTTTTCTCCTTAATACTATGACTAAAATCATACAACAGAATATTCATAAAATTTTTATCACTGATTTATAATTTCAGACACAACATGTCTTCAATGCTCTAATTTACTTGTTTTTGGTAACTGTCCCTAAAGAACACTGAAATGTTATGTAAAGCTACAATTTTTAAAAACTAATTGAAACTTTCATATACTCAATGTTCTCATTTTAAGATACATTTCATTACATAAGCATTCAATGAATGCCTTTTGGAGTACCCAGCCTGTTTTAAGAGGACAGGGAACATAAGTGATATAAATGAAATGGTCGCTATGCCTGTGGAGATAAGTACAGTAGGAAACCAAGATAAACATTTCAGCACACATTTATCAAATATCTGCTAGTGCCTTGCTTCTCCTGGGCTCTGAAGGGAATCCTTTCTGCTCTTAAAGAGTTACCATTTAACTTTCTTCACTGAGTGCCTACATGACAACTTGCTAGGCACTATGCAGAAATAGCTTAGTTGAGAAAAGAGAAAAACAGGAGATTATGTGCTAAGGCATGCTAATAAATATTAATGACAAATGAATAGACTATGCTAAGAGTAGAACTGTACTCTCTCATATAACGCAGTGTTTGCTTAAACAACTGTATTTGGTAGGTAACATTATTATTCCCATTTTACATGTGGGTAAACTGCAACTTAAGCAGGTTTAGTCCAGTACAAAGTCCAAAGCCTGTTGTCAATCACCATAAAGAGAGTTTTACTCTCTTAGTAAAACTATTCTCAAGAGATAATTGTTCTTATTAACTACTGAAAGACTCACTTAATATCAACACTTCCAAAATGAAATTATTTTTGATATAACACCATGCCAAAGAGATTAAATGAAACAACCTATTTATATACCACATGTATAGCACCTATAAGAGTGGCTGGCACAGAGACGATATACAATAAGTGGTAGCTTACATTAAAAGATTACAGAGATTGGTGAGGAATTAGTAGCAACCCCTTGGAAAAAATGTTTTGCTAAATCAGTGTGACAATGTTATATGGTAGAAATGTTTGGGGATATAATCATTTAGTCACCAGAAGGAAGCTCTGTAAGGGTAAGGATTTTATCATGTTAGGTGCTACATCCTCATAACCAAAGTAAAGACGCTCCAGATAGAGTCTTTGAATGAATTAAAGTTCTGTAGATGACACAAAATTGTTTTTAAATCTGTTCTATCTAAAATGGTAGCCACTAGTCACATTGTTTTGATTTGTATCCAAGATTTTCTTTTTTCTTTTTAGCGGCTGGCCAGTACAGAAAGATTTTCTTTTAATGAGAAATGATAGGATGACAAACATGTAGACAACTGCCTTGAAAGAAAAGTTTGCTTACAGATTCCGAGAGAAGGGAGCATGCCATGCCAGGCAGGGCCAGGCAGGGCCAGACCAGCAAGTACCAGGGTTAGTCAGGAGGAAGAGGTGAATGGAAAGCAGGGGCATAAGTCTTTATTGTGGTTTCCGTGTAAAAGGCAAAGCAGGGTAGGGTAAACAGTTTAGGACTGGCTAGCTTGAATAATTTCACTGGGCTCTGGGCTGTAGGGAGTGGGCTCTGGGCTGTAGGAGTGGCCCCTGGGGTGATTTAGGGCAGGGAAAATATTGGCTTGGTACATGACAGTTAGATAAAAGAAGTGGTTGGGGGTATGGGCTTTGGCTTGGTTAGTTTGTACATGAAAAGCATGCTCAGGGCCGGCCTGTGGCTCACTTGGGAGAGTGTGGTGCTGATATCACCAAGGCCACAGGTTCACATCCCTATAAACAGATGGCCGGTTAGCTCACTTGGGAGAGCGTGGTGCTCACAACACCAAGTTAAGGGTTAAGATCCCCTTACCGGTCATCCTTTTTTTTAAAAAAAAAAAAAGAAAAGCATGCTCATAGGCAAGTTGTTTAACAGCTCTAGGAATTAAACTAGCTAGCCCTTGGATGGGCAATCTCTCCATAGCCTGCAAGGCCCCCAGGATGTCAAAGCATCATAAAATACATAAAATAAAAAACATGATTAATACACACATGACTACTTACATGTAAATAAATTAAAATTAAGTAAAATTTAAAATTCAGTTTCTAAGACACACAGGTCACCTTTCAGGGGCTCAATAGCCAGCCACATGTGGCTAGTAGCTACTGTATTCAACAGCACAGAGAATATTTCCATCACTACAAAGTTTTTTGAATAGTGCTGCTATACATCATTGGTTCTATAAAGAATCATCGCCATAGCATGGCAAGGCTGCTTTTCCAGCTTCAGCTCCCACATGTACAGTATCCAACATCCTCATTTACCTGAAGCCAGCCAAAGCTACTGCCTAATAGGAACCTTCCTGTATTCTTTGCATATGCAGTTCCTTCCATGTGCAATGCCTTTCTACCTCTGGTTTATCTAATTTGTATGAACCCTTCAAGACTACAGTCAAATATCTCCTCCAGAAGTCTTCCTTGATTTCACTAAGCAGAATTAATCACTTCTTCCTATGATTCCAAGCCCCTTTCCTCATGTTCTGTTATCACATTACTGTTATTTGTTTCTAAAGTTGTCTCCTCCATAAGTCTGTGAAGAAAGATGCTGTGTTCTTCTCTTCCTGGCACAAAGTAGATGAGATGCCTCACAAACGTTTAATGAGTGACTTGCTCATGAATGAATGGAGAGCACAAATTGTCAGTCCCTTTCTCACTCACCACATTTTTCTATAATTTTCATTTACATTTATCTTCTAGATCAGGCAATGAATGTCTTAGGTTACAATTGGCCCCAACATCCAATAAACATATTCAAATAGCAGACATTCAATAAATGTTTGTTGAATGTTGAATAACTTAAGTATTATTCTACATATTACAATAAAGTCACAAGAGGTTAAACTGTCAAAAAGAAAATAACTGAGAATGTAAAAAATGAAAACCTTACTTTAGACTTTTAAATTTAGCATATCCTTTCTTAACCCACAAATCTCAAGGAACAAATTAATTAATACTGTTTTAAAATCTACTTCAGAAAATGTTTTTTAACAGCTAATTCTTTTGTACAACACTACTTTAAAATAACACAATAATGAGAGATACTATTATCTCCTACAATAAAGAAATAACTTATAAAACAGTCTTAGTACAGTCTACTTTTTAAAGATGATCAACTACAATTTCACCACAGAAAAGCTTTATAAATGAAAATACTATAGCCTGTGAAGCTCAATTCAAATCACTTTAAGTATATTTATTAAGGCTGATTTTTTGTGAAAAAATATAAAATATACAAGAATCAAACAAGAAATTTTTTAAAAACTTTAATATTTCCTATGAACCTGTTTGATGTATGTTGAACTGTTACAGATACCTTAGATAATTTGAAGGGGAAAACATTACCTAATGGTATGGTTTGAATGTCTGTTCCCTTCCAAACTCAGGCTGAAACTTAATCTCCACTGTAACAGTATTAAAAGGGTGGAAAATCTAACTATGGTATTTGAAAGGTGGGGCCTATAAAAGGTGTTTAGATTATAAGGGGTCTGTCCTCATAAATGGACTAATCCATTCATGGACTCATGGATTAATGGAATAAAGAGTTATCATATCATGGGAGTAAACTTTTGGCTTTATAAGAAGAGGAGAGACCTGGGCTAGTATGCGCTAGCCTCCTCACCATGTGATGCCCTGTGCCACCTCACGACTCTGCAGGGAGTCTCCACCAGCAAGAAGACCATCACCGTATGTGTCCCCCCAACCCTCCCAGCCTCCAGAACTGTAAGAAATAAACCTCTTTTCTTTATTAATTACTCAGTTGTAGGTATTCTGGTATAAGCAACAGAAAACAAAGACACCTACTAATTGTAAATAATGTACAAAATATTTAAGATAACGTATATTTTACACAGCATATTTTAAATTTTTATGTTTTAGGATTATAAAAGTAACATTTATTGTGCAAAGATTTTTAAATTTTTTAAATTATAAAAAAATAAAACAAAGTTACTTATAATCCTACCACCAAGAGTTGGTAACATTTTGGTATATTTCTATTGTCTTTTTTAGTGTATAAATATATATGCTTGTAACTGCTTTAAAAAAATGAAAACACATTGTATATATAGTCTATAGCTTACCTTTTCACTTAATAGTATATCAGATTATTACACCATTTTCCCAATTCTTTAGTATTATTTGAAAACATGAATTTTAATGAGTGCCTCCACCTATTCGGTCCTTCAATCATAATATAAGATCCATAACAGCAGGGACCTTATTTTGGCCCCACTATATTCTCAGTGCCTAAATAATGCCAGGCTCAAGTTTTTCATTTTCTTTTTATTGAAGCATAATTGACAGTTCAGTTTGTTGAGCTTTGTGTTAAGCATTCAATTTGATGAGTTTTGAAACTATATGAACCTACAAACACCACCTAAAACAAAATGTAAGTTATTTCTATCACCCCAGAAAGTTTGTTCATGTCAATCCCCCCTTTCTGATTTTTATCATTAATTTAAGTGCTTAATAAACATTTTTGAATAAAAAATCTGATCATTTCCTACTGTTAAACAATTTTTCAATTTTTATTATATTATTAGTTACTACAAAATTACTAAATTTTTACTATATAATTAAGTACCTACTGTGAAGAGATACTGTGCTAATGCAAGTGCAGCAGCTGTCTTATTTGTCTCTATGTACCCAGTGCTTAATACAGTGCCTTGCACAGAGCAAGATTTCAATAAATAACTAATTCACAGTTTATCTGTGGTATAAATCCAGATTTTCATGTACTTGGAGTCAGGTTTCTTTTGTCTGTAAAAAAGGGATAGCAATCATTCATTCGTCAACAATATTTACTGAGTATCCACCACAATCCACACATTGCATGAAGAGATGGGGATACAGGCTGATAGTTGAATAAGATCCCTGCTCTCCTAGGGTATACATTTTAGAAGTGGAGACAGACAATAAAAATGCAAACAAATAAACAAAATAATCACAGACTATAGTAAAAGCTATAAAGAAAATAAAGAGGATGACATAAGAGAAAAAGAGACTAACCTGGAGGCATAGCAGTAGGCTGACTGCAAATTTAGGTAAGGGGGTTAGAGAAGGTTTCTTAAACAAGGACCTTTAAGCCAAGACCTAAAGAATGAGGAGAGGCTAGGAGCTAAAAAACTTGAGAGTAGAACTTTTATGGCACAGAGACATGTACATGCAAAGAATCTTCTAACTTCATAGGATTGTTGGGAGAACAAATGAATGAAGTAGGAAACCACTAAGCAAAAAATACAGAACACTATTCAAAAGGAAGCTATTAATGCATTCTGCCTTGAGGCCACAGTTATGTAAATATGTCTCCTCTCTCACTGCACAAAATGATTCCTAACTACCTACCCTTTCACAGAGACTTCCATAAACAAAGACTTCAATAAAGTTTAGCTGAATTAAGTTTTTACTCCATTAAACTGCTATTTGTGAGATAACTCCTACAAGGCCTGGACTTGTTTGCCTTTCTTCATGGCTTATGAATGATAATTGTGTAAGGTAAAATACAGGAAGACTTTTTAAAATATTAAAGAAAAAAACTTTCAGCACTCTCCAAAACCTTACTGACACATGTCACATGATATGACAGGTATTGAAGATACAGAAATTATAAGACACAAAAGAGCTTTTCATCTAGTATGAGATACAGACCTATAAAAACAATTAAAGTACTGTGTAGCATGGGCAATCATATATAAGCAATGCGGAGGAAGAAGTGACTAACTCTTTGCTGAGATGAGCAAACACTTTACAGGGTTTGACACATAAATGGGTTTCTGAAAGATGAATAAGAGTACAGGAGTTCACAGGCAGATGAGGAAGAGGTGCATTCTATGCAGAGGAAACAGCACAGTCAAAGGCACAGAGATATGACATACATGAAAGGTGTGGGAAACTAAGCACCATGGTATTGCTGGAATATAATGAAAGAGGAGAAGGGACTGTAGAAGTGAGCAGGTGCCATATGATGAAAAGCTCTGATATGCAACAGGTAGGTAGCAATCTACCCTGTGTACAATAGGAAACCACTGAAATATTTAAACATTAATGTAACTGGAAAATTGTTCATTTATGATATCACTCTGGTATCAAATGGAAGATGGATTAGAGGAGGGCCATCAAGAAGAGCAGAGAGGGCTGGTGGTGGGAGAACAAGAAGCAATACAACCTGTTGGAAACACACTGAAAGGGCCCAGAAGAAAATAATTAAACTAAGCCAGTGGCTGTTAAGGCAGAGCATAGAAGACAAATGTGAGAAATCGTCTCTACTGGGATTCCCTAAAGTTCCTTTAGGGAAAGTCCACAGCTTTCACTAAGATCTCAGAGTAAATGTGTGATCATCCCCCACCCCGTCAAAATTTAAGAACCACTAACTCCAGTATAGTAAAATCAATAGGCTTTGGTGATTGATTACGTATGGGGCATGAGATAAACAGAAGAAGTTGAAGCTCCTTCATAATTTCCAGATTTCTGGTTTCATTATATGGATGGATGGAGGTATTAGTCTCTAATAAAAACAAAAACACCCCCATGCCAAAAGTAAATAAGAAGGGCAGCTTTAAGCAGGAAGAGACAGTGCTGTATTGCAAAAGAGAAAAAAGGAAAAATAATAGGTGCCAACATCCTTAAAGAATGCAGGGGAGAGACTAAAGGTCAACAGATAACAGCCAAAAGTAAGTGGGGGGGGGGATTAATACTGATGAATGGCAGAAGCTTCAAGGGAAGATGTAACCTTCTCTGAAAGGGGGTGGAAGGGTGAAACAGTTCAAGTGTGGAGGTAGCTGTGCAGAGCCTGAAAGATGCCAACTGTCTCTGCTCCCTCCATCTCAGAAAGACAAGGAAGGAGAGAGAAAAGATACCACTGAGAGCTACAGGTGACATGGTTTTCTCAGGAAGAGCTTTGTTTTCACTGAGGGCAAGGAGGTGCCTCTATGAGAATTATCAAGGGTTTTAGGAGACAAGCCAGGATGAGAAGATGAAAGTCTGAGAGAAGATTAAAGGTTGAAGACAAATGCATTTTTGGCTATAGTTAAGTCACATAGATGGAACTAGGTGACCTCAACATTCAATCCATTAAAAAAGTACCCAGTTAAAATTAAATAATGAAAAAAAGAAAAAAAGTAAAACAAAAAGTACCCAGTTAAGCAGCATCTTGTTTACTCGCTTGAGTGTAAAAGGGTTGAATTTTCTGAATTTTTTCCCCTTAATTAAAATTTTTCACTTCCAATAGACTTTCTTCCTTTTTAGTGAAGAGTTCCTGTTTCTAATTTTTTAAAAATCATGTTTCTAATTTAAAAAAACAAAATCAGACCACACATACTATCATTTTTTCCCCCTCTTTCACACTTATGCTATTAATACTGAGCAGGGTCCTACTATTCATACTGATTTCTATGTCCCACTACTAAGATAAACAATAAGACTAAGAAGGTAGAATGAAAGAACTGACATCATCCAAGAAACAAAATCTAGACAGAAAAGAACATTTCAAAGCAACTTAAATAGCAAGCAATTTTAACAAAAAATTTCTGAAAGTTTAGATACTGCTAAAAGTGTCTCCTTAGGGAAATACAATTAGGTTTAAAAGAAGGGAGATTCAACCTTTTATATAGCTATGACACCCTATTTCTGATCAAGATATATAAACAATACTTACTATAAAAACATTTTTTAAAGTACACATAGACACACATAGATCTCAATGAGGAATTATATTCTAAGGAACTAGGAAAGATTTTTTTCCTTCCAAATTCACAAAAGGTTACATATAATGATGCCATAAAAATAATATTGGCAACTTGGTTGCTGTTAACTTTATAACATTTTCTTATTTATCATTTATAGCTAAGGCACAGAAATTATTTCTATTTCTCAACTGTAGAAAACAAAAACTGTAGAAAAGTAAAATATATTCAACGGATGGTTTCACTATTACCACTTAAACCCTAATATAAACTGTGTTCAGTACCAAAGGACTAATAAAATGAATCAATTTACAAATCTCTATTCCATTCACTATTATGAATAGAATAGTGTCCCTGTATCTAGAACACTGCCTGGCCCATAGTAGGTGCTTAATAAGTATTTGATAACTTGAGGAATTTTAAATAACAAAATAGCTATATGGAAGAAAATGTTTAAATGAAACAAAAACTGTTCTCCACAAAGGTTAGCATAATCCCTAATTATGCTGGCTTTTACATAACTAGGTCTAACAAGGGAGAAAGGAAAGAAAGAATTTATAACAACTATGTAAAAATTTTTCCAAATTCTCAAAAAAAAAAAAGGTTTTCTAAAATAAAATTCTTTAGTCTTCAGAAATATTATTCACATGTTAATAAATGAGACTCTTTAGTTTGAACTTAATGATTATGTTTTCCTGTTAAGAAAACTCACTGTATGTTCCTTTTTTTAAAAAATTGAGGTATAATTTACATACAATAAAATAAACAGATCTTAAGTGTTTAGCTCTTAGCTGTGACAAGTAAATACTGAAAATGTGTAAAAATATTTGCATAAAAATATGTAAAATATTTGCTTCACCCCAGAAAGGATTCTCCTGGCCCTTTCTAGTCGTTTCCCCTGTATTAGTCTGTTTCTATTGTTTCTAATAGAAAATCTGAAACTGGGTAATATATAAGAAAACAAAATTTATTTCTTACAGTTTGGAGGCTGGAAGTCCACAGTCCAGGAGGCCCACAAGGGTAAGGGCCTTCTTAGTGGGAACTCTCTGCAGGGTCCGGTGGCAACCAGAGTATCACATGGTGAGAATGGGCTGAGCAAAGGAGAGCTAACCTCCTCATGTGCTCTCCTTTTATAGCCATCAGAACCATGCCCACTACAACCCATTAAACTATCAATGGATTAATCTATTCATAAGAGTACAATCCTCACAATCTAATCATCTCTTAAAGGACCACCTTTCAGTTACCATAATAGGATTTCTCACCCTCAACACTGTTACAATGGGGATTAAGTTTCCAATATGCGAAACTTTGGGAGTCACATTTAACTCATTGCATCTTCCAGCACTGATTTCTATAACCAAGTTTCTTCCACTCAACATAAAGTTTTTGAGATTCATCTAACAGATCAGTAATTCATTCCTTTTCATTGCTGAGCAGTATTCTACTCTATAAATATACCATGCTCTCTTTATTCATTCTCCTGGTAGTTGATACTTGGGTTGCTTTCAATTTGGGGGCTATTATAAATAAGGCTGCTGTGAACATGCTGCACAAGTCTTTTTGTGGATATGTTTTCAACTCTGTTCTATTTCTAAATTCTCAGTTCAGAACTGGCCCCTTCTGGATAAAAGCTAATGATGCCCTTACAGCTGTCAGCTCTGACATGTTTGTATTACACTAGGAAATACATTATTAAAGTCTCAGACACCGCTTTGTCTTTAAGAGTAAAACCTTTAATGTTTCAAAGAAGCAAACTAATTTTTTTGTTGTTTGGGGTTTTGTTTTGTTTCTTAGAAGCAAACTAGTTTAAGTGGGTAAAATCTTCTAGCTAGCTTGTAAATCTGGAAATAAACTGCCTTCTGACTTTCAGATGGTAAGATTTTTGTTTTTGTTCTATTTTAAAAGTTTATATTATGATAGCAAAAGCTTTTTTAAACGTCAAAGCATTAGAATAGACTACACTTCCAAGAGGCAAAATCATTCTTGAAAACGTGACATAAGCAAACATAGATTGTTTCTGATAGATAAGAATTGTGTGTTTTAAAATAGTGTTTGGTAATTAAGGATCTACATGTGTTTTCTAAGAATGCAGAGTCATCATGAGAGTGTCAATTGCTTTAAAAAAACAGCTAGTGGGCCGACCCGTGGCTCACTCGGGAGAGTGCGGCGCTGGGAGCGCAGAAGCGCTCCCGCCGCGGGTTCGGATCCTATATAGGGATGGCCTGTTCGCTCACTGGCTGAGCGCGGTCACAAAAAAGGACAAAAAAACAAAAAAACAAAAAAAAACCCCAGCTAGATCTAAGTTGGGAAGGAAATAAAGGCAACAATAATGTGAACTGTAACTTATTTTGCTCTTATTTTCATAGATGAAAATATTTTTTTGGTCTCCTAGACATTTTAAACAATTAATTGCTGAAAACTTGTCTTCCAGGTTTTTATTTCAACAGAAGTCTACACATGGATTCCACAAGTAGCTCATTCAATAAAGCCAAACGTCATTAGCTATTATAATCTGTTCTGAAGGGGAGGCTCAGAGTGGAAAATGGCCGTTGAAGATTTTCTTCCTAATACTCCAAAACAGACCCTGCAACTGTTATTTTCCAATTCGAAACAGACTATCTCATTTTTTTCCATAAAGCAGTTATTACAAGTATGTTCATGTTTCCTGAACAAATAAGCAATACAACAAGAATTGTAAACACACTGAAATGGGACAAGTTAAAATACATGCTATTATTTATCAGAGTTGTTATTATTTCTGAGAACGAGCCCTCACATTGAATATTTAACAATTTTAAAGAGGAAGTTACCATAAATTACTGATTTAAGAGGGAAAAGGTTTTGGTTGAGTTCCTTAATGCCTTTAATAAGAATTAAATATTTGTTGACAGTAGGGATTTTCAAGGAAAGAAAACACCCTTCTAAAATCTTCTAACCATTAAATACAGTATCATACTTTCTAATCTGCTTCCCTTATACTTTGAAAATTGAAACTAATATAAATGCAGCCACCATCAGACTCAACACATATAATTCAGGTTACCCTGGGTTGGGGTGAGAGTAAAGAGATGTTTTCCTTTCTTGACTGTTAAAAACTCAATAATTTATGCAAATTATTAAGAAGGTAAGTTGGCAAAAAAGAAAAAATGTCACAAAATGATCACACCCTTCTGACCTGGTATAATTTTACCGATTACATTCAGAAGTAAAGGGGGGTAAATGACAACTGGTATATAGCTACTTACTACTGAACTGTTATAATATGAAAAAAAAGATTCCAAATTACCAGCTGTAGAGGAATGTTGGGCCCATTATGATGTTAGACTAAAGTAAGATTACATAGTTGATAGAACAAATTAAGGAATACACTGAATTATGTAAAGTACTTAAGTAAAAGAAATAATAAAGGGGGGGAGTCAAAATTTTACATAATTGCTGCAATTCTATCAGAATGAACTAGTTAGGATTGAAAGATTTTGATGTTCATAAACACTTAGTGATTTGAAACAGTTTTCACATTTTGTTACTTTTATGATGCTTCTGATTTTAGATATTTATTTTTTATGTTTACTATTCAGTTACCATGCCTTCAATCCCACGTTTTCTAGTAAACCCCTTAAC
The DNA here is from genome assembly GCF_027409185.1 of Cynocephalus volans. Lineage (NCBI taxonomy): Eukaryota > Metazoa > Chordata > Mammalia > Dermoptera > Cynocephalidae > Cynocephalus > Cynocephalus volans. The sequence continues at coordinate 89,531,557 of NC_084468.1, read as the reverse complement.
ATCTAAAAACGTTAAAAATTTCACAATCCCTTTGCTAACAGGAGCAGTTGTTTCTAACCATAATTCAACGAATCTCTAGATTTGGAAAACAATTTAAGTGTCATCTAATTTACCCCTCCCCCAAGTCCACCCACTGCCAGAGTCTGCTTTGTTGTTTTTTTTTTAAGTCTCTGAGAGGGGCTATCATCCAACACGCCACATTTATTTACAGGAAACCATTTAAAAAAAATTTTTTTAAAAATCATCCTTCAAGTGGAATGAAAATCAACCTCCAAATAACCTTCAATAATTTGGTACCTGTTCTGCCTTTTGGTCTACATAGAACAAAACTTATTTTCTTCTACCAGACAGCCTTCCAATTGCTATAATTTAAGTCAGCTATTACAGATCTCTAGAATGCTCCAGGCTAAGCGACTCTATTTACTTCAGAATTACCTAAATTCATTTTTGCATTCCCTGATATCTAGGACACAGGAGCTCAATATTTGCTGATTTCTTCATCATCCTACTTGGCATTTGAGTCTGGTAAACAAACAACCCCTTTATATTGTAATGCTCACAACCCAACAAAATTTTCCAAGTGTTGACTGCATTCTGGAGATTTTCATCCCTTAAATGTGAAATCCTGAGTTATGGGTAACTTTTCGTAAAGGAGGAACCTTAAGTATGAAGGTTACATATATTCATTAAATTTCATTTTCTAAGATTCGACCCATCATACCAGCTTTCGAACACTTTCTGGCTAAAGTGTTTTTCTTCCAACTCAAATTACCTCAATTGCCCCGGGAACGTAAAAAAAGGAGGTGACCTCAAAAGCCCCCATATAGGTCAACTATACGCCGTAGGAATGGAGGTTATTTTCTAATTTCTTTACTAAATAAAGCAGCCGTATACGTGTTACGTGTATATGTGTATTTCTCTCCCCCACACTCACTCCCACCCACACGCTGAGGGTAAAATCCAATCGAGAGCTAGGACTGCCTGTTACATGGCGCTTTAGGTAACGATGATTTACCTCGGTTTAAAATATAAAGCACGCTGCAGAGAGCGACGAATAAGACAGGAGATGGAAGAGACTGGCCCGCTCCAACTCATTACCTTGTGTGCAAAAACCTGGACTGTCGCCACAGAAGGACACTGGAGACAACCACGAGGACAAGGGCCCCGGGTCATCAGGCACCGAGAAGCGGCTACGCCAGCGCGCGCCCACCTTCCTCAGCGCGCAGGGTCACGAGGTCACGTGCCACCCTCCAAGCTCCGCCCCGCCCCGTGGACCGAGGATTTTTCACGGTGTCCCCTCCCCCCGCCCGTGGGAAGCAGGTAAGGATGGAGACTGGCTGGTGGGGTTACCTGTGAGCCGCGCGAACCCGGTAATGCTCTCGGGGACTGGTAGCCGCTTAAGATACGCGGGAAGCTGCACCTTCACGATGCGGGCCACGCTCTCCAGCACCATACTGGCCAGCCGCGTCCGCTCCTCTCCCGCGCCCCCTCCGCTCTCCGGCCGAGCTGCCGCGCCTGCGCCGAGAGCGGAAGCGGCCGGCGGGCGCTCGCGGCCTGGGACCGCGCGGCGGGCGGGGCTGAGAGCCCTGGGAGGAGGGGTGACCTGCCAGGAGGCGATTGGCAGCTGGCGAGTGACGTGCGCGCCAGGCGGGCTGCTGAGCCCGGGCAGCGGGAGGGTAGCGAGGCCCACCTTGGAATCTCAAGTTTGAACTGGTCCCTGCCGTTGGGCCTTTTACCTCTGCAGACGCTAGCGGCCAGCAGAAAGGATACTGTGTGCGATGGGATAAAGCCTGTGGGAGTGCTTTCTGACCGGAAGGCGCTTTTCAGAAGTGAGTTTCTCTTGCCGTCTCTTTACTGCGGCCTCTGTCGTCGCGGCTGCCTCTTCCCACCACAGGTTGGGTGCCATGGCCTTAGGGGTTGCACACTCACCTAAGAGCAACCTACCCCTCGCCCCTTGGTGCCTAATTCCGCTCCCTCACCCCACAGGCCAGGGTTTAAAAAAAAAGAAATTAAAATACTCTACCTAAACCAGGAACTGCTTGCAGCTCTGCTTCTTGGCAACTTAGTGCAACCCTGCTCCGAGATCCTGAGGTTTTTGACAAGACCCGTAATAGTCCTCCTTAGATATTTTCAGTTCCTTCTGCAGATCTGTTCTTTTCTCCGTTAACTAAAACTCTTCGGGAAAATGGTAAAAGAATATAAAACCTTAGGGTTTCCTTTATGTTGCAGAGCTTCTGCTACAATATAAAGTATTTGTGAAGGCCTTTAAATTTTACTTATTTTTATTAGTATCTAAAAAAGATTTGAAGGGTGAAAGGAGACAGCTTAAGTCCCTTGAAACACCTTCCTTGCCATGACTTTGTTTTATATTTTGAGTGAAGTCGAAATGTCCGAAATATGCACTTGCTGATTGCATGGTGTGTGAGGTATCTTAACAGCGTGCTTCATTATTACAGTTCTCCACTTGACCAACAACACATACCTGTAATAATATCAAAGAACTGCGGGTAGTTTAATATTTCATTTTGTATGACTTAACAGCCACTTGTAACAAATACATGTTTTCCCCCCCCTTCGTAAAGTGAGAAAAGGAATTTTTTTTAAGCAACTTTTTATTCTCTGGACTATTTAATGTTTGTGATTATCTTTCACTAAAAAAACAGTAAGAAAATTAATTAAATCTAGATAAAACGATTTTCTATCATTTAACCTATTCAAAATTGTTAAAATAAAATTAGAATGGAAATTATACGAAGATGTTTAGATACAGGTTCATGTTCCTGAGCTAGTGCAATATAGAAGATGGTGGACAAAGGGATGATTAAAAGGTTGGTATTTACAGTAGGATTTCTTTTCAGTTTCCTTTTGGGAGCTTACTTTTGGTATGGGGGAAGAAGGACCCTAGAGCTCGTTTATCCTAAAAATGATGGAACTCAAATATCTTTGTCCTCTGGATTGATATGTTGGCTTTTATCCTTAATCTCTGTTGAGCAAATGTTAGAGGCAACCTTGGGGAGATGGTTGAGGTAGGTGTAGGTTGAAAGTAGGGTGCATTAGAATAAGGAGCTTGGAAAATGGCATTAAATACTTGTTTCTTCTGTTAATTAGAGGCTTTGTCATCTTGACAAGGTAAAACATACTGTGTTTAGTGATACTTTTAGGGTTGTCAAGCAGTTTGTCTCTAAAGAATTAAAAAATATATACTCAAGTAGAGGTATAGCATAATAAAATGCTCAAGTGCCAAATGTACAATTCAATGTAACCACCACCCACATCAATATATAGAATATGTCCAACACCCCAAAGGGCTCCTTGTGCCCCTTCCAACCATGTCCACCAATGCCCCCACCACAACCACTGTTTTGTCTTGCTTTGCATGTTTTTGAACGTTACATGAGAGGAATTTTACAGTATTTTGTGTAACTGCCTTCCCTTTAGCACTTTACATAAATAGCTGACTTGCTATTTTCAAGTAGAAGGAATGTAGTGAATGGAAATATATATGGATAAAACTTTTTCCTTTTTTTTTTTTGGCCTTAAAATTTAGAGAAGAGGTGTGGCTCATACATTAGCTATTTCTGATGCATTACATGAGCTCTGCTAATGTATAAAAGGAAATAGATCCTAATCCCACCAATAATAAAAAAAAAAAACACCTTATTCTGCATTTATAGGGCATATTTTCTTAGATTCCCTTTACTTTAAAATTTGAATCCTGTTTTTATTCATATTTTAAAATTTGTTATTTATTTCCACAACCCTGCCTTCTTGGCAACATATGAAACAGAGGGTCTGAAGATAATATTGTACTGAACTGAAATGTCAGGCTTATCTGACCACCTTATGACAGTATTCAACAAATTCTAGCTTTATTAGTATTCACATCTCATATTTAGATTCCATCTTTATTATTATTATTATTATTATTATTATTATTATTTTTGTTTGGCAGCTGTTCTGTACAGGAATTGAACCCTGGACCTTGGCGTTATCAGCACCATCCTCTAACCAACTGAGCTAACCAGCCTAGACTCCATCTTTAAAAGATTTAAAGACATTTTGTGGTGAGAAAATGCAAGATAAAATAAACTATATGTAAATATAGTTAAAGGAGTTATTATTTAGTTTCAGGCACTTCAGGGAGGATCAGTAATCCTCTGCCTGTGCAGGCTTTGTGTCCTCGCTGGACCCACCTTTCTCATTTCTCTACATTCTTTCTTCCCATTAGCACATCTAGTCCCAAGAAATCTAGTATGATCAATAGATTAATATAGCTCAAATCTCTATTTTCAGCCCAGTTTCTCTAGTACTGCTAATCCCAAATGCCTACGGGACATTTCTTGGTATCTTTGCCCATTTTGCTATTGCTTCATTCATCTTTTTCAATTGATTTGTTTTACAGATAATAATACTTTTTTGGTTATATTTGTTGCTTATCTTCTCCCAGTCTACTTTTCTTTTACCTTTGTTTATGGTATCTTTTCTTAAACTGAAACTTAGTTTGTATATAGCCAAATTTATTCATCTTTTCCTTTACAATTTGTGTTTTGGAGAGTCTTAAGAAATCCTTTCCTACCCCCAAATCGCAAAGATATTCACCTTTTTTTTTTTTTTTTTGCTAAAAGTTCCAAACTTTTATTCTTCATATTTAGGTTTTTAAGTATTTATTTTTTGTGCACAAGATAGGGATCTAATTTTATTTTCTTTTTTATTATTTTATATACAAATAACTAATTGTTCTAGCACCATTTATTGAATAACTTAACTTTCTTTTATGGTTTGTAATGTCACCTATCTCAAATCAGGTTTCCACTCATCCACGGGTTGTTCATTCTCTTCCACTGCTAAATTTGTATAACCTCTATAGCAGTACCACACTGTCATCATTGCTACAGCTCTACAATGAATATTAATATACAACAGGATAAGCCTCCCCACCTATTTTCTTCAAAATTGTCTTTATAATGCCTGGCCCTTTTCTACTCTATTTCAAGGTCATCTTGTCAGGGTGTATCAAAAAGCTTGAAATATTTATTGAAAATTCATTAGGACTCAGTTTTCTCGTCTGTAATATGATGACATTAATGGTTATTATGACTTGATAAAATTAATTTTTAAATATACTTGGTAAATGCTTTTTTTATCATTATCATTATGATTAATGAATGAGCCTTTGCTCTGGTTTTGAGATTTTAAATACAGAAATCCTACCTCTGACCACCATTTAATATTCTTCTACATTTCCCACTCTCTTATTCCCACTAAGCTTATTCTTTGACTTCATCAAAATATTTAGTTTTGAAGCCATCTCTATTTTTCTATTCTTTCAGCCTAATCCTGGTTTTATTTTTCTCATTACTCACAAAAGTTGCTCCAAATCTTCACTATTCTACAATAATGAATAATTAAGCCTCCTAATAATTACTGCCAGGCTCATTTAGACTTAAGATGACCTTGATTTTTCAGAGACACTTTTCTCACCATCATCTCTATACTTGGCCATAATTCCTCCTATACTTAGCCCCTGCTCTGTTCTCCAAGTCTAACTCCTCCCTGTATTCTAGAGCTCAATTTCTCCAGGACCTTGCTCCATCAGTTCTCTTCTCATATTTTCATTTTCTTGCTCTCTATTGGCCCTACAAAGTGATGATTTCCAGGCTTTAAGATTTTACCAGCCAGTAAATATTTTAATTGGGAAAATCAAGATAGGTTTACTAACTTTTTATTTTAAGAAAGAGTATTTAAAAATAATATAACATTACAAAAAACTACTACCATCTACTACTGCAAGGAAGTATAGCATAATAGTTAAAACCACAGACTCTGGAGACAGACTGCTTAGACTAGAATTCTGTCTCTCCCAGGGTAAATTATATAACCTATAAAAATGTAAATAATACCTACCTCTTAAGTGTATTATATGTGTATTAATTTAGTGAATTAAGACATATAAAGCAGTTAAAATAGTACCTGGCACATATATATGTGTATAATCAGTAATATCTTTTATCATTATCATTATTCTTATCACTGTCAATACATCTTTTTTTTTTGCTGCACTTTCTTTTTTACAGTGGTTGCTTTAGGACTGTGTGGTCAGTGTGATAGTAATGTGGCAATACTAATCACATATGACTAGTTAGTACTTAACTAAGATTGTTATAAGTATAAAATGCTTAAGGGAACCCCATGCAGATTTCTGGAGCTCTTTTTCTGTATATCTCCTTTCTCCCCATTACTCTACCCTACAAAGACAAAAAGTAGACTGTACAAGTTTACAGAGAGAAAAAATAGGTTTTATTTGATGCATACAAAAGTGAATGTATTGGACTTTTCAACAGGAACTCTGGAAGCTAAAGGATAATGGAGGAAGGCTTCAAAATTCTTAAGAAAAATTACTTATAATTTAGAATTCTATGCCAAGCTAAACTAACAACCAATTGTGAGACTAGAATAAAGTCATTTTCAAACCTAAAAGTTCTCAAAAAATATATATATACATTCTATTCATCCATTCTCAAGAAGCTAATGGAAGATGTGTTCCACCTGAATGAGGAATAAACCAAGAAAAAGTAGGACATGTGATCAAGGAAATAAACCCAAAATAAGAGGGAGGTAAAAGGAATTGCAAATTGTTGGATTGGAACAGTAGATAAAATTAATAGAACACCTAGTATATTCTAACAAATTGAGAGTAGACTTCCTCTGGCCTAGGCTATAGTTTGGGGTTAAATTAATAACTATTATATGAGAAACTAAGCAAATTTTAAGAAAAGAATTATTGAATATGTCAACTTATTTATTCAAACTTTTTTTTAAAGGGTAAACATTAAAAAATGTATTTTCATTTTGGTGTTTGGTGTTCTTACATTACACTTCCTCTTTGTTTATGCAGAACCACATTTGAACGGCTTTGCCTTACCCACAGTTTTAAGAGGAAGTGCAGCAAACGGGAACTAAAAACAATATTAGAGAAACAAAACTGTTTAAAATGTTTAAAATGGTACATCTACTTTAAAATCATCTTCCACAATACTCTGTGGTGCTAAAAACAAGCAGTATATAGAATTGTCTATATAAAATTCTTAGAGACACATGGTAGAATACAGTGAGCTTTTGATAAAAACTTTTTACCCTATAATTCTCTAAGTGTATGCTGACATATCACTTTTGCAGTCATTGACTAGAAAAAGATTATGGTTAGAAAGCAAATACATATATATACACACACACACACACACACACACACACACACACACACACATACATATATAATAAAAAGCTTAATTCTATTCATCTTTGAAGTTTCTTTTTTTTTTCTGGAATCCATCTTTTTGCCTTAGAAATTCCATGCTTACTGTAATCTGTGTATGTAATCATTAAAAAACAAATAATTAAAATAATAGAGCAGATTCTTATTTACCTCAGAAGTTTATAGAACTAGCATACTCTAAGCAACCATGAACTAGGCATTAAAGAAAACAGGTATCTGACTAATGCTTTGTGATACTACTGTCACACATAGAATAAATTTGAGATTTAATAATATGTTGCCTTATTTAACATTTTTGTTTAATTTTCCCTTTGAGCTAGTAAACTCAGAGATAGCAGCATTTTGTGTGGAATAACACTAATCAGATTAAAGTCATCTGATTAACATGAGCATGATGGTGGAATAGGAGGTCTCAGCCCTCAAACCCCAACAGAAACACCAAGTATAATAACCACCCATAGATGAAAATGCCTTAATGGGATCCCAGGAATCCAGCTAAAAGGTTCCAGTATCCTGGTAGAGCAAAAAACCCAAGAATAGACACACTGCAGAGGGTAAGAAAAATAGTTTCACTTTACTCACATCATTCTCTCCCAAGGCAGCACAGCTCAGTGCCAAAAGAGGCCCTGTTGGCCGATGAGTTCTCCCAGGGGTGAAAGTGAAAGAAGTGAGTACCTGGCTTCCCCAGCCTTTATGATGCTGCCCAAGAGGCCCACTTCTGTTTTGCCCTGCCCAGAACACTGAGGGGATCTTCATGGCTGAATAGTCTGGGGAAAGCTAGGAGCAGTGACAAGAGGTGGAAGCTTGCAGCAATCAGCAGATGGTTCTCAACAGCTGGCCATGGATCCTGCTAACTGGTTTGCAGACTCCACCAAGAGGCCGACCCACAAATGCCACAGGATGCCTCACCTGCAGATTCTATCAACTAACTGACAAGCACCCCCAAGCGCTCCATGCTCCCACCCCATAGCCAGTGCCCCACCCTCACTGGCAGATGGTGTACACAGGCTCCTGTGGGCAGCACACAGACTTTAGATACTGGTTCAACTCTGCTGGGTTGGTGAAGGTACACAACCTTGAACACTTCAGAGCACTGCCCTGAGGAAAATAAATGGGAGGCTCTTAGCACCTGGCCTGGCATTGTGGGATCAAGAGAAGACACACAATCCTAAGACTTCCTCACCAAGATAGAGCAAGAGGAGTGGAGTGGGCACATCTATAGAAAAGGTAGTCAGTAAAAAGTGGAGAAGATGACTGTTTCTTAACATGCAAAGAGCAAAGCAAGGCTGCAAGGAACACAAAAAAATTAGGAAAGGTGACATGACCAAAGGAATAAAATAAAAATAAAGTTCTTGCAGCTGATCCCCAAAGAAATGGAGACCTACAAATTACCTGACAAAGAATTCAAAATAATCATTGTGAAGCTCAGTAAGCTACAAGAAAAAACACAACTAAATGAAATCAGGAAAACTGTTTGAACAAAATTAGAAGTTCAACAAAGAGATAGAAACTATTAAAAGAAACCAGATTCTAGATCTGAAGAATATAGTGAATTAACTGAAAAATTCTATAGTGAGCTTTAATGGCAGACTCAATCAAAGAGAAGAAAGAATCAGCAAACTCAGACAGATTATTTGAAATTGCCCACTCAGAGGAATTAAAAGAAAAAAGCATGATAAAGAATGAAGTATGCCTATGGGACTATGGGACACTATCAAGTGAACCAGTGCATGCATTATGGGAGTTATAGAATGAGCAGAGAAGGAGAAAAGAGACAGAAAGCTAAGTTAAAGAAATAATGACAGAAAACTGCCCACACCCTTACAAGCTGATACAGGCTGTCATCAGAACTTACCCTCACTGCCTCCCAGTGCCTCCAGTTAAATCCCAACATAGCCTAGTCAGAGAAATAGGAGGGCTGCTCTGGAAAGATATAGCCTCCACAGGAGAGAGAAAGACCTTGCCATTTTAATCAGCAGGAACCTAGGAAGTATATATGGAGGTGTGTTCTAAGGGTGTTATACTAAGGGAGAATAAACATAAGGTTAGATCTTGGCAAATTTATTGGTATGGGTGCACACACTTGAGAATCAAGATTTAATATGTTGGCACTCACAGTTTTCCAGGATGAGGCTTGGACTCAATAATAGCCCACAAATAAAATGGTCAAAATGCCAGAAATTCCCTGATGTACTGTAGAGGAGGGAGTACAAAGCTTCCTTAACCATCCTCAATTTTCAACTAGTCATTAAGGAATGCTGTGGTCATGGGAGCACCACAATTCTCAGAGAGCTCTGAAGTGGCTGTCTTTGTTTGCCAGAGATGATGGTGATGAATGCTATGGTGGAATTGGGTTTCTTGGTCTCAATGGAAATAACAGAATCCCATAGTGGCAGAGGCACATGATGGCATGTAACAAAATTGTGGGCACAATTACCACAGTAAGTTAAAGGATAGGATGTTAACCAGAGTATGTTGACCCACAGGGAAAGGTAGTAATGGCTAAATGAGGTCCAGAGATTAAGCAACCTACTAAGGTACTGCTTGACATATATAGGTGGAAAAATTCTGGGAAGTAAACTAACATGTTAGTTTAGTGCAATTGGAAGCATCTCATCCAGCTCACAGATTTGGGACTCCCTGACTGGTGGAAAATCCTTTCACAAAAGCCATAGTTCAGCTACAGCTGTATACCATGAATCATTCTCTAATCCAGTGGGGCCCAAACTTGTCTGCACATGAAGATACCTTAGAATTCTAAAGCTGAATGTGAGTAGTCACTACTTCACTAGAACACTACTCATTAGAGGCCCTGAACCACAATAGCAAAGGGAAATCCTTCCATTGGGAAAAACTTTAGTAGACATGGCCTGAGGGAAGGATATACACTGATTCATTGCCAGTGGCTTATGAGTTGATCCACTAGAAAGGAACTTGGGGAAAACAAAGTGGAAAGCTGGTTCACTTTATGGGACTACCTGGGAGACAACAATCTGCAAATTGGGTATGCTGACCTGTAGAATGAAGTATATGCCTAAAACCAGTAATTAATATATGGTGCCATCTTCCCCAAAAGGTATGCAACTTGTGGAGATGGGAGTGGTCCCTCTATTTTTTATATGTCTATTTCTAATTTAAAAAAAAAAATACTGGCAGAATATTTTCCAAAGTTGGTAAACAGCATAAAATTACAAACCCAATAATGTGATTACAGTTCAGTAAACCACAAGCAGGAAATTTACAATAAAAATCACACCATTGCTTATTATAGTCAAACTGACAAAACTAAGATAAACATCTTAAAAGCAGCCAGAAAAATTATATATCACACACAAGGGCAATGTATTAGTCCGTTTGTGTTGCTATAACAGAAATAACTGAGACTGGGTAATTTATAAATAACAGGTTTATTTGGCTTACGAGTCTGGGACAGCTGTGTCTTGCACGGGCCTCAGGCTGCTTCCACTCATGGCAAAAAGCAGCAGGTAGCCAGCAGGTACAAGCAGATCATGTGGCAAGAGGAAGCAAGAGAGAGAGGGGAGGTGCTAGGGTCTTTTAAACAACCAGCTCTCACAGCAATTAATAGAACGAGATTTCACTCAGGACCTTCACCCCCCAGGAAGAGCATTAATCCATTCATGACGGATCTGCCCCCATAACTCAAACTGCCACACTGGGGATCAAAATTCCATGAGAGTTCTGTGAGGACAATACATCCAAATTCCATCAGGCAATTATATGAATTTTTTTAAAATAAGCTTTTTAGTGGAAGCATAACATACACATAGAAAATTACACAAATATAATAATTATCCACAATGACTTATTACAAAGATAACTATGTAACAGCCAACCAACATCAATAACTACATTACTATGCCTCTTCTTAGATATTACTCTTCTTCCCAAAAGTAGTTGCTCTTCTGATCTAACACCAAAGATTAGTTTGCTAATAGTTAAACCTTTATATAGATGGAATTATACATAATGTATTCTTCTGTGTCTGGCTTCCTTAATTTAACATGTTTTTGAGATTCATCCATGTAGTTACATATAGCAGTTGTACATTCATTTTCATTGCTAGATAGTATTCTACTTCATGAACATACCAGAATAAATTTATCTGTTTTACTGTTGAAGGATATTGGAGATGTTTCCATTTTTTGGCTATTAAGAGTAATGCTGTAAACATTCTTGTACATGTCTTTTGGTGTACATATATATGCATTTTTGTTGGTTGTTCTATTATACCTAATAACTCACTTGAATTTTTCAGTCTCTGAAACTTTGATGGTTTTGGAGGTCCCAGTGTTCAAGGGAGGAATGCTTCTTAGAAACATGGTTTCAATGAATTAGAAGCAGACACTACTTACCAGCAAGTTCAGGCTTTTATCACTAAACCAACAGATAGAGAATGGAATAACTACTGGCAGGGGTGAGGGATTCCATTTGAGAGGGAACTTGGATTGCTGCTGCACAATGGGAGTAGTATTTAGTATTCACTAAAACACCTCTTAGTACTCTCTTGGCCAACAGTCTAATAAAAAAAACAACTAGGATAACCCAAAGAGGATCTCCCCAGGACTCAGATCTTACAAGAATGTATGTTTCAGTCACCCCACTTGGTAAAGAATTCCATTCAGCTTAGCTATTGACAACCAGTGAGAGAAACCTGGGAGGTGATAAAAGAAAGTAGCTATGCATATGAATGTAGACCTCGTGACCAGCTAAAAAGCAGGCTCTATGAAACTATGATTATGTTTTGTTACTTGTGTCTTTTCTGCCCTACCATGTATGAGAAATTCTGGGGTGGCTAATGTATTTGGTTTTAGGTAAGAGTATGACCAAACTGATATCACCCCATGATTTTGTAGATGATGGAAGATTATATGGTGAAAAGGAGTGAAGTAAAGGTATTTATTCCCCCAGCTCTCTCCATTGATTGTTACCTTGTAACTGGATTACCTTGTAGACGTAGAGGTTACCTTGTAACTGGATAGGTCCCTTGACGAAAGATCATTGTCTCTCAAAGTGAACTCTTCACAATTCTCTCCTTCCAGATTATGGTAACTTCTGCCTCCCCTTGTCTCTTTAGGCCTAAAGGTGATACAGCTCTCCTGCCATTAGCCCTGGGTTACAGTAGAATCCCTATAATTCCATTATACTCCCCCACCCCCCAATTTGTAATTAGTCCCTTTGTAAATAAACCCTCCTAACTGGAATGTGTCATTTGTTTCCTATTTGGACTCACACACACAGAAACTTTTTATCTCTTGTATTGCTTCTTGTCTAAAATCTACTTGGTTATTAGCATAGCTATGCCATCTTTCTGTTCATTTTTGCAGGGTACACTTTCTCCATCTTTTAACTTTAAACTTTTCAGCATCTAATATTTAAGATTTAGCTCCTGAAAACAGATAAAAGGTGTATCTTTATAAATCCAAGTTGACAGTCTTTGTCTTTTAAGCGGGACAATTAACTTACCCTTAATGTAATTACTGATACATGGAGTTTTAAAGGTGCCATCATCCTTTTGTTTTTTATTTGTCCCACCTGGCCTACAGTCTTTTTTCTCTACTTTCTTTGGAATTGTTCAAGTGTTTTTTAAAATTATTCAATCTTTTTCTATTAAATTTTTAGCATACATTCTTTTACTATTCTTTTAATTACAGTAGAAATTAGAATATGCATCTTTGACTTCTAAAAATCTAGTATACATTAGTACTTTTACCACTTCCTGGACAATGTGAACACCTTTTAGACTACTTTATTTACCCTCTCCTTTCAATTTACATTATTATTATTATGTTTTAAATCTATATGTTTGTTTGTTTGCGGGGGGTGTTGGTGGCTTATTTTCTTCTGACCTTTCTTCCAATTCCCTAATTTTGCTTCGGCTCTGTGTAATTGGCTATTAAGTATATCCACTGGATTTTTAAATTTGTTATATCTTTCATTTGTAGAATTTCTAATTGGTTCTTTATGTTTCCAGTCTCTGCAAACATTCTTACTCTTATAAGTTCCTGAATGTATTAATCGTAGTTGTTTTAAAGTCTTCATCTGATAATCCCCATGGGTTCTGTTTCTATGGTCTATTGTGTCTCTGGTTGTGTCATATCTTTTCATGTACCTGATTATATGTGCTGGATATTGTATATAAAAAATTGTAGAGAGACTGGCTGGTTAGTTCACTTGTTAGAGTATGGTGCTGATAACACCAAAGTCAAGGCTTCAGATCCCCTTACTGGCCAGCTACCAAAAAAAATGTAGAGGTACTGTTGACTCTTGAACAACATGGGTTTGAACTACAATGGGCCCACTTATATGTGGATTTTTTTCAACTGCAGATCGAAAATACAGTATTGGCTTGATGTGGAATCCACTTTTAAAGAGGGTCAACTATTCACATACATGGGTTCTGAAGGGTCAACTGCAGACCTTGAGTATCCATGAATTTTGGAATATGTGAGGGTCCTGGACCCAGTCCCCCACATATACTGAGGGACAACTGTTTTTGGAGGCTCTGGATAATATTACTAGAGGATTTCTTTTGCTTGTTAGGCAGCTAGACTAGGGCCATTAGCAGACTCAGATCACCATAATCCAGTTAGGGCCTGAGATGATTCAGTCCCTGTGAGTTGTGATCTATTTTCAGTTCACTCTGACCCTTAGGGTGCAGCCCTTCAGGATCTCATCTGAAAGCCTGACATGTTTCTCTCTTCCTTGGTGGGCTCTAGACTTCAGGTTTTTTCCCTACCCAGTCCTACCTAGTTCTCTGAACTTTTGAAAAGCTCTGTTTACCTTCTCAGTTGCTTTTGGAAGAGCCAGATGCCTCTGGGGGAAAAGGAACCCCAAATGCTATGGTTATCTCTCTGATCCACCTTCCTCTCCTAGATCTTGGCCCTGCAATCCTGATTTGGTAGGTTTCCAATGCCTTTAAACAGAGGGTTTTGTTTTGTTTTGGTCCAGCTTTTCTAGTAAAAATATGGTCAAAAACACCCAGTCCTGCATTACCAGAAGTGGAACTTCGGAGTTCTCTTTTTTATGTCAAAGTTCTTACTAGATGCTCCCTACACCCTCTTAGACAAGATACAAAAGACAGTTGTGTGTATGTTTAGTCTATAGACAATTTTTGGTGCATAAATGTCCAGGTATACTGCAACAACTGGGATTTGTAACTAAAAAGAAGGGGAACACTGCTAAAAGCATATACTCTCAGGAAAATAAAAAAATATGTTCGAAGGAACATGAGGAGCTCAGTTTGATTAGAAATTTCATGTATAAAAGCAGACATAAAGTTCTGATTTTTTATTTTCTATACAGTAGGAAACCATTGAAAACATCCTTATTGTGCTATAATATAATGAAAGCTAGGTTAATCTGATAGTGATATGCAAGACAGACTGGAGAAGGAAGAGTAGAGGTAGAGAAACCCACAGTAATGGGCCAAATATGAGTTAATGAGAGGCATCATAGCGTAATGAAATGAATGTTGACATTAGAATTACTAAACTCGTAATAATTACTGATCCCGTCACCTTGGACAAGCCATTTAACCTGTCTGATTTTGCTTCCTTATTTACATGTCAGTCACCTTACAATAAATACTTAAATGATGAAATGTGAATAACTTCCGCCCAATTCAGAGTGGTTATATAAACATAATAATGATGAAAATATTTTTTAAAGTATAAAATTTAAGGTGTAACATGCATTAAAGGCCTAAATAAGTAGAAACAGACTAATAAGGGTGAAAGACAAAGATTACTGCAATATACTGAATCTTCATGACTGGAAAAATATATTCACACAAGTAGGTCAGTCAGGAGAGGAACTGATTTTTGGAAATCGGTACAAGGGTTAGAGAGAAAATAGTGATTTATTTCATTTTATTTGCGGAGATATTCAGCAGGCAGTTAGTTTTCTATTACATACGTTAGTTTCATATACTCTTGGGTGTTTTCATACAAGAAGGAAGTTATCTTCCAGGGAATTTATATTCCCTTCTCATTTTAAAGAAAAAGAAAAACAAAACCTGTACCTGCTAAAGTTCCATTTATTTTGTCCAATTTATTGGTAAAGTGGACACATAGGGCATTGACTGGTTTAAATATTTGTCGGTCGCTTCGGGAGGGGGGCGGGGAGGAGGGAGGGAGGTTTCGGTAATGGGCCACAATAATCAACCACATTGTATATTGACAAAATAAAAACTTTTTAAAAATTGCATCATGTCTGCGATTGTTACATTGTGACAAGCACAAAAAACAAACAAATAAATAAATAAATATTGGTAGGTCGCTCCAACTTAAGATGGAACTGCTATTCTTTATGTGCATCACTCTAAACAGTTGTCACTACTAATACCAGGCAAACATTTCCTTTAACTACTATGCAAATTCCAAATGAGACATAATCAAATGCCTTATTGAAAATCATATGCATGATATGTTTGTTTCTTTTACATTTTAAATGTACGCCTTTCATTTAGACTCTAAAATGTAAGGTAGTTTCTATTCCTTTTGAAATACTTAGTTTCTCCTAGTATTTTTTAACATTAAATTGTAATGGACACCCAACCATAGCAGTAGCTGTATCTTTTACACTATGTATTTGTCCGCCAGAGTTGATTTGGTTATCTCTGGGCTGTAGTATTTTACTGAAACTGTCTGGGAACTTAAATTCCTAATAATATCCAGCATTCTTGGTAACTTTGGACAAAAAGTGCTTCATCCATTAAAAAGCTGATTGGAGGCTTAGAACAAACCCTCTTCAAGTATCATCTTTTGCTCCCTCACATTTTAATTTAGTTTCCCTTAATGAATAAAATTTTGGATATACAGAATTTTGGTTATATAGAACTATTTGCTTTTCCTATTTTTTTTGTCCAGCACAATTTTATGTATTTCTACACAATTTCCTGTATTTCAGTTTTATGTATTTCATCCTTTGTATTTCTACTCCAAATAAAATATTTTATGCTTTTATTTGGGAACACAGAAATAGTGTATTTAGCATCCCCCCTTATCCAGTCCTCAGACTTTGCCCTTCTCTACCTTAGGGCAACTTCAAGTAAGGAAAAAATTGAGCAGCAAGGAAATAGGTGTTATAAGTTTTATTATGTAGCAATAATATCGGTCTCTTCTTGAGGAGTTAAGTGTTTCACAAAGGCGAATTCTCTGTAACTGAAGCTTCAATTATTAGTTACACCCTTAAGTCAGTTGCAGCTTGAAGGGCCCTGTCATCACAGGTGTGCTGGTAAATGTTTAACAACTACCTATGCGGAGAAGTGGGGAGGAAAGTTCCTACTATGGCCCATTTCAAGCTATCACAGGACATCACTGAATGCAGAGTTAAGAAAAGGTGCACACTATCAAACTATCACAATAATACTTCCAACAGGTGGATACAATAGACATAAACACAAGGAAAATGAATAATAGTAAAATGTAGTAGAATGATTAGAAAGTCAGTTTTGAGTATCGAGTCATATATTGGATTTTAATATGTCAGTTTTATAGTTTTTAAAGAATGGCTGTTTAATAATCAGTCTGCAAAATTCCTAAAAATTTTTAAATTGGCCCTTGTAAACCAGTATAAGCCAGTTCTAGCACACAACTGCCTGTACTCTTAGTTTTGGAAGTGACTTAGGGATGAGCCAATATGAGTTTAGGTGGTTCCGCTAATTAAAAAACAAAAAGATTTAACACTCAGATTTATATTTATGGTCAGCCCTTTAATTCTGCTATCTCGTAAAGTGTTTCATGTTTTTGTTTTGTAATGGTGGCCAGTACAGGGATCAAATCCTGGACTTTGGTGTTATCAGCACCATGCTCTAACTGATCTAACCAGACAACTTTTCATGCCTTTTTCACATTCCTCCAAGCATATGTTACCATGTTATGACATTATTATTTTAACATCTTTTAAGGCTACTATAGATGTTTAATCTGTCACCTATAAACAAATAGCAACAAAAGGAATCCAATAAACAATGGGAAAAAATATATATGGACAGACATTTCATCAAGGAAGATATGTGAATGGCAAAGCAGCACATGAAAAGATGCTTGATATCATCAGTACAGTGAAACTCAAGAATGTTCAATGTACAGATTCCTTGGCCAACAGTTCTAACTTTCTAAAGTTTTCATCCAACCACTCAACATGATTTTACCCTCAGTCAATTCTTCCCGTTCTACTTGATTACTTGCCCTAAGCCACAGGAAGCAACTCCTATTGCTTGAAGTTAGGGGAATTTCTGTTAGCAGACTAGAATTCATTCTGATGGGCAGAGTGGTATATGGGTCCTGCTATATCAGTTCGGAACTCGACGGGGCATTTTCTCATAGGAACATGTGTAGAGGGTGGATTTAGAGAAAAGCCCTTTGTGGACTGACCTACAGACATAACTACTTTTCTATAAGAAATTATGTCCTGAGTTCCAGCATAGGAATGAACCTTAAAAATGCATCTAAACCCTTTAAAGGTTTTCTCCTTTTATTTTCATGTTAGAATTAGGTTTATTTATCTGTCCTACATGCCTACCATTTTTTTTTACTCTAAAGTCCAAGATCAAACTCAACAAATCTCCATTTTAGGTATGTGACAAAAGGATTTTTATAACCTCTATCTACATCAGTGTTTCTCAAACTCAATTCTTTGAATTCTCCACAAAATTCTTTTTTCCACTTTGTGATTTCAATAATCTATAATAATTAATGTAAGCATAAGCATAGCCCTGATCACCTTGATTCCCATGTTAAGAACTACTATGTGATTTCAGAGCTTGTATTGTATTTAGGTTTATGATTTTGCTGGAAGCCCATAAAGGTACTTTGTTTTAGGCAAATGGAACAGAAATAGATGATTTCTTTCTGGCCATGTAAAAACCAAATGACATCAGTCAGAATGAATAAAGGTCTCCCATAGGTTCTAGTAGAGAAAAGAGGCAGGAGAATTAAGTCATATGGAACACAGCAGTTAGTATAGACATGCCAAAATTGAAAGAACCTAAATTGTGGCAGTTAGTCCTATAAAATAAAAATCACACAGCACATATTTTGTTAGTTTACATTTTTTCACATTAAATATGTAAACTTTAGTTTCATAGTTCTTTAAGAGCTAAGAGCATAGGGAGTTCATACCAAGCATATTTTAATTTTATTTGAATGTTACATTTTATTGTAGTGTTTTATATATGACATTTTAATAAAAATAACTGAAGGGAGATTCTCAAAAACAACTTTTTTAGGCAAGCCCTACCCAGTAAATACACTAAATTTACCTCCTGTACTGTTTTTAGCACAACTATTGCAACTATCTCAGTTCTTTCTCACAATCACATCTCATCTGGATTATTTTACTAGCATCCTAACTTCTCCTTGCCTCTAGTCACCACCCCAGCACACACTTTTGATACATCCTCCACATTGCTATCAGTTACTTTTTTTCTATTAAAATCTGATCAAATCTTTTCTATGTTAAAAATTCAATTCCCCCATCCCATCCCCTTCAGAATAAAAGGCCCTCAAGATCTCCAATCATGTCTTTCAATTGTCTTGTCTCTCTTTTCTCGTCTTCATTCTCTTCTCTACCCTCCCCATTTCTCTCTCTCTCTCACACACACACACACAACAGCAGCCAAAGTACTTGTAGTATCAATTTGCACATTTTTTTCTTCTGCCTAAGAGCCTTCTTTGCTTTCCTTTTTCCAGCTTTGCTTCACCTCCTTTTTAAAATTTGTTTTAATACAACTCGCTTCCTCAGAGAAACTTTCTCTAATCACTCCCATCTATTAGGTACATTAATATTGCTCTGTGCACACACTTGTCATTAAACACACTCTATGGTGTTGTCTGATGTTTAATGGTCTCTCCACTTAAAAGATTTTTTTAAAGGTGACACCTGGGTCCTTCATCTATGTGTCTTCAGCACCTAGCACAGTGCATAACACAAAACAGTCATTTGATATTTTTTAAATAAAAGAACACTTAGGAAAATGGGAGTAATTCTATCAACAAATCTCTATAATATTAACATTCTTTGGCCTAAATCTGAAAGACCCCCACTTAGCCTGAATAGACCTGAACATCATTGATTGACAAACAGATAAGTCTCTTTATCCTGCCTCACCCTACATCAAAAGCAGTCCCATAACAAAAATATTTTTTAAAACACTGTGTTAATGAATAAACAGGCTTTTTTGGAAGGCAGAATGCACTATGATATATGAACAATCTAACTGTGACTAGATTTCAGGCTAGCAACTACAAAAAAGTCAAATGCTTGCCTGAATTCTGTGCTCTAGGGTAGGAGACCTTGTAGTGCCTGAGCAAAGAGCGGTGTATTAGTAAGTGTTCTCCAGAGAAACAGAACCAATATATAATACACACACATTTTAGGAATTGGCTCGTGATTATGGAGGCCACAAAGTCCCATGATCTGCTATCAGCAAATTGGAGAACCAGGCAAGCCAGTGGTGTAATTCAGTCCAAGTCCAAAGGACTGAGAACTGGAGGGGGAGGGGGCAATGGTGAGTCACAGTCTGAATCCAAAGGCTTGAGAAACAGAAGTGCCACTGTCCAAGGGTAGGAGAAGATGGATGTCCCAGCTCAAACAGGAAGCACATTCACTATTCCTCTGCCTTTTTGTTCTATTCAGGTCCTCAATGGATTGGATAATGTCCACATGCATTCTTGAGGGCAATCTTCTTTACTCAGTTCGTGGACTCAAAGGCTAATCTCTACCAGAAACACCGTCACAGATACACCCAAAAGTAATGTTTTACCAGCTATCTGGGCATCCCTTAGTCAAGTTGACATGCAAAATTAACCATCACAAGTCCACCCCTTGGGGCAGGCCAGTTAGCTCACTTGGGAGAACATGGTGCTAGTAACACCAAAGTCATGAGTTTGGATCCCCATACTGGCCAATGCCCAAAAAAAAAAGTCCACTCGGCACCCATACAAATCTCCTTAAAGTGTATTTAATCTCCAAATAAAGACAACAACAAGGTCATAATTCCACCTAATATGATAAAACTATCATACAACCAAAAACACACTAATCCCTTCCCCAGAAAAGTCCTTGAGTGATATTTACTTTTCTCCTGATATCCCATAACTTAAATACTATGATGTAAAGTTAACAATACTTAAATACTGATAGAAAGTCAATACATAAGTTAAATAAGGGAATGAGAGAAAATGAACATATTTGCTTATGTATATATACATATACAAAAACATATTCTTAACAAAATAAGAAATACTCATGACAAGGAGAAAGAAGAAAAGATCTCATTCCCATCCCCCACCCCCAAGAACAGTTTAAGTTTACCTTTGACATTTTCTTCCCCACTTCCTTCTACACACCTCTGCATCAAGCTTCCAATGTCCTCCTTACCTTGCCTTTTGTCCCTAATTATAGCCCTATCCAAGCCAGGAGCAGGCAGTTACCCTTACCCCTAAAATGTTCCAGAGTAATGTTTCCCTTCTCCCCATTAGTGCAGAATAGTAAGAAGGAAACAAGGAAAAGCTAAATTTGCACAAATCTATGAGTGTCTAATAACTTTTGGTTTTTTGGTCTAAATTTCTCGAGTTGAATTGCAAGCATTGTAAGGGTTTTCTGTTTTTGTATGAGTCTCTCTGTAAGATGGGGAATCTGTATCATATCCACATATGTAGGGGAAAGTGCAATCTCATTACTACTTAATTACTTTTGAAATTTGAAATTTAATGTGCTTTGATAAGATATCTCTGAAATTGTCACACTTGTTCACCACCAAATGAGCCAAAATCTTTGTGCAAGCACTTTTTTTTAGATGAAGTGGAATGATTCTAAATTTCATTCTTTCTTTTAGTGCTTCTGTGCAATGGAAAAAATAAACAGGTGCCTGATAGTATGCATTAGAAACTAAAACTTCACCTAAGTGCCTGCATTAAGTCACTTAGATACCATGTGGATCCTTTGGAATCACTATGTACAGCACTGCCAAAATCACTCCAATTTTGAAATTCTTAAATAGAAAAAATTTTAGATATATCATTACTATCTTATTAAGGAATCCTCACATAGATTTTCAAATAATCAAATCCAATACTGGTAAAACAGTGATCATTTCTAGTCTAAATCATACCCTTTTGATTTTTCATATCATTACTGAAGCAAGAAAGAACATACTATGGTTGGGGGGTCATTTTTTGGGGGGGCAGGGAGGTATTATTTTAATTTGAATTCCTGATTTTTAGTTACATGCCTAATCTCCCAAATATTTAGATGATTTCCCCCGATTTTTAACCTACTCAATTTCATTTGAAATTTTAGGGAAATTTTTTTATAGTATACCAAAATCAGATACAATCTTCGATTTCTGGTCATAACTATGAGTATTTATTTTCAATGAAATAATTTTTTTTTTTTAATTGTTTTTGGCAGCTTGCCATTATATGGATCTCAGACCTGACGTTGGTGTTATCAGCACCATGCTCTAACCAAGTGAGCTAACTGGCCAGCCCTCTAAATTTTTAATCACCATGTTTTATTAAGCAAATAATACTGATGAAAATGCCTCCAAATTTAAGACTGACAACAAATGCTTATTACTATATTAAAATCAAATCTAAATTACATTGTTGTTTATGCTGAAGGAAAAACCTCTCACTGGCTGTAAACTTTTCACATTTTCAATGTACTATATCTATTTATCATCAGTCACCTGAAAAGTATTAAAAGATACTTAAAATATATATTAATAAGCTTCCAGACTGATTTCACATTTTGCCTCTAATTTATTACTTTTTGACAAAATATCTATATTGAGATAATTCACATACCATAAAATTCTTTTAAAGTGTACAACTTAGTGGGTTTTAGTATATTCACAGAGCTGTGCAACCATTACCATTATCTAATTTTAGAACATTTCATCACCTCCCCCCTACCCCACAAAACCCATACTCTATCACTTCCCATTCTCCCTTGCCCCTAGTTCCTGGCAACTAGTAATCTACCTCCTCTCCCTATGGGTTTGCCTCTTCTGGTCATTTCATATAAATAAAATCATAACAATATGTCATCTTTTGTGTGCAGCTTCTTCCTTCCACTTAGGAGAATGTTTTCAAGATTCATGTTGTGACATGTATCGGTATTTTGTTCTTATTAATATTATTCAATCATTACAGATACACCACATTTTGCTTACCCATTCATCAGCTGATGGACATTTGAGGTGTTTCTACTTTTTAGCTATTATGAATAGTGCTACTCTGAACATTTGTGCATGTAAATTTTTGTGTGGAAAAATGCTCTTATTTTGATCTCAAAGATTTATACACAGTTTATTACATGCCACAAACCCTACTAATTTAAGGTAAAACTGATGTTCTTAGCATGAAATAAAATACAGTTTCTTAATCCACATTAATTAGACTTAAAAAAATGAGAGTCTGAATTGGTAAGTATAGAAACTAATTTAATTTTTATGCAAACAATATGAAATAACATTTGGTTGACTTGAGCTCCAAATGACCTATTCCAAGCAGAATATGTAAGCGTGCATCCTGAACATAAAATCCAGACCACAGCATGTACAATTTAATTAAACTGATATAATGGTATATACGCTATATTAGAGCCAGAGTCCCTGGCAAGTTATGAGTTCTATGACAAAGAAACATGAAAACACAGATACATTAAACAGAAGTATATACACTAATCCATGTTAATTATATTTTATTCATAGATACATCTTAATTAACCCCTGTACTCCAGTTATTATAATACTGTGTCCACACTGAAGAATTCACACAATATTAGGATGTCAGCATACCTTCATTATTCAGATTATTTAACTGTCAACTTTATAGTAATGTTCTTGATCCTTTATATTTTTCTCATGTTTTATGCCAATTCATCCAAGAAATCTACTGTAAGTAGAAAACTTTTGAGACTTCAATATGATATTCATTAAGAAAGGTTTTTAGCTGATTATCTTTTCAGCACTTTTGTATCTTTACTGATTTCTCAATGTAAATGTTTCTTTCAGTATTTAAAACCAGAATCTTTTTTAGCATATCCCAAACTGCAATATAAAAAAATGATTTTTTAAAAATTTACTTTTGTTTTTTCAGATGGAGACATTTCTACGATTGTAATTCAAATAGGTGAAATGAATGAAAATGTTTTAACTTAGTTGCAACTGCAAAGTGGAGTCTCTAACATTAGATATGTGAACAGTATTTAAAACTGTGAGCTAATCCTAATCCTAGTCTGCTTTATTCTAAAACATCAAAATGCTTCCTTTTAACTTTAGCAAAATGTGAACAGAAATATGTTCACAAATGCAAATACAAAAAAGTAAACAGAAGCAGGTAAATAAACCAATAAATTCACTTCAGTGCCAAACAAAAATGAATTTGGGATTACACAATCACTTACCTTTATAAGCATGGATAATCTAGAATTCCATATATTAGGATCTATTTATAAGTCATATCTTCTTATATATAATTCCTTTTTTCTTTTTTGCTGCTAGCTGGTACAGGGATCAGAACCCTTGACCTTGGTATTGTAAACACTGCACTCTAACCAACTGAGCTCACTGGCCAGCCAACTTATATATAATCTTGATAGCTGTCAATATAAAAATATGGTGGCACTACGAGGATACTTCAAAAAGTTCGTAGAAAATAGAATTAAAAGATAATCCAAATCTTTCCATGAACTTTTTGAAACACCTTTGTATTGTAAAACAAAGGTTTACATTTCAGAAGTGAAAGTATGTTTGGAGAGCAGGAAAAAGCTGGGTGCATTTCATCTTTTAAGCAAAACTCCATTACAACAAAAATTTCTGTAAAAAAAAAACAAAAAAACGATTTTCTAAACTCCTCTGGTAGCCCACTTTTTTAAAGGTGGTATTGGATATAATCAACACCACTGCAAAGGAAGAATTTGGAAAATCCCTTTTAGCCATTGGGTAGAATTCTACTTGGAATACTCAGGAGTATATAAACATTTTGAGGTAGCAAATACGTACTATCACACTAATGGAGAAATTAATATTGGCTAATGGTCAAGGGGCTAAAAATAATCAAACGATTTAGTGGTTACAAGTGTGGGCTTGAGGTCAAATTGCCTAGGTTTAAATGCTGCCTCTCCTACTTACTAATTGTATAACCTTGAATGTTTTCATCAATATTATGGGGATTTGATGAGATAATGAATTAAAGGACCCAATACATAATAAGTACTTCAAATAATAATTATATTAAAACTTGTTAAAAATTTTAAAATACAGTATTTTAATTTCTTTCATCCTTGATTTTTTTTTCTATCCTTGATTATTTTCATTTTGTAATTCTCCCACAACATCCTATTTACAAAGACATATAATAAATGAATGTAATACAATAAAACCTAAGTTATCCAGAATCCTTGGAAAATGAATCATTCTGGATATTTAAATTTTGCATAAGTTACCTTTATAGGTACCCAAAAAGAAAAAAGAAAAAAAAAATCAACGAAGATAAAACTGTTTCCTAAATGTATTATATACTACCATACCTTCTTAGAGAGAGTATAATGGTTGTAATTAAATTTTTTTGATGAACCACTATCGTTACAAATATCAATCTTAATTCTATGTTAAAATTTCACAGTCCCTTCAAGATTCTACTTAAGATTTTTTTAACATGTAGTCCTTGGATAGAAGTCAGGGGAGTGTAAAGTTGGATGGGGATATCTCTAAAAATTATCATTCGTTCAATTATGAATGTAGGCAACAAACAGTAGTATTACCTACATCTGTTATCAGCAATATAAATCACAGATACTTAATGTCATATGATTGTTACAAACTCTGGAAATATTTATTTTTATCATTTCAAAATTTTGGTCTTTATTAGACCCATTACATCTTTCTTACTATGTTTATAAAGAACATATATTCCTATATCACAAATTTGTTTCGTATTAATAATCTGATACATATATTTCAAATGTTTTCTTTTATAATGCAAAGAATTTCATTTTATACATGCGAGAGTAATTTTTAAAATTCATGGAAAGACTCATTATCGTTTAATTCTATTTTTGCATAAACTTTTTGAAGTGCTCTCATATAAAACATTCTGAGAAGAGTCTGTGGCTCTATCGGACTGCCAAAGGGGTTTATGGCACAAAAAAGTTAAGAATTCTGACCTCAAAGTTATGCCAATCTGCTGTGCTCTGCTAATTCACAACATTAATGTTCTATTATACTTTTATACTGAAGCTTGTTTAAAGTAGGGTAATACAAATTGGCTTCTCCGGGGCTTTTCTTCATAGATCTCCCCAGATATTCTGAGTTCCCTTTGGGCAGGCGGGAATGCTTAATAATATCCTTGTACCTTGGCTTCTGAAGAACAGAACAAAACAAATAGAAGAAATAAATCAAATAAAAGTACATTCAGATAGCACTTAAAGTAGAAATACGAAACATCCTACTCTTTCTAAATTAAGAGACAATATGAAACTTCATTTAACAAATATTCAGAAGTTAACTACATAGGTTCAAATTCTACTTCTGCCATTTATTTGCTCTGTCACCTTAGAATATTAATCTGTGCATAAGTTTCATTTGTAAAGGGGGGCTAATAAGCACAGTATCGGGTACATGATAAGTTCCATAAATATTCCTTGTATTTATTACTATTATACACTTATTTCACACTATGGCTAGCTAATGCCTGACTGGTTACTTTAATAACTTATTTTATACTGCACTGCAGAGTCTACAGTATCCTTTCACACACATTATGACATTTGAACCACACAATAACCCTGTGAGAAAGGACAGCTATTATTACACCTAGTATAGTGGTAAAGAAACAGACTCAAAAGATAAAGTAACCAGACCAGTATCTTACAAATGGGAAACAATAAGAACTCAAATCTGGGTTTTTCCCTCCATCATCAGGCCTAATCCTGTGCTTCTACTATAATTGGCTAGCTAGCAGAAAGAAAAAAAGGAAAGATTACTCAGGGAGAAAGAAGAGGGCATAGAGGTCCAGTAGGCCATGAGGTGAACGCTTCAGGGCTCTGCTACTTACACAGTGGATCAGATCTGAAAAATCTGTATCACCTGCCAGCTTGTTAATAATGTCTAATCTCAGGCTCCACCCTGGCATACGAAACCCGCAGTCTTAACAAAACCCAGGTGATTCCGATGGACACTAGTTTGAGAAGCAGTTTCACTAATTGCTGAAGTGACACTATATGGTCACTTGAACAGTATATACTAAACCAGTTATCACTGACCTGTGACATTGTTATTAGGTAATACTTCTTGCAACAGGTTGTGTTGTTTATTATGTTTTTAATTAAGTACATCTTTAAAACCACTTTACTTTTCCACGTAATTCTTAAAGATCTCCACTTTGCTAAGTGGGGTTATTTAAGGAATGTTACAAAACCTTAAGCAGATCGGTGCTTACCCGCCTTTAAATTCCTTTTAAAAATTAAGGTCTTAACTATCTTTTGTCTGAAGGATACACTAGCGAGCAAAATCGCCCTCTCCAACTTTACACCTGGCAGATTTGAAGAGGCCCATCCTACGCACAATAAATCCCCTCCCCCATTTCAATAAGTACTGCATTTTCCCGACCCAAAACTCTACCTGATTTTATGAATTTCACCACTTTCTGGCTTAAGAACCGCAACAACAAGAGGAAAGAAAAGATACTAAAATGTTAAACCTGTTCCTATACCTAAACCTTAGAGGACTGTGGCGGTTATTTACAGAGACAAGTAGACAGCCCGCCCCTAGCCCTCGCTTCTCTACCCTAATCAATTCATAACTGAGTTTGATTCCGAGGCTGTTATAACTCAGGAACTGTCCACCGACCTGCTCTTTTCAGTACTCATCCTCTCGGGTCAAAAATGCACTAGATTTCGGCACGTGGGAGCGCTGATCAGCGGTCAGCCTGAGGTCTATCTAAAATTACTGCTCCCTTTTTGAGGGTCGCCTCCTCTCGCTGGTTAACCAACCCAGGAGGGGAGCGAGTGAATATGGTTCACCTGCTCCACTGAAAACCTCAAAAACCCTGCCCACCCTCGACTAAATGTATCCAGTAATTAATCTATGGTACCTCCCACCGCACATTCCTGATTGGGCGCGTGAAAGAAGGATGTGTCGGCTCGCACTCCTACCAGTCCGGGAATTCCATTTCCTCTCCCTCCCACCAACATAAGCATTCAGGGGCGGCGCTTCCCCAGCCACGGTCGGCCCCAATTGGAGCCCGTGCCACACTGCATCTCGCGAGAATTTGTGGTTTTGGGGGCGGGCCCCAGCCAGGAAGAGCGCACAAAACTCCTCTTAAGTCATTGCACAGCTATAGCTCTGGTGAGCGTGCCACGAGATTCTCGCGAGATCCGCCGCCTCAATACCAAGTGAGGAAACTGGGGGATGCTGTTGGGAGGGGCGTGGGGCAAGAGCGCGCAGCTGCTGCTTCCATTACCTTCCTCCCATGGTCTCCTTCCGGTTCTCGATGCTTCTCTGAGTCTAAGGGTTTCCGCCACTCGTGTACCCTCCCCCCCAGCCCTGGCCCGCCTCCGTCCCCCGCCTTCCCCCAGTCCAGCCTCCGGTCTGTTTAGTAAGAAGGTGCTATTCCGAAAAGGAGAAGGAAAAGGGGAGGCACAGATTCACTCGGCCCTGGACGTCGGAAGTAAACCGTCTGCCTTCACCCTCATATTCGCCCAGTGCTCGCGACAGCGGCGTCGGCGGACTGATACGCAGCGGTGAAGAGGCAGGAGGAGGGGGGAGGGGCGGAGCGTGGCAGCTGGCAGTAGTTCCGTCAGAGCGGACATCTTGTGGCTGTGTCGTGCGCGTGAGCCCCGTAGGGCTGGGGAGGCACCAGCTGCCGCGCGGGGAGGAGGCCGAGGCCCCTCTGTACGCGTGGGTGTGAACGGCTAGGGGAAGGGAAGGGAGGCTGGCCCACTGGCCGGCGGGGTAGGAAGGGGAAGTACGGCTCTGGGTGGCTTGAGTGGCCAGCCTGTTGGGTGGGGTAGGGTGGGAAAGCTGGAGAAGCCGGGGCCTCCTGCTTAAGAGGGAGGGGGAATGGGCGCGTCCTCGCGCCTGAGCTGGATTCTCAGGGGTAGCACGAGCGCGTGGTGGTGGCTGGGCGGGCGCGCTCGGGAGCGCGCTGGAAGGCGGAGTGTACGGTGGCGTCAGGGGCGACACAGAATAGCTTTAGCTGTGGGGACAGCAACACATATTAAGTCTCTTCCTTTATTTCCTTCCCCTCCCCGGCCGCACCTTTGAGCAGAAACCGAAAGAAGCCCAGCGTCAGTCCGGAGTCTCCTGGTTCCCCCTCCCCCCTTGCCTTTCTTTGCCCTAGTGACGCCGGTATAGCGCCGACTAGGCCCCGGCTCCTCCTCTGCTCGGCTCCGGACCCTGCCCCGCACCCACCCCTTTCTCCTACGCCTCTTCCTCTCCCACCCCGGTCTCTTCCTTTTGAGAGGCCGGGAAGTTAAACTTAGAGCCACCCCTCCGCTCTTCCCGTCACCCTTGCCCCCACTTCGGGCCGAAGCACGGCATAGAGGCTGTTGGCGGCTTTGCCACGCCATCCTATCCATCCCGGATCGCGACCGTTTTAAGGGACCTGGATTCATCAGGGTTTCTCCGGGGCCTTTGCGAGTGCTGATCTGCTCCGTTTTTGCAAAAGGCGCCTGTGTCTGGCGGAGCCGGTGTGTGAAGAAGAGACAATCCTTCCCCGGCGCCTGGATAATCAAGAGTTCTGGTCGGACCTTTGAACACACACCGAGAAAGCGAGGAGCCAGACGAAAAGCACAGACTATGGCGCTGAAACGGATTAATAAGGTAACTAACCCATGGGGACTGAAGAGAATGGGGTTGTGGGAGGAAAACAAGGCTCAGGCCCGGAGGAAAGCGCGGGGGCGGGAAGTAGAGTTCTGAACATATCTCCTCTTGGGTCCCTTCTTCTATTGGGGGAATGGAGAACGCGGTTTGTACTTTATCTAAAGAAATGAGGTTTAAAACTAGGGAACAGAGAACACTTGTGGCAAGTGACGTGTTAATCGTGAGTGTGTTTAAATGGAATCGATGCAGATTGGGGGTGGGAGGGATTGACTTAAGCCACCTCGGTTTTCTGCTTCTTAAAGAAGTGTTAATTCCGTTTGGGGGTTGGAATTGCTGAGAGACGCTCCAGCAGATGTCACCGCACTTCCTATTCCTGGTGCTTGAAAATTTAGCTGTAAGATCTAAGGCCTTCTAGGGGGGAAGAAAGGTGGGAAACTCAGAGGAGGGAAGGTCAAAAATCTGGCCGATCCCGAACTTTACGGAGGGGGAGGGAGTCTTGCTGCTGAAGGGTAGTAAATGAATCTGGTGAGAAACTCTTCATGGACTCTTGGGCAGGTTACACAAGAGTAAGTGGGCTTGGGAGGAGCTGGACTGACACAATGTTGCCACTTCCTATGTTTTGTAGTTGCAGCTTTTCACCCGAAGATATCAGAGGCGCACAGGGAACTGATGTAAAAGCTTTCTGGAAGCTCCCTTTTTCTTTTTTTTGGGGGGGGGGGGGACACTAAGTAAAGGCTAGGTGTACCTATTTTGCCTCAGCCGATTTAATAACACCTTCGGGGAGAATTGTTTCGCTCCTTACATACAAGGTGGTTTAATAGGAAATTGTTGATCTAAGTTGGAAGAAGGCAGGGATTTTTCGAAGCTCGGGGGCGAGCGGAACCTCCACCTCCGGTGGTTTAGTCTCATTTTCTTGCTCTAACTTCTATTCTGCATTTTAAGATGGCGGCTGCTTTAACTGGTTCAGGCTCTTTCCGGCATCACTTTTCCTAATGGTATGAAATAATATTCTTTGCTAAACGTTTACTTTTACATCAGATTGTGAACTGCTCTAAGATCCTCTGCTCAAGACTTACCTAAATTCAAACTCTCAGACTGTATTTCCCTTTTTTGTAACTTGTGTTTGTGTGGTGGATTTGGTTCTTGCACAATCGAGGAGGGTGGAGTACTTACAGCTAACTTGAAAAAAATGTCATGGAATGGAATAAATTCAGCCTTACTAGAAAATAGGAGAGCTTGTAGGTTAGAAACTTTAGTTTTGATAGGTTACTTTTTAAAAACAGTTTACGGAGGGAATGGGGAAGACTTGGCTTTACTAAAATAGACTTGATGCTGCATAATTTGCATTTATTTAATAGATATGATTTTGGAGTTTTTTTGGCAAACTGGTATTTTGTGAAAGATGAGGGTATAACTCTTCACTCTTCACGTATTGAGGCTGAAATCTTGAAATTTTTTTTTACACCACCGCTGCTGCATTGTCATTGTGGGTTTATGTGAAATACTTAAATCTGTGTTTTTGAGATGATGGAAAAGGAGAGGAAAAAAAACTTTTAGGCATAGAAGACTTAAAGTAAAAGGGATTATTTAAAAATAATAACACTTTTCTGTGACTACTTTGAAGGCCAGCAGCACATTGGAAAAGCATAGTTGTGTGTTAAGCATACTTAATACAAAGAACAAATCGAAAACAAATCAAAACCTTTTATCTGTAGGAATTAGTTCAGACCCCTAGGATGTGGAATACTTTCAAATCCACAGCTTTTTATTTCGTGTGGAATGGCACACTTTAAAGGAAGGTCTCACTGATTTTTTTTTTCTTTTACAGGTGATACCCAGCTTCTGTGACACCACTTTCATGATTTAAAAGTTTTAGAGAGGCAGTATAACATAATGGTTAAGAGTGTGAACATTGGAGCAGAAGTGCTCCAGTTAGAATTCTAGCTCTGGGCAAATTTATCTATGTGCCTCTGTAAGATGGGTATTTGTTGTATATGGACAATAAATAGTTGTGTGCCTAATACATACCAGGCACTGTTGCAGGCACTCGGATGGCAGCAGTAAACAAAACAAATTCTAAGTTCTTAGGTTTTTATTTGGAGATTAAATGGGTTAATGTGTGGTTTCGAAAGGTCTCTGGCACATGATACTTCTAATAGCCATTACTGCTATCTTAATATCACAATTAAATCCTCAAAAACCTTTTTTACTGAAGAACTTTGATTTCTAGAATAGCATTCTTAGGTGATACCAGGTTGTCTTCTGTTGTAAATATTTTGAAGATTTATGTAATGCAAAGACTTGACGTATAAGCCCTTTCCAAATTGGAAAACCCAGTGTCTGTTTGGGATATTATAAATTCAATCTATAGAAAATTCTGACATATATGTGGTTTGGTTTTTAGCAGTTACTGATAGAATCACATGAGGAAGCTTTTAACAAAACACATCCCAGATCCAAACAGAATCTTAGTGAGTAGACAACTCTGAAGTAGTAGATATTCTCTATATTGCACCTCTGTTCTAGAAATAAGGGGTCAAGTAGCCATTGGTGTCAATATGGTATTTCTTGTGTCATGCACCTATTTATTTTGAACTTATTCTTGTGTGAAACCCCCAAATTCCAAATATTGAGCTATCTCTGTATTCTCACCGAAGTTCTTATTATTGGAATACTTTAACCTTTAGTGATTCATTTGATCAAGCCTTTGAATTTATACATTTTTTCTAGTTTATGTTCTTAAGTGTTTTTTGTTTGACTACTAAGATTGACTGAACAACCTTACTTTTGTTTTTTGCTGGATTCTTTATTTGGACAAGCTATAGTATGGTCTTAAATAGGGCCACTAAATAAGATTGAAAAAAGCAGAACTCCAAGTTGATTGGTGTTTTGGGGCCACTCCCATTAAACAAAATGACTGCAGTACATATGTTTTGGGGACATTTGAGGAGAACTTTATATAACCAAGCCTAAAAGAATAGCTGGTGTTTTCGTTGTTTGCAGTGTGTCAGA
Source organism: Cynocephalus volans (assembly GCF_027409185.1). Taxonomy (NCBI): domain Eukaryota; kingdom Metazoa; phylum Chordata; class Mammalia; order Dermoptera; family Cynocephalidae; genus Cynocephalus; species Cynocephalus volans. Next base: position 89,499,416 of record NC_084468.1, on the reverse strand, counting down.
ACTGTTTGAAACAATTATACTGACTCGTTTAATCTTGTAACAAACCTAGGAAGTAGGTACAATTATATCTCCATTTTGAAATTAGAAAATTTACGCACAGAGAGGTTTTAAAAAAAAAACACCCAGGTTCATATTGTGGCAGAGTTGGGATTAGAAACCCAGAAACCAGGCTGTCTGACTCCAGAGTGTGTGCTCCCTAACCACTGCGCATTTTTATCTTTTAGGTTTTCTTTTGCATGTAATACTGCCTGCTACTAATAACAGCTAAGACGATAGGCACAGAGAGGTTAAGTTACTTGTCTAGTCACACAACTAGTAAATAAATGGCTGAGATTCAAATCAGAAAGCCTGCCTCAAGAGCTCAAGTTCTTTTTTGAACCATTTCAATTCCTATTTTAGAGTGTACATGTTTTAGTTTTTGCTACCTGAAGTAAGCTGCTGTGTTCTTTCTTCACATCTTTAAATAATTGGGATTTAGCTTTACTCTTGGGTTATAGCTAATTTGTGAATTAAGATTAGTTAATACATGTCTTGGAAGTAGTGAACTTAATTCTTTTTGGGTAATCTCTTCAAGGACTGGAAACCATTGTGTGTCAGTTAACTGCTAGGGTTATCTTAGATCAAAATGCACTTCTTGTCCCCATTGAGTCTATAGGTTTGGTAGACTATGTCTTTGTTTCTTTTGTGGTCCTCAAGGTTTGTCTGTAGCCAGCTAATTTAGTATGTAGGACAGTTATATGACTGAGGGATGCTGATCGTATACTGACTTTAGTATTTGTTTAATTTGAAAAAGGTTGACTCTAACACTTAAATGCTTTTCTTTCATCATCATACTCATCTGCAGTGTTAATTCTAGTTATTGTTATTCATACAAATGTAAACTTGAATACGCTTGCTAGCAACGGGATAAACTACTTTTGTCACTGCATTGCTCAGTCAAGCTTTATACATTAACTCCTGTGTTCAGGTGCCCCTTATTATCCAATATACAGTCAATTCTTGAGGATTCTCCAAAGTATTTTGCTATAATCTTTTTCTGTTAAAGAAGAAATGAGGTTCTTAACTCAGATATAAATCTTTCAGATTAAATCCTCAAATCCTAGATTGGTTTTTTCATTCTTTTCTTCATAGATTTTTCTATTTGTTAGTATATATAATAAGCGCTGACTGTGTATTATATATTGTGTATGTGGGTTTTGGTTTTTTTGTGTGTGTGGTTTTTTGTTTGTTTTGGTGGCTGGCCAGTACAGTGATCTGAACCCTTGACCTTGCTGTTACAGTATCGAGCTCTATGTATGTGGGTTTTGATGAGTTATATTTGTATATCAGAATGTTCAGAATTTTTAAAGGATATAGCTACATGGGGTCTTAAACTTACTAAAACATTTTCTCTGGAAGCAGACTTAATTTTGAAATGTTCTCTAGGTGATTCTGAAGTCCCTCTCTGGTTAAGAACCACAGATACAGGGGCAATCATTTAATCAATACCTAACTGAGGTCATAATGTGTGTTAGGCATAGTCTAGTTCCAGAGGATAAAAAATGAGGAAGACTGTCATTACCCATGAGAATCTATGCTTTGAGTGGAACAGTCATATGTTTGAATAGGTGTTTGTCACTTTGTACAACTTACTTTTCAAGAATATAAATCTAGTAAGGGAAATACTTATTTAAAAGGGAAATCTTGGTATTCATATATCACATTCGCTTATTGCTGTTATTAAAGACAAATTTGTCTTGATCTTTTCTGCACTATATTTTGTCGATAACAGTGTGGTTTGTCTTTTATAATGACTTAATTCCGCTTACCAAAACAAACCAGTGTTTTGAAATTAGCAAATTAAACTATTTTCATTCTTTAATTAGAAAGTTTATGGTCTTGATTTGGTCTTGTTTACCAGAATGATGATCTTATTTCAAAATCGAACACTATAATTAAGAACGGATACATTTATTAAGTATCCTATTAGCCAGTTTACGTAATTAGATAAAATTTATTCTCAGAACTGTCCCCTCAGCCTTGTGGGGAGGGGAAAAGTTCAGGGGAGTATTTTATGCTTTGTTTAAACATCTGATTTTTATCTTCCAACTGTACTTTCAGCATAATCTCGTATTGTTCAAAGACCTTTTCATAGGTGAATTTGTTCTATTTGTCCTGAGGGCTCTCAGTTGTAATTCACTGTTGGTTACTTGTTTTAGGATAGAATACTTGCTTTAATCCTAATCTTGCTATAATTTCATGGCTAATGTATAATTGGTTGCTTTCTACCTCTAGACTGCTGCTAATTTTTATTTTTCATATCAATGAAATGCCTTATTTGCTTTCATGGATGAAAACTTAGAACCTGAATGTGCTTTTGTCTATGCCAGTTTCACATAATGCTTACAAAAGAACAGCTTTGAATAATCCTAAGTGATTTACCTTCAGTAGTGATCTGAAGAAAGAAAATTGTAGTGTTACTCATTCAAGCCGTTCTTAGTACCTTGTCTAATAAACAAGCATACTTGTCTCACCTATAATTATAACTAAACAGGAAGTTAATACCTTGTCAGTGATATAATGAGACGTAATGTGCAGTGCCTACCTGTTAATCCTTAAGAGAAAAGAAACTTTCAGTATTTGTCCAAGAACTTGCAAATTAAAATAGGTTTTAAAGGGATGCTTCCGTCTGCTTCAAGTCTAGAGTTCTATGAAATTGTTCGAATCTTAAAGGCTTTTTGCCAAACATCCTTCTTGACGTAACTTCTGGTTAACCATACATTTCTGAGAAGTTTGTTTCCTTCCTTGACATTTGTATCTATATATGGTATATAGAGATTTTGTAACATTAATGTACCACCCAGCTGCCAACAAAGTTAAAGTCAATACAAATTTTTATTTATTTTATACTAAATCTTTATTTTATATAAACACAGAGGTTATTGTTTCCCTAATGAGCAGCTAGTTGTACTTCGTTTTAGCCTCTATCATTGGTCTGAATCTTTATATTTTGCTAGGTTCTGAAGGCTTTTTGAGGTTGAGTCTTAAGTTAAAACTTCTTATAAAGGCTCTTATCTTCCTTGCTTTCCACATCATGCCCTCATTTTCAGCCCCTAAGATAGTTTCTTCTGTTGCTCAGTATAGATTCAAGGCGAGGGCTATCTTTATAGTGCTGATTCAATCGTATAAATCTTGTTCTTAAGTCTAATTTAGTTCTGAAAGAAATGGATTCTTAACAAAATACAAGGAATTGTCTCTTAATAATGGCAAAAGTTTTAAGTTTTCCCAAAAGTGCTGACAGGAAATGTACCTATACTACCTCTTTCTATTCTCATTATGATGTGTATGGCAGAGATGGGGATTACAAATGATTGTGGAACACAGTGGTGATAATTATTATACTGAAGGGTAGAATCCATGAACTTGTCCTTACCACTGTAACCAACTGAGATAAATTTTAACAACCCTTTGAGGGAATGATGGAACTTAGATAAATTGGAATATATTATTTATGGAGTTATACTTTAGTAGTAGGGATGTTATTAGAAACTTTTCATAAATGCTGCCCTTTTGGTTATGTTGATCTGATATAAAAGTATCAGTTGTCATTCACTGAAAGAAAATTTACAGAGTGCTCAAATGTTTTCTTTTGTGTGCGTGTGTGTGTATGTCTGCCTTGTACAGGGATCCAAACCCATGACCTTATTGTTATAAGGCTGTGCTCTAACCAACTGAGCTTACTGGCCAGCCCCACTGAAATAATTCTTCTTGGGACCATTAAATCTTATTAGAGGCTCAGTAGTTTCATTATTTGTAAACAGTCCAACAGTCAACTGTCAGAGAGATTCTGTATCCCATAAACGGTTCGCAGGCTCTTACAAATTCCACGAAAGGAATGTTTTCAGAATAAAGGTTGTAGTGATTAAACCCATTCCTGTTTAATCCTCTATTTCCAAAAGAAAATACTCAGTGGCTTAAATGGTACCTGTTGGTTGCCTTTTAGAGAGATTTGATTGGTCCCCTTAATCCAGCCCCATTTTCTACCATGGTGCCCACCAGGTTTTCAGGAAATAGGCAGACAGCTCCAATGTGTAAAGTCTTGCTATTCCCAAATTCTGTTTAACCCAATGAGGTGAACCACAGCACATGAGAGCTTTGAGCATCTCATTTACCTAGATTAATTAGAAGGCAGAGTGGTCTCTTGACTTTACTTGTAGATCTTTAGGCTTTTAAAGGGAAGGAAGCATTTTTCCCCAAGGAGAGTAGGGCTGGATTCTCACACTAGCCAGGTGTGCAGAAAGTTTCAGGAGAAGCAGTTCAAAGGAAAATGATCCTGAAAGAAAATTTCCCAGTAAGGGCATACCATGGGGAAGAAATGGCTAAATTTTTGTTCTTTTTATAGGCAATACAGTTTCTTAGCATTGTACCCTAATTTTATGGACTTGATCCATTTTAGTGTCTCTTCAAGATAAGTGTAACCTTTAGTAGCTCCTAGTGTGTGCTACTCTTCCCACCACCTATGTTCATACTCGAGTGGTCTTAATAGTTTGGCCAAGAGCCCACCTGAGTAATGCTGTTACGCTGGGGAGAAGTGTGGTCAGCAGAATATGAAAATCTTACAGGTGCTGATTGTAAGCTGTTCTTTCTGGTCCTTGCCATTCATTGTCTCCTGTACTAGAAAGCAGTGAGCTGACAGTTTGAGTTCTTCAAATAATTTTGTAAATTGTTTTGGTCCTTTGAAGCCTGTGAACCTTACAGGTTCTGAAGTCATTTCATAAACCAAAAATCATAGACAAAATTACTTTGGAAAGTTCTTTGAGTAGATGCTTTATTGGAAATTGATCGCAAATCTAGTAGTTTCCTCTTGCAGTAGAACAAATAGTTTTCTCAGTTGGCTTTCTTTTAAAGGTCGTGTAACTTGAAAAATAGATAATACGAGGGTATTTCAAAAAGTTCGTAGAAAATAGAATGGAAAGTTAATACTAATTTTTCCATGAACTTTTTGTAGTACCTTCAGATCAGATTCACACTAAGTGTTAAGTATAGTGAGATGCAGACTAACACTGGAGGAACTGATCCTAAGACAAACATCTGTTTTTCATGTCTTGTTCTATCTGGAGCATTTATTCATTGAGTAATAGCGAGTTGGGTTGATGTGATTAAATTTTTTTTCTCTGGTTTGCCAAATATGTCACATTCTTTAACTTAAATATATCTCTGATACAAGGACACCCTATTCATATTTCGAAAGGAGCCTCTTTTTTTTCTTTTGTGACTGGCTGGTTCAGGGGCTCCAAACCCTTGACCTTGGTGTTACCAGCACCACACTTTAACCAAGTGAGCTAACCAGCCACCCGAAAGGAGCCTTTTGAAACTTATGCCTCGTCCTATTTTTCAAGCTGTCTACTTGAGCATGCCCCTTTGTTCTACCTATCCTGAAGCTCAGTATGTCGTACAGTTGTCGTCTCTTAAGGGACTCTAATGTAAAATAGAGACGAACCATATTTCTGTATTTCCATAAGGTGGGTGTGCGGGTAAAATGCTTTGTGTCGAAGATCTTTTTTCATCCCTGGCAATTTAGTTCACTTTCTTCTCTTCACCTGAATTACTGCTGTAGCTTCCTGATATAGTTATATACTCATCTGCCTTCTACAGTAGGAACTCCTACAATATGGGGTGAGTGTGGAGCCTTTAGCAACTCCTTGTGCATGCCACACAAATTAAGTAAAATTTTGTGGGGAATATGCATATTTGGGGATTAAAGGTAATAGTACTTCACCAGATTCTTAGAAATCTTTGACACAAGTAGTGTTAAGAGCCAATATTCTGAATGGTACCTAAATGGTATTTAAATGGTATTAAATCCTGCAAAACAATAGTACGTACACAGTAGTACAGAAGTGACAAATTAGAGATAATCTTTTAAACTTTTGTGGAGGAGGGGGAAAGGCAGTGTGAAGAGGACATGAGAGAGCACTCTCAGTGGCTTCCCATTGCTTTTGTGATATTTTAACATATAATCAAGGTTCTTAAAAGATCAAACTCTAATCAACTTTTCTACCCATGTCTGCCACTCTTACTGTATCCTGTATCTGTGGTATGCCAAACTTCAGTACTTGTTCTTAAATCAAATTTTTGTAGTCCTTGTTCTTTTACACCCCTGACTTTGAATGAGTTTGTCTGCTTAGAATGCTTCTCTTATTTTTTTTGTGGTATATGCCTCCTTATCCCTCTATCAAGACCCAGCTCAAACATCACTGTTCTAAACCCAGGGAAAGTTAGTGGTAACCCTTTCAGGATTTACAAAGCATTTGAATTCCTTTATTTTAAGCATGTAGGTTGTTGAAGTATAATATTTTTTGTCTTATGCCTACTTTCTGTTAGCTCAGTCTATTTGGGGAGACATTCATATTTTATTTATCTTGGTATTTTCAGACCTAACATGTTTGGCGCCAAAACAGCCACATGAATGTCACCAGAAAGGTTCGTATGAATAAATGTTTTGGTGAAATTCTAGCTCATAGCTTAAAATTACACTTTTCATTTTTTAAAGTGGATTTAAATTAACTTCTAGTTTCTGTGGTAGGTTGAAAGTGAGCTAATTACTAGACGGGGAAGGCATGTGACTTCTCCTTGCTCTCCCTAATTAGATTTTTGAGATTGCTTCATTTAGATTTCTTAAGTGTTTTTTTCCCCCTAGCAGACTCAAACATTACTATTATGTTTTAGCAGGATAAAATCTACATAATTGGTAAAGGGTACCAGGTAGCACTTTTCTTAGAATGGTTCTTTCCCACTTGATTTTTTTCTTTTTCTCATTCTTGGTATGACCCAGATCAAATAAAGGATTTATAAGAGAGGAACTGGATAGTTAGTAAAGAAATAGCTGTAGGAATCAGAGTTAGCCACAACCTCAGAAATTGAAATTGCACATCTGTTTGCCAAGTCAGCTCTTTGTTATCTCTGCTGTCCAGTATGGTCTCTTTCTTTGGCTCTGGCTTGACGATGTAATTCCAGGGCACATGGCTGCCAAAAGCTCTGGGTCACATCTTTATAGCTCCTGATTATAGAAGGGAGAGCGACCCAGCTTCGACTTGGAAAATCTCTGACAGGGACAGACAACGGACTAAAGTCAGGTCAGGGCTTAGGTTACTTTTCAACCCTTGGAGCTAATCACTGAGGGTGAGGGAACAAAAATTCTGTGGTTAGCCATGTCAGAATGATTGGTTAATGGTGGCTCATCACTCAGGACTAGTATCACATTTGGAGTAAGAGAAGAGCAATTCCATGAGTAGGATGGCTTATTGAGTAGACAAAATATCTTCTACAAAGAACATCTGCGATGACTTACTATGTTTGACTTATTCTGCTCCTCATTTTTTTCCCCTGCATAATCATGTCTTAAATTATTTCATATGTATCTCAAAAATAAGTGCTGGTATATGATTTGATTACCATTGGGTACTACTTAAAGGGCAAAAAAGAGAGAAATTAGAATAGCATTTTTATCTTTTAAAAAATACTTTTTGTTTTGATTCTTAAAATACTTAGGTCATTTTTCTGTACTTGAATTAAAGTAGATTTTTAGCGTATAAATTTATTGGCCTAATTTTAGGTCTTTGACTATTACTTCAGAGGTGTCATGGTCATGGAGATTTTGGAAAATAAAGTATTTAGGAATAATGAGAGTAACAAGAACCTAAAATTGTGGGAGTAAAGAGCTGAAATTCCGTGTTAACTAGCTGAAATGATACCTTCACTCTAAAGGAATGATAATGCTAGCATTTAACTGGGTGCAGGAAAACTGTTTCTTCTATAAGAAAAACTTTCTTACATTCTTTGCAATTCAGATGTGTAACTTTTGAGTAGTATATTGATATATCCTAGGTCAACTTTATGGTTTTCTGACCTTTAACTTTACTTATAATAAATGAAACATCATCATTTCAACATTATTATTGGAACCATCATTAAATTGGTTTTTATTTTTTAAAAAACTCCTAAATATTTTTCTTCAAACATTTTAACAATTTTTATTTATTAGATTCAAAACGTATGTTTATAAAATAGGCAATTTTGGGTAGACAAATGTAAAAACTTAGATGCATTAACTTTTTAATTTCAATAATATTTGAACTCAGATGCTTACATTTTTAGATAGCTAAGCATAAAGATTTGTCACATAGGACAAAAATATAAATAAGCTAGGGTCATAATACATACATGACCTGTTCATGAGGCAGTTTTGCTTTTGTTTAGCTTAACAAATGAGTTGAGAGCCTTAACCCAAAGTCTTGCCTTCAAGATTGGTGGTGTACAAATAGTTTGCTTGTTAAGTATTTAGTACATTATGTGCCAGAGTGCTTTAAGACTTATTTTCTCAAAACTTACATAAAAATAGACATTCCTGTTTTAGAGACGAGGAATAAGCCTAAGAAATGGTGGATCTGAGTTCAATTAAGAGTAAGACCACAAACTGATACTACAGGGGTACTTCAAAAAGTTTGTGGCAAAATAGAATCGAAATATAGTATGAAACTTTCCGTTGACTTTTTGAAGTACACCACCACACATATTGGGTCTTTATTTCATAATGCTGTCTTTGAGATTTTGTGTTTCATATGTAAGATTTTATTTGGATCTTAATAGCATTTTTGAAAATTGCAATTTTTATCCTTGATGTTGGGAAAAGGGGCTATAGCGTGATTCGGAGGTAAGTGGTGTTCAACCTTAAAATACCTTTTTTCTTATTCTCCTTAAGCATAGGGGTTTAGATTGCACAAGTTCTTTAGCTTCTGGTTTATCTTTTTTTTGGTCACCAGTTTTGGGACATGGGAAAATTCTCTGTTCATGAGACTGTGCCTGATTCTTACCTATAGAAAAGCATATGTATGCCTTTAGATGGTGTTAAAGTAGATTGCCATTACAATAAGTTTGGGCAATCATGGAATTGGCAAATAATTGCTGTACGAGACTTGATCTGGCCTATTAAAAAGTCATTTGCTGAATAGTGGATAGTTGATTAATTTATGTTGCCCCTAAAAATGTATTTTTTAAGTACTGATTTAGCTAAGAGTTATTTAGTGTTATTTCTGTTTATCTAGTGTGTAAGATTTTTTTGAAAGCTAAAAGCACACATAGTTTCTTTTAACAAATTGTTTAATTCTGGAATACATATTTCTGTAATTCCTACTTAATCAGAATCAAAAGTATTTGGAATGAATGTTCTCCCATTCTTGAATGTGTTGAACATATGAGGTTATATTTACATAGGCAAGCATAAAGGTCTGATCTGATCTTCCAACATGAAATTGTGAATCTTGGATTCTCTGGCTGTTTGGTAACTTGATAAGCAGTTGTGGTGAGTTTCAGAAGTAAATTGGCAGGGTATCTCATAGTATGATGACAATTCTTAGCGCTTGTCTACTGCATTGTTTTTTGTTTTGTTTTGTTTGGTTCCTAGACTGTCTGCCCCACCATAGACTTCTATGTGCTTTTCTAATTGACTCTCCACTTGGAGGTTTTAATGTATCTCTCTGTCTGCCCAGAAACTTCATCTACAAGTTGTCCATTTTACCTAATGCCAGTTTCTTGCTTTGTTTGCTCAGGCCAAAAATCTTAGCATCCTTTATTTTTCCCCACATTGAGTCAATCAACAAATTCATTGTTGAATTTTATAATTTCTTAAAATATATTTATTGATCAGCAAATTTGGTGGGGGAGGGGGGTTGGTTTTTGGTGGACCTATTAAATTGCTGTATTCAAAACTTAATTTTTTAAAAACACTATTAAAGCAGGTAAAACTTTGTATTGATCATCTTAACATTTTAAAAGGCAAAATAACTATAACTATTCACAATGCATATTTATGTACTTTATAGTTTCTTAGCCCTGTCTCTTAATGCTATTTTGCTGAAGTCACTGATACTCTTATTTTTATCTTACTGAAAGTAGCACTTTTCGAGGCTAATAAGGTTTAAGTTAATGCCCTTCATTGACTAGTTTGTACAACTATAATTTTTTTAAAATGAGAAAATACCCTGTAGGAGCTAGATACCTTATAAGCTCAGAGCAAATCCTGTTAAATGGAGGATAGTTTCAGTTCTCTTTTTTATATTGAAATACACAACTAATTTAGCCCAGATATTTTCTCATTTGCATTCAGATCACTTTTCTTCAGCAAATACTTCGTACGAGACAAAAACCTTTCATGTAATTAGTCTTTATTCTTTTCAACGTTTTACCAAATTTGAATGTTTCAACAGAGTGTAAACCATTTCAGTTTTATTACATGCTGGTACAAAAATACAAACTTACCCAATTAAAATAGGAACTCCATCCATCAAAACAGCTTTCCCACAAATTGAAATATTTAAAGCACAGTTAAAACTTGTATACTGTTGGGGTTTACATCGTTTAATTTGTTCAGTTCTTGAGTTTTGTAGGGGAGAATTTTAACATCTTCCAGTTTTCAAGCTGTGTTTTCAATGATTCCAGTTTGCTAAAAGCTGAATTTTTTGCCACTCCATTTGTTGAGTACCTATCTAAAAAATTTCTAACGGATTCTGAACAAAACTTAGAGTTTGCATTTGTTGCAAGACATACCCCCCACCCCCCCCAAAATCAGTGCCAGAGTGGGATCCTTAATATTAATTTACATAGTAGTTCTTCAAACCCTGAAACTTTTTAAGTTCTGAAATCCTGATGACAGCAAAAAGAATGCTGACTGGGTTTTTTTTAGTATTCAGCACCAGCTTTTCACTCATTTCATAGAGCACCTACTCAGTATATGTTTTTTTAAATTGTGAGTTTTTGACAACCATTGAATTTCTTTTGATTATGTACCACAACCAATCCAAGACTGTATATCATAGAAATTTTTTTATTTAAAAGAGTTTTTTTTTGAAGCCAATACTTTTTTTTTAACATGTACATTTTTATGATGTGCGTGCAGTGTGTTCTTTCAATCAATACATGCATCTACTACACAATGATTCACTTAGGGTAGATAGCATAGTTTTATGCCCATTTTTACCTCAACATTGTGTTCCATTCAAACAAAATGATTTTATCTTCATTGTTAATTTTGCTTTATAATAGATTCACAGTAAAGTCAGGTGTTCCATCTTCACAGAATGGTCTTAGAAAAGTTTGGTTTGATTCCATGTGGTGAATGAAGAGAGTCTAATCATCTGTTCGAAACATCTAAAACTGATATAAAACTGGCATTAAAGTATTCAAAGTTCTTGTTCCATTGGAGACAACATAGTAACAGCCATTACTTATTTTTTTATGTAGTCACAAGATAACTTACAATTAAAAAGGAATTAATATAGGAATGCAATCTTACCAAATAATAGTTGCTACACTGTGCAAGAGCATTGACTCTTTAAGGCAGGGCTGCTCAACCTCTATTTCTTGTGCATGTAAATTTTTCATGTTTACCTATAAACCTGCCAACTCTCAGTCCAGAGGTCACTACCATAACATGCCTGATTGGTACACACCAAGTAGCCAGCAGAAATAGCAGTGTCATACTTTCATTCACCCAAGGTTGGAGGAGTTGGCTGATAAGGCCTTAGTATCTAGGCATGCTTTGTTGTCATGAGCCCTGTATGCTGTCCTTTAAAAGAAGGAGGTGTTACCATTTGTCTGAAAAGGACTACCAAAAAGAGAGGTTTTCTAGTCTTTGAGATTTTGTCATGTGTTAGAGAACTCTGCTCACTGCACATGCATTTTATATGTGCATTTTTGCAGCTGAGGCCAAGGCAGAACCTGCAAATTCCAGAATAATTCCAAAGTAATGGTCTACTAAACCCATTCTGACTTGTTTTAATGTAATTAATACCTACCTTACAAAAAAATCTGGGACAAAGGTAAACCAGATGGCATGCCAGGATGATAGGTGAAAACAGGAACTCTCCCGGCCAAATAAGGATCAGTGGTTACTTTACGAAAACCATTAAATCCATTGGAATTTCAATTCAGGCTTCTTTAAGTGAGTCTTAAGCTATATGTCCTTTTAACTTTTGTTAAAAGTTAAATGATTTTTGATATATTCATTTAAAGCACGTAATACATGGTAAAATCTCAATACTTGAGGGCTCGGAATCTTCTCATTTTTCTCTCCCTAGTGTCAAGTACATGGAGGTTCAATAAATACATGGCTGGATGTACAGATGTTTTCAGTCATATATGTAAGCTGCAGAATAGGGCAATTTATGCAGTGGTGTAAAGAAACTGAAAAATAACTGGTTTTCTAGAACCTTAGAGTAAAAGGGTGTTTTTATATGTTTTCTGGATACAACTTGTTATTTCTTGTGTTCAGAATCCTACATTCTCCCATAAGGCAGTTATTCTGGAATTTAAATTGAGATTTTTAATTCCTCTTCGTATTCCCTGTACCCTTGGGTGGTGGGGGGGGTTGGCGCTGGTTAAACTAAATATTCTGCATTTTATGTCCTTGACTTTCCACTATAAAGCAAAAGATCAGAGTTTAAGAAAAAATATGAGTGTTACCAATTTGGAAATTTATTTCCATTTAATTCCTATAGTTACAGGGAATAAATTGTTCTAGCAGACTAAATGAAAGAAGATTAATATGTTTAAGTTACACATATGTACATGCATTGTGGTAGATTGTTGCTTTTAGCCAAATTACTTTTTCATTTTCTATGTTTAGATAAGAAAAGAGATAAAGTGATTCCTGGACTCAGATATATTTGATTTTGTGTCTGTGTGTCTGTGTTTTTTGGTGGCTGGTCGGTATGGGGATCCGAGCCTTTGACTTTGGTGTTGTAACACATTTATTTTTTTGGTGGCTGGCTGATATGGAGATCTGAAACTTTGTCCCTAGTGAAGAAAGATGATTGTCTTAGCATGTGTCCATTAAACAACTGTGCATATTGTATTCCAGGAACTGGACTAGGGTTACTTAAGTTTTCTGTCTTAATGGAAAGTTTATGTGAGTTGTGATTGCATGCCTTTTAAAGAATGAGATAAACGTAACTGGAAGCAGTTGATTCTCCAGTTGCTCATGTTTTCTTAAGTTACATGATCCATCATTTTCTGTCTTGGGTGTAGGAACTTAGCGATTTGGCCCGTGACCCTCCAGCACAATGTTCTGCAGGTCCAGTTGGGGATGATAGTAAGTAACTTTCAAGTTGATTTATTCATGACTAATTTCAAAACTTGCACATTTTTAGATGATAATCAGAGGTTTTTTGTTTTTGTTTTTTCTTTTTTCTAGTGTTTCATTGGCAAGCCACAATTATGGGACCTGTAAGTATTAAATAATTTTTAAAATTTTGCTTTTAATTGAAAATCCAGCATTGATATGGTTATAAGTGTTAATTAACTTAGTCTGTAGGTTTATTTTATTATGTAGTTATTCTGTTTTGGATATATCATAGTTAGACTGCTTTTGAAAGAAACAGTGTAATGAATTAGTCGTTTGTTACATGTACCTCATGTGTCTTTGTGTTCAGGTTCTAGAGTATAGCATCTCTATGACCTACCAAATATCTCTTTCCTCAATCCAGTGTTCCTTTATAATAATGTAAAGCATTGTCACGGAGCTTCCTGTTATTTATAAGAAACAAACTGGCTCTGATGCTGCCATGAAGTTGTGTTACTCAAAGATCTTACCCTATTCCTCTAGCTGCCAACAATCTAGTTTAATTGAATTATTTTAATATTCTGTTCTTTATAGAACTTTAGTTTTATACAAAGTTTGAATATTTTTAGGCAGAAAGTCATATTTTGAATATAGCAAAATTCCTTTTTATCCTGGGTAGATAAGAAACTATATGCTGGATAATTGAATATTCAGAATTATGGATTCCATCCTAAGAATTTCAGAGAATTAGAGCGCACTAAAACATCCTGGGGTAAGACTGTATCTTGCACAAATATTTAACATGGTTTTTTTTGTTTGATTTTTTGTTTTTAACTGAAAGGCATTTTAGGATTTCTATTCTAAATGTATTGTCTTACTGAAAACTTGCTGCTTTCCTCCCTTTTTGGTGGCTTTATCTTAACATAAATAGCAATAATGCAGTAGGTGAGACAGTGGTCATTAAGTAGATGTTTATAATTCTAAAGGAAAAATGCTCTCGGAGGAGTTAGTTGATGGGGTGGGTCAATAAGTATTTCTTCAGCAGTTCTGATTTTAATAACTTTAATCGTTTTTCTATCAGCAAATTTGAGCAGCTACTGTATGCCTGGAAATTAAGGATAGAAATGAACATAATAGACATGATTGCTGTCAATTTTTAGGGAACTTAAAATCTGGGAAAGATAGGTAATTAAAACAGTGTTACAGTGAGATCAGATGGAAAAGAAGTGATAAGTGAATGAAGTGTGGAGTAGAAGTTTATAGGAAAGGTGCGGAGACTGAATCAAATTAAGACAAATGTCAGGGGGCAGATAAGTTTAATACTTTGTAATATACTGGATTATCTAATTAAAAAAACTACAAAGCCAGGATTGTGCATTTTATGTCAAGGACTATTTTTACTGTTTTAAGTTTTATTTTGCCTTGAAAGTGCTTTCTATTGTTTAATTCGGTAACAAAACTATATTTTTAATACTCATAGTTAAGTGATGATTTTCCCAGTTTGGCACCCACAATGTTTTAAAAGTTGGCAGTCCAAGGGGTAAATTCCTCTTACTGGGCCCTTATTCCACAAGTATAATGAGTTGGTATGGAGTAACAGCTGCCTTTCATTTTTAGATGGGCTGTGTCTCCTACAGGTCCTGCCAGGTCCACTTCATAATAGTCTACCTAGATTGATACTTTTCTTTCTTTCTTTCTTGGCAATAGTTCAGGGATCCAAATCCTTGACCTTGGTATTATCAACACCAAGCTCTAACCAACTAAGCTAACCAGCCAGCTGCTTATCTACCTGGATTTTGTAAGCAGTTGCTTTTTTACGACCTCTAGAATTTTTCCCTTGTCAGTTAACAGTTTTCAAAGCAGTCAGTGAAATAAAGCCCATCTTTGATTCAGAGAGTACTTTAGGATAGTCTTATAAAATTGTCAGTACTAAGAAAGTACACAGGGGTTAGTAATCAAGACTTCTAATTGGATGATGTACAGAATAAACCAACTCTAAAACCAGTGTGATCTCCTTCCCCCACTCCCTGCTCAATTTTTGAGAATTCACTATTTTGAACAATGTTATTCCTTTCCAAAAGGTAAGGAATATACCTATAGTAAATCAAAGTGAAGTGTGAATGAGGAGTATATGCTAGTAACTTTCCAGAAATAGAAGAATGAAAGTTGCTTATCTTGACAAATTTTTTAGTAGTTTACTTAATTTGCTTTTCTCAGAAAACATTTATTTTTTCATTTATTTCATAGATATTTCAGATAATGGCTGTTCTTGCTAATTTTTTTTCAACAACCTTTTGTTTTGTTTTTGGGTATTTTTGGGTGGCAGGCTGGCACTTGGATCCAAACCTTTGACCTTGGTTGTTACAAGGCCATGCTCTAACCAACTGAGCTAACTGGCCAGCCCCTCAGCAACCTTTTAATGTATATTAATGAGTAGGAGTTTTTCTGCTTTTAAAAACAAATATTTGATTTTCAGTACTATTTAAATATTCCCCAATAAACAAAAGCAAAAAATAAATTTATACCGTAATTTCAGAGTTTGGCCTTGGTAGCATTATTCCCTGAAATGTATTTATTGTTTGGCTGCTGACCAGTACAGAGATCAAATCCTGAACCTTGGTGTTACAAGCACCGCACTCTAACCAACTGAGCTAACAGGCCATGAGATGTATTTATCTTCAGCTAAAAAGGTTAATTTTAACTATTATTGGTTAGATAATTTCAGGAAGGGGTCAAAGGTTATAAAAAATGTACCCAAAGTATAGATTTACTGTCTTCTGAGTAAGCACTTAAATTCAGATGCCGACTTTAAAGAGTTAACTATATGTTTACTACAGAGTGCTTCAGTGAAACAGTTCATGTTCTTTTGGCTTCTGAATGCATCTTTGTGACAAAATATCAATAGTATGTTAAAATAAAACCTTATTTTGTGAGTATGGTTATCCTGTGTGGCATGACCCAAAACAAAGGGCCAGTGGTAGCATAACAACTCATAAATTGCAGATTTGCTAGGAGAAGCAGATGGTAGCAAAATTATTTTTGCTTTGGAGTACTTAGTTAAGTGATGACAGTGTCACAGAGCTAAAGATTCCTGACTTTCTAAGGATTGTGTAGCGTCTAGTTTGAGTTTCAGTAAAGAGTAACTCAATGAGTTGTAGTTGAGAGATGCTATTATCATTGAAGTTATGCAGCAGAAATGCTTGGTTTTAATAGCCATATATGCTAGCTTATTTATGGAGATAAGATACTTTGGAAGCACTTTGAAATAATTGACAGAGCATTTTGCTAATTAAGTAGCTTTCTAAAAATTTGTGTTTTGGGTAATATACTAAGGGTAGTTCCTAATGAGAAGTGATGGCAGTGAGAGGAAATTAACCTCTTTACCTATGTAGGTGTTATTTTATGGGTTCATAAGGGTTATTATTTCAACCTAAAATAAGTGTATTATGTCATTTCCTACAAAGGCTAACGATACAAGAAATTTTTTTTCTCTGTTTATGTTACTGTTTAAGGAGCTTTGTGATATAGAGGAAGAGGGAAATATAAGTAAATGTTACAAATAAAGAGGTATAATAGAAGGGCCTCCAGGAGATTGTGCTAAAGGGAGGGCTGTATTATAAGAACGAATATCCCAAGTAGGGAAAAAAAATAGAAAAAAGAGGTGTGAACCTAAAGAGCGCCTTCTGGACAAGAAATAGAAGTTGAAAATAACTGCATTGGTGGGAACTCAGATCATAATGTACCCTGTGTACTTAGATTTTGAATTTTATCTTAAGAGCTATGGAGATTTCAAGCAGGGGAGTAACTTGTATCTTAAGACCACTTCAGCATTAGGATGGGGGGATAAATTGGAAGGGAACACCAGAGTGAAACCATTGCCATAATGATGGCAAAAGATAGTAAGAAAGTGGCAGTGAGCACGAAGGGAGAGGCTAATTCAAGAAATTTTAAAGATCTTTAAGATATGCTAACAACTCTGAGGAGATGAGAGAGGAAGAACCAACAATGAGATCCTAGTTTATGGCTTTCTATTATGGTTTGCTATTGATAAACAGGAAAAAATGGGATTGAGGAGACCAGGAGTTTGAGTTTTGGACAGATATCCAAAGTAGAAATTTTCAGTAGGCATTTGAATGTATTCCCAAGAATGAATACACTAGAGAGAGAAATTTGAGAGTTTGTAGAGTATACGTGGGGCAGGAGTTGGAAGCAGAAAATGGATCTGTAGGAATGCCAACATGTTTATGGTTGCCACACAGAAGTGCAGGCACTGAGAAGGAGCAGCTAGGACTGATGGGAACAAAACCAGGGTAGAATGTTTCTCAAGAAGAGATCCAACATAAATTTTGGATTTCTAAGATTCGAGTCAATTTGTTGATCAAAGTATTTCTTATTTGTGTATTTTGGTGTAGTTTCTGTTCGTTGCCAATTTATAAGTAAACAATAACATAGAGCATAAACTTTGTATGTGAGCTAGTTCCATTGCCTCTAAATTTTATAGTTTTTACCTCTTTGATATGGTAGAATTGCAGAGTTAAATCATAAGGTTGAAATATTACACCCCTTTTTTTTTTTTTTTTGGCTTTGTTTTGTTTTTTGAGCAAATGAATTGAAATTTGGCTTTCCTTAAATCTCATCAGTGGATTGCCTTTATTCAGAAGCAGTCACACATAGCACTTTACTGTTGAAACTTGGAATTGAAGCTTAAACAGAACTTCTGGAATTGGTTATAAAAACTTAACATTTGGGATTATTCTTAAATTGCTAATTGTACACAATGAAAACATATCTTCTATAGTATCTGGTTAATATAAAAGTATATGCTATTTGAAGCATCTATTCCCAGTTTGTGTAGCGGTGTTATTTAACAAAGATACGTTAATCTAATGAACTTCGGATCACATGTAAATCTCATGAACTCAAATCACATTCTGGTGCCCTGTTTTGATTTGTTTTTTCTATAGTTCTCAGATGCTTCTTTGCAGTCTCAGGTTTTTTTAACTAAAATTTTGTAGAAAATATGAAAAAAGATATTTAAGAGTTGGAAGAATTCAATTTAAATAGTAACTCTTCCATTACTTATATGTTTCTTTGAATGTGATCCTTCATCAATAAATTGACCTTTCTTCTTTGAACCCCATGTGTGCTTTATTTTTTATAATATCTGTAACATTTCATTGCATTTACTTTACATGTCTATACCAACAGAGTGTAAGTCCTGAGATAAAAAAGTTGGCCTCTTGAGTCCCTTACATACCTAGTATATGGTAGGGAGTTAGATTAATTGGACTAATGTTTAGTTATTTTACAGAGAGATGGGGTTGAAATGAGCTGTATTAAAATGTCAAGCCTGTGAAAGTTGGTGTGGTTTTTTTTGTTTGTTTTTGCCTGACATCCAGAATGGACTAAAACATGTTTTCAGATTGGGTCTTTTCATATCCAGAAGCAATTCGGCAATTTCGTATTTTTAGCTTAATCCTTGATTATGTCAGTTTCTTTTGTTTATTGCTTTTTGATTAGTGTCGTCTTAAGTGGTCTTCAGAAGGCTTGTGTTTGAATCTTCGTTCTGTAGTTTACTGTTTATATGTTAGACTGTGTTACTTTTAAGTCCCATTTTATTCATCCATAAAATAGGACCAGTGATCTATATTCTGGTTAAATTAAGATGAAAAGCTCTTAGCAAGTGGTTTTTCTCAAATGTTAGTTTATATACTAGGTATAAATAACATTAGTTTATATACTAACATTGTGTAATACTTATTTACTAAGAGTTCTTTATACTCAAATTATTTTTTTATTTTATTATTTTTTTCTTTTTAAATTTTATTTTGTCGATATACATTGTGGCTGATTATTGCTCCCCATCACCAAAACCTCCCTCCCTTCTCCCTCCCCGCCAACAATGTCCTTTGTTTGCTTGTCGTATCAACTTCAAGTAATTGTGGTTGTTATATCTTCTCCCCCCTTCCCCCCGGTTTTTTGTGTGTGTGTGTGTGTGTGAATTTATATATTAATTTTTAGCTCCCACCAATAAGTGAGAACATGTGGTATTTCTCTTTCTGTGCCTGACTGGTTTCACTTAATATAATTCTCTCGCGGTCTATCCATGTTGTTGCAAATGGCAGTATCTCATTCGTTTTTATAGCTGAGTAGTATTCCATTGTGTAGATGTACCACATTTTCCGTATCCACTCATCTGATGATGGACATTTGGGCTGGTTCCAACTCTTGGCTATTGTAAAGAGTGCTGTGATGAACATTGGGGAACAGGTATACCTTCGACTTGATGATTTCCATTCCTCTGGGTATATTCCCAACAGTGGGATAGCTGGGTCGTATGGTAGATCTATCTGCAATTGTTTGAGGAACCTCCATACCATTTTCCATAGAGGCTGCACCATTTTGCAGTCCCACCAACAATGTATGAGAGTTCCTTTTTCTCCGCAACCTCGCCAGCATTTATCGTTCAGAGTCTTTTGGATTTTAGCCATCCTAACTGGGGTTAGATGGTATCTCAGTGTGGTTTTGATTTGCATTTCCCGGATGCTGAGTGATGTTGAGCATTTTTTCATATGTCTGATGGCCATTTGGATATCTTCCTTAGAGAAATGCCTACTTAGCTCTTTTGCCCATTTTTTAATTGGGTTGCTTGTTTTCTTCTTGTAAAGTTGTTTGAGTTCCTTATATATTCTGGATATTAATCCTTTGTCAGATGTATATTTTGCAAATATTTTCTCCCACTCTGTTGGTTGTCTCTTAACTCTTTTAATTGTTTCTTTTGCTGTGCAGAAGCTTTTTAGTTTGATATAATCCCATTTGTTTATTTTTCCTTTGGTTGCCCGTGCTTTTGGGGTCATATTCATGAAGTCTGTGTCCAGTCCTATTTCCTAAAGTGTTTCTCCTATGTTTTCTTTAAGAAGTTTTATTGTTTCAGGGTGTGTATTTGAATCCTTAATCCATTTTGAGTTGATTTTAGTATATGGTGAGAGGTATGGATCTAGTTTCATTCTCCTGCATATGGATATGCAGTTATCCCAGCACCATTTGCTGAAGAGGCAGTCCCTTCCCCAGTGAATAGGCTTGGTGCCTTTGTCAAAGATCAGATGGCAGTAAGTGTGTGGGTTGATTTCTGGATTCTCTATTCTATTCCATTGGTCAGTGTGTCTGTTTTTATGCCAGTACCATACTGTTTTGGTTATTATAGCTTTGTAGTATAGCTTAAAGTCAGGTAGTGTTATGCCTCCAGCTTTATTTTTTTTGCTCAGCATTGCTTTGGCTATGCGTGGTCTTTTATTGTTCCATATAAATGTCTGGATAGTTTTTTCCATTTCTGAGAAAAATGTCTTTGGAATTTTGATGGGGATTGCATTGAATTTGTATATCACTTTGGGTAGTATGGACATTTTCACTATGTTGATTCTTCCAATCCAAGAGCATGGGATATCTTTCCATCTTCTTGTATCCTCTCTAATTTCTCTCAGCAGTGGTTTGTAGTTCTCATGATAGAGATTTTTCACCTCCTTGGTTAACTCAATTCCTAAGTATTTTATTTTTTTGGTGGCTATTGTAAATGGGCAGGCTTTCTTGATTTCTCGTTCTGCATGTTCACTATTGGAGAAAAGAAATGCTACTGATTTTTGTGTGTTGATTTTGTATCCTGCTACTGTGCTGAAATCATTTATCAATTCCAAGAGTTTTTTGTAGAGGTTTTAGGCTGTTCGATATATAGGATCTATACTCAAATTATAATGAGCAAACCAGTAAAGGAGAAAGTTCCATTGTAGCTTAAGCTTATTTTTTCTGTTGAAATGGAAAAACATTCTATATTGTTTTCCAATTCTAGTAATCTTTGTTTGTACTGACTTGCTATGGAGAATTCAGTATGCTTTTGAAGAAAACATTTCGTGGTTTTAAATGAGAATTTTGAGAAGTATGTTGGGAATTCAAATACCTATTTTGTTCAGTCTGTTCTGCTTTTGAAGGTAGTTGTGTGTTACCTAGCATAGCTAGTATTTTGGTTTGCCTGTGGGCAAAGTCGCCTGTTGTGTTGAGATGCAAAGTTATTTCACATAACTGGCTGCTGTTAGAAGTAATATTCTACATGTGTAAAATGTTATTGTCAAATTGTAGTCTTTTGGGTTTTTTTGTCTTGTTTTGTTTTGGCGTGGCTGGCTGATACAGGGATCAAACCCTGGAACCTTGATGTTATCAGCACCACATTCTAACCAACTGAGCTAACCAGCCAGCCCAAATTATAGTCTGATACGTAATATTATATGTAGGCTTTATTGCTAGGTATACTTTTTCATTTGTGAGAATAGGGATTTAGAACACTTGTTAGTGGGTAATTTTTTTTTCCAGAAATTTTTCTAATTGAAATGTATTGGTTATATGTGTTTATGGGGTACAAAATTATATTTTAATACATGCAATACAATGTATAATGATGAAATCAGGGTAGTTAGCAAATTCATCATTGCAAAAATTTATCATTTCCTTGTGATGAGAACATTTGAGCTCCTCTTTTCTAGCCATTTCAGAACATACAATAAATTATTATAGGTGCCTAGCACTACTGTACACCACTAGAACTTATTTTTCCTATCTAGCTATAATTTTGTGTTTATTAACCAACCTCTCACTATTCCCCTTCCCAGCCTCTGGTAACCACAGTTTTACTCTCTACTTCTAAAAGTTCAACACTTTTTGTTTTTTTTTAAAGCTCTCTAGGTAACTTTTCAAAAACTCTTTGACTTGTATGAAATTAGATCTAAGTAAATTAGGATTCATTAACGTATAGTACATTTTTATTGTGTTTTTTCCATTAATATGAACCAAATTTTCTTGAAATAATTTCGATTCTTTGTTGTCGTGTATATAGTAGGTAATTTTGGTTCGTTAGAAATGCTTAAAGTAGAAATGTTATGTAGATTATTTAGCAATAATATTTTAAATATCAGAGTTAAGCATATTTTTCTTTTCACAGAATGACAGCCCATATCAAGGCGGTGTATTCTTTTTGACAATTCATTTTCCTACAGACTACCCCTTCAAACCACCTAAGGCAAGTATTTTCTCCCAAAATCTGTTAGTATAGATTTACGCTTTATTTCAGAGGAATAGAGTATTCTCAGAAATTAGGGTTCTGCATAATTGAGGCTAAATTTGTATATATGATGAGTAAGAACAGTGAGACTGAATTGAGTTACTGATGTATAGATGCTGACCCTTACCCTGTTAAAAGAGCTAGACCTGGATTAGAACTTTATAAATGGAGACATGATTTGCTTTGTCTTTAATGTTGCAAGGCTCAAATATACCATGTGGGAGCTTTTTGTTTTCCCTTTATTCTTACACAAATTTGGATTGTTGACCCTGTTTGTCTTGTAATAGTAGGCATCAAATGTTCAACTTTAGTATACATTTGCACATATTGCTTGTACAACTTAGACTCTGCAGTTTAGATAGACTATAATCATTTTTGGTTTGCATACAAAACTGTAAATTTATCAAAATTTAAAGTAGCTTAGTGCACTGAGGTGTCTGGTTTATAGTTATTAAAAGCCTTGACTTTCAGAGCCATTAACATAAATTGAACCTATGAATACCTAGAGGATAATATACATGGGACATTGACACTTCATTATAACCGTCTTTATTATAGGTGCAGTGTGATGGGTTCCTTTAGTTGGAACACTTTTGATATTCAAGTTTGTTTTATGTGCATTGGAAGTGCAGACTCATACATACTGTGTAACTCAAACTTTAAATGAGCTGGTCTACAAATTTCGTTTATGTCCAAAAGTTCCTTGTTGATTATTAATGTGTTAAATACCCTTCAGATTGCTCTTTGGTGCTCATGATAGGGTAGTACCAAAGTTAACCTTCAGAACTTTCCACCATATCAGTAATGAAATTTTTGCCCCTAAAATTTCATTTTAATTAAAAAGGAGCTCTCGGGGATCATGATCAAAATGTAAAAACTAATTTCCATAGTTTTTGGTACTTCTATGTGTATAAATTAGGTTTCAGTGATTTGATTTTTGTGTGTGTGTGACTTAATATTTTAAGCTTTGCTATAAGTCTACTTAAGTTTAGGATGCTTGTTTTTATTTGTGTAAAACATCTAAAGGTTTTATTTATTTTAGGTTGCATTTACAACAAGAATCTATCATCCAAATATTAACAGTAATGGCAGCATTTGTCTCGATATTCTAAGATCACAGTGGTCTCCTGCTTTAACTATTTCTAAAGGTAAAATACTTTTTGTGAAACAGTATTGAGCTGCCCTGATTGTCTAATACTTAGGAGTTTCATTCTTGGATCTACTTACCTGAATCTTTATTTGTACTATTCTAACTTTTTGGTATGAGTGGAGAAGGAATGTTATTTTTGCTCTTTTGGCAGTATTAATAAGATTCTGTGTGAAGCTAAAATTCAAGTTGCATGTTGAGGGGACATTATTTGCCTAATGAGTTATCTTCATTATGTAATAGCAAATTTTATTTAGATAAGATTTTTGTATTTTTCAATCCCAAACCACGTATACATCTCATACTCAATTACTTGTTGCCTTTTTAAGAAGAATAGTGTTGTAATGTACCTAAATTTACTAGAGCTTTTACATCTTGACATTTCCACTCTTAAGAAAATTTTGATTTTGCTTTCCTGTGTTTATTTTTAGATGAATCTTTAGTCAAGTGTTATGTAGCCATGGTAGGTTATTTCTGCCTGATAACAATTTAAAATGATAGAATCTTAGAAAAGTCTCTAGACTGATTCGGGTCTGCTGCTTTTAATAGGAATCCATTATGTGATGAGTTATTTGTTATCTGCATGAATTCCCCAGATGGAGATGGAGTTTTTCTCTATCACTTTCTCCTTTTTGAATGACTCTGACTTTTGTGTCACTTTCACCCCACAAATAAAGTCATACACAAAACTACATAATGGGAAGAAAGTCTGAATTTTAGTAATTCTCAGTTTTGGGTATTGGTTTAACATTCCTTGGGTACATAGAATTGGGTTTTTAATGTTGCTAATTATGACAGTGTTTCAGATATTGCGGGTAGTGCATTTTAACTGTAAGCATTGCCTTCTGGCTCAGTACTTAAGTACAGCATTTCCCAAACTGTTTCTTGGAAAAATTAACAGTATTTTACCAAAAAGTGTTTTTTGAGATTGGTAAATGCAACGTGAAACAGCTTTTTAAAGGCAGGACATCAAATAAAAGCTGTCATATGCTCACACAATGCATTTGAATGTCATAGAGGGACTATATAGCATTTCTCAGACTTATTTAACTGCAGTCACTTTTGGGGGGCAGGGGGAGAAAGAAAAACAATTTGGGCAAATGCTGCCATAATTCTTTAAAGTGTTTTAAAATTTTAGACCTGTTTTTCACTCTCTTTGGATGCATTCTGATTTCTTTTCAAATTATGCTCTCATATCTGCATGCCAGATCCTAAATTTTTTAAAAATATTGCTGGGTATGTACTATAATACTGAATATTGTTTCTGTAAATGCAGGTTGAGTTGGGGGTGTTTTGTTTTGTTTTTAAAGTAGCTTGCTTTTTTGGAAGCCGTATTTTGCTAACTTATTAAACCAGGAGATACAACTAAAGCTCCCTACCTTTTTCTGTTACGTTACTGTGTGTATTCAGATCTCCTTTATTCTGTAATTTTATATTTGCCTTCTGTATTTGTGTTTGAAATTTTCTTTGCTGCTGTCAATAGATAAGTAGTCATGCATTGCTTAACAATGGGATATATGGTGAGAAATGGCTATTTCACTGTATGCATACATCATAGAGTACTTACACAAGCCCCCTACTACATAGCTAGGCTAAATGGTATAGCCTATTGCTCCAACTACCATAATATATGTGGTTCGTACTCATATTTAGCTTATGTGACAGTTAATGTTGTCTTTTTTTATGCTATTGCTTTCTGGTTTTTTTTTTTCATCCTTTGATTGTCACAACCACTTTAAGCATTTATATCTTAAAATTACTATCTTAAAATCTTGTATGGTGACTGGCATATAACTGGCACTTAAAATGAATGAGATCTATATTCCATGATGCTTGGAATCTTCTAAGTTAAACCAGTCAGGGTAATTCAGGGAGACAAAACATTTTGTGGAAACTCCCTTAAGGCAGGGCAAAGAACGTATTTTTTAAGCCATGCCTAACAGCTAAGAATAATGTGGGATGGGTGTTGCCTAAATATTTTTGCTAAAGTTTTTTCTTTCCTTTTACTACCAAGAAACTTTAATTCTAATGCCACTTATACCCATTTTTAAAAAAATAAACTTACTTGACTTTCTTACTCCTGACTTTGGCAGTGGTTTTATAGGTAGTTAGTGCTGAATTGGATGCCAACAAATCTCTAATTTTAACACTCCTTATTTACCAGGAGCTTGTCTGTGAAACAAAAGCTCTAAAATATGTCTCATTGAGATTAAGGTACAAACTAATAAAAATCTTTTTTTCCCCCTAAATCCTAAAGGAAGTCTCCCCAACTAATAAAAATCTTTTGAGGATTGAGTTTTGTAATACATGTCTTTAAATACTCTTGACACTTATTTATCCAAACTCCTGATGCTGGGTAACAGACGTTTGTTTTTGTTGCAGTTCTTTTATCCATTTGTTCATTGCTATGTGATCCAAACCCCGATGACCCCCTAGTGCCAGAGATTGCACGGATTTATAAAACAGACAGAGATAAGTAAGTATGTAATAGTTTAAGGAAATACTATAAAAAATGGTTTTACTTGATGAATTAAGCTTATGCTCTGCTGTGGTTGTGGCAATACCAAGACAACCCGATGCTTATTTCCGGTAAGTTTTGTGCAGAAAGCTAGTTATTGAAATGTCATCATTTTTTTGTTTTGTTTTTTTAAATTACTGGATTTTAGCTTATGTGACAGTAAATAGCCCTTGAAAAAGTTTTGTTTTAAAAAAAAAAGTTGTGTTTAACATGTTAGAAAAATTTGTCACTTTATTCTCAAGTTTTAGGAAAGCAAATTTTTTTTACCCCAAATATATTTTTCTGAAAAATATTAATACTGTTATAAAAATTCAGTGTACATTTCTCAAATATTTGAATTGTCTTTATGTTCAACTTAACCATTAAAACTTTTGTATGTCATAATTAATGCTAAGTATACTTGTTCAATTAGGTACAATAGGTTAGCAAGAGAGTGGACAGAGAAATACGCTATGTTGTAGGGTAAGAGGATCTGCACACTATGGTGCGCTTATTCATGGTACTGCCAGCACTTGTGCTGCATGCTTAAAGGCACTGTATTAACTAACAAAAGGTAACTGATGTGACAGTTTTCTGAAAACTGTACATTTAACTGCTTGCTCTGTTTAGCGTGAAAGTATACCCAGTAGTCATTATTGCTTGAAAGTATTCTTGCATGGCAAAGCAGTTATATAGCACTAGTAAGAAATAGAAATTTAAGTGGTATCTTTTTCAGACTACCATGGTGTTTAAATTTCAGCTTAAGACTTTGTACCAATACTGTATGGAATGTGGTGATTTAGTTCAAATTTTGCCAGGAGGTAGTAATGTAAGAGAAAAACACTTTTAAGCCTAAGTGTCTAAACTAAATGTTCATTATTGACGAGCATGCATATAGTGTCAGCTATACTTTGTGGCTCCCTGTATGCTAAATAAAGCCTTTGTTTTGATGTGCTGGCTTTTTGAGAGGGTATCCTTAAATGAGATAATCATGAATTGTAGAAAGAACCTCTATATTTTAAAGTTAAGAAAAGTAGTTGAACCATATTTAATTCTTGGTTTGAAATGAAGCTAGTTTATATTTTTTAAAGTTCAGACTGTGAATATAAATCTAAAAGTTCTCCCGTACCCTTTGATATATATTCATTTCTTAAGGTTATCGCTGTATTTTTGTTGGCGGTAAGTGTAAGTAGCCTATGGCATGAGGTGTAATCCAGGGAGAAGCTGATAGTATTTGTGATTATTGATATTCCTCAGTAATGATCACGCTCATGCGTGAATTACCTGTTGGTTGATCTTTTTAAACAAAGATGTCCTGGTTGTATTCCTGGAAATTCTCATTCAGCAGGTCTCAGTACTTATTAGCCCCAGTCATCACAATTTTTAAAATAACACATGGTTCTGATTAACACAACCAACCACTTATGCCCACCCCCTCTTGAAAATTACTACTCTATTACCCTTCTCAAAGTCTTATTCTTCTGTCCCTGCCCAAGTCTCAAAGGCATTTTCCCTTCTGGTAATATCCAGGCCAAGTAACTTTTCAAAGCCTAAGATGCAGATAAACCTTTCAGTAAATGTTTGGTTATGGTTTTGATGGAAATTTCTGTAGATGTACAGGATGTGTATATCATTGTCTAACAAATGTCCATAAGGAATTGTAAAAACTTTTATTGTAAAAATTTGTCAGAACGAACACTGATTTTAGAGTTTCTAATAGAACATTAGCTTGGTGGTTGAGAGAGAAGGCCTTTGATTTTTGTTAGCCTCCCAGTCACAGTGCCACTTGTTTATGTAAATAATACTGTTTTCAAAGAATAAGGCTCTCATTTCCCACATTCCTTTGAGCACCATTGCTGTTTCTCCCTTGGCTTTTATTCTAATCAAAGCCGTTAGAGATTACTTCGTGATGAGTATGGAGGTAAAATAGAAATCTTTTCCTTCCGTTTAAAGTATTAAGAATTCTTTTACTTTAATTTTGCTTTTTAAATAACATTATCTTTATTTACAGATACAACAGAATATCTCGGGAATGGACTCAGAAGTATGCCATGTGATGCTACCTTAAAGTCAGAATAACCTGCATTATAGCTGGAATAAACTTTAAATTACTGTTCCTTTTTGATTTTCTTATCCGGCTGCTCCCCTATCAGACCTCATCTTTTTTAATTTTATTTTTTGTTTACCTCCCTCCATTCATTCACATGCTCATCTGAGAAGACTTAAGTTCTTCCAGCTTTGGACAATAACTGCTTTTAGAAACTGTAAAGTAGTTACAAGAGAACAGTTGCCCAAGATTCAGAATTTTTTAAAAAATGGAGCATGTGTATTATGTGGCCAATGTCTTCACTCTAACTTGGTTATGAGACTAAAACCATTCCTCACTGCTCTAACATGCTGAAGAAATCATCTGAGGGGGGGAGGGAGATGGATGCTCACTTATCACATCAAAGGAAGCAGCATTATTCTAGCAGCATCCATTCTTGTTTAATCCTTCCACTGTTAGAGATTTGAGGTTACCTGATATACTTTATGCTCATAACTGATGTGGCTGGAGAATTGGTATTGAATTTATAGCATCAGCAGAACAGAAAATGTGATGTATTTTATGCATGTCAATAAAGGAATGACCTGTTCTTGTTCTACAGAGAATGGAAATTGGAAGTCAAACACCCTTTGTATTCCAAAATAGGGTCTCAAACATTTTGTAATTTTCATTTAAATTCTTAGGAGGCTTGGAGCTATTAGTTAATCTATCTTCCAATACACTGTTTAATATAGCACTGAATAAATGATGCAAGTTGTCAATGGATGAGTGATCAACTAATAGCTCTGCTAGTAATTGATTTATTTTTCTTCAATAAAGTTGCATAAACCAATGAGTTAGCTGCCTGGATTAATCAGTATGGGAAACAATCTTTTGTAAATGCAAAGCTGTTTTTGTATATACTGTTGGGATTTGCTTCATTGTTTGACATCAAATAATGATGTGAAAAGTTCAGAGTGAATATTTTGCCATGTTCAGTTGAAGTGCACAGTCTGTTACAGGTTGACACATTGCTTGACCTGACTTATGCAGAATTAATAAGCTATTTGTATAGTGTAGCTTTAATATGCTGCACATGATACTTGCAGCCCTGGAGTTTATAGATGGACTTGGGACCCAGCAGTTTTGAAATGTGTATACGGAGTTTAATGGAGTTTAAAAAATTTATTTTCCAGGTGCAGCCCCCCTCTCCGTCTAACTAAAATTTCTCTTCACCTTGTACACTTGACAGCTGAAAAAAACATAACATGGGAGTAATAATGGGTCAAAATTTACACAATAAAGTACTGTTTTGGTGTGGGAGTTGTCATGAGGCTGTGTTGAAGTGACTTAACTGTGGGATATTGAGTATCCATTGAAATGGATTTGTTCAGCCATTTACATTAATGAGCATTTAAATGCAACAGATATCATTTCAGGTGACTTAACATGAATGAATAAAAGTCAATGCTATTGGATTATTTTGTTTGACAAGTGCTATCTGTGCCACTAATTTAACTTCTGTAGTAACAGGGGCATTACCATTCCTCACCTTTCCTAATTCTGAACCTGTAGTTTTTTTTTCCCTAGTTTGAGTTGTCCGTTTTATTTCTTAAAGTCCTGTATTCCATTTCTAGCACATCTGTGACTTCTCCAGTTTCACAATTTTGCACCGCTTACATTTATGTGCAGTCTTACTCCTTGTCTGCACAGATAATGGAAAGCTAGAAATAAATGTTAAAACTTAATTTTTATAAACATTTTAATATGTAGTTTGGACATGATTTATTGACTTAAGGTTCTTCTCTAAACTGGAAGTGGAAAGCATGCCTTCCAAAGATGTTCTGGCTTTGTTAATTTTTTAATAAGTGTTTTCTTGGGAAGTATCAATCCAGTACAGTTTTTCCGAGTGAATTTTTTCATTTTATCTTTCGCTTAAAATATAACAACTTCAAGGTAGATGTGATACTGTTAAAACTTTTTTGTATTCAAATTATAAATGAAAAGTTAAAAACATACTGTCCCACAAGGTAAGAAATACTGCCCTTTGACTCTATTTTCAAAATAATAAGTCTCCTATACTCTCAAGATAATAGCTTTAGTAGACA
The DNA here is from genome assembly GCF_027409185.1 of Cynocephalus volans. NCBI lineage: Eukaryota > Metazoa > Chordata > Mammalia > Dermoptera > Cynocephalidae > Cynocephalus > Cynocephalus volans. The sequence goes on along the minus strand of NC_084468.1, from coordinate 89,469,436 downwards.
TATTTCTTCAAAGCCAAACATGAATAAAACACACTTTCAATAAAACACAGTAGATCCTTATTTGGCTTTCAAATTGACATTTTTAGCCTTAGACAACCTTTAGATATTCAGAGAGAACATACTTAAACCATTGGTTGTCATAATGATTAGTAATGTGTCCAGTTCTCTTTATCTATGACTTGATGCTTTAGACGTTTCATATGTCGCTTTTAAGGGAATAAGCCATAGAGGCTTCTCCAGGTTTAACAGTAATATCAAATACCTGGAAAACCAACATTTTTGAATGTATTGACACTGGACTTGAGGTCATCTACAATGAAATGAAACTTTCAAAATAATCAAAAATCTGAATTTGCCCTCTTCCCCCACCCTGCTCAGTAATTTGAAATTACTAGTGCCACGCGTAGTACTGAAGTGAATATATGCAGATTAAGAACTGGTTTTTTGGCTCTTCCTTTGTATTTTCTATATCTTTTATTGCATAAATTTTAAATTAAGGTTCTCTTTTTACCTGTAAGAAGTGGAGTCCAGTTGGCCTGTTAATGGTAAATTTAAGTGACTTTTTTTTCTTGGGCAAGTTTGCAATGTGAAAATCAGATTTTTTTTCTTTAAATGCATTAAAATTAAATGTTTGCTTTCTTGTGTGGGTGTACTCACATTTTAAAAGTATGAACCACAGTTAACTAGTGGTCTCAGGGTTAGTGAAACACTCACTTTTTTTTTTTTCAATGACTTGGTTGATCAAATCATACTGTGTTAGTGATGGGGGGTGAATCAAGTTAGCCATGTTTTGTCTCGGCATAACAAAACTTAAATGATTGTTCTGTTTTATGAGGAAGCCAGTGCAAGTCACTAAATATTGTCTAACAGTGACATTTACATAAGACTTGTAATAGCTGAAGTTAATTGAGCTTAAAGAAATTGTTACCATTAAAGTCTGTGTTTAAAAGACACTTTGGTCTTACTTGGTAATTCCAGCTGACATGAAGTCCATACTTGAACTTAGTACTGTGTGTGAGCTTGATTTTGAACTTAAAAGGTAATTACAAAAGGAACTATGGTCTATGAAGAATTAGGATGATGGCTCTCAAAATGTGACTGAGACCAATAATAGCATTATTTGGGAAATTCTTTTAAAGTACAAGTTATCAGGCCCTGCCCCAGTAGTATTGAATTAAACTAGGGTGGAGCCCAGTAGCCTGTATTTAAAAAGCCCTCCCAAGTGATTCTGATGCATGCTAAATATCGAGAACCATTTTTGGAAGTCTTTCTGAGTTCCTTTGTAACAGACTGTAGCTGGTAATCCCTTGACCCTATAGTTTCCAACTCTTGGTCATTTGTGGCTTTAGAGAACATGTTTTCTGTGCCTAAGTACTAAATTTCTATTTAATACCTGGCAGATTCATAGTACTTTGGACTGTAATATTGTAGGTTGATTTCCACGTTTACCCTTGGAATATTGATATATTAATATTCTACAACTAATTTGTATAACAGCTGTCTAATGACATTCAAATTTATAAATAAGATCCAACTTTAGTGTATTTTGATTAAACTAATGGTCAGGTATTAAAAAGAGTAACCACGTACAAAGGTCTACCTGCTATGTGTTGTACTAGGTAGCTGGACAAAGATTTGAACCTAGATCCATTCTGTGGTCTTGTAGGTAACTTTTTCCCCCTTTGGTGGAAATGAAGATGTCATGTTAAGGATTTTTGCAGTGTTTGAATTTAGCAGACATTAAAGGCACATAAGGTAGCTACTAAAACTTTTTGTACTCTCACAGTGTAATAGATAAAATGGTAAAGTTACTTGGAAACAGGGCTTTAAAACATGACAGCCAACAAAAAGTTAGGGTGGACCATGTTAGAGATCAAAATTAGAGCTGTCTAGAAAAGCTAGGAAGAATGAAATGGGACTATTTTAAGTCCTCAGTATTATCACTTTGCAGTGTTTCCCTCTTCTGTGGCTTCATTTTTGAAGAGTTTTTTACGATTAAGTTCAATGATGTGTTCGATAATTGTACTTTTACTTGGAATATGTTTTAATTAAGGTCCCCTTGCCAATGGTCTCTTCATAAGCTGTATGTTATTTCTTTTTTTCTTTTCTTTTCTTTTTTTTCTTTTTTTCTTTTTTGGTGGCTGGGTAAGGGGATCTAAACCCTAATTTTTTTCTGTGTAGTGGAAAATGATACGAAATAATTTTCATTTCATATACCATTGACTGAGCTTCCACATAACTTCTTGATTCCTTGCTTACCATATCAAATTTGAATAGTGTCAAGGCAATGAAGTACTTCCATACCCTAGTTGCTTAGGAAAACAATCATTTGCTGATCTTCCATTTCTCCTGAACTTCTGTATAATTTTCTATTCATTGTCTACCTGGCTGTCTAGTAGCTGTCTTCAAAAGGTCTAAAAGTGGCCAGATTTCTACACACACTCTTACCTCTTCTTAGCCTCAGTAGTTGTAAAATTCTTTCAGCAGCACTGGCCCAAAACCTAGGCATCAACTTTGACTTCTCACTCCACTTCTTATCCGACTTAAACACTATTCCTCTCAGTTCTACCTTAAATTTATTCAGAACCTGCCTATTCACTATATTCACTGCTGTCACCATGATCTGATGCTTCATCTCTTATTTGGATTATTGCAGAAGATCCCTGAGTGGTCTTCCTGTTTCCTGCCTCACAGCAATCTATTCCACACCCAGCACCTGATGTAACCCTTTTAAACTACATAAGATCAAGTCATGGTTTTCCTCTGAACCTCCTAATAGTTTCCCATCTCATTCAGAGTTAAAGCCAAAACATTAAGGAATCTAGAAGATTAAAAGTGACTTCTTCCCTTATTTCTACTTCACGTGTAGTCATTTGCCCCACCACAATCCTAGCTCCCTCCGTTTATACAGGCCTCTGCTGAAACTTGAACACAATGGACTTTCTCCCCCATGAAGATGTTTTTCTTTGTTTTTACCTTAGCTGAAGGTGATCTTAGCCTATATACCATATGGCTTTCTCTTCTCTAACTGTAGGCCTTGGTTCAAATGTCACCTTATCAGTGGTTTTTCTTGACTATCCTATATAACATATCAACATAGCACCATCACAATAGAGTGCATCATGGCATGTTTATTATCCACCTCACATGTAATATCGTTTGGTTTCCCCCTCAACCCCACCTCAGAATATAAGCTCTGTGAGAACAGGGCTTTTGCTTATTTTGTTCTATTGTGTTCATCAACTGCTTGCCACATTGTGAGTGGTCAGATATTTAATACAGAAATGGCTGAGCTTGGGCCGGCCCGTGGCTCACTCGGGAGAGTGTGGTGCTGAGAACACCAAGGCCCCGGGTTCGGATCCCATATAGGGATGGCCGGTTCGCTCACTGGGTGAGCGTGGTGCTCACAACACCAAGTCAAGGGTTAAGATCCCCTTACCGGTCATCTTTAAAAAAAAAAGAAATGGCTGAGCTCGATAGTCTGCCAAAAGTACTTTTATTTCTAATTCCAAAAATACAAAAACTGCAATACACCATAGAAAAGTAAAATACCACAACAGTGGGTAAGTGGACATTGTAATTTCTGTCAGTAATAATAACCCTGACCAATCTTGTGGAAAACAAAACTTGGCTAGGGAAAAAACTTTTTTAAAAAAGTGTCAATGACATATCAAGGAGTACTCTTAGGCAAAAAACCAAACTGAAACCTGGAACCCAAAGAGGAAGTGGAACATACCCAGAAGCCAGCTGTCATCTTGAGAGCACTTGAGTTACCAAGTGAACTTCAGCTTAAATTTTTATGGCCGTGGCAAATCCCAGGATGCACCCAACAAATGGTGTCAAATAGGAGAAACCCATCCCTAATACAATTAAGAGTTTGCCTATCTTGAATCTTGGTGCTATATGGCAGGAGAATATTCTCCCCTTAGAATTTGTAATAATTGTTTGGCCTTTGTGAAGATTTGCAGCCCTATATCTTCCTACATAGGTGGTCCCAGAAAACTCATGCAGAGGATTTAATTCTTAGTGATCAGCTGTTGTCAGAAGCAAGTACTGTGAGGAACTTGATGATAGCTCACTGTTAAAAACTGGAAAAGTACAAATACAAGAAAAGTTACAAGAAAAAGTAAAAGGGAACATAGCACCATAAGCAGGATCCAGAAATCAGGAATTTCGAATGTTAAAAATGGCACATAAAAATTGGAAAGAAGTAAAAGTCTATTCACAGATGACATGATCTTGTATATGGAAAGGCTTAAAAGAATTCACAAAAGATTAACTAATAAATGAATTTATTCAGCAAATTCTCAGAATACAAAGTCAACACAATGGTGTTTCATAATAATGAACAATCCAAAAATGAAATGAAAATTCCATTTACAATAGCATCAAAATAATAAAATGGGAATAAGCTTAACCAAGGAAGTGTAAAACTTGCACATGAAACTACAAAATATCTCTGAGATTACAGAAGTCCTAAATGATAGACATTCTGTGTTAATGGATTAGAACATTTAATATTGAGATGACAATGATACTCAAAGCAGTCTACACGTCCACTGCAATCCTTATCAAAATCCCAATGACTGTTTTCCAGAAATGGAAAAGATTTAGAAAGTCAAATGAAATTGTAGAGTACTGAGACAAAGGCAAAGGACTCATACTTCCCAATTTCAAAACTTAACTACAGCAATCAAAAACAGTGCAGTACTAGCATAAGAACATATAGATCCATGTAATAGAATTGACAGTCCAGAAATAAACCCATACGTTTATGGTCTATTGATGTTTGACAAGAGTTTCAGGGCTACTCAATGGGGAAAGAATAGTCTCTTCAACAAATTATTCCGTGACAACTTGATATCTACATGCAAAAGAATAAATTTGGACCCCTACCTTACATTACAAAAATTAACTCAAAACGGATCAAAGTCCTAAATGTAAGAGCTAAAACCATACAACTCTTAGAAGAAAATAGGAGTATTTGGCAACACTTGGACATATTGAAAGTGGAAGCAACCAAAGAAAAAATAAATTGGACTTCATTAAAATTATAAACTTGTGTGTGACAAAGGACATTATGTAAGTGAAAAGACAACATATAGACTGGGAAGAAATACTTGCAAATTATATATCTGACAAGGGTCTAGTATCCAGAATATGTAAAGAATTCTTAAAACTCAACAATAAGACAGATAACCATATTGAAAAATAGGTAAAAAATTGAAATGTTTCTCCAAAGAAGATAAAAATGGCAGCACACATGGGAAGATGCTCAGCATCGCTGGTTATTAGAGAAATGCAAATAAAAACTACAATAAGAGAGTACTTCGTACCCATTAGGGTGGCTATAATATTTAACACTGGAAAATAGATTTGGGTGAGGATTTGGAGAAACTGGAACACTTGTACATTGCTGGTAGGAATGTAAGATGGTGCAGCTTCTGTGGAAAGCAGTTTGGCGGTTACTCAAAAAACTTAAACATAGGATATAGGACTCAGCAATTTCATTCCTAGGTATATACCCAAAAGAACTGAAAACAGGTATTTAAACAAATACTTGTAAATGAACATTCATAGCAGCACTATTCACAATAGCGAAAAGACGGAAACAACGAACGAACAAATTGTGGTTTTTCCATACAACAGCATATTACTCAGCCATGAAAAGGAATGTAGTACTGATACGTGCTACAATATGAATGGACGTTGAAAACAGGCTAAATGAAAGAAACCAAACAATAAAGGCCACATATTGTATGATTCCATTTTTATAAATATCCAGAATAGTTAAATATATAAAGAGAGAAGATTAGTGTGTGCCAAGGACTAGGAGGAGGGGAGAATGGGAGTGACTGCTGACTGCATATGGCATCTCCTTTGCAGGTGACAAAAATGTCTTGGAACTAAATAGAAGTGATGGTTGTGAAACATTGTGAACACACTAAGTGACACAATTGTACATTTTAAAATGTTTAGTTTTATGTGAATTTCACATGAATAAAAAATATATCAGCCACAAAAGATAGTAAAAGCCAACACTTATGTAATGCTGTTTAGGTGTCAAGCACTGTTCTAATTATTTTATATATATAAACTCTTAATTCTCATAACAAATGTGTATACTTATTACTGATATGCCTATGTTATTATCCCTACATTACAGATGAAGAAACTGAGGGAAAAGAAGCTAAGTGATTTACCGAGTGTTACTCATCTAATGGCAGAGGTTGGGATTTAAATCAAGGTAATTGGGTTTCAGCTCTCACCACTTAACCATTTTGGTAGAAGTAAGAAAAGTTTAAAATATAAAAAAAGGACAAGAGACTATAAAAATGACCCATCATATTTGAAAAATAACCAAAAGCAGTACTTTTAGAAATAAAATAGTAGACTACTTGAAACTCAAATTCAGAGAATAGGCTTAATAGCCTAGAAAACACAGATGATTAAAGAATTGGATAAGTGAAAGATATGAAGAAATCATTCTGAATATAGCACAAATGAAAAATAGGAAAAGGTTTTAAAAACATGGAGAAGTGATTCAGTCTAACACATATCTAATTGGAGCTTGAGTTCAATTTACTGCCTCTAGGCTCCAGATGCACCTTTCAATATATCTTCTGTCATGAACAACCGAATTCCTTTAAGAACTTCTTTTTTAAAGTGGGCACAATTTAAGCTTCTCAGTAAAGGACTTTGGAGGGATACTGCAGGAGGAAGAGGTTCTGCTATTTCTGATGTGGGCTGAGGGTTGGCTGATATGGGTGTGAAAACAACCAGTAAATATCCACAGGCCTGGAACACAATCCATCTGTGATCTTGCAGCCTTGGTCTGATGATAACCTTTTTGCAGCCCTTTTGACAAGGAAACCAAAGCTCCTACATGACTGACACAGAGCTGCCTGTAGCCTAGAGAGTCACACACCTGAAGTCACTCCTACAAGCCTCTCTGCAGCCTGTGCATAGCTCACCTGTGGCCCAGCCACAAAGAGCTGCCACTCTGTCTGCAAACTCCTATACAGAATGAATGTTCTGAAGGCCTCCCACACCCATGACTACCTAGACTTTGACTGAAGATGTATGTTACCAGTTGCCAATCACCTACTTTCTTGCCTGCACTCTAGAGGGTGGCCTGTTGCTTGCCCAGCAACAGCTGGAGCCTGGCCAAAACAGCAACGTTCTTTGCTATCCATTAGACTGAAACACATCTTCTCAAATAAGATTTGAACCCCTTCCAAGTTTGTTTTTCTTTAGGTACTCCCCCTCAGCTCTAGGGAACCATATGAGTCTTTTTATCATATAGTTACTCTTTTATCATAATCATTCTTTATATTGAACTTCTTCTGTTTAACCTACTGTGTGATTGCTTTTTCTTGGTTGGATCCCTTCTTGATTGAAATAGAGTTCAAGAAGAAGCATGAGGGAATGGAGCACAGGCAATTTTTGAAAAGGTAATGGCTAGTTTTTTCCTAAAATTGATTAAAGAATCTAAGCTACAAATTGAGTTAACAAGTTACACGAAGGAGATTTATTACTTTCAGATAGGCAGCAAGAGACAAAGCCTAGGGTTCATTGTGAGCTGGTCCCCCAAGGATCAAGAAAGCTACTTGGTACACATATAGTCTTGACTACATGTGCCCCACCTGCACCACATCTGAGGGAACCCAAAAGGCAGCCCATCCAGGGGTATTTAACCCAGGGTCATATGACTCACTGGGCTAGAGCATTGAAGGACATCCTGTTCTGAGAAAGGGGGACTAGAACAGTTAGGGAAGTCCCTCCCCTATCTCAGGTTGTTGCATTCCCAGCATATTATACAGTTATTCTTGAGAACTACAAGCAAGAAAGGAGGAAGAACTGGGTCAGTCCAAGGCCTCCTGGAAAACTGTTCTGCAAGCATGGCTGCCCTTTGCTCCAAAGGGACATTAACTTTCTTATACTGGACAATAAGCATGCTTACCCAATGCTCCAGAGAGAGATGCCACGTCAATCTTCCAAGGCTGTTTGACAAATAAACATCCTTTAAAATATAGTTAGAACAAAGATAGCTAGTGCCTCTTGTCACAAGTTGTCCAGAAATATGAGACCCATGGAGAATTATCTCCCAATATTTTAGAACAACTTGGGTATGTGAATCTTTTTTACTGTAAAATTTATGAAATCTAATATAGATCAAGTATTTGCAATGAAAATTTAGCATTCAAATTGAGATGTGCTATAATTATAAAATTCACAATAGATTTTGAAGTCTTAGTATGAAAAATAATGTCAAATATTTTATTAATTATATAGAATACATGTTGAAATGGCAATTTTGCAGTATATCGATTTAAATAAAATATATTATTAAAGTTAATTTCACCTGTTTCTTTTTACATTTTAAAATGTGACTACTAGAAATTTTTTAATTACATGTGAGTCTCACATCACATTTCTGTTGAACAGCTCTGGACAAATGAATAGAAGTTGGGAGAGGGTATTATCTTTGACTGAGTTCCCTAGAAAATAGAGACTAAAGCAAAGCTTAATTGTTAATGTTTTGGGGGGAAGTTCAATCCCAGAATAGTGAGAGTGTAGAAGAAGAGAAGCGTGACCTAGAAATTGGAAAAAAAACCTTTGGGCAGTTACTGGGGAAGCCTGATTCCGTTTGCTGTGGTATGGCACCTCACCTGAGACTGGAAGTGGTGATGGGAGCCAAAATCACCATGGGACTGATTGGGTTAGGCCTGTGTGCTGGAGCTACTGAGGCTCTTGTCATGGTGGGTTGTCTTGTTCCTGTTTGGTCATGGTTACTATAATTTCCCATTGACAGTTAACACTGGGCACGGACATAGTAAGAGATGCTCTCCTGACTCCTTTGGGCTCCACACATAATCCTCCCTACCTTCATCAAGTAATAGCAGCTCTAGCTTCACCTAGTAATTAGGGTTCATTACCCCAGGCAGTGCATTAACTCCATTTTTTACCTGCTTGTCCAATAAAATGAAGAACCCAAAGCGACTCCAGGTATTAGTCGCAACTTGCAATTGGGTGGAACACTATACCTTCCCTGCCCCTGGAACCAAGACTTCTAACCTAGAAGAGTCAACAGTTTTAGGGGCAGGAAGCACAAATTTCATTACTGAGTCATTGAGAATGATGGTGAGAGAAACTACTACTTCCACACCTTGGTTCCTATATTAGTCAGGGTTCTCCAGAGAGACAGAATCAACAGGATATGTTATATATGAGAGGGGAATTAGCTCACAAGATTATGAAAAGAAGTCCTACAACAGGCCGTCTGCAAACTGGATGTTGGTAGCATGGTTCAGTCCAAGTCCAAAGGCCTCAAAACCAAGGAAGCCGAGGGTGTCCTTGGTGTAGGTCCTGGAACCCAAAAGCTAAGAGTCTTGAGCTCTGATGTCTCCGGACAGGAGAAGAGAATGTATCCCAGCTGCAACAGATAGAGAGAGAGCATCACCTTTTTCTTTGTTTTTTATTCTCTCTGGACCCCCAATGAATTGGATGGTTCCCACCCATATTGACGGCGAATCTTTCCCACCCAGTCCACTCAGGTTTTCATGCTAATATCTTCTTCTAGAAACACTCTCATGGACACACCTAAAAAGATAGTTTTACCAGGTTTCTCGGCATTCCTTAATCTAATCAAGTTGATACCTAGAATTAACCATCACAGTTCCTATACCTGTGTTTTCTAGTCTGGGGGGACATAACACCATACAATGGCCATGGTTTGGTACATGTACTGCATCCTGAAAGAAAATGTTCCAACCCTACAAGGTGCTGTCCCCAAGCTGACAGGTAAGCTTATTTCCAAAGGCCATGCTTTTTTTTTTTTTTTTTTTTCTTGTTGTCTGCTCCTGGGTGGTAGAGTACTTGGTAAAATCACTGATTCTCGTAGTTATGAGCCCATTTTCACATCTTCTTTGACATCAGGTGGGTTCACATACTAAGGCAGTATTGGAGAGATACAATTTCAATAGGTAAACATTTCATTAAATTGTCAAATGGTGCTGGTGGAAGAATTGCAGTCAGAGTGCATTCAGAATATGTATTAATTCCAGTAAATCAATTCGATGCTTCCACCAAGGAGGAAGGGGTCCAATGTAATCATCTGCCAACAGGTGGCTTGTTGGTCCTCCTGAGTTCAGCATCAGTCTCTGCTGCTGGCTGGTTGGGCAGTCAACAGAGGCAGTAACTAGAATGCCCTTGGTGAGAAAAATCTCATGTTGTTGGATCCATACATAGCCTCCATTCTCACTACCATGGCCACTCTCTTCATGGACTCAATGTCAAGTACTCGAGTGGTGTGCAGACAGACTGGCTAAAATCAGCAGGACTATCTTTCTCTGTACTCAGCTGTCGAGAGCCTCCTCTATGGTACATATTTTCTTGTGAGCATTAATGTGATACATGAAGAAACTGTATGTGTTGTGCCCACTCCTACAAGTTCCATGCATATATTATCTACCCAGACCTCCATGTCACCCATCTTCCAGTCTTATTTCTTCTAAGGCCTGGACCAACCAAACAAAACTTTTGGCTTTGCCCAGGTGTCGATATATAATTATACCTCAGGCCGCCCCTCCTTCCACATGAATTGAAAAATCAAATGTATGTCTCACAATTCTGTGCATTAGGAAAATTCCTCTTACATTGTCATTCAGAGCCACTTCTAAGTGGGGCTGTAATGTGATAGCAGTCCTTTTATGGCTTGTTCCAATATATTGCACCAGTTCATGTGTGAACTAGGCATCTGTGAATTGGTCATAAGGAACTCCTCCTGAGATAAGTGATATGGAAGAGGTAGCAGAGGTAAGTGATATGTAAGTTTAAGCCACCAATTCATGTAATTTACTTGAGTCTTCTGGACTTTGCTTGAGTCTGAATGTACCACTCTCTACATACAATAGAACACTGCTGCCTGCTCCTGCCTAGCTCTATGATGTCAGTTTAGGTTGCACAGTCACTTGGTGTGCCATAGTCAGATGTCAGGTCTTTACTGGGAGCCAGTAGTACACCAGGACATGTTTTTCAAACAGAGTAGTTTTTTACGGTAAAGTGCATATTGGCTTACTCCAGAGTATTCTCATTATTCTGGAGTAAGAGTGTTACTCTTCTACTGGAGATTGCCCAAAACTCCATATATTCTCCACGGATATCTCCAGCACTATAAGATCTGCTAGATCTCATAACACAAATGTTAGGACAGCTTGTACCACTGTCTTGATCTGTTTGTAGTTCTGGTCCCCAATCAAAGCTGGCAGCATTTCAGGTACCCAATAGGTAAGAACAGTACAGATGCTCCTTGACCTACCATGGATTACATCCCGATAAACCCACCATAAATTGAAAATATTGTAAGTTAAAAATTCATTTAATACACCTAACTTACCAAACATCGTAGCTTACCCTAGTCTACCTTAAACATGCTCAGAACACTTACATTAGCCTACAGTTGAGCAAAATCATCTAACATAAAGCCTATCTTATAACAAAGTGTTGAATATCTCATGTAATTTATTGAATACTGTACTGAATGTGTATCGCTTTTGCACCATCATAAAGCTGGAAAATCATAGGTCAAACAATTGTAAGTCAGAGGCCACATGTATTTCCAAATACAGAATATGCCTCCTCCAAAATCCAAAGAAAGCCAGCAAGCATTATGCCTCTTTCTTTATCATAGATCTGTAACTTGGCTATCAGAATACCTATGAGTATGAATAGCTAGGAATCTAACAGGTAAAAGAATGACCATGACCCAAATTGGGAAGAAGAAAAAGAAGAGAAGAACCAGAACTTTGAAGATATAGAAGATTATTATATGCAGGTGACCAGTGACATAAAGCAACAGGGGTTTGATACTTTTGATACTAAGGCATACAAGTACTCATCATCCTGACCTACCAGGAGTTCAAGGGCATCCAAAACAGGTCCATAGATTAGGCTTAATGCTACTATAGGAAATTATATAGGAAAGAAAAATATTTTCACTAAGTGGTGCTGGAAAACTAGATGGACACATGTAAAAACATTAGTCTCAATCCTTACCTGACACCATACAAAAATCAATTTGGGGATGTATCATGGATCTAAATTCAAAAGCTTAAACCATAAGCATTCTAGAGGAAAACAGGAGAATACCTTCATGACTGTGGAGTTGACAAAGATTTCTCCCACAGGACTAAAAAAGTACCAACCTTAAAAAAAACCAATAAATTGGATTGCATCAAAACTTTAAACCTTAGAAGACACTATTAAGCAATGAATAAACAAGCCAATATATTTGTAATACATATATTGGATAAATGATGTGTATCCAGGATATGTGTAGTGGACTGAATTATGTCCCCCCAAAACTCCCTGAAGCTTGAATTATGTCCCCCAAGTTTTATGTATTAGAAACTTAGTCCCCACTGTGACTGTTAAGAGGGTGGGAAATCCTACTATGGTAAGTGAAAGGTGGAGCCTTGAAGGGGTGATTGGATTGTAGGACCGTGCTGTAGTGAATGGATTAAAAATGGTGGTCAGGGGTGTGGTTCTGAGGGCTTTAAAAGAAGAGGAGAGTCTCTCTGCTCTCTCTCTGCTTTCTCTGCTTCCACTGTCTTGCAATGTGAGACTCCTGGGTCACCATCACCACCACCAGATGGACTTTGGACTTAGCCTCAGAAACTGTGAGCAAATAAATTTTGTTTTCTTTATAAATTACCCAGTTTCAGGTATTTTGTTATATGCAACACAAAAATGGACTAATACAATACGTAAAGAATTCTTCTAATTCAGTAATCCACCTTTAAAAGTGGAATTCTTCTAATTCAGTAATCCACCTTTAAAAGTGGGCAAAGAGACACCCACAGGCAAAAAAAAAAAAAAGAAAGAAAGAAAAAAGAAAATAACCTTAACCTAAAATTCACCCCTTATACAGAAATTAACTCAAAAGGTATTATAGACTTATATATAAAATATAAAACTATAAAACATTAAGAAAAAAAAATAGGAGAAAATCTTGGGGACCAAAGACTAAGGAAAGAGTTCTTAGACTTGACATAAAAAGCATGGTCTATAAAAGGAAAAAATTGATCAATTGGATCTCATAAACGAAAAGGAAATACAAATGACCAAAAAGCACATGAAAAGGTGCTTCTACATCATTTGGTGTTCTACATCAATAGTCATCAAGAATATGCAAATTACACTCACAAAAACTTACTCGTCACACCCACTAAAATGGCTAAAATTAACAGAAATAACACCAAATGTTGGAAAGATATGAATCAATTAGAACACTTATTTGTTGTTGATGGGGTGTAAAATAGTCCAACCACTAGAAAAAAAGCTGTTGGTTTCTTATAATGTTAAGCACACGCCTATCCTATGATGCAGAAATTTCTCTTATTTACTCAAAAAAAAAAAAAAAAAAAAAGACAGAAAGTCAGACATGCACAAAAAAGTCTTGTATGAGATTGTTCAGAGAAGTTTTATTTAAAATAGCCCAAACTAGAAGCAACCCAAATGTACATCATTAGGAATATAGAAAAATTGTGATATATGCATAAAATGGAGTACTACTCAGCAATGAAAAGGAGAAATTTTCTTATACTTGCAACCACACAGAAGAATCTCACAAACCCTATATAGAGCAATTTTTATGAAGGTCAAAAACAAGCAAAAATAATCTCCTGAGATAAAGTGGCACAAAGGAATTTTCTAGGATGGTGGAAATATTCTATATCTTGATTGAAATAGTAGTTACACAATATATACATTTTGTTAAAACTCATCAAACTGTGCACTTGAGATGTATGAATTTCAATGTATGTAAGCAATATCTCAATAAAAATAAGTTTAAAATAGAAGAATACTTTCAGAAGTTGGATGGAGAAGCAATCTTCATGTTGAAAAAGATCAACCACCTGTATCACCTGTTCCAACACTCACTCACTGTCAGAATTATAAGTGAGATGTAGAAAAAACAAAGATAAAGAGAACATTCTAAAAGTTTCTGGAAAGAAATTTCAGTTCTTTAAAAAAGAAAAAAAAAAAAAAAAAGAAGAAGAGGAAAAGAAATTAAAAAACCAAAAAGCAAAGAAAAAAAGGGAAAAAAACCCCGGACATCTCATCAGCAATAGGGAAAGCTAGAAGACAATGGAGCAAAGGCCTTCAAGATTTTAAAGGAAAATTCTTTTACGCTTAGAATTATACACTCATCCAAAATATCAATAAAATGTGGGGGCAAAATAAATTCATTTTAGGACATGCAGGGATTCCTGGAAAATACCTCACTTGCACATTAAAACAATTTTTTCAAATTAAGATATAATTTACATACCATGAAATTTACCATTTTAAAGCATACAATTCAGTGCATTTTAGTATATTCACAAGGTTGAGCAACCATCATCACTGTCTCTTTCTGAAATATTTTCATCACCTTAAAAACATCATACCCATGATGTTAGCAGAAGCCACTCTCCATTCCTCCCCTTTCCAACCACTGGCAAGCATTCATCCCTTTTCTGTCTCTATGAATTTGCTTATTCTGTACATTTCTTATGACTGGAATCATACAATATGTCTTAGTATTTATCAGTGCTCTATTACCTTTTAAGTTCTAAATAATATTCCATTGTATGCTTATATCACATTTTGTTTATTCATTCATCAGTTGATGGACATTCAGGCTGTTTCTACTTTTTAGCTATTATGAAAAATGCTGCTATGAAGGTCTGCGTACAACTTTTTGCATAAACCTATATGTTTAATTCTTTGCAAGTACATATCTAGAATTGGAAGTACTGGGTCATATAGTAACTCTATGTTTAATTTTATGAGGAACCACCAAACTGATTTCCACAGCAGCTGCACCATTTTACATTCCCATCAATAATGTACAAGGCTTCCAATTTCTCTATATCCTTACCAACACTTGTTATTGTCTATATTTTTGATTACAGCTATTCTAGTGGGTGCAAAATAGTATATTAGCTTGATTTTTATTTGCATCTTTCTAATGCTATGATCTGAATATTTGGGTTCCCCCAATATTCATATCCTAACTCCCAAGATATCAGGGGGTGGAGCCTTTGAGATGTGATTAGGTCCTAAGGGTAGAACCCTCATGAATGAGATTAGTGCCCTTATTAAAGGGTAAAGAGGACCAAGAGAGCTCCTTTGCTCCTTCTGTCATGTGTGAACACCCCAAGAAGGTGCCATTTATGAAGCAGAAAGTGGGCTTTCACCACACACCAAATCTGCCAGTACCTTGGTCTTAGACTTCCCAGCCTTCAGAACTGTGCGAAATAAATTTCTGTTGTTTATGAGCCACTGCTTATGGTATTTTGTTATAGCAGCCCAAATGGACTAAAACCCTAATAACTAATGATGTTGAGCATCTTTTCATGTGCTCATTGGCCATTTATATATCTTCTCTGGAGAAATGTCTATTCAAATCCTTTGCTCATTTTAAAAAATAGACTTTATTTTTTAGAGAAATATTAGGTTCACAGCAAAATTGAGTGAAAAGTACAGAGCTCCACTGTAGACCCTGCCCCCTCACATGCACAGACTTCCCCCCTCACCGCCCGATCAACATCCTTACCAGAGTGTACATTTGTTAGAACTGACGAACATACTTTGACGCGTTATTATCACCCAAGGTCCATACTTTACATTCAGGTTCACTCTTGGTGTTGTATATTCTATGAGCTTGGACAAATGCATAATGGCATGTCTCTACCATTATAGTATCATATAGAGTATTTTCATTGCCCTAAAAATCCTCTGTGCTCAGCCTATTCTTTCCTTCCTCCCCTCAACCCCTGGAAACTACTGGTGTTTTTACTGTCTCCATAGTTTTGTCTTTCCTAGAGTGTCATATAGTTGTAATCATACAGTATGTAGACTTTTAGATTGGTATCTTTCACTTAGTAATATGCATTTAAGTTTCCTTCATGCTTTTTCATGGCTTAACTAATTTTTTATTTATAATTGATATATAGTAATTATACATATTTATGAGGTATAGTGTGATGTTTCAATGCATGTATACATTGCATGATGATCAAATCTGGGTAATTACCATATCCATCACTTTAAATATTTACCAATTTTTTTTTTTTTTTGGTGATAACATCCACAATCTTCTAGCTATCTCAAAATATGCATTCACTACATTGTTTTAGCTATAGTCACCCATCTGTGTAATGGAACACCAGAACCTATTGTTCCTGTCTAACTGTAATTTTGTAACTCCTGACCAACTTCTTTTGGCTCCTCCTTGCCCTCCCCCTCCCCAGACTCTAGTAACCACTATTCTACTTTCTATTTCTATGAAATCAACTTTTTTAGATTCCACATATAAGTGAGATCACGTGGTGCCTGGCTTATTTTACTTAACCTAATGTCCTCCAGTTTCGTCCATGTTGCCACACGTAACAGAATTTCATTCTGTTTTATGGATAAATGGTATTCCATTGTGTATATATATACCACATTGTTTCTAATCTATTCATTAGTAAATGGGCATTTAGGTTGATTCCATGTCTTGGCTACTGTGAATAGCACTGCAATAAACACAGGAGTGCAGATATCTTTTCAACATACTGATGCCATTTTCTTTGGATATGATGAGATTTCTGGATCATATGATAGTTCTATTTTTAATTTTTTAAAGAACTTCCATATTGTTTCCATAATGGATGTACTAATTTACATTCCCACCAACAGTAATAGCTCATTTTTTTAAGTCTGGATAATATTCCATTGTTGGGGTGTACTACAGTTTATTTATTTTTGTGTTTTTTCACACCTGATCATAGGCAATTACAAAGCCATTACCTGACAGTCCTCACCGGGGAAGGCTGCCCTCCCCACACCAGACTTGGTGCACAGTCAGTGCAGTGCAGTCCGTAAAGGGAGTCTCAGTGAAGGGCTCAGACCCCTCTGGCCAGTCATGGTCTTTGCATATTTATATTCCTAACCCTGAGGCTTTCATTCCTATGTCTCTTTATTTGAGACCTTTTGCAGAGGTCTTCTTCAGGTGCCTCTAGTGAGACCTCCTGATTGTGTAGGGCATGGGGCAAGAGAAGGAGGAAACCTTGAAGACACTTAACCCTGTGTTGACTTAATACCGGTAATTTTCCACTCCTAGCCCTTCCTCCTCATACTCAGCCAACCCCAGAGTGCGTAAAACAGCCAGAGCCCTTTATTCAGGGCTCCCTCAACAGTGAGATGACCCCCAAGTCTGTGGTGATTCACCTGCCCCTCAAATATTGTGTGTTTTATGGGAAAAATAAAGGGGAGTTGGTGTCTTCTCTGGTTCTAGCTTCTTGCTTTCCCATCCATAGTAAGTGATTAAAGGTTCACTGTTACTTTCATTTTGGCTCATCGTTGCTTTAATTGGCAACTCCAATACCTGACAGCTCACTTTCCTTCCTCAGCTCAGCTGAGCTCTTGACAGAGTAGTGTCAGTCCTCCAACTTTATTCTTCAATATTGTGTTGGCTATTCTGAGTCTTTGGGGGCTCCATGTAAACTTCAGAACAGGTTTGTCAAAATCCATGAAATAACTCGCTGAGATTTTGATTTGGATTGCATTGAATCTGTATATCAAGTTGGGAAAAACTGACATCTTGACAATATTGAGTCTTCCTATTCATGAACACGGAATATTTCTTTATTTATCTCCTCTTTGATTTCTTTCATCAGAGTTTTGTAGTTTTTCTCATGTAAATCTTGTACATTTTTGTTAGATTTATACCTAAGTATTGGAGTGCTAATGTAAATAGTGTTGTGTTTTTAATTTCAAATCCAATTATTCATTGTTGATATATAAGAAAGCAACTGACTTGTATATTCTATATTAACCTTTATCATGCATTCTTGCTTTAATCCTTTATTAGTTCCAGGAGTTTTGTTGTGTTGTTGATACTTTCAAAAGATTTTCTGCATAGACAATTATGCCATCATCAAACAAGGATAGTTTTATTTTTTTCTTTCCCAATCTGTTTACTATTTATTTCCTTTTCTTGTCTTATTTTATTAGCTAGGACTTCCAGTATGGTGAATAGTGAGAGGACAGTCTTACCTTGTTTCTGATCTTAGCAAAAAGTTTTCTAGTTTCTCACCATTAAGTATGATGTTAGCTGTAGTTTTTAAAAGATTTTTTTTATCAAGTTGATAAAAAAAATAGAGGTTCACCTCTATTTCTAGTTTTCTGAGAGTTTTTATCAGGAATGGCTGTTTCATTTTGTCAAATGCTTTTTTTTTGCATCTATTGATGTGATAATGTGATTTTTCTTCTTTAGCCTGTTTATGTGATGAGTTACATTAACTGATTTTCAAGTGTTAAACCAGCCTTGCATACTCAGAATAAATCTCACTTGGTCATGTTGTATAATTCTTTTTATACATTGTTGGATTCAATTTGCTAATATTTTGTTGGAAATTTTTTTATATATGTTCATGAGAGATATTGGTCTATAGTTTTCTTGTAATGTGTTTGTCTGATTTTAGTATTAGGGTAATATTGGCTCCATAGAAGGAGTTAGGAAGTATGCATTTTGCTTCTATCTTCTGGAAGGAATTATAGAGAATTTGTATAATTTCTTCCTTAAATGTTTGGTTGAATTGACCAGTGAACCCACCTGTGCCTGGGACTTTCTGTTTTACAAGGTTATTAATTATTGACTTAAGATCTTTAATAGATATAGGTCTATTCTCATTGTCTGTTTCTTCTTGTATGAGTGTAGGCAGATTGTATCTTTCAGGGAATTGGTCCATTTCATCTACCATATTAAATTTGTGTACATAGAGTTGTTTATAGTAATTATTTATTATCCTTTTAATGTCTATTTGACATCGTAGTGATGTCCCCTCTTTCATTTCTGATGTAATTAATTTGTATCTTCTCTTTCTTTTTCTTAGCCTGGCTAGAGTCTTACCAATTTTACTGACCAAAGAATCAGCTTTTGCTTTTGTTGATTTTCTCTATTGATTTCCTGTTTTCACTTTCATTGATTTCTGCTCTAATTTTTACTATTCTTTTTCTTCTGCTTACTTTGGTTTTAATTAGCTCTTCTTTTCTATCTTCCTAAGATGGAAACTTAGATTGCTGATTTTAGATCTTTCTTTTTTTATAATACATGCATTCAATGTTATAAATTTCCCTCTAAGCACTGCTTTTGCTGCACCACACAAGTTTTGATAAATTGTATTGTCATTAATTTATTCAAAATATTTCTCTTGAAATTTTATTGTTGACTTATGTATTATTTAGAAGTGTGTTGTTTAATTTTCCAGGATTTGGGGGTTATCCAGATATACTGATTTCTAGTTTAATTCCATTGTGGTTTGAGAGTATTTATTGTATGATTTCTATTATTTTATATTTGTTAAGGTATGTTTTATGGAACAGAATATCATCTGTCTTAGTGAAAATTCCACGTGAGCTTGAGAAGACTGTGTATTCTGCTGATGTTGCATGAAATAGTATATAGATATCAACAATATTCACTTGTTTGATGGTGCTTTTGAATTCAATCATGTCCTTACTGATTTTCTTCTTGATAGATCTGTCTGTTGCTGATAGAGGGTTGTTGAAGTCTCCAACCATATTAGTGGAGTTATCTTTCTCTCCCTACATTTCTATCAGTTTTTGACTTGCATAGTTTGATGCTCTGTCGTTAGGCATATACACATTAAGTAGTGTTACATATTCTTGAAGAATTGACCCCTTTTCTCATTATGTAATTTCCCTCTTTATCCTGATAATTTTCCTTGCTCTGAAGTCTGCTTTCTCTGTAATTAATATTAATTTGCTCACATTTTTTCATGTTAGCAAGATATATCTTTCTCTATTCTTTTACTTTTAATCTATATGTGTCTTTATATTTAAAATGGGTTTCTTGTAGACAACACATAGTTGAGTCTTGTCTTTTGATCTACTCTGACAATTTCTGTCTTTCAACTGGCGTATTTAGACCATTGACATTTAAAGTAAATATTGATATGGCTGGATTAATATCTATCATATGAGAGGTCTTCAAAAAGTTCATGAAAAAAACGCATATTTTACAGAAAGAGAAATACCACATGTTCTCACTTATTGGTGGGAGCTAAAAATTAATATATAAATTCACACACACACACACACACACACACACACACACACACACACACACAAAACCAGGGGGTGGGGGAAGAAGATATAACAACTACAACTATTGAAGTTGATACGACAAGCAAACAGAAAGGACATTGTTGCGGGGGAGGGAGGAGCGGGAGGAGGGAGGGAGGTTTTGGTGATGGGGAGCAATAATCAACCACAATGTATATCAACAAAATAAAATTTTTAAAAAATGCATATTTTAAAAATTCCATTTCTCTACTTGTATTTGTTAATTGTTACTGTTTTGTATTTGTTGCCCTTGTCCTTTGTCTTCCACTCTTTTTCTGCCTTTTTTGGTTTTAACTGAGCATTTTATACGATTCTATTTTCTTTATTTCTTAACGTATCTGTTATACTAATTTTTAAGCTTTTTTCAGTGGTTGCCCTAGAGTTTGCAATATACGTTTACAACTAACCCATGTCCACCTTCAAATAACACTGTACCACTTTGATACCTTATAAAAAGAAAGTATGCCTAATTCCTGCCTTATGTCCCTTGTGCATTGCTGTCATTCATTTCACTTATACATAGGCTGTCATCATTAAATATACTGTTGCTCTTATTATTTTGAACAAACTGTTATCTGTTAGGTCAATGAACAATAAGAAAAATAAGAGTTTTTATCTGACTTTTTCTTATTCCTTCTCCAATGTTCTTCCTTTTTTTATATAAATATGAGTTTCAAAAGCTGTATCAATTTCCTCCTCTCTAAAGAGCTTCTTTTAATATACCTTGCAAGGCAGAGCTATTAGTAGCAAATTACTTACATTTTTGTTTGTCTGAGAGAGTCTTTATTTCTCCTTTATTTTTGAGAATAATTTTGCAGGGTACAGAATTGTAGGTTGGTGCAGTTTTCTTGTTTTTGTTTTTGTTTTTTCTCTCAACACTTTAAATATTTCACTTCACTTTCCTCTTGCATGGCTTCTGAGAAGGTGGATGTAAGTCTTATCTTTTCTCTTTTACAGGTAAGTTGTTTTTTTCCTCTGGCTTCTTTAGATTTTTTCTTTATCTCTGATTTTCTGCAGTTTGAATATGATATACCTAAGTGTAGGGGTTTTTTTGTTTGTTTTTTGTGGGTTTTTTTTTTTTTGGCATTTGTCCTGCTTTGTGACTTGGTGTCTGACATTAATTTGTGGGAGTTTCCTGGATTTGTGACTTGGTGTCTGACATTAATTTGGGGAAATTATCAGTCATTGTTGCTTCAAGTATGTCTTCTGTTCCTTTCTGTCTTTCCTCTCTTTCTGGTATTCCCAATTCATGTGTGTTATACTTTCTGTAGTTGTCCCACAGTTCTTGGATATTCTGTTCAATTTTTTTCAGCCACTTTTTCTATTTGCTTTTTAGTTTTGAAAGTTTCTGTTGACATATCCTCAAACTCAGATTCTTTCTTCAGCCGTGTGCCATCTACTAATGAGCCCATTAAAGGCATTTTTCATTTCTGTTACAGTGCTTTTAATCTCTAGCATATCTTTCTTATTTTTTCTTACAAATTCCACCTCTCTGTTTACTTTACCCACCTGTTCTTGCATGTCGTTTACATTTTCCTTAGAGCCCTTAGCATATTTATTAGTTATTTTAAATTTCTGGCCTGCTTCATCTCTGCCATACCTGAGTCTGGTTCTGGTACTTGCTCTGTATCTTCAAATTGTGTTTTTTGCCTTGTAACTTTTTGTTGAAAGTCATACATGATGTACGGGGTAAAAAGAATTGCAGTAAACAGGCCTTTAGTGATGTGTTGGGAAGGTGTTGGGCGAGGGGAAGCATTCCACCATCCTGTGATTAGGTTTGTCTTTTAGGGAGCCCGTGCCCTTGACTGTAAACTTCACAGTACTTCTCAGCTTTTTCACCCCCTTAGGTGAGCCAGAATGTCTGGGGTGGGGGGCCTGGAGTTGGGTATTTTTCTTCCATCAGGTTGGCTAGGTTCTGATAAAACCCCAGTAGGTTTGGCTCTGGTAAAATAGTTTCTTTTGAGGGATGTCTTGTTAAGAAGAATAGAATCTCTGGCACATTCAAAATGGTTGCCTTCCTCTTCCCTTGTATAAAGTGAGGAGATTTTCCTCTGCAGTCTTCACTGTGAGAACTGTGTAGAGCTCCTGGAGGCAGACTCACAAAAGTGGGGATGATCCCTCTTTAGACGAAGCCCCCCTGGAGTTTTTAACTCTCCGACTTGTCCACATTGATTCTCCAGCAATTTGTCAGTTATAGTTCAGGTTTTCTCACCCAATACCGGTTCCCCCCGAGATTCCAGCTCAGGGGTTTCTGCTCAGGGAAGTTGTAATTGCCTGTACTCACCTGTCTCTCCAATTTGGGGGGCAGTGGTTTGCCCTGTGACCTCACTTCTCTGACAGATCTAAGAAGAGCTGCTGATTTTCAGCTTGTTCAGCTTTTTACTTGTTTTTTGGACAGATTGATGGCTTCCAAGATCCCTAACTGCTAAACCAGAAAGCAGAAGTCTATTATTGTTTTGACCTGTAGATTTTTTTAGAAATATATATTTTTTTAACGTTCTAAATACATGGGATTTTTTCTTTTGGTTTATTCTTTTTATTACTTATTTCTAATTTTATTACATTATGGTCAGAAAATGTTGCTTTCCATGTTATTAATTCTTTGGAATTTGTTGATATTGTCTCTGTGGCTTGGTATGTGGTCACTTTCTTTCAGTGTTGCATGTGACCTAAAAAAGAATGTGTCAGTTGCAGTGGGGTCTTAATGCCTATTAGATATAAGGCTTTTTAACTATGTTTCATAACTCAAGCTCTGTTTCCCACCACCTGATTACTGCTCCTCATCCTTACCCCCAGATGACACAAAAACATTGACTGAATATTAAAATACAAATTTCTTTTCTCATTTGAGTCACTGAGAAATGGGCTTCTCTTATGGTACCAGAAATGTTACAATGTAGCCAACAAGCAAAATTCTCATAAGAGAGTTCAAGATATAGAGTGAAGAGTATCTTGTGCTTTTATAACTAGTTTACTGTAACCAGCTTCTTCATCTACTGCCTTCAGTCATACACGAGTTTGATCTTTTTCCTGCCTGTTGTTGCTATCTCAGTTAGATCCCACAACTATTTGCTTATCTTCAGGTATTCAGTTCAACTTAAAATTTTAGTCTCACATCCAACTCAAACATTTCTCTCCTTCACCCAACCAGCTCAGGATTAGCCTGTGGCTTGGGGATTGCAGTGGAGAAGGGGGGTGGTCTTTTCTTACACCCCTCCTTGCTCTTATTCATCTCTCCTCCCTCTAATGCTTCTGGGTCTCCTTTCCTTCTCAGGTGGGTTGTAACACCAGTTAACGGATGGTGGGAGTTCTTTGAGCCTCCCCCAGGGGAATACTGTACTTCACAGTTTGCTGACATAGGCCAGGTGTCCTCTGGCTGACTTCTTGAACTCTTGGATGGGGTCCCGTTATACTGGCTCAAGCCTGGTTGCCTTCTATTGTGTCCTCTTGGCTTATAGGAAAGTCCTATAAGCCAAACATCTTGACCTACCAAATTCTAGTGGTGCACACAGTTCCCACTACCTTCTCTCCTTGTTCTAACATTTGGGGTTTCAAGTCTAGGGGACTATGTCAAGCATTCTCTCACTAGGCTCTGTTTTTGCCACTCTTGGTGGGTTTAGGAATTTCCATCGTTGCAGCGTCTGGCTGGGGATGTGAGATACCAGACTCCTCCACTTGCAGGCTTCCTAACTTCCACAGCAGTTCTGTTGGACCTCTTCTCCCCAGTTGGCTTGAGAAAAGCCAAAGTATTCTCCTTCTAAGCCTATTGACTTAATCGTCTGATTGTTTAGGCTCCATGGCTTGGTGAGAGTGAGGGTCAAAAGACAGTTTGACCACCTCTCAGTAAGTCCTTTGAGGGGGATACTTATGGCCTTGGGGATTAATCAGACACTCCGAGTCTAAAGGAAAATACCCATTCAACACCCGATTATTCTTTCATTTTCTTCTCCTTATTATAACTTCTGTAATTATATCAAGGGATTGGAACATCTCTGGCCTTAGTACATTGTGGTGTTCTAATGAGTTCACCAACTTTATATATTTTGAGATGAAGAAAGTATTGCCATATAGCAAAGGGCCAAAAAGTCCAAATTGGCCTGCTGTGGCCACGTACTAGGCCTTATTTATCTATTTGTCTCTTTAAATCAGGGAACTATGACTTATCTTAAATAATTCAAATTTTTGGAAGCATCAAATGAGATGACCAAAATGGAATCTGTTTATACAGTGTAAGGTTAAAGATACCTATTACTGGTTTTAACATTGTATTTGGTATCGTGACTTTACACAAGTTGAGACATTTTAGGAATATTTCAAAATAAGATTTATTCTACCAGGAAATCATGGACACAAAAATTATCCTATAATGAAAGAAAACTTCATCATGTCATCTATGCAAATTTTAGGAAGAGCACTTATTGGGGCTTTGATTTTTCTCTGATGCTGTCTGTTCTTAAAGTGAAGTAACTCAAATGATGTCACACTTGTATCCTGGAATGAAAGGGGGAATGATAAGTCACTATTCTTGTTTTCCTAAAAAATGATTTTTCTTAAGTATTTCTTACTAGAACAACAGAATATATCCACACATATTGGCTAGGATAAATTTTCCTTTGATTTGGCTTAATGGCATCGCTGGGATTTAAGAATAAATTCCTAGGCCACTCTTCTTTCCATAAGCCTTGTTAAAGGTGTTACACAGACCATAGCTGGTCGTTTAATGCCTGAATTATGGCACATTATTTTAACTGAGAACTTTGTTCCTATCAAAAGTAAGAATGCCCCTGGAGTGAGCAACGCTTTGAACCAGCGGGAACTTTCCCCCTGTAATATCAGTGGTACCTAGTAAGTAGAAGGAGAGTCGAAGCCGGGAGCGTTCTGACGCTGTCTGCCACTGCGTGACAGGCAAGTCGCCTGGCTTCTTTGGGCCCAGTTTCTTCAGCTGTAAAGCCAAGAGCTTGGGCTGGATAATCCACAATGTCTTTAAAGCCAAGATACCGAACTCATGAAAATGCTGATTCTGCAAAAGTAAAATATTGTCCGGTGCCTACAGCCTCAGGCAATTCCAGGGCCATTATAGGGCACAAACAAAGCTCGAATGTGATGAGAGGAGAACTTCTCTTCAAAGATTTCTTCCTGAATATAAAAATAAGATAACATCAACATAGAAACAAGACAGGGTATTTTACACCACGTGAAATTCAACTTCTCAGGATCACTGTTATGTCCTATTGTAAAAATGAGACTCAGGTGGTCTATGTGACCACAAGAGCTGAAATAACTCTGTGGTATTTCTTGGGTATCCTGGCATTGTTACAGACGGTCATATATGTTAATTCATTTTATGCTTATAACAACCTGAAGAAAGAGTAACGGTCTCCATTTTCAAGTTCAGGAAATGGAGGTATTGGCGATTTTGCGGCTTACGCCAAGCCTCACAGCTCGTGAGCGCGGAGGATTTTGAACTGCACGTTTCGTGCAGGTCCTGGAACCTCAGAAACGTCCTCCATGGATGGGGCTTTATGAAACCTAAGGACGGAGGCCTCTAGTAACCACAGCCAACGTGCTGTGCTTTCTCTAGGCCAGGCCCTATGCTGTAAGCTGTGGACGCATTTTCTCAGTCCTCGAAACAACCCTACCAATGAGTAGTTAGTACTTGCACAGGCTTTAAACAGCAGGGTACGCTCTGAGCGCAGCGGCTTAAGCTGCAGGAGCGGGCGTTACCGCAGCCAGGCGGACCCCTGCAACGCGGAGGAGGGTGTCAATTCTGGGGCAAGGGAAACGTGGGTTGTCTCCCTGTTTTGGTTCTTTGAAGGAGTGAGAAGCCTCTTTAGCTGTACTCTCCACATACTGTCGGTCCCTTCGGGAGCAAAGCTTTGTGCCACTTTGCGCCCGGGGATCTGTGTGACCCAATTACCGTGCAAAGTTCTGGCCTTCCGCTGTACTACCGGAGCAGAGCGCTGAGGCAGGGCGCAGACTGCAAAGACCCCCAGCCTGCAGCCGTTCACAGGGGCCGCAGCTCCCGCAGCCGCGACACCCATCTTTCTGCCGGTCCCTGCGCGGCCTCCGCCGTCCCCTCTGACTGCATCGCCCTCCCGAGATCGCTCAGCTGACTTAGGGGCGGGGCCAGTTCCCGGGGGCGGGTCCCGGGCCCCGGGGCGGGGACAGCTAGAGCCCAGGCTGCTTCCGAGCAG
Organism: Cynocephalus volans; assembly: GCF_027409185.1. NCBI lineage: Eukaryota > Metazoa > Chordata > Mammalia > Dermoptera > Cynocephalidae > Cynocephalus > Cynocephalus volans. Next base: position 89,443,061 of record NC_084468.1, on the reverse strand, counting down.
ACCGGAGGCTTCCCCGCGGGCCCCTGCAGCCCCGGGATCCGACCCCTCTGCGTCTCCGCGGCACCTGCCCCCAAGATGCACCTCCACTTATTCCTGCTGCTTGCATTGTGCCATGCGGGCTCCGTTGCACGGGCGCGCAGCTACAGCTTGCGGGGAAGCTGGAAGATCCGCAACGGGAACGGCTCGCTGGAGCTGCCCGGGGCGGTCCCCGGCTGCGTGCACAGCGCCTTGTTCCAGCAGGGCCTGATCCAGGTACTGTGTGCGCCTGTCCCCCGGCGGGCCTGCGCCCGCGTTCCCTGGTGGCGAGAGGGCCCCAGGAACCGCCTGGCAGCCTCCGAGCCCTGGGTTGTTTTCGTGGGTTAGGCACTAACTTCCCCTTTGCATCTTGTGGTCTGTGGGTGGGAAATGCCCGGGTTAGATGGAGACTGACCGACCAACGCTGTGACATTAGTAACTCTGGAAAGCGGCCGTTTAGACAGAGCCATCGGTATTTCTACTAGCAGTTAACTTACTGCCATAGTTCTCGACTGAAGCGCGTAGACAAAAGGGCATGTTGTCAATGACAAGCATAAGGTGGGTGATTACTGTTTCAACTATCTGGACACTGCAGGGGACACTGCCTTTTGCTAAGTAAGGGTTAACTCCATCGAGTTTTCATGTTCGCTTTCACATTTGGGATTGATGTTAACACATAGTTGAGGAGAACAAGACTTACAAGAGTAAAGTTGGGTTTGTCAGTGCTAGTGTAAAGGCTGAATAATTTTTTAGGCTGACTGGGATATGAGGAGAGGTGCTGTTTCCTCTCAGGGCATGTGTGTGTGTGTGTGTGTGTGTGTGTGTGTGTGTCCCAACAGATTCTCAAATTTACAGACTCATTGTGGGGGACCTTTTCCTGTTTGGCAGCCTGCACACATACGTTAAACAGATTTCCATCTTCCACAGCTTTTGGGATTGCATCTGATGCAGATCGTTTTTTCACATCTTGTCTTTGCTTGGGGCAAGATGTGCTTTACTTGATGTACTTGTGTTGTACGCGTTGTCCCAACCCTCATAATTCTACAGAGAAGGTGTTTTTATCTGGGTTTTATGGGTGGGTGATATGGAGCGAGGGAGCCCAGAGAAGTCAGGGTACATGCCCAAGATCACACAGCAACTAAGTTGACAGAAATGGAACTCTAACCCAGGTGGCCCCACTGCGTAGCCTGGATTCTGTGCTATGCTTTGCTTACCTTAGTTTTTTGAAAAAAATCATGTTTTTGGACCACTGTGGTTGACTGTTAGGAGTATCATTCTAAGTTTTCTTCAATGACAGGGCAGCCAACTAGGATATATCAGAAAGAAGTGAATGTTCTCTATGATACTGATCTCTGTCCAATATATTTTTTAAGTAAATCATTCTCGAACTTATGTACTTTATTTTTAGTTAACAAACTACTTGTGACATAGACCACAACTGACATTGGTACCCTGAGGCTTCACTTACACCTGCTTTGAGCACGCCTGTGTTTATTTTACAGGGCCTCTCCTTACCTCATTTTACTGATAGAATTAGGTCACTGGGAAATAATTAGTGACTTTAGCAAATCAGATTATTGTCCCATATTCATGGGTTACATATCAAGAAACAATGTTTGGTTACTACTTAATGAGAATGGGCTTATAATGTGAAATAACGAACGTTTCCTCATGAGAATAATTTACAATGTCTGTTAAATCTCTTCACAAATTCTTAGAAAAACTTAAAATTTCAATAAGGTGGATATGGGTCTTAAATGGTAGTGGGACGAGAGATGAGGGAGGCTTTCTGGGTGTTAGGGAACACAAGGCCTGTATTAAATCATCATCAACATCAGTATCAACATCAATATCATTACCGAGTAATGTGATATTGTTATCCTACCTGCTTTATTGTAACATGCCTTTTTAGTGTTGAACTCAGGAAATATTCTATCATTTAGAGCAGACATTAGGCCAAATGTCGTGTTTATATAAGAACTTGAAGCATATCTTGGTAATCATTCACCTAATTAATTATCCCATAATTATTCAGTACCTCAGATGTGGTAGACACTATTCTAAGTGTCTGAAATTGAGAGGTGAAGAAAACACTCTTTGCTCCAATGGACATTCTACTGGAGGAGAGAGACAATTACCAAATTAAAGGAAAATAAAATGACAGCTGGTGCACTGAAGAAAAATTAAGCAGGTTAAAGGAAGAGAGAGTGAAGGCTGGTTGGAAAGGATTATTATTTTTAAAAAATGAGGTTAAAGAGCCGTTTTGATAAGGTGACTTTTAAGCAGAGACCTTTTTCATAAGGTCACTTTTTAAGGAGAAGCACATTCCCAGCAAAGAGGAAAAAAAGACAGGAGTGGGGAAGGGAGAGGTGGGAACATGCTTGACCAGTTCCAGGAATAGTAAGCAGGCCAGTGTGGCTGGAGCCCTGTGAGCCAGGCGGAGGGAGATGAGTTCAAAGTAGATGTCCAGTGCAGCTCTTGAGGGCTTGTAAGCCATGGGAGGCACTTTGGATTTCATTCTTCATGTGACAGGAAGCTACAGGGGTTTTGAGTTTGCAGTGGCATCATTAGATTTGCCTTTTAAAAAGTCACTCTGGCTGTTGTGCGAAGACTACAGTGCATGAGAATGGAAGCGTGGAGACCAGCTAGGGGGACTATTGCAGCTCTATGGAAAAGAGATGTCTGGCTCGGACCAGGGTGGTAGCAGTAAAATGGTGAGAATGGTTTGGGAGAACATATTTTAAATGTAGAACCAACAAGATTTGTTCAGTTGGATTTTATTTTAATTCTTATTAAATTGACACATAATTATACATTTAATGGAGTACAGTGTGATATTTTGATACCTGTATACAATGTGTAATGATCAAGTCAGGGTAATTAATGTATCCATTTCCTCAGACATTTGTCATTTCTTTGTGTTGGGAACTCCAAAATCTCTTCTAGCTATTTGAAAATATACAATAAATTATTAACTATATTCACCCTACCGTGCTATAGAACACTAGAAATTATTCTTCTTATCTAGCTATAATTTTGTGCCCCTTAACCAATCTCTCCCTCTCCCCACTTTCTTCCTACCCTTCCCAGCCTCTAGTGACCACTATTCATTCTACTCTACTTTTATGAGATCCTGTTCACTTGGACTTGTTGATGGACTGGGTGTAAAGAGTAAGAGAAAGGGGAGTCAAGGAAAAATTCAGGATTTTTGAACTGAGCTTTCGGTTAAATGGAATTTGTATTGACTGCGAGGCTCTGTGGGCAACCCTGGCTGTTTCATAGGTGACTGTACAGGTTTCTTACACAGAATCTAAACCTTATGTGTCTTGGCAAGCCTTTTGGGCTCCCTGCTAAAGGTTATTTGTTCAGCCTAGTATTATGCCATGCACTATAATAGAGGAATAAAAAAGAAATGAATAAGACTGGAGTTTTATTTTGTGGGAGGTCATATTTAGTGAGACAGAAAACCTAATTAATTACCACATGATATGTTAAGTGCATGGACAAGGTGACTCTTCTGTTGGGAATGCTCTCAGTTTTTCTGTGCAATTTCTCACTGGTGTAAGTTTTGAAAAGCTGCTTCTTTTTTTTTTTTTTTTTTTTTTTTTAAAGATATTCTCAGTGGGCCAAAATTAGAAGATAGAGATAAGAAAAAGAAAAGTTGGAAACCTGGCTTCCAGAGATAACCACTATTAAAATTTAAAAATACGGTATATCCATTCAATTTTTTATGCATACACATTTAGAAGTATTTAAATATACAGTTTAACAACCTTTTTATGTTTAATAGTTAGTGACGCTCTTAAAAGCAGTAAACATATTTTTACAAACTATGTTTAATGGCTCTTTTTTATTCTATTGTATACATTTACCATCACTTATAATCAATCACTTATTGTTGGATAGTTAGATCTGACTCTATTTTTTTCTATTTTTTGATGATGATCTTCTTAACTAAATGTTAGTGTTCATCTTTATTTTCTTGGACAAATATTTAGAAGTGGAATAGCTGATTCACAGAGTGTATTAATCAGGGTTCTCCATAGAGACAGAATCAATAAGATATGTTATAATTATATGAGAAGGATTTATCAGGGGAATTAGCTCACGTGTCTATGAAGAAAAGTCCCACGACAGGCCGTCTATAAACTGGATGCCGGCAGTGTGGCTTAGTCCAAGTCCAAGGCCTCAAAACCAGGGAAGGGAAGCTGATGGTGTCCTTGGTGTAAGTCCTGGAACCCAAAAGCTGAAGAGTCTCGAGCTCTGATGTCTACGGACAGGAGAGAAGAGTGTATCCCAGCTCCAGCAGATAGAGAGAGAGCTTCACCTCTTTCCTCTGTCTCTTGTTCTCTCTGGACCCCCAGCGGATTGGGTGGTTCCCACCCACACTGAGGGCGGGTCTTTCCCACCCAGGCCACTCAGACTCTCATCACTAATCTCTGCTGGAAACACCCTCATGGACACACCTGAAAAGATTGCTTTACCAGGTTTCTCAGCATTCCTTCATCTAACCAGTTGACATCTAGAATTAACCTTCACACAGGGTATGCACTTTTTTAGTCTTTTATATGTACATCTAAGTTGCTCTCCATAAAAGTTGAACCAGTTGTACACTCGCATCATCATTTTATCAGAGTGCTTATTTTAGGTGCTAGATTTGAAAATCATTTTAAAAACAAAACCAATTTACTTTCTGGTGGGGTTAAATAACTTGTATATGTTTATTTCAAATGCTTAATGATGATTTGGGAGTTACTTATTCATGTTCTTTATCTATTTTCCCAATCTTTTAAAATAGAGATTTGTAAGACCTCTTTCCTTGCTACGTACTTTCAGAAATTTCCCATTTATTAATGATGTATTTTGCTATATGGATGTTTTAAAAGTTTTTCTTTTATGTTTTTTTCTGTCTTTGACAGTATGCTTAGAAAGTAATTCCCCTCCTCCATGTATCTTTATGGTATTTTTTCCAAATAGTTAATCAGTTGTTTATATCCCATGATTTGAACAGTTTCTTTCTGTCCACTGATAGAAAATATTACTCTTATCATGCACTAAATTCTCATACGATATAATTTTCTTATTTTTTCTCTTTAATTTTTTAAAAAGAATTATAAAATCTTAGTGCTTATTGTACAAAAAGTTGATGCGGAAAATATAAAGAAGGAAAAAAAACAATAAAAAGCATACGATGAGTCAGAAGTAACCACTGTAGAATGTATAAATCTTTCTACTGTTTATCTTTCTAGATTTTTTTCAAGTATATACAAACAAATACAATAGTATAAAAGTGAAATTATTCCCTAAGGTGTTTTTGTAAGCTACTTTTATTTATTTATTTATTTGTTTGTTTATTTGACAGTTGGCTTTTACAGGGACCCAAAACCTTGACCTTGGTGTCATCAGCACCGTGCTCTCCCACGTGAGCTAACTGGCCAGCCCATAAGCTACTTTTGAATTTAAAATTTATGGTGAATATCTTTCTGTGTCTGTGTCTCTAAATATAAATCTGGAATAATTTTTAATAACTGCATAGACTCCATTATTAAGCTGTGTTTTTACTCAAAATCTACACTTAAAAATATAAAAAACATATTTTAAATATAGATATACACGTATACTAAAAAATGGGTGCACCACAGGCTTGGTACTTTTTCTCTAAATTTTATTATCACTTTGTATTCTTCACATATAAATGGGACAAATGGTCAGAGAAAGATGTTTTTTATACACCTAAGTTTAAAAAATATAAACTGTAAGATTATGTCATAGTAGCTATACATGTGATTGACAAATTAGTCTTAATCATTTTGTCCAAGGAGCCTTGAGTCTGTCTGTGGAGGACCTAATCTGCAGGTTATCACTCATAAATACATTCTAAAAACATATGTGCACTCAGTGTGGATAAACGTATATTTTTGTACTCTTTGAGCAGCGAAGAGGCAGTTTCCATGTAAATATTTTTTAAAACTTATTGTAGTGAATTTTAAACTACTTATAAAATAATGTAACAAAATAAACACCCATTTACCCATCACCTGGCTTCAACAATGATCAATTCGTGGCTAATTTTGTTTCTTCTACAAACCACTATGCCACCCCTTATTATTTTGAAGCAATCCCAGACATCACATTATTTCATCCACAAACATTTCAGTATGGCTCTCTAAAAGGTAGGAGCTTTCTTTTTAAAAAACATATTCAATACCATTATCACCCATGAAATACTTTTGATGTGTTTCAGAGAAGCAAGTTCCATGATTATGGTCCCAAATGACTAAACATAAATTTATTCTTAAAGGAGAGGGTACTTTCTGGTTGTTATACTAACCTTCCACAGAAGTCTTAAGACACTTAAGAATGAAACATTTGGGTTTATTTGACCATTTTATGATGTAAAATGATCTCACAAGCTTTTAGGAAAGGACCCATTTACATTTAGTACACCTTCTGCTAAAAGTTTGGCTGCTTAAGCCATGCGTGACATTAAGAAGATAAATGAGCTAATAACTCTGTATTTGAAATTTAAATTTAAACAGAAATTATCATCAATTAATAATGTTGCTCAATTTCTGGGAAGACTGAACTATGAAGTGTTTAAGCCCTCATTTAAAAAAACAGATATTTAAACCTGGACACGTTTCCTTGTTTGATGCTACACAGGGCATATTTACGGCATGGCAGGATTTGCTTCATGGAGCCCAAAACAGAGAACCAAAGGACCATCTGAGTATTGAATTTTTAGGTGGGTGCTGGCTGGTCCTTGTCACATGTAAGCATATATGGTAGTCCTTCGGTGTTCATTGGGGACTGGTTCCAGGACCTCCCCCAGATACCAGAAGCCAAGGACGCTGAAGTCCCTGATATAAAGTGGTGTTCTGTATAACCTAGCATGTCCTCCCATATACTCTAATTCATCTATAGCTTACTTATAATATCTAATTCAATGTAAAAGCTATGTAAATAGTTGTTCTTCTGCATCGTTTTTTAATTTGTGTTTTTTTTTATTGTTGTATTCTTATTTTTCATTGTTTTTTCCCTCCCGAATATTTTTGATCCTCTGTTGGTTGACTCCATGAAAATGGAAATTGTAGATGGGAAGGCCAACTGTGTAGTCAGCCTAGACTATAAAATTTATTCTCGTATAATATTTGATATCTTCCATGTGCAGTGCCCTGTGGAAAAGGTGTAGTTATTCACATTGACTGAGGCTCAGAGAAGTTGTTGCCTGAGATCATGCTCTAATAAATGGTGGAGCAAGGATTCAAACTCAGATATTTTTTTCATCATCCCACAATGCCTATTGGCAGGAAGGATAAATAGGAAGCAAAGGGAACAACTATTATTTTAATTTAAAGATGTCCAGTGGAAATAGTGACAAGAACACAATATGCTATTGTTCAAAATATAGCACCCAAAACATCCCACTTGCTAAAAGTTTTCAATTAATGCAAGCATTTCCTGAGGGTTAATCCACATATAACTTTCTCTATTCTCTGTCTTTTGGAAGTCTCTTCATTTCAACCATTACCTCTGTGCCAAAAGTGCTCAAATGCTTACCTCTAGCTGCCGCCTCCCTCCCGATTTCCAGTTCAGCATTCTGCCTGACTCTGTTACCTAAATGTCCTCATGGCTTAGGAAACTCAGGATGCTCAAATATCTCTTCTCTCAGTCCTCCCAATCCTTAGTTTCTCTTTTATCGATTTCTAGTAACAGCACGAGTATTTTCCCAGTGAACTAGGTCTGGAATCTAGGTGCCATTTTTTTTTTTTTTAAATTTTATTTTGTCGATATACATTGTGGTTGATTATTGCTCCCCATCACCAAAACCTCCCTCCCTCCCCCCTCCCCCCCCAACAATGTGCTTTCTGTTTGCTTGTCGTATCAACTTCAAGTAATTGTTGTTGTTATATCTTCTTCCCCCACCCCTGGTTTGTGTGTGTGTGTGTGTGTGTGAATTTATATATTAATTTTTAGCTCCCACCAATAAGTGAGAACATGTGGTATTTCTCTTTCTGTGCCTGACTTGTTTCACTTAATATAATTCTCTCAAGGTCCATCCATGTTGTTGCAAATGGCAGTATTTCATTCGTTTTTATAGCTGAGTAGTATTCCATTGTGTAGATGTACCACATTTTCCGTATCCACTCATCGATGATGGACATTTGGGCTGGTTCCAACTCTTGGCTATTGTAAAGAGTGCGGCAACGAACATTGGGGAACAGGTATACCTTCGACTTGATGATTTCCATTCCTCTGGGTATATTCCCAGCAGTGGGATAGCTGGGTCGTATGGTAGATCTATCTGCAATTGTTTGAGGAACCTCCATACCATTTTCCATAGAGGCTGCACCATTTTGCAGTCCCACCAACAATGTATGAGAGTTCCTTTTTCTTCACAACCTCGCCAGCATTTATCGTTCAGAGTCTTTTGGATTTTAGTCATCCTAACTGGGGTGAGATGGTATCTCAGTGTGGTTTTGATTTGCATTTCCCGGATGCTGAGTGATGTTGAGCATTTTTTCATATGTCTGTTGGCCATTTGTATGTCTTCCTTAGAGAAATGCCTACTTAGCTCTTTTGCCCATTTTTTAATTGGGTTCCTTGTTTTCTTCTTGTAAAGTTGTTTGAGTTCCTTATATATTCTGGATATTAATCCTTTGTCAGATGTATATTTTGCAAATATTTTCTCCCACTTTGTTGGTGTGCCATTTTTGTTTTTGTTTTGTCTTGTTTTATTTTCTTCTGCCACTTCTACTGTCAGGTACTGGATTTTGTAGATCCAACCTACAGTGTCTTATAACCATTCCCTCCTAGTCATTTCTACTGCTATAAACCTAGCTTTTTGTTTTCTTTTTAAAAAAGAGGTCAGTTAATTTTAGTGACTTTTAAGAAATAGGTAAAGGATGTAAATAGTAAATTTTTTTTGGCATGCCTATCACCTCAAATTGCAATTATTCCCCATTTACCCCACCCAATCTCTCCCACCCCTGCAGCAACCTTAGTTCTGTTCTTTTTCTCTTCAAGTCCAATGCACCACTGTGGTCTTTCTTTCCTTCCTTCTTTCTCTCTTAGCTCCCACTTATGAGTGAGGACATAAGGTATTTTTCCCTCTGTGCCTGGCTTATTTTACTTAACATAATTTTCTACAAGCTCATCCATGTTGCTGCAAATGGCAGAATTTCATTCTTTTTAAAGGCTGAGTAGCATTCCTTTGTGTATATATACCACATTTTCCTTAGCTAGTCATCCATGCATGGACATTTAGGTTGGTTTTATATCTTGGTTATTGTAAACAGAGCTGCAACAAACGTGGCAATGCAGGTATCCCTTCGACATGATGGTTTCCATTCCTTTGGGTATGTATGCAGAAGTGGGATTGCTGGATTGTGTAGTAGATCTATCTGTAGTTGTTTGAGAAATCTCCATACTGTTTTCCATAGTGGCTGTACTAATTTATAGTCCCACCACAGTGTAGGAGAGTTCCCCTCTGCATCCTCACCAGCATTTGTTATTCTTGGTCTTCTTATTAATTGCCAGTCTTACTGTGGTGAGATGATATCTCAATGTGGTTTTCATTTTCATTTCCCTGATGATTAGTGATGTTGAGCATTTTCTCAAGTACCTGATGGCCATTTGTATATCTTTCTTCTAAAAATGTCTTTTCAGCTCCTTTGCCCATTTTTTTAATTGGGTTTTTTTTTTACTGTATAGTTTTTTGAGTTCCTTATATGTTCTGGATATTAATCCTTTGTCTGATGTATAGTTTGCATGTATTTTCTCCCATTCTGTAGATTGTCTTTTTACTCTATTGCTTCTTTTGCCGTGCAGAAGCTTTTTAATTTGATATAATACCATTTATTTGTTTGTTCTTATGTTGCTTGTGTTTTTGGGGTCTTCTGCATTAAGTCTTTTTCCACTCCTACTTCCTGAAGTGTTTCCCCTATGTTTTCCTTTAGTAGTTTTATAGTTTCAGGTCTTATACTTAAGTCTTTAATCCATTTTGAGTTGATTTTGGTATATGGCAAGAGGTGCAGGTCTAGTTTCATTCTTCTCCATATGGATAACCAGTTTTCCCAGCACCATCATTGAAGAGGCAGTCTTTTCCCTAATATATGTTCACATTGCCTTTGTCAGAGATCAGCTGGATGTAAGTACATGGGTTGATTACTGGGTTCTCTATTCTGTTCCATAGGTCTCAATATTTATTTTTATTCCAGTACCACGCTGTTTTGGTTACCATAGCTTTGCAGTATAATTTTAAGTCAGGTAGTATTATGCCTCCAGCTGTATTTTTTTTTTTTGCTCAGGATTGCTTTGGCTGTTTGGAGGCTTTTGTTGGTCCATAAGAATGTTAGAATTGTTTTTTTCATTTCTGTGAAGAATGTCATTAATATTTTGATGTGGATTGCATTTAATCTGTAGATGAGCAAGGAATATCTTTCCATATTTTTGTGTCTTCTTTAATTTCTTTCAGTAGTGATTTGTAGTTCTCATTGTAGAGAACTTTCACCTCCTTGGCTAAATCAGTTCCTAGGTATTTAGTTTTTTTGGTGACTATTGTAAATGGGCTTACTTTTTAAATTTCTTTTTCTGCTAGTTTGTTATCAGAGAATATAAATGCTACTGGTTTGGGGGCATTGATTTTGTATCCTGCAACATTGCTGAAATTGTTAATCAGCTCTAAGAGATTTTTGGTAGAGTCATTAGGTTTTCCTACATATAGGATCATGTCATCTACAAACAGGGACAGTTTGAGTTCATTTTTTTTTTCTTCCCCCTTTTGTTCCTTCTTTATTTTTATTTTTAAAATAAGTACATTCTAATATGTTGTTGGGGGGAAGGGGTGGGGGAGCTGGCACACACTGGTTCCATGGCAGGCTTGGTTGCAATGGGGGGTAGGGCTAAGGCCCTCAGCTCCCCATCTCAGGACCCCAGGGGCTTCTGTCTCTGTTGCTGGCCTTGGGGTGATAGGCAGTGGGCAGGGCTGAGGCCAACAGCCCATTGTCTCAGGCCTCCTGGGGAGGGGGCTTCCGCTCTGGCTCTGACTCCATTGCTGACCTGATGGTGGTTGGTGGTGGGCAGGCCGACTTTGCTGGGTGTCCTTTATTTCTTTCTCTTGCCTGATTGCTCTGGCTGGTACTTCCAATACTATATAAAATAGAAGTGGTGATAGTGGGCATTCTTGTCTTGTTACCAGTGGGTTTTTTTCTTTCTTGGGTGTTTGTGGTAGTGATTATTGTTTTTTGGATTCGAGATGCAGGACTCCCTTGAGAATTCATTACAGGGCTGGTTGTGTGGTGGTGAAATCCCACAGTTTTTGTTTGTTTAGGAAATACATGATTTCTCCCTCACTTTTGAAGGATAACCTTGCTGGGTATATTATTCTTGGTTGGCATTTTTTTTTTCTTTTAGTATTTTGAAGATGTCATCCCATTTTCTTTTTGCCTGTAGAATTTTGGTTGAGAAGTCTGCTGTTAGTTATATGGGGGTTCCCTTGTAAGTGACCTGACACTTTTCTCTTACTGCTTTTTGGATTCTCTGCCTTTGAGTTTTGCCAGTTTGACTATAATGTGTCTTGGGGAGGATCTTTTTGGATTGAATCTGTTTGGGAATCTTTGAGCTTCCTGGCTCTGTAGGTTTGTGTCTCTCCTTATACCTTTGAAGTTTTCCATTATTATTTCATCTAATTGATTTTCAGTACCTTTACCTTTCTCCTGTCCTTCTGGAACATGCATGATTTGGATGTTTTTGTGCTTAAGGTTGTCTGTTAGTCCTCTTAGACTTCATTTTTTAATATTCTCTTTTCCCTTTTTTCATCTGCCTAGGTTATTTTGGAAAGATTATCTTGGAGAATGGAAATTCTTTCTTTTGCTTGCTCTAATCTGCTGCTTAAGCTCTCGGTTGTGTTTCTTGTTTCATTGAATGAGTCTTTCAGTTCTAGGAGTTCTGATACTTTCTTTTTTAAGGTGTTAATCTTTGTAGATTTCCTCTTTCTTATCCTGGATGTTTTTTCTCATTTTATTGTGTTGCCTAACTGATTCTTCCTTTATCTGATTGAATTTCCTTAAGATAGTTACTCAGAATTCCTTTTCAGTCATTTCAAGTGTTTCCTGTTCTGTAGGGTCTGGTACTTGAGAATTGCTATATTCCTTTGGTTATGTCATATTTTCTTGTTTTTTCACATTTCTAGTACCTCTGCATTGATTTCTGGTTATCTGGTAGTTCAGTTGCTTTTTCTATTACTCTGGAGTGGACTTTAAGAAGAAAGACTTCTTTCTCTTTTCCCAGAAAACTCTAGTAACTCTCCTTGTATCAATGCAGTTGAATATGTAGCAGGCCACCTGCACAGTGGTCATGACTTCTACTGGTGGCAAGCCATCCTTGCAGTGGTAGATGCTATGGTGGTGGCTGTTGTGGACCACCTCCGCAGAAGTGGTGCGGGGACTCCTTAGTTGTGGAGCCTCCTGCCTTCTGTGTGGGTGGGGTGGAGCGGAGCTGCCTGGGGTTTTTGCCTGCCTGGGCCTCGCTGGTGGTCACAGTGGTGCTGGGTCTTGCCTTCTGTGCAGGCTGCTAAAAAATTTTAAAGGCAGGATACATAATGAAAAGCAAGCCTCCTTCTGTCCCTGTCTCCTAGTTTTCTACTTCCCTTCCAGAGAAACAACCAGTTAGCCAGTTCCTTGTGTATTCTTCTGTAGATGTTATAAACATACAGACATATATCATACATAGATTTATATATTTTCCCCCCACAGATAACATTCTCCATGTGTTGTTTTTTACTAACTTTTTTCTTTAACTTAATAAGTCTTAGAAAATATTTCAGATCAGTACCTGTAATAGAAATGATAACTATCACTTACTGAATGCTCACTGTGTTCCAAGAGCAGTGCTAAGCACTTTTCAAATTATCTCTTGTATCTTGATCCTGTGAAGCGTGTAGGTATGAATATTACCTCCATTCTAGGACTGAGAAAACAGATGTACAGAGATGTTTTATGAACTTCACAAGGTCCCTCAGTTATTAGTCCCTCCAACCCTTGCCAAAAGATGGCTCCTGTGCCTCCTGCCTGTCAGCTCCATCCACCTCCCGGCTTCATCTCAGAGTCAGCAGCTGCCTCTGTGGAACTATTTAACTCTCCCACCTCACTCCCTGAGCAAATGTGATCCCCTCCGGCTCTGACCCTTCCTATCAGCGTGGAATCTGTCTCCAGGCATTTATCCTAACCTTTCATGAGTTCTAGTCCTAGGAACCCCCCAGCTATATTGAAATGAGGTGTCTTCTTGAAGCATCTTGCATAATACCCGACACTTAGGTGTGGGCTAAGCAAATTGTCTGGTTTTCCCATTTAAGTTGTAGTCTCTTTAGTCAGAAAATAAAGAGTCTCTTTAAATTGTATCTCCATTTTACCTAGAGCTGTGTTAGATGGGAAGCAGTATCTACCAACTGAAGGATTTTAGGGAAAAATGGTGTTAAGGTTGACCAGAATGTTTTGACTGATTCACGGGCTGGGAATCTCTTATACCTATGCAGTCTTTGAAGTAAGAATCATAGGTGAAGATCATATTTGACAAGGGAGAAAGTGAGGTTTGGAGAGTACAGCTTTTTCTGAATGGAACACATAAATACCTCTGTGTGGTTTAGGGTAGCTTAATATGTCATGAACATTTTCTTTTATTTATTTTTTATTATTTAGTACTTGATACATGGAAAGTTATGTGCACCCACACATTTATGAATTGGAAAGTCTAATAATTAAATGAATACCAGTGCAAGTGCATTTGCTATCCAGTTTACGAGCCTGCATATTGCCAATACCTCTGTAGCTACCTGCCCCTCCCCAGTCCCTTTGCCTGCCTTCCCTGATGGTAACCACTATTCTGAATGATCATTTTCTTGCCTTTTACAAATTAAAGTTTTCCCAAATATCTATGTATCTTAATCAATATATTGTTTAATTTTACTTGTTTTCAAATAAATGTTTTCTTAACATTTATTTATTTTTGCCTAAGTGTCCATGAAAATGATGCCTGCAAATGAAACAGTTATACAGGCTTTCTCCATTTAACTCCATTTGAGGTAGTTGTGTCTCCTTCCCCAACACATGCATACCCTCCCCATTATCAACATCCCCCACCAGAGTGGTACATTTCTTACAATCAATGAACCAACATGAACACATCATTATCACCCAAAGTCCACACTTTGCATTAGGATTCACTCTTGGTTGTACATTCTTTGTGTTTGAACAAATGTGTAATGACTTGTACCCACCATTATAGTATCATGCAGAATAGTTTCACTGCCCTAAAAATCCTCAGTACTCCCCCTGTTCATCCCTTCCTTCCCCTTAACCTCTGGTAACCACTGATCCTTTTATTGTCTTCCCAGTTTTTCCTTTCCCATGACAAAAGATAGGATTACAACAAAATTAGTTAAAGATCTGATTGGCTTTTGTTCATGATTCATGAATCAGGGCAGCCTAGAATGAGGCAGCCTTCATTCTACAAAATAGAATGAGGGCTCCACTGGGCAGTGGCAGAACAGTTGGATTTGCAATGTGGGAACAAGGAAACAGAACAGTAGAGGAAAAAAATGATTGGTTAACATCAGATTACCTCAGGTTACTTTTCTGGTAAGCGTTAAAGCAGAGGGGACTTCATTATTGCTGACTCAAGTGGACTGAAATCTCCTGTTTAAAGGAAAATCTGGCCTATTTGGGAATCTTCCTGCTTCCTTAAAGTTTTAGTTTGATTATGTGACATTTAGCATGAATGACTCCATTTTGGTTTGGTCTGGTCTGTTGGGGCCTAGTGCAGAAGCTTAGTTCAAATAAATGGCCTCCTGTAACTTTTGTCTGACATCCAGAATATCATATATTTGGAATCACACAGTATGTAGTTGCTTCAGATTGGCTTCTTTCAAGTGAAAATTTTAAACCTGTAAATTCTGTTTCTGTAGGAATGATATATCTGGGAAGATTGCCCTCTCAAACTCAACATGCAGCTTCCTTCGAGGAGCTGGGAGACAGGACAGGGATTCGTGTCCCACCAGCCAGGTCATCAGCCAGCCCAAAATGCCTCAGCATTTTGCCATGTGGTGGCTGAGTTGTCTTCACACATTTTTTCTCATGATATTTTTAACTGTATTGGACTAGGTCCTCAGTGTAGAGTTAGAAATAGGGCTGGGTGGGGAGTGTTGGTCACCTAATAATTAGGTGCCTCTTCAAACCTGTGTCCGTCAGTGTTGTTCCAGGTTTATTCATTGGAGAGACTGCGTTCTGTGTGAGGGACGAGCAGAAAAGGAAGCAAGTTGTCTGGGCCTGGTCTACACCATTTAACGGAACAAAACCTTACCACTGACCAGACCTTAAGCGTCAGTTTGGTGATTATCTGTTTTTGTTAAATCTCGTCAATCATTTCCCTCCCCTAGTAGTTTATCAGAATATTTCTTCCAGTGAGGAGCAGTTTCTGGCAGATATGAAGACACTTCAAAATGTTTGTGGGAAAATGGAATTAAAAGATAATACAATTTTTTCCATGAACTCTTTCAAGATCCTTTGTGCAGTCATCCCTTGTTATCCAAGTGGTCTTGGTTCCCGGAACACTTGTGGATACCAAAATCTGAGGATGCTTAATTCCCTGATATAAAATGGCATAGTAGTTGCATATAACCTATTCATATCCTCCTGTATACTTTAAATCATCTCTAATTACTTATACCTAATACAATGTAAATGCTATGTAAATAGCTGTTAAACTGTATTGTTTTCTGTTTGTATTTTTTGTTGTTGTATTGTTATTTTTTATTGGTTTTTTTCCTCCAAATATGTTTGATCTGCTGTTGAAGCCACATACGCGGAACCCACAGACATGGAGAACCAACTGTTCTTATCTTGATCTTGGTGCCCTCCCAGTGATGTTGTAGTGCCTCTTCTAGATTCGTGCCTTGGGCAACCACTCAACTGGCCACTGCCAGCCTAACTTGGTCATCCGCCTGTTACCTCTGTGGAACCTGGATGAAGTTGGCTATAACTTCTCTATCCGGAGTTGTAGTCCCTAGGGAAATAACCCTTGTCCCTGTACCCTTCGGAGGGGGGTGCCCCTCTATGCCTGTACAGTTCCTTCCATGTATTGTTCACAGATAGATAAACTGAAAAGTTTCACTTACTGCTTTCTGTTCTGCCTCCTGTTTTGGAGCCTTCCTCTGAGAGGTAAAGGATCGAGAATGGGTAGGAGAAGAAAGACCTAAGGATTATAAGAGGGAGGACTTGGGGCTGAGCACTCAGATCAGACAACATCTGTGAACACCTAGGAGGCCAGTCATCTAGGGCAGGGGTGGGCAAATGTTTTCAGTAAAGGGCTAGATACTAAATACTGTGGGCTTTGTGGGCCATATGGTCTCTGTCCCGTATATTCAACTCTGCCATTGTAGCATGAAAGCAGCTGTATGTGATATATAAAGGGCTGCGCATGGCCGTGCTCTCATAGAACTTTATTTATGGGCACATGTCCATTCTTAGCTTGCTGGCCACACATAAACAGGCAGTGAGCTGCATTTGGCCTGTGGGTTGCAGTTTGCTGACTTGAGCTAGGATAATATATGAAACCTGAAATTTGACAGTATCTGTGCTGCCCATGTATTCTCTGTAGAGATCTTTTTGTGCTTACTTAGTACGGCTAAGTGAAAAATAACTTTGGGCACACTAAATGAGTCCAAGGAGTGGGAGTTTTGCTGATCTGTGAGCAGTGGAGGAGAAGTCTCCCCGCTGGAAGACAGCTGGGATGGTGGCAGCGGTAAGCAGAGGAAGGACTGCAGGCGATGAGAGGAACACAAGTTCTGTCTTTCATTCTCTGCTAATATCTTGGAAGTTCTGTGATTAGTTTCAACAAGGGAAACCAAACTTCATCACCACACATGTTCTTTGATAATGAAACTGTA
Source organism: Cynocephalus volans (assembly GCF_027409185.1). NCBI lineage: Eukaryota > Metazoa > Chordata > Mammalia > Dermoptera > Cynocephalidae > Cynocephalus > Cynocephalus volans. The sequence continues at coordinate 89,426,104 of NC_084468.1, read as the reverse complement.
TTATTTATATTTCAGAACTCTTCCATTTCAGGTAATTTGTTGGAATTTTCCCCTCATACTTCTTAGTATTAATGATCGGACCTCTTTGTTCTCCTAGTTCAAGAGTTTATTAATTTTTAGGGGATAAATAGCTGTTGTTAATACTTTATTCCATGCTTGCTTTATTAATTTATTTTTGCATATTTAACCATATACAATAATTTTTATCTTGCACCAACAGGAACCGTACTACAGATTTAATGACCTTAACTACAGATGGATCTCCTTGGATAACTGGACCTACAGCAAGGAATTTAAAATCCCCTTTAACATTAGGTTTGTATGTTTGTGTGTGTATATATATTATTATTTGAGCTTTTCTTCTTTTTCCGTCTCAGCAATAATCTTTTGCTTTGTTTAGATTGCATATCAGAGTTGACAGATTAAAGCTTTGTACTATGATAGTGAATATATAACTACGTTCTGTTTTGTATATGAGGATAGTGCCATTGACCAGTCATAAAATTGTATCTTATGGAGTCATTTTTTCCAATGGTTGTAGTGCAGTCACCTAGACCTAGTCAATTCTCTTATGTAGATTTTCTCTTCCCTGCCCTCCAGTAATCAACAGAGTGTACATATTATAATATCATTAAATAGGATGAGAGATGCATCATTTGTTCTGTGTGGTGCTAAACCAGCCATTGAGACTGTGACCTTGGCCTTATACCATGTCATGACACCATAAGGAAAAGCACAGGTATTGTTTTCAGTAATGTTCTGTTATTATACGCACATATTTCCATATGAAACAGAATGTAACCCAAGTATATATACCACTCTGTTGCTAAATGGAAAAAAATTGTTCTGTTACTTTTCTATGATTTTTTTTTGGTAATTATTTACAAGTCTCTTAAAAGAAAAATAAAGCCAGAATATTGTGCTCAATATCATTGTGTTACTGTGTTCCAGCCTTTTACTTATAAATATCTCCCACAGTAGTTCTATTTTACCTTGAACTCAACATATCCAAAACTTAGCCAATTGACCTTTCCTCTTAAAACTAACTTTATATTCTAATAGCCTCATTGTTTCTCTTAATGTTACAACATTTTCCAATCTTTTATATCTGAGTTGTTTTGGGCTCATCATACCTTTTCTTCATCTCCTGGTATTCAGTTTGTTTCTAAATCTTATTAATTTTTGCCTAACATTTCTCTTAGTTCAGCCCCTTCTTCCTCATTTCCAATTTTCCACCTTTGCCTGGAAGGTGAGTGCCTGGAAAAAGGCCAAAGCTGTCTAAGTAAATTTCTTGCTTTGTCATTTTATTCTTTAATTTTCCTATGTATAAACATTAAATTCATCTTCCCAAAATTCTAATTTTGCGCTGACATGTTTTTGATCAAGAATATTAAGTGTCTTTCTTTTGCTTGGCAAATCAAATATGCACCTCTCTGCTTCTCTGTGAAAATTCTGCTGAATGTTGACTGTCCCTGTAACATGGCCTGCACCCCTCCCACCCCACTAACCTGTCCAGAATTCTCCCACTTAGCTCCCCAGCCCAAATTATGCATCTGAATCAAGTCTTTTACCTTAAAGTAATTGATGCTGTTAGCACTTTCTTTCTTTGGTTTTGCTCTTTCTCTGGGAGTCTACCCTCTACCCAGGCATTTCTACTCATCTTTATTTATTTATTTTTTTAATAACAACTTCATTGAGATGGAATTCATGTACAATATAATCCACTCATTTTAAGTGTACAATTCAATAGTTTTTAGTATATTTACAGAGTTGTGCAACCATCACCAAAATCAATTTTAGAACATTTTTCTCACCCCCCCAAAAGCCATATGTATTAGCAGTCATTTTCCATTCTCCATCTACTCCCACCCCCCCATCTCTATCTCAGCTCTAGGCAACCACTAACTTCCTCTCTGCTTCTGTGGATTTGACTGTTCTGGAAACCTCATATAAATTGAATGATACAGTATGTGGTCCTTTGTGACCGGCTTCTTTCACTTGGTGCATTCCCCATATTATAGCATGTATCAGTACTTTTTATTTCTTTTTATTGCTGAATAATATTCTATTGTATGGATATACCACATTTTATTTATTCTCCTCTTCTTTAAGTTCTTGTTTTCTTCTTGAAGTGTTTCCTTGTTAGATAAACTTTAATAGCACTTGTAGTGCACTTGTAGTTGTCCAATAAGTGCTGTTGTACTACAGAGTACAGCAGATTGGAAGTTTTCTGTTTCCTGTATTTTAGGCTTCATTGCCAACCAGCCTACAGACACTTTAAATTCAGAGACTGTTTTCGTTTCCTGTAAGGCTTAGCAGAGTGCTGGGTACATAGTATTCACTCATAGGCACTAGTTAGTTGGTTAATGTGTTCTTTTAGTGTTAGTAAAAATGTTTGTGAAAACATTTTGTATCTATTATTTAACTTTGTTCTCATGAGAACTTTTGCAAAGTAACTAGAAAAAAGCACAATGCATTTGGAAATTATAAGTTATGCTCTCGATTTTACAGTGATTGATACATTATAGAGCAAGATAAGCTGGATTGCTCAAAGAACATACACATGTATTAAACAAATACTTCTGAAAATTTCATTGGAATCTGCCTTTTAAGAATTATATTTTTCTGTGAAATACTTATTCCTTTAGTTCTTAACTTATAAAAAAAAGACTTATCTAAGTTAATTGTTTATACGTCTTTAAAAAAATCTTTTCTTTTTTTTTAGCAAATGGCAAAAATTAAATTTGATTTTTGAGGGAATAGATACAGTTACAAAAATCCTGTTCAATAAAGTCACCATTGGGAAAACAGACAACATGTTCAATAGATATGTAAGTATATAATGACATCAGGTTAAAAAAAAAAACATTTATGTGTTTATGTTCATTGGTTTTGTGAATAGAGAAAAGTAAATGTGTAATTGGCCATTTGACAAGCACAAGCTCTTTGAAGCACTAGATGATTTGCTTTATTTCTCAGTTGTCACATTTGTAGAATGATGGAAACACTGCAAACCCCATGGGGTCATTGTGGGGATTTAATAAGCTAATTATATGAAATGGTTGGCGAGTTCAGGAATTGTTCAACAAATGTTATTCCCTTCTCTCTTGTTTGGTGATCCAGAGTTTCATGGGAAATGACAATTGACAAATGATTTTAAAAGAAAATGTTCTTTTCTTTCTGGAATGATTACATGAGGAGATTGTATCCTGATCTCCCTTCCCTTTCAAGGGTAGATTTTTCAAGACAAAAATAACTTATGACTTAGAAATACATGCTCTTCATACCAGAGAGTCAGGTTATCATAAAGTGTCTAGGAAATCCTTGGCAGTTCAAGGCCGTATGTAAATAGCCAGAGCAGACATTCCAGGGCTAAAGATATTTTCTGCTTTGTTTCCCTAGGACCATCATTCTGTCAGTAAAAATAGAAGGAGAAACCTAGAAATCTGTGTTTGCATAGAGGAATATACTTAGCTATAACTAAAAGTGAGCAACGAAGTTATATGATTTTGGAGAGGTGCTTACTCCTGCAAGGAGGCTGAACCTAGATTTGAATGATTTTATGCATCTTTCATACATTCTGCCTTTATCTGAAATTTTGCACAGAAGGCTACTTCCACATCATGGGTTTGTCTGTTCTTTCCCTTCAACTCAGAGCTTTGATATTACCAAAGTGGTCAGAGACGTGAACTCCATTGAGCTGCGCTTCCAGTCAGCCGTGCTGTACGCAGCCCAGAAGAGCAGAGCTCACGCTCGCCACCAGGTGCCCCCCAGCTGCCCGCCGCCAGTGCAGAAAGGGGAGTGCCACGTCAACTTTGTTCGAAAGGTAATAACGGTCTCTCACATGGGTAGGGCTTTACCTTGGAGGCTGGCATATGCCCACATCTGAAATGCTTGTTTGAAGACTCCAGTGGCATTTTTTTCAGAAGTTGGGTATCTCTTTCTTGACCCCTTAATGCGATTTGAAAACTTCAGATAAGAACCAAAAGATTATCTGGATGTTTGTGGAGAATCTTTATCTTTCTAGGTTTTCTTTCTGAATCATGCTTCAGAATTTAGGTAACAGCAGAAAAAGAAGAACAATATGTGGCCGATACTGTAACTTTACAAATTGTTTAACAATACTTCCGTTTGAGGTTCATCTTTTGATTATTTTGACTTTGGCTTCAAATAACACAGTGGTGTGAATACTGGGGGTTGCACTGTCCCCCCCTTTCCTTTTTAAAACCAGGACAATTCTGGATTATAATGCGAAAAGTTATTTTTGAGGTCGTCAATAAAGTTAATGTATACTCTGTACATATATTCGTGTGGTATTTTCCCTCTACCCTTTATCCAATTTGTGACATTTAAAACTGGCATGCTCTCCAGTTATCTAGATAGAACAGAGCTCTTTATTACTGAAATCAGAATCAGACCCAGGTTTCTGCTATCACAATGTGTGGGACACTAACCTTGGGGCAGACTTCCAGAACAACTGCAGATTGCATCTTGGTGTTTCTGGCTCAATTGACATGGTGCAATGAGAAGAGACATGAGTCGGAGACCAAGTCAGGATCTAACTTGGACCTGAATTCTGGCTTTACAAGCTAGAGTGACCTTAGTCACACCCATCATTTGTATATGGAGCTAATCTCTGTCCCTCCTTTCTGATAGTGTTGATATGAGGATACGGTGAGTTAATTATGTAAAGTGCTATACAGCCATTCACAGTGTAGAATGATGATATTATCTATTTTAGAGGCTTATTTCTGTAGTTACAGATTTCTCAATTGTAATGCACACAATGTCTCAGCTTAGCGTATATGAAATCAGTGGGGTACAGGTAGGGAGCAGGGTGTACAGAGAAAAATGGCTGTTCCTCTGGCTGTCCCTTCTAAGTCTCTTTATCCACATCCTCCTCCTCTTCAAAGTTGTATTATTCAGGCCTCTGTCTGTTTAGACTCTTTTCTCCTCTCATTTTTTACCCTCTCTAGGCTATCTCATTTACCTTCATTTCTTCAACAACCAATTGATTTGCTAATGACTCCCAATACTGTATCTTCAACCCATCCTCTCTTCAGTTCCAGACCTTATATTCAAATGCCTATTGGGCATCATCACTTGCCTGATTCACAAGCTCAGTGTGTCTAACACCGCACTTGTGATCTAAACTCTTCCCCCAGAGTTCCCTCTCTTGCTGAGTGGAATACTATCCACAACAGTGGCTTAAGCCAGGAACCTAAGAGTTATGCTTGGTATATTCCTCTCTCTTTTTTCTCTCCTCTATTCCATTACTAAGTCTTTTGATGATGTGAATTTAACCTCTTCAAAAAAAAATAGCTCTTGAAATTGTTCACTCTCCATTTCTACTACTGTGTCTTGAGTTCAGTCATTTCTTGCATGAAATACTTCCTTGGTCACCTAACTGGGATCCCCACAACCTTACTTGCCTTCCTCTAATTGTCCACAGAGCAGCGAGGATTGTCTTTTCAGACAGAAATGATCATATCATTCCTCTTAAAACTGTCCAACAGCTTCGTGTTGCCTTTAGGCCAAAGTCCGTAGTTCTTAGCTCTGTCAAATCCGTGCTCACTTCTCCAGCCTTCTCCCCACCTCTTCCCGTTGTTCATCTTCATCTTCTGCAAGGCATCATGTTGTCTTGCATTTGCAGATCTTTGCACATGCTGTTCCTTCTAAAGAACATGCTTCCCTTTTCCCTACTCACAGTGGATAAATGATACTTATCCTTCAGGTCTCCATAATAAAGTCATTTTTGTTCAGGGAAACTTGTCTTGCCCCCGGCCCCAGCTATGTATTCCCTGTCTATTTCCTTTGTAAAACTCATCATGCTTGTATTTATTTATTTAATGCCTGAATTTCTTGCTCCACTGAGCATTGTAAGCAGAAGGACTGTGTCTGTTTTGTACATTGATGTACTCTCAGCCTGAAACATAGAAAGCACTTCACAAATAATTTTTGAATCAGTAAAAACTCTCATCTGGAGAGGTTGGGTGAATAAGACTGGTTTGTAGCCCTTGATGGGGAAAATAATCCACCTTATAAGGTGTTGAATATTTTGCTTTCCACTTTCTCCCTATCCCCAATGAAAGCATTACACACATGTACTTATAAACACTCCTAATAAATATCTCCAAGATGGTTTTCATTACAAACACGCAAATCTGTAAATTTAGACAGATGTGGATGCTATGAAGCAGTTTTAAGGTTTTGTTTTTCTCTGTAGTGGAAATGAATTTATCTCTACCTTGAATAAATACGGAGCTAAGAAAATAATACTTCAGTGAGAACAGTTTGGCCAGATCTCCAGGCTCTATTCTCCAGCTGCCTCCATTTAGAAGGATCTTAGTACTTTACTCTGGTGCTTGTTCCTTTCTAAAATCTGAACTAAAGCCTCATACCTCTTAATTAACTGTGTTTGAAAAGTAATTTTTTTTCTTTTAGGAAGAAGAAATTAGAAAAAATTCTGCTTGAAAGGGATATATTTTAAGAGAACTATTTCCTACTTTTGAATTTAAACCTTTGTATCTTTGTAATATAGAAGTTGAGTGTCATGAAGGGAGAGATAGGGGGCTGGGCTGAGTAAGACTGGATAAAACGTCTGCCGTGGCCACCTGTGCCAGTGTCTAACGTTTGAATTGATTGGGGTTCTGTGTTCAGAAACAAGGACTTCTGAATTTATATTCAAGGAAATAGGGGTTGGTGAGTCTAGCTAGGGTTTTGTTAAACTTGTTTATAAAATCTTTATCTTCCAATGTATATCCTCATTCTTTATAGTTGTTACACTTAAATACAATGGTTGGGTGCAGAGACATTTTGGAGAAGTTTAAAGAGTAATTATTGTGTTATTTCTATGTAATATGCTTTTGAAGGATAAATGTACAATTCTTCATAATTAGATTTTATGTTCTTAGAACATTTCCTCAAAATTTAACTATGTTGCCTAGCTTGATATATTGGTTATTGTATTAGTTACCTATTGCTATGTCACAAATTATACCAAAACTTATCAGCTTAAAACAACATTTATTATCGTTGTGTCTGTCAGTGAGAAATCCAAGTGTGGCTTAGCTGGGTGCCTCTGGCTCAAGGTCTCTCGTGAGGTTACAGTCAAGCTGTCGGCCAGGGCTGCAGCCATCTCAGAGACTGACTAGGGCTGAAGTGTGTTCCTAAGCTCACTGGTGGTTATTGGCAGGCCTCAAGTTGCATCCGAGCTCACTCATATGAGTCTCTACGTAGAGCTGCCCCATGACACAGCAGCAGGCTTCCCTCTTGGCCAAGAGAGTGCCCAAAACAGAAGCTGTCTTTTATAACCTAATTTTGGAAGTGACATCACCTCTGCAATATCCTGTTAGTTAGGGTGGTTCACTAGGTCCAACCCATATTCAAGAGGAGGGAATTACACAAGGGCATAAATAGCAAGAGGGGATCAGCATGGGCCATCTTAGAGACTGTACGTTTTGGGACAGAGACATGCACACACACATTGTTATGGGCTGAATTGTGTCCCCAAAATTCATATGTCAAAGTCCTAAGCCCCAGTACCTCAGAATATAACTGTATGTGGAGATAAGGTCTTCAAAGAGGTGATTAAGTTAGAATGAGACGTTAGGGTGACTGGTGTTCTTGTTAGAAGAAGAAATCTGGACAACAGAGAGAGAAACACCAGGGGTGCTTGAGCACAGAAAAGACCGTGTGTGGACACAATGAGAAGGTGGCCCTCTGCAAGCCAAGGAGAGAGGCCTCAGAAAAAAATCAAACCCTCCAACACCTTCTCTAGGACTTTTAGCCTCCAGAACAGTGAGAAAATAAATTTCTGTTGTTGAAGTCACCCAGTCTGTGGTATTTTGGTATAGCAGCCCTAGCAAACACACATACATAATATTTTAAAAGAAAATGTTTTTCTTGATGTTTACATTTCATGGTAATCAGAATGTATCTTCTTTTTTCTTCTTAAAATTACAGGAGCAGTGTTCCTTTAGTTGGGACTGGGGGCCTTCCTTTCCCACCCAGGGAATCTGGAGAGATGTTAGAATTGAAGCCTATAATATTTGTCATCTGAACTATTTCACATTTTACCCGATATATGGTAAGCTAGGAGACATTATTTATGGTTTGTATTTTTGCATCTTCTTGTTATAAAAATTGGGTTCATAAATTGAATATATAGATATATTTTTTAGAGACAGGGTTTTTTTTTTAACTTTGTGGTACATTTAATTTAAAAAAGTGAAAAATAGACAGTGATTTGTCATGAAAATTTACAATATAAAACAGGTAGGGAGGTAGATATTTAGCATGTTTTCCAAAAAAAAGAAAGAAAACTAAAGAAAGAGTAGCTTCAAGTTTTCCTGAACTAAGTATTCTTCCTTCAAAGAATAGGGCATGCCAGCTTGTATTCCTTTTAGCTGCCTCTGTAGTCACTTTTGGTGTCGAGTTCTTGGTTTGCTCAAGTCATTAGACTGACTTTCTATCCCTGTGCATTTTCCCCGTAACTAAGAGCACTCCTGTGAGGGCCCTGACGCACAGGCCGTGGTAGGAGTTGAAAATAAACTGGAAGGTAAACAAGGCATAATGAAAGTCTAATAAGGTGAAGAATGTTACTTTTTCAGTTGAAGGAACTACTCACTATCAAGGAGCATTGAAATAAAACCTCAGAAATCTCACAGATGTCAATGAATCAGTTAAAAGCTGGTTAAATACTGAGTTCTTGGCTCAGTCCTGTGTCTGTTCGGCATAGAAGAGAAATTGAGTGTGTACGGTCTTCCCTAAGGTGCCGCACATTGGTTGGGGTGGGGAAGGAAGAGATAAACAATTACCAAACACAGATTGTGTAACAGTGTCCCAGCATGCGAGCCAAAGTAGTTCAGAAAATCAAAGTTCAGTGAGGATTCGCGAAGTTAGGGAATCAAGGTGAAGGTGGAGGCAAGTGGGATCTTACATGATAGCGTGTGATGCTGAGTTGTGGAGGCCTGCCCAGCTGGAATCAGTAAGAATGTTGGTGTGTCAGTGTGAGAGTTCTGCTACCTCAGGCCCTGGTGATCCTACATGGAAAGCCACTAAGAGAGGGTTGGTAATTGAGGAGGTTATTTGGGACTGCTTTTATGATTTATTGCTGCTTTTATTTTTAAACATTAAAAAGGCACTAAAAGATCTAATTTAAATTGCACATTCTTTTGTTTAGTGCTTCTCAAATTATTCTTTTGAGGTGTAACCCAAACTGAGGATTTTTGCCACTAAAATCAAATAATGGTTCATTCTCCTTTCATCTCCTATCCTGACCCATAAGTTTTCTCAGGTATATGTAATAGAGTCTAATATAAGAAAGGGTCTGATTTAGCAAAGAGTTACTTATTTAATTATTTTAAAACTTAATCAGGTTTTCGGTAGTTTGCAAAAAGTACCTGTAAGTTCCAGATACCCTGATATGGGAAAGAATTTTAAATAACGCCACTCTAGTTTAATTTAAAACTTTGAATATAAAGCTAAACATTTCTTCCTGATATGAGTCATTAGAGTTCAATTTATTAGTCACTAGTGACTGGGTGAATTTTATTTGAGTTAAATCAATTTAAATGATGCTTAAAATTCAATTTAGATTCAGTGTAATCAATTCCCCGTATCAACTATATTTTTGAAGTTTTATGACTGCAATGTATTTTGTACTTAACATAGAGAAAAATATGTTTCCTGCTCAGAAGATGTACCTTGTGTGCATTAAGCAGTTAACTCCTGTATTTACAATTAATTTTATAGCTATCAATTTGGTTATTTGCTGTAATAAAGAGAATTGAAGCATAAACTCATGAAAGCATTAGGAGAGGAACTACTTTTAGAAATTTTTTCATAGTTTTTTTTTAGTTAATCTCTGAAAGACAGCAATTACCACTGAAACCAATAGATATTTAAAATAATATCAATAAGTTAATGTAAAAAAAAGTAAAAAAAGAAAAAATAAGTTAACATAGTCTGAATATTTTTATGCATTTATTTGGCATATATTGTGAGGCAGGAACTATGAGAGTTACTGGAAATAAAAAACATTAATTCATAATAAAAAATAGATACATGTAATTTTTATTTAAATCAAATGTAGTCATTTAAAAAATTTACGTGTGAAATGAGGTTGGTCACAACTATTGCAAACAATGGCTATCTCTGTGGTAGTATTACAGATGGTTTGTATTTTATTCTTCTGCTTAATTGTCTTTTCAAAATTTCAATATTGAGCCTCTATTATACATGTAGTATAGGGAGACAGTAGTTATTAAAGCAAACTAATCTAGTAATTTCAGCCAACTCAATATGAAAGCCTAAACTAATTTGTTTATGGGGAACTTTCTGTTAAGGCTAGAAAGAGATAATCTTTTTGCTTTTTTAAATGTTCAATTTATTTCTAATTTAAAATTAATGAGTTTACCCCTGAAGATCAAATGACCAACCACAGTTCGCCACTTAGGTGTGTATAATATGACAGAAAGAAGGGTATAAGACTTTAAAAAATTAACTTGAAGTTTCTGTGAATTAACTTTATATATGTATATACTTTATATATGTATAAATATATATATATATTTTTTTTCTGTATTCTTAGACCTTACAACAGCGGTTTCTAAACTTTTGCACTTTTCAATATCCTGTGGTCATTTGTTTGATTTTGCCCCAACTTCAGCTTCCTAAATGATTTTCACATATTTTTAATGTTTAAGATAATAAATAATAAAAACAAATTAATATTTGAAAAAAACATTGAGGTCAAAGGAAAACAGGAGTTACTGATGTTTATCTCGAAGTCTCCTGTGATTTTATGTAGGTATTAAGAAATACCAATTCATTGGGGATGACTTTCTTTAAACACCGATTAGCAAATATTTATTTGAATGATTCATCCTTGACCCTGAATATTCTAATCAGGTTTTAAATAGCAGAAACTATTGTAGGACATCCATGTTTTCAGTATTTTAAAAAGTGTAAGATTGACCCTAGTGCTGAAGAGAGATGCTCAGATGTTTTTTACCAGGGTGTGGAAACCACACAAGTCTCTACTGTTCTTTGTCCTTGGGGTGGAGGGGACTGACCCCATCTGCCGTGGGGGGTAGGGGTAGGGGCAATCTGGGCTCGATTTGGGTTACTGAGGTATGCAGGGAGGGTAGATGGGGAGAAGGCAACTGGTAAGGGTGGATGCCTCAATTCCCAAGATTAGGACATTTATAAACCAATGATCTGGCCAAAAGTGCAGGCTCTAGGGGGTGGTAGTGATGGTGGTGGTGGTTGGTGTATGTGTGTGTGTGTGAGAGAGAGAGACAGAAACATAGAGAGAGAGAGAGAGACAAAAAAGAGATCAGAGAGAGACAGAGACAGACATATTATTCATTCATTCCTCATCTCTATGCTAGGTTTTTCATATTCATAATCTGATGTGAATTGTTCACATTGGATCATAAATTCATTAGGGAGGGATGATTGCTTAATTTTATGACCTTTTCATAAGGTTATATAAACATATTAAGTTAAGTTTGTAATAAGTATATTATGTTGAAACACTACACTGTTCAATCTTTTGTTACCACAGTTAGAAAAAACTAATATAGCAATGTTTTCAACCTGCAAATTCCCTTGCTTTCATACCTCCTCTTCCTGAGCTGAGGTGAGCTGTGGATCTTGGGCCTGTGCTTGGGTCACTTGCACCAGCTCATAGATGCTCCTTCCCCCACCCTATGCAGATTTACTTGCCGCCTCAGCCTAAGGCATCCCTTGCTCATTATGGATGAACTAGCCTTTGAGCTGGAGGACTGAGTCTAGCTCTCAGCTAGTCCCTGGGCTGCCCAGTAGAGGCTTCTATTGAAGGGCATTGCTGCCCTTTGCTTACAGCTTAATACGGAGAATATTATATGAAGATACAGCAAAGATTTGTCAACCTTGCTTAGAGCCTTATTTGATAAACATGCATTCATTTTTCTCATGCATTTATTTGAGTCACTTTTTCATTCGTCTTTGAACTACTTTACCCATAAAATAACACCCTTGCAAATATCTTTGTATTTAGGTTGCTTGAATTATCTTGCCTCTGCTTAGCTTCCTTGTTGCTTAGGTAAATTTTCTTCTCTGAAACTTATTAACTTGTTTTGAGTGGCAGGAGGCAGGGGATAAGAGGGGGTATTTTGCTTTGGGTCTTTTTGCCTTGATTTCATTTTTTGAGGATTTTTGTCCTGCCTAGCAAGCAAGGAGGTCTTGCTGCTTGGTGAAGAAGGGGGAAAAACAGCTGTTGTAACTGACCGTGAGCCTGCCTTTTTGGCTAGTGCAACTGTTAGCTCTTTGAAAAGCAGCTGCTTAAGTCTGTGCTATGATTCTAGTAGTACAGGAAAATATCTTACCTTCTAATTTACACATTCCATGGCTCTGTCATTTCAGCTTGGTTGCATTACTGTTTCTTCAAATGCACAGGACTACCTTTTTTGCGGGGGGGGGACTACTTTTAACTGCAGTTTTTTCTTGCCTGTTAAAGATGCAGCAAGGAGCGAGCGGGCAGAAGTGGGAGCTTGAAGGAGCTCAGCAGGGCGCAGCTTATCAAAGCAGCTCTCTTTGGATAGCTTCTTTTCCTCAATGAGATGAAGCATCTTTTTCTTCTCTCATAAGCAGTCTACCGACGTCTGCAGATCCATTTCATGTCGACCTGAGTGTCCTCTGCCTCTGAGCTTCCATTTCCCTGCTGGTCCTTGACACTCCCTCCCCCAACCGGATACCAACCTATATTCTTAACTGTGACCTTTGGGTAAATTTTGTTTCTCTAAGTACACTCTCAGAGTTGGAGACATCTTTGCCTTCTTTTTTTTTGGATTGGGGTATAATTTATAGTGCCTGTTGAGGTTTATATACAGTAATTACTCAAGAAATATATGTCATATGTTTGACAGAAATGCTCATGTAACTCTTTTCATGCCCTCGTCAGGTAGTTCAGGTTACAAAGATGGTATTTTGACAAGTGGAGGAACTGCGGCACCATGTAATTACACATTTAGTGGAGGGTCAGACCCATTCTCTGTTAGTAGATTGCTGTGTTCTTTCTTTTTTTACAAAGATCCTTGTATTAAGAGGCTAACATTTCATTGTTGCAGTGTCCCCCAGATGTTCTGTTTCACATTGAATGTATTTGATAGTTGGACTTTAGACTCTGAAAGGCAATAAGTACCTTTGCTTTTCCTCATTATTCATATATACATTTCAATCAGTGTGTGCTTGCTAGTGTCATTCTTTTTGTCAGGTGCTTCCGTGAGAGCCACACAGAAAGTAGAGAGCACCAGTGTCAGGAAACCTGGGCCCTCATCCTGTCCAGGAGATTTTGAGCAGTGCCTGAAACTGGGGCCTCAGAAACCTCACCTGCAAAGTGATTGGGGGATCTCCAAGGTTCTTCTGACCCTACCATTCTGTGGTTCGTTTTACAACTTAGTGAGGGTGTGTGGAAGGATCCAGTTTTTCTTGAAGCTACACATCATGTGATTAGATGTGGACATTGATACTTGAGATTTTAGTACAATCGATCAAACCAAGGCTATGGTATAGTTTGAGGATATGTCTTCCCGGTACTTATGGACGCACTTGAATGATTAACTCAGCCATCTTCTTGTGTTTCTATTTTCCATGTCTCTTACAGTTTTTTCTCCCAGACAACTGAAGAAAGCTTTTTTCTTTCTTTCGTTTTCTCTTTTTTTCCAGCCACATCTTTACAAGGAAGTAGAGCATGAATATAAAAGTATGAGGTATGAATATAAAAAGAAGCTGGCATTTTTTAGAGGGTTTTAAAGGTTAACGTATTGGACACGTCCACACAAAGTGTGGTTGTCTTGATGATCCTTTGAATGAAGGAGCAGCAGAGACATTAATCTGGGCTATGTAGCGGCTTCCCCTTTCTACAAAATCCCATCCAGGGCAGACACATGGTGGGGTTTTTTTTATTTGTTTGTTTTCAAGATCCCTCACTGAGTCAGCTCTGGGAAAACTGGAAAACGAGTCAGTGGCCAGAACCACATTCTCTGCCATCCTCTGGGTTGCCTTCTGGTGATGTTATATGAACAAATTATACACCACAGTCTCTTCCGCAGAGGCACAGGACATCAGCAAAGACAGCACGGAGCCTTCAGGCCGGGGAAGCCTGAATTGTAGAGAGGGCTCGTCAGCCTGGCCTGTCCACCTGTTTTTTTTTTTTTTTTTTTTTAATTTTATTTTGTCGATATACATTGTAGCTGATTATTGCTCCCCATCACCAAAACCTCCCTCCCTTCTCCCTCCCCCCCTCCCCCCCAACAATGTCCTTTCTGTTTGCTTGTCGTATCAACTTCAAATAATTGTGGTTGTTATATCTTCTCCCCCCCCCCCCGGTTTGTGTGTGTGTGTGTGAATTTATATATTAATTTTTAGCTCCCTCCAATAAGTGAGAACATGTGGTATTTCTCTTTCTGTGCCTGACTTGTTTCACTTAATATAATTCTCTCAAGGTCCATCCATGTTGTTGCAAATGGCAGTATTTCATTCGTTTTTATAGCTGAGTAGTATTCCATTGTGTAGATGTACCACATTTTCCGTATCCACTCATCTGATGATGGACAATTGGGCTGGTTCCAACTCTTGGCTATTGTAAAGAGTGCTGCGATGAACATTGGGGAACAGGTATACCTTCGACTTGATGATTTCCATTCCTCTGGGTATATTCCCAACAGTGGGATGGCTGGGTCGAATGGTAGATCTATTAGCAATTGTTTGAGGAACCTCCATACCATTTTCCATAGAGGCTGCACCATTTTGCAGTCCCACCAACAATGTATGAGAGTTCCTTTTTCTCCGCAGCCTTGCCAGCATTTATCGTTCATAGTCTTTTGGATTTTAGCCATCCTAACTGGGGTTAGATGGTATCTCAATGTGGTTTTGATTTGCATTTCCCGGATGCTGAGTGATGTTGAGCATTTTTTCATATGTCTGTTGGCCATTTGGATATCTTCCTTAGAGAAATGCCTACTTAGCTCTTTTGCCCATTTTTTAATTGGGTTGCTTGTTTTCTTCTTGTAAAGTTGTTTGAGTTCCTTATATATTCTGGATATTAATCCTTTGTCAGATGGATATTTTGCAAATATTTTCTCCCACTCTGTTGGTTGTCTTTTAACTCTTTTAATTGTTTCTTTTGCTGTGCACAAGCTTTTTAGTTTGATATAATCCCATTTGTTTATTTTTCCTTTGGTTGCCCGTGCTTTTGGGGTCATATTCATGAAGTCTGTGCCCAGTCCTATTTCCTGAAGTGTTTCTCCTATGTTTTCTTTAAGAAGTTTTATTGTCTCAGGGTGTATATTTAAATCCTTAATCCATTTTGAGTTGATTTTAGTATACGGTGAGAGGTATGGATCTAGTTTCATTCTCCTGCATATCGATATCCAGTTATCCCAGCACCACTTGCTGAAGAGGCAGTCCCTTCCCCAGTGAATAGGCTTGGTGCCTTTGTCAAAGATCAGATGGCAGTAAGTGTGTGGGTTGATTTCTGGATTCTCTATTCTATTCCATTGGTCAGTGTGTCTGTTTTTATGCCAGTACCATACTGTTTTGGTTATTATAGCTTTGTAGTATAGCTTAAAGTCAGGTAGTGTTATGCCTCCAGCTTTATATTTTTTGCTGAGCATTGCTTTGGCTATTCGTGGTCTTTTATTGTTCCATATAAATGTCTGAATAGTTTTTTCCATTTCTGAGAAAAATGTCTTTGGAATTTTGATGGGGATTGCATTGAATTTGTATATCACTTTGGGTAGTATGGACATTTTCACTATGTTGATTCTTCCAATCCAAGAGCATGGAATATCTTTCCATCTTCTTGTATCCTCTCTAATTTCTCTCAGCAGTGGTTTGTAGTTCTCATGATAGAGATTTTTCACCTCCTTGGTTAACTCAATTCCTAAGTATTTTATTGTTTTGGTGGCTATTGTAAATGGGCAGGCTTTCTTGATTTCTCCTTCTGCATGTTCACTATTGGAGAAAAGAAATGCTACTGATTTTTGTGTGTTGATTTTGTATCCTGCTACTGTGCTGAAATCATTTATCAATTCCAACAGTTTTTTTGTAGAGGTTTTAGGCTGTTCGATATATAGGATCATGTCATCTGCAAACAGGGACAGTTTGACTTCATCTTTTCCAATCTGGATGCCCTTTATTTCCTTCTCTTCTCTGATTGCTCTGGCTAGTACTTCCAACACTATGTTGAATAGGAGTGGTGAGAGTGGGCATCCTTGTCTAGTGCCTGTTCTTAAAGGAAAAGCTTTCAGCTTTTCCCCATTCAGGATGATATTGGCAGTGGGTTTGTCATATATGGCTTTAAGTATGTTGAGATACTTTCCCTCTATACCTAACTTATAGAGGGTCTTTGTCATGAATGAGTGCTGAACTTTATCAAATGCTTTTTCAGCATCTATAGAGATGATCATATGGTCCTTGTGTTTGAGTTTATTAATATGGTGTATCACATTTATTGATTTGCGTATGTTGAACCAACCTCTGTCCACCTGTTTTAATGAAGAGTTCTGGTCATGCTTGAGCCCAGAGTTGTTTAGTCAGGGCAGGGTGAGGAGAGGATGTAAAAGTTGGTGTAACTGGGAAGAATGAGCTCTGTAGGAGATTCTGGATGAGGTAACAGTCCTTCTTTCCTACCCTACCCCCGGGCCTTTGTTCATTTTGAAATTATCTTGCATTCCCTTTCAGGGAGCTGGGGATGATAGGTATTCTTTAGGAAATGGTAACTTTTTAATGCTAGGAGCGATATGATAGGAAGCTGTATTCTAGAAATGGGTTTTAATTTATCAGCTGGGGTCTCTTTATCTAGAAATAGGATTATACATTTTAAAACTGGCAGATGAAAAGAAGTGACCAAGCAGTATCAGGAAAACTACTGATTATTTAAGACTTTGTGATTTGTGAACCTAAACTGCTTAATTTTCCACATGATACAGGAGGGAAGGGCTTTACTTCATTTGGAAGAAGAGGAGAGTGTGAAAATATGTTGGTATAGTGTATCTGGGGATGACATTGTAGGCTCATAAATCTTAATATTGGGTTTTTAATTCTACAGCCTTAGTTTTTCATTTAGCAGTGCCCAAGGGAGTTAACAGGATGTGCTCCAGAGGGGAGCTGGCTTGCTTGAGAACCTTCCATATTTAGAGAAAAAGAAACTGGGGGGTTTTGCCAATGCCCTTTGAGGATTGCACTGTCTGTCTTCCCTCCAGAGGCGTCACTAACAGCTGATTCTCCTGCTGAAGAGGAAGTGACAGGAAACAGCAAAGGAGCTGCTTGGTTAATAGGAGGTGCCCAGAGGGCAGAACTAAAATTGTTAGGAGGAAATGAAAGAGAAGTGGATTTTAAATCCACGGAAAGAGGGACTTTGTAGTAGCCAAAGCTAGCAAAAATGGGAAGGCTGTTTGGTGAGGCAGAGCTTTGTCATTGGAGATGTTGTAAAAAAAATATTCCAGTTGGAATGGCCTTTATAAGGAATATTCTAGGGCAGAGATCAGCCAACTTTTTCTGTAAAAGTTCAGATAGTGAATAGTTTAGGCTTTGGGGCTGTTTGGCATCTGTTGCAACTACTTGACTCTGCTGTGGTAGTGCAAAGGCGACCAAAGACAACACGTAAACAAATGAGCGTGTCTGTTGTATTAGTCTGCTCGGACTGCCCTAACAAAATGCCACACACAGTGTGGCTTAAATAACAAATTTATTTCTTGTAGTTCTGGGGATTGAGAAGTCCAAGATCAAGGTGCTATTTGATTGAGTTTCTGATGAGGGCTTCCTTCCTGGCTTGCAGACAGCCACCTTCTTGCTGTGTTCTCAAAAGGTGGAGAGAGTGAGAGAGATATCTCTCTTCCTCTCCTAAGGCTACAGTCCTATTAGATTACTGCCCCACCGTCATGAACTCATTTAATCTTAATTACCTTGTAAAGACCTGAAGCTTATGGCTTGAACATACGAATTTGGGAGGAGAGGGGCATAATTCAGTCCATAGCAGCTGTGTTCCAACAAAGCTTTATTTATAAAAACAAAAAACACTTTATTTATAAAAAGAGGTAGGTCAGATTTGTCCCATGGACCATAGTTTGCCAACCTGTTGTGTAGAGGGAATCAAACACTGTGGAAAGAGTAGACAAGGTGATCTATCAGCTGATAGATTCAAAACCAGGAGGCTATGGGTGGATAAACTGCAAAACTGGCTAGATCAAAACAAACTGAATTCAGGGCTCACTGGCTAGTGTATCTCAGAATGAATCATTTAATAAATAAAAGTAGTTCTTCAGTCTGGGATTAATTTTACTTCAGGATGCATAAAATCCATCTAGACTTTTGGCTGATGTGAGATGCAAATGATGAGCTGTTCTTTAGAATGGGCCTGGTGTGGTCCTACAGTTGGAAGCAATGCCAGTTACAGTGTCTTTGGTCACTGATCAGTATACAAACCCATTTTTCTTTCTTTTGCAGCAAAGCCATGATTATCAATCCCCTCGTTATTTGTGGAAGAAGGATCCCTAAGATATTTCTCAGCCTATAACATTCTTCCTCCCCTTCTTCAGAGAGAAAAATAGAACTCACTTAACAGAAACTCCCTCCACGTCTTGCCGTGAATCACACAAACTTAAGTGCATCTGCACTAGCCACTGCTCTTCTCCTTCCTTTCTGCAGCAGTAAAGAATAAGAACCTTCGTTGCTGGCTCTCACACCCTGCCCCTCCAGCCTATTAGGGACATCAACCCCTGTTTCTTCTGTGTAATCTAAAAAGAAAGGCTCTGTTTTTACACCCAGCTCTTGCCCAAATCATATCTCAGCACCACCATATTTAAAAATCGAAATGAAGCACAAACCCAATTCCAGAGACATTAAACTGACAATGTAAATTTAACGGGAGTTTGGAGGAAGGGGTTATACTGCACATAATACATAACTGTTCTTCCAAACCCTCTTGAAACATTCTGTTCTGTCCCCAAACTCCACACCCAAAGTCACATTCCTCATGGCAGCTCCCTCATCTTTCTTTTTTCCCTGTAAGTTTCCTCTTCAGTCTTGTTCCCCCTTCCTTCTGAACACCACTGTCTCTATTCCTGGATTTTCCAAGTGGCACTTTGTACTGCTTTTTGCACAGAGACTTTGTGTCACACTGGATCCTCCATATGCATACTGGCATATCACTGTGCTGGGGCCCCTAGCGATTTTTATAAAATGCAAATCAGATCATGTTATGCCCTTTGATGAAAAATCTTAAATGACGCCCCATTAATCTAGGGCGGAATTGCCAAACTTCTCACCTGTCCTAAGAGACCCAGCATGATCTGGATCCTGTTTACCTCTTCAATCATACCAAACCCCCCTCACCAGATCCGTCATTGCCAAAGTCCTTGTTACAGCGTTGCTCTTTCTCATTCATGGGCCTTTACACTCTTCCCTGTGCCCAGAATACTTGTCATCTTCTTCTGCACCTAGCTACAGCATCCTTTGGTCTCAGCTAGATGCTGCTTTCTAATGAAAGCCTTCCTTAACCCTCTGTTGGTAAGACGTGCTTCCTTACTTCCTATGTATATTTCTCAGAACATTTTATTTCTCTCATCCTGATATTATCACGCTTTTGTACTTGTCTACATAGACTCTTAGTTCATGTGGGCAAGGGCCATGTTTATCCTGGTCACCATTTAATTCCCATTACTTAGCAAAGTACAACGCACATAGGAGGTTCTCAGTAAATAGTTCTTCTATGAATTATCTACATTTAAAATATATCTCTATGTTTTGCATTTGATTAATTCTAATATATATAAATGTATACCTTATTAAATAGCTTTAAAGCCCTCAGTATTTTTACTTTACTCTATAAAAGGAGCAAGTGTGCATCATTCTTGGGAAATTTATGTTATCTTTCCATTTGTTATTTTCTGTTTGTGCCCTATTTAAAAAGTTATTATGACTTACAATCATAACACTTTTAGAGTGGACGTCTATATAAAAATTTAATTTTAGTTATTCTTCAGAATGAAGGATTAAACTCTGAAGATTAAAAGGAAATTTTTACTGAACTTTTTATTATAATAACATTGGGGAACACTTACGGGTGTAGAAGCTGCTTTGGTCTTTGATGAATCCTGGAGTGCAGGGATAATGCTTGGCATATTTTATATATATATATATATTTTTTTTTTTTTCTTTTTCTCTTTATGCTTTAGATAACACTGCCCAAGAGTGGACTCTTGAAATAGAATCTTCTTTTGATGTTGTCAGCTCAAAGCCAGTTGGTGGCCAAGTGATTGTAGCCATCCCTAAATTGCAAACACAGCAGACATACAACATTAAACTTCAGCCTGGGGAAGGGATTGTTGAGCTATTTGTGAAAATTAACAAGGTGAATAGTGGTACTTCCTGAGAAGCACTGGATGAAAAGCAATACCTGTTCAAAAGAAATGGTTAGAAAGAAGGGGCTGAGTATGAAAGAAAAATCTACTTTCTCCATTTAGTTTTTTTTCCATTTTCTTCTCTATTTTTAACCTCTTATATATTTCATGTGAGTATGAGGTTAGGAATTATTTTCCCAAATTTTAACATTAAGAAAACGAAGAATAAGTGATTAATTTGGCAACCTTTTCTTTCAAGAAGTCAGTTCTATTTTGATTTTTTCTATAGTATTTGCAAATACTGAACCCAAAATGCATTCTATGCATTACATTTAAATAGCAGTGATTATTTTTGGTATTTGTCAATTATTTCGAATATTGGTGCTTATTCTACATGCAGAATTCTAATTCTAAATTCATGATCTTTCATAGGTAGAGGTGGAATGGATTTTACCATTTCTTTTTCCTTTTTCTATTTCTCTAATTGATAATTGTGAGCTGAAAAGGATAGAACAAAATAATATTCAGTAACTGGTTCAGATAAAGTAAGAACTGAAAATGATTTATAGTGCTAGCCTTGAAAAAAGAGTGAACTTCAAAGTCCAATTCTAAGTCTGTAGAATGTAGAATAAATGGTAAGCTCAAGTGTTAGAGATAAGATTTGTTTTTCTGATCACACGTTATTCTGTTTTTCCCCTTCTCTTTTGGAGTATTAATTCATGCTAAACTATTAGCATGTGGATTTTAAAATATTATTTTTGGATTGGTATGATTTAGCATAGCATACATAGGGAGATTTGTATTGTTTTAGAGCCTAGAGTTTCTGTGTTTGATTATATGAGAAATTTAAATGATGCTCTGAATCATATAATTTTGCTGAAAATAAACCACATTACTTAGAATGACTTATTTTTTAAAAGAATGTTACTGTAGAAACTTGGTGGCCTCATGGACATGGAAATCAGACTGGGTACAACATGACAATTCTTTTTGAACTGGATGGAGGCTTAAATATTGAAAAATCAGCCAAGGTAAGTAAGTACTTTAAAATATTTTGTGAAAAAATTCTATTTGTTAAAATAGCAATGCAGATCTTTGTAGGAAAAGAAGAAACCAACAAAACTCTTATAACCCCACCACTCAGAGACAATCTCTGGTAACAGCATTCAAAAGCTTCTGTATGTATGTGTATTTATATTTTTAAATGGATAAGACTTTACATATTATTTTGTTAATAGTCTCCTGCTGTACTTTTTAATTGTACTTTACATCAAAGTAATACGTATGTGTAATTTTAAAGCTCAAATATTACCAGAAGGATTATACAAAAAATAGGGTCCCTTGCCCAGCCTTTTTTATTCCTACTTTTTACTTCCCAGAAATTTTTCAACTTTTTAAATTTTTAACTTTTACTTATTTCTCTGCCATTTATCTTCATTTTTCCAAATAGCATACTTCTACTGGTGTTTTCTAATTTTTCAGTCCTGCTCAGTTTGGGATACAGCAGTAGCAACTCTAAGGAATTTGTACTTTGTTATTCATTAGCTATAGGCTACTTACTTAATCCTTCAATGCCATTTTTTAAATGTGTAAAATGGGGACAGTAAATGAGGTAGCTTCAATCTGGCTTATAACAGTCATAGTATATAGTACGTAGTAATGATATTAATTCTCTTTTAGATTTTCTTCTTCCCCTGACATCAGACTTTGGTTGTTTATAGTTGGCTGGGGGTTGCACTGTTATAACACCTCTTACGTTAGGTATTACCTCACCTGTGGGCCAGACACCATGATGGTTTTGGGGATATGTCCTTCAGCAGCTCATTTCCTATTTTTCTTTTTTCAATCTTGCTGTGTATTTTCTGAGACACTGTGAATGTGTGTGTGTGTGTGTGTGTGTGCACATGCACACGTGCACGGTATATACAGGGAGAACACGTCTGGACCTGTCTAAAGGGCTAAAGCATTCACTATTATCCTTATTTTGCTATGGGGATGGTCAGGAATCATTTGAAAATGCAAGAATTCCAAAGTAGACAACATACCTTTCACTTGGGGTGAGACCTAATGCTGTGGATTGAATTGTGTCCCCCAAGTCCATGTATTAGAAATTCAACCCCTATGTAACAGTGTTAAGAGAATGAGGGATCCTAGTAAGGTAATTGATGGGTGGGCCTTGAAGAGGCGATTAGATTGTGATGACCATGTCCCAGTAAATGGATTCATAAATTGATGGTTTAATGGTGGTTGTGGTTATGGTTCTGAGGGATTTAAAGGGAGAAGGAGTGAGAAGTTAGCTATCCCTCTGCTCTGCCATTCTGCCATGTGAGACCCCTGCATCACTGTTGCCACCAACAAGGCTTTCAACAGATGTGTTCCCAGGACTTTGGACTTCCCAGACTCTGAAACTATAAGCAACAAATTTTATTTTCTTACAAGTTACCCAGTTCCAGTTTTGTTATAAGCAACAGAAATGTACTAATACACCTGATGTGTCAAATGCTTGGCTTTCTATCCTAAAAGGTCTGAGCTACCTTTGAGAGGGTCACCTGTGGGTAAGCTAAGCGCTCCTCCTCAACATATTCTGCAGTTGGTTTGTTCATACCAGCATCACAAACATGTGAGTAATGTGTTGCACTATGATGTTATGACGGCTATGATGTCACTAGGCAACAGGAATTTTTTAGCTCCGTTGTAATCTTATGGGACCGCTGTCTTATATGCAGTCTGATATTGACTGAAAGGTCAATATGCAGGGAATGACTGTATTTAATAATTTTAATGGAGAAAAAATACAGTGGAGAAACCCAGTGGACTATCATAATTAAGTGATTATCATCACCAATGAAACAAAGTGACACTGTGTCCACTCGATAAGCTACCACAAGAAGAACACAACGTCACTTCTCTTCATGCTGCCAAAAACAGATGACCTGGATCTAATTATGAGGAAGCATCAGACTATTCCCATTTGCTAAAATCTTCAAATCTCCTTCAATCTTCGGTCTATTATAATCTTCACAAGTTTCAAGGAAAGACTGAGGAACTGTTCCACATTGAAAGAGACTATTTTATTATAATGTTATTGGGGAAACTTATGAAACTTGAAAGGGCTCTGTGGGTGAAGGGTATACAGGGGTTTGTTTTATCATTGTTATGACTTTTCTGTAAGTTTGAAGTGGTTTCAACATAAAATGACACCATTAAGAGAATGAAAAGCAACAGCAGCAAAATCCTGATGGGAAGAGGTGAGTAGAGAGCAAAAGACTGAAAAGAGTTAAAAGTAGGGAGATAGTGGACAGGGCAAGGTCTCTGATAAGGTAGGAGAGGGTGGCATCCACCATCCGGTGCATGGGTTCACTGTGGGATAAGGGACAGAGATAAAACATGAAATAATACACGTAGAGGAAAGGATACAGTTTGAGGTTGGAGGTAATTTTGAAGGTTTCCAGGACCACTTAAAGTGTATTTTCTTTCTGTGGAAATTCCAATCTCTTCATTCAGTGGAACTTTAAGAGTAAAAAGTAAACTGGAGAAAAAATGTTTAGGGAGTTCTGGTCAAATAATTTTTTCTGTCCTGGGAGCTGGGATGCCAAGTTGTCTGCTGAGCATAAAGGGGCCAATTTGAAATTTGAGGAAAGTGGAGTCCTGAGATAGCCATTCTGGAAAAAGCATACAAAGGGCTAAGGCAGCATTATGGGATTGTTAGGCAGCATTGAAGACACAGTTGAGGTCGAAGACTGTAAGTCTCTTTTTGTGAGAGTCAGAGTACCGTTAATCTAAAAGAATGCTGATTTCTGGTTGTGACTCAGGCTGGGTGGTAGGTGGTGTTTTGCAAGGCATTGCAGATGTGTGGGATTATTTTCTGGGCCTTCTACCTACCCTACTGAACACATGCTAATTAAATCTCTCATATTTGAGCAATATTTAAGAATTTGAGGTGAGGTTTGGGACCAGAACTAGGGCTATATGGTGTCTTTTAACCTTATTTGTTTTTGGACTTGTGGGTTTAATGCTATGGTTTTTGAAATTACCTTCTTATTTCTAAAATGTAATAAGAACAATAGTTCTATATCATGTAGAAGTTTTAAGGTACTATTTTATTTAGCCTGTTAAAATCTTTTTTTTTTTTTTAGCCTGTTAAAATCTTACTGAAACATTTTAATCAGTTTTATGTCTTGCTCATGAGACGGTTCGAAGAGCAGTGAAGGTGATTACAGGAAGAAAGAATAAGGAAGTAAGATAATTTAACTTCAAGAAGAGCTGAGGAAATGTTTGGTAATTCTTTAGCTTGTTCTTTGTGATTTCTTTTCATCATATACAGTGGTCTAGGTGTGGGAGAGGACGTGGGTTTAGAGTGGAGCATGTGAGATGAGGTTAGTTAAGGGAGAGGCTCTGAGGCAGTCAAGGTTGTTTACACTAGAATGGGTACCTGAGGAGCATTTCAGAATTCATTTTCAGTGAGAACTTCCAGATAGTATTTATGCCCATTTGCTCATTTGACAGGGATGGTAGAGGATCGAATGATCTCTCATGCCTCCCTACACCTCCATGATTGCCAATAAAGGAAATCAGAATGACAGAAAACTTTGAGCTCTTTGCAAATTGCAGGAATCAATGTGTGCTTCTGAAATTTAGATCAAAAGTATAGGTTAATGCCAAATTTGGTAAGAGAGATGATGATACCTAGTGCACCTTTGTTTCCATCCAGGGCGGTTCTTCCAGGGGATTCAATTTCTTACCAGTCCTGAATTTCTTAATCTTTTCAGATGATCTCAGACTTGCCGGGTTTCAGTCAGTGAGATGTTGGCTGCCCCTTGCCATCATCATCTGCATCCTGGCACAAGTATCTCAGTCTTATTTCTTTCCAGCTTTTCTTGGTGGGAATGTGCCAGACTGGGATTCCTTTTTATTTTTTACTTATTGTGAAATACATCACATATACAGAAATACACACAAAACATAAGTGAAAAGCTTAATGAATTATCAGAAAGTGAACACTCATGAACTGTCATCCAGATCAAGAAATAGAATGTTCCTAGCACCTCTGAAGTGCCCCTGCCTTTTGTGAGCCTCCCCAATCGCTATCCCCCACCTTCCTTTCCAAAGATACACTATCCTGACATCTAATACTAGTTTATTTTTGCCTGTTTTTGAATTTTATATACACGGGAGCAAATAATATGTGTTATTTTGTGTCTCGTTGATTTGGCTCAACATTATGTTTGTGACATTTAGATATGTTGTTGCGTATAGCTGTAGTGTGTATTTTTACATTGCTGTATAATATTTCATTGTATTACACATACTGCTGTTGAAATTTGAGTGCTTTTCAGTCTTGGCTATTCCAAGTAATGCTGCTATGAACATTACTGATATAATCCTTGGAGCACATATGCCCTCAACAGCTCTTCTGCTGGGAGTGGAATTGCTGGATTACTGGGTATGCATAGGTTCAGCTTTTATAAATAATGTTGAACTGCTTTCCAAAGTGGTTATAAGAGATTCACCTGTACTCCACATGCTCCAAATGCTCACCAACACTTGGTATTGTGTCAGATGGGACTTTAAACACTGTTTTCTCATCACCAGTCCCTCCCTCTATCTCACCTCCATTGCCCTTGTTTTCTGATGGTTTTATTGTTATCCTGAGCTTACTTTATGCAAAAATATTCCTATTTCTAAAATATTTCATTGAACTCCATCTTGCTTCAGTTTATCTTTCTTTCTTGCCTCTCTTCCACTGAGATTAGACACGTGTTTTAATTTTTGTTTACTGAGTATGTCATAAAACAGGAACACGTTTGACTCAGACAAAAGGCCTTGGGGAAGTTACAAATTTTGGATGCAGCCCATACAGCAGAAACGTATGGGATCATAAAAGGAATGCAGGCACTATAGCGAGGGGAAAGTGCTGACTACATTTCTTTGTGAACATGGCAGAATATCCTGATAACTGAAGATTTTTTTATGTTGAAAGGAGTGACTTTGTAGCAAATGGTTTAAACATGCAGGGAGGTAATATGAGGAACAAATCATCAGGCATTTTAAAAATTAATAAATAACAAATAAAAGATAAGTGTCAGGCTATCATAAATTCTGCCAAAAATAATCATTGCATGTGGGGCCTTACAATACAAGACTTGGAGATTCAGCTTTATCATTTTGGGAAACCAACTTGATTTAACAAAAGAGAAAGTTCTGCATATAAGTAATAATGGGAGAGGCTACGCTGGGTAGAGGAATAAAAAAATCTTCCCAGTACCTGTTTTTGTCATTTTCTGCCCAGGTTAATTGAGTGTTTTTATCCTACTAGTAGATTATAATGAATTACTAGGTAATGTGTGTTAATGGCATAATAAATATTTTTGAATGACTATTATGTTTTACCTTTCTGGAAAAATAGGAAATCAATTAGTTTATATTTGTTTTTAGCATAACTTACCTTGAAAAAGTCTCCTAAGTATTCCCAATATAAGGTAAATCATTTTGCTAAAAGCAACAGAAGGCAGTTGCTATTTATATTTGACCCTGACATCAAGATTCTCCAATTGAATTATTGTAGGAAAATCAATAAGATAAAGTAATAATGTGTATTCCACAATCAATTAGAACCTGTATTTCACAGTTTGCAAGCAAGAAGAAGTAAAAGATTGCTCATAGCTATTACACTTTGAAAAACAACTGGGATTTCTTCTTTTTTAAAAATTTCATTTGGCTCTTTGTTTCTTAAATTTCCATTTTCATCTTTGCAATTTCCACAGGGCAGCATGAGAACATAATACCAGTGGTTTTTTTTTCTTTTTCTTTCTAAATGCTACTCTTGGCCCTCAAAGATCTTAAAAGGCTATAGCCAAAGAATATGGAATTCAGAATAATCAAGCTGTATTTCTGTACTGAGAGTTCACAGAGATTTTGAAGTATATCTCCTGTGTTTGTTTCCTAGAGCTTCATTACAAATTATGGCAAACCTTGTAGCTTAAAACAACAAGAATTCATTCTGTTACAGTTCCAGAGGCTAGAAGTCCAAAATCAATGTGCTGGCAGAGCCATCTTCCTTCTGAAGACTCTAGGAGAACCCTTCCTTGCCTCTTCTAGTTTCTCATTGTTGCTGGCAATCCTTGGCATTTTTTGGCTTGTAGATGAAACACTCCAATCTCTGTTTTCGTCATGATACGGCCTTCCCCTTATGTGTGTGTCTGCTTTCTTTTCTTGTAAAGACACCAGCCATTGGATCTGGGCCCAATTTGACCACATTTTAATTTAACTAATTATATCTGCAAATAAGGTCACATTTTTAGTTTTGGGGTGGACATTAATTTTGGGGGGGCACACTGTTAAACCCAGTACATCTTCCTTTTATCCTTATCCCTGACAAAAGTTTAATCAAAGATTTCCAAAATGGCTGCAGACAGTGGCTTCCTCGTTTGGGCCATGGGAACAGTTAGCTCTAGGTTCTGGCAGTAAGTGGGTGCATTGTATGTAGACTACAGGTTGGCCTGTTTTTTATTGTTACTCTATACCAGCAATTTTAAACAATGTCAGTGATAAAATAGTCCTCCCCTCAGAATCTTTTGTTGGTCTAAGTTTTACTCATGAGTTTTAATAATATATATGTAGGCTTAAATTTAGCACATTTTATTATTAATCCTTTAATATATGTTATCTTCTACATGGAAGTTAATTTGGAGAACTCTCAGTTACATAGTTGTCCCAGGCACATGAAGACTCAGCTGTATGCAGTCATTTTGAAAGCAAGTTCATAACACTTTGGAATTGTTTGAACTTGCTTTGAACATACCTTGTGTCTCTAGTCCCGGCCTTATTGCATATTTTTGCATTAAGTAGATTGGAAATAAACAACAATAGCACAGTGATTATAAAAAAGAAGAAACTCAGCATGAGTTACTTTAATTCTGTCCTTTTATGTGACCTCTTGGAGTAACTTTTATGTTTAAGAGAAAAGTGTGAACTGTGAGGTACAATATGTAATACTTTGCTTGGTAAGTGCCTATTTTACTTCATATACGAGCATACTTCAAAAAGTTCATGGAAAGATTTGTATTCAAGTATTTTTGAATTAAACTTGTATGATATAGTCTACTGATTTTTGAAGTAAACTTGTATGATATATTCTACTGATTTTACTATTATCTTTAGAATTGAAATTTATTCTTTATAATTTGTTAATTGTTTTAAAACTAAAGAAAGAATCAATGTAAAACATGACAGCAGTGTTATGCTTTAGTAGCGGAGATATTAAGATAACAAAATACCTTGGAATTCCTTTGACAGCACTCTGGATCTGTCAAACAGAGTTCAAATTTGTGAGCTGGTCAGATAGGTCCATTGAGAAGGCGATAGAGTTGAAATAGAGAAGTCATTCTTGCATTTCTGGAAAGACTGCTGCTGAACTCACAGAGCATATCTTCAAACAACTGGATCACTGTTTCATGAATCTCTGCCATGGTCCAGGATAAAAGATGCTGCACATGTGGCCAATATTCGCTGTGGAGTTCATGCAAAAGTCAAACAAATTAATTCAAAGTTTTTTATCTGCCTCCTGGAAGTCATTCTCTGAACCTTGCAGAATTTGCTCTTTTGGGAACATTTCTTCATGTGTGATTTTCACAGGACCCTGGAAAAATTTTATTTATTCTTTTAAATCTCACCTCCTTGATGAAAAAGCTGCTGAAAGTCTTTCTTAGACAAGATGGAATGTTCATTATAAAGCTGGGGCACAGTAAGAGACAAATTTTGAAAAGTTAATCTCATCTTTGAAGTACTGTAATCCAAAGAAAACGTGGACTTGTGAATCAGCTCAGATTTTGCTCTCTGCTTTGTGCAGTTTTTCTCTTTGGAATTATCTTTTTTCCTGGTGCAGTTTTAGATGAGATTAATCAGATACAAACATATTTGCAAATAGCCAGAATCTATCTTAAATAATGTACAGTGAAACACAAGCTTTAAAACTCTTCTTTGAAGATAAGTGCACAGAAATTTTGGTGAAGGCTATTTACTGTGCAACAACAAACTGTAAGGAAGTGGACATTTACATAGAAAAAAGAATCCAATTTTGAAGAAGAGTGCCAGGAGAAACAACAAAAAATGCTAGGTTTATGTTATTCAGAGAAATCCAAACAGCAGCAATGCTGAATGCCCCAATCATTTTCACCAAGAACTAGACACTTGTTCTAAAGCAATGGCTCAAATAACTTGTGTTCACTATCATTTAGGTATTTTCTCTGACTTTACAGAAGAAATACTTGAGAAGTGGACATTTTTTGACCCCAGAGGCATTTGTAAACAGTTCGAATGGATCTCAAGGAAACAAAGGGCTGGATACTACTGCATTTTTTGGAATTTAATGTGAAGTGGGATTTTTATGAATCACTACCAAACTTATCTTTATGTTTAATAATTTTCTAAAATATTCTTATATCTTCCCTTGGAAGAACATTTCTAAGTTAAAATTAATAAAAGGTGTTTTTTCATCAGCTATGACAAGATAGACTGACAAATCTAGCTATACTCTTTACTGAACATATATATCCAAAGATCAATTTTAAGAGAGTTATTGACAGAGTTTTTAGAAGGCTCAAAATAGAAGATATTATTATTCATTGCTACAACAAACCAATATGTATGTTATTTCCTTTTTCTGAAAACACATAATAAAATATAAATCCATTACTTTTTCCTTTTTTCTACCCTAATATTTAGTTTTTTTCTTACAAAAACTGGCACGATTATGCAAACAAAGTGCAATAGAAGAACATTTTTACTGTCTCCATTTCTTTTCTGGCCATTATCATTATTCATTTTATTTCATTATTATTACTGAAAATAATTTTGTCGTATGGAAGAGGGGGATGTGTTAAAAAGTCATCTTGTGGGGCTTCAGATACACTAGAAACACATCTGCCTACAAAGATACCAGATAACTACAACAATGTAAATGTTGATCTGTTGACTTCTGGTTGTGCTATCTGCAAACTGCAAGGGCACAGCAAAGTATGTCCTGACAAGCCTGTTTGACAAGGGCTGTTTGTGGAGACCTGAAGCTTGTTTCTCTGTACTTCTGCATGTTACAGCGCTTTCCGAGCCAAACTGTGTGCTGTTTGGTTGTTCCTAAGAATGCATGGTAGTAGGTGTGAAATGATTTTAGAATGATTTGCCAATAAGTTTTAAGAAATAAGTTTAGAAATAAGTTTTTTTGTTTTTTAAGAAGAAAATTACCCTTTTAAAAATCTAGTGATGCTTTGACAGCTTTTTAAGTATCTGATTACAAACAGCTGAGAGGCAGCACTTAGTTCATGAATCCACGATTCATTACATCATCATCTGTTTGGTCCGCCAGAGAAAGAAACCTGAGGAGTCCAGTATTTACTGATCAGTCACACACCTCATAAGCTCTTTGATTACGATATCCTTAGCTTTTGTCTGAAAGACTGTGTTCAGCTGTCCTATACTTTTAAGTTAAGTTAATCTTCCTATTATAAAAATGAAGTCATATGAAGCTAATTTTAAAAAAACTGACCTAGTCAGAAGCTAATAGAACCTTCAACCACGGAAAAATCTGGAAGTTAAAAATTTTTAAATTCAAATGGCCTGACATACATTTTTTAGGCTCTTAGGTATTTGTACCTTTTTTACTTTTTCTACTTTTAGACTATTTGGGCTATTGAAAAATTTTTTAGTCTCATAAGAAGATGATATATGCCCTCAGGATGCAAATATGTGTCACTCAGGGGTCTTTTCAAAAAACCTCTTTTAGAGCCCGTTGTTTTCTCTGAATTAAAATGCCTACTGTAGAAGAAGGCTTTTATGTTACCTATCAAGACTGCCAAAGGACATGGATTATTACCAACAGTTATCATCCACGCACTAGTCTTTAACCTGTCTGGGAATGCCCACAGGGAAAGGTGGCTAGTAACTTGTGCTTTACCTCTGAGGCACTGTCAAATGGTTTAGGGTTTACTTTGATCAGGTCATAAAACTTGTTATTGCAGGATTTGAGGAATAGGGAGAGATGTCTTTTCACAAAAGTATTTGCATAGAAAAGAAAAACGTGTTGAAGGTGTTGTGTTTTATAGTTAATACTACTGGTAGCTTTAATAGATATTAAGAAATAAAAGAGTTCTATTTTCTGTATTAGTGATTCTCAAATTTTTTTGGACTCAGGACTGCTTTACACTCACAAAAATTATTGAGAACCCCAATGTGCTTTTGTTTATGTGGGTTATATGTACTGATAGTTACCATATTAAATATTAAAACTGAGAATTTAATATTTAGTTATTCACTTAAAATCACCATAATAAACCCATAACATATTTTATGAAAAATAAACATGTTTACAAAATAAAAAAATTAGTGAAAACAATGACAATATTTTGCATGTTTGCAAATCGCCTTAATGTCTTACTTAATAGAAGGTAGATGGATTCTCATCTGTGTCTTGCATTTAATCAACTTGCAATATGTTGTTTTGGTTGAAACATATGAAGAAAATCTGAACTCACACAGATATGTATAGTTGGAAAAGGGAAGAGTACTTTAATAGTCTTGTATTAGTCTGTTTATGTTGCTTATAACAAAATACCTGAAACTGGGTAACTTATAAAGAACAGAGGTTTATTTGGCTTACGGTTCTGGTACAGCTACCTCTGGCATGGGCCTCAGGCTGCTTCTCCTCGTGGCGGAAAGTGCACGCAGCTGGCAGGTACAGCAGATCACATGGCGAGAGGAAGCAAGAGAGAGAGGGGAGGTGCCAGGATCTTTTAAACGACTAGCTCTTGCAGGAACTAATAGAGCAAGATTTCACTCAGGCCCCTTCCCCAGGGAGAACATTAATCCATTTATGGGGGATCTGCCCCTGTGACTCAAACAGCTCCTAATACTGCTACAGTGGGGATCAGATTTCCACACGAGTTTTGGTGGGGACAATACATCCAAACTCTATCAAGTCTTTTCTGATAATTGTGACTATTCTTTGGTACTGCACTAAAACTTAACAAGTGGTGGTTTCTTAAGGGTTAGTTGCAATGTGGACTCTCAAGCCATTTCAATGAATTTTTCGTTCTCTGTTATGCTAAAAGTCCATTGGTCTGTCTTGCATTATTAATGGATCCTTTACCCATGTGTGATATTGTAATATATCACATTGGTTATTTGAAAAATGTTAGTTTCCTGAGACTTACAGTTCTTCCAAATGTTGACACATTTCATTCTACAATGTCACATTCATCTTTGTTATTATAGCCACTGATGTCATTTTAAAAGTTTTTCTGTATTGGGAAGCTCTCAAGCTTATAAGAGTGGATACAAGTTTTTCTAAATATTAATTTTAATTTCAAAGTTTAAATTTTGTCTTTGGCCACAAATATTGTCTGTTGTTTTCCTTGAAGTGATAGGCTCACTTCATTCGTTTTCAAGAAAATGTCTGCCAGGTATCCAAGTCTAAATAACCAAAGTTTGTCTGTTGGGCCTTCTTTCAAGTAAAAATGGTGTTCAGTGAACAAGATAACCAATTCAGCTTACAACTTGAACAATGGCCCAGAGGCTTTTCCTCCAGACATCCATCGTGCATGGTGTTTTATGGGTATTTCCCATTTCATCTGATGGAATATTAAAATGATATGTATTCAGGTTTGA
Organism: Cynocephalus volans; assembly: GCF_027409185.1. Taxonomy (NCBI): domain Eukaryota; kingdom Metazoa; phylum Chordata; class Mammalia; order Dermoptera; family Cynocephalidae; genus Cynocephalus; species Cynocephalus volans. Next base: position 89,393,057 of record NC_084468.1, on the reverse strand, counting down.
GATTTAATAAAATTAATAACTTTTACTGCTTTACCAAGGACATTCTGAAATGAAACTGGCTTTTTTCCTGCTAATGCATGAGGGTGAGGAATATAATAACTACCAGCACAGCTTGGAGCTACCACCTTGATTACTGCTAAGGCACCAGCAGCGTTACCCACCACTGCTTTTGTAACATCAGTGCAAATGTTAACACGGTAGCTGCAGGCTAACCTTGAGATTCTAGAAATTTTTCAGTACTTTTAGTGTTTCAGCACCTCTCATATTTTGTTGCCAAAAATACACATAAAAGATCTTTGATGATTTATTTTGCCGATAACTGACAAATTCAAGCAATGTCAACTGTGCAACTGTCTTTCAGCTAATTTGCATGCCTCTCCAGCCAGCGCAGCATAACTAACCCCGTAAGATGTTTCAGTGGCTTTTTCATTGCTGTTTTGAAAAGATGCAATAAACAATGTTTGGCTTGTAAAAAGCTTGTCATATCTAAGTTTAAAATATTCAGTTCATTTTTCTTTATACTGTGAATGATTGGTCTCAGAGTGATGCCACTGCTTAACTGGTACCATAAATATTATTTTAAAATGTTCCATTGCATAAGACACAATAAAGTAAATTATTAACACCTATAAAGCTGAGGGAAAGATGGCTTTCATCATAATTTCATTTCTTATTCACAATTTTTCTCAGTTTCTTTGGGGGTAGATTTTTCCCTTCCCTGAGTCAAAAAACTCCAATATATCAGTTTCATTTATTCAACACTCTTAGAGGTAGACAGTGCAGTTGTAGGTTGAGAATGTCTTCTCATCCCATTTTAACAATTCATTCTTGAATCAGGAAAAAGTATATTATAAGTACATTTTCTTTTAGAATGAGATAAAATATCATTAAACTCTAAAATGAGTTTCAATTAAAATTAAAATTTGTTTATATTTGAAAATTCAAGAATATTACCGTGAAACAGATTAACAAACAGTACCCAGTCCTTTTGTGTTTCTATGTAGTTTGCAAGGGAAACTTGGGGGTTGAAAATAGGAATTTATTGAATGATAATGAGATTATAGCAGAAATAACCAAAGACAGCTAGTAAGAGCACAGAAAAAGTACTGAGAACAAACTGAGTTGATCTCTGAAAACACACTTCTTCATACCCTGAACTTCACATTACAGCTAGATCTCACAGAATACACAGCGCGCATTGCATCAGCCATCAGAGTAATGATGTCACCACACATCATGTAGTCTCTGGAAAATTTCGCTGACATGAAAGTGAGGAAAAAAAGCAAATAATGTTTTAGCTTTACTATGACAATAGTTTTGAATCAAGGACCCTCTGAAAGGGGTTCTAGGGGTTCTAGATGTTTGAACCCACCATCGAGGTGTTTTAAGAATCACCTCTGAAAATTGCTATGTGTTCTTTACATTGTGCAACGCTAAGGCAGGTACGGTAATTCCGTGTGAAGATCCTCCTCATCCAGGCCTTATTCTGTGTCTTCTTGTAAAGTTAATTCTGATATATTTTGCCAGATCATATAAATAAGAGCACGAGTAAGAAAGTGGAAGAATGCTGGACATTTTTATTACATGAAATAAATTGACTAATTAATTTATTGATTTTTTTAATTAGAGAAGAAGTGTGTACTTTTGGTTCAAGGCTAGGCTTTATTGGTGTAGAGCCATGTCACTCATTGCTTGATCCAGTTTATGTCTGGCAAGAATGAAGATTTTGGTAAGAACATCGGAGCTTCTCTACCTCAGGTCTTGCTGCCCATGCTTACCTGTGGGAAAATCTGGCTAGACTTCTCACGGGGACAAAGTCTTGGCTTCCTCTCAGGTAGCAAGGAGTGAGCTCTTACCTCACCGTTTTCCAGTTAGAGCACCACATGCGTCTCCAGTCCAGATACCAGAGCTGTCTCAAACACTGAATTTAACATGATAATTAACTAGGATTAAATTGCCCATTAAACAACGTGATTTTATAGTAATGGGCTATTAAGATTGGAAAGTTGTTAAATTATGTAATGCCTTGTGCTATATTTCTTTGATTCTAAGATATACATTTTGGCACATTGTTTACAACACTGAAATGAGAATGTGTTTTTCAATTAAAGATCTCATCAGTTTAACTGAAGGCATTTCCCCCCCCATTTTTGTAAAATAGCATCAGTTTTTGTTTTAATTTTGAAATGTTATCTTCAAATTTTTTTCCATGTAATTACAAATGCCTATTTCGTGACAAAAATTACAATATATTTTATTCTTTCATGGTTTCTATATTTTTCTTTCATAGAGAAATAACAGACTCTAGCAGTAAATTTCTATATACTGTGGACATTTTCTGAAATATGCATTTCCACATCAGGTGCTTCATATCAAATAGAAAAATTAACATTAAATTCTTCTAGTGTAAGTTGTTCAAAAAGTTTGCTTCCGTTTTTAAAAAACCTATTTTGCTTATGTTTTAAATTTGGTATTTACTATTTAATTCTGTTCATGACAGGTTTATTTTAGGACGGTGGAACTTATAGAAGAGCCCATAAAAGGGTCTCCTGGTTTAAGTTTCTACTTCAAAATTAATGGATTTCCTATATTTATGAAAGGCTCAAACTGGATCCCAGCAGATTCGTTCCAGGATCGAGTAACTTCTGACTTGTAAGTTACTGTTTTTCTTTTATTGTTCCTCTTTTTATCCACAATCTCATAAAGCTTAAGAGTTACTCATTTTTTATTTTCTTTAGTCCCAGGGGAAAAGACTGAGAGGTAGCATAGAATTCTAGGATGATGGAAACTTTAGAATGGACACCGTGTTTAAATCATATATTCCATTTTCCTGAGCTATAGTCTTTTTTTTCTAGAATATATAAACTGATTTTTTTTTTCAGTTGAAACATAATTGACTGTACATATGTGGGGTACTGTGTTGAATATCAATACCTGTGTGCAGTATGTGATACTCAAATCAGGGAAATTAGTATATTCAACATTGCACAATGTAATCATTTTTTGTGGTCCTTTACCAATTTCTCACTAACCACCCCCTCCCTCCTCCTTTCCCACCTCTGGTAACCTCAGTTCTGTTCTCTCCTTTTGAAAGTTCAATGTATTACTGTGATTGTTGCTTCTTTCTTTTTCTTTCTTTCCTTCTTTCTTTCTTTTCTTTCCTTCCTTCCTTTCTTCCTTCTTCCTTTTTTCCCCTTAATTTTATTTGTTTATTTTTTATTTAGCCCCCACTTACGAGTGAGGACATTTGTTTTCTCTTTCTGTGCCTGGCTTATTTCACTTAACATAATTTTCTCTAAGTTCATCCGTGTTGCTCCAAATGGCAGAATTTCATTGTTTTTTATGGCAGAATAGTATTACATTGTGCATATATACCATATTTTCCTTATCCAGTCATCCGTTGATGGACATTTAGGTTGGATCCTACTCTTGGCTATTGTAAATAGAGCTGTGGTAAACATGGGAGTTCAGGTATCCTTTCGACATGATGATTTCTATTCTTTGGGTATGCACCTAGCAGTGGGATTGATGGATTGTATGGTAGTTCTGTCTGTAGTTGTTTGAGGAGGCTCCATACTGTTTTCCATAATGGCTTCACTAATTTACAGTCCTACCAACAATGTAGGAGTGTTCCCCTTTCTCCACATCCTGGTCAGCATTTGTTATTCTCTGTCTTTTTGATAATAGCCAGTCTACGTGGGGTGAGATATCTCAATGTGGTTTTGATTTGCACTTCCCTGATGCTGAGTGATGTTGAGCATTTTTTCACATGTCCATTGGCCATTTGTATATCTCCCTTTGGGAAATACCTATTCAGCTCCTTTGCCCATTTTTAAGTTGGGTCACTTGTTTTTTTACTGTTAAGTGAGTTCCTTGTATATTCTGGATATTAATCCCTTGTCAGATGCATGGTTTGCAAATATTTTCTTCCATTCTGTAGGTTGTCTTTTCTCTCTTTGTTAATTGTTTCTTTTACTGTGCAGAAGCTTTTTACTTTTATATAATCCCATTTGTTTACTTTTTCTTATGTTGCCTGAGTTTTCAGGGTCTTATTCATAAAGTCTTTGTCAAGTCCTACTTCTGGAAGTGTTTCCCCTATGTTTTCTTTCAGAAGTTTTATAGTTTCATGTATTATATTTAAGTCTTTAATCCATTTTGAATTGACATTGGTATATGGTGAGAGGTATGGGTCTAGTTTCATTCTTCTATTGATGGATGTCCAGTTTTCCCAGCACCATTTATTGAAGAGGCAGTCTTTCCCCACTGTATGTTCTTGGAGCCTTTGTCAAAGACCAGTTGGCTGTAAGTATGTGGGCTGATTACTGTGTTCTCTATTCTGTTTCATGGGTCCGAGTATCTTTTTTTATGCCAGTACCATGCTGTTTTGGTAGCATAGCTTTGTAGTATAATTTGAAGTCAGGTAGTATTATGCCTCCAGCTTTATTTTTCTTTTCTTGCTCAGGATAGCTTTGGCTGTTTGGGGGCTTTTGTTGGTCCACAAGAATGTCAGAATTGTATGTGATATTCTGTTCCTTTGGTTGGTTCGAGTGACTGTTTTTATGCCAGTACTATGCTGTTTTGGTTACTATAGCTTTGTAGTATCATTTGAAGTCAGGTAGTGTAATGCCTCTGGCTTTATTGTTTTTGCTCAAGACTGCTTTGGCTACTCAGGGTCCTTTGTCATTCCATATGAATGTTAGGATTATTTTTTCTATTTATGTGAAGAATGTCATTGGTGTTTTGATGGGGATTTCATAGAATCTGTAGATCACTTTGGGTAGTATGGACATTTTTGCAGTGTTAATTCTTCCAATCCAAGAGCATGGTATGTCTTTCAATCTTTTTGTGACCTCTTTAATTTCTTTCAACAGTGATTTTAGTCCTCATTGTAGAGAATTTTCACCTCTTAAACTGATTCCCAGATATTTTATTTTTTTGGTCACTATTGTAAATGGGCTTACTTTCTTGATTTCTTTTTCTGCTAGTTTATTATTGGAGTATAAAAACACTACTGAATTTTGCATGTTGATTTTGTATCCTGCAATTGTACTGAAATTGTTTATCAGCTCAAAGAGTTTTTTGGTAGAGTCTTTAGGTTTTTCTATATATAGGATCATGTCATCTGTAAACAGGGACAGCTTGACTTCCTCTTTTCCAATCTAGATGCCCTTTATTTCTTTCTCTTGCCTGATTGCTCTATCTAGCATTTCCAATACTATGTTAAATAGGAGTGGTCAGAGCATCCTTTTCTTGTTCCTGTTCTTAAGCTTTCAGTGTTTCCCCATTCAGGATGATATTGGTAGTGGGTTTGTCATTTATGGCTTTTATGGTGTTGAGGTATTTTCCTTCTATACTTAATTTGATGAGAGTCTGTATCATGAAGGATTGCTGAATTTTGTCAAATGCTTTTTCTGTGTCTTTTGAGATAATCATATGGTTTTTGTCCTTGATTTTCTTGAGGTGGTGTATCACCTTTATTGACTTGGGTATGTTGAGCCATCCTTGACTCCTGGCGTGAATCTCACTTGATCATGGTGTATAATTTTCTTGATGTGTTTCTGTATTCTGTTTGCTGATGTTTTGTTGAGGATCTTTGTGCCTGTGTTCATCAAAGATATTAAGATATTGGCCCATAGTTTTCTTGTTTTGTTTTATCTTTGCTTGATTTTTTTTTTTTCTTCTTTTCTTTGTCTGGTTTTGATATTAGGATGATATTGACCTCATAGAATGAATTTGGGAGAATGGCCTGTGTTTCCATTTTTTGGAATAGTTTGAAGAGAATTGCTATTAATGCCCCTTTAAATGGTTGGTAGAATTTAGCAGTAAAGCCATTTGGTCCTGGGCTTTTCTTTGTTGGGAGGCTGCTGATTACTGCTTCAGTCTCACTGCTTATTATTGGTCTTTCAGGTTTTCTATGTCTTCTTGGTTCAGTCTTGGTAGTTTGTATGTGTCCACAAATTTATCCATTTCCTCCAGGTTTTCAAACTTGTTGGCGTATAGTTGTTTATAATAGTCTCCAATGATTCTTCATATATCTGTGGTATCAGTTGTAATGTCTCCTTTTTCATTTATGATTTTTGTTATTAGGGTCTTCTTTTTTATTTTTTTATTTAGCCTAGCTAATGTTTTGTCTATTTTGTTTATCTTCTCAAAAAACCAACTTTTTCTTTTATTGATCTTTTGTATCATTTTTGGGTCTCTATTTCCTTAGTTCTGCTCTGATCATAATTATTTCTTTCTGTCTACTAATTTTGGGATTGGATTATTCTTGTTTTTTAGTTCTTTGAGATGTAGTGTTAGGTTGTTTATTTGAAATCTTTCTATTCTTCTGATGTAACCATTTATTGCAGTAAACTTCCCTCTTAGTACTGCTTTTGCTATATCCCATGGGTTTTGGTATGATGTGTCTTTATTTTCATTAGCTTCAAGAAATGTTTTGATTTCCTGTTTAATTTCTTCTTGGACCCATTGGTCAAATAGGAGCATGTTGTTTAATTTCCATGTATTTGTATAGTTTCCAAAGTTTCACTTGTTATTGATTTTTAGTTTTGATCTGTTGTGGTCTGAAGAGATACTTGAAATGATTTCAGTGTTTTAAAACTTGTCGAGACTTGATTTATGACCTAACATGTGGCCTATCCTGGAGAATGTTCCATGTGCTGATGAGAAGAATGTATATTCTGCAGTTCTTTGATGATAAGTTCTATAGGTATATGCCAAGTCCACTAGGTCTATTGTAGTTTAAATACTGTGTTTCTGTTGATTTGTTGCTTGGATGATCTATCCAATGTTGAGATCTCTTCAAGTCCTCAACTGTTATCATATTGGGTCTACTCTCTTTCTTTAGGCCTAATAGTGTTTGCTTTATGTATCTTGGTGCTCTGGTGTTTGGTGCTTATATTTTTATGATTGTTATATCTTCTGGCTGGATAGATTCCTTTATCATTATATAATGGCTTTCTTTGTCTCTTTTTATGGTTTTTGGTTTAAAATCTATTTTATTCAATGTACGAATAGCTACTCCTGCTCATTTTTGGTTTCCGTTTGTGTGATATATCTTTTTCCATCTCTTCCCTTTTAGTCTGTGTGTGTCTTTACAGGTGAGGTGAATCTCTTGTAAATAGTATATAGTTGGGTCTATTTTTTTTAATCCAATCAATCAGTCTATGTCTTTTGAGTGGGGGACTTAATCCATTTCCATTTAGGGTTGTTATTGAAACGTATTGCCTTACTCCTGACATTTAATTGCTTTTCTTATGGTCAATTTATATATATTTTGTTCCTCTCTTTCCCTTTTGTTGCTTGTCTTTGGCATTTGCTGGCTTTTTGAGGTGTTATGGTATGGTTTATTTCTCTCATATGCATATCTGCCATACCAGTGGTATTTGTTCTTTTTCATGTAGTCATGGTGGTGATTATCATTTTGGGGGTTCCAGGTGCAGGACTCCCATAAGGATTCCTTGTAGATCTGGTTATGTGGTGGTGAACTCTTTATTTGTCTGGGAAATACACTATTTTCCCTTCATTTCTGAAGGATAGCTTTGCCAGGTATAGTATTCTTGGCTGGCAGTTTTCTTCCTTTAGTACTTTGAATACATCATCCCATTCTCTTCTGGCCTGTAGGGTTTCTTCTGAGAAGTCTGCTGTTAGTCTGATGGGGACTCCTTTATAGGTGACTTGATGCTTTTCTCTTGCTGTTTTTGAGATTTTCTCTTTGTCTTTGTGTTTTGACAGTTTGAGTAAAATGTGTCTCAGAGAGGACCTTTTTGGATTGAATCTATTAGGGCATCTTTGAGCCTCTTGGGTCTGGAAATCTGTATCTCTACCAGAACCTGGGAAGTTTTCTGCTATTATTTAACTGAATATATTTTCAATGCTTTTTCCTTTCTCCTTCCATTCTATGACACCCATAATTTGGATATTTGTGTGCTTAAGGTGGTCTGCTAGATAGGTCTCTCTTAGATTTTCTTCATATTTTTAAAATATTGGGGTTTTTTTTGTCTGCTTGAGTTATTCTGACAAGACTGTCTCCAAGATTAGAAATTCTTTCTTCTGCTTGCTTTAGCCTGCTAATTATGCTGTCAATAGTAGCTTTTATTTCAATGAATGAGTCTTTTAGTTCCCTGAGTTCTGCTGCATTCTTTTTTGATAGTTATTTCTTCGTAAATTTTCTCCTTCATGTCCTGGCTTGATTTTCTCATTTCATTATGTTGTCTAACTCAGTGTTCTTGTATCTCACTAAATTTCTTTAAGATTGTTACTCAGAATTCCCTTTCAGACATAGCAAGGGTTTCCTGTTGTGTGTGGTCTGGTATTTGAGAATTATAATATTCTTTTTGGAGTGTCACATTTTCTTTGTTTTCATATTTCTAGCATCCCTATGTTGATGCTTAGTCATCTGGTGGAATGGTTGCTTCCTCTGTTACTCTGGGGTGGCTTTTGAGAAGAGAGACTTCCTCCTGTAGATTTGCTATATATTGCCCATTGGGTAAGGTGTTTTAGCTTTGGTTCTGGGTAAACTCAGTTGTTCTGGGTAGTTCAGTAGTTGTGGGTAGACTCAGTATTTACAGGTGATGCCAGCAACTATGTCTGTGGCTGGGATTGCATGTGTGGCTGGACCCACTCAGGTGGGTGGAGACCATGTAGATAGCTGGGGAAGCTGGATGGCTGGGCCCACGTGAGGTGGCTAGGGAGGCTGGGACCACAGGCAGCTTGATATCTGGACCCATGTAGGCAGTTGGGGTCATGTGTCCACACGTCCACACAGGCAGCTGGGAGGCTGGAGCTGCACAGGTGCCCAGGACCACAGAGGCAACATGGGTCATGCAGTGGGGTGCACTGTGCAGGATGAACTCCTGTCAGGGGAGAAGGGCCATGGACCCATGACTAGACATTGGTACAGGTAACTGCAGCAGTGGGGGGGGGGGCAGGCTGGGGTGAGAGAAGGTGGAGGGTTACTGCTGGGAAGTGCTCATGGCCAAGCAGATTCTTTCCACTGCAAGGGAGAATTCCTTCTGGCTGATCCTGTTTTGGGATCCACGGTAGCAGCTGAAGCTGCATGCCTCTTTCTCCTCTATACCAGCCTCTACACCAGCCTGTTTGGTTTTCATGCTCCTCACCAGGCTCCCACTGCCCTCTCATGTTCTCCACTGATGCTCTCCCCTGTACTTAGCTGTCCTTTCCTTGTTCTGGTCCCTATCTGTGAGAGGATTGTGCATTGGGCACATCTCGTCTGCCATCTTCCCTGTCTCCTATAGACAGTCTCATAGCTAAACTATTTGAGACCGCTGAAGCCATCCAATTTTTAGAAAGCTATTATATATTTACTCTGGAGAAACAAGAAAAGGACTAATTCACATTTTGGACAGTCATGGAAAAAAAAAGATTATTGAATTCAGCTTTTTAAAGTTTTTAAATAATACCTTAAATATTTTTGAGCATGGTTTTAATAGATGGGAAGCCATATTTACCTTTGCTAAGATATTTGCATATTCTTTTACCTTAACAAAAGAACTAAAAAAAATCTTAGGGTGGAGGGAGGAAATGGGAAAATGTAGGTCAGAGAATATAAAAGTAGCAGGTTGGTAGGATAAACAGGTCTAGAGCTTTAATGTACAACATGGGGAGTAAAGTTAATAAAATTGTACTGTACCAGGGGTCTTCAAAAAGTTCATGGAAAGATTTGTATATCAATTCTATTTTTCCATGAATTTTTTGAAGTAAACTTGTCTATGGGATTCATGTTAAATGAATAGATTTTAGCTGTTCTTGCCAGAAAAACAAAAACAGAAGGGTAACTGTGAGATGATAGATACGTTAATTTGCTTCACCATAATGACTTTTTACTGTCTATATGTATCTCATAACATCATGTTGTATACCTTAAATACAAACAATAAAACTTATTTAAAAGCAAAATAAAAATTTAAAAACTCTAGATATAGAAAAAAATTAAAAATGTATTTCTGAGGCTTTGAAAATAGAGCTTTAGAAGAAAATGATATTTCCTAATTGAGTGTATAAACTACTGCTTGTGATAGTGAAAACAAATGTGAAGATAAACACATTTTAACTTATTTATTATTTAAGTTAAATAACATTTTAACTTATTTATAAATGTGTAAGTATACATTGTAGTACAGTATACAGTAGTCCCCCTTATTGTTGTTATGTTCCAAGAGCCCCACTGAATGCCTGAGCAGTGGATAGTACCGAACCCTATATATACTATGTTTTCCTATACGTACATGCTATGATGAAGTTTATTTATGTTAGGCACAGTAAAAGATTAATAACAATAACTAATAATAAAATAGAATGATTATAACAATATGCCAACATCATTACTCTTGCACTTTGGGGCCATTATTAAGTAAAATAAGGGTTATTTGAACACAGGCACTGCAGTCCCACAAAAGCCGATCTGATAACTGAGACGGCTACTGAGTGACTAACAGGCAGGAAGTATAGACAGTGACTCCACGCTGGACAGAGGGATGATTCACCTCCCGGGAGGGATGGAGTGGGGTGGTGTGAGATTTCATCATGCTACTCAGAATGACGAGCAATTTAAAACTTACGAATTGTTATTTCTGGAATTTTCCGTTTAATATTTACAGGTAACTGAAACCATGGAAAGTGAAACCTAGGATAAGGGAGGACTACTGTATATTATTTGATGTTTAGAACGTAGATGTGGTTAGTAACTAAACTCTTAATTCTGCCAATCGTTGTAGTAATTTCCTTTTACTTTAAAATGTGTACATTATTTTAGACTTCAGGAGAAAAAGAGAGTCTTCTCCAGACACAGACACAGGATCCTTTTCTTTTCCTTTTTCAACCCTCCTCTCCCCTTCTGGCTGGTTGGGCTGCAGCTGGTGAGCACAGCTGGGCCAAACGGTGTGCCTGCCCCTGGCGCCTTTGCTGAGAGCACAGGGCTGTGGTCCTGACCCGTGGTGGCCTGGCTTCCTAGTTCATTCCTGGGCAGTGTTCTGGGGATGGAGGGAAGCTGCGTGCTCTCAAACTGGCCCTGAAGTTCTAGATTTTCCCAAGGAATGTGACTAGGAATTGGAAAAAAGTAGAAAGGAAATTTACTGAGAAAGAAGTACTGGGCTGGAAGAATTGTAAAAAAGGAGATAAGGGTGAAGTAGTACTAATTCAAACTTTGATTTTTGTTTTATACTCTGAAATGGTATATAAAATTAGGCCATACTTCCCAAGGTTTATAACTGTATTTTTCTATAGTAATAAATATAAAACAAAAATTTAGTTTTAAAAATAGTATAACAACATTACTGAACATTTAGAAAGCAGAGGAAAGATATCAACTGTAATTTTTCTATGTTTATTTATTTTATGTGGTTATAGTTATGTGTACATATTTTTATCTCACTTTCTTTAATTAGCATTATATCCAAACCATCATAATTTTAAAGTATGTTTTTCCAACAGAGTTTAGAAATGTGTTTATCTACCATAATGTGTTTTTTAAATCTTTTTAATTTTTATTTAAAAAAAAATTTTATTGAATCGAAATTGATTATACATATTTTTGGGGTTCAACATTGAGATATGGTGATCAAATCAATATTACTAGCATATACATTGTTACAAATTGTAATTATTCTTTATGCCCCTTGTCCAATCTCTCCCCATCCCCCTCTCCTCCCCCTCCCTCCTCTAATTACCCTAGATTTCTTCTCTCCTTCTGAAAAAATAATGGCTACTCTGGTGATTTTTTGCCTAGACGATCTGTCCAATGCTAAGAGGTGTGATCAGGTCCCCCAATGTCGTCACAGAGCAGATGCTTCTTCTGTCACTCTGGAATGGGCTTTGCGGAGAGAGACATCCTCTTCTTTTCTTTATCTCTGCTGGTGACTTTCCTTGCGTCAGTGCACTCCAGTGGCTAGCAGATTGTCTGCATGGTGGTGGTGGTGTCTACCCGCTTTCGCGGCAGCCATGGTTATTGTGGTGGCTGTGGTGGGCCACCCACATGGAGGTGATATTTTTGGCATGCTCCTTGGTGCTGGTGGTGTGCCTGGACGTGGGAGGGGGGTCCAGTCCCCTTCTCCCTGCCTTGGGTCCCCAGATGGGCCCTGAAGTGCTGGCACAATGTGCCTGGTTGTGGGAGGAGTGTCTGGTCCCCTCTGCATGCCCCAGGCCCCCGGGCAGGCCCTGAGGCGCTGACATGGTGTACCTGGTTGTGGGAGGGGGATCCGGTCCCATTCTCCATGCCTTAGGTTCCTAGGTGGGCCCTGAGGTGCTGGCATGGTGCCTGGTTGTGGGAAGGAAGTCCAGTCACCGGCTCCAAGCCTTGGGTTCCTGGGAGGGCCCCGAGGCACTGGTGGTGAGAGTGGTTGTGGGCCGGGGTCCTGTCCCCAGCTCCATACCTCATGTCACTTGGTGGGCCCCAAGGTGCTGGTGGTGTGCCTGGGCTGGAACTAATTTTTTGTCTTTTGCTTTCTTCTAACATGGGGGAACTTCCTGTGGGAACCAGTACTTGTGCTGTGTGGTTGAGCTAAATTGCTGCTTTGCTGCTGTTTCCCTAGGGAAGCCTTTTTGTGCAGCTCAGGATTTAATGGTTGACCTTATAGGTACTTCCAGCTCTCCAGAGACTCTGTGCACCTGAGTTTTGTAGAAACTCTGATCTGGGCCTGAGTTTTTTCATCAAATTCCACCCCATGCAATTCTGCATTCCCAACCAGTCTCCTCTGAATAGTCCTTTGCTGATTGGGGGGCAGATCTGCTGTCCTTGCTGTGCCCCAGTGTTCTCCCAGTGGGCCTGTCTCCCCCACCACCCGTGCTCCAAACACTTCCCATGGGACGGGCCCTGTGCCAGTCTTTGAGATGGCTCACTGGCCTCTGAATAGCTCCCCCTTTTCAGCTGTTCTGGCTCCTTGCTCCTATGTGGGTCCCTGAGAACCCTGTTAGTGGTCTTGCTGTCCTGGGGGCCGCCAAGGCCCTCTTCTCTCCTGCCACCTCCAAACAACTCCATCGGAAGGGCACAGCTACAGTTTCTGCCAGCTTCTGCTGGCTCCTGCTCCATGTGCTCAGCAGCTCCAGCATTAAAATGGCTGTGGCTCAAAATGGTCAGTGCAGTTTTTCTTTCTTTCATCATGGCTTCTCCCACCTTCATGAACTCTGTAGATCTCTCCTCCTCTTCCCTTGAGCTCCAGTGGCTCCAGCTTGGCTGATGTTACATTTTTATAGTTGTACATTTGTTGATTTGTGGGAGAGAGTGATGCTGGGGACTGTCTGTTCTGCCATCTTGACCAGAACCTTTAAATCTTTTTTTTTAATATTCAAAAACTTCCAAATTAGCATTTGTTTTTAAAATTTCTTCTGTAGGTTACGGCTCCTTTTGCAGTCTGCTGTGGATGCTAACATGAATACTCTCCGGGTTTGGGGAGGAGGAATTTATGAGCAGGATGAATTCTATGAACTCTGTGATGAACTAGGAATAATGGTGAGTAGCTGGTAGCATTTTATGTATTAATAAGTTACTATGTCCTCAGTTTGACCTCCAGTGTTCTGAGAGGGTGATATTTTCCAAGTGGCTTATATTGCTCCTTACTTCTTTTTTCAGAGCTGGAATGATGTTCCACTTTTTGCTAAAGGAATAAATGGCATCTTGTCAACCCAGAGCTTCAGTTGATAGCAAATACCATAATTATTTAATTATATAAAAATGATAAGACATTCTGTATATTGGTTATATCTAGTATACATCCATCTACATTTTCTTGGCAGTTTTCTTTGTGATATGTAGGTATACATAAAAAAGAAAACAAAATATTTTAAAAATTTAAGGAGCTCTGACAAAACCTAGATAGAAGAAAAAGAATAAAATTAAGTAAAGAAAAGGTGTGCTTAATATTGTTATGAAATACTCTCAACATGTTTTATCATGGTGAGGATTAAGCAAAGGAAATGTATTCTTTAGTTCTCAAAGAATTTACAGTTCTAAAATTTAAAGAGTGCCACAGAAGAGTAGGAATTATAATGATGATAATGCTGACGATTATGATAATGATGACAATATTCTGTAATATTCGTGGAGTACTAGGCATTGTTCTAAGTACTCTGCATATATTATTTTGTTTTGTCTTCATGCCCATCCAATGAGGTAGTTACCATTGTTCTCTGTCCCCATTTGCAGATAAGGAAACTGACACGTGGAGAGGTTAAGCACCTTGCCCAAACTCACACAGCTTCCATGTGCTGGAATCAAGATTTTTACTCAGACAGGCTGCTTCCAGGGCTGTGCTTGTCACCACTGCATCGCACAGCCTCCCTAGGAAGAGACTCCCATGGTTTCATTACTAAAATGTGCATGTAGTAATCCTTTTGGTCATAAAAAGTTAATTACTTTATAAATAAAGTATGCTTCTTGACAGTCAGGTGCATCTCTCAATACCAAATGCGTGGTGAAAGTTAGAATGAATTAGGAATGAGAAAGGGCTGGGGGAAAGCTTCACTTCATCCCCCCTCAACACACTCACTATATCCTTTTTGAATTCTCCTTTGTTCTCTTTTTTTCTACCTAACTAACATTTTCTCTTCTCAGGTTTCTGTACAGTTTTGTGCAGTTCTGGAAAGTTCTGAGGTCTGTGAGTACCTTTCCTCAGTGCCTTCATGCACAGTGGTGCTCAAACGATCACACTCATCAAGCTAACTTGATTTTTTTATTTTTGTGAAAGATAATCCCCAAAGTTCAGAATGAAGATTTTCTTTCTGTAAAACTTACGCAAGTGCTTTATTGCCTTTTATTTGATTTGATAGGTATGGCAGGATTTTATGTTTGCCTGTGCCTTTTATCCAACTGATCAGGGATTTATGGATTCAGTGAGAGCGGAAGTTGCTTACCAGGTACGTTATCACCATTCCAAGAGGAAAGAAAACGCACACATTTCAGTTTTGCCTTTTTAAAAATCTCCCATTTCTTTTTGTAATTCTCTGTTAAGCCCCATGAAAAATTACACAGTCAGGTAATTGACTCCCTAGATGATTCCCCCCAATGTCATGGCTTTAACAACACCCACTTGCTGACAACTCCCAGATTTATCCCCAGTCCTGACTTCTCTGCCAAATTCTGTGTTATTATATCCAGCTGCCTACCTGGTGCCTCTGCTTGGAGGTTTAATAGGCATCTCAAAAGTAACACAAATGTATAAGACCTCCCCTAATCTTGCTTCTCCTGCAGTTTTCCCCACCTCAGCAAATGTCAATGTCACTCTTTGAATTGCTTGGGACAAAAATTTAAAGTGATTCTTAACTCTTGATTTCTTTTGCATTTCACATATACACATTTATATTTATAGATATATAAATGCAAGGAAGTGATTATATGTTATCTCTGTCTACTGAAAAGGCCTATAAACAATGCCCAACCTAGTAGTATTGCATGTCCTTATACTGAAATGATCTTTCCCTTTAGGAGAAAGTCTTAGAGAAATAGCTGATTCCAGATTTGGGACAGACCTGGAATATCTTTTTATTTAAATGGTAATGGTGTTTATTATAATATCATCAACTGATAATTTCAGCCACATATCTGAGGTCTATCAGCCTTGTGCTGAATATAATTATTTTTGTAGCGAGGTCTGTTTAGGGGGTGATTGTGCTTCGAAACACAGGTTGCATTACATTACCTTTACCCCAGATCTTAAGTGTAAGGCATGAATTTCCATGTAGAATCAGAGTGACATTCACAATACAAGAAAATTCTGAATCATGATGTACTCCCAAAATACAGCTTAGAAACTAATTTGTGAATGTATCATATGTGAGCAAAATACTACTGAAGCAGTCATTGGAGTGATTCATTGGTATCCATTAGAAATGATCACTAGAGTTTGCAAGACCATGCAGACATATTGAGTGGATTTCACAGTGTTCTGCAGTATGTCAAAGAAGGGAAGAAATTCATTTTCTCCATAATTTTAGATAAAGCCACTATGTGGATTATTTCTGACTCTCTGATTTCAGTTTCTCATGTCCAATTATCTGCTAGGTTTTTTTTGTAATGGTGATATATAAGAAGAAATATTTTGATTTCTTCTTGAATGGTGAGTCTGTCACCTTAGGCAGGTTACTTTACCTCTTTAGCTTCAATCTCTCTATCTATAAAACTGGTATGATTTTACTCTTCTCACAAAACTGTTTTGAAGATTAAATGGGATAATATATGTAAATAAGTACAGTATAGAAGAAATACAGAATAATATCAGCTGTTCCACCGGCACCACTACCTTGGCATGTCTTACAAGTCAGTCCACTAGCTTTCAACCAAATGCACTCTTCCATGACTTTTCATTTTGGCTAGAAACCTGAGAGTCATCTTTGATACTTTCTTTTTTCTTACCACCCGCATCCAACTAGTTTTAAAGCCCACCCAATTTTTTGATACCAATGTTACTTGTATTTGTATTTATCTTCTCATCCCTATACTTATTACACTAGTTCAGATCCTCATTTTCTGTCCCCTCGACCATTGCATTTGTTTTTTAATTGACTTCCCTAGCACTGGTCTCTCAACATGAGCTCACACTCAACAGAGCTGCCAAATCATCTTCCGCTGACATGCTTTGAGTCATACCACACTCCTGCTCGGCACCTTGCTCCTGGAATATCTCCACCTATATACAACAAGGAAGGACTTTGGAGAGACTCTGACCAACCAAAAGTGGGACAGTTTGAGATTCAGTAAGGACAGGAGTGCCGATGGATTGAAATCCATCAAGTATGTTAAAATCTGGAGTTCATAATATAGTGTCTGCAGATGTATATTTGTGTGAAAAACAATAGAGAAATGCATAAAGGAAGCGATTGCTGTTAATACTCAAGATAGTGGTTACTTTTGGAAGGAGGAAGGGGCTGTGATTGGAAGAGACATGGAGGGCTTCTGGAGTGGCTGAAAAGTTCTCTTTCTTGATCTGGGTGGTGGTTATAATTGCCTTATTATAATTCACTATGTCATAATTTATTTTTTTGTATCCGTGTTTCTTTTTAAAATAAAAGATTTAAAAGTTCAAATTGAATCCTTCCCTCGCTAAAAGCCCTCCAGAGGCTTCTGGTTACCCACAGGATGAAGCTGAAGATCCTCCTGTGAGGGATCCTGTTCCTGCCTGTGTCTCCAGCCTCCTCAAGCGCCATCTTCCTCTTGCTGTCTGTCCCCATCAACCTCCCTGTGGACCACCTCACTCATTCTCCCCTCACCCCTCCTACCTTGAGCATAACTTCCTCTGGGAAAAACCATCCTATATCTGCAAGTCTAGATTAGACTTATCCAAACTTTGCCTTTGTGAACACATCACACCGGTTCCCCACTCCCTGGCTGGATTGTTTGCTGAGTGGGTGGAGGGATGGATGGATGGATGGATGAATAACTTTTAAAATCTTAATTGTAGTTATGCAGGTTGCAAGCATTTCAATTGTATTTTTAATTTTCTTTCATGCAAATAATAAAAATATAACATCTATATACTTTCAATTCTTTTATATATTATTGAAGAACTACTTTATGCAGGGTTTGTTAAAATTTTAAAGTAAAGCTTCCCGTAGAACTCTAAGTCACCTTGAAGGGTGTGTGTAACACTGAGTCACTGAAGCTTTTTGCCTCTTCAGGATTTGTTTTTGTATTTTCATCAGCACCATAACCATGCTGGTCACAGTGGGCAGCAGCCCTGACTTTCCTGGGCATGCACAAAGGCAAAAAAAAAAAAAAAAGGAATATTGTTCACAAGGCTGGTTTAGAAAAACACAAGATCATAATTTTTTAAATGAAATATATTTCTGATACACCCTTTGAGTGTTTTAGCTTCCTGGATGGAGCCCACAGGAAGGGCATCAGTGGGGACCCCTCACTGTTATGTTCCATTACAGTGAAAGAGAAGCTATAAATATCAGTGAGGCAATATTGCCAAAACAGGTTCCAGAAGAATTCCTCTTGACCATTGACTCACCCTGTTCTCAAAGACATTTAATTGCCCTCCTTTGCTGTGGCACATGTCCGGGTGTGTCAGAAGAAAGGGACGTGTTTGAGTCTGCCCGGTGCATAACAGAGCTGGGTCCTTTTGTCTTTATGATGGGCCGGCCCAGGTGAGGCCAGTTCATGCAGGCCTCATGTCTTGAGGCTGGCAGGATTCTCAGATTCTCTGATTTCCTCTTCTATATTTAGACATGTTCAGTAACTTGCTTAACTTTAGTTGATTTTCTCAGAACATGACATTGATAGTAATTTCAGGAGACATCCTCCTGTTTGCCCTGTTTTCCTTTAGAGTATTCCATGTTTGTCTTTTGCTTCCAGAGTGCTCTAGTATTCACTTGCTTCCTAAAACCCTCTCTAGTTCCCATTCTGGTTTTCTGATCTTGGTGGAGACTGCACAGAAACCTCAGTGCCTCTTTCAGTGGCAGTGTTTGCTTTACCTCATGCAAAACTCCAACTTGCTCTTGAGATCTAACTCTTGTGATGTCATGTCTCCTGCCTTTTGTATTTCTTGGGATCTTTTTGTGGCAATTCAGATAATGGTGAGGTTGATTTCTTTTTTTTAAGGGCTCATATTTTCTTCAGTTTTTATAAAACTGAGAAAGGGAACCCTGTCTTATTGGTGTTTATAAAATTGAGTAAAGAAGAATCTCCCAGGTTTCTTCAAATATATTCCCACAGCTAACATGACTGTCCATTTTCTAGTGAGATTTCTGACACATGCACATAAGAATTTATGTGCAGAAATGCAATGGCTGTAATTTTATAAATAATTAAAGCTCTGAGTTTTCTATGTTAAGTATCTGAAAATTATTTTACGTTTCTTAAATTTCAGATCAGGAGACTGAAATTTCATCCCTCTATCATCATCTGGAGTGGTAATAATGAAAACGAAGCAGCACTGATGATGAATTGGTATAATATAAATGTCACTGACCTGCAAACCTACATCAATGATTATGTGACCCTCTACGTGAAAAACATCAGAGAGGTCGTCTTGTCAGTAAGTAATGATTTTTAATGCAATAGAATTTAATAACGTGTTTTTAAAATGGAGAAGTTTGAATATCAGTATAGTATATTTTATGCCCCTTTTTAGGGCAGTCTTCAACAGTATCATTTGAATACAGAGTATTGCATTGTGATGCTGCAGCATATGAAAGGATTCTGGATTGTAGACTTCTTTGGGGATTAATTTATCTGTGGAACTCTCCACGCATACACCAATATTGTAGGTTGTCACATGCTCCTTGGAGTCCATCCACAAATCCCCAAAGGTTTAGAATCTCTAGATAAGATGATTTATCGATATGCCACTTGTACAATCCTGTAAGTATAATTACTAAAGTATATTTTGATACATGTTATGTATGAATATGTTGGTATGTGATTTAAGGGGCAAGAGGAGAGGAGAGAAGTTCCCAGCTCCACCTTAGGGCCCTTCCTCTATGGTGGTTCTCTTTGCACCACTATTTGTCTAACAGGCATATTTTACAGGCATACATTAATATAAATTGGCCTTTTTTGTAAGGAAAGAAGCAGCATTTTTTCCCCAGTAGTATCTTCAAAAGTTATAACTTTTTAAAAACTGTAGTGTTTAACATATGCTTTAATAATCTAGCTGTCTTTACAATTTTATATCTGTAATTAGATGTTTTAAATTCCTGGGTATTTCCTGAAGTAATCTGAAAAGAGATGTATTTTTTAAATAGTATGTGATATTAGCATCTACATATGCCCAGTTGATGGCACTATTCCATTTAGGAGAAGAAACTTCAATGAGAATTCATGAAAAAAACATAGGCTCAAATTTATAACTTACTTGATAGACTAAGTCATGTGTCATGAAGAATTTTTCTATTCACAAAATGTGATGATATAAGCTTTAATTAATATTTATAGAACATTTATTTTATAATCTTTTTACTAACAGTATTGCTATAATATGTTTTTCTGTAATTGATGGATTTAAGAAATGTATTGTGATATCTGAGGATTTTCATTTCATAGCATAGTGGTTAAGCCCTCATGACTCAAATCCTGGCTGGGCCACTTACTGTCTGTGTAATCTTGGGCAAATTACTTGCTCTCCATTTTCCCATCTTTAAAATTGGGTTAAAAATAGGGACTAACTCTCAAGAGTTGTTACATGGATTAAAGGAGATACTGGATGGACGGTACATGACACAGACTTTGCATGTAGTGATGTTTTAATTAATACTAGTCATCACCACCTTCCTTGGTTTCATTCAAGGTAGGTCTTAGATATGTACACATTTTAATCTCTAATTTTAACACTACACTCTTGATCTTAAAAAAAATTAGTTTCTATGTGTCACTTCATTCGAAATGGAAATATGATGCCTTTCTCACAAGGGACCTGTGTATGAGTTGTGAGCAATAATTGATGTTTACAAATTTCCTTGAAGATGTACAGGATTAAGTGCTATGTAGTCATTACTGTTGTTATTTATATCAAAGCATGGGCACTTAAGGGAAAGCACCATGAATTGATACATCTGCACATTAATTGTAACGATTAATTTCCTATTGCATTTCACGTTTTCTTTTTATGATCATTCTTTTGGCTTATCTTAAGCATCTCTTGGTCTAAATAAGCATTTAAGGTCATGACCTAGAAGGAGGTCATCTGTGAGATATGTGACAAAAAAACAGGCTTCAAGAATAATTATTCATAAACAGAAGGAAATTGTAATGCATCATTAAGAGTGGATATTTTTAGGCAGAGTAATTTTACTGACTGGCTCAGCTTATCAAATTGTTCAAGAATCTGGAGAAATGAAGGGAAATCAATCAGGCTTGATCTATTAAGTCCAATTGATTGGCCTCCAATTTTACTTTAATGCCATTATAACAGAATATTTTTAAAATTTAGGATTGCCTATAATCTTACCATGCTCTTGAATGTTTTTAAATTCAACCAACATCTACTGAATATATATGCCCAGAGCAAAGCCTCATTCCCGATGCTGTGGGAATACTCTTATCTTTGTGGAGCTTACAGTCTGCTCTCAGAGGGAAACATGGAAAAAATTACCACTTCTACCGGGCAGAGTGAAAAAAGCACTGTAAAAGATGTAGTTCCCAAATGCTGGGAACTATGTGGAAGAATCATTAATTTAATTTAATTTTTTTGGTGGCTGACCGGTATGCAGATCTGAGCCCTTGACCTTGCTGTTACAACACTGTGCTCTAACCAACTGAGCTACCTGGCCAGCCCCCATTAATTTTAACTGGAAGAACCTGAGAAGGCTTTTAAGTAAAAGATGACACTCAAACTAAGCCTTAAGGGTGAAGTAGAATTTTGAGGCAAAGGATTGTCCAGCAGATATTTTAGGCCATGAAAACAACGGGAGTAAAGATAAAACGATGTGGAAGTATGTGAGGTATGTATAGGGAGCAGCAAGCAGTGCCCAGTACCTGAAAGCAAAGGACTCCTGGATTGGTGGGGGAGAGTCAAAGATAGAAAGCAAAATGACTGTTTGGAAGCAGATCATAGAAGGGCTTTGAATCATGTTATGGAGTGAGGCTTTATTCAGCAGACAGCAGGAAGCTTGTAGAGATTTTGGGGGAGGGGAGGAACTTTATCTGATCCAGGTTTCTGGAAGCTTCCTTTACTAGCAAAGAATTAGGGAAGTGAGACATTCTAGGCAAGGAAACCAGTTATAATAGTGGAGAACTCCAAGTTATTGAGTCTATTACATGCAAGGCATTAATTTATTAATTATAATTATATTAATATTATTATCATACGTTAATATGATAATGATACAGGTGCTTCGTATTATTTATTTATTTAATTTTTAGGGCTGCCCTGGAATGTAGGTGATACTGACTTTATTTTAGAAATGATAACATTGTGGGGTTAGAGAGATTAAGTGCTCAAGGTCATAGAGGTCATAGGTAGTGGAGTCCTGGGGTGGTACTGAAAATGGAGTGATGGGAAAAAATTATTTGAATATAGAGTTGGCACTATCGAGAGTGACTGAATGTGGAAGGTGAGAGAGAGAAAGGGAGAAACTGAAGATGACTCCTACTTGGGTACCATGAATCGAGGCAGGAATCACAGTCAAATAAATTTGGGATGAGTAAATAAGGAATTCTGCTTTGAAAGGTTGGATAGGAGATGTTGGCAGAACAACAGAGGTGGAAATGTGGCACTGATTGTTGGGAATGCAAGTGCGGGGGCGTGGGCTGGGAGTAATCAGAACACTGGTGGGAGGGGAAGTCGTGCTAGAGGGCGTAGAACAAGGAGAGCTGAGCAGTCTCCATCTGAGAGTGGAGAGAGTAGCTGGAGAAGGAAGAATCAGAAAGGTTGGGGGAAACTACAATGTGAAAGAGTAGTGAACAAGCAGTCAAGGGTGCAGAGAGCTTCGGAAATAACTGGTGATAAATAGGGTCATTTATTGCACACCAGAGAGGGAATAGAGGGGATTGAAAGAATTGCTGTCTTTGGAAAGTATTAGTCATTGGGAAGTTTTTGGAAAAAATTCAGTGGAGTGGGATGATCAATAATCAAATACCAGGGGCTGAGGAATGAGTGGGTGGTAAATAAATCTGATAGATTACAAGATCAAGGGAACTTTTTATCAGGATGAAGGAAGTCCTAAGGAAGCTGAGGGAAAAGACAAGTGGAGAGAGATTTCTTTTAAAAGAGTGGAGGATAATTTATTGGCTGTAGCACCAAAGTGAAAGAGAAAGACGACCAGAAGACAGGCTGGCAAAGGAAAGGAGTAAGGATGTTTTTTTTTTTTTTTCTGTGACAGAAGAGAAACAAGAAAAAAAATATGGATCATGGTCAGTCACCATGTCTCTGTTCCCTGCTGAACCTCCAGTACGTAGAAGGAACTGCCTGCCTGGCACATAGTAAACGCCTAAGAGAGACTTGATGTATGAGTATTTGATAAAGTCACACATTCGCTCTCTGTCTCTTTGCAGGGCTGAAAAATGCCTGAGACACAGTAAGCACTTGACAAAACCTACTAAGTGAATGAATCTTCTCAGTGAAATAGGAAGTGAGCTCATCTGTTGAGATGATAATACCACAACATTGTGACTTCTACGTGTGTGCTAGGCACCGAGTGAATGAAGTACTTACATGCTAGTTGCTGTGACAAACAACCACAGTATTTCTGTGGTTTACATAATAAAATCTTATTTCTTACTCACTAACACTATAAAGTGACTGCTCCTGATTGACAGACAGATCTCCTTCTATATCCCAGCTACACAGTCTCCTAGGCTTTCACCCACAAAAGGGGGAAGTCAGGACAAGAGTGAGGCACGTGGCTCCATGCAGATGCAGAGGGCTAGGAAGCCCCTTCCCAGGGATGGCTCTGTATTATGGACATGGGCACATGAGTTTCAGTGGGCACTTAGCCATCTGTTCCACTTACAAGTTATTTACCATTTACAATAACTCTATGAAGGAGGTACTGCTATTATTCTCATTTTATAGATAAGACTACTGAGGCTTAGATCTGTCCAAAAATAATTAGGTTCTAATCTGTGATTTAAACTAAGGTCCATCTGACACAATAGCTTCTGTTACTTAACTGCTAGACCTGTGGATCTTAAGTGGAGGTGATTTTGCCCTGAGGGAACATTTGGTAAAGTCTGTAGACAGTTTTAGGGGGTTGGGGGTGCTGTCATCTAGCAGGTAGAGGCCAGAGATGATTCTAAATATACTATAATTCCTAAGACCCCCCCCACCCCATACGCACCCCAAAGTCCAGCCCAATATGTCAATGGTGCCAAAGCTGGGAAACTCTGAACTAGACTGTACTGCCCGTGATGGATGGGAGAGGAGGCAAAACATGGTTGAAAAGGTTAGGAACAGCTGCTATGAGGGATGAGATAAGTGTTAATTAGGAAAAGATATTACGGACTGAAGAGCAGAGAGGTGCTGGTGGTTGTTGAACCGGGAAAAAGGTAAACGGTCCTATTTTTGTTCTATCAGCCACTTGACATTTCTGGGACTTGATAGTATTTTTAAAGAAGTAAATGATCTGTCGTTTACTGATGAAAATATTATCCTTTAAATTATTTTATTTCTGAACTCAGGGAGACAAGAGTCGTCCTTATATTGTATCCAGTCCTACAAACGGGGCTGAAACCATTGCAGAAGGCTGGGTCTCTAAGGACCCTTATAGCAAACATTTTGGTGATGTACATTTTTATGACTATATCAGCGATTGCTGGAATTGGAAAGTTTTCCCAAAAGCTCGATTTGCATCTGAATATGGATACCAGTCCTGGCCTTCCTTCAGTACATTAGAAACGGTAAGCCATCGTTTGATTTTCCAGTGATTCAGAATGGGAGACTATGGGCATATGTTACTTCTGAACAGTGGTTCAGAAAGTCAAGTAAAATGAACTTCTGATTTAAATGAACGTTTAGGAAGAAGATAGCTTTTTTTTTCTTTACATTTGGGGAGCTAAAGTCTTTAATCATTTTGGAGATTATAACTTTTCTATATTGCTTTTAATTATGTTCCTTCAGGAACATTTAAAAATTAAGTGGGAGCTAGTTGTTTCTTAAGCTTGGCTTCTTATCACCCATGAAAATAACTTGTACTTGTTACTTTCTGTATGTCATTCAGCTGTTTTACCATTCACAGATATTCAGTACTGGCTAGTTCACTGTAGTAAGAGAGGTGAATGTGACAAGTAAATCTTTGTCTAATGTTATCCTGTCTTATCTTTTCTCTCCTCTTCCTCCCCTTCAACCTCCTCCTTTTCTTCATGTTGGTGTATTTGATTTTCTGTATGGATTTCCACTCTCTGTTCCTAAAGGTTCGGTTTCAGAGTTGTATGTGTTCTTTTTATTTTAACAGCTTTATTGAGATATAATTTAACTTACCATACAAGTCACCCACTTAATGTGTACCATTTGATGGTCTTCAGTATATTCACAGAATTGTGCAACCATCACCACAATCTAATTTTAGAACATTTTTATCACTCAAAAGAAACCTTGAACCCATTAGCAGCCACGCGCCACTCCCCTGTCCCTCTTACCCCAGTCCAAGGCACCACACTAATCTACTCTCGTGTCTATATATTTGTCAGTTCTCCACATTTCATATAGTTGGACTCATACAATATGTATATTTTTGAGACTGGCTTCTTTGTCTTAGCACAGTGTTTTCAAGGTTCATGCATGTTGTACCTTGTATTAGTATGTCATTCTTTTTTATTGCTGAGTAATATTCTGTTGTATTGATATACCACATTTTGTTTATTCATTTATCAGCTGATGGACTTTTGTGTTATCTCCACTTTTGGGCTATTATAAATAATGCAGCTATGAACATTTGTGTACATGTTTTTGTGTGAACATATATTTTCATTTCTACTGGTTATATACCTAGGAGTGGAATTGCTGGGTAATGTGCTAACTTTGTGTTTAACATTCTGAGGAACTGTCAAATTGTTTTCCATAGTGGACGCACCATTTTACACCACCAGCAATGTATGAGGGTTCCAATTTCTCCATATCCCTGTCAACATTTCACTTGTTCTTTTCCTTTTTCTCTTACATTTTCCCGGAAATTTACATTTACAGGCAATTTGCATTTCCTTGATGGTTAATCATGTTGAACATCTTTTCACATGCTTATTGGAAATTTGTATATCTTTCTTGGAGAAATGTCCATTCAGATCCTTTACCCATTTTTAAATTGAGTTATTTGTCTTTTTATTATTGAGTTGTAAGAATTTTTAAAATATATTCTGGATATAAGTATTTTTAACAGATGTATGATTTGCACATATTTTCTGCCAATCCGTGGGCTGTCATTTTACTCACTTCATGGTGTCATTTAAAGCACAAAAATTTTTAATTTTGATGATGTCCTTCTTGCTAATCTCCTCTCTTATCTCTTGGGTTTTTGTTGAAATCATTGTCTAACTCCAGTGACAAGGGTGACAAAGGTTTACTTCTGTGTTGTCTTCTAAAAATTTTATAGTTTTAGCTCTTACGTTTAGGTGTAGAATCCATTTCGAGTTATTTTTCTGTATTGTGTAGGAGTCAAGTTCATTCTTTTGCATGTGGATAGCCTGTTATTCCAATTCCATTTATTGAAAACACTATTCTTTCCACCATTGAACTCTCTTGGCCCTGAAAATCAATTGCCCTTAAAAGTTAGGATTTATTTCTGAATTCTCAGTTTTGTTCCAGTGTCGTATTTTATACCACTATGCACTGTCTTGATTACTGTAGCTTTGCAGTAAGTTTTGAAATCAGGAAGTACGAGTCCTACAACTTTACTCTTTTCAGAATTGTTTTGACTATTCTGGGTGTCTTGCATTGCCATATGAATTTTAGGATTGGTTTGCCAATTTCTTCAAAAAAGCCACCTGGGATTTTGATAGAGATTCTGTTGAATCTGTAGATCAGTTTGTGGAGTATTGCCATCTTAGCAATATTAAGTCTTCTGACCCATGATCATGGGATGTCTTCTTTAATTTCTTTCAACATCGTTTTATAGTTTTCAGTGTATGAGTACAAACACTTGTTTCGTTAACTTACTCCTAAGTGTTTTATTCTTTTTGGTGCTATTGTAAATGGAATTATTTTCTTAATTTTATTTTTAGATTGCTCATTATTAGTATATAAAAATGATTGATTTTTGTATATTGAGCTTGTATCCTGCAAATTGGCTAAATGCAAATACCTCTAATTGTTTTTTTTGTGTGTGTGTGGGTACTTTAGGATTTTCTCTACATAAGATTAGGTCATCTGCAGATAGAGATAGTTTTATTTCTTCCTCTCTGTTATGGATGCTTTTAATTTTATTTTCCTGCCAAATTGCCCTGGCTAGAACCTCCAGTACAATGTGAACAAGAAGTGGTGAGAACAGTCATCCTTCACTTGTTCTATTTTGTAAGGGGAAACCTTGTAGTCTTTTCCCATGTACAATGATGTTAATTATAGGGTTTTTGAAGATGCCCTTTATAAGGTTGAGAAAGTTCCCTTTTATTTCTATTTGTTACTCAACTAGTATGTTACTCATATCATGACAGATTGTTGGATTTTGTCAAATGCTTTTCCTTCATCTACTGAAATGATTGTGTGGTCTCCTCTCCCCATAACTTGTGTAAGGTAATCACAAAAAATATTTTAAGACAATTTCAAACTTTCTCAATTTCTCCACCTGAACACAACTATATTTGTTTCTACACACTGAAATTATATTGTGGTTTTAACTTTAATAACATCATAACCTTAGTTCAACCCTTTGTCTTTTTAACTGACAAAACTGTATATATTTATTGTATACAACATGACATTTTGAAACATATGTACATTATGGAATGGGAAATCTCCTTTTTTATTATTATTATTTCCAAATTGTGGGGCTAATCTTCTGGTAATACTGTTTTTTCAAAATGGAGAATAAAGTTCAGTATCCTGCCTGACTCAGGCAGGAATAAGTGTTGAGAATGGGAAGGAAGGAATGAAGGAAGCAAAAATATTTACTAAGCAGATGCTCTGTACAGGTACCTGTTCTTTTATTTAGCAATAATTCAACACCTCCATGTTGACTGGAGCCCAGGAAGAAATCAAAGCAGTGCAGGGTAGGAGTTCTACCCATGTCACCTGGGTAAATAAGTAGCATATCTGGATTCAAACTTATTGTCTGACTCCAGAGCTGATACATTTTCTTTTCACCACACTAGAAAGGTTGGTGTTAGAAATTGCTAACCTTTTCTTCAAATCTATTAGCATTTCTATTCACCTTCTTAAAATAATGGAATTGCCATGTTTTTGTGAAATGCCTGATGATGTTCAGAGATACTAAATTCTACATTTTAAAACAGGAAAAGGTGAAAAAAAGTTCTGCCCATTATGAACCATCTTTATCTCTTGATTTAATCATCTCTTTTTAAGCTACATTGCTTAGTTGAGAATTTGAATAGGAAATTTGGAAATAAAAGAAACCAAAAGATTAACTTTACATAAAACTTAGACTCTTAGGTTTTTTTCATGTATTCAACGAGTCTATTAAAATGTTTCTTTAATTTGGGATATATTACTTTTTCATGAAATAATATTTTCAGCAGGTGATTGTCAATATTGCATGGAGATTAAAAGCTTGGGCTTTGGAATAAACAAAACTGGATTGAATGCAAGAGTCACCACTTGTTAGCTGTTACCTTGGGCAAATTACTTAATCTTTTTGAATTTCAGTTTCCTCATCTGTAGATTGGGGTTAATAGTGCATACCTCATAAGTGTGTGTGTGTGTGTGTGTGTGTGTGTGTGTGCAGGTATGCATTTAGGTATGCCTGTGTGTATGTGTTTGTGCATAAAGATTAAGTTAATTAATACATTGAAGCATTTAGCACAGTTCCTAACACATAGTGAGAACCCATAAAATGTAAACTATTATTACCATTAAAATAATCCATTCTAACCGTGGGGTTTATAGGAAAGTTTTATTTTCTTCAGATGTTTCTAGATTTAATGAACAAGGGGCTGGAGCACTAACTAACTTTGGATCTTGGGCAAGTTACTTAACCTTTCTGTGCCTGGTTTTCACATCTATAAAATAGGGTGATAATAGTACCTACTCATAGGGTTGTTATGAGTATTAAATGAGTTAATATTCTGAAAGCAGTTAGAACTTTGCCTAGCACTTTCCTTCTGGTAAACATGGTTATATGTGAAATTTTAAAAACTTCCTAGTCAGAGTTATAAGAAAGTAAAAAGCTTCCTATATAACTAAAGATTAGGTTTACTGATTATATTAGTCCATTTCTGTTGTTTATAATAAAATACCCAGAACTGGGTAATTTTGTAAGAAAGCAAAATTTATTGCTTACAGTTTCAGACGCTGGGAAGTCCAAAGTCCAGGGAACACAGCTGGTGAAAGTCTCCATGGTGGTGACAGTGATGGCAGGGTATCACACTGAGAAAATGGCAGAGCAGAGAGAGTGAGAGAGAAAACAGTAAGAGCAGAGTAAACTCATTCACTCTCTTTTTAAAGCCCTCAGAACCACTCCCCTGACCACCATTTTTAATCCATTCACTACCACGTGGTCCTGCAATCCAGTCACCTCTTCAAGGCCCCACCTTTCAATCACTATAATAGGATTTCCCACCCTTAACAGTTACAGTGCGAATTAAGTTTTGGGGGAACATTCAATCCACTACACTGATTATGGGCTAAATTAAATAATTACCAATCAGAGGTCTGGGAAGCCCAAAGGTGTGTTTCAGAATTTAAAATGGAGGAAGTATAGAAAGAAGAGAAGTCTATTGGTAAAGGTTTATGCCTCTAACATATGTACAGGATTATTGTGAATATGAATATCTCTTTTAAATAAATAATTGGAATACTTAGTATTCTCTATGATTCTGACGGTGGCAATTTGGAAAAATAGGTATAATTTGGAAAAACTTCCAGATTAAATATGGCTAATGTATATTTTTTATGTTTTGTTATAAATTAATTCTCAAAGAATAGCTTTTTTTTTTTTTTTTTAAGGTGATTTGCTCGTGTATTACATGATTACCGGGAATTATGTCATTCTTTATTAATAGGGATATAGCTTTTTAATTTTCAGGTTTTTGGGGTGGGGGGCAGAGTATAATTTTTCAAAGTATCTGTGTAACTTGGATTAAAACTCTGGATTCAAATGTAGCCAGAAATTAAGATTGATTCTTAGGGGAGAGGACTGTCATTATTTGGTTGTGTCTTCAGCTATATGAAAATTAAACATGGGCCTATCTGTTATGTTTAGCAATCCCTGAGAAACAAATAAGCAATATGAGCAAGCTGTAAAGCATTTACTGTCATTATAGTGCCATTTTATTACTATTTAATAGTTGTGACCATTTTAACAGAATGTGTTAAAATGGTCAGTCTATTGTTCAGTCTTGACAAACTAATAATGGATAAAATATTTACCTAAATAGATGAAATAATACTTTAAAATACACATAATGAATGTTTCAAACACCAGAAATATGTTTTGATAAGGCAAGACTTTTGAGAAAAATACCCTAATGTAACTTTCTAGGCTTGAATAAGGGAGGAGGTAGCTGCCAGATCGTGGTTTTGTGATTTAACTTTGCACAGGCTAGTCTTTCACCAGTAACGAGTATGATGCAAAAACACATAAGAAATGAGAGCTCCAGAACAAATCTAGAGCTCTTATCCCTTGTGTAGAGTACTTCTCAGGTTTGCCAGGAACTTAGAGAAAAGTAGTGTTACTGCTGACTTTCCAATTTGTAACTCTCATTCTTTATGCAAAAGGTTTCATCTAAGGAGGACTGGTCTTTCAAGAGCAAATTTTCACTTCACCGACAGCATCATGCAGACGGTAACCACGAAATGTTGCATCAGGCTGGGCTTCACTTCACACTTCCCCAGAGCACAGATCCATTACGTACATTTAAAGATACCATCTACCTTACTCAGGTAAGTGGTTTTCATTCTGGAGTTGAACGGTTTCCTGTAGCGAACATAAGAGATCATGCAGATTTTGAAGGCCTTATGTGGTGAAAAATATTCAGGTTTTCATTCTACTGATTAAGGAACTTATTTTCTTCAAACACATATGATGACACATAATACTTGAAAGAGTTCATTTTTGGCATTTTTCTCTCTTACCAGAATAGCTCATGAAGTTAAACTGTTCATTATAATGCTCCCTAGTTCAAGATTACTATAAAAGTTCAGTAGTTAAGACAGTGGCATTTCCCAGGATAAAATAGAACAATAGAATGCAACAGAGTCCAGAAACAGACTCATGCATAAAATCGTTGGTCACCTGATTTATGGCCACAATGCCACTTCAGTTCAGTGGGAAAGGGATAGTTTCATCAATAAACAGTGCCTTTTCAGGTGGATACTTTTATGGGGAAATAAATGGATCTCGACAATATATATAAAAATAATTTGAACAATAGTCAAAGACTCAAATGTGAAAAGTACTACAATAAAGCTTTTAGGAGAAAACATAGGAGAATATCTTTATTACCTTGGGATAAGCAAAGAATTCTTAAACAGGACGTAAAAAGCACTACTATAAAAGAAACTATGGATAAATTATACTTTATTAAAATTATGGACTACTGAATATCAAAAACACCATTAAGAGGAAGAAAAGGCAAGCCACAGACTGGGAACCAATAGTTGCAGTTCATATAGCTGATAAAATGTTTGTATCCAGAATGAAGAAATTTTATAAGCAATAAGAAAAAGACAGAAATTCTATTCAAAAATGGTCAGAAACCTTGACCAGGCAGTTCACCAAAGATTGATATCCAAATGGTCAATAAATGTATGAAAATGTGCTCAATTTCATTCTTAATCAAGGAAACGTAAATTAAAGCCATACCAGGATACCCCTACACACACTTAGCAGAATGGCTAAAATTAAAAAGATTGACAATACCGCCTATTGGTGAGGAGGTGAGACAGCTGAAACATTGAGACATTGTTAGTAGCAGGGTAAGTTTGTTTAACCATTTTGGAAAATTTCATGGTAGTTTCTACCTGTATTAGTCTGTTTTCTGTTGCTTATAACAGAATATCTGAAACTGGGTAATTTTTTTTTTTTTTTTTTTGTGTGTTTTTGTGACCGGTAAGGGGAACGCAACCCTTGGCTTGGTGTCGCCCGCACCGCACTCAGCCAGGTGAGCGCACTGGCCATTCCTATATAGGATCTGAACCCTGCGGCCCAAGCGCTGCACTCTCCCGAGTGCTCCACAGGCCGGCCCTGAAACTGGGTAATTTTAAAGGAACAGTATATATTTCTTACAATTTTGGAGACTGCGAAGTCCAGGGTCCAGGGGGCGTGTCTGGTGAGGGACTACTTCTTGGTGGGGACTACCTACAGAGTCCCATGGCAATGCAGGGTCTCACATGACGAGAATGGCATGAGCAGGAGAGCATTAATGTGCACATTCACCCTCCTTATAAAGCCATCAGAACCACTCCCTGATAGCTCATTAAATCACTAACCCATTATTTTATGAATGGATTAACCCGTTTGCAAGGGCATAGTTGTGATGATCCAATCACTTCGTAAAGGTCTTACTTTTCAAATACCATATTGGGTTTCCCACCCTCTTAACACTGTTACAATGGGGATCAAGCTTTAGTGAGTTTGGGGGGACATTCAATCCACAGCACTACCTAAGGTAAATATTTCCTTTTTTGAATCAGCATTTCTACTCCTAGCTATGTACCTTGGAAAAACGGTTGCATGATATCCACCAACAGACATCTAAAATAATGTTCATAGGTTAGGAGCATTATTCGTAATAGCCCTAAACTAGAAACAATCTAAATGTCCTTTAACAAGAGAATTTATAAACAAATTGTGGAATATTCATACAGTGGAATGCTCCACAGTAATAAAAAAGAATAAACTACTGATATCAGCATCAACTTGCATGAGTTTCACAGACATTATGTTGAATAAAAGAAATCAGATATAAAGGGGTACATACTGTACTGATTCCTTTCATACTGAAATTTAAGTATAGAAAAAACTAATCAAGGTGCTAGAAAGCAAACTAGTATTAACCACTATTGTGGAGGGGAGTTGTGATAATAATTAGGATTGCATACAAGAGAACTTTGTGTTTTATATCTTGATCCTGGGTGGTGGTCATATGGGTGCATACATATGTGAAAAGAGTTGTGCATGTGACAGTATGCACCTTACCAGATGTATTTTAAAACAGTTCTATCAAGATGTAATTGACATATCATAAAATTCACTCATTTTAAGTGTACAGTTAAGTGATTTACTTATAGAGCTGTGCAACCATGATCTGGTTTTAGACCATTTTACTTTTTTCATTAGCCTATTTTATTTCATGCACCTATGACTATGCACATACTTAAGACTATGTTAAAGCCACTGCCTATTTACCTGATGTTTCTGCCATACTTATTTCAGATTCCTAGAGATAAAGTAAAAGCCTAATCCCAATTATATAAGTTGACCAGAAGTAGATCAGAAGTTTTTGTTAAATGTGATCGCATTTTAATTTCTCTATCTTAGCATCTAAAAATGTACCAATTTTTATCCAAATTCATGCTCACTCTCATTAGTTTTCTCCTGTACGAAAATGCAAACCCTTGGATAGAAGCTGAAGCAGAAAACTGTAAGCCAAAAAGATATTCTTTTTTAAAAGGTGATGAAATGATTAAGAGAATTTTGATGTTTCAACCATAATCTTATAAGTTAGGGAAGTTTTGCTAGTGGGATGTGTAATTCATTAATTTACCAGAACGCAAGGTTAAAGTTCTATAGCCAATATTCTATTAAAATGTTTTGATATATAAAATAGGTTGATTCTTATTCGTGTGTGTGTGTGTGAACTTTTTCAGCTGTTGTTTTTCACGCTGGCTTTCCTCCTTCCAGCTGTTCATTTTATTGCTGTTACTTTATTATTATTATTTTCTTCAAAACCACATTCAAAGAACTGACAGAAATAATTTTTCTTTTCTGAACTTGCTCGCATTCAAGATACATAGGTAGGAGCTGGGTGTATAAGAGGAATTATTTGTAGCCAGTTTTGGTTGGTGATGGATTTTGTCTGATAATTTAGCACTAGCATCCTATCAAGCTTTGGCTCAGAACTGGACAGTCCTTATGTGGTTTGTTCGTTCTACTGTGGCACTTTCTGATATACAGATGAGATCTGAAATGAAAGAAATCAGAATTATGATTTTTTTTTGTTTTGTTTTTAGCATCAGATTTTCTTGACTAAAATATATACAGGAAACATTGGGGTGAAAAAGGTTTTCTTCCTCATTACTTTGATATTAGAATGATAATTTTTAACCTGTGAATCAGAAGTAAAGCGCTTTTCTGGTTCTTTTTCTCTGTTCCCACTCCCACCCCTTGTTCTTTTTCTCATAGTCTCTCCTACTGTTCTGAAGAAGAGTGCTTGCCCATGTGCCACTTTTTTGGACATTCTATTAATTAAGCAATTTTTGCAACTGTTAGAAAAGTCTTGGCCAAAAAGGCTGTGCAGTAAGTTTCTTCACATTTAGATCTTTTCCTGTCTTCTCTTTATCTTATAGCCACAAAGATGTCCTGCTCAGTCCTTGACTCTTTAATTCTCCTAATATTCCAAGATAATCTGGCCTCACCTTTCATTCTCCTACCTTATCCTGTTACATTTTATTCCAAATAGCCCATATACATAGGCACACCCACCTAAACTGTGTACGCAGATCTCACTTCCTAGTCTGAGGAAAAAACTAACTTTTAAGTGACTTACTCTACTGGCATGGCCTCTTATTAGCCACTTAGAGAGGAAGCCGGGCTAATGATCATTACCGATCCCTTAGCTTATAGCTTCCTCTAGTGTTTTTTCATTTATTCTTCACATATTTATTAGCATGTAATGATTGCTTGGGGATGTCCTTGAGAAACTCATATTTTTTAGGGGCCATTTTATCTCCCCATGCTGCAAGTAACTTGATGACAAGAACTTAGGAAAAGAGGGAGGGAAGAATTGGTAAAGGGACACAAAAATCAACTACATTGTATGTTTATAAAATAAAAAAAAAGAAAAAAGAACTCAACAAAAGAGGCAGGCTGTGCTGTAGGCCCAGGTGTTGATGCTGCTGGCTGCCCTGCAACAGTTATTTCCCTGGGTAGGCAGCACCGAGACATGATGGAAGATCCAGGCCATACCCAGCTTTTAAGATGGGGGTAGAGTGGGCAAGGGAGGTGAATGGAGTGATTACCAACATAGTACATTATACAGTACTATATAGTATGTTACAAAGTACATAGAAGCCTTTATAGGCACCACGTAATTTAACAGTCAAGCAGACAGTCAGCTTTCTTTGGGTAGACACCAAATGCCTGGCCCTGGGTCATAAAGTGCTTTTTATACATTCCCATGTAATACTTGCAACATCTCCAGATGTCCGTGTTGCTATTTCCGTTTTATACATGAGGAAACAGAGGCTTGGAAACGTTAAGAATTTTGTCCAAGGACTCAGAGCAATGAATGGATTAGGGTCTCTGCTTTTCAAACTATAATATTCTATCCCTTTACAGTTGAGATAAGGGTAGTTCTATAATTACTGAGGTGTTTGGTTGAATTGCAACATTAATTTACAGCAATCAAATAAAGTAGACATCAAAAATTTAGCACATTGAATAAAGACCTTATTGGCACACTAGAGAAAACCAATGTTGCTAAAAGTTAGCTCTTTGAAAATATCAACAGAATTGGCAAATCTTAGTTAGACTGGCCAAGCAAAAAGAAAGAAGACACAAATTACTAAATCAAGAATGAAAGAGGGAGTATTACGACTCACTTACAGAAAAAAAAGGTGATAAGGGAATACTATAAACAATTGTACGGCAACAAATCAGGTAACCTAGAAGAAATGGACAAATTCTAGAGAGACAACCTATGAAAACTGACTAAGAAGAAACAGAAAATCTGAATAGACCTATAACAACTAAAGCTTCCCCTACAAAATCTGTGATCACATGGCTTCACTAGTAAATTCTAAAGATGTTTAAAGAAGAACTAACATTAATCCTTCACTAACTCTTCAAAAAAAAAAAAAAAAGAATAAAATAGAAGAGGAGGAAATACTTCCTAACTCATTTTGTGAAGCCATTATTACCTTGATACCAGACAAAGATATCCCAAGACAAGTAACCTACAGCCCAATGTTCCTTTTGAATACAGATGGAAAAGATCCTCAATAAAATACTAGCAATGCAAAATTCAGCAGCATATAAAAAGGATTATACATCATAAACAAGTGGGATTTATTCCAGGAATGCAAGATTGGCCCAACATATGAAAGTCAATTAATTTAATACACCATATTAGTAGAATAAAGGAAAAATAACCACGTGATCATCTTAACAGATGAAGAAAAAGCATTTAAGAAAATCCAACACCTATAAAAAAAAACTCCAAAAAGCCAAAAGTCACTCAACAAACTAAAAACAGAAGGGTACTTCTTCAACCTGATAAAGGACATCTTTGAAAACCCACAGATAACATAATATTTAATAGTGGAAGACAGAAAGCTTTTCCCCTGAGATCAGAAACAATGCACGTATGCCCTCTCTTGCCACGTCTGTTCAATATTGTATTGGAAGTTCTAGCCAGGGTAATTAGGCAAGAAAATGAAATAAAAGGCATCCAGATTGGAAAGGAAGAATAAAACTGTCTCTATCTGCAGATGACATGATCTTATACAAAGACCTTAAAGCATCTACAAAAATATCATTAGAGCTAATAAATTAGTTCTGCAAGTTTGCAGGATATAGGATCAACACACAAATAACAGTTGGATTGTTATATGCTAGCAGTGAATATTCTGAAAATTAAGTATTAAATAGTACCATTTACAATAGTATTAAAATGAATAAAGTACTTAGAAATACATTCATCCAAAGAAGTACAGGACTTTCACACTGAAAACTACAAAATATTTTTGAAGGAAATTAAAGAAATTGAAAGACATTGTATGTTCATGGATTGGAAGACTTAATATTGTTAAGATGGGAGTACTCCCACATTGATCTAGATTCAATGCAATCTCTATCAAAGTTCCTACTGCCTTTTTTGCAGAAATGGGCAAGTGGGTCCTAATATTCATATGGCAATGCAAGGCACCCAAAATAGTCAAAACAATCTCAAAAAAGAAGAATAAAGTTGGAGAACTCACACTTCTAGTTTCAAAACTTTCTACAAAGCTACAGTAATCAACACAGTGTGGTACTGACCAAGGGCCAGACATGTAGATTGATTCTACAGAACTGAGAGTCCAGAAATAAACACATACACCTAGTGGTAAATTCATTTTCTTTTCTTTTTAAAAAATTATAAGTATTTATTTTCTTTGACAAAAATTGTATATATTTCTGGTGTACAATGTGAAGTTTTGATATATGTATACATTGTGGAATGGATAAATCAAGCTATTTAACATATGCATTAACTCACTTATTTTTTTGTGTGTGGTGAGAACAATTATAATGTACTCATCAATTTTCAAGTATACAATACATTGTTATTAAGTATAGTCACCATGTTGTTGTACAGTAGATCTCTTGAGCCTATTTCTCCTGCCTAACTGAAATTTTGTATACATTGATTAACATCTTCCCAATTCCTCCCCACCCTCCGAGTCCCTGGTACCCACTATTCTACTCTGCTTCTATGAGTTCAACTTTTTTTAGATTCTGCATATAAGTGAGATCATGTAGTATTTTTCTATCTGTGCTTGGCTTATTTCAATTAACATAATGTCCTCCAGGTTCATCCATGTTGTCACAAATAACAGGATTTCCTTCTTTTTAAAGGCTGGATTGTGTTGCATTGTGTACATATACCACATTTTCTTTATTTATTCATCTGTTGCTGGAAAGTTAGATTGATTCCATATCCTGGCTATTGTGAATAATGCTGCAATAAAAATGGGAGTGCAGTTATCTCTAAGACATACTGATTTCATTTTCTCTGGATATATATACCCAGTAGTGGGATTGTTGGATTATATGGTAGTCCCGTTTTTAATTTTTTTGAGAAACCACCATACTATTTTCCAAAATGTCTGTACTAGTTTACATTCCAAATGGCCAAGACAACAAAATGGCAGGGGTGGTGGTGGTGCGGAGAATAGAGTTTCCAACAAATGATGCTGGAACAACTCGATATCCACATATAAATGAATAAATTTAGACCACTATCTCATACCATATAAAAAGTCAACTCAAAATCAATCAAAGATCGAAATGTAAGAGCTAAAACTATAAAACTGTAAGAAGAAAACATAGGTATAAACCTTCATGACTTTTGATTAGGCAATAGTTTCTTAAATTTGACACCTAAAGAAAAAACAACCAAAGAAAGAATAGATAAATTGTACTTTATCAAAATTAAAAAGTTTGTAAGGCAGATAACAGTATTAAGAAAGTAAAAAATGTAATCCAGAGAATGAGAGAAGAAACTTACAATTCATATATCTGATAGGGATCTAGTATCCAGAATATATAAAGAGCTCTTAGAACTCAATAATGAAAAAGACAATTCAATGAAAAAATTGGTAAAGGCTTTGAATAGACATTTCTTTAAAGAAAATGGCAAATAAACACATGAAGAGATGCTGAACATTGTTAGTTATTAGAGAAACACAAATCAAAACCACAGTGAGATACCACTCATGCCCACTAGGATATCTAGAATTTAAAAAAGAAAAAAAAAAAAGGAA
Organism: Cynocephalus volans; assembly: GCF_027409185.1. Classification (NCBI taxonomy): domain Eukaryota; kingdom Metazoa; phylum Chordata; class Mammalia; order Dermoptera; family Cynocephalidae; genus Cynocephalus; species Cynocephalus volans. The sequence continues at coordinate 89,354,817 of NC_084468.1, read as the reverse complement.
AATAACCAGTATTGGCAAGGATGTGGAGAAATTGGAACCATCATATATTGCTGGTGGGAATGTAAAATGGTTGAGCTCCTGTGGAAAACTGTTTGCCAGTTCCCCCCAAAATGAGACATAGAGTTATCATATGACTCATCAATTTTACTCTTAGGTATATACTCAAGAAAATTGAAAACATATGTTCATGCGAAAACTTGAACACAGATATTCATAGAAGCATTTATTGTAGTAACCAAAAAGTGGAAACTACCCATATGTTCCATCAACTGATGAATGGATAAACAAAATGTAGCATATTTATACAATGAAATATTATTCAGAAATAAAAACGACCGGAGGACTGATAGATGCTGCAACATGTATAAACCTTGAAAAAAGCTAAATAAAGGAAGCCAGTCATAAAAACCACATATTGTCTCATTCCATTTATATGAAATGTCCAGAATAGGCAAATCCATAGAGACAGGAAGTGGATTAGTGGTTTCCAGAAACTAGAGAGAGGGGAAAACGGGGAGTGACTACTAACTGGTATGGTGTTAATTTTTGGGGTGATGAAAATATTCTGGAATGAGATAGAGGAGAGGCTTGCACAACCTTGTGACTATACTAAAAACCAGTAAATTATAAACCCTAAAAAGGTGAATTGTAAGATATGCAAATTATATCTCAGTTTAAAAACCAACTTTATTTGAAGATTCTTATTGTCAGGATAATTTAAGTAAATAAAATATATAAAAATGGGGGGAACTTGGTCACAAGACTACTTTTTGTTCCAAGGATGGGGAGTGTGTTTTTGGAAAGTGTAGCCCAGCTCCAACTCTGTTACTCTGGAGGAAGAGAATGTGGGTTTTGGAAGACAGCAAAGCTGGAATTGAGACCTAGGTCTTGGTGTCCTTGTCCAGTTTTTTTTTTAATCGTACCATCTGTCTCTCTAAGGAGTCTGATTTCATAAGTGTAATCAAGCAAACTGCTGAAAAGAGGCATACTTTTAAAACAAAAATAAGGTTTGTCTGCTAACAGTGAGATTGAGTAACCTAGGAAATGACTAAGCATTTATCCCTCACATGTAAAGATTGCCCTCCTTAGGAAAGCATACGTGGGTACATAAACACAAGTACAATTTTTAAAGAGAAAGGAGCAGTTCCAGAAATTTTCCAGGGAACTAGGATTGTACAACATCCCTTTAAGAAGTATGGTGGGCAATAGTCTTCTGCATTTTTATAACAAAGGTGTCATTCATTAGCCTGCTGGTTTGGGTAGACTCAGATCCATGTTGTTGGCATCGTACTCTCTGTATGGAGGGTACCACACCATGCTAGAGCCCAGAGTGGCCAAGAGTTTTGAATGTATTAGCAAAATTTATCATTAAAATAACCTAGTGTTTGACTACATATGGTATTTGCTCTGGAATAATAGTCTGTTTTCTTTCATTGCCTACACTACATTAGCAAAGAAACTTTTATACAGTTCTGTTCCTTTTTCACTCATTGATATAATCAATCAAACCCCAAGCCTCCCAGACAAACCTACTGTTATAGACAACAGCTTCTCTCATGCTAAGGGGCTAGTTCCAGATCTAATATAATAATGGTATTGCTAACACTAATAAAATTCCCTAATTTATCCAATTTGCTTTTTTAAAAAAACCTCAAGTCTATAATTTTCTCAGATCTAAGCCTACAAACAATAACATCTGTGTATAAATGTTCCCCCTGTATCAGGTGATGCAGGCCCAGTGTGTCAAAACAGAAACTGAATTCTACCGACGCAGTCGTAGTGAGATAGTGGATGGAGAAGGGCACACCATGGGGGCACTTTATTGGCAGCTGAATGACATCTGGCAGGCTCCTTCCTGGGCTTCTCTAGGTAAGTGTTTCAGTGTTCTTTATGTGAGTGAGAGACAGCAATACCTATGGGGAGAGGGACTGAGAGAGCACAGAGCATGAGGGATCAGATTAACCCAAGCAGAACTATGGCAAAGAGGCCATTCTTGTACAGCTGGTCTATGAACTACAGCCACCCCACTCACCTTCAAAGTCTTTCCATGAGGCTTAGAGGCAGGCTGTAAGGCTGATTATGAGTTCTGTGCTGTGCGGAGTCAGAACAGCAGACTAAGAAAGGGATAGATTCATGTCTCAGCTACATGTCTTAATTATTATGTTGAATTTTGAATTTATTTACAAGTACTTTCCAGTGCTAAAGGAGCATGAACTTAGCATCCCTTCTTCCGTGCAGGAGAATTCAACCAAATGGAATGTTGGCGCAGTTTAGTGTTAAAGTACTCCTTTCTCTGACTCCCTTCTAAGTCCATAAGGGCATTTTTATCATGCCCTATTTATCTCTTGGGGGAAAGGTAGTAGCATCAGAAATCTAAATAGGAAAAGTTATCAGTTGAACCAGCTCAACTAGCAACAGATGTGATGACTGGCATGGAATGTGCAGTTTGAATGATTCCATCTCTTTTAGTACATTAAAAAAAAAAAAAATTAAGGAATAATAATGAGTCTTTGACCTTCACTAGAGGTGATCTGAAGAAAAGTTCAGTTAATAATATAAACAATAGTTTGGGGTCAAAAATGAGGCAAGGCTGTAAAGTAAAGGATATTTTGCTGGGTAAGGCTCTTAGACTGGTTGTGAATGCAAATCCAAAGAAATTCATTCCAAACATGCTTTAATTGGTGCCCAATGGATAATTCTTACAGGGAATTGGATTTTTGATCAAGTTTCTCTGACCAAAGTCTTAATCAGCACTGTATTATTCCATTTCTGTTGCTTATAATAAAATACCCGGAATTTGGTAATTTGTAAGAGTGAATGAGGAGGTTAGTCTCTCTCTGCTCTGTCATTTTCATAACGTGATACCCTGCCATTATCGTCGCCACCACCAAGACTTTCACCAGCTGTGTTCCCTGGACTTTGGACTTCCCAGGCTTAGAAACTGTAAGAAATAAATTTTGTTTTCTTTATAAAACACCCAGTTCTGTGTATTTTGTTATAAGCAACAGAAACAGATTAATACACAAAATAAGAGTTTGACTGTTTCGTAGACTCTGGCAGCACCCTTCCTTTGTGGAGTGTCACCAGCTCCTTGTACTTATTAGAGAAAACAGGTATTAGGAAGAAGCTATGACAATTTATGCTAATATCCGCTCTTGCTCTGGGCAGCCTCTTAGACCTTGTTTATCTCTGTTTAATTGGCTCAATAAATCCATTGCTTATAGTGTGTGCAAGTGGGGGAGATATGTGTCTTCTTGTCACCTGAAATGTGATACTTTAAAGGGATCAATAGCTACTTAGGATCTATATAGGCTTTATATATTTCTTTTTCAAAAATTCATCAAATTTATAGTTATAATTTTGTAAATACAAAAATCCACCTGGACATTTTGCTTGGTTCATAACTTGGACATTTACAGAGTTAATGGCAAAGCCAGAAATCACATATTTTTAGCCTGTTATTCAGAGTATTATGCTAGTATCTAAACTTTATTACTGATTAGTACCCCTAGGGTATTGTCTTGATCCATTTTATGTTGCTGTAACAGAATAGCACAGACTGGGAAATTTATAATGGACAGAAATTTATTTGGCTCATGGTTCTGGAGGCTGAGAAGTCCAAGCGCATAGCACTGGCATCTGGTGAGGGCCCCTCACTGCGTCATCCCATGGCAGAAGGCAGAAGGGCAAGAGAGTGCGAGGGAGCCAGAGAGTAAGAAAGGGCCAAACTCGCCTTTATAACAACTCGCATGATAACAACATCAAACCATTCAAGACGGTGTAGCCTTCATGGCCTAACCACCTTTGAATGGTCCCACTTCTTAACACCATCACAATGGCAATTAAATTTCAACAGGAATTTTGCAGGGACATTCAAACCATAGCAGATGTGTATCAGTGAAACCTTTTGCTTTAATTCCTGTTCTCCTGAGTGTATTCTGCTTGTGGCCTTGACTTCTGGAAACATATATGTAAAGGCTTTCTCCTGTAATAGATATCACACTCAAGAGTGTGTCAGTTACCTCAGGTCTGAGTCATCTTCCATTTAAGTCAAAACTTTTCAAATATAAGTTTTAGTTCACTTTATAGATCCAATAGGAAAGGCTTATCCACACCCCCGCCTGCAACCTGTTGTTGTTGTTGTTATGAAGTACTAAGAGTTGGGATTGAAGTTCTGGGGGTTGAAATTTTGCAAATTCCTAAAGAAATTAGTTTTGTCTGGACTTTAAAACCACATTTCTCCATCTCAACAGCCTGTTCTTGTACTATGCATTCTGGCATCTCTCTGTCTCTCTATGGCTCTCTGTCTCTTTCACTCTCTGAAGTTGTTTGGTGATGTGGTACTTTGTGGGGAAAGATCTTCATTCTGAAATAGAAGAATATTGAGAAAGGAAAATGTTGAAAGGTTTTTTATGTTTGTGGGTTTAGCATACAAGACATGTCAAAAAGGCAAAGAACTCTACAGATTCTTGACAACTTCTAGCTGTATTTGAGGAATTGTCATTAATTGTCATTGGTTTGGATGTTTTCCTCCAGTCTGACTTTGCCAGCCATATTTGCATAGTGGTTGTTTTGGTTTGCCCAGAGGGTTTTGTGCCTATGGGGAAAAGAGACTTTGAATTGTAAGGAACATAAATTAATAGTTGTAACAGGTGTTCACAACCAGTGCTCCTGCTTTCTTTTTTCATGTATACATAATAAAATGGAACATTGATGTTTTGAGCTCCTGGAAGCAGAGTTGCATATGAGAAAGTGCTAGCTGGAAGTTAGGTCTGGGCTCAAAATATTGCCTCCAGCATGTCTGAATTAACTGCATGAGCCTTGTTTTCTTCTTTGTGAAGTGGGTTGTTAATGCCTGCCTCACCAAATGGCATGAGGGTGACATGACATAATGTCCACAATGCTCTGAGCCTGTAACAGTCATGCATTCCCTCCCCTGTTGACTCTTCCTCATATGTTCACGGCTGGGTCATGTGGACAACGACTCTGACTGCTTGGCCCTGCCCATCTCCTAATGCTCTTGATTATTTTCAGAGTACGGAGGAAAGTGGAAAATGCTTCATTACTTTGCTCGGCATTTCTTTGCTCCACTGTTGCCAGTAGGCTTTGAGGATCAAAATGTGTTTTATGTCTACGGTGTCTCAGACCTTCACTCAGACTATACAATGACACTCACTGTAAGTTACTTGGATTTTTTTCTAAGATAGAGGGAGACTCTTAGATTATTATTTTTTTTAGTTTAGTTATATTTTCTGGGAAAAATGAAAGAGAAATTAATTTGTATCAAAATGTTTGTAGTGTCTGTAGGAGAAAATGGGCTGTCTTTGGAGTCAGAATACACATATTCAGGTTAAAACTCTGCCATTTATTATGTGATCTTAAGCAAAGCCTTCACGTCTTGGTGATTCAATTTCATTATCTATAAAATGATAACAGTCTGTCTTCTTAAAGTATTTCTATGAGCAATGACTAAAATAATTAGATGAAAGTGAATCATATAAACTAGAAAGTGCCACTTAAATATGAGGTTATTTATAATTATGAGAAGCTGGAAATAGTCCAAACTTTACAAAAAGAAATAGTTAAAAATGGTATGTTAAAGTGGAAATCACTAGAACTATTCAGAATGGGTCTGTGGAAAAATAAACCTGTATTTAAAACACGTGTAGGTAAGAAGAAAGTAGAAACTCAAAGTCTTGGGTGGCTCTAGTTTGGAGGATGCTGATACCACTGAAGATAGGTCGTATTTATAGAATGATTACAGTATACCAGGTACTGTGCCTTCCATGGATTCTTCATTTAATTCTCACAGCAGCCTGTGAAGTTAATGCTGTCATTATTCTCATTTTACCTGTGAAGAAATGGAGACTGAGAAGTTGAATAACTTAGTCACATAACCAGTACTTAGTGGGACTGGGATTAAAACTCAGGTTTCACTGTCTCTTATGGTATTTTGACTTTCAATTATTACTACTACTATTAGTCTCTAAAAACAATAGTAACCAAGAATGTTTGTTTTTATTGTTTTCTTTCTCCCCAGGTGAGAGTCCATACGTGGAGTTCTCTGGAGCCTCTGTGCTCTCACGTGACTAAACAGTTTGTGATTAAAGCAGGGAAGGCTGCTCCCCTCTACAATGAGCCAGTGTCTGAATTGCTGAGTAGATGTGGGAATTGTACACGGGAAAGCTGTGTGGTTTCCTTTTACCTTTCAAGTGGCTATGAACTCCTGAGCCCAACCAACTATCACTTTTTGTCTTCACTGAAGGAGGCCGTGGGGCTCATCAAGACAAATATCACTGTAAGCACTGGTCACCTGGGGTCACAGTGGCCTTTCGGAGCTGTCCTGCTCGTGGAGTCGACATGTTACATCCTGTTATTTGCAAATTTCCCCCTTGGTATTGAGTTCACCTGAGGCCTGGGGAAGGTTGATGCCTTCCCACTGAAAGCAAATTCAGGATTTGTCAAAGTTCTCAGTTACTGCCACATGCTGTCCCATCACCTTTCCCTAGTGGAGCTGGTGCAGTGGCAGAAGAGGGGCCTTACCCACTGATTGCACCTGCGCTAGGTTCCAGGCTCTGTTCTAGGTGCTTTTCTGCGTAATCTCTGACTTTCACAACAACCTGCAATATTATTATCTATGTTTTCCAAGTTAGAAAGCCAGTTTAGAGAAGTTAAGTAATGAGCTCAAGGTTCTATGCTAGGAAGCACTGGAGCCCAGTTGAAGCACTCTAATTTTGAGTTTTTAAGTACTATCTATTCATATTCACTCTACTCTCTTTGATTTATTGCTTCAAAGTAGTTTAATCACCAAATCTCTTTATAATTGCCAAGAAAAAAAATGGGATGATCAGGATGTGTTGTTATAAAAATTGTGCAGCTGAATTTGTAATCTGTCTAATTGAGTGAAAAGCTTTTCTTCCTTTTTCCTCTACACATAGAAATTGAAAATATTTTTCTAGAAAGTTCCATTCTCTATTTTTAGCAAATTTTAATTTTGTTTTATACATTTACTTCATTGAGAAGGGTTTTTTACTTTTACTTTAGAAATAATCATATAAAAACACCTGGTCTTTATGTTGTCTTTGAAAGAGGCCTAACAGTTGAAAACATACCTTCTTTCCAAATTAATAGTGAAATATTCACATAATGAAGTCTGTTATTTGTAACAATTGATGCAGGATCAGATATGAAGGAAATGACATATGCTTACATAGCTTCTTCCAGAAAAGAAAAGAAAGAAAAAAATAAAGATGATGTACAGGACAAATTTGCAGTCTCTAAATTTTGAAAGCAATTTTCCTCTCTTTCCTTAGTTGGACTTTCTTTCTCTTGAGATAACTGGGGGTAGGAGAGAAGTGGGGCTTCTCTCTTTGTCCTACCTCATTTGGATTTTAGTGAGACTTGTCCTACCTAAAGAGATATACAGATGCTCCTTGACTTAATGATGGGATTACATCCCCCAAAATACCCATCTTAAGTTGAAAATATTATAAGTCAAAAATGCATTTAAAATATCTAACCTAACATCATAGCTTAGCCTAGACTACATTAAACATGCTCAGAACACTTACACTTGCCTACAGTTGAGCAAAATCATCTAACACAAATGTGTTAGATGTGTTGCATATCTCATGTAATTTATTGAATACTGTACTGAAAGTGAAAAACAATGGTTGCATGAGTATGGTTTCTACTGAATGTGCATTGCTTTTGCACTATCATAAAGTTGCAAAAATTGTAAGTTGAAACATCTAAAGTCAGGGACTACATGTAATAATAGGAATAATAATGTTCATATTTATTTCAGGCTTAATATAGCCTAGATACATGGCTGTACTGTCCCAGAGGAGATGCCAGAAACTTGTTCTCCCTGAAGCCAGGGTGCAAGCTTCAATAGTCAGATGCACAGACTTCCAATCCAAAGAAGGCACCAAGAGTGAGCAAAGTGCCAGTGTCTCTTCCTCTTCTGGCCTTGGCCTTGGAGCAGCAGTAGCCAAGCAACCCTGGCCGCCTCCCAGGCTGGCTAGGGGGAGCTCTGTGAACCTCGTGCTGGTGGCTGCTGTAGGGTCTTTTCTGGAACAGCTCAGTGGTGTGATTTGGGAATTTGGTGTCTAACTTTGAGCCTGAGTCTCTGACCCTCCTCCAACAGCTACCTAATACAGTTTATTAACTTTCTTTTCTGTTTCCGTCAATGTAGGTTTTCTTGTTTATAACTCAGAACCCTGAATGATAATCATACAAATGTGTATGGCTAAATTACATAGAGTAAAAATTGCCCTTTGAGATTCTTTATGTCACACATAGTGTATAATACAAGACTCCACAGTGTGGCGTGTATACATGTTGAGGAGCCATGTTTTGTGACAAATGCACAGCTTGAAAGACCAGGTGACCCTCAACCCCATACTCACACCTAGAGAGGCTTGCAACCCCTCCCTCTCTGGGGAGCAGCACATCCTCACTCTGGTCTTATGCTAATTGGCTAATTAAGTGTAACGGAGCCTAATTTAAACTGCACTCTCTCTTTCTGCTGAAAGTATGTGGAATTCACACATTAAAAATGTTAATAATGGTTGGCTAGTTAGCTCAGTTGGCTAAAGAGCAGTCTTATAACACCAAGAACACCAAGGTCACAGGTTCAGATCCCTGTATTGGCCAGCCACACACAGAAAAAAATGCTAATAATGTGACTTTACTGTACTAGGCAATAAAAGAAAGAAGTCCTAACGGTAGAGCTTTTGTAACTGCCTGGCAGGATGCTTTCTAGATTGCTGGATCTTTTCAGAAGACTAGAATGTATGCTCCACAGTTGAGCTCTGCAGCTAGGTTCAGACTTATCCTTTGAAATGCATTTAAGTCACCCAGCCCTTATGCAAAAATGTTCCTCTTTTGATGATACTCTGAGCAAAATTGTAAAAGATATAAAGCTTTGAGTTTCTTGTGAAATATTCTCCATAAGTGGAAACTACATATTTCCTTAGTTTGAGATTATAACTTAGTAATTTTCCATAGCCTTAACTCGTTTTCCATGTATTATGAAGTGTCTGAAACAGTGCATGGAATATATGACTTTAGCAGTTACATAACTAAAGTCATGGGAAACGTGCTCCTTATTAGGCCCACATACATGTCCTGATAGGCACTGTGCGTGGACTACATATCTCTTCCCTCATCCTTCATTTGTTTTATCCCTTTTTCAGGCCATCATCTCTCAGCAAGGTGACTCATTTGTTTTTGATCTGGAAACCTCAGCGGTTGCTCCCTTTGTTTGGTTGGATGTAGGAAGCATACCAGGGAGATTTAGTGACAATGGTTTCCTCATGACTGAGAAGAGACGAACTATATTATTTTACCCTTGGAAACCCACCAGCAAGAGTGAACTGGAGAAAACTTTTCATGTGACCTCCTTAACAGATATTTACTGAGGGAATCAGATTGTGTTTTTGGTGGACACTGGGAAGAAAATACTTCTCAAGCACCGGCTGGAGAGGAAGGTGACCAGAGACAAGTTGAAGAGGCTGAGTGCTGCATCTGCTTGTGGCCACGCATCTGATTGATTACTCTGTTGAGAGTCTGTATGGTGAATGAATACTTTCAGGGAAGGCTGTTTATTCAGGTGATGTCCTCAAACAGGGCTGTGCCTAGCTGTTCTTGAATCCGTTCCAGGCCGGTGATTCTAGCTGTCATCTCACAACTTTAGCACCATGTGAACCAGTTATAACCAGTCGGCCTTTCAGGGACTCACAGGAACGGGACCATGGTGGTAACCTTTTATAGTTAGCTTTGGGAAACATTGAATAACTAAAATGAAGTGCTTTGTTATTATTTCCAGAAGAAATGGAGGTTCATATGTCACAATGGAGATTTCTCGGTGGTAGCCATACTGATTTTTGTTGCTAGACAGTTTAGGGAATTGATTGCTGCCATTTGATTACTTTTTTGAGTAGGAATGTTTTCTCATTTGTGAGTTTTGTTATATTGTTTTGACAATCACAATGTCTTTTTTTAAAGGCTGATAGAGTAATCCTTCTTTGAAAAATAAGTTCACATTGAAACAGATGACACTGGTCAATACCCATGGTTGTGTGTGGGCTTCAGATTTGGCTAAATTCAATAAGCTTTCCAATTCAAAGGCTGTAAACTGGACTTAGACTTGTCGACCCTGGAAAAAGTGGTATTCCCTTTTTATTGAGTTTAAATCATTTTATTTATATTGATTAATTATAAGTTACTGTGAAATTTTTTATTACACATTATCTTATTTCTAAGATTACATTGATAATGAAGCAAATGGGGCAAAATATTAATAAGTAGCTAATTTGGTTAAAGGGTATTTTTTATACTTTTGCAATTATTCTGTAAGTTTGAAATTATACCAAAATAAAATTTACATAAATTGCATTGACAACTTGATATTTCACCTGTGGCTTATTAAATCATTCTCTTAATATTCAATTGTTCCCAGTATTGTGCTGGACATTAATTTCCATTTAGGTCTGGTTATTATTCTGCTTGATAAACTGGGAGAGTTTAAAGAATCTAAACTAAGACACTTGAGAGATTTTCTCTGGAAAGAATCACATAATCTGTTATGGAATAGACCAGCAGTGAGTGTTTGGCTTTAAAATTGAAACTCATTAGATAATGATTTTGGTTTTAAAACTGAAAAGCAAAGGTTCATTGACTTTCAAAAGAAAATAAATACAGACAATCTGGTGTTCTCCCTAAGTATCTAAGAGTCTCTTCATTTTATGTGTTTACACACACACATGCACGCACACACGCACGCACGCACGCACGCACGCACAAAGCCTTATCAAGAACTAGGACTTAGGGATGTGACTCGGAAGATTCTTACTTGATAAATATCATATCACTTCCTTATAACTATTGCCAATCCTGTTTTATCAACCCATTTCTAGGGGCGGGGAGGACGCTGCTGTTCATCAATCACATGCATGTTCTCTGCCAGGTGCCCTGTGAAGTGGGCTGTGAAGATGACGGGCCAGGGTTCATGTTTCAATTCAGCCCTTACTAGCTCTGTAATCTTAATCAAGTTATTTAACTTCTATGTTCAGTTTTCTTGTGGCAAAATGGGAATAATACCCACCTTGTAAGTTTGTTTTGAAGAATAAATAATTTAGCTAAAGGGCTCAGCCCTGTGTGGGGGCACTTGGCAAGTGCTCTGTAAATGGAAGCGTCATCCTGGGGCCTAAGCCTGGTATACTGGAGAAGGCAGGGCTTCCAGCCAAAGTTCTCTGGATTCAAATCCAAGTTCTGAGGCTTATTAACTGTGTGACCTTGGGCACGTGACCTTATAAACTTTAGCTTCCTCGTCTGTAAAATGGAGATGATAATTTCTCATTTTCAAAGGTAATTGTGAGGACTGAACAGAGTCTGGACCAAAATAATGCTAAGTAAACGGTTGTACTTTTTAACATCATAATCATTATCACCCAATGAGTACATGACATGATAGTAAAACTGAAGCAAATATAAAGTGCTGTGGGTGAGATGTGTCACCCCAAATATAGCCCCAAATACAAATATGTGTTCATGCATTGGAAACTTGCTCTCCATCGTAAGGGTTAAGAGGGTGGGAAATTCTATTATGGTAATTGCAAGGTGGGGCTTTTATTATGTATTTTTATTTTTAAAAAATGGGAATGATCATCGTTATCACTACTTCATAGGGCTTTTTTTTTTCTTTTGGTGGGGGGCAGCTGGCTGGCTCGGGGATCTGAACCCCGACCTTGGTGTTATAACACTGTGCTCTAACTGACTGAGCTAACAAGCCCGCCAAGGTGGGGCTTTTAGAAGGTGATTAGATTGTGAGGACTGTACTCTCATAAATAGACTGATCCATTTTTGGAGTAATGGATATGGTCGTGATGGCTTTATAAAGAGAGTGAGTGAGAATGTTAGTTCTCTTGCTCAGCCCATATTTGTCATGTGAAACCCTGGTCACCACGGGATTCTTTAGACAGTTCCCACTAAGAAGAAGGCCCTCACCACATGCACCCCTGAATGGTGAACTTTCCAGCCTCCAGAATTGTAAGAAATAAATTTAATTCCTTTATGAATAACCTCGTTTCAGGTATTCTGTCATAAGCAACAGAAAATGGACCAATACATAGGCAAATGTAAATTGTTATAGGTAATCTCTTTCTGAACAATATTTCAGAAAATAATTTGTAAAGGAAGAATACATTAATGAGTGGACGTAAATATATGCTGACAACAACTTATAAAAGGAGAGTTCATGTGTGGCACTGTGGTTAGCCATCTCTACCATTTCAATGGGTTATCTTGCCACATTTACTAGAATAAAGTTTGATGTACTTACTTGGTTCTACTTGGTTCTGGGTTTCTGAGAAGATTTTTCTGTTACTAGTTGTGCAAACAATAGTGAGGATAAAAAGACCAGGATGAGGTCCCACCGCCACACTCTTGCAAAGCACATTCCAGAGAGAGTGGGATGAAGAGAAGTCAGTTCACAGGATTATATCTTCCCTTTGCAGAACAGAGAGAACAATAAAAATGGTAATTTTCTCATTGGCATTCACTGTAACTCTTCTTATTCTTTCTCTTTTTTTCTCTTTCTTGACTTTTCATTGTGAGACATTTTCAAACCATGAGAAGTCAGCTGGAAAATAAAAAGATTTTGTAATGAAGATGAAGTGGAGTGCAGGAGAAATAAAGATATAGTTCCCTAAGATCCCTAAAGTGACAAAGACCTGAGACAGTACTTTCTCAGGCTATCTCTGGTACTCAGATAGGAAACATTTCCCAGTTTGATAAGATCTAGGGAGAAAAACAAGTAGGCATTGTGCAGGAAATTCAAAGCATCTGAAAATATTCCCTCAGTCTGCCTCGATTGAATGTAATCTTATCAATTAAATAAGCAGATGAAATTAAAAGGGTTATGCAGAAAGGGCATTTAGTAATACTTCCAACTGAATGGGGAAATTCTCGTTTTCTGATTGATTTCTTAGAGGTATGAACCAGAGTGAGGTACAAAACCCTAAAAGTGACAGACAAAACTAGTATTAAGACATTTATATTTGACCTTAAACACTGTTCAACTTAAGGATTTATTCATTCACTTATCGAGCATTTATCATAGGCCACTCTAGGCAGGTACCGTTCTTGTCATCGGGTGTTTGACAATGAAAGATGTAGACAAATCGCTGTTCTCATGGGTCATCCATGTAGGGGAGACAGACATTAAGCAACTAAACAAATAAGGCAATTTCAGCTGGTGGTAAGTCCTATAAGGTGACAGTGATGGGGAGAGAATTCAATGAGGTCATCTTGTTCAACACTTTAGAAAAGTTTTTTGGAAAGTTTATGTTAAACAGTAAATGAAAAAAATTTTCAGTTGAGAAATGAGTCTCTTAAGACCTGCACTGTAATTAATACATAAATAAATAAGGAAGAAAAAGCACAAGATCGGCTGGTCAGCTAGGCTGGGCTCTGAGCTTGTGATTTACAAGCTGAGGGTGGACTAACCTGCCAAGACATTTTTGGGCCCTTGAATAGGGCCGAACAGTGAGTGGGCTTCACAAGTTAAGGGCATTACATCACTTTCATATTTTATAAGCATCTCTCCTTATTTCTGTAGATATGGGTTACTGAATCCTGCCAGGAAAGAAAAGTTTGCAATAATAATGCAGCTTAACTCCTTGGTCGGTCTCAGTCTTTAACTAAGATTTATTGGGCTCCCCCTTGTGCTTATCATGCTATGCAGTGAGTGAGTACAAATGACTAAGAGTACAAATCACCTAAGATACCTAGAACTCCCAGGAAATGGGACATTCTGGATCATGGACATTTCTGTTTGAAAATGAGAGCTTATTCCTGCCTCATAACATATGTGGGAATAACCCTCCTGTCCTTATTCTGTTATTGTTACTTATTATGGCTTTTGTAAAATTTACTGTGTCCTGGGAGACAATCCACACATTCCCAGTAGTTGGAGCAGACACTCCTGGCTGCTCGCCCAACAGCCAGATCCTCCTTTTCTCTGCTAGTAGAGGTGGCTGTGTCCAGCCTCAGGGACTGAATCATCATTTGATGTACTAAGCCAACTCCTTTTTGCCAGTGATCGGTATAGGGTTAGGCATGTGACACAAGACTGGCGAGTGAAACATAAATTGACAATGTGGAGTTTCTGGGGAAGATCTTCCTGCCTAAGAAGAGAGAGACCTGAAGTGAAACCCTCTGCTGTGGGTAAAGTTGAGGAGCTACCGTTTGAGGACCCGATACTTGGAGCTGCTGCAGATGTTTTGTGCCCTGGAAGAAACATTGCCGACACACAGGGGCTGTCACTGATGTTGAGCTGCTACACTAACCCTGTAACCATCTCACTTTGGTCTTAAGGCCTTTTTTGTTTAATCTACTTATAGTTAAGTATTCTAATTTTATAACCCAAAGCATCTTAATTGATACAGAAGTTAAAGGCATGGGCTTTGAAATCAGACACACTTGGGTTTGAGTCCCAGATCTACCACGAATGGGCTGTTTGATGTTTGATACAAGTTACTGAGCCTTTTTGTGCCTTGGTTTCTTAATCTTTAAACATGGGGGTAATAATAGTTCCCACCTCATAGGTTAAATGTGAGTACTAAATGAGATGATGCATACATACTGATAGCACACAGTAATGAGTCAGCAAATGTGAGCTACTATAATTACCATTGCTGCTGTGTTAAGCCATGAGAGCAAGCCTGGGGAGGTGGGCAGGCAGCCAGGTCATCCTGAAGATGCAGTTGTAGAAAGTATGGGTCAGGTCACACACAGATCATAATTGACCAGCAGATAATGGCCCACACCATGTTTTTAAAAATCGAATTTGTGCTAACATTTAGAAGGGGGAAGATTTTACATAAAATATAAGTCTACCTATTTCTGACCTTCTTGTAATGATAATTTTTAAAAGCCCTATTTGTTTAATCCACTCATAGGAATTCTCACTTTATAACCAAAAGCATCCTCAGAGATAAAGGCATGGACTTTGAGGTCAGACATACCTGGGCCTTGCAGAAGGCAGTGTGGTGGCCAGGTTTCTTCTCAACCGAGGGACCCCTGGTCACCCACTTCCCTGCACTTGGTGCCTCAGTGGCAGTGGTTTCTCTAGTGAGAAAGGCTGTGGGGGCACGACTTGCCAAGGTGGGTGAAGAAAGGACCCCTGCTCTTCTATAATGAGATCCTAAGCCAAAGTTGGGTGATTAGCATACTTCCCTAGCCCCATTTTTGGTACTTGAACTAAAAGATTTTTAAGTAGTCAACTTATAATCAATGAGATTTTGCCTTGTCAGAGATCTGAATTTTGTGTGTGTGTGCGTGTGTGTGCGTGTGTGCGTGTGTGTGCATGTGTGCGTGTGTACCCATGAAGGCTATATGTAGTGCAGTGGCCATGGGCTCATGCTCTGATTTTTTGTTTTTGTTTTTCTTTCTTTTTCTTTCATGCTGTGATATTGAACCTCCAATATTTTGGCTCCAACACACACTGGCATTGGAACAATCACTTAACCTCTAAACCTCAGTTTTCTTATCTTTAAGATGAGGTTACTTGTGATCACTGTCTCATAGCATTATTGGAAGGAATAAATAAGATAAAGATGTATGATGCCTTTACAGGACAAGCAGGAGTAAATGCTGGCTCCTGGTGATTATTCCTCAAAGGACATGGCTGGCTGTGGCTGGAATGATCACACCTCAGAGTCTCATATTCCCCTTGCCAAAAGTGAAAGAGCAATTTTGGCTTCTCTACTAAGGGAAAATAATCATCAGGTGCCATGACCTGAGCTGAGAGAGAAATTCAGGTAGAAAGTGGAAAAAGTTTATAATTTGTTTTTTTTAAAGGGCTCTTTCCAATTTTAACAAAGCAAAAAGAGTTGAGTAGCAAGAAGCATGCCACCTGTTGGGTGACTGTGCAAAGTCCTGCTTCTCCCAACAGAGGCTATTTGTGCCCAGGAAATGAGGCTGGTGGCGGGTGGAGGGCAGTGCCAGGGCCAGGGTGCTGGCTTGAAGGAGGCTTCCCCAGAGCCCAGAGGTCAGAGTACAGTCAGCCACCCTTGGGCAGGCAGTGGGGAGAGGAGTCTGAGGAAGAGCTTGCAGGGCCTTCCCCCACCCTCTCACCTTTCTGGCTTCAGAAAGCTGGATGCCTGTGCCCTGGAGTTCATGAATCTGAAATGACTTAAAGAAGGAAAGAAAGAGAGAGGGAAGAGAGAAGGGGTGGAGGGAGATAGGGGGATAAAGAAAAGGAGAGACAGAAAGAGAAAGAGAGAGAAAGGGAAAGAGAGGAGGAAAGAAAGAAAAAGAGAAAGGGAAAGAAAGAGAAAAAGAGAGAGAGAGAGAGAAAGGGAGAGAAAGGATGAGGGAGAAAGTGGAAGGGAGAGAAAGTGAAAGGGAGAGAGAGAGAAAGCGAAGAGTGGCGGCAGGGTGGGAGGAAGGAGCAGGAAGGAACCAGGAGAGCACCCAGTTCACTGAGCTCGTTTCCTCCCAGGCTCCAGGGCTAACAGGCTGGCACTAGTGTGGCTGGATCACAAGGTTCAGATCCAGAGTAACTTTTTCTGCTCTCTGCCTTCGGTTTTCATTGTCATCCATCGTTGCTGCTTTGGCAAAAGGGTGGCCCTCTGAATGATGTTTAATTCAAATTGAGTTACTATGGATCTATGAAAACTTGGCACAATGCCTCCAGGATAGATGGTTGATGGGGGAGAAGTCAGATGAATAGGGCACAGTAACAAAGCAATCAGTAAAGGACCAACACTGTGAGTTATGTCATGATTTGAGGAATGGACAGCATTCTGCTGAGGAACAGGGAGTGGTGAAGGAGTGTTTCCTGGCCAAGCATGGCCTTTCCTGAGGGGATGGTCATGCAGGTCACCTGCTGCCCACAAACTCTCTCTTCTTTGAAGCCTTAAGCCTATACTCCTTTTGCATTTCAGAACCAAGATGGTACCTGGCCCACCCACTGTTGTGCATATGCTGTTGTTCATCATTCGAGATGTGCATTTGGCCAGGCAGTAAGGAAGTTATGGCCAAATGGTGGTTTTGACCTTCCAGATCATAACTGGGATGGAGAAGAATGCTAAAGACTGCTTTTGTATCGGATTGAGTGGTTCACTCATCCACGAGCATGTAAATACTTCCTGAGCATGTACTGTACCCATCTGTTGAGGGAGGTGACCCCAGGCAGTGGTCTCAGGCAGTGATGGGAGAGGTGCCAGGGCTGGGGGACCAACTTTAATGAAGAGAACAGGAATGTTTCTTTTTGGCAGCCCTGCTCCAATGGCAGTACCTACCTGTGGAGCTGTGATAGGTCTTCATCAGGGATGCCATTTTGGTACATTTGGCCCCTTGGGGCCAGGCTCTGCTTCAGCTGAGAGGATTCTGCATTAACATGGGTGGCCCACGGATAGCTTTTTGGAAGCCCTGGCTTGAATTGTTGGGAGAAGAGGAGGGGCACAAAGCAACAGCAGAACTAGGCAAGGTGTTAAGAAAAAGCTCTTGAGAGCCTCAAAGCAAAAGAAATGGGGCTGGAAGGAGACTGGGTAGGAGGAGGAAAACCAGCATGGAATTTTGGGCACTCCCTGGGTCTGTTCAGGGGACAAATGCCGAGCGCCATGGGTCTGAAGCTGAATCTGCTGTGGATGGAATGCTGGGTTCTTGCTGCCTGGCCAGCCTTCGGTGCCCCTAGCTGGCAAGCTTCCCCTTCCCTCTCTTGGGCATGTCTGGGTGACCTGCCCCTTCTGAGCAGCCATGCGCTCTGAGATCGGCTGTACAGTGAGGCCGAAGAGCAAAGGATGGGGGCTGAAGACTGAGTCCTGGTCCAGCCCTGGCTCCTTACACTAGACCAGGGACCTTGGGCACATCAGCATCTCTGTCCTTCTGTGGAAAAGGGCAGGAATCAAAACCCCTCCCTGTTTACCTCTTGGATTGTTATGAGAGTAAATACTTGAAAATATTTTGTAAACAAAAGCATTTACATGAAAAGTTTTTGCAAAACATTTTTTTTTTTTCAAAATTACAAAAAGAAGTGTATTTCAAAAGCATAAAGGAACATGTGCATTTGAATAAGGCGATAAACAGGTGTGCTGTAAAGGAAAAAAATCCATAAAAGTTTTTCATTCAAATTTTTAAAGCTAAAAATAACTTAAGCTGTGCACTATTGCTTTAGGAAAGGGAAGGGGAACTACAAGACAGTTTTGAAAAGAATAAAATATCTATCTTTTTTTTGCCGGAGAACAGACCTAACAACCTGGTTGTTGTCGACTATCTGGCCTCAACTTAACCACCTTTCCTGATTGGACGCCTCCCACCATATTCCTCAAGGCTGCATCTGACCATCTCCAGCACCAACTCTGCTTCCTGGATCCCAAGAAGGAATGCCAGAAGGGGTTTCTAGAATCCTGTTTCGTCTGCTAAGCTTCTGGCCTGAAGAAAATATTTCCCCAAGAACCAACTCTTACACCTTTCTCATTCGAGAAAATGGGAGTAAAGGTCCTACCAGTTCTCTGCAGATCATGAGAAAGATGAACTTGCTTGCTCCTTCCTTTGACTGGAATCCTTAAGGGCCACGCCCTCTTGAGATGATTAACCCTGGCATGTATCTACAAGCCTATGACCTCTTGTGCATTGTTTAAGGAGGCACAGAGCACAGAGGTTGGCAAACAGGAATCTCCGTGAGTTGGTGCAGGGACAACATAACTTTGCTGCTGTAACTCTCCCCCCATCCTACCTTCCCTCATACCCTCGACCATCTCTGAGGATTTCCTTAAGATAAACTGTGACTTTGTCCTTACAGTGCATCCTCCATTCTTAAACCTGGCAAATGGATTTGCCTTGGTGATGGCATTTTACCATGATTTTTTTTTTTGTGTGTGACTGGCCGCACCACGCTCAGCCAGTGAGCGCACCGGCCATCCCTATATAGGATCCGAACCCGTGGTGGGAGCACTGCTGCACTCCCAGTGCCGCACTCTCCCGAGTGCACCACGGGGTCGGCCCCCATTTTACCATGATTGCTGTTGACTTCCAAAGTGATTCGTATAAGTCGGAACTAGGATGAACCTTAAAGTCCAGCCTCTCTCAGAGAAGGAATCATGGTCTTTGCCAGAGACTGTGACCTGTTCACCAAAATCAACAGCCCTCTTACTACTGGGAACAAAAGTAGACCATCCCTCTAGCCCCCCTGCTCTTAGTGTGGCCATAGACTAAACTTTTTCTCCAGGGCAAAGTGAGAGAAAGTGACACATTCACAACTCCCAGACATACTCCTCTAAGCTCTTTTCCCTTTCCAGTTGGGACCATCACCCCCAACAAGACCTTGAGAGCCAAGTGTTGGACAAAGAATGACAGTCAGCCTGGATCCCTGCAAGACTAACTGGAAGAGAGAAACTCTACTCGTCCCTGACCCCTCTACAAGTGTGGTTTATTAAAAACACTTTACTGGAGTCAGGAGATCCTGCATTTAATGCTTTATGTGTGCCACAGTTTCCTCACCTATAAAACAAGGACAAAATACTTACCTTACCGGTTTTTGAGCAAGTAATGCGAGATACTGAATGATGTCCACTCACCATATTGACTGGCACTCAGCAGACGGTCAAGAAATCTTGATTGAATAAATATCTTTGTTCCTTGAAGGTTGTTGTAACATATCGATGAAATAATTATTTTGGAAAGAGGTATCAACATGAAAAAGCTAACTAACTGATGGAAGTGAGAAGATGCTATCTTAACCCCTTCCTCCCTCTCATCTTAGAAGCTTGAACAATTTGTGCCACTCTTCATTTGTCCAGGGTAATGGAAGAAGGCTATTGGGGACGTAATGAAATGGAATTTCATAAATGGAACGGCATCCATTTAATTTCAAGCTCCTGAACAACAAACTAACCAATTTGGTTTTCTAACCAGTGGCCAGGAACCTACAGTCTCCTGGATTGGTATTTACATGAAGCAGCTGCCATAGTAAGGACAGTAGGGAGACGATGCTCTCGTACTGTAGGTGTTTATAAAAACTTGGATGATTTGTCTAGGTAGGTGATCTTTATGATCTCATCCAACCCTAAGCTCTGTTACCTTAAAGAAAATAAAGAGTTTTAGTTTCATCCTTTCTTGATGCCTGTGCCTTCCACATACATTACCTGGGGAAGGACAGACTAGAAAGAAAATCCCCCCAAAAAGCACAAAATAGGAAAGATAAAGAGATGTAGCAACCTGCAGTCCATGAATAATTCATATTTAAGCATCTTTGCTTGATATTAGGGAGAAAATCAAGTCATTTTTAACTCAGCAATATGTCCTTTTTGGGATAACCTGGGTTCATTTTGCATTTGGTTGGGTAAACTATGACTCCATCATCTTTGTACACATCTGTATGCATTTATTTTCTCTTTTAAATATAGCATCTTTTCTTCAAAAGACTTCGTATATCATTAATGAATAGTCTGTGAAGCCAGATAGGCCTGAATCTTAATCCAAAGTGAGTTACTTAAACTTCCGATCATCTGTTTTTTACTGTAAATTGGGGTTAAATATATACCACATAGAGATGTCTTGAGAATTATCATTAGAAATCATTGATCCAGGGGCTGGCAAGTTAGCTCAATTGGTTAGAGCACGGTGTTAGAACACCAAAGTCAAGGGTTTGGATTCTTGTACCAGCCAGCTGCAGAAAAAAAAAAGAAAAAGAAAAAGAAAAAAATAAAACATTGATGCAAAGGGCTGGCATGTACTAAATGCTCAGATCCAGCTCCTCCTTCCTCCTGCTAAAATGTGCAAGGCCCAGTTTGTGGGGCTGCACTCCATGGTGGTGACTGGGAACGCCTGTGCCACCTACAACCACTGCAGGGGACACAGGTGGGTACATGAGCAGCGGCAGGGCTTAATTCTGCTGAAAAAGAGACTGCCAATCCTGAAAAAATCCAGGTAATGCCTGCAGAATATAGAAATCTCAAAAGATGACCAAAGTTCTGAGGAAGCTATTTTTAAATGGTCGCCTACTGAGAGATAAGCTTTCTGGGAAGGTTTATTTCAGGCCCATTGTAGCCTTCCACCTGATCGCCTGCATTCCATTTGGCATTTATCCCCATCTGCTGGTACAATATGAAAGACACTCCTTCCAGAGACCCAGACAGCACTGGCAGACTTCGGGCTCCAGCACCGTGCAGGGGGTTCAGGCCAGCACTGAAATCCAAGAGGAAGAGTAAATTTCTGTAACCGAAGAGAAACAGGCCTTCTTATTAAAGGGGAGTGTTATTTTTAATTTCAACACAAATTGCTTAGTTGTTTCTCCTCAAGACAGCTTCTCTTTAAAGTGAAATTCTGGTATGGGAATTGTCAGAGACCTAGAGAATGTAACAATTCACTCCCCACCAAGGGCTTAAAGCATCCACCATTCTTTAATTTGCTCCTAAGTCTGCTATTTGGACGGGGCTCAGCAGAACTGCTTGTCTATTCTGGGCAGCATCAGCTGAGATAGCTTGAAGGGTAGAGAGGGGTGACTCAACAGCTGGGGGCTGGAATCGTCTGAAGGCTTCGTGCTCTTACGTGTCTAGCCATTGATGCTGGCATTGGCTGGGACCTCTGTTAAGGCTGTTGGCTGAATACCTGCACTCAGCTTCCCTATGTGGCCTCTTGGCTCCACTAAATCATGGTAACTGGGTTCTAGCAGGGAGGGATCAGGTAGACTGGGCATATTATACTTCATGACCTAAACTTGGAAGTCACTTAGCATCATTTCCACCCTTGTCACAAGTCCCCTCAGATTCATAGGAAAGGGACGTAGGCTCCTCCCCTCAGTGGGAGGAGTATCAGCATCACACTATAAGAGAGAGGACCCTGGTGTATAATAGTTTGCCACAGGGAGGAACTGGCGAAGGAACAGAGGCATGGGCTGCTTGTTTGAGATTAAGGAAAGTCAGGCCAGTATTCTTTTACTTAGTTTTCAAAAACTGAAATAATTGGGGTGGGTGGGGGGTAAAATAGTAATGTAATAGAAAACAGAAATAGAATTTTCTTTAAAAAAATATTCCCTTTATTTGGAACATGCTGTAAAATGAAGAACCTAAACTGTTTTTATATCAAGGAATAAAGTTTTGCTTAGAAAGGCATTCCCTACGTCAAGATTATTCATCCATGATGTCTAGAATTTCTATTATTTAATTTTTGATACATTTGGAAATTATTTTTATGAAAGGAGGGAGGTAGGGGTTCAGACTGATTTTTTTCCAAATGATTAACCAGTTGGAACACGTATTTACTGAATAATCTTTTTCTCATTGATTTGAAATTTTACTTTATTATATATACTAAATTGCTATATACTGTGGGGTATATACTTCTGCACTCAATATATTTATCTTCCTTCTTATCCTACCAAGATAATCTTCCAGCCCATGAGCTCTGGAGCTAGACAGAGCTGGGATAAACTCAGAAGCAGCTTAGCCATGGCCTGCTTGAACTCTTTAAGCCTCAATTTTCTTCTCTACAAATTGGGGATAATTCTACATACTCACTGGGTTTTTTCAAGATGAAATGACTTAACATGTTGTGCAAATTGTTTGGCATGGTTCCCAACCCCTTGTGCAGGCTGGGCTCTCTGGAAGCCGACTCTGAGATGGAGATTCGTGTGCAGGATGTTTATTAGGGAGTTCCCTGGAGATCAACAGCTGTGGAAGGCGGGGAAGGAAGCAGGACTGGGCAGAGGGAAAGATGAGCACAGTATGACCTCGCCCAGCCTCACAGGGAGCACTGGAGCTCAGACAGCCCTTCAGCATTGTCTCGAGCTGGATGGGCCTTTCTTCGCCCACATCGATCAGTTGTTGCATGGGGGCCACATGGCAATGGCATGGCCTTGTGGGAGGTAGCTCTTGGTAGTGCAGGCAGTCCCCAAAGTAGCTGGCAGCTAGAGTGCACTCTCAGAGCTAGGTGGCCAACAAAGACTTTGTTCAAGAGAGATTTTGGTTGCACATCACAGTGTTCACCATGGCACCTCAATGGATTTTCCCTCCTCCTTGTCTGCAACCCTTTGAGTGAAGAGCAGATCAGCAAAGCTTCATGCTAAAAGGCTCCTTGTCTGAGGCCTGCAGGTACGTTGAAATTTCAATACTTTGTGCGTCACAGAGGCATGGAGAAGACACTGAAGAGGTAGAGCGTTGCGTGCAATGGAGGAAGGCAAGGCAGTACAGTCTAGATGAGATGAGCCGGGCCAGGATTTGACAAACCCAAAGCTTTCATCTTAGGTTAAAACATGTTTCTTTTGATAACTTTTTTTGTTCAGTTCTAGATCAAAAAAAAAAAACTCTAATGGGGAATGTGAATATGATAACCAGGTTATGGAATGATCCCATGATTACAAGGAATCATCTTAGACAAGTATTCGCAGAGATAGAATAGGTGAGGTCATCAATTTGCTTTTCCTTTTATTATAAAAGTAAAATAAAAAATAGCATTTATAAATCCAACATTTTTTCCTTTGAAGTATTTGATCTAAAAAACATATTTACAATAGCAAAATGCAGAAAAGGGGGGAAATACCATTTTCAGCACTGATTGTAACTATGTTTAAATATTGACAAGTACATGTTTTTTATTTTTCAAATCACAGAGAAAAAGCAATAAGCCCTTTTTATTGCACGCAAAGTACTATCATTTAAAAAAATCCCTTTTCTTGATCTTTAATGTGAATATCTAGCCATGCTGTGGACGGCTAGAAAGAATACCAGGTGGGGACAGTGATAACTTTTAACGATGGTGGGAAACAGCAGAGGGACGGCAGCAATGACAACAGAAAGCAGCTGTAATCCAGGAGCAGCCGGTAAAGCTCAATAGGCTACCTCACCCCCAACGATGCACCAGCTCAGCTGAGCGCTGTGATCGCTAGATACTATCTGTAGGTAAACCAAACTAAAATTTATTTAAGAACCAAGAAAGGAAGCCAAATTTAAAAGGCCTTGGATTAAATCAAGAATGATTCAGGCGGCCAGTTTTCTTCTGAGCACCTTTGGATGCACTTTACCTTCCTTCCTTTGGACAATGCACTGGAATTTTAGCGCTCTGGTTTACGTTGCGTGGGAATTCGCCAGCAGGCTAAATTTTGCCTTCTATAGGTCCTTCCTGCCTGTAGTCATGGGGCATTTTGTTAAGAGTTAGCAACGAGCTGCCGCTGGTCAGAGACTCTGTAAAGCTGAGTTTGTGGAAGGATGTCTCCACGCCACTGTCACAGATGCTGTCGTTGTCTTGAAGCTCATCTGAGGGGAGAAAACATGAATTCATGGGGGGCACTGCCAGGACCGAGGCAAAGGCATTACTCTCATATACCTAACACTCCAGAGGGGCTCCCAGTTTGGCTCTAAAGGCTCATGGACTCCTGTGTAGACGACTCCTGCCCACTGGCTTCCACCAGCCCCTGCATGACACCCGCCTGCCCCTGCTCCTCAGTACTGCCTACAGTGATGTGAGGGCAGAAGATACCATGTATCACGCAAACTGTGAAGACATCAGAATTAGCCACGTTTGCACATCTTTCTCTTGCACGCTAGTCTTGCGTTTACTGGAATCTTTTCTGAATTCTCTTGACTCAAGGTGCACCTTTCATTCTTAGAAATCAGGTGTACTTTTCCAACCACTGTATTACTATTTCATAGCCAGGGAAATTGCTGAACCTAAGCAAAATAAATTGGTAACCAAAGTAGGAACTAAAAATGAGGTATCTCTCTGGGCCTCATATGCTATTAAACAGTATACAGTGCCTCAAAAACATTTTTGGTAGCAAAAAAATAAAGTGATTTTGATGAAAATGAGCCTCTACTGAAAAATGAGGTTCAATTCTCGTTGTTGAGAAGTATCCTTAGGGATCTGACCAATGTGAATTATTTGCTATATAAAGACAACAACCAAGGAAACAGAAGCCTAATACACACTAAACAAAATGCTATCTTCTTATGTATCAAAATCTAATATTAGAATAGTAAGACTTTAGGGACGACCCCGTGGCTCACTCGGGAGAGTGCAGCGCTGGGAGCACGGCGACACTCCCGCCGCGGGTTCGGATCCTATATAGGGATGGCCAGTGCGCTCACTGGCTGAGCGCGGTCACAAAAAAAGGACCAAAAAAAAAAAAAAAAAAAAAAGAATATTAAAACTTTAGTAGCAGTGGCATAGCTACTGTCTTGGTATTGATTGATTTACTCAATCACCCAATCTTTATTGGGTGCCTATTGAATGCTAGAAACTGTGAGGTATTTTAAAAATAACTACAAGTTAAGGGTTTAATGCTTAAGTTTTTCCTTTTTAAATATATAAGTATTCACTTTTTTCTTTGAATATTTATGTAGAAGGAGCCCTGGGTCATGAGACAGGAGATCTGGGTTGTTTTCCTGGTAGATACATTACTCCTTTCTAAACTGTGCAAAATGACACTTGTTCTAACTCCCCTACCAAAGACCCCCTGACAAGGTGACATTGGCACTGAAACTGAATGGCAGGAAGGAGCCAGCCAGGTGAGGAGCTTTCCAGGGAAGGGGAAGAAGAGGGTCCAAGGCCTTAGGGCCAGATGAGACTACTGACCTGGGGGAGCAGCGGGAACACTTGGGAGCAGGAGGGGAGCAGGGAGGGAGGAAGAGTGTATCTAAGCAATGTTTAAAAGAGCAAATGGGTAAAGCAGGGACATGGTCTTATCTTTAAAGCCTCAAACAATGCTAAGCTCACAGCACGTGTTCAATAAGGACTTTTTGAATGGATGAAAGAACTGTAGGGCATACAACAGGAGTAACATCACCTCACTGATGAGGAGCTGCTGTGGGAATCTGGCAGGAAATGAGTGGACTGGACTAGGGTGGTTCTCATAGAGAGGAAGAAACTTGAGGGGTTCGATGGCAGACAATTAGGGCCAGGAGGTACTCAGGGGTAATTTGTAGAATTCTGTCTTAACCCGCTGGAGGATGGCAGTGCTTCTGACAGATGTGGCCAATACTGAAGTGAGTGGGGTATTAGGAGTTCTGTGCAGAGAAGTAAGCAGGGCTTAGGATTGGACTCTGAGGGCTGCAACTCTACAAGGTGAGCGTGGAGGAGGCAGCGAGGTGAGTGTGCCATGGCAAAGCCATGAGTGACACACGCATGTCGAGAGGATGAGAAGGACGGTGACTACAGCAGGCATGATGGAGTGGTGGGAGCGGAACCCCAGCTCCAGGGGTCCAGGAGAGGACAGAAGGTGAAGGAGTAGAAAGAACAACTCTAAAAAAATTCTGAGAAGCTTCGCTGTGTAGGGGAACAGAGAAATTGGACTGTAGCTAAAGGGGATGTTGGATCAAGAGAGTGATTTTTTTTGTTTGTTTTGTTTTTAGAGATGAGGAAATTACAGCATGCTTGCTAGGTGATCCAGTCAGGAGGGAGGAACTACTAATGCAGGACAGAAAGAGGCAAGAATTACAGGAGCAAGGACCTGGGGAAGGGAGGAGTGTGGACCCAGGAGAGTGGCTGCTCTTCAGCTGGGCACAGACATTTAGCCCACTGAGCCCGGATGGAAGGCTGCCAATGTGGGCACAGGCACAGGTAGGCCAGCAGACTTGATGGTGCAAAGATGACAGGGTTCTAGTTGCTTCTATGTCTTCAATGGAGTGTGAGGCAAAGGTACTGGATGAGAGGGAAGGGGTGTTGAGCATTTGGAAAGAGAAAGCATGCAATGGTTGTTTAGAGAGTGGGAGAAAATTATAAAAAATTATAAAGTTATAGAGAAATGTAGGATTATTGAGCTGTGTTGAGAGTCCATTCCCTATGGTTATGTTTTTTTTGGTGGGATGACAGATGGCACCATTAATTGTGGGAGACAAAGTCAGTGTCATGGGCATGGGAGAGGAGGTTGAAGGAAGAAGGAGATCACTGGAGAGGGGCAAGTGGAGGAACTGAGTCTGGTATGGTGGGAAAAATCACAGCATCAGTCTCTCATCTGGGTGCTAGCTTTGGTTCTACAAACCTTGTGCTGTGCATTTTTCTCCCTTTGTATCTCTTTCTCTCTTTAAATTTAAGAAATGAGAGAAATAACGTTACCTTAACTATGCACATCATGTTGTTTTTAGGTATTTATTGAGAATCTAAGTAACTCATGTGTCCATGTGACTGTCCATGGGAACAGTCTCCTCGTTTGAACGGTAAAGTCAGGAGGGGTAGAGGGTAAGCCCCAGGGTAGACAGACACACAGGAAAGTATATTCAGGACATGATGGGGGGAAGGGAACTGCCATGGCGTATCGCAAGAGAACTGAAGACACCAGCCTGGGGAAGCAGAAAATACCTCTACTGCTTTTCCTGTCTTTTTTTCTTTACCTATTTGCTGCCGTGTGGAGGAAGGCGAGAGAGGCAGCGAGCGGGCCTGAGAGGTGGTCTTCACTGGGCTGGAGGCTGCGGTTGCTGAGGTGCAGAAGGCCGCCTGGATCACTTCGATTGCTTCGGTGTAGCCCATCTGGCTCAGGGCCTCCACCAGCTCTTTGACTGTACCCCCAGAGACCTGCGGGAAAGAAACGAAGGGCGAGAATATTCTTGTGTTCAAGACCCTGTGCAGCTGTAGACACCAACACCCCATCTCTTCCCTCTTCCCTTCCCTCTTCCATGCTGTCTCTTCCACTCAGAGAGAGCCAGGTGCTCCTGGGACGGGCAGAGAGAAGAGCGACTAAGAAAGCAGTCTTTGAATCAAGTTTTCTATATCCACTCAAAGACCGCTCAGGAAATCACAGAGAGCGATGAGTGAAGTGCTGAGACAGAGACTCCGCCTAAAGTGACGTCCATGCAGCACCCTGTGTAAACTGAGGCTATGAAATCCACTGAGAAACAATAGCTAGCAAGGAAAATTTCAACAGAAAGTCACTTCACCCCATGGTTTTCTACCTGTTATGTTTAGAAATGAAAGCACCATCTCACAGAATGCTGACTCCTTGTCCTGACACAGATCAAGGCATATTCTTGGGGATAGGAAGATATGCATGTTGAATACAGTCTGTCGTGTCTGTTCAGAGGGATCAAAGTTCTGTGACCCTCTAAGTAGCATTTTGATAGGAAGTCCCCAGGTATTTGAAAACAGGGAAAATCTCAAGGTCTCTGAAAACAGCATTTCCAGGAAGGTGGGTGTCCATCCTGGCCTGGGTCACCCTTCCAGACTCTGGGCAATGGCTGATTTTCTTCCTCAGATCTAAGGAACAGGGTAGGGGATTATGCCCTGGCCAGTGGGGTTGAGAGTAAAGTCAAATAAAAGTGGATAAATATGAAGTGTTACCTCATAGTTGTCCATAAGAGTCTTGGAGGGAGCAGGACTCAGCCGGAAGGCATTATTAAGTATCCCCAGACCTAATTTCTGTGCCAGAGTAGCCCAGTTTTTGTCTGGATCAGGGATTTCTAGCAACTTGTAGAGCTGCAACTTTGCATCTTCGGTCAGCTGTTTCATGTCTCCTGGAGGAAATGAAGGAGAAACACGGTTGTATCACCCTATGATCTGGAGGGACCGGTCACTGCCACCTTGCTGGCCCTCCAACTCCTGGTTGAAGCAACCTAGCTACTCTACTTGAAAGTCGGCAGAAGCTCCGCTGAGTAACAGAAGTATATTCACAGTAGATTAAAACTGGATATTGTCCTTTACATACCTCCAGGATCTTTTGATTCTGAAATAAGAACTGTGCCTTTCACAGTACACACTGGATAATGCTGATTCTCCTTCCCCTTTAAACGATAGCATGGAGATAACACTGGTTAAGAGAATCTGGTTCCACCACAACCCACCTTGTGCCAGTAAATCATCAGATGTAAACTCTGGCTCATATGGTTTCCCATTTAATATGTCAAACACCTGTTGGGAAGAAAAATACAGGAAAACATTACTGAAGAGTCCACTGGGAAATCTGTCTCTATTCTGAAGAACTCAGCATGTCCCTCTTAGGAAGTCCCAGCACCCTAAAGGTGGAAGAACAGATTTGGGGGCTTTGGGCTGGGAGGTGTGCTCTGCAGGAACTGAGAGCGGGCAGGAGTACTTAAGATACCCTCACAGAGTCAGAGCCATGACCCTTCTAAGGGACAGAGGCAGTCCAGGCCACCAAGCCAGCCACCACTTGGTCAGAGAGCTGGGTCAGCACTGAGCTTACTCAGAGCTGCAAAGCTGTATCCCCTCGCTGTCCCCTCCACCCTAGTAAAAGGCTTATGAGAATGAATTTTATAAGCTTGCTCAAACTGAGATGTATATATGCTCATAAGACTTGGTATTAGTCTTCTGGCACCATTTATATTTTAACTGAGCTTCCAGAAATGTCTTAGGTTAAAAAATAAACTACACAGCTATGGAGACCTTTTTGGTGTTCTCTGTAGTGACTGTTGCTGGCTGACCTAGGTAAGAACAGCATAGGGTCACTGAAGTGGTTTATCTTTCTGTGCTCTGTGGTGAGGCCTTCTGGGGAAATGAGGTGCTAACATAAAGGGAGAACCATGTGGTCTCTACCAGGGTCACTCAGCTCACCACAAACAGGCTGCAAGAGGCATGAGAGCAGTTCTTAGATGTGGAACAGTACCCACCCCTAAAAAAATCGATTTTGTTGTGTTGGAGATCTGCAGGCTGCCCACCTCCTCCCTCTAGCTGTTCTCCCTGGGCCAAAAAGACCTAGTAACTGCTTTTTACTTTCAGATCTCAGTTTAGTGGAGTTTCCAGGGAGGCCTTTCATCTATTCACTGTTTATATTTATTGGAATCCTCAGAAGAATTCCCAGTTGATTTTTATGCTCAGAAATCACTTAACCTAATTTCAAAGCAAACAATAACATTTACCCTAGCTTCAGAAATTGAGATGGTAACAATTCTGGTGTGAGTTCAGAATGGGTCATTCTTACGTGAGTTTTGTGTTTTCTCTTCCTAAGCCGCTCTCACATCTCAGCTCTGATCTGATTAGGCTACACTTTTACACTCAGAACTCAGCTGACCTAGATCTTTCATGGATAGGTTTTTCAAGATAAATATGGCTCTTGACAAGCAGACTTTCTTAAAAATAAAAGGCATGTTCTTTGGAGAATAAAGCCCCAGGAAGACCATCTGTTCTCATATTCCTGAACCTCTGGCTTTCTCAGGAGCAGTCATTAGGCAGCCTGAGCAGTACCCACCTGCCAGCTGGTGGCCATGTCTAGAGGGGTAGTTCCAGGCACGACTCCTTCATCCTCTCCAGCCTTTTCCCAAGAGTCATCCAGGTCATAGAGAGGCTCAAAGTTCTCCACCAGGGGATCTGCTCCTGCAAAGTCAGGTTACACTGCATTTGGTAAACCCTGATCTTACCAACTTCCAACTGCCGGCAGGGGTCAGATTTCCAGAGGTGAAGCACAGTAGCTGCTAGAGGCGATTACCTGGATAATTTCGAATGCATAAAACATGTTTCTACTGAAATATCCAGAGAACGTCTTTTTAAATTTTAATTTACTTTGACTGTAAAGGTGTCTTACAATACCCTGTATAGCTAAGGACACTATTGAAAACAAAAGACTTTGAATACTCTGACTTTCACATTTAACTCTATAGGATATTTTTTATCTGATGATACATCTTTAATCTGAGGATTAATGGACGGCAGTTTACAGGGACTAGGGTGCATCCTCAGGGTTAAGGTCCTAAATGTTCAAATTAATGTCTGCCAATGTGCATTTCTCAGCTTTGTCTCTTGCTTGCTCAAAAGAGCAAAGACACTTGATGTCTAGTGACAGCATGTCAGCTTTATTTCTGGGTACTGCACTGATCCTTAAACAAAAAGCACCAAAATAATTTCTGCAGGTTATGTTGTGTAGTTATACATACATGTGTGTATATATGTGTAGTCAGTGGAAAACTGGGGGCTAATGAATCTTGGGAAATCGTCTGTTTTTTAGCTTCCAGCAAGTAACTAGAAGTAACCCAAAGATTAGAGCAAGTTTCTTCTCAAAGGCTCAGTGTCTACTGTTATGACAGAGTGTTTAGCTTGATGTGTAAGCTCTGCACACCCTTCTGGGATTAGGAACTTGTTTTTATCTTGCTGGGAGAACATGTGATTTGGGCCAACTTCAGTAGAAGGAGAGTGCCTAATGAGAGCCAAAGAAGGATCTTCATGCTGTTTCTTGACTTCAGTCTCCCATTGTTGGCCTGATCTATGAGGCAGTAAGTGTAATCTAACCATGAAAACAGTGGAGAGACTAAGATGAACAATTTGCAGGACTGGAGGGGCTGAGCTATATCTGTTCCTTAAGTGACATTCTTCATGACTTAGAGCTCAGGACTAGGTTTTCCATCTAAGTTGTTTCACTTATATATCAGAGAAACTATAACTTGCTACTCCCTTCACAAGATTCTAAGAATTCTAAGAATTTGAAAGTTATAACTTCTTGCCTGAAGGCATTTCTGAATTATAACCAGTGACTTCCAAAACTATTCACACACAATGCATTCACAGTCACTCGTTTTAGGAAAAGTTCAATTTGACAAAGGAGAAAAAGAAAAGGCTGCTGCTTATTTGGGATATGATTTTACTTGTCAGAAAAACATGGTATCCCCAAAGAAAAAGTTCCTGTATCTTTAACATGGTACTTTACCCTGCTCTGTTTTCTTGAATTTGTGATGCATTTACCTTCTAAAAATTTTTTTTAATGACCTCTAAAGTAAATCAGATATGTAAGGGCATACTCTAGATACTGATTTTGTTATACATTTTTGAGGTTCTAAATATGCAAGGCACTGGAGATTTGAGGATGAGCAGAAATAATTTTCTATACTTCACAGGACTAGAGAATTAAGTGGAATAACACCTGCAAATCCATGAGCAGAGTAGAGGAGAGAAAGAGTACAGAGAATAAAGTCTGGGAGTTCAGACTGCGGAGGTATGATTCATAGCTCTGCCACTTACTGCGTCCCTGGTGTGGAACCTGGTAGACTGTTTAGTCTGTTTCCTTGGCTCTTAGAAGGGAATGATACTAATGGTACTTACCTGCAATGGTTATTGTGGATTAAATGAGATTAAATGAGACAGTGCACAGAGTGCCTAGCACAATGCCTGGTACACAGTAAGATCAAAAAACAAGAGCAATTTTTAGTGCTGTGCACCGTAACAGTACTCAATATATGGTCCATTTGCTTATTCCTATTACTTCAATTTCTAAGAGACTTTTCTTGCAAAAGGACTTTTTAAAATTATTTCTTAAGTCTTTTTCTTCTGGGAACTTCTAACATGATCTGACACTGGTACTGCTCAGAACTCTATAAGGAATTAACCTCTAAGAATTCTACAAGGAAGTAACCTTACTTTCAGAAGTGACAGTCAATCTAAACAACCAAAACTCAATACAAACAGATGAACCAGAGAATAAAAACTAACATGACTAGCAGAGTGAAACACAGGATTACTAGTCCAAATAGTGCCTTTATGGCAGTTAAAATGGGAATTGCTGTATATTTTTTATTTACCCAAACCTTTCTGCAGCAAGGCTGTGGCTTAAGGAAGGTGACGTGGCTGCTCTACTGAAGTTGGGTTTGCATTTCTGAAAATATTTTCCATCAGTGACTGCCAGGCCACCTTACCTGCTGCTTTGAGAAGAGCTGCCAGCCTTGTGGACCCTCTCCCAGCTGCTATATGCAGGGGTGTAGTTCCATCATAGGTGGTACTGTCCACATGGGCATCACCCTGAAATCGAGCCCAACAGAAAGCAGTTAGTAGAAGGTTCTCTTGCCCTTTTGTCCCCACCTTACCCTGTCTGCATGGACACTCGGCTCATATTACTACCCTAGTTGCTACTTTGGGCTGGCTTTGCCATTGAAGAAATCCCCAATTAGAGATTCTGTGCAGGGGGTAGGGGCAATGCCTAAAGGTGCTACTCTGAAGCCTTCATACATATTAAATAAATAGAGCTGACTGCAGGGAGAAAAGCTGTTACTGACATCATTCTTTGAAAAAATTTCCCTAAATCCCCACTGAGAACTTAATGTAAAGGCAAATAAGTGCATCCTTCACCTCCAGGAGCAGGCAGCCCGCCAAGGAGATGTTGTCGTGCTCCACAGCCAGGTGCAGTGCTGTGCGCCCAGACTTCTGCTCCTGAGCGTTGACATCTGCCCCAGCGGCCACCAGCAGCAGCAGGCATGGCAGGCTATTGCTCATCACGGCTATGTGAATGGCATTCAGACCTAAAGCCCAAGCACAGGGACAGTCATAGGGTGGGAAGGCTGCTCCCAGTATGGCCCTCGGTGAAGCTGAAGGAAATGGCAAAAACTGGATGATAGGGAGGGAGGTAGTCAGGTTTCAACACTACTAGTACTGCAAAAGTCTCTACTCAAGATATTTTTAAAAGCACTATAAGTCTATTGTTCTGCCTTTAAACTCCACAGTCTCCTATTATGTTCTCAGGAGACATGGAGGGTAAATAAATATTCTCTGAATAAACGATGCTTTATATACTTCAAGACAACGTTTGCTCAGGCCTCTGCTGTTTCCTTCTACTGCCCCAATACTCCAAGTCATCTTTAAAGGAATTAGCTATGGTGAGCAACAGAAAGCAACCACAAGAAATGATGAATTCCAGGTGACTAAGGAAAGCACCTTTGGGTGCAAATCAAACAACACACATTTATCAAATACATACTCGTTCTTTAGAAAGTGGACAAAGAAGGTTGTGCCAATGATGAGAGATTGTCTCTTACCTTCCCCATTGGGGTGGTCGATAAGTAGTGCTGCCTTTTTGTGCTTGAGCAAGACACTGAGAATCTTATCATGTCCTTCTTTGGCGGCTAGGTGCAAAACAGAGTCACCCAAGCGGTCCAGGAGACTCAGGTCAGCCCCAGTCCTCAGCAAATCCTCCACAACATCTTCCTGCTTAGTGATCACTGCCAAGTGCAAGGGAGTCTGGGAAGTGGGGAAGGGGCAGGAGATACACTGGTCAGCAGTGAGCATTTATAACCCACAGCTTGGTAGCTGTCACTGCAATAGGTAGGGTCACACTGCAGGGCCATTTCCCATTCCCAGATGACCTCCTGACCCTTCCTTGCAAGTGAGTTACTCCTTGCTCCATACCATATGCTAATGAAGTATGTATACTAGACTAACATTTAGCCATTTAATACTTAGGGTTATTTTTTATTTACAACTCTCAACAGCTTTCTTGTTTCAAACAACAGCCCACTAATTGTTGATATTTTAACTCATCCAGTAGCAAATTTCGTTTTCTTGAGTTTCTAGTAGGAAGCTATATTCAGCTGATAATTCCATATCTTAAATTAAATCAAGGCTATGGTTTTACTGAAGAAATTTAAATGAACTACTCAATAAAAAACCAATTAACAATGGTGCCATTAACAATGGTGCCATCATTTTATACTGACATGGAAAATAAATTTACTAATTTTTTTTCATGTTTATTTATTAATATTATTATTTTTTTACATTCTAAGATTTTGTTTTGGAGCAGTTGGGGGGAGGGGAGAGAGGAAGGGGGAAGGAAATAGGGTGGGAGAAGGAGGACGGAGGGGGCATGGTTGAGGCCCATGGCACTCCCCTCATTCCTGCAGGGAGACCAGGGGCCTTCCAATGGTGGCTTGGTCATTGCTGGGCTGGATGCAGATGACAAGAGGGTGTGGCTGAAGCCCTCAGCCCCCCACTGCCCTGGCTCAGGAAACCAGGGGGCTTCCAGCAGTGACTCAGTAGTCATTGCTGAGCTGGTTGCTGATGTCAGGGGGGTGTGACTGAAGTCCTTGGCTCCCCACTGCCCCAGCTGGGGAGCCTGGGGTGTTTCCAGTGGTGGCTCATTGGTTGTTGCTGGGCTGGTTATGGGTGTCAGGGGGGCATTGCTGAAGCCCGAGGCCCCCCACTGCCCCAGATCAGGAGCCTGGGGCACTTCCTGTGGTGGCTCTGTGGTTGTTGCTGGTCTGGTTGCCAGTGTCAGTGGGACAAGACTGAGGCCCTCAGCCCCCCACTGCCCCAGCTTGGGAGCCCAGGGTGCTTCCTGTGGTGGCTCGGTACTCGTTGCAGGGCTAGTTATGGATGTTGGGGGGCATGGCTGAGGCCCTTGGCCATCTCCCTTCCCTGGCTTGGGAGCCCAGAGGGTTTCCAGTCCTTCCAGGTTTTATAGGTGTTCTTTGGTGATGTGAGACCTTTACTAGTTAATATCACACTTTGGGGCCAGCCCTGTGGCTCACTCGGAAGAGTGCGGTGCTGATAGCGCCGATGCCGCAGGTTTGGATCCTATATAGGGATGGCCGGTTGGCTCACCTGGGAGAGTGTAGTGCAGACAACACCAAGCCAAGGGTTATGATCCCCTTACCAGTCAAAAAAAAAAAAAATCACACTTTGTCTCTGGTCTGTGAGTATTTCATTTTTTCTTTCAGTTCTGTGTTGGATTATTTGCTGTTCCCACCACTTAAACTCTGCACTGGAACTAATTTGTTGTCTTTTGCTTACTTCTAAAATGGGGGAACTTCCTGTGGGGACCAGTACTTGAGTCCTGGGTTGAGCTAAATTGCTGCTTTGCTGCTGATTCCCTGGGGAAGGCTTTTTGTGCAGCTCAGGTTTTAATGTTGACCTTGTATATACTTCTTGGTCTTGTGAGCTCCAGTACACCTGGGTTGTGTAGAAACTCTGGTCTGGGCCTGAGACTTTTCAGTAAACTGCACCCCCTGCAGATCTGTATTCCTGACCAGTCTCCACTGAGTGGTCCTGTGCTGATTGGAGGGCAGATTAGCTGTCCATGCTGTGCACCAATGCTCCCCCAGTAGGTTCAACTCCCCCACCTCTCACACTCCAAACACTTTGAATGGGATGGTCCATGCGCAGTTCCCTTGCAGTGATTCACTGGCCTCTAAGTGGCTCCTTGCTCCTGTGTGGGTCCATGAAAAGCCTGTTAGTGGTCTTGGTGGCCCTCAGGCCAGCACTTCTTCTCCCCTGCTGCCTCCAAACAACTTCATATGAAGGGGACAGCTGCAGCTTTTGCCAGCTCTTGCTCCATGTGCTCACCAGCTCCAGCCTTAAAGTGGCCAGGATTCTAAACGGTGGGAATAATCCTTTCT
Organism: Cynocephalus volans; assembly: GCF_027409185.1. Classification (NCBI taxonomy): domain Eukaryota; kingdom Metazoa; phylum Chordata; class Mammalia; order Dermoptera; family Cynocephalidae; genus Cynocephalus; species Cynocephalus volans. The sequence goes on along the minus strand of NC_084468.1, from coordinate 89,318,776 downwards.
TTCTCTCATTGTGGCTACTCCTGTCTTCATGAACTCCGTGGGTCTCACCTCCTCTTCTCCTGAGCTCTAGCAGCCCCAGCGTGGCAGTCATTACTTTTTAATAGTTGTAAGTTGGTTGATTTGTGAGAGAGAGAGTGATACTGGGGACTGTCTATTCTGCACTCTTGACTGAAAGCCCCCTAAATTAACTAAATTAAAAAATATTGTTCCATGGACCAGCTCCATAAGACCAATCAATACAACTCTATAAGCCTCCATTTCTTTTTTTAGATTTATTTTATTTATTGAAACATAATTGATTGTACATATCTGTGGGGTACAGCATCTCACCCCCATTTTATAAAATATGTTATAGGATTCTAAATTACATACCAGGACAATACAACTGTCTCACTAAGAGGGCAAAGATGAACAAAAAAGCTTTGCTGTGATACGTAATAGATACTTAAATAGTCCATTTGACTCCCCTGCCCACAAAGTCGTACTTCAGAGAGTGCAAATGAGATGTTTTGAAAACTTTGTTTTCAAAAATGAGCACAACAAACACAATCACAAAAGAATCTTTCAAAGAACTGAGGTCACTGACAGAAACAGCAATATATTTTTATATAAATCAGTCTATTTCACAGGAATCTATGAAATCCAGCCTGTCTAATGATAATTTGCTTAAACTTTCCCTTTCAGGGACCAGTGACCGGCTGCAGCAAAGCAGCAGGTGGGCCACCTGAACCCTAGCTGCTGTAGTTGACCAATGTACGCAAGAACTCACGGGATGAATGATGCCTGGGCCATTTAAATACCAATTACAGTGTTTATTTAGTATAACAGAAACAAGACAGGATTTTTTGGGCCAAATTATCACTTTTCCTAATTTTTTCATCTTCTAGGACTATAACCCTGGCTTGAAATGGAATAATGCCCTCAAAACTTTAGATGTTGCCAAGAGCATTCCTCTCAAAAAATAACTAAGTCAATAGAAGCTGTGTTTACAGATCTGTGTTTTCTGAAATGCCATTTGGGCAGATGGGAAAAGGAAAGAGAATGAGATTGTAAAAAAGAAGATATGAAATTATAACACATTATAACATAGAGAAATTAGGAATTACCTATAGTTTTAATATAATTTTTTGCATCATATTGTACAAAATCTCTTACCATCAGTAAGAGAGGGTTTTTGTTTTTTTCATTTTTTCCCACAGTTCCACCAAAGGTTTTCTCTATTTCGGGCTTCTAGATCTTAAACCCCAGGCTTATATATTAAACTTGTTAACATGGGGATGCAGGAACCCTCATGTTATGCCTGTTGGCGTGAAGACTTATGCAGACATTCTGGAGAATCAAATAAACAAACTCCTCAGTAACCCAACTCCTGCATATAGATCTGAATAAAATTCTGACACAAATTCACAAGGGAACATGGGCAAGGATACTCATCATAGTATTGTCTATTGATGTGGGAAGCTAGAAGCTGGTTAACAAGTACTGGGAAACAATTACATTACAGGTGGAAGAGGCACACTATGGGATTATCTTCAGGAGTAGAAACAGTAAACTAGCTGTACACATAACTGCATGGACAGATCTTATAAACAGCAGAAGCAGAAATACAGTGACATGTAACACAAATACCACTTTTTCACTTACAAAATTCATGCATGAAGAACAATACAGATACACACGAATGAGTGCATATAAAACTGGAGAAATCTGACTAAGATCTGTAGATTGAATCAGTCAATTTCCTGGTTTTGATTCCATACTACAATTATGCAGGATGTTACCACTGGGGCAAAGTGGGAGAAGGGACCTCCAGTTTCCTCCCCATAAATATACTAGGACCTCCTGGTACATGAATCTATAATTGTATCAAATGAAAAATTAAAGAAAAAGGTTAATGCAAGGCCGAAGAAGTTTGTATAATATAATGTGGATTGTATGTCAGAGTATACTAAAATATCTATGTATTTCAGGTATATGTGTATATGTAGCCAATATCTAGTAAAATACCTACAAACACATAGTTACATTTGGGCAAGGGACTTGTGCACTGCCAGGGAGGGCAACTCTGACTTTCCAATGTATATCCTTCTGCACCATTTTAAAAACTATGAATATATATTATACTTATAATAATTAAAAACATGAAAGAAAAATATATGCATGAAAAACCCCCAATGTTTTATGGGAACATACACATATAAAACAATCCATATCAAATACAATGTAGAGTGGTTGTCTATGCTGGGTAAAAGAGAACAGGAGAGGAGAAAAAGGTTTAAAGAGAATATTTTCTAAAAAACCCTAACTCTATGCATGGGCTATTTTGAGTGTGTCTCTAGAGGGTAGGTGGGAAGAAGGATTTTATCATGACAGAAATGTACTAAAATTAGTGAAAGGTATTTAGGGAGCATGGTTAAGATAATTGCCAAATAATCCAAATTACTTTTTGAACTGTATAATTTTCCATTAAGAATAGTTATCTGAGAACCTCTACAACAGGTAAATGAGAGTTCAAATCTTAGCAGTTTCTAGTTCTTAAATCAAAGTTGCCTCTGGGTGCGTGTCTGAGAACAGGAAAGCACACTAGAGAATCCAGAATCCTTGCTCTTCAATGGGAGTGGTGAGAAGGTGGGAGAAAATGGACCTCTATCCTCCCAAGAGTCCCCAAATCAGAAGGGACAGAAGTGTCAATGGTAGTGGTTCCAGGGTCTTTGTCTTTATGCCCTGGAGAGTCTCAATATAAGTAACCAACTGACACAGTAAGGAGTTTAGCACATAATAAATCACAGCTACTAATCCTGTTGTGCTGTATCCTTTGCAGATCCTATTTATAAACAGAAAAACAAGTAATTACATGAATCTGACCTATAAGCAATGGTATTAAGCAGTCTTTGAAAGGAGAACTGAGAAGCTACAACATCCCATCCTTAGTTTTATTCATTCATTTGTGATGGTTAAAAGGAAGAATTAGTACAAAAGTTTGAGAGAATCAAACTTTATTGGCCAAATGACTTTCCAAATACCAACAACCTCCCAAAACGATATATTTTAAATATAAATATAAAATCAGACTTCATCCTAGTTATTTTATATTATGAGTCAGTGAAGAGTCCCTAACTTTATTTTTCCTTTGACATTGAGCACAACAGCCTCAGGAGAAGCCTGACTTATATCGAATGGGAAATGGTTATTTTTCTCTTATCAGGAAACACCTATTGAGAGATAAAAATCTATTGAGAGCTACATGTAAACATTTTAGTACTTTTGCTTTAAATGTACTTTTAAAGCACATTTTAAAATGTGGAAATAAAAATAAGAAAATAATTTCCTTTAAAATTAAAGAAAAAATTTTAATTTCCTTTAAGTTATTAAAATTTTTTCTTTAAAATGAGGAAATAAAAATGATTCACGCCACCTGTTTTAAAAATTGAGAACTGGAACAGTTCTACCTTTACTAAGTAAATAATTATACATGATTGTTGGCCATATTTTTGGAGGAGAGATAACCTTGAATCAAATCAAGGTTCTGAGCATACCATCTAGGCCAAGGAGGACCAGGAAGACACTTTGGGTCAGGAAAGGAGAAAGATGGGAAGCTAAGAAGGGGGCAAGACCAGGAGGCTCTTACAGAAGAGTGGTGGGGCAGGGGAAAGGCAGTGAGGTGGGGAAAGCAACCAGGGGAGGGAAGAGGAAGGTGCCCTTGACTGTGAAACCCTACCTTGGCCTTGTGCTAGGGCAGTCCCTTAGCCAGAGAGGCTGGCCAATGTGTCTGGGCCCCAATGCCCAGCATACAGGGTTTGGCTTCTACTCCAGCAGTTTGCACCCTCCTTGCCTCACCCCGAAATCTGCATGTGCCCATCAGGTGGCCTCACTGAGTCTCTAGTTAACTTCTTTCTTTGCAGTGTCTGATGACCTCTGTAAGAGAGTTCCTCAAGTTGTTTTTCAGCCCACCTAATTGCTATTTAAACCTGATTTGGGCACCTTTTGTTCCTCAAGCAACCTTTTTACCTTTCTGTGTTCTGATTTCAGTACCCTTTATTTGATGTACATTTAATCTGGATGTTGCCAAAATAAGTGTCAGTAGACTTCAAAATTCTTATAAATGATTGGCTTTATAAACTTAATTTTTTTCAACTTTATTTTTCTTGACAGATGTGACATTTTTACTCTAGGTTCTTCCTCTAAGATGTATCAATTCTTTGATTTCTAAAGTTTAAGGTTTGCTTTCTCCCAGCAGGGACACTGATTTCATTGTGGGTAACTGCTATTATACCCACAGATCAAAGGATTCTAATTCATAAAATAGCATACTCAACTAATGGGCTTTTAGGATACTACTTACAAAGAGGTTTTGTTGTATTTTTGCTACTGTTAATATTACTAAAAATAACACATACCCACATGTACAAAAAAAATCCAACTACGAATTTTTCTTCAACTGTCTCGAGATTTTTGCTTACCTGGTAAAGGTCATTTCTCATGTTGATGATACCATCAAGAACCAAACCAGATGTGACTTCTAGCAGATCCCTCACAAGCTGAGCATGGAGGTGGATGATTGCTAAGTGTAAAACACTGGAATGAAAATATAGTGGCAATAATTAAAGTATTAATGAAAAAGAAAAGATTCCCAAGAACTACAGATTAAATCTGGCTCACATACATAGTTTTATTTGGCCCTAAAATGTTTTGAATCTATAAAATGTCTTGAATCTGAGGTGGGTGCTCTCTCCAGAGGACCCACCCCTTCCAAATATCCACCCAAGGCTGCTACACTCATTTATGGTGCCGGCTTGGCCTCAGGCAATGTTTACATCTGACTCCTTGCAGTGTAAAAGGCACCCAGGCCTCAAGACCAAAGGACCTCAGCTCAAATCCCAGCTCTACCTCTGCCGTACAGTTCCAGGCATTTTCTCCTCTTCCTTTTCCCTGACTTTCCCTCACATACAGAAGGAGTATATAAAACGAATGCCTGGCTCTAGGAAGTGTTCAGAAAAATTTAGTTACCTCACTTAGCCCTGTTATCTTCCTCCAAAATACAGTGTGGTGGCTTTTTAAAGATCTTCCTAGATCCCAAGAGGGGGGAAGGAAGTCAGGCTTTTAACTATTGGGAGAAAACTGTTGAAACAAACTTCTGAAGATACAAAGTGACTGTATTCCCCATCACCCTCCCCACCCCACAGAAAATATTTTCTCTCTGCCTGGAATGGTTTTGCTCCTTTTCTCTGCCTGGGCAAGGTCTACTCCATCCTTTATATTCCAGTTCAAACACTACATCCTCAGAGAACACTTTCCCAACTTCCTTTTTTTTTTTGTCTTTTTCGTGACTGGCACTCAACCAGTGAGTGCACGGGCCATTCCTATATAGGATCCGAACCCGCAGCGGAAGAGTCGCCGTGCTCCCAGCGCCGCACTCTCCCTAGTGCGCCACGGGCTCGGCCCCCAACTTCCTAAGCAGAGCAAGTTGTCCCCTCTCAAAATTACTGCTTGGTTATGCAACTGCACTTTTCTATATGTCTTTCTCCTTGTCTGGCCTGTGATCTTCTCCATGGCAGGTTTTATGTGTGAGTCAGTTTGATAGCCCAGGCACGCAGTTTAGGCAAGAAAATAAGAATGACCAAAGGAACCTCGGGGGCTTCTGCTAACGAGGTAGAAAATATTGGCGGGTGCCCAACATTACCCCTGGGAACATAATTTTTGTAATTATTAAAAAAACTTACTATTAAAAGTAATTTGAAACAACTCAACAATGACAAAAATAATAAACGTGGCTGCTATTTGTTGAGAGCTTCTGTTTACTCAGTTTATGCTAAGCACTTGATACATATTATTGTATTTATCATAACAACAGTCCTATGAAGTAGGTAATATTGTCCTCACTTTTTAGGTGATGAAACTGAGACATATAGGTGTAATCAATCAATCAAGGTCCCATAGCTGGTAATGGTGAAGCTGGGATTCAAGCCCAGGCCCGTCTTTGCTCCAAAAGCCATCGCTCAATCTCTTGGCTATCCTACATACGGGACACGTGCAGTGCTCTATGGAGTTGCAGATGAACAACTAACTGAAAGAGCACTGCTGCGAAGCAGGGACAGACTGAGATGCAGAGCACACCCAAAGCATGACTCAGTGGCAGTACATCTGGGATTCAAGATACAGGCTGGATTTTCTCTAATTTAAAGATATCAGATGCCACTTTATTAAGCTTTCTTAATAATAGCAAGTATACTTCATTTGGGATTAACATTGGCACAAGAGGGCCTCACAATCTAAATTGTGATTTTACTAGTTGAGAGAGATTTTTAAATGAATGATTTCAGGGTTATGCTATTGCCTCTTGAAATGTGATGCTGGAAGAAGACTTCTAAAAAAGTGCCTAAAGTCTGACGCAGACATGATGCACATATACCAAGAAAAAGGTCATACTTCAAAAACTGCCTAAAAATTTCCATGTGCAGCTCAGCATTTCATAGCAGAGGTACATTCCCCCTCCCCCTCAAATCCTCACACCCTCATGGGAATTTCCCCAACAGCAGAAGGTTTTATATTTTTTCTTTATTAGATTTTCTATGGTGAGTAATGGCTACAGGATTCAGATTATTAGCCACATGGGACAAGCTCAATGAAGACAAGAGGCCTGAGCTATGATGGCCAAAAGCTTGCCCTTGCCTATACTCTCATGATGACTCCTCTTTGGTCTCCCCAAGTCCCATCTCTCTTGCCTCTCTGAGAGCCTGCTTGCATGAGTGTGTTTGGGGTCCTAGGAGGGACTCTTAAGAATTCATTTCCTGCTTTGGCAAAGTCCACTTTCTCAGCCTCTCCATATAGGTCTAGGGTCCTTACACATGTCTGTGCTTTCCCCTCTATATACCCACCAGAATGCATGTGCCTTGTAATCCTTTCCACAATCCTCCCTTTCTAACTTGTATGTGCTCATCTTCTTTAGACTTATCAATTCAGCAGGTCCCTAACAACATTACTTGGAACATTGCTGTCCTGTCTTAACTGCTTTCTCTTGTGGTTAGATGGTATTGAAGGCTAATTGGATTATTTAACCCTGAAAAACACATCCTGCTGTTCATGGCCTTACACAGAGAAGGTGGTACTGGTTCCTCTTCTACTGTATAACAAGGCCAGTGGTTATACCACATCCTTGGTTAGGTTGCAAGGAATGAGAACAAAGGTCTCTGCTTGAAACCCTGAGGTTGGCACTTTCCTAAAGCATTTGGTTCAGCTTTTAAACTAAGATTTAAAACACAGCACTCATGAGCTCTTCCACAGAAAATGATTTCTCAGGGTTGATGCTATTTTAGGAAGGTTTTAGATAAGGCACTTGACTTGAATCTGAAGCCTACTATCTTGTTATTTTTATAGACTTTCGATATCATTTTAGAAATCTCAATGAAAGGACTAAGAAAACAGTTTTAGAAAGAAGCCAGGTGGCTTTGCAAATATAATCTGAGTAATAGCAGGAATGGAAGGCATGGTGTTTGGAATGTTAGACTCCCACACAACATGGGTTGGGGCAGTCACAAGAGTCTGATCCACTCACAGACTGGTAACCGTTAATAGAGGCAGTACAGAAGGAACCAGTACCTGGGAAAGAATGACAATAGCCTCAATCAGTTTGTTGTTGATGTTGCTGCTTTCATTGAGCCTTTTTTTGAGTATACTATCATCACAAATATGCAGTTGGGATAACAATGCTTCAGGGATTTTGAAGGACTCTTAAAAATTCTCCAAATATTATCATAAATAATGCAAGGCTTTTCAAAAAGAACCATTACCTACACACATCTTAGTTTTCTTGTCCAGAGAGACATACTCTTGGATGAGCACTCCAGCTCTTCTAGAGTCCAATAGGTGACAGCAGCAGGACAGGAGAAGCAAACCTTCTCAGGAATGCTTCTCAGGTCTCTAAGGTTGCTACTCAACCTTATTGACATATTATTTTCCTAGAGAGAGTGTTTCAGTTAAAGGGCCTAATAACTGTGAAATATAAAAATAATTCTTTTTATCTCTAGCCGGTGTGCATTATACAAGACTTTTCTCTCTTCCCTACCCTAAAACAACTCTTGTCATGCAGAAGTCCTGACTTACCTGTCCCCGTTCTCATCCTGCACTGCAGTAAGATGACGCTGGACGGCCAGCAGCATCTTCACGTCCCCTGTCACTGCGTAGTCGAAAAGGGCGTTCGCATGCCGCTTGGCAAGCTGCATTGCCTTCTCTAGAAAGAGGTTATCTGCAAGGCAATGACCACAATCAGAGCTGAGCTTCTTACATTCGCTCTACAGGTATGGCATGCCTGAGGCCAAAACCACCAGCATCAGGGTTCTGATACCTCAACATATATCATTTTAGTTGAAAATGCTCCTTTTAGTGATTCTGGATTGTGTTCACTAGAAAAAGCACAATTCAACATTGGCTCACTGACAAATATGTTAGAGAATGGTCTAAAAACCCATCTATGGTTTATCAGGGAGAAAAATGTTCAGAAATATTTGTTATTTTAAGGGGAACAATTAATCTCCAAACAATGTTGATTGGATTTTGCCATAATTTTAAATAACTGATCTCTTGATGAAATAATCTTTCATTGGAACTGTTACTATCTCATTAAGCAATGTGTCAAAAAAAACACATCTCTGCCATAAACAGACAGACTTTCAATGATCCATTAGTGTTTTTGTTAAGATAGCTCCTTTAACATCAGGGGATGGCATACCGTGATTTCTGGGCCAAAACCCACGTATAGCCTGTTTTTATATGACTTCCCAGCTAAGCAGTTTGTACATTTTTAAAAGGGTGTTAAAAAAAAAAAAAAAGAATGTGCAATAGAAATCATATGTGGCCACCAAGTCTAAATATTTACTATCTTTCCCTTTACAGAAGAAGTCTTCTCAGCACAATCTAGGATGATCTGGAATTGTGACACATACACTGATGAATATTGGTTCAAAGTGAACACAAATGTACATTTTCTCCTAATCCAACTTCTTCAAAGAGGGCAACAGGATGAAAAGAAAAGTTCCTATTTTCAGGCAAAGTTCTATTTCAGTATGACAGTTAAACTAGATTCTAGAAAGAGGTGATATTAAATGGTTATGGAAACTGTTCTCTATTTATTATCTGTGCCAGAAAAGAAGTTGATTGTCTCTCACAATACCCTAAAACTGCATGATTACAAGGAGAATGTGCATGTAAATTTCTGTACTTTATGTTTAAAGATAACACTGGGAAAATGGAAATCCCAGTGTTGGTACAAGACACATGCTTTTCAAAAGGCATACAGGGCTTTGAAGAGCACATTGAACTAGATATTGATATATCATCTTTAGATTAACAGAAGATAAACCTGTCTTCTGGAAATAGCTTCCTACACTTAGAACTGACCCTTGCCCAGCCAACCAATATAATGTAATCATCTGTGTGCCCACTTACCCTGAAACCCAGCATTCTCTTCCTTTACTCCCACTGTATACGTCAGAGCAACCTCATCGTTCCCATCTCTGGACTCGCAAGCCTCCTTATCTTGTTCTGTGGTTTCAATTACTTTCCCAGAGATAGTTACAGCCTCTCTGTCGTCACTCTTGTCACAACTTTCAGGGTCATTTTTAGATTCAGTGTCTATAGTTCCCAAGATAAATGCAAAAACATTAACTTTTTCTCAGTAAAATCTATTAATTATTATAATTCATTGTTTCAATGTAGGCCAGATAAAGGTATGAGCAAGTTTACTGCAAAGGGAAAAGAAAAACAATACTTAAAAATTCTTTTTAAAATGGTCATATCACAAATAACATGTTTTGGAGTTATCTTAAAACTCTCACTTCTAAAAAACATTTAAAAAATATACTTTTAAAAACACACATCATTTTATTTATTTGTAAAGGAGAAAAATGAAATAAAGCTCTTCCGTGAATTGCAGCAAAGTGGAATTTTTAAAGTACCTGAAAGCAGAGCAGCTATGAGTATCTTTTTCCTAATGCTAATTAATAAAACAAGTTGTGAAGATGTGATCTCAATCCACATTCTTTACTGTGGGAGCTCTCTAGTGCACCATTTCTGATCACGCTCTTTCAAGTCTGACTATGTTATGTGACAGGTACTATGAGAGCACCTAGGTTTTATGGGCAGATTTGGTTCAAATTGTGTTTCTGCCTCTAACAACTACGTGCCTTCTGCAAGTGAATGAACATGTCTGAACTTCAGTGCCTTCTGTCTGTAAAATGGAGATACTAATATTTTCCTTACAGAGCAGTTATAGAGATCACAGTTAAAATATGTAAAAGCACCTGGTATAAAATAGGCATTCAACAAATGGGAAGACTTCATAGTACTATTTAATGAGTATACTAGAATTGACATGTAATATAAACTATGAACACACAGTATAACTGTTAGTCAGGGTATGCATTTGATGGGAAAAGACCAACCCTATAAAACTCAAAATTATTTCAAAAGTGTAGTATTTAAGGAAAAATAGGAGAGAGTAGATAAATTTGGTGATTTTTTTTTTAATGTTTGAATAGTAAACACTCTGTATGTCTCTTTTTAATGCTCGTTTCTTTCCCCTGTTCATGCCACTTACAAGCATCAGGAATAGAATTTATACCATCCACAGGAAATAATTTTTGGAAAAGTATCTTCTTAGTTTATTTGCATTCATCAATTTTTTCAAGATGATAATTACATTGTGATAAGTAATTATTTTAAATACATTTTTTGGCAATTTTTTTCTTTCCTTGGTTTTAAAAAAAAGTAGTACTTACCATGCTTCATCCCAGCATTAGATTTAGTGGTTCCAGGATGGAAGGTAATTCCACCATATGTAGGAAACCCATAATGTGGGAAGCCATACCCTGCAATGGCAAGTAAAACAAATGGAACAGCATGAAGACTTTTTACAAAGACTCAGCAAACCTTAGTGACCATCCCTCAGGTGAGCACAGGCTTTGGAGTGGGAGGACCATGTTGTGCCCACACATGGTGCTCCTGTTGAGAGTTATAAGATGCATCGTGGTGGTCATGGGACAATCAGAAGCCCGCTTTGGCCAACTTTACATTTTGTCGACTCAGGCAGTGCCCTGGATTTGGGCAGCATGGAAGAGTTCCAGATGGAGAGTTTCCCACACCTGTGTGAAGGCGAGAGGCTGACTGAGTGGTCACCACGCAAACTCAGACTTGCTCACATAGAAGACATTAAAGTAACCTCTAGAGGGAAAAACCAAACCAAACAAAACACAAAAACATACTGACTCCTCAATGGAAAAATGGCCACCACTGTTCATTCTCGTACATTTTTTGTGGAAGCATAAACTGGTAAAATTGTTTGGGGAAGCAGCTGGCATTAGATGTCATACCCTCTGACATAGTAATTTTACCTCAAAGAATCTAATTTACAAAAATAATCTGTAATAAAAGAAAAGCAATGTGAATAGGAGTTCAGTACAGCATTTTATATAGAAAATGGGAGGCAACATTCAAGTAAGTTATACTATGGTCTGTTTACTTAATAAAATATTCTGAGTCATTAAAAATGATGCTTAAACAATTACACTTACATAAAGTGTATATTACCATTGGGGAAATGCTTATGTTAACATATTAGGTAAAAGCAGCACATATGAATCTATACAGATAGTCACGGTGCTATGATAATTAATAGCTAATACAAATAAATGGATTAAAATAATATGCATAGTGATGGCCATAGCTGTACTCAGGGGAAAATTCATAATTATCTACTATAATGTACACATAAAAAAAGATTAGAAGTGGTTAACCTTTGATGGCAGGATTTTACATATTTTCAAATTTTCTACAATGTAGTATATATAATCTACAATGTAGTATATACAGATATATAACATACAACTACAATGTAGTATATGCAAAATATTTTCAAAAGAATACCAAGACAACTATGCACACACACACAAAGGGGAAATAAACCAAAATGTTTAGAGAGGTATTCTTCAGAAAACTGGCCTTGGGCGATGTTTTTTCTTACAGTTTTTGAGATTACTTACATATTATAAAATGAACATGCATTTCTTTGGAAAATAAATTTACATGTGCTGGAAAATTTTAATTAATATATCATACTTAATAGTGTCATAGCCACTCAACCCATAGTCATGCTCAGAAACCTGGGAAAAGAAAATTCTACCCTCCTCAATATGAAAAACTTTAGAAAGAATAAATTTTCAGTACCTGGACCTGTACTTCCAGTACCCCCTCCTCCACTGCCACTACCAAACATGCCTCCGCCTCCAGCTCCAGCGCCACTACCACCGCCAAAACTGTCCGAAAAATTGGGCATGAGCTTCTGCCGTTTCCTCTGCACTTCCTCTTTATCTGTATTTAAAGGAAGAGAAACCAGAGGAGAAAAGATTGATTCCGTTCTACCATCAGCCACAGAAATACTATTGATTCTGATGGTATTTTTAAACATCTTAAAGGGAAATAGAAAGCATTTAAGGAGGAAGAGATGCCAAATTTCAAGAAGCATTACATTTATTCCAATGGGTATGAAGACCAAGAACAAGCCTCAAGAGACCACAGAGCAGTACACACCCAAATCCACTCTATGACAGTTTCTTAAATCCCCAATGTTGTTAAAATTAGTGAGAGATGGGAGTGCCCATCAAAGACTGAGATACTAAAAACAAGGAATTAAAAAAAAAATTATTGAACATTTTTGCTTGGTCACACAAAACAGCTATTACTTATCAACTAACATTTATTATGCATCTACAAAGAGTTAAATGCTGGAGATAAAAAGAAGAATGATATAATGTCTTTGTTGTCATCAAGGACCCTCCAACATAATTTTAAGGTAGTGGATGAAGACTTGGCAAGACAGCACCATAATGCTACCCATGTTAAATTCACGGTGGAGACCAGTATTCTAAGAGTTCAGGCAAAGAACTCTACGAGGTCCCTGAGGGCTGGGAAATTCAGGAAATGCTTCCCAGAATCAACTATATTTAAGGAGAAGGAAAAGAAAGATGTTCTGGGAAGGGGGTATGGAGGGAACAAAGTAATGAAAGAAAGATGTGCATGGGGTGCTTATGAGAACAACAGTAGATCAGTTTGGCTGAAGCCAAAGATTAGAATATGGAATTCTTGAGCTATGGGGCTGACCTGGACCACGCTGTGGAGCACCTAGTATACGAATCTAAGAGAATTAATTCACAGGCAGGAGAGCCACAGAATGTTTCTGAACGGTGGAATGATGTGTACAGGGTGGTATTTTAGGATGATTCATCTGTCACTTGTGTGTAGGACATACTAAAGAGTCAAGTGAGAGGCAGACACCGTGCAGACACAGGTGACGGAGGTCTGTCTCTTTGTGATCGCCATGATAACAAAAATGGGGTGGATCCCAGAAACACAATGAAAGAGGGGGCTAAAAGTTCAAGACCACTACCTGACTAAAATGAAGTGATGCCCTCTGAGACTTCTGATGGTCCAGGTCTAGGTACCGGCTGGACTTCCCTCCTTCCTCATGTGTTGATTTTGTCTTTTGTGTCTCACTATCTGGCTTCTCGCCAGCCCCTCTGAGTTTTGTCACTGCCTCTGTGGTCTATTATTGCGATTTTCTTTCTTCTTTCTGTTTCTCTTTCTTTCTCTTCTGTGACTCTTTCTTTCTCTTCTGTGATTTTCCTACCAAATGTTGTTTTTCTCCCTTCTCTCTTTTGGGCAGAAGAAGTGAAGGAGGTGTTTTGGGTTTTGTTTAAATTAAATAAACAGTCAATGTGGTATTCTTTTTTCAATCAGCAGCCCAATACTTAACACTGGTCCTGTTTCTGAGTCATCAATGTCAGTTGTTGTCATTGTTTATTTTCAGAAAGATCTTCAATTACTTCTAATTCTGTGGTTGTTTCAGTCATCTCAGGGCTAGGTAGAAGGCTGTTGTTCACTGATTATCTCATGATCATCTAACTGCAGTTGAAAGATGAAGCCAGGGAAAGTGGGGTAGCAAAGTACGCTTAAATAGTCGTTTAAAAACTGAGCATGTCCGGACTTAATAGGAAGAAAAAAGCCAAGGTGAGCAAATTTTGAGAAGAATGTGCTTCCACTAGAAAGGGGTGACCTTGAAGTGGAAACACTTTAACAATTTCCTTATTAAAGATTTTTGGACAGATTTATCAAATTTCCCCGTCAGTTATTCCGTAAGTAATTAGTAGCTTGTTACTCATCCTATAAACTGTTGATCTTGCATAAAATATTAGTCCACTGTAGAAATATGAAACACAAGAGGGAAGAAGACAACTTACTCATCTTTATAAATAAATGTTATCTACTGACATGGCTTCCAGCAAAGAGACCAGTTAGTATTTTCTATATACTCCTTTTGCCTTTTAAAGCAAAGATGTTCATGGGCTGTATTTCATTGTAAAATGGGAATTTTCAAGAGCTAATTTTCAAAATATTATCTATACTACAGCCAGAAAGTTTTTAATGATAAAAAACTGATAACAGAAAATTTGACACGACAAGCTTTATGAAAGAATCTACAGTCTGGATCTCCATAGAGTTGAACATGGAGATTTTCATACTGGGTTCATTTATCCTTGTGGTCTGTCTTGACAGCTTCACCATGGGATGTACTATGAAACATCAACCTATTCTAGAAGGGACCTAAGTAGCCACTCACTACAAGTTCTCCTTTTATAGAAGAGGAAATTGAAGCTAGGATGGTTAAGTGACTTGTCTGAGGTCAGGGCAGAGTGAAGGTCAGACCCAAAGTCTAGTAATTTTTCCATTACATTAGGATGTCTTTCTTTGGGAAACACTCTGAAATAGGTCTGCATAATAATAATCAATGACTTTAAATAATAGTTGATGACTTTAGGTAATAGTTTAATTCACAAATGTAAATAAACTTTTTGCCTCTACCACCTTTCCCTGTGCCTGTGCCTTAAAAGTACCTCATTCTGACTTTTTGGGTTCTAGTTTACCAGCAAAGATGCCTGCATTTAGCCTGACCATACTTTTCATAATTAAAAAATTATGATTCTGTTTCTTCCTAATCTCCATCTTTTCAGACTGAGAAGTCATTGTGGCTTTTCTTTGCTTTCATATAGCAGTTCATCTCCTATCTTTTTCCCTTGTTAATCATCCTTCTCTTGATTACTCTAACTGTCGGCCCTGGACCCACCCATCTCCGTGAAGTTTTGTGAGGTACAATGCCAATGATCATAGAGGATGCAGAGTTCAGGGCTAGATGATTCTATATAATGAAAGGATAATGTTTTAGACCTATGTCTAATTTCTTACTTGATGGCACCCGACATATTACCAGCCTTTTGGATGAGAGTGACAACTTGGTTGGTCAATCAATAAGTCAGTCCATAGATATTTAATGAATGTCTACTATATAACATATACTGTTCTAGATGCTGGAGACATAGCAGTGAACATGAAAGACCAAGTCTGTGCTCTAAAGAAGATTCTTCCTACTGAGGGTGGGAGGAAGATAAGAGACACATAAATAAATAGATACAACAAGTTTACGTATTGATAAAAATAATGGAGAGTATAAAATTAGGCAATGAGATGATAGGGAGTGACTGCAAGAACTGGGGTTAGTGAAAGGTGTGTTCAATGACTTCTAAGAAATGTATACAATGATTCTCTGGGTTGTATAGTTTGGATTCATTTCCACATACTTTTTCTATATTAAATAGCCTGCTACCTGTCTGCCCAGTCATATAACTGGTGTGATTATTTCTCCTCGGGCCTATTATTTTGGGTTTCTACAATCCAGAAGATCTTATAGAATAAAGTCATTTGTTATCCTCAATAAAAGAGTTCTAATCTCATGAGTCAATCACAATACATACATGTCAGCCATTCTTGCCTTTGGTACTCAAGGACTAACTCTACTATTTTTCCAGATGGTTCTTATACTGTTTGTTTTACACAGCTCTTTGAATCAATGATAGCTGGAAGGTATGTGCTTGAAGCACATATGTACAATTGTGAACTTTCAGGGGGACCCAATTCCCCAATTTCAGCATCAGACAGCTCCTACTACGATAGCATGGCAATGAAAGTAGAAGTCTAAACATGCCTCTGCTATATCATACTTTTTGATAAACAGGCACCACTGGAAAGGTAGACAGGCAGCCTAGAAACCAAGCTCAGCTTTGAATGTGTCTAGATTCATACATAAGTGGGTAACCTGTTTTCTTTTTTCCAAGATTCTCTGTGTTAGCAAAAACTGACATTATTTTGAAGACATTATTTCAGGAGAAGAAATCTTTTTTTTTTTCTCAGAAAGTCCCCCAAATTACCATGTCTCTCTTCTGTGTCTACTTTTAAAGAAGGGTGTTTAAACCGAAGCAGTGATTTTCAAATTGTTTTGTGCAGACAGAAGCCTTCAGAAGACCCTGGGCAGCTCCTGGGTGGGGAAGTGAAAAGATGTGGAAGAGCCTCTAGGAAAGGTCAGGCGGGCAGGGCCCTCCACCCCCACTTTAACCAGAGCCTGTCTGGTCTATATACTGGGATTGCGCATGAAATTTCATGTGCAGGACATAAAAGTTCTCATGCTGACAATGTTTTCAAATCCCTAGTACGCAGAATGCACTGCAAACCTGACCCAACAGTGGAGACGTCACAACCTCAGGAAAAAAAAAAAAAGAAATGAGAACTCATAGAGCTGTTTTCTAAATGCTCCTGCTGCAACATGAATTCTAGGAAAGGAAGCCCTCTTCAAAGGCCACCCATCACTTGTTGCTATTACAGGACCCAACCCTGAGTGGCTTGTTGCTGCCAAACCTTTGTGGTTTCCACCCTTAGCAAGGACCTGGGTGCCCTAGGGCTGTCATTTCACTGACCTCCCCCCTCCTCCAGTCTCACTTCCCTACTCGAGGGGTTTCTCATTTTTTTGTGCCATGGCCCCTCATGCAATCTTGAGAAGGCTATGTATCTCTTCTCAGAATCATGGTTTTTAATATGTCAAATACAAAATAGGATTTCAAAAGATGCTAATTATATTAAAGCAAGTTTTTCTCCATGGACTACTTGGGGGTCAGTGGTCTCTAGGTTAAGAAATACCTTTGATTAACTGTCCAGTTTGGGTACCTATTATAACTTGTTCTGAGATAGTTCTCAATGCTGAATTTCCCACCCTGCCCTCTTGAGTTCCAGTCCTGCCTTTTGATCGGCTTACTAAGAATTTGCACTTGAATTTCCCACAGGAACCTAAAATGCAACATATTTTAAACTGAGCTCCCTCTTTTCCCACCCCAAACTACTTTCGCTCTCTTGTTCCTTTCATCAAGTCAGCCATGTGGCAAGCTTCCTAGTCTGGGAATCCTAGAACCATCTACAACTCCTGAGTCTCCTACGCCTGCTACCTCTGCCGGCACCCAGGTTCTCTTCACACATCACCACCTCCTTCTTTCATTCCTAACACACTTAACCAACCTTACCATTTCTCACTTGGATTCTTATGTTACTCCTCTGACTCATTATCCGCCTCCTAGTGTTCACATAACTAAGTCAGAGCCATCATTCCAAATCCTGGCAGGCCTGGCCATCCCTCTCCAGAATCAATGCAGAATTCATTAGCAGCCACTCACAGCCCTCCTCAGCCTGGGCCCGGCCTTCCTGGCCCGCCCCGGCCTTCATCAGGCCATTCTAGTGCTCACGTGCTCCCTTCTTTGAATAAACACTAACTGAGCTTACCTCTGCCCCTGAGCTTTTCAAGTGTCCTAAGCCTGGGAAACCCCTTCCTTCTCTGTTTAATGTCTAACTGATAAAACATATCCCCAATTAGAAGGACCAAATTATATCTCCTTCAAGAAGCCTGCTTTTTGGAGGTTTCTTTAGAATCAAGGATCAAGGGCTGTCTCATCAACATTCTCCTAGATGTCTGTGGATGCTTCACTTTGGGTACTTATTAAAATCCTAAGTTGTATTATAACTATTTAAGGAGACTATTATCTATCTTTCTTGAAGTGTCTTTTGCGAGGGGAAGAATGGTGCCTTATTCATTTTTGCAGTTCTGCACTGCATGGAGACTGAGTTTTCTATTCAACTGCCCAAGGTTGGTAGACTGAGTGGCTGATCCCCCTAAACAGCAAGACATTTTTTCATCCCAACTGCCTGAACCCTGAGTTACTCAATAAATGTTAGAAGCTCAAATTCAAAGACAAATTCCCAAATGTCTAAATCACATATAAACTTGGTGGAAATAACATTGTCTTAAAAAGCTGGATTAATTCCATGACCTCAAAATAGTGTATTACCTGTCTCTTTTCCAAAAGTAAGTACCACAGATCCAGGCACCAGATACTAGGAAGCTGTTCAAAGGAGGTGACGAACTGATCTTTTCTAATCCGCTCATCTTCTTATCAGAATAAGCACAAGAGTCTAAACAACTGAGTTACCTTTGATTTCAGGGTAGTAGAGAAAAGGTTTTGGTTCACTAGTTTCCAAATCAGATTTTCTCCGAAGTTGGACGAATACGGAGGCTGGTTTTGTAATGTTGACATCTTTATACTTTGGAGTTTTGAAGACAATGGCAAACTGCAGGATACAAAGACCTGAATGTTGGTATAGGACCACATTTTTTTTGTAGCAATGCTACTTATTAAACACACTCCTTATGCTTTTCTTCATATCCAACGTTTAGACACAGTATACTAAAAAACACAGCACTCAGGAGATAGTTGCAGACTCAGAATTCTAGGCCCATACATTTTTAATAAATCGCAATGTGAAATTTAAATACAACACTATGCCAATATATTGCAAATTTTTATTTCATTTGTCTAATATTTCAAATGTCTTTTAGGTGTAAATATTATGCACATACAAAAACTGCATATGCTTCTTTCTTCTCTTCCAAAGCAGCCTTAAAATCCTCCAAGATTGTTTATAGCAACATCAGAAAGACTAAGCATGACTAAGGAAAGAAAGACAAGAAGGAAGTGGTGCTAATATCAGCTCACAGGCCAGCTGATGAGGAGAGGAAACTAAACTGTGCTCAGAGAGGTATTATAATACATTGATTCCTGATAGTGCTAGAATAGTTAAGCATTTTAACATCTTTCAGTTTGATGTTTTGGCTATGTAATATATTCACAGGGATGGAGATTTTGTAAAATATAAAAAAGTATGCAATGGTAAACACTGATAATCTCCTTGCCAACCCTGTCCCCCATCTGTGCAATTCCTCCAGTGTGACAGCCCTCTGGAGGAACACACTGTTTTTAGTTTCTTATGTTCCCTCCCAGAGTTTCTTCATGCATATGCAAATATGAACATAGAATCATTTTTACATACATTTTGCTCTATACCTATCTTTTAAAAAATGTTAGCATGTGTCTTTAAGAGCTTTCTATATTAGTTCACAAAGTACTCATTCTTTTTCATAACTACATGATATTCCACCACATAGATACACCATAATTTATTTAACTGGTCACTTATAGATGAACATTTGGATTGTTTCCACTTCTTTGTGAAAACAGTATCCCCCAGTCATTCGCAAAAAGGTGAGTAATCACTAAGGTGGAGGTTCAGCATTTTCATTTCTTAGTCATGTGATCAGTGGTCACTGGGAAATCTTGATTTATCAGGATGACATCAGCCTCAACTAGAAGACTTCTCCTTCCAACACTTTTCATTAGAATACCCTTTTAACAGGTTTCATCCTAATTACTTTGGTAGAACACAAACATTTTCACTAAAGGACCTGAGGGACACTGTCTGATGGACTAGGGGATCAGACACCAAATGAAATGTCTTGCCAAAGTCTCAGAGGCGATGGTCTAATAGAACCTTGCCTGTAGTTCTATGGTATGTAACTTTTCTGGATGACCTTCAAGAGTCTTAAAAATAGTACTGTTTTATGGTAGTTAAATAAATATTTATAATTTTTCCTTTTTTACATATGGAAACTAAGTACTTAATTCAACAAAGCAGAAAATGTAAACTGTTGATAATTATCATCATCATCATCATCATCCACTTACTTGTCTATGAACGTCTGTCGGGGAAAAATCTCCAAATCCTTCCCAGACTCCACCATTTTCCTCCTCTTCGTAAAATCGAATCTGGATGTCATCTGCAAATAGTCACATTCAGGTGTGTAATTTTACACAGTGCAATAATATTTATAAACATGCTGAAAAATGAAGTTGATTCAAGATTCTACCTACTGTATACTTAAACTTTTGTGAAATTAATTAGTATGAAATAGAATTTTGTGTTATTTAAAATTTTCACAAATCACTTTTTTTTATTATTGTTATTACTTACCACAGGAATGGTCTTCAAGGTTCATTTACAATGGCAGAATGCTAGATTTACCTAATCAATCTGAGTTTTCTCTTAATCAATCTTTGGCCTTCCCACTTTTCCATCCTTAAACCAATTCACTCCTGAGAAACATGAAGGATGGTGGACGAATATCAGAATCCCAAAAGGTGGTTCAACTCAATATATAGATGTACATAAGTAATAATTAACTTACATAAGATTTACTATATGTCAGACGCTATTCTAAGTACAGGTATATATTAACTGATTTAATCCTCACAACAATCCTGTGATGTAGGTGTACTATTACTATCCTCATTTCGCAGAAGAGAAACTGGAGTCCATTAAGTTGAATAGCGAGTAAATGGAGAAACCACGATTTGAACATAGACAGTACTGTGTGAGTACAGCCTCTTAAACATTCTACTACATTGCCTCCCTCTAATACTTTATTAGTCCAAATTGGGTAATTGGTCAAAATAATATGATGGTCAGGTCCCTTCCTAACTTCACACTCTAGTCATGGACTCTACTTCTGCAGAAATATGATGACAATATAACTTAGGTCGGCATCTCCCTGGCTTCACTTTCCATTTAATAGTAAAGAACCATACTATTGACTTATGAAATTAAGTTTACATTTAAGTAGAATTTTAGAAATACAAGGGTACTTCAGAAAGTTTGTAGAAAACGGAATTAAAAGATAATGCAAATCTTTTCATGAACTTTTTGAAGACCCCTTGCATTAGGGTTGGATAAAACATCTCCTTATCTCTTGGTCCACTCCTTTGCCTTCAGTTAGAATTACTCTGGACCTAGTTAGATTTCAAATGTAAGACTTCTCTTACTGAGCCATTCCAAGGTAGTGATAACGATTAAGAGTTGCATTTACAAATGAGGGTACTCAGACTGTGTTACTCGTGGTGTACACACCCAGGAATTTAGAAATGAATATTACTTCCACAGAGTAGGTTGGAAAAAGGCTGATAACAGTGTAAGCAGACAAAGTGTAAACTTTTTTAGATAAAGAATATAACTTTACTCTAAAAATGTGATCCCATTTTTTTTCTGACTTTACACCTCAGAGCATTTAACCCCAAATAAGAATTTTTTCAAAAGCCATATTTCTTTTATTTAGGGGCTATATTTTCACTTATGTATCTACTTTGAAAATGCTCACTTTGTAGCAAATAGATCTTTATTATACTATACTTTCCATTGTTTTATTTAAAAAATGAGTGAAGTTTGAGAAAATAACACATAATCTCCTTCAGCTTTTACTAATTTATCAATCTTGTAATATATCTAGTGAGAGATAAATGCCAAGAACCTTTTCTGAAAGTGACAACTGTGAGAGAAATGTGCTCTGAGAATTTCCTGGTATTCCTTATTCTCTTTCCATTTCATAGTTGACATCATGTCACATGGAAGTGTTTGGAGACGCTCTCTCAGGGTTACAACAAAGCATTACAAAATAAGCAGAACCAACAATTTTACACTATGCAAAACTTATTACTTATTCTGTGTGTGTGTTTGCATGTGTGTCAAGCATGGCTATTACTCATTTATTTTAGTTTAACTGAGTATAGATACCAAAGTTTAAAGCATAAAAATACTGAAAATCACTGATTACAATCATCACTTTTTTCTTATTTCTCTTTACTTCTGTGGGGAATTTAAAAATAAAGTAGGTGGGGACTTCTGCTCAAGATGGCAGAATAGATGGTCTCCAGTGTCACTCTCTCCCACAATCAACCAATTTACAATATTAAAAAGCAACAACAACCAAGCTAGGGACACTAGAGCTCAGGGGAAGAGAAGGAGAGACCTATGGGGTTCATGAAGGCAAAAGAAGCCTCAGTGAGAGAAAGGAAGGACCTCTCTGGCTGTTTGAAGCCCTGGCTGCTCCAAGGCCAGCCCTGGTGAGCATGTGGAGCAAAAGCTGGCAAAAGCCATAGCTGTGTCCTTTGTATGAAGTGGCTTGGAGGTTGCAGGGGAGAAGAGGGCCTTAGTGGCCCCCAGGCCAGCAAGACTACTAAGAGGGTTCCCGTGAACCCACATAGGAGCGATGGGCCACAGATAACTGAAAAAAGGAGCCACTCAGATGCCAGTGAGTCACTGCAAGGGACCAGCACATGGCTCATTCCATGGGAAGTGTTTGGAGTGTGGCAGATGGGGGAGACGGACCCACTGGGGATCACTGGGGTACAGCACGGACAGCTGGTCTACCCTCCAATCAGCACAGACCCATTCAGTGGAGACTGGTCAGTAATATAGAACTGCAAGGGGTATAGCCTGCTGAAAAGACTTGGGCCCAGACCAGAGTTTCCACACAACCCTGGTGTTCCAGGCCTCACAAGTCCTGGAAGTGATTACAAGGTCAAAAATAAAACCTGAGCTGCACATAAAGCCTTCCCTAGAGAATCAACAGCAAAGCAGCAATTCAACTCAACCACAGGGCTCAAGTGCTGGTTCCCTTAGGAAGTTCCTCCATTTTAGAAGTAACCAAAGGACGAGAAATTAGCTCTAGTGCAGAATTTAAGTGGTGGGAACAGTGGATAATCCAACACAGAACTGAAAGAAATAAAACAAAATACCCACAGATCAGAGACAAAGTTTTGATATTAACCAGTAAAGGTCTAACACTACCAAAGAACACCTATTAAACCTAGGAGGACCAGAAGCCCCCTGGGCTCCCAAGCTAGGGTGGTGGGAGGGCCATGGGCCTCAGCCACACCCCCCGATGACAACATCCAGCCCAGCAATGACCACCAAGCTGCTGCCAGAAATACCCCGAGCTGGGGTGACTGGGGGCTGAGGGCCTCAGCCACACCCCCTACCATCTGCAACCAGCCTAGAAATGACCATTGAGCCACTGCAGGAAGTGCCTCAGGCTCCTGAGCCAGGGCTGTGGGGGGCCGACTGCCTCAGCCATGCCCCTCTGATGTCTGCAACCAGTCCAGCAACAACCATCAAGCCACCGCCAAAAGTGCCTTGGGCTTCCAAACCAGGGAGGTGGGGGGCCGAGGGCCTCAGTCCCGCCCTGCCCCCCAACTTCTGCATCCAACCCAGCAATGACCAAGCCGCTGCTGGAAGCCCCATGGTATCCCCTGTTGGAATGAGAGGGGTGCCATGGGCCTTGACCTTGCCCCCCCCTTCCTCCTCTTCCTATCCTATTCCCCCTTCCCCTTCCGCTCTCACCCTTCCCTCAACTGTATCTTAGAATGCGAAAATAATAATCATAATAAATAAATAAATACATTATTTGGGTTTAAAAAAATAACACAGACAACTTACATTTGCAAGAGGTGAAATACATTTGTAAGGAGTTCTATGTCAAAGGAAGAACATTTGTGATCTGCTACTAAAAACTGACTCATAGGCACACTCAGAATTATATTTCACATCATGAGACCAGAGCATATATTTACCTTTCTGAACTTTGTCACAGAGAAGATAAATTTCTTCCCCTCCAGTCACGCATCCAGCTGTCCTGTCCATTCTCACAATTTTCAAGTTGGATGCATTGGGGGCTTCTGTTCACAAGGGAAAAACAACAAACATTGTGGTTTACCCTCAGTTTCACAGCCAATCCCCTTATGAGAAACCCAGCCCTTAGCACACCTCACCAAAACAAAGTTTAAATAGATGCTTTCACTCATACTGCTTTAATAAAGATATAAATAAAACAAGAATGGTTTCCGAAGTCCTCAGAGCACTTCTTGGGCATGGGTCATAATATTACCAAAATAGATGAAGCAGAAAGGAACAGGTAGTTGTTTCTCCCACTAACACATAAAGAAAGACAGATACAGAAAGAGAAATAGCTTTTCTGATGTTTCAGAAAGTACCAAGCCAATGGATTTCTGGAATTTCAAGACTTTAACCCCAAACTTGTTTCCACGAACTGCTATACCATTTACAAGAGTCCTAAAAAATTTAGGAAAAGGACGATTTTCTTAAACTATTTAATTTTTATTCTACAGAGAAGAAAAAAGGAGATGTTATATTTCTTACCCCCAAACTAAATTAGGATTCTGTGTGGTTAGGGGAAAAAGTTTCATGTGGTAATAGTATAAAGCTTCCTTCTTTCCCCCCTCCAACAGCTGCATTTTAAGGTGATCTGTGGTATATGAGTCTGTATCATTTTATAACCCTTTCACTTCCCTTCAACTTGTTTAAATTAGAGAAATCAGTTAGTTGTCATGCTTGGAGCACAGCATTTTCTCCTTATACCAGATTCAATAAACTTTCAACGAGCTTAAGTACTGCACTTGCAGGCTTTTTAGAAATATCTGTTTAATAAATCCCACACACAGTGAACAAGAAAATTGCATGGTAATACTGAAGATCACTGTAAAACTCTTTAAATGTTCTAGGAACTATGAACTGAAATAGAATTTTGAATTCACATAGTATCTATATTACTCATTCAGTTAACTTGAAGTTGCTATCTTGGTAAAGCTAGTCTGTAATATTTGGGAATGAAGATAGCAATGGTTGTCTTTTATTAACTTCTCTTCAGAGCCCCAAAGAAAAAGTTGAAGTATATTTCCCTTCTAAGAGCTCCAACAATATATCCTTATAGCAAGGTATTTATAAGTAATAAGAGATTGGCTATTGCATGGAAAAGACTAAAATGCACATCTGAGGAAAGAGAACAACATTTATTGAACACCTCTTAAAATATCTCATTTAATCTAGACATTGACCTTTTAAGCTAGATTTTAGTATTCACATTTTATAGATGATGAACCTAAGGCTAACATGATTAAGTTACTTTCCCCAGGACTCAGAGTTAGTAAGTAAAAGGCAGGGCAGGGTTGGAAGTCTGTTCTTGATGCTATACCAGGCTGCCTCCTGTAAGCAGTCAGGTACTCACTGCTGTCGTAGATGGCGTCTGATACCACGGGTTCCAGGCGCCTTGTGAAGCTGCCAGTGCTATCCGGAAGAAAAGCTGTAAACATGAGCCGCACCACGCTGAGGTCCATCTCCTTTGTCTGCTGAAGAGCTGCCTGGCGGATCAGCTCCTTTTCCCGATCTAGGACCATACAGCACAGTCCATTCATGCCCAGGGAAAAGGGAAAGTGTGGACATTTAAAATAGCATGCTTTTATAAAGACCAAATAAAGAATGTAAACTTAAAGTAAAAACCCACTTTTTTCTGTTTTAAAATACTTCATATTGCTAGTAAAATTTTAAAAAATAGTTTCATTATGTCATCTAAAATTAAAGGCATCAAAAGAACACCTGCATTTTCTCTGAATTATCACAAAAACTGTCCTCCGTGTATCACACTGTCTCTCTTCTCTTCTGTCCTCCTCCCACCTCTCCTTTTTCTCCCTACAATAAGAGCTAAAAGAACAAAGAATGTGATGGAATGGAATGTAAGAAGGCTACTGTGCACCAGCTGTATTGAGAAATGTGAAAATTAACTATTCCAAATGTTCTTTAAGCACAGTGACTGTGCTCATTCTACAGTGCCAAGCACACTGCCCGGCACATAGTAGGTGCTCAAAAAGTACTTTTTTGTTTGTTTTGAATTAGTGGAATTTTTTATTGAATTTTGCTCATATTAATTATTTCATGCCCACTATACTTCATAAGGATGTTTGTTGTCCTGGAACCAAGAAAGTTCTTTTCTATGAAATGGTGGAATCCAAAGCCTGCTAAATTAATTAAGTCCAAAAGTTAACCAAATGCACTTTTGTACCACTGAAAGAAGTCTGTTAACTGAAAATTTTTGTTTAACTTGCTAGCTTTAAATACCTTAGAGTATTGAACAAAACAATATAATAAATATTGTAGTATGGAGAAAAGCTATCACTCCAAATTCCTATTTATACTTCTGAAAGATCTATTTCTTCAAAACAACTTTTTTTTTCCCGTTAATACATGGCTATATTTATTTTATTTTATAATTAATTAATTTATTTATTATGAATATTCATGAGATACAAAGCTGATTGTCCCCCCTCCTGCCCATGATGTGGGGGCCAGATTCATACTGGGGGCATATCCATTACCAGAAATTATTTTTGTACCCTTTGTCCCCTCCCAATTATCTTCCAACCTCTCTCCCGTTCCCCCTCGCCCATCAACACCAACTTGTAGCCCTAGGAATGTTCCCTTCCTCTGTTGGATCACAGCACTACTGTGGTCTTTCTTTCCTGTGTTCCTTTCTCTCTTAGCTCCCACATATGAGTTAGCACATGTGGTATTTATCCCTCTGTGCTTTGCTTGTTTCACTCAACATAAGTTTCTCCAGGTTCATCCATGTTGTTGCAAATAGGAATATTTCATTCTTTTTTATGGCAGAATAGTATTCCATAGTTTATATATACCACAGTTTCCTTATCCAATCAACTATTGATGGACATTTAGGTTGGTTCCATATCTTGGCTATTGTAAACAGAGCTGCAATAAACATGGGAGTGCAGGTATCCCTTTGATATGATGATTTCCATTCCTCTGGATACATACCCAGAAGAGAGATAGTTGTTTGAGAAACCTCCAAATTGTTTTCCAAAGTGGTTGTACTAATTTACAGTCCCACCAACAGTGCAGTAGTGTTCCCTTCTCTCCACACTCTCGCCAGCATTTGTTATTCACCATCTTTTTGATTATAGCCAGTCTAACTGGGGTGAGGTGCTATCTCAGTGTGGTTTTAATTTGCATTTTGCTGGTGACTAGTGATGTTGAGCAGTTTTTCATGTGTCTGTTGGTCATTTGTATGTATTCCTTTGAAAAATGTCTATTCAGCTCCTTTGCCCATTTTTCAATTGGGTCATCTATTTTTTTACTGTATAATTGCTTGAGTTCTATGTATATTCTGGATATTAGTCCCTTGTTGGATGCACAGTTGGCAAAAATTTTCTCCCACTCTGTAGGTTGTCTTTTCACTCTGTTGATTGTTTCATTTGCTGTGCAGAAACTTTTTAGTTTGATATAGTCTCATTTGTTTATTTTTTCTTTTGCTGCTTGTGCTTTTGGGCTCATGTTCATAAAGCCTGCACCCAGACCTAACTGCTGAAGTGTTTCACCTATATTTTCCCTTAGTACTTTTACAGTTTTGGGTCTTATACCTAGGTCTTTAATCCATTTTGAGTTGATTTTAGTGTATGGTGAAAGATGCATATCTAGTTTCATTCTTCCGCATATGGATATCCAGTTTTCCCAGTACCACTTGTTGAAGAGGTAATCTTTTCCCCAATGTAGATTTTTGTTGCATTTATCTAATATCAGATGGCTATAAGCCTGAGGAGTGATTTCTAGGTTCTCAATTCTACTCCATTGGTCTGAATGTCTATTTTTAGACCAGTACCATGCTGTTTTGGTTACAACAGCTTTGTAGTATAATTTGAAGTCTGGCAGAGTTATGCCTCTGGCTTTGTTTTTTTTTTTTTTGCTCAGGATTGCTTTGGCTACTCGGGGTCTTTTGTTTTTCCATATGAAAGATAAGATTGTTTTTTCTATTTCTGTGAAGAATGTCATTGGTATTTTGATGGGGATTGCATTGAATCTGTAGATCACTTTGGGAAGTATAGACATTTTCACAATGTTAATTAATTCTTCCAATCCAAGGGCATGGAATATCTTTCCATCTTTTTGTGTCTTTAATTTCTTTCAGAAGTGGTTTGTAATTCTCATTGTAGAGGTCTTTCACCTCCTTGGTTAAATTGATCCCTAGGTATTGTATTTTTTTGGTGGCAATTATAAATGGGCTTACTTTCTTTATTCCTCTTTTTGTTAATTCATTATTTGAGTATATAAATGCTACTGATTTGGGGGCATTTATTTTGTATCCTGCAAAGTTACTGAAGTTATTAACCAGCTCTAGGAATTTCAAAAAGTACTTGTGAAGGAACTGAATGACTAGATTACATCAGGTTCCTTCCTTCTTAATGGAGTTTTCATGCTGATGGATATAGTCATACTTAACTTATAATATCACAAAAGGTAATAATTCAAGTGATAAGTACTACAGTAGAGCTATAGGGATTTAAAGGAGAGGAGATCCATAGACTTTGCAGCAGAAGAGGCATTTGCTCTAAATCTTGAAGGGATGATAAAATCTGAACATATGAACAGTGGATAAGGGCATTCCAAGAAGAGAGGACAGAGGTAGAGAAGTTAGAAATCATGGTGCTCCTACGGAGTAGTTCAGTCTAACATGAAGGGGCACAGTGGGAAACAGAGTTGGAAATACAGACTGGGACCAGCTCTTGGGCCTATGGAATTTGTATTTTGTAGGTAAGTGGGAGAAATCAAGCAGTGGCGAGATGCAGGCTTTTCTAAGATCTACCTGGCTATAGGGTGTACACTGGATTAGAAATGGTAAGGGACAGAGACCAGGGAGAAAACTGCTATAATTGGAGCAGTGAAATGGAGTTAGGAGTGGACTGTCATGGAGAGCACAGAGTAGCTGGACCACAGACTGGAGATGCAGCACAGGTGGAGAAGGAGGGTCAAAGGTGACATGAAGGTTTTGAGTCTGGGTATCAGAAGATGGAATATGTTCAGTGGAAACATGATCATCGGTTCTGGATCACCTGAGTATGAGATGGTGACAAGATGCACAGAAGAGAGGACAAAATGGAAAAGCAGAAATGGGGCATGTGGTGGGACAGGGAGTGGGGTTGAAAGAAAAAATTTGAGTAATGGCAGGAAAACAGAAAATCATAGCATTTTTATGGTAAAAACAATTGTTTATTATGTGCCTGAAGAGCCCAAAGAAAGATTCCTTATAATAAGGTGTAACAGAGGAGGTGTTCGTGGACTGTGTCTTGAACTACGCATTGGTTTTGACAGGTTGAAAAGGGAAGGGGGGTTGTTTTAGATACAGGAAGACCCATGCAAAGGTGTGGATAGGCATCAGGTGTTCAGAGAGCAGTGACGGGGACAGGTGGGTGCAGGGTGGGGCTGGAGATTCCCTGGGAGGGCTTGGCATACCAGGCTAAGGAGGTATGGATTTTGTTCCAGAGGTAGCTGGATGCCATCAAAGATTTCTGAGCAGGAAAAGAGTGGGAGCGGTATGGGGTATAGACTGGGAAAAGAAGAAACCTGAGGCGCACAGGCGAACATACAGTCCACGCACAAGAAAATGAAAGGCAAGCTCCTCAGAGGAGCAAGGCTGGGAGAATGAGGCTCACCTGTGAGCTGCCTGTCTCCTCCCCCTTCTGCTTGCAAATAGGCAAGATCAGGATGCACCAGAAGTCCAGGATTATAGCCCCTTATACATGCCTCTGTCATCCGTGCTTCCAGTGTTTCAAATACTTTTTTCTTTGTCACATGAAGAATACCCAGGTTTGCAAAGCTGGAGAAAAAGCAGTAACAGCAGCAACAATCACCACCAAAAGTTAGGCAGTCAGTGACTAGACAGTCTGGCTTCACTTTAGTAAAGTAGATTTAAAAAAAATACTCAGGCCCTCAATGTCTTATCCAAATCCCTCAGCGCCCTGTATCTACCAGCTGCTAAACAAAACAAAACAAAACAAAACAAAACACAAATCCCTTGGGGCTGGAAACATTCCAGAATTCAGATTTTTTAAATTTATTTTTATTTTTTAATATTAGAAAGATAATATATGGCATATATTGCATATTACATAATAGTCTCAGAAGGTCTGGTGTGCACATTGTAATCAAACACATTAATATATCTTCAGTTAAACATATAACTAGACTCACCAAATAGAAAGATGAAGAAGATAAATAGACGCACATCAGGTCAGATTGGGTTTTGCTACCAAATGAGTAGCATTTGGTTTGGTAGAGCTTATTGTTTTTCAGAGTTTATTGGACTTCCAAATTGTGATTAAGAGAGTGGGAGTATGTGTGTGTGTATATATATACACATGCATATATAAATAAATAAATAAATAAATAAATAAATAAATAAATAAATAAATAAATAAATAAATAAATAAATAAGTTTTATCTGGACTCATTTTAAAGTATATTCTATGGGAGTTGTATAAAAATAACTTAAAATTCCAAATATAGTACTAACTTTTTTTTTTTTTAAAGAATAAAAGGAATATTCTATTTGAAAGGATTTTTTGTTTTTCCTTTTAGATCATCCTTGGGTTTCTGGATGGGATTTAAAGTCTACCTGGAATCCCACCTTTTCCTGGGTTATCTATAAGGTTGGAATTATTTATTACTTCTAGAATTGTGATCTAGTTCTATATGTACTCAGGCTGAAGGTACAAACATAATCAGGGATGGAGAGCCTTTTATCTTATGAAGGCTACAAATCTATAGAACAAAATATGTTAATAAGCTAAAGAAAGCAATTGAAGGGATTTTTAAGAAAATATATAAAATGCTCAAGCCATTCATTTTTTATATAAAGTACACAAAACAAAGAAGTGTATTCAGTAAATATAATAAAACAAACAAAAAAGCACTTTACCAAGGAGACTCATTCATTCAACGAATATTTCCAAAATGATCATGGAAATATTCATATTATCTTTTAATTCTATTTTTCCATGAACTTTCTGAAGAACCCTTGCATAATTTAGAAGGTAATAATTGTCATCAAGAAAAATATGGTGGGAGCAGGGGACAGGAGAGGTCAGGAAGAACCACAGTGAAAATATGGCAACTGAGCAAAGACTTGAAGGAAGTGATGGCGAACATGTGACTATGTGGAAGAAAAGCATTCAGAGACAGAAGGAACAGCAAGTGCAAAGACCCTGAGGTAGGAACATGCTGGTGTTTTGAAGAGACAACAATGCAAGAACGTCAATGCAGCTGGAGTGAAATGAGCAGTAGTAAGTGAAGAGTTCAAAGAGGTGATCAGGCCCACAACTTTTAAAGCCTTATAAGCTTTTGTAAGGACTTTTCTTTTATTCTGGCTTTTATTCATAAAGAAAAAAATAAAGATTACTAAAGGGAAGAAAGATGTTATGACAACTGGACTGAATAAAACAAAGAACAAGCTCACATGGGAAGTCAGTTAACTAGGTTAAGAAAATAGATGAGGTGAAGGCAGAATTAAAGGAGCACTCCTACAGAGACCCAGAAACAGAATGAGCCACGTGTCCAGACAGAGATAAAAAAAAAGTGGACAGCTGAGACACACACTGAGAAGAAAATATACCACTAGAATACAAGCTCCTAGAAGGCAGAGATCTCCAGTGTTTACAACAGTGCCTGACATATGGGTGTCTAATCAATGTCTGTTGAATAAACGAATGTGTAAATTAATACAGCACAGAAAAGTTTGTAATATGACATACTGCTATGCATGCAGGCCTAGGCAGTTTTTCAGAAACAACACCCTCATCTTTTGGCCTTTCAGGCCTTACTGCTGTAAAGAACACTTACAACTACAGGAAAATGTGTTATCTCCTAAGTAGCAATGCAAACATCTGTGTAACACTTTACACTTTACCATCTATAAAATGCTTTTTGTGTATATTGTCTAATTTCATCTATGAAAAAGGCATTATCCTTTTTATTCAGTATGTGAACAATGAAGGATTTACTCTAGTAACAAAACAATACAGAAGTTAGTCTTCTGCTTCAGGTAATGGAATAACACAGACTGGATTGAACCTCCCACCTTAAGCAACTGAAAAACATATGAAAAAATGGTTTTCAGACACTGGACAACAGGCAACACAGAACAGTGATCCTTAAGAAAAGGGACATGAATAAGGTGAATCCTGCAATCACTCTGGCTTAAAGCCTAGGGAAAGTTCCAGGATGCAGCACAGGAAGGAGGAGGAACCCAAACAGATCCTGGCAATCTCCCTAAGTTGAGGAGACACAGTTAAACATTTGAGGAGGCCCAGGAGGCTAGAATTTACAGGCAGAGCACCAGAGAGGAAAGAACTACACACCAAGACACTCACAGATCTACTCAAGTCTTCATCTGTGTACTGATCAGAGCATGTGTGTGAGAAAACAACCCAAAGCTGGGAAAAGAACCACCATAAGGGAGCAGGCAGAATAATTCTTGTAGCACACACAGGGCTGGACAGTTCAAGAAGCTTTGTAATACATCAGTTTGAATATTCAGAAAGTACTGTCTGACTAATGGTGCCAAATCAACCCTAGACTAAAGCCTTCTCTAGTCTCTCTAACAAAGCTTAAAAGGAAGTCTAGAAAGGGTCAAACTGCTCCCAAATTTAACTTCAACCAAATCCTCAAAAATATTTAAAGGCATACCCGTCCCCCCAAAAATCCAGCACCCAACAATCCAAACTTCAAAATGTCTGTGATCCAGTAAAAAATTACCAGACATGGAAAAAGTAAAAAAAATATAATTCATAATGAGGATAAAAGTCAATCAATAGAAACAGATCCAGAAATGATACAGAAGACAAAATTTGTAGACAAGTACATTGAAATAGCTATTATAAGCATATTTCATGTGGCCAAAAAGATAAAAAGCACTAGAATATTAAGGAGAGACATAGAAGATACAAAAAAAGACCCCAAACAAACCTGTAGAGATGAAAAGTACAATATCTGAGAAGAAAAATACACTAGAAGAGATTGAGAACATATTAGACATGACAGACAAAAAAAATCAGTGAACTTGAAGACACAGTAATAAAACTATCCAAAATGAAATACAGAGAAAAAAGATGAAGGGGAAAAAAAGACAGATCATCAGTGAGCTGTGGAGCAATTTCAAATGGACAAATATATGTGTAACTGGGGTTCTAAAGAAGAGGAAAAGAGAATAGGGCCAAAACAATATTTGAAAAAACAATGGCTGAAAGTTTTAAAATTCAATAAAAAGTATAAACCCAGAGATCCCAAGATCTCAATGAACACTAAGCACAGGAGACAAAGAAAACTACACTAAAGTCCATCATAATCAAATTGCTTAAAAACAGTGATTAAGAGAAAATCTGAAAAGCTGCTAGAGAAAAAAATGTACAGAGGAACAAAGATAAGATTGACAGGAGACTTCTTGTTGGAAACAAGGCAAAACAGAAAACAGTGCAGCAACATATTTTAAGAAGGTGAAAGAACAACAATGTCAATGTAGAATTCTGTACTGTTTAAAAATAGCTTTGAAAAACAAAGATGAAATAAAGACTTTTCAGACATACAACAACTGAAAGAATTCATCAGCATCAGATCAGTAGTACAAGAAAAGTTAAAGGAAGTGCTTCAGGTAAAGAAAATAATACCAGATAGAAATCTTGACCTATAAAACAGACTGAAGAGCCCTGCAAATGGTAAATATGTGGGCAAATATAAAATATTTCTTTCCTAGACTTAAAAGATTTCTTTAAAAGATAATGGACTGTTTAAAGCAAAAATAAAAAAAATACATATTGAGAAATTAATAATATATATAGATGTAAAATGTATGACATGACAGCACAAAGGCCCAGAGAGGGGAAATGAAAGAATGCTGTTCTAAGGTCCATATACCATACATAAAGAGTTATAATGTTACTTAAAGGAAGACTATGATAAGTTAAAGATTTACAGTATAAACCCTAAAACAATTGCTAAAAAATACAAAGAGGAATAAACCAGAACGTATATAAAATGAAATCATAACAAATAATCAATTAATCCAAAAGAAGGAAGAAAAAAGAGGGAACAAAGGTCAGATGTGACAAGCAGGAAAAAAAAAAAAAAAGCAAGATGATAGATTTAAACATAGCCATATCAATAATCATATTAAATATAAATGGCCTAAATGCCCCAATTAAAACTCAGAGAATGTCAGACTAAATAAAAAAGGAACACTCAACTATATATGGTGTATATTTACTTTGAATATGAAGACACATATAGGTTAAAACTAAGAGGATGGAAAAAATATGTACTATGTTATTAACATTAACAAAAGAAAGCTGGGGGCTGGCTGCTTAGCTCAGTTGGTTAGAGTGTGGCCTACAACACCATGGTCAAGGGTTCAGTTCCCTGATCCGGCAAGCCATCAAAAAAACAAAAAACAAAAGAAAGCTGAAGTAGATATATTAGTATCAATCAAGGCAGACTACAGAGCAAACAATATTACAGGAAAAAGAGGGCCATTTCATAATGATAAAGGGGTCAATTCATCAAAAGGACATAAGAATCCTAAACATTCATGCATCCAATAGTAGGGCTTTACAAGAAGCAAAATCTTATAGACCTGAAAGGAGAAAGAGACACATCTATAAATATAGTCAAAGATTTCAACACTCCTCTCTCAATAACTGATAGAACCAGCAGACAGAAAATCAGTAAGTACACAGAAGACATGAATAACACTGTCAAACAACTTGGTCTAATTGACATTTATATATCATCTACTCAGCAAGATAAGCACAAACGATCTTTTTAAGTATGCAAGAAATATTTACCAAGATAAAACCCATAAAACAAGTCTCAATAAATTTAAAAGAATTCAAATCAAATCAATTCAATTCTCTTACCACAACAGAATTAAATTAGGTATCAGCAGTTGATAGATAACCTCTGTGGGATTATATTTAAATCAAGATTGGCCATGTAATAAGTAATTGTTGATGCTGGGTGATGGGTACAAAGGAGGCTCATTTTGCTATTCTTTCTACTTTTGTATATATTCTTTTGTATATATTCTTTCTTTTACACAAAGTGTAAAAGAAAATGAGAGCAGATTATTATTATTAGCACATGCAAAGGAAAAAATTTTGGATCACAAATGGTAATACACAAAAATGCAAAATGGTACATCCACTTTGGAAAACAATTTGGCATTTTCTTATCAAGATAAACACACACTTAGCATATGTTCCTGCAATTTCACTCCTCATTATTTACTCAAAAGAAATAAAAACTTACTCTCACACAAAAGTAGCTTTATCATCAAAACCAGGAAAGAAACCAAATACCCTTCAACAGGTGAATGAATAAACAAACTGTAGTACACAGATACAATGCAATATTACTTAATAATCAAAAGGAATAAGCTACTGATACACATAACAACATGGAGGAATCTTAAATGCACTTTGCTAAATGAAAGAAATCAGACTTAGAAAAGACTACATATTGTTTGAGTCCATTTATACATCACTCTGGAAAAGGCAAAACTACAGGGACAGAAAACAGATCAGTAGCTGCCAAGGCCTAGAGTACAGGTAAGAGTTGACTACAAAGGGGTATACAGGGATTTTGGGGGTGATGGAACTATGTATCTTGACTGTGGTGGTTGTAAGAGCATTTGCCAAAACTCATAGAAATGGACACTTTAAAGGATACATATTACAGTATTTAGCTTATACTTCAATAAACTTAACAAAACATTTTTTAAAAAAGAAAATTAAGAAAGATTAATACAGCTAATAATGCAACTGGGGCTACTATCCTGTTTCTTACTCAAAATACCATATTTACACGAGTGGTTTTCAAAGTGTAGTCTCTAGACCAGCAGCATGAGGCATTACCTAAGAACGTACTAAAATACAAATTTTGGGGCCCCCTCCCAAACCTACTGAATCAGAAACTCTTGGGGTAGGACTTAGCAATCTGTGTTTTAACAAACCCTCCAAGTGACTCTGACACACCCTAAAGTTTGAGAACCACTGCCCTTCACTCTGCTATTCAATGAGATCAGAATCTCTGGGAGGAGGGCCTGGCATCAGTATTTTTATAAAGTGACCCAGGTTGATTTTAATCGGCAGTCAGGTGTGAAACCCTCTGCACTATGCTGGGTTCTTCCATCATCATAATCCCCTGGGATCTGCTGCCCTCTGGCTGTGTCTGAATCCCCATGTCATTGGATTGGGATTCAAAAGTGGCCCCTCTTTCTCTCAGGACTCAAACATTTCACAGGACTTAAAAGCAGCCTCTGACCCACAATACACACCCTAATTTGGAGGTTAGATACTTCCAAGTTCAGTCCATACTTAGTCAATTTTCTTCAACCAGCTCCTTTTCTGTGTATTAAGGTTCAACCATATGAAATCACCAAAAATCAACTGTTTTTGGACCTATAAAAATAGCAATCTAATACGGTCTGCATTGGCTCATTGAGGAAGGCCTTGCTTCTCCTTTGTATTTTTATATTTAGATACCTACTTTTAGTGCTTACCAGTTGGTATATGTTGTATATTTTAGCTGCAGGGAAAAAAAGAAAGACTCAACATCTCTCTACACTGTGGCTGCCAGGAAGCAAGAGGGTGTGGTGATTATTGGTGAGAAAAGTGGCCTAAAGCAAAGTCAAGTAACATAGATATTTTCCACTGAACAAAAATTTCCAAGAACTAAAATGTTTTTGAAATAAATTGTTGATATTCTGGGTCTAAAATAAAATACCAAGCTAGGATTATTATTATTATTATTTTTTTTAATCAAGAAAGGCAATAAAGACTAACTAAATAAGAAATGAAAAGTAAAATTAAAGCTAACTTTAAAGAGATTTAAAAGGACAAATCCCCCAAATTAAAGCAATCAAACCCATAATCAAGATTTGGTTAAACATGAATATTTTAAAATAGATAAAATACTTTTGAAAACAGAAACTAAAGTTTATTGAGAAATCATACTAAGAAAAAGGTGAAGAGAAACGCTACAAAAAAAGGTATTTCTTTTAAATTTGATCGTTTAAAAGCTATTTATCTTCTCAGTGTCATCCTTTATATATCTTTTTTGATGTGTTGGATCATTGCCCTCCTTGTGAATCTAAACTCTTAGCCTAATCTGTATTATTGCAAATAGGTTATCTTGGTTCTATTTCCAGTATTGACAAGTCTAAGGAATAACTTTGGCTATCTTCCTAAATTTCTCTGTGTGATACTCTTGCCTACAAGTCAGAACTGAATAATAATAATCGATGTCATATCATAAATATATATGTGGCAAGTTTGCTCATGTTATTTCAAATATTAGCTAATGTTTGTGGAGAATTTAGAATTATGGAGATGGAAAGGGCCTGGAGATAGATTCTATAGCTCAGCCCTCTTATTTTATAAGCGAAGAAATTAAGATCCCTAAGAAGTCATGCAATTTACCCCCAGTCCTACTGCTGAGAATGAAAAAAAAACTGGAAATCGAATTCTGGATTCCAGACTGCTAGCATGTTCTTTCTACAAAGAAGCAATTGGAAACTTAAAAAGAGAGAGAGAGACAGAGAGACAAATGAATCATGAAGGAAACAGTGTATCTTGGAAAACATTGTAAGTAAAAATTTCTCAGCTAAAAATCAAATTAGAGAGTACCAATGTTTCTTAAAACTCTCTGAACAAGAAAGGCAACTGAGTCTGTTATTAACTCTCAAGTGGCATCATCTTGGTTAAATTTCTCAGCAAAATTGCGTAGGGTTAGAAAATCCCACAGCACTACAACCAAACAGACATCATGATGATCAAACTTAGAAGTTTAGATTCTGAAAATGCTCATTAAAAGAATGAATGAGTGGTAAGTTCTCCCAACTACTGAGCCTCACACCCTACTGCAATAAAAGAGAGTAAAAGAATCCCTCACTTTCCTCCGAGACAGGGAATTTACTTCTGGTCCTGCTCTAGGTCCCAAATTAAATAACCATTAGTTCTTCCTAAAATCTTGAAAGATAACTATACCAAACCACAGAAACACCAAATTACAGACAACACACGGGAAGTTTTATAATATCAAATATTACTAATAGGGAACTTCATTTATAATTTCTTCGAAAGGATATGGTTATCACACAGATTAAACAAGACCAAAGAGAATGAACACTTCTAACTGACAGGTGCCTCTTGGAGTAAATCTCAGAAACACTAAGTGATCAATTAGTCTGAAACTGAAAATTACCCCACATTTCAAAGCTCTCACAGGTCAGTCACTGGAAGGGTATTCCAAAGCAACAGTATTCCTGTGACATGCAACAGGAAACAAGCCAGTCTCAAGAGGATGTTGAAACAAGTTTGTATAAAGCAAACTGGAATTTTTGAAATCAATGTAAGCTTCTTCCTTCAATCTAGAGTCTTTTTTTTCTAGCTTCAAAAGAATCAGATTTTAGTGACTTAAAAGAAAGCTCTCTCTCTAGGTTTTTCACACTTAAATATTTTCACAGTCAAACAAAGAAATACCTAGGAACATGAAAGCTCAACCTCTCCAATAACAACCGACTTGAAACTTGATCGGAATTCAAAGCCTAAAATGCTACCATCAGCTTAATTAGGGTTGATTTAAACAATTCCTTTCTTTTGAGTAATAGCCCAGATTAACTAAGATTTTAGCAATAAATTAAACTAGGATAGGATTAGAAAACTCTGAAAAGTATTTTTAAAAATTAAACAAAAATTAATTAAAATTTTCTTACTACTTTTGTTTTTAAGGAGTCCCAACATAAGACAAAACAACCACTTCAAGGATTATCGATAGCACATATTGTGTGCTAAATTACTCTGCTGTGTGCTATTTCAGTGTTTTGGGAAAATGAAAAATAAAATCTGATTTTCAGCATGGTAAGTATGTCTTATTAAAAATTTTCTTAATTTTTTTTGTATTGAAATTATTTCTTTAAAACTTCATTCATTAAATAGCTTGTTTTATCTGACCAACCCTTAAATGAATGTCACATTGTATTTTCATTTCATGTCTAATGAATGTCAAAACAAATTTGCATCCTTTGGCTTCTTATCCGTTCACATTTTCTAATCAGTACAGAGCTGAAATAATATTTATTTATCCACTTCATGCTTCAAATGCTAATATTACAAATCCATTAAAAGAATCATCAAGAATGTAAAATTATCTATAAGGTGTTGATTTCTGCTATTGTTAGGTTTCTTCTAATCTGTCCTTATCTTTATTTCTAGGAGAAGGGAAATATTATTGTAAGTGGCACAAATGCCTCCTACATCAAGTGACAATTTAATTTACCATCTAAACTGGGCCACCTTTAGAGTGGAAGAGGGTGCTACATGGGGTCTTCAAAAAGTTCATAGAAGGAGTCATATTATGTTTTAATTCAATTTTTCCATGAACTTTTTGAAGTATCCTCATTGATGTAGATTGGATGCCCCCCAGCCTCACTGATACTTAATCCCCACTGTAACTGTTGAGGATGGGAAATCGTCTTATGATAATTGAAAGCTGGGGCCTTGAAGAGGTGATTAAATTTTAAGACCATGCCATAGTGAATGGATTAAAAATGGTGGTCAGGGGTGTGGTTCTGAGGGCTTCAAAAAGAGAGCACACAAAGAGCTATCTCCTTCTCTGCTCCACCATTTTGCAATGTGATAACTGCCATCACTGTGGCCACCATACAGACCCTCACCAGATGTGTTCCCTACACTGTGGACTTCCCAGCCTCTGAAACTACAAGCAAATAAATTTCATTTTCTTTATAAAACACTCAGTTCTGTGTATTTTGTCATAAGCAACAGAAATGACTAATACGCTCAGATAAATAATTAGGCTAGAACCACATCTGCAAACTGGACTCTCAGGCAAATCCAGACATCTGATCAACTTAGTCTTTGGAGTCTAAGTGAGAACACAAGTTTTCATGTTCTTTTGAGGCCCTCTGAGGGTCTTAGAAAGATGCCTAATCAAAAGGGCTTGTTCATTCCAAGACCCTGTATCCTATGTTCTACCTGTTCCTACCTTCTACAGCATCATGTACCCTCACTTACCCGACCACCATGTCCTTGGGTCCAGCAGTTACAGTGCAGATCCCATCCTCACAGTGCTTTCCCACCAGGCTGTGGGCATGGAGGTGGATATTTTTTCCATTTGTGACCAACTGAACAATAACCTTTGCAGGTCCCACATAGTTGCAGATCTATATAGGAAGCACATTTCAAAAGTTAGCACATCTGACTATATAGCAACATGGAAAAATGTTTATGATAAACCAGTAACTATAAAAAGTATGATACAAAGTTATGCACATCCATACATATATGACCACAGTCCTTTTTAAAAGTATGTGATGAACACATGACAGGATGGAAATAAATCAAAATGTTGACGGTGGTTGTTTTGTGTGGTGGGAAGATATACTCCAGGAAGCAGGCCATTTACAATATATACTATATGTTGTTAAAGTTGGAACAGCACATCTTGGAGGATGCTGGTGGCCATGAAGCATCTCTTTCCTACTAACCAAGAACACGATTCTTCTGCACTCTCGTCATAAGTTTTGGTTACAAAATGTATGTAAATAAATGTGGTAGATCAATGATAAGGGAATAGGTGAGTGAAGGTAATCAAGGGAAGGAGGGAGATGAGCCAAACAGTCCATCCTAACTCTCTGCCATATGATTAGATGACAGAGTGTTGTCCAGGGACCTGGATCTGTAGGTTGACTATGGATACTCAAGCCCATGGACTTGGCCTGCAGGCATCTGTTAGGATACCTGAGCCTTTAGTAGCCTTCTCTGCTGTGAGCTCTGATAATTAAGTTACATACGCTCAGGTCATTGTAAGTTTCTTCAACTCAAAAAAGTGCACTCCTTAAGTGCAAATCCTGATTTCACACCTGTTTAGCTTTTGTTTTATAAAATCAGATTTTTCCATTTAAGGTAATCTACTTTTTATTGGCTTATCTTTAAAATGATGACAATAGCAATAAAAAGGAAATAGTATGGAGATAATGGCATTTTAAGCAAAGAGATCTTGGACACCCTTTCTCCTCTAGTTGGTCATCCAGTCCTCTATAGTAGACCAAAGATTCCTTCCTTGAGAAAGCCCCAACACTAAAATCATACTAACAGAAAAGACCAATGGCCATACTTTAACCTTCCTGAATCTTAAGTCAGAACCCTCTGATAAATTCAGCCAAACTGTTGGAAATTCACTGTGTCTCCTCAAAAGATGACCAACCATCCCAGTTTGCCTGGGACTGAGGGGTTTTCTGGGATGCAGGACTTTCAGAGCCAAAACCAGGACAAGCTATCTCCTTAGCTCATACGTATTTTTGAGGAAGTGCCTGAACTAAATCCAGGATCTCCCAACTATACAATCATTAGAAGTTAATATGCACAAGCAACCCATAGCTCAAAAAGCAAGTAATCCCACCTAGAGATGGCTCCTTGATGGAAGCCCTTCTGATACCACTTCAGGAAGAACCTAAACCTGCCAATAAAACTTCTTGGAAAGAGAATCCTTTTCAACCAGCCTATTTCTTCTATAAACATCATCAAATGAACTCATATTCCACTGAAGCAAGGTAGGATTTTCTCAGTATGGACTTTTTTCCCAATCCAATCTTTCATCACAAGAATTGAGAAGTTGATCAAAGCTGGGATTATCCCCAGGAGCATTTGGGGGGGAGAGAAGTTACATCCCTGTACAAAGGATAGGCTCCCCTCCAACTATTGAAGCTCCACTGGGAACCACAGGGGCTCCTTGCTTCAACTTTGGAGAAGAGATGCTGCAAAGGTTTGCTTCTAAACTCTCTTAACCCCCCTTCCCAAGGAGCAGGGCCACCAGCAGGAGTAGCCTCCAGTCCTTGAGCAAGCTAATCACAAAGAGGGTTTAGGATTAAATTTGATTTTATCAAAAATCACCTCGAAAGACAAAGAAATAATTTCTTAAACAGGTAGAGCACTTACAAAACCCTCTAGGTATAAAGCTAATTATGAACTTAATATTTTCCCATTTATAACAGGCAGAAAGCCTTTGCCCTTAAGTACAGGACAGAGAATGAGAAGTTCTGGGTTTGCTTCAAAGTTGGCTGTTGTCTCTACATACTCTCTGTATTGTTGCCAGTTCTGTATCTTGGTGTCAACATGTGAAATCAGTCTTTGTTATGATGAATATCCCACAGCGGCTTCTTCAGCAATAAATGAACAGTGAAAGAGCACCAAATAAACCATGTAATTTCACTTTTAAGTGACACTGAGCACAGGAATGCAACAGGGTAAGGCATGATGAAACGCTTCACTTGGGTGAAACTGGGTGGGCTTTCCACTCTAGCAGGATAGCAGAAGGAATTCAGAGATTAAAGTCCAATCTCTTTGGATATTTAGACACTTCATAATTACCACTATGAGATAATTAGTCACTGAGGGAAAGAGATGGCAAGTGTCCTCAGAAAGTCCTCACATTTTTTTCTTACTATTACTTCATGACTGAAGGGTGGCAAGAATGAGGAACTGGGTAGTCTCTGAGGTAAAGGACCTGAGAAATTTGCCAGTGACTAATGTGCTGTTTGATCCATTTGAAAGAGTCCAAGTCAGCACGGCATCATCTGGTTTTTACATAGACCACAGAGCAACGACAGGGAGGCCCCTGGGTTTTGTGGACTTTCCAGAATACTGACTGAAAGAAGAAAGCTGAAGTGCAGGGACAGAAAAAACTGGCACTATTTGCAAATCACAGGGCACATGAAGACACTGGCCTTCTAACTAGGAGGAGAGCATACTTCATAAAATGTCATGATGACTGAGAGCTATTTGCAATTGATTAAAAAATTCACTTGCTCTGTGGAGAATTTACTTCTTTTTATTTAGCCTCCCTTTGACTTCTTTGAATAGTGGTTTCCTTGAAAATTAAGTTTAGAGAGAGCAACTGTATCTGCTACAAAGGTTGAGTTATTTCTGAAAGAGTCTGGACATAGTCTCTTAATAAACAATAATGGCTTCAATACAAGTTAAGCTTTCAATTACAGCTAAGGAGACAAAGGGGACAAAAGTGAGTAATTGGCTATCCAGGGACACTGTAAGGGCATGGACCTTAGGGGCAGGCTAGCTGGACTGGAAGACAGTTCCACCATTTACTAGCTGTGTGGCCTTGGGAAGAGCTCAGTTTCCTCGTCTATAAAATGGGGACTATCAGAGTACCTCAAAGGGCTGTGGTGAGAATTAAATACATTAATGCATATAAAGTCTTTAGAACAGTACCCAGCAAATAAAAGTAGTATATGAGTGTTAACTATTACCTTATTTATTACTGTAATGTACTCTTCAACCTAGAGATCATTAAATAATACAACTGCTCTGAGATAATTTTTTTTAAAATCCTGTCTAAAAGCAGATGGCTAGAATAAATACCTAATCAGGCCACTTCTATTCCTAGGGTAAATCTTTTCTCCAGAGAGCCATACTTTGTTGGGCTTTGTTAATTTTCTAATAATAATTATGTTACTATAGTAACAGCTATCATTTTGGGGGGTACTCAGGATTTCTTGGCTTCCTTGATGAAATTTGAGATTTCTTCTAGGAGCTTTATGATTCAACACCTACTGACAATCACAGGCTAGATCTGCTTTTTGATTAAGAAGCAGAAACCAAGGGTTTCAGATAATACCAATCTTAGTCAAATCACCACCTTTTATTTAAAAGAATTCTGTCATGCTGTGGCAAGATACATGTTGGCTCTTTAAAGACTGTTAAAAGAAGTAGTCTAGAATTTTCTAGGAATCAGAATTTAAAATGTCCAGTTTACTCTCTGGGTAAATTTGGCAAAATCACTTTGGCAGAATGTAGAGTCAACATGAATGTAAGACGTGACACATGAAGTAGTTCTCAACTGCTTAGCTTTTCTTGTGAAGTGACGATGACGATGGTGATAATAATGAAGAGAAGCAGGGAAAAAATCTACAATTTTCCAACAGAAATCTATCCTGACTTAATTTGTGTACCTGACTTTGTCTTCTATCTCATAAAGCAGCAGAACAATGTGACTAAGCCTAAGCCAGGCTCTGAAGCCAGGCTATTGAGCTCAAATCCCCCTGCTGCCACTTATTAGCTGTGTCAACAGGGAAAGATGGTTAACACCTCTGGATTTCAGCTTCTATGTCTTTAAAATAAAAGTAACAATGCACTTGATTTCATAGGACTGTTTTTAGGCTTAAAGGAGTTAATACAGTGCTTGGTGCCTGATGGGATCAACAATCTGAAATATAAATCCTCTCTCCATTCAGGCTATTACTTCACTGATAACCAAAATTTATCCAATTATCCAGTGGATATTTATTAAGCCCCTTCTATGTTCCATGCACCACAGTAAGTCAGAAAGGGATACATTGTGACAGCAGAGTAGACATAACCCCTGTTCTTAGGGGAACTAG
This sequence comes from Cynocephalus volans, assembly GCF_027409185.1. NCBI lineage: Eukaryota > Metazoa > Chordata > Mammalia > Dermoptera > Cynocephalidae > Cynocephalus > Cynocephalus volans. The sequence goes on along the minus strand of NC_084468.1, from coordinate 89,274,531 downwards.
AGAGTGGAACTGATACTAATAAAAAAATCTCACAAATAAATGTAAGGGCATAACTGGGAAGAGCATACAAAGGAGATATATGATAGAGATTTGAGCTGGTCAGGAAGTCAGAGAAAGCCTCTGGAGGGAACAATGAGAGCTGAGATGGGAAAGAAGATTAGGGGTGTAAAAAGGGAAGGGGTGGGCAGGGGACAAGGGGGCTGAGAGACTATTCCTGGCAGAGAGAACAGCATGTATGAAGGTTCTGTGGTGAGAGTCCTATTCATGACCTCCTCAGACCTACTCGCTGCCACTTCTCAGGGTTTCCTTCAAGTGGTCACCCCCTATGCCCCAGCCCCAGGTGTCCCTTCTCTTCCCTGTTGAGAACCATCCAATCTTCAAGGGTGGGACCTAAATCTGAATCTTCCATGACATCCTCTTCACTCCTTTAGCCCACAAAACTCCACTACTGTCACTTTTGGGGGAAATATGATTGGAGGGGACCAGGAAGGAAAACCATATGCAACTTACTGCAACAAGATGGTAAAACCAACTGGCAACCAAAGGGCTATTGACTTACTTCTCTTGCTTGTGAAATTCTCAAAGCACATATAGCTATACTTCCTGATTTAAATGTTAACTCAGCCAATCCCCACAAGAGCCCTACAGAGTCAGTAGTGGTACCCCATTCCACAGCTGAAGAAACTGAGGCTCAGTAAGATGAAGTAAATTGCCATGCTTCCTATAAAAGTAGTGATTGGGCAATTCTTTGAACTTGGGTCTGTCTACCTGCAAAGCCCATTCACATTTTCTATTACATTGGGCTATCGCCTAGCTCAATCATTTTTTCTTTTGTATATATCCAGTCTCTTCAGTGTTGTATAGCTCTACTTTGCCTACAACAGTATTGGTACATGACAGTAATTCCTGAAAAACTTGTTTGTTTGGTGTGTGTTGTGAGAAAGGAGGTCTCAGAGATAGCTGTAAGAGGTGGCAAAGGTGCACTTGTTTCCTTGCAAGCCTCTTTCATTAAAAAGTCCTGCCACAGACATTATTAAACTGTGCATTCATTCTTTTCTGTTAGGTTGCAAGTCAGATAATAGTGAAAAAAGAAGAAGAAAAAAAGGAAATAAAGAAAGAGGAGAACATTATTTTAACCTTCTCTCAGGGATGAAAAATCATCAGGTTTTATTGTTCTTTATCATTTATTACTTGTTGAGCAAGCAGGAAGTACAGAATAACCTTTACTATACAAGGGAATACGGAACGACGTCTAACAGTTTCTGGCATAGGAAGATGCTCAGTAAAGTTATCCTCTTCCTTCTCTCTAAGGCAGGGGATTTCAAGTTGATCAAATCTGGGATCAAATTCCAGCTTTTCCCCCTTCCAGCCCTGTGGCTTTACACAAGTTAGATAACCTCTCTGAGCCCCAAGCTCCATATCCACATAACAGGCCAATGTGACCTCAGAGGGCTGATGTGAGGACTGCAGAGTGCCTGACACATGGTAGGTACCAGGGAAGTGCGAGTTCCTTTCCGTGTCTTTTATTTGTAAAGATCGCCTTGGCCTCCCAATGACCTTGTAAGGTAGGCGAGGTTGGCACTCATATCCCCATATTGCAGACATTGAGTATAAATGTCATAACCCAAAGTCAGACAGGTAAGGCACAGAGGACCTTGGAATTTATCCTGAGTCTTCTGAATATAAGTGTGGTATTCTCAGTAAGGTATGGGACGATATGAAAATATCCTCTTTGATCCACTCACTGCTGATGACATGGTTGTTCTTCTAGTAGTGCTTGTGGATTTGCATGGATTCATTGACGTTCTTCTACCCTGTTTAGTGCCCTACTTGATTGACCAATATCACATATGGCTCAAGATGGTAGGTTGGAATTAGAAGAGCAAACTGCCATTTAACACAACAAAATGGGCCAAGAGCGTCTCATCAACTACATAGAGAAGATGCATAAAATCTATGTCTACATATAATTCTGCTCTGAAAGTTTGATTTTTTTCTGTCATATTTTGACTAGAGTTTCCTTTTTTGTTTTATTTTAATTTTCAGTTTTATTACATCAGATTTAGCTGCTCATAAATCATACTTCTTTCAGAAAATCAAGTAGCATACTCTTGCTAACTCTAAGAATTGCTGGGGATTGTACCTCAACAGGTGTCACCACCTCAATAACAAATTACAAGTAAGTCCTCACCTTTGCATGGCCTAATCATTCATGATTGCAAAAGAACATGGGAGGAGGAGACAGTTTGTAATTTACAGATAAATTGTCTTACGAGTGTTCATGTATAAGCCAGTTTTTTACCTCTTGGGTGCATTGTTAAACAGAAAATAAAGTTTAAAATAGTGGTATTCTGTTAACCATTTTTAAAAAAATATTCCTTACTGTTCTTACTATACTTCACACATTCTCAAATATTTCTTTTGAACAAAGTATAATATGTATCAGGTCAAATCTTCAAAAAATATCCCAAATTGACCACTTCTCACCACTGCTACTCCTTGCTTTCAAGCCACCATTGTCTGTTGCCTAAGTTTTCGCTCCTGTGTTTCCTGTGCCTATCCTGCCTCCCCACAGCCTATTACCCCAAGTGGTCCTGTTCAAGTCAGGTCGTGCCACGTCTTGTCACTCCTCTGCTCAAAATCCTCCAAAAATGAAAGATGTTGAAGCTCAGTGATTAGTACAAGGGGGCTCATTATACTATTCTGTGTACATACGATTAAAAGCTTTCATGTTAAGTAAAAAAACAAAAACAAGACAAAAAACGTCCAATGCCTCCCTATCTTAGAAGCCAATGTGTTTACAACGTCTTAGAGGCCCTAGGTACCCTGACCACCCCCCACCCCATTTCCTCTATGACCTTGTTTCCTACTACTCCTGTGCAGTCACATCAGCCTCTGTATGTTCTTGAACTTTCCAGGTAAGCTCCCACTTGACAGCTTTTAAATTTGCTCTATCCTTTGTCTACAACACTCTTCCCCAGGATTTTTGCCTATCTCTTACCTACCTTCAATCTTTGCATAATTGCCGTCTCTCAGGGGGGCTCTGTTGACTACCCTACTCCTACCTAAACTTTTATCCTGACCATCCCCACATTCCTTACCCCTCTCCTTGCTTTATTTTTCTCTATATGTTAATGCCACTTAATATACTGCACATTTTATGTATTTTGATTATTGCCTATCTTCTCCATTAGAATGGAAGCTCTATGAGAGTGGGGACATTGATTTCTTCCCTGCTAATATGTACCTCCAGTGCCTAGAATAATGTTTGTCATACTGTGAGCATTCAATAATTAATCCTTTAATTAATGCATAACTGAATAATTAAGAAAGATGAAAATGTTGTTTATGGAAGGCAACTTACTAAAATATGCATGGGGGGATTAAGATGACTATATTCTCTCTTTTGGTATTTTGTCATAAAAGAAATGGCTAGATCCCAGTGTAGCCTCAAAATGTACACCAGAGTGGAACATTAGCCCAAGACAGTGGAAGGGCATCTGGCTGGGGGCTCTGATCACTGCACTGGACCTGGTAAGAAGAATCGAACCACTAAGAGGCAGGAATTCAGGTAGCTGTGGTAAAGTGAAGGGAAGGCAACTCTTGAATCATCGCCCTTGGAAACCATGACAGCAGCTCTCCTTAAAGTTCAAGACACCTCCTTGTACTTCCCTCTTCCCACCCTAACTCCTGCCGCCAAGCGGGCATTTTCCCTCTGCACTGATGAGTCTTAGCACCTGACTCAAACATTTCCTCCATGCCTTGTCTTGTTATTCCCCTCAGGGATCCAGAATTCACATTTCTGGTCCACCCCAAGTTCACGGTCCCTTACACCTCAATTAAGAGGGCCCTTCCTTGCTGTTCACTCTGTTGACAGCGATAACCACCCCACGGGACCTTATCATAATACGATGCAGGGCTATACCTCTAGGATCTCAAACCAATGGAACCTCTTTCAAATCCTGGTTCCTTCCATTACTAGCTGGGCAACCATGGGCAAGTTACTTAACCTTTTTGACATGGTTTCTCATCTGTAAAATGAGGACACATATGCATAATCTCTAATTTTCATGATGATTAAAGGAGATCATTTAAAGTGCCTAGTACAGTTCTTGATATATAGCTGGCATTAAATGAATGGCAGCAATTCTTAAGATATCTTAAGCAGATATCTGCAGCTGAGATTTCCTGTTACTTTAATGAGAAGGTGGAAGCTGTTGCGTGCGAGTTCCTTCAATCTCTCTTCTCCTTACTGTTACTGAGGCTCAAAACATCCCTGTTAACCTCACATATCCTCCCCTAATTCAGAGAAACGTAGGTTTGTTCCCTTTCCAGGGCTAACCACCCTGTTTTTACCCTTAATGTCTCTCTTTTTTTTTTTTTTTTTTTTTTTTGGCAGCTGGTAAGAGGATCTGAACCCTTGACCTTGGTGTTATAACACTGTGCTCTAACCAACTGAGCTAACTGGATGGCCTACCTTTAATGTTTATTCCAGACCTCCTTCCCTCCCTCTCTAAAGAATCCTTTCCCTTAGTCTGCAGATGTGCATACTTTTCTTCCTTATTCTCAAAAATCCCCTTTCTGATAATGATGATGACAACTGTAAAGGTTAGCATTTATTGAAACTTATGGGCCAGGCGCACTACACCAAGAAATACAGACCGTTCTTTCATTTGATCTCTCTATGATCCAGTGAGAAAGTTCTTAAAAGGTACTTATATTTGCTTGAATGCCATTCTCTTTCTGTCTACCAAGTATGCAAGAAAATCTCTAATCACCAGTGCTGAACCACCTACTCAATCTGTAGTCCTCTGCAAATTAACTAATTCCCCTATCATTCAAATGAAAAAGTGCTTAAAGGTCACGACTGACTCCAAGTTTCCAAACTCACTAGCCATTTCTTATTCTTCAACCCACTTAACCTCTTGGAAGCATGGGATATGTTACCTTTCTCTCCTTGAAACTCTCCCCTCCCACTTCACTGGCTACTTTTGCTAAGGCACTATTCTTCCTCCCCAAAGAGAAATTTCTCCAGAGATTGGTCCTTGGTCCACTTCTAATCTTTACCATGATCACTCAATTGACACTCTTATCCAGTCTCCTGGATTTAATTGTCTACTCCACATGGATGACTCCTAAATTTAAATCTCATGTTCTTGCCTTCCTTTTAAGCATATTCAACATTTCCACCTGCTTGCAGGGCGTCTTCCTGTCCATAATACATTTACAACTCAATGTGCCCGAGACTGAACTAATCACCTTCCTTCTCAAACCTGCTCCATCTCCTGTCAAATAGAACTATCACCTTCTAAGCAATTGTACCCAAATCCTCCTACCACCTTGGATTCCTCTCTGTTTCTTGTCTTCTACAACTGATCAGTTGCCAAATTTTGGCTTAGTGGCACCCCAAAAATCCCTGCATTTGTCCCTTTCCTCCATTTTTTTTGCCTTAGATTATCTATCTTAGCTTGAACTCTTAGCTTGTTAATACAGAATCACTGCAATTCTTCCAGCTGGTGCCCCTGGGCCTTTCCCTTCCACAACTCTTTAGCAGATTGCTGTCAGATTTACACTCCTAAACCACAATGTTAACTATGATATATCATTCCTATTTTATCTGCACTGCACTCTCCGGAGTGAGCCACAGGCTGGCCCTATCATTCCTACTTTAAAACTTCTATTGCCTACCCATTTTCCAAAAAGTATATATGTAGTTCAATTCTTGCATGATTTAGCCCTATCACACTTCTCCAGCCTCATCACTGCCTTTCTCTATCATGTACACTTCATTCCAGCAGAATTACTCACTTTTCCCCATTCGACTTAGAGATTTCAATTTTGGAGCCTTTGCTGCTGATTTTTCTGCTTGTGCTATTTTCTCTAGTTAGACCTATGCTTTCAAATGTCTACCTTTCCCTCAAAATCCAGCCCACGTGCAGTCTCTCCCTCGAGTTCTTCTATAATCACCCCAACTAGCTGACTCTCAGAAGTTTAAATTTACCTTAGAGCCATTAGGTCATTTATTCTTTCATTCAAAAAATATTTTATTCAGCAATTCCTACATGATAGCCACTGCATAACCAGCAGTGAGCAAAACAAATATGATATTACCATATTTCAGATATTTAAGGACATCTTAGTTCCTCTATTGATTGATCCTTGAGGACAAAGGCTCTGTATAATTCTATTTCCCCAACCCCCAGTACAGAGCCAGTATCTACTTAACCAATATTTGTTAAAAACACTAATAAACAAGTAAATCATTGGCTCCAGGCTACACCGAGGAAGGCCTGAGCTCCAGCATTAGGAAAGGCTGCTGACCACGGGGGCACCAGGCTATCTTTCTTTAAGTCGTATGACAGGGCTCTTCTCACTAATCTAACTCTGAGTGATCCCTGAGAGTTTCTGAAAAGTCTTAGCAAAAGGTGAGAACCTGATACCAATTAACTTTTAAAAATGGGCTTGAAATCACAGTTAGGAACACCTAGTCCTGGCACTAGTCCTGTTTTTAAGAGAATTATTTTTTGAAGCCCTTGAATTTCCTTAGGGTTCTCCACTGAGACATAGAACTTTCATTTACAGAGACACTGGCTGCAGACATGCTAAAATATCTTTAATTGTTATATATTCAACTCTCGGGTAGAATTCAACCCTGAGACACAATTTCCCTACTGCGCTGGGGCTTGGCCAGGGCAGTAGGATGGATGGAAAACAATCACCTAGGTTTGGTTCTAGGCAAAGAGAGGTGAGCCTGGGAGAAGGAGAGTGCACCCTGGCCGCAGGCCCTGTGTAGCCTGCACACTGATCTTACGTGTACCACCAGCAGATGTAACCTGCCAGGGTATCTGTATCAAGCAGGCTTTCCCCACCAGTGTCCAAGAGACCTGCTGTCACTCTCCCATTGGAAAATAGCCTTCACTTCGCAACGTCAGTTTACACTTCTAAGTCACTGAAAAATATTCCAGGAGTGTGAAATCAGGAAACTTTAATCTACCCAAAGTTGTAATTTATTTTCAAGTATGATTCCAAGTTTGGAGAAACACAACAGGGATGACATCACTGTGTATACAGAGTCTGGATAAACTGCGCTTAAAATAAATGCCTTAAAATTTTCAAATTTTAAGGATATTCAAAATTTCCATTTTGGTATAACGGGAGAACATTTTCCATTGTACCAAATACATTTGTGTCAGGCACATCTTTTCCTGAATGTGGCATATTAAGCTTACCTTTCTCAAAAATATTTTAACTTCTTGTTTGTTAATTTAGAGGCATGGCCTGCAGTCAGCAAACTTTCAGATAAGATCATTTGGGTTAATTTTTAGTGCTTCAGTAGATGACTAGAGTTCAGTCATCAGTTACTACTATGCTCTTGCATAGTCACCTAACCTCTTTGGGCTTCTTAATTCATTTGTAGAATTACTAGATGATATCTAACATGTCTTCCAGCTCTAAAATTCTATGATTCCTAGTCATATGCATGGAACAACACAAGACAACACCCAAAGATCACATTTTCAAAGTGAAAAAAAAAAAAAAGTATAACACCACAGAATTTCTGAGTTGGAAGGAACTTTATAGGTAAACTTAATTTTAAAACTATGAACATTTTAAATACATTTCACCACAATTACAAACTGAGAAAACATACAATCAACACTCAAGTTACCTGTTGCAATGGGACCTCTGATAGCATGGAAAATCAAAATTTAGAGACAAAGAAAAACCTTTATGTTAGGCAAAGATTGCAACTTTTGTCATTAAAACTAAGATAGAGTACCCAAAGTGCTTATTTTCAGTAAATCCAAGAAGAGCCCTATCCTGGGTAGATAAGTTCTGGTAATAAAGAACTGTTTGTTCTGGGGATATGCCAGAAATGCTTCAATTATACAAGTCGGGGTAGAAAGACAGACAAAGACATAATGTGAAATGTTAATCTAAAAAGTTTTTTTAAAATCCCTCTAAATGGCATAAAAATAATTAGAAGGATTAGAATACATAGTGGGTATGATAGAAGTATGCACAAAATAAAATTTTAGGTTTTGTCTTTATTTATTCTTTGAAAAGAGAAATTATTAATATAAATTTCTACCATTCTTTTTAAATGGTTTTAAAGTCTCTCAATATGTTGTTTTTGACCCAAACTTAATTTGAGATAATTAAGAATATCTCTGACTCTGTGATACCCAGATTTACTTGGGAGCAAGTATCATTGATTACTTTCTTCTTAAAAGCATCCAATCACCCTCATGATACATTTTTCTCGCTTAGAAACTTCTTCTATCACTTTCACTGAAATACTGGTTAGAGACGCGATTCGGCCCTTAATGACTGAAAGCACTTAGAGACATCATGCTGTGTAGAATTTAATTTGTACTATAGTAAATACAGTTGCTTTGTATAAGAATTTGGATCACTTTGGGAAGAAGACAATTAACTGATCTTTTCTTCAGAAGGAAAGTACATAAGATAAAGAACATTTCAACTATTCTTCTGTGATTTCCTGTGGAAAACCCCTTCTAAATTAGGAGAATTACAAGTGAGTAGAACTGGGAAATTTTCTTTGTCTGATTTCTTGGTGCCATTTTATTGGTCATTTTACATCCCAGACATTAATACGGCAAAAGAGAAAACAAAAGACCTAAGTGTCAGACTGAGGTTAACCAACATACTATACCATCTGCATATGATGTAAACAAAAGTAGGAAGGGGGAAACACCAAAATTTCTAACATGTTATTCTAGGATAACATCAGCCAGTAATCTGGGAAAATGGTAGTACTTTAAACCTGCAAAAAAAACACAAAAACAACCCTTTTAATGTCATAACTTTATATTGTTCAGCCTATTTAAATAGACTAAAGTACAAACTATATGAGATAAGGCATACACCTTGAGGCTTGGATGAAATGGTCTACAAGCTAGTAGTTTCTATTATTTTGGAGCTTCTGTTAGAAAATTGTAATTGCCATATAACCAATCTTGATTATTCCTTGGTATGAAGTTATGATTTGTTAAGTAAACATCTTTCTAAAGACATACCAAAAAAATAAAAAATTGCTAATTGTAAAGGGTCTTAACCCAAGTTAGCTGCCCTGCCCTGCAGTGTTCTAGTTTATTTTCAAACCAGTCCATTGACAATGAATTCACTTCATTCTGAGGCTGGCTATACATTCCATCCTCAGGCTGCAATGACTCTCAGCAATAACTGAAACTTCTCTCTCCCGGGGCTTCCACTCACTGCTCCTTATTTCATCTTCTTGTGATAAACAGAAAACATCTCATCCCTCCTTTCCATGACAGCCATTCAAATATTTGAAGACCAAATCCTACAGGCTATAAATGTCCCCAGGCTTACTAACTACTCCCATTTGAAGAAAGTTTGAGTTCTGTCACCATTCTGTTCTGAATACACTCAAGTTGTTGTCTATTTCTCTACAAATGTGGGGCCCAGCAGTGTACACAATATTCCTGCTATGGCCTTTCAGCACAGAGTGGAACTGAGACCACCACCTCCTCAGCCTTACATACCATACTTCTATTAGTGCAGCCTGATGGGAAATTACTTGTTTGGCAGTCATATCGCATTATTGGCTCATGCTGAGTCAGTTATTAACTAAAACTCCTAGATTCCTTTGCTGCTAAATCATATTTCTCCCACCCTGTAGTTGTGGTAATTTGTTTTCTAGATTGCATTTATCTTTTCTAAATATCAGTGCTTAACAATCTGGCCCTTTGTCCCAGCTTTTAAAAATTAATTTGAATTCAAATTATTAGTTATCTATCACTTCATGTCATCTGCAAATTTGATAAGAACCTTCTAGGGCTCCATTCGATTCTGATAAAATACATTAAACTGGCTGGGGAAAGATCTCTGGGGCTTATCACTGGAAATATCCTTCAGGTTGACATCAACAGTGTGGAAGATATGGTTAATGCCTGAATTACCAAATCAGGGATCTCCAGCATCTCACTATCTCACCATTCTATCTCACCTGTCAAAGACAGTGAGATAAGTTTGGTGTGATTTGTTCTTACTAAGATACCTGAGGTGGATACTCAGTCTCTAGCTTGAGAAGTACACTTATCAAATGCCATCTGCATTCCAACACAAATAGACGGGGGTGAGACTATCAAGCCAGGAGGTGATCTCAAGTAAGGTGCATTTTCTGCCAGTCCTCCCCAACACACACACACACACACATACACACACACACACACACACACACCCCACTGAAGAGCATCCTTTGAAGAGGCGTTCCTCCATTGATTCCTAGGTAACACCCTTATTACAATCTTGCATATGTCTGTTTCTTGGCTGCTCTGTGTAATCCTGGGGCAGAGAGTTGACCACATTCATGTGTGTGACCACAGAGCCCAGCACATGCCTGACATGTGGTATGTACAAGATAAACATGTGCAACATGAATGTGAAGAAGGGAGAAAGGCCAAGAAGATTCTGAAACCTACAAGTGGAACATTCTGAATTTGGATGGGTTTTGGTTTCTCAAATAACAATTCAGTGCACACTTTAAGTCAAGACTCTGATTAATCCCTCTGGTTTTTATATTCCTATTTAAAGTATTAAAACAACCTGACTTTATAATGACTTTCAAAGGGTCTACGTAATCTCCCATAAATGAAAGATTATGTGAGACTGATAATGATATTCAAAAAAATAAAATTAAACCAATAGTGATGGGAAAACCCCTAAAATTAAACACAAACAAAAAATTAGATTAATTCTATAGCCCAATGGTAACAAAACTACATAGAAAGAAAAAATTTAATCCAAGTAACTTTTGAACACACTACTCTGACTGAATATATTTGATCAAAAGAAATGCAATGAAACTTTGAACTGTATTTAGTAAGATTGTAGCTATTATTGATAATGATACAGAAATTTTAAAGCTATTTTATTTCCCTACAAATGTGCATGTGCATATAGACCGGGCAAAATAAGTTAGTATACCGCTATCATTGGCAACGAGGGTTTTTATTACTGGAGAAAGGAGATACATATTTAAGATGGGGGGAAAGAAGGAAGAAGTCTGTGGTGTTAGGTTGGAATTACAGGTATGAATTAGAGCATGAATTCAAGATTTTTTTAAAAATCAATTTTCTAGCTCATCTAATGAAAGAGTCTAGAAGAAATTTCTCTGCTAAAAGGAACAGGGTTTCATGGAAAGATGGGTGATTCCAGGACTGATGCAGGGAAGGTGCAGGGTTAATCTAGAACATCTTAAGATTTCAGAAATAAGGAAGTGTTAAAAAACACATGGGGCATGTCAAAAGGACAAAGAAACTTGCATGAAATGACTCACTGGCAAGTGTATGACAATTTAAGCATCAAAATGAATAATGACAGGAATGGCTTATAATATACTGAATAACAGAAGAATCCATAAATGTATACTGATACTAAAAAAAATTATTTTAAGGAGTATGGAGAAGAAAAAGCTCAAAAAAAAAAACACCCCCAAAACAAAACAGAAAAATGTCAACTATATGTCACAAAAAGAGAAAGGAATGAAAGAATTAGAAAACTATAAATTTATAGTAATTAATTACTAGTAATAATTGATTTAGGAAAAAAATCACCTATGGATGCTCATTCAGAGAAAGATGGTGAGGATGGTGGCTTGACAGAGAGGTTTACCACAGCTAATATGAGGCAGAGGTTACACAGCTAATATGGGGCAGAACTGGATTGGAACCCAGGTTAGACTGTTCTAGAGCCTGCTACTAATCACTTTGCAATCTTACCTCTCTAGAGGTCTATGTGCTGCTAAAGAATGTCCAAAATTCAGTAAGTGAAAAAAGCAAGGGAAAACTGTGTGTGTATAAATACATAGGTTTTATAGTTTGTTTTTTATGTATTTGGATGTGTAAATATACATGTGCTTACAGGCATAAACGTGTACATTTAAGCTTATATACCCATGGAATGTTTTTGGAAGCCTATCCAAGAAATTCATAACAGTGCTTCTTTTCAAGGATGTGATGGACCTTGGATCAAAGGAAAACTTACTTTTTGCCACATGTTTTTGTATTACTTGAATTTTTATTAAATGCAAATGATACTTTTAAATACATAATAAACTAGTTCTTAGTTTTTTAAAAATAAAAGTTGTACATTGGGAATAGAACAGACTAGACATTCTCTAGAGAAGGGGTACACAGAATCACACAATTTCAGTAATGAAGGGGGTTTAGAAGTCTTAGGCTGATCATGGGAGGAAGAAATTAATCAATGTTTGTTATTTTTGCTCTCTCTTTGAATTTTACCAGTACACAGATCTTTTGCTTGGATTCACAACCCCGATCTAATCCATGTTTGTGCTGCAGCTAACCCCATTTCCAGATCCTGGGTGGAGATTGTGAATGGTTGTTAACACAATTACTCTGTCCCACATTCCGCTTCCTCAGTACAATCTTCAGGTGTGGATGTGAACCAACTCAGGCCAACTAAGGCCTACAAACCTCCAGGCTGGCACTTCTTAAACCTCTATCCAGCTTCTAAGAAAGCAGACTCTTTGCTGCAAGGCTGGGTACCCTTACACAGTGAGCCTGGAGCTGCGGCTAGGTCCACCTCCTGGAGCTGGAGATGGGAGCCTACATAACAGAAGTAAGAGAAAGAGAAGCCAAAAGGTATAGTGTCAGCTCTGAATCCAGTGGAATGTGAAGCCAGCTACCTCTTACCTTGGAATTTGCAGTTTTTTAAATGAATAAATTCCCATTTTTGCTTAAGGTAGTTTTATTTAGTTTTTCTCTTGTTTGCCATGGGAAGATTCCAATGGACAGAAAAACTGAAACAGAAAAGCCCATTTCAACCCAGATAAGTTTAGTGAAATGTCTAAGATTGAAGTTATAGTGTCTGAATTGAATCTAGGACATGGGTCTCCTGCCTTTTATGCAAGTGAGGTTGGGAAGGAAAAGGAAAAGAAGGCTGGTAGATGGGAAGATCGAGAGGGAGCAGCAGTTGGAGGGGAGCCCTGAAGGCTGGTTGAAGACTCTTGCTGTTTCCAGTAACAACGTATTACTATTATATCATGTAATCTGTTTCTTCTTTAGCTACATCATGCTAGTAGTTGCTGTAGATTGGATCCTGTTCCCCTGCCCCCAACTTCATTGAAGCTTAAATCCCCACTGTGACTGTTAAGAGATTGGGAAATCCTATTGTGATAACTGAAAGGTGGGGTCTTGGAGAGGTGATTACATTGTCGGACCATGCCGTAGTGAATGGATTAATAATGGTGGTCAGGGGCATGGTTCTGAGGGCTTTAAAAGAAGAGCACATGAAAAGTTTGCTCTCTCTGCTCCTCCATTTCTGTCATGGGAGCCCCCTGGGTCATGGTTGCCACCACCAAGACCCTCACCAGATGTGTTCTCTGGACCTTGGACTTCCATCCTCTGAAACTGTAAGCAATAAATTTTGTTTTCTTATAAATCACCCAGTTCAGGTATTTATGTTATAAGCAACAAAAACAGACTAATACAGTAGTAGTGCTTCTTTTGGGAAGATAATTCTAGCAGCTTTCTACACATCGGATATTCATTCACTATACAAATAATTACTGGCCATCTACTATATACTACATATTATTCCAGGTGCTGGAGATATAGCAGTAAACAAAGCAGACAAAATCCCTGCCCTCATGGAACTAACAATCATATCACAGACATTTTTCATGATTTTTTATTAAAAATATAAACATGTCTTGAATGAACATTTAATGCGATACATGTCCTAGGGACTATGCCAGGTGCTTTTGTGTCAATTACTTCATTTATCCTTACACTATTTCTGCAAGGTAGATATTTTTATTTTCAACTTATAAATAAGGAAAATAAACTTTGAAGAGACTAAGCCACTTGTTGAAGATCACACCAGATATAAGTGGCATAGTCTGGAGTAAGATCTGGCTTTTGCTTTCAAGTATAGTGTTTTGCTCACTAAACCACAGTTCTATTTAACTACTATACAACAGATGTCTCCACTTCAGAAACTTAATGGGTTTACTCAGATCCTGCAAAGTCCCTGGTAATTCTACTATGTAACACATGAGTAAAGAACCTTATAGGAAGCAATTTATTATCTTCTCTTGATCTGACTATTGCTCACTGGGTTAATATCTATGATATGATCTCATAACTGTTTTCTTTAGGAAATCCTGCAGTGATATGCTGGAGTTGGCTTGACCAGCCCACAAGAGTTGATTGTTAAATTTTCAGAAGTTTTGCAAGCCAGTTGATTTCACATTGGTAAGTTGAAATTGACCATGGTGGAAAGATTTATACCAAGGAAATTGGCAAACGCTACAAATCGGGGTGTTTTGTTTTGCTTTTTCCTGAAGAGCAGTTGTTAAACATTTACTAGCACACCCATCATCTACTCCACGGGGAGATATCACAAGAATATCTCTTTCTTAAGTAAATTATTCAAAACAGTGGCAAACTTCTCCAACTTCATACATTTCCTGCTACTCCCTAAATATATAAAAATCATATATAAGGGAACACCATGGATACATGTAAATTTCTTTCTGAGCGCATCATGGGGTTGAAATAAACATTATCCCCTGCCTTCAGGATTACTGGTTCATAAGCTCAGAGCCATACTCATAGTTGGCTGAATGGTGTCTCCCAAAACTCATATCCACCCAGAACTTTGTAACTTTATCTGGAAATTGGGTAAGATGAGGTCAAATTGGCTTATGGTGGGCCCTAAATGCAACGACTGGTATCTTTATAAGAGAAAGGAGAGGAATATTTGGATACGAGACACAGAAGGAATACAGCCATGTGAAGATGGAGGCAGAAACTGCAGCAATGCAGCTACAAGCCAAAGACTGCCAGGGATTGTCAGAAGCTCAGAAAAAGCAAGGAAGGATTCTTCCTTTTGCCTTCAGAAGGAGCATGGCCTAGCTCATACCTTGATAGCAGACTTCTAGCCTCCAGAACCGTGAAAGAATAAATTTCTGTGGCTTTATTCTACCCAGTTTGTGGTAATTATAGCAGCCTATAGCAATTGCTTATAAGTTTATGTTGCCTTGGCGTCAATTCTGAACATAGTTTGGACTTTCCCATACCAGAAGCAGGACTCAGTCACCCTTGACACAATTTCCAGTTCTACACCTCTTCCCATTTCCTCTGTGTGGCCGATCCAGACATCTGTTGTACAACTGCCTCCTGGTGACCACCTCCCTATTGGACAGCTGGAAACAAACTACTTGACTGGTCCTGCTGACCCTCACACCCCACATGGACTGTGCAGATATGCCACAGTGACCACCTCTCAGTCACTGCGTGACCTCCTGGAACTTGTGTCTGCTTGCTTTAAACCTACCAATTAAAACTCTCTGCAAGAAACCTGTGGGTCCCTTTCTCTCTGTCTCTCTCCACATACTCCCTGATCTCCATGTGTGTGGCCTCCAGGCATGCTGTGTACCCCCAGGACCAATAGGTAATAAAATCTTTATTTCTGTCTTGGGTCTCTCCTAATCATTAAAGGGATGCTCTACATCTTAAAGATCCTAAATTAAAACACAGCCTTAGGAAACTAATACAATACTGATACAAATTATTAAATGCATAGTGCCTAAGAGAACATAGTTAAGGAGCCTAATAAGAATTTAACAAATTCCTTTCTGGCCTCCTGCTATCTATGAGACTTTCATTAGAAGTCATGTGTTACTTCTATAAGTAAGCTTTTGGCATAGCATCTGATTTCAGTATCCTGTCTTAATAACCTTACACAGATTGAAAGGCATGGTATAAATATAGCGGAAGCAATACTGATTAGTGAAGTTGTACTGAAAATAAATAAATGGACTGATGAAGCTTTTGTGTGGCTCCATGAATCCACAAATGAATCAGCAAAGCTGTCATTCAATATTCATATTAGTGTATTTGGGAATTTAAAAATAGAAGCAACTATCATTTTAAAGTGCTTACTATGTGCCATGCATTGAAAAACTCAATTTACAGATATATCCTATGAAGTACGTATTATTTTTTCAGTTTTACTGATGAGGAAGCTGAGGCTTGGCCAAGATAAGTAACACATCTAGTAAACGGCAAAGCTAGGAATCAACATCATGCCCAGCCCTGAACCAACTAACTTCAGAGTCAATGCTTTAAACCCTAAAAGTGTGGTCCAACCACCTAAACCTCACCCCAGATCCAGAACCTGTAAGTGTAGAGCCAGATCTCTGCAGCTGTGTTACCTCCTTCTAGGATTTCAACTGGACACCTGTTACTCCTTCTCTTGTACCCTCCAGCTCACCCCTTCTTTCAAATCCTCCATGTCTCTCTGTGCTACATTCTGGGAAATTTCTTTACATCTATTTTTCCATATGATGATTCTTTTTTCCATTGTATCTACTCTTGCTTTTAACTCATTCACTATGTTAAATAATTTCAATAAATAAATATTTAACTTTTAAAATTCTACTTGATTTTCTGTTCATTCTGCCTGACCTGTTTTCAATTCCATATTTTATTTCTCTTGTGTAAACAAACATATTAACATATCAAATAATCAATAACTTATTAGCAGAAGATTCTGGGGATTTAATTTTGCTTTTCATTTTTCTGCTAATTCTTAATCACAGGGTTTGTCTGCTTATATGTTTCCTAATTTTTGAGCAGGAGCTCACGTTTGTTTGAGCTACACGTTTTTGTCTGCTTCTGCCAGGCTCTGAGGATACCACCAATCTGAAACTACTTTCGATTACTTGCTAGACTTGGGGTTTTCCAGACTATGCAGGGAGTGTAAACTTGAACTCTGAATCTGTCAGTCTGTAAGAGTTGGGGCTGTATGGTACTGATTCTCGAGAGAGGCATTATATCTTCTGAAAAAAAAAGAAAGTGTAGCCCTGTAAGAGTCCTGACTTAAGTGGGGGATCACAGTTCGAATTTCTCAGACTGGAAAGGCCCAAGGCCTTCCCTTTTGACCCTTGGAAACAGTTAAAAACCAAGCTTCTCAATTATTCAGGTCAGCAAATATTTCTAGGGCAACTATGGCCCCAGAGTTCATCTATATCCTATTGCACTTTTACAAATTCCTCTTTTGTTCTATGGTTCCTGAGTACTTTGCATACTTTCTTGTAAGCTCAACTACATATGAGAGAAAATGTTTGTTGTATTTTTGTTCTAGCATTTCTAAGTGTTTTGTAGTGGCAGGATTATCTACTCTTCCAGGCTTCGGGAATGGAACATGTTAGGTTTGGCAAGATGCATTAGAGAGAGATCCGAGCCAGGTGTCATTTCAGCCAAAAGCTTTATTCCAAATAATAGAACAAAATTGACATTTTAAATAAGCTTTGGAGGAGATTTCTATGCACAATATAGTTTGAGAAAGACACTGCACTGCCTCCCATAGATCTCCTGAGGAAATTAGTTTATATAGCTCTCTACCATCGCTGACCTTCAACTAAAACATGTGGAAATTGTAGCTGTTTAGTGAGTCTGCCTCACATTATTTTTTTCTCTTCAGTTTAATGTTCTGCTACTCAAAGTGGAGTCAGGTATCAACCAATCTAGTTTAAGTCATGGATAAATAAAGCTAGAGATTTACCCACATGCTTCAGCCTAAACTTTATAAAAAGAGGCTAATATTTGTAATTAGTGGGGAGGAATAATTTAGAATTCTGTTTTTTTCTTAATATTAGGCAATAAGCAGTTTTCCATGTCATACAGAGTCCTCATAGTTATCACTTTTTAAAAACACAGTGGCATAATATTCTATTCCATGGTTATAACATGATTTGCCAATTTGATCATCTGTTGTTCTTATATGTTGTCATTATATAATGACACAAACCCTTGGAAATTATCATAGAATCCCATACTGGCTATATGATGCACTGTGATTTAGCACATGTGGAGCAGGTCTCAGGCATCACTGTGGTTAGAACATTCTTGGGTGATTCTGATGCTCACTCATGACTGAGAACCATAGATTTAAAGGACCCCTGCAAGTAGACACAGATCCTAAGTATCATGGTAATCCAGTAGTATCCCATGATAGTTAAGAGCATGGGCTCTTAAATCATATGGCCTGAACTGAAATCTTGAGCTCTATCTCTAAAAGGCTGTGAGACCCAGGTTAAGCTTAACTTCTCTAGACTTCAATTTCCACATTTATAAAATGTGGATCATAGAACCTACCTCAGTGGACTGTTATGATGATTAAATGAGATGATGTAAGTGAGCACGGCAAGCCATTCTTATAATCCTTCTGTTGAATGGATGGGGACCTAAAGGTGGGAGGCGTTGCCTATGAAAGTCTACCTATACTTTCCAGCCCACCTCCACGAGACCACAGGGAAGTGAAGGTAGAATGGAGGACTCTGACTGAGACTGCAGGGTAGCTTACAGCTTCACCTCTAGACATGCAGATGGGTTGAAAAACAAATTGTCTGTGGAAGAGGCAGTGACATACATTTGGGGACGTTACTGCTCTCTGTATTCGCCTTACCTTATAAAGAAGAATTACCAGTATGCAACTTTATAAGAGTAGGATTCCTGAATGGGATGAGGAACTGTTATAATCTTCTGACTGAGACCACTGGGTTTAGAAGAAGCCATGAGAGATTTGCTTTGGATTGAACAATGGTCTCACGAATAATCGTGTATTTAGGGAAGCGTAGAGGGGGGGAAACAAGACTAGCCAACAGAGTAAAGTCACGAAAGCCAGAACTGATTTAAAACAACTAAAAATTCAATTTGTAAATTTAACAAGACTATGGCTCTTTTAATCATTTGTAAGGGTTAAGTTTCACAGCTATTTGTGCTAGAAGTTTCCTTTAATGAGTAGCTTTCTCCACTTTACAATGGTGAGTTTGAAAACAAATAGTAGATTAAGATGGCCATTTTTAAAAACATTCTACAAGGCAATATTTTGTTATAGGTTCAAATACAAAACTTCTGAACTACTTGAAAGAAAAACTAGGGCCAACCCTGTGGCTCACTCGGGAGAGTGCAGCACTGGTAGCGCCGAGGCCGTGGGTTCGGATCCTATATAGGGATGGCCTGTGCGCTCACTGGCTGAGCGCGGTGCAGACGACACCAAGCCAAGGTTTTACGATCCCCTTACCGGTCACACACACACAAAAAAAAAAAAAAAAAAGAAAGAAAGAAAAACTACCTATAAGTCTGGATTGTAGTTACAATGAGAGTGGGAGGGAGTTTTGTCTGCTTGCCTAGAGTAGTACGTGACACATCCTGCCCAATGAATATTTGTTAAACTAATTCTTTTCTCTTTTTTGGCTTCAACCACTAATGGTTAGCTTCCTGCTTAATCAGCATCTGTATGGAAGAGCAAGAGAAAAAAAGAAGAGAAGCCTATTCAACTCTTCTGGCTGTTGATACAAAGTCTCATCTCTTTTCCACCTACTCACAAACTGAAGGGTGGCCTTCTGGGTTACGTGATGAGCAATCTGAAGCATTTCAGCTCACTTAAAATAGATTTAAAAATGCATAAATGTAAATATAAAGTTTTTAAAATGCAAAATAAAAAGAGAAAAAATGTTTTAAATGACATCATATAGACTAGTTTTTTTAATCAGCTGCCATCAAAAAGCCAAAGTGACATAAGTTGTTACAGCATGGTTCTTAACCAATGCCTGAGTCTTTCCCTTTGAAAATCTGATAAAAAGTTATACTCATCTCCCCAGAAAAATGCACACATATACACATACAATTCTGCATATAAATTCTGGAGTCCAAAAACCCTCTGAAACTACCAAAAGGGATCCATGGACCCCAGGTGATGAAGCCCTTCTTTTCAATAAGCACCTTTTCTTGTGGGTTACAGAGCACACGGTATAATGTACATGGGGGATATGATTATTTTCTCTTCTTAACATGTGCACAGTGGACAGCTTAGGAGAGTCAATGTAAATTCTAATAAATGCTATGAACTAGGTTCTATACACATGATTAATTGATTGTTAGTGATCTCCCCTGCTGTTTTAAATAATTGAGTCAGATTAACTACTCAAAATTAATATTCCAACTATATCCTTAGAATGGCAAACCTGAATCTGACAAGTCTCTACAAAGGAAAGGGAGATTATGCAAAGATATGCGATATCCTCAAATGCCACAGCAGATCAGCCTGTCTTTATTTGACCTTGACAGAAACTTAGTGTTTAGGATTTTTGAGTGAGAGGCACCGAGAGTGGAGACTTTTTGTTTCAATCAGTGAGGGGGATGGAAGAATAACAAAAAAGCTGCTGCTGACCTCAAAGTTTCAGCACACACCCTCTGCTTAACATAAAACACTCAGGAAAGAAAACGTGTGAGAACCAGTTTTCGGAAAACGTTTGATTAAGAATAGTTACATTTATATCAGCTGTGTTTAAGTCCCTTGCATTTGATGTTTATAACAAAAGAGGAAAAAAAAAAGAATACTAACTGGTAAGCTATTTGTACTTTGAAATCAAAGTCACTGATGTTGACTTCTGTTTTGCAGCGTGGGCCATGCAGGATGCTATATCAGCTGAGAATGGGAGAGGGCTGCTTTCTGGTCACCCTAGAGGAAAATCAGTGAGGGTTTCTGAAACCCCATGGGACTATTCCTCTTGGCACCATTCCACGTCCATGAAGAGGAAGGCAGTTTGATTTTTAAAACTTCATGCATGACTTTCGGGAAAAAGAGGGAAATGAGCCCTCCCTGGCACTCCTTGCTGAGTCAAAAACAGGCAGGGACAAGCTTGGCCTGAAGGAAGGTTCTTGTGCTTTTCTGCCAGCCTCTCCCATTAGGAGCTCCATGATAAAATTAGAACTGAGGAAACTTTGAAGGGAAACTTTATAGGACAGTATAATAGATTAATGTTTCAAACATGAAAACTTTTCTTTTCTTAAAAGAGGATGGGATATAAGAATTAGTTTGAATACTTACTTTCCCTAGATTTTTCTCTGAATATTAGTTTTGCTGTAAGAGTCAGTATAAACTCCACATTGTGAATAAATATATTCTTATCGAGATAGTAAAGAGGAATCAACAGCATCAAAGTGAGCACCATTTAATCTTCAATGGAGCCCAGTTTTAACCCTCATTTTCCCTGAAAAGAAGCCATCATATATAATAGAAAATTTGAGCTGAAGCTAGTAAAAATTAATTTTCTAGAAAATGCCAGCTTTTATAAATGCATACTTACATAGTAAAAATATAAAAACATCTTGGAAAATGAAAGTTCAGAATACAGGTTTACCTATGGAGAAGGAAGGAGGACAAAGGGATGGATGGGGCTTTAGCTGTAACTGTTTCATTTCTGAGAGCAAGATCAGAAGCAAATATGATAAAATGTTAATATCTATTAAATCTACATTGTGATACATGGTGTCTGTTACATGAGAATCAGTTTTTAAACTTCCTATATGCTTAAAATAATTTATAATTTAAAAAAAAAGAATATGAAGACTTACAGAGCAAGAATTAGAAAGCTAAGTGGGATTCTTTCTTCTCAGCTATACCAAAGAAACATGCTGAGTACTGGGTGGGTCATTAGCATGAGTTCTAGAAATAATCTCAACATGGTGAAAGGGTGTCTAAACCCACTTATTTGAAATAGGGTTTTCATACATACTTATTTGAAATAGGGTTTTATGCATAGGACACAATTTCAGCAGAAAATGCAGGATCTTGGTAGACTCCTAGAGTTGGTTTTAAAATGATTTAATTTGAGACATCAAATTTGCACAATGAGGAAGACAGTAACCCAAGCAGGTTATATGATCACATGTTCTATAAAGTGCAGTTTGGGTTCTGCAGCCCCCAAACTACAGCCAGCCCCCAAAACTTTCAGGTTGGCCCCTGACCCTTTGTTGCTGCCTCCACAGAACTGAGTCCACACTGAACCTCCAGCCTTCCAGGGTGCCTGTTAGGGGACAGCTGAGTGTTAGCGCTCTCACAGAGGCATGGCAAGAAGACACAGAGTGAGGTTGGAGGGAGAGAGACTGTAGGTGAAGGTAAGGCAGAGCCCATAACATTTTACTTCTAAGCCTGAACAAATTCACTTAATAATTATGTAGCAAATCTAAGGCTCAGAAATATCCTTTCTTTCCATTGAAAGTGAATCCCCCACAAGTTCTTGTGAGAACGGATTCTAGATGAACGTAGGGCATTCACCATGATACCTCGCCAGACCTGAAAGCATCATTCCGTAGATGCTCCCATCTTTCACACACAGTAGAACAAGTCCCTGCCTCCACTTTCACTTTCTCTTCCATAATAGTTTGTAACAGTCAACAGAACTCCTACATTAACTTTTAGGTATGCAGTTATCACAGAATATGAAATCTTCAAGATAAATATTTTTTTATCTTTTCTGTCTTTCTCCTTAACATCCAGGTACACTAACTCACAGATTCTAGGAGAAATTACACAGACACCATGATCATCATCTTGAAAGTAAGAAATAACTACTAATAATCAGGAAAAGTACATAAGTTTGTAAAATAATATATTTGGAAAATTCCATGTAATCTATGTGATACAGCTTTATAGTAGCAAAATATGCAAAGGAATAAAGTTAAGATTGATTCCACATTACATCCAGATCAGTGCTTCACAAGCAGGGGTAATTTTATCCCCCAGGGGACATTTGGCAGTATCTGGAGACATTTTTGGGTTGTTATAACTGTAGAAATGCTATTGGCATCTTGTGAGTATTTAGTGCTGCTAAATATACTACAATACACTGAACAGCCCCGTATAACAAATAATTTTCTAACCCAAAACATCAATAGTGCTGAGTATGAGAAACTCTGATCTAGATGAATCTGCTCCATGCCTCCCTGACAGCTCACAGGGAGCAGGTGCTTAATAAACTTTGGCAGAAAAGACACATAAAATGTAAACGTCTTCCTGATAAAAGATATACATTGGAGACTAAACCTCAAATTTTCTTTAAATTTCCTCTGCAAAATTTTACAGGGAAAAGGGATTTAAAATCCCTTTGTAAACCGAAAGGTCACCCTCAGCTATTCTTTATGAAAGACTATTGGGAGGGATATTGAGAGAAGATCTCTGGGAAAAAATACCTCACAGTGTCTCTTTCTTCCCCTCATCCCCATCCTTCTAATTAAGAGTTTCTGAGCAGAGCCATTTAAACTCCCAGTGAACAATGACAGGCTAAGAGAACAATGACAGCTTGTAATAGTTAGATTTTCTAAACTCTGAGTTCTTCATTTCTTACAATTTGATTAAATGCTTAAATAAATATATACTGAATTATTGAATTTAAAAACAAATGATTGGGTGAAATAAAGCAACTGAAGCTGAAGTTTAACTATGACCAATCTTCTGCATTTATATTTTGACTTGTTTTATTATTAGTTGTTTACATATCTGCCTGTATTTCCCACTAAGTATTAAACTCCTTGAAATAGAAACCATGATTGGAATAAGAACATCTCGTGTCCATTAAGCTGCTGCATTTCTAAATTATTTTGTGACTGTGAAGCAACAATGTTTTTGAGTGGGTGGAACCTCTACATGAGTGGAATGTATGAAGACTAAGCATAAGTAGATATGTAAGGGTTTTATTAGCCAATAAATTTACAACATAGTTGGTGCCATGTAATTAAGAATTGTTAGTATTAAGAATTGTTACTCAGCCACAAAATGAAAGTAAACAAGTTCATGAAAGTACAGTTGTCCCTGGGTATCCCTAGGGGATTGGTTCCAGGAACCTCACAGACACCAAAACCCAAGGATAAACAAGTCCCTGATAAAAAAACGGCATAGTATTTGCATATAACCTCCATACATATACTTCAAATCATCTCTAGATTACTTATAATATCTAATACAATGTAAATGCTATGTAAAGTTATACTGTAGTTTTTCATTTGTATTTTTTTTTTTCCCAAATATTTTCCATCTGCAGTTGGTTGAATCCATGGATGAGGAACCCGTGGATACAGAGGGCCGACTATACCATAATTTATGGTTTTTTGTACAGACCCAGCCCAGAAAAAACTCCCAGTTTTTTTCTTAATGTTAATTCTTCAGTATTTATAATAAATGTCAATGCTGAGAACATGTTTCTTTCAGTTATCCTTCTCACAAATATATACCCAAAAAACCATACACAACATTTGTATACTCATGTGTCATATATGACACACAGACATATGTTTTTAAAAGATGTGTTGCATCTGACTCCCTAATACCTGAGTATCCTTTGCCACCTGAGCCTCTCTCTTACTTGTTTTACGTTGTTATTCTCTGTGCCTTATTTTTCCACTGTCCTTCCATGTCCTATCCCCTTGTCTCCTGGCACCCAGCACCCCGAATGCATACATTCTCTGTGAGAGATTCAATGAGCAATCATCTGCTGTAGGATAAAGAGCCACTAGTCCTGTGAGAAAGGCAGGTTAATTCCTCCCTCTGAGCCTCAGTTTCCTCATAGGAATTACACTTTTTACATACTGGGGTTGTTATCAGGATTAAAAGAGATAATGTATGTAAAGCACTTGGCAAGTCTTTGGTCTTTAATAAATTCTGATTCCCTTTATTGCTGTTCCGCATTACTCATCCAGGTTCTAAAAGACTTGAGGCCATAAGACTGTGGTCTGCTTCTGTGGGCTAAAGACATCATCTTTATGTGCCTAATTACCTTTAATGGGAAAAATATCTTCCATTCCACAACTAGAGCTAAAAGACTTAAAATGCAAATATGACTGATAGGACCCATACTATATAATATGGGTGAGCAGCACTTGAAATGTAATGAATGACATGACAGTATTTTGTCTTTTGTTTTGGAACAAGGATAAGAAATTAGAAAGGCCTGGGCCTAGAAGTGGGATATGAGGAAAGGGGAGAAACAAAATATAAGCCTGGCAAAAACAAAGACAGATCTCACATCATAATTTTGCTGCAGCCCTGCTCTGTTGAACTTCATCTCTATTCACAAAATAAGCCAACAAAAAGACTGAGGCCAAAAGTATGTTATATTCTGAGGAGGGCACACATGTAAGAGGAATTGTTTTGTCCAAGCCTTGAATTACTGAACAAATAAAAACTTTTAAAATTGCTAAACTGCAATTGTTGACTGACTTAACTGCAAAACTATTATCAGTGAGTTTTTGAAGCATGGCACCATATTATGAAAATAAAAAACTCAACTTAGAGAAAGATATTTTCCATTAAATCAACAAACAAAAAAAGAACCTGAAGATAGTAAAGGGTAAACACCAGCACACCACCAGCATGTCATGAAGTAGTTGGTTCCAAGAAGGACCAACACACATGGCTACAGGCAGATGCCCTAGGGTGCTTTCACGTTCTTTGTGGAGCACTTACATACATTTTCTCATTTAATCTCTAAAAGACTTTATGAACCACATACTATTAATATTTCTGCATTTTATACATTAGGATTCCGAGGTTTAGAATTGTTGGATTAACCTAGTCAATGCCACACAGCTAGTAAGTAACAGATTCTGGATCTAAATGAATGATCTTCAATAACATACTATATAATCCATACACTCAGTCATCTGTTTTGTTTTTCACTAAATCTCCAAAGAGCCAAAATCAAGCATTTCTTTCAAAGACTTATTAACATTTCAGGAAGTGTACAATTTTTAAAAACTTTAAGATGATTGAGAAATAGTAAAAGTTTGTTAGCCAATGTTGAAAACATTTCTACTAAATGGAAATGTTAACAGAGTTTAAAAATCTGTCACTTATATAGTTAAGAGACAAATTTCTACTTAAAAACTGTAATAATCATATGAACACTTCAGTTTAGGAGCAAAGGCAAATTGTATTCACTTAAAGCAGTTTCGTTGTTTCACTCCTAGGAAACTGAATCTTCCAGAATTCACATAGAAGAACACCACAAACTTACTTTGACCTGAGGGTAGGACTTCTTGTTCTTTTCACTAGATGCACCGGGAAGTCCACCATGGGATGGGCCTTCACATACATAACGGAAACGAAATCCTCTCTGCAAAGGTGAACATAGAGCCAATAAGTTTGAGAAATGCTTAGTAAAAATTATAGTGACAAAGTTACACACCAATTTTTAATTCTTGTTGTGTACAAGATGAGAGAAGAAAAACACATGAAACTGTGAAATGGGACTCTGTAAATAAGAATCCCTTTTCATAACCTTATTATGAAAATGATATTAATTGACACTTGTGCACTGAGATGTGGCTGGAAAGTCAGGTACCTAAGCCTGCAGAAGCTCTCATGCTGTGCATATGTGGTGAATAAACTGCTGAAGAGTTTAAACTTTTGGACTCGGCATGTTACAGCTTGTTTGAATCAGAGCTTCCTCATCTCAAACTGCTGCTGCCAAGCTCTGAACTTTGACATATTACTAAAAGTTATGCTTCTTTAACTCTTACTTAAAGGAATTCCTTTTCCCTACTCTGATTACAGTTGGTTCAGCAGACTACAGAAATGTCTTTTTTAAATATATTGCATCATTGTTGTAGAATACACCCTATGCTAGACTGCACAGCTGATGAGCTTCTCTCAACAGTTCAGAGGATAAGATTTTTGATTTTATGATTATTGATATGAACAAGCTCAAGCTTGAATATTAACTAAATTAGGTAAATTCAAAAACTGCATAGTCTTCTTAAATACTGTCTGACTCAGAAATTCTACAAATGTAGTTAATCAATGAAGAGTTAGCTGCAAGTCTTTACTATATGAATGACTGGGCTGAAGTGCCATGGTTTTTCATCTGTAGAAATGAGAAGATTATACCAGACCATCTTTAAGGTTTATTACAGTTCTACTATTTTATGATTTATAAAGCCAACATAAATATAATTATCTATAATTGTATACACAGAATAAAACAAGAATAATTATGCAAAAAGACCTCACTATCATACTTTTTCTTTTTGGGGGGGGGCTGGCTGGTACAGGGATATACCCTGGATCTTGGTGTTATCAGCACCATGCTCTAACCAACTTAGCTAACTGGCCAGACTGTGATCATCATATTAAGGAAGCTTTCACTGCATTTCCTGAAAAACTCAACTCTACAATAATGATAATCAATTTGTGGTAGTGTTAGTAGTTTATAATTGTACAATTAATTAACCAGATGGTTTTTCTTTTTTCAAATTCACCCACTGGTGAAAAGAACAATATGTTAACTACTTTAAGGAATATCCTCACCTTTCATGTATTTTTATTGTAGAAATGACTTCATAATAAACAGTGCTAGATCATTAGGTCATCAGTAGCTCCCCATACCCACTACTTGCTGGTGGGAGTTTCTACCTTACATGCTCATACAACTGTGGAACTCTAGCAAACATAAAGGTTTTAACAGCTTTAAGCTCAAGTCCAGTGTAAAATTTTTGCCCTCCTTAGATTGTACCACTTTTCATTATGCCTAACAGGGTCTTGCAATCTTTGAGTGGTCCAGGTGCCTTGAACTGGAACTATCCCTGTATTCTCTGAGGATTTCCTGATTTGCAAAGATTGCTCCTAAAACATATCTCACTGGATAAGTAAGGCCTGAAGTCAATTGCCTAGACTGGGAACATTCCTGAAGGCACACATGGGTCTGCAGTGTATGATCAACTCATCAAAGTGGGACCTCAAACAGCACTTGCATATGGCTCCTCCAGAGATTCCAAACCTAAATACCAGAGAAGTCTTTCCAAGTGAAGTTTTAGGGGCAAGTCCTCTGTTTCGCTTCTCACAAAATTCAAATTAAAAAATAAGTTGCAAATTTAGCCCTATACCTTTTGTGAGTAAATTTAATAAATAAATGAAATTTCTAACTGTGAAAATGCAACATCCTGTGCAACAGCCTCCAGAATTGGCTAACCATAGAGATTTACTTGACTGCTAATCAATTTAAACACAACTTCAGTTTTAAATAGTGTTGGATAATAGCACTGAATAATATGCAACAGAACTGGATATTCTAAAGATTAGTAAGTAGTATATGCTATGACTTATCTCTGTCCAACCCAGGGAAAATCTGTGGAAAAGGGGCCCGAAAGAAAAAGAATTTTTCTAACTTAAAAAAAAAAATTAATAAAGCAATTTGTTATTTTTAATCACAAAATTCCTTTGGGACAATTGGAAAAATATATACATACATACTATTATGTCTTATTGGTCACAGTGTCAAGTAGACTGTAAATAAATAGGCATGCCTTAATAGCTTACTTATAGTTTGAAAAACATGATAGATATTATTTGTGGCTGCATAAGACTATCTAAAATTCTATGCAAAAGAATTTTTAATCTGAGAATAAAAATTTATAATTCTTTTTTCAGGAATATAAAATGTCTTCAAATGCGTAGTCTGGATGTGTTTCTGATTCTAAATTTCTGAGATTAAAGATTTGCTAATCCATGACCATTCATCTCAGTAACTCCATTTGCCTAAAATGAGTCATCAACCTCAAAGGCAAGGCTATATCCATCCAGTCAGAGAGTCTGACTTAAATGCAACCTTCTTACTTTCGCTGATGTCAGACATCAAAATAACATCAGTTTGGTAAACAAACACATTGTTTACTCACATGACCTTTTATACATCCACATATAATGATTTAAATTTTGAATTTTATACTACATTAACTCTTCAGGTAAATCATAAATGTCAGTGTTTCCTATGAGCATTGTGTCTGTGATAAGAAATTGCATTTTTGGCCAACCGCCAAAAAAAAAAAAGAAAAATGCGTTTTAAAATTTTTATCATAGTGCTATGCTTATGAAAATGGATATTTGAAAAAATACTTTGTCTGGTATGCAGACAAATTTTTGTTGATTTCTCAGTTTCATGGATAACCCAGATTTTACAAACTAGAAAAATTTCCATAGAATTTCAGGGGATAAAATTCCACTGGGAGGGTCTTTGAGAGAATTGGTGACCTCCTGTGAGAAACTGCTATTACAGAGTTGGACATAAAGGTAAAGCAAAGGAAAGTTTTATTGGCAGCCTGTGGAGTAGAAAGTGCTACCTGAAAACAATAAGAACAATACCCCAAAGTCTCATGTGGCATTCCTGTCCCCACAACAAAAACTTTCACCTAATTTTGACCTTATAAGGATCATCTGTTTGGTTGTCATTAAGATACTTATAACCCTTAAGTGCTGACCAAATCCAATAGATAGATAGTGAAACCACAAGGCGGTAGATGCTTTATTTAAGTTCTTGACCTAGTTAGCATGTGTTAAATGTTACACAATGCAAAAGTGTTACAATCATTCACCTGAGCTAATAAAAAGAACACTTGGGAAAAGTATTGGGTAATGTATCAGCAAGAGGGCAGGTGTATGTACCTTCAGTCTGTGATAAGCACATCCCTTCAGAGATTTACTAACTCTGTCCTCATTCTGTGGAGGTTAGACCATTACTTCCACTCCCTGATAACGGACATCTCCTATGGGCAGATATTAAAGATTCACTTTCCCCCTCTCTTTCACCACTAGTCCCATCCAATTTCCAATAAATATTTATCCACAGAGTTGGAACATGATGAGGAGGCCATTTCAATTCCGAGTTATCCTTCACAGAATCTAGTGGTAAAAGGAAGAGCCTGATAAGATAAAATGTTCCTCTCCTGACTCCAAAAGAGGCTGAGTCTAAAGCTAACACCAGAGGGAAGAGAACTCAACAGTCCATTCTAATACTTTACCTCTCACTGTACTTTTAGCCTTAGGTTACATGTTCCAAAGAGAGAAAAGAAAAGGCTGGAGCTACTAAAGGAAGGAGAAAGACATAGAAATACTACACGTGCATGAAAATAATTGATGCGTGTCACTCAGTGTATGTGAACTGTGTCTATGTGCACTTCCTTATAAAAGAAAATGAAAGAAATAACCTATGTCTTTCCTGGGAGTGCCTGGTAAGCTAAGCTGGTAGAAATAGCAGAATACCAAGATCTATAATTAACTGGAGTTTTACAGAACTGTGTACTGAGGCTTAAGACAATTTGAAGAATGACTAAGAGAAATGTAAAGTAGACAAATAAAGGTGTTACATAATTTGGCAGGTTGTTGATCTTTCAGATAACTACTTCCTTCATAAAATCCATTTTCTATTATTCAGTGCTTGAGATCTTAATATTAGATGTACGGATCTCACATTAAAAGAAAAAGTCCCATCCCTTTAATCTTCTTACCTGTTTAGGTTGCTCTAATATTTGAAGGTATGGGCCATCTGCTAAAAACAAAAACAACAAACAGAAACCAAAAGAAACTGTGAGCCTTCTCAAATTTGGTATAAAATGTAAAGCAAGTCAAAAACTGAAATTATGTTTTTAAATAGTGGTTTCAAATCAATATTTTAGCTAAAATTCTATAAGGATATAATTTCTCTTTCTCATTTGAAATATTAAATTTAACATTATTTTTACAATAGTGTTACAGTTTTAGAGAACCGAGATAAATAAATGTTTGTTGAATGGTGATGGCACGTTGCCCAACCCTACAAAAGGCACGATGGCTGGCAAGGATTAAGATGTCAATAGCCTTCACAATCTTGTCTCCTAACAAAGCATTTTAAAAATGACACAAATACCAATTAAAAGCAGCAACCACTTCCTGGGCACTGTTTTCTTTTGCCTTCACATCATTAGACTCTGACTTTCATTCCTCAAAGAAAATGTGCTTAACATGAAATTAAAAGAGATTGAGCTAGCAACCTACCTGTGTGAAATACATTGATAATGATCTCCATCTATCTGTGTTTCCTTACACTAAGTTTTCTTTTCTTTCCATTAACTGAATCCATAAGCACTGCCTCATTCCCTAACGGGTTAGTTTGTCTCCCCTTCCTCCCCCAATTTAATTTAGACTATCAGACATGGCGAACTCTTCATATCAATCCATAGCTTTTGATGTTTATATAAAGCTTTTGAATATTGTGCTCTCCTGTAAACTTTGTTTCAAAACAGCACAAGCATTTTATAAAATCCTGAAAATAATTTAATTGAAGATAGGTGTGTGCTGATTTAAGTACTGTACAAAGGAAAATCAGAACTCTGACAGCATAAATACAAATTTGTTCAATATGAGAAAGTCCCTAAGCTCCCCATCTGAATTTGTGTTGATAGTATAGTAACCCATAGCTCTGCAATAAATAAAGGCATATGCTGTTTCTCATTTGTTTGAAGGACAAATTAAGATGTTTGGTACTAAAAATATTCTAGGAGAATGCTTCTGTGTCCATTTTAATCTTCACTGTCTCTCAGATAGAAGCTCACAACACATTATTTTGGATAAATAACTTTGTGAAGAAGAGATAAACCTTCAGATTGAAATTAAAAGTAAACTATAACTTAAAAGATAATTTGTTTTTAATCTTCTCAGTATTATGATGAATCAGGATAAGGCTAGAAAACTGTAGGAAACAAAGGTATAATTATTTGCCGTTATTATTCAAGAAATTTATAAGGAAGTCAGTTGAGAAATGACTGTATTTGAAGTGAAACATACACAAGAAAAATGGGGAGTCACTGGCCAATGCAGTAATGTGGTAAAATACCTCTTTCATCTGCATAAAATTCATCCCTGGACATTTTAAACTACTTTTAGAAAGGTAATCGAAATTTTAAAATTCAAAAAAAAAAAAAAAAAAAAAGGTCTAGAATTTCATAGAAGGAAGTAAAACTGATTAGAAATAGAAACACTGTCACACTACTAATATACAGCCTGTATAACAATGTAACAAATATTAAAATATACTGAATGAAAATATCAAGAAAACAGTCCTCTAAGAAAGCAACATTTAGATAAGACCTCATGGAAAATATGGTGGAGTTGGAAGTACATTTACATTAAACTTCAAGTCCCTTAATTCTTATTAACTCTTCTAAAAATACTTGCAGTGTTTGCTATTATTTTCCTGTAGAATTTAATTTCCTTTTAATATGTGAAATTCAATATGAAATGGGGCCTTTTTTCTCTTTCAGGGAACAGATTCACAAGTTATATCAACTAGAAAATTAGACTTGATATGTATATATTTGTTTTAAGACCATCTTTCTTTTGGTCACATTTCTGTGCCATGAAAGTGACATTCCACTGTGCAGAGAAATTTAAATTACAGCATAATCTTACAGACCTAACAGTTATACTATATCCCTTAGAGGTTTTAACGAGTTGTAGATCTACTAATGGTTTTAGATTTCAAGAAACCTAGAAGATAAAAAAATCCATATGAAAATGATAAGTTAATATTGGTTTAGATAACCTCTCTACCCCTTTAAAATTTGAATGAAACATCCTATACTTCTTGGACTATAAACATTGTACTATGCCACTGCAACACAAAGTGAAAAACATACTAATAAAAATTATGGGGTAATAACAACTATAAAAAGATTTTTCAGGTATAATTTTAAAAGTTTTTCTAACATGGTGGTAAAATAATTTCTACAACAAGAAGCTCTGACCACAGAATGTTTACTGAGATGGTTCTTTTGATAATCTTATTTCTAAGCCCATAAACCTAAAGAAAAAAAACATTAAGAAAAGGTCTGCCTCAGGATACTGTTTGGTATTAACAAAGTATTAAATGGAAATTTGTATATATCCTGAGGGTGGTACCAAGTTCTTATATTTTCAATAGAACATTAATACTAAGAAAAATACTTTCAAAACCCCAGAATTAAAAAGTTCACAGGAAACACACATGTTACCAAGACATTTACTTGTTCACAGGAAGCTGACCTAGGGTGGGGGACATGGGGTACAATCGCAATTTGTGGTAACGGGCATGCTGCCAGTATGGATCTGGCCTTCACATCTTAGGCAGAGGGGTGACAATCAGCTTTGTATCTCATGAATATTCATAACCAAAAAAAAAATAGAGATCAAACTGGATAGCATTTCACAAGATCTGAGATACAGAAGCCTAAAAAAATATGTTTTGTGGGGTAAAGAAAGGCCTCTATAATACAACTTCTGCTAGTGAAGCTGAAAACATAGCAGATTTATTTTTTTCCTCTCCCATGAACTCCTAGAAATAGTAAATATACAAATGCAGAAAAATATTCTTATTTAAAAGAATGAAAAGTAAGTACAAGAATAATCATAATAATTTTAAATGAGAATGAGACAACTTGGATAAAGTCTCCCAATGAAGACAAGCAAGGTCATGGAGAACAAAATGACTAATGTCCACTTCAGTGATTTACCAAACTCTCTGTTTTACATACAACCTCCATAATTCAGCCACCGCTTTTGAACACCTGTTAAGTCCCACTGGTGATGTGAGAAGCGAAACAGAACATAAGAGCCATCACACTGAGCTTAAGTACAAATCAATGAATAAAAAAAAAGAAGCTAAATAAGTTGATTTCTTTTTTACTTATATGAAATTAAATCATTTGTGGATGGAGATAATGAATAGTCATATTAGAAAGATTACTATTGTTTTATCCAGTCGGTCAGGATGCAAAGCTAAAACCTTTTTAAAAGGATGACTTTCATGATTTTTGTATACTTCGCCTTTTCAGAGCCTGGCATACTGGCTTGCACAACAGGCCCTCAGATAAATTTTTTTGGAATAGAACTGAGGAGTCAAGACTGCTTCGTGTGAGTCTGGGACAAAGCACAGAAGAGTTAAAAAGAATCCACTGATAATAAGATTGGGTGAAAAGGAAAATCCTTACATTGAATAAAGAAATTCCTTCTCAGCTGTTCTAGCAGATATCAGCAACCACAGTAAGCCATACGTTGAGAAATTGAGGTAAAATGTTTTTGTGCAAAATGAAAATGTACTGAATGACTGGTTTTTAAAACATAAATCAACATTTCCTTTCTAGGTACATCACTGAATTTCTAAAAAAAGACTCTTAGCAAATCCTGAATTTTAAAAAAAAGTGAAAGCAAAACAACAGGGCGATAGGGATGGGTTTTCTTACCTGTTGACAGCGCCATCTCTGGTTGAAATAACTCTGGATTAAATATTGGATGATTCAAAGGATCCATATGATACATCTATAAAGAAGAAAATGGAAATTTTTCAGTCATTATTTTTCCAACATTACATTAAAAATTTGAAATTGGAACGCCTAAAACTTAATTACAGAAAGGAAACGAAAGCTAAAAAAACCTGAAAATATTTTAAATCAGGATTTTAAAATACCTTCCTGAGACCTAGTTAAATTCTCATGTGTACATAACTTTATATAGGACTGGACTAAGCTTACGTAACAAAGGGATTTGAGAATAACCTAGCTATAAAGTCGCCAGAGGCAAGGACCTGGTGTAGCCTGCTTACTGGCACAGGTTGAATTTCCCTAATCTGAAAATCCAAAATCCAAATGCTCCAAATCCAAAACTTTTTTTTAAGTTTTAATTTATTAATATACAATGTGGTTGATTTTCGTGTCCTTTTACAGATTCCTCCCCCTCCACCCCTCTCACCCATCAACATCATATCTGTTCACTTATCTTAAGTTCAAAGAATTGTGATTGTTTTGTCTTCTTCCCTGCCCCCCCACCCCCACCATTTGTTTCAAATCCAAAACTTTTTGAATGCCAACATGACACTCAAAGGAAATGCTCATTACAGCATTTTCGATTTCAGATTTTCAGAACAAGGATGTTCAACCAATATGTATTCTGTAAATATTCCAAAATCTGAAAAAGTCCAAAATCCAAAACACTTCTGGTCCCAAGCATTTTGGATAAGAGATACTCAACCTATATATCTTTAGAGCCAACTATATACTTATCACAGAGTGGATACTTAATAAATACTTGTTGAGAGAACGATTTTGAAGCTTGTACTCTCTTAGAAATAAACATAAGAATATAATCATAGAAATCTATATTCCTTTTATGGTAGTAAAAAGGTACATACCAAATCTATGCACCCAATTTCAAGGCCTGAAAGAATTATAGACAGCAGCACAGTTTACAAAATAATTGAAAATATAATTTACAATCCAAGGAGCACTGAGGCACTCATATTTTTTTTCACCTTTATTTTTCTAGCACATTGCAAAATACTTGGAATTTAGTGGTTGTGGCAGGCTAAATAATGACTGCCCCAAAGAAGTCCACATCCTAATCCCCAGAACCTGTGAATGCTACCTTATACAGCAGAAGGGACTTCGCTTATGTCATTAAGATAAGGATATTAAAATGAGATTATTCTGAATTATGCAGGTGGGCCCAATAAGAGAGACTCAGAAAATCAGAGTAAGTAGTAGGAGGAGTGACAATTGAACAAGAGGTTGGAGTGATGGGAGGTTCAGAAGCCAAAGAAAGTAGGCAACTTCTAGAAGCTCAAAAAGGGGCAAAGAAATGAAAGCCTCTGGATGGAATACAGCCCTGCCAACATCTTTACTTTGGACTTTTAACTCCAGACTAGGAGAATAAATTTGTGCTGTTTTAAGCCACAAGTTTGTGATAATTTGTTACAACAGCAACAGAAAATTAACACAGGAAACTAGTACAGTGGGCATGCAATAAATTTGATGGAATGAAATTCTACCTTGATAAAATACTATTAATTACTTATCCCAAGAGAAATTTTTTCCCACTTAGTTCATTTAGGACTTTAACTTCATATTTCTAGGTTTGCTATTTGTTTTAGCCTCAAAGAAGTCATCTATTTGAAATGTCTGTGGAC
Organism: Cynocephalus volans; assembly: GCF_027409185.1. NCBI lineage: Eukaryota > Metazoa > Chordata > Mammalia > Dermoptera > Cynocephalidae > Cynocephalus > Cynocephalus volans. Next base: position 89,238,926 of record NC_084468.1, on the reverse strand, counting down.
AGCACAGAAACCAACCATGTTTCACTTTTTATGAGGTGTGCTGGAACTAATTTTTTTTTTTTTTAATAAATAGCCAGTATTACAATTTATCTCCTTGCTCCCATTAGTAAATTATTGGAGGTTATTGGGTACCTAAGAACCTAGTATGCCTAGTTAAATCAAGAGTAGGAAAAACAATGTTTAAATAAAGAACACTTCAGACGCAGTTGTGAAGGATGCAAAGTTCCAACTGAGGAACAAAAAATGTGCTCCACTTCAGTGCTAAAGAGAAAAGCTCATCAATGCTATTCATTGCCTTCTAAAAAGGAAATACAGGAATGAAAAAACATGTTCAGGGTATTCACCAGCCTCAGAGCAGAAAAGATGACCTAGCAGAAAAACACTTTCCTCTGGTCCTGCAGGTGGCTAAAATGACTGGGTTGAGGGCAAAAGCACCCACCTTAGAAAGATTTGTACTCTGCTTCAGACAAAGAGGAGAAGCTGTGTTGTGCTGCAGTTCACATTATTTACTAGGTTGGAGTGTAGAGCAAATTCTAGAATACACTAAAACACTGAGGATTTCTTACTGAGGACATGTAAACCTTAGGAAATATAAATCATTAAGATCAAGACTAGGAAAAAAAAAAAAACTACAAGGACTTCTCCCCTCAAAAATGGAAATATCAAAAAAAAAAAAAAAAAAGGAAACATCAGAACATGCCCCACCTCTGTTGCTGATGATCACAAAAATGCCTACATAAGAAAAACTTTCAAAATGAATGTTTTCAGCAGCTTTTACTCTTGTGTGGTATAAAGGACCATCTCTCGTTGATAAGATTTCCTGTATACAGACAGGAAAGCAGTGTAAAACCAAGCAGAAACAACCTTCATGCTGGTTAGAGTTTGCCTTTAATTGTTAAGAGATAGTGTATTAAAAGCGAAAGGTAAAACAAAGGGTTTTGATAACATGAGTAGCCAAGTCTTTCACACTGCAATCAAAGAAAATGTTCCTAGACTTATCCTATAATATCTTTTTTTACAATAAAATTAGAAAGGATCATCTTAATGTGAAAAGCAATGCATATTCATTATTTCTGAATCAATCAGAACACTAGACCAAGAGTAATGCATGCTATGTAAGTCTATTTTATTTATAGAAACAATATGAGATCTCTTTAAGAGTATTTCACTTTTGGTTTTATTTTTCTGATTTTTACATGCATAAATTTGGGAAATCTATTATTTTAGATGGTTGCCACTAAAATTTAAATGTGAAATGATAATAAAACTTAGACCAGGGTGTCCAGGTACCTACTGATCCCTCTCCTTGTCTAGCCTAGCAAACTATATCTTTCAAATCTCAGCTTACATAGCCTTCCTTTGCAAAGTCCTCCATAAATCTGCTCTTTTCCCCAGGTAGCACACAGTGATCCCTCTCAACATTTCTGTCCCACTTTGCAGACTGCTGCTGTAGCATTTACCCCATATGGAAACTATGTCTCTGTCCCTCCTCTTATAATGGCAGCTTCCTGAAATTAGAGTTTCTGTGTTACTTATTTTTGCATCCCTATTAAGCCAATGTTTTGGTACATAGTAATGCCTCAATAAATAGCTGATAAATGAATAAATCTCTGTTTTAAATACTTCTTACAATCATTACATTAAAAATTTAATACTGCCATTGTAATTATCCTAGAATCTAAAAACTGCTTTCAAATGGTTCTATATACATAGATGATAGAGAGAGAGAGAAGCAAAATGTTAACAACTAATATAGGTTTGTTGGAGTATTAAACATTTCTACAGGCTTAAAATTTTTCAAAATAAAAAGTTACGAGAAAAAAAAAACATAAAGAAAAGAAAGGACACTGGTATTTCTTCATAAGTGTTAACATAATAATAACAAACAGTTTCATGCTCCCAAAGCACATTCATTACCCACTGAATCTTTTCAACACCCCTGTGAATATGGGGCTCATATTCCTATTTTGCAATTGAGAAAAGTGAGGATTGGGGAGATAAATGACTTCTCGGGTTTGAAGAGCTGATCGGTAGCAGTCAGCACTTATACAGAGGTACTTCAAAAAGTTCATGGAAAGATTCATATTATCTTTTAATTCTATTTTTCCATGAACTTTCTGAAGTACCCTCATATATAGATCTTCGAATTCTAAGTCCAAAGATTTTTTCACTACACCAATCTGCCTCATTAGATGAGTTTTAAATACATGTGATAACAGGCTGTAGTGGGTTGAACTGTGTCCACTCCCAAAAAAGATATGTTTAAGTCCTACTTCCCAGTATCTGTGAATGTGACCTTATTTGGAAATAGGGCCTCTGCAGATGTAAGCAAGTTAAGATGAAGTCATACTGCATATTTTGGGGGCCTAAATCCAATGACTGACACCAGCATAAGGAAAAAGAGAAGGAGAAAGGGATACAGAGACCCAGTAGAGACACAAAGAAAAGACGCACATGTGACAACAGAGGCAGAGACTGGAGTGATGCAGCTACAAGCCAAGGAATTCTGAGGATTACCAGAAACCACCAGATGCTGGGAGAGAGATTCTCCCTCAGAACCTCCAGAGGGAACCAACCCTGTCTGTCAACACCTTGATTTCGGACTTCTAGCCTCCAGAAGTGAGAGAGAATATATTTCTGCTGTTTTAAGCCACCAGGTTTGTGATAATTTGTTACAGCAGTCCTAAGAAACTAATTCAGTGGCTATCATTTGACCTGTAGCACATACAATTTTTATGCGACAGCATTTGTGATAGCAAGGTTTAAGTTACTCATTTTACATGACATGACCTCTCCAACCTTACATGGAGGGAAACTAAAAAACATTTAAAAAAAATTTTTACTAACTTTAGAGTTTTTCTGATATTGAATTATTAATGTTGCCTCTGTATGTTTTGAAACATGAATACATTTTAATAAAATTATCAGTGAGGTTATATTATAACACTTACTTGTTCATGCCCTCCCAAATATGAATCGTCTTCTGCCATTCTGGAGCTGCATATGAAAACAGAACAAAACAAAACTGTAACTCCAGAATGAACCCTAGAAATCCTATCACTATGGAATTCCTGTAGGGGTAAACTATTAGTCCAGTAAGACCAAATATAATACTTTCTATAAAGACTTTAGGAGAAAGACATGCTGTAGTTCCTCTTTGGTATCTAAATCTAACAGCAGGGAGATTGCATAATCAAGGAATTACCACTTACCAAAACTCTCATGTTAGCTCACGACAGTGTCCTCAGATCAGTACAACTGGTCTTTAACCTAAGTGCAAAAATCATTCATACTTGGATTCTTGGAGGCTATTTTTTTTTTAATCACTCTCTAAACTTCAAGGACTTGCTAGTCTTAGCTCCTTGTGTATATTATTTTCCAACCCCTTATGAACTCTGTGGTGGCCCTAGAGCTGTCTCCAAGTTTCCCTGTTTTATTTTCTTTGGCAGCTGGCCAGTATGGATATCCAAACCCTTGACCGTGGTGTTATCAGCACCACACTCTAACCAAGTGAGCTAACCCACCAGTCCTGTCTCCAAGTTTTCTACAAGCCACCTCCAGTTAAGAAGCTCAGAGAACCTGATCAGTGCTTTGCCTGGCACAAGAAAGGCCACTACAGTGACCCAGGCTCCATCCTCAAGTGTGCTCCACTGAAGCAGGCCATTTTCCTACCAACGTCAAAGTGATACAGGAAGTCTGTAATGTTAAAAGTGCAATAAAAAAATACAGGATTGGCCAGTTAGCTCAACTGGTTAGAACGTGGTGTTGAGAACACCAAGGTCAAGGGTTCAGATCCCCATACAATCCAGCCACCAAAAAAATTATAAATTTAAATTTGAAAAAAAAAAAATTAAGAGCCCTTATTATCAAGGCTTTAGGTCTCAGATTTAATCAACTCCAGCCAGATATTAACATACTGCAGGCTCTAGGAATTCTCTATTGCCCAGAGACCCTCATAAAAGTGAAGAAGCACACGGTCAGATAAAGATAGTATCTAAAAATCACATATCATTTGGGATTTATTTACATAAGAAATATCCTTATCATTTTAAATATAGGTTAATTTTACTTAAATGTATTTAGATCAAATTTTAGATATGTGACATCAAGAATGAGAAGATTAAAAAAACAAGGATGGGCAAAAGTATTAATTCCTGGGGCAAATTTTTCAATTTTTTTTCATGAAGTCTATAAAGCATTCAATGGCACTTGAGACTGCAGCTGAGAATGTTAGCTGTCCACCAAAATTTGTTCTCTTTTTGCAGTGTAATAGTGTTGTAGCTGGAAATGTAACTGCTCAGCTGGAGTACACCCCACACTTCCTTCGAGTCAGAGGTGGCTGGTTGACGAAACACTCGGCAATGGAATGTGAGAATTGTTCTGCTGTGCTACTTCCAGATCTGGGCTCAGTGCCCTGACACACTTCCTCCATGTTTCATTTTTCTCTTTCCTGCTGGATCAAACCCAGATGTGGAGAAGACCTGGCTTCTACCACATAGGTAATGACCAACAGCCTAGTGGATGGCAGATAAATAGGATGGAAGAAATCTGGATCCCTGAATGTTACTATAAGAACTGCTCTGACCATCCAAGCAGCTCATACTGCTGGTGACGTGAGAAAGAACTAAACTTCTTTGTTCTTTAACCCAATGTACTGTCATGTCTCTGCTAAAACAGTTTAGCCCTCACTCTTTTTTTTTTTTTTTAATTTTATTTTGTCGATATACATTGTAGCTGATTAATGCTCCCCATCACCAAAACCTCCCTCCCTTCTCCCCCCCCTCCCCCCCAACAATGTCCTTTCTGTTTGTTTGTTGTATCAACTTCAAATAATTGTGGTTGTTATATCTTCTTCCCCCCCCCCCCGGTTTGTGTGTGTATGTGTGTATGTGTGTGTGTGAATTTATATATTAATTTTTAGCTCCCTCCAATAAGTGAGAACATGTGGTATTTCTCTTTCTGTGCCTGACTTGTTTCACTTAATATAATTCTCTCGAGGTCCATCCATGTTGTTGCAAATGGCAGTATTTCATTCGTTTTTATAGCTGAGTAGTATTCCATTGTGTAGATGTACCACATTTTCCGTATCCACTCATCTGATGATGGGCATTTGGGCTGGTTCCAACTCTTGGCTATTGTAAAGAGTGCTGCGATGAACATTGGGGAACAGGTATACCTTCGACTTGATGATTTCCATTCCTCTGGGTATATTCCCAACAGTGGGATGGCTGGGTCGTATGGTAGATCTATTTGCAATTGTTTAAGGAACCTCCATACCATTTTCCATAGAGGCTGCACCATTTTGCAGTCCCACCAACAATGTATGAGAGTTCCTTTTTCTCCGCAGCCTCGCCAGCATTTATCGTTCATAGTCTTTTGGATTTTAGCCATCCTAAGTGGGGTTAGATGGTATCTCAATGTGGTTTTGATTTGCATTTCCCGGATGCTGAGTGATGTTGAGCATTTTTTCATATGTCTGTTGGCCATTTGGATATCTTCCTTAGAGAAATGCCTACTTAGCTCTTTTGCCCATTTTTTAATTGGGTTGCTTGTTTTCTTCTTGTAAAGTTGTTTGAGTTCCTTATATATTCTGGATATTAATCCTTTGTCAGATGTATATTTTGCAAATATTTTCTCCCACTCTGTTGGTTGTCTTTTAACTCTTTTAATTGTTTCTTTTGCTGTGCAGAAGCTTTTTAGTTTGATATAATCCCATTTGTTTATTTTTCCTTTGGTTGCCCGTGCTTTTGGGGTCGTATTCATGAAGTCTGTGCCCAGTCCAATTTCCTGAAGTGTTTCCCCTATGTTTTCTTTAAGAAGTTTTATTGTCTCAGGGTGTATATTTAAATCCTTAATCCATTTTGAGTTGATTTTAGTATACGGTGAGAGGTATGGATCTAGTTTCATTCTCCTGCATATCGATATCCAGTTATCCCAGCACCACTTGCTGAAGAGGCAGTCCCTTCCCCAGTGAATAGGTTTGGTGCCTTTGTCAAAGATCAGATGGCAGTAAGTGTGTGGGTTGATTTCTGGATTCTCTATTCTATTCCATTGGTCAGTGTGTCTGTTTTTATGCCAGTACCATACTGTTTTGGTTATTATAGCTTTGTAGTATAGCTTAAAGTCAGGTAGTGTTATGCCTCCAGCTTTATTTTTTTTGCTGAGCATTGCTTTGGCTATTCGTGGTCTTTTATTGTTCCATATAAATGTCTGAATAGTTTTTTCCATTTCTGAGAAAAATGTCTTTGGAATTTTGATGGGGATTGCATTGAATTTGTATATCACTTTGGGTAGTATGGACATTTTCACTATGTTGATTCTTCCAATCCAAGAGCATGGAATATCTTTCCATCTTCTTGTATCCTCTCTAATTTCTCTCAGCAGTGGTTTGTAGTTCTCATTATAGAGATTTTTCACCTCCTTGGTTAACTCAATTCCTAAGTATTTTATTTTTTTGGTGGCTATTGTAAATGGGCAGGCTTTCTTGATTTCTCCTTCTGCATGTTCACTATTGGAGAAAAGAAATGCTACTGATTTTTGTGTGTTGATTTTGTATCCTGCTACTGTGCTGAAATCATTTATCAATTCCAAGAGTTTTTTTGTAGAGGTTTTAGGCTGTTCGATATATAGGATCATGTCATCTGCAAACAGGGACAGTTTGACTTCATCTTTTCCAATCTGGATGCCCTTTATTTCCTTCTCTTCTCTGATTGCTCTGGCTAGTACTTCCAACACTATGTTGAATAGGAGTGGTGAGAGTGGGCATCCTTGTCTAGTGCCTGTTCTTAAAGGAAAAGCTTTCAGCTTTTCCCCATTCAGGATGATATTGGCAGTGGGTTTGGCATATATGGCTTTAATTATGTTGAGATACTTTCCCTCTATACCTAACTTATAGAGGGTCTTTGTCATGAATGAGTGCTGAACTTTATCAAATGCTTTTTCAGCATCTATAGAGATGATCATATGGTCCTTGTGTTTGAGTTTATTAATATGGTGTATCACATTTATTGATTTACGTATGTTGAACCAACCTTGCATCCCTGGGATGAATCCCACTTGATCGTGATGAATAATTTTTCGTATGTGTTGCTGTATTCTGTTTGCTAGTATTTTAGTGAGGATTTTTGCGTCTATATTCATCAAGGATATCGGCCTGTAGTTTTCTTTTTTGGTTATATCTTTACCTGGTTTTGGTATCAGGATGATGTTTGCTTCATAGAATGAGTTTGGGAGATTTGCGTCCGTTTCAATCTTTTGGAATAGTTTGTAAAGAATCGGTGTCAATTCCTCTTTGAATGTTTGGTAAAATTCTGCTGTGAATCCATCTGGTCCTGGGCTTTTCTTTGTTGGGAGCCTTCTGATAACAGCTTCAATCTCCTTTATTGTTATTGGTCTGTTCAGATTTTCTACGTCTTCACGGTTCAGTTTTGGGAGCTTGTGTGTGTCCAGAAATTTATCCATTTCCTCCAGATTTTCAAATTTGTTGGCGTACAGTTGTTTATAGTAGTCTCGAATGATTCCTTGTATTTCAGATGAATCAGTTGTAATATCGCCTTTTTCATTTCTAATTTTTGTTATTTGAGTCTTCTCTCTTCTTTTTTTTGTTAGCCATGCTAATGGTTTGTCAATTTTATTTATCTTTTCAAAAAACCAACTTTTTGATTCGTTGATCTTTTGAATTGTTTTTTGGTTTTCAATTTCATTCAGTTCTGCTCTGATCTTAATGATTTCTTTCCGTCTGCTAACTTTAGGTTTGGATTGTTCTTGTTTTTCTAGTTCTTTAAGGTGAAGTGTTAGGTTGTTCACTTGCCATCTTTCTATTCTTCTGAAGTGAGCATTTAATGCAATAAATTTTCCCCTCAATACTGCTTTTGCAGTATCCCACAGGTTTTGGTATGATGTATCATTGTTTTCATTAGTTTCAATAAACTTTTTGATTTCCTGCTTGATTTCTTCTTGGACCCATATGTCATTAAGTAGAATGCTGTTTAATTTCCATGTGTTTGTATAGTTTCCAGAGTTTTGTTTGTTATTAATTTCTAGTTTTAATCCATTGTGGTCTGAGAAGATACATGGGATAATTCCAATTTTTTTGAATTTACTGAGACTTGATTTGTGACCTAATATGTGATCTATCCTGGAGAATGATCCATGTGCTGATGAGAAGAATGAATATTCTGAGGTTGTTGGGTGGAATGTTCTGTAGATATCTGCCAATTCCAATTGGTCTAGAGTCTTGTTTAGATCTTGTGTTTCTCTACTGATTCTTTGCCTAGATGATCTGTCTAATATTGACAGTGGAGTGTTCAGGTCCCCTGCTATTATGGTATTAGTGTCTATTTCCTTCTTTAGGTCTAATAGAGTTTGTTTTATAAATCTGGCTGCTCCAACATTGGGTGCGTACATATTTATGATTGTTATGTCTTCTTGATGGATCAGTCCTTTTATCATTAAGTAGTGTCCCTCATTGTCTCTTTTTATGGTTTTTAGTTTAAAGTCTATTTTGTCAGATATAAGAATAGCCACTCCAGCTCGTTTTTCTTTTCTGTTTGCATGGTAAATCTTTTTCCATCCTTTCACTCTTAGTCTGTGTGAATCTTTATGGGTGAGGTGGGTTTCTTGTAGGCAGCATATAGTTGGGTCCTGCTTTTTGATCCAGTCAGCCAGTCTGTGTCTTTTAATTGGGGAATTTAAGCCTTTAACATTAAGAGTTGTTATTGAAAGGTGTTGATTTATTCCTAGCATTTTATTGGTTGTTTGGTTGTCTTAGGTGTCTTTTGTTCCTTGCTTTCTGATTTACTGTTTGGTTTCTTTGTTTGTTGGTTCCTTAGGTTGTAGATAGTGTTTTTGTTAGCTTGTTTTCTCTTCATGAATGCCATTTTTATTATACTAGCGGGTTTAGATTTTTCTTAGGTTTTTATGGCAGTGTTAGTTATTTTTCAGGAACCAAACCCAGTACTCCCTTGAGGATTTCTTGTAAGGGTGGTCTTGTGGTAGTGAACTCCCGCAGTTTTTGTTTGTCTGAGAAATATACTATTTGCCCCTCATTTCGGAAGGATAGCCTTGCAGGGTAGAGTATTCTTGGCTGGCAATCTTTGTCTTTTAGTATTTTGAAAATATCATCCCATTCCTTTCTAGCTTTTAGGGTTTGTGATGAAAAGTCTGATGTTAACCTGATTGGGGCTCCCTTATAGGTGATTTGACGCTTCTCTCTTGCAGCTTTTAAGATTCTCTCTTTGTCTCTGAGTTTTGCCAATTTGACTATGACATGTCTTGGAGAAGGCCTTTTTGGGTTGAATACGTTTGGAGATCGTTGAGCTTCCTGGATCTGAAGATCTGTGATTTTTCCTATACCTGGGAAGTTTTCTGCCACTATTTTTTTGAATATGTTTTCAATGGAATCTCCATTTTCCTCCCCTTCTGGAATACCCATGACTCGGATATTTGAGCGCTTGAGGTTGTCTGATATCTCTCTCAGATTTTCTTCCATGTCCTTGATTCTTTTTTCTTTCTTTTTGTCTGCTTGTGTTATTTCAAACAGCCCATCTTCAAGTTCAGAGGTTCTCTCTTCAACTTCGACAAGCCTGCTGGTTAAACTCTCCGTTGTGTTTTTTATTTCGCTGAATAACTTCTTCAGTTCAGCAAGTTCTGCTACATTTTTTTTCAGGACATTGATTTCCTTGTATATTTCCTCTTTCAGATCCTGTATACTTTTCCTCATTTCATCATGATGTCTAGCTGAGTTTTCTTGTATCTCATTCAGTTTCCTTAGAATTATCACTCGAAATTCCTTGTCAGTTATTTCAAGGGCTTCTTGTTCTATAGGATCTAGAGTATGAGATTTATTAACTTTTGGTGGTGTAATTTCTTGATTTTTTGTATTTCTGGTGTCTTTTTTTTGGTGTTTATTCATTGTTGCAGGGGGTTTCACAGTCCACCGGTTTAAGACTAATGACTAATAGGATGTTGCTGTGGTTGCCAATTTGGTATGGCTCCCACCGTGACTGCTCAGTTGGCCTCTAGTGTCTTGTGTGTGTGGTTGCCTCGGGTCTTGGGCTTCTCCGGGGATCCACCTTTCTGGTCAGCTTGTACTCTGCTGGGCTGGTGGATCACGTACCACAGGGTGTGTGATCTCTGTTGAGCTTACACTTTCTGTACAGGACTTCTCCCCGTTCCGTGTGCTCTGGCCCAGGCTGTTAGATCGTGCAGTGGCGACCCCACCGGGTGTATGGTTTCTGTCGAGTCTCTGCCTCCCTGGCCGCACGTCTCCCCCCTCTGTGCACACTGTGCTGGGCTGGGGCGTGTCTTCTGCACCCCTCGTCTATCAGCTGGGCCTTCAAGACCCTGCTCAGCACCGCCTCGCCCAGGAAGTCTACCAGGTTTCTGCTAGGCACAGACGACCGGTCTCTCTGGGTGCCTTTGTAGCACTGTGTAGATCTTTCTCGGGTCTTGTTCACCTTTGTATCCCCCTGGTATAAACCGAGTCTAGTGCCCGCCTGCAGCCTGCTCTCCGGCAGGTTCAAGCGGACCTGGGAACTCTCCTACCGCACTATTCCCAACCAGAAATTCGTTAGGCTTTTTTCCAAACTGGTGGTCGCAGAGATGGTATCTGCCTCCCAGTAACAGGAAGTTTACCGGGGCCGGAGTCCAGGGTGTGGTGGAGTGACAGTCGGCCCGCCCGTACTTCCTAGCCCTCCCAAAACTGGTCGGGACGCCCCACACCCCCAGTCCTGCCAGAGAACCGCGGAGGGAGTGGGAGAGGAGGTCGGCCTGCAGGGTCCGGAAAGCCCCGCGCCAGGCCAAGCAAATGGGCTCAGTGATGGCCGAGCAGGGCGGAGCTGCCCGCACCTGGGAAAATGGAGGCAGCACCGGGGGCAGTGAGTGGCCTGGTGGTGCAGTCGGAAGCCGCGTGGGCATCCACCCCCCGAACAGAGCTGTGCCAGGGATCACTCACAGTGCTGTGCCAGGTCAGGCGCTCGCTCTGTCTCTGGTTTGTTGCCTTCCGTGTTCTCGGCGCTGCCGCCTCGGGCTGTTCAGTCGCGGCGCCGCTCGGGCGCTCCCAGGAATCTTCTTTAATGCCGGCCTGAAACCTCGAATCCTGAATAGGGCAGCTGGCCGCCTTCAGTGCGGCCCCAGCCTCCGGGATCCTGGCTGCATCCACAGCATCCCTGGCGCCGTGTTCCCTGTTTCAAGACTCACTTTTGCAGCTAAGAATCAGTTCTTTTCCTGCTCCACACTTCAAAGCTGTTGCCTGTAAATGAGGCAGCCTCTCCTGCCGGGGGCAAAGTGGCGTTGAGCCCCCACGACCGGCCAGCAGCAGCAGTCCTCCCTTAAGAGATGGCCAGAGGAAGGTCCACAAGTTTCCCGGCTGCCTGAGGTCCAGTGGCCACCTTTTCCACCTCAGCTACTCCGCGCCAGCCGCCGCAGCCGCCGCCATCTTGAAAAGGCCTGCCCTCACTCTAATAAATACATCACCTAACACTCCAATAAGCACAAAAGCCTCCAAAGAGGAATCTGGTTTTGGATGAAATTCTCTCCTGCTAGAGCACTGTGTGATTGATGAGGAGTGAGAAAGCCTCCTGAAGATTCCCAGGAAGATTCAGAGCAGTTTCCAACTTTAATAAAAGGGAAAAGGGCAATTCTGAGTCCTACAGAACATGGAGTTCATGCAGACTCGTGGGGAAATATTTGCCTAAAACAGGAAACAACTGATTGAAAATACACAAAGAGCTGTAACTGAACAAATCTCAAATAAGACAAGCAATTAAAAAGGGGGTTAAGGGCCGAGCCCGTGGCGCACTTGGTAGAGTGCTGCGCTGGGAGCACGGCAACGCTCCCACCGCGGGTTCGGATCCTATATAGGACTGACCAGTGCACTCACTGGCTGAGTGCTGGTCACGAAAAAACGACAAAAAAAAAAAAAAAAAAAAAGGGGGTTAAGTGATGTGATATAGTAAAGAGGAATTAAGTCACGAGAAATTCAAGAGTTCTGCCACTGCTGGGTATGAAACCTTGGAAATTAACTAAACTCACTGTGGCCTCTGTTTCTTCATCTGTAAAATGAGAGATTTTGATGGATTTTTGAAAAGAGTAGAACTTAGTTGAGCTGTGAATATGTTAGTTAACTAATAAATGCCTATTCAAAGAACACATCCTCTGAGTCATGACATTTTTGGTAAACTTGGATTTGTATATGTATTATAAGTGTACATTTACATCAATGAATTTTTATGTATTAATAAGTGTAAACGTACATTAAAGAATCATTAGTATAATTTTAAATTATATACAGAATGCTAGTAAAAAAGATGTTACACTGAAATACAGTGCTAATACCAGTTGCAACAATCCACATGAAAATCCCTGTTCTATTCTTAGAATACCACAGGAGCCCAAACTTCCAAGAAAAATATTAAAACCATTTTTTTGCCTTTAGGCTTTCCATTAATCTTGGCTGATCTCCTGAATCTTCTCAAACAATCTTAGCCCACAGTCTTGAAAAATAGAGGTAAAACTGTCGACCTGTTCAACTGACAGAACCCATTCAGTACCTCTACTATACTGATTGTATATATTTAAACCTGTGGATGGTTTCCCAGACCTTTTTTCTTTTTTTAAAGATGACCGGAAAGAGGATCTTAACCCCTGATTTTGGTGTTGTCAGCACCACACTCTCCCAAGTGAGCCACAGTTTGGCCCTCCCCAGACCTTTAAATGTGTGAACTTCATATAAAGCAGTCCTCACCCTAATGTTAAAAAACTCAACTAGACCTACTTTTGTAGAACTGATGCAGAGTTAATATCATGATCATTACTATAGTGAAAACCTTAATGAAGATCTCTAAATTGCAGGCATCGGACAAAACACCAAGTTAAAGTCTTCCCTCTGATATCCTCTATGTGATTTAAGCACTAATGTGTGCCAAAAGATCATAGTTTTAGAAAACCAACAGCAGCCCAAAGGATATGGGCAATGGTTAAAACCTGAACTTTTACAGCCTTTGCAAAACAGTTAAGTTGACTGTGAAGAGCTGAGGTAACAGTAACCCTAGGGTGATGTCAATGTTAATTCATAATTTAAAGACAAAATGTCAAAAGAAACCAAGAATCATTTGGAAAGGATGAATCACTGAGTAATATTTGCATTAATTGTAAAAGCAGGTTTTATTTCTAAAATGTTGAAAAACCAACTAAGACTTGGAACTGAAGGATTAGTTAAGACCAGGGAAAGCCCCTTCTATCCCCCTGCTCCCCCAGCTCTTCCCCTCACTTTCCCTTTGCTCAGTTCTGTGCTTTTGAGGAAGGACCTTGAAACAGAAAGGGAGATTCTGAGTTGACTACAGAAAAGATGGGTCCAGTCTGCATCTCTCTCCCCTATCTGAGGACTTTAGGAAGATTTTTATACCATGGAAAGAGAAATAGAAATGTAGCTAGCTAGCAATAAATAAAACATCCAGTGAATTGTTTGCGTGTTTCACATGAAAAGCATAATGTTATAACTAGTTTACTTCTGGATATGTGATGAATTCTATGAAGAGCTTAGTGGGTTATTTTCTGTACATCTGTGACAATCCCCTGACTACCAAAGTCCAGCACGCAGGCTTCTTGGTGAAGGCAGCCAGACTGAGTGTATTAACTTTAAAGCTACAGGGTTGAGTCATTAAGGCAGGTGTTGAAGGCACTCCTGTCCTTGCACCTGGGGAAACTTTCTAGGTTCAGAGATATTCACACTTTTTGACCATGACCGATTGGAAGAAAATATATTTTTTCGATTTGGTTAGATTTCATTAAAAAACAGAACTTTTCAAATCCATCAAAATGATTTCATGACCCAGGAAGGATCACAATTTGCAGTTTGAAAAACAGAATTTTAGGTAACATCCAGAGGGTACAGTTGGGAGATGAAGGGTCTCTATCTTCAAGATTATATTCAGCCACGACACCACTTAGCTATAATTTTATATCTAATCTTGGACAGCAATGAGGATGAAACTACAAGAAAAATGGGTGAATTATCACCATTTCTCTGTTGCACAATAAGTTGAGAAAGAGAGAATATGCAAAGCCTCTTCCCACAGAGGAATTTTTTGGAGGAAACGTGATATAAGGTATACGCACACCTACACTGCAGGGAATATGAAACATTCAAATGACGTAACTTTTGATTCTGCAATTCCACTTTCAGGAATTTATATTAAAGTATTATCTGAACAAGTGTGTGAAAAAATAAATAAAAAGATATTCACTGCAGCAAAAAACTGGAAACAATGTAAATGTCCTTTGATAGCAGATTGTTTATCCTACATTATCTAACATTCATAAGTTAAATATTATGCAACGTTTAAAATAATTCAGATCTATACATAGTAGCATGGAAACTTTTACTCTAAGTTAATTTTCAAATTCAATTATGTGATTTTCTAACTCAATTATGTAGAAATATATATATATTTTTTTCAGGAACTGGTATTTATTGTCAAAGTCATATTTGATTATCAACAAGATGCCACAACTACAAAAAAAAAGGTGCACATTCCAATTTGTATTTTTAATAGGAAAAAAAAATTTAAACCTATCCTGAATTTAAAGTTTAACTCTGACATCTTTAAGAACTAATGACATACAGTGAATAAAACATGAAGTATGAATAAGCCAAAAGTTTCTAAGCACTACTAGAATCCTCTCATAAGGAATATAATAGAAAAACTTTAACTTTAAAAGGGATTTTTATTTACATCTTTCTGATAATATATTGGCTTAATGATGATGAATGAGAAGTTGACTGTGGCTTTATTACTTTTTTCAGAACAGCTGATTTCCAAAAGCTGTTGAAAAGGAATCCATACTTGTGTGCTACCATATTTAGATTGGTAAAAACTTATTTTCCACATTTTTCCACTCCTCCTTCCATTTTCATATCCATATTGTTTCATTTGGGTGCAACGTGTGACCAATTAACGTGTAGTAAATACAAATACATTGTGCTCAAAGCTGGTAAAGATAAGGCACCTGTTCACATATACGACATTCGGTTAGCTGATTCATGCAAAGCTTCTTAGCAACAGTGAGTGATACATAGCATAGGTTAGCCATTTTATTTGATAACATAATAAACAATGTTTATGATAAATTATAAGAGTAATATATACAGCAAAACTTTTAGGCATTCTGAGAAGAATCAAGTATTTTTTTCCTTTCCCATTCTATGTTTACAGGTACATTGCCACATTCCCTCTATAAGGTAGTTATGTGTCACTGCCGAATAAAATGTTTGCATTTTTCCCTGTGTCTAGAGACATTTTGGGCTGTCATAGCTGGGTGAGTGGACCTACTGGCATCTATGTGTAGAGGCTAGAAATGCTGCTAAACATCCTATAATGCATAGGACATCCCCTTTCAAAAAAGAATTATCTGACCTCAAATGTCAGTGATGTTGAGGAGAGAAACTCTGATAAATGCCATCGCATCATGACAGTGCTTTGGTTCACATGGAGAAAGAACTAAACTTTATTGGCTCCTCCCATGAGTAAGGAACTGTAGGTAGTGCTTCATATAATTAATTCTCAAACCAATCCTGAGAAATACTGTCCCAGATGAGAAAACTGAGGTTTAGAGAGAATAAATCATTTGCTCAGGTTGACGGAGTAATGCTGGCTGATCTGACTCCACAGCCCATGGTTCCTTCACTTGTCTAAGAGACAGAAGTGATTTTTCTCTTTGACTTACAACATTATTAATTTTAATATAGCATCTTTGCTCCAGATCTCCCAAGTATTCTGGTTGGAGCAAGTCTTCCTGAAAAGCAGAATAGGACTCAGAGAATAAAAATGAGTTCTTTACAAGGCAATCAACCCAAGTGATAGTTGCTTTTTTTTCCCCCAGAAATTTCCTTTGGTCAATTTCAAAGGACAGAACAAGAATAAAGAGATTCTTCCTGAAACATGTTAATAGAAAATGCCACATTCACTGATGGTATGGTAAAAGTATGAATATAGTTGATCCTTGAACAACACGGGTTTGAACTACAAGGATCCACAGGGCCAACAACTTAAGTACTTTACTACTATCAAATCGAAGGGATACCTGCACTCCCATGTTCACCACAGCTCTATTTACAGTAGCCAGGATATGGAACCAACCTAAATGTCCATTGATGGATGACTGGATAAGGAAAATGTGGTACATTTACACCACGGAATACCGCTCAGCCATAAGGAAAAATGAAATCCTGCCATTTGCAGCAACATGGATGAGCTTGGAGAAAATTATGTGAAGTGAAATAAGCCAGGCACAGAAAGAGAAATACTGCCCATCCTCACTCGTAAGTGGGAGGAAAGAAAGAAAGAAGAGAGAGAGAGACAGAGAGAGAGAGAGAGAAAGACCACA
This sequence comes from Cynocephalus volans, assembly GCF_027409185.1. Taxonomy (NCBI): domain Eukaryota; kingdom Metazoa; phylum Chordata; class Mammalia; order Dermoptera; family Cynocephalidae; genus Cynocephalus; species Cynocephalus volans. The sequence goes on along the minus strand of NC_084468.1, from coordinate 89,222,540 downwards.
ATAAAACGCTGAACTTTCAGAAGGAGAGAATAGACTTATAGGTGGGGGAGGTGGCGGGGGGTTTGGTAATAATTGGGTAAGGGACACAAAGAGTAACTATGATTTGTAATCATGAACATGCTAATAATATTGATTTGATCACTACATACTATACACAAATACTTATAGTCAACTCTGTACGCCATGAATATGTATAACCAAAAATAAATAAATATTTTTTTAAAAAGTACTTAAATACTTAAGGTACTTAATTAATTAATTAACGACTGGGGGAAAGCTATACTCAGATTTTTGACTGCACAGGGGTCAACACCCCTAATCTTTGTATTATTCAAGAGTCAACTGTATGTTTAAATTGAACTGTATATTTATATTGAAATGTTACCTGAATGTTTTCCTTCCTTCACTAGTTTAGTCATTCATTAAAAAATATTTATACCTTCTATGTGTCAGTTACCAAAGACACCAAAGTACACAAGAGTGACACAGTCCCTATACTTACAGAACTTACAGTTGTGGTAGACTGAAAACAATGGCCACAAATTTTTGATGCTTCACCCAACAAAGGAAATATCTACTTCTCCATGCCTTGAATCTTGGCTGGCCTATGACTTGCTCTGACCAATAGAATGTGGTAGAAGTGCAAGTTCTGAACCCAGGTTTCAAGAGACTTTGCAAGGATCATTCTTGCTGTCTTGGAACACTACTGCCACATGAATAAGCCTGGGCTAGTCCACTGGAGGATGAGAGACCATGTGGGGCAGAGAGGCAGTCCTAGCTGAGGCTACCCTAGATCAAACGGCACCAGCTGAATAGCCAAAAGACTTCAGAGATCAGCCAAGGCGGCCTAGCACAGATGACCTAGACAGCCCATAGACTGGGAAGAACTAATGAATGCTTGTGTTGTAACTTGCTTTGTGGTGATTTTTTATGCAGTAAAAGCTAACTAATGCAATATTTAAGTTGGAAGACAAATAGGCCAAAAAAGAAGGGGGGGGGGAGCAATATAGTAAGTGTTACGGGAATGGGTATGTGGGGCAAAAGATAATTGTCTTGGTAACTCAGTAATCACACTTTCTCTGTTGGCATCCTAGTCAGAGTCCCCTTTGTACTTGTTTTTACTCTATTGGCTTATTTAATTCCCAAGTGAACAAAAGAAACAAGTGCATTAGCCAAAATCACTGTGGTGTAAACAGAAAATTAGAACTATTAAAACTTAAAAAATGCAAATAAGTTTCTGTTATCTTTAAGCAGTGATACCACTACACATCAAGTTAATAATGTTTTAAATCCCTTCAACTCTCTAATATCTAAAACCAATTCATTCCTGGGGCAATGAGCCCCATTCTTGACTTCCCACTTTCTGCCAATGTATCATTTTCACCATATCTAGAATATAACCCAATTTCTGCTGATATTTTCTTTGTGTTGTTTCTTATATTTGCTCCTCCTTTCCAGATCCATTGTCACACCCTATGTCATACTTTTATTGCTTCACTCCAAATGACAATAATGGTCTACCTACTGTTTTCCCTTACTACAGCATTAAGCATTGCAATTTGAGATATGTCAAACTGTCAACTTCTGGTTTCAGTTATGACAGATTAACAGTTATTTGAACTTGCCCTCTTGCCATAATCAATAATAAAACTATAGAAAATATTTAAAGCAATAATTTCAGACATTGGACAGCAGACACCACAAGGCTATACACCATGATGCTGTACACTTGAGGAAAGCTCCAAATTCACTCTGATTTTTTTGACTGAGGGCACTTTCCAATCCATGACACAAGGAAGCAGAGCCCAAACACAGAGTAGCAATCTCACTGGACAGGGTATCATAAAGAAAGGATTTACACAAGGAATGAGAGACTCAGAAATCTGCACAGGGATCACCTCTGCTCACTGGCCAAATACCAAACTGTGCAAGTGCAGGACAAGATCCTGTAAAGCCTACTAGAAAACAGCTGCTGGGGATCTAAGAGCTGGATGGAGATTCTAGAGGTCATACAGTACTGAGAGATACTGAAGTTGCAATTATACAAGGTGGAGAGATCACTGAACATGCTGAGCACTCAGCTGTGACCTCGGAAAGACCATGCGTAGGTCTAAAACACTCTAAAATAAGGGCTACTCTAGACCCATCTCAATAAAACAAGGTCATCCACTAGTAAATTTATTGCCTGCTACAACAAAACTCAACACTCTTTAAATGAAGATGAAAATTCAAACTCTCCACCACAACGTAATATCCACAATGTACAAGAAAAATGATGAAGCCACATTTGGAATCAAGACGGCAGAACAGATGGTCCCCAGCATCATCTTCTCCCACAATCAACTAATTTACAACTATTAAAAAGCAATGACTGCCAGGCTAGGAATGCTAGAGCTAGGGGAAGAGGAGGAGAGACCTACAAGGTTCATGAAGGCAAGAGAAGCCACAATGAGAGAAAGAAAGGACTGCTCTGACTGTTTTGAGCCCCGACCATTTCAAGCCTGGCCTTGGTGAGCACACAGAGCAAGATATGGCAAATGTTGTAGCTGTGTGCCCTTCATATGAAGATACTTGGGAGCCACGGGGGAGAAGAGGGTCTTGGTGGCCCCCATGCCAGCAAGACCACTAACAGGGTTCTCGTGGACCTACATAGGAGTGAGGGGTCACAGACAACTGAAAAAAGAGGCTGGTGAGTCATCGCAAGGGACCGGCGCACCACCCACCCCATGAGAAGTGTCTGGAGTGGGCGGGGTGGGAGGACAGGCCCACCAGAGGAACACTAGGGCACAGCATGGACAGCTGATCTGCCCTTCAATTAGCACAGGCCCACTCAGTGTAGAGTGGTCAGGAGTATAGAATTACAGGGGGCACAGTTCGCTGAAAAGACTCAGGCCCAGACCAGAGTTTCCACACAGCCCAGGTGTACCAGACTTCACAAAACCTAGAAGTGCTTACAAGGTAAATAATTAAAACCTGAGCTGTACAAAAAGCCTTCCCCAGGGAATCAGCAGCAAAGCAGCAATTTTGCTCAACCACAGGGTTCAAGTGCTGGTCCCCACAGGAACTTCCCTCATTTTAGAAGTAAGCAAAGGACAAACAAATTAGTTCCAATGCAGAGTTTAAGTGGTGAGGACAGCTAATAATCTGACACAGAACTGAAAGAAAACACAAAACACCCTCAGATCAGCAACAAAGTTCTCATATTAACCCATAAAGGCCTAACACCACCAAAGAACACCTATAAAACCTAGAAGGACTGGAAGCCCCCAGGATCCCAAGCCAGGATAGGGGGAGGGCTGAGGGCCTCAGCCACACTCCCCTGATGTCCGAATCCAGCCCATCAACAACTACCAAACCGCCACTGGAAGAACCCCAGGCCCCCAAGCCAGGGCCAAGGGGGACCAATGGCCTCAGCCACATTCCCCTAATGTCTGCATCCAGCCCAGCAATGACCATCTGGCTGCCACTAGAAGTGCCCCGGGCTCCTGAGCTGTGGGGGGGAGGTATGCTGAGGACTTCATCCATGCCCTCCCAACATCCACATTCAGCTCAGCAGCAACCACAGAGCTGCCACTGGAAGCATCCAGGGCTCCCCTGCTGCAATGAGGGGGGTGCCATGGGCCTCAATCACATGCTCCCCTTCCTCCTCCTCTCACCATATTCCCCTCTCCCCCTCTACCTCAACTGTTCCACAATATCTTAGAATTTAAAAATAATAATAAGTAAAAAAATTTTTTTAAATGATGAAACCTGCAAAGAAGCAGGAAAACATGACCCAGAAGAAAAAAAATGACACAAATGATGGAATGATGGAACTAATGACTTTAAAACAGCTAATACCAATATGCTCAATAATGTAAAGGAAAAGTTAAACATAATGAGTGAACAGATAGAAAGTCTCAGCAGAAAAGTGTTTCTTTTTCGAAAGAACCGAATGAAAATTCTAGAACTGAAATGAAATTTTACCATATGGATTTATCAACATATTGAACATTATGGAAGAGAGAATCAATAAACTAAAAGAAAGGTCAATAAAAACTATCCAAATTGAAGCACAGAGAAAAAAGACAGAAAGAAGTAAAGACAGCTTCAGTGACCTATGGGAAAATATAAAGCAATCTTTCATATTGTAATTTAGTGTCTCATAAAGAAAAGATAGAAAAAATATTGGAAAAAATAATGGTTGAGAATTTCCCAAATTTGATTTTTTAAAAAATCTACCCATAGATCCAAGAATCCCACAGATCCCCATGATGGATAAAGACAAAACTATGTTTAGGCATATTACAACCAAAGTTTTATAAATTAATGCTAAAAAAAAAAAAAAAAAATCCTAAATATAGCAAGGGAGAGAAAAGGACACAGTACATATGGGAGAACAAGGATAAGCATGGTGGCTGACTTCTCATCAAAAGTAATACAAGCTAGAAGACAATGTAAAGGCACCTTTCAAGTGCTAAAAGAAAAAAAAATTGGCTTAGAAGTCGATATTCAGCAAATACATCCTTTAATAGCACAAGTGTAACTGACACTTTCTTTTTCTCTTTTTTTTTTTTTTTTGTCCTTTTTGTGACCCGCACCGCGCTCAGCAAGTGAGCCCACCGGCCATCCTTATGTAGGATCCGAACCCTCGGCGGGAGCGCTGCTGCATTCCCAGCGCCGCCCTCTCCCGAGTGCTCCACGGGGTTGGCCCGTAATTGACACTTTCAGATAAACAAGAGCTGATAGAACTCATCACCAACAGACCTGTTAAAAGACATGCTAAAGAAAGTTTTTCATGTTGAAGGAAAATGACACTAGAAACTTGAACCTACATGAAAGAATGAAAAGCACCAAAAACGATAACTATATTGGTAAGCATAAGACTTTGGCTTCTTGTTTCTTAATTTCCTAAATAGACAATTGACTGTTCAAAGCAAAACAATACACTATATTTTGGACTTTAAAACATATGCAGAAGTAAAACGTATACAATAATAGCACAGGGGAAAGGAAGAGGACAAATAGAAGTACGCCACTGTCAGATTCTTACATAATATACAAATGTTATAATACTAATTTATTGTAGACTCAAGGATGGGGATTGTCATAAAAATACTCTTCTAAAGTGGGAAAGTTACCACTTTAGAAAATAAGCAATGAAGGAGATAGACTGGAATAAAAAAAAACTAAACTTGACTTATTTAAAGGATGGTAAGAAAGGAGGGAAAAATGAATAAAGGACAAACAGCACAAATAGATAACAACAGCCAAGATGGGAGACTTAAATCCAACATAGCAATAATTATACTAAATGGAGATGATGAAACTCACCTATAAAAAGGAGAGATGGTGTCAGAAGATAAAAAAGCAAGACCCAAGTATATGCTTTTCTTAAGAAATTGCACCTTAATATTAAAGATACAGATAGTGTAAAAGTATAAATTGTGCTAGTTATATCATGCAAATACTAAATATAAAAAAATCAGGCTGTATTAAAATATAAGATAAAGTAGACTTTAAGAGAAGAAATATTACCAGGAACAAAAAGAAATATTTCACAAGAATAAGAGGGTCAATTCATCACAGAGAAATAATGATTTAAATGTGTATGCACTTATTAACAAAGCTTTAAAATACACGAAGCAAGAAGTGGCAGAACTAAAGGAAGAAACAGGTAAATCCACAATTAGTTAAGATTTTTAATGCTCCTCTCTCAGTAACTGGTAAAAGCAAATCAACAGAACATCAGTGTCTCAGTCTGTTTGTGCTGCTATAGAAACTGGGTAATTTATAAAGATCAGAAATTTATTTCTCACAGTTCTGGAGGCTGAAAGTGCAAGATCAAGGTACTTTCATTTGTTGTCTGGTGAGTGCTGCATCCTCTGGAGGGAAGGAACACATTGTCCTCACTTGGCCAAAGGCAAAAGGGCTAGAGGAGATGTAGGCGCCTAATCCCATTCATGAGGGAGGGAGCTCTCATGACCTAATCACCTCTTAAAGGCCCTACCTCTTAATACCATCACACTAGCCATTAAGTTTCAACAATTGAATTCTGGAGGGGACACATTCAAACCATAGTAGTAAGGATATAGAAGATTTAGAAACAACACCATCAATCAAATGAACCTAAGAGCACGTATAGAACATTCCACCCAGTGACTGCAGAATATACATTCTTTTCAGGTGTACGTGGAACATTCACCAAGACAGACCATATGTTGGGCCATAAAACAAATCTTAATAAATTTCAAAGAAATGAAAGTATGCAGAATATATTATCCAATCACAATGGAATTCAATCAGGTATTAAGAAAATCCTCAAATATATGCAATTAAGCCAAGGTGTTAAATTGTGGGGGAGGAGAAAGTGCCTCTTAGAATCAATAAAACATAGAAATATAACCTCATTTACCTGTGTGAAAGAAGCATCTAAGTTCTTGCTGTATCATGTTCACTATAACCATGGGGGACAGGAATTTTATTAAAGTGATTAGAATGCATTCCAATGTGTTCCATAAGAAATAGATCTTCGTCTATGGTTATCTTCTTAATCATAGCTGACTGAAATTCACAGGATCAAAAAGATGTTTTGGACACTTTTTAATCATACTGTAAGTTATTCATATCAAATGGCAGATTCCATTCTAAGTAAAATTTATTTTTATTAATTCTATAGTAGGGCAAAATCTGCTAAGAATAAATTTTTAGAGCTAGAGAAGTTTTCTAAAGATTATAGTAAATTAGATAAAACCTTACATATTATAATCGAAGACACTCCTGAGATATTGGTACCTTTTATTTCCACATAAAACCAATTCATCTACTCATAGATTGTGGTCTTTCATTCAGGTGGAATTAAAAAGGAGTTTGATTCTCTGAACTTTGTTCTGACCTTTTGCTTCAACATTTCTAATGCTACAGATTCTTCCCTAAAAATATAATATGACAGAATTTTAATCTCGATGTCCAGCCTTTGCCTTGAGCACCATTTTACAATATTTATATTTTCAGATCGAGGAGGAAGTAGACCTCATGGATAATGGATTAGAGATTAGTATTCTTTTGTTCAAATACAGAGAAACTCATCCAGTTCTCCTGAATCTGAATATGACTTGACTTATTTTGGATTTTCGTTTTATTAATCCTCAAAAATCCATAAAAATATGTCCTTTATGTTTAAAAAACAAAAAAGGGGGTTCACCATGTGAACCAGCAATGTTTGGTTTTATGGATATGGCTACAATCAGCCTGGGGGGGACAAAGGGTTCCCTTAAAGAAACAATCACAGCAAAAGGCCTTCTAACTACACACACAAAAAAATATAACGATTTGCAAGCACCAAAATCAGACCTTATACAGGGGATCTTTCAGTCCTTGAATCTAGTTATGAAGACGTTTTCACAATGACGACTAATATAGATAAACTCTTTAATGTATACAGATGTTAACATGTAAAGAGAGCGGGGAGAAAGAGGTGAACTCTACTCTCTCTTCTATGTCTGATAAAATCAATTGCAAATACTTCTTTCTCCCTTGTCTCTTTGTCAGTGACTCTCGACTACTTGGCACTGAATAAAAAATTTATTTTTAAAGTCATAAACGAAAAATTAATGTAAAAATGTGATGTTTTAAATTTAGGATTTATATTTATATATTGTAGTGGATTGAACTATGTCCCCTCAAAACTCATTGAAGCTTGAATTGTGTCCCCCAAATTTTACATATTAGAAACTCAGCCCCCATTGTGACTGTTAAGAGGGTGGCAAATCCTATTACGGTAATTGAAAGGTGGAGCCTTGAAGAGGTGATTGGATTGTAGGGCCGTGCAGTAGTGAATGGATTAAAAATGGTGGCCAGGGGCATGGTTCTGAGGGCTTTAAAAGAAGAGGAGAGTCTGTCTTTCTCTGCTCTCTCTGCTTCTACCATCTTGCAATGTAAGATGCCTGGGTCACTGTCGCCACCACCAGATGGACTTTGGACTTCCCAGCCTCAGAAACTGTAAGCAAATAAATTTTGTTTTCTTTATAAATCATCCAGTTCTGTGCATTTTGTTATATGTAACAGAAATGGACTAATACATATATCCTAGAGAAAAAAAGTTTATTTAGTGAGGAAAATCTGAAATGAACTGACCATAGCGGGTCTTTAACCATAGCAGAGTTTTTACTTGTGTGAAAGTTGTTATTAGCACTTTGGAGTAATGAATTCATTCAGTCAACTCGTGACTGTGGATGAATATGAGTCATGGAATCAACATGCACATAATCCAAAAGTCGTTAGTGAAACGTTTTAAATGAGAGGGGTCCTGACTAAGAAGGGACAGAAAGGGGGCTTCTGCAGTGCTGGCAACGTATTATTTCTTCACCAACACCTAGGTCAAGTGCGTACACTTTGAGATAAATCATTAAAACTGCACTCTATGACTTGTGCACTTTTTTTAGGCAATCCTTCAATTTAAAAAAAAGTCTAAAGTAAAAAGAAAATTTTAAAAACTTAAAACATTACATGATCTAAGCTCCACGAAATTCTGGATTTCTGTCTTGTTCCGCATTATAATCCCAGTTCTTAGAACTGTGCCTGGTACATATAAAGGACTCAACAGATATTCAAATGAATTACTGTTAGAAAAATAAAATCCTACTTATATCAATTAGCTTGGTTTAATCATTTCACAATGTATACATATATGAAAACATCACAGTGTACACCATAAATATATACAATTTTTACTGTCAATTGTACCATAATAAAGCTGGGGGCGAAGCAGGGGAAGAAAAAAAAATTTTTTTAAATCCTATGCAAAGATGGAAATGCTTATATAAACAAAAAAAAGTTCCCTATCCAACCCCTCTTCACCTCCAACCCTGCTTTTCAGAGAGATTGACTTTTTAACACTCTGACCTTTCTCTTTTTGCTTTATCTGATGGTTCTTTTCTTATAACCAATAATAAGCTTATATCTTTTTATTGATTTATCAATTTAAGACACTGTATTCTTTCTGTGACAGATGAGGATTCAGCTCATAGTACCACCACTTCCCCTATTCCTCCTCCAAATAGAGTTATAATCAGTGAGAACTTGAATCAATTTAGAATTCAAATATTGAATTTTATATTTAAATTCTGTTTCAAATTTGCCATGAATTTCTTTGGAGAAATATCAATGTGAGAGACTAATAATGAAAAGATATAACCATAGAAACATCTGAACATCAGGAAGAAACTAGAATGGGACCAAAAGATATAACTTATTATCCACAAAATGGATAGTTCTTTATATTATCATATTGATAATCAAGAATTGGCTTTGTACATACTCACACGCATTTTCCTTGAGTAGACCTACCTCAATATGGCAAGAAAATCTGAAGTCTTATAATTAATGCAATTATTTAAAAGAAACAAATAATTTTGGAAGTAGATGCCCATTTAGTCTAACCATCTCATTTTTTTACAGGGACAAAAAAAAAAGACCTAGAGAAGTTAGTTAACTTGCCAAGAGCCACACAGCCTAATCAGTAGCATAGTCTCCTGATATTTTGTTTGGTTATCCACTTATTCATTCAGCAAACTTACCAGGTGCTATGCAAATAAAAAGTAAATAAGACAAAAATTGTTGTCCTCAAGATGTTTCTTTTTCAGAACACATAAAAAGCCAAGAGCACACAGAATGGGGGCATGTAACTCTTTATGAAGAGGTCAGGGAGAACAAAGAAGGGAGGGTGGGAGAAATGGTGATGCTTGAACCAGGCCTGAGGGTTGAGTAGTCAGCAGGATGGGTAGGAGGGAGGTCCTATGCAAAAACATTCAAAGTGAGAAGACACCATGGATAAGGAACCAAAAGTCAATGTGGATGATTTGAGAATTAGGGCATGCGTAAGGAACAGGGGTAGGAGAAGAGGTATGCAGGAATCAGCTTGTGAAGACAACTGAGATTCAATTCAGAAATTTAAAGAGAATGACATGATCAGACTTGCACTTTAGAAAGCTGACCAATATGCTGGAATGTAAGATAGAACAGAAGCAGGAGACAATGCAAAAAATGAAAGCTAGAAATTCAATGAGGAAGGGATGGATTCTGGAGATGAGGAGGAGGCTGACTTGATAGAACCTGGTGATTGACTAAAGGAGAGAGTGTATATGAAGGAAGGGCTCCTAGATTTCTAATGTGGGAAACATACTGAATGGACTATAGAGGACTAACAACTGCATTCCCTAAAACACAGAGGGGTAGCAATCTGGGCAATCTGGGGGAAGGGATGACAATAAATTTAATATTGGCATACCAATGAGGGCATCTATGTGAAGATACTTAAGTGTCTCTGCAGTAAAATCCCAGTTTTCTGTGGCTTGCCTTAACTGACTGGACTCCTTCAGTTTAACAGATATTTAGGAAATATAGCACAATTACTCCAAAAATCATCCATCTGTTTCAGAACAGGTTTTAACTACCTCTTTAAACAACTAACTCCTATTAGGCTATTATAGCAGACTTTCTAAGAGAAATGGGATACTTTCCACACCCATCATAAAAAAGAAGTAACTGCAGAGTAAATGACTGATAACAGTGTTTTAAGATAGTCTGAAAATATTTAAAAGGTTCTAAACTGTGCTTGTTAAATTCGGTTAAATGTTTTAAATGGGAAATTGGGTAAACACATGAAGAGAAACCCATAAAGACATTATGTCAAACGAATGCTACGATACAGCACGAGAGCAAGGAAATATATTTAATTGTTATCAGATACCATACTTTTGATTTTAATTTCTCAGGTGTACTTATGTTTGCTTAACCACAACTCACTTCTAACATGTTTTTAGAATGCAGGGAAATGTCCATTGTTTTCAATCAAAAATAGGGATAATCTGCTATAAAATGCCTGAAAAAAAGATCTATTCAAGGGCAACCTCTCTCACTCCTTTCATTATGACTCCTCACCTCAACCATGAAATACAGAATTTATCCTTTCCTTTGGAATTCTGATTCACTTTCTAGATTAATTTCTTTATCCTCACATTCAATTGAATAATGAAGTTCAATTCTACAGAGGACTCTCACTCTTAAAGCTTTACCTATGCTTAAGTTATCCTTTGTTTGTACCAAATCTTTCAAAAAACTCTTAAAAACACACACACACGCACAACATAATACTTAACTTATATACCTTACTATGAATTAGCAACATAATGTAGGGTATAGGACTAGCAATATTTTTGGCTTATTTTAATCCATCTCCTCCAAAAAGTATCCTCCCAGGCTTTCTGGTTGGTTTGAAATTAGCAGTATGAGTGCATTTTTAAAAAATAATCTTTACTATTTCTAAGATTTTATATTCGGTTTTCAGTTTTGATTTTACATACTGATTTATATATTTATATATATGATTTATATATTTTTATTTAAAATCAATGGTTCTGTATATTCCTGTAAGTACTTTCCTAAATATCCAATGGAGCAAAAATATTCAGTTTAATTTAATTTTTATTCTTAACTTCTTTATGTTCCTTCCTTTCTACTTCAAATTTCCTCTATATGAACGCCTGTCCATACTTCTTCCATCCTTCCATATCATCTTCATTTTTAATTTTGTAAGTCATGAAGGTGATTGTGTTATATGTAGAGTACTTTAATAGACACTGTAAATTTTAAGCGATTCTTCTCCTTTGACCTCACCACCACCCACATTCCACTTAAAAGAAAAAGACATTGAAGTTTATAATTCAAGTCTTAATGGTCAAACACCAATAAACGGTTAAACCCTACAAAATAAACCAAGTTAAGAACTGGTAGATGAAGAAGTTCTTCAAATATCAATAAAACATGAGTCAGGAATTCGTGTTAAAACATCCAAAAATAGCCATTTTCTCATTCCTAAAATTTTTGTCTTGGAAGGCATATTTTCTAAGACAATTAAGTAATTTATTTTCACTATTTAAATGAGTTGCAGGCTTGGGCACGGAACCAATAAATAGGCAGGTGATTAGGCGTTTGTCATCACTTTTAATTTTTCTTCTTTGCATGCTTGATGTATGTTAGAATTGACGTCTGGAATAAATGAGGGACAGGTACAACACTGAAATATGGTATAATATGTTTAGTTCAAATCCATGATAAATAATAATAATAATAATAATAATAATAATACTTATTTAAAATAACTGCTACTTTGACAAATAAAATTTATTAAAACAATCAAATTAGTTTTTAAAATATTAAAATCTTTCTACAGAGGTATTCTTAAATTTATGCAGGTCTTATACTTTCATTAGTTCAAGTTAGCCAAAAGCAAACCTATCCTAGAAACTCAGTGAGCCTTATTTATCAAAAGATGCACATCAAATAAAAATACAATAGCTTTATTTTCCAATATGAAATGTATGTTCATACATTTTTTGACTAGTACAGTAAGGATCAGGATAAAGTTATAGCTTTGTTTTGTTTATGGTTCTCTTCATGCCCACAAGCTGCAAATGGAACTTAATCATGTAATGGAACACACCAAAATGTATCGTTTTTTGGTAGCCACCTCATAGGCAAGCCACAGGCAGAGTGCTTGGATTATTTTATTATTTCAGCTAACAAACACTGCTATTCACCTCTGGAGTACTTTTCAACAATGACAGCTTTACAATGCACTTGTTATATATGTAAAAACTTTATTTTTTCCTCAGTTCCTTAGCAACAACAAAAACAATTATACATATACATGTATATTTCTTGACTAACTTTTTAAATTAATTTTTTAATCTTGAACGTACATTTGTGAGTGACATGTAGAGAGGTCAGGGTCAGAAGCAGAATTAAGTGGGCAGCAAAGCAGAAGTGAGCTAAATTCAATAAAATGGTCTGTCCTCCCACAAAGGCTGCCTTAGGGTTCCCTGGGGGCACAATGACTCTAGGATGGGGAGTGTTGGCATTTTGCTCTTTTCTAGTCTGGATGGTATATTTCATCTCATAAATTGTGTCCACAAAGAATAAATGGTGCCACTCAGAGTTTCAAGGTCATTTTTCTGAAAATGCTACGACTGAGAAATAATGAACGAATCCTGCCATGACGAGGCCCCAGGTTTTATAGTGTTGCAAAACCATTAAAATATGAAAGTGGAAAGTACAGTAAAACGCTGCTAATTGCCTGATTGTTTCTGAGGTTTTCTATCTAGTAACTTTTAACAGTCACAGATTTATGGATGATGAGTATTTGATTCATAATATTAAATACTTAATTTATGATTAAGTATCTATTATGATCAATATCTATTATGATGAGGTCATAACATTTTGGGGTTTTTTTGGTCATTGATGAATTTTGATAGGTGTTAACAATCCTTGGATTAAAAGTAGTGCTTGTTTCATTGTTTCCTTTTTTGGAAATATTAGTATTGAAATTACTGTTTCAATAGAGTGCAGAGAAATTAACTTAGCCCAAAAGTTACATTTTTCACTTGTACAAGTACCTTTTATCATTTCAATTACTTTATTACTTTACTTAATAAGTGCCTCTAAAACTAAAAGGCAAAGGCACTTTTTTCTCAGTTTATAAATTCTTCTTTTAGAATGAAATGCTTCTCTTTTGGAAAGCACTAGGTACTTTTTAATAAATTACTTGTTCTAGTCAATTTCAAGTGCTCTTCAGATAAGAATATAATACCTAGGAAGCAAAAACTGTGCTTTTGGCTTCTTTCTTCCCAGAGGCAAGGCAAAATAGTATAATTTTTGTTCTGTACGGAAAAAGGCTGCCCATTAAACAGAACAAAACAACCAAATGTCATTCATTCACTCATTCAACAAATAGTTACTGATTGCTTTCTATGTACCAGCAAACACAATGCTAAGCAACAGATATTTGTTGGTATAGATTAGATATTATTTCTTTTTAGCTGAAACTTTAGAATTTGATTACAGCTTTTCCTTTTCTTTTTAATTTCATTTTTTATAATTTGGGCTCCTTTGAAGAATAAGCCATATAGAATATTTATATTCTTCTTTAAAGCACAATCAAAATTTTTTTTCACAGTTTACAGAAATAGAATCTACAGATAGTTTAAATCTATTGATATCTGTTGAAAGTATGGGTCAGAACAAAAGCTGGTTATAAGGTTTTTGGCCTAATGATGAAAGGCAAATTAAAAGTAATAAACAAATTTGCAATGGATAATTAAACCATACAATATCATTGTTCTAATTTCAAGAAAAGGCAACAAATTAAGGCAGATGAAACATATTACTGATGATTAAATCTGGGTTAGTTACTACAGAAAATGTAAGTACAATAATTGATTTTTTAAATTTAAAATACAATAATGTTTTTATGATTAATACTCTAAATTAAACATATATTTTCATCCATAATCTACAGGTTTCTATAATCTTTAACAAATCACACCTTATATTACTTTTATTTTGTGTAAAACTGTTAGGCTTTAAATTATTTGTGGTGAAGCAATGCAATTTTATTTCACAACTTATTTTCTAAACTACTGGTTGATCCTCAAGGCTTATCGTTCTTTTTTGAAAAATCTGAAAGACAGCATATCAATGTGCACCCAGGAACACTCTCTAATACATCAGAGACCAAAGGTTTAAAGCAATTTCATCATGATGAAAAGAATGTTACTACTTTTTTTTTTCGTTTAACAGTGAGGCACTGAATATTCATTAATGAAATATTATAAAGATAAGAGGCTTGGTTATGTTGCCATAACTATTTAACTCTACCAAATTGTGTGGGTCAAATATTAATCTGATGAAAAAAAAAAAAAAGCACAGTCAAGGAACCAAAGTGACTTGCAGGACTATGCATGACACAACATCCCAACATTCCTCCCTCAGGCTGAATGCCTTTAGTTCTTTAAAACCCTCAAGGTCTGCTAAGCAGTGACAGAATCAATTCAAAGGAACAGATGTGCTCCTGATGATTTACCTACTCACCTCTAAGAACATAGTAAGTGACTTCAGTACTTATGGGAGGTGCAACAGCGCAAATGAGAATTAATTCCCAAAAAGCAGGGTAAATTGCTCCGGTGTGGTTTACTGGCACCTAGAAGCAATTGTCAATTAACCCTGACCAGACATATGTGTAGATGTAGGAGCAGGAATACCTTAAAGTATCCTCCAGCACTGACATTCTATTCTTCCTTCTCCTCCTCCTAAAATAACAATCCCACACCTTATATAATTCATACTATAAACAGAGAATCAATAAACCAACCAAACAAAACAAATTTCCTACTAAAATTAAGACAAATTAACGAGAAATTTTGCATAGCCATTGACTCATATACATCCATTCCTGCTTATGTGATTCCTGTTCAATCTGTAGACCAGAAGAGCATAACCTGAATATTTACTTTATTGGTTAAACTACTCCACATTTCCACATACACTTCCTTCTGTAGTCATCTGTATGTTCAGAACTGCACATCTACTATGTCTTGAAGATGAAAAAGATGATATTTTGAGTACTTTATCAAAAATCCATACAGCACCTCATATATTATTTTAACTTATTGTTTTAATAGTCAACTACCTTTCTTACTTCTTCTGAGTTCAAACCAATTGAAGGTTATGAAGTAACCACTTCCCCCTCAGAAGCCAGAACTTTCACCTCTTCTGAACAGGGGAATACCTCTCATAAACCAGGTAAAAATAAGGGCTTGCTGATTGAATGATAGTCCAAGATCCATGTAGCTGCCAATTCCTTATCTAGACCTCCTATCTACTACAGTGAGCAAATCCCTGAAAGTCAAGGTAGTAATTTACTTCACCAATTATCTGTAAGTCTAAAAGCAGTAGTAAAAACAACCTGCAAAAACATTAGTTTTTCAAAATAGCTTCCATTTGTTTCAAGAAACAATGACAAGAGAAATGTAAGGAATATGATCACTAAATCTAAAATTTTGCCTATTTCAGACTAATTGAGCTTTAACCAACTACAACTCGGTCATCACAGATGATCTTGTTTAAGAGGTAGAAGTACTTGTAAAAAGGAAGTACAAAGATCAAAGCAGTGCTTACAAAGGGGAACGACTATTTTTGTATGTATACTCCAGTATTTACTAACTGGGCTTGAAAAACAGGCATTTACTCAGCCTAAGTGAGCGCCAACTAAAGAACGTAAAATTGAAATTTCAAAACAAAGATAATAGATTTTCAAATCGCCACCAACAATAGGCTTATACGCTTTTCTTTAGTCTTTCAAATAGCTTAGAAGTGGTTTACTTTTCACAGCAAGCAGTATATTAGTTTCAACATTAAATATACATATAATGAGTCTCCCTTTGTGTTCAAGTTTGTCCAGTAGGCTGAAGCCCAGGGAAGATATTTTCTCTAAACAATCGGGAGGACATAGTAGGAGTTGCAGGTCTATCAATATGGATAAACAATTTCAGGAGATCTCATGTTTCCATTCATTATATATATTCTTTTCATTTTAGCAATTCAATTACATGATAAATGTAAAATGCTACAGGAAACAAATGTCTTATTTCCTGTCTTCCCAAGTTCATAACCTCAAAATAGTACTTAGCTTTAAATTATTTACATAATTTCTTTAGTGCATCTCTAGAAAGCACAATATTAAAATCAGGAAAACACTTCAGCTAAGGGCTTCATTTAATCAAGTTTCCCTTTTAAAGCTTTAACAAACACTAATGCTGTTTAAACTACTCAAGAATATTCAGTTAAGGAATTCTGCTAGAAAAATAATTACTGAACATCTTGATCCCAAGCTTCAGTATTTATCAAAGATCGTAGAAGAATATTTTGATACCAAGGCTATTAAATGTTTTAGTAGTACTACCATAACGATTTCCTCATATTATGAGCTTTATAACAAAATATTTGAGTTAAATATGGTTATTTCCATAAACTGCAATGTTGAAAACCTCTACTAAAAGTCCATGAAAATGTCTTAAATCTCGATAATCAAATTCTTTATCATTAAGTCCCATTTAAGTTTCAGGATAGGCCAATAAATCAGGGCAAAAATCTCCCTCGGTGTCTATTTTAAAAGACCATAGGAAAACTTATGTTTAGCATAGGCTTTCTTCATATCATTATTTTTGCTTTAGAGGTCATGCACAATGCATGGTGACAACTGTCCAAGAGTTTTACATAATCAAGTGTCTAAAACGTGCTGTAAGTAGATAATTTCTTTTCTCTCTCGAATGCCAGGCCCTAGAGGATCAGTATCAGACCCTCCTTACTTTTTAAAAAAATTACTGGACAGGTCCGATAGCAGGTGAATGTTATGTCTCAGTTGAGAAGTAGGTGGGGGGGAGGGGGGGCGTGTGCGTGCGTGTATGTGTGTGGGGGGTGGGGTGGGGGCTTCTTCTATAAGTAGGAGATGAAGTGGTAAGCTCTCCTATTTAGTTTTGGGGAGTTGGAGAGGATTTTCCCAGCCAGGAGGACTGCCAAGCACTTCTGCTTTCATTTCATGGAACGCCCTTAGGTGAAATCTGGTTCTGCACTGCACCAACCACCTTCCCCTCTCTCCTCCGCGCCGCAGCGCACCTAAACCCTCTTGCCACCCCGCAGCAAGGGATAGGGGTAGGGATTTTTTTAAAAAGTTCGCAAGAGTCCCCCTTTGGTTCCTGTTCCCGTCCAGCTAAGGGACGTGAAGAGAAATGACTGCCTGGGAGGCCGCGGCCCTTCGGCCGACCAGCGCCTGCGAAGTGCGGATGTGCCTTTTCCCCTGTCGCCGATCCCATGTGCCTCTCGACTACTGTACTGTCAACCTCCTCCCACGGTCTAGACCACCGGTTAGCGCAGGAATGAGGAAGTCCGAGTGGGGCTGGAAGGGGTGCAGGGCGGGTGGGTGGCGGGACTCGGGCCAGCCGTCCCCAGCGTGGCCCCCACTTGCCGAGCTTGGCTTACCTTGCTGGCGAGTCCGCGTTCGGCCTCCCTGCGCCCGTGGTCCGGGGTAGCGCAGGCCTGCGGGCTGGAGAAGGACGAGGCTGCGGCCGGCCGGAGCCCGCGCGGGCCCGGGTGCGGGGCGGGTCGGGGCTAGCGGGCGCGCGGTCTCGCCGGGCCAGTCAGCGCCGCGCCATGGCCGCAGCGCGGGCGGAGGGAAGCGCAGGGCGCGCGGTGGCCGGGCGGCGGCGGCGGCGGCGGCGGCGCCGCCTTCCTGGCCGCGGCGATTCCGGCCTGGGCTGCGCCGCGCTCTCGGAGCGGGGCCGGCGGCGGCGTGCAGGCCGAAGGCGGCGGCGGGAGGCCCGACCGACGGGAAGGGCAGGGGAAGCTGTCAGCGCGTTGCCAGGCCGCTCCTGTGGCGAAACCTCCTCTTCCTGCCCCGGCTCGCTGGTGCACTTCTCTCTCGTTCTCTCTCGCTCACTCTCTCACTTCCTGGCTGGAAATTCCCACTGACGTCGAAAGAGAAGACAGACAGACGGACACAGGCGCGCACGCAGCGGGGGCGGGAGGTGGGGTCGTCGCCGGAGGTGGGGGAAGCCCGCGCTCCTGGAGGCGCCCCGCGCCCCCGGCCCGGTCCCGCGGCCCAGCTCGGTTCCCGCCCCTCGGGGTCGCTTCGGGGCGCTGGGCGAGGGGCGCGCGTTAGGCGGCCTGGACGCCGGGGTCCCTTGCGGGGCTCGCGCTTCCTGGCCTGGATCTCCCGAAGCCTCGAGGGCTGGAGCGGGTGGGGACGCCCCCAGGAAGCTCCTGCGCGGGGCCGAATTGTCTGGAAAGCAGGCGGCGCGAAGGCGGTGGCTGAGCTGCTGTCAGACTCGGAGGTCCAGAGCCCCTAAGGACAGGCCCGAGCAGCTGGAGGGGCTGAGGGTTCGGCATGGGTCCAGGCATGCCAGATATAAAAATAAAACTCATGTGTATATTCCATTTAAGTGTGTCTCAGTTACATTCACATCTCCTCACAGATTAAACTGGAATTTTGATGTCATAACTGACTTCTATCTGGTGAACTATGAACATCTACTGGGTTTTGGTGAGGTCTTAACAGCAGTTATTCAGAACTTCCATCTACAGGGCATTTGTCAGGCCTTTATGATAGTTACTGTGGATAGAATTATAGTGATGGTGTTAGCGATGGTTTTGGTTTACAGCTCGTAAATATTGATCTGGCAGAAGGGAATTTTCTATTTTTTTCTGGAGAGGCTGATGCTAGCTCCAGCAGACAGACCTCCTAGTGACCACCATTCCCTGGCATTTGAGCTTCTTTACCTGCTGGGCACTGTAGTAGGCACAGTCTGGGTATACTCTGGATTGGATTAGTTTCCCAAGTAAGAAATTTTGAGCTGAAATAGATATTTTAGAGATCATTGTTTCACTACTGAGCTCAGTGACTATTGTAAACTTAACTTTAAAACATCAGTAGTCAGATAATCAGTAGGCAGTGTTGCTCTGGCGTTTAGATTGCGCATGACGTTTGCCCTAGTACTTTCATGCCCATTCCCCATCCCCCTCCCCGATGAGGTTATAAGAGGCTTCTTGGTGGAGTATTTGGCAAAGGAACAGAGATCCGTTTGATTAGGTATGACATGAGCCTCTACGGTGACCTTGGGACTGTCAAGCTATTTCATTGATCTCCCAGAGGCCGTTTGAACAGCTGGAATTTTGAGGATTCATAGAGATCGAAGACAATGACTTTTTAGAAAGTCTGTGTTATTATTTATGGGACGTTATTAGGAATTATGCCATTATTATATTTTAGTAGTTTGATATACAGTTTATATACAATGATTTTTGCTGCTGACAAGAGTATAAAGTCTGCAAGCTCCCATGGGGAAAAAAAAGTGTAAAGAGTGTTTTCTTCCTTCTGTGGGGTGGGTGTGAGCATGCACACGCTTCATTCTGTGGGTGGGGGTGGGGGTGGGAGCGGAGTGGCAGCCCCATTGCCAAATGATGGGTAGATGGTATTGTTACAGGAGTAGAATCAATGGGACTTACTCATATCTGGGGAACAAAAATAAAGTGTTCATTAGTGAAAATTATTAAATTCGGTTTCAAATTCAAAATGATCCCATAGAATGAACTTAAAATTGAGTGTGGTGTTTTACACAGGAGTATTAGTTTCTTAGGACTGCTATTACAAATTACCACCAACTGGATAGCTTAAAACAACAGGAATTAATTTTGTCACAGTTCTGGAGGCTAGAGGTCTGAAATCAAGATGCCATCAATGCCATGCTCCCTCTGAAGCTTCTAGAGAGTAATCCTTTGCTTCTTCCTAACTTCTGGTGGCTCCAGCAGTCCTTAGCATCCCTTGGCTAGGCTGCATCACTCCAATCTGTGCCTCCATTGTCAAATGGCCTTCTTCTCTGTATCTCCTCTGTATTTCTGGATCTAAGTCTCCCTCTCTTTTTTCTTATCAAGACACCAGTCATTGGATTTAGAGCCCACTGTAAGCCAGTATGACCTCGTCTTACCTTGATTACATTTGCAAAGACCTTATTTGGAAACACCATGTTCACAGGTACCTGGGGTTAGGACTTGAACATAGCTTTATTGGAGACACAATTCAATGCGCTACAGCAGACAAAACTATAGAAGTCCCCAGCTAATTCTTTTTTGGCTCACCGGTTAGCCTTCCTGTGTTCCTGCTTTGTTGCCCAACATTTTCTCTGCACACTGTACAAACCTCCTTTCAGGAAAGTTTGTTACAAATTCATCCACCCTAAGATGTGAAGAGGTATTTGCTGTTATTGAGCTATAAAAAAAAAAAAAAAAAAAAAAACTAAAAGTGGAATTTCAGGCATTAATATTGTGAAAAAGACAGGTTGGGTTGTGTTTGTCACCAAATCTTTGAAATCACACGAATTTCCCTTCTCATGAAGCTGAATGTTGGAAATGCTGTTGTGCTGAGAATTCTAATTTTGAGATTTGTGTGGTGTGTACAGTGACAATGAAAAATTACACAGTATGTGAAAGGGATTCACAAATATGGACTCTTACACCTGAGCCTTGCAAACTGTAAGGCCCATGTTGAGAACAGAGTGGGAGCGAATTGTATCTCTGCAAAGGGTACAACTTGCTTTGGGTCATGAAGCCACCTCAGCATGATTAAAAACACAAGTCACAGCTCTCAGCTATGGGAGCCAAGATGAATGGAAAGACCTCACTAAACTCAAAATAGACTTGAGTTGAGTTACAGATTGTTCACGCAGTTTGAGTTAGAGGAAGACTCATAAAACAGCTCTGAGTTTCCTAGTCTGGATGATGAAAACAGTAACACTATAACTGAGAAAGAATCTGTGGGAATATGCTGCATTCAATTTTAGAAATGTTAAGTATGATAGGCTCAGTGAGATGTCCACGTGGCAATGACTAATGCGTAATTGGAAATTCAAGTCTGATGCTCAGAGAGACATAGGGTTGGAGATCTAAATCAAGAGATAACTGCAAAGATGCTGTAGTTGTCATGAGAATGTTTCTAAAACATTAGTGACCAGAGAATTAGGCGAGAAGAGGGCCAAGGACAGAGACTTGATGAATGAATTTATTTCTTGGCAGGTCTGAGTGCAGTGGTATTTAAAACTAATTGATCACAACCAGTTACTGATTTCTTTGTTCCTTCTCCACCCCCACTGCTTTACTTGACTCACCAAAAAAAAAAAAAAAAAAAAGAGAGAGAGAGAGAGACTATATTTCTGCAGTTGACATGAGAGAGAGATGCTTAAAGACTCCTGCTCCTGAGGTACCATCAAGGGTAGGAGGAAGGCTTGGACAAACAGAGAAGAGTTTCAAAGATCAGAGAGTGCTCAACAGTGTCAGATGCTGCAGACAGTTCCTTAAAGGTGAGGATGAGAAAAGACAGTTGCATTTGGTCATTATGAAATCCTAAGCATGGCCACAGGGGATGGCTGTCCAGCTAAGCACAGAAACCAGTCCACGCTCTGCTCATCCTGCTCACTTTGCTCAGAAGAAAAGGGAACTTTATTAATTCTCATATGGCACTGATAGCAGTAGCTGTGTTACTTCTTAGGTTAGCTTCAATATAATGATGAGAGCCGAGAACCTGGTTATGGGGGCAGACAAGTGAGTGGGAAATGGGGAAGGGAGGACAGTAAATGCAAAAGAATTCCACCAAGAATTTGGAGTCAGAAGAAGGAAGGAAAGAGAAGTTTGGTTCTTCATTTATCGACTAGCATTTATGGAATGCCAGTGTTAAAGGAAGTTGGAAAAGGTGGGGAGATAGTTTAATGAGTTAATAGAGTTAATAAGAGAAAGATTAATGAAGGAACAAGGAGCCAGAAGAGAGGAGAAGTGGATGTGTGGAGGTCATAATCTAGGAGAAGGGGAGGCTCACATCTTCCTGTGTGAAAGTGAGGAAAGAGACGAGAAGCTCTGAGAAACAGAAGACTATGCTCTAATCATCAGCTGAAATACACTGAGCCAAAATTAAGAATAACTATTAGAGACTATTTTTCTTGCTTATAACAGAATACCTGAAACAGGGTAATTTATAAGGAAAATTAAGTTTATTTCATACAGTTTTGGAGGCTGGGAAGTCCAAGGTCTAGGAGGCACACCTAGTGAGCACCTTATTTGGGTTGGAACTCTCCACAGGGTCCTGTGGCAACCAGCGTGTCACATGGTGAGAATGGGCTGAGCAGGAGAGCTAGTCTTTTCACTTTCTCTACTTAAAGCCATCAGAACCACACCCATTACTCCATGAATGGATCAACCTATTCAGAAGAGCACAGTTCTCACAATTAAATCACCTCTTAAAGGCCCCACCTTCCACCACCACTTTGGGGGTTAAGTTCCAACATGAACTTGGGGGTACACTCAAACCACAGCAGAGAGTGTGTTAGTTTGTTAGGGCTGCTATAAAAAAAAATACTTCAGACTGGTTGGCATAAACAGAAATTTATTTTCTCACAGTTCTGTATGCTAGAAGTTCAAGGACAAGATGTCAGCAGGGTTGATTTCTTCAGAGGCCTCTCTCCTTGGCTCACAGATGGCCTTCCTCTCCATGTCCTCACATGATTGTCCTTCTGTGTATGTCTGTGTCTGAATCTCCTCTTTTTATAATGACACCGGTCAGATTCAGAACTATCCTGATGACCTCATTTTAACTTAATTACCTCTTTAAGGAAACTATCTCCAAATACAGGTAAAGACTACTGAGGTACCATCAAAGGTAGGAGGAAGATTTGGACAATGAGAGGTACATTCTGATGGAGTTGGGATTTCAACACGTGAATTTTTTGGGGGTGACACAATCAGCCCATAACAGAGAGATATCTTTTACTAATTTGCATGAGGACACAGAGCTAGATGACCAACTTATCCCAGTTTTCCTGGGACTGTTTTAGTTTTAGCACAGATAGTCCCTCGTCCAGGAAATCCTCTGTCCCCAGTAAACCAGAAGCCGACAAATTTGTTTTGAGTCAAATCAGACCGTCTAATGGGCATCCCATTGAGATAGCCACCAATTACTTGTTTTTATAGAGGGGCCTTCTGTTTTCTGAAAGGTTCTGTATCTGGCTGTCAAATCTGTTCATGAGTGATGGTCTGATGCTTGTACATTTCTCTTTAATAGGATAAATATGCTTTTGCATACATATATCTCCTGACAAGCTTTTATAGAAATCTGAAAAAACTCACTGTAATAATCTTATCTGTTATAGTAGAGCTCCATTCATCATATTGGCAGCAAAACTCTTAAGGAGAGTATTGTCAGAACTTGTTGAAGTGCAAATCAAGCAATGTGTTTATCTGTTGACTATTTAGCTGTTTTAACAGTTTTTTAAAACTTCGTATCCAATGTGCCTTAAGATTACACTCATTGAATGTAAAGAAATTGTTTTAACAGAACTTACAAAGCCTTAACAGCTATATTTTTGTGCATATGTGTGTGTGTGTGTGTGTGTGTGTGTGTGTGTACATACATGAGAAAATATTTCTACCCTATTATGATTCTTCCTTAGGCAGTAAATGAAAACATTCGAGAAATGTTTAATTTTGTAGACTAGAGAAAAATTACATGTGTTTCCCTTATAGTAAATTATATAGCTATTCTTTCTGAAAACTTTTTTTTTTTCTGTGAGACCAATATTTTCTTTTGGAAGGAGATATTTTAACTCTGAAGTTACTAATTTGTCTTCTGGAAGCCAATTTTTTGAATTATAGAAACTTTAATAGAGGTAGAAGGAAATTTAAAGACCTTGAAACTCAACTTCATACCCAAAGCAGGAGTTCCTTGTACAGTATCCCAGGGCCAGTGAATAATTCCAGTGACTGACTTAAGAGTTCACCATGTCATAAATTGATCTTTTCCATTATTGAGGAGGTTACTGTGAAAGATTCTTTTCCTATTGAGACCAAATCTGTTTCTTTATAACTTGTGCTGTTGTTTCCAATTCTGTTCTGTCGAGTAAAAAAGATAACTTCACTCACTTATTTATAAAATAGTCCTTCAAATATTTAAAGATGCTTGTCAATACCTCTTTAAATTTCTAAGCTAAACATTTACCTTGCACTTACTGTCACCGAGTGCTGGGAGTTATACCTGCATTATGTCTTTTAAGTCTTTATAACAATTCTGTTATTCCCATTTCCCAGATGAGGAAACTAAGGTCAGAGAAGCTTGTAATTTCCCCAGAGTCCCTAGTAATAGAGTAGAAATAAGAACTCACTTTCCTTAACTTAAAATGGGGCTGTTTCAAGAGGATTAAATCTATGTAATGTACTTAGATGTGAAAGTCCAACAAATGTTAGCCATAATCTGAGGAATCTATATTTATTAGTAATACTCTGGATCCATTTGGATGAGGTTTTCTTGTGAGGAGAACTGTTCCTAACACCAGTCTCGGCACTCAAGTGCAGGAGGGGGCTTTCTTTGCAAACAGAAAATGGCCTGGATAGCAGATTTACCTCTTCCCTGATGGAGGAGGCTGTTGTTAAGGAGAACTGTGAGAGTTTTGGGGAAATTGGCAGTATTAGGTAGATGTCCTTACATCTGCTGAGGTAGGGGAGCCCTGAAGAAATTTTAGGGTAAAGCTGTGTGAGCAGCTAACCCAGATGGTCCTGAGGCTGTAGCACAGTGGGACCCACAATTCCTGAGTAGAAAGGGGCTGCCCTGACTGTGAGGTGGCCAAGTCCTGCTTACTTGTTAGGGCTCTGCTCAAATGTCATCTTTTCAAAGGAGTCTTTTCTGAACCCTAAAGTTGCCTAAGATCCTCTTCTTATTTGGTTCTCTAGTAGCTAGGACATTGCACTTAGCTCATTGTAGTGAATTGTAATGTATTGGATAAATATTTATTGAGTCCACATTTAAAATATAATGTCATAAAATAAATTTTAAAGTAAAGCATATAAAAAAAGGCAACATTGGTAAATATAATTGGTTGAACTTACTCTGTGTATCAGAATGGACACAAAACAGATGGCACCTTCAGGAGAATAATGAAGGAGATTTAAGGAAGGGATTATTTATAGGAGTGTGTGGCGATTTAAGGGAAACCTGGCAGAGGTTACCCCAGGACTAACAAGAACAGGGAGACTTAATTAGCCCTAGGTCTGAAAAAGCAAGTAGAAAGAATGGATGCTGGAACCGAGTAAGAACTTGTAGGAGAAGGAATTAAGAAAGGAGCTGGGCATTTCAGTAAAGAAACCAGTCACTGACAACTCACCCCATGGCAGGAAGGGAGCCAGTTATACCCAATCTCTCTCCCCACCATTTATATCTCCAGTGTTTCCCATTAATAGGGCTCAAATGGAAGCCAGAAGCACAAAGCAGGATCGAGTGGGGTGGAAAGTGGATCTGAAGGACAAATGCAGGGCATCCAGAACAGAATGCAAATCCAAAACTAACTATTACAAAAACAAGCATTTAGGCAGTCATTGTATCTTGGTACATGCAGGCTCATTCTGTAGCTGACAAGGACAGAAGGAGGCTCTGAAACATAGAATGAAGTAATGCCTGGGTACATCACCACGTGGCGGAAGAGCTGGAGAACACACATTGTAGGCCTCATCTCAGAGTATTACCTTAGACACTCAGCAATCCCACTCCTTTTGAAAGTAGCTTAGATGAGAATTATAAATGGGGGAGACATGTGTGCTATCTACTCCCTCTTAAATTCCATCCTTATATCAAACTGGATCAGCAGAAGGCTACAAACAGACCAGATTACTTAAATCCATGGAAGAATAACTTTTGGTAATTTGAACCTAAATTATTTCTAAAGCATCTCACCTGGTAAGATCAAGTCACTTCTCAAGTCAAAATCCTCCAATGGCTTTCTCGATCATTCAATGCAACTACCAAAGTCAAAATTCAAAGTTGCTTCTGATTTCATCTTTTACCATCCTGCTGGTTACTCTCTCTGTTTCAGAGAAGGTCTCCTGATGCTCCTCGAATACACCAAGCATACTGCTTCCTCTCCACTGTCCTGAAGCCCATGCACGTGCTGTTTTCTGTGCTTGGAACACCCTTCCCCTACAATGCACATAGTTCACTTCTTCACTTCCTTCAGGTCTCTGCTCAAATGTCATTATATAAAATAACAAAACCAGTCCTTCAACCTCTAGAATAAGGTACAATTATATCTAAGTTAGTAATACTGTCAATTCAAATCATTTCTTTTTTAAATAGTGCAATCTGGGCATATTCAAATAGCAAATCTTATACTTTAGAATTTCCTTTAGTATCATTTGGTTTTAAGTATCTATATGTTGTTATTGTTCCTAAGAGACTGATCCACTGAATGTGTAATTTTACATTAGGAGTTATTTTTTCATTACCTATTAAAGATTTCACTCAGTTCATCGTTGCTGTTATGAAGTTAGCCTGGATCAACCTAAATGCTGCTTTTCTAATTTTTTTCTTTACAGTTTTTTTTGTGACATATCTAGACATGTTCTACTTTTGCATGCCCTACTTGGATTTTGTTGGGTTTTATATGGCCACATGGATCTCAAGATTTGATATCTTCCAACAGTTCTGGAAATTTTCTAGTTCTTTATCTTTTGCAATATTGTCTCTCCTCCATTTTCTCTAGTCTTTTATCTTGGAATTTAAATCAGGTATATGTTAGACCTTCTTACTCAAACCTCTGGGTCTCTTAACATCTCTTATATCATTATCTCTTTGGATTGCATTCAGGATAATTTCTTTAGGTTTATCTTCTAGTTCACCAATTCTCTTTCCAGCTACATTTCCTATGCTGTTTAATACATTGACTCAGTTATAAATAATAAATTGCTTACATTTTTTTAAACTTTATTTTTGGAAATTCTTTGAAGGTTGGGTTGAAATTGAGTACTCTGAAGAATATTTGTATTTATTTTTACCTCTACTGTAGGTGTACTATTAGCTTTGGAACACTATAAATTAAATTTTTTACTTAAGTGCTTTTGATCACTATATATAGTTTGAGTGGTTATTAATTCACAGGTGAGAATTTCTTCTCTTTCTACCCAGTGACAAGGCCTAGATAGGCAAAATTGTGGTTTGAATGTGTTCTCCAAAGTTCATGTGTTGGAAACTTAATCCCCAATGCAACAGTGTTGAGAGGTGGTTAAATCACTTTAAAAGTTGATTTTTTTTCATGAGGTCTCTGCCATTAATGCCGTTATTATGGGAGTGGGTTCCTGATAAAAAGGATCAGTTCAGCCCCTTCCCTACTCCCATATGAGTGCTCTTTTGCCCTTCCACATTCTGCCATGGGATGACACAGTAAGCAGTCCCTCACCAGATGCCAGCATTTTGATGTTAGACTTCCCAGCCTCCAGACTGTGAGAAATAAATTTCTTTCTGTAAAAGTTAGCCAGTCTGTAGTATTCAGCTATAGCAACACAAAACAGGCTAAGACAGTCAGTTTCTCAGTTATTTCTTTCCAGTCTTCAGTCTTGGAAATAAATAAGTTCCTGGCTGTCTTGCGAGCTAAGCAACATGTTAACTTTTAAAATAAGTTATTCAGCATTTCAGTTATTTCTATCAGTTATTTCATTTTGGTTATTTTAGTCAGGAGGGACATACTGTCAAAAACACATGAAGTTATTACATATTTTTAAAATAATTTTTCTTTAGTTGTAGCATCTATCATTTATTTAACTGTTAAGCTCTTAACCTTTAATTATATCTTCTTGAGTGAATTTATTACATTTTTTAAAAGTTTTCATCTGACTCTTCCAAAAGTTCTATTTCAATGAAACACCTGTTTGAAGTGTTTATCTTTGTTTTCCTCTCTGGCTTGCTGGTACTACTAGGGCAAGTTGTTATTTTCCATTTCCTGTTCAGACCTCAGGCTCTGTATATACTGACCTATAATTACAGACCAAGTAGTTAGGGTCTTTTATGCGGTGGCAAACCTGCCAGGAGGAAAGTTTTTGCTCTTGTGGGCTGGCAGTGAACCAAATGACAATCTGTCAACACCCAGCTGAAGCTTTGGAAGAAAGTCTCTCTTCTCCCAGATCTTCCTAGGTACAAGTAAATACTCTTGCCTTAGCCTCAGGGACTAGGAGCAAATCATCTCATGGGTAAAGCTCTCCTCTATATTACCTGTCAGCAGGTGGATTAGGCCAATCTTTGCAAGAATACACATAAACAAGCATGTGTGGCTCTTTTTAAAAGGAGTTCATAGGTTTCCTTGGTCTGACTTTCACTGGGAGCCATAAAATCCAGACCTTTGTTTTGGACCTCTCCATGGCACTCAAAACAGAGAAGAGTGAGAGTGTCTCTTTCATTTCAGAGATCCTGGAGCTAATGACCTTAAGTGCACCTTTCAGGTGCCCCTGCTTACCTACTCCAACTTTTTTCTTGTTTGAAGTAGTTGAGAGGGGGCTGGAAGGGGAATTTCAGGGACCTGGGCTCAGTTGCCCATCTTTTCACAATGCCCTTTGAATCATGGGTCTACTCTTAGTGACAAGGAGGGTCTGTCTCATCTGAAAGACATGAATTAAGAGTGCTAGATCAGTGGTTTGCTAAAAGAGAATTGGGGTTATTAAAAGAAGGAAGAGGGATGAAGAAAGAGCATAAACAGCTGAGATCCCCTATATCATAGCACTTATAAGCCTTACACACAGTAGATATGCACAGATATACATATCAGTTTTACTGATAGTTTTTCAGTAGATATACAGGTCAGCTTTTTACTGCATTTTTAAAAGTAATTTAAGTACTAGGAATAGAGTTCCATTCCAATGGCATGTAATAAATTGTTAATATGGTTCTCAAATGAGAATATATTTATCTTTGTTAGGATGATTTTCTCTGCAAGGTATAGAATCCCGACTCAAAATGATTCAACCATTGTGGAATATTATTAGGTCACATCATTGAAAATCCATAGATAAAGAGGATTTCAAATTCAATGCAATTACAACTTTGGTTCTATTTCTCTCAGAGGCATTTGTTTCTACTTTTCTGACTGTGTTAGTTTTCCTCTTAGTCAGAAGATGATTTCCAGCTATACTATGGTCAACATACTTTCTCTTTCACGTTGAGACAGAGAGAAAGAAACAGAAAGAGAGAGTCTTATGACTCATTTTTATTTCTTGGCAGCTGGCCAGTAAGGGGACCCGAATCCTTAACACTGTGCCCTAAAAACTGAGCTAACCAGCCAGATCTTTATGGCTCATTTTTGAGATCAAAGAACTTTCCCAGAAGCCTTCAGCAACCTTTTCTGATTATCATTGGCTAGAATTGGGTCATGCACCCATTCTTTTTTTAAAAAAAAAGCCTTTCTGTGTTATAATTGACATTAACTGGATGTATTTAAAGTGTACAAGTTGATAGATTTTGATATATGTATACACCCATGAAACCATAACCACGTAGTCCCTCATTCCCACTTCTCCTATCTCTAACCAGTGGTTACTGGTCCATATTCTGTCACTATAGATTAGTTTGCATTTGCTGGAGTTTCATATAAATGAAATCATACAGTATGTACTCTTTTTTTATCTGTCTTTTTCATTCCTCATGATTATCTTAAGATACATCCACATTGTTGTGTATATCAATAGTTCATTCCACTATATAGTTGAGTAGGATTCCATTGTACAGATATATCCTGATTTGTTTATCTATTCTCCTGTTGAAAGACTCTTGGGTTGTTTCCAGTTTGGGGCTATATAAATAAAACTACTAAAACATTTATGTGTAACTGTTTGTATAGACATATACTTTCTTTTCTCATGGGAAATATCTAGTAGTGAAATGGCTGGAGCATATGGTTGGTATATGTATAACTTTTAAAGAAACTGCAAACTGTTCTCCCAAAGAGGTTATATTATTTTATATTCCCACCAGCAGCATATGGGAGTTCTAGCTCCACCATACACTTGCAGCTTTTGGTATGGTCAGCCTTTTTAATTTTAATCATTTTAATTGGTATGTGTGGAGTAAATCTCATTGTGATTTACTTTGATTTACCCTATTGTCTAATAATGATGAGCATCTTTTCATATGCTTATTTGCAATTTTGTGAAATGCACGTTCAAATACTTTGCTAATTTTTAATGTGTCATTTGTTTTCTTTCTTTTTTTTCTGCTTTTGTTGTTTTTTGGTCAGGGGACGGTGGCTGGCCAGTAAAGGGATCCGAACCCCTGTATTTTCCCATTATTGAATTTTGAGAGCTGATTTTATATTTTGGATAAAAGTCTTTGATCAGATATGTGATTTGCAAATATTTTCTTCAAGTCTGTGGCTTGCCTTTTCACTGTCTTTTGGAGAACTTAAGAGAAGGTTTTAATTTTGGTGAAGTGTAATTTATCAGGTTTTTATAGCATTGTGGATTCAGTGTTGTATTCAAGAACTCTTTGCCTAACTCAAAGTCACAAAGATTTAGTTGCATGTTTTCTTCTAGAACTTCTATAGTTTGAGGACTTAAATTTGATCTTTAATACATTCTGAGTTAAGTTTGCATACAGTGGTACAAGACATGGATTAAAGTTTTTTCTTTCTCTTTTTGAAATATTGATATCCAATTGTTCTAACATCATTTGTTGAAAAGACTATCCTCTTTCTACTGAACCGAGTATGTAACTTGTCAAAAATCAGTTGTCTCTGTATGTCTAGACTATATTTTGTTCCACTGATCTTTTTTCTATCTACATGATAATATCACCTTTGATTATTATAGCTTTACCATAAGTCTTGAAATCAGGTACTGTTAGCCCTCCAAATTTGTTCACTTTTTTCAAACTTGTTTTGGCTATTCTAGGTCCTTTGCATTGCCATGTGAATTTTAGAACTAGCTTATCAATTTCTACCGTAAGTATGTCAGAATTTTTATTTAAATTGTATTAAATCAATAGGTCAGTTTGGGAAGAATTGGCATCATAATAATGAGTCTTTTGCCCCGTGAACAAGATATATGTCTAGCAATGTTTTATAGTTTTCAGTGTTTTGAACTTTCACACCTTTTGCCAGATTTATCCCTAAGTATTTATATTTTTAATACTACCTAAATGGTATTTAAAAATTTTAATGTTTAACTTTAATTTTTCATCACTAGTATATAAAAATAAAACAATTATTTATTTATTTATGTTCTATCTTGCTACTTTGATAAACTCACTTATTAGTGCTAGTAGGGTTTGTTTTGTAGATTTCATTGGATTTTCTTGATAGATGATCATGCCATCGGTGGATAAAAATTGTTTTACTTCTTTTTTAACCTGGATGCCTTTCAGTTACTTTTCTTGCTTGATTGCACTAGTTAGAATCACAAGTATAATGTTGAATAGATGTGATGAGAACAGACATCTTTGTCTTTTTAAGGGAAAAGCATTCAGTCTTTCATAATTAAGTATGATATTTGCTGTAGGTTTTTGTAGATGCCCTATGTCAGGATAAGGAAATTACCTTCTATTCCAACTTGGCTGAGAAATTTTTTTTTTTTAATATCCTGAATGTGTTGGATTTTGTCTAATGCATTTTCTGTATCAATTGAGATGGTCATATAGTTTATCTTTTTTAGTTTATTAATATATTGAAATACATTGATTTTTGAATGTTAAATAAATCCTGAATTCTTAGGATTAATCCTGCTGTTTATTGTATATTTTTTATATACTGTTCAAATTCAACTTGCTAAAATTTTGTACAGAATTTTGCATCTATTTCATGAAGGATACAGGATAATGGTCTATAGTTTTCTTTTCTTGTAATGTCCTATCCAGTTTTGGTTTGGGGTAATTTTTCATTTTAGAATGAGGTAAAAAGTATGCCCTCATCTTCATTTTATTTTGAGTTTGTGTAGAAATGTTATCTTTTTTTCCATAAATTTTTAATAGACTTCACCAGTAAAGCCTTCTGGACTTTGACTTTGCTTTTTTAGAAGATTTTACAGCGCAAATTTTAATTTCCTTCATTGATACAGCACTCTTCAGGTTAGCTATTTCTCTTGAGTGAATTTTGGCAGCTGATATCTTTCAAAGAATTTGCCATTTCATCTAAGTTATTGAATTTATAGTCATAAAGTTGTTCATTATATTTCCTTATTGTTCTTTTTAAAAATTCTACTTTTTATTTTGACATAATTGTGGATTCACATGCAGTTGTGAGAGAATATAGAAAGATCTTGTGTACCTTTTACCCAGTTTTCCCCAATGCAGTATTTTTCAAAACTGTAGTACAATATTATGGCCAGGATATTAACATTGATACAGTCAAGATACAAACCATTCTCATCATCACAAGGATCCCTTATGTTGTGCTCTTTAACAGATACACCCACTTCTCTTGCTCCTCCATCCCTCCTTAACCCCTAGAAACCACTAATATGTCCCCCATTTCTGTAAGTTTGTCACATCAGGGATTTTATATAAATAGAGTCAAACAATATGTAGCCTGTTGGAATTTTTTTTTTTAATTCAGCATAATTCCCTGGATATTCATCTAGGTGATTGTGTGTTTCAATAGTTCATTCCTTTTTATTGCTGAGTAATATTCCGTGGTATGGATGTTCCACAGTTTGTTTACCCATTCATGCATTGAAGGATATGTGGTTTTGGCTAATGCAAATAAAGCTTTTATAAACATTCTTTGTATAGGCGTTTGTGTGAACATAAAGTTTCATTTCTCTGAGATAAATATCCAGGAGTATAATTGCTAGATTGTATGATAGTTGCATATTTAATTTTTTTAAAAACTGCTAAACTGCTTTCCAGAGTAATTGTGCCATTTTACATACCAGCCAGCAATACCTGAGTGATCTAGTTTCTTCACATCCTCACCAGCATTTGGCGTAGTCACTATTTTTTACTTTAGCCATTTTCATAGGTGTTCAGTGATATTTCATTCTGATTTTAGTTTGTACATCCTTAAAGGCTAATAAAATTGTATATATTTGCATGTACTTTCATCTTTTTATCTTTTTCAGTGAAAATTCAGTTCATGATTTTTTTTTTTTTTTTGGCAGCTGGCGAATATGGGGACCTGAACCCTTGACCTTGGTGTTTTTAGCACCACGCTGTCCCAAGTGAGCCACCAGGCCACCCTTCAGTTCTTGACTTCTGTCCATTTTCTAATTGGATTGTTCATATGTCTACACTGAGTTTTGAGAGTTCTTTATGTGTTCTAGATGCTAGCCGTTTGTTGACTATGTGGTTTGCAAATATATTCTCCCAGGCTATACCTTGATTTTTTAATCCTCTAAACTGAGTGTTTTGAGAGCAAAAGTTTTAAATTTTGAAGAAGTCAAATGTATCGTTTTTTCCTTTCATGGACTGTGTTTTTGGTGTCAAGTCTAAGAACTCTTTGCTAGCCCTAGAGCCCAAATATTTTTTCTCCTTTTTATTTATTTATTTATTTAAGTTTCATAGTTTACCTTTAAGTCTATGATCCATTTTGAGTTAATGTTTAACTCAGGTCGAGGTTCTTTTTTTCCACCTGTGGATGTCTAATTATTCCAGCACCATTTATTGAAAAGTTTATCTCTCCTCTATGAAGTTGCTAGTGAACTTCTGTCAAAAATCAGCCGGGCATATTTCTGTGCATTTTTTCTGGGTTTTCTATTCTGTCCTATTGATCTGTATGTCTATTCCCCTGCGGATAACTCACAGTCTTGATTACCATAGCTATAAAAGGTCTTGAATTGTGTACATGGTTTCCTCCCACTTATTCTTCTTTTTCAAAATTGTTTTAACTATATTAATTCTAATTTCTTTGCCTTTCCATATATATATATATATATATATATATATATAGAGAGAGAGAGAGAGAGAGAGAGAGAGAACAATTTTGTTCTTTTTTTGTTGCTATTCTAGTTCCTCTGTCTTTTTGTTATATTTTATGGGTCAATTTGTGGGTTTTTGTTTTTTTGAGCAGCTGGCCTGAAGGAGGCTCCAAACCTGTGACTTTGGTATTATAAGGCTGTGCTCTAACCAGCTGAGCTAAGTGGCCAGCTCCCTTCATTATATTTTCAAATAATTTTGTCTCTATCTGCTAAAAATTCTTGCTGGGATTTTAATAGAAATTGCATTAAGCCTGTATATCAACTTGGGGAAAATCGACATATTAACTATGTTCAGTTTTCCAATCCATGAACACAGTGTCTCTCCATTTATTTAGATCTTTTTTGACTTCTTTCATTAGTATTTTGTAGTTTTCAGCATATAAGTCTTCTGCATGTTTTATTAGATTTACTCTTAAACATTGCAGTTTTTAAGTGAATGTAAATAGTATATTTTCCATTTTAGTGTCCGTGTGTTCATTGCTGGTATATAGAAATACAACTGATTTTTTTAAAGCCTTTGTTTTCTTTAGAGCAGATTTAGATTCAAGGCAAAATTGAGAGGAAGGTGCAGACTTTCCCATAAGACCCCTAGCCCCACACATGCATAGCCTCCTCCATTATCAGCATCCCTGACCAGAGTGGTACATTTGTTACAATTGATGAAACTTGATACATCATGATCACCTAAAGTCTACGGTTTACATTGGAATTCATTCTTGGTGTTATACATTCTATGGGTTTGGACAAATATTTAATGACATGTATTCACCATTATAATATCATACAGTATAGTTTCACTGCCCCCAAAATCTTCTGTGCTCCCCTACAATTGGTTTTTAAATGTGTATCCTGTACACTGCTGAACTTACTTAGTAGATCAAGTTCTTTTTGTAGGTTTTTTTGGGATTTTCTATGTAAACAATCACATGATCTACAAACGGGACAATTTTATTTCTTCCTTTTTGGTCTTTATGACACTTATTTCCTTTTCTAGCATAACTGCATTGTCCAGAACTTGTAGCACTATGTTGAATAAGAGTGATGAAAGTGGGATCTCTGCCTTGCTCCCAATCTTAAGGAGAAGGCATTCAAACTTTCACCTTCAAGTATAATGGTAATTGTAGCTTTTTAAAAAGTAGATGCTCTTTATCAAGTTGAAAAAGTTTTCCTCTATTCCTATTTATCTGAGAGCTTTTGTCATAAAAGGGTGTTAAAATTTGGCAAATCCTTCATCAATTGATATGATTATGTGATTTTTCTTTTTTGATTTTTATGTAATGGATTACATTGATTGATTTTTAAATATCAAAGCAACCTAGCATCCCAGAAATAAATCCCACTCGGCAATGGTGTATAATCTTTTTAGATATTGCTGAATCTATTAGGTATTTCAAAAAGCTCATGGAAAAATTGAATTGAAAGATAATATGAATCTTTCCATGAATGTCTTGAAGTATCCTTGCATTTGCTGAAATTTTCACATCTGTACTCGTAAAAGATATTGGTCTATAGTTTTTTTGTAATGTCATTGTCTGGTTTTGATATCAAGGTAATGCTAGCTTCACAAAATAAATTAAGAAGAATTTATTCTTCTATTTTCTGAAAGAAATTGTGGGGAATTGGTGCTAATTCTTCTTTCAATATTTGGTAGAACTCTCCAGTGAAACCCTCTGGGCTTGGAGATTTCATTTTTGGAAGTTTCAAAATTACAAATTCAATTTTGTTAATAGTTATAGGGCTATCCAAAGTATTTATTTCATACTGGATAAGTTGTAGTAATTTGCATTTTTCAAGGAATTGATCCATTTCATCTAAGTTGCCAAATTTATGTTTGTAGAGTTGTTGGTAGTATTTCCTCAATACTTTTTGATGTTTGCAGAGTCTGTAGTGATATCCCCTATTTTATTCCTATATGTGTTTGACCCCTCTGGATTATAGTTTTGTCATGGATAAAAGAAGTTTTAACACATTAAGATTACTTTTGTCTCTAAAGACCTACCACACTGTAAACAACTGTGATTCAGAACAACATATGCTTGTACTCATTTTAAGTAGAATAATTTTCCCAGCCTCCTTTTTGTAAAGCACTTTAATGGCATATTTCAGGTTGGAATTTAAACTCTTACAACCACACTGTAGGTGTTGTTTAGAGTTCAGATTTCTTTTAAAAAGTAGTTACAGAGAAGTGGTAAAGAGTTAAAGAGCTGGTCTTTTAAAATCAATTACTTTAAAGAATAATCTAATTTATAGTTTTATAGAGATGACAATCATTTGTTCTCAATAACTCTAAATCTGGGTTTTAACTGAAAGGATGTGGATACTAAACTCTACTCCTCAAACAGCATCTTTTTATCAACAAGCTTAAATCCTGCTGAAGGAAGTTGAATGCAGGAAATAACTCATTTAATGACGTAATGCTTTGAAAAAAAAAAAACTATCTCTTTACAATCAGAAGCAGCACTAGAGACTTAGATCTAACATATCTCTCTGCAGTCATTAATGCTGGATCAAAAACTGTGTTGATTTACCTAATTATTTGTATCATCAATTGTTGCCTCCTTTTCTCCCATATATATTACCAGTGAGATTTGTTGGTAATTTGTGCAGGATGTTGTATAGAAAAGCTTATCATGCCAAAGTTTACATGTGGGAAGAAGTTTAATTGGAGTGGTGGTAGCTGTGTTCATATGACCATTGGATCCTTTGCTGGGCAAGGCATCGTCTTGCAAGACAGAGGATGGGGCTCAGAGTCAGAGCCATCTGATTGTGAGCCTTTGTGCTACAGTGTATTAGCACTAGGATTTGGGCAAGTTACTTAACTTCAGTTTCTTTATGGAAAGTGAGATTAGTAGTGATTAGCTTACAGTATTATGAAAATTAGAAAACATTTATGTAATATACTCACCACAGTACCTGCCTGATAACAAACACTCAAGTGGTTGCTATTATATTGCTCTGCAACAACAAGAACAGCAATATTAAGAAGAAGGAAAAGAAATAAATTAATTTTTCCGTATTACTTTATTGAGCAAGAGTTTCAAATTTAAATGGTATCTAGCTAATAGATACTGTTTCAGCAACTCAACTCCTCATAAAGATATTTATGAAGACAGAAAAGGATGAAAATTCATAACAGTGAAAACTAAGCCTAACAGTTTTTTTTTAAAGGTTATCCAAAGATTAATCACAACTTACAATTCACATTCACAATTCATGACCAGCGTTGAGTGGTTTTGTTTTGTTGGTTTTTTATTCTTTTTCCTCTTGAAATGAAATATACCTACTATCTGCTCCCCTGTTTTTTTAAAAAATTAGGTTCTGTACCAGTAGATAAAAAATGGGGAGGGCTGTCTCTTTACAACCCAGGCATTACTTTGTCCTTATCCTCAGCCCAACCTCCTTCTTGTTCCACTAGTACCTGCCTTTGTATATCCATTTTGAAACTGTAACCTTTATATATTCATTTAGAAACAAGACAGGTTTCTTAATCTTTGGGGGCTTCCATAACAAAATAACTTTGACTGGATAATTTATAAACAGTAGAAATTTATTGCCCACAGTTCTGGAGGTTGGGAAGTCCAAGATCAAGGTGCCAACAGATTTGGTGTCCAGTGAGGGCTCACTCTCTGCTCCATATGTGCTGCCTTGTTGCTGTGTCCTCACATGCTGGAAGGAGGCAAGGCTGCTCTCTTCAACCTGTTTAATATGGGCACTAATCTAATTCATCAGGGCAGAGCTCTCATGACTTAGTCACTTGCCAGAAGGCCCCACCTCTTAATACTATCACATTGGGTATTAGGTTCCAACTCATGAATTTTGGGGGACACTAATATTTAGACCATAGCAACGGGATATATGGAGTTTTGGCCATCCAGGCCAGCAACGGAGCAAACCTGATGGCTGCCCAGGGGTCCTGAGAGATAGGGGCTGTGGGCTTCAGCCCCACCCCTGCCACCGCACATCCAGGTCAGCAGTGGAACCAGCTGATGCCCAGGATCCTGAGATGGGGCCATGCCAGCCCCACCCGCACCTGCAACTAGATCCTAGAATATACTTATTAAACATGTATGTTTCTTTGGTGTATGTGATTTATTTGCTCATGTCCTTCACCAAATTTCTGCTTAGATTTTTCGAATTCATTTTTAAGAGTTCTTTTTGCAATAAGGATGTTAATATTTGTGTGTTAAAAAAAAAAAAACAACTAGAGAGTAGAATAATGGTTACCAGAGGCTGGGAGGGGTGGGGTAGAGATAAAGATTAGGGGTAAACTAATGGGGACAAAACTATGGTATCTACCCTAAGTGAATCATGGGGCAGGATATGCATGTATTGAAACAACACACTGTACCCCACAAAAATAAATATAAATAAAATTGAATTTTAAAAAAAGGATATACGGAGTTTGGTTGATCACATTAAACAGAGGGGTAGTGAGAGCAATAGTAGCCTATTGTGTACGGAGAAATGCAGTCCTGAAAGAAAAAGCAAGTAGGTAGGGTAGAAATTAGGAAAGCTTTGTACTGTTGATTTTGTGTATTCTGTGGGATGAGAGGGTCAAAGAAATTGGCGGTCTGGGTCTGAGAAGACCCCAACTCAAGCCTGTAAGATATGAAGATTTAAGTAGTAAACTTGCACGCCAAGCTGACTCCCAGAAATAGCACAAGAAACGAGTTCTATTAACTCCAAAGAAGACACTGAGGAAGGATCATGGACAAGTTACAGACTCTGACTGTTGGCATTTACATGGATTGGGGAAAAAAAATGTTCTTTATTCAATGGAATTGGAGAGAGAAAAGTAAAAAACTTGAATGTGTGCTCTTAAAAAGAAAACGAAGGTTGACAGGATGCTACAATGGTTGCTGGGTGGCCACGTTCTTATTGACAAAGAAACTGAGGGTCAGAGATGTTAGATGATTTCCTCAAACCATGAGTAGGTGACAAAGTCAGGATTCAAATTGGAGCAGTTAGGTGCCAGAGTCCTTCCTCTTAAAAAGCCAAGAGAATATTTTGGTGAGGATGTTTCAGAGAGCCAACAACATGCAAGCCTGGACCCAAACCGCAAAAATCAGGATCTGATTTCTTTAGACCTGCAAGGAGGTCCTTAAAAGAAGAAAAGATGTGGAGTGGGCTGCTCCCTCCCAGTTTAAACAAAAGTGATGTTGAATTTGATTCTGAAGATGAAGCCACATTAGAGAACTCTGACTTAGCTTACAGGAAGGTAAGGAAGATGGGACCATTAGAAAAACAGACATCTCAGATTTCCTAATAGATGGACCAAAAACTGAAACAGAGGCAAATGTAAATGCATATGAAGTGTGTCCTTCTGGAATTCCCTTAAATATGTTGAATAAATTTCAAGAATTGCATAAAAAAAATATGAACAGAAAATCTCAAGCTTAAGATTCAGAGGGAAGAAACAAAAATGCTCCAGAAAAGATAAATTGAAGAATGAAAAAGAATCTCGTAGTGAACAGTCTTCAATGAAACACAGTGGAAGGAGCTTACTCAGCATTTTGAAGTCAATGATAGATTTGAACCTCCTGTTAAAAAGAAAAAAATTGACAAGTGAGGCCTTGAAAAGAGGATAGATCAGGCTGTTGAGGAGTGGAATATTGAGAAGGCTGAGGAGCTCAGCAACCAGCCAGCTGCTCAAGAGCTTGGTGTAAAAATTACCATAGCAGTTGCCTGCCACAACTTGGTAAAAGCCAAAAAGGAGGCTGAAAATTCACAGGCTGCTTGAACAAAGAAGAAACTTGCATGGGAGTTGAAGCAAAAAAGAAATGAGAAACCAAAAGCAACATGGGATATATGTAACTTGTCAGAGTTTTTCAAGACATTTATAGACTCAAGTGCTCAATTTACTGAAAAGATTTTTTTTACTAATGTTAAATATGTCAGGAAATTGATAGAAATAGAAAAAAAAAAGCATAAAATTTGGGAGTTGATTATTGACTCTTCTTAATCTTTTTTCTAAGGAGTTTATCTTATTAAAGTGAATGAAATGATACATTCTGTTACTTCTGTAAGAAGTCTAAGCTTACATGCAGAAAAAAAGGACAGGGTTTTATTTAGTTAGTTGGTTATATAGGCATACAATATAAGATCAATTTTGTTTTTTTCATCCATTTGGTGTAGCACAGCCAGTGAGCTTCTTGTACTTTCTTATCTGTTCTTGGTGTAACTGCACTTATACTTACTAGAATTATGTTTTCAAGTTTAGTATTTGTTTATAATGCATTAGTTTTAAGTGCAAAAAAGTCTCAGTTAATATGATCTTTACAAGTGACTTTAATTGCCTTAATGTTATAAAAGTAATTATCGATTCTTTATTGGAGGCAGTAAAATTGATATTTCAGTTACCTAATAAAGGCAGTTGATTAATTTTTGTGAACCTTCACATAAAATATTACAGCAAAAAAAAAAAAAAAGACAGAATATAGTATTAGGAGGATAGTTTAATTTCAGCAGGATAGTTTAATTTCAGCTCTGCCTAGAAATGTCTTCCTAAATATCTCTCTCTGCCATGTCATTCTTTATGGGATGGTTCTTAGAAGAGAAAATGGTGTAACTGCATTAAATTGACAGTTATAACTCAAAATAGTATAATTTTGAACTTTAAAAAAAAGAAAATGAAAATAAGAAATCAATATTTTTCTCTCTGCAGATTCAGAGGGATTTTATATTTTGAAAATGATCCACTACTAGAACCAGGAGAATGTTGTGGAAAGTTTCTTGGCAGAGTCATTAAAATTCAAGGAAAGAGTCTATGAATTGGCACAGAAAGTCAACAGAAGAGTACAAATTAACCTAACAATACTAGTATGAAATACACAGAAATGTGCTGGAGATAAAATCAGCTGTCTGAGATGAGGAAATTGTCAAGGACTGAAAAATGCAATGGAATTAAAATAAACAATGCAGTCAATAAAAGCAGATTTGATACAACAGAAAATGTAATCAGTGATGTGGCAGACTTACTTGAGGTTTTGCAGAATGTTAAGGGAACGACAAAAAATATGGTAGACTTGAGACTAGATGTTTGCCTAAAAACATAGTTTTAGGCAATTTGTTTTGAAGAGCTGCATTTGTTTACTTTTATTTTTTTATTTTATTTTATTTATTTATTTTTTTTGTCGTTTTTTCGTGACCGGCACTCAGCCAGTGAGTGCACTGGTCAGTCCTATATAGGATCCGAACCCGCGGCGGGAGCGTTGCTGCGCTCCCAGCGCAGCACTCTACCAAGTGCGCCACTGGCTCAGCCCTACTTTTAGAAAGTACATTATCATAGGAGGTTGAATTTGTCACCAGTCTCTGATAATTAACTCACTTACTATGACCTTGTCAATCTTTTTACTATTAACCTAACTATGCGGATTCTCTTGCCAGTCAAGAAAGTATCTGGAGGTCTTCCTTGAAAGAACTTTTTTCAAGAAAAATAAATTAGTGATGCTTTCATTCTAAAGCATGAAAAAAATATGGTAGAGAAGATAATAGGTATAAAGGATAGAGAACAGTGATCCATATTAAGAATTAGAGGTTGTCTGGCTATGACAAGGGCTACTGTGAGGCTAATGCTAAGGCTGATGTCACGTATCCTGCTCACAGCACCAACTGTCTAGCTCTTAGTCCCGTTTGTGATGCCAATTGTAAAGCTGGGCAACTACACTAATTGTCATGGCTCTTTTACCTGCCAGTAATCCTGCACTGACTGGGCCCATGGTTGAGCTAGGGCTGGGTCTGGAGCTCCCAGACCCCTCAAGCCCATTCACAGACTGGGTCACAAACCCTTCACATGCCAGGCTGGGTTACCAGACCCCTCCATGCCAGGCTGGGTCACCAGACCCCTTCACGCAGGTCTATAAGCTGGGTAACCGACCACACAGTACTTGGAAGTGGCAGGTCTGGAAAAACATGGCCACACAGTGTGGGCACCCAAGGCAGTAAAACACCAGCCAAAGCAGCGCCGTCTTGCAGGCACACTTATGCCATCCACACACATACAATATTTTCCGAACCACCCCTAAACTGGCTCCAAGGCAAGGGGACCCTGACCAAATTGTTTCATTTTCCCAACAATCC
Source organism: Cynocephalus volans (assembly GCF_027409185.1). Classification (NCBI taxonomy): domain Eukaryota; kingdom Metazoa; phylum Chordata; class Mammalia; order Dermoptera; family Cynocephalidae; genus Cynocephalus; species Cynocephalus volans. The sequence goes on along the minus strand of NC_084468.1, from coordinate 89,180,336 downwards.
ACCCCTTCAGGGTCCCTTGCCATACAATCTTCATGTTCAGAATCTTCTGCAGTGTTCCCTTAGTGAGGATAAGTGGCCCTTACATTTACATAACCTATTATCCATTTAACACTCCTTAAGCCTTGCAGTTCTGTCCTTTTAACTGTCAGCTGCATATATCCGGTTAGTAGTAACCATTGGTGTGATCCTCCATGCAAATCCTGCAGTCATACCGATGGGCAGTTCAATGCATATTCAGCAGGCCAGCACATTGATCATGCAACTCTGGTGTAGTGCCTGCAGCCTGAACACTTAGCCAAAGCATCAGCTTCATCATTTTCTGGACTGGCTAAGGGGAAGTGTCCTGTGACATGGAAAAGAGTTACTTCTTTCTCATGCCCCAATTCCCATAACTCTTGCCACATGGCTTGTCCCCACAGGGGATGGTGGCCTACCATCCACCGGTGATACTTCCAAGTAGAAATCCATAGGGTTAAACCATTGTACACAGCCCAGCTGTCAGTACAGATGGTTAATGGCTCAGGCTCATTCTTTATCACCATCCATACTGCTCTCAATTCAGCCCATTGACTGCTTTTCCCTATGCCATTTTCATACCACATGGTATCTGTTAAGGGCTGGACACAACAGCTGTCCACAATGCTGAAGGTCCCATGCTAGAGTCACCTGTATACCAAGCTTTCTCTGTGATAGGTCCCTGTCCCTCATGGAAAGGTGTAGCCTCCACCTCCATGGGTAACGGTTGTGTCAAAGTTTCCTCCATATCCTCTACTGGGCCTAGCACAGTTTGCAACTCTTTGGACAGAGGACTCATTGACACAGTGCTCCTTTGTTCTATATATGCTCACCATTTAGACAGAGTGGGAGTCTGAGCTACACCCATTTTAGGACTGGTTGTCCGCACGCGCAGCAAACCTATTATGGGGTGTGTCATCCTTACTAGGACTTTGGCAGTTCCTGTGATGGCTTCAGTGGCTATCAAGGCAGAATACACAGCTGCTAACTGCTTTTCTATTAGGGTGTAGTGCACTTCAGTGCCCTTCCAGAGCTGAGACCAGAATTCTACAGGTGTGTGGAATAGATCTTGTCTCTGCCACAAACCCCATCCTAACCTCTCCTGGGTTATATGTACGTCTAACTCAATTGGCTTAGTGGGGTTGGCCACTTGTAAAGCTTGTACGTGCTGTATTGCCCTTTTGTAGCCCAATAAGCTTGTTCTACTTCCTCAGTCCAATCCCAGAGGGCTCCTTTCTTTGTCAATGCATATAGTGGGCATGCCATTTGGGCCATATGGGGTACAAAAGCTCTCCAATACTCCAAAAGTCCCAAATACGTCTGTAACTGAGCTACAGTTGTGGGTCAAGGGTATGCCTGTATCTTATCTATAATAGCTTCTGGGATGACCCTCGTCTTACCCGATCAGACCACTCCCAGGAATTTGACTGACAGCCCAGGTCCTTGCACTTTGGCTGTGTTCACCCACGTTGTTCCAAATGACTTAGCAGCATTGGAGCTGCCTGGGTTAAATCTGCAAGAGAATCAGAGGTTAGTAACACATCATCAATGTAGTGAAACATTGTAACCGTGCTGGGCCTAGTCCACTTGGTTAGGTCCCCAGCCACCAAACCATGACATATGGTTGGGCTACACAGATAACCTTGGGGCAATACTTGAAAGGTCCACTGTCTTCCTTTCCATGTGAAGGGAACTGATCTTGGCTATCAGCTGAGATTGGAATGGAGAAAAAAGCATTTGCAAGGTCCAACACATAATGATAAGTCTCTGGCTGAGTCATCAGCTAATCCATCAAGTCATGAACTGAAGGCACAGCTGCATGCAAAGGAGGCACTAGTTTGTTCAGTTCTCGATAATCTACAGTCATTCTCCAGTTACCATCAGGCTTTTTCACTGGCCATACCAGAGCATTAAAGGGGCTCTGAGCCGAACGAATAATGCCAACTTTCTCTAATTCCAATATAATAGCACTTATCTCTGCATGTCCTTGTGGTAGGCAATACTGCTTTATATTAACTACATGTCTTGGCTTAGGTAACACCTGTGGGTCGTGTTTAGCATATCCTCATATCACAGGCTTTACTGTCCATATTCACAGCCGAAACTCTCCAACTGTTGTTTGCAGGTGCAAACCATAAAGTACATCCATACCCAAGATGTATTCAGCTACAGCTGTATATATATATACTGTATATACTGTATACTTATACGTGAGGAGGTAATCTTCCTATGCCCAATGGCAATGACACAGCTTTGACCTCAGTAGTATGTCCTCCATAGCCATCTATATGAACTGTGACCCTTGGAAACTTATCTGGATCGCCATGTATCAGGCTGCATTCTGCACCTGTATCCACCAATGCCAAAACATGCTGCACATTTGTCCTTGACCAATATATTGCCAATTCAACATAAGGCCTCTGGTCCTCGCCTGCTCCCAAAAGACAAGTACCTTGGCCTGCTCCCTAATCAGAATGGAACACTTCATCCACCTCCTCGGGAGCAACCAAAAAGTCCTTTAAATCCACTGAGCATACCTTGCTACCTGTTTTCTGACGTTTGGTGAAACGCTATTCAGGGCACAATTGCTGCCACAAGGCAAACAGAACTGCATTTGGCTGCCAGTCAATTTTCTTTTTATCAACCCCTGCTGCAAGCAAGTCAAGCCACATCTGTTTATGGCTAGTCTTGCTTGGTCCCTTTGGGATAACATCCTGAACATTTCTTGGGGGTTTGGTCTTAGCCACCTTCCGGACCCATTTTGCTTGTCTGCTATCCTCTACTTCACCCAAGCTGGCTATCATGGTTGTTACCTCATGTATAGGATGAGCAATGTATGGGGCCAGCATGGCCATCAGTGACCCAAAGGACATTGGCAGGGCATTTTGCAGCACTATGTCTCTCATGCTGTCTGTAAAATTTTCATCATCTGGGCCACGAGTGTTCACATTAAACATGTACTACCGCATCCCCAGCTCTCAAATGATTTGGACCAGCTCAGCATATGTTTGTCATTTACTAACAATCTTGAGCAGTTCTCCAGCATTTGCCCACACGGTTCAGGCAGCTGCATTCACCCAGTCCATCAAGGAGTGATTACCTCACCCAGGTGCATATCTGTGGCTATTTTGCAGCTGTTGTCTCAGGGATGGGTGCATGGTGATGGAGGCCAATTTCTCTACCTCCTCACCAGAGCACATTACACTATCCACCCCTAGGTCCCATAACTACAACAGCCAAGCAGCCAAGGTCTCCCCATGTTTCTGCCTGAACTGTCTATGCAACTCAACCAGCTCAACCTGGGTATACGGGACATAGGTAGTGAACTGGGTCACCTATGGGTCGCAGACCACTTATCCGTCCAGTCCCATAGGCTGCTTGTGCTTCAATTTCTCATGCACAACAGGTCATGCCTGGAGATGCACAGTTTCCCCCAACTCACCATTGGGTTGGTTGTCTTCCCTGGTGTGAGGAGCAGGAGTGGCCAGTCTCCACACGTTGTCCTCCAAGACATTTATCTGTGCTTCCAACGACTCTGCTTTCTGCCTCGATTCTGCCAGTAGCTTCACATCATCCGTGAACAACTCTGCTTTCCGCTTCAAATCTTGATCAACTTGCAGCAGAGTGAGCAGCAGCCAGGCTCCAGTCAGCAGAAAAGTGGCCACTGGGCACCACATGCTCAAAGACAGTCACATTTCTTCCCCCTCCTAAGGGATTTTCTGCCATAGTACCTGGTCTATGCTGCCTTGCAGTGCAGTGTGCAGCAACCAGGTCCTGGTCAACGGAAAGGTGGCCAGAGGGCACAGCATATTCACAAATAGCCACATTTCCTCCTTCTTCCAAGGGCTGTTGGCTCCTGTATCTGCTCAGAGTCCTGTCACAGGCTATGCCAAATGTGGTGTAACCCTGCTGACTATGCCAATTAGTCTGGTGTAATCCTGCCAACTACGCCAATTTGTCTGGCTACTATGAGGCTAATGCTAAGTCTGATGTCACATATCCTGCTCATGGCACCAGTTGTCTAGCTCTTAGTCCTGTTTGTGACACCAATTGTAAAGCTAGGTGACCACGCTAATTGTCACAGCTCTTTTACCTGCTGGTAATCCTGTACTGACTGGGCCCATGGTTGAGCTAGGGCTCGGTCTGGAGCTCCTGGACCCTTCAAGCCCATTGACAGACTGGGTCACAAACCCTTCACATGCCAGGCTATGTCACCAGACCCCTTCATGCAGGTCTATTAGCTAGGTAACTGGCCACACGGTCCTTGGAAACTGCAGGTCTGGAAAAACATGGCCACACAGTATGGGCACCTGAGGCAGTAAAACACTGGCCAAAGTGGTGCTGCCTTGCAGGCACACTTACTCCACCCACACACATACAATGATTTCCCAAACCGCCCCTAAACCAGCTCCAAGGCGAGGGGACTCCGACCAAATTGTTCCATTTTCCCAACAGAGGTAGGGAACAGAGCAGATATCACAAGCAAAAATCACATATAAAAATTGTTAAAAAAACACTTTTCTGAGCAGAAAGAAGAAACCCTAGCACTAAGTATGGTGGTTGAAAAGACTTACTGTGTTACAAACAACATTAATGCAGAGAAAACCATATATTGGCAAAATTTTTCAATTTTAAGGATAAAGAAAAATAATTTTAAAATAATCTTTTTGAAATAAAACATGTTAATTATGAAACAAAAGTCAGACAGACTTTAGAATTCTCTTTCATAGTAGTAAATATCAGTTTACAATGAAATCTTTTCTGCAGAATTTTAAAGTGATAAAATTGTGATACAGGAACTCTATATCCATTCAAGTTTTGTTCATATGCAAAGGCAACATAAAGACATTTTTAAAATATATAATGGCTCAGAAAATACATTATACATATGCTTTTTGTTTTAAAAATTACTTGAAGACATATTTGAGATGACTGTGAAGTTAATCAAAATTTTAAAATGAGGAAGTTATTCTATAAAACAGTGTTTAATAAAATAGTTCAAACATAAAAGTGGGTGTATTAGTCAGGGCCCTCCAGAGAAACAAAACCAATAGAAGATATGCACTTAGTACCGACAGAACTTAAAACAGGGTTGATATCTTCCAGATCAGCAGAAGATAAAATCAACCCAAAGAACAAATGACAGAAAACAGAGGAAGTGGCATAGAAACCTGAAAAAGAAGGAAAGAAGGAGAGAAAGCAAGCAAGCAAGGAAGCATAACCCAAGATAGCACAGTTAGACAAAACATATCAGTTCTGATAATAAATTTAAATGGTTTATCCTAACAAATTAAAACAAAGTTTTTCCAAATAAGTTTAAAACACAGAATCAATATGCTGCCTTCAAGGGGCACATCTAAAGCAAAGCACAATTTAAAAAATAAAAGGATGAACAAAGATTCATAAGGTAAATTTTAAAAAGAGATGGAATTAATGATTTCAGACAACATAGATATCAAGGGTCAAGACATTAAACAGTTAAAAAAAAGAGGGTCATTTTAATTACACTGCACAATCAAGTTATAACAATCACAAACCTTTGTGCATTGACCATCGTCACCACCTATAGTAAAAAATTATTACGAAAAAAGGAGAAATGTGCAGAAATACTATAGTTGCAGGAAATTTTAACAACCTTATCTCAGGTTTTGAAAGAGAGAGTGGTCATTTTTTTCCCCTCCATGTCTTTTCCTTTAGGAACTGCCCTTCCTCCTACACATAAGAACATTTTAGTGGTGTGAGTCAAGAGGCTGCTTCTACTCCCCAGCCCCCCGGGACTGGGCAATTTAGATGTTCTACTCAAATTCCTTGGGATTCCTTTTTACCGGTTCTGTGAGCCCATCCCCAGCTTTTGGGAGCTTTACCACTGAGGCTTTGCACCTGAGGCCAATGCTTGGGCACTGGATCCATCTTGTCCAAATGAAGAACTGAAAGTGCTTGAAGTTTTCTGGCCTTCAATCTCCCCACACCTCCAGTTTCTTTGCCCGAGGACCTCTCCCATATCAGGTATTGGAAATTGCTGGGCTTTTTTGCCTTCTCTAGATTTCCTCACTTTTTTTTACTGTTTTCTCCTAGAAAAACATCCTTAGTAAATCACTCTCAACAGAATCCTTGGCTTAAGATCTGAATCTGTGAAACCTGACCTGAGATAGCACATTATCTGGGCTGACCAGAGTGGCTTATCTTTCTGACCCATGGGTTGGTCAGAGGTGGGCAATTTATTGAAGCTGGCTCAATCAGAGTCTTTACATTGCCTTGATATGTGTGCTGGTGAAAGAAACAGTGTCTTTCTATTCCTGTGATTACAATATGCATGGAATATATAAGCCTGGATTTCCCAGGAGCAATCTTGTTGCCACATAGACAGAGCCTGCCTGAGAAAAGAAGACAAAGGCAAACAAAACAAAGAGAGGAAGAAAGACAGTATCAATTGCATCATTTGCATCCCTAGATACAGACTTTGCTGAAGTTTATATTTTGGAAATCCCAGTTATATTAACTAATCAGTTCTTTTAATGAATTACAGTATTTCATGGAACAGCCACATCAAGTAATGAAACATATGGCTATATGCAATTCAATTTCTTCTTAGTTTTAGCAATGTAGCCTTTTTTTCCTAAGAAAAAGGAAGACATCAAAACCTCATATATATTTATAATTCTAATATATATTTTAAAAGTTATATATGTTATATATAATAATTACATATATGAACATAGCTATGAATATTCCTAAATAACATTCTTAAAATAGCCCAATCACGCTTGCAGCCAGGGAGGAGGGGGCAGCCAATCTTGTGGGATCTTTATGTCACTGAGTTCAGTCTCCACAGCTCTGTGTCCTCTGCTACAGGAGGTCCAGGTGGCTCCACCATGGTTTCTATTGTCCTGTGACCTGCAGGTACTGGGAGATCTGCAGGCAGGTCACAGGACATCCCAAAAGCCAGGAAATGACTTCCAATCAAGATGGTGGAATAGACTGTACCCAGCATCATCTTCTCCCACAGTCAACCAATTTACAACTATTTAAAAGCAACAACTGCTAAGCTGGGGCCACTAGAACTCAGAGGAAGAGGAGGAGAGACCTACAGAGTTCATGAAGTCAGGAGAAGCCATGCTGAGAGAAAGAAGGGACTGCTCCATTTTTTTCTAGCCTTGACCACTTCAAGGCTGGCCCTTGTGAGCACACGGAGCAAGAGCTGGCAAAAACCACTGCTATGCCCTCCGTATGAAGTTACTTGGAGGCTGCAGGGGAGAAGAGGGCTTTGGTGGCCCCCAGGCCAGCAAGACCACTGATGGGTTCCTGTGGACCTGCATAGGAGTGAGGGACCATGGACAACTGAAAAAAGGAGTCACTCAGAGACCAGTGAGTCACCGCAAGGGACTGGCGCACAGCACGTCCCATGGGAAGAATTTGGAGTGCAGGTAGTGGGGAGACTGGCCTGCCTGGGGAACATGGGGGCACAGCATGGACAGCTGATCTGCCCCACAATCAGCACAGGACCACTCAGTGGAGACTGGTCAGGAACACAGACCTGCAGGGGGTGCAGTTTTCTTCAAAGACTCAGGCCCAGACCAGAGTTTCCACACAACCCAGTTGTACCAGACCTCATAAGACCTGGAAGTGCTTACAAGGCCAACAATTAAAATCTGAGCTTCACAAAAAGCCTTTCCACACGGAATGAGTAGCAAAGCAGCAATTTAGATCACTCACAGGGCTCAAGTGCTGGTCCCCGCAGGTAGGTCCCCCATTTTAGAAGTAACCAAAGGACAACAAATTAGTTCCAGTGCAGAGTTTAAGTTGTGGGGGTAGTGAATAATCCAACACAGAACTGAAAGAAAACACAAAATGCCCACAGATCAGAGACAAAGTTTGGTATTAACCAGTAAAGGTCTCACACCACCAAAGAACACCTATAAAACCTAGAAGGACTGGCAGGCCCCTGGGTTCCCAAGCCTGGGTTCAGGGGGGCCAAGGGCCTCAGCCATGTCCCCCTGATGTTCACATCCAGCCCAGTGACAACCACCAGGCCAATGTCAGAAGTGCCCTGTGCTCCCAAGCTGAGGTTGGGGGGATGCCCAGGGCCTCAGGAACCCCTCCCCATGTTCACATCCAGCTCAGTGATGACTGAGCTGCTGCCAGAAGTACCCCAGGCTCGCAGGATGAGAAGGAGGCCAAGAGCCTCAGCCATGCTCCCTGAAGTCCATATCCAGCCCAGCTACAACTGAGCTGCTGCTGGAAGCCCCCGGGCTCTGCTGTCAGAATGAGGGGGGTGCCACAGGCCTTGACCCTGCCCCTCTTATTCCTCCTCCTCCCACCCTATCCCCTCCCTTTCTCCCTCTCCCTCTCCCCCTCCAACTGCTGTGCAATGTCTTAGAATGCAAAAAAATTAATAATAAATTAATTAAAAAAATAAAAATAAAAAAGGAAAGAAAAAATTTTAAAATAAAATGGTAATGAGTTTTTAAAAATTCTTAAAATAAAAAATATTTTTTACTGAATTCTTTAAATTTTTCTCATCTGTCATGTACAAATGTTGGATTATATTATCTCTAAATACCCCTCTTAGCTCTAAATTTCCCTTTTGAAACCTTAGTATATGTAGAACTTGGTGGACTTTTTGAAAGCACTTTGGGTCACAAACTTGCATCTTTCTTTTCTGGGAAATAATATACAAGTATAACAATTAATGTGTCTATTCTTTAGAATTTTGAGTCATTCCTAACCATGCATGATTCACTGTTTGTTCATTTTTAGTTCACTCTAGATGAATTCACAAGGTCCCAAAAAAGGGAAACATTACCCCAGAATAAATCGGTTTCTAAAGTTTTGATATTTCTAATAATAAAAATATTACATACTGACAACGAGGTAGAACTTTATAGGAAAATAAGAATAGTAGGGTTTTTGATCTACATATTCTCAAGCGTGAATCTCAACAGGATAAATGTAGGTCACTTTTTTAAAAAAATTGAGAGTTTCTAAAATATCTTTATTCATAATTTAAATGATGATACGGTATGATAGGTAAATACTTTTCTATGTAATAGCATAAATAATGAGACCAATTAATGCCAAGATGGGAATTCTTTCAAACTGAACACTGAGGGGCTGGCCAGTTAGCTCAGTTGGTTAGATAATTGTGCTAGTAACACTAAGGCCTAGGGTTCAACCTCTGTACCAGTCAGCTGCCAAAAAACCAAAAAAAAAAAAAAAAAGAAAAGAAAAGAAAAAAAGAAAAAACCAACAACATCAACAAAGACGAAAACAACAACTACAACGACAACAAAAGTGAGCATTGAGCTAGGGCTGTGGCAACTAGAATAATCACATTTATTGTGATTATTCTGTAAACTTATTGCTTGTCTGAAATCTTGCTCAGAAAGAACTACTTCATTCCTAATTATCTGTCTACCAGGTTTGTGTGCTATTTCCCAGACATTTATAGCTATTATACTTTTAATGATTTTCCTATGAGAAAAGTCTGAAAAGCAAAAATGGACCCCTTAGGTGTTAGTGAAGTGACAGTTGCCCTGGGACAAATTTCCCTCGGTAGTGGGAATGGATTAAGAAAAGGAACTGAATGTTTACTGAGTTCTCCTACTCTGCCCTTGGCACCATGTCAAACACTTTGCAAATATAATGTGTAAAGCAAATTGTTCACAGAGGCAGTTCTGGAGCTACACTTCAGTCATATGTATCTCAGTTGAAATCTAGGCTCCCCTACATGTCCTTCTCCCCGTTCTTTGAACATGGCAATAATTTCTGTATACTCTCGCTGGCCAAGATTTTAAGATTTAAAAGAATACCAGTGACACCAGATTTGTTTTGCTTTCAAGTACAAAATGGTGTTATAGTATTGTCCCAATGACTTTTCATTCTAAACGGACTCCTGCCACCTTATCCTTGTCCCCGCTCCTCCCTCTCCAAATCTGATACAACAGACCCTTCTCTCTGAGAACCTGTGCTTTTTTGCCTATGGTCATTCAAGCTGCAATGAATGCTGCCACCTCCTGGCACCTTTTGAAGAGTTGAAATTTGGTAATCAAAGACTTCCCTTTGGTTCAAATGCTATTTGCGAATAATACTCCTCAGACATGGTCCTTTGTGTATTTATTCTCCCTTCTTGCTTAGAGTCATCCAGTTTTGGGAGAGCAAAAAAAGCTTGGGTGGGTCATCTGTTCTCCTAGTATGTCTAACCAGATGAAATTTGAAATTTACTGGTGACTCTGTTTTGTCATTTAATGTGCATCAGGGCAGTAGTTGCTGCTCATGAGAAAAAAAGAAAAAGTGAACTCTGATGAGTGCAAGCTAACTGTTTATACTATACATACAGGTTTTTTTTTTATTAAACAATTTTTGTATTCATTTTAATTAAGTTTAATCTGCTCTTGTCTTTGGAGGCTTTTAAAAATAAAACAGAATTAGGTCCCTTCAGTGTCCACTGATTGCTTTTTATGAAAGCTGTATGATGCTGGCAGGTAATATCGAAGCTCTGTAATAATGCCTATTTCGATTTTTCATTCTGCAGATTTCTTCTGAACATGTTCTCTAGTTAAGGATTTGTGTAAAGAATATACTGCTGTTCTTGCCATTTCCAAAGCAGTCTTTAGAAAACCCATATCTGTCCCTTTATTATTTTTGGTCCCAAAGGGAGGATTCATAATTACTATATCAAATGACTTGGACATTCTGTTAGACAGTAAGCACACATCACATGTCAATGTTTGTTAACTCAAACTCTTCCACATTTCTGTTAAATATTTCCAAATGCATCTTCACTACCTCAATCCAACACACAACCCTGCTCCTAACATTGCAATTCCGATGTTAAGCACTCTGCAACAACATCCTAGATCTGCAACCAGTTTGTTTTCAACGGCATCACACTTGTTATGGATTGTATAGAGCATACATGCTGCAATGTGCGACCTGGTTGGATACTGTTCTAGAATTAGCTTTGGCTTTTCAAATCCATCCACTTGTTGCAGACGATCTTCTAGTTCTTTAAGCCTTAATGTCTTCGTGTGTGTGTGTGTGTGTGTGTGTGTGTGTGTGTGTGTGTGTGTGTGTGTGTGTGTGTGTGTGTGTGTGTGTGTGTGTGTGTGTGTGTGTGTGTGTCCCACGCCGCCCTCGGGCCCCTCTGAGACGGCGTTGGCGCGTACCTGGACCCGCTGCAGGACCCCTAGCGTCGCGTTCCTGCACCTTGGCTGGGACCTTAACTGACACCTTGGCTGGAGCCGGAAGCGCTACATAGAAGTTAGAGGCAGAAACGATAACGTCCACCTGGAGCACTTGGCTATGCTAAGTCAAAATTAGGTGAAAAATTTCTTGCCACATTTCTTTACATATTAGTTTTAATTTTTATTGAAATGATCCACCAACATTTGCAATCATGTAGTTGCTAGTAAATGATGCCATGCATATGAAAACTTTTAAAATTCTATTATTAGTTCATACAAAATAGAACAACATTAATACACTGGATTAAATTGTCCATTATTTTCTTTTGGGGGGTGGGGACGGCTGGCCGGTGCAGGGATCTGAACCCACAGTTGACCTTGCTGTTAACAGCACCACGCTCTCCCAAGTAAGCTAACGAGCCAGCACCTTTCCTTGTCCATTATTTTCAACATGTAGACGATTTGAATTAAGGCATTCGTAAAAATATTACATAAAGAAAAACTTAGCACAGAAACTTGACCGATTCACTTTTGAATTATGAATGGCAAAAATGTCTTAATCCACGTGCATATTGTTCTCTTGGGGGAACAGCCAAGAGTAGACATTTTTTACTTCAGTTCTTGTTGAATGCCTAGAACCCACATAAGGGCTAGCATATAGTAAACCCAATAATGTCAATTGAACGAACCATTATTACTAGCCCTTTTATTTGTAAAAATGCCTGACCATTCAGATTAATTTATGAAATGATGTTTAAACTTAGCGGTGGGTATAGCCATTACAGTAAGCAAACGTCTAACATTTGATATGTTTCTGGTCAAAGTGTGGTTTAGGGTTCGGCGTCCTGGCATCACCAAGGAGCTTGTGAGAAATGATGAATCTCAGGCTCTACCCCACACCTACTAAATCAAAATCTGCATTTTGACAAGATCCCCAGGTGATTTATATGCACATTAGAGTCTGAGAAAAACAGCTTTAAAGCACCTTAGCTGCCTTTATTTCCGTGTAGCTTATAGGATCCATCATCTCATAGATTTCTATTTTCCTAAATAAAATTATTTTATGACCAGACCTTCCACTACTTTCTGATTGAGTCTATGCAAAATGAGTTTTTCGTGTCTTTGTTTCCTTCTTTCTTTTCTAAGAGTTGCTCAAGCTTAGAAACTGGTGTGAATTCCTATTCCTGGGCTGTCAATCAGGGGGCTTTTTATAAGGAAACTCCCTTCTAGGGCCCTTTTATTAAAAACTTTTTTAATGATTGAACCAACAGTGGACTATTAAGACATTGCTGCTTATACAATTTTCTTTAAAAGAATGTTTGTCAGGGTGCAGACTCACTACACTGAAGGGAAGACTTCCTGCCCCAAAATATTTGTAACAGCTCCTGAAAGAGAAAGTAATTATCACAAGTCAGTTAGGTCTTAAAAAATAAAAAAATAATAATTAAAAAAACAACCACCACAACAAAAAAGTTTCTTCTAGACCACCCATGTGTAAATTTATGGAGAGGGTTGGATCATTTACTTGCTAATTTAATTTTTATTTGCTTTTCACTTGTTATTAACTCGACAGCCTACTTTTTATTAGAAAGTATACTTTGGCTGCTTTTAACTTGTCTGAAATTATTAAGATTTTTCGTATAGAAAAGCACTTAGCAGGGTTGTTAATTATTCTACTTTTAAATTTAATGAGATGCTTAACTAAAGTAGGTGTCTTCAAAGTCAGCTCCAGCATTCAAAATAGCTTCTGCCAGTGCATCTACCAGCTGAGGGCAAGCTGCAGATACACCTGGGGCCAGGCCATTCTTTGCCTGAAGTGAGGTCCCTATGCAAGTCTTGAGGCCAGTGGCAAGAGAAAAAGAATGCGTTTGGAATTATTAAACTGCCAACACAAGTGCGGGGCTCAAGCCTGGTACTTATCTTTGTAGAAATTGTTGACTACAAGATTGTAAAGAATCCTGGAAAAGCCTGGGACTTTGACCAATCAGACAGATCTAGGTCCTATGACATCATGGGTCTCCTCAGAACTTCAAATCACTTTTTTTTCTTTCTTTTTTAGGTGGCTGGCTGGTATTAGGATCTGAACCCTGTGACCTTGGTGTTCTCAGCACCATGCTGTAACCAACTGAGCCAACTGGCCAGCCCCCCAAATCACTTTTTTTTAGGTTAAGAGTGATAGTTTTGAGCTGTGGTTCAATGGGAAGAGTTAGCTCTGCTTTCTGCCTGGCCTAGAAAAGGGCCAGTGCAAAGGAGGTGTCCAGTAAATGCTTGTTATCAGCTTGTGGTATATTTGTTTACTGGTTTATTGTTTCCTTTTTGCATGAGAATATGATTAGTGAGGACAGGTGTCTGGTTGATATCTCACTGGTCTATATGCCTGTGCCTAGCATATTGCGTAGCATATTGCCTTGCACGTTGTAAGTGCTGCATGGAGGTGAGTGCATGAATGAAACAGTATCTAGGTACCTGCTAATAGTTCAGGCACTACACATTCATGTTTTCTCAATTAATCCTCACACTACCCTCGTAATAATATCTAACATTATTGTGCCAGACAATGTACTTGGTTCTAAGTGCTTTACGTTTATTAACTCATCTGATGCTTATAACAACCATTTGATGTTTGAAAGTAGGTATTACTGTTATAATTTTCATTTGCAGATTAGGACATTAAGGCACAAAAGGGTGAAGTAAGTTGCCTGAGGTAACACTCCTAGAGAATGAAGCTAGATTTTGAACCAGGTGGTTTGGGTCCAATGTCTGCACTCTTAACCACCATAATAGAATTGCTCATCAATTTCCCCTTTTTGTGAGTGAGGAAGTCTAGGCTTAAATAGATTTCCCATAACCACACTTTTGTAAATTGGCAAAGCAGGGAATTGGCCCTGAGCTACCCGTCTACAGGCTAGGGTTCTTTCCACTATACCACAGTTCTAGATATTTCATTATGATCCTGGAGACAGGTATTTCCAAGAAGAGCCAATGTGTGTTTCCATTGCCAAAAAGGTCAAGAAGATTCATCATCAGAGCTATAGTGAAAACAAAATAAAACTCCCTTGCACTTCAACATAGTCCTTTTAGGTATAAACTTGTAATATTCTTCGTGGCTCTGGTCAACACATCTTAAAAATATGGAAAGGTGTTGGGGAAAGTCCGACAATTACATGGAAAAGGTACGTCAGCAATGCTGTGTAAGGGCATATTAGCAAATGAGTGTGCTTCCATCTAGGATGACAAAAACTGACAATGAATTTAAATTTGCCTGACATCTAAAATTTATAACGTGTATGACTGACTTTTGAAACAATCCCAAAGTACCATTGAAGCTTAAAGAATTTAAACTTTTAGAGTTTAGTATAAATAAAAGGTTTTAGATGTTGATTGTAAACTAATGCAAGTTCCTAAACCAGTTGAGATGCCTATATAAATGTGTGCGTTTTTTTGTTTTGTTTTGTTTTGTTTTGTTTCGGTAGCTGGCTGGTATGGGGATCAGAACCCTTGTGTAAATGTGTTTTTAAGGGTTTAGTCAATGGGCACATATCCCTAATGTGTCACTGAGGAAAATTTGGCTTTATTGTTTATTTCTTATCTCTGAGATAGGTACCCAAGAGCTTGGTGTCTGGAGTCAGATAGGTCTGAGTTTCAATCTTAGTGCTACCACTTATTTGTTATGTGAACTTGGGCAAAATTCTTAAATTTTGGTTCCTCAGTTTATCTATGCAATATGATACTAATGATCCTCACTTCATAGGTCTAGAGAGAATTGATTGAATTAATTTTGAACGGAATTAAGTTAATTGCATTTCAGCATATGAAACGTACTTGAAACAGAGACTGGCACATTGCCAGGGCTTAATAAATACTGACTCTTATTATCAGCTATTATGAGTGCACAGGATGGCATGAACTGCCTGCCCTTTGTCCAAGCCAGTAGTTCTCTGTTTTAGGAAGATAATGAAGAGGTATTTCAGTAAAAGGACAGGGATATACAGTTCTCCCATACCATGGAAATTTAACTGTGGAATCCTCTAGTGACATACTAGATTAGTCTATGTGGGGTAAACTGCATTGTCGTAACTGTTCTTAACTGTTTGCATTTTCTAAGACAACATTTGAAAATATTGTGTCTGACAAAGATAGTAAGAGCTCCCTTACTACACCTGCATTCTCTGTGCTGCTTCACTTAATTATACATAAGGTACATGGAAAGAAGCTGAGTAAAGAAATGACTGGTATATACCTAGTGAATGGTTCAACGACTGGGCAGAAAACTCCCACGAACAATGGACTGTGGCTAAGAAGTTACCTTGTTTCTGACTGAGTCAGTTAGAAAGAAAAGTCATGCAAAATATTATTACCAGGAAGCCAGTTCTCCTGTGTGTAGCAATGATCTAAGTTTTAATGGAACAAGTGGTTAAAAGTAGAAACTATCTCATTTGAAATAAATTCTGCTATGTACTTCAGACAACAAGAATGCCTGACTGCTGTTATAGAGATGCTTGCCACAACTCCAAAAAAAAAAAAAACTTCAAAAGCACTTTTAAGAGGAAAACATTCAATTTTGTTGATAAAACACAAAATTAGACAACTGTGCTTAGATTTTTTTTTCCAGAATGATTGAAGAATTTTAGATATTTATGTATGTGAAGGAATGGTTAAAAGAAAACTCTGTTAAAAATTGGAGGAACTTATACACTCGTTTGACTCTTTCAAAGAACGATTTATACTGGGTAACAAGAACCATAAAAACAACTTCATGCATTTTGACTGAATTCCATTACTGGGAATTTGTTTTAATCAAATAATCCTCTCTCTCTCTCTCTCTCTCTCTCTCTCTCTACCCCCCTCTGTCTGTCTCTCTGTCTCTCTCAACAGAGACTCTTTCCTTTGTAGACGGATTCTTGCTAACGGTGGGCCAAGCACTTATGCTTAAAATTGGGGGATGAGGTACTTAATCAGTCATCTGAGGTGATCTGATATCAGCGGCAGGGGGAGGGGAATTCTTGCTAAACTGGGCTATGCAAGGATGGGACTGACACAGAAAGCCAATGTCAAGGCCTAGTTGAGAAGAGGGCTTAGAAGAGCATGACTAAAGTTTGGTCTTTGATGTCTCCTCTTAGTAATTTTTCATCCACTGAGCCTGTACCCTGTTCCTTGGCTGTAAGTCCCCACTAGTCTTTGCTGTATTCAGAGTTGAGCCTGATCTCTCTCTCCTACTGTAATACCTCAATTGCAATAGTCTTAAATAAAGTCTTCCTTACTGTTTTAACAAGTGTCAGAATAATGTTTCATTATTATGAAGAGAGAAAGAAAGAAAGGGATGAAAAATTGTTTTGACACTTGTTAAAACAGAAAGGAAGAATTACATCTCTAATCTTTTGATTGATCGATCAATCTATCAATGGATCCATCTAAAGAGAAAGTAGAGAACTGGAAGCAGCCTAAATATTTAACAATAGGAGGTTACTAAATGAATTGAAGAATAAAATCTTTAGAGTAGCATGCTGGCATTAATAGATAAACAGTGGTCAACATTTATGGAGTACTGTTACCCTCACTTTACTAAGTGCTTTACATGCTGAGCCTCAGAAAAGAGCGAAGTTGCCAGGAGCCTAAAGCCACTGTGCGCTCCATCGGCATCATCCACTTTGTTTTCTTCAGCAGTGGCTTCCTCTGCTCCTCAGACCTCACAAGAGATTATGTGGTGGCTGCCAGCTGCTCACATTTTTATTGAAGAGTGGACACATCTTTTCTCTCCAGAAGGGAGCAGTATTGGAAGAGACAATTCTACCCTTTCTATTCCTGTGGCATGTTCTTCCTCACAGGAGGCAGACTGGTTATCTCACTGGTGACATCAAGCAGTGATTGGTATACATTGAGCTTTGTTAAGCAGCGATGAAATTATGACTTCAGAATGTGGGTAGTACAGTCCTAAGTCTTTCTTGCTTCTTGTTAATTTGTGAGCCTGTGTTGCCACTTGTCCTTTGTCTCCTGGTAGTAACTAGACCAGACCAAGGATTGTCCCTAGAAGGCCCAGTGTAGTTTCTAAGTCTGACATTGGGTAAGTAGTTCAAGTGGGCCATGCTCTGTGGGCCCAGAGGTCATTTCAGGAGAGACCTCAATCAAAGTGTGTTCCCCCACACAAGCTACCAAGCTCTTTGTTTTGGGATTATGTGGTTTTGCCTGATTTAGGATGCTTGGTCTATACTTTGTTCTATAACTTCATCCTTATGATTTCTTGGGTTTTAGAATACGTAGGGAAAGAGGCAATGATGTATTAGTAAACTGGCTCTCTGGGGGAGAAACGCCCACTTTGTAACAGTTGCCGATTTTTGTTATGTAAGTGCTCTCACCATGGTTGATTTTCAGCTCCCAGTGGTTTAACAACTGTTTGTTGACAAAGTTCCTGGGTGTCTACCCATCAGCTTTGTGAGCCGTGCTCTAGCACACCATGGAAAGGAGAGAAGTCGTTAAGTTTCATTAGATCTGATCCCCCACACTGAGGGAACAACTTTCTCTCAATGCATTTCCAAATGCCTGTAGGAAATTCTGAGTGGCCCAGCCCGTCTGTCAGGCTTCTGTCCCTGGTTTTATCAGCTGTGAGCAGGGGTCTATGACTACATAATAGAAGCGTGTTGTGGGAGGTCTGCTGTAATAGATCAGAGAGGCAGTGCTCGCTTCGCATATATTGAAATTAGAATGATACAGAGAAGATTAGCGTGGCCCCTGCGCAGGCTGACACACAAATTTGTGAAGCGTTTCATTTTTGGCATAGTCCCTAGAAGGTCATTTGACAAACAATAAAAATTAAAAATTAAAAATAGATCAAAGAGGCAGAATTCGGGAACCAACGTGTGCTAGAATAACACTTCAGTCTCAGCTTGGGTCTTCCCAAAGCAGAGCCTGAGACAAAAGACCTATGTACAGGAAGTTTACTTAGAACTATTGCCCCGGAAAGCAGAAGTTCAGGACCAATAGGGAAATAGAGAAAGACTGAATAAGGACTCATTATTAAGTTCTATAAACCTTACCCTTCTGTCAATATTGAGTAATAAAAGGGTAATCTCCCTAAATAATACATAGTAAGAAATGAGCTGGGAGTTGCCAGGGGCCTTCCACTGGAGTTTGAGAACAAATCCAATGCAGATGAGAATAGAGCTAAGAGAGGACCACACACCAATCCTGGTGACATTCTTGAATCTTTGGACTGAGGTGTGCTGTATGCACCATTCCCCCTCCTCCAATTTGGTTATGTACACCAGTTCGTTTCCTTATTACTTAAGCCAGTTTGTATCATGTTTTCTGTCACTTGCAATCAAAGAGTTCCAACTGCTATACTTCCATAGTAACAAAGATCACATTGTATTCCGGTTGTTAGTCCTCTCTAGAAGGTTGCCAGCTCCTTGAGGGAAGGGCACATGCATCTTATTCAACCTGTATCCCTGACACCCAACAGGGTACCTGGCATAAAATAAAAGCTCAGTATATGTTAGATCGAAGGGGTAAATCTGTAGTATTCATTTGGCTTTGCAGTATTGATCCTTGCTGGTCTCATCAATGCTTTCTTAAAGAATATACGCAAGTTAAACTTTTTTGTGTGCAGGGAAGAAAAGCAGAAAAAAATTTGCAAGAAAATTTGATGAAAAGAGAATGGTTACACAAAAGAGTTAACATTATTTAAAGGTGTCCTATTAAAAGCACATCTCCTTAGACCATCTTTTCTCTTTTTGACTAAAATAGAGCTAAAAGGTTAATAAAGGCATAGGTATAATTCACTGATTTAAATGGTACCTAATATAATGAAAAGATTTTTTTTCTGCCTTTTTATTTCTAAGGGCAGAATCTCTATGTAAAATGAAAATATAACAGAGAGAAAATGCCATGGTGTGGACAGTATTTTATCTTGTTTAGTCCTTACAGTGGATTGAATGTTCCCCCCAAACTCATCAAAGCTTAATCTCCACTGTAACTGTTGAGAGTGGGAAATCCTATTATTATAATTGAAAGGGGGAGCCTTGAAAAGGTAGTGATTAGATTGAGGACTGTACCTCTTGAATGGATTGATCCACTCTTGGAATAATGGGAGTGGTTCTGGTGGCTTTAAAAGGAGACCGAATGAGGTGGTTAGTCTCTCTCTCTCTCTCTCTGCTCCACCATTTCTGCCACGTGAGACCCCTGGGTCACTGATGTTACCACCAAGACCCTCAATAGATGTGTGTTCCCTGGACTTTGGAATTCCTCACCTCCAAAACGGTAAGGAATAAATTACATTTTCTTACAAAGCACCCAAAGTATACCCAAAAGTATATTTGTTACAAGAAACAGAAACAGACTAATACAGTCCTAAAAGAGTTACCATGAACAATTATACTATTGATTAGGAACTTGCAAAGGAAAAGCTGATTCCATAACCTACTTCCTTCTTCTGTATGAAGGCTGTACTACCTCTTCTCCATCAATTGAAAAGCTTCCTGAAAGAGAATCTATAAAGTGGGAAATTCAAGAAGCCCACAATTTAACCCAACTATTCATCATTCTGTCTCATTTGAAATAAATTCTGCTGTGTACCTCAGACAACAAGATTTATGTGCAGTATGTGAATTTCTTGAACATGGTTTCTTGAATGAGCATTTACAGCAAATTTTATGTTAAACCTTAAAACTATATATAATCTTCCAAATTGAATTGTGAAGCCATTATCTGGGATGCTCACTATATCACTTTACTATTGGCAAGAAACTCTTGAAGGCGTGAATGCTATTTAAAGATATTTCTTTAGAATCCAACATTTAGGAAAACAGAATGCAGATAAACAAAAAGGAGAATATTAATAATAATAGTGAACTTTAAAATCTCAATAATATTTTGGAGGCCACAGTAAGTTTACAGCAAGCTACAAACTCTATTTCCTCTCAGAACCCTAAATCCTGATGTTTTCCCTAAGACAAAACATTAGCAGCTAATAAATTTCAATTCCTAAATAAACCTCCCCCTTAGATCATGGTAAGAATAAAAAGAAAATTTTCCTTGTAGTCAAAATCTCAGACTTGGAATCAAAAGAAAAGGAAAAAAATTTCATCCCTGTTTTTTATAGGATCCAGAAATCAGAAGCAAATTAAGTGTGATAGAAAGGGCACTTTATGAATCTCTCTTACCAGATAAGGGACTGACATGTCAGTACTGGCTTCCTCCAGGCTTGACAATGGCCAGCTTTCTCTGGGTGTGACAGTGGCTGTGTTTGTGCATGTGTACAGTCTGTTCTGAAGGCTGAGCAGATGATTTGCAGATGTATTCCAGACACCCACAAAATTAGAATGCATAAATCATGACTCTGCATTTCTGTAATGCTTGTCTTTATTTGTAAAGGTTCACTCTATATGTTCCCTTCCATGAAGCTTTCTGAATATAGTTTCATCTTGATTAATTCTCCTTATAATCATTTATGTTAATTGCATAAATTATTAAAATCTGAAAAAAAAAAGAATGCAGTGATTCTTCGATGTGAGTTTGAGGTTAGAACATTTTAAATTAATGAATCTCTGGTAAAAATGAAATGTTTCCTCTCTGTAATTAACAAAATTTTATTACAGGATTAAGAAGGTATCTATCTGGTCAGAATGAGGAAAGGGAACTTTAAAATCCAAAATCCTCTCTTGATTTATTAAGAACACTTCCTTTCTCTCTTCCTCTCTCCCTTCTTCTCTCTCTTCGTCCTTCCTTTTTCCTTCCCACCCTCCCTCCTCACCCCCTTTGTCCGTCTGTCTCTTCCTTTTTCAAAAGATGATCTCAGTCTGGAATAAACATTCTTGCGAAACTGACCAGGAATTTTGCCAAGCATAGTAAGTATACGTCAGCTGTTTTCTGGAAAATAATTGCACCATGTGACAATGTCTATTATTTTAATTAGTACTGAGGAGTGACTCCAGGATATTTCATCAGGTCAGTATTTACACTGGCAATGGCTTCTTATTTCCTGATATGCTGATTAAGCAGATGGATGACATTTTGATATTTTGTATATGTGATTAAAATAATTATTATAATCAATAAGCCAGAACTCACAAGTACTAAACCATTCCCCATGTATACAGTAGGCTTTTGAACCTGCAGTCTGAGGAAGCTGAAGTGTTCAAATTTGTCAAAGGAAACATTGACCAAACTCTACAAGTGTGAAAAGGCCACTCTCTGGGAAGGCCCTGGCATGTCTGGGGAGCTCAAAATGCTTTGTCATAAAGCTTCCAGGGTTTAGTCAGTCATTTGGGTCTGTTGTGTTTCCAGGACTCTTGTGTATGCTTGTGTGCTAAACTCAAGAAGTACTAATTCCAAGATCTGAAAAAAAGAGTCATTTTGTAAAATTGTATTGAGAACACATTCAGAAATTCACAAACCTGAAGACAAAATGCTTTTATAAGTGGTGGAGTGGGGAATGGAATCTTTATTTCCTCATTCCACAGCTGGTCCCCAACATCACTGCAGGGTGATCTAAAGATTAGAACCACAAGTGCTCCTCTGAAAAGGAAGACATTTTATAATCATTACTCTGTGTCACACAGTAATCGTGGGATTTTGGAATATGACAAAACACACATTGTATACTGTTTTTGTATCTGTTCTGTGTGAATAAAGGAGGTTAGTCAGTTTCATTGTGAGGCTCTGTTGTGGCTGGAAGGACACACCCATGTGGGGGGAGAGGATCTCCTGTCAAGGGAGTGGCAATCCCCAAGGCCAGTAACTCTGGGAAGAGGAGATTCTCAGCCAGGAACTGGACTGGCATTGGTTGGAGGAAGGGATTCATCTCCTCTTCTGGGTCTTTATTTCTTCGTCTAAATAAATTTGGAATCCCTGTACTGTCCAGCCACCAGAAAAAAAAAAGTTTGGAGACACTGGCCTGTGCTTTTGGGAGGTGGATTCTAAGACAGTGCCCACCACTTGGATGCCAGAACCTTGGTCCATCGAGGCTTCAGGGAGTGCACATCATAATTTGTAAGCTATATTATTCACATAAAGAATGATGTTGCTCTGCTTACACTTAGTATTTTTTTAAAGGGCATATTTTCCTACTTTTCATCCAGTTCACCCCTCCGTTCTTTAGTGTGGACAAAAAGTTCAGTATTAATAAACTGTCAGGACACCATCTACCCTTTGCATTGTGTAAGAAACATTACTTGTCCAGGAAAATGTGGGGAAGCTCCCAGTTTTCAGTCTGTATTGTTAGTATCACTTTTCATTGCCCGGACTGGTCCTGCAGTTCCCGGAAAGTGGGGAGGCTTTGTCTGTGATTGCCTCTCTTGTACTCAACTCAGAGACAGGGACTTCTGTGGAGGCTTCCAGGCCCAGCAGTAGGGCCTGGGCTCCCATTGTGTGTTGTGTACAGGAGGCTCTGCGACATCTGGTGGGCTGAGTCTGGGAGGGGTCTTTTTTTTCCAGGTTTATTGAGGTATAATTGACAAATAGAAATTACTCCTACAGATTTAGAGTATACAATGTTATGTTTTGATATACATTATGAAATGATCACACAATCAAGCTAATTAACATATCCATCACCTCACATAGTTACCATATTCTGTGTGTGTGGTGAGAACACTTAAGATCTAATCAATTAGCAAATTTCTAGTGTACTGCACAGTATTATCAACCATAGTCACCAAGGTCTACATTAGATCTCCAGAACTTATTCGTCCTGTACAACTGAAACTTTGCAACCTTTGACCAACATCTTCCCATTTCCCCACCCCACCCCCAGCCTCTAATAACCATCTTTGTACTCTTTGCTTTCATGAGTTCAACTTCTTTAGACCTACACATAAATGAGATCAGTAATATTTGTCTTTCTGTGACTGGCTTATTTCACTCAGCATTAACGTCTTCCAGGTTCATACATGCTACTGCAAATGGCAGGATTTCTTTCTTTTTAAAGCCTTGTATATATATATATATATATATATACCACATTTTCTTTATCCATTTATCTGTTGACAGACACTTAGGTTGTTTTCACATCTTGGCTATTTATTGTAAATAATGCTACAATGAACATGGGTGTGCAGATATCTCTTTGACATACTGATTTTATTTCCTTTGGGTATATACTCAGAAGTGGGATTGCTGGATAACACGGTAGTTCTATTTTTAATTTTTTGAGGAACCTCCATACTGTTTCCCATGATGGCTATGCCAACCTGCACTTCTACCAACAGCGTAGAAGAGTTCCATTTTCTCTACATCCTCACCAACACTTGTTATACTTAGACTTTTTGATAATAGCCATTCTAATGGTATGAGGTGTTATTTCATTGTGGTTTTGGTTTGTATTTCTCTGATGATTAGCGATGATAAGCATTTTTTCATATACCTGTTGGGCCTTTGAATGTCTTCTGTTGAGAAATATCTATTTAGATCCTTTGTCCGCTTTTTAATTTGGGTTCTGTTTTTGTTTTTGCTATTGAGTTGTTTGAGTTCCTCATATATTTTGGATATTATCCTCCTCTCATCATATGTATAATTTATACATATTTTCTCCCATTCCATAGGTTGTCTCTTTACTCTGTTGATTGTTTTCTTTGCTGTGCAGAAGCTTTTTAGTTTGACAGAATCCCACTTGTCTAATCTGCTTTTGTTGCCTATGTTGTTAGAGTCATATCCAAAAAATTATTGCCCAGAACAATGTAAAGAAGCTTCTTCCCTATGTTTACTTTTAGTAATTTTATAGTTACAGGTCCTACGTTTAAGTCTTTAATCCATTTTGAGTTGATTTTTGTGTATTGCATGAGATAAGGGTCCAATTTCATTCTTCTGCATGTAGATATCCAGTTTCCAGCACCATTATTTAAAATTTTTTTTTGGTGGTTGGCCAGTACAGGGATCAAACCCTGGACCTTGGTGTTATTAGCACCATGCTCTAACCAACTGAGCTAACCAGCCAGCCCTCAACTCTATTTATTGAAGAGACTGTCTTTTTTTAATCATGTGTGTTCTTGGAAAAATCAGTTGACCACAAATGTGTGGATATATTTCTGAGCACTGTGTTTTGTTCCACTGGTTTAGATGTCAGTTTTTATGCTAGTACCGTACTGTTTTGATTACTGTAGCTTTGTATATATTTTGAAAATCAGGAAGTGTGATAACTCCAGCTTTGTTCTTTTTGCTCAAGATTGCTTGGTTATTTGGGGTCTTTTGTGGTTCCATATGAATTTTAAGGTTGATTTTTTTCTATTTCTGAGAAAAATGCCATTGGAATTTTGGTAGAGATTGCATTAAATATATAGATAGGTTTGGGTAGTACGGACATTTTAACAATATTAATTCTTCCAATTCATGAACATGGGATATTTTTCCATTTATTTATTTCTTCCTGAATTTAATCAATGTTTTATAGTTTTCAGTGCAATAATCTTTCACTTTAAATTTTTTCCGGAGTATTTTATTCTTTTTTATGCTATTGTAAATAGGATTTTTTCTTAATATCTTTTTTCAGATAGTTCACTGTGAGTGTATAGAAATGCAACTGATTTTTGTATGTTGATTTTGTATCCTGCAGCTTTAGTAAATTTGCTTATTAGTTCTAACATTTTTCTGGTAGAGTCTTTAGGATTTTCCTATATATAAGATGAAGTCATCTGCCAACAGAGACACTTCTACTCCTTCCTTTTCAATTTAGATGGGGCTTCATGCCCTGCTAACTCTTTTGTGTGTGATGATCCTTTGATAATTTTGAAAGACCTGGATTTATTTATTTAAGGAGGAGAAAAGGTTTTATACAAAAATCCATGGATCTGTTGAATTTTTGTGCGTCATGTGGTTCTTAGTTTCCAACCAGAAAACCTCCTAAACCATGCATCTTGGCTTTGTATTTCAAGGTGGCATAGAGTGTTTCTTCCTGATCAACAGGATCAATTAGGAAGAGACCTCAACCTCAAAAGCAAGATAGAAGGATAGTCATAGCATCCCCCAATATTTCTTTTCCAATCATTGGAGACAGTATATAAATGAACCTAAGCTAACTAGTTGCATAAATTTCTCATTGGTTTTTCTGCCTCTAAGTCTTTATTTAGTAAAGTCTTGTTAATTTGTAACTATTTGCATAGAGTCAATAGAGCTGGATTTTATCATGCTAATCACAGGACTTACACAGAGGCAGAAAAAATAAATGAGATTTTATTGCCTAGGCTGGGCATACTAATAAAGGAAACTAGTAGTTATTTTAATATTTAGCTTCTATTTGAAAAATAAATGATTAAAAGTTCGAGAAATGGGTCACATTTTTTATGTAATTAACCTATGTTGCAAAGCATATTGTAAAAAAAAAAAAAATAAGAATTTTTCTTTACTTTTGACCAACGTTACAGCTATTCTGACTTTTTAAAAAATGAATGAATGATTGCCCTAGAATGTGAATAAACAATTTCCAACTCTTATCAAGGGTCCTTAAAGCCTCCTTAAAAGGAAATCTACTGCCACCTAGTGTCTATCTCGTAGAATAACTGAATTACTGTACCGCCACCTAGTGTCTATCTAGTAGAATAACTGAATTACTGTACTGCAGAAATACTTACGAAACTGGTAGTACCGCTCGGTGGCACTATGAACATGTACATTAAAGATTCAGTTCCAAATTTATAAACTAGTTGTTTTTCCTCGGTTCATCAGAGTTTGTTAAATGTGGCAAATATATTGTTTTCCTTTTCAGGTTAACACATTATATGTGCTAAGAAAACCCGACATATCTTTAGAACTGCTGTTTAAACTTTCATAAGTTATGAGAAATCTGAACACCTTTGGATTTAATTCCTTATTTTCGAACTTTTAAGACTTGAAATAGTTCAGATTAGTTTGTCCTTTTCTCCCCCTTATCCATATAACTGTAACACCAACCAATTTCAACACAGAAGAAAAGTTAAAAACATTTGCACAAATGCTAAGTGCAAATATGCAACACATTTCTTCCATAATGCAAAAGAAGAAAGAAAAACAACCCAAGTGAAACTATTTTATAACTGAAGCTCTTTGTATTTAGAAAGTGTGGTGGTGGTGTGGGTAACTTCTGTTTTAAGCACTAAATCTACTGGAAAAAAATTTACCTCCTCATAAGAACATTTGCATGAGACGATGACTCATTACAAAGGAACATAGCTTGAGTCTGGAAATTAAAAAAATGCTATTTATGAAAATTTTTGTAATTTATAATGTGAGCCTGCTTCAGGTTTCATTTTGCTTTGGGGACCATCAAATTTGATAGTAACAATATGAAATGAAATTAAGTTCATTTGCTCATAAGCAGATTTTTGAAGAAACTGCTCTAATAAGCTGACTTTCCTTATGGTTCTGCAAGGAAGAGAAGGATAAAACAAACAAATGCTTGAAAACATAACAGCTAGTTAAAATAGACATTAAACACTGAGCACATCAAAACATCAAATATGGCTGGCCATTTAGCTCACTTAGTTAGGGTGTGATGCCAGTAACACCAAGGTCAAGGGTTTGGATCCCTATACTGACCAACTGACAAAAAATAAATCAAAATAAAAAATAAAATTTTGTAATCAAATAATATGTATTATGTATCACATAATACATATTATCTATCCATCATGTGGAAATGACACATGTAGTAGTACATCCATGTTGGGCCCATTTTTAGGAGCAAACATTATCTGTGAGCCACATGGTGCCTATGGGTGGAGGATGAAGATGGCGCCCATGGGAAGTAAGGGAGTTGTAACCCAAGATAGCTCCAAAAGGTTTTTATTGGTCCTCCAGTATTTCCACACTCGTGAAGCCTGCGTGATCGCTATGCTCAACAAGTTAGTACAAAATGCCTGCCCGTGTGATCCTTTAATTGATTGGTTAGTTCATGGAAAGCCCCTACTTGCTTGCTTGCTTATATAAATTGCAGTGGAACTGCCCTGACAGAACCCCTGCCGCGTCTGAGCGTCTCTTTCACGGGGCTGGGTTGGAGGGCAGCAGGCTCGCTTTTCCCCGAGATCCCTCGGTCCCCACACCGGGGGTCATCCTGTCGGCTCCTTCTCCTTCTGGGTCTGCGGGAGGACCCCAGGCGCGCCCCCGCACATCCATATGTTTACTATAGTTTTTGCAGTTTTGTAAGTCTAATATATGTTTTATGAAGATGTAATTGTAATGATTCTGTCTAAATACTGTTGTGAGTGAAACAGAAAGACAAATTGCCAAAATACTTCTTTGGTGTGTTCTGGCATAAGTGGTTATCAAGATTTTAAAGACATGAGAAATGAGTTCTCAGCTTATCACAGAACATTAAAAATTTAACTTGTTTTGATTACGTTTCTTTGTCATCCTCTTTGGCTTCATCATTCTGTCAACATTTAACTTCCAATGTTTTTGGTAGAGCGCCTTTTCTTACTTAGTTAGGGAAGTTGTGGTCATCTGATCAATTGTCAGCCCTCCCCCACTTCCTAATATACAGGCATTTCCTACCTCCTTTCCCCACACACCCAAGGCCAAGCCCTCTCCTGGAACCCTAGATTCCTTTCCTCCCCATCTCCAGTGCTTCATCAGTCATTCCCACTCTGCTTTGCATCTTCCACATTAATGTTTCCATTGGCTCCAATCCTGAGTCCATAAACCCAAAGTTTCTCCCCTTCTTAAAAATAAACACCCCAAAACACCCAACAAAAGATAAATCTCAAGACCAAAAAAAAGGACATAGCCAACAAAATATCAGCTCTTTTTTGACCCCACGTTCTCTGTTGTCTTTCATTCCATCTTTTTCCTTTTTTTTGTCCATGAGTTAGCTCCACTTTTTCACCCCCTTTTCACCCCTCAACTTAACTAAACGCTGGTTTCTTTTTCTCCCACCAAGAGACTGATAAAATTTGTATAACCGTTTTAACTCTTTGACTTATTTGACCCATTTGCCAACTTTGAGAGAATTGGTCACAACCTCCTGAAAGAGTTCAGAGTTCTCTTTGTAGCTCTCTGGTAATCCCTTCTTGGTCTTCTCATACTCCATTCATTCCTTAAGTGTTGATTTTTCCCTGTTTGATTCTCAGATTTTCTCTCTTCTCACTGTACATCAAGAATTTTAAAATCGGGGCTGGCCAGTTAGCTCAGTTGGTTACAGAGTGGTGCTGATAACACCAACGTCAAGGATTTGGATTCCCTTACTGGCAAGCCATAAAAAAAAAAAAAAAAATTAAAAATCAGTTTCTTGAGGGATCTACAGATCTCCTGAAATTATGTGCAGAATTTGGGGTGTTTGATTATGTATCATTTTCTAATGAGAAAGTCCATTGCTTACAGCTATTCTCAGGCATTCATTTCTCTCTAAAAGGTTAAAAATCACTGTTCCATGTGGTCTTCAAGGTGATTCAAGCATTTAACTTAATTTTTTAAACAACTAACATATATCAATCGCTTACTAAGCAAAAGGATAATAATTTTCTCAAGTAACCCTCAAGTAAGTATGATAATCTTCACTTTACAGATAAGGAAACTGAGGCATAGAGAGGTTAAGTGACCTGGCTAAGAAGTCATAGTTAGTAGGTGGGTGATTGTTATAGTTTTAACTCCCACTGATTCGCTGATGATCCTCAAACTCTTCTCTCCAGCCTGTATCTCCCAAGTTTCAGATTCATGGATAAGTCATATCCATGGGTACCCCCTGGGCTATCAAGCTCGACATTTCTAACACCGAGCTTATTTCCTCCGCCCCCCAGCCTGTTTCTCCTGTATTCTCTTCATCCAGGGACCATGCTATAGAAGTCGTTTGATTATTTCTTTTCCCATCCTACATTCAGCCAATTTTCAATCCTATTGAATTTAAATCCAAATTATTACTGTTTCAGTTCAGGTATGAATCACTTTCACAAGGCTTTATGTAACAGTGTCCTATCTAAAATCCTTTGATGGTGCAATATTTTATTGTGATAAATGGGCAATTGGGCCTCCCATGATCTCAACCTCACCTACCTCTCTACAACCGTCTCTAGTCTCTCCCTTCGCATAAGTTACCCCATTGCCATACTGCATGCCTGGATTGATCCAGGGATAAAAAGCTAAACCATTTATTGGGCTGGGTAGACTCTACATGTAATAAGTCGTCCATGAATATTATTTCTTGTACTTTGACTTTTGATAGAAATTGGGGAGTGACTGTTAGATTGTTTATTATCTGATAAATGCCCTGGAGTAATTATTTGGTGTTATGATTGAAGTATTTGTATTTTTACAATTCATATACTTCAAAAAGTATGTATTTTAAAAATATACTGAGAGAAGAGAAAAAAGATAGTATTCCCTTATGAAAATTAAGGTGCCTACCCTAGACTCTGTCTTGCATAGACATTGACCTGCCTCTGCATAGAGGGGGCCTGGGGAACCCCATAGGCAGTTTATAGATTTTTCTCAGAAAACAATTCTGGGTCTTCTCCAGAATAAGAGCAAATCAATCAATCTACACTGTAGATTATGGCTTTGACAATTTTAGCCTCAAAATATTTCAAAGCAGAATTACCCATGGAAAAATTTCAGAAATCCATATGTGAAATGTCCAAGTTGAGAGTTTCTTAGTGAACTCTCTGGAGCAAATTACTTGTGAAATGTACCACTTACCAGTAAAAATAATTGACATGGGGCCGAGCCCGTGGCGCACCCGGGAGAGTGCGGCGCTGGGAGTGCAGCGACGCTCCCGCCGTGGGTTCGGATCCTATATAGGAATGGCCGGCGCACTCACTGGCTGAGTGCGGGTCACGAAAAAGACAAAAAAAAAAAAAAAAAAAAAAAAATTGACATGACATGGTGTTTAGAGTTGTTACATAAAAAACCAATTAAACCTTGGAGGATATCTGCCAAAAAATGTGAATTTGTGTTTAGAGATAGCTGACCTTAAGCAAACTCTTTCTGATTGGTTACATGGTAGCAAAATCTTGTATTGAGTCCAGTACAGTCAAAGAATATTTCTCTTTTTATTCTTTTTGCAAGGGGAACTGCACTTGAGTTATAGAGTTGAGACTGGTTGCCTTCAGCTTCTGATGGCTCAGTGAGATTGCCGCTAATTGACTATTTGTTTACAATTGGACATTTATTAACAAGCTATAAATGTTAGAATACAAGGGTACTTTGAAAAGTTCATGGAAAGATTTGTATTATCTTTTGATTCTATTTTACCACTAACTTTTCCAAGCGTCCTCATATTCCACACAACTATCCAAGAAAGGTAAATAATTAAAATAAGTACTCAGAGACCTTCGAAGTTTTCACTTATTGTCTGCTGTGGATTGAGTATCCCCCCAAACTCAATGAAGCTTAATCCCTACTGTAACTTGTAGTGGGTTAGAAATCTTGATTCTCCTTTGATCTTAGAATAGAATTTTTAGGTAACACATGAATGAGCCAAAAGGCTCTTGAGTAAGGGGAAAGTCCACAGATAAGGTTGGCAAAAGCCGTCTAATCAACTCTAATCACTGTTTAGGGATGGGATTGTGTACTTTAACTGTTTTAGGTTGCTGGTTTGATTCCAGCTTGAATGACTATTGACTATTTAACCTACTCATTGTTCTTAAGATATGGTAAGGAACCGCTTGAATGCTGTTTAAATATGCTAAGGAAATTGCTGTAGGAAGTATGTGGGAAAGAAAATGTTTACTAAGGACAAGCTGTTTGTTGGTGAATTAACCTAGCTTTTTACCAATTACATTCTGGAATGTCACATTGTTAATTTACTGCTGTTACAAGTTTTACACTGCCTGTTTTATGTCTTTCTTTGATGATTGAGTCAACTGATTTTTCTTATGAAACTTCCTTTTCTTGTCAATAAAAAGAAAGGCTGATTTTGGATGGGGGCTTCTCCCCTGATGGGCGGCAGTCCCGCTAGGCCCCATTGATGGTACTTTGAGTGAATTCTTTCTCTTTTTTCCATCTCAGTTACACAGAGGAAAATGTAACAGTAACTGTTGAGGGTGGGAAATCCTTATTACAATAACTGAAAGGTGAGTCTTTGAAGAAGTGATTAGATTGTGAGGACCATGCCATAATGAGTGGATTAATCCATTTGATGGTTTAATGGTGGTCACGGAAATGGTTTTTCTTCTATAAGAAGCTCTCTCGTGTGTTTCTGCCTTTCTCACAATGTGATACCCTGCATTGCTGAAGTCACCACCAACAAGGCCCTCACCAGATGTGTTCCCTGGACTTTGGACTTCCCAGCCTCCAAAACTCTAAGCAATAAGTATTGTTTCTTTACAAATTACCTGTTTCAGTTATTTCTGTTATAGGCAACAGAAACAGACTAGTACATTCTCTACAGACCAAAATGTTATGTGTTAAAGGAGCTCTCAGTGATTGAGCTTGTGTTTAATGGATCATGCCCCAATCACTTATAAAATGGCTCCTCCCCTCTACCAAAGACTTCACACCTTCTTTGTTAAAATTTCAAATTATAACTCATGTGCTGTAGCATGTAGAATGCTGGAAGTAGACCAACAGATATCACCATGGGAGAATGTGGGGAAAGGGAAAGGAAAAAGAAAGTGTGTGTTCTAAGACTTTTTAAAAAATAAAAACCATATCTTTTCCCCTTTTATATCCTCTTTAAAAATTGCAAAAGTAATGTGAACTTAGAGCAACAAGTAAAATAGAATCTTCTGATCTGTAGTCAGATGCATTATCCATTGCACTACTGGCCCTGTGCTAACAAGTGAAATAGTATAAAGAAAAACAAAGAAAAAATGAGGCATTAATAGTTGTTTTTCACCTCCTTTATTCCCTCCACTCCCCATCTTCTGGGATCCCACAAGTGACAGATGTGAGCAATCTGGTGAGTATCCTTTCACACATTTCTATATGTGCATATGGGCATGTTTTGGTTGTTATTTTTATAAAAATGGGGTCTCACTATATGCACTAGGCTACTGCTTACTTTTTTCTTGAAAAAAGTACACCTTGAGACCATCCCTTCAGGTCAATTACATGTTCTCTCTTAAGTTGCTTAATATTCCATGCTGTGAATGTATCACAGTTAAGGTGAATATCCCCTACCAACCTCCAGGTTGCTTTCATCAAACTGGAAAACAAAGCCAAGTTGGTGTGGTGTTGTTATCACTTACTCTTATGTCTTAGTCAGTTTGGGTGGCTATACTAAACTATCATAGACTGGGTGGCTTATAAACAAAAGAAATTTACTTCTCACAGTTCCAGAAGCTGGGAAGTCCAAAATCAAGGCAGCAGCAGATTTGGTGTCTAGCCAGGGCCTGGTTCATAGATGGCCATCTTCTTGCTTTGTCCTTACATGGTGGAAGGAGTGTGGGGTCTCCCTGGGTTCCCTTTTATAAGGGCACTAATACCATTGTGCCCTCATAAATTGGGCACATAAACTGCCAGAGCCCTCAAGACCTGTACCAAAGGCCCTAACACAGGTACCCCTAATATGATCACATTGGGAGTTAGAATTTTAACACATGAATTAGGGAGTAGGGGGAGACACAGACATCACAAACATTCAGTCCATAGCATCTTGTCAGTAAAAAAGATAAGACAACACCTATCCCAGGAACAGAGGGAAAGACAGGGCTTTATCATTGCTTTCACCTTTAATTAATTAATTCAGCAAAGATTGATTGAACAACTCATGTTTTGTCCAACTTTTTTTTTTTTTTTTTGGCACCTGGCTGGTACAGGGATTCCAACACTTGACGTTGGTGTTACAACACTGTGAACATACTTTTTCACCTAAGTTTGTGTATTTATATCTTTCTTTGATCCCCAGAAAGATTTAAGACGGCTCAGAAAAAATTCATTTATATAACATGATAAAGAAGGTAGGACAAAGGGAAAAGAAAATCAAGAATAAAGTAAAGCTGGAGATATTAGTGCATAAGAATGCTCAGGGAAAAAGACTCCAGAGGTGCACCATGGTGCCAGGTTTGTCTATCTTAGTGCTCCTGAGGCCCAGGAAGTTTGGGTTAAGTCCTGTGGGTCTTGAATTCAGCTACTTCACTCTCTCAGTGGACCTGGAATTGGACTTTCTTTTTTCTTATGGATACAAGTAGTTGATATAACCAGTCTGGGCTGTGAAATTAGGTTTGGTGAGGAACTAGGAAAGAACACAGCAGAGATGGCCCTACGACCTCAGTGGGGATGACTCAAATGTCTGGGTTGACTTGAATGATGGAGCTGGAGTTTCACTTCCAGGACAGCTTCTTCACTCACATGTCCCTCCTGGGCTGAGAAGGCTGAAGGTGCAGTGACGCAGTGCCTGCCTGTGCCCCCTCCAGCACTACGGTCTCAGGGTTGTCAGAGTTCTGTGCTGGCTCAGGTGGCCCCAAGGGTGAGCAAGGCAGAAGCTGCATGGCTTTTTAATGACCTCACTTTAATGTCTGTTTGTGTTTTTTGGCAGCTGGTTGGTATGGGAATCTGAACCCATGACCTTGGTGTTATAAGGCTGTGCTCTAACCAATGACCTCACTTTAGAAATCACATGGTATTGCCTCCTGTGCATACTATTGGTCACAGGAGTCACGGGCTCACCCAGATTTACATGAGCTTCAGCTCTTGGTAAAAGGAAGATGAA
Source organism: Cynocephalus volans (assembly GCF_027409185.1). Lineage (NCBI taxonomy): Eukaryota > Metazoa > Chordata > Mammalia > Dermoptera > Cynocephalidae > Cynocephalus > Cynocephalus volans. The sequence continues at coordinate 89,146,595 of NC_084468.1, read as the reverse complement.
TTTGTGGCCACTTCATTAAAGTCTTCATATGAATATTTATCTGAGAAGCTCATATTTGCATAATATCAAAGAGAAATACCAAAAAGCTAATAGGTCAATAGTTTTATGTAAGAGTTACTCTTTTGAAAATGCATTGACTATATTCTGAATCTAACCATCCAGGGCCTTACTGTTAGAGATTATAAATGTCAACAAACTGTCAGTCAGAGAAGACTTGATTAAATCATGGCAAGAACTATTAGGAACTTTATTCAGCTTGAGCTGTTAATCAGCTCTTCTAAAGGAGAGAAATTTAATGGGACCCAGGTAGAAATAGGCCTGGGTCACAAAGTTAAGGGTCATTGCCCTAAAAATAAAGCTGAGAAAGGCAAGCTCAAGCTTCCCAGGTGTCACTTGTGATTTGGACTTCCATGATCTCACTCAACACATTGATGCTGTGAATTTTCTATCTCCAAGTCTCCTTCACAGCAAAACTCAGCCCCTGCAAGCTCATTTGTTATGTCTAAGCTCTTTCAATGCAAAAAGAAGTTTATAGCAAAACCTTGGCTAAGTGGTCGGTACCAGGTGCTCAGGATATGAACATGAATAAGGTAGGGTGTCTGCCTTCAAATAAGTCACAGTCTAGGGGGTGTTTCAGACGTGAATAGATAAATTGCAACACAAGGCATTATTTGTAAAAGACCCATGTGATCTCAGAGGGAGAAGATCTACCTGCCTGGTGCTGACAGTAGATGAGGACCTTTAACAACTTCCTCTCTGTCCACAGCTGAGCTTTTTAAAACCTTATCTCCCATCTGGCCCTAAAGTAAATCTCTTTGATGGACTTCAAACCCAGTTTTCCCCTCTCTTAAATTTTTTTGGTTTAATGACTAACTGGGAGTTTTTCCCCCCTCTTTTTCTAACATTCCCCCTCCCTCCAATATCCTGTTTCATTCCTGTTTCTTATTTCTGTGCTCTAAAGTTTGAGAGCTAAAGGTTCATTCATAAAAATACATAAACTGAACAGGGATCATGTGCTGGACAAAATGTTAGATGCTGGGAATACAATGGTGAGCCAGTTAGATACACATGGTGTCTATTGCAAGGAGCTTACTTTCTAGCAGAACCTCTCCAAGGCTCTTGTAATTATGTGCACAGGCTAGTCAAATGTGGGCTGGTTTAAACCTTGAGGAAATCAGGGAAGCCTTTCTAACTAGGTGACATTTGATCTATTATTATTATTTTTATGAAAAGATAAAAGTTTTCTGAGGTGAGGTAGAGATACACAGGGGAAGATCAGATATTTTACACATAGGGTACAACACATGGCGAAAACAGGAAGGGCATGGCCAATTTGGGCGATAAAGAGAAATTCATTTAAGAGTGTAGTGAAGCATATCAGAAAATGAAACTGTGGGTCACATAGAGAGTCAGAAAAAATGTATGAGTATTGCTGTGAAAAAACTAGATTTTTGTTCATTAAGAAGAAAATTCAGGAAACCAGTCGCAACTAAGCAAGCAGCTACCACCACCCTGGCGCCCCGCTGGGGTCCTAAGGTATGGAGCTGGGGAAAGCTGAACCCAGTTACAACCAGGTAAAGAGCATACCAAAAACACCATTTCTACAGGGGTAGCCCACCATAGCCACTGCAATTGCCATGGCTGCCACAAAAGCAACTAGTCTCTATAGCGGCAGTCAAAGCTACCATGCAGACAGCACGCCAGACTCTCAACTGCATTGACACAAGGAGAGGCACTGGTGGAGACCAAAAAAAAAAAAAAACAGAGGTGGTCTCTGTCCACAAAGCACACTCCAGAGTAATAGAAGAAGCATCTGATTTATGATAGTAGGGGAGGACTTGCTCACACCTGTCTCAGTACTGGACAGATCACCTAGGCAACAGACCAACAGAGGAACAGTTGATCTATCAGATGGAGAGAGCAAATCTATGAATATTAGAGGGAGGAGAGGGAAGGGGAAGGGGAGAGATTGGATAAGGGGCATAAAGAATAAGTATGATTTGTAACAATGAATATGCTAATAAAAATAAAAGAAGAAGAAAATTCAGGGTGATGGGAGGGGGGACCCATGAGGGGAGGCAGCCGAGGAAGCCCGTGGTCCACCAGGGAGCTGGGGAAGGTGGGAAACTGGGAGGCCTGATGAAGGTGGTCTGTCTGCTGGTCTTGTCAGGTGCCTGCTGCTCCTGAGCCTCACACTGGCCACCATCAAAGTCTGCTGGCTGGAGCCCTGTGCCACGGCCACCTTGTGGTCCCTGCCGATGGCAGAGAAGGAGCTAGGCCTAGGTGGGGAGGTGCTGGCAGACACCAGAGCCCCTACCTCTGCTGCCAGCTGAGGACCTCAAGTACAACACTCTCTGCCAAAATTTCTTCCACTACCATGGCCTGTCTTACATTTGCAATCTGTGCCTTGCGGGCCTCAATCTGGGCCTCAGGAGCCTCTATCATGGGCCCTGCATGCCAATAAATGCTTCTTTGGGAAAAATAAGAAAACCCAGAAGGATGATTGCTATGGACTGAATGTCCCCCCAAAACTCATTGAAGCTTGACCCCCATTGGAACAGTGCTAAGAGGGTGGGAAATTCAGTTATGGTATTTGAAAGGTGGGGACTTCAGGAAGTGATTGGATTGTGAGGACTGTGCCCTCGTGAATAGATTGATCCATTCATGGAGTAATAGGTGTGGTTCTGATGGCTATATAAGGAGGGCAAGTGAGACAGTAGCTCTCTCTTCCTCGTGGCATTCCTCCCCATGTGGCACTCTGTATTCCTGCAGAGAGTTACCAGCACGGATGCACCCTCAGCGGACGCACCCCCTGGTCAGTGGACTTTACAGCCTCCAAAACTGCAAGAATGAATTTCATTCCTTTATACATTAGCCAATTTCAGGTATTCTGTTATCAGCAATAGAAATGGACTAATACAATGATTGTGGTAGTGGGGAAAAGGCAAGTAGCAGGAAGATCAGTTAGGAGACTCTCGCGATAGCCTGGATTAGGACAAGTGAAAGCCTGACTGAGACTGAAAGAGGGGACAAGGAGCAGTGGTAATTCTGAGATACAGTTTTAAGTAAAATCGAGAACATTCGGCAACCTATTTGTGTGGAAGCCTTGAGGCATGCATAGTAAGGTCATGAATCTAAGATGGGAAAAGAGGGAAGAGGAGCAGATTTTGTGAGAGGGAGGCCACATCAAGTTTCGTTTTGGTTGTATGTGCAGGTGAAGGTCAGCAGGAGGCGGTGGGAGACTTTGATCCAAACCTAAAAAGGGAAAGAAAATAGGCTGCAGACCCACTTCTGGAGGCCATAAAAGAGATAAATGGACAGAATACTAATAAATATTTGAGAAATGAGGGGAAAAGGATCAACAAAGACATGGAATCAGCAAACAAGGAGGAGAAGAAGCAAAAACTAGCCTCCTGGAAGGGAGGAAAGGTCAAACAGTGGCGAAGTATTACTTTGCTGTCGACCAAAGTTCTGTGAAGGCCTGGCTCAAGTAGTGGCACAGACGACGGCAGAGACATAAGGGTCAGTGGTCAGCCCTGCTGCTTGGGAAGTTGCCATGATGGCCACCCCAAAGGTGAGGTCTTGTGTCATCTCTGGCCCTCCCTTTTGGTTCTTGTTAGTCAGAAATCAGAGTGCAGTTAGAGCACCCCACAGATTGGTCTCACTCCTGAGATTGGGAGAACTCTAGAACCTTGGTACATCACTTATTAAAAGCTGAAAAACATATGAGACATAATCTTTGCATTGTGGGAGATAACACTTTAGCTTTAATTTTAAGCCAGTTTTTCAACTTCTGTGCCTGAATTTCATTTGCCCAATGAGTTTCGTTGAACACTTTGTTTTCTGATAAGCTCTGTCGTGTTAGAGATGTTTTTGAGTGGACACGTTATCCAATTTTATGTTGGAAAACATTTCTAATTTTTCAATAAAAAACTCCCTCCCCAAGAAAGCTATAAGGGTGACCTCTTTCCTCATAAGACATAAATACACAAGGTGACCTGAAAAGAAGATTTTTGTCCAAATGTCATTTATTTCCATAATTTATTTATCCATTTAATTTACATTGCTAGATATATTGATTAAAAATGCCCCAGTTGTTTAAGATGAGTTGTTTAATTTGCATAGTTCATTGTGAGCGGTATTTGGTACCAAAGGATCTGGGCTCAGTTTAGATGCTAAATGGGTGTGGTGGAGTTAGGTGAGAATGATGCTGGCTGAGTGACCTGAAAGGATTAATATCCAAATACTGGATTATCTAGTTGGATGAAAGCACTGATTGTAGATTAGAAGAGAGTGTAATAGCCAGGTGACCTGGAAATAATGATAACAGGGCAGGAACGTCGCCATAAAACTAAACCCAACAAAACCCAACCCAATCAAACTCTACCCTAGAGAAAGTGATATTGGAACAGGGCTTAAGGTAGCACTGAAATTCACTTCCAAGATCTTGTCTTTGGACTCTCTCATTGTTAATAGCATTTTCAATTTTATTTCTTCTAAGTGATAAGATCTGTATGATGACTCCTTCCTTCTCTTTTAAAATTAGGTTTTAATCAGCAGTATAATTGAAGCCTTTCCTGTTTGGCTTATAAATGAAAGTGTTCCATTAAATGCATTTGGCTAGGTTTTCTTTCAGATTATAATCTCTGTGGTGAAATACCATGGCAATAATGCAACATCCACTGGCTTGTACCTACTCAACAATCTGTGAACAAGCTGTATTTTTCTTACTTGATAAGAAGTACCTTAAGGGCAGGAAATGCTAGCTTTTCACCCACTCACCCACCCACCCACCCGTTTATTAAATATTTGAGTACCTATGTGCGCCTGGCACTGTGATGGGTTTAGAGATGAATGAGACATAGTCTTTTCCCTCAGGGAGCTCATGGTCCAGTAAGAGCAGTGGTTCCCAACTATGGCTGCACATAGGAATCACTTGGGGATTGGGGCTTTACTACCAGGAAGCCTGTTTTCACTGTGCTGGAGTCTGACCTGGGCATTGGTATATATTCATTAGAGCTTTCAAAGTTATTCTAGCGGGCAAACAGACTGAGAACCGCTGAGTTAGGCAAATAGGGCTACACAACATAAAACCTTATGAAAAAAGAAAAAACATTATTTTGTTGGTACATAAAAGAAAATACAGTCATATCCTTTTTTATTTTCTTCTACTTGTACCTGCTAGTGCAGGTCACAGGATCTTGAATGTACTAGATTAAACATTTCTTTAGTTAATGAATTTATTACTATTAGGCTTAATCATCTACTTCAATAGCACTAGATGATATTTTGTATCACAATTAAATTGGAACAATTCTTTTGTTTATTAATTGACTTTTTGTCCCAACTTAAGAGAGTTCTGGGGTCTATTTTCTTAAAGAAATAATAAAATTTATTTGTTGCCATATTTAGCTTTATAGCTTTTGTAATCTTGATTTTATTTCATGAAATCTAATTTATCTTTTTATGGGCAATTTTTTTCTTGTGACATTTAAATGCATTTAGTACATATTCAATCCTCTCTTCACTTTGAAAAACGTTACTTTTTTTCTTATCAACTCCTACTTTACTCATGTAGTTTTATAAATTAATTATGACATATGTAAATTATCTATTTTAATGTAGTTCATATGCTTAAAATTATAGTTGCCACTCCCTGAAGTTGTTAAATAATAAACTCCTGGCCTAGGGAGAACATTTAAAAGGGTCACTTTGGCAATAACATGGTATCGTGCTTCTCTTCAATGGGGAATCCATTGTTGCTCAGCCAGTCAAGTTGGAAATTACTCTTCTCCTGCAAGTTCAAATGAGATAAAAATTTTCCTCTCCTAATGGTAGGCATGAGACTAGAGAGCACATGAAGTAGATGGGTGAGTGCACAGACCAGAGAGTCCAGTTGTAGTTACACTGAGAGAAGCCAGTTTTGGAGGAACAAGTAATTAGTACCAGAAACTTTGTGGTTATCAAAATTAGCCAATCTCCTTAGAAATGCTATTGATAAAACCTAATTCTTACAGTGCACTTTGAGAAGCTCCAGAACAAAAGTGTGAAAATCTGCAAGTAAGAATTTGGTATAGGAAAATGACATCTTGGCATACATAAACCATGTTTTCTCGGGCTTCCTTGCAGCTGGGTGTGTCCATGTGACTAACTTCTGGTAAAGAGGATGTTAGTGGAAGGTATGTGTGTAACTTCTGGCTTCTGCCCTTGAAAGGAATGGTGGTTCTGTCCTTTGTTCTCTTTCTTCTTTCCCACAGACTGGAACGTGGACATGGTGGTGAGTTACCTTGGACCATGCAGATGAAGACAACGATAAAAGGAGCCAGGGAACCTGATGACTCTGTTGGAGTGAGCAAGACTGAAGCCATTTTGGGACCTAAAAATCACATGGGCTCTAAAAGATTTTTAAAAGACAGTTTTTGTCTTAGCATTTATCTCTCTGAGTTCCCTCTTTTCCCATGGTTATTTGATATTTTGACCCTTGGTTATGGGGCAGGATGACATTATTTACATGAATGTAAAGTGTTTTCCAGTCAGCCTGAAGCTGCAGACTTGCATGTGCCACCCTGACCCTGAGATAACAGCAAAGATGAGAGCAGAAACCAGACGAGATCTTGGTAAGATCTTGTACCTGAATCATAGACATGGATGCCTCATAGTTCACGTGCCCCTCTCTTCTGCTTTTCATTTTCTCATGTTCCATTCCTTCAGCCCCCTCTTAACCCCCCCCCCCCAACCCCCCCAGTAAACCTGAATCTCTGAGATGGTTTTAGTCTGGCCATTCTTCAGGTTTACTGGAGAGATGGGTTAGGCTAGCATCTTTCCTCAGGTCACTGGTATTCCTAAATAAAAGCTGACTTACATTTTCACCAATATTTGACTTTCGGTTGGTTTGCTTTTGTCTGGGGGCAGGCAGCTGGACCTGTGAGTTCAATATCCACTTTGGGGAGCCTCAGCCAGGAGCCGAGTGGCTCCTGTAACAATTTTGGCAAGCCTAGTCAGGAGCTGAGTGCCTTGGGCAGCATAGTCCCCCCGACTGCTGTGGGTGTGAGGCTGGGTCCACCTTTGGGTGCCAGCTGCCTGTGCTAGACCAGCCCCGTGGCTGAGATTTGGGGGACTTTACCTGATTTCCGGGGGTGACGTAACCACTGATTCCCTGCCTTTTGGTTGGTGAAGGAAGGCAGCGTTAGTGAGGGCTTTGACATTCTCTGAGCTGGTGAGCTGGTAAGTCTTTTTTTGGGGGGAGGGTCCTCTTTCTACAGCAATTGTTTGTTAAAGGTACCATTTGGGTATGAAACAACGTGTGTTTTTTAAAAGGTACCATTTCGGGTATGAGAAACAACTTAAGGATGAAAAAGCCAGCATTTTGTTTGTTTGTTTCGGAGAGCTCTGTCTGTTTGGGTTTTTTTTTTTTTTTTTTTTTTTTTTTGTCTTTTTGTGACCGGCCGCACCGCGCTCAGCCAGTGAGTGCACCGGCCATCCTTATATAGGATCCGAACCCGCGGCGGGAGCACTGCCGCGCTCCCAGCGCCGCACTCTCCCGAGTGCGCCACGGGGTGGGCCCTGTCTGTTTGGGTTTGAGTAATTAAGTTTGTACCTTTTAAAGACCTAATGACTAAAAAGAAAAAAAAAATTTTGTTTTCTGAATTTCTCCTGGTAAGCTTGAGAAACAGAAAACTGGGATCCAGAACATTATAACTGGGTAAGTCTCTGGACAAAATTTGTCTATCTGCACACAGAGTTCTGCAAGTGTTAAAAACTCAAGGTCACTTGGAGATTTTTGTTTTTCTTATGCAATTCATCCAGTCCTAGCTAAGTGTCAATATTTGAGATTTTAACCCAAAACTCATTTGAAACTGAAACTGAAGGGGAAAAAAAAAGGATAAAAATGCTTTTATGAAAAGCAGACCACTATGAGAAATGTTTTCAGAATTATCTGCCTGGGTTTACTGGTCAAACAGGATTATATTTTTCTCTGCCAGAGGTTTTTATTTATTTATTTATTTTGCTTTATAATTAAAAAAAATTTTTCCCATTCTTTATTCAGACACATGATGTATAGATGCTGCTTTGAAAGTAGATGCTGAAAAGTACTTGGATCGTGTTATAAGGCCATCTGATAGAAAAACAAGTATTTTAGTGTAACTCACATGATATTGGACAAGGAATGATTAAATCATCAGTTCCCTGGAGCTACTTCTGAGCTACTGCTGCTAGAGGGATACAGAGGAAATATAACAGTGGCTGTATTTTGTACAATGTGAAGATTCATTTTTGGTGGGAACTTTTTAAGGCAAATTAGATTTAAAACCAGCATTCTCATCAGAAATAATAAACTAAAAGAGAATACAGCTGGCAAAAGAAACTGAGACTCACAATGCTCAGAGAAACATAAGCTTAAGCATCACAGTCTTTGCAACATTTTAAAGAATGTACTGGAAAAAAGCAAAGCTTCCAGCAAAAATCAAAACACAACATTTATATTTAGAGTTTTCTTAATGAATGCTCTTGTTGCCTACATAAAGCCCTAGCTGACAAAACCATCTGGTTATTATTTTAAATACATAACGGACTGGTGGAACCATGAAAATTTCTAGAGTCAATATTAGTGGTGGGTGGAGTTAAACAGTGCCCCTTAAAGAATTCTGTCTGAGCAAGATCTCTTTTTTTTTCTGAATCTGACACATTTAAAATTTTGACACTAAATCTTCCTTTTACCTGTAGGTGATTCCTTAGTCCCTCTCTCGACAATGTAGGTCAGAAAAGATTGTTTTGCAAAAACTCTGAAGAAGCAACAAACGTAAAATTATTCCTTAAAGTCAAAAGAAAATAATTATGTAAGAAGTAACATGGGTCAGTGTGTGGTAGAGAAAGAAAGTCTGAGAGGAAGGCGAGTAATGAGTTCTAGTCTTGGTTCATCTCTTACTAGATTTTTGGCCTCTTTTAAATCCTTAAACCTCTGCTAGAATGGATCCTTGCTTTCCCCTTACGGGCCAGAGCCTACAAAGCCCCTTTTTCACCTTAAAAGTTGCATTGCAGACCATTCTTGGCTATCACTGGTACCTGGGGACCAAATCTTTCACATTTTCTGAGCTCAGGAGGGTGCATGTTTGATCCATACATGTGAAAACTGAGGTCACTCTTAAACTGGTCGTGACTAATATCTTCCTACTTCAAATCCCCATGTAGCAACACCCTGTGTGAGGTTAAACAAGGTTAGATGGCACCTTTAAAAGTAAAGCAAAAAAGTATTTTCTTTATATAGGACCTCTGAGCCTTTAGCTGGGCTCCTGTTGCCTGATTTGAGCTAGTTAGAATTTTTTTTTCAGGTACAAACACACTGGTGACACTTTGAAAGGACACTGTTGAAATGATGACTCATAATTTCAAGAGTATGGAATTCATAGTGGTTGCCAAATGGGTAAATAAGTTTTATATAAAAAGATTTTTTTTGCTTGCAAATTAAAAAGTATTTAGTGGGTTGCTGACAACAAATTTCTTGAAAACAAATTTCTTTTTAAAAATAAAAAATAAAGGGATTTTCCCCAAACACAGAGCCTAGACACCAACACATCTAGACATTTTTTCTTTCTTTAAAAAAAAAAAATTAATTATTATTATTATTATTTTTACTTTCTAAGATGTTATTGTAAAACAGTTGGGGGAGGAGGCGAGGGGAAGGGGGGAGTAGGGTGGGAGGAGGAGGAAAGGCAGGGGCATGGTCAAGTTCTGTGGTACCCCCCTCATTCTGGCAGGGGAGCCCTGGGCACTTCCAGCAGTGGCTCAGTGGTCAGCACTGGGCTGGATGCAGATGTTGGAGTGTTGTGGCTGAGGCCCTCGCCACCCCCTACCCATCTCAGGAGCCTGGGGCGCTTCTGGTGGAAGCTTGGTGGTCACTGCTGGGGTGCATGTAGATGTCATGGGGGCATGGCTGAGGCCCTCAGTCTCCCACCACCCCTGCTCTGGAGCCTGGGGTGCTTCCATTGGCAGCTAGGTGATCATCACTGGGCTGTATGCAAACATTAAAGTGGCATAGTTGAGACCCTCAGCTGTGCCCCCTGCCCTGGCTTGGGAGCTTGGGGCACTTTCAGTGGCAGCTCGGTGGTCATCACTGGGCTAGATGCAGACATCGGGAGGTGGGACTGAGGCCCCTGGCCCCCCGATCTAGCTCAAGAGTCCAGGGCACCTCTGATGGCAGCTGGGTCGTTGTCTCTGAGCTGGATGTGGACATTGGGGACATGTGACTGAGGCCCTTGGCACCCCCTCCCCACCCTGGCTTGGGAGCCCAGTGTGCTCCCAGTGGCAGCTTGGTGGTTGTTGTTGGACTGGATGCAGATGTCAGGGTTGTGTGTCTGAGGCCCTCAGCACCACATCGCCCTGGCTCAAGAGCCTGGGGTGCTTTCAGTGGTTGCTTGGTGGTCATTGCTGGGCTGGATGTGGACATCAGGAGGTTTGGCTGAGGTCTTTGGCTCCCTACAACTCTGGCTTGGAAGCCCAGGGCACTTCCTGTGGCAGCTTGGTGGTTGTTACTGGGTAGGATGCGGATGTTGGGGGTGTGTGGCTAAGGCCCTTGGCCCCCCACTGCCCCAGCTTGGGAGCCTGGGGTGCTTTCGGCAGCAGCTTGGTGGTTATTGCTGGGCTGGGTGGAGTCATTGGGGTGTGTATAGCTGAGGCCAATGGCCCTTCCCCCTCCCTGGCTTGGGAGCCCAGGAGGCTTCCAGTCCTTCTAGGTTTTATAGGTGTTCTTTGGTGACGTTAGACCTTTATTGGTTAATATCAAACCTTGTGTCTGATCTGTGGGTATTTTGTGTTTTCTTTCAGTTCTGTGTTGGATTATTAGCTACTCCCACCACTTAAACTCTGCACTGGAACTAATTTGTTGTCCTTTTGTTACTTCTAAAATGGGAGAACTTCCTGTGGGGACCAGCACTTGAGCCCTCTGGTTGAGCTAAATTGCTGCTTTGCTGCTGATTCTCTGGGGAAGGCTTTTTGTGAAGCTCAGGTTTTAATTGTTGGACTTGTAAGCACTTCCAGGTCTTATGAGGTCTGATACAACTGGGTTGTGTGGAAACTCTGGTCTGGGACTGAGTCTTTTCAGCAAACTGCACCCCCTGCAGTTCTATACTCCTGACCAGACTCCACTGAGTGGTCCTGTGCTGATTGGAGGGCAGATCAGCTGTCCTTGCTGTGCTCCAGTGTTCCCCCGTTGATATAATCTCCCCCACCCCCTTCACTCCAAACACTTCCCATGGGATGGGCCATGCACTGGTCCCTTGTGAAGACTCACGGCCTCTGAGTGGCTCTTTTTTTCAGTAGTCGGTGGCCCATTACTCCTATGTGGGTCCACGGGAACCCTGTCAGTGGTCTTGCTGGCCTGGGGGGCCACGAAGGCTCTCTTCTCCCCTGCAGCCTCCAAGCAACTCCATCCGAAGAGCACAGCTGCAGCTTTTGCCAGCTCTTGCTCTGTGTGCTCACCAAGGCCAGCCTAGAGGTGGTTGGGGCTTGAAATGGTTGGAGTGGTCCTTTCTTTCTCTCATCATGGCTTCTCCTGCCTTCATGAACTCTGTAGGTCTCTCCTCTTCTCCTGAGCTCTAGTGGCCCCATCTTTGCAGTCATTCCTTTTTAATAGTTGTAAATTGGTTGATTGTGGGAGAAGGTGACTCTGGGGACCATCTATTCAGCCATCTTGATCAAAAGTTCTGCATATTCACTCTTCCTAGCCCAGCTGAGACAACGTATGGGACAGGTGGTAGCACAAGTAGAAGAGCAGTAAGTTAAATTCCCCCATGGATTTCCAAGACACCAAATTTCCACTCCCGAGAGCCTGGGAGCCTGAGTGTGAAAGAACTCCAAGGTAATTGATTCTGTGACAGCTGCATCTGGTGAGGGCCTCATGGCAGAAAGCAGCAGGCAGCCAGTGGATACAAGTAGATCACATGGCAAGAGGAAGCAAGAGAGCTCTGCTAGAGGTTAAAGTTATGAACCCAGACTAAAACAGAATAATCTTTGATTATGCAATTTTTAGATTAATGAGGCTAATTTTGTATTGTCGATGAGAAAGGAATCAGTATGTAGGAGAAAAGGAGATGTGAAGAAAGCTACGGATATGGAGATGTAGTTGTGGTTAAGAAGGTTAAAAAGAAAAGAATACTTTTGTGTGAGAAAGCATTTTGTGTAATGACATTTTGTTCTAGAGCCAAATGACTAATTATTTAGGAAAGAAGTAGTAGAGGACAAAGAAAGATTAAACCATGTCACTGAATGTCTGAATAAGTTGTAATAATGGTTTGTGAAGGATGATTTTATGAAAGAATTTTGTGTGTGATTAAGTTGGCTATAATTAAAAGGGAATTAGGTAAGTCTTTCTAAAGATTGAACTTTGATATTAAAAAGACACTGATACAGAGCTAAATTTCCCTATATTAGAACAAGTTTTTCTTGGTAAAATTACAAGAAATTTTGATTTTTCTCTAACAGCATCTGCAATCAGATTCATAAAACAGACTTTAACAAGTACTCATAAACACTGATTTCAAATAACTTTAACATCAAGGACAAAATAAAAGTTTTTCGGAACTCTAATAAGAAATCTAATGGCTTTATAAACTTCTAATTATGATCAAGTACAGCAAAAATTAATTATGTGAAATTAAATAACTGGTAAAGAAAAAAAATTTTTTTAACTTTCATTGTTGGTTCTTTACATAAATGTTTTGTTTTCCAGATTTAAGGAAACATTCTCTCTTAAGCTCTCTATAACTTACCGCAATTTGGTAAAATATACTTTTGTGAACAAAGATGGAAGCATTTGCTTTCTCCTTGTTTGATTGCTCCAAAATTTGAAAACTATTTGTGAACATCCCTCTGATTTTTATGGCAATATGGTTATTTGCCTGAGTTCAGTAAGAATTTTCTCTCTCTTCATAACAGGATACAATTGGAAACATTGGTTATAAAATAGTATGTCTCTTCTAAGCTGCTGATCCCATTCATGTTGCCCTAATTTGGCCTAACTGCTGTTTCGTCTTTTCCCCCAGTGTGGGACATGACGATCTGGGAATAATCTTCCCAGCACTGAGGGATCAATCTACCTGGGACTGAGCCTTCCCACCACCAAGGGATCTGTACAAAGAAAAGTAAAACCTTTCAATCAGGAAATTGATCACCAATGCTTTTGTGAGAAATGTTTTGATGAAAAAGGGAGAAATGGTGTCTTGTCTACACAAACAGTTCTTTAAAGTATTCCCAGCCTTGAAGGAGGGGCTCGTACATGCACGAGACATCCTGTTCCTAAAAAAAGGATTCATGTAAGTTCTTAAAATTCTTGATGTACCGATTAATGTATAGCTTGCTAACTCTGAGTAAGCCATCTGTTGTCAATCAACTGTTTAGACAATAGATAAATGAATGCCCTTGGTCCCCCTGACGCTCCAGCCTGGTACCAAAAGCTATGTCCTCCATCATGTTAAATAGTTCCATTCCAAATTAACCCCTGCTATGCCCTGAATCAGCTTGAAGCAGTAAGATGAGTTGTCTGTCCCATTCCATAGAAGTAGAAGGAACTATCGACAGAGAAATGGAGTGAGCAGAACTGAAGCCATTGGGACCTAAAATCACATGGGCTCTAAAAGATTTTTAAAAGACAGTTTTTGTCTTAGCATGTATCTCTCTGAGTTCCCTCTTTTCCCATGGGTATTTGATATTTTATATCTTGGTTATGGGGAAGGATAACATTATTTACATGAATGTAAAGTGTTTTCCAGTCAGTCTGAAGCTGCAGACTTGCATGTACCACCCAGACCCTGATATAACAGCAAAGATGGGAGCAGAAACCAGACGAGGTATTGGTGAGACCTTGTACCTGACTCATAGACATAGACCCTTCGTAGCTCACATACCCCTTTCTTCTGCTTTTTATTTTCCTGTGTTCCATTCCCTCATCCCCCTCTTTAAAAACCCCTCAGTAAACCCGAGTCTTTGAGATAGCTTTAGCCTGGCCATTCTCCTTCAGGTTTACTGGAGAGACGGGTTAGCCTAACATCTCCCTTCAGGTCACAGGTATTCCTGAATAAAAGCTGACTTCAATTTTCACCAACATTTGACATTTGATTGATTTGCTTTTGCTTGGGTGCAGGCAGCCAGACCTGTGAGTTCAATATCTATTTTAGACAGCCTCGGCCAGGAGGTGAGTGGTCCCTATAACAACTTTTCAAAGCAGAGATACCATGCCTATTCAAACTTTTATGCAAGAGGAATAAACGAACAGTTTTCAGCCACTGCTACTTTGTGTCTCTGTCATAAACAACCTGTACCATATCCTAATTCACTATCCCCTCAATCTCTAGATCAACCACGTTAAATTAAATATAGTTCCCTGGGAGTTTCAAGATGGCGGCAGCTGCGGCGGCTGGCGCGGAGTAGCTGAGGTGGAAAAGGTGGCCACTGGGCCTCAGGCAGCCGGGAAACTTGTGGACCTTCCTCTGGCCATCTCTTAAGGGAGGACTGCTGCTGCTGGCCGGTCGTGGGGGCTCAACGCCACTTTGCCCCCGGCAGGAGAGGCTGCCTCATTTACAGGCAACAGCTTTGAAGTGTGGAGCAGGAAAAGAACTGATTCTTAGCTGCAAAAGTGAGTCTTGAAACAGGGAACACGGCGCCAGGGCTGCTGTGGATGCAGCCAGGATCCCGGAGGCTGGGGCCGCACTGAAGGCGGCCAGCTGCCCTATTCAGGATTCGAGGTTTCAGGCCGGCATTAAAGAAGACTCCTGGGAGCGCCCGAGCGGCGCCGCGACTGAACAGCCCGAGGCGGCAGCGCCGAGAACACGGAAGGCAACAAACCAGAGACAGAGTGAGCGCCCGACCTGGCACAGCACTGTGAGTGATCCCTGGCACAGCTCTTTTCGGGGGGTGGATGCCCACGCGGCTCCCCGCCTGCACCACCAGGCCACTCACTGCCCCGGTGCTGCCTCCATTTTACCAGGTGCAGGCAGCTCCGCCCTGCTCGGCCATCACTGAGCCCATTTGCTTGGCCTGGCGCGGGGCTTTCCGGACCCTGCGGGCCGACCTCCTCTCCCACTCCCTCCACGGTTCTCTGGCAGGGCTGGGGGTGTGGGGCGTCCCGACCAGTTTTGGGAGGGCTAGGAAGTACGGGCGGGCCGACTGTCACTCCACCACACCCTGGACTCCGGCCCCGGTAAACTTCCTGTTACTGGGAGGCAGATACCATCTCTGCGACCACCAGTTTGGAAAAAAAGCCTAACGAATTTCTGGTTGGGAATAGTGTGGTAGGAGAGTTCCCAGGTCCGCTTGAACCTGCCGGAGAGCAGGCTGCAGGCGGGCACTAGACTCGGTTTATACCGGGGGGATACAAAGGTGAACAAGACCCGAGAAAGATCTACACAGTGCTACAAAGGCACCCAGAGAGACCGGTCGTCTGTGCCTAGCAGAAACCTGGTAGACTTCCTGGGCGAGGCGGTGCTGAGCAGGGTCTTGAAGGCCCAGCTGATAGAGGAGGGGTGCAGAAGACACGCCCCAACCCAGCACAGTGTGCACAGAGGGGGGAGACGTGCGGCCAGGGAGGCGGAGACTCGACAGAAACCATACACCCGGTGGGGTCGCCACTGCACGATCTAACAGCCTGGGCCAGAGCACACGGAACGGGGAGAAGTCCTGTACAGAAAGTGAAAGCTCAACAGAGATCACACACCCTGTGGTACGTGATCCACCAGCCCAGCAGAGTCCAAGCTAACCAGAAAGGTGGATCCCCGGAGAAGCCCAAGACCCGAGGCAACCACACACACAAGACACTAGAGGCCAACTGAGCAGTCACGGCGGGAGCCATACCAAATTGGCAACCACAGCAACATCCTAGTTAGTCATTAGTCTTAAACCGATGGACTGTGAAACCCCCTGCCACAATGAATAAACACCAAAAAAAAGACACCAGAAATACAAAAAATCAAGAAAGTACACCACCAAAAGTTAATAAATCTCATACTCTAGATCCTATAGAACAAGAAGCCCTTGAAATAACTGACAAGGAATTTCGAGTGATAATTCTAAGGAAACTGAATGAGATACAAGAAAACTCAGCTAGACATCATGATGAAATGAGGAAAAGTATACAGGATCTGAAAGAGGAAATATACAAGGAAATCAATGTCCTGAAAAAAAATGTAGCAGAACTTGCTGAACTGAAGAAGTTATTCAGCGAAATAAAAAACACAACGGAGAGTTTAACCAGCAGGCTTGTCGAAGTTGAAGAGAGAACCTCTGAACTTGAAGATGGGCTGTTTGAAATAACACAAGCAGACAAAAAGAAAGAAAAAAGAATCAAGGACATGGAAGAAAATCTGAGAGAGATATCAGACAACCTCAAGCGCTCAAATATCCGAGTCATGGGTATTCCAGAAGGGGAGGAAAATGGAGATTCCATTGAAAACATATTCAACAAAATAGTGGCAGAAAACTTCCCAGGTATAGGAAAAATCACAGATCTTCAGATCCAGGAAGCTCAACGATCTCCAAACGTATTCAACCCAAAAAGGCCTTCTCCAAGACATGTCATAGTCAAATTGGCAAAACTCAGAGACAAAGAGAGAATCTTAAAAGCTGCAAGAGAGAAGCGTCAAATCACCTATAAGGGAGCCCCAATCAGGTTAACATCAGACTTTTCATCACAAACCCTAAAAGCTAGAAAGGAATGGGATGATATTTTCAAAATACTAAAAGACAAAGATTGCCAGCCAAGAATACTCTACCCTGCAAGGCTATCCTTCCGAAATGAGGGGCAAATAGTATATTTCTCAGACAAACAAAAACTGCTGGAGTTCACTACCACAAGACCACCCTTACAAGAAATCCTCAAGGGAGTACTGGGTTTGGTTCCTGAAAAATAACTACCACTGCCATAAAAACCTAAGAAAAATCTAAACCCGCTAGTACAATAAAAATGGCATTCATGAAGAGAAAACAAGCTAACAAAAACACTATCTACAACCTAAGGAACCAACAAACAAAGAAACCAAACAGTAAATCAGAAAGCAAGGAACAAAAGACACCTAAGACAACCAAACAACCAATAAAATGCTAAGAATAAATCAACACCTTTCAATAACAACTCTTAATGTTAAAGGCTTAAATTCCCCAATTAAAAGACACAGACTGGCTGACTGGATCAAAAAGCAGGACCCAACTATATGCTGCCTACAAGAGACCCACCTCACCCATAAAGATTCACACAGACTAAGAGTGAAAGGATGGAAAAAGATTTACCATGCAAACAGAAAAGAAAAACGAGCTGGAGTGGCTATTCTTATATCTGACAAAATAGACTTTAAACTAAAAACCATAAAAAGAGACAATGAGGGACACTACTTAATGATAAAAGGACTGATCCATCAAGAAGACATAACAATCATAAATATGTACGCACCCAATGTTGGAGCAGCCAGATTTATAAAACAAACTCTATTAGACCTAAAGAAGGAAATAGACACTAATACCATAATAGCAGGGGACCTGAACACTCCACTGTCAATATTAGACAGATCATCTAGGCAAAGAATCAGTAGAGAAACACAAGATCTAAACAAGACTCTAGACCAATTGGAATTGGCAGATATCTACAGAACATTCCACCCAACAACCTCAGAATATTCATTCTTCTCATCAGCACATGGATCATTCTCCAAGATAGATCACATATTAGGTCACAAATCAAGTCTCAATAAATTCAAAAAAATTGGAATTATCCCATGTATCTTCTCAGACCACAATGGATTAAAACTAGAAATTAATAACAAACGAAACTCTGGAAACTATACAAACACATGGAAATTAAACAGCATTCTACTTAATGACATATGGGTCCAAGAAGAAATCAAGCAGGAAATCAAAAAGTTTATTGAAACTAATGAAAACAATGATACATCATACCAAAACCTGTGGGATACTGCAAAAGCAGTATTGAGGGGAAAATTTATTGCATTAAATGCTCACTTCAGAAGAATGGAAAGATGGCAAGTGAACAACCTAACACTTCACCTTAAAGAACTAGAAAAACAAGAACAATCCAATCCTAAAGTCAGCAGACGGAAAGAAATCATTAAGATCAGAGCAGAACTGAATGAAATTGAAAACCAAAAAACAATTCAAAAGATCAACGAATCAAAAAGTTGGTTTTTTGAAAAGATAAATAAAATTGACAAACCATTAGCATGGCTAACAAAAAAAAGAAGAGAGAAGACTCAAATAACAAAAATTAGAAATGAAAAAGGCGATATTACAACTGATTCATCTGAAATACAAGGAATCATTCGAGACTACTATAAACAATTATACGCCAACAAATTTGAAAATCTGGAGGAAATGGATAAATTTCTGGACACACACAAGCTCCCAAAACTGAACCGTGAAGACGTAGAAAATTTGAACAGACCAATAACAATAAAGGAGATTGAAGCTGTTATCAGAAGGCTCCCAACAAAGAAAAGCCCAGGACCAGATGGATTCACAGCAGAATTTTACCAAACATTCAAAGAGGAATTGACACCGATTCTTTACAAACTATTCCAAAAGATTGAAACGGACGCAAATCTCCCAAACTCATTCTATGAAGCAAACATCATCCTGATACCAAAACCAGGTAAAGATATAACCAAAAAAGAAAACTACAGGCCGATATCCTTGATGAATATAGATGCAAAAATCCTCACTAAAATACTAGCAAACAGAATACAGCAACACATACGAAAAATTATTCATCACGATCAAGTGGGATTCATCCCAGGGATGCAAGGTTGGTTCAACATACGCAAATCAATAAATGTGATACACCATATTAATAAACTCAAACACAAGGAACATATGATCATCTCTATAGATGCTGAAAAAGCATTTGATAAAGTTCAGCACTCATTCATGACAAAGACCCTCTATAAGTTAGGTATAGAGGGAAAGTATCTCAACATAATTAAAGCCATATATGCCAAACCCACTGCCAATATCATCCTGAATGGGGAAAAGCTGAAAGCTTTTCCTTTAAGAACAGGCACTAGACAAGGATGCCCACTCTCACCACTCCTATTCAACATAGTGTTGGAAGTACTAGCCAGAGCAATCAGAGAAGAGAAGGAAATAAAGGGCATCCAGATTGGAAAAGATGAAGTCAAACTGTCCCTGTTTGCAGATGACATGATCCTATATATCGAACAGCCTAAAACCTCTACAAAAAAACTCTTGGAATTGATAAATGATTTCAGCACAGTAGCAGGATACAAAATCAACACACAAAAATCAGTAGCATTTCTTTTCTCCAATAGTGAACATGCAGAAAGAGAAATCAAGAAAGCCTGCCCATTTACAATAGCCACCAAAAAAATAAAATACTTAGGAATTGAGTTAACCAAGGAGGTGAAAAATCTCTATAATGAGAACTACAAAGCACTGCTGAGAGAAATTAGAGAGGATACAAGAAGATGGAAAGATATTCCATGCTCTTGGATTGGAAGAATCAACATAGTGAAAATGTCCATACTACCCAAAGTGATATACAAATTCAATGCAATCCCCATCAAAATTCCAAAGACATTTTTCTCAGAAATGGAAAAAACTATTCAGACATTTATATGGAACAATAAAAGACCACGAATAGCCAAAGCAATGCTGAGCAAAAAAAATAAAGCTGGAGGCATAACACTACCTGACTTTAAGCTATACTACAAAGCTATAATAACCAAAACAGTATGGTACTGGCATAAAAACAGACACACTGACCAATGGAATAGAATAGAGAATCCAGAAATCAACCCTCACACTTACTGCCATCTGATCTTTGACAAAGGCACCAAGCCTATTCACTGGGGAAGGGACTGCCTCTTCAGCAAGTGGTGCTGGGATAACTGGATATCGATATGCAGGAGAATGAAACTAGATCCATACCTCTCACCGTATACTAAAATCAACTCAAAATGGATTAAGGATTTAAATATACACCCTGAGACAATAAAACTTCTTAAAGAAAACATTGGAGAAACACTTCAGGAAATAGGACTGGGCACAGACTTCATGAATACGACCCCAAAAGCACGGGCAACCAAAGGAAAAATAAACAAATGGGATTATATCAAACTAAAAAGCTTCTGCACAGCAAAAGAAACAATTAAAAGAGTTAAAAGACAACCAACAGAGTGGGAGTAAATATTTGCAAAATATACATCTGACAAAGGATTAATATCCAGAATATATAAGGAACTCAAACAACTTTACAAGAAGAAAACAAGCAACCCAATTAAAAAATGGGCAAAAGAGCTAAGTAGGCATTTCTCTAAGGAAGATATCCAAATGGCCAACAGACATATGAAAAAATGCTCAACATCACTCAGCATCCGGGAAATGCAAATCAAAACCACATTGAGATACCATCTAACCCCAGTTAGGATGGCTAAAATCCAAAAGACTATGAACGATAAATGCTGGCGAGGCTGCGGAGGAAAAGGAACTCTCATACATTGTTGGTGGGACTGCAAAATGGTGCAGCCTCTATGGAAAATGGTATGGAGGTTCCTTAAACAATTGCAAATAGATCTACCATACGACCCAGCCATCCCACTGTTGGGAATATACCCAGAGGAATGGAAATCACCAAGTCGAAGGTATACCTGTTCCCCAATGTTCATCGCAGCACTCTTTACAATAGCCAAGCATTGGAACCAGCCCAAATGCCCATCATCAGATGAGTGGATACGGAAAATGTGGTACATCTACACAATGGAATACTACTCAGCTATAAAAACGAATGAAATACTGCCATTTGCAACAACATGGATGGACCTCGAGAGAATTATATTAAGTGAAACAAGTCAGGCACAGAAAGAGAAATACCACATGTTCTCACTTATTGGTGGGAGCTAAAAATTAATATATAAATTCACACACACACATACACACATACACACACAAACCGGGGGGGGGGGGAGAAGATATAACAACCACAATTATTTGAAGTTGATACAACAAGCAAACAGAAAGGACATTGTTGGGGGGGAGGGGGGAGGGAGAAGGGAGGGAGGTTTTGGTGATGGGGAGCATTAATCAGCTACAATGTATATCGACAAAATAAAATTAAAAAAAAAAAATAAATAAATAAATAAATATAGTTCCCTGAACTTACAATTTGGTTTTATGTCTTTTTACCTTTACTCATGCTTTTCTCTGTACCTGAACTGCATTTTCAAATGTATTTTCTCCATCAGCCAGGTAAAATCCTACTCATGTTTCAAAAGTCAGATTAAATATTACTCTCTCTGGGAAGTCTTCCTGTATATTCCCCTGTAGAGATGATAATCCTTTTATGGTTATCTTCACTAAGTCTTGTACATAATTACAATAACAACACTATATACACTTAATTGATTGCCTACTATGTACCATGCACTTTATTTTTTAATTTTTTTTAAAGATGGCCAGTAAGGGGATCTTAACCCTCGACTCGGTGTTGTCAGCACCACGCTCTCCCAAGTGAGCTAACCGGCCATCACTATATAGGGATCCAAACCGTTGGCCTTGGTGTTATCAGCACCACACTCTCCCAAGTGAGCCACAGGCCGGCCCTTATGCACTTTAAATTTACTTTACTCACAATAGGTCATCTAATCTCATAATTGTTTTATGAGGTGTGTGTATTAAACTCACTTTATAGATGAGAAAATCCTGGCTTAGAGAGGGAGGCTAGGTAATTTTCCCTGTTCATAATGTTAGAGTCAATAGTAGAGCTAGAATTCAGATTAACCTGGTTTCAATTCCATGTTCTATCCATGATACTTTCACTGGAGTCCCTGTCATATGCTATCACATTTGTTTGTTTACATGTATATCTTGTCTAATTTTATATTGGATATATCACATCTAGCTCATTGTGGGAACTCAACAGATAAAGTTAAATAACTGAGCTACTGCTCAGTTTTCCTCACTGGTTGCCTTCTAAAATTATGGTATAACTCTAGAAATAGCACAATAGCCCAGGTGCAGTGCCAAAGACAATCACTCTATTCCATACTCTGATTTCTTTTCTGATTATGTATCTGTAATTGATCTGATTCTCCATATTCTAGGCTAGCTTAACAAAATACCATGGATTGGGTGGCTTAAGCAACAGATAGATATTTATTTCCTCACAGTTTGTTCAAGAGCAAAGAGCCAATTCAGTTGGTTTCTGGGAGGCCTCTCTCCTTGGCTTGCTGATGGCCATCTTCTCACTGAGTCTTCACACGGGTGCTCATCCCTCATGCCTCTGTCTCGCTTATAAGGAGCCACTCCTATTGGATTAGGGCCTCACCCTCGTGCCTCATTTAAAATTAATTCCCACCTTAAAGTCCCCGTCTCCACATACAGTCATCTTGGGGGTTAGGGTTTCAACATATGAATTTTGGGGGGTCCTGCACTGATTGGGGGGCAGATCGGCTGTCCTTGCTGTGCCCCAATGTTCTCCTGGTGGACCCATCTCCACCACTGCCTGTGCTCCAAACACTTCCCATGGGACGGGCTCTGCACCGGTCCCTGGAGATGACTCACTGGCCTCTGAATGGCTCCCCATTTTCAGTTGTTGTGGCTCCTTGCTCCTGTGTGGGTCCACGGGAGCCCTATTAGTGGTCTTGCTGGCCTGGGGGCCGCCAAGGCCCTCCTCTCCCCTGCTGCCTCCAAGTTACTCCATCTGCATAGCACAGCTGTGGCTTCTGCTCCGTGCACTCAGCAGCTCCAGCCTTAAAGCGCCATGGCCCTAAATGCTCTGAAATACTCAGAGCAGCTTTTTCTTTCTCTCATCGTAGTTTCTCCTCCTTCATGAACTCTGTAGGTCTCTCCTCCTCTTCCCCTGAGCTCCAGTGGCCCCAGCTTGGCTGATGTTACATTTTTATAGTTGTAAATTGGTTGGTTTGTGGGAGACAGTGATGCCATCTATTCCACCATGTTGACCGGAAGTCCTCGAGCACCTAACTTTTTAATCATCAGTTTCCTCATTTATAAAATGAATATAGCAATACCTAACTTATAGGGATTGTTGTGGAGACATAATGAGCAGAAGTAAAGCATGGGAGAGAGTTCCCAATACACAGTAATGGCTGATAAAAGTTATAGCAATCTCTTAAAAGCAGAATATTTACTATTTTTTCCCTGTTACAGAAAGTCATTCTTTCCCTTTTTATCAATTCTGTGTTAGTTGTCTGCTTTGCAGTTTCCTTTGGCCTCAACCCCTGAACTTGATTTGGTGTTTTGCTTCTTTCTGTCCTGATGCTGCCTTCTTTCTCTCTCTTCTCTTTTCTGACTCCACAGAAAAATTTCTCGAACAGCTGATTCTGCCTTGCACAGCCTGTTTTTTGTTTGTTTGTTTAGATGACTTGCATGAACTCAATTAAAGGAGCACTGGTGCTTGTGACTTCCCTTCAATTTGCACCATGTACACTGCAATTTGCTCTACTTTCTTTCTTTAAACTCTTTCTCTTCATCTTTTCTTCCCCAACCAAGTTCCCATGCATCTAAGAGATCAGCTCAAATATTTGCATATGGTCTGCCTCCATCAAACATTCCTCATTAAATACAAACATTGGCATAAGCCATACTCAAAATCTACCTTTACATTATGATTACTCCTGCCCCATGCTGATAGGGTGGGTCACATTCAAACCCACATCCATTTTGGGAAAGAATTTTTACCCTAGCATCCTTAAAAGGCAGGAGATTATAGAGAAGATTTTTTAAAAAAATTATTATTCATTCAAAAATCCTTTGAGCTAAAACTTCTTATTACTGTGTTAAATCAGGCAGAATCATATTGAAGCATGAAAGTGCTCTGCAAAGACTTCTTTTGCTATCCTAAAATTTAAAACCCAATTCCTACCCAAAAACCTAAGTTTTCCTCTCCAATATGTTCCATGCATACTATTGTCTGAATGTGTCATGTGGGTATAAGGGATGTCAATTTAGCCTACCTGATCCTCAGTCTCCTAATCTTTGTAATCTTTAAAATGGAGCTAACAATAACAATCCCACATATCTCACTTTTTTTTGAGTATTAAATACAATAATATTCAGAAAGTGCTTTACCATCTGAAAGTGCTATGTGTGAAATGTTCTTTCCCCAACTGCTGGGTAAATGTCAACTCACTTTTAAGACTTAGATTAAAGCGTGATGCTGATAACACCAAGGTCAAGGGTTTAGATCCCTGCACTGGCCAGCCACCAAAAAAAAAAAAAAAAAAAAGAGTTTGATTAAATATTACTTCCTCTATGGAGCTATTATTTTCCATTATCATAAGTGCTGACTGGTGATGGATGCAATTTTTACACCCTGTTATGGTTTGATGTTCTCCCCAAACTCATTGAAGCTTGATCCCCATTGTAACAGTGTTAAGAAGGTGGGAAATCAGACTATGACATTTGAAAGGTAGGACCTTTGGGAAGTGATTAGATCATGAGGACTCTGTCCTCATGAATGGGTTAATCCATTTAGGAATTAATGGATTAATAGTTTAATGAGTTATCAGGGAGTAGACTGGGGGCTTCATAAGGAAAGGAAGGAAACGTGGAAATATGCTCTTGCTCAGCCCTCACTATGTGATTCTCTGCACCATCTTGGGTCTCTACAGAGAGTCCACACCAAGAAGAAGGCCCTCACTAGATGTGTTCCCTGGACTTTGAACTTCCCATTCTCCCAAACTGTAAGTAATAAGTTCTGTTTCTTTATAAATTGCCCGGTTTCAGGTATTATGTTATGAGCATCAGAAAACAGACTAATACACACCCTAGTGGCCAGGTCTAATACTGGTGGAATATAAAAAG
The DNA here is from genome assembly GCF_027409185.1 of Cynocephalus volans. Taxonomy (NCBI): domain Eukaryota; kingdom Metazoa; phylum Chordata; class Mammalia; order Dermoptera; family Cynocephalidae; genus Cynocephalus; species Cynocephalus volans. The sequence continues at coordinate 89,121,764 of NC_084468.1, read as the reverse complement.
AGCCTAGATATTTTGCTGAAGCCTTGTAGGTAACTGTCAGCATTTGCTTCTTTAACTTCGGAGCTACATGGCCCTGAGTATGTTCGGGCACAGAGCAGACTTCCTGTTCTTTCCTTCCTTTTCACCCCTCTTCTCATCAGTGTCTTGTGGAATAAGTAAGTACCTATAAGATTTGGAGTTGGACAGATCAGGGTTTCAATCTGGATTCTCCAACTGTTTACTGACTTGATCTCAGGCAGCTTATTTTAGCTCCATGAATCTCAGTGTCTCATCTACACAGAGAACTTCAGCCTCTACTTTGCAGGTGGTTCTAAGTACTAGTGCTGTTGAGTGCCTGGCAAGTGGAGGTGCTTAATGAATGGAGCTACTATTGTTACAATTATTATTATTGATTTTATCACCATCATCATTCTTCCAGTGTGAATGGTAGGACAGTCTGTGATTTGGAGGTCTGTCCCATGGTACTTCAGATACAGTTGCTTTGCTGATTTGGGCAATTCTGTCTGCATAGGCATGAAGTGAAGGGGCTGTGGATGCAAAAGAGGAGAGAGAGTGGTAGGGAAGAGAGGGCAAGGGAGAAGTATTAACTGTGAAGATACGTGACATTTGTGCCATTCCTTGTGTTTTTGTTACACATCTGTCTCCAAATTGGGGTCCATCTCTAAAAATCTATGGAACTTTTGTATTAGTTTCCCACAAAGTAAAGTCAGGTATCTATAATATTTCACATCTTGTGCTCTTTGTTTTCTTAGAGAGGCAGATGTCAGAGCTCACACACAGACTTTCTGGAGCTAGAAGAGGAAGCAGGAGGTATGTCTGATGAAGCAGGTGGGCAGGCCATGGATGCCCATAGGGCGTGCATGTATGTGTGTGTTGGAGGGGGGGTGGGTTACCGTGTTGACATGGTTCAGAGTTTAGAAAAACCCCGACCCCGGGTCTCTGGGTCAGCTCTTGTAGTTGGGTAGACTCAAAAGGGAGGCCCTTAGACAAAAGTTGTGGTTGAGGCAAGTTGTTTTCTTACAAAATTATTCACTTTGGCTTCTCTTTATATTCTAATTTACTTTTTCTGCCTTTGTTATATTTTCTCATGCTTAGACATTTTTATAATAGGTAAAATATAATTTCCATTTTTTGTTCACTAATCATGGATAATTCACTTTTTAAATTTAGTTAGTGGTAAACTAAATTAAAATTAAAATTGTAATTAAAAATTGTTAAATAAAAGTCACAAACTTTTAACTGGGTTTGGCTAGGGGACAAAACACCACCCGAGAGACTGGTATGTGGTGAGGACATTGCTAAACTCAGATGGAATGGATGTACCTCTAATCCAAAATGGTGTATTTCCCAGGGTGGTCTTGGGAGCCAGCACCATTGCTGAGAAATAATGGTGCTTGTGCTTCAGATTTTACAATGTGAATAATTATATTTATTTATTCCAAGTAAATATATAACTTAGTCTACTTCAACAGCATCTTCTTGTTGTCTTGGATTAGGATAGTGCTTTTTTTCCTTCTCCTTCTCCTTCTGGAGCTTCCAGTTTGAATGCCAAAGCTACACTTCCCACAGGAAGGCAGAAGTCGGGCATGGCCATAAAATCTTCCATGATCTGATTCCTGCCTCAGCCCTCCCCACCCTGTTACTTCAGCTCCAGAAATAATGAACCCCATTTCAACCCCTTTCTCTCCCCAATGCTGGTTTACATTTCCCTGCCTTTGTTTGTCTCTATTTGCAATTTCCTCCACAAACCGCTTCCTGCTCTTTCCATGCCCTATATCCACACAGCAAAGTTCTACTCATTTTTTTAAAAAGTCAGCTTTATTGAAGTATAATTTATATATAAGAAAATTTACCAATTTTAAGTGTGTGTGTAATTCAGTGACTTTTGACAGATATATACAGTCATGAAACCACTACCACAATTGTGATATAGAACATCACTCCAAAAAAATTCTGTATGACCTTGCAGTCTATCCCCTCCCCTACCCCTGGATCCTGGAAACTACTGATTTATTTTCTGTCACTATAGTTTTGCCTTTTTCTTATAATTTCATATAAATGAAATCATTCATTACATAGTCTTCTACATCCAGTGTCTTTTACTTCACGTAATGCTTTTGAGATTTATCCATGATGTTGCCTGAATCAGTAGTTTATTGTCACTGCTGAGAGGTATACATTGTATGGATGTACCATAGTTTCTTTACCCATTCAGTAGTCTTGATGGGCATGTGGTGTTCACCCTTCAAGCTTTCTCTAGTTCCTTTCTTGCTGTTTACCTCTACCACAAAAAGCCAGATAGACTTAATGTTTTCCTTCGTACCTACAGAAACAATTACTTATTTCCCACTGTCCTATAATCACTTGACTCTGAGTGTGTTTCCCCTAAAAGACTTTGATATCCTTAAGAGCCAAAATTGGGTCTTTTCATCTACTTGTCTCCAATGCCTGCTGTACTGTGGGCATGCAATAAAGTTGGCTGGCTTGAATGGACATGCCCTTTCTAGCTGACCTCCAGTGTAACCTAAAGCAAGATGAAGGATTAAAATTAGAGCCATTGCTATGGATTTCCTCACTACTGAGCTGTGAATGTGGCACTTATTTTATGACCCAGACAGTAAGACAGGGAGGGATATGCAGTCTGTGGCTAACATCTGGGAAGAGCTTGAATTTTCCAAGAAGGAAAAAAAAATTTTTGGCAGTTGGGACTGAATGAAATAAATATACCGTCCCAGATCAGTTTCAAATTTACAGGTCTCTAAAAAAATTTGAGAAGGGTGTGGCAATTGAGCAATAGTGGAAGCTCCACATACTGAATAAACCAATTATTTTGAGGCTTGCGCAAGAAGTTCTGAACACAGTCCAGACCTCTTCAGTAAACATCTATTAAATTTCTCAATACTGGAACAACTGAAAAGAAAAAAAGGAAACACCTAACAAGAAAGAACAAATTTATGAAAGGACAGAAAATGTTTCTGACATAAGACTTTCAGTAAATGCTGTTTTGTTCAAAGATAATCCAAATTGCTTCATAGTGACTTAGAAGCTTTATTTCCCCTTCTCCTACCCCACAGTTAGATTTATTCTTTGATTCAAGTGATATTTTTTTCTATGGGCCATGTTCACTCTTATCTATATCCAGTGATGGATATAAAGAGGCAATGTAGAGTGGTTTGAGAGACTTCAGGGAAATGAATTGAAGGGTAGCTAAGAGCAAAGTTCTGTAGTAATGATTGGGTTACAAAATTTGCATCTCGGGAGGGTGTTTTGGCACCAGGAGAATGAAGGTAAGTACTGAGAAGGCCGAGGCATGCAGAATTTCCCTCCGCCTTATTTGAAAAATCTTGCTTGAAAAGACACAATCAAGAACATGTGTGTTAATCAAAAGATGATCAAATGTTGAATGCCATATTTTAAATTAAGGAATTGTGTGGTCGTGGTTTATTTTTTTCTTTTAAGCCTCGGTCTCCTTCTCTGAAAAATGGAGACAATAATAACAACAATGTCTTATGTGCCAGGTGTTTCAGATTTATTCTTTTGGGTCTTCAAACAGCCTTATAAACCATTAACTGTTTTCTCATTTAATAAAAGAGGAAATGAGGTACAAACAGGTTAAATCATGAGTGGCTAAGCCAGGATTCAAACCAGACCTGCTGGATTTGACAGCCTTGTTCCACAGCATCACAAGGCCTCTTAGGTAACGCTGCCCTGTCTCATAGAGTGCTTGTGATGATTTAAGAGTGAGCACGCCATTTGTAAAGTTGGAACATAGTAGGCATTTTAAAAATGTTTTTTCACTTGCCCTTTACCTCATGTGCTAAAACTCTGCCCATATCAAAATTATTTCCATCTTCAAAATATGTATGTGTGTGTGGTATGGGAAGTGTTGTGTGTGTGTGTGTGTGTGTGGGGGGGGGTGTTCCTAATAAAATGCACATGTTGGTGGAAGGACCACAATGATTAATCATGAAAAAGATGTTCAGCTCTGGATCATTTAATTTTCATTTACTTAAGGGAAAATACAGTTCTATTTTATATTATACTTTGGGCATAGACATAAGGAACGGCCTAAAAATTGGGGGTGGGGGGAAGTACACACTTAAAAATGGAAACTGTGACACCATGTCAAGCTTATAAGAAGGCAAACTGGAGCCTCTTTAGTGTTATTCAAGAGGAGGCAGGTATTGGCTGATGTGAAAATTCCCTCCACTAGAGAGTTCAGAATAAGCCGAGCATTGCAGGACAAGGATTCAACCAACTGGTGTGAGATAAAAGTTCCATCTCGAGCACTGTAAGTGTTATGGTGTAGCAAGATTTTTGATCTGAGGAAAGGACATGCTTCCTAGGGAACTGGTAATAAGGCAAGACTCCTCAGGGTCACTGGGGTGATTTAGCAATCCACTAATGATGTGCATCCAATCTCTGAAGGACCTTTGACCATATCTGTCTAATAGTCTAACTCTGCTAGTCCTGAGCTTGTGTGTTGATTGATATTCTCTTCCAAGAGAACTTTGAACTACAGTTTCAAGCTAGAAAGAAAAAATAATAGTGAAAGGAAAGCAAGGCAAATAATGAATCCTGGTTTTAGGCTGTTGAGTAGTTATACGTACTGCAAATGTTTGTCAGGAATTTACAACAGGGAGTGAATTAGAAACTGAACCTTCCTGGAGAAGATTTCGATAAATATTCCTGTCTCTTTCTTTGCTTGTTGCAGGAGACTACGTCTATTCCCATTTTACCAATGAAAAAAATAGTTCATGAGCAGACAAAGACGGCCAAAGTGACAGTGAGTTTTGTGTAGCATAAACTATCATACACATTTACCTTCAGATTCCTAGCACATTAATGTGAGTCCAGCTCTGAGTTTTGCCAGTCATCTGTCAGCCCTGCTCAATCAAGGGAAGAGAAATTTGGTTTAACAGCTCCCTCTCCTCCCCACATTATACCACCTCTACAAAAACAAAAACAAATAAAATACAATGAACAAAAACAAAATCCCACATTAAACAGTGATTTACTTCCATGGGGAAGTAGACATTGCAAAGGCTGAATTCATAAAATAGTGTCTGAGCCTTTGTCAGTGAGAGACTGTTACCATGTTTTAGTCTGGTAAAGCATGCATGACACATGCTGTTCAATTAAAGAAGGTACTAAATCCAGGGATCTAATTCTGGATCATAATTACTTGTGGGCCTTAACCATGCCTGAAGCCAGTGTGACTGATGCAGTTGAGGCCCTGAGCACTGACCTTTGCTTCTGGGCTCACTGTAACCTCTTGTCTGAGGAGCTCTCTCTAAAACAATTTTCCTCACAAATTTCTCTCAAACTCTACTCTGTTTGATCTGGGAAGAGGGCTAAGTATTGCATAGATAATTCTTGAATAGTTCCTTTGAAATTTGCATTTTGGTGTTTGTCTCATAACTCAGTTTTATATCTGATATCTTTTGTACCTTGGGCCTTCAGTTGTAGCTTCCAATTTAACATAATGGGGTGCGTGTGTGTGTGTGTGTGTGTGTGTGTGTGTGTGTGTAGAGAGAGAGAGAGATTAGAGAGAGAAGATTTGGTGTTTATTATTCTTTATGCTTACCTGTATTTTTTAAATTTTTAATAATAAATGTTTATTACTTTTACAGTAAGAAAGACTGGGACCTAAAAGAAATGAGACAGCCAATTTATGTGGTAGCTTGATATATTTTGATATTTCTTCTAGTAAAATATTTTAAAGAATGCATGCTAATTTGCAAATATTACTTGAGGGGAAAATATAAAAAGTACATTTAGCTTACAATTATCTGCTTAATATCTCAATTATAAAATATAGAGGTTTAGGAAAGCTCAATGTATTTTAATTAAAATGATGATCAGGTAATATTTATTGAACAGCTATGATGTGTTAAACATTAATGCTCATTTAATGCTCACAATAATCCCAGGGAGCAAAAAAAATTCATTATCATTTTTAGTGATTAAGAAATTGTTAGGGGCTTGGTATTGGATTCTTACTGAAGTTTAACTCTAGAGGTAAGTTCCTTTGCTCCTCCAAACAGTACTAAATGTCACTAAGTTTTATTTGATAACCCGTGATGGTTAATTTTATGTAACTTGGCTAGGCTACTTGACCCAAATATTTGGTCAAACTTTATTCTAGATGTTTCTGTGAAGGTGTATCTTAGATGAGATTAACATTAAATTAGCAGACTTTGAATAAAGTAAATTATACTCCATCATGTGGATAGGCCTCATCCAAACAATTAAAGGCCTTGAAAGAAAAAAGATTGCTTCTCCCAACTCCCCATCCCCACCCCTGAAGAAGAGGGAATTTGGCCAACAGACAGCCTTCGACTCAACTGCAACTAGTCCCGGGGTCTCCAGCCTGCTGGTCTACCCTGTGGATTTTGGACTTGACAACCTTCACGATTTTGTGATCCAATTACTTAAAACAAATCTCTGCCTCTTTCTCTCACTCTCTGTATACACATCCTATTGGTTCTGTTTCTCTGGAGAATGCTGACTGTTACAATCATGTACTATTTTTCTCTTAAAAAAGTTTTACTAGACTTCCTAAAACTGAATGCTTAATATTTCTGACTGTATCCTCCTGAACCGCAGGAAAGAATTGCCCAATATGCAAAGAAGAGAAGGAGCTCAGGAAATTCAACTATTTGAAGAGTCAGCTGTTAAATAATGGAGACTTTAGTAGCAGTAGATTTCTAAATACTTGAGTGAAATGAAATGGGAAAGTAGGACTCGACAAAGAAAGGCAAAAAGTTATGTTGATAATTTTTTTTTATGAGTTGTATGGATTCAGAGATTTTAAAAATATCTAGAACTGTGCTAATTAGTATAATATCTTTTGTTTGTTTGCTTGGTTGCTTAATTTTTTGTAGTTCTGGTATACATTCCTCCTATTTTCAGCTGAATATGCTTCCAGCAGCCTGGCTCCAATGTTTCTGAGCAGGTTAAGTGACAGTTTTCCCTTTGCACATGCAGTCAATATAACCCCTTCACTGCCAGCCCTGTTCACACACCTTGACTGCTTTTCTAGGGTGTGCTGTTCTTTGAAATTCTTACTTTAGTGTTTTCTATGGCAACTTTACTTAAAATACCATAACTCTCCTCACTGTCAGATCTAGCAATATTGGAAATGAGTTGGAATTATTTGATAGTAAAAGATACATGTATTAAAGGAGATCAACACTGTAGCTCAAGGAGAATCACAATTCAACATTCTGCCAACTGGGTCAATTAATTTTAATAACACTCACTAAAGGATCTCAAAATAACCATGTTCTCACTTGCTATCCAAGTTTTCATTAAGAAAGTACCCAATGACAGTTACAAATTTGCAATAGGGAAGCAAAAGTCCTTACAATGTGCAAATGTTTGCTAATTAATTTCTTCTTACAAAATTCATCTCCATTTGCCCTTCCCTTCCCTTTAACACCATTAGGAGTTTTGCTGCCTGTCATGTGCCTTCTCCATCATCCCTTTACTGGTTTTTAGATGCCACAATGAAATGTAAATCAATTACAAAGTGAAACAGCAAATCTTGCAAAAAAAAAAAAAAAAAAGGACTGCATATAGTTGTTGAACACAATGCTAATGAACTTCTCAACTCTTTATTGTAAAAAGTACATCAGGCACAATTAAACCAGTTAACAAGGGAAGATGACAAAAATCTACCTAGATGATGGAATAATCAGCACTTCAAAAAAGATTGACTCAGGGGCTGGCCAGTTTGCTCAGCTGGTTAGAATATGGTGCTCATAAGACCAAAGTCAAGTCATATGGTGCTCATAACACCAAAGTCCCTGTACGGGCCAGCCATCAAAAAAAAAAAAAAAAAAAAAAAAAAGGGAAAAAGAGACTGATTTGAATACCAAAAGATTAAGATATGTATTCAGGAAAACTGATGAAATACTCATATTTCTGCAAAAATGACAAGATTTACATCATGATGCACAAATCATACATGAAGGATATCATATTGTAATCTCTTAGAATTTTGTCAGAAAAATGCTACCAAGAAACATCTAAACTCCAAACAATACTTGGTTAATTCTTACCTTTCTTTCTTCCTCTTTTATTTGATCACAGGTAGAGAAGGTTAAGTTAGTAATGCTTTTTGGTTCATGATGTACCATCATCATTATTCTATTAGATCTCTCTCTTGTTTTTATCTATCGTCTATGTATGTATGTGTCTATCTGTCAATCATCTCTCATCTAATCTGTTTTTTTAAATTTATGTTTTTCATTGTGCATGCTTATGGGCTGCAGTTTGTTGTTTCAATACGTACATATATTGTATAATGATCCCGTCAGTATCCCTGAACATTTATTATTTCTTTGTGGTTATAACGTTCACGATCTTTTCTGGCTATCTTGAAATATACAATACAATATTATTAGCTATTGTCACCCCCTAGAACACCAGAACTTATTCTCCTGTCTAACTGTAACTTTGTGACTTTGTACCAGTCTACCAACCTTTCCCCTCTCATCTGTTTAACTCCATTCCCTAATTCTGTTCTGCTCCCTCCATGGGAATTCTGTTAATATATTAATTGTGTACCGTTTTGATGCCTTCCTTTGCTTTTCTGGCTTTTGACTTAGGCCCACTTTAGAGGGTTATGAATATCGCAAAAGCAAATTTATTAAAGAATACCCGGGGCCTCTGCCACTCAGCATTTGGTGCAAAGCACAGCCTATAACTCTCAACTTTCACTCTCCTAACACTGTTTTGTTTCTAAGAAAGTACTTCTCAGCATCTCTCGCCTACATCTTCTGTGTCCAAATGAACTGAAGTGTTGATGAGCTGAAGTGCTGTTAAACTGATGTGTTATACTGTTGCCTGCATCTGAGCAGACAACGTCTGCAGTGCAGGGAGGATTTGAGCAGTGCAATTAGGTAAGAGAACAGGCAAGTTACTTTCTCAAAACTTTGCTCTTAGATAGTATGAATGTCACAGATTCTGGCTTTAATGAAGTAGTGTTTCCAGTGGTGAATATTTAATTGATTTCTCTTTGTGTTCAAATTGTGGCTCAAGAAAGATTTGTGAGTTAGCATGATTTTCGCAAGTTTCACATGCAGTCCAGGAATAGTCTATAATATTAAATAATTACTCAGCCAAACATTGTCGGCACATCAACAGAACACCCAGACATGTGCAATAATGATTAAGTCCAGTCTCATTTCTAATATTTTGCCAACTTTTAGTAAGATATATCTAACATATATTTACATATGTTTTAAAATTTTATCATTAGGAAGTTATTTTTGTAAAATCAAAAGATAAAATGTTGTATTTAATAATATTCAGCCTGATTTATAACTTTTAAATCTGTAGATATATGTGGGCCTCCATTTACATTCTTAACCAAGACTCTACAAATGTTCTGTATGGACTTTAACCTTTTTTCTTTTTTTAATTATAGAAATGCTATTGTGTAGACTTCATCTCATTCTTCCTTTGTTTTTTTTAAAAATTCAGCTGCTTTATGTAAGCTCTATCCATGTAACTATGTGTATAAACTGGCATGGTCTTCCTAAATATTGTGTAGTATTCCTGACTGGGCATCCACCACATTGTGCTTATCTTTTCCTCCGGTACAAAATAGTGAGATTGTTTTCAGCTTCCTTTAATGACAAATAATACTGTGATGAGCATCCTTGAATATATCCGTATGGACTGTGTGATTGTCAGATTTCTCTCCAGAAAGACTGTACGAGTTTGCATTCCTGCCAGCAGGGCATGGGGTTCCTATATCACCACAGACCTTTCAAAACTTGGCATTACCCTGCTTGCTAATTTTTGGCAGTCTAATGGATTTAAAGGACTGTTGACTGCAACAGTCCTTGTTCTCATTGATTTGTGCCTTTTTCCTCATATATTAAATTCCCATGTGTGCAATGATATATTTCTGAGTTGTCTATTCCAACATATTGTTCCACTTTCTATTCTTGCACTATTGTGTGCTTTCTTGCACCATAATATATTTTAATATCTGGCAAGAAAGTTCCTTCTCTTTGTTCTTTTTTTTTCAAAGTTGCTTTAGCTGTACTGGCCAGCAAACAAAACAAAACAAAACAAAAGTTGCTTTAGCTATTTGTGAACATTTATTCTTCCATATCAATTTAAGAATTACTTCACTGAGTTCCTAGTAAAAATCTAGCTGGAATTTTTTACTGGCATCATTGTGAAACTATAGATTAATTTGATAAGAATTGACAGCTTTATTCAATTAAGTTTTCTCATCCGAGAGCATGAGATATCACTTTATTTATTCAGATCTTTTTATTATTATTATTATTTTTTGGCCACTGTCTGGTATGGAGATCCAAACATATGACCTTGGTGTTATAAGGCTGTGCTCAAACCAACTGAGCTAACCGGCCAGCCCCCAGATCTTTTTAAATGTCTTCTCATAGAGTCTTAAAATTTTCTCCATAGGGAAACAATTCCTCATCTTCAATTGCTATTTTCTCTCTCCGGGAATCCTATTTTTGAGATTTGGCATTTCTACTTCTGTTCTGCATATCTCTTAGTTTTTCTTTTATATTTTCAATTCCTTTACCCTCTTCTGATACTTTCTAGGAGAGTTCCTTCAATTTATCTTCCAGTTTCTTTATTCATTAGTAGCATCCATTCTATTTATCCAATTTATTGTGTTTTAGTTCAATCAACTTTTAAGATTTCCTTTTCCTGATCATATTACTAATATCCACCTGTATGCCACTGAGGTAATTATTATGCTCACTTTAAATTCTTATTCATGTGGTAAATTCTTTTCAGTTTGATTTTTTTCTTTTATACTGGTTATATTCTTTATGTAATTAGTTATGTAGACAGTTAGCTAATATTTTCTTGGGGGTATCTGCTACCTGTCTGGAAACATGTAAAGACTTTAAAGTTTAGAAAGTTCACAAGTGAATAAATAATTTCAGCGAGGATAAATGGTATGTGGAAAATTAATTGAACAAGATGGGATAGCATGAATGCAAGACCATTTGGTATGTTAATACTGATTAGCTGATTTAAAAAAAGGCCTCTCTGGGGAGCTTATAGGTGAGACAAGAGGGAACTAAGAGAGTAGAAATAAGAAGATCTGGGAGAAGAGCATTCCATGTAAAAGCAACACGTATGTAGACACTGTAAGGACAATAAGCTTGTTTATACTTGAAGAATAGAAAGATAGCCAAGGTCATTGGAACAGAATGATAGAGTGGCAGAGTGATATGGGATGAGAACAGAAAGATAGGTAGAGCCCAAATTATATAGGGCCTTGCAGGCCATGCAATAGGAGTTGGTGTTTTATTCTGAATTAGGTGTAAAGTGTCCATAGATTGCTAAATTACAAAGGGATGACCTTATTTGGTTCTCCTGCCCAACATTTTTATTATAATAATTTAAAACATATGACAAAACTGAAAGAATTTTGCAGTGAACCCTTGTATGTTCACCAACAGATTCTGCTATTAACATTTTGCCAAACTTGAGACTGGCTGGTTAGCTCAGCTGGTTAGAGCACAGTCTTGTCAGACCAAGTTCTAGGGTTTGGATCCCCATACCGGCCAGACACACTTGTTTTATCCCATATCTATTCATTTGTTCTTCCTCTAACCATCCATTAATCAGACTTTTTGGTGCATTTCAATTTACACTAACAATTATACCAGCATTCAAAAGGAACGCTGTTTTGTCAAGTTATACAGTGTGCGTAGGAGAAACAAACTAGCACAATAAAAAAGTTGATAAATAATCTATGAAGAACTGGGCCATTTAACATAAAGTCCCCCACAGCCAGGATTTTGTTTTTATTGGATCCTCATGGTGGAGTTCGACGTGTTCTTTTGTCCTCTATATTTTCGGAAAATTGGCAGCTGAATCCAGCAGTTCGATCAGACCCAGGTTTGCTTCCGCTGACACATAATGTCTGGTGTTTGCCTTTTTCTGATGTTAAGAGACATTGATGCTCGTTGCCTCAATTAATTAATTCATTGAGGATTGCAAAAAGGTGGTCTAATTCTATCATTTGGTGTTCGATTATTAGATGAGATAAGTTTTTAAAAAGAGATTCTGCTTTCACCTTCTATTTAACTACCTTGTAATACGGTTTATATAGGAAAGGCAAGATAAATGTTTGATTATAGCCATTTTTAAAAAATCTGTTTTTAAGATGACACATTGGCTCCATATCATCATCTGTAGATGAACAATTAGTTACATAATTTTGAAAAAAGAGAGGGAGAGAATTTGAAAAAGATTTTTAAAAGTTCTGTTACCTGGAACACTAACAATTATACCAGCATTCAAAATGTAAGCTGTTTTGTCAAGTTATACAGTGTGTCTGTTATGAGAAGCAAACTGGTACAATAAAAAAGTAGATAAATATTTGTTCTTTGGCTAATGTAACTATCACTTATTTTCCACACAGTAAATTTTCTGTAAAACAAGACAAATTACTGCTGTTTGTCTGTATTATAACATAATACACTGTATTAAATCATTATTTTTATGGAAGTTTCTGTATTTATATACAAAACTTTATATAATAAACTTTTAGTAGCCACTTTACTTGCTTTATAAATTCTCCAGCAGTAAAATATTGTAGAATGAAGTAAAGTTAGAAATCAGAGAGTTACCTATTTAAGAGTTAATATGTGAGGATCTAAAGTTGACCAGACTCACATTATTTCACTTTTTCTTGCTCAGGAAATAGAATAACTTTACCTCAATTATACACTTCCACAAGAAGGCTGTACTTTGGTGGCCAGGCATTTTGGGACATGGAATCAGAGCTCTAATCTGGGCACAATTGTCATGGCTCCCATTCCATGAGCCACCTTGTCCCTAGCATATCACTGCTTCACTTCTTAAAGGGGGACAAGCATAAGGAGTCCTTGTTTACTCTCCTTTGGTGGAAAAGCCTCAGATAGAATGGTGGAAAAGCCTAAAAAATCCTGTTCCCAGGGCCTTTTCAGCTAAAGTCCTCCCCTTAGACCAGCTGATGGAGTTTGGAGAGATTTAAAATAATTGTTCTGCATGTCCTGTGCAATAATAATAAGGGGGTATTAGGAAATCTGTGATGGTGCCCTAGCCCAGTTTAAGACTTCATTTCTCAAACCTATCCCATTCTCTTGGTTATAAAGATGTCTACTAGCTACCTGACTAATCAGTAGCATTTCAGGTTAGGGAACTGTAAAAAATATTTTTCAAACTCTTTCTCACCTACCACCTTAAAAAACAAACAATGAAACAAACAAAGAAATTAGGGCTATTCTTAGCAACATTAAGGAACAAAAGTTCAACACTGAATTTTTTTTTTTTTTTTCCATTTTAGAGCTAAGTGATTCTTGTCTCTATTTTTGGCTTTGTTTAAATTATGTGTTATTTATTTTCTAAGTAATGTCACCTACTTAATGGAGTTAAGGTATAAACATTTGAGATGAAAAGAGTGTAGTTGCCATTTAATGTAGAAAAATAATTAATGTTGCTGTTATAAGCCCGTGGTCCCTACAGACTGCTGATTAGGAGTTGAGTTGGTCTTAGTCAGTTTCTAATGTCTGAGTTCTGAATCCATTGAATTACTTGTTGCTGAAGCTGCCATTGGTAAGTAGGTTTATTGATTCAATTTAACCAGCAATCAGTTTGTGCTACCTGTGCCCATTCTTTGCTACCTGAAGAGATACAAAGATGAATAAAACATTAAGGAATCTTTAAGAAACGTATAGTCTAAAACAGCGCTACCCAAAGTGTGGACAGCGGACCTGTGCGAGTCCCTGAACTGTGTCTTACCCAGTGCATGATGAAATAAGCACAGCAATTGAGATTAAACTTTTAGGAGAGATTATAGCAATTTAACAAAGTGTGTGTTCATTTAATTCTGTTAGTAATTTATTTTTATTGTATTTTTGAAATGCAGTGGTCTGAGACTGACAAGAAATTGAAAAAAAATTGGTTCTACACCATTGATAGTTTGAGAAGCACCAGTTAAAAGCATAAGTCAGACGCGTACACAAATAACTACAGGTAATGAGAAGATCCGATCAAAATCAGAACTACCTGACTGACAACTAGGTTTCCTGTCATCACAATTAATCTCTGACTTAAGTATTTTCTTGTTTAATATCATAAGTGGTTTGATCTTTCTCTTTTATTATTTTTTAATTAAGATATTATTCATATGCCATAAAATTCACCCCCTTTAAAGTATACAATTTAGTAGTTTTTGGTATATTTACAAGGCTGTGCCCTCCTCACCACTATCTAATTCTAGAACATTTCCATCACTTCAAAAAGAAACCCTGACCCCAATCACTCTCCACTTTACCACACCCCCAAGCTGCTGGCAAAAACTAACCTACTTTCTGTCTCTTTAGATTTACTTATTTTGGACATTTCCTTTAAATAGAATCCTACAATATATGGTCTTTTGTGTCTGGCTTATTTCACTTGGTATAATATGTCAAGGTCCATCCACGTTTTGGCAAGTATCAGTAATTCATTCCTTTATATCACTTTTTAATATTCTAGTACATCAATATACCATATATTGCTTATCCATTATTATTATCCATTATCGTCCATTGATGGATGTTTGGGTTGTTTCCACTTTCTGGCTATTATAAACAGTGCTGCTGTGAACATTATGTACAAGTTTTTCTATAAACATATGTTTTCAGTTGGGGGGGATATCCACCCAGAAGTGGAATTGCTGGGTCGTATGGTACCTATGTTTAACGTTTTGAGGAACTGACAAATTGTTTCTGAGTGGCTACCCTGTTGTACACTCCCACCAGCAGTGTATGGTGGGCTCCAATTTCTCCACTTCCATGTCAACAGTCCTTGCTGTTCATCCTTTCACTGTAGCCACCCTACTAGGTGTGAAGCAGTATTTCATTGTGGTTTTGATGTCTTTTCCCTAATGACTAACAATCTCGAGTGCCTTTTAATGTGCTTGTTGATCATTCATATATCTTCTTTGGATAGATATCTATTCAAATCCTTTGCTCATTTTTTAATTGAGTTTTTGGTCTTTTTATTGTTGAATTGTAGGAGTTCTGTATATATTTTGAGTACTAGTCCTTATCAGATACATGATTTGCAAATACTTTTTCCCATTCTGTGGGTGATCTTTTTGCTTTCTGGATAGTGTCCTTTAAGGAAGAAATGTTCTTAAATTTGAAATCAAATTTTATCTACCTTTTCTTTCTTAACTTGTGCTTTACGTGTTAAATCTAAAAAAACCATTGTCTAATCTAGGTCACAAAAGATTTACCCCTATGTTTTGTTCTAAGAGTTTTGCAATCTTAGCTGTATATTTAGGCCTTTGAGCTATTTTGAGTTAATCTTTGTGTATGGTGTGAGTTAGGGGTCAACTTCACTCTTTTACATGTGGATATTCAGTTGTCACAGCAGCATTTATTGAAAAGACTATTCTTTCCCCATTGAATTATCTTTTCACCCTGATGGAAAATCAGTTACCAAAATCAAAAATGTGTGGGCTTACTTGTGGACTCTTCAGTCTATTTCATTGATCTATATGTCTATCCTTATTTCAAGATTTGAAATCAGGAAGTAACTGTTCTTCATTATCATTATTGTTTTGGCTAGTCTGTGTAACTTGAATTTCCATGTGAATTATGGGAGCAGATTGTCAATTTCTTCAAAAAAGGCCCACTGGGACTTTGGGATTTCACTGAATCTCTAGATCAATTTGTTGAATATTGCCATCTTAACAATATTAAATCTTCTGACTGATGAACATGGGATGTCTCTCCATTTATTTAGGTTTTCTTTAATTTCTTACAATGGTGTTTTATAGTTTTTTTGTGCAAACATCTTGCATCTCTTCTGTTTAATAGATTCCTAAGTATTTTATTCATTTTGATGCTATTTTAAATGGTATTGTTTTCCTAATCTTATATCCAAATTATTCATTGTAAATGTATAGGAACAAAACTGAGTCTGAGTCTTGTATATTGATCTTGTGTCCTGTAACCTTGCTAAACTCACTTATTAGCTCTAATAATTGTGTGTGTGTCTGTGTGTGCATATTCCTTAGGGTTTTCTGTCTACCAGATTATGTCATCTGAGAATCGAGCTGGTTTTACTTCTTCCTTTCAGTCTGGATAGCTTTTGCTGTTTGTTTGTTCATTTTGTTTTTGGTGTTGGGTTTTTTTTTTTTTTTTTTTGTTTGTTTTTTGGTGGCTGGCAGGTACTTATTTCTCTTTCTTGTTTAATTGTCTTAGCTATAACCTCCAGTACAATGTTGAAAAAAAGTGGTGAGAGCAGACATCTTTGTCTTTTTACTAATCTTAGTGGTGACCCTTCTGTTTTAATCAAAGATATATAAAATATAGGCTGTATCTCCACTGTGTTTTCAACCCAATCCTTCCTGTGAAGTTCACGTAATACATAATCTTAACACTTTTAAGAATTTAAAGAATAATTCATTGTGTGCAAAATATAAAGAAACACAGACCAGGGTAATAAATACTATAATATACATAACTACCTTTTAAAATTCCAAAAGATAATCCACAGACTATTAGTCTACAGAGCTAGTTCTGCTGGCCGGTTAGCTCAGTTGGTTAGAGTGCAGTGTTATAACACCAAAGTCAAGGGTTTGGATCCCTGACTAGCCAGCCACATACAAAAAGAAAAAAAAAAGAGCTAGTTCTCTTTTAAATTATCATTAACTAAAGTTTTATTACAGTTTCTGCTATGAACCATAATGATGTGAATAAATTGCAGGACATATTTTAGAGGTGAGGCGGGAGGAAGGGAAAAGGTAATCTTCGATTGTTCAGGATCTTACTTAGTAAGTGGAATATAGAATCATAAGATTTCTTCTTCTTCTTCCTCTTCCTCTTCCCCTTCTTCCTCTTCCTCTTCTTCCTCTTCCTCTACTTCCTCTCCTCCTCCTCCTCCTTCTTTTTCAGATGAATGTTCCTAACAGCTTTATCTATAATAGCCAAAAACTAGAAATAACTCAAGTGTCCAATGAGTAAATGGATAAACAAGCCATGGTATATCTGTACATGTAAACTGTTAAGCAGACCCCAGTTTTCCCTGGCTATTCCCCTAACTCCAGCCAGAACAGGCCTTGTCTGGGGGGAAGGGGAAAATAGCAAAAGAAAATCTGCTTGACCAAGCAGGATGAGCTTAATTCTTAGAGGTAGCAATAAAATTCAACTAATAATAAGAGTACAGTTGATTAAACATATACTTCCTTAGGCTAAGACTTGATTTAAAGGTCTGAATGGGGCTGGCTGGTTAGCTTAGTTGGTTGATTCATGGTATTGGTAACAGTAAGGTCAAGGGTTCAGATTCCTGCACTGGCCAGCTGCCAAACAAAAAAAAAAAAAGTAAGAATGTTTGTTCTTTAAATGAATGCCTTATGGCTTAAGATAACATCACTAATGCCAATCTCAAGTTATTTCTGTAGACGACCTGCAATTACAAGACTGCTTTGAAGTAGGTTTACCCTGGACCCCAAGGCACCATGGGAAATGTCAGTCTAGATGCCAGGAATAGTTGTGCTGACTTCACCCTTAACCAGTCAACTTTCCACATGACTACCTGGATCCCCACTCATGATTTTGCTCTATAAATGTTTGTGATTTTAAGCTATCTGGGCGTGTGAGGTCTTAAAGCTCCTGTAGCTGCTATGGACTACTTTCACTGGCCATTCAAAATAAATGCTGATCTTTGTCACTGCAAACTTTGATATGAGGGACTCTAGCCATTTTGGGAGTGTCAGATGACAAACTCTTTCTTGGTGTAGTAACACATGGAGTATTATTTGGCAATAAAAAGGAATGAATTATTGATATACACTACAGGTGGTAAATCTCAAAATAATTTTGCTGAGTGAAAGAAGCTAGACAAAAGAGCACATACTATATGATAGAATCATTGGATTTTAAGGTTGGAATGGTAAATCCACAAAGTTCAGCCATTATCTGATGTTTGAATTCTCCCTACAGATACCTTTTCCAGGTATCTATGTAACTTGTGATTCAATCACTCTAGTGAGAAGGAACTCTATTATGCAAGGCCACCTATTCCACCCTGAACACTTCAGAGCATTTATTGTTTCAATGACTTAATTTTTTTTTTCATTAAAACCTCCTGTAGAGAGTGGTAAAGCAAAGGTAATAAGACAAGATTATTATTATTATTAGTAGTAGTAGTAGTACGGTTGGTTAGAAAATTAAAATTAATTGGTCATAAGTGGTTTAAGAATAATCACTGTTAATTTTCTTTTTTAAATTTAGAAAATAAAATTTGATGGAAAACAATAAGTAAACAGAATAGTAAGTTGTTTTTTTTTAAACTAATGACCTATATTTTGACTATCAGGTCCTAGTGACCTTAGCATCGTGTGTATTATAGGAGAAATACATCAATTAAAACATCTTTATTAAGGGCATTTGTTGTAACTGCTGCAGATTATGAGAAACACTTAAGAAACACTTCCTTACTGTGGTTACTAGAGGTAGGAAAATGGGAGAGGAACTGGGGAATGGGAAATTATTTAATGGGCATAACGAATGATTAGATTCATTTGTCATAATGATGAACATGCTAACTATTCTGATATGATCATCACACATTGACATGGGTATTGATATTCAACTCTGTACCCTATAAAAATGTATAATCAATTATTTTTCAAATAAAAAAATACCAATAATATGGACCAATGAAAGGGTAAAAATATAGCACTTAAGACTTCCCAAGAAGTGTGGGGTGGTCAGTGAATGTATTCACTGGGAGATGGAGGACCTGGAAAGTGAGCCAGGCCTTGGAAGATGGTGTGATTCAGAGGACTGATAGGATGCCATGAGGATGGGGACAGGAGGTCATTTTAGTCTGAAGGGTGGAAGGAAGAGGGTGTGAGAAGGGACCATGCGGAAAGGAGAAGAGTGCCAGAAGGCAAATTGGGTAACTGAGGAAGATGAGGTTGACAAGGTAAAAGTGAGATAGATGGTGAAGGGCCAGATTAAGGAATTCAGATTTTGTCTTGCCAAAGTCTGAGAGTTAAGGAATGAGTTTGAACAAGAAAACAATGTGCTTTAGAAACCATAAACACCCAGAAGAATGAAAGAGACTGCAGTTATGTAGACTTTGTGATTATTGCAGAACTTCAGAATGGAAATGATAATTCTGATCTATGAAAAGTAGGATGGAAGTGGGTGAAGCTACACTAGAGGAATCAAAAACATTTAGCAAAGGCAGCTGGTTGGTACAGGGATCTGAAACTGTGACCTTGGTGTTACAAGGCTACACTCTAACCAACTGAGCTAATCTCCCTCAAAATCAAATTTTTAATGATGATCGTTATAAGACATGCATTTATATATTTCATGTATAAATACATATACATGTATATTATACATAAACAGAAAACAGAAATAAAAGTTCTAAGAAACAATATTTACTCTTTAAGTGATGTACCTTGATATTTCTGTTTCCTTCTATTCTATTTTATTAAATAAATAAACTGGTGTTAATCCACTAAAGTGATTTTATGATCCATGAGTGGGCAGTTATTTCCAATTTGAACAATGTCTTTAGGGGTATAATTTAAAGGCTATCAGAAAGTTATCCTTCTCCAAGACTTTTAGTAATGTTGCATTGTCAGCATTGCAAATTGAGATTTCAGTACTCTGTTAAAGCGGATATCTTTGGAAAGGATATCTTTGTCAAATATCTTTATCAAAGGACAGAATTTCAACAGATTTGGTTAAAGATCTCAATTGGCTTTATTACAATTCTAGAATTGGGCAACATGTTATTCCATAAAATAGTATAAGTGTTCCAAGGAGCTGAGCAAAGGAGGTCGATTGTATTGCATAAGAAGGCTGAAGAAAGCAGAAACAAAAAAAAAGCAGACTGATCATTTCAAAATTACTTTTCTTGTAAGGTGGAGACAGGAAGACAGAACAATAGAAAATAACTGACTGGTTAACATCAGGCTATCTCTTTTGTGTAAGGATTAAAGCAGAGGGAACTTCATTACCATATGTATTGAAGATTTAAACTAGCCTGTTTGGGAAATTGGCTGTTGTCTCTTTCACTTGATTTCTCAGGTCAGACCACAACCTAAGTTACCTGGAACTTAGCAGGGGTGACTCCATTTTGGTTTTTAGTCTGGTCTGTTGGGGCCTAGTGTGGGAACTCAGTACAAAACAATGGCTTCCTATAGTTTTAGTTAGAAGGAATAAACTTTGCAAACTTTTACTGTAGAATGAATGATTTATTGTCTTTTCTGGAAAGCAAGTTGTGTTACAGGGGAGTAGAGAAAATGTGGAAGCCTGAAATGTGTGCCTAAACGGGGCTAAAGCCAAGGGAGGTGTTGAGACAGAAATGTTATCCTTTACTGTTTTACCTAGAGGTTACACAATAAGTACAAGATAAAATTAATATTTAGTCATTCATTCTGTTGATAAGGAAGAAAGACTCTAAGAAATTCATCATTTCTTAACTATGCAAAGAAGGTACTAACCAGTGCAGCTGGAAGATGCAGGATAGGAAAGGGAGTGGTCTGAAATTCCCAGGAACCTGGGAGAGTATGAATAGGAAAGGAGGGAGAAGGGGAGGGTTAACTCTTCTTTATTTCTTTATTTGACACATAATGATTATACATATTTATGGGGTACTGTCTGATATTTTGATACATGTGTACAACGTGTAATGATCAAATCAGGTTAATGAACATATCCATCACCTCTAATATTTATCATTTCTTTGTATTAGGGATGTTCAAAATCCTCTCTTCTGTCTCTTGCTCAGCCCATTCTCACCATGTGATACCCTGAGTTGCTGTAGAGAGTCACTTCACCAGGAAGAAGGCCATTAACAGATGTGTTCCCTGGACTTTGGATTTCCCAGCCTCTAAAACTGTAAGAAATAAATTTCATTTCTTTATAAATGAAGAAAAAAAAAACAAAGAAAATAATATCCTCTCTTCTAGCTAATTGAAAGTATATGATAAATTGTTATTAATTATAGCCGTGCTACAGTGTTATAGAACACTAGATCTTATTCCTCCTATCCAGCTGTAATTTTGTATCTGTTAACCATCCTCTCCCTATCCTCCATCCCCTACCCATCCTCTGGTAACTACAATTATACCCTCTATTTCTGTACAATCAACTTTCTTAGCTTCCACATATGAGTGAGAACATGCAGTATTTCTCTTTCAGTTCCTGGCTTATTTCACTTAACATAATGTCCCCCAAGCTCATCCATATTGCTATGAATGACAGGATTTTTTTTTTTTTTTTTAGCAGCTGGCCAGTACAGGGATTCAAACCCCTGACCTTGATGTTATAACACCACACTCTAACCAACTCAGCTAACTGGCCAACCCCGGATTTTATTTTTTTTTATGGCTCAATAGTATTCCATTGTGTATTTATACCACATTTTCTTTATCCATTCATTTCTTAATGGCCACAGGTTGATTCTACATCTTTATTATTGTGAATAGTACTGCAATAAACATGGGGGTGCACACATCTCTTCCTTTCCTGTGGATATATACCCAGGAGTAGGATTGCTGGATAATATGGTAGTTCTGTTTTTAGTATTTTGAAAAATTATTTGAAAAAATACTGTTTTCCATAATGACTGCACTAATTTACATTCCCACCAACAGTGTTTAAGAGTTCCTTATTCGTCACATCCTCACCAGCATTTGTTATTTTCTGTCTTTCTGATAATAGCCGTTCTAACAGGAGTGTGATGATATTTCATTGTAGTTTTGGTCTATATTTCTCTGATGATTAGTGATGTTAAGCATTTTTTCACACACTGCATCAACAGAATGAAGGACAAAAACCGTCCGCTCATCTCAATAGATACAGAAAAAGCATTTGATAAAATTTGGTATCACTTCATGATAAAAACTGGACAAACTAGGTTTAGAAGGAATGTACCTCAATGCAATAAAGGCCATGTATGACAAACACAGCTAATATGATACTGAATGGGAAAACCTGAAAAATTTTCCCCTAAGAACTGGAACAAGACCAGGATGCCCACTCTCACCCCTCTTACTCAATATAGTACTGGAAGTCTTAGCCAGAACAATTAGACAAAAGAAAGAAAAAAAGGGCATACAAATTAGAAAGGCAGAAGTCAAATTTTCTTTGTTTGCAGATGACATGATCTTATATATAGAAAACCCTAAAAGCTCCACCAAAAAACTCTTAGAAGTGATAAACGAATTCGGTAATGTTGCAGAATACAAAATAAACATATGAAAATCAGTAGCATGTCTATACATCAATAATGAGATAGCTGAAAAAGAAAGCAAGAAACAATCCCATTTACAGTACCTAAAAAAACAAAAACAAAAACATAAAATCCTAGGAATAAATTTAACCACAAAGGTGAAAGATCTCTACAAGAAAAACTATGAAACACTAGTAAAAGAAATTAAAAAGGACACCCACACACAAAAATGAAAAACCATACCAAATTCATGGATTGGAAGAAGTAATATTTTGAAAATGATCATACTTCCAAAAGCAATCTTCGAACTTAGTACAATCCTTATCAAAATACTGATGACATTCCTCACAGAAACAGGAAAAACAATCCTATAATTTGTATGGAACCACAAAAGACCCAAATAGCCAAGCAATCCTGAGCAAAAGGAACAAAGTGGAGGCATCTCACTACCTGACTTCAAAATATACTACAAAGCTATAGTAACCCAAACAGCATGGTATTTCTTTGTCTATTGGTCTATTGTCTGTATAAAAACAGACAATAGACCAATGGAACAGAATAGACAACCCAGAAATAAAATCTATATTTACAGCCAACTGATTTTCAACAAAGGCACCAAGAATATTCCTTGGGGAAAGGATAGTCTCTTCTATAAATGGTGTTGGAAAACTATATTATCTATATGGAGAAGAATGAAACTAGGCCCCTATCTCTCACCACATATAAAAATCAACTGAAAATGAATTAAAAACTTAAGTGCAAGATCAAAAACTATGAAATTACGAGAAGAAAACACAGGGGAAATGCTTCAGGACATAGATCTGGGCAAAGACTTAATGGAGAAGAACTCAAAAGCATAGGCAATAAAAGCAAAAACAGGGACTGGCTCTTTCCCTCTGACCCAGTGGTGGCAGCTGTGTCTTGGGCAGCCATGGCCAAGATTAAGGCTCAGGATATTCGAGGGAGGAAGAAGGAGGAACTGCTAAAATAGCTGGATGACCTGAAAGTGGAGATGTCCCAATTGTGTGTTGCCAAAGTGACAGGCAGCCCGGCGTCCAAGCTCTCCAAGATTCAAGTTGTCTGCAAATCTATCACTTGTGTTCTCACCATCATTAACCAGACTAAGAAAGAAAACCTCAGGAAATTCTACAAGGGTAAGAAGTAGAAGCCCCCTGGATCTGTGGCCCAAGAAAACATGTGCCATGTGGCCACAGCTCAACAAGCCCGAGGGGAACCTGAAGACCAAGAAGCAGCAGCCGAAGGAGTGGCTGTACCTGCTGTGGAAGTACGTGGTCAAGGCCTGAGTGGTGCCAATAAACACAAAACAGGCTGAAAAAAGAAAGTAGGGGCTGGCCAGTTAGCTCAGTTGGCTATCAGCTAAAGCGTGGTGCCAGTAACATCAAGGTCAAGGGTTTTGATCCCTTCACCCACCAGCCTTCAAAAAAAAAAGCAAAATTAGACAAATGGGATTATATCAAACTAAAAAGATCTGCACAACAAGGAAACAATCAATAGAGTGAAGAGACAACCTGTAGATGGAAGAAAATATTTGCAAACTTTTCATCCAACAAGGGATTAATACTTAGAACATACAAGAAATTCAACCGCAAAAAACAAAAAAAAACCCTTATTTAAAAATGGGCAAATGAGCTGAGTAGACATTTCTCAAGCCAACCAGGTTTAACTCCTCTAGGCAAGATATGTCAGTGGGCCATGATAAAAGTGACTTTGGTTCCCAGGTTTAGGCAAGTTGCCTAGTCTGGGTCCTCTGCCTTTTGCTGCCAAGACACAACTCTACTAGAGTAACTTGTCCAAACTGACTAGTATGCGGAGAGTTAGGAAAACTGGTTCAAAGATCATCAATGGTATTGCCAGGAGAGCAGGAGAGTTGTCACTAGTGTTCTCCTAGTGGTTCTGTAGATTGGAAAAGGGGCCTAGGGCACATGCCTAAGTTTGTGTGTGTGGACGGGATACTTTCTAGCTTGATAGGATAGTCTCAGATTCTTGCATTGCCATCTTCAGTTTTGTTGTGTTGCTGTGTGGCCTGCACCTCTTTGATTTTGTCTGGGCTGAGAGGTCACTTATTAAAACCTCAGGGTTAGCTGGCCGGTTAGCTCAGTTGGTTAGAGTGCTTTCTTGTAGCACCAAGGTCAATGGTTCAGATCCCAGTACTTCCAGCCAACAAAACAAACAAACAAAAATTTAGGGTTATTTTGCACCAGGCCACTTTGTCAATATGTAGAATATGGCAATTTCACTCTCAGCTCTGAGGTGTCAATTTAGCACAAACAGCAGTCAGAGAGTGAGGTCAAATAATTTACATATTTATTTTGGAGGCTGGCTGGTACAGGGATCAAACCCTCGACCTTGGTGTTATTAGCACCATGCTCTAACCAACTGAGCTAACCGGCCAGGCTGAAGTCAAACAACTTAAATGGAGCACAACGGATGCATTAAATTTGACCACACTCCTAATCTCTGTTATCAGTTATGTAAGATTACTTTTCTCTTGAAAGACCAATACCTTTAGAATACAGATCAATTTTCTCTTATTTAATAAATAGAAGAATTAAGCTTATATATTTGCAACTTGATTTTCAAAATTTATACTTAAAACTTTCCCTTTAATTTGGGGTAAATTCTGTGAAACTGGAATAACCAGATACCTTCATCCGTTTTTTACTTTGTCAGTTTACAGAGAGGGAGGCAGACAAAGGATGTGAAGACGGTGACCCTGCTTTCTTCTCAGAATAACAGCCGCTCAAGTGCCTGAGGAGAAGCCCAAGGCACAGTTCAAAGTCTGTATTTCTAATCTCTGGCGAGAGCTTGGGGGAATAATGTGAACTGGTCTTTCGCTGCCTGAGATTGAAGAGAAGGGAAGAATGTGTGTGACTCCTCTGCCCACTTTCAGTGACTTTGCCATTAAAGCATTATTCCAGGATTCCCCGCTTGCTTACGCTGGTGGAGAGAGGATTGAGCTGAATGGTGAGATTGGGAATCCCCCCTGAATATTGTGTGCCACAGAAAACTTTGATGTTTCCAGTAATCATATAAAATAACCCATAACTACCTTACACGTCTGACCCCTGGCCCTCAACACAAATGCACCTCACTCCTTAGTCCCTCTCAGAGACAGAGATAAATTCTGTCTAAGCCAGATCTTGGGACAGTGGGCCTGGGGCAGAGATGAGCACCTGCAGAGGACACAGCGGACCACACTCCTGGGTCTGGAAGTCCTGAGCCTCTTCTCACTAAGGAGTAGTGTGTACCTATTTGGGATTTTTGCTGAGTAACAACACCTGCCCCCTCTGGTAGTTCTCCATCATCAGTTCATTGATTCCTCAGTGAACCATATTGTAAAGGTCTTACTGGGGGATCTGGTCTGTGAACAAACGCTCATAATTCTGTCTCACAGGAACAGCTATGAGAATTCAAGGAAATAAACAAATCAAATGACTACTTTGGAAGACTAATTCATTGTCTACACTAAGTTAACACTTGAACATTTTATATAACTTCACAACCATGATAAATGACAAAGAACAATACGAAACATGCAACCAGCCAACTGCTCTGAGGGCCCAAGTGTGGCTGACTTTGGAAAACTGACTCTCCATCCTCTGGAAGACCAGAGTGAGGAGTCTTGACGTTTACAGCATGGCCCTCTCCATTCCTAGACTGTAGTAGGACAAAACACTGGGCCATATATATACCAGCAACTTGCGGGCTGGTGTGGTACAGGTGTCAGGTGATGTGTTCATAAGGGCACAGTGAAATGAGGAAAATCACAACATGGAGTGAGTTTTTTATAAGGCCACCTTAATTACATTTAAAGGAATTTTTCTTATTTTAAGATTATGTTCTTACTTTTTAGATGATAAAAGTCCCTCCTTTTTATAGAATGTTATGCAGAGAGTGTTTCTGGGTATGTGTGCACGTGTGCACACACACATAAATTTTTTTTGTGCTTACTTGGCAAAACAAAAGTGGGAAACTCTTTGTCTTCTCTCCTTTACCCTTTTTGAAAAATTTTACTGTTTCTGAAGTTCCAGGATCTGGGAACTACTGTTTTGTACACTGTTTTTGAATCCTATACATTGGAAAGTCAAAACGATAGAGTTCATCTTAGCTTATTTCTTAAAAAAAATAATACATTTTACTTTATTTATTTTTTTGGCGGCTGGTGGTAAGGGGATCTGAACTCTTGACCTTGGTGTTATCAGTACCGCACTTTAACCAACTGAAAGCCAACCAGCCAGCCCCAATACATTGTATTTTAGGGCAGTTTTAGGCTGACAGAAAAATGGGTTGGAAAGTACAGCAAGTTCCCTTGAAGTTCCTTGTACCCCACCAAGTTTCTCCTGTTATTAACATTTTGCATTCGTGTGATACATTTGTTACAATTGATGAGCCAATATCAATGCATGATTATTAAGTAAAGTCCATAGTTTATATCAGGGTTCACATTAGGGTTTTGACGATATATAATGACACGTGTCCATCATTGCAGTATCATACTGAACAGTTTCACTGCCCTAAACATCCGCGGTGCTCTACCTATTTATCCCTCCCTCTCTCTCCTCAGTCTCCTGCAACCACTGATCATTTTACTGTTGCCATAGTTTTGCCCTTCTCAGAACACTGTACAGTTGGAATCATATAGTGTGTAGCCTTTTTAGATTGGCTTCTTCTATTTATCAATATGTATTTAAGGTTTCACCACATCTTTTCATGGCTTGATAGCTCATTTCTTTTTATCACTGAATAATACCCCATTGTATGGCTATACCACAGTTTGCTTTTTGATTCACTTACTGAAGGATGTTATGATTGCCTCCAAGTTTTGGCAATTTTGAATACAGCTGCAGTTTAGCCTTTTTTTTTTTTTTTTTTTTTTTTTTAAACAAAAGCCTTCACATATTTATTATGGAATCAATCTACTTGTGCAGAGCATAGAAACACATAATTTTTCCAATAAGACATGTCCAACTGTCCACATTTTCAGCTTGATTTGGTAAGATGATAGTGACATTGATAAATTAGTAAATATGTGTGCCATCTCATGTGCTTTTGTTTCTTGGACAGGAATTGCTTGATGCTGAAAGTCTTGTGAGAAGACATGGTGAGGAATGGAAGCCACCGCACACACCAAGATAGCACAGAAAGGGAGAACTTGGTCTATTTTTTGCATTTAAAAATACATAAAGTAGTATTCATTTGCTACTAATAGCATGTTCATTGTAAAATTTTAGAAATCACAGGAAATGTAAAAAAGAAAATAAATACTATTGGTACTCTCACTCCAAAGACAACACTAGTAACTGTTATTGTATATCTATTTATGTTCTCTTTTTTCCTAAATCTATGTTTATATGTGCCTCAATTAATTTTTTTACAAACTTGGATATCATACTGTATATATAGTTTTGTATCTTAGGTGTTTTCCGCACTTAACATTTTGTGTACCTATTTTCAAATCTTTAAATTTTTTAGTCTTTTGAGAACATGATATTTAATAACTATGCAGTGACTCATGGTGTAAGTGTTTTAAAAATGAGCTATCCATGTTATTTCATTCTACTCCCTCTAAAATATGAACTCTAGGAAAGCAAGGATTTTAGCCTATTTTGTTCATTGATGATCCATCAGTACACAGGAGAGTGTCTAGCAGGTACTCCAGAAATATTTGTTAAATAAATGAAAGAACTGTATTTTTGAAATTTGTGTGATTTCACTAGCAACTCCTTAAATCAAACCAGAACTAATGGTAATAGTTATTGCCTGCTAAATTGAAAATCAAAATAATTGTGCAGTCTTAGATACAAAATTTTTAAGGAACTGATTACTGTAGTGGCTTTCTCATATAGTTATTGATGATAATATCTCTACCTGCTCATCATTAGCAGGGTGCACAACTTGAGAGTTTTTCAATGGTTGGGTAGTATTTTCCTGCCCTTTTTCTTGAGAACGATGTCACATTGTTGCTAAGAGACTGGAAAGGATTAAGCATTATCTTGAGCAAAGCAATAGTGTCTGGCTTGTGCTAGAAACAACTCCTGCTGGGTGGCGATGCTCTGCTGACAGGGTCCCAGGTATAATGAACTTTCCTGGCAATCCTGAGCCTTCCTGGATGAGAACTGGTTACTGAGAGCACTTGATGAGTTTCTGCAAGGCTATGCCCTGCCCTCTGCATATTTTCGTTAGATTTTCGGGGAAATCAACCTCTTCACTTTAGCTGACCTGAAATCCTCATGCAGCTCACGTGCTGACGTTTGTTTGCGTCCAACAAAGTGGAAGTGTGGGGAGTGGCTGCGATAGCATGCTGCTTAGAAGCGTGACAGCAGAAGGGCAGTTGGCCAGGAAATCCCACTGAGAATCTTAAGATTCACCAATTGACAGGACAGGGGGCAGACTCAGGAGCCTTCGTATTTTATTTTATTGTTTTGTTTTTTGGCCAGTTCGATGAGCCAAACGCTTGACTTTGGTATTCTAACACTGTGCTCTAACCAACTGAGCGAATGGGCTGCCCAGGGGCCTTCATACTTTAGAGTCAGGAACTGGGGTGGGGGCAGAAAGAGGAGAAGGGGGGCTGTCAGAGTGAGAAATCATGAAGTCAAAGGCCTGGAACAGATTTTACTTACTTCTCAGCCTTACTTCAGTAAGGCTAGCCCAGTTCAGCACCTTATTGTTCCATTGGGTGAGGTCATAAAGTAAATCCATCTCATTAACTAACTCATGGGATTGACTTAATTTTTCCATTTGAAAATGCCTGCTTTGAACCGACCAGCCTCCTAAAACAAGCAAACAAGAGAAAATTCCTGCTTTGTATTTTAGACTTTCAAAATTGCCTTCTAAGTAATGAATAAAAAAAAAAAAAAAATCTGAGTAAGTGTGTATACATGATTATAGAAGTAATGGTAGCAAAGGTAGTGTTTTTGTCCTAGATTTTTATAGAGTTCCTATTTATTAACTGTGCTTCTGTTTTGGTTCAACTCTATATGATTTGAAAACTTGTTTGACAGTTTTTTGTCTTTGTTTTTGTTTTTGGTGGCTGGCGGATATGGGGATTGGAACTCTTGACCTTAGACTCTTGACCTTGGCATTACCAACACCACGCTCCAACCAATTGAGCTATCTGGCCAGACCCAGTTATTTCTATTTATTTATTTATTTATTTATTTTTGGTGGCTGGGCAGTACAAGGATCCAAACCCATGATCTTGGTGTTATAAGGCTGTACTCTAACCAACCCCAGTTTTTTATTGTTAAAAATATTTAGTAACATTATTTAATAATTTTTCTTTTACTTATTAATTCATTTATTCTACCAATATCTATTGAATACTTAAAATACTTTGTACACAATGGGAAATAGAAACCTTCAAAAATTATAATTGAGTGGATGACATAAAAAAATACAGATTATTAAAATACAGCATAATATATTTTAAGAACACATAGGAGGGTTACCTGACCAAAAATTAACATCAATGAAGGTTTTCAAGAGTAAGTGCCATTTGGGCTGGCCAGTTTGCTCAGTTGATTAGAATGTGGTGTTGTAACACCAAGGTCAAGAGTTCAGATCCCAGTACTGGCCAGCCACCAAAAAAAAAAAAAAAAAGAGTGCCATTTAAACTAAGAATAGGAAAGATGAGTGGAAGTGGTGATGAGGAACAGGGATGAGGAGTGGGGAAAAGCATTTCAAGAAAAGGGAACAGCATGTGCAAAGGCCCTGAGGTGAGAGACTGTATGGCTGATCAGGGACCTGAAAATAGCCCAATACACTTAGTGCTTCAAGTGGGAATGGTGAGAGATGAGACAGCAGAAGAAAACTAGGTCTTTATTAAGAAAGACATTGAAAATCATTTAATGACATCATTAAAAAAATGTGGAATAATGGAAGGCTTTTATGAGTAAGCAGATCAGATAGCCCACTTAGAAAGCACACATTGATTTCCCTGTGGAGACCAATTTGACCAGGGACAATTTACTAAGGCAGGAAGATCAGTTATAAAATTGTAGATTATCCAGGTAAGAGCTGATGGTGGCCTGAACCTAGGATAAAGGATGAATCTGAACAGAGTAGACCAATTTTAAAGCCATGGTAGAATTACCAGCACTTGATAATTGATGGCCAGATAGGATGGATAAATGAGAAAGATAAGGGAATGACATTGACTGTCTTAATGTGGGTTTACCCTAAAAGCAAGGCTGGGTCAAGCAGTGGGGTGCAGGTTTATTTTTGAGGTGATCCTGTTGGAGTGAGCAGGACTGAAGCCATATTGAGACCTAACATCACATGGGCTCTAAAAGATTTTTTTAAAATACACAGTTTTTTTCTCGGCATGCATTTCTGAGTTCCCTCTTTTCCCATGGTTATTTGATATTTTCAACCTTGGTTGTTGGGCAAGATGGCATTATTTACATGGATGTAAAGCTGCTTTCCAGTCAGCCTGGAGCTGTAGATTTACACACACTTTCCAGACCCTGAGAAACCAACAAAGCTCTGCCGATTCCACCCTCCCTGCAGGACCTGAGATGACTAACAGCAAGGACGGAAGCAGAAACCAGACAGAGTTGGTGAGACTTTGCACCTGAGACCTTGCATGAGGCCCTCATTGCTCACACCCCCCTCCCTCCTGCTTATCATTTCCCACGTTCCATACCCTCAGCTTCCTCTTTAAAAACCCCTCAGTAAATCTGCGTATTTGAGATGGCTTTAGTCTGACCTTTCTCCTTCAGGTTTACCAGAGATGGGTTAGCCTAACATCTCTCCTCAGGTCACTGGTATTCCTGAATAAAAGCTAACTTCCATTTTCACCAACATTTGACTTTTGAGTGGTTTATTTTTGAAAGGGGCAAGGAGCTGGACCTGTGTGCCCAGTAACAGTCTAAGGAAGTAAAGGGCTCCTCAGGAGTGTCACTCTGAAAGACTGGAGTCTGGCTGGGACTTCATTCCCTGACTCTCATCTCTCTTTCATTCAGGGTTGCCTCCAAAGATATGAACTCCTCTACGCTTGACAGTTGTTGAGCAAGTTCTTAGAAATTTGGAGAAAATCTGAAGCAGAAAATCCGAGAGAACTACTTGAAGTGAGACTAGAGTTAGGTGAGCTAAGAGCATGTGACATGGGGCGTGAATAGCGTCTACTACAGGGATCATGTTTCTATCTTGGGTAACTGGATGGGCCAGGATATGTTGAATTCTTGAAATATTTTTGAGACATCTATGTGGTGAGACCTAGTAGATAGTGGGATACAGTCTGCTATTCATACTATAGTAATGATTCTAGAGTTCATACTATAGTAATGATTTTAGGAGCCATAGCCTAATCTTAGGAAGTGTATTAGTTTGCTAGGGCTGCCATAACAAAGTACCGCAGACTGGGTGGCTTAAACAACAGAAATTTATTGTCTCACAGTTTTTAGATCGTTCTCCTTGGCTTATAGATGGCCATCTTCTCCCTGTGTCTTTACAGACTTTCCTGTGCCGGTGTCCAAATCTCCTCTCGTTATAAGAACAGAGGGCCCACCCATATGACCTCATTTTATCTTAATTATCTCAGTCACATTTTGAGGTATTGGGGGTTAGGACTCCAACATATACATTTTGGGGGGACACAACTGAGCCCATAAAAGATGGTAATAGACAGAAAGGGAATAGATAAGGTTGTTCAAGTAGTATGTGTAGGGCTGGCCGGTTAACTCGGTCTGCTAACATCAAGGTCAAGGGTTTAGATCCCCTTACCAGCCAGTTGTCCCTCCTTCCCCCCAAAAAGAAGCATGTATAAAATGAGGAGAAGAGGGCCTAGAAAAGGGTTTGGAGGGACACAAACATTTTACAGGGCTAACATTTAACACTAACAAAATGGACTGATCAGGAGTTTAGAGAAGTGGGAGGAAAACCAGGAAAGTGTGGTTCATGGAAGGCAAGGACCAGACTGTTCTAAGGAGGATAGAAAGGTCAGCCAGTGCAGATGCTGCTGACAGACCTGGTAGGGGAGGCCACCCATGAGATTGTTGAGCCCATGGGGCGATCTTCAAAAAGAAGGTGAAAGCTTTGGCTGCAAGAAGGAGTGAAAGAGAGCAGTGGCTCCAGAAGTGTGGAATAGGTGTGTGGGTTTGGGAGGAAGCAGGGTGGTGAGGGAAGGGTGCAGGAGGGAGAGGAGACGTGGGTGGAGCAGTGCCTGAGCGGGTGGAAGAAAAGAGGGTCCAGAGTTCAGGCACAGAATTGGCCTCAGGTAAGTGTAGAGAAACCTCCTTCATTTGACTACTGTGGAAGGAGGAAATGATAGGGAAAATGATTGGAAAGGGAGGGGAGGAGAGAGAAGTTAGTTCAAACTACACTAAAGGTTGAAGTAAGATTTGATAAAAGAGTATACCAATGTATACTTAAAATAATTTCTATGTTGTTAAATCCAATTTCGTTTTGCCATTGAAATTTCTTGAATCTGTTTTTTTTCATATTCTTTCTTTTTTTGGCAGCTGGCCGGTATATGGATCGAACCGTGGACCTTGGTGTTATCAGCACCACACTCTAACCAACTCAGCTCACCTGCCAGCCCATATTTTCTTCATAAAAATCAATATATTAAGACATTTTTTAAAAGATGAGTTTATTAGAAATATAAACAAAGTATTGATAAAATTATTATTATTGTATATACACATAGATGATTAAAATGCTATTATTATGTTACTTCATTTCCGAAAAGCAGCTTGAATAAAACACATAGTGATCTTCTATGGAGGCCTTGATAGGCCTTGTAACAACTTATCCCTGATATTTTCAGTTAGCAAAGTTAAAATGCTACCTTATCTTGCTATTAAGCTACTGTTGCTACCAATAAAGAAGGCAATGAGAAAATGGAAAAGATTAGTTTATATGCATACAGATGGTCAATTACTGCAAACTATCACATCATAGACTAATGTGATCATGGTCCCTTCAAATTTTAGATAATGCATTTTATAAATACATTTAACAGTGCACCTTATTTTCTCTTTTGACTCAGTTCATTGTGTCAAATTTCGGCTGCCCTTCAGAGCATGAACTGAGCAAGAAGTCTTCATTTTGCATGTTTTTGCATACATAATATCTCTGATTTCATATTCCTCATCTATAAATTGTCTTAATATCCAAGGGGAAGTTATTTTTCTCATTTAATATAATTAAGATAATGATCTTAAATGCCAATGAAATTGTGAGGTGGGGTTGGTCATGGGGAATTTTAGTGGAAATTAAACTGATTTGGCAGTCAAAAGTTTTATCCCAGTTTGTATTTTATCATTTAGGTGTCATAGGAAGGACCTTTGGAAAAAAATAAAAATAGTAAAAAGAAGGACCTTTGGCTTTTAAGTCCCTTAATTTCCAAATCTGAAAGATAAAAGTTAAACACTTCCTTTCCCAAAACATAGGATGAATATGAAGATTAATATCTGCTAATAGCTGTGGAAGATATAATATAATGTAAAGGTACTATAGTTTACCTTAGTGATAATGTTTGCTTGCAAAAAATAAAGACTTTTATATTAGTAACCTTCAAACTATGATAAAATCCTTGCAAAACTTTTAGATCCATAGACAAAGAATGCTTAAATCCAAATGGAAATTTTATGGACTACCTGTAATTCAAAATCTAAAAGCAAATGTATTTCATCAATTTTCATTGAGAACCTACTGAGCACCAGGGCCTGCTATATGGTAAAAAAAAAAA
Source organism: Cynocephalus volans (assembly GCF_027409185.1). Classification (NCBI taxonomy): domain Eukaryota; kingdom Metazoa; phylum Chordata; class Mammalia; order Dermoptera; family Cynocephalidae; genus Cynocephalus; species Cynocephalus volans. Next base: position 89,087,800 of record NC_084468.1, on the reverse strand, counting down.
AAAAAAAAAAAAAAGAACAATAATGTATAGTAAGTTACGTGACAAAAGTAACTTCTGGGAAGCAGAGAGTAGGGCGAGGACCTTGACCAGATTGAGTGCATTAGACAATAGGAGGAGAGGAAGAGATTACAGCAATTGTAGATAACTCTCCCAAGAAACTTGTCAAAAGCAGGTAGAGGGGGCTGGCCAGTTAGCTCAGTTGGTTAGAACATGGTGTTGATAACACCAAGCTACAGGGTTCAATCCCTGTTACTCGCCAGCTGACAAAAAAAAAAAAAAAAAAGCAAAGGAATAGGGGGGTAGCTTAAGGGAGATTAGGGTCATGGAGACCTTTAAGAGATAATGTTTTTTGCTCATGAGAATGATCTAGTATGGAATGGCTGCCATGATAAAATATCACAAAATGGGTGGCTTAGAGCAACAGAAATATACTGTTTTATTCACAGCTCTGGAGACTAGAAGTCTAAAATCAAGTTGCTGGCAGGACTGTGCTCCCTCTGACACCTCTAGACATGTCCTTCCTTGCCTCTTCCTAGCCTCTGATGGTTGCCGACCGTCTTTGGCATGTGCTTGGCTTGTAGCTGCATAACTCCCGTCTCTGTCTTTGTCGTCACATGGCATTCTCCCTGTGTTTCTCTGTGTCTTCACATGGCTGTCTTCTTAGAAGTTCATCAGTCACCTTGGATTAGGGCCTGCCATACTTCAGTATGACCTTATCTTAACTAATTCCATCTGCAACAAACCTATTTCCAAACAAGGTCAATTCTGAGTTACTGGGGGTTAGGACTTCAACATACCTTCTTTCTGACAACACAACTGAACCCATCACAAATAGAGTGGTATCTTGAGAGAGATGTAGGGTGAAAGGATCTTTTAAAAGATAAGAGATAATGTTTTGTGCTCATGGGAATGATCTAGTACAGAGGGAAAAACTGATGATATAGTAGGAGAGAGAAGTTATAATTGTGGGAACAAAGACCTTGAGTAGAAAAGATAGGATGGGATCCATTGTACCAGTGGAAAGTTCATTTGTTATAAAAGGAAAGAAAGCAGAGTAAAAAGCAGACAAGGGTTGGCTGTGTATTTGGTGATGGTATTTAATTAAAATTACTGGAGGCTGTTGTTTTGGACTATGTTACTGAACTAGGCCCCGAAAGACCAGACTAAAAAATCAAGATGGAGTCACTCCTGCTAAGTTCTGTATCACTTAGGTTGTGGTCTGATCTTGGGAGAAGTTAAGAGAAAGAGATAAAAGCCAATTTTAAATCTTCAATAGGTATGATAATGAAGTTCCCTCAGCTTTAATCCTCACACAAAAGAGACAGCCTGGAGTAACCTGATGTTAACTAATGTTAACTAATCAGTTATTTTCCTAGTGCTCTGTCTCCCTGTCCTCACCTTGCAAGGAAAGTACCTTTGAAATGACTCCTCCTCTGCCCTCTACTTCCCCTTCTGTCTATAGAGACTGTTGTTTGTGATAAACTTCAGAGCACTTCTCTGAGTCTGCATCAGAAGGTGTTTTCTGGGTTGATTCTCACGTTTGGCTCTCAATAAATTTTACAAAATTATTTCTGCCTGGACAGCCTTAATTTCAGTCAATAGTGGGGAAAGAAATTTCTCTTCTGAGGCTTTATATTTTGTTAGTGAAAAAGAAGCAAATGTTTCTGAGTTGAAATTCAGACCAATGTCATAATCACTAGTATTGCTTTAGGGTTTGTCGTGTATATTGGAAATTGGAAAAAGAAAGAAGTATGTGAAAGTACACAGCACAGTGCAAACCTCACAAGCTGATCAAGCACTGCAGCCTCTTTGTACTTTAACCTGGGCTTGCAAGAAGCCCAGTCAGGAGGCATGTTTTGGTTTTTTTCTCAAACGTAGATCAATTTGTTAGCAGGTAGTGGTATTTACCACCTCTATCAATATTTATATCTAAAGAAGTTTACAAATTTGAAATATGTACTGCTCATGATTTTTAATGTCGGCCTTTATTTTAAATATCAACTTTTTTTTTTTTTTTTTTGGTGGCTGGCTGGCACCAAAGATCCAAACCCTTAACCTTGATGTTACAGCACTGCACTACAACCAACTGAGCTAACAAGCCAGCCCTAAATGAGTCAACATTTAAAAACCAATTTACTCTTCTCTATTTTGACTATCTTTGCTTAAATTCACTCTTAATATTTAAGAATATAGACTACATGCAAATCTTTCTTGTCTGGCTAAGACAATAAATTAATTTTCCACATGTTCACATACTAGATTTGAAATGTCAGATAACAATTCAAGCAAAGTTTAGTTTAGGAAAATAACATCTGTAAGAAATGTAAGAAAATGATGGCACATATTAGTCTGAATGATGTAGTGAGAATGCTATTATCTTCATTGTAGGCTGGACCGGACCTGCCCAATACACTAAATAGCCCCAGAGTGATTATGTCATTATACAAACTGTGGATTAGACAGAGTAGTTACAGACATGATTTTTGTTGATGGCATTGGCTCATAGTCATAAACATTGAATTCTATAGTGTCAGCAGGAACATAGATGAGTAAAAAATAACAGTGATATAAATATTCTTCAGTTATCTTAAAACCCAGGTATCTCTGAACCAATTCTAGAAACAGTTTGAATATGATTTGGCCTGTGATGGCACCCAACTCTGTTCTTTGGTTCCATACTTACTGCACAGGCAGAAGGTAATGCTATACAAACCTCTTCCTTTTCTAATCCCTGTCATTGTTCTAACCTTACTCTCTTGCCTTGGCCAAGACAGAAATCTTACAAACCTCTCTCAAGATAAAAGAACAGAAAGGACATTAAAGCTTATTAGCCTCAACTTTCTGTCCTGAACTCTCTGGATGATCAATTTATTTTAGCTTCAAGTTCATTCCAAGATTTTTCTGAGTCTTTTTTTAAAAAATTCAAATCTTAAACTGGCTGATTAGCTCAGTTGGTTAGAGCACAGTGTTGTAACACCTAGGTCAAGGATTTGGATCCCTTTAACCAGCCAGCCAAAAAAACAATTCAAATCCTAGAATTCTAAAGTGATAAAGAGTAAAATAAAGCAGTGACCTAACAGATGTAATTTTGCAGTGTAAAAGTTGAAAACCTTAACATAATGTTGGTAAAAGCTTGCTTTGTATTAACTTTCATTGGATTGAGTAGGAAGAAACACTTGGAGAAACTACACTTTATTCCTATTTTAGGTACTTCAATTAAATTTTTTTGATGATTTTATTTTATTTACTTTTTATTTATTTATATGTTTTTTGGTGGCTGGCCAGTGTGGGGATATGAACCCTTGACCTTAGTGTTATAACACCGCATTGTAACCAATGATGATTTTACTTTATATTAAATATTTAGATTGTATTTAGATATTTAATTATATTTTAGATTAAAACTCTCTAAACTCATTACTATTTTTATGCAATATTTTAGATGAAAACTCCATAAAGTAGTAGCTACCCAGAATTTATTGGGTCATTTATTATTATATCTTACTCATTCGGATTTTAAGGCTTTCGTCTAAATTTTTCCTTTGCATGTGGGAGGATGCAATTACAGTTGGAAAGTTTTATGGAGCATAAAAATTCCAGCCTTGGGGGATTTTTTTTTCCCCCTGCTAAATATAGGGTTTGCTGTCTCAGTTTGTGTACTTACAGTAGTAGGATGAGAGCTCAAATATGTAATAAACCCTCAAGTTAGTTTGAAAATAAAAGTTTGGAAATTACAGTTTGAATATGTGATTGCATTTTTAATAATAAGACTAATTTTTAATAATAAAACTGATTGGGAAATGTCAAAGGAAATAAACACCTAATTCAGTATGTGAAACGTGTTATCAAACTCATAGTTATAGAACATATCTTCTACCTCCTTCCTTTTTCCTTTCTTCTCCCCTCAAATTCACAAATGATAGGTAATAGAAGATTGAACTCTGTATTTTCCTGGTATTAACTCCATTATAGAAATTCTTCTTTCAAATGAGAGAAGTCTAGGCTATAGGCAAATTGGACTTTGAAACAGAGCACCTACTTATTCTTACTTGTGATTAACTTTAAAAAGACTCAGTGTTTTTGTCTGAGTAAATATTTGGACTTCTTTTAACATGAAAATATTTTTTTGTGTCTAATTCCCCAAATGCAGTGTCTATTTCTCACTTAAGAAAAGAGAATAAACATGTTTTGGTCAACTTGAATTAAGAATTGGACTGTGAGTTCTTAAAGACACCCAAGGGCCATCCATAGACATTAAGAAATACATGTCCAAACTGGCCAGCTAGTTCAGTTGATAGAGCGTTGTGTTAGAACACCAAGGTCAAGAGTTTGGATCCCCTTATCGGCCAGCTGCCAAAAAAACCCAAACAAACCAAAAAAACCCCATATCCACTATAGGAGGCCTTTCTGGAGATAGCCCGTAAGAGAAAAATCATTAGTAAATCCATTATTTTCCCCATGGCATTAGACTTATGTCTGAGGAATGTTCCTTCTATCGCAAAAACAAGTTGAGCATTTCCCTACAGTTCTTAGGATATGTTATTTTTGGATTGTCAGTTTCCCGTGATTCAAATCATTGTCTTTCCCTGTAATAGCTATCCTGCTTTTATTTCATTTTTGTATAAATCACACTTTATCCTAAGAGCATTTATCTATATTAAGATTTCCATGAATGAATGGATTATATTTCAGTGTGAAACCAGAGCTACCAAATCTTCGTTTGTCATTTGTGTGTGCCAAAAATAATTTGCCTCCTCCTGAAGAATACCAAACAAAGGCATCAAGAAAATAGAACTAGAAAACTTTAAAGTGTCTATGACAAAATGACAAATTCTACCCAGGTTTTTTTGTTTTTTGTTTTTTTAAAAAGAGCAGTGTTTCCTGAAGTGGGCTCTCTGGACTTGCGAGAAGTTAATATTCTAGTCTAGAGAGGACACGCTACCTAGTTTGTTTGATGTTGTTATATGTGCACAGACAGACAAGCAGTGTTACAATGCTGTAAATCATGCTCAAAATGACTTTTCAATCCGGTTTGGCCTGTGTGAAATGTTAGTTTCCTTCAGCTTTGTAGCTTATCAAATGCTTTAATTTGGGTTGTCTCATTTAACTCTCATGACAACCTGTTGAGATGTACAGAATATCGCAGAGACTCAGACTACCAAGACTACTAAACTGTTTGCATTGTTCAGTAAGAATGAGAACACTAGTTTTCTGATTCTTATTTCATTGCCCTTTTCACAATATTGTGCTGCCAGAAGACCTTGGGTTGGCCTAGCTATGACTTATTCCCTAGAGAACATATAGCTCTTTCAAGCAGGTCTGCATTACTTTACCTCGAGTCATAGATGAATACTTAATAGCAGTGAGAGTAAACATTGTCATTTCACAAAGTTGTTCTGCAGCAAGAATGTGGTGTGAAGAGTCTCTGGGAAAGACTAGAAGGGAAACTGGTTAAGAGGATTCTTATGTAGATTTAAGCTCCTAATAGTGCATATACTGAAGAGAGAACCCTTGTTTGCTTTTTAAATTTCCAATAGTCTCACTTAACTTCTTAAGTTAAAAATACTTTGTAGGGCTGCCCCATTAGCTTACTTGGGTAGAGCATGGTGCTGGTAACACCAAGGTCAGGGGTTCGATACTCTCACTGGCCAGCTGCCAAAAAAATAAATAAATAAAAAATAAACTGTGAATTTGACAATTTTAGTGTGAATGGAGATACTGGGATTAAGAGGGTTGAAGGAAGGGATGGCAAGTGAAGGAAAGGGGAGAGAAGAGGGTGTGGGTCTCTGTACTAAGGGATTGAGAACCCAGAGCAGAAAAGAGTTCCTTGTCAGTTTCATTTCATAAACTTGTCTAAGGAGAAGCATTGTACCAAGTTCTTATCTTGAAAACAAAATTTTTAATTGTTTTCACATGATCACATTTCCCAGAAGCTCAATTTCAATCAAGCTTTGGAACTGTGATCTGTAGGAGTTGGGAGAGCTGAGGTACTGGATATGCCTCTTTCGTGGAGAATGATTCATGCCTGCCACCCAGCTTGCCCCATTCCCCACCAAAGACCCGGGGCTATTCAGGACGCACAAAGTGAACAGAGTGAAAGGAGTTTGAAAGGAGTTGGATGCTTTCCAGGGCTTTTTATTTTTAAATTAATCTAAACTAGTTTTGTTAGCCTTCTGTGATAAAGAAGCCTGCCGGCCCCACAGTGTCAGATCTTCCTGTCCTTGTCAGCACATGGAGACACAGGGACTGACTCTTACTATCCCTCTTCCCAGTTTAGAGACTACCCAGACTTCTCCCACCATCTACATTTTGATAACTTTTTGTTTCTTTAATTATAAAAGTAAAATACACCTTTTGAAAAATTTAAATACAATAGAAGGGTATAAAGAAAAGTTACATTTCCCTCATTCTTCTGTCCAGGGAAAGGTGTTATTTTCCCCCTTTGAATCTCCTGTCCTCAAACTTATTTAGAAGGAAAACACTCTAAACAGCTACGTGCATATTCTTCCAGAACTTTCTGAATGAAGTGCAAACACCCACCCCCCCACCCCACGGTTGTTTATATGGTTTTACAACATATTCTTTCCGCCTTTTACTTTTTTCATTAATTGGTTCAACATCTTTCCATGTTAATATATATCATTTTCCCCAAAATTCTAAGAATGTCTTAAAAAATTATAGAAGTGTAAAGCAGAGAAACTACAGTGAGGTACTGTACTGCTGGGTGAGCCAAGCTGAAATGGGAGCAAAAGGGCTGGGGATATTGGCACATTAGACAAGAATTAAAGAAAACAGATGAAGAAGAAGAGTTAGGGACAACATAGGTTAGTATAATTTCCCGTTTCATTTACTCAATCAAATTAAAGTCACAAGGGTATTATCCTCGAGACACTGACTGGTGTTTGTTTTGTGGTGGCAAAACAGAAAAAGACAGGGTTGGGCTATTTTCCAGTCTAAATGTGTTACCTCACTTGGACACTTAACTCTCCTAAGCTTTCTTTTCCTTACCCCCCCAAAAACCAGATTTGACTTGATGTTATCTATAGCTCTTTCCATTTCTGAGTAGTGCTTTAATTTTCTGGAAAAATCCTCAAGAGTTTTATTAGGTATAGAGTCGCCTTTGTTCCAGGAAGTTCTTGGTTGTTCTTGTCTATTTCCCACTGGCAGTTTGCTAGGCTTATCACACAGGTCCAGTTACCCCACCATATTAGCTTATACTAATACCTGCACCTACAGTAGTTAATGGATAAAGGGTTTTCCACACACCTTATCACATCTGACTTTCACAGTTATTCAGTGACGTAAATTGAGCAGATATTATTTTAATCCCCATTTTATAGATTAGGAATCAAGTTTGGAGAGGCCTTGCAAAAATATGACTCCTACCTATACTGTCTCTGGTATTGATGGCTGATAGACATATATAATCTGGAAAGAGTCACTATACTGTTCTCATTTGAGAAATTTAGGTGTGGCATATTTGTAATAATAAAGGATTAATATTATTTGATACTGATAATACAGGAAAAAGGAAGTTTAAATTCATGAAGGGGATTTTTTTTTTTTTTTTATTGCAGATGATCATAAGGAATCTTTTGGAGCATCACCACATAAAGACATCTTAGACACAGTGGAGCTTTGAGGCCTTTCCTGATTCTGCCAAATCCCACCTTTCTGCTGCAGACGCTCCAGACGCTCCAGTTCCAAGAAATCTCCTGCAGTTCTCCTTGCGCTCTCAGGCCTCTCAGGGCTTTTTATTTTGCATTACTTGGAATGTGCTTCCCCTCCTTGTTTTTCTGTCAAACTTCTACTTATCCTTCCAAGCTCAAGGATTACCTGCTCTGTGAATCATTTGCTCGCTATAATCTGCAGACACAGGGGCTCCTTATTTCTCCAACACAACTTTTAAAATCTCCACTAAGCAACCATCTCACTTCTCTCTAACCTGTAACTACAAGCTTCCTAAAGGTAAAACCAGGTGTATCTTTTAACTCTTGTATTCCTAGACATTGTAAACTGTGATGTAAATACTAAACATATGTATTGACAAGTAAATTAATTTCACCAAAAATTATCAAGTTGGTATTTTAGCAAAATTTTTGCTTTAATTGCAATTAATTTGTTTCAGAAACTTTCTTTTTCATTTCCTTATTAGTACTCAATTTAAAAAAAAAATTTTTGAAGCAATTATGAACTTACAGAAAAGTTGCAAGCACAGTAAAAAGTTGTTTTTTCCTCCTGAACCATTTTAGAGTGAATCTGATGCTCCATTATCCCAGAATAACTTCATATGTATTTCCTACATTCTTTGACCATTTCCTTGCTTGCAGGCACAACAAGAAATTCCAGGTTAATCTTGTTCTCTGCCTGAGCAGTCCTGGAATCAGCCCTTTTTCTAAGGAGCCCTGGTTCCATTCAGTGTAGAACAGTATTGAGAAGCCAAGCTTAGTGCCCTAGTTATGCTCACTGCTACTAGAATGTCATTCCCAGGGCCTTTCAGTGGACAGAGCTAGGAATTATTCACAACTATATTTATAACTATCTGTTTCTATACTGGAAGCCATGAATTGATACTGATATCGCCAGTTCCAACCCAAGCCCATAGTGCTCATTCTAGTTTTCTCCCTCTCCATATTCGCAACTCCCTTCTGTGACAATGAGAAAACTGGCTATTATAATCTTGAATATATTTAGTTATTAAATGAATCCCCTTATACATAACAACTCTTTCTGCTGCCATCCCTTTCCCCCCGTATCTCCTCACCCTACATGGGTTCTGACACACCCAGCCAGGCTCCCCTCCTCACTGCACAGACTCTGACACCTTATGCTGCTGTCTCAGGGTCACCTTTTTCCCCCTCGTCCATCTCTGACATCTTGTGCCTGGCCCCATCAATCACGGATGCCTCATCTCTCACTCATACAGGCTGCCTCTCATGCTGGCTGCCTTTCTCTCTCTCCCCTGCGTCCATGGGCCCCACCACTCTTTGCTTGGGCTCTGACACTCAGATCAGACCAGCGCTTTCTGTGGACACCCTCCTCTTCTGGCTTAGGCTCTGACAAAACATGCTAGGAAGGATGGTCCCCTCATCACACCTGGGCTCTGATACTCTGTGCTGGGAGGCATGCACACACCCTTCCTCTGATTTTCAGTCTCCCTTTCCCAATCTGGACACTTTCATGACTCTGCTTGGGCTCTGACTGCCCACACTGAGTTTCCCTTTGTAGGGGCCAACGGAAGACATCCCCCTCAACCCCCTGAAGGTTCTCTGAAAAATCACCTAACAAACAAATTAATATGAAGAAATGCACAACAAATTTTATTATATCGTACTTTACATAACTTGGGAGCCTTCAGAATGAAGACCCAAAGATATAGGGAAAATTGTCCATTTTTATGCTTAGGTTCTATGAGGCAGGCACAGCCACGTAGAAATGTGATTGGACAAGAAAAGTATTAGCTGGGGCTGGCTGGTTAGCTCAGTTGGTAGAGCATGGTGCTGACAACACCAAGGTTGAGGGTTCTATCCCCTTACTGACCAGACACCAAAAAAAAAAGAGTGATCTAATACTAAGAGATTGAGTGGGGAAACCCAGCAAGGCCTAAACAGGTCTTGTTCAGATTCTTCTTGGTCTCTCTGTGTAGCATTCATTCCTCTAGGGTATGGGGCAGGACCCTTTCTGGAATGGGGGTCTTATGACCAAAATCAGACATGGTAGTCAGAGATTTTCTTTTTGGTCAGCTCTCAGACCAAAAGGCGGGGGGAAGGATTAGAGTATATCTAAAACCTGTCTTGGGGAGGAGGGATTCGTGTTTCTGTGGCTTGCCTCAGGAAGAATGGTGCTGAGAGACAGGAGGGCAGAAGTTCAGAGGAAAACCTTGCTTTTGATGCTGCTTCTGAGGCCTTCGTTTTGGGAATCTCTTTCTTGGCTCCAACACCTCATATCTGTATATCCTTTTCCCCTGTTTGGGCCACTGAGGCTCCCCTCCACACAGACACTGCTGTGCTATGCTGTACCTCACAGATTTCATACTAGAGGGAAAGAAAGAGAAGGAACAGGGAAGAAGAGAAAGGGATGTGCCTTCTTTCAGATTTCTTTATTAGTCCTTCCACAGAGAAATGCATGCATGAAAAAGTTTAAAAGAGGCAAATTAGCTCCTTATTTGACTTAATAAAAGATTTGGACTGAGAAAAATTTGAAGCTATTAGAAAAAGTTAAAATGTGAAGTTAACTGTCCTTTCAACTGGAGAATTTCACTCTTATTTTTCTTCTAGGTGTTTCATGTCTTGTTCTGATGAATGACTTCCAAATTAGACATTTAGAAATAAAAAGGCAGGCATGGATACTTAACATTCTTCTGTGATTTCCTTGTTTTATAGATGAGAGAACTGAATGCTGGTTAGGTCAAGTGACTTTCCCAGGTTTCCCAAGTGTCTGAGTCAGAAATAGAAAGGACATCTTTCAATATCCTGGCCAGTGTTTTTGCCATGCTACCCTCGTTTTTTTTGGGGGGGGGGCAGGCTGGTAAGCTACCCTCATATTATCATTTAAAACTATTTGACCTTTAAGGCAAATTTTGAAGATAATATATTTTATACATTATACTTTATATTTTAAATTGGAAGTTTTTTTCTTCAGTAATGATATTGCTAAGAGAATGCCATATTTTGGTTTCTAAAACATTATTTGAGTAGTACTTTGGTGATTATAGTTTATAAGAGTGGAAGATCTAGAAATTAGCCTTACCTATTTGGTAGTTAGTAACTTGCAATTTTCTTAATTCTTTCTCTTAATTGCATGCTTGCATTATGTTCATTATGTTAACTGTACTTGGTAAAGTTGCAGAGCAGGTTAATAAATTAACAATTTATTTTATTGTTAATTGTCTTTTGGGGTGATGTTCTGGAAAAATGTATGTGGATAGACATAAATGACAGATACATAAATTATATTTTCAAAAAATCCACAATCTGAAATCTGTATTATTTAAAACCCATTTATGTTTGTTGAAAATCCAACCCCTTGTCAACAAATTTAGTTGCAGACAAGCTGGAAATGAACAACTTGCTGTGTACAGATGAGCCATTTAGAGTGTTTATTAATATCCTCAAATCACCTTGAGCCACAGAGGTCAAAAGGAAAACAGGCAGCAAACTATATTTAAAAATATAATGAAAGTTTGAAGAGTCCCACCAGCTGAGTGATTTAAGAGCTTAACTGTGACATTGACTTCTGAACGTCAATGTAATTCTGTAAATTAATATTTAAAAATGTACAGATTTTATAATTGGAAGGAACACACCATCAAGATCATTTAGTTCATTTCCCTTCTAGGCAGGAATCCTTCTACCATATACTTATAGCTGGTCACCTAGGGCCTGTGGATTTGAATCACTTTCAATCATGGAAAATCACTATCTACCAAAGCAGCTGCACCTTGTAATTCTGCAGAAACCTTCCTGGTGGTCACCTCGCCCTGTTAGTGCTGCCTTCTGCTCTCTGGAGTTTGATACAATAGATAGTTAAACTTTGTATTTGACAGCCCCTCAGCTGTGTCCACGTATATTCTCATCCTCCTGGAATTTTCTCTCCCTGTCTCTTTCTTCCTTATAGGAAAGTGAGATTCTTTCTCCTTCCCGATTTCCTTGCTCTTGTCTGGACTTGGTGTATCTTTTAAATGTGCTGTTTTAAATGTGCCTATGCAGGCATTCTACTGATGAAAGTCAAGAACAGCACACTTTGAATTCCTTGTTGCCCTTAGCCATCTAACAGTGAAGCATAGTTTCATTTATTTCTGGACAATTATATCCACCAGATTCAATCTTTGCCCTCACACACCACATTTACTTTACACAAACCTGTTGAACCCACCTAAGTCAGCTTTTCTTGAATCCTCATCTGAACAAATAAACATTCCTTCTGATCTGCGGATATCCCGTCAGGAAGGGCCAGTTTGGGCAGTGCTGGCTCAGCTAGCCCGTCACCACACTACAGATTTGATTTCCTCTGTCTCCTTTGATTTTAAGAAGTGCGATCCAAAAATAAAAAATAAAATAAAATAAAATTCTCGTTAATCTCGTAGACAATGCAAGTGCTTCCAGACTCCATTCCAGGAAGTTAATTTCATCAAGGTTACAAAGAGGTGGGCCAGGAGACCAGAAAGGGGACTAGGGACCCCGACATGGAGGTGGCATCCAGATAACTCTCAGGGGTGAGGGTGGGGAGCGGGAACGGCTGAGGCTGGGAAGCAGCAGGCAGAGGCAAGGTCAGCGTCTCTGCGCCCCGGCGTGGACACGCGCGGAAGTTCAGGTTGGGGAAGTGTGTCACCACGTGCTACAGAGGCGGGGACAGGGCCCTCCTCCTTTTATCTGTAAAGGGCTCAGGGCCCGATCGCAGAGTTTCACAGCACATCGGACCTTCCGGAGTTAAAGGAGAGAGAGGGAGAGAGACTGACTGACTCACTCACTCACGTAGACACACAAAGAGAAAGACGCAGAGTCAGACAGGAGAGGTGAGAGGCTAGCGAGTCCTTCCTATTAACTTGCCAAGCCCAGTGAAGAGAACCCCAGGACTCTCCAAAGGAGCCGTTTCCTGCAGCTCCTTGCGGATTGCACGTCTCACCCCTTCTAAGTTTGCTGCGGAGGGAATAAAGCAGAAGGACAGGAAAGGGAGGTGGGGTTCTATAGTTAGTGTAGTTTTAGTTCCTCCTAAGAAGTGGCGTGGTTTGGGGCTTTATATCCGGGAGGAGCGTGTGTCACCACACTGTACGCAAATCCTGGGACGTCTGCAAACCCAGCTCTCCTGGCCCCATGCCCAGCCGGTCGTTCGAGGGCTCCGGCCACGCAGCGTTCCTGGGGCCGGCCAGCTGGTGGCCCGGTGGCCTTTATCTCTGTCCCCCTTTGTCCCCTTTATCTCAGGCTCTCCAGGAGGCCCAGGGGGGCCCATTGTGCCTATCGCTTCCCCCGGCTGCGCTGCCACTTCAATGCCCCGCGGGTCGCGGGCTGCTTCTCTTTCGAAGGCGGCGGAGGACCAGGGGCGCCCGGCGCCACCGCTGACTGGGACCTGCGCCGACGCCTGACCCGCGCGCCCTTGGGTACGAACTTCGGTGCGCCCGCGCGCGTCCCTGTGCGCGCCAGCCAGTCGTGGGCCCTCGAGGGGCAGCCCCGGCCAGGATGGCCCCGGGCCAGGCAGTGGCTGGGCTGCTGCTGCTGGCGGCCGCCGGCTTCGGAGGCGCGGCGGAGGGGCCCGAGCTCGCCTTCAGCGAGGATGTGCTGGGTGTGTTCGGCGCGAATCGGAGCCTGTCGGCGGCGCAGCTCGGGCGCCTGCTGGAGCAGCTGGGAGCCGCCCCCCGAGAGGGCGCCCCGGAGCTCGGCCAACTGCACTTCAACCAGGTACGGCCGGCCGACCCGGGCAGCACTTCTGTAGTGTGGGTGTCCACAGACTCCCGTTTGTATATGAACCGTTTTTTTTTGGGGGGGGGGGGGGGGCGGATAATTTTGTTACATTTTTCAAGTATGAGGCGGTAACTGATTGGTGGCACTTGATTCACTTTGACCGGGCTGGTTAGCCAAAGTGAAAGAGCTAGTGGTGTTAAAGGATTTGGCAGCCAGAAATAGCAGTTTTATGCCTAATGAGCTGAGAGGTAAGACGCTTGTAGTTATAATATTTTACAGAAAAGTTTAGGAAGTAGTTGAGAGCGTGAAGCCACCCTGAGATACTTTTTAGACAGGAATGGCATACTTAAATCTTCCCAGAAAGATAGCAGCTTGCACACTTGCTACAAAGTTAGCAAGGAAGAAGATGTCACGTGCCAACCTCAAATGTTGCCGGTCGGTAACCTCTGCCATTTAAAAATGCGGTATAATGTAGTTCTGGCTCCTGTGTACATTACATTAGGCATTTAGAGTTGAAAAGCCTATTGTGAAGATGGGGAAACTGAGGAGGCCTTGAGACCAAGATCATAGTTTGGTGATCTAGTTGGTTGCAGACTGGGTTTATTTATATTGTTATATTTTTATTTTTTAGTTTTGGTGGCTGGCAAGTACGGGGATCCGAACCCTTGACCTTGGTGTTATAGACTGGGTTAGTTTGTAATATGTTAGGCCAAGTGTTTGATTCTAAAATTAATTCAAAATAAAAAATAGATTTCTCAGTACATGTACACAGCATTATCTAGGCATTTGGTAATAACTTGTGCTTAAGGACAGTGTTGAACTACCTAGGAGCCATTAAAGATCATACCTGTAGGTAAGCATAAAGGTCAAATTTCAAAAAGATATAGATTACTAGTTATTTCCATAATAAATATTCTGTGTTTGGCTATTTCTTAAAATTGTGAAGTAGACAAAGTGTGCTTTCTGCCTGCTTTCAAACCCTCCCTTTTATAAACTCAGTTAACTCAGTGCTTTGATTTTTTTTACTTCTATTTCTGTCCCATTGACAACCGATGTTGAATATCAGAATGCAGTGTTTAACATATTGTCACTTTTGGGAGATGTTAGCTTGTTACATAGAGTTTTTGTGGTCCAAGATGTTTGGGAAATGCTGTATACTGCGAATATATTCCATTCTTATGGTGTTTCTTAATGAATCTGACCTTAGATTACAGTTAGGGAAACTTTTATCAGATAAATTCCTTGTTAATGCTATTATAGGTAGGTTAGTATTATTTTTATTAGGAGTATCTTACCTGGATGAAAAATACAGTAATCAAGAAGTGTGACTTTCTGATGCTGTGAAATATCAGAAGTGATTGGGCTTTGACTCAACTATAACGGTTTTGTGGTCCTTTTATGCATGTTCTTTAGTAAACTGTCTATAGTTCCAGTTCTGGCCCGGTATTATATTTGGCTTAAAATCTGAGAAATGATATGTTGGGAAAATTAAAATGTCAAAATATTATACTGATATTTTAGAAAATAAAGCAAATAACTTCCTAAGTATTCTCTGGCTAGTTGCATTCTCTTCTTTTTAAGTAGGGGAAACTGCTGCGCTGACTCCAGTATTTTTAGGTAGGTGTGGTCATATGCTTGGAAAGAAGCATTGAGACTTGACTTGAAGCTGCATATCTGTAGCCTACATGCTGTTCTGACTTACATGATCTCCTTATCTTGCAGTGACTGGAGGTGCTGATGAATTTTAAAGGGGTGAAAGACCCCCAAGCCACACTTGCAAAAACACTGGAAAATATGCCTCAGTTATTTAGAAAAATTGGTTCAGTTTACTGGCAATATGATTCTCAGTAGGATTCTCAATATGATTCTAGTAGGTAGGATGTCTCAATGGGTAAATTATATGTGTATTGACACCTTATTTCTCATTCTAGTATTTGTGTATTTAACTACCCTCATTATAGCCTCTGTGGGCATCTGAAAGAGACAGGAAGAAGCCCGTAATTAGCTTGGAAACAAAGGGAAGCTAAGGAAAATTTACCAGTTATCAGGCCTAACAAACATCTATTTGATCTTCTAAAAAGTCCTAATGAAAAAACAATCATTGGTTAAGTGATGACAAACGAAATGCTGAGATGGAGGTATCCATTAATTTTCTGGTAATTGATGAACGTGAGCCAAGGCATTTTTATGCTCCAGCATGAAACTGTCCAATTTGGAGTAAAATTTAGGGCCATTAATAATGTCTCCATACCTTAAAGAATGCAACTTTAGTTTCCTCACCTGCAAGAGAGTAGAATAAACAACGTATGGGTCTATTGGGAGAAATTTGATTTTTTGACTTTGAAAAAGGCTGAGAAAATAGAATTTGCTTCTGTGGGCCGGGAGTTTATTGAATCTTCTACAAGATCTACCTGCGAGTGACATTGTTCCTTTGGATGAGGGCCGTGATATTTATTAAAGGTCAGCTTCTCTTATGTAATAGACTACTGAACTCTGGAGCTTTGTTAGACAACTTTGGAAGGTTTTCTAATATTTTTTTCAGTATCCCTAAGTACTATTAAATTAACTTGTTGTTTTGGGAAACGAAAGTGACCTGAGCTCAAACTGGAAACAATAGAACAATTGAGTTTATTGTTTTGCTTTTTATAGCTACTGAGGGTACAAAGAGGTAGAAAAGACAGTCCCAAAGAGCAAAGAGGAGGGAGCCCTTTAAGCCAAATGGATCTCTGGGGCCCCCCTGATGGGAAGTAAGTCTGATCTATTGAGGGGAGTTTCCAGAATACAGAGGGAAACCCCAAATGTCATAATACTCCTGGGTTATTAGTTTAGAGGATTTAAGAATGGCCTCATTGCTGCCTTTTGTTTGTTCAGATGTGCCTTACTTATTCTCCAAATGCTCCCTTTCCTTCATTTCCTCTTCCCAAATACCTTACCTCCAAATTCTTAAGTGTAGACACTGTTAAAAAGCCTGATAAAAGCAAAGATTCTCATTTTCCAAATGATCACACTAAGCGGCTGGAAATGCCTCCATTCAAATAATCAGGCTCTGGGGAAGGGTTAGTGGGGGTGCTGGAAGTGTGTGAGTGAGTGTGGCAGGTTGACGTGGAGGCAACCTTTGTTTCACACTATCCCTCAGCCTTACACTTTTGCTTCTCTCCTAACTCTTTCTTACTTTGATGTACATCTTGCAGCCTATCTCCTGTGGCACATTTTTTCCTTTCACATTCCTACCACCACCTGGTTGCCTGAACCCTGTTTTTAACCTCTCTCAATTCATATTCACTCTTCCTAAGGCAATACTCTTTTTTTCCCCAGAAACCCATCATGATTTGTTTCTTGGCTGGTGAAGTCTAAATCATGAGCCTGGCATTCAAATCCCTGCTCCCCTGTGTCAACTTACTTCTCCAGCTTCACGTCCACTAAACTGTTCTATGAATTCTCCTTATGCTTTTGTTCAACCATTTCTTAGCTCATCATCTTCCTCGGACCCTTCTTGCCTCTGGGTGGAATGTTCTTCTTTTCCTTGAGTCACCCTATCAAACTGCATTTAAATTTTTTTGGTGGCTGGCGGGTACAGGAATCGAACCCTGGACCTTGGTGTTATTCGTATTTTGCTCTAACCAACTGAGCTAACTGGCTGATGCAAAATCTATGTTTTTCTTTAAATTTTTTAAATTTTTTAAGTTTAATTTAATTTTATTTTCTATGTTTTTAAAAAGCCCAGTTAAACTCTGCCATAAACTCTTCCATTCTTTTGGGGGCACCATGCCAGCACTGATTCACTGATTTCTCTATTTTCTTAATTCCTGAAATATTTTTTGTTGTGCTTATATCCCAACTATTCATGTGTTCAACAGACATTTGAATGACTGCTACACTTGTCAGAGTGGTCATTTTGAAGTACCCTTCTGATTATATCACGCATCTTATTAAATTAATTCAATGCCTTCAAGATAAACTTCAAACACTTTAATGTTGCTCAAAAGCCCTTTTATGATCTGGTCCCCATATGTTTCTCAAGGCTTATCCTTTGCTACAGCTCCAGTCTTATGGACGGTTTATAGTGTTCAGTTCTTCATATACACCTGCTTATGCTCAGGTATCAGTTTAGACACTACTACTTCCGAGAAGACACTACTTTCTTGATCTGCTCAAGAGTTTAGTAGCAGTCCCTTCCATGTGATTCTTCATTAAGTTGTGCCTGTGCAATCATAATATATTATATATTGCAATTATATTATAATATGTAAATAATTCTGTGTTTTACAATTTTCTATTTACATGGCTGTAACTCCTGCTGCCTTTCCCCCCGCTCAATAGATTTTAGACAAATTGAAGGGAACAAACAGCCTGACTCATCTCTCTAGGGGCTAGTGTAGTGCCTGGTTCATAACATGTGTTTATTACAAATTTTTTTGAATAAATGAGTGAAGATTCTTTAAGATGGGTAAGAAATTTAGGTCCTCACATGATTACAGATTATTGGAAGAGGTATGACACATGCACACATAACTATAATGCGTGTTAGAATGATGTAGGTCTAGTTAATGAATTAGAAACAAAAGTGGGTGGGATTAGACTTGTTTTTTCAGAAGATTCATCTGACATGGAGTGTGGATGTATGGAAGTGGTTCAAGATGGGGCTAAGGAGGCAGCTGCCGAGGAGTGCGTGAGCTATGATGGCCACTTGCATCTGGAGACAGTCAGAAGGTAATAAAAAGACTCTGTCTCCAGAGCCATCTGGGAGAGTAGACACGGATGAAGGGTATACAACAGGTCCCAAAGATGAACATTTTCTATTTCAGTCTTTCACCTGTAGTGGTCATTTAACTCTTGCTAGATCCTTTTCCTTCATTATCTTCTGGCCCTGTGTTGCCAGAGGGAGAGGCAGTGAGGTAACTCTTGGCTCATATCAATGGATGGCCAGGCTAGTGGTGTGTAGCAAACAGAAGGGGCGTGTGCATGGTCACTGCATACATGTATGCATGGTTTCTTGTCATCTATCGCACTTTTTCCTGGGGTGTGGATAATAACGGGTTAGATGAGGGAGGTTCTAGGAAGAACTGACTGGACAGAAGAGATAAGGAACATTTGTTGTTGTTCTTTCTCTTCTTTGTTTTGGTCTCTATGTGCTGAGAAATGGTGGGGTGAACCTGCTAGGAATGCCTTCCAACCTGCTTGTTCGGAGAAACTGGAAGGATGAGACAGAAGGGTGAGGTTGTGCTTGGGTCTCTTGTCAAGTATCGTCCAAGGCAATGGCCCCTTTCTGTTCTATTATCACTCTCACATAAGTTGATTGTTTACAGTGTGTTAATTGTGTTGCAAGGTTTTGGGAAAATGAGGGACACTCATAATTCATTGGACTGTGATGTCAAGAGTTTAGTTTGTCTTGTTGCTAGGTGCGATTGGTATCTACACAGGAAAATGTTTTTATTTTTTCATAGCTAACTCTCAAACTTGGATCTTCACCCTAGGAGTCACATGGACCCTTTTGTACATAAAATAAATTATTATAGCTAAGATTTATTGGTCCTTTACTATGTGACATGTCTTGACCAATTAATTTGTATTTTCACATTTCATATTCACAGCAATCTTATCTATGATAAACATGCCATTATTATCTTCATTTTACACGTAAGGAAAATGTGGCACAAAGAGGTTAAGTAACTGGACCAGTGTCATGAAGTAAATGGTAAAACCCCAGGCAGTCGTAAACACCATGTTGTAGTACAGATTTTGAATCTCAAAAGTCTAGAAAATTATACTTTCTCTAGCCAGAGTAACCATTTCCTCAGATTTTGAACTATGGACAGAGGTTACTAATCATTGATCACTAATCTGGCTCCATTGCTTAGTCACATTAAGGGAATGGTACTAGGACTACAGAGGCTACAGTGGTGATGACTGGTCCTTGTCTTCAGAGACTTTATAATATAATTAGGAAATAAAATGAAAACTTGTGAAAAATAAATATGCAAGACAAAACTGCAGTGGTTAAGTAATCCCTGAAGCAAACATTATAAGACATATCACAAGGCCAAGTATTGATTGATTGTCAAGTGAATACTAGATAGCATATGCTACTAGGTTAGAAGGGTGAGGGATCCTTTTGGGTTGTAAATGCCTCGTGGATGGAAGAGTTACAACTCAGTCAATTCTGCTTATCTGGGGGCTGGCCAGTTAGCTGAGTTGTTTAGATCGTGGTGCTGGTAACACCAAGGTCCGGGGTTCGATCCCTGTACCAGCTAGCTGGAAAAAAAAAAAAGAAAAAAAAGAAAAAATTTGGTTTAGTTTTTTAAATATTTATTTATTTATTTATTTATTTATTTATTTTGGTGGCTGGCTGGTACGGGAATCTGAACCCTGGACATTGGTGTTATAACGCTGCTCTCTAACCAACTGAGCTAACTGGCCAGCTCTTCTAGAGATATTTGTCAACTGACTGAACATCTGCTTGTCCCAAATGTGTCTGTACTATTAATCACAAGATGGATTTTTCTGTGAGTTATACAAATTCTCTTTTATAGCATGAAAATTTCTTTTATTCTTTCTTATGTGATGAATTATTCACAGAGACAATATTTCAAGCAACAATAGTGCTTTCTTCTATGGATAGACTTTGGGTATGAGAGGAACACCTGTGTCTAGCGTGAAAACTTTCAGTTCTCACTTTCATTCTAGAAGAGTTCTGCCAATGGATTCACTCTCTCTCCTGGCAATTTAAAGTGGCAGTCTTCCTTTATCACGCATGTGAAGCAACCACATTCCCAAATGCGCATCACTGGGGAGAGGGGTTCGTGCATAGGCATTGGGGAACAGGTTGAAGCAGGCAGAAGGTGAGGTGCATTTTAACAGAATGTTTGGCTCTAACTCTAGGCAAGACTTTGCTGCTTGGTGGGACTTTGAGCTTCTTCACACAGTTATCAGGAGAGGAGAGAAGGAAACTTCTGACCTTAATTGAGATAGATCTTTATTTTTCTCTAGGGGTGTCCAAAGTAGAGTAGCTGGATGAGAGATTTGCAGTTGTTAATGGTTTCTATGGTTCACACGATATTCCTGTTTCCAGATTATATCCATCCTGGAAGATACTGAGGAGCAGAGACTTAGTTTCCCCATCATAAAAACTCATTGCTTTTCAACTGTGACTACAGTTTAAGGGTGTTTTCTTTTAATTCAATGTACTTTTGAATACTCTGTTATCAATACTTCTGGCAGTAGTAGGGTTTGGGGGAGAAAAATAGGAATTTTAATAGGAATAGAAAATAAGGCCTGAAGTTGAGAAAAGTCAACATTCCTCAGGGAAAAGAATAGCAACCCCTAAGAGTTTGTAAGTTACTTGTTTTCAGAGTGGTGTTTCCTCAAGGGATGTACACATTACTAAGTACAAATAGCTAATATTGGGATAATTTACAGTGCAACTTATTAAAAAGAATTTTAATTCTAGACTAAGAAATTGTGTAGTTTTCAGAGTTTTTCCATTTCCAACTTCAGATAACAGTATATTTTTGTTTGTAATTGAAACGAATTAATTTATTCTCCAACTATTCCCAGTTGTCTGTTTCCGTAGCCAAATGGGTTTGCTGAGCCTAGGGACTCATTTTATAAAGAAATGAAACTATCATTGAATTACTTTTGTGATGATGGAATTTGGGAGCATAGAAAACCTTCAGAATGGAGCTTTGTTTAATTTGGTCTCTGTCTCCTTCCAAAGATCCTCTGTTGTTTTTCTTGGCCTGAAGTTTAACAAGAACAAAAACAAAAATCTGTGAGTCTAGATCAAAGGTGTTAATATGAAAAGTAGCATTATGCCTTCCAAGTCCAAGTACTTACTTATAAAATAAAATGTCAAGATGTAACTGAATAGTTAGAGAAAAAAATTAAGTGAGCATCGATAAAGCCTCTAAGTCTTTAGTTCTGTGAACCTAGTTCAAAAATAACTCAGAATTGCCATCAGTTTATTTGTAGAGCTTCTTAGATCTCTAACAATTTGGCTTCGGGGGAATCAGACAGACCTGGGTTAGAATTCTATCACTTATATTAGCTGAGAAACCACAGGCAAGTGACAGTCTCTTTCATCCTTAGTTCATGTCCCTGAATCGAAAAAAAATGAACCTTAAGTTGGGTAGTTGTTTGAACTAAAAAAGACAATAATAACATTTACTGAGCATTTACTATATTTCAGGCACTTATTTATTTAGTGTGTTACATGTATTAACAATAAAAATATAAGATTTGTTTTTTCATTACCTGTATTATTTCAAATGATAAATAATTAAAAAGAGAATGCTTGTAAAATACTTAGCATCATGTCTGGCTCATGTTATGTGCTCAATACACAGTTATTATCATCATAATACTGTGTCACTTGATACAGCTATATTATACTTGACAAAATTGTCTTTCATTGGAGACTTGAACACCTAAGGGTCAGGCAACTTATAGAAGAAAGCACAGCTATAAAAAGACAGCAAGGACTAATGAATTAAAAAGTTCAGTGAGAAATAAGTCAGTCCAGTGACTTTGATTTCAGTCTTAGTTTCCATGGCAACTCTCACACTGAGAAAGGCTTTTACTGTTTGCCTCTACTTCCTTTTCATCAAACACTGGTAATAAATTCCTGAAAATGTAAACCTTAGATGTAGAGACTAATAAAGAATTTGAGTATGTCAATATGTATTGAAATTATTCCCTCCCCTCCAGAGGACTTCTGAGACTATATTTAGGAATTGGATCTGTTTTATTATTTTTGTCCAAAATTTGCATCATTACTGAAATGTGAGTGGTTGGGAGTCCATATTATATTTCTAGAAATTGACAGAATTGTGGTTTTAAGTTTAGATTTGCTTCTAAATCTATATGGACCTCTATATGGGTTTTGCAAGCCAAAGAATCCAGGACCCTTCATGTTCAGATGAACCTTGTTAGTTGGAAAAGCAGGTAAGAGAACAGAAGCCATTTTGGTCTGTCTAACTGGGAGGAAAAGTGAGAGATGTGTCTCTTTGGGGGCAGGGAAAGAGAAAGCTAGTACAAATGTTAGATGGAAGGGGACAGTAAATTCAGTAGGCCAATTCTGAGTAGGCTAACAGTTTCTCCTTTAAATACAGACCCCATTTTGTTAAGGGACTTATGCTATTGACGGTACCAGGTAATTGAGTCTGTTAATAAAATGATGATGCTGTATGGTTTTCTTTAAGAGCAGCGTCCTCAGAACGTAGGTATATTCTTTGATTATTTCACCTATACATATTAACGTGAAAAGCTAGATTCTGGCTCCATCCCTAGTCTTGGGATGAATTCCATTTAAGTAAATGTTCTGGGCAGGGCCTTCCCTACAGCAAAGGAAGCAGGTCCCGTAGCATAGGACAGGAAGGATAGCCAACATTTACGGAGTGTTTCTTGTGTGTTGGCATTGTGCTCAGTGCTTCCTTTTACACCATCCCATTAATCCTGTGGGCTAAATACTCTTGTTATTTTTTCTAAGGACACCTAGCCTTAGGTTAAATAACTCACTCTAAGTCAGATAGCTCATAAGTGGCAGAGTAAGGATTCCACTCCAGAGCGACTGGACTTCAGAACTTACGCTCTTTCTACTGTTACTTCTCATGCTGAAGAATACCATCACGGGGGCTGGTTTATTTTCCAAAAACCCAAGTGCCTCCTATGTCATCCAAGTGCCTCCTGTGTCATCTAAGTGCCTCTCTATGTCATCCAAGTGCCTCCTGTGTCATCCAAGTGCCTCCCTATGTCATCCGAGTGCCTCCTGTGTCATCCAAGTGCCTCCCTATGTCATCCAAGTGCCTCCTGTGTCATCCAAGTGCCTCCCTGTGTCATCCAGTGCTTGAACGTCACGGTAGAACTGATGCCAGTTTCTTGAAGCCACAGGGAAGTCTACAATCATTTGGAGCAGGAGGTTGTTCTCTGTCGATGTTCCTGTCTTGAGTAAGGAAAAGAAAATTATTATATTTTTCCTTGCTGAAGCAGTCCCTGCAATAATCAGGACTAGCTCTAAAACCCAGTATTAATTCCTCTACAAGCTATTTTTCAACTTAACAATGTTATTTTCTGACTATTGACATTTGATACCCAAAGCAATATTGTGAGGGAATTAGGACAGACATATCCCCAGAAACTGAGGCAAAATAAGTCATTTGGTAAAAGTCAGACCAAGTGCCCATATTTGTCTGGGAGACTAGAAGTCCCAATTTTGACTCCTCAGTTCTCTTCCCTTGTGGTGATTTTTATTTATTTATATATTTATTTATTTGGCGGGGGGAAGGGGGAGGTTGGGGGGTGGCTGGCTGGCACAGGGATCCAGTCCTGGACCTTGGTGTTATCTGCACACTCTAACCAACTGAGCTAACTGGCTGGAGTCCCCTTGTGGTGATTTTAAGCACATGCTGTATTAGTGAGTCCACTGTGCTATGAATAACCCTGAACATGGTTTTTGTGCTTCACTTTCTGTGTGTAATTGCACCATGGAAACGTGTGAATGCCTATTCCATTTCCTCATCTCTCAGTCACTCCTCAATCCATCGTGGTCTGGCTTCTGTCCTCACCACTTCCTTGAAATTATTCTACACAAGGTCACCTAGACCTTCTTATTGTTAAATACGATGGATGCTTCTAGTGCCTTATGGGTAACTTTTTATTTTAAATTGTGGCTCTGAGGCATTTTATTATAAAAAGTTGGTACTCATATACATAAACTATTATGAACTTAAAATTCATCATACATTTACTTCATTTTTTAGCATGGTCTTCTAGTGAATCTTTAGTTTCATTGATTTTGGCTGCTGTATAAGGAGATCCTCTTTATCTGGGTGATTTAAGGGCATAATTTGTCAATGAGCATCTCTTATCTTTCCTTTACTGGCAGGAAAGCTCACAACTATTAATGTTAATATTAATGTAGTATTAATGCTGCTTCCCATTTTGTTATTTTGGGGTCAAACCCACCACTGTAATGGCCACCACTGAAAGCAGATTTTGGCAGACTTTGAAAAACTTGTTTTACTTAAGACTCCGTGTGCTTCGTGGCTTGCAAAAGATAATGGCCTGCAAGTCCTGCAGCAGCAATGGTCAGCCCAACTGCTATCACTGTGCTGGCCTCTACAATAGGGAAAAGGGTGATTCCCTCTCTTTGAAAACTTCTTTTGCCTCTGGGCAAATGAAGTCACATTAAAGCTCAATCAAGAGCAATGGAAATAAGGTTTCACGCCTCTGGCTTGGTTCCTGTTCCTTCACCAGGAGCGTGATTCATCCCAGTCCAGGGCTGAGGCCACCAAGTACATGCCTTTACCAGAAAGCCGCGCAGCAACCACCAGCAGGCAAAAACCACCCAGGCACCGGTGCCCTATTGTCTGTTAATTTTGATCGTGTTGAGTACATCCTACTTGAAACACGTGCTTTCCTTTATTGCAGTCATGTCTGCCATGTTTTTCTTGCCTCTCTGGCTGCTTCTTTTCAATTTCAGTTTCCTTTACTCATCCTTTAAATATTAGTGTTTCTCGGGGTTCCATCTCAAGCCTTGTCTTTTGATGTTCCACACTCTGTACAGCCTCAGTCACTCTTATGGCTTGGTTATCTAGTGTAGGTTCTTTCTACGTGGGTTGACTTGGTTCCCATTTCTCTCTTGATATTCAGTCGTGCAGCTGCTGATTGATTTCTTATTCTTTCCTCCCCAACTCAACAGGTCTAAACCTGTCCCAAGTAGAACTCATCAGTTCCATTTCTTTCTCCATCAAGACCTTCCAGTAATCCTGTTTTGCCCATCTCAGTGATAGTCATCACCATCTACTCACTGGGCTAAGCTGGGAAACTGGATGCCATTTATTTATTTTTTTGTGGCTGGCAGGTATGGGGATCTGAACCTGGATGTTATTCTTGACTCCTCTTCTCTCTCTCTCCCCTTCACATATCAAATGCACAAAGGTCCCATCACATTAACTTCTGAGTATCTCTCATTTAATCTCTCTAAACTCTGGGGTCCTTTTTTGTGTCACAAGGAATTTTACCTACTTTTTGGGAGTAGGTGGAGGTGACATCACACAGTGTGTCTAGCCATTCTCTCTTGTGCCTGGCATGCTGTAAATGTTCAATAAATGCCTGCTGTGTTGCTGCTGCTGCCCTCTGCAACCAGTCTTGCCCCATGTCTCTCTCCATCCTCCACATTTCTGCCAGACTTATATCTCTAATACGCATATTTGAGCATGTCACCATTCTCAGATGGCTTCCCATTACTGTTAAAATAAAATCCGAAATCCTTGCTTGGCATTTACAGTTCTGCAGCATCTGTTCACACTCCATATTTCTCCGACCTTATTTTTCCCTTTTCCTTCACATCTCGTCTTAGATGTTGCTTTCTCCAATAAGCCTTTGACAATCCCATTACTTTAGGGTGGGTTAATTACCCTGGCTTCTTCATGTTCATGGATCTTACCCTAGCACTTAACCAGGCCATGCTGCAATTATTTATGCTTTTATCTGAACTCTGCAATGGTCAGTAAGATCTGTGAGGTTAGGGACTGGGTTTATCTCGAGCACCTTCTCTATTCCTGTAACTACTTGTAACACCAAGGTCAAGGGTTTGTTTCCCCGGATGCCCAGTTCCCTGTTTCCCATCCTACCATCTGGCCAGCTGGCCAGCTGCCATAAACAAAACAAAACCAAACCAGCCAAACAAACAAAACAACAAAAAAAGGAATGTCATATTGTGTCATATCCTTGTGTAGTCTATTCGCATAACTAACATAGCTTCTAGCATATGGTTGATGTTCAGGAAATATTTGTTGAATGAATGAATGCTTGATAAATAGCTTGAATCTTTTCAACAATGAGTTTTATACCAACATAACTTTCTAAGTTAGTTCAATCAACCTAGATGCTTCATTTAATTAAAGGTAACCCAGCAACTCCTTTTTTTGATGCAGGTCCACTAAAAAATAGCATAAGAGAAACAGTATGTTAATGTTTAACCCATGTGTTGTCTGGGTAAAAGGAAATAATAAAGTTTTATTACTTTTAATTTCTGAATTTTCCAGGATTTTTTTCTCCTTATTTAGACTTGGATTTTCTCCATAGCCCATAGCTATATTTTTAGGGCAACTTGGAAACACTGGTTCAGTATTAGCTTATTTGTAGTATCAGGGCCACAGTGAGCTGATTCTGGGAAAAGTCTCACAGAATGAGCAGAAAAACTTTTGGCTGGAAAACTCAGCTTTTTCAGAGGTCCTGAAAACTGATTCTCAGGTTATTGATTTGTATTTCTGAGAATTATTCAGACACTGTGTGCTAGTTTCTAATCCCCTTTTATCCACCCCCTTTCCTTAATCTATCAAATTAGTGAGTATTTATAAATTGAGTGTTTTATGCATCCAAAGCCTAGTTAGGGGTTGAGGAAGATAAGAAAAGGAATTTCATCTGCTCAGTGTTTATGATCTTACTGAAGAGATATCCATTTTCATGAACACAAGGAAACACACAATGAGTGCTAAACAAATTCTAAGGGTGTAAGAGTCTGGAGAGGAAGGGGTGAGCATAGTAATATTTGGAAGAGGTAAATTCCAAATGGGGCCTTGTATGACAGACAGATGTTGGATGGTTTGAGAGGAAGTGCATCCGAATTCTAGGTAATGGTTATGGGGGATGCAGTGTCACAGTCCGAGGAGAATACAAGACTTATTAGAACTGTTTGGTTAGAATAGAGTTCATGTATGCTTTTAGAGTATGCTAAAGGGGGAAAGGAAGATTAGAGACAGACAGATAATTGAGGTTTTTAAGTGTTAGGACTGTAGACTCTTGGCAGAAGTATGCACTGTTGAAAGTTTGTGTGTGGGGGTGGGGGGTAGGCAGTTTGGGTAGAAGAGCAACACACTGATGGAGATGCTTCAGTAGAAACAATCTTATGGGTTTGTAGGATAAACAGGACAAGAGGT
This sequence comes from Cynocephalus volans, assembly GCF_027409185.1. Taxonomy (NCBI): domain Eukaryota; kingdom Metazoa; phylum Chordata; class Mammalia; order Dermoptera; family Cynocephalidae; genus Cynocephalus; species Cynocephalus volans. Next base: position 89,060,466 of record NC_084468.1, on the reverse strand, counting down.
GTATTCAATAAGATTAGATTAAAAGCTCCTAACTCTTCAGTTAAGTGTCATAAAAGATCCCTGTCTGTGTGTCATTCTTATGTGCTATGTTCTCAAACTTTTTGATCTCAGGACTCCCTATACTCTTAAAAATTATTGAGGACACCAAAGAGCTTTAGTATATGTCATTTACATCTAATATATACCATTATATAAATTAATGTTGAGAAAACTTAAAAATATTTAATTTATTAAAAATAACAATAATGAACCCATTTCATGTTAACATTTTTAAAATAAAAATAACTGTATTTTCCATGACCAAAGAACTAGTGGGAAGAGCAGCATTGTTTTACATTTTTGCAAATCTCTTTAATATCTGGCTTAATGGAAAGTTGGATTCTCATATCTGCTTCTGCATTCAACTGTTGTGACATAGGTCATGTATCCTCTGGAAACTCCTTTGTTCACTCATAAAAGAGTGAGAGTGAAAAAGGAAAATACAGTTTTAGTATTATTATGAAAATAATTTTGACTTTGCATATTCTCTGGCAGGGTCTTGGCAACCCCCGGGGGTCCCTGGACCATGCTTTGAGAAGCACTGTGCTAGAGGCTTTTCATATGATTGGCCCAGTCCTTGTATGCAGAGATAATTTGGCTTTGAAGGATGAGCTCATTCCTTGTGATCTCTCCCAGCCCTGAGCTGGAGAAGAGGCATGGCGGCCACACTTTATCCCCGGAGGGACTGAGTGGGAGGCCTTGGTGAGCAGCAAGGCAAAAAAGCCTTTTGATCTTGTCAGCAAAGGGGAGAAGGCCCATGATACTATCTCGCAGGTGATGGAAAGGAAGGTGGTCCCTGCCACCTGGAGGCAGGGCAGGGTTGGGAAGTCAAGAGTCCAGACTGAGTGTCTGTGCTCTGACAAAAGCTTTTCAGGGTGAGAAGGGCTTGAGAAACTGAACGTGGAATGGGACAGGGCTGGGAAACTTGTCAGTCGCTATGAGGAAGTCAGAAAACTTTTAAACCTTTTTTAAAAACCATATTGTAGCTTTTAAATTTTCTTTTTCTTTTTTTCTTTAGTAAAATCTTAAAAAAATTCCAACCTGTCTTAATTGTATTTAGGGGAACTTAGAAAAAGAGATTAAAATAAAAAAGAAAACTGTGATTTAATTTTATTTTTCTAAATGAAACAGGAAGTACATTGTTTAAAACTTTGGCAGATATAGAGAGGCAGAAAGGAAAAAGTAAAAATCACCCATAATTTCACCACCCAGAGATAAACACTGTTAACATTGTGGAGCATGTATCTCCAGATTATATTTAATCTTATTGATAGCAGTGGTGTCATTCTATACATATGGACAATATGAGGGTACTTCAAAAAGTTCATAAAAAATAGTATTAAAAGATAATATGAATCTGTCCACAAACTTTTTTTGTGTGTGTGGCTGGCTGTACAGGGATCCAACCCCTTTTTCTATGGACTCTTCGAAGTATTGAAGTACCCTCCTATGTAATTTTTTTCCCCTAACAACACATCATAGGACAAGATGTTTTTCTCCTTTAGATAATATACTTAGTAAAGGTGCTTTTCATCTCCTTTTTAGGAAGAGTTTTGAGAGTGTGTGTGTGCGAGTGTGTGCGTGCGTATGTGCGAGTGTGTTGTGCGGGGGACGCATCAGCACCAGGGTGGCAGTAAGAAATGTAAGAAAACCTAGGGGAAAATTAATTTTGGGGAGACAGTTGAGGTTACTTGATTAGTCACATCTTAAACATAGAGATTTCTTTGAGAATTCTTTGCTCAAGCCTTAGAGAATTCAGTCTTTTACCTTGATAAAATAATGAGTAAACTTTGAAGAGGAATTTGAGAGGGAAAAACTTCAAGAGAAGGATCAAGATGGTGATTCATCTTATGTATATATTGAACAATGTCAAGGAGGTTTGGAAGTGAAACTCGAGCTCCTTGTAACTAAGGTTAGGTGGTACCATTTTTGTGGCAATAACAAATCTTGAAGTGATTTCTTCAGGCACTCCTGCTTTGAATGCTCCTACTGTAAGTGTGGAAAATCCAAATCACCAGTTCCATGACATTGTTCAGTGAAGGGACAAATTAATGGGATTGGTTACTTGTTTTGAGGGTTGGAAATGGCCTCCCAATTGGTAAACTCAAACCACTGTTTAAAATTTATATACTTTATTTAAACTCTTCTTGTGGGATCTTGGCCAGTTGCCTAATTTGAAACACTCCTATGTATGCTTCACTTTCTGAGCTTGATTTCTTTTGCTTTTTTGTAATTTTTGTTTAGGTTACTATTATGAACTTAAACCATTTTTGCAGTTGGCTCCAAAAAATATTATGATGACAACTGAGGGGTACATTTATTTGCTAATTCATTTATTCACCATGTGTTTACTGAGCACTACTGTGTGCCAGGCACACAGTATTAGTAATATTAGTATTAGTAAATACTTGGTAAATACTGAAATCTTTGAGTAGATATGAGCTCAAAAATTCCAGAGGTTTCTTTCTCACTAAAGAATCATTTTGGATCTTTGCCATATTCTCCTGTAAATACATTCCTAACAACCTGTGGCCAATTGTGCTGATCTCATAATTGTATAGTTCGGTGGCGGTAGCTCAGGTGGATGGATCAACAAGCTGGCTCCTCTGCTTGAGCTGCAAAAATATTGGATTTAAAATAGTAACAAGGAAACAAAGCATTCAGGATGGCATACAGCCAGACTTCTAGGTTTGAAGATCCTGTTACAGGACTACTTCAAAAGCATGGTGAGAAAACTTGGCTGATGTTTAAATTGTGGGATTGTTTTGAGGTCTCACTCTGGGTAAAATCCTAAATATGGTCTAAGAGTAACAACTTTATGACTCAAGTCACTATTAGGGGTAATAAAATACACTCCCTGCCAGGGTATAAATGTTTCTCACTTTCATTATTTGAGTTCTTCTCAGTGTTCAACCAACCATCACATCGTAGCCAGAGTATTGGTTTAGAAGTCAGAAGATACAAGATGACATAGATTTGAATTTTGTTTTTTTTTTTCTGGCTGCTGGCTGGTAAGGGGATCTGAACCCTTGACTTTGGTGTTATAACACTGCACTCAAACCAACTGAGCGAACCTGCCAGCCCTGCTGTAATTCCACCTTCCTTTCAATATCCTCCCCAGACTTTTATGGTTCAATGAATATTTGAGGAATGACGGAAAGAATTAATGCAATGTGTAGTATATTTACATGGCTATTATACTTGGTATTGTTAAAGAAAAACAGAGCCTGACAGCAGTTAAAATGGTAAAAACAGATTGTACTCAGGAACTATTGCAATAAGGGTGGCAATAGTCAGGGTTCTCCAGAAAAACAGAAGTAGTAGGGAGTGTATATATATATGTGTGTATATATATATACTGTATATATATATACTGTATATATATATATAGTGTATATATGTATGCACACTAGTGGCTGGCCAGTTAGCTCAGTTGGTTAGGGTGTGATGTTATAATACCAAGGTCAAGGGTTCGGATCCCTGTACACCAACTGCCAAAAAAACCCCAAATCCAAAACAAACAAACTATGTGTGTGTGTGTGTGTGTGTGTGTGTGTGTGTGTGTGTGTGTGTATGAGAGAGAGAGAGAGAGAGAGAGAGAAAGGGAGAAATTATGAGGAATTGGCTCATGTGATTGTGGAGGCTGAGAAGTCCCATAGTCTGTCATCTGTAAACTGGAGATCCAGGAAAGCCCATGGTGTAATTTCATCTAAGTCCAAAGGTCTGAGAACCAGAGGAGTCAATATGGAGTAAACTCCAGGTTCTGAGAAGATGAGATAAGGTGTTCCAACTCAAGCAGTGAGGCAGGAAAAAAAGGGCAAATTCCTCCTTCCTCTGCCTTTTGTTCTATTCAGACCATCAACAGATTGGAAGATGCCCACTCACGTTGGGGAGGGTAATATGCTTTACTGAGCAAACTGATTCAAATGCTAATCTCAAATGGAATTACCCTTACAGATACACCCAGAAATAATGTTTCTGGGCCAGTGACTGGTCAAGTTGACACAAAATTAACCATCACAAGGGAAAAAGAGACGTCAGTATGGAACTGGGCTAAACTCTGAATACAGCATGGACAAATGCGAATTTATAGCCAAAGAGCAGCGTGGGGGTCAGTAGATGGAAAATTACTAAGAGGAAACATCAAGGGTGGGGGTGGGGGATTTTGGCTAAACAGACCTAACAGGATTCTTGCTGAAGACAGGTCAGGGTGATGAGATACTGAGGGTGGGGGATGAGGAATTTGACCAGATATTGAGGGGTCATCAGGTATCAAGGGGGGGGGATTCTCTCTAAACTGACTTGACAGGTTTCTTGCTGAAACTGGGTGATGCAAACCGCTCAAGGGTGGATGCCAAGGTCAAGGTCTGGGCTGAGAAGAGCCTGCCTAAAGTTTACTCAAGGAGAGAGTCTTTCTCAACATCTAAGCTGTGCAATTTCAAGTCTTGCCACACCTCTTGGAATTTATTGTGAGCAGACTTCACTTGTTTAAAATGTTGAGCGAAGGACTTGCCCACATTACCTACCTTCTCCATCCCCTCCCCTGCCCAGCATTCTCGCAAAGACATGTTTGGGAAAGAAGTGGAGAAACTTCTGACTAATCAGAACTGGTGAGGAAGAGGGAGTAGGGGAAGCAGCAGAAATGCATGGAACTATTTGCTAAAATGATTTTGAGTAAAATTTGGGGTCTCATTTATAATATGTGTTCAACCCTCCTTAACTATATTACTACCTCCTTACTTTGGTGATTCATGTATATAAGTCCCATTTGAGATCACCTTAACGTGGCAAGAGACTAGCGCATAGGAGTTTAACCCCAAACATGGAAAATGTCTTTAGGAAAAATGTCCATCCACTGAGCGTAGGGAGTGTGCTGACTAGAGGTTCCCTCTGTTAACACAAAGCTTAAAAGGCCACAGCAGACATTAGGATGGCATGCTTGAGAATAGCAGCATTGTAAAAACAAATGAAGGAAAAGAAGAGACGCTGTCAGTACATAAATGTGTGAAGGAGATGGGCTAAGTGCATGGAGTTTTACTGTTTGGTAACATACTGTTTGGTGTCATCACCCCAAGTTGTTTTCTGAAGAGTTTTTGGCAATCCTACTATTTCTATAACTTATTCACTGCTTTGGAGGTGAAGGGTTGTGCTTGAGAGGGTGATTGCACCTGTAAATGGTTGGTTAAGTGATAAACATTTAAAACTTGTGAGTGGTTCAGTCGGTTTCGTTGCTCTCTGCATCCAGACACTGGCCTCCATCCTGTTTGCCCTGCTCTGGGAGGTGCCACCCTTTCTAAAACAACTGCTTTCTTTTGTTCCGGGCTCAACTTTGTTAAATCAAAGTAAAATAAAAATCAAGATTGTTTGAAGTCAAAATAGACTGCTGTCTGAAATTATTTGCATTTTGCTTTCTGGTAAATAGCTTTTTTAATAAATCAGACCTGTTGTTAATTCAGTTTTGCCACACTATTAGTATTCAGTTCTCATTCCCTTGTCACAAGGCAAGACCTTGAATTTTGTCATCTCTACACCTCCGTGTTCTTCCTGGTGATTGGGCAATTGCCACTGTCACCGTACTATTTTCCATGACTACCTGTCCGGCTAAAATTTCTACAGATCATCAAGATTCTATTAATTATACATTCATTTGACTGCTCTTTTTCTTTTGGCAGCTCACCAGTAAGGGGATCCGCGCCTTTGACACTGGTGCTATAACACCATGCTCTCACTAAGGGAGCTAACTGGCCAGCCCTCTTGTTTCTTTTTTCTTAGTGTATGTAGGAGAGTTCTCTAATGAGGCACTGTGGGCAATTCAGGCATCCTTCAAGGCAGTGACATTCAAACTCTTGACTGCCATTCACAGTAAGAAGTTAATTTTACACTGTGATCCAGTGTATGTGTGCATGATATTATGTGTAACTGATGCTAAAGTTTGACTAAGCAAAACTTATCCTGTTGTGTGTGATATACTCTATGGTTTCTGTTATTTTGTATTTTACTTTATTAAAAAATGATGACTCTGCCTTAGCAAGTGGACTTACTGATCCAGTAATGAGTCACAATTTGAGACCAAAAAATGCTTAAAAAGTCATCAAAGGGCTAGCCAGTTAGCTCCCTTGGAAGAGCATGGTGCCAATAACAGCAAGGTCAAGGGTTCAGATCCCTAGAATCACCAGCCAAAAAAAAAAAAAAAAAAAAGTCATAAAGTTTTAGGAAGTCTTAGAATGTTAATTCTGAGAAGTCTCTGGAGATTATCAATTATCTGTTTTACAGTTAGAGGGACTTGAAGTCCAAGTAGGTTAAGACTTCATTGCAGGGAAAACAGTGCTGCTTTGTGTCTGTGCGGTCACACCTATTTATTCCTGGAATCATGCAGTGGCCACATGGGCTCTGAAGTTTCTGAGTTTAGCTATTATGCTCCTGGGTATCTTCATGGTGATGAATAAATTATACTCACTTTCCTTTCCCCAACTGGCTCTTGAGCTATTTTTTCCCCTCCATTAGTTTATTGTCCCCTGTTCTCAGCCAAAGGGAAGACTGTTCACAGATCATGGCGTGTGCTGTCTCCTTCTAGGGATGGCATATGGCTTCATTATTATAAACCCGAAAGAGGGTGCTGAACAAAGAACAACTTTAGATGCATACTTAAACCTTAAAAAAAAAAATCTAAATGTGCCTTTTCTTTAAGGTAATTGCAATCTTAGCTTATGACAACTGCATACATCTTGGTGTATTTGATGTTTTTTCACTTTTCCTTTACAGACAGTTGTGATCTCCTTGTACCAAAATCTGATTATTTTTAATATCATTGTTTCTGTTGTGAAGGGAATTACAGCACCTTATGGTCAAACAATTAACATCAACATTTGAGTTCTCAATACTGTTCATAGTGTTAGTCAGCTCAGGCTGCCATAATAAAATACCACAGCCTGGGTGGCTTCAGCCACAGAAGTTTGTTTTCCTACAGTTCTGGAGACTGGAAGTCCAAGATCAAGGTGCTGGAAGAGTTGCTGTCTTGTGAGGGCTGTCTTTTTGGGTTGCAGACAAAGCCTTCTTGCTGTGTCCTCATAGGGTGGAGAGAGAGCAAGTGAGCAAGCTCTCTGGTGTCTCCTGTGACAAAGGCACAAATTTCACTGGACAGGGGCCCACTTTTGAGCTCATCTAACCCTAAATACCTCCCAAAGGCCCCATCTCTAAATACCATCCCATTGGGGATTAGGGCTCCAACATAAGAATTTTGGGGACGCAATTCAGTCCATAGCATATAGCTCAGGTCTAAGTGGGGTTTAAGTATTGGCTGAAGTATGCACAGAACTTTCTCAGTTGCACTTACTAAAGAATCTTCTATTTGAATGAATGAATATTTTTCACAATTTATAATTCTTATGGCATTTATTCGCATTTATTTTAGATTCTTCTTAATAATGCAAGTATGTGGAAGATAGTTTACAGTTAAAATGTACCTAAGAGTAAAATAACACCTTTAAAAAGTTATTTTCACAGAGGTTTTTTTTCTAACGCAGATTCTTTTCTTCATTAATAGTTAATGAATTTCTAAACAGCCCAGCACTGTTTTCAAATCTTTATGTAATATAGAGTAACTACCTACCATCACTGAGAATAATACATATTTTAGCAAACTAGTTTGTGCTAAAGACATACTTTAAAACAACTTTACATATTGAAATTATTATTGCTGTCTAGAGGATGGATGAATTTCTTAACTATGAAGCTGTAAGGAACCAGGTGTTTGTCTACAAGAAATGCTATAGAGAGCTACTTCAATAGCTGCCACAAAATACCCAATCAAACTCAAAAAGCATAAATGGAGATGAAAGAGTGAGAAAAGAAAATAGTCTTAAAGCCCTTTGTTTGAGTGCTATTGGTGTGCTTTCTATTTTTTTTTTTAAAGTTCTTGGACACTCCCACTCCCAAACCAGTTTTTATCTTTTGTGTCTACTGTAGGTATACTGTTGATTAAGGAGGTTTTTTGCTATTTTTCTTGTTTCTAGGTTTAAAGCTGCTTGGACTGTGTAACAATTTTAGGGGTCCATACATTTCTGTACTGAGCTTTTATATAAAAAGTTTGTGCTCTATGTCTAGATGAAATATTCTGTCTTATTACAGTATCTTTGCTTGTGTGCACTTACTATGTTAACGTATATATATGTTTATTTTATTTCAGTGCTTATCTGCTGAAGAGATCTTTTCCCTTCATGGCTTTTCAAATGCTACCCAAATAACCAGCTCAAACTTCTCTGTGATCTGTCCAGCAATCTTACAGCAATTGAACTTTCACCCTTGTGAGGATCAGCCCAAACCCAAAACAAAACCAAGTCTTTCAGAAGGTATATTGGAAGCATTTTCTCTCATTTATTTGAAACGTCTGTGAGCCAGTGTGAAATGAAGTTAACATACCTCTTTTTATGCTTTATTGCTTTTAATTAATCTACATAGAACTTCTTGGTAAAATACTTATATTCTGAAAGTATTTATAATAAGAATAATTAGAGCTCATTTAAGCTTTATAGTTATGCTCTTCTATTTTGTAGACTCAATTATACTTAGTACCACTGAAAAACTTTATGAAACTCAATTCTTGATTTTAAACAACATTTTATGCTGTGCATATCAGATTGCACATCAACTATTTGGCTTAAAATTGACCAGTTAATTAATTTCCATTACCTTTTGCTTATCATATTATTTTACAACTTGTCAGTTTATCTGCAATTGTCAGTGAAAGTATAACAGAACTAGCATGCTTCTAGAAATTTTAAGGGACTCAATTATTACTGTTTAAATGTTCATAGATGAAAGGAAATGCCAGCAACTATTTTAAGTGTCTATAATGGTATTGCCATAAATACTGAATTTTTAAGGAATAATCTGCTGTAAAGAAATTTTAAAATAAAAGAAAACAAGTATGTGCTTAATATATAGTTCACACACTTAACCATGTGGGAGAGTACTTTCACCAGTGAGATAAACCAGTTGTTCACAGGTTCTGTCAGTTATACGCAGTTTCTCAGTATCCCCAAATTTTTAACTTTCCCCCATGAGTATTTTAATTTTAATTTTTTCATTCATTTTTTCACTCAATAAATACTTATTGAATGTCATGCAAGCACTTTTCAGTGCATTAAGGAGTCAGTAGTGAACAAGAAAAAAAATTGCATGTTCTCTTAGAGTTTATAATGTGGTAGAGAAGAGAGATTATAAACATTTAAACAAACGAGCAAGCAAATAACATAGTTTCAGAGTGATACGTGCTAAGAAGAAAATAAAGTAGGTAAGGGACAGAAGGTGATGGCCGGTGAGTGTGATTTTTAGGTAGGTCAAGGGAGCTCTCTTTAATGAGATTCCAGCTGAGCAGGGTCCTGACAAGGAGAGGGCATGGCAAGGTCTTCTCTGTGGGAAAGTGTTCTTGGTCGAGGGAACAGAACATGGGAATGAGGTTGGCATGAGCTAGGAGCAGCAAGGAGGCCTATGTGTCTGGAGACTAGTGAGCAGGAGGAAGAGCAGAAGGAGATGATAGCCCTGGGGTAGACCGAGGCCAGACAGGGAAGGCCTTGTAGGAGGTGGTACCTTGATTAGATTTTATTCTGAGTGTAGTGTGAAGCCACTGTAGGGTTCTAAACAGGGGAGTGCCATGAATTTGTTTGAATCTGTAAAAGTGTTCCACCTACAGTTTGAAGAATAGATTTGTAACGGGCCAAGAGTGGAAGCAAGGAGATTGGTCAGGAGGCTATTGCCAGGGGCTGGTGCTCAAGATGATTGGGACTTGGACTAAGGCGGGAGAAGTAGATGTGGGTAGAAGTGGTCAAATTCAGGATGGGTTTTGCAGATTGTGCTAAATGGCTTGCCTCTGGATTGGATGGGGGAGGGGGAAAAACGAGTCAAGATTTGAGCTAGAGAAACTGGAGAGATAGCTGTGCCACTTCCCGGGATTGGAGAAGACTGGGGAGGAACCATTTATTGTGGAGGAAGGGAGCGGTGAGGATCAAGAATATAATTTTTGACAGTCACTTTGAGACATTGACTCCCCAAGTGGAGATGTTGATGTCCAGTAGCTGGTGGCACATGCCCATTTGGAGCTCAGAGGAGAGGTCGAGGCTGAAGATTTGTCATCTTAGAGATGACATTTAAAGATGCTGGTCTGAGGGAGCTCATCTGACATGAGTATAGATAAAGGATACAAAGAGAGTAAAGATAGAGAAGAAAAGGGAAGAATCAACAAAGGAAGTGCTTATCTTACTTTTGGATTCCTTTGTGTATGTATTCTTTGACTCCTCTATATATGAATAACAACAATAACAATGACAATAATAATAGTAATAATAGCCACTTCTTTTGTAGTACTTACTATGTAACAGGCTCTGTTCCAAGGACTTTGCATATATTATAACTATATGATGTAGGCACTACTCTTCCTTTTTTGCAGCTAAGAAAACTGAGGTATAGAGAGTTCAAAGTCATTTGCTCAAAATTACACGACTTGCCTGTGGTAGAGCCAGATTGAATGCAGGTTGTCTTGGCTTCAGAACCCATGTTCTCATTTATAGTCTATATTTATATATACAAAGAATAGAAATCACCAAGAATATTGTATCAATATAATTAGCAACTTTGTGAATAACAATAATTTTGATTTTAAAATAATAGCAATTTTGAACAATTGCTGTTTGTTCAGGCAAATATTTTTGGTAGAGTTTGTTTATATTTCTACAAGCCTGTTTAAATATACCAAGTTACAAGATCAGAAAGGCACCAAATATTTGGACAGAGGACCCAATAAGGAGGGAAATGCCTCTTAGGGTGCCTATTATCTTAGGAATTGAAATGGGGCTGGAGTAGGGTGGGAGAAGATATGGAAAATTTTCTGGGGAGTTAGGGAAACTAACAGAGTACTTCTTACTACTAATCTAAGATGTTTAATTTGACAATATATTGCCTTTTTAGATGTGATAACATAATTGTTTTATTTTAGTGCAGCTGTATGATCTTGAGTGACTTATTTAATGTGACCTCATCTGTAAAATGGATATATACTAATAGTACCTTCCTCATAGAGTCATTGGGAGTAACTGATGAGTTTTATATGTAAGTGCCTAGAACAGTGCCAGGCACAGGGTAAGAATATGTCTTTGATCTTCTTATACTTGTGTTCATAAGTTCACCCCATTCTCTTGCTCCTGTGTATTACTCTTCTTTTCCCACTAAGAAATGATATTTAAAAATAATTAAATGCACTGGATTCTTAATGTAACAGTTCACTTAATACAGAGTCAAATCTGAGCTTGTCCAGAGCAATGAAAAACCAAAATAAAAGCAGATTAAAGGGTTCATGATGCAAGAATTTTATGAACACACTTACATTGACATTTTAAAGGGCAACAAAGTAGTTTCATTTCTCAGAGAACTTACATTTTGTGATTTTTAAAGTTGCCTTTCAGGTGCCTTATAAAATCATATTGATGAGTGCAGTAAACGGAAGGTAAATTAAATTCTGTAGGAGAGAAATTAATTACATTTTAGCAATAATTTAATGGTTGAAAATTGCCTCTTTTTTTTGATGAGGTCACAGAACACTGTTTAATTCAAATAACAGAATTATAGAATTATAGATAAGAATAATAGAATTTTACTTGAGGCATCCTTGAAGATCATATTGTCTATCTCCATAATAAAACCGGTGACATACGTTTAAGCTCCAGAGAGGGTAAGTGGCTCCCTGTAGGTACAACACCTGAGGTGGGATGACAGCCCAGGGCTCCTGAGTCCTAATTTGTTGCTCTTTTCAAGGTATAACAATGAACTAAATGAACCAAAATTTATATGATGGTCTACTTACTAGTATTTTTGTAGTAATAATAAACAGAATTTATTTAAAACTTGCTATATATTCCAGGGACAACATTAATTGGTTTTATTTTATTCTTGTAAAAACTCTACGAAATAGGAGCTATTTTTTATCTATATTTTAAATATGAGAAAACTAAAGTTTAGCGAAGGAAGCAACGTAAGATGCCAACAAAGGGAAGACCTGGGATTTGAATACAAATTCTCCAACTCCAGAACTCACACTGTTAACCACCATTCTGTACAGCTTCTTATTTGAGGAGGGCCAGGTAGAAATAGAAGTTTAGGCTTTCGAAGATTTGTAAAATGGTAATCATATTAGAACCATGTTTTCTCATCTGTAAAATGGGGATATTAATAGTACCTATCTCACAGGGTTGTTGTGTGAATTAAATGAGTCCAAATAGGTGAAGTTCTTAGAAGAATCTTAACTCACAGTGGATATTCCATAAATGGTGATTATTGTCACTAATATTCCTTAGAAATCTATTAAAATCTTTCAGAGTTCACATAGAGGTAGAAACAGATCATTAGAGGAAGTCTTATGTGGATATAGAGAGGTCCAAGGAATATTTTCATACCAAATCATTCTTTGGTGCTCCAGTTGAGTGGAAAAATGGATGTTTCCCCCTGAATAATGTTCTAACAATACAAGAAGGGGAAACGATACAGTATGCATACAGTGTGAAGATTTGCACTCCCACACTTCCCCACGTGTGCTGCTAATGTGTATAAGGGCAGGGAAGGTCGGAAAGAATGCGCAGGCAGATGAGTCGGCATTTTCTTCTTCTTCTTCTCTCTCTCTCTCTCTTTTTTTCTGTGGCTGGCTGGGATGGGGATCCAAACCCTTGACCTTGGTGTTATAAGTGCCATGCTTTCCCAAGTGAGCTAACAAACCAACTGGGCATTTTTTTTTTTTGACAGAGTTCTGGGCTGCACCTTGAAATAGAGCATTCATTAATTCATTTAGCAAGGAATTTGTGTTATTTGCTGGCACTGAGGATGAATAAAACATAGTCCATCTCCTTAAAATCTCACAGTTCAAATGATGTAGATAAATATATAAGTGATAAAATTATTATAACACACATGAAATGTTAGTTGGAGCAGTTAGCTTCGAAGAGCTATGGGAATCTTGATACACAAGGGGCTGCTTCTTATGGGAACCAGGAAAGCTTCATAGAGGAGGTCTTTGAGTTGGTTGGAGAGCCACAGATGATTTTCTCAGGCAGGATAGAAAGGTGTTTCCAGACAGAACTACAAGTGTAAAGGTAATACTGTGTTGGGAAAACTTTGTATTTGGGTAAAGGCCATGTTGAGAAAGGGGTAAATAACACTGGAGAGGTTATGTGGGTGTCAATACAGGGCATGAAGGGGAATGAGATGATTGCTTTTGTGATTTAGTATAAATCTGGAGGCCGTGTCAACTAGGGGGCAGGGATACCAGATAGAAAGCTGTCAAAATACATCAGATGAGGGGGTGAGCGATGATGAGGGCCTGAACTCAAGGTGCCAGCAGTGAGCATAGGGAAACTGGAGGTGAGAGACATCTGAAGCAGAATTGATAGGGTTTGGTCCCCAACTGTCTGTGGAATTGACTGGTGGAGAGCGAGAAACTGAATTGTCCCTAAGTTTCTGCTCTTTTTGGAGGTAGTGAACAAGGGTATTGGAGCAAGAGTTCTCAGGGAAGCTGGTGAGTTTAATATGTGTATGTGACTTTGCCTCTATTTGGTACTAAAATTTTTTTTTGCTTTTTTATTTTAGTTTTCAACATTTATATATCTTGTCTACCCAATGAGATGATAAATATTTGTTGATTGAATGAATACATGTAGGCTAGTGATGGGATAGAAGGCTGTGTTAACGGAAAATACATGTAGACATACCATGGAACGTGTGAGATTGAGAACTTTCTCTCAGTGGAAAGTCCAAAGGGAGTAGATAGATAATATTGTTTTAGGTGATAAGGTAATAGATAGGAATGTGGTGACTGTTGGATGACTTTGTAGGGCATGGCCAGGATCTGGAATTGATAGGAAAATGTCTGGAGAAGATAAAGTCATCATGGTCAGTGCTGTCATGAGTCTTGAGGTTGCATAGTACCATTTATTATCTGTCCTTTTCATTTGGTACTTAGCACAGGCGACATTGTATCATTGTGTGTTTCTCTCTCTGTGTGTATGTGTGTGTGTGTGTGTGTGTGTGTGTTCATGTGCACACACACACACATTCCAGCTCCCCAAGTAGAAGATTGCAAGCTCTCTGTTGGCAAGAACCTTGATTTGATCCAAATCCCAAGTTCAGTGAACATTTGCTATGTTTATTTATTTGTAGACAGAATTGCTTGGACTAGAATAATAGTGAGCAATTTTGTATTCATGAGTTATAATTCAGGGTGAAATTTTTAGTTTTGTTGAGTCCCTTGGGCTTTTTAAAAACTAGATTACCTCTACAGAAGTAATGAAGCATAGTGGTAAAAAATGTGGCCCGGGAGCTGGACTGTCTGAGCTCCAAATCCAGCTTTCTGTCCATGTGGCTTGGCAGCTTATTTGCACTCCATGTGCCTTGGTTTCCTCAACTATGTGAGGGAGGTAACTGTAGTACTTATCTCACAGTTTTGTGAGGATCGAATGAGTTCATACATGTTGATCGCTGAGCATGGTGCCTGGCCTGAGGCAAAGGCTGACTGAGCCTTAGGTGTTACTAGTGTACTCCACTGTTAGTGCCAGTGAGAAAAGTGGCCCAACACCTAAAAATGTTTTCTGGCTGTTTTAAAGAAGTGGCAGTGTAGAAGTAGCTTCCTTATCTTTTCCACTGTACCTTGTACATGGTATGTGGGGCCACAGGCAAGTCACATGCTACACAGTTCCAGGTGCTGTACTGTATCTCAGCCTGCACTGTTGTAGGTGACTGTCTTGGGTATGTTTCACTTGCATTCTTATTATCTTTTGCTTATTTTTGGTGGCTGGCTGGTAAGAGGATCTGAACTCTTGACATTGGTGTTATCAGCACTGTGCTCTCCCAATTAAGCTAACCGGCCAGCCCCACTTGCATTCCTGTTTTTTTCTTAAACCAACCCCTCCAGGATCAAGATGGGGAAACTGAGATCCAAGGTGATAGGTCACACACACTGTTAGCTGTAGAGGAGCACTCGTTCATTTCACTCTAAGCAACATTTAATGAGTACCTATTGGGCATCAGGTGCTGGGCATGGGAGATGAAAATGTACCACCTCCTTCTGTCACCAGCATCTCCTGTATTGGGACATGTTGCCTGAATCTGGGCCTGGCAGGGCGAGTTGTGCGATGCAGCTGCTCCCTGCTGCCCCCACGTGCTGGCTTTTTCAGTGCTCATCTGGCTCCAGGCCCCTGAGGCCCCAGCGGCCCCAGCAGGGGCTGAGATGCTGCTGCCTTCTCTACGGAGGTGCTGTCCTCAGGAGTCTGCAGACAAATGATTATGAAAGCTCAGTGTGTCGGCAGCTATTGTCACCTTGAAGCTAATCCATCCTGACCCATGTCTACTCCTGCCCTCCACCCACTGTTCCACACCTTTTCCCTGAAACTCACAATGCCTTTGTATTCCTCTGAAAGGCTGAGTTTTTACTAGGCCTTGAGCCACAGGTGAAACTAGGTGGGCTTGGAGTCTGTGGACCTCAGAATATTTGTCACTATTCCAGATGTTCCAAATTCCTGGTGAGGTAAAAAAAAAACTCTTTGATCCTGCACTGATGATTTTGGACTGATTAAAACATAGGCAGTGCTTCTATTACTATTAATGTTTACCGTGTTGTATTTAAGTTCTCAGTTTTCTATATAATTTTCACTGAGAAGATTTTGTTGTTTTGACGAAGGCATGTATTTCAAGTGTGTAAAGAATACATTTGTTTCAAGCTTAATGTACAGGAAGACTTCCTTTGGCTCCTTTGCTCTGATTAATTTCTGTTCTCTTTTCCCTCTGACTCACAGTTTGGGGATATGGATTCCTGTCAGTGACAATTATTAATCTGGCATCTCTACTTGGACTGATTTTGACTCCGTTGATAAACAAATCTTATTTCCCAAAGATTTTGACCTATTTTGTGGGGCTGGCTATTGGGACTCTTTTTTCAAATGCAATTTTCCAACTTATTCCAGAGGTAAGGATGTGGGGTATTTGTTTCTGTGAATAATTTTTGCTTTTAAATGTTTTAGCACTTTGTACCCTTTTAGCCTCTGTAATTCTTACAGTATTTTATAGTCTAGTTTATAGTGTTTCAGGTAAGAAAGCTGAATCACAGTGAATGTAAAAGCTTGTCCCAAGCTGCAGTGGATGTCAGTGTCAGAGACAAAATTAACATTCTAGAAGGCCAGCTACCAGGACATGTTCAGACAGCTCTGGGACACCTCTGAGGGCCGTAAAACTTGATTCTGTCTTGCATTTGTCAAATTTAATTTTTCTACACACAGTTTCATTATTTATTTATTTATTTTTAAAGAGCATGCAACGTCAAGTTTACTGAAGATATACCACAAAATCCCCTCCTATATTTACTACAGTTGTAGAAGACTAGAGGATAAACCTTTTCATTTATTTTTATTTTTGACTATGGGAAAAAAAAATCAATTGAGGGTCAGTAAATAAACAGCAGCTTTTTTTTTCCTTTGATAAAATATGTTATTCATATGGCATTGACTATAGTGCACTGTTCACTTAGTCAACAAATAATATGTGTGGTTTATTTCAAATCTATTACGTAGCCATATAAGGAAGAGAAATAGAGGAAAAGAGAGGGAACTTCAGAGAGGAGAGGAAAGAGAAAGAGACACTAGGAGCAGGCAGCCACAAAGGGGAACTAGAGAAATATATGTATCATGGGCTCTATCTCCCCACTCATCACCTACACACACAGAGGGAGAGACAAGCCCTAAACAAAGAGAAAATAGTATTTCAGGGAGTACCACCCTTATCTCATGAGTTTTAGGATACTATAACAAAAGCTTCTTTTAGTTTTCACAGCTATATATGAAAATGGGGGTATAACTTCTTAAAGTTATAGACTTATTATTATTATTCTTTGATCTAGAAAGAACCTAGGAGAATATCTACTTCAAACCCTCAATTGTACAGGTGGAAAATGTTAAAATCCAGGGGGATTAAATGACTTGATTATAGCCATACAATTGGCAAGTCACAAAGCTAAGATGACAATACAGATTGTTTGATTAAAAAACATTATATATAATATATTTAATATAATACAATATCATATGTATATGTATTTATTATCGTGTCTGCTTTGTGGGACAAATTAAATTAAACTGATATTGTATGTGGACTGGAGAGTCTATGTTTATGATTTTAAGGTTTTCTATTTTATCAAAAAAATGTAGTGATATAAAGAATCTGCCTTTGTAATAATACCTCAGATTTCCATATAGATTTATTTATTTTTTTGGCAACATTTTTTCCCTTTTGTTGTTTTATTTTCATAACCTCAGTGTTAAGTATTTTCATGCCATTTTTGCAGTGTATAAACAGGCACAGAGAAGTCACTCAAATGGAGATGTGGCTCTGAGGACTCCCCAGAGGCAGACATAGGACAAGAGCCCGGCTGTCTTCTATTCTGCTTTGGAGGGGAGGTGTATGATGTGTGGAATGGTGTGAAGTTGTGGCTTTTCACATTACTCTCTCCTACTTTATTTATTAGTGTATGTTTCTTGTCTGTTAGGGACACCTTGACTCTGTATCTTCAAATGCCACCTCTTGCCCTTTAAACAATGAATTATTTCATTTTCATCGTTTTGTGTGTATGTGTGTGTGTGCATGTGTGTGACGGGTAGCAATCTTAATTCTTTTCTTTTTTATTCTTGGGCCCTGTCCTTGATTTATTTATCTTCTTAGGACTTATCAGGATTTTCTAGGTACAAGAGAATCTCTCTTGAGAAAACAGTAACCCAAGTGGCCTGCCATATTTGCTTTAAAAATTTGACTCTGGATATCGTGGGGAACTATATTACTTTTATAGAAAGTGGGTAATCAACATTTCATTTATCATTATTATGTAGACTTAATATTATCTTCTAAAGATGAGAATCAGTGCTGCTGCTTTTTATCTACTAAAAGTTTACTTTTTCAAGGCAATTATTGCTTTAGGTGTCATAGATAGGCAACTGTAAGATCCTCTGGTGGTGTTATTTAATGGGACTTCTGGTTATAAAATTTCTGTGCCATCCCATACAGTTTGGTTACTCAAATTTCAGAGTTTTTATTTTGTGATTTTGACAGATAAATTCCACATATTACCTGGATGTGAAGATGGACTTAGAACTTTGGTGAAAATTATATATTAAGAAATTATCGTATTCCAGAAATCAACTTAAATTACTTGGTTTTACCTGAATTGCTTTTGCTTTTTTTTTTCTTTCTCAGGCATTTGGATTTGATCCCAAAGTCGACAACTATATTGAGAAGGCAGTTGCTGTGTTTGGTGGATTTTACATATTTTTCTTTTTTGAAAGAATGCTTAAGATGTTATTAAAGACATATGGTCAGGTAAATGGACTTTATTTAAAATATTTGATATTTTACGTCCAAAGGCTACTTTATATAGGCAAATAAAGGCAGGCATTTTATTCTTAGAATTATGTGAACATTTCAATTATTATACTTGTGAGTGTGAGAATTTAAAGACTCAGGATATTGACAAGTATAAGAGAAATATTTGGTTCATATTGTAGAATTTGGAGCAAGTACCAATGATTTAATGTCAAATAACATATGTTTAAAATTTGTATTTCATTCATATTCATCAAGATGAGAAATTATATGTACCCTAACATGAAAAAACAGAACCTAATAAAAGAAAATACATCTAAAGAGAAAGAAATTTTATAAATCTCTATAAAAGATCTTATTACATATAGAATAGACATGAAAATTTTCTCTTATAAATGAAAAACAGTACTCTATTTTCTTGTCTGTATGAGCCATTTTTAAAAAATTGTTTTTACATTCTCTTCATTCTTTTTTTGTTTTCCTACGTAGAATGATCATACCCACTTTGGAAATGGTGACTTTGGTTCTCAAGAAAAAACTCATCAACCTAAAGCATTACCTGCCATCAATGGTGTGACATGCTATGCCAATCCTGCTGTCACAGAGCCTAATGGACACATCCATTTTGATAATGTCACTGTAGTATCTCTACAGGTATGTGTTGATCTGTTTTTCCTTTACTATACTGTGTGTTTTATGCTATGTAAAGACTGCTGTGAATGCAGCCAAGTCAGTATTTTGTACATTCTAATATGTCAGACTTATTCCTCTATATGTGGGGTAAGTGGAATGTAAGTCTGCATTTTTCCCCCACTTTCACTCTGTTGGTTTACTCTGAACAAGTAAGTTAGAAAGAAATTGTGTATTACTGGGTCTGGGGCTTCATTATTCTCTAAGATTGTTTAACTAAACAGAATCTCTCAGTCAGATTTATACAATAATATATAGCAAAATTAATTCAGAGCATTTCTTTTATTTTACAATTCTTTTAAGACCAAAAACCAAAGAATCCTTTGAGTGATTTCAAAACTGCAAGGAGATTTGTAAGCTATTAAAATTGTATTCATTAACTAACTGATTTAGAATTGGTATTTGCATCTTCTAAATAATATTAATAGGTATCATTTCTTGAGCAAGTATTATGTGCCAGGTGTTATGCTAGGCACCTAATTATTTTATCTAATTTACTTTTATAACAACTATTCAAAGTCAGGATTATTTTCTATGAATTAGAACTATTTTGGTTACAAGTGTTGAAAATCAAACTCAAATTGTATGCACAAAGGACAATTTATTGTAAAGATACTGGGATGTCTAATGGAACAGCCAAACTACAGGAAGAGCAAGAAGCAAGGAACCATTGGGACCATTAGGACTTCCTCCCCGAATCTTATTCTGTTTTTTCACCGTGGATGCACTCTTTCATTAAGTGGGAAACACAGCCTCTGGCACTCCTGAGATTTATGTTTTATAATCTCAGCTACTAGAATGAAATTGATCTGACTCTCTCAGTCCTAAATCTAAAATTCCTGGCAGTGTCTCCCTGGTCCAGCTTGAATTAGGTGATCACTTCTAGACTAATCTAAGTGCTTAGAGGGTTGGGCCCCTTGTATGGCTCTCAGGGAATACGGACGGAGCAGAAGAGTGGTTACTAAAAAGGGATGTTGGGGTGATAGTATCATTGGCATCCACAATTCTCACTCGACAGATGAAGAAAGTGGAGCTTTAGATGTTAAATAGCTTCTCCAGGGTCACTCAGCTGGTAAATGGCAGATTCACAGGGTACAAAGTTTAAGCACAGTATAAAAGTGAACAATTAAAAACAACAGAAAAAGGAAAGCCAGCTAAGGGGAAGGAAGAAAAAAAAAAAAAAAAAAAAAAGAAAAGAGGTATCGGAAGAGGTTATTATGGTAAATGCCTTGAGTGTCCTTCTGGAAAGAAAACATGATTCGTCATATACTTCTCCCCACCTGATTAAGGAAAATCTCAAGTGTGTTTGAAGAGGCAGTTTTGTGTTAGCGCTAAGCTAAGAGGAAACTATTTCACGCAATATAGTTAACAATGCTTTCAGCCAAGATTTTGCAAAGAATACGAAAAGGCTCAAATAGATAATTTATTATAATCATTACAACTAACGTATGAAATGCTCAAGGATGGGCTGGCCGTTAGCTCAGTTGGTTAGAGTCTGGTGTTATAACACCTAGGTCACAAGTTCGGATCCATGCACTGGCCAGCCACTAAAAAAATAAAAGAAATGCTCAAGGACTATGCCTAGAACATTAGATGAATTAACTCATTTGATCTTTATAATAACCTAGGGGACGAGTACTGTTTTTGTTTTGTTTTAAATTTTTTTTCTGTATAGCCAATTGATTCTTACAGAAAGCTTTCCTTGATTTGATTTTTTTATTGAGGTGAAATTCACCATTTTAAGGTAAACAGTTCAGTGCAATTTGTACATTCATAATGCTGTGCAACCACCACCACTAGTTCCAAAGCATTTTTATCACATCGAGAGAAAACTTCTACCCATTAAATAGTTGCTTATTCCTCCCTCTCCCCCAAGCCCTGGCAACCACCAATCTATGTTGCGTCTCTAGAGATTTAGCTATTCTGGATATTAATAAACTAGAATCAGACAATATGTGACCTTTTTGTCCGGCTTCTTCACTTAGTGTAATGTTTCAGAGTTTATCCACGTTGTAGCATGTCAGTACTTCGTTCCTATTTATGGCTGACTAATGTTCTTCTGTATGTATATACAACAATTTGTTTATCCCTTCATCAGTTGATGTACATTTGGACTATTTCCATCTTTTGACAGTTGTGAATTGTGCTGCTATAGGCATGTATGTATGTGTATTTGTTGTACTATTTTTCAACTCTTTCAGGTGTATACCTAGGAGTGGAATTGCTGGGTCATGTGACAATTCTATGTTTAACTTTTTGAGGAACTGCCAAACTCTTTTCTACGGTAGCTGAGCCATTTTACATTCCTTTATACATTTTACAATGTATGAGGTTTTCATTAATTTGAGTTTTTCTAAACTCATATAACTATATCCTATCTATATCATTATCTTGGAAAACGAAGCTACCAGTAAGTACTCGATTGCTGTCCACTTCAGGAAAGTTGCTCATATTGTTGATGAACAAGTGCTATTTTTTCCTTAGACTTGCTCATTTTTCAGGACCGATATATAATACCTTATTTTCTCTGAGGCGATTTGGCATACGTTCTTCGTTGTGTCTCAAATTAATTTCTTTGAGGTTTCTCTTCCAGGGAGTGGAGCTTGGTGGTAAGTATTTTGCTGCATTGGTCTACCTCCTGGAGGATTTTCTTAACCACTATGGGATTGACGTGCTCCAATGCTTGCCTGGTTGGAGGCAAGCGGGCTGGCCCGCTGTTTTAAATTTTATTCTAACATTTACTTGTACATATTTATGGGGTCCAGTGTGTTGTTTCAATACATGCATTTCCTGCACAGTGATTCACTTAGGGTAGATAGCATAGTTTTGTACCGGTTAGTCCACCACTTCTCCCCCCCGCCACACATGTACTGTTATAATTAGGAGACTATGGCTTAGAGAGGTTAAATAACAAACCCAAAGACACACAGCCTCTGAATGGCAGAGTTTGCATTAGTACCAAGGCTATCTGATATTGAAACTTGTGTTCTTATATACTTTGCTGGCCTGCTTTCCCTATGTCACTACTCTTCTAGAAATAGATGACAACATTAACTCTTAACTTAGTCAGTATTTATTTTTGTAGGCGGAAGAAGATAACTTGGCCCAAGGATATTGAGGATATTATTTAATACTGGGCATAGCAGAGAGAACCTGGAGAATGATAGTTAAAAACCCTTCCTTACATAATGTGTCTAAACTCTAGTTGCCTTATATAAGCTTTTGGCAAATACTGGATCATAGTGAAATCATGGTTGAATTCTTACATGTGATTCAAGAGGTGCCAATCAGCAGTATGACCAGTTTAAACATTCATTAGTAATTAGTAAACCTTTGCCATGAAATTTGAAGTCTAATTTGAATTCTTGCCCCGATGGAAGGTCCTTCTCTATCTCCGAGAGCTAACAAGGTGACTTTAGGCATAAGACTTCTGTAGAGAAGGATTTAACAGTCGATGGAGAAGGAGTTTTGAACCTAGTCTAAACTTGAACAAATTCTCTGTTGGGATCTCTTAAGCCCTGTAACACAGAGCATGGAAGAGACAGAGTTTTGAATTTAAAATATTTCTAGGGCTGATGGCCTCCTTGACCATAGTACAACTTCAATGTAACCTCTCTGGAAAATCTGATTTCAGGAAGGCTCCTTCTGATGAACCTGCCAGGGTAAGCTAGCTGCCAAATATACCTCAAGTATCAGAATGAGCTGATAGGAATGTTTATATTTAGACAGGAGGATGTCTACCAAAGTCTTTAACTTTGTAAGAGGTTGGAATAATTCTTTTTGGTCATAATTAGCAAATAAATTGAATTGCTCAAAAGTTTGAATTTGGTTAAAGTTTTTAGGCTCCTGGTTTAGGGTTAGCTATGCCAGAAGACATATTTGCAGTAAATATAAGCATCATGACAAAGATGGGGTCCTTGACATGATCCTGTTGTACATAATTTAGAAATATCAATCAAAAGGCTATTTTTACTCCATTTCTGGCAGTACTGCTTTCATTCATTTATGCAATAAACATTTATTGAGTACCTGCTCATTGTCCTAAGAACTGGGGATTCAGAAGCAAACACATTCTTGTAGAGCTTATACTTTACTTAGTGGAAACAGACAATACAGAAATGTGTAAAACAAGAGAATATCAAGTAGCAATAAATACTCTGATGAAAATAAAACATGGTGATGTGAGAGTGACATGTAGGGGCTTCTTCTGATTGAGTGGTCAGGAAAAGTCCCTCAAGAGGTCAGCAGAGAAGCAGATAATGAGAAAGAACCAGCTGTGCAACTATCTGGGAAGAGAATGTTCTAAAAGCTTTGAGAATACTCGAACAGGTCGCATACAAGGGATCTGGAAGGTAAGTGGATTGGATTTCACAACATCAACACTGGAGAAAGAATTCCTTCAATATTCTGAAGGGAAAGAAGGACTAGGTAAAACACCAGTCTAGTGAGAGGGTAGAATGGAGCTAGGACTCTGGAAGTACACTTCCATGAATAAGAGGTCAGCTGAATAAAGCAGAGCGGGTATGGGACAGCCATGCACCAGGCTTTGAGATGAGCTGTACAAACAGTCCTGACACTAATGTCTTAAGGGGACTATCTTATGGCCTTTTCTTTTTTTGCACTGGTCATCTTCTGGCTTGAAGGTATTATGTCAAAGGAAGAGAGATTTAAACAAATTAAGCAACATACTGCTATTTTCAATTTTCTTTAGAGTGCATGAAAAATTGAAAGCAGTGGAATTTAAGAAACAATGTAAAAGATCTAGTTATTGCTTCAAGAGACAGTAGGTATTACACTATAAGTGACAGTGCTTTTAATAATAAAATCAAAATATTTTCTAATATTTAATATGATAAAAATAATTTAATCTAGGTGACTCCATTAAAATGATGGAATGTGGGGGCTGGCTGGTTGCTTACTTGGTAGAGTGTGGTGCAGATGACACCAAGGTAAAGGGTTCAGATCCCTGTACTGGTCAGCTGCCAAAAAAACAAAAAAACAAAAAACCCCCCCCCCAAAACCCCGTGATTGACTATTATATAAATATCATATAAATTCATGGTTCATTTGAGTCCTAGTATGGCTTTAAGAATTTCGTTGACAATCCCAGTTGCTATTGCTTCAACAGAGTGAAGTTTTTCCTAATTGAAAATAATAAGAAACTATCCAAAAATTACATACAGTTATGAAAAATGGTCTAATTTGGCATTACTATCAATAGGACACAAATTATGTGACACTCTAGATTGCAACAGCATGATTCTTGATTTCTCTGAAATGTAGGAAGCACAGAAATGTTACAGAATAATGAAAATGTATGACTTAAGAATGTCTCTCTTTTATTCATCCAAATAATTCTGGCCCATCACAGACTACTCAGATATGCAAGAATATTTAAATTTAGTACTCTTTGGAGTTTTGTCTGTATTCAGTCATATAACAACCATGGCTTTACACATTTTTTGATTTTGTTGTCATGGGAGCATATTTATCACAGTAGAAGGATAGAAAATATTTTATTTAACAGTTTGTTAGCTTGATTATAACTTTTAAATATTTAGACAAATGTTGTGAGACTTCCTTAATACCTGGGCTCCAGACCCAGTAAATGTGAGGTGCAGCAGTCCACGTGGCGTGTGTGCACGTGTGTTCATGTGCGTGTGCGCTGCACACGCAAATGGGGGAGCATGCACCTTTCCAGGGAAAGCTGAGCCTAACCTAGGAGTAATAAGGCAGATATGGGGGGAGATGGGGAGCACAGGATTCCATTTTTCCAGTTCCTCAGGTATGGTGACTAGATAATGTGTCATATCTCACCCTGTGATGTTGCTTTGTTCTTTTCTCTCTGACTTTCATGTATAACCACACGGTGGAGGAGTCATTTCGGTGTCTTTGCAAAGTCCATAGCTTTGGAAGCGCTGTTATTACGCGTGTTGATTCCTTAGGAATGTTCAGTTCTTTGGGGAGTGTGTTAGCTCTTCAAAGCCACTAGAGGGACCATCTAGCTCATTCCTCCAGCAGTCCCTATTCAGTCTCTCTTTTATGAAATCTCTTGTGCTTTCATTTAAGAAAAGGTGCTATTAAGTATAAAGTGATATGATCCACCTGTTTTTCTCATAAGAGAAAAATTAATATCAATCATTTTTAGAAACTATTATGAATTTTACATTTAAAATTGAAATACAATGAAGTAGAATTTAGCTGCAAGTATGGTGATGTTAGGCAGATTTACTTTGTCAATAGCTGATATGAAGTGACACTCTACAAATATAATGATAACATTTTTGAAGTGCTTGGGTCTTCATGAGAGTTTAAATATACATAATTCATTCAAAAGTATCGAGTACCTAATATGCACTTGGCATGATTCTAAGTACTGGGAATACATCTTTCGGACAGAGCAGACAAACTTTCTGCCCTTCTGTAACATAATTGAAATATTATATACATTTTGCACAGAAAAATGGGAAGCACTCTCTTTTATTTTAACATAAGAGATACAAAAAATTGATTGGAAGCTCTGTGTTTATATATATGTGTGGGGCTTGTCTACCAGTCTTTTGGGTGACTGGTTTTCCTCCATTCTTGGCTGGAGGTGGGAAAGGTAGAGTATATTCCTGGCCACCTGTGTTGGGAAGTGGAGTGGGAGGAGAAGGGGACTGGGGCAGTAGGAATATTTGACTTAATAGCCCCATCTTCAGCACTGTACTTCACTTTGGCCTTCAGTTTGCTTTGTGTCCTTGAACTTACCGTCTCTCTGGTTCAATTTACCAAGGCGTGGTCTCCAGTCATCATTTGGGGTGACTGACTTGCTGCTGGCTTTGGAGAAAGGATCTGAGGTTCTAAATGCTCCCTAAGTAGACTTGCAACCATGTCTTGTATTTCTAATTTCACCCTTTACCTTCCATCTTCAGCAGTATTTGGTGCTTCAATCTCTGGACTTTTTCTGGGGTTCTGGGGCCTGCATCAATTGCTTCATGTTAATTTTTTTCCTCTGGGAAGCCATCTTCCTTTTTTTATCCTCCAGAATGAATATCTCAGTGCTGTCATGTTATCTCCCATGATTTCACTATGATCCAGTATTTGCCAAAAGCTTATATAAGGCAACTAGAGTTTAGACACATTATGTAAGGAAGGGTTTTTAACTATCATTCTCCAGGTTCTCTCTGCTATGCCCTGTATTAAATAATATCCTCAATATCCCTGGGCCAAGTGGCTTTATGGCTTTTAAAAATTTCTTTATAAAGAAATAAAGTTTTAGGAATACTAGAGGTAAAAACATATTTCTAGTCTGCCATATTTCACCAAAAACTTATTTACTATTTTAAATCATAGGTTTTGAACATCATAAGGTTTTAAAACAGAAATCAATTAATTTTCTAAATGTGTTTATACAATAATTAATTATAGGTGAAAACCACACAAATAATAAAATTATATAAGAAGTGGTTTTCATTGATCTTGACTTTGCTTACAGAAAAGCTGGTTTAATTAGAGGTGGACAATTTAGCTAGACAACCATGAAGAGGAATTCTGTGTATGGTTCTGTTGGTGGTAGAATTTGCTCTCCCACTGGATTCAAGGTTTCCTTGCCTTATACAGGCCACTTGTTTTAGGCTGTGTCTGTTGCTTATGACAGAATACCTGACACTAAGTAATTTATAAAGAAATAAAATTTATTTCTTATAGTTTCAGAGGCTGAGAAGTCCAAAGTCCAGGTAGCTCATTGGGTGAGGGCCTTTTCCTGGTGGTGACTCTATAGCAACACAGAGTATCACATGGAGAAATGGCTGAGCAAGAGAGAGCTAAGTTTTTCAGTTGCTTCTTTTAAGGCCATCAGAACCATGCCTATTACTCCATTAATGGATCAATCCATTCACAAGGGTATAGTCTTCACAATGTAATCACCTCTTCAATTCCCCACCTTAATTACCATAATTGGATTTCCCAACCTCTTAACACTCTTATGATGGGGATCGAGCTTCAGTGAGTTTTGGGGGGACATGCAATCCACACCACCACTTTTTCTGGCTTTACTCTGTGTGTTACCAAAGTTATGAAAATTGGTACCTGAATCCACTCTGAATTTAGCCCACACTTCACGGATATTAACTATATTTTTATTCATCTCTAGTTAACACCTTCTCTTATTTTCAAGGAAACCTGGTCTAATTTTTTTTGTTTCTCCACAAAATGCTCACTCCTACCTTTTCTTACTTTGATGAGACTGAGATTGTTATCTGGAACGATCTGTGAACTTTGCTGTTTCATCTCATCTGTTACTTTCTGAAAACTGCTCTGGGTCCTCAACTCCACTCCACTTTCCATTTTGTGTCAGAACTCATGTCCTTTCTCTTTTTTAAGGCCAGTTCTTCTAAATGTTCCCATCATCCTGTGGGCTTTTCAAGTTTTCATATCTTTCCTGAATTCTCTCCTCCTCTCCATGTCTACAAACATGCTCCATCTTTTTTACTGTAAAGTCTTCTATTTTCCTGGCTCTGTTACTCTCCAAGCTTTCTCAAACCTTCTCCCCTACACTATCTGATTTCTCAAAAGACTGGCTAATTTTGAAATAAGATTCTATGTCAGACATTGTCTTAAGTGCTTCACATGTATTAACTCATTCAATCCTCTTAGTAACAACTCTATGATGTACGTACAGTTATTATTTCCATCCTACAAATGTGGAAACTGATGTACAGAAAAGTTAAGTAACTTAACCAGTGTCACACAGGTACAAAGTTAGGATTTGAAGCCTGGCATTCTATTTCCTGCATCCTTGCAGTTAACCATGACCCCCCACGGTCCTGCCTGTTGCTGACTAGTCTTTGGGTACTTCCTCTTCTTAATCATCTCCTCAAATGTTTACTCGTTTAATTTTAAAACTTGCTATCTATTCTGTGAACTTGCTCTTCGGAATGATACAACTGATTTTTCTGGGCAGGATGCTATATTCTTAATCCTCATCCTCTCTTTCTGAGTCATTTCTATGGTTTAACACATATTTGAGTACCTATTATTGACTAAATGCTAGGAATATAAAGGCAGAGTTTTCACTGGAACCCGTTTTCTCCCTCTTGAACTTGCTCGTTAGCTGGTCTCCACTGCCAGGTTGGCTGCTACTTTCCTGGTGCTTTCTCTGAATGTGCTTTTCCTTGCAGGGCAGCTGGGTGTGGAGGAGAAACAGAGGCGCTGGAGTTACGCTGGCCAGTGTTCACATCTTAGCAATAAAATGTGTTGTGTGATCTGAGGAAAATTAATTCACATCTCAGAGTCTTTGCTCATCAATTAAATGTGGAGCAAAAATCCTTAATTTAGTAGGCTTTTGTGAAAATTACTTAATTTATTATGGGTCAACTATGAAACATTGTGTCTGGCACATTGTGTACATGTGGTAAATATACATCTTCCTCCCTCTTCCATTCACCATTTTTTTCCCCCTTTTCTTTCCTTAGTTTTTATTATAGTCATCTCATCAAGTCCTATCACTTCCTCTTTCACTCCTCCGGGAATAACTTCCTAATCTGTATGCTTTCTTATGCACAGATCATCATTTAGAAGAAGACTTCTTGTACTAAACCATATGGGTGTTTGAATCTATTTGTATATTTTCGTTCAAGAATAGAATAACGCAATGAGAAGAGAAAATGTATAGAATTCCATGCTTTCTCATCTCTATTATTTACCTTTTCTTTAAAAATACAATTTGAGTACTTTTCCTAGAAAGTCAAGTTTGATTCTTAAAACTTATAGTTAAGTTAGTAATAAAGACAACCTTCTGAATGTAACGGTCTGCAAGCCTGCCATTGATCTGTCAGACAGATTAAGAGAATTTGGAACATTTACTCTCACTTAATGGAACAGAACTTTAAAGTCCAATTTAATTTTTCATTAGAATAATGATATTACTGTATAAGGCTTTGTACCACAGATTCTCTGTGAGAGTCGTCTAGCTAAGCACTCAATAAATACAGTTTTATCTGTCACAATCTGACACATTCAATCATTGAAAGAACACGAAAATAATGATGACTTGATTATGTACAAAAGATATTTGATCATCATATTATTGAAATAATTGGGGAACATAAAATCTTTAAAACTTTAATTGAGGGTTATAGTTAGTGCTTTTTAAAAAATTGATATAAAAATGTTAATTAATTATGTTAATTAATTATAAATGATGAAAAATTTAGTGGTACAAAATGTAAAAATGGCAACTTGAAAGATGAGAATAAATAAAGCAGTGAATTAAGTCACACTACCCCAGTGAATCCACGCAATCCAAATTAAATCAGAGCTAAAGTGGAAAGCCTTGAAATATCAAGTAGACAACCTGCCGAGAAAGGGAAACCCTCTGTTAAGAACTACTTTTGCTTATCCAAATAAAACCATGTCCTAGATATATAGCTTTGACAGAAGCATTTTATTTGATACCTGATGACAGGAGGGAGTTAGGGCTGTCTGTTGTGACTTCTTACATCAGCTGATCCTTTGGTCAGCTGGGACATCCGCGTTCTTGACACACAGGGAGGCTGGTAGCCTCACCATTACACAGAGTTCATAAAGGAGACATCGGCACTACCAACTCCTGGGCCAGTTAGGATAATCAAATACGATTACATGTGGGAAAGTGCTTTGGATGGTTCCAAAATCTGTACTATTCAATCTAATTGAAGGACAATTGTGTATGGTTCTTGGTCAGGGACTGCTTTGATATCCACATGAAAAGGTAATATTTTAGTTAATCATGATGAACACTTAAATGGTTAATATTTTTATGGAGTTTGTAATTTTAACTCATTGGTATGTGCTTTCAGGTTTATGCAAACATAATTAAAATGTTACAAAATTTTGAGTTCTGGGTATAATTCGTAGACTTTTAGATTTTTCTTTTTCCTCTGTGTATAGCCTAATACACACACACTCGTGCACACACATGAGGATACCTCAAAAAGTTCATGGAAGGATTTATAGTATCTTTTAATTCTATTTTTCCGTGAACTTTTTGAAGTAACTGTGTGTGTGTGTGTGTGTGTGTGTGCATGCATATGTGTGCGTGCATAATTTTTGTTGAATAAGTGATATCTTGAAGTAAAAGAAAAAAGAAAGAAAAGGACTCAAAGATAAGATATTTCTAGAGAGATACTCTGTATTTCCATAGACATTGCTAGAAAAATCCTGACTAGTTGCTATTTCATATATTGTTTACCTAAGAATCTTTAAAATTTCATTCAAAGAGTGTTACTAAAGTGGAAAGAAACTTCTGGTGAGAGTTTTCAGGGTGAGACTCCAAAAACTTCTCTTTCATTTGTCTGTTTTTAAAAACATTCCTGCCCTAATATCACACTGCCTTAATTATTAGAGTTTTTAATCTCCTAAGACAAGGCTTCTCATCTTTTTTTTTTTTTTAATTAAAAATTATCTTTTGTTCTTCCATATCAATATTATTTTGGCGGTTTTTGTTGACATTGCATTGAACTTAGAGATTAATTGAAGGACAGCTGACATCTTTATGATATTTCAGATTTTCTTTGTTTTATAATATACTATATAAATGTCTTTAAAATATTCTGTTAGCTTTCTTCCTAATTACTTTGTAGCTTTGCAGGTAACATAAATGGTAATTTTTTCTCTACCATACTTTCTTTTTTTTTTCAGTCTAGATTTTTTTGTTGTTGTTTTTAATTGAAACATAGTTGATTGTACATACCTGTGAGGTACAGATCTTACCATATTTTCTAATTGATTATTACTATATGTAGGAGTACACTGATTTTAGTATACTGATTTTGTATTCTGCAGTATTGCTGAATTCTCCAAGTACTATATTTTGTTTGCTTATTCTTTCGGATATTCTATGTAGACATCAAAGAGTGAACAAGCATACTTTTTCATTCTTTCTATTTGTTATAACTCTTACTTTCCTTGTTTCATTACACTGGAAAGGACTCACAGGACAGTACTGAGTAGAGTGGTGATAGCTGGTATTTTGTCTTGTTTCTGACTTTGATGTGAATACCTGTAAGCTCGGTAAGTTGCTTTCTTTAGTTTTAGTTTTAAAAAAAATATGAGTAGATAGCCTTAATTGGATTAAAAAAGTTTCCTCATACCTAGAATTTGCTGACCGTTTTTTTCAGTTTTGAACTTTATTGCAACTTTTTTCTTTTTCTATACTATAACTAAGTATAGGCAATCTATACTTGGTTAAGTTTTGTACTTTTAGAATTAGGGAAGCTTAGAGCAGGGTGAAAGACTAAATGAATAAATAGTATATTTTCTTCACAAAAATTGTGTCATTTCTGATTTATAGTATTAGTCATTAGGTGTTAATTGATCAGCAACATGAAAATTAGAGCAATTTAGCTTTGTCAAAAGAACTTGAGTTAGATAGATATGAGATTAAAATCTGACTGACAACTAACCAGGTTACTTTACTTTTCTGAAACTCACTTTCTTCATTTGTAAATTGGCAATAATATCTACCAGGCAGGATTACTGTGAGGATTAAATGAAATATTTTGAAAACAATGAATAAGAGTAGGTATGTAGTAAATATTAAGCCCTATTATTAATGCTGCTACCATACTTCCCCATCATATTTCTGAAAAGTAATGGGGATTAAGTGAGAACAACGGTGTTGAACATTATGTGTGGACTCAAAGCCACAAAGTCCTCTATTTCAATGGCAGAATATTGGAAGAGTAGGAGACTTGGTACAAAGTTATGGAATCATATGTAAGGTTTATGAGCACATGACAGCTGGAAAGAGGAAAGTATCTTATGCAGTGAGTTTCTGTGAAGGCATGGTGAGATGTATTTTGAAGATTCGAGAATAGATGGATTACTTTATGTGGGAGCAGTTTATAACCAAGCGTTACCTGATGAAGGCCTCTGGAACAGACAAGGAGAACAGGGCTGTTATAGTAGTTTGCAGAGAACAAAACCAAATAGCAAATTTGAACAAAGGATGTGAAGGCAGTTGGGCTGAACTTTTAAAAATTAATTAGTTCAATTGACAAATAATAATTGTTTATATTTATGGGGTACAGTGTAATATTTTCATATATGTATACATTATAGAAAGATTTAGTTAAGCTAGTTAACATATCTATCACCTCACTTATAAGTTTTTTTTGGTAAGGATGTTTGAAACTGGTAACCACCATTCTACTCTCTGTTTCTATGAGATGGACTTTTAAAAATTCCACCTATAACTGAGATCATGCAATATTTGTCTTTCTGTGTTGGACTTAATATCCTCCAGGTTCATCCTCGTTGTCTCTAAAATGACAGAATTTCCTTCTTTTAAAAGGCTGTATAGTATTCCATTGTGCATATACACAACATTTTCTTTATCTGTTCATTTGTTGATGGATTGAATTTTGATGTTGATTTGCTTTCCCCTCAGAACAAATTTCCTAGTGTTGGGTTTATTCCA
Source organism: Cynocephalus volans (assembly GCF_027409185.1). NCBI lineage: Eukaryota > Metazoa > Chordata > Mammalia > Dermoptera > Cynocephalidae > Cynocephalus > Cynocephalus volans. The sequence continues at coordinate 89,027,900 of NC_084468.1, read as the reverse complement.
AGAGACTTTGATGGACAAAGTCCTGTGTGCTTGGCAATACTATCCTCAGGGACGTGAAGAAGGAAAACAAACAAAAAAAAACCAGAAAAAAAAATGGCCAGGGGCTGGAGTAAAATGGGGTGGTGTCATGTTTCTAGCTGTGACTAGAAGAAACCCTGTGGGCCCCCATTGTATACTGGACCTTTTTGAAAAGGTGTCTTTACATTGTCCTGGCACAAAGTAATGAATGAGAATTATAGAGCAGCTTCCATAATAATGAGTTTATCTGAAAGTAGAGAACTGGTGTGGGGTGAGTAGAGATTATCTTGGAAGATTTTTCACGAAAGAGGAGATTGGGAGGATTTCCTCCCAATGAACAGCTGAAACACTGTGAGCAAGGCAAGAGGTTTAAAGGGTATTAGGAAATGTTGTGTGTGCTTGTGCATGTGCTAAATAACTCCTTGATGTTTTCAAAAATGCTTCTGAAGTCAGATACAGCTACTTTTGGGGGCATTATTGCGCTGCAATTGCCTGTAAGAAGTGGAAAGCCTGGATGTCCTAAATAGATACAGGAAAAGACTAGAAAAGTGCATTATTTCAAGGAATTTGTTATTGAAGAGAAGAAAAATGAGGGAGAACAGCATTCAGTGGAGGACCAGGATTTGAGATTTTGTTAATCTAAGGGAGATTTAAGCTGAGTGGATAGGGAAAATTCAGAAGAGAATGGATGTCATGGTAGGGCTGTCTGAGCAAATTCCTAGAGAAGAAATGAAAAGGGAATTAGAATACACCAGGAGCTGTTCATCTTGAAAAGGAGAAAAGTTCTTATTCTAAGATGGTGCCTAAGGTGGAGGAGGTGTTGATGGGTTGAGGAGAGGAAGTGTGTGTTGAATGTCAATTTCCGGCAGGTGGGAAGCAGCAATGAAGGAGTATGGGGTTGGGTAAATGTGGAAAAGGCTTTTAGTAGGCTCTCTGTTCATGTGGTTAAGAATTGGTTAGAGATGATAAAACATTGGTGAGGAGAAAGGCAAAATTCTCAGACCTGAGCCTGTGCCCTCACTTTCAGGGGCTGAATTGTTGACCTTTACATCCTTGGCACCTACAAACAACCACCATTCTATGCAGACGTGAGGCATAGAGAGTGGCGGTCCATCTTGTTAGAGTCCTGCACTGCTGCAGCAGGGAGAACAGTGTGCCTGGAAACTTTGGAGGGTTCTGGGACCCAGGCAGTCACATATGAAAGTAGCCTGCTCCTTTGTATGAAGTTCCAGAAAACATTTGCACTCCCCTGTCTGGAAACCGGTTCCTGCCCAAATTTTCTTTTCTCTGGTCTCTGAACCATAATTAGTGTCAGGTAAAGCAATCCATTGATAAGAATGTTAGATTTATATTGCCTGTCATGCCTGAATAACTAACAGCAGCAATAATGGTGGTGTGATGGTGGTGGTGCCTTTCATGCAGGGAATATATACACAACACTTTACAAATATTATTCATGTACAACTTTGATGGGTAGGTGTGATTATCTCTATTTTACAGATGAGAAAACTGGGTTTCAGAGAGACTAATAATATTAGAGTCAGGATTTGAGCTTAGATTTGTTATACTCAAAGTTCTTTCAACAAAGCTAAGTTGCTTCCTAATTTGCATGCATCAATCGAAATGACTACTTTTAATAAAATCTAAGTATTAATCCTTTTTTGTGAGAAAAAAATTCTTATGACCTTGTCAACTTTCTGAGTATCTACCAGGAACTTGGTATTCCTTAAAGGTCTTATAGATACATAAAAATGGGTTATTGTATAGTGTGATAAGTACTATAGTAGAGGTGTACACAAGTCACTGTACTGACAACAATGTGGCCCACGTTGGGGTGAGGAGTGATGCTGGTGCAGTGATCATGGATGCTTTGCTGAAAAAATCCTGCTTGTACCCAGCTTGAAGGATGTGTAGGAGGGTGCTGGATTAATAAGACTGGGCAAAACAGTAACCTAGGGGCAGAGGATACTTCCAATTATTGTTCTTAAACATTTGGCCTTTTCTAATTTTGAAAAATTTAGGGAAGTGTCCCTACAGAACGACAGTTCCTAATCATTCCCCTTAGAAAGCTGTTTGATGAAGCCTGTTAACTTTTGCAACAGAAGAATCTACAGACCCATTAAATTCTGCATACAATTTAAAGGTGTCCATGAGCCCACTGATGCTCCTCTGTCACCTGCCAGCTGATGTTCTCTGATGTAGAGAAATATTTGAAGAAAGAACATAAATGTCTGGGGGTAAGAGTAGAGGGCACTGTGGTAGGTACTTTATAGCTATGGTTATGTTTAATTCCTGCAACAGCCCTGTGAAACAGGTATTAAATCTATTCACAGATGAGTAAATTAAGACTCAGTTAAGTAAGTCACTCAAGTTCACAGAGATAGTAAATGGCAAAGCTATGCTGACACCCCCTCTTTCATCCTAAACCCATATTCGTTCCATATCCATGACACTAACTTCCTAATGGGAACCTTGCTCTAATCAGTTCTGATTTCTAATCATTATCTTATAAATGAACTTTTGGAATCCAGCTTGTAGTGGGTTGAGCTTTGCCCGCATGGTGAACCCTTGTTAATTTTGACTCTGCCATAGCTGATAAATTATGATTTGTTCTATTTTGCTTATAGGTTCAGCTGTGGGGTATCTTGGTAGCATCTATAAAAATTGCTTTTGAAACAGTTTTTCGGCAAGATTGCACCTAAAAGTTTTTAAATGATCTGAAGAAATACCACATTATTGTAATGTAATTGAAATGCCCATTAAACTTATCTGTGCACTATGGCAGGTGATCTTAAGGACCTCGACTATACCATGTGCTTGCTCCTGGAGCCCAGTTTGTTAGTGTAAGCAATAAAAGTGTGTTTATCTAAACATGTTCTATACTAAATTGCTTTCATGAATCAAGCAGGACTTACTCCTATTTGGAAGAATTAGTGGTTTTACTCAATGAAGCTTGATGTCAAGTTAATTTTTTCCCCATTAGTATAATGAAAAATTGCTATGTTGGTCTGTCACACTTCCTGATTGATAAAAAAAATTGAGGAGAATGCCAATGCATTTTTCTTTTGAAAAAAGAGGAGAAAAAAATAAGAGGTTCAAGTGAATTATTCTGGGCATCAGAAAGAGTTGCTTAATTCGACTGTGTAGAAAGCCCAGTTGCAAACCAGAATAAGTAACGAAATATTGCTGGTGGATCTTTAACATCAGCTTTATTGATATTTTTTTTTTTAAAGATTACATTATAAAGGATGTCCATTTCATAATTATTGGACTTGTTAAAATACTCCTCTTTCTTTCCTTCAGCGTCTTCTGTTTGCTCATTTAGAAATATTTATATTGTGCTCTATTCTTTACATGCAACATTCTGCAGTTTGGGAATACTGAACCAAGACCGGGTGAGTAACCTTTACTTGGTGGATTGCATGATGGAAAATTTGCCAAAGGATGAAGTGTTTTATTATTGTTGTAAATGAAATCCATTTATTGCAATGAAATGTCCCTTGAAGAAGCTCGTGGAGAGGCAGAATTTACTCTATATTCTATTATTCCATGTTAGGTTTATTCTGAATATTCAAAATAAGGATCTTAGTATTCTTAGGATTAGAAAGATCACAAAGCTAAAGCATTCTGCAGATGAAGTGAGGTATTGCCAAAGTGCTTTTTGAGTATGATGTTACTACATTATGTAGTAGAATGTTAGTAGATTCTCTCTCTCTCTCTCTCTCTCTCACACACACACACACACACACTTGCACACATGCAGACACGCTTACCTACAGGTACTGATTTGTCTCAATAATTATATCTATTCAGTTTTATGTCTGAGGCCAATGTCCAGATTACAAATCTCACTTTTTTTCTGGTGGCTGGCCGGTAAGGGGATCCAAACCTTTGACCTTGGTATTACAAGGCTGTACTCTAACCAATTGAGCCAACTGGCCAGCCCACAAATCTCACTTTTATAATCATTAGTACTTCACTGATAACCTCAGTGAATAAAAAAGGATAGAAAGTATTTGTATTTGAAGAAAAATTTAAGTGCTCATTCGTAAGATCATTGCTTGGATGGTGAAATTTGATTTTACTATACATCTGCTTTTTCAATAGGGAATTTCAGTCCCTTTCTAACATTTTCAATCCAATTAAATTAATGACTCCTCATTTATCTGTTACACTTTCCTCTGTGTAACCGAGACAGAAAAAAGAGAAAGAAAGAATTCACTCAAAGTACCATCAATGAGGCCTGGAGGGACTGTCGCCCATCAGGGGAGCAGCCCCCAACCAAAATCAGCCTTTCTTTTTATTGACAAGACAAGGAAGTTTCACATGAAAAATCAGTTGATTCAATCATCAAAGAAGGACATAAAAACAGGCAGTGTAAAACTTGTAACAGCAGTAAATTAACAATGTGACTTCCAGAATGTAATTTGTAAAAAGCTAAGTTAATTCACCAACAAACAGCTTGTCCTTAGTAAACATTTTCTTTTCCACATTACTTCCTACAGAAATTTCCTTAGCATATTTAAACAGCATTTAAGCAGTTTCCTTAACATATCTTACGAACAATCAGTAGGTTAAATAGTCAATAGTCATTCAAGTCGGAATCAAACCAGCAACCTAAAACAGTCGAAGTACACAATCCCATCCCTAAACAGTGATTAGAACTGATTTGATGGCTTTTGCCAACCTTATCTGTGGACTTTTGTCCCCTACTCAAGAATCTTTTGGCTCCTTCATTCATTACCTAAAAATCCTATTCTAAGATCAAAGGAGAATCAAGATTTCTTTTTTTTTTTTTTTTCAGAGCTTAACATTTTATTTTTTATTTTTATTTTTTTTAACATTTATTTTTTTTTTATTTTTATTTTTTTTTTCTCAGCAAATTTTTATTTTTATTTATTTATTTATTTATTTATTTATTTATTTTTATTTTATTTTATTTTTTTAATTTTTTTTTTTAAATTTTATTTTGTCGATATACATTGTAGCTGATTAATACTCCCCATCACCAAAACCTCCCTCCCTTCTCCCTCCCCCCCTCCTCCCCAACCATGTCCTTTCTGTTTGTTTGTTGTATCAACTTCAAATAATTGTGGTTGTTATATCTTCTTCCCCCCCCCCCCGGTTTGTGTGTGTATGTGTGTATGTGTGTGTGTGAATTTATATATTAATTTTTAGCTCCCACCAATAAGTGAGAACATGTGGTATTTCTCTTTCTCTGCCTGACTTGTTTCACTTAATATAATTCTCTCGAGGTCCATCCATGTTGTTGCAAATGGCAGTATTTCATTCGTTTTTATAGCTGAGTAGTATTCCATTGTGTAGATGTACCACATTTTCCGTATCCACTCATCTGATGATGGGCATTTGGGCTGGTTCCAACTCTTGGCTATTGTAAAGAGTGCTGCGATGAACATTGGGGAACAGGTATACCTTCGACTTGATGATTTCCATTCCTCTGGGTATATTCCCAACAGTGGGATGGCTGGGTCGTATGGTAGATCTATTTGCAATTGTTTAAGGAACCTCCATACCATTTTCCATAGAGGCTGCACCATTTTGCAGTCCCACCAACAATGTATGAGAGTTCCTTTTTCTCCGCAGCCTCGCCAGCATTTATCGTTCAAACAACTCAAACAACTTTACAAGAAGAAAACAAGCAACCCAATTAAAAAATGGGCAAAAGAGCTAAGTAGGCATTTCTCTAAGGAAGATATCCAAATGGCCAACAGACATATGAAAAAATGCTCAACATCACTCAGCATCCGGGAAATGCAAATCAAAACCACATTGAGATACCATCTAACCCCAGTTAGGATGGCTAAAATCCAAAAGACTATGAGAATCAAGATTTCTAACCCACTACATTTATCTTAATTGAGTGGTGACTTACTGCTGCTTTTAACTTTTCTCACCATGCTAATCAGTGGCCCAGTTTATTCAGAAGTGTCATAAGTTTTGAGTTCTTATCAGTAGAAAGGAGACACCAGTGTGAGAGCCCCATTCTTTTTGAAGTGGTTGGGATATTGCTACTTTTTATTTCTGTGATCAGGTATCAGAACATTAAAAGTAAAAAATGAATAGACTCTATTTTGCTGAATCATCTCTTACTTAGGAATATCAAACATGAGTTTATTAAACATGAGTTTAATAAACATGAGTTTAATAAACATGACTTTATTAAAACTTTACAGCAACTCAGTGAAGGTGGATAAAAGTCAGAAACATTTAATAGTGGAGAAAGCACCAACAAAGATTACCTGTGAAGGTTTAGTGTACCGTTCAGGTCTCTGGTCTGATGCTTTCTAGTTCATTTTCCTTTATTACTAGGTTATAAAATACATATGGGAAAAACTAAAAGGAAGGATCGGTCATCATGACTAGTTTTCTAGGCTGAAAAACAAATACCCAAATTTAGACATTTTGTTGTTTTTTTAAAAATATTTTTTTGCAGCTGGCCAGTATGGGGATCCGAACTCTTGACCTTGGTGTATAACACCATGCTCTAACCAACTGAGCTAACCAGCCAGCCCCCTAGATATTGTTTTGCATTTGGAAAGAAGAATCGCAAAAATTCTTTATTGGGCAGACATCAATATTGTAGAAATAGTCTATATTTTCTGTTTTTTTTTTTTTTTTATAACATTTGTGACTTTGACCAAAATTCCAAACCTGTGCAACTTTTGTATTGAAACAATAATGGCAGTCTTAAACTGGGCCTCCATGATATATTTGTGGTAACATTTCATATTCTGAGTTACATCCTGCTCCATACATTGTCAGTGAAGATATATTAAAGAGCAGGAAGATGGTATCCAGTCAATCATCCCATCATTCATTCACTTATCATGTATCCAGTGATAACTTGCCAAGTGTTAGGCTCTGTTCTACACCCTGGAGATACCATAGCAAACTAGACAGAAAGTGTTCCTGCTCTCTGGCACTCTGGTTCATTCCAGTGGGACACACAGTCTGTTGTCATAGGGTTACAAATGCTGTGCAGGGTGGTGTGTTGATGTCTGGATCGCTATGTTAATTTGGGTGGTCAGGAATGACCTCTTTAGGGAGAGCACATTTAAGCTAAAATCTGAATTACAGGAAGGAGCTATCCATGCCAAGTTTAGTAATAAGAAAGCTATGGCTGAGGAAGCAGCCGGTGAAAAGTCTGTAGGGTAGGAGAGAATTTGGTGGATTTTAAGAACAGAAAGACAGAGTAGCAAGTACACAGTGGATGCTGGTATAAATGACATTGGAGAAAATTCTAGACAGAAATCCTTCTTCAAAGTAAGCATTACTGTATTCTAACATTTAAATAATATTGGTGATCTAATTAAGCCTTTGGTTCTAAAATTACCTTTTATCAAGTGAAACAAAATCAGGAAGGGCTGGCCAAGAAAGCAACCGTATTTTTTCCACTCACATTTGCAATCTGTAGATAACAGATTAAATAGAATAGATTTGAAAGTTCAAGGATAGTGGGATTTTTTTCCCTCAATGATTGGAGATATTATTCGAAGTGTGTCTGAACTATTGGCAAATGTCAGAACACCTTAGAATATCAGCTTAGTGTATTCTACTCACAATCCAAGATACTTGAATCACTGGCAACTTCCAGGTTGGAGGCCAGTAAATAGCAATAAAATAATCTATTATTACATCCATGTTAAATTTAAGATGAATGACTTTTACAGAGATGAATTTCTAAGAGATCGTTTTATTTGGGAAAACAGGATTGCACACACACAGACCAGGGTTGTCTCTGGTATGTCTGAGGAACAAAGAAAAGTCTGGGAGTTTTGTTAGAGAGAGGAATATTACTTATTATCTTGAAAGAAAGCTCACTGGCACTTGCAAAGTTTTGGGGAGTTGGCAGGCTTTCATTGATGAGTGACAGTGGTAGAGAACATTAGTCTTAGCGTCATGGCATGTTGTTTCGGTAAGTGTTAGGTCAAAACTAGTCTTAGCAGGCTGTTTCACCAGCTGAGTTTGTAGAAAATTCTTCTTGAGCAACTGCTACGTCCTGAGTGCTTTTTCCTCCTGGCCCCTCTACTCCAATTTTAGTTTGGGTATGACAAGAATGACCTAATTTGTATAACCAACTTTCACAGAGATAAACTACTGAACTCAGAGATTATCTGAAAAAATCAATTCTTTTGAGCAGTCTCTTGACCTTTTTTTACATGGGCTTAGGAGTCAGATAGTCTGGGTTCAAGTCCTGGCTTTTCCATTTTCTAGCTGTGTGGTTTGGTTCTGGTCAAGTCCTTAATTCTAATATGCTCATTTACTGCCTCTGTAATCAGGCTGATAGGAGCACCCATCTCCTGGCATTTGGGAGAGTACTTTACAGACAATAAGCATTCAACAAGTTCATTGCCTTTGTCACTACTATTCTTATTTTCATGCTCCGCCCCCCAACAATCTTCTGAAAAATGTGTCTTATAGAGTTAGATGAAAGATGACTGCTGATAAAAATCTTCTGCCTCAGTCACTGGGATCGAGGGGAAGCCCTCTGAAATTGGTTGACTGGAATGTGATTTTGGTATTTTACTTTTCCATTCAGTGCAGCACAACAGTGCCCTCCCCCCACCCCATTTATTTAGAAGAAAAGTTTATTGAATACCCACTGCTAAACTCTTGGCTGAAATGAAAACCAAAACAAAAACCCCAAAAACCTGTCCTCCAGGAGCAAAAGCTCCACAACGTTCACTCACTAAGAATTAACAAATAAATGCAACTAAATCACCTCTTCACTTTCTGAGTTTTCTATTGTATAGATGAATCAATTTGGAATTGATTAATGAACTTTTTTACGTACACCCTTTCCACACTGTGTGTAAATGTCCATGTGTTTGCTCTTTGGAAACATTGGAATAGATGCTTCATGGGACAATGATTTGTGAAGATGTCATGAGAAAAAATGTACTTTTACTGTCACTATACCTTTATTTATTCCATTAACAAATACTTACTGAGTGCCTCCAGTGCTAGACACTGGGTGAACAAAAACAAACAATACAGAAAATAAAACCCTGCATCTCCTAGCTTTCTTTCTTTTCGGCAGCTGGCCAGTAAGGGGATCTGAACCCTTGACCTTGATGTTACCAGCACCTCGCTCTGTAACCAACTGCGCTATCCGTTCTGCCCCTCCCGCACATGCTTACTTGTTTGGCATAGGGGCTCAAACCCTGTCTCTGCTTCTTTCTAGAGGTATGACCAAGCTACTTAACCTCTCTCTGTTTCCTCATTTGTAAAATGGGGATTATAACCACATAGGGTTGTTGCGAAGATTAGATGACTTGGTATATGTAGAATGAATGGAACAGTACTGGAAACATAGTGAGTGAGAATGCTAGGGAGGCTGTTATTACTACTAATATTATCATTATTACTGTTCTGTGCACTAGTTGTGTATCTTGTATCTTTCCTGCTCAAATCCGTCTATAAAATATCAAAGTGACGTGGTGACATCTTTAAGGGGAGACAAGGTCCTGGTAACCATACCACCTGTGTGGCTCCCTCCCCTCACTCTCCTCATACAGGGTAGAGATGGCCTCTGTTGTTCTGAACTATTGAAATACAGACCAGGGGCTGGTTGCCCCTCACAAAGAATGGCTTTTTATTTGTCTCTGTGTTGTTCACTTTCTTCTCTGCCGGTAGCTTGTGTATTTCTCAACACTCCCACTGCGGTCCTAATTGCTGCCTGTCATGATGGCCGTGTTTACCTGGTCATCTGTCATTCTCTGCCTCTTATCACTTTTCCTGAGCTTCTTGCCCTAGGAAGCTTGTGCTTCTAGACCTTCTCTGTCAACAGGAAGCACTCCCTCTTTTTTTGCAGGGCTAGTCAATCAATCACTGTGGTACATTGGGTGGGATCTTCTATATTTCAGCTCTTGACATAACTCTGCCAAATGTTGAGGACACAACAAGCAGGCAGCGGCTACATGGGGTCAGTTCCTCCACACACCCCATCCTGCCCCCTGCTTCCTTGTCTGAATGATTCTGGAAGCCTTGATGCTGAGCAGTGTAGATATACCTATATTTTGCGAACAGTACTTTTCAGGATCCCAGTAACTGATTTCTTTGACTTACATTAAAACTTAACCAATTTCCTGGTGCCTCCTGACTCCCTTTAAGACTTCTCAGTAACAATGAGAGTTGTGTGGGCTGGGGTGAACGTTATACAGGCTTTTATAAGAAATGACATCCTGTTTACCGAATGTACCAGAGCATTAATGCTATCCCCGTCCGTAGCAACAGGAGGCAACTTTTAGAGTGGTGTAAATAGTCCATTAGGATAACTGTAAATATTTAATTAGCATATACTCTAAATTCATTGGAAAATGGTAGCAGATTTCTTGAAAACCCCTCAGCTTTCTCCTAAATTATTATTTTTTCAGGCAGTAAAATGCTATGGTCCCAAACTGAAAATGAAAGACAATCATTTCAGTTCCTAAAGACCAGAACAATTTTATTCACATTCCACAGAAGGGTTGGAGAGAAAGAAAACAATTTTTTAGGTTTCTAGAAATTGTTATTTTCTTGTTATTAGCTATTTTTATCAGCAAAGAGAGTTTGGAAATAGTTTTGAGATTTTCCTGAAATCAAATGATAGAAGACTGAGTACATTTGAATTACATTTGGTTATGTGTATTAAATATAAAATTAATTTTTCCTTTCTCATATGAAGTTTCATTTTGGTTACAGTGAGCTGAGACTGACTTTCAGGGCTAGAGGAAGGACCAAGAAACCACCAGCTACAAAATATAAACATTGAAATCATTAGAAAATCTAGTCGTAAAAGCAAAGCCTATCAAAATTTTACATTTGTAGAGTGCCTTTAATTCTTCATAATATATTTATGTCTATCTAATCTTTTTTGTTACCTTTCCTATTAAAACATATTTAGTAGTATATGTGGAGTCTGTGAGTGTTGTGCTTTGGAATGAGCATTAGACTTTGAATCAGTTGTGTCCTTTCCAGAAGGGGATGGCACACTCAAATAAAGACAATAATAAGTAGACAGGGACAATTTATAAAACTCTGGATGGGGTGTAGGTGAGCCACAGGGGAGAGTGCAGTAACCTGAGGGTAGTAACAGTGGAGCTATCAACAGCCCGTGCCCAGAGGGAAAGGGAAGGAAGGAGTTACCGGAACCTAAAAGGAGCTCGTCTCGTACAGAAAGCCACTGTAAGTAGAGCAGTGATCTTTAACTGGGGACATAGACAGCCTAAGTTACCCCTTAAGGAGGGACCCAGGGAATCAATGTCCTGATCTCCCTCTTCCATCTTCTTTTATGTTATTGCTCTTGGTCTGGAGCCAACTGGAAGCCAGGGGCTTGGGAGCCCTTTGATAGAGTTCATACAGGTCTAATGGGACAGAGAACTGAGAGAAGAAGGGTAGAAAGTGGATCTGGAAGGGAAATAAAAGATTTCTGGAATATTCTACACCTTTTTTTTCTTAACCTCCACTCTCATCCCTCATGTAGGTAAAAAGTGCATGTGCCCAATGCAGGAAATACACAAAATCCCATCAACTGCCATATCGTCCCTGTGTGATGTCATTTTAGTGATATTGCAACCTGAAACTAAAATGTTGGCCACCACCAGTATTCTTTATATAAAATACTGGCAGAGGGTTGGGGGAGAAAAGTTACAATTAAAGAACATTAATTATAGCTGCCTCTTACTTCCATAGCTGGTCATGAGGCCTAAGCTGGTAGTTATAGGGGCCACCTTCCGTGTGCATTCTATGTTTACCTCACTGTCTGGCGTCACTTTGACTGGATGGGTCCTTTTACAGTTGGGGTGACCCAAACCTTCATTCCTGTGTGATCTGAGTCCTTGGTGGTCTTGTTTTTATTGAGTTGTTACTGTCCTCTCTTAACTGGGACTGTTGGGAAGAGAGTACTAAGAGGTGTCCCACTGAATTCCTGGAGTTCTAAGCATTGTCCCTGTCCTCATTCTGTAGTAGAAAATCAATTTCCTCCTGGTCACTGGGTGCCATTATCCTAGCCAATAGAGTGACTTCCTATCTAATTGTTGATTTAGGGGCAGAACCTCAAATTGCCAAAGGTTAGTCTTTGCTTCCACTGAATCAGAAAATGACCATGTTTCCTGGTGAAAGTGCTACTTTCTTGGACATTAGGACCTTCAGACCTGCCATGTTCAAAGTCTTGGGGACAGGAAGTAAGAATTATTCAAGTGGGTTATTGAGTATAAAAATAAGATGGGACACTTTCATCTACACCCTTTGGTTTCTGGAGCTGTGCATCCTCTATAGCAGAGATGGTACCAAATATTTGGCTGCTGGTGTAATCTATGGACAGAACTTCAACCCCCAGGGTGTCGTCTCTTAGCATGCACCCTGGCTGAGCCTCCATCAAGACTTTCCACAGTTCTATCAAGCTGGTTGCTTCTATGAGGGGGCAAATGATATGATCTATGAATTTTTTGTATTGAGTTCATTGTCCCACTTTCTTTTCTGAAAAATGAATTGGAGGCAGTTTTTATAGGAGACCTGGGTTGTCTATCAATCCATGAATGATGGCACTTACGGAAGCACTGAACGCAGGGAAAGCGTGTATCATATATGTCTATCTTTGTGAGTTCAAAGAGTAGCCTCTTTCTATAGGAGAGATCCAGTGTAATCATCCTGCTGCCAAATATAGCCAGCTGGGTCCTCTTGTCCTGCTGGGCAATGATACCTTTTTAGGGGATCAGCATTGGCACTGGCTTTTGATAGGTTGGGCCTTCTTTAGTGCTGGAAAGCCAGATCATCCTTGGTAGAGGAAAAGAATACTGAACCTGTGAATAGCCTCCCTCTTCACCACTCTGGAACTTTGTACGTGGGCCCATTAGGCAAACATTGAGATGGCTGATGAAACATACTGAGTGACATTTCCTCTCAGGTCTTGTTCACTTTATTATTGAGGCTATCCTCTTTGATAGCCTATTATAGATTTAGTGGAATACAATTAGCTTCACACTTTGTGCCTATTAAAAGAGTTCCATCCATTTATTTCTTTCCAGGTCTCTTTGCCACTAGTTTTCCAATTTTTGTCTTTTGAAAGTCTCTGACCAACTGGCCAACTCTTTAGCACCCACCCGTGAGTTAGTGTAGATCTATAACTCAAGCCATTCTTTCACAGGAAGTGGAAAATCAGATATTTCACTCCATGTTCTGTCCACTTGGAGGATTCCTTTATCACTGTACTTTAGGTTCATTGTGAGTAAGGTTGTATAGCTGGCTGGTGCTGGCACTTTTACAGATCTGTCCACAGTTAACTGGCTATAGGGAACTCCCCATGAAGTCTTAATTGTCATTTGAAGGAAAAGAGATGAAATGTTAAGATTAGATACTATGAGAATACGAATCACCTGCTATTGCAATCTACTTGTGCCTTCAAGACCTGTGTGGGACCATTCTTGCATGCACAATTTAATAATGAAAAGCTTATGTGAACACCTGGTTTTATGGTTTGCTGGATAAGATAAAACCCAGTTGGGCACGATCACATGATCACTTAGTGTCCCATGGGCAGAAGATCAGTTTCTGTAGACCCTTGAAAAAGCAAGGAACTGCTTTTGAAAAAAAGAATAGCGGCAAAAGAGGACATGGTTTTACCCTAAAATCGTAGGGGTCTGCACAGTGATGATCTGATCAGAGCTTGCCAGAAACTCTTTGTAGTACCTCTGTCTGCCACAGACTCTTCCAATTCCATTGGTTCTTCTTGGTCATAAGAACCAAATGGCAGGAAAACTTGCAACACAGCCTGGACCTTGCAGAGAGCACTTCTGGGCTTGGCTTGGGAATGCAGCCACCTTATAGGTAACCAATGTCCCATTTCCTCCATACTTTGAATTTTTAAAAAACCCAATCAAAATATCCCATCTCGGGGGTCGGTTTCCTATGGCCACTTCCAGCACCAGTGATTATGTGAGTTAGGATCCCAAAAGCAAAAAAATAGCACACTCAAATTAGGACGACTTGAGCAGGATTTATTCATAAGGTGTGAACAGGGTATAAGAGAACCACAAGGGGTAACGCATGAACCAGGGATCAGTAACTGCAAAGTTGTTACCACCTCTAGACCCCAAAGATGGAGGGGAGGGAGCAGTTACAAGAACCTGGAAAGGGAATTGTCTTGAGAGGAGCTGTGACCTTCATCTGAGGCTCATGGACAGCCTGAGATGAGCCCACACAGGGGCACCCAAGGAATAAAGACCCTGCCCTCTCCCTCCTTCCTCCCCCTGAACTCCTGCCAGTACTCCCCAATGGTCAATCTCAAATAGAAACCAGAGAATAAGGAGCCTGTAGAGGTAGCCCATTCAGGACAGCCTCAAGACATAGAGCAGAGCGAGGGAGCGGAGAGTCATTTTGGAAGGGCAAATGGGAGCTGTTATCACAGGCCTGTTTGAGTCCTGGATGTTCCTTTCTGGACTATGAATTCCAAGAAGATGGAATTCTTTTATTTATACATCTGTCCTCAGTTCTTAGCACAGTTTTTGCCTGCTGTAAAATAGATGCTCAGCAAATAGTTAAGCAGTTTAATCCCAACACCTCTTGTATGACTTTGAGCAAGTCATTTCTACTCTTGGGTTATCATTTGCCATATCTCTAAAATTAGGATACCCACCGATGTCTGTCCTGTTTCACTCATGAAGATGTTGTAAAAGTCAGAAGAAGATTTTGTAAACTGTGAAGTGCTGTGTGTATGTAAGATACTTCTATTATTACTTTACATCTTTCAGATTCCCTTCTCCCCATACCCAGTCAACTATCTGGTTCATATAAACGTATTAACTCAGATTTCATACTCTTCACAGTGGGTCTTACTTTCTGGCTACTTTATCTCCTTACTCTTTCATACACCTTGAGCTTTAGTAGTTGGGTTTCTTCAAAAGCATATTTATGCCCAAGCTCATGCATCCTTGTTAATTTTTTTCTTCTTTTCTTTCTACCAAGTCTCTGTGCCCACTCACTTTTTTAAAGCTCTTTCTTTGTAGATTAAAATTTTCTTCCTTTTTTCTCCAGTTATCTTGGTCAGTAGGTTGCTGAATATATTCAAGGATCATATATGATAAGTATTTTCTCTAACACACTCCTGGGAATTTTTTGGTTTTCTTCCTTGTAATAATGCTGAGTTCATCTGCACTTTGTGTGACGTAACAGTGATCATTCATGGAGCACTTAGTGATTTATAAACATCTCATTTAATCACTACAATCCTGTGAAAAGTAGGTATTATTTTCTCCCTTCTACAGATAAGCAATCTGAAGCTCAGGGATGCCAAGTAACTTTCCCAAGGGCACAGAGCTGTTAAACGGCAGGGCTATAACTTAAATTTAGGTCCACTTGATGCCAAAGCCTGTGCCCTCTAATCATTAAACTAGCTCGCATTTTAGTTCTACTTTCCTTAAATCTCACTCCCACCCTTTCATTTACAGCCTTTCAAAGTGATATTTTATTACTCTTACTTATATTACACTAATTTTTCTTTTATGGGCATAGCTTTTATATGTTTATTTGTATATAATTTTCATCTTCCATTTGTTGTCATTTATACTTAATTTTGCAGTCACTATATTTTCTGGGGGGTTGCTACTTTCCTTTTTAGCTTGGTTTTCATTTTTTACCAGAACCCTTCCTCTGCAAAATTCTTGCAGCATTAGCAATGGGATATGGAATTTAACCTTTCCCTGCAATGATTGCCTGTATTTGCCTTCTTATTAATAAAACATGAAGACAATAAGCCTTGAAACCATTCTCATTAGTCATGGCTCATCTTGCCTCCCCCCATGCGGAAATAAGGTCTGACTGTGCTCATGCTGCTCTCTGAAGCCATTAAGTAAACAAAAAAAGTTCGCTTTGGGGGGTCGGGGGGCAGTTCAGCCTCTCTTCAATGCAAACCAAGCCTGGCAGGCGACCTGCTCCACCAGCTCCATCTTCACCGATAACTTCCGAGTCCTCATGGGTTCACTTTTCTTTCTTGCTGTTTCTTATTCCTTGCCCTTCATGGCATTATTGTTTTGTTTTCTGAGTATTCAAATACATCACGAATGTAAAAAAATATCCAGAACACCCCAAGAAAGATAAAAGTAAAAAAAAAAAAAAAAAAAAACCCACACAAAAAACCCCCAAAACCAAATTATCCATAATACTATCTCCCAGGGAGAACCACAGCAAGCATTTTTGTATTTATCTTTGCAAATATATTTGCACCTAGACCACCATAGAATTATAATATTATTTTTACAAAACGGTGTTCACTAGGCACTCTGCTGTATAACTTTTTTATCACCACTATGCTGGATAGTGTTGGGTAGTGTCTGGATAGCTTTACGTGTGGAAAAATGTAGGCATTCATCATCTATTCTACTCAGCAAAGTATTTTCTTGCAGGAGTAAACCGCGTTTCTATGACCCGCGTCCTCCTGGGAGATCGCACAGTCCCTCCTGTTTCTTTCCTCAGTCCTCCCGCTCCTAGTCGTCCTCCTTCTGTTCCTCTCCCTGCTCCTCCTCCTCCTCATTCTTGTTTTCTTTCTCACCCCGCTCCTTGCCCTCCTCCCACCCTCCTAGTCCGTCTGTGTCTCGTCCTCTCTCCCCCGCCCCTCCTGCCTTTCAGCCCCCTTTTCCTCTCCTGGTTACACTGTTCTGCAGAGAGCGCACTTGCTTTGTCTATTTCAATTCCTAGTACTTTTTCTTTTACTTTTCCTCTCCATATTTATTCCATTGCGAGTCTACCGAGTCTCCCCTCTACTTTTATAACTTTGGCACATGATAATTTTTCTCTCCGCATTCTGACTACGCTACATTTAGCTTTGACTTTCATTTCCACCCATAACTAAGGTGAAAGGTGTTAAGAGCCTGGCTGAAAATTACATAGTAATTTTTGTCAGAGCCAAGCCAGAACTCAGTTTTGGGTTTCAGACTTGTGGCCTTTTCACTCGATTGAGTCACCTCATCATGGCTGAGGATAGAAGGGTTCCCACATTTAGAGTAAAAGTCAAACAAAGAAGCAAGCAAGCCACAGCAACAGCCACAAACAAAATGAAAAAAGAAAGGCAGAGAGAGGGATATTCACTAACTTAACTAGAGGAATTTGAATTTAATGTTTTCTTGGCTCAGTGATTTAGTTCCAAGTGAATTATAAAATAATGCTTTGGGAATGTTTGCTAACTTTGGTTTGTTCCAAAACTATTAAAAATGTATAACTCTTAACCCACCCAACAGTATCATTTGGGACCTACACTCATACAGCTAATGCGAGGTATAATCATGCCTGATATATTAATTTATTTTGCAGAATTAAGGGTGTTTGTACACAGACTCTATATGTAATATCAGATAGTCAAGTAGTTCTGTAGTCTTTTCCTAAATTATTGCAAGTAAATAAGGAAATTATAAATATGTGACTAGATAGACCAAGTTGGAAGATGAAAACAACTGTTTTAATTCAAAATAGTCTTAATAAGTGCACCTTGGCAGTAAGTTTTTACAAAGCCCAGGTCACTTCCTCTGTGGCTTTTCCCATGACCACCTTTGTTTTTCCTTCAGAAGTAGTTGCGTCTTGCTCTGGGGCATTTTTTTTTACCCTAGCTACCCATTTGACATGGACTAAACTATGATTGTTTATTATGTTGTGCATTTAAGATATGTCTGTGAATTAAATAGGCCACATTTTAAGATAAGGTGGAATTCTATTTATGCAGATGAGATTTGCTTTTCTAAATAAAGGAGATTAGACATTTATTTCAACACTGCTTCAAGTGTTTAAGGAGTTTCAAGGGGAGGGGGAATTTACTTTATGAATTGCCTTCAGATTCTATAACAAGCAAAAATCCCCCTCTCCCATAAGTTTGGGGTAGTAAAGCAGTTACTAAAAAAAACCCACTTATTTCCTTTGTATCCTTGGGTAAGTTCAACAATTTTTCTGTGCTTTTATTTCCTCAGCTATAAAATAATGATAATACTGGTGCTGACCTCATAGAATTGTTCTAAATGAATGAAGTCTCTGAAGTGCTTAGGACAGTGCCTAGCACATAATAAATACTGTATGCTTTTGCTATTACTATTTTTACTACAACTACATTGATGGTGATGATGACAATGATGATGATGATGACGATGACGACTACTAACAGTCCCCCATTCTTTCCATATTAATTTAAGAATTTATTTGCTCCAAATGACTTTTGGCTGTGTCTGCAAACAAAAATTATCCCCCAAAGATGCAGATTTGCCACTAATGAAACAGTGAAAAATGTATTGCAAGATCTGAAAGTGTTGGTCACTGAAGTGTTTTGAGCAATGAAGCAATGTTGGAGTAAATGTAAAAAACTCTTAGATGATTGCTCTGAAGTAAGCCCTTCTCTGTTGAATAGATATTGCACGTTTCAAAAAAAAGTCAGTCATATACTTTATGTCTTTTTTTCTCCAAAGTAAATACACCTCTTGAAGATAAAAGCTGTGTTTTCCACTTCCGTGTATTTCCCATAGCATTCAGTACAGTGTTTTACAAATTGCAGATGTTCAATCAACATGTTGATTAACTACTTAGGTAGAGGTGAGGGGAGGAGAATTAGGAATAAAATGTTCTCCAGTTAATTGCTAACTGCTTTCCTACTTAAAAATGAATTTGCATTTAATTATCTTCTTTCCACAACTTCTGGAAAATGCTTTAGTTGGCCTCTGTCATTTGACTTTGTACGATTTCATAAATTGTATGGAAATCTACATTCCTACAACGGGTCTGTGGTGGAATTTCTATTTTTGTTTCAAAATGGAAAGAAGTGTTAGTGTAAAGGCAAGCCTGCTTAAATCACACTTTATGAAATTTGCTAAGAAAATCATTAAAATTTAGAGCTGGTAAGAACCACTTGTTACAGCCTAAACACACAGCAGAGTACCTGGGGCACAGTGGAAACTCAGTAAGTTGCTGGAAAATAAATGAGTCACTTAGTACATTCCCTTCATTCACAGTTGGAGAAACTGATAACTTGCTCACAGTCACAAACTGGCATAGGAAGGGATAGAATAAATATTCCTTGATGCCATCATGCTTTCATTGTGGGTTTCACATGTAAATCGTAACACAAAAAAGACTTTAAATTTAGTCTTTGAATAACTTCCTTTATTTTAAAGTGGGTGTTTAAATCAAATTCTTAGGTTAATATCTGTTACACTTTAGGGAGGCAGTAGTAAGAATTCATTCATACAAGTCAAAAGGATTGTTTTAAGAGGAAGCTAAAGTAAAATGTCTGTAAGTGGCTTGTTCAAGGTGTGTCAATTGGTTAATTTCCTTTCTCCTTACCATACGTTTTCTTTTCTCTGTTATATATTATTAGGGTTTCATATCCACTATGAAAGACTTTCGGTTGGAACAATTTGTCTCTCCCAAGACATAACCCATCTCCTACTTCTCTGTATCTCTTAAACTTTCAAGAGATGTTGGTTATCATGTTGATTGATTTTCTGCTATTTTACAGGATGGAAAAAGGGACTCAAGTTCATGTACCTGTTTGAAGGGGCCCAAACTGTCAGAAATAGGGACAATTGCCTGGATGATAACTGTCAGCGATGCCCTCCACAATTTCATCGATGGCCTAGCAATTGGGGCTTCCTGCACCTTGTCTCTTCTTCAGGGACTCAGTACTTCTGTAGCAATCCTGTGTGAGGAGTTTCCTCATGAGTTAGGTAAGGGGTTTTGCTCATACTATTAAAATTAGTTTACTTCTTGATTTCAGAAGAATGAGACATTTGAGGTGACACGCTCTTAAAATCCTGCTGATATACTAACATGAAGAAGCCATTGTTGGAAATTGGTGATTATCTTTGATCTTATACAAAAATAGTTAAAAACTATTCACTTGATATTTTCTTCTTTTTGCAGGAGACTTTGTGATCCTACTTAATGCAGGGATGAGCACTCAACAAGCCTTGCTATTCAACTTCCTTTCTGCGTGTTCCTGCTATGTCGGGCTAGCTTTTGGCATTTTGGTGGGAAACAGTTTTGCTCCAAATATTATATTTGCACTTGCTGGAGGCATGTTTCTCTATATTTCTCTGGCAGATATGGTAAGAAATTTTAAAATTTAATTTTGTTTTAATTTATAATTTAGAAATGAGCATCTGAGTTATGAGTTGACTATGGGTGACCTTCCTCTTTCCATAGTGGGGAAAACGTTTCTGTTGTAATTTAAAACTATCCCATTTCAACAGATGACTCTTCTTGATTAGATTGCAGTAATCATAATTTGAAAGTCATTCTCATTGATTCTTTAATCTGTGATCTTATTGTTGGAGGGTGAAATGACTTGTTCCTGCTGAAGTAGAGATATTTTCCTAGGTCTCCTTTTGCCTTGAGGTGGTAAACCTTATCTACTGTTATAGTGAGTTCCCATAGGATTTTTCTCCCTCTTTTGTGAGGACGTCACATTTGGAAGAAGAATAACTTGTTAAAGTGAATAGCATTTTGTTACTTCAACGTTCTAACAGTGACAGCCTTTTGGACTAAACTAAAACTCGTATACTACAATTGGTGAGATTAAAATTTGACAATAATTTGGGTCAGTTTGTATTTATATCTATATTTAGTCTATGCTGGGTTTATGTCTTTATAACTGTGTGTGTGTAAGACAGAAAATATCCCATGCATTTTCAAATGAATCATAGAAAGGTTTCTAGAAGATGAGAATGTGCTAGTATATGAATCGAGGAATATTTCTTTTACATTTGGAACTGAATGTATTACAGTTGCATATGTTGCATAACGACGTTTTGGTCAACAACAGACTGCATTTATATTTTTCATCACTGAATTAATGTCCCACACTAACTTTATTCTAGGTGGTCACTTTTTTCTCTGATATTAGAACAGAAGATATTAGAGTTATTCAGTTTAAAGAAATAATACTAATAAATGGTGCTATATATGCTTACAGCAGTTTTGCTTTTTTCATAATGGTTTCACAGCTTTCAACCATTTTATTCTAGCAACAGTTTTTCTATGATAAGCACATGGATTGACTGTGGATTCTGGCGACCTCGGGTGTTTGGTACAATACACCACAGCATATGTAGCAATCATTTTGGAATATGTTTTGAAAAGCTGGCATTTACAGATCTCCTCATGTAGCCTTTTTAGCAGAAGTTGTCTGCTGAGAAACAGTAGATTTTAAATAAAATATTTCGTTTTAATTGCTTTCTCTGTAATGAAATTGTTATAGTCTTCGATCCTAGAATAGTGCACAATTCATTTTTCTGAGGATAGAGCAAGCAGAAGGAAACAAATCAAAGAAATCAGGAATTGAATATATAGTTATTTCCAAAAGTGTGTTTAATCAGCTACTATTGATATATTTTCTTAACCAGGTCTGGAAGTCTGTAAGGCACTGGGGACCCTGGAGTGAACAAAATAGGCACAGTCCCTGCATTCATAGGGTTTCCATCTAGAAAGAGGGGAAGAAGAAATTAAACCAACAAAAATATCACACAGATGACTAAATAAAAATGCTGTGAAATGAAAGGAAAAGCAGTATGCATGATGAGAGATGATAATGGGGGATCTATTATAAATTAGGAACGGTTAAGGGAAGTGTTTCAGGAAAGTATGATTAAAGATGGAACCTGGAGGATTTAGCCCATTGAAAAATTGGAGGGAGAGGAGTTCAGGTAGAGGTTATGGCAGGTGTGAAGTTTTTTTTTTTTTTTTTTTCCTTTTCTTTTTGGGTGGCTGGTCGGTATGAGGACCCAAACCTGTGATCTTGGTGTTAGGTGTGAAGATTTTGAGGAAGGAAAAGAAAGAAAGAATGTTGTGGACAGAGCACAGAGAGCAAAGAATTTGAGAGAGAGAGAGAAAGAGAGAGAGAGAGAGAGAGAGATTCCTATTATGTTATCTATCCTAAAACATTTAAACATCTGAAATAAATGATCATACTCCCCCCTACCGAAATCTATAAATGACTGTTTTATGTTTTACCACAAGATGGCAACAGTCATCTAACAATATGTCTTTCTTTCTAGTTTCCAGAGATGAATGATATGTTGAGAGAAAAGGTCACTGGAAGAAAAACCGATTTCACCTTCTTCATGATTCAGAACGCTGGAATGCTAACTGGGTTCACAGCCATTCTGCTCATTACCTTGTATGCAGGAGAAATTGAATTGGAGTGACAGGAAATGGAAGATGGTGCTGTTAATGAAGGCATTTAATAAATAAAAAACATCTCCAAAGGGATTTTAAAGCCGATCTTATTTAGTTAAAAGATAATTTTGTTTTCAACTGTAGGTCAGGAAAACTAATTATTGATTTCAGATTTGTGAAATAGGCCATTATTTGTTGTTAAAAATATTTTTGGTTTCAGTCTGAAATGCCTGGTATAGGGTGTCTTTGGTGTGAATACCCATTTTTCAATGTTTCATGCATATTAGAAAATCATCACAAAGCAAAAGATATGCATTTTATAATCATGCAGACATATAGATCCAGACAAAATAAAAGGTTGTGTAAGTTTTTAAAACTCTGTGGTAGGATCATACGTTCAAGTGGTTTCAGAATGGTTTTCTTTCAATTTGTTCTAGCACTTTCAAGAGCAAGTACATCAAAATGTGAAAGAGAATCAAAATGTATACAACACCAATATAAATGATTCCAAAGCCTTAATGAACCCAAGAAAGAACGATTGCTCACAACTTTTATTGTTTTATATTTCAATTAAGAACTTAAAAGATTGTTTTGAAAATTATCCTAAAATAATATGAATTAGGATATAAATAAAGTTTTGCTGATCCTTCTACATTCAGGGTTAGAGGTTTATCTTTAAGTGTAAACACTACCAGATTTATAAAAAGCCAGACTTGCTTCTTTGTGACTTATGTTGTGGTTGCATCCCTTACAAAAGGCAGAACAGTATGTAAAGCAAGTGATAGCTCAGTTTCAGCATACCATGTGTTTGCTTTGTGAATGTCAGAATATGTTGGTTTAGAGAAACAAATTGAATGTAATTTTAAGCAATTTACTTTTCAAGATACATAATTACTTAGTAGAGAATATCTTAATAGATGAAAAACAATAGCTGGACTGCCGTACTTGTATGTCAAGGACTGATTAACTGGAAAGTGTATGTTCTTGTGGGTGATTTAGAGTCATTCAGAAAAAACTTATTTTGTGTTTAGTCTACATTTTTCCATATGGTATACCTTGGGAAAAAAAAATTCAGCACACCGTGGTTATTTTTCTACCTTTTTTAGAAGATAGAGCCTATTTACTCATTTAGGAGACATAGAAAATTGGTCTAAAATTGAACATCATAACCCCAATCCACACTCCCAAGTCACTTAAGGAAGGATGTTTTGACAGTGAGGAAAACTATTGGTAAAAGTCAACAATAATCTCAGGAATTACATTTTCCTATAGACCATAAAATGTTTTCACATAGCAGCAATGCAGATTTAATTAATATTTAACATGTATGTTAATGTGTATTTCACTTTATGACTGACAATTAAAAAAATTGTTTCACCAAATAGTAAACAACTTTGAAACCATGTATTGTGTCATTCATTACTCATTTAATATGTATCTTTTTTGAGTGACTACCATAGTGGGTTTGGGGAGAGAGAGAAATAGGAAATTGGTGATGTTTATCTCAAAGATATTTAGCCAATAAATACTGCCAAGATTTATCATTGTTCATTAAAATCAGTAAACACAGAATCTATTTTTATCATTTTATCTTTTTATATTCAATCTTAAGAAATAATCTTTGGTTTTTTAAAGCACAGGTTGTGTATCTGGTTTAAGAAGCTATTTGTAACATTATATTAAAACAAGGTAGTTTAATGACCTCTCATTTGGTCATTGTTTATGTGATTACCTGGCACTTCTTGTTACTCTTTCCCTGTGTTTACCTTTTGACCATTTTTCTCAACTATATGAACAAAGGCAATAGGGCATGAGGACCCAAAAAGCAAAAGAAAATTGCCTCTTATGGAGTTCGTGGTTGAAGGTAGAAGGTAGAAGGTAGGATATGGAAAGTCGTGATTAAATTTAAATTATAGATAACTTTACTCAAAAAAGCATAAAGCTGTGAGTCAACATATCTTATACTGAGGCACTCATTATACCAGTTGAATATTCTGTAATCTTTAGACTTTAAATATGCTACCATGACAAAAAAAAAAAAAAAAGGATTTCAATGCATTATATAATGGGATTTGTACTTTTATTTTTGCCTTGTTAAAATTTAAGAAATGCTACTAATAGCTGGCATTTATCAAGTACTGTCTCAGACTCCTATTACCATAATAATGTGGAGTAACAAACTGCCTAAAGAATCCAAGGCTCCCCACAACAGCATATTGTTCTCATGCTCACAAGTCTGCTGATTGAATCTCAGCTGGTCTAGTCAGGGCTCTGCTGGCTGGCTTGTCTCCAGGCTGTGATTTGGCTAGGCTTGGCTACTGCAGTGGTTGATGCTGCAAAATCATGGGGCAAAGGGCATAGATGTATAATTCTAATATAGGGAGAGAATAAAGAAGTACAAACTGATTTGATTTGCCTTAGGTAATCTCTATAGACTATGATTTCATTTTACCTAGTAGAAAACAGCTCATACCAATAATAATTCATCAAAAGCTTCCAGACTACCTCCTTTTTCTAGCCCTAATTTTCATCCTGATTCCTTTCTATGAGAATATTATTTTCTTCCCTCTGCCAGTACAAGTTACTATGTGTGATGTAATGCTGTTTACCGTAAGTCAGGATAGTTTATGTTTGTTCGGTTTGTAAATCTAACCCTGCCATAGTTCATTTCTATAGTAGTTGCTTAGCATAGCCAGCATGAGAGTCCAGTATTATAACAGTCCCTGAATAGCATTGTTATAATAATCTCTAGATGCTTAGTAAGGCCCTCCTGAATTTCAATTTACCACATCTAAAAGGATTTCGTTAACTAGGAGATTACATTTTTCAAAGTGAACTGAGAAGAACCAAAACAACATCATGAGTTTACCAGATAATTAGCGTAGGTGTATCAATAGCTCTAATTACTGATGGCCTGTGCCTGGGGAGTGTTAACAGTAAGTCTGTCCTACATGCTCTGGTTGGCATCCTCTTCATGTCTCACTTTGGTTTTTATCAGGAGACTACTGTGATTTCCAGACTCCTGTGTTTATTTAAGGTCCATCACAGTACAAGAGGTTCTTAACTCTATATTAGTTAAATTCTCTAACACCGATGTTTCTGCAGCTGCTTTCTCACTGATACTTCACTTTTCACACAGCTGCGGTTGCAATACCTGTATTAGATGGCTTTTCCCTTAGCTTCCTTTCTGTGCTGGGTATGCACAAAGCATTATCTCATGGCCATTTAGCTTCATATACTGGAGGCCTCCAACTTAGGCATGGTCCCAGAATCAGTGACTACTAGTAAATTTCAGGTAAGCTAAGGCAGCTGGATAAACTGAAAACTCCAAATATCTGTTTTATTAAATCTAAGACATGCATTTCCCCCCAAGTCTCGACATTTCCAAATGTCATGCTGCAATCACTGACAACCAGGTGGCACTGTGGAAGTAGTTATACTTGTGTGAAAATGAAAATCATCTGTCAAAATCTGGTAAGGCTAAGAAAATGCCATTATCACTGTTTAGGATTTGATGGTGTATAACAGGCACTCAAACATACAAGGTTTACTTTCCTTCCTGTAAAAGAAGTGTGGCAGCAGCACTGCAGGGCTGGCATGTCAGTTCCATGGTCATTCATTGAGAAACCAGACTCCGTCCATCTGTCTGCTCTGTCATCTTTAGTTTGTGACTCCCACATTTAAGATTGCTTCATGTTCTTAAGATGGTTGTGAGAAATCCAGCCTTAAAGTCTAAATTCTACAGAGCAGGAAGGAGGAATGAGTAGAAAGGCAAAAAGTTCATACTGAGGTCTTCATCCTCTTTAGGAACTTTTTCACAAGTAATATTCAACAATCACTGCTTATAGTCACTGACCAGAATTAGACGCATAGCCACACCAACCGGAAAAAGAATCTGGGAAACATTGCTTTTAGCTGGAAACACTACCACCATTAGGGTTCTGTTACTAAGAAACAGCAAAGAATGGATATTGGGTAATTGGCCATCTCAGGTATAGATATGTTTGCGCCAGTTTCACTTGGGAAACTAGATGGTTTCTAGATGGTTCTGATGCGGCCAGTTCAGGAAACTGCTTCTTTTCAGGATGCTCATGACTTCTTTCAGCTCAATTCCTCGTTTTCTTGACTATTTTAATTACATTGGTCCATCTGATCAGTCTTACCTTATAACCAGTATTATTCTTACCCACTTGTGCTTGTCTTTACAGTTTCTCTGTCTCAGTCTGTTGTGAGTACTATTTATTTACCTTCCAGAAATCCTGTGTTTTTTCACAGGATGGTCTAAATTCTAAGTAAACCGAAGCGAAACTATTTTTCTATGGACTTTGATCTCTCTGTTTAAAACTCTTCTGATTACTGGATTCACATCTGGAACTATGAAACTAAGTGCTGTTGGCAGAGATTGGCAAAAATAAATTTTAAAAATTATTTATTTCTTTTTTCCTTTCTCTTTATATGGGTTATCACAGCTATTTAGCATAAGCAAAGTTGGATCTTAAATGTTATCTGATTTTTATCAATAATTAAATAGGCTACTGTTAACATCAAATCTCAACTTCAGTTACTTTGGATGTATATATATAGTCAAAGTACCAAAGAACAATTTTGGTGGGTTGGACTTTCATGTGTTAAAGTTTATATAATGGCTTAATTCCTAATGCAGTGATTGTGTATGTTATCCTCACAACTGTATAGACCAGTTTGTGGTAAAAGCCCAGTGAAGCATAATTTATGGCCATGCTTGTGATCAGGCTGTTTGATCAGGGGTCATGGGAAAGAAAAATAGAGATTGAAAGTTATGAATCACAGGGGAAAATCTGTTAGGAAGAATTCAAATTAGGAATGCTTCTCTCTCTCAAAAAGCTGAGGAAGTTTGTACAACTTGTCTCATATTTTGTGGCAATGCCACCAGCAGGCCCCACACAACACTCGGTGGGGCCTGTTGTAGTCAGGACAGACACAATAGACTGGGGTCTTCTGAGAAGGAATTCTTCTCTTTTATCTCCTTTATTTCCCCTATTTGTTAACCACAGCCTCTGGCCCCTCCAGGGTTAAGTGCTTAGATGGAGAAGAGAAAAAAGGAAAATTGTTTTTAACTGAGTGCAAAAACATGGTCTTGGCAAAATTTTGTTCTTTGGATTTCCTGTTATTGTAATTGGTTATTGACAACTGTCATGCAATTATCTCTGACTAATCAGATAAACTAGCATATGAATAGCAAAAAAAAAAAAAAAAAAAAGAGAGGATAGAAAAGTTCTTAATTGACAGATACTGTCAAAATATGTCCTCGTGCTGTCTCACAGGTACTTGAAGATAACCTTTCTCTTATTGGCACTTTCAGGATTCTTCAGTGAAGTATTCTAGTTCTCTAGTTGCTCATGTGGCTTAGTCCTTAATTTTCTGAAGTCCACTCAATACTGACCTTCTCTGTCTTCAGGATGTTACTCCTATTACACATGATTTCAAATTGTTCCAAGCCAGATCTCTCATCCCCAAAGGAGCTCACACCAGGCCAAGGGAATATTTACCTACCCTTTGTCCCAACAAACTCTATGACTGCAGGTCAAGCCAAATGCAGCAGCAGCTCTCCTTACTTCACCTCTACCACCATTTGCCAGCCCTCCTCTGAGCCTATTTCCAGGAAGGAAGGAAGATAAAAGAGAATTCCTTCTCAGAAGTCTTACCTTTGAATAAAGATTGAAGCACTGTTTGATGTATTGGACTTGACACTTTCAATAATTGCCTTGGGACTGTGTTTGTGACTTAAAGTGATTGTAGAATTTTACATTCCCCAGAAGTGCTGATTACACATGCACTTTAATTTTATTTTGTTGATATACATTGTGGCTGATTATTGTTGCCCATCACCAAAACCTCCCTCCCTCCTCTCTCCCTGCTCCCCCCAACAATGTCCTTTCTGTTTGCTTGTCGTATCAACTTCAAGTACTTGTGGTTGTTATATCTTCTTCCCCCCCTCACCCCTGGTTTTTTTTTTTTTTTGTGTGTGTGTGTGTGTGTGAATTATATATTAATTTTTAGCTCCCACCAATAAGTGAGAACATGTGGTATTTCTCTTTCTGTGCTTGTTTCACTTAATATAATTCTCTTAATATTGTTTCACTTAATATAATTCTCTCAAGGTCCATCCATGTTGTTGCAAATGGCAGTATTTCATTCGTTTTTATAGCTGAGTAGTATTCCATTGTGTAGATGCACCACATTTTCCGTATCCACTCATCTGATGATGGACATTTGGGCTGGTTCCAACTCTTGTCTATTGTAGAGTGCTGTGATGAACATTGGGGAACAGGTATACCTTCGACTTGATGATTTCCATTCCTCTGGGTATATTCCCAACAGTGGGATAGCTGGGTTGTATGGTAGATCTATCTGCAATAGTTTGAGGAAACTCCACACCATTTTCCATAGAGGCTGCACCATTTTGCAGTCCCACCAACAATGTATGAGAGTTCCTTTTTCTCCACACCCTCACCAGAGTTTATCGTTTAGAGTCTTTTGGATTTTAGCCATCCTAACTGGGGTGAGATGGCATCTCAATGTGGTTTTGATTTCATTTCCCGGATGCTGAGTGATGTTGAGCATTTTTTCATATGTCTGTTGGCCATTTGTATATCTTCCTTAGAGAAATGCCTACTTAGCTCTTTTGCCCATTTTTTATTTGGGTTGCTTGTTTTTTTCTTGTAAAGTTGTTTGAGTTCCTTATATATTCTGGGTATTAATCCTTTGTCAGATGTATATTTTGCAAATATTTTCTCCCACTCTGTTGGTTGTCTTTTAACTCTGTTAATTGTTTCTTTTGCTGTGCAGAAGCTTTTTAGTTTGATATAATCCCATTTGTTTATTTTTCCTTTGGTTGCCCATGCTTTTGGGCTCGTATTCATGAAGTCTGTGTCTAGTCCTATTTCCTGAAGTGTTTCTCCTATGTTTTCTTTAAGAAGTTTTATTGTTTCAGGGTGTATATTTAAATCCTTAATCCATTTTGAGTTGATTTTAGTATATGGTGAGAGGTATGGATCTAGTTTCATTCTCCTGCATATGGATATGCAGTTTTCCCAGCACCATTTGCTGAAGAGGCAGTCCCTTCCCCAGTGAATAGGCTTGGTGCCTTTGTCAAAGATCAGATGGCAGTAAGTGTGTGGGTTGATTTCTGGATTCTCTATTCTATTCCATTGGTCAGTGTGTCTGTTTTTATGCCAGTACCATACTGTTTTGGTTATTATAGCTTTGTAGTATAGCTTAAAGTCAGGTAGTGTTATGCCTCCAGCTTTAATTTTTTTGCTCAGCATTGCTTTGGCTATGCGTGGTCTTTTATTGTTCCATATAAATGTCTGGATAGTTTTTTCCATTTCTGAGAAAAATGTCTTTGGAATTTTGATGGGGATTGCATTGAATTTGTATGTCACTTTGGGTAGTATGGACATTTTCACTATGTTGATTCTTCCAATCCAAGAGCATGGGATATCTTTCCATCTTCTTGTATCCTCTCTAATTTCTCTCAGCAGTGGTTAGTAGTTCTCATTATAGAGATTTTTTCACCTCCTTGGTTAACTCAATTCCTAAGTATTTTATTTTTTTGGTGGCTATTGTAAATGGGCAGGCTTTCTTGATTTCTCGTTCTGCATGTTCAGTATTGGAGAAAAGAAATGCTACTTATTTTTGTGTGTTGATTTTGTATCCTGCAACTGTGCTGAAGTTCATTTATCAATTCCAACAGTTTTTTTTGGTAGAGGTTTTAGGCTGTTTGATATATAGGATCATGTCATCTGGAAACAGGGACAGTTTGACTTCATCTTTTCCAATCTGGATGCCCTTTATTTCCTTCTCTTCTCTGATTGCTCTGGCTAGTACTTCCAACAATATGTTGAATAGGAGTGGTGAGATTGGGCATCCTTGTCTAGTTCCTGTTCTTAAAGGAAAAGCTTTCAGCTTTTCCCCATTCAGGATGATATTGGCAGTGGGTTTGGCATATATGGCTTTAATTATGTTGAGATACTTTCCCTCTATACCTAACTTATAGAGGGTCTTTGTCATGAATGAGTGCTGAATTTTATCAAATGCTTTTTCAGCATCTATAGAGATGATCATATGGTCCTTGTGTTTGAGTTTATTAATATGGTGTATCACATTTATTGATTTGCGTATGTTGAACCAACCTTGCATCCCTGGGATGAATCCCAATTGATCGTGGTGAATAATTTTACGTATGTGTTGCTGTATTCTGTTTGCTAGTATTTTAGTGAGGATTTTTGCATCTATATTCATCAAGGATATCGGCCTGTAGTTTTCTTTTTTGGTTATATCTTTACCTGGTTTTGGTATCAGGATGATGTTTGCTTCATAGAATGAGTTTGGGAGATTTGCGTCCGTTTCAATCTTTTGGAATAGTTTGTAAAGAATCGGTGTCAATTCCTCTTTGAATGTTTGGTAAAATTCTGCTGTGAATCCATCTGGTCCTGGGCTTTTCTTTGTTGGGAGCCTTCTGATAACAGCTTCAATCTCCTTTATTGTTATTGGTCTGTTCAAATTTTCTACGTCTTCATGGTTCAGTTTTGGGAGCTTGTGTGTGTCCAGAAATTTATCCATTTCCTCCAGATTTTCAAATTTGTTGGTGTATAGTTGTTTATAGTAGTCTTGAATGATTCCTTGTATTTCAGATGAATCAGTTGTAATATCGCCTTTTTCATTTCTAATTTTTGTTATTTGAGTCTTCTCTCCTCTTTTTTTTGTTAGCCATGATAATGGTTTGTCAATTTTATTTATCTTTTCAGAAAACCAACTTTTTGATTCATTGATCTTTTGAATTGTTTTTTGGGTTTCAATTTCATTCAGTTCTACTCTGATCTTAATGATTTCTTTCCATCTGCTAACTTTAGATTTGGATTGTTCTTGTATTTCTAGTTCTTTAAGGTGAAGTGTTAGGTTGTTCACTTGCCATCTTTCCATTCTTCTGAGGTGAGCATTTAATGCAATAAATTTCCCCCTTAATACTGCTTTTGCAGTATCCCACAGGTTTTGGTATGATGTATCATTATTTTCATTAGTTTCAATAAATTTTTTGATTTCCTGCTTGATTTCTTCTTGGACCCATATGTCATTAAGTAGAATGCTGTTTAATTTCCATGTGTTTTTATAGTTTCCAGAGTTTCGTTTGTTATTAATTTCTAGTTTTAATCCATTGCGGTCTGAGAAGGTACATGGGATAATTCCAATTTTTTTGAATTTATTGAGACTTGATTGGGGACCTAATATGTGATCTATCCTGGAGAATGATCCATGTGCTGATGAGAAGAATGAATATTCTGAGATGGTTGGGTGGAATGTTCTGTAGATATCTGCCAATTCCAATTGGTCTAGAGTCTTGTTTAGATCTTGTGTTTCTCTACTGATTCTTTGCCTAGATGATCTGTCTAATATTGACAGTGGGGTGTTCAGGTCCCCTGCTATTATGGTATTAGTGTCTATTTCCTTCTTCAGGTCTAATAGAGTTTGTTTTGTAAATCTGGCTGCTCCAACATTGGGTGCGTATATATTTATGATTGTTATGTCTTCTTGATGGATCAGTCCTTTTATCATTAAGTAGTGTCCCTCATTGTCTCTTTTTATGGTTTTTAGTTTAAAGTCTATGTTGTCAGATATAAGAATAGCTACTCCAGCTCGTTTTTCTTTTCTGTTTGCATGGTAAATCTTTTTCCATCCTTTCACTCTTAGTCTGTGTGAATCTTTATGGGTGAGGTGGGTCTCTTGTAGGCAGGATATAGTTGGGACCTCCTTTTTCATCCAGTCAGCCAGTCTGTGTCTTTTGATTGGGGAATTTAAGCCTTTTACATTAAGAGTTGGTATTGAAAGGTGTTGATTTATTCCCAGCATTTTATTGGTTGTTTGGTTTTCTTAGGTGTCTTTTGTTCCTTGCTTTCTGATTTACTGTTTGGTTTCTGTGTTTGTTGGTTCCTTAGGTTGTAGATAGCATTTTTGTTTGCTTGTTTTCTCTTCATGGATGCCATTTTTATTATACTAGTGGGTTTTGATTTTTCTTGGGTTTTTATGGCAGTGGTAGTTATTTTTCAGGAACCAAACCCAGTACTCCCTTGAGGATTTCTTGTAAGGGTGGTCATGTGGTAGTGAGCTCCCACAGTTTTTGTTTGTCTGAGAAATATACTATTTGCCCTTCATTTCGGAAGGATAGCCTTGCAGGGTAGAGTATTCTTGGCTGGCAATCTTTGTCTTTTAGTATTTTGAAAATATCATCCCATTCCTTTCTAGCTTTTAGGGTTTGTGATGAAAAGTTTGATGTTAGCCTGATTGGGGCTCCCTTATAGGTGATTTGGCGCTTCTCTCTTGCAGCTTTTAAGATTCTCTCTGTGTCTCTGAGTTTTGCCAATTTGACTATAACATGTCTTGGAGAAGGCCTTTTTGGGTTGAATATGTTTGGAGATCGTTGAGCTTCCTGGATCTGAAGATCTGTGATTTTTCCTATACCTGGGAAGTTTTCTGCCACTATTTGTTGAATATATTTTCAATGGAATCTCCATTTTCCTCCCCTCCTGGAATATCCATGACTTGGATATTTGAGCGCTTAAGGTTGTCTGATATCTCTCTCAGATTTTCTTCAATGTCTTTGATTCTTTTTTCTTTCTTTTTGTCTGCTTGTGTTATTTCAAACAGCCCATATTCATGTTCAGAAGTTCTCTCTTCAACTTCGATAAGCCTCCTGGTTAAACTCTCCATTGTGTTTTTTATTTTGCTGAATAACTTCTTCAGTTCAGCAAGTTCTGCTACATTTTTTTTCAGGACATTGATTTCCTTGTACATTTCCTCTTTCAGGTCCTGTATACTTTTCATCATTTCATCATGATTTCTAGCTGAGTTTTCTTGTATCTCATTTAGTGTCCTTAGAATTATCACTCGAAATTCCTTGTCAGTCATTTCAAGGGCTTCTTGTTCTATAGGATCTAGAGTTTGAGATTTATTAACTTTTGGTGGTGTACTTTCTTGATTTTTTGTATTTCTGGTATCTTTTTTTGATGTTTATTCATTGTGGCAGGGGGTTTCACAGTCCACCGGTTTGAGACTATTGATTAACTAAGATGTTGCTGTGGTTGCCAATTTCGTATGGCTAACTCCGTGACTGCTCAGTTGGCCTCCAGTGCCCTGTGTGTATGGTTGCCTCGGGTCTTGGGCCTCTCCGGGGAGCCACCTTTCTGGTCAGCTTGGACTCTGCTGGGCTGCTGGATCACGTACCACAGGGTGTGTGATCACTGTTGAGCTTTCACTTCCCTTGCAGGACTTCTCCTTGTTTCGTGTGCTCTGGCCTGGGCTGTTGGATTGTGCAGTGGCGACCCCACCGGGTGTGTGGTTTCTGTCGAGTCTCCGCCTCCCTGGCCGCACGTCTCCCCGCTCTGTGTGCACTGGGCTGTGCTGGGACGTGTCTTCTGCAACCCTTGTCTATCAGCTGGGCCTTCAAGACTCTGCTCGGCACCACCTCGCTCAGGAAGTCTACCAGGTTTCTGCTAGGCACAGACGACTGGTCGCTCTGGGTGCCTTTGTAGCACTGTGTAGATCTTTCTCGGGACTTATCACCTTCCTCCTGGTATTGTGGTTATTTGTGTACTTGTCTTATCTCCCACACCAGAGCATGAGCTCCTTGGAGGAGGAGCCCACAGCACACGGTTCACCTTTGTATCCCCCTGGCATGAACCGAGTCCAGTGCCCGCCTGCAGTCAGCTCTCCTGCAGGTTCAAGCAGACTTGGGAACTCTCCTACCACACTATTCCCAACCAGAAATTGGTTAGGCGTTTTTCCGAACTGGTGGCCGCAGAGATGGTATCTGCCTCCCAGTGACAGGAAGTTTACCGGGGGCCGGAGTCCAGGGTGTGGTAGAGTGACAGTCGGCCCCGCCTGTACTTCCTTGCTCTCCCGACACTGGCTGGGGATGCCCCACGCCACCAGCCCCGCCAGAGAACCGTGGAGGGAGTGGGAGGGGAGGCCAGCCTGCAGGCCCCGGGAAGCCCTGTGCCGGGGCAAGCAAGTGGGAAGGCTCAGTGAGGAGCCGAGCCGGGCCGGAGCTGCCACCACCTGAGAAAAATGGAGGCAGCCCCGGGGCGGTGAGTGACCCGGTGATTACACATGCACTTTAAAAATGAATACTTACAAGAACCCTGTGAACAGAGTCCTATTTTTAATACCAGGCCAGTCTGGAGCTGAGAAATTGCAGAGCCACATGCCCTGGGTGTGCAGCTGGGGCAGAGCATGGCCAAAGCCCTCACACTCACTCTGCTGAACCCATGGAGCCACTGAAAAGGGCAGGAGAGCCCCTTCCTCCTGCAATATCCCTCCAGTCCCCTTTACTGACAAAGCTCAACATGGTGCTCACTGTCAAGGATGGATGTTTAAAGGAATTCTGTGCACATGGTATAGCTTGTATGGAAAGGTGAATATGGAGCTGAGAGGCAGTGAATTGATAAATGGCACAATGAGTTTGACCAAAATGACATTCCTGTAGTGTGATGGGATTTTGTGTGTTTGCTATGTTGGGGACATAAACTTTTCAACTGTACAGAATGGAGATCCGCTCTCCACCTTTCTGTAACCTGCTTTTTGTTCTAGAAGACTGGCCTGTGTAGCCCTCAATGGGTTTAGCCAAATGGGAACTTCAACAAGAGTTCGGAGGAAGAGAGCAGAGTGAGGATAGAGAGTCAGTTTCCCTGACTGTCTCCCTGCTGCCTTTCCTCAGGCTGCCTGGGTTGCTCAAGAAGGCCTTCTCCAGGGCAGAGCTTCTTACACTGTTGTGGTGAAGGCCCAGGTTGTTTTTCTTATTTCTACTTGCCAACTTTTGTAAATAGAATGGAAAAGAGCTTACTAGAAAAATGAACTAAAATTGAAAATGAAGACATAGAAATCCAAACCCTATTTTTAAATTAGGTACAACAGACATACTATTATACCATCAAATTGCTATTGAAATATGTAAATGCTTGCTCTCAATCTCTGTATCTTGCTCACCTAAGAAGCAATTGCTGGACCAGCACCAGTCTGTGGATTCCTCTCCTTTGCTTCTGGCCATTACTATCTCTCTGTCCCTTTGGCCTAAGAGTAGCAACAGCTCTGCTGTCTTTAGCACCAGGTTCATGCAGCATCACTTGTAGTTTCCCTACATCCCACTTGCATGTTTGTTATTACTCCCTTTGTGAATAAATGAACCTGCCTCACCCTATCCTAACGTGAGCAAGCAGTTTGTTTCCTGTTGTGACTGTGACTGATCAGGAGTAAATGTCTTATCCTGGAAGAGGAGGTGATTATGTAAATTTGGCAGGAGAGAGCAAGACACTAAAAGTGAGTAAATGGGAATGGAGTTGGTACTATTTGAGAGCAAAGTGAGAATTTATAGGGACAAAAGATAACTCGATGCCATGGATTAAATGATCTTAGGTTAATGGGATGGAATTGGGTCATATTGATTTGTGTGAGTAACTATTCCAACAGAGAAGAATTTCTAGAATATTTTGAAAGACTAGCTATAAGTGGATTTATCACACTTCTGAGAGGTAAGAATCTTCTATTATTATTTTTTAATGATATAAATATTATACAAATATTTAACACATAATCACTGTATATATTTATGGGACACAGAGTGGTATGTTGATCTATGTATACACTGTGTGATGTTCAAATCAGGGTAATTAGCATATCCACACTGCAAACACTTACTATTTCTTTGTGTTGAGAACATTTGAACTCCTCTCTCTAGCTATTTGAAAATATACAATAAATTGTTGTTAATAGAATCTTTTGAATAGGTGAAAGATTACAACTATCTGTCTGGTGACACTTCCTTAAGCATTAAGCATCACTTATTTTTAAATAAAGACAGATTTCTGGGTGGGAAAGAATGAATATATTTCTATAAATGCTTAATGAATAAATAGTTCGTGCCTTATGGGAATTTTTCCCGTGAAGATGTATCTGTAGGTCACACTCCCTCACATAATGCGTACCATGAATTGCTATGGGGCATATTTGAGTGGGAAAACCAGGGACTGCAGCTGAGAGCCCGGCTTGTTCACAGCAGACACTTGTAAAGACAATGTTTTTCCTTTGGGAATCATTTTATTTGTTAAACTTAATGTTATTACTCTTAAAATTAGGAAAGAGCTTGTTAATGAACTGGGAAACACTAATTTTAGAAATCTGAGAAACAGTGGGGGAAGGCGCTTCATCTGCGTCTTCACTTCTTTCTCCACCTATACTTTTTGTGCTTCAATAAAAAAGCCTTCATTTGTGAAAACTAAACCTCAGAATTTCACTGGGGAAGCATTTTATAGAAGGATGCACGTGAGATCGATCAACTGCACTGTCACAATGATCCCCTGGTGTTTTAGGGTGAAAAAGTTCAAAGCATTTTAGAATAGTGAGTATTAGAGATGACACTGCACGAGATAGGAGTTGGGTTGGCCTGTAACTTTGAGGTGACAAGACTGCTGAAATTGATATTTAAAATCATCGCCACACATGTTTGGAGTTATGGGCTTATGTAGATTTTTCCTGCATGTCTTGACCTCTACCCTCTTGTAACAGCTTGGCTCTTCCTCTTAGAAACAGGCTGCTCTCACCCCCTCTTAGGGAGTTGTCAACCCCTGCACTAACCCCCACTGCAGTGCCACACGCCAAGCAAGTCACCGAGGCTGGGACAATCATAATCTTTTCCCTGAACTTACCAAGGAGGTAGAGAGCCAAAGCTCTTGCTTTTGTACACGACCCCAGAGCTGCTGATGGAGCTCATCCCTGGCATAAGGAGAAATCTGAGAAAATGTGACTGGTGCCCAGAGAGAAGCAGAAGATGCAGATGGGGACTGGGAGTGGAGACAGAGAGTAGTTGAGGTGTCCATGGCTCTACTTCCTGATTTCCTCAGTAATTTTTTTTTTTCTGTTGTTTCTTCAATTTTGTGAGTTACCCAAGTTATTCTAATGTCTCAATAAGTCCTTTTTGGGGGGCTTTAGCTGATTTGGGTTTCTGTTACTTGCAATAAACATTTTCTAACTAATACAGTAGTTAAATATTGAGATATTTATTTCAAACACAATTCCCAGCTTCTGAATTTAGCACAGTTTCTCAGTACTTTTTGGACCTCCACTGTCAAGATCTGGCGTCGACTTTCTCCTCTAGGCAGAGTATAGCAAAATCTCTTATGTTTCAGTACTGGTGAGCATAAGTCTTTCCAAACTTGTAGATAATCTCCAATTCATTTTTATTTAGCTATGGAACACACAGAAAAAGTGTAGACACTTTAATTTTTGCATTTACAAAGTTGGTACATCAAAAGAGATGGTTGCTCCTCAGTGGTAACCACAGTCACATTTGATGTCACTGAAATGCCTTGGAGCTGAAGGAGGCCTCAGTCTATAGTCCAAACAAAGTGGGGTTCAGAACAGATAATGGCATTGAAATGATATTATATGTATAGAATTGTATGTTTTTAATAGCAGGAGCAGGATAACTGAGGGAGTAACTTATATACCTTGACAAGCCATGCAAAATCAGACTTTTTAGATAACTCCAAGGAGGATGTTTAATGTAGGATATGAATCTAGGGCATACTTCATACACCGTGTATTCACAGAAAAATGCAGTTTCTTAGCAACCATCACCTACTTGTCAAGCTATTACTTGATTTTTATAGACAGCTGGCATTTTTAGGCACATGACTCATTGATACCTAAGCATAATATCCAGGTTTGTACTGGATTAATTACATTTCACTTTCTTCCAAATGATACTTTAAAAATTAATTGTTCAAACTTTGCCTCTTTTTTAAATAAGATAAACCATTGCAGGGAACCATTGTAGAGAATGAGGAAAAAATTCTGAGTTTGTTCTCTTGTGAATTAATGAATGAATTCATTTGCTTAATAAAACATGTGTTTGATATCTACTGATGCCAGGCCTGGAGGAGACCAAAAAATGAATAAGAGCTCATCTCTATTCTCAGTGATATGATGTCATGTAAAAAACCAATGATGTCACAACTCATAGTGTTATGACAGAGAATACAGACAGTCAGACAGACAGACAGATAGACAAATAGTAATTGAGCACAGGTGGGACATTCTCCTTAGGTTGGACTGGAGTCAGTCAGAAATACTTCACAGAGAAGGTGGCATTTGACTATTTGACTTTGGCTTTAGTGAATAATGTCTAATTCTTTTCTGACCAGACTTTTTTCCTCCCACAACTGGAACCAAGAGCCTTACCCTGTGACTTAATTTGAGATGAAACTCTTCAACAACTCATAATACCAAAAGTGAACTGTATGGTGTAAATATGTGTTGTGTTGAGGTATTCCAGATAATATGATTACTAGCATTTCTACTAGTATGATAAAATAATTACTAGTATTTGGTTCTTTGTAAAATGTCAATATTTTCTCAATTTTTTTATATAAACATTTCAGTAATTTAGAAGAAGAAATCTCTGTTGGTGGGATTTTGAGTTACTCAAAATTCATTCTTCTTAATACTTTCCAATTTTCTTCAGTGAACATGTATTCTAAAAGAGCTAACAGATGTGATTAGAAGAAAGGGGAAAAGCTAACAACTTAGAGGACTAAAAGATTTAAAGGAACATGGTAACTCACATGCTTAACATCTTACTATGTTCTTTCTCTTTGCCTATCAGTCAAGGCAGTAATTGCATTCTTTGGAGTATTTCATCTCCAAGTCTCTATAATCCCAACCCTTTCACCAGTAGTTGTTTAGAGGTAGGCATATGGCATAGTTTTGAGCACTGAGACAGGATGGTGTGTGTGCTGCGGTTTCTTAAAAGGAGCAAGAAAGGTATGTCTTCTTCTTCCTTGGGACATTACATATAGATGTGATATATGGAGCATCCATTTTGCTTTTATTTTGGGGTGAATTGTGTACTCCCCAAAATATGTTGGAGTCCTAACCCCCAGTACCTCAGAATGTGACCTTACTTGGAAATACAGTTTTTGCAGATGCAATTAGTTAGGATGAGATCATACTGGAGTAGGGTGGGTTCCTAGTCCAGCAAGACTGGTGTTCTTGTAAAAAGGGGAAATTTGGACATAGGGAGAATGCCATGTAAAGATAAAAGCAGAGATCATGGTGATGCATCTACAAACAAGAAATACCAATGATTGCCAGCAAACTACCAGAAGGTAAGAGAGAGGCATGGAACAGATTCTCCCTCACAGCCCTCAGACAGAATAAATTCTGTGCACACCTTGATCTTGGACTTCTAGCCTTCAAAACTGTGAGATGATAAATTTCTGTTGTTTAAGACACACAGGTTGTGATACTTTGTTATGGTAGCCCTAGCAAACTAATATAGCTACCTTGAGAGGAAATAGCAGAGGACAAGGGTGATGTGCTGAGAATGCAAAGTAGAAAGTGGAAAGATGGTCCATGAAAATGTAAATATAGACAACCCCCACATTCATGTATGCACTATAGAACTAACTTTGTTTCCCCTTTATAGCTAGCCCTTAATGATGAATTAAGATTGTATCAAAAGCAGACATCCTGTCTCACCCGATACATCTCTCAAAGCAGAAAGCAGCTGTCCATCATGCTTGAAGACTCTACATCCTGTCTTCCTGATATATTTACCTATATAAACCCCAGCCCTAGGTCAATTGGGGAGGCTGTTGGGACTCTATCCTCTGTCTCCCAGTTGACGTCTTCCAAGATAAAAAGACTTTCCTTTAAATTCTGTCTGGCTGTTGTGTTTGGCGATCCTATAGCTGCAAGCCCTGGTACCCATGCAGATCAGGGATTCACCCAACTAAGTTGGCCTTTCACATGTTGGCTCACGGTGAAGGAGAATCTCATGGGACTTGCTCATTACCACTCCCACATAATTTAGTTGCTTTTTTGCAATTTACTATTCTTTGTCCAACTCAGTATATTAGTGATTCACTCTAATTGATTCCTTGGGTCTTCATTTCCTTACAAGGGTTCCCAGGCCACAAAAAATTTGTATTAAATAAATTTGTGAGTTTTTCTCCTGTTAATTTGCCTTATGTCAATTTGATTCTTGGGACCAGCTGGGATCCCAAGAGGATGGAGGAGGAATTAGGCTGCCTCTACAAGGGGAAAGAGAGATGCTTAGGCCACAAGGCTTGGGAAATCAAAGGAGAGTTGCCAGGTCTTTAAGTGGGCACTGCATCTGGACCTGACCCGTGGAACTTCATGTTCTTGTTGAGCCCAGTTGTGGGTGCTAACTGCGCTTGCACTGGCTCGGGGGAGGGACACTAAGGAACGTTTCCCTTCTGCTGACATAACAGTTAAGATTCCCATGACTTTCTCATCTTCACTTGGCTTCCCTGTGTCTGTTAAGCTGCTACACTCACACTTCCACAGAGGACTTGCATATGGATTTTGAGGAAGAACATAATTCCTTCTACTCACATAAGCTATCCAGCCCCTGATTTCCAGGCAGAACTCCTAATTTGGCTATCTTGCTTCCATTTTTTTTTTTTTTTTTTTTTTTTTTTGTGGAATGGGTTTGAGAGATCTCCTGACAAAACTTTGTAGTTTTTATTTAGGGATGCTGGTCTGGGTTCTCATTTTACTTATTCATTGAAGAAATGGTGGTGGATTGATAATCAGGGAAA
This sequence comes from Cynocephalus volans, assembly GCF_027409185.1. Classification (NCBI taxonomy): domain Eukaryota; kingdom Metazoa; phylum Chordata; class Mammalia; order Dermoptera; family Cynocephalidae; genus Cynocephalus; species Cynocephalus volans. The sequence goes on along the minus strand of NC_084468.1, from coordinate 88,987,086 downwards.
TGTATTTTTGAAGGTGGTGTTTTCTGCTGACAAATAAAGAGTAGGAAGTGTCTTCCTTGAATGCTTTGTTTATCAGAGCTGAAATTAATGACTTGTGAGTTATCCTTACAGAATTTGTGAAAGTAAAAAACTTTCTTAAAAGGACTCAGAGGGTGCAAAGAAACTAGATCATCCTTCAACCTGGTTTTAAAATGCAGGACTTGCTATTTCAAGATCAGTATAAAAATAGGTAATACTGAGCAGAAAACGTTTTATTAAATATTACACTTGTATTTTTTAGTTTTGGCCTATCATCAATCAATCAATAGTATTAGTCACTAAGTGCTTCTGATATTTTAAATTATAAGCTACATTATTTCTTTCATTTATACTGCTAGTATGGCCACTTACTAAGTAAATATTACTTCTGTTAAAAGTAATTTTCCTTTTGAAATTTTTTCTATGTATGTAATTAGAAAAATAAATTTCTGGGGTAACTATAGAAATATTTTCATATTAAAAAATTCCTGTAAGTTTATTTTCAGTCATTTAAACTTTTAGATTTGTTCTTATATCACCCAAAGCATTTCTTTACATTTGCTTTTAGTTTTACTAATTTTAAAATTATTTTTAAAATTTTAAATTGGACATGTATCGAAGGGGAAAGTATTTTGCAATCAGAGAAACCGGACTTTTAATCCTACCTCTGATGAATACTTGCTGTGTAAACTAGGTCACATCCCTCTGGAACTAAGTTTCCTTATCTGTAAAAAAAGAATAATAATGTCTATTTCACAGAGTTAAATGTGACCATGCATGAAACACACCTATAAGTAGTAAACACTTGACTTGTGTTGTTTTATAAACTCCTATATCCTCTGCTATGAACCATTAATGGTTTACATTTCACGGTTACAAGGCCACAGAATTATTACTAATTACAAACAATTTAAATCAATTCTATTTTTATGGTTCCACCATTACCCTAGATTTGCATCCTTTAAATGTTTGTATACATATATAGCAGGAATATAACTAATATACTTAAATGCCATTATCACTTAAAATGTTGGTGTTTAGGAACAGGTATGTAAGATCAATGGGATTCCTACCTGGACTCAGATGATTTCATTAAATGACTTAATTGTCATCTTGAGCTTGCCTGACAGAGAGATTTGATTTGCTTTGATTTTGTTTCTTCTTCTTTGATGACTTCCATTCCTCTGTAGTTTGTGGTGGTTTTCGAACACACATTACTAATCTCAAAATGCTACAAATATTTTCCTCATTTGTCTTGCCTCTGTTGAAAGAAATATGATTTAATGTTACCATAATAATAATAAAGATTCTAATTTTTGCATAGAACTTTACTTTCATCAAAGCTTCTTTTTATGTGTTGTATAAGTTCATATCCACATTAACTCTGTATGGTACATAGGACAATGAATATTGTCTTCATAATTCAGATGAGGAAACTAAGCTCCGGAGAAGCCATGATTTGTCTGAAATCATGAGCACGGTCTGGAATTGAGCATTAATATCACCTTTGCAAGATATTTTTTTTTTACTGTGTAAAGTATAGTTGATTCCTAAACTTTTTCAGATCCTGGAATTCTTTGAAACTCTGATGAATGTGTCTCTCCATATAAAATAAACATACGTACAGACATGTGTTTACAGTTTATTTTCCTTCCCCAGCTGAACTTGTTAAATGAACTTCAGTTTGGTAGTCCTGCTTATGGATCACATTGCAACTCACCTAATAAGACTGTCTGGTTTTGCTGGTTTATGATACTATACTACCTGCAAGTGTACGTAGATCTGAATATCCAAGAACATAGTACAAACCCTTGCCCAGCAATGCACTCTAATAGTTATCAGCACAGAGGAAGAATAAAGCTTGATTAATTCATTGAAACTATGTTCCATGGAAAATGGGTAATCTACAAAATGTTAGCACCTTTTGCTAAGAAAAAAAATGCTTTATTCAAATAAGTTTAGGAAATGCAGTGTATTGTAGTCTCCTGGTAGAGATTCACTTTAGCATATCAATGATTCTAGAAGTCCTGCAGTAAAGAAGCCCGTGTAACTCTTTTTGACTCAGCTCCTCTTCATATTATCAAACCACGTAGTCTTTTTTTTTTTTTTTTTTTTTTGGTAGCTGGCCAGCATGGGGATCTGAACTCTTGACCTTGATGTTATAACACCATGCTCTAATCAAATGAGCTAACCAGTCAGCCCCAAAACCACCTAGTCTTTTTCCCCCTTCCTATTTGGACAATTCTTGTTAGCATCACCTAGAAAGCAATTTTAGAAATGGTGACTACTTTCATTCAATTTTTTTGACTCTTACCACTTTGTGATTCTGCCATTTATCCCAGTACCCACTGACGATGTTGTGGTTGCATCACCATTTGGGAAGTCTGAAACTGCTAGGTCTTTCACTGTTTCCTCTTCCTGTGGTTATCACTTTCATGCAGGGCAGATTTGAGGAATGTTGCTGTATTAGTCCGTTTTGTGTTGCTATAACAGAATACCTGAGACTGGGTAATTTATAAAGAACAGAGGTTTATTTTGAGACAGCTGCATCTGGTGCGGGCCTCAGGCTGCTTCTACTCATGAGAGAAAGAGGCAGGCAGCTGGCGGGTACAAGCAGATCACGTGGTGAGAGGAAGCAAAAGAGAGAGAGAGGAGGTGCCAGGGTCTTTTAAACAACCAGCTCTCATGGGAACTAATAGAGTGAGAACTCACTCACTACCCCCAGCCCCCAGGGAAAGCATTCATGAGGGATCTTCCCCCATGACTCAAACAGCTCCCAACACTGCCACACTGGGGATGAGATTTCCACATGAGTTCTGGGAGGACAATACATTCAGTCTCCATCATTGCCTTGTTCTGTCTAATGGCCCAATGCATTGAGATTGAGGTGGAGTTCATTTTCTGCTTTTTATTCTAACAGCTTTTGGAGATAATAGACAGGAACCAAATGCACCCTTTGTAGTAGCTACCTCCTTTTTTTAACTGTCAGCACTTTCTATTCCTTTTAAAAACTGTTCTATTCACTATTTTGGTGACAGTTGAGACTAGAGCTTATCTTGCTAGAATCTTCCCACCTTAGATCCTCAGGCAGGTTTGAGAGGCAGAAGAATGTTGTGCGTAAGCACATGGCTCTGGGGTTAAGAGACCCAGAGTCAAATCCCAAGGCCACTGGGTACTAGCTCTGTGAACGTGACATCTGTAAAATGTTGGTAGTAATGGCACCTACCTCATAGGTGCCATTGCCTTGAAGCAGTTAATACACATCGTGGAATTAGAACAGGGCCTGGCTCATAAAGAGTGAATGTTTGTTATTACTAGTGAAAGTCAATTGAATCTGATTCTTATGACTTGCTGGCCCCACTACACAGCAGGCACCCAAACATTAGCGACTGCTATTATCATCATTACTCTTTTGATAATTCTAGTGATTATATTCTTATTGTCTTGACTTACCTGATTCCAGAATGAGGATAATTTTGATATAAACCGTTTAGAGAAATTTTAGTTCAAGTGCTCAGAATTCTTGTTATGGAATTGATATATCATTTTGTCATTGATTTTTAGTAGCATGTACTCAGTAAAGAACAGACTATTTCCTTTCTTGCTTATTTGAAAGAATTTCCCTGCCAAACTGAACCTGAGGGTAGAAGAGCTATGTGTGGGAATGTGTCAGGATGTATCTAAACGAGCTTCAGGAAGGGAGAGGAGGCAATTATGTTAAACCTTCTGGAAATGCACAATCATCAAGAAAGCCACAGTTAGCGGAAAAACAACCCAGTCCTTATTCCTGTGTTTATTTTTTGCTTCTAACCATTTCATTACAGTTTGCTACAGAGTGAAGGAATAGCTTCAGTGTAAGTTTACTCTCACAACCTAAATAAATGGCTCAGAAAAACGAAGGAAATTTAGGCTTATGTTTTCTGTTCTATGCTTACTTTTTCCTTTTAAACTCTATTCTTCCTTCTCTACTGTGAGAATACTTGCTCAGTAGTTTTAAGTGTGAAATAGTTTCTATGAATCAAGGTTAGTTTCCACCTGAAAGGAGAAAAAATTACTGATACCAATTTAGACTTATTAGGAATGGTCATTAGCTTTGCTTCTTCTGTATAGAAGTATGTATGACCTTTTAAAAAGTGGATCAGTTTGATTTGAAAGCAGGTGAGCTGGGGCCACTGGTGAACTGTACTGTCAACAGCTACTGGACGAAGACATGTAAAAGAAACCTTTGCATTAAGGGATGCCCTGCTCCACATTAGGAAGCAGTTTTCAGACACTTTTTTTAAAAGTGGTACTAATTATTTACATAAAATCTTATTTGAAACTCAAATGTGAAAGAAGAGGCAATAAAAATGGTTGAAGTGTGACGACTTGGCTTTTCTTTGACCTCATTTTTCCTCCCAATATTATCTCTGGGAAACCTGAGAACTTCAAGTTGGAAAATTACTGACATAGAATAAGGAAATATCCTTGTTAAACTGTCATTTTAATATATTAGGTGGGATACTTAAAAATATATTTAAATTTTTATATTTTTAATGAATACTCTTGAAGAGGGGTTGGCAAACATTTTCTGTAAAAAGTCAGACAGTAAATGTTTTAGGCTTTGTGGGTCAAGACACAAAATCGAAAATATTATGTAAATTCTTATATAACAAGAGAGAAAACAAATTTTAATGAAATTCTTTGAAAAAAATTCAAAATATAGTAATAATAATCAGTGAGTACAAATTTTTGTAATACAGGTTAGCTAATGAGAAGAATCTAACTTAAAATATTATTTTAACTTAATTGGGATTCAAGTTAGTGTTTCTTATCATCAAACCAATTGCAAATGTTTATCTGTAAAAAGAATCCTTAACTCATGAGATGTTCAGAACAGAAGACAGATGGGATTGAGTTCATGGGCCATAGTTTGTGGACCCTCATCTAGAATAAACTTTAGCTGGAAAACAGCAATTAGGAGATTTCCATTTGCCTTCAAGGTGTTTTTGTTTTACAGTTACAGCAATGAAACACCTTCTCACTGCTTTTATGTTGGCAATGTTTTTTTCTCTTGGAAGGTGAAATTACAATACCCAGTGTAGATAAAGTTTCAGTAAAAGATGGGAGTCTTTTCTGGAAGGGAATTTGTCAAAATGTGTCAAAAAACCTTATGACAAAAAGTGCATATGCACCTTGTTTGACTCTGTGATTTCATTTCTAGGAATTAAACCTAATGAGGGTTATATCAAAGTATTCATGTGTGAGTTTATTCATCATGGTATTGTTTTAATCATAGTGAAATTTGGGCACATCCTAAATGCTCAGCAATAGGGGAATCAGTAAAATAAATTATTATAAAGACATAAAAGAGATTAGTATGCAGCCATTGCAAATTATATCAAGGGGCTTTATTTATTGTCATGGAAAGATGGTCACAATATATACTTAATTTCTTAAAGGAGCAAGCTACAGACATTATGCATAGTACAATCCCATTAATGTATAAAAAATACATGCAAGCATACACATAGAAAACTAAATGAAAGACTACATGCTAAAACATTAACAGTGCTTATTGTGAGATGGGAATCTAAATCATTATTATTAGAAGCATAATAATATGTACTATTTCTTGAGTGTTAAGTAATTGCACACACTCTGGGAAATGCTTTGTATAAAAAATCTCATGTAATCTTTAAATCAATGCTATGAAATAGTTATGTTTATCTCCTCTAATAATGGGGATGCTGAGGCTTGGAGAAGTTAAATAGCTTTCCCAGTTGACATAGTTAGAAATGGGGGGACGGTCTGGGTTTTGAACTCAGATTACAGAATTTGTACTGCTATCTGGCTTGTTATACTGATTTTCTTACTTTCTTCATGCCAATTTATATTTCTTTCTTTCTTTTTTTTTTTTTTGTCTTTTTGTCACCGGTAAGGGGATCGCAACCCTTGGCTTGGTGTCATCCGCACCGCGCTCAGCCAGTGAGCACACCGGCCATTCCTATATAGGATCTGAACCCACAGGCGGGAGCGCCGCTGTGCTCCCAAGCGCCGCACTCTCCTGAGTGCGCCATGGGGCCGGCCCCCAATTTATATTTCTAATCTTGCTCTAAAGTATTACTGTTTTAAAGAAAGGTGAAATGAGAATGTTTGGTGTAAGTACATTAAAAACACAAAATTGCCATATAGAAAATTTAACCATTTTTTGTTTCTTTACAGCTGTTTCTAGGGACTCCCATCTGCCTGTTCTTTCTACTGGCCCAAGGGGCTTCCATGAAGATTGGGAAGGGCAGAAATCATTACCCTAGTTTGCTGCAAAGAATGGATATTCCAGTTATCTCTAAGCCTATAATCTAGCCAAGAAAAATTTTTCTCCGAGATGAAGAATCTTCCCTACTTTTAAGGTAAATTCCTTTGCTTCAAGAGACAATCTAACTCTAAGAGCCTTTTGGAATCAGCACAGGAAGTGGGAGTAGTTGTTAATTGGTGATCAAGAAACTTTCCCTGTCCCCCTCAACCTCCACCCCTTACCACATTCCCTCAAAAGTGAATAGCTCCAGGAGAGGAGTTTCAACTTATTCCAATTAAAATCTTCAGTGCTTACATAATAATGTGTGTACAACAAGCAATCACCTGGATTTAAACTTCATGATTTTTTTTCTCCTGCATGCTAGACTACAGATGCTACAAAAATGATGGCTATTAAACTCCAACATTTTCCATTCACTGAACAAGATGAACTGTTCTCTCCTGTTAAATTGCTCTTTAAGATAATGAGTCCTGTCACCAAAGGTCTGTGATCATTTTGCCACCTTGGTTTGTGTGATTGCTGGGTTACAGCACAGAGTCAACGTGATCAATTTTTTTTCTGACCTGTTTTATCACATCTCTTGTTCCCGGTTCCTTGAAAACAGAATGTGAGTAAATTCATCTTTCTTAGGAGTTGTAAAGAACCACAGTTTTACTCATTGAATGCAGTTAAAATGGTCTGTTATGAAATGATGCCCGGATCACAGACAGATAGGGTCATGTAAACTTATTACAGGAGACACATAAAAAATTTTGAAACATTGGTAAATTAAAAGTGATTATAAGTATAAATCTAGGTATTGAATTGGGAATTTAATGGTCGTTATTGGCTGAATCATTTTGGGGTAGACAAAAGCCATATTGTATAGAGAAGGATAATAAATAGTTAAGTATAGTAATCAGGCTTTGGAGATAGGAGGAACTGGTGTATAATGGTAACTCTGATTTCTTTTTAGTTCCCATTTATTCATCCATTTATTTGACAAATATTTATTGGGCTTCCTGGGCAATAAGATATAGAGCTGAGCAGAGCAGACCCAATCTCTGTTCTTATGGAATCTAGAGTTTCCTGGATGGATGCTAAGTATCTTGTGATGTCATTGTGAACTTAGAATTCTCCATAAATCATGAGGATGCATAAATCTCCTACCCCTCACCTACAGAGACACATAATCATGGTGACCTTAAAAAGTAGAGAGTTGACTTTTGTGGCTATACAAAATTTAGATTGATTTATATTTTAAAAATACCCCAGTGTCACTGATTCATACCAAATGGAGAATATCATGCTGATAATTGCTATCTTTTCACAGTATTTTTAAACTGGAGTTTTAATTCTCAAGAAGTGGGGCCAAATATTGACAACAGCAGGGCTATCTTTTCTGCCAGTTTTGCCTGAGATCATAGACAATGACTTACTACTTCAGTCCTCTTTGTTTAAGCAGTGAATTTTTCCAATTCAGTGTGCTTGCTTAATATAAAAATGACATTAAACAAAAAAGTAATTTTCAAAGACAATGCTTTTTTGAAGAATTAGGAACAATTTGTTGCCTTTCCCAATATTACGGATTGAATTGTGTCCCCCTAAAGTTTAATGTGTTGGAGGCCTTAATCCCACTGTGACAATGTTAAGAGGGTGGGAAATCCAATTATGAGAAAGGTGGGGCTCTGAAGAGGTGATTAGATTATGAGGACCGTGCTCTAGTAAATGGATTAATAAATTGATGGTTTAATGGTGCTCATGGATGTGGTTCTGAGAGCTTTAAAAGAAGAACACTTGAGGAGCTATCTCTCTTTCTGCTTCACCATTCTTCTATGTGAGACCCCTGTCACTACTAACAAGGCCGTCACCACTAACAAGGCCATCACCAGATGTGTTCCTTATACTTCCCAGCCTCCAAAACTGTAAGCAATAGATTTTGTTTTCTTACAAATTACCAAGGTCCAGGTGTTTTATTATGAGCAACAGAAACGGACTAACATGCCCACTAATATTAACATTTTCTTTATCAACTTTCCAAGAATCATGATTTGGAATTATAAATTCCACTCAAGCAATTTGTTCTTGACCTTCATCTAGCTGAGTGTCAAAGTGATACAGGATGTTTGTCTTTTAGCAATTTTTAAAAATTTATTTCTGTATTAGGAACAATTAGTCTCTGATTTTGGAGCCTTTATTCTTTCAGGTGAGGCAAAACTTTATTTCTGCCTTCTTAAGGTCACTAGCTAGGCTTGAGAATTAAACTGACATAAGACAGATTAACAGGAGAAAAGCAAACAGATTTTTGTAAGTAGATGGGAGCCCCCATGTGAAAATAAAGACCCAAAGAAGTGGCAAAACCCAGATGCTTATATAGTAGGTTGAACAGAGTGTGGTAGTTGTGGAAAAGTAAAATGTACGGGAAGGTTACGGAAGATGAGAGTTATTTTAACAAGGTTTGATTGTACAGATTTTTCTCTGTCTCAATTCCCTATCTCTGGTGACAAGTATGTTTCTTTTTTGCTGGTACAGGGATAAAAGAAGTCAGCATGTCCTTTTTTTTGTTGAGGACTGGCCAGCACAAGGATTCAAACCCTTGGCCTTGGTGTTACAAGTTTGCTCTTTAACCAACTGAGCTAACCTGCCAGCCCTGGTGTGTCCCTTTTGTATCTGCTGTTTTGCAAGTGTCTTTAGTTCAAAATAATCCTTATGCCAAAGTGGCCTATTTTGGGGTGGCATTTTCTGCCACTCTTCATTTTCTTCTTTCATGCATAGTCTTAGAGGTACCTAAAAGGAGTTTATTTTATAGGACTACAGAAGCTCCGAGAATTATATCCTTATATCTCAGTATTTAAAAGCAAGTGTCCCTTTCCTGTATTCTTTTTCCAGAGCTCTTCACAGACTCTCCTTATGACTCATTGGCCTACACCTAAGCCAATCACTGACAAAGGGGAATGGAAATACTGTGATTGGCTTAGTGGCCAATAATGATTCATCTACAGGGCCCAGAGAGCTTGTCCTGCAGCCAATAGCTTCTTGCAGAAGAGTGGATTTGGTTTCTATTGGCACAAAAGGAGAGCAAATGACTTGGGTAGGCAAGCTATGATGTTTGCAAGTTAATGTTATCAGTTCTGGTAAAAGGTTTTTTACCTTTCACATTTGTTAAAAATTTTTCTCACCTCATAATATTCTGATTCATCTTTATGTTATTAATTTGCTCATAGAACTTATTGTTCTATGTACACTAAAATATTTTAAAAATTGCTTTATTGTAAGAACATTTTATTAAAGTGGATGTATTTTTAGAATCATTACCTACTTTCAGGACCTAGAAATGAAGCAGGGGAAGGGAAAGAAAAGTTTGCAGTTTATTGAAGGGAAAAGGAAGATATTATACACAAACGTTTCCATTTCTTCAGGGTGTAGTAAATGGGGCATTTAAATCTCTATTTCTTTTTTTTTTTTTGTCTTTTTTTGTGACCAGTAAGGGGATCACAACCCTTGGCTTGGTGTCGCCCACACCGCACTCAGCCAGTGAGCACACCGGCCATCCCTATATAGGATCCGAACCCGCGGTGGGAGCGCCACCGCGCTCCCAGCGCCACACTCTCCCGAGTGAGCCACGGGGTCGGCCCTAAATCTCTATTTCTTTAAGTGTGTCTTTCAAAATAGTTGGATTACATGAAATGAAAAAAGGTGAGAAAACTGAAGGATAGTGTTATGGACTGAACTGTGTCCCCTTAAAATTCATATGTTGAAGCCCTAACTTCCCAATACCTTATAATGTGACTGTGTTTGAGGACAGAGCTTTTAAAGAGATAATTAAGTTAGAACAAGGCCATTAGGGTGGGCCCTAATTCAACCTGACTGGTGTGCTTATGTGAAGAGATTAGGACACAGAGAGAGATACTAAGGGCACAGAGGAAAGACCATGTGAGGACACAGTGAGAAGGTGGCCACCTGCAAGCCAAGGAGAGAGGCCTTAGAAGAAACCAATAACTAGTGACACCTTGATCTTGGACTTACAGCCTCCAGAACTGAGAGAAAATAAATTTGTGTTTAAATTACCCAGTCTGTGGTATTTTGTTTTGGCAGCCCTAGCAAACTAGTACAGATAGTACTTACTGCTACCTTTTAATGAATACCTACAAAGTGTCAGGGACTGTGTTAGGAGTCCATTATAAACCCCCATTTGAGGTAGGAATTATCTCTTTTTAAGAATTGAGAAACTGAGTCTCAAGGAGGTTGAGTAACTTGTAAGCAGAAGAACTGAGAATCAATCCACTCTAAATATTTCCTATATGCTATACAGCCTGTATAAAGTGCATTTATAATATATTCAAAATTTAGTAAACATTAACCTCATTAAATTTTTCCTGTTTGTCAGGTGTTGTGTGCTAACCATCTTACATGAATTAACGTGTTTAATCCTCACAATGGCATTATGACATACTTTCTATTATTGTTCTCCATATTACAGATAAAGGCTCACAGACTTAAAGTTGATTACCCAGGATCACATAGGTACCAAGTGATCGAGTTGGGACTAATGCCTGGATAATTTGACTCTTTTATCAATCACCTAAACTACTGTATACTTGAATGGATCATTAGGAGGAAAGATTTATGATGTAAAGCTCAAGTCCAAGTTATAAAGAGCACCTTATAGTATAGCAGAAATGTAAATTCAATGATGTTAATTGGTGAATGGGTTTTGAAGGAAGTTTCTAAAGGCAAATATAAAATAATATTTCTAATGAAACTAGCATATGCTTGGAAATATTTATCTATTGTTAGAGCACATAGGCCAGTTTTTTAATCAGTTAGTCAATCAAAGAATTAATAAAAGAGACACAGGTAGTCCCTGAAATGGCATCATATTGACAGAGTGGCAGGGGGATCCTATTTATCCATAGGGACATGATATAATTAGTGTTCTGGCAACAAGTACTCATTATTAAATAATTAAAATGTAATATAAAAAACACATGACTAAATTGTGCCACAAAATAGAGGTATATCCACTTGAATATAAACTTGTAAGATATCTTAAAATGAAAAATGTATATATTCAAGTCCCACATGGTGGACATTAATTTAACATATTTCCCCTCTCTTACCAACTTTAATGCATTCTAAAGTTTCAGAAAGCAGTAATAGGCATCTGATGGATAACTATGGAAAAGATGAGGGAGAAGTTGTTTCTGGTGATGACAGGTGGGTAGTGTTTATGAAATCACAATGCAGCTGTAGGCCTCAATTTTTTTCTTTTTATGTGCCAGCTGTATGTCCCTCTCACGGCTTACTTGAGTCACTGCCCAGAAATCAATTGATGAATGGGAAATGCAGTAGGATGTGAAGTAGGGTATTAATTAGTTAGCAGTGAGTGAGAATTCATATGGGAAGAACTCAGGAGCAGGACTGACGGTAGGAATTCCTGGGATTCATATAAAATATCCTGATGTTTTGAGTTGTAGAATCCTTTTTTGGTTAATTTCAGTATTATCTCTCTTGCCATTAATAAATGATATTTAATATGCCATTTGGTTTTGAACTAAAATTATTTCTGCTTTGAGAATGTTTGCATCAGTCTTTGGTATAAATACCCAGGACCTTAAAAGTTTGAGATTGAGAATGATTCCCTGTGAGTAGCATTTACTATACTATTGGAAGAAATAAACTTAGAAAGTATATCAGCATACATTGTACCACAGAGATTTTTATGCCAGAGAGTAAAGGACGAGAGTTGGAAAGAGTGGGATATTTAAAAAATATATCTCACTTTCTTATAAAGTGGAAGACCACTAGATTCAGCATTTAACCCTCCAAAATTCATCTCTAGCAAGCAGGAGTAATAATCATGACTCGGCACTTCTAAGAGAGTGAAAAATACTCAATTTTTTTTTTTTTTTAATTTTCTTTTGTTGATATACATTGTGGCTGATTATTGCTCCCCATCACCAAAAAAAAAAATACTCAATTTTTGACAAGACTATGAGGTGAAATTTCTTAAGTGAATTGAAAAACTTGTTATGGTGTTTCAGTCAAGAATTTTTTGCTTTGACTCATAATTATACTTTTCCCTAGACATTTAGGTCACAGTTGTTGACTAATCTCACCTAATACTCACCGATATGACCCCTTATGCAGCTGGCAATCGTAGCACATTTCCTAAGGCCATGCACCGCCCAGTCTCCTACATCACAGCACAGTTCTCAGCCTCATCTTCCACCATGAACCTTCAAAGCCCTTACACCACCCTTCCTCTTATTAATGAATTTGTTTCCTATTTCACTGAGAAAAAAAGCAAATAGAAGAGGACTTCAATAAGCTGCCACCACTACTTCTACACAGCTATATGCATCTGCTTTTTCTCATGATATTATCAAATGAACAATTTATTACTAAAGAAAAAAAATTCAAGGACTAATCCTTCCACATGTTTGCTAGATCCCATCTCTTCTTGAGTATTCAAGGACATTTCCCCAACAATTCTTCGCTCCAGTCCCTTGTAATAAAATAGGATCTTCCTACTCGAATATTTTCTTAGATTGCAAGCATTCTTTAAATTTCTCATATTTAAAAAAAGAGAAAGAAAAAAATCAAGAAAGTGAAAAGAAAAAGAGAAAGGAAAAGAAAATTTACTTCTCTTGACCTCACATTTCTCTATTATCTCTCCATTTCTCACCTCTTCTTTATAGCTCAGATCTTGAAATAAATATTTTATATTGACTTTCTCCAATTCCTCTTCTCTTATTTTCTCTTGAATTGAATAAAATAAAATTCAATTCCACCAGTATATCTCAGTGCTCTAGTGAAGACCATGTTACTAAAGCCAGTGGTCAATTCCCAGTCCTCAACTTACTGACCTCAAGCATTTGACATGGTTGATCACTCCCACCTCTTTGAAATATGGTCATCACTTGGCTTCTAGGACGCTCCACTTTAGTGTTTTCTCCTTCACTGGCTACTCCTTTTCAGTTCTTTTGATGGTTCCTACTCATCTCTCTGAACTTTAAAGGTTGAAGCACCCCAGTACTTACACATTAAACTTCTCTTTCTGTTTATACACTCTCCATAGGAAATATCATCCAGGCTGGTGACTCACAGATTTATGCTTCCAGCCCAGATATCTTTCTTGAACTTCAGATGCATAGATCCACCTGTCCACTTAACATTGCTACTTAAATGTCGAACAGACATTTTAATCTTAACATGTCTAAAACCCTGCTTCTCCTACAGACTTCCACATCTAGGTAAAGGCAGCTTCATCTTTCCAATACCTCAGATTAAAAAATAAACACACAAAAAACATGATTCTTCTCTTTCTTGATCCAACATCTGGCTCATCTGTAAATTTCTTTGACACTGCCTTCAAAAATTTTCTTGAATCTTACCATTTATCACTACCATCATGACAGCTAATGTAGTCTTTTCAACACACCTTCACGCCTGAAGTGTTACAATGCCTTCTACTTGTTGTCCCTTATTCTGTCCTTGTCTCTCTTACAGTGTATTCTCAATTCAGGTGTCAGAATGATCCTTTTAAACCTAAGTCAGATCATGTAATTTCTCCGGTCAAACATTCCCATGGCTTCTTCCAGTCTCTTTTGGAATAAAAGTCAAACGTCATGATATGTGCCTCGCCTCCCAGACTTGTTATGTCTCACCTCATTTATGACTCTCTCCCATATATACTCCATTGTGGCCACACTGGCTTCTGGGATGTTCTGGCTTGGGATTTTTTCACATGATATTTCACCTTCCCTGAACATTCTTCCACTGGATATTTCTAAGACTTGCTCCCTAATAGTATGCAGGTTTTTACTCAAATGTCATTTTTTTGAGGTCTTCCCATACCTGTTATTTAAAACTGCAACCACCTTACTCCTTGTTTTATCTGTGGGGACTTTAAAAAATTCATGGAAAAATGGAATTAAAAGATAAAAATTTAAAAAATACAAACTTTATTTTTCAGCATAAGCTCCATCAAGTTCAAAACACTTTTTTGTAAGCAATGATATTAGCCATTTAGTCCATCCCTGAAGAACTGAGGGTCCTGGAAACTTAACCATGTCAATGTGGTCATTTTTACATTATTAACTGAAGAAAAAGGGTGCTCTTTAAAAATTTGTTAAGATTAGGAAACAAAATGAAGTCAGAAGGAGCCAAATCAAGACTGTAAGGTAGATGCCTAATGATTTCTCATTGAAACTCTTGACAAATTATCCTTGTTTGATGAGAGGCTTGAGCAGGAGCATAGTGATGGTGGAAAGGGACTCTCTAGTGAAGCTTCCCTGGGCATTTTTTCTGCTAAATCTTTGGCTAACTTTCTCCAAACACTCTCATAATAAGCAGATGTTATAGTTCTTTGACCCTCCAGAAAGTCAACAAGCAAAATGCCTTGAGGATTCCAAAGAACTGTTGCCATGACCTTTGCTCATGACTGGTGTGCTTTTGCTTTGACTGCACCACTTCCACCTCTTGGTAGCCATGGCTTTGATTGTGCTTTGTCTTCAGGATCATAGTGGTAAAGCCATGTTTCATCTCCTGTTGCAATTCGTTGAAGAAATGCTTCAGGATCTTGATCCCACTTGTTTAAAACTTCCATTGAAAGCTCTGCTCTCGTTAGCAGCTGATCTGGGTGAAACAGTTTTGGTACCCATGGAGTGGAAAGTTTGCTCAACTGTAATTTTTCAGTCAGACTTGTGTAAGCTGAACAAATTGAGATACTGATGGTGTTGGCTATTGTTTCTGTTGTTAATCATCAGTCCTCTTCAATTAGGACACAGGCAAGATTAATATTTTCCTCGCAAATTGATGTGGATGGTCTGACGCTGCGCGCATCATCTTCAACATCATCTTGTCTCTTTTTAAAACAAGTTATCCTTTGTAAACTGCTGATTTCTTTGGAGCATTGTCCCCATTAACTTCTTGTAAAGCATCAGTGACTTCACCGTTCTTCCACCCAAGCTTCACCATAAAGTTGGTGTTTGTTCTTGCTTCAATTTTAGCAGAATTCATGATGCTCTGGTAGGGGCTCTTTTCAATCTGATGTCTTATCTTTGTTATTGCCTCAAACTAGATTCTGTTCAGACATGTTATAACGAGTTAGTATAAGTTTACTTTAGTGCAAATAATTTTTGAGATCCATGCATAATTTTTTCATAATACCCATTTTCCATGAACTGTTTGAAGACCCTTTGACTTTTTCTGTAGCAGTTTTTACCATCCGACATGATGGATATTTTACTTAGTTGCTTATTGTCTGTCTTCTCTTCTAAAATGTAAACTCTATGATGGCAAAGGTTTTTGATTTCTTTCTCTCCAGTATACAGAGCACTGCCTTGCTCATAATAGGTCCTTAGTAAACATTTGAATATGTGAACATATGAATAAAATTTTATGGTATCTAAATATAACTTGTACAAGTTTTCAGGAGGTATGAAATAAATTAGTAATTTATAGCATTAGGTTTCTGCATTTAGCATATGAATTCTAACTTATGAAAGGTAAAAGGAACTGTTTACAATAATTAGGTGGACATTATGATAACTGATGAAGCAATATAGGGAAGTAAATGGAATTAGTCAAGCCAAAGATTATAGTTTTAATTGTAAACTTACAGCTATTTTCCCAAAATAGATTTTTGTTTTCATTTCAGTGGTTTTAAAATGCTTTCCTATATTTTTTGTCTCAAAAATGGATTATCTCTGTAGGTCATCTATAGAAAAGTGGAATCTGCCATATTTATAAATGATCTTTTGAATGTCAACACAAATAGCAGAGTGGCTAAAGTTAGGTTTTTGAGTAGCCCCCAAGCTCAAACTGTGGTTTCCAACTGTGGGGTGCATAAGAACTCCCTGGAGTTGCTTGTTAAGTACAGTTTCTTTGGCTCCATTCCAGGCTTGCTCTACTGGAATCTCTGAAAATCCACCTTCGAAATGTGGGCTTTAACAATGCCCCCAGGGATTCTGGTGCATGAGCTCCATGGACCTTGCTTTGAGATGTGCTGCTCTTATACTTCAAAAGACATTCGCTACCTTTCTTAGAAATCAAGCAAGGCTTATGGTAAGGAGAAATATATCATAAATTTTATTCCTGTGGAGACCAATTAACTTGCTCCCAATTGTGGCTTGGCTGCAAACTGCCCACTGTCCCCAGGGTACCATCTTACATATGTGCTATGGCTTACAAGGGGGGAATGAGTAATTTCAACTAAGCACTCTATGCTTGATCAATATTAACATATCACTCTTATGGAAAAAATAATTCTAAGGAAATGTGATGTAACTATAGGTAGTTAGAATCACTTCTGGGCCACATTTGCTGACTTATCATCATCCACTCCATAAGTGATTGCATTTTTGTTTTTGTCTTAGTATTTTTGTCTCCTTGCTTCTTTCTTTACCCTAAGAGAATCAGGTGATTAAAGGGGTCAGAATGAGGCACGCTGTTACCATGGAGACCAGAAGCTACTCAGCTCCTGCACCGTTTGTTTTTTTTCCTCTTCTCCAAGCAGCTGTTATTCCATCAGAGTAAAGGATTTTTACCCAGTGGAAATATGAGCCTTTAAAATCTTTCCCTTTAGTTTAGTTTGAGAGAGAGAGGAAAGCCACTAAACACCTTTCATTATTCTGAGACACAGTGCCAAAAAACTTGTTGGGCTTTGGGTGGTGAAATTTCCTGTTACTGTGATATTTGGTTTCTGGACTTGCAGTTATTTTGTTTTAAGCTTTTGGTTAGAATCTCTTAATCATGAATGGGAAGACATGGAGTGCTTTTAATGCTCTCACCTCCTGTTATGAGAGAATGAAAGTGATATGTTGGTAAATTATTTGATAAAATTCTATCGACCTCTGAATACTTACTACTTCCAGGCACTCTACTAAGTGCTTTATAAGTATAAGGGTACTTCAAAAAGTTCACAGAAAGATCACATTATTTTTTAATTCTGTTTTTCCACGAACTTTTTGAAGTACCCTCATATTATCTCATTTAACCCAACGTTAACTACGAGTGTATTCTATTATGTCCATTTTACAGATGAGAAAACTGAAACACACATGCACTTAAACTTACCAGTAATGAAACTAGGAGTAGAAGTAGGAAATGTAGCTCCAGGGTTGACACTTGCTCCAGAGGAGTTACTGTTCAATCAACTGTGTGTATCGTGACAGTGCTGCTCTGTAACCATAACTAAGGTCGTGTTCATGTGACTGTACAAGTCACAAGGCTGACAAGTGGTTATTTTAGCAAACTGAAAAATACTTTAGAATTGGGTACAGCAGACACCTCTGGTGCCTGCACCACAGCTGCTAGGTGCAGATGTGATTTTAGCAGCAGCTATGATGAACGGTTTTCTAATAGTTCAGTCTCAATTCAACACAGCTACCCTCCCATTTGGAGCCCAGTTATAGGCCTTTCTGTGTTTTACCCCAGGTTCTTCTCTGTTGCTCTGGGAGCTGCAGCCAAAGGAGTAGTGGTAAAACTTGTCCATAAATGCTCCTGCCTTCTATTATCAGGTGGATAATTCTATAAGGCGTTCTATACATTTCTCAGAGGTCATGGTACAATCCAAAATCCACCCTACAACAATCCGTCAGTGACGTTGGCAACACACCTTATGGTAGTTTTTCCTCTTTCCTGTCTTACCCTCTCCACTTATTCTGCTCCTAAATATACTACCTGCACCCAAGTCTTTGTCTCAGGCTCTGTTTTCTGGGAGAATACTAAGAACCAGTGACATTTATCAACATTCAAAATTGTGACGACTATGCTGTACTGAGAGTATACCCACCAAGGCTGTATTCAAGATGCACTTGTCTATCTGTTTGGATCCTGGCTCTGTCACTTATCTACCTCACACACTGCCACTTAATCAACTGTTCTGAGCCTCAATAACCTCAAATGGAAAAATGAGAAAAGCAATACTACCTTACAGGATTGTTGTGAGTTTACTCAGACTCCTGACATATTAGTCTCGGTGTGGCTATGATCCTTGCCCCACTTCTGTATGTTGACCAGATGTTGAGTGACATTAAATCAGGAAGAAGGAGGAATGTGAGATGGTCACGGAGATGTACAGATGGCAAATCTGAACTCAAAGTATGCATTTTACCTTCTGGGAGAACAAGGTGAACTAAATGTTGGTTAGAGGTCTCTGCTCATAGAAATGTGGCAGAGGATTTACTGGGCAATGTTTTCTCACTATTCTTATAAGGAATATTATGAACAGTGTCTGCTTTTCTCCCGTTCCCTTAAAGAGAAAAACTGTCTACTGTAACATGTAGAGAACTCTGGGGCCTTAAAATACCCCCCAAAGCATCTATTTAAATTATACCTCTATTTATTAAAATGCTTCTGCTTTGTTAAACTTTGTTTCTGTTGCTGTTAAAGAGATGTTACAGTGAATGGGAACTGAAAGTCAATCAGTATAGAATTGATCTAGTTACCAGGGAAACAGCAGGTATAATTAATCAGTGAAGAGATAGTGTTCATCCAGGAAGTCTTTGAATTACCGCCAAAAGCCGTCTGACTGTGTAAGTGAACTGCCTAACCATAGCTGGTGCTCTGTGCCCACTGCGCAACCTCAAATCTAAGTAAGAATACAGAAAACTTGTCTTCTATGCCCAGCTATGAGGCCCTGAAGATTGTAGCTGCAGTTCTTTCCTCTGCTTTTGCAAGTAGCAGGACATCAGGAATGGTAACGATGATGACTTACATGTGTAGTCACTGCTCTTCTGTATTTCCAAGGCATTTTATGATCATTGACCCATTTGATCCTCTAAGACAGACAGCCTTGGCTTATGCTATCCTAGTATCACAGAGAACACTGAGGCACAGGGGGATATGTTCAATGTCACACAAATTATAAGTAATTAAAGTGAGACTAGACTCTTGAAATGTTGTTTGTGCAACTTTTCCCTTTCTGCTAAGGCACAGCTCAAAGATATCCTGGAGGAGGATGAAGGAGATGGTGTCAGATTCTCCGGAACCTGAAAGAAATCCTGATGGTGTTGTTGGGAGTTCAGGAGCTGAGGTGCAGAACATGGGTCCATCTCCCCATCCTGTCCTCCATTTCTGCCCTTATCTGTACTTCAAACTATTTTTCTGCAAGACAGTTTCTCTATGAAATCTTTTTGAAGTTAACCTATACCCACATATATATCTTTCTTGAATCTCACATCATTTAATTCTCAGAGCAACGCACATGGTACTTAACCACTCTTGTACTATTTCATGTATGAGAATCTTACCTCTTCAACTTCTCTAAAGGCAAAAGTTATAAAGCAATGTTGTAAGCTCTTTGTTTCTCCCTGATTTCTGGGAGTGTTGAACACAAATTGTTTAGACATATTCATTAATAGTATGAGGGTTTGTAGCACCTCCTATTACTAGAACTATGATGGTTGCTGTTGTTGTTTACTTGTTTTCCAGTGTGTATAGAAATGTAATACTAAATTTTATGAGATCGTATTTCTTTTATAATTCACCTAAAGTCTTAACAGGAGCACTTAAACAAGTTATTAACTATATTGGAGACCCCTCTCAATTGCTACAGGCTCTCTGATTTTCTGTGCTAATGTAGTAAATTCAGAAACAAATTTGACTGCTAGAATCTTAGGATATTTTGCTGACCTTAGCATGTCTTCCTACATTATGAGAATGAGCTACATGCTGTAAGCCTAACTCTAAGGAGTGAAAAAAAAAAAAAAAATGCCAACAACCTTTACATAGGTGAAGCTCTTATTCACATTGCAATATACTTACCTATTCTTTCCTAATTTAGTCCTTCTCTATCGTTAGGGTAGGCTAATTGCTATAACAAATACACTCCCAAATGAATGGCATAAGTACAGTGAAAGAATATTTTTGACTCACGTAATTGTCTCTAGAGGGTCGATAGGTCAGAGATGCAGCCCTCCACTCATCCTCAGACTTGAGGTGATGAAAGTCCTGCCTTCTTTAAGGAGTACTTTCCAAGTTCACCCTGAGGGTGTCTCCATTTTGGTGAGCCAGAGAGGAAAACATTGAGGAGGAACACTTGGTTGTTTTTTACCGGCCATGCCTACATCACATGCATCCACATTCAATGGCCTCTCCTAACTGGAAAGGGCTTGGGAAATGTAGTCTGTGTGTCCAGGCAGAAGAACAATCTGTGACATCTCCCCCACTTCATCACTGCAATAATTTACATTCTATAATAAATACTCAGACTCAGATTGTTATCTGGAGATACCAAGAAGGTTGAGAAGGGCTAACTTACAAATGCTTCCTTCTTCCTCAAATAGAAGTTTAGCTTCGGGGGTGGGTATCACCGATCTTGTGGTTTCTTAATTTCTTTCAGCTAAGATGAAAGGGATTGCAAAATGTCTTTGGAGAACAAATTAACTGTCACAAAGGCTCTGCCTAGAGACAAATGAAATGGTAGAAGAGTGCTGGCTAGCCAAGCAGGGTTTGTAATATTCAAGGCTTTCAGAATTGGGTGCCCAGGCCATCTTGGCTCAACTTTGAGTATTCATTCTCCCTTTAAAATCTCACACACTTAACTATCTTTCTCAGTTGGGAAGACTAGCCCTGGTGACTGGTTATGAGGGAGAAGGCCTCAGGATTTGTGACTGAGGGGAAAGAGGACTAGGGCTACTGTAGGGCTGTGGGGAAAAAGCATGCTCAGAGCCTGGTTCTCAGTGGGAGTTTTATGAGTCACCCTTTAGGAAGTGACTTGCCAGATTTCCCTGAAATCACTGATGTCAGGTAGCCCCACATCTTCCTTGCACCCCATCACTAGGTTAAATGTCATCACTGCCTTCTTTGTCCATTGTGTGGGGTTTGTTTTCATTTTTACTTCTGTCACATAAATGAACTCCTTATAAAAACAGCTCTGGATTGATTTTCCTCTTTTAATGACCCTTCTCCCAGGAATGCCTTCTAGTACCTTCTGCAGAGTATACATGTGTATAATTTTCTTATATTAGGAAACCATAAACTGGAAGATAAATAGTGAATATTATCAGTATAAGAACATAAACACAGGTAAATTGATAGAAATTGTAATAGAATATATATGCTTGGAGAAATGTAAAAAATACTTAATTGTGAAATAGGGATGATAAAATTACATATATTATTCCTTTTATATTTATAGTAATGCTATGAAACATATTATTATCCCATTTTTTTAAATAGAACACATAAAAAGAGACGTAAAAGTGTTTAGTCATCTTTTCAAGGTCAAATTCAAGCCCTGTGGATTTAATCATTAAAGCAGATCACTTCATCCTTGGGATTCATACTTAAAGATACTTTCCATCTGCTCCTAGCTACTTGGAAGTATAAAATAGGAAGTGGGATTGTTTGATGAAAATGATTAAAAATGATCATCACCAATTAACTTCTTAAGTTCATACTTGTGCATTGTATTGAACTAGGTGTTAGGAAAAAAATCCTGCCTCTAGGAGTTTATAGTAGAAAACTCCAATGCATGGTAGTATTTCTTGTAGCCTGTGTGCCATCTGTGTTTGATTTGAATATCAGGGATTACATTTAATTGCCGAAACCTGGATTATCCTCTGAGCTTTACCATGAATAACACCACTTCTAGGATCTTTTCTAGATCTCCTCAAAGGAAAATTTCTTTCTTTTGAATACTCATAATATTTTGTTAACATTTTACATATGCAATGGAATTTTTTTCCCTTTTTAAATTTCATTTTTTAATTGACACATAATAACTGTACAAATTCGTGGGGTACAGAGTCATATTTTGATACATGTATACACTGTGAGATGATGAAATCAGACTAACTAGCATATTCATAACCACAAACATTTATCATTTATGTATGACTTTTTTCTCTCACACAAAGATTTCTGGAAGGCAGGGTCATATGTTGTACATATATTTATCCTTGATGATGTCCTGCCTGGAGGCTTACACATAATAAGTATACTATAGACATTTGCTGCAATGAGATCAAATATCTTCCCTTAGCTTGAATATGACCCTTTTTTTAGTGTAGGCTTTTAATGGAGAAAATTCTATTCTGAATTATAAGTTTTGGTTTAACCCATCTCTTTCCAAGGAATTCTAGGAAAAAAAAAAAAAAAACTTGAAAATGAAAGAGATATGTAGGAAAAGAACTTGATTGGATAATTTAGTCCTCTGAGACTTTTCCAAATTTGCTCCAGAACTTGTGTCATCAATTTTTTTGTTTTGCTTTAATAGTAGATTGGACTAGATATTTATTAAAATCTTAACTTCCAGTACTTATGTTTTACTCATGTAGGAGATGCAAGCATGTAATATAGGACTGTATCGAGTGTTCGTAAGACATTTTAAAAATTGAATTGTCTTGTGTGAAAAATAAACTCACAGGTTTGAAAGAGATTGTGATAATTCATTGGGTTCATTTATTTGCTTCTTTAAAACCATTGTAGAAAGAAAATAATCTAGCTCCATTTCACAGACCTTGAGAAAGGAAAGATTTTTACATGATGTAAACAATGATGAAAATATTGATCTTCATAGTACTAGTGAGCTAAAAATTAAAAACAAACAAACAAACCCTTATTTTCATCCACTTGCAACTAGGCAAGCAACACAGCATGCCCAGGGTCCTGAGGCAGGAGGCAAGAGCCGCCTCCTACCCCCTGCCTGTAGCCAGGCAAGGAACACACCAAAATCCCCACTTCCATGTGGGTGGTCCACCACAGCCACCACCATGGCCACTGCTGCCACAAAAGCGGC
This sequence comes from Cynocephalus volans, assembly GCF_027409185.1. NCBI lineage: Eukaryota > Metazoa > Chordata > Mammalia > Dermoptera > Cynocephalidae > Cynocephalus > Cynocephalus volans. The sequence continues at coordinate 88,964,044 of NC_084468.1, read as the reverse complement.
TCAATACCACAGCAGTAGCCACAGCCACCATGCAGATGGCCCACCAGACACTCAACTGCATTGATACAAGGAGAGTCACCAGTGGAGACCAGAAAAAGAAGAGGATGTCTATTTTTATCTCAAAGTACTCTCTAATTTCCCTGTGATTTTTCTTTTTACACATTGTTTATTTAGGAGAGTCTTGTTCAATTTCAACACATTTGTGAATTTCCTAAATTTCCTTCTGTTATTGTGGTCAGAGAACATATTTTCTGTGATCTTAGTCTTTTCAAAAGTATTAAGTCTTGTTTTAGGGCAAAACAAAAAAACTAAAAAACCCAGAAAATCCGAAAAAACATATTTCCCTTGTACTGGAATTGGAATTAATGTTTCTTTGTTCATTCATTTATTAATATTTTTTCTTTATATACTCCCTGCCTTTTTGCTTTAAGGAGACTTTGCATTTCTATGGTAGTTTCTCTTCCAAATTGGCTAGAATCAATTCAATGCTCTAAGAAACAATTGATTTCTATTCTATAGATCTTTTAGTTGATCATTTTCTTGAAGACTTTTTTTTTGATAGGGGAACTGAAATGACATTCTCTCTATTAAAGAAATCATATTCATTGTTGTAAGTAATTACAATGACTTATGCTATCTATTAAATTACAACTATGTGTCAGGGTTAAGTTATCACATGTTGAAGTAGAATGTAAATTTGGACAATTTATAATGATGCTGATATTTATTATCTTCTAGTTGCAAGTGATAATAATGTGGTATGTTTTCTAAGAATAAGTGCTTGTCTCACCTTGTAGGATCCTTGAGTCATCCAAATTTCTTTCTTTCTACAGTGTCTCTTACATTTCAAATGCAAGGCTTTCTTTCATTGACCCCTCAGTCGATCACCCTCACGAGAGGTGAACTGTGATAACCAGTGTGTCGTGTGCTGCACTCTGACAAGCACCAAGGAAGGAGCAAGCATAAAGTGGATCAAAGTAACTTTGACAGAAGCCTCCAGCAGGGCAAATGGGAATGAGACAGTAGATCAATTTTCTGGGTGACTATGTACAACAACTTCAACTGATTTATGGAAAATTATATACCTTATATCTAAGTTCTTATGAAAGTGTGCAGACAGATTTTCAACAGTAGGTCAGAGAGAGAAGGAGAAAGAATTTTATGGGTCCCATGGGAGAACTAAGTAGAAAGGAATAAGAAATCATATAATCAGCGTTTAATCCACTTATATACTGGAACCAGAAAACAGTGCTCTATCTTAGAACAAAGTGTTGCCGTTTCCCTCCCAGAAGCTTGAAAAGGTAAAACATGGCATTTTTGGAGAATGTGTCACCTGACTTCCCGTTGGCTTCTCCTCCATCCTCTTCCCTGCCCACCTGTCCACCCTGTGGGTGGCCCTTTCTTCAGGGTGATGGGAAGGCTGGGGAGAGAAAGCCAGCCCAGCAGCAAGCTTCCCGGCTGTTCTGAGCCCTGCTCAAAGCATGGGGAGAATGAGCATCTGTCTTGCCTCAGCCTGGGTTTCCTGAGCACCTGGGAATTCCTCCCAAGCAGTCTGGACTAGACCAGGTATGACGTTGAGGATGGATAATAATGAGATTCTGATGACAGTCAGCAAGAGTGACCATATATGTGGCAAAAATGATTTACTGTCCAAGCTGTGACATATTTGAGAGTGAAAAGGGGAACTTTTAATGATTAAGCTAAGATAACAAGCTGAAACAAGGACCGTCCCAGGTAAACAAGGATATATGATCACCTTACAGATAAATCACATTCTTTGTCTTTGTAATGTCGTTCTATGCCTGGAGCAAAAATCCCTCCACTTCCGCCCCAGGTTTTCCGCAGAGGGAGAGCCAACTAGACCACGTCGTGCTTGGCACATAGTTACTGCTTGCTACATATGCTGTGGCTTTTCTCATTGTAATGCCATCGTAAGAAGTTAGGGGTTTCCTACTGTTGAAGGAACTAGAAATGGAGTCTGTGCAATGCAGTCTTGGCTGAGATTATTAACTGCACTTGCTAAGATTCCTTCTGTGTTCTCGTCCTTTCTCACTCTCCGTGTATTCTTCTAAGAACACAAGAATACAAACCATTCTACAGTTCTGCAAGTTTTCTCTCTTCACGGTGTTTCTCTTCCACGCCATATTGTGAATGGCCAGCATACTTCACCTGAACTAATTTACTAATTTAACTTACTCTGTTACTTCTAGTTAAAGTTGATGCCTTTCCCCTTCTAGAATGGAGATTTCTCTTTCTGATTAACACGTGCCTCTCCTCATATTTCAGAAAAATCGTTGCATATTAGTTGCCTTGTTCTTACATTTTCTATTTTATGTATTAAAATGCAAATTTATCTGATTTTTCTGTATTTCAGTCTGTTCACTTTAAAGTATATAAAATATTTTAGCAATTTAATAATAATACATGGACTCAGAAAAGTGTAATAAATATTAACAAAGTTACTCCCTTTTTAGCTGCAGGGAAATAGTAATATTTTTAAAAAGTTATACTTTTAAGGGTGAAAATAAAGAGTTTTTTAAAAATGCACTTCGTGTATATCATATTAAGAATTTGGAATCTGGAGACGGTTTCAAGATGGCGGTGGCTGCGGCGGTTGGCGTGGAGTAGCTGAGGTGGAAAAGGCGGCCACTGGGCCTCAGGCAGCCGGGATACTTGTGGACCTTCCTCTTGCCATCTCTTAAGGGAGGACCGCTGCTGGTGGCCCGTCGTGGGGGCTGACCGCCATTTTGCCCTTGGCAGGGGAGGCTGCCTCATTTACAGGCAACAGCTTTGAAGAATGGAGCAGGAAAAGAACTGTTTCTTAGCTGCAAAAGTGAGTCTCTAAACAGGGCACACGGCGCCAGGGCTGCTGTGGACGCAGACAGGATCCCGGAGGCCGGGGCCCCGCTGAAGGCGGCCAGCTGCCCTATTCAGGATTCGAGGTTTCAGGCCGGCATAAAAGAAGATTCCTGGGAGCGCCCGAGCTGCGCCGCGGGACCGAGCGAGCAGCCCGAGGCGGCGGTGGCCGAGAACGGGGAAGGCGACAAACCAGAGGCAGAGAGTGAGTGCCCGACCTGGCACAGCCCTGTGAGTGACCCCTGGCCCGGCCCTGCTCGGGGGGCTGACGCCCACCCGGCTTCTGCCTGCATCACCGGGCCACTCACCACCCCGGGGCTGCCTCCATTTTCCCAGGTGCTGGCAGCTCCAGCCCGGCTCGGCTCCTCACTGAGCCTCCCTACTTGCTTGCCCTGGTGCGGGGCTTCCCGGGTCCTGCGGGCCGGCCTCCCCTCCCACTCCCTCTGCGGTTCTCTGGCGGGGCTGGTGGTGTGGGGCGTCCCCGGCCAGTGTTGGGAGGGCAAGGACGTACGGGCGGGGCCGACTGTCACTCCACCACACCCTGGACTCCGGCCCCCGGTAAACTTCCTGTTACTGGGAGGCAGATACCATCTCTGCAGCGACCAGTTTGGAAAAATGCCTAACCAATTTCTGGTTGGGAATAGTGTGGTAGGAGAGTTCCTAAGTCCACTTGAACCTGCCGGAGAGCTGACTGCAGGCGGGCGCTAGACTCGGTCCATGCTGGGAGGATACAAAGGTGAACAAGTCCCGAGAAAGATCTACACAGTGCTACAAAGGCACCCAGAGTGACCGGTCGTCTGTGCCTACCAGAAATCTGGTAGACTTCCTGGGTGAGGTGGTGCCGAGCAGGGTCTTTAAGGCCCAGCTGATAGACGAGGGTTGCAGAAGACACGTCCCAGCCCAGCCCAGTGCGCACAGAGTGGGGAGATGTGCGGCCAGGGAGGCAGAGACTCGACAGAAACCACACACCCTGTGGGGTTGCCACTGCACGATCCAACAGCCTGGGCCAGAGCACACGGAACAGGGAGAAGCCCTGCACGGGAAGTGAAAGCTCAACAGAGATCACACACCCTGTGGTACATGATCGAGCAGCCCAGCAGAGTCCAAGCTGACCAGAAAGGTGGCTCCCCGGAGAGGCCCAAGACCCGAGGCAACCATACACACAAGGCACTAGAGGCCAACAGAGCAGTCACGGAGGTAGCCATACCAAATTGGCAACCACAGCAACATCTTAGTCAGTCAATAGTCTCAAACTGGTGGACTGTGAAACCCCCTGCCACATTGAATAAACATAAAAAAAAAGATACCAGAAATACAAAAAATCAAGAAAGTACACCACCAAAAGTTACTAAATCTCAAACTCTACATCCTATAGAACAAGAAGCCCTTGAAATGACTGACAAGGAATTTCGAGTGATAATTCTAAGGAAACTGAATGAGATACAAGAAAACTCAGCTAGACATTATGATGAAATGAGGAAAAGTATACAGGATCTGAAAGAGGAAATCAATGTCCTGAAAAAAAATGTAGCAGAACTTGATGAACTGAAGAAGTTATTCAGCAAAATAAAAAACACAACAGAGAGTTTAACCAGCAGGCTTGTTGAAGTTGAAGAGTGAACCTCTGAACTTGAAGATGGGCTGTTTGAAATAACACAAGCAGACAAAAAGAAAGAATAAAGAATCAAAGACATTGAAGAAAATCTGAGAGAGATATCAGACAACCTTAAGCCCTCAAGTATCCGAGTCATGGGTATTCCAGGAGGGGAGGAAAATGGAGATTGCATTGAAAACATATTCAACAAAATAGTGGCAGAAAATTTCCCAGGTATAGGAAAAGTCACAGATCTTCAGATCCAGGAAGCTCAACGATCTCCAAACGTATTCAACCCAAAAAGGCCTTCTCCAAGACATGTCATAGTCAAATTGGCAAAACTCAGAGACAAAGAGAGAATCTTAAAAGCTGCAAGAGAGAAGTGTAAAAACACCTATAAGGGAGCCCCAATCAGGCTAACATCAGACTTTTCATCACAAACCCTAAAAGCTAGAAAAGAATGGGATGATATTTTCAAAATACTAAAAGACAAAGATTGCCAGCCAAGAATACTCTACCCTGCAAGGCTATCTTTCTGAAATTAAGGGCAAATAGTATATTTCTCAGACAAACAAAAACTGTGGGAGTTCACTACCACACGACCACCCTTACAAGAAGTCCTCAAGGGAGTACTGGGTTTGGTTCCTGAAAAATAACTACCACTGCCATAAAAACACAAGAAAAATCAAAACTCACTAGAATAATAAAAATGGCATTCATGAAGAGAAAACAAGCAAACAAAAACACTAACACTATCTACAGCCTAAGGAACCAACAAACACAGAAACCAAACAGTAAATCAGAAAGCAAGGAACAAAAGACACCTAAGGCAACCAAACAACCAATAAAATGCTAGGAATAAATCAACACCTTTCAATAACAACTCTTAATGTAAAAGGCTTAAATTCCCCAATTAAAAGACACAGACTGGCTGACTGAATCAAAAAGGAGGATCCAACTATATGCTGCCTACAAGAAACCCACCTCACCCATGAAGATTCACATAGACTAAGAGTGAAAGGATGGAAAAAGATTTACCATGCAAACAGAAAGGAAAAACGAGCTGGAGTAGCTATTCTTATATCTGACAAAATAGACTTTAAACTAAAAACCATAAAAAGAGACAATGAGGGACACTTCTTAATGATAAAAGGACTGATCCATCAAGAAGACAAAACAATCATAAATATGTATGCAGCCAATGTTGGAGCAGCCAGATTTATAAAACAAACTCTATTAGACCTAGAGAAGCAAATAGACACTAATACCATAATAGCAGGGGACCTGAACACCCCACTGTCAATATTGGACAGATCATCTAGGCAAAGAATCAGCAGAGAAACACAAGATCTCAACAAGACTCTAGACCAATTGGAATTGGCAGATATCTACAGAACATTCCATCCAACAACCTCAGAATATTCATTCTTCTCATCAGCACATGGATCATTCTCCAGGATAGATCACATATCAGGTCCCAAATCAAGTCTCAATAAATTCAAAAAAATTGGAATTATCTCATGTATCTTCTCAGACCACAATAGATAAAAACTAGAAATTAATAACAAACGAAACTCTGGAAACTATACAAACACATGGAAATTAAACAGCATTCTACTTAATGATATATGGGTCCAAGAAGAAATCAAGCAGGAAATCAAAAAATTTATTGAAACTAATGAAAACAATGATACATCATACCAAAACCTGTGGGATACTGCAAAAGCAGTATTGAGGAGGAAATTTATTGCATTAAACGCTCACTTCAGAAGACTGGAAAGATGGCAAGTGAACAACCTAACACTTCACCTTAAAGAACTAGAAAAACAAGAACAATCCAAACCTAAAGTTAGCAGACGGAAAGAAATCATTAAGATCAGAGTAGAACTGAACGAAATTGAAAACCAAAAAACAATTCAAAAAATCAACGAATCAAAAAGTTGGTTTTTTGAAAAGATAAATAAAATTGACAAAAGATTACAATGGCTAACAAAAAAAAGGAGAGAGAAGACTCAAATAACAAAAATTAGAAATGAAAAAGGCGATATTACAACTGATTCATCTGAAATACAAGGAATCATTTGAGACTATTCTGAACAACTATAGGCCAACAAATTTGAAAATCTGGAGGAAATGGATAAATTTCTGGACACACACAAGCTCCCAAAACTGAACCGTGAAGACGTAGAAAATTTGAACAGACCAATAACAATAAAGGAGATTGAAGCTGTTATCAGAAGGCTCCCAACAAAGAAAAGCCCAGGACCAGATGGATTCACAGCAGAATTTTACCAAACATTCAAAGAGGAATTGACACCGATTCTTTACATACTATTCCAAAGGATTGAAACGGACGCAAATCTCCCAAACTCATTCTATGAAGCAAACATCATCCTGATACCAAAACCAGGTAAAGATATAACCAAAAAAGAAAACTACAGGCCAATATCCTTGATGAATATAGATGCAAAAATCCTCACTAAAATACTAGCAAACAGAATACAGCAACACATACGTAAAATTATTCACCACGATCAAGTGGGATTCATACCAGGGATGCAAAGTTGGTTCAACATACGCAAATCAGATATTACAACTGATTCATCTGAAATACAAGGAATCATTCGAGACTACTATAAACAACTATACACCAACAAATTTGAAAATCTGGAGGAAATGGATAAATTTCTGGACACACACAAGCTCCCAAAAATGAACCGTGAAGACGTAGAAAATTTGAACAGACCAATAACAATAAAGGAGATTGAAGCTGTTATCAGAAGGCTCCCAACAAAGAAAAGCCCAGGACCAAATGGATTCACAGCAGAATTTTACCAAACATTCAAACAGGAATTGACACTGATTCTTTACAAACTATTCCAAAAGATTGAAACGGACGCAACTCTCCCAAACTCATTCGATGAAGCAAACATCATCCTGATACCAAAACCAGGTAAAGATATAACCAAAAAAGAAAACTACAGGCCAATATCCTTGATGAATATAGATGCAAAAATCCTCACTAAAATACTAGCAAACAGAATACAGCAACACATACGTAAAATTATTCATTACGATCAAGTGGGATTCATCCCAGGGATGCAAGGTTGGTTCAACATACGCAAATCAATAAATGTGATACACCATATTAATAAACTCAAACACAAGGACCATATGATCATATCTATAGATGCTGAAAAAGCATTTGATAAAGTTCAGCACTCATTCATGACAAAGACCCTCTATAAGTTAGGTACAGAGGGAAAGTATCTCAACATAATTAAAGCCATATATGCCAAACCCACAGCCAATATCATCCTGAATGGGGAAAAGCTGAAAGCTTTTCCTTTAAGAACAGGAACTAGACAAGGATGCCCACTCTCACCACTCCTATTCAACATAGTGTTGGAAATACTAGCCAGAGCAATCAGAGAAGAGAAGGAAATAAAGGGCATTCAGATTGGAAAAGATGAAGTCAAACTGTCCCTGTTTGCACATGACATGATCCTATATATCGAACAGCCTAAAACCTCTACAAAAAACTGTTGGAATTGATAAATGATTTCAGCACAGTAGCAGGATACAAAATCAACACACAAAAATCAGTAGCATTTCTTTTCTCCAATAGTGAACATGCAGAACGAGAAATCAAGAAAGCCTGCCCATTTACAATAGCCACCAAAAAAATAAAATACTTAGGAATTGAGTTAACCAAGGAGGTGAAAAATCTCTATAATGAGAACTACAAACCACTGCTGAGAGAAATTAGAGAGGATACAAGAAGATGGAAAGATATCCCATGCTCTTGGATTGGAAGAATCAACATAGTGAAAATGTCCATACTACCCAAAGTGATATACAAATTCAATGCAATCCCCATCAAAATTCCAAAGACATTTTTCTCAGAAATGGAAAAATCTATCCAGACATTTATATGGAATAATAAAAGACCATGCATAGCCAAAGCAATGCTGAGCAAAAAAATTAAAGCTGGAGGCATAACACTACCTGACTTTAAGCTATACTACAAAGCTATAATAACCAAAACAGTATGGTACTGGCATAAAAACAGACACACTGACCAATGGAATAGAATAGAGAATCCAGAAATAAACCCACACACTTACTGCCATCTGATCTTTGACAAAGGCACCAAGCCTATTCACTGGGGAAGGGACTGCCTCTTCAGCAAATGGTGCTGGGATAACTGCATATCCATATGCAGGAGAATGAAACTAGATCCATACCTCTCACCATATACTAAAATCAACTCAAAATGGATTAAGGATTCAAATACACACCCTGAAACAATAAAACTTCTTAAAGAAAACATAGGAGAAACACTTTAGGAAATAGGACTGGACACAGACTTCATGAATATGACCCCAAAAGCACGGGCAACCAAAGGAAAAATAAACAAATGCGATTACATCAAGCTAAAAAGCTTCTGCACAGCAAAAGAAACAATTAAAAGAGTTAAGAGACAACCAACAGAGTGGGAGAAAATATTTGCAAAATATACATCTGACAAAGGATTAATATCCAGAATATATAAGGAACTCAAACAACTTTACAAGAAGAAAACAAGCAACCCAATTAAAAAATGGGCAAAAGAGCTAAGTAGGCATTTCTCTAAGGAAGATATCCAAATGGCCATCAGACATATGAAAAAATGCTCAACATCACTCAGCATCCGGGAAATGCAAATCAAAACCACACTGAGATACCATCTCACCCCAGTTAGGATGGCTAAAATCCAAAAGACTCTGAACGATAAATGCTGGCGAGGTTGCGGAGAAAAAGGAACTCTCATACATTGTTGGTGGGACTGCAAAATGGTGCAGCCTCTATGGAAAATGGTATGGAGGTTCCTCAAACAATCGCAGATAGATCTGCCATACGACCCAGCTATCCCACTGTTGGGAATATACCCAGAGGAATGGAAATCATCAAGTCGAAGGTATACCTGTTTCCCAATGTTCATCGCAGCACTCTTTACAATAGCCAAGAGTTGGAACCAGCCCAAATGTCCATCATCAGATGAGTGGATATGGAAAATTTGGTACATCTACACAATGGAATACTACTCAGCTATAAAAACGAATGAAATACTGCCATTTGCAACAACATGGATGGACCTTGAGAGAATTATATTAAGTGAAACAAGTCAGGCACAGAAAGAGAAATACCACATGTTCTCACTTATTGGTGGGAGCTAAAAATTAATATATAAATTCACACACACACACACACACACACACACACACAAAACGGTGGGGGGAAGAAGATATAACAACCACAATTACTTGAAGTTGATACGACAAGCAAACAGAAAGGACATTGTTGGGGGGGAGAGGAGGAGGGAGGAGGGAGGGAGGTTTTGGTGATGGGGAGCAATAATCAGCCACAATGTATATCGACAAAATAAAATTTAAAAAAAAATTTGGAATCTAATATGAATTCTTTTTTCTGTAAGGTGTAATAATTTTGAATAAAATCTAAATAATGCTAAGATTATTTGTATAGTAGTAAAACGAAAGTGAAAGTTTCTAAGAAAAATCAGAAGATGACTACTGCACTCTAGATTATGTATTTATTCATGTAGGTTTTCTTTGTTTTCCTTTTATGCCTACTGTCGAACATCGGTAAATTATTTTATTTTGTCAGTATTTTCAAAACACGAAGCTAACAATCTTTGACATAAAGAAATAGATTATCTGTAACACGTAAATTTGTTTTTATTTTTATTTATTTACTTTTTATCTTTTTTTTTCTTTTCTGTCAAGCACCTGGCTTTTTTTTTTATTGAAAAATATTGATTGTACGTATTTATGGGGTACAGACTTATATTTCAACACATGTATACAATGCGTGATGTATACAGGTAATTGTGGTAATTAGCATATTCATCATTGCAAAACTTAATCATTGCGATGTTGACATTTGATTTCCTCTCTTCTAGCCATTTGTTAACATGCAGTAAATTGTTGTTAATTATAGATGCCTAGCTTGGCTGTGCACCAATCAAACTTATTTTTCCTCTCTAGCTATAATTTTGTGTCCATTAACCAACATCTCACTCTCCTCCTTCCCTTCTCCCCTTTCTAAACTCTAGTAACCACAGTTCTACTCTCTCTTTCTGAAAGTTCAATTTATTTTTATTTATTTTAGATCCCACATATGAGTGAGAACATGCAGTATTTCTCTTTAAATTTGTCTTTAAATAAGGAGATTCAGGAAATGATGTACTGAGAGAGAAGAACTTCCAGAACAATGGAGCAAGGACCCCCCCAAAACTCATTCTTTCGTAAGAGCAACAAGGACACTGGCAGAAAATATCAAAATCAAGTTGTTAGAACTCTAAAAATTGAATAAAGGCTTGCAACAATCTGAGGAGTATTTATTCAAGCATTTATTAGTAAGAACAGTGAGATTCGTGATTTTTAATTTGCCCCCTGCATACCCCTCTCTCTAGCTTCCCAGTTGTGAGCTTGCTGGTTTTCAACAGTTCAGAGAATTGCCACTATGTGACCCATCTGTTGGCTTGCTCACCAGCCTCCAGTCCAGCAGTAGCAATGGGCAGTTAGATAACATCAAGCCTAGCTGGTGCAGGCAGATACCCTTTGAGATTCCTTCCATCCTCTCCTTCATAAGCCTACATGATGTTGCCTGTGGGAGACTGCCATTGTAAGGAACAGTGATAGGAAAGAAATATAGTTCTTAACACCAGAGCTTTTCTATCTTGATGGGTATCTTCCTCCTCTCCAAATAAAATAAAGGCCCTGGGCTTATATCCCTCCTCTGAGGAGTTCATCACTAGCTTAGCTCTCTAACACTCCTTCCTTACAGAGAGAAAACAGGACATTTTAAGTTTGAAGACACTATTAAAAAATACCATGAAGTGAAAATACCCTATACTAGATGAACAAATACAGATGGACCAAAGAGAGAATTTAACATAAGCAAACAACATTTTCTCTGAGAAATAAGGATTGTGGCAAACATACAACATATAGGCTGGCTCATGTGAGAACATTTCCAACCAGATTTTGCCTTGCCTTCTTCTACTATAGAGTCTGGTGAACCCCAAATCTGCCATCAAGACAGCCTCAAAGCTCAAGCTGGAGATACGCCACTATTGTAAATGATGAAATAGACAGAAGCAGAAGACCTCTGAGGATTTCTGGGAAAGCTTTTGCTTGCCTGACAAAGGTCTTGCTTCTAGCCTTCCTCCTCCTTGCTTCCCTTCTTCCTGCTACCTGCTACAAGATGGCTGGAGGGCAGTTACTACTCAGCTATAATAAGGGAAAGACATGAGAAGAAAAGACCTCAACCCTAACACTTTGAACTATTGAACCAGGGCCAGCAACCACTTCCAAACCTCTTGCTATTTGTGAAAAGTAAACAGGCTAATGTGTTTAAGCCACTACTTAGTCAGATTTTCTGATACTCACAGGATACCTAACTGGTACAGATAGGAACTGGACATATGAAGCAGAGAAAGCCATTTATATGATTTAACTGGAAACACTGAGTTTGAAAAATATGATAGCTTAAATAAAGAACTCAATAGGGGGGTTAAGTAGCTGAATGGATACAATGGAAGATAAATTGTAGAGCTGAAAGATGAGGTTCAAGGCCTTTTCCAGAAGGCATCAGAAAGAGATAAAATGATGAACATATAATAAAATTAAGACTTATGGAAAATAGAGGTAGTAGCACCAATATCTGAATAAGAGGTATTTCAGATGGAGAAACAAACAATAGAGAGGAAATAATTTTAAAAAATAATCACTAATATTTTCTCAAATTAAGGAAAGATATTCATGCAATCAACTGAAAGATTTCATGCAGTATGAAACAAAATAGATAAATGAAAATTTACATTATTGTCTATAATGGTGAATTACAAAAAGATCCAAGACTGAGGGCAAATTTCGAATAGCTTCCAGAGACTCAAAACAGATTTCCTCAGTCTAACAAGAACTGCCTCTTGTCATTGGTCAGTAGCAATGCTGGATAATGGAATACTATTTTTAGAGTGCTGAATAAAAAAATATTTGAGTCTAGAATTTTCCTAGTTAGATTATCCCTTGAGCACATAAAAAAGATCCTTACATGTACAGTTCTTCAGAAGGCTTACTACACAATGCTTCTTTCTGAAAATACTCTAGGAGTGTCAGAAAACTATGGACTATGGAACAAAACTGGTCCACCAGTGTTTTTGTAAATAAAGTTTTATTGGGACACAGTTCTGCTCATTCATTTACATATTACATATAAGGCTTATATATTTATATATTCATATTATATAAATCTACATATGACTTCTTTCCTGCTACAATGACAGATTTGAGTATTTGTGACAGTAACTATACATGGCCCAAAAGCCTAAAATATTTACTATCTGGCCCTTTACAGAAAAAGTTTGTCAACTCCTGCTCTAGGATAAAGTACTTAAGAAAAGAAATAAATCTAAGATACTTTGAGATAAGAAATGTTTGGATAAGTAAGTATCTTGGCAAAGTTTACTGTTTAAATAATAAAAGACTAAGGGGCTTTCCAGTTAATTCAGTTGGTTAGAGTGCAGCCTTGTAACACCAATGTCAAGGGTTCAGATCACCATACCGGCCAGCTGCCAAACAAACAAACAAACAAACAAACAAAAACAAAATGCTAAATAATAAAGGATCAAAACAAGCTAAAATATATCTAAAAGAATCCAGAGCTAAAGTATTTTATGTGAGGACCACATGAGTGGGAGGAAAGAGCAGAGGAAGTGGGTTTATGCTAAAGTATTTGGCTTGTTCAGGCAGCACTGTGGCATATGGATATTCAGGTTTGTGCTGAACAGAGGGTCACATCTGAGGCAGTGCCATTCACATTATAGATGCATCTTAGAGGGAAAGTGGGCCTGAGCTCTGACCCTCACATCACTGCCTTCCTCATGGAATGGGGGGGGTGGGAGAAGCATGGAGCTGAATATGCTTCCCTGCTGTGGTGCCTGAGCTGCTGAGAGGGAGCAGAGAGGGCACGTAGCTAGGTAGGGCTGCTGCCTGCCAGGGCTCTGCAAAACCCTTCAGACTAAGATACGACATGGTAGTTGTCAAGTGATAGTTACTTCTGTGCTTTTTTCTGAATTGAGTTAATTATTCAGAATCAAAGTAATGTCCAATATCCTGGAGTCAGAGGTGGGCATGCTAAGGTATTACCTTCCAGTTAAGGAAGATCTGTTCCAGCAGTGACTTTGCTTAGCAAAGTCTTAGTATGGATGGCAGTGAATGAAAGAAAACTCTTGGGATAATTTTAAGACAGTCTTTAATATTGTCTTATATGCAAAAATTTCTGCCTCACTAAAAATAAAACTTAATGAAATGTACTAAATATCAATGATTTTGGAAATGGAATTTTGATTAACTTGTTCAGAACCAAATTTGTCATAAAAAGAGCTGTCAGCTATGACACAAAGACAATGAAACTGTGCATAGAGTCACAGAGAAATTCAGTATTACATATTTTGCATGTAAGTTAACTAATTATGAACAGAGAAACTATAACCCCACGAGCCTTTATTACACGACTGGCTTGTATGAAGTATTGGCAGAGTTCTTGCATAAAGTTTATTCTGTTCTACTTAACTTTTTGTCATTAGGTTGCAAATTATTGGATATGATGTAGTTTTGAACCAGAGAGCAAGAACTGAATACTTTCCCTGTTTCTATGATTAAAAAACATATTTAAAAAAGGAATGAGAACACACAATGGGCAACATGTGATTGAAGAATAATTACTAATTTCCAGTAACAATAACCACCTACTTTCAATGATGTATTTTAGTGCTAAAACCTAGTCATACAGAACGCCTGTTCTGTTTTTTGGAGCCTGTGAAACAAAAGTCATTCTAAACAGTATTCACTAAGATTGATCACCACTTTGGTCCTTCCCAGTATCGTCCAATGTCTGAGAATGTTCACATGGCAGAATTGCAAAATTTCCACCACTCTGTTGCACCTGTCCTGGTAATGGAGGAGAAAGATAACATTCAGGGTATAGTTACATTATAATAGTATCCCATTCATCTGCAAATGGTTCCCACAATCAAATAATTAAACCTCCAAGTACTCTAATGTCAAGAAAATTTATAGTTAGGGAAATGGGGAAAACTGGTTTTGTGACTTTACGAAGGATATTTAACTAGAAGCCAGATCAAATTATTCCTATGGCCATTGGTTAACATAATGGAAATGGCAAAAGAAAAGATATTATCTGTAGATTTCTGAGAAGAATTTGGAAGCCAAATCTATGTTAGACTCAGCTATATAGTCAACATCTTGTGTCCAGTAATGAGTTAGAGTAAGCCTAGGGAAATGGTAGGACAGGAGAGAGGAAATAGAAAGATTGGCTGGTGAGGGAAAAGCATCCACTGTATTAAACCAAAGCCAAAGTAGAATAGTGAAGATAGGAGAAATGAGGCCTTCTTTGTTATATGACTGACATTTCATGTTGCTCACTGGAGGGAACAGCAGGAAGTCTTGTGATTACTGGTTAATATTGCTGAGGGTCATTTAAAAAAAGGTAACTTTAAGTGCTGCACATTTACTTGGCATTTGGCTGAGGATAAATTTCTAACTTAGTGCTGGTTACCTCATTGCTTTAGACTGAATGCTTTTGTCACCCCCAAACCCAAATGCTGAAATCCCAACCCCCAGTATGATGGGATTAGGAGATGTGGCTTTTGGGAGGTAATTAGATCATGAAGGTGGAGCTCTCATGAGTGGGATTAATGACCTTATAAAAGAGACCCCATAGATCTCCCTTGTTCCTTCCACCACGTGAGGACACAGTGAGAAGACAGCCATCTGTGAATCAGAAAATGAACCCTCACTATACACTGAATCTGCTGGCACATTGATCTTGAACTTCCCAGCCTCTAGAATGGTAAGAAATAAGTTTCTGTTGTTTATAGCCACGCAGACCGTGGTGTTTTGCTATAGCAGCCTGAACAGAATAAGGCACTCATTCTAGTAAACAATATCAGCATTTACTAAGAGTTGGAAACAATTAGTATGAGTTCTATGCCTTTTTAAAAAAATAAATACATGTTATGCATTTTTTATCTGTCATTTGAAAAATATTAACTGAGAACCTACTATGTGTTAGGCATTCTGCTTGGTGAACAAGTTAATTTGCTGTTCAGGATGAGGTCACTGTCTTTAAGGAGCTAACATTTTAGTAGTGGAGACAGGGAAATGAATAGGCAATTACAATATGGTATATGGTTATAGGATATTATGGGAGCCTATAGGAGTGGCACTTGATTCAATTCTGGAGATCAAGGAAGAATTCCTGGAAAAGTGCTATTTTTAGCTAAGATCTGAGCATGCATAAGATTAGCCAGGCCAGTTGGAGTGGGTGGAGAGTGTATTCCAGACAGAGAAAACTGCATGTGCAAGGCTCAGGGGCTAGAATAACTGTGGTGCATCCAAGGATCTATGAGAAGTTTATTATAGCTGAAGAACAGAATACTAAGTTGGGGGAAGCAAAGAAAGATTTTAGATTATTAAGAACTACTTTATAATTGATGCTAAGGAGTTTCAATTTTATGACAAAGTTCTTGCAAGCCACTGGAGGATTTATTTTTATTTTTTAAAATTTACTTATTTATCTATCTATCTATCTATCTATCTATCTATCTATCTATCTATCTATCTATCTATCTATCTATTTATTTATTTATCATTTGTGGCTGGTTGGTTCAGGTATCTGAACCTTCAACCTTGACATTACCACAACACTGTGCTCTAACTAACTGAGTTAACCAGCCAGCCCCTATTTATCATTATTGTTTTTAACATTCTAAGATGTAGAGCTGTTGGGAGAAGAGAGGGGGAGGGGGAGGGAGGATAGGGTGAGAGGAAGAGGAAGGAGGGAGAGGGGCCATGGTCAAAGCCCACGGCAGCCCCCTTATTATGGCCGGAGAGCCTGGGGTGCTTCTGGCTGTGGCTCTGTGGTCTTCACTGGGCTGGGTGTGGATGTCAGGGGGGAAGGGTTGAGGCCCTCAGCCCTCCCCCAACCCTGGCTAGGGACCCCGGGGGGCTTCCAGTCTTTCTAGATTTTATGGGTGTTCTTTGGTGGTGTTATACCTTTACTGGTTAATATCAGAATTTTGTCTCTGATCTGTGGGTTTTTTGTTTTTTCTTTCAGTTCTCTATTGGATTATTCACTATTCCCACCAATTAAGCCCTGCACTCAAACCAATTTGTTCTCCTTTGGTTACTTCTAAACTGGGGGAACTTCCTGTGGGAACCAGCACTTGGGCCCTGTGGTTGAGCTAAACTGCTGATTTGCTGCTGATTCTCTGAGGAAGGCTTTTTGTGCAGCTCAGGTTTTAATGTTGACCTTGTAAGCACTTCTGGGTCTTGTGAAGTCTGGTACACCCAGGTTATGTGGAAACTCTGGTCTGGGCCTGAGTCTTTTCAGCAATCTGCAGCCCCTGCAGTTCTATATTCTTACCAGTCTCCACTGAGTGTTCCTGTGCTGACTGGAGGGCAGATCAGCTGTCCATGCCCCAATGTTCCCCTGATGGGCCTGTCTTCCCTAACCCCCTACATTCTAAACCCTTCCCATGAGTCAGGCTGTGTGCCAGTCCCTTGAGATGACTCGCCAGCCTTTGAATTATTTTTTTCAGTTGTTTGTGGCCTCTCACTCCTATGTGGGTCCACAGGAACACTGGTAGGGGTCTTGCTGGCCTGGGGGTCACCAAGGCCCTCTTCTCCCCTGCGGCCTCCAAGCAACTTCATTCAAAGGACACAGTTGCAGCTTTTGCCAGCTCCTGATCCTTGTGCGCACCAGCTCCAGCCTGAAATAGCCAAGCTTCGAAACGGTGGGAATGATTCTCTCTTTCTCTTGTTGCGGCTTCTCCCACCTTTATGAACTCTGTACATCTCTCCTCCTCTTCCCCTGAGCTCTAGTGGCTCCAGCTTGGCTCTCATTGCTTTTTAATAATTGTAAATTGGTTGATTGTGGGAGAGATTGACACTGGGTACTGTCTATTCCACCATCTTGATCCTATTCCAGTGGAGGATTTAACTGGGGATATATAATTCAACTTGTGCTTTAAGAAGATCATCTTGAAAGAGGTTTCAAGAATGGAACCTGGAAAGGAGAAGAAAGAGAGAAGTTGCAAAGCTTTTGAGTAAACCAGGTAAGAGATGGTGGTGGCCCAAATGAGATAAGCAGCCAAGAGTATGGAAAGATATTAGTGTGGTGGAGGGATAGGAGTTAATGATTGATTAGATGTAAGGGCAGAAGAATTTATTACAGCTGATGCTGGCGTTATAATTTGGGCAACAAGAGGATGATGGTGATGTTTTCTGAGACAGGGAAAATGGGAGGGAGATTATGGTCTCATAAGAGTTTTTAACTAGAGCAGCATGCTTGCCATTGTGCCTGCGTTGCCTCCTAGTTCACAGACTCTTCCTCCTTCACGTTCCACAGTTTGGTTCACATTTCAAGCCTTCCTGCTCTTATTTGCCTATATTTCATTTCTCTCCTTCTGGCATGTTTTATTTTTGCTCTGCTAAAGAATATTGCTCATCAAAACATTTATTTTGTTACTCCCAACCCATTATAAGTCTAAGAAGCACTGTGGACATGAGAAAACTATTATCAACACCCCCCCCCCGCCCCGTCTCTGTCTCAAATCCCTTCTTTGAATTTATACTTCTTATCTATTTTGGACTTTGTGATGCCTAGCAATAATTGTCTTCATGCTGGGCTTTTTATTGTTATTTCATTATGTGTCAGTAACTTGGAAATTTTTAACTTATTTTTAGATTGATTGTGAAAGATTAACCTCAGCCACACTAAACCACAAATACTTACAGTTTAACCATGACAGTCATGAGACCTTATAGATTGAAACATGAAGAACTCTATTATATTGTGTTAGTGTTCAATTGCTACTGTAACAAATCACTACAATCTTGGTGGCTTAATATAACATACCTTTATTATTTTTTGGTCATGTAGGTTAGAAGATATTGGCAGGGCTGCGTTCTTTTCTCAAAGCTCTGGAGAAGAATCTATTTCCTTGCCTTTCCCAGCTTCTAGAGGCCACTCACATTCCTTGACTCATGGCCCCTTCCTCCATTCAAAATCATCAATGGCATGTTGAGTACTTCTCACATTACATTATTCTGACCGCCTTTCTACCTTCTCTTCTACTTTCGAGCATCCTTGTGAATACATTGGACCACCTGGACAATCCAGAATAATCTCTCTCTTTCAAGGTTAGCTGATTAGATTCCATCTACAGCTTTAATTCCTCTTTGCCATGTTACATAGCATATTTATAAGTTCTGGGAATTAGGACATAGACATCTTTGATAGGCTATTTTTCTGCCTATTAAACTTAAAAATACAGTTAATCAGCATTTTAAATGTTAAAGGTTCTCTTCTGCTTTTCTGATTTAATCTCATCAAGGTCACCAATAACTTCGAGAATGCAAAGTACAATGGATAGTTCTAAGTTCTCTGACTCCCTTCTCTGTAATACAGTTCTTTCCCTGGCTTCCAAGACAGCATGGCTTTCCTCTGTCTCACTGATTCTGAATCTCCCTTCCTGGGTATTCCTGTTTTCCCTGAGTACTTAATGTTAGAGTACCCCATGGTTCATTCTTCATCATCGTGTTCTTAACTCTTTTTTTTTGTTTTTTTACTGAAAAATAATTGGTTAAACATATTTGTGGGATAACAAGTTGAATATTAATACCTGTGTACAGTGCGTGATAATCAAATCAGGATAATTAGCACGTTCATCATTACAAAATATAATCATTCCTTGTGTCCATTAACCAATTTCTTGCTAATCCTCATCCTCCTCCCCCTTTCCCACAGCTAGTAACCACTGTTTGTTCTCTCCTTCTGAAAGTTCAATGCATTATTGTGATTGTTTCCTTCTTTGTTTCTTTCTTCTTCTTTCTTTGTTTCTTTCTTTGTTTCTCTCTCTCTCTCTCTCTCTCTCTCTCTCTCTCTCTCTCTGTTTCTCTTGCTCCAATGTAAGAGTCAGGACATGAGGTATTTCTCTTTCTGTGCCTGGCTTGTTTCTTTTTCTTTCTCTTTTTTAAATTCATGAATTTTTTAAAATTTAAGAACTTTTAAATTAAAAAAATTTTTCAGGATAACTTTTATATTCAACATTACACAATGCAATCATTTTTTTGTGACCCTTATACCAATATCTTGATAACTCCCCCTCCCCTCTGCCTTTCCCACCTCTGGTAACCTCAGTTCTATCTTCTCCTTTTGAAAGTTCAACATATTATTGTGATTGTTGTCCTTCCTTCCTTCCTTCATTCCTTCCTTCTTTCCTTTGTTTCTTTCTTCCTTTTTCTTTCTTTTTTATTTACTTGTTTCTTTTTTAGCTCCCACTTATAAGGACCTGTGGCATTTCTCTTTCTGTGCCTGGCTTATTTCACTTAACATAATTTTCTCTAAGTTCATTCATGTTACTGTGAATGGCAGAATTTCATTCTTTTTTATGGAAGAGTAGTATTCCATTGAGTATACATACAACATTTTCTTTATCCAGTCATCCATTGATGGACATTTTTTTAGGTTGCTTCCAT
The DNA here is from genome assembly GCF_027409185.1 of Cynocephalus volans. Lineage (NCBI taxonomy): Eukaryota > Metazoa > Chordata > Mammalia > Dermoptera > Cynocephalidae > Cynocephalus > Cynocephalus volans. Next base: position 88,943,965 of record NC_084468.1, on the reverse strand, counting down.
ATCTTGGCTATTGTAAATACAGCTGTGATAAGCATGTGAGTGCAGGTATCCCTTTGACATAACGATTTCCATTCCTTTGCATATATACCCAATGGTGTACTTGGTGGATTGTATGGTAGTTCTATCTGAAGTTGGTTGAGAAACCTCCATGTTTTCCACAATGGCTGTACTAATTTACAGTCTAACCAACAGTGTAGAAGCATTTCTCTTTGGAACTTCACCAGCATTTGTTTTCTCTGTCTTTTTGATAACAGCCAGTCTAATTGGGGTGAGATGATATCTCACTGTGGTTTTGATTTGTATTTCCTTGATGCTTGGTGATGTTGAGCATTTTTTTCATATACATGTTGGCCATTTGTATGTCTTCTTTTGAGAAATGTCTGTTCAGCTCCTTTGCCCATTTTTAATTGGATTTTGTTTGTTTTTTTAATGTTTAATGTTTTAATGTTAAGTTGTTTGAGTTCCTTGTATATTTTGGATATTAATCCCTCATCTGATGTATAGTTTGCAAATATTTTCTCCCATTCTGTAAGTTGTTTTTTCACTCTGTTAATTGTTTCTTTTGCTAAGCAGAAGCTTTTTAGTTTGATGCAATCCCATTTGTTTATTTTTCCTTTTGTTGCTTGTGCTTTTGGGATCATATTCATAAAGTCTTTGCCCAGTGCTAAATCCAAGTGTTTCCCCTATGTTTTCTTCTGGAAGTGTTATAGTTTCAGGACATATATCTAACTTTTTAATCTGTTTTGAGTTGATTTTGGTATATGGCAAGACATATGGGTCTAGCTTCATTCTTCTACAAATGGATGTTCAGTTTTCCCAGCACCATTTGCTGAAGAGGCTTTCCTTTCCCCAATTTACGTTCTTGGTGACTTTGTTGAAGATGAGTTAGCTGTTAAGTACATGGGTTGATTTCTGGGTTCTCTATTCTGTTCCATGGGTTTGAGTGTCTGTTTTTATGCCAGTACCATGCTGTTTTGGTTACTATAGCTTTGTAGTAAAATTTGAGTCAGGTAGTGTTATGCCTCTGGCTTTATTTTTATTTTTGCTCAGGATTGCTTTGGTTACTGGGTCTTTTGTTGCTCCATATGAATGTTAGAATTGTTTTTTCTATTTCCATGAAGAGTGTCATTGGTGTTTTGATGGGGATTGCTTTTAATCTATAGATCACTTTGGGTAGTATGAACTTTTTCACAATGTTAATTCTTCCAATCTGTGAACATGGAATATAATTGCATCTTTTGGTGTCCTCTTTAATTTCTTTTAGCAGGGTTTTGTAGTTGTCATTGTAGAGATCTTTCACCTCCCAGTTAAATTTATTCCCAGGTTTATTATTTTGGTAGCTATTGTAAATGGACTTGCTTTCTTGATTTCTTTTTCTGTATGTTTGTTATTGGTGTATAAAAGTCTACTGATTTTTGTGTATTGATTTTGTATCTTGCAATTTACTGAATTCATTTATCAGTTCTAGTGTTTCTTTTGGTAGAGTTTTGAGGTTTTTTTATATATAGGATTGCGCCATCTGCAAACAGTGATGATTTGACTTTGTCTTTTCTAATTTGGATGCCCTTTATTTCTTTCCCTTGCCTGATTGCTCTCCCTAATACTTCCAATACTATGTTAAATAGGAGTGGTGAGAGTTGGCATCCTTGTCTTGTTCCTGTTCATAAGAAAAAGCTTTCAGCTTTTCCTGATTGATGATGATATTGGTGGTGGGTTTTTCATATGTGGATTTTAATGTGTTGAGATACTTTCCTTCTATACCTAATTTGTTGAGTCTTTATCATGAAGGGATGGTGAATTTCATCAAATTCTTTTTCTGCATCTATTGAGATAATCATAAAGTTTTTGTCCTTGATTTTGTTGATGTGGTGTATCACATTTATTGACTTGCACATGCTGAACTATTCTTGCCTCCCTGGGATGAATCTCAGTTGATCATGGTGTATAATCTTTTGTATGTGCTGCTGTATTCTGTTTGCTAATATTTTGTTGTGGATTTTTGCCTTTATGTTCATCAAGGATATTTGCCTGTAGCTTTCTTTTTTTGTGGTATCTTTATCTGATTTTGGTATCAGGGTGATGGTGGCCTCATAGAATGAATTTAGAAGAATGGCATCTGTTTCAGTTTTTTTTAGAATAGTTTGAAAAGGATTGGTATTAATTCTTCTTTAAAGGTTTGGTAGAATTTTGCAGTGTAGCCATCTGATCCTGGGCTTTTCTTTGTTGGGAGACTGCTAATTAATGCTTCAATATTGTTGACTGTTATTGATCTGTTCAGGTGTCCTGTTTCTTCTTATTTCAGTTTTGATAGTTTGTATGTGCCTAGGAACATATCCATTTCCTCCGCTTTCTCAAATTTCTTCACGTATGGTGGTTCATAATAGTCTATAATGATTCTATGTATTTCTGTGTTATCAGTCGTACTGTCTCCTTTTTCATTTCTGATTTTTGTTATTTGGGTTTTCTCTCTTTTTTTAGTTTGTCTGGCCAATGGTTTGTCTATTTTGTTTATCTTCTCAAAAACCAACTTTTTGTTTAATTGATTTTTTGTATCATTCTTTTGTTCTCTATTTCATTTAGTTCTGCTCTAATCTTAATTATTTCTTTCCATCTATTAATTTTGGGATTGGTTTGTTCTTGTTTTTCTAGTTCTTCGAGATATAATAATAGGCTGTTTATTTGAAGTCTTTCTATTCTTTTGATGTAAGCATTTATTATGATAAACTTCCCTCCTTGTACTGCTTTTGCATTATCCCATAGGTTTTGGTAAGTTGTGCTTGTATTTCTATTTGTTTCAAGAAATTTTCTGATTTCCTTGTTAATAATTCCTTTAACCCATTGGTTGGTCAGTAGCATGTTGTTTAATTTCCATGTATTTGTATAGTTTCCAAAGTTTTGTTTGTTATTAACTTCTAATTTTATTTCATTGTGGTCTGAAAATATGCTTGATATGATTTCAATCTTTTTAAATTTGTTGAGACTTTATTTGTGCCCCAACATGTAATCTGTCCTGGTGAATGATCCATGTGCTTATGATAAGAATATTTATTCTGTAGTTGTTGGATTAAGTGTTCTGTATATGTCTGTCAAGTCTATTTGGTTTAAAGTGCTGTTCAAATCCAATATTTTTGTGACAATTCTTTGTCTAAGGTGATCTTCCCAGTGTTGAAAGTGACATGTGAAAGTCCCCAACTGTTATTGTGCTGGAATCTATCTCTCTTGTTAGATCCAATAACAGTTGCTTCATGTTCCAATGTTGGGTGCATAAATATTTATGATTCTTATATCCTCTTGCTGCATTGATCCTTTTATCATTATGTAATGTCATTCTTTGTCTCTTTTTATAGTTCTTGGTTTGAAGTCTCTTTTATCTGATATAATGGCAACTCCTGCTCATTTTTTGTTTTCATTTGTATGGAATATCTTTTTCCATCCCTTTGCTATCAGTCTATGTGTGGCTTTATTGGTGGAGTGAGTTTCTTGTAGACATCATATAGTTGGGTCTAGTTTTTTAATTTATTCAGCCAGTCTGCATGATTTAAGTGGGGGATTTAATCCATTTTTATTAAAATGCTTAATATTTCTTGTTTTATATTTCTTTTGTTCCTTTCTTTCTATTTTATTGTTTATCTTTGGTGGTTTTTTGTAGTACTAAGATACATTTTCTTTCTCATTTGCATATCTGTTCTACTTGTGGTTTTTATTCTTTCTCTTGTATTTATTGTAATGTATGTCACTCTTTTGATTCCAGATGTAGGACTCCTTTGAAGATTTGTTGAAAGGCTGGTCTTGTGGTGGTGAATTCCTTTGTTTTTTGTTTGTCTGGAAAAGATATTATTTCTTCTCCATTTCTGAAGGAAAGCTTTGCTGGATATAATAATCTTGATTGTCAGTTTTTTTGCTTTTAGCCCTTTGAATATGTCATCCCACACTCTCCTCGCCTGTAGCATTTCTGTTGAGAAGTCTGCTGTTAGCCTGATGGGGATTCCCTTAAAGGTAATTTGACTCGTTTCTCTTGCTGCTTTTAGAATTCTTTCTTTGTCTTTGACTTTTGACAATTTGACTGTAATATGTCTCAGGGAGGTCCTTTTTAGGTTGAATCTGTTTAGGGATCTTTGAGCTTCTTGGATCTGTAAAACCATATCTCTCCCAATACTTGGGAAGTTTTTGGCAATTACTTCATCAATAGGTTTTCAATACCTTTTCCTTTCTCTTCCCCTTCTGGTATACCCATAATATGGATGTTTGTATGCTTAAGGTTGTTAGAAAGATCGCATAACTTTTCTTCATTTATTAAAATTCTTTTTTCTTGGTCCAACTATGTTAATTCAAAAAGCCTGTCTTCTAGTTCAGAAAGTCTTTCTTCTGCTTGTTCTATCCTGCTGCTTATGCTCTAGGTTGTATTTTTTATTTCATTGAATGACTTCATTTCCAAATTGTGTCTATCTCTTTGTTGAATTTCAGTTAATGTTCTGGATTTTTTTTTTTTACTTAATTGTGATTTCCGTCTGTTTTTTCACTAGTCATGTTGAGTTTTCTTAGTATTGACATTTGGGATTCCTCTTCATGCTATTCATTGATTTCCTATTGTTTGGAGTCTGGTATTGGAGAATTGTAGTCTCTTTTGAGGGAGTCATGTTTCCCCATTTTTTCATGCTTCTTATATCTCTGCATTGATGTCTGGGCATCTGGTGGGATAGTTGCTCCTTTCAGTTTTAAGAGTAGTTTTTGAAGGAAGAGACCCTTTCCTGTAGATGTGTTCTATATTGACAGTCAGGTAGGGCATTTTAAGTTTGGATCTTGGTGGTGCAGGCTTTGTGTGACTTCAACTGTATTCAGTTTTGCAGTTGTCTGGGGTGCCTTTGTGGCCAGGCAGGGCCCTTGGCATTTTCTTGTTGGGGTGGGTTTCTTTTTGGGATTGGCAATCTGGTGTTGGTCAGTGAGCAGGTGTATAGTGGTGCAGCATGTTCTGGCAGCTCTGTAGTGGGCTGCTGGCTCAGCTGTTGAGCCTAAAGCAAGCCTGCATGGATGCTATAAGACCCAGTGGCTCTCTAGAAGTGTGCTGTGTGGAGAAATATCTGATACTCAGTCAGCTGTTGGTCTGGGAGTAGGTGTACATAGGTGCAATAGGGCCTGGAAGCTCTGCAGGTGACCACTTGGTAAGCTGTTGAACCTGGTGCAAGCCTACAAGGGTACAGCTGATCCTAGCAGCTCTGTAGAGGCCTGCCTTGGAGAATCAAAGCTCCTTCCTGGTCTGTTTTCAGTCTGGGAGCAGGTATATACTGGTGCAACAGGTCCTGGCAGCTCTGTAGAGGGCCACCAGATTTACTCTTGAGCTTGTAGCAGACCTGAAAAAAAGCAGCAGGCCCAAATGGCTCTGTGGAAGGCTGTGGGGAGGAGGAGGGGCCACTGCTGGGCTGGCTGTCAGCATGGGCACCCATGGGTTCAGTGGGTCTACAGGCCGTGCAGGGCTGGTGCATGTGGACGTTCAGAAAAAGTGCTGACTGGCAGCTTCCCTACCCAGTTGGTCTGCCTGTCTGCCTGATGGGGTGGGAAGGGAGAGAGTGTCATGTGGGCTTAGACTCCAGGGTCTTGGTCCCTCTGTCTGGCTTAGGTTCCAGGCAGCTGGGGCTGTGGTCCTTCTCCATTCATCTGTAGATGGACATTTAAGTTGATTCCATATCATGGCTATTGTGAATAGCACTACAATAAAAACGGGATTGCAGATATCTCTTCAACATACTGATTTCATTTTCTTTCAATATATTCCCAGTAATGGTATTTCTGGATCATGTGATAGTTCTATTTTTAATTTTTTGAGGAACCTCAATGCTGTTTTCCCTAATGGCTGTACTAATTATGCTCACATTTTAAAAGCTCTTCATGAGATTTAATTTGCAGCCAAGATGGAGAACCATTGATAGATGTGGATTGAAAATAATGATGGAGAAAGAGAAAATGAGCCAGCAGGTAAAACCTTTAAAGAATGGGGTCAGGGAGGTGGTGACCAGGATGTCTGTAAATGATACAGCTGAATGCATTAATAAAATAGTAGTACGTAGATGTGAAGTATCTTCATTCAGTCTACAGGAATGCTTGGGAAGTGTTTGGATTCCCAGGCCCCTTGAAATACCCCTTTTTTGAAATGAATAAAGAGCTCACCCTTTGGTTCAGTCTTCGAGAATCTTTCTGGTACTTTGGCACTTCTTTTGCAAACATAATCTGTGACAATCATGCATTGTAAAGCTTTCAACACCAAAGTTTTCTATAAAACATAGACTGAAAGAAAGACCAGTGAAAATCAAAATATTCTGGAGGTCTCTGCTTCCAAAATAACCTAGATTTATTTACATTAAAAACAGATCCAGGAATTAATGCTCACCTTAAATATCCTGCTTTACTTTTTTTTAAATTTAATTTAATTTTATCAATATACAATGTGGTTGATTATTGTGGCCCATTACTGAAACCTCCCTCCCCCCTCTCTCACCCCCTCCCTCCCAACAACCTAATATCTGTTTGCTTGTCATAACAACTTCAAGGAACTGTGATTGTTGTGTCTTCTTCCCTGCCCCTGCCAGTTTCTTTTTGTATTTATTTTCAGCTTCCACAAATAAGTGAAAACAAGTGATATTTCTCTTTCTGTGCCTGACTCATTTCACTTAATATAATTTTCTCTAGGTCCATCCACGTTGTTGCAAATGGCAGTATTTCATTTTTTTTTACAGCAGAGTAGTATTCCATTGTGTAGATATACCACAGTTTCCTTATCCACTCATCTGATTACAGACATTTGGGCTGGTTCCAACTCTTGGCTATTGTAAATAGTGCTGCAATAAGCATTGGAGTACAGGTATACCTTCGACTTGATGATTTCCATTCCTCTGGGTATATTCCCAGCAGTCGGATAGCTGGGTCATATGGTGGATCTATCTGCAATTGTTTGAGGAACCTCCATACCATTTTCAATAGAGGCTGCACCATTTTGCAGGCCTACCAACAGTGTATAAGAGTTCCTTTTTCTCTACAACATCGCCAACATTATCATTCACAGTCTTTTGGATATTAGCCACCCTAACTGGGGTGAGATGGTATCTCAGTGTGGTCTTGATTTGCATTTTCTGAATGCTGGGTGATGTTGAGCATTTTTTCATGTGTCTGTTGGCCATTCATATATCTTCCTTTGAGAAATGCCTATTCAGCTCCTTTGCCCATTTTTAAAATGGGTTATTATTATTATTTTTTGCTGTAAAGTTGTTTGAGTTCCTTATATATTCTGGATATTAATCCTTTGCCAGATATATATTTTTCAAATATTTTCTCCCACTCTGTTGGTTGTCTTTTTACTCTGTTAATTGTTTCTTTTGCTGTGCAGAAGCTTTTTAGTTTGATATAATCCCATTTGTTTATTTTTCCTTTAGTTGCATGTGCTTTTTGGGTCATATTCATGAAGTCTGTACCCACTCCTACTTCCTGGTGTGTTTCACCTATGTTTTCTTTAAGAGTTTTATTGTTTCAGAGTGTATATTTAATTCTTTAATCCATTTTGAGTTGATTTTGGTACATGGTGAAAGGTATGGGTCTAGTTTCATTCTCCTGCATATGGATATCCAATTATCCCAGCACCATTTGCTGAAGAGGCAGTCTCTTCCCAGTGTATAGGCTTGGTGCCTTTTGAGGCATATGGATTGATTTCTGGATTCTCTATTCTATTCCATTGATCTGTTTGTCTATTTTTATGCCAGTAATATGATGTTTTGGTTATTAAAGCTTTGTAATATAGTTTAAAGTCAGGTAGTGTTATGCCTCCAGTTTTGTTTATTTTGCTCAGGATTACTATGGCTATGCGTGGTCTTTTGCTGTTCCATATAAATGTCTGGATAACTTTTTCCATCTCAGAGAAAAGTGTCATTGGAATTTTGATGGGGATTGCATTGAATCTGTAGCTCGCTTTGGGTAACATGGATATTTTCACAATGTTAATTCTTCCAATCTAAGAGTATGAGATATATTTCCATCTTCTTGTGTCCTCTTTAATTTCTCTCACCAGTGGTTCGTTATTCTCTTCATAGAGATTTATCACATCCTTGGTCAGCTTTATTCCTAACTATTTTATTTTTTTGGTGGCTATTGTAAATGGGCTAGCTTTCTTGATTTCTTTTTCTGCATGTTCATTGTTGGAGTATAGAAATGCTACTGATTTTTGTGTGTTGATTTTGTATCCTGAAACTTTGCTGAAATCATTTATCAATTCCAGCAGTTTTTTTTCATAGAGGCATTAGGCTGTTCAATGTATAGGATCATATCATTTGCAAACAGGGACAGCTTGACTTCATCCTTTCCAATCTGGATGCCCTTTATTTCCTTCTCTTCTCTGATTGCTCTGGCTAGTACTTCCAACATTATGTTGTATAGGAGTGGTGAGAGTTGGCATCCTTGACTAGTTCCTGTTTTTAAGGGAAAAGCTTTCAGCTTTTCCATGTTTAGGATGATATTGGCAGTGGGCTTATTGTATATGGCTTTAATTATGTTGAGATACTTTCTATCTATGCCTAACTTGTAGAGAGTTTTTTTCATGAAAGAATGTTGAATTTTGTCAAATGCTCTTTCAGTGTCTACAGAGATGATCATATGGTTCTTGTCTTTGCTTTTATTGATGTGGTGTATCACATTTATTGATTTGCATATGTTGAACCAAGCTTGTATCCCTGGGATGAATTCCACTTGATCATGGTGTATAGTTTTGTGTATGTGTTGCTGTATTCTGTTAGCTAGTATTTTATTGAGGATTTGTGCATCTATATTCAACAAGGATACTGGCCTGTAGTTTTCTATTTTTGATGCAACTTTGTCTGGTGTGGTATCAGGGTGTTGTTTGCCTCATAGAATGAATTTGGGAGAATGGCCTCTGTTTCAATCTTTTGGAACAGTTTGTAGAGAGTTGGTATCAGTTCCTCTTTGAAGGTCTGGTACAACTCTGCAGTGAACCCGTCTGGTCCTGGGCTTTTCTTTGTTGGGAGCCTTCTGATAACAGCTTCAATCTCTTTTATTGTTATTGGTCTGTTCAGATTTTCTATATCTTCTTGGCTCAGTTTTGGTAGTTTCTATGCATCCAGAAATTTATTCATTTCCTACACATTTTCACATTTGTTGGCATATAGTTGTTTATAGTAGTCTCTAATGATTCTTTGTATTTCTGAGGTGTCAGTTGTAATATCACCTTTTTCATTTCTAATTTTTATTATTTGGGTCTTCTCTCTTCTTTTCTTAAATAATCTTGCTAAAGATTTGTTGATTTTGTTTACCTTTTCAGAAAACCAACTTTTTGTTTCATTGATCTTTTGTATTGTTTTTCAGGCTTCTATTTCAGTTAATTCTGCTCTGATCTTAATTATTTCTTTCCATCTGCTAACTTTAGGTTTGGATTATTCTTGTTTTTCTAGATCTTTAAGGTGTAGTGTTAGATTCTTTACTTGCCATCTTTCATTCTTCTGAAGTAAGCATTTAATGCGATAAATTTCCCCTTTAGTACTGCATTTGCAGCATCCTACATGTTTTGTTATGATGTGTCATTATTTTCATTAGCTGCAATAAATTTTTTGATTTCCTGTTTAATTTCTTCCTGGTCCCATATGTCATTAAGTAGAATGCTGTTTAATTTCCATGTGTTTGTATAGTTTTCAGAGTTTTGTTTATAATTGACTTGTAATTTTAATCCATTGGGATCAGAAAAAATACATGGAATAATTCCAATTTTTTTGAATTTGTTGAACTTGCTTTGTGACCTAACATGTGGTCTTTCCTGGAGAATGTTCCATGTGCTGATGAGAAGAATGAATATTCTGAGGTTGTTGGAGGGAATGTTCTGTAGATATCTGCCAAGTCTAATATGTCTAAAGTATTGTTTAGTTCTAGTGTTTCTCTATTGATTTTTTTGCCTAGATGATCTGTCTAATGAAGAGAGTGGGGTGCTCATGTTCCCCAGTATTACGGTGTTAATGTCTGTCTGTTTCTTTAGATTTAATAGTGTTTGCTGTGTAAAGCTGGCTGCTCTGACATTGGGTGCATATATATTTATGATTGTTATGTCTTCTTCATGGATAAGTCCTTTTATCATTATATGGTGGCCTTCTTTATCTCTTTTCATGGTTTTTGGTTTAAAGTCTATTTTATCTGATATAAGAACAGCTACTCCAGCTCATTTTTCATTTCTATTTGCATGATATATCTCTTTCCATCTTTTCACTCTTAGTTTATGTGTGTCTTTACAGGTCCAGTGAGTCTCTTGAAGACAGCATATTGTTGGGTTCATCTTTTTAAGCCAGAGTCTGTGTCTTTTGAAAGGGGAATTTAATGCCTTTACATTTAGAATTATTATTGAAAGGTATTTATTTACTCCTAGCATTTTTTTTTTACTGATTTTTGTTTAGCCATCTTAAGTACCTTTTGTTCCTTTCTTTTTAATTTTCTGTTTGTCTTCTGTATTTGTTGGTTTGTTGGGGTGATAGATAAACTGTTTTTTTCTCTTTGTTAGCATTTTTGTTTTGTTGATAGGAATTCTTCTTTCTTGAGTATTCATGGCAGTGGTGGTTGTTTTTGTGATCTCAAACCCAGTACTTCCTTGAGAATTTCTTGTAAGGCTGGTCATGTGGTAGTGAACTCCTACAGTTTTTGTTTGTCTGATGTTATTCTGATTGGGGTTCCCTTATAGGTGACTTTCCACTTCTCTCTTGCAGCTTTTAAGATTCTTTCTTTGTCTTTGAGTTTTGCCAGTTTGATTATCACATGCCTAGGAGAGGATGTTTTTGGATTGAATGTGTTTGGGTATCTTTGGGTATCCTGAATCTGGAAATCTGTGACTTTCCCTATACCTGGGAATTTTTCTACTATTATTTCATTGAATATGTTTTCAATGCCATTTCCTTTTTCCTCACCTTCTGGAATACCCATGATTTGGATATTTGAGTGCTTAAGGTTGTCTGTGGTCTCTCTTAGATTTTCTTCAATTTTTTTGATTCTTTTTTCTTTTTTCTGGTCTGCCTGTGTTAATTCAAACAGCCTGTCTTCAAGGTCAGAAATTCTCTCTTCTGCTTGTTCAAGTCTGCTGACTAATCTCTGTGTTGTGTTATTTATTTCATTGAATGAATCCTTCAGCTCCACAAGCTCAGCTACATTCTTTTTCAAGGCATTGATTTCTTTGTACATTTCTTCTTTCAGATCCATTATATCTTTTTCTCATTTCATCTTGTCTTAGTTTTCTCATATCTCATTAATTTCCTTAGAACTGTTACTCTAAATTCCTTGTCTGTCATTTCAAAGACTTACTGTTCTATAGGATCTAGCACTTGAGAGTTACTATTTTCCTTTGGTGGTGATGTATTTTCTTGATTTTTCTTATTTCTGGTATCTTTCCTTTGGTGTTTTGCCATTGTGGCCCGGAGTATTACAGTCCACTCATTTCACCCTGATGACAGTCTTGGATCCTGAGGGGACTGCCACTTCTGGGCAGCAGGAACTAGCTTGGGCTTGTATTCCCACTGTGCCTGCCTGTTCTGAGACAGCTGGCTTGGGATGTGGGGGCCCTGAGGCTCTAAGTCTCTCCTGGAGTCAGGGATCAGCCTGGGCTGGAGGTCCCACCCCAATTGCCTTCTCCAGAATGGCTCGCTAGGGGTGAGAGGGCCCCGAGGCTCTTAAGCTGCTCCTGGTGGTGGGGACTGGCCTGGGCCAGAAGTCCTGCCCCACCTGCCTTCTCCCAGATGGCTGGCTTGGGCTGTGAGAGCCCTGAGGCTCTTAAGACTCTCCCAGCAGAGGGGGTTGGCCTGGGCCAGGGGTCCAGACCTGTCTGTCTTCTCCCACATGGTTGGCTCAGGGTGTGGGGGCCCCAGAGCCTCTTAAGTCTCTCCTGGTGGCAAGGACCGGCCTGGTCTGGAAGTCCCATCCCGCTTACCTTCTCTGGCCTGGCAGGCTGAGGGCATGTGGGCCCAGAAGATCTAAAGTCTCTCTATGTAGTGGGGAGCAACTTGAACTGAGGTCCCATGGCATGTGGTTCCTGCCTGTTCCAGCACAGATCTTGGGTCTTCTGTCATTGTTCCTTAATAGTTGCAAATTTTTTCGTTTTGTGGGAGAGAGCAACACCAGGAACTGACTACTCTGCCATCTTGACTGGAACTCCCCAGTATGCTCACATTTTAAAGAAAGATGGTAAAACATCCCTGACCAAATTACTAAAAGTTAGCAGAACCTCTCTAGTAAATGTCAATCAAACTACCAATTTCTATCTTACATAAGAATGGGGACTTTAAAGTGTGATTGGAGAGAGAGTAGTTAAAATAGGCATGTCACTTAATTGATTAGAAGTACCATGGCATTTTCTCTCCCCAACTAAGCAAGTAGAGAATAGGATAGTGGCACTGACCTCCAGCCAAGAATGTAAGACTGGAGATGCCAAGAAGGAAGAGAGACTGGAATCTTGTTTCCTAGCTGGATGATTATGTAGCTACAGAAACTTTTAAGCTTTCTAATCCTCTCATCAGACTGGAGACTGGTAGGAAAACTTTTTAGAGAACTTGATAGGTCCTGTGGAGCAGAGATAGATATGAACAAAGAAACTAGTGCTTGCTTTTTACCTGTTTCTCGTCTGGAGAATTTGTATGTCATGAAGCTGACTGGAACAACCTGCAATGGCAGGACAAGCAGAGAGAGCAAAGGGGGACCACCAAGGAGCACAAATGTGCTCCGCAAGAGAGCTAGTGTTTGGGCTTCTGCTATGGGGAATTATAGTACTTCTGTCATATAAGATATCCCTATTTTTCTAATCTCCCCTGTGTATACTACCATGACCCTGGGGGAACCTATAGCAGATAGTGTAGATGGAGGAAGGAAAGGAAGAAACAGACTGAGAGATCAAGTTTCTGTTACACTTCTCGCTGTGTAACAGAGATTAAAAAAGGATTACTCAAAGTGCCATGACTGTGATGAGAAGCCTGAAGGGACTGCACTTCAGCCTCTCCTCTGTTAGAAGGAGAAACTGGGTACAGCCCTGAATCAAAGTTAGCTTCTGTGTTTTACTGTAAAGACAAGGAAGTTTCACAAGAAAAATCAGTTGATTCAATCATTACAAAAGGACACAAGGCATGGGCAGTGTGACAAAAGTAACACTGTAATTTTCCAAAACTGCATTTGCATTTTTAATCTTTTTTTGCAGTTATTCATCAAATATAGAATGGCATTTCTGACTTGAGATAAGTAAAAAAATCACATTATACACTTTTTTCCTAGCACAATACAAGACTCAAATGAAGAGGAGGCATTCATAGAAACAAGTGCAAGAATACTGAAAGGGTACTGTACATGGTATTTTTCTGTTCATTGTATCTAATGGGAATGCTAAAATAAGTCTTTCATGTGACAGATTAGGTAGCAGCAAGCTAGAAGATCTTTTTCACAGCTTGCTTTTATTGTGCAATTTCCTTTCGTTTCCTCTAAATGTGTTTGGCCCACAGACCTCCCATTAATTTTAAAGGAATTCAGTGTCTAAATATACATTAGGACATGAAAATGTTTTCTAGTAAGGAAAAACCTCTATTGTCTCATGCAATAGTGCTTCAGGGGAATCCTTCTGAAAGATAAGCCATTAATTCCACTTCCTGCCCCTGCCGATAATTAGATGAGGAAATAATGTGGCATTAAAATGAACAAACTGCACAGAGAATATTCATTAAACTATCAACTGTAGAAAATAATATAAAAATTTTTTCTTCTTAAAACTAAATGTAAAGAATCAAAGTGCAGGAGAAGGCTTTGTTGAAATGCCAAGGTAACGCAGAGCCAATCTATAAATGATGAAGATTTTATATTTGTTAAAAATATGAATGTGTACATTAATTTGTTCAATAATTTTCGAGCCCCAACTGTTTGCCTGACACTGTTGTAGATGCTGTAAATACAACAATGAACAAAATGTACAAAAACCTGTATTAATGTAGTTTACATTTTAGAGTACAGAGGTATATAATAAATATAATAAATTTTATGTATATGTATTATACATACAAATGAACATATATATGTGCATATCTCTACCTCTAGCTATATATTAATAGAGTGATAGTGGAGGAAAGGAAAATAAGGAAGGTATTTTAAATATGGTGGTCCTGGAGTTCCTCATCAGTTAGACAATTGAGTACATATCTGAAGGGATTAGAGGAGTTAGACACGGCAGTTCCTGGTGGAGGATATTACCAGGAAAGGGAGAAGTAAGTGCCTATGGGGCTTAGTAGGTAGAAAAGAGGCCGGTATGGCTGTGGGAGAGAAAGAAGAGGAGTCGTAACAGTTGAGAACAGAGAGGTTGCAGTGATGCCGATTACATGTGACCTTAGAGGCCACTGTATGGAATGAGGCTTGTATTCTGAGTGGAATGAAAGCCATTGGAGAGTTTGAGCAGGTGCCTGACAGGAGCTTGACCATAGATTTGAAAGAAACAATGTGGCTTCTGGATTGAGAATAGACTGACTATGGGATGGAGTAAGACTGATTAGGAGGTAAAAGATGATGATGGCTCTGAGCAGGGTGGCAGTGGTTGGGGTAGCAAGAAGTGGATATATATCGAAGATAGATCCAATAAGACTTGCTAATGCATTGGACCTAGGATATGAGAAAAAGAGAGGAATCAAAGATGACACTGAGGTTGTGGTCTGAGGAAACGGAAGGATGGAGGAAGTGCTCTTTACTGAAATTGGGAAGGCTATAGGAGGGCAGGTTTAAAGGAAGTTCTGCCCAGAATGTGTTAAGTTTTTAAAGTCTATGAGACATTCATGTGGATCTATCTAGAAGGCAGTTGGTATATGAATGTGGAGTTCTAGAGAGAAATCTTGGCTACAAATATAAATTTGAGAACCAGAAACACACACACACACACACACACAGACACACATACACACACAAACATGCAGACAGATAGATAGATAGATAGATATAGATTGAATGTGTCCCCCAAAGTTTCTTGTATTAGAAACTTAATCCCCACTGTGGCAGTGGAAAATCCTGTTATGGTAATTAGAAGGTGGAGCCTTTAAGAGATGATTAGATTGTGAGGACTGTACCTTTGTCAATAGATTGATCCATTCATGGAGTAATGGGCATAGTTCTGATGGCCTTATGAGAAGCTTAGTCCTCTCTCTTGCTCAAGCCATTTACCATGTGACATCTTGTGCTGCTGTAGAGCCACCACCAAGAACAAACCCCTCACCAGATGTGTTCCCTGGGCTTTGGACTTCCTAGCCTTCAAAACTGTAAACAATAAAATAAATTTTATTTCTTCATACATTACCCAGTTTCAGATATTTTGTTAAAAGCAAAATATAATTTAGGAAGTGAGCACAGATAAAATTTGAAACCTAAGGGACTCCAACATTTAGATTTGGGGAGTGTGTATAAATCGGCAAAGGAGATGAGAACTGGCCAATGAAGCTGGAGGAAAACCAGGAGAGTGTGTTATTCCATAAATTAAATGATGGAAGTTTTCCCAGGGAGCATGGCTAACTGGTCAAGGAGCTGACTAGTGATTTGGTCAAAGAAGAGTTCGCTGGTGTCCTTGATAAGAGGAGTATTGAGTAAAGCAGTGGGGGAGAGTGAAAGCCTTATTATTTTATAGGGAGTTCAAGAAAATGGAGTAAGTTGGAAACAGCACATGTAGAAACATTCCAAAAGAGTGCTGTGGGTCAAATGTGTCCCCTAAAAGTTCATGTGTTGGAAACTTGTTCCTCACTGTAACTGTGTTAAGAAGGTGGGAAATCCAATTATGATATTTGAAAGGTGGGGCTGGTGAGAGGTGATTGGACTGTGAGGACTGTGTCCTTGTGAATGGAGTAATCCTTTCATGGAGTAATAAGTTATCACAGATGTGAACTGGTGGATTTGTAAGGAGCATGTGAGAGAGCTCTTGCTCATGCCATTTTCTCGCCATGTGGTACCTTGCGTGGCCACAAGACCCTGCAGAGAGGTGCCACCCAGAAGGCCCTCACCAGATGTGCTCCTTGGATGGTGGAGTTCTCAGCCTCCAAAACTTTAAGACATAAATTTCATTTCTTTATTAATTACCCAGTTTAAGGTATTTTGCTATAATCAATAGAAATGGATTAATACAAGGAGCTTTGCAATATTGAGGAGCAGATACATGGGGGATAACTGGAAGGAGATGTGAGGTCAAGGGGAGGTTTTTTTCATTTTTTCTACATGGTGGAAATTAGAGCAGTTTTTGTTTGTACACTGATGGGCATGTCACAGTATCAAATAGAAAACTGATGATGAAAGATAGGAGTTGTTGAACAGACGTGTTTGTGTAGGTGAGAGGTAATGGGATCTAGTGCACAGGAGGGATTCCTTCAGCCAGGAGCAGGTCTAATCCATCTGAAGCACCGGTGGAAGGCAGATTAGGTGGGTACAGATGCTTGGAAGTGAATAGATATGGTGTGGGCACCTCTGGAAATTCTTTTCTGATTTTCTCAGTGAAATAGGAAACACATTCTTCAGCTGAGGATGGGGGAAGAGGTTTTGGAGGTTTGAGGAGGGAAGAGAAGTGGGATATAGTTTTCTAGGAGGCTTCAAAAGTAAGTGAACTAGAGAAATGTGGGAGGGTAACTGGTCTGCACTAAGAGCTAACTACTTGTTTGCTGTTCCCTAATGTGTCATAAGAGAGACCTGTATTACCATTTCTCTAAAATAATTTAAAGCGAAGCAAGTCAGCATTATTTTATGTTTCTCCAGTTTACATTAAGTACATGGGAACAGGCACAATATTGGTGGAAGTACGGCTGCAATCAGGTTTGGAGTTTTGCTGCATAGTATGATGAAAGGAGAGAGGAGTGAGAGAGAGAGGTGTAAGTCAGGGAGGGCTATCATGGTGGGCTATGGAATTTAAGAAGGGCAAGTGGAGAAGTGAGGATATGAAGGTTAGAGGCAGTATGAAGTATGCTTGATTCATGAATTTTAGATCTTGGGGAAGTCAGGAATTGTTGAGTCAGAGCACTAGAGGAGAGATAGAATGGTCCAAGAGTGTGATGCTTAGTACTGGCCATGACAAAGTATAGACTCTAAGGCAGGACAGTGGGAGAGCAGCCAGGCTAGGAAGGCATGGTTATTGCAGGAGAGGAAGATGGAAGAATGAGAGGCAAGGCAGGGCATCAGAAAGATCATAGACTTTGATTTCAGGACCTCCAGAAATTATGACTGTGCTGTGATTGAGAGACCAACAGTGAGCCAAAAGCTAAATTTTTCAAGAACTTATGAGCTGAGAAGAATAGAATAATTCCTTTAAAAAAATCAGTGATATACATATATTCATATATCTAAGAATGTTCAATGAAATCTTGTGTGGGAGAGAAAAAAAAATCAGAACCAAACTAAATATCTTGCAATAAGTGAATGATTACATAAATTAGGCATATCCATACAATGGAATGCTATGTATCTTAAAAAAAATAAGGTTAATTCATATATATATTGACTAGGAAATATGTTTATGATATATTTTTAAGTGAAGAAATTATTTAAAAATTTAATACAATACCCAGAGAGGTCGGGTGGCACATTCATGGGAGAACATAAGAGGTTTTGCAGGGGTTGACGTTGGTGAAGCTGTTAGGTAAAGTGAGACTTTCTTTTCATAGCCATGGGTTTGTTAACCTTTTTCTTGTAAAATATAGCACAGATAAATACAAGTGCACAAACCACAGAGTAGAGATGGACCAAATCCTAAACCAACATTTGTGAGACCACCACTTTGATCAAGAAATACAAAACTGGCAGGATTGCAGAATCCCCATCACTCCCCTTCCCACTCATTACTCCTTCCCTCTGTCCAAAGTAAAAACCACACTGACTTTCACAGTCACCATATCCTTGTTTTTCTTTACAGCTTACCCCTAAGCATGCATTTTTACATCCTGTGGAATAGTCCTGCCTGTTTGTGAACTTCATATAAACAGAATAATCCAGTATGAATTCTGTTGTGGTGACATCTTTTGTTCAATATAAGGTATATAAAATTCATCTGCATTGCAGGGTGTAGCAGTTTATTTTCATCTTTATATGATATTCTATGTGAATACTCCACAGTTCATTTGTCTGTCCTACTACTGATGGACATTTAACTTATTTACAGTTTTGAGCTGTCATGAACAATACTGCTGTGAACATTCTTGTACACAGATCTTGGTATCCATGTGCATGCATTTCTGTTGAGGATATTTCTAGCAGTGGAATTGCTGAGTAATAGGGTCTGCATTGCTTCCAGTTAAGTAGATGATGACAAAGCGTTTCATTCCCACCAGTGGTAGAGTCCCTTTTGCTCCATAGCTTTTCCAATATGTGGCACTGCCATTAAAAATTTTATTTTATTTTTTTAGCTATTTTAATGGATGTGTAGGGATATCTCTTTGTGGTTTTAATTTGTATTTTTGTCATTATTTGTGAAGTGGTTTATTGGCTATTTGGATAATGTTCTGCAAGTTGTCTGTTCAAATCTCAAGAGCACTTTTTTTTACTGAAATATTTGATTTTTTTTAGAAGTTTTAAAAAAAATTCAAGATATGGGCCCTCTTTTGGCTCTAAGTGTTGCAAATACTTTCTCCTACTCAGTGGTTTGTCTTTTTACTCTGTTAATGGTGACTTTTGACAAAGAATTTCAACATAGTTAGGTTTATCAGTATTTTCTGTGTGGTATATGTGTCCTGTTTAAGAAATCTTTCCCTACATTAAGATTATAAAGATATTATAAACATATTATAAAGATATTCTCCTTTGCTGACTTCTAGAAGTTCTATTATTTTGTCTTTCACTTGTAGCTATGTAATCCACCTGTGATTTTTGTGTTTGGCATGTGATGAAGATCTTGTTTTATTTTGTCCCATACAGATATCTAATTATTCTAGTGCCATTATTCCAAAAAATGTTTTCTTTCCTCACTGTTGTGCAGTGCCATATTTGCAGTAAATTGCTTGTCCATGTGTGCAAAAGTTTGTTCCTAGGATTTCTATTATATTCTTTTGGGCTATTTTTTCTATTCTTATGCCAGTACCTTATTGTCTTAATGACTTTACCTTTATAATGAGACCTAATATTCA
Organism: Cynocephalus volans; assembly: GCF_027409185.1. Lineage (NCBI taxonomy): Eukaryota > Metazoa > Chordata > Mammalia > Dermoptera > Cynocephalidae > Cynocephalus > Cynocephalus volans. Next base: position 88,924,844 of record NC_084468.1, on the reverse strand, counting down.
GTGGAACAAATTCCCCCACCCATTTCTATTTCTTTAAGGATGTCTTGGCCTTTTACCTTTTTACATTTTCATCTATATTTTAGTGTTGGTGTGTCAAGTTCCACACACACATATACAACATTGAAATTTTTATTAGGAATGTATTAAATTTTATAGATAAAATTGGTGAGATCTGACATCTTTATGACATTGAGCCATTAGTTCATGTCCATGGTATACTTTCTTATTTATTGAGGTCTTTTTTATTTCTTTCAAAAACATTTTATAGTTTTCTGCATTGAGAGCTTGCACACTGAGAACTTGTTAGATTTATGATGTTAATGCATGTATCCTCTGCAGTGGATACCATGTAGACCACCCAAATCTTCCTTATGGGACTGGAGCACTCACTTCCTCAGCTGCTGTTTCAGGTTGACAGCTCTCAGTTGAGTCTATCCCTGGTTGCCCTCAGCTGAAGAGAGCCACCTGGCCTAAGGTCATTCTCCCTTCCAGGCAGCATTCAGTGTTTGTTTGATGTAAGAGTGTAAAAGACTGGCAGGTCCCATTGGTCCAATTTGGGACACCTTGGAGAGGCCATCCCAATTTCAGATCTCCCTGTAAAATTAGTTGAGACCTTGTCGCTGCCACTTTGAAATTTAATTTTTCCCTTGCTCAGTCCTACTTTCTTCACTCCCCACAAGTGTTGATTTTGAGAATACTTCCCAGTAAGCCATGGAGATGTCTATCTCAGAATTAGCGTCCGGGAGAATTCAAATAGTTGCGGTATTTTTATAAAATTTTGATTTTTAATTGCTTTTTCCATGATTTATGGAAATTGGATTTTGTACAATGAGCTTGTATTTATCAACCTTCTTAACTTAATATTTTCAATTTTTTTCTGTATATAGTTTTGATTTTCTGCATATGCAAACATATCATCTGTGAGTCATGACAATTTCTTTTCTTCCTTTCAGTAATTATATGTTTTATTCCTTCATCTTGCCTTATTGGAAAGCCTAGGACCTCCACTATAATTTGGATAGACTTGTTGATAGTGGGCTTCTTTGTCTCATTTTGAACTCTAGGGAAAGCTTTCAACATATCAGCTATTAAGTAAACTTCTATGTATATTTTATTTTAATAACTTTCTATTGGATTAAAGAGACTTCTTTTGTCCCTAGTTTGTAAGAAGTTTTTTCATGAATGGGTGTTAAATATTATGAAATACTTTTCCTGTATTTGTTGAAATGATCACAATATTTTCCTCCTTTATTCTCTTAATATGGTAAAATACAAGGTTGATTTTCAAATGGTAAAACAACCTGTATTCTTGGGGAATAATCCAAAATAGTGGCTTTGCATAGTTTTTTAGATATTATACTATTTTTATGGATTTGTTTTGCTAAATTTTTTAGTGATTTTATCTATGGTCATGAGTGAGATTGGCTCATAATTTACTTTTCTTTTTTTTTTTAAGTTTATTTATTTATTAATATTATTATTTTTTACATTCTAAGATGTGGAGTAGTTGGGGGCAGGGGGAGAGGGTAAGAAGGAAGGAAATAGGGTGGGAGGAGGAAGGAGGGGGTGCGTGGTTAAGGCCCATGGCACTCTCCTCATTCCTGCAGGGAGACCAGGGTACTTCTAGCGGTGGCTCGGTCATTGCTGGGCTGGATGCAGATGTCAGGGGGTTGTGGCTGAAACCCTATGCCCCCAACTGCCCCAGCTTGGGAGACCAGGGAGCTTCCAGTGGTGGTTCGGTGGTCTTCACTGGCCTGGTTGCAGATGTCAGGGGGCACGGCTCAGGCCCCCAGCCCTACCCACTCAGTCCTGGGAGCCCAGGGGGCTTCTGGTCCTTCTAGGCTTTATCGGTGTTCTTCGGTGATGTGAGACCTTTACCAGTTAATATCAAACTTTGTCTCTGGTCTGTGGATATTTTGTTTTTTTCTTTCAGTTCTCTGTTGGATTATTTGCTGTTCCCTGTCACCTCTCCCAGGGTGACAGAGATACAAAGGATTACTCAAAGCCCATTTTCTCCAGAGCAGTGAGAGGCCCAGAAGGGGTTAATCCCAGGCAAATCCTTCAAGAGAGAAGAATTCCTAGGAAATAACCCCAAATGAGGTTTTCTCTCAGTTTTTATTCTCCAGGCAAGAAAGTTACAGAAAAGGAACACAGGTGATTACAAAAAGAACAATGAGATATTCTTCACGGCAACAGGCATTAGGTTTAGCTGCACCAAGGACGACTGCCCTAATAGCAAGCATTTCTGCTGTGTTACCTTTTTTTTAATCTACTACAGAGACTTTAGTCCTGGGAAAGTTTTTTGTTTTTCCAACCTTAGGATTTCTATGTGCAATACTAAAAAGTTAGGCTATACCTTAAACTAAAGGGCTTTGGCCCTTCTAAAAGCTAAAGACTGTGGTCCTACTATGCTAGAAGTTAAGCCCTATGAAATACATTTGCTTTATTAATGTTAGTATCTTCCACAGTTCCCCACCACTTAAACTCTGCACTGGAACTAATTTGTTGTCCTTTGCTTACTTCTAAAATGGGGGAGCTTCCTGTGAGGACTAGCACTTGAGCTCTGTGGTTGAGCGAAATTGCTGCTTTGCTGCTGATTCCCTGGGGGAGGCTTTTTGTACAGCTCAGGTTTTAATTGTTGACTTTGTAAGCACTTTTGAGTCTTGCGAGTTCTGGTACACCTGGGTTATGTGGAAACTCTGGTTTGGGCCTGAGACTTTTAAGCAATCTGCACCCCCTGCAGTTCTATATTCCTGACCTGTCTACACTGAGTGGGCCTGTGCTGACTGGGGGGCAGATCAGCTGTCCATGCTGTGCCCCAGTGTTCCCCAGGTGGGCCCGTCTTCCCCACCGCCCGTGCTTCAAACACTTCCCATGGGGTGGACCATGTGCTGGTCCCTTGCAATGACTCACCAGCCTCTGAGTGGCTGCTTTTTTCCGTTGTCTGTGGCCCCTCACTCCTATGTGGGTCCATGGGAATTGTCAGTGGTCTTGCTGGCCTGAGGGCTACCAAGGCCCTCTTCTCCCCTGCAGCCTCCAAGCAACTTCATCCTAAGGGCACAGCTGTGGCTTTTGCCAGCTCTTGCTCCATGTGCTCACCAGCTCCAGCCTTGAACTCGCCAGGATTCAAAATGGTGAGAGTCATTCTTTCTTTCTCTCATCGTGGCTTCTCCTGCCTTCATGAATGCCGTAGGTCTCTCTTCCTCTTCCCCTGAGCTCTTGAGGCCCCAGCTTGGCAGTCATTGCTTTTTAATAGTTGTAAATTGGTTGGTTTGTGGGAGAGGGTGATGCTGGGGACCAAGTATTCTGTCATCTTGACCTGGCTCATAATTTTCTTTCTCATCATGTCACTCATTTTAGTATCAAGGTTATGCTGACTTCCAAACTAAAATTGCAGATGTTTCTCTCTGTATTAGTCATCTATTGCTGTGTAACAAGTTACCCCCAAACTTAGTGTTTCAAAACAACAATATTTATTATCTCACAGTTTCTGTAAGTTAAGAAAGGTTTAGTGGAGTCCTCTGGTTCATGAATCTGCAGTCATCTTATGCTTCCACTGGAAAAGATCCACTTCAGTCTCACTCATAAAGTTATTGGCAAGATGTAGTTTATTACTTGTTATTGAATTAAGGCCTCAGTTTCTCATAAGCTGTTGGCACAGTGCCACTCTCAGATCTTTGCCATGTGAGCCTCTCCAAAGGGCAGCTCACAATAAGACACCTGGCTTCACCAAAATGAGGAAGGAGAGAAAGACAGTGCCAGCAAGAGAAAGCCTGCTGGCAAGGCAGAAGTCACAGTCTTTTGTAACCTAACCTTGGAAGTGATATCCCACCACTTTCTGTATTTTGCTTATTAGAAACAAGTCATTTAGTCTAGCCCACACCCAAGGGGCAGGAGTAGGGGGTTACAAAAAGGCATGAATACCAGGAGTTGAGGATCATTGAGAGTCAATTTAGAAGTCTCCTTGGGCTGGCTGGTTAGCTCAGTTGGTTGATAAAATTAAGGTCAAGGGTTTGGATCCCCTTACAGGCCAGCTGCCAAATTAAAAAAAAAAAGATGTCTCTCTCTTTTTTTTTTTTTTTTTTTCTTTTTCGTGACCGGCACTCAGCCAGTGAGTGCACCGGCCATTCCTATGTAGGATCCGAACCCGCGGCCGCTGGGAGCGTCGCCGTGCTCCCAGCGCCGCACCCTCCCGAGTTCTGCATTTATTTTTTTCCTATATGTGTCAAGTTAGCTGGTACAAGAAAATTTAATTTTTAGTTTTTTAAAATCATGGGAACATTTTTGGATTCCATTTTCTCTAATGGCTAAAGGAATATTATGTTTCTTCTTTTGTCAGTGTCGGTAAGTGCTACTTTTCAAGGAGCTTGTCCTTTCCATCTACATCTTTAAATTTATTAGCCTAAAGCTGTTTATAATATCCTCTTTTGCTATTGCTTGCAGGATCTGTAGTGATGTCCGCGTTTTCATTTGAGACATTAGTTATTGTGCCTTCTCTCATTTTTTGGTCAGTCTTGCCAAAAGTTTATAAGTTTTATTAATCTTTTTCAAGAATCAATTATTGACTACATTGGCCTTCTTTATTTTCTCTATTTTATTTTTTAATTTTGTGCTCTTTTTAGTGTTTGCATGATATATCTTTTTTCATCCTTTTACTTTTTGAGCTCCTATATGATTATGTTTTAGATATGTCTTTTGTAACACCATATAACTGATTTTTACAAAACTTTGGGTTTAAATCTACAATTTATTAATTTCTATCTCTTATGCTTTTTTTACTTGCCTTCTTTGGGTATGAGTGTTTTTTCTAAGTCAGCTTTATAGGGACTTATGTTACATATGACAAAGTTGTACAATTTAAAATGTACAGTTAGATGTATTTCAAGGAATTAATACATAAATAAATATGTATATATAACCACCACAATCATCATATAGGACATTTCTATCACCCCTAAAAGATGCCTTGTGCCTCATTGTAGTCAATCCCTTCTCGGGTCCACTAGACTGTGCCAACTACTTACCTGATGTCTGTTCTATGACTTTGTATGTTTCTAAATGTCTTGTAAATGGCAACCTACAGAAGGTAGCTTTTTTTGTCTGGCTTCCTTCACTTACCATAATGCTTTCATGATACATCTGTGTTGCTGAATGTATCAGGAAGAGCTAGTTTATTTTTATTGCTGACTAGTATTAGATTGTACAGACACACCACAATGTTTTTATCCTTTCTCCAATTGATGGACATTTGGGTACTTTTCAGTTTGGGGCTATTATAAATAAAGCTTCTACAAACATTAGCATACAAGTCCTTTGTTGACATGTATTTTAGCTCATCTTAGGTAAAGACTCATAAGCAGAATTTTGTGCATTATGCAGTAAGTGTAAGATTAATTCCATAAGAAACTGTCAAACTATTTTTCAAAACAATGCCATTCTGTACTCCCACCAGCAGTGTATGAGCATTCCAGTTGCTTTGCATTCTTGTTATTTCTCGGTATTGTCAAAGTTTTAAAAAAAATTCCACCAGTCTAGTAGGTGTGAAGTGGTATATCATTGTGGTTTAGATTTGCATTTCCCTGGTGACTAAGAAAGAGCCCTTCACAGCTAACTCCCCAGAACAGGGACTAGCACCTGACCAGTTCCACTAGTCTTTGTTGTTTACCATCCAGCTAAGCCCTGAGGCTAATCATCACAGAGCCCCACAGCATGATAAAATGGGACCTCATACTCATATATCCAGCAGCGTGCTGAGAGGAGCTCCTCTAGCTGGGATAATGGGGACATGGACCACATTGTTACACCTTCAGTATTTTATTTAATTCTTCAGTAAGAGGTATTTGCCTTTGATAGTTGAGGAAACTGAGGCTCAGCAAGTTTGTGTAATTTGCCCGAACTCATAGAGCTCGTAAGCAGATATGCCAGAATTTAAGTTCAGGTTTTTGTGGTTCCAATGCCTATGCTTGAAATGACTCTGAAATTTATAACTGGTAAATATCCCCTCAGGATCTTTTTCTACAGACTGAATAGAATTTCCTATTAAATCCTTATTTTCCAAGACTTTGATCAAATTTATGCGTTTCCTTGATATTCCCCCGCCCCAACTTCCTATGTCACTCCTTGTTTCTATATACAGTGTCAACACTGTATTAGTAAATCCAAATTCACTCCTTAGTGACATTTACTGTCACGATTTTGTCAAGCTACTCTGATTGGGCCTATGGACTCTGAGTAAATGGAATGTGAGACTGTTGGCTGGGGTTGGCACAGGCAGTTATGATGTTTACTGCACCCTAAGAGTTCATGGATGGATAAGCTGCACCTAAGTAGGCCAACTACACTTTATGGCTGGTCTCTTTCGAAAGAGACACTGAGAGTGCTTTACTTCAATGATGCACATTCTGTAATAATTTAACATTTAGCACTCACGAATTGCTGTTCAACCTTTGGTATTCTAAGCAAACATGGTTCAGATTGGATTGTTATTGTTACATATGTTCAGTCCACAGTACTGCAAATTAATGGTAGTGGTGTTCACTGCCCATTACAATATACACCTGAGTGATTGTACTGATTTCGGAATTAAGGATTTGGATCTTATACTGTTTCTCTCCTATTTAATATAACAAGTAATTAGCCTTACCACTTTTAGCAAAAGCTAAATGATCATATCTGTTGAGATCTTTTGCAATTATTTGATAATTTGTCCAGAATAGGTCACTTTTACTGAAACTTATTTAATTATACAGAGATAATATCTTAGGGAAAAAAGCCAGAGGGTAGTTTCTAATATATGTATATTTTGGCACTTTTTAGTGGCAACAGATGAAGTTGCAGTTTATTAAATTGTAAACTGAAAGACATGTTATGCAAATGCTAAACTGAATAGGACAGAAATTTGAACATAATTCTAATTATTTGATCAGTGCTTAAGTATAGGGAGCAAAGCTGGGGATATAAATGAAAAGGAGTAACATTTAAAATTTCTAATGTTCTATTCTCTTTTGCCTTCCCAAGATCTCTGACCTAAATTGCCCTAGCCATCTAATTAGCTGGAGGATGGGCATGGGAATGTGGGCAGAGATTACACGTTAGGGAAGGAAGACCAAGAATACACCAAGAACGTGCTCAGGCTCCATTATCTTATCATAAGATCATTAGGCAGGATATAGTGCTAGGATTCTGCCTTGAGAGAGACTTTTCCAATTTTCTTGATCTCCTCCTCCAGTCCAGGATACATACAACCAAGCACAGAAAATTCAGTTTATTAAACTCGCTTATGCTATAAAGGAGATACAGCAGCCTGCCACTGAAGATTGGCTAGAGTCTGGGAAAAGGATATCAATAATGAAGAAAGTAAAAAACCTTTCTCCTTTTTCTATTCTAAGAAATTCATGAGAAGGAAAAGAAAAAGAGCTAACTTGTTGAATACCTTCACTGAGTTATTACTTATATGCATGCAAGTATATAGAAGTGCTTGTATACATGTAAGCTCATTCAATCTTCACAATGACACGATGAGGTACATTACTATTTTATTCTCATTTTACAGTTGAGGAAACTGGGACACAGAGCCAGTAAATAACTCATCTGAGATCCCGCCTCTAATGAGTGAGAGAGCTGAACTGGGCTGTTTAGCTCCACCAGCTCCACAGGAGATGGGTTAGTGAGGGTAAGGTGGAAGGCAAAGAGGGCAGGCGGCTTTTCTCACTGCTACCTATTCGGGATTACAAAATCATCTCTGTGTCTCTTCTTGCACCAACCTCAGGCCTGGCCATAGCAAAGTAGCTGCACAGTATGGTCAGAAGAGGGCGATCTTGCAGGATGGCTTCCTTGAGCTGCCTTCAGGAGCCTACAGTGAGAAGCTGGGCGATCCTGCATCAGGAATGGGGGCTGGTGGATGTGGACATAAGAAAGGTTGTGGTTGTCATGCAGAGATCTGTGGCCAGTGGGAACGGGGATGGGACAGGGTTAATCAGGATACAGTACTAGGTGCTGACAAACCCAGGAGAGACCAAAACAAGAGTCCCGTTGACGCAGAGTGAAGCCATGCAGCCTAGCAGCAGGGCAAACTGCACCCAGGAGCCCTGGTGTTGCCATGGAGACCTGGGGACTCAGAGTACATTGCACTGAAGACTCAGCTCTTTCCTTTGCCAGGAGGACCCAAAAGCCTCATTCCCCACCCCCATCACAATGGACCATCTGTCACCATCAGAAGTGCAGGGGAGCGGGGCTAGCTCAGGAACTAAACAATATTTTTAAAAAGACTGAGTATTTTCTCAGATGAAGTCAGCACTATTGATGAGATAAAATTTTAACTTAATTTAATTTGTTTTCCACTAAGACAGAGGGCCAGATTAAGTATGGAACTATAAAGAACTTTTTATTTTCTATTCACATCTGAGTTATAGTTGAGTTAAATTTTATAAACCTGCTACAAAATATGGCTAACCAGAAAAATATTAAGAGGAAAAAAAATGTTGTCAGCTCTATAGGCAGTGGAAAAGGCACACGTAAAATAATCAGAAAAAGTAAAGGGAGGAAATGGAATGACTGAAAGAGGGACAGCAAGATAATAATAACCTTATTGATGGGAGTCAGTGATATTAGAACTTAATGGAAGAAGGAAGAATTTGCAAGGCATTTAATGTCAAATTTTCTTGGCTGTTACAGAAATTTATATGGTAGTAAAAAACAAAAACACATAAATACTGGGAGTACGATGAAAAAAATCAAAATTACAGGGGGAAATAACAAGTTTGATGTTTAAGTAGATTGTTCCAGGGCCACCCACACCTCTATTTGTCAGACTGTACTGTTTTTCCTCCCCATTGCACTTCTGGGTCCAGGCCAGAGGGTGGTGGGCGGAGAAAGAACGGTCTCTGGTTGCTCCCTCCTCCGCAGCTCTCAATACCTAATCTCTCTCCCCCTTGCCTGCCTGCACCCACTGCACCACTCTGATCCGGCCCTCCTTTGCTCTTACTTAGGCCGTTGTGAAAGCGTCCTGATTGATCTTGCCTCCTACAGTCTCTCCTTGCTCTAATCCATCTCATAAAACTTTTGCCAGATTTATTTTATTGAAGCATGGTTTTCATCACATCACTCTCCTGCACAAAAAAAAGCCATTCCCTTCAAATGGCTCTTTAGCTATTGAATTGGGTAAAAACTTTTCTGGTATGCAATGTGCTTCACAATAAGACCATACCAATTCTGCTATCAAATGCCCCAGTATTTCTTTTTTGGAAGCTTTGCAGTTATAGAGGGCTTGTTCTTTTTCTCCTAGAAGATCTATAGTTTTGATCATATGATAATCATAGACACATAGATAATCAAATAAGTAAGTGGAGGGAATATAAAAAATGGAAGAATGTAACCCTGTAGGTGGAAGCAAGTGGGATCCCAGAAGAAGATTCATAGTGTTAGAGAGGAGGTCTCTTGGGTTTTCTCGAAGAGGCCCCCGTCAAGAACTCCAGCTCATGTGAAAGGCCACAGAAATACACAAGGAGTTAGTCAAATAGCGGCTATCCTATTCAGTCTCCACTTCTGGTAATATAAATGTAAATATTGGGTGAAATATTGGTAGAGAGCTGCGAATTCATGCCTTTCACACCTCTGATATCCTTGACCACCATGTTTTTGGTGATACCAGAGATTGATCTCCCTTTCTGTCTGTATCTTTTGCCAGTTTTCTTGAAGTGTAACTTATATACAATAAAATCTATCAATATTAGGTGTACAGTTCAATGAGTTTCATAAGTGAACTCAACCATGCAACCACTAGCACAGTCATGACTGAACATTTCCACCACCCCAAAAGCTGACCTCCTGCCCTTTTGCAGCTAATCTCCTGTCTGAACGCACCCCAGCAAGCACGGACCTGCATTCTATCACTCTAGTTTTGCCTTTTATAGAATTTATATGCATAGAATTATACTGTACAAGTATATATATTCTTTTATTGTCAGGCTTTTAAAACTAACGCCACCTTAAGTGACATTACAAGTGGATTAACGTGGCAGTCTAAGACGGTGCCAGGAGGAAGTAGGGTGGGAGCGTCTCAGGAACCTTGCCTTAGCCCTTATTGGCTGAATACACGCTTCCACACTCGTGAACACTGCGTGATTGCAATAGATAGGCATTGAGACAGGATGCATGCTCTTGTAACCCTTAAGCTGATAGGAGGATGTAAAAAACCTGCCTTCCCCATTTGCCTTTATAAGCAAGTGCTTGTGTGATAATAAACAGAACTGTTCCACAGAACCTCCGCCACGTCTGAGTGTCCTTTAACTGGGCTGGTTGGGGCCAGTGGTGTGCTCACCTCTCTTCACGGCTCTCTTCCCTGTCTCCTTCCAAAGGGGACAGGAGGGAAAGAGGAATCCCAGGCCATTTGCTTGCCCACCAAAAGGAACGAGGCTAGGGCTGTTCGGGTCTGCCAGTGTGGACCTGACATTTTATGTTGGGCTTCTTTAACTTAGCTTAATGCATTTGAGATGAAAGAACATATTTTTATATAAAAATTGACAGCAGCTGGGACTGCTGTCAATTACATAAAATAAATTGACAACACTAGCCTCAGAACTGGTACAAAACTATGCTATCTACCCTAAGTAAATCATTGCATACATGCACTGAAACATTATATGCACATGTATTGAAACAACACACTATACCCCACAAAAATAAATATGAATAAAATTGAAAAAAAAAGCAATTAACTTGGTTCTAAGATTTGACACTTACTAACTGTGTGGCTATGGGCAAGTTACCCAACTTCTTTGAGCATCCATCTCTTAACCATTAAAATGGGGGCAAGAATATAAACTTCAGAGGGTTGTTGTGAGGGTTAATAAGTTATAAATACAAGTATTTACTAAATAAGTAAAAAGCCAAGTGACTACGACATACCTGACACATTTTTTGGCCTCAAAAAATGATAGCCAATATTATTAATATTATTGACAGTGGCAGAGACTGCTTGCTGTACCTCAGCATCTGATCTCTCCAGGGTGACCTTATGTTCCAGTTCATGTGTGTTGTCATGGCCTAATTGCTAATTGTGCCTTCCTATAACCCAACAGCATCCCAGTTTGGAAGATAAATTGCATGATTACCCTAGTTTTCTCCTTCTTCAGTAATGGAATTTTCAAATTTTGATTGGATATGAAGCCAACCAGAATAAAGACTATTTCTTGTAGCCAGGTGGTCATTTGACTAAATTTTGGCCAATGGAAGATAAATGGAACTGTTGGGCAAGTTTTAGCAGATGTTCTTATGGGTGGGGGTATGCCTTTCTCTTTGCAGGCTGGAAAGGGGAAATGGTGGCTGGAGGTGGAATAGCTATCTTGGACCACGAGGTGTATTTGACAGTGGAAGCCATGCCAAGTGGGCCATAAGACTGAAGGATCCTATTAAATTTTACTTAAGAGAGTGTCCTGACCCATGGGATATTCAACGCAGACCCTGGAGGGGGGAGTGGGAATTGGATGGGACAAGAGACACGAGAAATGGAGACAAGACAGTATTCTGATCAAGTCTCGTTTATTAGCCAGAAGGTCACAGCTTATATAGATAGCAAAAGGGAACAGCAGATAAGGAAGTATGCAGCAGATAAGGAAGTATGCAGCAGATGTTTTCCAGGAAAGACCACAGGGCAAGTTGTTCCAGGAAATAGAAAATTCCCCTGTTATCTATGGCAAGTTGCAAAGTTACCAACACCCATAGTGCACAGGAAGGGGTGGGACGGAAGATAACAGCAAACAAGGCTCTGAGGCCTCGAGGCAATAGCCGGGCTCTATGGCTCCAGACAGGCAGGCTCTTAGGCAACAGCTGGGCTCTATGGCTCCGGACAGGTCCCCCTTTTTTATTATTTCAAGCCAAGAGAACCCCTTGGGAACTGTGCCTGTCTTAGGTTGGGGCAATCCATCTCGAGCATTATACCCGTCGTAGGATTAGGCTGCAGCAGAGGCAGCCCTCCTGTCTTAGGTGGCGTGGGGATGTTACCCTCTTACCCATTGTTGGCTATCCAGTTCAGCTCACAGGGGAGGCATATTGTTAAGGCGAATGTAGTGGAACGTATGAACCACTTTGTTCTTGCATCTCAAGACGTTGGTAATGGACCTGTATAGGCCTTGCCTGAATAGCCTCAATTTGCTGTTTAATGAATGCCATAAGTTTGTAGAACAGAAAAGGACCTAATGAAAGCAATAGAAGCAAGCCTAGAAGCAGTCCAAGAAGGGGTAGGAGGTAAGGTAGGAATCCATGTAGTCCAAACCGAAGGGGGTTATCCGCCAATTGTCTTTTTCTTTTTTCCAGGTCTTCTTGCAGCTGTTTGATTCAGTTTCTGACTATACTGGACTTGTTGGCGTAGAAGCAGAATTTTTCCTGTAGGGCTAAACAGATACCTCCCTGTTCTGCAGTTAGTAAATCTAAGCCTCTTCTGTTTTGTAATGTTACTTCTGCCAAGGAGTCTAATTGATCTTGAAGATCATGTATAGTTTGGGAAACAGTTTGCATATCTGAGATTAACTGGGTAGACAATTTGGTGTATTGAGATATAGAATGGCTAAGGCTAGCAGTTCCAGTCGCAACTGCGGCAGAAATCCCCAGTCCAGCAAGTAAGGGAATTAACTGCACAGCTCTCTTGGCCCTCCCAGCTATGTGATCAATGGAAGGGACAGGGACAGGCTCGTCTCCGGGTGTAATGTCTACATCGGGTAGGAGAGAAGCTAAAACACACAATCCCGTCCAATTAGTGGGTAATTGGGTATAAGCCTCATTGTTCCCACAAACAAAGACTGAGCCATTCTGAGCACACAGGGGAGTGGAGATGTTAACAATTGTCAAACACTGAGTGAATGTGGCAAAGGCAACATTAATTTCATAAATATTGTTAACTGAGGGAGAGTGGTAGCAAGAGGAATTAGTAAACTGTAAAGGCTGTACCTGTAAAGGAAGGGTTAAGGAGCACTGTCCTTCAGAGGAGTAATTGGAAAGCGGAGTGGGGAAGGCAAGGGGGAGAGACTGTCCTACTCTTAAGCAAAGCCAGCAGTTCTGAGCAAGTTTAAAATTGGAGGAATTAAGCAAGCTATGGGTGGTTTGAAGGATGTCGGAGGTCTGGGGGTCGAGTTTAAACTCGTCCCTGGCCTTAGGCAAGGCTATAGGGTGATATTGTAATGGGGGGAACAAAGTTTTGATCACTTTTTCTATTTTTCTTTGTACCTTAAATGTCCTAACCTGATCTTGAGGGCCTCCTCCGTCAGATACATGAATAGGAGCAGTAAGGGACCAACACACAGGTTGGCCCACTGTGCCCGTGCAAAGGGCTAGGCTATATTTAGACACGGGTGCTCCGACAGCAGAGGGGGGAGATGCAAACTCCCCTCCGAAAGACCCTGAATAAATTTTATCTAAGGTGGCTGTATAATATGTACTGTTTCCATGGGTGCATAGCTGAAAAGCAGACTAACAAGAACTATGCATAGAATCAGCAAAAGTCTGACAGGGGCATGGGCCAGGGCACCCATCAGCAGTAGGTATAGCCCTAGGCTTATTGACACACCGCCACTCGAGGGATGACATCCCTGACCAGCCAGCCTGGAAAGCCGTGCGATCACCACAATCTTCGGATGACCGAGTATTCATTGGAGGACTGGAAATGATTCCTCCTTAATTTTAATAGTGGATACTTTTTAGATCTCTTAGGTATGGCACCGGCTGCCTTGACCTCCTCACTCTCGTCTTCTAGGGAGATTAGGTCTACGTCCTCCCTAGGCGGTGGAGAGGGATTTCGGAGGTCAGTCTTGGAACTGGCTTTTAATATTTTTTCAGTTTGGGCCACAGTTTCTGAAACTTCTGGGGATTTTTCCCTATCCTGCATCATGTCCCTGATTAAATTCCAATAGGAGAAGGCAGTAACGGGGACATTTTCTGGCCTGAAAGTCTCATAGAAATCTTTTAAAGCGTCTCCAACTCGAGACCACTTTTTATAATTAATAGTCCCTTCTTCTGGGAACCAAGGACAAAGATTCCTCACAAAATCAAAAAATCTTAATAGATCAGTTGTTTTAACCTTTACTCCTTGTGTCTTTAAAGCCTCTTGTAACTGTCTTATGTAGACATCGTGACAACTTAATTCTTGTCCCATTATCAGGCGCGCTTACTCACCTTATCCTGACCAGCAGGTTCCTGTGGTGGATGAAGGTTTTACTCTTTTGTTTTCAGCGGTCGAGCCTCCAATGCGCCGACTTCTTCACGGTATCCCCCGTATCCAGTGCCCCATGTTGGGTGCCAGAAATGTCCCGACCCGCAGGATATTCAGCGCAGACCCTGGAGGGGGGAGTGGGAATTGGATGGGACAAGAGACACGAGAAATGGAGACAAGACAGTATTCTGATCGTCTCGTTTATTAGCCAGAAGGTCACAGCTTATATAGACAGCAAAAGGGAACAACAGATAAGGAAGTATGCAGCAGATGTTTTCCGGGAAAGACCACAGGGCAAGTCGTTCTGGGAAATAGAAAATTCCCCTGTTATCTATGGCAAGTTGCAAAGTTACCCACACCCATAGTGCACAGGAAGAGGAGGGATGGAAGATAACAGCAAACAAGGCTCTGAGGCCTCGAGGCAATAGCCGGGCTCTATGGCTCTGGACAAGAGAGAAATAAATTTCTATTTGTTTTTAAAGTTAATATGATTTTGCATTTTTTGTCATTCACGGATGAACCTGTACTAATTAACACATTAATCCTTTCTCACTTGCCACCTCAAGCACTGAAGCCCTAACTTGCCTACATCAAAGTCCCCAGACAAAGTACTACTAGAAGATAATTTCCCCTTTTGTTGTTGGTGAAAGATAGCCAAGGATAAATATCCTTTATCATATCTCTGTTATTCAAGTAAGGGACATGTTGATGTTCTGTCTGCAAGACAGAAGACTGAATTTTATGAAGAGCTGAGGATGTGTCTAGCTTAATGAGTTTGTAGTATGAGGACATGGGAAACTTGGTTATAAAATAAAATTAGACAAGTTATTCTTCTCTATATAAATGCCATTTAACCACACAGCTTGTTCTTCACTTAGATCTATGGATTGATGATTCTTAAGTATTCTAAGAGATGTTCTGAGATCCTTTGGTATAAGGAAAGGACCCCAACAAAGCCATATTTCTTGACCTTTAGAAAGAAGATTGTTCAAGTTTGGTTTAGCTATTTCTTTACTGGGGTAGACGGGTCTTGTTCCCTTACTAAGGTAAGAAGTTCTTTCTTTGTTAGTATCAGAATCCTCTCTCCAAGCTCTTAGTGTCCCTCAATATCAAATGAATAATACAGGGACTAAGGCAATAAAAGGTGTAATAGATAAACTTTACTGATTCTTGATCTGGAGCCGTGAAAGGGGTTGATTGTACTGTATTCTGTAAGCTATCCAAGTTGTGTGCCTTGCCACTACCCTTGAGCCAGGTCACTCTTCTGAGCACTATTTGCTTCCCTCTTAGTTCATTCACTGAATGTATTATATTTTATCCATAAATAAGAACTATACGCACAAGACTTTAAAAGTCACTTAGGAATCTGATAAGTCCCTCCTGTTCTTTGAGTATTTGGCCTTAATCCTTGTCATTGGCCTATCTGAACATCATGTCTTACTCTCTCCTAATATTCGAAGCATTACTTGCTTTATATATTGTTATGTGGCTCTCGGTTTTACCCAACACTTCATACTACACTTGCCACACTGTACCTGCCTTCTAAAATAAAATTCTGCCTCTGATGGCAAGGAGGGTACCTGCCTTGGAAGGATCTGGTCGCCCAGAATGAGTGAACCAGATATAACTTGTAAGCTATGGGAAGAGTTCCTTTTCCTACTTCTATAGAATATAAGTTTTTCTCAGTTTCACCTCTGAAACCATAATAACAATTCAATCAAATCTGATAGTGTATGCTTGCCTATCTCAATTTGTTCTGCATATGCTCAAGGTCTGATATCTTTCAATGGAAGGGGAGAGTACAAGATTTGCCTGGAATAGTAGTGTCTTAGTTTGTTCAGGTTTCTGTAGCAAAAGTACCATAGGCTGAGTGGCTTTTAAACAACAAGAATTTATTTCTCACATTTCTGGAGGCTGGGATGTTCAAGATCAAGGTACCAGCAAATTCAGTGTCTGGTGAAGTCCTCCTTACTGGTTCACAGTTGCTGTCTTCTTGCTATATCCTCACGTGGCAGAAAGAACAAGGGAGTTCTCTGGGGTTTCTTTTATAGGGGCAATAAATCAACATATAAATTTGGGGGGAGGACATAAACATTCAGTCTATAGCAAGTAGGAACCAAAAGATGCATATCTCTGTAGACAGTGGGTCTTTTATATATATATTTCAGTGGTCGTTTTCTGAATCTGTAACCTGTGGTTGTGCATTATTTTTTCTTAATCCTTTTTCTGTTTTGGGATCAGATGTGCTTCCTTGAGAAACTTCCTTTTGTTTGGTACATGTTTCTGTTATCTTCAGTGTCCACCATCCAAATTCCTACCTCTCTCTATGCTCCTTTTGATATTTTTAAATGTCCTGCACTGTTTTCTTCCCATGTTTGCTCTTAGATGGCTTTTAGTAATTTACAAGCCTTTGACTTTCTTATCACAATAAAATTTGGATTATTTCTATAACTACCTTATCCATTACACTTTTTTCTTTGCCGAATAACTTATTTTCCAGTTTTAGGCAATTTTATTATGTCTGTGAGACCCACCTGATTGAATTAATAGGGACATAGACTCCAAATACCTTCTAAATTCCTTACTATGATTTAGAACAACAGAGAGAAATCATTTCATGAAGGGATTAGGATGGAATAGTGAGGGTCTTTCACAAAGGGAGCCCTGGAGCCTTTTTATTTGCCTTCTTTTATTTGCACATTTGTTCTCTCTTCTCTTTCAGCTGAGCAAACATTCAGTTTTGTGGCCAAGGTTATTGTCTCTTAAACAAAGTTATTTCTCCTCTTTACTTTCTATTTATATCAGTTATCAAAGGCTGTATTGTAGGATCTATATGTTTATTTATTTTAGAGTTGGAAAGTATGTTGGTGATCATCTGGTTCAAAGACTTATTGCGTATATGTTTTATTCCCACCCCCCTTTTTTTACTATGTTAAAACCAAAGAGTCTTCATCCCTATAATAACTAGGCAGTTTAGCACAAGGTCAGTGCAGAAAATTATTTGTTTTTAATTACTAAAGTATAATTCACAAGAGATAAATAGTAAGTAGAAAAAACAATTAAGAGCACCATGAAAGTAAATCTTAATTCAGAAGATACTTGATAAACATGCTTATCCAAAGTTGGTGATAAGTCAAGTATGGTCTGATAACTGGGGAGGTACAGTGGTTCAGTACTTAGTTTGCATTTAATTATAGAGAGAACATTAATCTCTATCAAAATAAGTATTTAAGGTTCATAAAAATGCAGAAAAAGACACGCTTTCCCAATGGCCCATAACTATTACCTTAAATGTAGATGCCTACATTCTTGTGTGCAGGCAGGTTCTCACTTTTTCTAAAATGTAAGCAGTATAATTGAAAGATCAGAGTTGTGTAGCAGAGACACAATGGCCTCTTAAGTATTTATATATAAACATGGAAGTATTCAAATAATTCTCATAGAGATATTGAATTTACCATCATTTCTCAGACCAAATAGAGACACTCTCCCCATTTTCTCACCTGCCAGAAACTGAAGTTGAAAATGAATTATGGCTAGTATTTTAAACCAGTTGGAATTTCATAGTCAAAGAGCATGTTTTTATATAGTTTAAAGACAATCTATTAGGCAATGGCACTTTATTAGTTTCAACTGGTTCAGAAGGGTTAATAAGTTAGAGGACAGGATGAAGGAAAGGAAAAAAACATTGGTTTACATACTAACATGATGTACTGATTCTATTGTGAGAATCTGTGTTTTTCCAAATTATAGGGCCGTTAGAAAAGCATTCCTATCAGCCTAATGATTTGTTTATTCTGTCTCTTAGAATTAATATTTGTCTTTAAGACATTTGTGTGTTTGTATTTGTGCATATTCTAACTTCAAAATTTCTTGATTGAAAATCAAGAGAATGAGCAATCTCTCCAACTCGTGCTTCTGGAAGGTCTGGAAGGAAAATAGATGTAGAATGCCTGTACCATCCTTGGACCATTGTTTTGCAGGATTTGAAATGTCAAAGGGTAAAACTTCATTCTGTTGAAGCATCCTGCTCCTGACCCTTTGGGTGTTGATCTAAGCCTGTGGTTCTTAAACTTACACGGAGCTGGCAGGTCAAAAATAAATATGTGAATTAAGCTGCTTGTAAACAATTGGGAGTGGTAGTGCTGGAGTGATAATTTTTCACCTAAGGTCTTCAATATTCAAAAAAGCTTAAAGGCACTGCCTTACCAAAGCCAAACATAAAATATACCAAAACAAAAATCTCACTAATGGGCCAGATTTGGTCAAAATGAAGACATTTTCAGCTCTTGATCTCAAGTCAAAAAGTTGAGAATCTCGGAATGTGGTTTCATAGGCTTTTACGTTGTTGATATTTTTGAAAGAGATCTTTGGGAATAAGATAAGATGGTATCATTTTATCATACATTTTTTGAGATTTCTGATTTTTGAAGACATGCTAATAATTTTAGTTTTTCTATTTGTAATCAGAATAAGTTACAAAAGCACACCACTCTGACACTCATATTTATCTCTGTATAAACAATTTTGCTATAATCAAATAAAAGTAAGAAAAACTTTTCACTGAGGCAAGAGCAACTTGAGTCTCAATTGCTTTCCCTTCCTTGTCAATTGTGGAGACGACTAATCTTCTTGGAGCAGATTCTCTTCGTTCTGAGAACAGCCACTTGTGAAATGATTCTTTTATTAGGTTATTGGCAAGACAGGTTGCCCCAATTTTTCTGGAAAAGGTGAAACAAGACTCACTTTTTCTTTGTAGTTTAATAGAGATTTTACTCCCAATATCCTTGATATGTATAGCTCTGTGAAGGAGTAGAAAAATTTACATGACAACCAAGAAGCCACCTGGAGAGCAAAGGGATGAAGACCTTAATTACGTTCTTTTCTAGTTAAAAACTTAAGAAAATATCCAGTAGAAGAAATAGTTTTGATTGAAGTACCTAAAAAGACAGTAACCAATGTCCCCTGATTGCTAAATCTGAGGGTGAGTTCATCACCCCACCTGATTCCCTTGGCTCCACTTGCTCCACTGAGCCTTGGCAGCTTGTTCAGTGGAGAGCTTCAGCTACTTCTGTTTCATGTCCTAACAACACTGGTAGTCTTTCCACTACTGAGGGAAGAGGCTGGATTTCGTATGGGCTCCATTACACCCAGCATGGCAGGAGGCACAGCGTTTCCTATGTCCAGGTATGGCCTGTCTAGAACCACAGAAGGTCTGCCTGCCATGTCTAAAGTCAGATGAAGTGTCACACAGGGGTGCACGGGGCCAGGTAAGAACTAGGAAGTGCAGGGGAATTAATGCCCCCCTCTGAGGGAAAGAGAGAGAGAGAGAGAGAGAGAGAGAGAGAGAGAGAGAGAGAGAGAGAGAGAGAGAGAGAAAGATAGGAAGGAGCCAGCAGTTTCATTTCTAGCCTTTCTTCTATACCAATGGAGTATTTGAAAGGTACTGGCTCCATATGTTCTCTTCAGACATCCCTCATGATTAAACTAACTATACACATGTGAAGATCTGTTAGGCTCAGTAATGCACCACCTACCATGTTTTTCTACTTCCCATTGTCATCTACTTTCCTTCCTCACTTTTGATACCTTGGTATTGCACACTTCAATAAAGAATTTGCCTCATACACTGTTTTCTAGGGAGGCTGAGCAAATGTCAGTAGCATTTTACAAAGGTGGTCAGTACTCTTGGAAACGCATTATTTGCCTGGCTTTCAAGACCAACACTCTTCACATTTTTCTCCTATATCATTGCTTTTCAGTCTCTGTTTTTTATTTCTTCTATAGCAATCTGACTTTGTGATGTTATACAACCCAAGGGTTCAGTCCTTTGACCTATTCTTTCTCTGTATACCCCCATTTGTATGGTATATTCATCCATTTCAAGCCTTAAATACCAAGTGTTTGCAGAAAATCTCAAATTTATATTATCAGACAAAATTTAATACCCAATTATCTACTTACCTTCTACACTGAAAGTTTCTTGAACTTAACACATAACTTTCCATTCTGTTTTTAAAGAACTGGACTTCTTTTATATGAAAAGCAAAAGAAAAGAAAATAGATTCTTGGGAGGAACATGGAAGATTAGAAGTGCCCAGGGTGCATTCCTCCCACAGAAGAAGATTGAAATGGGCCTAGCACCACCACTGCCACAGCCACCAGAACTATTTTCTGGTTCCAGAACCATCACCAATCGCAGAGCAGCTCTCCACAGAGCAGCAGGCCTGCAGGTGGTCTGTCACTGCAGCCAGAGACTCCACAGATGCGAGGGAGGTGGCTGCAACCACTGCTGCCATTGCCGCTGCCATGAGTTAACCCCACTGCCACCAAGAACACTGCAGACAAGAGGGAGATGGCAGCAGCTGCCATGAGGTAACCCTGCTGCTGCCAAGGACACCACAGAGGTTAGGGGGGCAATTGCAGCCACAGGTGCCACTGCCACCACCATTAGGTAACCCTACTGCTGCCACGGATACCACAGATGTAAGGGAGGTAGATGCAGCCATGGGATGCTGCAAAGCAGTACAAAGAGTGAAGTTTATTGCAATAAATACTTACATCAAAATAATAGACAGATTTCAAATAAACAACCTAATGCTACACCTCAAAGAACTAGATAAACAAAAATCACCCAATCCTAAAATTATTGGAGAGAAAGAAATTAAGGTCAGAGCAGAACTAAATAAAACAGAAATGCAAAAACAACATAAGAGATCAATGAAACAAAAAGTTTTTTTTTGAGAAGATAAACAAAATGGAAAAACCATTAGCTAGGCTAACTAAGAAAAGAAGAGAGAAAACCCAAATAACAAAAATTATAAATGAAAAAGGACACATTACAACCACTACCACAGAAATACAAAGAATCATTACAGGCTATTATGAACAACTATATGCTAACAAATTTGAAAACCTGGAGGAAATGGATAAATTTCTGGACACATACAAACTACCAAGGCTGAACCAAGAAGAAATTGAAAACATGAACAGATAAATAACAAGCCATGAGATTGAAGCTGTATTCAGCAGTCTCCCAATAAAGAAAAGCCCAGGACTGGATGAATTTACTGCTGAATTCTACCAAAACTTTATAAAGGAATAAATACCAATTCTCTTCAAACTATCCCAAAATATTAAAGCAGAAGCCATTCTTCCAAACTTATTCTACGAGGCCAGCATCACTCTGATACCAAAACCAGACACAACAAAAAAGAAAACTATGGGCCAATATCATCGATGAACATAGATGTAAAAATCCTCAATAAAATATTAGCAAATGGAATACAGAAACACATCAAAAAGATTATACACCATGATATAGTGGGATTAATCCCAGGGATGAAGGATGATTCATCATAAACAAATCAATAAATGTGATATACCGCATCAACAAAATCAAGGGCAAAAACCATATGATAATCTCAACAGATACAGAAAAAGCATTTGATGAAATTCAACATTGCTTCATGATAAAGACTCTTAGCAAATTAAGTATAGAAGGAAAGTATCTCACTACTATAAAAGCCATATTAGAGAAACCCACCTCCAATATCATCCCAAGTGGGGAAAAGCTAAAATCTTTTCCTCTAAGAATGGGAACAAGACAAGGATGTCCACTCTCACCACTCCTATTTAACATAATATTGGAAGTACTAGCCAGAGCAGTCAGGCAAGAGAAAGAAATAAATGGTGTCCAGATTGGAAAAGGCAAAATCAGATTGCCCTGTTTGCAGATGACATGATCCTATATATAGAAAATCCTAAAGACTTTACAAAAAGATTCTGAGAGCTGATAAACAATTTCAGTAAATTCGCAGAATTCAAAGCCAACATGCAAAAATTAGTAACATTTTTACACTCCAACAACAAACTAGCAGAAAAAGAAATCAAGAAAGCTAGCCCATTTACAATAGTCATCACAAAAATAAAAAGGAATCAATTTAACCAAGGAGGTGAAAAGATCTCTACAACAAGAACTACAGTTAGAAGGAATTAAAGAGGACACAAGAAGATGGAAAGACATTCCATGCTCGTGGATTGGAAGAATTAACATTGTGAAAATGTCCATACTTCTCTAAGAGATGTGCACATTCAATGCAATCCCTATCAAAATACCAGTGACATTCTTCACAGAAATAGAAAAAGCAGTCTTAACACTCATAACAAAAGACCACAAATAGCCAAAGCAATCCCAAGCAAAAAAAATAAAGCTGGAAGTGTAACACTACCTGACTTCAATTTAGACTACAAAGCTATAGTAACCAAAAAAGCATGGTACTGGCATAAAAACAGACACCCGGACCAATGGAATAGAATAGAGAACCCAGAAATCAACCCACAAACTTACAGCCAACTGATCTTCGTCAAAGGCATCAAGAACACACATTGGGGAAAAGACAGCCTGTTCAATAAATGGTGCTGGGAAAACTGGACATCCATGTTTAGAAGAATGAAACTAGACCTGTACCTCTTAACATGTACCAAAATCAGCTCAAAATGGATTAAAGAATTAAATATAAGACCTGAAATTATAAGAATCCTAAAACTCCTAGAGAAAAACATAGGGGAAACACTTCAGGAAGTAGGACTGGGCAAAGACTTCATGAATATGACCCCAAAAGCACAGGAAAACCAAAGGAATAATAAATGAATGGGATTATATCAAACTAAAAAGCTTCTGCACAGCAAAAGAAACAACAGAGTGAAAAGACAACCTACAGAATGGGAGAAAATATGCATCTGACAAAGGATTAATTTCCAGGATATACAAGGAACACAAACAACTTAACAGTAAAAAACCCAAATAACCCAATTGAAAAATGGGCAAAGGAATGAGCTGAATAGACATTTTTCAAAGGAAGATTTTCAAATGGTCAGCAGACACATGAAAAAATGCTCAACATCACTCAGCATCAAGGAAATGCAAATCAAAACTATGTTGAGATATCATATCACCCTAGTTAGACTGGCTACTATCAAAAAGAGAATAACAAATGCTGGTGAGGATGTAGAGAATGAGGGATGCTCCTACACTGTTGGTGGGCCTGTAAATTAGTATAACCATTATGAAAAATGGTATGGAGTTTCCTGAAACAACTACAGATAGAACTGCCATATGATCCAGCAATCCTACTGCTGGGTATATACCCAAAGGGACGAAAATCATCATGTCAAAGGGATACCTGTGTCCCCAAGTTTATTGCAGCTTTATTTACAATTGCCACGAGTTGGAACCAACCTAAATATCCATTGTTGCCCAACTGGGTAAGAAAAATGTGGTAGATTTACACAATGGAGTAGTACTCCACCATAAAAAAGAAAGAAATATTGCCATTTACTGCAACATGGATGAACTTAGAGAAAAATCATGTTAAGTGAAATAAGCCAGGCATAGAAAGAGACACACTGCATGTCCTCACTCATAAGTAGGAGCTTAAAAAATAAACAGATAAGTAAAAAAGAAAGAAGAAAGAAACAACAGTCACAATAATACATTGAACTTTCAAAAGGAGAGAACAAAACTGAGGTCACCAGAGGTGAGAAAGGGGAAGGGAAAGGGAAGATAAGGGAGGAATTGGTAAATGGGCATGAAAAATGATTGCATTATATAATGTTGAATATGCTAATTATCCTGCTTTGAGCATCATCTATTGCACAGTTTTTGATATTCAGCTCTAGCCCACAGATATATACAGTCAACTATGTTACAATAAAAATAAATAAAATTTTAAAAGTAAATAAAAAAAGAAGAGAAAATGTACTTGTTAGGGTATTTGGAGTGTGTTCTAGAACAAAGCAAGTAAAAAAACAGAATTGCAACCATATAACCTATACTATGAATTTAGGAAATAGGAAAGAAATAAAATATTTTTGATCATTTGAGAAAAGACTTTATACAGAAATTTTGTCACTTAGATTAAAATCTTAGTGTTCACAAAGCATTAAGTGGAGATATTCAGTCTGTCAAAGAAGAGACGATGGTGGGGACATTGGCTGTGATGAGTTTTCCTTCTTCTGTTCTGTACAAATTGACTTGGTGAAGAAGATCTGACTTTTTCACTTGTCAGTATAAACTTGTGGTGTTTGACGTATATTCCTAAGGTCAAATCCATCACAAATGGGAATATATGATGTTTAAAATAATATAAATGTAGTGTAAACGTTATGTGAATGACCATCTTGCCCAGCTCCAGTGGAAGCACTGGGAGTCCAGTGTCTTGGCCAAGGCCAGAAAGCAGAGTAAAATTCCTTGTAATCACATTAACAACAAATTTTACTGAGCATCTTATTTGCCAGTTCTCTGTCATCACTTCATTACATCCTTCATATTCATTTCTTGTATTCATTTCAGACATCAGTATATTTCAGTATGTGTTGTCTTTCTTTTATCATATCACTACAGTGGATAATCTCTTTTAGGGGCTTTGAAAGTAAACGAGGACAAATTATTCCTTCGCTGTGAGTCACCTGTTTTGACCTTTTGTGGGCCTAGTATGCGTTGTTTGCAATTGGTTATTGTTCTACTTAAAAACAAAGCAGCAAATAGAAAAATAAGGCGTACACTATTTGGAGTTGTTGATATGTCTTGTGAATTAATTTAGAGAGGTGGCTTTGTATAGTGGAAGGAATGATGACCCTAGAGTCAGAAAGATCTGGTCAATATTTTAACTTTTCATTTAATAGCTTGAGACGATGGGCAAGTTTAATTTCTGAATTGCACTGGTTTTGATACACTGTTTAAGTAAAAGCACTTAGTGCTTAGTGTACAATAGGCACTGAATGATTATAGCTATTTTTAAGTCCATGTCACTAGCATATGTAAAGGACTTCTCCAGTATGATTTCTCCAGTAGGCATCAACCTAGAGCATAGCTGAAAGCATGTTTCCAGCACCTGTGTACTTATATTCATATGTATATGTATTCTCTTATTTCCCAACCCGTAAATTGAAATTTCTCTTAGGAAAGTGACTTTTAAAATTCCTTTGTGGCTTTCCCGTTATATGTCACATGGTGTTGTATCTCAGTGGCACTTAATGTTTTCTGCTTACTGAATTCTAGATAGATTTGTGAAATCTATGATGATGGTAATAAGTCTTTTTAGTTTCCACTTTACATAAGAATAAAGGAATTCCAACTCAGTAAAATTTTGCTTCAGCCTTTTTTTTTTTTTTTTGCTTCAATCTTCTCTTTCCTCTACAATTTGTTCAGGTCATACTTGGGATAGATTACAGAAAGTTGAAAGACTTCTGGGCTGTTGGTTTTTGCTTTCCAAACTACACTGTCTTCTTGCTTAATGTCTTTAGTTCTCACTTTATTGGCTGCTATTTTCAGTGTCAAATTAGTCTTAAAAAGATTTCTGAGTATGTTGTTATTAAGGCCCTCAGTATTATCAACTTTTTTTCTTTAAAAAATTTCTTTTTTAATTGAAACATATTGATTGTACACATTTATGGGGTACAGATATGTATTTCAATACATGTATACAACATTCAGTGATCAAATTAGGGTAGTTAGCAAAAATTTATTGTTTTTTTGTGATGAGAACATTTAAGTATTGTTTTTTATCTCTTTTGACCTTAACCTTTAACTTCAGGGTATATGTCAGGAGCCATTTTTAACAATAGCCACCATTTTTAACAAATAACAGCCATTTTATGTAAGCCTTTCTCTTCCTCCTCAGAAAAGCCCGCGCGCGCCAAGCCAACACCTCTCCCACCTCCTCTTCTCATACCACGCCACTATCACCCCACTGCTCTTCCGCCTATCATAAGCTGCCATACCCTGTGACAGCCTGCCCCTTCTTCACTATGTATATAAGCAATCGCCTGACAATAAAATTTTGAGGCTTGATCAGAATCTTGTCTTGCCTCCATTCTGTGTGTCTCCTGTCTCTTCCTCTTTTCACCAGCTACAGGTAGTCCTCCTCGAGCCCACGTTCTTACCTGTCCCGCAGGACAGGACAGGTATAAAGGTAATTTTGAAGGTTATTAAACTATTAAATACTTTACTAGAAAGTAAACCTTGTTGGGCTAGTTGTTATAACAACCATAGCTTTATAACATGTTTTTTCTTTTACAAAGCCATTGTCTTTGGCCAAAGCTCCCTCCTAAAGATTCTTATCTACATTTCTGATTTTTAAATTATAATTCCATATTCCTGCCTTAAATTTCATCAACTGCTCTTATTTGGTTAGAATTTTACTGCTGATGAAGTCTACAGTATTATATATGACAACTACGGCTGCTCCAAATCTTTTGCAGAGAAATATGGGAACATTATTAATTCAGGAGAAATAAAACAGGGAACATTATTAATTCAGGAGAAATAAAACAGGAGTGTTACCAACCAGAGAAAGCATGGAGCCGACTTGTATATCAGCAGAGCCGTTGATGGACTTTCTTATCTCGGTTGTGGCAGTAATTACTGCAAGGCAGCCTGTGATTTAAGGCAAAGCCCTAATTCAGACCTTTCTCTTTAGTGTGAGTATCTGCAGTTTATTTATTTATGTTGGTACCTGCTGCAGAGAAATTGGGACTATATAGAGCTTAATGAAATCTGATTTTAAAACCTTAGAAAAACTAGGTGAAAGGCACCTGATGGTTTTGTGTATGAGAAGCCGGGAGAATAGCTCCATGCTGGGCTTTTTTATTCCTCTAATCAGTACAGTAAATGGGAACATAAGTGGCTTTCAAAACTCCCCACTCCCTACGCCCTCTTTGCACATTTAAAAAAGTTACAGTTGTCTCAATTACTTGTTTGTGCTGCAGTCAAGAACAAATTGTAATAATTTAAATCTTTTGAGGAACATCTTTCATCCTGGAATATTAGATCACGGAGTGAAAACTAAAAAGAGGCGTGTATGATGGTTGCCTACAAGACATCTACAATTTATTTTGATTAAAACTGGAAAAGGGGTACCAGCAAGTTCATCCTTCTTCATACCATTTAATCTACATGAAAAGCTGTGATAGTATGTCTTGAGAAAGCTGTAAAAGTTTAATGTAAAGGAGCTTAAAGAGACCCCAAAGGATGGGAATTTACCTAGCAGCTTTAATGTAAGCTTTTTTAATTAGCCAGTTTACCCTGGCTGAGAGCACATTGTAATGGACTGGTCTGAGTTGGAGGCCGTGGTACAGTGAGAAGGAGAGGTGACTTGGTATAATTTAGTCCCAGTTTTATCACTGCCTAGGTATGTGTTCTTGGGCAAATCATTTATATTTACATGTGTCAGAGTTTGGAATTATAAAATAATAAGTGCAGGTTTAGATTATACCTAACTTAAGTTCCTTTATAGAGATAGTGTTGTATGAGAAAGTTGTCAAATGCAGATGCCCTACTGAAAATTAAAGAGGACTACATAGAGTATTTCAGAGGACTAAAGGAGAGGGACTAAAGAGCGTATTCCAGAAAATTCAGAAGGATCACTCAGTTCTTATACTTAAAGAGACATATTGCACATGACTAGGGAAAAAAACTGGTTTGGTATAAGAATGGCAGTCATGATTTGAGAATTGATTAGAAAGGATGACATCCTTTCAGCCACTAACAGCCAAACTTAGAGAGAGGTCAGCTTTAAATACCAATTTCATCAATTCAGAAGAAAAAACTGACTTCTCAGGCAGCATTTACAATTTATTGGAATTGTGGACAGAAGGACAGGCTGTAGAGATATCATAAACTGGAGAGACTATAGGTCATCAATTCAACTACAGTTGAATTAGTTCTTCCTTGAGTTGATTTCTTACTGAGTCTCAATCAACATATATGTGTATTCATTCAACAACAAATGTTATTGAGTACCTACTATGAGTCAGGCACTTACGCTGTTTGGATTCTGAACCAAAGGGCATGTCTCTATTTCATATGTTCTCACTAGTTATATTTTCATTGGCAAATGTGTTGAAGTTTTCTCTAAGACTCTACTTCAATTGTAAAATGTTGAATCCATCTTCCCCAATGAGCAGCAGGTTCTTTATGGGCATCTTTGATAGATTTTCTAACTCTTCGGTTATTTTTTATTATTAAAGCTCAGTCCAGTCCCACAACACATATCTCGATTCAAACTTCTGTACTTCTGCTTCTTCTATGCTTCTTTTATTGTGCTAGGGTGGGAAGAAAGGAGAGACAACAGGGCAAACATCTCGTCATTCAACTCTCTCTCAATTGCAGATCTCTCCTGGTTGGTTGTCAGTGCTCCTTTGATTAATACTGACTGAGCTTTGGTGCCCTCAGTGGTGCAAGGATTCAAAGACTGGCTCAACAATGGGGACAAATGTGGACTTTTCATGGATCCTGCAAGGTCTTCCTTATGCCAGTTCCTGACATGGGGAATTCACTTCTAGTGATGAGCCCCCACCATCAGTGGTCCACCCCACAGCCTCTTTCTTCTGAGGTCACCTCACTGCACAGCTGGGCCTCTTTGGTGAAGCACCAGCAAGATTTCTTAAGCCCAGCTATCTCTTTCAGAGTTGGTGGAGGTGCGCTGCTCTGCTGTTGCCTTTCTCTCCAGTTCTCTTTTCCTTTGCTTGGGTAGGTTCAGGGGTGTATCGGTGAGTCCTACTGCCTTTGCAGACAGCCAGCAGAGGAATGAGATGGACTGGTTTACTGTGATGGAATCACTCATAGTCTTTATAGCTTTGGCTTTAAGGAGAAGAAGGAAGCTCACGGGGAAGGAAGGGAATTGTTTCTCACTATGCAACAGAATTTGTAGGTTTCTGAGGACCCCAGGGCACTTTTCTCTCTTTCCCAGCCCTCTGGTTTAATAGATTTGAACGTGGAGGGCTCAGGTGTTGGGTGATTGCACTCAGCAGTCTGCTACTTCTTAGAAAGCCCTGAGGCGAGCTCTCTTGTCCCTTGGTGGTTCTCTTTAGGAAGTGTAATATATAGCACCCTATTTTCTATTCTAGAACTTAGCTCCAAATCAAGGACCAAATGGAAAGTTCCAGTCATCATTCTGTTACAAGTCTTGTATTAAAATAATCTGGCTACATTTAGAGTGAATTTCTTCAGATTTTTGCAGTACATATAGAGAGCAACTCAGATTACAGTTTTAGCTATCAAAGACATGAACAGTTTAGTACTTAGAGGTGAAATTCCTTGAGCAGATAGATAGAGTTAACCAGAAGTCTGAAAATTCTTTGAAAGGCTTGGCCCAATTAGTTCATTCCTTGCAAACTAACACTTTATGTATTGTTAACAAATTATCTTCTAGTGGAATACAGAAATCAACCAAGTAAGAAAAACTTAATTTTTCAGTAGTCTCACATAATTCCTCAGCAATATGGAGCATGTGACTTCTGCTTAGAAACTTTAAGTTTATAACCATAGAGTTATTTTGCATTTTTGTTCTCTATGGTGCTTCAAAGCTTTCTATAGCATATGTCATGGAGAGAGAAAGAATACATGGTCAGTTTATCAGGGGAAGTTTTTTTTTTTTTTTTTTTTTTAATATTATGCTATGAATTTGTGTAATGGGTGAATGTTTAGAAGAAAGCATTCTCCTATTTAAAACCACCCAACTCCATATCCCTTCTCTTTTTAAAATTTTTTCCTTAGAAATGATAACAGTCTAGCATACTATATATCTTTTACTTATTTATGTTATTATCTCTGTCTTTCCACACTAGAATGAAGCTTCATGAGGCCACGGAATTTGTCTGTTTTGTCCACTGCTGCACCCTATACCTAGAATAGTGTCTGGCACTTAGAAGGGGTTAAATACGTATTTATGAATAAAGAAATGAATGAATAAATAAATAACACATTTTTTAATAACCCGCATTTCCAAGTGTCCACAAATATACAAAATTTCTTACTGTCAAATCCGAGAAGCACACTAGAGCATTTTAGACAAATTACTGCAGTCTGTGTTGGATTACCTTTAACATAAAATACTTTAGTATTAGAGAAAAAAAAAATTTAAGGGGCTGCCTGGTTAGATCAGTTGGTTAGAGGGTGGTGCTGATAACCCCATGGTCCCAGGTTTGATCTATGTACTGGCCAGCCACCCTCCTCCTAAAACCCAACAAAACAAAACAAACAAACAAAAAATTTTAAATGTGGGGATTTGCCTTTTTTTATTTTTGGGATCATAATCTAAGTCTTTAACTTCTCCCTGAATTTCATGGAAGCTGAGGCAGGAATGGAATGTCTTGTTTTTCAGCAGTGAAGAAAGGATGAAACTATTCTTTTAAAATGAGGCCATCTCCTTGGCATTTCCAGAGACAGCACACAAGACCAGCACACCAGATTGGGAGTGGTGTTGTTCAATCCATTATTTTCTGTCACTCAGGAATCTAAAAGCCATGGAGGGAGACTCAGAGTTAGTGGGGTTGCTGGCCAGTGCTGTCATGACAGGGCAGGGCATGCACGCTGAAATGATCAAGGGGCCAACTGAGTTACGCGGGCAGAGGAAGCAGACGACCAGCAGGAGGAGACCACGGCAGAAGGGCAGCCTGAAGCAAAGAGCCCAGGGAACAGACCAGGGATAGCTTGAAGCTTTGTGAGACCTGAAGCTAATCAATTTTGAAGCCCTCTTAGAATATAAAAACCCCTTTTGCAAATCTTTAAAAAAATGATGTGGGCTGGCCGGTTAGCTCAGTTGGTTAAAGCGAGGTGTTATTACAAAGATCACAAGTTCAGATCCCCAAACTGGCCAGCTGCCAAAAAAAAAAAAAAAAAAAAAAAGGATATGATGTGAACATACTGCTGGTGCCTGTCCCCAGGGTTTGCAATGGCTCATGCAAGTGAGAGGCACTGGAGCATATGTTAATAGCTTTATGGTAAAGATTCCTTTGCATTTGGGGAGGAGAAAGATGGTAGAGAGAGAGAGAGAGAGAATGGCCATTCAGTCCAAAGCCATCTTGCTTCCTGGAGGATTCTGGTCCATATATATCTTTACAATAACTTTCTCTCTTCATAAAATCCTCAGATTATTTTCTGTTCTGTGCTGACAAAAGTGCTTTACTAATACATGTATTCTGTCTGTACTCCTACATGGGAGACTTTACTAGAACACCACCATAGCATAGTGGTTAAGAGAGTACTTTTGGCATCAGAACGGTTGATTTGAAACTGGGCTCTGTCATTTATGAGCTTCGTGTTCCTGGCCATATTGCTAACCTCTCTGTGTTTTTTATCTGTAAAATGGGAATAACATTAATAGCCTACCCCACAAGTTTTAGTGAAGAGTAAAATCAGTTAATACATAGAATTTGAAGTTGCTTTTGGCCCATGGGAAACACTCACTAAATATCAGTGATTTCTGTTATCACTGCCCTACCTCGCATGTTGCTAATACCATGAGACAGTCCTAGGCAAATGGAGAGAATGAATGGGAAACAAAATTTGTCTTACGGGGATTGAAAAATGGGACTAGCAGCTATGATGACTTTCATACCTCATGAGGTGCCTTAGACCAAATTTGAGGAGGAGCAGAAAGGCAAAAATAAACAAGGTGTATTCCTGCAATTCTGTTTAGACCAATTCCATTTGGCCTGAAAATCTACCAGAATACTGCATTTGGCTGAGAGTCAGACTCAACGAAAGAATGATTACCTTTTGTAAGGGTGAGTATACTAATTTTCCTCATTTGATCATCATGTATTGTGCACAGGTATTGGTATTCAACTCTGTACCCCACAAATGCGTATACCCCACAATTATGTCTCAATAAAAAATAAAATAAAATAAAATAAAATAAAATAAAATGCAAGGGATAATGATAAGTCATGTTCTTTTTTTTTTTTTTTTTTTTTTTTTTTAGTAATTGTTTGATCATTGCCACTTTTAAATCCTGACAGACAATGAAAATGCTGTAGCTGTTACACACATTTCTTTATTGAATAGTGTTGCCATTTCTGCTCTTAGGAATAGTTCTTCAGCACTGAGACACTTAAACTTGATTTCTACACTCACAACACATGATTACCCAAATCCAGAGTTGGCAATATTCAGCAATTCAAACTTAACTACCGGTGGTTATGAACATGAAATTTTGAAAGAGCTGCAAATTACACAGTCAATAAATGATAGTTTTTGGATGTTAAAATGTCCTTGCATTGGAATTCCTGATGACCCAGGCACAATAAGGAAGGATTTAACTTGATAAAGAATTGAGCCCATTTGTAGTGAAAAAAAAAAAATAGTGCACTTTCCAGTATATTTCAGCTATTGTGAAAATACTTCTGAATAAGAAAATTATATATAAGAATATCGTTATGTGAATGGGAACATATTCAAATTACTTAAAGAATGCTTCTTTCTCCAATTCTGCCACTCTTTGCTTGCTTTCTTTAAGTTTGTTCTGTTTGTTGCTTTCACTTATTTCCAGATTCTCACTGCCTAGTATTTACTTGTGTTTGAAAGGCTGAGTTGAAAACGTTCTTTGTCACTTTCTGTTTCCCATCTGGAAGGTGAAAAAACAGTTTTGAAAGTCTTTCCTCCACCTATTTTCCTCTTCTCTCACCCTCTGTCAGCTTGCCCTTTGATTCAAGTTTGGCCTCCAGCTGATAAAAGCCTATTGTCATGTAAGGTTGAAGAGAGTTCCTCTACTTGTTTCATATCTGATTGTTTGTAGAATTTAGCTTAATAAGAAAAAAAAATCTAACACAAGAGATTGATATTTTCATCCTCTTCTATGCATAATATAATTTACTATAATTTGAATGCTTCTCAAAATATTTATTTTATTTCTGTGATTGGCAGTGTGGTATGGTACAGTAAATATGGGTGTCAGAGTTAGGCAGACCTGACTTTTAATCTTGGGTGCACTTCTTACTAGCTATCTAGGTTAGTTCACCGTTCTCTCATCAGGCTCAATTTCCTTGTCTGAAAAATAAGCATTGTGGTTGTACTTAAAGAGTATGGGCTCTGACCTCAGATTGCCTGACTCAGTTTTATCAACTGTAAAATGGGATAATAATAGAACTAATACATAGAGTTGTGAAAACTAAATAACTCTTAAATAACTTAATGACCATATAGCACTTAGAATAGCCACATGGCACAAGTAAGCTCTTAGTAAATGTTTGCTATTTTTACTCATAGAACTGATGCAAGGATTAAATGGAATAATTTATATGAAATTCCTAAAGTTATGTTAACAACCGTAAATTCCTTTTCTTCATTTCTTCAATCTTTACCAAATTATTTCCTGCATTTAAATCTTTTTTTTTTTTTAGTGCAGATCTTTGCTAACTTTACTGCTATATCATAAGCTATTGGCATCTGCATTTCAGTCTGTATTTGTAATTGATACAGTATGGTAATATTCTTATTATGAAATTCCAGAGTTGGATGGCTGACTTTTGGTGGAAAGTATTTTTTTCTTTTAGTGCACACTAAATGTCATACACTGTACTAAACCCTGAAATGTCCTAAGCAGGCTGTGCCTTAGGGAGCTTTTACTTTATTTTGGAATTTACCTGATTGAACAGTGCTGACTTAGCATTTGATGAGCAGCAAAACTCAGAAAGAGAAACAAACTAAAGAATGAATTAATTGGAAGACAGATGGACAAGGGGATACAAAAGACAGCGCAGAAAGATGAAAATTTAGCTTAGGGATGACAAATGTGCACCTGTGGCCCTTCCCCCAGCCCGTGGTGATCATTTCTGGGCCCAAATACAGCCTTATAATCCCTTTCTGCCCAGTTCTCCATAAATCCACAACCATCACTTGGCATTCCAAGTTTCCATACATGTGTTAGTTGGAGATAAAATGATGTGGTCAGTTTTGCTTATCTGGAGTGAACGAATGTCACCTTTGGGAACATTAATTAGTTAAGTATCCCCAGTCCTGTCTGAACATGGAAACAAATTTATGCTTTTATTTCCAAATACCAAAGACTGTCTTTTTGAATTAAAAAATAATTTTTCCTAAGAAAATTTTAAAGGTGTTGTGCATGTGCAAAGGAATGATGTAGGCAAATGATATGAGTCAAAAAACTTATCCCGTTCCTTTGACATGAAAAACTGTCAAACTATCTTATTATTTTTATTTACTTCATCTAAAATAAATTATTTTACCACTGTTTTCAGATAATTTTGTGTTTTAGAAACTTGGATTGGATAGCCTTGGTGGCCTAAATGAAGGAATTGATTTATGCTCTGTAACCCATCTCACCATTTTTACCAAAGACTTGGAAGGAAAAGTCACATACAATGACTGAGCTGTGGTTTTAAATTTTTTATTGCATTTTTGCAATTTTTCTAAGAAATCTTTCTAAGTTTAATGTCATTGCTGTGTCAATGTTCTATAGGCAATTTGAAAAAAAAAAAAAAAGATTGTTCTACTTACCACCAAGCACACACAGGTCATCCATACTTCTAGGGATCCCTTGACTTGGAGGGCTTCATCTATCAATTGCTTTTATTTCAGATAACAATTTGGATGGTGCTGGCCAGAGGATGAGTACCAACATAGTGGGAGGCCTGCATCCAAGTGCAGGATTGGACAAAGGAGGAAGCTGAGGTATAAGGAATGTTGTAGGAGAGAATATTTTCTGCAAGTTTTAGAGTTAAGCAGTTCATTCTCAGCACCAGTTCTGTCTATATTCTTCAACTATGGGGTTACCTATCCTTGCAGTTTCTAACAGCCACTGCAGATGGTGTAGTGTCCAGAAACTTCACTTTCAGAAAAGCTGAGTTAAATTATTCTTTAGGTTTGTCTAATTTCTATCACTCACCTTCCCCCACCCCCACCCCATCTACCATAACCACTCCCACATTTCAGAAAACAATTTTTTACATGAGAAATTTAAGAGGCATGACTAAAAATGAAGGGCTAATCCAGCCTTCACATCCAGCCAACCCACCACCTTCAGATCCCACGATGTAGCCTGCTCTCTCGTGCTTTTGCATATTCCATGTTCGCTATGTACAATTTCGTTTCCCCTTTGTTTGCTTGACAAACTCTTTAGTGTCTTTCAAGACTCAGCTCATGGCACTCCTTTAAGAAGACTTTCCTTTCATATCCCAAAGAGAAATAGATTCTACAATTTTGGCTTCTAAAGTAACTTGCACATAAAACCACTATTTTCTGATAGATAAAGAAAGGTCTGTCTCCACCAGTGGGATGCTAAGTCACCTTTGTAAACACTAAGTGGTGTTTATCACACAGTTCTTTCTTAATAAAGTTTGTTGAGTGGAGATTACATACTTAACTGTTGACTCTACATGGAAATACAACTGCTTTCCTAGAGACTCGAGGGGGGCAGGGTTGTGAGGTTAATTATTGTAGAGTTATGTACCTCAATGACTGATAAACGTGCCTTGGAAAGCATTAGCCATTCTTTTTTGTTCCGGTAACATCTTCTCTGTAATTTGCTCTTCTTTTCCTAGCATAGTGCTGCTGGCAACAACAATGGCGTAATGCTGCAGGCAGGTGTGGTTGGTAATGGATGGAATTGGATTTGGAGCTGTCTCAAAGATTTACTTTGGGCTTTCTCTGATGTTTCAAGCTCTTGATTTTGGCAAGCCTATCATT
Organism: Cynocephalus volans; assembly: GCF_027409185.1. NCBI lineage: Eukaryota > Metazoa > Chordata > Mammalia > Dermoptera > Cynocephalidae > Cynocephalus > Cynocephalus volans. The sequence goes on along the minus strand of NC_084468.1, from coordinate 88,889,154 downwards.
TGCCAGTTGTCAAATGGTTTGAGTCATTAGCTGAGCCTCGTCATGTGGGAGGCTCAGAATGATTGATAAGACACTGCTATACTTCCCATTGGGATAATTACGTGTCCACTCAGCTCTAGGTACCTGATTTTATAAAAAGAAAATAAAAACAGTCATACCGTTCCTGTTTCCACCTGTGAAAGCAGCAAGCTGAGAAAATGTATTTCAATAAGCTGTTTACTCTCTAATATTTAGTCCCTAAATAGGGATAAAATTCCTGTTGGCAAAACCAAACCATGCAATTCTTGTCAGGCTAACAAAATAATCTCTTCAATTTGTCTAATTTGCATAGTGATTTTGTATACATTTTCCTTTCCTCACACAACCCTCTGGAGTAGAAAGAACAAGCATTATTATTCTCATCTTACAGAGAAATATCGTGAAATTCAGAAATCATTTTAAGGTCATATTCAGTTCCTCTGGCTAGTATACTTCTCCTGTCATACCATGCTATCAAACATCCTATTGTATAAAAGGCATGTCTGAATATTGCATCTGTCTCCGTGTTATTCTCCCACCCAGGGTCTATTTCTGGAAAAAAAAAAAAAAATATATATATATATGTGTGTGTGTGTGTGTGTGTGTGTATATATGTTTGTATTTTTTAAAATGTGTTTGCCAAGATATGGGGATCCCTTGGGTGAACCTGTAGGGAAGGGGAGTAGGCAAGAATGGGTCATCCTATCCAAGAGTATCGAGCTTGTCTCCAAGGTGGTGCAACCAACAACCAACGTCTAAATTGCAGGGTTGGATGGAAAGTGATAATTCAATCCCAGAATTGATGAGACATCTGCGAGATGTTCCCCACTTGCCTACACAAATGGTTGCTTTCAAAGCAAGGTGCTTATTGTTTCCAACATAATGTGGCTCTTGGACGCTATCCAGTCAGCAAAGTAGAAACTTGTTTTTGGCAAGATTAACCCAGCCATGACTTCCTGGTGTGCTGAATCGATAGGAAATGATTTGGAAAAACATAGCAAAACAGCAACAAATGGCTTTGAACTTTTTCAACCAAACACTGTAGAAAGTGAACTGCCAAGAGGTTCCCACGTGATATCCCTTTTCAAGCCTCTTATATATACTATATGGCTTTTCATCTTCAGACTTGATTAAACCAAAATTGTTTCTGGAACTGAAAGTTGTCCCTGTAAGGGCTATAAATCTCTTAATTCTTGCACAACCAGGTACCTTATCCCTATGATATTGTCGGCTTCTTGGCTCCCATCCCCGTAATAATCTCTTGTCAATACATCTGTTTCCTTTTTGTCTGTCTTTCTGTTTTGAATATCAAGAGAAATCTCAGCAACAGGTTACCATACCATTCTTCACTCATATGGGCAGCCAGGCTGTCAGCGAGGAGTAGCAGGTGGGCATGGCAGAAGATGAATTACTGATGGTGCAGACACTGGGATAGTAGAATTTAGGGGTGGGGGGGTGGGGGTGGGGAGCTGGTGGGAGGAGCTATGGGGGCTGGAGCATGAATTCTGTGGAAATTGATGGTGGGGGAGAAGGGGTCAAACTGTCATTTTCGGTTTCCTTTTTCATTTGTTTTACTATTTCTGTTTTGAGGTGGTAATAGTTTGATTTTGTGACTACGTATTTTAGAATTGGAAAAACATTTTGAATTTTAAAAAATAGGCAATTCTTAGCAATGTGCTGGAATTGGCTCTCATGTACATGCAAACTATGTTTAAGTACTAGCTCTCTTCTTGTTTAGTGTTGCTTGGACGCTTCTGGACAATTCTAGAAAAAGACCTCTAAGGCACAGGCAGACTTCTGATGGGCTCAATTCTATTTCTGGATTATAAAGGTAAAGTTGTCAGGCAAAATTAAGTAGAATAAACCAAGATCTAGACACTCTCACACTTTCTTTCCTCTTTTTGTCTCCTCTTTCTACCAGCTAAATGAATATGAGTATTTTAAACTTAGTCTAGACTCAGCTAAATATGAGTGAGATTAAAGTATTTCACCAATCAAGATCCACCCATATTTCTTCAATGTTGTTGATGATGATGATGATGACAGGGAATATTAATTGAGCACTTAGTATCTGGCAAGTGCAAAGGCCTATCCATTATACATGTATTACATACATTATTTAATTTACTGCTTTCAACTGTCTAGGGATTAATGATTACTACCAGCATAAAGGTGAAAACCTGAAGTTTAGAAAACCCAAGGTTTAGAAGGACTAACCTGCCTAATGGTACCCAGCTATTTTGCAGTGAAGCTAGAATTTGGTTGCTGGCCTATTGTTTCAAAGATCATAGTCTCATTCTATATGCTATTTTATACATGGGTTTTTTTTTTTTTGTTATTGATGTTTTTCTTTTTCCTGAGAGGTGTTACCAGTAAAATAATATTCCACAAAAAGGAAAGTATAAATGCATTGAGCAGCTTTATCCAAACTGCAGGCTGGACAGCTGAAAGTATGTAAAGTAGGCCTTCTAGAGTTGAGGTCCATTTCTATGTAAGCCTTAGAGAAATACTTTGATTACCAAATATAATTTAGGCTGGTCTTTGCACTTCTCATTTCATTCCAGGATTGTCCATTCGGCTGATTGGGGTGGTCCTAATTACATATCTGCAATTGTTCATATGTTTCATTTGCCTATCATGACGATTTGGAAATAAGGCACAAAGTATCTATGGTCAATTATTGGTATCTGAAAGAAAATAAAAATAGCACCACTTATTGAGCACCTAGTATACCAGATATTGCATGGACTGCTTTACACGACAGCTCATTTTAGTTCTCACTGAAATGGTACAGAGTAGATGTTGCTTTTTAAATTTTACCCGTAAAGAAATGGAGGCTCAGAGAAGTTGCACAACTTGGACAAGGCTTTTGAGCAAGTTGCAAAGTCAGGTTTAGAACCAGGTCAACCAACACAACTCATTTCAGGTCAATTCCACGATATAAACAGGGGCTTCATTAGTGCACAAGGAAAACTTGGCCTTGTAGATCTAATGAGCCAGGACGGTTCAAATCCCCTGTGTGTTGAATGTGAATAGCAATGAGGACAATCACTGTATATGCTTGTAGTTTATATTCCTACTCTTTGAGCCTGTCATTTATGAGCATCTTAATGGGAAAAAAGTACACCTATTAGGTAGTATTTTGTTCCTGTTACTGACACTTGGCACGGTATTATTTGTTTGATTACCAGCCTTCTGATGGAATATAATTTACTATGGACAAGACAGAACAGGGTAGAAAGCTTTTACTTAATAGAAATATGAGGACAACAATGACAAAACAAACATACAACACAAAGAATGATTACATTTTGCAATGATGAGTATGCCAGTTATCCTGATTTGATCATCACATATTGCACACAAATACTGATAGTCAACTCTGTACCACACTAATATGTCTCATCAATTGTTTCAATAATTAAAAAACAAAACCGAAAAAATCAAACACATGAATAGATTTAAGCAAAACTATCCTTAAAGTGTTTTCAAACTCCGAGTCCCAATACATAACATTTTAAACAACTGATCTATAAACTCGTCCTTGGAAAGTGTATTTCCCTTCCTTAATATTGACAGACAAAAAGATCTTCAGTCAAGTGGTAACTGCTCTAACTTGGGCAGAAAATGCCATGAGAATTCCACTTTGACCTTCCTTGAGGCTGTCATTTTAAATTGCCTTCTTTGTTACCCACTTCTACCCATTTCTAAATTTAAGCTTAAATTCTAGGCTAAGAAACTGCCACTTTTATCACATGATAAAAAAAAGTCTCTTTAAACCTTGAAAAAGGAGTTTGAAGATTTCTGGTACTGTGAGCATGGATATACAGTTCAAAATCTGGATTGTTTTGGCTTTCCCTGTGGATGATTCTGTTTCTCTGTTCACTATACCTCTACCTCCATATTTATGATTTTTCTTTAACCGAAACTCCTTGTAGTTTGTTGTTGCTGATTGAAACCAGAGTATAGATTGCTGTTAAAAAGAGTAAATCTGCTGAATGAACTCCCTTACAGAAACTTTTAAGCCGGTCTATGCATTTATAGTAACCCCTGTAATTTAGGACTTAAATGATTAAAAAGCAAAGAAATACATTTAAATCCAATTTTAGGAATCTCTAATAATATTATTAACAAAATAACTACCATTTGCTTTGTGTCAGCCAGCATATGTGGGTTAAATACTTTCCATATATTGCCTTCTAATAATGCCCCCTGTAACCTGCGCATCATCTCCATTTATACCCTATTTTACAGAAAAGAGGACTATCTAGACTGAAGTCACACAATTTTTAAGTGTCAGAGTGAGGATTCGAAGACAGATTTATCCCATTTCAGAATCTGAACTAGCCTTCTTCTATTAACATTCAAGATGCTGGGGATACATTGGAAGGATAGCCCGACGCTTGAGCTCTTAGAGCACGCAGATCATCTGGGGGTGGGTGGGGACCATATGAATAGGGAATGAAGAGCGACAAGTACCATGCGAAGAAGTAGCACAGGGAGCTACTGAAGTCATGGGGGACGGACAAGGGTCAGGATAGGCCGCCCAACAACTACTGTTTAAGTCGAGACCAATATAATTAGTGGAATTGGCCAGAAGAAGGAAGAGTTGGGAAACAGTGTGAGAAGGGCAGTTCCAAGCAGAGTAATGGCGAGCATAGAGACCCAGACATAAGTGCAGGTGGCTCTGCATGGCTGGGGCCAGAGAGGAAGTATGGAGCTAGATCGAGAAGGACCTTACAGATTCTGCTAAGAAGTTAGGACAGCATTGATGTCAAGGAAGATTTCTCCAGGTCTTCATGTCTGCATTTTATGGGATCTTTTGCATCGTTGGGTCTCTGTACCCTCCCAATTGCTAGAATTGCCCAAACAGAAGGCTAATGGTCCATTTCCCTTAAAAGTATTTTCTTTCAGTTGCTGCCCTTCAATTCTGCCTGTTGCCTGCTCTCCTCTTTGTAACCATGCATGTCTCTTGGTTATCACCTTATTCACAGGAGCAAAAAAGGGAACAACTGATCCTGAGAAACCTTAATACCTAGTATCAGTGCTTCTTGAATGTCAATATCTGTGTCAAATAGTGATGTGAAAGCTTGCACTCTCTTGTGTGCTTTTCAGTGCTTGCTTCTACCAAAATCCAGGAAACATCATGAAATACAGGCTACTAAGGAAATCATTAAATAAGATCAAGCTGGATTATATTGTCTAATTTCCATGACACCTGATGGCTATTTAAATAAGTACAGTTTTCTTCATGATGTTTACTTTTTAGCAGATGGGATCCACTTGTTCAATATAATTTCTATTTTTGAGAGGTGCAGTCTGTTTACTTCTGGGACAATCTGCAAGAAGTGACAAGTTGTCACGTAAAGCATTGGCAGCCTATGGCTACAGGTAGAAATGATCAAGTTGAACAATGGGAGTAGACAATAAATTCATGAGTTTTCATGTTGATCACTTGTGGTGGTATTCTCTTAAATACAGATGATAACTTTTCCATATGCAATCCATTTAACCCCAGAGGGCATTGGAAATTCTGTCAGGCTTTTGTTCCACTACCTTTTGTCTCTGTTTTAAAATAAGCATTTATATAGCACTGTCTTCTTCAATCTCTTCGAAAGTTGTTCCAGCAAGGCAAGAATAGTTATTCCCATTTTACAGATAGGGAAAATGAAAGACAGAAGGGAAAAAACTTGTTATAAATACTTTAACAAGTTACTAGGCCTTCAGGTTTCCAGTTTGTTATTAAGTTTATTGAATTTTCCATTCACTGAGTTGTGCTGTCTCCTTCTAAATGAGCATACTAAATTCTAAGAGACAGTTTAGAATTTTGTTTACAATATTTCTGCTGTACATCATCCAATCCCAGTAGAGCCCTCTATTTGCATGCTTTCTTTTTTCTTTTTTTGTCTTTTTAGAGGTTATATTCTAGAGGCTGGAAAAGAATACAGTGTCTCTGAGTCCAACTTATCTTAAATAAAAGAAGAAACAGTCCTTTTTTTCTCCTTTTATAAATTATGAAAACAAACAGACATGACTCGTGTAAGGCTATTAACTACAGGGGAACAAAATGAGTAACACTCAAAGCTCTTGCTAAAGAAGTTCTGGTGTTGCTAGAAAGATTAGTTACACAAATAACTGTATATTAAGATAATATTAACAACAATAGCAATAGCTTAAATTTTTGAGTGCTCACCACATTTCAGGCACTTTACATACATTATTTCATTTAATTCTCAGAATAGTCCTCTGAGGAAGGTAGTATTTTCTTCCCCCATCATGTATATGAGAAAAGCAAGGCTTAAGCAGTTTGCCCAGTAACCAAAGGCAGAGTCAGCTCTCAAAATCTTATGGTCTGACTCTTAAATCCATGAATCTTCCTTATTTGCTCTTCCTTTTGAAAATTGTTTTAGCCCTTCATGGATCTTAATTCTTCCCAAGAAATTTTAGAATCAATTTGTCAATTTGTACAAAATAGCCTTCTGGAATTTTGATTAGCAATGCAATGTCTTTAAAGATTAATTTTGATAATGTGACAACTTAACAATAATAAGTTGTTTCATCTAGGACCAACAGAGTGGCTCTCCACTTATTCAGATGTCTTTTTATATTGCTTAGTGAAGGTATTTGCTTCTGGTTACTTTGTATTTGTTGCTATTTGAATGGTGTTTTATTCTGGTTTTGTTTGCTTTTGTGTTATTGCTGGTGTAAAGAAATGTCGATTTTTATAAGTTGTTCTTGTACCTAATACCTTGTTGATCAATCTTTACTAAATCTAGTAGTTTTGGATTCTGCTGTTTTCTTTATAGATGATCATATCATCTGCAAATAATGACAGCTTTGTTTCTTCCTTTCCAATTCTACTACTTCTTTTTATTTTTTCTTCAGGCCAGTACTGAACAGTGAAGGTAATAGTGAGCATTCTTGTCTTGTTTTATGACAAGAAAATAAATCTCAAAGAGATATTTTATGTGATTTTTTAAGGATAGGACTAATCAAGTTAATGATCCATTTCTAGTTTTATATATTTCTTAAAAATTATAAATTTTCTGATCAATTAATGTGTTTCTGATCAGTTATGTACTTTTTCTGCTTTTGAAGATGTGATAACTACTGATAGATTTTCTGCTTTAAGTTATATTTACATATGATTTAATATGTAGATGGAAATGAAGGGGTTTGGGATGAACCCTATTTGATCTCAGTGCTTTTTTGTCCTTAAATTTGGATATATCTATATAATATTTGATATAGAAATTTTATATCAGTGTTAATAAGTGATTTGGGTTTATATTTCTTTTCTTATATAGACTCTCGCTTGGTTATAGAATCAATGTCGAACCAGCCTCTTAAATACATAGGTCCTTTCTGTCTTTTCCTGCTTCTTGGAATAACTTGAACGAGTTAAGAATCATCTAGTCCTTTACTGAATTCTCCAAAATGCCACCAGAAAACTTGTTAATAATGAAAAACTAAGTTCATTTGAATTCACTGCAGCAATGGAAAATGCCGTTTCTACAGAATCAGTGTCTCAGAAGGAGAATTCAGAAGTGGGGTATTTACAGGGCTCTATAGCCTGGGCTGAAGTGGTGAAAAGATGGGTCATTCAAAGAGGGAAACTGATTGAGATTGTATAAATTTGTGATAGTTTAGGCTTGGTAAATACAGCAAGGCAAGGATCTTGAAGAGAATCTTGATAAGTATTGTTTGATGAGTGAGCTATTTGCTCAGGTGATGCACTGTTTTCTCCTATAAACTGATCTGTAGGTATTCTCTGAAGGAAACTGTGTTCACTGAGAATATGGCATTTGAGCATAAGTCAGAAGAAAGTAAAAGTATATGGATATCTAGTGGAAAATCATTCCAAGCAGAGGAGACAGTAGGTGCAAAAGCCCCGAGGCAGGATCGATGTGTATGGAACAGCAGGGGGCCAGTGTGGCCAGTCAATGCCAGAGCAGAAATGGGAGAACTGATTATAGAGGAAATTGTAAGGACTTTGGGGTTTACTGTCAGAAATGTAGAAACCTATTGGGAGGTTTTAAGGAAATGAGTGGCATGATCTAACTTAGATTTTAAAAGGATTAGAGAGGCTATTGTGATGCAAATAGATTGTAGGAGAGCAAGTTGGGATGCTATTGCAATACTTTAGGTGAGAGATAATGTGATGGTTTCTTGGATGAGAGTGGGAGTCATAAAAATGGTAAGAAGTGGGTGGAATCCAGGATGTATTTTGAAGGCAAGGCAAGCAGATTCTACTGATATATTGAATGTGTCTGTGAGAGGAAGAGAAAAATTAAGGAAGCAACAAGAGTTTTGACCTGACACTGAGTGGAAGAATACAAAGAACATCCTCAAAAGTTCACAGAGATTCATATTATCTTTTAATTCTATTTTTCCATGATCTTTTTGAAGTACCCTCATTTAGTTGACATCTACTGGGAAGGGAAAGGCTCTAGGAGGAGCAGGTTGTGGGGCTATAGATCAGGAGTTTGATTTTGGACATGCTAATGTGAAGTGCCTTTTAGATATTGTACAGGAATTCAGATATATGAGTCTGGAGCTCCAGAGAGAGGTCTGAGGCAGAAATAGGAACTTGACGTTTACAGCAAATAGGCGGTATTTAAAGTCATTAAACTAGTGTAGACAGGGAAGAGCCCAGGGACTGAGTTCTAGGCTCTCTGATATTTATATGACAGAAGAGAGAGGAAGAATCAGCAAAGAATATTGAAAGAAATGGCCAAGGCAGTGGAAGAAAAGCTAGGGAAAGGAGTGGTGTTTTGGAAGCCAAGTGACATAATGGCTTCACGGAGGAGTGATCAGCTTTGGCCAGATATGAGAATTCACATGGATCCCCTGAGTTCGCACTGTGGAAGTCATTGGAAACCTTGAAAGGAGCAGTTTTGGTAGAGTGATGGGGGTGAAAACCCGACTGGAGAGGGTTTGAGATGAAAAGGAGGGGATGGAAGGCAAGGAATTTAGACCACACTTTTAAGGAGTTTTGCTGGAAATGGGAGCAGAGAGAAGAAGTAGCTAAAGGGAGAAGTGACATCAGGGCATTTTCTATTAATGGGAATGATTCAGTACAGAGGAAATACATTATGACATTAGAAAGAGTATTACTTGAGTGATATAGATTAATGTTTCTCTCCATAACTCTGTCTGTTGTTGCTTTCCCTGTTTCATATACTCTCTCTCTCTCTCTCTCTCTCACACACACACACACGTCTATAATCATTTCATACTTTTCTAAGTCTATATGTCTATATAATATTTTAAATTTACTCTTACTTCTTCAGGTATATAACAGTCCTGTTGCCATATAATTTTCACATTTCCTGTCTGCTTTTAATATTGCTACCACAGTTTTTTGGTTCACATTTGCCTGAAATATCTTCATTCACTCTTGATTTTAAACCTTTCTGTATCCTTTTCTTTTTAAATGTATATCTTATAATAGCATATTCGTGTTGTTTATTTTTTTACTCTAATGTGAGTGTCACTATTTTAATTTTTGAACTTCACTTATTTCAATTATTACATTAGTTTTTATTTCTCTATCTTATTTGATAATATATATATTTATGATAATTTTTTGTTTGTTCCTACATTTCATTGAATAAGTGAATTTTTTTTATACTAGTTGGAAGTTGTATTTTCTATGTTTATTCTTTTAGTGGTATCCCCAAGGTATTAAGGACAATAAATATGCTTATTTTTTTTCCTTAATGAAGTCCAAGTCCTTTCATGTTCTTACTGCCTTTGTTCTATTTTTATCCTCAAGTACATTTTTTTGATGTTGGTGTCATTTAGCCTTTGATTTTCTGGATTTTCTTTTTCTTCATTTTTGTCTATGTTTTAGCGTTCTGCTTCTTGTTTGATCATTACCTATTAATATCACACCACAAGAAGGTTTTTTTCTTGTTTTCTCATGCTTGCTTCTCATATCTCATAAGATATTTTTAGATTGGTTTCTCTTTTTTTCAGGAGTGCCTCCTTCAAGAATGTTTTACTTATTTATTTATTTATTTATTTGGCAGCTGGCCAGGGAGGGGATCCAAACTCTTGACCTTGGTGTTACCAACACCACGCTCTAACCAGCTGAGCTAACTGGCCAGCTCACGAATGCTTTAAAAGTAAGTTCCTGTATAGTATGTTTTCTGAGGCCTTCTATGTCTGAGCATATCTTTATTTCAATTTTATCTTAAAATTAACATTTTTGCAAGATATATTCTAAGTCCAAATTTTCCATCCTTTCGCAGTGTGTAAAAACATTACTTCCTTGTCTTTTTGCTTCCAGTGTCCCTGTTGAGACATGTGATGTCAATTTAATTATTGCTCTTTTTTAGGTTGTGTGTTCTTTCTCTCTGCTATATAGATTTTTTGCTTTGCTTTTGATGTTCTTATAATTTATGATAATATGTTTAGATGTGGATTTTTTCTCATTGATTGCGTTTGGCACTCTTTATTTTAGATACTGGAAAAAGACAACAAGATGTGGTTCGGCTGCATAAATGTAATGTGAAACATGTTAACCTGCATGAATGATTTTTCATATCTGCCTATTTACCATGCAGGAAATGATGATTACATATATTTAACAATGATATGTATTATTTATTGATTCTTATTATGTTAACCTCTGTGCAGAGTTTTACACAATGCATTATTACTTTAACAATTGCAACAACTTTATGAAAAAGATGCTGTTGTTATTTCCATATCTGTGAGATGAAGGAATTGAAATTTAAAACACATAACTTGCCCAAGTTCACTTAGCTAAGAAATGGTGAAGCTGAGTCAGTATCTGACCCAAATTGTTTAACTCTTTATCTTTCTCATAATAACCCCATTACCCTTTATCTCTAGTGATATATGCGTGAAACAGATTTTTTTTACTTAATTGATGAGTATTCTAAACCTGTATGCTTTAGTTTAGTACTTTGATGTTTAGGGAGGAATTTTACTTACCTACAACAAAAAACTGACATAATTATTTGCATTTATATGTAGGGGGTGAGAGGGGAAGAGAATTTTCATGCAAATTACTTTGAGAATAATTTAATAATTTGGTACAATTATGGTAATAACTACCATGTCTGTTAGAGAGGAGAATGGCTGTCAAATGAAATGGTTTAGAGACACTACTTGCTCATTACTTTTGTCCCCTGCAAACTGTCATCCCTTGGTTACTGCTGAAATAATCTCATTATTAGTAAAACAAAGATCCACATTTGAAAGAAGAAAGATTGCTGACTAAGGGTTGTGGGCAGGGTTATTTGTCTCACTGTCTTTGCCAATAGGAGTACGCATTTGTCACTATTAAGGGATTTTCCAGTGTTGCCCATCAATGTCTGGTTCTGATAACAAGCTAGAAAGGCAGGCTGTAGTATCAGAATCAAATGGATAAAAATGTGTGGAGATACTGGGGCAGTGATGAGAATGGTTTAAATATTGATTCTAGAGTCATTTTCTTCCCGGATTCTTTCTCTGAGACCAAATTCCACTCTCCAAATATTACGTGTGATTTGGGTTTGCAATAAAACAAATGCTGTTTCAGTTCTTTGACTAACCAGTCACTTTTTATACTTCTCTCTTTAACTTCTTCCTAATTCTGTATTGAATTTGAGAAAGTGTTAATGCAGGGGAAAGGAATCTTGATCATAACAGGTAAAACTTCTGGACAAGGGAGCTATTTCTCCTGCATTCTATCTACTTAATTCTCCCATTTGTGAATCTCCATTTGGTTTGGGACAGAATTTCATTTTATTTAGAGATGTTCACTTGTTTAAAAAATAGGTTCCCCCCGACCCTTGTTTATTTGTTTGTATATTTATTTATCTAAGTAAAATAAAAAGGAAAATAAAATAAAATAAATAAAAAATAGGTTCTTATGTCTTAAATTTAAAGGATGGCTTGATGGGATTCAACTGGTACTGGCTGCTGTGACTGCAATTTTACAGTTATACTTAGCTTAATATTAACTACCATTGCTTGAGGCATTTGGAACATATTACTTATGGCCTTCTCAGCAACCTGTAAGATAGATATTATTAACATTTTACAGATGAGAAAACTAAAGCAAACTTCCCGTGGTCACTCAGCTCTGCATGTCAGAGCAGGGAGTGAGATCAAGGCCTGCCTTCAATACCCAGATCCCTCTCACATCACTGCTCTTGATGTCCCTTTGGCCTTTCCCCCTTGGTACCATGTTGTCAGTGCTTTGGTTATGAGTAGTTTAAATGTTGTAATCCTGGGCCAAAAACCTGTGTTTCTACTTTCAGAACACATTTAACATTTAATGGTTCTCTAAATAAAACATCTCTCTGCTCAATAACTTTGAGTGAATTAAAACTTGTATCAATTTACTATTGGATTGGAGGTGAGCTGGCAAGAATTATCTATAAACATAAAGAAGAGTATTAATTTACTTTTGAATATTTTGGCTTCTTTTTCCTTGACATAGCTGAATCTAGCAAAAAGAATTATGCCCTTTGTACTATACAGCCCACTGATGGATTGCTATGAGATGTCTATACATTCAATTCAGATAGAAAGCTGCCTTCAGTGCAGCTGAACCATCAGATGCATTTTCTTTCCAGAATTACACAGTGCCTGTAATAACTAGTTCCCTGGACTTTTTACAATTCAAAGGCTAATTTATAATTGAATCAAATAATGTGGTTTGTAGCACCAGGGATGTCTGTCTATAAATGCACTGACCAACATAGTAGTCACTTGCCATGGGAGGCTATTTAAATTAAAATTGAAATTAATTAAAGTTATATAAAATTAAAAATTAGTTCTTCTGTCACACTATTCTGTTTTAAGTGCTTAATAGTCACATGGGATTAGTGGCTACTGTATTGGATAGTGAAGCTATAGAACATTTTCATCAGCACAGAAATTTCTATTGGACAGTGCTGAACCATAAAGAAGTCAGAAATGAAGTTAAGAATAATTACTGTGCAAAGCATGATGGTCAGTATCACCTGAGCTGAAGAATGAAATGGGTTGTGCTGCATTGTAATTACCTCTCTATTTATCTGTCTTCCTGGGTATCTATTGGGAGGAGGCGATCCTGTCATTGTTTCTCATGGTTATCACATAGCACAGTCACTGACTCCCAGGGGCTCAATAAATATTGTTCAATGTTGCATGAACAAGAATAAAGAAAATAAGATGAATAGAAAATAATTCTTTCAGGAAATAAAATGCAGGTAAATATTTGGCCAGTATGAATAAAATAGGCATTTTCTTATGGAATAGTTGATCAAACCATTTCAACATAGAAGAGATGACAGTTGTCCAGACTCCAAGGCCTGAATCCACCTGTCACCAGAAAAGAAAAAGAAGCCAGAGCTTAATAACGTTGTCAAGTTCAATTGACTGATTTGGAATGGGTGGCTGTCAAGTCATGGTGAAACATTTTGCTTCTCCTGGTTGAATGAGACTCTGAAAAGGAAAATAATCTTTTTTTTTTTTAAACATTTAAATTTATTTTCTCTTCTAGAGCTAAGTCAGGAATAAAATTGGAGATTGGTTAGAAAGTCACTTAAAGAAGCTTCATCTTTTGGGTTATGAGAAAGCCATGATAAGGGAATCATTTATGCCTATGAAAAATAAAGCAGTGTTTTAGGTTACAGCAAAATATGGTGTTGCTATGTTTTTTCATATCTCATATGTTTAGTAAGTATGTCATATATAAATAGAGAATGATTTACAATAGTGGTTGCAATAGGAAAACAAATGTGTGTGTGTGTGTGTGTGTGTGTGTGTGCATGCACATGTGTATGTACAGTTGACAAAGCTAGTGAGGTCTGGGGTATGGAAATACAAGATTCCTTTGGCATGTAGAAGAGAGTTGAACTTGGGATTTACTTGATGTTTCTCTTGTCTGTGATTTACCACATATTTCATAGAAGGCAGTCTTTTATATGGTCACTTAGAAAAAAGATAACCAAAAACTTGTGTTGTGTAATTAATCTCAATATATGTGATTATTTTCCCCTACAGATTGTATTCTCAGTGGCTGAGTCATTCCATAGTGGTTGCAGCACACTTTCCCCCTTGACCAGAGCTGCATCTAATGACCCATGTGTGTAGGTATGCCCTAGAGTTGTTTTTCCACTGAAAGTGGAGGGTTTTTATGCATTCTCTTATAAAAATTTCCTTCTCACTTGGAGCTCATTTTCTCTGGTCAAGCACATTTGATTTAGCAACCTACAGCTATAGAACAGAATGAAGACATCTGTTCCCAGCATGGATTAGACTTGACTTCTAATCTCGATTTCATTAACAGGACACTGTCAACAAATGAGTCATGGGAGGAGGAGGTAGTCAGAGCCATGTCCTTAGGCTTTAGTGAGATTACCTTTGCATGTGACTATAGACTTGGAGAGTAGCCCGAGATGAGAATGTAAGTGGTATTGTTTTGGTATGGTCTCCAGCAATCCTGAAGTTAGATACCAAGACTGGAAAGGTGTTGGCTCCAGGTTTCCTTAAATCATAGGCAGTTCCCCAAAATAGCACTAAGGAAGAAAGAGACTGAAAACTCCAAGGTAATTCTAACAATTGCTCTTTTAAAAAATAATTTGTGATTGTAGTTTTTTACTTATTTGAGTATCTAAGTAGCTTATCTGATTTTTTTCTCTAAGCAGTCTATAGCTTTATGGCATTTGGGAGGAAATAAATCTTTTTATATTGTAGGAACATGGTTTAACGTCAAACTGATGGGAAGGAAGTGCTTAACTACTCATGATTAGGTATGTTAGAATAGTAATGCAGCATTTATTGTACAGTTTTTTCCCCCCTTATTCCTTCATATACTTTTTTCTCTTCCTTTACTAAAACAAATAAGGCTATTCCTTGCAATTTGACCCACTGGCAAGTCATATGAAAAAAGAGTCCAAATCAAATTTAGCTCCATGGCAGTTAGGAATAACAAAGAACCGAAACATGGTTTGTCCTGCCATCTTACACATGGCAGGAAATGTTCTGAGTTAGCACTGTTGGGAGCTCAGACAAAAATCAAAAGATATATTTCCCCTTCATTTTAATAGAAAAACAATAGTAATCTGTTAGTTGGAAAGAATGTGTCAAACTACTGAGCTATATAATAAATCTAAGGAATAACTACACTTCTGAACCCAATTTAAGAAAGCTTTGGCTCCCTGCCTGACTAGGTATGTCAGACATGGACAAGAGAACAGTTTCTCTCCTGAACTTCCTGACAGCCTGCGATGCATTGTCTTCCTACAGAGGCTGCATTATCGAGAGGTCTGAGTGTATCCTGAGAATGTTAGCTCAGACTGAATCTGGCAGACAGCCACAGAAAACTTAGCCGGAAAGATCTCATTCAAAAGGGGCCTTAAAGCATTTGTGACATGGCTGGACTATGTTAAACTCCATCGTAGAAATGGAGGTCTTGGTGTAGTGACTGTTTAAAAGATTCACAGTCACACTCAAATAGATGCCTTTCTAGATCAGAAGCAGTTTTTTTCTGATAGGCGTGAAGGGGTACTGACCACTTTCAGAATGACATTAACAACCTATCTTAAACTGGGGAGCCATTTGTTTGTTAATTCAGTTTTGTGATTAGCTTTCTCTAATATATTTAAATCCACATATTCTGATAGCACAAGAGTTAGAGGTGCATGTGAGAAGAAACCTGAGTGTTAATGACACGTACTCTGAGGTGCAAATTCAGAGAACACAGGTATCTAAATCTCTATGTCTTATCCTACAGTCAACAATGGGAGCTGCTGTGAGCCTGTTTAGGTAAAGCATATTACTTCTTAAATCTTCCAAAGGATTTTTCAGATACCTTGGTAAGTTTCGTGTTCTCCATAGGGTGGACAAACTAATTTGAAAACACTGCAAATAGAAAACAACAAAAAAGATTTGTTCCTTTGGTGAAATATTCTCAGAGATAGGTCAGTAGGTGAGAGGTTTCCTCAGTGCAGTTCTGAGTAATTTTGGAATCCATTCATTTTGAGCTCCTCTCTTTAGTCTTGACAGTTGTCTGCATAGGTATGTTAAAAATTGTGGTACTTAATGTCCAATTTCCCATTGCTTCTAGAACCAGCCCTGTGAATGAACCACCCTCCTTTCACCAAAAGAGAAGATGGACTTTCAAACTCTGAAGATTAATTTTCCATGCAATGTTTAGATTCTAGCTGAACTGGCTGCTGAGACGATCCTCCACCCTAATGATTTTGCTACCTAGGACATCTAGGTTGCTTCCAAGTTTTAGAAGTTATGAATAAATCTGCTATAAACATCCATGTGCAGATTTTTGTGTGAACAAAAGTTTTCAACTTCTTTGGTTAAATACCAAGGAGCTCAATTGCTGAATTGTATGGTAAGACTATGTTTAGTTTTGTAAGAAACTGCCAAACTGTTTTTTGAAGTGACTGTACCGTTTTGCATTGCCACTAGCGATGAATGAAAGCACCTGTCGCTCCACATCCTCACCAGCATTTGGTGTTGTCAGTGTTTTGAATTTTGGCCATTCCAATAGGTGTGCTGCTATTTCATTGTTGCTTGAATTTGCATTTCTCTGATGACATATGACATAGAGCATCTTTTCATGTGCTTGTTTGCCATCTGTACATCCTCTTTGGTGAGGTGTCTGTTAATGTCTTTGGCTCAGTTTTTAATCTGGTTGTTTGGTTTCTTATTGTTGAGTTTTAAGAATTCTTTGTGTATTTTGGATAACAGTTCTTTATCAGATATGTCTTTTGTAAATATTTTCTCCCAGTATGTGGCTTGTCTTCTCATTCTGTTGACATTGTCTTTACAGAGCAGGAGTTTTTAATTTTAATGAAGTCAAGCTCATCAATTATTTTTTTCATGGATTGTGCCTTTGGCGTTGTACTAGAAAAGCTGTTGCCATACTCAAGATTCTCTCGGTTTTCTCCCATCTTATCTTCTAGAACTGTCATAATTTTGAGTTTTACATTTAGGTCTATAATCCATTTTGAATTAGTTTTTATGAAGGATGTAAAGTTTGTTCCTAGATTAATTTTTTGGGGGTGTGTAAATGTCCAATTTTTCCAGCACCATTTGTTGAAAAAACTATCTTTGCTCCATTGTATTGTCTTTGCTCCTTTGTCAAAGATCAGTTGACCATATTTATGTGGGTCTACTTCTGGGCTCTCCATTCTGTTCTATTGATTTATTTGTCTGTTCTTTCACCAATACCACACTGTCTTGATTACTACAGCTTTATAGTGAGTTTTAAAGTTGAATAGTGTCAGTCTTCCAACTTTGTTCTTCTTCAACATTTTATTGGCTATTCTGGGTCTTTTGCCTCTCCATATAAACTTTAGAACCTTTGTTGATATCCACAAAACTAGTTGATGGAGTTTTGGTTGGGATTACATTGGGTCTGTAGATCAAAATGACAAGAACTGACATCTTGACAAAGTTGATTCTTTTTATCCACGAACATGGAATATCTCTCCACTTATTTCTTTGCTTATGTTATCAGAGTTTTTTAGTTCTCCTCATATAAATCTTGTGCACATTTTGTTGGATTTATATCTAAGTATTTCAT
Source organism: Cynocephalus volans (assembly GCF_027409185.1). NCBI lineage: Eukaryota > Metazoa > Chordata > Mammalia > Dermoptera > Cynocephalidae > Cynocephalus > Cynocephalus volans. The sequence goes on along the minus strand of NC_084468.1, from coordinate 88,871,582 downwards.
TTTTGAGGGTGTTAATTTAAATGGCATTTCAAATATCACTTGTTTATTGCTTGTTTATTGTTATTATAATCCAAGAAAGTGGTTGACTTTTGCATGTACTCTGCAACCTTGCTATAACTGCCTATTAGTTCCAGGAGTTTTTTTTTCTTCTAATTCTTTCAGATTTTCTACATAGAAATAACATCATCTGTGAACAAAGAATTTTATTTCTTCTTTCCCAGTCTGTATACCTTTTATTTTCTCTTCTTGTCTTATTGAATTGGCTAGGAATTCCAGTGCAATGCTGTAAGGCAAGTCTTGAGAGGGGACATCCTTTCTTTCTTCCTCATCTTGGTGGAGATACTTTGAGTTTCTAACTGTAGGTTTTTTTGCAAATGTTCTTTATCAAGTTGAAGAAGTTCCCCTCTCTGTTACTAGTTTATTGAGAGTGTTTACCATGAATAGGTGTTGGATTTTTGTCAAATGCATTTTCCTCATCTGTTTATATCATCATGTAATTTTTCTTTTTTAGCTTGTTGATGTGATAGATTACATTAGATGATTTTTGAATGCTGAACTAACCTTGCATAACTGGGACAAGTCACAGTTGGTTATGATGTGTAATTCTTCTTACATATAGTTGAATTCAATTTGCTAATATTTTCTTGAGGATTTTTGCATCTATGTTTCTCAGAGATATAGGTCTGTATTACTTTTCTTGTAATGTCTTTGGTTTTGGTATTAGGATAAAATACTGGCCGCATAGAATGAGTTAGGAGGTATTCTCTTTGCTTCTATCCACTGAAAGAGATTGTGGAGAATTGGCACAATCTCTTCCTTAAATATTTGGTAGAATTCACCAGAGAATTTATCTGGGTTTGTTGCTTTCTGTTTTAGAAAATTATCAATTGTTGATTCAATTTCTTTAATAGATATAGGCCTATTCAGGTTCTTTATCTTGTCTTGTGTGAGATTTAGCAAATTGTATCTTTCAAGGAATCAGTCCATTTAATCTAGATTATCAAATTTGTGGAAATAGAGTTGTTCATTCCCTCTCTACAAGATGATTGATTTCTACTATAGTTATTATTCTTTCTTTTTTTTCTGCTTACTTTGAATTTAACTTACTCTTCTTTTTATAATTTTCTTTTTTTTATTCTACTTCTAAATATACATCATAGTTGATTTTCATGCCTTTTTACCCATTCCTCTCCACCCCTCCCCTCCCAAACTGGCATCATATCTGTTCACTTGACTTAAACAATTCAAGGAATTTTTGTGGTTATTCTGTCTTCTTCCCCCCAAACCCTTTAATTCTTTGTGTGCTCATTTATTTGTTTATTTTTAGCTACCACAAATAAGTGAGAACATGTGATATTTCTATTTCTGTGCCTGACTCGTTTCACTTAATATAATTTTCTCTGAGTCCATCCATGTTGTTGCAAATGGTAGTATTTTGTTCTTTTTTATAGCAGAGTAGTATTCCGTTGTGTAGATAAACCACAGTTTCCTTATTCAGTCATCAGATGATGGACATTTGGGCTGGTTCCAACTCTTGGCTATTGTAAATAGAGCTGCAATAAACACTGGATTATAGGTATCCCTTTGGCATGATGATTTCCATTCGGCTGGGTATATTCCCAACAGTGGAATTGCTAGGTCATATGGTAGATCTATCTGTAATTGTTTGGGGAACCTCCATCCCATTTTCCCTAAAGTCTGCACCATTTTGCAGCACCACCAACAACAGTGTATGGGATTTCGTTTTTCTCCACAACTTCTCCATCACTTATCATTCTCAGTCTTTTGGATGTTAGCCATCATAACTGGAGTGAGATGGTATCTCAAAGTGGTCTTGATTTGCATTTCCCAGACACTGAGTGAGGTTGAGCATTTTTTCATGTGTCTTTTGGCTATTCCTACATCTTCCTTTGAAAAATGCCTGTTCAGCTCCTTTGCCCGTTTTTGAATTGGGTTATTTGGTTTTTTGCTGTAAAGTTGTTTGAGTTTCTTGTATATTCTGGATATTAATCCTTTGTCAGATATATATTTTACAAATATTTTCTCCCACTCTGTTGGTTGTCTTTTTACTATGTTGATTGTTTCTTTTGCTGTGCAGAAGCTTTTTAGTTTGATATAATCCCATTTGTTTATTTTTCCTTTAGTTGCATGTGCTTTTTGGGTCCTATTCATAAGTCTGTACCCACTCCTACTTCCTGGAGTGTTACACCTATGTTTTCTTTAAGAAGTTTTATTGTTTCAGGGTGTATATTTAATTCTGTAATACATTTTGAGTTGATTTTTGTCTATGGTGAAAGGTACAGGTCTAGTTTCATTCTCCTGCATATGGATATCCAGTTATCCCAGCACCATTTGCTGAAGAGGCAGTATCTTCCCCAGTTTATAGGCTTGGTGCCTTTGTCAAAGATCAGATGACTGTAAGCATATAGATTGATTTCTGGGTTCTATATTCTATACCATTGATCTGTGCGTCTATTTTTATGCCAGTACCATGATGTTTTGGTTATTAAAGCTTTGTAGTATAGTTTAAAGTCAGGTAGTGCTGTGCTTCCAGCTTTATTTCTTTTGCTCAGGATTGCTTTGGCTATGTGTGGTCTTTTGTTGTTCCATATAAATATCAAGATAGCTTTTTCCATCTCAGAGAAAAATGTCATTGGAATTTTGATGGGGATTGCATCAAATCTGTAAATCACTTTGGGTAATATGGACATTTTCACAATGTTAATTCTTCCAATCTAAGAGTATGGGATATCGTTCCATCTTCTTGAGTTCTCTTTAATTTCTCTCAACAGTGGTTTGTAGTTCTCTTTGTAGAGATTTTTCACATCCTCAGTCATTTTTTTTGGTGGCTATTGTAAATGGGCTGGCTTTCTTGATTTCTTTTTCTGCATGTTCACTGTTAGAATATACAAATGCTAATGATTTTTGTGTGTTGATTTTGTATCCTGCAACTTTGCTGAAATCATTTATCAACTCTAGGAGTTTTGTGTAGAGGCTTTAGGCTGTTCAATATATAGGATCATATCATCCACAATAAGAGACAGCTTGACTTTATCCTTTTCATTCTGGATGCCCGTTATTTCCTTCTCTTCACTGATTGTTCTGGCTAGTACCTCCAACACAATGTTGAATAGGACTGGTGAGAGTGGGCATCCTTGTCTAGTTCCTGTTTTTAAGGGAAAAGCTTCCAGCTTTTCCCCATTCAGGATGATATTGGCAGTCATCTTATCATATATGGCTTTAATTATGTTGAGATACTTTCCATCTATACTTAACTTGTAGAGAGTCTTTATCACAAAAGAATGTTGAATTTTGTCAAATGCTTTTTCAGTGTCTATAAAGATGATCATATGGTTTTTCTCTTTGCTCTTATTGATGTGGTGTATCACATTTATTGATTTGCATATGTTGAACCAAGCTTGTATCCCTGGGATGAATTCCACTTGATCATGGTGTATAGTTTTGTGTATGTGTTGCTGTATTCTTTTAGCTAGTATTTTATTGAGGATTTGTGCATCTATATTCATCAAGGATATTGGCCTGTAGTTTTCTATTTTTGATGCAACTTTGTCTGGTTTTAGTATCAGGGTGATGTCTGCCTCATAGAATGAGTATGGGAGAATGGTCTCTGTGTCAATCTTTTGGAACGGTTTGTAGAGAGTTGGTATCAGTTCCTCTTTGAAGGTCTGGTACAACTCTGCAGTGATCTGATCTGTTCCTGGGCTTTTCTTTGTTGGGAGCCTTCTGATAACAGCTTCAATCTCTTTTATTGTTATTGGTCTGTTCAGATTTTCTATATCTTCTTGGCTCAGTTTTGGTAGTTTGTATGCATTCAGAAATTTATCCATTTCCTCCAGATTTTCACATTTGTTGGCATATAGTTGTTTATAGTAGTCTCTAATGATTCCTTGTATTTCTGAGGTGTCAGTTGTAATATTACCTTTTCCATTTCTAATTTTTGCTATTTGGGTCTTCTCTCTTCTTTTCTTAGTTAATGTTGGTAGATGTTTGTCAGTTTAATTTATCTTTTCAAAAAACCAACTTTTTGTTTCATTGATCTTTTGTATTGTTTTTTGGGTTTCTATTTCATTTAATTCTGCTGTGATCTTAATTGTTTCTTTCCATTTACTAACTTTAGGTTTGGATTGTTCTTGTTTCTCTAGATCTTTAAGGTGAAGTGTTAGGTTGTTTATTTGCCATCTTTCCATTTTTCTGAAGTAAGCACTTAATGTGATAAATTTCTCCCTTATCCCACAGGTTTTGGTATGCTGTGTCATTATTTTCATTAGTTCCAAGGAATTTTTTGATTTCCTGTTTACTTTCTTCTTGGGCCCATATTTTATTAAGTAGAATGTTGTTCAATTTCCATGCATTTGTATAGTTTCCAGAGTTTCATTTATTATTGATTTCTAATTTTAATCCATTGTGATTGGAAAAAATACAGGAATAATTCCAATTTTTTTGAATTTGTTGAGACTTGCTTTCTGACCTAAGATGTGGTCTATCCTGGAGAATTTTACATGTGCTGATGAGAAGAATGAATAATCTGAGGTTGTTGGATGGAAAGTTCTGTAGATATCTGCCAAGTCCTATTGTTCTAAAGTATTGTTTAGATTTTGTGATTTTCTATTGATTTTTTGCCTAGTTGATTTGTCCAATGATGAGAGTGGGGTGTTCATGTCCCCCACTATTATGGTGTTAGTGTCTATCTATTTCTTATATTTAATAGTGTTTGCTGTGTAAATCTGGCTGCTCTGACATTGGATGTATATACATATTTATGACTCTTATGTTTTCTTGATGGATAGATCCTTTTATCATTATATAGTGGCCTTCTTTATCTCTCTTTATGGTTTTGCTTTAAAGTCTACTTTATCTCATATAAGAACAGCTATTCCAGCTCGTTTTTCATTTTTATTTGCATGATATATCTTTTTCCATCTCTTAACTCTTAGTCTATGTGTGTCTTTACAGGTCAAGTGAGTCTTTTGAAGATAGCATACTGTTGGGCCCATCTTTTTAATCCAGTCAGTCTGTCTGTGTCTTTTGAAAGGTGAATTTAATCCCTTTACATTTAGAGTTATTATTGAAAGGTGTTGATTTACTCCTGGCATTTTACTGATTTTTGTTTAGCTGTCTTGAGTACCTTTTGTTCCTTTCTTTCTAATTTTCTGTTTGTCTTCTGTATTTGTTGGTTTGTTGTGGTGATAGATAAACTATTTTTTTTTCTCTTTTGCTAGCATTTTTGTTTTGCTGGTAGTTATTGCTCTTTTTTGAGTATTCTTGGCAGTGATGGTTGTTTTTGTGGTATCAAACCCAGTACTTCCTTGAGAATTTCTTGTAAGGCTGGTCATGTGGTAGTGAACTCCTGCAGTTTTTGTTTGTCTGGGAAATATACTATTTGTCCTTCATTTTGGAAGCAAAGCCTTGCTGGGTAAAGTATTCTTGGCTGGCAATTTTTGTCCTTTAGTGTTTTGAATATATCATCCCATTCTTTTCTGGCTTTTAGGGTTTCTGATGAAAAGTCTCATGTTATTCTGATTGGGGTTCCCTTATAGGTGACCTGCTGCTTCTCTCTTATAGCTTTTAAGATTCTCTCTTTGTCTTTGTGTTTTGCCAGTTTGATTATCACATGTCTTGGAGAGGACCTTTTTGGATTGAATGTATTTAAGGATCTTTGGGCTCCCTGAATCTGGAGATCTGTGACTTTCCCTATACCTGGGAAGTTTTCTGCTATTATTTTGTTGAATATGTTTTCAATACCATTTCCTTTTTCCTTCCCTCTGGAATACCCATGATTTGTATATTTGAGCACTTAAGGTTGTCTGTAGTCTCTCTTAGATTTTCTTCATTTTTTTTAATTCTTTTTTTTTTTTTCTTGTCTGCCTGTGTTAATTCAAACAGCCTGTCTCAAGGTCAGAAATTCTCTCTTCTGCTTGTTCAAGTCAGCTGGTTAATCTCTTTGTTGTGTTTTTTATTTCATTGAATGAATCCTTCAGCTCCACAAGCTCATCTATATTCTTTTTCAAGGCATTGATTTCTTTGTACATTTCTTCTTTCAGATCCATTATATTTTTTTCATTTCATTGTTTTGTCTAACTGAGTTTCCTTGTATCTCATTTAATTTCCTTAGAATTGTTATTCTAAATCCTTGTCTGTCATTTCAAAGACTTCCTTTTCTATAGGATCTAGCCCTTGACAGTTATTATTTTCCTTTGGTGCCAATGTACTTTCTTGATTTTTCATATTTCTGATATCTTTCTTTGGTGTTTTGTCATTGTGGCCTGGGGTATCATAGTACACTCTTTTCACCCTGAGGTCTGGCTTGGATCCTGAAGTCAGTCACTTCTGCTTCTGGGCAGAGGGAACTAGCCTGGGCTTGGTGTCCCACTGTAGCTGCCTGTTCTGGGACAACTGGCTCAGGGTGTGGGGCCCTGAGGATCTTAATTCTCTCCTGAGGGTGGGGACCAACCTAGCCAGAGGCCCTGCCCCATCTGCCTTCTCTTACTGGCTGGCTCACAGTGTGGGGGCTCCAAGGCTCTTAAGTCTCTCCCAGTGTTGGGGACAGGCCTGGGCCAGAAGTCCCACCCCACCCACCTTCTCCAGCCCTGCAGGCTCTGGGCATGTGGGCCCAGAAGCTCTAAAGTGTCTCCATGCAGTGGGGAGCAACCTGAACTGGAGTCCCACAGTGTGCGGTTCCCCACTGCTCCTGTGCAGATCTTGGGTCCTCCATTAATTCTCCTCAATAGCTCCAAATTGGTCACTCTGTGAGAGAAAGTGACACCAGGAACCATCTACTCTGCCATCTTGACTGGCTTCTTTTTCTAATTTTCTAAGGTGAAAACTTAGATTATTGATCTTTTTTCTTTTCTCTTATATATATATTCAATGGTAAAAATTTCCCTGTAACCTCTGCTTTTGCTACATTCTACAAATTTTAATGAGTTGTGTTTTCATTTTAATTAAGCTAAAAGTATTTTAAATTTTTCTTGAGATGACTTTCTTACCCATGTACTATTTAGAAATGTGTTGTTTAATCTCCATACATTTTGGGATTTTCCAGCTAACTTTCTATTATTGATTTCTAGTTTAATATGATTGTGATCTGAGGGTAGATATTACATGATTTATGTTCCTTTAACATTATTAAGGTGTATTTTATGACCCAGAATGTGATCAATCTCTGCGAATGTTCCATGTGAAATTGAGAAGAATGTGTATTCTGTTGTTGGATGAAGTACTGTATAGATGTCAATTGTATCCAGTTGACTGATGATCGTATTGTTGGATTTAACCATATCCTTGATGTGTTTCTGCCTGATGGATATGTCAATTTCTGAGAGAGGGGTATTGAAGTCTCCAACTTTAATAGCGGATTCATCTATTTCTCATTGCAGTTCTATTAGTTTTTGCCTCATGTAATTTTTTTTTTTTTTTTGACCAGTAAGGGGATTGCAACCCTTGGCACAGTGTGGTCTGCAACCATGCTCAGCCAGTGAGTGCACCGGCCATCCCTATATAGGATCCAAACCCGTGGCTTCGGCACTACCAGCACTGCACTCTCCCGAGTAAGCCATGGGGCCGGCCCTTGCCTCATGTAATTTGATGCTGTGTTGTTAGATGCATACATATTAAAGATTGTTGTGCCTTCTTGGAAGTTTGACTCCTTTATCTTTATGTAATGCCCTCATTTATTCTGGATAACTTTCCTTGCTCCAAAATCTGTCCTGGCTGAAATTAATATTGCTACAACTACATTCTTTTGATTGCTGTTAGCATGATAAATCATTTTCCATCCATTTACTTTTGATCTATATATTTTCTAATATTTATAGTGGGTTTCTTATAGACAACATATAGTTGGGTTTTATTTTTGATCTACTGTGACAGTCTTTTTTTTTAATTGGTGCACTTTGACCATTGATGTTCAAAGTGATTATTGATATAGTTGGATTAGTATCTACCATATTTGTTATTGTTTTCTATTTGTTGCTTTTTTTCTTTATTCCTATTTTTGTATTCTACTTTTTTCTACACACAGTTTGCAAACCATCTTTTGCGTTTGTTTTCTTCATGGAAACAGGGCTGCCCATCTCACAGAGCCATCGTGAGGAATAAGTGAGATATTACATAAACTGGTAAGCCAAAAACAAAATCAAAAAACAAAAAACCCAATCTTTACAATAAATGTTTATTTCCCATTTCTTTCTTCTTTTTTTCTTTTTAAGATAATTTATTACATATATGTGGGGTACAAATTTGATTTTCAACAGTTGTGTACAATCTGTGATGTTCAGATCAGGATAGTTAACTTATTCATCACTACTATATGCAATCATTCCTTGTGTCTGTTAACCAATTCTTCATTAGCCCCCTCCCTCTTCCACTTCTCTCCTCTTTTCCACCTCTGGTAACCGCTATTCTTTTCTCTCCTTTAAAAAGTTCAATGTATTATTGTGGATTGCTGGTTCTGTCTCCCTCTCCCTATTGTTTGTTTACTGATTCAGCCCCCACTTATGAGTGTGTCTGTCTCTTTCTTTCTCTTTTTCTTCCGCTTCCTGTTCCCTCCTTTTATTAATCAGGCTTTTTGTTTACCTGCCAGTGACGCCTTTCCTACTTTAGAGTCAGAAAGAATCAGATTTTTCATATGGACTCCAGACAGCATCTTTTCTTGTTTCTTAAAATATAGAGAGGGTGACCTGCTCCCTCATCTCTAATTTAAGATGTTGATTTGCAAAGAAACTATGAAAAAATGATTTCTATTTCTTACACTGAGTTTCAGAGGTTGGTTGCATGTCTATTTTTGTTGGTTTGTAAAGGAAGGTAAGTCTCTGAACAGATTGGTAATTAGAGGTTCTGCAGGCATTAAAAAAGAAAAACTCTCTCATTTTTGCTAAAGAAGTTAAAGGATTATTTTAAAACTTAAAATGAGCCTCATATTTTTCTTCCTTTGAGGCTCATTCTGCATCTTTTGATGAACAATATGTGCAGTCTCAAAGTGGGTGCCACGTTTGTCTCAGCTTGTGTGTCCCCTTCCCACAGCTGCCAGTGGTGCTGTGTGGGGGCTGATGTGTGGGCACTCTCTGTGTGGGTGCCCTTGAGTACAGGTGGCACTCAGCGGATGGAGCAGGCACTTGCTTTTTCTCTCTCCTCCCACCCTACCCTCTAATGAAAATTCATCCTCAGTGTCTACAACATTGTGGGGGAGGTTGATTATACTAGAGCTAAATTCTCTCTGTTTACAAAGAAAATAAGCATTTTCAGGGATGTAAAACAAGTGGATAATTTAGAGTCATGAACCATGCAAGAAAGGGAGGTTGGTGACAGATGAACCTGAAGTGAATTAAAGCTTGATAAATAATTGCTAAAGAAAAAGAATGGAACTGCCTCCAAAAGTCTTTCCAAGAGCAAATTCACAATATTGGGTGAGTCCTAATGCAGACTTTATTTGATAGTTGTGATCAAATGAACTACAAGCTTTTGGGCATTACCAAACTTTGAAGCCCAGGTTATTTAGATTAAATTATCTTCTAAATGTACACTTAATTCTCTCTCCAGGTACTGAAAACCACAAAACATGGCAGTTTAGAATTATACATATCTAGTGTGAACAACTATTCTTAAGTAATACCTATTCATAGACAATGCCTAAATTTGTTAGAAGAGATCTGTTGTTCCTGATTCATATATCTTCTATGTTAATGGCAATAGAATACATTTAACTTTGAGCTAGAGAGAGATAAGAGTAACGGATTCATTAGGAAGGCCAAGAAAAGAGAAGGTTCTATTTGAAATGGTTATGGGCGAAACAATTTTAAAAAGAGATTAAACTTTGGAAACAGTATATGCTTTGGTAGAAGGAAAAAGCACTGATTATTACTTCATTCTTTTCATGGTTAACATTCATTTAAATTTTACAATAGTCTACAAAAAAATAAAATACCTAGGAATAAATCTAACCGAAGAGGTGAAAGATCTCTACAATGAGAACTACAAACCACTTCTGAAAGAAATCAAAGAAGACACTAAGAGATGGAAAGACATTCCTTGCTGTGGATTGTAAGAAACAATGTAGTAAAAATGTCCATACTTCCCAAAGCCATCTACAGATTCAATGTGATTCCCATCAAAATACCAATAACATTCTTCACAGAAATAGAAAAAGCAACCCTAACATTCATATGGAACAACAAAAGACCCCGAAGAGCCAAAGCAATCCTGAGCACAAAAAGTAAAGCTGGAGTCATTACACTTCCTGACTTCAAACTATATTACAAATCTGTAGTAACAAAAACAGCATGGTACTGGCATAAAAACAGACATGTGGACCAATGGTACAGAATAGAGAACTCAGAAATCAGCCCACATATTTACAGCCAACTGGTCTTTGACAAAGGCACCAAGAACATACATCAGGGAAAGGCTGCCTCTTCAATAAATGGTGCCAGGAAAAGTGGATATCCATTTGTAGAAGAATGAAACTCGATCCATACCTTTCAGCATATACCAAAATCAACTCAAAATGGATTAGAGACCTAAATATAAGCCCTGAAATTTTAAAACACCTAAAGTTTTAGGAGAAATGCTCCAGGATTTAGGACTGGGCAATGACTTTATGAATAACACCCCAAAAGCATCAGCAACAAAAGAGAAAAATAAACAAATGGGATTGTATCAAACTAAAAAGCTTCTGCACAGCAAAGGAAATGATCAATAGTGAAAGGACATCCTACAGAATGGGAGAAAATATTTGCAAAATATGCATCTGACAAGGGATTAATATCCATAATATACAAAGAGCTCAGACAACTTTACAGCAACAAAGCAAGTAATCCAATTAAAAAATGGGCAAAGGAGCTAAATAGACATTTCTCAAAGGAAGACATACCAACAGCCTACAGGTATATGAAAAAATGCTCAACATCACTAATTATCAGGGAAATGCAAATCAAAACCACTTTGAGATATCACCTCACCCTAGTCAGACTGGCTATTATAAAAAAGAGAATAACAAATGCTGGTGAAGATGTGAAGAGAGAGGAACCCTCCTGCACTGTTGGTGGGACTGTAAATTAGTACAGCCATTATGGAAAACAGTATGGAGGCTCCTTGAACAACTACAGACAGAACTTCCATATGATCCGGGAATACCACTCCTGAAAATATATCCAGAGGATTGGAAAACATCAGGTCAAAGGGATACCTGCACTCCCATGTTTATTGCAGCTCTATTATTTTCAATAGCTAGGCAATGGAACCAACCTAAATGTCCATAGATGGATGACTCGATAAGGAAATTGTGGTGTATATACACAATGGAATACTACTCAGCCCTAAAAAACAGTGGAATTCTACCATTTGCAACAACATGAATGAACCTGGAGAAAATTATGCTCAGTGAAACAACTCAGGTACAGAAAGAAAAATACCACATGTTTTCACTCATAGCTGGGAGCTGAATCCATAAATAAACAAATGAACAATAAAGAGAGACAGAGAGAATGAAAGAAAGAAAAACCAATCACAGTAATATGTTGAACTTTGAGAAAACTAGAAGTGGAAAAGGGGAAGGGAGTGGATAGGAAGGGGGTGCTAATGAGGAATTGGTCAATGGACACAAGAATGGTTACATGTTGGAATGATGAATAAGCTAACATACTGTTCTACCCACCACACATTCTACATAATTATTGCAAATCAACATTGCACTCCACATGTACATGTAATAAAATAAATAAATAAATAAATTTTTTAGCTATGATTTTGTCTCCCAGAAAGATAGCCAAAACTGCACTGGTTTACATATTTTTTGGCATCAGTTCAGGTCCTCCAGGAAGCAGACACCATGATGGAATTAGGAGTGCAAGAGGCTTATTGGGGAAACACCTGTGAGAGATAAAGGGGAGGGGAAGTAGGGACAGGCAGGTGGGCAGAGTATAGAGATTCCACCGTGTGCCTGGCATCTGTGAAAAGAGAGGGGAGGGGAAGAATGATTACGGTGGGAGAGCCGAAGACTGCAGTGCCCCTCCCACAAAGTCTTAGTGAGGGTGATGGGCTGCCCAGAGCAAAGGTTGTTCATTGGAGCAATCCTGCATTGGGCAGACATGGCCCAGCTCCAGTATCCACACTGCTCAGTATTGGCTTGGAGTAGACTGGGAAGGGTATGGATCTGAAGGTTGGGGGATCTGGAGCTGTCAGCTCACCACAGTCTTTGCAGCAGTTCTTCTCTTGAAGGCTGATCTGAGCAGTACACCTCTGTGGCTATTATGATACCACACTATTATGTGTTAACTGCCATAGTACTTAGGCCGCTATAACAAAATCCCATAGTATGGGTGGTTCATAAACAACAAAAATTTGTTTCACATAGTCCTGGAGGCTGGGAAGTCCAGAATGCAGGCAGATTCAGTGGCTGGTGAGGGTCTACTTCCTGGCCTGCAGATGGTGACTTCTTGCTTTTCTCACATGGTGGAAGGGGCAAGGGGTCTCTCTTGGGCCTCTTTTATAAGAGCACTGATCCCAAGGTGACTTAATCACCTCCTGAAGTCTTCAATTCCTAATTCCATCATCTTGAGGGTTAGGATTTCAACATATGAAGTTTGCAACCACTTTTTGAATTCTAGCAACTTTGTCCCTTCTCATGCATGTTTACTAATATTGGTCTTTATGTTCCTATACTAGGGCCTGAGAGTTTTAGCAAATATTTCACTAAACCTTATTCACTTCTTGCTGTGTAATTGGCATCTATACCCGAATTGCTCTGCTCATTTGGGCCCTCAGTTTCCATGAGATGTGTGACTTAAGGAAATCTAAGAACTGTGACTGATCTCTGTCCCATAGTGGAGACTGTGCAAAATATGTGCTATTTCTGATATACTTTTTGCTAGAGTACTTCTTAAACCTTTCCCTCAAAGTGTGTCGCACACTGTTTACCATGTTAGTTTATCCTCATCTCTATGATAAGGACAGTTTTTAGGAAGTGCGCCCCCCACCTCCAGCCTGTTTAGGAAGACGTGGTGGGGCAGGAGAGGGATGTGGCTCTGAGTACAAAAAAGAGTGACGGCTTTTCTGCTCACAAGCCAGTTCTCTTCCCTAAGATGATGATATCAACATTCCACTTCTAATATGATCCTTTCATGAGGAGACATCTGAGACCTCGCAGACTCAGCTCTAAATCCAAGCACATCAGCAGGCCCGCATGTCTGAGGGGCTGCCCAGCCTGCAGACACCTGCGGTGTTTCATCTGCTTCTAGAACATGGTGAGTCAGTCAACTTGGACAGCAAGGGGGGACAGGTTGCTCTGAAGTGACTCCTTGGCTTTGCTCACCTCTTCTTCTTAGGGCTCATCAGGACAGGGTATTTTCACCCTGAGAGAGAAGAATTGTGAAGAGGCACCAGGAAGGCAGTTTTTAAATTGAAAAATAAAAAAAAGACGTATGTTATGGGTAGTTTGAAAAAGAAAGATGAAAGAAAGTGACTTGGGGATGACTGCTTTGAAAAAGCCCCCACCCCAGTGTTTAAAATGTCATTTCATTCCACTTAAGCCAGGCTTTCCATTTAGCCCAGGGTCAAATCTGGATAAACCTATTTATGTAGATCTTTTGCTGAGGGTTTTCTCCACATGACTTGGCTATTCCCTTCTGCAGAGATAAAGATGCTTTCCAAAGATGAAAATTCTTGGGTTAAAATAAATTGCTGTGAACCTCAGGATAATTAGTGTAATTATAATTGTGATTGGAAAGAATACCGCTAATAAAAAATACCTTTGAGACCTGATTCCAAAAGGCAGATGGTAATTCTGTTTTGGAATGCAGAATCAGGAAATTAGTTGCTGCTACTATTAGTTTTTATCCGTATCATTCCGAAATTGTCTATTAGGCAGGAATCATATTTACCTGTTCTCTCCACTGCATGAGAGAAATTGCTTGTCAAAGAATTGTGTCGGACTGGTGCTCAGGGCAAATGTTCACTGTTGTAACAATTCTGTCAAAAGCAAATTTGAGGCCTGACAGCACATTCACTGAAAAATTGCTGGTGGACATCTGCTCAGTACAGGGCTGGGAGTGTGGACTAAAGTTTGCTCAAACACTCAGATAATAGAAACCTGATCTAATGCTATTTCCATAAGGGACAGCACTTGAGAGTCCTTGTTCTGATTATGACCTCAGGTGGCCACTTAGCATGCTTCTGAGTTGCCCATCTAGCATTAAAAAATACACTATTTCTATTATTTAACAAAGGAGATTCTGTAGTAAAAAAAGTTTGAGTATATCTGGAACTTAGTGGCTTTAACACCAGAAGTATTACAATTGTGTTAATTGTTCAATAGATCTAGATAAACCTGCTATTTATTTGAAATTGTATTCCATAATGGAGTTAATGAAATTATAATGCTGAAGAAATTAAGCAGATTCTTTGCAACAGCATGTGTAAGAAGTAGGTCTTCATTTTACTTTGTTACCAAATCTCTAAATTGAGGCCATATTTTCTTTATTTAGTTTGCTGTTCTCCTTTTGGCACTTTGGTGGAATGGTACATATTTAAAGACTGGTATTTTGGAACTGTGCAAACCACATAAGTGTTTTTTCTAGAAGTTATTTCTGTTAGTTGCTTTCTTTACTTGCAAGTTGACTGTAAATGTCATAAAGTTTATGCCCTATATAAATTGCTTTAATTATGTTGAGTTTATGTAACTTCTTTGTGTTTGGATAGGCTAAATGTATGCATGAAATTTTTCTATAAACTCTAGAATCTTGCTGAATGTCATAGTAAACAAATACAACCATATTTAAATGAAAATATTTATTCTTACTGGTTTTACTTAAGTCTAGATCACCAAGATCATTGTTTTTGCATGGTGATACTTCATTTTGGGAATTAAGTGGGAAGAACAGGACAGTATTCTTGTCAAAGCAATCCCAGATGGCAAGTATAGTGCTTAGGCTTCCAGTTTACCAACATAAGAATCCTTCCTACCCTCTCCTCTGTCCTACAGAAACAAACATGGCCCAGATGCCGTGATAAATGTGTGGGACTTATCCTATATTCTTGCAGGAACATTTGTCATGGCCAACTCTAATTTAAGATCAAGAAATGCCTTCAGCTGTTTTTATCTAGTTGCTAAATCAAATGGCAGTACCAGAAATAAATCTGAGGAATTTTGGAATGACTGAGGAGCTAATAATATATAATCAAAGTCCCAGTAGAAAATAAAATGCCAGCATAATACCTGTAACACACATTTCTGTTTGCCCAATATTCAGCAGTCATATTTGACTTTGCTGAATAAAATATAACAAAACTTCAAGGTAGTTTAAAAATCTAATCATTGCCACTGATGGCTATCTGTTCAATTGGCAAGATAGTTGCACATAGTTTTTAAAACCTTTCTGGATATCCTCCTTTTAGTGGGTATCTCTATGTCCTTTCTGTTTTAAATCCATTCCATTTTACCTGTCTTAATAGTTCACAGTACCGAATATGAATAAAACTGAAGAAATGTTATAACTTGCTTTCCTTATTTATGTATATCTCAGGGTTGTGATAAGGTTTTCATGGTGAAAATTCATATTCCCTAAAAATCTTGTGTTACTATGAAGTGTCTAATTCTTGGTTTGTCAAGGACTTGGTTTGTTTGGTAAATACTCATAGAGTATTCAGAAAGTGGCCTGGTTGATGATACGAACATTCTATGAATAGATAAGAAGAGTCAAGTGTTGAGTTGTTGAGAATTAGATAGAAAATACATAAACTTCTTAGGGCAATCCCACCCTGCATCATGCTCTCTGTTCACCTGCAGGCTTGTATTACCAATAGGGTTATTATTTATATGCCTACTATATACAAAACTTTGGGTTGGGAAGGTTTAAAAAAAAAAAAAAAAGTATAGCCAGTTATCTAGGAAAGGATTACTATGTTACAGATATATAATGAATTTCTTGAGCAAATAATATGCCTAATGGTCCATGATTGTCATTAGTAATAATTTATTTATTTTTTAAAAATTTTAGCGTTTACTTGTACGTATTTGCAGACACTGTGTATTGTTTCAATGCATGCATATACTGCACAATGATTCACTTAGAGAAGATAGCATAGTTTGGTACCTGTTAGTCCACCATTTTTAGGATTAATTTCCATTAGATATTTCCTAAGACTGCCATAACAAAGTGCCACAAACTTGCATGGTTTAAAACAACAGAAATTTGTATCTCACAATGCTAGAAGCTAGAAATCTGAAATTAAAGTGTTGCCAGGGCCATGCTGCCTCTGAGGCCTGCAGCAGAGAATCCTTCCTTGGCTCTTCCTATCTTCTCGTGGTTTGTTTGCATTCCTTGGTGTTCCTCGGTTTGCAGCTGTAGCACGTCAATGACGTTCTTACCCATGTGTCTGTGTCCTCACATGACAGTCTCCTTGTGTGCCTCTCTCCTCTTCCTGTAAGGACATCGGTCTTATTGGATTAAAGGCCCACCCTACTCCAGTATGATTTCAACTAATCTTGATTACATCTGCAAAGATCTTATTTTCAAAAATAAGTCACATTCACATGTACTGGGGATTAGGACTTCAAATAATCTTTTGCAGGGTGGGGGGACACAAGTCAACCCATAACGTATACATTTGATTCCTCCAGTCGAGGGTGTTGGTTACAAGCACAGAAACAACCCTGCCTATCTCAGTAAATGCAAATTTATTGTGAGGATGTCAGAGTGACATAATAGATGGGAGACTGGAGGATTGAACTAGGAGAATGGACAGGAACCAGGGATCGTTTGGGAGATGGCAGGCAAAATTGCAGCCAAAGGCATGTTTCAGAAACAGTCTGACCTCCGTTCTATTCTGCACCTTGATTAATCTGTTCTTAACTGTTGAATCAGCATCCCAGGAATGAGTATCTGGTTGAGTAAGTTTAGACACCTGGCTGTGCCAAGGATGCTTGAAGAAGAATCTGCCACTCTCAGTTTATGAAGTAGGAGTGAGTCAGCTGGAATTGCTTTCTTGTCAAAACTACACTCAGTGGGGAATTTTCTCAAAAGGATGGTGGCAGTGCCAATAAGGAAAGGGAAGGGGGATTCAGACACTGGGGAGCCAAGTAAGACAAATGTCTGGTACAGGAAGGTAAAGTCTACATCATCAAAATAAATGACCAATTTCTCCGGGTTTATTAAAATCCTCAAGTCCATGAATAAGCTACATTAGGTTTTGTCTTCTTCCAAGTTACCCATTGGCCACCAGTCTTGGAAGGAATACCAGTAACAAACACCTAACACCTAGGAATCTGTTTCTACATCTATAAAGCCAGCCATCTAAGACTGCTGTGAAGATATGAGATTTTATATATGCAGTAGCTTGCATAGCACCTGGCAAAAAGAAGACAACCTGCAAGTGATAGTTATTACTTGTTTCAAAGCTGGATGGTTTCACACAGAGGGTTTTAATATGCATAGATCCTTGAGAAAATAAATGAAATTCCCCCAAATGAATGGAAGACAAAATTTAGTTTTAAAATATAAAATAAATTGTAATAAATGACCTCAACCACAAATGAATGGTAGATAATTCCTGTAGAAAGTTTATTCTGAATAGAAACGAATGTTTCTGTGTCCACCAAGAAATCTAGATGGCTCAGAGAATTGGCTGAAACAAGAGGTGAGGCAGAAAATATCCCTGGTTATACCGGAAAGGACATCCAAAACTCTGAAGTCTCAGCCTACCTGCAAGCTATTTTGTATGTAGGTACGAGTCTCTTCCAGAGGACAGTGTGAGCAGTGTGCTCCAAAACTTCTGGTCTCCTTGTTCCAAATTACTTTTCTCCTTTCCATATTTCTTTCTTTTTTTTTTTTTAAGTGGATAAATGATGCAATAATAAAGAATTTGAAATTAAAAAAAAATTCCTTAGTTTTGCTACCTAAGCTAATTATTTTGTTTTTCTAATTCATGCTACCATGACTATGTATTTCTACATAGTTATTAAAATGTTCACCATATAGTGCTGTGTTCTATTTCACATATTGTATTCTGAGCACTTTTCTATACAAACCTCATAATAATAAGGCTGGGTTGAGTCCCCCATTCCCTTACTCTGTAACGTTTCCTGATTTTTATCTTTTCATAGCATTTATCATTGCCTAGCATCATAGTATATATTAATTTCTTTAATGGTTATTTATCCCACTAATATAAATTCAATGTAGCAGGGCAAATATCAGCAGAAGTGCCTCACATACAGTAAGAAATCAAAAAGCACTTGTTGAATAATGGATTAATGAATGTCTAACCCTGTTAGATGTTTAGATTGATTCCACTTTTCTGCTATTCCAGTCAATATACTAACGAACATCTTACTGCATGTAGGTTTTTACTTATTTTAAATTATTTCCTTAAGATTACACTGATAAAGTGTAAACATTCATTTTCATTTTCATGTTGTCAATCATTTTCATTTAGCTATTCATTCATTCACTTATTTACCAAATATTCAAGTGTCTGTGCTGGCTACTGTTTCATGTCTGGAGACAAAGTTGTGAAAAAGGTGGGCGAAATTCTTGTCTTTATGCAGTTTTTATTCTAGTGAGGGAGACAGACAATAAATATATAAAAAATTAAATATGTACTAGATGACAAGATGGTGATACGTGCTGTGGAGAAAAATAAAATGGGGAGGGAAAGGTGTGCTGTTTTAGGTAGGGGTGTCAGAAAGACCTTTCTGAGAAGGTTAAGTTTTGAGAGAATTCTTAAATGAAGTAAGAGGGTGAGGGTCTGAATAGATGATGCAGACAAAAAGGCAGGTGCAAAAATCCCATCGCAGTCAATACTCTCTGTCTATGGCCATACTATGTTCCAATAGAGTTGTAGCTCATCAATTTTATTTGCTCGTTTAAAATTTTTATTTTTCTGTTAATTTATTAAGTGCAAATTCTATCTTAAGTTATCTTTAATTTTTGTGTCACAAACGAGGATAAGCATTCGTTTCACGTCCTTGTTCACTGCCTGCATTTCTTCTTAAATGAACTCTTTGTTCCTGTCTTTTGGGAGTTTACCATTGAAATCTGAAATGTTTTCCTTATAAATTTGAAAGTGATCCTTACATATTAGAGATGCAAATATTTTTCCCCAGTGTGCCATTATCATTTTAATTTTGGTTTTGCTACTTTTCATTATGTAGCTTTTTCTTTGGAGTTTGGTATGCATTTTAATGGGATAAATGGACATTAAGAAGTGTCTTCGGTAGATTAATTGATATTTCACCCCTCCCTGTTTCTACATCCTTTGCCACATTCCTTTTGATTTTCTTCTGCGTTGACTTTGGGTCAGCAGTGTGACTTACTTGGGGCACTGACAAGTGGTAAATGTGGCACAACAGAGGCTGGAAAGTACTTGTGCAATTGCTGCCTCTCTCTTGCTCTCTGTAGCTTGCCTTGAAACTGTGCCTGGCCTATCCTGCTTGTGGGTAGGAGACATGGTGTGCAGAGCTAGCTTGTAAAGTGCCCCCCACCCCCGTCCCAGGACATCCTAGACCAGCACAGCCAGTGGACCCCCAGCAAGGTCAGTAGAGCTACCTACATAACCCACAGATGAGTGAAGTCCCAGGAGGGAAACCACAAGAGATCATTGCAATCTGAAGAGATCAACTGAACCCCCACAAATAGTCATAGCACTGGAGTTCTATGGTGGTTTTCTATGCAACATGTTTGTGGAATCAGTAATTTATAGAGTGTCCATCCTTAAATTACCACTGTGCTTGTGTTACTTATGTCTTGTGTTGGTGGCTGATGTTAATGTAATGAGAATGTTTTCAAAATTTGTTAAAATCTAATGCAGTGTTTGTTGAATATTAAGATTCCATCGTATTGTTATGCCCTAGCATGCCCCGGGTGGGTAAATTTGTATTGGTACAAGTGAGAATAATCTAAAGAAGCACCCATGATGAACTAATTTAATTGAAATGAAAGGGGTCTCTTCCTTTAGTAAATCCTTATAAGAGGCGATTGCTACCTGAACATAAAGAAGAATATAGACATTTTAAAGGCAAGTGTTCAATGTATTTCCAGTAAAGGATGATAAGCACACTGCCCAATCTGAAATTGTCCCCTTTCTGCAGTCACAAAAAGTGGAGAACAAAATGAAAAAACATTGTGCCCTGTGGTTAGTATCTATTTTTGTGGTAACTCTGGTAAGTTCATGCCGTTTCTTTGGGGACATCAGACTATGATGCTCAGTGACTGTCAGGTAACTAGTAACATTTCAAGAAAAACTTAATTCCACTGTCTATTGTTTCTTCTTCAAACATGTAGCAGCCCCGGGCATTAAAAAATACTTGGTATTTAGTTATGAGGTAAGGCAGATGGATTCGAAAAGTTTATTGAATTTCCTGTTTGGACCACTGCACCCCAACAGAAGAGACGCTGCTGGAAGTGCTAGTGTCAGGAGTACTGTTCTTCTAAGCCCTTCAGTCTAGGAAGGAAAACAGATCTGAGCATGTGATATTGTGACACAGACTACCAGGGGCCACTTTCTAGTATTCAGTTCATTGATTTTTTCCCCTTTGAATATACACTATATTTCAGAACTGAGAAAGTTATAATCCAGCCACAGATCTGATAAATGTTTCATTTGGTACCAGGTTTTCTAAGTTTGCTTTTCCGCAATCTGGACCATCAAAGTATGGTTTAAATCAGATGATAAGGTTATTAATAATGAGGGTCTGAGCATATTTAAGGAGGAAAAAATAACATTCAGCACAATCTAAAATATTTATGTCAAGAGCAGAGCAAACAAAGGAAGAACTAATCAATGAATAATTTAATGCTGATGCCTTGATTATAGATGTAAGTGAAATTCTTCCTGAATTGATAATTTGGTATTTTTAGATTTTGATGAAAAATGAGTTTAATGAAGGTCATTTGGTTTAACTAAATATCCTTGAGAAATAACTAACAGGATCTAGATTCCACAACTAGGTATTCATTGAATAAAGTTTTGGCTGTACCTGTGGTAATATTGGCATTTAAATTTCCCATTTAAGCTATGAGCTATTATATGCATGATTATATAAAGTTCAAAAGGATTTAAAATTGATTATAAACATCTGAATAACTTGATGAATATTGTATTAGACTGCTTTGAAAGCTGGGCTTATGTCAGGAGGAATGAGTTATATTTTTATGCATTAGGTAACCCAACAGATAAGCTCATAATATTTATTCATTTAACAAACACCAAATAAGCACCTGCTTTGGTGAGGATGCCTGAAATGAGAATCGAGTAGCAGGGTAAACAGATTGGAAATTTTAGTTAACAAAAATGTTATCAGATAAAATTCTAATTAGTAAAAACCTGACTTAACTTTAGAATCTTGATGTGACTCAGCGTACCAGCTAGAGTTCCATTTAGGAAACAGAAATCACTCTAGATATTTTAATCAAAAAGTGATTTAATATGTGGAACTCAAAGGTTATAAAACCTTTCAAAGACCTAGAGGAGTTGGTTCAGGTTAACACTACTGTAGCTAAGATCCAGAGGTGAGGAAGTAGCTGTGCTATTGCCACCACTGATGTCAATACAACTGCTTCAAACCCAGGAAGCTGGTGACCAGACACTTGATTGTGGATCCCATCAGCCACAGACACCAAAATGGGTCCGGCCTAGTTAGCCACTGCAGCAGCAGGGAGGTGCTCTCACCTCACCCTCATTCCTCACATGAGACTCTCTCCCTGATGGAATGCATATCACATCTAGCCCTGACCTGCCGGGGAGCCTGAGAAACGTATGCTTTAACCTTCCAGCCCCTTTAATATAGGGGCTTCATAGAAGGAAATTCAAATGGATACTGAATCCACATCCAGAAGACTTAGTCTGTTTTGAAGACCCATAAGGGCTCCTGTCTTTTTAGGGAGATGAGCAAAAATATCAGGAAATCTTCCTCAAACTATTCTACATTCATAGGCAACTTCATAAATGGCTAAAGCTTAACTTTGTCAGAATCTGATAACAGTTTCCCATAGATTAAAGGACTTTAGACATATAGTACAAGATTAATTTTTCAGTAAAATTTTGGCTTCTGTGTTTAGTACAAAGAGAAGTATTACTACCTCAGTTGTAATGTCCCTGATGACACTGACTCCAGCTTTACCAAATTGTTTGTTGTATTTCAGAAGAGGACTGACTGGTAATGATGATGATGATGATGAGGAGGAGGAGGATGATGATGATGATGATGATAATAATAATAATAATAATTCAGTGTTTCTTGAGCATTAAGCAAAGTTTCAGGTGTCGCATCGTTACTCACTTCATCTTCACAACTACCCAAAGAAGTAGCACTATTATTAGCTCCATTTTACTAATCAGGAAATGGAGAATTAAATTAATTGACTTGGCCAATGTCATATACAACTCATCAACACTTACCCTCCTGGCTTCTCCCTCTTAGTAAATAATACCATCATCCTAAACTGATCAAGTTAAGAAATACAGGCATTATCCACATTCTTTTTTTCTTACCCATACATCTAACCCGTTATTGAGTCCTGTTGATATCATCATCAGAATATGTTTACAATATGCCTCCTCTGTCACCTCTGTGATCACCCTACTCCAAGCCATCACTATCTCTTTAATACCATACTCGTTTGTGACTGGTCACTTTACCTCCACTCTTGACTCTTCATAATCTGTTCTCCATCTGTGGAGTGAATTTTTCTGCTTAAAACCTGTCAGTGTCTTTTTACTGTACCTAGAATAAAATCTAAAACTACTTGCATGATGTTTTGCCCTGACTTACCACTGCAAACTAATTTCATATCTCTCCCCCTTCATACTACATTCTGACCACAATGTATTAGTTTACCAGGGCTGCTGTAACAATAACAAAGTAATGCAGACTGGGTGGCTTCAACGACAGCAATTTATTTCCTTATAGTCCACAGGCTAGAAATTGGAGTTAAAGATGCCAGCAGGGTTGGTTCTTTTTGAGGGCCTTGAGAAAAAGATCTGTTCCAGACCTTTGTCCCTGGTTTACAGATGGCCACCATCTGCCTGTGTCTTCACATCACCTTCCCTCTCTGTGTGTCTGTGTTCAAATTTCTTTTCTGATAAGAACAACAGTCATACTGGATTAAGACCCACTCAAATGACATTATTTTAAATTAAATACCTGTTCAAAGGTCCTATCTCCAAATAGGGTCACACTCTGAGGTATTGGGGGTTAGGACTACAACATGACTTTTTTGAGGGGACACAATTCAGACCATGAAATGAAACTTTCTGTTTGCAGAAGATGCCCAGCTCATTTCCCACGTTGGGGCGTTGGCAGTACTCGTAGCCTCCACCTTGAATGCTGTTCTTACTCCTCTTCTCATGGCTGGATCACCTGTATTCTGCTGGTATCTTGAATGTCTCTTCTTTAAGTGATCTTCCCTTGTCACCTAAACTGAGTAGCCACTGAGTTAATTTCTATCTCATCACTCCATTTTACCTTTTTGCATAGCACTTACCATTTTATGATATTTTCTATTCATTACTTTGTATGTTGGTTATTATCTCTTCTCCCCAAACCTTACTGGAATGTGTGAGGAATAACCTTACAAGGTATGTGTGAGGGCACATACCTTGACTGTATTGTTTAATGCTTTATCCCAGCACTCAAAACAGTGCCTGATCTGGCAAATGGGAAGATAAAAAAAAGAATGAGATGGAGGGAGAGAGAGGCGAGGTCAGAAGGAGGGAAGGAAGATTCAAATCTAGGTGTATCTCCCTCCTAGATTTTTGCCACTGGACTACTCTAAAAATAACGTGCTCTAAGTATTAAATAGAATTTAAAGTATCACATTGATTACCAGGTAAGTAATCAGTGATTTAAAAGTTAGAAGATGAAATTTTGATTTTCTGGGATTTTTGGTTGTTTTCTGGGTATCATTGCTAGCAGTGTCAGATTACATGATGAGTCTGAATAATTCTGAGAACCCCAAACTGCCAAATGTAATGAAACTGGCTAAGTTCAAGTAAGTCATACAGAAAAATTATTCAAGCCATTTATTTTTGGTTTCCATTACTTTCTTTTTGATGCCAAATGTGCATCTATATTGAGAGAGGTGCAGTGTTGGAGAAAACCACTTAGCCAAATACAAATGTAAAAGCAGATGAAGGTGGAAATAGAACTGGAAAACATTAGAAGAGATATTTCAATTTACCGAAAAATAGCAAAGGGTTACAGGG
This sequence comes from Cynocephalus volans, assembly GCF_027409185.1. NCBI lineage: Eukaryota > Metazoa > Chordata > Mammalia > Dermoptera > Cynocephalidae > Cynocephalus > Cynocephalus volans. The sequence continues at coordinate 88,847,366 of NC_084468.1, read as the reverse complement.
TATTCACATTTCTTGGTGGGTTACTATAAGAAATTGAGTAAGTTGATTGGTAATATGAAAAAGGCATTATGGAGATCTCAAGGAAAGGACTCTTCTCTTAGCAATGTTCTTATTAAATTGTAAAAATAAGATCTGTATAGTAAAGTCCCATTGATACCTGGAACTTGTTTTTGAAAATTTGTAATATAAAATTTAAGTGTTTGGTGGTGTGGTAGACAAAATTCTAACATGGCATCCATGATTCCTGCCCCTTGGTGATCATGCCTTGTATAAACCTCTCTTCTTTGGGTGTTGATGGGACCTTTGATTTGCTTCTTGATGACAGAATATGGCAAAGGTGAAGGGATTTTTCAGAAGTAATTAAGGTCCCAAATTAGTTGATTTAAAAATAATAAAAAGTCATGTCACCTTGGGGAGGCCTGGGCCTCTCCTGTGGTCTTGATGAGGCAGGCACTGTGTTGAGGAGACCTATGTGGCAAGTAATTCCATGAGGCCTATTGGACCTGAGGGTTGGCCTCCAGCTATCGAAAATATGAGACCCTCAGTCCAATGGCCACAAGGAAATGAATTCTGCCAAGAACCTGAATGAACTTTGAAGCAGATTATTCCCCCGTTTTGCCTCCACATGAAAATTCAGCCTGGTCAAGGCTTTGATTGCAGCCTGGTGAGACCCTGAGCAGCAGACCCAGTTAAGCCATGCTTGGACTCATGACCCATGGAAACTTTGAGACAATAAATGTGTTATTTTAAGCTGCTACCTTTGTAGCAATTTGTTATCCAGCACAAAAAACTAACAGCTGTAGCTTCAAAATTAAGAGCAAATGTGGGGCCTTGTATTTGGTCAATTGATTCCTATCTTGTTTGCTACATTCTTTCCACTTTTCCCTCGTGAAGTGAGAGTGTTCATTTTAAAAAATGCAAATATGACATCCTCTTTGCTTAAAACTCATTTATGATTTCCACTGATTTCTGGAAAAAACAGAATCCTCAGTATTGCCCTGGATGATCTGCTCGTATATTCTGTTTCCCTTTGTTCTCTGTGTTCTAGTCATACTGGCCTTATTTAGGTTCTCAGATACTTTTTGTTTCCTTCTGCCACAGGGCCTTTGCACTTGCTGTTCTCTCTGCCTACAACATTCTTCCTGTCCTTTATGTCTCTTAATTATCACTCATTCTTTCCATCCTTCCTTCAGATCTCATCTCTACTGTCATTTCCTCAGGAAACCATTACCTTGATTTTCCTAGATAGGTCAATCCCCACTTCCATAACTCTCATAGCACTATGTGCTCTTCTTCATAGCTATTAATACAGCTATAATTTTACATTTATTACTGTGATTACTATTTTAATATCCCCATGAGGGCAAGGAAGTGTTTCTGTTTTGGCTTAGCATTTTATTCTTGCACCCCTAGCACCTGGTGCATTGTCCTGCAAAGATTAATAAAAATTCAAATAATTATAGTAATAAAGGGCATTCATTGAGCACCATATTCACCTAATTTATTCACATAATCTATGAGAAAGGTACCATTAATACTTGCAGATTAGAAACTGAAGCAGAAAGAGGATAAATCATATTTTCAAGGTCACACAGTTAGTAAGTATTGGAATCGAGATTTGAATCCAGGCACTTTCAGCTCAATCATTTTAAATATCTTAACTGAGCATTTACCAGTACTGTATGCTTCCTCCTATGGCAGGCGCTCCATAAATATGTTAAGTAGACAAGAATCAGTGGTGTGATCCCGGAGGAAATTTGTGGTCTGTTTCACTTGCTTGGAAGCCTGATGGGCTCCGCTGCCTCTGGCATGTGGGGGAATTGTCTTCCTACTGACTGGAGAAATGTATTTTATATATAGATTTACATAGTTCATGTTAATATATTTAATATATTTTTATTGTAAATTTTTATAAGTTCATGGCAAATGTAAATGATGGAAGTAGCACAGTTGGTCCTACTACATACATACACACTGTATACATAAGAAATACATGCTATTCTCTATACTTTCTGTAGAATATTTCATATATATATTTTCTTTACTTAGGACCAATTGTGCTACCTCCATCATTTTTTTGTGGTCCTAAACAACTTCTTTCCAAATAAGTTTTTTTGTCATATTCCAAAGAAGATTGCTATTTGTTCCATTCTTATTTCAGAGGCTGAAACATGAGCAGAATCTTCATAAACACTGGCTTTTTAAATTAATGAAATAGGTTAGGAAAGCATAATGTTTACTTATCTGTTGTTTTTTTAAGAAGGTGAGAAAGCAGATTGTTTTTATAGTGATAGATGGGCTGTTTTGCCATTTTCTGGCATTGTTCTTTATGTTAAACCCAGAAAAATCACCTGTGACCAAAATTCGAATGGAAGGTATATAAATATCTCAGTCAAGGTACCACAGCTTATGGAAACTAAAGTGAAGGGAACAGATGGAGATCATAATTAAGGTTCTTATGCCCTTCAATGTCACTGTTAATGATAGGTCATCTGCTAGGATTCCCCAAGTTAGAAGATCTCAGAGGTACTGGGAATGACTTGCTACTTCTGAGTTGCAGAACACCTCATTTCACAATGTTATGACAAGTGCCAATGTCTTGCAAGGGAGCTCAGGCTGCTTGGCGTGCCTGCAGATGCTTCCACTTGAGTGCCAGGCCTGAATGTTAAAACAACATCAGCTCACACTTCCCTGAATCCTTTGTCTTTTCTTTCACTTGAACAAGGAAATGAGAAAGTGCTAGGGGCAAAACTGTAGCACCTTTATTTTAGTTGATATAGCACGTCCACCTCCACCTTGAGAAATGAAAGAGACAGTCCATCAGAAATTGATGGTTAATTTGCTGAGGGCTAATTTCCCTCTGAGGGTCACCTATTGCTATAGAGGGCAAAAAACCAATCTGAGAAAAACTATCATACTGGATTCCATGGACTCAGAAACTGATTCAGAGTTTGATACATTTCAATGCGCAGCATCTCTGAGTGGTCTTAAACCAGTGGAGTGGAACCAAGCTTGATGTTATTTGAAGACATAATAAATACAGTGGAAATTATAGTGTTGTATCTAGAGACGTGTTTACTAATTCATTTGTTTGAAGACAAATAATAGTTGTCACATTAACTTTATTCTGAGTGAAACTAACTTTTATTCTTTGCAAAATTCAGAACTCAATCTTTCACTCTGTGCTAACCAGGTGCAAAATGCCAAATAAGTATCACGCATGTCACCACTCCTCACCCCCACACCGATATCCATGCACACATTGTCAGTTAATCATGACACAGTTGCCCATTGAAACACGTTGCCAACTCCTTCTCAGTGCATCACTCCAGGCATTCTTTAGCCAGTCTTTCTTTTCTCATTCCATGAAAAATGAGGTCAACTTACATTACATAAAATGCAAGCCAGTGTTTCTCAAACTGTATAGATTTCTTTATTGCAGGATTACTTAGTTTTCAATATTTTGATGTATAATATGCTCTTCTAAAATGGAATAAAATACAGAACACTCTCCAAACTCACTTGATCTTAGAACCCTATCTTAATGCAATACTCATGAGTTCCTTGGAACACAACTTGGGAAACACTGCTATTGTACCTTACTGCTCTTAGATTTTTCTACTGGAGGCTTCTGATATTTATGGATGATGCAGGTGGTCATTCAACAGTTAGTAATCATTGTTTCTTTCTTTTCTTTTTTTTTATAATGGGGTAGATTTGAATCACATGCTCTACAGGTGTACATAAGAGCCAGTCAGATAACAAGTCAACCTAAAGTGTCATCCAGCATTCACATTTCTTTATTTTTTTATTAATTTTTATTTAATCATAATTGATTACACATATTTTGGGAGTTCAACGTCGACATATGTAGATCAAATCAATATTACTAGCACATATATTGTTACAAATCGTACTTATTCTTTATGCCCCTTGTCCAATCTCTCCCCACCCCCCTCCCCCTCCCCCCATCTAATTACCCTAGATTTCTTCTCTCCCTCTGAAAGAAAAATGGTTACTCTGTTGACTTGTTGCCTAGATGATCTGTTCAATGCTGAGAGGTGTGTTCAGGTCCCCCAATATTATCATAGAGCAGATGCTTCTTCTGTCACTCTGGAATGGGTTTTGTGGAGAGAGACATCCTCTTCTTTTCTCTGGTCGCTGCTGGTGACTCTCCTTGTGTGAATGCACTCCAGTGGCTGGTGGACCATCTGCATGGTGGTTGTGGTGTCTAGCTGCTTTCGTGGCAGCCATGGTTCTTGTGGTGGCTGTGGTGGGCCACCCACATGGAGGTGATGTTTTTGGCATGCTTCTTGGTGCTGGCCGTGTACCTGGTTATGGGAAGGGGGTCCAGTCCCTGGATCCATGCTGTAGGTCCCCAGATGGCCCTGAGGTGCTGGTGGTGTGCCAGCATTCACATTTCAAAGAGGATTATTTTTTGCAAACTATCTTTGTTGACCATCTACTTTGAGCCAAAATGTTCCAAGGACTTACATCTTCTTTAAGTCGAGTGACTGTACATCCCATTTCATGCCTGAGGCAGTCTCAGTTTATGCCTGGTTTTACAACTTAATCATTCACAGTACTCTATTTTATTGTCCAAGTACTCTCTTTGAATGATAAATTAAGTGATCTCCCTACATTTAATTCTCAGTCAACTCATGCTAGCTTTGTATTATTACCCTCATTTTTATCAGTGATGAAACAGGGTTCAGGGAGACAGCTTTACTCACACAGATGGTACATAGCTGATCCAAGATTCAAACTAGGTTGGTCTTCAAAGGTTACGTGCTTGAATGCAGTACAGCACTGCTCATTTAAATACATGATGTCACTTAATACTCATCAAATTATGAAAGAAGCATTATCATCTGCATTCTGATGAGAATAGTGAGGAAATGATACACTGTCATTTAGAAATTGAGGTCTATTGTGTTCAGAACCTTGCCTTTTGCTACCTTTTATGTGACAGCCCTGGTGGGCCCCAGAAAATAAGACAGGCCAACAAGTGTGGCTGGAAGGAACAGCTAAAGGAAGGGCTGCAAGTAGGGCCTCATACCACTCTGTGCGATCAGCTGGGACCCACTAGATCAGACTCATGACACAAATCTCTCTCCTAAATATTTACCCACTTAGAAAAGCAATATGAAGGGAACATTCAGGTAAGTCCAAGTTGTTCAAATCAAACCCCCCGAGCATTACAGGAAACAAGAAAAAACTCAGAATAGAAAAAACTTAGTGCACAAATACGATGTAATAATGACTCGTTACAAGGTCATTCTCATTAGAAAATATTAAGAATAGTCTCATTTTCTAAAAATTAGAGGTTCCACTGATAGAACACTCTAATGTTGATTTATGAAAGTGTATTAGACTCATCCATTCTTTTGAGTATTTAATGATCCATTTAAGCTTACACCATATGCATTCAAAATAAAGACATTCAATTATGTTATCATTGGGGTTTCCACTTCCAAAAACTCTGAATAAGGTTAACCATTTTTATTTTAATGACATTGTTTTAAGTGTTAATGCCATTTTACTTCATAGTCTAGATCAAGGTTTCTCAACGTTGGCACTATTGACATTTTGGACAGTTAATTCTTTGTCTTGTGTAATGAAGAATATTTATCAGCGTCCTTAGGTCCACATACTAGATGCCAGGAGCACCTCTTCCCGAGTCACAACAATCAAAAATATCTCCAGATATTGTCACATGTCTGGGGCAGGCAGAGGAAAATTGTCCTAGTTAAGAGCCCACTGGTCTTGATGTTTTCTCTTTGTCATCCTAGGAAATTGACTAGGTAGAAAATAAGGGAGTTAATATTCAAAATAAAACTCTTGATAACATTCAGTACCAGTTTACATTCCTCTAGAAGTCAGAGTGCTGGTACATTTAAGAACCTGAGGTAGGAGATGACTCCTGGATAAAGTTAGGAGTAATGGCTTGGGAACAAATCTGATCTGAGGAGGGGATTATGGGAAAAATAAGGTATATTAGCTCCTGGCTGCTTTGACTTCTAGATTCAGTACAAAATCTTCAGATCTCCCATTCAGGCCTTTCCTTTCTGGCAGTGGCTAGGGCTCTTTCAGAAATGCTCCAAGTCTCCAAGGAAAGGTCAAGTCTTTCTCTTCCACTTCCCTACCCCTTTGCTCCTGTTCCCTGATCTCTTCCACCACCAAGAAGAAGCATGTGTCATGTGGTTGAATTTAATGGACAGTATTCTATATCTATGCACTTCAGCCCAGAGGCGAGAAGATATTGATTCTCTAAGGAGCATTTTCAGTCGGGAACACTCCCATATTTGGATTATCCTTCCTCTTCCTTTGCATTTCTTCATATTTTTCATGTTTTTCTTAGAAGGACTTTTTCTGACTCACCAACTCCAGCCTTCTCTAACCGTCTTCCCAGCTCTGGCAAAGACTGACTAGTCAAGCACAGCAGCCACGGTGAAAAAAACATAGGGAAGATCTCAGTTATTTCTCGATTTATTTTTCCTTGTTTCTTTGTGATAACAAAGTGGTAAGATTTCAAAAGCCAGACTCTCTAAGGTAAGAGACTATTTACAGGGGCTTTTAATCTTGGTTTTAACCTACGTTAGCCCAGTTCACTAGGGTAGTATTTAGAGATCCTGATTTTAGATTTCTATCTATGTGAAACACCTGAATAACACTCAGGCCTCATCCTCCATTTCCACCCTTTATTGATTCTCAGGTAAGAATGATTTAGTTGCATTATAACTAGAAAAATTGGCATCTTACCATATCATTGGATTTCACATTGTTAATAAGATAAAGCCAATGGTGAAATTGTAGGCATCAGTCACAGGTCAGTATGGAAGTTCTTACTTCAGAAATGATACACTTATTTGAATTTTATAGAATGAAAAATTATAGAAAAGTTGTCAGGTTTTTTTATTGCTTTTCCTAACTCTTTGGATGGAACATCCCACAGAAATGGGGACTCAGTGTGCTATTTCTTGAAATTCTGGATGTGACCCTATGGACTGAATTTCCAAATGCTGTAGTCAAAAGCACCTTCTTTTAGAGATTAATTAAGCTACTGTATTATTTTCTAAAACTTGAGCTCATTTTAGAATGTTAGTACTTATGAGAAACCTATGATAAATGTTTTGCAGAATAACTTTAAATAGATATTCCTATCACTGTTTAGAAGGTAGGAAAAAAATCGTTTGTTCTTAGTATATGGGCCCTATACAATGAAATTAATTGAGTTTATTTTAAAACAATTTTGGTAGACTTCCCTCTTTAAATTGATAAGCAGAAAACTTAGTGGTTAATTTTTATACATTTATTTTAAACAGTCAGACATAGCTTTAAACATTCAATTTATTTGCAGCATTTGTACATGGAAATCATAATATGATGAAACTGCATTCTATTCTAAGCTAGTAAATTATTTCTAAGAAATAGGTTGATGAAATTATAGCTTTTAATAAAGAATATTGACTCTGGAAATGTATATTAACTTGAGACATAGAAAATTTTTCCAAAAAAATGGTGTTCTCAGTGTTATATGCAAAGAAGCTCTAAATAAGGGAAGGTTTCTGCAAATATGCCATATAACAATAATAATTAGAGCACCGAATTTGAGAAATCAAAAAAACAAACCAGTCACTTAAAAGGCAAATATGTATGAAGTGAATTTGCATTTTCATGGTTATTCTAAGGACAGGAGGAGTAATCTAAGGTTAGTGCCTTAGACAGGCCCAATAATGCTGTTACGCAGCATTTAACTTCTCTGATCTTATTTTCTTTTAATTTTCAAAATGGGAACTGGCTGCTTCAGTGGCAAAGCGCATTGTAAAATTCAAGAATTTTCAAAGAATGCAGTTACTCCATGGCATTCTATTTTAATATTAATATACCCATCTGAAGTAGGTATGATGCCAATAAATTGTGGCAATAACAAATTCTTAAACTCAGAGGTTTGCTTCTGCTTTCATAGTATAGATTCCCCTGGAGAGAGCAGGTAATCCAAAAGCAAGCTTGAATCACCCAGAAGGCACAATGTCTGCAGATTCTTGAGTTTCATTATAAAAACCTGAAAATGAAATTACAGGAAATATACTAGTGAATAATGGCTCATCAACTGAAATTGATTAGCTAGCATAAAATCACCCCTATATATATAAATCTTTCTAAGGAGCAACCACCTTTAGCTTGAAAAATATACATGTTTATCCTTTCAAGAGAAGACAATAAAATATTTAAAGAGTTCTATTTCCTAGACAAATGATTCTTTCAAGTCCCCAGCAAACTTGCTTTAGGTTTTCTAAAAAGAATAGCTAATATTTTACCTTCTTTAATGATCTTTCCTCAAGCAGAAACCAAATTCCTTTTCAACTTGGAGTCGAGCAGGAAACTAAAAAATAAGACACAGAACTAGCATTTCTCCATTTTAAGGCTGAACAAAGAAATACGATGAAGTCATAGGTGTCTTTTACAGTCATGGAAAAAACAGCTTTGTTGAGGCAACTGGCAAGACAATCCTCCATCTTAAAAGGAAACAATTATTGTAAAGTTCAACTACATCAAAGCCCTTGAATTCAAATTTCATTTCCATTTTGAAGGAGACCAGCCTAGCATTGGGAATTTGTATTCTTTTTCTCTTATACAAGATATTGCTTTCAAAAAATATAGGGCCGAGCCCGTGGCGCACTAGGGAGAGTGCGGCGCTGGGAGCGCAGCGACTCTTCCGCCACAGGTTCGGATCCTATATAGGAATGGCCCGTGCACTCACTGGTTGAGTGCCGGTCACGAAAAAGACAAAAAAAAAAAAAAAAAAAAAAAATATATATATATATATATATATATATATATATATATATATATATATATATACCATGGTTGTGTAGTCCTTCAGGTCCTGTAGAAGAATCTTTGTTTGACAAAGATATTTTCATAAATTCCTCTACTTTGGTGTACCCCACGATTCTGCCACATTCTAATGAGTGGAAGGAGCCTATAGTATATAGCTCTTATAGTTTATTGCTGGGCCACAGAATGATCCAAAAATGCAAATACTTTGATTAGTTCTTAATGGTGAATGACTTTAATGATTATTTATGATTTATGTAAAATATAAAAGAGCTTAAAGGGTTGCTAAAATTTGGAAAACCAAAATTGGTTCATTGTGGGAACTTACCAAGGACTCTAATTCTGAATTTTAGCAAGAAATTCAGCTGTCAGTTGACCCTTGGTAACAATGCAAATTTCTTATATCACATATCTGTATATATAATACAAGAAGAAAAATTTGTGGTCAGGACATTATCAGTGTTGTCATGATTTGTTCTTGGTTTTCAATTGCTGCTATCTTTGTTTAGTGTTATTTTTAGCTTCTCTTCAGCGATTTATTTTCAGTTAACTCTACAAAGTGAAGTGATGCATATTTGCATCAGTGATATTTTGGGGCTGTATTTTTCCTATAACTAGACTTTTAAGGAATGTATACATTGTGGTTCAAATAGACTTATCATATTCCTATTGCTAAAACAGATGTATTCGTAATTTCTCTAAGATTTATTTGGTCTGTACATGTTGAATTCAGCCACACTTTGGCCCTGGTGGCTTTTCCCTTTTAGTTCCTCCTTTGTTTTCTTTTGAATAGGTAATTTCCTTAAATTACTCTCACAGATTTTGCACACAAATGCTCACATAACCTATTTTGTTCATACTTAGAACGTTTCAAAGCACAGAGAGGATAGAAGGCTCTCATGTTCTTTCTCAGCAGAGAAGTTCTTTATTTGCATTTCATAAAAATCGAAATAAATACAACCTACCTTATTGTTGAAGGGTATGTTATAAAACATATTTTCATTGTGGGCAGTTTCATTACCTAGGAATACAAACTATGTTACTACCTCTTCAGTCATTCACACATTTGATGATTCACTTATTCGGCACTTCTTAGAAATGATATATACAAAGGGTAGGGCGAAGAGAAAAATTACTAAAGAGTTAAAAAGGACATATTGAAAAGTCACCTTCATATCTCCTTCTTGTAGGGATAGGTTTATGTAGGATACTGAGGAGGCATGTCAGTTTAGAAACAGTCTTTCTGTCCTCTTTGAGTAGCAACCTCCCCATGATTACAACTTCTTTTTCTTTTCCGCATTCACCAGGACCAGCCCATTGCAAAGCACACTCTTCGAAGAAAACTTGTTCCTGCTACTCCGCATTGGCCTATGCTGCTGCTCCTCCTGCCTCTACTACGGGCTTCCTATTTTCCACCCCAGCCACATCGCTTGATTCTGTTGCTTCTCCTCTCCCCACAGTCAATGCCTTGGTCCAGGCTGTAGACATTGCTTCTAGATTATTCAATAGCTCCCCAGCTGGCCTGTAGCTCTTCTTTGCCCTCCCAGTATTCGGCACACATTCCTCTCCCTTCATATTGAAGTGAGTTGCTCTCTCAAAGGTTACTCCAATTTCATCTGCTCAGTCAATAACTCCCACGATCAAGCATTATTTACATAAATCCTTTTCAGGCTTCATAGCAATTTCCCATGGTAGAATTCTTATCGATGCTTCACATATGAGAAAACTGAGGCCTCAAGAGCTTAAGTGACAGGCCAAAGGTTACAACTAGTAAGCTGTGAACAGCGAGGTTAATCAGAATTCAAAGCCCATGCTTCTTTTACTGTATTATACCCCAAGCATTGCTCTTCTAGAACCACCTCACATTCATTTTGGTTTTGCATGTAAATATATAATCTATGTAAATTTGTACACTGACCTGCCTAATCATAATAGGTTTACACTAATATTGAATTTGGTTTACTACGTACTTTGTTTTAGTCTTAAATCCTTCAATAAATACCTAGTACTTACCACTTGGATGGTGCACGATGGTGAGCTTATCTAAAAGACAAAAACAGATTCTACTGAGTTTTGTTCAGTATTTATTCTAAGGGTTTTTTTATTGTTTGACTACTTCTTGTCTTTGAGGTGACTATAAAATCTCACAATCTGATCTAAAAATACTAATTCCAAATTTATCTACCTCTGGCTACTATTACTTTTGTCTCCCCCCCCCAACCCTTGTCCCAAGGTGTTATTATTTCAGATATATTTGACACTTAATAAAGGCTTGCTACTATGCCTTGAATATTACTTTAGCCTGGCCCACTCCATTCTTTTTATAAATCAACATTATTCAGGAATAAATTACATACAGCATGGTTCAAACATCTTTAAGTGTATAGGTTGATGACTTTTGACTATCTATATAACCATGTGCCCATCAGCCCAATTAGGATAGAGACCATTTCATCTCCAGAGAATATTTCCCCATGTCCCCTTATGGCAATCCTCACCCAACCATTACTCACAGCAACCCCTGATCAGATTTCTATCTCTGTAGATTAGTTTTATCTAGAATTCCAGATAAATGCAATCTTATTTCTTGTACTCCTTGGTGTCTGTTATCTCTCATTCATTATAATGTCTGTGAGATTCATTTATATTTTTGTGTATAATAGTAGGTATTCTTTTTTTTCTTGCTGAGTAGTATTCCATAGTATAAATATGCCACAATATAATGATCTAGTCTCCTACTGGACATTTGGGTAGATTTTCAGTTTGACTATTATGAATGAAACTGCTGTGAACTTTTGTGAACAAATCTTTAGGTGGACATATGCTTTCATTTGTCTTGGAAGAATACGTAGGAGTGTAAATGACTAGGCCATATAGTAAGTGTATATTTGACTTTCCCAAAGGCATCATGTCACCTTATACTGCCATCAACAATGCATGCAATGCATGTCCAGTTCCATATCCAAACCAACACTTAGACCTGACATACTTTTAAAATTGTATTCATTCTAGTTGTTGTGTACTGGTATCTCACTGTAGTTTAATTTGCCTTTTCCTGATGATTAATGATGTTGAGCATCTTTTCACATGTTACTGGCCATTCACTTTTGTAAACTAAGCTCTGGGTGCTAGGTGTGCTCAGTGGTGCTGGGCTGTCATTGCTTCTATGTCCTCATAGCAAACAGAGCTAAAGAAGTATGTATATTTATGCATACAACTATATTTCTATATTTATCCTCCTGTACTATATATATATTAGCAGCCATGATTTACCACATGATTCATTCTAGCCTTCCTTCTTTCCTTAGTTATAACTCCTTTCTCTGATAATAGAAAACTTGGCTCTCATTATCACAGTACATTTATTTATTAGCTCAGTTCTAGAATATCCGTAATGTACTGAAATTGCTAAATTACACCACTCTGGAGAAATAAACCCTACTCACTTGGGTAAAGTACAATTTTTATCTATTTTTCTTTTCTTATTTTTAGCCTTAGGATACACTGTTTCTAGATTTATTCACTTTTTTTTTTCCTATGCCCCACTCAATAAGGATATACTACTTATTTATAGTACCACTAGGTTCATTTGTTTCTGCTTATAATCCATTTTCTTTCTTTTCCCTGCCTTGCCTCATCCTTGTTTATTGAATATGTAAAATAAAGTTCTACAAGTGAGAACTATATAAAGAGGTATACTCAGAGAAGTGTGGATTTTTTTTTCTTTTTGCATCAGCTTTGGTACAATTTCTTTTTCAGATAATTCGTTCTTTTCTCATAAGTTGTCAAATGTATTGGCAAAAAGTTACTTATATTTTCTTAATGTATTCTTATTGTCTGTAAGATCTGTTGTGAGTGCACTCTAATTCCTAGTGTAGTCTCTTGTTTTTTGTTGTTTTTTTCCTCCTGATCATTCTTCCCATGAACTTGCCAATTTTACTTATGCTTTCAAATACTGATTTTTGGTTTTGGTAATTTTTTCTTTTTTTCTTTCTTTTTTTTTTTGTGACCGGCCGCACTGAGCTCAGCCAGTGAGCGCACCGCTGAAATATTTTCTCGTGATTTCTTATTTGACCCATGGATTATTTTGGAATGTTGTATTTAATACCTAAATATTTGGAGATATTTTCTGGATATCTGGTTCTTAATTTCTAATTTACTTCTGATGTGGTAAGAGAATATAAGATTTCAAAATCCTAAAATCTTTCAGAGAACATACTCTGAAGATTTCAATCTTTTGAAATTTATTGAAAGTTTTTTGATGGTTTACTAAGTGTTCTATCTTGGTGAAACTTAAATGCACACCTTTAACAAACATGTTCTCTGAATTTTTTTCAGTGTCTTATTCTGTAAATGTTAATTAGGTCAAGTTAGTCAATAGGGCTGTGTAGGTATTCTGTATCTTTGCTGATTTTTGTCTGCTCTACTAATTATGAAGAAAGAAGAAAAAGATCTCTGAGTACTGTCAGATTTTGTTTTATGAGTTTTGATAAAGCTCACAAGTACATATATGGTATAAAATACACAAATATTTAGAATTGTTATATCTTACTAGTAAACTTCCCTCTTATCATTATACTGTATCTTCTTTTATCTCTTGTAGTGCTCTTTGTCTTGAAGTTTATCTTGTCTTATATTGATATAGCCAAGCCAAACTTCTTATGCTTACTGTTGGCATAGTAGACCCTTTACCATCCTTTACTTTCAAACTATCTGTGTCTTATATTTAAAATGTCTTTTAGATAGCCTAAAGTTGGTATTGCTTTTTTAATCCAGTCTGAAAATGTCTGCCTTTTAAATTAAGTATTTAATCCAATTACATTTAACATCATTATTGATATGGCTCAGTTTAATACTACCCTCTTGTTCTTGGTTTTTCACTTACACCTTTTGTTTATGTTCCTCTTTGGCTACTTTCCCGCTTTATTTTTGGTGACTCAAATAGTTTTTTAATGGTCTATTTTATTTTCTTTATAGGTTTCCTAGGTATACATACTTTTTCATTTACTTTTTTAGTGGTTGCTTTATGGCTAAAATATCCATCCTTAACTTACCAGAATCTATTCTGAGATGATAGTTTACTCCCTCATACTTTACGCTTTAGACTTGACCCTTCAAAATTTCTACTTTATCCTTTTCTCTTCTTACATTATAAATGATTCTTCACACTCCACAGTTTGTGCTTTACCATATAAAAATTTTGCCAACATATAATTCCACCTATAAGCACCCTATGTCCTTTGTGTGATTGTTTTTATATTTTTTCCTTCTTCATATTATATAATCCAAACTTAAGTGCTATTAGTTTTGCTTTAAACAGTTGTCTTTGAAATAATTTATAAGAAAAAAACACCTATTTTATATTTACCTGTTTTGTATAATTTGTGTTCTTTTTCCCTTAGAGTGGATCTAAGTTTCTATTGTTAATGTTCCCTTCAACCTGTATGACATTCTATAGCACTTACTGAATTGCAATATTGCTATAAATTCTCTAATTTAATCTACCTAAAAATATCTTTACTTTACCAAACTTTTGAGAGATATTTTCTCTGGATATAGAATTATAAGTGGTCTTTTTAAAAAAATTACTTTAAAGATATCATTGCGTTGTCTTTAGTCCTCTATCGTTTCTAATAAGAAATTGGGAATATTTTTTATCCTTTTTCCCCTGTATGTAATGTGTCCTTTCTTCTATTGCTTTCAAGAATTTCTCTTTACCTTGACTTGAAGTAGCTTGACCACAAGTTGCCTAGATATTGTTCTCTTAACAATTATGCTGATTGGGTTTTTTTTTTAAGTTCTTAAAACTGTACAGAGGTGACTTGCATTAAATTTGGAAAGGTTTTGGCCATTATTTCTTCAAAAATGTTTTTCCCCAAACTCACTTTTTTCTCCTTCTAGGGCTCTAATTATATGCGTACTAGACCGTGTTATATTGCCCTAATGTCCCTGGAGTTCTATTTTTCTTTTTCCCAAAGACTTTTTATCCCCCTATTTATCACACTGGATAGTTTCTATTGATCTGTCATCAAGTTCATTAATTTTTACTTTGCTATATCCAATCTGCTGATAAGCTTAACCAGTAAAGTTTTCATTTCTTTTACTGTAATTTTATTTCACAATTTCCATTTGGTTCTGTTGCATAGTTTTAATTCTTCTGCTGAGATTCCCTATTTATTCACTCCTTAAAACCATATTCTTTCATTAATTCAATATGTTTTAAGAGTCACGTAAAAGTCTTTGCTAAGATCAACAACATCTCAGGTTCAGTTGTTCAGTTTTTTCTTCACTATGGATTACATTTTCCTGTTTCTTCATATGTCTTCTTTAAAAAAAATTAATACTGGATGTATAGATAATCTGTTGTATATTCTTGATTCTATAATATTTCTCTGATGAATGTAGGTTCTTGTTTTAGCAGGCAGTTCAATTACTGGCACGAACTTGTATAGGCTTGATTTTATTCTTTCAGTGTTGATCTATTGAAAGCTAAAGGTGATTTCTAAGGCCCGTGGTAGGACTCAGCCTAGCAAACTGTGTCTCCCATGTGGATCTTGCGGGGCTTACTTTTAGACATTGTTAGGACATTTCTAGAGTAGCTCTAACTCTAAGTTGTGGTCGTCACTCATTGCGTCTCTTGAGTTTCACAGCAGGATGCCAGGTGTTTTAAGGAGGTGTCAAGAAGATCTTTCCACTTCAGCAGGGCAGGAACTCAAACATTCCCAGTATGTCTACCCTGGCTCTGGTCAACCTCTTTTGTGTCTCTGCTTTGCTTTCAATGCTCTAGAAGCTGCTATTTTGTATGCCTTGAGTGGTCTTTCCTTGCACATTTACAGCTCATCTCTCAGCCATAGACTTGTGTAGTCCCTCACACTGACCTCTCTTTACAGCCATCTCCTCTTCAATCACCCACCACACACATTCCAGCAACTTCAGCTGCTCTGAACTAGGATCTCTGCCTCCTCAGTTCAACAGGGCTTTCTTGCTTTGCATGGACAGTAGTCAGGAAATATTTCTCTGGCAGAAACCTGGGCCACCAACAGAGCCACCTCATGAATTTTGCTTGTCAGTTACTGTAAATTAGTCCTGGATTTATGACCTTAATTATTTTAGAAAGTGTATTTCTGTTTTAGAAAACATTTCTAAGAGAGCTTGAAGAATTCCCTATGGAAAAGTAGATAACAGCTCAATAATATGAAGGGAAATGAAGGACTAGCTGAAAGCCATGAAATATTACTGAAAATGGAAGAGATGGAAGTGTTCAAGCTTTCTTAGTGGTTCTTAGTTTTTAATTATCTGTGCAGGGGTAGAGATTTGGGGAAGAGTAGTCAGACAGTGACAAGATAATTTATTTTTGATTCTGGAATGTGCTGTTTATTTTTGGAGAAGATTTACCATCTTAATGATGTTTGGTTTGTATTAATATTGAGTGTCTCTGCCCCCCCCCAAGAGCAATTGTTAATTATTAGTAATTCGAAATAATTCACATGTGAAAAATTGTGAGAACTAACTATATTAAGAATATTAATTAAAAAAGCATGACTCCCCAATTATTTGATTGCCTACATAATGGCTCATAAAAAAACTGGAGAATTATCTTATTTATAACTTACATCAAAATCAAAAGAAAGAAAGTAATGAGCATTTACTGAGGGTCCATTATGGATCAGAGAATGTGATAAATATTTTATATCTCAATTCCCACAAGCACTCCAGGTGCATGTATAATTACTCTTGTTTTGCAGACAAGTAACCCAAGTACCAGGGATTAAGACACTTCCCAGGGTAGACAATTGGGAAGTGATGGGGTGTAGATTTGAACCCCAGGTCTGTTTGACTCCACAGTCCCTGCATTTTCCACTTCATCACTCTATCATTTCTGAACAGCAGGCAAATTTCACTTACCACAGACATTTTCTTCTTCTGGCCTTTTTCCAATAATGCAGTCTCGTAGTTGGCGTAGTTTTTCCTTAATGAAGAAACAACCAGGACACAGAGGTCATGATTTACAAATTTTTCATGGATCAAGGTGAAAACAACTAGTATTACTAGTACCAATACTATTACTTACTATTCATTTGCTACTTAACGATATCCCAAATGCCATCCTTGATACTTTACATGTATTATTTTACTTGATTATTACCACTTCATGAAGTAGACGTAAAATATTATCATCCCATTTTACAGATATGGAAACTGATGTACAGAGAGGTTAAGTAACTTTCCCAGATCATACAGTTATAAGTGGTAGACTCAGGATTGCATCCCAGAGCCCAGTTCTTTTGGGAGCTGTTTTTTCACCCTAACGCTTGTGGGGTCTGCATTGGTTATTTGGTGTCCAAAAGGAGAAGGGCTAAACAGCGATGGTTTGCTGTGGTCTGAGCCCATCTACAGTTCTGTAGGGCACATTCCTTCCTGGTGTTCTAATTCTAAAATTTAGGTACTCAGGAGCAAATGATATGTAACTAGATTCCCCATCCTTCTTTGTTTTACAAATATTCTACATTGAACATCTATTTTTTTTTAAATGAAAAATTCAAACAAGTTAACATTTAATAAATCCCCTTTTAGAAGACAACCTGAGTTGCACTTTTTCCTCAGGGTTTCTGCAGAAACCTAGAAACCACTTTTTCTACTTTGTTGTTTCCACTGCTTTGCAGATCCTCTCTTCTGAGCGGAGCCACGCTCTTCCTCAGGTGCACTGAGATTGTGAGAAGGAGGGAGGAGAATAAAAGCAAGCTGTTCACCTTCTCCACCGTCTCACCTTCAACGCCAGGGATCCTACATGGGTCCTCATTATTCTGGAAACTTGTAACTCTACGTTTGTGCCATTTTTCTTTTTAGTTTTCTAGGATAATTCTTCCGTCGATAATAGTATAACTTCACAGTTAACCTTGATAGATTCATTCCCAGGGTGCACATTAATACTTTTGCAAACTACAGGACGAATATTGAAAAGTATATGGGAACGACTATGTGTGTGTGTGTTGGAGAAATGTGAAGAACATTCATTTTTGTGTTATTTGGATTTTTTCAAGGCCCTTATGTTAAGGACTGACTGATTGCTGTAACAGCATTCAGCCAGACTCACTAAACTTATGGTTCAGGTGGAAGGTAACCGTAGCATCTTTTGGCCTATATTTACAAGTTAAAGAAAAAAATATTTTTTTTTTGCATAAACTTTAACTATACTCATTATCCCATTATTCCTGTATATCAAATGAGTCAGATCAGTCTCTATGTAGTGAATATGGACCACCTTAAATTCTTTGCCAAACAAAATTGAATATAAGTATGCAAACAAAATAGAAACCACCAAAGCCTTAATGAAACAACTAGTGAAATCATTTCCAAGAAGATATTTAGGTTGGATTACACTAAACTGAAATTTTTATTATTTATGGGTCTGAGGACGATGAAGTACAATTGGCTTACTTCAACAAAACCTATACAATGTCTCCAGGAAAGTGATTCGTAGGCCTGCGCTTAAGCACATTTTACCCCATTCCAGGATAACGGGATGCATGATGGTGATGACATTGGCATGGATTGAAAAGCAATGGTGTAATTCTGGTGAACAATGAACAGTTGCAGAACTCTACAGTCAGCATTCCTCAGCATTTGTTTGGCAAAATAACTGACTTTCTTGGAATTGTCAAATCTGGAACAAGTCCAGCCACCACCCACAATCAGAACTACTCTTAGAGATAGGTGGTTTCTGACAAGCTGTGATCTTATATGTCCTGAGAAAGTCCCCTTGTCTAAACTAGGTTGTATTGTTTGAAATTTCAGCATTGTGATTCATTTTTTTATTTTTAAAAAAATATTCTCCTAAGCATTGTCTTTTAATTAAAAATTATCTTGGGAAAGATAGCACATTAAGCTATTAGTAATTATTTACACAGTCACCTAAATTAGTTTATTACATGTGTTTGATCAAACAGCTACCTGAAACTGGGTTCTTAGGCAATGGGCCTTTCTGTGATGAGAAGAAAAAAACTGTTGGAATATTTTGGGAGTGGGAAGCCCTGTGGGATAGATAGATATGGCCCTGATACCCCTCACTGAAGAATGTCAAGGAGTGTATGTGGGATATTTTGTTGTCATTCTCATCTCAGAACCAACATCTCTAATCCCCCTCAGGATGTAAATTATATTTATAGAAGACAAACTTATCTGAAGTTAATATTCTTGGCATTTCTCTGCAAACCTTGACTGGCATGTGGAGATGTATATATATATCCCCCAAAAAGTTAAGGAGAAAGAAGATAAAACTTACTATAGTATGTTTCATTTAGAACTATTGCTTGATGTGATTTCAATCATTTTCTTGTTGCCTTCAAGCCTCTACATAATACCCTTTTCAGAATGCTGAGCACATTAGTGTAAAAATGCTTCACCTTAATTTCAGCAATGAGATTCAAAAAATATTCACTATAATAAGGACAGGTAGTATTAAGCTGATTAGGTATTAGCTTTGACACACTGGGTTCCAGGATTGAGTTGACCAAAGGCTGGTAAACATGAAATCTGGATATTTTCTACCTTTTAATTGATTGTTTGAAATGTATTTTTTAGTGGCTAGTTAAAAACAAAAGAACAGTTACCTGTGTTTTTTGTGAAGACTAAATATTTACAGAGTCTAGGAGCTCCACAAGTGTCAGAACATTCCAGAAAGGACAGAGGTCATTATTACCTGCTGAATCATTTCTAGGCCACTCTTTCCCATCTGCCAGTGTTTAAATTTCTCCAGGGCTTCATCCACAGTCATTTTCCCATTCTTGACTCTTTCCTGCAGGAGGATGAGTTCTTCCTGCCCAGTGGCCAGACAGCCTCTTGGAGTAGAAAGGGCTGGACTCTCCAGCCGAGCTCTGTCTACAATATGAGGGGAGGGTGTTTTAACAGGAAGTCAACATATGGACAACTGGGGAAAAAAAACACTCAAAAAAAAAAAAAAGCCATTGGAGTTTCTTGTTCATAACCATCTATAAGAACAATCACAACAATTCCTTGAACTTGTAAAGACAAGTGAACAGATATGATGTAGTGGGGGAGAGAGGAGGGGGGAAAGAGGAATGGGTAAAGGGATATGAAAATCAACTACAATGTATGTTGAGAAGTTAAAATAAAAAAAAAGAAGTTACAGAATAAACAATTTTTAAATGAGTTTCCAAGGATGGTGGTACCTGGCACCTAGTGTTACAGTAAAACGAATGTGTCACATCGCTGAAAAACAGAAAGGGATGAGAAGAGAATGAACAGTAGCAAAAGTTCTGTGCTGCACCAGTTGTGGGCAGTGCCACTTTTATGTTCTTTTTGTGAGGGTTAAAAGAGATCATGTGCACAAAATACTTGGCATGGTGCCTGCCACATCATAAGCTAAGTAAATGTTAATATTATCATGGATAGTAAGCATTTGGAGAATAAACAATCTCTTTATTGAGAAAAGAGAGGTCAACCAACATCCAAATGTCACAAGAGGCTTAGGATCGTTTGAAATTTTATTTCTGAAAGATTTAAAGTAAATAACTGGTCATTTTGTAATGAAATGCTTTCTTTTCAAAAGAGTTCATTTTGGAGCATGCCATGTATTATTTGCTCAGCACAGTAAGAATATTAGATGGCCTGGCTTCCCACATGTGGCTGCTAATCCAACACCAGAGACTGGCCTAAGGCACAGTGATAGCTAATTGGCAGACCACAGATGAATTCAGTGTTTCATTTGTCCACCATGGTATTTAAAGACATAACTATGCCTATATGCCTTTAGAGATGATATGAGCTCTCCAGGTTACCCCAAACCCTGCCATTCCTTATTGTCTCCAGATGACAATGAACTCGTGCTACCTGCCTGGGCTGCAGAACTCATTTGAATTTGTACCTTCTCATTTACATATTTGCATTAAGTTCCACATACCTATTGTATTACCACAAGAGGAGCAGGGTAACCCTAGCACATGTCTTAATGCACTGTCACATCGAAATATGCCCATAGGGTCTAGAAGGAGAGGATAGCTAGTCCCACCCAATTGCACACTACTGAACTGTCTCTGGAGAATCTGCTCATTACCGGGAGCCCTTCCTCAAGAAAGAATTAGATAAACTAGACTGTATCTGGATCACATTGGCAAGGATTTAGGAAATGAGGAGGGCATTCAAATTATATAGTAATAAGGAATCAATAATAGAATTAGGATTGGTTATTGTGGAAATGAGAAGTTTCAAGTATTTGATAGTAGGTTTCAAGTATTTGAAGGGGACTTGAGCCTTGGGGCTGTCCTGGAATGACCTCTAATGTTCCTCTCAGTTTTGAGAAGGACTCTCGTAATCAGTCTTGGAATAGGGACGCAGAGAGGGTTCCTTTTCGAAAACGTTCGTGTGCACATTAAAGTGCTCCAAGGCCAATCATTCTGATTCCCCTGGGGGTTTTCTTGACTTGTGTTTTCTCTTTGGAAGTCTATTCCCCCAGAAGTAACAAGATGTCAACAGATTCTACACTCTAAATCTTCCTCCCAAGATTATGGAGCATAAAATCCCAGGGGAATTGGAGAAGCACACTTCAGCCCGAGAGCTAAGTGGTTCAGCAGCAAAAAGCACAGATAACAATTGAGATCTTGCTTCTTACACCATTTGCTTTTTATAGGCGTCCACACTCAAATTCAATTTGTGAAATTCAGTTCGCAGTAGAATTGCGTCTGCCTCCCTGCCACAGTGTGGAAGTTTAGCATCATCATTTAACAGCTATGCCATTTAACTATCACCTCACTTCCATCATTCCTTTGCCTAAGTGTGAATTCATTTTTATCTCAAGTAACCCATGCAGCTGGATTTTCTTCTTTTGTGGAGGTATCTCAAGTAAATTTTTCCCAGAAAACCATACCAGTTTCAGTTTTGCTATATGTACAGTTTAAGATGAATTTTAAAAAATACTGAATTAATATTCATTTCAATTACCCCTTCATATTTTAAATTCTAGCTATTAAAATACAAGCAAGATGACTTGGGTGTGTGTGTGTGTGGTGTTCAGTCCTGCATGATTGTGCAGAGAGAACAAAAGCACAAAAGTTAGGAGCAGCAAGTCCTAGATATCAAAAAGTGAGTTGTTTACAGCTAGACTACTTTTACATACACCTGTTTTTCATTTTTTTCACATCAAAGTGATTAAAGCATTTATCTTGAAAGTTACTATTGCATGACAAGTTGCAAAAAAAGAATGATTTAGGCATTTTACTCCTAAGGGCAGACTACTCAAACCAAAACATGCAGCATGTAATTTTTGGTAGGATTTGCAAGATTTACATTTAGAAGTAAGTAAGTTCCTTATTGCAATAAAGCATTTAGATTACTATTTGGCGAGGGAAGGGTGGTGGGGAAGGTTTTTCTTCCTCCTCAATTTTATATTTCTTTTTCAGTAGAATTAGTATGAGTTCAACAGAATTTTCATCGAAAAGCATTCATCAGATTAATAACTACATATTGTAGACTCTTGGTTTCTTACTGTAAAAGCTTCAAGATTAACTATAGTTTCCAAAGTTTTAGTTTCTTTTGGATCAATTTTTCTTTACAAGATTTTTCATTTGATCAAATATTGGTCATATAAACATCAAACAATTTACGGTGGTGAGTATATGAATCTATAGATTGGGTAAGAAAGCAAACTGAGATTTTTATTAAAATTCTATTACTGAATGACTGGCTAGAAGAACATTTTTTACTGAAAATTTGAAAGGAAATGACTTGAGTACCCAACAAAAAATTTATAAAGGAAATATTTACGTAATAAATGTCAGGCATTCATTAAAAAAAGAATAAAGATGATGTGGCAATATAGGAACTGCTTATTATATAATGACAAGTACAAACTCAGGATAAATTATGTGTACATTAATATTTCAGCAATATAAAAGTTGTATACATATTAAAACATGGAGGAAATTTTTTAAAGATGATACAAATTGTTCTTTTCTGATATCAGAGGTCATTGTTTTCTTCTAACCTACAACTTTGTGTAATAATGATATATTGGTTTTTACAGTAAGAAAATTTCTTCCACCTTACTAATAGGCTTCTCTTATGTATTCCTATATGGAAGGCACACCGTTTGAATCCAGGCCAGGTATACTGCTGTTAAGTATCATGCCGTATTATAAGTGCCCTGCCATACCATACCATACTGTACCATCAAACCAAATTATTTTGTGTAAATTGGAAAGGACTGTTTAATCAAAGGACTTAAAGAACCAGTGACCAAGATTTAAATCTGAAGTTATTTTTTGTTATTTAGCTTGGGAATTTGTAGGAAAATAATTTCAGGACTCCAGTTAGGAGATGCTTGGACAATTCATTTATTTCTAAATTCTAAGTAAAGTCTCCATGTCTTCTTAACTTTAGGGCTGTATATAATTCTTTGCTGTTTCATTTTAATTATTGTGGTTTTAGAACATGACTGTTTCCCCTACCACTTTGAAGCATGAATTTTAATAGCTGCATTATATTACAAAGTCTGTATATTCAATAAAATATTTAACATTCCCATACAGTTGGATTTTTTTTTGTTGTTTCCATTTTTTCCACAATTATATATTGTTGGAGCTTAAAACTCTTTTACATGAATCACAGGCTGCACTGTTGTTTATTTTGCTGTGATAGATCCCTAAAATTTAAATTTTTGAGCATGAACACTTTTAAATCTATGTATACTTAGTCCTAATTTCCTTTAAATTCTACCATTAATTTTCAATTTTTATTATATTTATTTCATTGGCTTTATTCCATTTTTTTTGGTATTAGAATGTCTAGTTCCTTTGTTTTTCTTCTTTCTTGCTTAATAATGAAAGCTTTAAAGGGTGTGAAGTTGCCGCTGTTTATACAGCCAGTTTGTAGGGCTGCTTTCAGAAGGGTTAATTGTGTTTTAATTTTATCTTTGCCTTAAAAGTTTTTCAGAATTGCCTCGATTGTTTTTATTTTTTAGACTTCTGCTGTTAATTCTTTGAATATTGCACTGAGATCGGAGAGTGGGTTGAATTGCTCATATATTCATTGAGAATTTTTTTATCAGCTATTGTATTATTAATTATGGATCTTAGAAAGTTTATATTCTATCAAGCTCATTTATTTTTATATATTTTATTTTATATTACATATTATATTTTATTATTTAATTTGTTTATCTTAAAATAAAAATAAATTTTATTTTTTTAAATTTTACTTTTTAAAATTTCACAGATATTTTTACTCAAATTTTTTGATTAATAAAATCATGAATGAAAAGGCATTGCTTTTCTTTTTCTTCTAGTTCCTAGATATTTTTATATTATTTGGGTATTGGATCCAGATTATTGCTATAAAATTATAATTTGTTACATTACATATTTTTTCTTTATTACCAATATTTTACATTCACATGTTTTATAAATAAATTTACAATAATTATTTAAATTCATTTCTGTTTAACTGGATTCATTATTCACTACAATTTTTTAATACTATAACTTCTTTCTTAAGCTTTTTTTCTTTGTTTAATCGTATTAGGTTAGAATATATTTTGGGTAATACTTTCATGATGACATAGAATCTTGGATATCCTTAAAACTATTATATTTGTTTTCTTCTAACACAAACAAAATACCTGACTAAATTTAAACTTAAGTAGCAGTCTCTTCCTGCATAAACACTGTAGTCCCTTATCTCAAATTTTTGTTACAAAGATTCTTCAATTTTTAAAATGAATTTTAATTGTTTTATTAGAAAATCTAACTTAAAGTAAGTCCTCAATACTTTAGAACTGTTGCTTTATTCTTATAATTAAAAAGGTTTGTTAGGGTGCTTTTAAATATGGGTAAATGTCCTCACATTTTCCTGGAACACAGCAAGCCCATTCAATCAGCATATTCAATTCCCCTACTCTCCTGTTCTCCGAAGCTTTGTTTACCTAGGTCAAGCTTTACTTGAGGGTCCCAGGACGAGCAAAGTGTAACATTAACCCCCACCTCTCACTTTCTACTGGGAGGAATGGTCTGGTCTACTGTATACAGAAAGACCAGAGCCGGGGAGCGGAGCACATTTAAACGTTAATATTTGTGTAGTAGAGAGGTAGCTGGGGGTCAGTGGGTGGAAGCTGATTAAATATCTTCCTACCTTCATTTATGAGCAAAGGACTGCTTTCTTTCATAAGCAATAGGGGTAGACAATTGATTTCTTTTATTTGTCTCAATCACCTTTTTTCAACCTTAGAATTAATTGGAGTTAGTCCCAGATTCTAGCAAGGTTGTTTTTCAGTTTTTGGTCTCACTGTTACTAAGAATTTCATCTTTTTTATGCTTTGCCTTCATTTCTGAGAAAGGCCACACTGTGGGTTGCTAACACATGGCCATTTTAGGCAAGAACTCAGCTATTACACAAAATGTTCCAGGTATAACTTTAACAACAACAAAAAAAAACTTTCGTGAGCAATATGACAAATGGAAATGTAAGTTATACTGGAAAAAGGAACCGAGGCCATTATTCTTTTATGGAGTACAAATGACCACATTTTGACAATTTTCCTTTTTTTTCTCTTTAATATAGCCAGTACTGGCAAAAACACCCCGATGAAAATACCTCAGAGATCAGCATTCTCTTTTCCCCACATAAGGCGAATACCTTCCATGTTTCCCCAGCTCTCCTGCTTATACACGGTTTTATTATTTAGCATCTATCAAACTGCTGCAGCACTGGACATTTAGACAACACATAAAAAAATATGTTCCCTCACTATATCTTTCCCATGTGCATGCACACCTCCCAAAAAGACCAGCCAATAATGATTTTGTAGTCTGAAGTGAAAAATTGGTGGGCAGGGACTATATCATGGGTTTGCAAACTCATAAGACTACAGGGGCCAGGTGATCAAATGACTGAGCAAAGATTTAGTGTCTGCTTATTAATTACATTTGAACAGTCTTCATTATCATGAATATGCTCTTTCATTTTTTTCTTGATAACATGACTTTTTATATACCTTTTATTTTCCCACTTTTGATAGAATTATATGACTTTAGAGAAATGTGTTTCAACTATAAGAAAACAACATGGAAAGCATAATAATAAATAATAGCAAAAGTCATCTGGAGTAAATGATACATTTATATAACAGGGAGTGGTTGGAAATTTGAATTTTAACATGAAATATAGCCTTAAATGCCGGCAAAAAATTTAAATTATATTGTGCAGGTTATTTTAAAATATAACATATTTAGGGGCTAAACTTGACCAAAATGTGGCTTCTGAAACATATAGTTTCTTTTGGGAGGGTTTTTTATATGTTGATTTTTAGATTATTGCTGATTACTATTTCCGTCTGTTCTACTTTTAGTCCATGTCTAAGGTAGGGTTTAGGCAATCAAGTTTTAGAAACTCTATAATTTCTTATGTTCACCTAGAGTTGGGAGTGCCTGGTACAGCATCTGGTTAGAGTGGACGTGCTCTGCCTGCCCATCTACTCTCACTCCTTAAAGAAAAGGGCTGCCCTCCAACAGTGATAGCAACCACACATTCCTGATGAGGTTCATTATTTAATTGGATAGCTGAGGAGATTTGTGTATGTGATTCACGATCACAGGGAAGCATTTTGTTAAGAATGCTTGAACCTTATCAGTTGGTCATATCTGTAGGTAAAATGGTATAGATAGATAAGGCCCCTATGCACAGTCTAAGAAAATGATATAATAGTCTGGGAAATGTAAGCAATCTTGACCCTAGACTACTAGATGATTCTGTGAGGCAGGGAAAATTAGCCAGATATTTCCCCATCCTTAAAGGATCCCTTACATTCCTCTAGCACTCTTTGACTTGATCATGTTCACCTAGCAGTCTTCTAATTACCAAGTATATTTTACAGAAACTTCAGTGTTTGGCAGGGGCCAAATGAATGCAAGTATTTTATTCACTGGGAAGGAATTGTGGTAATAAATCAGCTCTCTGTGATCTTGGTTAACATAACTCAGCCTTCAAAACCCTGATCAACCTAAACATACTCACAAAATTCAGTTCTCTGGCTTACAAGGTTGAGGAACAACCCCTTGACTGCTCTGTGAGACTCAATTTTGGGAAGGGGGTGGAGGTGTGGTGGTAGCGTATTCTATCTGTGATTCTTTGGCATTTTCTAATTCAAAATGAACTTGAAAAAATTTATTTTAAGTCTTCAGCACTTTTACTTGTATTTTTTCAGGATGTGAAAATTGAGTTGAAGAAATCTGTTGAGTTTCCATGGAAATGGTGCCAATTAATTTTTTTTTTCCTGTTCCTCAGGAAAATTCTTTGACTTAGCAATAATGTAACTTCCTGGCAATCCCTTGGCAGTCTTGAACTTAGTGCCTCTGAAATGCCTGCACTTACAGTGGGAAAATCACTGGCTGTCATAATCCCTTTTCCTTCCAGAATATAGTGGAAGAATTAAATAGTTTCTTTAACTTTATTTAGAGAACTTGTCTAGATCCTTTAGAAAATCTTGACTCTGGCAAACATTTCATAAAAGGCCCTTCTCTTCCTTACCAAAGAGATTATCATTGGTGAAGTATATACTACTTTTCCTATTATATTACGCTATAAAATCTCAGGATATTTGAAGAGTATTCACTACTTCAGTAATAAGCAGTTTTCATTGCCTAGTATGTTCCATTGACTGGATGATCATAATATCTAGGCAATTTAGAGATATATGGATGGATGGAGTAAGCCCTTTTAGGTACTTAGGTAATTAATTCTTTTACTTGAAAATATTCCCAATTATTCATAATTATCTTTTTTTTCCCCTCATGCTAGATGTTGATTTCTCTGCAGCTTGTAGACATTGGAGAAAGTTTTTTTTTTTTTTTTTTTTTTTTTTTAAAACATTCCATAAGGTTTGATATTCCCTCAGTCCTTGCAAATAGAGCAATGTTCTGTTCCATTCTGGTAGGTTACTGATATCCAGGATTAAAGGAATCTAGGGAAACTGCTCTAAGATGACTATCAAAAATGTCCTCAATATGTTAAATCCAGAAAGAAAAAAATTTCAAATAAAATATGATCAAAATTTCCAGTATCCTAGTCCCCAAAGAATTTTAAGAATCTAATGAAATTGACCTTTATGAAGCAAATTAGGTAACAAGATATGGACAGATGTCAATTCAATGAAATACTGAATGATTAGGTCCTTGTTTCCTTTCACCATTTTCCTCTCCCCCCTTTTGTTCTGGGTAGAAATTGGTACTATTTTTCTGAACATATGGATACTTGAATTGGGCTCTTCTAGGCTTAATGGATACTAGCAGCATTTCCTTATATTGCTCTCTGTGGGACAGCAAGAAGGATGATTGATAAGACCAAGCTTTCCACAGATGTCTTTATTACACTTGATCCTTGTCGCCTTCCTTCATCTGCTATGGGCCCCTTCACATTTTCCTCTTAACTCTAAGAGAATTTAATTAAAAATGTAATTGAATAATTTATAAGAAAAATGCTTTAGGGAATTTTCTCCCAAATAACTCAAAGCATCTTCTCCCATTATTCTTTCCAAAGCTCTGTGAGGTATGTGGGAGAGTCCAGATAGGAATAATCTTATCTACCTTGTTTAATTCCCTAGTAACTATTCTGATCCTAACTGTACAATGATATTACAAAGAACTTTGCATTTATTTCTCAAGAGTGCTAAAGATACAATGGGAGCATAACAGTAGACTTAAAAAAGATATACATGTTTCTTAAAAATATGAAATCACTAAAAATGGAAAATTATCAAATAGAGTTATTGCATGTAAATTTACAAGCAGTGAATCCAAGTGATTCATGGGAGAATAGAAGTTCAGCATCATCATGTG
The DNA here is from genome assembly GCF_027409185.1 of Cynocephalus volans. NCBI lineage: Eukaryota > Metazoa > Chordata > Mammalia > Dermoptera > Cynocephalidae > Cynocephalus > Cynocephalus volans. The sequence continues at coordinate 88,818,684 of NC_084468.1, read as the reverse complement.
TTGTATTCAAACAACATGTACTTGACTGGAAAAATGATCTAAGTATAGCCTTGCTGCTGTGGGCAATGCTACTTGAAGTGATAGGTGAAGATCACTCATTTAAGGGCACATCTTTGTTTTGAGGACAATTCATAGCATCCTAGGAGCAGGTCCATTGAGATTCTATGTTTAGTAGATCAGTGGGAGTTAGAAGTTGGCACAATCATTACCTATTGATCTCCACAATGGCACAAAAGGAGACTGACTATGGGAGTCATTATGGGCTGCCATGAAATAATTTCCCGGTTTTATTTTAAAGTCTCTCTTAACTATTTATTGGTACCAATTTCAAGATAATATTATTCTGGACCGAGGTTATTACAGAGGTGGGTCTCTATCTGCTCACTGATTATCATAGTCAGCTAATGGTATCTGTATCTCTGCTACCTTTCGCAATTTTCATTTTAAACAGTAAGTAAGGCCTTCTTATCAGGAAAAAAAATCATAATAAATAACCTGCTATAGTGTCTGTATTAAATAGGAGACAAGTATTTTAGGGAAAACTGGAGGCAGAAAATATTCCTCCTGTGTAAGATGTTTTTGTGGTTATAGTTTTCAGATCTTTTCTGCATGACAAATAATTGTTCAAAAAATGTGGCGTCAAATACTGAAGGTTAGACAATAGTGGGAAAAGGGTACAATCTTTGATTGGCATTTAGCACAGAGCATAGACAACCTATGCTATTTCCGTCCTTTGGGGAATCAATCACCTGCCCCTCCCACCCAAGTTAAGTTCTACAGACTTCCCTCTACACAGAATTTGTCTTTCTTGACCTTCCTGGAGCCCTCAAAACAACATCAACCACATCATCACAAATATTTTGACGAGGCCATTTCATGTCTTTGTTAATTAAAATAATCTTTTTGCATTGATTTTATTATGGCAAAATTGTATTTGAGTTAGACACTAACTTAAGAGTAAAATTAATAAAGCACCCAATTATTTATTCCTGTCCTAAGAGGCTTTATTCAGTATTCATAAGTTTTCTTTAAGTCTTACAAATTAGAGAGTATTAGGTAGACAGAAGTTAGTGTCAGTACCTTGTTTCTTAGGAGGACCATGGAACTTGTCAATGTCAGATTGCCTTCTGGCTGTCTTTTGTTGGAACACTGTAAATAATATAGAACATATTATTTAGTGAACATAAACATTAAAAATAACAAACTGTAGATGTCTCCAGGAAGTTAGAATGCAATATGTCTTTTTCTTTAGTAACAATTCCTGACTTGTATTATTTGAGTAGAATTATTAAATTTACAATTTTCTCATTTGTACAGCTTATCAGTCATTTCACAAAGCATTTTCTTTGGGCAAAGTAGGATAGTGCTGATGGAATGCCTCATTAAACTCTTTGAATCAAGATATGATTCCATTTTGATACAGGTAGAGATTAAAGCTGCACTTTGTTAAAAGTGATAAATGTTAAAATCACATGAAAAATTCCATTTGCACAGAAATTACTCATGCTGACTTTTTGGTGATAAGCAAGGGTAATGACTGTTTCTTCTTAAACAGATGAAAAGACTGTTGTATTTCACAGATGTGATAATAAAAAAGACACTTTATTCTTGCATCATCTATCTAGACCTCAGACCTATTAAAGTAGCTTATTCAAATTACTTCATTATCTGAAAAGTGCTTTGTTCTCATTTATTATTTCTTACACAAAGTTCTGGGAGACAAGTCAGCATTACTCACCACATTTTGCAGATGAAAGATAAAATTGATTGCTTAGTACTTATATTTATTGAGGACCCACAAAGTTCTGTATAGCTTCTGGCATTTGTTAATGAAAAAGTCCAGACCCGTTAGAACTTTACTTTAGAAAATGAACATCCCAGGGTTACATTTATTTTTATGAGCAGTTTGAATTAAAGGTTTGGGAACTGGAAGAAGCCTTGGAGATTCAGTCCAACCTCATGTGTTTATAGATGAGGGAGGTGGAAGTAACTAGCTTGTAAAAGGGCTAAGTAATTTTGCAAATTTTGATCCCAAAGCTGTTGGCTAGTAGAGATGTGATTTAGAGCCTCAAGCCTAGAACTTCAATCTATTGCTTGGTTCCTTCCAGCACTGCTACCTCTTCCCCTCCATGACTATTTCCTTTTATAGGTAAAGAAGGAAACAGAGGGAGAGGATTAAAAGGAGCCTTAGAGCATTTCCAACATGGTTGTGTCTCTTGTTCATTTTAACAGCTCAACGGGCCTTCCTGGGATAATTGAACTGAGGCACGTAGGAGTAGGGAGTGCTCCCGCTGGATGGTGCTCAGACACTCTGATTGGAGGAAGCATCCCGCAGTTATCTTAGATCACTGTCTTTGGTTATAATATGCTTTAAACCAATCTAATATCAAGATCATACCAGTGTTTAATCCAGAAGACATTTTTTGAGTTTAAAAAAGTGCCCCCAAATATATCAAAGCAACAATTATTTAGTAAGCATATATACTTTGACAGATGCTATCAAGAGAAAGGATACTCCTGTCTATTGCCCTCTTTTGAACAGAAGAGGCAAATACATTTTCAAAGCATAATGTGTTTGAGAAAAATGATACACACAAAATAACATTTCTGGTTGAAAATCAGTTTTCTGCTTCAAGTTAGTATTTGGAAAACATGCTGAATATAACTAACTGGCAAGTTCTGGGTTAGTGGTTTATATTTTTCCTAAAATAAAATATATTGAGGGATACATGGTGTGTGAATATATTTTAGGATACTAGAAGAATTTTTAAAAGTGGTGTTTGGTTTTTATTTTCATTGGCCAGTTCTAAAAGTCTTTAAAAAATGCAATGCTTTCGAAATTTTAATAACATGCAGACTTTTTCTACTTTTTTGCCAATATTAAGATATAAATGAGAATGTATAAGACTGAAAAGCTGTAATATGCTATCATTAATATGAGAAATGACCTGAGTCTAAAGATAAATTCAGACAATAAATTCTTCAAATAAAAATTACATTAATTGATAAGTTTAAAGAATTCTGCTGAGGTTTGAAGCTACAGAGTACTTGGAAATGGAATTATTTTTTCAGCATTTTATTTAGCATTAATTTGTTAAAAACCACGTTAGAACCTATATTTTATTGGAATACTTTCTGTTGACAACAAACGCTCAGGCTATTTGAAATACATTCAGTATCAAATAAATGCTCTTTTTCAGTTACTAGATTAAGAATTTACACGTAGTGTATTTATTTATTATTGAGATTTCACCATGGCTTATACTTGGAGCAGTCCAGGACGAGGGTGGAGGATTGGAACGGGAGAGCAGGGTGCTATTCATGAGGTGATTATGAAAACCCTGATAACAGAACTCTTTAAAAGCAGCATGTGCAGTAGTAGGTCACACCAAACAGGACAAAGGTCCTTTCTACCTGTTTAGTTGCTATGGAATTCCCAGCTAATTCGTCTCCAGTTGCATCCATTCCTCCCTGTTCCCTTTCTCCCACCAAAAGATGAGCCTCACTTTGTTACAAAAGCCTAATTAGCAAGTAGCATATCTCCCAGTCTCCATGCATATCTCCACGTCTTCTCTTCTGTAGGAAAGTTAGGAGGTGTTTTTAAGTTTATAAGGTCACCTTGGGAAAAGACCTATTTTAACTTGTTTCCTGAAGAAGGAGTTAACCCATCACAATTATCACTGAAGCAAACACACATACTTCATCAGCCTTCGAAAAGAATATAAAATTCTATATAAAATAAAAAATTCTAGAATTTGTCAATCTTCCTTTGTTACAGTTAGTATTAAATGAAACATTTTAAATTGCTTCCACCAGTAAAATCTTTGTTCTAAAAAGTCTTATACACTTTATATTTAGCATATTCAATCACTTCACAGAAACTTTACAAGAGGTAAATATAAAATCTATGCTAGAGTGAGAACTGAGAGTTGGGTTATGGGTCACTCAGATTTATATACAAAAGTACATATTTTTGTAAAGCAAGATTTGTGAAGAGTTAGATGAGTCTGTTTTAAACATATTGTAATTGGAAAAAATCTGTATACTAGAATGCTAACCAATTTGGCACAGCAGAAGGAGTATAGTTTTGTCTTTATATTAACAACATGCATTACATGGAAAAGGGCTTTCTCCTCTTCGACCTTTATTTTCTTGTCAATAAAGTTAGGGCTTAGATGCAATGATCTCTAACATCTCACTCAGCTATAACATTCTAAGATGTTACCAATTCTTATTCCCAAGTCCTTCCAGGTCTAATGGTGCCAGAATAAATTTTTAAGTGAGTATGAATTTAAATAGAATGATATTTTCTGAAGAAGAAATTATTTGTAATCTGGGGATTTAGACTAATAGAAAAGCTAGAAGGTTAAATCACAGACTAACGTTAATATTTTAAATAATATACTGAGATGATCCTGTCCCTATGTGTGTAAATTCTTGGAGGATATTATTTTCACCACATTTTACCCCACCAATGTTCAAAGAATGCTATCAAGGCACTTATGACATATGTCAACTTTGATGACTCTGCCCCAGTAAAATCTTATTTTTCTCTTTCTACCCAAAATTAGAATTTGAGAAGAAAGAAACATGAATGCATTATTAGTTGTAGTCAATACCTTTAAACATAAAAAAAAGTCCATAGAGAAAGAAAAATAATTTTTGAGGTATAAAATAACCCCCCAAAGTAGAAATCTCCCAAATAACACCCCTGTTTATTTTAATATTGGTGGAATGACTTCTGCAAAATTTTCTCCAGAATAGGAATGATATTGGATGGAAAAACATTAGCATAGTATTAAATATTCAAAATGTTAAGCAAAGCAGAGCTAGCAGAAGAGCAGAGGAGGAGAAGGTGAAATATAACGATTAACTAGAATGATTTGTCTTACCAGGCTGCTTCTGCAAGAACATTCTTCATGTCAACCTGATTTGTGGCCTATTTCAAGCAAAGGGACTCTTCCAGAGCAGCCTTTCTTAGAAAATCTGATAAAGCTTATTTTGAATTATTTTGTAAGTGGCTAAGGTGATGAAAAGTCTGTGCAATAGCCAATAGCATTCATGAAGATATGAATTACAACCCACAAGTCTCTTGAGGTTTCATGCCCACTAGAATTGAACAATGAAATGTTATTTAGAGATGTACACCTGTCACTGAGATCACTCTTGAAACTAGAGATTTGATATAAAATAAAATACACAGATCTGTATTGTGTTCTGAACTTTCAGAGAATGATACCGTGTAGGATGGAAACAGTATGTTTATTATTCATTCAACAACCTTTCAATAGGTTGCTAACTACATAGTTAAGTGCTGTGCTAGGTTCTGAGGACACAAAGGTAAATAAGGCATAGTCACAGTTGCCATATTATCCTCTATTTTGGTGTATTCACTTAAGTAAAGGTCAAATATGTCATTATACTGCCTACTGATGAAAGAGGACAGAAATGAGAAATAGTCAAGAAGAGCAAGGGTCATAATTCAGTCCTTGTAACTGTATTCTGCCTACCTTGTTCACCCAATTTGCACCATGTAAAAACTAATCACAGAAAGGCAGAATGAAGTAAAAGAAAACAGTGTACACAATCCCTTTGTCTAGCCGGTACATGCAGGGAACAGAATGTTCTAACCCTATAAGTAGTAATGCTGACTATCTGAAGGTCAGATTAAGATGTGGCCTCTTTGCAAATGGACTAAGAAAGACTGAGCTCTCCAGTCACCTTAAAACCACCATTTCATTGTGCTAGCAATAGTTACAGGTTATTAATTTGAACAAATTTATCAAAATCAGGCCACCACAGTTGAACAGATGCATTCAAGGTAGTGCAGACACAAATAAACAGCCACATCAGCCACATAATATGAAAGTCTTTCACCTGAAAGTAGTTTACTGAATGGCAGATACATGTGGCTGGGAGTTGTGGCATTATATTTTTAGGAAGAATCTGTAAATCGTCACCTAGCACACATGAGGTCACTGACGTGGTTACCAAAGCTTACTCTCGAGGTGGCAGAGATGGAAAGTTGGAGAGCACATAGCTGCATAAAAGAAAATGGCACAAAAATTTGAATTCAATGGAGATATCAATGAATGCTTTAGTTTCTTAAGAAGAAAATATTAATTTTCTTTCCAATTTATAGCAGAAACTTTGTCTTATTGAAATGTTCCCATAAAAATCCTCTCCCAAACCAGGAGATCTCACTATAAATTATTTTTTCGACTTATAAGGAACTGAATTTTTACTAAAGTAGAACACAAACTATTTTTATTTGCATATTTATTCTTCCCATTGCAAATAAGAATATTTCTATTTTAGAAATGTCCAGGAAGTTGGGACATTCTGAGAGAGAACAGTTGCTTTGTGGAATTCTCTGTAATTGTAGCTTGAGGCCACTGCAATGAGTTTATTGGCAAAACCTCTACTAACCAGTGGGTAGGCAGGTCTTCCTCCCTCTGGTTACCAGGCAGGCAGCATGTATTGAACATCTATTGCTTGCATAGCACTGGACTGGGGGTTAGTCTCTTCCTATAAGACTTCTTTTGGGTTTATTACTTGACTTCTCTTTTTGCCCATTTGTATTCAGTGAAATGATGTAAGTGTAGATATTCCTCAAGTAGCATCCCAAGTAATCTTCCTTTTGTTTCAAAGAAAAGTAGTTTGGGTAGTAAGGAAGTTACTAGAGAACTGTGGAAATTATGATGAGTTCACCTTTTGGTTCATGCTCAGTGATTACCAAAAGTAAATTCTCTGGCCTTCTCTTTTGCCTTAACCCCCAACCCCCATATCAGGAAATGTTGCTATCCTGAGAAGTAACAGTGGGATCATGATTTGCATTTTGTTATATTTCACAGGGTGATAACACTCGGCACTCTAAACAGTTTTCTCCTCTGAACTTAAGATAAACTATCTGGTTGTGCTCACTTTGAACAAATATTAAATACTAGTTCTGCTAATAAGTCTCAAACTATAGAAATGCAGATTGAAAATTCCAAAAGGACAGGCCTGTGCCCATTTGTTCTAGATAGTGTTCAATATAGGTAGCTAATAAATACTTCGGGAAAGTCATGCAAGATGATGTATTACCATACAAAACCCATGTAAAAGGGAAGAAGCAAAAGGCATACTAAAGAGGAGAGGGCCATGGCAGGTCTTCCCTCCCGTCTGTGTCTACAGAATACCAGTCATCACAGTGACTACCATTTCCTGCATACTACTCTGCACTGGCCACCGTACATATGTAGCTTTAGTTCTCATGTGAAAACCCTGTGAAGCAGTTATTACCATTTCTTTAAAAACAAAAAATAAAAAACAAAAACAAAGACAAATGAAGCAAGGTTATGCAACTTGCACAAACTATAACTGGCAAAGTCATAAGTCAAATTCAGTTGCATCCAGCTTCACAGTCTTCATGAATTTCACTACACCCCGCCGCCAGTCCCTTAGGGGATGCTCCTGTCAGTGTGCCAACACCAGGAAGCACCTTGTTTTTCTCTAACTGCTACTTATTTAGAGTTAAAAAGATGCACACATTAAAAGTCCTCATGGAAAATATTGTGAATTCAGGAAATCTAAAGTGAGAAAAAAGGGTCTGTGGATAGCTGTTCGATAAAACTATGATTTCATTTTTAAATGATTGTTCTCTAAAGTATTCAAATGATTACTCTGACTTGAAAATAATCTAGGTCAGAGTTTCTCAACAGTGGCACCATTGACATCTTAGACTGGATAATTCCTTGTTGTGGGGGCTAGCTTATGCACTGCAGGATGTTTAGCAGCATTCCTGAGTTCTACGTACTAGATGCTACTAGTACTGTCCCTGTTGTGACAATCAAAATGTATTCAGACATTGCCAAATGTCTTCTGGGAGGCAAACCACCACTAGTTAAGAACTACTGCTGTAGGTCAATTAAACTTTTTAGTAAAGATGTATTTAACAGAGAGCTTAGGAGCACTATATTTTAAGGGGAAAAAGACCAGAATTCATACTGCTGTTCAATGAAAGTCTAAGTGCTTAATAACATTCATATTCATTTTCTTGCATAAAACAAACCCTTTACTGTCACTTCACACCACAGTTGATTACTGCCTCCTTCTCACTTCACTCATATAAAGGAATGAATCCTGGAAGATGAGACTGGAAAAGTTCATCATTATTATAATGTTCTGCAACTCCCTTCTCAGGTTTTATTCAGTGTCTCTGTGAAGGAGCCAGGGGATCATGATGTTCTGCTGTGAGAAGGACAGAAAGAGTAAATCAAAACGTTGGTTACACAAGCAGACGTGCTGCCCTTCAATGGACAGCATGAGTGCAAGGCTGAATGATCGCTCCTTTGCAGAGCTGCACCAGCACCCTATCAGAAAAAAGAACGAGGCAGAGAGTCACAGGAGAAAGACAGGAACACTAGGCTTACCGACAGAATGATAAATATGTCACTGTTCTAAGAACATTTATGATATATATCCATGTCCTGAAGCTAAATGGTTTGGACAAGGTCACTAGCCAGAGAGAGGACCCCAGGCACTTGATCTAAGACCTACTTTACCTACTTTAATCCACTTGACCATATTTCTTAATTAATGAGGACAGAAACCATTCTACCTTGTCACATTTGCAGGGATATGGATTAATTTTCCTAAGAGTTTCTACAAGGTCTTTTTTTTCTTGTTTCTTTTTGCATTTCAATTGCATTGTATGTGATCAATTTCAAGTACAAGTGAATTGCAAGTGGAAAATTTCTGACAGCAACTGAGCTGTACTTGACATTTTGGGGTCCCAGTATCTGAGTAGCTCTCAAAAAGGTCATATAAAACTTTGTTGCATTGCAAAATGCCAAGGGCAACTCAGTAGCAATTGAAAATTGAAAGGGAAATCATATTCTATCCCAAATCAGCCATGTAGATTCTGAAGAAGGATCTCTGTTCTATTAATTGTGTGAGGAACAAATGGAAAATTGTCCACTGCTATTGAAAAAAGTTCCCCAATAGGCATTCATCTCCTTGCATGATTTATGGATATAGTTTTACTACCAATCTATCTACACCATGCCAAGTGCTCATTTTCTTTCCTTGATTTGTCCTAAATCAAGAATTCTGTCACTAAAGAAGACTGTAAATCCATGTTAAATTCCTCTGTATTCTTGAAACTTAATGAACCCGATCTTTCTCAATATTACAGGCAGAAAAAAGTAGACAGAATATGATATCTGAAAATAGGCAAACTTCAAAATCTTTTTAAGAAAAGTGAGTTATTCTTGTTGTGGTTGTTAATTTAAGATTAGGTTTAGTACAATAGCAATGGAATAAAAAAATCAGAAATACAAATCATAAAAAAACGAGCCAGCAAGGATTCAGTTCTGCATTTATAAGTAATATTTCTGTGTGTAGAGGATGATGACGATGGTGGAAATAGAGCTTCTTTCTCACATGTTATGTTTTATGAAAGTAGTTAAAATGATGAGCTATGTGTGAATATCTTAGAGCTTTGCCCTATTCTATGTGGGCTCTTCCCTTCAAATTATTAGTGCTTTGAACATAGGGTGGTTTAAAACAGGAAAAGTTTAGGAATTAGTAGATGGACGTATTCTTCTGGTCATCCTCCAGAATGTTACTGAAGTCTTCTACTCTAGACACATTGGAGTGGATCTTGTTATTTCTATCATTCATTTATTTAGTTAATAGTCTTCAAATATTCATTATTTTTTACTATAAATTCAGCACTGAGCTTGGCACCAGAGATAGGATAATGGGCAAAAACAGATGAGGTTGGTCTCTTCCTTCATGGATATTATGTGTTAGAAGGAAAACATAAATATTAATAAATAATTCAGAAATAAATATATTGGTGGAGGACATCTGTGGTGCCATGTGCACAAGCACAAAACCAGATTAATCTGGGTCCAAATCCAACTTCTTCCTCCTCCTAGTTTTATCACCTTGAGCAAGAAACTGAAACTCATTGAACATCAGTTTCTTTTTCTCTAAAATGAGGCTATTACTGCCGACAGGATTATTACATAAATTTGAAATTATCATGTAAGTTACCTAATAATAATGATTACAAGGAGTGGACAAAGCCAACTTATCCCACTAGAGGACAGGGTCTTCCTTCCCCCACCCACTCCAGCTCTATTATCTTCCTTAACTTCTGACTCCTCCAGAATCCAAGAAACACACCAACACTTTTTCTATAATCTAACGTTAGTTTATCAAAGTCATCCTCTGTCCAGAAGTGAACAAAGACAAAGTAGAATTGCTTTTAATTATAATGTATCGAATGTATGCTACACACCAACTATTGGGCAGGTATTTGCTAATTTTATTTCATTTAAGGATTGTAACAACCTTTGAAGTAGATATTATTTTTAACCCTAATTTACAACGAGGAAATTGAATCTCAGATATATAAATTTACTTGTTTTGGTAACACTGGTTGAGTCTGAATACAGATCTTTCTACAAAGCCAGCACGGTTTTCTTGTATCTCCCTGGTTTTCCTTTTCCAAGTCCCTTTGCTAGTACTGTACTTCCTTGAGATTTTAAAATAGTACTTTGAAATTCTGCATCCTGTATTCTTCTTCCATCCCCTATTCCACATCCTTCTCTTTTCGGTGTGTTAACACACCCTGGATGTTTCAACATTCTGCTACCACTTCTGTGTTCTGGCAAGAACTGGGGACAATTAATGTTCTTTTAATTAAATGGATGGCTTTCTGGGAAATGGTGGCAATTGCACTTAACAGATATTCCTGAGCTAAGGAAAAAAAAAGATAAAGAAGAAAGATGTGATGAAAGATTTTTATCCTGTGAAATGCAAATAACATCAAGAAAGAATTAGCTGATGAGGCAATCTCTTCCTAATATGGGAACAGAATGATCTACAATCAATTGCCTAAAGAAAAAGAGGCAGGCAAATATATCCCAGTGAAAGAGAAAAAGAAGAAAAAATGGAAGGGGATTTTACTACCGATTTAGGTTGTGGGGCAAATAACTACACCCGTTTTACTTAACTGCAAAAACAAATAAACATTATAATGCTGGTTCCTGTCTTTATGTAATACAAACATCATGAGAATAAATTAGATTTCATAAGTGAATTAGAAAGATGCCTTATAAATATTGAAGTGGGACTGGCTTGGTAGGTGAGTTAAATAACCTTTACAATTTCTTAGAAACTCAAGATTTCTAAGATTCCTTAAAATCCTATGAGTGCATATATGTATGGGACAAATTACACCATTGCTGTGTACAGAATTTGCAAAATTAATACACAGAAAGACTATCATTGGTACTCATAAATCTTTATGTAATTAATAAATAAATGAACAAGGAGGAAAACCATCCCAATTCACTTATTTAAACATGAGGATTGGTTGAAAGTCTAAAGCAATCATAGCCCTAAATTCCTTCTCCAACACTGTGAAATGGGGAAATCATACATGATGGGAGGTTATTCATTACAGAAATTGAACTGAAGTTGTTCTGAACGTGGGCGATGAGGCACAGTGGGTGGCACTGAACTGAAAACAGGTAGAGCAAGTTAAATTGAACATTCTGAGTGATGAAATGTCACAGTCTTCTCCACACACTGTAATCTCACTGTGCTGGCAACTAGATATACGAGTGTAAGTGCAGATGAAAGTTAGTTAGATTTTATTCTAGAAAAATTGAAAAGCATAGGAGAATAGAGCTACATAAATTACTTTCTGGGGTCATTCCATGAAAAGGATGGCTCCTCTCTATTACGTATAATGCAGTCGACAAGTTAACAAGTAAGAGGTTCTCTTCACATTTTTGGTGCTTCGTTCTTAAACATGAAAGCATAGCTGAGAATAGCCATATTTGATGGAAGTGTCAAGCAATATAGACAGAAGAAACAAACAACAAATACAGAAAGAAGAGACAATGAGAGCAGAAGAAAAATAAAAATCAAAACAAATTAAAAAACTTAAATCAAAACAAAATTAAACAAAAACAAAGTAACAAAGATACTGCATTACACTTCTTCTCCACCCCAAAAGAGAAGAGAATGCTATAAAAAAAACAAAGAACAAAAAAGAAATCTTGGAAAATAAGAATATGACTGACAACAGAAAAATGGCAAGATAAAGCCCCAAAAGTGGAATATAACATGGGAGTCAATATTTGTGGTCCTGAGAATCTCCCTAAGTATTGGAGTTGTTGGGAAAACAGAATAATTTAATCAGGTCCCCTTTGCCTCGGGGCCAGTTGGAGGTGGTTCAGTAAACAAATTGTGTGTGTGGGGGTGGAGTTAGCGTGCATGCGCATCACCGCCACCTTGGCTGGAGTTTACTGCCGTGGTTGGCCGCTGCACCAACCTGCCATGCTTTCCAGCCTGTGGCTTCCAAGGACCTTTTTACTGGTTACCTAGCTCACAGACCTGCGTGTAAGGGGTCTGGTGACTCAGCCTGGCATGTGAAGGGTTTGTCACCTAGTCTGGACAATGGGCTTGAGGGGTCTGTGCGCTCCAGACCCAGCTCTAGTTCTACAGGAGTATAGAAGATAATTTACCTCTTCAAAAATTTCTAGAATGTAACTAAATTCTTGTATCGGGGTGTATCTATTTTCTCCCTTTTAAAAATATTTATTGGGATTTAGCAGCCTTGTCAAAGAGATAGAATATTCTAGAGATCACTGTGATAGAAAATCAGAGAATTTCTAATTAAAGCTTATTCCCTGCCTTCATAATCTTAATTGTTCCAATTCACATTTTATTATTGTAGATTGATGTAGAATTCTTGTAATTATGGAGGAAATATCAAATAGAATTTCTCCCTATATGCTATGATTCCATGTTCCTTGGATGACTTGTCAAAATTATCCTTCTTAATGGAGAATTAGAAACCAGAACCCAAGCCATCATTCCTGTTTTCTTTATTCACTATGTTCCTAAAATTCAAGTCTCAACTGTGACTTGAAAAGATATTTTTAATCTTTGGAGTTTTAGAGCACTAATCATAACACCTTATACCCACTCCCGTCTGATACACAAAAGGACAAAAAAAATCCACAAACAAACAAACAACAACAACAACAACAAAACATTACCTTGAGCTATGTAAGGTGTGGTTTCCTCTTTGGGAGGGATACTTGTGGGTCGGGGTGTCGGGGCAGGAGGTCTGTTTATAATGAAAGACCGACTTCCAGTTTTTTTCTTCATACTCATGTTGGCCAGTATCATGTCATAATCGCTGTCATCAATCTCAGCAAAAGTGTATGGATCTTCCTCTTTCTCCTGCTCCTTTTCTTCTTCTTTCTTCTCTTCTCCTTTGAGTTCATCTCCTGGTTCTTGTCTCACTCCAGGATCACACCAGTTTTTACTTCTTTCCATGTAGCCTTCCGCCCTTTTGCCTGCTTATAAAATATTTAGATTGTATTTACTCTTCTATTAAATGCAATATTATTGCTTAGTCACTTGCTTGAGTTTCCCAAAGTGTCTTAATCAAATGCTATAAGAAATGATATGAGAAAAGCTCCTAATTTCCATAAAAATAATTTATATATTACCCCATAAATTTCCAAGTGAAAGTGAACTATGGAACTTACTAACACTTCCTCCTGTAGTTTATAATTGTTAATTTTGTTAACAAAAACACTTTGTTTGAAATATGAATTTCTTTAGAAACATAAGTATTTCCACATTATTTTGTGAATACATACATATATAGTGAATGACTTAATATCAGGAAATTGAGTTATAAATCTGAGTCTCACACTCCAAATTTTTTGAAAATTTGTGTGTTTCAAGCATAATATCCTTAGATTTTTTTCATGTGAAGTCATTTTACCTTCCATATTGCTTGCACTGGATATTTCACCTAAAATTCAGTTTCTCTGAAAATGATGGTGGAATAGCCAAAGACACTATAACTTGGTTTCCTAGCAGTTTCTGGCTAAGACAAACTGACCTTCAAAAATGTAATTCTTGATTCCCACAAACCAACACGAACCTCATTCATAGATAAAGGACACCAGAAGTAGGGTTTGTGACATAAAAGACAGCGTGGATAATCAATGGCTTAAGGATTAATTCATATGAAAAGAATAAAGCTACAAGTTTCAGTCTTTTATGGTTTTTATATTCAGTAAAATCTTTACATATTTTATATGAATGTGTTAAAATATTTTAGTAGCAGTTATTTAGAAGACAAAAAAAGATATGATATACTTTGCTGAATAAATAAATTGAAAAGAATTTTGATGGCTCTCCCTCAGACCAATTAAGGGTTTTTTGCATTGGTTTTTATTTTTTTTTCCTCTCTCTCTCTCTCTTCTTTTTTTGTTTGTTAAATTTGTCCTTTGTTTGGTAAGAATCTGACTCCCCCCCCCAAATTATTGAGTTTACTTATGAAGATTTTAGTGGAAAATCTTAGAATCTAAGAGAAAAGACAAACAGTAGAGCAGAATAAAAAGTTATTATTATAAAAAGATGCAGCAATGGTTTTGAGTAGGCTTAAGAGGAGAGAACAGGATAATCTCCCAACAGTCTTAAATTTTATTATTTCAGTTAGTTTAACTTAAGAAGCACAGTATTAACTACTTATGTGACTAGCACTAACTTTAAAATCATCAAGAGTTGATGGTTGTGAATAATATGGTTTTGAGAATTTGACTTTGTGACTTCTGTTTCACTGACAGAATCACAGGTGAAACCAGATTAAGTTGTGGGAAGCACTTTTACAGTGTTTCATTTTTAGCGGAATGTGTCACCTATCCTACTTTTATAAACTGATTTCCTGAGCTGTTAACTCTGTTTTCCCACCCACTTCTCTTCCCAACTATTTCTAAAGTTGAGCTTGCACTAGAAATAATACATTTTACTTTTTATTTTCCAAAGTATCTGATTGTACTTTGCATTTAAGAGTGGGACCTGAGCTTTCTCAATTCAGGTTATACATTAATAAGTAAAGATTAAAATAAAACACTCCCATAATTCCAACTTTTGAAATAATTGGGGTAAGAGTGTGTAAAAAAGAGAAGAATGCTACAAGCCCAGGAAATATGTTCACTGAAGTAAGTATCTGACACATTGTAATTACAGGCTCTATGGTCTGGGATCTGAGTCAAAGACGGAACACAGTGGTAGTTACTTTTCAGGATCGTTGTGAAGATAAAAAGAGACAACGTGCCCTTTAGAAATTGAAAAGTGCCCTATTATAGAGTTACATATTATTAGATATTATTAGTTTCTCCAGTGAATATATTCATAAATCCATCGTGAGGAATTTTATGCCTAGGGCATTGATGAGATGTCCTTTTTTATTTTTATTTTTTCCAGTAACTTGAGGGTAGATGGAAGCTACGCTTAAAACACAATCCTGAAGTTATCACTAGGTAAAGTCAAAGAACCCATACAAAGTCTACAGTGAAAAATAAGTGTTAGCTTATAGCCTTGCTTTTAAAGACATTAATAAAAGAATTTTATGAAAAAAATTGGCATTTTATTTTCTACTCATTTCCAATATCAGTCCTATGAAAGGATAAGATGAAATGTAGCACTGATTACAATATATAAAAATAAAGCTTTTAAATAAAAGGACTGGATTTTTGTTTTATTTTGCTTTTTATATTTCAGGAGATATATTAGCCACCATTACATTTCTGGTGAACACTCTGGGTAGAGTAGTTTTAGACCTCCTAACCAAACAATCATATATAAAAATTTACATTAAGAAAAACATAATTTAATATTAGTTCCTTTACAAGACTTAACCTGACATAAGAAAACTTGCCTTTGTAACAATTAAATAATACATGAAATTGTTCAAATCTGAAAAAATGAGAATGATACGCCAGAATTTTGTTATCAGTGTACTACTAACCCATGCCCCCCCAAATATGATTATACCTATTTCATTGGATAGGAGTATCTCAAGGGTCTACAAGAGCTTGACACATAGTAGGTAATCAATAAATATCTGTTGAAAGAGTGAATGAATCAGAAGAGTGTCTAGTAGTTTGCAGTACTTTCCATTAAGCAGTACCTTCCATCTCTGAATATAGTGCATAACCTTAGTAAGGCTTAAGCTGATAAACTTGAGCCTTCATAGATACAGTGCCTTCAAGGAAAAAATATTAAATTTCACTGCTTCAAGATTCACTTTTGAAACAGTGTGTTTATGTACATTATAGCCTTCTAGGACCCGACAGCTAAAGTATAGTGACAAATGGGATTTTGATAATGGGTGTTTTTTTCATCTTTCTTACTAAATTTTCTTCATAAGAACATTTTATTATTTGAAAAGTAAATATTCAATAATGATCAATAAAGTGGGGGATAATTAGCAACTTTAAGAATCAACCTAGAGCTGGAAGTGTTTCAGGCTGTCGAACAGGCTGGGCAGGTGAGCCCAGTGTGGAAGCTCTTCTTCACACCCTGTGCAAGGCTAGAAGAGCATATCCCCACCTTCCACACCCTAATTCCTGCATCTGGGAACAAATGCTAGCCACGGTTACACATTAATGGCTTATGGCTGTGTATAGAGTATTCTTAGACTTTGGTCGCAATGCAGTGTGCGATAAATCCTTCACCACTTAATTCTCCTACAGTTACCAAGTGAGTGAAGTGCCCGAGGCCACTTGCAAATCATCTGTAAAATATTAGCCTGTCCCTCCTGCCAGAAGACTGAGAGTATTTTTTAGAAAGCAATGTTGTTTTCTACAGGATACCTGAGGTTCATTTTATGTGAAGAACTATAGACTCCTTCCAAGTTTTATTTCTTTATTTTCTTAAAGTTTTGTAATGAGACTTTTTTCCAGAAGAAAGACAGAGAGAAAGAGAGAATGAGAGGAGAAGAGAGAAAGAGAGAAAAAAGAGAGAGAAAGAAAGAAAAGAAAAGGGGAGGACAGAGAGAGAGAGAGAGAAGAAAAGAAAGAAAAGGAAGGAAGGAAGGGAGAGAGAGGAGAGAGAGAGAAAGAAAGAAAGAAAGAAAGAAAGAAAGAAAGAAAGAAAGAAAGAAAGAAAGAAAGAAAAAGAAAGAAAGAAAAAGAAAGAAAGAAAGAAAGAAAAAGAAAGATATTGCAGCAGGTATCTCTTGCCTCATTTCTCAGACCTTAGTTGTTAAAGAACAGGAGGAAAGCTGCTCGTGGTTTCAAAAGCTGATCTCTGCGTATTTGCCACTGCACTATACCTGTGTAAGCCTGTCAAAGGTGTTTTTTGTTTGTTTGTTTGTTTTGTTTTTTAACCTTAAACTTACCGTGTAAGGTGAAGTGAGATTTTTCCAGTTGGCAGGCGGCAGCTATAGGTCGCGGTGGGAGGAGGGGGGGTCTGCTGCTCATGAGCGGCTCTGGTGAATCATTTTCTGGATGGGCTTCGGGAATGAACACGTACAAGTCATCGTATGGGTCCTCGGAGCTCCCACTGCTGGCCTCGGGAGGGTCATGCTCGGCCTCCGCGTCTGACTCACGCTCCTCCGCTTCCCCGGGGGCTGCGTTCACCTCAGCCCCAGCCGCACTCTGCCTGAACGACTTTCCGCTTTCTTGATGAAATGCTGGGTTCTGTGCGGCTGTTCATGATGAAGATTGTCTGATTTAGTTTAAACACACCATCTGGAGGCATTTCATATTTTGTAAATTTGTAAGAAGTAGCAGTACTGCTAATAAAACTTTCATGACCTGATATAGTGGAAAGCTGTCAAATGCATAACTTTAGTGAACAGTCATCTCTGGGCTTTTAAAATATTAACGAAATGAACAGTCAAAGTTCTATTATATCTTGCTACCTCAGCACATGACACACTTATGCACAGAATGATATTCTGATTCTCTGCAGTTCTCTGAGCAGATTCATATATTTGATAGCATTATTGCATTTTATTAGAAAACAGTATAAGCGACCTAATTAAATATGTGATGCAAAAGATAAAAGAAAAAAAGAAATAAACCTTGACTTGCTTATAAATAATGAATAGAAATGAATCTCTGACTTATTTAGTTATTATTTCAATATATACTTACTATATATGCTATATTTTTATTATAGATGCCATGATAATTTTTATAATTTATTATATTAATTTTATTATAAATACCATACCAATTTTTTGAAAATATTACTTGGGAAAACATTAATATTTTTTGATGAGGAAGGCATCCAAATCATCAATAGTAGGTAAATTTTTCTGAGGCTCAGTTCTCTCATCTAAAAAATGCATTTTATCCGAAAATTTAACCAAATGATCTGAATTCCCTCCACTCTAACAGCTGTGCCCTCATTTGTTTTTATATTATACACAATATATGCTCTTTAACTACTCTGGAAGAAAATAGAAAAAAATATCATATGATAACTTTAAATCTTGAAAACACTTTTATTAAATTTTCTTTATTAAAAAAATCTCCAAATAAAGGGTTTGTTGTGCAGTATATGCATGTATTGAAACAACACACTGTACCCCGTAAATATGTATAAGTAAATGTTAAAATAAAATTTAAAAAAAGAAAGTGAATACATTAAAAGCATAAAGGATTAAAAAGTTTAAAACAGACTTTGGAACTTCTGAATGGACTTTGGAACCTCTATAGCAGACGTTGGCATATATGAATTGTTACTGTCAGTGCAAACAATTGTTGTATTAAAATATCGCTAAATTAAAATACAGCTTAAAAAGCCAAATAGCAGAGTGCGAAGGAAAAGAACTTTATTTATTTACTTATTTTTATTATTTTTTTAAAATATGAAGACTTGAAACATGGAAATTTTTCTGCAATGGGAGAAAAATTATGTGGAAAAACATAATGCCCCTGATGGTACCCCATATTACTATATGGAATTTTCTTTTTTCTTTTTCTCTTCTCTCATGTGAGAAAGAAGAAAGATACAGCTTCCAGTACTAGAACTGAATCAAGATTCTTTAATTACCAGCCTGGCCAAAGCAGACAGAAGTTCATTTTTGCGTGATATGTCTACACAGATCTCATTCATTTTTCTACCACTAACACCAAACACAGACCCTGAAATAAAGTAGTCTCAAGAAACGCTGATGAAGTAGATGATGGAATGACTGAAAGGAAATCACTGCTTAGGGTAGCAAAAGGACTTCACTATTACTGTCTGGGCCAATCAGTCATCAACTTAAATCACATTTATGCTATAGAAAATTAGTCATGGCCACAGTTCTGTTTATGTATTCAGTGTTTCTTAACACCGAATAAGCAACAGAAGCTCCATGGGTACTTGTTAAATATTCCCAAACCTGGAATCCAGAGCTGGAGAGTCAGATTAATGGGTCAGCGGGTTTTAGTACACTTGATGGTAATGGTGATGCCCATAGAAATCTGCTGACATAGGGTGTTGTATGCTTCACCCCTCTCCCATGAAAGAACCTGACAGTTGAGCCCAATCACATAGAGCTTTGTATATGAGAAAGTTTCTAGTTCCAAACTGTAGAAATGAGGTTTTCCTATGCAAAGAACTGAAATAATGTTTTCTTATTATAGACAGTTCTTCTGAAGATTAAATGTCATGATGAATATATCATCATTATCTATCATGGACGTTATCATCACTTTTATTATTTTTAAAAATGATAAGATATATAACCTTAGGTGCATTAATTCATTAATTTAACATCTGGCATTTTGGGGGGGTTTGAAGGAGTTTACTGATGTTGCCAAAACATTTAATTGCATTTAATTTTATTTGATTTGCTTATCAGCCTGTCACTTGAAAATCTTGTGGTCTGTAATGTTTAATTAAGCATCGACTATTTACTGTTACAGGTGCTGGGGATACAATCAAAGCAGTAAACAAAACAAGTCCTGATCTATTTGAACATGCATTTTAGAAGGAGAGGACAGGTAATAAACAATAACCAGAAAAATAAACTATAGTGTTAAATGTTGATAAATGCAATGAAGAAAAGGATCAGGTAAAGGGAAATTAAAAGCAATGGTATTGTGGAGAGTTATGATAGAAGAAAGCCATGAGGATACAAGGAGGAAAAGTGTGTAGAAGGAGGAGAAAGTGCAAATACCCTGAGGCAGGAGCATGCTTGATGTGTGAGATGTCACTGTATCCTTGAACAAGCAAGAGAGTGGTCAGAGATGGCAACAGAAAGATTATCTAAGGCATTGTAGGTGATGAGAAGGATTTTGAATACGATGGAAAGGTAGAGGAGGATTTGGAGCAGGAAACTGATTAGTTCCTTCATAAAGCATAGCACGTGAGAGGAGGCAAATGCGGAAGTCGCTATCACAGGGTTTCTTAACATGAGTACTAAGGACATTTCGGACTGCATAATCCCTTGTTCTGAGGAGCTCTCCTGTGCATAACAGGACATTTAGCAGCATTCCTGGTGTCTCTACCCACTAAATACCAGCAGCAATCCTTCCTCCTCATGTCTCGACAATAAAAAAAAAACCCTTTGTTCATTGCCAAATTGGTCATGTGAGGGGTGGTAAATAGTTCTCCACTGAGAACCGCTGTGCTATTGACATAATCCAGGGGAGACCTGATGACAGTGTGGACTAGGACAGATAACAATGAAAGAGGTGAGAAATGATTGAATGCTGGCAATATTTTGAATGTAGAGTCAACAGTATTATATGACAAATTGGATATGGGGTAGGAGAGAAAGTAAAAATTATAAGGGTAACTCCAAGGATTTTGGATTGACTTGAACAAAGGAAGGAAGGCATTTACACTGAGATGGAGAAGTCCGCAGGTGGAGAGGTCTGGGAATAACAGGAATTAGGGTTTTCAGAAATATTGAGTGAGATGCCTAGCAGACATGCTGGTGAAAATATTGAGCAAGCCATTGCATACTAATGGAACCTGGCATAATGGGTGGTTTACAAACATGTAGGATCACCAAATTAGTCTTCAGTCACCAGAATATAGAATTACAACTATTAGAGCCAGGGAGGACCTTAGAGAGTATCCTAGTTCAACCTTCTCACTTCATAACTGAGAAAACTAAGGTCCTCAAAGAATGCAATTATGTCTTAAAAAACAAACAAAACTGAAAAAAATATAACTGCCAAATAGAATATATCAGCATGACTTGTATTCTCTCTGAATTGAAAAAACTGGTGTTTGATTATTAAACTTTGAGCTTATTAAATGTATTTAAATTAGTAATATAATGTAGTAGTATCTCTACCATTTTACCAAGAAAAAGCATTTATTTAATTAAATACCATTTCACATTCTCTTCAGTCTTACTTTTCCAGTTACATATACCACAATATAGAAGTCACTTATAGACATGACATACAGGAAAACTTACAGGGAGGACTTGTAGAAAATGAGATAATATGCTCTTCATAGTCATTTTCTTGCTCATTATTTCTGCTAATTTCTTGGATCTAAAAAAAAGAGTAATTTTTAGTCATATTCAGTAATCTTAATAAATCTTCATTTGATACCTGTGGAAATTAAAAATAATTTTTGTTTAAATACTTTAATTCTATTATATTACAGATCTTGGTTATTTTATTTGTGCTATCTATAAGGACATGATAACACAGAGTGTTAAAAATATAACTGGAGGAACAGAACATTTGTAATAAGCAATAATTGCTTTAAAAATGAAGCTTATGGCAACTAGTTTACGATTGAAAGAAAGCAATCATGAAATTTAGGTGCAATAAAGAACTTCTGAATAGAATTTAGCATAACTATTTCTCTTAGAAACTGTGACTTTGCTTCCTTTTAACATTTTTATATCTTTTATCCATTCAAAAGATGTTCTTAATTACATCAAATATTTTAATACAGTGAAAAACAATTATAAAGCAATTTATTCTCCATCTTTAAGAAGAGGGAAGAAACTGAGTAAGGGTATATCTGTTCATTTGTCTTTCTGTTATCAGTTTCACCAAACTTGGAATGCAGAATTACTAAGAAAAGACAGAAACCTGTTATCTCCAGAATTATAATCTCTGAAGGAGACATGGAGTCTACATTGTGGAGCATACTATGCTCACAGAGAAAGCTAAATAATACCAGTGACGTTCTATTTTTGCAAAACCATTTAGGGAAAGGAATAGAGCTTGGCTGATGTTAACATAGGTCACATTTTGTTACCATAAACTCCAAATGATTATTCAAATGGTTTATGACTTTGTTCTTAATAAAATTGACTGAAATGATTAGGCCATTTGCTCTGCATTTAAAATGTCCCTTTAAAAATTAGAAGCATCCATATTAAAACATTTTAAAATTTATAATAGCTTTGATATGCAAAGGTATTTTGACCTGAATACTGACTTCATTAATTTGGTTTATCACCACCTTGGCCAATGGAAGTGTACTGGAATTTATTTATTTATTTATTAAACTAATGCTACCCAGAGAAGCAACACAGTCCCTGATTTCTAGTGGAATCTTGAAAATAAAAACTCTTCAGTATATTTTTAGTAAAACTGATGCAGTAACTCATTTTATACTTCAATCATATTTTCCCCTTAGTGGACTCCACCAAATGCTAATATGAAAAATCACATAGATTTAGTAAGGGGCTTGACATACTGATTTATATTTGTATGCTGTGGTATTAAAATCATTGTTTAATATAGCTATTCGTTGTTTCTAATTAGCCTGACCTATATATTTCATAAGGTAGGTTAACAATATATTAAAAAATCCATATACTCTCAAAACTGTATCAAGGAAGTTTTTGCTAGTTGAATAAAATAAATAGTTTTCAAAGATACCAAGAATTATGCAAAAATTCCTATACATTGTTCACAAGCCTAAGAATTAAGAGCTCAAAATCACTGTGAATTAATAAAGAGTCATTGGACAAGTATGTAGATCTGTGTGTATGCACTGAGGTTGAAATCTAATGAAGTCATTTTTTGTGTCATAACTTAAACTATATGATATTTGTACCAAAAAACAAGCACCCCAAACCCAAGAATATCTTAAAGGAAACTGTTTGCATATTTAAAAATTGGCATAGTTTCACTGAATAAATCACTTTCATCAGTACTATGTACAATTAATACTTTGTACAATCAGACTATGCAAAGAGTAATTGTTTTCTCAGAAATGACAGGAGCTTTAGAAATATTTAAACTGAAAAACTAATGTTTCTTACTTGGTTCCTTACGCTTACAATCATATTTATTTTGAAAAACATGCTAGATCTAGTGATATATTAATAACTTCAATAAATCAATGACAGCTTCAAAGATAAGAATGGTGGCATTCTGACACTTAATCACTTTAAACCTTGCCTGTATAATGGACAGAGCATGGACTTTGGAATTAATTTAAGAACAAATCACAGCTCTATTATTTCTTAGCTATGTGATGTAGAGCAAGACATTTAACCTTAAACCTCAGTATTCCATTCTGCAAAATGTGGATAGAAATATCTATGCCATCAGTTTCTGGAAGAGTTAAATTAGAGCAATATAAGCACACCCATACCATACCTACCACATAGTAAAGTACTCAATAAATGTGGTCTTCACATGTTAAATTTTCCTTCATCACATACAATATAGATCTACTTTTAAGCAAGCATGGTTTCTTCTTCTGGTGCTAGAGTCTGATGTTATTCATTCATTTGTCAATTATTTATGCAGACCTACTTTATGCTAAGTGCTTTGTTAGCTATTAAGAAAAGTAAGTTTAAAAAAAAAAGATACAATTCCCATTCTCAAAAATATCCTGTTTTTATTAGGAGAGGAAGAAAAATAGTAAAATGATTAGAATATAATATTTTATTCATTTCACTACAACAAACTCAGTTCTTACAGGTGAGTAGAGAATCAAGAAATTGTCAGATAATCAGGGCAAAAGTTCAATTCATTTGCTTTTTGAGTGGGGAGATTGGATTAAAAAAGTATCTTGATACTTGCATTGATTCCCACTTCTCTAAATAAAAGTTCAAACTTAAATGACAAAATCTATTAGCTAAACACACTGATATTCGTTGAATAATGTAATATTTCAACCCATAGATCCTCCTTGCAGCACACAATGTATAATGAAATTAAAATCACTCATTACCAAAGATTAAAAAGATAACTTCTTATTGACTGAGGTTTATAAAGCTCCACATGGCTTTGGCATCTGGTACTGTACAAATTGATCATAATATTCTGATTCTGAGGGAGTGAATAAAAACAATCTTCACATGGCAGTTGGTTTCCAAATCATTTTATGAGATTCTGAAGATATTGTAGTGGCCCAGCATTTGCTGAACTTTCCACAGTGTTGATTACAAGTGATTTTACCAGCTATTAAAGCACATGGCAGTCTGTGGAATGGAAATTAAAAGATAAATATGTTCTAAGAGTAACAAATTGACCTTGTAATGTTTTATATATTAACCCAAATGAAGGCATTAGGTTGAAGAATCTGAGAAAATGCTTCAATGGAAATAATTGAGATTATTTTTAGTAAATATTAAGAATAATGACCAATGTCATACTAAAACCATGAATAATGGCAAACACAGCGTCTCAAAAATAAAATTTTAAGGATACATTGTAGGAGTGTAATATCTGAGCTCTAATGAAATCTTTCAAAGTTTTTCCTTAGGCCATCTAGGAATATGACCTAAAACCATGGAAGTCTGTTTCTATATTATAACATTGGAATGTTGAGTGCAAAAATTAGATAGGAACTCTGTCTTTGACAGAGGAATGAAGATGAATAAGATAAATGTGGAGCTGTTAAACTCAGGGGGAAAAAGTGGACATTTTCCTCTCCATGGGTAAAAATTCCATCCGAATAATCTGCATATATATGCTCTATTTTTCAGGCAGAGTCTAATTATAGAAAATTAAAGTGACGAAAAGACACTATGACCAGGTGAAAGAAGTCTCATTTTGCACAAATGAGGAATTCAATTTTCTAACTGAGACTAACAAGGACAATCCGGTGAAGTGAAAGGAACATGTACCAAGGGGACAAGCAATGTTTTCATCCCTGTGGAAAGGGAGAAAGAAACAGCAGGCATATTGAGACCTATTCCTTCACTGAGGAAAACAAGATAGAAAAAGTTTAGCTCTTAAAAACCATTTACAGAGTGTTGGCTTCTATAGCTGGCACATCTCCCACCTGGCCTGTGCTCACCCCAGGCTATTCTCTCATTCCGAGGTCACCCTCCAGCTGACCTCCTGGCATGGACACCCACAGGGCTTCACCAAGTATGAAAAAGAAAAGTCCTGAAAACAGTTAATCAGATTTTCCAATCAAAGTCACTGGTGAATCTGTGAGAGGAATTACAATAGAATTGTGTGAATTCATACTGGATTGAAGAAGCTTAAAAAGTTAAATGGGGGTAAAGAACCAAAGGCATCATGTACTGTCTTTCCTTTTAGAAATCATAAAGTAAAGAAGGGATATTGGGCAACCGTGCTGAAGATTCATTTTTCAAAGAATCAGTTAAGATGTCAGAGAAAGAGTGCTTCATTACAGGCAAAGGCTACTGAGAGGGATGGTGACACCCAGAGCTCACACGCTCAAAACACTAGACTGGGCAATGTAGGATATACAAATATTAAAGTTTGATGATTCCCAACCTCAAATATTTTGCAATTAGTGAGGAAGACAAACAATATGGATAAGGCAAAACATGCTTTTTAAATGTACATATACTTGTAAAATGCTATAAGATAGAGAGAAACATGCCCTCATTTCCATTGGGTGAATGGAACAGAAAATTTTACAGAGCAGGTAGTATTTAAATTGAGTTTTAAAGGATACGTATGATTTTAATCTGTAAAGAAAGGGAGGAAGCAAATTATTGGTCAATAGGTGGGCATGACTGCAATAGCAGGAAGACTGGGTAAATGGTTTCAGTTGGTTTGATTAGTTTGCATGGAGGGATATATTTGAATGCAAAAATGTGGTGGTGCATTAAGATATTCTCTGATAAAGTTTTAAATGCTTTGGAGTATGTGATTACTTCCTAAGAAGTGGAAAGTAGTGAGTTCTTGCCTGTATTTAAAAAACATAATTCTAGTAACAGTGGGTAAGAGGGAGAGGGGGCTATTCTAATAATCAAGGTGAAAGGTAATGAAGACTAGTGAAAGAAAATATTTACTGGAGAAAGCAAGTACAAGAAATATTCAGGAGATGGTACGCACAAAATTTTTTATAGCTTTGATGCCAAAGGCTAGAGAAGAGGAGTCAAATAGGACAATGTAAATTTCTATTCAGTACAACATCTGACAACCAGTTCTCATGTTTACAACCATCTTTTTCAGGACACTTCTCCAAAGAACTCTTGTCATTTAGAAATGAGGACACTGATTAAAAACATTTTTTTTTACATAATTTGAGATGGGAGTTTGAGGTAAAGATAGAAAATCTACATCTTAAGTATCCTTTGTGTGCTTCTTGGGACACTTGAAAATATATGTGGAGTAAGTATGTGGCTATGAAATGAAGAGTCTTCCAGTTTCTCTATGAAGTTAAGAAGTTTACCAGCCTGGGAAAACAGAAGGTAGTTAATTGTATAGAGGCCAAATTAACTGGCTAGTAAAATTGAATAGCAAAACAACTAAGTACAAAGTCAAAATTAAATTATAAAGCTACCATTATAGTTCTTACATACAAGCTATTGAATATCAAACTATAAATTACATTTATTCAAGTATGACTAAATTCCTTTATAAAAAACGAAAAGATTATACAAGTTTGACATAAAATTAAATGGGTTAATTGTGTATTAGGCACTTCTGAATAATACACTGAGAACAAAAGCCACATAGTTGTGTCTACCATTTAGAAATGAAGTTAGAAGGTGAGGAGACAGCACAAAGAAAGGGATTTGTACAAGAGAAAACAAGAAGATAGGAAAATGTCAGAGATAGTCAAGAAGGAGGATGCAATCATACAAGTCAAAGTTCAAAGCTAAGAGGCAGAGAATCATTTTTAATTAACCTTCCTTGATTTCAAAATAGTATTCAGGACTCAGCTAAAACATCTTGAAGAAGAATGAGTTTCCATTCTTTACCAAAATGTGTAACAACTGAGCTCTGAGAAATTCTTAGTATGCACTCTAGATATGCGATCTAACATTTTCAAGCATGACAGTTATCACCAACATTGGCCTATTAGTCAATAATTATTTATTAAGTGTTTTCTATGCAAATAAAACTATAATAATAGGCAAGTTTCCAGGGATATGCAAAAGATGTAACATAAAATATACTCCCAGGATGCTGAATATTCAGCTAGGAAAATCGAAGTGAAATGCATGAAGCAGTTATAGTCCTTCAAATGTTTGGTTTGACTAAAGAGTGCAACAGAGGATAAGAATAAAATTATTCTAGTTGAAATTACTAGGGCTGTTTTGAAGGATGAGTAGAATTTGAGAGATAAGCCCTAAATCTAGTTATAGCAGCTAATGAATTGACCTAATGGATAAATGGACAGCAAATGAATTAGAAGAAGAAAAAAGAATGTGGGTATTCTTGGTATGGAGATTGGCACAAACAAAAGTGAGGTTGAGCAAACCATACGCAGAGAGCAAAGCCACACAATCAAAGAAGCAGGTGAATATTGGGGAGATTATGTGAATTTTGATAGGAAGAGCAGAGTCAATATTTGCTTACTATGTCCTAGTTGTGGTGTATTAGAAATATCTCTAGATGATGATAATGATGACTGCTATTGTTACTAAACATGCCATCTAAATGTGTAGGCTATATAGGTTAAGAGTTTGAGATGAGGTATATTGTCAGACAGATCTGGATTCAAATCTTACTACTCATTTATTACTTATACGATCTTAAGCACATTCCTCTCTTTTGGCCTCTCTGGATGTGAAATGAGCTTAAACGCCCCTTAACTCATAGAGTTATTTTGAAAATTTTAAGAGCAAACACATCCAGTACTTAGCACATCAAGAGCTTGGCACATCGAAAGCATTCAACAACTGTTATCCATTATCTTTATTGAGATTGTTATTTCATCAGAGAATTAATTTTTATGTTTCCCTTTTTAATATTACTAAATTATGTTTCTGTCAAAATCTATATTCAATTATAAGATTGAGTAAAGATCAATTATATTCTAACTGGAATATAAAGATGAAAAAAAAAAAAGACCTTTCTGTAGCTTACTATAATTTTAAAAATTATCTCTATTTTTTAGGTGTAAGGAAGCACAAGACAGATGTGATGATGGGTCAATATTGGATCATTTATGCTAGCAGAAATTAAACAGGGCTATATACTGAAATTCTCTTGGGGCAATATTCCCATAGACTATGATATATATAAGGCACCCTAAGAGCTGATTATCAGCAGGGTTGGGTGCCGGGGACTCTCAAATGATTCAAAAAAGTGTTTAATTCCCACTGGCTTGTATTTGATTTTACAATGTTGATATTACAACAAGGACTTATTTAGGCTAATATTAAAACTAGTTTGCCTTCCTCCAGCATAAAATGATGCCAAGGAGGACAGGTGCAGGCTCAGAATCATGTTTCATACCAGAAGCACCAAAGAAATTGGCCATGGGCGAGAGACGGAGTGCACATGTGAATAGTTAAGAATTGATTAAAGAGCTTGGCTCAAGACATGAATCTAAAATTTCTGCATTTAGAACCTAACTCTGCTTTTTTATTCCTACAACTAGAAATCAGTATATACCAGAAGTAGCATAAAGCTTTGCTATTGAGCATTCTAAAATATTGAAATCAGTTTTAGTTTCAAAATTGTAAGTTGATAAAGGTCTGTAAAGGAAATACAAAATACCATTATGTCAAAAGTACAGTATAAATCATTATGCTACTTTGAATGCTCCAAGCAAATCAAATTTAAGAAACATGCTTTAATCTAGAGGAAGACTAAATAGAAACTAAATAATGAATGAACTTTCCAAGTGGTCAACATGTTTCCAAACTGACAGATTGAAGTTAGTGAAAAGGAAACTAGGTTTACATTTACGTTGACTATCACTAAGAGCCAATTCTTTATTAGTTCTTTCTTCTGAGCCTTTGATAATCTGAGTGAGGGTAAAAGAGAACCAAATGGAAAAAAGCAAGCCGAGTAATAAAAATGTAGCATTGTCATCAACATACTTGTTGGACTTTTCATTTATATAAAAACAAAGGAGCAAGTGGTTTATGAAATCTAAGCCAGAAGCAAACATAAAATACCACTTAGAGACCTAGCAATTTCCCAGAAAGATTATACTACTCAGTTGTTAGATAATAAGTGTTATTTGACAAATGAAACCAAAGACCTTTTACATTTGTATTATTACTATCAGAAAACAGGTATTATTTGACAAATTAAACAGAAAGATTCTTAAAGTTTATATTGCTTCAAATCTATTCCCAGTAGGTGTTTATATGGCTGAAATAACCCCTTGCTTCCAAATACAGAATTAGAAGAGTCAATTCTTATTGATCGGAGTATCTAAAACATGAAAGATTGACAGGCAGAAAAGGTAAATTATAAATTCAGTGAAGACATAGTAGGACAGTAAACATAATCTCTGGCCTTGAATGTTCAGTTTGAATGGAGGTAACAAGTTAGCAGACGCTGTTCCTATGGGAGAAAGTCATGATAGATAAAAGTATACGAAAAGTACTTATATATGAGAGTACTTCAAAAAGTTTATGGAAAGATTCATATTATCTTTTAATTTTACTTTTCTATGAACTTTTTGAAGTACCCTGGTATGTGGATTCAGTATTAGTTTTTGATACACTGTAACACACAATGGTACCCTAAATATTTCTTCCCCTTTAAAAAATGATTTTCCTAATTAAAAGCTACCATATTCACTCCATCCCAGTTTGAGAGATTCCATTCAAATTAGTTATGAGAAGACCTTTACTATTCCACTTAACTTTGGCGAGTGCATTGGCAGGATGTACACTCTTAGATCTTATCTAAACACAGATCTATTTAAGGAACATTACTTATAGATGAGAAATTATTTTATGCACCAAAACAATAAAAAGCTGTAGTAGAATAAATTTGATAAATTGATATTAGAACAAACCCATTAAAAGTAAATTTTCTGTGTGTTTAAGGTAAAATAAAATGGAAAGCTTTTCTGGTAGAAGAAATAACCTTATTATTAAAGAAATATACTTCCCATACACCTGCACATAAAATCAAAATAGAAGAGAATCAATAAAACCAATAAGGCCTCTTTGAAGGAAAAACATCATTTTCTTCAGCCCAGAAATCTGAAAGTTTTCAACATGTTCTAATGTAACATTTTATTTTGTGGAGTTGCTATCCAGGACACTAAGGGTGTTGCTGTTTACATTCTGTAAATGCTGTGCAATGAGCCTTATCCCACTTCATTCTGCCACCAAGAATTGAAAACCTGCTTGTTGTGAGGTGGTAGCTTAGCATTTTAAAATTTCAAGTGATTTAGTAGGTAGATTTCAGTTATTTGTGAAAATGATTGTTAATCTTCATAGCCATAGCCTAAAAAGTCAGGATTAGTCTAATGGAAATCAGGGTGTATCTGATATCCACTTTAACTTGGAAGCAACTCCTGTAAATGTGTAGCCATACATGATGTTTACATAAATTTGCCTGATGCAGTTTTCAAGGAATTTTTTTTGGTTCTAAATGTAGACATTCATTTCCACAAAGTAAGGCCATGACATTTGATGAAAGGATAGTTATACAATAAGATATGTGTAAGTTTAAAACAGTCTCTTTAAATTAAAAACAAAATTCATTTAACAATAGATATAGGATTTAGTATTATTCATTCTGCCTGAAAGTGCCTCTGAAACTGGTTAGGGTAGAATTCTATAGAAACCAACAATGGCTTAGCACATATAAATATAATATTGAAACACTGGGTCATCTAGTTTTCTAACATTGTATGTTAACATTTTGCCTAGGAACTTGAACAATTTTACATTGTTATGGATCATGTAATTAAAATAGTAAGATAAGAATTGAGTTACTTTATCTGGGATTTGCATTTATTAACAGCTGAACTAAGTGAATGAATAAAACAATTGTTATGTCCTGTATTTGAGGATATTTTGAAGTTTTATAAAGATTTATTCCTAACCAAAAAGTTGAACTGCTTAGAAATTCATCAAACTGAAGCAATGTCAACTTAGTTTAGGCAATGAACAAAGTTCAGTCTCTAGAAGACAATGGCAAAGGGGCTTTATTTATTTATTTATTTTTTACTTATTTATTTATTTATTTATTTATTTTTTTTTTTAATTTTATTTTGTCGATATACATTGTAGCTGATTAATGCTCCCCATCACCAAAACCTCCCTCCCTTCTCCCTCCCCCCCCTCCCCCCCCACAATGTCCTTTCTGTTTGCTTGTTGTATCAACTTCAAGTAATTGTGGTTGTTATATCTTCTTCCCTCCCCCCCCCGATTTGTGTGTGTGTGTGTGTATGTGTGTGTGTGAATTTATATATTAATGTTTAGCTCCCTCCAATAAGTGAGAACATGTGGTATTTCTCTTTCTGTGCCTGACTTGTTTCACTTAATATAATTCTCTCAAGGTCCATCCATGTTGTTGCAAATGGCAGTATTTCATTCGTTTTTATAGCTGAGTAGTATTCCATTGTGTAGATGTACCACATTTTCCGTATCCACTCATCTGATGATGGGCATTTGGGCTGGTTCCAACTCTTGGCTATTGTAAAGAGTGCTGCGATGAACATTGGGGAACAGGTATACCTTCGACTTGATGATTTCCATTCCTCTGGGTATATTCCCAACAGTGGGATGGCTGGGTCGTATGGTAGATCTATTTGCAATTGTTTAAGGAACCTCCATACCATTTTCCATAGAGGCTGCACCATTTTGCAGTCCCACCAACAATGTATGAGAGTTCCTTTTTCTCCGCAGCCTCGCCAGCATTTATCGTTCATAGTCTTTTGGATTTTAGCCATCCTAACTGGGGTTAGATGGTATCTCAATGTGGTTTTGATTTGCATTTCCCGGATGCTGAGTGATGTTGAGCATTTTTTCATATGTCTGTTGGCCATTTGGATATCTTCCTTAGAGAAATGCCTACTTAGCTCTTTTGCCCATTTTTTAATTGGGTTGCTTGTTTTCTTCTTGTAAAGTTGTTTGAGTTCCTTATATATTCTGGATATTAATCCTTTGTCAGATGTATATTTTGCAAATATTTTCTCCCACTCTGTTGGTTGTCTTTTAACTCTTTTAATTGTTTCTTTTGCTGTGCAGAAGCTTTTTAGTTTGATATAATCCCATTTGTTTATTTTTCCTTTGGTTGCCCGTGCTTTTGGGGTCGTATTCATGAAGTCTGTGCCCAGTCCTATTTCCTGAAGTGTTTCCCCTATGTTTTCTTTAAGAAGTTTTATTGTCTCAGGGTGTATATTTAAATCCTTAATCCATTTTGAGTTGATTTTAGTATACGGTGAGAGGTATGGATCTAGTTTCATTCTCCTGCATATCGATATCCAGTTATCCCAACACCACTTGCTGAAGAGGCATTCCCTTCCCCAGTGAATAGGCTTGGTGCCTTTGTCAAAGATCAGATGGCAGTAAGTGTGTGGGTTGATTTCTGGATTCTCTATTCTATTCCATTGGTCAGTGTGTCTGTTTTTATGCCAGTACCATACTGTTTTGGTTATTATAGCTTTGTAGTATAGCTTAAAGTCAGGTAGTGTTATGCCTCCAGCTTTATTTTTTTTGCTGAGCATTGCTTTGGCTATTCGTGGTCTTTTATTGTTCCATATAAATGTCTGAATAGTTTTTTCCATTTCTGAGAAAAATGTCTTTGGAATTTTGATGGGGATTGCATTGAATTTGTATATCACTTTGGGTAGTATGGACATTTTCACTATGTTGATTCTTCCAATCCAAGAGCATGGAATATCTTTCCATCTTCTTGTATCCTCTCTAATTTCTCTCAGCAGTGGTTTGTAGTTCTCATTATAGAGATTTTTCACCTCCTTGGTTAACTCAATTCCTAAGTATTTTATTTTTTTGGTGGCTATTGTAAATGGGCAGGCTTTCTTGATTTCTCCTTCTGCATGTTCACTATTGGAGAAAAGAAATGCTACTGATTTTTGTGTGTTGATTTTGTATCCTGCTACTGTGCTGAAATCATTTATCAATTCCAACAGTTTTTTTGTAGAGGTTTTAGGCTGTTCGATATATAGGATCATGTCATCTGCAAACAGGGACAGTTTGACTTCATCTTTTCCAATCTGGATGCCCTTTATTTCCTTCTCTTCTCTGATTGCTCTGGCTAGTACTTCCAACACTATGTTGAATAGGAGTGGTGAGAGTGGGCATCCTTGTCTAGTGCCTGTTCTTAAAGGAAAAGCTTTCAGCTTTTCCCCATTCAGGATGATATTGGCAGTGGGTTTGTCATATATGGCTTTAATTATGTTGAGATACTTTCCCTCTATACCTAACTTATAGAGGGTCTTTGTCATGAATGAGTGCTGAACTTTATCAAATGCTTTTTCAGCATCTATAGAGATGATCATATGGTCCTGGTGTTTGAGTTTATTAATATGGTGTATCACATTTATTGATTTGCGTATGTTGAACCAACCTTGCATCCCTGGGATGAATCCCACTTGATCATGATGAATAATTTTTCGTATGTGTTGCTGTATTCTGTTTGCTAGTATTTTAGTGAGGATTTTTGCATCTATATTCATCAAGGATATCGGCCTGTAGTTTTCTTTTTTGGTTATATCTTTACCTGGTTTTGGTATCAGGATGATGTTTGCTTCATAGAATGAGTTTGGGAGATTTGCGTCCGTTTCAATCTTTTGGAATAGTTTGTAAAGAATCGGTGTCAATTCCTCTTTGAATGTTTGGTAAAATTCTGCTGTGAATCCATCTGGTCCTGGGCTTTTCTTTGTTGGGAGCCTTCTGATAACAGCTTCAATCTCCTTTATTGTTATTGGTCTGTTCAAATTTTCTACGTCTTCACGGTTCAGTTTTGGGAGCTTGTGTGTGTCCAGAAATTTATCCATTTCCTCCAGATTTTCAAATTTGTTGGCGTATAGTTGTTTATAGTAGTCTCGAATGATTCCTTGTATTTCAGATGAATCAGTTGTAATAACGCCTTTTTCATTTCTAATTTTTGTTATTTGAGTCTTCTCTCTTCTTTTTTTTGTTAGCCATGCTAATGGTTTGTCAATTTTATTTATCTTTTCAAAAAACCAACTTTTTGATTCGTTGATCTTTTGAATTGTTTTTTGGTTTTCAATTTCATTCAGTTCTGCTCTGATCTTAATGATTTCTTTCCGTCTGCTAACTTTAGGATTGGATTGTTCTTGTTTTTCTAGTTCTTTAAGGTGAAGTGTTAGGTTGTTCACTTGCCATCTTTCCATTCTTCTGAAGTGAGCATTTAATGCAATAAATTTTCCCCTCAATACTGCTTTTGCAGTATCCCACAGGTTTTGGTATGATGTATCATTGTTTTCATTAGTTTCAATAAACTTTTTGATTTCCTGCTTGATTTCTTCTTGGACCCATATGTCATTAAGTAGAATGCTGTTTAATTTCCATGTGTTTGCATAGTTTCCAGAGTTTTGTTTGTTATTAATTTCTAGTTTTAATCCATTGTGGTCTGAGAAGATACATGGGATAATTCCAATTTTTTTGAATTTATTGAGACTTGATTTGTGACCTAATATGTGATCTATCCTGGAGAATGATCCATGTGCTGATGAGAAGAATGAATATTCTGAGGTTGTTGGGTGGAATGTTCTGTAGATATCTGCCAATTCCAATTGGTCTAGAGTCTTGTTTAGATCTTGTGTTTCTCTACTGATTCTTTGCCTAGATGATCTGTCTAATATTGACAGTGGAGTGTTCAGGTCCCCTGCTATTATGGTATTAGTGTCTATTTCCTTCTTTAGGTCTAATAGAGTTTGTTTTATAAATCTGGCTGCTCCAACATTGGGTGCGTACATATTTATGATTGTTATGTCTTCTTGATGGATCAGTCCTTTTATCATTAAGTAGTGTCCCTCATTGTCTCTTTTTATGGTTTTTAGTTTAAAGTCTATTTTGTCAGATATAAGAATAGCCACTCCTGCTCGTTTTTCTTTTCTGTTTGCATGGTAAATCTTTTTCCATCCTTTCACTCTTAGTCTGTGTGAATCTTTATGGGTGAGGTGGGTCTCTTGTAGGCAGCATATAGTTGGGTCCTGCTTTTTGATCCAGTCAGCCAGTCTGTGTCTTTTAATTGGGGAATTTAAGCCTTTAACATTAAGAGTTGTTATTGAAAGGTGTTGATTTATTCCTAGCATTTTATTGGTTGTTTGGTTGTCTTAGGTGTCTTTTGTTCCTTGCTTTCTGATTTACTGTTTGGTTTCTTTGTTTGTTGGTTCCTTAGGTTGTAGATAGTGTTTTTGTTAGCTTGTTTTCTCTTCATGAATGCCATTTTTATTGTACTAGCGGGTTTAGATTTTTCTTAGGTTTTTATGGCAGTGGTAGTTATTTTTCGGGAACCAAACCCAGTACTCCCTTGAGGATTTCTTGTAAGGGTGGTCTTGTGGTAGTGAACTCCCGCAGTTTTTGTTTGTCTGAGAAATATACTATTTGCCCCTCATTTCGGAAGGATAGCCTTGCAGGGTAGAGTATTCTTGGCTGGCAATCTTTGTCTTTTAGTATTTTGAAAATATCATCCCATTCCTTTCTAGCTTTTAGGGTTTGTGATGAGAAGTCTGATGTTAACCTGATTGGGGCTCCCTTATAGGTGATTTGACGCTTCTCTCTTGCAGCTTTTAAGATTCTCTCTTTGTCTCTGAGTTTTGCCAATTTGACTATGACATGTCTTGGAGAAGGCCTTTTTGGGTTGAATACGTTTGGAGATCGTTGAGCTTCCTGGATCTGAAGATTTGTGATTTTTCCTATACCTGGGAAGTTTTCTGCCACTATTTTGTTGAATATGTTTTCAATGGAATCTCCATTTTCCTCCCCTTCTGGAATACCCATGACTCGGATATTTGAGCGCTTGAGGTTGTCTGATATCTCTCTCAGATTTTCTTCCATGTCCTTGATTCTTTTTTCTTTCTTTTTGTCTGCTTGTGTTATTTCAAACAGCCCATCTTCAAGTTCAGAGGTTCTCTCTTCAACTTCGACAAGCCTGCTGGTTAAACTCTCCGTTGTGTTTTTTATTTCGCTGAATAATTTCTTCAGTTCAGCAAGTTCTGCTACATTTTTTTTCAGGACATTGATTTCCTTGTATATTTCCTCTTTCAGATCCTGTATACTTTTCCTCATTTCATCATGATGTCTAGCTGAGTTTTCTTGTATCTCATTCAGTTTCCTTAGAATTATCACTCGAAATTCCTTGTCAGTTATTTCAAGGGCTTCTTGTTCTATAGGATCTAGAGTATGAGATTTATTAACTTTTGGTGGTGTACTTTCTTGATTTTTTGTATTTCTGGTGTCTTTTTTTTGGTGTTTATTCATTGTGGCAGGGGGTTTCACAGTCCACCGGTTTGAGCCTAATGACTAACTAGGATGTTGCTGTGGTTGCTAATTTGGTATGGCTCCCGCCGTGACTGCTCAGTTGGCCTCTAGTGTCTTGTGTGTGTGGTTGCCTCGGGTCTTGGGCTTCTCCGGGGATCCACCTTTCTGGTCAGCTTGTACTCTGCTGGGCTGGTGGATCACGTACCACAGGATGTGTGATCTCTGTTGAGCTTTCACTTTCTGTACAGGACTTCTCCCCGTTCCGTGTGCTCTGGCCCAGGCTGTTAGATCGTGCAGTGGCGACCCCACCGGGTGTGTGGTTTCTGTCGAGTCTCCCCCCTCTGTGCACACTGTGCTGGGCTGGGGCGTGTCTTCTGCACCCCTCGTCTATCAGCTGGGCCTTCAAGACCCTGCTCAGCACCGCCTCGCCCAGGAAGTCTATCAGGTTTCTGCTAGGCACAGACAACCGGTCTCTCTGGGTGCCTTTGTAGCACTGTGTAGATCTTTCTCGGGTCTTGTTCACCTTTGTATCCCCCCGGTATAAACCGAGTCTAGTGCCTGCCTGCAGCCTGCTCTCCGGCAGGTTCAAGCGGACCTGGGAACTCTCCTACCACACTATTCCCAACCAGAAATTCGTTAGGCTTTTTTCCAAACTGGTGGTCGCAGAGATGTTATCTGCCTCCCAGTAACAGGAAGTTTACCGGGGCCGGAGTCCAGGGTGTGGTGGAGTGACAGTCGGCCCGCCCGTACTTTCTAGCCCTCCCAACACTGGTCGGGACGCCCCACACCCCCAGCCCCGCCAGAGAACCGCGGAGGGAGTGGGAGAGGAGGCCGGCCCGCAGGGTCCGGAAAGCCCCGCGCCAGGCCAAGCAAATGGGCTCAGTGATGGCCGAGCAGGGCGGAGCTGCCCGCACCTGGGAAAATGGAGGCAGCACCGGGGCAGTGAGTGGCCTGGTGGTGCAGGCGGGAGCCGCGTGGGCCAGGGATCACTCACAGTGCTGTGCCAGGTCGGGCGCTCGCTCTGTCTCTGGTTTGTTGCCTTCCGTGTTCTCGGCGCTGCCGCCTCGGGCTGTTCAGTCGCGGCGCCGCTCGGGCGCTCCCAGGAATCTTCCTTAATGCCGGCCTGAAACCTCGAATCCTGAATAGGGCAGCTGGCCGCCTTCAGTGCGGCCCCAGCCTCCGGGATCCTGGCTGCATCCACAGCAGCCCTGGCGCCGTGTTCCCTGTTTCAAGACTCGCTTTTGCAGCTAAGAATCAGTTCTTTTCCTGCTCCACACTTCAAAGCTGTTGCCTGTAAATGAGGCAGCCTCTCCTGCCGGGGGCAAAGTGGCGTTGAGCCCCCACGACCGGCCAGCAGCAGCAGTCCTCCCTTAAGAGATGGTGAGAGGAAGGTCCACAAGTTTCCCGGCTGCCTGAGGCCCAGTGGCCACCTTTTCCACCTCAGCTACTCCGCGCCAGCCGCCGCAGCCGCCGCCATCTTGAAACCCCTATTTTTTACTTATTTAAAAACATTTATTCAGATCTCAGTAAATATAAGAAACTAGGTTAGGCAATGGGAATATAAGGAAAGATAAGTTAAATTTGTCTTAGAAAACACAGACAGGCACATACCTATATAATACATATGTTAGGTGTAATAATATTATCAAAAATAATAACTTACATAACATTTACTATATCTCAGATACTGGTCTAAATGCTGTATTTTTTATTAACTTATTTAATCCTCACAAAAAATTTTATGAGATAGGTTTCCTATTGCAATCCTCATTTAATGAATGAAAAAAATAGGCACAATGAGACTAAATAACTTGCCCAAGGTTACATAGCTAGTATATCTTAGTAGAGGGCCCAAACATTAAGGAAAATAAGTAAATAAGCATATAAAAGGAAGAATGGGCCAAGTCACCTAAGAATACTATAAATAAAAAAGTCGTATTCATAGGAAGGGCAGCTGATAATATTTTGCAAGAAATGCCCAAGCCTCAGGGTGGTGGCTTTTGAGACATTTTTGAAAAATGATAAAACATTCAAAAGCAGAGATAGAAGCAGGGGCAGGGCATCATGAGCAGTCAAAGCAACATAATTAGAAAAATCAAAGTGGATTTGGACTATGGGTCATACATGGGAAACAATGAGTTGCCAACTTGGCTCGAGGGCAGGGGCAACAGGTATATGTCGATGGGACACTAGGAAACTCCATTGTACTATTCTTCCAGTTTTCTCACCACTTTCTAGCATACAAGGCCAGGTGGTTGAGAGTCAGTCTGTCTGTCAAGGCTGCGTGTAGAGGACACAAAGAGATAAGGGCTGTATTGGCCATTGTTTGAGCTGCGAGGAATCAGGAGGCCCACTCTCAATCACCAAGGAAGAGATGGGCAAGACAGCAATAATGGCATTTGAAAGCACAAGCAAGACATCATAAAACCATATCACACAGATGCCACTAGAGGAGTGTGAATGGAGGCACTGGGAATGGGGCCAAACAAGCAAGCTCCAGCCAAGATGACTGCAGGCATTCCTATGCATTTTTCTCAGCCGCCCCTGCTAGCAAAAGAGCTAGGTATTTTTTGAGATGCAAGAGACAGCTACATTTTTACATTTGGCTTAGATATAAATAGAGCGAAAATATCTTATAAATGCTTCTCGTGTTCTGAGAAATAAAAAATGGGGTGAATGCAGATATGTTATAATGTTACAATCAGAGAATTTTGCTTTAGGCCCAGTCTTCAAAAACAAACAAACAAAGAGTTGTAAGATGAAAATGTTACAAGTAAGAACATCTGGGTTTTACAGTAATATAGTTTGATAACTTAATGGGCTCTGTCCCCTTGGTAGCACAGAACTAAAGTGTGTCTGGCTATTCCTTCTAAATCTATTTCAAGCAATATGTACAATTACATGTTATACTCATTTCCCAAATGGGATGACAGAGGCAGAGAAGTTTTATAATGATTTGTGCATGGTCACTGGATGAAGTGAGTTTCTTGTAATCGGAGCTTCATCCACAACTCCTTTCTCAGAAACAAGGGTACTTCAAAATGCTTGTGGCAAAATAGAATTAAGATAATAGGAATCTTTCTATGAACTTCTTGAAGTACCCTTGCATATGTGATATGTAGCTAGAAGCACTATCCTCTGTCCTGCCATCAATCAAATGGAGATGCAGAGTCTATGATTTCAGAAGATCTTGGTTACAGTTCTTAATATTTATAAAGCAATTTGTGGTTTTCAAAGCAGTTTCACGTATGTAGAAAAAGTTTGTGGAAAAATAGAGTTAAAAGATAATATGAATCTTTCCATGAAGTTTTTTTTTTTTTTTTTAAATGGACAGTTTATTTATTTTATTTTATTTTATTTTTTTAAATTTTATTTTGTCGATATACATTGTAGCTGATTATTGCTCCCCATCACCAAAACCTCCCTCCCTTCTCCCTCCCCCCTCCCCCCCAACAATGTCCTTTCTGTCCATGAAGTTTTTGAAGGCCTCTTGTATATTACGATCCTTAAACCCTGAAAGACAAGCAGGGGGAGTCCTACAGATGAAGAGGTTAAGATGAAGAGTTTGTCCATGATGCACAGTATTTATAGGAGAGATTCAAATCCAGGATAACCCAGGGCTTTGGGGTTCCTATGCTGTAGATCCAAATCCAGTGCTCTTTACACTACAACCTGATACTTTCTTCCTCTGTTAAAACCATCTGTACTGTGGACAGATGACACTGAAAGAAACATAGTAAAAGACCACAGACATTGGGAAATGAAACTTCTTTCTCAGTGAGGAAATCATGTTTGACTATAGGTCAAAGTTCTACTTTGAAATGAGAAGAAAAGTTTAAAAAGTTATGTTAGTGGTAAAAATGAATCTGAAATTTATACCTTTTATCTTTGACTAATAATGTGATATTTGATAGTATATGAATAAGTGAGAAAGTTATGGAATTAATTGAACAAAATCTGGTAATCAATTAAAATCATGTGATACAGTTCAGAATGAAAGATGACCACTATGACTTAAAGATATTAAAAGACAATTCTGAATATTTCAGATGATACTTATTAATTTATTTTTATGAAAATTTGTTTGTTCTTTGCATTTTTAAAAAATTGATTATGCATATTTCATGGCATACAAAGCTAACCTTCACTACCTGTGCTGAGGATGTGATAGTCAAATCAATAGTATCAGGATGCCCTTTATCACAAATTGCAATTATTCCAAATGTCCCCTACCCAGTTAATCT
The DNA here is from genome assembly GCF_027409185.1 of Cynocephalus volans. NCBI lineage: Eukaryota > Metazoa > Chordata > Mammalia > Dermoptera > Cynocephalidae > Cynocephalus > Cynocephalus volans. Next base: position 88,778,082 of record NC_084468.1, on the reverse strand, counting down.
CTGATCTCTCCCTGCCACTGGCAACCCTATGTTTTATACTATGTTTTCCTTATCCAGTCATCCTTCGATGGACATTTAGCTTGCTTCCATATTTTGGCTATTGTAAATAGAGCTTTGATGAATATGGGAATGCAGGTATCCCTTTGACATAATGATTTCCATTCCTTTGGGTATAGACCTAGAAGTGGGATTGCTGGATCGTATGGTAGATCTATCTGTAGTTGTTTGAGAAACCTCCATACTGTTTTACATAGTGGCTGTACTAATTTGCAGTCCCACCAACAGTGTAGGAGCATTCCCTTCTCTCCAGGTCCTCACCAGCATTTGTTATTCTCTGTTCTTTTGATTATAGACAGTCTAACTCGGGTGAGGTGATATCTCAATGTGGATTTAATTTGCATTTCCCTGATGATTAAGTGATGTTGAACATTTTTAAGTGCCTATTGGCCATTTATGTGTCTTCCTTTGAAAAATGTCTATTCAGCTCCTTTGCCCATTATTTAATTGGGTTATTTGTTTTTTTACTGTATAGTTGTTTGAGTTCCTTGTATGTTCTGGTTATTAATCCCTTGTTGGATGTATAGTTTGCAAATATTTTCCACCATTATGTAGGTTGTTGTTTCACTCCGTTGATTGTTTCCTTTGCTGTGCAGAAGCTTTTTAGTTTGATATAATCCCATTTGTTTATTTTTTGTTGTTGTTGATTGTGCTTTTGGGCTCTTGTTCAAAAAGTCTTTGCCCAGTCCTAGTTCCTGAAGTGTTTTCCCTATAGTTTCCATTAGCAGTTTTACAGTTTCAGGTCTTATATTTAACACTTTAATCCATTTTGAGTTGATTTTGGTATATGGTGAGAGGTGCCATGCTTTTCTTTAATTATTGGTCTTCAATGTTTGTAGGGTTTTTTTTTTTTTTTGATGTGTTAAGATTTAGTTTCTTTCTCATTTGCATTTGTGTTTTACTAGTGGGTTTTGTTCTTATTTGTGTATTAATGATAGTGATTATTGTTTTACAGATTCCACATGCAGGATTCCCTTGAGAGTTTCTTGCAGGGCTGGCCATGTGGTGATGAACTCCCACAATTTTTGTTTGTCTGGGAAATGCACTATTTTTCCTCATTTCTGAAGGATAGTCTTGCTGGGTATAGTATTCTTGGCTGGCTGGTTTTTTTTTTTCTTTTCTTTTAGTATTTAGAAAATGTCATCCCATTTTCTTCTGTCCTGTAGAGTTTCTGTTGAGAAGTCTGCTGTTAGTCTGATGTGGGCTCCCTTATAAGTCACTCGGTGCTTTTCTCTTGCTGCTTCTTGGATTCTCTCTTTGTCTTTAAGCTTTTCCAGTTTGACTATAATGTGTCTTGGAGAAGATCATTTTGGATTGAATCTGTTTGGGGACCTTTGAACTTCCTGGATCTGAATGTCTATGTCTCTTTCTATACTTTGGATGTTTTCCATTATTATTTCATGAATAAATATTCAATGACTTTACGTTTCTCCTCCCCTTCAGGAAAACCCATGCTTCAGATGTTTATGCACTTAAGGTTGTCTGCTTGCTCTCTCAGATGTTCTTCATTTTTTAAATTCTTTTTTCCTTTTCTTTTGTCTGTCTGAGTTATTTCATAAAGACCGTCTCTGAGTTCTGAAATCCTTTCTTTTGCTTTGAATGTGTCTTTGTATTCCAGGAGTTCTGCTACCTTCTTTTTTAGGGTATTAATCTCTTTGTAAATTTCCTCCTTCATATCCTGAACATTTTTTCTCATTTCATTTTGTTGTCTTACGGAGTCCTTTCATCTCACTGAGTTTCCTGAAGGTAGTTACTCAGAATTACTTTCCTATCATCTCAAGCATTTCCTGTTCTGAAGGGTTTGATACTTGAGAGTTACTGAATTCTTTTGGCAGTGTTGTATTTTCTGATTTTTTTCCTATTTCTAGTATCTCTCCGTTGATTTCTGGTCACCTGACAGATCAGTTGCTTCTTCTATTTCTCTGGAGTGGACTTGGAGGAGAAAGACTTCTTCCTCTTTTGCCAGGCTCCTCTGGTGACTCTCCTTGTGTCAATGAAGTCATATATGTGGTGGGACAACTTCATGGTGGTTGTGGATGTTACTAAGATGGTGAGCTATCCTTGCAACAGTAGTAGCTGTGGTGGTGGATGTTGTGGGCCACCTCCACAAAAGCTGTGTGAGGCCTCATGGTGGTGGTGTGGAGTCTTGCCTTCTGTGTGGGTGGGGTAGGGGGCTGGCCAGTGGCTGGCTGGGCCTCCTGCTTGCCTGTCTGGGGCCTCCCCTGTCAGAGGCAGAACAGCATGGGATCTTGCCTTGTGCACAGGCTGGGTAGGAGGCTGTGCAGAGGGCTGGGCAGTGGGCTGACCAGGTCTCCTGCCTGCTTGCCTGAGGCCTCCCCCATCAGTGGTAGCACAGTGCAGCATGTTGCCTTCTCCCTCTCCTGATGATATTTTAAAAAGTCTGTACTTAATTGTCTATTTATTTACCAGCAATTGAAGTTCCTAGAATGTGTTATCCTTTTGAAAGGAGAAACATTTCTATCAGGTAGACTTATCTTTTGATAGGTGTAATAAGAAGGGAAAAGTAAAATTTTACACATTATAGTTACATTTGTTAAAGTTTTGTGACAAAAATGTTAAAAATAATTTAAAATTATGGTTTCAGATTACCTTGTTTCCCTAGCTCCCGTTACCACAGAAAATTTTATATCCATGCTTTCTTTCTTATTTCCTGAATCTTTAGCCAAACATTTCAAAGATGGCCAAAGCACTTAGCCTTTTAGCACTGATTTGTTTCTGGAACACAATACCCACTTCTGTTTGACAGCCTCTGTAATCATTATGCACTTTTCTAGTGCAAAGACAAAGTTGTTGGATCTGTGATTGCTTCTTCTAATTCTTTTTATCTGGTTAATAATAGCTGTCCAGATATGCATTTCAACTTTATCAAATACCTAATACATTATAATCCAGATGTTAGGTTTTCTAACTTAGGGATTTTATTTTTTCATCCTTAAAGTAACATTCTTTTTCAGACTTACCCATTAGCTTGATGTTTCTTCCCTTTTTCTATTGCTTGTAAAAAGAAATGAATATAAACCACAGAAAGATAGGCTTTTATATAATGAGTCAACAAATCTTTCTTGCCATCTCCACTGTAGCTTGATAACACATATGTGGTGTTACTCAGGAGAACCCTAGGTTATACTTTTGCAAATCAGAGCTTCACTAGCTAAAAAGCGTAGGCCAGCTGTACTAAAGATAAAATTATACTAGGACAGCAGCAATTAAATTGATCATATATTATGGGAAGGTTATCTGTCGTAAAGATCAGAAAATAAATGAATTTAAAGTTATGACATCCTGCCCAGAACCACCTAGTTATTTGTGAATGGATTAAGAAATCCATTTTACATCTAATGTCCATGTCCTGTGTCTTTTTGCTCATCTGTAAAATGAGCTACTACTAGCACCGGCCTCAAGAGAATCAATGTATTCTCAAAAGAATAGTACCTTTCTCAAAAGAATCTTGTTATACATTTATTAATATATTTATGCATATATATAATGCATTTACACACATATTATATATAGCATTTAGAATGTTCCTGGCACATTGTAAAATACTCAATAAATGTTTTCTATCATGATATGGTAGTGATAATAACGATGGTGGTAGCGAACTCCTTTACTGATGTTTTAACCAAAGGCGTCTATTTTCCATGGGTTGAAAGTCTAACACTGTGCCAGCCAGTCCTTTCCATTCTTCTTAGCTGTTCTCCCACACCATGTCCACTGGAACCAAATATAAAGAATAATGTTCTCTAGGACAAGTTTCACATCTCTCTTATTTATCTGCTAATTCACAAAATTTCTGGAAATAATGATTCAAATCCATAACTACTTCTTAAAAATGGTCTGACAGATCATGTCCTACTGACGTTTAACAAGTAGCTTCTTCTTTGTCCATGCATTTATTTTATAAATATTTTTAATCATATATCATGTGATTATATGTGATCAAAGATCAATGTTGACATTAAGAGAAAAAATTAAGAGAATTCATAAATTATTGCTAAGTTACAGTTCTCACATGAAAGCATCTTTTTTGGGCTTTAATGAAAATATTGCTTATGACATCTTGAGTATAGAGATGTTTGATTTTCCCAGAATAGTGTTGAATATCATATGTTAGCATCTAATATTATTCTTCTGGCATCCATAATCAAAATCAAATATTTTTAAAATGCTGTACCACAGAAACATTGTGTAATTCATGAATTTTCTAATTGTTTCTTCCCACTATCACTATTAAGTAGTTTTTCATCAGAATCAAGATGTTTGTGGAAGAGATAACATAATCATGTCAAGGATCTGATTGAATATTACAGTGAACATTCAATATTATGTGTTTACAACTAAAGCTGTGGAGGTATTGGTAAGGGATTCATTATAACGTACCTCATATCTAACAAAAGGCACATAATAATCTTTTATTGCTTCTTATGCTTTGAGGGTTTTGATTTTTCTAAATCCAAACATGGTCTTTTTTCATCATTTTTATTTGACCCTTAATGTGACAAAATATATTGTGAGTAGCAACTCCCATATTTTCTGAAATAAAAGCTATTATGAGCTACTGACAAAACCCTCAAGGCAAAGCAGACACCTTATTAACAATGACATTATGAGGCTGCACAAGTTCCAACTTGCGGAAGGCAAATAAAATCCTTGCATCTGGCACTGCTTTTCTTTAGTATTCCATAGCTGCCATCCAAAAATTCCCTCTGCTGAAACTTCTAGCAATGGCTTGTCGATGAAAGAGAAATAAATTGCAGAGGAAAAATGGTTATAGAAGTTATATTTTCCATGGGGTTGGAAATGCAGGTGTCAGGAGCTTTGATGGCATTCTTTCTCCATCATATGCCAAGTTTGTTACATATGGAATAGAGTGCCGCGAACCTCTCATTTAACCAGTGTCTTCAGCGCTGGTGAATTTTTGGTCCTGTATGTTGGAGGTTGTATCCATTTATGCATGTATTCATTCATTCAACAAATAGATTGAACACCTACTATATGCCAAGAAATGTTCTGGGTAATAAGGGTATAGCAGTAAATAAAATATGATAAAGTTCCTGCCTCTGTGGAGCTTCATTCTAGTAGAGGGTAGACATAATAAACAAATAAATATATAATATGCCTTGTGGTTATAATTGCTGAGGGAAAAAATGAAGAGAGATAGGCAGTGCCAGGGTGGGGTTGTTACTTTACATAACTCAAATAGTTTATATATATGTGTGTGTATATATATGTATGAGTGTATATATGTACACACGAATATACATATATATGTACACATGACTAGGAAGTATATATTTGAATAATAAATATGTACGCATAAATACAGAAGCATACAGTTGATATGAAATATATACATTTACATATTTTTATATGTGTGTATGCATATACACATTTCCCATCTCTTCTACTTCCCACTCCACATGCTCTTCCAGAATCTTGCCACTCCCCACCAACAGAAAGTGTTTGTGCTCCTCCTCCTTGGAAAGGTGTGGACTTTGTGATTGCCTTGACTAAAAGATTCTGCAGCTAGGTCACGAAAGTGATAGAACTGTTGCCCGTCTCTCTCTTGCAGGATGTTTACCCTTAGAACCACCCACCATGCTGTGAGGCAGTCCAGGAAACATGGAGAGCCTCACCTTGCCCCCCTGAGAGGAGCAGAGGACTCCCAGGGCATAGCCCCAGCTGAGCTCAGCACAGACCTCTAACTGACAGGCACGTCAATAATCCATTTTTGAAAGTGTGACTTCCACTTTTGAGGAGCCCCAACTGAAGTGACTTGGAGCAAAGATGAGTCTCCCCTACTGAGCGCTGCCTAATTTCAGATTTATGAGCAAAATCAATCATTGTCATGGTTTCAATCCACTTAATTTTAAGGTGGTTTATTATACATATACAGCCAGGACAACCAACACACATACGCATAACTGGTTCAGTTAAAGGTGTATTGAGTGTGTTCCTTTCAATTTTCAGGATAAGATGGCACATAAAAAACCTTGAAACTAACTTGGCTGTCTTGAGAAAGAGACCATCATGCTTGGTGCCCACCTTAGCTAAGAGCACCAACACTGCCCATTATAGTAGAGTTACACCCTTGGATGGCTCTGTCAGATTGAATTCTACAGGAGGTCCAGACATTTTCCTTAAATTTCTTTGAGTTCTATGTCCCGGTTTGTCCAGTGAGGCACTGAACTTGAGGCCAAAAGTTGTGAATTGAAGCTCTGCCAGTTAAAGACCTACAACCCTGAACAAGTCATTTGACTTTCATATCAGATATGACGACATGTGTGAAAGATACGGAGTGTTGAAGACACATAAGTGAACAAAGCAGCAGGATAGGATTGTATATGGAAGGAACAGAAGAGCTTTGGGAAATGAGATGAGAGAGAATTTTGGCAAGGCTGGATGGTGCTGGCACTGCTGGGCTACCTGTATACGGTGTGAAGCCAAAGCAATTGAGGAGTTGGAAACCGGCAGCCCAAATGCAGTCTCCTGCTCTGAAGAGTAGGGCTTCTGAGAGGTGGGTTGGGGAAAAGACATAAAGAAATGAAGCAAAGGACTCCTCCTATGGTTTTAGAGCCCTGTATGGAGTACTCAGGTGACATAGGTAAGCTTCCAAATTTTGTTTCCAGAGCTTTGGGCTGGAATCAACTGTGGCATCCTCGTCTGATTTCATGATGAATGCTTCCAATTTTTTGTCCTTACTTGGCTCCTATTTTACCTTTCCAGGTCCTGGTTTCTGAGCCACTGTAGCCACAATTCCTCTGTTTATGATTCTTACAGTCTGCCCCAAATTCCCTGGAGGTTCACAGTGATCCTCTGTGGTTGACTGCCACCCTCACTTTGACCTTTAATTCTTTCTCATTGCTATGGTTTCTTGAAGACTGTTCTCTCATCTTGCACCTCCGATTATCAGGTGCCTTTGAGAGAGGAAAAGGTGACCGAAGAAAAAAACCTTGGGCTTTCTTAAGAGATTTCAGAACACAGTGTCCAAGATTTTGTTCAGATTATATGAACGCTCTTTGGTCCATGCCAGGAAGTGAATACCCTCCTTTAATTCACACAGACTTCAGTGTTGCTCCTCTGATATTCTAGGAACCAGCTTGTGACCACACACTTCTTTGCTCCTGTAGCATGTCTTAGCTTTGATGTTCTTCATGGGCTTTTTAGTCCACCCATTGGTTTGGGTCTTTGTCTTTTCTGTCACTGACTGCAGCCATTCACTGTGACAGCTCAGATCATATAGGGCTTAGTCTCACACCTTGGAACAACAAGAACAACTAAAACCCAACTACTCTGGCCCTCAAAAACCTATGCACAAAACACAGTGCAGGTCACTTATAAGCAACACCTTCATGGGCTGCTCCATTGTAAATTTGATCCTATAGGCCATTTTGCACAAGACAGAAACATGAGTACTGTGCTTGGTGATTGCAACTTCCTTCTCCACCACTAAATCCTTCACACACTTAATCAGCAAATGCCGTTAATTTTAATTCCTAAATATCTATAGAATTCATCAACATTTTTGCCATCTCCATTACTACATTGCTAGTCCAGAAAGCACCTCATCGTTTACCTTGATTATTGCAACACATGTATCTGTTTCCTTTTCTCCATTTCTCTTTCTTTTGCATATCCCTGGTCCCTTAATCCATAAATAATCCATACTACAGCAAGAGCAATCTTTGTAAAATGAATATCTAACTATGTCACTCTCCTACTGTCTTACTGAAGACCCTGCAATGGTTTCTCAATAATGTCAATAGGATAAAGGAGAGAATTTTATATAATTTATAAGTAGGGTCATATATGTCTTGGCTTGCCTAAGACAGTCCCAATTTGTGGCATTGCCAATTTATTTATTTATGTTACAATTATTAGCATCATCTCATTCAATTTCAAAGTGTATAGGTTTGGATAGTACATTCTATAGTCACTCAATTTATAAGGTATTTCATTATTTTGCCTTTCCAGAATCATCTCTATTTCTCCTTGTCTAAGCCTAAGCCTAAATTACTCATATAATTTCTAAGGGAAATTATATGAGTAACTTTCCTGAAAATACTATTCCTTTTTTTACTTCTGGGTCTTTGGACATGCTATATAGATGGCTTTTCTTGCTCTTTCACTGGCTGACTCCTACTTATTCTTCAGGTGTCTCAAGAGACTTAGAAATCCTTTTTTTCACAAGACTGAGTTATTTACTCTCAGTTGCATTCTGTATTCAGCTCTACAGAAGCATTTGTTTTATATAGAAAGTTTTTATATATTTGTTTGTTTCACCCATCAGAGTATAAACTGTGCTTAAAGTCTAGATAATGTCATGCCCACTACTGTATCTCAGCTCCTAATGCAGTCTATAAGACATAGTAGTCCTTGGAAAACATTTCCTAAATGACTGAGTGATGAATAAATGAACTCTAAACTTCGGTAGAGAAGAAATATTTTGGAAGAGTAGATATATGTCCAGGAAGTTTAGAAATTGTTTGCTGATGCATTTATGCTTTATTGATATCCATCCTCTCTGAAAGAGGGAGAGCTCACTTAAATTAGATGAGATTTTTGTTCTCTTCTGAATCTGGAATACAATGTATTCACAGTTTTTTGCATTGACTTCATTAACTTAGGAAACTTTAGCCTTGGAAGGTCTTTGCTGTGAATATCCTAAGTGAGAACCAGAGATTCCCAAGATTCTTTCATGATGTAGTTCTTTTTAGTTGGTAAATGGAGTAAGGATATTATTACAAGTAGTTATTTTTTATTTGTCAATGGTAGACATAGTTAACAATATATTTTGAGTCTCATTTTAATTAGGAAGAACATTTAGTTAGTGATTCATATAAATTCTTGGAAGATTGTGATTTAAAACAAAATCATATAAAGTTCAAGAGATGCATGTTTTAGTAAGATATCAAAAGACTATGCATTTTGTAGAAAGAGACTTTTGCCATCACATAAATTTACCTATCAAAATATAAACATTTTTGTTTCTGTATCTCAAATGAATCTACTCTGAAGAACATACTTTTGCTTAGCAAACTAGGAATAGAAGGGGGCGGGGGTTATAAACTGATAAAAGATATCAACACTAACAAAGACCCTATAGCAAACATTATACTTATTATTGAAACACAGTGGCACAAAACAAGGTTTCTTCCTATCACTGCTTCTATTCAAGATTGTTTTGGTGATTTGAGTCAGAAAAACAGAGCAAAAAAAAAAAAAAGAAAAAGAAAAAAAAAGAAAAAGAAAAAAGAATCACTGAAGATTAATAAGAATAAATAAGAATATTTAAAAATATTACTGTATAAAACTTAATCAGTTACATTTCTATATGCCATTGATAAAGAATTAGAAAATGGAAAAAATTAAATATACTGTTTAAATAATATTAAAACATCAAACACTTAGAAATAAATCTAATAAAACATGCATATGAGCTTTATGGTGAAAATTATAAATCTTTACTGAAAGATATTATAAAAGATCTAAACAAATATAGACTTGGTCCATATATGCCATTGATTAATTACTCCAGCGGTGCCAGTTCTTCACTCCTTGACATGTAGATGCCCTTTTGCCATTTTACTCTGCAGATCCTCCACCTCTGTAGGTGGAGTCTACTTCACTGCTGGTTGATACTGAACTCATGGATATCACTTGTGTGGCCAGTGGTGTGTGCAGAAGGTTGATTAATGGCTTCCCAGTGATCTGCACATCCTAATGTCCAGAACTTTTGAATATGCTACCTTTTATGGCAAAAAGGACCTCGCATGTGTGATTAAATTAAGGATTTTGAGATGGGGAGATTATTCTGCATTATCTGGATATGTTTCATGTAATCACCAAAGCCCTTATGAGAATGAAGGTGATAAAAAGATGGAAGCAGACCGAAAGTTCAAAATGCTTGTTTCTGTAGCCAGCTACACTGCTGGCTTTGAAGATGGAGACAGGGGCCATGAGCCAAAGAATGCAAGAGTGCAGGCAGCCTCTAGAAGCTGGAAAAGGCAAGGAAACAGATTCTCCTCTACAGCCTCCAGAAAACATCAGCCCTGCTGTCATCTTATTTTTAAACATACATATAACTTTGTGGAGGTATAATTGATATAAAAAATGGCACATATTTAATATGTACGTCTTGATGAGTTCAGACATTGAATTCACCCAGGATACCATCACCACAACCAAGACATTAAATATATCCATCACCTCCAAAAATTTCCTTTTATTCTTTGTGTGTATGTGTGTGTGTCTTGTGTGTGTGTGTGTGTGTTTGTGTGTGTGTGTGTGGTTTTGTAAGAACACTTAAGAGATCTATCCTCTTAACACATATTAAAATGCACAATATCATATTGTTAACTATATGTACTTTATTGTAAAGAAGACATACAAATAGCCAATAGGCATATGAAAAGGTGCTCAACATCACTAATAATCAGGGATGTGTAGACCAAAATCACAACAGATATTACCTCACACATGTTAGCATGGCCATTATTAAGAAAACACAAAAGATAAGTGTTGAGTAGCATGTGAAGAAATTGGACCCTTTGTACACTGTTGGTGGGAATGTACAATGGTATAGCCACAATGGGAAACAGTATGGAGGTTCCTCAAAAAATTAAAAATAGAACTACCGTATGATTCAGCAATGCCACTACTGGGTATATATCTAAAGTAACTGAAATCAGGATCTCAAAAAAGATATTTGCAGTCCTATGTTCACTGCAGCATTATGTACGATAGTCAAGACATAGAAACAACCCAAATGTCCAGCAACAGATGAATAAGTTAAAAAAAAGTGTTTGTGGAGAAATAGAATTAAAAAATAATACTAATCTTTCCATGAAATATTTGAAGTACCTTCAAATATGCAGTGGAATATTAGTCAGCCTTAAAAAAGAAGGAAATTCTGCCATTTGCAACAACATGGATGAATCTAGATGACATTATGCTAAGTGAAATAATCCAATCATGGAAGAACAAATAGTGCATGATTCTATCTGTGTGAAGCATCTAAAACAGTCAAACTCATAGAAGCAGAGAATAGAATGGTGGTTACCAGGGGCTAGGAGCAGGGGAAAATGGGGAATTGTATCTCAATGTGTATAAAGTTTTTGTTATACAACCTGCTGACATCTTGACATTAGCCCAGTAAAACTGATTTCTGACCTCCAGAATTGTAAGAGAATAAATTTGTGTTTTAAACCACCAAGTTTGTGGTAATTTGTTACAGCAGCCATAGGAAACTAGTTCAGTGTGTAAACAGATTGTCATATACAGAAGCTTGAAAAGGTGCTTATACATTTCTGCTTCTGCTCTTATACCTCTACCAACTCTGTGCAATCAAGCTCTGGTTAGCAGCTAGCAGCTAGAGATATTTTCAGAAAATAATTCATCAAAGTATTCCCAAACTGGAAAACATGAGTTTTGATATTGAGAGTGTTCCATTGAGTGTCCAGTAAAAGTGACAAATAAAGATCCAAATGAGGGAATATCACAGTGAAATTTGGAACAATACTGGAAGCTAGAAGACAGTGTGGGAAATGTCTTAAAATTTCTAAAAAAAAGTGATTTCCAAACTAGATTTTTTTGTATCTAGCCAAATTATTAAGCAAGGGCGAGCTCAGAATATAAATATTGTCAGTCTTACAATTCTTAGAATATTTTATGTTCCTAGCACCCTTTATCAGGATGTCACTGAAGAATCTGCTCTTCCAAATGCAGAGGTAAACTAGGAAGCAGGAAGACACGGGATCCAGGAAACACAGAATTCAGATGTCAGAAGGAAAATGAGTGACCAGAGAATAATTAAGCAGGGGAAATTCTAGCAGGGCCAGAGGGCGATCAGTGTATATTAGAAGAGAATGGCTCCAGGAAAAGATGAAACTGATAGACCATCCAATGGTTTTGAATGTATTGAGTTGCAATGGAGATTTACATTTGTGTCAGAGGGTTTGGGTGTGAATGACTGATCCTGATGCAGGATATTAACCAAGGAAGCAAACAACAATGAAAAAAACTAAGCCATACTAACACCAGGAAGAAAAATTGAACAAGACAGGAAATGTTATAAGTGTTCTCTGAATGGCTCAGTTGTGAATATTATTTTAAAATAATTAGAAAATATAAGCTTTGAATATTAACCTAACTAAAATGAATGCTATAACTATAATGGAAAGATGGGGATGAAGTGAGGAGAAAGGTTGTGTTTGGAATTCTCATATCCTGTATTAGCAAGTCAATAAATGTTATCTAAAACTATTAATAAAGAGTTGATAGTATAAAACATTTATTTAGAAATGTGAAAGCAAATATCAGAAAGAACAGCTAAAGAAATGAATGTAGATGCCTCTAAAGCATCAAAATTGCAAGTGAAAAGAGAGTAAACAACATTTATCCTCTTTGTTATAAACCTTGTAGAATATTTGGCTTTTTGATTGTGTCCACAGTTATTTTTTTAACAATATAATAATTTTTAAAACTTTGTTTCTTCTAGTTTCACTCTCATTTTGAAATCAACAGAATCTTAAAATATCAGAAGAAATGTATTCCGGTGAGTGAGAAAAATATAATTTGCTGGTGATGTAACAAAAAACTTAAGGAGTCAGAAGATACAGGTTCTCTGCTTTGCCAGTGAGCTGAGTGTGTTTCCTCATCTACAAAATAAGGAAGTTGGACTAATTGATTTCCAAGTCCCGTATCAGCTGTAACATTCTATTTCTCTGATGCCATCGTCATTCACCATGTACATGTACATAGACTGCATACTTTCGATTTTTAAAAATTGGCTTGAAGCATTTTTTAAAATAAAATCATAGATTCTATCAGTTAATTAGGAAAACAAATAATGGATAACGTTAGACAGAGGTTGAAATTCTTACAAAGTGGAGCAGACAGAATAATGTATAACTGTGTCCAAAAGCAAAAGGGTCATTTATGAGTGACCCTTTTGTATAACTCCCAGCTTTTGTACAACTCCTTCAGATGTTCCTTTTCTTTCTGAACTGCAATAAATGTTTCTGCAGCATATATCACAGTAGCCCCTGGGCTCTACATATTCTACATGGCAAACTAAAAGCTAAATGAAAAAACTCATTTTTTAACTGTAATTTTAAAAAAAATTAAATATATTATATTTTATAACATAAATTTGAGATATTTGAAAAAATTTTCTTTTATACTTATTTAACCCCAACTCTTAATCCAAACATGAATCATAAAATATTAAGGCTGGAGGAGACCTTAGTACAAACTTTTCATCTCACACATAAAGAAACAGGAGCCTGGGGTGATAAAGTGCTGTGCCCAAGGTCACAGACACAGGGATTGGTATCACTGCTGGAGTCAGGGTCCAGACCTCTGATTCTATGACATTTTGTTGGTAAAGACAAAACTACCTAATACGGCCAGTGTGAGTTTGTTAATAAAGTAAAAATAAATTGGGAGAAACCAAAAAAGGTAGGAAGATCTTAAACTGCAAGTTCTTGGTAGATCATTTAGAGAATAGAATCCAGAAGGCATTTAACCAAAAGCTTTAAATCATCTACTATGTTGTGTCAGCTTTTTAATTTGGCAGAAATAAAAGAATATTCCCTGTAATCAAACACCCTGCCCAATATTCTGGACTATAATAAATTAATGAAGTGAGTTTCTCCTCTCCATTAGATTATCAGTGGCTACCATTTTCCAAGACAGAGATAATAAAATACCATACCATAAAATGCTCTATCAGCAAGTGTTTCTTTAGTGCCAAGTAATTATTAATGCTGGAAAGGAAATATGCTTGGTCAGCTTTGGCAATGCATTTAAAAACCTCAGGCCCTGAAAGTCTCTACCCCCATGCCCCAATTTACTACAGTTACTCCCTCAGCTGTGCTTCTCTCTTCCTATTGCTGTTTGTAATAGAGAATTCTAGAATTTAAAAACTGGAAAGGTTTTATAGGAATTTGCTAGGCTAGTAGTTCAAGGGAGAAAAAAGTAAATTGCCTGAAAGAAAACATGATTGCTACTGCTGGTGAAAACCTAACCAAAAAGTGTTAGAAAGATTATATAAAACTTTTCCCAATTGTTTTAGGGAAATGTCTGTCCTGTTTGAGTTACTTTCCCATTCTTCCAAAACTACAGCATGCAGATGTGCATACTTACTGCTACTTACATGGGCAAGTTCTTTACAGAATCAATGAATAGGTTCATAGTTAACAAATTCCGTAAAATTGTGATCTAGAAAGATGGAAAATAATCTACAGTCTCCATGAGAACTGACTGCCTTTAAGTGTGGTCCAGATTAGATGGGGGAGGGGGGAGGATAAACAAGAGTTCCTGAGGGAGTTGTGAACCCATACAGGTTTAGGCTGACTGTAGAGTAATCAACTTGAGACTGTTCAGGTTTTAGCCCTGAAAGTCCTGAATCTTAGGAAACCCCTCAGTTCTGGTCAAATGGGGACAGTTAGTCCCTCATTGTGGTGGTGGTGTTTTCTTAAATAACTTTTTTAGATCTCCAAGTATTTGGGAAAATCATAAGATTATATTTTGGCTTAAAATAAAAGCAAATGCTTGAGTCTTAAGTAATAGGCATTTACTTCCGTAGTCTTTTGATGTTTAGCAGGCCATCTTGCATATGTTACGGACTTTGGGAAATGTACCATCTTGCTCTTTGTTTATTTGCAATTTAAATGTTTCACCAGAAGGCTGTGGGGAGGAGTGATGTGCAGAATGAGTCATCCTCAAAAGAGATATGTAAAAAAAAAAAAAAAAAACTTGAATAATGCTGCTATGCTCAATTCTAATACAGCTTTTATGACTTGCTGCACCCATCATACTTATGTCTCTGAACACAAGCTCTATAATAAGACTCATAAGATAATGGTAAAATTTTTGAATTTAAAATCATGGAATCTAAGATATTCTTGGTTGAATGAAAAGAATTGCTTGTGCAATATTTCCTACACCATCATTTTGCGATTTTGGTTGGGAGGATTTACTGACAAATATCTACATTATTTTGTAGCCTTTCTTTTTCAATTATAGTTGGTTTGTTTTGAGAGAGCCCACTGCATGTGCTCATTAATACATGATTCAAAAACACTTCCCTGTTGCCTTGTGGTTTTTTTTAAGTCATTGTTTGTTTGTTTTTCCCATTGAACTAAAATGGCAATATGGTTTGGTAAGAAAAGCATTTGATTAGAGTGATAAAACCTGAGTTCAATTCCTAGCCTGACCATCTACTACCCATATAATTTTTAACAAGCCCCTAAATATCCTTGAGCCTCCAATTTTTTATCTGTAAATGGGAGGATTTCAACAACATGGGTTGAAAGCATTCCTTATGTCCTACACACATAGGTGAACAAAGAAGCAATGGAAAAGAGCCTTGCTCGTTTGCTCTCAGCCTTCAAAAGAATTTTGCATATTCATAGGTGGTAGTGAGCATTTTATGGCAACCTATTCTCTGTATTATCCTTTAAAGGCTAGGTTTGTTGAAGAGAAAAAGATACCTAACCAGACATGTACAGGCACATATATGCATGAAACTGGTTTGTAAAGCACATGTAGAGTACTTGCAAAGGCTCATAGAGCCTTACAACGTGGTTGAAGCTTGTGTGAATTATATTCCACATGGTCATTTTTCCGCAGGCCAATAAAGCCATTTCCTGGGCTCATTTTTTAAAGCCAGAATGTCAAAAATGTGGTACTCCTCTGGGATATAGCAGAAGACATTTTCAGCTTCTCTCTGTTTCTCTTTAACCCTCAGACTACTAGATCTACAAATGTACAAAGAAAAAAGCAAATGAACAAAAACAAAAGAACAATTTACCAACCCAGGAAAAAAAAGAGTTCACTTGGGACAGTGTGCAGCAGCATGCCTGCCAGTAGAATGTGTCTTGGAAGTTGTTCATATTTTAAATTCTAAGCCACCACAGTAGCAAAAGCCATGTAATCAACTCTAGATTTGTTTTCTTTATGTGATTCAAATCCCAGCTCAGACCCTGACCAGCTTTGTGGGCTTTGGTGAGTTACATGACCATCCTAAACCTTCATTTTCTCATATACAAAATTGGGATAATATTGTTTACCTAATGGTTGTAATAAAGATTAACAGCCTAAAATACAAAAACTCCCAGCGCAGTATCTTGCATTGAGTAAGTGTTCGATATATGCAAGCTAGTATTAGAGATGGCATTTTTAGGTAATTTTATTGAATACTTCCTACATGCAAAGCACTATTCAAAGTACTTTATATGATTTCATTATCCTCACAAGAACAGAATGAGTTAAATATTATCATTTCAACTTTATGGAGGAGAAAAAGGAGGCAAAGGTAAACTAAATAACTTGCCTAAATATTTTTGTATAAAGAATTTAAATTTTGATGATCTTAAATGTTTCAAAATATAATGCATTCTGTGGTCTAGTTTGTTAAAGCTAATAGAGGTACAACAGCAGTTTGTAAGTAGTGATTCAAACATGGGAGGTTTGGATCTAAATGTTCTTTGCTTTACCACATATATACTGTTTCTGGAGCTCCTATGATTCTCCTAAGAGGAAAAAGATTTGTATGAAAAAATGAATTCCATCTTTGACATGTCAAAAACAGTTTGCAAATGGTAGTACTTTTTCTAGAAAGGTGGCAAATGACAATGCTTATTCTGTGAGGAATACAACAGCAATAAGTTTTAACATAAACATGGTGAAAATTAAGGTATCCTGGAACTCATGGGGGGAAGGCTACACATTTATTATATTTTGCAGAGGACCCACAGATGGCAATATATTTTAAAGCATTTATGGACACAAAATAGCAATTCTTTATATGAGAAAAATTTATAATCATAGTCATTCATGCTAATTCACAGTTAGAGCCAAAGAATACTGCTTTTGTTTGTTGTTTTGTTTTTTTATGAGCTGCACAAAGAAAATAATTAAATTTGTCTTATAAATCCAAGCAGTATTTAGGATGCTCTCTGATTACAGGCCAACATTATCTAAAGTCATAGTCAAGCATTTTGCTTTTTCACTAATGCAGTCATTAATTATTATAGTCTGGGGCTGAAGAGTATATGATATGTTCTGAAAGCTTTCCCAAGGATGGATAATTGGAAAATCACGTAGATAGACTGTAGTGAAGTGTAAGGTAGCAGTGTTATGCTTTTGGGTGCTCTGCTGGTTTTGCCATTAAAGCAATCTCCCTCTGCAGATGGGATTAGTTTGGAGGTAGCAGGATGGGGATGGGGCATTTAATCAATAACCACGTTCTACTAAAATTCTGATAATAATCTGGTTAACATGTCTTTTCTGCCTAGCTCTGCCTATTCTCTCCATCTCTGTCCCTCAAACATATTCTCCTGTCTTTTAACTCTTTTTATTCTGTCTTGCCTGCAATTTAAACTCATTTAATCATCTAATCTCTCAATTTCTTTTTTCTCCATCCATTTTATCAGTCTTATGAGAGTCTAATTTGTAATCATCAAACAATCAATCATTAGCCTTTGCCAGCTTTGCTGGGCCATGCCTTTCTTTACTGTAGATGAAGGTGGACCTACAGGTGTGAGCCTAGAGATGATGCTGTTTTCAAACAAATTACTTTTTGAGGAAATCATCTAGTGAAGTTACCTGCCTCCATTTCCAAAGTTGGCCTATCAACATCAAACTGAGATTCTATGTCTTTATCTACTTGTTATGCTTGTACATATTAGATTTGACACCTAATTCTGGGTTAATTCGTGTCCTACCTACACATAGTCTTTACCCTGTTTTTGTTTTCTTGGTTAGATTTTTGTATGGGCTCTCAATCTAACCTTAGCCTACCTATGCAGGCTATGAGGATTTTCCCTCATTTTAATTCACAGCCTAAAGTCATCCTGCCCCCATTATATTAAAGTAGAATAGCCTTGCACACATTGATTAGCACTCAAAGGAAAACTGCATAATCATGAAAATCAGTGGCTACTTATGTGAGATGGTCTTCTGGCAGGCCTGAGTCCTGAGTATGCTAGGGTATGTTGTGCCTAGGAAACTGACTGTTGGTTCATCCAGTCTCATGATTAAAAATTCAGAAATGTGCTGGGGTTGTCTTACTGCACCTGCTGGATATGCAGGAATGTAACTCGTACCTCCAATGGTCGACTGCAATTAGATGGAGGACTGGGAAAGAGGTAATTTAAACTCCATGAGAAAGATGGAAAAGATAAACTTCTTTAACTGGTAGGATCTTTGGTCTGTATAGATTTTATTATTAGCAGTTGTTAATTCTTATGAGGATGTGGGGAACTGGGTACCACTTCATATTCTCCTGTTTTGTGTAAATTTTGTGTTTAAGTATCTTTTTAATTAAGAAAATTATATAACTTCTAATTGTATCTTCTGGTATCTTTCTATACATCAAATCACCATTCTATTTTGCGACAAGTACATGGCTTATTTTTGGCTTCCAACTCAGGAGCTCAGAGCTTCAGAACACTTCTTTTTTCACCTGTTGTTGGCTCCCTCTCCCATTCCCACTTCTGTTTGCTTCCTAACGTCCCCCGCTCATTAATAGTCTGGATAACTCTAATTTGCACTTATTATTACATTTTATTGGTGTTGTCTATGTGTTTGTTTTATTAGAAGTTGAATTTCTCAAAAGGAAAGGCCTTACTTTGCTTAGTCTTCTCCCTCTAGGGCCTAGAATACAATTAAATGTGTAATAAATTGGTGAGTGTTTTATTCAGTCTTCCTATTTGTATTAGTCTGCCTGGGCTGTTATTACAAAGTATGGGAGGCTTAAACAACAGACATTTATTTCTCACAGTTCCAGAGGCTAGGAAGTTCAAGGTCAAGGTGCCAGCAGATCTGGTGTCTGGTGAGGGCCCTCCTGGCTTGCAGATGGCCATCTTCTGGTAGTAACATGGTAGAGAGAGAGAGAGAGAGAGAGAGAGTGCTCTTGTATCTCTTCCTCTTCTTATAAGGACAGTAATCTCATAATGAGAACCCTACACTCATGACCTCATCTAAACCTGATTTACCTCCCAAATGCCCCAATTCTAAATACCACCACATTGGGGGTTACGGCTTCAACATATGAATTTTAGGGGGATATAAACATTCAATCCTTAGCACTATTTTAATGCCACCTATTTAATATTTTTAGAAAGACATGCATCTTCATATCTATATTGCCTTGTCATTTGAGGAACTTAAACAGAATCATATGTGCTGTGAGTGTTTAGTAAGCAGTCAGCAAATTAACATTGCAGGTAATTAGTGGAGCTGCATGTTATGTTCAGAAGACTTTCTCTACGCCTAATGTAGCTAACACACATGGGCATAACTGCAGAGTGGCATAATGCAAATAGCTTTGAACTTGGAATCAGAGAATCAAGTTCCAGTCCAGATCACTGGCTGTGTGACCTTAGCAAAGAGTCATTTAAGTTGCTTGGGCCTCAGCTTCCCTATCTGCAAAATGAGGGATTTAAACTAGTGATCAAGTTGCTTCCAATTCTATTAATGTTCTGATTTGCTCATACTTAACAAAAATTCTATTTTTACTGCAGCTCTTCCTGTTATACAATTTCCCTTCCCAGCAAACACCAAATTCTGGTCACTCAACCATTTGCTCTCCATTATTGCTTTTATTCTGAACACATCTTAAAAGCCATCTGTCTTAGTCCATTCAGGCTACTAAAACAGAATACCTTCAGCTGGGTAATTTATGAACAACAGAAATTTATTGATTACAGTTCTGGAGGCTGGGAAGTCCAACATCAAGGCACCAGCAGATTCAATGTCTGTAGAAGGCTTGCTCTCTGCCTCAAAGATGTTACCTTCTATGTGTCCTCATGCAGTGGAAGGGGCAGACAGGCTCCCTCAAGCCTCTTTCATAAAGGCACTAAAACCATTCATGAGGGTGGAGCTCTTCTGACCTAATCACCTCCTCCTAAAGGGCGAACTGCTTAATACTATCACATTGAGTATTAGGTTCCAACGTAAGAATTTGGGGGGGACACCAACATTCAGACCACAGCAACCCTTTAAGGGACGGCAAATAATATACATTTGTACTGTTCTTATGCATTTCAAATATTTTCTGTCAATGACAACTTTATTAAAAGTGTTGATGCTTGATAATTTAATAGAAGTTTGGTTTTGAATTGTGTAGACAATTTAATTTTTAGACAATGAAGTTAGCCAAGTTGTAGTATCCATAGACTGACAGTCACTCAAATAACTAAAATTGTTAATTTCCTTTTCTTTTTATGGGCTAAAGAATCATGCATCAGTGTTTAAGCTTTCAAAATAACCCAAAATGTGTAATGTCAAATTTTACTAGTCTATAGAACTTAATATTTTCAACTTCCATGGAGTTAAAAAAATGCCTTCACTGCTAAAATGTATGAGCAAAATTTGTGATAATTTACTGTTTTTCTAACACCAATTTTTTGATTATGTAATTGGATGCAAGCCACTTATACTATATTTTGTCTTAGACTCATCTTCTTTAACTTTAAAATGGGGGGAGAAATTTATCTAACATGGGAGCTGGGAGGATTAAGCAAGATATTAATTACAAGAGTGTTATGTAAAATATTAAGCATGAAGCATGTATAATTTATTATTATTTTCAAAAATTAAAATAAAAATTCTTAAGTTTTAATACTTTCCTAGCCCCAAATAACATATTAAGATATAACTTACTTAAATGGCATTATTTATAGGAAGAAGGCAGGCAACTTTTAGTCATTGTGTTCAAAATCTACTCACTGCTTTTTCCTCTTATTATTTAGGCAGAGTGAACTCTAAGCTCAGCATCTCACGTGATGACTGTCTGATACAGTTTGTAACTCTTCTGTCCATCTCCATTTCTTGCCCGTGATGCTCAGTATAAGAGAGTGTTCCTGCCTGTTCTGTTCCCCATAGGCATTCTTCAACGTCATGCTTCAGAGCTGCAAAGCATGTGGCTTTTCCTCTTGTCAGGCTGTACTCTGGCTGCAGTCAGCCTAAGTGCCATTAATTGCCCATTTTCTGAGAGGCATGAGATCACTGCTCTGGCTTCGTGAACCTTGGATCGAGCTCAGTCATACTCAAGTTATCCAAGTATAAAAATCTGAATCCTTCATCTTGTACTGCCAAATGTATATTGGAATCTAAGCAATTCCGCTTTCAAGGTACTGTCTTTAAATTATTCAAGAATTGAAGACAAGGTTGAGACCAAACATGTGTTGCTTTAGCAGAAAAAGAAAATCAGGGGGAAGGGATAGTTAAGTAAGTATAAGGAATTTATGGTGAATTTCTATGTTGCACAGCTTGCAATTTACTTCATTTAATTGTTTTGTTGTGGAAATAGCTAGAAAGAAATACAAGGGGTTTTCAAAAAGTTCACAGAAAGATTAGTATAATCTTTTAATTCCATTTTTCCACAAGCTTTTTGAAGTACCCTCATATTACTCCAGTTTTATTCTGAAAGCTTTAGTTCTAGAATGGAATAGAATAGAATACAGTTATTTCTTCTTCCACTTTTAACCATATGACTGCTTCTGGGGCTGGGGTACTCTTAGGACAAAAATCTTAAGATGGTATTAAATGTGTCCTTAGGCCAAATTACCCAGAACAACTTTTAGAAAACCATATTTGTATAGACCTTTCCTATAAAATGAAGTCTTTCATTTAGGATAAATCATTATTCTAAAAAATATAGAATAGGTAGTGAAAATAATACTGGAAATTTACCAGTTTGATTAGTGGCTCTCAAATTTCCACTATCACCACTTCATGACATATTTGGAAAGAGGAAAAGAAAGAAAGGAGGGAGATGCGCAATCATTTAAAAATATCTCTTTGACAGAAAAATTCAGCTTTACAGTGGAGAAATCTAGCAGGCACCCAGTTGTTCAACCAACCAAAGTTAATATCAACAGTAATGAGATATAGCAACATCTTGTCTCTAGATACTGTGCGCTGAGAAGCGCACAGTATCGCTGAGAAGTGCACAGTATCCCTTTCCTGACATTTGTGCCAGAAATATATAACCTGAATTTAATCATGAGGAAAAATCAGACATTCCCAAATGGAGAGACTTACACAAAATAAATGTATTTCAAAAGTGTCAGTAACAAAGGAAAAGGAAGAACTGTCCCAGATTACAGGAGACTCAGGAGACAAGACAACTAAACACACTCTGCTTGGGTTGAATCCTAGCTCAGAAAACATATATTAGAACAAAATTGGAATAAGTTCCTTCGACTAATTAATAGCATGGTATCAATATTACTTTCCTGGTTTTGAAAATTATAATGGTGTTATGTAAGATGTGAACCATATGGGAAAGTAGATGAGGTTATATGGGAATTTCTTTGTACTACCTTTGTAACTTTTTGTAAGTCTGAAATGATTTCAAACTGAAAATTTAAAAATAAGAAACGCTAATTTATAACCACAGGTAATTCAATATGTCCTGGATCACACAGTGATACGTGGTGCCCCATTCAGGATTCCATCCTGGGTCTTTTCATTCCAGAGTCATGTGCCTAAACACACACACACACACACACACACACACACACACACACACACACACACACACACACACACACAATAATTGCAGTGTTGTTTTTAACTTAGGCTTTTATATTCTATTACTATACCTAAACACCAGGTTTATCATTTTACAGCAAAGACAACATTAGTCAGTAAAAGATGGTTACTAACCAATTACTTGAACTGACTCCTAAATTTAGACCTATCATTTTATGTGCAGGTGCAGCCTGAATTGCTGCTCTTAAATAAAAAAAAAAATAAAAAAATAAAAAAAAAAATATGGAGGGTAAATTAGGAGGAAAACCATTCCCAATAAGGCACAATCCCCTTATCGTTCTTCTGTGGCCTTCATGAGTATTATAACTCCAAACTCTGATGGCCCCCAGAAGAGATTTTTATCAAAGTGTGAAGTTGCAGTCCTCACGAGAGTCACTGGGAGTGGTTTTCCTCCTAATTTACCCTACTTTTTTTTTTTTTTTTTAATTCAAGAGGGGCAATTTGGGCTGTACCCATACATAAAATGACAGGCCTCAATTTAGGAGTCAGTTCTAATAATTGTTTAGTAACCATTTTTTACTGACTAATGTTGTCTTTTCTATAAAATGATAAACCTGGTGTTTAGGTATAGTAATAGAATATAAAAACAGATTTAAACTTGTGTTGGCACTCTCAAGTTAGAAATAACAACAGGTTAGGTGAATTACCTTACTGGGTTTTATGTTTTTGAGCAAATGATAAAAGTATCTTGGTTGGCATAAAAAAGAGTAAAAACTCTGCTAAACAGACTCATTTTTTAATTTTTATCTAGAATATATCATATATTGATTTAGTGTTATAGATAGCTAAGCATTAACTACTCTACTGAACATAGAAAACCATTTTTTTCTCATGTATCTTATAATGTGAAAAACAGTCCTGGCGAAGGCTAGGTGTGCTGTGAGGGAGGAACTCAGCATTAAAACTCACAGTTTTTAGAAAGGATAAACTGAACCAAATCCAAACTGTGATGTCCATCACAAACTACTGAAGCTCAAACTTTTTTTAACAGCAGTTTCACGTGGTTCTGTCCCAAGATACTATAAACAAACTGATCTAACAGTAACTCCTTACAGATTTACTTGGATGTTCTAAACCTAAGACCACTGATTGTTCCAGCAACTCCCTTGTTTGCACATTTTGACCAGTCTCTGACAAGACTATTCCCAAGCCTTGAAAAGTCTCCTTTTCCTAACTTTTTCCTTTTGAGATGCCCACCTCACTGCTACCCAGAAGGCGCAGTCTCCCTGGCTGCAGCTAGTTATAAACCTAAGTGTGTTGTCTCCAGATGTGTTTCTGGAGGTCACTGGCCAGTGGGCACTGGCAACTGTTATTTTAGAGAGCAATCTTAATGAGTAGCATTTTATTTTGTAATTTTAAGAGAATTAAGCAGAACTGCTTATGCCTTGGAAAACAGTTAAGCACAAAGACAAGAGGAGATTGAGCACCTATGTTACATGTGAAATAAGATAAACCCCCCCAATATTGGAAGCTGTGAGGATCCAAAACACATCTAAAACCCTTTATGACTGTGAGGGATGAAACGCAATTCTGTCCTAGAGTTGACTCTAAGCCATGGCTTTCAACCTTGGCTACATATGAAAATTATCTAAAGGGCTTTTAAAAATACTGATTTCCTAGAGATTACCTTCGACCACTTTAATTAGATTCTCTGGAAGTGGGGCCCAGTAATCTATATATTATAAAGCTCCCCATATGATTCAAATGTGCGGCCAGAGTTGAGAATCATTGCTTTAGGGTATTCATTGTAACAGTCTACTATAACACTTATTAGAAAGTTGATTAAATGCTAATCCATTCAACTATCCATGAGTGACTTAGTGTAAAGCACCATAGTTTCAAAAAAAGATGAGAGAGCTGAACATGTAGGAGGTTATCTGACTCAGGATAAATGTGACAGAAACACAATAAATTCCTGACCTTACAGTAGCAAAATCTGAACTTAGAATGGTTCTTTCCTGGCCCATAGGATGCTTCTGAGAATTGGAAAGACCAGTCTTTCCAGAAGATGCAGCTTCTGGACGACAGTTGTGTATAGTCAGATACCCATGTAATAGGTACATCATCCCTGGAGATAAAATGAGGTGATAAATGTCAGAGGCAGGTGGCCTTTCCTTCTTCCAGGACACTGGTGGGCCCTGCCTCTGTGACCACTTGACATATGTCCAGGGACAACAAGGAGCTACAAAACCAGGGTGATAAAGATTCTGCCTAAATGAAATGTTATATAATGATCTCCAGAGCCAAATACTAATTAATACCTTTGGATTAGTTCTGGTTTTGAATTTATATACAGTGCTGTTTCCTCCCATGAATTTGAATAATTGAGGGCTTGACCATTATAAAAATGAAATTCAAGAATGTTTCAAGCTGGAGTGATTAAAAGACTGGTGAAGCCCTTACAAGAGTTTCCTAAGGACTTGTCAGAATACAGTTCTTGGATGCTGTGATGAACACACACATATTATCTGCCACACCTATAGCTAATAGCTAGGATAACAGTGGGAAGGAAAGGTCATAGTTAAAAACTTAATCAAGGGATACCTGCAATCCCATCTTTATCGCAGCTCTATTTACAATAGCCAAAGTATGTAACCAACCTAAGCGTCCATTGACAAATGACTGCATAAAGAAAATGTAGTACATGTGCACAATGGAATACTACTCAGCCATGAAAAAGAATGAAATTCTGCCATTTGCAGCAACATAGATGAGTCTGGAGAAAATTACGTTAAGTAAAATAAGCCAGACAAAGAAACAGAAATATCACATGTTCTCACTTATAACTGGTTGCTAGGAAGGAAGGGAGGAGGGAGAGAAAGAGGGAAGAAGGAAGGAATGAAGGAAAGAAAGAAAAGACCACAACAATACATTGAACTTTCAGAAGGAGAAAACAAACCTAAGGATGCTAGAGATGGGGGGGAGAGAGGGAGGGGGTTGGGGAAGTGATAGGGCAGGGAAGGACATAAAGAAATATCATGATTTGTAAAAATGTGTATGTTAATAAATACAAATTTAAAAAGAAAAAAAGTTAGTGAAAATTTCCAGTTTTAGTGGAAATCTGATGGTGCAGATTTTTCTTTCTGTCTGTCTTTCTTTTTTTTTTACCGGAAGCATCCATGAAGAACTCCTCTTAAGGATGGTGTACAAATGTGAAGATAAAATGAAGTATATTTTACAGGAGAATGGATGTTTCGTGAATAAATTGATGTGTGCTAGTAAACTCAATGTGAAACATTCCCTTCATGATATAGTAGTAATTCAAGTGTAAGCAGGTTAAATTTAGGGTCCTCTTAAACCACTGTTTCTTGGGATTCTTTCTGAATGATGACTACTTCATTTCAAAAATTCATCTGGGGAATTTTATAGACTGGGAAGAGAAGGTTATTTTAGTTTTTTATGTTGTGCTCAGACCTCTTCTTTATTGCTGTTCTTAGTCAATTTAAGGAACTTTTTTTGTATGTATAACAGATTCTATTGCAGAATGTGTTATTTAGAAAGAATTTAAAGAATGAGTAAAAAAATAAGAATTTTATTCTTAATAAAAGCCAAAATTTTATTTCAAAAAAAAGATCTTGAAAAATCCTTTATTGAGGCACCCTATAGCCAGTAGTTTATGAATAAAGGATGAGTAAATAAAGTCTTTATATAAACTCAAAAACAACAATAAGAAAAATAAAACATTAATGGTACTACCATGTGTGTAATTATGAATAACTATTTCTAAGGGAACATCCCTGCAAATAAAAGCATAGCCTATTCCAGTGCTAATTAGAACTCTAAAACTGTTTTAACACCTATGATATGTTTTCATGCTTTACATTTGTAGAAAACATATGCTGTGAAAACTGATGAAGCATAAATTTTGAGTCAAACAATATCATGTAATTTGCTAACTATTCTAAAATTAAACTACTTTAGCTAAGTATACAAACTATATAAAGTCTCTCTAGTGATAATTAAACCCCCCAAAAGTCAGGATAAGCTGTGTTTTGGTAGTAACCACAAACATCTCAGGAGCTTAACTCAAGAAGTGTTTATTCTTGCTCACTCTATGTGTCATTGTGGGTTGCTTGGTGGCCTCTGTTCTACAGGGTTATTCTGGGACTCAGGCTTTATCTCAAACTGTGTTTCTATGCTCACTTCTACAGTGAGAAGGAAATGCAGAGAATCTTGCACTGGCTCTTCATGCTTTCTCCCAGAGGCAACACACATGACTGCTCCTCAAATTTCAATGACTAAACCAACCCTAGTGTCCACATCGGACTTCAGGAGGCAGGTAGTTCAATATTATCACGTGTCCAGATAAAGAACTGGATGTTTTTGATAAAGAGATCTAATAACTCTCACAAACTTCTATCAGATTAAAATGAAAGTAAGACCAGCAAAGGTAGAACGTGATTTCTATTCTGTTTTTAATATTACAAGTGACTTCTTTGCACTTGTAAATTCTAAGAATTGCAGTGCTTGGAAAAGTGGCATGGACTGATGGTACAGAGACTCCCCCCTACCAAAGGTCATTGAGGGAGAAAATTTTCTAATAAGATTTATTGGCATGGAATATGTTAGCATTTGTACATTTTAAATGAGTATGTAAGATGATATAAAAATCGAGGGGCAGTACACTGAATGGCTAAAACCATGGAGGCTGGGTTTGAATCCTGACTCTACCACTCACTAGCAGCATGACCTTGGAGAAGTAACTTAACCTCTCTGTGACTCAATTTCCTTACTTACAAAGAGGATATGATATTAATGCCTCATAAAAGGTATTAAATGAGTACACACAGACACACATCACTTAGTAAATATCAGTAAATGCTGTAATAAATGTCTGCTAAAATTATTGTATTTTTGGACTGATTATCAATTTAACTAATTCCTTACAAGGGCTAAATAAGTGAAGGGATGAGGATAAATTTTGCCTGCGAAGATAAACAGCCATGCTTCCTAAGAGACTATGTCATTTAGACCAAGCATCAGGAAGCCTGGTTCCAGCCCCACTTCTGCATCCAACAGGTTGTGCAATCTTTGGCATATCACTTAACATTTACTTGGCATCTCCTTTCTTTCTTATCTTTCTTTTGTCCTTTCTAGGCTAAGTGAGCTTAATTCAAATTAAAATATATTTATTAGGGATCCTACGATGTATATGATTAAAAACCTCACTGTGTAGCAGAGGAGTAATCACATTAGAAGAATGAGTAAATGAGAAGTAAATTTGAAATAAAATATAGAGCTTCAAAGAAAGAATTTTATCAGGTGGTGTTGGTGATAAAATATTCTAGTTCAGGGAATAGAGCACGACAACATCTTAATAATAATAGTAATTTCCATTTGTTGGTAGTGAATGCTTAAACACTGCCAAGTACATTTACTCGTATTATTTCTTGTCATCCAAAAACTCCGAGAGGTGAATTTATCATCCACATTTTAAAAATAAGGAAACTGAAGTTCAACGAGATCCATGTAAGTTAAATTCTGTTTTTTCTGACCCCAGAAACCAGAGATTCTTTTCATATATGTTATTCCATGAAGAGGGGAAATGTAGGGGGTAGGGTCAGGAAACAATGAGCACCCTGCTTTGTCTGGGCCATTTGCTAGATTTAGGGAGTTAGCAGGAATGTAATTAGAAAGGTCTATTCCATGTATTAAAACCATATGCTTCTGTTTTCTAAAACTAAAGCTCCATTATAAAAATATGTGCCTCTTGAATGCCTGAAACATCTGTCTCAGGGGTCCCATAGCACTTTATAAATACATTTATTTGAGAATGTACATTAGCCTTTATCCATATATTTATTAGAGCACTTTAATGATTTGTTTATGGGTCTGTAAGAAAGAGAGTTTTGGGTTTCTTCAAGGGAAGAACCATGCTTTAATTCATCGTTATATCCCTAAGCTACCATCACAGTGATTGGTAGACATTAAATTAATATTTGCTGAATGAAAGAGTAAATGAAGGAATAAGTAAATTAATGCTTTATGATATACCCTTTTATGCTGAAATGTTTTCTTGACATTAGCAAGCTGTCTCAAGTTCTTTGAAATCTGGCAAGACATAAATCATCAATAAATGCATAAAATATGCAAGGGCTTATTTTGCTAAATGTAGATGTTGTTTACGATTAATGTCAAGACTGAAATCTATTACATGCTAAATACAGTTTTTTACTCTTAAAAACTACTTCATTTCATTTGCATCTTGAAAGATACTTCGCACTGATAATAGATATTAATGGAAACACAATGCAACATGCAGGTATTCTTACATGCAACAACTTAAAAAATGTTTCTGAGGTATAAGGTCAACTTATGCTGCAGTGATTAAATATTAGAAAGTAGTGCTCATTTCTAGATTCCAAGTTAAAATTTAACACTCTTTCTTCAATATTATAACATCCTGTTATGGAAATTTAACAAATAATAAGTAATAGTAAATTTTGGAAACTGAAAATACTGGATTGTGTGATAGTTAATTTTGTGTGTCAACTTGACTGGGCCACTAGGTGCCCATGTATTTGATTAAACATTATTTCTGAGTGTGTCTCTGAGGGTGTTTCTGGATCAGGTTAACATTTGAATTGGTAGACTGAATAAAGCAGATTGCTCCCCAATGTGGGTGGACCTCATCCAATCTATCAAAGGCCTGGATAGAGAATAGAAGGCTGAATAAAAAAGAATTCTTTCTCTCTGCCTGACTTTTGAACAGGGATATTGGTATTCTTCTGCATTCAGGCTCAGACTGGAACTGGAACTGACACCACTGGTTCTCCAGGTTCTCAAACCTTTGGACTTGGACTAAAATCATCCCATCAATTCTCCTGTGTCTCTAGCTTGCTGACTGCAGCCTCCATGTTCATGTGAGACAATTCCTCATAGTAAATATATATATATATATATATATTTATACACACACACACACACATACAGGTTGAATAGCCCTTATCCCAAATGCTTGAGACCAGAAGTGTTTCAGATTTTGGATTTTTTCAGATTTTGGAATATTTGCAGAGACTTGACCTGTTCAGCATCCCTAATTCAAAAATCCAAATTTGAAAAGCTCCAATGAGCATTTTGTTTGAGCATGTTGATGCTCAAAAAGTTTCAGATTTTGGAGCATTTTGGATTTCAGATTTCCCTATTAGAAATGCTGAGTCTGTGTGTGTTGTGTGTATGTATATGTGTGCATGTATAAATATAAATAAAATCTATTGGTTTTGTTTCTCTGGAGAACCAGTCTAACACAAATTATATACATGGTTAAATATGCTGCTTTACGATAATCCTTAACTTTCTACCTAGGACCTCTTTTCTTAAGATTTCTTAATTTTTCATTCTTTTCTTTTCACGCTTTCTTAGGTCTTTTATGTCCTTTGGGAAGTGTGGCAACTTAAGCTGAACACAGTATTTTAGTAAAATTATAACTAAGAAGTGTTTAGTTTCTTGTAATGTAAATTAAATTCTCTGCTCACCTAAGCTAGAATTGTTTCATAAATAATATCAGGATGTCTTGAAATAGCTATGCATTTCTCTCTCTTATTTACTATAACCATGATTATGATTTTATGCAGTGGACACATATTATGAATGGTTCCGGAATTTTATTTGTTAAGCACGTCAGGCTTTTATATTATCCTCTGAGTACTATTCTTTTCTATTATGCCTTTGCCAAAACATTAATGTGGTCCAATATGATATTTGGATTAATTTTTGGCTAATGAATTAAAATAATATTGAAAGTGAATAAGCTAATTTGAGGAAGCTTTGAAGCACAAATCTAATGCTTCAAGCCAAATAATTTCCTTCTGTGTTAAATATCTAGACCCTTTCCCCCCCTGCTTATTTCAAAAATTACTTTGTAGTGGGAAGTCTTTAATAAGGTCCACTTATTTCCTTTAATTCTGCGATTAGCTGTTAAATATCTCTGAAATCTATACTATGCTTCAAATTGATCTGTTATTCATAATCTCGTCTGCCACAACTATCCAGAGGGGGTATCCTGAAAGTGTAAGAGCTACCATTCTGTGCCAGGCATTGTTGTGAGCACTTTTTGTATATTAACTCACTTTATCCACATAACAGTTTGCTTTGAACAAATTGTGGAAGGTACTATTTGATGGATGAGGAAATTAAGGCAAATGGATTTAATAATTTGCCTAAAGTCACAACAGTACTAAGGTGTAGAGATAAGATTCAAATCCAGGTAGCATGACCTCAGAGTTGATCTTTTGCTCATTGCACTGAACTGCCAATAACTTCTAAAATATTTCCATACATTTTATCTAGTTTTCTTCTAACATATAATATGGCTGAATGTCAGCATCATATTTAAGAGTAAGAGGTAAGTGTGTATTTTAAAATAAAAAGATCAATTTTAACTTCAAATTATCTATAAGTGGGCTTTGTACTTTACATGCAGAAAATTTTAAAGATAAATCAGTAATATTTCTATTGCTAGTTAGAAAAAAGAAGAAAATACATCACAAAACTTGAAGTCTAACAAAATCTCTGTTTGTTAGAGAGTATTTACAGTGTGCCTTGGAAGAAAATAAAATAAAAGTAAAGTAAAATAAAAATTTAAAAAATTGCTATCAGAAAATTATCTAATGACAAATTTTTGTTATTAATAGAGATTAAATTTTAGGGAAAGCTTCTTTGTAATCTTGGTGAAATTCCTTGCATATATACATAGATAGCCTTAGAATAATATTATTGAATATATAAAATTGGTTTAATTTGTTGCATTGGTTGGACAGTGTTTTTTAATCATACTGCATGAGTATATTCATTGAATATATTTGTCAATTGATTGAAATACAGTACAACTGCTCTTGTCTTTAACATAGTAATAATGCATTCTTGAAATATTAGAAATAAATCAAGTATAGTAAAATATATGATAATCCAAATGTGCAATAGGAGATCTATATTTTGTGCATATTATAGTAAGTACTTTTGTTGAATGAAGAATTGCTTTACAAAGTTATTGATCACTCACAATTTGTGTCAAAGAGAATCAAGTATTTAAATAAATCATATTTTTTTGTTGCAAAGTAAATGTGTACCTAGTAGGCTGAAGTATTCCTTTGGTGTGATAAATAGAACAATAAATGGAAAAGCAGTTCTGTACTAGACTTCACAATGGTAGGAATTTCAGATTACTAATAGGCCTAACACTTTTTATTTCTACAAGAAGATTCACCAATATCAGAGACATAGACCATGAATGCCAATTCACAGGGTTGTTGAAGTCCTATCTTCAAAAAAATACTCTTAGGTCTTCTGTCTCATGGCTGCAAAACTCATCATTTTACCTGTTTCTTCTGGAAATGGACCAAAAGCAACAAGAAAGTAAAAAAAAATAGTAAATTCTATTGTTAATAAAACTAGAAGTCAGACCAAAAATATAAAAGGTTGCCAAAAGCTACAGTGTTATTGTAGGTGCACTTTCTCAAGATGAGGGGCCCACCCATACAGTGATCTAAAAGCCCTGCTTGTAATAGGTGTATGGGGGAGCTGAGTGGTAGCAGAACTGCAATCCCTACTCCTGCCCCGCCATACCTAGTTTAGCTTAGAAAAGCAGAGGTGAGCAGGGCTATACCAAGAAGTGTACAGAACAGCCATATTTACAGGAACCCATCTTATTTTGTGGCAGTTGAAACTTGGCTGGCCTGTAAAACAACCTGGCCACTTTGAAACCTGACAAATGTCTTATATGAAAACCTGAATCACTGAATGTCAAGTACAGTTATGCATCAGTTAACAATAGAGATACGTTTTGAGAAATGCCTTATTAGGTGATTTTGTCATTGTGCAATCATCCTAGAGTTTACTTACACAAACTTAGTTGGTATAGCCTACTACATACACACTTAGGCTATATGCTATAGTGATTATAATCTTAAGGGACCACCATTTTACATGGTCCCTCATTGGTCCGTCATTGACCTAAATGTCATTAAGTAGTTCATGATTGTATTAACAAAAGAACTAGTTATAGTAGCTAAGAAAAGATATCAGAAGAAAAAATGATGAAAAAGCAGAACATTTTAACAGATAACAGAACTCTCACCAGAAATGCTCTGCCATAGATCAGAACAAATATTTGAAGATATAATTCCAGTGTTACTAAAATGTGCCAGAGCATATGAAAAAGGAAGCATTTCCAAATTCCATTTGAACTGTGAATACCAAAAATCAATGTTTTCAGAAAAAAATATATGGCAGAGCATTTTTACTCATTTGCACTTCAATGTTAAAATAATACAATTTATCAATCAGAATCCATCAACACATTACAAGAAAAATGTATTATGACCAAGGGGGATTTATTACAGGAATATAAAAATATTTTGATGTTATTGAATTTACTCATTTATTTTGTTATATTAATTAGCCTAAGGGGAAAAAGAATATGCCTCTCTCCATTGATACTAAAAAAATATTTAACAAAATTCAACATGTGTTCTAGACGAAACACCCCCAAGTAAGAATTAATAAAAATTTATATAACCGGTTACATTGTGTAATGATAAAAAGATAAAGAAAAATGGAAAAAAAAATTTATATTACCTGTTAAACACATCTATTTCAGTCCCAAAGGTAATATCAGGCTTAACAGAAGAATAATAGAGGTATTTCACCAAAGTTGGAAACAAGACAATGATGCCCACTATCAACTATTAAATAACACTTCTTTAGGTTAATAGTTACAATTAACAAGAGAATGAAATTAGATGTTCTTAAGTTGGAAAGATAAGGAGAAATTATCACCATTTGCAAATGACATATTGTATGCTTAGAAAACCCATGAAAATCAAGTACAATATAATACAGACAAGAAAATTAGTAAGGTACCAGTATCAATGCACATAAATCAATAGCCTCCATTTTACGTAAACAATAATCTGTTATAAGATATAGATGATGACCAGATTAATAATAGTAACAAACAATCAAATGCTGAGCAGTAGTGATAAGAATGAGCAAAACAAAGAAAAATGTAAAACTGTCCTTAAGAACATGAAGGAAGATGAGAATAAATGGAATGACATACTGTGTTTTTAGAGAGGGAGACTCAGCATCATAAGAATGCAAATTGTCTCAAATTAATTTATAAATAAAAGCAATCCCAATAACATTTTATTTTTTCCAAACTACACAGGTTTTTCTAAAGTTTGAATATCAAGAAAATAAATGAGAATATCCAAGAAAATTCTGAAAAAGTAGAGCAATAGAAGGAGGAGAGCTAGCCTTATCAGATTAAAACACACTATGATAGTCATTCATAAACAGAAAAAGAGTACAATAGAACAGAACAACAAAAACTAAAGAAATCAACCCAAGTACACATGGGAATTTATTATGTGAAAAGGATGGCAGAGCAAATCAGTGAGGAAAAATAAGCTAGCAATTGTTGGGACAATTAGATAACCATTTGCGAGGAAAAAAGATCCAATCATCCACTCCTCACTCATTAAAAAGGTAAATTCCAAATGAATAAATGATTTAAATGTTAAAAATGAAAACAAAAGTTTTCAAAGGTACATGTAGAATTCTTTATAATCTCTTCAATAATCTTCTAATATTGACACAAAAGCTTATAAACCATGAAAAGAATGGCTAATGAACTTGGCAATGTAAATATGATAAATTTTTTCACAGAAAAACACTTGATGTAAATAAACTCAAAAGACAAATGAGAAACTGGAAGAAAAAAAAAAACTTTTGCAATTTATATTACAGACAAAATGCCAATCTCCGTAAAAATCTAGACTTCTTGAAATGGAGGAAGAAAAGACTAATAATCCAACAACAACAACAACAAAAATGGGCGAAGAATATTCACAGTGTATTTACAGAAAAATATCATACAAATTGGAAAACATGAAAAGATGTCTGATCTCATTCATAATAAGAGAAATGAGGTATCCTTTAACCCTTATGAAAATGTCAAAATTCCATAAGTTTGATAATTCATAGCAAGGAAATCAGGGACTCATCTTCACTGATTTGTAAAGGTATAAATGGGTTCAACACCTATGGAGGGCAATTTATTCTTATATTTACATAAATCTATATTTTTCATATATACATAAATGTAAATATATAGTTTACCATCCTCAAAATCATATATAGAGATATACAGATTGACAGATGAAATTTTGTCTTAATGACCTAACTGAAATATCAAATTTCATATCATTTATTAAGCCTTTCTTTGAAATTTTCTCCAGCTTATATGTCTTTCTAAAAACAACTTATTCTTAAAAAATACTGAAAATTGACTCTATGAAAGGAAACATTTAATAGCAGTGTGAGTCATTTGCAGCATTTCAAGAAGAGCCAGGTAGTTTTTATACTCAGATCAGAATGATAACGGGCTGTTGACTGCTCTCTTTCTGTATTATATCCATAGCTTTATTGGTTTCCTTTGAAATCGTTTATATAAATCAATTTTATTTGGCCCAAAACCAGTGTTATAAAATTTTAAATGCTACCCAGAGGCATTTTTTTTTTAAAGAAAGCCTTTGCTGCAATGAGATATAACAACACTACCATTTTTTCCCCAAAGAATGGCTGTTACCTTGCAAACATTTACTTACATTTATTTTTTCTTATATTTTATAGGTATATTGGATTTCCATTTTATAAAAATGAGTGTGCCTAATATTTGTGTTACTGCTTCTTTTGCATATCCTATATTCTTTGAAACTTCATAGAAAAGATAAGATACAAAAGTCATGTGTTATTCTAAACCTAATTATCAGCCAGCTTCTTTGCCAAATGACATCTACCAATTTTACGTTTAAGTAGGAAAGCTAAACCTTAAAGGATATATTATTACATGGATAAAAACAAATGTCATAGTATCTCAAATTTTAAAATTTAGTCATATCAGTTAGGTGTGACATAAATTTATTTTTTCCAAGGAATATATTGCATCCAATTCTGTATTTCAATGGGCAGGGTATTTCAAGCAAGACTCTATGTCATTAAATTAGAAAATTAGCAAAAAACAATGATATTTTCATTGTGGTCAAGCCATTATCTCTCCCCTTCTTTTTAACTAGGAAGAAATAAACTTTGACAAACTATGGTCACTAATATCTAAGTTCTCCCATCATATTTCAAAAATGTAATCAAGAAAGCTTTCTAATTGCCTTAAAAAGCTCTATAGATCTGGAAGTGTTTGATCAAGAGTTAAATGTGTATATCAAAAACATTTGGGAATTAAGTATTTGGAACAAAGTTGGAATAGTGGACTACCTTTAAAAATTAAGAATAATAATAGCATCTATTGTTTGTTTAGTATTTATATTCCAGGCACATCATATATATTAAATAATCAATAATTATTAAATAACTACAGAATTTATAGATTGATATCTTTCCCCATAGAATTTAATATTATGAAGGCAAGGATTTGGTCTATTCTGTTCATCATCATATTTCTTGCATCTCAGTTTCCTCATTTGTAAAATGATTAAGTTGAACTATATGGTCTCTGAAGGACTGCTTTAAAATGCTGTGATCCTAAAAATAAAGTCTATCGTTTTCTAGTCTGGAATTGCAGAACTGAGTAAATAGAACCACTAGAGTTTGACTGTTTCGTTTTTGTTCAAAAGTGCCTACTTTTTTTATTATAACTTTCAAAAATGTTTAAACCAAATTTTAATCCATTGTATTTTCAGTGGTATTTGTTGAAATTCAAGAAAGAAATATTTGATTTCTGATGAGTACTTATTCATCTTTATGCACGTTAAGTAGAATAATCTATTTTTAAAATAGCAATTCTTATAATAGTCTCATCATTTCTCTTTAAGAACAATGGAGAAATAATAGAAGTGACTCATTTTTAGCCAAGGATAAGATTTTTGGCTGGAATGACCATGGGTCTGACTCAGGAGGGTGATTCATGTGATCTTATTGATATAAGGTCAGAAAATACATGAAAGAAAGAAATTAAAGGAACTCAGCTACTTTATTTGTCTGGAAATAATTAGATTCTTAAGAATTGCCATCCTGCTCCTCAAATTGATTTAACAGCCTGTAAGGTGGATGGATGGGCCATATCACATAAATAACCAGACTTTATCAGTAACAACAGTTTATAATCAAAAGGATGCAAATAGTAGCATGAAATGAACACAATGACATGAACAATTGTAGGGCTAATTGGTATCATTGGGGCTCTTTAAAATATTTTAATGCTCTCCTCTTGGGCACATCGTAAGGCAGGACAACATGTCTCTGTCTTTGAGTTAGGCTTGACCATGGGCCTTGCTTTGTCAGGAAGCCTTAAGATCTAGTGTGTGATTCATCACATTCCCTTCCTCCTGCTGCTGGAAGTGTAGGAATCTGAGTTATGATGGAGTCTGCCAGTCTGGATCCCTGAGAGACTATGATGAGCAGAGGCCCCAGGCTGAATGTGTAGTGTAAATGAGTGTCATTTTAAGCCATTGAGAGTTCAGTGTTGTCTCTTACTGCAGCTCCTGACTGAAACAGCATTTCTTGGAATTCAAGGACTTTCTCCATCCTTGACTATATTAGTCAGTCTTGATTAAATGCACAAAGTCCTGATGATTTTCACAACACCAAAATAATTTTATTTTCTAATTCATAATATTTTATGATTCATAGTATAATTAATTATGTTATAATACAAATAAATTAAATACTACATCCTGTAAAATAATCCTACCCTGTATATTCCAATGGGCAGGATTCAGGTTGCATATAAAAACTCTGATATTACTAAGTCTTTTAAAAGTTACACCCATGAAAAAATGCCTGTTTTGACTAAGCTTTCAGACAATTTATTAACATCATTAGTCTAAAGAATAAGCTTTTCAAAAGCATTAGTTATAAAACTGTATAAAACTCAAAGAGAAATCTTATGATATTCATATGAAGCATATGGCATCCTAGTGATAATCAAATGAAATTTATAATTGACAATTAAAATATGATGTTTATTTGGCATGTGAAGGGAATGAATCTGGACTCTTTATTACCCAAGTTTTCCATTTTAGATTGTATTAATGCTCAAAGTAGAAAATTGCCAAATCAATACTTTACTCTGGCTAGAAAATCAAAGAAAATGTCAGGGTGCCAAATCTACCAGTACCTGCTAAATTAAATATTCTACTAAAATAACTAAAATAAAATATCTTGCAGCCATATTTTTGTATATTATTGTGTATATTCTTTGCCAGCATTAATCTGAATCCTGGATAGTTCAACATTTTCCCAATTCACAGAAAAGTCTCAGACTTAGAAGATTAGTTTAGAAAATGGAGAAACCTAACCTACTCTTAGCATCTTGTGTTATTACTATCGATTTTCCCTGTGGCATTGAAGTATATAGATCCAGAGACAGCCAAGCTGTATTAAGAATACTAAAAAGAGGTAGCAAAGAGCAGTATTTCTAATTCACTGTTTATGACCACAGATACTTTAGATCTTTGGACAAACTGAAAACCTGAGATATTTATTTAAATGCCCTTCATTGCTAGTTTACACACATACCAGGTGCTGAAAATTATTTACTGAATGAGTAAATGTCTAACCAGATTCTTGCTGTTGTTTGAGGAAGAAATATTGTGCAAAAAGGTCTCTGAGAAAAGATCTTATGGAAAGAGGCCTAAAAGAGAGAATAGCATATCTGAATAAGGAAATTGGCAAGAAAAAAGTCTAGAAGTTATCAAATGCCATTAGCAGTTATAACCAGTCACTGGTTACATTCTCACAACAAGGCTTGAACATTCATTTATTCATTC
Organism: Cynocephalus volans; assembly: GCF_027409185.1. NCBI lineage: Eukaryota > Metazoa > Chordata > Mammalia > Dermoptera > Cynocephalidae > Cynocephalus > Cynocephalus volans. Next base: position 88,739,650 of record NC_084468.1, on the reverse strand, counting down.
ATTTATTCATTCAATAAATAGTCATTGATCATTTGCCACATCCTAGACCTAAGCTTGTCACTAAGGATAAAGAGCAAAAGCATAGATGGTCTTCAAGGATCTTACAGCCTATCAGAAAAGCAAGCAAATAAAACAAATGATAACAATACAGCTAACAATGAGTGTTACTGCCAGGCACTAATAAAAGCACTCTTAATGCATTAACTCCTTTAGTCCTTCCAGTAATCTTATAACACAGATTCTATTATTAGCACTGCCATTTTACAGATGTGGAAACTGAGACAAAGAGAACTGTCTTTGGGCAAAAGCTAGTAAGAGGCAGAGCAAGTTCTGAACCAAAGCAGTCCGCCTGAACATTTGATGCTCTAACCAGTGTTCTACAGTCTCTCTAGTGAACTGTAATGGCTGCAATAACAAAGGAAATAGAGAAAGCAGTGTGCTTCTATGGTGGGCATAATTTAGATAGCTTAGACTTCCAAGAAGAACTCATCTTTCATCTGGGTTTGATGGAGTTAAATATTTTATATCACCTGCTCTCAATCTGAAGAAAAGAAAAAAAAGTTCTCTAAACACATTTAATGACTATCTAAATGTTATCTCCAAAACTACTTATATAATTTATTTAAAACAATCTTAGATGGAGACTCCTATTATTATAGAAGTAACTGCTTATGAAGTCAGCACTGCCTTTTAGGTATTTTGGTGAACTTTTCTATTGACATCTCTAAAAATGGATGTAGAATAAAGCAGATTTTTTTTCTCCCGGTGTCTCTCTCTTAGGTTAAACAATTAGGGAGCCATGTTTATTCTCTCAGGCTTCTAGTGTACCAATGAGCACACCACACCTAAGTAAGTGTTTAAGTTTTTAGAGAGTGATGTTCTCAGGCTGAAGTCCTCATAATGAAAAAAGTCAACACCACCAGGGGTGGAGTAGATTCTCAATAAGATGTAACACAAGAGCTACAGTTTAAAGTATATCAGATTTAAGGGCATATAACATTACTGGCAAAATCTGTTACTGTACAACAAACTATCTGAGACCACAGAATTATGTGTTGTAATGGAAGCTTGTTATTATCAGTCCATTGCTGGCAATCTTATTTTCAGGCTCAGAGCTGATGATAAAATGGGATAAACTTGCACTGCTCTAGTGATTAAGCTTACGATAAGGCAGAGGTATTATGAACATTTCAACTCACCCCCCTGCTTCTTAACTAATATGGTGAAATTTTGAGCTATTTGGGTAGGTTGTTTAGAAATATATTTATACTTTTGAGAGAAGAATGTTTAAAGAGGAGTGAAAGGAGCTTAACAACTAATTCCGTCCCCATGACAGAGAAATAGAAGAGTAAATAAATAGTTCATTTCAGTTAAATTTGGTTAGTTTGGTCTTTGACTTAAAATGGGATTATTACACGGAAAGGAAGCAGATAAAGTATTTAAATATTTTTAAATAGGAATATTTATTATTGAAATTCATTTAATATATACATGGTTTCTCTTCGAGCCAATAAGCATCTATTGAGCAATTACCTTATGCTAGGTAGGTACCTTATACCAAATATTATTCAACTAATGAAGCAATACTTGTCAATACCAAGGTAAGTAAAGAGCTATGTTGCTAAAACCCTTCAGTGTTAAATGCTTTATAATAATTGGAATACACCACTTTAAAAGAACATTGGGCTTAAATTGAATAGCTAGCTAGAATTAGAGACGCCAATTAGCTTCCCTGTGGCTCAATTTTGCCATCTTTAAAATGAACCTAATATAATGCTATTGTCTTTTCCACCTCACAAACTATGTGAAATTTTTATATGCAAAAGATAATATTTCTTTTGTTTCCAGCTTTAAAAATCAATAATATTTCACAACATTAACCACCCCAAAAGTAGCTAAATTATATGTGACTCTGCGGATTTTTGCATAATATAATGTATAATGACTATTTTCCATCACTAGAGGATTTAACATTTCCTTGAATTTCCACAGCATGAAATAGTTTATTTACTGGTCATCTGAAAAATATCTCAGGTAGGTGAGTTTATCGACTAAGTAAAATTTAAGGGAGCAAGCTCTGGACAAAGATAGTTATATTTAAATTTCAACTATGTAACTTATTGACTATATGGCTTTGAGAAAGTTACTTAATATAAGATGAATTATCCTATTCTGTAAAATGAAGATAATAAAAACTACACTGTAATTTTTTTTGAAAATTAAATATTTGTATAAGTAAAGTAAAAATCTCAGATAGTTTTAGATGAGAAGATAGTAGCTGAGTTGGTTTTATTGTTTTTCATAAACAGAGAATGATTTCTGGCTGATTCCTAAGTGTTTTTTTTCTTTAAATTCATTTCTTTATTATGAATATTCATGAGATACAAAGCTAATTGTCACCCCTCCTGCCCATGATGTGAGGGCCAGATTCATACTTGGGGCATACCCACTACCAGGAATTACTTTTGCACCCGTGTCCCCCACCCAATTATCTATCAACCTCCCTCCCCCTTTCTCCCCACTCCACTTTGTAGCCCTAGGAGTGTTCCCTCCCTCTGTAAGACCAATGCACTACTGTGGTCTTTCTTTCCTTCCTTCTTTCTCTCTTAGCTCCCACATATGAGTGAGTACACGCGGTATTTATCCCTCTGTGCTTTGCTTATTTCACTCAACATAAGTTTCTCAAGGTTCCTAAGTGTTATCACTTGTCTGTGTTGCTGTCAAAATATCTACCGAATAGATCTGTAATTCTCAATTTTTTTTTTCTCGTTTGTGACACATTTTGCTTAACGGGATATATATATTTTTAAATTTAATTTTATTTTATCTATATACAATGTAGTTGATTTTTGTGTCCCTTTTCCGAATCCTCCCTTCCCCCTCTTTCTCCGCTCCTGCCCATCAGCATCATATCTGTTCGCTTGTCTTAACAAGTTCAAGGAATTGTGATTGTTGTGTCTTTTTCCCTGCCCCCCCATTTGTTTGTGTTTAATGGGATATTTGAAGGAACACTTGATTAAAAAATACAAAATATCTCAGTATCCCATGGAGTCTGTAAAGGCATCCAGTTTCCACTTTAATTGACATGATTGTCCTTCAGCATTATTTATTGCCTATGGAGTGGTTACCTGTGCATGAGAAAGCTCGAGGATTCTTGGACAACATCTTTAAGTTATGCTGTATTTCTTGCCACTTCTTTTTCTTAATTCATAGCACAGTTTATATCACATTGCATGAACAGTCCATCTCAACATGCAATCTGGTCATTTATCATCTGTGAACCAGTTATTTGGGGCTATATGTTTAGAACCTTACTAAATGGAAAACTTTTAAATGATCATAGATGAAGGCTTAAGAAAATCATGTCTCCTTCTCATAAATCTCTGGGTTGAACATAAGGAAGGGAAAAGCAAAGTCTACCAATTTTCTCTTACCAGCTGTTTGGTTTTCTCTAAGCAAACATTATCTATCTGGGGAGTGAGGTGGGGTCATGAGAGATTTTCCAGGTGGGGATTATGGGGACTGGCTGGAAGGCTAGGAGTTAGTGAGCTGACATCCACCCCTTGCCTTTCCATATGCCAAGCCGTACATGACTTGAGCACACTTAACATGCCAACATGACTTTCCCTAAGTGTATGTTCATCTAAAATGAGGCTAACAGTGTTTTATTTCCAGGTTTGTTTGTTGTTTGGTTGTTACCACTTTCCTCTGCCTCAGGGATAGTGGTAGTAATAGGACAATAGTATAATAAAATGATAAGGATTGGGGATAGCTTATTTCTGAAACTTTTCCACAGCTAACTTATTTTAACTTTCTCACTCCTGATTCTTATAGGTATTTCAAGCCATATTCTACCACGCAATTGCCAAACTTTCTTTCCTTATCTATTTTAAAACTATCTCCATTACCTTACAGTTCCATAACCCTAAAACTCCAGTTTTGATTGCTTCGCTGTAACAATATCCATGGTAATACATTAGCTATTTATTGAATTTCTAATATATGCCAGCTCCTACACTATTCTATCCTCTGGGATAGCAGTGGCTGAACATGCAGCAGCAGGAATTCACTAAAAAGTTCAGTGTGGAGTCAGGTGGAAGGGTGGGAACTCAGAGGAGGAAGTGGAGGTTGAGAGAGATAAAATAACTTATCTATGGTCCCACCGCTAGTAAAATTCTTTAAAACTCAAGACTAATTTAAAAGACTGGGCTCACTATTCTTTCCCTCTAATATAACAATATATTCCTGTGCAATCTCACTTAAAATCACCTTTAAATGTTCCTATACCAGACCCAGAGCAATGCAAGAGCAAAAGTGACATCTTACTGAAGCTATTTTAGCATCTATAACTTTTCTACACAAATAACCAGTCCTAAATACACGTTCTGTACAGGAAGGGTTAATTGGAGAAATGAAGAAGAATTTTACTGATTTCCTTCTATGTGCATTTTATCTGAAAATTATCATGATAAGAGAAAGTCTGAAATGGTCTCCTAAATACGACTTTGCTGGTGTGGAGGGGCGAGTACCGCTACTCTCTCCCTCCTTATTCCACCTGCTAAGGAAGATTGGTTTCCAGCAGTGCTGATCATAATCCTGAAAGACACACTCCTGAACATGATAATCCCCAGTGCTGAAATCCCAAAAGATCAAAATTCCTAAAGATCAAAATTCCTGAAGTCTAAAATCCCTAACATCTAAAATGTCAAAAATCACAATCCAGAAATATTAAAATCCTGAATGTTGAAATCTTGAAAGCTGAATTCTGAACAAAGGATTAGTACGGTTTTGGTTGTATGCAGAATAGTTGCCTCATGTTAAAGACTTTTTCTGTAAAGACTTAGAATTCTAATTTGTTTTACACATTTTTTGCAAATTTGACTCCACAAAAGTGCATTATCACCACATTGGCTTTGGGTGTAAGCATTGTGTATCTATGTAAAAACATGTCCATCATGGCACTTTAAATGCTACAGTTATAATGTTGGGTGCACACAATTACCAGCCATAGTGATATGGGTTTATTCATTTCACTTTTTGACCTATTTCTTTATCAATACCGTTTGTCTGCTCATAATGGTTATACCCATGTGACTGTCATTAGTATACCTTAGTATTTATGCTTGCAAAAATATGTATGTTATTATTGCCCATTTTATTGTATAAAGTGGCCTATCAAGTTGTTCTGTTGTGGTTTTATATGTTTCTCAATAAATCTCCTTTTAAAAATGTCTTTTAAAAAATTTTTCCTTTTTTTGTTGAATTTGATCTTTTGGATTGTGATTTTCGGGATTTTGATTTTTTGGGGATTTTAGGATTTGGGGTTACAGCCCTAAGCCTGTTTCCAATCCATCCATGGTAACAAATAGGGGTGTATGTTTCATTTGGTAATGTAATTCTCTAGACTCCATCTGCACTTGTATGCTTAGCGCAAATAAATTTGGACTCCAATTTTAGTGACAGGGATCATTTCCTATGTAAATGACTGTTTTCCTCAGTGAAATGCTTTTAAGAGGAAGACTTTTAGAGATTTGAAAATATTTTACAGTATCTGGAATGAAAGGTAGTGTGTTAAAAAACTTGCTAACTTTTAATAATTAACTAGAATTTTTTTAGTTCATGTAACATTTAGACACCTTTAGCTACCCATATTAATCAAATAATATCTGAAACTTCACTTTTATCAATATGCTTCTCAGTATGCCCACTTTTAAATTAATTCATCATTAGTTGTCTAGGTATTTTCATCAGCCAGAGACACAATTATCTTCCAATTTCACTTACATTAGTTACAGATATAATACAAACTCCTTATGTATTTCAGATGACTTAGCTTTCTAGTTTGATTTTTTTAGAAAAAGATCTTTGCACCTCCATTTCTTCAAGGTCAAGCAGAGAGAAGGATATAGTTCAAGACTCTAGTCTGACCCTGTTCTCTGTATTTTGATCCAATTCCCAGAGAAGGTAGAACATCCAATCTTTATCAAACACACGAAGCTCCAAGTCATATCTCAGCAAACTGAGAACAGTCTGTGGTAGGGACGACTCTCCTTCTAAGGAGCTCAAGTTTCAGACATTATGTCACAACAGCTTTCTTTTTCTGTTCTCAGAAACCTTTAACCGTCACGAACGTCTGGGAAAGGGGCCATGGTTTCTCATCTACTCTGTATTACCACCATTACCTTTGGGTACTCCTGTTCTCAATAAAATTTTAGTACCACATCATTTTCAAAATATTTTTTCATTATTTTTCAGTCAACTTTTCTCTTGCCTTGTCATTGACTAAGATATGTATTTATTTGGATTTGCCTCTCTCTGCCTCCTACACTAGAAATTTTCTAACATTTACATGATATGTGAGGGAAGACTTCTTATCGATGTGTTTTTTCTTTTCTCTGTAATCCCCTGCAGTTTTAAAACTTTCCATTTCGCATTAGAATTGGCCTCATTTTCTTCTTTATTTTTTTTTTTTTTTTTTTTTTTTATTCCTAGATAATTCTTTATTTTTATTTATTTATTTATTTATTTTTTTTTTAAATTTTATTTTGTCGATATACATTGTAGCTGATTAATGCTCCCCATCACCAAAACCTCCCTCCCTTCTCCCTCCCCCCCTCCCCCCCAACCATGTCCTTTCTGTTTGTTTGTTGTATCAACTTCAAATAATTGTGGTTGTTATATCTTCTTACCCCCCCCCGTTTGTGTGTGTATGTGTGTATGTGTGTGTGTGAATTTATATATTAATTTTTAGCTCCCACCAATAAGTGAGAACATGTGGTATTTCTCTTTCTGTGCCTGACTTGTTTCACTTAATATAATTCTCTCGAGGTCCATCCATGTTGTTGCAAATGGCAGTATTTCATTCGTTTTTATAGCTGAGTAGTATTCCATTGTGTAGATGTACCACATTTTCCGTATCCACTCATCTGATGATGGGCATTTGGGCTGGTTCCAACTCTTGGCTATTGTAAAGAGTGCTGCGATGAACATTGGGGAACAGGTATACCTTCGACTTGATGATTTCCATTCCTCTGGGTATATTCCCAACAATGGGATGGCTGGGTCGTATGGTAGATCTATTTGCAATTGTTTAAGGAACCTCCATACCATTTTCCATAGAGGCTGCACCATTTTGCAGTCCCACCAACAATGTATGAGAGTTCCTTTTTCTCCGCAGCCTCGCCAGCATTTATCGTTCATAGTCTTTTGGATTTTAGCCATCCTAACTGGGGTTAGATGGTATCTCAATGTGGTTTTGATTTGCATTTCCCGGATGCTGAGTGATGTTGAGCATTTTTTCATATGTCTGTTGGCCATTTGGATATCTTCTCATTTTCTTCTTTAGCAGTGCCCTGGTGCTTTTGTTCTCTGGGAGCAGAGCCCCACCCCTCCCTCTGTCACTTCTCTGCACCTCTTGCTGCAGCCGGAGGCGCTTTCTATCACACTCACTCTGCACCTACTGCAGAGTCGCCGCCTGCAACCTGAAAGCTTGCTTCTGTCCACTAGGACACTCTGCAGTCTACCTTTGAAATCACATTTTCACCACAAAAAGAAAAAAAAAAGCAAATTTTCTGTACGGTTTTACTTCATGCCTGAGTTTGTGTACGTAGACCCAAATTTATCCAAAACCTTGTTCAGAGAGTCTGTAACATGAGCGTGCCATCTCAGCAGACACATTGTAATGTTCTTTTCATTTTGTGTCTAAATTGAATATGCTGTTTCCATCCTGTGGCTGTTTAATGCTTTTTCTGCAAAGCCTCCCAGCAATTTTGTGACTTTTCTGTATACTTATTTTAACATTTGTCATGTATCATTCCATCCCAAAAGGTGAAATCAAGTTATTTCTTGCCAGCAATTTAAATTGCAGTAAATATGTCTTTTGACATAATACCCAGTGAATTACTGATGCCCGCCCCGTGTGGGTGTTGCTTCTTATCATCTGTACGTCTTGCACTGACAAGACATCCTTGTTGCTCTTGTGTGTGCTCTTTTCTTTTCCTCCTTCAGAGACTCATGATTTCCCTTGCTTCTCAGTGATTCCCCTTCCTTCTGTGCCAAGCTGTGGTCAGTTTGATCCCATCTCTTGCTTTGTCTAATGCTATGTCTCTGCAGTTGGTTGCTTGAAAACAGTTAAATTTTATGCTTTTGAATCTTATTCTGAGTCATCCTTAAAGTCCTTTGTTTCCACATGGCTGGTTAATTTTGACTTTACTTCTCCCAATACTCTTCTTTTTATTTCCCGAGTTACCTTTCGTACTTACTACCTCAGCTTGGTTCTTTCTCAGGAGTAATAATTGAGTTAGGGTTTAATCCAAAAGAAGTAGCACATAAAAATGGAATTCAGACAGTTTGGCATATGAAACCTAGCTCTGCAGTATAGGAGCTATGTGATCTTAAAACTTGAAAAGCAACGACATTTTTTTTAGTAAAACAACAACAAAATGAGAATAATTAGAGTCCTTGTGAGTTTAATGAATTTAATGTGATTTTTCTCTAAACTTCCCATGCATTTATTTTCTCTCTACACCCTCTCTGCAATTTGATTAAATCTATCACTCCCTCTTCTGTGCTGCTCTGTACCTCTGAGGTTTTCTAAAACTATACTGACACCATTGGATTTTAATTATTTCTCTAGAGACTGACAGATTGTAAGGTGAATTCTGGAGCCATAAACTTGGGTACAAATCCTAGCTCTAAATTGTTGAATACACTTTGCAATTTCCTTGGACTCAACGTGTCTCAGTTTCCTCGTATATAAAATGAGAATTGTAACAGCATTACCATCATATGACTGCTTTGAGAATAAATTATTTCATGCATGAAAAGTACTTAAAATAGTATCAGATACATAGTAACTACTTAGTCAACAGTATGATTCTCATTTAACTGTGACCCCTTTGATGGCAACATGTCAGTTCTACTCATTTACTTCTCCTTAGCAGCAAGTATATTATCTTGAATATAATAAGTGCTCAATTAATGTTTAATAAATTGGACTGAATTGAGTTAAAACATCTAGAATGATTTCTGGTTCATTTAAGGCATTTAGCAATTTTTTTTCCTTGTAGCAATTTTTAATAACTTCCTTGTAGGATGGATAAGCATCATTATCTTGATTTGGAGAAAGTTTTTCCTAGAAAAGCTCTATGTACTGAGTAGCTCCATTAACTGGAATTCACGTGTACTAAAACCCAGATGTTCTCTAAGATATGCTGCTTGTGGAGCTGACTATGGATCTTAAGTCTACAACTCCCAAGTCTCACATCCTGGCCAATGATAAACATTTTTTATCCTTGAAGATGTTTTTATGTTATTTATTCTGGCATGTGAGCCAAGGCATAAGGTGGGCTGTGGTTGGCAGTTTGAAGTGTATCTGGGAGCAGCAATAGTCAAAGATCACTGTGGATCCAATCTCTCTCTAAATCAAAGACTAGTTAAATATCTTTGAATTAAAATAAATAAACTCTTAATATACAAATGGCAAACTACTTGCTTTTCCTTCTCTCCAGACTTTTAGAAGCTTGGGAAACTCAAAGGACTACATTAACCACTCTCCACATTTACCGCTCTCCATGATGTCCATCATGGCCAGATTCAATAATTTAAAATTATTATTATTGATAATCATTAAATTGCACACTTATGGTCCAACTATTACTTTCCTACATAGTAAACTCTTGCCATGCTTCCTGGCATTGAAAGGAGGCCTAATGAAAATGTCCTAAAACCAAGAGCAGGTATTTTTTTTAAAAGCTTCCTTAAATCTTTTTGTAAGAAAGGAGGAAGAGAAGGAGGAGGAGAAAAAGATTGTAGAAAAAAGGATAAGTAGAGTAAACCATTTAGGAACTGGTTATAGTTACTGTAATTGAACAGCTTCTTTGAAGTGGCTGACTAAAAATAAATTTGCTTCCTGACTGGTATATTATAATTTTTAGGAAGTATAAATTTTAATGTTATTGCCATTATAATAGAAGAACAGAAGAACAAATGGACAAGAAAAATAAACTTAAATCAGAAAAAAAATCTTTTCATGGTGTTTTGTATTGGTAACTTCATTTGGATTTGATTAAGTAGCAAGCCACAAAGGGAACAGACATTGATCTTCGGGACAAGAAGGTCACCAAACCTTCCTGAATACCATAAGACTATGAATTAGTTCAAAGTTCATTATCTAGCATGCCTCACACTATTATAAAATGAAAAATTTTGAAGAAAGGTCACATCAGCACAACAATTGGGAATTAGTGGAACTTAGATGACACACTGGCAAATAATCAGAAAACCCAGTGGATGCCCAACTATCTAGGCTTATCTCAATGGGTGTCCAGCCATGAAGAGCTGTAGTTTTTGCAGAGAAGTTCCACAGCACCATGGTATTATAGTAACCACATGCTGAGATCTGAGGTTCATGTTCCATAAAGGTTGTTGCTTTACAGGCATTTCTCTTTGTAGAGAAATGCGCCTAGTTTTTTCAGTGTTTTAGACAGGAGGCATAAATAAAACCAGAGTAAAATGTTCTTTAGATCTGAAAGAAACTTTATTCTAGTAGTATTTTAACCTTTAATTAAGAAGACACAGGATTCAACATCACCCAGGGCTTACAACACTACTTGTCACATTTGCTTGAATCCAGACCTAGTAGTTTGTATACTTTGTGGCACTGCTTTTTACTTAGGTGGTTAGGAATATAGAAACATTGCAACGGAGAGTATCAAAAGCCTTTTAATTTCTTCTGGATTTAAAATTGCCTGTGATTTCAGACTGAAAATGCTTTCTTTCTGGTTTTGAATAAAAGCACAAATTAAAAGGTAGATGCCTTTCAAATATTATATGTAGGAATAGGTCAATATTTTTGTGTATATATTTCTTCAATAGAATACTTTGTTTTCATTTATTTTAACTTAATCTTTTCTCTAATGGAAAAACTAGAATAGCCTTTCTCCATCCCTAAGGAAGAGGAAAAAATCGTTTCAGTAAAGGAGTCATTTAATGCAGAGCCTTTGTGAAAAATGATGTCCTGTTACAGTTTTTAATATAAATGGATTTTGTAAGTTTCATAATTGAACTCCAAGGTATATGCAATATAAAACAACATTATATACCTATAAAATATCAAATTAAATTATAAAAATAAAATGAAATTTTCCCTAAAGTAGAACATTCTAACAGCCAGAAGAGAAAGCAATTAAAACCCCAGTTCTATAGATTAGTTAAGGGTTTTCAGAACTTTTTTGTCTCAATAGGGCTGTGTAAAGTTTCACTTTAAGGTAAAGTGGAAGTTCTATTCATCAGGAAGAAATTAAATAGCATGTTTTATAAGCACAGAAGAAGGACATTTCCCCCGTGTTCTGTTGACCTCATCATCCAATTACTCTACCAGTGATGGATGGCCAACCAAACTTTAGTCCATCCATGATTAATGGTAGAGCAATGGGATGAATAGAAAATGGACCCCCCAGGCAAGGATTCTAAGCTCCAGGTACTTGATATATTCAATGAATAAAAACCACATCTTTTTGAGCTCTCTAACAAAATATAAGGAAGCAACACTAGATGCTGCAGAAGATACAAAGATGACAAAATGATATTCCTCACCTCCAACACATATACAGTCTACCAGTTAATGACAAATGATTTATACAAAAAGTAAGTGCTATGGGAGCTATCAATATTGAAGGAGGTTTCTGAGGAGGAAAAACTGAAATGATGTTAAGAGTATCAGGAAAGGATCTTTGGAAAAGATAGAAATTGAAGGATGGACAGATTGCTTGCAGACCGAAATGGAAAGAGGGTCAGGGCACCACAGGCAGGGAGTCAATTCAGTACCAGCAGAGAACAGGCCTTGGATGAATGATTTAGCTCAAGATTTGTTTCCTCCAAAATGAAGATTGCTGCTGTTGTGCTTATGATTTGAAAAGTATTATATCTCAAATTTAAAATAAATTAAATAATACAGAAATATTATAATGAAAAATATGGAAGCCTAAGAGAATTAATGTATAAATAAGACAGTTTGATTAGGTGGCAGACCCATGACTAAGCTAGCAATATCAAAAGCTGTCCTATAGGAAACACTTCAGGAAGTAGGACTGGGCAAAGATTTTATAAATCCCAAAGCACAGGCAACAAAAGAAAACATAAAAAAGGGAATTATATAAAACTAAAAACCTCTGCACAGCAAAGGAAACAATCAACAGTGTGAAAAGACAACCTACGGAGTGGGAGAAAAAAATTTGCAAACTATGCATCTGACAAGGGCCTAATATCCAGAATATACGAGGAATTCGAACAACTTTACAGCAAAAAACCGAGTAACCCAATTAAAAAATGGGCAAAGGAGCTGAATAGGCATTTCTCAAAGGAAGATATACAAATGGCCAACAGACACATGAGAAAATGCTCAACATCACTCAGCATCAGGGAAATGCAAATCAAAACTACACTGAGATCACCCCAGTTAGACTGGCTGTTATCAAAAAGACAGAATAACAAATGCTGGTGAGTATGAGGAGAAAGGAGAACCCTCCTACACTGTTGGTGAGACTGTAAATTGGTGCAGCTATTATTGAAAATGGTACAGAAGTTCCTCAAACAACTACAGATAGAACTGCCATGCAATCTAGCTATTCTACTGCTGGGTATATACCCAAAGGAATGGAATTTCTCATGTCAAAGGGATATCTGCACTCCCATGTTTACCACAGCTCTATTTACAACAGCCAAGAGTGGAATCAACTTAAATGTCTGTCATCAGACAGCTGGGTAAAGAAAATGTGGTATATATACACAATGGAATACTACTCTGTCATAAAAAAGAATGAAATTCTGCCATTCACAGCAACATGGATGAACTTAGAGAAAATCATGTTAAGTGAAATAAGCCAGGCACAGAAAGAGAAACACCACATGCCCTCACTCATAAGTGAGAGCTAAAAAATAAACAAATAAAAAGAAAGAAAGATACAACAGTCACAATAATACACCAAACTTCCAAAAGGAGAGAGCAGAACTGAGGCCACCAGAGATGGAGAAGGGGAAGGAGGAGTTAGTGAGAAATTAGTAAAGGGTCACAAAAAAATGACTACATTGCATAAAGGTGAATATACTAATTAACCTGATTTGAGCATCACATATTGCACACAAGTATTGATATTCAGCACTGTACCCATAGATGTGTACAGTCAATTATGTTTCAATAAAAAAATTTTATCATTACACCCCCCAACCCCCCCAAACCTGTATCCATTAGCATGAACTCCCCTACCTGCCCTCCTAAGCCCTAGATCACATCTCATAGACTTTCTGTCTCTATAGATTTGTCTGTTCTAGACATTTCATATAAGTGGAATCATATAATAAGTGGTCTTTTGTGACTGACTTCTTTCAACTAGCATAATGCTTTCAAAGTCCATCCATGTTGTGGCATGTATCAGTACTTCATTTCTATCTTTTTTTATTTTTTGAAATTTAAAGAAAAGTTTATTGAAGATCTGAAAAATGATTCCTAAAAGATGGACTTTTCCAGAAAACTGTAGCTACACAATGCATTTTGTCTATCATGTTAAAACGTGCATTAGAAACAAATACAAAAACCATGAAATAAGCCACCATTCTTCAACAATTTGAGCAAAGATAAAATGACTGAGGAACAATGTAGATGACTTGCAAAGGATGGGCTCTTTACTTTGAGCACCATTAAAACAAAACAAAACAAAACAAAACAAATGGATGAGTGTGTTCAGCTATACACTCTGAATTGAACCTCTGGCAGAAGGAATCAGATCATTTTGTCATACAGCATCAACACATGTTATAAAAGTGCATAGTGTCAAGGGAATAGAATCACCAGCATTCAAAAGCAGCTTTGTCAACTAGGCAATAAAACATTCTACAGCAAAAAACAAACAAAAAAAAGTTACTCTATAGGCGAAAAATACCCAGTTTAAATTATAATAAAAATTGCATTTGTGTAAATAACAGTGTTGCCAGAGAGGAATCTTAACATGTGTCCAAGGCCTAAATGAAGACAATTATAAATGTTACTGAAGTATGTTAAGACAAATCAATAACTGGAAACATAAATATCTTGCTTTTGAATGGAAAGATTCAATATTATAAAAATGTCTAAAATATTTAAATTTAATGCAGGTAAATAAAATATTTAATCAATAGTTGTAAGTGCAGGAGGATTTATAAATTCATAAAAATGCTAAGTTTTTATTGGGAGAATAGAAGTGTGAGAATAGCCGTGGAGGTTTTGGAAATAAAAACTAATATGGAGAGACATGCCTAAGCAGACATAATAAAGTAAAACTACAGTAAATAAGATTGTATATCATGGGTGAAAATTTCAGTAAAGATCAATGAAAATATACTGCAAGTCTAAAAAGAGACCAACATATACACTGAAACATAAAACAGATCACTAGAGAAGTCATGGATGACAAATACACTGTTGGAACAAGGGCAAATTTGAATATTTTGTGTGTTAATTTGACGGTATTCTCAAAATACAACTGTTCATAACTTTAGATGCACCAATTCCACATGATACTCATATATGCATGATGACTTAATTGTAGCATTGCTTTTAATAAAAAAATGGTTGGGAACCATATAAACGTATACCAATAGGAGATTAAAGAGATTACCACACATCAATACTCTGGAATACTATACATCTATTAAAAAAAAAAATATTGACCATATATTCAAAATGAAAAGGGCATCTTGAAGAATATTGTTTACAGCATGGTTTTAATTGGTTGGGGCTATTGTGGAGGAAACGTAAGAATCAAAGATAGTTCAAAAGTATTCATTTAACTTCAGGTGACAGGGAAGATGGCAGACCTGTAATAAGAAAGAAGGAAATAGAAACAAGCAGTTTGGTGCCGAAGATGAACTACTTTTTAAAATGTCAACAGCTGAGATTGATGAATTTGTTCAGCAGGCAATCGGAAGAGGTTTGATGGTCAGTGGAGGATTTGGGAGAGATGAATATTTGGGGTAGTCTACATAAAGATGAGAGTTGGATCACAGCTCCCAGTGGTAGAGAAAACAGAAAAGAAATATTGTCCAAAGGCAAAACATCTGACAATACCTGTGTTTAGGCAAGAAGAGAGGGGCAGGAAAGAGCACAGAATGAGAAAACCAGAGACAATGGAGGAAAACTCAGTTTATGTGATGTCATGAGGCTGAGATAGAGGGTCTGAGGAGGGTGAACCATGTCACTTGCTCTAGAAAGAACTCTACAGAGGGGAATCTGAGCAAAGCTGATTGACACTGGAGTTACTGATAAGTTTTGAGAGAGCAATCTAGGGGAATGAGTGATGAGAAGGCAGATTGCAGGAAGTGGGTGGCAGCATCCCAGTTATGAATCTGGCTTATATCTCCACTTGCTTTGTAACCTTTCTAATTATTGCATCAGGTAGGCATTAGGAATTAAAAGGATGAACTAGCAATGACAGTAAAATTATTCCTGGTGACTGAACTTACATAAGTAAGCACTTGCTGGCCTACCTATAAAATTTTCAAATTTGTTCAGTAGACACTTCAATATGACACTTAGCAGGTAAATTGTTTCCCATTCTTAAGAGACCCAGTTGGATAGAGCTGAGAGGTGGCGGGTAAGGCAGAGGATGACAATATTTTGAATAGCACTGTGGGGCTGTATTTATTTTCTCTCTTTAGTAAAGAACATAAATGATATAAAACATTAATTTATCTGAAACTTTTGTTTTCCTTCCTCAACTAAACCTTTTAAAAGAATCTTTTATTTACTTTAGATTTTCCTCAAAATATACTACTTCAAATTAATAGTTTGGCAGTAAAACCAATATGATCACAAGAAATGCAGAGAAATTGACGATGAAGAGAATTAAGAAGGCTCTAAGGAGAGATTCGAATGAAAGAATGACCAAAATAAATATAATTTCACTCTTCAGGGAAATGAATTCACCAGTCCTCTCAGAGTTGGCAACTTAATGCTAGTGGCTGAGCAAGCTCATAAGTACACCCTCCTTTTGGTAGGTGAGTCAGCAACATGAGAGTCTGGATTGATGCTAACTTTTTCTCCTGACAAGAGCAATGTTACTGTCACCATTTTATTAAACATGTGTGTTCACCCAATCAAAACTTCATTAAATATTGTGTATGGATGATAGAATGTTCAATAAAGTTCTGTAAATAATGGAAGATTTTAGCTTCATCTCTGGATATCTTCCACTCAGTACTTTTATTTGCATTTACTGGCCAATTTTTTTCTTTTTTCTCTCTTCATGTAATCTTAAACAAGTGATCAGAAACTTGGGGGAGGGGTTTTAGAAGGAACATCACTACTTCCCCTTTACATATTTTTAGCATTTGACCAATATTAACTACTTTTTTCTTTCTTCTCAAGTCAGAAAGATAGAGATATGTTAATTTAAAAAAGGTTTTGGTGATCATCAACTTAATTCTTTCCATCCTGTAGGTGAAGAAATTGAGTCCCTGAGAGGTAACTTACCTGGACTCAAATAGCTTGTTAGTGGAAGGACAGAGCTAAAAATCCTTTCGCTTTACTCTCAGTCCTTGCTCTTCACATATATGATAAATTGAACAGTTACGTAGCTTGTTGGTGGTTTAATGGCACATAGCTATGCTTTCAAAATTGCTTATTGATTCATGAAGTTTTGGTATGTTTGAGCAAAGCTAGACCAAAAAATAAAAAGAAAGCTTAGAGTCGGATGAAGAAGAGACTGTGCTAACCATCTCCTTCTTTCTCCACAGGCAGAAATAATTTCTCTTTTTCTCTGCTTGGCCCCTATTTATTTCTCCACTGCATGTTGTCTCAGCCTGTATCCTCCTCAGACCTTTCCTAATTCTCCACTGCGCACTAAATAATCATCTGCAAAACTGTCACACACTATAGCTGGTGGCTGGGAATGTATAGATGTGGAATTCAGTGTGACTTCCGGCATTCTCAGTCAGATAACAAAAAGCTCTTGGTGACAATAGTTCTCACTGTTTTTGGCCTTCAGTCTTATCACTTTGTACTTTCTTGTGTATGGCTTTGTAAATCATCTATACAAATCCTTGCATAGAAAATAAGATCCTTAGACTGAAGGACTACGATGATCCACTTTCTTCATTCACTTTCCTTACAAGTCAGTAGAGTGCTGTGCACCCGAAGCCCCCTTAATAAATTCCACTTGCATTTTTAGACTATGGTGATTTCCAGTAAAAATGTCCTTCTACTTTCTTTTATAAAAAAAAATGATAAATGAGGATTAGAGGTTTTATGGGTAGATCTGCCCGTAATCGTTTATCTGGACTTCATGTGTTTCATCCATAAAGTGAGGGAGTGCACGTATCCATTTCGAAGGTTCCTTCCTGTTCTAACATAAATGGGCCGATGTCAGAATCCTGACTCTTGAGGATGAGATCAGGGGAGGTAATGACTCCATTTTCTAAAAATGACGCTGAATGCTACTATGGGAGGGAGGACACTGAACTTTAAAGCCTCTGACAACTTTAACCGTAATTTATGTGTTATGTTTGAAAATTGTGCAATAGTTTAGCCAGATAACATTTTTCTTGTCCACCTAGCTCATGATGGATGGATTTCTGCTCCTTTAGCCTTGATCAAAAAAACAGTGTGGGCACAAGAATCACTCCCATTCTAGTGGACTGACTGACCACATCTGGTTAACTAGCAGAGACTGTCTTTCCAGGTAATGTTAAGGGTGCTTGCAGATAACATGGGTGAATATACTGGTGAATAATTATGACACTTTTATGATCTTTTTAGAGGTATCGCCACTAATCGTTACACTTTAAGTCTACTTTGGCATTATGGGCATTTTCATGCTATGGTTGATTTTTCAAATTCCAAAAAGAAGTCCTAACTCCATTTTCCTTATCTGTCTAAATCAGAACATCAGAAATCTACTGTCTAGGAAGCAGAATAATAATAGCTTTTAGTATTGAAGGTAAACATCTCTAGCTGGACATACGATTTTCCTGTTGTATAGTGTCTGCTTTGCAACTTTCTGTGCTGTAATCATAATTCCATGGACAGAACTGATTTTATGAGACAATCTGTGAGTTTTATACATCAAAGTGAAATTATCAACACAACAAAAGCTTTCACATAGTCCTCTCAAGGATTCTTGATCGTATATATTCTCAGCTAGTTGAAGTGTAAAAATTTCCCAAAATACCTGCACTGCCATTCAGTCTACCACTAGAGTCCTGGAATGCAGCCATTGTGCTAGCAGTGAAACAGCACTTGCTGCATCAAGAACTCTGCTGAGCTGAGCATGTGTAGAGGATGAATCTCAGCATCCATTAACCACACAAGTGCTTGGGATCCTGCTGACAGCCTCATGCACACATGCTCAGCTCATCAGAATTCAGTTTGCAGCAAGGTGACCATGGTAGAGTGACCATAGCAAGGTGGACACAAGAAAGGTTTTAAGGAAATGTTAAAGTATATCTTTGAGTGGAAAAGCAGTTCTGTAAAATTCTGGAAAAATAGCACCAGATGGGCCAAGCTGGCATACAGCTATCAGAAACAGTAAGAAATATTTTAAGCAAAAAAGCATTGGGGCAGTCTGCAAAGCAAAGAGAAAAAGACAGTAAGTGTTTTTAACATGACTCAGATAAAAGGGTATGGGTTTTAATCTCAGACTTGTTTTTAAATCTCAGCTATTTAGGCTAGCTGGTTAGCTCAGTTGGTTAGAGTGTGACCTTATAACACTAAAGTCAAAGGGACAGACCCCCTTATTGGCCAGCTGCCCCCAAAATAAATAAAATAAAACTCTTTAAAAAAATCACAGCTATTTAACTTATTAGTCTATTTTGGGAAACTACTTAGCAACTTTGAGTCTCAATTTTTAAAAATCTATAAAATGGAGATGGTAGTGTTTTTCTTACAGAATTCGATAATAATAATAATGATAATGATAATTCAGTAGGTCAAACACCTAGGCTAGTGCCCAGCACATATCAGATAATAAGTACATAGTTAAGTATAAACAAACATTGATGCCTGTGTGACAAACCTAAGGAGAGTTTTCATGTATACAAAGTATAGAAAGAAATTTTGGCTTCAAAGTTTGTGTCTCCAGTTACGCTTACAGCATCGGGATCTTCAAACAGAAGATTAATAAATTAAATAAAATGCAAAAAATTATTCTCACTTTAAAGTGGAAAACTGAAGCACTTTCAAATTTTCCACAAAATCTTGAAATGTTCAGAAAGTGAAAGAACGGTGTCCCAACAGTTTTCCCTTCTAAGTTTCCAGAGTGACTTCAGCCAGTGTTTTCTTGATGATGTGTAAACTGTCCCTAAGCCAGTGAGTCATAGTAGATTTACAGACCAGAATTCAACTGAGAAAGGGCTGTGCACTGCCCAAACACTGGCTTCCTCTGAGAGAGAACAGTGTCTGTTTAGCCCTGAATCATCACAGGAATGGAGCTTACTTAAACAAAAGTAAAGCTGTGTCAGTGGTAGGTAACAGAACCCGGGGGCCATAGGAATACAGCTCATTTCAATGCAATAATTATTCTACTCCCTGGAATCCTGAAAAAGTAGTGATGAGACTGAAGGAGGGAAAGGATGAAAAGACATGACCAAGGTAGCCACACCACTTAATCTATAGAAAGGTAAAATGCAGAGGCATAGCCTGAACAGGTTAGACCGTCAAAGGCATTTCTTGCTTTGAGCAAAATAATATAAAGCTAAAGAAGATTCTATATTTATCTTCTCATTAGTAAATATATGTTCTGGTGAAATTAAGCTTACAATTCATGGGAAGAAATGGACTTGCTAGCCATAGGAAAAGAAGAATGCCATTGGACCTTTCAAGGAGAGGATGGGCAATACTCTTTATTTTGCACAGCAATGGGGCCTGGGAAAGATCCAGAATGAGGAGAACTGGGTTTTTGCAAAGATCCTAATGCTAAGTCATGTGACCTTGAGTAACTCACTTGCATCCTTTATAACGGTCAATTTTCCATCTGTACTATGAGGACTCTGAGGTTTCTCCCTTCTATGCAATTCTGTTCCCAAGAGGAAGAAAAACAAAAAACAACCCAAAACAATCGATCAGTTTCTCTTCAATTTCAACTGGACATATTTCTTTATTCTTGTTCTACATTGTCAGTAAGGCAGAGCAAGACAGGGACCGAGGGTAAGTGACGAGTGGGGAAATGTTTTTGGTTCCCTCTTCGGAGAAGCAGAGAGCTTGAGCTTCTGCGTTGGGCTGGCACTCCTCCAGGTCTGGATATTATCTTCAAGTGCTACATTCTAGGTGTGTTACCAACTCAATGAGCTCTTAGTGGTTGGGTATTACCTAGAAGGTCACCCAAATTTCCTGAAATAGATGTTGTCTAAGATTATCAGGTAAGTGAAGATCATTTGTTTCAGCCCTCTGCTCTGAATTTTCAAAGTATAATTAAAAAGAATAAAAGTAAAACAGAAAATGAGTTGGTATTACAATTGCCTGTATAGTTAGAATGTTTTGAGGGCAAAGGTGATGATAAGAAACAAAATGATAGGCCCAGTTTCCATGGAAATACAGGATAGAGCTCTAACTGGTGGTCATTTAGTCCCACCTTCCACCTACAGGTTGTCCCACAGGTGCAAAATTATATTTTGTTGCATTCCCAAAATATCATACAGAAAATTATATTTAAAAATATTTAATCTTATTTTTATTGAAATGGGTAGCATTTAAAAAATACCACAGAAATTATGTTAAAGATGCTTATTTGGGGAATATTTTTCTTTTTGGCTTAACAGTTATTGAACATTTACTATACAGATATTATGCTAAACATTTTACATTAATTACCTCATTTAATCATCACAACAAGATATAGGCACTGTTATGTGCATTTTACAGACTAAGAAACTTGAATGCATTGCCTCAGCAATCACCTGATTAATGATGGAACTGGGATATAAACATAGACTTGTAATCATAAAGCGATTATGAAAAATTTTCTAGCTTTCTTTTAAATATATAGATTCTTACATGCACTTTTAAATGGATAAATTTTATAACTCAAAGATATCAATGATCTTATATAACTTTAACCAAGGAAAGGACCAGTGAAGAGAGAATTTTCTCCTGAATAAGAAACTGAATATCAAATTCCTGTTATATAACCAGGCTGCATTATCTTTCAAGAGGTCAATGGTAGAATAATATAGAGGTACTATTTGTTTTATTTTGTATGATGAAATGACAACTCAGTAAATGCATGGTATGAAAAGAAAAAAAAAAACAATGGCTCTGGCTATGTGGCAGAATTATAGCTAGAAAGATGGGCATTGAAACTGCACTAGGAAATGAAAATCAAATTTATGTCAGCAACACTGAGAAACACAAAAAGATCTAGTCCAAGACCTGATAAATTTCTCTTTTAAAAAAATCTAAATCCAGAATGAATCTTTTGAACAATCTATATGAACGTGTGGTACACCAGTAAATACAATGTCTGTGCCAGAAAGATATGTATTCCTGTATTCACTATATTGTCTCTCTTAGTAATGATTTTATTGCTGTTTCTGGCTGCTCGTTTGGTCTAATGTGCTCTCCCTTGCTGCACCATTGCCTGCATATGCAATAGCTAATCTGTCATCCCCCTTTCTATAGCACCTGTCATTGAAGCTTTTATGAGTCGTAAATGAGGACTGCACAGCTTATACCCACAGAGCTAATATATTAACATAATCCTTCATTAAGAAAGGTTTCTTTTCTCTTTTCATTAATTAATTCAACTCATGCCTACCTATCACTGTCCTTTATGGTTCTAATGTTTGGCTCTACAAACCGTACATTGTTCTCTGTGAAAAACAAACAAAAATTTAGAAAATGTTCCTCTGGTGCACAAAACTGCTGTCTCATCCGGCAATAGAAGGTTCCTTTTTGGTGAAGCATGAGATTCCCTCTCTGTGATTTTAATGTGTGTGTGGCATTACATAAAATGTTCCTGCTGTATTTCATGTAATCGCACGTGGTTTTAAAAAATTCTACTCAGAAAATTGATCGCGTGTTTGGCAAACTGTGGTGACAATCAATTTGCAAAAATTCACAAAACTCCATGGATGTAAGCTCCTGGGTATGTTTTTTCCCACTATCATCTTGGTATTCCCTTTGTGAACATGCCAGCCCTTTAAGTGCTTGCTAGGTCTCTTCCTGCTCTCAATCCTGTCACCTCACTGGTCAACTACTTGAAAAAGAGAGTTCTTATACCATGGGATTTACTGCCACCTTTTCCAGGCATAATATGTTCACCAAGGGCTTCGTTTGGACTTGATCTTCTCACTGTGTGTGGAATGAGAAGAGTAGGACCCCACACAGGAACACTAAATCTGCCAGAATGTCAAAATCACCTTGATAATTTCTCCTGAGTGAGGTTGAACGAGGAACTTGTGAGTTGAAATGTATTTCCCCCAAAAGTTATGTTGAAGTCCTAAGTCCTGGTACCTGTGAATGTGACCTTATTTGGACATGAGGTCTTTACAGATGTAATCAAGATGAGGTCATACTGGATAAGGGTGTCTCTAAGTTCACTGATTGATGTCCTTTTAATCAGGCCTTATGAAGACACAGTGAACAGAGATACACACAGGAAGAACACCATGTGACAACAGAGGCAATGCAGCTGTAAGCCAAAAAGTGCCAAGAATTGCTGGTAACCACCAGCAACTAGGAGAAAGGCATAGAACAGCTCTTCCTCAGAGTCTCCAGAAGGAACACTCATTGTTGATACCTTGATTTCAGATGTCTAGCCTCCAAAACAATGAGAATAAATTTCTGTTGTTTTAAGCTACCCAGTTTGTGGTAATGTTACAATAGTCCTAGGAAACAAATACAGAAGGCAAGAGGTACAAGAAACATTAGGCTCAATGTATGAACCATCTTATCATTTACAAAACATACCAAATAATAAAATATAATCTCATGATTCAGTGGGGGGAGATCCTTAAGATCATATGATTTCCAGAAGGCAATCTTTGCATTTTTTTAAGAGTCATAACTTACAAATTTATGTGAAAATTGAAGATACACAAATGGCCATGAAAAAATGCTCAACATCACTCAGCATTAGGGAAATGCAAATCAAACCATACTGAGATATCATCTCACCCCAGTTAGACTGGCTATTATAAAAAAGACAGAGTAACAAATGCTGGTTAGGATGTAGAGAAAGGGGAATCCTCCTACACTGTTGGTGGGACTGTAAATTAGTGTAGCCATTTATGAAAAATAGTATGGAGCTTTCTCAAACAATTACAGATAGAACTACCATATGATCCAGCAATCCCACTACTGGGCATATATCCAAAGGAATGGAAATCAGCATGTCGAAGGGATCCCTGCACTCCCAAGTTTATCACAGCTCCATTTACAATAGCCAAGAGTTGGAACCAACCTAAATGTCCATCAACAGATGACTGGATAAGCAAAATGTTATTACATATACACAATTAAATATTATTTGGCCATAAAAAAGAATAAAATTCTGCCATTTGCACAACATCGATGAGCTTGGAGAAACTTATATTAAGTGAAATAAGCCAGGCACACATAGATAAATACTACATGTCCTCACTCATAAGTGGGAGCTAAAAAAATAAACAAGTAAATTAAAAAAGAAAGAAAGATACAACAATCACAATAATTCATTGAACTTTCAAAAGGAGAGAATGGAACTGAGGCCACCAGAGGAGGGGAAAGGGAACAGGGAGGGGGATTCATGAGAAGTCAGTAAAGGGCCACAAAGAATGATTGCATTGTGTAATGACAAATATAGTAATTATCCTGATGTGAGCATCACATATTGCATAAAGATGTTGATATTCAATGCTGTACCCCACAGATATATACAATCGATAAAGTTTCAATTTAAAAAAAAAATAAAAGGAAACCCTGGAAATGGGCAAATTATATATAAAAAAATTGAACTATCAGAGAAGTGAACATCAGCAGTCAAGGAAGGAGGTAGTTGCAGCAGGAGAAAGGCAGTCGGCAGCATACTTTGTGCACTCTAGAACACTTGATTTTTGGGGTTTTTTTTTTTGCTAAAGGACAATAATGCAGGATTGCAAGTCTGCTGCAAAATTCGAAGTACTACAGTAATTCATTGTACAAATCTGTTCTAATTGGTCTATTCTCCACATGCAATTCTGCCATATTGTGATCTTGATATTTATTGAGCAAGAACAAAGTTGCCTCCATTGTAGGAAGCTTGCTCATTGTTCCCTGCTTCAAGATTAAGTGTTATGGGCATGGCATTATCTATAAATATGACAAGAGATGGAAAAAAACAGAAGAGAACATTTCAATCCTTACTTACCTATTATTTATGCCATCTTTGTTCTCAGCTAAGTAACATCAAGTTTATGGATGAAAGAGCACTATTGTATTACTCCCAGGGTTTTTGCACACAGTATAGTTTCAGGTAATATAACTTCTTTCATTTCATTTCCATCACCTGAGTCTTGGTGTAAGAATTACCTTGACTCACCTCCAGCCTCTCTATTTCACCTGTTTAAACAGGCATAGGGTGCCCTCTTTTGGTGCATATGTGGGCAAAAGGCCTTAACTAGTAACTATCACCCAATGATCATTAATCATTAGTGTAAAGATTTTTGTCCTTTTCTGTTGGTTGTCATTTCATTTAAAAAAATGCTAGTAATGTCAAAATTATTGATTTGATTTTATTCATTTTAAGCAAAAATCTCCTGGCATGAATGGGACATGACAATGCAGGAGTGTGGAAAGAACACAGGCTTAGGAGTCATCACGTCTTGGATCTGAAAATCTACTTTACCATCCCTTAATTGTGAAAAAGTATTAACAGCTCCCATCCCTCTTCTGCTAATATACCCAACATGTAACTCCTTCCTCATGCATTTGCTGTAACCAAGGCCTGGCATTCATTTATCTGACAAATATTTACTGAGTATCAATTATGTGCCAATGTTTTAGGTCAAATTTCTGTCCTTCTGGAGCCTATAATATAATGAATGTTTTACCAAATTATAATTATATAATTTGGTAATTGATAGTTATTTCTATTGTTATTATTATTTTCACAATAATTTCTATAGAATTACTAAACATAAATGTCCTTTTGTTAAAGTTTTTTCCTCTATTTAGAGCAGAAAATCTATTGCATGCATGAGATGGTTCTTGTCCTCAGGAAACTTCACCCACGATAAATAGATAGTCACAGAAACTGGAATATCATTAGTATACGCAAAAAAGAATGTGTGCTTAGATATAATGTATTCTAATACATTGGGGCATTTATTCATTTCTGTAATAGGTAAAAGCCTATACAGCCTAGCAACAAGACAGTTATTTAAAAGCACCCATCAGGTATGCAACGTTCTAGAGAAAAATATACAAAATAACATGTGGCCATTCACTTGCAATAGCTGAGCTCTGAAATCATCAGAGAAGTTTCACATTTTTCTATTTATGAGCATGCATTCATGATTTTTTTGTTTTTATAAATGTGAATGGGCTCTGAGAATAAAAGGTAAAAACTAAAAAACAAAATTATTTGTATTGACAGTTATTTGATTTTGGCTAGATTGCTGAAGGAAGCCCCTCCCCAAATATTTATAGGTTTGCTTCTATTGCTTCATTTGCAACTTAATAATTATGTTTAGTTTTCACATCTGAAAGCTGAAGTAACAATCCTAGGTGCTCTCTTGTTGAGTTTATGAGAGCGAAAACAATATCTTTTGAAAATGTCAAACCAAACCAGCATTTTTGTTTGATTCCTCCGTATAATCCATAAATGTCTGAATTATATGTTAGTAAATCCAAGGATTTGTTTTTCTTACAGAGGAACACACTAAGCTAAGATCTTTTGAATTACAAATGGTAAAAATAAAAATGTTTTAGGTTTTGTTTATGGAACTGTAGAAGAACAATGCAGTTATAACGTACTTCGATTTGCGATGTTAACTTTTAAAGGAACTCTGTTCAGTTATCTTTAACTTTTCCCCATAAACTGGTATTTGTGCTAAAGTTTGTAAAAAAAAGTTCTTGATGAATAGAAAAATAACATGATTATTGAATATAAAATTGCTCATGTTTTCATAAAAGACATTTATTCTGTTTTGTTAAAAAAAAAAGCTTGGCATTCTTCACTAATCTTGTAAGTTAGAATGGGTTTTTAAAAATAATCTTTCCATTTTAGAATAGTTTTAGATTTACTGAAAAGCTGTAAAGATAGTACAGACTGTTCCCTTTTACCTCACATCCAGTTTCCCTTATTATTAACATCTTACATTAGTATATGCATTTGTCATACAATAGTACCAATATTGATACTATTAACTAATGTCCTTATTTTATTCAAATTTCTTTATTTTTTACCTAGTGTCTTTTTTTTGTCCCAGGGTTTCATCCACAATACTACATTGCACTTAGTTGTCATGTCTCCTTAAGCTCCTCTTGTCTGTGACAGTATCTCAGACTTTCCTTGTATTTGATGACTTTGACAGTGTTAAGGAGTGCTGGCCAGGTATTTTGCAAAATGTCCCTTAAGAGAGACTTGTCTAATGTTTTTCTCATGAGTAGACTGAGGTTATGGGTTTTGAGGAGGAAGACTACAGAGATGGAACACCATTGTCATTACATCACATCACATCAATGGTACATCTTATCAACATGACTCATCACTGTTGACACTATCATTGATCACCTGACTGAGACAGTGCCTGTCAGGTTTGTCCACTGTAAAGGTAATCTCCCCACCCCCTTCATACTATACTCTTTGGAAAGAAGTCACTATGTGCAGCTCATACTTAAGGGGTGGAGATTCAGCATTTTAAAAAAACTTTAAATTTGAAATGAATTTTTCCCAATTTGAAGCTGTAATTAAGTAAACTCAGAAAAATTTGGTTTTCAATAAAAGAGCATTAGAAAATTCCAGCATAGGAGACTGGAGCAAGCCCATGTCTCAGCGACAGGGCCAGGACTAGGGAGAGGCAAGTGAGGCACTCCTGTGGGGCACCTAAAACCTCAGAAATAAGAATAAGTAATATTTTCTTTTTTTCATTTAAAATAATTTAACATTTACTTGTATATATTTGTGTGGTAGAGTATGTTGTTTCAATACATGCATATAGTGCACAATGATTCACTTAATGTAGATAGCATAGTTTTGTGCTGAAGTCCAGCTTCAGCGAGGGGTGGGTACCCGAAAAGGGATGAGGAGGGTCAGCAAAAATAACAAACACAGATGGAGACCTCAATGCATCACTATGCACGTTCTCTCTCTGTGGGCTGTCAGCACTTTGGAGCTGGAGCACAGTAAAGCCTGAGACAATGCCTTTTATTTAAATTTACAACTCTGTCAGGGGGCTTTGGGTACTATTTTTATTACATCAGCAAGCTTGAGTCAATAATTCAAAAAGCATGGGGGAAACTTTTTTGGTGGTCAGCCAGTTCTTGCCCTTCGTCAGCATGTCTCGGGTGCTTCCTTTTCTTGGTATCAGGTTATCAGATTGGAACCATCTTCTCATTGTTCTGAAGTTAACCTGTGACCTTTTCCTGTTGGCAAGCTGTGGTTAATATCTACCCTATTAACAGGGTGGTGGTTACTGAGGTTACAAAGTGATAGACAATACTATCATATGACCTATGTCTATTAGATGGTAGGGAGAGGATGGGGATTTCTTTTTTGAAGTAATTTTGCCTGTATGGGCTGCAGCTCATGTTTAGTCATGAGCGGTGCTTTTGAGGCATATGTTGGTGTGGTCAATTTGTCATAAAGGGATAATTTAGAATTATCCAATTTACCCGGATCCTCTGTGGGAATGTTTAGTTCAATGACAGCAAAATCATTTGTGTTATTTTTAAAATCTTTTGGGGATTTAGAGAACTGCCACGCTAACCAAAACATCAAAAGAGAAAGCAAAAGCAGTACCTCAAAGCCAAGGCAGGAGCCCTTATGGTTGTAGCAAGTGCTCGTAGCTGTGGCCTTGCCAACAGCTCTCCCTCCGGCGGCCTTGCAAACTCGGAGAGGGCAGCCCAAGCTGATTCCTTTAGGATCAGCGTGGACCGCACCATGGCGTGGACCACACCAAGGTCTCTTCCTTTTTTTTTTGCTTCTGTAATGCCAATTATGAAGAGGTTATTTCACTTAAGGGAGTCCCATATTTGCTATATTTGTTTCATTTCTTCTTATTCTTTTTTTTTTTTTTTTTTGCTCCTCTGATTGGATAATTTCATGTGTTCTATCTTCGAGCTCACTGATTCTTTCCTCAGTATGATTAAGTCTGCTGTTGGAGCTTTCTGTTGAGTTTTTCAGTTCAAATAATGTATTCTTTATTTCTAGAATTTCTATTTTTTTAATTGATTCTATCCTCATTCTTCTCTGAATTTTTTTCCAGATATCATTTAATTTTCTATCTATATTTTCTTGTGACTCCCTGAACATCCTTAAGAGGATTATTCTGAATTATCTGTCAGACATCTTATAGATTTCTGTTCCTCTGCATCCATTACTGGTGCTTTTGTTTTCCTTTGGTGGTGACACATATCTCTGCTCTTTCTTGATCTTTGTGTCCTTACATTGATGTCCGGTCATTTGAGGAGACTGCTACCTCTTCTAGGCTTTATAGGTGGTCATCAGAGCTTTTCCTCTAGTCTGTGGGTTTTTTTTTTTTTTCTGTTCTGTGGTGGATTAATTGCTACTACCACCACTTACTCTCCTCATAAGAACTAATGTGCTATTCTGTAATTAGTTTCTGAGATGGGGGAACTCCCTGTGTGGACCAGACCTTGAGGTCTGTGCTTCAACTAAACTGCTGCTCTGCTGCTGATTCTTTTGCAGAAGAGTTTTTGTTAATCAATTCCTCATCTGGGCTGTGTGGAAATTCCACCTGGGACTAAGTCTTTCTTGCAGATTTCACCCCCTTCAGTTCTATCAATCACATAACCGATTTCCACTGAGATCAGTTGCCCTCATTGTGCCCGATGTTCCCCTGGCTGGCCACCCTTTCTCCTACACTCCAACAGCTTCCCGTGGGGCAGGCTGTGTATGTGTCCCTTGCAATAACTTACCAGTCTCTGTGTGGCTCCTTTCTCTAGTCAGCTCTGGTCACTTGCTCCTATGCAGGCCCAAGGGAATCCTGCCATGGTCTTTATGGCCTCTGGGCTGGTATGGTGCACTCCAATGCCCTCCTGTAACCTGCAGACCTCAAGCAGGTTTATGCAAAGGGTGCTACTGTGGTTCTTTCTGGTTTTGATCCATGTGCAGTAGCCATTCCCTGCCCCCTGCCAGAGTGGCTCAGAGGGGATCAGTGTGGCTCAGAAGTGGCCAGGGCTGAGAATGATAGGTGCCATCCCTATACCCTCTAGCTGTGGCCTCTCACACATTCACAAACTCTGCAGGTCTCTCCTCCTCTTACCCCAGCTCCAGCAGTCCCAGACTGGCAGTCTTTGCCTTTTAATAGTTGTAAATTGGTTACTTGCAGGGAGGAGCAATGCTGGGAATCATCTATTCCACCATCTTGATGACCAAAAATAAATAATATTTTTATGCAATAATTCAAAAAAATCAAAATTAATGCAAAAAATTCATGATGAACAAAATATCAAAATTTTAAATAAAGACAGAGTCAATATTACTCATTTTTCCTTTTGCCTCAGGTACCAATATAGCATGGCACAGCACTACTCAGCAGGACCACCCAGCCAACCCAAGGACTCATGAAAAATAACAAATGATTTTCACTTTAAGCTACTACTTTTGGGAGATGTTTCTACACATCAATAGCATATTAATAGACAAGGATTAATTTCAAGGTCTCACACATAATACTTGGGGGGAAATATTTGGATCTAAGACTCTTATTTACCTCTACTTTCATTAGGCAATATCCACAGCACCTACCTGATATTGAAATGTCATTTTAGACAGAAGTAAAGGGGTGGGGGGAGAGGGGGAAATACGAAAAACAGAGTCATCCAGCAGAGACAGTTTCCTAAAATGAATGCTTTGATTATTGGACTGTACTGAATTTACTAGACTATGACAACTCATTCCCTTCCCTACCTTTCAGGCTGAGCACATTGTGAAGAAGATAAAATCTAAATCAAATGTTTTATTTGCAGACCTGAGTCTCAGTCATGATTAGATAACCTCTTGAGGAAGGATTCTCCCATTCAGAGAGCAATTTGGCTGAGGATGGGGCAGAGGCCAGGGAAATGTTATCTACGCAGGGTACCAACAGCATCCACTGCAGATTCAGGTAGTGCTGGGCGTCAATCTGATAGTATTCCCCCAAATGACTACAATTTAAAAGTTTTTGTGATTTTTCTTTTTTGTAAAGCTACTCTCATGCTCTGTTTTTTTCCTTGCAAAATATTGATAGTGGGAATGCTTAAAAACTGAGAACATTTATTAAAGTAATAAATAATACACATTCATTGTTTTATGTAATGTACCAAACTGCAGTGTCAAAATTAATGACAGAATTACAACAGTTAATGATTATTTCCAAGTAATAATATATATATCTAGCATATATTAATCATATATTAATATTTAAAAATGAATAATCCTGAGAAGAATTGTTTCTTGGAAGAACTACTGGCTGTGAATTTACATCAGTCCCAGGCTATTTTCAATGACTTACAGAAAAGGACAAATAAACTTTTCGAAAATATTTTATATCATTGAGTCTTTTGATGAAATGGAAGAGAATGATAAGCAAACATGAGAAAACTTGGAATTCTTATAGCAATATCATGTAGGGGTAAAATAAAATTATTTAGAACAAAGTTCAGCATAATTATTCAGAATAATAGATATTAAGCATGATTATATATATATTACTTTGAGTATTCATGGATTTAATTTTATAATTTACATTTTCTGGGTTTATGGGCTGAATCCATGAACCATAAGAACAAATTTGCAAATAATAAATCTAAAATGTACATGGGAAGATAAAACAAAATAATGCCAGCTGCAGCTTTAACGAATTAGACGTCAAGCGTCTGTGCTTCTCTTGAGCTTATCAGACATCTTTAATAAATTCAATTAAATGATGTATTCTTCAGTTAAATTTTCTTGGGTCACCATGAAAGTTCCCAGACTCTCATGGGCACCAAGGGTTCACACACTGATCAATCTCCTACAAGATGGAGGGTTTCACTCCTGAATCTGATGAGGAATATAATACATAATATATATTTATAGCTTCTTTAACCACAACCCCCCCCACTACCCCTGAAACCAGCCTGTACTTTTCGTAGATTTCTCATTAGAATACATCTACATTTGAGCAAATGCTAAAACCCTAATGAATATTCAGAAGTTACTGAGATCCTGAATTTAGGACACATTTCTCTACCAGCTAATACTCGCCAAATTGAGAGCATATTGGAGAAATGCTTAGTTCTCAGGTGGGGTATAGTATCTCAAATCTGTGTTGTAAAAGTTAAGCCAGTTTTTCCTTCACTTTCCTGAAAAACCATTTGGAAAGGAGATTAGAACTTACTTCATTCACAACTTATTTCTCTATCTTGTCCAAAATGTAACCACAGAAAAAAAGTGCCCAACTTATAGAATCTCTACTAGACTACTAACTTTACCAGAAAAGAAAAGGCATTATTTTACATTTCTGATATTGCAGAGAATGAGTTTATTAGTAAATGCTTTTTCTCTCTTAAATGTTCATAAATCACATGGCCCCTTAGAATTTCAGTGGAGATTAATATTATATTTGTTATTATATAGATTAAAGGCTGTACCTTTCTTCTATTTTTAGAAAATCAAGATATTTGACTAACTTGGCACCTTTCAAATTTCCATGATTTCTTAAACATCACCAGGAGTAATCCTTTTGTTTTAGTGACTTGATATGTAGTATGACTGAGCCTGCAAAATTGGACTAATTAAATCCATCTAGATTTTCAAGTCCTTCATGTGGCTTTGGCTTTCTTAGTTTGAATATGTTTCACTCCAGAAGGGATGGAAACTGAAAGTCTCTGCATTTTGTCATCTGCTAATATAAGAGCAACTACTCCATGCAGGATAGCTGGTCATTCATTATTTCAGTTCTACACACAGGAAAAGAGCTTTCTCTGCTTGATTTTAATTTGTTTCCAAACATAGGCTTAATTTATGTAACTTAACAAACCCCTCAAAGTATCTATTAGGTGCAAAATACAAGGTGGTACACACATAGACTCATGCCACTAGTTTTTACTTATATTTGGTCATATTGACTTGGTCACCTCTCCTTTGTTCTTCTCTGCATGTTCATTTTAAATATAATCATCAGAGATCTTACTATAAAATTTCACTTATTTCTTTATAAAGTTTCTTCTCAATGTTTTCTTAGTGTGGTTGGGAAGTTAAAATTTCGTTGGTTTGTGTTTATTATTGCATTATTTGTTTGATTACTGCTACTTAATAATCCAAAACTGTTTGCATATTATTCTTGTTAGTTGAATCTTCTGAGAGCTGAATTTTCTGCAAGGTAAGGTAAGAATGTATCCTGTGTTACTTTTAAAGGAACTGGTTCCCAATGATATCTGGATAAATGAAGTCCTCTCTCTCTAATATAACTTATATTTTTGCCAGGGTTGTAATATTCATTAGGAGAGCATATTACACATTCTTCCTCCTTTTTTTTTTTTTTTTTTTTTTGGTGGCTGGCCTGTACGGGAATCCAAACCCTTGGCCTTGGTGTTACCAGCACCACAGTCTAACCAAGTGAGCTAACTAGCCAGCCCATTCTTCTTCTGATTGGGTGGTATTTAGTATATGTCCTGATGTCATGGTATTCCTGTCATCTCTTATGCTTGCCCAAATGTTTCAGTAGGCTTCTACTCACAGTCTTTTCATTTTCATTCATTCACTTAACAAATATAAACTTAGAGTCTACCCCGTGCCACACACTGTCCTAAACACTCAGGATACAATGGTGAACACAGTAGAGCAGAAGTTCTGTACTTGAGGACCTTCCTTTGAATTGAGTAAGAATCTGCAGCCCACACATCACACTCTGGCGCTACGTTTCTCATTTTCTTCTGTTGATTTATGAGTTCTGTTGATTCATGGTCTATCAAATCATTTTTTACTTGAAAAAATTAAGATTTCCAGTACAAATGCTGCATAATTTAAGTAAAGACGCAATTTTATCTGTAAAATTGAGATATAATACCTCATCCAGTTGTTTTTGAACAACAAATAAAATGGCATATGTATGCTGCATCCTAGCCCCTGGGACATAGCAGGGATGCAAGAAATGTTTACCCCTCATACCTAAAAAACAAATGAAGGTTTATAATAATAATATGAGCAATGATAGAGGAAAAAATACAGATCAGCAAGGGCAGATATGGCCTTCTTAGTGTCAATTCAAGTTAAACACACTTGGCCATAAAAAAACCCATTATAACCATAAACGAGGCAAGCCTAGTCATAATACATCATAACATTACATTCATTTAAATACTTTAAAAGTAGCATCACTTGAACTAACTAAAACGAGAAAGGCCCTTTGTACATATATCAACAGAACAGCAATCCAACTTCGAAAGCTAGGGGAAGGGTTTAATAAAGCAATCTTCTGAGCTCTCAGATAAGCTTCCTTCCATCTACAAGTTTGCCATACCCGTTAGAATATTAAAAGACCTTTTAAGAAAATATCTGGGACCTGAGTACTGCTATCCATTTGAAATGCTTTCATTTTCTGCCCATACTTGCTTCAGTCTGGTAATGTGCAAGAAAAATTCTAGCATCAGGGCCTCTGGAATGTAAACACTCTATTTGTGAGACTAAAATCACTGTTGGGGCACTTTGTGATCTCATTTCTCCCTAGGTTCACAAAACGGCATTCAGCCCTCTACACATTGTCTAGTATTAAAAGGGCTGCTATTCATTGGAATTCTAGCTCGACCAAACCCGTTTGCTTTCATTAATCACTTCTCCAATCTCTGCAAAGCTTTCTTAGCTTGTATCCAAATATATATAGCCTACCCAAGACTCTGCTCTTCAAAGACTTTCCTGGTCCCTCCTGTTCCCACAGCATTTTTTCCCTTCTCTGGAGTTCTTGAATAACTACAGATACCTACAGTACTTTGAGGGAGAGCAAGGTGCTATGGGAAACTTCATTGTGAACCTAATTTAGTCTAGGGTCAGAAAAAGCAATGCTTAAGCTGGCATACTGATGGCGGAAGTTGGCTACATGTAAAGGGTTAGCAAAAGTCTTCAGAAATAGGTGCAAAGATCCTAAAACCCTTACCTATGGAAAGGGAGATCTTGGCAAAGGGATTGGAGGAGCCAAGGGAAGTCCAAATGGCTGAAGCTGGGGGAGGAAGGGGAGATGTCTTATTATGCACTATGGTTTTGCATACTCTTTCTGCAGCCCTTGTAAATAGTGAGTTTCCTGGCCAGTACCATGTCTTATGTTCCTCCCATAGCTTTTACCAATATGCCATACATTAAAATTTCTTGATTGACACCTTGACTAGAAGGAAAACCAATTTATTGAAAAGTGTCAAATCAGTTAAGGTCTACACGCACACACACTTACTGGTTATCTACAAATACAAGGCACTATTTAAAGCAAATTGCATATTAGTTCATTTAATCCTTCTATTATCCTCATTTTACAGAGGACACTACAGCCTAAAGAGGTTAAGTAACTTCCTCAAGAATAAAAACTGTCAAATAGTATTCAATACCAGAAAATCAGATAGTATAGCTTCAGAGCTTGAGCATTAAATCACTATAAATATAAAATATTTTAATGTTTTTTTAATTGTTTTAAATCGTGCTCTGTTAAGGTCACTCTTCCATTCCTGCTCTCTGCACTATCTCCACTACACTACCATCTGCATTCCAGATCTTTTGCCTGAAATCTAGATCTAGGTATACAACTTCTTACTAGCATCTAAACTTGGATAGAAAATAAGCATTTCAACTCACCGTGTCCCAAATTGAGCTCATATTTCCCGCATAGATCTTCTCTTACCCCTCTCCATTCACTGCACCAGTTAAGAGACCCACCATTTATTTACCCAGCCAGAAACCTTCTGCTCCTTCAATCCCCATATCAATTCACACGCCATGACCTGTTGTCTTGTCACCTTAATACCTCTTGAATTGGACTATTTTCCTGCTTCCCCTCTGTCACTATCTCAGTTCAGCTCCCCATCATCAGTCACCTAAGTAGTCCCTTTGCTACTGATGTTCCCTCACAACATTCTCCATCCTGTGGCCAGAATGTTCAAAGCCTTGTTTACTATCATGTCACTTTCCAGCACTAAACCCTTTCATATTCTCCATTGACCTGAGGACTAAGTATTAATTTGTTATTATGATTCTAAACTTACATCTCTGGCCTTATTTCGTGTAAATTCTCCTATCACATGCCACATATTTACTTTAAGGCTATTAAAGTTACTTGAAATTTTTCAAATTAAACATATTCTCTCACTTTTGGCTTCCACTCATTCCTACTCCTTATGCCTAGAGGAACCATTCTTTTCTTCTTCTCTTGACTAATTCCTATCGATTCATTAGAACTCAGTTTAGAGGTGGGATGGCACTTCTGAGTGTTCGAATGAGGTCTTTATCAATAATACTTATTATACTTGTTACAGTTATACCAGGTTGTCATATTATTCAAGGCAGAGACATGTTATTAATGTTCTAATTTTAAGGCATGCCACAGTACCTAGTACCCTAACTGATATTTAATAAATATTCATTGAATAAAAGATTTTATTTTTAATAGACACAGACACATTTTAAATGCTAAAAAATACCATATTTCTATTTTTCTACCTTTTCCCTCATTTATCTCTAAACATTTTACCTCCCATGGATATCGATGCATGGGATTAGCTACAAAGTCTGATTTTAGATTAACATTTACCCTAAATTTTTGAAGTATAAGTATGAGAACTGTAAATTCTTTAGGACTCCTTTTTAAAGAAAGAGCTCCATTTTTCTTTTTACGGTGACTTCACTTTAAAATGTAACACAATTTCAGAATTTCTTTTAGCTTGCACATTTATTTATTTTTCGTAAGAGAGCAATGCCAAGACATGTGCAAGATTGTCTCACTTATTTATGTTATTGTCTCAATTCCAGCTTTCTAGCTCAGCCCTTTGCCTAATAACAGTCTACAGAGAAATTGGGGCTTCTTGAGCTTTCTTGGAGGAAGAACGGGCTCAAGATGACCACCACAGGCTCTGTGCTCTGACGTGGTTTCTCAGAGGTGTTTCCCACTTTGTTGATGAAGAAGCCTGCCTGGTGGCACAGAACTTCCTGTATTCATTAAAAGCAGACTCTGAGGCTGCGGAGTGAGAGAAATTTATGGAATTACTTTAGATGATGCAGCTGCAAAATCAATTAAGGCTGAATAGAGTCCCTCGTTGCCAATTTTAGTAATAGCAGAAAAATAAAAATGCTGAGGCTGGTCGTCAGCCAGATGTTTCAGACCTGCTGACTGGCACATCAGTGTTCATTCTTCCCCATCCCTTTGGTTCCTGGGCTTACCCCTTGATATAAATAACTATCACCCTTACTTTCTTCCATGAAGTCCAATTACTGGAGCAGGAAACATACTCTACTGTTCCATTTTCGTGGCTGAGGAGTTTCAGTCACCCACACAGGTGGTTCATCACAAGGGTCAGCAACAATAACCAAAAAATGAAGAGGGGAAAAAAACTCCAAAGAAGCACTGGGGGAATAACAGTAGTAGTAATTCACTATCAAAATAAAACATACGGAATAAAATTCAAACCTCCCAATTTTTATTAGAATATATCTATAGTAGATCATCACACTTTTCACACCTACTTTTTTTTTTTTTAATAATTTCTTCCAAGGCACAAACGTTTTTATGGTATTGATTTTTCTCCACTGTTTGTCCATGTAAAAAATATTATTTCTTAAAATGTATTGTTAATATTATTTTGATTGACAAACTAAATTATATACATTTATGGGGTACATTGCGATGTTTTGTTATATGTGTACAATGTGGCATGATTATATCAAGTTAATTAACATTTCCATCACCTAGCTTACCTATTATTTTTTATGGTGAGACATTTAAATTTTATTCTTAGTTATTTTTAAAATTTTTATTGATTGTACATATTCATGGGGCACAGAGCTGACCATCAGCACCTGTGCCCAAGATGTGATCATCAGATCAATACTATCAGCATGCGAACCACCACAAATTGCAGTTATTCCCCATGTCCCCCACCCAACCTCTTCCCAACCCCTTCCCACCTCCAGCAATCCTAGGTCTGTTCTCTCCCTCTGCAAGTCCAATGCACCACTGTGGTCTTTCTTTCCTTCCTTCTTTCTCTCTTAGCTCCCACTTATGAGTGAGGACATGCAGCATTTTCCCCTCTGTGCTTGGCTTATTTCACACCTACTTTGAAAGGTGACTTTGATTAACGTGGTACCACCTTATACTTCTGAGGAATGAGGATGTAGTCCTCCAGAACAAGACTCTCACATTCATTTTTCAGAGCTCATAGTTCTTTACCCTCTTGCAGGTTTCTACAACGGTCAAAGTAACTCAGATAAGAAGGAAAAGTCTTTTATTCTAGACTAGGATTATTGCGAATCCTGGTAAACCTGAGGGTGACCTCAGTCAAAATTGAATGAGAGAACTTATCTTTCTTTGCTTTTTCAGGAGAGAGGGCCTAGAAACAATGTTAACCCAAGAGCAATGAGCACCTCTAGCACCCAAATCTTGATTTCTAGTATCATTCTCCAATGAAGGAAACCAGGGCTCCTTGAGAAATGGTTGATACTAGGACATGGGCAGATAATATATAAGATAAGTACACAGAACGCAGTGCCAGAAAGTAAAGAAGTATTCAACCCCCCTCCCCGCAATAATGATAAGACAAAGGAACCAACTGAAACAGCCTCCAATGGCCAAAGCTGGAAGAATTTGGGCAAGAAAATAAAGTAGCTTTGGATTATAACCCAAAGTATGAAATAAACATCCGCGAGTTCATACTGATATAAACAAATGATTGCATAAAATAAACAAATGGGGGAGAATAGGCAAGGTTCTCATGCAAAAGGATTCCATCCACTTTATGTAAATACTTTGACCTCAAGAAGGTAGAGCATAAATCCCCACTTTCTAAGTGTGAGTTGCTCATAGTGACAACATGAAAATGTTGGGGTGGGAGGAGTACCTTTACAGGTTTACAGTGGAGAAACCTGACAAGCACTACCTCAGGCAGATTATAAAGGATAACATCGGCAGTGATGACTTCTGTTGATAGGATATACCATTGTTGTAATGTGACATGGTAAGAATGGCAATCCTTCTCTGTGCTCTTCTTCCATAAAGCCCATAACCTCAGTCTAATCATGAGAAAACATTAAACAAGTCCCTCTCGAGGAATATTCTATAAACACCTGAATAGCAATCCTTAACACTGTCAAAGTCATCAAAGACAAGGGAAGTGTGAGAAACTGTCACAGCCAAGAGGAGCCTAAGAAGACATGATAAATGCAATATGGTATCCTGGCTGGTACCTTGGAATGAAAAAAGAATATTAGGTAAAAACTAAGGAAATCTGAATAAAATATGTACTTTAGTTAATGGTAATGTATCAATATTGGTTCGTTAATTGGGACAAATGTACTATAATAATGTAAGATGTTAATAGAAAAAAACTGGCGTGCAGGGTATATGGGAACTCCTTACTATCTTTACACCTTTTAAGTCTAAAACTATTCTAAAATACTCAGTTTGTTTCAAAGAAACTCAGTAAAATGATTCTCAAATCACTTTTTTTCCTCTCAGAAAAGTGAAGGGAAAAGTCTCTGCCAATGCAATATTTAATATATAAAACATTAATCATTCTAATTATATTCATTTATCTAGAGAAATAAGTAAATGTCTCCTAATCATGTCCAGGGGAGGGAAACCTGAGAAAACACATCTTTTAGGGACAATAACCAAAGAAATAAATTAGAATGAGTTGACTATAAGTGAACGAGCTCCGTGTGGTTGGGTCTATGGCTGTGTAAATGGTCAGTGGGGAAACTGAAAGATGATTTTGTTCTTTCACAAGTTAATGATGTCATTTAGAGGATATTTTAATAGCACCAGAGAAGCTAACTTGTTAGAAGAAATCTGTTTCAGTGATTTTAGTATTATATTTAAAAATTACTTTGTTATTAATGTATTTTATCTTTGCTTGTACTGTCAGAATATCTGGACATGTTTAAAATATAGTTTTGTTAAAATTACGTCAAATTTGAAGTTTGATTTATCATGTCAGTGCCCGTAGCTGTTGTGCAAATCATATATGGGAGAGAGAGTTCTCAATAAATATTCCAAATATTCAACAACATTTGTCAGAATTCCTTGTAATTAGGTTGGGGCCAGGTGACTGGTTTAGGCCAATGATTTGTAGGAGGAAGTAATGTTAGTCACTTCTGGGCAGAGGCAGTTAAAGGTCCAGGTCCCTAAATCTCCAGCTCTCTATTCCCCTGTCATTGCAACTTCAGAAGGCATGTTTCCAGTTGATGCTGCTATAAGATATTGCGGAGCATCCACTAGCCCAAGTTTCTGAATTACTGCGTGGGGTGGATCCCCCTACTCAGACCCTGCCAACCAGTGTTGAGCGTGTAATATGTATTACATACTGTATGATGTCCTAAGACATTGGAGTTCGTCTGTTGCAATATTTAGTGTTAGTTACCCTACAGCTAGCAAGGAAAATGGCATATGTTTTTTAAATTTAATTTTATATTTTAGGCTGTCTTGTTATAGGCAGTCCGAAGTAGCTTTTGAGATTACTATAAGGCTTGCTTGCCACAGACCCCAAATCGCAGTACTTTATCCTGCACAGGATTTTATAAAAAACATCTAGTTTAAAAGGGAGCAGGTGTGTAAGTTCTGACTGGGGACAGACGCCCTTGTAGAACCCATTTGAGAAGGTTGGTGACTCTTGTCAAGCCAGGAAAAATGACAAAAATTAAAAATATTGGAAGAATGGGGATTTCAGCAATAGATTAAGAATTCATTGGATAGTATTTCAGGAAAGAATACATCTCAGGTAAAGAGGGTGATAAGCAACAGCTACTGCTTGGTATGTGACTTTTGGGAATATGGGATGATGAAAACAGCTTTTGAAACTTGGGCCATGTTATTATTGCTGGAGGTAGGGAGAGATGGGTGTGACTGAATGTAGCTTAAAGTATTTTGGGGATTGAATATAAGTGCTGTGCACAATTTTCATAAAATATGGGAGTATGAACAGACAACTCATTCACACTCTGCACGCAAAAGTCTCGTAGACCAGCTTTGGAGTACAGTATCATGAGTCATTATCATTACAGTGAATGCGTTTTACAGGCTGAGATTCCCCAAGAGCTATCTGCCATTCATGTAATCATGCCTGCTATATTTGTTGTCAGGTTATTTTCCCCTCTGGTAAGTAACCTTCTTAATATGAATGTAGTGAGAGGGTTTTTTGCATGTTGCATATATTCCCTAGGGCCCTCCCTAAACTAATTACTTGAGGGAAAGATGAGAGGTTCTATCAAATATATTAGACGCAGATAAGATTTTCAATGGCATTTGATAATAAATTGAATAATCAATGTGTTGAAATCAAGGAAAATTCTCCCCCCCCCTTTTTTTATATTGATAAGTGATTTTAAAAATTAAGATAAACACCTTCTCAAAAAGTAGATTATGGACCTTGGGTTAAGACATTAATGGTATATTTCTCTCCACTTAGCTAGTGAGCAGTCCCAGTGCCCCACTAATTAGCCAAGTGCATTCTTCAGAAAATTAACAGCCCACAGAAAGACTTACATTTTACTTCACATCCACAAGACAATTTTCTTACTCAGCTATTTTATTGTTTGACTCCTTAAGAACTTAACTTAAAACTTTTTCATTGCTTTGTGTTTATAATTGCAGTGTGGTTGTTCAGTTTTACTAGGTTAATTGAGATAATTTAGATTTCTTTAACTTTAGAAAACATTTTAATTCAATAAAAATAAAACAGAGATCCCTGTCCTCAGGGTACATATATTTTTGGGGTGGGGTTGTGGGGTGGGGTGGATGCACATAATAAATGCTACCATGTAGTATTTCCAAAAGTGATAAGTGCTATGACTAAAAATAAATAAATAAACAAAAATAAGAAAAATAAATAAATGGAGCAAGAACAAAGGAAATTGAAATGCCAGGTGAAGGGAGGGCGTGTTGGGATTAACAATTTTGAGTGGTCAGAGTGGGCCCCTTTGAGACAATGACATTTCAACAAGGGAGTTAGCCATGGTCCTGGTACAATGGGATAGGTAAACCCTGCCCATGAAATGCGTGTACAGTGAAGAAGTGTGGCATTGGTGAAAATATATGAAACTCGAAAGAGGTTCCCTAGCAAAGTTGTTTTAAAATGGCATTAAAATACCAGTGCAGTCACAATAGCACCTGCTATGGTGCTACAAAGGGAATCTTCCATTTATTTATGAGTTGTTCTAAGAGTGTAGGTGTTAGTGGTTTTGCTTTTTTTTAAAATTGTTTTTAAGCTATGGTCATAAGGCCACTGGCTACATCAATCAGGAAGGCATATTAATCTTTGATGGTCTTGTTTTGACAGAAATGACACTAAAAAAAACCCTTCACAAGCCTATGACAAAGGACTAGCTCTAGGTTTTAAGAAAAATAAATAAATGAAAGAAAGAAAGAAAGAAAGAAAGAAAGAAAGAAAGAAAGAAAGAAAGAAAGAAAGAAAGAAAGAAAGAAAGAAAGAAAGAAAGAAAAAGACCACAGTAAAACGCTGAACTTTCAGAAGGAGAGAACAGACCTATAGTTACTAGAGGTGGGAATGGGGGAGGACGAGGGGGTTAGTAATGGAGTAAATGGGTAAGGCATGCAAAGAGTAATTACAATTTGTGGAGGATGAATATGCTAATAATATTGATTTGATTATCACATACTGCACACAAATACTGATAGTCAACTCTATACTCCATAAATATGTATAATCAAAAATAAATAAGTAAATTTTTTAGGAAAAAAAATTCACTTGGTAGGTCCTCACTGCTCATGCTTTCCCTTCATTTCCACCAGGAGGATCAAGAGTTTCTCCTTTGATGGTGACAGCCATCATCTCCTCTTTGCTCCTCCCTGTTGTTATCCATTGTGGCCTCTTAGCATATCACACACAACTTAGCCTACCCATCCATCTAGTTAAATATGGTGTAGAAAGATATTGGAAAATTCATTTCAAACAAGTAAATTGCAGAACCATAGTTTCCTTTACTGAATACAAAGATAGTTCAACAGGCTTACACTTCTAAATCTTTAGGCTGTTAATAAAGGTTTTTATAATGTGCTCTGGAAGTTTCATCACAGTTACTGCTGATACACGTTTGGCATTCTCTCTAGCAGTAAGAGATCCCATCCCACATGCTTGTGGCTTACCCTTGCCTCTTGGCTTCACACACTGGGCAGCTTGCCGGTGGCATCCAGGCCCTAAGGCAGGGTTCACAGTATTTATGTGGTTGCAGTGAGACATGCCTTCAGACACCAACGCTTTTAGCAGTGAATTGTAATGTATGGAAAAATCCAAATCACTCTAAACAACATAATTACATTGGAAGTGGTAATTACAGGGGAATCCTGACTACTGAATGACAATGTCTCACAGAACTTATAAAATAGTCCGACGTCACAGTCTATCAGTTTGGTAACCTTTCAACACTGTCATGAGACCTGAGTAGAGCTATTTACTGCCCTGACTACCTTCCATTAGATAGTGAGGCAGAATTCTCACTCTTTCAACAAATATTTGGCCTTTCATTTCTATGCACTTAATGCTACTTCCTTAATTCTTATTTCTACAATAAGTTGCTCCTGTCTCCGTACTGTATTATGCAATATATCTGGCTAAACGTTTTCTTGGACAGTCATTACTACAACATTATATATGCTAAATTATATTTTTAAAATATTTGTGGATCAAAATTTGATAATACACTTGTGAAGAGATTGTAACACAGTGGTCAGAACTGCTGGCCTGGGAAACATTCACCTTTCTTAGTTGGCTACAGATGTAACAACCATTTGTATGAGGCAGAAGGGCCAATGGTACAGCCGTGTAAAAACCTTGCACCTCTTTAACATGAATTTCTTCCACTGACTTGCTTTTTTCTGAAAGAGAAATTACTCCCAGTGGTTGCTCTCATGCTTAACTCTTTTTTTTCTTACCTGACTCCTTTGTTTGTTGAATATGATGCAACCTAAATAAAGCTCTATATCTTGTTTCCATTAGTTTCTCCAAATAATATCCCTTTTTATAACCCTATGTCCACCATGGGTCATTATTTTTGGTAAACTTCACAATAGCTGCTTGCCAATTATTCATAACATTAGTATGTCTAAACTCATCCTTGCATTTGAAAGGGAGCAGAGTCTGCAGTATAACTAATTCAGTCCATAAACTGTGGAGGCAAGAATATGTTTCAGGGTACATTCTGCATATGATATTATGGTATCACCACAATGCAAGTCATTTTGCAACTACGGGAAAAAGACGGTAACTTCAAACACCCTTACGAGATCCATTTTATTCTTATTATATAGGTTTAGAATTAAGTTTTACCCTGTAATTTTTTTTTTACCTATTCACACAATCTATTATTTTGCTTCTTATCTACCTGTGAGAGGTTAGCTTATTCTATTAGAAAAGAATATCTCTGTGTTCTATCTCCTCCAGTACATGTAGATATTGTCCCAGAAGAATGGGTGGTCCCACAATATTTCTTCTTTTAGAAGTGTAAAAATGTTATTCACAAGGAAAAGAGACATGTCACTGAAGTAGGAAACAGACATTTAGTGGATGACATATAATACAGCAGCTGTAATTTCATCTTCAGTTTTACTCTTAGAAGCTGTTCAGGCTGTGTTGTCTGGTAATGATGGTGATAGCCGTCTCTGGCAAAATGGCAGCCCACATTTTCTGACATACCACAGATGATTAAAATATTTTCATATATAAATATTTAAGAAGATGGAATTACAACAAAACAACTAATGTAAAACTTAAAATAAAAAAAGTACCCTTAGAAAATTCCAAATTCTGACCTCACAGTGGAACAGAGAGCAATTTTATTAACACACAGACACATATACAGTCATATGCACACACATATAAAAACAGTTTCAATTCCATTTAATATATCTACTTGCCAAAGAGATAAGGAAGTCAGAGAGAATATGGAAAAAGTTGAATTCTGGGTTTACAGAGAGTGTGATCAGCTGAAAGTTTTTTGCTAATATTTCTGAAGGGAGGATCCACTGGCATTATGGATGGGCTCATTCTTCGTGGGGAGCGACTGTCCCCCACTCTACAAAACATTTAACATCCATCTGCTGACAGTTAGTAGAGCCCTTCAGCCATTAAAATAGGCCCCGCTACTTTCCCAAACACCTCCTAGGAGGTACCTGAGAACCACTATGAAGAATTAAACAAATAGGGTTTTCTCTTAAAAGAGCATTTTAATCAATTTTCATGTTATTTTCCCAGAACAATTTTAGTTCCTTACTTCTGAACTGTTATGGGTTTTTATTGCTTTGCATGTGGCTCTTTGTCTGCCCCTTTCTTTTTGTCTCCTGAGTCTCTGCATATCCCTGGCGTCGTCTCCAGCACTCCAACCCTCTCCTTCCATGTGACACTCAACACTTGGTTACAGCCCCAACAGCAAACTGTAACATGATATAATTAATCTAGAGTTCAGATTTTTGTTCTTTTCAGGCTTTCAACTCATGTGATGAAGCTCTTCCCCATTAGGGAGAGAAATCTGCTTTACTCAGCCGATCAATTAAAATGTTCATCTCATCCAAAAGCACTGCCAC
This sequence comes from Cynocephalus volans, assembly GCF_027409185.1. Taxonomy (NCBI): domain Eukaryota; kingdom Metazoa; phylum Chordata; class Mammalia; order Dermoptera; family Cynocephalidae; genus Cynocephalus; species Cynocephalus volans. The sequence continues at coordinate 88,694,737 of NC_084468.1, read as the reverse complement.
AGAAACACCCAGAATAATGTTGGACCAAATATCTAGGTACACTGTGGCCCAGTCATTTTGAGACATAAAATTAGCCATCACAATACTCTATCTACAGCAATAGAATAGTTCAAGAACAGAGAAAAGGATAGTGTTAGAAAGTTAAGCATATACCAATTACCTAATTTAATTTGGCCTACAAAAACCAGAATTTGGTGTTTTCTTTTTTTGTGTTCTTAGAGACACCCTAGTCCATCTGAACAGAACACAGGTGAAACTGAATTTGGACCCAGACTTCTATCTGGATTCAATCCTTTGTGATGTTCAGCAATAATTTTATACAGGAAGATAAGCTGTCCAAATTTTAGTGGGATAAGCTGTTAAAGAACACACTAAAAAAGGTTAAGTATACTTTTTTTAAGTATTTAGATAGAGTTTAGGGCATCTAGGCTAGAGCTACACTGCCTGGGTTCAAATCCCAGCTCTACTTCTTACCAACTGTATGACCTCAGGCAGTCACTAAACCACTCTGTGCTTCAGTTTCCTTATCTGTAAAATGGGGGAAATGGGACAGAATTGTTATCCTAAAGCAGTAAAAACAGATATTAGTACATAGCAAGTTCTGCATAACTTTTTGCTAATTTTATTATTTTAGACTCTTATACTAGTGTGTTCTTTTTCCCAAAGTACTTAACTACTGGCTGATCTTTCACTGGAGATTGGGTATAGGGGTAAAGTTTATGGTAGAATTTTGAAGAGGGACAGGTAATAAAGAACACTTGTTTCCTTATTTATATCTATCCCTGCATTCAAATGTGAGCTCATGAAAGCAGTGACTTGCATGTCTTACGTTAATGTAAATATAATAATACCCAACAGAGAATACATGCCCAACATTTGTGGAAAGAATTCATCCTTTTTTGCAACACATAAATGTGTGTACATATATATATATATTCACATACATATAGAGAGCATGCGTCTACTCTGAGACAGTCACTGTGCTGCTGATCATGGCAGAAACAATGGTGAACAAATATTCATATAATTTGCAGTTTTGTGATATTAAACTGATATCCACATGCATTAGTATGTAACTATAACCTTTGACATATTCTCATCAACTTTATAGTCTGATAAAGGAAAGAGATTCTACACTTAAACTTATTAACATATTAATTATACTAATTCATGATTAGAAGTATTAGGAAGATGCCATGAGAGAAGGGAAACTAATATTAAACAGTGGTTTTCTTTACATCAACATGTGATATTGAGCACGGTGTGACAAATGTACCATTCTTTTTATATCTAGGCTTCAATTAAATCTTATTTTTAATGAAAAAAAATTCACAGCATGTATCGCTTTCTGAAATTGCCTTGTTTGTTTGTTCATTTACTATCTCTCTATAACCAACTAAAATATAAGCACCAGGAAGGGCTACCAACACCAGCTGAATGTTGCTAAATGCAATCTCTGGCTATGTAGATGATGACAACTTAGATTTTTCTAGAAATTGAAGAACTCCGTTGACTTAATGAGTAGAAAACAGAATAAAATAAAACACAGTAAGCATATTCACACCTTGTCTGAGAGCATGTTAGAGTTCAATCTGTTTAAAGAGAACATTTAATGAATATTGTTTCCTACATTTATTTTAAAAGCCATATCCTAAGTGGGAAAGAAAAAAAATCTATAATATGGAAGATTCATATGTTATATAGGTATTTTTTTTTAATAAGAAAAGACTAGGTGTTAAAATAATTCACTCATAAAGTGATTGAAATATTAAAATATTTTCATGGAAAAGGTTAAAAATGATGATGATAGTACTAAAAACTTTGCTAAAGCTTTACAAACTCCAAAGGCCTTTTATGTAATATAATTTGAACTTTACAAGTATCTGTTACTTCATGAAGTAGATTCAGAGAGAAATATAAGTATAGTTATTTTCTTTTCTCCTTCCCTCTCTAACAATTCCTATCATATCAGATATAGAATGAGTGCTTGATAAATATCTGGGAATGGTTATGATAATCATATAATGATGAGGTTAACCTTCTATTCAGGGGCACTGTATGGACATAAGGTTGCAGTGTCAAGGAAAGAACCAATTAGAAGATCAGAGGTGAGGACATGACTCACTCAATGAATATTTATTATTAAATTTACATCACTCTGGCTCCTTTTGTCCTGATACAAAATCCATTTCTTTTATCTTCTGCTCTTATAGTCTGTGCTAAAATTGGAAAGAATTATTACAGAATTCACGAGGTGAGACCATAAATTTAATAGGTTCTTCTTATTTATGGGTAGCCATCAATTGGAGGCCATGTGATAGCTTCACAGTTCATTAACTCTCCAACTTGTGAGCCTCGGTTTGCCATAATATAAACTAAGAAGAAATTCCTCAGAGGGTAGTGGAGAGCATAAAATGAAGGGGTGTGAAGAAAGCTTCTAACCCAACTGAGCACATAATAGGCCCTCAACAAATTTTCAACTCCAAGCGTACCTGCTCCCACAGTGCTATTGTAATTGTGCTTTAGGCTTGTTTAGCAACGCGGTCCAATGCTGCAGTAATGAACCAGATTGCTTGGATAATTGGCATTCTCGCCTCCAAATGTAAGATTGATAGGTTCAATATAAGGCTATGCAGCTACCCGTTCTTGTAATAGAGAGTTCTTATTAAGGAAATGGATTAATTGGCTTACTGATGTTTTACTGAGAGCCTGATTTGAATAAGTAGACTGGGCAGTACTGAGAAAAGAAAATTAAACACTAATAAAGGGAGAAGTATGCTTGCTTAGGCTGAAATCTATGCCACAGGCTCAAATCAAGGATCTGAGTCAAAGATTTGTCAGTGTAAATGGATATTAATGTCTGCATGATAAAAATGCTCTGACTTTTTTTTTTTTTTTTCCTGACAACTAGTTCAGTTTCTCTCCAAGACACTCATACCAGTTGTAGGCTGGATGTTATCTCCTCCCCTAGAAGATTTTCATGAGTGATTCTGAACCATGTGTCAGGAAATATGTGTTTGAAATAGAACCAGCTTCACTCTTGTTTGCATAAACAGCTAATAAAACTGTATTTGGAACAAACTAAATTACAGTAAAATATGCATCACAATTATACCCAAAGTATCACAGAGCCTCATTAGAAAATTTTATCTTAATCACTTTCACCTCCCAATGAATCACTGTTCCATCTTTACAGTATTTGGAAAGAATTATTATTATGACTAATTTTTAAGGGAGAAATGTATAAATATGCACATGTGAATACATACACACACACATTGCTAAATCATGTCCTGTTTTTGTTGACATGCCAGTAGCAGTTGACACAGTTGATTAGCTCCTTATCTGTGAAAATCTTTTTTTTTTTTTTTTAACTTGGTTTTCAGGTCAATAGATTTCTTCATTCTCTTCCTACCTCAAAGGCTATTCATTCTTGGTCTTTTCTACAGGCAGCCCCCAGCACCTCAACTTCTAAACTTTGGAATATTTAGTAGGCATTTCAAATTTATTATGTGCAAAACCAAACTACTAATCTTTCTCAACAAACCATTTTTTCATATAGTCTTCCTCATGTCAATAGATGGCAATTAATTCCTTCCATTGTTTCTACCAACATCCTTGGAGATATCAGTAACTACTCACCTTCTTTTACACTTCACTGCCAAGGAATCAGTAAATTCTTTTGACTACTATAAAATACTGGCACATTTTAAATCTTATCACTTCTAACTGTCTTTGCTGCTGTCATCCTATTCTAAGCTACTATAATTTTATCATCTATCATCTGGATTATTGGAGTAGTCTCCAATCATGTCTCATCCCTCCTGCCCTTTACGTATACAGTCTGTTGTCAAGACAGCTGAGATCCTGTTCAGTTTAAATAAGAACATGTCATGCCCCTCCTCAGAATTCTCTAATGGCTTTCTCCCAAATCCCAAATCTTCACCATTGCCTACAAGGCCCTACAGATTCTGGCCTTAGTTACCTTTCTGACCCCATCTGTTACTATTCTCTTTCTCTCTCATTTACTCTGCTTCAGTGACATTGGCCAACTTGCTCTTTTTCAGACATGCACATCGCACCTCAGGGCCTTAGCACTTGCTGTACTGGTTTTTAAATTGGAATACTTTCCCCCAGATATCTGCATGGCTTTCTCCTTCATAGCTTTTGGGTTGACATCAAAAGATCTTTTTCTCAGTGAGTACTTTGCTGACTATTCACTTGAAAATTGCACACTGCCACCCCTCCTACCACACACCACTCTCCACAAGGTGGTCTTTCTATTTCTTCTTGGCCTTAAACACTAATGCCCATTGGACACATTGTACTTCTTATTTGTTTATAATTTTTTTTTCCCATTGTGGCATGAGTTTTGGTCTTTTATATTTCCAGTGTTTAGAACAATGTCTGGCACTAATAGGTATTCAATATACATTTGTTGAATCAATCAATAAGTTGATTTGATAAACTAAAATTAGAGAGACTACTGGTTTTCTGGCTCACATGAGAGTTGATTAACTTATTTAAAACAACCCCCAAATTTAGGCTTCATCTGGTGCCATCTATTTTCCTTTAATACTATATTTTTAGGGGTAAAATAGTTATAATCTGTACTTTTTCACATCCATATATAACACAAGGAAGGTGCTGCTGCATAAGGAGAGATAAAAAAGAAATCATATTGCTCAGGCTCAGAGATATGATATTTGATGAATATTCCTGTTTTGTTTCTTTGTTTTTAATATACAGGTCTGTATGTAATCAGAGAGAGGCCTTTATATAGATTTAAAATAGAAATGTACATAACCGATCTGCATTGGATTATATTAAGTAACTTCTATCCTCAAGCATCAAGAAAGAATGAAATTCAAAGTCAATTAATAGAAAAGAATTTCCAAGAACTATATTTTCCCAATGAAATTTAATTTATTTGCCTTTGCATACTTTTCTTCTGAAAGGATAACGCCATTGTATTTAATTCATGAGGTCCACTCTCTAAAGCAATGGTATCATTATGGATTGCTTTATCACCATTTGTGATTAATTTTGCACACTCTGAAATTGCATTTGCGTTTGACCAGTAGGCATGTAAGTGACAACTCTAGACTATTCTGTGCTACACAAGCTAATGGTTTGAAAGAAGTCAGAAAAAATAAAAGAACTCAAGTTTAAAAGGTTTCTGAGAAATTAAAATTCTAAAAATTATAAACACTTAAGGCTCCAAGAGGCTTTAAAGACCATTTAGTCACAATACACAGGATTGTGACCCTCGATAGGATACTGGAGACCGCCAGCATCTGAAGCAAATATATCAAAGATAATGAACTATCTGTTCAGAACAAGATACTGTTTCAACCTTAAAAAAAATATTGAATGATATATAAATGATCTCTACTGGAGAAGAACTGTAAGCACATGTATGTTATTTCCCTCTATTACTTTCTTGAATAGCCTTGTTACCTGTGGGTATTTAATTAAATTTAATTATAATGAGCATAAAAATCACCACCTGATAAGCCAACAGGTAATCAAAACCATATTGTTGATTGTCCTCATATACCATGGCTACATTCCCAGCAGCTATGGCATCTGGTACAAAGTAGACCAGAGAAGAGATATTATACATTTTTCTGAAATATACATTTGCGGCAGTTGTATTTGCCACCCCAGCTGTTTTCCATATACTGTGAGAGGAAGACCACAGGAATCAGGCTTAAACCGTAGACTGAGGGGCTTACCCTGGGTCTAAAGAATATTTTCCCCAAAGGGAAGATAAATAGATATTCAAATAAATATTGCAAGATAAATCTCATTTAGGAATAAAATTATGACATCTCCTCAAAAGGCTAATATTTTTCTCTGCCTGGGATAATGAAATAGAGTTTTTCAGGATTCAGCTATTGCTAGGACAAAGTACCCTCTAGGGTTTATCAAAAGAGTCATTATTCTTAAAGTAATGTTTTAAGAATAAATTATTTTTAAAATACTGATTATACAATTGAGGGAAATTATGAAGTACAGTAATATACAGACCTTGGAATAAGAAGGATAAAAAATATCAATATTATAGGAAAGGTGTATATTCCTTTTTTATGAGAAGATTGTATTTCTGATGTAAAAAAACCTGAATCATGGACATAATATATTGTGCCTATTCAAAAAGTTAGAATCATAGAACATGCTCTATATTTGCATTACAAAACGTTTGCTTTGTTCAACTTTAGAGCTAATTTCACTTGTGGTGATATAAATTTATAATGCAATAATCTAAATTGAAAAAAGCACTGAAGAGCTATTCAGACATTTCACACATTTTGCTTTTTCCCAGTGATGCTTGCTCCATCCCCCCACCCCCCTCGCCCGCATGATTGTGAAACAGAGTAAGGTTAGGCCTGTGAACCAAACTGACTCCATTTTCTCTGCAGAAGACACTATGTTACTTTTCCACTCCTCAGTCATGAGACCCCTCAGGGCAAATGATTACCCCTTGGGCTGCCCTGACAAAACAGACTGAGATAAGAGAGGAAACAGATATTTACTGAGTTGCAAAGCCCCTCACCAAGGCTTGTTTACTATAATTATAAAAGTTACAGATTAACCATAAGACCCCTTTAGGAATTCCCACCTGCGCACAAAGCATCAAGGTGACTGCTACAATGACCCTCCTGGGGTGACAATGATGAACACCACTGCCTACTGAGCACGAACCCATGACGCAACCAGGAAGAACAAAACAGACCACCTCCAGTGATGCTGGCCTGTACCCCTTAACTCCTTTCCCTATAAAAGACCCTGAATAGCTCCCCTCAGGGGGCTGGCCTTGCTGTTGCTACTCCCCTTATGCATAAGTCTATCTCCTCTTTTAATAAAGCGTTACTTGCTTTACTATTTGGGTACATTGTACATTTCTATGACTTTGGAATCCTAGAGCCTAATTTACTCACTGGCAGAAATTGGAATGCTTTGGGCACTGTAGAAGACTAGCTGCAAGAGGCAAGTGGCCACTGGGACTATTTTGCTCCCATGTCTCTGCTGCTGGTAGGTCTCTCCTGGTCTCTTTACCTTTCTCTGATTTTCTGAGCCCTCTTCTGTTTGGTTGGATTGTATCCACTTCTGTATAGGTGCACCGTGGAGGGCTCCTGGCTATGCTCTGTTTTTCTGATTTAAATCTAGTTGATACTTTACTTCCTTATGCTGAAAACAGTGGGGAGAACCGCTTTTATCAATTACAGTTAATGGAATAGGTTGTCCCCCCACCCCCCATTAGGACTAGGCTAAACTAGATCCCACTGCTCCTCTTTTCTCTTTGTTTGCTTGGTTGGACATTTAGTTGAGTACTGGTAATCTGAGTAAACCTTCTAATCCTTGCATCAACTTTTGGACCTTTCAGGCCATTTGTTTAAGGGGAGAGGGCAAGCCGAGCCTGACCTGTCGGTAGCAACTGTACTGCTGTGGGAACCAGCTGTATATTGCCCTGACCCTTGTTGCTTCTGTTTCCTCCTGTGTGGAGGCACAGCAGTGAATAAGAACCAAGGAAAATTTTTTAAGATTATATCCTGTGTGTATGTAAAGAGAGAGTATACAGACACTGTTAGCTATTCTAGGAACTTTATGAAAATATGAATCATTTATTACATAGCAACACATTGAGAAAACAGCAGCTGTTACATCTGTGAATAGTTCTTACTGAGAATTACAAAAGGAGTTTGTGCGTGACTGTTAAACCAAACTAACACCATTTCAAGGAGAAAGAGATTATTTTAAGCAATCTCACACACTGGGCTTAGTGGCCAGGGGAAATGTCTTTCCTAATGGTCATTTTACTGAGGTACAGCCTAAGGATGGATTTTCTAATTAATATCTTACATTTAATAAAATAAATTTGAAAAATCACTATTACAGTTTCTCCAGTTTGAATTCAGCTGTCTCATATTTCCTGCATTAAGCATATAACCCGTGTTAAAATGTGTAAAGAAATACTTAAAAATTGTTTTCTCAGAGTAACAGAGTAGGTAGAAATACCACAAACACGTGGACTTTTAAAAACCTACCATAAAGGTGCACATGAGTACTTTTGGGCTCTACAAACACATTTTGGTATATATTTTACTAAACGAATTCTTATTAAATGTTCAGGTTTTCCACAAATAAGGTACATCGTCCTTCCAAAGGATAACATGTATTCTATGAAAATATCAATAACAAGATTAGATATTCTGGCCCCAGAAGTCAGAGCTTACATGTGCTCTGCCTTTTTCCCACAACTGCACATTCCAGTCCTTGTACCCAGATGCATCCTTCATATTTTCCTATTAAACTCTTTTTATTTGAAATCTTATTTATGATTTAACTTCTGCTTCACACAAACTCCACTGATTTCAATTGTTCCAGTTATGACTTCCATTTCAGCAGTTTTAAAAGTTATGTAGGTGTTTTGGACATTTTTATGTTTATTTTAGCATCTGCTGGAACACTAGCTATCCCTTTATTTGTTGTGAACAAGTTCAGCACCAAGGAGACTTTCTTTTGCCGGAGGTACTTTGTTCATTCAGTACATTGCTACCAAGGGGCTTCAGCCTTAAGTAGTCACGATTTAGGGAGAGAGAGTATTGCACATTTTCTCCTTTTACAAAGAAATATTATTTTTCCATTGAATGCAAATCTGATTATATCTAGGAGTTGAGTCCATGTGCTTCTGCACAAGATCCCATAACTGTTTTTTTCCAGACAAGTCTTCTAACTCCCACCAGAGATGACTATATACTACTCCATTAGATATTGTTTCATCTAAATACAACATGCTAGGGCAAAACATAAATTTACTTCTTACATAACTGCTTTGAGGGAAAAAAAAGACATATTTTTTCCATGAAAACTCACTTTTTAAAAATCAAAATAATTAAACAAAAATATTTAAAATCACAATGTAAATAAATACATTTCCCAATTGAATTTAAGTCTTTTCATGCATGTGGAGACAGCCTTTTCTCCTCTTGGCTTCAATGCTTGCAAGTGTAGTTTGTTTCAGATACTGTAAGATTCTATGGAGTTACAGATATATTTTGTGTATTACCAGAATTGTAAATATGAAGATGAATGATGAAATATAATATGTTAAACATATTCAATTTTAAGGAAAATAGAGATATGCAGTAGTTTGAAAAATCATTAAATAGAAAATAATGGGCTTAGATGTGAAATCCAGCCCTGCCAGATAAGCATGTAACCCCAAGCAAGTAACATTGTCTTTAAAGTTTAATTTCTTGATAGGTAAAATGGAAGTAAAAAAATACCTAATTTAAACAGATTAGTATAATAATGTGAAAGGGCCTCGCCTGTCCGACATAAAAGGCTAGTTTGTCTTCTCTTTCACTTTTTTTATTTGATGTCAAATCTACATGGAGCAAAAGGAATGGGGTTAAACTGGATGAATTTTAAGATGCCTTTCAGGTGATATTCCTTTCAGGAACAAGGCCACCAATCTCAAGGATCTTCAATCTGTAGACTTAATACAAACAGCCAACTGATAGTTTCATAGTAAGTATCTACAATTAGGAAAAGTCAAAACAACTTCCATTCTGATCCTGGCTATTTTCATAGGTGTGTATTTTTGTATGAATGTTCCTTAGGACCTGCCTCAAGCCTATGGTATTTATAATTCCACTATTCAAAAATCATTCATTTAAATCATTCACAATAATTATGCTACTAGTCAGCAAATGAAATAAACAGTATCCTCATGCTCAGTAATTGGTTACTGGCTACTGAATTTATAAAATGGACAATAACAAATGTGAAATGAAACTGCTTACTTCTCTGATATTCACAGTAGATATTACCTTTTTCCTTCCATTGCCATTTGCAATAAAGTTGCAAGCAAAAACTTTATCAAGTGAACCTTGCCATGTATTTGTTTTTTTTAATTTTATTTTGTCGATATACATTGTGGCTGATTATTGCTCCCCATCACCAAAACCTCCCTCCCTTTTCCCTCCCCCCCCCAACAATGTCCTTTCTGTTTGCTTGTTGTATCAACTTCAAGTAATTGTGGTTGTTATATCTTCTTCCCCCTCCCCCGTTTTTTTTTTTTTTTGTGTGTGTGTGTGTCTGTGTGTGTGTGTGTGTGTGTGTGTGTGTGTGTGTGTGTGTGTGTGTGTGTGTGTGAATTTGAACCTTGCCATGTAAATGCCTAATGTTGCTAGGACAGATATTTTACAAATTAGAAAAGTGGCCAACATAGAGATTCTATGCCTAAGAAAATGAATTGTAATAAGAAAAATATAAAAATAAAATCACAAAATAGTGTTAGATATTTGGATAAATGGTGGGTAAATGTGGTATATGATATTTTAATGTATTGGCCTGAATCTAGTTATTAAAGGATATGAGAAATAGTTGTTTGTGGATGATTTGGAAAGAGTCTCAAGAAGATTAAGTGTGGGTATTGAAATTAAAATACTGGAATGTTTGCCAAGATCAAAACCAATTGTACTGTAATAATGAACAATTTTAAATGTCTCCTTCACTAATGGTAAGTTCCTGGAAACAACCAGATTTTTTTTTTTTGGCTTAATGTTTCTTCATTCTGAATTTTACTTTTCCATATTCACTTCTCTTAATGAACTATAGGAAAGTAATTTTATTTATGATTTTGGATGAACTTATTCAAATGAGATTTTTACAAATTTTCCTTAGGAGAAGAGTCTTTAATATTGTTATTAATCAATAAACATTTACTATCTACAATCTGGGGTTTATTATTTTAGCACCCCCTAGGTGCTATGGGGAATATGAAATAAATGGAATGTGGTACTTGCCTACAGAAACTGAGAAATTGACAAAATCAGCACTGATTGATTGATTGATTAATTCTTCAATACATGTGTAGTGAACCTATAGCACAATGCTACTTCAAAATGTTTGTGGAAAAATAAAATTAAAAGATAATATGAATCTTTCCATGAACTTTTTGAAAACCCCTTGTACATGAAAAACAAGTACATTACCTGGCAAATAATAAGTTCTCAATAAAAGCTGCTATTATGTATTGTTCTTCTGTTACTCAGTCTCGGAGGACCCCTTCCTTTTCTTTTGTGGGATGCCTTACCATTTAAAGTAAATACTGGTGAAAGATTTTTTATTTGGGGTTTTGTTTTTGTTTTTTTTCATGTCTGTCTATCCAATAGGTTATGAATTTCTATGACTGCAAGGACAGTTTTATCTCATTTACCACAGTATCCCTAGTACCAAAACAGTTTTTGGCAAAGGCTCGTGTGGGATTGTTTGATACCACAAATACAGAAGACCTGTTAGGAGGCCTTTTCAGGGCAGCAGACTAAAATAGAGACAATGAAGTCACAAACCAAGGGAGCCACAAAAAGAATGAAAAAGAGGGAAAAGATGTGAAGGATTATATGAAAGTAGAACTATCAAGATATGGTGATCAGATTGATGGTCGGGATGGGGGTTCTGTGAGGGAGAGTGAGGCTATGAGAATGGGATCAGAGTTTAATCGGATGTGATGTTTTTAGCTGGGTGACTTTGGGCAAGTTACTCTATCTCTATAAGTTTATTTTCTCATCTGAAAAATGGGAAACAGTATACTCATATGCATGTTTGGAAGCTTAAATGAGATAATGGAATTTGAGTATTTTGAATAGGATTTGCTACATAGTTAGTTTCCATAAACGGCCTTTGTGTCTATCATTATTAGAAGTTGAAAATGATGCTCAAGTTTTAGGCCAAGTCAATAAGCAGATAATTTCACCATTAATGGGGATAGGGACAAAGTGTCATTTGGTTGTGTTGAGGGCTGCATGTCTGTAACGTATTCATGTGGACACATTTAGCTTGCAAATTGAAACTGGAGCTTTAAGTCAGGGGAAAAGTCCAGGTAAAAGACAATGACTAAAATATCAATCACAAGAGAAGTCTGTGTAGAAAGAAACTTTGCTGATGGGGTAAGAGAAGGGAGTCACAACAAGTCAGTGGAGATTCAGGAAGAAGGCAGGGTGAGGAAAGTAAAGCCAGAGCTTACTCAAAGGAAGTCTGAGAGGAATCCCCTGGGTATGATATTTGGTAGATTATTCATGGCCTGTGATAGAGCAGCTTTAGTAGTGGGCTTAAGGCAAAGCATTGATGTGCTTGTAGAGCTAGGGCTGCATCTGTAGCTCACAGACCCCTCAAGCTCGTGGTCCAGACTGAGTCAGAAACCCTTCACATGCAGGTCTATGAGCTAGGTAACAGGAAAAAAGGTCCTTGGAGCCTTGGCTGAAGAAAGAGTAGTCTTTATTTCTGCACACACACATCTAGGAGCTAGGCAGTCCAAAGAGAAACTCAGAAACTCAACCGCTACCAGCAAAGTCCAAAGAAAAACTGAGCAGCAGCTAGCAAAGTAAACATGCTCTTTTTCTTAGACTCAAGCTCTGCTGGCCAGCAGTTCAAGGCTGCTGCTCCACACAACTCTCTTTCTGCCACAAATCTTGATCAGCACTGGATTCGTCATCTTCCCTGGTATGAGAAGCAGTGACTGGCCACTCCTGCTTCTCACACCAGGGAGGATGACAAACCCAGGGGTGAGTTGGGGGAGACCACGTGTCTCCAGGTACAACCTGTTGTGCATCAGCAAGTGAAATGTGAACAGCCTATGGGACCAGGTGGACAACCAGTGGGCAATCCACAGGTGACCTAATTTACCACCTATGTCCTGTATACCCACGTTGAATTAGTTGACTTGGGGAGACAGTTTTGGCAGAAACAGGGGGAACCCCTGGCTGCTTGGCTGTTGCAGTTATGGGACCTAGTCATGGATAGTGTGATGTGCTCTGGTGAGGAGATGGAGAAGTTGGCCTCCATTACCATACACCCATCCCTGAGGCAGCAGCTGCAGAATAGCCGTAGATGTGCACAAGGGCAAGGTAATCACTCCTTAATGGAAAGGGTGAATGCAGCTGCCCGAACTGTGTGGGGAAATGCTGGAAAACTGCCCAAGATTGTGAGTAAATGGCAAACATATGCTGAGTTGGTCCAAATCATTTGAGAGCTGGGGATATGGCTGTCCATGTTTAATGTGAACACCCATGGCCTGAACGATGAAAATTTTACAGGCAGCATGAGAGACATAGTGCTACAAAATGCCCTGTCAATGTCTTTTGGGTCACTGATGACCATACTGGCCCCATACATTGGTCACCCTATACATGGTTGTGAGGTAACAACCATGACAGCCAGCTTGGGTGAAGTAGAGGATAGAAGACAAGTAAAAGGGGTCTGAAAGGTGGCTAAGACCAAACCCCCAAGGAATGCTTGGGATTTTATCCAGAAAGGACCAAGCAAGACTAGCCATAAGCAGATGTGGCTTGACTTGCTTGCAGCAGGGGTTGATAGGAAGAAAACTGACCAGCAGCCAAATGCAGTCCTGTTAGCCTCATGGCAGCAATTGCTCCCTGAACAGCGTTTCACCAAATGTCTGGAAACAGCAAAGTATGCTCAGCAGATTTAAGAGACTTTTTGGTTGCTACTGAGGAGGTGGATGAACTGTTCCATTTTGATTAGGGAGCAGGCCAACGTGCTCATGTTTTGGGGGCAGGTGAGGACCAGAGGCCTCATGTTGAATTGGCAATATATTGGTCAAGGACAAATGTACAGCATGTTTTGGCATTGGTGGATACAGGTGCAGAATGTAGCCTGATATATGGCAATCCAGATAAGTTTCCAGGGGCCACAGTTCATATAGATGGCTGTGGAGAACATACTACTGAGGTCAAAGCTGTGTCATTGCCATTGGGCATAGGAAGATTACCTCCTCATGTATATTCTGTATATATATCTCCAGTAGCTAAATACATCGTGGGTATGGATGTACTTTATGGTTTGCACCTGCAAATGACAGTTGGAGAGTTTCAGCTGTGAATACGAACAGTAAAGCCTGTGTTATGAGGACATGCTAAACATGACCCACAGATGTTACCCTACCCACGGATGTATAGTTAATGTAAAGCAGTATCGCCTACCAGGAGGACATGCAGAGATAAGTGCCACTATATTGGAGTTAGAGAAAGTTGGCATTATTCGTCCGGCTCAGAGCCCATTTAATTTTCCAGTATGGCCAGTGAAGAAACCTGATGATTCCTAGAGAATGACTGTAGATTATTGAGAACTGAACAAACTAGTGCCTCCTTTGCATACAGCTGTGCCTTCACTTCACAACTTGATGGATCAGCTGATGACTCAGCTGGGAACTTATCACTATGTATTGGACCTTGCAAATGCTTTTTTCTCCATTCCAATCTCAACTGATAGCCAAGATCAGTTCACCTTCACCTGGAAAGGAAGACAGCAGACCTTTCAAGTATTGCCCCAGGGTTATCTGCATAGCTCAACCATCTGTCATGGTTTGGTGGCTGGACACCTAGCCAAGTGGACTAGGCCCAGCACAGTTACAATTTCACTACATTGATGACATGTTACTAACCTCTGATTCTCTTGTAGATTTAACCCAGGCAGCTCCAACACTGCTAAGTCATTTGGAACAATGTGGGTGGGCTGTGAACACAGCCAAAGTGTAAGGACCTGGGCTGTCAGTCAAATTCCTGGGAGTGGTCTGGTTGGGTAAGACGAGAGTCATCCCAGAAGCTATTATACATAAGATACAGGCATACCCTTCACGCACAACTGTAGCTCAGCTACAGACATATTTGGGACTTTGGGGGTATTGGAGAGATTTTGTACCCCATATGGCCCAATTGGCATGCCCACTATATGCATTAACAAAGAAAGAAGCCCTCTAGGATTGGACTGAGGAAGTAGAACAAGCTTATTGGGCTACAAAAAGGGCAATACAGCAAGCACAAGCTTTACAAGTGGCTGATCCCACTAAGCCTTTTGAGTTAGATGTACATATAACCCAGGAGGGGTTAGGGTGGGGTTTGTGGCAGAGACAGGACCAATTCCGAACACCTGTAGGATTCTGGTCTCAGCTCTGGAAGGGCACTGAAGTATGCTATTCTCTAATAGAAAAACAGCTAGCAGCTGTGTATTCTGCCTTGATGGTCACTGAAGCTATCACAGGAACTGCCAAAGTCCTAGAAAGGACAACACGCCCCATAACAGGTTGGCTGTGAACATGGACGACCAACCCTAAAATGGGTGTAGCTCAGACTCCCACTCTGTCTAAATGGGGAGGATATATAGAACAAAGGAGCACTGTGTCAATGAGTCCACTGTCCAAAGAGTTGCAAACTGTGGTAGTCTCAGTAGAGGTCATGGAGGAAACTTTGACACAACCGTTACCCATGGAGGTGGAGGCTATACCTTTCCATGAAGGACAGGGACCTATCACAGAGCAAGCTTGTTATACAGATGGCTCTAGCATGGGACCTTCAGCATCGTGGACAGCTGTTGCTGTCTAGCCCTTAACAGATACCATGTGGTATGAAAATGGCAGATGCAAAGCAGTCAATAGGCTGAATTGAGAGCAGAATGGATGGTGATGAAAAATAAGCCTGGGCCATTAACCATCTGTACTGACAGCTGGGCTGTGTACAAAGGTTTAACCCTTTGGATTTCTACTTGGAAGTATCGAGGGTGGATGGTAGGCCACCGACCCCTGTGGGGACAAGCCATGTGGCAAGCTATCACAGGAACATGTGGCAAAATATCACAGGGATTTGGGGCATGAGAAAGAAGTAACTCTTTTCCACATCACAGGACACTTCCCCTTAGCCAGTCCAGGAAATGATGAAGCTGATGCCTTGGCTAAGGTAAGATGGCTAGAGAGAGCTCACATCTAAAAAAAGAGAGCATGTTTACTTTGCTGGCAGCTGCTCACTTTTTCTTTGGACTTTGCCAGTAGCTGTTGAGTTTCTGAGTTTCTCTTTGGACTGCCTAGCTCCAAGACATGTGTGTGCAGAAATAAAGACTACTCTTTCTTCAACCAAGGCTCCAAGGACCTTTATTCCTGTTACCTAGCTCGTAGACCTGTGTGTGAAGGGTTTGTGACCCAGTCTGGAAAATAGGCTTGAGGGGTCTGTGAGCTACAGACCCAGCCCTAGCTCTACAATGCTTTAAACAATAAAAATAAATGTGAAACATATATATGAATATATGCTTTAAACGTGTTTGTTCCGAGGAAAGTCAGTCTAATAAAGAGAGATTAATGATGCAAAAGAAAGAGGGTATAATTGATATTGAGGTCTAAGCTTGGTATGACTAACAATAAATCAAAAGAAAAGAAGGTAAATTTAATATTTCTCGAGGTTCTTCTGTATATTGAACGCATTCCCATTTATTTCACCAACTACTGAGAACACCCTGCAAGGAATTATTATTTCTCAAGGTTACAAACTTAGGTTAGGTTTGAAATCCAGACCTGACTGAGTCTCAAGGCTCTATGAGTAGAGGAAAATGGAAACTTTGATAAAAAGAAGGGAGTTAAAGGAGTATACATAGGGCATTTACAGCTGCAGAACTAGGGCATCAAAACTGGATGTGAGGACTTCGGGAAGAGGAAAAAGTCTGTAATAGCCACTATGGTGAACATAATGGGATTTTAGAAAGAGATTGCTAAGTAGCTCCAAAAGCATAACTGAGACATGAATTTGTAATGCATGCAGTCAAGTGCAGTTATGTGACTTGTTCCAGTTTCTTCAGTTCCAACAGAACATGAATATTGAAGAAAGGCCAGAATTCTAGAATTCATTGTAGTCTGGCCTATTAAAAACATATGCTGAAGATAGCAGTTGGGCTATTTGTCTATGAATCCCCTAAAACTAAACTTTAAAAAAAGTCTAAATGTACAGAGAATATGACCAATTGTTTTATCTACAATATGGAACCTATTTAAGCATACTGTTGGTTAAGTGAGATCAAGCAAGTCCTCAAAATTGACCCTTGCCTTCTGCTCCATCAGTGAAGTAAGTAAATGCTGAGCACGTCCCGGGCACCTGCCAGTGGGAGGAGAGGGCAGCCCATTACCCATTGTGAACTTCTAGACTTATAAGAAAGAAAAACTACACAGGCAAAGCAGGGTATGGTGTTAGTTAAACTGAATTATATCATGGTAAGATATTTTAAATTAAATGGAATGATCTACTTGCGAATAAAACAGCATATAAAGTACTGAGTGAGCAATGCTAAGAATGAGAGAAATAAAGGGCCAAATAAAGAGTGAATGTTCACTGGTCTGAATCCAAAGCCTAACTTCTGAGGAGTTGGTTCTCTATACTCTCTCAGTCAAACAGTGCTTTATATTAGGGATTCTCTAAGTGCTTCAACACCTGGCTTTCCACACCCTTCCTTCCACATCCTTGACCATTTGAAAAAGACCAGGGTCTGTCAGTCAGACACTAGAGGGCAACAAAATCAATCTCTCTCTCTCTCTCTCTCTCTCTCTCTCTCTCCCCCTCACACACACACACACCCCCACCCCCACACCCACATACATGAACACACATACTTGAGCCCACTGCCCACAGGGGCACAGAGCAGTGCAGGGGTAGGCCAGCGAGAGCGTAATGTCACAGGAATCTCATCACAGATGCAAGCAATGGGAAGATTCCCAGTCAGGAGTCCTCTTGAAAAGCCAGCTAGAGAAAGTGCGTGGAAAGCTGATTTTCCTATTTCTGAAATTTTCTTAAAGAATCTTTATAATTAAGATCTTGTTAATTTTTACACCAGACTACATGAGTGAACACCGTGGTGAAAGAAAAAAAATATTTTCTGGATATTGTTCTTAAGATAAGTGAACACCTGTTGGTTTTCCAATTCCATAGCTAGCCAAGAGAGGTGGATATAATTTCCTCATGTACTTATACACTGATAAGTAATCATTTTTTCAAGGGCTTTAAGTTGATGGTTATGAATGGGTGACATAGTTGAGATAACGCAAGGTAATATTACTTACATTATTTTGCTTAAAACACTTACTAATATTTGTTGTATACTTTATCTTAAATCTCAAAGTACGCTTAATCTGAGGCCAAATTCTAGTTTGTTTTAAACTTTTCATGTATTTTTTATTTAAAAGATAAATTATTAAAGCATTGAATTGATTGTCAAATACTGTTATTTGCTATCTGAAATGGTCTGGGCTTTCCTCAAGAATTCTGTTAAGCAAATTGGGGTTCATACCCAGTTGTGGGTTTGAATACCAAATCTTTTGCCCTTTGTTCATCCACTTTTCATGTTAATTTTCAAAGGAGACATTGTCAAAAACTGAAAACTAAGTACATATTTGAGAGATTTTATAGATTCCAGTAATAGTACTAAAAACATGCAAGAAATATAGGTGTTAATTAGATAAGTTAATCAAAATAAGGAAGCTACTCATTTAAAATGAAGAGGCTCTGTTTATAGGTTGTTTATAAATTATTACCTCTCAAAGGAAAAATGTCATGAAGAAATGTAAGAAATGTGATTTGAGACATCCTTTTCCCCCTCTTCCTCCTCTTTCACATAGCTAAGTAAGCATACAAAGATATAGTAGATGATATGGTGCCACTTGGTTTATAAATGCTTGCTAATGCTTTTGGTTTTTTTCTGTATTTTTCTAAAATCATAACTGGTATTTTTCTTTTACCCATTTTATTTGGTGATGAGCCAACTCACTGTACTCCCTATGAGATCTTAAAATGAACAATGTTTTATTGATGGGGATTAGGAAAAATTGAACAAATCGATTAATCAGTTGGAGGTAAAATATGTTTGAATTTAAAAATAGATATTTCTTCAGTACAGAAGTATGGTCCATTGGTGAACCATAAACCTCAAACTTCAAAGATATCTGCTCCTTTCGACTCTTCTGAAACAATTCATAGAAAATATAAATGCACATGTGAAAGTCTTAGATTTATCAGAATGTGATTATAACTCCAAAGCTATATAAATATGAGGATACTACAAAAAGTTTGTAGGAAAATAGAATTGAAAGGTAATATGATTCTATCCATGAACGTTTTGAAGTACTCTCATGTTATTTATTAAAGAAGCAATAAAATATGTTAACAGCATAATGAGATTCCATAGTTTTTCTCTATCAGGTTTAGATATACTCTTAAAAGGACATGCTGTCATAACTTAGAATAGATAGTGTTGACATGTGGTCAACTGGCATACCCTTACTGAGAAGATATGACTTCTAGATTTATTTAAAATATAATTGAAAATTAGAATAATTTATGTGATTAGTAAATCAACAGGAAACACTTTTCCATGTGTGTCACAACCCAATACATATGTTTCCATTTCCTTAACCACACATTTGCCCAAAGGCCATTGGTAGCTTGCAAAATAATTGCACCTGAAATTATTCATAGCCATTAAAATGCATTTATACATCTGTTGTCCCTTGCCACAGCTACAGTCACTTCCTTACTGACAGGAGAACATTCACAAAATAGTTGATCTCTCCATTAATGGTAATGTCTACTACAACATTCTGGCAAAATGCAACAGCTCACAAAGAGACAAATATATACATTCACTTAATAAATTTCATAGAATATTATCAAGTATATCTGCAAAATTAGAATGCAGCCACTACCAAAGAGTGAAGAGTCACCTAGAGGTGATGACAGCAATCAACTTGGATCAGTGTTGTTACCGCAGAGGTATAAATATCCAGAGAATGTAAGAAAAAAAATATTTCCACGTCCATCAACCTTCACCTCCTACCTCCCACTTACTTTCATATTGACTGTCTTCACTATCCAGTATTGTGCTCTTAATGGAGCACGTGCAGTTTACTTGGGGCTACATGTATCCAAAGCTGAGTTTTCCCTGGAGAGCAAAAAGTGGAAGCATCACTCTTTGAAAGTCAGAGTTTAATCTTACAAAGGAACCCAAGATGCTGAGACTTCTAGTGAAGATTTTAACCTAAGTCCACCAGTGGCTAAAAGTTAGAGAAAAGGGTTGCAGAAAGTTGGAGACAGGCACCCAGGCAGTACTGAATAACAGTATTTTGGAAAAATATCTGGACTAAATTGACACATTGACTTACTTGAGATAGATGCCACGTTGCTCTGGTCAGTGACTACGTAACAGTGGATGACTATTAAGATGCCTGCACTCAGATAAACTAGAAGGACCGGTTATACAATAGCACGTATGAGAATCACTATCTAAAATTTTTCCAGGAATGAAAGTAATGCTTATTCTTGATTTAAAGGACATGGACTAAAAATTAGTAGTTTATTAGCTTTATTACAAAACCTTATGCTCTGAATTATTTTAAATACAGGAAAAAGATATCCTTTTTAAAAAAACTGATTCTACAGAAATACAAAGAATCATTAGAGACTATTATGAACTATATGCCAACAAGTTTGAAAATCTAGAGGAAATGGAAACATTTCTGGATACATACAATCTACCAAGACTGAACTAAGAAGAAATAGAGAGTCTGAACAGACCAATAATGAATAACGAGACTCAATCGGTAATCAGCAGTCTCCCAACGAAGAAAAACCCAGGACTGGATGGCTTTACTGTTGAATTCTACCAAACTTTTAGAGAAGATTTAGTACCAATCCTTCTCAAACTATTTCAAAAAATCAAAGCAGAGGGTACTCTCCCAAACTCATTTCATGAGGTCAGCATCTCCCTGATACTAAAACCAGACCAAGACACAACAAAAAAAGAAAACTACATACCAATATCCTTGACGAACTTAGATGCAAAAATTCTCAAGGAAATACTAACAAACAGAATCCAACAGCACATCAGAAAGATTATACACCATCATCAAGGGGAATCAACCCAGGAATGCAAGGATCATTCAACATGCACAAATCAATAAATGTGTTACAACACATCAACAAAAAGAAGGACAAAAACCATGTGATCATTTCAACAGATGCAGAAAAAGCTTTTGATAAAATTCAGTATCCCATCATGATAAACACTCTCAACAATATAAGTATGGAAGGAAAATATCTCAACACAATAAAAGCCATATATGCCAAAGCCACAGCTAACACCATCCTGAGTGAAAGCTGAAAGCTTTTACTCTAAAAACAAGAACACAACAAGGATGCCCACTCTCATTACTCCTATTTAAAATAGTATCAGAAGTTCTAGCCAGATCAATTAGGCAAGAGAAAGAAATAAAGAGGACTGGAAAAGAGGAAGTCAAATTGTCCCTGTTTGCAGATGACATAATCTGCAAACAGGGACAATTAGAAAATATAGAAAAACCTAAAGACTCCACCAAAAAACCTGTTAGAACTGATAGACAAAGTCAGTAAAGTTGCAGGATATAGAATTAATATAGAAAAATCAGTATTGTTTCTATACACCAACAGTGAACTAGCAAAAAAAGAAATCAAGAAAGTGATCCCATTTAAAACAGCAACCAAAAAAAATAAAATACCTAGGAATAAATCTAACCAAGGAGGTGAAAGATGTCTATAAGGAAAACTACAAAATATTGCTGAAAGAAATTAAAGAGGACACAAAAAAATGGAAAGATATTCCATGCTCATGGATTGGTAGAATTAATGTTGTGAAAATGTTTATACTACCCAAAGCAATCTATTTTAATTCCAGATGGTGGAAGACATTCATGCTATTCTGATAACCATTTTGCTTTCTCTTAAGAATGAAAAAAAGTTTTACTGGTTGTCACTTTGCTCTCTGGAAATCACAAACACAATGATTTTTTAGAAGCTCAATATTACATTGACTTAATTTGATAATCAGAATAAATGCTAAAACATACAGAAGCTACTTAGAGCACTCCAATGTTCTATATTAACTATTCATTGGCAATAAAATTATTTCTGTTCTGAGAATCCAAAGGCAAATATTGACATGTTCACCAGCATAATCATTTTTCTACTATATTTTGCTAAGAGTTATCATAAGTATAATTATCTTTCTGGAGCAAAATGTGCACACCTTTGTTACAAACAGAAAATAATTGCTTCTTAAAATTGGTTATGGAAGCACAAAGTGTGCTTCACGTACTAAAATGGCATCCCTTCCTTCTAAAATCTTCCTCTGGTTGCATTCTTACAGAACTAACAACCTTCAAAGAGTGTTCTGAGCTTCAACCTATATAACAAGAAATTGAGACTTAAGAGAGAGAAAAGGAATCACACAAGGGAAATAAACTTAAGCTACGTAAGTTAACTTTTTATTGGGTAAACTTTTTGAATAGTTATCAAAATATATTCTTTTAATCTATTAATTATTGATCTGTTTAAAGGATAAAGGTAATAGGTTCTCATTTCCTTCTCACCATTTCTTTTCCAATATCAAAAAGGCTATATAGAAGCCAGAAAAAAAGGATTTTTTTTCTTCAAAGGGATGTTTAGGATTGAGAGTATGAAGTCAGAGTTGGTTTACGACACTACTGAACCAAACCAAGGTGACTGATCTTGCAAAATGCTTTTTAAGAAAATGAACAGCTCAGAACCAACAGACACTACAAATTACTGTTTTCAAAAAAGCCATGTATGTGTATTGCACACGCACAAATTTTATCAGAAGAGTTTTAGAGATATGATTAAAAAAAAAAACTTACTGAAAAGTCTTCAAAGATTTTTTTGAGTTCTTTATGACCATGCCTTTCAGCAATATGTGCTGGGTCTGAACCCTCCATATTTTTCATCTGAGATGCCCAAGTTGCTCCTGAACATTGAAGCAAATGAATAGCCAGTTTCTTTAAGCCAAATTTTGCTGTACAGTGGAGAAGAGTCGGAAGTTCTTTGAAATGAGCATCTGTAAGCATAAGAAGTAGTAGGATTTAACATGTTTTTGTTATATCTGCAATCCCATATAAAGTCAAACACAATCTACTCCTAAAAGTAATTCCCAGAAAGCACAGCAGACTTTTAGTGTAAGCAAGTGCATATAAGAAGCCTGTGGTTTTTAGCAATGTAGAGTCTTTCCTTTCTACTTCTCATCTTAAAATAAATATAAATTATTATTCTTACTAGCATTAATGTCCTACTCTTACTCACGGCTAAATTTAATTTAGAAAGCCACATTAGCTTTTTAATTGTAAAACAAAACATAGCTAAAACATTATGTTGTAATAACTCCTTTGAATGTACTTTTACATCAGCCAAACACTAAATAACAAAATTCTATAAGATCATCTATAAAACCATTTTGTATTTTCTACTGCCATGCCTAGTTTGTTTCCTTCTGAAGTTGAAATGAACATGAAATTCCTTGAGGGATTATATTAGATTTTTATATTTTTTTTTTTCAAAAACTAACTGCAACAGACAATACAGGTAAGCACTTTTATAAGCAATTTCAGTACAGAAATTTTCATCAGGATTTTACAACTTTCACATCAGTGTTTTAGAGTTTGATTTTTAAAAATTAATTAATTTTAATTGACTCATGATAATTGTACATATTGACAGTATACAGTGTGATGTAGACAGTGTGTAATAATCAAATTAGGGTATAGATTTTGAATTTCATAATTATTAACTATCAATTTGAAGATGTATTAATTATGCATAACTATAAATGAGTGTAAACTGTTGTCCAGTGACAAACAAAACAAAGCACAAACTGATGAGTGATAGTTTGTCATATAAATTACATACCAGCTTAACAGCTGTGGCATTATTAGAGGCTAGAATGTGAAGACTTATAGCAATGGAAACAAAGTCATCAAACAAAAGTCAATTCTCTTCCAGAAAACTTCTAAAGCAATGGAAAACAGCCATCTCATAACATTTTTGAAAAGTTTGAATCCACATTAATAGTCTTAGTTCATACACTATTTAGTTATTTTCTTAAACTTAGCAGTATTTACTTTAGAAACAATTTATAATCTTACTCATTAGATTAAAATAATAGATTTCTTAAGAAGATGCAAGAACCTTTCGAATGTGCTTAATTTGCAATGTGTATCTGCTGATTTCATGGCAAGTTTCATTTAATTAATCCAGATTCATTGCATCTGTTTTTGTTATCAAGCTGTAAATAGAAAGTGAAATAAGTCAGGCACAGAAAGATAAATACCGCATGTTCTCACTCATATGTGGGAGCTAAAAAAATAATAACGTGTTGAACTTTTAGAAGTAGAGAAAACAGAAGCTGTGAAGGGGAGGGGGGATAGTGAGGGGCTGGTTAATGGATGCAGAATTACAGCTAGACAGGAAAATTAAGTAGTGCTAGGCATCTATAATTAACAAAAATTTACAGTATGTTCTCAAATGACTGGAAGACAGGAGCTTAAATGTTTTCATCACAAAGAAACAATATATTTTGCAATCATGAATTTGCTAACTGCTGTGATTCGATACTACACATTATATATATATATTTAAATATATGTACTCTACCCCATAAATATGTACAATCAATACATTTCAATTAAAAAATAAATTTTAAAAAAATTTAAAGATGTAAATAGAGAAGCCATAATTCACAATAAGGTGTGGCAAACTTGCTTTTGATTTTTTTCTGTACAAAATAAATTTTCAGTTTTCAGTTGTTTCAACCAATGTCTATCAAATGGTAATTTCAGGAGAACTATAAAATGTCTGAGGTGAATTTTTCAAGGAAAGTCCAATGTCACTCATCTTACAAATAAAAAACAGATGAGTTGGCACATAGCCACGAAATTGAGTTGCATACTTGTCTGTGCAGAACTGTTTCTAAACTGTTCAAGATAATCCCTATAAAAGATGGCCAATAATTAGACTGAAGTAATCAAACCAAAGCTTTCAAAAGATTAACCTAGCTCACCAGAATGATAAAATGGGAATATAACCAAGTTGAGAATATAAGTATTAAATAAAAATTTAATAGTGAGATGAGTAGGGGAACTGTAAATTCATGACCATGTAATCCATTTGTTCTCATAAATCATTATCTGTAATAGTAATTATTTATTACTCAGAGTAGGATAACCGGGTGGCCACTTTAAGACAAAACAATGAAGCACACGATAAAGAGAAGATTAAAAGTCAGGAGATCTGCATTCTAATCCCAGTTCATGCACTAAATCTGTGGTCCTTAAGAAAGTTCCTTCATCTCCCTGGATCTGTTTCTTCATTCATAAAATTAGAGGGTTTGGGTCAGAACTGTAGAACTTTGGATACTCTTCTGGGCTAGATGACACACCACAGATAATGTAAGCCAACAGACTCTCTGGAAGGTAATTTTTCCAGGGTGTTAATCAGACATTAATTAAAGGAGTAAGAAAGGTATTTGCGAAGGTTGAAGAAAAGTAATAATTTTCATGTCTTTTATAGTAGGTTTGGAATCTGGTAAAATGTTAGTATTTTTGTAGACCTGTGAAATACTGCTGGGTTTATGGAACTTTTTGCTCTGTGATGGGAGAACCAATATGTAACATGTGAGGTTACACATCCTGTCAAACAATTGTCATATAATTCAATTCAGAATTTCAAGCAACAACAACAAAAAATACTTCCAATGTTATCATACTTCTAAAACCTTGATAATGTAAACAAAATGCCCAAGGGAGCTAATAGTCCATCAAAGCCCTATGCTGCAGTTTTATTATTTCTCTTATTGCATAAATTGTGAAAGTGGAAAGTGCTTAAGTAGAGGTACACTTTACTTTGAACCTCAATTTTATACTCACCTCATTAACTATTGCAATTTAATTCTTTTTATTAAAATATTCTCTAAAATATTTAGGAGAAAAAATTAAAAGTTGTACCCACTTTGTATCTCCTTTGTTAATGTCTCAAGGAACATCATACAAGATATTCTTTCTTTCAAATGTTTTAGTTGAAAAGGTTAAATTTCTTTTATTCTATTGATCATATATATTTGTGGGGTGCAGAACTGAATATCAATACATAAGTACAATATGTTGTGATCAAATCAGGACAATTAATATACTCATATTTACAAAACAAAATCAATCACTGACCCTTAACTAGTTTCTTGCCAATCCCGCTCCCTTCCACATTTCCCACTTCTAATAATCACCGTTCTGTTCTTCCTCTTTTTTTTTTTTGAAAGTTTAATGTATTATTGTTATTGTTGCTTTCTTTCTTTTCTTTCTATATTTTAGCTCTCACTAATGAGTGAGGACATGTATTTCTCTTTCATCCTTGTATGTTGACAAGGATTCAGAGAAAGTGGAAACTCCCTACACTGTTGGTGGGACCGTAAATTAGTGCAGCCATTACGGGAAACAGTAAGGAGTTTCCTCAAACAACTACATATAGAATGATCCAGCAATCCCATTGCTGGGTATATACCCAAAGGAATAGAAATCATCAAGTCCAGGAATACCTGCACTCCCTTGTTTATTGCAGCTCTATTTACAATAGCCAAGAATTGGAACCAACCTAAATGGACATCACCATGAGTCTGGAGAAAATTATGTTAAGTGAAACAAGCCAGGTATTTCTGTTTCTTTGTCCAGATTCATCCATGTTGCTGTGAATGGCAGAATTTCATTCTTTTTTTATGGCACAGTAGTATTCCACTGAGTATATATACCACATTTTCCTTACCCAGTAGTCCATCGACGTATGCTTAGGTTGGTTCCATATTTTGGCTATTGTAAATAGAGCTGCAATGAACATGGGAGTGCAGATATTCCTTGGACATGATGATTTCCATTCCTTTGGATATATACCAAGTAGAGGAATTGCTGGATCATATGGTAGTTCTATCTGTAGTTGTTTGAGAAACCTGCATACTGTTTTCCATAATGGCTGTGCTAATTTACGGTCCCATCAACAATGTAGAAGAGTTCCCCTTTCCCTGTATCCTCACCAGTATTTGTTATTCTTGGTATTTTTAATAATAGTCACTCCAACCAGGGTGAGATGGTATCTCAGTGTGGTTTTGATTTGCATTTCTCTGATGAATACTGATGCTGAGCATTTGGTAATAGCCAGTCTAACTGGGGTGAGATGATATCTCAGTGTAGTTTTGATTTGCATTTCCCTGATGCTGAGTGATGCTGAGTATTTTTTCATGTGTCTGTTGGACATATGTATATCTTCCTTTGAGAAATGCCTATTCAGCTCCTTTTGCCCATCTTTTAATTGGTATACTCATTTTCTTACTGTTGAGTTGTTTGAGTTCTTTGTATATTAATCTCTTCTCAGATGCACAGTTTGCAAATATTTTCTGTCATTCTGTAAGTTGTCTTTTTGCTCTGTTGTTTCTTTTGCTATGCAGAAGCTTTTCAGTTTGATATAATCCAATTTGTTTATTGTTTTGTTGTTGCCTGTGCTTTCGGGGTCATATTCATAAAGTCATTGTCTGGTCCTTTGAGGAGTTTTATAGTTTCAGGTCTTACACTTAAGTCTTTAATCAATTTTGAATTGATTTTAGTATATGGTGAGAGGTACAAGTTCAGTTTCATTCTTCTGCATATGGATGTCCAAGTTTCCTAGCACCATTTATTGAAGAGGCAGTCTTTTCTCCAATGTATGTTCTTGTTTCCTTTGCCAAAGATCAGCTGGCTATAAGCATGTCAGTTGATTTCTGGGTTCTCTATTCTGTTCCATTGGTCTGAGTGTCTGGTTTTATGCCAGTACCATGCTGCTTTGGTTACTATAGCTTTGTAGTATAATTTGAAGTCAGGGAGTGTTATGTCTCTGGCTTTTTTTTTTTTTTTTGCTTTGGCTATTCAAGGTCTTTTGTTGTTCCATATGAATGTTAGGATTGTTTTTTCTATTTCTGTGAAGAATGTCAATGGTATTTTGATTGTAATTGCATTGAACCTGCAGAGTGCTTTGGGCAGTATGCACATTTTCATGATGTTAATTTTTCTAATCCAAGAACATGGGATGCCTTTCCATCTTTTTGTGTCCTCTTTAATTTCTTGCAGCAGTGATTTGTAGTTTTTGTTGTAGAGATCTTTCATCTCCCTGTTAAGCTGATTCCTAGGTATTTCATTTTTTTTGAGACTATTTTAAATGGACTTGCTTTCTTAATTTCTTTTTCTGCTAGTTTGTTATTGGAGTATAAAAATGCTACTGATTTTGCTTGTTGATTTTGTATCCTGCAATCTTACTGAAATCCTTTATCAGGTCCAAGAGTTTTTTGGTACAGTCTTTAGGTTTTTCTGTATGTAGGATCATGTTGTCTGCAAACAGGGACAATCTGACTTCATCTTTTCCAATGTGGATGCCCTTTATTTTTCTCTGGCTATTACTTCCAATTCTGTGTTAAATGGGAGTGGTGATAGTGGGCATCCTTGTCTTGTTCCTGTATCATTAAGGATGATATTGGCAGTGGGTTTGTCATATATGGTTTTTACTGTGTTGAGATGCTTTCCTTCTATACCTAATTTGTTGAGAGTCTTTATCATGAAGCGGTTTTGAATTTTGTCAAATGCTTTTCCTGTATCCGTTGAGATTATCATATGGTTTTGCCCTTGATTTTGTTGATGTGGTGTATCACATTTATTGACTTATGTTGAATCATCCTTCATCTCTGGGATTAATCCCACTAGATCATGGTGTATAATCTTTTTGATGTGTTTCTGTATTCCATTTGCTAATATTTTATTGAGGATTTTTACATCTATGTTCATCAATGATATCAGCCTATAGTTTTCTTTTTTTGTTGTATCTTTGTCTGGTTTTGGTATCAGGGTAATACTGGCCTCATAGAATAAGTTTGGAAGAATGGCTTCTGTTTTAATTTTTTGGAATAGTTTGAAGAGAATTGGTATTCATTTCTCTGTAAATGTTCCACAGAATTCAGCAGTAAAGCCATCCAGTCCTGGGCTTTTCTTTCTTGGGAGACTGCTGATTACTTATTGCTTGTTATTGGTCTGTTCAGGTTCTCTATGTCTTCTTGGTTCAGTCTTGGTAATTTGTATGTGTAGAGAAATTTATCCATTTCCTCCTGGTTTTCAAATTTGTTGCTGTATAGTTGTTTTTAATAGTCTCTAATGATTCTTTGTATTTCTGTGGTATCAGTTGTAATGTCTCCTCTTTCATTTCTGATTTTTTTATTTGGGTCTTCTCTCTTTTTTAGTTAGCCTTGCTAATGGTTTATCTATTTTGATTATCTTCTTATAAAACCAACTTTTTGTTTCATTGATCTTTTCTGTCATTTTTTAGGTTTCTATTTCATTTAGTTTTGCTCTGATCTTAATTATATCTTTTCATCTACTAATTTTGGGGTTAAATTGTTCTTGTTTTCCTGGTTCTTTCAGGTGTAGCGTTAGGTTGTTTATTTAAAAACTTTCTATTCTTTTGATGTAAGTGTTTATTGTGATAATCTTCCTTCTTAGTACTGCTCTTGCAGTATCCCACAGGTTTTGGTATGGTGTGTCTTTATTTTCATTAGTGTCAGGAAATTTTTTATTTCCTGTTTAATTTCTTCTTGGACTCATGAGTCATTCAGGGGCATGTGGATTAATTTCAATGTGTTTGTATAGTTTACAGAATTTCATTTGTTATTAATTTCTAGTTTTAATCCATTGTGGTCTGAAAAGATACTTGAAATGATTTCAATTTTTAAAAATTTTTTGTGACTTGATTTGTGGCCTAACATGTGCTCTATCCTGGTGAATGTTCTATGTGCTGATGAGAAGATTGCATATTCTGCAGTTGTTCGATGACATATTCTGTAGATATCTACTAGTTCAAATTGGTCTAAAGTGTAGCTTAAATCCTGTATTCCTCTGTTTATTTGTTGCCTAGATGATCTGTCCAATGCTGAGAGAGGTGTGTTCAGGTCCCCAACTATTATTGTATTGGGGTCTATCTCTTTCTTTAGGTCTAATAGTGTTTGCTTTAATCATCTGCATGCTCCAATGTTGGGTGCATATTATATTTATGATTGTTATATCTTCTCACTGAACAGATCCCTTTATCATTATATAATGGACTTCTTTGTCTCTTTTTACAGTTTTTGGCTTAAAGTCTATTTACCTGATATAAGAATAGCTACTCCTGCTCATTTTTGGTTTCCATTTGCATTGTATATCTTTTTCCATCCCTCTGCTATTAGTCTGCATGCATCTTTACTGGAGAGATTTGTCTCTTGAAGACAACCTATAGTTGGGTCTCACTTTTTAGTCCAGTCCAGACTGTTTTTTTTTGAATTGGGAATTTAATCTATTTACATTTAGGGTTGTTATTGAGTGGTACTGTCTTACTCTTGTCATTTAATTGCTTTTCCTATTGTTGATTTAAATATCTTTTGTGCCTTTCTTTCTCTTTTATTGTCCTCTGTTTTGGTTGTTTTTGTATTGTTTTGTCTTGTTTTGTTCTTTGAGGTGGTATGGTATAGTTTCTTTCTCTTTCTCATTTTGGTATCTGCTCTTTCAGTAGTGTTTGTTCTTTCTAGTGTATTCATGGTGGTGATTTTTGTTTTGGGGGTTCCAGGTACAAGACTTCCTTAAGGATTTCTTGTAGAGCTGGTTGTTTGATGGTGAACTCCCACAGCTTCTGTTTGTCTTGGAAATACACAATTTCCCCTTCACTTCTGATGATAGCCTTTCTGGGAAAAGTATACTTGGTTGGCAGTTTTTTTTTCTTTTAGTACTTTGCATATGTCATCCCAATCTCTTGTGGCCTGTAGAATTTCTGTTGAGAAGTCTGCTGTTAGTCTGATGCAGCTTCCCTTATACGTGACTAGATGCTTTTCCTTTCAGTTTTTAGGATTCTCTCTGTCTTTGACTTTTGACAGTTTGACTACAGTGTGCCTTGGGGAGGACCTTTGTGGGTTAAATCTGTTTGGGACCTTTGGGCCTTTTGGATCTGGAAGACCATATCTCTACCAATATCCAGGAAGTTTTCTTCTATTATTTCATTGAATGACTGAATGACTGAATGTTTTCAATGCCTTTTCCTTTCTCCTCCCCCTCTGGAACACACATGATTTGAACGTTTGTGGGCTTAGGGTGGTCTGCTAGATAAGGAATCTCTTCATTTTAAAAAATTCTTTTTTCTTTTTTCTTTTTTTTTGGTCTGCTTTGGTTATTTCAAGAAGACTGTCCTCAATATCAGAAATTCTTTCCTCCACTTGCTCTAGCCTGCTGCTTACACTCTCAGTTGTAGTTTTTATTTCATTGAATGAGTCTTTCAGTTCTAAGAGTTCAGCTACTTTCTTTTTTGTGGAATTTATCTCTTTGTAAATTTCATCCTTCAAGTCCTGGATTGTTTTTCTTCTTTCATTGTGTAGTCTGAGTCTTTCTGTATCTCACTGAGCTTGTTTAATACTATAAATCAAAATTCCTTTTTAGTCATTTAAAGGGTTTCCTGCTCTCTGGGGTCTGGTACTTGAGAACTACTGTATTCCTTTCATGGTTTTATATTTCCTTGCTTTTTTCATATTTCTAGTCTCTCTACATTGATTTCTAGTCATTTAGTTGAATGGTTGCTTCTATTACTCTGAAGTGGGCTTTGATGAGAGAGATTTCCCACTGTAGATGTGTTTTATATTGATTACTGAGTAGGGTGTATTAGTACTGGTTCTGGGTTGACTCAGAAGTGTAGTCTCTGTGTGGGTACTTCTGCCATATTCAATGCTGAAGTTGTGTGTGAGTGCCTCTGAGGTGTAGTCACTGGGATACTTAGTGATTTCTTGTTGAGGTTAGTTGGGATGTTTAGGATATGGGCTAGCTCTCGACATCTTGGGCTAAATGTCTGTGTCCCTTTTCACTCTTTGGCTGGGGTGAGTGAGCCTAAGTTGACTTGTTGGCTCCCCTGCTAGTGTCCTGGGACTCTGATGAGTGCATGGGGTATACTGGATCTCTTCAGCTTGAATGAGTAACCCTGGGCAAGGTTTCTCTTTCCTTATTCCTATAGGCCAAGGTTTCTCTTGGGTTCTTGCTTTCCTTGGTCAGGGGCTGAATTGATGGTGGCTGGGAATTTTCTTCTGTATGCTATTTGGCTATCCTGGACTTCTGTATTCTCCAGGTTTTTGTGTGTGTGACTTTCCCTGGGTGAAGACAGTCGTGCTCACTGCACACATGTGAAATTCCCCCTGTGAATTGTGTCACTGGGGTGTGGTCTGCACTAGCTTATTTCTTTCTGGTGTCTCTGTGACCCTTGTGTCAATGTATGGTGACAATGATGGGTCCTGCCCTCATCTGAGTGGTGCAGTGGCAGTGATAGTGGTGATAGTGGTGTGTGTGGCTGCCAGTGGTGGCAGGGGCAGAAGCAGTGGTGCAGGCAATAGCAGCCAGGATCCCATACCCAGCTAGGCTGGCTGCTTCAGTGTTGGCAAGGAGTTATTCCCGCTGTTGGTCTTGCTGATGTTGCAGCCTGGGTGGGGGTTCTGCACTCAGTCTATCTGGCTATAGTAGCAGCAGCCACACTGCATGCAACTATGGTGAGGGTCCTGCACATAGCAAGGCCAGCTGGTGAGGTGGTTTGGGAAGTGGTCTCGTGCACAGCTGGTCTGGCCAGTGAGGTGGCATGGATGGCATGGAAGGTCCCTGGCGATGGCTGCTGTACTGCAGGCGGCAGCAGAGGGTCCAACTCCCCAATGTGGTAGATACTTCTTCAGTGTTAGCAAGTGTTCTTACACCCAGCTGGTTGTGCTGGTGTGATGGCTGTGGTGGCAGCAGCACACTGCATACAACTATGGCAGGGGGACCTGCCAGAAGCTGAGCTTCTTGCTGAGGCTGCTTGGGCAGGGGTCCGATGTGTGTTTGGTCTGGCTCGTGTGGTGGTGTAGACAGCTGCTAGCAAAGGCTGCTGCACTGCAGGTGGCTGTAGCAGGGGACCTGCACATGGCTAGTCTGACTGGTGCAGCAGTGTGGGCAAGAATCCTGTGCATGCATCCTGGTCAGAGCCGTAGCCCCGGTTTGAATGGCTTCTGGCAACAGCAGCAGCTGGAGATGCACTGCAGGCAACAGCAGTGTGGGATGGGGCGAAACTCACAGTGGGAAAGTGGGCGACAGTCCTGAGTCCTGACGGTGTCACTAGCAAGTGCAGAGCTGGTAGTGGTGAGCCTGTTGCAGTCTTCTTCTGTGGAGAAATGTGTCCTAGGTTTCTCTAGTCCTCCTTCTTCCCACAATTCCCTAAAAGGTTAAATTTCTAATCTTCATTATATTCAAGTGAATCCTAATGTCTTCCTAATAAATAAACTTCAAAATAGCACCTTTTATTACTTTACATCCTAAAATTCTAAAACTTTATAGTTATTTCTTCTGAGAGAAAATATAGTGATATAGTGTAGTGCTTAAACATTAGTGCTTTGGAGCAGGATTGTATGGATTAAAACCCAACTCTACCATTTACTAATAGTGTAATTTGAACAAGCTATTTAAACTTCCTGTGTCTCAGTTTCCTCAACTATTAACTGAAGACAATAACATCTATTCAATCAGATATTAAACCCAGATCCAATGTATTCTCCAGTACAAGTACAGTTGATCCTCATTATTTGTAGATTCTGCTTTTGCAAATCCATTTCCTCATTAAAATTTATTTGAAACACAAAAATCAAGACTTAAGGCACTTTAAGGTCACTTGCAGACATGTACAGAGCAATGAAAAATTTCAGTCAACCAAACGCACATTCTTAGCTCAGGTAAATGAGAAGACTCTGCTTTCTTATTTCAGTTCTAACACTGTAGACAAGTGTCCCTTTTGTGATTCATTTAGTGCCATATCTTTCACAGACTTTCCTGTTTTTGTAGGTGATTTAACTGTTAAAAATGGCCACCTACTATAGTGCTGAAGTGCTGTCTAGTGGTTTCTAAGCACAAGAGGACAGTGTTGTGCCTTATAGAGAAAATACATGTGTTAGATAAACTTTGTTAAGGCACAAGTTACAGTGCTGTTGGTGAGTTCAGTGTGAATCAACAGTTTACATTCAGTGAGGTGTCTTTAAATAGAAACCCACATAAAACAAGATAATGTATCAATTGGTTGATGAAAACATTGTGACCAGAAGCTCGCAGGAACCTAAGCCCGTATCTCTCCTAGGAGCCATGGTTCAGTATTCACTTATTCAAGGATATTATAGAACATAACTACTGTTAATAATGAGAATCAACTGCATTTTAAAGCAATCTAGAAGCCCCTTTTCTGTTTTGGAGAGGGTGTTCAGGATTCACTTCCCATGCAGCATGGCCAGTCATCTTCAAAAGTATGGAGCTTTCTTTGGTTATTTCCACACAGGAAGGAGGGTTTGAGAGCAGCTGCAGCTCTTATGCACTGTTCCTCAGGGCGAGGCCAGGGAAGGTGTGGCGCTGAAGCAGGAAGCTGTGAGCATCCAAGTCCATGATTTCTCCCTGGCTGTCTCTGTGTTCAGGGCTGACTCAGTTAAAGCCCAGACTGGGTACGGTTAGAACCCACTTTCATAGCCACCTGCAAGTAGAAAGAAAAATCCCAGGGCCTTGTTTCTCTCTTGCTTATTCTTCCGCTTGTCAGGCTTAGGCAAACAATAGCAAAAATCTAGGGTGAAGGTCAATTCTTACTCTTTCTCAAATAATATAAATTCCTTTGAGGGACTGTACCTCGTTTTAATTTTGGTGAAAATTCTGTATATTGTTGTAATTATTCGTTTAAGATTTGGAAGTTTTGTAAAACTATTAAAATAGAGTTCTGGAAGGTCGATGCTCTAGTGTGCAAAGAACTTGAATGGTGAGTTGACAAGCAGGAGAAATGAATGGAGCATGTTACCTTAAAGCCAGAAGGGGTTTATTTCTTACTGAGCACAGTAAGGGATAGAACCCACCCTAAAATTAGCAGCAGTACTAACAGAAGGAGGAGAAGGAGAGAAGAGGTGGGAGGCACAGAAAGAGAAGATGGGATGGCTCACAAACGGAGGTGAAAAGGTGGGGATTTTAGGCACCTAGTGCCAGAATGAGTAAGAGCAGAGCAGCAGAACATGGAACTGGTAGGTTGATGTATCCTTTGATTCCAGGGGAGTCTTTGGGGACACAATGTGAGGCACCTTCTTATCTAGGGCTATGGACCAGGAATGACCAAAGAGAGATAAGGCCATGTGCAGAGCAAGACAGAAGCAGGGCACAAGGCCACAGTGAATAGGAGCTTGAAGTCCATGTCTGGAGGTAATTCTAGGAAGCAAAGGGGGATGTGAAATTCTTGGAATTGTATCAATTAAAATTAAATCTCATAGCATTTGAAAATGATTGTTTATTATCCCCTTTCCATTATCAAACCCAGACAGCAAGGAGGCAATAAAAAGAGTTGGGCTGCTTCATGTTTAATCAGTCCACCCAATCTGTAGCTAAATTCTGGTTAAAATAAGAAATCTCTAGAAACTTTATTTCTATACATATGTGCTTACATTCTTTTCCTCTTATTCTTGTCCATTAAAAAAATTCCTTTTGAAAATTACCAGCTTTGTCTCTGCTATGTCATGATGACAGAGGGCCAAGAACCTAGAAAGAGCCAGGAAACCTGCAACAATAAAAGTGTGCAAACTAGATGGGCTGGGCTAGCATCAGATAGTTGGCCACTCCACCACAGGGCCATGCCTTACAGGTAGAATGCTACCAGGTGGTCTTTATATGGGACCAACACAGAAATTCATTGAATGTGTGCCACCAAGCAGTAAATCAACACATCAGGCAAGGATGCTTGATTTCATTAGTAAAGACTATTTGGCAGTTGCTTTTTAGGTCGTGAGCACTTTATTCTTTAAAAATATTAAATTATTTTGATAATAAAATGAGCAGTGGCAACGAGGAAAATCTGGGTAGTCCTTTGGGCAATAAAGGGACTGGGCAGAAATTATCTTTTGAGAGCATTATCACATGTAATATAGGATGAAATGAAAATGGAATATGAGAACGATTAGGGAAGCACCTAAGTGCCAGCTTGCCCTGCAGATTTCAGACTTGCCAACATTTATGTCTTATATACATTTATTTACATATTTATTAATATCTATTATATACCATATATTTATACCTTAAATATTTCATATATGCATATATATTTTTATACACATATAATATATATATTTTATATACAGAGATTTGTTATATATAATATGTATATATACAAGAGTACTTCAAAAAATTCGTGGAAAGATTCATTTTACCTTTCAATTCTGTTTCCACAAATTTTTGCAGTACCTTTTTATATCTATCTACCTATATCTACCTATTTCTATCTATCTGAACATATACATATGCACATCCTATTGGTTCTGTTTTTCTGGAGGACCCTGACTAACATGGTGAGGAAGATGACCATAGTGCCTTTGGTTAACCGCAACCTGTAGGAACAAGATATAAAAACAAGTGCTTCTATATCTTTGAGTCTCTTTCCTTCCAAGAATAATGCAGTGTAAGTCTTTAAACCTGTAGATTTTCTACAGCTATTTGGTAAGGCAGAATCCAGAGAGCAAATGAGTCCTTGTAGGAAGTGGAGGGAGGTCTTTTGGGGGTTGATTAGAAATAGGGTGATTTAGAGGAGTTTCTAGACCAGTCTTGATACTTTCAAAGGATAAAAAGACTTTCAAAGGATAGAAAGACTTTCAAAGGAAAGAAAGACTTTCAAAGGATAGAAACTTTAGGTTTGAGAGCCATTACTGCACAACTACAAAAGTAAGAGGGAATTTTTTAAGTGGTAACTTATTCAAGGCACTAAATTAAAAAGCTCATTTTCATTGTGTGTGTGTATGGGTGTGTGTGTGTGTGTGTGTGTGTGTGTGTGTGAGTGTAATTGAGGCCAATCCATGTATGCAATTTTCTTATTAAAATAAATGGATATTAAATAACCTATTTTTTGTTATCAGTTACTAATGAATAATGTTTATGTTTCTTTTTCTAACCCTGTGATATAGTTGTAGATATTTATAACTGTTGACCCTGAAAAACCTGTGTTGTGGTGTTGGCCCAGAGAAGATGAACATATGTGCCTGGGTTACTTGAGTACAGACAGTTCAGTGCAGTGCATTCAGAAGGCACATATGCCAATTTTTCATTCTGCTAATGGCAGATGCCACAGATAAGAGGAAGAAAATAAAATGAAAGACAAAATCATGACAATCTAAATAGCTGCTTTATTCCAACAAAGAAATATCTGTAGCTCAAATGTTACTAGCCTCTATCTATAAATGACCAGGATATAATTATAGTCTAAGGTTAACTTTGTTGCCATTAACTAATTAATTAATGCAATAAATTTGTATTGAGTGGTAGAAACTCTTCTGGGCACGGGAAATAAATCTGTAAACCAAATAGGGCTTCTTCTTAAAGGGAAGTATTTACCCATAAAGGCAAAATGGGTGATTGAGAGAAATTACGCACTATGAAAAAAAATCACTATTTTTCTAGGATGGCAAAAAATAACAAAAAGAGCATCTACGATTATTTCAAACTTGCCTTATAAAGTATTCATTAAAATAATAATTCATGTAATTTAGCAGAATAACTTTATAGCCTTTCCTCTAAATTTAAGGTTATCTCTCCTATGAAGCACCCTCTCTGACTGTCCCATTTTTCCCTGTGCTCTCATGATACTCTGCAGCTACTGCTCACTACAGTGTACAGGGGCAGACATCCAGTAGCTAGCAGCATGGCCACTGGAGCTAGGCTGCCTGGATCCAAGTCCCAGCTCTGCACTTAATATTTGGGTAATATATGCAATTTCCCAATGCCTCATCTGTAAAGCGGAGATTAGAATACTACCTACCACAGGATTGTTGTGAAGAATTAAATGAGTTAATGGATGTCAAATGCTTAGAGCTATGTTTAACACAGAGTAAGCAAATTTCAAGTGTTAGCTACTATTAGTAGAGCATGCACTATATTGATGGCACTTATTTTTATGATTTTTTTCTTTCTTAGCTTGTGTGCCCCCTGAGAGTTCAAGCTGTGTCCTATTTATCCCACATTCTCCTACTTTCCCTCAGTATCTAAAGGTACTAGTATGAGGCAGAACATGTTAAACTTTTTGTAAAAATTCATGAGATATTTTTTTAAAATACTGGTGCACAAAAAATACATTTTTAAGTTCAACACTCACTACAAAACTACTTCATTCCAAACCCATGATTTTTATCCTAGGACACGAAGTGATGGAATAAAAAAAGTTTGCTATCTCGACTTTAATTTATTTACTTTGATCTTATTTACATATGTAACAACGGTCCTATCTATTTCTGTTATGTTTGCTCAGTGGTTCTCATTGGTGAGTCACAGCCCTCTGTTTCCTCTGGCTAGTGCTCCCCCGCCACACACTCATTAACATCTTGCATTGTCTGTATCAGTCTGCATTCCCATCTACTTTTAGATATTTTATGGTCTTTTTAGGTTTGGGGGGTTTAGTTAAACAGAACAATAATTCTTTATCTTCCCAGTATTTGCTCTATAGATACTATCTATCGATACTGAGTTTCAGGAGAAAACAATAGATCTACATGATATTCTTGGTGCAAAAGAATTGGGAGTGCCTGGATCCACTGGGGGACATTTTTGGCATTAGTGGATGGTGCTGTAAATCAAAAGTTGCTCTGTGGCCTTTTCCCACTTCTACTCTCTGGAGTGGGGTGACACATGGTTGACCACTTCCTTCTCTCAGAAACATTATCTTCACTTGGCTATCAAGAAAGCACTCTCCTACTTCAGTGGCCGCTCCTTCTCAGTCTCATTTATGAAAAAGTCTCTTCCAGACCTCTAAATATTGCAGTGCCTAGGACTCAGAACTTTGCTCTGGTCTACACACTCTAAAAAATGATCTCACCCAGGTTATGGCTATGAATACCACATATGAACTCCTCCCTGAGCTTTCAACTCATATGTTTAACATCATCACTTAGGTATCTTTAAATTAACGTGGCCAAACTAGAATTTCCAATCATACTGTCCAAACTCTTATCACACTGACAAAACTATTCTTGCCATAGTATATCCAGTTCAGTTAACAGCATCAACACTCATTTTATTTACTCTTTATCAACATGTATTTAGTTATTTAGACCAGAGTCTTTGTTGTATTTTCCCTTTCCTTCACCTACGATCTATCAGCAAGTTCTGCCATCTTAACTTTCACATATCTACCAAGCACGAGCAAGATTCCTCACTTCCACTGCTACCACCCAGGTGATAGGACCATCCTGCTTCCCAGGGCCTCCTATATAGTGTCCTAGCTTCCATTTTTACATACCTGTAATCTATTCTATGCGCAACAGCAAGAATAATATTTTTTTAAATGTGAGTTAGATGATACCAAGCCACATTTAAAATCCTTGCATGGGTTCCCATCACCTCCCAACTGTCTATCCTCTCACTTTGTTTTATTTTTCTAATAATCCATATCACTATTTGCAATAATACTGTTTTGTTTTGTTATTGTTGTTGAATAGTTTACTCTGTTACCCTCACTGAAATGAAAGCTCTATAAAAACAGACTTTTCTTTGTTGTCCTCCTGTCCCTGGAGCACCTAGAAGAGTGTCTGGCATGTAGTTTGCACTTGTTATATGAATGAAAAAATAAGATTGCTTAACAGAATATTTTAGATCAAGGTTCTCTTAATTGGGAGAAAATATTATGTTCACAGGTTCACATTTTCCATCTATAATTACAGAATCCTCAATTATTACAGAATATGTGTTGTCATGGTAATGGAAATGGGCTAAATGAGAAGGAATTATGAATGCTGTTGCAAGGTGAGAAGGGCTTCCCATTTGCAAATGCTTGTTCTTTAAAACTGGACCCAGGAGCACATCACTGTGCTTCACTGGGTTAGGATACAGCCTGAGGCCAAGGAACTTTCTTTGATTCTGTAAGATATGTTGTTCTGTCTTCCCTATGGTCCTCATGGATCAAGGCCAGAGGTAATTCCTTAACTGGGCAGTGATTTGAGTATGGGGAAAGCCAAATTCTGGTCTTGGTATCAACCTGGATGTCTTTTTTTCCTGTTCTCCCTTCTTTCCCTCCCTCCCTCCCTCCCTCCCTCAGTATTTTGTACTTAACACCCTCCAACCATGGTTATAACGTTTATAAGCATAAATTTTCAAACTTCACATCTGGAGAAATATAGAAGCTCTGAGGAAATATTGTAAAAGTGAATAACAGTAGTATACTGAAGAAATATCTTTTTTTGTTACTCAAGTGAAAAACCATTGTGAAGGGTTCAAAGTGACTCTTTTATTTTAACTATTTGATCCAATTGAACCATCAGTTCATGAAATTAGCTTGAGAAGATGCTTAAAAATACCACTGATAGATGTGAGAATTTGTACTTGTGGGTTGTGTTATCAAAAAAATAATAATAACATGGAAAAAAATCTATAATTTTATAGTTAATTTACATACCAAATCTCCAATTTAATAACTACATGTTTTGATAATGTGTTATGAGTAAATTCATCCCTAATTTAGTGTATTTACTTAACAGTGATGTGTTTATTACTAATTTGAAGTATACATCACTACATTTTCCTCTACCATCTATTACTTCTTAACTCAGGATAGAGAATAATTTTGCCCTTTTTTTTTCTTTTACATTGATTCCTTCATGGCTTCTGATTTCCTTCTTAGGCAGTTTAAAATGCAAACTGAAAAGGTTCGCACAACTTTATGCTTTGCAAAATGCTTGCTTTGAAAAATCGTTTAAAAAAATTTTGTTGATTCTATCTGTTCCTAAATTTCTTTTCAGAGAGGAAGATTAGTAATATCTCATGTGTTAAAACTCCTCTTTCTCTGTAAAACTATGACACATTATATAATATTTGGCTGCATCCCACAAACAATTTAAAAATATAATTTTTAATTGAAATTTTAATGTTAACAAAACCATAAGAAAATAGGAATAAATCCAGCAAAGGTTTTCAAGGTAATTGTATCTCCTCAGAAATTATTACACATATGCATAGGAATTCACATGCAAGAACGTTCATTGTAGCATTCATTGCAATGATGAAAATTTTGAAAACAACATTAATACCTATTAATGAAACAGACACGTATTGTGGTGTAATCAAACAATATAATGCTATGGAATATTTAAAATAAATGACCTTGATCTGCATATACAAACATATAAATATTGGGCAAAAATAATAAGTTAAAACAAAGTATGATACCATTTACATAAAATTTACAAAATTGTGCAGCAGTATATATGAATTATGGAAGCAAACATAAATAGTAAAAGGATGAAGAACTGCACAGGAATGACTGTCAAGAAATTTAATCAAAGTAATGGTTACTTTTCAAGTCTGTAGAATCACTGAGGGAAACAGAGAAATCCAACTAGATCTGTAATATTTTTTTCTTTGAAAGAAGATCTGAAGCAAATGAGACAAAATGTTCAAATTCGACAAAGCTAAGTGGTGGGTACAGGGGTGTTTTTAATATTACTCTGTATATTTTTCCGCATGTTTAAATTTTTGATGATATATAAAAGATAACACAAAGGACGTTTAGTTCTCCTCCTCTCAATCAGCAAATGATCTATTCTCTTTCTTTTTTTTATTAAGACATAATTGATTATGCATATTCGTGGGATACAGAGTTGACTATCAATATCTGTGTACAATGTGTGATGATTAAATCAGGATAATTTTCTGTGAACCTAAAGATATTACAAGTTCAAGACAAATCTTAGACAATGACCACTACATATGTACTGAATGTCAGTTACATGCTCCACATTTTGGAGAAATATTAGGAGATATATTCTGAATTAATACTTTCACAGGTCACTGGTGATCATATGCTGTCCTCTTTCAGATTAAAATATTGCTACTTATGGTAAAGGGATATATGCTTTGACATGCTTTTCTAGAAATTAACATGAGCTTTACTGAGTTAGTTCTCTCTGGGTGAAGATAGATAATCTGGGCAAAATAACTAGTTTCCTTTTTCCTAAACTAACTGACACTTAATGGTGAGTGAACCAGCAACTGCAGCCTCTTTAAAAACAAGCTCAACTACTTATTTTTTCCCCGTCCATGACAGGAAATTCTCTGCATTACCCAGGCTTCCAAAGGGCTCGCAAGAGAAATTGGGAAAATCCATGGGCCTGCTGTAGTGAGATTTCTGAGACTCTGCAGAAGAAGCTTGAAACTCAGTGTAGTCAAGACCTCCCGGAGGGCAGGGGGGCCACAGCAGTCGTGTCTGGCTGTGTGTGCAGCTCACCTCACCCCCATGCCAAGTCAGCGGCATGCAAACTTTGTTGATGGTGGGCCATACCATATGTGTATACATATAAATATACAACCAGAACAGAAGTTGCTTAAAATGATACTTACTCTTACTTAAGTGATGCAATTTGATATTTACTATTCCAGCATCTTACACATCAGTAAAAAAATTGCCTATCACAATCCCTTATATTGATTTCACTCCCTGGTGATTAGAAAGTTGTTCATAAATTATTTTATGACTCCTGTGTTCAAAAGCTCTACATTATGTTAATATACCAAGTTCATTTAGAAATCTGTTATTATTCTATGGCCAGGGAGAACTTTTTTCTATAGAAAATTCTAGTCAATGGAAAATGTTATTTTTAAATCAATAAAGAAACATTACAAGGTAACAGAACATTACAGCAGATTTTTATTTCTTATGTACTTTCTCTCTTATCTCCACCCATCCCCAACTTTGCCTATCTAGAAAAAGTACAACAAAACAAATGTTAAATGAGGTTGTTTATTGTCTAGACAGTAAAATGACAAAGACATAATGACATGACATAGTATTTTACTTATTATAAATGAAGTGGCAGAGAACAAACCCAAAAAACCTTTGAAAAGATGAGAGGATGGGGCAATAGTAAGAATAACAGTTTTGGGGCCGATCCCATGGCTCAGTGCGGCGCTGGGAGCTCAGGGGCGCTCCCGCCACGGGTTCGGATCCTATATAGGGATGGCCGGTGCACTCACTGGCTGAGCGCGGTGGGGGCGACACCAAGCCAAGGGTTCAGATCCCCTCACGGTCACAAAAAAAAAAAAAAAAAGAATAACAGTTTTGATTTGTATAAGCATTTAGCTTATACATACTTTTAAAGAACCATAGGTATCTGTGGGTAATTCCATGGCTCATCCTAAGCGTAGGTCACTACCCAAGGTATACTTTGTCAGCTCCTTATGACTACTTTCCCCTCACAATGTCCTAAACTCCAATTTATTTCAGCTAAAAAGCAGAGAATAGCATCTGTTTTCCAATAATATCTAGCAATAAGTTTCTGAATGAACTCTCTAGATTATATTGAACTTTCTATTTTTTTAATTTTTAATTTTAATTTTTATTATTTTTATTTATACATATATATGGGGCACAGAGTTGACCATATGTATTTGTGTACAGTATGTGATGGTAAAATCAATATTATTAGCATGCTCATCATTACAAATCATAATTACTTTTTGTATACCTTAACCCGGTTACTCCCTAACCCCTTCCCCCTCCCCTTTTCCCACCTCTAGTAACTATAACTTTCTATTTTTTAAAAGCATTTTTTAAAAAAAGTAACTGCATTTTAAATTTATATTATATAGCATATTTCATATGCTAACAACTTTCCAACTTTTGTAAAGACCGTAGTATTTTCTCTGTATGAGGATGAATTATTTTACTAGTCTGTAATACATTGAAGCAATTAAGGGCTGGGACACCTGTCTGCCCATTGAAATCACCTGGGAAACTTTTAAAAATACTGAGATCTCGGACCTACCCCCAGATTCTTCATTAATTGGTATAGGCACACCCTACGGCGTGGGATGTTTTAAAAGCTCTGCAGGTGAATATAATATTGAGCCAAGTGAATATAATATGGAGCTTGCCAGGCTGATGTTAAAACTGCTTTAAATAGCACAGAAACTCTACAGAAAAACCCCCTGCTCATTAGTCCTTAATATGCCAACACTAGACTTCTCATGTTCTTTGGCTCCATGCCTGTCTTATTCACCATTACATCTCTGCCTTAATGTTTTGCACACACTGAGCATAAAAATGAATTATAAACAGAGTGTCAGCAAAATATTCAGGAATAAAAATTTTCTAAAGTATAAACTGAGCTCATGATGAATTTGGAAATATAATTTTTCATGAGTAACTTCTATATATACTTTTCTTGATATTTGTATATTTTTAATCATACAAATGATACATAGTCATTGTACAAAATACAGATTCAGTAAAATAAAAATAGAAATGTAATGGCTTAAATTGCACAACCCAAACATAACTACTACAAACACTAGGTGCACATATTTCCAGACTATCAATTTATATAAATATATATTTATTTATATGTAATATATATAAAATATATATAAAATATAATATATATATAAAATATATATCAATTTATATAAATATAATATATGCTATTAAATGTATATACTTTTTTAAACAGGATCACACTCTATTGACTGCTTTTATTCAATTAAGTATACATCAAAACATCACTCCATCCAGCAAATAAACTTATAATAAAATTAATTTCTGATGGTTGCATTAACGGATTTACCAAAATTTATATACTCAATTACCTACCTGTAGAAGATTATGTTATTTACATTTTTTGGTAATTATAAACAGTGATATGATGAATAGTCTCCATCATAAATGTATTTGTCCAAATATTTCCTCATAATAAAAATCAGGAAATGGGTTTGCTAATTTCAAAAATTATGCATATTTTTATGGCCTGTGATTAAAAAAATTACCAAATAGACCTTCAGAAATTCATTCTAGTGTACCCTTTCACCAGGAGTTAGAAGTTATCTAAAACACTTAACTCAGCAGTGCAACTAGCTATATTCTTGGCTATAATATTTTTTAAAGTTTACATATAGTAGAATATTATATAAAGGATAATTGATGCAGTTGGAAAATACTCACATTCTTTTTGAGGGTAGATTTTAGTTTGAAGAGATTGAAACTCATAATATGGTATCTCATATTTGAATACGGATGTAAAAATGTCGTCAAGTTCTTCCATG
This sequence comes from Cynocephalus volans, assembly GCF_027409185.1. Lineage (NCBI taxonomy): Eukaryota > Metazoa > Chordata > Mammalia > Dermoptera > Cynocephalidae > Cynocephalus > Cynocephalus volans. The sequence continues at coordinate 88,649,922 of NC_084468.1, read as the reverse complement.
TCATTCTGTTTTCAATTGAAAAGGAAATTTTTTATTAGTTCAATTATTTACATAGAAACTCACAGTGCAATATAATAAAAATGTGTTAGCTGGTGTAAATACTGGGTAATCTATAGTAATTCTGATAACTTTTTAAAAAGAATAATACAATATGTTAGGGGCTGGCTTAAAACCAATTGTTACAACAACAGAAAAATCAATGCAATAAATAAAAGTCTTTGCTTTTGGATGAGTAACTATAACCTTACTTAAATACTTACTAATTTTTAAAAGAGCATTATAAGAGATCAATGATAACACTAAAATTTGTTTCAATATTAAATTCTGGTAAAATATATGTTGCATTTTAATAAAGGAAATAAAATGATAAGTCTGCTTCTTCAGCTTAAGGGTCAGACATGGGATGGTCTTAAATAGATAATATTGTTTCTGTGACTAAGAGACGGAGAATATTCATCTCGGACTTTTTTTTTTTTCCCATAAATATAGAGTAATTATATAGTACTTTATTTCCCTAATCTGAGCATTTGGGGAGAAGACGTGTCATATTCAACTGTTCTATTGCTGAGGACATAACCTGTTACAAAGACCAGTATTGTTTTAAAATTGTGTTGTATCACACTATGACTGGGACCAAATCACTCAAGTCACAGATGATTATAGCTGAGATTGGTCAATCAACAAAGTTATGGGGTGAGGAGGGGATTGTGGGACAAAAGTTTCTAATTTAGACTTTTGAAATGATTTCCAAATAAAATTTGGTATATGCCAATACACACAAATCAAATGACAGAATTTTCTTTTTCTTTTCTTCCTTTGCCTGGTCTGGCTTCCTGTAGGGTACCCATGGCCTGGAATACCAGAAGGAAGGAAGGAAGGAACGAAGGAAGGAAGGCAGGAGAAAGAGAAAGAGAGAGAGAGAGACAGAGAGAGAGAGAGAGAGAGAGAGAAGAAATAGAAAGAAGAAATAGAAAGAAAGAAAGAAATTAAAGAAAGAAAGAATGCCCCAGGACCCCAGCCAGACATGCTGATAGGGGCCCCACTGCCACTAAGGGTGTGACTTGCCAGGCCTACTGCCTAGGGCCCTTCTTCTGCTCATGGAAGGCCAGCCTACACCAATAGCTTCCTTTGCCAGGTCTGGCCTCCAGGAAGATGTCCATGGCCTGGAATACCCAAGGAAGGAGAAGGGAAGGGGAGGGGAGGGAAAGGGAGAGAAAGAAAGAAAGAAAGAAAGAATGAAAGAAAGAACCCCTCAGGGCCCCAGCCATGCCTGTTGATAAGGGCCCCATTGCTACTAAGAGCACACCTGGTCAGGCCTTCTGCTAAGGGCCCCCCTTCTTCTAAGGGCAGGCCAGCCTACCTCAACTGCTTCCTTTGCCTGGTGTGGACTCCCATAGGGCACCCATGGCATGACTGAATTTTTTAAAGTTATTTTTGTTACTTCATATTTTCATTTTTTAGAATTATAGGTACAAGTAATAAAGTGTTTCAGACCTCCCAGGATTTTCTGAAAATCTTTCTGAGATGTGTGGAAAGGGGATGAAAAATCTTTTTCTCAACCTATAACTATGCAATGCAGTGCAGAAGAAAACATTCACAAGCATCTACTAAACATTATGGACTATGTGAAGACCTTAGCTCTGGAACATGTAAAAAAAATAAAAACAGGAAAGAAGTCATAACAAATGTAACAACAAGCTCTGCCTTCAACAAATTCACAATCATGTAATTACACAGGGGCAATGAAGAGTCCTAGACACTATAATAGAAGGTCACTATGGGTTATGTACAGTGTGGGCAAGAGGGAGGTGCCTCAATTTCCACAAAGAAAGAACTGGCCATGAAAGATTTCACGGAGGAGCTGACCTGAATTGAGATTGCCATCCATACAAGGAACATTTTGTAGTGAAGAAACAAACTGCACATAGGCACAGAAATGTCATAAAACATGACCTGGTTAAGGACTTCGGCTACTTCCATAAGAACACAGAAGAATGAGAGATAAGAAGAAAGTAGATATTTCAAAAAGCGCCTTACATGGCTGATAAGAAGTTTGTAATTCATCATGTAAGCAGTGAGGAGCTGTCTCAGACCTGTAACATTTAACATGGAAACATTTATGTGGATTAAATTAAGCTTATTTATGTTTCAGCATAATTATGATTGCTTATGTGGCTAAATATCGATATTGAATGGAACCTATTCTATAAATGAAGATGTGACAATTTCATATTAATCATTATTACTCTTGTAATCTTTTCAGGAAGGCTTCAAGAGGAGCTTTATACTAAAACAAAAAATATATATTTTAGCTATATGAGCTGATGAAAGGAATTAAGAAAACATGAAAATCATATCACTAGTTTGTAAATTTTCTTAAATATTTGTTGCAATGTCCATAGCAGTTCTTCATATCCTATTATTTAGGCACTGGTATTTTTACATGAGGAGATAAATTTACTATTTCTTTTCAAAAGTATGCAAGATAGTAAGCAGAGACTGGTGTGGCTTAGAGTATTTCACTAACGTATAAGTTAGGCATAAAAAGACCTCTGGAATTCCTGCTAGATCTGAGATTCTAAAACATAGATGAGAATTCAAAGAGCAATTCAAAGAGCAAAAGTTCCCACTGGGAATATGAAATTGAATTTTAAATATGAAGTAGCAGTGTCTTCTGAATCAGAAAACAAAAATAAAAAAAAACAAAAAACAAAAAACAACTCACCACATAGACAAAGACATCTAATTAATTCTATTCTTAGAAAAGAATACAGACACTTTTTAATATTCTAGCCTCCCACAAATAGTTAAATTACATCACTTCTATTTTAAATTTAATAACCATATTTCTAGTATTATGCTTGCATATAAGTAAGTGGTATGGAACATGAAGCAAATATGTGAAAAACTACAGAAATGTCTCCTAAAAGTAATCCTGCCCCCAAATATCTTCTTAGAAGATAGCCTAACTAAAAAAGTGATTTGAGTAGTTATGCTTCTTTTTAAATTATGTTTCAAAGACACAATAAATAAGTATTCTTTCTAAACATTAGCACTAAAATATAAAAAGCCATGAATTAGAATTTTCCACTCTTAAATTGTAAAACCCAAACAATACTTAATGAAATTGATACAACTGTTCAAAAAGAAAGATTAAAATGGAATGGTGTAGTATTTGTTTAGTAATAGTCACAACCATCCTAAAATGTTAGTTAATGAATGACTTTATGTGAAATTGAGAGTAGAATAAAGTGATAAATTATATCGACATTATTTATGTATATATAAAACTAAGTCCATATTCATTATATAAACATATATACATACACATGCACACATGCAGCTATATCTATCTACTGAGAATCTTGTGGAAAGAAAGCATAAAAAAGACTTAGATATGGAACTGAAGGTGGTTAAAAAATAATAAAGCTCTGTACATAGGAAATAAGTACATGACTTTTCCCAGAAGAATTTTTTTCAGGAAATAAGGGATTGATGAATGTCACATAAGAAAATTATTCATATACATATTTATAAATTACAACTGTTTTAATCTGAAGGTGTTATAGAAATTTATACATTTTCCTGATAAAAACATGTTATCATAAAAAGTATTTTTTCCTAAGAAGAAAACATATGTAAAATATCTGTTTTAAAGATATTTAGAATTATGGACTTCCAGTTCTGGGAAGATAAAGTAGTTGTGCTTATACCTTTTCCTCCCCCTACATAAAATTAAAATTTCCAAGTTTCAATAGAAAAATCACTTTTTATACCAAGAAAGAGGAAGATCTCAAACTAAATGAAAAGAGACATCAGTAAATGCCCACACCATGATAACAAAGATGTTAGAATCATCTGTCAAAGGTCTTAAAACAAGGGCCGGCCCGGTGGCTCACTCAGGAGAGTGTGGCAGTGGTAGCGCCAAGGCTGCAGGTTCAGATCCTATATAGGGAAGGCCGGTATGCTCACCGTCCGAGTGTGGTGCAGACCACACCATGCCCAGGGTCGCGATCCCCTTACCGGTCAAAAAAAAAAAAAAGGAAAAAAAAGGTCTGAAAACAGCTGTGATAAAAATACTTCAACAAGCAATTATAATATTGTTTGAAACAAAATATAGAGAGCCTCAGCTAGAAGATAGAACGTTTCAGCAAAAAAAAAAAAAAAAAATTGGAGGTATAAAGAAGAACCAAATAGAAATTTTAGAACTAAAAGTACAATAATCAAAATAAAACCTCAGGGATGGGCTCAACAGCAGAAAGCAGAGAACAGAGGAAAGAATCAGTGAACTTGAAGCTAGAACAATAAAAATTACTCAGTCTGAACAACAGACAGAAAATATGCTATAAAAAATAAATAGTGCAACAGGGACCTGTGAAACTATAACAAAAGATTGAATGTTCATCTGATTAGAGCCCCAGGTGGAAAGGAAAGAGTATGGAGATTAAAAAAAAAAAAGAACATAATAAAATAATGGCTGAAAACATACTGAATTTGGAAACAGACATAAACCTGCTGATTCAAGAAACTGAGCAAAGCACAACAGGATAACCCAAAGAATCCCATGCCAAGACACATCATAATTAAACTTCAGAAAACTGAAGACAGAGAAAAAATTGTGAAAGAAGTGGGAAAGAAACAAAACTTTACATGTAAAGTAAAAAAAAAAAAAAAAAATTTAGAAAGATAATAGTGGCCCTGGAGGTCAGAAAAAACTGGGAAATTGTCAGGTGTTCAGAGAAAATAACTACCAACCTAGAATTTTATGCCCAACAATAAATATCCTTCAGAAATGAAGCAGAAATGAAAACATTGTCAAATGAAGGAAAACTAAGGAAATCTGCTTCCAGCAGATTCACCCTAAAATAACAAATAAAGAAAATTTCTCTACACAGTAAGGATATAATGGAAGAACACTTGAAACATCAATAAGATAGAACACAATAATTAGAAATATAGGTATATAAAGTAGGCTTTCTTTCTTCTTTTGAGTTTTCTAAATTATGTTTGATGGTTAAAGCAAAAATTATAACACTGTCCGATGTATTCTAAATGTATGTAGATGAAATATCTAAGATTTTTATATTACAAATGGGAGTGGATAAAGGGAAGTTAAAGGAAGTAAGATTTTTATACTTCACTTAAACTGATTAAATAAGGACACCAGTAGACTGTGATAAGTCATGTGTATATAACATAATACCTAATTTTGCACCAAAAAAGATAGTGCAAAGAGCTGGAAAACACCAGAAATAAAGTTGAATGTTGTTCTAAAAAAAAAAAATTAAGTAACACACAGGAAGGGAAGGAAAAAACCAAAAAGAAAACAGAGAAAAAAATAAAATGACAGCCCTAACATATCAATGATTGCATAAATGTAAATGGTCTAAACACACAGTTAAAAGAAAGAGATAGCTAGAGTGGATTAAGAAACTTGACCCAACTATATGTTCTCTTTAAGGAACTCACTTCAAATAAATAAGATAGGCAGGTTGAAAATGAAATGATAAAAAACATGTCATGAAAAGATTACAAAAGAAAGCAAGAATGGTTATATTATTATCAAATAAAGTAGGCATTAGAGCAAAGAAAATCACAGGAGACAGAAAAGAACATTATATAATGACAAAAGAGTCAATCCACCAAGAAGACATATTAATCCTAAATATGTATGCACCAAAGAACAAAACTTCAAATTACATGAAACGAAAACTGACTAAAGGGAGAGACAGACAATTCTACAATGATAGTTGGAGACTTAAAGACCTCACTTTCAGCAATTGGTAAAAAACATAAACAGAAGATCATCAAGAACATAGAAAAACTCAAACACACCATCATCCAGTTAATCAACCAGCATCTAATTAATATTCATGATCACTCCATCTAATAACAGCAGAATAGACATTCTTCTCAAGGGGCTTGTGTAATTTATACCACAATAGGCCATATCCTGAGATATAAAACGAATGTCAAGAAATTTGAAATAATTTAAATTAGTTTAAATTTCTGTGTTTTCTGACAATATGGAATCAAACTAGAAATCTATAACAGAAAGATAATAGAAAAATCTCCAAACAACACACTTCCAAGTAATCCATGGGTCAAAGAGGAAGTCTCACAGGATACCTGTACTCCAATGTTTATTGCAGCTCTATATACAATAGCCAAGAACTGGAACCAACCCAAATGTCCCTCATATGATGAATGGATAAGGAAACTGTGGTATATCTACACAATGGAATACTACTCTGCTATAAAAAAGAATGAAATAGTATCATTTGCAACAACATGGATGGACTTAGAGAAAATTATATTAAGTGAAACAAGTCAGGGACAGAAAGAGAAATATCACATGTTCTCACTTATTTGTGTGAGCTAAAAATTAATAAATAAATAAACAGGCAAACAAATAAAGGGTGGGGGGAAGAAGACAGAATAACCACAAAAATTCCTTGAACTATTTAAGCCAAGTGCACAGATATGATGTAGGGCGGGGGGAGGGGGGAGGAACGGGTAAAGGGGCATGAAAATCAAGTACAATGTATTTTGAGAAGTAAAATAAAATAAAAATTAAATTAAAAAATACATTAAACTGAATTAAAGTAAAATACGACCCATCAAAGTTTGTGCAACACAGCTAACATAGGGCTGAGAGGATATTTAACAGCACATTAGAAAAGAGGAAAAGTCTCAAATCAATCATTTAGGCTCTCACTCCAAGAATGTAGAAAAAGAGATTATTAGACTCAAAGCAAGCAGAAGACAGAAAATAACAACAGCAGAAATCAATGAAAGTGAAAATATAAAAGTAGAGAAAAATCAGTGTAACAAAGAAATGATTCTTTTAAAGATCAATAAAATTGACAAACCTGTAGCAAGACTGACAAAGAAAAAAGGGAGAAGATACAGACTATAAATATCACAAATGAAATAAAAGATATCAATAGAGACCCTGCAGACACCAAAAGGAAAATCAAAGTACTATGAACAACTCTACGTACATGAATTTGACAACCTAGAGGAAATGGACCAATTCCTTAAAAAACAACACAATCTACCATAATGCACAATCCCTCTCTATTGTATGTAACAACTATATCTGAATCTTCAATTATCTTAAAATTTAAAATTAAAAGTTTAATTGTGAACAGTGAAACAACCCCCCCAAAATATTCACCCCAAAATAGATATTTATTACATTAAACAAAATTCCTTGAGATGAATAGATATTTACGTAGCAACAACCCTTAAAAGTTGGATTTGCTCCTTCTTGGATGTGAACGCTGGGGTGTGAACACTGCGCATAACGGCATTGAGAGACTGTCTTTAAAAGGATTTTAGGGCAATATCACATAATATAAGAAATTGGGAAATATTTTACTTCATTGGAGTGGAATGAAAGGATATATGATGTAGGTGTAAAATAAGTCTACACCATGAGCAGACTCAGAGAGTTTAAGTAGTAATAATAACTACTATATGCTGAGCACTTATAGTGTGCTAGGCTTTATATATCTCTCATTTTTATAACATTCTGCAAGTTACGTATTATTAAAATGTCTCCTCTTATAGATGTGATAATCATGGTACAAAAATTTCAGTAATACCCCAAATTGCAGAGCTAATAAGTGGTAAAATAAGGATTCTAACTTATGCTTTCACACTTTAAACACACTACCCTTAAAACTACATTCTAATCATGGAGAAAAGAATAAAATCTGAAGTAATATTTGAGTAAGGTAAAAAATAAACCATGATTCCCTAGTTTCAATATAACCACTGCAATTCTAAACATCATATTCATGTTTAGGCAGAAAGAGAGAGAACAGTGGCAATGTGTGTGTGTGTGTGCGGTGCTGGGGGGGGCACTAGGGGAGGGGGCTATTGCCAACTAGATCTATTCTTTTTCTTCTTTGAATCAGAAAAGCAAAAGCTCTCCAGATATTCTCTGTGTCTCATTGTCTAAAACTCTCACATGACAAGAAGGGTGATTAATAATGTTGGAATATGGCCTTCCCTGCTTCAATAATGGAGGTAGGAAGGAAAAGTGGGTTTTAGACATTGATGTTGCATGACAAAGCCTATAAGGTCAGCCACAGAATATTAAAGTAATGAAAAAAAAAAATGTGGTAGAGAAAGAGAGCAATAATAAAGACACTTGATTCACAAGAGAAACAATTTCAGTGAAATAACCATAGGAGGACTGTAAAATGTTCACAATAGGAGACAAAACTCGCTTAATATTTGTAGCATTTTACTCTGTACTTTCAGATATCTAAAAGGAAAGTCAGTGATTGAGCAGAAAACAGCCTGGTTCTTCTTCTTGTAATAAAGTGTTGTTCTTGTTTAAGTTTCACTAGTAAAAGAAAGAAAAGCTACCTTTTTATTACATTGTTTATAAAGTTTGTCTTGAAAGAGAGCCAAAATGGCCATTTAAAATGGAATTTGATAAATAGTTTATAACATATCTTAAACAAAATTTCTTGCTGCAGCTTGCAAAGAAAACAACAGGTAAAAGAACAAAGCAATATTCTCTAGGGTTGTGCGAAGACTCTTCTTTTTTTCTTTACAAGTACTTAACACCAAGCAGTTAATTTAAAAGAATAATTTAAGTGAACAGGTCTAAGATGAAAGAGATATCTTCCTTTGTCAATTTAACTTTCCGAAGTTTTGAATGAATCATTTCTTAGAATTGCAACATGTCTGTGACTACAAATGCAAAAAATAAATGTAAGAATGTAAAACAACACAACTTAAGACTTCCTTCAAATGATTTTATATCTATTATTCATATAGTTGTAGAATATCTTTAAATCATTTGAAAATTATATGTTTTGAGATCTGAGAAACCTGCATTGAAATGTCTGTGCTAGGACTCACTAGCTATGAACCTTAATAATACTTAACTGACAGAATTATTTAGGAGTTTAAATGAGTAAACATGTAAAATCCCCAATAAATATTAATTCCCTGCTGTGAATTCAATTTCCCCCCAAAACTCGCTGAAAGCCCTTGTGTTAAGAAGGTGGAAAAATCAGACTATGACAGTGTTGAAAGGTGAGGCCTTCAAGAGGTAATTACATCGTGAGGAATTTGCCCTCTAAATGGATTAATCTATTTGTGAAGTAATGGTTTAATGGTTTACTGGGTTGTCACAGTAATGGCACTCTTGGCTTTATAAGCAGAGTGAGTGAGCATGTTAAAGAGCTCTTGCCATTCTCACCAAGTGATTGCCTTTGTCACCAAAGGACCCTGTAGAGATTTCCTACCCACAAGACCCTCATCAGTTGTGCCCTGGACTGTGGACTTCATAGCCTCTGAAACTGTAAGAAATAAATTTCTTTACTTTATAAATAATCCGGTTTCAGGTATTCTATTACAAGCAACAGAAAATGGACTATAAATACATTCCCTTTCTTCTAAATACTATGACATGAGCTCTCAGACACAATTCATGAAATATAATCATTGCAATCTAAAGAAAAAGGGTACAAGTCTAGCAATGAGGAAACTTGGCTCCCCAAACTGACTTTTTAATTGATTGAACAAATAAATTAGTCTCTTTTTACTGCATAAGTTCTTAAATAACACATAGCTTTTAAATTAGTTAGAATGTAGGTTTTGCTATTGCAATATAGACCCAAAATGGCAGCAGCTTACGCAAGATAGAGCCTATTTCTCCTTGACATAAAAGCCTGGTATTAGGCAGTCAAGGGCTGACATGGTGGCTATCTGGATCTGCGGTTCCAGGCTCTTTCTATCTTATTTCACTGCCATGTGTCATTTTCATGGTCTAAGATGGTTCATCTATCACTTTCTTGCTAGAATTCCAGCCAGTCAAAAAAAAAAAAAAAATGCAGTGATGGGGAGAGCATGACTCTACCTGATGACTCTACCTGTCTTGTAAGAACATGTTCATAATGCTTCCATTGCCATGCCGTGCCATTGGGCATTACTTAGTAATATTGCTACATCTAGCTGCAAGGCAGGAAATACATATTTATCTGGGTGCCCATGTGCCCAGATGAAAATTACATTATTATGTAAGAAAGGAAAAATACTGGGAGCAACTAGCAGTTTTGGCATACCTATCAATTATGCAAAATACACAAATATCATAATTTAAGTAAAGACAGTCTGATCAAAGTTTTGTTGTTGCTGCTTTCTAAAATGCTCCTCTAGAGTATTGATTGAAGGTTGATTGTGCTGAAATTTTCAATTTGATTCCCCTTATTATACCGTTCATTCATAATGCCAAAAGTCTCAAAGATTTAAGTTGACCAAACCTGAATAGACTCATTAATGGAGATTTTAATGACATTAATGATCAAACAGACCAAAAAAATCCAAAGTTTTTCTGTTATGGACATTAAATAAACCATAACAACCATGCCTTTTCTCATCCTCATCTTCCTTTAGCAACTATTTTGTAAAAACTTACTGTTAAATATGTAACAAAATAAGAAAATTTAAAACAAACGTAGCACTAACATATTCAAAGAAATGTCTTTCAAAAAAGGCTTGTATAAAATGATGTCATGATTTCCTATAAAGTTGTTGGAATTATTCTTTTGGTTTGTTTTGGAAGCTAGTTTCCAAGCTTATACAACATAATCCCCCTCATCTTTTATATTCACTTGATTCTTTCTGTTTTTTACTTTACTTTTTCTGCTTCAGTTGGAAGCAATGCTGAATCTACCAATAATCCAATAACCTCCTCAAAAAGAGCTGTGCCTGTCCCAATGGCTGCTGGAACAAGGAACTCTAATAGGTGGGCCTCTTGAGATTGGGTGGGAAATTTAATGTCTAAAATTCTCATTCAATATCAAAATGTGTTCAGTATTACAAAGTGATACACAGGCTGATTTATGAGATCAGGAAAGGATTGACTGAGGAAGACATGCTGGAATTAGAATTTGGAGGATGAATTAAAATTAACAAGGTGCATATAGTAAGAAGGAAGGGAGTACTGGAAAAGTGCTTCAGTTAGAGACATGAACATGTGCAAAGGTCCTGTGATAGAGTTCATAGCATAGTCCAGGAACTAAAAGCAGGCCAATGTGCCTGGAATGCAGAGAGGGAGGGAGAGAAGTGAGACTCAGCTGAAGAGAAAGAGACATGACAGTCTCTTCAGGGCTTTACTGCTCCTGATAAAGATTTTTTAAAAAATAATATAATACAACAATTGGAATCCACTGAAGTGCGGAAGCAGGTAAATTACATGCTGAGATCTATCTTTTTATAAGAAACTGTTGGATGATGAACTTGAGTTAGTAGGAAGTGTTCAAGAACCCATGATAGGGGACCAGTTAGGAGGCTATCATAGCAGTTTAGGCAAGAGGGAAAGCAGTGGACTCGAGTGTTAGAACTGGGAAGATATGGAGATAGAGCAATATTTAGTAAGTAGAGCTGATACAGCTTAGTATGGATTGAATTTGCAGGGTGAGGGTTTAGAAGGTATTAAGGAGACTCTTCCGTCTGTGGTTTTTAAACTGGATTGATGATGGTGCATTTCCTGACTTAGAGAACATCAAAAGACTGGGCTTACAATGGAATACATTGTATAAATTAGTGAGATAAATTAGCAGAGAAAATATTTACCAAGAAATGAAGAGAGTCTAAGAATCAAAACTTGATAAATTTGAAACAATTTTCTAGGTGATAGAATGAAGAAATTGCAAAGGAATTTGAGAAGGAAAGGTTAAGGAAGTAAGAGGAAAATCAGGAAGATACAGCTTTATGGCAGCTAAGGAAAAAAAAATTGTATCAAGAAAGTGAATTTGGCCAAAAGTACTAATTATTGCTGAAAACCCAAGTTAAATTGAACAAGAAAAATGTCCATTGGATTTGTTGGGAGATGGGAGCTTAATTGATGTATATGTTTGTGTTTTGCAACCTAAGGTAATAAGGTTGATGAGACTAAATGGCTGACCTCTGGGAAAAAAATTCTTAGAAGTTAAATTTGCATTTTCAAAGATTTATTTTTACTTATTTCTTATATCTGGATGAAGTTTACTGTAGATGCAGAATTCATGAATTCTAGAGTTCTCATATTTATATCTACTATATTTCTTTATCTTATTGTTGATACATTAACTGGTGTTAGTACAGAGGTCCAGAAGATTGCTTGGTGACCTTTAGAAAATGCAAACAAACATATATTTTTGCCACAAGAACTTTTCAGTATTCTAATTTCCGAAGAGTCATTGATGATTTGAGGTTTGTTTTTACCAGAAGCAGATTCTCTAATTTTCTCTAATTATCTTATTATGAATAGTAGCTATGAAGGAACATCATTAACTATGTTTGGCTTGAGCTTTGTTTTTTTGAATCATTTAAAAACATTCCTTATGGTTAAAGATCTGAACCCTCTAAAAAGCTAGATAGTAAAAGCAGAGCCTTTACTTGAATGGGGTTAGTTACAGGGCACTCACATCAGGACACATCCCCTCTAATGGCAGTCAAAACCAACCCCAGCAAATGGGAGAATGGGGACATGTAAGAAGCAAGAAGATGCTTCAATTTGGGATAAATAAAAAATGGAGGGAGTATTATTTCCACTGGGTGAGCAGTGAGCATAAATTAAGAAGTCATTAAAATATAATCAAAACAGTAGCTAAACATAAGCTAGATCACATGGGGCCAATAACTATGAAAAAGGACAGAGATGACTTATAGAATTAAAAAAAATCATAGAGAACCAACAGTATGGTTATGTTAATGGCTAAGTAATTGCACTCAGAAAAATTTATTTTCTCCATATAACAGTTGCTATGCCTGCTATTAAAATTAACCTATTTATTTATTAAAAAAAATGAATGAGTGTACTAAGTAGTATGCCTCTGTTTGATTCAATGATTTGTAACTGAGTTGGGTATAATCATTAAGTCCAAACTACCCTAATCAGGCATCATTAACTATACCTTGACTGTTTATCACAGGTGGAAATAGAGCACAATGAAATGTCACTTATTTTCCCAGTAAAATACAAGTTTCAATAGGTTTGCCTTATTTTTATTGATCCATTCTAGCAAATGTACACAAACAATATGAAAAAGTGAATCCAAAATTAATCTCCAAATTACATCATATTTGACTATTCTTTCTCCACTTGTTCCAAATCTTTCATAAGAAATATGAAATAGTTAATAAAACTGATGGGAGACACATGAAACTCAAATGACTTCCTTCTTCTCTGGAGGAAGAGTTAGGGAGAAGTGAAAATAAAAGTGGAATACAGGATACATGGAGATCCCACATATTTGCAAATCAATCCTCTTATTGGAGAGTGATTGTAATTCCCAAACTAAGTATTTTTTTCTTCACATAAAATTATGGAATATTTGAGATGGAAGTGACCTTGGAGATCACATATTCTAGCTTCTTCATTGTACACATGAGGAAATTCCTTTAGCAGTGAGGAAACTGAGCTCTCACAATGCAAATGATTGCTGATTTAGTAATGAATCCAACTCCTCCTCCTGCCACATCCAGAACTTATTCTCCTATGCCATGCTGTCACTTTCCAATAAAGGAAAAGGAAAGATGATATGCAGGATTTTGACAGAGAGATAAAATGTTAGGCATTTTTGAATAGCAAACATTTCCTTCATATACTAAAGACAGGCAAGACTGGAATTGTATGGTTATTAACAGTCGGTAATAAAGGGTATGAGGGTACTTCAAAAGGGATATCCAGATTGGGAAAGATGAAGTCAAATTGTCCCTGTTTGAAGATGACATGATCCTACATATAGAAAAGCCTAAAGACTCTACAAAAAAAACCTCTTAGAGTTTATAAAAAATTTCAGTAAATTTGCAGGATACAAAATCAACACGTAATCAGTAGCTTTTGTATACTCCAACAATGAACTAGCAGAAAAAGAAATCAAGAAAACTAGCCCACTTACAATAGTCACCAAAAAAAAAATAAAATAAAATACCTAGGAATAAATTCAATTAAGGAGGTGAAAGATCTTTACAACAAGAACTACAAATCGCTTTTGAAAGAAATTAAACAGGACACAAAAAGATGGAAAGACATTCCATGCTCTTGGATTGGAAGAATTAACATTATGAAACTGTCCATACTCTCTAAAGTGATATACAGACTCAAAGCAATGCCCATCAAAATACCAATAACATTCTTCACAGAAATAGAAAAAAACAATTCTAACATTCATATGGAACAAGAAAAGACCCTGAATAGCCAAAGCAATCCTGAGCAAAAAAGAAAATGAAGCTGGAGGTATAACATTACCTGACTTCAAATTATATTACAAAGCTATAGTAACCAAAACAGCATGGTACATGCATAAAAACAAACACTTGGGCCAACAGAACAAAATAGAGAACCCAGAAATCAACCCAGGTACTTACAGACAACTGATCTTTGACAAAGGCACAAGAATGTACATCGGAGAAAAGACTGCCTCTTCAATAAATGGTACTGGGAAAACTGGACATCCCATATGTAAAAGAATGAAACTAGACCTGTACCTCTTACTGTATACCAAAACCAGTGCAAATGGATTAAAGACTTAAGTATAAGGCCTGTAACTATAAAACTCCTAAAAGAAAACACAGGAGAAACACTTCAGGAAGTAGGACTGGACAAAAACTTTGGGATATGACCCCCAAAGCATAGGCAACAAAAGGAAAAATAAATAAATGGGATTATATCAAACTAAAAGCCCTCTGCAAAGCAAAAGAAACAATTAACAGAGTGAAAAGACAACCTACAGAGTGGGAAAAAATATTGCAATATTATAATCTGCATATTCTGGATATTAATCCTTTGTCAAAGAACTCAAATAACTTAACAGTAAAAAAACAAATAGCCCAATTAAAAAATGGGCAAAGGAGTTGAAAAGGCATTTCTCAAATGAAGATATACAAATGCCCAATGGACACATGAAAAAATGCTCAACATCACTCATTATCAGGGTAATGCAAATTAAAATCACATTGAGATATCATCTCACCTCAGCTAGACTGGCTATTATCAAAAAGACAAAGAATAAGAAATGCTGGTGAGGATGCAGAAAAAGAGAACTCCTCCTACACTGTTGGTAAGACTGTAAATAGGTGCAGCCTTTATGGAAAATGGTATGGAGGTTCATCAAACAACTACAGATAGAACTGCCATATGATCTAGCAATTCCACTGCTGGGTGTATACCCAAAGGAATGGAAATCATCATGTCATGGGGATACCTGCATCCCTATGTTTACTGCAGCTCTATTTACAATAGCCAAGAGTTGGATCCAACCTAAATGTCCATCACTGGACGACTGGATAAGGAAAATGTGTTATATATATATACACAATGAAATACTACTCTGCCATAGAAAAAAATGAAATACTGCCATTTGCAGCAACATGGATGAACTTAGAGAAAATTATATTAAGTGAAATAAGCTTGGCACAGAAAGAGAAATAGCACATATCCTCACTCATAAGTTGGAGCTAAAAAAATAAATAAACAAACAAATAAATAAAAATTTATGGGAAGATTATTTTATCTTTTAATTCTATTTTCCATGAACTTTTTGAAGTACCCTTATATTAACATGCAGTTTATTACTGAGATAGAACATGAAGAAAAGTTTGCAGCACAAGCTTTTCATTTTTCTAGTATCACACACTCCTAGAAGTTCATGGCTTTCACAAGCATCAGATTTATTCAGTTTTATCAGTAAATAAAAATGTATTTTAAAAGGGCAGTTTTCATTTCTCTTTCTGTCTTATTTATATACTTATTCCATAGTTTTTCACTTGTTTATTCAAGTAGCACTATAAAAAAAGCAATCATTTGTGTTTCACCCATTTTTAAGCAATAAATATTAGTTGTGTCCCATGAGCCCAGAACTGACTGTGTGAAAGATACTGAGTGTGGAAAGATGAAAAACACAATGTCCATGCCTTGCGGGGACAGGGGGAGGAAATAGCATAATGTATTTTTAAAATGTGACTAGAACATAGAAATAACAACAGAAATAACAGAGTTAAAAAGACATGAAGGGAATGCTGTGGTCGCAGATGATTCTGGAAATGATTTGGGTCCCTGTAGCTTGTGTGCTATTCAAAGGAATTTGAACCTTCTTCTTTTTACTTTTTTAAACCAGTGGCAAATAGTATATATTTACCTCCCAGTTACATTCTATTGCAGTCAGAACTTCAGTCTAAGCTTTCTTCCTATTTAGGGTCTTCCGAATCATTCTTTTTTTTTTTTTTTTTTTTCTTTTTTGGAAGCTGGCAGGTACAGGGAGCCACTGAATGTCTGCAGCACAGGAATGCCTTAGATAACACTGGTGTTATGGTGAAGCCTAGGGACTAGCTGCATTTATATCTCTTATCAATAAGAGCTGACGAAAAGAGGAAGGAAGATTTCCATCAACCTTTTGAGGGAGGCAAGTAACTAAGAAAAAATTACTGAAAGTCCTGCGAGTTCCCTCTATCTCTCAGTGCCCCTCTTTAAGATAGGGTCAACTGCTAACACCTAAGCTTTAACTTAATAAAGAAATTAACCTTTAAGAGAACTATTAACAGAAACACACTGGACGATTTCTCATAATGTAAGAGTTCCCTAAGTCTGTACTTTCCCTCACCGCAATCTCACTTGGCTTCACACTGTATTACATGTTTGTAGGCAGTAAATCAATACATGCAATTTAATAAAGACAACAATGACGTATACCTAACATGAAGATAAAATAAACATTTTAATATGTATAAAGAAAAATATGCCAAATGATAAATGTGTGCAATACAAAAATACCTCTTTATTAATAAGAGATAAAACTAAGAATTATTTGGTACCATTTCAAAAATTCTTTTAACGAACATGATCCCAATACTTTGATTACTAATTGCTAAGTTCTTTTAGCATTTTGACCTTATTTTGTTTTTATATTGTGTCTAGTTGTTCCTGCACAAAGTCAACTTTATTGTTGCCCCAAGACATTTTTATAAATAGGATGAAAGTCTCAAAGGTTTTAACTATCTCATTTAAATAGGAATTACTAGTATTTCTAACACTAATACTTGAATTCTAATTATCATCCCAAATTGGGCTTTGGATTTTTTTTTCATTTGAATCTCTCTTATATTCACTGTTTAAGTGATGCTCTGGAAATTGCACCTTTATGAGGCTATGTGCTGGGATTTATAATTTATCCAAACAAGGTAAAATGATTTAGGAAGCAGTTAGATAATTAAGCTGGTTCAAGTAAAGTGTTCTAAAAACTAATGGGCATGATTTAAAACTAAAATTAAAAAAAAACATATCTCACTATCATTTCCTTTCTCAAACTCACAGAATGGCCATTTTACTATATGCCCAATAGCTTTCAAAATGATTATAAGAAGTATCTCATTACTAATTTCTAGGACTACTGAAATCACTCCTGCCATTAAAATTTACTGGAAACTCAGGATAGTTTTTACAATATATCATATCAACTAAGTATGTAGGTTTTAGAAAAAATTCAAATCTGCAGGTATATGTTCTTACAAATTCACAATAACTATGGTGAATAAAATTACTATTATGTTGTGCTTTGAAAAGAGATGTCCACATTAGAGAAACAATCTCCGTAATGTTCTACTGGAAAGGGAAAACACAGTTTTTTATACCATTCTTTAAATATAATCCATATGGGAGCAAAGGCAAATGTCAAAAGAAAAAACCAAATCCTCACAAGGAGAAGCTCAGTGTGGGCTGCAACACCTCCTTCGAGGCCACACAACCTTAAAACACACGAAAGAAATGCCTCTGTAGTTGCTTCTTCGAGGGTACAGTATGCCTTTACCATCTGTGTGAATTCAGAGATAACTTGTGTGGTCCAGGAGACAGTGGATTTAGATGAACGCCACATACTACCTAGTCCAAGATTCTAGGGATATTGACTGAAGTGCAGCCTTTCTTTTCTTCAGGCCCTTGATGGTATGGCTTGGTCTGGGATCCCAGTCTCAGAATTTGCTTGATCTCACCCCACAACACTTCTAGGTCCCCTAATGATGGCAGCAAAACCTCTAGACTGATCTTAAGTTACATAAATTAAACCTTCTCTCTTAATGTCTCTCCTTGCCACGCCATGGTTAGCTGTCACCAAGTTGGAATAATTCTACCTCTCAGTACCCAGATTGCAAGCTTAAACTGGCTCTTTCCTGATAGTAAAACCTGAATTGAGCTGTGTGATTGCCCAACATGATTCCCTTCACTAGGCCACCAGAGCTTGGCAGAGGAAAGAAAATCCTGAAACCCATAACCCTTTCTCACTTCTCATTTCTGACACTGAGGAAGAAAATGAAACATAGCATTTTCTAAGTATCTAAAAACTATGCAAAAAAAGTTTTCATTCACTTAAAGCTGTAGAAGAAATTATGACTTTCATACGATAGCATTATGAAAAATTGTCCAGGATCACATGTTCCCTCCCACCCTGCCCCCAAGAAGAAAACTAACACAAAGGTGTGTTTGGGCACTATTTTACTTAGCTTCTACATTGACTAAATATTGGTAATGCAATATATCACCTTTATTCATTTTTTTGTTATGAACACAAATTTTAAGTAGAAGATAAGGTAGACTTGTCACAAGAAAATGAGACAATCTGTTTTTCAAGCCATAACTTTTGTACTTGCTTTGTAATTACAATATAGACATTTTGCCAAATGTCCTCAGACTCCCCAGTTTGACAAAAGGTATTTCACTCCCTGTCTTTTTTTAAGACACTTTTACCATTTCCATTGTTTTAAAAATATGTTGTTCTTAAAGGAAAACTCTAATAGAAAAATGTGCCACGTGAAATAAATAACAAAGCCTCCAATTCCCAAACTAGCTTAAACATATAAGGCTTCACGACAACCTATCAATCTCATTATCATTGATAGTTTTTCTAATTATCAAGCAGCTATAAAAAGGTACAGCATTTATTTCACTCTGAAAATTTGATGGAATAAGCACATAAAGGATAAAGGTCCATATTAAGCAAGCTTTCTCTGCATTGAAAGTGAGTCAGGTAACAAAACATAAAATGTAGAGATTAAACTAATGGTTTGAGATTAATCAAATATAATTGCTACATTCTAAAATCGATGAGAATTAGGGATTTACAGGAAAAAGTCCCAAATGAGGGCTCTTCAAGGAGACCAGAAATGCCTCATGAAGTCATCATGGCTGAATAATACTTTGTCACACCTGACAAATGACCTGGGGCTTGAAGATAATCTCAAGCATAATTTTTATGCTTATATTTGCATACCTCCCAGGAAATTTTAGTCTTTCTGGAATTCCTAATAAACATTGCTAACATAAAATAATAATTTTTACTATCAGACAACAGTGGTAAATGAAACTAAGAAAAATATACACTGCACTTGAAAATGTCCACACGAAAATAACAATTTCTAGATTAACACCACATGCACCCTTTTTGGTGATATTTTGGTTTGTGTGACTTCTTAACCTCAAAGTGACACATAGATGATCTTTTATTTTACTTTGTATTGTCCAGATCTGAATAAAGAGGAAATACATTTCTTGAGTTTTCTTTAATCCCTCTCTCTTTCTTTATCTGCTCTATAACAGCTTTAAAATGAGCCCATCACAGTAGCTCTGTTGTAACAGATAAGCCATCTCTTATCAGCATTATCTGGAATGACTTGACCTAAGCAAAGTAATTGTCTGCATCTCTGCACCACAGAGGTTGGCTTCTTCCCTTCCTATTGATCAGTGATTCATTCTTACTCAATCAACATTCAGACTTTCTACCAAAGCATGAATCCTCTTATCCTGCATTAGCTCTTTAGCTAACATTATAATTAACTTCACGGTAAGATCAACTTACCTGGCACAAACCCTCTCCTGGATCTGCCATTCTGAATAGGCATTCCATTGCCTTCGCTGTTGCATGGTATTTAATCTCTGTTGTGGCCTTAATGACTCCATCACAGTAGATATCGACTTTGACTGAGCCAGCAGGAAAATCTTATAAAACACAAACAAGAGTTAGGAGATGAGTACATAATACATATATTATTATATCTTTTGGAGAATATGAAGGAAACCTTTAAAAATTCATAGAAATTTTACTAACCTCTAGCACTTAAAGTGGTTTTTTTATCCTCAGTGGTTAGAAACCACAAAATGAAATGTATGATTTTAGATATATTTGTTTTAAAAACTTAAAAGATAAATACAAATGTTAACATTATAATAAAAGCAAAGCACTAAATCCTTTCTCCCTACTTACTAACGTCCGGTTTCTGGTAGTAATCTATAATAATCTTTACATAATACTTTAGAATTGAGAAAAGTGCAGCCATTCTTAAAAGTTAGATGTTTGTTATTAATTTTATGAAGAAATTCCAATTAATTATAGGCAAGTTTCTTAAAAGTGTGTTTGAAAAGAGTAGAGTCAATTGAAATTATAGAACTGTATTCAATTGATTACAATAAAAAACCCCTGGGAAGGCAAGATTTAATCCCCCCAAAACTTAAGTAGTATTTATACGCCACATTCACCATATGATTTTGTGAACAAATTGTTCAAAGTGACAATAATACTGCATTATAAATTCTGCTGTAACATACCAACAGAGGTAAAGTTATACAAGAATTTGGTGATTTCCATGAAAGATTATTTAACAATTATTTAATGATATCAATAGAAAAGTTATTTTGTTTTAGTGTAACAAAATAAATAAAATTTAGCTCCTTAAATTCATTTGTAGGCCAAACCTTAAAAGCTTTCAGTCTGTCACAAAGATATTTCCCAAATTCTTCTGGAAAACTGTTACCCAAACATTTGGGGTTTGGAATAAGTCATTAAATATAAGACCAACAGCTTTGAATATTTTAAAGCTCCTAAGGTTTAAACATTAATTTTACTTTATCTTATGAAGAGGTTAAAGGACCTCTTACAATGCTCAGGGAAATTTAAAGGCAACAAAAGCAATCTTAAGCTTAACTAGGTCAAGGAGCTGAAATTTCCTCCTCCCATATTGTTTGATTGGACACCTAACCTCTGTTATAAAGATGTACATAGAAAAATAGAAGCACTCTCTTCTCAAAGAGGTATCTGCCTAGTAGAGACAGTAAGAGGAACCATGACAAAAAAGCCCCTAATAATAGCAGAGCACATCTGACCAGCTGCAGCAGTATGCATGCAGTAAACAGGGTTCTAGGGTTACCAGGGTCAAATGAAATCAATTTCAGATTTTATAAAGACAATTTTTTAAATTTTTAAAATTTTTATCTTATTGTGGTAAGTCATAAAAATGATTTTGAAAGAAGCTATTAATTTTGTTTATCAGAAAAGAGATTAGAAGTGTTACCATGGGGAGTTATCCTTCTTAAAAAAAGTCAGGCAATGAATCACGAGAGATATATGATAAGAAGATTTGCTTGGTGGCTCTCTGATACAGAACACTTAAAATATTCTATTCTCTTTATAATCTAACATGAAACTGGAGTGATTTATTCCTGATATATTGAGTCATTAGTTGACTCAAAACTTTACCAGTGGATCTGCTAATAATGATGTTGATTTTAGAGTAATCCTTCAAAGAGATGTCCTTTGAAGTATTGTATTTGCTATACATTTTCATATTGAGTGGCAGTTATTAATCAAGACCTAATTACTGTTTCTACCTATATATATAGAGAGAGGGCCCTTTATGAATTCATCTGGGTAGGAGGCCCTCCTTAATAATATATTATTGAATTGGCTGTTTCATAAAAAGTACCCTGTACTGCGTGAGCATCATTTTTCTTTAACTTTGGTTCACCATGATGAATATATTTTACAGCTCTTCCAAAAAAAATAATAATAATTTAAAGACTCAAATAGAAGAGAGTAAAAGTAAATTCTATTGTTTGCCATCTACACTAAAGCAGGCAAGTAACATCTAACTCTGAAAGCTTACACAAATATAGATCAAGATCACCAAAGCAAGCAAGGGTATCCATACAAGGGAAGGAAAAAATGGAACTCTTTACCTTCATCAGAAACAGACACACAATAAAGTACACTTACAGAGAAGTAATGATAAAAAGGAATTTTATTTAAATCAAATCTCAAATTCAAGGCCATTCAAAAGTCTTTTTCATCATTCCCTTTCTTCATGATTTAAGTGGTCTGTTCTCCCAGATGAAGAACAAACGAAAGTGATTTATGGAGAATATAATCCACAGGTATTTCCAAAGAGTCAGAATTCTTCACTAATTCCATTAAAGTAGATATTTCACAAATCCATTAATTTAAGAGCTCTTTTGCATGTATTTACATTGTCTGAGGAGCTGTGTTCCTTTATGAGTCAATTTTCACTCTTTCCCATATGGTATACATTAAATGAACCCACCTAGTGTTTCCATGAGAACTGAAATAAACATGACTCTGTTTTGTTTAGAACATTATCATTAAATAAAGACAGATAGCCTCAAAACCTTGGTCATGCCCCCAAATTAATATCAATTTAAAATTTGTTAAAATTGTTTTCCTGAATTATAATATGTAGAAAAATATATTATTAATTGTTATTTTCCTGAGCAGAGTCAGCATAATATGTGGCATATCCTGAAGTACTTTTTATACTCTTTTAATGAAATATGAAGTTATAATTTACATTATCCAGAGCACTGTGTCTTAATTAATAAAGAGATTCTATATCTTTGTGGGTACATTATGCATTCCTTTCAACTTTTAATTGATTGTCCCCTGCTGTGTTCAATTTTCTTTCTGGCTGTGCTATAGATACCAGAGGAATACCCTCTTCTTTCTGTGTAAAAATTAGTTAATATTTCTAGTTTAAAGCTTTCATATATATTTTCATAAGTTTTGACATAACCTGAGATTATAGTAACTTCAAATTCCTTTAGCACAAAACAATCCCTGTCAGAAACAAACTTATGGATACCATTAGGAAGGTGTGGTTCCCAGAAAATGAAGTAAATAAGTGTATCAACTTATTGAGCTGAAAGCCAAGAGATGGCAAAACTAGAGGATACCGTCTCAAATAAAAAAGTCAGGTTAAGATGTCAAAGTATGTCAGAAGGAAAAGATGCTACTTAGAAAAAGAACACTTTAAGGTTTCCTCACTGGTCAGCATAATGTACTTTAAACATAATTTTTGTTTTATCTCTGCAGTATTACCAAGTGAAAATATCTGGCATTGGTGCTATCTTTTATGGAAGCTCAATAACTAATGTTTTAATTTCTTTAAGAAATAGACTTATTCATATCATCCATTTCTCCTTGTGTGAATTTTGGTAGTTTATGCCTCTTAAGGAATTTGTCTAAGTTATCAAATTTATATGCATACAGCTGTTTGTATTACTCTTTATTAAAAGCAATAACCCGCATATTAGTCCTGATACTGATAATTTGTGTCTCTTCTTGGTTAGCCTGGCTAACAGTTTATCAATTTATTCATCTTTTAAATGAAACAGGTTTGGATTTTCTCTTTCTTTTTCTTCTTCTTCTTCTTTTTTTTTTTTTTTTGACCAGTAAGGGGATTGCGACGTTTGGCATGGTGTGGTCTGTACCACGCTCAGCCAACGAGCGCACCGGCAGTCCCTATGTAGGATACGAACCCCCGGCCTCAGCGCTACCAGTGCCGCACTCTCCCAAGTGAGCCACAGGGCTGTCCCATTTTTCTCTCAATTTTAATTTCACTGTTTTCTACTCTCAGTTTTATTATTTATTTTCTTATGCTTGCTTTACACTTGAATTGCCAATCTTTCTCTGGTTTCTTAAGGTGGAGGCATAGATTAATGATTTTAGATGTTTCTTCTTTCCTATTATAGATGTTTAGTAATAAAATTTCCCTGTAAGTACTGTTGTCTCTGCATCTCATGAAATTTGGTAAGTTATATTTTCATTTCAAACAAATTAGTTTTAATTTTGCTTTGGAAATTTTTCAACATTTGTTTATTAATCTCCAAATATCTGGGGATTTGCCAACTATCTTTCTGTTATTGATTTTTATTTCAATTCTGTTGTGGTCTGAGAACATATTTTGCATGATTTCTATTCTTTTACATTAAAGTGGTTTTTGTTTTTTGTTTTGTTTAAGGTCTAGCATGTGGTTTATCCTGGTGAATGTTCCATGTGAGTTTCAGAAGAATGTACGTTCTACTATAGTTGAATGATATATTAGTCCATTTTTGTGTTGCTATAACAATACCTGAGACTGGGTAATTTATAAAAAACACAGTTTTATTGGGCTTATGATTCTGGGACAGCTGCATCTGGTGTAGGCCTCGGGCTGCTTCTACTCATGGTGGAAAGCAGCAGGCAGCTGGCAGGTACAAGTAGATCACATGGCGAGAGGAAGCAAGAGAGAGAGAGAGGGGAGGTGCCAGGGTCTTTTAAACAACTAGCTTTCAGGGGAACTGATAGAGCAAGAACTCACTCACTACCTCCACCCCTCAGGGAGAGCATTAACACATTCATGAGGGATCCACCCCCATGAATCAAACAGCTCCCAAGACTGCCACATTGGGGATCGGATTTCCAATGAGTTCTGGGAGAACAATACCTCCGAATTCCATTAGATAGAGTATTTTATAAATGTCAGTTAAATCAAGCTGATCAATAATACTGTTCAGATCAACTATATAGTTATTGATATTCTGTTTGCTACATCTATCAATTGCTGAAAGAAGGGTGTTCAAACCTTCACCTAGAATGGTGGACTTGTCTATTTCTCCTAATATCACCTTTTGCTTCACATATTTTGACATGCTGTTGTTAATTGCATCCATGTTTAGGATTGATCTATCTTCTTGGAGAATGTACCTTTATCACTACATAATGCCCATCTTTATTCATGATAGTTTTCCTTATTCTGAAGTCTGCTATGTCTGAAATTAATACAGCTATTTAGCCTTCTTTTGATTAATATTAGCATGATATCTATATCTCTTGCTCCTTCCTTTACATTTGTTTTATCTGTGTCTTTGTATTTAGAGTGAGTTTCTTATAGACAACATGCAGTTGGGTATTGTTTTTTACCCATTCTGTCAATCTCTGTCTTTTAAATGGTGCTCTTAGACCATTCACATTTAAGTAGTGAACACTTGGCTTCAGTAAATAGTTGGGTTACTGTCCACCACTTGTAATTGTTCTTATTCTCTGCATTTGTTCTTTGTTCACTCTCCTCACCCCAACTGTTTCTGCTCTTTCTGGTTTATTTGAGAGTTTTACATGATTTCATTTTATATCCTCTTAGCCTACCAATTTTATCTTTTAAAAAATTTTTAGTGGTTGTCCTGGAGTTTCAAATATATATTTTAATAAACCTAAGTCCACCCTCAAACAACACTGTACCACTTTACATGTAGTTCAGGTACATTGTAATGGGTCTTCCCAATGCTTACTTCCCATCCTTATGACATTGCTGTCATTCATTTCACTTAATGAATTTCATCTGGTATAATCACTCAATACATTGTTACTACTTTTACGCAGACACACATTTGTCTTTTAGATCAGTTAAGAATAAAGAAAATAAAATTTTCATTTTTACCTTCACTTACTCTTTCTTTGATAATCTTCCTGTCCTTATGTAGACCCGAGTTTCTGACCTATATTATTTCCCACCTTCTGAAAGAAATTTTAACATTTTTTGCAGGGCAGGTCTGCTGTTGATGAACTCCATCATTTTTGTTTGAGAAAGTCTTTGTTTCTCCTTCATTTTTGAAGTATAATTTCACTGGATATAGAATTTTATATAAGTCAATGTTTGTTTTGTTTTTGTTTTTACAATACTTGAAATACTTTGCTCTTTTCTTGCTTGTGTTGTTTCTGAAGAGAAGTCCAACATAATTCTTATACTTGTTCCTCTAAAGGTATTTGTTTTCTCTGCCTTCTTACAAGATTTTCTCTTTGTTTTCAGTTTTCTGAAGTTTGAATATATGTCTAGATGTTGCTTTTTTTTATATTTACCCGGCTTTGTGTTGTCTGAACTTCCTGAATCTGTTTTGTGTCTGTCATTGATATTTGAGTATTTTGTGTCTGTCATTGATATCTTGTGTTTCGTTTCTTTTTTCTTTTTTTTTTTTTTTGTGACCGGTAAGGGGATCTGAACCCTTGGCTTGGTGTTGTCCGCACCGCGCTCAGCCAGGGAGCGCACCGGCCATCCCTATATAGGATCCGAACCTGTGGCTCTGGCGTTCCCAGTGCCGCACTCTTCCGAGTGAGCCATGGGTTCAGCCCTGTGCTTCGTTTCTCATTCTTCTTCTTGTATTCCAGCTACATGCATGTTTCACCCTTGAAATTGTCCCATATTTCTTGGATGTTATGTCATTTTTCTTAAAAAAAAAAAAAAAAAAAAACTTCTTTCTTTTTGTATTTAAGTTTGGAAAGTTTTCATTGACCAATCTTCAAGTTCAATGATTTTTTTCATACCCATGTCCAGTCTACTAATGAGCCCATCAAAGTCACTTTTCATTTCAGATGCACTGTTTCTTAGAATTTCTCTCTGTTTACACTATCCATACGTTCTTATACATTGTGTATTTTTTTCCATAAGGGCCCTTAACATTTTAATCATAGTTATTTAAAATTCCCTGCCTGATAATTTCAGCATTTGTGTCCTGTCTAAGTCTCGTGTGATGCTTGCTTTATCTCTGTAAACTGTTTTATCTTGCCTTTTGGCGTGACTTGCAACTTTTGGTTGAAAACCAGACATGTTGTATTAGGTAATAAAAATTGAAGTAAATAGTCTTGTGATGAAAGAATTTATAGTAATCTGGCTAGGAGTTAGGCTGTATTTAATGCTGTAGCTGCAGGGGTTAAAGGCTTTAAATTCCTCTCCTGTCCTTGTTTTTGTCTCCCCTTCTTGACTTTGTACTTTCCTAAATACTCTTCCTCAGAAACAGTCTGAGTCTTGCAGTTCTTTTAACTGACTGTAATCCACTCTCCTCATATTGAAACCCTGTTGTGGTAACCACAAGGTGGTGGGGAGGGGAGGCATTCTATAGTCTTATGATTACATTTAGTCTTTTAGTGTCTACAGGAGGATGGTGCCCTTCCTCAGCTGAGATAAGGCCCTGGTAAAGTGTTTTTCCCTAGAGAGCAGGACTTTGTTATGGAGAACATGCTGGCACTATTTCACCATGATTATTCTTCTTCTGACCCAGTTTGGGGCTCATTCTCAGATCTTTACTGTGTGAACCTGGTGGAGTTCCTGGAGGCAAATCCCACAAAAGTGTGGAAGCCCCTTAAAACTACAGTCACCAGGAGTTTCTCACTCTCAAATTAGTCCACACTCAGCTTCCAGCCATTCATTAAAATTAACATATAAGTGCTTCTAGAGTTTATGGCTCCAGTGACTTCTGCTCCGGGTAAACAGCTCTCAGATGTCACTCCCTTCGTTCACCTCTCTCTCCAGATGTTGGGATAGTGGTTTGTCCTTGTGGGGGCTCAGAACACAATACTCCAAAGTATTGGCGCCTTAGCGTACTGAATAGTTTGAACTAAAGAAGATTGCAAGGGCCTCAGTAGCAAGGTCTCTTTGACCTTCTCTGATCCTTCTGTCTCCCATCCCATTTTCTCCCCTGAAACAAGCCTTTGCTTTCTTTATGTATTTGTGCAAATGTACTGGGTCATGATGTAAAATGTAGTCCTTACTAGGCTTCAAAACATTTCAAAGAACAGTGCCACAAAGCAGAGAAAATAAGACTGTGGGACTTTCTGCTGAGGCATTTCCCATCCATATTCCCACAAAGGTTCATGTAACCGTCTTGTATATTGCTAACTAGCAGCCAACATTTTGGAATAAATCTCTCATTAATTTATAAAACACATCTGTTGAAAGAATGACTTGAAGTTTAATTAGCATGGCTAGTAATTAGTGGTTTGTTTATATTTGTTTATTTATTGATTTATTGACTTGCTACCAAATTGCTGTTTAACCATGTTGATGATATTATGCTCTGGTACATCTGGGGAAACATGTAATATTAGTTTTCTGCTTTTCTGATAAATAATTTGAACTTTGGCATGTTTTATTCTTTGCACTATTCTTAGCTGTTAGGTATTCTAAGCAAAAAATAACATGAATAATTTTATTTGACATCCTGATCTGCTATTGAAAAATATTACTTAAGTACTTCTTAATTTGCAATATTAATTTTTCTGTAGAGATTTTAGTCTAACTAGATTTAGGTTAAACTCTGAAACTAATTAGTTAGAAATTATTGTACATTAAATCATTTAAGTCTGAGACATATGGAAGTAGGGGGCTTTGAGACAAGAAAGAAAGAAAAGGAAAGAGACAGAGTTCTTTCTCATCTCACTTCTGTCTATGCTTGTTCATGACAAGAAGCGGTGTCTGAAGTGTTTATAAACACTTGGCATAAGGTTTTTCCTTCTTATAATCCAACTGTAATCTAAGCTGTGTAACAAAAATCCACAGAGGGGACACATGCTTTGCATAACACAAACCAAGGTCTGTAGATGGACTGCATAATAGCTGCAGTCTAAAAGGAAAAAAAAAAAAAAGCTTGGAATGTGTTTGACATACTCTTTAATTTTAAATATTTATACTACATTTCTAAATTCATAATAAGATTGAACTTTTTATTCCAAAATATTTTATAAAGTTCATACATGAACTTTTATAAGATAATTATATTCTGTGATCATAAAAGGATATCATAAACTAAAAAACCAAGTAGTCCTAAATTTATATTAAAACATACAGAAATTAGTATGTCCGCTTTTGATTTTAGTACAATTATTAGAGCAAGTGTGGTTATTCCATCTGGAATTTTAAATCTGATACAATTTATCATGCTGTAAGTAAAGCTGTTCAATCAAACAATGAGCTTCGTAAATAAGGAAAAAATGGGAAGATTCTATGTAGAAATGGTACCATGATGATGAAATAGTGAAAAATAATTATGCTTTCTGGAGCAACTAAAAATATACTCAGACAGAGGCTTGGGAAGAAAAAAAAGGAAAGGAATAAAGTTCATTAATAAAATTCCAAATATCTGTTCATCCTCATGTTATAATAAAGCAAATAATTTTAGTTTCATATGTAATTGCTCATATACACAAAATGCTCTCTGCTGACATATCTAAAAATGTGTTATGTTACTAGCTGTCATTTCCCTACATGGTATACAAACTAACTTCCCTTAACATAGTCTTACCATGTGTGAATCCACATTCATAATAACAACGTTGGGTATGTGAAAACTAAACACAGGAAACACCTGCAGAATAATACTAGTTTCTGTACGGAAGCGAAACCATTTACATAAATTTATTGAAAGGAACTCAGGATGATGTTTTACAGCATAAAAATTCTTACCTAAAGCTTTCATACACCAGACTTTCTTACTCCAAAGGGTTGGTCGTGTTCTAATGTGCTTATTATTTGATGTAAATTCAACCTCCACAATATCACCAATTACTTCGTCTCTCAAAATAATGAATATTTCACCAGGATTCTGTAAGATGAAAATATAACCCAATTAAGCATTTGCAAAAGTTTACCTTAACAAAAGAACCCATTACATTTGTTAATGATAAAGGTAAGTCTTCTATTGTGTTTGTATTTTCAACCATGCTCAGAAATAAAATATGCAAATGAGATTCTCACTACATTTTGAACTTCTCAATTTGGTGTTTATTGAGTGTTCTTTTTTCCCTCAATACCACATTGGTAACTAAAAAAAAAGTGAGAATACAGCTGCTCCACTTTTCTCTCACCCCTTCCCAGGTGTGTACCTTCCCAGCCCAGTGTAGAAGCATCACCTTACAGACCAGCAGGGGACTATAACTCAATTGTTAACCAAATCTTTCTTCCAAATCTTTCCCCTCACCTTTCTAGAACTTGGTGTCTATCTATAAATGAGAAGATTAAACAAGTTTAACTTTAAGATTTCCTACAGTTTAGATACAATGAGTTTTCAAGTGTCCAAGAGTTACATATTTTGTATAATAGAAGTTCTCTGGTTCCTCTTTATTTATGATAAATGTTGTGAAGGTTTTTGAGTTGACTAAAGGTTATAAATCTAAGTTTCAAGATTTAATTAAGATGGAAATGCTGAACCTATGTACATAAGATAAAAGGGTTACTGAAGACTTCTTTTTGGAAAAAAATTCAGAAAAAATATTAGAAATGAGAAGAATGGAGTTAATACAGATAAGAAAGAGAGAAATAAACATTTTTTGAGCATCTATTTCATTGTAGGAATTATGCTAAGCATTTTTATATAAAGATAGTTCCTTAAATCCCAACCAAAATGTATAAACCCACACACACACGCTCACACACACACACACACACACACACACACACACACACACACAGCCCAAAACCAAAATGGAAAAGGCTATTATTTTTCTCTTTCAGAAACAAGGCAAGTAATACACAGAATTACATTCTGAAGATTAATCAGAACTATCTAACTTCCAAATCCACACTATACATCATGCTGTCTAACCATTTTTAAAAAACTAAAATGAAATATTCTTTTTATGATGATCTCACTCCCAAAGCCCTTCTTCAAAGTCATACTAAATTTCAGCCCCACACTAAAATAAACAGGAACCTCATTTATATGCTCTTATCAAGTTATATTTACCTCAAAGTCATTAATTTCAAAATTCTCCTATTTAAATGTCATCTCCCGAAGCATAAGTCACCCACCAATAAAACTTACATCTTAATGCTTAATACCAAAGAGTTTCTGCAAATAGTAAGCAGATATTACAAAATCATTTCAGCTAACACACAAACCCACTTCAGGCATTTTCCTCCAGAGTCTAATACTCTCAAATATTCGTCCACTGGATATTTTGAACTATATTTCTTCTCACCAATGAAATTGCACACAGAGAAAAGATCCTATTTCAAAGAAGCTGCTACTATTCCACCTCTACTCCTGCCCCACACATGTAACAAGTCAGGAGGTCAGGAATGAGCTCTTCTCTTCTTCACATCTGCAACAGGGCCTCATTTCTAGCCCGGGTTTTTTGTTCTTTTTTGTGACTCTTATCTATCATCTTACCTAGAATCTTTAAGAGCCACATACTGACTTCCCATTACATTTCACTTTACCTTAATTCCTCAAGATCTTTTGCTTCAGAATTCTTCCTCTGCTTCTGAGATCTTGACATTCACTTTTGCTTAATTCCTAAGATCCTCTGTTTCAGAGTTCTGGATTTTTTTTTCCATGTGTACATCACTCCTTGTTTAACTTGAACGTATCCATTTCCAAACTCTCCCAGTGTTACATTCACCCAGTCAACTGGTTCTCATTCAGGAGTGCCTGCAGAGGCTGCTTCTCATGCATCCCATCCCCTCCTTATAGAGGGCAGGACTCTCCCTTTCAACCATTTCTAGAGAAAAGTTCTAAACAAAAGACAAGTGTACAGAACCCCCCAAATGAGGCACTCACCTCTTCATTTGTAACCAGGGCTGCTTCAGGGGCCTATGACTTGTGCAGTTTCACAGAGCTCCTCGCTTAGAAGGCCCTGCACTTGGTTAAGGCTCTGCTGTCACTGCTTGGAAATGCTTGATAATTTGAACAAGGGGCCCTTGCACTTTCATTTTGCACTGCAAATTATGTAGCCAGTCCTGTTTGTACATAAAGTTGGCATGCTTTTAGTTCCTTTTCTCCCTCCATCTCCCCAAACGTGTCTTCTCCACCAAGGTCCAACTCAGGTTTCACCAACTCCACAAAAATCCTCCCTGAAACTTCAGCCCACAAAAAGTTTTAGAATTTTCAAAGGAATACTAGAGCACTTCATGCCTGTACTCCTCATTGGACCATTGCTAAGTCATGCCCTCTATTCTTAATTTGCTTTTCATGTCTGTGTCTTGGCTTCCCAGCTAGATTTTAAACATCCTAAGGATGTTTTTATTTCCTCATATCCTTATGGCACCTTGCAAGAATTATGCACAAAGGAGACATTCTGTTTATATTTAAAAAATATAAATCCATGTTTAAATCCAGCGTGCTTAATTCTCTTCCTTACCTCCCTCAAGCTTCATTTACTCTCTGTATCTCCCTGCAGTAGCAGCTGCTCAAGGAAGGAAGGCCTGTCCTTAATAACATGGGTAAATTTAATTCAATGTTCAATGGAGAAAATATTAGGACATTCAAGTGGTCATAATAAATTTAGTTTTATTAGTTATGAAGCTGTTGTTTTGCTCTCAATCTTTCTGACTTTTTTTTTTTTTTTTTTTTTTTTTGGCAATGGGCCAGTACAGGGATACAAACCATTGACTTTGGTTTTATCAGCATGATGCTCTCCCAAGTGAGCTAACCAGCCAGGCATTTTCTGACCCCTTTGTGTATTCCTTATTTGGGTCAGAGCATTCAGGGAAAGAAAAGGTTATTATAATTATCACTTCCAAACTCTGAAGTTCTGCTGCATTGCTCCAGAACCTTGAGTCCTAAACAAAAGGGCTGAAATTTGGTCTACAATATAACATTTATATCTGAATCTCTGAAGTAAGATATGAGCATCTATTTTTTTTTTTTAACTCCCCTAGTAGTCCTTGTATGTGGCTTAGTTTGAGAACCACTTGGCTAAAGGGAAAAGATGTCTTTTGGTCACTGTAGAACCTCACCTCCAAGAGAGCAGCACCTCACAACGTAGGTGTTTTAGGCACAAGGCACACAATCAACTTCTGCTGCATTTACTGTATTTTTTGGTTAAATGACAGAATTAGACTTTAAATTAAAGTTGGTTACCAAGAAATAGTTTGTGATTTGGTGTCAGAAGTTGGTGGGTAGTGCTGTTAGCTTCTATATGTTGTTTTAAATTATATTCAGGGCCAAGGAATAAACTGGAAAGGAGTTAATCTCTGAGATTCTTATAACCCTAACCAGTCACATCCATTCATATAGTCTCAGGGAATTTCTAGATTTGTAGATTCCATAATCTGTGGTCTGTCCTATGGGTTTGGAAACTCGTGTTATGGTTTCATCTGCAGAAGTGTCCCAGCAAACAGGTCACATATAATGAAGCCCTTTATTAGGGAATATAGGATTAGGATTCAGATATAAAATACAGTAATAGATTAGGATATAGATTAGGATTCAGAATACAATATTAGGATTCAGATATAAAAGCAATTCAACGAAATTAATATAGATTCAAATGGTGATAAAGTCACTTTAAAAGGCCTTTTGTGGTTACACAATGAATTTCAGAATTGAATTTTCTCAAGAAAATCAACAAGTGACTGAACTGGTTTTCAAAATGTTTCAGTTGTGTCATCAGGACAGCAGCAATGGGAGAATAAATTAAAAATAAAGGAATACGGGTTGATTATACTAAGGGAAATAAGACATTTGGGAGGAGAAAATCTGAGATTGCAGTGGGCAGATTCTACCAAAAGGAAGGTAAAGTGATATGTTAAAGACCTGCCTACACAGATAAACAGGATAAAGGAAATAAGCTTACTCTTAACTGCTCTTTAGGATGGTGCTACTGTAGAGGAAATATAAAACCATGATGGAATCTGTGACTGGGGCTCCCGGAAGTAACAGGAGAGTCTGGGAATCAAAAGCAAACTTCAGCACTCTTGAGAGGGCCTGGTCAAGGGAACATTTGGAGGCTCCCTCTTATAATTTCTGTTAAAATCTGTAGAAAGAGTGACTGGAATGACCCCTTAAAGATTAGACAGTTCTCGTAAGTGATTATAGAACAACTGGGCAGCTAAGTGGAGAAGCCTTTGAAGGGGGCACTGGATTCTTGACACCATTATTAAGTGAGTTTGAAGGTGATTTATTTATTGTAAGGAGCATGGATATATTTCCTATACTCTAGGACAGGATTTAACCTCAGCACTGTTGACATTTTTGGACCAGATAAGTCACTGTTGTGGGAGCTGTCCTGTGCATTATAGAATGGTTAGCTGCATCTCAGGCTTCTGCCACTAAATGCCAGTAGCAATCCCCCAGTTACAACAACCAAAAATGTCTGCAGACTTTGCCAAATGTCCCCTGGGTGAAGAGAGGCAAAATCAGTCCCAGTTGAGAATCACTGCTCTGATGGAATTTACTCAGGAAGTTATGGAATTAGGACTTTGGAGTAATGGACTGTGTGGAGAAAAGAAGCTACCAAATAATTCACCAGATCCAATTCTGGTTTACATGTTATTCCAATGAAATAATGCCTCCCAGATGGATTTTTCAAAAGGGAGATAAAATTGAATAAGATTCTTTTGAACAATGGAAGCGTGTGGCAGTCCTAGAACCCACTGAGATTTCATATCTCTCATGACTGATTACCCCACAAGAAAAATTCAAGAGGAATATGCTACAAAAACAAATGGCCCATAAACAAAGTAAAGGTTTTTAAAACACTAAAGTAGAACAAAGTGTGCCTACGTAGGTCAAAGAAGAGGTCAAATTAAGAAGCAGATTTCAACTGATAAAAATCACCTAGGTATTTCTCAAAAAGACAGAGAATAACTTACAAAAGTAGAACA
Source organism: Cynocephalus volans (assembly GCF_027409185.1). Taxonomy (NCBI): domain Eukaryota; kingdom Metazoa; phylum Chordata; class Mammalia; order Dermoptera; family Cynocephalidae; genus Cynocephalus; species Cynocephalus volans. The sequence continues at coordinate 88,615,446 of NC_084468.1, read as the reverse complement.
CTGGAGACATATCTTCATTAGTGCATAAAAAAAAAGTTGAAAAAAGAAAAAAATTTTCTGCTGTTCTAAAGTGGCACGAGATTTTCAAGGCCTAGGAAATCCAAAAATCTGTGGAAAGAAACAGCGCTGGGAAACATGACAAGGCGAAAGGATCAATACTCCCAAGGCTTCTGGGGTCACAGACAGCAGCAGCATCACCCTCCACCTCAGGAAACAGTCTACTAAAGCTGATGCTCCAGAACAGATGAGGGGACAAGGACGAGAACTTCTCTAGGAGGCAGGTCCACAGAACCCAGCAATTCCACAGCAAGAGGCAGCAGCAGGAGGGATTTAAACTAACTCCCTGTTGATCAGACAGAAAGAAGATTATGCCCTAGATAGAACTCACAGTCAACTCAGTGTTGGAAACACTGGAAACACAGAAGTACAAAGAGAAATTAATAGGTTTTGAAGATGCCGGGTGTGAATGAGGCACATCTCAGATAAGACTTGGTGATTGGCAGGAATAGTATTGTAAATTACTAGATTTTGTAGGATGGCAGGGAAGCCTCAACTATCACTTCCTGGGAGAGAAGACACTAGGCTTAAGTGTTCTTTATTCACCCTCTAATTGGAAGAATCTCAGAAATTAGTTTAAGTTCAGAGATTGTACTTTCACGGTGCCTTCGTCAAAGATCAGTTGGCTGTAGGTATATGAGTTGATTTCTGGGTTCTCTATTCTATTACATTGGTCCATGTGTATGTTTTTATGCCAGTACCATGCTATTTTGGTTACTATAGCTTTGTAGTATAAATTGAAGTCAGGTAGTGTTATTGCCTCCAGCTTTATTTCTCTTGCTCAGGATTGCTTTGGTTATTTGGGGTCTTTTTTTGTTCCATATGAATGTTAGGATTATTTTTTCTATTTCTGTGAAGAGTGTTACTGGTATTTTGATGAGGATTGCAGTAAATCCGTAGATTGCTTTGGGTAGTATGGACGTTTTCACAACGTTAATTCTTCCAATCCAAGAGTGAGGAATGTCTTTCCATTTTTTTGTGTGTTCTCTTTGATTTCTTTCAACAGTGATTTGTAGTTCTCATTGTAGAGATCTTTCACCTCCTTGGTTAAATCTATTCCTAGGAATTTTATTTTTTTGGTGACTAGTATAAATGGGCTAGCTTTCTTGATTTCTTTTTCTGCTAGTTCATTGTTGGAGTATAAAAATGTTACTGACTTTTGGGTGTTGATTTTGTATCCTGCTACTTTACTGAAATTGCTTATCAACTCTAAGAGCTTTTTTTGGTAGAGTCTTTAGGCTTCTCTGTATATAGAATCATGTCATCGGCAAAGAGGGACAATTTGACTTCATACTTCATCTTTTCCAATATAGATGCCCTTTGTTTCTTTCTCTTGCCTGATTGCCCTTGCTAATACTTCCAGTACTATGTTAAATAGGAGTGGTGATAGTAGGCATCCATGCCTAGTTCCCATTCTTAAGGGAAAACCTTTCAATTTTTCCCCACTTAGGATGATATTGGCAGTGGGTTTGTCATATATGGTTTTTATTGTAATGAGATACTTTCCTTCTGTACCTAATTTGCTGAGAGTCTTTATCATGAATGGGCAAAGGAGTTGAATAAGCATTTCTCAAAGGAAGGTACATGAATGGCCAACAGACACATGAGAAAATGCTCAACATCACTCGGCATCCAGGAAATGCAAATCAAAGCTACGGTGAGATATTATCTCACTTCAGTTATACTAGCTATTATCAAAAAGACACAGAATAATCAATGCTGACAAAGATGCAGAGAAAGGGGAACACTCCTACACTGTTTGTGGGACTTTAAATTGGTGCAGCCATTATGGAAAATGGTATGGAGGTTCCTCAAACAACTACAGATAGAACTGTCATGTGACCCAGTAATCCCACTGCTGGGTATATACCCAAAGGGATGAAAATCATATTGAAGGGACTCCTGTACTCCCATGTTTATTGGAACTCTATTTATAATAGTCAAGAGTTGGAACCAATCTAGATGTCCATCATTGGATGACTAGATAAGGAAAATGTTTATATGCTATATTTATACAATGGCAGAAAAAAGAATGAAATACTGCTATTTGCAGCAACATGAATAAACTTAGAGAAAATTATGTTAAGTGAGATAAGCCAGGCACAAAAAGAGAAATACTGCATGATCTCACTTATTTGTGGGAGCTAATAAAATAAAATAAAATACACAAATAAAAAAAGAAAGGTACAACAATCACAATAATACACTGAAATTTTAAGAGAAGAAAACAGAACTGAGGTTACCAGAAGTGGGAAAGGGGGTGAGGGATGGGGAAAAGGAGAAATTGGTAAAGGACCATGAAAACCGATTACATTGTATAATGAAGAATATACTAATTATCCTGATTTGAGCATCACATATTGCACTCAGGCATTAATAATATTCAATGCTGTACCCTACAGATATGTACAATCAACTATGTTCCAATAAAAAACAAATTTTTTTTAAAAGTTATGCTTTCACAAAGTTGGCACAGACTGAATGTTACTCTGGTGTGAAGGTTGGCAAAATCAAAATGGAGTCACAGGTGTTCAAAACTCTGACAGACAAAGTGAAGGAAGGGCACAAAGGAAGGATTCACATACACTAATGCCTGACAACAAGAACTATCATAAACATCTGCAAAAAAGACAACCTTGCATAAAGGCCATTGCAAACCTACACACAAAAATATGTGTATGAGGACATCTGCCTAGCAACTGCTTGTCCAACATCGAACTGGTGCCATCCTTGTTATTGATCCTTGTAGCTAAGGATAATTATCTCAAACCAATTTTGCAATCCTTTTCATTTTTCCTCTAAAACCTTTGTCTTCTTTTACCTACTTGAATGCACAGAATTTACTGTGTCATGTGTATTCCCATTGCAACACCCAGTCCTAAATAAATATCATTTTCTTTTGGAGAGTCTCCCTCTCTTTCTGTTATTTAGGTTTACATAAACGGTACCTCAGAAGTGGGGCCCAAGCACGCTCACCTCAACTGAACCAGCAGCCCTTGGAATCAAGTTCACTCCAGAGCCCTCTGTGCACTCTGCTTCTTTGAGTCACCTTTTCTGCCCTGGTGAATCTCTTGGATTCTTGGACTCCCTCCTTTGGTGGGATCTTGACTTTATCTAGGACCTGATTTAGTTTTAAGGCCGCCTTAAATGAAGGACACTGTGTCCCTCTTGGGACTATAAAAGTCTTCTTTGGCAAGTTCTTTCTGATAAATGTCCCTTCAGACAGTACTCTAATTTCTACACAATTAAATTCTGTCTTGGAAGCATGTCTTTTCTGATGAATTCACTTTTGGTTCTTTCTGCACACTTAATTTAATATTTTGTTTCGTCTGTGCGCCTGGCTTAAAATTTTTGTGAATACGCCTACTTGTGTTTTATTTTGGTTTGATGAAGTGTTTCTGTAAATAATTTGGCTCTTTTACTTTTTTCCCCTTGCTTGTTCCTGAAAACCTTCCGAGAGCAAAAATAAACATTGTAAATGGTGGGCACAAGATGCCTAATCAAAAGCTACTAGGGCAGTTGCCACCATCCAAAAAACACCCAACCAAACTCCTGATATTCTATGACAGGATTTAAAGGATTTTCTTTGCTTTCCAGAGATTAATAAAAAATGGAATGGGATTCTCAAATTTTAAGGCATGCCAACCTTTCCAGGATTCCAATTGGCTACATGGGTTTTCATTGTGCACATTTTTATTATTAAAAAAATTTTTTTTATTGAAACATATTGATTTATATATTTATGGAGTGCATAGGTATACTTCAATACATGCATACAATGTATATTGATATATTCAAGGTAATTAGCTTATTCATCATTGCAAAACTTAGTCATTTCTTTGTGATGTGCACATTTGATCTTTCTTCCAGTTATTTGGTTACATGCAGTAAAACATTATTGATTATAGATTTCTGGGTCAACTGTACACCAATGGGGCTTGTTTTTTCTATCTCGCTATACTTTTGTGTCCATTAATCAGCCTTTCACCATCTCTGCTCCTTCCTTTCTCCCCTTTTTTGCCTCTAGTAATCATAGTTATTCTCTCTCCTTTTGATAGTTCAGCTTATTATTATTATTTAGTTCTTGTTTGCTTCTTTTGTTTTGTTCTCTTTTTTCATCTCCCACATGAGTTAGAATATGAGGTATTTCTATTTCTGTGCCTATTTCACTTAATATATTCTCCAAGCTCATCCATGTTGCTGCAAATGGTAGAATTTCATTCTGTTCATGGCTGAGTAATATTCCATTGTGCATATGCACCACATTTTCTTTATTCAGTCATTTGTTGATGGACATTTAAGTTGGCTCCGCATCTTGGCTATTGTGAGCAGAGCTGCCATAAACATGAGGGTGCAGGTATCCCTTCAACATGATGCTTTTCATTCCTTTGGGTATATACCCAGTAGTGGGATTGCTGGGTCTGCAGATAGAACTGCCATATGTTGGAGAAACCTCCATACTGTTTTTCATAGTGGCTGTACTAATTTACAATCCCACCAACAATGTGTAAGGACTCCTCTTTCTCTGCATCCTCACCGGCATTATTTTTATTTTTTACTTTTATTTTTTTGATAATAGCCAGCCTAACTAACAGTGAGATGGTATCTCAGTGTGGTTTTGATTTGCATCTCCCTGATGATTAGAGATGCTGAGCATTTTTTTATATGCCCATTGGCTATTTCAATGTCTTCTTTTGAGAATTGTCTATTGAGCTATCTTGCCCATTTTTCAATTGGGTAATTTGGTTTTTTATTATTGAGTTGTCTGAGTTCCTTGTATACTCTGGAAATCAGCCCCTTGTCGAATGCATAGTTGCAAATATTTTCTCCCATTCTGTAAGTTGTCTCTTTGCTGTTTTTTCCTTTGCTGTGCAGAAGCATTTTTCAATCAATGGTCAAAATCTTGAGCTCAGAGCAATAATATAAGGTATCTCTGTCCAGTATAAAAATGGCTTTGCCACACAGGGACCACAGAAAGCTGGGGGGGGAACCCTACAAGTAACTTTTTCTAAAATGTTTTCCCACCTGCATTAACAAGTCAAACAAACTAGACTGGTAAACAAAAGAAAGATACATCATTAGTTAAGGTTACTCAGAGATTTTGTTTTTTCTTATACAATTTAGTCAGTCCTAAATAAAATGTAAACATTTACAAATTTGACACTAAGATCAGCTGAAACTGAAAAAAGAAAAAAAAAAATGTGTAAACGATTTTTTAACCCAAACTGCTTTACCTAAAATTTTGGTCCACAGCCTACATTTGGTTACTTATTGGAGCAAATACAATTTAGCCATATGTACGGGTCCCATTTTGTCAGAAATAGAATTTCGATCCAAGTGTCTACTATAAACCAGTGAATTTATACTACTATATTTGTATGTACATGTATTATGTACATGTATTATGTTGTATTGTTAAAATATATAGTAATTAATCCAAATGCCTTTTGGTTTACATAACTTAAGTAAACCTTTGATTAAAAAGCTGTTTTTAAATTTGTTGATCAAATAAAAATAGAAATGTCTCCAGAATTGTCACCATAGATTTTTGCCTGGGTTTACTGTTATATAACAGTTATGTATTTGTCTCTGCAAGAAATTTTAAGGGTGTTATATTATTAAACCACCCTAAAAACAGAATGGTCTTTGTTTGCATAACTCTTTGACAAATAAGACTAATTTAATATTGTTGGTTTAATGAAAACAGCTGTATCTTCTGGGTTATCAGCAAAATATCATATATTTAACTTTAAGGTTCTTACTTGAATGATGAATACCTGATATTCTCAGGCTATGAAAATGGTTAACAGAGAAATAACGTGAAATGCTGACTAGCTTTGCCTAATATCTTGGTTTTCGTAAGTAATTTAGGTATAATAGAGTGAAAATAAGTAAATGAGGTGAATGTAAATGGGATAAATGTTTATAAATGAGCTTTTTATGTAACTTGAGATATTAAAATTATGTTATATTAAATTAAGTGATAGTAAAATGTCTCATTAAATGTCTGGGTCATCTCCAAATAAGATAAAATAATGAAACATAAATTGTTGAAATATAAGTTTGTTCTTGACTTCTTAAATTTTATAGAATGACTAAATATATTTGGGTCTATTAATACACATAAAAATTATGTTTGGGGGAACATGTTTTTAAAAATTATAAAACAGACCTCATCTATAAAATACTAATATGTGACAGTTCAAAATTTCTTTCTTCCTAGGTTTTTACTAAAAATCAAGATTACTAAGATTTAAAAAAATTCTAATTAATATATATAATTCTGTATACAAAGTGTACAAACGAGTAAGATGTATTTTTAATTAGAAAAAATATAAGAAAGGCATCAAAAGGTGTTTTTATTGGGGAAAAAAAGGATAATTGTTTAAGTTCAGAGGTTACTTACAGTTGTGTCAAAAAGCAATTTTGGGCCGAGCCCGTGGCGCACTTGGGAGAGTGCGGCGCTGGGAGCGCGGTGACGCTCCCGCCGAGGGTTCGGATCCTACATAGGAATGGCCGGTGCACTCACTGGCTGAGTGCCGGTCACGAAAAAGACAAAAAAAAAAAGCACTTTTAGGAAGGAAATAGAAATAAGAAAAGAAACAGTAAATAGGAGAAAGGGATGTGAAGAATGTTATAAAAATATATTCTGGTGAGAAATGTTATAAAGGAAAGAGAGTAATTTTGTATGAGAAAGAATCTCGTGTGGTAAACTTTTTGTCCTAAAGTAAAATGGCTATTTAAAAAAGAAAGTATAGGACAAAACTAAATGCCTAACCCTATGCATGTCACGGAAAGTCTGAGTAAGTCAGGTTCGTGAAGGATGAATTTATGAAAAGAAGTTTATGTGTGATCAAGTTGGCTATAATTAGAAGCAGATGGTGTCTAGGTCTAAGACTTCCTAAAGATTGAGCTTTATACATAAATAAACTTTGATTATATATGTATATACACTGATAAAAAAACTAAAATTTTGATCCCCTATGTTAAAACAAGGGTTTCTTCAAGTACTGATCTGTTCTTAGCAAAACTTGGAAGAGGTTTTGAGTTTTTAATTCTGAAATCTGTTTCTTTAAATTTTCAGCCATATTCTTATTTGCAGCTTTTTTTCTGTTTTACGGTCTCCATTTAATTTTACTACTTTCAGGTTAAAAGTGCTGTCTTCTTGATTTAGAATGGTAATTTTATTTCTCAAGGTAGAGTTTTCTTCTTGAAGCTTCTCAAATCCACATCTCAGAAGTTTAACTTTTGCTGCATCTTGCTGCACATCATTTGCAAGTCATACACCATTGCCTCCTGCTCTTCCTCTTTCTCCCCTTGAGAAGGAACATCTTTTGCTTGGCTTGGGTAACAACTCTCTTTTTCAACTTTTTCATCAGCTCTTGTAACTTTTTTTCTCCAGTTCTAACTCTGCTCTTATGCCCTAATGCTAAAATGTTTGTCTTGAAGGCCTAGAAAAGCTAAGTTTTCCTCCAGTATAACTGTACTCCTGGCTTTTCTTGATGTGTCTGAATTGTTCCATGTAACCAGGAAATTTCTCATGCTTTTACTAAGAGCCATGTATTCATCTGCTCAAAGTACCAATTTTCTTGTTTACTTTTCTCTATAATATGGTGTACACTCATAACCTTGGACACACATTCCTATGTGTCTGATTAAATTCAAGTAACTTTTCATCAGGTTTGACTTCCAGGTTATCTAAATGCGCTACCTGTAAGAAGGAGAGAAGCAATCATACTATAGTAGATTTTCTTTACCTTTTTGGTAACTGGCCTAAGAAACAAAGATTTCACCTTTTATCAACATAATTCCTTGTGGTGCATATTATCTTAGGTTGTTTGACTACTTGGGAAATCTGAGCTTTGAAAAGGTTATAGGATTTTGGTTTTTGTTTTTTCTTTTTACATCCATGCAACTCTCTGTATTGCTTTGGTAGTCTTTGATTATCACTCTGCTTAAATGAATTTCTGTTATTTCACAGTGACTGGTGACCCTGTTTTGATTAGGCATTTTAAACCTTTTGACATCTTTGAAGGGTTTCTCCATTATCAGAATTCTAAATTAAGTCTTTTGACTTAGAATTAGCTTTGGAATTTTTCAGTTTGGCCCCTAGAGAGCCTCAAAGGGTGTATTTCTCATCTTCTAGAGCTATTAAATGATTAGGTTTATTTGGTAAATTGTATTTCCTAAATTCTTCTAGATTCCTCCAATCCAACTTTCTTCCACTGAATTACTCAACACGGGACCTGCTCTGTTACTGGAGCCCTATAAGCTGAAACAAGATGGATTGTAAGGGACTACTATCATGCCTAATGTATGGGCCACACAGAAAGTTCACCAAACTGCTTGATCATAACCAGAGACATTCAAACTGCAAACCAGGATGAGAAGTTGATAGCTTCACACTGTTGACCACTTTTCCCAGGATGTTGCAACAAGACTCGATATCATAATGATACACTTATCCCTCTTAATGTCTACCTTTTTCACTTGGCAAGATAATAGTGTGATTTATTCAATTGGTTGACTTTAAGGCTAGGTTCATAGATTGAAACCATTATGCAAACTGGGATTATCACATTACTATTAATTTTACTTTGTGTTTTTGTTTCTGAACTTTGTACCCGTTACTTGTTAAATACATGCAGAAATACAGCTCTTAGAATATAGCTGGCCCCGCACTTCAAGATGATTGCCAGTGCCTACAGAACAGACAAAATTGAACTTAACAGTGAACACAAGGTAGACTTAACCTGAGAACTCCCTCTAAACTTCTCTTGTTGCTCAAATATGGCTAGAAGGATCGACACTGACTCCTAGTCACCATTTACTCCCTCCAATGTGGGGACAGACCAACAATCTAGGACAGGTCCATCCTGGCACCAAGGGACAATTAAAACCTAGCTAAAGACTGATAGATCAGCAACGCTTTTGGAAAATGATCTTGATCAAATGGGAGAAATGTGAAAGTTGTGAAAATGTGAAACCACAACCTTGCACAAATGGCATCACAGTCTTACACAGAAAAATACTTCTGCAAGGACATCTGCCCAGCAATTGCCTGTCCAACCTTGGACTCGTGCCACCCTAGTTATTGATCCTTGTAGCCAAGCATAATTATCTCAAAACAATTATGTAATCCTCTTCATTTTTAAGTCTTTGTCTTCCTTTACTTCCCTGAGTATACACATCATTTACTATGGCACACATATTACCATTGCAATGTCCTATTTCCAAATAAATATTTTCTTTTAGAGAGTCTCTCTCTGTCTGTTATTTAGGTTGACACAGGCAAATCTGAAACATGATTTTCACCAGTTAGATACAAATGATCTTTTCTGTGTTGCTTGGCAATAGTCATATGGATTCAGATTGCACTAAGATTAGGTTCTGAGAACAAAAGCTTTTGCCTGGGATAACTATTTTTGGTCCAAAGATTAGCATATTTTAAATTTTTAGTGTGTGGGCCTGGTGCCAAAATAATCGTGTATGACGTTTCAACTTTTATGATTCTTTAAAAAGTGGGGTACCTAAGAGAGATTTGACACTGAAATAATTTAACCTCAAAGGGTCTGAAAGAATTACTTTAACATCAATAAAAAGCAGCTCATGATTCTGCTTTTGAAAGAACCCCTATCCTAGCCAGATATCTGCAATAGGATAACTCTGACTATAGGGCAGTGAAGTTTCATTTTTGGACTTTGATTTCTTTGTGAATTTAGTAATGGGAGTGTTTTATAGTGCTCACATTTTATTATTGTAATTTTACTGTTGTAACTTTTCTTTTTATATTATCATACAAATCTTTCCACAAAATTTTTAAAGTATCCTCATATTCATATAGTCATCTTTCCAGAAATCCTCCCCCACGTTATTCTCTCATTCCCCAAAGAATCAGCTCTTTTAGCTTTTATGATATTTCCACATAATATTGGCTTTTTATATGTGTTTTATAATTGAAAAATTGGTGGTTCTAAAAATAAGTATTTTTAAATTCTAAGGGCATGTTTCCCTTTATGAAAAAAAGTTCTTGATCTGTTTAACATGAATACAACCTTCTTTTAAGTAGCTTTATATATATAGCAATTGTATATCTGTTTGCCAAGTGTCAGGTAACATTTTATAAAATTAAGCTTTCCTGTGTTCTACATTATTCCATTATTCAACAAATATGTATCAAATGCCTACTAGTTGCCAGACATTGTTCTAGGTTCTGGCACAGCCCAGAACAAAGCAGACAAACTCTTCCTTACATTCTTGTGAAATGCAGTATCTATTAAAACCATGGGGCCACTTAAATGACAAGGCCTCTTTACTGACCTCACATGGAATTTCAGCAGGAAGTACCATTGCCAGTGGGATGGTGCTTCTTGACGCTTCTGATAAATCTTCAGTTTCCTTTCTCTCACTTATTTCTGCAGAATGTTTCACTCTTAGGTCTTTTGAAATGTTGACCTCAAAGTAGTCTTCAGAACCTAGAGACAATTTTATGAATGTAGATTGTAATATACCTAAATCCATATTATTTTCTCCATTACAAGAAAGATTAATTGCTGAGCAATCAACTTAATTAATATACAGGACAACCAAACTGAGTTTAAAATAGCTGAAATAATTGAACCAATGTTAATAATTAAAATAATGCTTCACAATTTACTTAATATTATAACCTTCACGACTAAACTAAATCAAGTATATAATATGTTCATCTACTAGTTAAATGTTTTCCAAAAAAAATCCAACCACCATTTATATTTTCTCTTAATATTAAAATAGTATATCTACAAAACTTGAAACAATTTCTTTTCCATGATTTTTAAGAAAATTTATTTTATTTTAAATCAGAACAGTTATTTACTCTTTTTATATATTTCTAACTTTTAAAAACAAAAAGCATAACTATGGGGTAATCACTAAATAAACTAAACTAGTATTTCTATGAAACACTGGTTTAATAGTGAAATACTAGTGCTCATCAAAATGTCAAGTTTTCTATGAAAATAAATGTTCTACATTAGATAAGCTGGGTTTCTTTATGGCAATATTATGAAGAACAGTGAAATATGCTAATGTGAGTTTTGAAACTCAAAAGGATAGAATATTTTACTTTTTTTCTATTTTTACATTTAGTGATTTAGCATTTGGTTTCAATTATTAAAACATTGTTCTCTATTGAAAAAATGTATTAAGAGAGATGAATAATTTTTTTATTATTCAATGTCTCAAAGCTCAAAGTGTTTCATTAGGGCACAGAACCGACGTGGCTAAAATCAAGACTCTAACAAGAAGAAGGTAACATTTGTAAACTCTTAGGCCCATTCAAGAGCATCTGTCAACTCCCTAAAGAAGGGAACTGGAAAAAAAGAAGCAGCACCTGTCAGCTAGAAACTGGCCTTATGATGCGAAAAGGCCTTGTTGTTTAGGAGCCTGTCTGGCAGTCACAGGTAGACCCTGACGCTCTATTGAACATCAAAAACCTCACAGAACATCAAAATCAGACAAGGCCACTCTGTCACCATGATTGATCAAGACAGAGACAAGACTGCTCAGTAATCACATCAGAATACAGGCAAAAGCATAAACGTTATCCAAACCACAAAAATGACCAAACATCTCGAATCCTGCCTAGTATAAATGGCTTTTGTTTCTTTACCAATTCCAGCTTTGGGCTCTTTTCATTTCTCCTGCTTTCTAGATAGAGTGCCCCACTTCTCCTGGTTTGCCTGGTTTGGGCACTGATAATGCTGTGTCCCAGAAACCCCTCAGTTTCATGCAAATTTGAACAGGTGGTCACCCTACTTCCAAGCAGCGTTATTAACATACCTTTAATATAAAGTATAATGATTAATATAAAATATAATGATTAAATATAATATAATTTAATATAAAATATAAAGATTTATACAAAATGTAATATAAAATCTTTATATTTATATAAAAGATAGCATTTTAATACAAAATGTAACAATTCTAAATATATATGCATCAAAATCATAAAATTACCCGTTTCCCGATAGCAAGCAAACTGGTGCAAAGCCCCTGCTATCTTGAACTCTTCCTCAAATCACTTAACACAAGCTCAAATCCTATAAGTCTTTTCTAATACCTTTTTATTGAGACACCCCATAATTCCCCATGGTGTGCCTTATTTTCATTACAACAAGCAAAAACTCCAAATAGTTGAAGTGCAAGTATGTTTCTGGTGGTCTTTGGCTAAAGGGTATTGAGAGAATAGAAAGGGAGAAGAGTCGAAGGCAGTACACCCAGAAGTAGCTAGAGTTTTGGTCTCATTGTACCCCCCAAACTGAAGTCAATAGTTCCATATAGGTGATGCTATCAGAAAAGCAGAATAACAAAAGAGATACACCTTTGAGAGGAGCTGTCTTCATGCTGTATCTAAGAAGTTTTTGTTTTGTTTCTGTCTTATGACAGTTGCAGAATTAAGGCACAAAAGCACCTGGGATTTCCAGATTTCTCTTAGTACTAATGGTGGTCAAAATGAAATGGAAAACAGTCTTTATTTCTCTTAACTGTTTAAAACACTTTCATAAGCAGTCTCATTCTCTCTCTCTCTGTCTGTCTCTCTCTCTCTCTCTCTCTCTTTCAAACACATGCACAGGCACACACACAAATCAAAATAGTGAAAGGTTGTATAAAACTGGCCCAATCATTCTGTAAACTGATGGAAGAACTGGGAAACTGATTTTATCTGATATACCTTAAAAGAAGGAGTAAGTCATTCCACTATGGCAGTATCTGGGATTTTCTGCTAATTTCTCTGTAATATTAGGTTAAGAAGAACTATTTTATCTGTCTTGGGGACATAATCACACATGTTCAAAAAGATTTATCTGTATGAATGTTCATAGAGCTCTGTTTATAATGCAGGAAATTGGAAGCACTCTAAGCAACAAAGGACCAGATGAAAATATGCCATATAATAAAAGATTTAGCTAATAAAAATTCTATCAAGGAATATTCAACAAGAGACAGGTTTACAATATAATTGAAAAAATTCAAGTTACAGAATTGTAGGTTTATAGGTTACCATTATAGTAAAATAAAAAGTATACATATACAGAGCTATGTGGTAAGAATCTAAGACATATTCTTGAATGAATAATAATAGACTAGCCATGTATATACCAAAAATATCAAGAGTGGTTATTTCTGGCTTGTGGGTTATGGGTAATTTATTAGATATATATAGACAGACACATATATTATCTAATAATATAGTATGTGTAATACATATTATGATTTTTCTATAATGAAAATGTACTTATTTTACAAATTAAACTTTGTATGGTATGTTTAATTCAAGTAGAGAAAAAAATTGATCAAGACTACAGATTGTATCTATTCACATGTATCTATTCACCTTCTCTACAACATGTAAATGAAATAATAGAAAAATTATTTAAAGTATAATAAATGTATTGCAGCACTAGAAATTAATAAATGGTATAATTACATAGGAACAAATTATGAAGAATTCCTGAAAGTTAGAAGTTAATCTGGATGAGATGAACGGAGGTACCAAAGCAGAGAAACAGAAACCAAAACATGTTTAGAAAAGGCATCTTCAAATATAAGATTAGTTTTCCAAAACTAAGAAAAACCCCTGCAAATTCAAAATTCAAAGAGCAGAGGAGGTACAGGGACAAAGATGATGGTAGTAAGTTAAAACCTCATTTGGAACAACTGAGAGAGTTCTACTTTTGCGTTTGACCTAAGAATAAAACTCTAGAATCTTTCTAAAATAGACAATCCAGTACTAGTACTGGATAAGGTAGTAGAGTGGAGCCTGATGTATTTCTCAACCTTCCCAAAGACAGCAAACAAAGGAAAATTGATAAAAGTGCTGACTTCAGCATTTTTCTATGGGCTAAATTTGTAAGCATGGATCTATATTTTGTAGGTATTTTGACCAGTAAACTCATAGAAGGAGCAACAACTATTAACTGACAGTGATTCTCAGTTAAAAATATAAATTGTCACCCAAGATTATCACCATCTTAAACAATAATCTATTACATGCAAGAGAGGCACCACAATCAACAAAGATAAAAATTTAACATTGAAAAAAAATTGTATTAAGTATAGTCAAGCTTTTCAGAAAAACTTAGTGAGCTACCATATTCCTAAAAGGAATGGGAAGTTACTATGACAAAGCAGGAGATGAGTAACAAGAGAAAAGAAAGTAAGGAAGTGTGTATGTCAGGGAGCACTAAAATTGAATATACCTGTACAGTTTCACTGCTAACGCCCCATGCTCACCATCATGCAGAGTGTGATCAAAGATGTGAGAGACTACAGTCTCCTCAGTTCTGTGCCAGCTGACTCATCCACTTTCTTCCAGACTGCATTAGAAATATTGTCTTTTTGTGTGTGTGTCATGTTTTAAAAATGGTTAGGAAATTCCACTCTGCAGATAGTATGTAAAATAAATAACCCCATGATAAGGTGATACAATTCCAAAAGGTAACAGCTGGAATAAAGGTTGCTCTCCCCACTTTCAATATGAATACGTACTAGGGAAAAATAAAAATAAATACCCTAAAGCAAGATAATTTTTTGTAATTTTCTTAACAATTAATAAAGTTACATTATAAATTTAGTAAAATAGCAAAACTTTGTAAAATATTAAAGCACTAGAAAATGAATTGTCCTTTATGAATTAAGTTATAAAAACTGGCATATATTTAATTTTTAAAGCTTCCTTTCCACCTTTCAAATCAGAAACTCTTTCACACTACAGTACTTATTTTTTTCCAAAAATATAATTTTAGTGTTTGTTTTAATATATTTTGTGTTTAATCTTTGGCCAATTAATTAAATTCACATTGACATAAGAACAGGTTTTCTAATAATTGAAAAAAACTAGGTGAAAAATGGAAAAAGTAGAATCTTTTATTTTTGTTATATTTGGACTGACTTCACTATAAAAATTTGATATGAAAAAAGTCATTATTCAATGCCCAATGTACTTTAAAATTTAACAGTAGTTAACAGGAAAAGCAAAAGTTCCATTTTCTTTACAAGTGATTTAGAAAAAAAAAAAGGAGCACTTAATCTGGAAGAAATATGCCTTCCACTGAAAAAAAATCACTTTTCTTGTGTGACCTTGGGAAAAGTACTAAGCACTATAATTTTCAATTTCTTCAGTTATTTAGTGGGGTAGATAGTGTCTTCCTTATTGGATTGTTCTGATTATATAAAATAAATCTAATGTGCCAGGTCTACAGTAAGCACTCAATATTAGTTTTCTTCTCTCTTTTTTTGATTTCTGATATCAAAGTGAATAAAAACAATGTTTTGTTTTGTTTTCAAAAGACTCTAAATCAATCTTTTTCAATTTGTATATCCAGCTGTGACTTAGAAAGGACTGCTACACTCCCCTGGAATTTTGACATTGAGCATCAATGTTTCTGTCAAATTTACAATCTCAATGAATGATTCTATAATCCCAATCTGCTGATTTTATTAAGTATGCCTATGAAGTACAGATTCTAGCATGATTTTCTGGTGTTTTAATATCATATTAAAGATTACAACACTTCCCACCACTCAGGTAAGTAAACAGCTATGTCTCCGAGAGATAAAGGAAACAAATGGACTGCACAAAGAGATACAACTTTTACAAATCTATTGGTCCAGTGTTCTTAAAATAATCTTTTATTTCTGCACTGCATAGTAAGTAAGGGGCATAAAATAAGTAGTATTTTATTCAAGGGTACCTCCAAAGCAATAAGGATAATAAAACTTCTTACCTACCAAATTTATATAAAGACAAATATACTCAATATAGCAAATCATTGTTTTCTAGTTAGAAGATAAATCTACATTGCTTTAAATGCCCATTTTTTCACTGGCATTCTAACTACACACACGCTAGTAGCTAAAGTTCTGTCAAACATGAGCATGAATGTATATTTATTCTTTACTCTGTAATTCTTTAGTCTTCTAATTTTAGTTCATAACACTCAGGGATAGTTCTAAGGCAAAGTATATGTAATGAGATGCTGTCTCTGGTGGCCTATGTGTCTCATTTTTTCCTGCATTTCCATATCATTCTTTTTTTTTTTTTTTTTTTACTATATTTACTATATTACTCATTTTACTATATTTACTATATTAACTCCTTTTTCTTACCATTTCCCTCTCCTCCCCCCATCATCCATAACTCATTCTTCCTTTAAGGCACCTTTATCCGACCACCTCTTAGTCAAAGTTGTTACACAGAAATGGTACAATACCTTGCAACTCAGAGTGTGGGCCTGGGGACAGCAGTTTACTAGATTAAACATGCAGACTTCTAGCCTTTACCTTGGACCTACAGATTCAGAATCTGTATTTTAAAAGAATCTCCAGTTATTTGAATGCACTCTGAAGTTTGAGAAGCAGTATGTGGTAACAATAATTTATACCTTAATGTAATATCTTTCCATAATATTATAATAGCATAAGTAAGGTATTAACTGAAAGTATATCTATAATTATATTTATCTGCTTCCTTATTTCCTGTCCATCCCATTTAGAATGCAAGTTTTTGACATCAGGCAATTTGTTTTGTTTTGTTTTGACCTCTATAAGTCCAGTGCATGCAACAGTGCCTGGCACATAGCAGAGGCTTATGAAATATTTGTTGCCTAGTTTATCGATCAAATAAATCCATGCCTAATGAGAGTTTTTTTGGATGGCCTGTATCTCAAGGCCAGTAATTTATTCTATCTACCACATTCTTTGACTGACTGTCTTTAGGAAGTACATCTGTACTCAAATCAGTATAACCCTAAAAAACAGGAACTGAATGAAAGTAGAGGAAATCACCATAGAAAATACTAAGTTTGCCTCTTGATGTCCTACATATTTCGCCCTTTTTTGAGTTTCTAAGACAGTATTACCATTACCCACACTCTTGGCAGTTATTTCCTGAAACTGGATATATGAAGCACTGAGCTAAAGGAATCAAAATATGAGTTAATGAAACAAACACTAATTACATTCTCTCTGAAGAAGTGCAAAATGTATCAGTGATAAATCCCTTTCAGCAGCATGTCCAGAATGAAATAAATCAAGATCTATTGAATAACATTTCAAACCAGATCTGAGCATCAGACTTGCAATTATTCCCTTTAACAAATGATAGTTTAAAGTTTTGTATCCATTTTGGTTGCCACTTTTTTGAAATCTAGACTACAAAAAAAGTTTTTGTATGTAGTGATCATTCCAATTTTTGAGTGTTAAATTATACATGGGTCATATAATTCATCAGTAGAGGAATGACTTTTCTATTTGCTGTGTTACAAAATATTGCATTGAAAAATACCTAGGGCATAATAATGCACACTCAACCCAGAAATTTGACAACATTTCTTTTTCTTATTCCTTTTTAAAACTAAGAAAGAAAAAGCATAGATTCACCTGAGTGAGATTCATAAAATAGTAAACAGTTTGAGCAGGGTTCCATATGAGATCGTAATGGTATGAGACATTTTTTGTTATAATTTTACCTGAATAAAGAAGAGTAGATATTAACGTGTATATCCATATGAATACATATATGTCAGTGTATATGTAAATATAAATATTCTGTTTATATGTATTTTATATATACTATGACAAGAAAGAAATCACCATTATGTCAGCAGTGATTATTTGAGAGGAGAAAATAAGTTACTTTTAAAATTTTCTTCTTCATTCTTTTCAATATATACCAGACTTTTGACAACCCACGAATATTACTTTTTTAATAAGACAAAAATGAACATCATCAAAAATGATTCATCATTTTTATTGGCTGAGAGGACAGCAGCAATTCCATTTTTTAAAATTGAATTTATGTATTTTTTACATAAGCAATAAATATTCTACATATCATTTATAACACACAAAGGAAAAAAAAAAGAAAAGAAAATCACCTATAATTCTATCTCCTAGAGATAATCAAACAAATTTTTTGGTACAGATCCCTCTAGTCTCTGCTTGAAGCATGCAACTGTACATTTTTGAAAAACTAAAGTGGGACAATCTTATATATATTTGTACTATTAGATGCAACCATAATACTTTTATATTCTAATGGCTCTTGACAGTTTATCAAGATTTTTCCTATACATTGTATTTTATTTTGAACACACACTTAAAACTATAATCCCTGTTCAACTGAATTTCTGTCAACCATTTAAAACTATTTGTAAGATAGTTTTTAAATTCCGTGACTCAGAAACTATTCCTCCCCCATAATTGTTTAGCCAAGCAGAATATTTTTTCCTCTTATAATACTTTTCAAATGTGAAGCTAATACAGTATTTTGTATCAAACAGGGTAAGAAAAATAAAAAAGCAGAGGCAATTAGCCTAGGAATAAGGTAATAGAGCCATAATTAGTAAATTAAACAGGAAAACAATACATTTTCCAAAGTAAATAAACCATAAGGGTCTTCTGGACCTTGGGTAGAAATAAAACTTCAATCTTGTTTAGAAAATGGTTTAAATTTATTTTCCTCCTAATAAGCTTTAAGTAGGCTATAGGGTAATAAGGGATACATTAATTTGTATGCAGTATATATACAAACAAACCATATATATATAATTGTGCATATATGTGTGTGTGAATATATATACAAATTATGTATATACACAAATTACATATATGTTCACGTCCTAAAGATATGAGTGTAAATATATATATATATATGAGGGGGTCTTCAAAAAGTTCATGGAAATATTCATATTGTCTCTTAGTTCCGTTTTCTCATGAACTTTCTGAAGTGCCCTTGTGGGTATGCATGTGTGTTTGTGTATGTTTATGATAATATCTAACCATGTCCTACTAAAAATGCCACTACCACATGTTAGCTGTTAAGGGACAGATCCGTGGGTATTAGGCATTCGGGTTGGCCTCGTCAGCAGTGGGCCTTAAACTTAAAATGGTGAAGAGGAAAGAGACCATTCTAGTTGTTAGAACTATGCTCTCATCACTCTTTTCTCCAATCTTTATGAGACTGAGGAACAGACTATCTCATTCACTGTTGAACACATGATTGGTGCTCACTAATTAGTAGTAAAATTCATGGAGTATTATATTTCAATTGGAAATACTTCAAGGAGATGACACTGGAAGAAGTGGATTAATCCTTTCTTTGGGAAGAGCCTATCTGAAATTGTCAAGACTCAGAGAATTAACAGCAACCGTAATGTTTCTGTTTCTGGTATAGTCTTTCCACATAACTGAGGTTCCTAGTGTAACAGGCTTTGGAGAATATAAGGGAATAAAAGGCAGGGAAGTCAGAGCAAGGCACATTTGTCCAGCTCTGAGCTCCTCAGTGGCTCAGCAGAGAAAGGCATCAGCCTATCAAGTAGCTTGAACTAGGGGAGTGACTCAATGGCTGAAAGGGAAAGCTGGGAAGATGCTAGAAGGACATGAACAAGATGGTAGAAAGACAGATCAGAAAGAGAGTGGAAGGCACATCCTTCCATAATGCCTAAAAGTGAGAGGCCTCTACCTTTGGGAAAAAATAAGAAAGAAGCTGCACATTCAGTTTGGAATTTCCTATATTTAAGAAACAAGAAAATTGTTTTGGTGTTTTGTTTTCACTACCATGAATGAATAATTAACTTAGATAATAAAACCATGAAAGAAAATAATAAGACTATTATCCTTCATTTAAAATTTCATGCCCTTGACACTGGACTCGAGTTCCTCTTATACCCTCAGTGAGTGATTATACTCATACTATCTTAGCAAATGAATCTAACGTCTGATCTTTCCTATCCCAATGCAACATCTGATCTTTCCTATTAAGCCTTAAGTTACTGTCAGGAAGCTGGAACGTTTTCAGTGATGGTGACTTCCAGCTTAGCAACTGAAAGTGTGGCTATAATCAATGCATTGCCTAAAAGGAAAGGAATTTTAAATAGAGATTTGATCTAAAAAGAATATCCATGATTTTATAAACTAACTTCCTCAGGAATATTAATAGCAACTATGAAACATTTACTATGTGCAAAGTACTATTGTTAGTACTTTGAATATACTAACACACTTAATACTCTACCAACTTCATAAGGTAGGTAATAATATCATCTTCATTATATCAATTAATTCATTTATCCTTTGAACAAATATTTATGCCAACTATGTATCAAATGCTGTTCAGGATATGGAGGATGCTGTGGTGAGCCTTCCTCCACAGGACTTGCAACCTAATTGAAGGGGAGGGGGATGGTGAGCAAACATTACACGAGCAAAATATAAATTTTGTGTAGCAGATGCTGGTAAGTGCTGTGAAGAAAATTAAAGCTAGGAAGGCTGAGAGGGAATGCGAGGGAAAAAAGGGGTTGCTGTTTTAAATTGGAAAATTAAGGCTCTGAGCTGTAAATTAACTCTTCCAAGGCTACACAGCTAGTTATTGCTGTTAGTTAGGAGAGGTTAGTCAGACTTCAAAGAACCTTAATCACTACACTATACTGTTTCCTGACCGAGAGTTATATCCATGTGTATGACAGTCAATTTATCACAGGAATTGTCTGATAAAATCAAAGACACAAAATTTTCAGAGCTGTTAAAAACAGCATATGGTCCAAACCTCCAGCAAAAATGTCTGAGGCATCAATTTGTAACATAGCGTAAGATTATACCCCATTTGACATTAAATTGATGTTCTAGTTAGGATCTCTAATTTACATAGAAATAGCAGTTTAAGTGTGAGTATGTTTATCAGTTCTTGTTACTCACGGAATTATCTAAAAAAAAAATGTTTTATTTTACAAAAGAATTCCCAGGGATGGTTTGTATGATGTTGGATTGGCTCTGACTGCTAAAGAACCTGACTCTTTTTATAGTGCCAAATGTGGAATCATTATCAATAGGTAATGATGATTCTTCTCAGTATAAAATCGATTTGAAGAAGACAGATACATTTCTGATTTTTCCTCCTCCTAGCGTCTTCAAATTCTCTACAACTACCTAAGAGGCAGAACTTAGATTTTGATAGCAGGCTTTCACTGGCAAGGTTTTCAGATGTCCACTAGCATTTTACACACTTTAAATGTTAATCAACATCTTAACCTGATGTCTTTAGGAATATTTCCATAAAACTTAAGGGATGCTGTACTTGAGAATTTTATTTTAACTTCTAAATTAAATAAGAAATTTCAGTATGCATTTAAATAATTTTGGGACGTGGTATAGTTTTTAGTTTCATATTTTCACGTGACTAGACAAAATAATTTCGAAACTGCTTTTTCCATATAAAACAACTTTTTAAATGATACTTTCATTTCCTTTCACTTCTTCAGAATATTATATATAAGAATAACTTTTCCTCAACTTAAATAAAAATTACAGAAATTGAGTCTATCCATCTTTGGGGCAGAAATTGGTCTTGCTTCCCCACCCCCGCTGTCTCCCATATACTCAGTAGAATATATTAAAATGAAAAAGGGCCCTTTGCAGTTAGGCCTAGAAAAATTTTCCTTGGGGCTCACACTGTTTTTAGATAAGCCCCTAAAAGAAGTTGGTTTGGGGTTGGTGTAAAAATAAGAGGCAATATGTATTAAGTTCTGATTAACTCTCAAATACTCTGTGTAGATATGTATATATACATAATTGCATTTAATCCTCACAATTATCCCATGAGATGCAACTATTTTTTTTCTTACTTTACTGATGAAGAACCAAGTTTTTCAGAAATTAAATAAAGTGTCATAGGTCAAATCCAAATCCAGCACTGTCTGGCTCCAAACCCTCTGCTCATATCACAAAAATTACACTTGCCACTGAGGGTATAAGATCTGAGGCAGATCCACATACATCTTGTCCATCTCCAGACTCACACACAAGAAGTTCTAACAGGTTGGCCTCACTAAGATCTAAAAAGGGCTAGATGACCTACTTTGTCCGCTGCATGTGTGACAATGCTCTGCTCCCACTGGAGCCATTCCAGTCATCTCACCAGACCCTGAGTGGAACCATAATCATTCATTCTTTCACGTATGCTCTTCTCTTTTTGCCTGTTGTGCCTAATCCCAGTTTTCCTTCTAATTGATTTTCAGCTCATATCAATGGTTGCTGTCTGTGGGAGGCCTGTCTCAACTTCCACATGGCCATAGCTCTTTGGATGCACTGCACTTCATTAGAACTGTTTTCATACCATATCATATTATTTACATAAAAGTACTACTTATTTTCATGTCTCTTTCATCAGATGTGAGTTCTTGATGGCCATAACTGATAATCTTTGCGTCCATCTCAACTCCAAGTGATTACCAAAGATTTGCAACATAGTAGAAGCTCAATAAAAGTAAGTTGATTTGGCTAAAACCATTACTTAGTAGACAATCAGCCAAGCCAAAGGGGAATACATGTATTCCAAAGGGAGGTAACTGTTCCTGATAGCCAATAACATATGCTCAAAAGAAAATTATGCAAAGTTGAATAATGACAAAAAATAAATTATACAAATATGACACTAACTAGCATGGGGAGTAGGAATATGTACTAGACAGAAAATAAGAACTTTTTGAATTATGGAAACAGCATTACCAATATCTAAATGCAACAATAAAGGGGAAAACGATAAAGTCCTTGATACAATTAACAATATGAAAATACATCTCAGAGAGCAAAAAGCTAATATGAGGAAAGTGTCTAAATGCACGATGATCAGAGTAATTTGGTATAATTAATATTCTGATGAAAAAGGCACAACAGGGCACCATTTGATGTTATTGAATCAACATTAATATAAGAGAATATTTATCATAAAAGTACAAAATAGGGAACTAATCTTGACAAGGAAATGTGAAAATAAATTAATATAATGAAACAAGACCAAAGAGAGAGGTAGGCATACCCAGAACATGTTAGATCAGAAAAAGTAAATAATAGTTTTTGTTAATAATTTTGAAATATGATGCCTAAAAATGAAAAATAATATATTGTGAGTTTAAAAAAGGGAATGTTTCAAATGGAAAATTGAGAAAATTATTTGCTTTAAAAGTTTAAAATTTTCTAAGTATTACTATACTGTTCCAGACAGAAAAACTTTCTAAAGGTCATTTATCATGAGAAAGACAACTGAAATGGAAGAAATGTATATTATTGTATTCAAATAAAATATATTGCAAGTGTGTAAATTTAAATCAAGACATGGGGTCTTGATAAAATACGTTAAATTGTGACACTTCTATTAAATCTGGAATGTGGAGATGCCATATGAAAGTTGAGAATCTTCCCACAGTTGAAAACACAGGAAGGCGAGGATTCATTGCCCGAGACAGCCTTAGCTCAGCAAAGCTCATTCCAATTCCTGCCACCTCAGCTTTCATCCCAGACTCTGAATTTAAAAACCTGATTAGACTTGAGTATGTGTACATCTAAGAAATTAGAAATGGTCTGGCACTTTCCAAGTACCCTAAAAATTATTTTTCAAAATCAAACCAAAATTTGTTTAGTAGTATGATTATCTGAAAAGTGAGTGCTGGAAGGATCTGGTCCACATTCCAACCCTGTCATTTTCTAGTTTCCAACCCTTCTGTTTGTATTTTTACTTAAAAATCTAAATGGTACTCTTACCTGCACTTCAGTGTTTTTGTGAGGATGACATTTTAAAAATGTGTATAAATTTCTTATAACTGCTTGTCACATAGAAATTAATTAATGGATGTTAGAAAAAAAATTTTTTTAAATAAGGAATAAAGGAGTGGATCGGTCATGAGCAAATGACGGAAGAGATGTAGTGTGTTTGCTTGTGTAAGTGCTAGTGCCATTTGAGAACTGGATTTTGGAAGGAAGAAGCCAGTGCTCTGACTCAACATGGATTTTCCCAGATTCCTCCCCTCTCCTGTACCTTGGGTCTTGCACAAAGAATGTGATGTCTTGGGGGTTTCAATTTCATCATCTGTAAAGAACAACAAGAAAATATTGTTTGAGACCACTTTTAACTCTGGAACTAATGATTTATTTATAAGGAGGGTATTTTAAAATTCTTCATATGAAGCACGAAAAAAGTCTTCATATAAATGTATAACTTCTATTTTTCATAATAGCTCATCTGTTCATAGATTATCTCTGAAACACTTACTTTTGCCTCTCCCTATACAATATATTGCATAGTTCTGTGTAATTAAGATAACATTAGGATCTATTCTTCCACATAGTAATATTTTATTTATTTTGAAATATTTGTTCCAAACTGGAATCTTTCATTAGAACACAACATTGATTTTGGTGAGATTTTCATTTTCTCAAGGAACAGTTGTTGATATATTATTCCTGAGCCAAAGGCAAAATGTGACGTCCAGCCTATCATTTCAGATTTTTTTTAAACGTTAAAAAAAAGTGTTCCCACATTTGTCCAAGTATAGTCCCATATTTGTCAACTGTGCTTTGCTTTTTCCTCTAACATAAATTATGATTTTGTTTTAAAATGATTCTATGTACATATTTGTCAAGTACTCTTTCAATTTTTAAATAGCTTATATTATACTCTAAGAATTTATCTATGAAGTGAAATACACCAAAATGTCAACAGTGATTTCCTCTGGAAAATCATTGTCATTGTGAATGACATTTTTTCCCTGCTTCTTTTACATTTTCATATTTTTCAGTTTTTTTTTTTTTACAATGAGCATGTATTATTTTTATAATTAAAAAAATAAATCAAAAGCTTTTAAATATTTTTCTTTGGACTTAAAAACTATTATCAATAATTCAAAGTTGTTATAATATATTTGCTGAGGTCAAATACACTAAAAAGTTAAATATTTAAAATTAGATATTATATATTTCCTTTTGTTAGCAGGAAAGTGAAAAAAAAGTAACTGTCCTAACTAATAAACTTGTTTTTTTCCTAACTTCTAAACAGCTTTGAGAGACTAAAAAAAAATTGCACATTAGACATAAACCATACTTTCTTATACTTTACAAGAATTTCAATGAGTTGTAAAGAACTTGGCCAGTGAATAAAAAAAGTTATTGTATATGGTGCTAGGCATTGTGAATAACGGAACAATGTTGGGACAAATTCCCCTTGCTTAAGAAGCTTCCAGACTAGTGAAAGGGACAATAGAGCATTTGTTGGGGGATCAGGTGGCATTCAAATAAGGCTGATAAATACATATTCTCAATTTTCATAACGTTAGTCAAATTGAATTCCTGTAAAGGTACTTGAATAAAAGGTAATGTTGAATAGGACTTAAGATTCTTCATATGTGAAGCTATTAAACAGATTGATGAGCATTACCTACAAGCCTACGAATACATTTTATAGCCTTATGATACTATTAACAGTCAAAAAAATGTATACAGATACGGGATGAGCTTAAGAGGAGGATGTGTTGATTTCCATCTGTCCCAACATTCCTATTGTGATTTAAAAGAAAATTGTAATTGCCTAGAAAAGAGTACAACCATAAAAATTTAATGAATAAATATAGTTTGCAGGAAAATATGTAATTCCAACTCTATTATGCAGTTGTAAACGGGGATTTTAAAAGATTTTAACTCTCCCAATATATAGAAATACTAAGACACTAGTAAAAGTGATCTGAAATAGCTCACGAAAACAAACAGTTAAAAAGGTGGGACTTTTGCAATAGCAAGGAATAACATAAGGTAGGTGCTAAGCATTTAATAGCCCAATGATCCTGAGTAAAATAAAACTTTGACTTTGGTTTCGATTCAAAAAGAGAGGTGGTAGAAATCTGGAATAGGGGGCAGTATATTCATAACATGAATATGGCTAAAAGCTTCCCAGGTAGTGTACAGAATACCATTACTAACACAACTAAAATATCCTGACCAAATGCCTTTATCTTATTTTGTTAGCAATAAACAAGTCATAATTACATTCTGGTGTCTAGGACTAAAAAATTTCTACTAACAATTTTGATGTTTGAGTTTCATTCTTTAATATATATAAGAACAAGAAAAACACGACACTTAAAAATAAAAGAATGAAAAATAGAATTAAAAAAGATAAATTGGTGAAAAGAAAAAAGATAAAATTTTTCAAAGACAGGTTGAATGCATATCATAAATTCAAAGGAAAAGGCCTTGAAATCTTAGTCTTTATAGCCTCAGAAATAATTTGAGCTGCATTATTAAATCATGCAAGCAAGAGAAGCTCTTTTGGACAAAATAAAACCCTTTTTGTAAAGCATCAGATACCTGAACTCACATTTATAATTCAGACTTTTTGAGTAATATACTTTTCAAACAATCCATCATTTTAATTGGAATTCTGAAGTTATAATGAACTATTAGTTTCTTAGAGAAAGAAAAAAAAGCAGATATTCAATCTCTGAATCTGAAAGTTGGCAGCTAATAATTTTTCAAACCTTAACAAATTCTAGAAGTACAAAAAAATAATTCTACTTGCCTTTGTCCTAAATTTACTAAGTTATCATTTTACACTTATTGTTAGAATTGATTAATTATTGTCTAAATTAGTGAAAAATCAATGTAGGTGTTTAAAATCCTGCTACTAATTAAAAAACTAATTTACATGATATTTGATTATGAGAGGACATGTCTGCTACTCTGAGTATTTTGACTTTATTCTGTAGGCAACGTCAAACCTCATAATCTAATGTGTGTCTTAGAAGAAGAGAGGAAAGAGAAGAAAAGAAAGAAGGTTACCAGCATGGAGATTCTAGCAGGAGACTGTGAAAGGAAAGATGAAGATCCAGCCAATGGATGGAGCATGGGGAAGTAGAGATTTTTCTAAGGCAGAGAAATAAATTGAATGTGGGATATGGAAAGGGCTCTGTAATAGCTCTGGGGTAATGGGAGCAATAGCGATGTCTTTAAGATCTGGAACACGTGAATAGGGCTAAATATTGCTATGGTGGCAGGGCAGGAGATAATAATGATTTAGCAAATATGGAGGTGGGACATAAATTTAACAATGTAGAGTCTAGGGGAAAAAGTTTGGACTAGAACAGTGATTGATGAGATCCATGAGGTCAAAACAGTTTTCATAATAACACTAAGATATAATTTGCCTTTGATGGTGCAAAAGTAATGGAGAGTAAAACAGTTGTCACCTCAGTATGAGTAAAGGCAGTGGTACCAAAGTGTGCTATTAACCACCACACACTTGTGGTTTGATTGTGGTGATGTGTATACATATATATATGTATACATGACAGACTCATGAAATTATACATTATAAATATGTGCAGTTTAAACATGTATATATCAATTAAACATCAATAAACTTGTGAAACATTTCAAAGTAGCAATTTAATACAATGATTTTTACTGCTTCATCAGGAACATATATAAATGATAAAATAAAATGATTTTTATTGCTTCATTAGGAACATATTTATTAAATCATTTTTGCTGCTTCATCAGAAACATATATAATTGTTCAGTAAAAATCATTTTATTAAATTTCTACCTTGAAATGTTTTACAAGTTTATTCATGTTTGATATATACATGCTTAAACTGCACATAGTTATAGTGTATAATTTCATGAGTCTGACATATATATATATATACATTGCCACAATCAAAATAATAAAAACCATGTCAAAAATTTCCTCAGCATGTTTGTAATTGCTCCCTCCTTCCCTGAACACCAGTAAAACACTGATATGCTTTCTGTCATATAGATTTCTTTGCATTTTCTAACATCATACAATATGTTCTCTTTTGTTTTTGACATCTTTCACTCAGCTTAATTATTTTGAGGTCCCTCTATGTTGTAATAGGTATTAATAGCCCATTCCTTGTTACTGGTGAGTAACATTTCATTGCATGGATATACTGCAATTGGTTTATCCATTCACCTATTGAGAGACATTTGGGCTGTTCCCAGTTTTTACTGTTACAAGCATAGCTGCTATCCATATTTATGTAGACCTATGTGTTCATTTATTTTGGGTAAATACTTAGCACCAAAATGACTGAATCATACGGTAGGTATATGTTTTACTGTCTAAGAAACTACAAAAATATCTTCCAAAGTTGTTGTGCCATTTTACTTTCCCACCAGCAGTGTTGAGAACTCCAGCTGCTCAACATCCTCGTCAATACTTGGTATTGTCAGTCTTTTCAACTTCAGCAATTCTAGTCATTGTATATCTTGCAGCAATTTTAATTTCCATTTCCCTAATATGGTATTGAGCACCTTTTCATGTGCTCACTTGCATTCTGGATCTCGTTTGGTGAAGTATCTATTTAAATCTTTTGACCAATTTTTTAATTGGATCATTTGCTTATTATTGTGTTTTGATGGTTCTCTATTTATTCATGGTACAAATTCTTTATGATCGATTTTACTCCTGATTATGAGTAAAATTTTCCTGCTTCTTTGCCTGCTGGATAATTTTTGATTTTCTGCCACATATTATAAATTTTAGCTTCTTGGGTGTTGTATTCCTACAGGTATTGTTTAGCTTCCTTCCTATTATTTGAAAGCAGTTTGATCCTTTTAAGGCTTGCTTTCAAATTTTGTTATGCAGGGCAACAAGAGTCTTTAACCCAGGGCTAATTTTTGCCTCCGCTACCCAGGAAATACTTCTCTGAGTATACTACCTGATGTTTTTTGGATTATGAAGTTTTTCCACTTGTGTTAGTGGAAACATTATTCCCTGAGTGAGCTCCTGAGATTGTTTGGTTGCTCCCTCAGGACATTTTTTTCTATCTGCTTGCTTCCTCACATAAATGCCTCAATTAGGTAGGGTTCAGCTGAAGATTCAAGGGGATTCCTAGGCAGCCCCCCACATCCAGTCTGTGTGCTGCTTCTCTGCTCTCCAGTACTCTGCCTTGTAACTCTAGCTGCCTTCTCTTGTCTGTGCTCCCACCTACATCTCATGAACTCTGGGAAACCACTGACTCCACCTGGGCTTCCCCTTCTCATGTTGTGGCCTGGGAACTCTCTCCAGGCCGTAAGCCAGGGCAGTTACAGGACTCACTGTACTATTTCCCGTCCCTCAGGAATGAAGTTCCTGAACTTCCTGATGTCCGGTATCTGGAAACAGTTGTTTCATGCGTGTTGTCTATTTTGTTTAGCTATACTGTGTCCTAATTACTCCATCTTTGCAGAGGGAAAGTCCAGTACATGACTTTTTAATATTTTATGTGGCAACATTTATAGTGCATTTCTGCTACATTTTGAAGTTCAATAGTTATCATAAGGAAATGCACATGAGCAATTCCTTGAGTTGCATCTAAGCAAGTCATTAGGCCTTTCCCACCCCCATGAAACAACAGCTATATTTGAAAGAGCAACAAACGAACTATGATTATTCAGTCTTGGGCACCAACAGATATTTTCTTGAAAATATACTAGTCACTTTAAGGAAAGCTAGCAACAGCACTTGTTGTCAAGGAGAAAATTTATATTTCCAAATAAAAAACAGAACTTTGAAAGACTTATACACCATGAGCCTGAGAGCTTCCCAATACATACAGTGCGAACCTGTCACTTGTTGAGTTTGGGTATAATATTAAAGAGTACTCCTCTCTTTTCTAACTACATAATCAGGATGAGGCTGGATTTTATTCACGCAAAACATGTTGCAGAAGCCAGTATGAGAATTAACTGACTTCTATTAAACCACACTTTAAAGAGTTTTGTAAAAATGTAAAGCAGTGACACTTTTCTCACTAATTGATTTTTGTTTTTGAAAATACAATCCTTTTACATAGAAAGATGTTATTTATGTTAAAATGTAACAGGTCTATGATTTTAAATTAATTAATGAATATTTTGTAAAATTCTACATTTGAATTTCTGACATAATAAAAATCAATAGGTTTAACTGACATAAACCAGAGCTCCTTGGGGTTCTCGAAAGCGTTTAAGAATATAAAGTTGTTTTGAGAGCAAAATTCTTGAGAACTGCTAACCTAGAATTATAGATTTGGAAGTCTTCAGCTTAGAGAAAATGTTTTAAGCCATGTTTATGGAGAGCCAGTTAGAAAAAGAAGGTCAAGGACAGAAATCTGAGAAACATCCTCAGCCTCCAATCTGTCCTTATAACCTGTTACTTTATCCTTTAAGCTTCTTTCTAATTTGTCCTTTATAATCTATCTCTCTGTTCATTACTTAATCGAGCCTTCATCATTTCTCTCTTATACCATTGTAATATCTAGTCCTTGCCCAGGCATTGTAGCCATTATCTGTATATCACAGAATCAGAGTGATCCTTCTAAAACTCTTGTCTAGTTGTAGCTTACCCACATTTGAAAGGGTTTTGAAACAAACATTCTTGCAGGACATTGGTTTCAATTCAGACTGCACAGGAACATGAAAAAGCCCTTCAGATTCCATCTAGCTCTCCAGCCTCTTTATACCAGAGCATCTACACATGAATTCTACATTATTCTCATTCAAAGCTGCATGTAGTTTTCTCAATGAAATAGATTTTTCCTGGCCTCAGTGGATCTGTCTGTCTTGTCACATATTCCCAAAATGTAATAGTTTATTTTTTAAATTTTATATCTCAAAATACATTGTAGTTGATTTTCATGCCCCTTTATCTATTTCTCTCCATCCCCTCCACTCCCCCTCATCGTATGTGTTCACTTGACTTAAATAGTTCAAGGTATTTTTGTGGTTATTCTGTTTTCTTCCCCTACTCTTTATTTGTTTGTGTGTTTATTTATTTATTTATTTTTAGCTCCCACAAATAAGTGAGAACATGTGGTATTTCTCTTTCTGTGCATGACTTGTTTCACTTAATATAATTTTCTCGAAGTCCATCCATGTTGCTGCAAATGGTAGTATTTCATTCTTTTTTATAGCAGGGTAGTATTCCACTGTGTAGATCTATCACAGTTTCCTTACCCACTCATCAGATGATGGACATTTGGGCTGGTTCCAGCTCTTGGCTATTGTAAATAGAGGTGCAATAAACACGGGAGTACAGGTATCCCTTTGGCATGATGATTTCCATTCCTCTGGGTATATTCCCAGTAGTGGAATCACTGGGTCATCCATGTGGTGGATGTATCTGTAATTGTTTGAGGAACCTCCATACCATTTTCCATAAAGCCTGCACCATTTTGCAACCTCACCAACAGTGTATGAGTGTTCCTTTTTCTCTGCAACCAGCACTTAAGTCTTTTGGATGTTAGCCATCCTAACTAGAGTGAGATGGTATCTTAGTGTGGTCTTGATTTGCATTTTCTGGATGATGAGTGAGGTTGAGCATTTTTTCATGTGTCTGTTGGCCATTCTTATACCTTCATTTGAGAAATGCCTATTAAGCTCCTTTGCCCATTTTTTAATTGGGTTATTTGGTTTTTTGCTGTAAAGTTACTTGAGTTCCTTGTATATCCTGGATACTAATCCTCTGTCAGATGTATATTTTGCAAATATTTTCTCCCACTCTGTTGGTTGTCTTTTTCCTCTGTTTATTGTTTCTATTGCTGTTCAGAAGCTTTTTAGTTTGATATAATCCCATTTGTTTGTTTTTCCTTTAGTTGCCTGTGCTTTTTGGGTCCTATTCATGAAGTCTGTACCCACTCCTACTTCCTGGAGTGTTTCCCCTATGTTTTCTTTAAGGAGTTTTATTATTTCAGGATGTATATTTAATTCTTTAATCCATTGTGAGTAGATTTTGATATATGGTGAAAGGTATGGGTCTAGTCTCATTTTTCTACATATGAGTAGCCAGTTTTCCCAGCACCACTGGTTGAAAAGGCAGTCTCTTACCCAGTGTATAGGCTTGGTCCCTCTGTCAAAGATCAGATGACTGTAGGCATATGGATTGATTTCTGGGTTCTCTTTTCTATTCCATTGATCCATGTGTCTATTTTTATGCCAGTACCATGCTGTTTGGGTTATTATAGCTTTGTAGTATAGTTTAAAGTCAGGTAGCATTATGCCTCCAGCTTTATTTTTTTGGCTCAGGATTGCTTTGGCTATGTGTGGTCTTTTCTTGTTCCATATAAATGTCAGGACAGCTTTTTCCATCTCAGAGGAAAATGTCATTGGAATTTTGGTGGGGATTGCATTGAATCTGTAGATCACTTTGGGTAATATGGACATTTTCACAAAGTTAATTCTTCCAATGCAAGAACATGGGATGTCTTTCCATCTTCTTGTGTTCTCTTTAATTTCTCTCAACAGTGGTTTGTAGTTCTCATTGTAGAGATTTTTCACATCTTGTCAGCTTAATTTCTAAGTATTTTATTTTTTTGTTGGCTATTGTAAATGGGCTAGCTTTCTTGATTTCTTTTTCTGCATGTTCACTGTTGGAGTATAGAAATGCTACTGATTTTTGTGTGTTGATTTTATATCCTGCAGCTTTGCTGAAATCATTTATCAACCCTAGGAGTTTTTTGTAGAGGCTTTAGGCTGTTCGATATATAGGATCATGTCATCCACAAAAAGGGACAGGTTGACTTCGTCCTTTCCAATCTGGATGCCTTTTATTTCCTTCTCTTCTCTGATTGTCCTGGCTAGTACTTCCAATACTATATTGAATAGGAGTGGTGAGAGTGGGCATCCTTGTCTAGTTTCTCTTTTTAAGTGATAAGCTTTCAGCTTTTCCTTGTTCAGGATGATAATTGCAGTGGGCTTATAGTATATGGCTTTAATTATGTTGAGATACTTTCCGTCTATACCTAACTTGTAGAGAGTGTTTATCATGAAAGGATGTTGAATTTTGTCAAATGCTTTTTCAGCGTCAATAGAGATGATCATGTGGTTTTTGTCTTTGCTTTTATTAACATGGTGTATCACATTTATTGATTTGCATATGTTGAACCAACCTTCTAAAACTCTTGTCTAGTTATAGCTTACCCACATTTGAAAGGGCTTTGAAACAAATGTCTTGCAGGACATTGGTTTCAATTCAAACTCCACAGGAACATGAAAAAGCCCTTCAGATTCCATCTAGCTCTCCAGCCTCTTAATACCAGAGCACCTACACATGAATTCTACATTATTGTCATTCAAAGCTGCATGTAGTTTTCTCAATGAAATAGATTTTTCCTGGCCTCAGTGTATCTGTCCATCTTTTCACATACTCCCAAAATGTAACGGTTTAAATAAAATGAACAAGAAATCAAGCCTTTCTAGAGCAATTTTTAGTCGCCCCCATATTTATGAGTAACAGACATTACCATAAATATGTAATTAGACAATAGGCACTCGAAGGTCTTTTTTCTAATGTGGAAAACAATTATGCAACAATAGAATTGACTAGAAATGATCTAAATAGGATGTTTGAAATGGCTGAAAGACAATTTTTTTGTTTTTGTTTTGTAAGGTTACACTTACTGCACACTGCAATTGACTATGATTTAAAAGAAGTTTCAATACATAGTGGTAATAAACTTCAATGTTGCTATTAATTTAATCTATTTATAATCTAAGGGTTTATAAATTTATATGTAACATTCTTTTTTAGCTATACTTTCATTTCATAATATGGCTTCTCCTTCCCCAACCCCTTGAAAACTCACCAAGTTGGAGGAAAGAACATTAGAAAAAAAGAAAACTCAGGAAATCCAAAAGAAAACTTAACTTTGAAAAGTACATTTTATGCCATGTTTTTCCCAAACACATTCGACCAAAACCAGGCAAGGACAGTTAGCAGATATCCTACCCAAAGAGATTTATTAATGGGAATACAGAACAGTACAGTTTTACATTTAATAACCTACCAAAAATGTATCCCCAGGGTAGTGATTTGCAAAGGGCCCATAACACAAATGTTGCAATTTAATTAATATTTCATGCCACACTTATTTCTAATTTGCCATTATTATAAACATAAATCATTACATTTTCTTGCACTATAGTGTCCATTATGGAAAAATTCGTCTTTTCTTTGACATGACTCTGAATTCAACTCTCTAAGGCAGTGTTATGCGTTCTAACAAAATGTGAAAACTAATTAAATCACATCTTTTCTACCATGAGATGAGCCTAATTATTATCTCTAATAATTCACGTGATGAGAAAGGAACACAGTCATCCCATATTAAAAACATTTTTAAAGAAAACTGGATGTTTTATTTTTAAAAAGTGGTTAAATTTCAACTGTTTCTAAAGAAATCTCTTTCTCATCTAAGTTTAATTTCTTGTTTCATTGAAATTTTTAAGAAGAATTTTTATTTGCAGCATCTTAGACTCACTTAAAACCATTTTCTTCTCTTAAGTTGGAATGTCTACATTTCACACTATCAATCCACTGAAGCATTTTGGATGTTTTATTTCAAAGGTGAATTGTTCTATGAAAATAAAGCATGTGAAGACAGAACAGAGAAGAAAAGGCAGTTCTCGCTGTTAGGTTCAAAGGCTCACAAAATCCCTGTCTCAACATGTGTGACAGAAATCTTCATTCGTCAAAATTTTTAATTGTTCACAGTCCATGTTATACTCCTAACTGATAACTATTTGTTTCCCAGTTTGAAAAAGAGTTTCTAGCAATCTATTTACAGATATAACAAACTAGAGATTCAAAACTATCCGTCTTTTTTTTAATCAGACCTAAAATACTGCAAATAATAATATTAATAACAACAAAGATATTTCATGCATGAATGACTTGAAGGTAAAGCAATAAAATCTTCCGGGGGCAAAACAATAAGGAGGCACAAATTTATAGTGTTATGGGAGGACACTGGAACCATATTTGCTCTGAGTGTATCTGAGGATCCCCAGTGGTTTTAAGGAGCTCCATCCTCATTGGACAGAAGACAAAGTCGGGGCATGAGAAAAGTGAGAAGTCAGACCAGAGATCTACCTATAAACCTTGGACACCAAAACCTGCAAAAAGAAATTTTCTTTCTCAGCCTTGGCTCTCGGTGGATTAGAAAAATAGAAAAATTGTCTCAAGATTTCACAGCTGAGAGCATTCACAGGTTTTAGGACCTGTAAAGAGTCTACCTAAAAAACTGGCAAAACACTGTGAGCCAAAAATTTAGTTTAAAGTGGTTCCAGGTGGAAATTCAACTTTTTGGCAAAAACAGACCTAACTCTTCTCTTTAGCAAAATATGTTAAAATTACGCCTCAAAGGATTTCCATAGATAAAGTTCCATGTTACTTCAATTACAACGAAAAAATACATAAAAACTAAAAGCCTTAGAGACTCAGGTTAGCAATCCACATATGCATTACTAGTTTCAGAAAAAGACTGTAAATAAGTATTAATATAATGAATAAATAAAAAAGGAAAATGAGGCTGTGAAGAAATCAAAGACTATTGAAATGGATCAAGCTTTGATAAAACATCCAAATGGAATTCTTAGAAATGGAAAATGTAATAATAACATGTAATAACTGAAATTACGAAACTTAATGATTTTCAGTGGCAGATGAAAAACAGCTGAAAAATCTGTTATCCAAAAGAGAAATCTGAAGAAATGAAGTACAATGAAGCAAGGACAATGGGAGGACAGATGTGAAAGGTGGTTAAGAGACAAAGAAAGACAGTGGGAAAGTTGTACGTGGGGCTTAATCAGAGGATGGAGAGGAGGGAAGATCATGGAAGGTGTAATGGCCCAGCATTTTTAGGTTTTTGGAAAGATATGGAATCTCAGATCTAAGAAACACAAATAATTACTTAATGGATAAATTTTAAAAATAAAATATCTAGACAAATCTTTGTAAAACTGAAGATACCCAAAGACAAGAAAATCTTAATAGCAGCTAAAGGGAAAACAGATCGGCTACAGAAGATTGGTGGTCAAATAATAGACTCTCAACAGTAACAATGGAATTGAGAAGAGAGTGAAATATTTTCAAGGACTGAGAGAAAATAAATGGCCTTCTATATCCAGTGAGGCTATCTTTCAATCATGATGCAAATAACAACATGTTTGCACAAATCAAACTGATATAGTTTATTAACAATAATAAACGATATTAAAGATACACTTTAATGATATACTTCATGGAGAAAGAAAATTATCCCAGAAGAAGGATTTGAGATGCAAGAAAAAACAGCATAGAAAGAAAATTGTAAATATGTCATTTAAGCTAAACACATATTTTATTCCATAATATCAAAAACATGTAAGAAAACGAAGTTAGAATAATTGTCCTGTAAAGCTGGAAAAGCAGATAATTACAGCTAATGCATTATAAGGCCTTTTTATTTTTCAAAAGAAAAGAAAGATGATAATAACAAAGATCATTAATAATAATAACTGCTAAGTCAAATATACATCTTAAAATTTCAACACAATGGAATGCTATTCAGTCATGAAAAGAATGAAATCCTGTCATTCATGGCAACATGGATGATAATGTTTGAGGTAGTGAAATAAAAATCAGTGGTTTCCAGCATTTCAGAGGATGAGAGAGAGAGAGGAAGAAGGAAGGAGGGATTAAGAGGTGGAGCACAGAGGATTTTTAGGGCAGCAGAACTATTCCGCATGACTCTGTAACAGTGAATACATGCCATTATGCATTAGGCAAAACCCATAAAACTGGACGATATACAGAGGGGACCCTAATATGAAAATAAATTATTAATAATACATCAATATTGATTCATAATTGTAACAAATGCACTACACTAATGTCACATGCCAATAAAGGAGAAACTGTATGTGAGGGAACTGTCTGTACTTTCTGCTCTATTTGTCTATAAAACTAAAACTGCTATAAAAATAAAGAAAAAAAATATCTAGGATACCACTGAAAGAATAAAATTGGAATGCAAATGGAATGGATGGGGGACTTCATCCAAAAGAGGACAGAAAAAGTTTAAAGAAAAAAAACATGAAAAAAATGGAACACATAGAAAACAATCGATAGGGTGACAGAATTGAATCCACATCTATCAGGCATCACGATCAATATAAGTTGATCGAATTATATATTTAAAAGATGAAGATCATAAGACTAAAAAAATCAAACTATATGCCATTTATAAAAGATACATCTAATATACAAAGATTAAGCAAACATATGACAGTAGTTGAAAATTTAAAAATCTAGAAAAACACACCATATAAATCACAAACTTGACCTAATGACCACAAAGAATGGCACATATCAAATGTGGGAAATAAGTATTCTTTTCAAGCACACATGGAGAATTTTAAAAATTGGTCAAATACTGTGGAATATACTAACATTAATAAAGCAAATGTATATCACATGGCCTAGCTTCCAAGGCCCTGTAGTTTCAGGTATAGCCTAACTTTTTAAAATTACACATAGAAATGTTAAACTTGTGGAAGACAGGAAACTTTCCCTGGGCTAAAGTCTCTGTTGTAGATAAAGAATCGTAACACAGCAAAATTGCTGGCTCTAAGAGCAGATGTCCTTGGTGCAGCTAAACCTAATGATTATTGCCATGACAATTATCTTACTTTTCTTTCGTAACCAGCTGTGTTCCTTTTCTGTAACTTTCTGACCTGGAAAATAAATACTGAGAGAAGACCCTAGTTTGGTGTTATTTTCCAAGAAGGAATGCCTCTTTCTTGAGGGTTCCTGGGAAATTAACCCCTTCAGGGCTTCTCACTGCTCAGAAGAAATGGGCTTTGAGTAATCCTTTTTGTCTCTGTCACCCTGGGGGAGAGGTGACAAAATACCAGGCCATAAAAAAGAACTCAATGAATTTCAAACTACCTGAGAAATACAGACCACATTCTCTGACCATAAAACAAAATTTAGAAATCAGTGACAAAAAGATAACTTAAAGCCCAGACATCTCTTTATTTATAATACTTATAAAGAGGAAATCAAAATAAATTTAGAAAATATGTAAAGCTTAATTATAACAAAAAAAGTTGTAAGAACATTTTGTGTATAGATTGAGAAGTGCTTAGAGAGAAATTATAGTCTTAAATGTTTATTTTAAAAGTAAAAAGCAAAAAGGCTTTATATCCAAGAGCTAAGCATTTTAAAAATTCATAGAAAATAGAAAGATAAAATATATAATAGCAAAAATAACTAAAATAGAAAAATATATAATGGAAAATTTGTTCAAAAATTCAAAAGGTCTCCTTTCAAAGGACAATGACATTGACGAGTCTGCTCAGATTAATCAAGTATAAAAGAGGAGACATAAATAAGTGATCTTAGAAATAAAAGAGGACAGCATTTCAGAGCAAATATAAAAAATAAAGAAATATTATAAACAATTTTATGCCAATCAATTTGAAAACAAGTGAAATTAACAAATTCCTAGAAAAATAAAACAACAAAAATGATTCAAATAGAAAATCTTGAATAGCTCCAAATCTTTTAAATATATTCAGCTGAAACATTCAAGTAACAGGTAATTCATAGTGGAAAAATAAAGTCCAAGCTCATCTTACCCACCAAATTAATTCCAGATGGATTGTCATAGTTTAATAGGAAAGTCAAAAGTTTCAGATTTTTGGAAGATATCTGTATCTGTACAACTTAAGAGAGGTGAAGATTTCTTAAACAGGATATAATAAATAATAAAATTTTAAAAATATTGGTATGCTTAACTATACTAAGAGTTTCTGCTTATCAAAACAATTTTAAAAAGGAAATTAATAATTTAAGCCTCAAACTCAAGGTCTGAGAAGATATGCATAAGATATGCAATGAAATATTGTTAAAGTATCCTAAAAACCATTTTTAAAAAGACAAAAATAAACAAATAAAACTGGATAAAAGACATGAGAAAGCATTCCACAGAACAAAATTGGAGAGCGGACACATGAAATATGTAAATATATGAGAAAATACTAATTAGTAATCAAGAAAATGCAAGTAAAATCTACAATGAAATATACTTTCCACTAAATTCCAAAAGCTAAAAATTCTGAGGGTACCAAATACTGGAAAGGATGGGAAGCATTGAGGATTCTCTTACATTTCTATCAAGTAAACTAGTACAACTCTGTTGGGAAAACAATTTGCATTAACTATTCCGTGCACAAATCTTATGACCCAGCAATTCTCTTCCTGGACATAGGCCCCCAAATCTTACACTTGTATACCAGGTGACTTGCACAAAGAATTTTCATAGAGCAACATTTGAGTGCAACAAATGAAACGAAATAAGAAAACAAACAAAAAGCTCTGTAAATAGACAAAATTTATATAGATAATAAAATTGACAGATAAATTATGGTGCATTCTAACTATGGGGCAATGAAAATAATCAAACTATAACTATATACATCAACATTGATACATCTCCAAAACATAATATTGAGTGAAAGTAAGTCAGAAAAGAACAAATACAATATTTTTCCATTAATATAGGGAAAACAAAAACAAAAACAAACCCTCCCCACACACAAAACAAAACACAAAAACCCAGGCAATTCAGATAATATATTTTTACACATAAATGCATATGTAGCAAAACTATAAACAAAACCAAAAAATGATGAAAACAAAGTTCAGGATAATGTTTATCTGTAAGAAGGGAGAGAGGGGAAGACAACAGGGGTAAGGTCCCTAAGGAGCTGCAAGGGAATCAGTAATGTTCTATATCTTAAGGTCCAAGTGAGTCCACAGGTGTTTGATTTTTTAAATTATTCTATAAAATGCACATACACATATACTCTACTATGTATGCATGACTAATTTCATAATTAAAGTAAGATAAGAACAGTATTTCAAAATACCCTGTTCAGACCAGTAAAAATGCTCAGTATTCGTATTTCAGGGCAATTATTATTTTCTAAAATAATGAGCTAAATTATAGTTGCATACACATTTATAAAATCAACATAAACAGTTTCCTTGTTTTAAGAAAAATAGAAAAATTTTGAAACAACAAAGGGCAGATACTGATCTATGTACAATGCCACTATTTCTAACCTTTTGAGCAATGCTTAATTATTCATTAATAACAATTATATTCATGAGACAATTTGTCCAGCTCAGTGGTTCTTAAACTTCAGTGTGCCCTAGCCCCAGTGGGGAGCTCGTTAAATGCTTATTCCCGTGACTCTCTGCTCTTTCAGAACACACTCCCAGAGATTTAATGCAGTAGGAGTAGGATGGGGCCAGGTATCTGAAGTTTTGGCAAGTTCCTCTCCTTATTACCTTGGATAGTCTGATGCAGATGGTTAGAGACCCATAGGTAAATAATGATTTGTATGTACGGATTCGTCTTACTATTACGTAAAGCTGGAACAACGCAGGCAGACTTCCTTTACTTCATAAAACCAGTACATTTAATTTATCATTTGCAAATTCCTTCTACTTTCACACACACACTAAAAATCGTTACACTTTGAAAAGTACAAAATTTAATAAACTAGGAGGAGTGGCTCTAATTCATTCACTTTATTTAGAGAAAGCCCAAACATATCAAATTGTGAAAAGGAACTAGAAGCACTAGAAAATGAAACTCCTATTTTTCTTTAACATATATACCCTTTTGTCCACATGTACCACATCTAGTGAGAACAAACCCAGTTACCTAACTGATAAGTTACCAGAAACGTCTCTCTCTTTCAACCCCTTCTTCCCGCTCCCTGAAGGCGTTTTCCCTGAGCCAGGCCCCAAAGCAGCAGGACCTCGCCTGCTCACTGGCCTGCGCCCTCCAGGGAAGGTGCAAGTCCTGAGATGCGAAATGAAGCCTTTCTTTGCTAACAGCCTTAGTGACTTAAATCAACTTTCCTCTTCCTATTTCGTGCCACTTCCTCCATTTTCGCCAGTTTTCAGTTTCGTGAACTCTAACTCCTCCTAGAATGTTCACCTGGCATCGGACTCACTTCCTCCCTTCACACTCTTTTTCAACCTTGTGTTTTCCATTCTCCCCTCTCACCTTTGCTTCTTGCCCTATCAATAACACCCTGACCTCTATTTCCAGTCCTAGAACCTTCCTGTTTTCTCTTTCTCCTCTCTCCTTCTTCCCAGTCTCTGTCTCCCTCCTCCTC
This sequence comes from Cynocephalus volans, assembly GCF_027409185.1. Taxonomy (NCBI): domain Eukaryota; kingdom Metazoa; phylum Chordata; class Mammalia; order Dermoptera; family Cynocephalidae; genus Cynocephalus; species Cynocephalus volans. The sequence continues at coordinate 88,574,577 of NC_084468.1, read as the reverse complement.
ACCCCCTCCCTTTCTCCTTCCTTCTTTCTTCCCTTCCTTCCATTTTATGTATAGAAAGAAAAGTAATAAAACTAGCTTACATTTATCGAACACTTATTCTTTGCTGGTAACTCTTTTAAGCTCTTTTATATGTACTAAATAATTTAATCATGACAATAATCAGATAAGGTGGAAACTACTATTACTTAAGTCAGGTCTCCCTCCAGGTTATACCTCCTGTTCTGGGCTCAGAGGCAGGTAATAGAGTTTCTGCAGGAAATCTATTTAACATTTGTTTAATGGGAAAAAAATATTTCTCCTTTAAACATTCAGCTTATACAAGAAATTCTAGGAAGAAACTTAGTGCAAATTAATGATTCCTAATGTTTTTGAACCATTCAATTCTTCTAAGAAAGAAGCACAATATACAGCAAACCAGACTATAAGACATGGGCATGCTACTTGATATAAAGAGCTAACATATCATGTAGAAAAAAAGACCAGTAAACAATACAGAGTGAACATGCCTTCCCAAGCGAGGTGACCCCCCTCTTAGTAAGAATGGCGGTAGAACGCTACGTCTTTACACACCAAACAGACATTTGAAGGCTCCTCCATGGTTGCCTACCTTGGAGCAATTAGGTTAACTTCCCAGTGCATGCACTGAACTATGTCCTTCAAAAAGCATCACCTCTGAAAGTTGCAGAACTATCAGCACATAGCACAAGAATATGCTTACTTTGCTTTTTGTTTATTTTTTAGAACTATAAATGTGTATGGTAAGTAAGTCAGGATATTTAGTCAACAATCATATGCATACATATATGTAAACAATACATATATACATACATGCATTTGTGCATACAGATGCATAGGTCTCTATGTGTGTGTGTCCATATATATATAAACATTTGGCAGTATAGGCCAGTTGACATCCTGCCTCATTACCCCTAAATGTGTATTTCCTAAAAACAGGGATTTTTTTTTTTTTTTTTTTACATAACCATCGTACAATTTCAGAATCTGAGAAATGAAGATTATATAATGCTAGTATCTACTATATAGTCCATAATCAAATTTTATTGTCTCATTAATTTCCTGTATAGCCAAATTCTCCTGGTCCAGCATCCAATACAGTAGTTTTCATGTCATTTTAGATTCTTTTAATCTGAAACAATAACTCATCATTTCTTTCAGTTTCTCGACCTTAATACTTTTGAAGAGTGTGGAATGTCCCTCAGTTTGGGTTTGTCTCTCATTTCTTCGTGATTAGATTCTGGTTATGTGTTTTTGACAAGAATACCACAATAAACCTTTTCATCATTAACAAAGTGAAGAGCCCAACTGCACCATAAACATTTGTAAGCTTGCACTTAAAAGCACAGTTTGTACTTTCTGTTTGGTTGGGGGTTTTTTTGGTTGATGTTTAGAATGCTGAAATGTTTTATAAGAAAGTTAATAGCATTAAATTTTTAAAACAGAAAGTAATAAGGAGAAGAAGGAAATGATCAAAAGGAGTTACAGAGAATACAGAATGTCCTGACAGTCCTAAGTAAGCAATAATCAAAATGTAATAGATTTAGAGAGATGAGGAAAGTATTTTTCAAGCAGAAAGGATCTGAGATGAATTTATTGATTAAGCAACTTTCAACTGACCTTGAAGAATGGCTGGGATCTCAACTGAAAATACGGGGAAGGATGGTCCAGATAAAATATAGGGAAGCATTAAAAAGAACAGTGGTATAAAGGTAGAGAAGGGGAAGCTGTGTTTGTTCACCGGGGAGTCATGCAATTACCCCAGTAGACTCCCAGCCTGATCCTACGCTAAAGCTGATGACAATTGGCTGGACGCCCATGTTGGCTCTATACCTTCCAGGAGCTGGAGGCCATGCAGAAAGGATGAACTCCACTTGAGAGGCCACGAGGCCTGGCTGACTAGTTCTGAGCAGGCCCAGTACATCAGAGCGCTTACAGCAATACACAGCTCAGACAGGAAGGAAGGAAAATAACGCTTCCGGGTAGTTTGTTTCTGTCGTGTTGTTTGCGGTGCTGTTTATTTTGTTTTTTTCTTTCTAATAACAGTACTGTTACACTGCTACTTTTCCCTTTAGGCTTCTTTTAGTTTTAACAAAGCTAAAAATTTAAAATCCTTGGTTTGGTAATATGAAAATAAAATTAAATGTTAAAGTTCTTCGTGAAAGAATGAGCAGTTTTTCCCATCACTTGACAATGAAGACAATATGAGAAAATAAGCCATGGAGAGGGGTGTGGGTGAATGGTAACTCGGGAGGTGAGAACCAGAGTGCCTGAACAGGTTCAGAGGGAAAATGTGGCCAAGTATGGAACAGACAGCGAGGAAGGAAGGAGGCTCAGGGGATGGGCCACGGTCGTAGAAACTGGTAACCATTTGGGAGGACTACAGTGCACAGTGGTGCTCACAAATGTTAGCTGACTTTATTTATACTGCATATAAACAATGCTGTTAAAACCTATAAATGTGGAGAGACTAGAAGGAGAAAATCAGGTAAAGAACCAAAAGTAAATACAGAACTAGAAGACAGAAAAAGGCAGAAATGTTACCAAAGTGGTTATAAAACATAAACAAAGGTGGAAACACATATGAATTTGTATTATTCCCAATTTGAGAATTAAGGAGATAGGAAACTTATTTTTCTTAATTCCTTAAAAAGAAATAAAATACTCAGAGCAAACATGGATTATTGTATCATTTTAAAAACTTTTTTAATATTAAAAACTTTTTTCTGGAGCCTTGATTAATTATAAAATATCTTTCTCCTTCATTAAGTTTTATAAAATTTCCTCTGATTTTTCTTTGTCTTATGTGAATATATTAGAACAGTTAATTATTTCCATGACTTTTGTGGCATTTTTATTATTCTCTTTATAGCATGTTTCTGAATAATAAGTTTCTATTATCCTTTATGAAATGCCTCTATGGGATAAGAGAAAGTAGAAAAGAGACAGCGATAATTGAATTCCACATCTTTTGTACTATTTCACTCATTTTTACACAGTTCTAAATTTTGAAAACTCGACTTTATGTGTTCAACATGAATGGCAATATGAAACATAAAATAATTTAATAGACCACTTAAGCTGTTTACTAAAACAAATTTATTATTGCAAAGACTATAGCAATTAGTACCAATTTTGTCATGGAACACAACCCATATATAAAATTTATTTTATGCATGGTTTGGAAATGACTTATGGATCTACATTCTGGTTGCTTTCTTGTACCTCAGACACTTGAACTGTCTTTTCCACACAACAGGGTTATATTTTCTATTTGGTAATCTAAGTTATTCTAATAAATCAGTGTTCAGAACTTTAATGTAGGAAGATGAGAGCTAATAGTGTCTTCAAAATAGTGCTGCGTGGTCTATAAAGTGCAAGTGTTTCTCCTACCAAATATGAATAGGAATATAATTTCAGCATATAGCAGAATACCACTTTCATAGCTACCCGAAGTCACTCATCATAAAACAAAACAACTAAAACAACAAAAAGGTATTTCTTCAGTAGTATTACATAATAGTGACATCACAAGTTAAGTAGCCAAAACAACCTAAGTTCTTTGAGGAAAAAGAAATTATGGGTGTGAGGAACCATTGAAAATTTTGCCATCGATCTTCAGTGCTCCTATGTCTCAGAGGAGATAAGTAGCATACTATGATTATTTGTACTCTATATGTTCTTTATTGTGATTTTCTTCATAATTTTCCAATTGAAACTTTTTTTCTTTCCAACCAAAAAAAGCATAATGTACTTGAGGGATACTAAACCAAATAAACAAAACAACAACAACAATAAAAATCTTTGAGTACTTCTAGTTTGAAAATTGTGGTGCAGAGTCAATATTTCCCCTTTTTATGCTTGTACATCATCCCAACACATAAACAGTAAGAAACAATTATGCAAATTCCCTGTTTAGTGAAAATTAGGAAACAGTGAAATCACAGACCCCAAGATCAGTGGAATGGTTCCCAAATCAGTGACGACTGAGCAGAAGTGTGTGCAGGAGCAAACGTAGAAAAGAAATCTTGAAGAAACAATACAGAAGCTACAGATTTCAAAAAGAGTTCACAAATATACCTTCCTCTAAGGCTAAGAGCACATGCCTTGTTTTAATTGCAGACATGATGCAACTGTTTGAGGTGGAAGCACCCACGGAAGCAGTTTGATTCTAAAAAAGCAGAAAAAGTAAGGCTAAAGGAGAAACTACACAGAAAAGACATATCATAGAAAGCATCTATATCTTGGAAGCAGAAAAGCAAAGTATTTCTTTGTAAAACAACAACAATAACAAAACAGAACAAACAACATAACCCACACTGTATATCTCCTTTGGGTGCACCAAAAACAACTTATTTGTTCAGTGACACGGAAAAAAAACTGAACCAGCATAGGATCTATATAAAGGTACTTACGAAAGAAAGAGAGAGAAGAAAACCAGTGACTCATGGAGGGTACAAACTAAAAACATGTTGCCATAAATGAAGTTGCAAATTGTGATCAAACATTTCACCATGAATTTTTAAAATTTAATGAATAGCAATCATCTTTTTGAAGCATGTGTACAGTGCAGAAAATGCAAGGCATCAAGGAGAGGTGAGCAAGCCAAGAACAAGAGATGAATTGTAAGCTTCAGGTGCTCAACTAAATGGAATAAAAGAAAAAAGAAAAAGTACTCTAAAAATGAAAGAGAAGTTGGAAGTAATGTAGAGGAAGAGAAATTACTGAAAACATAAAAAGTTAGCCAAGGCTGAAGTGAAAATGCAAACTAAGTGAATCAGATATTAATAGAAAACCAAAAAGGATTAGAGAGAAATTGTGCAGTGCATCACAGGCAAAAGAAATCCAAAATACATATAAAAGGAATCCCTGAAAAATAAAATAATGATAATAAAACAGAGCAAATATTTAGATATGTCAAGAAATTGTTCTTGAAATAAAAGAAGATCTGAATCTACACTTTGAGAAAAAGATAAAAAAGAAAAATAGAAAGCACATACCTAGGCAAAATAATCCAGAACAATCCTCACTAAAATAACATTTCAGTGAAGTCACTAGATTTCAACTATAAATGAAGAATCCTTTAGTCAGCCATCCAAATACAAATTGTCCAAGTTCTACAGAGCTAGAAGAAAGAGCAATGCTGTCCTAAGCCAAACCGTACTTGAAGAGTAAGGCGAGAGGCAAACACTTTTGAGTATGTAAGAATTCAGAAACATTGCTTCCAAGAGGCCTTTCTCAGGAATCTAGCAGAAGTGACCTTCAGCCAACCAAGAGGTGATTAAAAACACTATAGCAAAGGAAACTGCCAAAAATGGAAGCCCCTTTATAAGCAGATCCTCCCCCAGTGGAGCCTTCAGATGACTGTAGCTCTGGATAGCTTGACTATTGTAACCTCATGACATATCCTGAGCCAGAACCTCCCAGATGAGCCACTCCTAGATTCCGGAACCATGGAAATCATTGTTTATTGTTTTAAGTTACTAAATCTTAGAGAAACTTGTTACCGTCACCAGAGATAACTGAAACAAAGGCTTAAAAAGTATTGGATTTGAAGAGGCTGCAATACTGGAACTAACAAGAGATTTTTAAAAATAGAGTTATTTCCCCACATGGGAAGAGTGAGGGATATTACCCTCCTCAAGCACAGTGAGAAGGGCTTCCAGCAAAACATTTGGGATTGATAAGTGTTGCCTGGGTTTATAGAGAGCCAACACTTGTGTTAGGCCTGTGTTTGGAAATGCCCAAAGGCAAGAGACTGGGGCTGTATTGCTGCTCTGAAGACAGGATGGTGGCAATGGCTATATTGGAAATGGCTTGCATGGCCAGAGTTTGTCAGGATAAAAGATAAATGAAGGTTTTTGCAGACAGATGTGGGCCAGGTGGGAGAGACACCCAGCCAGGCCATTTCTCGAAGTGATTTTGACCATGACATGTGACACATGAGGGAGCCATACAACCTCACAGTAAGAATCTATAAGGGTTGGACAACAACAGCTAGGAGCTTAAAGAAGAGGAAACAGTCGTCTCATTAAGGAACTGCAGAAGAGCCATTCCCATAAATGAGAGGAACTCCAAAGAACCCAGAAATATGCTCCAAGAGAAGAGCCAACTTTTAATATCTGATATGGCCAATACAAAATAACAGCTCCACCCCTTCCCTGTAAGAGATGAAACCATAGCTGGAAGACAGAGTTGAAGACAAAGCACAGGTTGAGAAAACCAGGGAAGCAGCTGAAAACAGCACCCCTTCCACGTGGAGCAGAAAAGATCTGTGAAAGGGGGAAGCGTTAACATTAGTAAGCTTCACAGTTTTGCCTATTACATGGGACCATAATTAATTAACAAATGGATTCTTGGGTTCTGCTCTTAGACATAATGGTTATGTACTTAAAATTAAATTTGCTATTTAAAACGAGTAGAAATAACAGTATTTCATAGCATATATATAGATATCATACAATTAGCACAACAGAAGCTCTATAATTCTAACCCAGATCTTCAAACTTTGAACTGTCACTGACTAGCAACAATATTAGGTTAGATAATATTAATTCGAGCCTCATCAGTTAAATGAGAAACCAGCTTCCATAATCAAACTGGCATATAGCATAGCTTACCATACTTTGTTCTGCCATGGTCTGTCTCATCTGCGCTGTCTTAAGGAATACATTTACAAACCATTTTTAGAACAACTGATAAGCCTTGCTTGTAATCAAGCTAAAAATTAAGATTCTTAATGCATTTTGTGGAAAGTACAGTGAACTTGGAAGGCAGCTATGCTCACCACTATACCACCAACACCTACTGAAAGTACAGTGAACTTGGTATTCGTTTTTCTTCCTTTTATCCTAACATCAGATATTCATTGATTTAAAGAAAACTCAATTTTTTAATTATAAAAAGTAAATAAATAAAAATGAAAATAAATAAATATTTGGCAACACTACCTCTGAATATAATCCTCTTGATTACAGAGATGTAGTCTTCAGGCTCCTGCTCAGTTGAGATCTCCCATCTGCTTCCAGAGATATTTAGTAATTTATAGAACTGATCTGAACTCTTCACCCCACAAAGCAGAGTAACTACACTTTCTGGCGAATGAAGTGTCTTTCCCAGAAACTGACATTTCTTTGGAGTTAGGTCTTTAAGCAGGCTGTTTGATAATATCAAAAGTTTACATTTGTAAGAGTTTAATCTCAGCAATTCCAAATGCCGAAGAGAGAAATTCTCCAAGCGATACAATAGGATTGCTTCCCTTTTCACTACACATAATAAAATTTCCCTCAGGTACTGAGCCCATTCCTCAGCGTCTTCTTCATATATCATTATGATGTCTTTTGTATTTCCTGAAAAAGAGAAAATAATGTAATGAATTGTCTTACATTTGAAATGCTAATAGCAGATATTATTATTTCTGGACATTTTTAATATACTCTTTAGATAATATATTAATTTGCTTATACCAAAGACGAATAATATAATTCACATTATCCCCACCATAATCACACAGGATTAAAGTAACCATTAAGATATAACACAGTTAAATGCCTTGTGCGAGTCTGCTCTGTAGTCATTGTACAAATGTGAACCTAGGATGCTCAACACAGATAAGTGAGAGGCTTCCTGGCAGAATGGAAAGGAAACTCTATGGAATTAGCAGCACTGGGCTCCCAAGCATGGCTGTGCCAGGAACTACAAATTTTACCTAGCTTGGTATTTCACTCCTTTCAGCCTTTGTCTCTTATTCTGCGAAGTGGAGGTTTTAAAAAGTAAGCTTCACCTTATGAATAAAATTATTGTGAGAATAAATGAAAAAATTTACATTAAAGGTCTTTAAAATAATTCTTCCAAGTAAAGATTGGTACATAAAGCCAGATTAAAGAATTTCTATCCCCAAGTAAGCAACAAAATAAAATTTTTTTTTTTAAAAAAAGAAAAAAATTCAATAGCAGAAACCAAATAAAGGGTACTAACACATGTCATAAATGAAAAAGTGGATGCCAATGAAATATACAGAAAGTTCCGGTAGAGCAGAACTAATCTGAAACCTATCTCCCACTCCAGAACCAGTATTGATGAAGAAACTTGAGTCACCAGAACCCTTGGGGTGCTCATACGTCTCCTCCCCATGTGGAAAATGATCATGGGGTGTATTCGGAAGCAGGAAAGGCTGTCATGACCCTCCAGAAGTCGGGGCTCAAAGCTGAGTAAGTAGGAAAAACCAGGCAAATCTCTCAAATTCAACCACACCTGTGGGCAGAAGAGAGGGGCCTTACAGAGGACATTTAACGGAGTCTTAATAGAGACCGCAGCACAGGACTAGAGCATCACACAGACAAACTTTTCTTCTCCCACTTTCCCTCAGGTCTTCAAAAACTGACTGGAATATGATTCTGTATGTCCAACTGTGGCTAGGAGGGAAAAACAAAAAGTGCCAAATAAGATAGAGAGGGGAATTTAAAGAAAAATCTTCTCATGCCATATTGGGCAAACAGAAAGTTTAAGCTGAGCTAAGAGAAACACGGGCAAGATGAAAGATTAGCAACACAAATTGGTAGTTGTGGAAAAAGACTATGGCAAATAATATTAATAACAACTATAATGATTATAATAATTAAGAAACTAACACATTGGTAAAGGCTAGTGGAAATCATAAGTAGGGAAAAAAACTATGAAAGTCCTTTACAATATTAAAAAGACCAGAGATTAAATAAAACCAGAGTCAAAGACTATTTGATTTATTTAAAACTATAATATGAAAGGGTATAATACACAAGGAGACAAGTTGAGAGCCAAAACAATAACATTACCCAGATAATAAATAAATTAGAAAAAGTAATGACTAGATTAGACATAAGTAATAGAAAATAGAACAAAGTTAAAGCACTTGGTGAAAATATGATATATCTAGATAAGAGTCAAGAAGGAAAAGATTCAATATAAGAATAATTCCAAGGAGGAGAATAAAAACACATTAGTATATTTAAAATATTTTAAAATATTTTATAATTTCTCATAATTTTAAAAATCCTTGAAATAAGGAAGACAAAGGAACCATCTCTAAGGATCAATGGGACAGTCAGGTTCCAAAAAAATTGTTAACGAAAGTATATCTTGATTAAATTGCCCTTGGTTTAATGATTATTATAAAATTTCTTCATATATCTAGCAAGGAAAAGCAAGACACGAAAAAGAAAATTATTAGGTTAGTTTTGATTTCTTCAGAGCATTTTCAAGGTCAGATTACCATGAATTGTTAGAAAGTTCTTACAAAAATAATTTTTATAGTATATTTATACTATAGATTATTGCAGAACAATGAAAAAAAATGAACCACTCCTACACGCAACATGGGTGAAATCTAAAGATATAAAATTGGGTGAAAGAAGAAAGGGTGTATACTGCATGACTGTATTTATATGAAGTTCAGAAGCAGAAAAACCTGCTCCATGGTGATACGGATCAGAATATTTGAGGGAAGGATTAATGAATGAAAATAGGCACAAGGGAGCCTGCTGGAGTCCTAAAAGTGTTCTATATCTTGATCTGGATGGTAGTTACATAAATGCACACATATAAAAAAATGCATTCATCTGTGTATCTTAGATTGTGTGTGTAATTTACACTGCAGTAGATAAGTAAGCTAAAGGAAAAGTATCAAAAGAAACTTTCAGGAGCACTTTGGGAGAGAAATCAAAAGGAAATAAATAAATAAAATTAAAATTCACATATATATGAAAATTTGAGAAAAAATACTAATAGGAATTTGATAATTCTGATATGATACTTTCAAAAAAAATTTAAGATAGTTACATTACAATCCTTTGCACATAAAATGAAAAATGAAGTAAATATTAATTCCAACGAAACAAAAAGAAAACAAAAAGTTATGAAAGTGAAATAATTATATGCTATTTAAATCAATAGTGTAAATGTGTATATAATCATAATAGTGTAAAAAAGGACTAATGATTTGACTACAAGTTGAAATTCAAATATCCTGGACCATAAGAGAAGAGTCAGATGAATTAAAAGATCTAAATCTATATCTAACATATTACAGGAAGCCAATAGACATAGCTAAAGTTAGCAAATCAAGAAATAACAGTATAAATGTATCTTTTTGAAATGTGAAATAAAACAAAAAAGAAATAATCAAAAGAATTATGCTTCTAAGATTTTTATGGGGAGTGGTATGGTGTTTGGGGAGGAGGAGAGCAGAGGGCTGCTGGTTTTAAATACAGACATTTTATCCTTGTTCTATATGAAAGTGTAACTGTAATAGAAATTTAAATAACAGGAAAAAAATCCAGCCAAATATTAGCAGAACCAAAGTAAAGTAAATGAAAATGCAAAAAAAAAAAAAAAAAAAAAAAATTGGAAAAAGAACGGGATGAGTTGAATACACGTACATACAGAACAAAGGTTAAATACCAAGGGCATATGATTGCACTACAAAATGCACATGTTAAAAGCCTTGATGAAATAAAGTAATTATAGAGTGGTATAACTGAACATTTGGGGAGGAGAAAGTATAAAGCACTAACTTCATCTTTCATAGAATTTAGTCCTTCAATACTGCCTAAATTTGAAACATAAATTTTAAAAGTGACTTTATTCTGTATTTTGTATCATCATTTCCCCTAAACAATAATAAATTATCTAAAATGTACTCAAAGTAAAATAAAAATTATCTGAAAATTCATGCATCCTTCATTTTTACTTTATAGTTTTTTGATTTTAAAAAAACATTAGAGTATGAACTCATTTTTAATTACACAGTCATTTCCCACCCATTTACCCAAAATAATTCTACCAATTGTTAGCAATGGTAGTGTATGTGAAAGAGGATTTTAAGAGATATATGGCTTTCTTTTTTTTTGACTCTTCCATATTTCTCATTTTTATAATAAACTTGTATTATTTTATAAAACAAAGAAATCATCTTTAAAAATTAGTTTTTACAGTATTATCATGAGTACAAAGAACAAAACACCAAAACACTTGTAATCCACAATCATCTTCTTTTCCTCTGGATGCAGGGTACATATTTTCTACACCACTAATGTGGCAATGAATACCATAATAATTTTGACAGGGTTCTTATTTTTATTGAATTATTGGGTTTATGTATTTTTGTCTTTTCTCATGATATAAATATTATCTCCAAAGGTAGATGCTTTATCTTTCAGCTCATTTTAGACAACGCTTCGCACAATTTCTTGAACAGATATTCAAGAAATTTTTCATATATTTATAAAAAATACAGAATGAGAAAAACATCTGGCAGAAAACATATGGGAATCACACACATATTGCATATGAATCATCAGTCTAGTTCTGTTATTCTGTGTGTAGTGTGTCACCCAGCCTAGATGCTAAATAAATACTTGTTGAATAAACACAAACATGATGCCATAATTTGGTAGTTTTATGTATGAGGAACAATAGAGGAAGGGTTTTCTTTATATTATACATAGCCAGAATAAGTTTCTCTATATTTATAAAATAATTGAAGTAAAAATAAACTAATAATAGTTAAAATGATCAGGTGCTTAAAATAAAATAATAGGTCTCTACATGTTTTACATATGCTATTACACTTAATTCTCCAACTATTAAATAGGTACTACTGTTATTCCCATTTTACAGATGGGGAAACTGAGGTGGTATTAGAATCAGAATTCTAAAGCAGGCAGTCTTCCTGATAGCCTATACTTTTAACCTCAAATAGCAATAAAAAGGACACAATAACATTATTTAAATAGAGTCTTTGTAGTGATATGGGTAAGATTAGTCAATATTAAGCAGCCTGTGAGGTAATCTTAAGCATGCAAAGTATGTGAAGGCTTACTGGGAATCTGGTTTCCTATCAAGGAAAAGAGGAAATAGAACACGTGATACACTCCAAGAGTACAGTTAGTTATCTATGAACAATGTACAGAATTTACTTCTTAATTCTAAAATTTAAATTAATAAAATTATAGAATAAGCTATGAGGACACATTAAAGTACAGAAAGAATACTCCCATGTTATGTGATTGGGTATCACAGTTGATAGAAAACCATATAAAATCAATTTTAAGAGATAATTATAACCTGTCTTTTAAAACTTCCCAAGAGATTTCCTTCTGAAGGTGACAGAATAGATAGTCCCCATTGTCACTCTCTCCCCCAAATCAACCAATTTACAGCTATTAAAAAGCAATGTCAGCCAAGCTGCAGCCACTAGAGCTCAGGGGAAGAGGAGGAGAGACCTACAGAGTGCATGAAGCCAGGAGAAGCAATGATGAGAAAAAGAAAGGATCACGCCAACCATTTTGAGCCCTGGGCGGTTCAAGGCTGGAGCTGGTGAGCACATGGAGAAAGAGCTGGCAAAAGCTGTAGCTGTGCCCTTCATATGAACTTGCTTGGAGGCAGCAGGGGAGAAGAGGGCCTTGGTGGCCTCCAGGCCAGCAGGACCTGTACCAGGGTTCCTGTGGACCCACATAAGAGTAAGGAGCCACAGACAACTAAGAAAGGAGCCACTCAGAGGCCAGTGAATCGTTGCAAGGGACAGGCGCATGGCCCGTCCAATGGGAAGTGCTTGGAGTGTGGGCTGTTGGGGGGACAGGCCCACCTGGGGAACATCAGGGCACAGCATGGACAGCTGACCTGCCCCGCAATCAGTGCAGGACCACTCAGTGGAGACTGGTCAGGAACACAGATATGCAGGGGGTGCAGTTTGCTGAAAAGACTCAGGCCCAGACCAGAGTTTCCACACAACCCGGGTACACCAGACCTCACAAGACCCAGAAGTGCTTACAAGGTCAACATTAAAACCTGAGCTGCACAACAATCATCCTTCAGGGAACGAGCAGCAATGAAGCAATTTAGCTCAACCACAGGGCTCAATTGCTGGTCCCCACAGGAAGATCCCCATTTTAGAAGTAAGCAAAGGACAACAAATTAGTTCCAGTGCAAAGTTTAAGTGGTGAGAACAGTGAATAATCTAACACAGGACTGAAAAGAAAAAACAAAATACCCACAGATCCGAGGAAAATGTTTGATATTAACTAGTAAAGGTCTAACATCACCAAAGAACACCTATAAAACCTAGAAGGACCAGAAGCCCCCCGGGCTCCCAAACAGGGAGCAGGGAGCACTGAGGTCCTCACTCACGTGCCTCTGACATCTGCAACCAGCCTAGCAATGACCACTGAGCCACCACTGGTAGAGCCCCAGGCCCCTGAGCTGGGCCAGTGGGGGGCCAAGGGCCTCAGCCATGCCCTCCCGACATCCACACCAGCCTAGCAATGATCACCGAGTTGCCCTAGGAAACTCCCTGGACCCCTGAGCTGGGGTTGTGGGGATCCAAGAGCTTCAGCCACACCCTCCTGACATCTACAACCAGCCCAGAAATGACCCAGCTGCTGCTGAAAGCCTCCTAGTCTCCCCTGCCGGAATGAGAGGGGTCCACAGGCCTCGATCATGTCCTCCCTCCTTCTCCACTTCCTACCCTATTTCCCTCCCCCTTCTTTTCTCCTCCCCCCCGCCAACTGCTCCACAACAAAATCTTAGAATGAGGCAAGGGAGCCAGGGGAAGCCAAATACAGCCACAACAAGGCAAGCTACCACTGCCACCTGGGGCCCTGCTGGGGTCCTGAGGTGTGGAGCTGGCTGAAGTTGAACCTAGCTGCAACCGGGTAAAGAGCACACCAAAAACACCATTTTCATATGGGTAGCCCTCCATAGCCACCGTAATTGCCGTGGCTACTGAAAAAGAGGCTAGTCTCCATAGCAGCAGTCACAGCCACCGTGCCGATGGCACACCAGACTCTCAACTTCATTGACACAGGAGAGGTACCAGTGGAGACCTAAAAAAAAAAAAAAAAAAAGAAGAGGTCCTTTCTCTCCACAAAGCACACTCCAGAGTAATAGAAGCAGCATCTGATTTATGATAGTAGGTGAGGACTTGATCACACCTGTCTCAGTACTGGACAGATCGTCTAGGCAACAAACCAGCAGAGGAACAGTTCATCTATCAGGTGGAGAAAACAAATCTATGGTTATTAAATGGGGGAGGGAAAGGGTAAGGCGTAAGGGAAGGGGGGATTAGATAAGGAGCATAAAGAATAATATGATTTGTAACAATGAATATGCTAATAAAAAATAAATTAAAAAAAAAAAAACTTCCCAAGAAAATGATACAGGTCATCTTTCTCAATACTCTAGGGCCATTTTTACTTGAGATGAAAACTGAGCCTTCTTTTTAAATTTGTATTTGTCAATAACCTCTGTATGACAATTTTCAAAAACCTGAAGATTAGCATTACATGTCATCCTTTCTTCTCTATACATGAAATCATTTCAGTCTTTTAATCTTTAATTCTCTCAATAATTATTTATGAGACTTCCCACCCACTAGGCATGTTTCTAAGCAGTTAACTCAGTTAAGTATTATCTCACTTAATCCTCACAAAAATGAATAAAGTTGGTCTTGTTATTCTTACTTTACTGATAACCACACTGAGCCTCAGAGAGGTTAAGTAGCTTGTCAGAGCCACACAAATAATCATTGGTCTTTATGCTGCCTTCCTTTTTGTTTTTTCATATGAAATCAAAATGAGTCAAAATACAAAAGTTAATAAAGCCCTTTTCAATAGCCATGGTTTTCTTCTTCCTTGACCTAGAAAATAGGTGCTTGTACTTGAGTGATATCTAGGCTATAGACCCAACAGTAGTTCTCTGTGAATTCTCAGGAGTAGCCTAGCAGGCCTTGCAGTTTACGGAGGGTTACTGTCACTAAGATTGGCCAACTTTTATAGGCTGTGAAATGAAACAATAAATGATTAACCCGAAACATAGAAATATAAATTTTCTTCCTGGAAAGCTTCATTGTAATAAAAGAACATTACTACTGAAGATGCAATTAAGGTTTGCAAATAAATTATTTAAAATGTAAATTTTCAGTCTAGCAATATAAAGTAAATGACAGCATTATACAATGGTTGTGCGGGAAGAAAATAGAGCCATATTAATTTTTATACATTTACTATAAAGTATTCTTTCAGATTCAATAATGCCTTTACTTATTTATCTTACAAAATACTACAATGAATTTTTAAACTTAAAAAAATTTGTAACAATAAATTATATCAATAATTGCATTTCTTCTGAATGCAGATTAGACTACACATTACCAAAAGAATGAGACTAAACATAAATCAAAATTCCTTCTATTACATATGCACAGATTTTCAAATGGCAGATTTTCTTCTCTTTGAATAAGATCCAGTCTCATACCCATATTTTGATTATGCATAATGAAGAAAGATTGCATGATGCATCTTTTCAATATTACATTTTTATAACTGGTAACCAAAGTGTACCAGAAAAAAACAGCAGAAAGTTACCAAGAAAATCATTTGCAGACATAATAGATTCAGTAGTGACCACATGAACATTAATCTTGATATAATCACACGCACACCATTATGTAAGTTATACAACAAGTAAAACTGAATTGATTTTATACTCCAACTTTGTACTTTATGTCTACCACAACCAAAGAACAGAACTGGGGATTTTCCAAAGGTGTTAAGGTAGTGAATCAAGCTATAACTCATATTTTTTCTCCAGGAAAGTTGGTTTGATTTCACTTATTCATAGTGGCAAAAAATGACCAAGTGTTTCCTGTATAATCCATATATATCTGTGTAGTGGGTGCTTTGATGCACACCCCACATCCCCCTGGACCACCAGCTACACTTAGTGGTCAGTTATGAAGCACACTGAGCACTTGTGACCTCTGCTTTGCTGCCTGAGGACTTTCTCTGATGCTAAGAGAGCTTCCGCAGTCTGTGCACCTGCCCAGCAGCTCAGAAGCGCTGGAGATTTTGTGCACGGAGGGTGGGGAGGCCACCTCAGTCAATGAGGAGTGGAAGTAAATGTGTGAATAACTCAGCTTCTCCATCCTGCAGTGGGACAATCCTGACGTGTGTTCTACACAGTAATCAGAGGGCCCACTGTGGTACTGAACTGTAATTGCTCAATACATTATTCTGCTTATTAAAACATACATCATTGACTTTTCTCCCTTTCTTGTCTCACATTCCCATTCTCTCCATATTGCTTCATAGCTCATTCTCTAAGTAAACTACCTGTACTCAAGTCCATCTCTCAAAGTCTTCAGAAAATTCTATATACATATATTATTTAACTTAGTTCTTCTTTTGAAGTACAGGAAGATGCCAACACATAATTCTAAGATTATGCTGTCAGCTATGGTGAAGAATGACCAGCAAAAGTTATTATTATACGAATTCAGAAATTTCCCCTTCTTTTTAAGATGCAAACAAATATTTCTATGACTCGTAGAGCAACTATGGAAGGGAATTTTTTTTCTTTTATGTAAAAAAGCACGGCATTGTTACAGGATTGTTTTGCAAAGACTTCCTAATCCTGCATACATAAATTAAAAATGTTCAACTCCCTCCTCTAATCACTTTATAGGCCTAGTGAGCCCACTCATAAAATAGAAAAAAACACAAGTACCTAATAGGGTTTTTGAAAGTATTAACTGGAAAAATACATAGCATATAATGTGCTTAGGACAAGGCATGGAAAATAGGAGACAAAGCATATTAGCTCTTTCCAGTAAGACTGTCTACATCTAAAAGCAGGAAGGGTATATTCAAAGGTTCCTCAAAATATACAACTCAATAATAAGACATAAAAAGAATTAAATATATTAATTTTAAATAAGTGATTATTTTCAAAATTTCTATAAAGTCTACATTACTTCCAGATGTTGGAATGGGAATTAAGAGAAAAATTAAAGAAAATATTTTTTTTATCAAGATAGAGATATACTGTGGATGAGAATATCTTACTCCTTTCCAAGCTTCCCAGATAATGTACATTAAAAGATGGAAAGATATAAGTCAGAATTTGGGAAATGTGTTGCCAAATGGAAATGGCTTTTAGGAGTCTAAGCATGTCTGGATCATATTTTGGAAACCAAACAATAACAATAATAATAGCAGCTAAGTTGTACAGTCTCTTACCAGGAATTTTTCTAAAAGATTTATTTAATACTCACAAGTACTATACGGTAGTTACTGTTTTTATAATTATTTTGCAGATGAGGAAACTGCAGATATTTAACTCACCAATTAATTAACTTGCTCAAGATTAACACATATAATAAGTAGCTCAGTTTATATTCAAAGCCAGGCCATCTAACTCAGTACGACTTAGTAATCCCCACTGGTCCACTTAATCATTCAGGATGAATCATTCAAAGTCTCCACTAAAATATGGTTATTTTAACAGAACTATGACTGAACCAGAGCTCATTATTCAGAATATAGATTATCCAGATCCCTTTTCTCTCCTTATTTCTACGGCTCTATGGACATTGTCACTGTTATTTACACACTCACTCAAGGGCAGAGTGAATTAGAATACTGAGGTTCTAACTGGTATGAATTGTTAATATTTCATTTTTAAAAATTATAAACATACAACACAATAAATCTATGTGGAGGTTGAAAAATGTTTCAGACTTAGTGCAAATTTGAGGAGTCTGATTCCTGCAATATCCATATCGTTCCCCTCCTTTTATTTCCATTACTCCATAGATTACTGATTCTAAGACAACACTGATCATAAGACAGCCCATTATTTTACATTCCTTTAAGAAAAAAATACTGTGACTAAATACACTATAATATACTACAATCTTAAGATAAACACTAATTTCAGAGTATTGGAATAGAAAAAGAATTGTCAGAATCAATGAATATGGTAGTATTATCATCTCACACAGCCTCTGAAGTGCGTCTCATTTCTCTAATTCGCCCTCAGGAATGATCTCCTGAGGACCTGATTATTTTCTGTGATCTCTCTAGATTAATTCCTCTCGTACAGGCTGCCCCCTGCGGATTACATCACCCAGACTCCCATGCCTACTTCAATAGAAAGCACCATCAGAAGATGAGAAGGAATGATAGAGTTAATTATTGCCCTCCTACTCACTCCACATTCTAGTTTTGGCAGTTGTTGCTTTTTTGTTTTTTCTTTTTGTTTTGTTTTGTCTTTATTTTAATTTATCAATATACAGTGTATCTGATTTCCCTGTCCCTTTACCAATTTCTTCTTTTCCTCCCTCCCTTCCCCTCCTCTCCTCTCCCCATCAACATCATATCTGTTCACTTATCTTAACAAATTCAATGAATTATTGTGATTGTGTGTCTTCCTCCCTCCCCATTTGTTTCTTTGTATATTTATTTATTTATTTATATTAGCTCCCACATATAAGTGAGAACAAGCAGAATTTCTCTTTCTGGGGCTGGCCCCATGGCTCACCCCGGAGAGTGTGGCACTGGTAGTGCCGAAGCTGCGGGTTTGGATCCTATGTAGGGATGGCCGGTGCGCTCACTGGCTGAGCGTGGTGTGGACCACACTGTGCCAAGGGTTCTGATCCCCTTATCAGTCAGAAAAAAAAAAGAGAGAATTTCTCTTTCTGTGCCTGGTTTATTTCACTTAATATAATTTTCTCTAAGTCCATTCATGTTGCTGAAAATGGTAGTATTTCATTCTTTTTTATAGCAGAGTAGTATTCCATTGTGTAGATATACCACATTTTCCTTATCCACTCATCTGATGATGGGCATTTAGGCTGGTTCCAACTCTTAGCTATTGTAAATAGAGCTGCAATAAACATTGGAGTACAGGCATCCCTTGGGCATGATGATTTCCATTCCTTTGGACATATACCCAGCAGTGGGATAGCTGGATCATATGGTAGATCAATCTGTAATTGTTTGAGGAAACTCCATTCCATTTTCCATAAAGGCTGCACCATTTCACAGTTCCACCAACAGTGTAGGAGGGTTCCTTTTCCTCTGCATCCTTGCCGGCATTTATTATTCTGAGACTTTTGTATATTAGCCATCCTAATTGGAGTAAGATGACATCTCAAAGTGGTTTGATTTGCACTTCCCAGATGCTGAGTGATGTTGAGCATTTTTTCATGTGTCTGTTGACCATTCATTTATATTCCTTTGAGAAATGCCTATTCAGATCCTTTACCCATTTTTTAATTGAATTACTTGTGTTTTGCTGTTAAGTTCTTTGAGTTCCTTATATATTCTGGATATTAATCCTTTGTCAGAGTATATTTTGCAAATATTTTCTCCCACTTTGTTGGTTGTCTCTTTTTGCTCTAATAATTGTTTCTTTTGTTGTGCAGAAGCTTTTTAGTTTGATATAATCCCATGTGTTTATTTTTCCTTTGGTTGCCTGTGCTTTTGGTGTTGTATTCATAAAGTCTATGCCCAACCCTACTTCCTGAAGTGTTTCCCCCATGTTTTCTTTTTGGAGTTTTATTGTTTCAGGACATATATTTAGTTCTTTAATTGATTTTGAGTTGATTTTGGTATATGGTGAGAGGTACAGTTCTAGTTTTATTCTTCTACATATTCATGTCCAATTTTCACAGCACCATTTACTGAAGAGGAAGTCTCTTCTGCAGTGTGTATTCTTGGTAACTTTCTTGAAGGCCAGATGGCTGTAGGTGTATGGGTTGATTTCTGGATTCTCTATTTTGTTTCATTGGTCTGTGTGTCTGTTTTTATGCCAGTACCATGCTGTTTTGGTTGCAATAGCTTTGTAGTATAGTTCAAAGTCAGGTAGTGTTGTTAGTAGACAGAAAAGAAATAAGATTAGAGCAGAACTAAATAAAATAGAAACACCAAAAATGATACAAAAGATCAATGAAACAAACAGTTGGTTATTCAAGAAAATAAATAAAATTGACAAGCCATTAGCAAGGTTAACTAAGAAAAGAAGAGAGAAGACACAAATAACAAAAAAATTAGAAATGAAAAAGGTGATATTAAAAGTGATACCTTGGAAATACAAGGAATCATCAGAGACTACTATAAACAACTATACATCAACAAATTTGAAAACCTGGAGGAAATGAATAAATTTATGGACACATAAAAACCCTCAAGACTGAACCAAGAAGACATAGAAAATCTGAACAGACCAATAACAATTAAAGAGACTGAAGCTATAACCAGCAGTCTCCCAACAAAAAAAAGCCCAGAACCACATGGCTTCACTGCAGAATTTTACAAACCTTTAAAGAAGAATTAATACCAATCCTCTATGATGTATTCCAGAAAACTGAAACAGAGGCCATTCTCCCAAATTCATTCTATGAGGCAAACATTGCCCTAATAGCAAAACCAGACAAAGATACAACAAAAAAAGAATACTACAGGCCAATATCTTTGATGAATATAGATGCAAAAATCCTCAATACAATACTAGTTAATAGAATACAGCAACACATACAGAAAATTATACAACATGATCAAATAGGATTCATCCCAAGGATACAAGGTTGGTTCATCATATGCAAGTCAATAAATGTGATACATTACATCAACAAAATCAAAGACAAAAACCATATGATCATCTCTATAGACGCTGAAAAAACATTTGACAAAATTCAACATTCATTTATGCTAAAGACTTTCTATAATTAGGTCTAGAAGGAAAGTATCCTAACACAGTTAAAGCCATATATGACTAACCCACTGAGAATATCATCCTGAATGGGGAAAAGTTGAAAGCTTTTTCCTTAAGAACAAGAACAAGACAAGGACATCCACTCTCACAACCCCTATTCAACATAGTGTTGGAAATACTAGCCAGAGCAATCAGGGAAGTGATGGAAATAAAGGGCATCCAGATTGGAAAAGATGAAGTCAAACTGTCCCTGTTTGCAGATGATTGATCTTATGCATAGAACAGCCTAAAGAGTCTACAAAACAAACTCTTAGAGTTGATAAATGATTTCAGCAAAGTTGCAGAATACAAAATCAACACGCAAAAATCAGTAGCAGTTTTATACTCCAACAATGAACTAGCAGAAAAAGAAATCAAGAAAGCTAGCCCATTTACAATAGTCACCAAAAACAAACAAACAAAAAACCAACTTAGGAATAAAGTTAAACAAGGACGTGAAAAATCTCTACGACTAAAATCCACTGTTGAGAGAAATTAAAGAGAACACAAGAAGATAGAAAGATGTCCCATGCTCTGAGATTGGAAGAATTAACATTGTGAAAAAGTCCATATTACCCAAAGTG
Organism: Cynocephalus volans; assembly: GCF_027409185.1. Lineage (NCBI taxonomy): Eukaryota > Metazoa > Chordata > Mammalia > Dermoptera > Cynocephalidae > Cynocephalus > Cynocephalus volans. Next base: position 88,553,410 of record NC_084468.1, on the reverse strand, counting down.
ATCTACATATTCAATACAATTCCCATCAAAATTCCAATGACATTCTTCTCAGAAATGGAAAAAACAATTCTAATATTCATATGGAATAACATAAGACCACAAATAGCCAAAGCGATCCTGAGTGGTTGCTTTTGTGTGTGTCCCTTTTTGTGTGGCTCTTCTTCCATGACTCCAGTTTTCATGCAGATCCAGTAACCATCTTTCCTTTTCTTCCCTCACAGGCAGTAAAGGATTCCTGGTGCTGTGAGTCTGAAAGCTTCACAATTCCTCCCTGGGTTCTTTAGCTCTGCACATCTCAATAAATAATCTCTTCATTATAGTTTTTTCAGTTAAAATCTGTAACGGTGCCATCTGTTTCCTGCCTAAATACTGATAAATATAGGTACAGGGAGTGCCCACAGGGAGCAAACTCTGTAAGATGGAATTTGGAATTGGGTTGCTCTCATAATTGTGGAGTACACAAACAACCCCTGCCAAGGAGAAATAGTACAATGGAAATTTATGGCATGCAGAGGCAGCATTATGACTCAAATAATTCACCAGTGATTATCTGGGATGGAGTTTCCGTGGAGAAGAAAGTATTAGTAGATCAAATGTCTATGGAATTTTGTTGATATGGTGGTTATAGGGATTATACAGACTTGGGGTGGGGGTGGGCATATTTGTCCTAGAGAGCACACATACGCACAAATACAGAGTTACAATTCCAGTAGCAAGCAAAACCTCCTCCAGTATTCTTAAACCAATGTAAGAACACTGTTTAGGAAAGCATGGAATCATGACTTGAGACAGGAAAATCAGGGCATGATGAGGCTGAGAACTTAGAACTTCCAAATGCCTCTGGATCTTTGTTAAAAAAGAAACAGTATTTCCTTGCAAAATAAACAAGCAAGCAAACAAACAGGAGAAGTTTTCAAAAGCTTTACTTGAAGCAAGTGTCTTACAAGTGATGTCAACTTTTTTAGTACCTATGGCAACACTCATTGATTGTCTCTAGGATCAGTAGCTAGAGTTAGATGCTACAAGTGAAAGGAGAGATATTCTAGAGCAACAATGTCATATTCACAGATTGCTACTGGATCTTGCCAATGTGTATCAGCGTTGAGACTGGAAACTTTATGGAATGAATTTTAAGGGTTATTAGATTGAGGAAGGCAAAGCAGAATATTGTATCTGACTGAATTTATCAATATGGTTGTATTTATACAGGACTCAGGATTTGATTTGTTGTCTCAAGTACCAGGATTGGCATTAACAACTTATTAGAATAGTTAATTAGAGCTTGGACTCCATGGTGCCTACAGCCAATGAGGCTGCAATGCCAGAACTTTGCTGTGATATAAAGCAGGGGTCAGCAGGAAGGCAAACTTTCTGTAACAGGCCAGATAGTATATACTTTAGGCTTTGTGCACCACATAGGATCTCCTCCTCTTCTTCTTCCTCTCTTTCTCTAACACTTTAAAAATATAAAAACCATTCTTAGCTCACAAGTGCTAGAGATACAGGACACCAGCTGGATTTCTTCCATTGGCTGTAGTTTGCTGACCTACTCTCTAGAGTGTTCTGACACTCCCTTCACTGAGCATTAATAAATTCATTCATGAAAAGTGCTGTGATGTCAGCTCTCTGTAGCATGGAGACAATGATCAAAATTAGACCTTTAAATTGAGATTTTTAGATGTCAACGGGGAATAATAAACTCTTAATTGGTAAAGAACAGAGGACAACATTTAATCATTAGAGATAATGTAAGTAATCAAAGTATTTTTCACTGCAGGGATTGTGGTGGTAGCTAATTAACCTGGGGGTCCTTAGAAATGAAATATATGTATAGCCTATGAAGGTTCTATTTCATCTTTATAAACAAAACAATTCTAGATTTGAATGCAGAAACGACTTTAGTTGCCATAATGGAAATTCACAAACTCCTAACTAGTTTACAGACTTAGAGGCCCTTGACAGAGGGGAGGTCAGTTCTTTTTGAGAGAGAATCTTTCTATGCTGCTAAACATGTATACACCATGTGTCTTCCTCCAAGCCTTCTTCAGAGTAACCTGCAGCCATGTGTACTGGGGAAAAAGAAATACCCATAATAGAATATCCAGGAATACATTCTAGTGATTATTAGTTACTGGTCTTAACTGATGCAAATTCCCAAAGACTCAAAATACTACCATGGTGCACAGGTAAGAGTGGGAATTTATAGAACTCAGATGTAATGACATATGCCATTTTGCCTTGAGTATATCTAATAATGGTTCCAGTGGGCCCATGGCCATATCCTGTGGGTATTTTTGAAATCAGGGATGTAAGTGGCAATACACATACATAGCAAATGTCAGAATTCTTACAGAGAATGAGGGATGTGTGTGTGTGTGTGTGTGTGTGTGTGTGTGTGTGTGTGTGTGTACATATTTGTAATTCTCCCAAGAATGTAACATATATATTTGGAGAATTACAAAGATTAGTGTTACCAACAAAGACTTGAAGGATGAAATGTTGGTTACTTCTTCACAAGTCTGTTTAAATTATTAGTTTGTAAGTACTAAAGCCAAAGGGTCTTGTAAAATAATTGTTGATTTTCATAAACATAATCAGATGTTGATATTAACTACTGTTCTATACATGATATCTTTACTGGAACAAATCAACCAGCCTATGCAAATCATAAATAAATACTCAAATAATCACATTCTTTATAATTGCAATGAAATAAAGATAATAAAAAGCAGTTTGCAGTCACCTGGCAAGGACAGCAGTAACCCATCTCTGCCCTGCCTCAAGCCTATGCTCCCTGTCATAATAAAATCTGTAGAATTATTGATATATCATAAGGTATATCATTATATATTATATATAAAATATATAACTGAAGAAATTAATTAAGGAAAGAGAAATGCCTTAGATGTCATAATATGATACATTTGTGCCAGAGTGTGAAGGATAAAACATGTTGAAGTTCAGGGGCCTGCAGTATTGGCAAACTTTCTACGTATCCAATGGTTTAAAGTATATCAGGATACCCACTTGATAGGCCTCTTTGCATTTTGAAGAAAACATACACATTTCCGTATTCTGACCTATTTACCACGTAACCAGTGAGGATACCAGTTTTGAGTAGAGCCAAGAGTAAGGAAGGGCTCTCCTATACAATCAGGCTGCGGTGTAAACGAACATCTTTTGAGCTGTATAATAGTGTTTTGTTGAGTTTCTGGCAACTCTCCGTAGGAGATCCACAACACATACCCTGTGGTTTTGGAGGAAGACTATGCTTTATTCTTCCAATGACTCCTTTCTATTTGAAAATTTATGAGTTACTATTGGGTGTTGATAGAAATTAATGTCTGCTTATAAGATACTAAGTGTTTATGTAGTCTAGCTGACCATTCACTAACTGGGTGTCCTATGACCCACCAAATTATAAATTTGGTTGTGAGTAACCATATTCCATTAGAAAATGCATGTGATATATTCACAACCAGACTCAGGCAAGTCTGGCGGAGACAAGTAGGTTCCACGAGTGTGTGTCTAAAAGTTCTATGACTCCAAATCTTACTGCTTTACCACCTCTCCATCAATATACAACTATAGACTCATGGAGAGTACCTAACTCATCAGAGAAAAAAGAAGCATGACATTAGTTTCTGGATGGGTCTGAAAAATATGCTGGTGCCAGTTCAGAGAGAGTGGTTGCTGCATTACAGCCCCACACATGGATGTCTCTGAAAGAGAACAGTGAAAGGAAAATCTTCTAGTTGACAAAACTCTGTGTAATATATTTGGTAGTCTATTTTGATTCACAGAAAAGATGGCCTGAGTTATGATCTACATGGAACAAAAGAAGAAAGAGAAGAAGAGTAGGAATAGATGTGCTCATTTCATTTCAGTATTAAATAAATATACAAACTAGGTTACTAAAAAAGAAAAAATGGCTGAGAAATGTAAGACTACAAGTTACATTCTTTCATATAATGACTTCCTTATATTCTTTGTGGCTTATATACAGGAAAATTAGATTTGAACTCATGTTTCCCAGTTCTCTTTTGTTAGTAATTGAGCCTGTAGAACAAGCCCTTGCCCACACTAGTGATCAACAAACGCTTACTGAAAATTTGCTAGAGTTGCAATAGAGGCTGCAGCAGGATCAAGGTTTTATAGGTCTTATACGGTTGTTAGAAAATTCATCTTGGAAATACTTTGCCCTGTGGCAAAGCACTTTCTACCAACATAAAGTTAATTTCAGATAAAACATATAATTACACAAAAGCTAAAGTAGTGAGGGTAGATATTTTGAAGACATGGAACAGAAATATTATCCTTGAGTAATTATGTCACTAGACTAAATTTACATGACTATATTGGTTTGTCAAATGTATAGGTTTCTAAAAATCCAAAAAAAAGTACACTAAAAAGTTGAATTTTATTTATGATTGCACCTTAATATTCTTGACTATAAAAGATGTCTGACAAAAAATTAATAAAAATTATAAAATTTGAAAAAAGAAAAACAAAACATGTCCAGTGCTCCAGTGGCAACTCCTTAACAGAGTCACTAAAGGACTTAAAATATATTTTAAACTCCATTAATTTAACTTTTATATATCCATCTTATCTAACCCTAAAAATTTAGGAAGTCAGAATCGATACAAAATGATACAAATCTATCAACTCAGTCAACAATAATTTCAGTACATCTCTGAAGGGCAAATTGAATATTCTTTAAAAGACTTAGTAAATATTAGTGTAATTGAAAAATAAAAATTATTTCTTGAAGAAATTACAATTGACACATTTCCACCATTGATAAATATAGGATTTAGCATTCAGACCTCAAAATAAATATGTTTAAAGATCCTGGGTGTCATATACACAATTTTATTTTATAGTACATTAGTAGAAGATTCTACTTACTCCTCAAATTTTTATATTCCCAGTTCTATTGTATCAGTATAAAACATGGAGAATATCCTGGGGGTCAGGATTCAGAATAAGCTTGCAATTAGTATCCCAATTCTGTGTTTGTTTTATTAAGATCCTGTAGCATATGAGGGAATATGTGCTTGATAGCTCTTAACCTATGGTTTAAAAAGTCTCCTGCGTAAGAAGTATATCTGCTTAATTTTGCTATATCACATTACAAATGTCACTTTGTCACAGAAATAAGCCATATTAGCCAATATCAACTTCACCAGTAATAAAGGAAATATTTGATTTCCCCCTCTGCCTCATTCTTTTGTTTTATTTCTTAACATTGCCTAACTCAAACATTGAAGAGGAATATTTACTGCTCCATCCTGATCTCTGTCCTCAAAACACATCCCTGAGTTCTATTACTGAAAAGTGGCTTAACACTTGACTGTAAATGTGCCACATTTCAAAGTAACGTACTGAAATTACATCCAATAGTAATAATATACAAAGTGCATTCAGATGAATATTATGGTGTGTTTTTATATTATTCATAGTATTACAGTTTTTTTTTTCTTAAAAAAGTATTTTAATGAAATTTAACTGAAAAACAAAATTCTAAACTTGAGAAGACAAGCTAGAAAGTTTGGGAGACTTGCCCAAGCTTATACCAATCGTAAGCCATAAAGCTTGACTTACATTCACATGATCTACTGCCAACTCTGGTTTCAGTATCAAACCACACCCCTGCAGGCAATATTACTGACAAAGTGAAATAAAGCTGCAGTTCCTTCCTTGGGATTACCAATGGATAAGAGCAGTTGATTAGATTAAAAAGAGTCACTTCTGTTCCACTAGCAAGTCTAATTTTGCTGTCCTAGTTCTGAGCAAGAGAAACTGTGTTGGCATTCCCTCGCTTCCTTGTTCTCCCTCACTCCCCAATTTGACTTCTTTCCAAAGCACAAGATGGTGACACTGGTGGGAAACAGAGAGTATGGCTAATCATGACTTGAGAGCAGTGATCAAATAGTTTGCTTTTGCTTCCTGAATTCCCTTCATGGGACTTTAGGCAGATCTAACTGTGCAAATAATTGCTCTTTAGCCTCTATTACTAAAGTATAGAAATCAAGGACATGAAAAATACACTCTGTGTCCTCTGACTCCAAAAGGATCACACAATTTACTTACATTGTCAAACAACTGATTGCCACTTTGACAATAAGGCCTTTCAAGAGTTTTGGTATGTGCAGAATTACATATGATATCATCTTATGAAAACTTAACTGATTAAAAATATACATTTAGCAAAATCCTTTGCAGGAATTTCATCTCAAAATTCACATCCACCTGTGGGGATTGTAAAATATCTTATAAACAGCTATATATTAGAAAACATGTATATACTGAAACAAAGAATAGGATGAATTTCTACTCATTTCATGCAAGCAAAACTAGCAAATGAGTAGCCCCCTCTTCCTTCCTGATGTCTGCATATTCTGCAGCCATTCTTGACCACAGAGGAAATAGCAGACCCAGCAAAATGTGTCTCCTACCACCCGTGGAAGCTCCCCAAGGGCCTCCTGGGGACTATGCTCATGGCAAACATGACTTCTGAGTAGAGTTTACAAGACAGCAAGTCACCAAAACACTAAATAGTTCTAGAACAACCTCAACTCTATTATAGCTCTTGATAACAACTACATCTCTTCCATATTAACACCACTGTCTTCTCATAATGTGGTCAAGGGCCGACTTGCATCAGAACCACATTTGGAAGCTTGACAGAATCAGAATTTCCCAGAACTGTTGCTCAGGAAAGAATCATCAAATAACCAATCACTGGGTAATTCTTATGTCTACTCAAGTTTGAGATTCACTGTAGTGTCTCTTTTATACTGATAATATTTCTAGAACCATAGCTAATGATTACAGCCACAATTCTTCTCTCTCAAGTTCTGCTGAAGTAAAAAAAGAAAAGGAAGATTTTAGTCTTTCCTATGAGAAAAGAGTAAAATAACTTATAATGTTATTTACTAAGGAACTGAATGCATGTGATTGATTCAATTCATTAAAATCATTAACGTTTAAAATCTATCTTAATTTACCAAAGTGATTTTGTTTGTCAGATGAGAGTCAAATTACACTCTACACAATATTTGAAATTACGTACCTCAAATTTAGATTGCAATTCTGAAGTAAATACTGTATTTATGATGTTTATCCAAAACTATAAAAAGTGATAGAGGTCATGATTTTTAAAGGGATTTTATATTATAATATGTAATTAAGTAAAAGTATTTTTAAGAGTATTCCATTTCATACTAACTTTTACAAAGATTTCATTTTTTTACTATTATTAATTCCCAGGCTCTAGGTGTAATATTAGGAAAATTAACATTCTAGAACTCAAGCTCTAACTTAGTTCCAAAAGCCAAAGTTAAAAAAAATTAATGTTCAATTATTTTACCCATGGCTTATATTTTGTACAAGATTGAATACTAAACTCTTTTCTGAACTGAAATAATGAAGCATTGGAAATTCCTAATGGGGCTGTTTTGATTAATGTTTGACATTTGGAAGTGTATAATATAATAAGATCTATGCATAATTTTTATAAAACATTAACTTCCAGTCAAAGAAATATGATTTTAGAATATGAGGAACCAGAAGGAAATATTACAATTGTTTATATTTTCTTTTCTCCAAACAAAATATATAGGATACTGTCCATCAAAAACTGAAGCTCTATACCACATCAAAGTTTTAAAGACATAGCTATTTAAAGAATATTTGAAAATAAATGTTTTAAATTTATTCTTGATTTTAGTAATCCACTTCATTTATTGAATCTGATTGCTCCATTATTTACATTTAAATACAGTATAGAGAAATAGCCATCCAAATATTAAAGTTTTCCATAGAAATAAATTTTTATCTGTTTTTAAAAATATAATACTATTAGCATTTAAAAATTTACTGCTTTAACTTGAGGATATTCCTTTATGTTAATTAGTTTACAATTGTAAACAAAGTTGAAAATCAGCAATTTCAAATACATATATATAAATGAATAAATCCAGTTCATTCTTTGGAAATTCTTCATGCTTCCAAATACTTATTTTGAAATTCTACAGGATAATTTTCCATAATCAACCATAAGTATAATATTGATAAAAATATTAATCAATATTAATACAAATATTAATTCCCTAGTTTATGCCTTTATATGTTTATTAATAATCATTAAGTGATTATTATAAATAACAACTGTTCAGACTTTGAGATAAAAAGATTATAAAGCATAAGGGACTTACATATTATAAAAAGGAAGTGAATTTGTATAAATTACTTTAACACAAGGTAGTTTAATATTTCTTTAAGACCTGTGATTGAGAAATCTTCTAATCTTGTTTATCCTGTATTGTAAAAGTACTGACCTGGAAGTAAAGTGTCAATAAATCCTTAAGTATCACAAAATGCAGAATTAATTTACAAATGCGAAAAGATCTAAATTTTTCAAAATGTCCCTGTTTAAGTGTCCCTGTTTTTTCATGGTTTGACATTAAAAGAACTGAAAAGGTATCATGAATTAATATGTAAACTACACTGAAAATTACAAAACCATAAGCACAACATGAGCTCTTTTGCATATATGCACACAAACTCATACAATTCAAGACAAATATTATCAACACATTTTCGAGTGGAGGACTGATATTTTCTTCAAATGTTCTACATAGCATACATATATTACTTTTATAAGAAAATAACTTTTAAAATTTTGCCATATGGTTCTATGCATGGCAAGCCAGACCTACTCCAACTGAAATTTTATCATTAGGAGAAAATGGTTTCAAAATAATTCTCTACCAGGGTTAAAAATGGTTCATGTCCTTAGATAGTAAAACAAAGCGGGGGACTGGCCAATTAGCTCAGTTGGTTAGAGAGTGGTGATAAAAACATCAAGGTCAGGGTTGGATGCCTGAACTGGCCAGCCACCAAAACAAACAAACAAAAAAACAAAATGGGATCATAAAAAAACATTGCTGACCTTTTAAAAGGAACGGAAAGATACTGGTACATCTAAATCAGTTGTTCCATAACACCTTTGTCATTGAGGGGTTGGGATAGAACAGGACTTCATTTAATAGAAACAGACAGAATCGAGCACTAAGACTAGTAGTTTAGCAAAACGTTTTATGAACAGTCCTGACCTTGTCATTTAAAAGCTCTTTGACCTTGGTTAAGTGACTTCCTACACTCTGAACTTCAGTTTCTTTACCTGAAAAAAAATGAAGATACTGATCCCTAATTCATAGAGATAATATATGAAGCCCGTATGCCTGGTTTAGGGCCTACGTCCAGCAGTTATTGGCATGCACAGCAGTGATGATGATAATGATGATAGTAAGTATAATAAAGGCTACCAAATTGTAGTAAATGCCTAATATGTGTCAATGACTATTCCAGTGTTTCGCAAGCATTAATTTATTCTAACCTCATGACAACCCTGTGTTCTTCTTATTCCATTCTGCGCTCATTATAAATGAGGTAATGAGAAAATAAAATACCTTTCTGAAGTTCACATATTTGTATTGGCAAGAATTCTAATAGCAGCAGTAGCCAGTAGCATATGGACACATAATATCAAACTAGTAAAACCACTGATGGTGAAGAAACAATAATGGGACATTCTTTTTTGTTTGGCCTTAAAACAACTGTGAATTCCAGAGAGATATTTCAGCAATGAACAAGTATATATCTTGCTGAAGATGACTACCTAAGGGTAACTTTGGTATGTTCTTCGTATTTTATAAAAGCTTAGTTCTTCACAGTTACAGCCAATATTTTAGCTAGACTGATGGTGTCTGAACACCTGATGGCTAGGACCCTACCTGTGCTATTCATTCTACTCTTTGCCTTTGCTGAGGCCACGTGTGTTCAGAAATCTGTATTGGTTTCCTATTGCTTCTGTAAAAAACTACCATACACTTAATGGCTTTAAAGCAACACAAATTTATTATCTTACAGTTCCGAAAGTTAGAAGTTTTAAATGAGTCTCATTGGGCTAAAATCACGATATTGGCAGGGCTGGTTCCTTCTGGAGGCTTTAGGGAAGAATCCATTTGCCTGCATTCTCCAGCTTCTAGAGGCCATCCACAGTTCCTGGCTCACAGCCCCATTCCTCTGTCTTTGAGACAGTCACTTTGGGCCAAGTCCTTCTCATGCTACCATTTCTCTGGTTTGTTCTCTTCTGCTTCTCTCTTCCACTTAGAAGAAAACTTGTAGTTACATTGGGCCCACCTGGACAATCCAAAATGATCTCTCCATCTCAAAGTCAGCAGATTAGCAATCCTAATTCCATCTATAACCTTAATTCCCCTCTGCCATTTAACCTGACACATTCACAGGTTCCGGGTTTAGGGAACAGACATCTTTGGGGGACCATTTTTCTGACAACCACAACATCTGAACGTGGCTTTCAGCTCTACTTCCTTCTCTCCTTTTCCTAAAGCTTTCTGAAGTAAAACAATATATGTGTAATATACTTTCTGCTTCTCTTCCCACAGTGTTTGTAGGATAACCCTGATGAAATAGCTTAAATGATCACTGTTTAGATTTCTCATTGAGTCAATGAAAATGATACATTAGAATAATTTTCTAAGAGCCAATTAGTGAGAGTTTGATCATTCCTTTGAGAATGCAAAACATTAGGAAGATGCAAATTATTAGCACTGCATTCTTAAAGTACTCTTTATTGCTGGTATTTTACAATATATTTTAATCACATCTGTATTACAACTTTGATGATTTTAGAAACCTTAATGGCCTTCATTAAAGACACTGTTTTTCTAGCATTACTTTATAGATATTTTACTTACTGTTACTTTGTTCATCTCCGATGACCTTGAAAGTAGCAGAACTTTCTAAATTTTTTACTATTATCAGTGGGAAATTGTGCTTGTCTCTTCTATTCCTCATAAAGAAAGTTTATGTGTTGATCTTTAATGGGTAATAATATCATCTTTTATGTTGCATATGTTTCTACTAACACGACTACTACTTTATCACAAAAAGAGAAATGTCCACATGGGAGGAATACCCTTCTGATATGGGTGTAGACAGATACTTACGTTAGAATGAAATAAGTTTATTTCAGAGAGACATATAGTGGTTAAGACGCTAGCCTGTGCAGTCAGGCTGTCCTGGATTCAAAATCGAGCTCTATTATTGACTAACTATACAGCCTGAAGCAAATAACCTCTCTGTGCCTGTATCCTTGTAATACATGGATAACATCACCTATGAATTCAGTTGTCGTGAGAGTTAAGGGAGAAAGTATGTAGAGCACGTATCATAGTGCCTGACACCTGTTAGTACTAAGTAAAAGTTCGTTTCAACCTGCTGGAAAGGGAACTGCGTTTGAAGAACAGCATGTACCACTGGTGGGAGGGAAACTTTTGGAGGCACAGTGACAGGGAGTCACAGAGAGAGAAAGTCCTCTTAGAACACTTCTCCAATCCTGATTACTACAAGGACAATGTGTCAGTTTGGAGCCCTAGTGACTTCATGAGCTCCAACACTATCAAAGAGAGAGTGAGCTATATGCAGAGTCTGTTCCTTAGCTAAAATTTTTTCAACACCATTTCATTTTCAATCAGTATATTCGTATGGTCACTTTCTACTTATGGCATGTGGTAACAGTTTCTCATTTATGGTAATGATATGAATGCTCCTTTAAAATACATTATATTTAAGCTAAAAAAAAGTTAGTCTGAGAAAATTTTTTTCTTAAACAAGAGAAAAGGTAGAATAGCCAAAAGTTGGGGAAGGTCTTTTGAGAATGACTGCAATTTGCAAAGTGCCATCTCAGGGGACTGTACCCATGACTGCTTTCTGAAATGAGTGGTGACTTTCTGGAACAGCAGTTATGCATCAGTAGTCAACCCAGTAGTTAGAGAAAACACTCTTAGCTGTTGCTTGCCCCTGCTAACCTGTTCTCATGACTGAATTATTCAGACATTGGCAAGCTTAGGTTTTTTGAGTGATCTGATGTTGAGTTAAAGAGAAAATAAAATGAAATAGAGCTATGCAGCTTATCCCACCCCTATTTCACTTAGATACGGTCCATGAGGGCTAGAGCCACCTTTTGGGGCATCCTTTGAAACCAGCACAGGAGATGAACAATAAATGTTTGAAGAATAAATGAATGAAAGATAATTACCCCTGCATAGGATTATATAGGCTTTAGTCCACTCTTTCCAGACTAATATCCACAATTCCAAATGCCTAATGAAAGCTATTTTAATTTCTGCAGTGTTTTTCTTTTAAGATAAGATATATTAATTGCATTACTTTTGTCAACCATATATTTTCATGAAAATTAACATGATCATCAGCAAACATAATGCCTTCTAGGTATCAGAGAGGTTGCACAGCTTGCAAAAAGGTTAGGTTTTTTGAGTTTTTATCAGTTCGGGTTTTTGAGTTACTGAAGTTTTTATTAGTTACTGACAGATCCAAGACTTGACCCTATGCTTATTTGACTTCAAATCTAGTGCTATAAAAAATTTCTGTTATTAAAAACTATTCAGTCTTTCTTAGATTAGTTAACAATAATCTTATATGGAGGATGGTCTATTTTTTTATCCAATAAATCATTGTGGATTTTTCTTTTTCATTTCCTTTGGTTTTTAAACACTGTGAAATAAATTTGTATAGTTGTTTTAGGTAGAAAAAAACTTCAACAATAATTTACTAGGATGACTCTTAACAGTCCGTATATTTGCTTCAAACATGCTTCTTTGACAAACATTTCTAACATGGAAACAATCTGTTTATGGTCACTGTAGTCAAATTGCTCTCCATTTTGGTATGTTTTGATGAATGAAATGCTAATATTTAGACAATGAGATGTCACATAGCTTACCTGATTAATGACACAGTGGCAGGTTTACATGGTCTAATGTAAAAATATGTGGAAAATCATTTGATCAATTGCGATGCACATATGCTATGTGAACATCAATTGCATAAACATACATAGTCAAAATATTCTTATATTTAGAATTCCCCATGCATTTTAGTAGTTCCATTTCATTCACACACTTTACTTTCTCTGTTAGATAACCATCTCATAATTTTCCTCTCATTGTCTCTAGCACATCCCACAACCATCTCACATGAACAGCTGGAATCAATAACAAGGGAATGAAAGAAATAGACAAATTGTGTGTGCCCTACTCAGCCTATCAATGCTACTTTCCCTACTCTATAGGCCCTCAGTTTCTATTCCTATTACAAGCTTATCTCCCTCTCAGTCAAAATGTGGCCATTAGGAAAGAATTAGAATTTTATTTACACTATTGTATGGTATAGTACTAAAGACAACATAACCAAAAGCAGTGCTACCAATCTCTGGCTGAAGAGCCATCCTCTCAGGAACTATTTGCCATTTAACAGAGATGATACTTTGTGCAAAAGAATGTATTTCTCTACCAGTGTTGAGAAAAAAATGCATCCCATGGTTAAATATATTTGTAAAACAATGAGTGAGAGGAAACTGAAGATGCATTGTTAGTTGCAGAATTTCTCAGACCATTGGAATATTCTAATATGTATATTCAAAACTTATTTCACCACAGAATTTTTCCAAGGAACATATGTGCTACAAAATACAGTTTGGAAAACAGAGCTCTAAAGGGATAGTCTTAGAAGTATGTGTTCAAGTATTTCAGATATTGACCATCAGGTAAGAAATGTATGAGTCACTCTTCATAATGTCCCATAAGGTGACTCACCTACTCACCTAGGAACAGCCACGATAACTATAAATTACAGAGCACCAACTATGCTCCAAGTATTATATATGTCCTTTCATCTTTTGTTGATGAAAAACCATGAGGTATAGAAAGGTCTTGTAAAGGAGTAACCAGCTACTGGGTGATGCATCCATTATGTGCACCAGATCAGAAAATGATTCTATAGGGTCATAAAGTAATAAAATATTACACATATTTTATTTATGTGTTTACAGCATACATTGTAATGCATCTTCTATATTTTTCTAAGGAAAAGCAGAAATGTAATGTGTGTTAATTGCTAGCTTCTCAGCACACTGGTACTCACACAAGAAATGGAGTACGAATGTTTTCTAATTATCCAGATGTTACTCAGAAGTAGAATTTGCTTGGGAGGACTTTTCAGTCATTCTGTTGAAAATCACAATAATTCCTTGAACTTGTTAAGATAAGTGGACAGGTATGATGTTGATGGGGGGAAGGGAAGGGACAAAAGGAGGAATTGGTAAAGGGACATGAAAATCAACTATATTGTGTATTGATAAACCTTAAAAAAGAACTAAGGGAGATAACTATAAATTTATACCCAATAGACAATAGATTACTGCAGACATTTAAACAATTCTGCATACATCACTAAAGCTTTACTTATTCAATTATATCAACTATATCAAACATTGCTTTTACCTTTATGGCGATATTAGAAATGGCTTCATCACAAAAGTCATTAAGACACTCTGAGTCAACGCCACTATAATCCAGTCAATTGGTGTGTAATAGGGGAGAACATTTGTATGTGGTTTTTGTTTGTTTTTTGAGGGGTGTGGGGAGTGGGATAATACATAATACCACTGTGGACTGTCTCCTTCAAAAATAAATGAAAAAATTAAACACTTTCTTATTTTTTAAATGATGCTTAAATAGATATAAATGGCCAAAATGAGAAAATTTTCTTTATACATTAACTATTTTCCCTGAAGACAACATACAATTTCACATATAGTACCATATAATTTGTTTTCATAGGATATCATAGGTTTCCTCAAGTTCAATTTGTAGTGAATACCCAGAGATACATAGGTTTGAGAAACTGCAGTGTTCAATATAGCGATAAGAAAAATTAATCTGGAGAATAGGGAAGAACATTTATATGAGGTTCTTGGTCTTGAGATTCATACATATGTGATACCAGAAGTGCAGAGAATGAGCTACGTAAGCACATTCCTTCTAATAAAAGTGAGAGTTAAACACAACCTCATGCTGAAAGTAATAATATTTGCCATTTGCTAAGCACCTGCTATGTATACTTTTGGCATTTTATATACAGAATTACATTTAATCATCATGATATTTCTAGAAAATTTGTGTTATCTATTTCAGATATAAAGAAATTGGGTTTCAGAGTAGCTAAGTAATTTGATCAAAGTCACGCAACATGTGACAGATCCCATATTTGAGTCAATATAGGTAGACAGAGATATCAGTATAATCAGCCCACAAATGTAAACATAAATTGGGGCTTTAGTTATTTTTTAAAATTAACTGTCTTTTAAAAAAATGTGTAGGAAATAAGGGGGAGATTAGGAGATTAGTTTGACTGGTCTGTAACAATTAATCATCTTGACATATTTTAAACTTCAATTCTATACACATATCCAAAGGTTCATTTTAAATTCCTTCAAAAAGGCATTAACTGTTTTATCGTAACATCTCACACAGTTTCAAACTAGCTAATAAAAAATTTGATATTTTTCCTCCCCATAATTTCAATGAAGAGGCCACAATTTTTAATTAATGATTAATTAGACAAGTTTTGAGATAAAATGTTACATGGAAAAACATTTTAAATATAGAAAGCAATATCTTGTTACATTTTTCACAGAACCACATTAGGAAAGTTCAACCTTCATATGGTTGTAACATGAATGAGTGGAAAGTTTGCAACTTTGTCATTTGATTTAAATAAAACAAATTACTATATATTTCTTTTGAGAGCTGCGATCTTTCAAAGACAAAATTTTCCACTCAAATTAATCCACTAGAAGATTTACAAGCATATAAAAAATAATTCTTCCCCAAATAATATGTAAATATAATGCATTTCCAATGGAATGAAAGGCATCTATTTTTATTGGTATAGATCTATCAACTAGGAGATGGCTCAGGAGTCAGAAATTCCCAGAGTCCTGACAACAGTGTGTTCTAGGGGCTAACAGCTGGTTCAGTGCCTTTCTGCCTCCCTGGCTTCCTGATGGTGATAGAGATCGTAGATAGCCCTGTGGAGCTAGTTAGGAAAATTGTTTCTGGTGACCCAGCTTAGAGATTGATCCCAAACCCCTTACATCAATTTCGTAAAAACCTAATTCCCCATATTAAATTTCTTTCTGCTTAAAATTGCTAACTTCCTTCTATTAAATGCCTATAAACCATGTGTTACACATACTAACTGTTTTGTGGGAGGGAGTAGATAATGTTTAAATACAAGTGGAAATATGGACAAACAAATATCTAATAATAACCAACAAAATTATGGAAAAGATTTCTTGGGAGAGCTTTCCTTAGCAGATATTGACTTGAAATAAACAAATGCATTAGTGGAACAGAATAGAGAACTCAGAATACAGACTCCAGGATATATGAGACTTTACTATATGGCAAAGGTGGTATTTCAATTCACTGCGGAGTGTGGGTCATTTAATAAATAATGATTTCTCAATTACCTGCCCTTATCTTAAAAAATTAAGTTGGATTCTTTCTTCATGTCATATGCAAAAATAAATTCCAGGCATAGTACCTAATCACCTGTAAATATTAAAATCTCAGAAAAAAAATGTAAAAAACTACATGTGTGACATAGGGGTTGGTAAGACTCCTTTAGCCAAAACAGAAACAGGAGCTATGAAAAAAATGACAAGCATATGTGACACAATATGTGTTTAAAAAAATGTTCAATGGCAACAAATATCATAATCAAAATCATTTAGCAAATGATAAATTAAGAAAAATATTTGCAACGCACTTGAATGAAGTTTAAATCTTTACTATGTAATGTGATCTTACAATTTTTTAAGACAAAAGACATAATAGAAATATTGATTTCTTCTCTAATGTTTATTTTTTTCTTTTGTTTGCTTAAGGTTTAATGTGCTCTTCTTTCTCTAGTTTTCTAGTGGAAACGTAGGTTATTGATTTTAGATCTTTCTTCTTTTCTAATATATGCATTATATCCTATAAATTTTCCTCTAAGCACTTCTTTCACTGCATCTCATACATTTTGATAAGTTGTATATTCACTTTCATTTAGTTTATTTTAAGATTTCTCTTGAGAAAAAGAAGAAATATGAGTAAATGATATAAATATGTAACACTGAGAAAAGCAAATCCAAATGCCAAAGAAATATTTGAAAATACATAATTTCAAGAGAAAAATGGTAATTAAAATAATAGTGAAATATCACCATGAAAATACCTCCCATGATGAGCATAAATGGACAGAGATTCTTTCAAAACCTCTGGAGAAATTATGAATTTTTCTAGCATTTTTATGAGAGTACTCTGATAAATATATTCAACAATACGTCACTAGAGGAAAATAAAATCTCTGTTTCATTGGAATTTTTTCTGAAAGTTGACAGTAGTGCTGTCCAGCAGAAAAAGTTATGCAAATCACAAATGAAAGCCACATATGTAATTTTAATTCTTTTAGCAACCACATTGCTACAAATAAGAAGAAACAGGTTAAATTAATTGAAATAATATATTTTATTTATTCCAATAAATTTAATAAATGATCATTTCAACAAGAAATCAATATAAATATTATTGAGAGATTTTCATTCTAGTTTTTGTCGTAAGTCTTTAAAAACTGGTATGTATTTATATTTTACATTTATAACACATCCAATTTGAACTAGTCATATTTCAAGTCCTCAATAGCTACATGTCTAGTAGCTAAGTGCTGGGCAGAATATGATAGAGTTTTTTGCCCACCTGTATATAGAGAACATGTCATATTACACCAAGGTGATACACAAAAGAATCTGCATTCTGCATCCTTGCAAGGAAATATAGTTTTGAGCTCACTATTTTTTACTATCAAAATCTTTTATGAAACAACTAATATGTAATAAGAATTGCCTAAATTTATAATATTGTCAACCTGTTTGAAACTCTATTGAATTCAGATAGGAAGAATGCAGTTGGATAGACTTATTTAGGACTGGGGCTTTATCAAGCCATTGTGATAGAAAAAGAAATGGATCAGGGAGTTGAGAAATATGTAAAGATGGGATTATAGTAACCATGCATGGATAATCTATAGAAAGTGAACCTTAAAAATAATTTAACATTGTACTAAAGTTTTCACAAAAAGAAATATCAGTTATTTATTTTCCTTTAAGATCCATACCAAAAAAAAAAAAAAAAAAGTAGAAGGAGGAGGAAGAGCTCTAGAAACGTGGAAGAAAGGAAGGAAGGAAGGAAGTGAAACAGAAATACTTAAATACATCATAAAAATTATAAATTAAAATGGATTTCCCCTCCAAATAAAGGCTATATATAAAAACCCACAGCTAACATCATACTAAAGGGTAATTGAAAGCCTTTCCTCTAATATCTGAGACAGGACAAGGATGCTCACTTTCATCACTTTTATTCAACATAGTACTGGAAGTCCTAGCCAGAACAATTAGACAAGAGTAAGAAATAAAGTGTATCCAAACTAAAAAGGAATAAGTCAAATTGTCCTTGTTTGCAGACAACATGATCTTTTATTTAGAAAAACTCAAAGACTCCACCAAGCACTGTTAGAAATGGTAAACAGATTCAGTAAAGTTGTAGGATACATATCAACATAAAAAATCAGTAGCATTTCTATACACCAACAGTGAACAATCTGAAAAAGAAATCAAGAAAGAAATCCCATTTATAATAGCTACCAAAAAAAATAAAATAAAATAAAATACCTAGAAATTAATTTAACCAAAAAGGTGAAAAATCTCTACAAGGAAAACTATAAAATACTGATGAAAGAAATCATAGAGGGCCCAAAACAAAATGTAAAGATACTTCATGTTCATGGGTTGGAAGAATTAATATTGTCTAAATGTCCATACTACCTAAAGTGATCTATAGATTCAATGCAATCCTATCAAATTACCAATGGCATTCTTCACAGAAATAGAAAAAACAATCCTAAAATTCATATGAAACTATAAAAGACCCTAAATAGTTAAAGTAATCATGAACAAAAAGAAAAAAACTGGAGGTATCACACTGCCTCACTTCAATATACTACAAAATATATAATATATACACAAAATATACTACAAAGCTATAGTAACCCAAACAGCGTAGTACTGGCAGAAAACCAGACACATATACCAACGAAACAGAATATATAACCCAGAAATAAATCCATGCATTTACAGCCAGCTCATTTTCAACAAAGTCACCAAGAACAGACACTGGGAAAAGGACAAGTCTCTTCAATAAATGGTGCTGGGATAACTGGATATGCATATGCAGCAGAACGAAACTAGATCTCTATCTCTCACCATATACCAAAATCAATTCAAAATGTATTAAAAACCTACATGTAAGACCTGAAACTATGCAATTACTAGAAGAAAACTTTGGGGAAACACAGGACATTGGTCTGGGCAAAGATTTTTTTGGGTAACACCTCAAAAGCACGGCAACAAAAGCAAAAATAGACAAATGGGATTACATCAAACTAAAAGACTTTTGCACCGCATAGGAAATAATCAACAGAGTGAAGAGATAATTTACAGAATGGGAGAAAATATTTGCAAACTATCCATTCGACAAAGGATTAATAACCAGAATAAACAAAGAACTGAAACAACTCAAGAGCAAAAAAGTAAACAATCTCATTTTAAAATGGGTAAATAACCTGAATAGACATTTCTCAAAAGAAGACACACAGATGGCCGACAGGCACATGACAAAATGGTCAACATCACTATCATCGGGGAAATGCAAATCAACACCACAGTGAGATATCATCTCACTCCAGTTAAAATGGCTGTTATCAAAAAGATGAAAAATAGCAAATGCTGATGGGAATGTGACTTACTACAGCCATTACAGAAAACAGTATGGAGTTTCCTCAAAAAACTACAAATAGAAATACAATATGATCCAGCAATCCCACTACTGAGTATACATACAAAGGAAAGAAAATCAGCAAAGAGATAGCTGCATTCTCATATTGTATTAGTCCATTTTGTGTTGCTATAACAGAATATCTGAGACTGGGTAATTTATAAAGAACAGGTTTATTTGGCTTATGATTCTGGGACAGCTGCATCTATTCCAGGCCTCAGGCTGCTTCTACTCCTGGCAGAATACAGCAGGCAGCTGGTGGGTACAAGCAGATCACATGGTGAGAGGAAGCAAGAGAGAGAGAGAGAAAGGGAGGTGCCGGGGTCTTTTAAACAACCAGCTTTCATGGCAACTAATAGAGTGAGAACTCACTCACTAACCCAGCCCCAAGGAGAGCATTAATCCATTCATGAGGGATCCACCCCTGTGATTCAAACAGCTTCCAACACTGCTATATTGGGGATCAAATTTCCACATGAGTTCTGGGAGGACAACACATCCAAATTCTGTCACATATTTATTGCAGTGCTATTCACAATAGCCAAGATGTGGAATCAACCCAAATGTTCACCAATGGATAAATGAATAAAGAAAACGTGGCACACACACACAGTGGAGTATTATTCAGCCATAAAAACGAATTAAATCCTATCATTGGCAGCAACATAGATGAACCTGGAGAACATTTTCTTAAGTTAAACAAGCCAGGCACAGAAGAAAACATCGCATGTTTTCACTCAAATGTGGAAACCAAAAAAAGTTAATCTGATGGAGGTTGAGTGTAGAATAGTGGTTATCAGAGGTTAAGAAGGGTAGGGAAAGGGGAGAATAAAGAAAGGTTGCTTAATGGGCACAAACATACAATTAGATAGAAGGAATAAGTTCTGGTGTTTGAGAACACAGCAGGTGACTATAGTTATTAATAATTTAGTGCCTGAAGGGCCTTCAGAAAGTTCACAGAAAGATTCTTATTATTTTTCAATTCAATTTTTTCCACAGACTTTTTGAAGTACCCTTGTATATTTCAAGGTAGCTAGAAGAGAAGATTTGGAATATTCCTAACACAAAGAAATTAAAAATATATAGATGCTAGATATCCCAATTACTCTGATTAGAGCATTATGCATTGTATATATGTATCAAATTATCCGATATACCCCATAAATACGTACAATTATTATATAACAATAAAAAAAATCAAATCATAAAAGCCCTAAAATAAAATATAGATGGTTATGCATCTAAAATTTGGATGAGGGAAGACTTTCTAAACTTAAAAGCAATAGGAAAAAACTGCAAAGTAGGTAGGTTTTACTACATTAATCTTAAGAACTTCTATATGAGAAAAACGTAATTCACAAAATAAAATTATAAACAACAAACAGAAAAATGTATATAAGTATAGCAAAGGATTATTGTTTATATTGTATAAAGAGCTTATATACCCTTATAAGAAGACAATGACCCCAACAGAGACCTTGATGAAGGCATGTAGAGATAATTCACAGAAAAAAAGACATAAATACTCAATAAAGGGCAATTTTCTACCTCACTAGTAATAACAGAACATGCAAACTACATCGACTAAATAATATTATTTTACCTGTCAAATTGGTGAAGATTAAAAAAGAACTGATAAGTAGACCACGGGCAGTGAGACAAACTCTCATACACTGCCAATGTGATTGTAATTGACACAACCTTCCTGGAAAGTAATTAGAATCAAGGGCCTTTAAAAATTCTAAGGAAACAGAGATGTGGACAAAGATGTATGCCCAAAGGCTGTCATGGTTTTTAAAAAAGCATCTCCAAGGTCTAATATTAGAAAAGTGGGAGATGGTTACATAAAATATGGTCCATATGTACATGATCGCAGAGCCACTAAAAATTACATTCATGCTATGGTATTAGAAGTCAAGATAGCACTACCTTTAGGGTGGGTATAGTGGATGGAAGAAGGGACAAGGAAGAGGTGCTAGCAATTTTCTGTATCTTCATCCAGGTGCTGGTTATACAGGTGTGTTCACCTTGTGAAAATTTATTGGGATTTATGATGCTGTACTTTTGACATATGCACTTTCTGTATATTTTGATAAAAGTTTAACTTAATTTTTTTTAAAAAAACAATTCTGATGGAGTTTGGGTGTACTGTCCATGGAAATTTGATCTCCAATGTAGCAGTGTTGGAAGCTGTTTGAGTCACGGGGGCAGATCCCTCATTCTCTAATGAATGGATTAATGCTGGGGGAGTGGGGGAGTGAGTGAGATCTCCCTCTATTAGTTCCCCCTAGAGCTGGTTGTTTAAAAGACTTTGGCACCTCCCCCATCTCTCTCTCTTGCTTCCTCTCGCCATGTGATCTGCTTGTACCTGCCATGAGTAGAAGCAGTCCGAGGCCTGCACCAGATGCAGCTGTCCCAAAATTGTAAGCCAAATAAACCCCTGTTCTTTATAATTTACCCAATCTCAGATATCTGTTATAGCAACACAAAAACGTACTAATACAGATTCTTAATAGAATTTATGAAAGTTTTCATAGGAGAAACTCTCCTTTAGTGTGATGCCATCAGCTTTTGCTTACAATTAAATTGCTGTAGTAACACTGATCTTAAAACAAAAATATAAATAAAACCCTTTCCTTGATGCCACTTCTCCTGTCAGCCACACTCTCAAAAGGGCTTTCTATAGGCATACATATCCTTATCTACCTTCACCCTTCAGCCCGTTCCAATCTGGCTCTCATCCCCTCTACTAAAGCTACTTACTTCTGTCCCTGGGGTCATCTGTAAGTTTCATGATGCCAAATCCATTGGCTAAATTACAGTCCTCAATTTCCCTGACCTATCAAAAAAACTCAGGCCAGTTCACCACTCTTCCAGGCTCAGAATACTCTATTTTTGAAATCTTGTCAATATGTTTTTCTTTTCCTTCTCTTTTTAGCTTCTCCTTTGTCATATTGAGCAACTCTCCTTTCTCTATTCACACTTAAATGTTTGCTTTCATAGGTCTCTATCCTGGGTCATCTTTTCTTTCTGCTCTAATCTCTTTTTTATGTTATCCGATTTACTGTTGCAGATTTAAATACAATATTTTTCCCAATTTTATATCACCAGACTGAACCGCCTTTCTGACATTCAGATCCTAATATCAAATTGCTTACATGACATCTTAACCTGAGTATTTCTCAGGCTCCTCAGATGTGACATATCTTGTTGAGATCATGACGTTCTCTCTCGCCCTCCCTGTCTCCTCCTGCTCCGTCAATCCTTTCCAATGGACCAAATAACAACTTCATGATCCTCCCAGTTTTCCATGCCACAAACCTAGGAGTGATTCTTCACATCTCTTTTCCCCTCAGACTCTTTATCTACTATACCACAAAAGATATGTAAGTAATAGTCATTAATAAATACGTATACTTCTCCCTATATGAAGGTACTTAAAAAGTTGTGGAAAAATAGAATTGAAAGCAACATGCACCCTTCCATGAACTTCTTCAAGTACTTTTATGTTTTACCAGTTAGTAAACTCTTAATTGTTCACCAACTTCCATTGTTGCCTTCTACCAATTAATTGAACCAATAGCAGCTCTTGTGACCTCTTAAGAACAAAAATCTAATCATGCCATACCTCTTTAAAACCTCCTCAAGAGCTACCGACCATACTTAGGAGAATTTTCACACAGACTTAGGCAATTGAGTTTTGCTTTGCTTTTCCAGATTCTTCTTCTGCAACTCTCTCCCTCACTCCTTTAACATTGTGAGTGTAACCTTGTCAAATCTTGAAAAATTTTTGTCATCGTGAGTCTCGTTTCTTCACCTACATCATTGCACTTAATCGATCACATTTGAACTTCATTAGCAAGAGAACAGTGAATTCTGATCTGCTTTCCAAGGTGATCATTAATCCCATTATTAACATATCATCTGTAACTTAATGAGGATACTATACTTTCTACTCTGTTACAGAAAAAGATGTTGGTCTAAGGCTAATCTCTGAAGTACAATACTTATATTGCTTCAGACTGATATTAATGTACTGATATTGTATATAAAGTTTTCATAATGGCCTATAAGTGATGCCATTTTTCTTCATATGCCAGGGGGATTGAGATAATAGCTAGTAAATTATGCTATTTTTATATCTCTTCTTCCTCTTTCACTAAGATAAATGTCACAACCATTCACTCACTCTGTATACTTCAATTTAAATACATTTTAAAAGTTGGCCAGAAACAGCATGCTATAAAATTTTCAGGTAAATAAAAACATCCTTTTAATAAAACATGAAAAAAATACTGCTGTTATAATTTTGTAACTTCATAATTCAAAGCTCTAAACTTAACGTGTTTAACTCTTATAATGTTAACCTTTGAGTGAATTATTTCTTCACTAACTCTAAGGACAAGTTTGGAGGCATAAAAATAACTGCATGGACTTTCTTCAAATTTCAGCAATAAAGCCAGGAAATTCCAAATATTCTCCTCTAGAGGACCACTAGACTTATACTCTATTCTTGGTGCATAAAAGAAATAGGCCAGTCTCAGATTGTTTAATTTTCAGTGGAAGATACATAGCTGACATTATTTTAATAATAACAATTTTCTAAAAGAGAAGAAGTTTATGGTAACAGAAGTGGCAGTTTTTGAGAAGTAAAGATACTCTAGCCCAAACTCTTTTTTTTCTCCAAAAAAGAGAAATTCACACAAATTAGCTCATGTGAAGAGAAAGTAATTATTGTAGGGTTACCATAGGCAATTTCATGGACAGAAAGATAAGTAAAACAAGTACAGCTGTATCATACATGTCTGGCATCTAGAAAGTCAGAAATTAAGACTCTTCCCTCTGTCATCAGTCCTCCTCCATTATCACAGCTTCTTTCTAATTATCCATCCTGCATTTGAGTCAACTGGTTGTCATCCTCTACCATATATCAGATGAATCTTGACCTTCCGCAGTCTCATTACCTTTTGTTTAAAAGCAAAGAGGGCTTTATTGAGTGCAGCAAATCTGTGTAAGCCAGATAATATGTGCCATTGGTCATTAAGCAGGCTAGCTGGCTGTTAATCAAGTGCCTCTTCTTAGCCCAAGTGACTATTTCTGGGAATATGAATGATTTACATGGTTCTACCCATTTTACATGGGTGTGGATTAAACAGGACATGATAAAGGAAAGGTCTTTGACCTACACATAAGTGTTTGTAGTAATGAAAGTTCTAAGATTTTGTGGAAAAATGATAAGAGGAAAGTATCTCATTAATGAAACTAAAGTAGATTTTGCTTCAATTTTATCTCATTCAATTTTTCCAATTAGTGACCTAATAATTTACTGACTGTACTGGAAATGCATTTCTCTCCTGAGATTTTAAACTGTACCAATTTATTAAGTCTAAATAAAATGTGATTAACCAATGGAAAATGTATAAACCTTAGGGATTCTTCAGACAGTAACAAGACATATTTGACAATTGCCATTCCAGTGATTTTGTAGAATAATACACTTTTGCTTTCCTCTACCTCACCCCCAAAAAACATTGTGGCTGAGAAGTTCCAATTTTAACAGTTTAGAAAAGCTTTTGTAGATGAAGGAACACAATGAATTCTCAAATATTTTCATATAATTATACTGAATGATATAATTTCTTGTCTAGAGTAGGCACTACCCTTCCGATGCTCTCACTTATCAAAGTAACTTGACGTCCATTTCATACGAATTCAAAGTAGAAACATAATAAATGGTAGCTATTAAAAGGCCAAAATTTCAAGTGGTCTTGACACTGTATTTTTCCCATGAAAGTTAGACATGATCCTATGGCTAAAAATGAATGAGAATATTGATCTAAACCAAAAGATGAGGCTTTGTCCTCAGCATGTATCAGACCAAAAAAAAAAAAAAAAAAAAAATGAGGCACATAGTAAATGGAAATCCAAGTTAGGAACTATTCTTGAACTTTTTAGTATGTATTTATAATGTGGAACACATATAAAAATGAAGCAATGGAAATTGTTAAAATGGAAAAGTGGCAGAAGAGCTTAAAAGAAGGAAAAATATGTACAATGATGAAACATATATTTTAATGAACTAGATACAAAGGAAATCTTATTAAAAGCCACGAGGCATTGTTGAATTATTTTTCCTGATTACAAAAGAAAGTCATCTTTCTGGATTATTTCAGTGCAGAACACTTGAAACAACAAAGAAACTTCTTTCTAATAGTAAATATCTAAAAGGTATACTATTTTTCTCTGAAAAATCAACACAGGAAGGATATAATTCCATATAATACCTGATGTTTTCACTACCTGGACTATCTCAATGTCTGCAGTAAAACTTAGATACCATACTTTATATTTAAAACAGAAAAGAATTACAAGGTCAAATAACCTACTTTTTAAATAATAACTTCTGTAATGTTCCCCTTCCTATTCTTATTTCATACCTGTCTCCAAAATTACTGTAAAATATTCTATAATCTATGAAGAAAGTAATAAAATAACAACTGTAATTTAGGGGATTAGGTAACAGCTATTTAAACTCTTAAGACGTGACATATTTGGCAGAAATGATGTTCTTCATTTTGATTGGAATTTTTTTTAACTCTGCACTAAATATTATGGTAAAGTAGATCTTCACCTTCTTATAATTTAAAGTATCTCACAATTTTCTGTTTAATGCTATTTTTCCCATATATTTATGCGTTGCTTAAATTGAGTCACAGCTGTACTCTGTGATATATTACAATAGAGCATGCTCTTGTTTTGTCCTATTAAATTCTTATTTTATTCTTTCCTGCAACTGTTCTAGTTTAATATCGTTTTAATCAATCTATCATTACTTCTTCTCATTGTGGATTTCTTTTTTTCTTCTCTCAGAACTATCAGCCAATTTCCCAAATTTCCCCAATATCGTTATACGGGAAGCCATACCCTTAATTTTTTTGATGCAGGAGCTTGATTACTTCATTCAATAAGTTGTTCCCAAGTCAATATGAGGCATTTTCTCAATAGGAACTCATATTTATATGTAAATATGACACTATGGACCAATGACCTATGAAATTAAAACAACATGTAGAACACAATTACCATTTGTTATAGCACCTTGAAAAGGACTTCACCCGCATTTTCTCTTTTAATCCTCAAAACAACTTTCAATTAAATGTATTGTTCTCCTGGATTTTGCTTTTGAATAAACAAGCCGAGATCAGACGTAGTTATTTATCCAAGATCACAGAACAGATAAGCAAAGAAGCTGGAACTGGATCTGAGGCAGTCTGAGGCCAAAGGCCACCACAAGCAGCCCAGAAAAGCTGCACTGTGTGGTTAGATAGATGTAGCAGAAAAGGTCCCTCTGCTGCCCTAAAGTATAGTTTTGAATATGCTAATGTTTAAGCCTGAAATCTTCAGCAATTATATATTTCAGAATTATTCCATATTAAAGTGAAAATACCCTTAAAAAGCTTTCTCTCTTTAAAATCTCAGCAGAAGTGACCCTATCAGAACCTTTCTGGGCTGGCTGGCTGCTGAGTTGGTTAGAGTACAGCCTTATAACACCAAGGTCACAGGTTCAGATCCCTGTACCAGCTAGCCACCAAAAATAAATAAATAAATAAATTAGAAGAAAAGAAAGAAAGAAAGAAAGAAAGAAAAGTTGAGAAATTAAAATATATTTATATATATACATAAAAAAGAACCTTTCTGGAGGGTGTGAAAAAAGCAACTTTTGCCAGCCACCAGAGTGGAATCACTTATTTCCTTAGTGGGACAAATCTAGGTTGTTGGTTATGTTGGAAGATTGTAGACAGAACAAAAAGCTTCAAGTCTTCACAAACTTCAAGACAAGAGGGGAGAGACCTAGAAAACCCTGTTGCTCACAAGCTATGCATAAGCGTCCAGCACGTGGTGAGACACGATGCATGCCAGTTGCATCCTTTCATGCTTTCTACTTTTAAACAAATCATTTATTAAACTCTCATCAAAGGCATCAAATAATAGCAATAAAAAAATACAAAAACTATGGAGTAGAGAATTATCTGTATTTTTACAAATAATTGATCACTCCTTAAAGAAGGGAGCAGTTTAAATTTTGAAAAGCATTAGTTCTATTATAAAACAGAAAGAATTTCTCTTTTAAATATTGGAAGTCAGAAATAGGCGGTTTTGCTATATGTTGCCAGAACTTTAAGATTACATATAACCTTAAAACATACGCATCACTTTTCAATACGTTCCAAAGTGATTTTAGCAGCTCTGGGACTCTATCCCGGAGGCTCCGGGAAGTTCCAGCTCCTCAGAAGTTGCGGACGCTGGTGGTCGCCCCCGACCCGAACACGAAGCGCGCTCCCCGCTTTTCGCGTCCCGATTCCCCATCAGAGACGTGGGGACAGAAAAGCCCCCAGGGCTGCCTGGCGGCGGGAAGAAAGGGGAGGCGCTGCTTCCAGAGGCGCCCAGGTCTCGGAGGCCCGAGGACAGTTCGTGTCTAACCATGTCCCTTAGTCTCCGCGAAGCCCCAAAGCCGTCGGGCCGGCCTCCCCACCCAGCCCCTGCGAACGCGCGACCACCCACCTGAGGGCGCTGGGCTGCAGGGGCACCGGTCCCGGCTCCCGCCGCCCTGGCCCGGCGCTGCAGGCAGCATCGCGGTGGCAGAAGCCCGGCGGCCCGCGGACTACGGCCCGCCCAGCCCTGCCCGGACTCTCCTGCCAGAGCGACCCTCCGCGAGCTCTCCTGTCGGTCCTCGTCCCTCCCCAGCGGGCTGGCCTCCCCGGGCGGCGGTAGGCGAGGTCCCCGGAAACGCAGCCCCAGGGCTCCGGCCGCAGGGTGAGGAAGTGAAACTGCTGAGGGGCTCGCTCATGCAAACTTTTTCCAGAATCCACCTTACTTTCTCATAACACTCTCCCTCCCTGTGTCCCTCTTCATCTTTCCACCCGCAGGGTATCTGTCTTTAGGCCTGTGTTACCTGTTACTGCAGGTCATCTTGTCCCCTTGTAGGTCTAACATATTGCCCCCACTTTGGGGCAGAAATAGGGATGCCAGAAGTGGACATTTGCTGGAAAGGGGGAATAAGAGATATAGATTAGAATATAAAGATGTAGGTCAAGTCGTAAATTTTTAGAATATTTTATTTTACCCAGACTTTCTAAGCTAGGTTCATAAATTGAAAAGTGATTTTAAATCCCATGTAAAATTTATTTTCTACCTCTGCTCCAACTCAGAAATGGGCTCAGTAAAAAATTTGTTATGGATCTAAACAGGCCCTCAAAACAAGAGTTGCGTTTGTTTATTTTAAAGAAAGAAATACTAAAGGAGTTGCCCCAAAGCCTTAAAATAAATGTCCCATCTTCTCTCAAGGACATCTAAACTAGTAATTTACGTTTTGAAGTTGAAGATAATTTTTGAGATTAGTTTGAAGATTTAATGACAATACATGGTTAAATGCCCCTCGACCCCATCTTATAAAAGAAACCTAAAAGGAAAGCTTGCTTAGCAACTATTTCTCTCACACAGTCTTTTTTAGAAATACTATGAAAATCAATTATCAAAGAAAATGTTAACTTTTTTCGCATAATCGGACTTGTCATTAGAATTTTATATAACACAGTGTAGAAAACTTGGAGAAATATGTAAAATGTCAGAAAATTTTGAAAACTATCATAGATACATTTATCTGCTTTTCAATGGTTCCTTTAATCTCATTATTAATTTTAAGTTGATTTTCTGAATTTGAAATAATGGAACAAAAGATTTTGTCTAATTCATGAAATAATATCATATTGACAAGTTTGTCTTCTATATATGTCTGTTTTCCAAGAGATCTCATAATAGGGTAAAGACAGAGGGTTTGGATTGCAGGGTTCCTATAAACTCTTAGTATTTTCAGAAATTCAATTCTTAGGAAAGCATAAGTCTTTTTAAATAAACCCATTGGGGGAATAATGCCCTAATTGATGAATTTGCTAGTGTATATATTCCTGACTACAGCTACTTTGACTAACATAAACACTCCAGCTTATGCTCCCAACTAAGCGTCCAAATCTGCAAAGGCACCCACGTGTGAACACAGAAATTTGATATTAAAGATAGGCTTCACCTCACTATCTGACAACCTGATGACAATTCTTAATATTTCTGAGTCCTGCATATCTCATCTAAAAGAGGAAATTGAAATAATTATATTCAAGTCTCTGCCAGCTATAACATTTTATGACACTCTCTTCTATAATACATATAGAAAATAAGATTTACAATATACAGGAAAATTACATACATTTTCAGATACTCTTTTCCCTATTTATGTCAATATGACCCTGGTTAATGAAAAAATGAAAGCAAAAATGGGTTTAAAATTATGGGCTGTTTTTTAAAAACTAATACAATTAATAAGACTTTGTGGTAGAAAATCTTAAAAGTCTTCCACTAAAGTTTAAAAATTATTCTAGCTTCATTTTTGTTTTGGGTACTGAATGAGAATACAATTCTTTTTCAAAAGTTATATGGTAACGCACAGCCCATTTATTTATTTATTTACTCTTTTGTTTTATTACTGTTGCTGTTAATAGCTACTCTGGTTTTTTGTTTGGTTGGTTGGTTTTGTTTTTGTTTTTTAAGAAACGTATTCTATAGGCCAAGCACTATGTAGGAGTTTTACAATGTTCAAAGTTATTTGGTTGTCAAAACAATATAGCTTTAACTATATTTTACAAATGAGGAACTCGGGTTTTAAAAATTTTAAGTGGAAGAGCTAGAATTCAATCCTAGATCTGATTCTGTAGCTTGCCCTCTTAATTATAATTCTCCCCTTCCTTTTAAGGTCACACAGGACCATTACTTAAGATTACATGAACATCATAGGCAAGGTTATACATATATACATATTGAAAAGTTGCTTTAGTTTTCCCACCTAATTTTCCACGGAGCTGTAATCCCATAGAACTAAACACCAATGTGCTTAAAAATAGGCATAAACTGCATTCATAATTCACTACAATTTTGGCACTATTTGGTTGAGGATATCATGTGCATGTACCACACACAGAGATGTGGTGACCTAGGTCTTACAAGTATTCTAACTTTGCCCATGAATTTAT
Source organism: Cynocephalus volans (assembly GCF_027409185.1). Lineage (NCBI taxonomy): Eukaryota > Metazoa > Chordata > Mammalia > Dermoptera > Cynocephalidae > Cynocephalus > Cynocephalus volans. Next base: position 88,522,494 of record NC_084468.1, on the reverse strand, counting down.
GAAAATATGTTCTAGAAAAGTTTTTGCTCATTTTGGTCTTGCTGCCCAGTGTCAAGTACATCTTTAATCACAGTTGACTGTTTTTCCTCTGCTTTCTCCCTTAAGGAGATGATACTCTGAAATGTTGGGTTATCGCTTAGTTCGGATTTGTTCTCAGAGAAGAGGCACTTTGCAATTCTCACACTGAGAGGCTTTTTCAGTCAGAATGCCACCAGCAGTGTGTAATCGCAGGTGTCTGATTTTAACTCTGTTACATAGAATGATAAAAACGCTAGCCACAGTTGGTTTCTTTTTTCTCAATATATCAAATTCTTGGATCCATTGACATCCTCCCTTGCATTCTTCCTTCTAGCAGCATTTTGACAGCCTCAGTATTATTACCCCACTCTGTGAAGATTATAAGAGTCTCACGCTGATTCTATCTTCCAATAAATGGACAGCTGAAGCTGTTCGCTGCTGCCCTGGTTCAGTTACCATGGCTGATTCCCTGTGCCCTTTGCTAACTGGATGCTTTCGCTCATGCTATTGGCTTTATTTCTGCTTTTAGATTCTGGGTACATGTAAAGAACAAAACTGGTTATTTCCTAAAGCAACAACCTATTGTGAAAGTAAAATAGTTTGCTTTTTTATGGCTATTTACTAATTGGAGAATTTTCCTCTTCACAGACATGTCTGGATTTTTAGACACTGGATTGTATTGTTCTCCTAGGGTGTTCTTATACATCTTATTTGCTAGATCCTAACTAGACCAAATACCAGAAAGGTATGAAGGAATTTCCTAGCAATAATACCTTTCTTGGTCATTATTGGAAGACTTTCTTCATTTTTATTTAACTGAATTCTTAAATACTATTCTGTGTATAGTTCCCCAAAGATGTCCACATCCTAATCCCCAGAACCTGTGTATGTATTACTTTACGTAGAAGGGAAAATTATCCCGCATTTTTCAGGTGGGCCCAATGTAATCACAAGGGAACTTATAAGATAGAGGCAGGAAAGTCAGGGTTAGAGAGGAGATGTGATGAGGAAACAGAGACTGGAGTAATGTGCTTTGAACGTGGAGAAAGAGGCCACAGCCAAGGAATGCAGGTGGTCTCTAGAAGCTGGAAAATTCACGGAAATGGGTTCTCCTGCACAGTCACCAGAAAGAACCAGCCCAGCTGATACCTTGACTTTTTTGCCCAGTTAGACTTGTTTTGGACTTCTGACCTCTAGAATTATAAGATAATGAATTTGTGTTGTTTTAAGCCGCCAGTTGTGGTAATTTGTTACAGAAGTAATAGGAAACTAACTCATCAACTTATGGTGATAAATTGAGAATTTGGGGAGATTCATTAATAAGGAAAACCTTCTTGTATTCTTCTAAATAAACAAATGTTAAAGAATGTTTGTCAACATTTTACCATTAATTTGCTAAGTCCCTATGGAGCAATATTTCACCGCTAATCGGTTGTGATAGCTCTTTTATATTCTTTCCTGCAGGGCTGTTTGCATTGTATACTTAACTTCTGTTCTCTAGTAATTGAGTAGATGTGCTGAATCTTCTGTTTTCAGTTAGATTGAGGATGACTTGTGGAAGTAACCAAGTTTGCTTCTTACACTGTAGCACACACCACCACCACCACCCATCCACCTACACCCCTGCCTGTGCTAACAAGTGAAAGTGAGTTTGCTGGAAGGGAGCTTACTTAGTAGATCTGACTTTTAACAACCAATACTATAAAACATTTGAATGTCAAGAAATCTAAAATTATCCATTTCTGTTTTTGGTTGTTTTGTCTTTCTTTGTGAACTATGGTTATTTGCTTCCATTTTAATCCTGTCATTATTGACTTAATCAGGGTTTCAGCTCCACTTCCTACCCATTATATAATAATGTTTTCCTTAGCACCTAATTTACCCAGGTCTTTTAATATCTGAACCCATTAGCTTTACTGCTCTACAGGATTGAAAAAAGAGCATTGCTCTTCACATTTTTGTTATTAATTAACTAACTCAAAAAGAGTTTAGTAAGCACCTACCATATGTAAGACAGTGCTTGTCACTGGGCATACAGTGATAAAAAGACAAAGCCCTTGGTTCCAAAAAGTCTACTTTCTACACATGCCACTTCAGTTTTTGTGGAGAATTGTGTGAGACAAGTAATACTAAATGGTTCTATGGTAATTAAAAAATACTTTTGGGTCACTGGAAGGATCAAGAATGTTCTTGTAAGTAATGTTATTGTTGGGAAAGTTTCCATTGTAAATAATTCATAGTAAAGAAACATACTGAAATTGGGAGTATTTGGAACCAGAAGATAATAGCAGGAAGTGGTTGGAGAAAAATTTCAACAGGAAGAGAAGCAAAGATAATGTGTTTCAGCCAGTGGTGCAGCTAGCTATTACCGTGCTTGGGGCAGGTTCCAAGAACTGTGCCCATTGACATGATCTGAGAATTGGAAGAGGATATGGAATATCTACCACACAATTTCAGAGGATAGTGAGTAGCCTGCTAACAGCTTAGAGAAGATGAAAATGCAGACATTTATTTGAGTCAAGTGAAGCTGGTTTCCTTCTGAAGTCCAGATTATCCTGGACTGTGATCTGAAAAGCAAAAGTCATAGCAGTTGATATCTGAAATATCCACTCAGAGAAGAAAAAGCCGTTGGCATAATGGACTCTTTTTTCCAAAGAGCTAAATAAGAGAATAAGAGCAGAAAGTGGCATTTTTGTGCTGAAAATTCTCACTGAAAAACTGAATTTTCATTTTCCAAAAGCAAATAACAAAAATGTTTGAAACTTGAAACCAATGCCAAGAGAACAGCATCTCCTGCAAAATCTTCTGACTATTTCTCTACTCCTTTCCTATGGCTAGTTTAGAGTGTATTCCCCACCCTCTGAGGGACCAGCTGTGTGGTACCAATTAGTCGTTTGAAGAGGACACCCCTGGAGGACTCCTACTGCTCTAGTGAGCCATCTATGAGATATTAGGATAGAGGGCTCTCAAAACGGCTCAGGCTCTATATTCTAAGATCCCATGTGCAGTTCATGGATGCTGAGCCTTTGAGGAATGCTGGATGAAATCTCAGGCCATCCTTAATGGGACCAATGAAAGATATTTCTTCATGAAGATCCCCTAGAATCAAAAACATCATGTATGTTTTAAAGGAAAGAGAAGACATTATTCAGGGCTGACTTCTCTGAGTCTAGGTCAAGCATACATAGGAGAGAGATATTTAAAATTGTATTGAAGGATAATAAGGGTTTAATATAGCTAATAGCTACCTCCCAGGTGGTAGCTTGAATAAACACAAAAACAGAGGAAATAAGGGATATAGTGAATTTGTCTAATGGCTAGAGATGTGATTTGGAGAGCCCTTAGAAAAATCTGCTGAGGGATCTAGAAAATATACTTAACCCTGTGAGTGCCATTTAAAATATTTTATATAAATTTTGTTACATTTGTTTCTAACTGGCAAAATTTTGGAAAAGACTAAAAATAATATTGAAAAGTAATAGAAAATAAATTTAGAAATTAAAGATTAGAATGAAAAGTTATTTTTCATTCTATAAATATGTACTGCTCATCTTTTATGTGCACAATATCCTAATAATGGTATATAAAGGATGGACATTTTGTATACCAAAATATATATAATTCATAAAGAGATCTTAATAGTGTAATAATTAGTACACAGTTAATAACAATTCAGCTTACAAATAAACAAATCTTTTACAGAAACAATAAATTCTTGCCATGAAATTGCAGTAAGGAATTTGAAAAAGTGAAATTCGGAGCAATTATTATGGATTATTATGTAGCCATTCCACATTACATATTGAGTATCTACTATGTCCCATGATTTCTATCCAGACAAACAAAAGTAATTATAAAAAAGCAATTATAATAGAGTATTCCAGTATTATAATAGAAAAAGATTGATGTAATAGAGAAGGGAATAGATTATATGGGATATTTAGCAGATTATGGCAGGGCAAAGGGAAGTTAGCCTAGCCTCAGAGTGAGGGAAATGATCCCTGTACCCTACTGGGGAACAATTAAAACTAATTAAAGTACATTTTCCAGAGTAGTCTCAATTCAAGAAAAGACAAAAAGTACTCTTTGGTACATTAAAACTATTTTTATAAGGGAATTCCAACATACACTAAAAAGATGTGTGTGTGTGTGTGTGTGTGTGTGTGTGTAAAATAAATTAGTAAAAGTATTGTACTATAGAGAAGTTATATGGTGCTTTATTTTTAAAATATTTACTATAATTTTTCATTATTGTAATACCCTTAGGAGTGGTACATTTTTGTCAGTCTTCTTCCCTTCAAACTCTGAACTAGAATAAACAGATGCCAACTATATTGAGAATTTTCCCCCTTAGTACCTTAAAGGAGAAAGAGAAAAGTCACATGTGGCATAAGTGTGTCATTTTTTCATGCTTTGCATGAGTACTTATTTCTCAAGGGTCTGAGTAGTTCCTCCCACACAAATACAACCCATGAGAAGGTGCAGGAGGACTCAGCTAGGATCCCTTCTCTTCCCAGGAGGAGGCCTAGCTACCTAATTCCCATTCAGACACAAAGGGGAAAAGAGATTCCACTACCTGACAGATGTCCAAATTAACTAGAAATCACAGTTAGATCAGTTTGAGACTTCTAGACACTTTTGAATTAGAAATGAGCTAGTTAGTGAACTCATACATGTACAGTGCAGATTGACTCTGATTCAACCATTGTATGTAGTCAGAGGCTAAAAGGAATTCCTTCCTTGGGCTTTACAGTAAATTCACCTTTAAAATCCAGATCCTGTGATTTCAGTGCAAATAATCACATCTTTTTGTGACCTTCTTGTCCCCTATCTTTATTGTTATTTTTAGCATAGCACCACTTATAAAGTTTATTCTTCTTTATTTAATATAGTCTTCCCATACTAAGGTATAAGTCTCTCAAAGGACCTTATTCATTTTTCTCTCCCCAAGTCTATCGTAGTTTCTAATATAGAATGAGTGACTAATATGTAAAAATTAATAAATATTTAATTAATTACTGTAAGAACTGTTGAAAACACCAAGTTGAACAAGAAGAATACCAGGACTCAAAAGCTTTTAGTCTAATGAAGAAGGCAGATATGTAAACTAATGAAAACTCAATTCACATGGAAGTAAATCCTAAGTAAAGGTGCAAAACAAATTGTTTAAACTTAAAAACAGAAGAGGTGATTAAATATCATTAGGGACCCTTCTGAGCAAAGTAGGTGTTGGAGATTGCTGCTTTAAGGTTGGGGATTATTTCCACAGGCAGATATTTCCATCAAGAGATGAGGGAGGTAAAATCAGAAAAGCAGCTGTGAGTTATTTTTCTAAGCTTTGGGCCTTTATTATTTCAATAGCTCCACTGATTATAGGGTTGTTTAAGGTTTTATCAGAAGTCCTGTATTAGCCTGAGCTGTTTTGCATGCACATGATAGAAACCAAGTTCAAAGTAGCTTATGTGAAATGGGGTATTTTAATGGATCATGTAATCAAGCCACAGGAAGGATCATGATGTAGCTACGCCTCAAGAAAAACTGAAACAGAAAATTTGCTCCCTCTCCTCCACGACTTAATCTCTTATTCTAGAACATCTCCCTCAGAAAGTTGAGAACATAGCCAGCTGAGGCAAACTGAGTAGGATTTAGAGTTATCTTCTCTGGTATCAAGTTTAAAAAAATCATGAGGCAGAAATACTTATAGCAGAATTATTCCTCATAGTCAAAAACTAGGAACGATTCAAATGTCCATCACCTGATGAATGAATAAATACGTATGTATAACCATACAATGAAATATTATGTGTATAACCATACGACGAAATATTACAATAAAAAAGAATAAAGTACTGATACATGCTACAACATGGAAACATTATGCCAAGTTAAAGAAGCCTGTCACAAAACATAGCACATTGTATGATTCCATTTATAAGAAATGCCCAGAATAGGCAAATCCTTAGTGACAGAAAGTAGATTCATGATTGCCAAGGGTTGAAGGTTAGGGACAGATGGAGACCGACTGCTAACTTTTATGGAGTTTCTTTTGGGGGTGATGAAAATGTTCTAAAATTAAATAGCAGTGATAATTTCAGGACTTTATGAATATACTGAATTGTACATTTTAAAAGGGTGAATTTTATGGTATGTGAAGTATATCTCAATAAAACTTATAAAAACATATGAGGAAAGGCTTTAATTGACCTATAATGTTTCAAGAACTAATCTTTTTAGTTCAGAAAATGGGTGTAGAGTACACTGATTTATCTTGCTGGGTTAAGGTGCTCATCTTTGGGCCAATGCAGAATGGTTGTGAGGGGTGTTAGAATATGTCAGAGGATGGCCTCACAATTCACAGCACGTACTTGGATTAGGAGAAAACCATTTCTCAGGAAAAAGTGGTTGTTATTCCCAGAAAGAGGAGAGAGATATAGGTATATTAAAAATTAGATGTCTAACATAAGAGATCAGCTAGAAAAACCCAGAAATGACTCTAATAATTGGCTCAAGTCACACATGCTGTGTTGCACTGCATAGGCATCTCCTAAATTCTGTGACACTCAACCCTATCTGCTGGGAATGTTGGCTAGGGATAACTCACAGCTCTGTTTTCTCCAGGAATTGCACCTGATCAGAAGAAGCTGCCTTGCTCGCGATTGCTCACCTTCCCTACAAGGTACCTGCATCCAATGAGTTGTTATTGTGGAAGTACAACTGCTAGGTTCTTTACCCAATTGAGACAATTCTCAAGGGTTATCCAGCTCAAGAACCCTTCCAAAGTATGGCCTGAGCTCTCTGTTAAAATTGCTACTTTCTTCAACCTCTCTCTTTGTCCAGTCCTACTTCCCTTACCACTTACATGTGTTGTTCCTGAGAATATTTATCAACAGACTTCCTGCATGTGAACATTGGAATGTGTTTCTAGAAAACTTGCAACAGTTGCTACCAGGAGTAGTCTTAGGAAGCAGACTCTACAATAAAATTTGGAGCTGGATCCCCATTCTAGTCAGTTGGCTTTTAGGACATCCTCTCTGGCACTGATAGCTGTGGCATAAGGTTTCCAGGCAATTGATAAAACTTTTTCTAGTGGTGAACTGGGATGAGACGCCAGTGGAAAGGAATGAATTGACAGTTGCAGTAGTTTAGGCATATGAGAAGTTTGGGAAAAACAGTAATGATAAGGGCTATGAAACTGGGTGGTTGTGGTGAGGTCCATTGGTTCATTGGAGGAAGAAAGCAAATGGCTAAGGGTGATTAGTCTCCAGTAAAAACAGTTTGTGAAAGATAGAGGGCTCTTTGGCAGCATATAAAGAATACAGAGATTCTTGTTTCCTGCAGGTGGAAGTCAGAGAATGTTAAGGATCAAGGCCGAGGCTTAATTTTATGAGTATCAGAGCTCCAGAGAAGTTCAAATTCTCAACCCCAACAAATGTTCTATGCCAAAGTCAGTGTCTGACTGGAAGAAAATGTATCCTGAAACTTGGGATGGTGATATCTGGGCTTCTGAATTGATGCACTTAAAATATTTTGGAGCCCAGAATCTGTTACTAAACCTAAGTCCAGCTTCCTACCGCCAAATAGAAAAAAAAATGACTCAAAAGTCAAATGTTGGTGAAAAAGGAAGTCAGCTTTATTCAGGAATACTGGTAACCTGAGGATTTAGTAGGTTAACCCATCTCCTATTCTCAAGTTAACCAAGGGTGTTTATGGGGTAAGAAGTGGGGACTAAAAATCAAAAGGAGATGTGAGCAGCAGGCTACATATAAGGGGCCTGGTGCAAATTCTCATCAAGGCTCTATCTGGTTTCTGTTCTTGTCCTTGGATGTTATCTCAGGGTCCTGAAGGATTTTTATTTGCTTCAGGGTGGAATCAGAGTAGCTTTATTGATGTCTTTTGGTTTCTCAGGACAGTACGTTCCTGGCGTAAATATTCAGCTCCAGGCTATTTGGAAGACAGCTCTACATTTATGTAAATAATGTCATCCTGCCCCATAACCAAAGATCAAAATATTAAATAATCATGAGAAAAGAGGGAACTCAAGAGAAATGCATGCTAAGATACCTTTATGCATATCTTATTTTCTGTTGGACAAGTACGCTCCTATTTCTAGGGGTTCAGACAGGAAGTTTTGCAAGGCAAGGCTAAGGCATGCTTCAGCCCTACGGAAAAAGGGTCTTATATGATCAAATGTTAGGGTTCCTGCTGTTACAATTTTCCCCTTCTCATGTTCCTTCCTCAGTTTTGAGGGAGGGTGCTTCAGCTTTGTTCACTCTAATGATTCCTCTGAACTACCTGTGCTTGGAGAAGTATACCTCTTCTCTATGTTACACTCTAGCACTTCCTCTGCTTGAGAACAATGCACAAGCTTGTGCCTTACAAGATGAAATATGCTTTTCCCCTATTTATATCCCCTTCTCCCCTTTTTATCACTAGGTTAATAATTAGGGGCAGCTACAACATGACTAAGTAAAGGAAGAGCTGGACCTCTTTTTAAAAAGGGAGGGATATATAAGTCAAAAGAGCAGGAAGACCTAGTCAACATGTTTCCAAAAGATTTGGAAAAGTATAAATGGGACTGGATCCTGAAGGAGATAAGTCAAATTAAGCAAAACATAAAGTTGAATAATGGAGGGTTTATCAAATGGGATTGCCTTCCTGTGATATAGAACTTAACATTCTGGCAATGCCTCAAGAGATGGAGATATTGCTAATACACTACTCAGTTAGCACTTTGAAGCTTGGAAAAATTGATGGCTCCTACTGCATAAAGTAGAACTGCTATGGCAAATGGTAGAGTAAAGAAACTAGAAGTTCAGAAAGGCTTGCTGGAGAGGATATATTACAGAAGGTGGAAAATTCACAAGACTATGTTTTATGGGGAGGCCCAGAGGATGCTCTGTTCATCAAACTGATAAAGAATGCACTACTAAGGGCAGAACCAGAATTGCTAAGCTTAGCAGCAGCTGTCATCTGTAGGCCAGGATTTTTGCATAACCAGGATCCCAGACATCGATGGGGATGATAGGATCCCAAAATCATCAGTCCGGTGCTTTAGCCATCAGAAACAAAATGAGCACAACAATTGTAATTAGCAACAAGGTTGGCGTGACAGCAGGGAGCTTGATTTGCAGACACCTATGGAGATTATTAATAGAACATTCAGTTCCTGGGACAAGATAGATAGACAGCCAATAAAGGTATTGTTCAATCTATAGATTGTTCAAACTGTATTAAAGAAAAATAGTTTTTAAACCTGGGCCATTTTACAGATTTAGAACCAACTGACTAAAAGAAATTCCCAGGAGAAAGAACGCTGTGTAGCCATATTGCGTTTTCATGGTAATGACTCCCTTAGTCCTTGCCCAAATTGTCCTATAGCCATTTACATGGGTTTAGTATGCTGAAGAAATTCATGGGTGTTCTACTGAATTCGCAAAAAGTGCAGATTAAAACCTGATTTAAACATTACATGTGTTCATTAGAAGCTAAATGGGATTTCCTTCTTGGATGTGAGAGTGGACTTTCTTTTAAATCTCAGAGGAGGCAGAACTGAAAACATTTGCCTAGCTGGATTTTAGAATTGCTATGAACCCATGACTGCTATGTGCCATCCCTAGAATAGAAGTATCGATTTAAATTATCCTGCTTTAATGTTATCATTGAGTATTGGGTTGGTGGGGGATGGTAGAGGGCAGATAGCCTGACTTTTAGTCCACAGTGCTCTGTACTAAACAAAATGCACTTAAGAAGTCGCACCCAAGGAATTTCACTCCAGAAGCCTCAGCCATACTTGGACTTGATTTAGATGATGACATTCTAGTCTTCAAACTTAAACTTCAAACCTAAGCCTGGGGCTATAATGGAATGAGACTTTGGATTTTAGGAAGGGATGTGTATATTTTGCATTTGAGGGGGACATGAATCAGAAGCCAGAGGGAAATCTGTGGAAGCCGTTATACTGGTGGCCCACTAATGCACCATCCTCCTGTATTTATGCCCTTGTGTAGTTCCTTCCCACATTGACCTGGGGATTGACTGACAGACTACTTTTGACCAATGGAATGTAAGCATAGTATAAGCAGAGGCTTGGGGGTTTGTTTAATAATGCTGTCTCTTGGAATCCTGAGCCACTACTTTAAAAAGTCCAGCTATTCTGATTGATCATGTGGATAAAGAGAAATGACCAGACAGTCCCTATTCATTCCATCTATCACAGCTGAGGAGTGACACATATGAGTAAAGAAGCCATTTTGGATGTTCAAGTAGAAGAAGACAGCACATGGAACAGAAGAACCACCCAGCTGAGTTAGCACTCATTTTTATAAAGATCTGTGGATAATGGAGACACAGAAAGTAATATACTGAAGGTCCCTGACTTACAATGATTCGACGTAACGACTTTTCAACTTTAAGGTGATGCGAAAGTGCTATGCATTCAGTATAAACCATACTCTGAGCATCCATACAACCATTCTGCTTTTCACTTTAAGTACTGTATTCAATAAATTACATGAGGTTTTGAACACTTTATTATAAAATCGGCATTGCGTTAGATGATTTTGCCCAACTATAGGCTAATGTAAGAGTTCTGAGCACATTTAAGGTAGGCTATGCTAAGCTATGATGTTTGGTAGGTTAGGTGTATTAAATGCATTTTGGACTTATAGTATTTTTAACGTACAATGGGTTTATCGGGACATAACTCTATTGTAAGTTAAGGAGCATCTGTAAATGGTTATTGACAGACTGGAGTCATTTAAGCTGGTACCTCATTCACACGTGTAATTTAAAATACAGCATAAGCTTCCAGGGGACTGAAATGGAAATGGGAAGGGTCATAGGTATAAGAATGTCACAGTCATCATTTATTAAATGTCCTGAAGCAAAATAATTTTGTGTGGCTGTTTCTAAAGCAGGTTAGCTGTACAAGAATTAAAACTCCATTAGCAAGATGATAAAATTTTACTGGCCAAAAAAGTAATTCTGAATCTGGCATAAACAAGGTAAATATAATTACTGATAACAATAAAATGAAATCACAGAAAAAGAAATCATTTATTTTTATATTCCAATGATTTAACACACATAAGCATACAAAATCATTACAAAATAGTAAAAACATTTATCCATTGCTATGGTTCCCTTCTACTGCATGTTTAGATTTAGGAAGTGCTCTCTGGTATTTCCCATCAGAGTTGCTGTTTCAGCCATCATTATATCAGCCTGGCAGTGGGAAGGTGGTATGGTGCACGTAGCATCCACCCAAAACTGTGGGATGCTGTGTAGCCATTGTTGAGTCGCCTTCACTGTGAAGGCTATTCCTTGATGTGTCTGTTTGTATGATGTCAGGATAGCCCAGTACATGGCACAAAGTTTCTCAATGCCCAAGATGGTTGAGTCTACAAGGTGGACTAAGCCTGCAGCCCAAAGCCTGAAATGTGTCCACCACTGCGGGACACCATTTGAAGCCCTGACTGTAGGACATCAGTTGGATGTTATCCATTTGCCAGATTACTGTTGGAACTAGACCACAACAAATGTGACCCAGTTTATCTTGTTTCATTCACTGAGATTTTTGACACGAGTACCATGTGACCACAGCGTCTTTGGCTTCTGCCTCCTCTAGGGGAATTCTATGGGTATGTGTCCAGTCTTATGTATGGGCTTTAATTTCATGCCCTGTTCATTGGCGAATCCAGATATTGTGGCTATCATCCTGGTGCAGGTTGTGTCTGCTTGCTCGTTCCATTCATTCTCTGGTAAGGGCCTTTGTTATGTTCATCCACACGAGTGATGAATGTCATAACTTCCCATTGAACTAATTTTCCCCATAGGTCTTGTCCCCAAACTGGGTGCTTTAAAGTCCAGTTCATTTTCTGCCATTGGCCTGACCAGAGGGCCATGCTGTTGGCCATGGCACAGGAGTCCATGAAAGATGTAACATGGAGAAGTTTGAGAGTAGCCCATATAGCTAACCATATGGTCTCCAGTTCTTCCCATTGAGCAAACCTGCCTCACATTTGGTCAGTGGTGATTGTTCACTGTGGAGTTGGATGGTAGCTACTACCCAGTGGACTACATTGATTTTCAGTTTGGCCAACCCATCTGTGAACCAGGTACCCCCTCTAGTTGTGCTTTCTCAAGACAGAACTCCCAATGCACTATTGGAGCCACTGGGGCCTACACAGAATCCTGTGGGGGACTCTCTGGAATGTGAGCCACCAGTTCGTGTAACCAGGTGACCATCGGGGGTCCTGGTCATGCTCTATCTTTAATATACAATTTCCATTTGATGATGGAGCTGTATTATGCTTGCCCTACTCTATTTGTTGGATTGGTGCTAACTCAGTTCAGAAAGGAAAGATCAAGCTTCAGCAACACGATAGATTCAGGGATGAGGCATTCCATCACTATTAGTGCCCTGTAGTAGGCCAGGAGCTATTGTTCATAGATGGAATACCCGGATGCTACTCAGGGAATTTTCTGATCCAGAATTCAATTGATCACCAGATGCAGGTTGCCATTTCTTTCTTCCATAAGCTCCAGTCAGCATGGGTAAATGTTGCTGAGACTAGCAATTCAAAGGAACTGAGGGACTCAAAGGGCCCCAGAAGTAGGGCTTGTCTAACTGGCCATTGCACTTCTTCTATGGCACCCTTCATCTGTTCAGGGACCCATTCAAAGGTGGAGCTTTTGTGCGTGACCTTCACCAGGGAAGAGAGCAAAATTTCCAAATGTGAATTGTGCTGTCTCTAGTACCTAAACAGCTCCACTAAGCACTGTGCTTCTTTCTTTGAAGTTGGAGATGTTGTAGGCAGAAATTTCACCTTAACCTTACTGGGAATGACCCACTGGGCTGTGGCCCAAATCACATCTAGAAAAGTGACTTATTGGCTTGTTCCTGGATCTTACCAGGGTTAATAGCCCAGCATGCCGAAGTCACTGTCTGCCTGACATTATCCAACGCCCTTTCAATTGTGCTTTCATCGATCTAACCAGAATAATGTCATCAATGTAAAGTAGAAAAAACTGAGGCTAGGAGTTCAGCCTTTTACAAATCCAACCCTTCTCACTGATGGAAGATAGTGGGAAAGTTGGCCACAACTAGGGAAGGATAGAAAAAGTATATTGCACTCCCAGTAACATAAATACAACTTGATCCTGGTCATCTTCCCTCAATAGAATGGAGAAAAATGCATTGGCCAAGTCAATGATAGCGTACCATATGCTGTCATATTTGGCCAATTGTTTCATGACTGAAATGACATCCAGTACAGCTAGGGCAGATGGTGCCAACTGACAGTTGAATTAGTGGGAGTTTACCTTGAGCTGCTGTACCTCAAATGCCTTCTTTATTAGCCAGACTGGGCTGTTGTATTGGATAATGGTAAACCTCAGAACCCCAGCTTCCATTTCCATTAATTCTTGAATCAAAACAGTTATTTCCTCCCCTCTCCATTCCCTCCCCATCTGCCCCCAAGTGCAATATTATTTGATTTGAACCACTCTTCATGGTATGGGCAGCTCAAAGGATTCTTGGGAAGTAACATGCTTCATGGTGATAATCTGAATTAGGCCATTAGGCGTGGTGTATCTTCAAAATTAGTGATATATGTCTGTACACAAGTGGCTAAATATCTATACCTATTATGCATTTGGCAGTGGAAACCACAATAACTGGCATGCAAAAAGGCCCAGAGGAAGCTAAGGATAAGTTAAGGATAAGCAAAGGATAGCTAAGTGAATGGTAATTTTCTTTCCATATGTGGATAGCGTTAATTCTGAGTCCCCTAGCAGGGCCACCTGATCTCCTTGCCCATGGTAGGGGCCAGGAATGATGGTGACCTGAGTTCTGGTGTCTAAGAGACCCACGAAAGTGTGCATACCACCCTTTTCTTCTACTACTCATATTGAGGCATAGGGCTATAGGTTTCTTGGCCCCTACCCCTAGTCTATTTTCTCGAAGGGTGTCAAGTTAAGGTAGAATAGTGGTAGGGAGTGGGCTTCATCCTCTGCCAGGGACTCTTGCCTGGTAGTGGTCCTCCACTCTGCCTTAACATCTCCTGTTATATCAGAGGAACATGCAGAATGGGCAACTGTTAGGTAATGTCATTCCAACCAAATGTGCCTTCCTCTTCCTCCTTCTCTTCCTCTTCCAATGCATGATTAGAGATGGCTAAGAACAGACAAATTGCATAGCAGGCTCAAGGGATACAGCATTTACTTACAGAAAGAGTAAGGAAAGAGTACACATGATCCAGCCCCTTGCAATGCACCAGTCCTCCATGGCTGCAGATCACTTATGCAGCAGACATGGTAGGCAGTGTGGCTGCATGCACCCCACTTCGTGCTGTAGGAGTACAATTCTGCCCCTTGCCTATGGGGTCCCAGCAATGACCACCTAGCTGCTGCAGGAAGCACCCTGGGCTCTCCCGAGCTGGAACAGTGGAGGGCCGAGGGCCTTGGCCATACCCCTTGATACATGCAACCAGCCCAGCAATGGCCTCTGAGCTGCAGCAGGAAGAGCTCCAGGTTCCCAAGGTGGGGTAGTGAGGGGTGAGGACTTTTTTTACACTCCACTGACATCTGCACCCAGCCTGGCAATGACCAAGCCACCACTGGAAGCCCCCTGGTCTCCCCTGTGGGAATGAGGGCGGTGCCACAGGCCTCAATCCCACCTCTCCTCTTTCCTCCTTCTTCCATCCCATTTCCTTCACCTTTCCCTTCCCCTCCTCCCTCCCAACTGCTCCACAACAACATCATAGAATGTAAAAAGAAAAAAAATTAATAAAAACCATATTATTGCAGTATGACTCATAAAGAGTTTTATTTCAAATAAAGGGCAGAGTGACTCAATAAATAATACTAGGAAGTTATATGTTTAAAAGAAACACAATTCTAGCTCTGTATATGTGTAACACAAGGTGATGTGAAAGAGAATTAAGTAATTTTTATTTCATATTATACTTTTTGCATTTTATGGTAGAAAAAATAATTGCATGTTTGTAATATTTTTTGTGATTTAATAATTGGAAACTATTATCATGGTCATGGTCACAAGAGATTTAGGATGTTTTTAAATCAACATGAGGGGAAAATACACAGAAGAATAAAATTGGCAGTTAGACAAACAGATGACCACTCTACCACTACAGATTGTCCCATGGAAATCATAAAACATTTTTGATAAACTGTTAACAGGCAATTTTGTTTATAGTCTCTTGAATTATGGCTAAAGCTCAAAGCTGAGGACCAGTATAAGTAACATAAATCCAAAGAGCTTTCAACAGTTGGGGCCAAGTACCTCCATGCTGGGCTTCCTGAGATGCACTCGGGCAGAGAAGTGGCTCCACTACCAACATTCTTCTTCACCCCACCCCTCTCTCACTTCAATCAATAACGGAGGGCTGAGAGAGAACAGAGCTGTTTTTCCTCCCATTACTTTTCCCCATATGGATCTTCTCCTGCCTGAAATTATGAGAAAACATGCTGCATGCTAATGGAGCATCCATATTCTTTATTTGTCTGTTTTTTCACATACAATGAGGCTTATGCTACCTTTCTAGAAACCCCAAACATTGGAATTATTTTGCTATTCATTGTAATAGCTACAGCAGTCATGGGCTATGTCCTACCATGAGGGCAAATATCCTTCTGAAGAGCAACAATCACAAACCTACCATGCACCTTCCACATGTCGTCATCCACCTAGTAGAATGAATCTGAGGAGGGTTTCCAGCTGACAAAGCACCCTCACACGTTTCTTCATTGTCCACTCAGTCATCCACTCACTTCCATCCTCTACTAGGTCAAGGCAAGTGTTTATCTTGCCTTTAAAATGTGGCATATCGTTCAACCTTCAGTGACTAATGCTGCTGTGATGTACTGTAAATAAGAAGGCATCAGAATGATGGCAGAATCAAGAAGAGGTGGTAAGAAAACATGCTGCATTCTGTTTGTTATACAAACATATCTAAATTTTGTAAAAGATGAGTAGATGCATGGATATGGGTGGAGGTTGAACTGCTGTTCCAGTGCCCCTCAAGAAAGTTGCCCACTATCCGAGAGACCCCAGTAGTAAAAGACTGTGGGGTGGACCACTTGCAGAAGGCACTAGGGGTGGGAGCTTGTAGAAGATTTCAAGCCAGAGCCGTCTCCTTTGTCAGTTAACTATATTGTTGGGAGAGCTCACATAAGGGTTTGCAGAATCCACAGAAGTGCCTCCATTGAAAGCCAGTGCTTTCAACGTGAATGCCAGACACATTGGCAACGAACTTGGGACAGAAAGAACAGCAATAACCACCAGAGAGGGTACCACATCGTTGAGTCAAGCAAAGGTACATTTTTCTTTTTCTCTCTTCTTTATTTTTTGAACTGCACATTTGACATTTTAATGCTTCTACTTTATGACAAAGTCTATATCGTTTTTCTTACATTTTGTACCATTCTTTAATTTTGACAAATTTTTATGTGTGAATGTGTGTTTTGTATTTTTAAATCTCCCCAGTATATTAAAACCACTTAAAGAGGCCTATCATTGTTTTTTGTCATCCTGTTCAAAATAGAACCATATATTATCCCCCAACAAAACCTTGTTTCTCATTCAGATTTTCCTGTCTCACAGAATTCAACTATCATGAATATAGTTGCTTAAGCTAAAAACCTGTCATTTCGATTCTTTCTCTCACATTGTACAGCTGATCCATCAGCAAATCTTGTCTCTCTGCCAAAATTCAGTGTCTCTGAAAAGGCTGAAAACATAGAAAGATTAATTTTAATATATTTATTAGATTTTCCAATAATGTATACCTTCAACTTCTAGAGAATTCTGCAGGTGAAAGTCATCTTAACTTAAAGTTATGAGTACAACCACTAATCTGAAAAATGTGTAATAAAAATAGTTAAATGTTTCTCCTATGTTTTCAGATATTTTGAAATCTATGTATATCCCATATATATCCACATTTTTCCATATCTATTGCTGTTACATGAGTTCAAGCCTGGATTACTACAAAAACCTTGTAAGTGTTCTTCCCGCTTCCATTCTTGTCACTTACAGTTCATTCACATAGCAGCCAAACATAAGCCAGTTCTGTCACTCTTTTTCTTAACATAAAACCAGACAAAAGACCAAAAAAAACCCCTAAAACACCAATGGCTTCTCATTATACTAAGAGTAAAATCCATGGTCCTTGCATGACCTACAAGGCCCTCTATGATCTGAATTATCCCATTATCCAAATCTTCCCACATTCTCTGTCTCCCTGTTGACACTCTGGCCACAGCATCCTTCTTTCTATAATTCAAATATGTCAGGCTCGTTGCAGACTGGAACCTTTACACTTGCTGTTCCAATGCTCTACCCTAAGGTCTTTGCAAGCCTTTATTTTCTCATTAATTGCATTATAACGCTAATGTCACTTCTTCAGTAGGTTCTTTTTTCCATAATATCTAACATTGTCCCCACCCCAGTCACTCTCTTTTGTAGTTCATGGCAAAAGCCTATTGCACTGGCACCCCAACAAGACCCAATGGCCCAGTAATACACTGTAAAATAAAAAGTTTTTGATATATAACAATGGAGAAACATGAAATCCATGTTATGCGAATAACACAGACCCTTGAGTGTTGAAATACTTCCCATCTTGCATGGTTTGAATGTGTTCCCGAAATTCATGTGTTGGAAACAAAATCCACAGTATAACAGTGTTAATAGGTGAGACCTTTAAGAGGTGATTAAGTCATGAGAGCTATGCCCTTATGAATAGATTATGGGTTCATTATCACGGGAATGGGTTCCTTATAAGAGAATGTGTTCTACCCTCTTCCCTCTCTCACACACACATTTTATACCTTCTGCTATGTTATAATGCAGCAAGACAGCCCTCACAAGATGACAGCCCCTCAATCTTGTACTTCACAGTCTCTGTATTCATAAGCCAATAAATTTCTGTTCATTATAAACACCCAGTCTGTGGTATTCCATTTTAGCACCACAAGAAGGACTAAGACACACCTCCAACCTGAAATGGCATAAAGGCAGTGAGCAGGTATTCCTAGAATCCTTTGACTTATTCCCCTACATCTCTCAGAGCTCTTCAATCATGGGCACGCCTCTAAGAGTAACAGAAGGGGCATGAGGAGTCACATTCACACACTACTTTATGTTATTTTTTATGCCACTGATCAATATGTACCTATTTTCCTATGAATCTGATTATTGTCTGTATCCCACACCATAATGCTGGCTCTATGAAGGCAGAGATTATTTTTTCATAGCTTTATTCCATCACTATTTTTTCCAGCAGTCTTTTAGAACTGCATCTAGCACAGATGTCGACTGTTGAATAATTAAATTAAAATTTGGATTTAGGGAGAAATATGAGATTATATTCTAGGCCATAGAGAAGACCAGATGCCTGGAATAAATCCATGAGTATCTCAGTCAAAGTGCTTTTGCTTCCCTCAGCTAACTCCTGAGAAAGAGTGATAACAGGCAGCACAGAATCAGAAATTACTGGTACCCTCACCATCATAGTGTTTAATAGCGACATAATCCCACCATTATTCCCAAAAGCTGAGATCACCAGACCACTAACCCCTAAAACTAAAGTAATATTCTATATGAACCTATATCAAAATATTTTTATTTTAGTAAAATCAAAGACATCTGGGATCAAAGACATCTCTTGATTGTTGAAGAAGTTCATCCATATTTCTAATATTTGTGAATATTTCCCTAACCTGTTAACAATTCTCTTGCTTTGAGACATTTTTCATTAGAAGTTTTGAAATGGAATATTTTGTGTGGCTTAAGTGGCATTGGATTGAGAATGGAGAGATCTGAGATTGATATTTCTTTTACTGCTTATATTAAGTATGGTCTTGTCCTTGGGAGTATCATTTCATTTTAGCCAGAATTTTATCTTCTGTAAATTAGACGTTTGGAGCAGAGTTTTTTATGCTCTTAAAATCTAGAACTAAAATGTAGATCACACATCAAACTTAAAGATGATGATGAAACATTAACAGTTCTCCCTTCTCCAATTGTATGTCAACCAATGAATTCATCAAGGAAAACAAGAAACAGGCAAAACCCAGCTTCACATAAGTAATATGCCAGCAAAACCCCAAACCACTAATTGGTAGAGTTTATTTGGCAAAAAAGTGGACAGAAGGTATTTGTGACAGTTGATCATCAAAGAACCAGCAGATATTTTTAAGGCACTGAATAGAAACCTACTCTCTTGTTTGCAATTGAAGGATGTAGGAACGTAGGTTGGCAAGAGAAATTTCCCTGACATGGTTATGTTTGCAAAACAGAGGTTCAAACAGGGATTATTTAGAGTAATCACATTAAAAAGAAGTGATCTATCCCCATGGTAAATGAGAGAAGGGGAAATAAGACTTATACATTATGAAAAGCACTGCCTAAATATCTCCTATCTATTAGATGGGGAGAAATGAAGTTAATTCTATGTCACATAGAAAATAAATATTAATCTGAATCAGAGCTGAAGCCCCTACTCGAGTGAAATTTCTCAAATATCTAGACAAGAAAAATTACCTCATATAAAGGTGAAGACACACAAAAATATTATTAGGAAAAAAGTAGGAAAGAAACAGAAAGCAAGACAGATAATTAAAACTCATCAAAAATATTTCCATGGGAAAATGAAAATTGAAACAAGATATCTTGTCATTAACATTCTAGGAACTTAACATAGCAATCTTCTCTATATGTTAAGTGTACAAAGCATGGATACAAAGCCTCAGGAAGGAGATATAAATATACAAAGGTTATTTATTCTAAGGAAAGAGGCAGGAAGAAATAGCCCCCTAAATAAGTGCAAATTGGAAATGAGCTAGCCTTGACTAGATCAAAGCTAGCCGACCTCACTCAATTTGACTGCTAAAAAAAAATTAAATTCCATCCATTTGAAGACAATGCCAACAAGAGCCTCTACAATTTTTTGTAAGCAATATCCAGTATTCAAAAATCTATAACAGCCTTGTCAAGGAATAGGAAGAAACATCCAGAACCAAGAGAAACAAACACACACACACTACACACACACATGGCAATAGGAAAAACACCCAAGGTTCATCCAGATTTTTGAGTTATTAAACTCGGATTTTAAAGTCCCTATAATTAATATGTTTAAGAAAATAGATAAATGGAAGATTTCCTCAGAATAATGGAATTTCTATAAAATGAATCAAAAGAAAATCCTAAAACAAAAAATGCGTTACCTGCAATTAATAATTTATAAAAAATGGATTAAACTACAAATTAAGGTTAGAGCAAATGGGAGGAAGATAGGTTGATAGAATATTGAATGAAAAACGTCCAAAAAAAGTGACACAGTGAAAGTACTTACTAATAAGTCATTGGAGTCACAGGAAGTAATAAAAGAGAGGAAAGAAAAGACACAATATTTGAAAAGATAATAACAGTAGAGAACTTTCCAAAATAAATAAAAGATATCAGTCTACGAATCCAAGAACTTTTATAAAGGCAATCATAAAAAACAGAAAGAAAATTACTCTGACCCACATCATATAAAAATTGCTGTAAGCAAAACACAGAAGCAGCCAGAAAGGAGAAGCCATAACTTTCAAAGGAATAAACATATTACTAAGAGAAAATATGGAAACCTGGAGATAATGAAATATTTTTTAAATGCTAACAGAAAATTTTTATCAATCCAGAATAATAAAATCAACAACAACAACAAAACAGTCATTTAAAATAAAGCAAATAAAGACAAGGTCAGGCAAAAAAAAAAAAAAAAAACCCTGAAAGAATTTGTCACCAGTAGATCCACAATAAAAGAAATACTAAAGCAAGTTCTTTAGGGAAAAGGAAAATTGTCCCAGGTGAAACCACCATAATTCAGGAAGGTAAAAAGATGACCAAAAAGTGCGATTGTTTATGTAAATCTAAATAAATACTTATGTAAAATAGTAATTATAATGTCTTTTGAAGTTTAAAATAGGCATAGAAATAAAACACAGGATAAAAACAAAATAAGAGGCAGGAGAAGATAAATGGTATTAAAATGTTCTAATAACCTGCATTGTCCATGGAGTGGTGAGAGTAATTTAAGATAAACTATAACAATTCAGGGATTCATGCTGAAGTCTAGAGCAGGAGTCAGCCAAAAGATTTTGTAAAGGACCTGATAGCAAATATTTCAGGCTTTGTATATAGTTTCGGTCATAATAAGTCAGTTCTGCTTTTGTAGTATGAGAGCAGTCATAGACAATATGTAAATGAATAGACACGACTGTGTTCTAATAAAACATTATTTACAGAAGCAGGTGGTAGGCTAGACTTGGCCCAGGGTCATAGTTTGCTGACCCTTGGCTGAAAGAACCTACTAATAAAATAGCAAAAAATTGTATAGCATGTAAAACTATAAACCAAATAAAGGGAGGAAATAGAACATTGAAAATAATAAATAAAAAACAACAGATGGGATACAAAAAGAATAATAAAATTTAGATTTAAACACAAATATTTAATGTGTTTAAATGTAAATTGCATAATATTCCACTAAAATAAAAACTTGTCAGACTGAATTTCAAAACAACACAATTTATGTTGATTACAACAGATTCACCTTATTTATAAGAACACACATGGATTGGCAATAAAAGGATGAAAATATGTATACCATGCAAACACTAAAAAAAAAATTTATCTATAGTACCAATATTCAACAAAATTGCCTTGAAAGGAGCATTATACAAAACATAAAGAGGGCCATTTCATAATAATAATAGAGTCAGTTGAACAAGAAGATAGAAAAATTCCAGATTAGTTTGCATGTCAATATTTTAGCTTTAAATTATTTAAAGCAAAAATGGGCAGAATTCAAAGCAGATAGTCAAATCCACAAACAAAAGATTTTAACACACTCTTGTTACTGATGGAACAAGCAGACAAAAAATCAGTAAGAATATAACATTTTTTGAAACAATTTTGACCTAATTTACATAAACTCAATGTGAACCAAGGAACTACAGAACACACAGTTCTGCACATGGGCCATTTACTAAAACAGAACATAAAACAAGCCTCAGAAAACATCAGTGGATTTATATAATTTAGAATATATGCTATATACTAAATAGAGGAATTAAGACAGAAATCAATGAGTCAGTAAGTAGAGCAAATTCCCCAATTTTTTTGGAAATTTTGTAACACACCTATAAATAACATATGGGTAAAAGAAGAAATTATAAAAGCAATTATAAAATATTCCAAACTAAAGGGAATAAAAATATGAAATATTAAAATTTGTGGAGTGAAGCTAAAGCATTGTTTAGAGGAAAATTTATAGCCTTAAATACATATATTAGAAATTAACAAAGGCAAAAACTTACTGAAAAGCATCCATCTCAAGAAGCAAGAACAGCAAATTAAATTTAAAGAATGTACAAAACAGGGAAGAATAATAATAACAGAAATCAAAGCAAAAAACAAAATTACAAAAGGAAAACTTCCCAAAACCAAAAGTTAGTTCTTTCAAAAAAAAAAAAAAAAAAAAAAAATAGTAAAACTGATAGACTTTTTAGCATAGGAGATGAAGGAAAAAATTAGAGAACATAAATTACAAATTTTAGGAATAAAAAAGGGGTACAATTAGAGATTCTATCTGTATTAAACTGACAATATGAATATATTATGAAAAAAACCTTTTGAGAAGAAATATAAATAAAATGGACAAATTCCTTGTTAAATATTGGCACATGGCCTCAAATATGGTTGTAAGGTGGTAGGATTTAAAACGGAAGGGAAGATCACCACGAAAAGAGTAGAAATAACTCTTTGGAGAGAAGAAGAAAAGTAAGAATAAGAACAGGCAAATATTTAAATATCTTTGCAGATGAGGGAGTGTTGGGCTGGATCACAGACCCCACTGCCCCGTCCTGTGCAGGTCCTGAGCCAGGTAGTTGAAAAAAAAGATTCTGGCAGCCAATAACAAGACAGACATGCTTTATTCCAGACATGAAGTCTGCAGCCAGCAGTTCCTTGTTGGGCTTTAAAAGCTAACGCTACCTTAAGTGACATTACAAGTGGCGCCATTATGGGCCCACAAGGGCGTATTAATGGGGCAGCCTGAGACGGCTGGGAGGAAGTAGGGTGAGGGTGTCTGCAGGAACCATGCCTTAGCCCTTGTTGGCCAAATACATGCTTCTGCGCTCGTGAGCACTGTGTGGTTGCAATAGCTAGGCATTGAGACAGGATGCATGCCCTTGACCTTTAAGCTGATTGGATTATGTTAAAACCTCCCCTCCCTATCTGTCTATAAAAGCAAGTGCTTGTGTGGTAATAAACGGAACTGCTCGACAGAACCCCCGCCGCCTGAGTGTCCTTTAACCGGGCTGTTTTTGGGGGGCCTGCGGTATGCTCACCTCTCTTCACGGCTCTCTTCCCCCGTCTCCTTCCAAAGGGGACAGGAGGGAAAGAGGAATCCTGGGCCATTCGCTCGCCCACCAAAAGCAACAAGGCTAGGGCTGTTCGGGTTGGCTGGCGGCGGACCCGACAGAGTGGTGCCCCGTGTGAGGAGTTTTTAAAACTCTTGGGTGAAAGGCAAGCGAGTCAGGCCCCCAGCTGCTCGGTCCTGAAAGAAGGTCGATGAAGGGTGATCAACCAGCGGAGTGGCCCCCGCACCGCGGTAGTTGCCGTGAAGTAATCCGCCTGCGTGTCAGGGTGAGTACCATAACAGGGGGAAGTCCCTGCACTTCTCTGCCCTGTGCTCCTTTTGTCCCGCAACATGGGAGGCGTCTATGGAAAGAGTGACGAGACAGCCTGCAAGGCTCTAAAGTACATGTTAAAAAGCAGAGGCCTAGAAATATCTGACTCCACGGTCACCAATGCCTGACGTCATGTGGTGAAGGTGGCCCCTTGGGCACCTTCGTCTGACTTGTTCTCATATGAGACTTGGGACCGGGTTCAGACCCTGGCCAGAAAGAACCAGATTAGTCACGGGCTAGACCCCCCCTTAGGGTTCTACCTAACCATCTCTGACCTAAAGCTTTGCTTCCATCCCGAGCATCAGGAAGGGGCAGAAAGGGATTGGGCGCTGTTCGATGAGGAGAGAAAAAAGGAAACAAAGCTGCCAATGCAAGGCCCTGAGCCATTGAGTGATACCTATGCCCCTACCCTGTACCCTCCTCTCCCAGCATACTCACCCCGCCAAAGTTTAGCTGAAGGAGAGAAAGTGGCACCTGAAGAAGTGGAGGAGGCTAGCCCACCTTTAAAAACACCCCTGGCAGAGCTGCAGGCTTTTCCTGTTATGGCTCCCTGGGAACCCCCAGCCGTCTGCAGCTCGTGGGGGGAAGCAGCCCCTCAGGCCTATCTGGTCAACGTTGTCCCTGGTGGAAATAGGCCGACTGCTTGGTACCCTTGGGAAGCTCATGACCTTAAAGAGCTGAAAAAGGCTGTCGCAGAGGATGGGCCCAATTACCCATGGGCAGAAACGATCCTCTAGGGCTTAGCGCACCAACCCTGCACTACCCAAGATTGGAAAATGCTCTGTAAGGCTGTCCTCCCTCCAAATTTGTTTATCAAATTCTGCGCCTTCTTTAAAGAAGAGTGCCATGTGCAGACAGAGATAAATCTAGCAGCCAACCCACCCATCCCTATCAGCTTCAGCATGCTGTCTGGAACAGCAGGTCAATTTAGTACTGGAATCCAACAGGCTGCTATCCCAGCCCCCTACCAGGACCAAGTTAGGGCAACAGCATTAGCCGCATGGAAAAAGTTGGCTGAAGGGCCCAGTGAACCCGCAATGGCCGGGGTCACCCAGCGACCCTCCGAGGACCTGCCCTCTTTCATAGTTCGGGTGCAACAGAGCATACAGAGAAAGTTTCCCCCAGGTCCTCTCCGGGACCAGTTTGTAAAAATGCTAGTGTGGGACGGCATGACTGCCGACCACAAGCTTGCCTGTGCCGGGCTCAAAGATCGTTCTATGGAACAGTGGGTCATTGCCAGTAGAGACGTTGGAAGCTACCAACAACAAACCAGGGCCTTAACCTTTGCTCTACTAGCTCAAGTGGAAACACTTGCAGGTGCTATGACCCAGGCTCTTAGTGTCAGGATCCCTAAGGAGAGCCCCAGCCAATCCTCCCATAGGGGTCAATGTTATGGCTGTGGGGAACAAGGTCATTTCAAAAGGGACTGTCCCAACCGGAAAAATAAAAACCTTCCCTCTACGCCGTGCCCTAGGTGCAGTAAGGGGCTTCATTGGAAGCGTGAGTGCCGGTCTAAGTTTGACAAGGACAGAAAGCCTTTAAACTAGAGGAGGGGCAATCCCCAGCCCTGTCACCCCAAGGGGATTCAAAGCCAGCGCCTCCATGCCCTTCCAGGCGGCCAGTACCCCAGGCTCATTGGACTATACCTATAGTCCCTGGTTTAAGACCAAAAATGAATCTTAAAATTCAAGGCAGAGAGTTCCGATGCCTTGTTGACACGGGGGCGGATCGAACAGTCCTTAGACAGGAAGAAGTCCCTTCAAGCTGGAAGTTAGTTCCAGGCCCCCAAATGGGAAACCCATGAAATCCTTCACTGGGAAGATGCTGATGGCACAAAAGGGGAAGTAAAACCTCTCATGGCGGCCGGATTGGCGGCCAACCTGTTAGGCCAAGATGTTCTAGGCCAAGCAGACACTTTCGTTACCACTGACCTTAAGGCCCTTTATGAAGATATCCTAGATGAGGAGGAGTATCAGCAACAGTTTAATCTCCCCTGTTTTCCAAACTATAGGGGGACCCCCACTTTTCGGGACCTAAGAAACCATCTGCCTCTCCCCAGGGTCAAGTTCCCGGAAACTCCTCATAAACAGATGGCCGGTCACCCCCAATCCTAGAGGCCACTGCTCCCCTGGTGCCCCCCATCCATTGGGTAAATGGGCCCCCAGTTTGGGTAGAGCAGTGGCCACTTCCTGATAATAAATTCCAGGCCCTACAATAAATTGTCGATGAGCAGCTCCAAGCAGGGCATATTCGCCCATCCACTAGCCCCTGGAATACTCCAGTATTTGTAATTAAAAAGGCCTCTGGAAAGTGGAGAATGCTACAAGACCTTAGAGAGGTCAATAAAAGAATAATCCTTCAGGGCACGCCACAGAGAGGACTGCCATGGACCCCCGCTATACCAAGCAACTTATACCTAGTAACTATAGATGTCAAGGACTACTTTTTCTCCATTCCACTGCACCCGAATGATTGTGAAAAGTTTGCCTTTTCTATCCCCTCCGTAAACTTTCAGTGTCCCAATCGGCGGTTTGCGTGGGTGGTGCTTCCCCAAGGCATGGCTAATAGCCCCTCATTTTGCCAAATGTTTGTCTCTCAGTTGCTTAATCCTGTAAAACAGCTGCCACATGTAGTTCTTTATCTTTACATGGATGACATAATTCTCGGGGCACCAACGCCCACGGACTTATCTCATGCGCTCAGCCTAACTCTCTCCTGCTTGACTAAATGGGGGTTACAGGTGTCAGCTGATAAGGTCCAGACCATACCCCCATTTAAAATTCTGGGCACACTTTTAACCTTAGAAAAGGCTAGCCCATTAAAGCCTCAGCTAACCATCTCAAACTCTCATACTCTCCCTCAATTACAAAAGCTTCTAGGTGAAATAAATTGGCTACGCTCATGTATCCCCCTTTCCACCGGCCAGCTCGTTCCTGTTTGCCCTGTTGCAAGCCTCGGATCCCAGCACCCCCTTCATGCTCCCGCCTGAGTGCCGTCAGCTTTTAAAGTCAGTCCAAGATCTCCTAAACAGTGCCCAGTTGAAACGCTATGACCCTGAGTCCCCTATAGAGTTATGGCTCATAGCCACTAACACCACATACATGGCTGCCCTAACCCAAAGGGGGGAGCCACTCCAATGGGTTCACTTATCCCTAGGAGGGGCCCCCCGGGTGTATACCACTCTGAACCAAGCTGCTGACCTAATAATGAAAGGAAGGGAATGCTCACTAAGATGTTTCGCAAAGGAACCACAAAAAATTGTCATCCCCTTCCACTTGGCAGATTTTACATGGTTAGCTCAATATCAAAACCGGCTGGCGCTGGCTCTAGAAGGGTATCTTGGGGTTGTTGATTGCCACTATGGCAACCATAAATGTGTCTCCGCCTTCAAAGAACTGTCATGGACTAACCCACAGCTTTTTGTCGCCAAACCCCTGGTAGGCTCCCACAATGTCTTCACGGACGGTGGCAAATCAGGGGCTGCTGTAATTATTTACAACCCCCCATGCACCACATCATAGGCGGCCCCCACTACTCATTTTCACCCCTGTGATGGGTCAGCACAATACAAAGAGCTGCTCGCTATACTCCTTGCCCTGCAAAAAGTGCCAGACCCCATTATGAACCCTTTGTGGATGCTCCAAGTGGCCGCCCTCCTCGGGTCAACAAGGACAAGGGCCTCTGCCACCAGGGAAGGTCCCCAGGAGCCAGCCAACTAAACCTGGGAGGTCATACAAATTGCTTGGAGGTGTCTGTATCACATTTAAAAAAATTGCTAACATCACTTTTTGAAGTTGTTTTACAGATTCGACGTGGACTAGACCTGTTGTTCTTACAGCAAGGAGGATTATGTGCCGCCCTCAAAGAAGAGTTTTGCTTCTATGCTGACCACTCTCTGGAGTGGTCAAGGATTCCCTAGCTAAGCTTAGAGAAGGGCTAGCAAAGCGCAAAAAAAAGAGTGAGAAGCCAATAGTAATTGGTTCCAAAGCTGGCTTTCAAGTTCCCTGTGGCTCACCACCGTGCTGTCCTCCCTGGCGGGCTCCCTAGCCATTTTCCTTGTCTTAATCATCTTGGGCCCTTACACCATTCTCCAGGTTGTGTCCCTTATAAGGCGCAACACCACTTATCTCTTAATGCTCACCCAGGTGGTAGAGGAGGTGGCCCACAATGAAAGCCCTGACAGCCTCTGGGTCAATATGGCCCTTCAAGAAATCAACGCCAATCTCTAAGGCTCCGCCCCGCCCCCGCTTGGCTGGATAGTCAATGACGGGTAAGATTTCCAGAGGGAAACAACCTAAGACAGGCACAGCCACCAGAGGGAATGGAGGCGAGGCTGGGAAGGTTAGCCGCCTCCAGCTGCCTTATTAAAACAAAAAGGGGGAATATGTCGGGCTTTAAAAACTAACGCCATCTTAAGTGACATTACAAGCAGCACCATTATGGGACCACAAGGGCATATTAATGTGGCAGCCTAAGACAGCGCCGGGAGGAAGTAGGGTGGGAGTGTCTGCAGGAACCTTGCCTTAGCCCTTATTGGCCAAATATGTGCTTCCACGCTCCTGAACACTGCATGATTGCAATAGCTAGGCATTGAGACAGGATGCATGCCCTTGACCTTTAAGCTGATTGGATTATGTTAAAACCTCCCCTCCCTATCTGCCTATAAAAGCAAGTGCTTGTGTGATAATAAATGGAACTGCTCGACAGAACCCCAGCCGCATCTGAGTGTCCTTTAAACTGGGCTAGTTGGGGCTGGCGGTGTGCTCACCTCTCTTCACGGCTCTCTTCCCCCATCTCCTTCCAAAGGGGACAGGAGGGAAAGAGGAATCCCGGGCCGTTTGCTCACCCACCAAAAGGAACGAGGCTAGGGCTGTTAGGGTTGGCCAGAGGTGGACCCGACAGTTCCTGCCTTTTATACCAAAACTACACAATAGTGGCAATGAACCAAGGGGGACATGGGTGCACATGTGCCATTATACCACTCTTACATAACTTGTTTACAATGGGTGTGCTGAACCATACCCAGCAGGACATGAGGCAAGAGAGCCTGACTAAACTAACTCCATTTTCCTCACAGGGAATGAAATCAAGAGAGTTGATTCCAAATGTCTTCTGTCTCCTCTGTGAGGTGGAACGCAGGACAATGCTGAGTGAAATGTGTAGAAAAGCCTTGCAGTAAGTTAGGAAGGTTTTGAAAAGCGATGGAAGGTTCCAGACCTGGGGTGGCAGGGGTAGGGAGCAGGGAGGGGGAAGGTGGTAAAGCATAAGATAGCTTTCTGGAGAATAACATGGGAAAATACATATGCACGTGAACCCACACACACAAAACTTCTAAATCAAGCCTACCATTTGTGCAGAACTCCCAGTTTTAGTAATTTATCCTTAGTACATAAACAGAAATGTCTACAGATATTTTGATACATTTGATAGCATTTTTATACTTATGGAAATATCTAAATGCCACAAATAGATGAATACTTGTAAAGATAGGAAGATATTTGGGATAGCTAAGTAAAAAGGAAAATAAGACAAGCTAGAAATAGTTTGAAATTTCACAAGATGTGATATAAAATAAATTTTTAAAAAAATTATATATACAAAAAATGTGATTAAAAAAAGAATGCACATCAAAACTCTGACAGTGCTTATGAAAGGCATTACAGAGGTTTCTTTTCATCTTTGTGCTTTTCACGATTTTCTAAATTTTCTTATTTGAAAACATGCTATTTAGTAATTAAGGAGAAATGTTATTTTGAATAATTTAAATAAAGGTTAAGATCTTTCTTGGAGAAAAGAAATGTTGCAAATTTTAAATGTAATGGTATCTTTTTAAAACAACATTTTTCCCTATGAAACATTTGAAGGCTGACTCACTTTCTGATCCGTATGAAAAATAAAATGCATTTGTGAAAAAATGTATTTTGTTAAGTGTCATTTGGGGCTTCTTCAACATCTCAAGAGTAATTTACCAACTGCTCCACTATGAACTTTGATAATTAATAACACAATGCCTCTTGTATTTGATTTGAGCCAGTAAGAAATATCTGAATAACAGACAATATTTCCATTTAGAATTTGATGTTTGGTTTTGCAGAGACAATGTTAAAGAGCTTACTCATTGAAAGTGTCAACTCAAATAATGCTTTCTTTTAATTATTAGAGGAAATGTAAGATGTTTACTATAACACTTTCTGAAAAGCCACTGTTCCATAAGCTTTTAAAAAGTAACTACAATAATTGCAAAAGACGCTCAGCATTTCCTACTACCCATATTAGAAGTAAAGATTCCTTGAATTTCTTTTTGTTGTTATTGATTAAAAATTCCAACAATATCAGAGGAAGAATGAAAGTACTGAGACAGGCAGACTGTTGTTTTTTTTCACGGATGTACTGAGTGCCTAGAGCAGTAACCTACCCACATGAGTGTTAAATAAATGTTGACTAAATGAGGTAGTTTCGGCCATATACAGATGAGCACTTGCGAAGTTGTTCTTCCTTATCTCTCAGCATTTTTTCTCCACTGTTTCCTCACAGTTTTGTTTGCTCTAAATTTAATTTATCCTCTCTAATGTTACTGAGACGTTTTCTCCCCAAAATTAATAATAATGCTACATGTTGTGGTTTAAAAGAAAATTATGAGTTATTGAAGCACCTGGCAGATGCTTTCACTGTGTATTGACAACATTGAAGGAAATATTTTACATTTTAAGTGCTAGTGAACACAATTTGAATTGAATTTTTATAGAATGTCTTGTTAACATATTTTTTACAAGTGCATGGTGCTTGGGTAATTATATTAGTTTTCACTGGAAAAGTACACAAATAAGTCAGGGAAACACGTTTTTAAAATCTATCTTCATTCTTCCTTAATTTAATTCTTGTTTCCAGCTCTACATTGACACACGAAACACCCTCTTATCTTTAAATAAAAATCTTTAATGTTAAAAAAAGCCTCTATGAGAGTTTAGTCTGGGCCATTTAACTGCTGTCAACTATCAGTATGCATATATCTGGGAGAATTGTGAATTTCAGCATACCTATTTTCCTTTGCAGAGTATGTGATAACATCTTAATGTATTTTATATTGAAAGCTAACTTCAAATAAAATAAGAGGAATTTTCTGTCTGAATATATAATGCATGAATAGCTCTTTGAAAGATATATAAATAATAGATCAGCTCTCAGATATTGCTGCCATGTATTATTAATTTAAAAATAAAGATCAGATCTACATTGAAAAATACATCATGGTATCTAGGTTGTAATATATCTTAACAGTGGGGATTAAATTTTATGGGCTATGAAGTGGCCTTTTATCGCATTCATGATGACTCAAGGCCTTTTAATATTCCATTTCTTTTCAGTAATACATGCACCTTTTTAAAGATTGGTCCCAAAGCTTACCTTTTTTTTTTTTTTTTGGTAACATTCAATTGATTTTTTCTGGTAACATTCTTGGAATAAATCTCACACAAATTTGACCACAGCGTGCTCACTAATACTATAAACTATTTCCATTGTATTTCTGAACAAAGATAGTATTCTAAGGTCCTCTATTTAAACAAAATCCCACATTTTAAGTACTGGAAGAAGACTCTCCTGGTTCCAGTCCTCTGAGCTTCACCTTTGTCTGGAGCATGTCTCACTGTGATTTCTGCTGCCCCCAGTCCCCTAAGTTCTGTGGTATGCGACGCTCTCTCTACATCTCCAGCCTCAGCATGAGTATAATCCCCTTATATTCAGCACATCTGAAAAATTCTCAAATATTCAAATTGGGTCTATAAAGTTTAAAAAGTTACCAAAAGGAAATAAATACAACCAATAGAAGTTAGACTTCCAATGCACCGGTTATGACACTAACAGTTTAATTTATTCCAAGACTCACATGCCTTTCTTATGTGAGGTCTGAAAAGCTCTCCATTCCCAAAGTCTTAGTAGAACTTCACGTGACCAAACCTATCTTGTTCACTGTTGTAGTCTTAGTTGTTATTGCCTATTTCCTTTTCATGTCTCATGAGGCTGGGCTCTGCTTAAATTTTGGAGAAAGACTTACCATTTACTGTTGTATATTTTAGTTGATGGCAATTTCTTCTTTGATATGGTGTGCAAACTCCTCTGGAGAGAAAATTCTGGCAACTGTCATGTGTCTTATTTGCTAATCTAATCAAAGAAAATAAGAAAATAACAATATGCTTGGAATTTAAGATTAATATTTGAGCTCACACAAAGAATTGGACTGCCAAAGGATCACATGAATCAGAGACCTTACCCATATATACTAGGCAGTTTTCTTCCCTCTCTCAGCCCCTTAGCATATAACATAAGACGTATTAATGGTAGTTAACTTTAAATCACAGTATTTAATTTACAGGATAGCAAGGAGAAGAATGAACATCAACCAAGGACTTCGCATCATTTTCAATTGTATGCAGGATAGTTGTATCCGGTTAGGCAGAAGTATGACTTTGTTATTATCTTTATTTGGAGATTACATAAGGTTTAAGGAGAATTTTCTTTTTATCTAGGCATTGTCGTGAAGGTATTCTACAGATGTATCTAAAGTTAAAGTCAAAGTAAAGGAAATTGCCCTTGATAATGTGAGAGAGCCTCATCAATTAGTGGAAAGGTATTAAGAGCAAAGACTGACATTTTTCAGAGAAGAAATTTTGTCTCAAGACTGCAGCATCAACTCCTGCTTGAGAGTTTACAGCCTGCTGGTCTGTACTGTGGATTCCAGACTTGCTAGCCCTCACATTTGCAGGAGCAATTCCTTTCAATCTCTCTCTCTCCACTCATATACACATAACCTACTGGTTTTGTTTCTCTGGAGAACCATGCCACTCTATTCCTTCAAATTTAATATTGTTAAATGTAAGATACACTATTATTTTATATACCATAAAGAAAGAAAGCAAAAGTTCTGCCAAGATTATATGACATGGAATTGACTATAATATTCAACCCAATTCCCAGGTTGAGAGATATCTAAATGTGAAAAAATGGCATGGTCTAATCAATGAATTGTGATATGGAATTACATTTAGGTGTTTCACAGGTACCTTAAACTCAACAAGTTAGAGAATATCAAAATTTCTCCTACCTGTTTTTCTAATTGATTTTTTTTTATTAATAAATGTCACCTCTGTCCACTTAAGTGTTAAAGCAGGAAAGTCAGTGTCATAGTGTCGTTTTTTCCTCTGTCTCATCTCTCAAATGCAGCTAATAACTAATCTATGTGAATTAAAGTTATCAACTATTTCTTAACTTCATATACTTCTCTAACTCCCTCCTGCCCCATTTTAGGCCAAGTCAACATCATCTCTCACCTGAGTTATTGTAATAAGCATTTTCTTGGGGTCCTTAACACTACTTTTTCCAAGGAGTAGAAGAATTTTATGAAACCACAGTACCTGTGAAATTGACTGAAACTCATCATTAGTGGTCACAGCACACTTTGCTGTTAGAAATAAAAGCAGCCTAATTTTCTTGGATGTTGACTTTTGCTTCAATCCCCCTTTATTCCACATCTTGCAGATGCAGATTAATCACATTGTAAATATATCTTGTTACAGATTCACAGATAGGACTACTTCTCAGAATCCAGCCAGAAGTGGATTTTGAAGTGTCCAGAAAATATTCTCCCCTCATCTTAAAACTGTACCTCTGGGCCGAGCCCGTGGCGCACTCGGGAGAGTGCGGCTCTGGGAGCGCTGCGATGCTCCCGCCACGGGTTCGGATCCTATATAGGAATGGCCGGTGCACTCACTGGCTGAGTGCCGGTCACGAAAAAGACAAAACAAACAAACAAACAAACAAAAAAACTGTACCTCTCTTCCTATGTCCCTTAGCAAACAACAATACTCAAAATACATCACAATAGGCATAAATAATCCTATAATTTTATTGTTGTAGTAAGTCTACTAAATTATAAGTTTAATTTTGGAAAAATCTGCACCAGTCATTTAACTGTACATCTGAAATAGTGAGTAAAATATGGTGGCTGACTAGCAGACCTGAAAACTACCTAAAATTCCCTTTTTAGAATAAGATTGGAAATCTATTACATGAGTTACATTGTATTTTAACGGTGGAGATATGTAAGCCAATAATTGTGATGCAATATCAGAAGAACGATACACATAATAAAGCTCTACACACAGAGACATGAGGGGATAGTGTAGGCACCTCTTCTACGTAATGGGTGGCACTTGAACTCGGCCTTCAAAGATGATCAGGATTCTTGTGGGCAGTGATGGTGGTAAGAACATTCCAGACAGAGGGAATGCCGTGATCAAAGGTACAGAGTTCTGAAAGTGTGCACTCAGCAGATGACTTGATCAAAGTATAATTTTGCATGTGGGATGGGACACTAAGTTTAGGATTGGATTGTGGGGAAACTCAGCCACAATAGAGAATTTAGACTTTATCCTGCAGTTAATAGGAAACCACGGAATGTTTCAATGCAGGAAAATATATGATTTAGAAGGTAATACAAGACTAGCAGAGAGCAAGACTAATTAGAAGTCATTGCAAGAGTCCAGATGAGAGAAGGTGAGCCCATATCCACCCAGTTTCCGAATCAGGAACCTGGGTCTTCCTCTTCTTCCTCTCCCACATTGAAACAATCACCAAGTTCTATCAATTTAACCTCCTAAACAGAAGTTGAACCCATCCTCTTTTTTTATCCCCACTACCACTTCACAGGAATATGCTGAAAAGCCAAACTGTCTTATGGGGAAAAGCTCCTGTCTAAGAATCCTGAGTATGTTGGAGAACTGAGAATGAATGATTTGGAATCCCATTTGCCCCCTAGGTGGAGCCTGGTGTTCTCTCATGGCTGTAGGCTAAGTTTGGTGTAATCTAAAGGCACTAGTGTGAGCTTTAGCAAAAGGTGGAAAGGGGGTCGCAATAGGGTAAGAGATAAGAATGAGGAAGGGGATGTTTGGAGTCTCGGTGGAGATGATGCGTGATTACCTAAGCTTTCTTAAAGGCAGTGACCTATAGGACATGTGACGGCACAGAGAAGGATCAGGGAGTGTCTGGAGAAAGTAAGGTAGGACCAAGGTTTGAAAATAGTAAGAAGCCAGCAGGTTATTATGGTCTGGAATCACACATAAGAAGAATAAGGTAGGAACTCAATCCTTAGAGTTGAGATATTATTTGAGGGTATGATTGCAGAATTAATGTAGAAACCCTACGGGTAAACTGGAGGATAAAGTCATAACAAGAAATAGTAAAATTGGTTTACTACTGAATCACTGGACTATTGACAAAGGCACGTTAAGTACCCACTGATGATTAGAGCTGGTAGAAGAACTGAATATTTAGACAAAATATAAAGAAAAAAAATAACACAATTCTCTCTATATCTCAGAAAACAACATAATAATGTAACAACTTTACGAAGAACACGTGTAGACTTTAGGAGGATAAATCCTTACATTTTCTAGAAAGCAAGAGATGATAAACGAAAAGTAATTTTGCAGTTCTTGTTTTTAGCCATCTGATATGCATAAAATATCACTGACATTATATTGATTTAACGTGCTATCTTTTTAATGAATGTAAACAATACTTTAACACTCTAAAAGCTTTCACTTATGGTGCCTAATCCCTAACTACTATTTCCCCCCCATAAATTCTTATACTCCTATTTCTAACTATGTGTTTTCCTACCATGGGATACTGTTAGGAGTCTTCCATTCCACTGGGGGAAGAAATGACTTTAACCTCAACAAGCATCATTGTCATCCAAAGTCTCAGTTTCATTTATCAAAACCAAACAGTTCATTTATCTATGATAACTCTCATTTCAACCCTTCATTTTTCAATTAAATCTTTTGCTTAGGATTTCTCCAAAAATGTAATGTTTAAGAGCAAAGAGACAGGGAGTGAGCCCCGTCATAATGGCAAGAGGAGCATCCAAGAAAGGAAACTGGCAGGAAAGAGCCAAGTCCACAACTGCAAGTTCAATGATCAAATTGGAAGCAAAGGTCCAGGATTTGGGTTAACCCATTCGCTAACTGCAGAGAAGTACAGAAAGTCTGAGCCATCTGTGTGTTCAATAGCCTCGAGGACCCAGCAGTAAAAGGAAGAGCAAGGAGAAAAGTCAAGCTGTAGCCGGTTAGAAAATAGGAATCAAAAGGAAGAAACTCCCAGACTGGGGCAACCAGATGTCAGAACAAAGGCACTGAGTCTGGGCAGAGAAAAGCAAAGAGCCATGGTGAAGAGAGTTTAGTTAATCTAATGTACTTTTTCTAAAGAGTTAGGAACCCAGAGTTTACAGATAAGCACAGGTAAGTGGCTACACATGGCTGGAAAAAATGCAATAAAATGGTAAGAAAAGAAAATCCTCAATAAAAATGGGTGGATTTAGGTTTCACCTCATTTATCTGCTCCTGGACAGAGGTGAGTAAAGAAAAGAGAGGACATTGAGGCAAGGACTCTTAAGAACCAGAAATCTAACAGTTTCCAAATGATAGAAATTATATAGCTATCATTTGCTTAGTTTTTCTGATATCTTTTTTTATCATTGTTTTTCATACATCTTATTTGATAGCTAACCTATCTGAAAATTTTATCTGACTGTGAGCCTCAAAAGCTAACTCTTAGAGAGGACATGAGCAATACAAAATTTCATTTAAAATGTGATTAAAATCAGTGAAAGTTGAGGGAAAAGTAATTTTTATGGAAGAAATACACCATTTTTTAAATGAAAGTTTTTTTAATGAAATATTTCTTTAGGTCTGAACTGAAAGTTTCATTAAAATTATATTTTTTTCTAATGTAAAAACCAAGTAAAATATATTTCAGATTAAATATTGTGCAAACCTGAGTGAGGCAATTAAGGTTTTAATGTATCTAATATAATCACTGCAAAACAGAATTTTAAAATTTTCTCAACTTGGGCAGAAAGTTATTAAGTCTGTTGTTTATTATAAGTTTATTGTCAATATTGTTAGTATTCTACTCTTCAGTACCACTTTGGAGCAAGGTATATAAATATATTAAATCTTCACTAGTAGCAAAATGAACTACTGTCACTTTGGGACCATTTGGCTTATGGATTATCCTAATATATCATAAAATTATGAGTAATGGAAAGATTATAGAGCCAGAAAAAAACCAAAGACAGTTGAAATAGACCTTTAATAAAATATGCGTAATTTGCATATATGTCAAATTGAAATTCAATACAAATTTTATTTTAGTAGTCTAATAAACTAATTAGGTATATACCTTTGGAGATGGGCTTTATCTGGAAGTATTAGTTAACATGTTTAACCAATGTCAGTTTAGAGGGAACTTTGGGACAAGAACATGAAAAAGGAGAAACAAATGCAATCCTAAGCACAGTAATTTCTCAAACATTTAATGTATCTTTATTGTATTAGTTTCCATATTAAATATAGGGATATCAAATATGGCATTACTCACTGGAAGTCCACAATTCGCAGCAACTCTTTCCCCTAACATCAAGAATCCTTCACTCACCTTTTGTGCTATTTCACCTCTTCTCAAGTGAGCATGCCTGATGATTTATGATGAGGAATGGTTGCAATGAGCGAGTTATCATCTCAGGGATAGTGGCTCTAGGCTCAAACATCCTAGTCTTGAATGACAGCTCTACCACTTTTATAATTGTGATTTCTTTGACACATTATAGAATCTCTCTCATTTCTCATCCATAAACTAGGTATAACAATATAGTGAATATTTTACAGAGCTGTGAAAATAGAGATAAAAATATACTTCAATTAATTAGCATAGTGCCTGTAACAAGTAACCATTCTATACACATTAGCTATTATTATTTATGAGAAGTCAAAACTTAGTTAAACCAACAGGATGATGCAATAACAGATAATTGTGTTCCTATGTCTCTATCTGTATCTTTAGCAATAGTCTTACTTTCTAATAGCTGAAGTGCTCTTGCTCTCCAGACTTCAAGGCTGAAGCTTCATGTGCTGGCCCTGTGTTTTCATCCAACTAGAACTTTCTAAATCTAAGACTACTTCTAAGTTTTTCTTATATCCCTATTAGATTAAAAATATCTTAGAGCAGAAACTGTGAACTCCATCCTTGTATCTCCAAAGTCCATGCAAAGTATATCTGAACCTTTCAGTATCTGTTTGTAGAATTAAATGAAGACGGAGCCAATTTGGTAGATATTACTTAATAGTCCTCCCCAGAAAATGTACCAATCTGCACCAACAGTGTAAAGATGTGTTTGTTGTCTCATATTATTCTACTGGTATTTATTGTTAAACTTTTTTATTTTTACTTGTGTAAGTGTAAATAATGCTGTTAGACTACATTTGTTAAATCAAATTTATTGAGACATAATTTGCATGTGACTAAATGGACTCAGTAAGTGCAAAGTTTGATGAGTTTTGATAAATGCATGCTACCAAGTAACTATCACAAAATCATCCTAGAAGATTTCAAGTGCCCCTTGTTATTCAATCTGCTCTTCTGGACTCAGAAAACCACTGATATGTTCTCTATTATCAAAGATTAGTGTTGCCTTTCTGCAATTTTTATGTAAGTTTTGTTTTGTTTTGTTTTTATTGATTATACATATTTGTGGGGTACAGAATTATATTTCGATACATGTATACAACTTATGATGATTGAATCAGGGTAATCAGCATATTTATCATCACAAAACTTTATTCCTTTGTGATGTGGACACTCATTCTCCTCTTTCCCAGCCATTTGATAACATGCAATAAATTACTGTTAATCATAGATGCCTAGCTTGACTGTGCACCAGTCAAACTTATTTTTCCTATCTAGCTGTTTCGTACTTAACTACACCGTCTGTCCTGTTTTGTACCTGGCTCAACATTAAGTTTTTGAGATGTGTCTATGTTTTTGTATATGTCAATAATGTTTCCTTGTTATGGATGATATATTCTATTGTTTACTCATTCACTTGCTGATGGACATTTGAATCATTTCCAGCTCTTGGCTATGATGAATAATGTAGTTATGAATATATGAATGTAGTTACATGAATATTCATGTAAAACCTTCGTATAGATATATGCTTTAGTTTCTATTGGGAACAATCTAGGAGTAGAATTGTGGGGTCATGTGGTAACTGTTCAAGAAACTGTCTTACTATGTCTCAAGAGGCTGTGCCATTTCACATTACCATCCACAGTGTATGAATATTACAGTTGTTCCACATCCTCATCAAAACTTGGTATTGTCAAATTTAATTTTAGCCGTTCTAACAGGTGTGCAGTGGCCTCACACTTTAATTTTCATTTCCGTGAGTAATGATGTTGCGTTTTTTCGTGCTTATTGGCCACTCATGTATTTTCTTTTTGAAGTATTTGTTTAATTCTTTTGTCTATGCTTTTCAAAATTCTGGTTGTTTATACTTTTTAATATATTGTGGAAACAAGTTCCTCATAAAATGTATGTATTGTAAATATTTTCTTCTTATCTTCGGCTTGCCTTTCATTTTCTTCATGGTGGCTTTCAAAGAGAAGCTTTTTGTTGTTTTGATTTTTCATTTGTTTTTTTAAGGTAAGTGTAGATTACCAAAAATTTATGTTTGTGACAGAAAACCTTAATAGATCAACAATTTTCAAAGATCTTGAATCTATAACAAAATATGCATAAGAAATTGAACACAGGTGGATTTATGAAAAAGTTTTACTAAATTTTTTAAAAAGTCATACTCTTTATCTTTTCCAAACTAGTGCAATAAACCTAAAATTTCTACTCTTACTTTTTAAAAAATTTATTTAAAGTAAAAGCAGATTATACAGTCCCCATCTATTCCCCCACTCCAAACATACAGTTTTGCCCTGATGTTAACATCTTGCATTAGTGTAGTACATTTATTACAGTTAATAAACCAATATTGATAAATTATCACTAACTAAAGTCTGTAATTTACATTAAAGTTGGCTATTTGTGTAGTACAGTTCTGTAGGTTTAGACAAATGCATAATGTCATGTACCTATCACTACAGTGTCATATGGGTTAGTTTTACCATCCTAAAAATTCTCTGTGCTTCTTCACCTACTTATCCTTAGCCCATCACCACCTGTCTAACAGACACTCATCTTTTTACTATCTATATAGCTTTGCCTTTTCTGAACTATCATATAGTTGGAATGATATAGCATTTATGCTTTGTAATACAGTATGTAGCTTTTTCAAGTTGATTTCGTTCACTCAGCAATATATATTCAAGTTCCTCTATGTCTGTTCATGGGTTGATAACTCATTTCTTGTTATCACTGAATAATATTCCATCGTATGTATGTAACAGTTTGTTTAGCCATTCACTTATTGAAGGACATGTTGATTGCTTCCAGGTTTTGGCAATTACGAATATAGCTGCTATGAACATTCCTGAGGTTTTTATGTGGATAAAAATTTTCGACTCTGTTGGCTTAACATCTAGGAGCACAATTGCTAGATCGTATAGTAAGACTATGTTATGTTTTGTAAGAAACTGCAGGAAATGGAATTATAGGTTAACAGTTTCTTTCAGTGCTTGAATGATATCATATCCTTTAACTTGCATGGTCTCTGATGTGAAGTCGATGGTCATTATTTTCTTTGTAATGAACTTTTTTTTTCTGAATGCCTTTATCACTAAAATATTTTTTATCACTAAAAGAGAAAGTGATAAAGAATTTGTCAAAAATTTGATTACAGTGTATTTTGGTGTATTTTTGTTCTGTTTATCATTCTTCATGTTTTTTTACCCCTTGGATCTGTGGGTTTATAGTTTTAATAAAATTTGGAAAAAATTTCAGCTGTCCAGTATTTCCACAAATAAATTTTCTGACTCCCTTTCTCCCACCCCTCCTTCTGGGGACTCACATATAGTAGACCCTCTGGTATTGTGCCAGAGGTCACTGAGACTCTCTTTTTAATTTTTGGTTATATTTCTCTTTGTGCTTGATTCTTGATCATTTATATTGCAACGTTTTCATAAGTCCCATTTTTCCACCTTCTCTAGGTAGTACCCAGGACAATTGCTATATATTAAGAGTTGTCTCTTTTCCAGCACTTATCTCCCCTTTTTAACTCAAAAAAGGGGAACTCAAGATTAGATGTAGAAAAGACAAATAGAAGGTGTGGAAAAGGCAATTCTTATATTACAAAGAAAAGTAGACAGGATTTTTATTCTAATAAGAGAGAAAAACATTTACATATGGATACATGATCCCTGTGCTACTCTGATTGATTGTATTACTTATGATTTATTACTTGTTTATATTTCTTTGCAGTGTGTTTGTTGGTGATAGTGGAAAAAATGTTTTATTCTACTTCTCTTTCTGATACTTTCTTTTTATCAGAAAAGAAAACCAGTCATTTGCTTCAGTAATTGAGTTTTTAAATTTTACATCATCAGAGGAATACATTTTGTGTCTTCAAATAAGGAATTTTCAAGTAGTTCTAACTTGTTTTTCAAGGAAAGTTTCACAATCTTTTCTTATTTCATAAACAATAACATAGTCATCACAAATTCAAGGCACTAAGGTTATAATCAATGAAATTAGTTTGAACCAAAAAATGAAATTTCCTGAAGAATAACATTTCAAAGGTATGAAAAGATAGCCTATTATGTTTTTATATTTGTAATTAAATTGTTGAAATACTTCCTAAGCTCTAGATCCTGTTGTAACTTTTATAATCAGCTATAGTAGAGAAAGAAATTCAGAAAAACTTTTCTTTAGTAAAGAAGCAAATAATTTGAAATTTAAGGCTTGCAGAACTTGAAAAAATTGAAAAGAGAATATTTGATAAGACCAGCTCAGTTTAAGATAAAGAATTACTTGACTTTTTAATAAATCATCTCTACTTACTCTACCACAAAATTGGTAAGCTACTTAGTGATTTCAGGAACACTCAATGTACTTTCTAAATATAAAATTGATGAAATTCCTATTTTCAGTACAGCAACATGAAGTATAAGTAATTGACCATAATATAAATCAGGGTAGTCCAAAATTGCCTGGAAAACTGACAGAAATAAGGAAAGATTTTGGTTATTATCCAGTACCAAAGGGGGAGAGAGGGCAGTTAAAATAATTACATCTTTCCTTATGACAGTTAAAATAATTACATCTTTAAAAAAAAATTGCCATTAATTTATCATTGGAACATAGTTGATTGTACCTATCTGTGGGGTACAGAATTGAATATCAACACCTGTGTGCAATATGTGATGCTCAAATCAGGATAATTAGTATATTCTTCATTATACAATGTAATCGATTTTCATGGCCCTTTACTAATTTCTCCTTTTTTCCCTTCCTCCTCTGCCTTTCCTACACTTGGTTAAAAATAATTACATCTTGACAAATGTGACACTGGCCTCCAAGAACTGTCCTTGTCACTCCCACAGCAGGAAGCACATGAGATTTCAACACACACAAGCTTCAGTGAATTGCCAGTGGTTACTTATTCTAAAAAGTATACACCAAGTGTGTCTAACATGCACTTGGAGAATAAGATTATGATTTGAGAACAGGCAATGTGACACCAAGTAATCTTTATCGCAAGCCATCTCTTCAGCGTTTACATAACTTCTATTAAATAACACACCAGTATCTTATGATTATTTAGTACTTTTTATGTTTTGGGACATAACATAAACTTAACAGTGGTGTGCCATATATATTTTTGAAGAATTTAAACTCTTAATACAAATTTCTGTCTCTAAATTGTTCTGTGTAAGACGGGTATACAGACTCATAGTAAAAGTATGCTGCTGATTGTCCAAAGCTCTGTTAATAAGGACGGTTAAATTAGTTTAATAAACTATTAATATATTTCAAAAACCTATGATCATGGGCATAAAATGGCAGGTAGCCTTTAATATTGGGTGGCTTTTAAGATAGTTTATCTGAGGAGCATAAAAAGAACCAATGTCTCTAGAGCACCTTCTAAGAGCTGGGCACTTCGCGTATGTTATGTCATTTTGCCCTCCCAATTGTCTAGGA
Organism: Cynocephalus volans; assembly: GCF_027409185.1. Classification (NCBI taxonomy): domain Eukaryota; kingdom Metazoa; phylum Chordata; class Mammalia; order Dermoptera; family Cynocephalidae; genus Cynocephalus; species Cynocephalus volans. The sequence goes on along the minus strand of NC_084468.1, from coordinate 88,479,726 downwards.
TATAGACATTTTTAATGATATTTATAGGTAAAGAAGTTCATGTTCATGGAGGATACTATAGCCAAGACTATTCAGATAGAGTGTGGTAAAACTTGACTTTAAGCCCAGGTTTATCTGACTCTAAAACCAGTGTGTTTTTCATTGCCTTATGACTTCTCATTTAAAAAAAAAAAAGAAAGAAAGAAAAGTCACATTATAACATGATGTGCTCCTAGCTAATATAGCTGAGGAGAAGGATTTGGGAGTCATTCTCAATTATTTCTGACATTTCCTTAGGTATCGGATTTATTCTATGCTTATTCCTATCATAACATTTATCCTAGTTTGCGTTGTTTTCTCTATCTTTTTATTTGTCACTTCCACAAGATTAGGAGTTCTTTGAATGCAGAGACTGTGTCTTTTCTTTCTCTGATTACAGGATACAGCACATTCATTCATCCATTCACAAATTATAAAGTACCTACTATCAGGCACTTAGTCTTCAGAAGAAAGCAAGAAAGATTAATTTCCTAAGGATACAGTCTACTTAAATAAGTGTTCTAAAATATTTTAGAAGAAATGCATCCTCAAAATGCAATTATTCTTGCATCTATTTACTAGATTTCTAGTTGTCTCAGCTTAAGAAAGGTGACACTGGAGGTTAATTAAAAGCAAAACGAAACAGACATCTTAGAAGACTTAGCATCTAGTCATGATTTTGCAACATGTACCTTGGACATGTCAGTTAACCCCTTCAAACCTCACTTTCTTGTTTTCTATAAATCAAACATGTCATTAGTGATATACAAAAAGGAAAGATTTTACTATCCCTAAATCATACAGAACTCCAGTAACTCAATCAAGAAAACAAGTGAATTAATGGAAAAGAAAAAAAGCTGACTACATTTGAGAATTACTAGGAAGTTAATTTTAAAAGTAGGTATAGCTTGCCTATAAAAAAGAAATAATGTTCAGCATTATTAATAACAAAAATGCAAAGAAAAAGATAAGTAATATTATCTTATATCAATTGCCAAATATTAAAATAATTAATAATTTCTAGTATTAGTAAAGAAATAAGGAAACAGACTAAACACCATTAGAACTTTTGGTTTGTGCTTTTCTACAGGACAATTTGACAATACACATCACAATTTAAAACATACCATTTGACCCAACATAAACAGACAGAAATAGCCTGAAGAAATAGACAAATGCCTAAAAATGTATGTATAAAAATGTTTGTAATTACATTTCTTTAAATGAAAGAAAAGTGGTAAAAAAAATTAAGCACCTTGCAGTGAGGAATTAATTAAGTCAATTCAAATAAATCTCTGCAATAAAATACTAAGTAAGATTCTGTTCACAAACCGGAGTAGAAAATATTAACAGAAAATATATTGTTAAGTAAAGTTAAGTATACAATTAATTACATGCATTTGGCTTCACTTTGTTAAAAAATGTGTAGTCAAACGTATTGCATGATATCTAACTAGTTACTAACATAGTAGCTCTTATTGGTAATATATTTTCACTTGTCAGATTTCTGTGTTGTTTTAACATTTTTTATAATGAATACATATTAAAATATAGATGGTAACTCATACCTATTTCCAAGAACCATGGTAGAAATCAAATCAAATATACTTTATGAAATGTAAGAGTAATATACAAATGTAAGGAATTGATATTGCAAGCTGGCATACAGCCAAACATTCTTGAAACTTGGGTGCCACTAAAATATAAAACTTCATAAGCTTGGGTAACAAGCTTGTATCCAATAGGGATAGCTAAACTCCCACTTTGTTGGCTAGAAAAAGGAAAAAAAGTGTATTTCTTTCTTTATACCTTTTGTAAAGCACATCAATCAGTGCATGCACATAGTGTTTTATTAATATTTTGTGATAATTAATAATATTATTAATAATTTTACTTATACCTTCTGACAGACCAATGATTCTTTCCAGTCTACTTGACAGTTATGTTTCTGTTCATTAGTTAGTACATTGGCATTCAGCTTTTGACCTGAGTCTTCTGTGATTTTGGTAGGTGTAAGCCTGAAACCCTGAATTCAGTCACCTGTTTGACACTTGTAGCACTGAGATTCTGCAAAAATGTGAAGAAGACTGTATTGCCATCAAGTAAATAAAGAAAATATATCAGGAATGAGAGAGGAAAGTAGCCACTCTCTCGCTTCCCTGAGGACAACTAGTTTTCTCCCTGCCTTCTTTCAATTTCAATAGTTATTGTTTAATTACATATGTGTTATAATTCTAATTATAATAATAACCATTTCCCTCTCCTCCTGTGTAATTATGTGGTCATGTGCATACCCATTCACCTTATCTGTAAAATGAGAGGGCAGAGCTAAAGAGCACCTAAGTTCCCTCATAGCACTAATGTAACCATGAATATTAATATTCATTAATAATTTTCTCAACAGGTTAACTAGCCTACATAGAAGATGGAGGGAGTTTGGGAACTGAGAAATGGTAAAGGTCAGTTATGAGTGGGTGAGAAAATAAGCCTGATGAGTTGGCTTTGCAAAATAGAACACTGGAACACACAGCAGTAAGAAACAAGAAAACTGCACTGAAGATAAACTTGTAGTTCACATCTTTGCACAGGGCTCCCTTTGTTCACAGATATCTCTCCATAGCTGTCTCACATACATTCAGGGTACAGAGGAGCCAAGCCCTCATTACTGACATCACACCTTACTGACATTTAGAATTTGAAAAACTCATTCTTCCTGAAAGACAGGTGAGAGTTAAGCTTTCATTTTCTAAGGGGGCTGAGTGTTTGAGTCAGCTCCTGAACTGACAGCCTCATTTTACTGATAAGGCTGCATGGATGCTTCTCCCTCCACCCTGTGAACAATGTGCTGACTTTGACAGCCCCATTGTCACTCTGCAGAGCTTCATCAAAAAGGAGAGAAATCAGAGCACACACATCCCAGTCCACTTGTAGTTCTGCCACACTTGGCACACTTCCCCCCATCACCTTCAATATCTGTAGCCTAGATTGTGTCAATTCATGAAAGGTCACAGTCACACGGCTGCAATGCCTTCTTAATACATACCAAGCTGCCATAAACTTTTCATGGAACAAGGTAACAGATAAATGAATAACACTATTCTGAAGACCAATATTTTCCTATAGAACTAAGGATACTTTCCTTCATTAAGGTAAATATCATTCTTATGTTACATGTGGGATGACTTTATCTTTTTGGGTAAAAGGGCATTTAAAAATGTGAGTAAGAAATACAGAAATTGTTGGAAACACTGATTTCACTTGGGCATAATAAAGTCAGCTTTAAAAAGAATATTTTCTACATATACCATCTGCTTTCAGCAAAGCATGAAAGAAATCATGAGCTCTGATATGTGTAATGAAATCGATTTTAGTTCTTGGACGAGCAGGACTTGTTTGATCTGGGATTAAAGTGGCACTCAAAGGATTTGATCTTTTTGATTTTTAACTATGAATACCTCTTAAATTTGTTCCTACAAGCTAATTTAAAATAAAAATTGGGTTTAAGTTCCTGAAACTCAATGTTAAACTCATTGTTGAGAATAATTATATATTACATTTTGCTTTTATTTCTAAATGGAAGTAGGAGGTTTACATTTCCAATGGACGCCTACCACTTTACTAATAAAAAGTATTTATTATTACTGATAGTCTTTATATCTGAAAAGCTTTTCTTCTTTTTTCCCCCCTCTGTTTTCTGAAGGAACCGAAAGTAGGAAATGCAGTGTATAGTGCCAGGGAGGGCTTATTCTAAAATGTCTTCAATATCTACTTTTACTCCTTCAGATTTAAATATGTTTAATCATGAAAGAAGTAAAGTAATGGAGTCTAACTTGCTCTCAAATGGAAAATAGATTGTTTTATAAACTTTATCACATTCCTGGCACATAATACATGATCATATACTCATAGTATTTGTGATCAATAATTGATTGAATAATCTGGAATCTCTTCTTTATTAAGCTCTTCTTTGTTTTATTTAGGAAAAAAACAACAATAATGATTCCATCCTCTGATATGCTAAATTCAGAAAACAATACTAAATAAAAATAGAAAAATTTTAATAATTAACTATTTATAAATTATAAAATTGCTTTATAATCGAGTCTCCTTTAGCTGTCCAATAATGGCAAGTCTCTCAACACTGTTTTCCTCTGCTGGTGCCCCTAAAATCTCTGTATAATTTTGCATAAGAGAAATCAGTTACAACCTGCATTTCCTGAAAACACAGTTTAATGAATGGCTCACTATTCATTGGGGTAGAATGTCAACCTTTGCAAATGGGGATGACAAGGCAACAGATGTGGAGTATGTTGGGAAGGTAAGTTTGAAGTGTAGTGAGATTATGAAGTTGACAGTGGAGTTACAGGCTGGGGTAAGGGAGATAGATAGATACATACATACATACATATGAAGGTTACTGTATAGAAAAATACAGTCCAAATTGCACAGAACTTTGAAAGCTGGTCTATAAGAGTGCTACTGATTTTTCTGTATTGATTTTGTATCCTAAAATTTACTTAATTCATTTATTAGCTCTGAGAGTTTTTTGGTAGAGGTTATGGGTTTTTCTATATATAGGATCATGTCATCTGTGAACAGTGACAATTTAACTTTGTCTTTTCCAATTTGGATGTCCTTTATTTCTTTCTCTTACCTGTTTGCTCTGGCTAATACTTTCAATACTATGTTGAATAGGAGTGATGAGAGTGGGCATCCTTGTCTTGTTCTTGTTCTTAAAGGAAAAGCTTTCAGTTTTTCCCATTCAGGATGATGTTGCAGTAGGTTTGTCATATATGGCTTTTATTGTGTAGAGATATTTCCCTTCTATGCCCCATTTTCTGGGGATCTTTATCATGACAGGATGCTGAATTTTGCCAAACGTTTTTCCTGCATCTATTGAGATAAACGTGACTTTTGCTGTTGCTTTTGTTGAGGTGGGGTATCACATGAATTGATTTCCACATGTTGAACAATCCTTGCATCCATGGAATGAATCCCACTTGATCATGGTGTATAATCTTTTTGAGGTGCAGTTGTACTCTGTTTGCTAATATCTTTTTGTGGATTTTTGTGTCTATGTTCATCGAGGTTATTGATCTGTAGTTCTCCATACTATCTAAAGTGATCTACAGATTCAATGCAATTGCTATCAAAATACCAATGATATTCTTCACAGAAATAGAAAGAACAATCCTGAAATTCATATGGAACAACAAAAGACTCTGAGTAGCCAAAGCAATTCTGAGCAACAAAACAAATCAAGCAACAACAACAACAACAAAAAAAAAAAACTCCCAAAAAACAGAGGCATTACAGTACATGACTTCAAATTATACTACAAAGCTATAATAACCAAAACAGCATGGTGCTGGCATAAAAACAGACACATGGACCAATGGAACAGAATAGAGAACCCAGAAATCAACCCAGGTACTTACTGCCAACTGATCTTTGACAAAGGCACCAAGAACATACGCTAAGGAAAGGACAGCCTGTTCACTAAACGGTGCTGGGAAAACCAGATATCCCTGTGTAGAAGAATGAAACTAGACCCATACCTCTTGCCATATAAGATATGAAACTACAAAACTCCTAGAAGAAATCAGAGGGGAAGCACTTCAGGATGTAGGACTGGGCAAACACTTTATGAATTAGAGTTCAAAAGCATAAGCAACAAAAGAAAAAACAAACAAATGGGATTATATCAAACTAAAAAGCTTCTGCATAGCAAAGGAAACAATCAACAGACTCAAAAGACAATTGACAGAATGGGAGAAGGTATTTACAAACTGTGTATTCAACAAGGGATTAATATCTAGGGTATACAAGGAAATCAAACAACTTCACAGCAAAAAAACAAATAATCCAATTATGAAATGAGCAAAGGAGCTGAATAGACATTTTTCAAAGGACAACATACAAATGGCCAACAGGTACATGAAAAAATGCTCAACATCACTAATCATCAGGGAAATGCAAATCAAAACCATGTTGAAATATCATTTCACCCCAGCTAGACTGGCTATTATCAAAAAGATTGAGAAAAATAAATGATGGTGAGGAAGTGGATAAAAGGGAACTCTTCTCCACTGTTGTTGGGACTGTAAATTAGTACAGCCATTATAGAAAAGAGTATGGAGGTTTCTCAGGCAACTACGGATAAAATTACCATCCCACTTCTGGGTATATACCCAAAGGAATGGAAATCATCATGTTGAAATGATACCTGCACTCCAATGTTCATCGCAGCTCTATTTACAATAGCCAAGAGTTGGAACCAACTTAAATGTCCATTGATGGATGACTGGATAAGGAAAATGTGGTATATGTACAAAATGGAATACTACTCAGTCATCAAAAAGAATGAAATTCTGCCATTCACAACAATGTGGATGAGCTTGGAGAAAATAGTGTTAAGTGAAATAAGTCAGGCACAGATAGAGAAATACCACATATCCTCACTTATAAGTGGGAACTAAGGAAAAAGAAAAGAAGGAAGGAAGGAAGGAAAGAAGGAAGATAGAAAGAAAGAAAAATAGAAAGACCACAATAAAATGTTGTACTTTCAGGAGGAGAGAACAGACCTATGGTTACTAGAGGTGGGAAAGGAGGAGGAGAAGAGAGGTTAGGGAGTAATTGGGTAAGGGACACAAAGAATAACTATAATTTGTAATGAGGAACATATTAATTATATTGATTTGATCATCACATACTGTACACAAATACAGTACCCCACAAATATGTATAATCAAGAAGAGGAAGAAAGAGAAAGAAAGAGAGAGAGAGAGAAAGCAAGCTGGGCTGAGGAGCTTGAACTTCATTTTGTATGAAATAGAGTCTTGTTGGTCATATCTGAGCAGAGAATGTTATGCCCAAGTCCTTGTATCGTCTATAAACACATCTACCACCACTGCAAAAAGAGTCTTCATAATTAGCAACTTTTTCTTACAGTGCTGAGTGGCTAATTATGTATGTGCGAGGGAGGAGTTCAATGTTACCATGTGTCATATGCAAATAAAACTGAGGTGTTTAAGTGAAATTTGCTTGATTGAATTTGCCTAATGTAATAAGCAACTCTAATTTATCATTATGCAGCCCTTAACCTCAAGTAAGAATTAAAAGAATTCCTAAAACTGATCATGACCTAGAAAAAGCCCACGTGCATTGAAATGCTCTTGGAGAGAGAGGAAAAGTCCAAGTTTCAACATTAAATGTCTTAGCTGGACCCAAATACCTCAAGTTCAGGGATTTTTTAAAACTTTCCCTAATATTTGCTGTGATGAAGTTTTACAGAAAACTTTTTTAAAAATGTGATAAAGAGTACAATCTCCTTTTGTCATCTTTTGTTCAAAATTGTTTCTTTCATGAATTAAATGTCTAATTTAATATTTATTAAAAATGTTTTTCAGACCTATTAGTATGCCAGATTCAAAAAGTTTCCAAGTATATAATTTATTCTAATTTTCAAAACCTGTCACATATCTGTTTCTGTTAGCCCTTGGATTGCATGTTTCCCTCCAGATAGTATAAAACACAGAGTTACTTGACCATTTTTAAGTTATGTAGAATGCAGTTGGCTTCAAAAAACAAAAGAACCAAGAAAATACTTAAACATAAAAATTTAACATAGCGTAAACATAACAAGAAGTCCAGGGGGTAAGGCAGTTGCAGGATTCATTGATGTTAATGACTACATGATACCATCATCTGACTCATCTGCTCTACCCTCTTGAACAGGATAGCTAATTCCTTTGTGGCTGCAAGAAGGCTGCAGTAATTTGCAACATCAGTTCCTTGCATAATAATTTCTCAAGGCCACAAGGCAAAGGATACTTTTCTTTAGTTCCTCTTTTAAGAGTCCCAGAAGCCTTTCAACAAACTTCTCTGTACAATTCAATATGCATGATTGCATTCCATTCCCTTTCCTACTCCTACACCAGTCACTGGAAAAGAGAAAAGGATTATGGTGGAATTGCTGTGATTGTTAGGCTAATGGAAATCCACACCATAAGGTGTGCATATGTCCATGTCCATATCCCAGCTTCCCCTGAAGGACACAGTCCTCAAGTCCAGGAACAAAATTGGGATTCTGTGTGCAAAGAAGATAGGGTCCAAAGGAACAAGGGGTGACATTCTGTACAATGCAATCACTGGAAAATGATAAAACACCCATTAGTGAATGCATATTTTTGTAACCACAATGATTAAGATTCCTCTATTCAGATGTGATCAATTTTGGCCCCAGAGTTAAGATACTCAAGTTTCAACTGTTTGAAGAAATTTAGCATTATACTCATATGCTTGTAAGAAACCTGGGTTTTATAATATTAACTGCTACATTGTTACCTCACACCCCCAGTGTGTCCGAGATGCAAAGGATTACTCAAAGCCCATTTCTTCTGAGCAGTGAGAAACCCCAAAGGGGTTAATTTCCAGGAACCCTCAAGAGAGAGGCATTCCTCCTTGGGAAATTAACCCTGAACTGGGGTTCTTTCTCAGTGTTTATTCTCCAGGCCAGAAAGTTACAGAAAAGGAACATAGGTGGAGTTATGGCTAAGTATAGTTTAACAATAGAAGCTGGTGACATCAGTGAAATAACAAAGTGACATTCCATACTGCAATTAGTAAAAAGTTAAGTCAGTCCACTATCAAAAGCTTGTTCTTAGCAAACACTTTCTTTCCCTACAGCAATTTCCTTAGCATATTTACATAACAATCAAATAACTTTCTTAACATATCAATCAGTAGGTTAACCTGCACCAAGGACGTCTGTCCTCGAGCAATTTTGCTGTTACAATTCTTTATCTACAATAGACACTTTAGCCCAGTGAAATTTTTCTGTCTTTCGCAAGCTTAACATTTCCAAGTGTAATTTTAAAAAGTTAGGTTATACCTGAAACTACAGGGCTTTGGAGGCTAGGCCCTGTGAAATACATTTGCTTTATAAATGTTAGTGCTCTCTTCACTACATCCCCATTATTAAAAAAAAAAAAATCTATCTTTCAAGGATATGTCCTCTGTTTCCCCAGCAGTTCATAGATACATAATATCTTATTCATACTCCAAGTGTCACTGAAAATACCAGTCTCATTTTCCTATAGTTTGATTTGAAAAGTTTTCTGAGTTGTTTAAAACAAAAGCAGAAAAGATATGATCCCATTTGAAACAAAAATCAGTAGTAATTGCTTTAGACTTTATAAATTTTATTGTTTACCATAAAGCTATCTACCTCTCAAAAGAGAAAACTTAACCTAGTGATGAGGCAATAAGTGCAGATTTGGGGTCACGGTGACACAAAGCCTGAATCTGGTAAGTGAAGCAGTAAAGTCTAGGAGCCATTGATATCTGGTAGGCTTGGCACTCCAGCAATCAAGAAAAGATCCCCCCACCCCAGAACTGATTTAGAACCATTATAAATATTGGAATCTACTGAATGGTGATATATGTTAACCTTTGCTTACTTTTTAGGAATTATCCACTTGACTGGACCCAAAGCATAACTGATTACAAATAATCTTTAGTTACTAATTATTGCATAGAATCAAATAAACAATATTTTCTCAGTAGTAAGAATTCATAGAAAAGATCTCCAGAGAAATAAATAGATATATACTTAATAGTACTCATCATGTGCTTTGCATAGATCATGCAGTGTCCACATATTTACTCTCTTTATTTTCACAAGTTGTTGAGGTGGGCACTATTGTTCTTTTTTTTTTTTTCAAATGAGGAACTGGGGCATAGAAGGTAATTAAATTGCCCAAAGTCAAAATGTTAGTAAACAACAGAACCAGGAAAATATTATAACCAAGTTTTCTCATTTAATTATCTTGATATCTGTTTCACAAATAGTTTATCTTTGTGCACAATCCAAGGTATAGTATTGTTTGAATCTAGTTATAGGAATGTTTTATAGAAATTTTATTTTTTTCTGAAGTAAATACATTGTAATAATACCTTATCATAAAATCAAACTAAAAGTATTTTATCAATTTTTGTTTTCAGTGTAGTTTGAACATTTTAAGAGTTCTGTCAATATAAAAATGAATATTATAAAAATTTATTGTGTAATACACAATAATAAATGGATATACTCAGAGCCACATCAAAGTGAGAATTTCTGCTTCTAGTAATGAGAGATGCTGTATTGGACAACACTCTCACAGCAATTTTTAAGTTTAAAATATATACATATTCTGCAATATATATGTTTGGTAGAAAAGATAATATATAGTATGTTATACATATTAATTTTTGCTTTGTGAGGGCACACCAGTGTGGGGTAGCTAGGCTACAAGAGCAAAGACCCACACAGCTTTACTATTTCAAGGAATTGAAAGATGGAGTTCAGAGTTGCACAAGCTAGTGGAAAGTAAGGGGGGAAAGTTTGAAATGATTAAGTCACCAAAGAGGAAGACCCAAAATAATCTTCATCTATACTTTTAAAACATGCTTGACTGACACCTGAAATGTTCTTGGGGGAGACAAGTCCAGGATCATAGGGGAAAGCATCAGCTAGAAGACTGAAAGCGCTGAATAGAGATGTTTTTCTGCTGCTCTTTACAGGAGAGATATACTCTGGAATTTGTATCCAGTTAAGAAATCTAATTACTAGAGCATAAGTGTACACTTTCCAGAGGAAGATAACAAAATCTAATGTCTCTATAACACATCATCCCCAATTTCTAATACATAATTTAAAATTTTTTCAGAGAAATGTAAATAAAGTAGGAAACTGAGACACACAGTTAAGTTTAAAAACAGTCATTAGAAAACAACCCAGAGATAATCCAGGTTTTGGAATGATCAGCTTTTATAAGGTCAAGGAAATATTGTCGTAATAAAAGGAATAAGCAAAGAGTATCAGCAGATAATGACAACCATAGGGGAAAAATCCAAAAACTAAAAAGTACAACATTGAAACAAAAAATATTAATGGATGACTTTCCAGCAGATTGAAGAAGAAATAATAAATCATCAAAAGAATGGTCAATAGAAAATATCCAATCTGAAGGACTGAGAGAAAAATATTAAAGCCAAAATTGACATGTCCTCAGTGACACATGAGTATTATCAAGTGTTCTAATATATGTTTAACTTGAGTCCCAAGAAAAAGAAAAGAGAAAAAATAGTGTAGAAAATTACCTAAGGAATAATGACCCAAATTCCCCAATTTGGTTGAAAGAATATGATCTTAAATATCCATGAAAAAAGTAAACTTCAAGAAGCATAAATGCAAAGACAATCATAAATGGACATATCACACAGTGCTGAAAACCAGACAAAAATATAATCTCGATAGCAGCCAGCAAATAATAACACATTACATAGATGGGAATGGTGATAAGAATGGCCTATCCTAATGTACTTAAAGAAAAAAACCTGTTTATTCAGAATTATTACCTAGTAAAAATATCCTTCAAAAATTAAGGCAAAATAAAGATATTTTTAGATAAACAAAAATTGAGAGAATTTATTGCTAGTAGATTTCCATCTTTAAAAATGCAAAAGAGAATTCTTTAGACTGAAAGAAAATAATTCAAGATTGCAAGTTGGGTTTATAAGAAGAAATAAAGAGCACAGGAAATGGTATCTGAGAAAATATAAGGGACTAAACTATTTTTGTTTTCATTATTCATTAGAATATATGGGACCCTTTAAAACAAAACTTAGGGCATTGAACTGTGGAGTTTAAAACATAAGATGTAATACATGTCACAACATTAGCACAAAAGACAGAGGTAAATGGAATTCTGCTGTTGAGTGTTACATGTTATGTGAAGTGGGACTATTACTCTATCCAGGTAGACTGCAACTTAGTATAAATTTACAGTAATCTAAACTGCATGGTATTGGAGTATGAACACAAAAACAGATCAATGAAACAGGAGAGCTCACTTATACGGTCAATTGATTTTTGACAGGTATTAAAACAATTAAATGAAAAGGCTTTTCAATAAATGTTACTGGTAAAACTGGATAGCCATATTTTTTTTTAAAGTGAATTTCAATGTCTACACTATATCAGAAATAAATTGAAATGGATTTTGAGTCTAAACATAGAAAGTAAACTATTAGCTTTTAAACCTACTAGCAGACAAAAATCAGAGAATATATTAATAACTCGAATGCAGGCAACAATATCTTAAAATGAACATAGGAAGCAGTAATCATAAAAGAAAGAAAATAATAAATTATATTTTATCAAAATTTCAAACTTCTGTCAATTAAAAGACACCATTAAGAAAAACTCCCACAAGTCAATAATCAAAAGGAAACAATCAACAAAATTAAAAGTGGGCAAGACATTTGAACAGCACTTCACAAAAATAAAGATTAAAAAGTCAGTAATAAGCCCATGAAAAAGTATTCAACATCATAAGTCATAAAAAAATGCAAATTAAAAACAACAAAATACTAGTGATTACTAGAACTGTTAAAATTAAAGACTGACAACTCCAAATATTGATGAGAAAATATAACAACTGGAATGCTAATACATTGATAGAAATGTAAAATGGTAAAATCCCTTTGGGTAAAGTTTTGGCAGTTTGTTTTTTAATGTTAAACCTATACCTACCCTAGAACCCATCAATTCTACTACTAGTTATTGATGCAAGAGAAATGAAAACTTATGTTGATAAAAAGACTTGTATGAGAATGTTCACAAAAATTTTATTCATAGCAGCTACAAACTAGAAGTAATTCAAATGTCTATCATCATGAGAATGGATAAACAAATTGTGGCATATTTTTATTTTTATTGTGGAACACTACTCATCAGTAAAAATAAATTACCGATACACGCAACAAGATAGATGAATCTCACAGCATTATACTAAATGAAAGAAACCACATGCTGAATGAAAGAAGTCACATTGTGTGCATTCTCTTATATGGGTAGACATTGGCCATAAGGGATATGTATATTTACATTCAGTAAAACTGTCTTATAATAACTATCACCTAGAATTGCATACTCAGTAAAATTGTCTTTGAGAATGAGAGCAATATAAATATTTATATAAATATAAAATGTCTATTTTTAGACAAATGATATCAACTCTGTGTGTTTGGGGAGCATTAAATATAATCTTGAAGTAAAGTGCTTAGCACAGTACCTGGCACATGCTAACCATCTATATCAACTTCATTGTAATTATAACTATTATTATAATCTTATGTATGAATATTCATCTCCCTTAGCAACTTTTATTCCCTAAAAGGTTAAATTAGTTTAGGTCTTTACTCTTTGGCAAAATAAGTGGCAAAGCTCAAAGTTAAATAAGAAAAGATTGCAATTATGACTATGGTGAAACTTAATTTATCCAAGTGCCCCTTATCCAAAATATCTGTCTTGTATGCATGAAGCACATCAAGTGAGAAAATACAGAATTTCTTTGCTCAGCCAATATTGATGCCACTGAATTTATGCACTAAACAAATGTCACAGATTAGGCTCTTCCATGTTCTTTCAGATCCTTTTAACCCATTTTGTTTGGTTCTTAAGAGATCACTATTGATTTCCCAACTAGTTAGAGGTAGACTCACATGATGTAGTGAAAAGTGGGACAGCAGTCATATGATAGACAAAGGACACAAAAACTCGGCCTTCTGCGAGGAATGCAGGAGCAAACGTTCAGTCCATCTCAGTAATCTCAACAGATATTATCAAACAGCATAATTAGACTTTTCTGTCATGTTTAGTTTTGTTCACGTAACATGTCTACACAGTTTTATACAGGTTTAAGTCTAAGGGGGTTAATGTTTTAAAATATCATTTAAACAGATATGTCTCATTTACTGGAAAATCAACTCTTAGACATGTTGTATCTCATGGTTAAATTACCTTAAATGAAAGAAATATCAGTCTCTATTGATGGGGTTGCATTTTGACAATACTACACAGGAAACAGAAAATAGTCGTCTTCTTTGCACCAGATGCAGTGGCTTTCCATTCATGTATGAATCTTGTCAAGCTATCTGCATGCTCTTAGAATGATAATGCAGCCTCAAGACTAACTACCTCATAAAGTTTATGAGACTGAACTGTCATTGCCTCTTCACTTGTCTGTAGCGAATTCAGTGATGACGGACACAAACATCTGATGTTCCTGGGTATCTGTGTATGGGGAATGCATGGATGTACATATACATGTACCTGTATATATAGATAAATATAGTCATCAAAATGACAATACTGTGCTGTACCCCAGCATGATATTTGATTCATAGTTGATGCTCAGACTTTTGTTGAATGAGTAGAATGAGCAACCTAGAATAGCTTCTCATTTTGTATTTTCCAAGGATTATGGTTTAAGCTCACTGCGCTTTTTTGTTTGCTTAAAATGTTTTTGTTAGAGAAACAAGTTGAGGATACATGAAAAGTGCAAGCCATTCACTCTTTCAGATATCCTAAAATATATCCCTGTTCTAAACCACTTACCCAGACTGCAACTGCTTCTTCTGCCTCTTTATTTCTCGGTACCCTTTAGCAAATAAGCAAGACTCGACAATCTTGCCCTCACCTTTTCATCCACAGAGGTATGTTTACTGAGTGACTCCTTGGAATAATGCAAGAATCCTGTTTAGAAACAGTTTTATAAAGCTCTTGTCACTGCAGCTATTTTAAGGATACCACTGAGGATGCTGTTTATTACTTCCAACAATGTCCTCTTTATGAAGCACCTCAAGAGAAATCATTGCCTGCTCTTAATATCAAGAGCAGATATTCAGTACTGCCCCTGAGCAAATATTGTATTATATAACTTAACAAGGTCTCCTTTTGCATGTAAGCAGCAGAAAGTTAGAGCTAAATTTCAGGCCTACATTTAGCTTGTGTGTAGGCCCTTAAAGTTTTTATTGTGGTAATTTTGGTTTCTCTTTTTCTCCATCTTAGTTTGTTTGTTTTGTTTTGCTTTGCTTTAATCTCGTTTTCTTCAATTCCAATATATGCTCTCCTTAGTCATATTTTATGCATCACTGTAAAGTACAATCCTATTTTGGAAGAAAGATGATAATAAATAAATATTCCCTTATTTTAATAATGTTGCTACTTAAATAAATACTTGATAGGCACCCAGTTTGTTCCAGGAAGCATTATATTATTTCACCGACTAAAATAACGCTGTAATTTAGGTGTTATATACTGTACGGTAAACAAATTGTCTGAGATGTTAAGAAATTTGTCCTGGAATAGAACTGCATCCTTGGTGGGCAGAATCGCAAATTCCAGTGCTCCTGTCACTAAATGCACAGCTGCCCTTGGAATTAATTCAGATTCATTTACATCTGCATAATAAAATCAGGCTTATTACAGGAATACTTAACTTATGTTTTGAAGATATTTTAGATTATGGGTAAGTTGGCTTCCATTACTCTGTCATCTTAGCCACAATGGTCACACACCCTAGAGCCTGACATCTTCCCAAAGGCCAAGTAACGTGACTAAAATAATATTTAATCTACTTTTTAGTTTTTAATATGTTTTTATGCCTATTCTTCCATATTTTATTTACGTTTTCTTGAATAAAGTCAAGCAGGTGTTATCTCACCAGGTAGTCCTTATGTCAAAAGGATGGTAACTGTAAAATATCCAATTTAATCTCTACCAACTGATCTTGTATCACACGACTGCAAAGTAACAACTCATCTCAAACTCACTAACATAGTGAATTTGGAACTTTGCCACTTTTTAAATCACCAAACCTGTCATGTCTTTATTCATTTTTGCCTATTCTGCAGATTAGAAGTAGAAAATAGGGATTACCTCTAGTTTCATAAATGATGGCATTGCTGAACATGACTCATATTTAACACAAACAGCAGATAGCCACCATCTGTTATTATTGTAAGTCACATTATTTCATTTTGTATATTTGCTGACTTGCCCTTATTATATGTACTTTGTGTGGAACATTAAATCTTTGAACATAATGTTAAACACAAAAATAAACATAATCTTTAAATAATCTCTTTAAAATTTGGATATACTTTAAATTGGACTTTTATTGTGTTTTGTTCACATAGCAAGTCCATCATGTCTGAAGGGAGAATTTATGTCAAATTAAACTGAGAACCAGTCAATTATGTACTTTAATGACATCACTCAAATGCTGAAATACATATAAACCATTATAAGCATAGTAAAAAATTGTGCTCAGATTGAGGACAACCTGAATATTGCAGGTCGGCTTCTCTGGGAGCATATCCTGAGTTGCTGAGATTTGTGTTCAGCAAGTTTATTGCAGACTGCCGTGAGGAAGCAATGGAGGTAGGATTAGGTAAAGGGAGAAGTGGATCTGAAATGCAGTTGCAATAGCAGGCTCAGGCGATGATGCCATGCAGACCTCTGAAGCTGAGATGTCTTCAGAGATGTCTCACATGTCAAATATCCAAACCTTAATGCCAAAGTCTTTGTCTTATCCAGGAAAATGATGTAAATAGTCACAAACTTTCGACTTAATGGACACAAAATTACAGCTAGATAGCAAAAATAAATTCTAGTGGTATACAGTAGTGCTAGGCATCAATAATTAACAACTATTGTATGTTCTCAAATGGCTAGAAGAAAGGAGCTTAAATGTTTTCATCACAAGAAATGATAAATTTTTGCAATGATGAATTTGCAAATTACCCTGATTTGATCACTACACATCATATATATGTATTGAAACATAATGCTGTACCCCACAAATATGAACAATCAATATGTTTCAATTAAAAAATAAATTTAAAAAGCTTTATATTTGGGTAGGAAATATAAATTTAAATATCTCTGTTTCAAAAGTTAGGGGTAATACTAAAAGCATAAAAATATTATTTATAATTTCCCAACCAGAAGAGGGGAAATAAAAACAATAAAGAAAAAAAAAGAGAAAAGAGAAAATATGGCAAATATAAAGCACAAAATTGCAGAGATAAGCCTCAGTATATCAATGATGATATTAAATGCGCATGAACTAAGATCTCTAATAAAAAGATGGAAATTTTAGGGCTGACCCTGTGGCGCACTCGGGAGAGTGTGGCGCTGGGAGCGCAGCGACGCTCCCACCGCAGGTTCGGATCCTATATAGGAATAGCCGGTGCACTCACTGGCTGAGTACCAGTCACGAAAAAGACAAAAAAAAAAAAAAAAAAAAAAAAAAGATGGAAATTTTAAGGCTAAATAAAAAGATAAAATTCAGCTGTGGTTATTTGTAGGCAACAAGCAAGACATAGGGATATTTATACACTAATACATAAAAATATTTTTCCTAGGAAATATGTATATTTCCCTATATATGCACATATATATGTATATATACAATAAATACCAATATAATTAATACAAAACAACTTAAGTTGAATAGACTTCAAAGGGAGAGAGAGGTCTATTTCATGGTAATAAAAAGAACAACTCATCAAGAATTTATATTAAATATGAAGTTAAATAATTCCAATGACAATCTGGAAATATATAACAGGAAAATAAACAGAAGACATGGACAAATCTACAATCATACTAATAATTTAACACTTTGTTTCTAAAAGATGTAGTTTTAGTGAGAGAAAACAGAAAATTAAGAATAGTAGAGAAGGGAAGTGTTTGATCAAACAGCTATGTAATGAATCTTTCACCCAACAAAGATAAATCAAATGTTTTTTCATCAGCACATGAAACTTTTACAAAATTTGACTTTGTATTAGGCCATAAGAGATGTCTCAATAAATTCCAAAGAACTGAAGTGATGTAGAATGCATTCTCTGACCTCAATACCATAAAACTAGAAATAAACCACAATAATATACTTTTTAGTCCATATACCTGAAAATTTAAATGCAAAGAGCAAATAAAGAAGAAAAAAATAAAACATCTAAACCATAGCCAAAGAAAAAATTAAAAAAAAAAAAAAACAAGTGAAAATGAGTAGACTCCTGAGACTGGATTCTCTAGATCATTGGCGATGCAAATATTTAGCTTTAATAGATAATGTTGACATAGTTTTCCAAAGTAGTTATACATTTGCTCTCCCATCACAGCATGAGAGCTCCACTTGCTCTTCATTCGCAGTAACATTTGGTATTCTCCTTATCATTTTAGCCAGTCCTGACCGGTAAGGGGATCTCAACCCTCAGCACGGTGTTGTCGGCACCGCGCCCAGCCAGTGAGTGCACTGGCCATCCCTATAGAGGATCTGAACTCGCAGCCTCGGCGCTCCCGCCGCACTCTCCTGAGTGAGCCACAGGGCCGGCCCTCATTTTGCAATTTTTAATTGCATTTCCCTGATGACTAATGAAGTTGAGCATATGCCATGTGTTTATCATCTGCAGAGCTCTCCAAGTACTACTTTTAAGTTCTAGTGTTTTCTGCTTGAGTCCTCTTTCTCTTTTCCCCTATCTGCTCAGTCTTGCCAGACTAAATTACTCATCTTTTCAAGCAGCGTTCTTTGATTTTATTTTCTATCTCTATTGTATTTATAATATCCTTCATCTACTTTATTGAGGTATGTTTTATGATCCTTTTATAGTTTTTTAATAACAGCTTTATTGAGAGATAATTCACATACCACATAATCCATACAATATAATGTTGCACAACCCTGAATTTATTAAAAGCCGAAGAAGTAAAATCACCACAATCAATTTTAGAACATTTTCATCATCCAAAAAAACCCACTAACAGTCACTTTCCATTTCCCCCAACCTCCACCAGCCCTAGGCAACCACTAGACTACTCTGTCTCTATGGATTGTCTATTCTGGACTTCCATATAAATAGAATCATAAAATACATTGTCCTTGAATCTGGCTTCTGTCATTTAGCATAATGTTTTCAAGGTTAATACACGTTGTAGCATACATCAGTATTTTATTTCTTTTTATCACCAAATAATATTACACTGTATGGACATGCCACATTTTAATTATCCTTTTATCAGTTGATGGCCATTTGAGTTGCTTCCACTTTTTGGCTATTACGAATAATACTTTTAAGAAGATACATATACAAGTTTTTGTATGGACACATATTTTCATTTCTTTTGGGTTTACAGGTTTTTTAACTGAATCGTTAATTCATTTATTTTAGTCTTTTTGGTTGTGTAATAAATACTTCTTGTAAATACTTCGTTAGCTGCAATCTACAAGTTGTAATGTGTAATGTGTTCATTGTTGTTCACTCCCAAATATTTTCTATTTTAACTCCCATTTCTGGTTCTCCTCCCAGGCACAAGGAGTTTGCATTTCCCACACTCTTGAAATCAGGTGTGGATATGTGACTTGCTTTAGCTGATGAAATATGAACAGACACTGTATATGTTACTTCCAGGTGGCTGCTTTAAGAGCAAGGACATAGCTCTCCATGACTGTGTTTCCCTCTGCCACAGAGATCAGCACTATTACAGACAGTGGCTGCCTCCTCAGCCTGTGGGTCTCAGTAAAAATAATGCACAGCACAGCCCTTAGCTGTCCACAGTGGGAATGCGGTTCGAGTGAGAAATCTACTTTGATTGTTTTAAGCCACTGAAATTTTGGAGATACTTGTTACTACATAGTAGTAACATAGGCTTTTCTGTTGGTCACAAGGAATATACATATTGCAAAGGAGGAAGCAAAATTATTATTAGTTCTCATTGGCTGAATGATATAGCTAGAAAATCTGAATGACCCAAAACAAGTACAACAAAATAGAACTCTAAAGAGTTTGGTGATATAACTGTACATAAAACACATTTATAAAGAGCTATAGCTCTTGTTTACTCTTTCAACAACCGAAAAAAAAAAAAAGAAAGAAAGAAAGATCACTTCCACAATAGCAGGAAGATACTGAATACATTAAAATCCCTCCAAATATATTTATCAAGAAAAATACTATATAATTTCTTGAGGACATAAAGCATGACCTGAATAAATTTACTCTCTAGATAGGGAGACTTACTATCATAAAAATATCAAAACTTCAGAAAAAATAATATATATACACACAATACTGTTTTAAATAAAATTCTATATTTTTGATGAGTCAAAATTAGCTTTTTTTGTTCATAAATACGTATGAATCTCAAGAAAATCTTAAAAAGAAATTATGAGGCAGAATTTGCTCTATCATATTGTAAAATACCCTATGAAGCTATCCTAATGAACAGTTTACTAGATTAAGATCAAACAAATAAATCACTGTACCAATGGAAATGTATTATTTCATAAATGTGGCATATCGAATTAGTGAAGAAATTTGGATAATTCCATATGTGTTGTTGGAACAGCTGGGTCATTGACTGGATGATTGGAAGAAGGTAAACCTCCACCTTATGCTTTAAAATGAAACCTTATACCATATAAAAAATTAAATTCCAAATAAAAGCTTTAATTTTAAAAAATGAAACCAAAAATATATCTAAATGAAATATAGGAGAATAGTTACATAATCTTTGAGCAGAGGTGACCTTCCCAAATGAAACAGGAAATCCATATGCCATCCAGAAGAAAAAACAGAGATTTGACTGGGTTAGTCACAAAATACCTGTGAAAAACAGCATTAAGAATGACAAAAGGCAGCAGAAAGTCTATGGGAATTTTATTTTGCGAAAGATGGAAAGAGTTGATATCTGTACTTTAAGAAGTGCTTGTACAAACTGATAAGAAAAACAAAATGAAAGAGGAACTCCCTGAAGAAGAAACTAGAAATGCAAGGAGGAGGAGGAACAGGAGCAGGAGCAGAAAAAAAGAAAATATGGTCTGCCCGAGTAGAAATCAGGAAGATGCAAATATAAATAAAGATGAAACACCTTTTTCCAAGTTCAGATTGGCAAGAAATAAAAGGTTTTCTAACATCAAGTACTGGCAAGGCGGTAGGCCCTCTGATATACTATTTGTGAAAATGCAAATTGACACAATCTTTTGAAATGTTGTTTAAAATTAACATTTCAAATTTATATATCTTTTGACTGAGCAGATTAACTTTTATAAATCTACCCTCATTAGAGTGAGGTATATGTTTTAAGGTGTTTGTACAGTATATATTTTTTCATCTGTGGGAGAACAATGAAGCAAATTATGCTAAAACTGAAATATTGGAATGCCGTGAAGTCATTAAAAGGAACTTGTAGATCTATTGGTGCTAAGCTGGAAGGGTGATCATAACATAATATCAAATCAAAAAGATAAATAGCAAAATCATAAGTTTTCACTTTCATAAATATATGCATATATTAGAGTAAGTAAAATGCATAGACATGAGGAAACTAGAAAGCTACATTCCAAACCCATGTAGTAATTACTCTGTGTGGGTGGCATTGGATAATGGGAAAAGATGAGGTTTGGCCTTTTACCTCTTTTTTATTTTTAAAAACCGCTTTATTGAGATATGATTGATATACAAAAAGCTGAACATATTGAATGTATACAACTTGATGAGTTTGGACATAAGTATACACCTGTGAAACCAGCACCACAATCTGTGCCCTAAACCTATCTAACCTCCAAAAGTTTTCTCTGGACCTCTTTATTATCATATTTTCCCTTTCATTTCTTATGTTGCTAAAATGTTGTAGGATTATGGGTGGTTTACCCTTTAAGTTTGTTGAGAGATGGTATTTATTTTCAAATATAAAGAAAATTTGAAAAAAAGAGTACAAAGAGTTTTGCTGAGGGATGTTTGGCTAGAAATGTAATATGTTAGTGGAAAACAGGAAGAGGAGACACTGTAGAAGTAGTAGTAACAATAGTAAAAGCTGTATTGATCCAAAATCTATCATCCAAATCCTCTAGGATAGATGTCTTTTAGAATTCAGATTTTTTTCTGATTTTATAAAGATAATAGGGTGTGTTTACCTTAGAGGCTCTAAATGAAGTTTGGGACAGTACCTCACAATCAAACATCTGTATTTCTGCAGAAAAAAAAAAAAATGTGTGACTACTCACACTAAGTGAGATAAATAAAGACAAAAATAGGCTCAGTTTACTTTTGCTCCAAAAGCATTTCTGCAAAATTATTTCACTTTCCAGAGTTTCTCATTTTTAGAATTTTTTTAAAAAGGAGTGGAAATTTTTAAATAAAAGATCACGTAATGATCATATTATTTAAAAGAAAGAAAGAAGACAAGACATAAATAAGAGAGGTGAAAAAAGCAGAAAAAGGGAAAGGAAGGGAAAAAAGAAAGGACAGAAGAGGAGAGAAGAAAGAAGGGGGTGGGGAAATGAATGGTGAAGAAAAAAGAAAGTGGAGTGAATGGGAAGTTTAATACAGAGCAGAGCCCTTGAGTGTGATGCACTGTTACTTTTTGGAAGTATATGGTGGCTTCGAATTGAGAAATAGCTCTCATAAACATAGAATAATCTGGAAGAACCTTGAGGAATGAACTAGAAACACAAAAAACTAAAGCTGGGCACAACCACTAAGATGTCTGTAGTGATGTACATGTGAAATTATCAGAAACTGAACTAAGGTGGCAGCATTGGAAGTTGAAAGAAAATTGTGAGTTTGCAGAATTTCAGCATATGCTTCAAGATATTGGTGTATTAAAGTGATATTGCCATGTTCCATAACATGTTCCACAATTCTGGTTTATGACGAAGCTGATAATATCTTCTGATCTTGCAATGGCTCTATGTCAGTCAGTATTGCATGGCAGTTTCTCATCTTTAATTAGCCTCTGAGCTGAGGACAACTCAGCAGAAACTTGCCCAGGAGGCTTGTGGGCAACCCACTCACACCTACGCATCCCAGTGGATGCCACTCACAGATGGCCAGTTTCTCCCACAAATGTGATTATGTCAATCAGCAATGAATTAAGCCTAGAAACTTTTCTTACAAAACCTTTGTCCTGCAGTGACTTGCTCAGGAACACACAGTAAGTGCAAGATCCGTTAACTGAAACCTCAGCTCTTGTTTCAGTCGACCCTTTCACCAAAGACAACCCTTTTATCCTAAATGAAAATATGAACAATGGGAAAAGCTCTCTAACATAACTCACTGAGTTCTAAAAGTGTTATAATTTTTCGTTCCTTCTCTTGATGGTTTACTTTGTCTTGGCATGTAATCTCACCTTTTTGAGGAAGTCTCTTTTGAGTCAACTATACGTAAAAGCAAATCAATACTATGCAGCTAGTAGTCTCTGAGCTGCATTTAGAATTCACTTAAAAGTCACTAACTTAAGCCCTGGACAATTACTGCATGTAGAGACAGGTACCTACTGTACCTTAGAGAAACTGAGCATAAAATATGAGCTGCATATATATATATATAAACCATAAGAAGGAAACAGAATCGACACTTCACCATAAAGGACCCAAACTCATCTTTTGGCTCAGTATTGCTTTGAGAGGTAACATGCTATTTAACAGTGTTTTGGAAAAAGATGAGAAGCTGATTAAATAATTCAAATGCAGGAAATGGCAAGGCAGACAACACTTCATGTATTACTCATTCTTTTCAGTCTAAGTATTTCCAGATTCCTAGAACATTCTGTGATTTTTTTTTTCTGCCTTGCGGAAAATCTGAAAAACCTTTACAAATTCATGGTTATAAACAAAGTTTGCATTCAACCATAACAATACTATTTTGTTAGTTTAAGTCAATCTTTTGAGAACCCTGTGTGATAGTTTAGTATTTTTTATTTCATGTCCATATTTTGAGTAAAAGAAATGTATTGCATGCATGAGAGATCAGTAGATTGGAGCCATTATGCTTTAAATGTGCCTTGGGATAATTCCATCATTCAGACTCCTGCCTATTTAATGCCACAGGGGGTCTTATAAACCTCTTCCCACTTAATATTCTCTCTTTCAAAATCTTATAAAGATTGAAGTAGTGAAACAATAACCACTTTGCTGAGAATTTAAATTGTGGTATAATCTGGACTAAAGGCTCAAGGCCTCCTTCCCTTCTCTTCAAGTTTCCCTGTGTCTTTGTTAGAGAATATCATCACAGTGTGTCATATTCATAGTCAGGGGAACAAAGGTATCTTGACGAGTTTTATAAAGAGATAATTAGTAAGAACTCTAGTTGCAAGTTACAAAACCAACTTTAGTTAAAAAAAAAAAAGTGGGAATTTATAACAACATAGAAGGGTCCCCTGAAAACTTATTACAGAAATGGCTGGAAATGTGAACAGGAAATCCATCAGATATTCTCTACTTTTTGTCTCTGGGTTTCTCTAAACATCTTTGTCCTTTCCTTTCTGCAGATCTTTTTTCTAGTGTCTCACGATCCATCAGATATTCTCTACTTTTTGTCTCTGGGTTTCTCTAAACATCTTTGTCCTTTCCTTTCTGCAGATCTTTTTTCTAGTGTCTCATTTCATGTGACAGAGGATGATCAAGTCACAGTTCCCAAGATTATAGCATCTTTCAGAGCACTACTGAACCGAGTCTGTTAGTCCAAATTCAAAAGTCACGGGGTAAAATTTAACGGGCCAGCTTGGGTCAGTATCTATCACTCATCCAACCAGCCATGGTCACAGAAGCATTACTATCAGAAACCCACCACTAAGGATGAAAAGTGAGGGAGAGGAAGCTCATTTATAACATCATTTAATATATGAGTATACTCTGGGATGTGTCAACTAAAGCATCCTCCTTGGTCTTCCATAGGCAAACACACCCTCCTTCTTGTATATGCAATTCCAGGTATACCTTCATCTACTGTTGTAGGTAACCCTCCGAGATGTGCCCCATGATCCCCACCTCCTATTTTCACATTCTTATACAATCTTTCTCTATGAGTGTGGGCTGAATCTAGCGACTTGCTTCTAACCAATAGAATATGATAAAGGCCATGGCATGCCACTTCCATAATTAGATTCCAAAAGATTGTGACTTCCATCTTGCCAAGAGATTCTCCCTATTGCCTTCTTGATTTACATGCTTTGATGAAGCAAGTAGCCATATTATTGGGGAGACCCACATGGCAAGTAACTGATGATAACCTCTGGCCAATAGACAGCAAGGAACTTAGGCCTCAGTTTCATGGCCCAAGAGAGACTGAATTCTGCCAGCAATTACATGAGCTCAGAAGCAGATCATTCCCCAGTCAAGCCTTAAGATGACTAC
The DNA here is from genome assembly GCF_027409185.1 of Cynocephalus volans. NCBI lineage: Eukaryota > Metazoa > Chordata > Mammalia > Dermoptera > Cynocephalidae > Cynocephalus > Cynocephalus volans. The sequence goes on along the minus strand of NC_084468.1, from coordinate 88,454,677 downwards.
AGCTAGTCAACATTTTGATTGTACCCTATGAGAGACTCTGAGACAGAGGGCACAGGTTAGCTAAATCACATTCCTAACTCACAAAAGCTATGGGATAAGAAATGTGTGTTATGTTGCTAAATTTGGGGGCAACTTGTTATGTAGCAATAGATAACTAATGCAGACAACACGATCTACCTATTTTCTATCTGCAAATGTGCTCATCCCCAACCTTATAGGGTGATTATCTAAACTCATAAACTAATTCATCTAGAAGGAATATCTTTGAGCCAATTTGCTCCCAGTTTATAATAGCTGGGTGTCATTCATTCTTCTTTTGATTTGACCTTTATTTAGTCCAGGGTAACTTCTCTCCAAATGATAAACTTAACCATTTATTTAACATACATTAACTGAGAACCTATTACTAGCTAAGCATTGTTCTAAACAGCTGGGATAAATCAGTGTACAAAAAATACAAAACTCTTTGCCATTATGAATTTACATTCTGGCATAGGGAAACGAAGGAAAAAAACTAGGCATTAATAAATATGCATTTTATTATTTTTAACATCTATAAAATCTAGGTATATCTAATAATTAATGGTTTATCATAGTTCAATTGGAACCTTTCTTTTTTCTTACTTGTGCATAAAATAAAGGTACATCTTAAAATTGTTGATTCTTACATTTGCTGAAATACTGCAAGTGAATTATAGAGTGTATTAGAAGATATAAATAGTGCAAGTAAAAGTTGAGTAAGATAAGGGAGATCAGGACTGGGGATAAATAGGAGGGGTCAAATTGTAGCATTAAACAGGGTGATTTGGGTAGGCCTTATCTTGATTTATAAAAGATGACATCTGAGCAAAGCCTCGAAGATGTGAGAGAGGTAGCCAAGCAGATAGCTGGGGAAGAGAATTTCAGCCAGAGAGAGCAGCTGGGGAAAGGCCCTAAGGCAGAAACATGCCTGGCATTTTCAAGAGAGCAGCAAACCGGCCACTGTAGCTGGTGTATACCGAGCAAGAGGGAGAGAAAAAGAAGATGGGCGAGCAGTAATGGGAGCCCAGTCAGGTGGGAACTGATAGTAGGTGTTAGGACTTTGGCTTTGACTGTGGATAAAGACAGTAGAGCCACTAAAGGATTTGAGAAGAGTGGGAAGATCTGACTTCAGTTTTAAAAGAATCACTCTGGCTACTGCACTGAGATTAGGCTAGACTTCATCAAGGGTTCTGCTATGATGGGTTTTCAAAAAGTTCATGGGACCTATGGGTGCAGTCAGGTTAGCTCAGTCAGAGTGCACCCTTCTAACACCAAGGTCACGGGTTCAGATCCCTATACCAACCAACTTCCTCTCCCAAAAAAAGAAAAGAAAAGAAAAAAGTTCATGGAAAGATTCATACTGTCTTTTAATTCTATTTTTCCATAAAGTGTTTGAAGTACCTTCATATTATTTTAAGATTTGCATTGAAAACTAAAAATATTGTAACATGAGTTCTTCTTTCCTTTGGTTCATCACACGTTGATGGGAAATTTTAAAAAGTCAAGTTTCCTGTTTATGGTTGACGTAACTAGACCTAGGTTTTAACTTTTTTCTTTCTTTTTCTTTTCTTTTTTTTTTTTTTGGTGGCTGGATGGTACAAATATTCGAACCCTTGACCTTGGTGTTATCAGTATCACACTCTACCTAGTAAGCTAACTGACCAGCCCTAGACCTAAGTTTTTACTTTCATTATGTGTATACAGTTGAAAAGGAATTAAAGTTACTGAGGTTTTATCTTTTTATGCATTTATTGAAGATTTATTGGATGTGAGGATTAAAATGCAATATGTTTTTCTTTACTTAGTATATCTTATTGTGAATAGAAGAATTATGTAACATATTTATGTAGCATAAATTGCATACTGTAACAAACCTCTCTTTTGTTGTACACCATTTAACCCGAATTCAAACCCAAACCTGAACCCTAACCCTAACCCTGTAGAACTGTAGTGAACATTAACTAAACAAACACTTTTTAAACCCTCAGAACAGTGCCTTACACTCAATAAACAATCAATAAATGTTAAATATTTTTTATCACACTTGGTGGAAACACAGGAGACATTAACATAGTAAAGACTGATTACTGCAATAAAAAGAATATAGTCAAATTTGTTCACCTCAGTGTTTTCCAAAGTTGCTGCATCACCCCCTTTTTCAATACCTTTAAACATGCCAAGTAATTGGTGTTCTTTGGATTAAAATGTAAATGTTGCTGTGTAAAAAAGGATGAGATTTGGGTCCAGAAAGACTAAATATCAAATCCTAGCATGACTACTTATATTTGTGCCTCCTGGCAAGTTGAACCGTTCCTATCTGTTGATGCGTATTAAACAAAATAACTCACGGATCTGATGTAAGTTTTAAACAATAAAATATGTTCAACATCTCAGTACAGAGCCTGCTACATAGTACCAGTTAATTATAATAAATGTTCTTTTCCTTCCATATTTCCTGTCTTCATTGACTCTTCAAGGGGTATTCAAGGAGGAATGATAACCAATTTGCAAGAATGGAGAGAAAGGGATTCAAGCTTTTAATAAGTTAGACAACCTTCTAGGGTCCCTTCCAACTCCGACATATTGTGAACCTATGATTCTAATTCTAGAAGTAAGTAGGTGGGGAGGAGTGATCCACAGGCCCCCACACCAGATGCTAGCCAGTGCTGGAGATTTTATGTAAACCTAGTTTTGATAAAACAAAGTTAAAGGCAGGAGATTTTGATAACCACTAATTCCTATCATGCTGATCACATCTTTTACACTAGTGGTCTTGAGGGAAGAAGGATCAAGGATCCTCCTGCTTCTTGCCCTGAGGATAGCCATGGTTGCAGGCCAAGGGCATTTTGTTGACCAAAGTACTATATACATAAGTAAGCCTGAATGAGGGCCAATGTTTCTTCCTGGCTCTGTGAATGCTCCTCCTTCCAGGAGGGTAGAGCTTCAGTGCCTTAAAAGAAAGTAACACTTGAGGCAAGTCCTAGAGTCTGTCTTAGATCCTTCGCATTTCCTGGGGCTTCTCTCTTGCTACTGATTTTCTCTTTCTAGGACAGCTTTTCTTCACAGTTGGAATGTGAATAGCCGAGATTCAGAGTGAGCTTAGAAGAGATACAAAGAAGCCCATTTGAAGAAATTAGATTTTAGGTAAAAACCATCTCTATCAAAGTAAAAATAGGTTTCCACACGGTCCAGCCTAGCTTTTGTGGAAACTGAATTGGGATTTGGGGTAATGTCCCATCTAACAATGGAGCATTAGTTGTAACTCTTGTTTTGTCCTGTATATGTACATATCTTTCAGGTTTGGGACCGCATGGCATGGCACAGCATGTGGCTAGTCTGATGTTCAGGTATTCTGTACCTCAAGATCTGTGTCCCTCTCAATATACATTTACTGAGAAAAAGGAGTTCCAGGAATGTGTAAGATCGTCCACTAATGACAATATTTGGATCTACTGAGAAGTGTGCTGTCCTGCTTCCTCAATTCAGGAAATTGAAATCAGAAATACAAAAGTGGAGGAAATGATAATCAAATTTCAGAATACTTTGGTTTAATTCTAGTGCTAGATTTGCATTTTCCTGAATCTGTTTGGATGCCAGCTCTACAGTGAGATATCTGTCTAACACAAGGCTTTAGAGAACAGATGCAAAAGAGATTAGAGTTTGCCTTAAAACAACTTGCCATTTGCATTTGGGGATTGAAAAGAGAGAGGATTTCAAGGTAGTATTGGCCTGTATAATATCCATTTGGTTTCTCCTGAGATTTCCACTTTTTTCCATTTGCTCTCTAGTGCAGTGCTAATCATTACTACTTCAATAAATGGTTAATCATATTCTTTATTTGGGTGAGTCCTGTTTGAAGCACACTGTAGTACATCTGCTAACATTAATACTTCAGTAATGCAAACACTGGCTTTTATCATTGTAAAGCCCTCCAATGGACTGATTAATTTCAGAATTGGATTAGGTGGATTCTCTCTGTTCTATACATGTACGGATTCATTCTGATAACTCATAGTCTGCATTTTCCCTGAAAACCTACTGGAATTATTTCAGCTATTCAAATTCATATTTACAAAACAAGAACACCACCAAACAAAATAGGCTCTATTGCTGATCATTATCTTATAATCAAAGTAGTGAAAACTTCAATTGAAAAAAAGGAGTAATTGAGGGTGAACAAGTATGTGCACCAATTGATTAATACCACTTCTGGAAAGTAAGTGTAAATATAAAGTTTATAATTGTAATAAAATTACACTACAACTAAATTAATGGAGCACATTTTTAATAATCCAGTGTCCTTGCTCTGCTTTAGAAGGCCAACCTTGAAACTGTTACTTAATACCATTGAGCCTCATTTTCCTTATCTGTAAAATGAGGAATTGGCTTAAATCATCCACAAGGTCTCTTTCAGATTTGTCAGTGAGATTCTCAACATACATGTTCTATTATATTATAACTAGATACAAAGTATAGAGTTACCATGAATAGTTATAATTAGCATTACTTTGTATAACTACTCTGAAGTTTTTCTTTAATGTTTATTTTTCCAGCATCTGAAATTACTGTAAACATCAATAATTAATCATCATTACCATCCTCACATTGACACTCTCTCATGGTAAAATGCAAAAGCCTGGCTGTAGTGAAATACCTCCAGCTCCTGCCAATTTGCCCACTGGCTCACCCGTAGGCTTTTCTACGTGTTGTTCCTTCTTCACAGGTCACTCTTCCTTGGGATCCTTCTGACCACACCCCCACCCCCCACCCCACCCCCTTTCCTGGTTAGTTCTAACTCATGCTCTATGACTCATTTCAAGCCAGCTCCCAGAGCACTCTGGATTTATCCCTGTCGTTGTGCAACACATTGTAAATTCTGTACCTATTTATGTATCTGTCTCCCATTATGCTATCAATTTCGTAAGGGCTGGGACCAAATTTTCTTTTTTGTCCTTATACCTGCCAATGCTCAGCACAGTGCCTGAAGCAAGATCCTACTGAGTAAATGCTGCTGAATGTCGGGCACAGCAAGATGAGAAACGAGGGAGTGAGTGGGAGCATCTCTGGGTATGGAGAGGTAAAGAGATAACAGAAGGACAAGGCCAGCTAAAACACTTAAAGACCAGGTGCTGAGATATATGCTGTGTATCCATCAGCTCCCAGGAAATAGGCCATAAATAATCACGTCTGGAGTTTATCATTTCCTGGGAGGTAGTCAGTTCCAGATCAGGAGTAGGGAGGGGCTCAGAGAACATTACTCACCCTGTACAGCTTCACAGAAACTAAAGCAAAAGCAATTAGAGGCTGCATTGCCCAACAAATTACCCAAACATTTAGATCCTTGAATTTCAGAAGATAAGGAGGACAGGAGGGAGGAAAAAATATTCATTTGGGTGCCTACAGTTTGCTAGTCTCTGAAAAAATATTTTCAGAAGTGATATCTTTCTTAAATGGAGATAAATCATTTTCTCATTATCTCACTGATATGTTAATGGATGTGAAAGAATCTAGCACAGACTCAGTAACAAAACAACTCATTAAATGGATTTTTTTTTGGAATTAAGTAAAAGTTTAAATTAAGGCAAATGCTCTGTGATAATTGCATTGCATCATGTGAGTGTATGACAACCAGAGTGTAAATGTTCCTGTTTTATTAGGGGGACTAGATTGACAGCAGGTAGTCTAATGAGGGCAGATGGGTGTGCCACAGATGAGTCAAAGCAGGGATAAAATGGACAAATATCAACTCCTTCGCAGTTTTAACAAGGAACTGCTGGTTTATCTAAATATTCATCAATGCAAAAACAAATACTGTGAGCAAAAACATTCCCGCTGCTGGGCTGTGCATGCAAGCCTGTTAGCAGGAATACTAGAGGGTGAAAAGTGTGCTGGGGATCCAGAATGGGACCTCCGCCTTGCAAATAGCCACCTGCCCTTGGTGAATAGCTACTCATGTGGACTGATAACCAAAGGAGGCTGATCTCATTTGTTTTTAATCTTGTCCGCCTCTGGCTTTTTGAGGCAGATATATTAAAAATCTGGGCTGCTAAAGGCTGAAAATAGTGATTTGTTTCATGACAAGAAACTGTAGTCAAAAAATACCTATTCTTTTCAGGGTTTTGATATATCTTCTTAGATTTCTCAAGTACTCAGCTATGGATTTGACAGAAAAAGCATTATCATCATCTGGTCGGTTAACTGGATTAATTTAAAACCAAGTGTGGCAAATTTTAAGTGAATGTAGTACAGTACATAAATATAAATTACATATTATTTTCATAATCATATAAGATTTCCTAAAATATAGTAACACCAGGAATGTGTTTATGGCATAGAATATTCTGCTCTCATGCCAAAGAGTGGGTTACACCTATGGAGAAGAGTTTGGTGAGATAGGCCATATTGTAAAGTGAAACTTAAGTAATATGCAAAGGTTAAATCTTTACAGGCTCACTCAGTAATTCAGTGATAAACATGAGTCCCCCAGCTCTTATTACAAATATCTTAACAGCAAGTGTCTCAGCCTACCACTGAATGTTTCATAAACTATGGATATTCAAAGTTGCTGCTCAGGCAGGCAGTTAACTGTTTTTCTCAACTTCATCCTGGAACTAAGCCCAAATTTTCTTAATGACAGGAAAAAAAAAAAAAAAAAAAAAAAAGGAGAAGAAAGAAAGAAAGAAAGAAATGGAGAGACAAATTCAGTGCAGTGATTCTTTAAAATCTTTCCCATAGTGGACTCTATGTTCTAAATAAAACTGAGATACAATAGAGGTAGTTTCCTTGGCAACCATAGCTAAAAAAGTAATTTTCAAACTTGGAAAACTTTGTGCATTTTATTCTGCAGATATTCAAGTAGCACAAGTAACAAAATCAAGGGTAAAATGATTAGGAAAATAAGGGAAGATTCAAGCCCCTAAATGTGGACAGTTTGGTTAAGGTAGAGCAAACTGGGAGTAGAATAACAGATTATGTGTTATAAAAAGCTGAAATTGGCAAGAAATGAATTATTTAGCTTGGTTCAAGGGAGTAGAGCTAGGTATGAAATTCAGAAAAGAAAATTTAGACTGTCAGGAGAAATATCCAAAAGAGACAAAAAAATGAGTTAGTAGTTGGGCTATTATATTCCACAATAGTTTTTGAAAAGAAGTCAGAGAAAACTTCATCCTCCAGAACAAAGGAAAAAAAAATTCATTACAAAGCATCAGAGGCAATAGGAGAGCAAGCCATACTATTCCAAAAGGAGTTTGAAGATTTACTCTCTTCCAGCCTTTAATTATTACAATTATTTGGTTCACATGATCTGTAATAATTTTTATAGAAATGATAAAAAATGCAACCTAATCCATAGGATCTCTTTAAAAAGAAAGCAAATAATGAGCTAGGTTTTCATTCTTAAAAACAAAGTGAACAAAGTCTTGAAAGCATATTTTGTAGTGGTAACGAGCCTGATTACTATAATAGGAATGTTTCCTGTTACAGTCTAATCAGGCTCTACCATCCTATTTGGAAACATGGCTGGACCAGATGTGGCTTAAGGCTGACAATTGCTGCTGAAGCATTTCAACAAAGGAAGTACCTTAAGTACCTCAGAGAATATCTCAGGAGTCACAGCGCTATTTGCTCCAATTGATAGAGTCTCCATTTATACAATGCCTGATTAAACTGTAGACGCAGGAAGTCCCAAGGCAGGTCTCTACACGCTTTCATGGGAGACAGAAAATCTGTTCTGATACTCCTTTAGTTCAGTTGTCTCTTACTTTCCGCTCAATATACAAATATATAATTTCTGGTAATAGAAGAATCTCCCCTACAGATTAAATTACAATAATATCTTGTGTGTTGTAAGTACATTACCTTCAATCTTCCTCACACTGCTATTTGCCCACATTTACTAATCAGGACAACTGACTGTAGCTCAGGAAAGTACCCCACTCCTCTGTCCTTTTTTTTTCCTTTTTATTATTAAATTTGCTTGGTCTAAGCTTAAACAGTAGGAGACTAAACCAGGATTCAAACTCAGCTAGCATATCCCCGGTGCTCTACTCCCTGGTATGCAAGACCTTTCACAATCTAATCAAATGTATATTTTTACTTTTTTCTTATCACTCTATATTATATGCCATACATGTAAGATGAAATGAACCTCTATTGTTCTACATATATTTTCTGTACTTTCCTATATTTGTATGTCTGCACATACTAATCTTCCCCAACCTATTTCCCTATGTTAAAATCTAATTGTTCTTTCAGAGTTAACTAAAATACTTCTTCTCCATACTATTGTACCTAATCCCCTTAAAAGAAACATCTTTTCCTTTGCTGTTCTTCCATAGCATAATATTTCTTTATTGTTAACCTGGTTTAAGCTATTTATAACTCTCTTATCTCTCTAATTAGCTTCCATTTAATGGTAATATCCATATCTGATTTAATTTTGTTTCCTGTCAAGTATCTTAAATATAATCAGAGATGGAAACATTTTTGTTGAGTGATTTAATTAATGAGTAAACCCACAAGATCAATTGTCAGTCTTGAAGTCATAAGCATCACTGCAGGGGAGGTAGGTACAAATAAACTTCTGGAGCAGTATATTAAAAACATACTTTGTTGATGGTTATATATGGATTAATATTATTCAAATATTTTCCCTCCCAAAAATTCCACGCATTGTTTCCTATTGAAATAGCACATCATCTTAAGATGATCAAGAATTTGGAAACTGTCAGAAACAGTGACATCTGGTGGTCCAGCGAAGGGGTTCTTCTGTGAAGGTGGATGGAAAGAGACCACAGATGGCAAAAGAGTCTCTAATTTTTAAAATCCTCTTAACTGAAAGTTAAGGCAGCAAGAAAGTAATTAGAATAGTGGTAAAGTAATAATAGCAATAATAGATAACATTTATTGACTTTGTACCCTATACCGGACACTGTTTTGGTAACTTTGGCTGTACTAAAGCATTAATCTTCACAGAACACTATAAATTAGTTACTATTGTTATTTCGATTTACAAATGAAAAAAATTGAGATTTTCCCAGAATTACAGCAAATAATTGGAGGAGCAATGCTTTAGGTTGTCACTCTGCATCTCAAGTTACTGCTATATTTTACATTTGCAGTAGTTTTCAAGTGAAGATGCAAAATTAATAATATTGTCTTAGCGTGAAATCACTAATAATATGAAATAAAAATTCAAAAGAAACACATTGTCCTGGTTATTCTAGAATGGTGTAGACTTCTTTCTACAATGGTCCTTAATTGATCCTTGAATTGCAAGTGCTCTAGAATATCTGGAATTAGACAGTTACCCTACAGCTAGATCTATAAAGCAGCATTTGTTGACTCAGCCAAGAGGCAAATATCTTTCTTGATTCTCATTTAATGGGTTTCTTTAATGGTAGTATTTGGAGTTTCTCATTGAGGAATCTTCAGAAAATAGTACGATATGAAAGTTGAAAGGCTTAAGGATTTATATATATTTTTTTCATCCTGTCTCTTCATTTTACAGATTAGGCAACTGGGAAACAGAATAACTTGACACAGACATAACTTGAATTAGGATTGTGCTCCCTTTACTGGGGTGCATTATTAGAGAATACGTGTAAACTTCAAGTGGTTTCTTACTGTCGTTCTTATTCTTTTAGCAAATATTCTTTGAGTACTTAGTATGTGCTGGATGCTGCACTGGCTTCCAGAGATGTAATAATTAACAAAATATAATCTCTGTACTAACAGAGGCTTACAGGCTAGTGGGAGAGACGGAAGTTTCTTGCCAGTCACAACGCAGTGTGGTGAATGCTGCAATAGGTGTTCTAGATGCAATCTAACAGGGATATCTCATTCAGAGTTTGAGTGCATCAGGAAAGGCTTTCCAGAGGAAATAGCATCTGAGCTAAAACCTGGAGGATGAGAAGGAATCAACCAAATGAAAGGTACAGAGAAAGGAAGTGGCTTTCCAGGCAGAGGGAAGAGAATGTACAAAAGCCCCAAGCTAAACTGAGAATAGTACTTCTTGAGGGAACTTAGAGTAGTTCAATGGGGCTGGACTGCAGAGTTCAAGCAAAAAGTGGTGGAGAATGATTATAGGGCCAATTGTGATAAGCTTGCTGTGATATAGAGAACAGATTAAAGAACAGATGTGGAGAGTCATCTCCCAGAGTCTCCACTGGAGAAAACGAGACCAATTAAGAGATTACAGTAGTTGCCTTTATCCACAAGAGATACTTCCAAGACACCTAGTGGATGCCTGAAACTGTAGATAGTATCGAACCCTATGTATGCTCTTGCAGTTTGAGATGTAACAACAAAACTAGCATGATTTTTTTTCCTTCTTCACAATTTTATGGATAGAATATTCATTCTTACCATAGATCTTAGCTAGCTCAGCATACAATTTTTTTTCCTTTCTTTATTAAGCTGAGAACTTTCACCTTTTTACTTAAAGGAAGCACTTTACTGCTTCTCTTTGGCATGTCTGAATTACCAGCATCACTACTCTTGTGGTTTGGGGCCATTACATAGTAAAATAAGGATGACTTGAACATAATCACTGCGATACAGAGACAGTCAATCTGACAACAGAGAGGGGTACTAAGTCACTAACGGGAAGGTAGCGTAGACAGCAAGAATACACTGGGGCAAAGGTATGATTCCTTTCCTGGGTGGGATGCAGCAGGACAGAGCAAGATTTCATCACACTACTCAGAATGGTGTGCTGTTAAAAACTTGTGAATTGTTCATTTCTGGAATTTTTTATTTAATATTTTTGGATCACAGTTGAACAGAGTAACTGAAACTGTGGAAAGCAAAAGCACAGATAAAGTGGGACTGCTGTATTGCAATCCTGAAATGTCAGTGACACAGAGGTTGTAGCAAAGTAGACAGATTCCAGAAATACTTAGAAGGTGGACTTGACTAGTCTGATTATTGATTGAATTTTGTGGAGAGTCATGGATATTACCCAGTTTCTGGCTCAGGCAACTGGCAGGTGTTGCCATTGACCGAGATGGGGAAAACAGAGAAGTGATGATTGCACAAATGGTTCTGGAGCTCAGTAGAATTATGGTCTGGAGGTAAAGATTTGAGAATAAGTAATAAGAAGATAATACTTGAAATGGTAGGAGGAGAAGATACTACTTATGACCCACAGCCCAGGAAGAGCTCCAAGAAACATAAATTTTTCAAGGACTGGTAAAGAAAGAGGAACTGTGAAGGAAACATGGAAAAGGTCTAGGGAAAAAGAACAAAAGTACAAATAGAAGTTTGCTCCAGAAACCAAGAAAAAGATTATTTCCAAAGGAAGGAAAAAGTCAACAACAACAACATGTTAATAAGAATAATAGTGTCAACTGAAAGCTATGTACGTTCTCTTTAAAGTTCACACTAACCGTATGGAGTCAATTTTGTTATTATCCCCATAATACAGATGAGGCTAAAAATGCTAGTTAAATCATAGAATTGTTCTGAGTTTATATTGCAAATGCTACCGTTTCTGTTAAAATGATGCCAGCAGACTGACCAGGGGTAGAAGCCCGCTTGTAGTGAACTGAGAAGTATAAGGGAGGAGAGTAGTCAGTTAAGGCAGAAAGTGGAAGGATTCAGTGACGAGTTTTAGGATTCAGGAACCGCCAAAGGGGGACTCATGAAGGGAGAGTGGAAAGGCTTGAAGAAGAGATGAAAGCAGGTTGGGGTCAAACCAGGAGGGAGGAACTACAGAACACGGACTGAGAGCAGGGAAGTGGTGGGCAAATAAAGATGCCTTGAGGATGACAGATGTGAGATGTGGCACTTTGACATCACGGTGGGCTATCAAAAATGTTAGTGCCAGGTTGGAATAAGGACTGAGGACCACCCTGTATCAACTGGCCTTCCGAGAGAGTCCCAGAACTGGAGAGCCAGTCGGCACAGGATCAGCTCACTTCACCTGCAGGATGCTGCTTGCTTACTGGAAATGGTGCATGAATGGTTTATGGTTTCTCTACATGTCGTTTACATACTTAGGTCCCCACCATACTATCTTCAAGAGAAGAGAGAGGGCCTTGTAACCCATACACAGAAATAACTTCTACTATTGTAGTTTGGATGCCATCTAGGGGTCCCCAGGCTCCCTATAGCCTGGTTAAACTTAGCTTCGTCTCTAACTGGTTGGTCTTCCTTCCATGGAAAAGTCAGGAGCTTGGTCTGTGACTTCTGTGAGTTTCCAGTCACTAACTTCTTCATGGTTCTGACTCATATCTTTTCTTGGGACACGATACCTCAGACCACCCACATTAGACGAAGCCCAGGCTCTGGCTTATCCCCACCTGCCCCCCCATCCCTTCATGTATTTTGTGAATTTAATATTAGTAACCTGATTCAATAATATGAGGGAAGGATGAAAGGTATCATGGAAAAGCTGTTCTTTTCCTTTCCCACTTCTTTTCAGTTTTCCTCTTTTTTTTTTTTTTTTTTTCAGTGGAACAAGTAAATGATTCTCCTGGGCTCAAGCAAAAGAATAAACTTACAGCCCACATTAAGACCTGCAGGTTCAGCTTATTCCCTGAGACAGGCTTAGCAAAGCATCCTCTTAACAATGTTGTCGTCTCTACAATATTCTCCCATACTTGCTACTGATAAAATATTTCTTCTCAAATAGGAAGTTTAGCATTAAATATTAAGAATATTGAATTATATTCAAAGACAATTCCACCTTTAGGAATTCTAGGTCTCCTCACACTCCCCATGAACCTCAGTCATCTTTACCAACATTAGCCTCCTCCACCCGGACATAGGATGGCCCCTAATGTTGCTCCTGAGGTGAACTGTTTTAACACCTGGCTAAGCACATTCCAGACTAGTTGACTGGACCAGCTCTCAATTACCAATCAGAAAGGTTAAGTTTTGGTTCTCCTAAGGAAAAAAAGAAAGTTATTTCAGTTAAAATAACAGAAGGAAAAATCCTCAGGGCAAAAAGTGTAACTAAAAATACTAATATTCCAGAGTAAACAAGCCAAAAAGAAATAGAGATTGAAGGCACTGGTCATAAACTTAATTAGCCTTTCAGGGTTCTTTTTTTTTTTTTTTTTTTTGTCATTTTTGTGACCAGCCGCACTGCGCTCAGCCAGTGAGCACACCGGCCATCCTTATATAGGATCCAAACCCGCGACGGGAGCACTGCTGCGCTCCCAGCGCCGCACTCTCCCGAGTGCGCCACAGGGTCGGCCCTGAGGTAGACCTTGTCCCCAATAAATACAATGTCCCATTTCCATTAAAACTAAATAAAAATGGAAAATAGAGAAAATGCAAAAGTGGTAATAAATTGCTCATTGGGCTTGCTTTTCAATTCTGACTGGAACAATATTCTAATAACACAAAAGACTTATTCTAATCACACAAAAAGGTCTTTTTCTACTTGTGTCCTTGTATTTTGTACATAGACCAATTCCTATTTTCATAAAAACAGAAGGTAACATTTATGTACTAGTTCTGAATTGATAAAGTTCTGATATACATTATTTTATTTAAAACAATTGCATGAATGCTAAATATACAGAGAAAGAAATTAAATTTCAGAGAGGGTAGGGATGTGTCTGTGGTCTCAGAGATGGTAAAGAAGGGGACTGAGCCTAAAACAAAGGTCTTTTGACCCCATACTTCTTTTCCATTAGCTATTAATTGCAAAAGAATAACTGATTAAAATGAGGTCTGCTTTCTCAGGCAGAATATGCCTTTTCACTACCATATGCATTTGCCAACCAGGATAGAGCTTAAAGAAATATAAGGTTAAAAGTGGTACAGAAGTATAGACTCATCTTTGAATATTTGGTCATTAAAGACAAGGAAATGAATCATAGAAAACTGCAAAAAATAAAGTAGGAGGGTGAAAGAAAACAATATTCAAAGTAGCAGGAACTTACTCCAGGGAAATTGAGACATGAGTCTATTTTTAAGCCATCTACTTCTACCTCTGAGCCTGAGGAACTTCATAACCACAGTGTGAAAGTCTGGAAATGTATTTTATGATGAATTTATAAAAAATGTTGACCAAAATGAAAGCCCATACTGGTAAATTAGATAGGCGGATTTGATCGATATATTAATAACAAGATAAAAAAGGCAACAAGTTAGTTGCAAACTTATTATGTATTAGAATCCATGTTCTAAATTAGTATCTCATTTAATCTTTATGACACCCATGGGTTAAGGTTTGTTAGTCTCCTTTGCAGATAGGGCAACTGAGGCTCCCAACAGATACCCTCTGACAAAGATTAAACAATGAGTAAAATTTTAGAAAACAGGTCTTCTAACTACTCATTCTACCACCCAACACTTACTCCTTTTGTATAAAATAAAATGAAAAATTCAACATAAATATAGACGCCACAGGTAAACTTCAGAACATAGGGCAAAGTATGCCAATAGGTAAAGGATTTAGCTCTCTGCACTGAAAATCCAGCTGCCTATTCTTAACTGGGAAATCACTGTCCGCACACTCAGAGTCAATTATAGGTTTGCTGACTTGTAGCATGAACATTTATTATGGTTAATAAGTTGACAGAAAGATTTAAGATGCCTGACCAAACAAAAATCACACTATAAGTACTATGTATTCAATACTTCCGTTTAGAAATAAAATCCCAAATGAAAAGCTACTATTAAAATGTGAATCATAGATTTTAATACACAACTGAAGCAACATATATACATACATGAAAGGAATTAAACTGAAAATAAATCCCAGAATTTCCAACAGAAAGAAGCTGGAGACCAAGAACAACCATAATTCACATGCATGGCCTGCATAACCTGGGCTTTTATGCCTGCCTGAGAGAGTGAATCGAGTGCTGAAGTATAGAATCTATGTCAACTTGTAACATAACCCTGGAGAGATACAGCAGGAATCCCTGGCTCTCTCACTAGGTGGAAGACTAGCTAGGCTTGTGCCTTTGTAGCAATTTTACAGCTACAGCTATTTGACTCCTCCCTTCTTGATGGGTTGAGAAGATCAGAGAAAAGGAGATTCAACCAGTGCAGAGAGGAGCCATAGCCACTTTGCTGGTACTGACCGAGGATATGTTTGTTTTTATACTGCACTAAGACCAAATGTCCCCTATCACAAGCATGGAGGATTTTTAGGGCAGTGAAACTTCTCTGTATGATACTATAATGGTAGATAGAAGTAATTATACATTTGCCAAAACCCATAGAATCTACAATACCAAGAGTGAATCCTAATGTAAATCATGGCCCTTGGGTGATAGTGATGTGTCATTGTAGGTCCATCTAAGGCAACAAATGTACCACTCTGATGCAAGATGTTGATAGTGGGGAGACTGCGTATGTAGGCGGAGGGAGAATAAGGGAACTCTCTGGAACTTCTGCTCAATTTTGCTGCAAACCTCAAACTGCTCTAAAAAATAAAGTCTATTTTTAAAAATCACCGGATGAGATAATTTATCATAATGAACATATTTAGTATATTTCTTTGAATTGTGTGTTACCTTAATAAAATCTTAAACACCAGATTAAATGTATCTGAAAAGTAACAAGTAAGCAAGAGATTGGATTTGAAGAAATAACTTAAAGTTTAAAACAGAGTGACAGAGCAATAGTAATTATGAAAGAGTTTAAGTGATGTGGGAAAAGTGTAGAAAATGGTCTAAAAAATCTCTGCCTGGGGTTCTAGAAAGTGATAATTCAGAAAATTGTGAAATGGTAACAATTGAGGAGAGAATGTCTGATAATTTTTCATGATTGATTAAAGAATAAGAGCTTACATTTAGAAAGGGACACCGAATCTCCAGCAAGATAAGTAAATTTTTAAAAATCTTCACTTATACGTAACACACCACCATTGCAGAACACAAATGACAGAGAAAAAGTTTTATAAGCAGCCAGAAGAAAAAGACCTACAACAAAACCACACTTTGAATGACAGCTGATTTCTTAACTGCATGAAAACCAAAAAGCAGTGCAAAAATTTCTTTAAAGTACTGGAAAAAAATAACTGTCAATCTAAAATCATGTATGCAACAAAATACATTTGTAAACATTAAGAAGAAAACAACACAAAATCTGAGTGTTTACCACCAAAACTCTTTTAAAGTAATTTCTAAGGGGCATACTTTAGGAAGAAGGAAAGAAGGAATATGATCCCAGGACATAGGATTGTAATGAAAGAAGGAATGGTGAGTAAAAAACATTATGGATATGGTTATATCTAAAGCAGTATAAAACAATTACAATAAAAATAAATTCATGAGTATTAATAAAGATAGGACTGAATTATTATAAAACTATAGGTTATAAGTTCAGATACGTTATTTGTAGCTAAAGCACTCTAGAGAAAAAGGGTAAACATATTGATTAAATTTAGATTTCACAAAGCATGAGCATCTTAGTTCCTACAATAACCCATAAAAAGATACTGTACAACTTTCAAAGCAACAGAAGAAAAAATACATGATTGAAAAAAAAGCTTAAGAACAGCATCATGAATGAAATGAATTCCATGCAATTGTATGTATAAAAATGCTTAAAATGGCAATCCTTATGTTATATATATGTATATATATATATATATACACATATATTTACCACAATAAAATAAATAAATTTTAAAATGTGTAAGAGCTTGATCATGTAAATTATAAAACTTTATGAAGAGGCATTAAATTACATAAAAGATAATTCATCTGGATAATGAAACAATGATAAAAAATTATCAAACATTTTCAAATTTATCTATAGATCTAACCTGAATCTGGGTTTTCCAGGAATTTGGCAAGCTGATTATAAAATGCATATGAAAAATGAAGGATCAAATGTAGCTAAAATTTTTTGACACAGGAAGAAAGGAGGATTTGCCCTACCAGATAGCAAGATTTACTACAAAGCTACAGGAACCAAGACAATGTGATATTGGCACAGGTAAAGACAACACCCTATGGAAACAAGATAACACTGCATATCAGTGGAGAATGGATGAAGCTGAGGCAGTTGTGGTATTCATCTAAAAAAAATAAATTTGAGTCCTATTTCATATATACACAAACATACAAAAATGTTTGTATTTCACATATACAATAAATAACATGGAATTCCATGTTATTAATAAACTTAAATGCATATGTAATAGAATATCTTGATAACCTTTGTGAAAAACGTGCAAAAACATATGTTACTTTGGAAGAATTTCTAAAGCTAGATTTAAACAAGACAAAGTGTTTTTTGAAGGAAAAGAATGATAAATTCAACCATACTAGATTAAGGACTCTGTCCATTAGTTCTGATTCGGTCTGTTGTTGTAAGAGAGTGGTGTAACAAATCATGTCAATATCAAATGAAATAACCACAAGCTTTATTTTTTTGTTTATGAGTGTGCAGGTTGGCTCTGTTTCAGGCTCCAAGTCAGCTGGGTTTAGTTCCAGACTTAGGATTGGGTTGAGGGTGTTCCATGTGTCTGCCTGGGACCAGCATCTGACCAGACCACATTCTTCTCATTGATAATCACTGGAGCACAAGATGTCAAGCTGAACCTCACAGCACATTTAATGCCTCTGCTGGTGTCACATCTGCTTCTATTCCATTGGCTACAGTAAGATAATTGACCAAGTCCAACATTAATGTGGCAAGGCATCATACTCTCGCTACTCTGGAGATGGAGCACTACAGTTACATTGCAAAGGATGTGACTGTATCACACTACTACAAGGGAGTGAAGAATTGGCACCATATTTCTATCAACCATACATACTTCAAACCAAATGAAAAGCAAGCCAAACTGGGTGAAGATATTTATCACACATAGCAATGGATTAGTCTTTTAAATTTAAAAATTTACCTTACCACCTAATAAAAAAACAAACAATATGATTTTAAATGGGCAAAAGATAAAAAGAGACATTTTACAGAAAAGAAAGTATGAAAGTGCAATTTTTTTTAAGAAAAAGTTCTCAAATTTATTGCAGTTAGAGAAACCAAAATAAGACAACATGTCACACCTTCATATTTGCAAAACTTGAAAAATCTTAAAATATGAAGTGTTGATATGAATGTGGAGCAACCGGAATTTTTATACACTACTGGTAGGAATGTAAGTCATGTTGGAAGGCAATTAACATTATCTTGTAGCCAAAAAGATCTTTACGTTCTTTGACCTAGCAGTCCCACTCCAAAAACTCTTGCTTGTGTGCTCCAAGAGACATATACATTGCAGCATATTTGTGAAAACAAACAGCTGGAAACAACTCATATGTTTATTAAATGGTGAACAGATAAATAGGAAGTGGTATAGTGATAAAAGGAGATATCTTCTGGTTCCTTGCACAAAGAAGAACCAGAACAACTAACAGACAATTAAATATTGATAGGAGTATCTGTGGGAGAGCACAGGAGTGTAGCAGGAGACTGGTGAGAGGCACACGGCATCAACTGCCACATCTCCAACACCAGAATCAACGCAGAAGGAATTTTCTCTTGCAGTGAAAAGGTAGGCAGAGGACCCACACCAATTCCACCTTCACCTCAGAGGCCAGAAGTTCCTTTGCCAGGAGCCAAGTACGGAGTATAGCCTAGAATACATACACTGCACTGCTCTAGAACACTAGCACAAACCGTACACTCCCCAACCCCCACCCTCATGACCCAAACCCGTACAGGATGGCACCACTTTGAAACCAGAGCCATTGCTGAGAACGGGCCCTGCCCTGAGGCCAGTAGTCATGGAGCATTCCCATCTTTAAAGCTCTGCCTTTGTCCCAGCACACTCACAAGAGAGGCTAAAAAGCCCTGATCCTGGCAGCCTGAAGTCTGGGCTCACAGTGGCTGTGACTCTACTTCTGGAAAGTCAACCCTAGTCTTGCTTAACCTGCACCCCCCCCCCCACATCCCCAGCCCAAGATCAGACAGACAGACCCTCCTCAGGCAGACCACCCACATTCCTCCTCCTAAACCTCAGCCCTGCCAGTTGACTGACTTGTGTATTCCTGAGCCCCCAAACTGAAAAAAGTTTACAGTTCTCTACCCTAACATACATGTCCTCAGGCCTGTGGAAATAAAGTGTAACCATGCCCTCCTGGAGAAGCAGCCAGCTCTTTCCATTATGAGTACTCCCATTTAGCATTTTTGCCAACAGTCCCAGAAGTTATTGAACTGACCCCTGACTGCAGGCCTGTATAGCAGCCTCACCCACCTACTGGAAATTGGCTGCCTGGGCCCCTTTGCAGCAGGCCTGCCTAGCAGCCCCACATACCAACGGGGAAGCAGCTGGTTGGGCTCCCTCACTGCAGGTCAGCCTAGTGGCCCCACCCACTTCCTGAGACGAGGCTCAGCAGCTCTGCCCTTGGTAGACCAGCTCCTGAATAGCTAGGGGAAGCATGACCTTACATCAGGCTCCAAGGAGTGGCACAGCAGAAGGGCCACTGGAAGACCTGTACTCACCGGGCTGAGAGAAACAGCTCAACTGTCAAGCCCCTGGAAGATCCACCCCCAAGACTTTGAGCCATAGCATGCATATGTATCTGAGTGACAAACAGCTTGCCTGATGTGCTCCTGTGGGCCCATGCCTGATCATAAAAGCAGCACAGTATTGCTTTGGCTATGCGTGGTCTTTTATTGTTCCATATAAATGTCTGGATAGTTTTTTCCATTTCTGAGAAAAATGTTTTTGGAATTTTGATGGTGATTGCATTGAATTTGTATATCACTTTGGGTAGTATGGACATTTTCACTATGTTGATTCTTCCAATCCAAGAGCATGGGATATCTTTCCATCTTCTTGTATCCTCTCTAATTTCTCTCAGCAGTGGTTTGTAGTTCTCATTATAGAGATTTTTCACCTCCCTGGTTAACTCAATTCCTAAGTATTTTATTTTTTTGGTGGCTATTGTAAATGGGCAGGCTTTCTTGATTTCTCATTCTGCATGTTCACTATTGGAGAAAAGAAATGCTACTGATTTTTGTGTGTTGATTTTGTATCCTGCTACTGTGCTGAAATCATTTATCAATTCCAAGAGTTTTTTTGTAGAGGTTTTAGGCTGTTCGATATATAGGATCATGTCATCTGCAAACAGGGACAGTTTGACTTCCTCTTTTCCAATCTGGATGCCCTTTATTTCCTTCTCTTCTCTGATTGCTCTGGCTAGTACTTCCAACACTATGTTGAATAGGAGTGGTGAGAGTGGGCATCCTTGTCTAGTTCCTGTTCTTAAAGGAAAAAGCTGGAGGCATAACACTACCTGACTTTAAGCTATACTACAAAGCTATAATAACCAAAACAGTATGGTACTGGCATAAAAACAGACACACTGACCAATGGAATAGAATAGAGAATCCAGAAATCAACCCACACACTTACTGCCATCTGATCTTTGACAAAGGCACCAAGCCTATTCACTGGGGAAGGGACTGCCTCTTCAGCAAATGGTGCTGGGATAACTGCATATCCATATGCAGGAGAATGAAACTAGATCCATACCTCTCACCGTATACTAAAATCAACTCAAAATGGATTAAGGATTTAAATATACACCCTGAAACAATAAAACTTCTTAAAGAAAACATAGGAGAAACACTTCAGGAAATAGGACTGGGCACAGACTTCATGAATACGACCCCAAAAGCACGGGCAACCAAAGGAAAAATAAACAAATGGGATTATATCAAACTAAAAAGCTTCTGCACAGCAAAAGAAACAATTAACAGAGTTAAAAGACAACCAACAGAGTGGGAGAAAATATTTGCAAAATATATATCTGACAAAGGATTAATATCCAGAATATATAAGGAACTCAAACAACTTTACAAGAAGAAAACAAGCAACCCAATTAAAAAATGGGCAAAAGAGCTAAGTAGGCATTTCTCTAAGGAAGATATACAAATGTCCAACAGACATATGAAAAAATGCTCAACATCACTCAGCATCCGGGAAATGCAAATCGAAACCACATTGAGATACCATCTCACCCCAGTTAGGATGGCTAAAATCCAAAAGACTCTGAACGATAAATGCTGGCGAGGTTGCGGAGAAAAAGGAACTCTCATACATTGTTGGTGGGACTGCAAAATGGTGCAGCCTCTATGGAAAATGGTATGGAGTTTCCTCAAACAATTGCAGATAGATCTACCATACGACCCAGCTATCCCACTGTTGGGAATATACCCAGAGGAATGGAAATCATCAAGTCAAAGGTATACCTGTTCCCCAATGTTCATCGCAGCATTCTTTACAATAGCCAAGAGTTGGAACCAGCCCAAATGTCCATCATCCGAAGAGTGGATACGGAAACTGTGGTACATCTACACAATGGAATACTACTCAGCTATAAAAACGAATGAAATACTGCCATTTGCAACAACATGGATGGACCTTGAGAGAATTATATTAAGTGAAACAAGTCAGGCACAGAAAGAGAAATACCACATGTTCTCACTGATTGGTGGGAGCTAAAAATTAATATATAAATTCACACACACACACACACACACAAAAAAAAAAAAACCGGGGGGCGGGGAAGAAGATATAACAACCACAACTACTTGAAGTTGATGCGACAAGCAAACAGAAAGGACATTGTTGGGGGGGGGGGGAGGGAAAAGGGAGGGAGGTTTTGGTGATGGGGAGCAATAATCAGCCACAATGTATATAGACAAAATAAAACTTAAAAAAAAAAAAGCAGCACAGTGACCCTGCCACTGGAAAATCAGTCCTTGAGATCCTGACATGCCATACACCCATAATCCCAGCCTGATAATCAATCCAGCAACAACATCCTCAGTAAGCCAGCTCCCAAAATGACTGACTCACAGAGTCCATGTGCACACCCTCAGCCCATGAACTAACTTGGTGATCCCTCCCCCAGCAATGCTGGGCCACCACTGCCACAAACCTCCCAAGTATAAGTTTAAGTCACACAGTGAAAATGGATTACAGCTGAAGAAACTACACAGAGTCTACACTACTGCATTCATTCTGAACAAAGCCATTGCACTCTACCCAATCAACACCCTAGGATGCATTTGCAGGTGAAATTCTTTACCCATACAAGCCACTCCACAAAACTCAAAGAGGTGCCTGTTCCATCAGATGCACAAATATCAATGCAGGGAGACAAGGAACATGAAAAATCAAGGTAACATGACACCACTAAAAGAAAAAAAAAATATGAAATACTTCTTCAGTAACTGATCCCAAAGATTAGGAAATTGCCAACTTGCCAGAAAAGAAATTCACATTAATTATCTTAAACAAGAGAATACAAACCATTCAACAAAATCAGAAAAGCAATTCATGATCTGAATGAGAAATTGAACAAAGAGATAGATATCATTTAAAAAAATCAAGCAGAAATCTTGGAACTGAAGAATTCACTCAGTGAAATAAAAAACACATCTGAGAGTCTCAATAGCAGACTAGATCAAGCAGAAGAAAGAATTTCTAATCTTGAAGATAACAGTTTTGAAATAACACAGGGAGACAAAAAGAAAAAAGCATAAAAAAGAATGAATGAAGCTTACAAGATCTATGGGATACTATTAAGAGAACAAGTATTTAAATTATAGGTGCTATAGAAGGAAATAAAAACAAAAAAATATTGAAAACCTACATAATGAAACAGTAGCTGAAAACTTCCATAGTCTTGGGAAAGATACCAACATCTAAATCTAGGAAGCTCAAAAGTCCCCAGATAGATTCAACCCAAATGAGGCATCTCCAAGACACATAATAGTCAAAGTATCCAAAGTTAAAGACAAAGAAGAATTCTAAAAAGAGCAAGGGAAAAATGTAAAGTCACTTATAAGGGAATCACCATTAGACTAACAAGAGATTTCTCAGCAGAAACCCTGCAAGCCAGGAGAGAATAGGATGATATATTCAAAGTGTTAAAGAAAAAAACTACCAGCCGAGAATATTATATATCCAGCAAAGCTATCCTTTAGAAATGAAGGAGAAAGTCTTTCTCAGACTAGCAAAAATTAAGGGAATTTGTCACCACCAGACTGGCCTTACAAGAAATGCTTAGGGGAGTCCTACATCTAGAAGAGAAAGAATGTTAACAACCATCATGAAAACACATGAAAATAAAACCTACTTGTAGAGTAAATACACAATTTGTAAAGGAGAAGAAATCAAACCTCATCATTCCAGAAAACCACCAAACCACAAGGATAAACAACATAAGAGGGAAAAAGGAACAAAGGATACACAAAACAGTCAGGAAACAACCCACAAAATGATGGGAGTAAGACATTACATATCAATAATAACCTTGAATGTAAATAGATTAAATACCCTAAGTAAAAGACACAGACTGGCTGAATGGGTTAAAAAATGACCTATCCAGATGCTGCCTATAAGAAACATGCCTTACCTACAAAGACACACGTAGACTGAAAGTGAAGAGATGGGAAAAAATATTCCATGCAAATGGAAAAGAAAAGCAAACAGGAGTGGCTATACTTATATTAGATAAAACAGACTTTAAATCAAAATCTGTACTAAGAAACAAAGGAGGGCACTATATAGTGATAAAGGGAACAATACGGCAGGAGGCTATAACAGCTATAAATATATATTCATCCAACACCAGAGCATGTAGATATATAAAACAAATATGATCAGATCTAAAGGGAGAGATAGACACATACACAATAACAGTTAAGAATGTTAATACCACACTTTCAGCATTGAACAGATCATCAAGACAGAAAATCTTCCAATGTCTGCAGAATACACATTCTTTTTATGAGCACATGGAATGTTCTCCAATATTGACTATATGTTAGGTCACAAAATAAGTTTCAACAAGTTCCAAAAATCAAATCCATATCAAGTATTTTTGCTGACTATAATGGAATTAAACTAGAAGTCAATAACCAGAGGAATTTGCAGAACTCCATACACACATGGCAATTAAACAACATGCTCTCATATGATTGATGGGCCAAACAAGAGATTAAGAAGAAAATCAAAAAAATTCTCAAAACTAATGAAGGCATAAATACAACATACCATAATCTGTGGAATACAGCCAAAGCAGAATTAAGAGGAAAGTTTATAGCAATAAACACTTACATCAAAAAAAAAAAAAAAAAGAAATATTTTAAATAAACAGCTTAACAATGCAATTCAAGGAATGAGAAAAGCAAGAACAAACTATACCCAGAATAAGTAGAAGAAAAGTAATAACAAAAATCAGAGCAGAACTAAATGAAATTGAGACTAAAAATAGTATATGAAATATTAATCAAACAAAAAGTTGGTTCTTTGAAAAGATAAACAAAATTGACAAATCATTAGCCAGACTAACCAAGAAAAAACAGAAAAGACTCAAATGAATAAAATCAGAAATGCAAATAAAGACATTACAACAGATAGCACCAAAATACAAGGGATCATCAAAGACAAATTTATAAACAACTATACATCAATAAACATAAAAACATAGAGGAAATGGATAAATTCCTGGACACATATGACCTACCAAGACTGAATCAAGAAGAAATAGAAAACCCAAACAGACCAGTAACAAGTAATGAGATTGAATCAGTAATAAAAAGTATCCCAACAAGGAAAATCCTAGGATACAGTGGCTTTACTGCTGAATTCTACCAAACACTTAAGCTTATGGATGAGCTTGGACAAAATTATGTTGAGTGAAATAAGCCAGGCACAGAGAAAGAAATACCACATGTTCTCACTCATATGTGGAAGCTAAAAAACTGATCTCATAGAAGTAGAGTGCAGAATAGTGGTTACTAGAGACTGGTGGAGGGAAGGAGGAGAGGGTTTGGTGAAAGGGTGGTCAGTGGATGCAAAATAGTAGAGAGGTAGGAGGAATGGGATCTAGTTTCTATAATAATATAGGGAGGCTACAGTTAACAAAAAAGTACTAAGAATCTTTGAATAGCTAGTGGAGATAATGTTGAATGTTCCTAACACAAAGAAGAGACAAATGTGTGAGGCGATGGATATACTAAGCATCCTGATATGACCATTGCACACAGTATAAGTGTATCCAGATATCATACTCTATTCCATAAATATATACAATTACCATGGGTCAATTAAGAAAAATAAACTTAAAAGAGAGGGAAAAAAGAGAAATAGTAGAATAGATGTTACAAGAGGCAGGGAAAGGGAGTGGGGAGGGGGGCCAGGGAAATGTTGGTAGACTGGCACAAAGTTACAAGGTTACAGTTAGACAGGAAGAATAAATTCTGGTGCTCTAGGATGAAAATAACTAATAATATTGTATTATATATCTCAAGATCATTAGAAAAGACAGCCTTGAATATTACA
This sequence comes from Cynocephalus volans, assembly GCF_027409185.1. Classification (NCBI taxonomy): domain Eukaryota; kingdom Metazoa; phylum Chordata; class Mammalia; order Dermoptera; family Cynocephalidae; genus Cynocephalus; species Cynocephalus volans. The sequence continues at coordinate 88,429,377 of NC_084468.1, read as the reverse complement.
GCCACAAGAAATGAGAAATGTTTAGGTGATAGATACACTAACTATTCTGATTCAGTCATTATACAACATACGTATATACTGAAACAATAAACTGTACCCCATAAACATGTACAATAAAAAAAAATTCAAAAAGGGAAGATAATACAAATCTTTCCATAAACTTATTGAAGTATCCTCATATGTACAGCAGTAATAATGAATGAACTACGTCTCTTCATACCCACATGGATGAATGTCAAAAACATAATGTTGATACTTAATTAAAAGCAAGTTCCAGAAAAATGCGTAGAGCAGATACCACTGTATGAATTTCAAATAAAAATACAATCAAGCAATTATGTCACTTAGGCATTATTAATATATTATAAATTTATAAAGAAAAGCAACAGAATGACAAGCACAAAATTCAGTGAGGAACACCAAGGGGTCTTGAACAACAATGCTATGCATTATTTTTTAAACTATCATAAGTACATGGGTGCTTGTTTTTATTTGTCTTTGTACCTTATATAGTATATTTTACATATATTTATATATTTTATATATACAATACATTTTGTGTACACGAGCTCTTTTTTTAGTTGAACAAAGTCATGAAGACAATTATCAAACTAAGTAGCAGAAAAATTCCTTTTTCTTCTTTTTAAAAATATTGATAATTTAATACCTATAACAATAGTAGTATCTATAATATTAATTATTTCATAATAATTTTAAAAGTTAATCCACAGGAGGATATCCCAATTTTAAATCTATATGTATCAGTATGATAAATTGGGTTATTTTTCAGAAAACATACATTTCCTTCCACATCTCACTGAGGGAGGGCATTGTCCCCTCCCTCTTTAATGTTGAGCTTGGTCATGCTACTTGCATCAGCCAATGGATTGTCAGTGAGCATGACATGAGCAGAGGCTTTAAATGTGTTTACCCGGGTTGGATTAAGTCTTGTTCTCATTGATACACCATAACAAGAGAATGTTCCAGATAGTCTAGCACCATCAGAAAACCAAGGAGGACTATATACTTCCCAACTCATTTTGTAAGGGCTATCAAACTCTAATCCCATAACCTTACAGTGCATTAAAACAAAAGCTCATATGAATATTCTAATAAATGTAAATGTAAAATACCTTAGTAATATATTGGCAAATCGATTCCTGAAATATACAATAAGATAATACATCATGAATGATTGGTATTTATCCCAGGAATGCAAGGTTAGTTTAACATTGGAAAATCAATTATATAAGACACATAAATAGAATAAAATAAAAATGCCACATAAGCATTTCAACAGATACTAAAACCTTTTGAAAACATTCAGAACATTTTCATGATAAATGCTTTCTGCATACTAGAAATAGAAGAGAACTTTCTCAAACCAAAAAAGGCATCTTCAAAAATCCTATGCTAGCATCATACTTAACAACAAATTATTATTAAATATTTTCCCCCTAATATCAGGAACAAAGGAAGGCTGTTTGCTCTTACAACTTTCCATTTTTTTTTTTTTTTTTTGCCACAAAACAAGTCTCAGTACACTTAAAAAGAGTAGATCATAGAAAACATGTTCTCTGACCACAATAACAGAAGGAAATTTAGAAAATTTACAAATGTGTGGAAATTAAACAACAATCTCCTAAATAAACAATGGGTAAAAAGAAAAATCACAGGGAAATTAGAGAGTACTTTGAGATAAAAACCAAAGCACAACATAACAAAATATATAGAATGTAGGGCTCATGCAGTGCTCAGAGGAAAATTTATACTTGTAAACACCTACATTAAAAATAAGAAAAATATCAAATTAGTAATGTAAACTTCTACCCTAAGAAAATAGAAAAAGAAGGGTAAACTAAATTAAAAGCAAATTTAAGTAGGAAGTAAAGATTAAAACACAAATATATGATATAGGGAGCTAAAAAACAATAGAGAAAATCAACAAAACCAAAAGTTGATTCTTTAAAAAGATTAACAAAATTTGCAAACCTTTATCTAGACTGACAAAGAAAAAAAGAGAGGACTGAAATTACTAAAATCAGAAATAAAGCAGGGACATTATTACATTGTCATTATGGTTTTTTGTGGTAGTAAGATTTAGTTTCTTTCTCTTGCTTGTTTGCATTTTTGTTCTGCCACTGGGTTTTGTTCTTACTTGTGCATACATGGTAGTGATTATTGTTTTTCCAATTCCAGATGCAGGACTTCCTTAAGGATTTCATGTAGAACTGGTCATGTGGTGGTGAACTCCTGTGGTTTCTGTTTGTCTGGAAAATTCACTATTTTTCCCTCATTTCTGAAGGATAGCCTTGCTGGGTATAGTATTCTTGGGTGGCAGTTTTTTCTTTTAGTATTTTGAATATATCCTCCCATTTTCTTCTGTCCTGTTGAGTTTCTCTTGAGAAGTCTGATAGGGTCTCCATTACAGGTGACTTGATGTTTTTCTCTTGCTCCTTTTAAGATTCTCTCTGTCTTTGAGATTTGCCAGTTTGACTATAATGTGTCTTGGAGAAGATCTTTTTGGGTTGAATCTGTTTGGGATCTTTGAGCCTTCTGGACCTGAAGGTCCATGTCTCTCCCTATACCTGGAAAGTTTTCCATTATTTCATTGGTTAGGTTTTTCATGCCTTTTCCTTTCTCCTCCCCTTCAGGAACACCCATGATTCGAATGTTTGTGTGCTTAAGGTTGTCTGCCAGCTTTCTTAGGTTTTCTTCAATTTTTAAAATTCATTTTTCCTTTTTTTTTTTGTATGCCTAGGTTATTTTCAAAAGATTATCTTCCAAGATCAGAAATTCTTTCTTCTCCTTGTTCTAGCCTGTTGCTTAAACTATTGGTTGTGTTTTTATTTCATTGAGTTAGTCTTTCAGTTCCATGAATTCTACTACATTCTTTTTTAAGGTATTAATCTCTTTTTAAATTTCTTCCTTCATATCCTGGACTTTTTTTTTTTTTCTTATTTCATTACGATGTCTAACTGAGTCTTCTCATATCTCAGTGAGTTTCCTTAAGATTGTTGCTTGGAATTCATTTTCAGTCATTTCAAGGGTTTCCTGTTTATAGGATCTGGTATTTGAGAGTTACTGTATTCTTTTGGTAGTGTCATGTTTTCTTGGGTTTTCATATTACTAAAATCTCTACATTGATGTCTGATCATCTGATAGAGCAGCTGCTTCTTCTATTACTCTGGAGTGGGCTTTGAGGAGAGAGACATCTTCTTTTTCCTGTCTCTACTGGTGACTCTCCTTGTGTCATTGTAGTCAGGTGTCTGGCGGGTCACCTGCATGGTGATTGTAGCTACTGCTGTGGGGTCTAGCTGCTTTTGAAGCAGCTGTGGCTGTAGCAGTGGCTGTGGTGGGCCACCCTTACAAAAGTGGTGTTTTTGGCATGCTCCTTGCCTGCTTCCGGGCAGGGGATGCTGCCCTCAGCTCATGCCTAAGAACCCCAGTGTGCTCTCTTGCCTGCTTCTGGGTGAAAGGGGCTGCCCTTGACTCCTACTGTGTTTCTTTTTGAGCTTCTATTACCTCTTCGCAGACTGGTATTTAGTCATCTGAATATCCCAAACTTTAATCACTGTTGTTTCTGTATCTTTGATGTTTCCTGTTTAGGCATTTTTACTACAGTAGTGCTCTCTACTGTTTTCAATTAAGATGAGAACACTAAGCATGTATTTGATTAGTGGAGAATGCTGACATGTTTAGCTGTGGTTAAATTTAGGTAAGTACCAATATCAGCTGGAAAGAGAGACTCAAGAAGGTATTTTAAAAACAGCAGCAATAGTTGTTAAATATTTTCTCTCTGCCAGCCATTGTTATAAGTAATTCGCCCTGAAATAACTTAGGTAATGCCCTGATAGCCCTGTGGGCTAGGTTCTATTAGCAGCCTCATTTTGCAGATGAGGACTTCAGGCACAGAGTTGTTATGTAATTTTCCCAATGCCACACAGCTATTAAGCTATGATGATATTGCTTCACACTCCCACTCTTATCCACTATGCCATACAGAATTGACTGTTAAAACAAAATCACAGAGCAACCAACTTTAAAAATATGTGAATATAACTGAATAAATTATGCACAGGATGGCACCATTAGTACTTTGCTGTGTATCTGTCCATATGTCTTCTCTCATTCCTTCTGACTATTCATTTTTTGTGGCTCACTTCCTTTTCTCCTTTTATTTTTTCTTTTCTCCAGGGATATCTTTGCTACTTTATATCCTCAAATATCGCTCTTTTAAATTTTCTACAATTTTGTACAGTTTATATTGCTTTCTTCTATTGAAATGAGAGATAAAATGCAATAAAGAAGGGAGGGAATACTAAGCAGTCGGAATTACTGAAGTTTGAGGTAACATCCTCTCTAAATAACAGGCTTATTTTAGCTATTCAAATTATCTAATATGGTGACTATTTTTACCTTAACGCTCAGGACATTTGAACTTTAAAATTCTACCAATTCCAGTTAAATGTGTCTCAAACCAAGGGCTCCCGGTCATATCCTAATTTTGGAAGATGCTTTTTAAAATTCTTTAGTTAAAGCATACCTCTCCCACAGCATTTAAACCATTTACTAGGAAAATTCGTCAAGTACTATGACTCTTACTGATAAGTTAAGCAGGCCAAAGACCTCACACTAACGGAATTACTTTATAACTCACTTCACGTTCCCACCCAGAGTATATTTTTCCCACTGAAATCATGATTTCAGCCTCTGTCTTTTCCCCCACTGAACCAGGCACCAGAACCTTTCCTGATATTGGTCACTAGCTGGAAGGTTTCCACACATATGGGAGAGATTATAGGTCACCTTCTAGGGAGACAAGGTATTAATCTGTGACCAGTAAGCTCCATACACTAGGCAGAGGCCTTCAGAAGGGGACACAAGTCACACATTGCTTCATGTCACTCATTCACAAACTAGTCCAGCCTGTGGTCAAGCGCATAGGCCCTTGGCCAAGCCTGAATCCATCATGGATTCTTCCTACCCACTGCTAGTTTCCCTATTCCATATACATCTACTACATCAGGGCAACTCAGTGGGAAGTGATTTTGCCCCTCCCGCAACACCTCCTGGGAGACACAAATTGGTTGTCACAAATTGGGTGGTGGATGCTATTGGTCATACTGGAGGAGAGAGTTTGGGAAGGCCTGATAGCTGGCCTCAATCCACCCTGTCCTCTGTTAGGTTCTTGACTCCACTACAGGAAAGAATTCAAGAACAGAGTCACGGTAGAAAGTGAAAACAGGTTTAATACAAAGAATAAAGAATACAGACTTCACAAGGAAGGTACAACCTAGCTCTGGAGACTGAACAGTGGCCACACCAAGTTTAACACAAAAGTAAGAAATACATATTAAGGTTTAGTACAAAGTTCAGACTGGCTCAACAGAGTGAGCAGCTGCCCAATGAAAGTAAGTTTAACACAAAAGTAAAGTATACACACCTCACAGGTGAAGTGCAAGCTGGCCCCCAGGAAGGTGAGCAATAACCCAGTCTTCTACCATGATTCAACATTTATGGTTTTGCTTTCTATATATGTTCATGCTATCTAATAAATATTCAGCTAAGGTAGTGGTTCCCAGTTATATAACAGGTATGTAATAGGTTTGCTCATGCTCAGTTGGTCCCCTTTTAGAGCATGCTTATTGGCCAAATTCCACCACATGTACCAAATATATTCAAACACATTTAGTGCTTTCTAACTCCTCTGGTGGAACGTCAAAGGATAAATTCCACTTCATGAGCATGCTTGGCCACTGGGATTATATAAATCTGGATAAACTCTACTGAGCATGCTCAGCCACTGGAGTTGCATAAGTCTGCTCCCTGTAGTCCCAGTCTCCCCATGTTGGTATCAAAAATAGATGCAAAGAGCAACAATGACTCTCCTCTAAGGGAATGCTTAGAGGAGGTGTCTGATACTTTGGGAGTGACTTGAAATTCAGAGGCATGTCCTGAAACGTGAACCCATTGAAACTGAGGACCTCATATCTCACTGATATTTATTAGGTAGAGGACAGGGATACTACTACACATCTTACAATGCACAGAACAACAAAATCTCTATAGGGCCAGGGTTGAAAAACATTGCACTGTATTTTTCTACTCCTCTGTGTTAAGCTGAATACAATGGAAATTGAATTTATGGTCTGCCACCTATGTTAACCTACACAACATTCATTTCTCCCCTTCTTTTTGCCAGAAGAACCCTTATTTCCTTAAATATCAGATAAGCTTCAGTGGATTCTGAGCCCTTTGACTAGTCTAAGCCAATTACACCTTCGTTTTCTCTTGCATTGGTTTAGCACCAGGGAAAAAGTAAAATTCTGTCAAGTGAGATATAAGAATGGAAATACTAGGAGACTTCTAGGAAAATTTCTCTCACTCATCCAAAAAATAATGCACTGTTTGTTCTCTTCTGACCTGTGGATATTGTCATGTGGGATGTGTACACCTACCACGGTGCAAATGCCTTGCAACTATGGAGGAAGTGGATGACAAGCTGAAAATTACAGAACATAAAAATGGAAAAAACCTGGGGCTTTGATATTGTCCCTAAGCTTCTGAATTAACCAACATTGGAAATGCTATACCCCTAAACTTCCATGTCATGATAGACTTTCCTTATCATTTCCTTCTTGTTACATGGGTTTCCTGATACTCGTGGCTGACAGCAACCTAACACATGCCCTATGGACCATTCTATTTCTTAAAGAAATTTGAAATACTTAATATCACTTTTCTTGGGATTGTAGGATTCAAATGAAATATGATTAAGAGGTAGCTATGGGCTGAAGCTCAACTAGGATTCCAAGAGTCATCATAGCAGACTTCCTGCAGGTCTCACTATGAAAAGTTGTTGTATCTTGGACTACATGGGAAGTCTCCATAGTATGTGAAATTATTTACCTTGGCCAATCTCTTTAAGAACCTTAACTCTGTGAATGACATCAGGACCACATACATGGAACCCTTGAGCAAATGATATCAATTAACAGAAATAGCTCCTGGACTTTTCCTGAGCTCTTTGTTCCACACTCCCATCTCTGTCATCATGTTGCTGAATTTCACTAAGGGTGTGCATCAAATCATGCCTAGGAATGATGGTGGAACTATGCTACAAACTTCCATCCTACTGGAAACAGCATCTATTTACCTCACCATCATCTCTTCTCCATGGACATTCAGCAAACTCCATAAAGGCACAATCGTTAAGATCTCCAAAACCTCTATGATATTCTGAACCCAGGACCAGTATCAAATCACAGACAGATGTCTTTCCAAATTTCAAAATAGCAGAAATCCTGTTAGATGCAAGTCTCCAGTGCTACAGTCATTGTTAAATCCACTTCTCTTTGATTTATGAGTCAAGCATATTTATAAAGTATAAATAGGCAGAACTATTAAAATCATCTAAAACTATTTACTAGGAATAAAATCATTCTGTTGATTTTAGAGCAAAACTTTGTTTGAAAGAAAAGCCTAAGAAGAATTTTGTTACCCTTGTCATCTTTGCAAATATTGTGCTCTACTGTCTCAGACAAAATTTTACTCTGTTTATAACCTATGAATTATAGAACAGATTCCTGGCATTGTTATCTGCCTGTCCCAATAAGTACCAATATTTCCATTTTTCAGCTCTTTAGGGAATACCATAACAGAATAATCACTGAGTATGGCTGTCTGAACTCATCTTTTTAATCCCAGTTTACTGATATATGTAGGATATAATTAAGGTCCCAATGGGGAAAATCAAAGGTTGAGAAATCTAACTCTGTAACGGATTAATTTCTGAAGATATTAAAGTGGATAACATCCTTCTATGAATTAATAACCTTAGAGTTTTCTCTCTGTTTCTAAGGGTGTGTTTACCATATTTAAGCTGACCCTGCGTTAAAGAGACACCATTAACCAAGCCAATATTTCCACTTTGTTGAACAATCAAATCTGTCACATTGCAAATGACATTCCCAAACATGCTGGAAGATCCTGCTCAGTAGAATTTCATTCAATGATCTCCTGGCACACATCTCCTGAACCTTCTTTGAAAAGCAGAATATAAATACCTGTGGGTATTCCAGCATCCCAAGGGATATGTAGGAATGAATAAGAAGCTACTGCTATCACAAACTTGTCTTTTACAAGTGTGTCTTAGTCATTTGCCTACATACCATGTGTAGTGTAATTAGAACATTGCGGTAATTGTATTCTTATTTTTACCATGTTGAGCTCACATTTTCAGGACATCACAGATTTATGCAAACCTATCAATAGAATGCAAGCACTATATCTAGAAGCAAACATTCAGATTAAATAAATTTTTATTGAAGGTCATTAAATCTGTTTCAAGTGGTTTCAGCTCTAAACACTTAGATGGGTAAGCATAGGTAAATTTTATCTCTGATAGGTGTTCAGAAATAAAGCCAACCTATAAGAATATTGGGACATTATTTATCATTGATGTTAAGATCAGGGGAAAACTGTAGAATGATCTCCAATTGTTTATGTTCTCATTATGTTATGTCTCCAAATAGGCAGTAACTTAAAAAAAAGGGAATTGACATTGAAGGCAGACTTTGTGGCTTTCACTTCTTCACTCTGAACATTAAATAGTAGTATTCAATAAATATTCCAATTTGCAGGTGAAGATTGACTGATTGATTCAGTGGCAAATGTTTTATGGAATTTGGGGACAAACTAGAAAACCCCTTATAGTATTTTCTGTGCTAAAGATATAAAAAGATGGGTTAAAGGGAAAATCGTTTATAGAATTAGAGTGTCCATTTTGCATTTTTTAAAAGGATATAATTTTCAGACCTAGATGAAAATGTTATTCTTTCTAGATGTATGTTCACTCTAAGAACTCATAGACTTACATTTAGAATGAGTATAATTGTTAAAGGACTATTTATCAGCATTTTGAGTCAAAAAACAAGGTTCAACATGTATTTCATGGAGGCTCACTTTTGAGAGTTCAGAGTACCCCAAAGCCAGACAGTCCTGGAGAATCAGAGGGAAAAACCAAAGTGCACAGGCCCTTTGTTTTGAGGAAGAGCAATGAAGCCTGTGTGACTGGAATAGCAGAAACAAAAGGAGAGCTGCAGGAGGGATTCATAGGCTGTGACAAGAGAATAAATTGTATTCTTGGTGGAATAGTAAGTCATCAGAGGATTTTGAGGAGAGTAAGATCATCTGACTTCCAATGTACAATCTATATCAAATGTTCAAAATACTCATCAGTTATTAGCTCCCTGAGTAAAAGGATTGTAAACTTTCCTCTCACTCAAGTCACTTACCTACACAATCAAAATTAAATTTCGATAGAGAATGACTGAAATTCAAATGAAAGGAGGATTTCAAGTCACACAAAACACATTCTCTGGAAGCGCAGCTGTGAAGACTGGAACTTCGGGATCGTCTGGTTGGGACCCATCCCATCTGATGAGGTCTTGATGCATGGGGAGTTTCCTATGACGTTTTTGGAAACTTTATAACTTAATTTGGTTTTTGCTTTTTTATGCTTATCTTCACAGATATCTTGACCTGAGGTTCTAAAACTGTCGCTGTCTTCCACATTAATAAAACAAAGGCAAAGTGAAAGTTAGGGATAAGTAATACCACAAAAAATACCCAAAGAAGCAGAATGGAATGAAGCCAGCATCACTACCTCTGCAAAAATCTCTAATTTCCAGACTAAACTTCTCCTTTACTTAAAAAAAAAAAAAACTATGTAGATATAACAAACAAGGTTAGAATACAATAGGAAATCTTGCTTATATCTTTGTCCTAATTCTCTTTGTACGATGTTAGGCAGTTTATCTCTATCTCATACTCTCACCTGGGACAGAGGATAATAGTTCTCATCTGTTTCACTGAAGAGCTTATGAAAATGAATTAATTCATATGGGTGAAGTATTTTGAAGATGAAATGTACTGAATAAATGCTACACCTTAGCAGGTGACTGCACATTTAAAAGCATTATTGTAACAAATAATAAAAAGCTGTACCATGGCATTTCACTGTCAATTACCTCTTTTTGTATGAGCTACACTGCACTTAAGGTAGTGATGCATGATTATTCAAAATAGGAATAAGTTGTGAGGTACTTTCAATTGCATGAGTTGTTAACTGTTAGGATTACTGCTGTCATAAATCACATAAAATAAAATTTTATATCTCCAATGAGTTTGATAAGTTTACAGGCATTGCTATTGATAAAATAATATTTAAGTACCAGTGTCATAAATAATAGAACTTTAATCATATATTTATCTTAATTTTTTGCTTATAATTTCATATTTTTCCACTACATTTGGGAATGAAGACAATTTGCTCTATAATATAAGAATGGATTGCAGTAGGTTTCAGTATACTAGGAAGTGGTGTAGTTCATATCAGAAGAAATGACCTTTTGTTTAGGAAAATACCTTTGTGGCTGCTTTGGGTACAAAAGAAGTTTTTCATAAGTTGTCTTGAAGGAAAACACAGGAAAAAGAGAGAATAAGTGTGGGGAGACAGCAGGGATGAACAGTCAGGAAGAACCAAGAATGATAGCAGTAAATAATGCAGAAGTGAGGACGATACGACAGTTGAAAGAATACGGGCCCAGCAACACGGAAGGAGGCTGTGGTGAGAGGAACCCTTAGCAGGTGAAACCCCTACGGAATCATTTAAGAAAAATCTTACATTTTAAGTTGTTTTTTCTGCTATGTGATGGTATATAACCTCTCCAGCTATAGCACCTTTCCTCCTGCCCCTCCCTAATAATGTCCGGAAAAATCCATACAGTATACTTGTCTCCTGTCTGCTTTGGGGAATCACAGGAAAGGGGGGGGTGTGGTCCATGTCTGTGCTAATCTTGGATGGAGAGATCAACACAGGCCATAGAAGAACACGCTGGTCAGCCTGGGGAGGGAATTGGGAATTGCAATGGGGTGCATACATCCCTGAAAATTTCCAGAAATAATAGACAAGACACTGGTTTTCCAACGAGGTATGGAAGAGAACTGTGAATCATATTTTTGTAAATATTAAAGCATAAATTGAACTCTACAATGCTGGGTTAAACCTAGTCTTTGCAATCAGCTTGTATCCCATGAATATTCATAACCAATAAAAAGTAAAATAAAATTAACCTAGTCATGGAGCTCTGTTACATATATACAGTAGAAATTATTTGCAGCTATTATATCTTATTACAATTATATTTAAAAATAAATATTTTTGCAAGTGGAATTAAACTTTCAAAAATCCACTAGAAATAGCTTGTTTATAATCTAATAGATTTACTTCTTGAAGTATAAGCTATTTTTTGTTCTTTTACTCTTTAAATTTTTGAAGCTCAAGCATTATATTATTTGAATCTTCCTGGACTTCAATTTCATATTTCTTTAATTCTCAGTTTCTACTGCCATTATCAAACTCATCAGCCTAGGGAAGCCTAATTGCCCCATCAGCCCTTCAGGATGTAGCATTGTGTCTTCAAAACTGTAGCATTGTGTCTTCAAAATCCTATGCTACAAAGGCCAATGGATGAGCACAAAGGGCAAATGTCCCGACCAGTTAGCTTATTAAACTGTTTTATCTACTCCAGTCCACTCGAGTTATGTATTAGATTAAGTGTCACATAGCAGTGTAAGGTTTGGACTCCTGGCCTAGCACTCTTTCACAGTGTAGCCTGCTTCCAGGGACTGGCGGCATAACCACACTTTCCAGCTCCATGTTCCGTAAAGTATATGTGACCTCAGGAGGTAAAGTATATGTGACCTCAGGAGGTAGTGCAGAGCTCTCTGCTTACATACACATCCCAATGTAGGTTTTGCTTCATGTTTGACATTTCTGCACATAGCACTGTGCCACTCTTCTGGAAATTGGTATTTCGAGGAAGGATGTGTAAGTAAATAATGCCAAATAGACCAGATATATGACTTTTTAAAAGACTCCATTTCATCACATTAAATACAGAAATATAGTACACACAGTTGTCAGATTCATCTTTCTAAATGATCTGCATACACCATAGTGTGGTTCAAATTACCAAGCTGTCTGTGGTAGCGAGATTCCATGACAAGGATCTAAGGATCCTTGCCTCCTGGTATTCACACTGTTGTGTAGTTCCCTACTATACTGTACTAGGCTTGGTCTGTGAGACCCACAGAATAAAGCAGAAGTGAAGACATGTCAAGTCAGAGATTAAATTATAAAAGTTACTGTGGCTTCCATCTTGGTGGCTTTCTTTTGTGCTTTTCCTCTCCTTCTTGGATCACTTGCTCTGGGAAAAGTAACAGGTCAGCAGCCCTATGGAGAGGCTTACATGGCAAGGAACTAAAACTCTTGTCCACAGCCACTTGAATGAGCTTAGAAGCAGCTCCTCCAGAGACAGCAGCTTGAGAGACCTCAGCTGCAACCACCCAGCTGTGGTACTGCCAGATTCCTGAAACTCAGAAATTGGTGACGTAATAAATATTTGTTGTTTCAAGCTCCTAAGCCTTGGGTTAATTTGTTACATAGCAAAAAAAAATAACAAATATACTTTCTTATCTCCTTCCATTGGCAAGAACATGCTAGGACAAATAAGGCCTTGGCTGGCATGCAGTATCTCATCGTCCTGAGCCAGGTGTGGGAGCACGGTGTTGCTAACCTGTGGTGCCCAGAAGTGTCTTCAATAAGCAGTATCTTAAGGAAGTTACAGGTGAGAACAAAGTAAGACGCCACTGTAAAATTAAGATACCATTACCAAATTAAGATACCATTATCAAATGAGCAAAGCAAAAAGCTAGGACAAAGGAGAAAATTTAAAAGTAATGGGGGGAAGGGGGGGGGAACTGGAATACTTCTGAGAATATGGGATTACCTTACCTGGTTTCTGTGTCCCTGAAGAAGGCATGCTAGAAGTATTAAAGAGGTTGTTCTGAGCAGATATTAATCTGATATTCAAGGGCTGCAAAAGTCAAGATCAATCTTACTGTTTCTATTTACCACTAATTACTCTAGGCTTCAAATAAATATAGAACTTTCTTATCTCTCTTTTTAAATAAAAGTCCTTACATCCAACAGGGATTCCCTGTCTCCTGTTCCCATGTCCCCTTGGACCGGACCATTCTTTGAGGTCTAACCTGATTCCTTTTCTCCTTTGAAATCTCCCCTGAGCAGCCAAACTCCTAGAAATCTCACCCTCATCCTATAAAGAAATATGAAATAAGTATCTGTGACAGTCACATAATGCCTTCATTTTTCATGCCTATCTCCACAATAGATAAGCAATTTCTAGAGGGCGAGAACCCTACCTTATACATTATTGTATTTTCTACAATGATCCTAGTACAATACAATTTATTTGGTAGCTGGGTGATAAATATTGGTTGATTGACTTCTATAAGATTTATTATTGCAAAATTGGGGCTTGTTTACTATGGACAGTTTAAAAAAGTCAATCAAAAAGGAAAAAAATCAATTCACCATCCAGCAATAACCACTCAGTATTTTTAGTGGTGTAGTCTTTTTTGCAGATATACACACAGACACACACACACAAGTATGTATAAGTATGCGCATTATGTGGGAAATGGAATCAAACTCTATATATCTATTGATCATATCTATATGCTTCTTTATCTGACAGTGAATAGCAAAACTTATTCACTGAATGCCACAGATATGGACCTGAAACCAAATCTTGGGACATACTTTCTTTGATGTAGCTCTGCATGAATACAAGGTGATCTTTTGCCTGTGAAAGCAATATTTCACTTATTTCACAACCATTATGGGATATGTCTATCAAAAGTAGCATTATGATTATAGGCAATATTCTCAATTGGTATGGATTAATGTTATGTCATCAGCAATACCATTTACAGTTGGCCCTCCAAATCTGCAGGTTCTGTATTTGCAGATTCAACCAACCTTGGATTAAAAGTATTCAGAAAAAAAATAATGCAAATGGAAAAAAATACAGTATAACAACTATTTACATAGCATATCCATTGTACTAGGCATTTTAAGTAACCTAAAGATTTAAAGTTTACAGGAGGATGTACACAGGTTATATGCAAATGCTATGCCACTTTATATCAGGGACTTGAGCATCCACAGATTTTGGTACCAGTAGGGGGTTTTGGAACCAATCCTTCACAGATACTGAGGGATAATTGTACTACAAAGGAAGTTAAACAACTATTGAATTATTACAGTGGCATTTAAATAAAATGGATAAGGAAGTCAACTTGCAACTCAAAAGCCATGTATAGCTCACCCAGTTTTCCAGTATTAATCATGAGACAGGCTACTGCTCCCAGAAAGCATGTCAGCTTTCCTTTTGTCATGCTTAAAAACAGCTCTGAAAAGAAGAGACAATGACAGAGTTGCCTCTCTCATTTTCTTCTAATTTCCCTTGTTTTTATCTCTCCTTTTCTATAGTTAAAAAACCACACTCAGGTGACTTAACTAATTCAGTTTGATAATCTATGAAATGAGAATGATAATAGTACTTACCTGTGGTGAAAATCTAAGAATTCAAAAAGAAAAGCACTTCAAACAATGCCTGGCACATGGTAAGAACTTACACATGTTACTCCATGTTACAGCTGTCTTGTTTGCTCATCCTGATACACTTATGCATCCATGTGTATGTGCTCACATAGACCCACGTACACTCATACACACTCACTGTCTTTAAACCAAGGAATTCACTCGTACAGGATCCTTGATGTATGGGTTCTCTCTGTGTCTCATTCTTGATTATGTCAAAGAAGGGCCAGTTACATAATCAATTAAGTAGGTGAGTATGAACTTCTTACAAGTAAAGCCAACAGACTGTTTCTATTCAATAGTAAAATGCTCATCATTTAAAAGAAAGTACAGATGAATGGTTGCTAGAAGGAAACAATTTGAATTGCTTGGAGACTGGATATTAATGCACAGTCAAAAACTTGTAATTAATATCAAAGATATTCTTTCTGTTATTGAGAGTGAAGGTTTGAAATCTATAGATTCATAATCTATAGCACAAATCTGTATTAAAAGCCCTGATATTTGATCTTCATATTCTCCTAGAACTCTCTTAATATCTGTTAAATGTGCCATGATCCTGGCTGTGTATTATGACTGCTAAATCCCATCTGAAAATGTAAGGTCCTAATCCCTAAGTAGACTCACTGCTGGCTCAGGAATCCCATAGCTCATGAGGCAGCTTGGACATGTCTGTCTTCACCCCCAATCACAGCTGTAGCCAAGCTTTAATTCCCCAATCATGTTTTTCAACAACTGAGTATTGTAGCAGCAACTTGAACAGTCCCAGCTGCATCTCAGTCATGTCACTCACTCTTGGACAGCGGGGTGAGCTCTGGACAGACCTCAGGAAGTAACCATTTGGTTTCTCTCCTTCCTTGGTCCCTCTCTCTCTTCAACATGCCCTGTCCCAAACACACTTCCATTTCCAGAATCCTCAGGCTCTCTTTCCTCTCCCTTATCAAAACTAATGTCTACATGGTATCCGGTAAGCTTACTGACACTAAGGTACAAATGACCAAGAATCCTTGAAGGATTATTTCTCCAGGTATTTGCATTCATTTAGGGCCAAGCGTTAAACAATGGAACACATCCATAAAAGTCAAAATGTAAGCATCACTATTAAATTTCTGATATCTAGGGACCAACATTCTTTGAAACCATGTCACATAACCCCTTAACTAAGCCATCCTATTGGCCAATAGTGAGTTTGAGAATGCAGTGACACATTTCTGCTATGCTGCCTTGCTCCAGCTGAACAACCCTGACATTTTCAGGGATTGGATCTGTTTTTCCATCAGTAGAGTGGTCATAAGAACCAGAACACTTCAGGTAGGAAAAAAGGTGAAGTTATGAAGAAGATACAGTGTTTTATATAAGTACCGCGCGCTAACCGATTGCGCCACTGGAGCTTCAAAGATACAGTGTTTTAATAATAATTTTATCTAACCAATTGTTTTTTTTTATAAAACAACTGGTTTATAAACATAACATTTAAAGAAAACCAAATAACTTTTTCTTTTTTTTTTTTTTTTTGACTGGTAAGGGGATCGCAATCCTTGGCACGGTGTTGTCTGCACCACATTCAGCCAGTGAGTGCACCAGACGTCCCTATACAGGATCTGAACCCATGGCCTTGGCGCTACCAGCACTGCACTCTCCCGAGTGAGCTACGGTTCCACTATTCTAATAAATCATTATTTCTTTTTTCATGTGCGTTATGAGTTCACTCATCAATGTTTATTGAGCACCCTCTATATCCCAGGTGACTTGTCATGACCCCTTCTATCCTTGTTCCTATCCATGCAGAATTTTAGATAGTTGCAATCATGACATAAGTAGAATTTTACTTTTCTTTCACTTACTATATCACAAGCATTTTTATGTGCTGCTATTTAGATATCTGACAAATTAGATATATTTTTTAAACAAATTTTTTTTTTTGAAATTAGCCAAGTGAGAGGCAGCTGGGAAATAAGCCTTTTCTGGAATTAATGAGAGGCATTATTATTATGATGATGATGCCATGAGAGCCCTTCTAATATTTCCAAACTATTTTAACTGGAAAATTTCCAAGGGACATCATCATTTATGCCCAATGCAAGAATGAGGCAGGTTTTATTAGATGGAAAGGAAGCTAATAGCCCTCTAAGAACTTAGCAGTTATAATTTGTTTACGTACTAGACATTAGTACGAGCTCACAAGGTGTTTTTCAAACTTCCTTTCATAAAATGGCAAGAGGCTATAGTGAGAAACTCTGTTATGTTTCCAGTAAAGCTTCTAAGGGCTTGCATTCTTCCCTGTCAAGGTTCCAATGAGCTTCTGAAGCCAAATGGGAGTGATGGATTTCCAAGGCCAAAGGCCTCCTCTGTGTCACGAGCTGCCGAAGGTTGAGCTGCAATGTCTATTCTGCCTTCAAGTGAACACAAGCTGCATAACGACTCAGGACTTGGTGGGACTGTGAAGTGAGCAGAAGAGGGCAAGTGCAAATTAATAGGGAATGCTGAACCCCTGTCTTCCTATTTGTCTAAAGTAAGAATGATTCAAGAGAGAATGCTGCAAAATGGCCATAAAGTTCCCTTCCTCCATTCTTAAAAATGTGGGTGAAGATAAACTAAATTTTCCTAAGTCAGGCACTAGAAACAAGACAAAAGTGATGCACTGGGGCAAGATGAGGGAGAAAAGCAGTCTAACCCACAGGCAAGAGTTCCCTGTATATATGCTGCTATGACATGAAAATCCCAGTTGCAGTGGGAAGTAGCTGCAGAATTGAAAGCAAAGAGGTGTGTGGATCCTGTGTGCATGATGGGATGAAGGCGTAAATACAAGGGAAGAGTGTATAAGAGTGAAACATTTTTTCTCTTCTCTTTTTTTTTGTCTTCCTTTTGGCAGAGGGCTTTTGTTGTGATAAAAGTCAATGATAAATTCTGCTGTCCTCTTTGTTTTCCCTTGTGCTGCTCTGAGCATGCACCCACCTTTCTTTTCCCACAGCTGTGGCTCGTGCATCTACCTTTGACCCTTATCATAAGGGGGACCAACCCCTGATATGTCATGAGTGGTCCCCAGGCCACTAAATGTACAGCCCCCACTTCCTAGTCCTCCTCTTGGTCTCCACTCCTGCCATGCAGGAACTGGCCTTAAAACAGAGGGCTTGACAAACCATTAAAAATAGTAGTAACAGTAGTTACTTATTGAAAGCCTGTTATGTGCCAGCCTTAGGTCCATCCAACTCCAAGAGCTCTTCTCTTGCTCTTGAACCATATATACTATTTTTGGTCAATATTTTCTTACAGGCTATAAGTATTTTTAAAAGGCAGGGCAGTAGAAAATTAAAGAGGCTCCTTTACTCAAGGACTTCTCAGACATTTAAACTGTCTTATACATATTTGCATGTAGAAGAGGAAAGTTGTGAAGGGCATGCCCAAAATGCCTGGACCATTCTATTTCATCTTTCTTCCCTGTCTTTTTCTTTTTCTTTTTCTCCCTCTCCCCCTCCCCTTCCCTTTCTTTCTTCCCTGGCTCTTTCACTACTACTCACATATATAATATGCCAAATAAATTTAAAAGATAAATGTGATCTACATAAATCTATTAAACACAGAAGCTACCTAAAACTACATGAAAAGTTCTTTGGCCTATATTTTATGCTCTTTTAATGAATTAAAACAGATAACTGGGGATTAAAATTCTTACAAAACAAAAAAAGTATATTGAAAAGAAATATAAAATGACTAAGAGTTTCCTCATGTGGCAAAAATAGGTCAAATTACTACCATTAGAATAAAGTGAAAATTGAATAAGGAAATAAAGAGACAAACATCTACCTTGGTATGTTACAAATTCATGTTGTCTAATTTCAAGCTGGCTTTCACTGCCGCTTGGAGAATTTTCTTTCCTTGTTGATGTCATAACCCACTTTCCAGAGCGCTGTTCTGACCCCTTTGTTTTCCTCAGGTCTCTATCCTGTGTCCCTCCAGCCACTTCTCTCTAGCCCACTCCAACCCTCAGCACAAGATGTGACTCCTTGACCCTAGAGGGAGGGTACACTCAGCATAAGCTCCCTGCTTACCTGCTCATGCACTCACACTCTCTCTAGTTCCTACTCCACCTGCTCCTCCTGCTTCTGGACATCCTGTGCCCTCGTTTTCCTTTTCCTGACTATCATCTCCAATCTTTCCTTATCCATGTGCTTTTGACCTTAACAGAGTCACTCTTTCTTCCCACAACCCAATCATCTTTTCTTATTTCTGGGAAAAAAAATTTCAAAGCCTATATTATAATCTAAGAAATCTCTGCCTAAAGCATCCACTCAATCTTTATGTTTATTAATTGTTAGTAGTGGCTGGTTTGGGCTTCTGTGTAGCAAAAGGGAAGACTTGGGAAAGAGAAACTTCCTATTTCCATATTTATTAACCCTGAGGGTTAAAGTGCAATAAGGCTCTACAAATGTATTACAAATTCAAGCCTTAAATCAGCAATCGAATTGTACAAGAAACTCAGCATCTAGTTCAAGCCCTTTTACTTCAGAATGTGGGAGAAATCTCCTGACACTCATCCCAGCCCATGAGATTCCTTTTTTTGTGGGGGGTGCCTCTGTGTTCTGGTGAGTAAGGGAAATCATACCATTAATTACCACTTTCTGAGATGTCCACTATCCTGTGCTGACCTCAGTGATGGCCCCACATGGGTTGCAGATGTGATCTTCCTCATACACATTCAAAGGGCCCAGCAGGGCTCACGGAGATTATCAGGCCTCTCCTCACAGTCTCTCTCTGTCTTTCTCTCTCCCGCTCTGTGTCTTTTAGCCCCCTTTGGACTCTCTGGCATTTATCCTGCCCCTGCTTCATGCCGTAATGCAGATAGCTCTGTAACTATGTCACACACCTGCCCAGATATACTGTACCAGCCTTTCCTATCAGGGGTCTTGTCATCTCCTTGGGCTCCCTCTGGCAAAAAGGCACCAGTCCCCTCTGCTATCACCCCCTCCTCAAATTTCTCTAGGGTTTGGTCATCACTGCTGAATTTCAGCTGTGTGAAGCAGGGGACAGTTCTCCGCTTTCTCAGCCTCCCACAGCAATGACGCCTCTGCTCCACATGCCCCACACCTGAAGCTCTGGGGAGTCAGAAGACTTGTTCTAACTTATCCAACATCCCTCTGCCCTTGAGGTCTCCTGGGGTATAGGGCTTTTGAATTTCCACTGAGCTTCTGCTGTAACATTCCTTTCCTAAGGCAATTGATGCTGCAAATTCTAGATACCCAAATTACCTGTTAATAATACAAAATATCATCCTGCCACAATTTCTGTTCCTTTTTACTCTGAAATCAACCTTACTGATACATCCAAGAACAACGCTGATCTGAGCTTCTCCCAGTGCTGGGGTCACCGGTATACAGCCTGAGGCCACAGTCACGTATCCTGTCACCTCCCTTAACACTCTTCCTTTTTGCTTACTCTGCTCCTGGAATACACTAGCATGTTCTCACCTCAACATTTTTATACTGAGACAATTTCCTTCTTTACTCTGATTATCTGACTGGCTCGTTCCCTCATTTCTTTCAAATATTTGCTCAGAGGAGACATTCTGGCCATTCCACTCACAGCTGTAAACCCAAGCACTCCCTCCTCTTCCCAGATTTATTCTTCTAACTGGCACCTGTCACATCAAACATACTTCATACATTATTTATTGATCACGTTTATTGTCTTTCTCTACTACAAAGTAAGTTCTTTGAGAATAATGATTTTAAAGAATTGTCTTTTTTTTATGACAGGAAATACGTGTTTTATTTTTTTTTATTGAAACATAATTGATTGTATATATTTGTGGGGTACAGAGTTGATTATCGATATTTATATGCAACACATGATGATCAAATCAGGATTATTAACATATTCATCATTACAAAACATAATTGTTCTCTGTGTCCGTTACCCAATTTCTCCCTAAGCTCCCTCCCCCTCTCCTTTTCCCACCTCTAGTAGCCATAGTTCTGTTCTCTTCTGAAAGCTCAGCATGTTATTGTGGTTGTTGTTTCTTTATCTTTTAGCTTTCACTTATGAGTGAGGACATGTAGCATTTCTCTTTATTGTCTGGCGTATTTCATTTAGCATAATATTCTCCAAGCTCATCCGTATTGCTGAGAATGGCAGAACTTCATTCTTTTTTATGGCTGAATAATATCCCATTGCATATATATACCACATTTTCCTTGTCCAGATGTCCCTTGATGAACATTTAGGTTGGTTCCATATCTCAGCTGTTGTAAATTGAACTGCAACAAACATGGGACTGCTGGATCCCTTCAATGTGATGATTTCCATTCTTTTGGGTATACACTAAGCAGTGGGATTGCTGGGTCATATGGCAGTTCTGTCTACAGTTGTTTGAGAAACTTCCATACTCTTTTCCATAATGGATGCACTAATTTACAGTCTCACCAACAGTGTAGAAGGATTCTCTTTCTCCACATCCTCACAAGCATTTGTTATTCTCTGACTTTTTGATAATAGCCAGTCTAACTTGGGTGAGATGGTATCTCAGTGTGGTTTTGATTTGCATTTCCCTGATGATTAGTGATGTTGAGCATTTTTTCATGTACCTGCTGGCCATTTGTTTGTCTTCCTTTGAGAAATGTCTGTTCAGCTCCTTTGCCCATTTTTTAATCAGATTATTGCTTTTATTTTTACTGTTAAGTTGTTTGATTTCCTTGTATATTCTGGATATTAATCCCTTGTCAGATGTATTTTCTCCCAATGAATTGTCTTTTTACTTCTCTATTTTCACCATCAAGAACAATGCCTAGGAAGTAGCATTCTTACAATAGTATTTGTGGAATAAATGAATAATGCATGACTCCTGAGGAGCTGCGCTGAGTAGCAGAGAGTGTAGTGCTCTTCCCTTTGGTAACAGTAGAGCCCCTTCACTGAATTCTCCAAACAGAAGCATGACTCTTTGCATCTCCTCTGCTCAGCAGAAGTCTGTCTGCTTAATAAAATAATCTCAAAAAGAGTTCTGAGAATGTTCATCTCCCTTTCTTTTTGTGAGGGATTTAGGCTGGTGCCAGAGTCCTTTCTGTTCAACAGATCTTTTGTAATCTGACTCAGTAAGCCCAAAGATTTCCAAGCATATCAAGATCTTGATGCTCTATGATAAAATCCTGGGATTTCCAGATGAAAATGGTTCTCCTAAGAACTTTAGAGTGAAAATAGGGAAAAACACCTTTTATTCAGCATCTGCTCTGTTAGTTACTGTATTAGTCCATTTCTGTTGCTTATAACAAATACCTGAAACTGATGATTTATAAAGAAAATGAAATTTATTGCTTACAGTTTCTGAGGCTGGGAAGTCCAAGTCCATCTGGTGGTGGTGACAGCAATGGCAGGGTCTGACATTGCAAAATGATGGAAGCAGAGAGAACAGACAGCAGAGAGAGAGAGAGAGAGAGAGACTGTCCTCTTCTTTTAAAGCCCTCAGAATCACACCCCTGACCACCATTTTTAATGCATTCACTATGGCACAGCCCTACGATCCAATCACCTCTTTAAGGTTCCACCTTTCAATTACCATAATAGGATTTCCCACCCTCTCAACAGTCACAGTGGGGGCTAAGTTTCTAATATATAAAAGCTTGGGGGACACAATTCGAGCTTCAATGAATTTTGGGGGGACATAATTCAATCCACTACAGTTACTGCACTGGATGCTTTATAGACATTAAATTTAATCCTGAGAACCACTATGTAATCACCATGTAATGTAGGTGTTATCTCCATTTTACAAGTAAACATGAGGCTCAGAGAAAGGAGATAATATTTGGTAGTTTACAAAGTTAAGGTTCTCATAGCTAGAAAATATTTCAGAGACTTTGTGCCCCTGCAACCCACACACAGGTATTTATTCGGAAGATACAAAGGTCTTCGGTATTCACTTATTTCTATACACTAGAAAGTTCACAAGGAGACCTAGGTTGTGTCTTCAGTAACTGGCAAATACCCACCATGTATTTAGTGCTAAATAAATATTTATTAAATTCAATGAATGATCAACCTCCAAACTATGCAGGAACATTGTATTTTGACTGGAAGTAGTTCCCCAAAGGCAATGAATTAATGCGTCTTGGAATGATAAGTGATTATGGGAAATTTAGACCCATGTTAGTCCCTGACTGGACATATGAGGAAGAAAGATTTAAACTATTGTAATTTGAGAAATGTCACTGTGTTATCACTGATTTTCAGTGAACAACAAGAGGCACAAAAATCCATATATTTTCATGAGCCCTAGAGCACCAGCCCACAGCAATAAATTAGGAAATAATATCTCCATGGAAATGGTCAATTTTTAATCTTTTGTTACTGTTGTTACCAATACTCTCTGAAAGAATGAGTCCTCCCCAGGGAGCATGAATGAAGAATATATTATGTAGCCGTAGAACTCACTTGGATTATGAATGACCAGGTGTTGGTGTGGGTGTTTTCTTTCCTATTCATGTCACTTGACAATGTTGGTTACACAAAATTGTTTTTGTCATGGTGTAGCTACACTATGCCTATAGAGCATACTATATCTCTGCACCATATCCAGACATATTAGAGGTCCTAAAACATTCTGAATTTCCTGAATGCAACAAAATCCTGGTAAATACTCAGCTATAAATTTTAGTTTTACCTCTAGAGTGGGTTGAGTGATTTCCATGCTGGCCATCTGGAGCTATGACTAGGCTTAACATGGTTTTTAGGTAAAAATACCATGCTAGCTAAAATAATATTTCTAAGAGCCATTTTCCATTTGTTTAGAAAACAAATGTGCTCAAACTAAAAGGAAAGAGATTATTTGAGCTCTCATTTAATCCCTAACGATTTCATTGTATTACTTACTCTTTTTCATGTCCAACTAGAAATATTACCTCTCACTAGGAGAATTGTTTCTGCTGGTTGTGAGAGGTGGAATTCCAAGGCTACTCAGCTGCCCTAGCATTATTAAAGAAACACAGAATTTGTGCTGGTCTCCCATTTTGTATTCCAAGTCTATTTACTTCTTCTGGGGGGACCACATCCTACCCTCTAAGAGAATCCCTTGACTCATAGTTGCTTTCCTATGATGGAATTTTCAAACATCTACATGATGATGATGACAGAAAGCTCTACTGAGGCAACAATGATGTACATTATTAGAGCAACATGGAAATGAATTAACATGCTCTGATAAATCTTCAAAGTGAAGCAAAGCACTTTATCCATCAATTCCAATGGACTTCACATGGAATTTGTTATTCTTTATCATACAATCATTAAGAAACAAAATGACAGAACAAAACATCGAGCAAAACAATTCTGGGTTAAAACAGCTAAATGTCATATCCCTAGAGATCAAATTATTTCATTTTTCAACTTGTCTCAAAATTGGCTACTTTTAGAGTTAATTTCAGATGTACGAATTCACAGACCAAGATCAACTAGGAAAAGAGACATAACTACTGTCTTGGTTCAAAATTTCTTGGAAAGCTCAAAGCGCAATGACAAATATTGCCAAGAGAATGTATTCAAAACATAATAAATTCTCTTTGTGATGCAAAAACATTCATGTTATATCTTCTTATTTGTACTTGTCTATTTTAAATAAGCCCAAATCAACATGGACACATTTTTGATCAGGTCTGTTTTGCTCAACGTTGCACTGAGGCAAGCATGTTCATACCTCACTCCAGTGAGACCCTTCCAGGAGGAACCCAGGCCTTCCCTGAGAGAAGCACAGCCTCTGCAAGTTTAGAATATGAATGCAGCCCTTTCTGCTATGAGGTTTTTGGAACTAGAGCATGTCACAAAACATCTTGGCATCCTATCCAAGAAGCAAGATTTCAAACAACATTTCTTTCTAACAGGTGTTGAAAGGTGCTACTCCCCAAACGGTAAACAGTAGTGATTCATTAGCATAATGGCGTAGAAAAACAGAACTGTGTGAATGGATTATTCTATTGCCGGGAGTTGTGGTAATGAATCATCATTTCTCCTCAGTACTCCTCCCTGCTTCTCATTTTGGTAGTTTCCCTTCTTGAAAGGAGACATCATGAGGAAGAGACTTCATAAACCAGGATTGGGAAATGATGCCCTTCAGCTTTGACTCAGAAACTTGGCTTAGGAAATTCAACTATCTGTACCAATAGCTCAAGGCTGAGTTAAACATTTTCATTGGCATGGAGCAATCTGGGTTTTTTTGTCTCTGTTTTCTTTTTTTTAATTTAATTTTTATTGAATGAGTCAAAATTGATTATACATATTTTGGGGGTTCAACATGGAGATATGTTGATCAAATCAATATTATTAGCATATATATTGTTACAATCATAATTATTTGTTATGCCCCTTGTCCAATCCCTCCCCATCCCCTTTTCCCTCGCCCCTCACCCCACTAATTACCCTAGATTTCTTCTCTCCTTCTGAAAGAATAATGGTTACTTTGTTGCTTTGCCATCCAAATGATCTGCCCAATGCTGAGAGGCATGATCAGGCCCCCCAATACAATCATAGAGCAGATGTTTCTTCCGTCACTCTGAAATGGGCTCTGTGGAGACAGACATCCTCCTCCTTTCTTTGTCTCTGCTGGTGACTCTTCTTGTGTCAACACACTCCAGTGGCTGGTGGACCATCTGCCTGGTGGTTGTGGCATCTAGCCACCTTCGTAGCACCCATGGATATTGTGGTGGCTGTGGTGGGCCATCCACATGGAGACGATTTTGGCATGCTCCTTGGTGCTGGCAGTGTGCCTGGTTGTGGAGAGTGTCCGATCCCTGGCTCCATAACCCAAGTCCCTGGGCAGGACCCCAGGCACTGGCGTAGTGTGCCTGGTTGTGGGAGGTGGGGTCCAGTACCCTTCTCCATATCTTGGGTCCCCGGGCGGGCCCCAAGGCACTGGCATGGTGTGCCTGGTTGTGGGAAGGGGTCCAGTCCCCTACTCTGTGCCCCAGGACCCTGGGTGGGTCCCAAGGTGCTGGTGAGGTGTGCCTGGTTGTGGAAGGGGGTCTGGTCCCCTTCTCCATGCCCCAGGTCCCCAGGTGGATCCCGAGTTGCTAGCACAGTGTGCCTGGTTGCGGGAGTGGGTGAGCAATCTGCTTTTTTGAGTTAATTTCAATACAGAATACAAAGAACTAAAATTTTCCAAAAAATAGTTAAGGCTAGGATGACCTGAGGTCCCTTTCATAAAGTATATTTTTCCTTTAAAAATTCATTTTGATCCAAAGCCCAAAGATAAATTTTTGAGTCTCAAATTTCCCCGTCTATATACATGGGCAGGGCTTTCTTTTAATTAACTGGAGTAGGCTGGGAGAATTTGTACTGATCAATGATTTAAAAGGTTTTTAGAGCAAGGAAAGGGAATGAAGAGAATCAAGACTCTAAGAGACATTATCAAATAGAGAAGAATCAAACCTATCTAGCAGTTTTCTCAGAGCCACAGAAAACACCTATATTTGCATCCTTAAAATTCCTAATTGATAGGATTTGGGGAGGGCATCTCTTATCTCTACCTTCAAGAACTGAGTCTCAACTCATGTTCATAGTAGGCAATGTTGTGAAGACAGAGGGGATATGTGGGAAAAAACACTTTCTGTGAATAAGAAAAAGTTTTTGTTTTTGTTTTTTGGCTTATTTTAACAAAAATAGTTTGTGCCTAAGCCGCATCTGGGGGTAGAATGAAAACTGGGAAGAGCAGAGAGGCATTAAGAAATTAGTGGGATTAAGAATCAGGAAGACTTGGGTCTTTGCTCTGCTCTGTCACTAACTAGCTGTACAATCTTAGCAATGCCTCTTAGAGTCCAAGTTCCTCATTTCTGATCCCTAAATTGAGGGGATTTGGACAAACGAGGCAGTTCCACTGAGCTTCCCCAAGGTATGCAAACTTCTAACTAAAGACAAAGCTAAGGTGAGAACACAATATGGTCTCACTTATCTTCCCACAAGGTAAAGGAGCCAGGAAATTTGTGTTAGGGAAAATGGTTCTGGGGTTTGGTACTTTTAGTAGCATCATTATGTTCCACAAGGCTTCTTATATACTTGGGAAAGAAGTAAGAGGAAAGCTGTGAATTTGATTCAAATGGAAATATTTCCCCTGTTAGGTAGAAATGCTCAGATACAGACACAAAAGTGTGGTTAGTAAAAGCGAATTCTAATCAAGCATTATAAATAACAGTGTCAATAATGATAAATTGATGCAAGTTAATAAGTACCTTGAGAAATACCCAAATTTCCAGTTTTCTTTAAACACTTGATAATCATAACACACTTTCAAATGCAATTTTGAACAATGTAGTCCATAACTACAATCATAATATCCAACATGCTTTGAAGTCTTTAAAATGTATCTGAGATTTTTAGATGTCTTAGTTTAATCTTGGTAATAACTATATAAATATCAAATAAGTAATATCATTATTTTCATTCTACAGATGAGAAACAAGTTTCACAGAACAAAAGGAATTCATCTGAGGTTGCACAGTAATTACTGAATGAGTCGTCACCTGAACCGTGCCACAGCCTGTCCTCTCAGAAACTGTGTTCCCCCACATCTCTGCTTATGTTCAACTCATCTGGTTCAAGATATAGTTCTATTTTTCACAGAAAGGAAACACTCATGCTCATTTTATAAAAAATCATGACTGTGATATAAATCTGTTTTATTAGCTATTCAAAACTGTCCCACTTGGGGGCAACTACCCTAAGGAAATAAAATTTATAATTTGCAAGGGAATAGCAAATGTAATAAAAGATGATAAGATTATCAGATGTCTCCTTGTCAAATTTTTAAAAATATTTCATAAAATCTGGAGAGTTACCTTTCATTCATTTTCTATAAAACAGTGAGAATAATAATGTTGTGAAAAATTAAATAAGAGGGTTAAATTTTTTAATTTATTACTTGTTGCATACAGTTTATATGTAGAATTCAGAATAATGTATTTAGTCTACACACTCCTTTTAGAAAATTTACCCCATGTATGTGAGCAGCCTCAAACCCAAATTCAATAAAATTTTACTTATGAACTATTAGTTCTTACCCTTGTTTTGATAAACCTCTTCAAAATAATTTCTGTCATGCATACCTGTTCCACCTTATTATGGGCTAATTGCAGCCATTACAACCTAAAACAGTCCTCTGTACTTAGTCATGCTGCTAACTTAGTCATGCACAAATGACACTAGCAGGTTAAAATAAAGTGCCTTTTTAAAAGTATGTTGAATTCAAAATTCTTTTGGTCCTCAGATTTGTTGGGCTCAGCACTGTGTTTTATGCAAAACAAAGTTATTAGCTAAGTAAATGAAGATATTTGAGCATGTATGCTTCTATTCTTTGATGTGTGTAGAAAATTAGAAATACAACTGCAATGAACTCTGTGGGTACTCTCAAATTAAAGTAAACAGGTGTCAGTAATACAAAAGCCAATTTAATACCCTAAGTAAGAAATGAAAGTAGTACAGGGTTTGAATCCACAATATATTAATTCTAAGGAGAAAGTATGGTAGAATGGAAAGAACACGACCTTTGGAACAGCAGAACAATATAGGTCAGGTCTGAGTTTTAAAAAATCCTAACTTGAAAATTTGCTGGTCTGTATCTCGATAAAGTTATTTAACCTTTCCAAGCCTTAGTTTTGACATCTCTAAAATGGGGTCCAGATGTTAAGGGAAGCAATGGAGAAACAAGATGGTGTCATTCTCTCCCACAGTCAACCAATTTACAACTATTAATAAGCAAAGACTGCCAAGCTGGGGCCGCTAGAGCTCAGAGGAAGAGGAGAAGAGACATGTGGAGTTAATGCAGGTGAGAGAAGCAGCAATGAGAGAAAGGAAGGACCGATTTTGAGACCTGGACACCTCAAGGCTGGCCCTGGTGAGCACATGGAGCAAGAGCTGGCAAAAGTTGGTGCTGTGCCCTTTGTGTGAAGTTTCTTGGAGGCTGCAGGGGAGAGGAGGGCCTTGGTGGCCCCCAGGCCAGCAAAACCACTGACAAGGTTCCCATGGACCCACATATGAGCAAGGGGCCACAGATATCTGAAAACAGGAGCTACTCAGAGGATGGTGAGTCATCACAAAGGACTGGCACATGGCCCACCCCATGGGAAGTATTTGAAGTGTGGACCATGGGTGAGATGGGCCCACCAGGGGAGCATGGGGTACAACAAAGACAGCTGATCTGCCCTCTAATCAGCACAGGACCACTCAGTGGAGACTGGCCAAGAATATACAACTGCAGGGTGTGCAGTTTCCTGAAAAGACTCAGGCCCAGACCAGAGTTTCCACATAACCCAGGTGTATTGGACCTCACAAGACCTGGAAGTCAACAATTAAAACCTGAGCTGCACAAAAAGTCTTCCTCACAGACAACCACCAGCAAAGCAGCAATTTAGCTCAACCACAGGGCTCAAGTGGTCCCCACAGGAAGTTCCCCCATTTTAGAAGTAACCAAAGGACAATAAATTAGTTCCAGTACAGAGTTTAAGTGGTGGGGGAAGCTAATAATCAAACACAGAACTGAAAGAAAACACAATAAACCCACAGATCAGAGACAAAGTTCTGATATTAACCTGTCTAACACCACCAAAGAACACCTATAAAACCTGGAAGAACCAGAAACCCCCCCGAGCTCCTGAGCTTGAATTGGGGGGTTGCCTGTGGGCCTTAGCCATGCCCCTTGCCCTCCACAACCAGGCCATCTAAGGAGCTGGCCATGGGCCAGCCCTGTTCCCTCACCCCCACCTCTGTATTCTAACTCCCCCATCCCACTGCTCTGCAACAACATCTTAGAATGTAATAATAATAACAAATTAATTAATTTTAAAAAACAAAATTCTATTTTAAGCAAAAATATTTTTCAAAATGAAAGTTAGAGGGCCGGGCCCGTGGCGCACTCAGGAGAGTGTGGCGCTGGGAGTGCGGCGACGCTCCTGCCGCGGGTTCGGATCCTATATAGGAATGGCCGGTGCACTCACTGGCTGAGTACCGGTCACGAAAAAGACAAAAAAAAAAAAAAAAAAATGAAAGTTAGATAAAAATGTTTCTAGATAAAATAAAATAAAATAAAATGGGGTCCATACTATCTAAGTTGCAGAATTTTATAAAAATTAGAGATATTGCAAATAAAATAATAGCAATCATAATGAATTAAGTCACCTATGAATTTACTGTTGTTGTACCTATTCAAAATAAATATGGTTAATATCAGAAGACATAATCTGTTATAAACCAAATTTGTGAATTCTAAAATGCTGGCAAAAATAGCTGCATAAGATTTCCCTTGGCTGGAGTTTGTAGCTGTTTTTATGTGAAACACATGGTTAGGTGTAAAGTGCTTTTCCTTCAGAGACACATCAATTGATATGTTTTTCAATATGAAAGCTGGTATGCTTTCATAGTCCAATGTTTCTCTCTCATTTGCAGCTTTTTAAAAGTTTTCTAATTTCCAAATATGTGAATATTTGATTACCAACCACCTGTTATTTGTCTCCCATATGATGGTGAATACTTCTAAGAGGAAACCAAAATTTCTGTGAGCAAGAAAAAGTGACAAATGTGGTTTAAATGTGTGGGCAAGTGGAATACCTAAAATGGACACCCAGAACAAGGTTGCCATGACCACCCAAGCACCCCAGCACTGGTGCTGACTAGACCTCCCCACCTGCACGCTACCCCACAGGATGCACAGCATGGATAAGGAAAGGAAAATGCATGGTCCTTGCATGCCGCTGACTTCCCAAGGAGAAGAAATTGGAGAGATACGCAAACACAATTCCTGCTCCCAAACTCACCCATCAAATGAAGTCACTCATTCTCCAGGGGAGCAAAGTATGCAAAAGAGTAGACAGAGGCCAGTAGAATTCCACTGTTAAAGATCTCTCTGTGTGAAAGGAGATATCAAGAGTAGGGAAGAAGTACTCCCCCACCCGGCACTGACAAATTTACTAACCACTTGTTGGGACACATTTTAATTGACAAACACAGACAAGTTATGAAAAAAAATTTCCCTTACTTAATTCCAAAATTTGAAGCTATCTGAAAGATGCATTCCATATGGTAGACGATGGACACGGTGTTAGAATTAACCATAAGAAGAGCATGCATCATGACAATGACCACGACCATATATTGAGTAGAGCTATATTCTCTATCTGTATAACCTGGTAGAAACTCTCAGGGCAAATATTATATTTCTCCTTTAATCACTCATAGAGTTTAAATAGTTCACATAACATTACACAACTAGTACATAGTACAGCTAGTATTTAAATCATAATCTGTTAAAAACAAAACCTGTGGTCTAAATATGTATACACAAGGTTTATAGAACTGTAATAGAACAATCTCCTGCACCTTTGTACCAGTTCACGATGGAATACAAAATCAGATCACAAGGCTTCTAATGCTCATTTTATAAAAACTTAGCTTCTAAGTGTCCAAACTGGCTGAGTTTTCCTCCCAAGAATTCATAAAGGCTGCCTCAAACTAATCATTTTAACAGATTCTTTTAGGGCCTATCTATTGCCCCAAATCAGATGTGCCCATTGTGGCCAATCTCTGTCAGACCTGACATTTAAGCAGTACCCCTTGCTGGCCTACCTCAGTTTCCTCCTGTGTAGCTCCATTACTTGCAAAGAATAGAGCCTGGTGTCATTGCTAAAACTAAGACAGGACAACAGTTTAGTGCAAGGTCCTTTCAGCACGGCTGGTCTTGCAGTGTTTTCTCAGAGGCAAGAAAGGATATACTTATCTTCCATTTTATGCTCAGCATCAAGTGTCCCATAGGTCTAGCCCCAAAGTTATAAGTCTTTATAACTTGGGTTGTACTTATTCATTTGCATGACTCCTCCTCAGAAAGTGAAATTGCCAGCGGACAGCTGAGTCAAAGCATGCTCCAGTGTAAGCCATTTAAGAGACTTTCAACCTTCCAACTTTTAGTTCAGACACCAACCCATAGTTCTTCTCTTTCTCTTCCTTCAGCAGCCTTGTTACCTTCTGTACCATCTAGCATTGTTAAAAGATTCACAACTGATTCAAAATCATAATAAAATATCTCTTGACCTCTTCCTGCCCAAAAGTCATCTGTGCTCCTAAAGCAAATCTTTGTAGCTTTTCACCAAAAACTTCCAGCTCCCCATAGTAATGAGTAGAAAAAAGAGGTGCTGGACCACCCGTGCACGCTGGTCGACTAAATACGTCCTGATATACTTTTCACTGTATAAAAACTCTCTTTTCTTTCCCACCTCCTTCTACCTCCCAAACATTGCATGGCTCCATAATTGATGACATCCTGCCTAACTTAAATAAAGCCAACCTAATTTTTCTCTGATACCGTATACTCATTTCTCATCAATATATAAAATTTGTCTTTATTCTTCCATTTTTCTATCCAGTTTGAAAAAGAGTATCTTCTCTGTAAAATTAATCCTACTATCTAGATCCTATTCTTTCCTAACTGCTGAGGAAACTGGCTCCTTCTTTCTCTAACTTAACGTGCTCCTTCAAATATCTTTTCCTCATTTGCATTTTTAGCAATATGCTTACATTTAACATCATCTCCCATATGCACTCCCCCATGCCCAAGCTATCCTTACTTCTCTGTCGGGTTTCTTGAATTCGTTGTCTATATCTATACTTCCATTTCTCCTTAACTTACTTGCACTCTACTTTCCCTAAATGAAACCTCTAAGGCCAACAATGGCTTTCTTCTTATCAAATTTAGTATTCTTTCTCCAGTACCTTTTCTTTTTTTTCTCCTCATAATAACTGATGTCTGCTCTTGACCCTCTATCTTCTCTTGTGGCCTTGAACTTTGCCATCTGATGTCATTTTTCTGTACTATTTTCATGAGAAACATCACCCACTTTCACAGGGTGAATAATGCCTAATACTCGAGTCTTTAGCTTAAGCTCTAATTTTTTTGTCAACTTAGAGCCTTTTTCCTAGCATCCACCTTACAGTTTGAATGCTCCAAACCTTGAACTCGGTATGTCTAAATTGAATTCACAATTCTGTCCCCATTCTACCTCCACACATTAAACTCCCCATGTCAGGGACTAATATTAAAAATCTTAGATTTATCTTTGATTCTTATCTTCTTTTCAGTTTATATATCCAATCAATCATCAAATCCTATAAACATGTCCATCAAAATGTCTAAGATGTGTTCTTTCATTTTAATCCAAACTCTCACAGCTTCTTTTCTGAGTTATTGCAATGGCTTCTCAACTAATCAATCTAATTTCAGCC
The DNA here is from genome assembly GCF_027409185.1 of Cynocephalus volans. Lineage (NCBI taxonomy): Eukaryota > Metazoa > Chordata > Mammalia > Dermoptera > Cynocephalidae > Cynocephalus > Cynocephalus volans. Next base: position 88,396,607 of record NC_084468.1, on the reverse strand, counting down.
CCTCTTTCATCTACAAATGGAACACTATGTTTAGTTTAGTTTTCTAATACATGACAGTCCTATTTTCAAAACATACAAACTCAAATCAAATTTCCTATCCCGGTTTTTAAGTTTATGAAAAAGTGGTCTTACTTACCTCTCCAAGCTGCTATTGTTTTGAAATATAAAATTTTCTCCAGTTGTTTTCTCACCACTTCCAATTTTTCTCTAAATTTCCCCTACCACCACTGTCATACACAAACATTTAATGCTCAATCTTGTCTTAAAGTTTTTTATAATTATTTTCATCAGACTGGAATTATATATCCAAAGCCTATCCAAGACAAACCTCTCCTCCTTAAAATCCTTTTTGCTTCTATTGCTTTCTATTTCTTCCTAGGCTAGACAATTGGTAACCATACCATACCCTTTGGTACCATAACAAAGGTAGTTAACCCCCAGAAAAAATAAAACAAAACTGTGAGTATTTCTTACTAACTTAAAATATTCAGATCATTGTCCTCTTAATTTATAGTCTTCTCTGTTTAAAATTTTATTTTAGTTATTTAGATTTAATTATAAAAATTGCCTTGTTTAAACATCATTAGCATTCATTCTTCTCTCTTTCTAACTTGTTTATGCTAAGGCATTGTGATTATAATACTATAATAGCTGTCCCTTGACAGAAAGCAAAGCATAAAATGAGACAGTAAATAGTAAATTCCTTGAATCCTAAATCTCATAATCAGCGGGGCTGCATTTAAGTACATAGGACCACCACATTTTAGAGATAGAAGAGAAAGCAATTCAGTAAGAATTTCCTGGCATTTATTATGTGCAGTAATCTAAAACCTTTAATGAGAAAGTTTCCTTGATTTTACAGAGCTGATAGTAAAATGAGGGGATTTATTTCTTGTGCAATGACACATCATCTATTTTTTTAAATCGTTTAAAACTTGAAATATGTCAAATGGAGGGCAGCATGCTCTTTTAATGTCATAATGGAACATTTTTTTAAAAACTGAAATTTATTTTATTTTTAATTTTGTTATTATCTTATTTTATTTTATCACTATGCAATGTAAACATTTTTTTTTTCCAATGGCGAATGTAAACATTTTTTGTGGCCCTTTACCAATTGGGAAACTAGAACTTTTTTTAAAAGGCCCAACTGAGGATTATTTAATTGTCTAGGTTAATGTACCTTTGTTTGCTATTTATATATGAATAAAAAAATCAGTTATTGTGAAGTTACAAGATTTCTGTCCAGTAGAAAAGATAACAAAGATTGTGGTTCTATTGTCCTGTAGGACATTAACCATTTGTTATAGCTAACCTAGCAATCTTCTTTTATCTTAATCTTCTTTAAATGTTTATAAATACTGTTACTTAAATGCTCCTGTCATGAGTTATTCTAATGAACAAACATGTTCATTCTATATCTATATGCGAGTGAGAATTAAAACCTGCCCTTTTGTTAAACACTGCAAGGATGATACTTTTCTGTTCCTATATCAAACACCAAGGCCAGTTAAAAAAAATTATCTGCCAGCTCAATAGAATATATATTTGCTTCTAAAAGATAAGACCAGAAACCAAAGAAAGGAGCATCTTATTAAGACTAATAGTTTGCTTATCAAGATTGCTTCAAAACCCTTCTTTTGCTGTGCTCACCAGAAAAACAAATTTGGGGGTGAGAGGGAATTGGCTAGCTGGTACAAGGATCTGAACCCTTGACCTTGGTGTTATCAACACCACGCTCTAACCAACTAATCTAACCAGCCAGCCTCCAAAGCTATTACATATGAAGGGCACTCAAAAAGTTCACGGAAAGCTTGTAATATCTTGCAATTCTATTTTCCCACAAACTTCTTGAAGCATTCATGTAAACTCTGCCCAATCCCTATCTCATAATGCTCGATTTAAAATCTCACCTAGCCCAGGACCTAAAACCCTAAAAATACTCTTATTTAACTTCCTTACTTTGAAACAACACTATTGACTTCTCCACAATATTACCAAATGAACAGTTAAAGCTAAGGTTATTAGAACTCACTACAGTAAAGCAGAATACCATGCTAGCAGTATCTCAGAAGAGGACAGTAAACGGGAGATATAGTTTTGACTTCTGAGCTCAAGTGGTTTTAAGGTAGGTCTTTCAAGGTTTTCTAAAGAGAGGAATTTATTGGGAAGGGGCAAGTTTGTAATAGTTTGGGGTTGGTGATGCAGCGAGATGAGGGTCTTGAAGTGAATCTTTATAAGTATATTGTTATTTAATAAGTAAGTTGTTTAACCAGATAAGCAGACTATCATCTCAAAAAAAAAGTGGTTTACATGAATTATCTGAAGTTATCAGTGAAAATATTTGTGGTTTACAGTCTTATCTTTTCTGAGTAAAGATTTCCTTGGCCAAAGTCATGTGGATCCAAGTCATCTCAACTTTTCGTGTTAGCAGCTATGTCTGCTTAACACAGGTGCTGTCGTTTTTTGCTAAGACTCTGTCAAGTTGGTATTCTCCCTAACTGCGAGAAGTCTGATAGACTTAGCTTTGCTAGCTCAATAAATCATTCTTTTGGTCTTGGAGTAATTAACAGTCAGCAAGAGTTATGTTTTTAAGTTGTGGAAAATATACTTTGACACCCAGGTAAATGGTAAGTTTAAACGGTGATCAACAAACAATTGCTAAAAAAAGATATGATACAAAATATAACCAAAATATTCTATTAAGAAGTGATGGAGCTATATATTATTTTATTTAGTTATCTAAAGATGTTATTATTTACGTACTTCCATCATGTTCATGGTACATTTTAGCTCCTTTATTATTTTTTTTTAAATTTTTTGTATATGCCAGCAGCATACAAAGAGTATCCATGGAATCCCATGAATACGTCATGAGAAAGAGTTTCATTGTCAAACAAATTTGATAAATGAACATGCTCTTATACATCCACAGTTCACATTAACACATTAATAGAACTGAGAATTACGTAAAAAAAAAAAAAAAAAAAAGGTTTTAATGTTATACAGCATTTCCAAAACTTATATGATCACAGAACTCTTAATTTTTATAACCTTTAACAGCCTCCAGGACTGGGTTCAATATAACATCTGGAGGAAAATAAATGGTGATCTTAACATGTTCTTATGTCTGTTATAATGTGAGCACAGAGGCATAGATACATTCAAAGTTTTTGTTACAATATACATAATATTTACTTAAATACTCAATGAAAATTATGATTGTTTTAAAAGGCAATTGACTCAGGACTAAGGATATCCTCTAACACATGTAATGTAATAAATTCAAATATTTTATTTTTCATGATTTCATCATTATTGGTTTACTTTTGTCTACTTTTTTTTTATATAAGTTATATCTACATCTTCTGCTTATGAGATTTAAGAGAAAACATCTGAGGACCAATTATTTTTAAAAGTAAATAAATTTACCTGAATTATTAACTAATTTACCTCAATAGTTATTACATGACCTTTTTGTACTGCTTGCTGTTGTTTGGTCCAGTTGAATTATACCTTGCTCAAACTTTAGAAGTAAAAGACCATTAAGTGCATTGAAAAATAAAACTCATGGCATTTTATTATTTATGTAGGATGGAAGACTATGCCACCCCCAAATATGCCACTTTGGCATAACGATTATTTTGAGCTGAGGACAATTGAAAAGAAGCATGTACAAGAAAAGCTCACTGCCTTTCCCCTATTTGTCTAAAAGCAGGAAATACATTTACAAAGGTTTTCCTCCTCTGTTCTTTACCAAGGACAGAAGTTAATCACCAGAGACAACTTAAGATGGCACCAGAGGAATCTGTACAACAAACTCTACTAACTAGTCTTTATCTACCACTAGTTTCCAATATATTTGCCTTCCCACAATTTGCTACTCCTAAAGACTCAAGGTCCTTTTCCTTTTTGTCACTTCTTTAGAAATGTATTGTTCCTTTACTAAGACACTATATAAACCCAAGTTCTAATCAAACCTTTGAGTTACTCAGCTCTGGGTATTCCTGTGTGATATATACACAATGCACATGTTAATAAACTTCTGTTTGTCTTACTCTTATTAACCGGTCTTTTGTCAGTCTAAATTATAGGACCCCAGCCAGAGAACCTTGAAGAGTAGTAGGAAAATGTTTTGTTAATTCTTTATAATTACAAATTGTCACAATGAAAATAATCAACATATATTATAGTTTGGTTTTTTGTTGTCTTGTTTTGTTTTGTTTTTGGTAATCAACACTCCATGATTACTTCTAATGATTCCTAATAATTTAAAAATAAAACTGTAATTGCAGCTCCATTTGTTACTCCATAGCATACCAAAACAAGTAGGAATTATTCAGCCTTTTTAAAAAACTTAATCTAGATTTTAGAGATGCTGAAGAATTAATATCTTCACTTCATAATATGCTCTGAACATGATTTTATACAATACCATCAATGAGGTACTTGAATAATCTATAAGAAAGCACAATGATTTTTACTGAGATAACTTCAAAAGGATAATAACAAGTAATCACTTGCATTTTGAATCTGACAACTATTTTTTATAGGATTAGGCCCCTTTCTGTCTTTTTAGAAAGGGTTAATATTCTAATGCTCTACAAGTACCATTTATTGTACTCAGGTAGGACAGGGTGAAAATAACCAACAGAAGGAGCTGAAATCTTAGCAAAGGCTGGTGGCAGTTCCTTTGGCCTCAACAGTCAATACTGCCTTCAGTACAAAAGGCAGATTTTCCGTTGAGGTTACCAAAGTCTTTGCAGAAGCCTCCTTATAAATGCCGATAACATTGCAACCCCTTTTTCGAAAGGACCTGTGACTTATCTTTCCAAAGGGGTAACAGGTCCCAAACAAGTCTGAAATCCAGCAGGGCAGGCATTAAATCTCACAGGTGGTGAACCATGTAACTTGACTCCATGTTTGGTGTCCTCTGCAAGCTGGTGTGGGGGTTGGGTCCCCAAGTCCTCAGGTAGCTGTGCTCCTATGGCTTTCCTAGTCTCAGGCCACACTTCAGCTCTCCCAGGCTGGCGTTCCACTCTGGTAGCTACACAAGTCTGGGGTCTCCATGGCTGTCCTGCTCCCACAGCTCTACTAGGCGTGGTGCTGATAAGGTTTCTCTGCTGCAACTCTGACCCCACATCTCCACTGGGCATTGCCCTAGGGAAGGCTCTATGTCATGAATCCACCCCTATGACAGATCTCTTCCTGGGCCTTCAGACTTTTTCCATACATCCTTTGAAAACGGGGTGGAGGCTCCAAAGCCTTCACAGCTCTGGCATTCTGTGAGCGTGCAGACCTAACACCACAGCGACACTGCCAAGACTTCTGGATTGTATTTTCCAGAATACAATCCAGCCACACCTAGGGCCAGCCACACCTGGGGCCAATTTAACCACAGCCAAGGCAGCCAAAGCCTCTGGGGTGCTGGTGCTGGAAGCAGCTTCCCGAGGTGACCCTGAGCTACGAGCCTGTGGTGGGCGTCTCAGGCCTGTTCCCCAAGACCATTCTGTCTCTCTAGGCCTTTGGGCCTGAAATGGAAGGATTGGTACCAGAGGCTTCTGCAATGCCTTCAGGGCCTTTTTCCCCTTCTCTTGATAATCTTCTGCTTTCATGTTAAGGTAGTGGATGGAATTATGTCCTCCCCAAAACTCACTGAAGCTTGAATTGTGTCCCCTAAGTTTTCTGTATTAGAAACTTAGCCCCTACTGTGACTGTTAAGAAGGTGAGAAATCCTATTATGGTAATTAAAAGGTGGAGCCTTGCAGAGGTGATTGGATTGTAGGACCATGCTGTAGTGAATGGATTAAAAATGGTGGTCAGGGCATTAAAAGAAGAGGAGAGTCTTTCTGTTCTCTCTGCTTCCACCATCTTGCAATGTGAAACCCCTGGGTCACTGTCACCACCACCAGATGGACTTTGGACTTCCCAGCCTCAGAAACTGTAAGCAACAAATTTCATTTTTCTTTATAAATCTCCTATTCCCAGGTATTTTGTTATAAGCAACAGAAACGGACTAATACTGTTAATCTTCCAAGCACCACTGAATTTTTCCTCAGAAAGTGCTCTCTGCTTCTCTACCACATGGCCAGGCTGCAAATTTTCCAAATCTTTACACTCTGCTTCCCTTTTAAATTCTGGTTTTATGTCATGTCTTTGCTGCCTTAACACAGGGTAGGCTGTTACAAACAGCCACACAACTTCGTTAATGCTTTGCTGCTTAGAAATTTCTTCCACCAAATACTCTGGTTCACAACTCTTAAGTTCCAACTTCCACAAAGTCCTAGGGCATGGACAGAATGCAGCCAAATTCCTTGCCAGTTCACAGCAAGGTTGACCTTTGCCCCAGTTTCCAATAAACTTCTTATTTCTATCTGAGACCTCCTTAGAATGGTCCTTACAGTCCACATTTCTATCAGCATTCTGCTCGTCACCATGTAACCAGTCTCTAAGACATTCCAAACTTTCCCTCACCTTTTTGTCTTCTGAGTCCTCCAAATTCCTCCAACCTTTGTCCAACCCCCAGTTCCAAAGCCGTGTCCATATTTTCAAGTATTTATTATAAGCAACACCCCCCACTTCTCTGGTACCAATTTTCTGTTTTAGTCCATTTCTATTGCTTATAACAAAATACCTGAAACTGGGTGATTTATAAAGAAAATGAAATTTATTGCTTAGAGTTTCTGAGTCTGGGAATTACAAAGTCCAAGGAACACACGCGGTGGTGACAGTGACCCAGGGTTCTCACATTGCAAGACGGTGGAAGCAGAGACAGCAGAGACAGAGACAGATTCTCCTCTCTCTTCTTTTAAAGACCTCAGAACCATGCCCCTGACCACCATTTTTAATCCATTCACTACTGCACAGTCCTACAATCCAATCACCTCTTCAAGGCTTCACCTTTCAATTACCATAATAGGATTTTCCACCCTCAACAGTTATAGTGGGGATCACGTTTCTAATACAGAAAACTTGGGGGACACCATTCAAGCTTCAGTGAGTTTGGGGGGGCATATTTCAATACACCACAGCAGTCATGCACAACACACACAGCAAAGAAAACTAGTTTATTTCCAGATAACTATAAGAAACTGCCTATAAACAGAGAAAGAAAACACAGCCACATAAACGCACACAGAACTTCCCAGTGTTTATTTTGCCTTATCGACTTTGAGAACAAATTGAATATTTGAAGGAAAAAGACTCAAACTTTTGAAATTGTTCTAAGTTTTTCTTTTGTATGATACATGTAGATTGTGAGGTATAGAACTGTTCCTAGCTTATCTCGCAGCCTCAAAACATCCACTGATTTTTTCGAGTTGGTTGGTTAAGTTTTGCTTTTGCCTCTTCTCACTTGAATTAGTCTGGACCATGACTAATAGAGGAGATTTCACTGGAATTTGGATGAGGTTTTTAAAGAAGGCACACGGACACTTCTTAGTTTATAAAAGCTAAAACAGTAGCCATTTCTCTCTGAGCATGACAGTAATTCATAATTAGTCAACTGTTCATCAGGAAGGAAACCGCATTCTCTCAATTCCCTAATGAAGATTTATGCTTTAGGCTCTGTTTTCATGCCTGTAAAGAAATGTGGCAGGCAAGGCCCAGAAAGGCAGCAAGAGACTTAGCATTTTCTTATTGGGATGTGAATCACTTTAGTACATCCCTTAAAACAATGGACTTAAAGCATTGTAAGAACACTGTATCAAGTTAGAACAAAGGCTAAAATAATATTAAATTGAGCAGAAAAATGATAAGTAGGTGCATAAATGTGAAGTGGCTGGAAGCAAGATGGCTTATAAGAGATACAGGATATCTGTAAATACAGGTAGTGATACAACAAAATTTCCCATTCCCACTTGCCCTGGCTTCACCCCCATTTGAAATGGATTTTTAGAACAGAAAGTGATTAGTGTCAATGGCCACTTGGTATGAAATTGCAGCATCTCCAAATCCCAGACCTTGCACCGTAGGCTTTTTAAAAGTAGCTCCAATAGGAGACCTGTGTTATACCCAATGCGAGAAGATAGGCCTTAGCAACATCATGTTTGGATTTATAATGTCTAAAAGTCATTTAGTTTGAATGAATAAAACAGGTTACAAAAAGAACAGTTCTGGGGTTTGTTTTTAATGATTGAGTATTGCACAGGAAAAACTCACCTATCTTGCAAAGTAAGAGATCAGATTTTCTAGATGAGCAAATATCACAAATTGTTTTTGAGTAAACCTTTTTCTTCACAATTTTTGTTAGAAATACTCCTAAAATGATTACATATGTCCTGTCGTACTCCACAAATGAACCTAACAATCTTTTCTGGGTGGCTCAAATTCATTATTTAGAGTCACAGTTATACAGTGCAAGAAAAATAATACTATCCTTGGTATTACTGAGGTAGGCAAGGTCATTACCCCTAAACTAAATAGGCCAAGTTGACTTATTTTTATTTACTGTGGCAATTTTAATAATTTTCTCTCCCTTTTGTCAGTCAGTTAGCTCTCACTTACTACTCACTCTAACAGTGCCCTTTCCTTTTCCTCTGAGTTTCCACCCTTCAAATCTGCAGCTAATTAAAGCTGTCATAGTGTTGTCTGTAGTAAAAAATTAGAAAAGTGTTATGAATGAAGGGCTGAGGAACTCCTCTATGAATAAAGTAAAAAGGTCTGTGAACGTAAACCCAAGTATATATCTTTTATCTCATGCACTTTTTAAAAAATTCAATCCTGTTTTTCATCTGTGTTCACTAGTTAGGTGATATTCCAGATAAGTTATTTTCAGAGACATGAATTATTATCCCTATAAATAAAAAATACAATATACTCATTGCATTTTGTATGCTATGTGTATATTCTTATGTCAGGTTAAATTTCTCTTAAGTACAAAATATCAGGTAGAGGTCAAATATCTCTTATCACAGAAAATTGTTTTATCTAAAATAAATATTTATTGAATGAATGCATGATATGCTAATATTTTGTGTATGTGTGTGTATATATATATATATATATATATATATATATATCCTTATATATATTTGTTTTACATGGATGGGCAGTTTCAACTAGAATATAATCATAGGAATTTATTATTATTATTATTATGGCATTCATATTAAGTATAATGCATAGCTTGGATTTTTCTCTATTCAATTTCTTCTGTCTCTTACCTTTTCTAAATTCTCATCTCTACTTCCTCTCTAAGTAACCTTCTCATTCTAACCTTTCCATCATCAAATGTTCCTTGCAATTAAAAAAAGAAAAACAAAGCCACCAAGAACCTTCAAATGGGACCACAGTTTTGATGTAGGCCACAAACATTCCATGTGGTAACTCAGAGGAATCAACAGTTCCTTCTTTGTGCCCAAGTGCCCTGATCTACAAATAGCCAGGAGGCTGACTGTAATAACACCTCAGTGTAGGTGGTGGTGTTTATTAAGACATCACATGGAAAACAGATGGTTACAAGCTAATCTCCAGCAACTGCTCAGCATGACCTTGTCATCACCAACTACATGGTTTCATTAATCTTACTTGTGAACCAACTACGTAACATCCTATTTCTAGGACATTCAGTTATTCAGTGAATTTCTCAGAGTTTTTCAGAAGAAAATAATTAAAACTTATTTAATTGGGCAGGTAGCAATTGTGAATATTAAAAAAAAGTCTAATCAGAAATGTTCCTTAGAATCAGAGAGAGGTAAGTGTGTGTGTTACCAGATTTGCAGATATATTAATGTCATTTATATTTCTATGATCCCTTATCAGAGAAAACTGATTTACTGACATATGGGACTTATCCATAAATATGTATTGAATGAATAAATGATATTTGATCAAAATTTTAAGAAGCTGTTTTTCAGTTAGGCAGTGCCGAAGAACTGCCAACAACCAAGATTGAGACCTCAATGCTATTATCTGAAAAGTAAGGGCCTCGTGTTGCCTTGCTAGGTCCTAGTTCTATTTTGAGATAATCACCAGCATCATTGACAGAGCAAGACCATTTTCCTTTAACAGGCTTTTCTCTGTCAACTCTTTAAATCTCCATTTAAATAGCTTTAAATTTATTCTTTCACAGTTCTGGTGGGATTAAGATGCTGTGATAAGAATTCACTGTCTCTCTCAAGCCAGCAAGACCATTGCTCGGCTACGTTCACTCAGCTGCTGCTGCAAAGAGTGAAAACGAAGGGGAGCCCAGGGAAGTGCTGAACTCAGACTCTTTTCTTCCCAAATGTATGCAAATCATTTACCATGGTACAAATTCCAACAAAGTTAATTGATTCAATTTCTGTCATCATTTATTAACCCTCAAACATTTGTCAAATATTTCATTCAGTTATCCAAAATCTAGATCATCTGAAGCAAGCCTGTTTCTACCAGTACACACTCCTTTCATGCTTTTAAATGGATGTTAACCGCTAGGACGTGCTCCTTGTTTAGAGAAGAAAAAGGACATAGGAAAATAATCTACCTTCCTTTCTTCTAACCTAAGAATACTGTTCTTCCTTAGAACCCTGTTTCACAATGTCTCTTGACTCTTAAGCTTTAAAAGCATATTTTGCTATTATATGGAAGGAAATGATGTGATGCTTAGTAGTGACTCTCCTGAACACACCATGCAAACTGCTCCCAAGCCCCTTCCTGTCACTCCACTGCTGCTTTGGAAACCAGCACAGAGGTGACTAGTGTGAGCCTCAGGTTGCACTGAAGTTACAACAGAGTAGCGGTCCTCCCACATGAGCAATTCTCCTGGCACCAGCAGCTTGGCAACAGTGACACTCCATGGGTAGGTATATCCCTGGAATCTCCCAGAGGCAGATGGTGGGGAGGTCCACCCTCCTATAGCAAAAAAATATCCCGCTTCTCTATTTGGTATGTGCAATCACAGAACATTATTTTCAGGAAGGACTTGAAAGTTCATCTAGTGCAAGCCACTTATTTTGGTATAAATTTTATTTGATTTTGTTATTCAAGTAATACATTTGTAGAAAGATCAGAAATGTCAGCAAGCAAACAAAAGAAATGTAAGGTTACTCTAAATTTCACCCCCCTTAGAGATATTTCCTTTTAACTTTTCGGAAAATATCCTTCCAATCATTTGTGTGTGTGTAGTATTATATATTATAGTTTCTTTTACAAAAAATGGGATCATACTATATATACTACTTTTTAACCCACTTAATCCCAGCTCCGCCACTACTAGCTGTGCGTCAAGTTACCTAAGTAATTTCTTTACCTATAAAATGGACATTTAAAAATAGTCTGCGGCTGGCCAGTTGGCTCAGTTGGCTAGAGTGTGGTGTGATAACACCAAGGTCCAGGGTTCAATCCCTGTACTGGCCAGCAGCCAAAAACAAACAAACAAAAAAAATAGTCCTTATCTCATAGGGTTGTTATAAGAATTAAATGAGTTGATGAAGATGAAGTGTTTAAAATAGTACTCAATGAATGTTAATTATTGTTATACTACAATAAACTAAACACTTCCTTATAATTCATCATACAGCCAATTAACCTCTTCGTTAGGATAACTGCCTTGACAACTTGACAATGTTACTGGAAGAACCAAGATACCAGGACTCCTCCCAGTACTCTCCCTTCCTACCACCAACAGGACAGCTAGTAGCAAGAGTGCTTACTAGGTGCAAGGTCCTGGGCTGGGAACTTTGCATCCATTAATTCACACAATCCTGACAAATAACCATAAAAGGCAATTACTGTTATGATTCTAATCTTATCTGTATTAGTCCATTTCTGGTTTTTATAACAAAATACATTGAACTGGGTTATTTATAAGAAAATGAAATTTATTGCTTACAGTTTCAGAGGGTAGGAAGTCCAAAGTCCAGGGAACACATCTGGTGAGGGTGTTGGTGGTGGCTTTACAGCAATGTAAGGGGTTTCACATGGCAGAAAATGGTGGATCAGAGAGAGACTAACCTCTTACGTGCTCTTCTTTTAAAGCCCTCAGAACCATGCCCATGACCACGATTATTAATCCCTTCACTAAGGCATGGTCCTTCAATCTAACTACCTCTTCAAGACCCCACCTTTCAATTATCATAATAGGTTTCCTACCTTCAACATTGACTGTGGGGATTAAGCTTCTAATATATGAACATTGAGGACACAATTCCATCAATCCACAGTATTATTCGTGAAGAAATTAGGACATATACAAGATCCAAGTTGTCAAACTTGCCCAACATGTCACAATTGGCAAGCTGCAGTCATGTTTGAATTCAGGTATTTCTGACTCCAAAGTCCTTGCATTAAAACACTCCCTTATGGGGCCAGCCCTGTGGCGCACTCGGGACAGTGCGGCGCTTGGGAGCGCAGCAGGGCTCCCGCCGCGGGTTCGGATCCTATATGGGAATGGCCGGTGAGCTCGCTGGCTGAGCGCGGTGCGGGCGACACCAAGCCAAGGTTTGCTCCCCTTACCGGTCACAAAAAGACAAAACAAAAACAAACAAAAAAAAAACACTCTCCTATGTCTTATCACATGAGGGTTTCTTTAGACTAATGGTGATGTGCCAGTAAATCTCTAAAAGTCATTAAGATTATAAAGGTCATTAAGGTAGCACATTTCCCTAATGATCAAACTTATTGTAAAAGGACTTAAACACCACAAAGAACCCAGTGGCCTGACATGCAAAGCTGTGACTCAATTCACCGAAGGTACTTATATTTCTACCCTCTGCCTTCCAGTTTCTCAAGCATCCCCGCAGCATGAAAATCCCTTCTGTGTCCATATCTCACTCAGTACACCTTCTATTTTTCTTCTAAAAAGCCCAGTTGCTCTCAGTTGGACTTTGAAAAATGCTTGAGAAACAGGAATAGAATTGTGGAATCTCGGGTCTTCTCAAATGGTCGGGGAGGGATTAGGGTATTCTCCAGGCTTAAGCTCCCTGTTCTCTCCTGAGGCTGTGGGATGCACTTTCAGTCATGTAGAAAAGAGTAAACATGCTGAAAAATGTTATATAGATTTATTTATGAGCCAGGACAGAAGGTCATGTTTCCCCTTTTGAATAGGAAAAAATTCTAGGCAATCGTGTGTGTTGAAAAATGAAATGATTCCGTCCTTCCAGTCCTTCACCGCTTTCATCTGCTGCTGGCTCCTACTCTGCAGTGAGTCACGCCTGCATCAATCTCAGGCTGCCTTGCTTCATTGTAACCACCTGCTTTCTCATCAGCTCAGCTGATGAAAACCTCAAGTCAAACTACAATATATGTTTCTACTGATTCTTGGGTCCAGACAAAAGCCTTTAAATGAATGTTGGAAAACTACAGCCACATATTTCGCCCACAAACACACACAAAAACCCCAAGGTCTGAATACTGAATACTCAAGGGTGAACTGGCCACTTGGTATAGAATTCTACATGTTCATTTCACAAAGCAGTTACCAAAAAGTTTAAAGAATATTTTATCTTTATAAATAGATGCTTCCCTTCTTTAGTTAGATATATGTTTTTGCCCAAGTGAGTTCCCGATAGAAGATGCAAATATTCTATAGAACACTTTGGGTAATGTGTGCACTTAATTGAGCTAAAGGATGCCTAAATAAGGGTAAAAATTATTTCTGGTAAAACATTATTTCTGAATGTATCTATGAGTGTGTTTCCAGAAGAAATTAGCCTGGGTAAAGATTGCCCTCACCAATACGAATGGACATCATCCAACCCATTGAAGGCTCCAGTAGAACAAAAAGGCAGAAGGGTGAATTTGCTCTCTCTGTTTGAGCTGGGATATCCATCATCTCTTGCTTTTGGACATCACTGCTTTTAGCTCTCAGGCCTTTGGACTTGGACTGGGACTCAAACCATTGGCTCCCCCGGTTCTTAGAGCTTCAATTCTTAGAGCTGGAACTGCACCTCTGGATTTTCTGGGCCTCTAGCTTGCAATGGGCAGATTGTGGAACTTCTTATCACAAATTCCTCATAATAAATCTCTTATCTCTTTCTATATGTCAATACATATCCTACTGGTTTTGTTTCTCTGTAGAACCCTAGCTAATGCAAGTAAATAATGATAAATCCAAGAAAGCAAACTGAATAACAAGGATTTATAAAATAAATAAAGGAACTGTATAGCATCCTGAACCTTCATCCACCCAATTAACACTAGAATTGACTAGCATGAACTCATAAAGGGTTAAGAGGATAAAAGCATGCTGAAGCAGGTAAGGAAAGCAGGTCAGACAAGTCAGAACCAGGTGATATTATTTCTTCAAACTGTGAAGACTAAATAAATGCAATCATGTATGTAAATGTAAATTGTGTATGTAAATGTAAGCATGTACAGTTCTGAACATAGATGCCAAATAAAAGTTAATGAGATTTTACCTCATCTTTCCCTTTTGGAGATCCACAGAATCCTTTATAAATCTGATGAAATGATACCAAAGAAGAGGGTCTGGGGAGACCACATGATGGACCTCAACCCTGTCTTCTACCAGGTTCTTGACTCCACCACAGGAAAGAATACAAGAGCAGAGTCAGACTAGAAAAGGAAAACAGGTTTAATGCAAAGAGAAGGTAATACACACTTCACAGACAAAGTGCTGGCTGACTCAAGAGTGAGCAGCAGCCCTGCCTTCTTCTTGGATTCCAACTTTATACTTGGCTATTCTATACCTACTCATGCTAGCTAACCAATATTTAACTAAGGGGGTGGTTCCTGGTTATGTAACTGGTTATGTGACCTAGCCTTGTACATGTTCTGTTTGTCTCTTTGGAGCATGTTCATTGGTCAAATTCCAATATATACACTGAAAATTACTTAAAATAGACTCAGTGCTCTCTAGCACCTCCAGTGGAAGGTTATTCAAGGATAAACTCCTTTTTACTGAGCATGCTCGGCCACTGAAATTACATACGTCTGCCACCTGTGGTTTCAATCACCCTTGTTGGTGCCAAAAATAGGTGCAACAAGCAACAGGGAAACTCAGGTCCCAGAGGATGGGCTTGAGTCCTATAGGGGAATGGTTTGAGACCCAGAGGAGTGGCCTGAAACCCTATCCCAGGGAGACTGAGCCCCTCCTATATCAAAAGGTATGGATATTCTCCTCAGAACATACTCAGAAATATTCCATTTCAAAACTTTACCACTGAAGGATAGGGAACATAGGTCTCCTAAAGTACATCCAAGAAGCAGTGATTAAAAACTTTCATAGTCCACAGATAAGGAGGAGAATAAACTACTCTCTTCAGGAAGACTTCCCCTAACTAACTGCTTCTTTTTCTATAATGCTATTATGAGAAATAACATTCTCATTCCACACTGCAAGCTTTTCCCATAGTCTGTAAACTTTTAGGAATACTAGAATGTGTTAACAATGTTGCTACAGTAAGTTTTAAAACATCCTCAGGTGTACAATTAAATTCAACAAATATCTATTTTGCAAATTACTGATAAAGTAGTACTAAGGTTTTTCTCAACGTTCTTTCATTGCTATGAGTCCAATATTCTGGAAATATTTTGTTTAAATTTTGCCATTATTTTTACATATATTTGCAAATGTGTCTTTCTGGTAGTATATCATTATGTTTTATATCATTTGTTTGCACATTAAGATGGTCAAAGATCAGATGTATTTTATAGCTCTCTTTTATCGTTAGATCTAACAAATCACATGAGTTTAAAAACAGCTAAATTCAAGAAACATATATGAAGGAGCACCGCAATTTTCACTAGAGTCTGTACATGTACATTACAGACTGTTAACTTGGAGCTTTCAACTCTCAAAAGACTTAAATTGCCAATGAAACAAACAAACAAAAAGTCTCAGCAGGCTTGGTTTAGGATTTGCTATAATACATAGCATGAAGACAGGTTTTGGACCCAAATATGTTTAAGGCTTTGGTTGGGATCCTAAGGTCAAGTTGAGTCCACACAACTAAAACAGTGATTTTGGATAATCAGAAAACTGTTTTCCCATGGAGTAGCTGAGAGTCAAGGGGCTGATTTTAGCCCAAGCCCTACAACTAACTGTGTGATGCTATGGAAAGTCATCTAACCTCTCTAAACATCCATTCTCTCATCTGCAAAATAAGAAAGTTTTAAAGTAAGTCTCTATTCCATTTGACCTCTAGATTATGATTACTCTGTATATAGGTAGCTCAGTGATTAGCCAGTTGGAGGAAACAGCTGAAAATGGATGCCACTGTATGGAATTTGCCTTCTTACTGATTATAGTTGACCCTTGAAACGCACAGGGGTGGGTGGTGAAGGGTTAGAGGCATCAACCCCTGCAAATATGAAAACCCAGGTATAATTTCCCCTGCCCTGAGCCCCACAGGAGGTGCGGGAGGGGAGAAGGCACTGTATTATTACTTAAGCAGTAGTTAA
This sequence comes from Cynocephalus volans, assembly GCF_027409185.1. Lineage (NCBI taxonomy): Eukaryota > Metazoa > Chordata > Mammalia > Dermoptera > Cynocephalidae > Cynocephalus > Cynocephalus volans. Next base: position 88,380,263 of record NC_084468.1, on the reverse strand, counting down.
GTAGTTAAGCAACAGCTGAGTTAATAGCCTAACTGTTTGGTTAGGTATGTCATGCATTCATGACATTCATGACATACCTAATAAAATTTTTTTCAATTATATTTATTGAAAAACATTTGCATATAAATAGACTCTCTGCAGTTCAAACCTGTGTTGTTCAGGGTTTGCAGTATGCCAATGATGGGATGGTATATTCAACAGGAGAGAGAGGAGGGAAGCCCTGATTTGTAGCATTTGCCAATTTCCATGGTGTAGATATTCCCACCTTTGCCAATTTTAAGTTGTCTATTTTATGTGACTGAACACAAAGTTCAGAAGAGATGGATATATTCAGCTCTCAAGAACTGGTATGAACAGGCTCCAGCACACCTCTGACTCCATTCTCCAGAGCTAAGGCTTAGTCTCAAACTACAGATGAAAAACATCTTTTACCACTTTAAAGTGATGCCTTAATAAGAAACCAAACCAGAGCTTTGCTGAGGAATATTTTCCTATTTGGATGAAAAGACACACAGTACCCATTTGTTTTGGCCTTGGGGAAATAAAAGTGCAAACTAATATCCCTAAATGAAATGCACAAAACACATTTTAGTTTCACTTCCCACTAAAGTAGGTTGCAAGTTTGCAAATTCTCATTCAACACAGGAGCTCAAGTGAGTCCTTTCACTCAGATAGGCTGGAATATTTCTCTTAACATCATACTACATTTACACAAAATAAAGTTGAGAAACAACCTAACGTTGGAAAAGTTGCAAATGAATAATTCAACTGAACACATGCAGAAATCTATAGAAGACAGATCTTCTTTCCCTAAAGGCATCACTCAAAAATATCTTTTGTATTGAAAGATTTTATAAGACCTTCACCATTTATAGCATCAGCCATATTTAGAATATAGAGAGACTTTCAAGAAAAGATATTTTGTTACCCTGGGTACCCAGCAGAAAGCAAACCCTTAGCAAAAAAGGCTTACATGTAGATAGCTTATTGCTGAAAGCGATCCCAGAGAACAGAGTAGAGGATAGGAAAGAATGTAACAGAGAAAAAAGAAAAACAAATATCAAGGTATGTTATCAAGCTGGCTAGTGCTCTAGGCAACTGGACCTCAAAGCCCTTTGCATGTAGAGTGTGCCTCCAAATTGTCTGCCCTATGCTGGAAAGGGGAACTTATTCGCCACCTTTTCTACAACATTGGTCAATAGTTGTCCCATGGGATATTACTTAAAATTTACTACTTTATTAAGATATAGTTGACATTTAATATCCTGCACAGATTTAAAGTGTATTATTTGATATATGTACCCATGAAATTATCACTGCAACCATCATTTCAAACTTTTTCTTTGCCCAAAAGTTTCCTCATGTCTTTTGTGGTGCATCCTCCCTCTAACCAAGTCACCAGGCAACCTGGACTACATTTAGGTCAATACTCATATACTTTACATCTATGTATTCTTATGGCCAGAAGTTTATATGTATGAAAAAATGCTCAATATTACTAGTCATCAGGGAAATGCAAATTAAAACCACATTGAGATATCATCTCACCCCAGTTATACTGACTATAATAAAAAGACAGAGAATAATAAATTCTGGTGAGGGTGTGGAGAGAAGGGAATGCTCCTGCACTGTTGGTGGGACTGTAAATTAGTACCACTATGGAAAAGAGTATGGAGGTTTCTCAAACAATTACAGATAGATCTCCCATATGATCCAGCAATCCCACTGCTGGGTATATACCTAGAGGAATGGAAATCATCACGTCAAAGGGATACCTGCATCCCATGTTCATCACAGCTCTGTTCACAATAGCCAAAATGTGGAACCAACCTAAATGTCCATCGATGGACAATTGGATAAGGAAACTGTGGTATATATACAACATGGAATACTACTCTGCCATAAAAAGGAATGAAATTCTCCCATTTGCAACAACATGTATGAGCTTGGAGAAACTTACGTTGAGTGAAATAAGCAAAGCACAGAGGGATAAATACCACATATATTCACTCATATGTGGGGGCTAAGAGAGAAAGAAGGAAGGAAAGAAAGACCATAGTGGTGTGTTGGACTTGCAGAGGGAGAGAGCATAGCTAGGGATACAAAGTGGAGTAGGGAAAGGGGGATGGGGAGGGAGGTTGGGGATAATTGAGGGGATAATTGCTTGGAGGACAGGAGGTACAATCACAATTTGTGGTAATGCGCATGCTGCCAGTATGGATCTGGCCATCACATCTTAGGCATGAGTGGTGACAATTTGCTCTGTAACCCATGAGTATTCATAACCAATAAAAAAATCATAACAATAAAAAGGAAATGTATATGATTTGCCTAGAATTTTGGGGGCAAAACAGTCATTAAAGCATGTCATTTTGGAACTGGTATACCCAATCCTCACTTTTAGAAAGTAACTAAATTTTTCTGTTGATGTGGAGTAGCATATATAATAGTATGGACTTTGTTATCTGTAGGAATATAATTCCTTTTCTCTTTTCACCTGATAGAGTTTTTGGCCATCAAGAACAATAAAAACATAGCTTAAATATGTGACTTTTACCTTAAAGACTGATAATTTAAGGGCACCCCTGCCCCATGCTGCTATTCAAATGTATATCACTTTTTATGTTGCTTGTACTCTGAGGCAGTTTTACTAAGTGGTTCAACCATTAAAAATAAATATGTTCAGTTGATTAAAGCTCATTTCAGATACTTTTAAAAGCATTTTTAAGAGAAAATAACAACCCTAAAGAAACATCTTTTTTGAGATATTAGCAGAAAACCTGACATAGGCCAAACATTTGAATATTTTTAAGAATAGTTCTTTAAAGGGGAAGTTATTCTGCACATATAATTATAGGAATAATTATCTTGTTGAATATTAAAAAGTAAAAGCAAAAGGTATCAAGTTAAAACTGTTCTCTGTTGGACTTAAAAATTTCAATTGAAAATGAATCAATATTCATAATCTTTGTTCATAGGCCTTTGCAAGTTAAATAAACGGTGTGCATTAACTCATTTGGTTCTTTCTATGTTTTAGCTGTTCTTACAACTAACAAGGATTTCTGAGGCTGATAATAAAGACACTAAATACTTATGAAAATTTCTCACTCACCATCCATATGCTTACACATACTTGACATATATAAGGTTTTGAACTAAATATCTTGCCACTATAAGCTTTCCTCTCTCTACATCAAGCAAAGTCACTGCCAAGTATTTTAGAAAGGAAGGTTCTAAAACAGAAGCATAAAAGTGAGTGTATTCAGGGCTAGGAGGAAAATAAGAATGAAAAGTAATTTATTAGTAACCTGTATATATCACATCAGCATGCCCTCTATCTTCTAATTAATGTCCTAGGGGTTTGTATCAGGATTTTTGAAAATTAAATATACTTCAGGAAACATTGAAAACAAATTATTTCCTTCCAAAAATGTTTATAATGTGTACCATCAAAAGAAAAATTGTGACTTGTTAATCATAAAAGAGAAATGCTTTGTAATCACATTTAGAATATTCTACAGTGTATAAATTATTTCTTGTGCAGCTTGGCTTTCTTCATGAATTTTCTTGGAACATTTTCCAAGAGACTAAACAGTTCGCAGCAATTAAAGCCATTATAGTTCATGAGTTTTATGTCCATTCTTCTTATTACAGATTGGCAATCTAGATTGCTAACTATACAAAGTGTTATAAAATTATTGTTTTATGAAGAAATGGAAACTATAAACCACATATTTATGGCATTGTAGAGTGGTTAAAAATCAGCTTTGAAAGGAGATAGATCTTGATTTGAGTCCTAGTTGCATTGTATCCTCTCTTATCTATGTGACCATGATGAAATTTCTCAACTTCCATAAGCCCCATTTTCATGTATGGATAAGGATAAAATACAGATAATGATAGCTTTCTTACAGGTTTGCTGTCGTATTCAATGAGATGACTAGGGCCTGGCACAAGAGGGCAATGTATTGAGCTCATAGCATTGTTAATCGTTATTTTTGCTACTGTCTTATTATTCTTCATAGGAGTACTAAACCCTCCCACTTGAACAGGGGAGATTCAATTTATTAAATGAAAATTATTTTTTTCAATTAAAATCTCCAAGGGGCTTTCTATTAAGATTAATATATGAAAAATATGTAGTAGGATCCAGAACTTTGGTTGACACAAGGCAGTCTATCTCTGGTACCTCAGACAGCTGAGCCAGCTCCTCCCACACAATGCCTTCCCTTATCTCTGCCTGAACATTCCTGCTACTTGCTGACATCCACCCATATGTCATCAACTTCCTACTCACTGCTGGGATTACACCCTCTTTATTCATAGGCTCTCAAAATTCATGAAAACCCCTAAATCACTAAGAGATGCAGGGAAATCTTTTTGTCTGTTTGCAGCAAGTGATTGATTTGTTTTTTTGTAATAAATAATTTTGAGAACTTGTATTTTTAATATGTATTTCTAAGAAGAAATAAGTTAATTTGTTTTGTTGACATCTTTCTGAGATCTATAAATATAATAATTCTACTTCCAGAAGACTAAAAGAATAAATATAAGAACGTAAGTAGTTCACCAAGTTGAAATGGCTTTTCCTTTGTTCATTGACTCCCCAGATCATGCTTGTCCTTAGGCATTTTGGGGACAAGAAAGTCACCACCTTTCAGGTATTGTATCCAAGTGAACTCCGTTGGAAGGTAGCACTATGGAATCTTAAAGGAGAAAAAATAATTACCTAATGCAAACTGCAATATCTTCTTATTTTCTAAATATTTCTTTTTTGTTTTATTTTGTTTATTTTATTCAAAAGTTTTTCTCAGTGTTATTTCTTAGGGCCTCTCTTTTCTGTCCTCACTGTTTCATTAATATCACTTATATATCACTCTTTAATAATAGCAAAAATAGTAATAATCATATTTACTGAGTACCTCTTCTGAGTCTAGCAATGTGTTAGGTGCATAGAATGTTAACTCCATTATAAGATGAAGAAACTGAATACAAGGTTAAGTCACTTGTTCAAGGTTACCAAATAGCAGGGAACAGGGAGACAACGGGCTAAAGACAATCAGGATACAGGGAATTCTTAAGCTCCATTCTAAGTTTAGTTTAATAAAATTCATCTGTAAATAAGAGGATTTAAATAAATGCTCTTTAATAATCCTTTCCTACATGACATAACATAGTGTGGGAAAGTAGGCATTACTCTGCAAAAGAGAAATAGAAGGGTTGAATAACTTGTTCAAGTTGGATTAGAGCTCAGGTTCATCCAAGTATGAATTTTTTCACTTCCTACTGTTTTAATTTTCCAAAATTATGGATTGTTCATTATCCCTCATGTTTCTGACTGACAGACAGCAATGATCCTGAGAAATATTCCCTTAACCTTAAGGATTTCTTTCTAACTCTCTTCAAGATAAAGAAGTGAAGGGCTATTGAAGCAGCTCCCAGGAAATACAGAATTTTTTGTGTCATCACCTGCACTAAAGCCTAAGATCAGCACTAACTTTCAGTCTGAGACCCACCGTGAAATGTATGAAGCTGAAAAACCCAATGTGGTCTCTTTTCCTCTAGGCTCAGAATATTTCCATGGGTCCTCTTATGAGGTACAATTTTGCAGAGAGCAGAGAGATGCTTGGAAGGCAAAGAAAGGGATAAGGTAAGTAAAACATTCATTAAAATATCCTAAGTTGTGAGGAAATTGGGGTTTTTGTGTTTGTTTCTTCTGTAAAAAGACAGGTGGATCGTTAATAAGTTTATCCTATTTCAACCTCAGAAACAACTTTCTGTCTCTTGAACGACAAGATGAAAAAATAAACTCAATGACAAGCTTTCAATGAAATAGAAATATGTTCCAGAATAATCACCGAGAATATAAATCTTTTTAAAATTTAAAAGATGATATCATACGATTATACTTTGAAGTTTTCCCTCCACTCTAAACACATAACAATGATGGATATAAAGTAAAATTTAAACAATAAAAAGTGGTAACAGTAAAAGAAAACAAAACAGAGAGATAAATATAAATATGTACTGGTGAAGGTCCCAGCAGGAAACACAGGTTACCCTCCAAAGGGTTTAAACTGAAAAGAATTAAATGAGGGGACCATGTGAGGAGGTGTAGTCAGGATTAAGGGGACCAGTAGAGATGAGTCGTCACCCAGGGGCAGGCAGTGGGGGAAGCCTGAGGATGAGAGAAGAGCACAATGACACCAGTTGTGGGTAAACCCAAAACTTTCTTAAAAATAAGCTCATCAGTGTTAAGCCAACATTGACAAAATTAAATAAATTATATTATTTATTTTTAAAGTCACTATTGCAGGAACCATAAACCAGGACAAAGGTTGATGTTAACTCCGATATTCTAAATTCACTGTAGAGTGTCAATTTGTCTTAGACCACTGTCTTTTACACCAACCATTTTACTTACCCTCATTTTCCCCTTCCTAGATAAAAATCAAACCCATTATCCCCTATAAATCCCCCTTTTATATTTCTCTGTAACTATTTAATTTACTGGAGTCTCAACCACCAATATTAGTTTGAACTCTTAACTGAAGTTACTAAGTTTTGTCACTCACCAGAAAGTACTAGGGAATAAACCAAGAATTGTCTGTCATACACAAGCATATCAGCAAAGAGCAGAGTCTCAGGAACAACTGCTCATCATTAGACATGTCCACATGTGGCAGACTAAATTATTGGTCCCAATTCTTCTCTGCTCTGTGTGGTATTTTAGTTTCATACACTTGTTATGGCATCATGGTGAGTAAAGTATATTTCTTCAGCCCTTGACTTGGGATTGGCCATTAAGATGTTAGTGCACGTGAGATGAACAGAAGCTTGAAAAGTGCTTTCATGTTGGGTGTTCCCTCTTAGACTCCAGTGATCTGCCATCAGAAAAACATGCTCTCAGGAGCCGAAGCCCCTTCAATACCCCAGAACTAATACACTTGCATCACGGAGCTTGGAACCTGGAACCTGAGTCCCAGAGTTCCTACCCCAGCTAATGTACAGCATACTTGCAGACATGTAAGCATGGAAATAAATATTTACTTTTATTCCACTGAGTTTGGGGGTAGTTAGATATGCAGCATTATTGTGGCAATACCTGACTGAATCACAGTACAGTTCCATATATGCTTTTTACCTCTGTAAAGGTTAAGAAAAAACAAGTACAACTAATACAGGCATTTTATATCATTTTCAATTTACTAACTGATGGCCACATTTAATGTATAACATTTTTATCCAATTAGTGTAATTGGAATAAAAAATTATATTGATTTGCAGCATAAGAAGTTTAAATATTAAAACATTTTAGAAAATACTTTTAATATGATTTAGTTTTGTCATACATTTAAATTTTACCTAGACATTTGGTAGAAACAATGATACATGATTTGAGCCATAAAATCAGTTTAGAAAATTATAAATTTCACAAAAATTAACCTTTTAAGAGAAAATAAACATATACTACTTACATAAATTAAAATATTAACAAACAAAATAAAATGGAACATATGTCAATGTAATTTTCTTCATACTGTACTAAAATCAGGGAGATGGCATATATCCTTTTAAATCAAAATTGCTAAACCAGGATAAATTGTCCAAGGATTCATCTGGATAAGAGATAGTATCTTAACTATTTTCTACATTTATATACTAAATGTATTTTTTGAATTCTTTAAAGTGTATTTAGAAATACTCAAGTGTTTAGTTTTTTCTTGCTATTTTTCTAATATCAATTTCATTCTGTTCTTTTTATCTTGTGACCTAGTAATCAAGGTCATTATTTTAAATTTCTCTCTTTCTTCCCCTGGAGTTATAGCCTAACACGTATTTAAAGTAACTTCTTGCTGTTGCCGTTCCTGGAAATATATGAATTCTCTCATTTTAAATTTATGTAAGCATTGTTAGTCTCAATAACCAATCAAAACATGAACTCTATTAAATTTAATCGAGTTTATGATCTAATTCATCAATTTGTCCTTAAAGATAGGTTATTGTATATCATTCTGTTTGTTTACAAAATATTTCACCTCACATCATGCAGTGCTTATCAAACTATCAGGCAGGCAAGGGAACTCAGCTGGAATTTAGTTTTATTTCTTCCTAATACATTATGTATTGTTTTGGGTAGCACTTGCTCAGTCAGATGCAGGAGGGAGGGCAACGTTAGGGGCACAATTAAAGTTTATTAAAACCTTTCATTGGCATGTAAAGCTCTCCTTCATATCTTGACCGGAATCATTTGTATATTTATATGGAAAATATTTGTAGTATTGTAAGAGAGGAGAGAGAAGCGTCATACACTCAGAAACCATAGATTTCTAAGAGAGTAACAGAGTTAAGAGTAGTGAAAAGCCACTTTTTTCAATCCAAATACAATCAGGATTAATTTTTAAATTTATACACCAAACAAGCAAAATCATCTTTCAGAAAATTTCACTTTTCCAAGCCACTCAAGTACATGAAAAGCTGTTCAACCTTATTATTTATCATGAAAATGCCAATTAAAACCCTGATGAGATACTACCTCGCACACATTAGAATGTCTAAATAAGAAGACTGGCTACATCCAGAGTTCCTGCTGCAGGGAGAGCAAGTAAACTCATAAATATCTAGTGACTAAAACAGTGCAACCAGTTTGGAAAACATGTTGTCAGCTTCTTGTATGGAAGTTTCACCTACTTGATACGGTAATTCTACTTTGAAATATTTACTCATGTAATGTTACAATATGTCCAAAGAAAGCTGTGTATGGGAATGTTCAGATCATTTTTAGCCATAACAACTCCAAACTGGAAACAGCCTGAGATTCCATCAACAGGAAAATAGATGAACACACTGTAGTTTATTTATTCACTGAGATGTTGCTCAGCAATGAAAAGAAATGAACTATGAATGCAACATAGATGAATGGCAAAAGAAATACACACACACACACACACACACACACACACACACACACGCACACGAACACTGTACTGCATAAGTCCACCAATACAAAAGTCAGGTACAGACAAAACTAACCTATGCTGATAAAAATCAGAAAAGTAAAGGACTCTGATTGCCTTGGTGGGAGGAAGGAGAATTATTCGGAAATGGAATTTTTCTTTATCTTATTTACGTATGTGTAGTTATTTGTCAAAATGTATTAGGAATCTATGCATTTTACTAAATTTAAAGTATACCTCGATTTTAACAAAATCTATTATTAGAAATACAAAATTAAGGATGCTGTTTACCACTGCAAGAGGAAGTAGGACAGGATAGAGAAGGAGCTCTCAGCGGCAACAGTATTGGTGGTGTGCTCACAGATGTTTATTTTATTACTGTGCTATCTATCACACATAAATTACATAAATTGTTTTGCATTTATAAACTATTATATTTGACAAAATTTCCTCCTTTTCACTTTTCTGAAAAAGTTTGTTAATATCAGAATTATTTGTTTCTTGAAAGTTTGATAGACTACTCTTGTTAAACCAAACTTGTCCTTGAGTTTGCTTTGGGAGATTTCTAACTGGTGATTTAACTCCTTTAAAGGTTATGGGAACATTCAGATATTCATTTCTTGAATCAGTTTTAGCAGTTATCTTTTTCTAGAAATGTGTATATTTTGTCTAAGATTTCAAATTTATTGACAGTAAGTGTTGATAATGTCCCTTATCTTCTCAGAGTCTACACATTGGGTTTTTTAAATTTATATTTAAAAAAATTTTTTCTGCCAATATGTTTTTTCTTTATCTATCTGGTAACAAACAAATCCCATGGGATTCCTCTTCACCAGGGGAATCTCTGACCTATGTGGGTCCAAGTGCTCACTGCTATGGGATCACCAGTTACACCTGCCAGACAGAATTAAAAGAAGTCTTTTTATTTCAGAAGACATCGACCAGGAGACAGAGGGTGAAGTCTCAACTGCCTCCCTGATCCACAGAGGGCTGAGTTTTATACAGATAAATGTATTGGCGAGATAAGATGTCTTGAAGTGTGATGGACAGTTGCTTCCTGCTTTGAGAGATGCATATGGAGCGGGATGTATCAGGTGAGAAAGGATGCTTTGAGAGATTTATCAGGCAAGACAGGATGTAGAAAGTCTTCAAGTGTGATAGACAGCTGCTTCCTGCCTTGAGAGATGTACTGGGCAAGACAGGATGTTTGCTTTCAAGGCAATCTTAATTATTAAGGGCTAGCTGTAAAGAGAAAACGAAGTTAGTTCTACAGAGTATACACAAGTGTGGGGAGTTTTCTACATTTACGTATCTTTCCAGGTTGTCAGTTTCATTATTATTATTATTATTATTTTGGTTTTGCTAATTCTTTTATTTATTTTTTCATTATACATGTTTATGGGGTCCAGTTTGTTGTTTCCATACATGCATATATTATTTAATGACCTAATCAAAAGTGTTAGCATATCTATCACCTAAATATTTATCATTTCTTTGTGGTTATAACATTCAAGAGCCTCTTTTCTGGCTACGATGAAATAAACAATACAATATTATTAGCTATTGCTACCCTAGAGCACCAGAACTTATTTTTCCTGTTTAACTGTAACTTTGTAACTTTGTACAAGTCTGTCAACCTTTCTCCAACATCCCCACCACCCCTGCTCTTGGTTGCTTCTGGTAACTATTCTACTCTCTCTTTCTCTCTCTTTTTAATTTATTTTCTTTAACTGATCCATGATAATTGTATATATTTATGGAGTACGATAAGATATTTGGGTACATTCAAACTGTGTGCAATGATCACGTCAGGGTGCTTAGTATATGCATCACCTCAAACATTTGTCATCATCTTGACTAGCTACCCAAAGATACACAGCACTTTGTTGTTAACTGTAGTCTCCCTACATTACAGAACACTAGATCCCATTCATCCTATCTCTCTACCATCGTGTATCTGCTGATCACCCCTTCCACAACTCCCTCCGCCTTTCCCCCCCCCCAATTTCTAGTAACCATTATTCTACTCTCTACTTCTATGAGGTCAACTTTTTTTACCTTCCACATATAAGTGAGAACGTGTATTTTTCTCTTTATTCCTGACAGTTAACATAATTTTCTCCAAGCTCATCCATGTTGCTGCAAGTGGCAGAATTTCATTCTTTTTTATGGTTGAGTATACCATTATGTATTCTTTATCCAATCACTTGTTGAAGGAAATTTAGGTTGGTTCCAACCCTTGGCTATTGTGAATTCAGCTGTGAAAAGCATGGGAGTACAGATATCCCTTTGACATGTTGATTTCATTACTTTGGATATATACTCAACAGTGGGATTGTAGGGTCGTATGATAGCTCATCTGTAGTTGTTTGGGAGACCTCCATACTGTTTTTCATAATGGCTGTACTAATTTACATTCCCACCAACAATGTGTTCTTTCTCCACATTCTTGCCAGGATTTGTTTTTTCTGTCTTTTTGATGACAGCCATTCTAACTGGGGTGAGATGGTTTCTCATTGTAGTTTTGATTTGTATTTCCCTGAAGATTAGTGATGCTGGGCATTTTTCATATACCTGTTAGCCATATCTATGTCTTCTGTTGAAAAATATCTATTCAGTTCCTTTGCCCGTTTTTTAATTGGATTATTTGATTTTTTACTACTGATTTGTTTGAGTTCTTCATATATTCTGAATATTAATCCCTTGTTGGAGGCATGATTTGAAAACATTTTCTCCCATTCTGTAGGCAGGTTGTCTTTTCACTCTCTTGATTGTTTCCTTTGCTGTGCAGAAGCTTTTTAGTTTGGTATAATCCCATTGGTTTATTTTTCATTTTGTTCCCTGTGCTTGTAAAGTGTTATTTATAAAATATTTGCCCAGACCTATGTCCTGAAGTGCTTCCCCTATGTTTTCTTCTAGAAATTTTGTAGTTTGGGGTCTTATATTTAAGGCTTTAATCAGTCTTGAGTTGATATTGATATACGGTGAGAGATAGGGGTTTTGTTTGAATCTCCTGCATGTGGATCTCCAGTTTACCCACCACCATCTACTGAAGAGAATGTCCTTTCCCCAGTATATGTTCTTGGCTCCTTTCTCAAAGATCAGTTGGTTGTAGGTATGTGGATTTACTTCTGAATTCTCTATTTTGTTCCGTTGGTCTGTGTGTCGGTTTGTGTTCTGATACCAGGCTGTTTTGATTACTGTAGTTTTGTAGGATATTTTGAAGTCAGGGAGTGTGATAACCTCCACTTTGTTCTTTTGCTCAGGATTGCTTTGGCTTTGGGGGGTCTCTTGCTGTTCCATATAAATTTTTGAATTGTGTTCTTGGTTTCTGTGTAGCATGGCACTTGTAGTTTGATGGGGATTACATTGGCTCTGTAGATCACTTTGGGCAGAATGGTCATTTTGATGATCTTGATTCTTTCAATCTATGAGAATGAGATATCTTTCTATTTCTTTGTGCCTTCTTTAATTTCTTTAATAAGCATTTTATAGTTTTTATTGTAGACATCTTTTATTTCCTTGGTTAAATTTATTCCTAGGTATTTTTTTGTTGTTGCAAATGGGATAGATTTTATGATTTCTTTTTCTGCAATTTCATTGTTCATGTATAGAAATGCTAATGAGTTTTGTATGTTGATTTTGTATCCTGCAACTTCACTGAATTTATCATGTATAGGAGATTTTTGGTAGAGGCTATAGGTTTCTCTCTACATAAAATCATGTCATCTGCAAACAGGGACAACCTGACTTCTTTTCAATTTGGATGCCCTTTATTTCTTTCTCCTGCCTAATTGCTCTGGGTAGGACTTCTAGTAGTATGTTGAATACAAGTGGTGAGAGGGCATCCTTGTCTTGTTCCAGTTCTGAAAGCTTTCCCCCATTCAGTATGATGTTAGCTGTGGGTCTGTCATATACAGCCTTTATTATATTAGGATATTTTCCTTCTGTACCTAATTTGTCGAGAGTCTATCATGATGAGATGTTGAATTTTGTCAAATGCTTTTTCTTCACCTATTGAGTTGATTATGTTTTTTTTTTCTTTTCATTCTGTTGATGCGATGTATTACATTTATTGATTTGTGTATGTCAAACCATCCTTGCATCTCTCGGATAATCTTAGTTGATCATGATATATAATCTCTTTGACGTGCTGTTGGATTCAGTTTGCTACCATTTTACTGAGTATTTTTTGCATCTGTGTTCATTAGGGATGTTGGCCTGTAGTTTTCATTTGCTATTTTGTCCTTGCCTGGTTTTGGTATCAGGGTAATGCTGGCCTCATAAGTATAAGTTTGGAAGAATTCTGTACCCTTTAATTTTTTGAAATAGTCTAGGAAGTATTGATATTTGTTCTTCTTTAAATGTTTGGTTGAATTCAGCAGTAAAGCCACCTGGACCTGGGCTTTTCTTTGGTGGGAGATTTTTTATTACTGAGTCAATCTCATTACTTGTTATTGGTCTATTTAGATTTTCTATTTCTTCTTAGTTTACTCTTGGTAGGTCATAAGTCAAGAATTTATCCATTTCCTCTAGGTTTTAATATTCATTGGCATATAGTTGTTCATAATTGTTTCTGATGATCTTTTGTATTTTGGAGCTATCTGTTGTAATGTCTTCATTTGCATTTCTGATCTTACATATGTGGGCTTTTTCTCTTTTTTTCTTGGTTAGTCTGGCTAATGACTTGCTGACTTTATCTTTTCAAAGAACCAGCTTTTCATTTGATTAATCTTTTTAAATTGTATTTTAGTGTCAATTTCATTTATTTCTGCTCTGATTTTTATTAAATTCTTTTTCTTCTACTTATTTTGAGTGTAGTTTGCTCTTGCTTTTCTAGTTCTTTGAGGTACATTGATAGACCATTTATTTTAAATGTTTTTTTTTTTTTTTTTTATGTAGGCCTGCAGTGAGGGGGCCTGTCCAGCTGCTTCTCAGACTGTTCGTTGGCAAGGCTGCTATGTAGGCTTGCACTGAGGGAGCCTGTCTAGTCATTTCCCCAGCAGTGGGCAGGGCTGATAGGCAGGCCTGCAGTGGAGCAACCTGTCCAGCTGCTTCTGGAAGGTGAGCAGGGCCCCTGAGCAGGCTTGTAGTGAAGGGGCTGGTGCAGCTGCTTCTGGGACTGTTGGCAAGGTTGCTATGCAGGATTGTTCAGTATGGAGCCACCTAGCTGCATCTCTGGAAGGGGCAGATGCACTTTATTTCCACTGGTGCAAGGGCATATTCATTAGGTTAGAGATCTGTGAGCTGTTTTTCTGGGTTGAGGGTTCAGGTGCACACAGCTCAGTCAGCTGGCAAGGATAGGGGTTGGGGGAGAAATGGGGAGTGGTCTACCTGAGGAGAATCTGCCTGCTAGGGATATAAAGGTGTGTCAGTTAAGCAGAACTAAACCTGGCTTCTCAGACTATAGAAGTAGCATCTGAGAAGAGCCTCAAGGCTGGGGAGGTACCATGGTTATTAGCCCCAGGGTAGGGCACCCTCCTGGCAATGGCTCTGGTTTCAAGATGATGTTGTACTGCATCAGCTTGGGTCACAAAGGTGGGGGATGTGGAGTGAACAGTCTGTGCTACTGTTCTAGGATGATTCAGTATGTATATTCTAGTTCACTACCCGCATTTGGCTCCACTTTGTCCTACCAAATGATCTGCCAGACTCTGTGGTAAAGATGGGGTTGGTGTGGGTCCTCTGCCTACCTTTTTGCTGCAAGGGAAAATTCCTCCTGTGTTGATCCCAGTGTTGGAGATGTGGTGGCTGAGGCCTTGTGCCTCTCTCTCTTCTGGGATTTCATGTTCTACAGGGATCTCACCAGTCTCCTGATACAGTCCTAAGCTCTCCTGCAGATACTCCCATCAATATTTAGCTGTCTGCTAGTTGTTCTGGTCCTCTTCCATGGGAGGAACACACCCTGGGCACCTCTAGTCTGCCATCTTACCCCTTCTCCCTTATTTATTTTGTTATGCTTTCCACTTCATTAATTTCAGATCTTATATTCATGATTTCCTTTATTCTGTTATTTTTTTCTTTTACTGTTTTTACTCCTTAGTTTAGATGTTTGACTCTTCAATTTCTTTTTTTTTTCTTTTCTAATATAAATATTTAATGTTTTAAATTTCCCAAGTACTACTTTGGTTGTATTCCATAACTTTTTATATATAACTTTATTATTATTATTATTTATTTATAAATATATTCTAACTTAGGTTATGATATTTACTCATAAGTTAAAGCTTTGTTAAATTTTAAGACAGATGTTTTTTCTGGTTATGTTTTACTGTTGCTTTTTCGTTAATTGCAAATTGATGATGTAATATGGTTTGTATTCCCTAAATCATTTGAAATTAATGAGACAATTTTACAGATGTTCTATATGTTCTGAAGATTTAGGATTCTATATACGCCCATTAGACAAAGCTTGATCTTTTTTTTTTGGTTCAGATTTTCTGAAATATTTACCTGAAATAAATCAAAACAATAACTTTTATTTATTCAATTGATCACTATTTACATGTGTTCAATAGGTATTTATTGAGTTTCTACTCTATGACTCAAACTATGCTTAATGAGCAGGACCATATGATCTTCTACTTCACAAATATTTATTAAATACTTTTGCTTGGTATTATAATAGGGAAGATAAATAATATAAACAATATATACTATATTTGAATACTGATATAAATTTAAGTTAAATTAATGAAATAACAAAAGTGGGACTGATTAAACCCTGGACAATCTGGGAGGTCTTCCCAAACAGGGTAATATTTGATCTAGACCTCAAAGGATGAATGGAAATTATGAGAGCTATAGAAATGGAAAGCAGAGGGGAAGGGCATTTTAGATGAAGGAAATGGTGCTTGATATTAAAGAAACGGTGAGTGTCTCTCCACAGTCAGAACACGAAGTCAGAGTGTAGTGGTAGATTCAAGATATGCACAAGTGAAATAGACAGGAATGACTCAGAGGAGAAATTGGTAGGAACAGGCTTTGTTGAAAAGGTAAAGCTTGGGCTCTGTTCTAATGAATGAAGGCTTTGGACAAAGCAAGAGGCAAACAAAAAGCATTTTAAGAATGATCAATAGTAAGGCAAAAGGTAGAATGTATTTGAGAGGGCTCCTGGTATTTGCATTGGAAAACTAGGAAAGAGAAAGTTGAAAATGATTAGGATAGAACTGGGAAAACTGTAAATGCCATGCTGAAGAATAAGTAATTTTTTCTGTAGGCTCTCTTGGCACTATAATTTCAAAATTTATAACAGTTTTACAAATTTAAAAATCTCATGTGTGAATTAAAAGTGTTTTATGTTTTTAAGATATGTTTTATAATACATATGAGATCTCATGCTATATGAGATGATGGACATGTTAATTTGACTATAGTAATTACTTCACTATGTATATTAAAACATCATGTATACCCTTAAATATATACGATTTAAAATAAATAAATAAATAAATAAAGAATAATAATAATAATAATACCCTTAGATTGTTAGGGAGAAATACTAGGAAATACACAGTGGGGCAGGAATAGATTTTCTTTTCTTTTTTTTTTTTTTTATTGAATCGTAATTGATTATACATATTTTTGGGATTCAATGCTGACATGTGTTGATCAAATCAACATTACCAGCATGCACATTGTTACAGATTGTACCCATTCTCCATGCCCCCTGTCCAATCTCTCTCCATACCCCTCTCCCTTCCCCCTCCCACCACTGACAACCCTAGACTTCCTCTCCCCTCTTAAAGAGGAATGGTCACCCTGCCGATCTGTTGCCCAGACGATCTGCCCAATGCTGAGAGGTATGCTCAGGTCCCCCAATACCATCACAGAGCAGATGCCTCCCCCATCACCCTGGAATGGGCCCTTTGGAGAGACACATCCTCCTCCCCTCTCTGGTCTCTGCTGGTGACTCTCTCTGCATCAACGCACTCCAATGGTCGGCGGACCATCTGCATGGTGGCTGTGACGTCCAGCCACCCTCGCGGCAGCTGTGGTCACTGTGGTGGCCACGGTGAGGCACCCACATGGATGTGATATCTTTGGCATGTTCCTTGGCGCTGGTGGTATGCCTGGTTGTGGTCAGGGGGTCAGGTCCCTGGCTCCATACCCCGGACCTCCAGGGGAATAGATTTTTTTATATCAATGAGCTTCAAACTTTCCTCCACATATATATCAAAAGGTTTTCTACATAATTAAAATAGTTAAAAATGTTTTATATTTACCGTATCATAATAAAATATTAAAGCTTATTCTAATTGAGTTACTGTTTTCACTATTAATATAAAATCAACAAGATTATAACTTTTAAAAAATATAATTATGCATAGTAAATTTTTTATTGGAAATTCAACTCATAGGAAAATGAATGGGCCTTCTTTTTCGATTTGTTTATGGATTTGTGAATACATGTTACTTATTACTGAATTTTCATATTTATTTATGTAAGCAGTGAGGAAAACAGTTTACATAAATAAGTTGAAAATGGAGGAAGTTTGTTATAGCAATGTCACTCAATTTGTTGTGTGCCTTCTGAGTTACATATCACAAATCACACAGTGAGCATTCAACAGAAGATATTTTTAATGACTTAACAGCAAGCAACCCAATTTTTTAAAAAAGAAAAGTAGAAACCATATGACTCACCAAAGGATTTCTTACCCAGTCATGGTGAATCATTCACTTACCCAATTTCTGAGAAACATACCTAAAAAATAAAAAACAAAACTTAACCAAGACTTACTAAATGACTACTAATTATACTTGCAACTCTTTCTCTACAATTGCCATATTAACATGATATGCTTAGAAAGGATTGGAGATATCAAAATGTTGTTAATTTTAAACACACACTTTCCAGTACATCATGTTTTGAGAAAATATTTAATTTACAATTTAAATCTATATTTTTCAAAAGTGCAGAAGTGAAGATTGAGCTTACTAAAATTATTAAGTTTGTTATAAATATATGAGGCAAAGTCAGTTCTCAGTATCAAGGCAATGAAACTTATTTTCAGGGACTGGCCCGTGGCTCACTCAGGGGAGTGTGGTGCTGATAACACCAAGCCAAGGGTTAAGATCCCCTTGCCGGTCATCTTTTAGGAAAAAAAAAAAAAAAAGAAACTTATTTTCAATCAAGTAGAATATGACTTCATTTTACCAGTAAAGTAAAAATCTTAATACATATCCCCATGAAAATACGTGACTTTTAATAGCAGCTCTAGGAAAGATAGATCGGGAAGCTGGGAATGGATGGGATGTCTAAGTGAAACTCTTACCAGTCAATGTTCTCTTTGCTCAATTTCCTCAGATTTCTCTTTCCAAGAATTCTGGTGGAAGTAAAGTATATCTTTCTTTTATGTAGAAGAAGGGTAATTTGTATAAGGAAATGTGAAAAAGAACAATTGGCTTGACTTTGACCAATTTAAAAGAAATTATTTTTAGAAATAAGTGCATTTTAAAAAAAAATCTTAAGAAAGAGTTCACAGGAAAGCTGAGAATCAGGGAGGTGATTCTTTTAAAACTAGGGTGTCTATATTATTTATTAGCCAAGTCAGGGCACTTTGATAGTAAAAGGAGCAATACTAATAATTGATCAGTAATGACAGGCATAAATCAGGACTGTGCTGGATAAGCTGTGATATGTCTTGTCACCTCACTTGACACTCTGGGCCCATGCAGGCTTTGGAAAGTCTTCATGTACCCCAAGAGGTACATATATCCAATTTGAAGACCACTGCCCCAGACTGCAGAGTTGGGAGCATCTGCTAACATTTATTTGGTAAATATCATTACCTAAGGAAGGTGTTATCATTATCTCTATTTTACAGATAAGGAAAATGAAGCATGGCAAGATGAAGAAACGTGTCTTATTTTGCTGACACTTCTTTTATTCAGATTTTCATATTATTTATTCTATTTAACTCTATACTAAAACCTATTATGTACCACATGCTATGTTAGTACTTAAAAAAAATGTTTTACTTCATGTTTACCACTGCCCTGGACCATAGGTCTTACCCTTAAGGAACAAACAAGCTCAGAAAAAGGAAGCAATGTAATCAGGGTCACATGGCTAGAACGTGAAATAGCTTAGTTTTAACCTACTTCTTTTGATCACAAGTTTCCAGAAATGTCTAGCATAAATGCTAAAGTAAAAGTAAAATGTAGATAACATTATAGTACTTATCTACAGGCTATACCACACATAACTTCAAGTTTCCCAAGAAATTCACTTATAATAAAATCACTAAATCATTAAAATGTTTTTACCTAACTCAATCCGACCATGAATACTGATAAATGAGTCTTAAATGTTTGTCTCAGTCACAGGAGAGCTGCTGAATGTATTTGGACTCAGAGAAAGCTGTTGTTTGAAATTTTTAGTATTTTCATTACCAGGATCCCAAAAGCTCAGAGCAGCAGTTTAATATCTGAACACCAACTATAGTAGATTAAAGAATTAATGTTCCTTTTTACAACAGTGTCTCCAGAAAATGTTCATAAAGAAAGTTTTCCGAGTTTAGTTTCTGATGTGCTTATAAATATAGTTGTTAATCACCACCTGTGAAGGGAAAATTATGTTTTGAATCTAACTCAAATTTTAAAGCAATTAGATTTGCTAAGTCATTTAGCAAGCTATTCTCTCTACTTTTCCATTGAAATGTGTCTTCACAATATGAATAGAGATCCTGAAATCAGTTATATATACGTTCATTAAATGTACATAAAAGGATATGATGGGTGAGTTACGTTGGTTTTCTCCAATCTGAGATTCTATTCTCCTTTAAGCCATTAACTATCTCTGGCTGCATTTTCAGAAGAAATATAGTGATGCGTTTTCGCCCAATCTCTCTCTCTCTCTCAACTCCTGCCCCACCACACACACCATTAGTATTTGAAAAGCTCACTTTGTGCACTACGTAAGCTCCCTAATAGTCTCAAATATACCTTAAGTTTTTCCTAGGGATACAGAATGAGGTGCCTGCTCTATAAGTCATTACCAAACAATTAAACTACAGTGTGATTCAAAATGAATCCATAATATTTTATAAAAATCATTGGTTTTGAAAATAAAAGATTGGTCTATCTTTTTCTTCTTGGAAATTCCTCTCCCTTCATTTGATCCAAAATAGTTACCAGAAAGTTGTTTTAGGTCACTTAAATTGAGGTAATGCCACCTATTCTATTTAATTTTATTGAAATTAAATAAAATATTTAGCACTCTGAGTGCTAAAGCAAATGCTACTGACTGCCAAATTAATCTTTCTAAAACACCACTATATTGCATTCTCTTCTTTCTTGAGAACTTATTTCCCTGCTTCCTACTCTATATGTATTATATCCAAACTCCTTTTTAAAATCTGATTGCAATCTGCAGAACCATGTTTTTTAACAGTTCCCGGTGTTCACACCCAGACACCTTCTCCATTTCTAGCCCTATACCTTTCCATGAATTCTGTTAGGAAAAACAGAGAAGGCATTTGTGGAAAATAAGAAATAGAGCCAATATTCCGAAGCCCTCGAATTTTCTGTTAGCCACCCACTATGGTTACAAACACTCTTTCTATATACTTATTTGGTTGGTACACATAAACTATGCAAACAGTCACATTATGTTACTAACTGGGGTTTTGGCTCTAACTCCCTACTATCCTGCTGAGCTGGCCTAGACCACATGTGCATCACGAGGACTCCTGTATGATACAGAATGAGGACTAGAGGGAGGAAGATCCTTTCTCACCACATAAACTGTGCAGAATCTTTAAAGCTCAGGATACCAAAGATAAATTCAATGAGCAGAATGCAAAGAAAAGTTTGCCACATGGATACTATTACTTTACCATCCTTTCTCAAGTCACATCAAAAGATCTACTTTCTACCACTCTAGCCCAGTTTTCTCTTTTTCTTCAAGAAAGAGGAAAGATGGCCTTGAACAACCTTGAGAAGGAAGTGTGCACGGGCAACAATTCCTACCTTTCCCTTCAAGGCAAGTAAAAACTGCAACACCATATCAAGTGAAATGTCCTTGATGGGGGAGTCCTTTATTCATTTATTCATTAAACGAATATTCATTGAGCACCTACAATGTGTCATGCCTGTTCCAGGAGTTCTGGATACAGTAATGTGGTAATGAACAAAGACCAGCTGAATGAGAAATCAAAGCCTACTTTTTTCTGAGCTTTCTATGCTAAGGGAGTCAACCACTGTCACTTCTGTTTTGGCAAAGACTCAAAGGCAGGCAGAAGAATGGTAAAGCTTTATAATGGAAAAAAGGAAAGGCTTCAGGTATGCCTTGATCCGAGGCTGTTGGCCTGGGTAAGCTGTAGGCAGGCTAACTAGAACCAGGGCATCCTATGAGACTGGTTAGGGCCACATATTTGGCTTTAGCCGATTAGTCCTGGGTTGGAAGCAGGAACAACAATTAGGGATGCTGTCAGTTAATCAAGTTCTGGCCATTTTGGACTGATTGTTACAGAGGTTACTGTTTATAGCTTCTGGATTGTCAATAGAAAGAGCAATTTGGCTTCCTGTAGGTCTGAATTAGAGCAGGTTGGCTTCCTGGGTTATTATAGATAAGAGGGCTGCTTTCCTGGGTAAGTTGCTTCAGATTTGGGTCTAACTTGTACTTTTACATATGGTATAGCCATTGTCTGTTGGTTTGTTCAATCTCAGGGAACAACAGCAAAACTGTCCTTGTAGAGTTTACATTCTACAAGGGATCTTACATTGACTTCTCCCTTCTCTAGATCTTTTTGCACATATCATTTCATGCAATTAGTAAATAACATACTGTACAACCCTTTTTAAAATTATTGGCACTTCACAATTTGGGACTTTATTGTGACCATACATAATATTAAAATATTGACTCACTTGTATAAAAATATTTACTGATAACCTACTGTGTGCCAGGAACCGTTATGGGCAGTGAGGATTTAGTGGAGAACAAATTCCTGCCCTCATCGAGCTTATATATAATTAGAGGGACACACAAAATAACCATAATTACTAAAATAATTTTTGTTTTCTTAGAAGGTGATAAGTGCTGTGAAAAGAAAAAAGCAAAATAAGAGGAGTGGAGAGTGCCAAGGAGAAAGGCTTTCAAATGTAAACAGAATAGTCAGGATTGACCTCAACAAAACTGCATTTGAACAAGGACAAGAAGGAAGTGAAGATAAAAAGCCATGTAGATATCTAAGGAATGAGAATCCTAGGCAGAGGGAACAGTCAACACAACATCTTTGAGCAAGAACATTCCCGGTGTTTTTGTGAAATAGCAAAAAAGCCAGTGTGGCTGGAATGGAGTGAATGAGGGAGAGAATAATAGGAGAGGAAAAAACAGAGATAAAGGAAAAGGGGGTGCAGTTTATATGTTCTTATATAGACCACTGTAAGGCCTATAGCTTTTTAAAAGCATGAAATGGGGAGCTACTGTGGGTTTTGAGAAGAGTTAGTGACATGATGTGACTCACGAGTCATTGTTATCTCTCTACCTGCTGTCTAGGGAAGAGAGTAGGGGCAGGTGAAGAGGGCAAGGGTGGAGAAAGGGAGGCCAATTAAGGAGGTTTTTGCAGAAATCTAGGGAAAGCATGATGGTGTCTTAGGTAACCATGGTAGCAGTGAAGATGGAGAGACATGATCAACCGCTATGCTTGTGCTCTAGT
The DNA here is from genome assembly GCF_027409185.1 of Cynocephalus volans. NCBI lineage: Eukaryota > Metazoa > Chordata > Mammalia > Dermoptera > Cynocephalidae > Cynocephalus > Cynocephalus volans. Next base: position 88,357,639 of record NC_084468.1, on the reverse strand, counting down.
CAATGCCTGTAGAGGGTTAAAAATCTTAATTCTCGTTTGATTTTTAGACAGGACTCTTTAGCTAAAAATCTTTGAGAACAAAAGTCTTTAGCTAGGGGGCAAAAGCCCACAGCTAGTGGGGCAAAAAGCCTATATAATCAATTCTAGTCAAGTATATGTTTATTCTCAGTTGATTTTTAGTATAGGGTTTTTAGGTAATGCATGTATGTGACAAAAGTCCTTGGCTAGGGGACAAAAGCCCACAGCTAGCAGGCAATGGCCCATCTAATCAATTCTAGTCACTATTTAGGGATGGGATTATGTACTTTGACTATTTAATACACTGATTGTTGTTAAAAGATGTCGAAAGAATTGCTGTAGGGAAAAATGTGAAAAAATGTTTGCTAAGGACAACCTGTTGGTGGAAACTTTAGAGACAATTATACTTAGATTTAATCATAAGAATGTAACTTTTGCTTAAATCATTTAAGGAGAGGTTATATTTTGGATTAGATAATTATCACAGTTTGATCAACTTAGCTCCTCACAAATTGTACTTTGGAATATCAAGTTGTTAATTTAAATGATGTCACTAGTTTCCATTGTGTAAGCTGTACTTAGCCATAGATAACTTTTGTCATGTTGCTCATGTCTTTGTGTCCTTTTGAAATGATTGAATAAACTGATTTTTTCTTGAAAAACTTCTTTGTCTTTACAATAAAAGCAGAAGCTAACTTTGAATCAGAGCTGTACCCAGTTTTCTCCTCCTAACAGAGGAGATGCTGAGGTGCAGTCCCTTCGGGCTTCTCATTGCATTTATGTTGCTTTGAGTAATCTTTTGTGCATCTCCATTACACAGAGAGAAGTGTAACAAATTCCTATTAAATTATTAAATTATCAAGCCAAAGCATTTAAATTATTTAAATTAGAATTATTTAAAAATAGCTAATAGAAAGCAACAAGGGAGTAGAATAGCTCCTAGTTTTCAACATGCCATATTTCTATTCTTGAACAATTTAGTAATAATGATATCTGTGGTAACTCTGTTTAGGTTCTGAGGTCATATTGGAAAATAATCCTAATTCTCATTTTACAATAACAGAATCCATTCAAAAACATTATTTAATATACTGAGAATAAATCCTGTCCTGATAAAAATTAACATACTAAACTTGGGATAGTAGTAAGTCTGTCTTCTTATTAGTTCTTTAAGAGTCCTTTAATAGCTGAAAGAATAACTCCATCCCTTTCTCAGAAGAACTCTGAGCGGATGAAGGATAAGTGCTGTGGGCTCTTGGAGAGAACCACTGAGGCTGATCAAATAAGTTTAAGTAAATAACTCTCATGATTAGTCTCCACCTACATATGGGAAAATGGTGCCTAAGATTATAAACATTTCTTAAACAGATTATAGCTTCTTCTGCACCAGGCCAGGCCACAGATTTCCTAGATTCTGTGTCTGGTGTAATTTCATCTAAAGATTTTCTTCAGCAGTGGCCCAAATTTCATAATAAAAGGTTTCAAATTTCAAAAAAATTTGAAGTCAAATTTTTAATTCAAAAGAAAAGTTTTGTCTACTACAGCCTCATAAAGATTTGACAGAGATTTAAAAGAGTCACATATTCTTTCTCTATTTCTTTCCCATTAACTCCTTGCCTTCCCCATAGCCTCTTTATCTAGGTCTCAGTCCTTTTCAAAGAAGCTGAGCTTCCACCTCTCTGCTTCTCTCTACTAATAATTCACATTTATTACTTATTGTGTGATTTTTAGTGTAGTATTCCTGTCTTTTCCTGGGAATACCTATTTTGAGCCAATATAAATTGTGAGTTCCTATGGACAGTCACGGCATTTTCACTCAACAAACATTTATTGAGTACGTAATGTACCAGACACTGAGCCAGAGACTGGAGAAACAAAAGTGAATTGGAAACAGTATCTGCCCTAGAGGAACCTATGGTCTGGTGGCTATCATCATACTCATTTCTGTATCCCTGACACTTTTGTGTGTGTGGTGAGGTAGGAGGTAGAAGTAGAGAGGGAATGGGACAGCAACTAATGTAATGTTTGCCATGTGCTGGGCACTTTGTATAACCACACTGAATTTCACAACCTTTCATTTTCCCAGTGACAGGTATGGGAAATTGTAAAACATCATCCTGGTCTATAGCTAACAAAAAGCAAAACTGAGATTCAAAGTCAAGTCAGTCTGACTCCAAAAGCGACAGTTTTTCGACTAATTAGGCTTAATAGGTATTTAATATCCAAGTTCATTAAAATAAAAATGGAAAGAATAAACAAACAAAAAGACAGACATTTTTATTCATTATTTACTGATCTGAGAATTGAAATCTATTCTTAATCATCCGCTTTATTCATTAAATTTGTCAGCCTTTAATTTGTCACCTTTTTACTCAATGATCTTTACCACCTTCTATATCTGTTCAGTGGTTGAATATTCCGAAATGTAGTCTATCACAAATCTCTTTCAATGCTAACCTGAGCATACATATTTAGGAAGATGAAATAAAATAAAATGAAATAGTTAACTAAACATCAGTACCAAAGAATGTTCTGTTTCTCAAAAAGCATTAATACTAGTATATGGCAAGCTCTGCGATGCAAGGACAAGTTTTAGGCCAAACGTTAACAATTTTAAAATCTTTAAAGATAAATGAAACATTTTTCCTAGCAGTATAATAATTCATGTCAGGCCAATTGAGTTTGACCCACATGAGAATGGGAAGTAGCAGGGGAGACAGACAGGTGATGTGTCAATGCGGAAGACTGAAGAACAGCCTTAGGGCAAGCAGAAGGAAACCCCAAACACACCAGCAGCTCACAGTGAAGATATCAGTACTAAATTTCTGGTGCCTTGCCCCCACTCCACGTTGAAGGGAAGCCTATTGTCTTCACTTTATAGAGGGTAGGTTGACGCATAGAGTGAGGCATACTCTCACTTAAAAGCTAAGACCAAGACTCATCTCATAACTTTCAGTCTACAGCTGTTTTCTCCTGGATCACATAGCCTCCCTCGATAGTTTTACTAAACTAATTATGATTCAAGCTCTTCATGCTGGCTGACTTCAGGTTTTAAATAAGGATAAACTTTAATAATAAGGGTGAATGGTTTTAATTATCAAAAGCTAACCCTTGGAGTATTGTGCTGGCAAAAGAATGCTTCACAACATCTTCATCTGTAAGGAAATAGGAAAAACTTTTACATCTTATCCCACTCTTTAAAACTCTATACACCATCGCCCAGAAATTCTGAATTCACAAGTAAATTTTATTGATCTTATCAGTTGAAATCCATGGATAGCACAGTACCTTCTCACAGTTTTTCTTCACCAGAACCACGTGGACTCTACTGCTTACTGATTTGTCAAAATGAATACGTGCTTAGTGACAGTCATTGAAATGCATTGATAGAAACAAAGGGATGTTATTCAAATTTAATTCATATGCTATAACTCAAAAAGCAAAAGTGTTTTATTATTCAGATAAGCTATTTTATGACTATACAGTAAGAATATCTCTTAAAGGAATATAAATGTGAGCTTGATGTACATGAGTAAGATTTATCCATATTATCTCAGATTTATGGGAATTTGTATTTTCAGGGGGAAAAGTACTTGCCTTTCCTAAATGTAGAAGAAATTCTTCCTGTTGTAGATTCTTTTCAAAACAATGGCTGAAGAGAGTGTCGTCACCAAGGTGGTGGACTAGATAATACCCAGTGTCGCTCCCACCAACAAGAAATCAATTTGCAACAATTAAAGCACAAAACTGCCATTCTGAAACCACCAGAACTCAGGAGAAGAGGAGGAGAGACCCACTGAATCCATGAAGGTGTGGAAAGCAAGTGGGAGGAAGGATCACTCCAATCCGTCTCAGTCCCAGCCCCAGCGGTTTCCTGGGGCTGATGTGTCACAACACAGAGAGAAGCTGCCTGGAGACTGTAAAGCACTTTTTGTATGAAGCTTGGAGCTTGCAGGGGAGAAAAGTGCCATGACTGCTGACAAAAAAAGATCACTTCAGAATGCCCTTTCTTATCTCCCAAGCCAGAATAGCTAACTACAATGTTCCCTGCACCAATATAGGAAGGAGGGGCCACAACCAGTGGAAGGAAAAGATCACTTTGGAATGCTCTGTCCTTCTTGGGATGGCCAGTGTAGCACCATACATGGAGAAAGACCACTGGACCTGCTGTCTCAGAGGGGAGAGGGGAGAGGGGAGAATAAGAAGTGAGTGTCTGATTTGTCCAGTGGAATGTAAGTCCTGAAAGGGTACTCATATGGGCCTGCCCTACAGGAAACATTTGGAATGCCATGGGAGGCTAATCCACCAGGGTGCATTGAGGTGTAATATCGGCAGCCAATCTGCAACCTGATGAGCATGAGTGCTAAGAAGTGGAGATGAGCCATTGTGATAGATCTACAGAAGGCACAATTGGTGGGAAAGACTCAGTAACATACTGAATTTTGAACACAGTCCAGTTACTCTTGGATACTCCCCATGACCCAGACATAACTAAAAGGCCAACAGTTAAAATATGGTCCACGCAAAACATCTTCCCTAGACTGAGAAACAATGGCAAGGCAACAATTTCGCTCAGGTACAGTGTTCAAGGCCCAGACACTACAGTAAGTCTTCACCAACCTGGGAATTAACAGCAAGATGGAAAATTTGTTCCAGTGCAGTGTTTAAGTGATGGAGGTTGCTATTTATCTACCACAGAATGGGAAAAAAAAAGCCACAGACCACAGACAAAGTTCTAATGTTGAGCGGTAAAGGTCTAACATCACCAAAAAAAAAAAGAAAAAAAAATCTACAAAAGCCAGAAGAGGTTGCTGCCATCTCAAATGCACAGGCAACAAGGTAATGACACAAAGATCAAGAAAGAACAGATAAAAATGATACCACCAAAAGAAATCAATAAAGTGCCAGCAATGAACCCAGAAGAATGGTGGATTTATGAAATGTCTGATGGCAAATTCAGAATAATTCTCTTAAAGATGTCCAGAAATTCACAAGAAAATACATATAGAAAATTAAATGATATTTGGAAAACAATCCAAGAGCAGAATGAGAAACTTGTCAAAGGAATAGAATCAATTTTAAAAGAACAAATAGAAATTCTAGAAATAAAATATACTTTATCCAAACTGAAAAATTTGATAGAAAGCTCCAACAGCAGACTTATTCAAACAGAAGAAAGTATCAGTGAGACAGAACATACAAAATTACCCAGTCAGAGGAGCAAAAATAAAAAGGAAGAAAAAATAAAACAGAACTGCAGCAATTATGGGACACCTTCAAGTGAAATAACCTCCACATAATTGGTGTACCTGAAGGAAACAAAAAAGGAAGAGACCTAGAAAGTATATGTTTAAGGAAATAATAGCTGAAATTTTTACAAGTATGGAGAAAAATGACAGCATCCAGGTACAAGAAGCTCAGAGCTCAGCAATCATCCAACCCAAAGAAGAATACCTCAAGGCACATCATATCAAATTGTTAAAAACCGAAGACAAAGAAAGAATACTGAAAGCAGCAAGAGAAAAGAAACATACATCATACAATGGAGCTCCAATACTGTTTTCAGAAGATTTTTCAGTAAAAACCTACAGACCAGGAGAGAATGGGATGATATATTCAAACTGCTAAGGGAAAAAAACTGTCAACCACAACTTCTGTAACTGGCAAAATTAACCTTCAAGTATGAAGAAATAAAGAATTTCCTAGACAAACAAAATCTAAGGGAATTCATCAGCACTAGACCTAACTTACAGGAAATGCTAAAGGGAGTTCTTTAATATGAAAGAAGATGATGCTAAAGTGTAACAATAAAACATTTGAAGGTAGAAAACACACTAGTAAAGTAAGTACACAAATATATTTAGAATACTGTAATGTTGTAAGGGTGGTGAATAAACTACTCATATTATTAGTATGAAGGCTACAAGACAAAGCTATTAAAATAATAACAAATACAGCAACCATACAAGAGATGGGCACTATTAAAAGATGTAACCTGAAACAGCAAAATGCTAAAAAGTGGGGGGGAATGATGTCAAAGTGTAGCCTTTACTTTGGTTGTTTCTGTATTCTTATTGATTAAAGTTAAGTTGTTATTAGTTTAAAATAATCTTTGTAACTATAACATGTCTTTTGTAAGCCTCATAGTAAACATAACACAAAAACCTATAAAAGATATACTAAAAATAAATAATGAGAAATCAAAATATACTACTAGAGTAAATCACTTAATTATAATGGAAGACAGCAAGACAGGGGGAAAAAGGATCTACAAAACAACTAGAAAAAAAGTGACAAAATGGCTATATCAGGTTCCTATATATCAATAATAACTCTATGTAAATGAATTAAAGTCCCCAATTAAAAAACACAGAGTAGCTGAAGGATTATAACATGGAAATTAACAATATGCTGCCTAAAAAAGATTAAAAAGCCAATAGAAAAGATCAATGAAGTAAAGAATTTATGTTTTCAAAAAGGCAAACAAAATTGATAAACCTTTAGGTAAACTAATGAAGAAAAAAGAAACGGCTCAAATAAATAAAATCTGAAATGAAAAAGAAGACATTACAACTGATACTGCAGAAATTTGAAGGACCATAAGAGACTACTATGAAAGACTATATGTGAAAAAACTGGAAAACCTAGAAGAAATGGATAAATTCCTGGATGCATACAACTTACCAAAGTTGAATCATGAAGAACTAGAAAATTTAAACAGACAAATCAAGAGTGATGAGATTGAATCAGTAATAAAAATTCTTCTAACAAAGAAAACCCCAGGACTGGATGGTTTCACTGCCGAATTCTACCAAACACTTTAAGAACTACTACCAATTCTTCTCAAACTCTTCCAAAAAATTGAAGAGTAGGTAATAATTCCAAAGTCATTCTATGAGGCCAGCATTACCCTCATAGAAAAACCAGAAAAAAGATACAGCAAAAAGGAAAACTACAATGTCCCTAATGAACACAGACATGAAGATCTTCAAGAAAATACTAGCAAACAGAATTCAACAACACATTAAAAAGATCATACACCATGATGAAGTGGTATTCATCCCGTGAGGCAAAGATAATTCAACATACACAAATCTGTAAATGTGATACATCACATCAACAGAATGAAGGGGAAAAAAATAAATAAAAAGATCATTTCAATTGATGCAGGAAAAGCATTTGATAAAATCCAGTACCCCTTCTTAATAAAAACACTCAACAAATTAGGCATAGGAGGAATATACCTCAACACAGTAAAGACCATATACAACAAACCTACAGTTAATGTCATTCTGAATGGACAAAAATTGGAGGCTTTCCCTCTAAGATCTGGCATAAGACAAAGATGCTGACTTCTCCTGTTATTTAACATAGTACTGGAAATTTTAGACTGTGCAATAAGGTAAGAGAAAGCAATAAAGAGCATCCAAATTGGAAAGGAGGAATCAAACTATCCCTATTTGCATATGACATGATCATATATGTAGAAAACCCAAAAGACTTCAAAAAATTACTGGAACTAATGAATAAATTTAGTAAAATGGCAGGCTACAAAATCAATGTATAAAAATCAATAGTGTTTTTATATGCCAATAATGAAATATTTGAAAAAGAAATCAAGGAAAGAATCCCACTTACGATAGCTATCAAAAAAAAAAAATACCTAGGAGTAAATTTAACTATGGAGGTGGAAGATCTCTACAATAAAAACTATAAAACATTGTTGAAAGAAATTAAAGAAAACACAAATAAATGGAAAGATAACCCATGTTCATGGCTTGGAAGAATTAACATAATCAAAATGTCAATATTACCAAAAGCAATCTGTAGATTTAATGTAATCCATACCAAAAAACCAATGACATTTTTCACAGAAAGAGAAAAAAGCAATCTTAAAATTTGGATAGAACCACAAAAGACCATGTATAGCCAAAACAATCTTGAATGTGAAAACCAAGCTGGAGACATCACACTACCTGACTCCAAGATGTATTATAAATCTATAGTTATCAAAACAGCTCAGTTGGATTGCAGCCTTATAACACCAAGGTCGTGGGTTTGGATCCCTGTACCAGCCAGCCACCAAAGGAAAAATATAGAAAAGATAATAAAAAATTTAAAAACTTTTTTAAAAAAGAATGGCTATTATCAAAAAGACAGAAAACAGCAAATGCTGGTGAGAATGTAGAGAAAAGGGAACATTGTTGGTGGACATTTAAATTAATATAGCCATTATGGAACACAGAATGGAAATTCCTCAAAAAACTAAAAATAGAACTAACTTATGACCAGCAATCCCACTACTAGATATATACCCAAGGGAAATGAAATCAATATATCAAAGAGACTCCTGCACTCCCATGTTCACTGCAGCACTATTCATAGTAGACAAAGAAAACTGTGGTATTATATACAGAGTGTAATACTACTCAGCTGTTAAAAAAATGAAATTCTGTCAGTTGCAGCAACATGGATGGAACTGGTGACCATCACATTAAGTGAAGTCAGCCAGGAACAGAAAGACAAATACCGTATTACCTCATTCATATGTAGAATCTAAAAAGAGTGGTTTTTATAGAAGAGTAGAATAATGGTTACCAGAGGCCAAGAAGTTAAGGGGAGTGGGGGGTGGGGAAGAGGTGAATTAATGGGTACAAAGTTACAGGTAGATAGGAAGAATAAGTTCTGGCTTTCTAGGCAGACTAGAGCTAATAATACTGTATTGTATATTTCTAGACAGCTAGAGAAGAGGTTGTTGACCATTATCAACACAAAGGAAAAATGTTCAGGTGATGAATATGCTATCTACCGTAAGTGAATGATACAATATATGCATTTATTGAAACAATACACTGTACCCCACAAAAATGTACAATTCATTTTTTTAAGTGGCTGAAATATTTCCCTCTCTAAAGATAGAAAAATGAATTACCTAGGATCAAAGAGGGATTTCTCCTGTAAACCTGCAAGTTTAACTTAATTGGGTGGAGACATTTTAAAATATATTTTAAATTGGTAAATATCATTAAATGGAACAGAAAGCATCATGGAAGAAGGTATGATTTCAACAAAATAAAAATCTATAGCAGTATGGGTAAACTACTAGGAAATTTGACCCCACTGAAACTAAATTTATTAAAGAAAAACTTAGCCACAAAGAGAAAAAGTATCAGAAGGTGCTTATTTGAGATGGATCCTAAATAAGGTTTTTGTTTTTGTTTTTGTTTTTGTTTTGTATCGTATGTGCACTTTTATAGCGGCTAGGAGTGTACTTCAATGTATAATTGGTAAACATTTCTACTCAGATCTCCTTTTCCTTTTAATTCATCATAAACATCTTCAGTTGGTTTTGCTGGCCTTTGTCATTGTGAACTATTATTGTCTTAAGTTATAGGGAGTTTAAAAGAGAGGGCACTAGCTAGACTAAGAGCAAGGGTCAAAACTCAGTCTGCCACTTGCTAGATCTTTTAACCCTAATTTATCTGTACCTCAATTTCCCCATCTTGTTTTACTCTGAGATATTAAACCACACATATAGATTTCAGTGAGGATTAAATGAGGTTACACACACCAAGCCCTAAGTATTAATTAATAAAGGGTATCAATTATTAGTGCAACTAAACCCACTCTAACATATCTCTACTCTCACTCACTGTGTGGTATGGATCCTACTCCATCTTCCACAGGGGCTTATAGAGGTTTTAGACAAGTTGATAAGAATCACCTTTTATACTTTTTTTTTTTTTCAGAGAATTGATGGTTATTTTAACATTTTCTAGTACTGCTGCCTATGACTCAAGAAACAGGAGGCGCCTGGGAGTCTCTAATTTCCTTCTGTTTCCAATAAACCCCTGTGGACTTGGACTCATCATTCAGCACCAGATCAAACGGCAGAGCTAACAGCCTCTGCTCTAGGATCAGAATTCAGTGTGCTGCTTCAAAACACTCTAGCAGCTCTTTGAAATCAGAACTCTGCATCTTCTCTGTCAGTCTGAACGTGTCCTTGCCTTGGCGGAAAACACCTGTTGCCCCCAGAAAATCAAGATTCCTGTCAGCCCTACTATTCTGAGGCTTTTAACTCCTCTTTTTCTTAACATTAGCCCTTCAGAGTAGGATCTGGATCTTTCTTCTGCAAAACCAGAAGTTCTACTAAAATATTTTTCCTCAAATGAAAGAGCAGCTTTCCTGAGTGTTAAATTTTGCCAACAGTCTTAGTGCAGTAGGCGCAGCCTGCAGGCAATGTTCGAGTGGCATATTTCTGATCCTGATGTAAAGTGTTTATATAGTAACTGTGCTAAGAGTCCATATAGAGCAGAGGAGAGAATGAAAGGGGTTAATGATCAACTGTAACCTGGGTTCTCGAAATATGAGTTTAGCAGGCAGGTGTGGCAGGTGTAGGCACAATCAGTCTGATGCGTCTGGAGAATTGCAACTACCTCAGACAGGTGGAAAGCAGACTGCAATGGGGAAATAGGGCTAGGGTGGCAGGCAAGAGTCAGATGATAGAGGGCCATAGATGTCATAATAAGGAATTCGGACTTTATCCAGGCAGGAAACATCCTTTTAAACCTGGCTGCCATAAAAAACACCTGAGAAGCTTTTTTATTTTTAAGTGGAATTTCCAGAGTCCCACTCCAGACCATCTAAATCAGATTATAAAAAGGGAAGTCTGTAATCATTTCAAAATAATATTTCAAACTAATTAATTTGAATTAATTAATAACTGAATTTTGAATGTTCTGTAATGGAATTTCATACTGAACATGAATTTTGTGCAAACAAACAGCACTGTGCAGAGATCTGATTAGGTGGTAGGTAATCGTGTTCAAGATCTTTCAGCATTCAGATTAAATAGAATTATTCTATATTTGTTTGTACTCTTTTGGTAATTTCCAAATCTTGTCAAGTCTTTATCATGAGTTCGTGTCATGTTTATACATACATACACATGTATGTACATACACAAGAAGACCTGTTCTTCCTGATGGCCAAGGAGACTGATAAAAAACAGAGAATGGAAAAAGGAGACTCATACAGAGAAAGAAGACCAATATACAATAGAGAATACAATCAAGTATTATGTAGCCCTGACACTGGTTCTCCTAGTCCTGGACAGTGAGAGGTAACACTGGTACAATCTCTATGACCTGCTTCTGGAGCATCCTTAAGATAGAGATCATACAGTACAAAGAAGGCTCTAGAATCTACTTCCACAATAAAGAAATGGACCTGATCCTAGATGATTGTGCCAACGGGGACTGGAATTTCTGTTATACTCAGAAGCTCAAAACCAGGCCAAGGCACATAAACCCTGTCATCTCTCTTCTGTGCTCTGTACATTCCATCAGCTATGAAATCCTGATGATGTGTTTCATACGTTTCTTTCTCGGGCTCACCTGTATCCCACACTCCCTGCAGCTGACCTGATTCAGGTCTTCATTTTCTCTTGCTTATACTTGGATGAGTCTTCTCACTATGCTTGTGGCCTTCAGCTTTCTATTGTAATCTTCCTGTCATTACAATGTTGTTTGCAAACATGTGGATGCTAGGGGAATTTCAGAAATGTAAGAAATCATATTGTTTTTATACTTAAAACATTTTTATCATTCCAAATTAGTTTTTAGATCAAATCCAAGTTCTTTAATCTGGTATAGAAGGCTGTGGTAGGCCATGGTCAGTCTTTCTTTAACCCTGATGACTCAACAAGAAACGGAAACCTAAGGAATCTAACCAGGCTTCAGGTAGAATTGCTTTACATGGGAGTAGACGAATCCTTGAGTGGTTTTTCCCCTGACCCAATATTATGAAAGCTAGCAGCTTCCACAGTTTCTCTGCTACTCCAATTTTTCAATTCATAGCCCACCTGACTATCAATTTTGGCTATGTCTGGGACCAGAGGACAGTCACCCACCTACTTCCTCATTTCAGGTATTCTTTGTATGAGTTAACTGCTGACAAGGTAGTAAACTGACACAGAAGCAAATGTGAACATGATATTAGTATTGACTCTCATCAATCGTTAAACACAGTCCAGCCCTTCCTAATCTGGTCAAAGATCTTTCCTAACCCAGACCCTACTAACACTTATAGCTTGGTTCCCTTCCAAGTTGGCCACAACGCACTTTAGGCACTCAAAATCACTTATATTTCCCTCAAAACACATGCTCACGCAAGCCTCCCTGCTTTGTTCGTACAATCCCCTTCTTCATCTAAATATAACTCCTCTTTAAGCACTAAACTGAGGCGTAATTTTTCCAAGAAGACTTCACAGATGCTGCCCTTCCCAGCAGACTGGGATAGGCCTACTTCCAATCTGCTCCCACAGCGCTCTGTCACAGCACTGATCACGTCTTTACTTGTTGGGATCCCTCACTTCACTCTAAAATCCTTGAAAGCGGGATATATTTTATTTACCTTCACATGTCCATGCCTAACACTATGTCTGCCAGTTCTCATGTTCGATGATTGTTTATTGAGCTGAATTGTAAACAGTGTTTTTGATTTGGAGTGAATGCAATTATAAGGTAAGGTATTAGTGCTCACTATTAAGAAGTGTGCAATCACAATTTTCCCCAGAAGAAATACTGCTACAAAAAAGGAGGAAAATCTATTTTTATTTGCATACAACTTCAGCTATCAGCAAAGTCTCCATGGAAGGTTCATAATATAATGGTGATGATAACAACTACTGCTACTATTAATCGAGGACTTAGTATGTCAAGGCTAAGGATTTTACATACCTACTTTTTTTTTTAAATCTCAAAACAGTACAGGCAATTATTATTATTATACCCATTTTGAATCTTTGAAGCACAGAGAGATTAAATATTTGCTCCAACCACACAGCTACCACATCCACACAATGTACTCTAGACATCTGTCATAGCATTTTCCAAAACAGTTGCTATGGTGGAGATTACAAAGCTGAACACAAAGTAGCTCTTTAAGTCACATTTGGACTTTAGTGGAGAAACATTATTGTACAAATTTCCTGTACCATCCAAAAGCCTTTTATGACTTACTGTTGCAGCATCTTTTATTTGCAACTACAATAGGCACTCCTTGAAGGTGGAAAGCATCCATGAGCCATTTGGTCCCCAACTGGACTTATCACAATTGCGAGCTCACAGATTTTTGAGATTGGTTATGTGGAGATTTCTGTAGTGAGGGTCTCAGATATATCATTTATGTCTTTCCTTATGGAAACATACATATTACCTTTATTCACTGAAGAGTGCAGCACATTTTTCTCTTCCAATTTTTCACTTACTCTTCAGTCCTCCTTACACTTCCCCTGGCACCTAGAACAGGCACCATCACTAAATGTTCTATCTATCTCTTGCATTCTGGCTTGAACAGAATCATTTCACTCAGAGAAGAGTGGATTTTTCCAATTAAGATCTGGAAAAATTACCAATATATTTTACATAAGCTACTAAAACTGTGTTATACTTAGCTGCTTTCAGCCACTTTGGTCCTGGATGAAGTTCACAAATCTGTAAAATATTGCTGCATCTTCCAAATTTTCTAACCAAGAAGTCACCATCCTATAGAGCTTTCAGCTAAAAATTATAAAACTTTGAAACAGTGCTACCAACTTATCTAGGTCTCAGAAATCTTTGGAGACACTGAAAAATAATGAGAGGCTAATTTTTTAATTTCTTTCCTTAATGAAGCATGCTCTAATTTTATTCCCAGCTGTACAACATTTGAAATACTCTCCTTCCTGAGCCTCATTCACCTGGTGCCTAACATTATACCAAATTGCAGACACTAAAGAACAACCAAATCCTTATGGATCTTGTTATGGTCCCAAGTAAATCATGTCAGTTTAATTTGTGTTACGGGAGAGTTCTATGGTATCCTTTTCTTGTTTTGTGTTCAAAAACAAAATGCCTTTAGCATTTTGGACATGTAATGTTTAATGTTTACCCCATTTGAGAACAAACATATTGAGGTTACATTATGAGTAGTTTCCATAAATAATAAGGCCAAAGTGCATTTGTTCCAAGATGCATAGTTATACTAAATAGCAATCTAAACCTATCTGTGATCACTTTCATCTATCAAGATTCATTTAAACTATGCAAAATAAACTTTGTTTTTTAATGGGGTTTTGGGGAAGTGTAAAAATTAATCTTTGGTTCTTTCTTATATCTATTAGACACTTCACTGCTGGTTAACCAGGACAAATTGCAAACTTTATTAAATAATTTGCATATAACACTATTAAGCTACTATAAATGTGTTTATTTTATGACATTGGACAGGGCTACTCACCTCTCTGGGCTTTGATTTCTCATCTGTAAAATTAGATATTGAATTCTTCTATAAAGTTTACATTCCAGTGATTCCAGTTAGAACTCAAAAACAAATGGGCATTTGAGATGTAAAAAGGAAGCTTTCAGATAGTAAAATTTTCTTCGGAGAGGCAGTGTTGTATAATAGAAAGAGCACAGATTTTGTAGTTTGACAATGTGAATTTGGTTCTCAAAGATGAAATTTACTGATATGGTAATATGATTTTAATCTCACCTATAAAACGAGGAAATAAACCATGTGTCCTGCATAGGTGTCACAAGATTTTAAAAACAGGGTGTAGAAAGTGCTGGCACATAACAGATGCTCAGTAATTGTAGCTATTTGAGGCATAACAGGATGTCCTTTGCTCTTTCACATTTCCACCATAGTGCCAAAGTATTTTTTAACAAAACAGTTCATAGATTCTGAGGGCTGAGAAGTGATGGGGATTAACAGGAGGGTGGTACATTCCTGCTCTAGATGTCCCTCCTGTGAATTCTGAACAGCCCAAGCAAACTGTCATTAAGCATGAGTAATCACAACACACGGGGCCAAAGATGGAGTTAGGGTAACAGTCCTCTGGCTTTGACCTCCCAGGTCAGTTTTGACCCATTGTTGTTAACCAATTAAACAAGATCCAAAAAGTGGAGAAATGAGACCGAAAGAAGGGAAGAAGACTAATGAGGTAAAGAACCTCTAGTATCTCACTTGAGGCCACTTTTGTTGGAGTACTATGTGAACTGTTAGTAATTATTAAAATAAGGTTTTATACCACCCTCATGAGCTCAAGTATCCATGTGCTTTGCTATTAATAAAATTGTGTTTCTTCTCTAATGGATAGACCAATGGGCCTGACTCAGTGTGTATAGTGACCTGTCATTAAGTGGAGGAAGAAAAGAAATGTTTTGTCTGAGATCTTATTATCTCATGTCCTGACACCGACCATCTGCAGAAGAGCCAATCACCTCTCATGCAGATAAAATGGCAAATGGCCTATAATTCTTGTAAGTTTGCTCCACATGTTGCCTTGATTTACATTTACTTATTAATTTACTGTTACACCTTCAATTCTTAATAGGCAACTTGGCAAAATTACTTAGAGGTTTAGCAGGTAAATCAGACTCACCACAGCCAAAAGAGAACTACTGATTCCCCACCACCACGAGACCTGCCCTATCACTGGTCCTCTCCAACTCATTGCTCAAAGGAAAAAAAAAACCACAAACACATATAATTATCTCTTATTACTCTCTTTCTCTCACACCCTACATCCAACTCAATAGCAGCTCTGTCCAACCCATCTCCAAAACTTACCCCAAATCCTGCACATCTCTCTATCTGTACTATTTCCAATGTAATTCAAACCACCACACTCTGGCACTACTTCATATTCTGTACCTTAGCCTATTTTGCACTGCCGTTACAGAATACCAGACTGGGTAATGTATACTGAACAGATATTTATTAGTTCACAGTTCTGGAGTCTGGGAAGTCCCATATCAAGGTGTCAGCACCTGGCAAAGGCTTTCTTCCTGCATCATCCCAAAGACAGAGAGAGAAAGAGGGAGCCAAACTCACCTTTTCTTAACAGCATTAATCACCTCTTAAAGGTTCTACTTCTTAATACTTTTACAATGGCAATTACATTTCAACATGACTTTTGGAGGGGACAATCATTCAAACCCAAGCACTCCACATAAGAATCATCTTTTAAAAACGTAAACCAGATTATGCTGCTCCTAGTGTGTAGCACTTTAATAGCTTCCCATCAAAATTGAAAAATAATCAGATTTCTTATCCCAGCTTACAAAGCTGTGTTATCTGCTCTCTCCTTCCTTACTGACCTCCACTCCTCCATTCTCCTCCCCCTCACCAAGCTGCAATGGCCACCCTTCTCATTCTCAAAAGGCCAAGTTTATTTCTGTTCTAAAGCCTTTACACAAGCTCTTGACCTGTCTGCAGCACCAGCTTCATGATGTGTGAGCTAAACAGCACAGTAGGGCCCCAGGCTCAGAAGGGCCCCCCATTTGGCTTAATTCTCTTCTGTTCCAGTCTCAAAATTTTTAGTAATTTTATCTTTTAAATTTTGTTTTGTAAGTGAAGTCCAACAGGACAAGGGAGCACGTGGGTGAGTAGACGAAATGCTGGAATATTTGCATTGTTCCTTGCCAGCCCATTTGCATATAAGTATTTGCAATGCAACATGAGCATAGAATTCTGCTGGACCTACCATATATGGAAGTTCATCATGACTCAAAGTGAGCACAGGTAAGCATGTTATGTCTAGAACTGAGCAAGCAGGGAGACAGCCCTGACAGGTCACACTTCCAGTAAGAACCAGAACTTGCTTCAAATGCAGAAAGGAGGCAATTGTGTTCTAAGAAACGTGAATGACCAAAGAAACCTATTATAGCCCTTTTTACTCCTGTAACTTCCCAGTATTAAATAACCACCTACACTGAAAACGATGACATAGAAAGAAAGAGAAAGACAGGGCAATACATAGTTTATTTTCTTGTAACCTTTCCTTACTCGTAAGTAAGCAAAAAGTAGTGAGTGTGGATAGAATGTGTCTATCAGGAAGTGAAATTAAAACAGGTGAGTCAATTTTGTACAATGTTTCCACTGTTCTGGTAAGAATGAAATACCTTTGTATGTACAAACTACAAAATTAAGAATTGTGAAATTTTGGTGATGCCACATAAGAGTTAAATGCTCTTATTTTTGCATTTAAAATTGGCACTGCACAATACAAAGATGAATAGTAGCATTCATGCTGATAATTTGAAATTTTAATTTTCTTTGCTTAGAATGGCATTAAATAGCAAATAGAAAAATGAGAACGAGCTGAGAGAAACACCATAGAAGGAGGGGAAAGCTTTATATTTTAGTATCATTAATGGAACTTTTTTCCTGCTACTGAAACAAGAGGTCCCACATTTTCATTCTGCATTGGGCCCTCCCAATTGTGTAGCCAGCTTTGCTTGCACAGAATGGTCTTCCTCTTACTCCAGTTTCACAAAGTTGACTCCATGTATTTCTGGTCAGATACCAGCTTCTTTGAGAAGCCACCTCTCACCCACTAATCTAAATTAGTCACCAAGTACATTCTAGCAAACTATCCTGTCTCAGTAGTCTGCCTAAAGTGCTCTGTACAAATGTTCACCCATACATTTCTAGCCGTCTGTCTGTATCCTCCCTCTGTGGGAGCAGAACCGTGACTGTCTTTTCACCACTTACCTTAGAGGTGAGAACAGTGGCTGACATTTATTAGTCATTCAGTAACTATTTGTGGAATAAGTAAATTTAATGAATGAAATAATTACAACAGTATCTTAATGAAAATAAACCTTTTCAATGTTACAGTGTAGTTTTTTAAAGACAGTACTTTCACTATTTAAAAAATTTAGAAGGGAAAAAACTAAAAATTCAGTCAATTTTGAACCATAGAGAATCACAGATTAATTTGGAAGTTGGCAACATCCAGTTTTCAGCATATTTTTGTACAGTGTGGCTATAAAAATACTGGCTATTGAAATAATATTTCTCTGCTGTCAATTATAGCATATTATTAAGTAATGTCATATTATTTAATATAATGTAATATCATTTCCAATAATCTTTTGTTTAAATGCTCTCTATAAATGGCCAGCAAAAAGTTTCAGATAGAAACTGGTCATGTTTTGTATTTTATTTTATTTTTAAATCATTTTCTTATAAAACATTTAGGATAGGCAAGGTTGGTGGTCTTCACATTGTATGCTATGTTACTAGATAAGAAACAGTTGCCTGAAAGATGACGTTAAAAAGAATAACAATCTTTTGCCCTCCTCCCTGGGAGAGACTATGCTGGCTGAGTAATGATGTCTCCAATGGTACAGAACTGGGGAGTGGGAGCCTGACTGCCAGGTATCTACATCCCCATTCTGACAGTAACTCAGCAGAACGGGATGGTAGGAAACTAGAATTTAAGCTCTCTAGTCTAGAATAACAGCGTATATTCTTTGTGCTACCAAGGCAACAATTTTGCCTTAAGCAATACTGAAAATAAGTGTAAATGATAAGAAATTAAAATTCTACAGAACATAAAACTATGTCACCCTGAGATTTGTAGGGAAGTAGAATCTCCACAGAGCCAAAAATATACAGCTACACCTAATCATGTTAATACTAAATATATTTTCATCTTCAATAAGATGGGGTATATCTTTTTGGAGGGGGATATTAAGTTGGTCTATTTGGGATATTTAGAATACAAAAGTAAAAAGTCAATTTACGTACTGTACATTATGAAAATAATCTGATTATCTTCTGTATAAAGGATTGGAATGTAATCTGGTAAAAGTCCTTGCAAACTGCTTCTAGCTGTCAGTATTTATAACAAAATTTTTGCTATATCTGATTATATTGTCTATACCAAAGATAGAATAAAATGGCTTTTTATTTTCCTAATTATCATCGGGAGCTCCATGACAACTATTTGGGGATGATCATATAAACCATGCATATTTCAATTAGTCCAAGGGGATATTTATGACAGAATAATATTTTTTAAGCATGTAATAAAATATCATAGGTAACTCTATAAAATGAAGATGTGAGGGAATGCTACCAGCAATTCTACATAGATAAATTCTACAGTCTAGATAAAATGGACCAATTCCTCAAAAAGCAAAACTGGTTCAATATTCAAAAGTCAATTATTGTATTTCACCATATTAATGACTAAACAAAGAAAAAATCACGCGATCACATCAACTGATGCAGAAAAGGCATTTTACAAAATTCATGATAAATGATAAAACACCCATTCATCATTCATGATGAAACACCATTTCATGATAGAAACTAGGAATAGAAAGGAACTTTCCCCCTAACATCAGAAAGAAGGCAATATTTCCACTCACACCAATCTTATTTAACATAATGCTGCAAGAGCTAGCCAGAACAAAAAGGCAAGAAGAGGAAATAAAGAGCACACAGATCAAAAAAGATCTATCTCTACTTGCAGATGACATGGAAATTCCAAAGAGTCAACAACAACAAAAAATTTCTACAAAAGTGAGTTCAGCAGGATCACAAAATACAAAATCAACTTACAAAAATTAATTGTAGTTCTATATATTAGCAATGCACACATAAAAATTGGATGAAAAACAGAAAACCATAAAATATTTAGGTATAAACCTAACGGAACATGTAAAGGACTTGAATGCTGAAAATTACAAAATGCTGATGTAAGAATCAAAGACCTAAATAAACAGAGAGACATACCTGTTTATGAATTGAATGACTCAACATAGTAAAGATGTCAATTCTTCCCCAAACTGATATGCGAGTATAACACAATTCCTATCAGTATGTCAGCAACAGATAGATATAGATAAGGTTATTTAAAAATTTATAAGGAAAGACAAAGGAACTAGATTAACTAAAATAATTGTTAAATTATTATTTCAAAGAGAAATATAATTATAAAGTAGGAGGAATCAGTTTAACTGATTTCAAGACTTATATAGCTACAGTAATCAAGACTGTGTGGTATTGGCAAAGGGAGAGACATACAGATAAACGGAACAGAATAGAGAATCCAGAAATAGACTCACAAAAGTACAACTATAGTAGTCAGAATAATGCCCCCGAATATATGTATGTCCAATTCCTGGAACCTGTGATTGTTAGGTTACATGGCAAAAGGGACTTTGTAGGTATGATTAAGTTAAGTATCTTTAAAGAACACGATTACCAGGGGGGAGGGGTGAAATGTAATCACAAGTGTTCTATAAGTAAAAGAGGGAGGCAGGAGGTTCAGAATCAGAGAAAAATTTGAAGATGCTGTGCTGTTGACTTTGAAGATGGAGGAAGGGGCCATGAGCTAAGGAATGCAGTCAGTCTCAGAAGCTGGAAAAGTTCTTCTCTGCAGCCTCCAGAAAGAAAGCAGTTTTGCTAATACCTTGATTTAGCCAAGGGAGGTCTGACCTCCAGAACTGTAAGATAATTTTGTATTAAGCCACTAAGTTTGTGGTGAGTTTTCTACAGTAGTAGAAAGTAACACAATGGCTAGCTGATTTTTTACAAAAATGCGAGAGCAATTCAATAGAGGTAGACTAGTCTTTTAAATAAATGGTGTTAGAGGAATTGGCCATCCATAGACAAAAAGAAAAAAGAAAAAAAATTGAACTTCAACCTAAAACTCACAATTTATACAAAAATTCACTCAAAATAGATCATAGATTTACATGTAAAATGTAAGACTGTAAAACTTTGAGAACAAAATGTTGGAGAAATTTTTAGGAAATTGGTATTGGTGAAGATTTCCTAGACATGACCCCAAAAGCACAACCCATAAAAGAAAAAAATGGATAAATCGTACTTCACCAGAAGTAAAAAATTTTGCTCTGTGAAAGTCCCTATTATGATGACGATGCAATAAACAAACGAACAAACAAAAATGAAACAAATACAATAATACATTGAACTTTCAGAAGGAGAGAACAGAACTGTGGTTATTAGAGGGGAGGAAGGGGGAAGGGAGGGAGGGTTAAGGAGAAATGGGTTAGTGGACACAAAGAATGAATACAGTTTACAATGACAAGTATGCCAACTCGCTTGGTTTGAGCATCACATAGTGTACGCAAATACTGATAGTCAACTCTGTACCCCGCAAATATGCATAATCAATCATTTTTCAATAAAAAATAAAATAATTTTTTTTAAAAAAGAACTTTGATAGAAAAAAAATGATGAAAAGATAGGCTACAGACTGGGAGAAACAATTTTGTCAGGTTAGCAGCCAAATATCATAACATTCCCTCTCTGCCTCCCATTTCCCAGGTCTTGACACCCAGTGCAACACTCATTTACCTATCAACATCAAGTCTCTGCAAAGAGAGAAAGAGAAGACTGGGAAAAGTAGTTGATGGGTCCCCAAGAAATCATTCACTTTCAGATCTTTCATACTCAAACACCATTTAGTAACTTTTACCCTAGAATTTGGAAATAAATATACCTTCAATATGTCCCTACTTATGCATGGCCCTACTTATATATGGGTTCCTACTTATATATG
Source organism: Cynocephalus volans (assembly GCF_027409185.1). Classification (NCBI taxonomy): domain Eukaryota; kingdom Metazoa; phylum Chordata; class Mammalia; order Dermoptera; family Cynocephalidae; genus Cynocephalus; species Cynocephalus volans. The sequence goes on along the minus strand of NC_084468.1, from coordinate 88,336,251 downwards.
GCCTTTCAAGAAGGCCACAGGTATGAAGCCAGGCCAGGGCTTTCCTGCATGAACTTACTGCAACATTTATCATAGTCTCATTATCAGGCTAGATAATGAAACCAGCAGAGAAGCCCATGTGTACGTGGAGTTGAAGAATAATTCCCAATGCAGAGTTCTCCCCAGGCAGTCCTTGCTTGTCTGGAATATCCTAGGATGCTTCCAATTATTTTAGGAGATCATCACCAAATGTCACATTCTCAAAAAACAAAAATAATTTAAAGCTACTTCAGTATTTACAAATGCCTTGTGACACATTCATAATTTCAGATGAAAGAATGGCCATGGAGTATCGAAATTCCAAGAATATTGGTAAGCTGTGATATATGTATACCAAGTCATACACACACACACACACACAAATATACAAAATTACATCAATTTAAGTTAATATATATATCAGTATATAGATATATATGTTAACATGTCAATGATTTGGAAATACATCTCACGTACTTCCAAGAAGAAATGCTATGTACATTAAAAATTACTTGCTATGATAATACATCATGACTAACGTTTTTGTTTATAATGTATAACATATTTACATTTCTGAACTTTTTTTGAGAAAAATGAAAAAGAAGGTTTGTTCTCAGAGAGTTTTAGACTTGGAACAAACATACCTACACTGACCTTCTGAGGGAAAAGTACTGAACATTATATTCTTCACTTACCTCTAGAGGCTGCTGCAAGGCACTTTGGGATGCTCATTAAAGTCGTATTTGAGTAAAAGGCAATCACTCCTTTTGTATCATAATGAACATGAAAAGTTAATGCATGGCATTTGGTTACTCCACTGTTCTCTACCAGCTCAGGAATGACAGCTTTCATTGTAAATGCAGCCAGTGGGTTCTTCTTCTTTTTTATTATTACTATTAGCATATTCATTATCGCAAATCATGATTTTTCTTTATGCTCTTTACCCGACCCATCCCTCAGCCAAAGCCCCCTCACTCCCTCCCCCCATCTCCGGTAACCTTAGGTTTGTTCTCTCCTTCTGAAAGTTCAACTTATTGTCACAGTCCTCCCTCCCTTCCTCCCTCCCTTCCTCCCTCCCTCCCTCTCTCCCTTCCTTCCTACTTACCCAGTTATAAAAGAGAATATGTGGTGTTTCTCTTTCCTAGTTTGGCTTATTTGACTTGTCATAATTTTCTCCAGACTCATCCATGTCACTGCAAATGGCAGAATTTCATTCTTTTTTATGGCTGAATAGTATTCCATTGTGTATATATACCACATTTTCTTCATCTAGTCATCAGTTGACGGACACTTAGGTTGGTTCCATACTTGGCTATTGTAAATAGAGCTGCAGTGAACATGGGAGTGCAGGTATCCCTTTGTCATGATAATTTCCATTCCTGTGGATATATATCCAGTAGTGGGATTGCTAGATCACATGGTCGCTCTATCTGTAGTTGTTTGAGAAAACTGCATACTGTTTTCTGTAATGGCTGTGCTAGTTTACAGTCCCACCAACAGTGTAGAAGAGTTCCCCTTTCCCTACATCCTCTCTAGCATTTGTTATTCTCAGTCTTTTTAATAATGGCCAGTCTAACTGGGGTGAAATGATACCTCAATGTGGTTTTGATTTGCATTTCTCTGATGACTAGTGATGCTGAGCCTTTTTTCATGTACCTGCTGGCCATTTGTATGTCTTTCTTTGAAAACTGTCTATCATCTCCTTTGCCCATTTTTAAATTGGATTATTTGTTTTTTTTACTGTATAGTTGTTTGAGTTATTTGTATATTCTGGATATTAATCCCTTGGTGGATGTATAGTGTGCAAATATTTTCCCCCATTCTGTAGGTTGTCTTTCTACGCTGTTGATTGTTTGCTGTGCAGAAGCTTTTTAGTTTGATATAATCCCATTTGTTTATTTTTTCTTTTGTCGCCTGTGCTTTTGGGGTCTCATTCATAACAGTCACCAAAAGAAATAAAATACCTAGATATCAATCTCACCAAGGAGCTGAAAGATCTCTACAATGAGAACTACAAAACACTACTGAAAGAAATTACAGAGGACACAAAAAGGTGGAAAGACATACCATGCTCTTGGATGGGAAGAATTAACATCATGAAAATGTCCCTTCTACCCAAAGCATTCTGTAGATTCAATGCAATTCCCATCAAAATACCAATGGCATTCTTCACAGATACAGAAAAGCAATCAAAACATCCATGTGGAACAAAAAACCCAAACAGCCAAAGCAATCCTAAGCAAAATAAATAAATAAATAAATAAATAAAGCTGGAGGCAAAACACCACCCAACTTCAAATTATATTACAAAGATATTGTAACCAAAATGGTGTGGTACTGGAATAAAAACAGACACTCAGATCAATGGAACAGAACACAAAACCCAGGAATCACCCACATACTTACAGTCAACTGATCTTTGACAAAGGCTGCAAGAACATAGAATCGGGAAAAGACTGCCCCTTCAATAAATGGTGCCGGGAAAACTGAAAATCTATATGCAGAAACATGAAACTGGACCTGTACCTCTCACCATATACCAAAACCAACTCAAAAGGGATTAAAGACTTAAATATAAGACCTGAAACCATAAAATTGCTAGAGGAAAATATAGGGAAAACACTATATAGGGTTTAATATAGGGTCACAGGACTGGGCAAAGACTTCATGCGTTCATTTCTAAGCCAATAAGTAAGAGTACTGGAAAGAATTAGACATCTTAAACATTAAGTTAGATGTAGGAAATTGCAGATCCTTCTTGAATCAATCAGTAGAGGCTTTCTTTTTGCATTGTTTATTAGAGAAGACAGCATTTTGAAAAGACATAAAGCATTAGTCTTTGCAGTACAAGTTTTACTATTGATTTATCCCATTTACACACTAGTTATCGACTAAAATAAAAAGGAACACATCTTTAGTAAAGTGTTTGTTAGCAAAAAAAGAATGTGAATGACATGTCATAAGACATTTTCTCAAACTTGTTAAGATGCTGAAACCAAGCATCTCCTAAGTTGGTGTGGGACCGGTTATCCAAACCTTTCAATGAGCGTTTATGATTCAACCAAAAGACTCTGCCCTGCCCCACCCAAAGTCACATTAGAATTTGGGAGGTTTTGGTTATTTTAGGAAAACCTTTCCAGGAGCTTCTAATGGCCCCCCTCTTTACTGAAGAAGTAATTTCTTAATTTACTTCCAGTTTTCAGTTTTAAGAAATTAAGAACTTTTAATCAGTGGATAGGTCCACAAATTTCTGAATGTACATCCAAATTTCTTGGGCACATAAAAAAATGCAGATCCCTGGGATCCATTCCCAGAGATATTGGTTCCATTGTCTTTGTAAAATCTACATTTTACAAAACACCCCTACCCGTCCCGATGGTTTTGGTGCAGCTAGTTGAAGCAGAATGATTTGATAACCAACAAACACGGGACAGTGGTTTATAAACCAGGAAAACCAGAATATTTTTAAAAATACAAATTATTTTGTCTCATAACCTAGAGGATTAAATTCTGTTAAGTGCAAGGGATTATTTGTGGCTTTTGTTTCTATTTTTCACAAGTTCCCCATGTCATTTTGCTGTGCAGCTAACTTTGGGAGCCACCACTTAGGAACCGTAGTGAATTTCACAAGGATGTATTTCATTCCTATTATACATTCTCTACATTCTCTTTATTAAAAAACATGTTTAAAGAACATTTATTGAGTATCCACCATGTGCCAGTCACAGAACTAGTTGGATGCAGAAATTAACCCTGGTCACTACACTAGTGGCCCTGACTACGCTAGTCAGAGTGTAGACTCGTAGCCAGTTCTCAAATGAACAATTACAGTAGAAAGTGATACTCACCTTAAGAAAGATAGAACAAGCTGCTAAATATAGTGGCTGACCCTCTGTGCTCAGTGACCTCTCAGGAAATATGAACAATATATTAACTGAGGCTGTTTAGAAAAGCACTTCCTCCTTGACAGTAGTGACAAAGACAAAGGGAATAATTATTCACTTTCTACCATATGTTGTGAATTATGCTAGGTTCTTTTCCTACATCCCATTTAATCTTCACAATGTCCCTTGAGATAGGTATTATCCCTCTTTTACCAAAGAGGAAGCTGAAGCTCAGAGTAATTTGACCAAGGCTTTTCAACTAAAAGGTGTATTCCAGCCAGCGTCTAAATCTGTATCTGTCTGCCTCCAAAGCCCATGCACTTTCCTCTCCGTCTGGCTATGTTTACTGGGCGGATTATAACCCAGGGTATGTCATGCGCAGACAGTTGTGTGTTCCTGCTTCCACTCCCTGATTAGCTGATAGTACATGCAAACCGATTGCATTAGCATCTAAGGGAAAATGCGGAAATATTGAGAACATGTTATGTCTTAATATTCTAAATGAAGATTTAAGGATTAAAAAATGATGAAACTATCGTTTACAGTGAGATTTTGAAATAGCCGTGAAGTTCATTAAACCATGTTATGCCTAGCCTTGAATTATTTCCTATCACCACATCTTCTACCCTCTCTCTTTTCTCCCATAAGAGAAACTTCTGTAAACATAATTTTTTTAAAAATTTTATTTTGTCGATATACATTGTGGCTGATTATTGCTCCCCATCACCAAAACCTCCCTCCCTTCTCCCGCCCCCCCTCCCCCCCAACAATGTCCTTTCTGTTTGCTTGTCGTATCAACTTCAAGTAATTGTGGTTGTTATATCTTCTCCCCCCCCCCCGGTTTTTTTGTGTGTGTATGTGTGTGTGTGTGTCTGTGTGTGAATTTATATATTAATTTTTAGCTCCCACCAATAAGTGAGAACATGTGGTATTTCTCTTTCTGTGCCTGACTTGTTTCACTTAATATAATTCTCTCAAGGTCCATCCATGTTGTTGCAAATGGCAGTATTTCATTCGTTTTTATAGCTGAGTAGTATTCTATTGTGTAGATGTACCTGCACAGCAAAAGAAACAATTAAAAGAGTTAAAAGACAACCAACAGAGTGGGAGAAAATATTTGCAAAATATACATCTGACAAAGGATTAATATCCAGAATATATAAGGAACTCAAACAACTTTACAAGAAGAAAACAAGCAACCCAATCAAAAAATGGGCAAAAGAGCTAAGTAGGCATTTCTCTAAGGAAGATATACAAATGGCCAACAGACATATGAAAAAAATGCTCAACATCACTAACATCACTCAGCATCCGGGAAATGCAAATCAAAACCACACTGAGATACCATCTAACCCCAGTTAGGATGGCTAAAATCCAAAAGACTCTGAACGATAAATGCTGGCGAGGTTGCGGAGAAAAAGGAACTCTCATACATTGTTGGTGGGACTGCAAAATGGTGCAGCCTCTATGGAAAATGGTATGGAGGTTCCTTAAACAATTGCATATAGATCTATCATACGACCCAGCTATCCCACTGTTGGGAATATACCCAGAGGAATGGAAATCATCAAGTCGAAGGTATACCTGTTCCCCAATGTTCATCGTAGCACTCTTTACAATAGCCAAGAGATGTCCATCATCGGATGAGTGGATACGGAAAATGTGGTACATCTACACAATGTAAACATAATATTTATATACTATCATTGGGATAGAAAATGTGCTTCTCCAAGAGTAAAATTTAAATGTGTAGTTGAAAGAAAAATGTATACTCAGGAGGTTTCTTTGAAAAATTCATGGAAAAATACAATTAAAAGATAAGACGAATCTTTTCATGACGTGTGTGTGTGTGTGTGTGTGTGTGTGTGTGTGTGTGTGTGTGTGTGTGAACTGAGAGAGTTATATCACCCTCTCATTTAGTCAACAATTCTGCAAATATAGGGAATTTTGGACATATGTAGTAATGAACAGACAGACGTGGCCCTTTTCCTTGAATGGCTTGTAGTCTGGAGAATAGTAAAGAAATTAAAAAATAATAAATAAGATGAAGATATGTATGCACACACACACAAAAGAAACAGCAATAATGAAAGATTTGATAGTGTGAAAAGGAAATCTTCTCTTTAATTTTTACAAATGTTGTTGTGATGGTGCTGGGGGCTGCAGTTGTGTTCAATCAACTCTGGTTGTAAAGCAAATACAATGTATTTCACGTCTTACTGAAGTTAGAATACCAAGTAGGTAGTCCAAAAAAATCTAAATTGACTTATTTGAAAGCAATAAAAATGCAGTATCATTAGGCATATGAAATGTTGTAAATCACATGGGAAAAATTTTATTTCCTGGAGCTATCTCAAGAAAGAAAATATAATCTATTAATGCAAGGTTAATTACAAATTTAATTCTCTTATTGTCAGAGAAGGCCTTTGTGGTCACTTTCATCATGGCAGTAACTTTGCTACTTTTTGTTATTTTTCTCATGATAATGCATAACATTTTGTTAGATTAGCACTTTAAATGAAAGAACCTGAAGTAAAAATTGCCTAACATGGAAGAATGACTTTTTTATGGTGGAATTTCAAGCATCAGCTAAGAGAGGATGTCATTCAGCAAGTATTTTTCTTAGCACTCTTCCTTCTCTAAAATTTCAAAACTGCTAGTATAAGATAGAAGTGTGTGTGTGAACGAGCATGAAAGAGAGAGAGAGAGAGGGAGAAATGTAAAATGATGCAACGGTCTAATCACTACTGAGCACTTATCTTCACCTTAGTTAACTGTAGCCAGCACTGACCGCTTGGAAGGAGGTGAAGCCAACTTTCTCAGAAGCATGTCACATGAGGCTAAAACATCAGGCCTTTTTCAATGTCTGCTTCAATGCAATGACAATCCATTCCATCTTACACTGAAAAGTAATAAATATCTTTTTATGATCTTCATTATTTAAAATCCTACAAAAATTTGGTTTCTTCTGTTTAAAGTCAAAACTGAAAAGCAAATTGGACAAGGTTAGAGGGATAATTATAAAAGATAGAACCTCCAGAAGGCTTCAGCAGGACAACTGAGGAGGTAGTGGTTTTGTGCACATTATCCATTATCTGGGGAACCTTTTATAACCCCAAAGAACTCTCCTCATTAGCGTGACATTCAAGAAATCAGAAAATGATTGTTTTTTCTGCATTATGATGTAGAAAACTTAGAATTATAGAAAAATAAAATTATAAGTGACTTTATGTTTATCTGAAGCTCAAGATCAGGTCTTTACACATAACTCTTAATGAGGAATGAGATTTGATCATCCTGGAAGATGGGCTCAGCTGACATAAAGCTGGAAGGCAGAGGTGATCAACAAAATAACAAGAGAAACATCCTTGTCCCAGGTGACCATTTACTCAAAGTCAATACACTATGATTAGTAAAGCCAGAGGAGTCACTCCATGCAGAGGAGTATATGGAGGTTGATAGTACGAATTGTGAAAAAATGTTTAGCTAAATTCCCAGGTGCAAACTCTAAGATCTTATCCAACACCTTCTCTTTAACAGATGATGAAACCAAGGCCCTGAACAGAATGGCTTGCCTAGAGGCACACAGCTGACTGTGGTAGAGCTGGCGTTAGAGCACGACTTTGTAGACACTCGGCTGAGACCACCTTCCACTGCCTCAAGCTGCGGTGCCTAAATTTGATGGTTTTGATGTTGCTTTTCCTCAACACCCTCATCTAGAAGTGATCAATTGAGTTTTGGTTTTCTCATTCCTCACCAGGAAGAATGAATGTTTTTGGGGAGATCTTGGCTCAGTGTGTCTCAAACACAACCACCCTGCATTAATGAAACAGGAGAGAAACAGCTTCAAAAAAAGCCCAGAACCTATGGATTTGGAACAAAGGACACAGTCATTTCCTTTCCTTCTCTTCTCTGGAAGCACCTCACCTCAATAGACACCTATGGCTTCTGCAGTAAAAAGGGAAGCACTCACCACTGCCAATCACCAACGTAATTTGCACACTCTTTTCCTGATTGTAATGTAGATTTAGTAGTCCCCTACTGTCCTGGAGGATGTTTCCTTTGTGTAGGTAGCATTGAGACACTTCCCCGAGGCCTCAGTGGCAGTGAGAACTCTCTAGTCCAGGGATCCAGTTCATTCCACAACTCCAACCCAGAAGTTGTATCCAGAGGACTCTGCATGGTTTACACCACTTGTGTTTGGCTAATTTAAGCAAATTGAAGACTACCTGTTATTGTGTTTTATCCATATTTAAAATTTTTCAAACACCTTAGATAATTGAGAATCAACATTAAATATCTTGAAAAGCATGCGATATCACTTAGGGATATAAGGTTAATGTCATTAATGGCACTTCAAGGTCACTATAAGTATAAAAAGTAAAAATCAATTCCTATTAATTTAACAAATATACACATGTATCTTGGAGACTTACAGGAGCATGTGGAAATTACCTGAGATCAGATTCATTTAAATTGTAATAAACTGCCAATGGGACACTTTAGAAATTAATCAAGAGCTGCCATTTTGTTATATTAGGAACCTAGGAAGGACTAGATCACCCTGCGACTAATAACAGAGTAATCGTACTTCAAATACATGCAATTTTTTTTAACCGACAGATAAAATTGTCTGTATTTACTGTGTACAACACTTTGTTTTGAAGTATATATACTGTGGAATGACTATGTGCATTACCTCACATAGTTATCATTTTTGTAGTGAGAACACTTTGCAATCACTCTTTCAGTATTTTTCAGGAATATTGTTAGCTATAGTCACCATGTTGTATAATAGATCTCTTGAACATATTCCTAGTGTGAGATTTGGGAAGACAATGTGTCTTAGATCCATGTGAGAAAAAAAAAATTATTCTATACTTTCTGTTGCTATGAAATAGTTATTTATCATATACCTTTATTCTAATATTCTTTATCTTATTTGAACCTGATGAATAGCCATAACTCTTTAAATTTTGAGCCTGAGGATTCTGGCTTAGAGAGATTAAATAATCTGCCCAAGAGCTACAGCTAGGCATGAAAAATCCAAGCTAAAACTCAGGAAAACAAACGGTCTCAAAATCAGTGTTCTCTTGCCTGGGTACTAACCAAGATAACCTTAAAGTTCCCCCCATCTTGACTAATCTGTAGACAGGCTTTTTGACTATAGGCTCTGATCTTCCATTTCTTAGATAACTGACTTTAGAAAACTTTCAATTGCACATCTTTGCTCTGGCCCTTTGAAATGCATGTAAAAGTTTATCTCAGCCTCTTGCCAGTTTTGCAACCCAGGAATGTCTTTCTCAAGGACGTGGAGCCATCCCTTTGAAATGTAATTATCAAGGAAGATAGCACCCTTATCCCCCAGTCTCTGTGGGGAGTAGGAACCTAACTCATTGCCAGTTAGCAAACAGAAATCACCTAATCATAGAGAAGAACATTTGCAAACTCAGGAATAACTCAATGTGCTCAACACATCCCCTTTATCAACCTCCTTCCCAACATCCTCCAGTACTTTTGCACTAGTTTGCCCTGACTCTTAAAAACCCTCCAGCCTTTTGTTTCAGTGGAGTTGAGTTCCATGTCTCTCCCCTATTGCAATAGTCTTGAATAAAGTCTTCCTTACCTGTTTAACTGCCCTGTGCATTTTTTTCTTTGACAGGGCAAAAGCTGCCTGATCAACAATGCAAACTCTTTAAATCCAAATAAGCACCAAGCATTTTATGTCAGGAAAATAAAAGTATTTAAACTAAATATATAAATATGTATTAAATATATTTATGTTTTATTTTATATTATATAACTATAAATATTTAAGGATATATTTAAATATATGTTGCTGTTATGATTTTTTTAAACACCAATTGATTTGAAAGCATGCTAAATTTTTAAATAGTTTTTATACATTTTGTATTCTCTCAGTAAGTATAGCAATTCTGTGGAAATCTTTGAAATTTTGAGATGTTAAAATGTATCTTCTTGAGTAACAGAGATCAGATAGTTTTCTTTATGTCTATTCAGCATAAAGATGCAAACTTATATAATATTAAGCATGGAACTATGTCACAGACACATTGCTACTCAAACTGCTTTGCCACTAAATTTAAGTCATCACAGAGGGAAATACAAATTTTCAGTGACCCTAGAAAAACTTTTTCTCTAGTGACAGAAAAAGAGCTGAATAGGCAATATCTTATTTTACTTCTCTTTTTACTTTTATTATTGTTTTCTGAAGAATATGCTAAGTCTGAGAAAATATGCATCAGGCAGAGAGAACATGGACTCCCATATAAAATCATTTACTGATATTTCTCAGCATTTGCTTGCAGATTCCTTCTTCTCCAGAAGTACTCATACTCTAAGGGGACATGTCAGGGGAGAGGTCTGCCACCTCTCACTTTCTTAGCTCAGGTTTCTCTAATCATTATTTTCCTTGGGCTTATTTTCTCACAAAATAACCCATCATGGGTTGCTATAGTTTAGGAAACTGCTTTTTTTAATCTACTCAATTTTTCTACAGAATATAAACCATTTGAAAGAGAAGAAGACAAAAACCGAAAACACCCAAATCTTGTTATAACATGGGATGAAAACAACAGAGCGTGGGATTCTCCTTCACTGCTGAACCTGGTATTGTTCTTGCTAATGTCAACAACCACAGTGATGTCATCAAGCACTGTGGCTTCTCACACCCACCCCTCTCTCCTCCACCCACTCCTTTGTCATACTTTCATTCTCATCACCAATAAGTAGAATAGAACCTCTGAAATCTCAATGGCAAGCCAACACTGACAACTACCTGCTGCTCTCCTGCTTATTACAGAATCCCAACTACTAGAACTCTTTAGCTATGTTGACTCTTCCTCACTTACATTGACCCCACCAATTTTCCCCTGTTCCTCTCATCCAGTTTTGTGGCTTTATGTACCATCTACCTGCTGATGACTCTCAAATTTCTACTTCAGTTTATATGTGGGGCTGCTGTGGGAGAATATTCTTAAGATTCTTAAATGCCCTTCTTTTTTTTTTTTTCAGATGAGTCTATTAGGCACTGGCTTAGCAATACCCTTTAGCAAAGGGTCTCACAGCCACACATGTGATTTGATATTTATCCACAGGCCTCATTTAGTTGGTAATTTATTTTACCAGCTAGGAGAGAGGGGATGAAGGGTGGTTTGTTTTTCCAACCCAGCAAGTCCTGGGACTTCTATATTCCCCATAATTTCTGATTGTAAACTAGACACTCCCTTGTAGCTTTTTTCTCTCTTTGTGTCTTATCATACACTACTAAGAGAAGCAGCCTGTCATGTTCAACATTCTATCTGTAGATCTCTTTTGCCAGAGCTAAAAGTTCACTGGATATTGCTGTGGACTGAATGTTTGTGTCCCCCTAATCCCCAATGTGATAGTATTTGGAGGTGGGTCCTTTGGGATGTAAAAAGGTAGATACATCATGAATGGGATTAGTGCACTTACAAGAAGAGACACTAGAGAGATGATCTCTCTCTGCCATCTGAAATACAAGAAGAAGATATCTATCTGCAAACCACAGAGAGGGCTGTCACTAGGAGCCAAATTAGCCAGTACTTTGATCTTGGACTTCCCAGCCTCCAGAAATGTGAGAAATAAATTTCTGTTTTAAAGCCACCCAGTCTATGCCATTTTTGTTACAGCAGATCAAATTGACTAAGGCAGGTATATTCTCTGTCTTCCAGGTTCCTGCTGGTAATAGTTATGCTAATTGTACTGGAATTAGACAGCACAGATGCCCCTTCTCCAGCCTCCAATATCAATTTCCTCACTATTCTTCCAGCCTGCTCCAATGGTCTTGTGATTCACTCTCTATCATTGATTCACCACCTGGACTTAAAGCCAATGTCACATTTTCAGGTCTATGTCATAGCTAAAAAGTACTTCTAGGTACCAATTTTGGTATCAGTTAACTATGCATTTAAAAAAATCATACCAACTTAGCGACTTAAAATGACACTTTTCTTTTCTTATGACTTTTGGATCGTCTGGGAGGGTCTCTGTTGGGCTCTCATGTGGTTGCTGTGTGTGGTGGTAACTTGCCTGGGGTTGCAAGATATAAGAGATTGGTGCTGACTGCCAGCTGGACTTCTCTTCTCACGTGATCTCTCGTCATTCAGTGGGCTATGCTTGGTTTCCTCAGATAGCAGTGGAAGTATTTCAAGAGGCTGAGGCCTGAAGCTGCAAGACCTCTTGATGCCTAGGCTCCACAACTCAGACATCTTTACTTCCGTTATGTTATGTTGGCCAAGCAAGTCACAAGGCCAATTCAGATACAAGATGTGTACAAAAATAGATTTCTCCTGATGGGAGGAGCTGCAAAGAATTTGTGGCCATATTTAATCTGCCACAGTCTGTGATGGACAATACAACAGAATACATAAGTCTATAATAAGCAAAATTAGTTTCAGGTGAGTCCTTTTGGTTTTGGCAAGGAATACAGCATTGGCCGTGAGTGCATATTCACAAATTCAAATCATCATTCTGCCCCTTCCTTCATACGTGGCTTTGGCCAAGCAAATTTAGTATTCTCTTTCTCAGCTTTCTTATTTGTCAAATAGTGAAAATGTCTACTTATTTAAATAAAGGAATATAAAGTGTTCATAATAATTTAAGTAGCTAATATTATTATTGGAGCAATTATTAAGAGAATGGTTTAAAACTTTAGACAAATTCAACTTAACAGTTTAATTCAGCCAAGAATGATTTGCAAATCAGGCAGCTGCCATGACTAGACTAGGTTCAGAGCAACTCCAGGGCTGCTGCATGGTCAGCTAAGATTCACAGACAGAAAAAAAAGGAAAATGATATATAGAAAACGGAAGTGATGTACGGAAACAGCTGGTTTGGTTACGACTGGGCATTTGCCTTATTTGAACACAGTTTGAACAGTTGGCTGCCTGTATTTGGCTGAGACTTGGATACTAGAGCAGGTTACAGTCTGTTTACACATCAAGTTAGGTTAGGTTATAGTTCACTGTCTGAAGAAACCTTTAGGCCAAATTTAATTTAACAGAATAAAGGAGGAAAAAGTAATTTTCAGCAGAGAAGACTTTATTGTAAAAGTGAGAATGAGCTATCCATAAGAAACAGGAACAGCAAAGAGGATTCAGAAAGATAGGAGCAGGCAGGGTAGAGCCATATAGCATATAGCAGTGATAATAGTTAAAATCTATTGAGCAGTAATTTTTGCCAATCTTTCTATATATACACTTCATTTAATTTTCACATTCACACTGAGGTAATTATTATTATCCACATTTTACCCACTAAACAAAATGGTTTGTAGAGAGTTTTCTCAAGCACACAAAGATAGTAATTGGCTCAAGTGGGCTTGCAATCCAGGTGTGTCTTGCTCTAAAAAAAAAAAACCAAACAGTAATTATTGTTTTCTGTTATGCTGGGTGGAAATTTCTGCTATGCTGGGAATTTCTGGGGGAAAAGTCCAATTAGAATTAGTTATAAGAGAGGAGTGAGAGGTGAGTTTGAAAGTGTAGACTGGGGTCAGCCTAGCCAGATGAGTTTTACCTGTGATAGTAGACCCAGAGTCCCTTCAGCCGGAGACCATCATTTCTCCTCAATTCTGCTTAGTTCAACAAGTGCTTACTGGATGCTCACTATGTGCCAAGCACTTTATTAGAATCTGCATATAAAATTTTACAGTGTGATGGGGGAAAAAGACATGGTCATAGATAGGGGTTAAAGTTGAGGCTGTTTGAATAGCAGAAATTTGCAGTTCTCAAAGAGAAAGATTCCGAGGACCAGAGCTAAGGTATTAGTGGTGTGGATGAAAAGAAGAAGGATCAAACAGAAATATTTAGGAAGCCTTAGATGATTGAATATATTTGGTGAGAGAAAAAATATTCAAGAATGAAACTGATATTTTTAGCTTGGGGTACCCACCTGCATAGCACTGTCCCTGAGAACAGTAGGAAACGCAGGCTGAGAAGCATGTTTGGGGTTTGAGTTTATTTCTGGACAATGTCAATATCTGTACAGACACATCCAGGTGAAGAAGTACAGCAGCCGGTTCAGGAGTGAGATCAAGCTGGACCTGCACCTTGACAGTTATCAGCCTATAATTTGATGGTTAAACCCAGGCCTCAAAAGCCCGGGCCTAAAGGCCCACACTTAACCACACAACTTCTTTGCCTAGAGTAAGGGAAGGATAAGGAAGTTGTAGGGATTCAGGGAGTGTCTACCTCTCTGCTTGCTTCAGGCAAAGACAAAGTACCATATTTAACTAAATTATTCCTGCTATTAGCATCTGCATTTTAAGTTATATAATTCCCAGATCAACAATCACATCCTTAAGTTTCTGTTGGTAACAAATTAAAAAGACGAACCTGAATATTTTCTAATTCAGGACCAACTGCTTTTTTGAAAAAACATAACCAGCACTACATGAGTATTGATTATGGAAAACAAAAAGTACAATCTACACTGGTTTTGTGCCTGTCATTATGATATGCACTTTCCAATAATATTATTTAATCCTCTCCACAAATATTTCAAATTAGGCCCTATTGTCACCATTTTATAAATAGAGAAACTGAGGTTAAGGAAAATTAACTTTCTAAAAGTCACAATTTGTGAGCAAGATACTTAAAAATAATATTAGTAAAATAACATATTTGTAGAGCTCTTCATAGTTCTTTTGTTTTTGTTTTTGTTGTGTGTGTGTGTGTGTGTGTTTTAATGGGTTTCAGTGTCTAGGTCTCACAGAACAAAATTTACCATATAACTTCCTAACACCTCTTTGCCTTAACTGAAATGTCACTCTCCTGTCAACTCTTTTCCTTCCCTCACCTCCTCCCTTCCTCTCTATATACACATTTCTGCCTTTTATAATGAGTTCAAAATTCCTCAGCTCTCTCAGATACAAGGCTTTCTACTTCACCTTTCTACTTCACCTCCATTTCTTCGGTCACCGGCATTTCTGCTGGAGACCTCATGGAGGTAGCACCATTCCCTAAATGAGTCACTGTGTTAGTCCGTTCCTGTTGCTTATAACAGAAGTACCAGAAACTGTGTAACTTGTAAAGAAACAATATTTATTGCTTACAATTTGGGAAGCTGGGAAGTTCACGGTCCAGGGGGCACATCTGGTGAGGGCCTCGTTGGTGCTGTCTCTATAGCCATGCAGGGTATCACATGGCAAACGGCTTGAGCAAGAGAAAGCTAACCTGCTCTCTCTTAAAGGCCCGCCTTTCAATTACCATAATGGGATTTCCCACTCTCAACACTGTTACAGTGGGGATTAATACATAAACATTTGGGGGACACAATTCAACCCACAGCAGTCACCAATCTCACCATGTCCTAGACACCTCAGATCCTATGGCCATCTCTTTAAATATACTATTATCTAATTGATTATTTCACTGTCCCTCATCATTTCATCACACACGTACAAAAAGTAATCTCAGCTATATCAATCCAACAGCTCACTTTCTGTGTTTCCGAACAATAGTTGTTTCTGAGTCCTACTAGAGGGAATCGCACAGTCCTGCAGATTGGCTACCTTACAAATTCATGGTTTCCAATAATATCCAGTACTTCCAGTTGCTCAGAAAAATCTTTTGTGTGCCCTTATGTACCTCTTCCATTCCCCTCCACGTTTGTTTTTCATTTACTCCTCAAATCTTTTATCCTTTTACTTTCATCTTCAGACTCAGCAGATAATCTAATACCTACTTCACAGAGAATATAGTTGTGTCCTGCAATGTCTGCCTCATTCTCCATCTATCCTTCCTACAACCTGCCTACATCATCCTCCTTCCTTTAGACCTCTCCTCATGTGTTACCAGATGTGTTTCTTGTTTACTGATGGTTAATACCTCAAATGGGCACTGAAAAGCATCTCTACCCCCATCACCCACATACTTAACAAGCAGGCTCCATTAATTGTCCTTCCTTTCTCCCATTGCTTCATTCTCTCTCTCTCCTCCCCTTAAGCATATAAATGTGTTAGTCTCTCCCAAATACAAAGATATGTCTCTAAATGTTAAGCCACCTCTAGATTTCTCTGTTTCTCACATTCCTTCAAAATCACACTTTTAAAAAAAGTGGTCTAGACTTTTGATTTCCATTTTCTGACTCCCCGTGACTACACAGACCTCTGAAATCCAGCTTCAGTCCTCACCACATCAAGCAAAAATGTCTTTATTGGGCATTCCTTATTTCTCAATACAGTTGGATTTAGTATTGCTTACTCCATCAGCTTCAGTTACAATATCATTACCTATTTTCCCTTTAAAATGACTAAACCCAATATTTCATTTTTTAAAAAAATAATCTCAACTTGGGCAAAATTATAAAACTCAGGCTATAAATTGTTAGAACATGTCCCAGAATCCAGCTGGGTCTGTTTTAAAACCACCAGGTGGCTTTTTTGTTCCTTTTTCATAGGCCAGTCATGCACTATTCTATTCTTGAACAAGAAGTATTTGCTGTGGCACAGTTTTTTTCTTTAGCTAAGAAGAAACAGAGCTCTATGTGATTAACCACAAATCTGAATAATAAATTTAAACTTAAAATGGCATGATGGGCTTCCAGACAGAATTTGTGTCATTTATAATGGCATTAGGGTCAGAATACCTTTTCCAATTTTACTGTTCTACTGCATGCATAAAGAGAGAGTCCTCCTAGGAGTTTTCCTAAGTAGTCTGTGTTCGCCTCTTTTGGGAATTTTCTGAGTTTTGGGGGTTTTTTGTTTTTTTGTTTTCAGGAAAATATGATGCATTGGAGGTTGGCAATTTAAACATTTGCAAGTCTCTAACATTTATTCTATATACATAGGATATTAGTGCATGGCAGTTAAAGGTAAGCTTGATGTCCCTATAGAAAGCAGTAACCTAGTAGGTTACAGGCTGTATTAGAAATATAAATATCATTTAGCATAGGAGTAAACCCATTTTTGTCCCTCCAGATGAGTAGATTCTCTGATAGAGTTAATGAGTTCCTGCAAAGCAGGTTGTAGTGCCTTTCAAGAGAAAAAACTGACTATCATAGCAAGGATATCCCTAAATTAAACCTCATTCCTGGTGAGCTGGATTTTCCTGATAGCACTATAATAACCTGAGCAGAAACTGTTTGTTGACATGAGGTCAAAGTCTAATTTTTATTAGACTGAAGTTTGTGATATATGAAGTAAACAGAAGTACCAAAAGGTACTCACAAAAGGGAATCTACCTGTAAAGAGTTTTTAAAAAGTAATTAAATTTTGTCAGTAATCAGAGCAGTACCTATGGTCTGAGAAAAATATACCAGGAAGTTGTTTTTTTCATGATAGGTGGAAGAGGGAGTCAAAAGTAACAGGATGAAGATAAAGGAGATCATATTGGGAACCTTTAGTTAGTTAATAGAGTGACAAAAAATGACAGTAGGCAAGATTGGTGGTGAAGGGAAAAAAGACTGAAAAATCAGGAAATTAATCTTGCTCCATCATTTTGAGCAGAAGCTGCCTATTTCCACAGTCAGCAGTTTGTTGTCATTTGGGGCAGAAGTTGTCTACTTATGCAGTCAGCAGCTTCAGAATAATTCCTAAAAATCTTCAATTTAAGGTCTGATGGAATGGATGTACAGTAGTCAGGAGGAATTGCTTTATATATTTTTGTAATTTGGGAAACATGAACCCACGAACCAGCGCCTAGGTGTTTTATTGCTTTGTCAGTTGTTAACAGTACCTAACAAGGTTTTTCTGTTGAGGCTTAAGGGCAGTTTTTCCTGATGCCTTTTTCAGAAACTCAAATCTCCAGGTTTTAAACAATGCAGAGGTTGCTTAGGTAGGCATTTAGCAAACACAGCTTGTACCTGGTGGTGATAAAGCTAGAGGTATCGTCTGAGTTGCCTGCAGTAATTAATGATATCAGCTTGTGATAGAGTAAAATCCAGGATTGGAAATAATTCTCAAATAAGGAGATAACTTGGGAATATTAGAAAGGATTGATCTTATTGTCATCAAGGCTGTTGGCAATACTTTGAGCCTTGACTGTTTGAGGTTCCTGAGGGCTTTGTTAATTATATTTTTAGAATTGCCTTTGTTCTCTTTATCACTACTGAAGTTTGGGGTGATAAGGATTGTGGTGATTCCAAGCAAGTATCACTTACAATATCCTTAAGTAACAGTGATGGTGAAATGTATGTCCCCTATTATAGAGAGATAATTTGGGATTCTCTAAGTTGGGTGTATAAAATCATGTTGTTGTTGTTGTTTCTACCACTACAGCCACAGCTCTCCATCAAGATAAAGCCTCAAACTATCTGAAGAACAAAAACCATAATTAGAACTTACTCATAGTTCATTTGGAGGTGTTCAAAGGGATCCTGAGGCTCAGATTTCTGTCCATGTCCTACTTTTATGGGCTTACCAAGATTGTGTTATTGGCAGGTAGGACATGCATTGGAAACACCCTCAACAGTACCCTTAAAAACTCCACAAACTTAGTTCAATATTATGGCTAATTTATTGCTGTTATGGTTGATATTGTGGAACACTTTTGATAAAATCCACTTTTATTATCTCTTTTATTATACCCTTAGGTAATAGCAAAGAAGCTTAAGTTTCTTTAATTTGCCATCCATTTCATAAGGTTTTCTGAAATAATCAGGAAATCTTTGTAACCTCAGCATTTCAAAGTCATGGACTAAACCCAAAAGTATATATCTCCTTTCAGTATTGTCTTTTACTTTTTCTCAGATGGCAGGTCTGAGCAATAGCAATTAATTTAGCCATTTGAGTTGATTTAATTATGTGAGAAACTTAAATATTAAGGATGAATTCATACTGTGATTGCATAAATTAGTTGGTAATTTTTACTTTTTTCTTAAAAATGAACTATGCACAAACGTAAATAAGTCAAGATTATCTAAGAGATTCTCTGTCTAGGAGGTCTATATAGGTCATGGATAGCTCCCGTACAGAGGTTAAATAATCACAGAATTCTTCTTCTAGTAAAGGAAGGCAGGGGCTGGTTTTAGAGCATTGCCCATTGCCATGATGAATAGTTACATGAGAACAGGGGAAGCAACACTATCTCGGAGTTTGATAACTAGCTGAAAAGTGCTAAGGTCGTTTGTCAGTAGGAGAGCTTTTATAGTATGGGAAATTAGTGACCTTATTGGGCACTTCAAAACTAAATCAACTAAAGTTTTTACAAGTTTTTCTATTGCTGCTCGTGCTCTTAGACAAGATGGATGCATACGTCTTGGTTACTGGATCTAAAGAAAGACTGAAGTAAGTACAGACCTCCAACCATTTACACAATATTTAACCGTACCCCTAATAATTTTTCAGGCTTTACACAAACAAAAAAGGAAAAAAAAGTTTTATGAATCTAGAATTCTGGAAACAAATTCCTTTAGTGGTTGTGATTATACCATATTTAGGCTGAAATGGGAATGTGATTTTTAAAAAAATTTGAATAGTATTAAATCATTAAAAGATCATTTTTATTCACATATTTACTAGGAAGATAAACTTCTAGTGTATCTTCTTGATTTGTCAGGATTTTAAAAATAAATATATTGTTTGGTAGATAAGAGCTTTCATAATTATTTTGAATTAATTAAAATTTGGAAAATTTTGTGATAAACCCAATTATTCCTACAGTTCTTTATTTTATAAATTGAAGGAGGAAACTTTTATGTTACCAATTGGCCATTTTAGGAAACCCATATTGTAGGCCTTAATAGTTTTGTTTTACTGAATTTGGTAGCTGCATTTGGGAAAGGTAAAATCAAAAATAGTAGTTAGAGAACACAAGATGTACATAAGTCGTAAGTATCTAAAACAAGAAAAATTACAGGCAACATTTTTTTTTCAAACTCACATATAAAACACAATGTAAAATCATACGATGATTATCAGGAACTTAATTAAAAATAATTTTTTTTCAACGTAAAGAATCTTCAAAGATAATTCTACCTCCACCCCTTAATTCCCAGATCCATACACTGTGACTATGAAAAAACAAATACACATGCACATATCTATACATGGGTACTTGTGTGTATATATGTTTATGTGTTTGTGTGAATGTGTGTGTTCCATTGAGTAAAATGAAACCCCAATCTTGAAAGGAGTTTTGTACAAGTGAGCAATGGAACTGAACCTACAGAAGGCCGTTTTATTGTATGAAGATATTTCAAAAATTTCATGGAAAAATAAAATATAATATGAATCTTTCCATGAACTTTTTGAAGCGCTTTCATACTATTAAACCAGCTACTTCTAGATAATGTGATGTGGAGGAATTTTGAGGGTTAAGTTTACTAACATACTTTCTTTGGCATAAAAGTGCCCTCTGGTTGGAGATGATGATAGATAAGACTTTCTGCAAATACACAAATGGTGCTGCTGACAGCATCGTGCCAAACAAGAAGGCAAACCCACCCCAGAATGTTCATCTATTCATGTGAATACAAAGCATTACCCCTCGACGATGGGAGTGGTCCAATGCAATCAGCCACCATTTAGCTGGCTGTCCCTCCTGGCAATTAATGCCATATTAGAGACTCAGGACTGGCCTTGCTTTTGGCAGATTGGCCACACTGTAGTATAAGCAGCAGATCAACCCTGGTGAATGAAGAACATATTATTGAGCTATACATATTCTCCAAAACCTACCGAAGCTCTCCAAGCATTTTCTTTTTATGATGGGCAGCAAAGTACAATTTGTCTGTTTCTTTAGGTAGGATAGCTAAACAATAGCCAAATTATGGACTTCTAGGGAATTCACCAATGTAACAAGCCGCTGAAATTTCCTCCACAATGTGGCTCATATATGTCTTACTAAGGTATTCAGAGCACTTGTTATTTCTACTTCAGCAAGTTCAGTTAGCAAATACCGTCAATGCCACAGAGCAGCATGATGTCCTATGAAATATCAAGGGTCCCTCCAGATGATAATATGTTAGAAGGGTCAACATAGTCCAACAGAGTAGGAAGTCAAGATAATAAGGACATAATGTTGCCACTGCCATGAAATGCAAATTTCTTCTGATTTTCTCTACTGATTGAAACGGAAAAGAAAGGATTGCAGATCAATAAGTGCAAGAAGCTGTGTTTATTTGCTCTGGTATAAATAGCACATCTGGAACTGCAGCTGCAATTGGCATCATCACTTAATAAGTTTGAGATAATTAGCTGTCATTTTCCACAACCCATCTGGCTTTGGCACTAGCCAAATGGTAAGTTTAAATAAGGACATAGCATGAGTCACCACCACTATATATCTCAAATACTTGATGTTGACATCAATCTCTGCAATTCCACAAAGAATAACATTATGTTTTTGGTTTATTATCTTTACTGTCAGAATCAGTTTTGGGACTTACACTTGCTCCTTGCTACCATTCAGCCCTCATCCCGTGAATCAGGGGTTCTATTAGTTTTAAAGTATATCTAGTCCCACCAGACATTCAGGCAAGTAAGTACAGAACCCACTTTACCTGGACTGGGGCCAAGTCTTCATTATCACCTGACAATGATAACCCTTAACCTGATCAGAGAATCATGGTGATGTTTCAGATCTTTAGAAATCAGTATAAGTTCACAAATGTTACCTAATAATCCTAAAGTTCTTGGAATTTTATCATTGAGGGTTACTGCACAGATTTCACATCATATATTCACCTAGCATTCTGATATAGCTGAGTCTTCAGACTCCTTCCTTATGGTACCAGGAACATTCTAGCACATTATTTTATTAGCTGTAAAGATATTAACTGTAAAGTTACCTTTCAGCCCAGGTTTCAATGACCCAAACTATCAGAATATTTAGATCACTCTCTGATGCTTAAGCAAACATATTAAATCTGAAATCCCTTGCGAATTTACCCTCGTTGATGATTTTGGCCTGGTTGAGCATATTTCATCAACCTTGGTTTATCCTCTTTCAAATTCACCCCTATTGATATGCCCAATGCTCCTGACAATACAGGTTGTTGAGGTCTTGTGATTTGTTATTTAAGGCTCTCTCCTTGCCAAGCAGACTTTTGGGGTTTTTTTTTTTGTTTTTTTGTTTTTTTGTTTTTTTGTTTTTTGTTTTTTGTTTTACCTCTTGGGGATGTTCCGGTATATAATTAATGAGGGCTAAAAAGTAGTGAGTAGTAGTCAAAGTGCGTCTAAATGAGAATCAGCATTAGCTCTGGATGCAACTGCCTGTGGTGTAGTAACTGAAGACTTTAATTCGGGGGGGGGGGCAGATGGGAGGAGGGCTCTGCCTCTTTGACAAGGGAATTTCAATAGAAGTTGGAGATCAAAGATCTCAACCTCAATCCACATTTTCTCATATGTCCCCAACCCAAATCTCAAGGTCCTACTTCTTTCCATCAGTGTCCTTGCTTTAGAATGAGAGATCTGGCAAGACTGAACATTCAATTGGGGCTGCAATTCTTCAGTTCTTACATTCACACCTCCAAATACACAACATCAGGAGAGAAGAGAAGCCTTCAAAGCTGCTGTGGAGCCTTCCAATCTCCCACGTGTCTTCTTAATTATACGTCTATGGCTCCTAATTTCTCTTTGTGCTCTTGGAGGGCCAATGAAAAAAACAGGTGATTCCACAGTCCCTGAAATCTCTATTATTTATAAAACAACTCGGTTCCTCAGCCAGACTATCCACATTTTGCCCTTCACCTGTACCTTATCTTAAGCTGTCAAGCAGAATAATGTGAGGAGATTCTAACACTTGCTGTGAATTACACACGTCCCTTTCACCCTGGCAGAGAAGTTATCCCTGAGCACCCAGTTTCAGACACCCTTCTTTAAGGTGCATTTCTTGGGGATGCTCGTGGTACACATTGTTATATCAGTCAAGTTTCCAACAGGAAACAGTTGGTACAGTCATGTTAGAATAACTCAAGGAGTGTTTATTTACTAAAGGAGTATTTACAAAGATGTTGCAGGATGTAACAGGACTCCAAGGGATGCCACAGGGCCCTGCAGTTAGTAAGAGCTGTTATCATTCCTCAGCATGAAAGGATGAGAGGAAAGAACAGTTAACAAAACCTGAAAAGGAGCATGTAGAAAGAAGAGGCTAACTTGAAATCACCCGCAGTCAAGGGACACAGTCTTCATGAAGTCACCTGGAAGGGAGGGAGGCAGGAGAGTAAGTTCCCTACCCTCACTCCCCTCCCACCTGCGGTCTCCTGGTGGTACTCCCCACTGGGCAAGCTCAACTGGAAGCTAGAGGGCACGGAGAACCACCAAAGTGGTCCATACCATCAGCCTCCTGGGGCAGAAGGCAGAGAAAGGGAGGAAAAAGACAACATCTGGAGAGGAAAAGAGATGAGGTTCGGCTCACTCATGTGGTGCATATTCTCCTGTTCTATGATTGCAGCTCTGCTCACAACTAGAATCATTACTGGTGGCTGCATTGGGTTGAATGTCCTCCAAAAACTTAATCCCCACAGAAAGTTTTGAGGGTGGGAAATCCTATTATGGTAATTGAAAGATGGGCCTTGAAGAGGTGATTAGATTGTAGGACCATGGAATGGATTAACAATGGTGGTCAGGGGTATGGTTCTGAGGGCTTTGAAAGAAGAGCACATGAGAAGTTAGTCTCTGCTCTCTCTGCTCCACCATTTTCTGCCATGTGAGACACCTGGGTCACTGTCACCACCACCAAGACCCTCCCTCACCAGATGTGTTCCTTCCCTGGACTTGACTTCCCAGCCTCTTAAACAGTAAGCAATAAATTTTATTTTCTTATAAATTGCCCAGTTCCAGGTATTTTGTTATAAACAACAGAAATGGACTAATACAGTGGCTTCCATGAAATCCTTACACTTCCACATTTCCTGCAAGAAGCTTTTCTGATCTTTGCTTTTGCAGTTCTTCCAATAGTTGTCTAAGCCCCAAATTCCTTATATTAATTTTTTTCCCACTAAATATACCTACAGTTGCTCCTTCTTTCCCAATCAAACCTGATGCAAAAACATTGCCTCCCTTAAAAGAGGCTCTATAGACAGTAAGTGATCAGAGAGAAACAAATTCAACATGTCTTTCTCCAATTTCTCTGGTCAAAAAGATGAGAAAGGAACAGAGAGAGAGGATGTTTTTCTCTTGTTTCCTTGGAGATCCATGATATTGAATGAAAGTTTTTAAGAAGTCTGTAATAACATTTAACCATATTTAAGAACATAGCATGTTAAGACCAATATATTTAAATGTATGTACGTAATGCTAACACAGATAGAAGAGAGGCTTGTTAAAGCAAAATTCCTATAAAGGAGTGTTACTTTTTAGCTCTTCCTCTTTCTGGTCACCAAAATCTAGATTGCAGCAAGTATACAGGGAAAAAAAAAAAAAAAAAAAAAAAACCAAAAAAAAAAAAAAAAACAGGACAGATCTTCCAGACCCGAGAGGCTTTTAAATTCAAGACAGACGACAAGTAAGAACTGAAAATAAATTACACACACTTTAAAATAAGAACCATCTGTAGGTCACTCTGCAGTTAATTTTATCATAAATATAGACAACAAAATAAGGACAAATCATATTAATTTTGAGGAAAATTGTGACAATCTTTAATTCTGTTTCTACTTCAGTCCATATTGGGTATCTTTCTAAATCAGATGGCACTCTTGTTCACCACACATTTCTTTTCTCTTACTGATGTGTACTCACGTGTTGTTTCTTGATATAAAGGTTTTTGCTTTCAGGCACTGCACACAGACTTGCTCAAAATTTACTTTAACTACAGCCTTATCAATGATTTGCTGGGGGCAAATGAGAGCAATAGCAAACTCTTGAGCACTTGTGTGCTCAGGATTCCATTAAGCAATCTGTGTGCATTACTCTCCTTAACTCTCACAACAAATGTGTGAGTTAGGTTATCATCTTTTTATTCTTTCCTATTTATATGTGAGAAAATGGAAATTTAGGATTCCCACCAAAATCCAATGACTCTTCCTAAAGTCATTGTTCTTAACCTTTATATTATGCCCCTTTTTCCAAGCAAATCTACAACTGATTGCTGGGAAATGCCTTTTTTCTTGGTTTTCTCCATGATGCTGTGCTTTTCTCTCTCTCTCCATAGAACGGAGAATTCTACTTCCTATGCTGTATTTTCTACTGTATTATTCTATTTGTGCTACAGTGAGGGAAGGGATTATAATCCACCAATTTTGTCAGGAAGAATAATTTACTGATTGGGGTAAAAGCTGAAAATAGTTCTCATATTAGGAGACACTTGGGTGCTTTGCTACTTCTTGTGTAGCACTGTGAAACTTCCCTGGAAACATAACCACAAGGTGCCTCAAAAATTCGTGGAAAATGGAAATTAAAAGACAATATGAATCGTTCCATGAACTATTGGAAGACCCCTCATATTTCACACCCTCTTTTGTGGAGACCATGAGTTGAGTTTTTTATGATCCAAATCTGTAACACTTTACCATACCTGATCTACAGCCATATCCTGTGGGCCCTGTGAGTTCACAATTAGCAATGACAACTATCACTGGCACAGGGCTTAAATTATTCAAAGGCCTGCTGCTCCCACCTCACCTTATTCATTTCTAGAAACTGCCTCCATCCTTGCTTTTCAGGCAGAGAACATCTCTGCATTTATCTTTTGCTTTTCTCTTATTTACCACAAAGAGTATTTATGACCTAAAATAAAAATAAAGAAAATCCAGCTATGAACACATAGTTTACTTTAGCAGCTAAAAATGTTTTCCACAGATTACTCCTTTGATCCAAAGATTTTTAAAGTGTTTGTAAAAGACAACTAACTTAGCTTTGCTGTATTCTTATATATCTTACAAGCTGCTCCAAAGCACCTTCTTACAAACATTCAAGGAGAGCTTTTAATCCCACTGAAAACCAAAGAAGTATAGGCTGTAGCATCGTGCCACTTACTAGCAGATGTGAAAAGTCAATGCACTCTGAAGCATCCCTGAAATCTGTTTCAGTGATTATCTGAAGCTGTCTGAAGACTAACAGACAGGCTCTTTCTTTTTAGCCGACAGAGGGTCATAGAGGGCCACTCTACTGTGTGCCTATTTTTGTCTTTGTTAAGTTCGAAGGGATGTTTTATGTAGTTTGACTATGATCTCCTGTAACTGATTCAAAATCCTCTGGAGTATCAAAGAATGATGAAAAGCCTAAATTCAGGTTGAAATCCCCCTAGTTAGCCATAACTTAGGTTCTTGTTTTTTGTTTAATTCATTCAGTCTTGGAAGAGAGATTTAGTGTGTCCTACTTGGGGAAGGCAGTTCGCAGAAAGCTGTTCTGGGGTGTTTTTCCAGGCTGTTCCATGTGCAGGCTGAAGTTGTAGATCAGAATATCTTACTCTGAGGTGGACTGCTATCCTGTGCATGTCAAGAGAATGAAATAAAGACAGATCTTTTGCACATTTCTCTGGCCTCTTATTTGATTCCATTGAAATCTCAGATTCCCGTACTACATTTCTTAAACACAATGGCCTTAATCTCACACTTATTTAACAGCTAGAGTGTAAACTGTAAATAAATTATGTACAAGAACATAGGTCCTTACACTTAAAGAACTGCTATTATATATATATACACTTACACTCTCTTCCACAGTAATCTGAAATGAAACTTTCCCAGTAACCAATAAACTGTACTAGTAATGAGTTGAGCAGCTTTATGGTATATTGGTCTTTTTCTTGCTAATATCTCTGATCATTTCAACTACCCACATATAAAATGAGTTTTCAAAATGAGAAACAGGACTGAACATTAAGGCAATGGGTTGAAAAATTGAAAGCCAGATTTATATAACAAAAAGGATAATTTCCAATTGGCTTAAAACTTCACATGTAATAAAAGGACGTTCTTGAAAAAATAGACACAATATCAAGAGTTGCTACTCCATTATGCAAATATTTGTTCCCAAAGGTGGTTAAAATCTAGTACAACTGTTTAGTTAAAATGTGTAACTGAAAATTTGAAGCTAATTGGAAATATTAAATTTTACAAATTAAATTGATATAGTCCAGGTGGCCTACCTAAGAGAAAAATTTTGTTAAATAATAATAAATTCTTAACTGAAAGGTGAAACCAGAAAAAGCTCATTATCTATCATTATCTATTTGTAATAAGATTTTTGAAAAAATAATATTGAATTAGAGGTATAATGAGTCATATCTTCATAATCAGTAGTGTGGAAAAGCTAAATAGACAATCCAAATTCATTTATATTTGATCATATATTATGTTTTATACTTCCCCTTGAATGTGGATTTAACTTCTGAAAGTTCATGATATGGATAAAATAATTCATGTACTAATATTTAAGAGCTCTTGATAATTTAGATTTGAGCTTGAAATTTATCTTTGTACTACCTACATAAAGGAAATTTTACTAAGTAAATTAAAACTGTTAAAATGATAAAGTGCATAACATCCTAAATGCATTGTCATTAAGTGCTTTATAGTTATACTTAGCTGCATTTTACATGCATTATCTCATTTAATTTTCATAACCACTTTATGAGGAAGACCCAATTAATAGAATCTCCATTTTATAGATGAGGAAACTGATGTGTAAAAAGGTTAACTTCCCCTAGGGCATTCAGTCAGTGGCTATATTAAAGTCTCCTTTAAGAAACAAATTTATTAAGGTAATTATTTCCAGGAGTTCCTATTTCATGCTCCTGCTTATATTGTACTTTGCCATCTTCCACATGTAGACAGTGAGTAAATTTGTGCTCCCTCTTAAACATGGAGGCTTAATAACAGCATAATCATGCAGTTTTCAATTTCTACAAATCCATAACAGCAGCCATTATGCTTTATTTCTATATTTTGACATGAGGGTTGTAACCATTATTAGAAATTTTTTGGAAAAGAAAGGTAATGGCCCATGGTGCTTACAACACTCCTCCCACCCACCCCCAAATTTTTCCTTTATAAACATCATGGGCCATTACCTTACTGTTCCTAACAATTGCTAATAAAGACCTTTTGCTTACACTGCATCTTCAGCTTCTGCCCATTACATTCACTCAACTTGGCAAGCAAATCTCCTTTAATACCATTTCCTTCAACAATTTAACATTTTATCAAGCAGCTAGCCTATCAATATTGCTTTCCCCCTGTTTCTCCACTGTTTTTCCCCAACTCAGAGAATGTGGGTTTGATATCACATGTGATTCTAACTTCGACTTTACTTGCCCAGGTGAATCGCTATGTCTTGAACTATATGTGCATGTGTGAGCACTTCTGCCTGTTTGTAAGTCTTCTGGAAGTAACTCTTTTTGCTTTTCTGGGACTATTTCTTTGGCTAAAGGTAATATGGTTTGGGGGGGGAGGGGAGTGTTTCTCTGACCCAATGTAGTCAATAAAAACCATTCATTTCAATAAATTACATTAGTGTAACATTTACCTTCCATGTTTCTGTAAGAGTTTTTCATAATTCTTAACAACAATATCATCAATTGAAGTGACAGATGTATTCTTCCTTAGGGTGACTGACTCACTTACCCTTGACTCCAGCCTTTTTCTAGAGTGTCTTCTTATTTTATATTGCTGCAGAGTCTAGAGAACTAAAATTGATATTTCCCAGACTCCTACGGAATTAGAGTTCTAAAAGCAAATTAGGTTCCATAAGTAATATGTAGCCAAGTAAGATTTAGAAGGCAGAAGTGTGAATGAAGCCATCTTTTTGTCTCTGTTTTCTGGTGATAAACAAGGTCAGGAAGTTGAGCAGTTTCTCTGCAGAGGCATTTCACCACACATTCCCCAGGACCTTAGGTATGAAGGAGCAATTTCAAAAGAAGGAAATTTTTATTGACTTTGGCTTTCTGATCCCTGAATCACAGGTATGAGATATGTTTTTGAACTTAATATTGCAGGGGTAGCCGCAGATGTGCAGAAGAGTTCCCACGGCCCATGAATTCTGAGGTATTCCTGGAGGCCCCTCTGAAGAGCCCACTGTTCCAGCTGGGCCAACGACTCTCTAATAATTTCTAAGTACCGAACTAGCTGTATTAAGTCCCTCCCTTCTTAAAAAGGAGCAGTTTCTCTTTTCAGAACTGAGTGCTGAGTAATACATATTCACACGTGTACACAGGGATGTGTTTGTTCAAGATTGTTCATTGCAGCGTGGTTGGTAATTGTGAAAGGTTAAGAGAAAATGCTGAATATCAATGAGCAGAGACTGACTAAATAGATATCATTACAGCTGTGAAGATAAATAAGGAAATTTTTCTGTATTAATATGGAACAATATCCAAGTTGTATATTTTAAATGAAAGAGACAAGATGCCGTGCAAAGTATATAATATGTTGCTATTTGTGAATAGGGTGAATATAGATATAAAAAAAGATATAGATGTGGAAGAACATATAAGTACATAAGAAATTAATCACATTCTTTGCTTCTGGAGAAAAAATATAGGTGGTTAGACAGAGATAGAATACAGAATTGTTACTGTGCTTTTCTAGGTAGCTTTTGAATTTTGAGTCATATTATGATGAAGCGCATGACATCTGCACTCATCCTTTCTGACATCCTGACTCAATATCTTTTTTCCAATATTTCCTTGTCAATTCATGTCTTTTCTTGCCAATCTTCTCCCACCTCCATTCTGCAGCTTTTCGTAATTTTCCAGACCAAAGTTTAGGAAAGATTTAAGGAGAAATGCCTCAATAGAGTAACAACCAAAGAAGCTCTAATTCTTGGGACTTAGTGGAAACATCTGAGAAAGAGAAGCTGTAGGTTGCATGAAAGTTGCCACCCAAATCTAGTTAAAATGCAGAAAGAGATCCTGGGAGGAAAGACTGGGTGATCATTAGTTTATTTTTTATCTTACCTTAAGAACTATTACAAATTCAGTTTTCAATTTTTATTTTGTAGACAAGTACATTAACCACCACCAACACACTTATTGTCGCACAGATATAAAAATTTGCCCTCTTTATTTCACAAGAAGTTGTAATATTCAATGAGCTAAGGTTTCACAAAGGGCTAACATGGAATTACCAAATAGCTAAACAGTTTAAAATTTAATAATAATATGAAATAACAGTCCAATGTTTCCTATAGATTTTCCTGTCCTCCAAACAATGATCCATGCTTTTAAAAATAGAAATCCATAGTGCCATAAGCTAGTTTATAAAATGTTCTGTTTATATGCTCAATTGAAACCAGATCAGAACTTATACAGTGGTTAAATAGATGGTGATTGTGGCTAGACAAATCACTTAACGGATAGAAAATGTCATCGTTGTGCAGTGCACACAAAGATCACATGTGTTTGGGTATAATTAATGTGGACTGTATAGTGGGCTATTAGATTCAATCTCCTAATTTGAATATAGTCATGTTAGTAACACCAACAATAGTAATCCAGCTAACATTATTATATGCTAGGCATAGTACTGTTTTATTTATTTCATTCTCACAAAAAACTTATGTGATATCTTGTACATATGGGAAAACTAAGGTTTAGAGTGGGTAAATTAATTGCCTAAGGTAGCAGAGCTAGCTAGTAGGTGGCAGCCCAGACTTTGTTGGATGCTCAAGCTTAAAATTTTAACAGCTACTTTATGCTATTAGTGTCTATATAACAGCCACATTTGTTTTGCTTTCATTTATATGATGTTTTCCCCGTGCTAGATTGACTATGTCATAGAGGATTCCTCTGAATTTTATTCCTTCCTTTTATCCCATAGGGAACCAATAGATAGAGCCCATTTCCATGGAGATACTCTTCTGAAAGTAAAAGTGTTTTCACCCTCACCCCTGGGTAGGTGAAAAGCCAAATTATATAAAAGCCCATCATAAATTCACCATTTTTATACCCGGGACTTAGATCACAAATCTTATCCATGTGGAAAAACAAAAGGACTGCACATAATAGAGACACTGCTGCCTCTTTAGTGAGGCAGTGTCCTGATCCACTTGCAGGAACAGCCTTCCTATTTGGGATATTGTCTGGGAAGAAAAATATAATCCTGGACCAGCATTCTTCGCAAGAATGTATCAAGTGGGAAGTTCCTGGGCTTCTGGATATTTCACAATTTCAACTGAAATGGAAAGAATATGGGTATTTTCTTCCATTTTTCCTTCATGGGTAATGTAAGTCTTCACCTGCTTAAAACAGTTTACATATAGGTTGCTTTCACTGCCTTTTAAGATTCTGGAAATTCTCGCAACTGTAAAACTTGGCTAAGGGAGTTACCCACCTCCTCTCTACTCCCCCATACAGAGACACACACAACCCACGGAGCTCTGAGTAATCAACTGCTTTAAATTAAAGTTTGCATTGAGAAGTAGTATTTTTAACTAGAAACTAACTCAGAAGTTATCAGAAAATGTAACCACTTTCATCAAAAACACTTACTAGAAATTAAAGTTGAGCCTCAAAGACATGGTATCTCAAAGGGCAGTTACTCTATGATTGGGATCTTGCCTTTTTGCTGTTTTCCAGAGTTACAAGCAGGAGAAAGTGACAGGAGCTCTATCTAGGAAATTCTGCCTGCACCAAGCTTCAAGTTCTAGGCACTTGCTTGGCAATGGTGGGTGAATGTCTTTGAAACACAGAACTGTGTGTTCAGATTCCTTAACATGAAATCGATCCATCATAATTCTCACTTCCCTTTCAAGGTTGCTTTGATAATCAACATAGAATGTATAAATACAGAGAAATTCATTACTAATAATTTTTCCTCTCGGAGCTCAGATGAGCAGAGTGATGTGCCCTTACGGAAAAGGAGGGGAAATCATTCCCTCCATAGGATTCCATCTCTCCCCTAAACCCAAAGACAGTTAATGAACACTAAATCATTTTCACTCCTCTCTTGCTTTCTTCAGATAATTTGTTTTTGGAAAAAACTCATGGTATTTCCTATGGACAGGCTTTCTTTTTGCATTTGTACCTATCAGTTCTACAAAAAGCTAAAAGAAAAAGCAACTAGAATGATGGAAGATGATGAAATTGGTAAATGTGGTCACCCCTAGTGTGTAGCCAAATTGATCTTCATGATTTCAATTATGCTATATTCTTACTTTCCAGAAAATATGACAAGCTGTTTCCTAGAGATCAGAAGAGGCACTTAAGTGGTAGACCTGAAAAAGCAACTAAACTATGTCAATGATATAACTCTAAAATATGTTAAAAAGTGAAACGTATAGCCAAGTTTTCAGTGGTTGTTAAAATGCCCAACATGTTTTTAATGAAAAATTTAGCCCCCTTAAGTTAGAAACTTTAGTACTGCTCACCGTGTTTTCAACTGGGCTAGGCCCCCAGTGCTCTTTTTATGAGGGAATATTGATGAATAAATATGAAAGAAATTAACAGTTCTGTCTGGCACTTTGTATAGTTCACTGTTAAGTATAAAAACACTGAAAAGCACTAGTTCTTGTCCAGGTACAAGATTCAGGTTCCAGTTTCAGGGATTAGATTTGCTCACTCTGAGTGGAAAAATCTTTACTGAAAAATATTATTTTTAGTTCTTCTTTGTTTGTATTTCTCCTTAACAATATCTAAAAGGATAAATCTAAGATTTTTAAAAAGACCGAAAAAGTCTTAAAACAAAAACAACCAGACTACTTTATTGTGAAGCAGTCTTTATAGATTACTACCATCAAATACAGATATGACATATGCTTATATATGTAAATGTATATATGTACACTTGCATACATACATGCATGTTACATATAGAAGTAACAATTATCCACTCAGTTACCCTATCAGTGTTGCTAAACTTGCCTCTCGCATATCTCATAACCTGCCTGATCTTCCAGTAAAATGGCTGAAGTCATTAAGAACCTCTAACTCGGGAAAATGAAAATTTGAATGAAAGTACAAGTGACTGAAAACCTAATGAGAAATACAAAAGCCTCTGCTGCCGAAGTCCTCAGAACAGGCCTAATTCCTCTACTGGTGTCTCCAGCCTGCCAACCCATTCTGGACAAAACCTGCCATCCTACCTACAAATTCAGTGCTTTCCTAATGTTATTCAAGTCACTTTGTTGCTTGCAAAACTAATTCCCCAACAGACTCATGTAATCATACACATGCATAGATGTACCCATAAATTATGTATGGCTGTCATTACAAAATAGTTGTGTAGGTAAATAGAATCCCTCTTCATTGGAGAAGTAATAAAATGCTTAGCTATGGGTAGCCAGAGGAGATTCAGAAAATGGTAATAGTCATTAAACCTTGAGTAAATATTTTAATCTTTCTGAGCCTTAATTTCATGATCTGAAAAACAGGTGTAATAATACCTCTTTCAAAGATTTGATATGAAAATTTTTATGGACTGAATATCTCCCCCAAATTCATAGGTTGAAGCCCAACTCCCAGTGTGATGGTATTCGGAGATGGAGCATTTGGGAGACAGGTAGGTTGAGATGAGGTCATGAGAGAAGGGCCTCCATGTTGTAATTAGTGTCCTTCCTAGAAGAGGAAGAGACCAGTGTGTGCTCTCTCTCTCTCTCTCTCTCTCTTGCTCGCTCTCTTGCTCTCCTTCTACCATATGAGGACATAGCCAGAAAATAGCCATCTGCAAGCCAGTAAGAGAGCCTTCACAGGGAACCAAATTGGTTGGCACCTTGATCTTAAGACTTCCCAGCCTCTAAAACTGTGAGAAATAAATTTCTGTTGGTTGAACCACCCACTCTAGGGTATTTTGTTACGGCAGACTAAGCTGACCAAGACAAGGATTTATTGTGATAAGATAGTAGATTCTCCCTTTACACTGGACCCACTTATTTTGCCATCACTTTTTGCAATATCACTGACCTGTGCGCCTTTATCTGGTCAGCATTACATGTCAGTCTGTAACAATCATCACTCATACCAGGATTGATACCGTATAATAGTACTTCAAAAAGTTTGTGGAAATATATTATCTTTTAATTCGATTTTTCTATGAACTTTTTGAACTACCTCTGTATTTGTTCAATGTTCAGACTTCAAGAAGACTAGTTTAATTAATTGCTTAGTTTAGCTATATTTTCACAGCCCAACCATTTTATATCCTTTTAAGTCACCACATTTGCATGGAATGCTGATATTCTATAATTGTGACTATACAAAATTGTTTGCTACAACTGCTCTGAATCTTGTGCAGCAGTGGGAACTGTTTTTAAGACTATTCCAGCTTTTAGTAGAATGGGGACAACTTCTGGATTAATTACTATGAGAAAAAGTAATTGTTCAATACTCAGGGATATTCTGTGCTTCCCTCAGGGTTTCATTTCCAAAGTCTTTGCCATTTTGCCCCAGCAATATTTCCCACCCCCTGCCTCCCCAGCTAGACTCTAGAGTTCACACAAAGCCAATGGAAATATGAATACTGGTGCTTCAATATTTTCAGCATGTAGAGGGATCCACCCACAATGTTTGCTCAACTTTGAAAATATTTTTTACCCTCTCCTAGATGGTTGCCAAAAGACATTTCTGCCCAAAATCTTTGAGTCAGCCGCTCCGTGTAGGCACAGTTTAATCTGCTGTGTGAACTCATACAAGTTAATTGACATTTTTCAGTCCATGACTCATTATGTCATGTCAATTTATATAAATACCCCTTTGTCAGTCTGTGGATTGAAAGGAGTGATCAGAGTGTCAACCATAATATTGGATGATTTTATTTTACTCTTTATTTTCATTATTTTTCACACTGTGTTTTCTCTGCGGTGAGTGACCAGTTTCACCACTTCCATCAAAAGACGCATGTAAAGTGAAATGTCTCCTCACTAAGAGGTAAGGGAAAGTTCTTACCCTTAGTTTTCTTGCTTACTCCCATTTATTTCCTTTTTAATAAAAACACTTTATTTTTTAGTGCAGCTTTAGATTCACAGGAAAATTGAGTAGGAAGTGTAGAGAGTTCCTATATCCCCTGTGTTCCCACACACAACTACCTCCACCGCTATCAGCATCCTGCTCCACAGTGGTACATTTGCTACAATCAATGAACCCACCTTGATACATCATTATCAACCGAAGTCTGTAGGTTACTTTAAAGTTACTCTTGTTATACATGATATTTGTTTTGATAACTGTATAATGACATGTATCCACCACTATAACAATCATACAGAATAGTTGCATTGATCTAAAAATCCTCAGCTGTATACCTATTCATCCCTCCCTTCCCTCTAAACCACGGCAACTACAAATCTTTGTATCTCCCTATTTTTGCCTTTTCCAGAATGTCTTCTCGTTGGGACCATTAGAATGTAGTCTTTTCTGAATGGCCAGTTTCATTTAGTAATATATGTTTAAGGTTACTTCATGTCTTTCCATTTCTTTTACGTGCTGTCTAATATTCCACTGGATGTACCACGGATTATTTATCCACTCACATACTGAAATACATCTTGGTTATTTCCAAGTTTTGGCAATTATGAATAAAGCTCCTATAAAAATCTGTGTGTAGGTTTTGTGTGGACATAGCTTTCAACTCATTTGTGTTAATATCAAGGAGAGTGACTGATGAATCTTACGGAAAAGAATATGTCCAATTTTGTAGGAAACTGCAAAATTGTCTTCCCAAATGGCTGTATCATTTTGCATTCCACCAGCCAGGAATGAAAGTGTCTGTTACTTCATGTCCTCAGCAGCATTTAGAGTTGTAGTGTTTTGGATTTTGGTCATTCTGATAGGTATGTAGTGGTATTTCTTTGCCATTTCATTTGCAACTAACTAACAACTTATGATTTGACTTTCTTTTCATATGCTTATTTGCTATCTGTATATCTTCTCTACTAAGCTGTTTGTTGAGGTATTTCCTCATTTTTAATCAAGTTGTTCGTTTTCTTATGAATAGTTACACTGCTTTATCACATATGTCTTTTGCAAATATTTCCCATTGGTCTATGGCTTCTCATACCATTCTGACATTGTCTTTCACAGGGCAGAAAATTTTAATTTTAATAAAGTTCAGCTCATCAATTATTTCTTTTATGGATCTAAAAGTCATCATCATACCCCAAATCATATAGGTTTTCTCTTATGTCATCTCCTAGGATTTCAAGTTAATTTTTGTGAAGGCATAAGGTCTGTGTCTAGATTTTTTTTTTCTCACTTAATTTCCAGTTTAACTATGTTCTTCCTGATTGTCTGGTTGCTGGATTTATCCAGTTCTGAAAGAGGGCTGTGGAAGACTCCAAGTATAGTAATGGATTTATCCATTTCTCCTGCTAGTTCCATCCATTCTTTCTTCATGTGTCTTGGCACTCTCTTAAGGTATCGAATGTGTATACATGTTGAAGACTGCTATATCTTCGTGGAGAATTGATCCCTTTATATTTATATAATGCCCATCTTCATTCCTGATAATTTTCCTTGCTTTCGTGTGCTGTCTGAATTTGGTATAAATAATTGAACTTTCTTTTGATTAATGTTTGCATGTTTTATCTTTCTCCATTCCTTTACTTTTCATTTGTATGTGTCTTAATATTCAAAGTGTGTTTCTTGTAGACAACATATAGTTGGGTGTCTTCTTATTCACTCTAACGATCTTTGTCTTTTAATTGGCATATTCAGACCATTAATAAGTAAAGTGATTATTGGTATAGTGGAATTCATATCTACCATATTAGTCACAATTTTTATTCATTTTCCTTTCTTCCTGTTCTTGCCTTTCACTCTTTGTCTGCCTTTTGTGGTTTAATTGAGCACTTTATAAGATTGCATTTTCTCTCTCTTGCTAGCATATCAATTTAGCATACACTTTTTTTTTTTTTTTTTACTTTTTTTAGTGGTTGCCATAGAGTTTGTAATATACATTTAAAACTAATCCAAATCCACTTCTCAGTAACATTATACAGGTACATAGGTAATACAAGTACTTTACAATAAAAAATATTCCTAAAACTTCTCTCCCATCTGAGATATTATTGCTGTCATTCATTTCCATTATGCATAAGCACACATAGGCATATATATAAATGAATACATTGTTGCTATTATTATTTAGAACAAAATGTTATCTCGTTAGGTTAAATAAGAATAAGTAAAATTATTTTCCCTTCACTTCCTTCTTTGATTCTTTATGTAAATACAAGTTTCTGACCTGTATTATTTTCTCTCTGAAGAAACTCTTTTAACATTTTTTGTAAATCAGGTCTGAGAACAAATTCCCTCAATTTTTGTTTATATGCAAAAATTTTATTTCTCTTTCACTTTTAAAGTATAATTTTTTTCAAGCTACAAAATTCTACATTGACAGGGTTTTCCCCTGAACACGTTAACTCTTTCACTCTGCTGTCTTCTTGCTTGCATGATTTATAAGAAGCCAGACACACCTCTTATCTTTGCTCCTCTACAGATAAAATATTTTTCTCTTCTGGCGTCTTTCTAGGATTTTGCCTTTGTCTTTGGTTTCCTGTAGTTTGAAAATAATATCCCTAGGGTTTTTGGGGGTTTTGTATTTTGGTTTTTTAGATTTATTGTTCTTAGTTTTCTCTGAGCTTCTTGGGTGGGTGGTTTTGTATCTTACATTAATTTAAGAAGATCTTAGTCATTATTATTTCAAATACTGTTTCTTTTCCTTTCTATCTTCTCGTTGGTATTCCAATTATGCTTATATTACATGTTTTGTTGTTGTGTCACAGTTATTGGATATGCTGTTCTGTTTTCTTCCATCTTTTTTCCCTTTGCTTTTCTGTTTTAGAAGTTTCTATTTTTATAACCTTATGCTCAGAGATTCTGTCCTTGGCTGTATCTAGTCTACTGGGTTTTAATAAACCCATTAAAGGCATTTTTAAAATTTCTATTACTCTGTTTTCCATTGCTAGCATTTTAAAAAAATTCTTTCTTAAAATTCCTATCTCTCTGATTCCATTACCCATCTGTTATTGCATGTAGTCTGCTTTTTTCTGTTAGAGACTTCAGCATATTAATCACAGTTATTTTAAATTCCTAGTCTGACAATTCCAACATCCCTGTTATTTCTGGGTCTGATTCTGATGGTTGCTCTGTCTTTTTAAACTGTTTTTTTTTTTGCCTTTTAGTATACCTTCTATTTTTTGGTTGAGAAATGGACATGACTTACTGGTTAAAAGGAACTGCTGTGATAGACCTTTAGTAAAGTAGTGTTAATTTATGTGCAGAGAGAAAGCATTCTATAATCCGATGAATAGGTCTCGGTATTTTGGTGAGACTGTGTCACTGTACTGTGCACTTCACCAGTGCTTTTCAGTATTCCCCCTCCACCCCCTGCTTAGATTGACACAAATCCTTGGGACAGGATTTTTGTATTTTCCTTCCCCTACATAAAAGACTAGAAGGATTTGGAGTTGAGTATTTCCCTTCCTCCAGGTAGATTAGGCTCTTATATTAACTCAGCAGGTTAAGTCTCTGGCAAAATTGTTTCTTCTGAGGGCAGGCCTTGTTAGGTATGGAATGCTCTGGCTTATATCAAAATAGTTCCTTTTTCCCTTTGCCTGCTGGAGGAAGGAGGGCATTTTTCTCCAATATTCACTGTAAGGAGCTGGTAGAGCTCCTAAAGGTATAAAAGTATGATCCATGACTGGATCACCCTGGAATTTTTATTTCTCAGGCTTGTCTACACTGAGCTAAATGAATTACAGTAAGTGAATTACATTTAGTAGTTCATCAATTACAGTTTATGTTTTCCTATCTTAGCACTGGTTCCTGTGGATGTTTCTGCTTAGGGATTTCTGCTCAGGTAAGTTGTGATTATCTGTACCCGCCTGTGTATCTCTCCAATTTGGGGCACAGCTATTTGCCCTG
This sequence comes from Cynocephalus volans, assembly GCF_027409185.1. Lineage (NCBI taxonomy): Eukaryota > Metazoa > Chordata > Mammalia > Dermoptera > Cynocephalidae > Cynocephalus > Cynocephalus volans. Next base: position 88,297,625 of record NC_084468.1, on the reverse strand, counting down.
TGACCTCCCTTCTCTGATGGATATAAGAAGAACTCTTGGTTTTCAGTTTGCTCAGTTTTATACTTCTTAGGGCAGAGTGAAGACTTCTAAGCTTTCTACACATGCTTGACGAAAAACTGGATGTCTTCTTGCCAAAATTTTTTTACAAGTTAATATGAATTGCTTTTTTTTTTTTTTGATTGATTGATTTTATTTAGAAATAGCAAAAATTAGTACTGATAGAGGTAGGTCCTTCAAGAAATGGCAATGCAAATTAGCCAAGACAATTTACCTCAAGTGAGGAATTGTGAAGTTCATTACTAAATCAGAGTGAAGGTGGGAAATAATAAGGCATGAATCATCCCAGAATCTATGAAACAAAAGTATTGAAAGGAATTTGTTTTTCAAAGAAGATTTTTTATTCCATACTCTTAGTCCATATTCTTGGACAAAACTAATCTCAAAACAGAAATGGGAAATATACTAGGCACTCCCTTTGCAAGTCTATATTTAGTAAATAGCCCTTCTAGTTAATATTCGATTTACTGAATTCATCTACGTATTCAACTCCCTAACAGTGCACAGCATAGAGGAGGTTCTCAATAAGTACTTGTCAACAACAACAAAAAAAAAAGGAATAAGTGAGTGTATAAAAAACCACTTCATCTGTTAAGCCATCAATTACCATGTGAGAATCTAAGTAAAAAAGGAAAATTCAGAGAAATTCCCCACACTACAGGTGACTAAAAGTGTATGATATAAGTTTGCCTGCAGATTAACTTAACTCCTTAAAGGCATTTTGAGGGAGTAAATGTCAAGGAGATATTGGCGCTTGAATGCTTGTATCAACAAGCAATTATTTACCACCTATTGTTTTTAGAGGACTGTGAGAAAAAGGTAAGAAGGACTGATTGATCTGTGCCAAACAAAATCTAACTGAGATGGCAAAATACCCATAACAATAACACATAAAATGCAATGAAAGCAAAAATGCATATGAAATATTTCTATTTAAATATAAAAGCAGTCATAGTAAGGAAGAAATTGATAAACCTGGAATTAAGAAAGGATTCTGGGAGAACGCAGTGTTTTGTGCCCATCTCTAAAGGAAGAGAGTCTTACATCCATTGAAGCCTCCCACACAGAAATTTTTCTGTCCACGTTACCACAGTCGCAACAAAAATTATCGAGTACCATACTGAATATTTTCTCCAAAAGAAAAAGAGGACTTATGGAGAAGAACATTTCTGCAGTTTAATTTTCAAGAAAAAGTAAAATCAGAATTCTCAAGCAAATGTGAAATGAATATATCAAAGATTTTATTCAACTTGTTAATCAATAAGGGCAAAAGTAAAATATTAAGACAGGTCAAAGCGTATTTGAAACACTAGTCATATTTGCAATTACACATAGAACCATTAGGATAAAATAGCTGGGTTAGAAACAAAACTGGTTTCTGTCTTACAGAGCAGTGAACTTTAAGGCTGTCTCTTACAAAAGAAAAAAAAAATTATTTGCATCTCTACCAGACAAAAATCTGGAAGTTTAATATTAACCCTACAGGGCTAAAAAAGAACTCAACTTCTAGAAAGTCCAACTCAGCACTGCACTGAAAGCTCAAACACACAGCCATGTCTTTTGACTATTTCTACATTTTGGATAATTTTCTGATGGCATTAACACATCTTTATAATCCTCCCTCACTACAATATAGTTCATGAATTCAACGTATATTTCATCAGGGTTACTTCTCATCTTAGCTTGTTTGTTTGAAAAAGGGATAAAAACTATAGAACAAGAAATTATAGAAGCTCCTAATTCTCTTACTTTTTACAATTTTAAAATATAATTTCTAGACTTCTGGTTTCCAGTTCCACATATAAGGTTCTTGGAAGTCACTAGTCCATCTTAACAACAAGTAAAAAGTTGAACAAACTGAAAAATCAACAATGCTTCTTAGATCCAAAGCAATTGAGGTCAGAGGGGAAGCTGCTGCCTCTAAATTGGAAGAGACGGAGAGGCAGATACAGAGAGTTACAACTTACTGGAGCAGAAACTTCCATGGGAACCAGTGCCAGGGTAAGAAAAACTGAACTGTAGTTGATGAATTGTTTGAGTCTGAGAGTTAAAAACTCCAGATTTTTGTGGCAGCCCCTACACTTGTACGAGATAACCTCCAGGAGCTGGACCAGGTTCTGACAGTAAATACCAGAGAAAAATTCACTTCTGCTTCAAGCAGGGCAAGAGGAAAGGGAACCAATTTGAAATACACAAGAGGATTCTGTTCTTCTTAACAAGGTCTGCCCTCAGGAGAAACTAGTTACCAGAGCTTAACCTACTGGGGTTTTATCAGAATCCAACTAACCTGGGAAAAGGGAAATACCTAACTCCAGTCCACTCTAGCCAACCTATCCCACTTAAGGGGAAAGAAAAAAACTGAGAAATACTCATCAAGCTTATAGTCCGGAGGCACAGGCTCACTAAAAGACTGAGACCTAATCATAGATCTATGGAATGCTTCCACTTCCCCGCACCTTCCCACCACATCACTAAAAGCCCATATACATCAATTCCTTTTACCTAGTATACTGTGGCATGCCATCAAGCAAAATTACAAGAAATACTAAAAGGCAAAAAAACAGAATTTGAACAGACAGAATAAGCACTAGAATCAGATATGGCAGGGATAATGGAATTATTAGACAGGGAATTTAAAACAATATGACTAATAAGTTAACTGCTCTTATGAATAAAATAGACAGCATGCAAGAACATATGAGCAATGTGAGCAGAGAGATGCAAATCCTAAGAAAGAACCAAAAAGAAATGTAGAGATCAAAAATACTGTAATAGATAGCAAGAAATTGGTAAAGGGCCACAAAATATGATTACAATGTGTGAGGTTGAATATACTAATTATCTTAATTTGAGCAGCATATATTGCACAAAGGTATTGATATTCAATGCTGTACCTCACAGATGTGTACAATCATTTATGTTTCAAGAAAAATTAATTAATTAATTATAATTTTAAAAAATACTATAATAGAAATGAAGAATGCCTTTGATGGGTGTTTTAGTAAACTAGACGTGACTTAGGAAAGAATCTCTCAGCTTGAAGATATATCAGCAAAAACCTCCAAAACTGAAAAGCAGTTTTGAAAAGACTGAAACAAACAAACAAACAGCCAAAAACACAGAACACTCAAGAACTGTGGAAAAATTACAAAAGGTATAACATGTGTAATGGAAATACTAGAAGAAGGAGGAAAGAAACATAAGGAATATTGAGAAAATAATGACAGAATTTCCCCCAAATGAATGTTAGACACTAAACCACAGATCCAGGAAGTTCAGAGAACACCAACGAGGATAATTTTTTTTTTAATTAAAATAAAAAAAAAAATCCTACGGATATCATTTTCAAACTACAGAAAATCAAAGATAAATAAAAAAAACTTAGAAAGAAGCCAGAGGGGAAAAAACACTTTACCTAATTGAAAAACAAAGATAAGAATTACATTAGACTTTTTACCAGAACCCATGCAAGCAAGCAGCAAGTAGAGTGAAATATTTAAAGTGCTAAGAGAGAAAAAACAAAAACAAAAAACCTAAAATTATCTGCTCTGTAAAATTATCCTCCAAAAGTGAGAGAAATAAAAATTTTCAGACAGACAAAACTGAGGGAATTTGTTGCCAGTAGATCTGCCTTGCAAAAAAAATATTAACAGTGTAATGCCTCCAGGTTTGTTATTATTTTTATTTATTTATTTGTTTGTTTGTTTGTTTGTTTGTTTGTTTGTTTTGCTTGGGATTGCTTTGGCTATTCAAGGTCTTTTGTTCCATATGAATTTTAGGATTTATTTTTGTATTTCTGTGAACAATGTCATTGGTATTTTGAAGGGAATTACATTGAATCTGTAGATCACTTTGAGTAGTATTGACATTTTCACAACATTAATTCTTCCAATCCATGAACCAGGAATGTCTTTCCATCTTTTTGAGTCCTCTTTAATTTCTTTCAGCAGTGATTTGTAGTTCTCATTGTAGAGGTCTTTTACCTCGTTGGTGAAATGTACTCCTAGGTATTTAATTTTTTTGGTAGCTGTTGTAAATGGGAAGTAGGTTGGACAAAGACTTTATGAATAAGATCCCAAAAGCACAGACAACAAAAGCAAAAATAAACAAATCAGATTATAGCAAACTTAAAAGCTTCTGCACAGCAAAGGAAACAATTAACAGAGTGGAAAGACAACCTACAGAATGGGAGAAAATATTTGCAGACAAGCTCTGCATCTGACAAGGGGTTAATATCTAGAATATACAAGGAACTCAAACAACTTAACAGTAAAATAATAATAATAATAATAATCCCATTAAAAACTGGTCAAAGGAGCTGAATAGATATTTCTCAAAAGAAGACATACAAATGGTCAACAGATACATGAAAAAATGCTCAACATCACTAATCATCATGGAAATGCAAATCAAACCACAATGAGATATAATCTCACCCCAGTTAGACTGGCTACAGAGTCTAGTATCTACCATATTTGTTATTGTTTTCTATATGTTCCCCTTATTTTTTGTCTTCTTTATTGTTTTCTGAAAACAAATGCTGGTGAGGATGCAGAGAAACGAAAACTCTTCTACTCAGTTGGTGGGACTGTAAATTAGTACAACCACTATGAAAAACAGCACAGAGGCTTTTCAAACAACTACACATAGAACTATTATGTGATCCAGCAACCCCACTTCTACATAAATACCCAAAGGAGTGGAAATCATCATGTCAAAGGGATACCTGCACTCCCATGTTCATTACAGCTCTATTTACAACAGCCAAGATATGGAACCAATTTAAATGTCCATTGACAGATGACTGGATAAGGAAAATGTGGTATACATATCCAAAATGGAATACTACTTAGCTATAAGAAAGAATGCAATTCTGCCTTTTGCAGCAACATGGAAGAACTTGGAGAAAATTATAGTAAGTGAAAGAAGCCAGGCACAAGAAGAGAATACTGCATGTCCTCATTCATAAGTGGGAGCTAAAAGAAAGAAAGTAATCAAGAAATTGACAAAGAAAGAAAGAAACAACAACCACCATAATACACTGAACTTTTAGAAGGAGAGACCAGAACTATGGTTACTAGAGGTGGGAAAGAGGGGGAGGTTTCGAGAGAAATTGGACACAAAGAATAGTTACATTTTGTAATGATGAATATGCTGATAATCCTGATTTGATCATCATATATTGTACACAAATACTAGTAGTCAACTCTGTACCCCACAAATATGTGTAATCAATTATGTTTCAATAAAAAAATTAAAGATATTCTTCAGATGGAAAGAAAATAATATAGGTCATAAGCTTGGATCTACATAATGAAAGGAAGAGCATCAAAGAAAGAATAGGTAAAGGTAGAATTGAAACTTTTATCTTTCTTATTTCTAATTGATCTAACAGATAAAATTTTTCTCAAAATAATAATAGCAACAATGTGTGTGATTATGTGTGCTTAGATATATGTCATGTATACATATTTGCTTATGTACACTTATATGTGTAAAATGAGTGACAGCAATGATACAAGGGATGAGAGGGAGGATTTAGGATTATTTTGCTTTTATAAGGTACTCATACTGCCTGTGAAGTGGTATAGCACTATTTAAATGTGAGTTTGGATTAATTGTAAATATATATTACAAACTCTAGGATGACCACTAACAGGAATACAAAAAGTATAACTGATATGCTAAAAAGAAGAGAAAACAAAATCATAGAAAATACTTAATTAAAACCACAAAAGGCAGAAAAAGAATGGAAGACAGAAAATAAGGGGAACATAGAGAAAACAATAACAAATATGGTAGATACTAATTCAATTGTATAAATAACTTTGAACGTCAATGGTCTAAATGCACCAATTAAAAACAGAGATTGTCAGAGTGGATCAAAAACCAAGACCCAACCTAATATTGTCTGTAAGAAACCCACTTTAAATATAAAGACACACATAGATTGAAAATAAATGAGTGAAGAAAGATATACCATTCTAACAGTAATCTAAAAAAATGGAGTATCTTTGTTATTTTCAAAAGCAGATATCAAAGCAAGAAAAGTTATCAGGTAAAAAGAGGGCCTTGCACAAATCTATTGGGTTTAATTCTCCAAGAAGGTATCAGAATCCTTAACATGTATGTGCCTAAAAACAAAGCATCATAACACATGAGGCAACAATTGATAGAACTGCAAAGCTACATACATGAATCTACCATTACAGTTGTAGAACTCCACACAACTCTGTCAGAACTGGACAGATCCAGCAGGTAGAAAATCAATAAGGACTTAGTTAAACACAACACCACCATCAATCAACTGGATAAAACTGATGTCTATAGACTACTTCATCCAACAACAGCTGAATACACTGTTCTTAAGTACGTGAAACATTCCTCAAGATAGACCATATTGTAAAACACACTTTAACAAATTTAAGAGAATAGAAATCAAAATGTTTTCTCTCAGGTAATAATGGAAATAATCTAGATAATAATCAAGAACAGAAAGATAAATGGAGATGAAACAACAGACAGTTTAAAGAATTACCAAGAGAAATTTAAAAATATTTCAAATGAAATGAAAATTCAAACACTTTGAAGACAGTTTGACAGTATCTTATAAAACTAAGCATACTTTTATTACATATTCCAGCAATCATATTTCTTGAAATTTACTCAAATGAGATGAAAACTTATATCCACACAAAAACCTGAACAACAATATTTATAGCAGCTTTATTCATAATTGCCGAAACTTGGAAGCAACCAAGATGTTTATCACTGTGTGAATAGATAAATAAACTGTGGTACATCCAGACAATGGAATGTTATTCAGCAGTAAAAAGAAATGAGCTATCAATCCATGAAAAGACATGAAGGAATATTAAATGCAGATTACTAAGTGAAAGAAGCCAATCTGAAAAGGCTACAGACTGCATGATTCCAACTCTAGGACATTCTCAAAAAAGCCAAAACTATGGAGACAGTTAAAAAATCAGTGGTTGCCAGGGGTTAGGGAGAAGGGAAAGATGAATAGGCAGAGCACAGAGGATTTTTAGGGTAGTAAAACTATTCTGTATGGTACAATAATGGTGAATTCCTGTCATTACAAATTTGTTTGAACCCATAGACTATATACAACCAAATGTGAACCCTAATGTAAACTTTGGACTTTGGGTGATAATGATGTGTCAATGTAGGTTCATCTATTGTTATCATATGTACCATTGTGGTGCAGGATGTTGATAATGGAGGAGGCTGTGGGAGTGGGGTAGGGAGTGTATGGGAAATCTTAGTACCTTCTTCTCAATTTTGCTGCAGACCAAAAACTGCTCTAAAAAATAAAGTACTTAAAAATATATATGTATTTATATATTTATATTTATACATATCTTCTATTTAGTTAGATATTTAAGTGTCTCACACATACACATACCCACTCAAAGTAGAGAACAAACATCAAAAAGACAATCTCATCACAAAGAAATGACTAAGTTTTGTAATGATGAATATGCCTGATTTGATCATCACACCTTGTACACATGTATTGATATTCAACTCTGTACCTCACAAATATGTATAAGCAAAACGTTTCAATAAAAACATAAAATAATAATAAAATTAAAAGAAAAAAAAGACAGTCTCCTCTGCTTTTATGCAGTCCAGTAGCTCTGAGTATCTTTTGACTAAATAAGAATGCAGTAAATGTTGTATCGTCCAAGGAGTGACTGTATCAATCAATTTTCCACTTTAAAAGCCAAGACGGCCACTCGGCATTTTTTGGCTCTAAGGGTGGAAGATTTACTCAGGCCACCTTGAGGATATATCTAAATTTAAATTGGCAAACTGTCAAGGTAAGGCATTGCTGGAGATAAGCTCAAGTCTCTCTCTCTCGCTTTCTGTTTTTCTCTATCTCTGTGTCTCGGTCTCTATCTCAGTCTCTCTGTCTCTGTCTCTGTCTCTCTCTTTTCTCTCCGTGACCTTCTTCCGTCCCTCCCTCCTTCTCGTGTAATCTTTATTTCTTGGTCTCTCTGCTCCCCGTTGAGTTTATAATCTGTTCCTCTCAAAGAAAAAATCAAGGTCATTAACCCACCACATTCCATATAAATTTCACAAGAACTGGAATAATTGGTGTACATAATTAGCAGCACCTACGCTAGGAAAAGCCCTTTGTACCATAACAGATTTTGGATTCTCACAAGCCTATATTGAGTGCTTTTGGATAACGTGCATTTCCAGTTTAATTATGGTTTATTCATGTGCAAAAGAAACTTAGCTCCCTGAGACGCAAAGGTAAGGGGGCACTTTCAGGTAGAGAAGGATGCTGGACATGGCAGGCCCTGTGATGGGATGTGCCCGGTAAAAAATCTAAGCGATGTGTTTCACTCCTTGTTACTCGAATTTTAAAGTGTTAGCATGTATTTAATAGCTTTTTAAAAAAATTATAAGCAAAAATACATATTCATTTTGGAAAATGTAGAAAATGACATATGAGTAAAATTATAGCTTCTAATTCTCTCACACAGATACCTCCACTGTTAAAAACTTGATGAGAGCATATCCAGGCAATCTGTGTACATGTAAAGAAAACCGGGATTAAATAATACATGTTATTTATCTATTTATATTTATATATATATGAATAACTTTATCAATCCTATATTGTTGACATATACTTGGAATACAAATTTTTGCTGCTATAAAGATAATATAACAAACAAAGCAGTAGACAGATACCTCCACATAATGATTGTTTCCTTAGGCTTCGTTCATAGAATTGCTGAATCAGAAATAAATGTTTTCAGACTTTCGATATACATATAGTGCCAAATTAGTACCCAAAAACTTTATGGCAATTTTACCACTTGCCCTTTAATTTATTTATTATGAAAATAATTTTAAACTTTATTTAGTACAAAAAAATCTGTTCTGTTATGGATTTTGTCTCTATCATGTTGAAGAAATATTCTACTTTACTGAGTTTATTAGAAATCACTATTGGATTATCATCTAATGCCTTTGACATTATTAAAATAATGTTTTTCTTTCACTAAAGTGATAAATTATATTAACACAGATAAATTATATTAACATCTAATGCCTAAAAACTTTAAGTTTTAAAAATATTTTATTATTAAAATATTCAAACAAACACAAAAATAAAAAATAGTAAAATGATCACCTATATACCTTTATTAGTCAGGGTTCCCCAGAGAAACACAACTAACAGGATGGGGAGAGAGAGAGAGAGATTTATTTTAAAGAACTGGTATACTCTATAACGGAGTTCGGCAAGTCTGAAACCTATGGGGAAGGTGGCAGGCCAGAGACTCAAGGAAGAGTTGCCATTAGAGTCCAAAGGCAATCTGCTAGCAGAGTTCCCTCTTGCTTAGGGGAGATCAGTCTTTGTTCTATTAAGAACTTCCACTGATTGGATGAGTCCCACCCACATTATAGAGGATAATCTGCTTTATTCAAAACCCACCAATTTAAATGTTAATCTCCCTCAAAAAACACCTTTACAGAAACATCCAAAATAATGTTTGACCAAGTATCTGGGCACCGTGGCTCAGCCAAGTTGAAACATAAAATTAACCATCACAGTGCCCATCATCTAACTGTTAACTTTTTGCTGTATTTGCTTTTTGTTTTGCTTTGATGAAGTACTTTAGATTTACAGGCATCATAGTATTTTACCCTAAATACTTCAGCATGCCTTTATAAAAATTAAGTGTATTTGTCTTTATAACTACACTAATATTATAATAGCTAACAAAATTATCAATAATTCATATATGTCATGTAATTCCAAGTCGAAATTTAGTTTTCCCCAATTGCCTGAAAATATTGGTTACATTTGATTTGTTCAAATCAAGATTCAATTTAAATGCTCACATTGAGTTTGGTTGTTGTATCTCTTCAACCTCCTTTATTCTACACAGTCCCCCACTGTCTATTTTTAAATAGTATCTCTATTTTTAATTTTTTCATATTCTGTTATTAAGGAGATGAGCAAGTACTCCTGCAAGACTTTGCACATTTAAAATTTGATTTATTGTGTCATTGTATTACCATTTTAACGTCTTCCTCTGTCACCTTTGTTTTCTGTAATTGGAAGTTAGACTTAAACAATGACTAGATTCAGATTAAATATTTCTGCAAAAATACTTCATCAGTGATGCTGAAAACTTCACTTAGCATCACATCAGGATGCTCATGTTGCCAGATTGTCTCACTATTTAGTATGTTAAGATTGATTATCATAGAGTTAAGGCAGTGATGGTTCCTTCCGTTGTAAAATTATTTTCCCCCATGTATTCAGCTAAAATATGTGGGATACTACTTTGGTAACATGTAAGTATGGTGTTCTCTGTCAATGTTTCACTTTATGCTGTTTGCATCCGCTGATGATTCTTGCCTGAATACTTTAAACATTGGGATTATAAAGAGGTGATGGTTTGACACCATGATTTCTTCTACATCTATTAGCTGACTTTTTCTTATATAAAAGAGCTTACTCTCATGAAAGGGGCTATTTTGTTGCTACAAAATAAAGCTCCTACTAGAAAGGCAGAATTAATACTTATTTATTTCCCTTTAATAACCAATTTTTTTTAGAAAAGAATTGATGTAATAGCAATCTCTAATGGTTTTTAAAAAGTAGATTTTTTGTTTGTGTTTGTTGTTTGAGTTTTTAGATTTCTTCTTTTCTGAGCATTCTTATAGACTATTAGATTTCTATATATCTATTATTTTTCCCTATATTTTTTTGATGCTCTAATTGAACCCCTTCAAAGTTACTCCTTCTTCCTTTTGGTGGAAGCCCATTGGTCTTGGAAAGCTTCCTCATTCTGTGACACAAAATAATGCCCAGTCTAAATTGCCTGGCCCAAACTAGAAATCAGTCAATTTTCAAAAAGTGCTAATTCTCTTATCAGAGAATAATACTTAGAGACCAAAATCTGGGTACTTGTAGTGCTCATTGCTGTTGAAGTATCATATCTCTAGGACTTTTTAATATACAGAGCTAGGTAATCTGTGTATTTTAAATTATGCGTTTATATTGATATTTCCAATTCAAATTGAACTTCTTTGTTGTAATTTTAACTCATTTTATACTAGAAATCTTTAATTTATTTATTCGTATAAGGATATTAATGTAACTACTTTCTTGATTTATCCTACAAAATACATAAAATATTTTTTTAAAAACAGTACTACTATTACCACTAACAAACTACTAACAATATTACTACTAACAAAACTACTCTTAAAAGCTTAAAACATCTAGAGTATTTTTATTCTTAGAATACATTCCACTAAGAATGTATGGCAAAGTTAATTTTATAGCTATACCTTTATACAATACTCTTAGTCCCATTTTTCTTCACATAATACTTATTAATTCCTTACTATGAGCAACAAAAAAATTGGCTCATAAACTTTTTCTATTACTCACCTTCCCTGTCCTAATATTGAACATCAAACATCCCTTTCAAAACAATATTATGTTTTGATGTTTATTTTTACACTCTGAAATCTCAGTTTTAAAAATATCCATTGATTTCCAGTTATTACCAATAAGTCAATCAATTACCTTATCTTACTTTTCTCCTTCACTCTCTTCTCTCTTTCCTTCATTAGCTGTCCTTTCTACATCATCACAGCATATAATACATACTGTTCTTCAATTGTGCCAATAATTGTTTTAAGCCATCAATTATACTCAATGTTCACTACTAATTCTTTCTTCAAAGTTTCCTTAGTTATCACTCTGGAAGATTCCTCAGGAAAAGCTTACAAGCATAATATTTCCCTAAATCTTGCATGTTCAAAACAATTTTTTTCTAGCCTTGATCCCTGAAAGATAGCTTGACTACATGTAATAACTTTAGCTCATTATTTTCTTGAACATGCAGATGTTACTGTGCTATTTTCTGGTATCAAATATTGCTGCTGGGAGGTCACATGCCAATCTGCTTTGACTTCCTTTGAAAGGATTTGGTTCTTTTGTCAGAAAGCCCAGAGGAGTTTATTTTTAGTGTCTAATTTTACTATGCTATGATGTGTCACCAAGTTGACAATTCAGCATGCAGTTTCGATTTTCTGTAACTTCAGGAAAGTTTTCTTGAATTATGGTTTGTAATATTAATTATTTTCCATTCTATTTTTTTCTTCTTTAGGTCTTCACTTATATATTTTGTTAAATTTACTTTGCCTTTGTTCTATGCCTATATATTTTTTCAAGATTTTTAAAATTTCTGTTTGTGCATAGTTTTCTTGACCTTCCTCATTTGTATCATCTACATCTCTTTACTTGTTCACCCCTGTCTGCCAATAATTTATTGCCGGGATGATTTTGTCTTTTTTGGAATTTCTTTCTTTCGTTCTCTCAGATATCCTTTTACATATTCTTGCTGTTTAAGCCTTTTCCTCTGAGGTTTTGCATTTCTGCTTCATAATAGTTTTTCATATTTTCAATTCCTTTTTTATTTTTATGTTTTATGTTTTGTTTCAATTTTTCACTGTTTCTTTTGTTTTATAGTAGTATTTCTGTCATGTACTTCTGTTTGCAAAACAATTTTGAATTTCATTATCTACTGTTTTCTTGTAGTATCTTTGTGTGGGATTTGCATGTTAGCTTTTGCACTTTTTTTGAGATATTAGATATTTCTAGTATGTTAATTAGAAGGGGGGCCCTAGATTCTATGGAGTGGGGCACAGGAGGTAATTGAGTTGGCTTTTCTGGTTTCTCAACTGGAGAGTTTTCCCTTCTGTTGCTGCAATAGAAGGAAGTTGCATTATTATATTGTACTGTTTTGTGGTCATGCTTTTGCTAGTTCTCCATTTTTATCATATTCTAGACAGGCAACCTACCTCCTTAATCACTGTCTACTGTTTCCAAAGAATACCTTAAATTTCCATGTTGCCTCCCTTTCTGTACCCCAGAAGTAGTGACTTTCTGAGACTGCCAACTCCAACCGCATGCACTTTGGTGCGTTTTTTATTGAACTCATTCTCTGTGAGTCCTCTGGAGTGGCACTTTCCACATCTGCTCTCAGCAATTCCCTTAGAGTGGGACTCTCTTCTTCTGAAGGTAAACTCCTCTACTGATGTTATTACACTGTCAAAGTCCCTGGAAACAACTCTGTGTGTTTTTCCCTACTTACATGCAAATTGGAGTGTATAGCCTTCCCTGTCCCCTAGTTACTCTGTAGAAATAGGTTGTTAGAGTTTTTATTTTCTCTCCTTTTTTCTTTTATTTCCTTTTTATTTTAATTTATCAGTACACAATGTAGTTGATTTTCATGTCCCTTTCTCCCCTCCCTCCCCCCCTCCTCCCCTCATCAACATCAAATCTGTTCACTTGTCTTAACAAGTTCAAGGAATTGTTGTGATTGTTGTGTCTTCTTTTACACCCCTCCCCATCCCCTGTTTATTTGTTTGTATATTTATTAATTTATTTTTATTAGCTCCCACAAATAAATGAGAATATGTGGTATTTCTCTTTCTGTGCCTGACTTATTTCACATAATATAATTTTCTCTAAGTCCATCCATGTTGCTATGAATGGTAGCATTTCATTTTTTTATAGCATAGTAGTATTCCATTGTATAAATAAACCACATTTTTCTTGCCCACTCATCTGATGATGGGCATTTAGGCTGGTTCCAACTATTGGTTATTGTAAATAGAGCTGCAATAAACATGGGAGTACAGGTATCCCCTCAACATGATGATTTTCATTCCTCTGGGTATACTCCCAGCAGTGGAATAGCTGGGTTGTATGGTAGATCTATCTGCAATTGTTTGAGGAACCTCCACACATTTTTCCATAGAGGCTGCACCATTTTACAGTCCCCCCAACAATGTATGAGAGTTCCTTTTTCTCCACAACCTCGCCAGCATTTATCATTCTCAGTCTTTTGGATATTAGCCATCCTAACAGGAGTGAGATGGTATCTCAAAGTGGTTTTGATTTGCATTTCCCAAAAACTGAGTAATGTTGAGCATTTTTTCATGTGCCTGTTGGCCATTCATATATCTTCCTTTGAGAAATGCCTATTCAGTTTCTTTGCCCATTTTTTAATTAGATAATTTGTTTTTTGGCTGTTAAGTTGTTTGAGTTCCTTGTATATTCTGGATATTAAGCCTTTGTCAGACGTATATTTTGCAAATACTTTCTCCCACTCTGTTGGTTGTCTTTTTACTCTGTTAATTGTTCCTTTTGTTGTGCAGAAGCTTTTTAATTACCTACAATCCTATTTATTTTTCTTTTGGTTGCCTGTGTTTTGGGGGTTGTATTCGTAAAGTCTGTACCCAATCCTACTTCCTGAAGGTTTCCCCTATGTTTTCTTTAAGGAGTTTTATTATTTCAGGACATATATTTAATTTTTTAATGCATTTTGAGTTGATTTTGGTATATGGTGAGAGCTATGGGTCTAGTTTCATTCTCCTACATATGTACTTCCAATTTTCCCAGCACCATTCACTGAAGAGGTAGTCTCTTCCCCAGTGTGCAGACTTGGTACCTTTGTTGAAGATCAGATGGCTGTAGGTGTGATGTCAGATGATTCCGATGTAGATTGCTGCCACTACCCTAGGGAGGCTGACAGTCCCACATTTCTTCAGCTTAATTTAAATTTTAAAACCCACAATATTTAGAAGAGAATATGGGTGATTATCTTAATAAATTTAGGATACAAAAGTCTTCCTTTAGCTAGATTCAAGAAGTAGAAGTTGTATAGGAAGAGACTGATAAATTTAACCAAATTAAAGTTAAGATTTTTGTTCAACAAAGGAAACATAAATAGACTAAAAAGACAACAAATAGGAAGATAATACTGTCTGATACACATAATTGATAAAAGATCAGTATTCAAAATATATAAAGAAAGTCAATGAATCAATGGGCAAATGGCAAACAATCAGATAGGAAATGGGAAAAAGAAGTTAATAGGTATTTCACAAGTGAAAAATTCCATGATCAATGAACATATGAGACAAATTCTAAAACACATTTGTACTTAAGGAAATGCTAATTAAAACCACAATCAGATATAAATATACACCAAAGAAGATCATCAAAATGTTTACAAATCAGGCAATATGCAATAAAAAGAGAAAGAGATGTAGGTGTTAAGATAGTCATTATACTCTGGGGTGTAAGGGTGAAGGGGAAGTAACTGTAATAGGGCATGAGGAGGACTTCAGAGGATAACATTCTGTTTCTTGATCTATATGCCAGTCACACAGCTGTAAGCAGTAATTCACTTTGTAAAAATGTACTAAGTACTAAATATGACTTGTGCATTTTTCTACATATGTGTTATACTATAAAAATATTGCAAAGTTTTAAGTTAATCATTAGAATAGAAATAAAATAGAAGCCCTTAAAACTCTTGAGTGGAAACCTCTTAAAAGTTTTTTTTAAAACTTAATAAAAGATATATAAATCAGTAAAAATAAGCATAAAATATGGCATTAATAATTTTAGGTAAGTCAGAAAGCACATGCAGATTGGAGGAAACTCATTTTTATAAAATTTATGAAAGATTCATTTAAAACAATATGACAGAGAAAAATTTGAAGTAAATGGATATAGCATAAAAATGCTAAGGAAAAGAAAGCAAGGTTGCAGTTATTACCTTAAAGCAAAATAGAATTCAAGGAAAAAATAGTATACAAAAACAAGAAAACAATTGTAATTGAATGATAAGTAGAAAAGTGAAGGTGCACTTCTATTTGTATCAGGTGAAAATGAAACACTTCTCATTACCCTTGATGATTCCTGTGGTGTGGTAGATTTCTTGCAATCATGGGTGCAATAATTCCTCACATCCCCATATGACACTTTTTACAATTGGACTTTGCCATTGTTGACATGAAGAGGCATGTATTTCTTCACCCCTTGAATCCAGATCGGCCTTGTAACTTGCTTTGACCAAAAACTTGCAGTAGAAGTGATGCTGTGAAACTTCTAAATCTAAGCCTTGGAAGGCCTTGAAACTTCTTCTCTTACCCTCTTTCTACCTATAGTATGACTTGTAAAGAAGCCATAGAAAGGATGCTGAGGGGCATGATAACCTTTGGGCTTAGCAAGTCAGTTTTAGAGGCAAGGTGCAGTTCCCCAGTTTTCTCTTGCCTCATCTTCTTATCATAATATCTCTCACTCCACACATCAGGGAGGCAATGTGGAGATTTTCCAGTGAGCAAGAATGTTTATTCCAACTCCTAGGATCTCAGAAGATATCCACAGGCTGGGTCTGTGGGTTTACTGTGCTCTTTGTGAGATGAAATAGAGCTTGTAAAACTTTGACACAGAAGTGACATTTGTCACTTCAGCTCAGAGCCCATTGACCAGCACTATTCACATGTCTGTGCCTATATAAAGCAGCTGGAAAACATGCAGAACATAAATATTTGTTGAGCAGTAAATTTTCTGCCAAAACTGTCTACTATCTTTTGTTAGTAGGAAAAAAAAAAAAAGAAACTAGCTTCAGTTTTATTCCTGTGCAAGTAACTTCGCTGTTTTTGTTTTGTTTACTAGATATTTTGTGGCATTTTTTTCTTTATCTTTGTTGTTTACATGTTTCCCAAGGTGAATATAAGCATAGATTTATTTTCATTGATTTTGCTGGGAACATAACCTACTACCATAAGTCTCTGATTATTCTCTACCTGATTGTTTCTGAAAGTTGCTAACTCTGGAGAGTGCTATTAAATGTTACTAGTGATAAGAAAGATGGGGAAACCTGAGGCGTAGAGGCAGAAAGTATTTGGATGCTATGCATATTGAAACAGAGAATGAATAATAGTTTCTTTCAGTTGACTCAGACCTTAAATTTCTAAATCCATTGACAAAGTAGGAAAATTATAAATTATCTTTCTGTCTTTTTAAGTGGTAAGGTAATGTCTAAGAATGCTATGATGTCAAACTGCATTGGGTTTTCTTAACACTGGTTCCATATGCTTTGTAGGAATGGAAGACTTTTCATAGTTTCCAGATATAGCTTGCTTGTTATTCGTACTTTTCAGTTTTCTGATATGTTTTAGCTTTTTTCCACGTTTCCTTTAGTTTTGTGGAAGTCTGGAAGAGACTGCATAGCCATGTTCCATTTTAATCCAGAGCACATCATACTAATTTAACATTATTGATCACATTGTAAAAAGGGGGAAGGGGGAGGCAGAAGAGTGTCCCTCCAAAGATGTCCATGTCCTAATAGCTAGAACGTGTGAATATGTTAGGTCACATGGCAAAAGACAATTAGGGTTGCAGATGGAATTAAGATTGCTAATCATTTTACTTTGAGATGAGAAAATCATCCTGGATTATCCAAATGAGCCAAGTGTAATCAAGGGGACTTTGTAAGTGGAAGAGGGAGGCAGAAAAGATAAAGTCGGAATGAGATTTTAAGATGCTGTGCTGCTGGCATTGCAGATGGAGGAAGAAGCCAAAAGCCAAGGAATGTAGGCAGAACCTAGAAGCTGGAAAAGGCAGGAAAGAGATTCTGCCCTAAAGCCCAAGAAGGAATGCAGCCCTCAACTCCTTGATTTAGTCCAGGATGACCCATTCCAGATTTCTGACTTTCAGAACTATAAGGCAATAAATTTGTGTCATTTTATGCCACTATGTTTGTGGTAATTTGTTATAGCAGCCATATGAAACTAATACAAGGCTAAAAATTCACCAGGCATATCTTTACATTCTAAGTACGTTAACAAGATAGAGATTCTTTCTCTAACTTTTGACTAATATTCTGAAACACAAAATGAAAGTTAGCTTTTCCTTCTCCTATTTTGCCATCACTTCCCATCACTTGATTCAGAGAGTGTTGGCTTTGTTATTCTCTTGAATTTTCTTCCTTATTATCCCATTAAATTTGATTATTGCTACTGTGCCTAAACCTTGATCACAGCTATGCCTGCTCTGTTCATTTCCTTGATCTTAAATATCCAGATTAATTTTATTCAAGCTGCTGAACAATCACAGTTCTAAACAGCAGCTCACTTTCATTCACAATCATATACAAAAAACACAAAATATTTATTTCCTACCTTATCCTAAAAAGTTGGAGCAGAAACAATAGTTAACACCTGTTGGATACTGTTTACATGTTTTAACTCACAAAAACCTATTATGCTGCTGTTGTAGACAAGGAACTAGATAGAGCAAAATGACAAGACCTGACTTGTTAGTAACTGGTTAAACTAGGATTCCAACCTCGGGAGTCTAGGTCCAGAGTCTTTTCCCTTCACCACTACAGAAAATTGACTCCCTATAGGCTGATATCTAAAATGATATGTGGGCAACAGTAACAGGATGTTCCATGAAAAAATGCACAGCCACTTGAACCCAGAGCAGATCCTCATGCCCCTTCCTACCTGGGGACCTCCTACCTCAAAGCTAATAGGGTACAATAGCACTCTGAGGACATGAGATTTTGAGTGGTTGACGTACCCTGCTATGTGGCAGTGGCACTTTCAAAAAACACAGAAGTGCATTTAATGCTCACCTGCCATCCTCATCTTCTGTAACATGCCCAAGATATTCCAAAGCCTCCTCAGAAGTGCAGGGTTGACTTGTGCTGTCCTCTCTGCCTGTACTTCTTTCAGTCCAGCCCTAAATCATACATATCATGGAAAATTACCAGCACAATATGCAAAAGAAAAAACATGGAAAAAAGGGAATGAAAAGAAAATGAATATTTCTATTTAAAGAAATCTGGGGAATTTATTTCCTTATTGAAAGGTAAAATACATATAGAACAAGGCAGTTTCTGACTCACATGCTTTCTCTTTCTATCTTCCCTATGTCTTGCTTATTTTCTCATTTGAGCAATTCACTGAAAATAGAGAGCCTAGAGACAGAACATACCACAGGCTAACGCAGAATGAATCATGAAAATGTGTTCTATTACACAGTTGTCAGACTCCAGAGCTGTTCACTGGTTCCTAGCAGAGCAACATGAACATTTCTTATGACTAATGAGGGACAGAATTTCTCTTTGTTTATTTTCTGACATTCCTACATAGCAATTGATAGTCTGTGTGTTCATCTAGCAGGAATATATCTAGTAGAAATATATACCTAAGTCTGATGCATATCTTTTACATTTCTCTGATGACTAACCCATTTTGAAAGAAGAAAAATATAGAAAATATTATGTAGTTACTCAGTAATTATTCCTTCAATTTAGAAGGAAAATCAAATTTAAGCTTTTAACAAAACTACAATATTCTCTAATTTTCTGCCATTATTCACCACATCATCCATCAGGCAGGTGGCTCCTGAATATAAGACACGGTAACAAATTAGCTGTAACATACCTTTACACAAAATCTTTAAGCTAGTCATAATTTTTCTTTAAGGAGAACAGTCCCTTTTTCATAAAAGAGTATTAGGATATGTGATAGAATAAGAGTCTTCACAGAAAGGAGTAATATTCACAAAACATAATAAAAGTTTGTTTCTACTATTTTCTTATAACACCTTTATAATGTTATAGATAGGACTAAAGAGAAGATGAAAAACTTGTTAGAGAACTATAGATTGTATAAATAAAATATGTATTTTTATTGACCTGTTGTCCAGAAAGTCAATGGAAATTTGTATTTCTCAGAATATTGATATTAGATAAATATCATCATCTGCCATTTTCTACTTTCCTATGAAGTACGTATTTATCACAATTCTAAAGTTTTTTATGACTACTTCTCAAATCTATAATATATCTTTTATTGAATACTTTTGGTTATACATATTTGTGGGGTACAGAGTTGAATATCAATATATATATACAACGTATGATGATCATATCAGGGTAATTAGCATACTCATCATTACAAAGCTTAATCATTTCTTTGTGATGCTGACATTCGATCTCCTCTCTTCTAGCTGTTTGATAACATGCAGTAAATTATTGTTAATTATAGACCCCTAGCTCCACTGTGCACCCACAGAACTTACTTTTCCTATCTAGCTGTTTTACATGCATTAGCCAGACTCTCAGTATCCCCCTTTCCTGCCTCTACCACAGTTCTGCTCTCTGCTTCTGAAAGTTCAACTTATTTATTCTTCCTTCCTTTCTTTCTTTTTCAGCTCCCACGTAAAAGTGAGGACATGCAGTATTTCTCTTTCTGTGCCTGGCTTATTTCACTTAACATAATTTTCTCCAAGCTCATCCATGTTGCTGCAAATGTCAGAACTTCTTTCTTTTATATGGCTGAGTAGTATTCCATTGTGTATATATACCACATTTTCTTTATCCAGTTGTCTGTTGATGGATATTGAGGTTGGTTCTAACTCTCGGCTATTGTAAGTAGAGAAGCAATAAACATGGGAGTGCAGGTATTCCTTTGATATGATGATTTCCTTCCTTTGGGTATATAACCAACAATGGGATTGCTGGATTGTGTGGTAGTTCTATCTGTAGTTGTCTGAGAAACCTCCATACTGTTTTCTATAATAACTGTACTAATTTACAATCTCACCAACACTGTATAAGGGTTCCTCTTTTCCTGCATCCTCACCAGCATTTTTTAACTTCTTTCAAAATGTATGTATTTATATCTACTATTCTTCTAAAGGATTTAAGACACATTATAGAAACAGAGGTAATATAAGATTTTATACCCAATATTGACATAAAATGTAACCTAAGGACAAGGAATAAACTGAATTGTTCCAAAATCCTGACAATGATAAAAGGAATATAGAAATAAGATACAGGGAGCTAGCCCTGGAAAACAGACAAGAGGCTATTCATGTCATAAATTTCAAGAAATATGTGGTTCTGAGAGCCAAAAGAAAAGAAAACACTGTAAGGTGATTTAAAACTTTTCTTTCTGAGAAATCAGTGCAATGTTCAAGGGAGTAAGCTGAAGATATACTTAATAAATAAACTCTCTACTAAAACTTTTAATACCCACACAACAGAAATCAGGCCCATCCACCTTAACAAAGTGATCTAGAAAGTGATCTAGAAATTTGTTAAATATATAACAAATTGAGAAAAAAAATATTACTCAAGAATGGAATCTATTAAATAAGTCTTTTCTGAATAAAGAACAATCACCTGTATAAAACAATGAATGATAAAGTGGAATCTGAAAAAAAAATATTTCCCTTTAGAAAAAGCAGGATTAAACTAAAGATAAAAGAATGTTTCATTTACATAATACAACTGTATGAACAACAGTGAAACTGTACATATGGGGAAAATCAATGGCTATCTCATTACATTAAGAAATTTTATTTTATTTTTTTCTTCCATATTTTATTTTATTTTTTCAATATACAATGTGGTTGATTATTGTGGCCGATTACCAAAATTTTAAAAGAATACTCATCCTTTTGTTTAATATTTTTTGAAAGTGATAGCCAATGAAGTAAGACAAGAAAAAATTTTCAAATTTAGAATAGAGAAAATTAAATTACCATCTACTGAGAAAATCCAAGAACTTGGCTAAAATTATTTTTAGATAACTTTAAAATACTACCTAATGAAGTGAGACAAGAAAAAAATAAATGAATAAAATTATGTATAAATAATTTTATAAGCACTAGTGAATAAAGGAAGAAAAATATTTTTTAAACTTATTGAAGGGGCCGGCCCTGTGGCTCACTCGGGAGAGTGTGGTGCTGGTAGCGCCAAGGCCGTGGGTTTGGATCCTATATAGGGATGGCTGGTGCGCTCACTGGCTGAGCATGGTGCGGACCGCACCGTGCCTAGGGTTGCATCCCCTTACCGGTCAAAAAAAAAAAAAAGAAAAAAAAACTTATTGAAGAAAAATCATCATCTACTTAGGAAATCCAAAATAATCAGCTAAAATTATTTTTAGAAAGAATTTTATGAGGTTATTTATTATGAAACATTGAACACAAAATCAAAACACTTTCTATATACCTCCATTAGGTATTAAGATTATGGCAGAAATTCTCAGGTAAATCATACAGTTCAAACATATTTTACTTCCACACTCTCTCAAAATGGTAGTAACATTAAACTTTAAGGTACTAACTTACAAGGACAAAATAAATGGGAGTGTTGAGAAATGAAAGCAAAAAAAGAAAGCCACAGTTTTAGAACCTGGAGAGCAGGTGGATCAGACAAGAAAAAGGTAAACTAAGTACGTCTGGGAGGAGAAGCCAAGAAACAAGCTCTGACAATTGTATGAAATCAGTCAGAAACTGAGGTCTCACGTGCCTCTGAAGGGGAGGGAAGAAGTGATGATAGTAGGTCTGACTGAATTTCTATTAAAAAAAAGGGTAAAGCCCTAGTTCCCACCCCTCCTCCTGTACATGAGAAAAGACTAATATGGAAAAGGGAACCCGGGGAAAGCACAGTGGAGGCAGGGAGGTGAAGAAATGCTCAAAAAATACATAATTAGTGTCTTTTGAGAATTTTTCTTTTTTAAAAAGATATTGTATTCTTGAAAGAAAAGAGGATGATATCCAAAATGACTCATGGAAATCTAAGATGTAAGAGAAATAAAAATTAAATAACAAAATGAAAACATGAAATGGAGGAAAGCTCTCATAAAAGTAAGGAAATGAAAGGTAGGAGGAAAAAAAATTTAAGCAGGTTATCTTTCAGGAAGTCTATTAAATAGAATTTTAAAAATAGAATAATAGAATCCAAGAAAGAAAAAGAGCAGATAGCAATGAAAATTGAGGAGAGAAAACTATGAGAAACCAAGTAAAATTTCCAGGTAGAAAAGACCCACTGAGAGCTAAGAGAGAAAGAAGGAGGAAAGAAAGACCACAGTGGTGCATTGGACTCGCAGAGGGAGAGAACAGACCTAGGGTTGTGGGGAATGGAGTGCGGAAGAAGGAAGGAGGTTGGGGAGAGATTGGGTGGGGAACACAGGGAATAATTGCAATTTGTGGTAGTGGGCATGCTGTTAGTATTGATCTGATCACCACATCTTGGGCACAGATGGTGATAGTCAGCTTTGTGCCCATGAATATGCATAATCAATAAAAAGTTATTCTTATAATAAAGTTATTATAAACACAGATGATAAAAAAAAAGAAAAAAAGAAAAGACCCACTGAATGTTCAGCAGGTCGAATGGTGAGAAAAGAAAATCCACCCACACCAAGGTACATCGTAAAATTTCAGAATACTTAAAGGGGAAAATGTCATGTCCTAAAACTTTCAGAAAGAAAACAAAATGTGATTTGCAAAGAAATCGGAATTAAAAATTGCATTAGCACCATTTAATATAGCACTACAGCTATACAGTTGCTCCCACTGAGCAAAGCTGAGGGAAGGTTACATGGGACTCTGTACAGTTTTTGCAGTTTCAGGTGGTTCTGTAATTATCACAAAATAAAAGTTAAAAAGATTGCATCAGACACAGCAACAGCAACACTGGAAGCTAAAAGACAATTAATTAACTTAGCAAGGCCTTCACATATCTGATGGAAAATCATTTTCAACATAAAATTCTATACCCAGACAAACAATTATTCAAGTGTGAGAATAAAGATGTATTTTCAGATGTGCAAAGCCTGAAACAATTTTACTCCAATGACCAATTTCTTTTAGTACTGGAAGATGTTTCCCCACCAAATCATGGGAATAAAATTAGAACAAATAAGACATGAAATCCAAGAAACATGGGATCCAGATGAAAGAGAGGCCTAGGAAATCCTCACAAGATGATGAAGGGCAGTTCCAGACCACAGTGTGGAAAGCCAGAAAGCAAAAGACCGAATTTGGGGGTGGAGGCTCCCAAAAGCTATCTCTCCAAAATAAATGAACAAAATCATCAACTTATGCGATATATTTGAACTCTTTGAAAAGAGATTTCTATTTCTTTTGAGAACCTGGGGATAAATTAATAATAGGCATGCAGAAGAAAACAAGGCAAAAGAAAAATGAATCACTCATCTACTCACAAAAAAATAGATGACCAAAGAAAGCAATGTACAATGGATTCATCAGTTATAAATAATAATTAAAATGCCATAAAAATGTAAACACTGAATCTTTAACTAAAAAACGTTGGCGTGGAGTGGCAGATATAAGAGAACACGATAGGAATCTGCAAATAATATCTGATATTCAAAGATCAAAAAATAGCAATGTGATCATGTTATTTAGAAATGTAAAGAGAATAAGAAAAATAAAAACTAAAATATTAAAAATGGTTTCCTCCAGGGTATAACAATAAGACTTGGGCCGAGTGGAGCAAAGTGTTATTAATTCTAATTATAAGACCTGAAGTACTATTTGACTTTCTAAACCACATATGTTCATGAAATACTTTTTATAATATTCAATTAAATTAAAAATAAAAGGTAAACCTGTAGGTTCTCTTGACAGAAAGTGAGCAATACCTAATCCATCCACCCTCAACTTCTCATTTAAGTAGTTGTGAAAGAATTTTTTTAGAATTCAAAATGTCAAAAGCATTGGAAACTTAATTTATAAAAGCCACCCATTTGTACAAAGTCAGATAGCAATGGTAATTGTAAAATTGTGGAGGAATACCCTTGCATGGAAAGCAGGATGAGCGAACACGTGCAGATCTACATTTTGCAGACAAATTTGCTTTTCTCATCAGAGAGAGATCCTCCAACCTAGGCCATGGGAGCTGCTTTCTAGCAGAATCACAGCTCTTTTAATACTCTCCTCCCCATCACCCTTCCCTTCAATAACTTTTTTGGCACCAGTTCTAGAACTAATTTCCTGGTAAGAGGCACTTGAGCTAAAAGCCACTTACATATGGGAATCTGGCTGACCAAAGAAGATCCATGGAATGGAGCGCTTGATCACAAGTTGGTTTGTTTGGGGGGTGTTTTTTTTGTTTGTTTGTTTTTTTTTGCTTTCTTTTTTATTTTTAGTTCACTGTTTCCAATAAGGAAAGAATCACAAAAAGCTTAAGAGTATTAAAAAATAAAATCTCTCACCAAAATAAGTCCAAGAAACATAACAAGGAATTTCTTTCTGCCTAAAATAGCCAAATTAAATACTGCAAAATAGCAGAAATCTGGCTGGGGCCCTACAGACTGAAAGAAAGGAAGAGTGTTTTCCCCATGAAGCCTTTCCTGATGACCTTGTCAAAAATTGCAACCACCTCCCCCATTCCTTCTACCACTCTCTGTTTTACTTTTTTCCAGAATACTTACCATCATCTGACATGCTCTGCATTTTACTTAAGTATATCCTATTCTCTCTATCCTC
The DNA here is from genome assembly GCF_027409185.1 of Cynocephalus volans. NCBI lineage: Eukaryota > Metazoa > Chordata > Mammalia > Dermoptera > Cynocephalidae > Cynocephalus > Cynocephalus volans. The sequence continues at coordinate 88,272,382 of NC_084468.1, read as the reverse complement.
TCCCTGAAGGTAGAGTATAAGCTCCATAAGGATGGAGACTTGTCTTTTTTTATGTTTTCAATGATAGAGTCCAACGGCTAGAAAAATGGCACATAGAAGACAATAACTATTTGGTGACTGAATGTGGAATTCCAATGGGGACCATGTGGATGTTGGAAGGGGCCAAGGAGAAACTCCATACTCAGTTTACAGAGGTCAGGCCTGGAAAGAAGTTTCATCGTATAAAAACAAACAGGAAAAAAAAGCAAAACAGAAACATTAGGCTTATGAAATAGTTTACAATCTCAAAGATCCACCATGTGGTGGGCATTTTAAGTTTTTACTATATTTTTAATAGGGAATATATTGAAATGGCTCCAAATCAAAACCATAGAAAGCGATATGCATGGAAATCTTGCTCCCACGCTGTCCCCATCCCCATCCCCCAGTCCCCCAGTCCCCCAGCCAATGTCCCTGTTGGTAACCACTTTCCTCCGTCCTGCTCCTGAACTTCCTTCCAGTGTTTCTTTACGGCAGTACAAGCAAACAGCAATGGAAATTCTTACGTTTTCCTTTATTTCAGAAACATTGTTTTCAATTTTATATTTTTAAATGTTTGTTCTGTTCCATCTTTTGTTTTCTTCTTCCAGGATTTCAAACGAGTATATTAAATCTCTTTTGCCTATCTCCTATGAATAAAATTTCTCTCTAATCTTTTGAAATCTCTTCCTTATTTTCTCCCTTATTTTATTTGCTTTTTACTATTAACCTATCTGACTCTTACGATGCTTTCTGTAGTTACTTTTCACTCTTGGGGTGTTCATAATTTCGTCTTCATTCCTGACATGGTTTTCTCATTTTCTTCTATTTCTTTCCTGATTCCTGCCAGCTCCCATTTTATATCTTCTTGTTTTCTTGTCATTGGCTTCCATCGTCTGGTGATATCTTCCACTGAATTCTTGTATTATTACCTTTAGTGTTCCTTGATAGCAGCAATCACCTTTTTACATTTTTCTTCTTCCAGTTAGAATTAGATTATTATTTTCTTCTGCCTTATAGAAGTATTTTTCTGGAATATTTTCACCTTAAGTAAAGAATTTTTTCTGATCTTCTACATACTTTTAAAGATAGTGTCATTATACAGAAATTAGATTTATCCCTTCATATAACTAACCTTTGAAAGAGTTTAATTTTGTTAAACCAGATATTAGCAGGGGGTTTCTGGAACAGTGGGGAGGGACTAAGGTAGTTGCCCAGGTTTCTTTGCTTCAGGGATTTCTCCTCAGTTTCTTCAAAATATAGCCCTTCTGGGGTTGTGGGGAAGTGGGGGTGGAGAGTTGTTATTTAATGGATACACAGTTTCAGTTTTGCAAGAAGAAAAGGGTTCTGGAGATTGGTTGCACTAACCATGTGAATGTATTTAACACTACTGAACTGTACACCGAAAAAATGGTTAAGATGGTAAATTTTATGTTATGTGGACTTAACCAGAATTAAAATTTTTAAATTTAAAATACATATATTTCACAGGGCTTCTCTCATCACTCTGTTTTCTCTGGCACTCTCCCTAGCTGATATTATGAAGGAATACAGATTACCTTCAAATGTGCCCCACTCTCTTCTAGAAGTGATCTCTGAGAAATGTCATTCTGGGGTCTTCCTATGGACTTTCCTACGGCACTTCTCGGAGAACAATCATTCTTTCTCGGCTTTCCCATGCACTCATGATCTATCTAACTTCAATACAACTTACAGAAACTCCGTCTTAAAAAGGGGCACTCTCATTCTGAAAGTCTATTTTCTGTTGCTTATAATAGAATACCTGAAACTGGATAATGTATGAAAAAATAAAATTTATTTCTTACATTTTTGGAGGCTGAGAAGTCCAAAGTTCAAGGGTGCATTTGGTAAGGGCCTTCTTCTGAGTGAGAACTTTCTACAGGGTCCTGTAGTAATCCTGGCAAGAGCCAGTCAGCTAACCTTGTCACTCATTCTCCTTATAAACTACACCCATGATAATTCACTACTCCATGAATGAATTAGTCCATTCATGAGGGCACAGTCCTCACAATCCAATCACCTCTCAAAGACCCCACCTTTCAAATGCCATAATTAAATTTCCCATCCTCTTAACACTATTACAGTGGAGGTCATGTTTCCAGTACATGAGCTTTTGAGGGACACATTTAACCCATGGCAGGCAGTGATTATTACTAGTAGTTTCTGAGATATATCACTACTTAGTCTTACTCTGAATTAGATCCTGTGTGAGGTGAGGTGAAGGGAGAATAAGATGGTATTAGCTAACTTCAGTAGTGCTCTTGGTGGGACACCAATAGAAAATTATCCAAAAACTGAGGGGATAAAGGGTATTTTTCAAAGGTAGTAGTATGAACATAACTATTAGAACCAAAGTACAAACCTATCTGAACACCACAAGATATGTATGCATTGTGTATTTGTACACAAAAGTACTTCAAAAAGTTCATGGAAAATTCATATTATCTTTTAACTCTACTTTTTCATGAACTTTTTGAAGTACCCTTTTGTGTATGTATATATGCATATATATATGTATAGGTATATATGTGTGCAGCATATGTTAAATGCAGTAGAGAAACTATGTAGAGAAGGATTTGAAGAGAGAAGTATAGGTATAAAGAGATCAATTATGAAGCTATTATAGTATTCTAGGCAAGAAATGTTGGTGGCTTATATGAGAGGATGACAGCAGAGAAGCTGAGATATAAGATAGACATGTATGGAAGGAATATAGTTGAAGAAATTGATATTTTGTGCTGTGGGGATATAAGATTGATGCTACAGGATAAGAGTGTGCAAGAGGGGAGATGACCCTGGGATAGGAACATGAACAGTTCCTCGTGGTATTATAGATGTAAGTAAACAAAAATAGGTGCATGTGGATATAGGAGTTGCTTTCTGATGACTTCTACTTTCTCTAGAGCTGACATATTGTATCAGTGGGGAAAGAAAATAAAAAAGTGGTTTTCATAGAAGTAGAGAATAGAATAATGATTATGAGAGGATGGGAAGGGAAGGGAGCAGGGTGAGGAGGAGAGATGAAGTAAGAGGTACAAAGTTACAGGTAAATAGTAAGAATAAATTCTGGTGTTCTAGGCTGACTATAGTTAATAATGTTGTATTGCATATTCCTAAATAGTCAGAAAACAGGACTTGAATGTAATCACCACAAAGAAAAGATAAATGTTTGGGTCATGGATGTTATCTACCCTAAATGAAACATCGTACAATACATGCATGTATTGAAACAACAAAATGTACCACACAAATATGTTCAATTAAAAATAAATTTTAAAAAACATAAACATATTAAGCAGGTATAAATTTTAGAAATTAAGTATGTATGTTTAAAAATATATAGCAAAGAAAACAATATTTAAAAAGTAAATGAAAATTAGGAAAATAATTGCATCATATACAAAAGACATAAACTGACTTAAAAAAATCTTTGACACAACTACAAAAAATTGAAAATAATAGAAAATAATATAAATAGATAACTTAAAAAAAGAAATACAAAAGGAAAAAAGTTATCTTTAGTAGCAAATAAATGCAAATTAATATCCTTTTACTATATCAATTTGTGAAATATGTTTTTTAAAAGCCCTATGGGAATACAGAGAATATAGAATTCTTATTTATACCATGTGACTATGTAAATTGGGGCTACTTTTCTGAAGGGAAATCTGAAAATATGTATCAAAAGTCTTAAAAATATTATATTTTTTAATCCAGCTATTACTCTTTTAACAATTTACTCTAAACAAATAATATGTAATGTTTTGGGGCCAGTCCATGGCTCACTTGGGAGAGTGTGGTATTGATAACACCAAGGCCATGGGTTCTGGTCCCTGTATAGGGATGGCCAGTTAGCTCACTTCAGACAGCATGGTGCTGATAACACCAAGTCAAGGGTTAAGATCCCCTTACCGGTCACCTTTTCTAAAAAAAAAAAAAAAGTTTTGCATGCAATAATATTTATAATGACATTGTTTATAATACTTAAAATGGAGAAAATATAAAAGTTTCAAAAATAGGAATTGCTCAAATAAATTGAGGCTGATTTACGCAATGGAATATTATGCTACCATTACAAAGCATATCATAGAACAAAGTTCGATGAATTGAAAAATTGATCTCAGTAGTGCTAAATAAAAAAAATAAAATTGTATTACAGCATATATAGTGTAATACCAAATTTAATTTTTACTGACATGTTTAATGGAAGATTAGAAATATATTTATACAATATTACCAGTAGTTATACATGTTTCCTTTTTTGTACATGTCTATATGTTTAGGACATAAACCCATAATGCTTTTGTAATTAGGAAAAAAATTATTGAATTGATACATAAAGAAAACTGATTCCCAAATTATCCCTTCTTCATCATTCCTTTTTGTATTCCATTCCTTTTTGTATTCTTTCTTTTGCCTTTCCTTCTCAACCATTCTTTTCTATTTTAGGACTTCATAAATAAATACAATTCTAAGTTTTAAAATGAAGGACTCACTGAAAAAGGGAACATGGCAAACATATTTATATTATTGCTGCATGCAATTATTTCTATTAATTTAGATCCACAGTATTAAGATTTATGAAACACAAATTTCTGCTTCTTAAGGCATGCTTTTAAAATTAAGATTAATCTTTGTTTTAGAATATTTTACATTTCTCGTGACTAAGGCAATTTTTTCCTCTGAATCTGAGTTTTCATACCCAACTGTGCATCACAATCACTGGAGGACCTTTTAAAAATTTCTCATCCTAAGCCTTACTCCTAGATGTCCTAAATCAGCAGTTCTGGGACTCATTTAGAAATCTGTATGTCTAAGAAGTCTTCAGATGATTCTGATCATCACCCAGGTCAATAAAACTCAGCTTTGTGGGCTTAATAATTCCATTCTTTTTGACGTATTCCACCTTTCACCTATGAATAATAAGCCCAGTAACTCGAGACAAATTGTGAAGTGAAGAGACTGCCTTTGAAAATGGACATAACTGAAACTAAGTTGATATTAAGGAAACTGACAAAGTCATGTGTCTACCGCTGTTTCTGTACAGTCTGCATCACTCTAAAACGTTACTCGGCATAATTATGAAGATATTCTAATTCCACACCTACAAAAGTCTTATAAAAAAGAATCCTTCTTTCACATTCTTACAACAGAGCTGAGTGGTAACAAAAGTCTCTTTTTGACTATTAGTGGAGAAAACAGCTAAGAGCTGACATCTGCACTATTCTAAAAGTAGATTGTTTTCCTTTGGAATTTCTTATATTGTATGAAAATAATATTCAACATTTCATGCTATCAAAGGCCTAAAAGAAATCTTAATCACTGATTCAAAAAAAAAAAAATCAAATGATTACCTTTGTTGAGTTTATAAAATTCTGTGGGTTAAAATGAAAATAAGCCTGTGTATCTAGGAGAAATATTTGCATGCAGAAATTTTCCCCATGAAATTAATATTTCTTTCCTTGTATGCAGCCATAATTTTTAATAGAACTAGAATTCTAAATTCTAACAGAAAATATGCTGTGTGATATTGTGCATTGGTCTTTATAAGGAAACAGTCACAAAGCTACATTTTAAAAATTGGATTAGTAAAAGAAATGGTAGCAATGGAGACATATTTAGATGATGACAGTTGATTTAAGGACTGGTACAGCAGGGTCTGGAGAAAGATTTTATCAGTTTTCTGAGACAAAACTGCTTGTATTCTAGAATCCTTAAAACTTTTCAAAGTCTGGAATTAATAGAAGGTTTGAAGTATATGGAGAGAGATGAAATTAATGTTTAAAAGAAAGCTGGGATGTAGAAAAGATTACAGCCAAGTATGGTGTCACTGTTACACTGCTCAAGAGATTTTTTTTTTTTTTTTTAAGCAGGAAGCTGAAAGTTGAATTTATTTGTAGTGGGTGTCAACTGCAGCAGCTAGGAAAGTGACCTTTTCGTTATTTATCTTTATTCTTTTTCTTTATTTATCAGTTTTTTTATTATGTCATATAGCAAAAGCTGTTAGACCAGAAGGAGAAGCCTGCATGGTATTCTGGAAAGAACATTAGGTTAGAGTTAAGTGCTCTGAGAGCTTGGTTTGGGTCTCCTATAAACTTCCTATCTGAACTTGAGAAAATTACTTACACTTCATAGGCATTAATTTAGTAATCAGATGTAGAGGCAGTGCTGTTTCAAAGCCTGGATTTGGGAGCAAGCTGCTAGGTTTAAATCTCAGCTATGCCCCTTAGAGGATGTGTAACCTTGCAGAAATTACTTAATGTTTCTGTGCCTTGGTTGCCTCCTGCACAGGATGGAATAGTAATAGCACTTACCTCATAGGGTTATCAAGAGAGTTAAACAATTTATGATATGCTAAGCACTTAGGAGAATGCATGAAATATAGTCATTGTTTTAGCAATTATATGATGAGAACCTTTTGGTTTAGAATTCAGTGGTTTTCAAATTACTTTAAGCTATGGGATCCTGGTTCAAATGAAATGCCACACAGATATGTAATTTATGAAACAGATGGAATTAGATATGTTTTCACTGGACAGGCAACAGAAGATTTGAGAATCACACCTTCCATCTTTCCAATCCATCTCAGGTGCTCCCTTGGACAACATCAAGAAACCACGAAACAATGGAGCACAGTTTAAAACACTAATGAGTCCTTCCAAAGCTGTCACGGCTTGGCTGGGGACTGTGGCAAGTAATAGAAATCTGTCTGACAACAGTGGTTTAAACAAAGATTTATTCTCTCATCTGGATGTGTGGAACTACGGTCTGTATGGCAGCTCTCCAATGCCATCAGGAAACTATGCTATCTGTTTTTCTGGAGCTCCAGTCATTATAGTCATGATCCAGACAGAAAACTATAGGAAGGGAAAAGAAAAGAAAATAGCTTTTTAACAAGTCGTACCCAATATCTTCTGTTAACATCTCAGTATTTATCCCTAGATCCGGGGAGGCTAGGAAATGAAATCTTTTAGTTGGATGCATTTCTACCTGGAGTTAAGTGTTCTGTTACTATTGAAGGAGAGAATGGATTATGGTAGGCAGTCACCTTCTGCATATTGATTTTAAAATGCCATTCTGTTTTACGAGTAATAGGGATGTTAAGGCTGCCTCTTAGATCAAGGAAAAGAATAGTAAATCAAGGAAAATCTGACTCTTTTAATTAGCCTTTATTCACCGTTAATTTTTAGATGGCTTCTGAAAAGGCATACTAATTCCTCCTGCGATTAAAAGAATTCTCAATGAAAGTCTACCAAATTAATTTTTAAGTATTTTCTTCTTTTCTGAGTGGGGTGGGGTGGGGTTAAACAGATGTCCATCCACAAAGTGAGGGTTAATTTTAAATTATAAAATAGTATATAATGTACACATGAAGTACAGCATAATGTCTAGGACATACCTGGCTTACAATAGATGATAATTCTCGATTTCCTCCTTTATTACCCTGAACCTCAATTTTTTCATATATATTATGAGGAATTTAAACCAAATGACACCTAAGATCTTATAAAACGCAAATATCCTGTGAAGTATTAAGAAAATTCTAGAAATTCAAAACATTTTAGGGGAGAAGGGCTTTAGATGCCTTCAGAAATAGGCATTAACTATGTGATTTCAGGAATCTAAGCTCTTATATCAAAAGTAGACTAGAGGTGCTACCAGGACATAGGAAAAACTAACTCATTCCCAAAGTTAAATTTCTTTTCGGAGTATATTTTGCCCCATTGCCAAGCTAAATTTATAGAATTGGAAAGGAGAGGAAACAACTTTTCACACTTACACAATTCATTTCACCTAGCTCAGTTAATCAGTTAAAGTCAGATTCTTTGAGCTCCTACTATTTACAGGGCCACTACAATTTGTAGGACTTTATGGGAAATAAAAATGAAATAGAAGATGAAGTGTCTGCCCTAGATAGGGAAGTATGGCAAGCAAGGGAGCATGAGGTCATCAAATATTCACTTAGCTTCTACTGTGTGTCAAGTCCCATACAAGGAACTCAGAATTAGATGTTGAAGAAGACCCAAGGTTTGATGTCAAGATAGGTCTCACTGTCAAATGTTATGCCCAGGACTACTGCACCCCTTGCACAAATCATGTTATTGCTCATAACCCACCCTAAAGCATTTTCTGTCAAATAGCTCTTACTGTTCCTTAAGTCTTCTATTCTTGTCCTTATTTAAAGCTGTTTCAATTTCTTTAGACTAAAGAAACCCACTCCTGAAGAGAACAGTTCTTCAGAGAGTTTTCATAGGATATTAATTGTTCTTTTGAATGTCTGGAAGCAAAGATCTTGTCGAATAAGAAAATTTCCCTTTACAGCACATATGAAAATCAACCTCTAGGATTTGTAGCAATGTCAAATTGGGAAAAAAAAAAAAAATCTCCCTAAATCTTGGGTAAAACTCACTAAAAGTCAAATTCCAGTTAAAAAATCAAAATGAGAATTGATATGTTTACCCAGCTCAGGTCTCCTAGACAAGAGATGGAAAACTTACAGTTTATATGTTATACTGAGCTTGGCTTTCTCATTATCTACATTCAATAGCAGTCTGTCTCTTTTTCCTTGACTCTGTTTTGCCTTGAATTTCTAGTTTGGAGTCTCTATGAAGTGAAAAACAGCTGGAGGTGCCAGAATGAGCATGATATCAATAGCAAGTTACACACCAAAATCCCAAAGTCTTCTCCTTTGCTACGTATAGTAACTTTAGGAGGCCTAGGAGATAACCTTATCACAGTTCTTGGACTGTTTTTGTGTATTTTCTACTTTAAAATCAATTATTGATCTCTGAATAAGTGTAGGTTGTTTTTGCTTGTTTGTTTTTGGGTTTTTATTTGAGATATTATGTGTGAGGATCTGATTTATGGCTATTTAATGGGGAATAGAGCTACAAGAAAAAAGGAATAGTCCCTATCCCAGAATAATCAAATAATCACCAGTGAAATCTCTTGCTATCCTCTGCTGTCACAGCCTAGGCAAATCTAAAGGCCTGAGAGCTGCTTAGCTATCAACACTCTAGGAAGAGCGAGCATTGAAGTTTCTAACCATACTCATATAAATGAAACTGAATCTATTGCAGAAATATGTTAATCTGTGTTTCTATCGAGAAACAGAATGTCTAAGATCTGTTTTTATTAAAATTTTATTGTGAAATTCTGTTATCCTCTACAGTTAGAAGAATAAAAGTAAATTCTAGAAGGATGAGAGGTACAAAGAAATGACTCATCATGAATGCTGTATTAAAAGCTAATTAAAAGTCAGATTTTGCTTGATTTACTATTCTTAGCCCAGTTTCTTTGATCTAAGAGGCAGCCTTAACATCTCTATTACTCATAAAACACAATGGCATTTAAAAATCAATATACAAAAGATGATTGCCTACTATAATTCATTCCTCAGGAGCCCAGGGGTTTCCGGAAGCAACTTGGTTGTTGCTGGGCTGGATGCAAACATCAGGGGTGTGGCCAAGTCCCTAGGCCCCCAACCACCACAGCTCAGAGGTCCAGGGGACTTCCAGTGGTGGGTTGGTCATCACCAGGCTGGATGTGGACATCACAAGGCCGTGGTGGAGGCCCTCGGCCCCCACCATCACCCCAGTTCTGGAGCTGGGGAGGCTTCTGCAGAGGCTTGGTGGTCATCACTGGGCTGGATGTGGATGTTGGGGGTGTGTGGCTGAGGCTCTTGGGCCCCCCTAACCCTCGTTCGGGAGCACAGGGGACTTCTAGCTCTTCTAGGTTCTACAGGTGTTCTTTGGTGGTGTTGGACTTTTACTGGTTAATATCAGAACTTCGTCTCTGATCTGTGGTTTTTTGTGTGTTTTCTTTCAGTTCTGTGTTGGACTATCAGCTACCCCCACCACTCAAATTCTGCAGTGGAACTAATTTGCTGTCCTTTGGTTACTTCTAAAATGGGGGAACTTCCTGTGGGGACCAGCACCTGAGCCCTGTGGTTGGGCTAAATTGCTGATTTGCTACTGATTCTCTGGGGAAAGCTTTTTGTGCCACTCAGGGTTTAATTGTTGACCTTGTAAGCACTTGAAGGTCTTGTGAGGTCTGGTACACCTGGGTTGTGTGGAAACTCTTGTCTGGGCCCAAGTCTTTTCAGAAAACTGCACCCCCTGCAGTTCTATACTCCTGACCAGTCTCCACTGAGTGGGCCTGTGCTGATTGGAGGGCAGATCAGCTGTCCATACTGTGCCCTATCGTTTCCCCTGTGGGCCAGTCTCCCCCACTGCCTGCACTGCAACAATTCCCATGTGGTGGGCCATGCGCTGATGGCTTAGAATGACTCACCAGCCTCTGACTGGCTCCTTTTTTCAGTTTTCTGTGGCACCTCACTCCTTTGTGGGTCCATGGGAACCCTGTCAGTGGTTTTACTGGCCTGGGGGCCACCAAGGCCCTCCTTTCCCCTGCAGACTCCAAGCAACTTCACACAAAGGGCATAGCTGCAGCTTTTGCCAGCTCTTGCTCCATGTGCTCACCAGGGCCAGCCTTGAAATGGCCAGGGCTTGAAACTGTTGGAGCAGTCCTTTCTCTCTCTCATTGCTGCTTTTCCCACCTTCATGAACTCTGTAGCTCTTCCCCCTGAGCTTTAGCAGCCCCAGGTTGGCTGTCGTTGCTTTTTAATAGTTGTAAGTTGGTTGATTTATGGGAGAGAGTGATGCTGGGGACTGTCTATTCCACCATCTTGACTCCTCCCTTTAATTCACTTGTTAGTTTTCTAAAATAGGAAATCTATGGACATTATATTCTTGGAATAGAAAGATATATTTATTCCACTTGCATCCTAGAATCAGTTTTCTTCTAGTAATGTCTCTAGTATTATGCCTGTTATGCTAATAGAAGTTTGGAAGATTGAGGAAAGTGTACTTTTAAATGGATCTAAAGCATTTAAATATATGTCCAAAGCATTTTGTTACTAAAGGTTCTAACTTGAAGAGCAGTTGTGAAAAAAAAAAAGGTTACTTGTAGAAGAAATTATTTCTATAATTCTGGTAGAATAATAATATAGTCCTTTATATTTAGAAAAGATTATCACACAAAGAATTTAGAATGCTATAAAGATAGCATGTCATCAAATACTCACTTTCCTTAGGGTATCCAAAATATCTATTTTTTCCTAATGAGGGGGAAAAATGCAAGTAAATTACTAAAATCAAGTAGAATGACAGTGTTAAGGATGATAATAGAAACTGGAGTTTCCATTTTCCTTTATATATATAAGAAAATGATGTACTTTTTACCAATATAATAAATGTGAAGCAAAGAAACTCATCAAAGGACCAGAAAAGTGTTAGAAGAGTATCAAAAAAGAAACCTGAAGGTAATACCCAGGGAGGATTAGGTTTCCATCAAAATTTAACTGTCTTCTCTGGGCATTATGTGAATTTTTAAATTCATAACTAGAATAGGGAAGCTAGGGTTTTGAGTAAATGAGACGGCCCACATGGTGAGATAAATACATAGATAGACAGATGGATGAAAGATAGAAAGATAGATAGATAGATAGATAGATAGATAGATAGATAGATAGATAGATAGATGTAATTTATTACTATTTTATAACTGGATGAACTGGACTTAAAATTTTCTATGAATTTTACTGATTGTGACATAGGTTTAAAAATTGCCAGCTTCTGCCATGGATGACGAAAGTCATTTTGTAACTTATGTAGAATATGTTGTAGTATATCTAGTCACAAGTTGTTACAGGTCCTATATACTGGTTTGTGAAAATAAATAGGAGAGAAATAGGGAGAGAAATACTGTGCCTTGATAAAGGCAATGGTAACTAGGTCTCTAATAGCTAGCAAAAAAGCAAGGATGAGAGAAGTGCTTCAAAAAAGCAAAACAAAGAAAAGTTCAGCCCGACCATAAAAACATGTTCAGGAAAGAAGGAAAGCTCTTACCTCACATAAAAAAGAAGGAATAATTCCTCAAGCATGGATCATAACTACTAAAGTTCAGTAGCCCCAGGCAACTTAGGTGTACAAATGACTGATCACAAAGCTGAACCTTATGGTATAAGCCTACAGGAGGTCTTAAGCATTAAAAAACAGAGAAAAAGAACTAAATTTTATCATGCTTATAGTCATGCTCATATGAAATTCTCAAAGGTGGCATTACAACACAGACATCCAAGAACCAGGGGAAAATGTAAATGAAGTGATAAAGAGAGAAAATAACAGGGAAAGAGGAATAAATATTTGGCAAGTACCATATTAAAAAAAAAAAAACAGGTTTGTCAGTAATAGGTGAGCTAAGTTCAACAAAGACTGGCTAGAAAAGGTGTATTCCTTTTTATAGTTATACTGACTTGCAGAGAAGTGAGTTTAAGACTTTTAAGACTTTTTGATATTCACTGTCAGGTATAGATGTTGTCCAAAATCTTTCCTAAATCCACATGGTGTGGCTCTGAATCTTAGGGAATATACAATCCAAAGTTTTCAGTAGTTTAAAAATTGAGAGTAGTTTAACAAATACCTAGAGTTTTAACCTTCAAGGTTCCTGGCAGAAAAGAGATGGCACAATAGGGGTGATCAAAGATAATTTAATGAATGAACAATTTACAAGGCATAGGCAAGGTTAAAAGAAACCAAGAAGGTATGGTGAAAATCCCAGGGCTAGAAACTGTAAGAAGCCATTGCAACCCCTAGAAAGAAAAAGACATGATTAACTAGCAAGATGCATACTTGTCAGGGAGAACCTTGTTTTAGCACCTCTGCCCTTTGGTATAGTAACAAAGCCAAAGGCAGAACCAGATAGAAACAAAGATGGAGAGAAGTAAGGAGGAGGGATATATTCCCGGGCCTCCTTATCGTCTGGTTTACTGCCAGTGCCTCCCATAGACTGAACCCAAATGAAAACCGGAAGGAAATGGGCTCCATTGATTCAGTCCTTAGAAGGCAGCTTTCCAGTACGCAAAGCGGAGTGCAAGCAAAAATATAAACTAGCTCTAAAGAGTCAAGTGGAGAGTGTCTGGCACAACCTCTGTCCATTGGAAGCATCCCCAGAGTTGCTTCAGTGGTTTTCTGAAAGCCAAGGAACATTTGAGCATAAACAAGGTCCTTTTAGTGTATAATTTCTGTTGTGCATTGTTCATAACCAATCAACATAATGAAGGAGTTGAACTGGCTGTGTACAGCTATAGAATGTTAAGTACATTTAAAAAAATGGGGGACTAAATGCTCCAAGGATAAAAAAGTGATTAAAAAGAATGAGAATTAAACAGTATGGATTGACACTTTCATTTTTGTACTACAGTAAAAAACAATAACATAAAATGCAAATCTGGATGTAACAATGAGTTCCATTGGTATACAATAGGCACAGAGAACATTAAGAAGTGACAGCCTTGAATCTGGAGTAATAGAGAACACTGCACTAATCCTAATACTGATTAGAAACCAAGCAGTAGCAAAAAACTGAGAGAGTGTTTTATATCCAATTTAGCCAGATTCATTATTTGCAAAGTTATGAAGCATTGAAATCAGTCTTTATGACATAATATCAAAACACTGATTGAGCAGCACAGAACAGTCAAGGAAGTATTGGAGGTGAGGTGAGGACATTAAAAAATTGGGGCAGTTAACACAAAGACATTTTATAAATATTTAGTTCTTATGTTTGCAAGTAAATGTGCCTATACCCAAAATGATATAAGTACCAGAATGGTACCAGAAAGTAAGTACAAGATGGTATAAGGCATGGAAAGAAAGATGCTGACATAAAGACCAGTTCAGGTTAGTGAGTTAGTGAGTTTTAGTCTTACATTAAAGAACACAACATAACCAGGCTCTTAGTGGATTAAAGCTATAATACAAATAAATTGAGCATATTCTTCAATGTTATGATCTGAAGTTCTGCTGAGGGCTATGTGACAGACTCTTACCAGGAGCTAGAGGCAGAGGTGAATAGGCCATGATTACTACCCTCTAGGAGGCAGTAGTGCTAGAGGAGGGAATGGACACATAGACAGACCTTAATCCTTTTCTCCAAAAAGTTCAATTGAAAGAGGCTGTGATGATATGGGAAGAGAATGAAAAATGGCCAGGGCTGAGGATCAGGAACACCTAAATCTGATTCCCCCACAGACACATTCCTCAAGTTCCCTGAGGGAGATTTAGGACATTCAAGGAAAAATAACTTAGAAAAAACTGTATCGAAAGGTTTGGCAAACAAACCCCAGTGCAGAAGCCTAGACGTATATCAGAATTCAAGAGGCTTCTTTTGCCCAGTCTAGGCAGGCCTAAGAGTCCTCTTTTTACCTATAACTGATTTTCAAAAAGGGTAGGGGAGACAGGGCAGTTAGCAAATCCCAAAAGGAAAGAGATCTGTGTTTTACCATATCATAGCTACATATTAGACAAAGACAAGCAAACCATTCACTTGGGAAGGAACTACACTGACAGGGTCTCCTGACATAAACTCCCTTTCTTCTCCTCAGTTTGACATTGCCAGTCCCCACTATCATAATTGAACAAATATCCCTGTTTCTGATATCTAATGCTGTGTGGCCAACCACCCCAACACCTAATGGCCTGAAATACCATTATTTCGTGTTCTCTCCCTTTCTCTCACCATTCTACAGATTGCTGAGGTTCGGTGGGCAGTTCTTCCCTTGAACTTGATGTTGGCTGGGGCTGTAGTCATCTGAGGGCTCATTTGGGCTGGAACACCCACAGTGGTTCACCCACCTGGCTGGCAGCTAATGCGGGCTGTTGGCAGGGAGCTCCTATATGAATGCCCCTGTTGGCTGTGAGTTCCTGCATGCATCCTGTATCCTCTTCATGTGACCAGGGCTTCTCAAAGCAAGTCAGTTGACTTCCGAGGGAATGCCTCCCAACAGCAAGTATTTGAAGAGGAAGGAAGCAGAAGACACCAGAGCTTTTAAAGTCTAGTGTCACTTCCACCTACTTCTATTGGTAAGGAGTCATAGGGCTGGCCTGTACTCAAGAGGAAGGAAAATAGAATTTCTAGCTATCTTTAGGTCCGTATCAGCACTCCAGGAATGTAGTGAGGGACACTGATGAGAGGGTGTTGCACATAATAGCCTTGCGTTCTCTCTGGAGGCCAGCATCTTTCATCCAGGGATCTTAAGTAATAATAGTTCATGTTAATTGGCAAACATTGTCAACCAGAGACTGGAGGGCAGTTGCTTACTTGCTGACTGACTAAATTACACATCAGAATTTGCAAGTGGAAGAATACAGGAGAATATAAAGAAGTCAAGGGAAATAGATGCTGAAAATGAGATGAGTCAGGGAAGTAAGTCAAGGGCACCTGGTTCTACTTGACTGAATCTGAAAAGTACAGCTTCATCTGTTAAGTGGGATTCAGTTGGGATTAAGTTAAAACCTTGTGAAATTAATACAGTATTTAGTGAAAATGCCTTTTTCGAGAATATTACATTGGAATATGCAATGTGAATATGGTTAATTCAGTCTCTTATCATTTAAATTGTTGCTCCTGTTGTGCTTCCATATTTTCTCCCTCCCGTCAACTACATACACATGCTTATTATTTTTAAAATGATAATGATAAGCTAAGAGATTTCTTAAACTACCTGGAAGCATAGACTGTCCAATCAAAGGGAATTACAGGCTAGTTTATATGTTACAGAACGTGAAGGAATGGAGACCAAGAAGTTGAGGACGCTTTGAGCCAAATGTGTTTTTTTCTGCTTGAACTGATTTATTTTACTTTTCAAATTTAAGCTAACTTAAAAACACAAAAATAACTCTTACTATTTCAAATTCATTTAAATGTTCTTAATATTGCATTAATCAATTTTAAATGTCTTTTAAATTTGCTGCCTTTCAATGTGTTTCTATTTTACTCGTCAGAGATTTTCTGGGGGAGCAAGTCTCCAATTTTATAATGGAAGTCAACAAGAAGATCAGCTTTCACGAGTAGAGAATCGCTTTCATAGGCAATATGTTGTTCATGAAGAGCGGTTTATCTGTATTCTCTAGCAGACAGTTCATAGCTAGTAGCTGTTCTTTGGAACTACTTTTCTGCTATTATCTTAATATCAAATATTTGAGATTAGTTTATTTGGGAGAGGGGGAGAGAGAGACTGTGAAGCAAATGATTTCTTATGGCTGAAACTGGAGTAGTCAGGCAATGTTCCAGAGAGCATCCGAGGCTGTAACTGCCAGGTTCCCACTGACATCAGCGTGAGTAATAAAACTAAATCCTCTGGAGATACTTTGAAATTTTAGCCTGCAGTATCTTTGGAAACGTTTCACAGTGAAATTGTATTTCCAATTCCACAGCCAATAGTCATCCTAACCGTCTCCTTCCCATTCTCCTAAACATGCAACAGTATCTAACTCTGGTCATTTGCAGTGGTCACTTCAATTTATATCAACTGTGCATAGTGAAGTGTAAGTCAGGCAGCCACTTCTGATTTGCCCATTTAAAACAGTGCTGCAACAGCTCTTTCCTTGGCCCAGTTGATCAAGCAATTGCACAGATTCTTCACTAAGTGTTCTAAGCCCTACCCAAAGAAGTTTCAAGAAGGATGATTAATAAGCACTACAGATGATTAATAAGCACTACAGGAGTGGGTTGATTCTTAACATGTGAATATAACATATGAACCTCACTCTCTCATGGACAGAGGAAGGAGAAACAAATAGGAGAGAAAGATCACAAATGCGGTCTCTCTCTCCCACCCCCTTTCTTTATTGGTTCTAACCTTTTCCAAAAGAACCCACACCACAGCTACGATAAAAGAATAAGTGCTACATGCTTATTTAACTTCATAGTGCCTCTCTATGCCTCATCTAATGAGGATGTATTCAGAGCACTTACCCTGTAGGGTGATTGTAAGGATTAATGAACATGACGTGCTTAGAAGAGTAAACATTCAATCCATGTTACCTGTGCTTGTATATCTTTATGCTGGATTTAGGTTGATGCAACATAGTCCAGCCCTGGTTCTCTTCCTAACTGGTAGTTTATACCACACACACATTCTCTCTCTCTCTCTCTCCCCCACCCCTATTTCCATACACATAAAATCATTAAATATTATATACAGAATTCTGAAGTAACAGATAAGAATAACAGAATTGGTGCTACCAATGATTGAAAGGATGGTAATATATAAAAATCCCTTTGGAAATTAACTACCTCTACCCAACTTAAAAGGAATCACAATTTGAAATAATGAACATGCATATAATAAATAACAAAAATTATTTTTAAAAATCCATGCCAAAAAGAAAAAAAACAAAATTAACTACCTCAAGAAATGATGATGGTAGTGGTGGTGGTGGCTCATATTTACTGAGCACCACATGTTGTCCAGAAATTGTGCTTTGCATTATAACACATATTATGATCAAACGACACTTTAGTCTTTTTAACATAACTATGCCTGTTTCTGTTTTAAAGATAAGAAAATTGTGATTTAGAGAGATTTTATAAATTGCCTCTACCTCCCTGTTTTCTCCTGCCTTCAAAGTCAAGTTTTAAAGTATTGTCTAATTACTTGACTCTATGTACTTCCTTAATACCATTGACTCATTAACTTCCTCAAATCCCATCCCATCACTGAAATGAGACAAAATCACATATGGCGTCCTTGTCACTACCTCAAGTTAGCCCTTTCTCACCTTACCCTACTTGATCTCAGTATCTAGCAAGTGATACTGTTGATCATTTCCTCCTTCTTAAAAATGCCTTCTACTCCTGGTTTCCATGATACTACCTTCTTTTGGTTTTTGCCTTTGTCTACCTATTGTCATCCCTTTTAAGTAGGTTCCTATTACTCTGTGTCACTTAAGGGAGTGGCTTTCAAATATTTTTATTGCAATCATGGAAGGAAATATATTTTGTATCACAATTCTGGATTCAAATACATATTTATACATTTCATGAAACAATAATTTCATACTATGTGCAATTATTTTGATACATTTATCTCATCAAAAATAATAGTGTTGATCATAACTCATCAAATGGGTTTCATGATTTGCACATTTTTCCTCATTCTGTCTCAACATTGTGTTTCTCTTGCATGTGGTTCAGACAAATCCTGAAGTGATCAGTCTGCTTGGTCACAGCTATCCAAACATCTGTCACATACTAGCACATGGTGGTAGCAAAACCCAAGAGACTTAGTTAAGCTCAAAAAAGCTTAGAAGAGAATTATAATTAAGTCCCAGAACATTTTTTTAAATGATGCCATAGACGTCAAAGAGGCATCTTGCTAAATGTTTACAATTGAATGAAAAAATGCTATACTGGGAAATGGGTTTTAAGAATCAGAGAAATATTTTCTAATTTTGTATCAATAAAAACATTTAATACCAAAAAAGGCTTTAAAATTAGTGTAAAATATGACACGAAGATTCATTATTTTCTAATTTTAATATTCCATTGCCTGAGTTTACTCCTAATAAGAAAGCAAATAAATCCATGCATTTCCTGTCATCACTTCAAGCATCACTAGTTCATTTATTAATTCATTCACTCTGCAGGAGTTATTTAGCATTTTCCACGCACAGGTTTTGTGCTTAAGGCCACAAAGGATACAAAGATAAATTGGATATGAACTTGACTCTCAAAGGTGTTTCATGTTACTTATTTATTCATTCATTCATTTATTCATTTAAGTACTTTAATTAAAAATGGGGTTTTTTTAGTACTTTCCTGTCTCCCAAACACTCATGGATATATGACTCATTAACTTCTTAATCCAAGATCAATGTTTTTTAGTCATGCTAATTCAACTGCTGCTATAAACTCAAATCCAACAAGTCATTTGTGTAGGTTTTTTTCTTTGCTTTTGCATAAAACTCTAGCACACTTTTCACTCTGAGAAATCTTTATCTCTTGACAAACAATCAACATTTAAATCCAAGTGGGCGAGTGATTAGCTATGATCCAGTTGCATTACATGCAGTAAATATTAACCACCAACTAGATTTTAAAAGCAGATAACAAAATCCCAATAAAGTGGATTTTTTTTTCTGTTTTTTAAGATGTGCTTTCATTGCTTTAGCAAAATTCATTATTTAGATAACAACATGCTATTCATGGTTTCTAATCTCAAAGAAAATGAGATTGTGTTTTATCTTCTCAGGGCCTATTTGGTAACAGTATTTTTAATCTAGTAGAATTCTTTTCCAGTCAGTATATATAAACCCTTGCAAAGTAAATTAATCATGTTGGATGTTAATGTCTAGTTCTGTGGCACTTTAGGAATGAATGTGCCATGAAAGTGTTGACTGAGGACAGGGTTCACGCTATACTGTTGGCCCAGTATGACATGCCAGGTACAGCTTATCCCAAACGATTTCTCTTTTTGTCTGGAACAGCCCAAGTAGTATACAGAAATGTTAGTCTAGCACCATACCAAGGAGAGTCTAAAGATATATGCACCTTACAATATAGCCATTCCACCTCAAGATATACATTCTTGCATATATGCCAAGAAAACCTGCACCTGTGAGGATGTGACTCACAGCCTTATTTGAAATAATGAAAAACTGGAGGGAACTCAAATGTCCAAAACATACACAATACACACATAGTATAAAAATCTATTGTGTGAATACTGTGAGATGAATAACCTATTTTTAAAAGCATAAATCTGACTATTGATGACAAGAGCCTAATTCAGATATATACATACAATATGATATCCCATGTGCAAATTTTAAAAGCATACAGCGAGAGTGCAGTAAATTATCAAACATAGAATAGATACTTATCAACTTTAGAAGAGAAGTTCATTCTACAGAAGGAAGGAGAGAATAAGGGAGGGGAAGAATTTCATTTGTACCGTTAATGGTTGTTTTAAAGATTTGAAATACAAGTGGCCAAATACTGACATTTGTTAAATCTGGGGTGGTGGATAATCTGTGTATTTTATTCTCTTTGATCTTCTTTGTAATTGAGAAATTAGTAATTTTCAAAGTATTTTTTCTAAATAACATAAGTGACATGTAAACTTGGATCAGACCTAAGCCAGAGTTAATATCTAGTGTGAGAAAATCAAGGCTGGAGTCATCAAATGGTTTTCATCCATCTCATCAAGCTGATTGTGAAATTATAATTCCAGGAGTTCTGTCCAATTTTAAGGAAAACTTAGATGAGCTTATTCATTAAGCAGTGCTTCCAGAGGCTGGTGGGTTGGTGGACAGTCAAGAATGCTAGACAACAGCTAGGATGGGAAGTAGGAGTACTAGGGAGGGACCTAGTTAAAACTTAGTGCACTGCCTGGGCTCCCCTGACAGGCAGGGGACACTAGATAACAAGCTTACAGAAATGAAACTAAATTGAGACCATACCCAATGTTTTTGATGGCATTGCTAATTTCCTCCATGCTTTCTGAACATATATAAAGTGAGGTATTGTGCCACGTAAGCTTCATTTTTTCCTTATGTCTGTTTAATATTATCATCAAGTTTTGGAGATTAGAGAACTGAGACATTAACCAAGTGCTGATACTCAAGTTCAAACCCAATTGGAAAGGAAAGAGAAGGAAAGGGAGGAAAGGGAGGTGGGAAGGAAGGAAAGGAAGAAAGAAAGAAGAAAGTACTCACACAATATGTTTTAGTAAAAGGAAAATTTAAAATATTCAGAGAAAACAATTCATGTAGTATAAGGCCAATAAAATTTCTCTTTTTCCACATCCAAATCCATTGTTGCTACAAATGGAAATGTTGACCAACAGTACCTTTCCGTAAAGAATTGGTAGAAACTGTCCTTATGCAAACAACTCTCTTGATTCTGCTTCAAAGATTTATGTGGTCTTTTTTATGTCCTTAAACTGAAAATAGGAGATGGATAAATATAAAATAACCGTGAACCAAAAAGAAGAGTATAAGGGATTTCCCATAAATTTAAACCAACATTACACTGGGGAAGTAGGAAGGAAACTGAATATACACCAGTCAAATGAGAATTTTATTTTTACATCTTATATTTGACATTCTAGTGTTATGAGGAAAAGTCATTTTGACATTTTTTAAAACAAATGGAAGTTTTAAAGCTATGGTTGGCTTGCATTTTTGTGAGTGTCCGCTGTTCTCATGAGGCAAAATGCAGTGTAGACCAAAATCTGAATGACTGAAGATCCTTTGGGAACACAATTATTTGAGCAACTTGTAAGAAATATGGGGGGGGGATATAAATTATCTAGAGATCATGTTCAAAGTAAAATAGCAAAATTACGAGTGGATTATGGATAAATTTATAGAAAAAAATTATAATTGAAAATATTTTAACTATGATTGTATTTGATAATCGGCATATTTTTGTTCTTAACAGCTGAAAGTAAAATACCCTGTGTGATAAGAATAAAAGGCAATTCCTAAACCCTCCAATCTCCTACCACCCCACAGGGAAGAGCCAATGAACTGAATGAACATAACTGAGACCTAACTTGCTCTCTGGATAAAAGAAAGTGCAATTTTTCAATGATTTGCAGGCCTGAGGTAGAAGAGAGAAGAAGCCTTATGATCTTCCATAAAATATTGGGGTTCCATTTACTCAAAGCTTTACTAATTGCAAAAAGAGTCTTTCCTCAACCTTGGTTTTCAATGTGGTTTCACGATGGGGAGCATATGTTTAAGCTGGGGTACCAAAGTAGAATAAATGTCATACTCCAAAGGAGGTGTTGGACAAAATGCCAAATTTATAAATTAGATTAACTTTAAAAAAAGAAGGTTACATGGTTGTTAGACTTGGTAAACACATTGAGGTAATAAAAAAAGAATCAGGTTACATAAGAGATTAGTAAGGAAGAATGTTTTGGAGAGAACTTGCTGTAGATTGAATGCCCTCATTGAAGCTTAATCCCCACTGTAACTGTTGAAGGTGGGAAATCCTATTCTGGTAGTTGGAAGGTGGGGCCTTGAAGAGGTGATTAGCTTGGGAGGACCATGCCCAAGTAAATGGATTAATCCATTGCTGGTTTAATGGTGGTCATGGGCATGGTTCTGAGGGCTTTAAAAGGAGAAGGAGTAAGGAATTAGCTCTCTCTCTGCTCTGCCATTCTCATCATGTGACAGCCTGCATTGCTGTAGAGTTACCTCCCCAGATGTGTTCCCTGGACTTTGGACTTCCCAGCCTCTGAAACTGAAAGCAATAAATACTGTTTCTTTATAAATTACCCAGTTCTAGGTATTTTGTTATAAGCAACAGAGATGGACTAATACAGAACTCCTTGGAGCCGAAGAGGGAATAAAACAGTAAAAGATAAATAGTAAAGTTTGAGAGAATTTCAGGTAAGAGATATCCATAAATGGAGGAGACTTCCATATACTCCATAAAGAATGCTCCACGAAAGAAAAATCAGCTGCAAACATTTGCTCTGATCAGAGAGCATCGATCTTTTGCCAATATAGTTAAAGAAGAAATTTTCTGCTCCCCTTTAATTATCCAATGCCCTTTTTTATGCCCACTCCACAGATAAACCCAGCTGAGGCAGAAAGAGTAGCCAGTCGTTGGGGATGAAAGTAAATAGGGGTAAAAAAAGAAGCAACTGAACACTCTCCCTTCACAACAGGCATAGAACAAGAATAATGATGGGTCTTGAAGTTACTACAGGCAAGCAAAGCCAAATACCCTCTGCTTTTTCCTGAATAAATGATAAAAAGGAGAATAGGCTCCTTTACAAAACTCCAAATAAATAGATCTATTTTAAATTTCTTTATGCATTTATATATAATGTATTTTTTTTTAATTTTCAAATCATCATTTACAAATCTAATTTATTTCCTCCTTACTGAATCTCTACATATCAGTCACCAGTTCTATTAGGAAAACAACTCTTGTCTTACTCTCCATGTGTCAATAGTAATATGTTAACAATAGGTATCAAAAAGTCTTGTTTTCATTTTTTGCATATGCACTAGAGCTAAAGAGGTAAGAGTAGAAATTTAAAGAATCAGAACATTGCCACATTCTTTCACACAATTCCATCTTTTCATGCATAATAATTCTACTTTGAGGAATATGAATTTGAGCCAAAAAATTAAATTTATCCATTACTTACTATATGGAAAAATCAAAGAGGTAAAAGACCCCACTGCATATAACATTGACAATCAATGAAGAATCTATGCAAAGAATAGTCTAACAAGTGAAATTTGTGAACTGTAACAGTTACCTAATAATGTAACACATTGGCAATGCTCTTTTTGTAGAGAACTTTATTTTATTGTAAATTAGTTGGCATTTAACTTTTAAGATTCCAATTTCAGAAGAAATGTATTTATTGGATTGGTTTTATTTTGATCTGATTCAATTTATGTTCCATCTCAACTTAAATTATTATTGCTGTTATATGCAGAACTTACAAAATTATTTCATTTTTATTAGAAAATGTTAGTATCCTACAAAAGCCACTAGATTCAATTACCAAACTCTAAGTAGTCTCTAAAAGAAAATTCTTTTCTTATAATGGTGGTATAATGATGCTCATCTACTTGCCACTAAACAAATTTTAAACATGCAAACAGCCAAAATTCATGAAGAATTTATCCATTCTGAGATTATCACTTCCTAGACTTTGTTAAGTGAAAGCTTTACATACACAAATTAATCATTCACTATGAGCAGGATCTTTGCTAAGCACTAGAGTATTGGCACTAACATTTACGTCTTGCTTTCATCTAACAAGCCCTAGTAGAAGCTAGTTGTCCTACAGAGGACTTGGATAGGGTCTTTGTGAAAAAGCTTCCTCTACTCATAAGTCTAATAGAAGTTAAAGACTTTCTGCAATAAGGGAAAGGAAAGGTGTTTTAGTTAATCTGTGCTGCTATAACAAAATATCAGAAACTGGGTAATCTATAAATAATAGGAATTTATTTTCTTACAGTTCTGGAGGCTGAGAAGTCCAAGATCAAAGTGCCAGCACGTTTGGTGTCTAGTGAGGGCCAAGTCTCTTCTTCCAAGATGGCACCTGGAACACTGTGTCCTCACATGGCAGGAGAGCAGAAGAGTAAATAGGGCCCTAATGCTGCATGAAGCTTTTTTTTATAAGGGACTTAATCCCCTTCACAAGGGCTCCACTCTCATGACTTAATCATCTCCTAAACACCCCATAACTTAATACTATCACATTGACAATTAAGTTTTAACACACAAATTTTGGGGGGACATATGAACAATAGAAAAAGGATATATTTTTCAAGTAGATGTTGAGTAACTGTGTTTAGGTTAGCGTTCTGCCAGTTCAGAGAGAGAGAGACCCTGTCAGGCCACAGAAAGCCCAAAGATGGGCTTAACAGGGTTTCTTATACCCCTAACCATATCAACCTAAATCTTCAGTGTAATTATCTAAGATGGTTACAAAAACTGCCTTTGGCAAGTCACAATACCAAGCTTTATCATCTGGATTCCAAGTAAATATATTATTCTTGCTAATTATTATTTAGTGCTAGGCATCACATATGTACAATCATGTAGTTATCATTTAACAATAACCAAGTTGTTAACATGTCTAGTTATTGCAAGGCCTAGGAGAGTCTGAGTGTGGCAAATTTGTAAAGACACGACCCACAAAAAATATTACATTCTATAAATGAATAACATTATTAATAAAATCACTTCTCTTATATCATTATTAGAATATAAATGAGAATGGGGGGTAAAGGACCTCTTTGTTTCTCATTCTGCAAGAAGAAGGGACCATTTTTAAAAGATCTAACACATTCTGTACAAAAGTCTGCCATTGCAAAGCAGCTTCCACTAGCTTAGAATGTGAAGACAATCCTCTCTGGTGAATGGAGTAGAGAATGAGCCCTTAGGGTCACAGATAACTAGAGCACTACATTTTTCATTGACTGAGAGGCCTAGATTAGTAGTTTCCAGCTGCAAGTCTATAGCAGAGCTAAAACAATAAATAAAATTACAGTATATACAAGGAAATCCAGCACCTTGAGCAGCTGTCAGAAAAATTCACACCAACAGAAATAAAATAATAAAACAATCTGTAAAGGATTTTAAAATAGGTGCATTTAGAACACTCAGAGATAATGAGGAAACAATAACTTTGAAATAGAAATAGATTATTTTCTTTAATGAATGGAAGAAATGAAAACTACCCTTTGGAACTCTTGGAAAGAAAAAATGTAGTCATAAAAATTAGATACAGAAGTAGTGTATTTTAAACTAGAATTAAATAAGTCACCTAGAGAAGAGCAGAAAAACAAGGAGTTGAAAATTTGAGGCCCTCTTCCTTGGACCCAGAGGGAAGTGCCTGGAGCCACAGCAGGTGCCTTGGTGAGCTGAGACCTGTGTGGTGTTGGGGGCCCCCTCCTTGGACCCAGAGGGAAGCACCCACAGCCACAGCAGAGCCAAGGTGAGCCAAGTCACACAGTGCCTGGGGCTCATTCTACAGCCACAGATTCTGGAACAGGACCCAAAGTGGTGTAATATAGTCACTACCACACCTACTATCATGCAAGAATAATTCACCACCACAGTAGCAGCCAGGGCCACTCTACAGGTAACCTACTGCTCACTCAGCTATGCTGATAGAAGAGTCACCAGTAAAGCCTGAAAATAGAGGAAGAAATCTTTATCCTCATAGTCAACCTCAGAGTAATAGAAGAAGCAAATCCTCTACCAGATGACCAAACATCAATGAAAAAAATACTAGAACTACAAACAAACAAGAAGATATGACACCACCAAAGGAATGCAGCAATGCTCAAATTTCAGACTCCATGGAACAGGGAATCCTTGAAATGTCTGAAAAAGAATTCTGAGCAATGATCTTAAGAAAACTCAAAGAGATAAAAGAAGATTCAATTAGAAAACACAATGAAACAAGAAAAAAATATCCATAATATGAATGAGAAAATTTATAAAAGATTAATACTTTAAAAAGAGTGTAGCAGAACCCCTAGAAATGAAAGATTCTTGCATTGAAATAAAAAAATACAACAGAGAGCTCGAGCAGCAGGGTAGACAAGCAAAAGAAAGAATTTCAGATCTTGAAGATGGTTTTTCAAAATAACCCAGGCAGACAAAAAAAAAAAAAAAAGAAGGAAAACAGAATTAAAAATAATGAGGAAAATCTGAGAGATAGCAGACAACCTCAAGCACTCTAACATCTGAATAGTGGGTATTCCAGAAGGAGAGGAGAAAAGAAAAGGTATTGAAAA
The DNA here is from genome assembly GCF_027409185.1 of Cynocephalus volans. Taxonomy (NCBI): domain Eukaryota; kingdom Metazoa; phylum Chordata; class Mammalia; order Dermoptera; family Cynocephalidae; genus Cynocephalus; species Cynocephalus volans. Next base: position 88,246,208 of record NC_084468.1, on the reverse strand, counting down.
CCTATTCAAGGAAATAATAACAGAAAACTTCCCAGGGGTGGGGAGAGATGCAGACTTTCAGATCCAGAGAGCTCAAAGTTCCCCAAACAGATTCAGTCTGAAAAGATCCTCTCCAAGACACAATACAGTCAAATTTGCAAAGCTCAAAGACAAAGAATTCTAAAACCAGCAAGAGAAAAACATCAAGTCACCTATAAGGGAACTCCCATCAGACTAACAGCAGATTTATCAGCTGAAACCCTACAGGCCAGAAGAAAGTGGAATGATATATTCAAAACACTAAAAGAAAAAAAAAAATTGCAAGCAAAGAATTCTTTACCCAGCAAGGCTCTCCTTCAGAAATGAGAGAGAAATAGTGTATTTCCCAGACAAACAAAAATTGTGGGACTTCACCACCACATGACCAGCCCTGCAAGAAATTCTCAAGAATGTCCTGCATCTGGAATCTGAATAATGAACATCACTATCATGGACACACAAGAAAGAGCAAAATCTGCTGTTAAAACAAAACTAACAGTGAGAAAGAGCAAGAAGGTAAATCATGCCACCTCAAATATCCAACTAACATTGAAGAATAGAAATAAACAGGGAAGTAAGGATCAAAAGATATTTAAAACATCTCAGCAAAAAGCAATTAAATGGTAAGAATTAAACAATACCTGTCAATAACCACCCTAAAAGTGAATGGATTAAACTCCCCATTCAAAAGGCACAGATTGACTGATTGGATTAAAAAGCTAGACCCAGGTATACAATGTCTTCAAGAAACCCATCTCACATATAGAGACACACACAGACCTAAAATAACCACCCTAAAAGTGAATGGATGGAAAAAGATATACCATGCAAACAGAAACCAAAAACGAGCAGGGGTAGCTATTCTTATATCAGATAAAATATAGTTTAAAACAAAAAACATAAAAAAGAGACAAAGAAGGCCACTATATAATGATAAAAGGATCTATCCAGCTAGAAGACATAACAATCATAAATATATATGCACCCAATACTGCAGCACCCAGATATATAAAGCAGACACTCTCAGACCTAAAGGAAGAAATAGGCCCTAATATGTTAATTGTGGGTGACCTGAACACCCCTCTCTCAGTATAGGACAGATCTTCCAGGCAACAAATCAATGAAGAGACACAGGATTTAAACTAAATGTTAGAACAACTGAGCCTGGCAGATATGTACAGAACATTTCACCCAACAACTAAAGAATATACTTTCTTCTCATCAGCACATGGAACATTCTCCAGGATAGATCACATATTAAGTCACAAATCTAGCCCCACAAATTTTAAAAAATTGAAATCATTCCAAGTGTCTTTTCAGACCACAATGGATTAAAACTGGAAATCGATAAAATGCAAAACCCTGGAAACTACACAAATACGTGGAAACTAAACAATGGGCTCCTGAATGACCTATGGGTCCAAGAAGAAATTAAATAGGAAATCAAAAAATTTCTTGAAGTAATCAAAATAAAGATACATCATACCAAAACCTGTGGGATACTGCAAAAGTAGTACTAAGAGGCAAATTTATTGAAATAAATGCTTACATCAAAAGAATGGAAAGATTTCAAATAGACGCCCTAACACTATGCCTGAAAGAACTTGAAAAACAACAGCAATCCAGTCCTAAAGGTAGTAGACAGAAAGAAATAATTAAGATCAGAGTAGAACTAAGTGAAAGAGACCCCCCCAAAAAATAGAAAAGATCAATGAACCAAAAAGTTGGTTTTTCAAGAAGATAAATATAATAGACAAACCATTAGCTTGGTTAACAAAAAAAAGAAGAGAGAAGACCCAAATAACAAAAATCAGAAATGAAAAGGGAAACATTACAACCAATACCACAGAAATATGAAGAATCATTAGAGACTATTATAAATAACTGTATGACAACAAATATGAAAACCTGGAAGCTATGGATAAGTTTCTAGACATACAAACTACCCAGACTGAACCAAGAAGAGATAGAAAACCTGAACAGAATGATAACAAGCAATCACATTGAAGTGGTAATCAGCAATGTTCCAACAAAGAAAAGCCCAGGTCTGGATGGCTTTACAGATGAATTCTACCAAACCTTTAAAGAGGAATTAATACCAGTTCTCCTCACACTATTCCAAAAAATTGAAACAGAAGCTATTCTCCCAAACTCGTTCTATGAGGCCAGCAATGATACCAAAACCAGATAAAGATAAAACAAAAAAAGAAAATTATAGGCCAATGTCCTTGATGAACATAGACACAAAAATACTCAACAAAATATTAGCAATCAGAATACAGCAACACATAAAAAAAATATACACCATGATCAAGTGGGATTCATCCCAGGGAGGCAAGGATGGTTCAATATATGAAAGTCAAGAAGTACTAGCCAGAGCAATCAGAGAAGAGAAGGAAATAAATGGCATCCAGATTGGAAAAGATGAAGTCAAACTGTCCCTGTTTGCAGATGACATGATCCTATATATCGAACAGCCTAAAACCTCTACAAAAAAACTGCTGGAATTGATAAATGATTTCAGCACAGTAGCAGGATACAAAATCAACACACAAAAATCAGTAGCATTTCTTTTCTCCAATAGTGAACATGCAGAACGAGAAATCAAGAAAGCCTGCCCATTTACAATAGCCACCAAAAAAATAAAATACTTAGGAATTGAGTTAACCAAGGAGGTGAAAAATCTCTATAATGAGAAATACAATCCACTGCTGAGAGAAATTAGAGAGGATACAAGAAGATGGAAAGATATCCTATGCTCTTGGATTGGAAGAATCAACATAGTGAAAATGTCCATACTACCCAAAGTGATATACAAATTCAATGCAATCCCCATCAAAATTCCAAAGACATTTTTCTCAGAAATGGAAAAAACTACCCAGACATTTATATGGAATAATAAAAGACCACGCATAGCCAAAGCAATGCTGAGCAAAAAAAATAAAGCTGGAGGCATAACACTACCTGACTTTAAGCTATACTACAAAGCTATAATAACCAAAACAGTATGGTACTGGCATAAAAACAGACACACTGACCAATGGAATAGAATAGAGAATCCAGAAATCAACCCACACACTTACTGCCATCTGATCTTTGACAAAGGCACCAAGCCTATTCACTGGGGAAGGGACTGCCTCTTCAGTAAATGGTGCTGGGATAACTGGATATCGATATGCAGGAGAATGAAACTAGATCCATACCTCTCACCGTATACTAAAATCAACTCAAAATGGATTAAGGATTTAAATATACACCCTGAGACAATAAAACTTCTTAAAGAAAACATAGGAGAAACACTTCAGGAAATAGGACTGGGCACAGACTTCATGAATACGACCCCAAAAGCACGGGCAACCAAAGGAAAAATAAACAAATGGGATTATATCAAACTAAAAAGCTTCTGCACAGCAAAAGAAACAATTAACAGAGTTAAAAGACAACCAACAGAGTGGGAGAAAATATTTGCAAAATATACATCTGACAAAGGATTAATATCCAGAATATATAAGGAACTCAAACAACTTTACAAGAAGAAAACAAGCAACCCAATTAAAAAATGGGCCAAAGAGCTAAGTAGGCATTTCTCTAAGGAAGATATACAAATGGCCAACAGACATATGAAAAAATGCTCAACATCACTCAGCATCCGGGAAATGCAAATCAAAACCACACTGGGATACCATCTAACCCCAGTTAGGATGGCTAAAATCCAAAAGACTCTGAACGATAAATGCTGGCGAGGTTGTGGAGAAAAAGGAACTCTCATTCATTGTTGGTGGGACTGCAAAATGGTGCAGCCTCTATGGAAAATGGTATGGAGGTTCCTCAAACAATTGCAGATAGATCTACCCATATGACCCAGCTATCCCACTGTTGGGAATATACCCAGAGGAATGGAAATCATCAAGTCGAAGGTATACCTGTTCCCCAATGTTCATCGCAGCACTCTTTACAATAGCCAAGAGTTGGAACCAGCCCAAATGTCCATCATCAGATGAGTGGATACGGAAAATGTGGTACATCTACACAATGGAATACTACTCAGCTATAAAAACGAATGAAATACTGCCATTTGCAACAACATGGATGGACCTTGAGAGAATTATATTAAGTGAAACAAGTCAGGCACAGAAAGAGAAATACCACATGTTCTCACTTATTGGTGGGAGCTAAAAATTAATATATAAATTCACACACACACACACACACACACACACACACAAAAAAAATAAAAAATAAAAAACCCGGGGGGGGAAGAAGATATAACAACCACAATTACTTGAAGTTGATACGACAAGCAAACAGAAAGGACATTGTTGGGGGGGAGGGGGGGAGGGAGGAGGGAAGGAGGTTTTGGGGATGAGGAGCAATAATCAGCCACAATGTATATCGACAAAATAAAATTTAAAAAAAAAAAAAAAATATATATATATATATATATGAAAGTCAATAAATGTGATACATCACATCAACAAACTCAAGGACAAAAACCATATGATTATCATAATAGATGCAGAAAAGGCATTTGACAAAATTCAACATCACTTCATGACAAAGACTCTCAACATGTTAGGTATAGAAGGAAAGTATCTCAACACAATAAAAGCTATTTATAACAAACCCACCACCAGTATCATTCAGAATGGGGAAATACTGAGAGCTTTTCCTTAAGAACAGGAAGAAGACAGGATGCCCACTCTGAACACTTCTTTTTAACATAGTACTGGAGGTACTAGCCAGAGCAATCATGCAAGAGACAGAAATAAAGGGCATCCAGATAGGAAAAGATGAAGTCAAACTTTCCCTATTTGCAGATGACATGATACTATACATAGAAAAACCTCAAGACTCTATTAGAAAACTCCTAGAACTGGTTAATAATTTCAGTAACATTGCGGAATAAAAAACAAATGCCCACAAATTGATTGCATTTATATACTCAAATAATGAACTAAAAAAAGAGAAATAAAGAAAGTAAGCCCATCTATAATAATTACAAAAAAATAAAATACCTAGGGATCAATTTAACCAAGGAGGTGAAAGATCACTACAATGAGAACTACAAACCACTACTGAAAGAAATTAAAGAAGACACAAAAAGATGGAAAGATATTCCATGTTCTTGGATTAGAAGAATTAACATTGTGAAAATGTCTATATTACCCAAAGCGATCTACAGATTCAATGCAATCCCTATGAAAATACCATTGCCATTCTTCACAGAAATGGAAAAAACAATCTTTACATTTACATGGAACAACAAAAGACCCCGAATAGCCAAAGCAATCCTGAGCCCAAAAAATAAAGCCAGAGGCATAAACCTACCTGACTTCAAATTATACCACAAAGCTATAGTAACCAAACAGCATGGTACTGGCATAAAAACAGACACTTGGACCAGTGGAGCAGAATTAAGAACCCAGAAATCACCCCTCAGGCTTACAGCCATCTGATATTGGGCAAAGACAACAAAAATCTACATTGGGGAAAAGACTGCCTCTTCAAGAAATCATGCTGGGAAAATTGGATATCCATATGCAGAAGAATGAAACTAGATATGCACCTTTCACCATAAACTAAAATCAACTCAAAATGGATTAAAGACTTAAGTATAATACCTGAAACTGTAAAATTACTAAAGGGATAATATAGGTGAAACATTTCAGGAACTAGGTCTGGGCACAGATTTTATGAATATGAGCCCAAAAGCACAAGCAACAAAAGAAAAAATAAACAAATGGGATGATATCAAACTAAAAAGCTTCTGCATAGCAAAGGAAACAAACAACAGAGTGAAATGACAACCTACAGAATGGGAGAAAATTTTTGCTAACTATGCATAAAATAAGGGATTAATATCCATAAAATACAAGGAACTCAAGCAATTACACAGCAAAAAAACAAATAACCCAATTAAAAAATGGGCAAAGGAACTGAATAGACATTTTTCAAAGGAAGACACACAAACGGCCAACAAGTACATGAAAAAATGCTCCACATCACTAGTCACCAGGGAAATGCAAATGAAAACCACACTGAGATAGCACCTCTCCCTGGTTAGACTGGCTATAATCAAAAAGATGCTGAATAACAAATGCTGACAAGGGTGTGGGGAGAAGGGAACACACTTACTCTGTTGGTGGGACTGTAAATTAGTACAACCACTATGGAAAACAGTATGGAGGTTTCTCAAACAATTACAGATAGATCTTCCATATGATCTGGTAATCCCACTTGTGGGTATATACCCAGAGGAAAGGAAATCATCATGTTGAGGGGATACCTGCACTGTCATGTTCATTGCAGCTCTGTTTACAATAGCCAACTTATGGAGCCACCCTAAATATCCATCAATGGACAATTGGATAAGGAAACTGTGGTATATATACAACATGGAATATTACTCTGCCATAAAAAAGAATAACATTCTCCCATTTGGAACAACATGGATGAGCCTAGAGAAACTTATGTTGAGTGAAATAAGCAAAGCACAGAGGGACAAATACCACATCTACTCACTCATATGTGGGACCTAAGAGAGAAAGGAAGGAAGGAAAGAAATACCACAGTGGTACATTGGACTTGCAGAGGGAGAGAACATACCTAGGGATACAAAGTGGAGTCAGGGAAAGGGGGATGGGGAGGGCGGTTGGGGATAATTGGGTGGGGGACACAGGATACAATCGTAATTTGTGGTAATGGGCATGCTGCCAGCATGGATCTGGCCTTCATGTCTTGGGCACAAGGGGTGACAATCACCTTTGTATCTCATGAATATTCTTAACCAATAAAACAAAATAAAATAAATAAATAAAAATATTTAAATTACTTAAATAAATCTGTGCTATTTTCAACAAAAAAAAACAGAAAAGAAAATTTGAAAAAGAACTTGATACTGAAGAGGGATGAATTAAATTCAATGAACTTTTAAAAGAGTTCCAGGAGGTAATAGAGAGTTAGGAAATAGGAATAATGACTGATAATTTTCTAAATTTGAAAAAGCCTTAGGAATCCTCAGACTGAAAGAAGTAGATGCCAAGCAAAACTTTTTTTTATCATTCACACCTACGTTTATCGTAACAAAACTACAGAACATATAGGATAGAAAAAGATCTTAAAAGCAGTAAGAGAGAAAAGACATAATTCCAATAAAAGAGCAACCATCAGATTGTTAGCAGGCTTCTGATGAACAAGAGATAATAGCCTGTCTGTATCTGGGCGATGTGCCTATGTTAGAAGTGCTGTTTCCCAGAGTCAGAACTCAAATTCCCAGACACTCCTTTGAAGCTAGATTTGATTATATAAATTTGACCCCACCAATCAGGCAGAAGTGGTTTTCAGCAGTTGCAAGATGGTCTTCCTGATTCAAAAATGTCCTCAGAGACTCAGGAGGAGCTGTTTTTACCTCCTCCATGTACACTGGAGTTTGCTCATCAGGAAAATTCTCTGATGTGGTTTTAGACATTTTCTTCTGCTTAGAACTGAGAACCATGATTATAAACGGTGAGTCAAAAAATTGGCAAGCCTTCTTAATATTTATATAAATATTGCCTCTAAATAATAAGAATGATAATAACTTTATGTTTAAAATAGAATTAAATTAGTACCCTGGAAATATATGCTTTTAATTATCACAGCATAATATCATTAAGTCCTCTTTGAGCTTCAAGGTCATACCAACAATGTTTATCCAGAACACAGCCTTTGGATACTTTTGACTGCATTTACTCTATAGGAAGTCTTTCAGGAACAAACCGTGTCCTAAAATGTATTTTAGGTCACATATACAGAGTTTTGGAATATATATATACACCTCCAAATCTATTTTAAGATAGCAATTATTTTAGATTCCTGTTTTAACCCATGGATGTCTAACATACATACCTGAAGGATAATACCAGCCAGAGTAGAAGAAAAAAGATAATCAAGAAAGAAACCAGGAAACGTGTGATGGTCAGTGACATGATCAAGAAATATGCTAAGAAGGTGGTCTGAATCATAGGGCCAAAGCAAAACATATCTCTTAAATAAGAGGCCTCCACACATTTAAAAAGAAAATATGTAGTTTTTTCTTTTCTGATGATTATAAACATCGTTATAAATTTTAAATAGTTGATAAATGTACTTTCAAAAAGTAAAAATCACCTTGAATTCTGATACATAGAAATAACCTTTGTTAACAGAAATGGCTCCTGATTTATAAATGCTGAAAATTTTTCTATGTATATTAAAGAATTAGATCATAGTATTCATGTCAATTTTAATTACTATTAAATCTTTCCAATTATTGATGGTGAACAAAGACATGTATATTCTGACTTCTTCCTAAGAACCAGTGAAATTTAATAAAAGAATAAAAAAAGGAGGAGGGGAGGCCAAATAAGAAAAGTAGGGGAAATGCAAACAATAAAATTGTATAACTGTGTACATAAAATTAGGTGGAAAAAAGAAAACCTTTGGATCAGTTAACATAATTAAATGGTTTGACTTTTCCTTTCAATATAAAGACTTCTGGTTTGCTTCAAATGAAGAAAATCCAGCTATTTACCACTGATAAAAAGCACTCCTAAAGCAGAATGCCAAGAAAAAATGAAAATATAGATATGGTTAAGAATATTTCATACAAATGTTAACAAGAAAAAATAGAAATAGCCAGATTAATATTTCATTAAGTAGGGCTGAAAGCAAAAAAACCCTGCAATTAGCTGGGGGAAGGGGGGATATTTTAATGATAAATGATATATCCAATGAAGTAGAACAATCATACACCTTTTATTCCAAGAAAAGGAATAAGGAGTACCCTAGAACAAAGAGAATCTGACAAAATCATTACGAGGTGTGCTTAAATACACATCTTTCTGAATTTGAGAAACATCAGCCAATAAAATAAGCTACCACATATAAAATTCAAATATACAATAACATAGCTTAAGTTAATTGATATATAAAACTCTGTGTCTAAAACAGAGAATGCACATGTGTCCCTACAACGTGAGCTAGCACGTTCAGGAAAAGCATAGAAGTGAAAACAAAACCATCAGAAAGGAAGAAAAAATTAGAAGTCATATGAGCTAATGCTGTAAAATACTCAATGATGCACATACGTATTAATAAAATGAACAAAAAGAAAAATAACTTTTGAAGTTTAAAAGGATTAAAGAAAAAATTTAAAATGTAGAATACCATACATATGGAATACATGTGCGTAATTGGAGTTTCCATGAAAGAAAATAAAAATATTGGGACAGAACAAATAGTACTGAAGACTTCTTTTATCAAGGACAAGTAGTAGGGAAAGCTGATATAAAATAGTCTCTGAGACTTCTAGTATAGTCATTGGACCTTAGATATAAGCATATTCTTTAGGCAGACAGAAAAATAATATCAGGTCACCTGTCATCTGAGGCAGGCCTCAGATTTCCCCACAACCACATTCAATACCAGAAGAAAAAAAAAACAACTTAGGAGGGCCGAGCCCGTGGCGCACTCGGGAGAGTGTGGCGCTGGGAGCACGGCAACGCTCCCGCCGCGGGTTTGGATCCTATATAGGAATGGCCGGTGCACTCACTGGCTGAGTGCCGGTCACGAAAAAGACAAAAAAAAAAAAAAAAAAAAAAACCAGAAGATGGTGGAGTAACAATCAAAAGGCCCTAGAGAAAAGAAAGTCTGACTCTAGGAGTTTATGCCGAATAAAGTATCCTTTCACTATAAAGTCATAAAAACAGTTTGAAGGCACAGTAATATAAGGGAACATTGTTTCCATGAGCCCCCTCAAGTAAATACTAGAGGGTGAACCTCAACCAGTCAAGAGATAGCTGAGGAAACAACGATACTGGAAAGGAGAATTGAATATATTGAACTACAGATTAAGACCAAAATAAGTGTAGGAACTAGGATGACAAAATAGAACGTTATATGCCTAACAATGTAGAAATGGCACAATTAAGAAACATTAGGCCATTGTGGAAAATAGCATGGAAGTTCCTCAGAGAACAAAAAAGATCTACCTTACAACCCAGCTGTAAGGCAGATACAGCTGTATATACCCAAAAGAAATGAAATCAATATATCAAAAAGACACTCCATGTTCATCGCAGCACTTTTCACAATAGCCAAGAGATGGAATCAACCTAAATGTCCATCAATGGACGAGTTGATAAAAATACTATGGTATATAAACAAAATGGAATACTACTCAGCTATTAAAAAAAAAAAAGGTTAATCCTATCATTTGCAGCAACATGGATGGCATTGGAAACCATTACGTTAAATGAAGAAAGTCAGGCACAGGAAGAAAATACCTCACGGTATCATTCATACGTGGAATCTATTTTTTTTTTAATGTTTCTCATAGAAGTAGAAAATAGAATAATGGTTACTTACCTAAGGCAGAAAGTGGGGGGAGGAAAAGTGGTGGACTAATGGGTACAAAACCATGCTATCTTCCGTAAGTGAATCATTGTGCAATATATGCATGTATTGAAGCAACACACCATACCTCACAAATATGCACAAATAAGTGTTAAAATATTTTGAATAAGACAGGCACAGCCATGGCCTTAGAAAAGAAAGAAACGTTAGGATGGGGAAGGGTGAAAGAAGGTGACGGGGTCAGCAGAATAACCTATCTGTAATAGCTTGGAGTCAAAAGATATTTAAAGCAAACTAATCAAGTAATAGACCCATAAACATACTTAACTCTTCAAAGGTAAATGTTAAGAAAAATAATATTTTCTAACAGTGAATGATAGAGGAAAAAGGAGGAGAAAATATGCTAATTTCATCATTGCTAACAATAGGAAACTAATAGACAACTGTATACAGTTGCAATTTTAAAGAAAACAAACATCGAAATATATAAACCTTTCTAAATATAAAAACTACACACAAGTAAAGAAAATAAATTAAGCTACACGGTATAATACTGACTAATTTAAGTTCATAATATTTTTAAAATTATTTTAAAAATAATACTGCATAGAAAAAAGCATACAAAAAATACGTAGAAGTTACACAGAAGTAACTGACAATGTAGAGAAAATATCTACAACTCAAGTTTCACATATAATACTAACATATAAATTTATATTTCATATATATAATAATATATAAAAATCTCTACAAAACAATAAGAGGAAGAACAACAATTAATAAAAATAGGCAAATGATATGAAAAACAATTCACAGGAAGTGAAATATAAATAAATCTTAAACACATAAAAAGAAAAAGTTTTGAAAATTGAGATCTATTGTTTTTAGCTCTTTGGCATTCTGAAAGTTTGATGACATACACTAAGGCAAGGCTTTGCCTTAATTCTACCAGAGAAAAATGGAAAAACTGCAGTGGAGATATTTTTGTTATCAAAAGCATATGCCATTTAAGCCAGCAATTCCACTTCGGGGTATATGTCCAACATACAAACTAGGTCATGAGAGAAATGTTGTATAACAATTACTTGCTACAGCAGTGTTTATAATAGCAATCATTCTGAAAAAAAATATATCCACTAATAGGGTAAGGTTTAGTAATTTACAGAACATTCATATACTGTTATACTAAGCAGGTGTAAAATGGAATTTATGAATTCATATATAACCTTAAAGATATTTTAAATGAAAAAAATAAGTGCAGAACATTGTATACAATATGTAAACTTTTGCTTAAATGGGGAAAATGAGAGTACATTTTCCCATTTGTTTGTGTTACACACGAAAAAATTCCAGAAAGACAGCCAAGAAAACCTACAAAGTAATTTCAATGGTTACAGAGGGATAGGCATAAGAATTGAATGAATGGGGGACAGTGAAGGGTTTTCACTGTATGCATCTGTCAGAAACCCAGAAGGAAACAAATGACAAACTCAAATAAGGATATATTGAGGAATGTTTAATAAAGAAATATTACAATGTTGTGGGGAAAGGTAGGGGAAGCAAAAGGAATAGTTCAATACACCAGGACTGGTAATAATGTAGCAGTAACTCCCCCTACATCCGGAGGTTTGATGGATGGAGCAGTCAGCTGAACCTAAAAGAAGAAAACGCTGTGTAAGAGCATTGCTGGGAAAAAGTGCCTGTCTTGAAGGGACACAGGCCTAAGATGACCTCATAGAGAGGGATCCAGACAAATGAGTACCTTACCTCTCACTTCTCTTCCTCCAGACCCCCTTCTAGAGGTAACTAGAATCCTATTTATGTAATTCATAGATGTCAGACTCCATGGGTATAAAACACTGAGGAGATGGTGCAGAGAGGAGATGCAAGGACAAAAGGAAAAGCATCCACTCTTGTCCTTCACCCAGGTGTAAAGATCATGTCAGCAATTAGAGGGACAGATAAAATCCCACCAACTACCATGCCATCATTGTGTAATGCCAATTCTGTCCTATCCCCAGCCGAAACTTAAAATTTTAGCTTTCATAAGTATTCTTAATATAAGGTAGAGAAGAGAAGGGAATAAAAAGAGTTAAGTAACATAAATATAACTGCTACTCTCTCCATAAGACAAAAGTGGTTATTGAAATATGTGTACCTCTGCCATTCTTCCCATTTCCAAGTACAATGTCAAGTACCTTGACTGGACAGATTTCTTTGCTGAGTGGAGTGACTCAAATTTTCACTATCATAGAATTTAGTCCTTGGCTGCCTTGCATTTTTTTTTTTTTCTTGACCAGGACCAGTATGTAAGGGAGTAAGATGATGTACTCTAGTGAAAACCCAAGGTTCCAGACATAGTCCTTCTTCCAGTGTATACTAAAAACCCAATTTCTCTCAATAATTGGAAACAAATTCTTGCATAGCTATATCCTGCATGACTACTAGTGCAATGGAAAAAGGATCTCAAAATGGCCAGAAGCTTCTGATTCCTCAAAATCATTATTTCTATAAATACTAGTTACTACATGTCCATCATGCTTAAGGTCATGAGGACAAGAAGTAAAATTTCTTAAAACTGGTTGTTAGATGTCATCATAATAGTGACTACTTTAATGTCAAGCTCTTGTTTCTGGCCATAGGAGAGATTGCACGTATGACCTGTTAAGGTATATGCAATAAATTGGCAAGGTTTTATCAATAGCAAGAGCATAAATAAGCCTTCAGCGGGCCATTCCATCATTCTATTAAGCCAATTCCTTTTTGATGATGTGGCACATAGCAAGACCACTGAGTTTCATGGAAATAAGTCCACTGTTGCAATATGTGCGCTGTAATATTTGTTCCTTGGTTGGAGGAATGTTTGTACAGGTTACAATGGCATTCTGCCAGTCCACAAATTGAGGTGCTGAGAGAAGTCTGTTGCCAGGCAAGGCCTACGTAAGCCTGAAAAATGTTTCTATTTCCATGAGGAAAAGTGCTTCTCCACCTAATGGGAAGAGTCTAAAATAATCAATGGCCACTATCCAGCTGTCACACCCTAGAAATAGTCACATAATGGGTATGTAGTATTGGCCTCTGTTGCTGTTCATTTGGGCAGTCAACAATGGCAATAGTCAAAATCAAATTTGAGGAGAAGAACCATGTGGTTGAGTCCATGTGTAGCCTCCATCCCTACCATCACGGCTATATTGTTCATAGCTCATTGTGTGTGCAAGTACTGGGGGAATTGGGAAGTGGGGGGGCTGACATAAGGAGGCAAAGTCATTTTGTGATCTTAATTATTAAGAAAGTTTTCCACTGTGAATAATTCTGGTGAATATTTACATAGGACACAAAGGTATTCATGCACTTTCCTATTGTAAGAGGTGTAACCATATATATTTTTCCCACACTTTCTGGTTAACAATTTTCTAATGTCCTTTGTTTCAGATCACTAATCAATTAGCTAAACAATTAGCCAATGCCCATAAGTCAACATAGTTATATACCTCAAACCATCTCTCCTTCCATAAAAAGTAGACAACAAGATGTACCTCCAAAGGTTTTATTTACTTGAAGGATTTTACTTTACCGTACTTTCTCAAGGTCACTCTCCAAATGCAGAAACTATCCACTTCCACATAACAATGACATATTGTGCAGATTCATACATAAACCAGGCCCATTATTCTTTCTCTTCCATTAACTAGTAACAGGGAACTCCCTGCGAAGCTATAGGTGTGGGTAGAGGAGACAGTGAAGGAGCAGATACAGCGGGAGTCTGAACCACATGTTCATGCAGTTTACTGCTGCACTGTAGACCTATATAAGCCAAGTCTTATATAAACTACTTCCACTTTATAGTGAAATGCTGCTGTGCATGATGTTTTATCTTTTAGTAGATCAGATAATACCTAGTCCATAATCGGAAGTCCAGGCCACATGGTTACCTGTTGTTCCCTGGTCAGGGATTTTGCCTCTACCAAGGCCCAGTAGCTACTTTCAAATGGAGAATGGTTATTGGCCAAAGAAAGCATAGCTTTATCCTAAACGCCTAAAGGCATGCAATGTTATTCTCCTTTAGCACTTTCCAATGACTTTATACAGCACATTTTTCTTGTCTCAGATATTTCCAATAAAATTGCATCTGTTAGCTGAGTCCATTTGCAACAACATGGATGGACCTTGAGAGAATTATGTTAAGTGAAACAAGTCAGGCACAGAAAGAGAAATACCACATGTTCTCACTTATTGGTGGGAGCCAAAAATTAATATATAAATTCACACACACACACATACACAAAACGGGGGGGGGGAAGAAGATATAACAACCACAATTACTTGAAGTTGATACGACAAGCAAACAGAAAGGACATTGTTGGGGGGCAGGGGGGAGGGAGAAGGGAGGGAGGTTTTGGTGATGGGGAGTAATAATCAGCCACAATGTATATTGACAAAATAAAATTTAAAAAAATAAAAATAAAAATAAAAATAAATAATAATTTTTTTAAAAAATTGCATCTGTTAGGTCATCAGGAATAAGTTGTAAGACAGCATGCACCACAGCCTGGATCTGCTGCAGAGCCCTATATATCTCGGGGTTGCACTCAAAACCAGTAATATTACTGGATACCCGGTAAATGGGTTGACAAGTCCAAATATGTTACATGTTGCCTCCAAAATCCAAAGAGGTTCATGAAGCAGCGTATCCCTTATTTAAGTTGGGTGCTATAAGGTATAGAACAAGTCTGACATGTTGGACATTATTCATAGAAAGGACATCATGTTATGGCCCAAAATATCCCAAAAACCTCATTGATGTGGTAGACCTCTGATATTTTATTGAAGTCTGGCTTGAGGAAGTAACTGCTTGAGCTAAAGCCGACCAGATATTTTAAAAGGAGCATTGTCCACCCTCTAGCATAGGTAAGTCTTACTAAGGCATCTTGAGTGTTTGCTACTTTATTCTTGCTGGGTCCCATTAGTATACCGTCATCAGTGTAATAAATCTCTTAGTATTCTGCTGGTTAGCAGAATGATCAAGGACCCTCTGAAATATATCGTATGATTAAAAGAGAACATAAAATTTGACAACATCCTAAGGCAAGTCAGTAAAATTGTATTATTATTTCTGCCATGTAAATGGAAGCTGCTTCTGATTTTATTGATTGATGGGAATTGACCAAAGAGCATTTGCCAGACCAGTAACAATATATCACATCCCAAGGACTGTGTTAATTTGCTCTAGTAAAGACACCACACTCGGAATTTCAGCTGTGACCTCCACTGTTACCCTTTTATATGTGTGTTGATCTACTCTGGTTTTTCATAGACCATCTGGGTTTTGAGTTAAATGTTTAGTTAATGGTCAAATGGTTGAGTTAAATGCAGGTAGGATACGGTAGGAATCTCTGCTTTTCTGTCTCTCAAGTCTTCGATGATGGGACTAATCTCTGTTATTTCCACAGGGATGCAGTATTGCTTTTAATATACTATTTTGTTGAGGATTGTTGGATACAGTTGCAGGGGCTTCCACTTGGTCCTTCCCACTGTAATAGACCTGACTCTATGGGTCAGGGAGCCACTGTGGTGATTCTGAACAATATTAAATATAAGTATTCCCACCATATGTTCTGGGACTGGGAAAATAATAATAGGACGTGTGTAATCTGTCTAGACACACTGTGTGATGGAGTAAAGCCAAAATTCCATCTATCACTTGATCTTCATAAAGTGGGCCCAGTGGTTCACAGTTACATTTAAGTCTTCCAGGATCAACAAAAATTTAGAGTCAGTATCTAATAAGTCCTAGAAATTCTGGGTTTTTCCTTCTACCTAGTGCCCATTCACTTAGGGTAATGTCCAAAGTCCCTCTGGGGAAATCTTGGAAGAAAATATGAAGTATACACCTTTGGCCACGTTGCAGAGTCCTTTTGTCAACGTGTTCTAGCCCCTCTCTCAGTTAAGGCTGTATAGATCTGACATGGCATAGTTTTGGAAATAGGACATAAAACTATATAATATAATCCTCTTACAGTGAGGCAAGTTAGGTTTCTGCCCAGCAGACCTAGAGGTTCTTTTGCAGGAGTATCTTTTTAGGTTACCAATATTTTGTTTCTATAGCATGTATAATATATACTCACTGATGTACAAAATGACTAATTAGCTTAAGCCATGGATTTCTATGGGTAAAAACACTCTGTTTAAATTCCATCTTTATGGCGTACTGTTATAATGGGGGTCACATAGTCTTTGATAATTAAGCACTGATATATAGCGTCTAACACTCTGAACCATTTCTTCCCACTGAAATCAAGAAACTTAATTGCAGTGGTATATGTTCCACTTTATCCTTGGCCTATAGAGGGTAGTGACCACAAAGCACTTCAAAATTGCTGGTACCCTCCTAACCAATGTATTTTTTAATATTTGACAAAAGTAGAGTCCTTCAGGCCATCACAGAAGTTATGGCTGAGGGAGGTGATGCTGAAAGAGCTGCACATAAAAGATCCAGATCCACTTCAATATTGACATGTTCCTGAGGCTTTGGGCTGTTGCCTCTATAGAATGCCATGCCAAGAAAGTGCTTGAACTGTAATATTCTACTTATATGATATACCTAAATTAGTCAGTTTCATAGAAACAGAAAGTAGAATGCTGTTTACGGGTGGGGGAGATTTATTTAATAGGTATAGAGTTTCAGTTTTGAAAGATGAAAAAGTTCTAGAGATCTGTTTCACAACAATGTGAATATATTTAACATTACTGAACTACACGCTTAGAAATGATTAAGATGGTAAATTTGATGTTGGGTTTCACCACAATAAAGAGAAAGAAAGAAAGAAGAAAAGGACGAAGAGTTCTTGGTCATTTAACTTTATTACCATTCCCAGTGATTTAAACAATGCAATAAATGCGAAATGTAGGGTGAGTGTACTCCTATCAATGAATTTGACCTGATCAAAACTTATATCTCAACCCCTTGGTTTAATACTTCCATATGTATTGCCCAGGCTCTTTCTGATAAAGATTGATGATGTCATTTAATTGTTGATGTATAGTTTACCATCTCATGAGGCAGATCTTATACCTCCTGGTCTAGGCTATCTTGGAATCCAACTCTTGTACTTGTCCTGAAAGAAATGACAGTGGATAAAGATAAGCCAGGAAGAGAACTGGCACCACCTCATGAGAAAACTGCCCAAGAGAGTCATTGAAATGATTTTTCTCTTGAGGAAAGTGTTGGGAAAATAGAATAATTTAATCAGACCTCCTTGTCTTAGGTCCAGTTGGGGGTGGTGAGGCATATTCTTTGTAAATAAGTTGTGTGTGGGTGAAGTTAGTGCGCATGTGCAGCCACTTGGCTGGCATTGAATACCTCAGGCGTCTGCTCTGCATGGCCATGCTCTCAAACCTATGGCTCCAAGGACCATTTTGCTGGTTACCTAGCTCTTAGACCTGCGTGTGAGGGGTCTGGTGACCCAGCCTGGTGTGTGAAGCATTTGTGACCCAGTCTTGAATGGACTTGAGGGGTCTGTGGGCTCCCAATAGAGCCCTAGCTTGACAATTGGCCCAGTTGGCAGGAGTATGGGCAGGTAAAATAGCTTGACAATTGGTGTTGTCTGTGACAGGATTATGAGCAGGTACAGGAGCCAAAAGCCCTTGGAAGAAGGAGGAAATGTGACTACTTTTGAATATGTTGTGCCCTATGGCCACCTTCCTGTTGACCAGGATCTGGTTGCTGCTCACTGTACTGCAAGGCAGTATAGACTAGGCACTATGGCAGAAAACCCCTTGGGAGGAGGAGGAAATGTGGCTGTCTTTGAGCATGTGGTGTCCAGTAGCCACTTTTCTGCTTACCTGAGCCTGGCTGCTGCTCACTATACTGCAAACTGATTAAGATTTGCAGCAGAAAGCAGAGTTGTTGGAAGCACAGATAAATGTTCTGGAGGATGACATGCAGTGACTGGCCACTCCTGCCTCTCACACCAAGGAAGATGACCAACCCAGTGGTGAGTTGGGGGAAACTGTGCATCTCCAGGCACGACCTGTTGTACATGAAAAATTGAGACACGAGCAGCCTATGGGACCAGACAGACAACCAGTGGGTGATCCACAGGTGACCCAGTTCACCACCTATGTCCCGTATACCCAGGTTGAACTGGTTGACTTGGGGAGACAGTTCAGGCAGACACATGGGGAGACCCTGACGGCTTGGCTGTTATGGTTATGGGACCTAGGGGTGGACATGGCGATTATGGCCAACAGTCAGAATTCTAAATGAGAGATCCCACAAGGATGGACCCTCTCCAGGAGAAGCCCTGTTGCATAGGGCTGCGATACCTATACAGCTGCAAATCACTACTAAAGATAAACTTTTGAAGGCAGGATATGGTAAGAATGGAAATATTCTCTTACTGGCCCCAACCTGTTTGCAACAGGGACAGACAGTATAATGGGAATGGCCTTGGAGAATAAAAGCCCCCCATATATGCCGGGTAGGTCTAACAGGGCCTTGGGGAAAAGGATTAGAGGAAGACTTGCAAGTTTCACCTTGGGTGGAAAGTACCTGGCCTGCCCGAGTAAAAGTAATGTGGCCCGGAACAGATAAGCGCTCTGTTCCAAAGGGCACATTTGTATTATCGTTATGGCCAATTATGAGTTCCCCTATACTGTTACATGTAGAACCTACAGATCCAACAGTGGTAGCAGATAAAGTACGGTATTATAAACCAGGTAAGATACCTATTCCTGCAACCACCCTTTCTCAGGATGGCAAACTGGCATGTATCTTACCAGAGGGGCAAGAACTTCCCCTATTGGTACCAATAACTCTTCTGTCTTTTCACTCATAGTGTTCTGGTTGTAAGCACTGCACCAGAGTTGACTGGGTACACACATACATTGGCATGATCATCTACTGAATGCACGTTGAACTTCCCATCAGTTGACTGCAGGATTCGCATGGAGGATCACACCAATGGTGACTACTAACCGGACATATGTGGCTAATAGTTAAAAGGACAGAACTACAAGTCTTAAGGCATATTGAATAGACAATAGATTATGTAAATGTAAGGGTCATTTATCCTCACTGAGGGAACATCACAGAAGATTCTGAACATGTACATTGTATGGCGAGGGACCCTGAAAGGGTGGACTGTTTGGAAAATATAATAATTTAATCAGGCCCCCTTGTCTTAGGTCCGGTTGGGGGTGGTGAGGCATATTCTTTGCAAATAAGTTGTGTGTGGGTGGGGTTAGCACGCATGCGCAGCCACTTGGCTGGCATTGAATGCCTCAGGCGTCTGCTCTGCTTGGCCACGCTCTCAAACCTATGGCTCCAAGGACCATTTTGCTGGTTACCTAGCTCATAGACCTGCATGTGAGGGGTCTGGTGACCCAGCCTGGTGGGTGAGGGTTTGTGACCCAGTCTGTGAACAGGCTTGAGGGGCCTGTGAGCTCCAGACCCAGCCCTAGCTCGACAATTGGCCCAGTCAGCAGGGTCACTGGCAGGTAAAATAGGTTGACAGAAGGGTAGTGCCCTCAGATGGTAGGAATGGTCTGCCTCTGCCAACAAAGACGTGCCAGAGGAATTTGAGGGTTCAAAGTCCTCAGCCTTCTCCAGGTCTGCTGAAATGTCCCATCCCCATCATGAAGTCCTCCTCCTTCTCCACAAGTGCCTTTACTGTAGCTTTTTTAAAACAGCATTTAATTGTTGCTAGAACTCTGTAATCCTTATTATTAGGTAGGCCTTGGGCTTGGTCCTGAGCCATATCTGCCCTGCACCTATGAGGGATGAGAGATAACTTCAGACCAGCAGTGGAGGCCTGATTGTCTCCATATCTGTTCCTAAATGTATGTTCCTAGTTCTCAGTATCTCCTTCTACCCTACTTGTTAACTAGGGATATAAGAAGGAGCGAGGTGACTCCTTAGTCTTCATCACCCCTGCTGTTGCTATAGAAGTGAAGTGCTACAAGCCACGTTATGTCCTAATTCCTCACCACTTAATATGTGATGTCGTATCAGTTGCATCAACATCACTTAGAAGCTTGTTAGAAATGCAGTCTCTAAGAGCCATCACAACCCTACTGTGTCAGTAACAGCATTTCAACAAGAGCCTGCAGTGGTTCATATATACACTGAAGTTTGAGAAGCACTGTCCTAAATCCTTGCCTTCCTCAGGCACTACTACTGGGGATGGTTTGAGTTAATATGATACTTCTGCATACTACAGATTTATCTGCGACTCATTTTCTCCTGGCAAGAAAGTTATCTCTACACTTCTTGATTTTATGGGCAACCCAATCTCAGACACCATTTTGACAGTCTGTTTTCTGGGACCATTTCTGGTATCAATTACTTTACCAGTCAGGGTCTTGGCAAGAAACAGAAGACAGAAAAAAAAGTATGGTAATTTAAAGAAGGTAATAAAGGGACAATTTGCAAAGTGTGGGTAATGGAAGAATGATACATTATGAAGTTGTCAAAACACATACTCTCATGCACATGCCAGAGAGTCCCTTTCTATAGGAATTTAGTCTTTTAAAAATTATACTGTTAACATTTCATGTAATTTTTATTTACGTATTTATTTTATTAAACTATGCTACAACCTTATTTCTATAATTGACATAAGGAAATGGGAAAATACAAAAAATCATGACAAAGTTAATTAGAAGAAGAAAATAGAATGAAAAAGTAAGGAAGTAAGAAATAAGTAAATGAGACCATTAGAAAAAAATTACATGCCACATACTTAGGACCAAATACGGCAATGAACTTCTAGCAATGAACAAGGAAATGTTTACCAGTAATAGCTTTTCCTACAGCTATTCCTTAAACACAAGAAATAAATATCTCTTCTTCTAATAGATAATACTACGTAACAAAGTGGTCATAGTTCTTAACAATGACTTGACAAATATCAAAAGTTCATGGATTAAAAGACTGAATCAACATTGAAACTTTAAAGGCCCTCTTTAGCACGAAAATGCTTTGTCCCAGTGTCAAATACTTAGCAAGTAAACAAACAAAAAAAACCTAAACAAATAAACAAAAAAGTAAATACACATCTATAATCTATCTTAAAATTTTAGAGCAACATGTGTTTTGCTATTTAAGTTTCCCAACTTTAGAAAGCTTATATAGGGCACGTAGCACATATTAGACAACACCCCAGTAGAAATCGTAAGGAGAAGCCCATAATCAAACACATTAATACAACTGGTGTAAAATATATGAATATTTACATGAAGTGGGATAAATAAGGTCTACAAATATCTTCATTTAAGTTCAGAGTAATTTTTATCACTAAATGAATTTGTGCTAAACATGGAAGAACTTTGGTTTTTTTCTGTTTTAGGGATTTTTTTTCCAAAACTTTGGATTTTAAAATTGCAATTGAAGGACTGTGGCTCTGTATCACTTTATTCTATTAATCTAAAACATATTATATTTATAATACATTATTTGGAGGGAGCAATATAGAAAATAATTGTAGGTATTCCAAATACTTCCAATAAACATATTCTTACATTGTGGAAATAAGACAGTCATCTTTATAATAACCAACAGAGAAAAGCTTCCCAGATGATATGCCATAACTCAAAATCTGGTGGACCTGATTACAAGAAATGTTTATTGCCAGTGTCCTGTCAGTGTAAATGTGCGAAGCTGTGGAAAGAGATAAATCCTCTTTTCCTTTTCAGATCTCCAGACACCAGATATTATCTGGATCTGATGCAGTAATTACTGCACATCATCTATCTACCCTGGACTTTGAGCTAATGCAGTGACAAAATGAAACCTCAAGTTGTCTCCCATGGAGAGAGTTGAGCTTTTTCTATGTATAGAAGAAATAGCACAAAACTATTTTGGTAAAAGATGAGAAATGTAAGTGCATACCAAATGGTTACTGGGAGTGAGTGTCTCTTCCATTTCTCTCTTCCTTTGCTGTAGCAATATTGGATGCCCAAAGTTCCAAGAGGCTGAGCTTCAATATTAAGAAGGGCCATTACTTGATTCCACAATAATCTTGGAGTAAGAGAGAAATACAACTTTACTACTCATGCCTAATGGGATTTGAGAATTGTTATTGACTGGTAACCACTGTGTATCTCTCATTTTTCTGCATCTAAATGGAATCTTCATGATGCTTAGCCACTGAGATTTTGGCGTTGTTCTATTTGTGATAATTTTCATAAAACAAGGCAAGGGGCAAGGAAAAATATGAGATGATAAAGACAAAATTTTCTTTAGCAAGACAGGGTGGTAGGATGAAAAAAAAAAAGTCAGAGGTCAGCAAGATTGTGAAATAGGAGGCTCCTAATTTTTTCTCCTCCCATGGATATATTAAATAAACATCTATACATGGATTGATTCCTTCTGGGAGAAAGCCAGAAACTATTTGAGGAACTTCTACACATCAGGCAACTATGAATGTATCTACATAGAAACAGATAGGTAAAACTGAGGCACACTTGGACACAACTCCACCGTGGGCACTGTACCTTACAATGGGAAAGGAATCCCCAACTACCAGCTTCTACCTGAGGATAGAAGGATTCAGACCACACATATAGTACTCTAACTTAAAGATTCTCCATGGAGGGTTTGGGAATGGATGGGACTAGGCATTCACAAGTCTCCCTAGATCACAGAGAACAAAAAACATGGTTAAAAGGAAGCATGTGAGCACTTCCATGGGCTATCCCCAACCCCACCAGGATTAGTACAGAGAGAATGGGATAAAATGCCCAGCTCCCATTTTCTTCCCAGTAGGGGACTGTCAGCACACTTTTTCTAGATGCTGAGGGTCTAGCTTTTTAACTAGTTTGCATCTGAGAGCCAATAGGGGAGATAAACAATAGACCTCTGGGAGTCTGAATGAGACTGCAAGCACTTCTCATGCTGAAGTGATAGATCCACCTCTGCAGATTTTCCCTGGAAGGAGTTTATGCACACATTGAGGGCTCCAGGTTTTATAGCTCCTACCCAGGGTACTGCCTACTTAATCACCTAGCTCTCATAGTTGATGAGACTCTGCCTTCCCAAGTCTCCCTAGATCACAGAGAATAAAGAGGTGGTTTTTCAATAGGCACACTACTAGCTCCTATCCCTCCAGGATCAGACTGTGCAGTGTATGAGTGAGAGTGCAGGCATTTGCCACAGATCCTCTCCCTGCCTTAGTACAGGGTCAATAGGATATAAACTCTAACTCTCAGTTTCTCTCCAAAGGAAGAAACAACTGGAACGCACACCTAATAACCCAACTTTTCCAGCTGGATCTCAAAGTACTGGCTTATATCCCACCTGTCTCAGGGCATTGGTAGAGCTTGGAACACCCTATTTTCTTGAG
Source organism: Cynocephalus volans (assembly GCF_027409185.1). Lineage (NCBI taxonomy): Eukaryota > Metazoa > Chordata > Mammalia > Dermoptera > Cynocephalidae > Cynocephalus > Cynocephalus volans. The sequence continues at coordinate 88,222,473 of NC_084468.1, read as the reverse complement.
GGCCACTAAGAACAAAGACAGTGGTTTGGACAGGCAAAAAGGTTTAAGTGGCATATAAAATCTCTGGCCAGACTGATTGGTGAGGTAAATCTCCTACAGAAAGCCAATCTGATAAGATGGCAGAGGCAGTTATCTTATCTAATGTGCAGAAAACAACACAAAAAGTCAAGGAAAATGAAGAAACAGTGTAATATTTACCACATGAAAGAACAAAATAAATCTCCAGAAAGTGATACTAATGAAATAGAGATATATGATTTACCAAAAAGAAAATTCAAGAGAAGGTCATAAAAATGCTCACCAAGGTCAGGAAAGCAATGCATGAAGCAATGAATGAACTAAAAATTTCAACAAAGAGATATAAAATAATTTTTAAAGTACCAAACAGAAAACATACAGGTGAAGTATACAATAACTGAACTAAAAAAATTCAATAGAGGGGTTCAACAGCAAAGTAGACCAAGCAGAAGAAAAGACCAGTGAACTCAAAGACAGGTCATTGTAAATCATCCAATCTAAGGGAAAAAAAATTTTGAAAATGTAAAAAATGAACATAGGTTAAGGAGTTTATGGAATACTACTGAATGGAAAAATATATGCATTACTGGAGTTCCAGAAGAAGAAAAAGAGAGAGGGGGAAAGAAATCTTGTTAAAGAAATAATGGCTGGAATGTTCCTCAAACATGGGGAAGGAAATAGAAATCCAGATCCAGGAAGCCCAAAGAATACTACAAGATAAATTCAAAGAGACCCACACCAAGACACATTGTAACAAAATTGTCAAAAGTTAAAAGCAAAGAATTTTGAATGCAGCAAGAGAAAAGTGACTTGCCTACAAGGAAACTTCCATAAGACTATTAGTGAATTTTTTTTTTTTTTTTTTTTTTTTAGCAGAAACCCTGCAGGCCAAAGGGAGTGAGAAGATATAGTCAATGTGCTAAAAGATAAAAACTGCTAGTCAAGAATACTATACCCAGAAAAGCTGTCCTTTAAAAATGACAGGGAGATAAAGACCTTCTCAACAAACAAAAGCCGAAGGAGTTTATCACCATTAGACCTGCCTTACAAGAAATGCTAAAGTGAGTTTTTTTAGTTGAGATGAAAGGATGTTGAACAACACCATGAGAGCATGAGAAAATGTGAAACTTGTTGGCAAAGGTAAATACATAGACAAAAAAGACTATTACTATAACAATAGTGAGTTGATCAATTGTTATCCTCTTATAAAATTAAAAGACAAAACTATTAAAAAACAATGAAAGCTAAATTATGTTAATAGATACATGATATAAATAGTTGTAAATTGTGACATAAATAGCATATAATGTAGAAGAAAAAAGGTAAAAATGGAGAATTCTCGCACACAAGGGAAGTTAAGTTTTTATCAGCTTAAAATAGATTGCTACAACTGTAAGTTATTTTATGTAAATGCCTTGGTAACTATAAAGAAAATACCTACAGAAGTTACAAAAAGAAAAGAAAAAAGTTATCAAAACCCAGCAATTCAAAAAAGCACACACACAATAAAACACAAAGAACATAGCAAGAGAGAAAAGGGGGGACAAAAGAAAAGTAAAACAGAAAACAGTAAGCAAAATGGCAATAGCAAAACAATCCCTTTAAATGTAAATGGACTGGCTGGTTAGAGCAGTGTTGAGAACACCAAGGTCAAGGGTTCAAATCCCTGTATTGGCCAGCTGCCAAAAAAAAAAAAAAAAGGTAAATGCATAAATACACTAAATTCCCCAATAAAAAGAGGGTAGCTGAATGGATTTTTTTTAAAAAAGATCCAACCATATTCTGTCTACAAGAAACTTCCTTTAGTCTCAAGGACACACATAGGCCGAAAGTGAAAGCATGGAAAGATATTCCATGTAAATAATAACCAAAAGAAAGCAGGAGTGACTATATTTACATAAAAGTAGACTTTAAGTTAAAAACTATCTGTAGAAACAAAAGTCATTAAACAATGATAAAAGGGTCCATTTAACAGGAAGATATAATAGTTGTAAACATGTATGCACCCAACATCAGAGCACCTAAGTATATAAAGAAAATATTGACAGATCTAAAAGATGTTGACAGAAATATAATAATAGTAGGAAATGTTAATACTTCATTTCAAATAATAGAACATCTAGACAAAAAAAATCAATAAAGAAACAGTGGACTTGAACAATACTATAGACCAAATGGCTTTAGGCATATACAGAACTTTTTATCCAATCGAAGAAAAATAAACATTCATCTGAAGGGAGTATGAAAGATTCTCCAGGATATACCACATTAGGCCACAAAACAAGTTTTACCAAATTAAAGAAGATCAAAATTATACCAAGTATCTTTTCAACCACAGTGGAGTGAAATTGGAAATCAATAACAGCTAGTAAATGGGAAAATTCACAAAATATGTAGAAACTAAATAATATACTTAAACAATCACTGAGTCAAAGAGGAAATCAAAAGGAAAGTTTTAAAATATTTCAAGATGAATGAAAATAAAAACACTTCTTACCAAAACTTATGGGATGCAGCAAAGGCAGTAACAAGAGAGGATTTCATAGAAATAAGTGCCTGCATTACAAAAAAAAAAATCTCAAATAAACATCCTAAATTTATACTCCAAGAACTAGAAAAAAAGACAAACAAACTAAACCCAACTTTAGCAGAAGGAAGAAAATAATAAAGATAATAGCAGAAATAAATCAGATAATAGAAAAATTATAGAAAATATTTAAAAACTGAGTTGAATTTTTGAAAAAGTAAATAAAATCTACAAACCCTTAGATAGACTAGGAAAAAGAGAGAGAAGACTCAAAATCAGAAAGAAAACACATTAAAAAAAATCTAAAGCACACAAAAAAGATACATTGGAATGTAAATTTATCTTTAATTGGATTAAATATAAATTATCTAAATATTTGTAGTGAAAGACAAACACTGCCAGACTGTATTTAAAATAAAATCCAACTATGCTATTTAAAAGTGTTTCAGTCTTATGATATTTAAAGAAATTGAGTCAGTCGTTGAAAATCATCCCACAAAGAAACCTCCAAACCCAGGTATAGGTCTTCATCATTGAGTTCTACAGACATTCAAGGGAGAAATAATTTCTTTTTTAATTGTGGGATGTTCTGAAAACTATTTAGCGACTACCCTACAAAATTATCAATGTCACAATGTATTAGTCTGTTTTTGTTGCTTATAACAAAGTAAACGGAACTGGGTGATTTATAAAGAAAATGAAATTTATTTGCTTACAGTTTCTGAGACTGGGAAGTCCAAAGTCCATCTGGTGGTGGCGGCAGTGACCCAGGGGTCTCACATTCCAAGATGGTGGAAGCAGAGAGAGAGAAAGACAGACTCTCTTCTTCTTTTAAAGCCCGCAGAACCATGCCCCTGACCACCGTTTTTAAACCATTTACTGCTGCAGGTCCTACAACCCAATCACCTCTTCAAGGCTCCACCTTTCAATTACCATAATAGGATTTCCCACCCTCTTAACAGTCACAGTGGGGGCTAAGTTTCTAATACATAATACTTGGGGGACACAATTCAAGCTTCATTGAGTTTTGGGGGGACATAATTCAATCCACTACACACAATATACCAAGAAACCCTAGGAAACTGTTCTTGATTAATGAAACTAAAAGGATGTAACTAACTGCAATTGAGGCCCTTCTTTTTTTAAAATTAATAATCAATCTGTGGTGGCTGGCTGGTACAGGGAACTACTACAATTCATGATACTGGATTGGATTCTCAATCAGGGAGAAAAAATATTATAAAGAACATTATTGGGATAATTGACTAAATTTGATTATGGACTATATATTAGACAATAGCATTTTATCAACATTGATTTTCCTAATTTTGCTATTTGTACTATAGTGACATAACAAAATCTTCTTCTTATAAAATATGTGATAAAATTCCTAAAAGGGCATGATATCTTCAACTTATTCTCGAATAATTCAGGAAGAAGTAGATCCAGCTACTGTGGAAATATATTAACAATGATTGGAAGATAAAACTGGATGAAGCATATACGGGATTTCTTTGTTCTATTCTGGACATTTTTTTTTTTTTTTTTTTTGTAAGCTGGACATTATTTCAAAATAAAATGTTTTTTTAAAAATCCTAATTTCACATAAACTCATCTGAAAGATGGAAAGGGAGTTAGCATAACTTCATATTTTGATGTTAACATAACTTCAATTTTTAACTTCAGAAATGGCAGGAAGGAAAAGGAAAATATCAGGCCATTTCATGAAAGTGAGTGAAAAACTTTCTAAACAAAATATTACTACCAAAGCAAATCCAGAAATATAGAAAAGGATAATACAGCATGACTAAGTTGCATGTACTCCATGAATCAAGGGCTACTATTTGAAGATCTATTAATGCAACTTACCATATTAATATGGAGGCAGAGGAAAATCAAATAATCTTATCATTAGATGACAGAAAAAGTAAAATTCAACATTGTTTATGATTTAATTTTCAGTAAGCTAAGAATAAAGGGGTACTTCCTTTAATCTGATAACAGTGTTTACAAAAACCTACAGCAATCATCACAGTTGATGATGAAATGTAAGGTTTCCCTTTGAGATTAGGAACAAGATAAGTATGTTTTCTATCACAATTTCTACATAACAGGCAAATAACTCTGGCCTATATGTAAAAACCACAGTCATGCAAACAAAAGAAATTAAGATTTAAAAATTAGAAAGAAAAACAAAATTGGTAAATATAAGCAAGAAAATAAACTATTATTAGGCTGTATCTTCATAACTTCAGGGTAGGGAAGAATTTGTTAAACAAGAACAAAAAGCAATACTCATAAAAGAGAAAGTTTGATAATTTAGGCTAAATCATATTAAGAACTTCATTCTTCAAAAGACACTTAAAAAGAGTAAAAAGGCAAGACAGAAAGTGGGAGAATATGTGTACAACATGTATAACCCACAGTTTCTCGTATCTGAAATACACAAAAATAAGTAAGGAATTTATATATTAATTTTTAGCTCCCACCAATAAGTGAGAACATGTGGTATTTCTCTTTCTGTGCCTGACTTGTTTCACTTAATATAATTCTCTCGAGGTCCATACATGTTGTTGCAAATGGCAGTATCTCATTCGTTTTTATAGCTGAGTAGTATTCCATTCTGTAGATGTACCACATTTTCCGTATCCACTCATCTGATGATGGACATTTGGGCTGGTTCCAACTCTTGGCTATTGTAAAGAGTGCTGCGATGAACATTGGGGAACAGGTATACCTTCGACTTGATGATTTCCATTCCTCTGGGTATATTCCCAACAGTGGGATAGCTGGGTCGTATGGTAGATCTATCTTCAATTGTTTGAGGAACCTCCATGCCATTTTCCATAGAGGCTGCACCATTTTGCAGTCCCACCAACAATGTATGAGAGTTCCTTTTTCTCCGCAACCTCGCCAGCATTTATCGTTCAGAGTCTTTTGGATTTTAGCCATCCTAACTTCACACACACACACACACACACACACATACACACACACACACACAAAACCGGGGGGGGGGGGGAAGAAGATATAACAACCACAATTACTTGAAGTTGATACGACAAGCAAACAGAAAGGACATTGTTGGGGGGGAGGGGGGGAGGGAGAAAGGAGGGAGGTTTTGGTGATGGGGAGCAATAATCAGCCACAATGTATATCGACAAAATAAAATTTAAAAAAATAAAATAAAATAAAATAAAAATAAGTAAGGAAAAGACAAATATCTAATGGGAAAATGGGAAAAGAATATGAAACAGCAATCCACAAAAGGGAAAATCTGAATTGCTAGGAACGTAAAAATATGTTCAATTTCACTGGTAATAGAAAAATGCAGATTAAAATAGTATGATGGCCTCTCAAATTTCAAAATAATACATATAAATGTGATAATATTTACCTGTATTTTGAGAATATATGTGTACTATATATATATATAAATATTATTATTAGAAAGCTCAGAGCAGAAACAATTATCCAGTTACACATCTTATATGCTACAATAAGCTCACCAATTATTTGTACAATCATTGCTTATACACCCCCAGATATAAGGAACTCAAGGAAATCTATTTAGTCTTTGAACGGCTTGATTAGAAAGTTACTGCTTTTCTTATTTTCTTGTGATTGGTTTGCTTCATTTTTGAATAAATATTTGTCTCCCCAGTGTTTTGTCCACTTGAATTTTATCTTACCCCTAGAACCAAGCAAATCCTTTCTTCACTTGACACTAAAGACTTTATAAATTAGAATAATTCAGTAATAGAAAGGTTAATTCATGAGGTAGTAGGCTCCTGCTACTAGAATTATACAAGCAGAGGATGAATTATCACTTTTCACCATATGATAGAAGGTCATATGCATTAAATCATTTCCTAAGGGATATCTGAAATTGTGTTTCACATAATTCAAGCAATATCCAAAATTCCTTACATTATTTCCTGGAGAAAGAATATCCCATGAACAGAGCCCCTCCTGACTGCTTCCTGCATCTACTCTGGCAGCTGCAGCTGGATGCTGCAGCAATGGCAATAGCTTGCTGATCAGGAACACGGGAGAGCCCCGATTCCCAGTGACCAAAACACTCTATCCAACCAAGGACTTGCTCACTGTTTGCATGTATATCAGAGCAGGCATACTAAGACTTTGAACTGTGCTGTCCAATATAGAGCCACTAGCCACAAATGGCTATTAGGCATTTGAAATGTAGTTAGTAAAAATTGAAACGTGCTGTATGTGTAAAATACATACTGGATTTCAGACTTAGTACAAAGAATGTAAAATATCTCATTAGTAATTTTTATAATGATTGATTGTATGTTAAAATGATACTTTAGATAGCTAAGTAAAATACACTATAAAACTAATTTCATCTGTTTCTTTCCATTTTTCAGTGGAGATACTTAAACATTTTAAATTACATACATGACTTGCATTGCATGTCTATTGGACAGCACTGTGGAAGAAGCTAAGGTAGGGTTTGCAACCTGGTACTCTAAGATAAATACTGCTCACAGAAGTGTTTTGTTTGTCCCTCACAATACTATTAAAATTAAAACTCAATTGCCAACTTTGAAAAATCATCAATATTTTCATAATTAAATTGACATTTTAAAAAATTAATTTTAATTTCACTCTTCTTGGAAATCCAGGAGATGGGGTATTTCTTGGGCTGCTTTATCACATGGAACCAATTGTCTGGAGCAGAGCAATTGACTTATTTTTAGACCAGGCTTGCCACTTCACCACAGTTCTCAGCATTTCCTATTGTTGGTACTTACTCTCTTCAACATCAGTTGTATTTGGTTATGTTACCTACCTAAGCACTGTAGGTTTTTGAATTTGTAATCCCTTTCCTGCAAGACCAATATATTAGCACTCGACTTAAAAGTAGGGAGAGAATTGTTACCATGTTCTGGGGGTAGAAAAAGTAGATTTTAGTGGTATATTATTCCACTGGCTTATTTCTGACTCAGGCATTTAAAAGTAGAAATCTGTATTCTCATGGAAAAATCACATGCAGGAAGAATTGTTGCCAATTAAATCAGATGAATAAATTACATGAGGGTTCCCAACCATTTGCTGAAAACAAAGCATTTTGTTTAAAACTGGTATGAGGATCCCACATCCTGAGATCAATAGAGAGTAGTGAGTTTGTTGTTTCTTCTTGAAGAGAAACCAAATGGCAGTCACCCAAGCCTTAGAAACAAAAGTCAAAGGAAACTACAAACAACAAACAAGGTGTCAAGCTACAGAACTATGCCAATTGTGGGGTTAGGGCCATAGCTAAGCTAATTGTCTGGCTGGGGCTATTGTCCAACTCCTGCCAGTGTAGCCAATTGCATTGTTAAAGCAATTCACAACTAAAGCCAAAATGTTTCATTATTTTAGTTACGCTAAGTTTTCCATTTGTATTGTTCGGGCTAGGGCTCAGACCCTTCAAACCCATTGTACAGACTGGGTCAGCAGACCCCTCACACGCAGGTCCATGCTAAGTAATTGGAAAAGATCCCACAAGCCATTGGCAGATGACACGAGCTCAGTTCTCAACAGCAGCAGCAGCCGCCGTGGTGGCCTCTCGGGGAATCCCAGGGGCACTGGCAGCAACAGCCTCCAGCAACAGTACCAGCCTCCCCTGGCCCTGCACACCCTGGGGACATCCCGGGGGGGGTGGGGATCCTGTGGATCAAAGCCACTCATCCTTTATACATAAGTCCATAACCCAGGACACTTGGGTGCATGTACACAATTACATTAGACAATAACTAAGGAACACCTGGGCGAACGTGCATATTTACATCAAATGCTTGGCAAGATTCTGAACACCTGAGGGGCCCTGACTATTTTCCTTCACTTTGCCTACACAAGGAAACCTTAGGGAGGTGGTGCCTGAAATCAAAGAAGCCCTTATTCCCCTTTGATAATCAGTTTACAACGTGGCCACCAGGGGAGACCTAATATTTCTGAACATATTGGCATTTACAATTACCTTGTTGTCAAGATGGTCTGATCATAGTCCTTTATACACTCTGTCTTTTCCAGCATTTCAATTTCGCCTTAATTACCAGTTGGCCATTTGGAGAGCTGGTCTTTTTAAAAAGGCACAGTCACACATTGTTTTCTAGTTCAACACTCTTCCTGATAGAATTATCGAGGAAGCATTATATAAATCTATTGTTTACTAAAGCCATAAAACCATCTGGTCCTAGAGGTTCATTTTTTTGTAGGTGACTTCTGAAAACCAGCATTGGTTTAACTTCCTTTGCCCTTCCTATTCAAGCTGCCAAGCCGCTGTTGACAAAGACAGGTGTTTTAAGTTTCTCATTTTTTAAATGGACTTTCCACCCCGATCCTGGCTTTATTTAACTTTGTTCTAATTTCTGTAAGATCACCTTATCTGCAGCATTCACATGTCCCAGTCAGCTTCCATACCTTCACATAGGTTTCCTTTGAAAACCTTCTGACTATTTCCAAATTTTCTCAAATATTTCTAAATATATCTCAGAGACACAAGCACGTTTGTAGGAAGTTATAAAAATGACCGTGGTAATAAAATCTGAGGGGATGGAATATCATTCAGATAGCAGCATCTAGGTTTTCAAAATCAGTCTCTGGACCTACTCATATATCCATATATTTTGAATCACAGATACCACGAAATCTAAGATTTTGTTGTCATTGAGTAGGGTGAATACGTGGATTTAATTTTCATGTTCACCTTACAATTATACTCTTTTATTCTCATTTTCTATGAGAATTTTGGATATTTCTTTTAATATGTCACTGTTCTTTAACATATCACTATTCCTCCAAATCATGAAAAGTTCTTCTTGGAAGTGGAACTGTGTTTCTGCTCACAGAATTTCTCCAACATGAGCTTTGGAGGCTGAAGCAGATGCATAGAAGCTTAGTGATGCCTCTTCTTAGGCACTAGATATCCTCATTGAGGGCAGCTGTCAATTTGGAGAAGTAGGGGCTGCCCTCTAATCTTCTTACTTTCTATATAAACATGAGCAGGAAGCAGAAAAGAAGCTATCTTGCTCTATGAGGTACACAAGTAAAGAGGCACATATTACAATATTTATTTTCTTTGACATATAAAATGTTACCAATGCCTGAAGGCTTTTAAGACCATTCTAAACAAAGTTAGATCATTGTCCAAATACTAGTAGAACAGGTTGAACTGTGTGTCCAGATATCTACAAGTTATAGTCAACCAGAAAAATTCTGATTTTTTTTAAGATAACAATGAACAGATAATTTTTGACATAGCATAAGCAATTGTCTGATTATTACTTTTTCATGATTCTCCCTGTTTGACCATTTTGGCTAAATGAGCTTGGTTATTTGAAATCCCTAATGCCTAATATTTCCTTAAATTGTATACCCTGTGCTCTGTACTGATTCTGAGAATTCTGAGAACCGCTGATGAAAAAGGACAGTATGGAGCAATACAAAAATATGTGAACTTTGGTTAATATCAGAATCCTAGGAGTTGCCATCAGCTAAATAAAGAACAGGTGGGAGGAGGATGTGGCTCCTTGCTCAAAGGCTTATAGCACTTTTCTGGCTGCCACATCCTGCTTGTGGCTAGGTCAACCCAAGTACCACATCTTACTGTTTTCTTGAGTGATAAAACATTATCTGCTATTGAAGAAGGGGTCTTTCTTCACAATAAACCAATGTCATCATGAAAGGTTAATAAACATTTAGAGTTAAAGAAAACTTGGGGCTTCGAGCTTTGCAAATATCACATATCAATGTGAAAATGTTTGTGGCCAAGATCTTTTACTGATAATAAAAAATATGTCATCATAGGAGCAAATTTGGAAAAATACATGAAGGTGTAAAAAGAAGTAATTCAAAATTACCTCCTCTGATATACTAAGAATAGCATTTTTTTCTGCTACTACACATGAATATGTATATATGGTTTTTTATTTTACAAATATATACGTACTCATGTATTTTCAAAATGGAAATCATGTTATTCTTAATTCACATATAATCATACTAAATATAAACAATTTTTATTCTCATTTTATTCATTTAGTATTAGGTTGTAACCATTTTTCCATGTTGTGTTCTTTGAAAAGACTTCGAATGTCTCTGTGATATTCCATTACATCAACAATTCCCAAACCTCAGCATGCATCAAAATTACCTTGAAGGCTTTGTAAAATCCCCAGAGTTTCTGAATCAATAGGTATCAAGAATGTGCATTTCCACAATGTGCACAGTGATGCTGATCTTGCTAGTCTGGAGATACAAAGTTGTTCAGTACATTATACAAACATTCTCTTACAATTGGATATTTGGGTTGTTTCCATTTTTAACATCATAGATAACATGAGTGAAAGTTTGTAATTCTTTTTTTACTTAGTATATTTTATGTCTTCTAAATTTTTAGTCCAAATAACATCTTATTTCAATTTACATTTCTTTGATTACCAGTGAAGTAAAATATTTTATCATATCTTCAATGTTTATTTGAGAGAGTTATGAACAAAATTCTATGGTGTTTTCTTCAAGCTGTTAGGAGCTTAAGATTTTTCTTAAGTATTTCTAGGAACCCTTTATATTTTTATGATATGCTGACCTTTTATGATTTTACGCTTGGCATTTGCAAACCATTGTGGAATTTTTTGCCTATCCTTTACCTTCCTCCTTTCCTGCCTCCCTCCCTTCCTTTATTACTTCCTCCTGTTTTTCTTTCATGCTGTATTTATTTATATTTTATACAATCTGAAGTGAGGCCAAGCAGTTAACTACCCAGTGCCATTTATTGAATAACCCTTTCTTTTCCTATTTAAATATGATTCATGATCACATTTAAAAGTTAATTTGAAAGCTGGAAAATTTGTTCTTGGTTGGTATTTGGGGGAATGTGAACTGACATACATAATTGTTTTTAGTAAAGCACGGCAGGAAACACATGTATGAGAAGTAATGAGAAAACCACATATTAAGCCATAGTCAGGCAGCGTTACCTCGAATTTCAATGTGTCTTGGCTTCAGCTTAGGTTTCTAACCAGTTGTTTACAGTTTCTTAGTTTTGCTCCTTGCCTGAAAGATAATGTTCTCACAGAGATGCAAGAAAGAAAGAAAAAGAAAGAAAGAGAGAGAGAGAGAGAGAGAAAGAAAAAAAGGAAAGGAAAGAAAAGTTCCCATTGCTTTTGGCAAGTGTTAAGAGTTGAGCATGTTTCTTGGAGTTTGGGGGCAAATGGGAACTCTTGTTTAAAAATCCAACTGCATAACTGCACAAAGTACATATTTTTATTGTTTGGCCTGACTTTTTTAGTTTCTTGTTATTTGGTCTGCCAAACACTAGACTTTTCACAGTCTATTGTAGTAAACTCTTCCCACCCACCTCACCACACCAGAATAAATCAAAAGTGCATTATAAAATTTAACAGAGGGTAAAATAACCTATTGACATTTGCTTTCATAAAAGTCAAGTTTTGTTGACAAATGTAAAAGCCCCTCTCATAAGTAGCGGTGAACAATTCTTTAATATTACTGTAGCTTCCTCCATCAAAAGCCTCTCAATTGCAATGCTAGCAGAAAAATATCACTGCAAAATCTAGTCTCTGAGGCAATGACAATTATTCAGCACTTTTTCAGTTAGCTTGCACAGTAAATGTAATTATCTTTAAAACACTGAAGCTCAGTTGTTACAATGATAAAACTGAGGAGAAATGCCAGAACTTCAGACTGCAAACAAAAGTAGTGACCAACTTCCAGGCCCTTATGAATGAATGGCAAAGAAAGTATTTTTCCAACTTGTTTTTTTCTAAGAACTCACATCTTATGAATTTTGAAATGGGGAACATTGTTATTAACAGAGACAAATAAAACATGTATAATTCCAAGTCAATTGTATTTTTAAAAGGCATTTAGCAGTTGTCTCTGAGACTTTTTTTTTTTTTTTTAATTTCCAACTATTCCGCCACTATAGTGCTTTGTCAAAATTCAGTTTGGGGTTTGCTGAAATGATGTCCAGACATTTTATTCCACATGGCTACTGTAACTGATCTGATTCAAAGATAAGAAGTACACTAACCATGTGCTGCCACTTCCCAATTCTGGTTCCATGACAGCATCACCAATTGATCACAGCATTTTTCTCTTCATATTTGCTTTATGTATCTTTCACAACTGTTCTAAAGGCAGGGAAGTAACTAAGCCATTAAAAGGCCATCCGCAAGCCTGACCATGGGAAGTGACCTTATGCATCAATTCCTTTCTACTCTAAGTGGACAGAAGGAAGCAACAATGTCCACCAAAGTGTGGGAGGCAAAGCAAGAATCCTGAGGATCCTAGTCTACTCAATGTGTTGAGTACCTGCTGACCATCACTGAAAGAATGAGGATTGCAGAGACTCTGGCTGCTGGTGTTACAGCAAGGGGCTGTGTCCACAGTTCTTCTGGACTAAATGAATCTCAGGTGTGAAGTTCTCTATTAAAGAAGAACACATTGCCAGGGAAAATTAGGACTTGAAAGGTAGTCTTTTTATGTTGAATGACACAGTTCTTTCCTACTCTTTTGATGAGTATATCTAAGTAATGACAGTCATCGTATCTACTTAGGTATATAGATAGATAGATAGATAGATAGATAGATAGATAGATAGATAGATAGATAGATAGATAGATAGATAGACAGACAGATATAGATATAGATATAGATATATTTTTATCAGACCCACCTTCTAAACTATTTCTCCAGATAGAATGTATACATCTAAAATTTAAATTTAATATTAAAATATGGAAACTTAGCATACACAATTTCGAACTACCAAATCTATTTGCTCTTTCCCTGAAAGTTTTGAAATAAGAAATATTTGATCTATTACTAAAATATCTAAACCTATTTCTTTTTCTGCCACGAGAAATAAGATTGCAACAGAGAGAACACGGGCAGGTGGCAGCTGCTCTTACACAGAATCCCCAATATTCCTGGCACAGGCATTCCCACAGGCCTGGAATAGTGGAAGAATCCAGCATTTTGGAGATTTGTAGGAATATTTTGTCTACTCTTCTTTATTAGGCTATCTGCACAGTGACCATCAGTACTATTTTTCCAAGAGCTGCGTTTAAGTTTATGGTATAGTTAAGTGGATTACATGTAGCTGCATGAAATATTAATTATATTCTAAGGCAATTTTTAAACAAAATGTAACTGATATTCTCTAATTTTCTTTCTTTTTTTTTTTCTCTTTCTTCTCACCCACCCACCAACTGTCACAGTCTAGATCACTCTCGGCTAATATTTGGCAGCGGGATTCTACTCCCTCCAGCTGGACCCGTCACAGCCATCAGTAATGGATCATGAAATACTTCCCCATCAGCATCAGGGTCTTCTCAATACAGGACTCTGAGCAGCTTTTGCCAATCTATTAAGTAGATATAGGAGAAGAAACTTAGTTAACTCCCTGAACTAGTCTGAGACCATGGGGTAAAACAGAGATGTTCCAAACACGGCTGTAAAGCAGAATCACTTTGGCATACAAGAAGAATCCCTGGATCTAAGCCAGACCTACCAGAATGTTTGGGTGTGGGGTCCTAGAATTTATATTTTAACCAATTTCACCAATGTCATTATCATGCAGCCAGTCTGCACCTTTTCACAGATTTTTGGGGGAATATTCATAGAAAGGAAAAAGATTAATTTATTCAAGATTTTTGAAATTCAGTACACTAACCTATAAAAACGGTAACACAATACTTCCCTCAGTGAGTTCCTCTACAGACAAAATGAAATTATGTGTTTGGATGCACTAAGTGCTTGGCTCAGGACTGATGCTACACACATGTCAATTTCCCTTGTTCAACTGCTCATTAGCAATCTGACTTCATGGAGATCATCCAAATGTGATTAACTCACTAAGGCCTTTATCCATTGTCAAGGAAACAAGAAAGGACACATCAAATTTTCTTATAGACCTCATACATTTGTGAAACTCCTGATATTTTTTAAATCACCAATTTTCTTATAGTTATTTGACATGGTATAGTATGTTCAACAGCATGCAAGTGGACATATTAAAGTAAACCTTATAGTCATATTATCCTCTGTCACTTGGAGACAGAAATGAAGAAGTGATACATATCTCAAACACTGGTCAATCAAGGCAATGGTCTGTATGGCAGGCTGATAAATGAAAATAAATGGCCCCTCTAATATTTCAGCAGTATCCTTCCAAGTCAACACCTTCTTGAAAAGGCACAACTCACCTGAAGAGAAATGACAACAAGATTGACTGGAAAATTTGTGTGTGTGCTTACTGAGAAGTATTTGTGGTATCACTAAAACAGTGCCAAATTTTATATTTTCCTTTTTTCGCTTTCCTTGAGAGTCAGCTTTTTTTCCCAAAGATATTAAAGGCCTTAAAGATAAAGCTGTACCTTGAACTAGAGGAGAGAGTGTCAGAGAAATGTGTTGAAAAAGATGTACATAAGATGCTACAATTGGCCATGTTAGAGTGATGTCCTCTGTGCTCCTCCTATGGCTTGGGGAGGAGAGGATATAGGTGGATGACTGGTAGGTGTGATTATAAACCTCATCAGGACTGAGAAGGAGCCTCTGGGCAGACCTAAACAGTATATGACCAGTAACCTCACAATATCAACTTCTCTACCACCCAGGTTTTTCCTGATCACATGACATCAACATTTGCCTGGCTAAGACGACTATTAATTACAGTGAGATACAAACTTAGGAATCTATTATCCATTCTTTATGTCACATGTTTCCCAAAGAAGGGCTCAGTCTGGAAACCTAATCAAAACCAGTGAGGAAACAATCTCAAAAGTTAGCTAAATGCAATCTGGCTCACAAAATTACTACAGGATAATCTCATCTTTGAAAAACTCCATCTGCTTACTCTGAAACACTAAAATTTAGCTCAATAAAAGTATCATGTAAATGGTACTTAAAATTATATGTACCATAATCAACACAATTACATCCCTCACAAAAAATTAACTCAAAATGAATCAGAGACCTAATTGTAAAATGCAAAACTGTAAAACTCCCAGAAGTTAAAAGAGGATAAAACCTAGGTGACCTTGGATATGGTGATGACTTGTAAAGGCACTATCTATGCCTTTATAAAGAAATATCTTTAATAAACAATTGAGAAAATGGACTTCATTAAAATTTTTAAAAATAAAATTAAAAACTTCCACTCTGCAAAAGACACTATCAAGAGAATAAGACAAGCCACAGATGGGAGAAAATATTTGCAAAAGACATCCGATAAAGGCTGTTATTAATATACAAAGAATGCTTGAAACTCAACAATAAGAAAATGAACAACCCAATTAAAACATGGGCAGAAGACCTGAACAGACACCTCACCAAAGAAGATACTCAGATGGCAAATAAGCATATGGAAATATGCTCAACATCATATGTCATTAGTTAATTGCAAATTAAAACAAGATACCACTAGATATCTATTAGAATGGCCAGATCCACACATTGACTGCAGCAAATTCTGGTAAGAATGTGGAGCAACAGGAACTCTCTTTCATTGCTGATGAGATGCAAAATCGTGCAGCCACTTTGAAAGAAAGTTTGGCAATTTCTTACAAAACTAAGCATAATTTTACCATATGTTTCAGTGATTGCACTCCTTGGCATTTACCCATATGAATTAAAAACACTTGTTTATGCAAAAAATCTGCACATGGATGTTTTTACAGCAGCTCTATTCATAATTACCAAAACTTGGAAGCAACCAACATGATTTTCAGTAGGTAAATGGACAAACAATGATATGTCTGGTTAATAGGTTAATATTTGGTGCTAAAAATAAAAGGAACTATCAAGCCATAAAAAGATACGAAAGAAACATAAAGACATATTATTAAGTAAAACACGTTAATCTGAAAAGGTTACATACTGTAGTCTTCCAACTATATGACATTATAGAAAAGGCAAAACTATGGATAAAGTAAAAGGATCAGTGGTTGCCAGGAGTTAAGGGGGCAGGAAGGATGAATAGGCAGAACAGAAGTGTAGGGCAGTGAAACTAATCTGAACGATACCACAGTGGAAGAAACATGTTACTGCACTTTTGCCAAAACCCATAGAATATACAGCACCAAGCAAGAACCCTAGTGTAAACAATGGGCTTTGGGTGATAATGATGTATCACTGTAAGTTCATCAGTTGTAACAAATGTACTATGGTGGTGTGGTACGTCAGTAGTGAGGGAGGTTGTGCACATGTGGGAACAGGGCATATAGGATGACCCTCTATACTTTCTCCTATATTTTTTCTGTGAACCTAAACTATCCTAAAAAATAAAGTTTATTATTAATAATTTTAAAAAACAGTGTTGCTGAGTATGTGAAGAAATTGGAACCTTCACACACTGCTGGTGAGAATGTAAAGTCATGCCCACTTTGGAAGTCTGGCATTTCCTCATAATGTTAAACATAGGATACTATTTAATATAGACAGAATAATGAAACTGGCCATTTCCCAATCACCAAAGTCTATGATTGTGTTACCTTATATGGCAAATATGACTTTGCAAATGTAATCAAGTTAAAATCAAAACATGGGAATATTGGGCCGAGCCTGTGGCGCACTCGGGAGAGTGCGGCACTGGGAGCGCAGCGACGCTCCCAGGCGCGGGTTCGGATCCTATATAGGAATGGCCGGTGCACTCACTGGCTGAGTGCCGGTCACAAAAAAGACAAAAACAAACAAACAAACAAACAAAAAAAACCATGGGAATACTATCCTGGATTATCCAGGTGGGCTAATGTAATCATAAGAATCCTTTTAAAGGAGCGGCAGGAGAGTCAGTGAAATAGATGTGACGATGGAAGCATAAGCTATAGAGAGAGGACAATTGGAAGATGCTACACTCCTAGCTTTGAAGATGGAGGACGCTGCCTCAAGCCAAGGAATTCAGGCAACCTCTCAAAGTTAGAAAGGGCAAGGAAAGGAATTCTCCCCTAGAACTTCTAGAAAGAATGCAGCCCTGACCTCCAGAACTTTCAATGTCCAGAACTGTAAGATAGTACATTTTTATTGTTTTAAGCAACTACATTTGTGATAACATTTTACAATGACAATAGAAATCTAATGCACCATTTAATACAGCAATTCCACTGCTTGTTATAGACTTAAGAGAATTAAAAGCATATGTGCACACAAAAATTAGAACATGAACATTCATAACAACATTACTTATAATAGTCAAAAAGTAGAAACAACTCAAATATCCATCAATGAATAAATAAATAAATGAGATACATTCACACAAAGGAATGTTATTTAGCAAAAAAAAGGAATGGAATGCTGATACGTGCTACAACATGGATAACCTTGAGAACATTATGCTAAGGGAAAGAAACCAGAAACAAAAAGTTACACATTTTACAATTTCATTTATATAAAATATTCAAAATAGTCAAATCTATAAACATGAAAATAGACTAGTGGTTTCCAGGGGTGGGATGAGGGCAGAGAAGAGAATAGGAGTGACGGCTGATGGGTACAGGGTTTCTTTCATGGGCATGGGGTGATAAAAGTTTCCTAAATTATGTAGTGGGAATTATTGCACAACTTTGTAAAAATGTTAAAACAGCTGAATTGTACATGTTAAATGGGGGAATTTTATGGGATATGAATTATATCTCAATAAAGCTGTTATAAAAAATTATATGTACCAGTCTGATACACCTAATACCTGAATCTTTTATCCAGACATCATAAATTAATCCCAAAGTATTGATACTTTCAGGTAAGGTAAGAGATGGCTTACAAATTATATTCTCCTTACCAGCTTCACATTATACAATATTATATCTGGGGAGAACTATTAAAATCATTGTACTTAAACCAAGACCAAAGAGGTGAAACGACTTCCCCAAGGTTACAGTACCAATAACATAAAAGCCCAGCTGAGAACTCCACAGGGTTCTGCCAATGCTTTCCCCTAAACTATGCTTAAAAATGGGAAATGTTTGCCTCTGTTTGAGTTAGAAAACTTCCTGAGAGGAGATAGAAAACAAAATGGAAAAGGTTTCAATAAAAATAGGAGAAATAAAAAGCTGGGTGAAAAGTAAATGTGGAAAACTACGAAGCAGAATTCTTATTAATTGAGCCAAAAGGATTAGAGAAAAGAAAAAGATGGCAATTTACATGTCAGAATATCGTATAGAAGCTATTGTATTAAGGTGACCCAGATTACCTTCATTTTACAGGATACCTACTGGTTTTCAGTACTTGTCTTACCCAATACAAATTTTCAAATGACATTCACAGGTACATTTTGTTCTTCACCAGGCCCTGTGCTTTCCTCTCCCTCTTTCATTATTTTCTCTTTTCTTATCTCTCCTCCATTTTCAACCTAAGAAGACTGTTCAGATTTTCAATATTTTCATCTTTTGTCATCATTTGAAGCTGGGTTTGTCTTCCCTGGACAAATTATATGTTCTCTCTGACACTTCTAACCTTCATAAGTTAAACTCATTCCATTCACAAAACCCCAAAGCTTTACCTAATTCTCTGTGACATACTTTTAGTCACAGGCACAAAATTTCTTTCCACTTCCTGTATCAGGTAATTGCCTCTGGGAAAATTATACAGCAGGCAGGGAAAGTAAAAATAAACTAAATTTTTCTAGAAAAGCAGCCTGAAATTTTCCAGAGAAAAAAATTCGAGTATTTGAGTATTTCCAGAGAAGAAATTTGATAAGAGAAAATTGATAAAATATGACAGTGGACAGGGAAAAAAACGGAAATTGGGGGAAATGAGGGAAATAAAGATTATGGCACAAAAAGAAATTACATTTTAACGTGTATACTCCCCAAAAGATAACTTTTTAAAAACCAAATCTCTTCTCTAAATAAATCATTTTTCAAAAAAAGCGTTCAAAAGTGACTTGGGTATAGAAAAGTTGCAAGATGGCAAAGAAAGGTCAAAATGTGACTTGATATGAGAGTTAAAAATATACTGTCTAGCACGTAAAAATACTTCCTGCTTGCATTCATTCTCACAAATTTTCCAAGGAAATAACCTAAGTTCTATATAATATAACTGATATTTGAAATTTCAAAATGTACATTTTATTCATATACCCTTGTTTTCTCCACAATGTCTCATCATCACTGGCCTAGTAATTACACAATTGCAATTATCTACCACTATCTAAAAGATAATTTAGAAGATAAATTGCCTAACATTTTACCTGCCATGTGGTGGGCATGTAATAATTTTTGTTTTAAAAATACATTTTGGAGAGGTATTTGAAGTTGGGGGTTCAGAAATTGAAATGTGGGTAGAAGTTGTCAAACAAGTACTATTGAACAACTGAATGAGCTATTATATAGATAGATTTATCATCACATGGGGAATCAATGGAGAGGAGCATTACTGGAACACAAAGTCAAGTATTCAGAGTGCCTTCTCACTCTATTGAAAGAAGAAGCATTTAAAAAGAAATAGAGAGAGAGAGAGAAAGGAAGGAAAGAAAGATGAGCAAGGCCTCACACCACCATAGTGAGTACAGAAAAAGCACTCCTATCTGATAAAATTAGAAGCAGTAGTTGGTCAGGTAATTTTTTAAAAATAAGATTAAAACAAAGAGTCATGTAAATATAACATAGATATTGTCACAAACCGTGAAGGCTCTCAGATTTTACTCTTCTTGTAGGCTAACATGTTAGCCTACCACAGTTTCATGGATGCCAGCAGAAGACAAGAAGCTCCTGGGTCAGAGGAACTCAGAGTACAGCAGGCTGCATGAGCACCATGCTCACATCTGTTCTTGTCCCGCCAAGTCCTACGTAGGTGATGGGAGTGGCCTGGGAAGATACTGCACAGACGATGGGTTGAATCACAACAAATAATCTCCAGCTTAAGAAACACCAAACTTTCATAAGGAAGATGCAAGCAAAGCTGACCAACCTTTGCCCCAGAGAAAGACATTACCTCTACTATTCTGGACAGCAAATAAATCTGCCCTTTTCTGCCCTTATTTGCCCCAAGGGAGATACTATGTCTGTCTTCCAAAGCTGTTATACAAACATCCTTAAAAAGATAGTCTGGGACAAAAGCTGTCAATGCCTCTGCTAAGAATATGTGCAGAAATGTGAGAGACCCATGAAGAATTGTCTTCCAACACAGGCCTTAATTTTTTTTAATGTTAACCTAGAAAAATGAATGTATTAAATTATATCTATAATTTATTCTCTGCCATTTCTACTTAAGTCTCTTTAAGGTATACCAATAATTTTTTCAAGAAATCTATATTTCTTGGGTTTTGTCAAAACATGCAACTTTGTATTCATAAGAACAACTCTCTGTTCATACTCACATCTGAGTTATATAAAATTAATCAAATTATGCAGTTATAATGAGCGAAATTATGTAGTCATAACAAACACAAATGTTGGGGAACAAGACTGATTCTTGGTAAGCAAAAAAACTGAAAACATGGAAGCAGAATAGTATAGAAATTCTAGAGTTAGTCAAGCAGCAGAGCCAATTCAGTATCATGTGTGTGTCAGTCAGTATGTTTGATAGAGGAAATGGAGAGCATTGGTTAAAACAGCTAGTCAGGGGGTAGCATATCTTCTACAGTGTCTTGGGCTTCCAGTGTATTCTCATTTAGTTGTCTTGTTGAGGACATATATTCTGGGGTCAATTATTAATGCTGGGATGTCCTCAGAAAATGGATTTAGACTGTGCATTACTCAGCTCTGGTTGTCATAACAAGATACTACAGACTGGGTGGCTTAAACAACAGACACTTATTTTTTTACAGTTCTGGAGGCTGGAAATCTAAGATCAAAGTGTCAACAGGATTTGTTTCTGGCGAGGCCTCTCCTCAGTTTGCAGAACGTGCCTTCTCACTGTTTCCTCACATGGCCTTTTCTCTGCATGCACACAAAGAGCGCTCTGGAGTCTCTTTCACTTCTCATAAGGACACAAGTTCTATCAGATTAGGACCTTACCCTTAAGACCTTTTTAACCTTAATTACCTCCTTAAAGACCTTATCTTCAAACACTGTCCCATCAGGGCTTAAGGCGTCAAATATGAATTTCAGGGGGGACACAATTCAGTCTGTAACAGATTGATAGGAGAGATAATCCTTTTATTACTATGGCAAATTTGATACTATCCATCACAAAACATCTAAAAATCCTGGGCAAAATGTTCTGAAAGGGTGTAAATGCATTCTTGTGGTGGCTGGCAAATGAGAAACATATCAGAAGAAAAAATGAAGAAAAAATATAAATTTAACCCTGAAGCTAGTGACAGTCTAGAGACATTTTTTAATCCCTGATGAGGCAAGGCTCACATAGCTGGCTAAGGTGAAAAGTATCATGCAGATATGAGACTCTAGAACAAAACAGAAGACTGGGTGCCATGAGGAGGAGTAACAATCATCCCTGTCGAGTGGGATCTGGGGGACTAAAGGTGAGCCTAAGCCTTCATTCAGGTAGGGGTTAGGGTTGAAGGCTTATAACCAACCTGAACCTGATGATTTGATAATCACACACTTTAATTCTCCCATCATCAATGATTTCTTAAAAGCATGATTGTTTGATCCTATTGAAGATGAATAAAATTGCATGTGTTCCCAATATTCTAGAGTAGTGTTATTACTCTACTTATCACCTTATTTATTTGCAGACCAAATGCCATCTATCTCAGGCCTGACAAAACAGTTTGTGTTTATAATTCAAAGATTGGTTCTAGAGCCAAGACTTTATTTTTTTACCATTATTCTGAGAAGTTCAAACTGTTTTATTTCTATTTTATTTATTTATTAATTACCTGAGGAGGAGATGGTAAAGGGCTTAGCTTTGTACCTTCTCTCAGAACAGGGAGGAGGTTTGTATATATTTTTTCTCCATGAGTACACAGAAGTTAAAAAAAAAAGAGTTATGCAAAATGGTCAAGGTGATAAGTGGGATATTATCCATCCCCCAACTTTTTTTGTCATTAGATTGTTGTTATTCCATGACCCACTTGGAGACTCTCCTGAACACAGTCTCATCAGCTTCCCTTCAGAAAGAAAAACCCACCACAGTTTCCTGGTTTTGAGTTTTGTGGGCTCAGGCTTGTGCTTACACTGTGGCAAAACTGGCAGGAGGTAGAACCTGCCCTGCTTCACATACCAGGTCTCTCAAAGTTCCTCTGCCAAACTTGTGGGAGCTTTGCATATCAGATTGGTAAACACAGATCTGCCAGAGCAGATTCTCTGATCACCACTCCACCTCCATATACCTTCTGAAGTACAGAATAATTACTTTAGGAAGATCCACTATGTTTGCTACTGTTGGCTACGTTAGGCGCTAATTGATAATAAGATGCTTTAGGGATCTTAATTAAATATTGTTACTGAATCTGTTGGCACAGACTATTTCACTACAATATGATGAAAATGTTCAGGCCTCAAAAAGAAGAGTACTCACTTTGTGGCTAGAAGGATACGAGACTTAGTGTCTGGGCAGGTTACAATGTGCTGCAGAGAAATATTTATATAATGCAGGATATAACTTTTGAGAGGGCCATTTATTTATTTTATTGCTACATGAAGCATACAAGTTAAATATTACTGGCTGTTTGAACCACTGGGTAAGACAACAGTTCTGCTTGAATAAAAAAGATTTATGTACACTGTCACTGTGCATTGCTTTCACTGAGGGCAGTAAGGAAATTCTTCCTAACAATGCATCAGACATATGCATCTCTTAAAAATATTAGATGCTGAAAATCATTTTAAAGGACTATTTTTTGGAGAATTTAGCCTGAAAAATCCTGACTGATTTATGTTTTTTCAGGGATTTTTTGTTTTATCTTATTTTATTGTTATTTTAAATGTGTAATATTTTGAAAATACCTGGAAATTATGGAAATCAAAATTACTACCAGGAATTCATCAATAATATTACTTGAGTATGTGTATGAGTGTGTGTATGCATGTGGGGGTTGGAGAGAGAGTGTGCCATATGTACATTTATTAAGGTACTTTAATTAGCTTGCCATTTTTAGACTATAAGTATTTTCCTGAATGGAACAAAAAAGTTCAGATCAATAAATAAAAACAAGAAAATTCCAAGTTTTATTTTGTGATAATAAATCTGTGTTTTCAGAAATGAAGTCAAGTTACTCTAACAGCAAATAATCATGGGGATATATTAAATGATCAGTACAAAATTTCAGAAAAAATTCTCTTCCTCTGCCTCTTACCCCAAGACACTATAGTCCCATATTCTGGGAGATGATTGAAGAAATGATTTTCCCAATTCTTTCCTGCAGCAGACCGATAAATTCATGACTTTGCTTAAAAGAATGGAAAAACAACAACAAAACCAAATGGAGAAGTGCTCCCAAGAGGAACTCTTTATTTTCTTCAGTAGCTCACCACGCCAAAATATTGATTGGAGAGGACGGGGAAATCTGACCTAGGAGTGACCTCAGTGAAGCAAAAAACAAAAGTGAACAAACACTAAGACTTGCTACTTCTTTTATATATCATGAAAACATTACTACATTGTTTCTTCTTAAAACAACAGTAATAATGATAGCTTTGCACTAATTATTTATTCCTTGGGACTTAGTCATAAACTAAAGGGATTTGCAGTTTCTTACATGAAAATGTTTAACATAAAAAAGTATTCGCTATTTTGGAAATAACAAATCCTTTCTCAATCACCTTAATTTGTTCTCTACTGTCTGGCTCTTTATTATCCCCATATGCTCATAATTTCTTCCACTTCACTGTTTCTCCATTCACCAGGAAAGATGAATGTGACAGATGTAATAATAATGGTAAGAAGAAAGTGAAGACGAAGATGCAGACAAAAAAGAAACAATTTATAGAGTTTTATAGTGTGCCAGGCGCTCTTCTAGGTGCCTTGGAAACTTTCACTCATTTAACATTCAGATGAATTCTGTAAGATAGAATCTATTTTTTATCCACAATTTAGGTATGACAAAACTGATGAGCAGAGATACTAAGTAAATTGGCCAAATCCACACAGCAGTTCCCAAAATGTAAGCTAAGCTGAGTTCCATCGACACACCTAGGCCCCCTCCTCTCCTTTATGAGCATACTTTGTCTCACCGTGTCTACTTAGAACAGCTTCTGGAAAGTTCAACTGTACTTCTACTTCTTTCAAAAATTTTTAAAGAGAACTGAAATGTGGTACACCATGAAGTTTCCAACTATACAACCTTACCTGGCATAAGCTTTACACACTCTCCTTTATTTATTTACTGACCTTTCATGTCAGATCAAAATCCTGGACTCAGGATAAGGCCTTTCTTTGTGTCAGCCATCAAGATTTCTAATAAAGCCAAGTTTAGTCACTTCTACAGTGTCGAGCCAAACTTGTCAAGGTCACCCCATTTAGCCTGTTTTTCCTGGCAACTTCGTGTATGATCTCTCCCTAGATTTTATCAGTGGCCTTGCAATCAAATGTAGTTTGCAAAGCAGCAGCAGCACCCAGGAGCTTCTTAGAAGTATACAATCTCTAGTCCCACCTGAAGCCTACAATTCTTATACACATTATTTGAGAAGCACTACTCCAGGACATGGACTGCCCTTTGATAAATGGAACTAAGTCTCTAATGCAGTGGTTTTCAAACTCTAGTGAGCATTAGAATCACTGGAGAGCTGTTAAAACACAGATTTCTGGGTCCATGAATAGAAAATGTGATTCAGTAGGTCTGGGTTAGGGAGGACCCAAATATACATTTGTAATAAGTCCCCAGATTATGCCAGTGCTGCTGATCTGGGGACCAATTTGAGAACCCCTGTTCGAACTCTCACTAGATTCTCTCCTCTCTGCACTCAGAACTTCTTGGTTTTAGTGATGGGCAACAATAATCAGCCACAATGTATATCGACCTAATAAAATTTAAAAAAAAAAAATAGAAAGTTGTGAGTTCTCCCTAACTACAGGTTTTTCACTCCCCCTCAGTGATCCGCCGTGAAATTGCTCTATGAAGATGTTGTTTGAGAAGAAATTGCAAGCTGATGAGAACCAGCACATATTGGGGAGTAAGGGGTGGGGAAGTGGGGCTGGATGTGTGAGACGACTGCCCTGACCCTGATATCTAGACCATCGTTTCTTCTAATATGGTAGTTTCCTTGGATAATTTTACTTCCATATTTCAATGTTCACAATTGCAATCAGGGTAGGGCAAAATGTGTTTTAAAGGGTTTATTATAGAAGCTTCTAAACTAACAATAATGTAATAGAGACCAAAATTCAGGTAGGAAATCCATAGAATTATTTAAGGATCATGGTATAACAGGAGAATTGGGGATTGAAAAGAGAGCAGCTAGAGAATAATAATAAATTATTTGTCTAGATTTTACTGGAGAAAATTTCAGGGAGCTTCTCATTCCCAAATTGTTTTAAAAATTCATATTTTGAAATTTCTAAATTGCATAAAAGTGAAACTAGATGTTATTCTAGACCAAATCACTAAGAAAATATAAATAATTCACCTGAATGTCACTGGGCTATAAGATTGGAGAAATTTAAGTTAAGAAGTTGTTGAATATTTCTCAGAATGTTCAAGCTTTTGCACAAGACAGTTGGTGATTTTCCAATATGATAATCATTTATAACAAGGGCTCCAGAGGGAATACTGAGAACTACCAATTGCTAACTCTCTCTCTTCTATCTCACAGAGTTTGTTAGGATTTAAGAGAAAAAATTGGAGCATTGAAAATAAAAGGTGATTATATATATATATATAAAATCACTGACCACCACCGTCTCCTGGCTTTTTAAAGAAAACTTGTGCTTATTTGGAATAATATGAGAACAGTGAGAACCAGCAGTTATAAACTGCTTAGATTTTCAGATATTTTTCTACATCAAACACCTTAAAATACATTGAGTCACCAAATGATAAGAGCCATAGTTTTACAATGGTCTTGGAGAGGAGTACAGGATAATGATAAATAAACTCATGTCTGAAGTGCTGTTTCATAGGTTTATAAATAATTTGGAGGAAGAAGTTCATAGCCAAATCTCTAAGTCTCTAAATGGTATATACTTTTTATTGCAGTAAAATCATATGCTAAAGGAGACAAACTGCAGAAATCTTTTTTGGTACGAGAGAGCATAAAAATGGCAAATGAGTTTTTATACAGCAAAATCTAGAAAGAAAGTTGCTTGTTGAAGGATAATTCAAACTCTACTTATGGAATGACAAAAACCTGGAGCCAGTAACAATCAGTAAAGGCCTAGGCAATCATTATAAATCCCTTCCTAAGGACATTGGTCCTCTGTGATACCGCAGGTGAAAAAATGATCTAATATTGTACTTCAAGAGTTAGAACAAGCTTAGAAAAAATTCCAAAAGGTTTTTGATACCATCATGGTGGTGGCAGCATGATGACTTTTCTGAAGAAAAATGGGGGGATGGGTTATTAGCAGACCCTTAATCTTTGTAGTGAAGTGGAATGTATGACAGCCATGGATAGTCACCAGTCTTCTGGATCTTCAGCTACAGACAAAATATTAGGCTGGATATACCATGTTAACCACATCTTATACTATTATTCTTACTGTTGAGTAGCTCTCTTTCTGAGAAATTAAAGGAAAAAGAATTCTCATATTTGCCTCAAACCTCTGCCCCTGATTTGGGTATTTGTGTCTGCCTCTTATCTTTTGTCTCTATGAGCTTACTGCTTGCCTTCCCTCTGTTTTCTCCCCACTATGCATTATTTTCTGTTCCATGGCAATGTAGTCTAAGTCTCTTTTGTTACTTGGTCTCTTGTTTCTATTCTCTGGAAGTTCTTCCATCCCCAGTGTTCCACCTACACTGTACTATCTCGTTCTTCCAGTTTTCCCTGACACTTTGCTATCTGATGTTTTGGAAATTTTCAGAGGCAGAAAAGTTAGAAAAGAGAATGGGGCTATAAGAAAAGGCAGAGAAGAAGCTTTAAGCGAGGAAGGAGCTTTGGAAACTTAGGCAGTGTCTGTTGTGTCAATAACTATACAACTATCATGCAATGGTATCTAACTCTGTTCCCCCCACTCCATGCTATTCCAAGTAGGTAGCCAAGTGCTTGGGCATGTTTCTTTGAATTTTGCTGCCTGGAAAGGTGCTGAATCAAAGAAGAATATCCATAATTATGGGGAAAAGCTATTAAAATACTCCCTTTTCCAACTACATGTCTCTTTGTGAGACTGGATTTTCTTCATATAGTTCATCCAAATATTGCAATATACTGCATGTAGAAACATATGAGAATACAGATCTTTTTTTTTATTAAGCCAGACATTAAGGAGGTATGCAAAAGTGTAAACCAGTGCCACTCTTCTCACTGTTTTCTTATTTTGGAAAATATATTTAATTTTCATGAAAACATTTTATTTATGTTAAAATATAACCAGTTTATTAGGGCTATTATTAAATAAAATACTAAATAAAAGCCTTGAACATTTCTTTGCTTTAATTTATAACATGGTAAAAAATAATAGCTGTAACTGAAAAAATAAAAGGTCTTTGAGGTTCTTAATAATTTTGAACAGTGAAATTTCTT
Organism: Cynocephalus volans; assembly: GCF_027409185.1. Taxonomy (NCBI): domain Eukaryota; kingdom Metazoa; phylum Chordata; class Mammalia; order Dermoptera; family Cynocephalidae; genus Cynocephalus; species Cynocephalus volans. The sequence continues at coordinate 88,194,378 of NC_084468.1, read as the reverse complement.
TATAAACTACATTTTGTTATTTTTAATACTATCCAATGAAAATAACAGTTTTTTAAAATATGTTATAGTATAATATATTAAGCCATTTTCTTCATTGAACAAAATTTATATTTCTCTTCAATGATCATCAGCTACTAAAAATCCTAGTGTATGGTTTTACACTGAAGAGTTTTGAGGTCAACTTTTTTCCCCAAAATTTTGTGTAATTGATGGTGAAAAAAATAACAAAAAAACACACCTCTTTCAACAAATCTGTCACTATCCTGGATATTCTCCTTTCACATAAATGTTTGAGTTCACATGTAACTAAAGGAAACCCCCAGTACTGTCTCTAAAAAAAGGAGAAACTGAAAACCAGTGTTATTGTCAGGCACTGACAATTTGTCAGTTGTAGAAGTTTTGCTGGGCTGAGTAATCAAGAAGCTTGGCCTTTAAAGGCCACATGAAGCCCTGGGCACCTGTGAGTTGATGAGTTGGAATGAAGGTGACTCATACAACGACTTTGACTGTTGAAAGACATCATCCACAATGAAAGTGTGAACTTCATTAAAATCTCTACACTTGAAAATCAGTATGACAAAGGAACTTTGTATCATCCTTGGCTCTGGGTGAAAAGAAAAAAAAAAAAAAAGCCTTTCCTGAAACTGTATCAAAAGGCCTGCTTTAATAAGGTTTGGGATTTAAATTTACAAAGTTTTCATGGCCTGGAAGTAAATACACAAAGTATTTCCTGAAGTGGTAATGCTTATAAGAAGCCTGCATGCAAACCCAAAACTTTTCTGTGGAGATAAATCATCAAGCTATCCCTCCAGGATTCACAGATAAAGCCAGCCACACATGATTTCCCAGTCCAAATTACAAACACATGAGCCAGACTTAACAGAAAACAAATAGAAGAAATATATTCCTAATATAATAATATTTAAAATTACAGGAGAGATAAAAGAAGAAATTAAATACACAAGAAACAAGATATTGTCCAAATAGACCAGGCCATTCGGAGTAATAAACAAATAGAATTGTGAGAAGTGAAAAATGAAATAAGGGCTGGCCAGTTAGCTCAGTTGGTTAGAGCATAGTTCTGATAACATCACGGTCAAGAGTTCAATCTCCGTACCAGCCAGCCCCCCAAAAATAAAATAAATAAAATAAAATATGCAATGAGTGATAAAAAATTTAGGGATAAGGTTTAGGTTAAAATACAGATTGCAAAGAACATAATGACGTAGAGTATACATCTGGAGAAATTATTCAGAATGCAGCACAATGAGAAAAAAGAAATAGAAAATGGAAAAAAAAAAAGTGAGATGAAACATAAAATGAAAGGACCAACATATGCCTACGTAAGAATAAGAGAGGCGAGAAAAGGAAAATAAGGAATGGCAATATTCATAGAGATAATTACTAGAATTTTCTGGAAACAATAAAAGTTATGATTCTTTGGGGTCAAAAAGCACAATGAATGTCAATGTGGATTTGTAAAGACAAATTCTTTATGCAACCGAAATACCTTATAATGAAAGTGCTGATCACTGATGACAAAGAGAAAATCTTAAAGACAACCAAAAAGAAAAGATAGACTCTCTATAAACAAATGACAATTAAAATTTCAATAGATTTTTTTCAACAGCTGTATTAAAGCCACAAAACAGTGCAATAATATTTTCAAAATCCAAAAAGGAAATAACTACCAAATTAGCATTTTATATCAAGCTAAACTATCATAAAATAAAAATTGATCTGATAGATATTCCCTAATATGCTACATAGAAAAAATAATTTCTAGTGGTCTTCAGTAGTGCTGGGCATCTATAATTAACAATAATTTATTGTATGTTTTCAAATGGCTAGAAGAGAGGAGCTCAAATGCTCTCATCACATACACACAAAAAATGACTAATTTCTGTGATGATGGCTATACTAATTACCCCGATTTGATCATAACACATTGTATACATATATTGAAATATAACTTTGCACCCCATAAATATGTACAAGTAATATGTGTCAACTAAAAATAAGTAAATAAATAAAAATTCAATAAAGATATTCTTAGGGAAATAATGGAGAATTTAACATAAATGAACCTGTAAAGATGAAATATGGGACAAAGAAAATTGAATATTGAAAAGTAATAAAAAAATTAAAAGAAATAATTGGTAATTATGAATCTAAGTAAGCATTGAATGTATTTAAACATATACTATAAACTAGAGACCTATAAACACATAGTAGCAATAAATACAGGATTTTTAAAAATGTAGGGAGAATGCAAGGGTAATCTAGTTAAAGAATTCAAAAGCCCTTTTATTGTTCAGCAGAACAGTTAACTTCAGACTTTATCTCTATAAATATTTTAAGGATAAGCAAATTAAATAACAGAAATAGAATATGTAACCCATAGAACCAGCACAGAGAGAAAAAAAGAGAAATTAATAAAATGGTTAATTCAGTTTATTTATAAAGGAAGATCTTAAAATTGGATGTTTAAAAATGTATATGCTGTTGTAAAGGGAATGCATAAAACCTAAAGACAGAAAAGATGAACATAAAATATTTTAAAAATGTAAAGTGAATTCTAAAAGGAAAACTAGGGAAGCAATATTAATACCAGAAAAAAATATACATTCAGTCAAAAAGTACTTTTAACACTGGTTCTATATTATTAAATAAAGAAAACTCAACAGAAAGGTACTAAAATTGAAATATATGAAAACATACATTTTTAAAATATACAAAGCAAAATTGGCAAACTAAAACAAGGGACTGACAAATTCCAACATGGTGGAAGATCTTAGCAGATCTCTTTCACTGAGCAAATAGAAGATGAAATAACAAGTAAATTTGATTTAATGGAGATATATAGATATAGATATAGATATAGATATAGATATAGATATAGATATAGATATAGATATAGATATAGATATATAATCTACAGCTGACAACTAGAGAATGCCCATTCTTTTCAAGCACACATGAAACATTAACAAAAATGATCTAAATTTTAGGCCATAAAAATGGCTTTCACGTTATAATATATGGACTAACAGTAGATAATTCATATAATCTATATAATCCATTCTTACAATAATACTTTAAGGGAGAAAAATATATAAATATCATAATAAACAAAGATTAAGCATTTGATAAAATTCAATACTCTATATGTGGTAATAAATAAAAATAAACAAACTCTTAGCAAATTAAAAATAGAGGGAAATTTTTTCATAACATAATAAACTATCAAATTTTACAGCTTATATAACATTTAATGATTTAAATTTAAAACATTTTTAAAAAATCAGGAATAAGACAAGCACTTTTGTTTTTAGAGATTCTATTTACATTTTTTTTGAGAGGATCTAGCCAATATAAAAACAAAATTAAAAACCAGATTAAAAAGGAGGAACTACAATTATTTTCATTCTCAGACAGACACTATACTTTTATTTTATTATTGAATCATAATTGATTATACATATTTTTGGGATTCAATGTTGACATATGTGGATCAAATCAATATTACTAGTATGTACATTGTTACAAATTGTACTTATTCTTTATGCCCCTTGTCCAATCTCTCCTTATCCCCCTCTCACACCCCTCTCTCACCACTGATGACCCTAGATTTCTTTTTTCCCTCTGAAAGAGTAATGGTTACTCTGTTGATTTGTTGCCTAGATGATCTGTTCAATGCTGAGAGGTGTGTTCAGGTCCCCCAATATTATCATAGAGCAGATGCTTCTTCTGTCACTCTGGAATGGGCTTTGTGGAGAGAGACATCCTCGTCTTTTCTTTGGTCTCAGCTGGTGACTCTTCTTGTGTCAATGCACTCCCTTGGCTGGTGGACCATCTGCGTGGTAGTTGTGATGTCTAGCCACTTTCACGGCAGCCATGGTTACCACATTACTGTGGTGCCTGTGGTGGGCTACACACATGGAGGTGATGTTTTTGGCATGTTCCTTGGTGCTGGTGGTATGCCTGGTTGTGGGGGGTGGGGTCCAGTCCCCAGCTCTATGCCTCAGGCCCTTGAGCAGGGCCCCAAGGCACTGGTGGTGTGCCTGGATGTGGGTGGGGGGTCCAGTCCATGGCTCCAAGCCCTGGTCCCTGGCTCCATGCCCTGGTCAGGGCCCTGAGGCACTGGCGGTGTGCCTGGTTGTATGCAAAGGGTCTGGTCCCTGGCTCCAGCCCCAGGCTCCCAGGCAGGGCCCTAAGACACTGGTGGCAAGCCTTGTTGTGGGCAGGGGGTCTGGTCCCTGGGTATAAGCCTCAGGTCCTCTGGCGAGCCCTGAGGTGCTGGTGGTGTGCCTGGGCTTGAACTAATTTTTTGTCCTTTGCTTACTTCTACAACAGGGGAACTTCCTGTGAGAACCAGTACTTGAGCTGTGTGGTTGAGCAAAATTGTTGCTTTGCTGCTGTTTCTGTAGGGAAGGCTTTTTGTGCAGCTCAGGGTTTAGTGGTTTACCTTTTAGGTACTTCCAGCTCTCCAGAGACCCAGTGCACCTGGGTTGTGTAGAAACTATGATCTGGCCTTGAGTTTTTTCATCAAACTGCACCCCATGCAATTCTGCATTCCCGACCAGTCTCCTCTGAGTTGTCCTTTGCTGATTGAGGGGCAGATCAGCTGTCCTTGCTATGTCCCAGTATTCTCCCGGTGGGTCCATCTCCCCCACTGCCTGTGCTCCAAACACCTCCCATGGGACGGGCCCTGTGCTGGTCCCTTGCAATGACTTGCCAGCCTCTGAATCGCTCCCCTTTTTCAGCTGTTCTGGTTCCTCCCTCCTGCATGGGTCCAAAGGAACCCTATTAGTGGTCTTGCTGTCCTGGGGGCCAAAAAGGCCCTCTTCTCCCCTGCTGCCTCCAAGCAACTCCATCTGAAGGGCACAGCTGCAGCTTCTGCCAGCTCCTGCTCTATGTACTCAGCAGCTCTAGCCTTAAAGCAGCCATAGCCCAAAACTCTCCAAGCAGTTTTTTCTTTCTCTCATCATGGCTTCTCCTGCCTTCATGAACTCCGTAGGTCTCTCCTCCTCTTTCCCTGAGCTCCAGCGGCCTCAGCTTGGCTATTGTTACGTTTTTATAGTTGTAAATTGGTTGATCTGTGGGAGAGAGTGACACTGGGAACCATCTATTCTGCCATCTTGACCAGAACCAGACCAGAACCAAACCAGACACCATACATTTTTTTAACAAAGCATGTTTAAAAATTGCTAGAATAACAAGAAAGCTTAACAAAGTTTCTTGATAAAAGATCAAGATAAAAATTTAATCACAAGTTTCCAGTAGTAATAGACTTGCTTCTATAGGACAAATGTTTCTGCTTATAACAATTGCAATCTCAAAATTTTAAAGAACGAACCTACCCTGGGAAATAGCTTTTATATGATATTATGCCTAAGGGAACTCCCCAATGCTCTGTATGCAGCATCTAGAACTAAGTCAGAAAGCCTCACTGCTCTCCCACTGTATCTTCCTGAAGGACCTGTCATTCCAGGGATTTCAGGCTACTTGGATACCTTAAAATCTCAGCTCTAGAAAACAAGTTTAAGAAAAGTTATGATAATACAGTTTCTCCTACTTTTTCTTGTTGTTAGAGTAAAAGCAATACTCTTTCCTGTTTTCTACAGCCTGGGTAGGTGAAAGCAGAACTCCCCCAACTTCCACCTCACTCTTTAAAAAAGCCATGCCGGGGTACCTGCAATGTTATTCTCAGCCCAGCTCCCAACTGGGGACAGATTTCAGGTGTTGGCAGAAAGATTGCCCACAAATATATTTTCTAAGTTGAAAGATGAGGTTCGTTAATGTTCATTGCTGTGAAGTATTCTGTAGAGTAAATGTATCAAATTTTGCACATTCTATGTTTAGTGGACATTTGAGTTGACTCTTCTTGAACCCATAGTTCACTGTCTAAATTACTGTGTAGCTTTATGAATTTTGATATAAAATAAGGCAGTCAAGAATATGTTTGAAGGGGTCTTTTGATGAACATGTGCTCATAAGTCTATTAAATATAAACCTATATGTAAAATTGCTGGTCTTCTTGTATATATACATTCAACTTTAGTAGATAATACTAAATAGCATTCTAAAGTCCTTGTATCAATCCTTTTTCAACTATTTATGATAGACTCATTTACTCCACATCCTTTCCACTACAAGGCTTTGTGAGATTTTATAATTTTAAACCCTTCTTGTAAGCTTAGAGGAATCTCAGAATTTGAATTTCTTTATGACTAACATCAGTAGAGAACATTTTCATATGTGCATTACCCACTTGGTTATTCTAATTTTTCATGTGCCAGTTACTTAACATCTCTCCCTTATTTTTCTATTGGTTTGTGTATATCTTTCTTACCAGTTATATTTGTAGCAAATATCTCCTCCTACTCTTTGTGTCATTCTCTTGATATCAACTGATGAACAGCATTTTAATGTAGTGCTATTTATCTATATGTTTTGTACTGTTTTGAAAATGTTTCTTTACACTCAGAATCCTCAAGAGATTTTCCTATAATCTTCTAGTGGTTTACTGTTGCTACTTTCACATTAATATCTACAGACTATATGGAATTGATTTTGTGTCTCTTATGAGGTAAGGATCAAAGTTCTTTTTCCCCTATATACATATTCAATTGATGGATTAATATTTATTTTTAAAAAATCCTTTCCTCATTTCTCTTTGGTGTCACCTTTGTTACAAATCAAGTGTCCACATATGTGAAGGCTATTTTATGGGCTCTGTCATCTGCTCAACTTGATTATTTGATTCTTCTTGAACCAATAGCTCACTGTCTAAATTACTGTAGCTTTACAAGTGTTGATATCCAGTAACATAAATCCTCCCACTTTGTTTTCCCCTTCAAGAATGTCTCAGCTATTTTTGGACCTTTGCATTTCCATATAAATTTTAGAGTCAAACTGCTAAGTCACATTTTAAAATATCTTTTAGGGTTTTTATTGGCTGATTTTAGGAATTTTTTTCCTCTGATTTTCAGGAGATTTACTGTGATGTTTCTACATGTGATATTCTTTGTATTTATCCTGCTTTGTGTTTATTGTGCTTCTTAAATATGTAGCTATAGGTTTTTCATCACTTTTGCAAATTTCTCAGCAATTCTCTCTTCAAATATTGATTATTCCTCAATTTCTCTCCTCTCCTTTTAGACTATCAATTGCATATATGTTAAAACTTTTCATTAATTCTCCATATGTCTCTTTTCCACGTTTTACCACATTTTTTCTCCTGAGCTTTAGTTCACTAATCCTCCTTTCATCTGCACTAATCAACTTTAAACTCATCTACTGAGTTCTAAACTTTAGTTTTTCTATACATCAGTTATGAAATTTCCCTTAGAGTTCTTTTTTTAAAAGACTATTTTTATTATTTTTTTTTATTTTTATTATTTTTTTTTATTTTTATTATTATTTTGTTTTTATTTATTTATTTATTTATTTATTTATTTTAATTTTATTTTGTCGATATACATTGTGGTTGATTATTGCTCCCCATCACCAAAACCTCCCTCCCTCCTCCCTCCCCCCTCCCCCCCAACAATGTCCTTTCTGTTTGCTTGTCGTATCAACTTCAAATAATTGTAGTTGTTATATCTTCTTCCCCCCCCCCCGGTTTGTGTGTGTGTGTGTGTGTGAATTTATATATTGATTTTTAGCTCCCACCAATAAGTGAGAACATGTGGTATTTCTCTTTCTGTGCCTGACTTGTTTCACTTAATATAATTCTCTCAAGGTCCATCCATGTTGTTGCAAATGGCAGTATTTCATTCGTTTTTATAGCTGAGTAGTATTCCATTGTGTAGATGTACCACATTTTCCGTATCCACTCATCCGATGATGGGCATTTGGGCTGGTTCCAACTCTTGGCTATTGTAAAGAGTGCTGCGATAAACATTGGGAAACAGGTATACCTTCGACTTGATGATTTCCATTCCTCTGGGTATATTCCCAGCAGTGGGATAGCTGGGTCGTATGGTAGATCTATCTGCAATTGTTTGAGGAACCTCCATACCATTTTCCATAGAGGCTGCACCATTTTGCAGTCCCACCAACAATGTATGAGAGTTCCTTTTTCTCCACAGCCTCGTCAGCATTTATCGTTCATAGTCTTTTGGATTTTAGCCATCCTAACTGGGGTTAGATGGTATCTCAGTGTGGTTTTGATTTGCATTTCCCGGATGCTGAGTGATGTTGAGCACTTTTTCATATGTCTGTTAGCCATTTGTATATCTTCCTTAGAGAAATGCCTACTTAGCTCTTTTGCCCATTTTTTAATTGGGTTGCTTGTTTTCTTCTTGTACAGTTGTTTGAGTTCCTTATATATTCTGGATATTAATCCTTTGTCAGATATATATTTTGCAAATATTTTCTCCCACTCTGTTGGTTGTCTTTTAACTCTTTTAATTGTTTCTTTTGCTGTGCAGAAGCTTTTTAGTTTGATATAATCCCATTTGTTTATTTTTCCTTTGGTTGCCCGTGCTTTTGGGGTCATATTCATGAAGTCTGTGCCCAGTCCTATTTCCTGAAGTGTTTCTCCTATGTTTTCTTTAAGAAGTTTTATTGTTTCAGGGTGTATATTTAAATCCTTAATCCATTTTGAGTTGATTTTAGTATACGGCGAGAGGTATGGATCTAGTTTCATTCTCCTGCATATGGATATCCAGTTATCCCAGCACCATTTGCTGAAGAGGCAGTCCCTTCGCCACTGAATAGGCTTGGTGCCTTTGTCAAAGATCAGCTGACAGTAAGTGTGTGGGTTGATTTCTGGATTCTCTATTCTATTCCATTGGTCAGTGTGTCTGTTTTTATGCCAGTACCATACTGTTTTGGTTATTATAGCTTTGTAGTATAGCTTAAAGTCAGGTAGTGTTATGCCTCCAGCTTTATTTTTTTTGCTCAGCATTGCTTTGGCTATGCGTGGTCTTTTATTGTTCCATATAAATGTCTGGATAGTTTTTTCCATTTCTGAGAAAAATGTCTTTGGAATTTTGATGGGGATTGCATTGAATTTGTATATCACTTTGGGTAGTATGGACATTTTCACTATGTTGATTCTTCCAATCCAAGAGCATGGGATATCTTTCCATCTTCTTGTATCCTCTCTAATTTCTCTCAGCAGTGGTTTGTAGTTCTCATTATAGAGATTTTTCACCTCCTTGGTTAACTCAATTCCTAAGTATTTTATTTTTTTGGTGGCTATTGTAAATGGGCAGGCTTTCTTGATTTCTCGTTCTTCATGTTCACTATTGGAGAAAAGAAATGCTACTGATTTTTGTGTGTTGATTTTGTATCCTGCTACTGTGCTGAAATCATTTATCAATTCCAGCAGTTTTTTAAAAGTAGTTTTCAGTTCAAGCAAAATTGAGAGGAAAGTAGAGAGATTTCCCATAGACCCTCTGCCTCCACACATCCATAGCTTCCCCCATTATCAACATCCCCCACCAGAGTGGTACACTTGTTATGACTGACAAATCTACATTGAAATATTATTATCACCCAAAGTCCATAATTTATATTAGAGTACAGTAGTCCCCCCTTATCTGTGGGGGATACAGTCCAAGATCTTCAGTGGATGCCTGAAACTGAGGAAAGTACCAAGCTCTATCTATACTGTGTTTTTTCCTATCCATACATACCTATGATAAAGTTTAATTTATAAATTAGGCACAGTTAAAGGTTAACAACAATAGCTAATGATAAAATAGAATAATTATAACAATATACTATAATAAAAGTATGTCAATGTGATCTTCTCTCAAAATCTCTTATTGTACTATACTCACAATTATCTGGAGAGTAGTTGACCATGGGTAACTGAAAACACAGAAAGCAAAACTTCCAGATTAAGGGAAGACTACTTTACACTCATGGCTTTGTACAAATGCATAATGACAAATATCCAGCATTATAGTGTCATACTGAGTAGTTTCACTGCCTTAAAAATACTCTTTGCTCCACCTATTCACTTTTCCCTCCCCAATCCCTGGAAACCACTGATCTTTTCACATTCTCCATACTTTTCCTTTTCTACAATGCTGTGTGGTTGGAATTATATAGTATGTAGCCTTTGCAGATTGGCTTCTTTCACTTAACAATAAGCAATTAAGTTTCTTCCTAGTCTTTTCATGGCTTGGTAGCTCAATCGTTTTTAGTGCCATATAATTTTCCATTGTCTGGATGTACCATAGTTTACTTACCCATTCACCTACTGAAGGACATCTTGGTTGCTTCCAAGTTTGGGCAATTATGAATAGAGCTGCAATAAACATCCACATGCAGGTTTTTGTGTGGATGTAAGTTTCTAACTCCTTTGGGTAAATACTAAGGAACATGATTGCAGGATTGTATGGTAAGTATATGTTTAGCTTTGTAAGAAACTGGTAAACGTTTTCCAAAGTGGCTGTACCATTTTGCATTCCCATGAGCAATGAATGATAGTTCCTGTTGCTCCACATCCTAACCAGCATTTGGTGTTGACAGCATTCTGATTTTGGCCATTCTAATAGGTGTGCAGTAGTATCTCACTGTTGTTTTAATTTAAATTTCCGTAATGATATATGATAACATTTTTCAGGTACTTATTTGCCATTGGCATATCTTCTTTGGTGAGGTGTCTGCTAAGATCTTTGGTCTATTTTTAAATAGAGTTCTTTGTTTTCTTATTGTTGAATTGTGTATTTTAAATAGTAGTCCTTTATTGGATAAGTGTTCTCCAAATATTTTCTCCCATTCTATGGCTTGTCTTTCCACTCTCTTGATAGTGGTTTTCACAGAGCAGAAATTTAAATTTTTTAAATTTTTATTTTTTATTATTAGCATGTTCATTATTACAAATCATAACTTTTCATTATGCCCTTTACTTGACCTATCACTCCCCAAACCCCTCCCTCCCCCTGTCTGTAGTATCCTTAGGTTTGTTCTCTCCTTCTGAAAGTTCAATATATTGTTGTGGTCTTTTCCTTCTTTCTTTCTTTCTTTCTCTCCTTTATTTCCTTTTTTCTTTCAATCTTTTTTTCCTTCCTCTTTTCTTTCTGTCTTTCATTCTTTTGTTCTTTCTTTCATTCTTTCTTTCTATTTTCCTTTCATTTTTTCCTTCTTTCTTAGAACCCAGTTATGAGTGAGAATATGCAGTATTTCTCTTTCCTTATCTGGCTAATTTCACTAAACATAATTTTCTTCAGACTCATCAATGTTGCTGCAAATGGCAGAATTTCATTATTTTTGTATGGCTAAGTTGTCTTCCATTCTGTATATATACCACATTTTCCTTATCTAGTCATCCATCAATGGACATATAAGTTGATTCCATATTTTGGGTATAGTAAATAGAGCTGCAATGAATATGGCAGTGCAGTTATCCCTTCAACATGATGATTTCCATTACTTTGGGTATATATGCAGTAGTGGGATTGCTGGATCATATGGTAGTTCTGTCTGTAGTTGTTTGAGGAAACTCCATACAATTTTCCATGATGGCTATGCTAATTTACAGTCCCACCAACAGTGTAGAAGAGTCCCCATTACCTGCATCCTCACCAGCATTTGTTATTCTTGGTCTTTTTAATAATGGCCAGTCTAACTGGGGTGAGATGATATTTCAATGTGGTTTTGATTTGTATTTCTCTGATGATTCAATGATGCTGAATTCATGTACCTGTTGGCAATTTGTATGTCTTCCTTTCAAAAATGTCTGTTCATCTCTTTTACCCATTTTTAATGGTATTATTTGTTTTTTTTACTGTATAGTTGTTTGAGTTCTTTATATATTCTGGATATTAATCCATTGTCAGATATATGGTTTGCAAATATTTTCTCCCATTCCATAAGATGTCTTTCTATACTGTTGATTGTTTCCTTTGCTGTGGAGAAGCTTTTTAGTTTGATATAACCCCATTTGTTTATTTTTTATCTCTTGTTGCTTATGATTTTGGGGTCTTACTCATAAAGTCTTTGACAAATCCAATTTCCTGGAGTGTTTCCCCTATGTTTTTCTTTAGTAGCTTTATAGTTTCAGGTCTTATAGTCTTTAATCCATTTTGAGTTGATTTTGGTATATGGTGAGAGGTACAGGTCCAGTTTCATTCTTCAGCATATGGATGTCCAATTTTACCAGCACCATTTAATGAAGAGGCAGTCTTTTCCCCAATGTATGTTCTTGTTTCCTTTGTCAAAGATCAGTTGGTTGTAAGTATGTGGGTTGATTTCCAGGTTTTCTAATCTGTTCCATTGATCCAAGTGTCTGTTTTTATGCCAGTACCATGCTGTTTTGGTTATAATAGCTTTATAATATATTTTGAAGTTGGGTAGTGTTATACCTCCAGCTTTATTTTATTTTATTTTTTGCTCGTGATTCCTTTGGCTATTCAGGATCTTTTGTTGTTTCATATGAATGTCAGGATTGCTTTTTCTATTTCAGTGAAGAATGTCATTGGTATTTTGATGAGGATGGCATTCAATCTGTATATGCAATCTACAGAATGCTTTGGGTAGAATGGACATTTTCATGATATTTATTCTTCCCATCCAAGAGCATGGTATGTCTTTCCACCTTTTTTGGGTCTTCTTTAATTTTTTTCAGTAATGTTTTGTAGTTCTCATTGTAGAGATCTTTCACCTCCTTGGTTAAATTGATTCCTAGGTATTTTATTTTATTGGCAACTATTGTAGAGGTGCTTGCTTTCTTCATCTTTTTCTGCTAGTTAATTACTGGAATATAAAAACACCACTGAGTTTTGCATGTTAATTTTGTATCCTACAATGTTACTGTAATTTTTAATCAGCTCTAAGTGTTTTTTGTAAAGTCATTAGGTTTTTCTATATATAAGATCATGTCCTTGCAAATAGGGACAGTTTGACTTCATCCTTTCTAATCAGGATGCCCTTTTTTCTTTCTCTTGCCTGATTGCTCTGGCTGGTACTTCCAATATTACGTTAAATAGGAGTGGTGAGAGTGGACATCCTTGTCTTATTCCTTTTCTTAACGGAAAGCTCTTCCCCATTCAGGATGATATTGGCAATTGGTTTGTCATAAATGGATTTTACTGTGTTGAGATAATTTCCTTCTACACCTAATTTGCTGAGAGTCTTTATCATGAAGGCATGTTGAATTTTGTCAAATGCTTTTTCTGTGTCTATTGAGATAATCATGTTTTTGGTTCTTGATTTTGTTGATGTGCTGTATCACATTTATTGACTTGCTTATGTTGAAGCATCCTGTTATCCCTGAGATGAATCCCACTTGATCATGGTGCACAATTTTCTTTTGATGTGTTGTTGTATTCAATATTTTGTTGAGGATTTTTGCATCTGTGTTCATCAAGGATATTGGCTTGTAATTTTATTTTTCTTTGTTGTATCTTTATCTGGTTTTGGTATCAGGGTGGTGCTGGTCTCATAGAATGAGTTTGGGAGAATGACCTCTATTTCGATTTTTTGGAATAGTTTAAAGAGAAGTGGTTTTAATTCTTATTTAAAGGTTTGATAGAAATCAGCTGTAAAGCCGTCCAGTCCTGGGCTTTTCTTTGTTTGCAGACTGCTGATTAATGCTTCAATCTCATTGCTTGTTTTGGTCTGCTCCAGTTTTCTGTTTCTTCTTGGTTCAGTCTTGGTAGTTTGTATGTGTCCAGAAATTTGTCCATTTCCTCCAGGTTTTCATATTTGTTGGCATAGAGTTGTTTATAATAATCTCTAATGATTCTTCATATTTCTGTGGTATCAGTTATTATGTCTGCCTTTTCATTTCTGCTTTTTGTTATATGGGTCTCCTCTCTTCTTTTTGTTCACCTAGCTAATGGTTTGTCTATTTTATTTATCTTCTCAGAAAACCAACTTTTTTTTTCACTTGTTGGGCTGTACAAAAGATCTCTATTTCATTTAGTTCTGCTTTGATCTCAACTAATTGTTCCCATCTACCACTTTTACAACTGGCTTGTTGTTTTTCTAATTCTTTGAGGCATAGTGTTAGGTCATTTATTTGAAGTCTTTCCATTTTGATGTAAGCATTTATTGCAATAATATTCCCTCTTAGTACTGCTTTTGCAGTATCCCACAGGTTTTGTTGTGATGCATATTTATTTTAATTAGTTTCAAGAATTTTTTGATTTCTTATTTAATTTCCCCTCAGACTCATAAGTCATTCAGGAGTCTGTTGTTTAGTTTCCATGCAGTTTTATAGTTTCCAGAGTTTTGCTTGTTGTTTATTTCCTGTTTCAATCCATTGTGGTCTGAAAAGATACTTGGAATGATTTCAATTTTTAAAAATTTTCTGAGACTTGATTTGTGACCTAACGTGGTCTATACTGGAGCATGTTCCATGCACTGATGAGAAGTTGTGTATTCTGTAGCTTTTGGATGAAATGTTCTGTTGATGTCTGCCAGGTCCAGTTGGTCTAAGGTGTAGTTTTAATCCTTTGTTTCTTTGTTGATTTGTTGCCTGGAAGATATGTCCAATGCTGAGAGAGGGGTGTTCAGGTCACACACTATTGCCATATTAGGGTCTGTTTCTTTTTTTAGGCCAAATAGTGTTTGCTTTGCATATCTGAGTGCTCCAGTGTTGGTTGCATACATATTTATGATTGTTATGTCTTCTAACTAGATAGATGTCTTTATCATTATATAATGGTCTTCTTTGTCTCTTTATATGGTTTTTGGCTTAAAATCTATTTTGTCCAATATGAGAATAGCTACTCCTGTTATTGATTTCTGTTTGCATGGTATATCTTTTTCCATCCCTTCTCTTTTAGTCTGTGTGTATTCATAGTTGAGGAGGGTTCTTGAAGACAGCATATAATTGGGTCTAGCTTTTTAATACAATCAATCAGTCTGGGTCTTTTGAATGAGGAGTTTAATCCATTTACATTTAGGGTTGTTATTGACATGCTTTACTTCTGTCATGATATTGCTTTTTTTACAGATGCTTTAAATATCATTTGTTCCTTTCTTCCCTTTTATTTTTCATCTTCAATGTTAATTGGATTTTTGAGGTGGCATGATTTAGCTTCTTTTTTTCATTTGCATTTTGGTTTTAACAGCAGGTTTTGCTCTTTCTTGTGAATCTGTGGTAGAATTTATCATTTTTCAGATTTCAGATGAAGGACTCCTTTGAGAATTTCTTGCAGGGATGATTGTGTGGTGGTGAACTTCCATCATTTTGGTTTGTCTGGAAAATACACTATTTCTTCTACATTTCAGAAGGATAACCTTGCTGGGTATAGATTTCTAGGCTGGCAATTTTTTTCTTTTAATATTTGAATATATCATCCTATTTTCTCCCTGCTTCTAAAGTTTCTGTTGAGAAGTCTGCTGTTAGTCTGATGGCAGATCCCTTATAGTTGACTTGATGCTTTTCTCTTGCAGCTTTAGAATTCTCTCTTTGTCTTTGAGCTTTGCCAGTTTGATTACAATGTTTCTTGGAGAGGATCATTTTGGATTAAATCTGTTTGGGGATCTTTGGGCTTCCAAGATCTGAAGGTCTGCATCTCTCCTTATACCTGGGAAGTTTTCTCTTATTATTTCCTTGAATAGGTATTCAATGCCTTTTCCTTTCTCCTCCTCTTCTGTAATACCCATGATTCAGATGTTTGTGCACTTGAGGTTGTCTGCTAACTCTCTTAGATTTTCTTCATTTAAAAAATGTTTTTTATATATTTTTGGTCTGCCTGGATTATTTCAAAAAGACCATCTTTAAGGTCTGAAATTCTTTCTTCTGCTTGCTCTAGCCTGCTGATAAAGCTTTCTGTTCTTGTTTTTATTTCATTAAGTGAATCCTTCAGTTCTGGGAGTTCTGCTACCTTCTTTTTAAGGTATTAATCTCTTTGTAAATTTCTTCCTTCACATCCTGGATAGTTTTTCTTGTTTCATTGTGTTCTGTAATTGATTATTCTCTTATCACTTTGAGTTTTCTTAAGATCACTGCTCAGAATTCCTTTTCAGACATCTCAAGGGTTTCCTGCTCTATTGGATCTGGTACTCGAGCATTACCATGTTCCTTTGGTAGAGTCATATCTTCTTACTTATTTGTAGTCCTAGTATTTTTATCATTGGTGTTTGGTCATCTGGTAGGCACTTATTTCTTCTATTACTGTGGAGTAGGCTATGGGGGTAAGACTTCCTCCTCTATTTGTAGGCTCTGCTGGTGACTCTTCTTGTATCAATGCAGTTGAGTTTGTGGTAGGCTGCCTTGGCTCCCATTTGGGCAGTGGGCAGGCCTCTCTGGGACTCAGGTGTGGGCTGGCAGCTAGGCAGCTCTGGCAGCAGCACATGGGACTGACACTCGTCTGGGTTACCACTTTGGCAATGGGAGGGCCTCTCCAGGACTTGGGCATGAGCCAGTATCATAGATCAGTACTATCAATGGTGCTCACCTGGACTCCTGCTTGGGTGTTGGGAGCCTCTCCACGGAATGGGTGTGGGCCAGCCCTCAACTGGGCTCCCACTCAGAGATGGGCAGACCTCTCCAGGGCTCAGATGTGGGCCAGTGGTGGTGGTGGCAGCATTCAACTGATGTTCACCTGGGCTCCTTCTTGGGTAGTAGATGGGCCTCTCTGGGGCTCATCAGAAATTTTTAATTTTAATGAAATCCAGTTTATTAATTCTTTCTTTCATGGATTGTGCCTCTGATATCATATCTGAAACATTATGGCCAAAACCAAGTTCAGCTGGATTTTCTCCTGTTACCAACTAGCAGTTTTATAGTTTCAAATTAGGGCTGTGATACATTTTGATTTAATTGTTATGAAGAGTGTAAATTCTATGTCTAGATTTTTTTTTTTTTTTTTTTGCCTCTGGATGTTCAGTTATTACAGCACCATTTGTCAAAAGGACTTTTTTTGCTCACTTTATTGCCTTTGCTCTTTTATCAAAATTAGTTGACTATGTTCATGTGGGTCTATTTGTGAACTCTCTTTTGTTGATCTACTTGTCTATTCTTTCACCAATATCACACTGTCTCGATGAGTATGGCTATATAGTAAGTCTTGAAGTCAGTAATGTCAGTTCTTTAGTTTCCTTCTTCTTCATTTTGTGTTGGCTATTCAGGGTTTTTTGCCACTCCATATAAACTTTAGAATCAGGTTGTCATTATAGACAAAATAACTTGCTAGGTTTTGCTTGAGATTTCACTGAAGCTATGGATCAATTTGGGAAGAACTAACATTGGACAATGTTAAATCTTCTTATTCATGAACAAAGAATATCTGTCCATTTATTAGTTCTTCTTTGATTTCTTTCATCAGAGTTTTTTAGGTGTCCCTCAAACAGATCTTCTACATATTTTGTTGCATTTATACCTAAAAATTTCATTTCTTTTGGTACTAATTAAAATGGTATTAGGCTTTTAATTACAAATTCTACCTGTTCATTGCTGGTGTATAGACAGTGAATGACTTTTGTATATTGACCTTGTAGCCTGCAACCTTGCTATAATTGATTTTAGTACCATAAGGTTTTTTCTTTTTTTGTCAATTCTTTAGTATTTTCTGCATAGAAAATTATGTCATCTGTGAACAAAGATCATTTTATTTCTTCCTTCCAGATATGTATATTTTCTTTTCTTGTCTTGGTATGTTTGTAGGACTTCTGTGATGATGTCAAAAAGCAGTGGTGAGAGGAGTAACCTTGCTTTGTTCTTGATCTTAGAGTAAATTCTTGAGTTTCTTACCTTTATGTATGATGTTAGCTGTAGGGTTTTGTTTTTATTTTTTGTAGATATTCTTGATTCAGGTGAGGAAGATCTCTTATATTCCTACTTTAATAATTTTTTTAAAAAATCATGAATGGTTGTTGATTTTTGTCAAATGATTTTCTTCATCTGTTGATATGATCATTTGATTTTTTCTTATTTAGCCTGTTGATGTCATGGATTACATTAATTGATTTTTGAATTTTGAAACAGCCTTGCTTAACTGGGATAAATCCCATTTGGCTGTGATGTATAATTCTTTTTATACATTATTAGATACAACTTGCTAATATTGTATTGAGGATTTTTGCATTTATATTAACGAAAGATATTGGTTTGCAGTTTTCTTGTAATGTCTTTGTCTGGTATTGGTATCAGGGTAATGCTGGCCTTATGGAATGAGTTAGGAAGTATTCTGTCTATTTTCATCTTCTGAAAGCGATTGTAAAGAATTGGTATAATTTCCTCCTTAAATATTTGGTAGAATTCACCAGTAAACCCATCTGGTTATTATCTTTTTAATGTCCATAGTATCTGCAGTGATGTCCCATCTTTCATTTCTGATGTAAGTTGTGTTCTCTCTCTTTTTTTCTTAGTTAGCCTGGCTGGAAGTTTATCAGTTTTATTGACCTTTTCAAAGAACAAACTTTTGGTTTTGTTGATTTTCTCTGTTAATTTCCTGTTTTTGATGTCACTGATTTCTGCTTTAATTTTTACTTTTTTTTCTGCTGTTCATTTTGGATTTAGTTGCTCTTCTTTTTCTAGTTTCCTATGATGAAAGCTTAGATTATTGATTGTAGACCTTTCTTCTTTTCTTATATGTGCATTGGATGCTATAAATTTCCCTCTAAAATACTGCTTTTGTGACATCCCACAAATTTTGATATGTCATGTTTTCATTTTTTAGTTCAAAATATTTTTTTTCATTTCTCTTGAGATTTCTTCTTTAACCCATGCATTATTTATGAGTGTGCTGTTTATTCTCCACATAGTTTGGAACATACCAGTTTTATTTTTATTACATATTTCTAGTTTGATTCCATTGTCGTCTGAGAACAGTTATTGTATGATTTCTATTCTTTTAAATTTGTTAAGATGTGTATTATAGTCCAGAATGTAGTTTATCTTGATGGATGTTCAATCTGAGCTTGAGAAAATTTGTATTCCGCTGTTGTTAACCATTTATAAATGTCAATTATATCTGGTTCATTGATGGTGTTGTTAAGTGTAACTGTGTTCTTACTGATTTTCTACCTGTTGAATCTCTCCATTTCTGATAGAGGGAGTGTTGAAGTCTTCACTTATAATAGTGGATTTATTTATTTCTACTTGCAGTTCTATCGGTTTTGGCCCACGAATTTTGATGCTCTGGAGTTAGTAATATACACATTAAGAATTGTTATGTCTTGGAGAATTAAACCCTTTATCTATCCCAGGTACCTTGCCTTGCTTTGAAGTCTGCTTTGTCAGAAATTAATATAACTACTCCCACTTTCTTTTGATTAGTATTAGCATAGCATATATTTCTGCATCTATTTACTTTTAATCAACATGTGTTTTTATACTTAAAGTGGGTTTATTGTAGAAATCATAAAGTTGGGTCTTGTTTTTTAATCACTCTGACGTTCTCTGTCTTTTAATTAGTGCTTTTACACAATTGTTGTTCAAAGTGATTATTGATATAGTTGGGTTAATATCAACCATATTTGTTACTATTCTCTATTTCCTGCCCTTTTTCTTTGTTCCTATTTTTGTCTTTCACTCATTTTCTGCCTTTTGTGGTTAATTGAGCATTTTATATGACTGTATTTTCTCTCTTAGATTATCAGTTAGATTTCTTTTTTTACTTTTTTTTAGTGGTTGCCCTACAATTTGCAATATACATTTACAACTAAGCCTAGCCCATTTTAAAATAACACTATACCGTTTCACAGACAGTATGAGTACCTTATAATAAAAAAATATCTTAATTCCTCCACTCCATCCCTATCATTGGTGTCATTCCTTGCATGTATATATTAGCATGCATAGCATTTATAATACATAAATAATATACATAGGCATATACAGTTGAATACATTGTTGCTATTAGTATTTTGGAAAAAATATCTGTTTGATCAATTAAGAATAAGAAAAATAAAAGTTTTTATTTTACTTTCACTCATTCCTTTTTTGATGCTGTCCCTTTTTCTATGTAGAACTGAGTTTCTGCCTTCTATTATTTTACTTCTCTCTAAAAATCTTCTTTAACATTTTTCTTGGAAGGTAGGTCTACTGTCAACTAATTTCCTCAAACACATTTGTTTGTCTGAGGAAGTCTTTATTTTTCCTTACTTTTGAAAGGTTAATTTGCAGGGTACAGAATTCTAGGTTGGTGTTTTTTTCTCTCAAAACTTTAAAGATTTCACTGCATACTTTTCTTGCTTGTATGATTTCAAAGAAGTCATCTGTAATTCTTAATCTTGTTCCTCTACAGGCAAAGTGTTTTTTCCTCTGGTTTATTACAAGATATTTTCTTAATCTTTGAATTTTCTGTAGTTTGAAAATAATGCCTAGGTGTAGTTTTTTGGGCACTTATTCTGCTTGGTGTTCTCTGAGCTTCCTTGATCTGTGGTTTAGTGTCTCATATTAATTTGGAGAAATTCTCAATCATTTTTCTTTCAAGTTCTTCTCTTTCTTTCTCTAATTTCTGGAATTCCCATTACGTGTATTTATACATTTTGCGATCTTGTATATTCTGTTCTGCTTTTTTCCTCCCAATCTTTTATCTTTTTGCTTTTCAGGTTTGGAGGTTTCTATTGATATACCCTCAAACTCAGAGATTCTCTCCTCAGCTATGCCCAATCTTCTAATAAGCTGATCCAAAGCATTTTTCTTTTCTATTACTTTTTGATTTTATCTCTATCATTTCTTTTTGATTCTTTCTTAGGATTCCCCATTGTTCTTGCATGCTGTCTCCTTTAACCACTAGAGCCCTTAGCATTCTAATCATAGTTGTTTTAAATTTTCCATCTGATAAGGTCAGTATCCCTGCTATGTCTGGTTCTGATATTTGCTCTGTCTCTTCAAACTGTGTTTTTTGCCTTTTGTATGTCTTGTAATTTTTGACAGCCAAACATGGTGTACTGGTTTAAAAGAAATAAGCTGTACTATAAATAAGTTTATAGTATAGTAATAGAACCTATAGTATAGTAAACCTATAGAAATGTTTACTATAAATAGGCTTTTAGCAATGTGATTTTAAGGTGCGAGAATAAGGGAAATGTTCTACAGTGCTTTGATTAGGTTTCAGTCTTTTAGTGAGACTATTTCTCTGGTCCTGAACTTTACAAGTTTCTCAGTTCTTTCCTCTCCCCTTAGGTGAGACAAGATGGCTAGAGTTGGCTGGAATTGGGCGTTTCCCTTCTCCCACACAGAAGTATAGAGTTGGCTGGAGTTGGATGCTTCCTTTCATCCAGATCAGTTAGGCTATTATGAAACCCCAGGAGGTTAGATTCTAGTTAACCAGTTTCTCTTGAGGACAGACCTTGCTAAGAAGAACAGAACAGAGTGCAAGATGTATTTCAAAATGATTTCTTTTCCCCTACACATGTCAGAAACAGGAGGGGATTTTTCTCTAAAAATTTCAGTGAGTACTTGGTTGAATTTTGGGTAGGATAATTCACAAAAGCATAGAGGCCTCTGTATGACTGAGTCTGACTAGAATATTTCATTCTCATACTTGAGCAATAGACCCTACCCTGGTGCTGCTTCCCATGGAAGTTTCTGCTCTTCTATTTTATTATTTTCTGTATGTTCCTTGTCTGTCCCTCAAGTTTTGGAGGCATCGGTTTGTCCTATGACCTCACTTTTCTTACAGATCTAAGAAAAATGTTGATTTTTCTGGTTTTTTTTTTTCAGATTTTTACTTGTTAGGACAGAGTAAAGTCTTCTACCCTTCTTACACATAAATAAAAAACTGGAAGTCTTTTTTCTGTATTTTTCTTAAAAGTTAATATGAATTGCCTTTACAGTCTGTTTGAATTGATTTTAAGCTGGACCTAAGGCTTGTGAAGTCTGTTTTCGTTCTGTTAGCAATCACTCCTAAAATGTACCCCTTAGTCAGCCTATTGAAAGTCAGAATTTTTACCAGGGTCCCTTCTCCTTGGAGAAATCCATACTTAATTTTTCTTCCTACCTCACACCCTGATCCATGAGACTGCCTAAAGTTTTGGTTAGTTTCTTGGCCTCTTGGTCACTTCCCACCTGGTTTCTCCTCTACTCTGCTTCTATTACACTCATCATCATGTAATCTGGAAAGATGCTTATGTCTTGGCAAATGCTTTGAGGCAAAAAGCTATGCCAGATATTGAGCTTATTTTAGTGCCTCTCTTCTCTTACAGATATTAGCTTATTAGGTTCTTACTCTTTTATTAGTTGTTCAATTGCTTCCAGCTTTTCTAGTTTTTTATTTTGTTTTACTTTGTTTCTGAGGAATTTATTATATTATTATATTAATAATAATTTACACTATAGAAATTAGAAAATCAGGCAAAAGTCACTAACCAGCTCTCCTGAAGCCAGGCTGCTAGAGTGGCAATGCAAAGTATTATTGGTGGAATAGACTACAGAAGGCTGTTGCTTCTGAATCTGGTGGGGAGCTGAGTATCATAACTGATCATCAGGGCCAGCCATCATGAAGAAGAGCTAGACATAGTGGGGAAAAGACAGGACAAGCTAGAAACCACCAACATCTCTGTGTCTATCTCTCACCATATCTAGTCATGATAACCTTCAAAGCAAAATGCCAGCTGCTTCACTTCTACCTTCCAAATCTCATATAAATTTCTTTTTCTGGCCAACTCTAAGTGGAATCATACAGGGTAACATAGATCTAGCCTAGCCACACTGACTTAGTAGAAAACGACATATGACATATGATTTACCCAAGTGGAAACCAAATGGCCAGTAAACATACTACAAGATGCTAAACTTCACATTTACCCAGAAAAATGTAATTTGAAAACACAATGAGATACTATTTTACATGCATAATATTAAGAGAAATTAAAAGTGTTAATGAGGATCATGTATTCATAGCAGAGTATAAACTGGTTCAGCCAGGTTAAAAAGCAATTTGGAATATCAAATAAAATTGAAGATGTGCATAACTTTCAACCTAGTGATTCTACTCTTAGATATGCACTATTCTCACATGCACACAAAGAAAAGCTTATCAAAACGTTCATAGTAGCATTGGATTTAAAAGCTAAATAAATAAATAAATTTGCAAAAGAAAATTAAATGACTGTTGGTGGGACTCTAGATAAACATCTATTTATTTGTGTAAAAATCAATGCAATAGCTAAAATGAAATAACTAGAGATAAACGTATGAATAACGAACATGAATAAATCTTAAAAACAATGTTGAAAAGCAAATTGCTAAAGACTATATAGACTATAATAGCATTTCTATAATTTTTAAAAATTGCAAAATAACACTACATATATTTATGGAATTCATACATATGTATTAGAAATGTAAAACATTCAGTAAAGTGATACCAAATTCAGGAGAATGCAAAAAGGGAGAGTTCACATTATATTTATAATGATATTTCTTATGCTTGGTGTTGGCTGCGAGGGTGCTTACTTTATTATCCCAATGTTTTTTGTCTCTCTAAATTTATTTATTAATTGCTTAAAAAAGAAAGTTGATCTTTTCAATTATATTTCATCCCATTTGTCCATAAAAGTAGTCATCCTCACCTACTCCACAGGCCAGAGCCTCTTTCAAACTTTAAGTCTTTTTCCAACTTTATTCAAAGTTTTCTCTCTCGTTTTATATAAAATTAACCATAGTTGTTAGATATTTTTAAGGTATGGTTCAGACTGAGCTCTATTTTTTTAAATTGCAAAATCCTGTATCTGTGATGCTTACATTATTAAATACTCATAAATTTGGTTATATGTGATATATGTTTCTCTACTCAGGTAGTGTCTCATTTTGGAATTGCTTTAAATAAAAATGAAGTGGCATTTATTCAAAAGGATTTAGAGGACTTATACCTTATATTAATAAACTGAGAATATTTACAGGAATTCTGGGTGGTGACTAGAAAGGCAGAACAACTTGGCGGGGCTACTGCACTTGGGAGAATCAGCTGGAGAAGGGAGATATGACCCAGAAGGCAAGAACACATGGAGGAAGCCCAGTTTGGGGAAGACAATAGAATGCAAGGGAAGAAACAGAGGACTTTAGTAAGATTGCAGAATGTTGTGGATTTCGTGAAATGGTCCTTCCTCAAAACCCTTCAAATATTCAATAAGTTCACTAAATCACAAAGTGCTAACTGAGATCGAAATTTTGAAGAAACAGCGAAGGAGAGGATTTTCACACCAAGGTTTGACATGACAAAGAACTAGAATAGCACACATGGACAGGAACTCAGAGGCATAGAGAAAATTGAGGAAACAGTGAGGAAAGACACATTTTAGAGAGAGCTTTGACCTGCTGCTAGACAAGCAGAAATCAGGCCGCGTTTATTCAAATTTCCAAAGGTTAGAGGACACCACTGTTGACATCCCTACTACACTAAAATATGTTTAAAACAGGCTGACTTTTTCATATTCCCTTCAACAGAGTTTGTAAGTAAAATTGATGTATAGTGTTTGATGTCAGGAGAGTTGATTCAGAGCAATCAAATCCAAATACATTTCATTGTATATATTCTGCTTAGGCCTTAGCTGAAGAAAAATGATAATATTTTCTTAGAGAAAAATGTGGATTAAAGACAAATTGACATATTAATTTTATTTTCGTAGCTAGATATATACTGAGAATGACTTGATGGCTTTTGGCAAATAGACATATGTTTTTGTTTCTCCCTTTAGGAAATATAGACACTAATAATTGATTCCTAATTGGGTCAACAATCTGTACATAAAGTATGTAACACTTTTTAATTAAACATTTTTTACTCTGCATTTATATTATTTCAACATTACACATGTATGTTGGTGATAGTTTTCATTTAAACAATTTTGGGACTTCTTATATTCTTCTTGTGAACTATTTAGTCAGTAAAATAATACTACTTTATTTTAGATTTAAAAAGTGCTTGTTTTAGAGAAACAAATATGATAGAATCACAGAATAAATAAAATTGCTCTGATTTAAGTTAGTAAAACTGTACTACCTTAAAAGCATATTTTCTTATTAAGTAGCAAAATATCAGTGATTTTTGTTTTTATACATAATATTTGTTCCTTTTTAATTCTTTGCTGGCATGAAAACTGTCTTGAATTATACTGCCATTGGTGGTTTTCAGTGAAAGGAGAATGTTGAACCTAAAATTTCTTGATTGCAATGAGTATTTTGCTAAGTATTAGAAATTTTTACTTTCTATAAGAAGTTCCACAGATGGTAAAAGTTAAAACACACCACCGTATTATTAGTGTTTAAAAGGATGGAAGGCTCTGGAGTCAAGGCTGTGTGATTCAGAACCAGCACTTGGTAGTTATATAACCTTTGGTAAGCTGCTTCACCTCTCTGTGCCTCAATTTCTTTACTTTTAACAGAAGAATATAACAATACTTCTCTGATAGTACTGTCTGCATGACCAAGTCAGATCAGGTATTTAGACCTCCTGTCATAATGCCTAACATATATTAAGACTCAATAATTGCTAGCTCTTATTATTGTTCTTAAGTGACGTAGGCTAAGAGTGGCCCTCACAGATGATGACGCATAAGCACCAGCTGTCACTGCTGTGCCAAGAAGGCAAACTGGATCTGTGAAAACAGCGCTGTACAAGACTCAGGCTAGTGTGCTGACTGGCTGCTCCGTGTCTTGGTGAATTCAGCTTCTTCGCATCTCACTTTCTTCGTTTCTACTTTTTTTTTTTTTTTTGGATGCAGGCCATTTTCATTTACAAAATGAGAGTTGAGAGGAGAGGATTTCTATGGTTCTAATTCAGTCCTAATAGTCAATAATTCAACATTATTTCTAGAATTTACCTGTAGTATCAAGTAGGAATATGTGGAGGCATAGATTAAAATAAAGTGACCCTCAAGAGAGAAAAATAAGAAGCTGACAAGAGAGTTTCTCCTAACAAATTCACTCAACAACAAGAACTCAAGAACAGATTTTAATATAACTGAAAAAGAGTGGAATTCTCCCAGTTTATTCACTTTTTATTCCATCATTGTTATAAAATTAATGAACTCTTACTATTTTCCAGGCTTTGTAGAGGGAATATAGAAGTAAGGGCTGACTTGTTAGCTCACTCGTTCAGCGCCTGGTACTGATGACACCAAGGTCGAAGTTTCGGATACCTGTACCAGCTCACCGCCAGGAAAAAAAAAGTGTGTATACACATATAAACACCCACACAGACACAGACACACAGACACACACACACACACACACACACACACACACACACACACACTAGAGAGAGAGAGGTAAATATTTGCTGTCTACATATTCATTGGAACAAGTGTGCAATTATAATAATTGTAAAAGCAATTGTGTCTTATGAGATATGCTGACATAGGCCATTCACATACCTCTAGATGAGGTGCTAAGGAAAGAGACACTTATCTGGAGATGAGTAACTCTGTTTTTAAGGTTTTTCTTGATTTGTAAAAGTATATTGGATATGTCCCTCCAGAGCCATTCTACATCATTCTCTGCTTTGCCCTGTGTCCCCTGGAAGCTGGGATGTGTGAACTGCATCAAGTGTTCTCTTGATCTTTGGCTTCTGTTTGGGTCAAGCCAATGGGATCACTGGAAGAACAAAGAGCAAGGAGAATTCCATTCCTGTGAGTCTGTGAGAGCAGGCTGTGTGCTCTGCCCTCTTCCACAAAGCTTGGTGCTTACTCTCTTCTTATCATTTTAGGTGGAGGTATGATGATAATGCTCTGCTGTTACTAGCTTCACCACAGAGCACTCATCCTGCCTACACCATTGTAGAATTTCCTCAATAAGTACTCCTCACATTACTCAAAGTAAATTTGCTCTCTGTTTCCTGAAGGGACCCTGACTAACATAGGTGGTGTATCACTTTATTACAAAAATGAGTATTTTCCTTTCACAAAATTCTAGATACAATTTATTGCATGAATAAATTCTCACTTAAAATATATTGAATACGGTAGACTGAATATGTGAAATGTTCTTCCTATGACCATTTCTTTTGGCAACCACTCATAAAATCTCAGGCATTAACACTGAATTGTAATTCATTGAAGTAATTTCTATAGAAAACTAAAGTAATATATCCCAGAGAGTCAGCACATTCACAGTAGGCTTATTATCTTATGCCCATGTGCAAGTGACATCAGCCTGCAGAAATTAGTCTTCACAGAAAACCAGAGCCAAATCCCAAGTCAGTTAATTCTTTTTCAAAGGTACCAAAATATTTCAAACATCTAGTTTAAAGAAAATCTAAGAAAATATGTACAACTCTTCCCCTGCAAATGATTAAGGAATATTGATAGAAATTAATGACTTAAATAAATGGAGAAATATAGTATGTTCATGGATTGGAAGACAATATTAAAAAGATGCTACTTTTCCCTAAATTAATCTCAAAATTGATTTCAATCCTAATCAAAATCCCAGGGGATTTTTTTGTAGTGATATATATTGAAATGCAAATAATCAAGACAACACTGAAGAAGAAAATAATTAGGAGAACCTGCTGTATTTAATATCAAAATATTCACAGAGCTATAGTAATAAAGAAAGCACAGTACTGGTGCAAGTACAGATGAATAGACTCATGGATCAGAATAGAGTGTCCAGACACAGACCCAACTATATATGAATACTTGATTTATATCTAATGTGGCACTGCAGAACGGTGGCAAAAGGACAGTCTTTTCAGTAAATAGTGTTACATTAATTGGATATCCATGTGGAAAAAAACAAACCTTAACCACTGCTTCACACAATAAGTAAAAATCAATTCTAGATGGATTATAGAATGAAATGTGAAAAGGAAAAAAAAAAAAGAATCTAGAAGTGAGCTAACCAATTAGCTTATGTGGTGTTGATGACACCAAGGTCAAGGGTTTGAATCCCTGTACCAGCCAGCTGCCAAAAAAAAAAAAAAAAGAACGTAGAAGAAAACAAAGAGAAAATCTTTATAACTGTGAGGTAAACAAAGATTTCTTAAAACACAAAAAGTGCTGACCATAAGGGAAAAGATTGACAGATTGGACTACCTTAAAATTAAGAATTTCTTTGTATCAAAAGACACCAGTTAGAGGGCAGAAGGCAAGTTACAAAAGGGGAGAAGATAAAACCAACAAAAGGCTGGTATCCAAAAAATAGAGAGAAGTTCTAAAAATCAGTAAGAAAAAGACAATAAAACAGAAATATGGCAACGGATTTTAAAAGCCATTCACCAAAAAGGATATAAAAATGGCCAATAAACATATACAAAGGGGCTGAATATCATTACACATGGGGAAAGAGAAGGTAAAAGCATAATTTTAGTAGGTGTGTAGCGGCATGCCACAGGAATGCCAAAAGCAATAACAAAAACAAAACAAAGAAAACCAGGTGTTGGTAAGAATATGGGGTAACAATTGCTAAAGAGTTGAGTATAAATTGTTTCAACTACTTTGGAAGGCTGTTTAGCAGTAAGAAGGTACTTCAAAAGTTTATGGAAAGATTCATATTATCTTTCAATTCTATTTTTCCACGAACTATTTGAAGTACCCTCATATTAACTCAAGTTGATCATCAACACAGTTTATAATTCAGAAATTTCATGTGTATGTTTATACCCAAAACAAATGAATGCACATGTGTACCAAATGACAAATTCGGTAATATTCACCACAATATTATTCATAATTGTCCCAAACTGGAAACAACTGAAATGTTTATCAACAAGAAAATATTTAAATAAATATACATGCATAGCAATATGATTTAATCAGCAGGCAAAAGGAAAAAAAACAGAGCTATGCACAAAATATATAGATGAGTTGATTGAAAGAAAACAGATACAATGAATTAATACTATTTGATTCCATTTACATAAACTTCAAACTGGCAAAAACTTATCCATGGTATTATAAGCCCTGAGAGTGATTACCTTTAGGGAGAAGAAAGAAATTGGTAATTGGGAAGGGGTCCAAGATGCGGGGTAAGTGATTTGGGGCTGCTGGTAATGTATTTCTTGATCTGTATCTAAGTCGTAGTTATACAGAGTGTGTTTACTTTGTAATAATTCATTAAACTATATACTTAAAACTTTTGTACTTTTTTATATGTGTATTATGATTCAATAGATTCAAACGGAGGAAGAAAGTGATCACCAAATTACAGGAGTCAATTTTAAAGATTTTGTGGTGGCAACTTGAAGGACTCTCTAGAAAATCTAATCAGTTTGACAATGTTCCCTGTAAGTGACGTGTATACATCTATGTGCTATCCAACAAATTCTCTACACTGCTTTAATGAGTCTATTCATAGGTAAAAGATAAAAAGGAAGGAAATAAATATGTGGGAGCATATACAGTATGTAAGGCAAAATATAGAGGTGTTTTGCATATATATTTTTTTTAATTCTGAGAACAATACTGTGGGTAGTTATTATTGCTCACATTCTTCAAATTAAGAAATTGAGAATCATAAATGTTAAATAACCCAACTAAAGTCATATATCCAAAGTACATATATCCAAGGACATAGCTAGTAAATGTCAGAGTCTGGTTTCACGTCAAATTGTTTAGCTCTATGGACTACATACACTGGGCATGAAACAGTGTGACATGGGAAAGACCTGAATTCTACTGTGAGAAGACCATAACTCTGTCATTTATCACCTGTAGAACCTTGGGGCAAGATACGTAACCAGTCTGAGCCTTGTTCTTCTTATTTATAAAACAGAAAACCAGAGACATTGTTGGTGCTCCTCCTACATCCTCTTTCTCATCCAGAACACCCATCCCCCATCTGCAATGAAGCTAGACTGACATGGCCGTCTTCTCACAGAATTGCTCCCAGAGTACTGGTCAAACAGGAACTCCAACTGTACCCAGAGATCTTGACCAATGCCTGACAGAAATACAAAAGCCCGCCCCTTGCATCAAGGAGTCCAACTCTGTGGTGCAGTTTGTGCCCAGAGCTTTTCTGTGTGATTAGACTTGAAGCTAATGACTAGCACAGACCACTTTCTTGCTTAGCTTCTATTTCCTGTACTGTCGGGCTTTCCCCACTCCACCTTCTTCTGGAGACACTCCCTCAATTAATCTTAAAATAATCTCCACCTCAGGCTTTGGTTTTAGATAATCTAAGACAAAAAATATCCACTCAAATATTATGAGAAAAAAATGAAGTAAATATGTATGAAACTTTTTATTAACTGTGCAGTATGATAGAAGTTTGACATTAATTTTATGCAAAATTATAAAGCAAGTAAAGTTCATTATTTTTATTCCCCTCCCCCTGACTATCGAAAACTACCACCTTCTGGGTACGTAGTATACAGTACTTGTGTTGATTTTTATCTTTCACATATCAAAACAAGAAACTAGCAAATACTTTTATGTCTGGGTCACTAGGCTAATGAGCCAATGGTTATGGTCTTAAAGTCATGAGGCATTCAAGAATTTGAAAAGAAAAAAAAAAAACGTGTTTGGTCAGCTTGCCTTGATGTTAGTGGTTGAGTCTGGGTCAATATATTTTACAAATCTAGAGTTATTCAACATTTTTGCTCAAGTACCTCCAAAATATTTTTTAATTATATTTTTCAGTTGTTAGCTAAAGTATTATATTAAAAGTACAGTTAAACATGATTGCAATTTCCAGCAAATTGTATATTGCACTTGTGTATTAAATATTTTTCATCAAAACATTAGACTGGCAAATTTCACTTGTTTAATTTAGAGAAACTGTCTGCCAGAGAACTTAATTGGCAAAACCAGTTCTTAATTGTGAAACCAATAATCTAAAGGAGACTTTTCTGTGGGAAAAAAACCAAACACCAAAAGCCAAATAAACAAAAACACCTGATTTCGTTTTTCAATTCCAATTAAGGTAAATATGTGTCCCCACTACCATCTCACTTCTGAATTCTAACATACATAAGTAATACAGTAATTTTATATTCTGTTCCCCATTCATGGTTTCGCTTACCCCAGTTTCAATTACCCACGGTCAACTGCAGTACAATAATAAATGGAAAATTCCAGAAATAAACAATTCATAAATTTTACATTGTGCACCGTTCTTAGTATTGTGACGAAATCTTGTGCTGTCCCACCCTGGGAGGTGAATCATTCCTTTGTGCAGCATCTCCACACTGTAGATGCTTCCTGCCTGCCCATTAGTCACTGAAATCATCTGCTCCTGACATCCAACCGTTGACATCGTTGTGGCTTGATGATCCAGAATCACCCACCATAGACGATCTTCCTGATGTATGATTAGAAGGATCATGTATGATCAATAGTTTGCCTAATGCTACACCAATATGCCTGCATCATTCACCTCACTTCATCTCATCACATAGGCATTTTATCATCTCACATTATCACAAGAAGGAGACTGAGTACAGTATAATAAGCTATTTTGAGAGGGGGGGGAGAGAGAGACCACATTCATGTAACTTTTATTGCAGTATATTATTATAATTGTCCTATTTTATTATTATTGTTGTTAATCTATTACTGTGCCTAATTTATAAATTAAACTTTATCATAGATATGTATGTATTAAAAAAACATAGTATGTATAGGCTTCTGTACTACCTGTGGTTTCAGGCATCCTTGGGGGTCTTGGAACCTGTCCCCTGCATATAATGGGGGGACTACTGTATATGATTTTCAGGAGATAGATCAAGACACAGGAGCTTAGCCAGCAGTCTTTCACCTAGATAAGAAAAGGCCCTATTCTGTCCAATATTTCACTGATGATTTCCTGGATTTGCCATCTTGTTATGCTCCCTCAGCATCAATTGTCAAATTATTTCTTGTTTGAAATGCCAGAGATTTTCACATCATGGGATAAAGCACATACTGATTTCAGATGAGTGAGGAGAAGGCAAAGGGTTCTATGAAAGAGACTTGGGAAAGGAGAAGGGGCAGATCACAGGCAAGTCTCTGACACATCAGTTTTAAGACAGACTAAGTACGAATTTTAAGGATCTGGAGAGTGTCCTCTAAAAAGTGTTTCTACCTGGAAAGCCCTCTCATATCTCCGGGGCTATGCCCTTCACTTTAGTCTCCTATAGGTAAGGCACCTCCACTGGTCACTACTAAGGATTCCTCCCAGTCAGCGTCCACATCAAGGAAAATTTGTTACTCTTAGTTTCCTCTTATTGTTATTATTTTTTAGACTTTATTATTAAGAATAGTTTTAGGTTCACAGCAAAATTGAAAGGAAGATATAGAGATTTCCCATATACCCCCTACCCCATACATGTATAGCCTCCCCCATTATCAACATTCTCTACCAAGGTAGTACATTTGTTAACATTGATAAACTTACATTGACACATCATTATCATCCAAAGTCCATTGTTTACATTAGGATTCACTCTTGGTGTTATACATTCTATCGGTTTGGACAAATGTACAATGACAAGTATCCACAATTATAGTATCATAGTGTCATTGCCCCCCAAATCCCCTGTGCTCTGACTATTCATCCCCCCATCCCCCCTAACTCTTGGCAATCAATCTCCATAATTTTGCCTTTTCCAAAATGTTGTATAGTTGGAATCGTACAGTGTGCACAATCTGATTACTTTTGATAGATGTACATACCTGCGAAACCATCACAGGTAAGACACAGGGCATTTCCATCACCCCAAACCGCCCTTGGGCTACTTTGCAGTCCATCCTCCCTTCTTCTCCAAATTCAGGCAACCACTGATGTGCTTTTTGTCCCTGTAGATTAATTTGTATCTTCTAGAATTATATATAAACAGACCATACAGTAGGGTACTTTTTTTGTCTGGCTCCATCCACTCAACATACTGATTTTTAAAACCTTTTTCTTTTTAATTGTGGTAAAATATATGAGTACATAACATAAAATTTACCCTTTAACCATTGTTAGGTGTACAATTCAGTGGCATTGAGTACATTCACACTTGTTGTACAAACCACCACCACTATCCATCTCCAGAACTTTTTTTATCACCCCAAACTGAAACTGTTCCCATGAAATTCAAATATTCTGATTTTGAGATTTGTTTTATTGTGATAAAATACATACAACATAAAGTTTGCCATTATAACCATTTTTATACATACAATTTCTTGGAATTAACCATATTCACAGTGCTGTGCGACTATTGTTTCTATTTCTAAAACTTTCTCATCATCTTGAACATAAACTCTGTACCCATTAAGCAATAACTTCCCATTATTACTCTTCAGATTGACTTTTTTTCTCTTAGTAATATGCATCTAAGTTTTCATGGCTTGATAGCTCATTTCTTTTTAATGCTAAATAATAGATTATTGTCTGGATATACCACAGTTTATTTCTCCATTCACCTACTGAAGGATATCTTAAGTACTTCTAAGTTTACGAATGAGTCTCTCTTATTATTTATTATTCTTTGGTTGCAAATAACTGAAATTGAACTGAACTCCAGCACAAAATGGTAATAATGCTAAGAATACAGTGGGGTCTCACAGACCCCGAGGGCCATCATGCAACTGGGCCTCAGAAAAATAGTGGAATAAAGAAATGGAATACCAGCAGTCTTCTTCTTTGACCTCTGCTCTTTTCTGCATGTCTGATTCATATTTCGTTCTTTCTGAAGAATCCCCTTTTCTGCTTTCCTAATCCATATGGTAGAATAACGTGGTTGCTGAAAGCTCCTTAGTATAAATATGACCCATCATCCACAGAAAGACTGAATCCAGTTTTCCAAACGAATTTGATGGCGGAAGATGGCATCATGTGCTCAGTCTTGAACCATGGAACTACAGATTTCAGATAGGGTCATGTAGAATTACGTGGATGAGTCACATCTGAAATGAGGCTTCTGAACTGATGAAACACATACATCTAATGCCTTCTCAGGCTGGGCAGAGGATCTCACCACAAACACCTGGGACAGATCTCAGGTCTGAGTTGAGTGAATGTATTTCCTGTTTTAGAGAAATTTTCACTTCAGTCTCACCATAAATGAATTAAATGCTATATTTTGAGACAAGAATTTCAGGCAATAGAAGGAACATTATTTGAGGATTGGAAATGGGGAAGGAGTGAGGCCATCTTCCCATGAAATCACATCATACTTACTTCTGGGATGGTAAGTCCATTGTGGAGGTGGTAGGAGGAAGGTAATTTGAAGTAATATAAGAAGAGATATTCCTTGCACCATCCCTCTACCCATGAGGTTTTCAAGACTGACTAGCAGGTGCTCTCAGTGCTCCACCCATAGCCTCTCCGAACCTTTTCCATTTCCAGGTACAACAGCTGCATGTGCTTTCACCTGCATCTCCGCCAGAGTGCTGTCCTCCCTCAGATATTCTTGGCCTTTGCCCGAATGTGGAGATAGTCAGAAGTGCTTAAGAATTTACATCTCCCTGATGGAGTCTTCACCAGTGTCTGGTGGGTGTATATACTCAGCTCACTGATCCCTCATGGGGACAGCTCTGAGGTGACATAAGTCTTCAGAGGCACCCTACAAGATTGAGCTAAAGTTACCATCAGAGGGTCTTTGCTTGAGATCTCACTCTGGCTTGTCTTCTTTCCCTTTCCTGTCACTTTCCCTCCTTCCTTCCTGGTTGCTCCTTGAAACACTCTTTAATAAATCACTTTTAAATGAATCTTTATCTCAGGGTCTACATCTAAGGACCCCAGTCTTGGATACCTGACTATCTATTACAACCTGGGAAGTACATATATTTAGCAGAATAGAAATTCTTAGTCCAGCCATGAGTAGGAAAGCAAACTAGATTTTTACCCTGGAGAATTAAATCAGGAAATTTATCTTTTAATCAATAGGTAATATGTTGCATGTGTGTGTGTATGTGTATGTGTGCATAAAAGACAGATAGAGAAAGATGGATACATAAAGATATAGCCATACTTGATATTTAGAATAACTGCTGATCTTGAATTAAAACACACACACACACATTGTAAGCATCAGTCAGGATTTAAAATAGAACCAATTGGAGATGTATGTGGGGTGTGTGTGTGTGTGTGTGTGCGCGCGCGTGCAAGTGTATGAAGAGATTCATTTAAGGAAGTAGCTCACATGACTGTGGGGGCTGGTAAGTTTGTTGTATGTAGGGCAGGCCAGCAGTCTGAAAACCCTGGCAGAAGTTGATGCTGCAGTCGTGAAGCAGAATTCCTTCTTCTCTGGGAAACCACAGTTTTTGCTCCAGAGACCTACCCATATTATTGAGGGTAATCTCTTGACTTAAAGTCCGTTGATTGTAGGTGTTAGCCTCATCTACAAACTACCTTCAGAGCAACACCTATATTTGTGTCTAATTAAATAACTGGTTATTATAACCAAGTTGACACAGAAGACTAAGCATAATACTGTAAGAATAACAAAGTGAGAAGAGAAAAATTATGTTTCGTTATGTCAAAATAGAACCAAAACACAATATTCACAGAAACTCCTTAGCATTTATGCAGTATAACAAAAAGTTTGCACATTATTAAACTGGTCATATTAACTTCTTACAAAAGGTTGTGCCTCACAAAAATAAACTCTAGTCATACATGCTGTATGTAAGTATGTACATATACTAGTATACATATATACACACACACACACACACAATCATATTTCTAGATAATCTGTTTATAACTTTGAAAATTAGAAAAGAACTTTTAATTGTAGCTAAGACACATTAAGAGGTCGTTTTTTTTTTCCAGCCAAGTTTATATAATATTAATAACTGTCAACTATTGCATTAACACTGCCCACACAGGCACTGGAAAGATGACAGTGAGGGAGAAACTAAGCCCGGGCCTGAGAGGGAGCTGGGAAGATTACAACAAATAGAAGTGATACTGAGAATCTGGTGTAGGACCTCATGGACCCACGGAAGACGTAGTAATGCCAAATGAAGGCGAAGTGGAGTATATCTGATTTAAACCAGTAGAGGCCATGCAACAAGGATAGAAGGAGTGATTCAATCTGAGAGGCAGATCAGGGGCCACAGTCATTCCAGCACTATCTTGGCATGTGAAACAGAGATAAGACACATGCCCTAATCACTGGGTGTCAAACATAGCATGGAGGTCCCACAGGATCAGATGAGTTATTTAGAAATGCGGATTGGCATTATTATCCTTTAATAATTTTGGACATGTGGGATGATCACATACCTGAGCCCCTCTTGAGCATAGCCAAATGATGGGTTCAGGCCAATGAAATGGAAGCATAGTCATTCATGAGAGTCACTTCCTGGCAGAAGCACTTGCTTGTTGGGAGTCACCTCTCCAGCCCTCTCCTTCTCTGTTGGTTGACTGTAGAAGCACGTGTTGATATTTGTGCCATGTAATTGTTAGCCGGCTGGAATGCTGAGTCAGCCCATGGAGGATGGCTGTCCTGGAGGGCTGCCTAGACCTGCAGAGGGATTCAAAATTTGTTAAGCTACTGAGATTTTCAACTTTTACTGCAGCATAGCCTATAACATGCCTGATAGTGACATGAAAACAGGCATGGAAAATATTCAGTTAATAGTGCCAAAACTTACCAAGACTCCCTAGCCAGAGTCTGTCTGTCTCTTGCTCTCTCTCTTCATCTATACTGACTTGTTCTTTTTATTTCTGGCACTGGGTATGCTGTAGAGACCATGGGGATAGGCAAAGATGGAAGCAGAATATGGTCATTTTCTGAAAGAAGAAAAGGATTTCCATAAGCAGCAATATCAGAAGGTGTCAACTCTTGAAAACCTACAGAGGGCATGCATGGAGTATCAATCTTAGTTGCTCTTTTTCTATTCTATATGATTTACTGAGGGGTCTTTTGGTTGTAAGGAACATAACATTCAAGACAGCTCTAGAAAACAGGGCTTATTGTAAGGATATTGAGGGGTTTTTTATATCCAGAAAAAAAATATAAACTAAATTATCATGCCTTAGTACGAACAAAAAGGAACACAGATTTTGGAATTGCTCTTTCTCTGCTCTCTTCACCTCTGCTGAATTTAACCTATTGCCCACCTGTCCAGAATGGCTTCATTTGTTTACACACCTTGCGTGTGAATCATGTGCTAGTGGCCACTTTAGCCCCAGCCTGAAATGTTTCATTCAGACAATGACCAACTTTCCTCTGAATTTTAAGGCCAAGTTATTGACAGAGGGCATCTGATTAGCTTAGCCTACTTTTGCAAATATGGTCAGGGAAGTTAAAGGTCACCAGCTCTTAGGTGTCCTCTAGTTGATGTTCACCCAACCTGGTCCAGTTCCCTGTGACAGCAGTGGTTGAACCTGTTACCTGATGATAACTAAGCAGGTGAGGTGAGTGGGACATTTTACCTAAAACAGGGCTGTGTGCAAGATGGGCACCCTAAAGCATATCTAGCACAATTTCCCTGACTGACTACATTTCCTTGGGTTGGGCACCAGGGATACCCTGAAAAAGAGAGTGAAACTCTTTTGAGGGACTGCTTCTGAACAACCATAACACAAACCCTGCCCACTTCCTGCCTGAAAATCGCTGATGTCTGGCCTAATTTATCACCAAGGAATAGCTTAGATGTTGCAAACAATAGAATACTTTGTGTTTTTGGAGAAAGAGGAAATATGAGTAATACTATGCCCTCCCTGGATTTACACAAGTAATTATTCTTACAGTGGAAATGTGTAAGAGACACACCTCATACTAAAAACTAAACTCCTGAATTCCTATTCCATTTCTCATCCTGAAGGCCTGAGTCAGCTGTTTTTACTCTATGACAGTTGATTTTGTAACTTAAAAAACCTAAACATGAAATTTCAATTTTTTTCCTATAAATCCTTTGAAGTGCTTATTTTGCCTATTGAGAAAATCAGAAAAACTAACCCAGACTAGCATTAAAATCAAATATTTCTTCTTTCAACAAACATTTATTAAGCACCTAGGATGTGCTAGGCATGTTACAGGCAATGGAGATTTGGTTGGAAACAAAATAAATTCCCTGCTCTCACAGTTCACATCATCTAGTTGCAAGAAGACAGACAAATCCATCACACACATTCAACACACACACACACACACACACACACACACACACACACACACACACACACACACTGTCAAATAGTTGTAAATTCTAAAAAGAAACTGAATCAATATAAAGAAGCAGAAAATGATGAAGTGCTATTTTAGGTAGGTATGCAAGACTGCTGTTAAGATTCGATAACCTCCTCTTTTGTCAAAACCAAGAGTGAATTCTCAGTTGTCATTTTATTCAACCTATCAGCATCGTTGACACAATTCCCTTCACTTTCCTTCATTCGTCTAGGGAAAGGACTAATAGTGTTTATCTCCAGTAATTTCTCTTCATTCAGAGACACTACTTTTCTACTCCAGAAGCCTTTCCTTTCATTTAGCTTTGCTGGTCCCTCCTTTTCTCCCTACCTTTAACAGAAATAAAGCACTTACAATACCAATGACTTCCAATTTTATATGCCAGCCTTGTAAGGCACTCTACTTTTCAAGTCCAGGCTCATATTTTCAACTGCCTTTATTTTATCTCCACTTCCATGTATTATATGCATATTAAAGTTAACATTTCTAAAACTGATTTTAGAACTTTTCCACAAAATATGTTCTCCATTTCCAGTGTTCCCTTTCTCAGTAAATGGTAAACCCTATCTTCCATTTGCTCAGATCCAAAACCTTGAGGTTCTTCTTTACTCCTCTTTTTAATTTTCCCACATCCTATATCCAATCCATCAGCAAATCCTGTTAGTTCTACTTTTAAAATATATTTGGAATGCTTCTCATCTCTTCCTTCTGAACTATATAATCCAAACCACCTTATTTCTCGTGTGGATTATGACAATATTCTCTGAATTGGTCTTGCCATTTCTACCCCTTCTCCCTAACCACCACTACGTTCAAAGTCAGTTCTTACATAAGATTGTTTTCTTTAAACTTAAGTCATTTCACATCACATTCCTAATAAAATCCCTCTCATTTTGCCCAGAATAAAATTCTGTCTTTCCTACAGTCTACAAAGCCCTATATAATCTGGCCTTACATGACCTCCCTGACCTTATCTTGTGCCACTCTTTCTTGTTCATTCTTCATTCTGCTCCAGCTACACTAGTCTCCTTTGATAGTCTGTAAAAAATGTCAACCAGACTCTTACCTCGGGACCTTTGCATATGTAGTTTCTTTTACCCAGGACGCTCTTCTTCCACATAGCTGTATAGATATCTCCATCACTTTGTTTGAATCTCTGTTCAAATTTCACCTTCCCAGAGAGGTCTTCCCTGTGCAATCTTTTTATATTAGCAAGTAGCACCCTATTTTCCATCACTTTTTTCAGCGCCCTTACCATTGTGCAGTATGTTTATGCTTATCACTTAGTCCACTTGATATGTTGCGTGTGTGTACATGTGTGTGCATATTTGTTTTTAATTGTTATTTTTATCATCTATCTCTCCTCACTAGAGTAACTTTTATAAGACAGGGACTTTTTTCTCATATTATATTCCCTGTGCCTGCCATATATAGGCATTCAATAAATACCTATCGAATATATTGCCTTCCACCAGCTGTGACTACTAGCAAAATAAAATCTCAGTAATAACTAAACATAAAGATGGCTAGTATGAGCACAAGATTCATTTTAATAGTAGAATATTTACTTGCAATTTCATGAATTTTCAATCAATAATTGACAAAATCTGCTTCCAATAAAGGCAAATTTTTGCCAGCTTTGATGAGTGAAACTCATTTCTAATTACTATATTGATTTTATGTGTGCAAATATGCTTTTAAAGGCCCTGATAAACTTTCTCCTAAACTGATTTACTAAGTGTCTTACAATTTGGTAGTACTTATAGTTTGATTAGTAAGGCTTCTGCTGTTATTGTTGAAGTGTTCTCAAATCACTTCAAATGTAAACCTCAGCTCAGTTTTGGTCAAATATTCTGAAATTATGAGTTTAGAAAAACCAGAATACATAAAGTTTTACAGCATGTATATTTATTGGATTTTTTAGTATAATAGCTATTTTAGTATATAGCTATTTTAAATGTAAATATTTATGACTTGGCATCATCAATCTATTCATTATTTCAAAATCAGTAATAAAATTAGAATTTAAACTATCTAGGGAAAGAACTGATAGCATTTCTCTTTAGTAAGTGCGTGTGCATATGCGTATGTTTTTTATTTTTTTGGTTATATTAAAATTTCCCTGAGAGCAGGGATTGTGGTACTTAGCTTAGTATCTCCCATAGTAGATAACAATACATTTTAAAAATTCACTCAACAAAATTTGTTGAGTATCTGCTCTGTGCCCAGACTGGAATGTGAGATGAAGATACAAATATAAATAAATAAAACAAGTATGAATATGTACTTATTAAATCCAAATGAATAATAATTAAAGGTAGTCTTGACAAAGTTTATCAAAATATATCTCTCCATATTAAACTTAGCATACAGTTCCATAAATTAATCCCCGATGGAAAAAATTAAGTTTATTCCTGAACACATTTGGTATAATCATTTTTAACTTTCTTTGAGAAATAATTTTTCTACACTGGTAAAATTGCCTTCTGAAAAAAACAAGGTTCAACAAAAATTCAAGAGCAATCCAAAAGATAAATAATAAAAAGCCCTTTCAGTTTGAATCTCAAATAAAGTCCATGTAGAATAATATATTCGTATCTCATAGAGCTTCTATAGTGAAAAAGGTAGAACTCAACATCATTAGAAGCGAATGTCACAGGAATTTGCTTTAAGATAATAAAGCAAACTCTCATACACATTCATGGCCCTAACAGGATTGCTATCTACTTTGCAAGGTGTTCAGCATTATGTTGCACCGACTCAAGTGAGAATAGGTCAAACAGACTACTATCAACAACTATTCAAAACAATGTGCATGCCTTGGAAGAAACATAAGAAGTTACAATGCAAGTCTTAATGTCCAAGTGATAGTAAATTCACCCAAGAAGCAAAGTTCAAAATTTCAAAAACAGGTTATTCTCAAAACAGGATATAAAATATAATATCTTTGTTTCTTCTTTTCTTTTAAATCCTCTAGATCTACCAAAGTACTTAATAGCAACCAAAATGATTTCATTTACTGTTATCTGCACCAAAAGAAGTAAGCTGTGTGGAGCATTTAAATGCACAAGTGACTCCAAATCCTCAATATTTCTCCCCCCCACCGACATATTTGTCTTCATAATTAGTTTTGATGAAGCTAATACTAAATTAGCTGTGTTCTCCAATAGCAAGAGGAAGTATCACCTTATACCTAAGGTTTGTAAAGTTAATGTGCATGCTTCCTATATAACAAAACTTTGAGATCCTTGAATGAACTAAATCTTTGAAATCTTCTTTATTCCATACATTTATGCACCATCTAGCACAGTGCCTTGAACAGATGTTCAAAACACAACTGGAAAATGAATAATTCACTTACAGAAAATCAAGATTGGATGTTCATGTAAAGAAGTAAGAATACTTATAGTCTTCTGGTAGTTCTCTTACATAACAAGCAATAATTTTGGATTTTACTAAGAATTTTATTTTTTGAACTAACATAAGTAACTTTTGTGTATTACTTTGGTAATACTAGCTACTACAACAACCGTATCCTCAAATTTAATGTAGTAACATAACAGAAGTTAATTTCTTTTTTCAGGTAATGTCTAAAACAGATTTTTTAAGTAAGTGGGCAGCATTTCTCTGTGTTGTAATCAAGGGACTCAGCTCTTCTTATGGTGTTCTGTCTGCCCTCGGGCCTTCGAAGACCCTTTACTTAGCTAAAAGATGGGGAGCCCATAGACTGGAGAATGAATATTTGCTTTTTACTTGCTTTAGCCCTCAAGTGACAAAATGTTTCAGCTTACAGTCCATTGACCGGAACTAGTCATATGGACCTGCTTAAATGAAAGCAGGGCTGAGCCGGGAAATGGAATCTCATTATTCCCAGAGAGGAATATATTCCTAAAGAGGGCTATTATTTCCAGAGATGATACTTCCTAGAGAGGACTATATTAAGGAAGGAAAACACAATTTTTTGACAGACAAAAAAATCATCTTTTGTCAAGTTGTTTCTTTTTCTTCTTCATAAGCAGAGGACATTGTCAAAGTCAGCATCTGGGAATTGGAGTAACTCCTTGGAAAGGTAAATTCCAAATGTAAGGTAATCTTATATATAATCTTATATCACTTATATGAGTGATAATATACTCAAGGATTACTTGGACAGTTTAAAAGGATAGAAAAAGGACGGCAGTAGCAGATAGTAGGGCATCTGAAAGAATATATGAATAAAAAAGACTTGGTTGTCTGCTTCAGTAGGCCAGGTGTATGAACACAACTATTTATTAATTAATATGCTGCTGCCTAGTTTTCCTTAGAATGTGGTCCAGTTTTGTTTAAGTCTTGTATTGCAACAGTTACGGAACCCCCCCCCCCCCACACACACATTAAAAGTACTGATTATAATAAGATGTGTTGTAAAGTGATTATGATTCATAACTTTTTTTTTCTCACACATACCTCAGCTAGGAGGTGTCCTTAGACTTGTAGCGGACTAAAGGGTGTGTCTAAAAGGTGTGCCTTTATTTTCTATCTGTATCATAAAACTTTTCTATGGTGCTGACATTTTAAGCCTTCTGATTTTGTTGCAAAGATGTTTATCCTATACCTGGTGAAAAGTTAGTCCAAATAACCATGGGAACTGCATCTTTCTGCAACATGTGGAAAGGAACATCTTGGCCTTGGAAGTGAGGATCCCTGGACATGGTTTCCTGGTCTTTCCTAGAGCAGGCCCTCTTCACCCACAGGTCTGAGCATCCCTTCCTTGCTGGCTGTATGCCATCTGGCCAGGGATCAACTTCCCAAATCTGCCTCAGCAACTAGCTCTGCTGGTGCTCAGAAGGCTGTTTTCAACAACCACTCCCTGAGGAGATTATAGTGACCTCTCAGAGCTCATTATTTTGTGTTCTCTGAAAATTCTACTGAACTCTAGGATTTACTGAGGGTAAGAACCGCTTTCAAATTACCCACTACAGTTTCTGGCATGTATAAAAAAGGAGTACAATACATATTTATTGAATGGGTTGTCTGCCTAATTACCAGACATTATCCTGGCATTGGGCAGCAGAATTTGGGGCCAGTGGCAGCCTCCCTGTGCTGGTGGGGCACAATGTGCATTCACTCCTCTTGCTAGGAGGCCTCCACAGAGGCTCACTGGCTACACTACTCAAGTCATGCTCCAGTGCCATCAGTCTGTTAGCAAAACCTACTTTTCGAGTTTGAGCTTTAATGTAATTTTTGTCCCGGAAACACTTCTCCTGGCTCCATCTCTTAGCTCCCTAAACCTTCTAATAGGCCTTTTATTGGGTCCATGGTCTAATTCAGGAAATATGAAAAACCTGATACTGAGGGAATTTGTTAATAAAACAGGAAGGATGGAGGGTGAGCAATTGATCAGCTTTTTTCATTATTCCCCAAGAAGCTCCAACCTTTTTGCCTGTCCTTGGGTACTGAGGTTGATTGGGGAGAGTGGCTGTGTGGAGGTGACCTTCTTGCAGAGACCCACTCCTGATTCTGTGGCGCAGCAGGCGGGTCAGAAAAGAGCATCGAGGCCACTATCGCTCTCTTTCCTTTCAACGGGATGGAGAAGAGGGGGGATCTGCTTTGGGCTTCAAGGCCCTGCAGGCATCGGGAGCACCAAGTGGGAGTTGGATGATTGGAAGAAGTGAGGAGGATAGAGGTGGTGTCACTTGTCCAGAGCAGTAGCTGCGTGCGTCTATGAACAGGGAAGAGGCGACCCTCTCCGGTGTTTCTCCCGCCCCCTCATTTCTCCTTCGAGACTGGCAGGGCTGCACCGGGTGACTCAGAGTTGCCCGGGCATCGCTTGGGCTCCCGTCCCCATCCTCCTTGGACAGCCTACTCCCGCGCCCCTTAGCGCCCCGCACACTCCACCACGTCCCTGGCCCGCGACGCTCGACAGCGGCCCCTTCCTCCGAAGGTGTGCACGCATGGGTGGGAAACAGTAATAGCCACCACACCTCCAACACAAAAGCCCCACTAGCCAAAACAACCGTGCACCCCATCACAGGCGGAGCCCGTCTCCCCAAGGTAAGTTTATTCGTCGCCGTTTTGGCGATCCTCCCCGGACAGCTGCAGCAGCGACAGCAGCTGCGCCGGGGCCCGAAGCTCCCTGCTCGCTTCCTTCCTCCGCCCTCTCTCGGTCGCCTCTCGCCCCCACCCCCTTCCCTCCTCTCTCCGCCTCCTCTCTTCTTGCCCTCTCGCGGGCCACGCACATAGCCGGAGACACCCTCCGCACTTGGCTACTCACACTGCGGCTTAACCCAGCCGACGAGGCACGGCTGCCAAAGAGGCGCGGGGGGTGTGCGGGGTCCAGGAGCGTAGGCCAAATGGGGGTGGGGGTGACATAGTACAACCCTTCTCCTCCCAGCCGCGACCCCATGCCCATTCTCCTTCTCTAACAGCAGCCTGTCAGCAACAGTGACACCTGAGCGGGGACTGGACGGTGAAGGAGGCAGGGCCGCTGGACTCGCAGCTGGGAGAAAACAGAGCTGGGGGCGGGGCCAGCGAGGAGTCCACCACCTGGCAGTGAGTGAAACGCACCCCAGCCAATGAGAGTGCGGGGCTCCGACGTCGGCGGAGGCCGGGGGCGGGCTCTGCGGGGAGGAGGATGCTGCCCGGGCGCTAGAGGCGGGGGCCGAGAGGAGGAAGGGGAGGAGGCGGAGGCGGGTGCGGCGGCGGCGGCAGCGGTGGCGGCGGCGGAGGGTAGGTTGTGGCTCGGACTGTGTCTGCCGAGCTCCACGGCTGTGCCTGTGTGAGTGAAGGAGCTGCGCGGGGAGGCAGAGGCGAGCGCGGCGGCGGGACGTCTCCGGCGGCCGCGGCAGCAGCGGCGGCGCTCCGTGTGGGGAAGCAGCGGCAGCAGCAGCGGCGGCCGCC
Source organism: Cynocephalus volans (assembly GCF_027409185.1). NCBI lineage: Eukaryota > Metazoa > Chordata > Mammalia > Dermoptera > Cynocephalidae > Cynocephalus > Cynocephalus volans. The sequence goes on along the minus strand of NC_084468.1, from coordinate 88,149,580 downwards.
TCTCCGCCGCCGGGGACGCAGAGCCGCGGCTGGTGGCGCTGACATTGGCGGCCCTGCCTCTCCTTCCTCGCCCCCTGCCCTCCCCATGTGATCGATCTTAATCCCGGCTGTGTGCGCGCGTGGGGCTCTATTCCGCGGTGCCCGGTCTCCGTGCCGGGGTGGTGCTCGTGTGTGCGCTGCTTCTCCCCATCCCCCTTCCCCCAAGAATAAAAGAAGAACCGGGAGGCGTGCTCAGAAAATAAATAAATAACCTCCACACACGCGCAGCCCGGAGCGAGTCGGCGGGGCTGGCGGCGGCGGAGGAGGAGTGAAGGCGGCGGCGGAGGAGGGACGCGCGGAGAAGGCAGTAACTTTAAAGCCAGCTCAGAGCCCAGACCTCCAGCCAAGCGGTTTGCAGCTCGGCGGCGGCGGCGTAGAGTGTCTGGCCCGCCGGTCCGGTCGGCGTGTGCAGTTGGACTGACGAGCAGCGCGTCGTTGTCCCCCGGCGGCTGGAGATGTCCGAGCCCAAGGCAATTGATCCCAAGTTGTCGACGACCGACAGGGTGGTGAAAGGTAAGCGGAGCGCCACGGTCGCCCGGGTGCACCGTGTGCCGCAGACGCCCGGGCTGCCGCCTCCCCTCCCCCGCGCCTTGGGTTCTCCTCTCCCTGCTCCAGCCACAGACCTTCTAGGATATTGTGCAACCCGCGAACCCCTCTTTCCCGTGGCGCCCCCCCCCCACGCGATTCCCCCCAGCCCCACTTGGGGCATTTTTATTGACGGGGGCGTCAGTTGGCAAATGGCTGAGCCGCGGGGAGGCGGCGGCGGGGGTGGCGGTGGCGGGGGTGGCGGTGGCGGGAGGGGGCGCCCGGGGGGTGGTTGCTAGCAGGGTGTAGCTGCTGTGACAGAAATAGGAAGTGGGTGGCTGCTCGCAGGCTTGCATGGGATCGGGTTTATGGTTTTCTTTTGCAGAGGGAGGGGTGATTTATGGCTTTAAAAAAATTAATATGGCATTTTTATGTGGCCGTGGCTTTCCACCGACTGCCTCGCTCGGGCAGGGTTCTCTCGGCGCTCTATTGCAGCAATTCCCTCGGCGCCCCCTCCCCCTCCCCCTGGAAGGCCTGCACAGGACTCGCGAGAGAGCGGGAGAGCGTGGGGGGAGCCCGGCTCTTCCTTCCGCGCGGGGCGGGGGCGGCCGCTGGCAGGAGGGTGGCTGAGGGGACGCGCGGGGGGCGCGGGAGGCGGGGAATGACCCTGAGAGCCCCCGTTGCCACCGCCCCCGGGATTCCCTCCGCGTGCCTCGGGAAAGAAGAAAAGCAGTTCTCCAACCTCCTTCGCCACCCCGGGCGGTCCCCTGCCGACCTGTCATTGCTCTTGAAGGGTTCCCTGCTCGTGCATACTTCCCTGGTGGTAACTTCACCACTCGCTTCCTCCGTGCCCCTTCCTCCCCTTTTGTAACGGGCTATTTGTTTCCTATTACTGCCTTTTCTCCCCCGCCCCGGCATTATATACTTCTCGCAGGGATGGCTTTGGAGTTGCTAGCAAAGAGAAGCGGGCTGCGTGGGGTGAGGAAGGGGACAGGCAGTGGTCGTCCTCTCTATCGCACGGGGAATCCACTGTCCTCGTTATAGTCCCAGGTGGGAGTATGAGGAGGAACAATCCTATGAATCCTGGAAGGATGACAACAAAGCAGATCCTCCAGAATTCAGTAGTATCCCTCATTCCCGGGGTCAGGACACCTAGCAAAGCAGGGATGGGTATGGGCTGTGTGCGGAGCGGGCCTCTGAAATTGGAAACAGCGCTGGTGGGGGCGGGGTGGGGGGGAGAGAGAGAGAGAGAGAGTTGTATGTAGAACAGAGATGCTATCTCATGTGACCACAGCATGCAACTAGAATGCCAGGCAGTAAAGTATTTTGCACCATGAGCAATTAGGTGAAGTACCCCACCAGCCTAAAGACCGTGATACATAAATCCTTTTGGGGTTTCAGAGAAGATCTCTGTTTCCTTTCATGGTTGCTTAGTTTTTTTTTTTTTAAAGTAATTTGTGTGTGTATGTGTGCGTGTGTGGTGGTGGTGGTGATGATGAGGGAAATGTGTACTTTTTTTTTTTTGAGAAAGATAACAAAATATCTTGTTTTGGTTATATTGGAATCACTCCTGCTTCAGCGTAGGATTCATAGATCCATCAAAATAATGAGGAAATAGCTCTGCAAAAATGACTTGAAATAGGACTACAGACAGATGCACAACTATTTTATTATTTTTTCCGCAGCCATGGATTCTCATGTAAACAGTCAATTCAGATTCATTCAAGAAAACCATGTTTATATTAAAGGCTTCTGTTGACATTTTAAAAAATTAAGACCTTTAGTTGAAATATCAGAGAATGAGAAATACCTCTCTGATGTGTGAAGTTTAGGTGTAGTTCCAATCTGTAGGTTAGGATCACTCATTTTCAAAACAACACAAAGCTTACAATTCAAATGATACCAGTAAATGTGTTGGCAATTAAAAAGAGCACTCATGTGCACACATAGGGTCACATTCCCTGTTTTAAATCACAAAATGAAGATTCTTAATGTAAATATGAAGTTGCCATCGAGTGAACAATGTAAAAATAATTTTTCATACATTTTGGCTCGGTGTTTTTATTTGTTAGTATGTAAGAGCCCATTCAACTATTGATAGGTATTGTGCCTCACTTTTTTCCAATGTTATACAATTAGTATACATACTATTACACCCATCCATAAAATTTGATTTACATATTCTTGCAGAACTGAAATACAAATGTGGATAATAGAATTAAAATAGGAAAATTTAATTTTGTGTTTGTTGTGATGGAGATCCTGATGTGAAACTTTAAATGTGAAATTTTGTTGATAGAAAGAAGTTTTATTGTTGAATTCCATTTTTACGATGGGCACACCGCTGCCATTTCTCTTATGCTTTCTTGTAGACTTTATGTTGTTGGCTTAAAAGGCATTATCAAGGTTGGATTCAACATTTTGTCATACATAGATCTTTATGACTAGTTATTCGAGATGATAATCTATTTTGATTATCAGTCCTCTGAGAAATAACATTTTCTCTTGTATATGTATACACATGCATGTTGAATGGAAAACAAATTGTTAAATTATTTTTTATATTTGCAAAAATTAGATAACACATTGTTCACAAAACCATAACTTTACCCTAGATTTTTGTTAGAACTTTATTCAGTGGTGAGTCTTTAACTCATCTTTAAAGGAGGAAAGGAATTATTCTTGAGGAAATATTTGTGCTCCTTAAGTTTTTTCTCCTTTACAAAGCGTATATAGTAGTATTTACTGTATATGCATGTAGAAATAAGAAATATTCAGATCATTATTACTGTGGCATGCCATGGCATTTGTTTACATTTATCTGCATCAGTGTGATCTGGTTTTTTTTGTATAGCAAATTACTATTTACAAATAAAGCTGTGCTTGTGGTTTTGTTTGTAGTAATACCACGATGTGTGACGGCTTTCTTGATTTGTACTTCCAAAATGCAACTTTAGAAAGGTAGGTTGAGTTTAAGTCACAACTATGTCATTTTTAGGTTTATAGAATCTGCTAGAGTGTGTTCAGAGTCCCTGACCAGTTTTCTAAACCCAATTGAAAGGGAATGATGACAGTGGAAATGAAAAACATTCATTTAGATTACCTCAGAAAAAAAGTTACTTCAGTTAGCAAAACCAGTGTTGTTTCATTTGTACTCTTGGATGAAAACAATGGAAAGTATAAGAATTCGGAGAAAACATCTTGGTAATGCCATTTGTTGAAATCAGAAGAATTTGCTTATTTACATTATTTTTTTAAAGAAACATTGCATAGCTATAAAGCTGAAGATGGAAGGCAATAAATAGAACAATAACTATCTCCCTTCCTCTCAGCATACCCTATAGTCTGGTTTTTCTCTGCAGTGGTGCCCTGCAGGCCTTATTCCAAACTTTGGCTTCTCTTAATTTCTCTCTGCATGTTCTTGCCCGGAATACTTTGGCTCTAACATTCTCAATTTAGGTGGTAGAATTTTTCTGCATGAAAGTTAAAAATACTTGGAGGAAATTAAACTGTACGTGATAATGAGAGTGTGGCTTTGTTACATCTCTTTACCTTCCCTCTCTTCCCATCTCCAAGTATTCTGTAGTGGGCCTTTTACTTTAACCCAAACTGATTTTAATGGTAGAAATTTCAGATACCATGTTAGGCTGCTGAGAGGTAAATTCCTGGGAAGAGTTTTGGGGAATCTCAAAAACTCTAGGTAGTGCACTGGTGTGCTTTGTGTGCTTTTGGCTATGGGGAATGAGCTGTTTTTCCGTGTATTGTCAGGTTCTATACTTTTTGTATAGTCAAAGTACACATAGGAAAATTCTGGGAAGATATCTAAGATCCTATAAGCAAGAAGATGCTAGTTAAGCAAAATTTTATTAAATAAATGAGGTTTCAAGTTACCAGTATTTCTAGCTGAGTGAGCTGATAATACTACTTAAAAAGAAAACAAGAATATGCTGCATTAGTAGCATTCTTATTGCTACATCAGTAGTAATAACTGTCATGTTTGGATCTTGAAATGGAGTAGTAAATAATGCCATTTCTTTGTGGCATACCAAGAAGAGCTCATTGTGTATTTATTTTACTGACATTTTATTACCATCAGTTGAATTGTTTCATTTATCTGGTTTTTCATTTGAGTATAGTGAAACCTCATTAATTCAGTATCGTTAATTTAAATTTATTATGATTGAACATCCATGTTTGGTGACTGAAGTTTACATCAGCCCTGGATGTGAAGAAAGGGGTCTGCTAATCTAATACTATAAACAATGTAGTTCCCATATGTTTCATATGCTTAAGAGAGCAAATCCTTTTCAGAACCTAGTGAACAGCATGCAACTTGATGCTATTAATTACAAATTAGGTTGATCTATTCATTAATATTTCCTTTCAGGACTTCTACTATAAGGGAATATAGCACAAGTGCATTGTTTTCAAAACATTCTGTGAATGAAAGCCTTAAGGCAACAATTGAGACTGGAATTCAGGGGAATTCCAGAGACTCTAAAATGCCATCAGTTAGAAGAATCAACATTTAAAAAATGATAGTTTTTTGGGAAGTGTGGGGATGAACCTTTACTTTAAATGGACAATATACTTTAAGACATCCAGTTAAAATGTGAAAAATTAACACCTTAGAATCTACTTAATGAGGTTTACTCTAACTTTTGTTTATATTAGTTAAGACATATGCCTTTTTAAATCTATTTGTTTCTTTATGGCCTGTTTTTGTTTGTAATTTTAGAGATGTGAAATATGACTTTGATATGCTGTGCATTTATAATTTTTATAATTGTCCTCTTATGCTTTTCCTAATCTTTTTTGTGTAAAGTTGAAACTAATTATGAAATCAAATGAAGAATCCATTTAGAGTGGCCTCATTGGAAATAGCATTTTTCTAGAGATACTCTCCTTTTAGCAAATACATTTAAATTACCATTTTGAGAGTTTTGTGAAAGTATATTGGACACACTTCTAGAACTATGAAGAATGATGATTCATGATATGGAGTTTTGATAATTGCTAAAATATAATTTTGCCAATTTTGTCAGCAACTTTTTGTGTTGCAGTCTCTTGATATTCAAGAGGCACATGGTGAGATCTTGAATTACTTTCTGTAATTCTCCTGTTATATATTATAATGTCATAGGCTACTTTCCCAATACATAAAAGGGCAATAATTGTACTCACCACTCATTTGTGAGGATCAGAGGATCATCAAATGGGATATGGGAGGCTGGGTGGTTACCCTTGGTCTACTCACCTGGGAATGGTGCTTTCAGTTATAGGTGACACAGAATTACAAATGATGATGTGTTAGTATTTTCAAGTCACTCGATTATAGTCAGAACCATTAATATTGAAAGCCATGAATGTGTTGGGACTGCAACAGTAGCTTTTGATGACACTCATTTCTATAATTAAAGAAATGGAGACAGAATAGAGTGGTCACAGGTGGGACTAGAATGTGGTAAGTGTAATAAGCAAGTTCTTTCCTTTGTAGATATTTTTAAAAATTTCCTTGAATTTATTTTTGAAAGTTTTCACTTCTTTGGTATATTTAAGGTGTCATCACCTTTTGTTTTACTAAAGTACTAGCTGTGTAAATAGTTTGATTAGGAGAAGAAGCTTTTATATATTTGTATTTAGCAGAAATATAAAATTCTGGATAAATGTTATAACCCGATTTGATCTTGGCGTGAAAATCACTAAAGAAATACTGTTAAACATTGTTTTCTATTCAGGATAAATATATACACAGAAATAGAAATAGCATACTTTCCTGCAAAGGAGTTTTATTTACTTTTATTTCGAAGAGTGCCGTCATAAGCCTCCTTGGGCTACAGATAATGACCCACACTATTGCTCTGGTTTCAGGATTTTGTTAATTTCTAGAGAAAGCTCAAGTGAAAATATTAGCCAATGCTTTTTAGGTGTTTCAGTCCTTTTTAAAATGAGGTGGTGGAAATCGAAATGATGTAGGCACTGAAACAGGATTTCAGTTTGCAAATTAAGTATTTAGTACTATTGACATTTTCAGCATTTTTAATTCATTTTATTTTACAATACTTCTGTCTCCTATATGAAGCTGTCAGTTATATTTTGTATACGAAGTCAGGTTAATTTCATATTTCTCCATGGTTAGCTGTTCTGAATAATGGCTTAAATCAGGTGGACTATCAACTTGAGGACCTAGACTCATTGCTGGGATCTCCAGTCCATATTCACAAATGTGCACTCAGGTAGTGGAAGCCTTAGGTATTAAAAAAATAAAAACACTGACTGAGGAAGTGGCAATAAATTATTAAAATGCGGCATTTTGGAATTAAGAAAGATTCATTTTGAAATCATCATAGAGAGGAAAACTTTGTGTTTTTCTTTTTATTACTCCCCTAATCTATGGTTTTGCCTCACAACAAAATAATACTATGACTCTATTTTAAAAGATGGTCTGTCTGACGTTTTATGAACTTCTGTGTCTTACTACTGGAAATTCTGCATGCGTTTGCAAGAGATACCGGATTTATAAAAGCTGCCTCCAGATTATGATTTACCATCTTACAACGATTGTCAATTTCAGGTACTTTCTACAGTTATGAAACCAGAAGAATGATGGTTGATATCCAAAGAGAAAATTTTATTATATGGAGCTAAATTAAAAAAAAAATTCTACCTATCAACTTTAAGATTCTGAGACATAAAGAGAGTCTCCTTCTATGGTGACTGTATTGTCCCAGTTTTTCTTTTTTGGGAGGAGGAGTTATGTTCTGATTTAAAATGTTCAGTTGTTTCTGTGTAACATTAGAATATTTTGGAAATTCTGGTGTGTCAGTGTCTAAACTATATCTCCAGGTTGCTGCATATACTTTGGAAGTTGCATAAAATTATTTGTTAATATGTATATTCAGAGTTTTAATTTGGAAAATATGGTCATTGGACCAGTGGTGCCTCACTCAATGTTTTCCTTCTTATGCACAGAATAAATTCTTGTTGAATGATTGGGGCATTGCAAAAGTCTCATGTGCCTTCTGAAACAATAAGTGGAGACAAATTATATGTTTATTTTGAGCCTATTATATTCTGATTCTTTGTAAATGGTTCTATATGGTGACTGAATTGGAATTGTTCCTTCTCCAGCTCAATCAGGAAGTGGAGTATAAGAAGGGGGCATACATAAGGCATACAGTTTAGATTGAGGGCAGTTTTGTTGTTTGATCATTTGAATTGACTTTATGCCTGCTGAATTAAAAAAGCTAAATAATTTTCAACTTAGCTTGTTAGCTTGAACTTGAAAACTTTTAGTTTTTGTGTTATTTCCCCTTAGAGTGATCAAGTTTTGACAAGTGGGAAAAGATATGTTAATCACTCAGTGTTTGATTTATTGGATGATTTATATAGTTTAATTATTCCGTATATTTAGATCTGAAGAGAAAATGACCAGGCAAGTATCATGAAAAAAACAAAAGGAAAAAAACCTCTTTTCTTTGTTTACATCTCAATTTATCATTTTCTGTAATGATTTTGCAATACAGAAATGCAGCCTTCTTGAGCATAGCCCTCCTCTGGTCCCCAGAATGTCATTGGATGCCATCCAGTGGAAGGACATTTGGGCTATGAGAGGTTAAAAAAAAAAGTGGTGCAGACTCTGCTTACTCGTTATATTTTTCTAAGTGGGCTTTGCACCATTAACATTCGTTTTTAAACATCTCATAAGCTATGCTGTTTTATTAAATTAAATTAACAACACAATACATTCTCTTAAAATGACAGAATCTGAGTCAGGATTTTAAGTTTGTGTTTTTTTTTTTTGTTGTTGTTTGCTTTTTAAAAAGGAATTTGATTTTGTTTGTTTGTTTTAAATGACAAAATCTGGCATTGTTGGTTTGCTATGTATATGTAATGCTATTAAAGTACACACATACCTTCTCTGCATGGGCCTGATTATTGGGATAACAACAGTTTTTCTGATCATTCAATTCTTTTCATTCAAGCTTCAGTTCAAATGTCACCTCCTCTGGGACCTGCATCACCTGACATTTGAATTGAAGGGACTCAGCTTCTTCCTTCTCACAGAGGACACCTTGATAAGAACATGTTGCTGTGATGATTTGTTTACTTGTCTGCCTCTCCTCCCCAGGAAATGGAAAGCCCTGGAGAGAGGAGCTTGGTTCCTTTTATCTTTGTGTCCTTAGTTTTGTAATAGGCATTTGATACATGGCTGGTAAATGAATGAAATAACAGATTAAGGATAAGATGGGTTTACATTTCTAGGTTATAGGGTTCTTTTCTATTTTGAAATTTTGTAGATTTTAAATCATGGTCAGCTCACAAACATCCGGTGAGTTTTGATTTGTAAGTCCCAGTTCTGTAGAAGTATGTTTTCACATGAATTTTTGATATCTGTTCCATTAACTGGGATTTTATAGTTTTAGCCCAATAGCCAGCATGCAGAACAATAACTGGCAGGAGTGGCTTCCCCAGGGGAAGTGCTTGGTTTTTAGTGGATCAGTGTTAATCAAAAGATGTATACGTTGATTTTTCTCAAAGGTGGATGGTTTCTTTCTCAGGAAGACTGGTGATGATGCTAAACTGGGGAGAGCTGTGTGATAAGCATCTGGGAGCTCAGATTAGACTTCAGAATGTACACATGCAAATGAATTAATAAATTAAGGAAACAGAACAGAAATGTAAAACATACTGCACACCTAGATAGGAGATGCCTAACTATGTATATACCAATAGAAATTTTCAGGTGTAGAACATGAGTACCTGCTGCTCATGAGTTAGCTCTCCTGATGGCACTTCTAGATGGTGAGTGTCTTTAGAAAAGCTTGGCCCTGGAAGTCACACCAACAGGGAGGCAGTAAGGCACCTGCTCTCAGCCCTGTCTTTGCAGATGACCACTGAACTTGTATCAGCCCAGACTTGGCTGTACGCGCATTGGATTAAAGCAGGCCAGCTGGGGTTTTCCAAGCTCCATTTTATTTTGTTTCTGAAGCAATATTTCCAGTCTCTCGGATGGGTGAGGATCAACTCTGTCTCCCTGGCACAGAAATATTTTCATTACAAGGAGTTGAAGACTAGGGAAACTATAGTTTCCTACATAAAATCTCATCGTTAACTTCTGCCAATTTGCATTCAGCAACCGGGAGGGAATCTCTGTTGCCTCACCTCTGGTCTGAATTCTGCATCAGTGCTTAGTCTCATTTCATATGCCCTTCCAGAAACAGATGTGTAAAATTTCAGAGTATATTAAAAAACAAGTCCGCAAGATGATTAAAGACTAAATAGGGGCAGGAACTAAGAGATTATTCAGTCTGAATAAGAAATTGCTGAGTGGTGACTTAACTACAGGTTTCATGTATTGGAAAGTCTCTTTCTATAGTGGATCACACTTAGATGTTGTCTTTCACCCATATCAACTGAAGAAGAGAAAATAATACTTGGGCACTTCCAAGATTTAAATGAATTAAACAAACAAACAAACAGTAAGGGACATTTAATGCTGGAATGGTTTATGGGGATCTTCTGAATGGAGAGAATGAATTATTTTCATAAGGTTGTAAATGTGGACTTGTTTATGTGCTAAAGAATAATCTAAACTGAAAATTATAAGATTTTGAAGCCGGAAGGAACCTTGGAAATTTAATTTCCCATCTGGCCCCAAACCAGTCCTCTTGATTGGGTGCTGGGGAGGAGCACCTTTTATCTCTTACACTTGCTCATGTCTGAGTCTACACATAACAAACAAATCAGACTCCTAGAATTCGAAGGTGCACCAGAATCTTAGCTCAGGCCACCCCAAATGGGGAACACCCCTCATGCTACCCACTGTTCAGCCTCCCCAGTGGATGGTAATCCCACCACTGCATGTACCCATCTGTTGAGAGGGATCTCCCAACTGTATAAGACCTCTCCATCGGGGACATCTCTGTGTGCAAGAAAAGTTTCCTTATGCTTGACTGCAGTCTGATGCTCTGAGTACACATGTTTTTCTTAGCATTGCGCTATAGAATTTCATAGAATGAGCCTTACCTGTTTTCCACAGGAGAGCTTATTTAATATTAAAAACAACTTCCTTATTCTTAAGTCTTCTAGCTGTTCCCCACACAGGATGGTTTCTAGGTACTTCCCCTTCCTAGTAGCCTTCCTTTAAATACAAATACAAGTCAGGTTGTTGGGTCCCTTGAAAATGGAGAAGTAAACAGAGGTTCATCTTGGTTCACCGCCTTCCATGGAACCTCCAGCACCTTTGGCTCAGTTTCTTCAGTACTCTTGCCTTGCTCTTCTATGTCCTCATGCTGACCTTCAAGCTGCTTGGGACTCAAAAGTCTTGCACAGGCAGCCAGCATCCCATGATATTCCTTGGCTGGATGAGGGTTGCCACTGTCATGATGCTGTTAGTCCTTATGCCTTTCCCATTGAAATTCTCTTTACTTGAATCTTTTCCCAGGCCTTCTGCAGCTTCAAGTTCTCAAATACCTAATCTGTATATGTAGGAGTATCACAGAAAACGTAAATGGCAGATACATTTAAATAGTGATTTTCTAGAGGTGTTTCTTTTGCCTTTTATACGTTATAAACACAAGTAATGAAGGCAGGATGATAGCATGGCACCATGGTGGTGTTAATGGGGTAATTGGCAGACAGGCCACATGTCTCTTGTTTACTTTTCAAATCACACTGTGAAAGCAACTCATCTCCACACTTGACCAGAGCCAAACCTACCTCTTCTGCCTGATCTGTGTCCAGTTTTTGAATGTTAGATAAGCAGCTCCTAAGGCCATTGAATTTGGATAACCCAATGGATTCAATTATAATTTTTTGTGTGTGTGTGTGGCGGGCCTGTGTGGGGATCTGAGCCCTTGACCTTCTTACCCTTGACTGTGGTGTTACAACACCGCACTCTAACCAACTGAGCTAACCAGACAGCCCTTCAATTGTAATTTGATAACTAGTGTAAGTTTCACTGAGACCTGAAGGAGGCCAGTGGCTTCCAATTATGGTGTCACAACACATTGCTGTGTTACACTCAGCTGTGAGGTATTAACAGCTGGTGATAACATCGTACAGAAGTTTGCAAATGACTTATTTTAAAATACCTATATATAAACTAAAGTGGATTCAAGTTCAGCCCTAAAATGTTACTGTTGCTGGCATTCTGACTTGAGGGTATGGAGCTGCAGCTGTCATGGTGGGCATTTTGCGTAACTTTCAGCCTGCTTGATTTTACTGATCAGCCTGTAATCATAGTGGAAATTATACAGTCTTGTATTTCCCTGAATATTTTTGATGGCAGTTCGTTAGAACCTGTGTTTACTCATGCTAGTGTTTTGTGGAAGTGAATGTCATGTGCATTTCTATGGGGAAAAGGCTGAGATCTGCTATGACAGCATACACCTTTGCTAGCCAGGTCTGTAAATTGAGTAGATCTTGGAACATTTAGGTAGGCACCTTTGGAGTGATTTCAACATGCTCTATGAAGACTTCTCTTCTCAAATATCTCCCAGAGGCTACCATGCTTGAAATTCCATGATTAATTATGTATTTAGGATAAGATTGGCCACCTTTGATACAAGTTTCAAAAGTAACTGATCTTTAAAACACAATTTAGTGAATTGACTAAATTTTCTTCCTTTTGGATGGTATTGAATTCAGGAAAAATTTTGTATTTCAGGAGCCTTTTTGAGAGTGAACTTTTATGCCTCTTTTAAAATCCATGTCCCATGCCTTTTGTAATTATCACTCAATTTTCCATATAAGCCACCTCGTCCCCTGTATGATATGATATCCCAGTTGGTAAATAGATTAATCTATTGAGTGTAAAATAGCTGTTGAAAAAAATATTTGTTTCACTTATCAAACCTTCCATCCACTCTCCTGCCCACCCTTCCATCCTGTCCTGTGTGCATCAGAGTTTGAGTGCCCACTGCTTGCCTGGTTCTGTGCAACGTTCTTGAGGCTTAAGTTAAGGTAGGCGATCTCTGAAGGTTACTGTCCAGTGTGGGAGGCAGAAGTAAATCACAGTGTATCTTGTAATTATTTTAATAGCAGAAGGTGCAACATGCTGTGGGAGTGCAGAAAAGGGAGTGATTAACTGTCTTTATATATTGTACTTTCACTTTTGGCAAAAATAAGTATAACCAATACAAATTTTCTCTGGGTATAGTGTATATATAGGTATGTGTTAGCACATTGCGCTTTTGCTAAAATGAAGATGGCATAAAAGGTGCTGTAAAAGGAGTGATGAGTGTTTATACCTGGAATTCTGTAGCTATTATGTATAAGTCACCTGTGAGTAGGGTATATGAGATAGAATCATGGGCTATTGAAGTAGAAGTGACTTTAAAAGTCAAAAGTTCAACTCTCTTTCGAAAAAAAAAAAGGTATTTCTGTTAGATGGTTAACAAGTCATTCCCCCACCCCCCCCAAAAAATACTTCTGGTGATGGGAAGGCAGCATTAGGTGTGGAAAAAATATTAGTTTACAGCTAGACAAAACCTGGATTTAAATCCTGAATCCTCTGAAGGCCAGGTGTGTGTCCCCGGACAAGTCATGTAGCCACCCTGAACCTGTTTTTCTTATTGAAAATTGCAAATGATAGTACTAATTTTGTCAGTTGGCTGTAAAGATGAGAGAAATTGTATGTAAAATCCCTAACCTAGTGCCTGCTTAGAAAGAGCCCTCAATATGTTAGGTATTGTTATTTTGCTGTTGGACAGCTCCTTTGAAAGCCAAGCTTTCTGCTTTTAGAACAAGGAATTTGCATTAAAGTGTATACTTCCTCACCTCCTACTCACAGTCAAATCCATTGTAGTTTGGGGACCTTTACCATTCCATTGAGACAGTTTGGCAAAGGTCCGCAGTGGCTGTCCATTTGCTGGTTTCTGTGACATTTGACATGATGGGCCACCTCTTTCTTTTTGCAACATTGTCCTCATTGGCTTTTGTAGATTTCCTCTTTCTCTGACTTGTTTGCCAGCTCATTTTGACTGAATCCTAAATGTTGATGTTCTTTTATCCCTTTATAAGTTCTTCCAGGCAGTGTCATTTCCTTGCACTTACAGGATTGACTACTGCTTTTAGGCTGATGACTAGAACATCTGCATTTGCAACCTAGTCTTTGGAGCTGTCTCTCAAACCCTATATACAACAGTCGCTGTGGATGAGTATGTTGAAAGTAAATCGGGGGATCTGTTCGCCTGTGTTTCCTATTCTGGGTGATGGTACCACAATTCATTCAGTTAGTTAAACATGTCACTCAGTTCAGGCTTTTTAAATACTTCACCTAGTTCTGTAGGAGCCTCCTAACATGTCTTTTTGCTTTCAACCTTGTCCCCTCCCATACATTAATATTTTCACGTTGTCACTAGGATGATTTTTCTAAAATGAATGTGTGCTCCTTTTAAGTACCTTGTAAGTGGTCAAGACACCAAGTCTTGACTCCAGATCTCGGCTTTTACCACCATAATACTAATTTGACAGGCAGATAAGGCTGCATTCATTAGGCAGTATCAATGAATTGATACAAAATAGACATTATTAGGGATTTGTTTTTATGTAAAATATTGCCACTGCAGGAAATTATTTTGGTGGACCATCAGTGGCCCTGTCTGTAGGAGAAAAATCTAGTACTTTCATGGTGTAAGTCTTTATACTTTGCAGAAATATGTAGCTGAGGTACACACACAATGGGAGTGGACTCTAAAAGAGGCTTTACTTGGTATTACTGACTTTATCATGGTGGTACAAGACAAACTAATCCAAAACGTCAAAAGAAGTGCTAACTATGAGTTACATAAAGAAGTCATTTTTATTGGACCTCGAATTTTTCTTCTAGGTTAAAACTATGAAAAAAAAAGTCTAGTGCTAGTTATTGTACATTGATGGCCTTTGTTGTAGAGACTTTGCTTTTTTATATTCATTTTCATAGTTTTGTCACAAAAGCAAATAAAGGAAGCCACACATAGCTAAAGTGAAAGCCACTTCAAGGAGACATCACATGAAACATTTTGAGGATGGAGTTATGTGGTTTCATTGTAGCATTCTAGTTGCAAATGCAAATTGTTTTGAGATCAGAATTTTTCATTTACCACTTTTAACTATTTTGTACTATGAAGAATGTTTAAGACTAGCCAAGTTGCACTTTTAAATGGATTATTTAAAATAAATTATTCAGAAGAAAAGGGTGGTGACTCAGAATTTTAGTGCTTCTTCCAAGATAGGTGATTGGAGAGATTTATTACTTTGTTCCCATGATTGCTAAACATATTTCTGATCCAGCTGAACTTGGTTTGACTTAATTTGAGAATCTTGTGGTTGAAACAGTTGCAGGTCATAGGTGTAGGTGTAAAGGAAGATTTAGCACCCTGCCTAGATTCCCTGGGTCTTTAAATTCAGGGAGCTCCAGGTTCATGCTGGGGATTCTTATTTCCCTTGCTTCACGATGAATACCTGCGCATGTGGGGGAATTTCTTCCCTGCTGCAATCAGCTTGGGTTCCTGTTTTCTTTTTCTTCCTTTTTTCTCCATGTGACATTTTTGTGAACCTCAGACTTCAAATATGACTTGTTTTGGTGTTTATTTATAAAAGTGTTTATTAACATTTAGATGAAAAAATTTGAATAACTTTCATTCTTAAATATGAATACAGCTAGGGTGTTTCATTGACAGTTCTTGTTTTGTTAATTTGTATTTATTGAAATGTAAGATCTTTCATGGCCTGAAAAAACAAAATACACATTACAGTTTTCCTGTTGTATGTGTTTATTTCAATCCTGAAGCCAGACCTTGCTTGAAATAATCTTTACCTTATAAGGAAATTGATACTGAGATATGATTCTGTCCAGTGTTTACTACTCCATACATAGATAATTTGAATGTTATAAGTATAGGAAAAATATCAGGTAAGTCTGTATTCAAATATGAATATCTAAGTGAAGTAGCCAATGACTAAACATTCTAGTGGTTCCATATATGAACAAGGTGAGAAAATATGTAAGAGACATGCTTGGATACTGTTTTAAAAATGTGGATTTAATTTGTGTAATTAGGAGTGAAATTTAAAAGTAAAAGATTAACATAAAAAATAGTTCTTTTGAGAATTCCAGTAGTAAATACACCTTCTGAATTTACTTTACTGGTTTTGCTCTTTCTTGAGCTCATGAGGGAGGCTAGCATGTTTGTGGTATGTTCCAGGCTTTAGAATTTTTTCTTATGGAAAAGAGGTAGCTAGAGTCCTATTCGGTCACAATTTTTGATTAAAACTCAGTTGGGACAGAAGTAAGTCTGTATGCCATTGCTTCTAAATATTCTTAATAAATGGAAATGTGCATGAATTGTTTTCTGTCCATCTGCTATGTACTGTGACCACATTGGTGAAATTGTGCCCTTTCCTCCTTTGCAAGGTTTCCAACTGTGTGGTTTTGTGTGGTTTTATTTATTTATTTATTTTCAGAACGATGAAATATTACCAGTAATGTGTATTTTTAAATGATTATGTAATTATACTACAGATAATAAAGGTACCCCTGTTCTTATTTGAACTTCTATCCTATGGAGAGATAGCACCAGAAGTGATAGTTTGCTTTTGATTATTTGGTCTGTATTCAAGATATTACTTTTCTCCTGAACTGCTATCCCCAGGCATTGCTCAGGGATTTTCATGAATGGAGTGAGTGGCAGGAAAAGCTATGTTCCTTATAGACAGGGCAATAGTATAGCAGCTAGAAAAGGTGTTTGTTTTTAGGCCAGCCTCAGTTAACTTGTGCTGTCATGCAGGAAACCTTTTTATGCATTTATTTCAGGACATGGCATTCTGGAGACTTCATTGAATGCTCCCTGTTATAATTTCTGATGGAATCTGGTCTGGAATGTTCAGAAAGAAGTAATAGAACTGAAATGACAAGATTATGGCATCTTGTCTTCAATATTCAGATTCACTGGCTTCTGTTTAAGAAACATTTTACCTTTCTTTTTGCTTCTGTTTAAATTGGACCCATTTGGATTAACATTAAATTTGTCTTTATGATATGACCTACTTGGTGTCAGTTATTTTCACAAATTCTGTTTCCTTTAATCCCCAAGGTAATACTGTGAGAAAGTTAATATGGAAACCTATTCTGAAATCTGTGAATCAGAGAAGTTAAATAATATTCTCATGATCACAGAACTAGTAAGTAGTGAAGCTGGTATTCAAAACATAACATTTAAAAATTATTTTTAAAAATTTCAAATATACATAGAACTTAGGAGAAGAAGAAAGTTAACCCCTGTGTACATGTCCCACAGATTAATTATGGAGATTTTACTAGGTTTCCTCTATTCCTTTTTTCTTTTCTTTTTTTTTGGGGGGGGTGAAATACTCATATTTTAAAGCAGATCCCAGATATCAAGTTATCAAATGCACAAGTATGACTATGGGACTAGTGTTTTATCTCTATAACAAATGGTCTAAAGTATTGGAGGGTATGACATAATATGAAGACTGAACAGATAGAAGCCGTGTTTTTCAAGAAAACAAATTACATATCTGCATTCAGTTTTCTAGATATGGTTAGTCATCATTTGCCACTTGTTTATTAATACAGTAGTAATGAAATACCTAATACTTATGGAGTACTGACTCTTGCCTAGGAAGTCCCTCATGCATATTAGCTCATTTAGTTCACACTAGCCCTGTGTTCTATAATCATTTCTTGTAGGTTCAAGTTGCTTTTCAAAGATAGGTATCTCTTTTACACAGAGATGAAATATTCTATAGTGCCTTGAATTATACTATCTTCTCACTCCTTCTCACCTTTAGTACTGATTACAATAATTTATTGATGGAGGGATAGGATGTTGCTGCTCAAAAGAGTTGTCTGTAGGCTAGCAGCATTGGCATTGCCTGGGAGCTTGTCAGTAATACAGAATCTCAGCCCTTTTGAATCAAAATCTGCATTTTCAATAATATCCTCAGGTAATTTATATGTGTATTAAAACTTGAGAAGCCCTGGGTGACATTTAAAACAGTGCCTCGCAAGCATGGCTGTATGTTACAATCGCTTGGAAAACTTTGAAAGTTACCAATGCCCAGTACAACCCCTGACCAATTAAATTAGACTCTCCAGGTGAGGCCTCAGTATCTGTGA
The DNA here is from genome assembly GCF_027409185.1 of Cynocephalus volans. NCBI lineage: Eukaryota > Metazoa > Chordata > Mammalia > Dermoptera > Cynocephalidae > Cynocephalus > Cynocephalus volans. Next base: position 88,131,891 of record NC_084468.1, on the reverse strand, counting down.
GTGTTTTTTTAAAATTAGACTTTCTAAATGAGATCCCAGAATGGGTATGTGTCCAAAAAAAATCTCCCAGGTGATTCTTACATTCAGCCAGACTTTAAAATGCGCTATTTAATACTAGAATATCTTTTAGTTACTTAGCTCTGAAAAAAACATTTAATCTTGTAAATCATATTTTGAAAATAGCACTAAATAAGAACTGAAGATAGAAGAAGTTTTGGGCTTGTACTTAGTCTTTTTGGTGATGGTAATTGATTGGTGATGGTATAATAAAATAATTTTTTTTATGCAGGACTGAGCTTCTCCACTGTTCTTATTCTCCCTTGGCACTAGGGAGTGAAGATACTACCAAAATTAATTGTCTGTTTTTGTTCCATTCTTATCTTTAGGTGAAGAATTACATTGAGGGAGGCAGGGAGATATGGAACATCAAATGGACAAAAACTGTACCAAGAGTTGTTAAATATATTCACATCATTACACTGGATGGGATTCTTGGTATTTTTATTTTTGTTCTTACATTTTTTTTCTGTTTGTGCATGGCTATTTGATTTTAAGTCAGTGACTTCAGTTCCAGGCATATATAGGTACTTTGTTCATTCAGTGACAATTACTGAGTGCTTAGCAAATGCAGCCAAATGAACAAAATAGTAGAAGGGAACTGGACAGTGGAGAGAAATGAGGTATTTATGTGCTCCTTACCCTGATTGCATATGGTGGAGTTGTTTAGAGCCAAACTACCTTCATTGAATACTGGCTCTGCTGCTTATTTGCTGTGTGACCATAGGCAAGTTAATTACGTGGCCTCAATTTTCTTATCTGTAAAACAGGGTAATAACAGCACCTACCTATAGAGTTGTTATGGAGAGTAAATGAATTAATATATGTGTAAAGCGCTTAGAAGAATGCCTGGCACACAGTAAGTGTTATATGAGTATTTGCTGATATAATTATTGTTATTATATACTCCATACCTTAAAGAGAAAACGTGGCTGATATATGAAGGCATAGACTCTTAACCTTCTGGTTTTAACATTTGAAAGATTCTTGAGGTTAACATGTTTTTGTTGTTGTCGTTTAGGGAAAATGGATCTCTGATTAGAGCAGGGACACAAAGTGTTCAGACTTGTATTCTGACTCCAGTTACTCCTCATTATGTTGGATGAAGAGGGGCAAGTAACACTCATCACACAAACAATTAACCTTGGTTTGTTGAAATACTTTAGATTCCTTGTGTAATAGGCACTGAAGAAATCCAAATTTTAGCTGTTAAAATAACTGCTTTCCCAAAAGCCCTATAGTAGCATGGTTGAATATTTTTAGAGCAATTCATTAGAATAGTAGTATTTTATAGTTTAATTTCACTTGAGGAACAGCTATAGGTGTTTCAGTTCAGGCATGGAAAGTTCAAGATCAGGTTGTCAGTAGATTTCAGTGTCTGGTGTCTGGTGAGGTCCTACTTTCCGTGTCCTCACGTGGTGGAAGGAGTGAGGGGTCTCTCTGGGGCCTCTTTTAAGTGCACTTACTAATCTGAATCATGAAGGGTCTGCCCTCATGACTCAATCACATCCCAAAGGCCTGGTATCCTAATACCATCACCTTAGGGGTTAGGATTTCAACATAATTTAGTGTTGGGGGTACATAAACATTCAGACCGTAGCAATAGTGATTTGCGTGCATTTTGGAATAGACTATGGTAACTGTTTTTTTTATGGGCAAGATTAGACATGTTTTTGTTGGCATAGAAAAAATTGCTGTGTGAAGAGAGTGGCTATTATTTATTTAACATTTAACCGGAAAGCCTAAATATATTCAAAAGAGCTCGTTTGACAAGAGTTCTGGGGCAGAAATATTAAAGGGCAAATGAAACAAGGATTTCTTGTTCTTAATTGGGGTTGAGAGAAAGGGCCAATCTCCTGCAGGGGAAATGACTATAAATGGTCTTCACAGTTAAGACATCCTCTGTTGTGACAGCTACCTTTCTGGTCCGCTTACTTTTTCCTCTTTCTTCACAGAGAATTGCTGCTAAAAACACCTTTCTCTTGGCACTTAAGCTCTCAAATTGGACTCTTCAGTTTTTTCTTGTTTCTGCATAAAATTAAACTATTTTGCTCTTGTTTTTGAAGCTTCGTGCACCCTTAGTTCCAAGCTCCTTGCCTCTGTTTTTGTTCTGTTATTCCCATTTTGGAGGCTTGTTCACTTTTACTTAGTATGCTTGGAAGAGTTTCCTTGTTTCGTGCCAGATGACAACAACAAATGAATCCTGTTCCTCAGTCCTTTTATAGATAGCTTTTTTGGGAAGAAAATTTAAAGAAAGAACATTAAAAACAAAAATTATATTGTCAACGCTGAAGATGGAAAGACATTCATTTTCATCTGATGGACTTTTTGGTCCCTGCTAATATTTTTAAGCCTTTAGGGAAAGAATTGCTTTTCCTTGTTTTAGGGATATGTCATAATGCATGCCAAGGTAACACCACAAACTGAAATGCACTTGTGTTTGTTTCTTCAAATAAATATGTGTGATTTCTGAACTATGTCTATTTGTTAAATAATGTAACTCCGTAATTCAGTTGTACCAAAGGACTTCTGTTTCTGTTTTCTATTTCAGAATTAAAATGCATAATAAATAAACATGTATGGACATTTTTGTCTATGTAGATCTGCTATCTTGGAGTTTGTTTATAATCATTATCACCTCTAAAATATAGGTGAGAAAACTGGCATAGTTTTTTATCACACAGATCACTGGTGGACAAAGAAGGATAAATCATGTTTACTGTGTTAGATAAGAGTCTTTTGATAGAAAATAGCGTGGGTTCCACTAAAAATAACATGTAAGTGAGAGTGCAAGAGATAGATTTGACTTTAAACTCATGTGCACATGAGTGTTTTCCTTCTGTAATGCTTTCCTCTTAGCTGGCTTCACAGTTGTGTGAACTTTTTCCATGTTGGAGCAAAGATAACCCACCTGGAAATTCAGACTTATCTGGTCTTTTCACTAGAGATCTCAGAATTAAGCCTGACCCGGTATGCATCAAACTCCATATTATGTCTCCCAGAGATGCTGAAGGGATTGTGTGCCCACTCTTGGGTCACTGTATTTACAAACTAATGACAGCCTAATTACAAATTAGAATATTGCTTGTTGAATAAGATTAGAATGAAGGAACAGTTGTGGTTATGTCATATTTTGGTCAAACCCTTGTAGCCTGAAGCATTGTCCTTCTCTACTTGAAGTTTGTTTCTTTCTAAAAACCATGACCAATCGCTTAGAATCTGAGCCCCATCCACTGTAGGAAGCACCTTGAAGTATTGTCTGTATATATTTGTGTGTGTATATACATACATGCTATTCAAGCTGTGCCATTCTGCACATAGCTGTGCTGATCCAGTTTTAAAATATATTCCTTTAGCAAATATACTACTTTAATAGCACATATACTATTTTAATAACAATGTAATAAATAAGTGAACAACTTAGTTTTAGTTGATTACATTTTCAGGTAGCTACTTTTAGGTAGTTTATAGAGAATGCCTCCCTAATGCTATACCTAATCTCAAATGCTAATGCCTAATTCAAATATAAACTTTTAAGCTACTTCTGGAATTAAAAAAAAAAATACAACTAATGATGTGTGTATGAATTCTTAGTAGTTTTCATAAGCTTAGAATAATGTTACCTGATCTTCTTAGAGTTAGTGATTCTAGTTAATTTTTTGACATGTTGTTTCTCTATTCATTGACTCCTGTGGAAATTGGGGATTGCATAGAGGCAATTTAGATACAAGCGGTGTCTTATATATTCTTCACAGTTATCCCAGGAAGCAGGTGTTACCTCCATTTGAGGTGAGGAAATTGAGGTGCAGAGGCTAAATGCACCCAACTTAGTCTGCCTACCATATATGATAACACAAAGACAGCTGTACTTAAGAGTTTTTGATGGATCTGCTTTATCATTCTTAGTATTTTTCAGTAATTGATACTATTACATTTTTGTTCTGAAACCTCTTCTAAATATCCATGAGTGGATTCTTAACTCAAGTTTTCCAGCTAATTTGAGAGTTTTTGTTTTTTTTTTCTCTTCAACCTGATCCTTACTGAAAGGAATGAACTGCTGTTAAGAACTACTGTCAATTTCCTATCATAACCTAATCTACTGCACATTTGAAATTGATGATTTAGTTGTAAAGGGGTATGTTTAGTATGCTTTAATTAAGTAACATGGCTTGTAATGTGAAAGTTTTGGGTACTTTTGAGTAAGACTAGTTAGTTCATACAACTTGTAGCTCCTTTTATTGAAATCAGTGAACATTACACACATGCTTATGAGTGTGAGTGAACCTTTAAATGTGGCACCTCCACTAATTTGCAGACTTTCCATGGCCAAACAGACAAAAAAAAAAAAAATCAGAATGTAACCTCAGTTCCTTTTTAAAAAGCATACCACTAGTTTTTAAAAGTGATAATGTAATTTGTTGCTCATTCTTTTTGGGAAGGGGTACACATTATTGAAGGAAGATCAGATAACTTTCTCTTTTCTTCCTTTTCAAAACCAAACTGCTTTTTTCAATCTGGTATAACTCAGAGAGAATTCTTTGTTTTCAGCAGCTCAGTATCTTATAAGAAATTCTGTCAAGGGGTGTCTGCTTTTAAAATTAATTTTCTTTCTTCATAATGTTCTCATTTGTTGTCAATTTAAGTTTCTTTCAGTTTTTAGTTGAGAGATGGCTTGTTCAGCAAAAATGTACCTAGTCTGCCTTGAGAGGTGTGAAAATCTGTATAAAACAATTTAAGAATATAGAGCGCTTAGAAAAAGTAAGAATTTCCAAACAAATTATCATTGCACATTTCTTAGATTCCAGATCCTTTTGTGCAGAGTTCTGTGCCAGTGGTAATGTTTAGTGGGCAGAACTTTGGACTGTCGGAATTCTCTAGAATTTATAGAGGGTTTCATCTTTGTATTGATAATAGAGAGATGACCTCAAGTTGGACTGAAGCATGAGGTTTTGGACTTAAGAACATATCAAATCCAAACCCCTTCCATCCTTAGCCACAAATAAATACTTTAATGACTCTGTTTATGGAAGACATTTATCATATTTCTGTTTTTAGTATCTATTGCATATCTTTATGCTCGTACTATATACTGATATACAAACAGAGCAATTTGTATGTATACAATGCTAAAAATATAATTTTAATAAGACATCATGACTCCTAGATTAATGGTTTATTTTAAGATTGGTTAGGTATGATGCCTACTTCTAATCTGAAATCTGAGCATATCATTAATGAAGACTGTTTGCTTACCACTTCCATGGTTTCTTTATAATGTATTTCAAGGAAGAATACATATTTTGCTGTGTTTCCTTTCATTGGAAAGTTATTTTTACCTTTTAAAAGAAATATAATAGTTGAAGTTTCCTTTATGAAATATGCTATAAACTTAATTTAACAGGAATAACTTAATTGTTGCTGGAGCTGAAGCCAGGACTTTTACGAACAAACGTTAGTAGGTTATTTCAGTAGTTAACTTTTTTTTTGTACCATTCAGTGGCTTAAATTTTTCTGAATCTGTTTCTTAAAAACAAATTCCAGTATTCAGAAGCATGCATGTGAATATGTTATCATTTTGAGTTGGCAATTTATATTCCCAAATTGCTTCGCTATGTTATTTACTACACTGGAACTATTTTTTAAGGAAAATGAGAAATAATAATAGGCAACATTTAGTGAGTTATTACATGTATTGGTTACTGTGCCAATCTGTTTTGCACATAATTATTTGTTTAATACCCAGAACAACTCCAAGAGATAGGTATTTTTATTATCTACATTTTACAGATGAAAACACTGAGTTGCAGAGTGAATAACTTGCCCAAGGTCACAAAGTTTGTAAGTGGTGATACTGGGATCCCAATCAGTGACTGTAGTTCCAGAGCCCACCATTTAATTATTATGCAGTATGTCTCTCAAAAGATTGAAATGTTATTGAGAATTTCATCAAGTGGATCATCAAGTAGACCAAATCCACAAAAATCCAGTTTATTAAATAGTATTCTCTGATTTTGAAAAAAAAAAGTAGACAAATAATATGGTTAGTATCCAAATATAATTTGATGTGACAAATAATATTGTTATAGCAAATGTATTTTAATATGACATTATTTTTAAGTTTACTTTTTAGCCTCATTTTAATCATGATCTTTGGAAATCTGTAAAAATGACAAAATATACTAAAACACATAAAGTAGAACCATATAAAGAGTTTGAAGAGACTATGAATGTTTATCATTTAAAATTGTAGGGAAGTAAATTCATTTATCTGATAACTTTTTATAAATACAAAATGACTCAAAAGAAAGATTTTTCTATCTTGGTTATGGATTGAATTAGTAGAAATTATATCACTTTACCATTGGAGAAATTTAAGGGTTGTTTGTGTATGTGTGGTTGTGTGTGTATGTGTGTATGGATGTGTTGAGGAGCTCCAAGACCGTGTTTAAGGGATGAAACATGACCTGCTTTTCTTTTGCTGAGGGCTGTTTGGCTGGCTTTGTCTAGCTGAGTTCAGTCCGATGGATTGTGGAAAATGATTATGGGAAGCTAGGAAGGTTTTTGAGAGAGAGGAATTGGGAGAAGAAGGTGGGGTTAATGCCATGGTGAATGGAACACTGGGGAGAAAATATTTAGAGAATTTTAAGGACATTTTCTTTGTTATGTGTGAAATGATACCTTTTTCTATCTTCTGATAAGCTTTTGTAAAAAATGACTTTTGATTAGTGATTTTGAAGTCATGTTTATGTTTTTCTCAAATGCTCATCATAAAAGACTGACTAATAGGAGAAAAGACTGACTTGTAGGTGACAGCAGGGACCAAGGAAGCCCACTTACATTGGAGTTACAAACGTACAAATTTCCTGATAGTGTTTTTAAATACTAAGTTAACATATTTGACAATAGTTGTTAAATTCTGTATAAATACTTGGGCCTAGATTACTTTAACTGTTGAGGCAGCTTTAGCTTAGATTTTTTTTTTTTTTTTTTTATCAACATTTGCACTTTCTTTCATATTCTCTATTTGGTTATTTCTTCATGACCTGTGGATATTAGGTAGATGAATTTTAGATGATAAATAATCTTTTAAACTCAGTGGCATCCTCATTGGTAGAACTTATCTTTATAGTCATCTAAGCTAAATGCCCTGTATTCTGCTCCTGGAAAAACATTGCCATTTATAATACAAATCTCACTTGATTTTTGTTTGATTGACACAGTGATTCTTTATAATGTAAATGTTGGAAGTAATTTCCCAAAGTGTATAACCACATTTATTTATTTGATTGACTGTAATGAGATGAATCCAGTGGGGTATTATATTTTTCCTAATACAGAACGCTGGATCTGCCAGTCTCAGTTATCTCTGATTTGCTTGAAAAATTTGATAATATTATGCATAAATTGGAGAATATGTGCAAATTCCTGTGGCAGATTCACCTAGTTGCTTCCAAATATCCATTCTTATCTTCCACTTTAATAATAATAAAACTCTGTTTTTTAGCTCAGAACATTGCCACCCAACCAGAAAACTTAATTTCCCAGCCTCCTTCCCAGTAGACAGGTGTGTCGAGGTGGTAAGTTCTATCTAGTGGGAGAAGGTTGCAGTGTTGAGTGTTACTTCTGAGACATATCCTTAAAAATAGAGGGTTGTCACATTTCTTTTCCTGATTCCCTCATCCTGCTTTCTGGAACACAGATGTGATCGCTGGACCCCTGGCTGCTATTTTGGACCAGGAGGATAAAAATCACAGTCTAGAGGATATGGAGTAGTCAGGTAAAAGGAGACAAGATCTTTGAAGACTTTGTGGAATTGCTATATTAAGGTTGGATTACCTACCTTAGCTTGTTTTCTGTGAGAGAGAACTAACCTTTTATCTTATTTAAGCGGTTGCTATTTTGGGTTTGTCATATGCAGCTAAATCTAATTCTAGTATATATAATTCCCTTCCAGTACAGAAAGGCCAGTGAATAGGATGTTTTTTGCATACTTTATTGGCTATATTTTTATGGGTATATTTCTGCATCCTAAATGAGAGACTTTGATTCATTCATACATGTAAATGTCAGTGAATAATGAGAAGCAGCAAAATACACATGGAGGAAAGAGCATGAATTTGACTTTGAATTCTATTGATTATGTGATCTTGCGCAAGTTACTTAACATTATTGAGTATGTTTCCTTTTCTGTAAAATTGGGTTTGTAGTGTATCTGAGTTCACTTGGGTTGCTCTAACAAAATACCTTATGCTGGGTGGCTCATAAACAGCAGAAATTTATTTCGCACAGTTCTGGAGGCTGGGATGTCCAGTATTAGGGCACTAGCATGGTCAGGTTCTGGTGAAGGCCCACTTCCTTCATAAATGGATGTCTTTTCACTGTAGCTTCATGGATGAAAGGGGCAAACAGGCTTCCCTTGGGCCTCTTTTATAAGGGCACTAACATTCATTGAGGGCTCCATCCTTATAACCTATTCATCTCCCAAAGTCCCCACATCTTAATACTGTCACACTGAGGATTAGCTTTAAAAATGTGAATTTTGGGGGGGGGGGCACAAACATCCAGACGACAGCATAGTGTTTTATAAAGATTATTGTTAAATAAAATATACTTAGCTCTAAGTATATCACATAGTGGGCTCAGAATTTACAATTGTTACTTCCCATTCTTTATATTAAAGGGTTTGAGATAATATCAAATGGCATTTTCCTTTAATGGCATAGAGGAAATAAAGAAACCACAAAATGGAACATGTTAAGTGCATTATAAGAAAAAGTGAGAAAACTTACACAAGACAAGGGGACATCCACCAAAGAATAGTCATAGAAGGCTCTAGACAAAAAGGTGATTATGAGAATTCAATGCAATTTGAAAGGAATATTGGCGTTTTAGGGGCTAATGTGTTCTCAGGCAAGTTTCAGGGTCTTATATAGAGAAGCAGACATAATGATGTAAATTAAGATTTCTATAAGTAGGACTATCATACTTAATGGAAAATCAATCAGATCAAGAGCTAGCTGTTTCTAATTATGTTTTGAAAAATTTACAAATAGAATATACTGTTCTTCTGCAGAGCAGTTTTTATAAAAGAACAAAATAAGCAATGAGGGAGGTTGGCCATTCAGATAACTTGAAGAAACAGATTATAGGAAGTTTTATACTTTGTTTTCATTCTCTTCTCTGTAGTTCAAATGAAGAAATGTAGACAGTGTCTCATAGGGATGACTTTTGTTCTCTTAAAAATATATTGAGTTAGATATTTTTTATTAAAGTATTTAAAATGGTATATAGTGAGAGGTATTATAATGCCAGTGTTTATAGTTTTCACAGCAGAACCACAAGCAACTTAAGAGTTACCATTTTGAAAATTAAATCTTTTGGTAACTTGACTGGTAACAACATATCCTTAATTAAAATATGATAAATTGGAAGCCTGACTCCAGAGCTTATTCTTTAAAATCAACATACGTTAAAACATCTGCGGTAATGTTGTTGCCAGTACGAGTGTTGGATAGTGTAATGCAAACATTTTTTCAAATTTTTGATTCCCTTTAGTTTCTGGATTGCCTCCCAGTTTTGAATGTAGGGTAGGTGATGAAATTGCTGGACATTAAATGCATTTAAAAATTGCAAGTGCATTCTATTTTCTCTCACAATTACTTGACCACTCTGAGTAGTGTTTCCTGTTATACAGTGATGATTGTGTTCTTCTTGTGTTTGCCCCTCAAGCAAAGACTCTTTATAATAGAAGAGCTTTTGGGATCAGTTCCACCATTTTTCCATTATTCATTAATCAGCTGGGGTTGACATTTAATTATTCCAGCTCATATTCACAACCATTTAAAAGTTACATTTTATAGAGTTTTAAAAAATCTAAACAGCGTGTGTCTTATATAACTTTATTTTTACTTAAAATTCTGTTACTAAAAGTGCTAGGGGTAGCCATTTGCTTATAATATATCATACCTTCTAGGAATTTTTAAAGTCATTTTAATGGGACTCCTGAGTAGACAACTGTGCAGTCTGAGTTGCGTTAGACTCTGAAAATGTTTTAGATTTAAAGTACTGCCAACCATCATGGAGTACTGATCTCACCACATGCTGTTAAAGAGGTTAGCAGGGAAAGTTAGGGACAGGCAGTTCTCTTGCAACTCAAAAAGAACATGAACTGCAATTAAGAGAAAATCCTATTAAATCCCCATGTATGCCACATTTGTAGATGTCAGCTATACAAATAGAAATGTTAATTTGAACCTTCCTGAAAATGACCCTTCTAAAACATACATGTTGGAAATGAAGATGACTCTCCATTTGCTTTAAATCAGAACTTCACTGGTATGCCCTGGAGAGTAATTCCATGTTTTTGATTCTCCAAGAAAACAGAAATTTTGGGTATTAAAGGCTAAAAGAGAGATGTTTATAATTAAAAAAACACATGCATTTCCATCATAGGTACTTTAATAATAAAGAATGACGGAGCTTCAAAAGAATGGAAGAATTTGAGAGGCTTAACTGAGGGATCTAGTTATATTGGAAGAAGAAAAGGAAAGAAATACAGTTTTGAAAATTTACCACAAAGTTCTTCTCAGTAACTTGTCTTACATTTCAGTGTACCTTTTTAAGTGCTTTTAATGTATTTCTTTTGTCTTCTATAGCTAGAATGTTAAAATGTCAAAGGTGCTGGTTTTGCCTGTAACTACTTTTTACTGTTTTTAGTGGTGTATCTGGTACAGCAGAAAGTACTTACACTCACTTGTTTTGTGTTTTGATTTTCTTTTGTACATTTTGTTCTTTGCTTGCCATTTGTCTCTTATAGTACTAATCTATACCTTTTATTTTTAAAAATTATTAATTATTAATTAAAGGTTATTTGAAATTTCTTTAGCAAATGATTATACAGCTTAATTTTTTCAAAATAGCATTTTATTAAAGGAGGAGTTATTTAATCTTTTCATTTTCTACAAAACTGTACATATACAAAATGAATGGTCATTCATACAATCTAAATGAAAATAATTCATGAATGTTAGTTCTATAAGACTGTAAATGTAAAAATAGGATTTTAGATGTTTATTTCTAGTCATTTGCATTTCATTCTTAGGCAAAATCTCTACTCTTAGGTGAATTCTTCTATTAGTTACTTAATCACAAAATAATGTTGGATAAGTTCTAGCTTTCTACATATGTCTTATATCACATAATTCAAGTTATAATTTATATACTTACAATGAAAATGTAATTGAATTACTATTTTATATAATTGCAGTGTATGCATCACACAATAAGTATGTTATGTAGATGTGTATTTGTTATCATGTGTTCAATTCAAATCAAAAATATGTGTAATCTTTTTATATTTTTCTTAACTACTGATTGTCTTTTTAAAAATTGCTTATAATCAAATGAGGTACCTGTGTAAGCCACATAGAAAAGTGGTTGGCAAAGAGCAGTCATTCATTAAATGTCAAGTATTATTATTGTTTTAATATTTAAATGATATGTACTGATATAAAGTAGTAGATGGTAGAAAGTTCAGTCTGGATAACTTAGAAATAGACTTTCTGCATATCTCCCTACCTGCTTTGAGTGGGAAGAGATAAAGTTAAAAAGAAATAATAAATTGGATGGCTTGGGCAAGGTATAAATGTATGGTGTTTGTTCGGAACCTAAGTTTTAACGATCAGAAAAATTGCAGCACCATACTGAGAGATGGTATACCAGTGTTTAGTACTGCCTTGCAGCAAAGAAATGAAGCATGAGTTGGGGGCCAGAACACCTCAAAAATAGCTGCATGACTTCAGGTAACTTACTCAGTTTTTATGATTTTTAAATATCTCATTAGATAAATAGGGGTAATATACTATCAAGGTGATAGGACTAGTTGTAAAATTAAATGAGATAATGTAAAGGACAGGGCACATACCAGGCCCTCAAAAATTTTTAATTCTCTCCCTCCTAGGACGGAGAAGAGAAAAATGTAAGGAATATAATAGAAGAGCAAAACTGAATATGTGGCACTGTGTTTTTATAACTTTTTAAAAAATAAACTGATCTCTTGGAATGTAAGCTATATTTGGATTCATGGGCAAATAAAAAATCCTGAAATGATGCACTATTTGCTGTGACTTATTAACATAACTGAGAATTGACTAATTCTTGATTTTTAAGTTATTCTCTCATAAAGCTTATTTTTTTTATTTGCTTTGAAAAAAAGATTTCAGTCTTTTTCACCGTTTCATTTAGTATTAATTAAATTTTCTATTCACGTCTTTAGGATGATGAATTTCAAGTAATCTGCTTCCATTTTAAATATGTTAATTTAACTGAATTGTATCTTGTCAAGTAAATCTGTACTTTTTATTTAATTTGAACAAGGTCCTTGGATCAAAAGTTTATGCTTTCACTGTACTGAATTTTGTCATGGATTTTATTTATTATTCCAAAGTAGTTTTTTTTATTGAAATAAATAATATTGATTTTCAAAATCAAACATAAATTCCTTCTTTCTTTTAAAATGGAGTTTATGTAATTTACTTTTTGTGTTCTTTGTTGGACACAAGTACCACTCTTTTTGAAAAAGTTTGAGGACTTCTGTCATTGCATTAATACCTTCTCTGAACAAAGTTAATCAGTATTAATATGGAGCACAGCAATCATTATTGGCTACTGAGAATTCATAGTTTTTATAATTTAAGGCTTGTTTTTATTTTTTTGTAGCATTATATTAATTATGAAAGATTTTAAAAATCTTGGCAGTGAAAAATAAACTTTTATGTAGAAAAGCAGGAAGTTAATCATGGGAAGCTTTTCTTCTTTCTTACATAAATACATTAGTAGTACTACAGTTGAAGAGAATGCAACTTGCATATTTTAGTTAAACTGACATAGGTAGATGTTAGGCAACATGGTAATTGGTTGAATTTTCTTAATTGTACTTAGCTAAGCAAATCTTTATTTGTATAGACATAAATAAAGAATATAAATATATATATTTGCATATATTTATTTATAATAAATATACAAAATTTATGATCTTTTCATGTGAAATATTGTTTCAAACTCTGGGACATGGAATATAGAATTAAAGTGGTGAATCAGGATAAATTGATAAATACATGCTTTCTTTTTAAATAGGGTAATATCTAGCATATTTTTTAAAAGTATTTTTTCTTATTATGTTAAGTGTAAGAATATTCTAAAGAAACACTCATTTCTATCACTCATTAAAGAACAGGGTCTCTCCTGATTGATTCTGACTGCTTACCATCCTTGTGTAGACTACAAAGAGAGTCAACCAACAAAGTCTATTCTTATGCAGGTACGTCTGGATTTCTTTTAAAAAATGTACAATTGGAATTTTCCCCAGAGCCCTACGTGGCAGATATATATATACATATATATATATATAAAATAATAATAATAAATAAATATATATTTCTTTTTTAGCTGCTTTATTTTCAGGCAGGGCCATGGATTTTTCTTTTTAATTAGTGTTACAGTCAGCCATGTTTAACAGTGTTTTCCCTGAGCTCTAGAAAAAGATGAGTTTATGGGACTGTGAGTTCTTCCCTGCCCCATGCCCCCCGCTCAGGACCCTTCTTTGACTTTTGGGTTTCGAGTGTTTATATGAAACCTACATATACTACCTCAGAAACCTGGCTGTTCCCAGTTCAGAAGGATTATGTTTCTTATATTCTATTATTTATGTCTTATTGTCAAGTAGAAAGCTTTGTCATTTTATAATATCTCCAGGAATAAAGCCCCTTACAACTGGAAGCCGCAGGAAGTAACAAGATAACACTTGATTTGTAGTGTCTTTTTTTCTTTCTATTCCTTCGGCTTCTATAAATCATAGATGACAAAAGGCCTTGTTCTCAAAGGACAGAAAGGAGATGACATGGGAAGGTGGGGATGAGGTTAGGGGAGCTCTTTACAGAAAACTTCAGATTCCATTTTCTGGGAAATAACTTCTCACTAATGAAAATGTTTTCATCTTGTGTATATGTGTACAAAATTTCACATTTCAGAAAGTATGCTTTACATGAATAATGAAATATTTTGTGGCTACAAATTAACTTTTGGCTAATACTTATTTTATTAAAAATAATTCTGAAATATTACATTCAAGGGTATTTTGTGAACCTTCTATATGCCATGTATTGTGATAACAAAAGTATAACCAAATATACCGTATATATTGTGGAATAATAATAACACAAATATTAGTCTTTTGTAGAGTAGTTTTTCCTTTCTAGTTTTAAAATCTAGGATTTACTTTGGCTCAGGAATATTCATCTTGGAAGAAAATAATTTTTAATAATTCCATTGGCATGGCTTAAAGATTTTTGTATTTGAAAAATACATGAAAATCTTGATAAGTTGGTATTAATTTCACATTCCAGGCCAGACTTTTGGTGTATGAATCTTTAAGAGCACAGATAGTAGTGAGTCCTTCTCACATGTAGACATGAGTCATTACAAGATGTATTGTTGAATTGTTTTGGGACACACCCAATTGATGAAAAGGCTAAAAAATATGTAAGTTATAATTAGGAAATTCTCCCTTGATTACTTTGTTACCATTGTGCTTTCTTTATCATTAATTATTTTTGGATAAATGATTCAGTAGATTCACAGTAAGGATTCGTATTGTGAAGTGGCAGTTTATGGCCTTTAATGAAAACTAACTCACCATAGAATTGGAGTATAAATAGGATTTTTAGAAAAGAGAAGTCCATTTTTAAAAAAGCAGTGAATACTTCATTTGTTACCTCCTTGGTTACTTCGGTTTGTGAAAAAGCATTGATCATAGTATTTGTTCCAGAGGAAGGCTTCACATACTAGACACAAAGTGTCCAAGTGTCGGCCACAAGTACATCAGGTAGATTTAGAAATATAGGACAAAACTTCCACTGCAGTTTTAGCCTTTATAACACTGGATCGATGACCAGTTATAAAAACATTTTATAACAAAAATGGTAACCATTTGTCATACAACCAAGACAAGTAATTTGTTAGGAGAAAACTTTTTTAGGAAGTTACCTTCTTTATCTGTATATGTTAGAGTTTAATAAAGAAAGATTCATTTTCAGCTGATAAGCCAGGCAACTATGGTGACCTACCTGCTTTCCTAGGTTTGTGCTGCCAAACTACATTCTCAGAATTGTTTTGCAGAGGTAAAAGCACCAAAACACTGGAAATACAGCTATTATTCATCCTCATTTCAACATATTCTGTGTTTAAGTTCCTGCAGACCAGGAAAAGTGAAGCTGTAATTACAATATGTGGGTCTAGGCCAGAAGTTTCACATGGCAGAGCTCTGTCCTCAGGTTTTCTTGTTTTCCACATAAGGTGGGGTCATTTGTATTAATACAGTATGCCAACAAAATCTATTATTTTGTCCTTGTTCTTGGTTTAAAATGAAATTAGGACAGTGATTTCTTTTAATTCTGTTTTAGATTCTGCGTACAACGTGATCTAAGTTTTAATGTGTTTTGCTGCAAAACACTATTTGGGGTTTTGATAGAGCTATAATACCTACCGTACTACCACCATCATCAGTACTTGAATGAAGAGAGATGATGTGCATTCACTCAGGTATTCAACAAGTACTTGTGGAGCAGCCATTTACCAGGAAGAACAAGAGCACTGGACTTGCCTCACACTCCTGGTCTAGCTCTGAGACCTTGGACTCACTGTTTCTGTCTTGTTTGTCTGTGCCGTAATTCTTACATCTTAACTAAAGGAGATGCCAATAACTAAAAGCAAAAAACAGAAATAAGAGTGCACCGTCACAAAACAAGCAATCTGTATGAAGTAAGAGAGATGGATTTGGTTCCTTTAGTGAGTAATTCTATAATGCTTTACATATCAACCTCAGAATTACAGTAAAACAGAGAGAATGAACCTTTTTTTTTTTCCCCCCCTGAATGTTTTTCTTTCAGGTCAGAATACGCGTCTTTTTGTGTTCTATTCTTCTGAGAAGTGAGGATTGTGGTGGGTATACAGCCCATATTCATTTACTTTTTCTGTATGATATATCTGTTATTACTGTTGATTGCTTAGTGGAAAAATTTTTCTTTCACTCTCACTTTGGCTTTACCTCCAAGTGAGTTTTTCTGTTGGTAGAAACTGAGCACTGTAATTTGTGGCTTTCCGGAGAGGGAACCTTGATGGTGAGGTGGAGGAGGCAGGCCACATTCCAAAAGTAGATTGGTAGGCGCTCAAGACAGAGCACTGATTCAGGAGTGAGTTGGGGTGTGGGGTGAAAGTTGGCTACTAATTCAAGCCTCACCTGAGGCAGTGTTTCTCAAACAGAAAAGTACCCTCTCTAATTAGCTGCCCCAATGTGCAATTAGATCAATGACTGCCAACCAATTTAGAAACTCCTTCCAGAGTAAGCTAACCAAACAATAGGTGTTCCACAGCATGACTAATTTTCTTGCACTAAGGAATTTGTAGCTTTACCTCTTGTATTTGTGGTGGACTGCCTCATCACCTTATGAAGGTAAAGTGCATTCTCCTTTTTAGGAAGCAGAGTTAAAACTTTTCCCTCCTATGGATATCTGATTGTTAAAAAAATAAATGTTTTACTTAAATATACCTTTCCAGCAAA
This sequence comes from Cynocephalus volans, assembly GCF_027409185.1. Classification (NCBI taxonomy): domain Eukaryota; kingdom Metazoa; phylum Chordata; class Mammalia; order Dermoptera; family Cynocephalidae; genus Cynocephalus; species Cynocephalus volans. The sequence continues at coordinate 88,115,219 of NC_084468.1, read as the reverse complement.
TCTTATCCTTTCAAAACTGTTTAAAGCTTTGGATTAACTGGTTTCATTGGTGATAAAATTCTCAGGTACTGAGGAAAAGTATACTTTCAGTTTTTAAAGATTCAATGAACAAATGATCCTTTCTGTAAACCATGAACAAAACACTTAGAAAACTAATTAGTAGTTAGGCTAGATATATTTTGATGTTATATTAAGTATATGATCTTAAAAACATTTTTTGTATTGTTAGATACAGAAGAAGATATGGATAGAAGTTAAAAACTTTGTCATTGATTGTTTTTAAGCCTTACCCCTCAGCCTTTGATAACCTGCTTTTTGTCTGCCTTTGAAGTAGGAAGATTGTGACAAATGATTTCATTCTGAAATTGGACTTGAATAGAAAGTTTTGATATTATAAATTTCATTTTATGCTGTTCGAAGAATATAGTTACCTTTTATCTTTTATATGAAAAAGGGTAATTGTTATCATTTTCCCTCCATATTTGTACTCTAAAAGAAATACATTCTGTGTTTTCTTATCAATTAGCATAGCCTCAAATGAAATTATGGAAACAACAAATTATAATTCACATCTTAAATATTTGTTTTTTTAAAGAACACTTCAGTTATGATTAAAAGTAACCATTTAAGTTTATTTCACATCTTTTCCTGAGGTGCGAAACACAGTAATTCTGTAAATACATTTTCATAAACAGTAATTCATGGGTCACACTGTGTAGTACTTCCAAAGTTATGTAGAAAGTATTTCATTTGATCTTCTCTTAAAAATGTGTCTAAAAAATATTACAGGATGAGAATAAGAAAGAGTAATACTTTCCGTGGTCTCAGATATTTCAATTTTCAATCATGAGCTTTAAGACTCACATGAGCAAAACAGTTATGCTGTCTGAAATCCAGGCAGTTTTTCTTGCTTAGATGCCCAGAAACATTTTCAAACCTTTCCAAACCACTGGGATCATTTGCTCTGATTTCAGATAAGCAAAATAAAATAAACAAACTCTTACCCATGTGGGAACTGGTTCTGCTGTATCTTGTTTTAAGCCTGCAAAGCCTGAATGTCTCCCCAGTATCTTTGAATGGGTCTCATTGTTTATTTATTGTGCTTTTCACAAGTGCTTGTAACTTCACCCTTGTTTTACTAATAGCTTTCTTCTAAAGTGGGTTGACATTTCAGTTAATTTTCAGTGGCCTCAATGTTTTTCCTTAAATTGGGCCAGACTGACTGACTGGCTTGTTTAAAATTACACAGTCTCGTATAAATTGTAGCGTATAAAAATAAGAAACATTCATTAGAGATTTTTAAATTTGTTTTCCTATTTAAAAAATGTTAGGTCATAGAGAAATTTTTCTTTCATATTCTTTAATTACTTGTGTTGATAAATTAAACAATTGAATAAATAAGTGGTTTAGAACCTGTAGACTAAGAAGTTATGTTTTTATGTTAAAACCTATTAGATATGTAAACATTTTTATTCGTTTTTGAATATAATTCTGTTTAAAATATTAACATGAAGAATTTAGGAAATTGATCAATGACTTCTTTACTAGATGAGCAAACTTGAACACAATTTCTTTGTTCAAATTTTTATTGCATTAATTTTAAGTGAATTTAATTTCATAAGTGAAATTTTAATATCTGTAGAAATGAAACTAATAATGAAATTACAAGGGAATGTTGTCCTTACACCAGTAGTTAAGACTTACATGCTATAGGGTATTGGCAAAAAAAATGGGCATCATTAGGCAAAAATACAGAAACAGGTTCCAGTCCATAGTGAAACTCACTGAAATGATGAAACAGCATTTCAATTAAATAGGAAAAGTACGGATTATTCAATAAATAATACAGCATAGCTTCTAACCATACCCAAATATAAAAAAATTCAAATATATTAGCATAAATAGAACTAAAAAAAATCTGAACAAAAAATATTAGGGGAAAAATATAGGCAACTGTAAGTAAATTATCTGATGGGGGTGGTCTTTGCAAACATGCTAAGAAACTTTGATAAAACAAAGATGAACAGATTTGGTTCCATAAAAAGTAAAACATTCTTATTTACAAAGGACACCATAAACAGAGGCAGAAGCCTAGCTGAAAATATTTGCAACAAATATGAGGGTGCTTCAGAAAGTTCACAGAAACATTCATGTTATCTTTTAATTATATTTTCCCATGAACTTTTTGAAGTACCCTCCTATGTTAGGCAGAAGATTAATTCATATGTAAAGGACTTCTGCACTTTGATGAAAAGAAAAACAAAACAATTTTGAAAGGACATAAAGAGTAGAAAAAATGCAAATATGGGAAATGAAGATATTGTTAATATGTTTAATATCATGAGTGATCAAGATAATACAAATGAAAACAAGATGTCATTTTTATGTCATCAGATTGGCAAACGTAAAAGGACTTAGCCAGTGTTAGTAAAAATATCAGGTAATTGACATTTTTATACATTGTTGATAAGAATGTGAATTTTTACAGCTAAAATGTACTTATTTGTCTCAGTTGTCCTATCCTACTTCTACGAATTCATCCTACAGAAAATACCAATACATGAGGATAGAGTATAAGGATGTTTAATATTTTTATATGTTGTTAATAAAAGTCAGTTGTTAAATGTATTTTTATTGATTAAAAGATCAGTCAAAAAATTTTGAGTCAAATATGGTATATCCAAACTGGACTATCATGCAGTTGTATTAAAAATATTGGATAGCTATTGACTTGGGAAAACATACACAATATTTTTGAAGTGAACAAAGAAAGTTTCAGATATGTAGGTGTATATAAATATGTGGTCATGTATTTTATATGATTTTTGTTCATAAAAATAATTATCTTATAAAAGCATGCATTTGCATATTTTTGTGTACACATAGACAAAATATGGATATTTTCCTTGGGTGGGTTAGTGTGGATTTTTGTAAAGGTGGAGGTGAAATGAATGTGAGGATCAGTGATCCTGTACTTATTATGATGGTTCAACTTTATGATTTTTCGACTTTACAACGGTGTGAAAGCTACACACGTTCAGTAGAAACTGTATTTTGAGTACCCATACAACTATTCTGGTTTTAACTTTTGTTATAGTATTCAATAAATTATACGAGACATTGAATACTTTATTATAAAATAGGCTTTGTGTTAAATGATTTTGTCCAACTGTAGGCTAATGTAAATGTTCTGAGCAAGTTTAAGGTAGGCTAGACTAAGCTATGTTGTTAGGTAGTTTTGGTATATTATTTGTAACTCCTGCTTAAGATGTTTTCAGTTTATGATGGGGTTTATCAGGATGTGACCACATTGTAAGTCGAGGAGCATCTGTATTACATTTGTAATTTTTAAAGTATCAGTGATATTTTACATAGAAAATTTTGACCATTTTACTGTAAGGAAACATGTTATTTTGAGACAAGTCATAATCACACATTTTTTATGAAACATTCCTGAACTTAGGGGAAAATGTACAGAAGTCTAGATGCCACCATGGTACCTCTCTCTTAACTTGACATGGTCACAGTGGAGATTGAATCCCATCTTGATGATGAAACATCCATCAGGGGTTTCTTAAGGAAGATAAGAAATTTGAAGTTGGATGTAGCTTTGCATAACACTCAAACTAAACTTAATGGTCACTCCCAATTTTTAAGTGAGATGTAAATTTGGCCCTAAAGTTTTCAACTTGATTCCTGTGCTTAGTTTATAACTCTGCTTTAGAGTGATTGGGAGGTGGGGGTGAAGGGGGTAGGTGGGTTGTGTTAATTTCTAAAAGGCAGTGGCTGAGAGCCAGGAACTTTTGTCATGTTGGGCTCTGTCTTGCTCACACAGGGCCAAATCACTCTCAGGGTTCTGAGATTCAGTTTCTCCTTTTCTCAAATGGGAATGCTAATATTGAGAATTAACTAGTACTTTTGGATTATTTGGAGTTCTGTATAAAAATGCATAGTAATGACAGTCTTAGAAAGGTCACAGTCTGTTAATTATCTTCTTATTAGTGGATGCTATAACAAACTGTTTTGAGTTTTTTATTACTCTGTGATAGTATGCTAATTTAGAACAGTGTACCCTTGTTTTTTGAATTCTGTAATCCTAAGGTGCTTATAGTATGTAATTGCAGCTTGATCTCATGATAGTGTTAAAGCCAGAAGGGATCTTGAAGATGAGGATTCATCCATATTTTAATTATCAAAGTGAGGTGAATTATTTGTCTGTGGTTACACAGCTGATAAATGACAGAGCTGGGACTTTATTCCACCAGCATGCCAGGGAATATTTCTGGCATAAACAAATTAATAAATTCATCTCCTTAATCTCAATTGAGAGCTCTTTCTATAGCATTTACACATTTTACTTAGTATTTTCTTATTGTCATATATGGAATAAATATTATTCGGGAGTCTTGGTAGTTTCTACCAGTGAAATTAATACCTAAAAGAAAAAATGTACCGTTTTAGAAGTTGGGTAGCTTTGCTTTCATTTTTACTGTTTTTCTTTCAAACCAGAATTTCTTTTGGGTATTCTAGAAACTAAGTTAAATGGACCAATTGTTGCAGAAAACAAATATAAGTAATATTTACTTGCACATTTTATTTTAATTGATTATCTGATGGTTTCCTTTAATGTCAGATATGAATTTTAAAAAAATATATAAATATTACATTATAAAAAGAAACTTGTTATTTGAAGTAAGCACCATATTATTAAATATGTACAAAAGTAAAAGATAATTTTTAAAATATGTATACCACCCTTTAAAAACCTAAGCAGGATTACTTTTCCTATGAGTGATTGTGGTTGTTGCATTACTTAGGCCAAGAATGATCAAGTTGAATGGGATGAATCGTAATACTAATTTCACTGGAAATGTTCAAGTAGGGAGAGCCTAACATTTAGCAAGCCGTGAATATTATGTTGTTATCTGATGTTAAATGAATTGAGTTTTGTAGTTTCAATAAATCTTGTATATTTTAAGGCAAGAATGCTTACTTTATATGTCATTATAGTAAGTATGTAAATGAGACATATTTTATATATAATGTATGTGCATCTGTAAATTTAAAAAGGTATGTATAAATGTGTTTACTGTTTTGGCATTTGTGATGATTCTGTTTGTAGCGAATTATGGTGATTTCTGTCAAGGACTTTGAAATGGTTTAAACTAAAATCCTATGTATTGTTTTCTAAACATTGAGATACATTTAGATTAATACTTTTTTCCTTTTCTTTTCTGCACCAAATTATCCATGAATAGTGATAGAAACAATGATACTGTTTGTATGGAGAAAAACTCAGAATTATCCAGAAGTACATTATTTTTGGGGGAGGCATATATCCAGTACAATATGGAATAACCTTTAAGACCACTAAATGAAATATTATATGGCATAAAGTGAGTTTGAAAATTAGTTTAAAAAGTTATGACAAAAATTGTTTTATCACTCTGTAATACTAATGCCTTTTCACTAGTAGGCTGTCATCACAGTTTATGTTTTTGACTTGATCTTTGTCCTTTATGTATCAGGAAAACCCAAGCCAATATGTGTGACTGCCAATCTTTGATCCAAGCAGGTTTTCTGAGTAAACATGTTTTATAATGCTGCTATGATTCACATCTTCTGGATACAAAGTATTTATATGAGTAGTTTGACTTGACAGCTTGAAATGTTTAATATGTATGTGCACTAATCTTATTAGACTGTGTTTATTAAATAAAGTTGGTGATATTTTAGCTCATTTGTCTTTATGACCTAAATTATTTGTCTCTCTGAAATAGAAGTATGTTGTCTATTTATTTTACTTTTTTCCCTGCTTCCTAGTAGGTTATGTTTCTGGAGGACAGAAACCATTATCTTAATCAACTTTGCAAACACAGTGCGTAGCATGAAGCTGGGCACACATAGGTATTCAATAAAAGTGTGTTAAAATAATGACTTTTAAAGTAGCTGTAGAACTCTGTAGGATGCCAGTTCTTGGTGAGAGAGGAAGGACAGAAGTGTAAATTGGCTTTACCTCCTAATGATTATGACCTGATGGAAATAAGTTAAACATTATGTAACGGAAATAGTAAATTTATTTACTCAGCGTCATTTATTAATGCTTACTACATGTTTGCTACAGTAAAAACAGTGTCTGTCCTTCAGCATTCCAAAGAGATAGAGGACAAAAACCATAAAATTATGATATAAATTTATTCATAAATAAATCATACACACACACATATATCTTACACATCTCATATATATGTGTGTGTGTATATATACATGTATGTATCCTTGCCAAGTGTAGTAGGTATTGATAGCCATTTATTAAGTGACCTCAAATGAAGATTTCTTTGCCTTAGTCTAGCTTAAAAGGGAGTATGAGTATGAGACTCTGTGGTGCTGAATGACATTGGGCTACACGTTAGGGACTATTAAGTTTACTGAGGGTGCACCTCTCTGTAATGCCGGTATAGAAGGAGCTGTGAGACACACTGGCTTTTGCTGATTCTAGGATCTATAGGGAAAATACTAGAATTTTAGATATTTGGAAATGAGAGGAACCTTGGAGTCGTTTATTGGATTTGCCTATCCCTGCTGAGAATGTCCAGCAGGAATATGACATGGGGCGCACAATTAAATACGAGCAGAGCCAGTTAGTTTAATAGCTGGTTCCCTGATTTCTGGTCCAATTGCTTTGCATCAGTAGAGTGCTCTCACTACTGAAATGGTGGAGAGAAAAGTAAAAACAGCTAAACTATTCAAACAAAAGGAGCAATAACAAAAACATGATAAGCCATGAAAAACCAATCAAACAAAATTACCTTCATGGTTTTATTTTAAAATGACTAAAATAATATGCAGCAGACCTTCAGTATCTGATATTTAGGGTAGCAGATCCTCATTGCTCAGACCAATATTCTTGTACAAAACAGTAGGGAAAAAAGGCCTGTGGAAGGTTCTGTCATGGAATGTATAGAATTCTCTGCCAGCAGCTGGCTATATGTGTAGGGGCTTTCATGGTTGACCCTTTCCCAGGGCTGGCCTGTGATAAACCCTTAAGTAAAATAAGTGTCAGTAGAGTTTATAGGAAAAATAGGAACATTTGGGATTCTTTCTTTTAAGAGAGAATGTACATAGTCTCTTAATTACCTCTTGATTATTTTTAAAGAGCTTAAAAAGTAAAATGGTTTATCAAAATATGGAGTGTAGTGAAAGTACATCTTTTTGTCCATTCATTTTATTTCCTTTTAGCTTTCTCATACAGCTGTTAGGAAGTAGTAAAATGAAAAGGTAGACAGTGAGAGAAAGATGGACTATGTTAGACTCTAGATGAATAACAAACTTAAAAATTTGCATATAAAAATACCTATATTTAATTGTAGAAGCAAACATAATAGCCTGTAGGCAGTAGTTAACTTCCTATCTTCTACTGTGGATGAGACCCAAATAGAAATTTAAGATGACTTAAAGTTCACTGTAATTGAAATCAATTGAATTTTATTTGAAAAAATTACCCACTTTCACAAGGTTGGTAATTCTTAACAAGGTTAGGAAATTCTTATATGCTACCAATTAAGAACATGTTTGAACTGCATATGTATAATTATTTTTAACGTTAAAAGTCCATGTGTCTCTCCTATTGACACATTTTGCTTGCAATACATACATTATTTCTTTAGAAATAAAAACAAACAAACAAACAAAACCTCTTACCTGTTTTCAAATATGTTAAAAAGGAAAACTCAGTGAGAAGGAAACATTCTTGAGGCATTACAATTGCAGAGAAGTTTAAAGTTCATAAGTTGTGTCTGGTCCATTGAAACAAAAGATCTCATTTTCTAGTGTTAGACTTGCAGAATGAATGGGTTTTTTTTTTTTACACTTTCCTCTGGGATTCCGAACCAGTTCTGAAGAGGTTTTCCATCTATGTAAGCTTTGTGTACAAATTAGAAAATAGATTTCTGTTTTGATAAAACTCGTTTGCCTGATTTTTCATAAAGGTTTTTATGCCGCCAAGGCAAGTGAGTATTCTTTCAGATGAGTAGCCTTTTTTCTTAAGTAGTTCTTTATTGATACCATAGCCCTACTTTGTGTATAATGATTACCGTAATGGACATCTTGCCTGTTGAGACCTTAGAAGTTTAGCTAAATTATTTTAATGTTATTTGCCTAATGTTTCCCAATGTAGGAGGGGAGTGGGTTCGGCAATGTCGGCAAACGTTTTTCATTGTCACAACTTGGGGGAGGGTGCTGGTATGTAGTGAGTAGAGGTTAGAGATGCTGCTAAACATTGTACAGTATACAACCAAGAATTATCTGGTCCAAAATATCAGTAGTGCTGCAGTTGAGAAACCCTGTGGTAGATGGAAGGAACTGTCTGCCTCTCTCCCTTGCCATATGTAATGTGTATGCTTTTTCATCACTAAATTCACAAAGCATACTCTTAGAGTATTAGAAACTTAAATATAGCCCTTAATGAAATAAGTGATTAAATTAGCTATATATAGGGCATACAATTATAGCATCTACTTGACATGTGTATATAAAATTATAATACTGAAATATACCTAGAAAAATAACAGATAGTTGGTATAAAATTTAGTGTGTGTCCTAGAGTTATATATTGCATGAGCTGGAAGGGGCTTTACAGATTATCTAATATGATGGTTCGTAATTGGGATGATGTGTTGATAGGCATCAGTGCATCAGAATTACTTGAAGAGACATCTTCCTCAAAAAAAGAATGCTTGGAGTCCCACATTAATACTGGAATATGAAGGAGGGTTCAAGTAGTACTTCTTATAAGCTCACTCACTTCGTATAAGTACTTTTAAAAAGTGATTCTTTTTACTTTACCCCCCATCTCCACTCCACTTCCTCTTTGAGAACCACTGTTCTCTTCTACCCCATATTTAATGAAGGCTTGAAGGTTTTGACTTCTCTCCATAACAGTTAGTGACTGCTAGACAAAGAAAGCAGATTATTGTTCTTTCCCTATTGCTTTGGTAGGCTTGCTTTTAAAATGTTGAAATATTGATTTTACTTATCTATGTACGTTCAGTCTCCTTACACTTATAGAATGCTTCCTGGTTGTCTTCTGCCAGGCCTAGTGGTAGTATCTGAGGATACAGACATTGTCCCTGCCCTTATGGAGCAGAAGAGAGACAGCGAATAAAACAAATAAACAACAATGAAAGCAAAGCTATAAGAATAACAAATGGGAGCAAAAACATTGAATTTGCAAGGGACTTGGCAATTGTTTGGTTCAGCTGAGACCCAAGGAGTTGAAGTGACTTGACCAAGGTCACCTAATCACATGGCCACAGTGGTGGTGGAAGGAGGGCTTGGACCTCTGGATGTAGTTCTGCTCTCCCACTCCACACTAGCAGACATGCAGATAGGGAACAGGATCATCTTCTAGGTGTAGAAAACTATGAGGGAATGTATTGGAGTAGGAGTAGGTAAAGAGCAAAATGAAAGTGACCAGCATTTCTTCCTTTAAGAGAACGCGAGCCATGGCTGGGCTGCTTTGTGGTTTTTGGAAGTCTGAAGAGGGAAGAGTTCCTGAGCTCATCTCATTCCCTGTCCTGGGCTTTAGGCAGTCAGTGGCTGCCCAAATTGTGTTATGGAAAAGGGGAGCATGGGAAGGTAGAAAAGGAGGATTATAATACTGCCTGGAATGGAGCTAGGAGGTAAGAGAGGAGAAAACAGAAGGGTAGTAGGATTAGAGTGGAGAAAAGAGAAAGACTTTTTTCGCTGCTTACCGTTTCCTGCCCTGGGCTTCAGAATGCACTTGCCAATAGACCACGTTGGATTATGATTCTAGGTCAGCTTCCCAAAGCTTGCTTCACCAATCATGCGTTTTGACTGTAGCACCAACAGTACAATAGTATGAAATTTTTAATGCAGCATTGTGAAGCAGTGGGTGAGATTTAGACAGGATGGCTAGTCAATCAATTTGTCAAACTTATAAATGATAGTCTGTAAGTGGCCACATATATTTGGGAAGAGATAAAAACAAATTTACATTGTATATAATACATGAGATGATCATGTGGAAAAACACTTTAATACAACTAGATTTAATATTTATTATATGAGAAAAACCCGTTTTTTCTCCTTTGAATCATATCAGCTCTCTTGTAAGGACTAAAAGCTGTACTTGGTTAAACTTAGTTCATCACCCTTTTAATTTTTTTCCCCCCGAAATTGAGAATAGCCTGATTAAGGAGTATTGCGGCAATAGAAATTCTCTCTTTGATTCATTGTCACAGCATAGTGGCTCCCAAATATAGTGCTCAAAAGTGAAACTCTAATCATCTTGGCTCCTAAGAGAACTCCTGCTAGTGAAAGCAAAGCAGGAAGTTATTTTGACCCACAAAAAAGAGCTGATTTAGAGGCCATGTGGAGATGCCATGGGAGAGCTGCATGTACTGATAGAGTTTAGGATGAGCTCTTCTGATAAGCTTTCAGCTGTCAAAACAGATAAGAGCAAATTGGTAGGCTGTCAAAAGCAATGAAACTTAACTGAGGCTACAAATAAATAGAATCTATGGCTCTTTTCAAAAGCTTGAGTACAAAACATTCATATTTGAATTTAATAAACATTTATTGGAGACCTATTCTGTATTTTATGCTAGAAATTTTGGGAGGTATAAAAGAAGGATTAGACACAGTTCTGCCCTCCAAGACCTTAGAACCTTTTTGGAGATAATTCCCACTTTGGGGGCCATGTGTGTTATGGGACAATAAGTTGGTACCATCAGTGAACCTAGAGGAGAAGAGGGAAGTTGTAGGCCAGTGCAAAGACATTTGATCACCCCACACTTCACTGTCACTCTGTTCAAGTAACCATTAATCTGCTTTTGCTATTGCAGATATTCAACTATTTTCCTTCCCTTTTGAAATGTCCTTGCAAACAAGGACTGTACCTTATTTGGCTTATTTTCAGGGCCTGTCATTGTCTGCTAAACATTTGTTAGAGTTAATGACTGAATGAATAATGCATGGGTTAAGGTGAATTCTTGTGAAAGACATGGAGGTATGGATGTGGATTGGTGGAGAGGAGGCCTTTTAGTTGAGGCTGGGTGTAGAGGGTAGAGGAAGTATTCCAAAGCCAGAACAAGGACATACTGATAAGCATGACATATGCTGGGAAGATAATCTGTTAGATTTATATAATAATTTAGAATGCATGTCAGTAAGTACATACTCATTAGGTTTCAAGTAATAGGAAACCCAGCTCAGAGTGGATTAAACAACATCACACAGTAACTCTTTCAAATGAAATGTCCCCTAAGAGAACTCCCGTTAGTGAAAGCAAAGCAAGAAGTTGTTTTGACCCATATAGAAGAGCTGATTTAGTTGGTTTAGTAGCTCTTTTACCCGAAGTAATTGAATAGTCCAGTCAAGGGGTAAAACTTCAGGTATAGTTTGAACCAGACAATCAAATGATGTAACCAGTGCTGGTTATTTTGCTCTCTCAGGCTCTGCCTTTCTTCATTCTGCCTTCCTACCTGTGATGGCTTTGTTCTCATAGCAGCAAAATGGCTATAGTAGCTCCAAGCCTTACATGTTCACAACACCAAATAGAGCGGTGCTTGCCTGCTCCAATGTCTCTTGCATTTGAATGACTCTTTTTTTTTTTTTTTTAAAGCTTATCTCAGAACTAGTCACTGTATCCAAGGATTTGGGATATAACAGTCTGGCCCCATCCCAGGAGCCAGTATTTATTGATTGCCTGCATGCCCTCTTGTAGGTGCTGGAGATGGTGTTTAAATTGCAGCCACACACCTCCACCCTCACCCTGGCACTCTAGATTCCTTCCTTGTTTTTTTTTTTCTTCATAGAACTTTTTACCTTCTAACCTACTATACACGGGTACTTCATAAAGTTTGTGGAAAAATGAAAGTAAAAGATAATATAAATCTTTCTGTGAACTTTTTGAAGACCCCTCATATGTTTTACTCTTGTAGTGGGTTGTCTGTCTCTCCTTATCAGAATGTAAGTTTCATGAAGGTGTGCATTGCTGCCTGTTTTGGTCACCATGCTATCCCCCTTGTCCAGCATATGTAGGTGCTTAATAAATAATAAATTAGACAAAATTTTGTTGATATGAATGAGACAAGTTCTTTTTCAAGCTCACATTCTTGTGCAGGAGTATATATGTTAAATAAGTAAACAAGAAAATATCAGTTATTGGTAAGTGTTAAAACATGGTTATGGGGCAGCAAATGTGGAAGGTGTAGTTTAATCTCGGTGAATTCCATCTTGATTGCCTGGCTGTTAACAGGAGAGGCTTGGGTTACCAAACGAAATTCCTGGGACTGAACCTGAGAGAGTCAAACTGAGGTAGAAATAACAGAAATTATCTTTCTTGCAGAAGGCATCTTATGGCTTAATCAAGTTAAGAATACAGTTGTACTGTTTAGAGAAATCACTATTTCCGAGATTTTTGCTGGCTTCTTCCTGGCAAGTCTCATGAACTTTTTGTTGACTTTCAACTTTATGTCACTCATCTCTTAAAGCTGCAGGTCACTTTTGTCTTGCTAGGTACAATGTTGGTATTATACAGTCTTGATTATCCACATGAGTGGCACATTTCTCATGTCAGGCTAGCTTCCTTCCTAACACTTCCTTGCACCACCCAGCAACATGGTCTTAGGGCATGCAAGTCCATTTTAATATTAGTCTTAAAGATAATTAAGAAGGTAATTCTTGTACACACAAACACACGCACACACACACAGACAGTTTGAGATTATTTTCTGCTTCAGGTTATCCATGAGTGGCAGTTAATTGAAGGTTGACACAATATTTAGTGATGTTGTTAAATTGAAAGTATAACTGGAATCAGTGATACTTGAATAAGACAGATTCACAGAAGTCATATTATTAACTCATTCTTGATGACAGGTGGAGATTTAGTGTTGTAAAATGAAAGAAAAGTTTTAAAAACTCACATATATATCCATTTATACTATGTATGCAAAAGGTATGTAAATATATACACCAAATTGTAGTACTGGTAACATCAGAGAATGGGTTTTAGGAATCGGGAGAGTATTGATATTACTTTATTCTCTGGGAGATACATGTTTCAAGTTTATCTGGGAGCATGCATTATTTTTTTAAATTCTAAAAAAGTGAAACATTTTTAAGGGCATTTAAAAAATTGACCTCACATTTGTCTTTATACCAATGTAACTTCTAGGCATTGTGTTTTACGTTAGCCACTCCTGGTACAGTCATAGGTCACTTAACGACAAGTATATATTCTGAGAAATGTGTCCTTAGGAAATTTCATCATTGCGTGAACATCTTAGAATGTACTTACACAAACCTAGATGGTGTAGCCTACCACACACTTAGTTTATATGGTATAGCCTATTGATCCTAGGCTAAAAATTTGAACAGCTAGTTACTATACTGAATACTGTAAGCAGTTGTAACACACCAATCAAGATTTGTGTACCTAAACATATCCAAACACAAAAAAGGTGTGGTAAAAATATGGTTTTATAATCTTATGGAACCAACATCATATATATGGTCTGTTGTTGACTGAAATGTCATTTTGTGGAGCTTGACTATATTGTAAATAAGTATGAACATGTTATAAAGCAGTGTCCATCATAGTTGCTAAAAAAAAAAGTTTACAACCTTTGACTCGACCCAACTGAGAATTAATTGTGAAGAAATAATTCAACTGAGAAAGGGAGCTATGTTATGTGAAGTTACTCCTTGCAGGTTTAGCTACAAAAGGAGGAAATATCTGAGGTATCCAGCAACAGAATAAGGCAAATCATGATAGTCCACCTTAATTGAGAGTGCTTCGATCTTAAGCCCATGTGTAAGAAGGCAGGGTAGAAATAAGTAAGCAAGTGAATAAATAGCTTATTAAATTTGTGGAATATTATGGGATTCTTAATGATGAAACTACAAATATGTGGGGCATATGGAAATGTTTATAATGAAATGTCAAGTGAAAATGCGGAATAGATAACTATAAGCAAACTATGATTACAACTGTGCAACCAATATGTATTCTGGTATGCAGAGATGAAGGAAATATTCAAAATAAAATGCATATTTTAGATTTGGAGCTATCTTTGTTGTAAATTTTATTTTATAAGTACATTTTAATGTAGATATATATTTTTAATAAAATATGGATTGACATTAAATTTTAATAGGTTTATAAAAGATAGAAGACCATTGTCATTTTTCCTTTTTTAAAGTGAAACCAGCGAGGAAGAGCGTTTTTTTTTAAAAACTCCTGCACAGTTGGAGAGTGAAAGATATTGTTGATGACCTTACTTTGAAGATTTCCTTCTTGCAGCCAAGATGGGAGGAAGTGCCTCAAATCAAAAAGGGGAAGAATGAGGGACACAAAAGGCACTTACATTGTGTGTGTATGTGTGTGTGTGTTCTAATGGGTTAAAACATTGCCTCAGCTTGGATTATTTCTATCTTCAGAATAGTGTATAAACATTTTTTTGGGAAAAAAGCTAAAATATTTAGACAGCTGCTTCCTTTATTTTTTTTAAATACACAAATAATATTTTTTACTACCTCACAGACATCATCATGCCTTTATAACTAGCATGCTTAAATTTATTTCTACTTTTGGTAGGACTGTTTCGATATCAGTCTTTCTCTTTCACTCTTTTTAAATCGTTGCTATCTGTGAATTTGTTTGATCCTAGGGTTCCTGAAAATTCAGATGACCTGAGAGTAATTAATTTCATGTTTAGTATTCTGTTTTGTTTGTAGTGACAGCCTTGCAATCTTTTTTGTGTGTGTGTATGAATGAGTAATCATGAATTTTGCCTTAGTAAGTGAAATAAATGGCCTTTATGTATAAGCTAAGACTTGCGAAAAAGTAGATTAACGCCCTTCACCTGTGATTCTACAACACCAAATAATTCACTCTGGTTTTTCAGCCAAACACCTAGCCATTTATGTGATTTATTAATTTAACTGATTAATTTGGTAGGGGAGGTTAATTCTATAGCTCCTTCAGATATAGCCTTAAGTTTCTGTCACCAGGAGGTGATGGGGATCTGAACTGTTGGCCTCACAATGTGCTTTGCCTTCTCTGGATTCCTTAGACTCCTATTTTTATATCAGATTCTACTTTGGTTGCTGGCATGACTTTAAGCTGGCGCAGGGCAAAGGGCTTTCTTGAAGGTGACTTTTTCCTCAACCTATCTTTCTTAAGCAGCTGGGGCAAGGAGGGGAAAAGGGTATAATGTAGCAGTAACTGGTTTGTTGAAAACTGTTTTTTTTCATTTACTTTTTTTGTTTGCACACAACTTAAGTTACCAGCCTTTGATTAGCAATATTACTTTAAAGTTTGTCTTTGGGCAAACTTAACTGAAAACTCATTTAGTTGCTTTCCCCACATCAATTAAAGAAATAAAAAAGAAAAGGGGAGGTTAATAGAAAACTAGCGACTATTATGTTTTCCTTTTTTGCCACATGCTCCGTGTATCTTGGAAGGCAGAAAAGTAATTGTGTGCTTGTGCTTATTGAAATAATGAGCATCCTTGCCCTGAATGTAGAATGAGGTGGGTCTTTTAAGCAGAGGAATCAGTGCGCTCGAATAGGAGCAGAAGACAGGCTGCTCAGGGCATCTGAACTTCATACTTCCACACTGAGGATTGAACTGTGTGCCTTAAGAAAATTAAAGTGCTTCGGCATTGTTTTGATCAGAGGCTTGTGTTTCTATGCTGAATATTTTCAAAACAGGAGTTTTGTTAAGAAGTAAAGGTCATCAATTTTTTCTAAAGGCTCTTTATTTCTTTTGGTGCTGCAGTATTAAATGTATACATTGAAAGCAGTGTATAAAAATGAGTCTGACTTTTTCATTTGTATTTCTAATGCTTAAGTATGTATGCTTAAAGTAATCAAAGATGTAAAGCTGGTGGCTATTTCAAAAATTTTAAGCTTTGCTAAAACAAGATAAATTATAAATTAGCTAAGGTATTTCTGCTAGTAGTTCTCTACCTGCCCAGCCCCTTATCAGTTTCTGGGTTTAAGAAATCAAATATGGATTTGAGAATGACCTTTTCATTTAATCTTTAAACATTAAATGTTTAGTAAACATAGCTTTAAAGTATGGATTTTTTTTTTCTTCTTATTTTAAGAGAAAAGAGATACTAATAGTACATACAGACACTTTTTTCCTGTTGTACGACCTAAAACCTGCTGGAAAAATATTTTCCCCTAGGAAAGAAAAGTAAGCAGGGACTTTTAAAAGCCTAAAAGTTCAAGTCCCAGCTGTCGAAAACTGATCCTGGGCTGCTGCAACTCATGCACTCTCCTGTGAGAGGCTGAATCCTGTCACAGGTGACAACTGACCCACTTACTCAGACCTTGTTAAAGGACCAGGCTCCTTTTATAGGTCTTCAGATTCTCCCTCCATGGCCTGTCTTGATCAGCTGGGGCTGCTGGAGATGAATCTCTTATACTTAATTTTTTATAGCTTTAGCTAATCAGTTTTGGAATAATGGTTAAAACGACCCTTTGGCAAAATTTTGATACAAACAGTAGCCTGTAATATACTATTTATAGTTCCATTTTGAAATGAAGATATAGAACTAGCGGATACTGTGAGTTTGGTTATAGAGCCCCATCAACTGTGTTTTTGTTTTTTAATCAGTGGTTTGAATTTTATGAAAATAATCAACTCCACAACTTTCTTTCCACCTCATGATTTTTCTACCTTCTTGGTAACTTTTTAGTATCATAAATATTTCCAGGTGGAAAACTTTATGATCTAAATAATTTGTGATCCTTTCCATGATGTATGCGAGTATTTTAACGGTGTCAGGTGTCTGAGCAAAAGCCATTCCAAGGTTGTGATTGGCATTTGTGTAAATTTGCTTTAAGGTATATTTATTGGATTTAGCACATTTTCTCTAAAGAACATATGCTTTCTCAATGCAGTTTAGCTATTAGAGTTTATGCTGTTTTGTTTTTTTGTTTTTGTTGTATAAGTTATTGGCCAAAACTTTTGTTGAAAGGCTGCAAGTTCTCAGTCTGTGCTCCCTGGACCTGCTTTGTGATGATTCACACTAGCAATGATTAATGGCATGACTTAAAGCAGCAGGCACTGATAAATTCAGGACTTTCCCTTGTTGACTTTGTGGGTCGTGCTTTACCATCTTGGGAGAGGTGTTTCCCTGAGATAGGAATGGCCAACACCCATGTAAGTTAGAAAACTTTGTGAAATAAGTATAGAAACACTGTGGTGTTTGAAAGGGAAGGGAAAAGGAAATAGTCTTGGTTAATTCTTTGAAATGTATATCATTGTTTCAGAAGTTTTGAAACATTGTTTTGGGTGATGTGACATAAACGGGGAAATCCTTGCTTGTTTACACTTAAGAAGGAAAAGCCATGAAAAAATATGGGTTTGCAATAATTTGATATATGTTGTGGTTGTGACTATTGTACTCTATTTATTTACAGATGAATTTTATTAGATGCAAATCTATACACGGGAAAAAGTACGAGTAATTTATCTGTAATGGAAGGGACAGTTGGGAGGTCATAAACTACTCTTCTAATATTTGACAACACTTGACTTTAGGAAAGCAAGTACAAGAAGAGTTGAAAAAAGTTCTTTATGTCAAAACTGATATTGCATGAGTTTTGAATGCTGTATTTACCTGAAAGAAACCTGTAAATTCTCAGTGCTGAATGGATGATTACAGATTTCTTCATAGGTATGTGTTAAACAGGGAGTACAGGTAGATTGTCAGAATCCTTTCATGTCAGTATTTGGGTTTGTGCCTTTTTTTTTTTGGTTTGAAATAACATGTTTTATGGAAATGCTGAAAGAACTTGCTTTTTAGGAAGTTCAAATCTATTGGTGAATAGGTATGACATTTTAATCCACATGTTTTAAGTGATGGTTGGTTACTATTTGTTTAAAAGCAACTGGGTGAAAACATCTCCAGCTGTCCAGATTCCATTCTGCACAGATGACTAATCATGTGGAAGATTTGAACATAAAGGTTCTAGTGATAAATAAAAATAACAATAAAAAATGTGTTTGTCTGCTCCCTGATTCAAAAGTACAGAGTATTTTTTAGATATGGGGAACTATTGAAAACAATGGTAGCCATGCCAAATGCACCTTACAAAATAAATGGGGGAAAAAAAAGATGGGGGTGGGGAATGGGAAGGAGTTGGTGTAGTAACAGGTTGGTGAGTAAATAAATATTTAAACATTATGCCTTGTTACTTGTATAATCATAAGATTTGTAGTTATGTTGTATATTACATTTTAGTTGGTATCTTATTTATCTTGTGGTAAATAACATATTATACCAAATTTAAGTGCTGTTCAGAAATAAAAGTTATAAGCTTTCTGTCTTAACATCTTCATATGTTAAAAAAAAAAACCCAGGAAATTGAATTATTGAATTGAATATTTGCTAAAGTTTTTCCAAACTCTTAAATTACATGATTCTGTGTCCCAAGAGGAGTCCAGGAGTTATGTGAGTAAACTTTTAAATTTTGAAGTGACATTAACTTCAAGACTTAAAACCCTTGAGAATGCCCAGAAATCCTTTATAAGATTTTCAGAAAGTTACCATTATACCTCCTGTTTAAGACTCTTATGGGTGCAAACATAAACAAAACACACGCACACACACAAAACCAAACAAATCCTGAGTTTAGAAGTTTAAGAAAAGAGGAAGTATATCAGCAGGTTCTGGCGCAGCACTGTCCAGTAGAACTTTCTATGATGATGAAAACATTCTCTGTATCTAAGCTGTTCAGTGTGGTAGCCAACAGCCATATGTGACTATCTAGCACTATAAATGTGGCTAGTTCAGCTATGGAACTGGATTTTTAATTTAGTTTAAATTAATTTTTATTTAACATTTTTAGTATTTAAAATAATTCTGGGAATAATGGAGCCATCAATTTTGAGATGGGTAGGAATGAGCCAGAGTGGCCCTAGGGACTCAGAACTGCTCAGGGGTCTTAAGAAGCAGGAGTGGTGGGCTCTTTGGAGTTGCTGTTACCATGACTTAGATAGCCTGGGGTTGTCAGATCAAAATGACAACTTCTAGGGAGAGGAAATGTGATGGTCTTCATTTGAGTCCGTTGTCTACCCCCAAATCAATCAACTGTAGGTTGGACTGCAGAATTACTGTGTCCATATAGGAGTGCCGACAGTTCCCAGGGAAGAAGGAAGTGTGAGCCAGGCAGCAATCTCAAGAGTTGTCTACCACATTATGTAAAGGAAATCTTTTTTCCCTGCAAACACTGATTCTCTAAATTTAAAATACTCCTGTTTTGTTAATTTACTTGTGTTGTACCTGACTTATTTTCCTTTTTTGTTGCAAATGTAAAATAATTGCACTCTGTGTTGAGTAAAATTTTACTAACTTGGGAGACTGATACTTTATAATGTTGCATAGAAAAAAATCATAGATCATTACTGCTAAAAGCAACAATATGAGTCACATTTGTCCATGCTCTCTTTTTATAGGTGTGGAAATGAAGCCTTTGATATTGTGCTACCTCAAGTCACAAAATTATTTTCCATATAAGGAACAGATGCTTGCTTTCATCTGAACCTATGTTAACCAGCTAAATATTAAAACCAAGTGTTTGAAAACTACCCTGTTGAAATTTAGGTCTTTCCTGTAAATTATTATTTTCTTTGTAAAATGGTACTGCTAAAACTTTGTGAAAAACCTGCATAGTGCAGGTTTGATTTTCAAGGGTTTTTGTTTTGTTTTGTTTTAATTTTTTAAAGGACAGAGAAAGAGCTTTGATTGAAAATATGAATTTACAAAATCCCATCTTCTTATTTCATACATTTAAACTAAATAATACTTGACCAGGTAAGTCAAGGACAAATAGAAATGAAAGGCCTTCACTTATAATTGCTGCTGCTTTTATTAAAGTTAGATTTTACATAAGAGCTTGATTAGCTGTTTAAAAGTCCATATCTGTGTGAGAACTTTTCTGTGAACAGGTTGTCCTCTGTGTAGATCAGCCATGCTTCTGTGATGTGAGGTGGGTGGGAGCCTTCCTTTGTTCCCTGCACCTCTGCAGTATCAGGAAGGGAAGCTTGTTAAGGTGTTAAGCACATACATGTATTATATTAAATTAAACCTCACAGCAGTCTTTTTTTACATCTATTGACAATTGGAATTATTTGGGATGCAAAATCAAGAGGCTAATAGACTACAGAAGAAATGGAGAAGAATCCAGATGGAGTGAGTCAAACACTAGCTTCACATTGAAGTCAGGACTAGAAGCCCTGAGATCACTCCGATCACAGAGAATATGCTGCATACTCTCCCACTTAGAATTTATAGGCCCTCTAAGGTCTAACTGAATGTGTTGAATGCAAATTCTTCTTTTTCCCTCCCAGGGGTTTGTCATTTGGGAACCTAGTACAAGAAGAAAGACCCTGGATTGCAAGCCTGCTTTTGTTATGTAAAGGCAAGCATTTTCACTAATTTAGGGAAGATTATGTATTTTAACTATATAAAATTAAAATGAAATTATGGAAGGAAGAGAAAAAGGAAAAGAGATTTAAGTACAAACATTTGTTTTCTTGTCTGAGTTGGATGCCGTTCACCACATGTATGTTGGATGCTGAATGTTTCACCACATTCTCCTTATTATATTTGATTAATTTAAAAACCACCTTGTCATAGCCTAAATAACTTAAGAATTTCAGGAAACTGGGGCAAGTTCCTTTTTAACCCATTCTCATTCATAGCCAACTTAATTTCATTTAAAAAGATTTAAGCAAACCAAATTACCTTATAACCCACACACATTAAATTCACTTAAACGAGGCAAGGGCCAATGCTTCTATATCAGATCTCACCCTCTCTTACCTATTCAGGAGCATTTCCCCAAAAGTCCCTCTCTCTTCTGTATCATTGTTTTCCCTCTTTACTGGATCATACCCATTAGCAGAAAAACATGCTATAATTTTACTGTCTTAAAGTAACAGTCCTATTCCTGAGCCCACATTCTTATCCAGCTATGGCTGAATTTCTCTTTAGAGCAAAACTGCCCCAGTGTTGTCTACATTCATTGTCTTTAGTTCCTTTCTTCCTATTCTCTCCTGAACCCTGTCAAATGCTTTCCTCCTCCTCTGCTTCAGGTCCTGCTCTTGTCAAGGTCTCCAATGACCTCCATGTCATCAAGTCCAATGGCAGGCCCCTATAACTTGACTTAGCAGCAGCGATTAACACAGTTGATCACTCCGTCTCTCTGTGAACACTTTCTTCACTGGTGAACCAGAACATCACACTCTCTTGGCTTCCTCCTACCTCATAGACTGTTCCTTCTCAGTTTTTTCTTCCCTGGTGGTTCTTCATTTCTCCAGCCTCTGACCATTGGGATGTCCCTCTTTTTTTCTGTATAATGCCCTTGTGGACTGATCTCATCCGTTCTCATATCACGTATACACTGATGGTTCCCAATTTTTATTTACAGTTTGAATCTTTCATCACAGCCTTTATTCTCATATATCCTGCTTGACACCTCCACTTGCCTGTCGAAGTTAACTTGTCCACCATCATACTTCTCTTCCCTTATTCTTTCTGACCAGCAGCACTGGCCTTCTTTATGTTCCTCCGACACAGAAAACATGCTCCTAGCACAAGGGCTTTGTGTTTACTGTTCCCTCGGCCTGCCATGCTCTTCTGCCAGACACCCCCGTGGCTTGTCTGCCCACTCTCTTAGTCTTGCTCAAATACCACCACTCTCAACCCAACCATTTTCTCTTAATTTTCTCTACAATGCTTATTTGACATGCTGTATATTTGTCTATTTATTGCCTGTTTTACATTCCAAGAATATATGCTCTAAGAGGACTTTGGTCCATTTTATTCATTTATCTATTCCCAAGTCCTACAACAGTGTCTCAATAATAGTAGGTGCTCAATTAATATGCTTAGACTGAAAGACTACATGAGTACCTTTACCAAGATGATGTTACAGTGAAATTCTATTCTAAGAACTGAAAATCTGAAAGAGCTTCAGTCAGTTTCTCCTTTGAGGCTCCACTTTAGATAACTTACTTCTTTGGGAGAAACAACAGCCATCTTGATCTTAAAGGAAAATGTATGTGTGCTTTTTTCTTCTGCAGCTGTCCGAGCAAATTGCTCATCCTAGCTGCTTCTTGGAATGTCTCTCTCCTCCTCTGAACTTCACTTGGCTCTTCCCTTTTCCAGCTTGGCTTCCATTCACAGAGCTTAGTTCTGCTTCCTGACCTCACAGAGCTTGCCCTTTTAATAGTAAAAAGCCTATAATGATGTCATGGGCTCAGCTGGTTTCAATCAAGCTGCTCAGTTGAAGCTGGTGAATGACTCTGCAAGTTATCTTTTGCTGGGCCAGACTTATTTTGACACAGAACAACAGCATTAACCATTTAGTGATGATCAAATGTAAGTTACAGAAATGCATTTCTTCATTCCTTACGACTGGACATTTTAAATGGCTGTTGGCTGGCCATACGAGGACAGCATAATCAGGTACCTGATGCTGCTGGTCATCTACTTACTGCTCACACTCTGCTCCTACTTCTCCAGTACCTCCTAAAGCATTTCTCTTGCCCATTACTTCATTCTGTTTCTATAGGTCATTTCTCAGATCCTTGATTAAGGTATCCAATACTCATTTTCCACCTTGAACCTCTGCCTTAGACTTACTCATCCATCTGCTGATCCTGGATCACTTTTTTTTTGGCTTTGCCATCTGCACCATGAAATTGAATTGTGTGGTTTTTTGTATCCAAGCTTTCTTCTTTTTAAGATTGTCTTGGATTCCAGGGGCTCATCTTTACTGTTAATCTTGGATGCCCTATGACAAATGCTATTTTAACTTTAGAACATTGAATAAACTTTTCTCAGTGAGAAGGTGATTGACTTGTGATTTATTTTTAGGAGTGTTAGGCTCCTAAGTCTGATACAAACTATTTTAATTGCATTTACATTTTTTAGCAAAAAAAAAAAAAAAGCTTTATTGGGAAACCACTCAGTTTTCGTAAAGTAAGTGTCATATTTAAAAACAGTTCTACATAGAATATACTGTATATAAAAATAACTACAGAATCCTTGTAAGAGTTCTGAGAGTTTTAATAGCCGATGGCACGAAGGGGCCTAGGTGTCCATCAGGGTGTCTATTTAAAGGGATGGTAGGAAAGTGAATTATGACCAGGTTGACCATCTAATTTATTGTGTAAACCAGTATGCTTTAAAGATGAAAGTACAACACGTACACTGGGACTGCCCACGCAAACCCTACCTGTGACACTGCTGACACACATCAGAATTAGAGGTAGGCGTGGTTGGCCTTCAGGTTCAGTTGTTTCTCAGGACACAATGAAGCTAATATTCTATCTGTTTGGTATCCAGGATCAGCTTTACAGCAGAGAGAGAGACTCAGGAAACACAGTTCAAGAGCCCTAGGTCAGTATGGGGAGGTCCTTTTCTGAGCAAGTGCTATTTCTAAACCTCAACACATGAGAACGTGGTAGAGGGGGGCTTCAGGTCTCTCTCTGAGGACTATAGAGAGGTAGAATTTGAGTAATGAGGTAATAGCAGATGGCTGACAAACGATGGGAAGATTATAAAGAAAATAATCTTTAAATAAGATAAAATACATTTTAAAAAACAGGCTTACCTCATTATAAGCCTGTACTTAAAAAAAATTGCGTAAGATAAAATAATTGCAGCATTAAATTTATTACCAAACATTGAATTTTTAAAGTCACAGTTAATTGTTCATAGTTTTTTAGTAACAGTTTTTTCTTATTATTCATTTTTATGTTTGCTGTTAAAATTAAGTAGGTTTTTTCCTTATATAAACAAATGAATTTCTGTTCAGTTTTTCTGTAAATCTAAAACTGCTCTAAAAAATAAAGTCTATTAATATATTAAAAAGTCCTACAAGAGCAAACCTTATATCCTGGTATACATTGGATGTCCAATAAATATGTGTTATGTGAATCCATGATGGGATGAATTATAATTGTGAAAAAAATTCAGTGCAAAAGTTTCAGCAGGCGTAAGAAATTTGAATTAAAGACAAATTATTTTAAAAAGTTTAAACTTTGTGGAAAAAAAGATTAGTATAATCTCCTTTAAATAAAAGTTGGTACCTATACTTCCATATTATGTGAGTTATAGATACTTTCTTGATTCAAATTGCTGCTGATATTAATTTGATTGTGTTCTAGAGGTTTCAGGTTACAAGCTTCAGAGGGAGCCCTTCTCTGGAGGTGTTTTTTTCTTTCCTTCATTGTTTAATATTGTCTGGTTTCCATAACCTTGATATAAAACCTTGGTAAGATATAAATATGCCCTCTCTACATAACATGCTTCCAGGAAAGAAGATTGAAAAGCAATTAAAAGAAATAGAGAGATAAGTGTGCTATCATTTACATATAGCATTTTATAACTTTGAGTATTTGCTCTAAAGAAAATGTAGCTCCTTTTGTTAAATTCTGGGTAAATTTTGGAATGACCTTGGTTTTTTAGTTTTATCTTCAATAATATTAAGTGCAAATATGTTGAAGATGCATGTCTGTTTTTCTCAAATAAGCCTCTCTTATTTTGAAATAATTATGGAAATAGCTTCGCATTGATTTCTCTTTGATAGACGTATACAAGGGTATTTCAGAAAGATTGTGGAAAAATAGAACTAAAAGCTTGTATAAATCTTTCCATGACCTATTTTTTTTTTTGACTGAGCAAAATTTTAATCACATCTATGTGTGTATTTTAAGACTTTCTAGTCTTGAGGTGAATATTCCTTAAGTTCTTGGAGCTCAAAAAGTTTAAAATTAATTTTATTAATTGATACTATTCATCTTCAAACATTTCTTTTCTTTTTAAAAAATTTATTTTATTTTCTAATTGACCTGTATTGGTTGTACATATTTATGGGGTAGAGTTATATTTCAATATACATATGCAATGTGTAGTGATCAAATCAGAGAATTATGCATGAACTTTTTGAAGACTGTTCATATTTTTCCTAGCCTTATATCTTCTTTTGCAGTGGTCTCCCAGAACATGTGTGGTAAAAATTTGCAACATGTTGCCGATGATGTTTGTTCAGGATTTGACATGAAAGAAGGTATAACTTTCTTTAGGCTGTAACAGAGAAGAACAATGTGCTGCAAGAGCATTTGAGGAAGATGCTTACCTTCAGCCCTGAAAAGTAAGGGAAGGTGTCCTATGAGAAGTGACAACTGAATCAGGGCCTGAGGCAGTTAGCCAAAGGAAGAGGGGTGAGAGAAGTAAAGGAATAGCTTGGGCAGAAGCTTCGAGCCAAGACTGGAGAGTTTTAAGAACAGAAAGATGTTCTTCGTGGCTGGAATATGTACTGTTAAGTAGGAGGGTTATGAGGAAATAGTAAGGCTAGTGAGGAAATAAAGGGTCAGATAAAAGCCTTTAAGCCATGTTAAATAATTAACCTTTGAAACCCAATCACTGAAAATTCAGTTTTATTTTTGAACTTTTGAACATCTTGTGGTTAAGAAATAAAAACTAGACCTTAACAATTGATTATTTAAGACTTTAAATGCTATTGTCCATACACCTTATCTCATATAAATTGTCTTAGCACTTAAAATGGCTTGGATTATAATAAAGCACCTATTAGATTTGTAATAATCTAAATGAAATGTCACTTTAGCATGATTATTGGTATTTTATGAAGTAGAACATTACGTGAATTATATAGACTATATTTGTGGGAAGGAGAGCTTTATTTATTTATTTTATTTATTTTATTTTTTT
This sequence comes from Cynocephalus volans, assembly GCF_027409185.1. Taxonomy (NCBI): domain Eukaryota; kingdom Metazoa; phylum Chordata; class Mammalia; order Dermoptera; family Cynocephalidae; genus Cynocephalus; species Cynocephalus volans. Next base: position 88,089,429 of record NC_084468.1, on the reverse strand, counting down.
ATTTTTTTATTTTATTTTTTTAAATTTTATTTTGTCGATATACATTGTGGCTGATTATTGCTCCCCATCACCAAAACCTCCCTCCCTTCTCCCTCCCCCCCTCCCCCCCAACAATGTCCTTTCTGTTTGCTTGTCGTATCAACTTCAAATAATTGTGGTTGTTATATCTTCTTCCCCCCCCCCCCCGGTTTTTTTTTGTGTGTGCGTGTGTGTGTGTGTGTGTGTGTGAATTTATATATTAATTTTTAGCTCCCACCAATAAGTGAGAACATGTGGTATTTCTAAGGAGAGCTTTCTTGAAAGAGAAAAACTTTCAGAGAGTTTACTAATGTGGATAAATGCTTCTTTTTCTGTTCTGTTTATATAAACCATGACTTTCATGCCATAATATGGTACATGGAAGAAAGGATTAAAAGAAAGGGGGAGTATTTATGAACTCAGGAAGAATCTCGTTTCTAAAGAAGAAATTGGAAAATCAGAATGTAGTGTTGGTTTAGTGTTCTCCATGCCGAATAATTTTGCCCTAAAGTACAAAATAACGTAATAAATCTGTGATTTGATTAGTTGAAATAAAATAACTGAAGATTTGTTAATTTTGGAAGTTGTGGCAAAATAATAGCTGGAATGTCTCTTAATATTAATTGAGTAAAGACTGCAAAATAGACTGAGACCTGAGCACACTTTATCTCCTGTCGTGTTCTTTTATCTACTCTATGCTATGTGAAGAGTTATTCTGTAATTTCTTTATTTGAAGTTTTTTTGAGGTGTCTGATTTATTTACTTAAATTTTAAAAATTAAGTTATAATAGCTAATTGCTATTGTTTCTTGGTCCAGGATGTTTTTCTATTTCATCTTTTTATTTTTATATTTATTTTACTCAGCAGAGTTGATGGGTTATTGTCATTCTTCTAGAGGTGGTGTCACCCTCTGCTGTTTTTCTGAAAGAGTTCTTCTATTCCACTCTTTCATTCTCTAGAGGTTTTAAACATACCAAAGCTTTTCTGGAAAGAGGAAAAATAAAACTTCTCACATTTGGCATTCAATTTCTTAAGTGTGAGCTGTTTTAATAAAATAAGTAATTTTAATTATTATTTTTCTCTATTAAAAATAGAATCTGAAAGTGAAAAAATTGTGTTAATTACTTAAATTAAGGCTTTTTTATACAGATGTTGGGAAACTATAAAAAATTTTCTTGATTTAGAAAGTGATACATATGTTTGTATTTTTAAACCATCAATTAATATACACCATGCTTAAATCTATTAATTAAGTTATCAATTGGAGGATAATTAAAATTTACAAAATCTACTTATTTTGAATTTGGGATGATTTTAAGATATGACATTCCTTCAAATGATCTAAAATCAATCTGGAAAATCTTATTTTGGAGAAGGTGTGAAGCCAATTTAGTGTCTCTTCAGTGCTGCGTTCCCACTTTAGCTGTTAGCTCTTCATTCCTACCAGGGAACAGTTTGTTCATTTTCTGATGCTTTCAACCAACTCCCTTGCCCTAAGGAAGATTTAAAAGTATTTAGGTTACAATGTGTTTCTCTATAAATAAAGTACATGTACTGTCTACAGTATTTGCCATTAAGTAGATTTGATATAGTTTACCCATGGAGAGTATTATTGTTTAACAAACGCTTACCTAGTCCTTACTCTGTGCCAGGTACTGTTATAGGCATGTTACAGATTTTAACTCATTTAGTCTTATGAAGTAGATAGTGTTATTATTCACATTATGCAAATAAGGAAACTGGGGCACAGATAAGTAAGTGGGGAAACTGGGATTGGAACCCAGGTCATTGGACTGTATTATCATTGTGCTATGCTTCTCTCTGAGCACAAGAGAAGGATCTCAACTGAAGAGAAGCATGCTAATGGTCAGTAATGCTGAAAATTTACTTTCTTGGATAAGTCTGTATTGAACAGATAAGTGAATCTTGACATAGTTACCTTATTATCCTTTACATTATCCTATATATCTTGCATATTACAGGATGAGGCATTACATCTCTGGAAGTTACCCAGGTGTTGGTTCTTAACAGAACTGGGTTTAAATCCTGACTGCCACTTAGTTAAAATTCTAGGTAATGTCTTTAAATATAAAATGGAACTGGTAGCACTTCATAAGGTAGTTACAGGATTAAAAGAGATAGAGTGTAACAGGCCAAGTATATTGAAGGCATTCAGTAAATAGTGTCTAATATTAAGTGCTATAAAAGAATTATAGAATTAGAAGTCCTATAGTGGAGGTGAGAAACCTAAATAGTTTTGATATTATCATAATGTTAACTGAGGATAGTGAGTGAGATATCCACAGGCAAGTGGCAGATATTATAATAAAGTGAATTAATAATCATCTCATTGTATTATAATTATTAGGAATGACTAAGATAATAGCAGTATGTTACATTTTAAATTTTGTTTAGCAATAGCATTTTGATGTGTTTGCGTGTATGTATGTGTTTAATTCTTTCCACATTTTTGGCCCATCTTTTTCTCTTGTTTGTGGTTAGCTATAATGTGTCAGTCCATAGGGAGAAGACCTTTCCTCTTAATAAATAGCAGGAAGCTGTCCACTTCCAGTGGTGCTGACTCATGTGGCAACAGGAAGACAAATGATTCCTGAAGACGGAAAGGGAAGGAGAGGATCCTCTTCCCATCCAAAAAGAGACAAATTTGAGAAAGAATTACAGAGCAGTTAATGTGATAGATATGTAAGCCCTAGGTTAGAAGTTTTTGTCCTTATTTATTGCAGTTTTATTTGTATTTTTGCTCCACTGGCTTACCCATGAGAAAGCAATTCCTAATGCTTATTGTCTTTTAAATTTGTTCTTCTCCAATTAGAAGGTGAAAGAGGACTATCATGTTTACACATACAGTACTAACTTCCACTTCTAATTGGTGGTATGTATATGGGAAAATGAATAAATAGCACTTACTAAGCATGGCTGGCACCAATAAATTCTTATTGGTTGAATGGAGGAAAGAATTATTGAAAGGATTTTATTTATATCATATATAACGTTCTAGCTAGATGCATGAATTATTGGTATGTGTCATGAGTTTATTGTTGATTAAATGCTGCTTTTTAATTATTGAGGTTTAGAAAACATGTAGAGTCCTATAGAAATTCAGAAGATTTGAGAAGATGGGTGGGAGTGCTAATATTTGGAGCAGAATGACTGTGTGATGTCAACTGTGTGAGGGACCTTGAGGAGCACATAATATGAAGTGGCAGTTAGGTTTGTTAATAACTAAAACTAGCTTCCATCCCTAATTCTGACAGAATGACTCCCATCTGCATACCTTTCAGGTACAGAATTTATTATGTTTTTTTTTCTTTTCTGATTTTTATAATATAATGCATATTCTATTATATAAATTTAACCATACAATTTATTTTAGAGTAGAGTGTGACTTGATACAGGTAAAATGATGAGTTTTATGGTAAATTTGATAGGACCACAAGTCTTTCCTGTTTTGGAAGAAGCTAGTAACTTGGCAGTCCATATAATACAAAGGTCTAACAATAGTTAGAATTTATTTTTACATGTAGTTAATAGAAATATTTTTAAAAGTTCATATAGTCACACTATATTTAATCTACTTTGGAATACAAACTTACAAAAAGAACTTTTAAGCCATGATTTATTGGTATGCAAATGATAATACTTTAATTAAATATGTATCTTATCAAATTGCCTTTTGTAGGGAATCAGAAATTAAGAAATAAAAATGATTCAAGTTAAACAAAGGGAGTATAAAAGAAGTTGAAGAGGTCCTTTTTGCCAGGATGCAGATGTGCATTTCTAGGAGACATACTTTAATATAACCATTTAAATAAATCACGAAGGTCTACTTGAAAACAGCTTTTGGTTTCTAATTTCTTGTACCATAGTGCATCTCAAGTAACTGGTAGGCAACTGTTTTGTGTTCCTAAGCATATTCTTAGGAACTTATGGCAGTAGGCAGAGGGCAGGCCTTTCCTTTGTATCTCAGAGTTCGAATGAAGCTTGGTTTGAACATGCTTATCTAGTACCTGATGTTAAACATTCCTCTATGTCTTGTGATAGAGCAGTAGATTGATATACACATTTATGACAATTGATGAAGTTTTTACTTTTAAAATGTGCTTTTGGTTGTGTAGGTGCTATGCACATGTATCAGTGGCCTGTGCTTTTCGTGGATCTCATAGATGCTTCTTTTTATCCAATAGTTACAGTGCTTTAAAAAGTACAGGTGTTAAATAATAAAAATGCTGCAAACTCAGTACCTTCTTTTTCATTTTGGCCTCTCTCAAGTTGCTGTCTTTACACATTATTTCTCAAAGAACTTGATTGCAATGTAGCATACCATGAAGCATGTGAAGTGTATTTTTATTATCATCTCACTAGTTATGTGCCCCTAACTCCATTTGTAGGAACTTCTCCTAACATTTAATGAAATCCTCAGCAGCCTACTCTGTGCCACAGATTACCATGGTAAAAATGAAAATTTAAGAAATGCTCACATGTTCCAGGAAAAAATGACCACCTGATTTATAGAGGCTGGTGAAGGAAAGGCCTTTCTTCTAAAGTTGTTGCATTTCTAGAACACTGCCATATTTGGACTCTTATCTTACAAATACTTGTGTGTTATATTCCTAGTGATGTTCGTGTTAGGTACATAATTATACTAGTAGTTACTTTTCTGTTTTTCACAGCTATAAAACAAAGTGGATAGTGCCTGTGTTTCCAACAATCCAACAAATATTTAATGAGTATCTGTTAATACCAAGAGGTTTTCTGGGTTCTGGGGATATAGCACTTAAAAAACAACAAACAAACAAACGAACAAAACAAAAAACCAAAGTTTCTTGCTTGGAGCCTGTATTATTTTTCTTCTCTATTGATTCATTATTTCTGTGGGTGGTCCATTGAATGATTATTATTGAACACTTTTTTTGTATGACACTTTTGTGCATGATAGGAGAAGGCAAAAGTGAACAGAATTCTTTCCCTGTTGGAAGTAACAGTTTAATATTATTTATTTGGTTCTAGAATATGTCAGAGAGAAGTAGATTAAAAAAGATAGTTTGGGGCCATATTGTAGAAAGCCTGTACTCTTATAACAAACTAAGAAGGTTGTATTTAACTCACTTTCAAATGTAGAGCTAGTGAAGATTTAGTGAAGATTTTGAAGAAGAAAGTGGCATGATTGTTGCTAGGATTCTGGGATATTATTCTCAGGATATATGGTAAATTATAGTCTAAATTGTAGGCAAAGAGTGGTCAAAATTAAGTCTGGAAAGATTTATTACAGCCTGTTATAGGCAACAGATTGATAAAGATGATAGATGGGTTGGGAGTGCATCACCATGTTTTAAGTAGAAGTGATAAGCACCCAGACCAATATACTGGCACCAAGAGATACGTTTTAGACAAAAAGTAGAAATATCAAGTATTATAAGACTTAGAAACTGTCCTGATAGAAGAAGACAGGTCTTGGGTGACTCAAAATTTCTCATTTGCTGTGTAAGGAGTAGCGGGCTTGTGGATAAATAGGGATGTTAGGATTTGGGAGAACAACTTAAGCAAAGTAGAGATGGCTTAATAAGTGTACCAGGAGGTGAAGTGGTGGTGGGTGGGAAGTGGGGAATTAGAGCCAGCTGGGGCAGTCTTCATTTTTAAGATATCTGGGGGGGGTGGGGGGGTGGGGGGGGGTTGGGGGGGTGGGAAGCAACCACAAAGGTATTGTGTTGAGGGAGAACAGGATAAGGGGAAAGGTTTTTCATTTAAAAAAAATTTTTTTTTCTTTAAAAATAAAACAAAAACAAAACCAAAACATAGAGGAGATCTGAGAGATTCTGTAGGAAGAGAGAACGGAGCCAGTCCACAGGGAGAATTCTACAAATGTAAGAGAAATATTGTCCACAATTGATAAAACAATGGACTACAGTGGGCAGTGAGGCACTTTCAAGAAAAAATGGGTCTTATGTTTGCCTTAGCAAAGAGAAGCATTTCTTAAAACAAAGGCATGAAAGAAGAGAGAATTGAGGAAGCAACGGGATTTTGAGTAGGTGAGGACGATGGCTGTGGATTCTTACAGCAGTGGGTCTTTGTCTTCTTGGCAAAGTTTTTGAGAGCAGGGTGCAGCATTACTAAAAGGTAACAATAAAAATTAAAAATGCTGACTAAGTTGGTACCATTAGACATAAATGAATTCGGTTACTGCCCTTCTATAATTTTCACGGCAGTTTTCTCCTGGCCTGAATAAATTGTTTATGAACTTCGGGCAGCTAATATTTAGCAGGAAGTTCCATGAGCCACCTCAGTTAAAAGAATCAAATGCCAAGATTGGATTCAAGAACACAATACAGAGATCAAATCATGATATTGTCCTTGGCTTATTTCCCATAGCTGCTTAAGGAAGAGATATTGAATGCATACAACTCTTGGACATTTGGTTCACAGATATGTTATTTACGTGTATGACTAATATTTTAAGCCTAGTGTGTTTCAGCAAATGATTTGCTATTAGGATTATTATAGGATTTGAGGTCTTCCTTTGGTTTTTCTGGGAATAGAGGTGAGATAAAGTTGAAATTTTATCTTTAGTTCATGAGTAGTTAAATGCAGTGTGACTGTATGTGTTGATGACTTTTTGACTTGCTTTTATAGAGGTATTGATGTATGTAGGGTATTATTCTAGATGAAGATGGTTTTACCTGTTTGAGTTGATTCCAGCCTTGTGGTCCATAGCACCATGGAGTCAGAATAAGAACTGAGAGAACAGAATTATCTTTCAAAGTTATTGAAGGCCTTCTAATCGCTATGTACCACCTCAAGAATGTAATCACTGAGATGTGACAGTTTTGCCTTATTTTCTTAGATTTCTTCCACTGAGACTATTTTTGTGCAGGCGTTTTTGTGGAAAAGGAGTAACGTCTCTTTCCCATTTGCTTTAGTTGAAAATAGACTGACTAATGAGAATTTGTAGGTTTTCTTCTCTATATTGATTTTAATTCAGGCCATTAAGTGTATCCCTGAAAAGGAAGAAATTATTTATTTCAATTTTAAAAAGTTAAACAAAACTTTAAAAATCTTCTTGTATGAGTTAACAATCATATAAATATTATGGTTATTAACAGTGGAATAACACCAGTGTATAAACTATGATTGTAAATTCCTCTACAATAAAAATCTCATCTGAGACCCAATTTTTTGAAGAGTTTTAGTAATTTTGTCAGTCTGAAGTTCACTTTTCCTAGTATTATAAATAAGTCTATTTTCTAGAAATAGTGCATATTAATATTAAAGTTGAGATCTAGGACAGAGAATTTGAATAGCCAAGAGAACTAATTATGTTTTCTTGTATAACCAGCCATTTACACATAAACAATTTTATTCTAATTAGTTATTATTATTACTAAAAAAGAACCCCCAGAGAGTTCAATTATATCATAAAGATTTATTTCTATAAAACATATTTTACAGCTGAGGTTTTTTTGTTAAATCAGATTTATCTCCTAATTCAATAAATCTAATGGGGTTTGCTGTATTTTTCAGAGGTGAATACATAAGTTAAATTATTGTGTGTTAAATTTTCAGACATGGGAATTATCTGTATGCAATAAAGTATGAGGATACTTTAAAAAAATTGTGGAAAAATAGAATTGAAAGATACTATGAATATTTTTATGAACTTTTTGCAGTACTCTCATTTATTTTACTGTTGCTATTAGAAGAGTCTGTTCCTCTCTAATGCTTTTGGGAAGGCACTTTTGCAGGATGTTTGAGATATGCAGACCCTGCTGACATCGTGCTCACATTTCTAACTCAGCTCCCCTTCCTACTTGCTTCGTGACCTTGGGCAAGTTGCTTAACCTCCTTCAGCTTTAATTTCCTTTCCTGTAAATGGAACAGTAATATTATCTTTTTTGTAAGGTTGCGTTGAAGATTAAGTGTTAATATCTGTAAAGCTAATCACAGTGATGCTTGCCACCTTATGAAGTGCTTAATAAATGTTTTAAATTAGAATGGTCATTTTCTTTCATGTAGGACAACAATTTATGATTTATTTAGAAATGTGTGAATTATATATGTATCTTGGTATTGGATATTAATGTTGCCTGTTCAAAAATGGCATTTTAAATTTCACTGCTTGAAAAAATAAATTAGCAAGAATTACTTATAGCCTATTTGCTTTTGTTTGATTTGAAAATTTGTTAATGCATCATTAAGATCAGAAGAGACATTTTTCCTGAAGTCTTCATACATTTTTACATTTTGCAATAGATGTATTGCTAGCATGTTTTTCTCCATCTAGTCTTCCATTTCTTACTCTATTGTTATGTTCAGAAATGTTGCAGATATTTCTTAATTTAACTGTTCTCCACAGATAGATAACTTCTGTCATTGCCTCAAAATTGGAGCATAGTTGTCTGTTATTGTTTGGGTGCATTCATATACATTTAGTGATTTCCTGCTCTTTCCTTACAATATAAAAATTAAAGTTACAGAAGCATCTTTCTGCCTGCTTTTTTTTTTCTGTACTGAATATGAATAGTAATAGGAATTACCTTCGAATCGTAGTGTTTAAACTTCAAAGAGATGATGATAATAATACTAGGTAGTTTATTGAATCCTTACTATATGAGTCAGGCTTTTCAGCACTTACGTAGTGTTGCTACTACACTAAGTGCTTTTTAATATATTAACTTAATTAAAATGCCATAGATTTAGCCTCATAATTTTTTTTTTTTAAATGTCTTCTGGACACTGGGCTAGAAGTTGGTATAAAAATAACACAGGATTCCTACCCTAAAGGAGCTTCCACTTTAGAAGAAGAAATGGAAGAAAAATAAAAAGAAATATAGTAATAGTTACTAGCGGTCACCTCCCAAAGAATGGCATTTAAAATATCTGTAATTCTGGCATGAATTCTGAACTTCAGTTCTAGAGCTTCAACTGCGGTCTTATGTCTTTCTTCACCTGCCTTCCCTATATCTATTCATGGTGATCTCATTAGAACCCCTCACTTGTAATGTCTCTGTTGCCTCCTTTTTATTCCTAAAGCCGTTTCCAGTTCAAGCCCAAATTGCCTCTTGACTACTTATACCCTCCTCTGACACCCCACAGCTAAGGCTCTCACACTAGCTTCCCCTACTCACTGTCATGCAACTTGTCACTCTTCAGTTTACAATACTTTAATTGTTCTCCATTCACTTATAAATTAAATTAAAGATATTTAACCTCCCTTTCCACTTTTGTCTCAATTATTTGCTTTCCCAGAACATGCCTGTGCTTTTCCATATCCCTGTTTCTGTACTGTTGTTTATCTCGACTGTCCACTCCCACCCTAGTTCTCAAAGTTCTTCTTATTTTTCAAAACATACTTCCACCTTCCAGAAATATTTATTGAGTCAATTAATTACTTAATAAGAGATGGGGGTAAGATTTTAAAAGATTAATTGGAGTAGGATTTTAGATGTTATATGGATTTAACTGTTAGGCTGGTATTTAAAGACAAATTTTGAGGCAGTTTGGTAGCTGAAGCATGCCATGTAGAAGTAGCATTGTCTATTATCCTTTTGATTAAAATCTCTTGGTAATTTCCCTTTACTTAAAGGATGAAGTCCAAACCTCTTCCATTACTGGGTCCCTACTTGCTTCTTCACCAGTTCCACTGTTGCTTCAGAAACTGCACATGTTTTTTCATCTGCCTGGACATACTTCCCTCCACTTCTTTGCCAGATTAGGTGTTATGTCCTTTAGAAGCTGTTTTAAAATCCCCTCATACCCTCCCTCCTTAGGTGTCAGTATAGTGTGGCCTTCATGCTCTTCCATTATCAATCCTCATGCCTATGGCCCTCAAAGCAGAAATCATAGCACAGTTTCTGCACTGTAATTATTTGATTACTTGATTGTTTTTCCCTCTAGATTATGAGGACTTGCAGTATAGGGGCATTGTAATCCCAAATATATAATATGATTTCTAGCATAGCACAGGTCCTGAATAAATGTTAATTGAAAAAAAAAATCTTTATTTACATTTATGATTAATTATACATATTATGTATAACATTGACTTGTAAAAACCATTTGATTTAATCAAAGTGGAATTTTAGTCAACTTTTAAATGATCTATTAACTTACCCTGTTTCTAATGCATATTCTGTTCAGTACATGAATTCCCCACTGATATTTCTTTTGCTAACAGTAAAGCAACTGAGTTCCATTTTATAGAGTCCTTCCACTCAGTATGAGGATGTGGAAATCTGCATGTACATATTGTTTCATTCCTTGGTAAACAATGAAGCACAAGGACAGAGTCAGATTGGTAAGAAGATGTTTAACTGACTTTACACCACAGTCCTATTAGTGGTCTGAAAAGGACAGCTAGGGATGGTAATCTGGTGCATATGGATCTCATGCCATTACAACATTTGGTTTATTTGAAGACGAGTTAGTTGGTCAGATTCTCTGTATGAGGACATCAGTAATCAAAAATTATGGAGCATTTACTGTTTTATTCTCTCCTTTCAAACTCAAAGATAGTACTGGGAAAATACTGTTCTCATACCCTCCTATTGTGAATGTGTTTGTATTTGGTGCAGATACTCCTAATTTAAAATCTTTTCACTAGTTGAACTTCAGTTTGGACTGTACTCTTAATTTCTCATCCAGTCTTCTCTGAGTCCATTAATGCAGAGCCAATTTTTTCATGTTAGTCGCAGTCTTGACTTTTCCATGAGATTTTTATTAGGTCAATCTTAATTATAGGCTTTTAGTTTTGTCCTCAAGCCATAGTTGGTATAGGCTGAGTTAATAACACCATGATTTTAATTAATTAATTTTTTATTTTAACTTTTCAATGTACAGTGTAGTTGATTTTCGTGTCTCTTTACCTGTTCCTCTTTCCCCCTCCCTCTCTCCCCTCCCCCCCACTACATCATATCTGTTCACTTGTCTTAACAAGTTCAAGGAATTGTGATTGTTGAATAACACCATATTTTAAATGAAAGAGATTAGATAGTTGCTCAGTGTATGATAATGAAATTGATTTTTGTAATGTACTAGTAACCACCACATACCTGTAATCATATATAAATTTAATAACTTCATTGCAAAATGTATTTACTTTATAATTCTGCTTACTTTTTTATACATATGATGCTGCATATAAATCATAAAAGTATAGAGATATATATAACTATTATTTTTCTTTTTATTTTCTTCCTTTTAGTCATAAGTGGCATTACATATTTTGAAAGATTTGGGGGAAAAGAGTAGTAGTGTCAGGACTAATGAATGAAAATACAGAGTTTTGGTGAAAAGTAGGGTAAATGGGGGTGGTAAGAAGCTTTAAAAACAGGCTGGAGTTATTTATTACTATATTTAAGGCACTTGGTAAGAAAGTAAACCTGTTGAGGTATACAGTTATTCTATTCTCGTTGTGTGTGTGCATGTGTGTGTGCGTGTGTGTATGTGTATGTGTGTATGTAATTCTTCCACAGGAAGAGACAACATGTAATTTCCACAATCCTTCTCTTATATGCTGTCACAAATACACTTTAAGAAGTAGAATGTTTCTTTCTCCAGGTAGATCATGCAAAGTGCATTACTGTAGAGACATTTATCTATTTTGCTTTCTTTGTTTTGTTCACCTGTATTACATAATTAGGTCATTCTCTAGTTTGTGAGCAAATAACCAATAGAGTTTGTCAGATGGTTCAGGTTTTTTCTTTGGGATCATGTTAAATGGGTTATGTTCGGTTTAAGGCACTGTTTGTGTTTCTGCAGTTAATCTCCTGTGGTTTTTATTTGGCTTATCAATTGACTTTGGAATTTAGCCACTCCTAACCTTTCAGTCAGCTTCTCCCTCAAAATGTTGACAAAAACAGAGAGGTGAGTGAACAAAAACTCACTGTTTATATTTATTCATGTTTCCAAGTAATTCGTATTTAGTTATCCATTACCTGAATCACCATTCATCAAAAAGCAGTTCAGTCTTCTTTATTCCTATCTATGTTCTGTATCTGTGATAATCTTACTATTCTTTGGGTTTCAAGCAAAATTAATAAGATAAACTCAAGATGAACTATCTTGGAATATTTTAAGGAAAGCAGACTCTAATGCATTGTTGTGTATGGTTAACAAATTGAAATGTAAAGTTGATGGTAGAAAATAAAACCTAGAATTTTAGAAAGCTCTCTTCGTTGAAATTAAGAAACTCATTTCTCTCTCTCTGTCTCTCTCTCTTCCCCCCTCTCTTTGAGGCTTGTCATGTTGCCCTCTATGAAGGAAGTATTCAGAAATATTTGTTTGTTGATTAAATGAGATGTAACATGTTCTTTGCAGTAACAGAAACAAGAGTGGCTCTGATGCTTAGGCCTTACTCATAGAAATTCTCATTTAACTCATCTGGGATGGGGTCCAAACATTAGTGTTTTGTGAAAGCTCTTCAGACAATTTGAATGTTCAGCCAGAGTTAAGGGTCACTAGAATAGTTAGGTCATTTACAAATCTAAGTTTCTCTGAGGTAGAAGGAAGATCACATACTGTGCAACAGCTGCTGCTGCCTAGTGATTTATATTTGTCCCAGGTATTTTTCTTGATAATACTGAGAGCTGAAGAAAATGAAAATATCCCTAAAAACATGAAATTCAAGTCTTCAGCTTAATTGTATTTTCCCAACTACGTACATACAATACACACACACATGTGCGTATGTTGCATGTTAACTATATTAACTTCATATCTGCTGTGAATTACAGTGGTTTATTCTCAGCTTCATTGCTCTCCAGTTGCTTGCTGTTCATACCCCTCTCCTTCCTTTCGGTTCCTCTGAACCCACACTGCCTGAGAAAGCATACTGGGGCCGTGGGGTGGATCATGGGCATAGAGCTGGCCCACTAACTAAATTAAAGGTAAGGTGGTCAGGTGGAGAGTTATATTGCTAACATCAGCCTGACTTGCATTTTTCTAATTATGCTTAGAAGGCATTATGTATATTTGAAAGTTATGAAGCATGCTGTCTAGTCCCAGGAAAATAAAACTGGGAATGTTAGGAGAGTTAGGACGGCTGATGTTTAGAGGCCATCTAACTTTGTGACTTTGAGCAAATTATTTACCTGCCTTTGTTTCATTTTCCTTCCTGTAAAATGAGAAACTAGACCTAGGTAATTATTAAGATTCCTTCTAGCCCTTAAAACATGAAGTGCTACTTTATTACTAGTTTTAAGAAAACATAAGCATCCACTTGTTGCTGAATACTATTTTTCCAACATAAAAGACAATCCAGCCAAAAACTAATAAGAATTAATGATTTCAAACATTTAGATAATTTTATAATACCATTAATTTTGGGTTATTTTAATTGGAATGTGTCTTATTTTTATGAATTGAGATCCTACCAGTCCAAAAATATTTTTATAATCTTGGGTAAGAGAGAAGGCCTTGAGGATATGGGGTATGTGTGTACTCTTGTTATTGAATTTACTTAAATAGCTTCTATAAAATATAGATAACACTGCCTTTGATTGCATATTTGCAGAATGAATATTAGTAAATGGGGAGGGGATTGATGGATTTCTCCTATTCTATGAAAGAAAAAATAAATTTAATACAAAAACTGCTATGTTAAAAATTGGTCTTTGTGTTCTTAGTTCATGGTCAATATTTAATTCACTGAATAATTCTCAGAAAAATCTTTGAAAGTAATTTTTATTATATAGGAAGGTTAATAAGCTACTTGAATTTGCGTATTTGCAGAATGAATATTAGTAAATGGGGAGGGGATTGATGGATTTCTCCTATTCTATGAAAGAAAAAATAAATTTAATACAAAAACTGCTATGTTAAAAATTGGTCTTTGTGTTCTTAGTTCATGGTCAATATTTAATTCACTGAATAATTCTCAGAAAAATCTTTGAAAGTAATTTTTATTATATAGGAAGGTTAATAAGCTACTTGAATATTTCATACTTTAATTCTGTAGAAAGATACAAGTAGTTTGAATATATTACCTTAAATAATTCTGGAAAGAATGAACATTAATTAATGCTTGATTCTTTTGATAGCATTTTTTGGGGTGTGTGTGTTAACAATACACACACATAAAATATAAATATTTTAAAAATGAGATCTTTAGAAGAATGTGTGATAAAACTCATGATGATTTTACGATTAATTTGGGAATTTGCAGAGCCCATAGTTAATTAGATATTTCTAAATTAATATGTAAATCTCTGGCCAGTGCTTTGCAGTGGGATCATTGACAGTTTTGCAGAAAATAAAATTCTGATTTTTTTAAGTGAAAAGAATTGTACTACATCAGTAAAGGATAGTACTTGTTTTTTTTTTTTTTTTTTATTTCAGGCTGATGTACTAAACAGTTACTATGTAGTTGCAAACGATCTGGAAGAAATGTAGTTGTTTGGGACATGCCTTTAAAAACTCTGAGACAGTTATAAACATGCAGCAATAATGTTACATTACAGAATATCTTGTTATAAATACTAAAGAGTAAAGAAATTAATACTATGGCTTCAAATTTAAGGATTTTGTTCTGAGTGCTCAAAGCTAGGTATGTACACTTTTGTCTCTTTTCATGGCATTTCCCACAAATATCCCTTTACTATGACTGAAAACTCACTATAAGACTATATTTCTCGGAGTTACCCCTGATATTGCTGTAAGAGCCTCAACTCTGCCAACTATTTTAATCTTGGTTGAGTGACTTAGGTTGCCAAACCTCCGCTTTCTTATCTCTAAACTGGAGATATTAATGGTACTTACCTCATATAGTTTAAGAAAATTAAGTAAAACCATATATGTGAAGTATTTGGCTGGAGACTGCCATATAGTAAATACTCGGTAAAAGTTAGTAATGATTTTGTTATCTGTGCTAAAAATAATTTTTTCTTTTACCATTGGCTTGTTCTTTCTCTGTGAAAGTGATGCCTCTAAACTTTTTTTTTTTTTTTTTCTTTTAAGATCTCATTTATTTCCTGGGACAGTGAATGCAATTAATTAAGTGATTTAGCTTAATGGATCTTCCCCTTCTAGCTTATTCCAAATAGGAGTAACCAGAAAGTAGGTGACAGTGTTAATTAGAAACATAAATTAACATCTTTCATGAGGATAATTTAGCTGATGGTGATAATTGAGAAGTGATTGTAAGGTTGTCAGAGGGCAGTTTATCAAATGAATTACTTTAGATGGACAGAGGTTGTTTCAGAGGAAGAAGAATGTAGTTTGGACTTAAATTTTAGAGAGCGATAAAATGCTTCAGAGTGGTGCTGGTACTCATTCTTTAGTTAACAATTTAGCTCATCAGGGTTGAAACAGAACTTGTATTTATTGATTAAAAACCATCTAGTATGAAGGTTTATTTAGATGATGTAGCTGTCATTCTAGAAAGGTCTCGTGTATTTCCATATGGATTAGAATGGTACTAGGAAAGTAAAAGATTTCCTGGGAAATCAGATATGCTATTTTGAGGAATGATTTTATCAGGTCATTTAAGTTTTGTGATAGATTTTGAATTCTCTTTTTTGGGTTATGAACTGTTCTGTAAGACCAGAAAGGACTCCAGCATGTTAAGAAAGTTTTAAATTATTGCATTTCTAATACTACACACACAAAGACACACACAGGCACACACACATACCGTTTCTTTGTCATCTCAGATCTAAGGGAAAGTTAGTATTAGAGATAGTATGAAACCTCATGATGTCAAGATCTTTATTAGAATAGCAGTTTTGCACCTTTCTTGTTGATATAATTTGCTGTCTTCAGAAGCCTATGCAGCTGAAGATGAGTCATTAAGAGAAACTGGCATCAGTAAAATTACATTTTACAATAATGCTTTCTAAACTGATCATCTAGCTAAAATTGGCTGAGGCTGAAACAACGGTTTTTGCTTTGAAAGAAAGGAATAATTAGTATTAAAGTTGGTCAGGAAGTTTCTTATGTTTTGTGCCTTGATAGCTCTTAGCATTTTATTAGTGTATGCTTTTGAAACTGGTTGTATGGATTACACAAAAGATTATAGGGGCATGAGGCTAATAGAGTGGTAGCATAAACAGAGTACATCAGTCTAGGAGAAGGGAGCATCTGACAGAAGATTCTCATGTTTATTTTAATTTGCCTGTCTAGATCTACTGCTCCAATGGAAAGTCAACATCTTTTAGAATGGTGTGTTTATTTTTTTTATCTAAGAAATCTACATCACCTTTCAGAATTTATAAGTTGTTCTGAACATAATGATTTCAGTGTGTCACTGTGGATAAATCAGGCATTATGATGTGCTTTATAATCCTAACCAGGTTAATTTTTTTATTATGCCAGATACAGTCTAGCATGAGTACATTTGTTAAGCTAGTACTCAGATACTTCATTTTTAGCTCTCATGAAAGAAATTCTTATCTGGTATAGAAAGCAAAGCCTTGTCTAAGGAAATGGCCCCCACTGTGGAGACTGGTCTATGGGAGTGAAGGGGGATTGAAGTTGCTGGGATTTATTGATCTCCCTGGTGATCCTGATCAGTATGGCATCCAAGCTCATTGTGGATGTCTGTTGAATGAATGATTGCCTACCTGTCAACTGGGAAAAGAAGGAAACCATGAAATTGAAAAGAAAATGCTCATCAGAAAGATTCATATCAGCTGATTCTGACTAGTTTCCAAAAATGACCCATGTTCTGACCAGTTTCCAAAATTGAATTTATCTCATGTTCACATGAGAGGAAACAGTTGGCATGTGGGGTGGTGGAGAGTGATGAGAGATGAGGAGGAAAGCACTTGTAGTGTTGTTTTCCTCAGAGTAGAGAAGGAAGTGTTTGCAGTAATAAAAATATTTAAATATAAACCGAAGAAAACCTCTGGTTCCCGTTTTTGGTAAATGGGGAAACCCAGAGCAGAGATTAAAAGTATAATCTGCTCTCTAGATGGAGTCAACTGAAAACTCAAAAACAGAAACTAGATCTTCTGACTTTGGGCATATGCTAGATGCTTCCTTTAGCACTAGGAACGCCTGGACAAAAATACCAATCTGAAGTGGTTTATTGGGTATCCAGAATCAACAATATACTTGTTTGGTTTCTTCTGAAAGAGATTTAATTTCCCACAGATTTCATTTCTTTCAAGAATGAAAACTGAAGACTTCTTCATTGCCAAGCTTAGAAAAGAGGCAGGCTTACCAATTCCCCTTTCTGAGTTAATCAAAGGAAGGCTCACCGTGACTCTCTGAGGCAGAGATGAGGAGACCAGCAAATGGATGGTGGCAGAGAGGAGGTAAAAACCAGAAAGACAAAAAATTCAAAGGAATGAAAAATTCCCCAGGGAGAGAAGTACTTACAGTTTTGTGTTAAAATCATACCTTTCCCAGCGAAGCCGAGCTAAATTAATTAGCTAACTCCATTAGATGGTATCTATTGTTTTCACTTGGGAAGTTAGCGTCTGAAATGTTGAGAGATTTGAGGGAACATATAGATTACCTTCCTCTCGAAGAGAGACTCAAGTGTGGGCAGTTCAGCTGTCCTCCTTGCTGCTGCCCTTTTTCTTTCTTTGGCTTGCTAATGGTTCACTGGCTTATAAGAAAATTTGGGCAAATTGACTGGGGAGGTGAAGACCATAGTTCCTTTACTTCAGTGATAATTATCTGGATACTTCCTTAAGTATCTTATACAATGTTCACTTTCTTTGTGAAGTTTTCCTCAGCTACTCTGTTCTACAGTGGTTTTTATTTTCCATCAATAAATTTATTGAGAATTCAGTATTTATATTACAGATTTAGTGTTCTTGATTAAAGTTGAGACTTTTTTTCTAATTGATTTTGTATTGTTTTGAATGCTTCACTGCTACTGAGATCATGCCTTCTTGTTAAAGAATTATTTGTTTGTTTATATATTCATTTCTTAAAGCAAATATTTATTGAATACCTGCTGGCTGCAGGGAATTTGTATTCTTTCCTGCCTCTGCAAAGTAGGATATAATATCATAGGCTGAATATCCCTAAATTGAAAGTATGAAATTCAAAGTGCTCCAAAATCTGAAATGTTTTGAGCACTATGTGTGGCACTTAAAGGAAATGCTTATTGAAACATTTCAGATCTTGGATTTTTGGATTAGATATGCTCAACTCATAAGTATAATGCAAATATTCCAAAATCTGAAAAAATCCAAAATCTTAAACACTTCTGGTCCCAGGCAGTTTGGATAAGGGACATTCAACCTACAATAAATTCATTTTGAACACTTTCACTTATTAACATGGTTTTAAATGGAATTATTTGTGATTACTTTTTGAAAACAATGATAATACATTCTGAATTTTTAAGATAGATTATAGAGAAAAAAATTGAAAATCTTCCTGGGTGCATTCTAAATCCAAATAATACATAATCAGTAACTAATGTTCTTGGAAAATAAATAAATAAATAAACAAATAAATAAATAAATAAATAAATAAATAGTATGTTTATGGTAAGCATGAATCTTTTGGCATAGCCATTAATATTATCAGTAATTGTATTATATAACATTCTGTATGTTTCATGGATGAAGAGGTACATTGTCCAACATAAAAATAAGTAGCACTTTATTTTCATGCTGCATGCCAGGTGTTACTCTGAGTATTTTATATATGTCGATTCATTTAATCATCAACTCTGTGTGATAAATACTACTTAAGATATTAAACCAGTTGTCCTGGATTTGCACACCATAGGTGAGGTTAACACAGCCTACAACAATAAATATTTGTGGACTTCACAACAAACCAATAGCAGGTTCTAATGTTAGATAAAATGGCTGATGACCTGCCTGCTGGATTCTGTCACTGAATTTGGAGCACTGAAAAAAAAATGTCTTATATGTGCAGATGGAAACCTCTAACTCTCTAATCTGGGGTGGAGGTACTAACCAACTCACTTTTTCTTTTAGTGCTTTTTGCTTTGGAACATTAATATACCTTTTCTCTAAGGTATATTTAAGCAGAATCAGGAATAAACAATACCATGGAAATATCTTTAGAGCTCATTATTAAATGTGGAAACTGAGTCTCAGAAAGATTGAGTAACATGTCAAAGGGCACACAGCAGGGCTTGGATGGGCTTTGTAAATAGAAGTATTTAGATCCAAATCCGACCCCTTCCCTACTTGGCGGGTGACTCTGGCAGAGTTAATTTTTCACAGCCTTTGTTTTTTCAAGTGTAAAAAAACGTAACAGTGATAAAACTTACTTTACAGCATTCATGAGAGTAATAAACAAAATAAAATATTTGCAGCAGTTTAGTTCAGTGCTTTGTTTCATAGTTGGCATAAAATAAATGCCAATTTTCCTTTGTCCGTACTATCTCTCTTAGTCTCTGTGACTTGATCTGCTACGGTAGGAACACAACCCTAAGATTATCATGCTACTCGTGGGACCAGACAATCCTGCTGGCAAACATTCTCTAAACACACAGCTGTTTCATGACAGGTCTATTGACTCCTTCCATCATTAAAATTCTGCGATGATCATATCTCAGTTTAACTTCATCAGACTACTTAATGGTCATTTAAATGGAAATTTCTGTTGTAGATATGGTTTATTTGATATCACTGAGTACTAACACTAGTGAGCAGACAGCTTTGTTAGCCAAATATTTGCCTTCAGAATTGACCAGTGATGGTGATTGCTCTGCTTTTGAAGCACATGTAATACACTTCTAGCAGGTGGGCATTTGAAATTTGTAGCAATGTTTATGTGCCATTATATAATTAGCCACCTGTTGTAAATCTATTCAGCCAGTGGTGATTTGCCAGAATGAACAATAGATGAGATTGTGCACTGCTGACTTTAATACTGTAACCTGAAAGACAACATCCTTTTTCCTGGTTGGTATGAATCTCTTCTGACATTAGAAGATTTTTAAAAAGTTAACTCTATGGACTCTGACTCTAGTCTGATAGCAAAATAATATCATATGTATACTGTGCTAGAAACAAATCTCTATTAAGAATCCATACATGTGTACCTTTGTTATATTTCATAATATGTGTTTTCAGTAAAAATCTTGATACAGCAACAGTGGTGATTAAAAGATCAGTACCACATCTAAGGTCAGAAATAGCATAAAATTTTGCTTTTACCTTCAGAAGATTAATATTTAAATAATAGTGTGCTTTTATATTTGCAGAATTGTTACTTTTTGTTGATAGTAAGATGTTAGAACTGTTTTTATTATTAATTTAAAAATACAATTAATCATTATAAGTATGATAATGTGATAAAATATTGGAGAAGAGGGTCTGAATCTTAATTTATTTTCTGTCCCTGATGTTGCCCTTCTAGTGTAGGGCTTTAAATTTGGTAGGTGCCAGGTGAACTATTGACAGTAAACTGAAAAATGTAATAACTGAAAAGTGAAAAATGTAATTTTAAGTTATAACCAACAGATGTAACATGAAGATATTATGTTTTTGACCTTTTAAAAAAAAAAACAATGGCAATAAAGAACCTCTGCTTTATTGTGAAATTGGAAAGAAAACTATTGAGTTGGGGAGGAGGGAAAGAATGAACAGTACAGGTGTGTCAAGTTGGAAATTAGATGTAAATGCTGTTTCCTCTTCTCCAAAGTGCCATCTCTTCAAATTGTTGACATTTTCTCCTTCCTTCCTTCTTTCCTGCCTGCCTGCCTGCCTGCCTGCCTGCCTGACTGCCAGCCAGATATTCTGCCTCACAAATTTATGGGTGTCAGTAAACACTTAAGCAGATATGTGGGGTTACTGGTTATTAAATATTGCAGTGTGATGTGAGATAGCTATTAGTTTCCAGAAGTGACATAGACTATATTGAGAAAATTGATGTTTGATCAGAGGTAAAGAAGAGGAAATGTACAGAGGTTTGTTCTAAGATATGTTTAGAGAATAGGCCTCTGAATATGGATTTCTAGTGAGTCAGGTGGGGCGGGGAAATTTCCAAGGAGGAGAAACAAAATTGGAGTCAAAAGGGATAGGCTAAGTTTTTTATGTTTGCAGTATTATGGGGTGCCAAGGCATTCATTCATTCACATACTACTCATTTCATGTTAATTAATGTAAGGATCTGTATTATGCACAGTGGAAGATACAAGGATTAATTGGACACAGGGTTTTTACATTCAAGAATTTTACAGTTTAAAGAGAGACTCAAGCTAAGGTCACTAAATGTTGGTTGAATGACTGAATGAAATAATTTATAGACCATCACAGTGGCTATAGGAGCAAAACTTGCAAAGGGCAAGACTCAGGATTTAACATTTAGAGTAATTGAGGGAATAGAACAGTCAATTAGTACTTATTGACTTATCTTACTACATTTACTAAGTGAAGTTGATTTTCAAAGTTTATTTAGACAATGTTATTGATCATTTCTGTGTGAATGATGTCAGTAAATACTGTTGTAGTTTTGTAATGGTATGAAGGTATATTTTTCATTTAAAATACATATTAATACATATTACATTATTTAATCTTTATTCATAGACACGTTGCCAAGAACTATCAGCATTAGCCATTATGATAGTTAGAATTTTGGAGTTTGAAGAAAGTGATAGAACAATCACCAAATCAATGACTCTGCTTTTCTAAGAATTTAAAATGCAATACTGTTTTTTTTTTTTTTTTTTTTTTGTCTTTTTTTTTTTTGACCGGCCGCACCGCGTTCAGCCAGTGAGCGCACCGGCCATTCCTATATAGGATCCGAACCCGCGGCGGGAGCGCTTCTGCGCTCCCAGCGCCACACTCTCCCGAGAGTGCGCCACGGGGTTGGCCCTGTTTTGTTGTTTTTAATGGAAATTTTCCTCTAGTTTCAGAATATTTACAGTTTATTTGCTGACCATAGTTGTGGACCCTGGATATAAACTGAAATGAATGTATGAATTACATCTGATAATTCTTTCATTATTCATCAGGTGCTTAATAAGTATGAGGTTCTCTTGCTGAATGAGGAGGTGATTAATGGACATAGCCCTTGACTTCACACTTTTAGTGCTTCAGGCATATATATAAACCAATATGTTTAGTACAGTTTTCTAAATTGTAACTGGAAGAGCAAACTCTACTCGGAGTTGGTGGCAATTGAGTCATACTGAGAAGGACACTTTGAATACGCAGAAGGATAGAATGATTTTGCCTTTGATTTTGTCTGGCATGAGTATGATGTAACTGTAAAATGGCTTGTAACTGTAGAAATTAAGTCTAGTGATTACAAATTGGATGTGGGATGGGCAAAGGGTATGACTGCCTGTACTGTATAATTTTCTAGGGTATGCACTTTGCCATATCCCCATAGAGAAACTGGAATTGATTTCTCCTTTTCTAAGATGGTTTCTAAGAGAGAACCCCTCTCTTTCCTTCACATATTCACACGTTTCAGAGAATAACTCACTCACTGGAAAACCTATAATAGTGTGAGTGTGGCATAGGGGATGGAGTAGGCTCTTATTTAAATCATAGTGTGTTATTGTAATCTATCATAATGTGTTAATCAGATAATCTGCAAACATAAAATTTAAAGTCTACAGGGAAGATCAGATTTGTTCAATAAATATTAATTGAACAAATGAATGAACAGATTGGGACATTGGAATTCTTTACTGGTATAGCTGATGAGCAAATTTAAGAGAAAACTATTTTTGCATGATTTAGAGAGGGTGGTGATACCAGGTGTTAGGGGTCAGAGGAGATAAAGGCCAAGAAGGAGGAAAGGTATACAGAAAAGAGACGTAGAAGTGCCAAACAGACATCATATGATTGCTTGGGGTTAAAGTACTGTCAAGTAATTCCCATTTCTGAAAACCTTGGAGTTACACTTAGAATACTGCTTTAGGTTTCTAAGATGCAAGTATTCGTGAAAATATGTCTTAGGGTATCAGATCTTTTGAAATACAGGTAAGTAAATGAAATGCAGGTATAAAGGCATGCATATACTGCATATAATATAGTCCCACCTCACCCCCTTTTTAAAACTTTTCTGGAAATTAGAATCATCAAATAGCCACCTTTCTACATCTGGGTCTTATTTACATAAATGAATAAGGTTTGGAATTTTTTCTGTATTTTTGTATATTAATTTTATAACAGTGAATTGTATATGTGCCTCTAAACGTGAATAGTCTTGAGGTAATTGTTTAGAAATAATAGACTAGATATATTATTAGAGATTATGAACACATTTCATTTCCTTTTAGTGTAAGGTAAAGAATATAGACACTAGCGTCAGGATTGCATTTAAATACTGTTTGAATGCCGGTTCTGCCACGTATATGTTGGGTGACTTTGGAGAAAGTTAATTATCTTCTCTGTGTTTTAGTCTCCTCTGTAAAATGGAAATAATAATAATGTTTCTCTTTTGGGTCAGAGACAACTTCATGGGTATACAACCAAGGATGTTGTGTGTACATGGTCTGATGCTTAGAATGTGGTGGCCCTGTGGTTGGTGTTTAGTGTGGTCACCATCTTGACATTAACAATTTTAACTTTGAATTTATGTTTTGTAATGAAGTCAGATAGAACAATGAAGCTTGCTCTGGAGCCATGGAGACTTGGGTAACATGTGATCCCATCTCATAATGCCTCCCGCTTCTCTGGAGAAATCCTGGGCTACCCATTCTCCTGATCTTCTGCCTCTCTCTGCCTCCAGTTCTGGGCATGCAGATCGGAGTCCGATCAGCCAGTGGTGGATGTGCTGAGTGCCAGGGACAGGAGAGAGACCCCAGCACCTGTGAAGAGCTGCCTTTGCCCTGCAGATATCTTAGGATAGATTGAAAGAGAGAGACATGGAAAAAAGGAAGAACCTTTTTCCCTGCATTTTTAATAAGGGACCCTGTATTTTTGTTTTGCATTGGGCCCTGCGAATTTTATAGCCAACCTGGGTAGGTTGTTTGAGGATTTGAAGCACTAATAGATACAAAGCAGCTAGAACTATGCATGTCATACAGTAAGCACTGTAGAAGGTTTGCTGTTATTATTAGTTAACATATTTACATATCTAGCATGTCATCTAGCTAAGTCTCAAGTGCTAGTTATTTATATCTACTGTGACACATTTTTATGATAAAATAATCTTGTAAAAAGACACAATTGTATCATTTGCTTGTACATGTTATAAATAATATTTATTGCATTCAAATGGAAATAGATCATTTTTTAATAAAGGATAGCTCTAATTGGTCATAAGTTCATGAGATCTAGTATTATAAAATGATTTCAATTTTGGATTTTCTAGTACAGTTACTATAAAGAGTATTTATAAAGTAAACTTTATATGATGGTACAAAATATAATTCTAAACTTACTCTTGTGCCACAATTTGCTATGAAGCTCATATACTGCAGAAATTTTCCTTTATCAACATACTTCATGCTCTCTAGTAGCAAAGGAAAAATGAACTCAGCAGGAGAATTTATTCTTTATTTTCCTTATTTTGTACCCTCCTGCAGTAAATACACTTTATTTTCTGGGTCCTTCAGCATACATTTTCATAATTCCTTTACTCTTTTTCTCTTGTCCAGAAAATATCTGTGGATTACTTTAGAAATGAATGTTTTATTTAGGTTTTATTAAATAAAATGAAATTAAAACAGGTTTATATATCATAGATAAGTTGTTACCCTTGAAGGTGCTTGGTATGTGTATTGCAGATTTTGGGAGAGTTCAAGAAAGAAGGTGACTCTTGGTTTTTAACAATATCACTGTCTTTCTTTAATCTTTGATTAACACTCTGAACTTGACTAGCTATACAAAGAACAGATGGTGGAATGGTACCAAGTTGACATTCACCATCTGCTTCTCACATATATAATTTGTAAGAATGTATGCTAAAAAATAATATAGCAGGGCTCTTCTATTTTATGGTTGTTGGTCAGGGAAGCTGTGCCATTTGGGATAATTGTATTTCGATTTGAGTAACTTCATTAAATAAACATAAACAAAAAAACTTCATGAGCAATCTCAGTATGCGTTTTTGTCTATTATTTGTGTGTACGCAACACTGTTGTTTTTCATCAAAACTTTATCAATGTCCAGGGATCTTAGAAAAAAATAATGATGGTTGGGTTTAACCAAATATCTTGGTATATTAAAAAATATCTTTTCCCTAAACTGTCAAAAAGCATGTTTTTCCCCCCCCAGGCTTAATTTAAGCTGTGATGGATTTTGGTCAAACAACACTTTATTCTTACACATAATATGCAATGAAGCATTAGAAGTTTCTGAACAAAATTTGTCTCAGAATTGATCAGGGAACAAACCCAGGTCATCCTGTTATCAGAAAAATGGACACTACTAGCTTAATCAAGGATGGTTTTGCAGGCCCTCAGAGAGATTCCCCTCTCAGGCTTCTCAGTGAGTACTTTTCTCTCTCTATGGGAGGCATGTGTCTTAGCAAGCAGCAAACTCCTGGAGTCAGCAGCAGGTTAACAGCCTCGCTCCTCTGTTTCACCCAGATATTAAGTGTGGGCTTCATGGTAGAGAGAAACTGATATGGGAGCAACTGTCTGCCAAACAAGGGAGATAGTTAAGAAGTGCTTCAAAGGAGGGAAAAGACTGAGACATAAGGAATTGAGCCTTTGTGACAGGCTGCAAATGTATAAAGAGAAAGTTAATAATACAATCATTTGTTTTGTACTTTCAGGTATCCATAAAGCGGGGTTATCCATGGACCTATATGGATTCAATATATGATCTTCAGAGGGTCTGGGAACTCTAAAATTCCATGCAGCATTTTTTTTATAGATGCATACAGTTAAGACCATTACCATGGAGTTACAAATATGGATAGAGGGATTTTCCACCAGACCTTTTTCATTAGTATTTAGTCATATGACAGACAAACCAAGAAATAATTCATGTTTGCATTAGCTCTTTTGAGACTAAGGTGGAAAGGTAAGATTAGTTTAAAATGGCAGCGTGCTGCTAATATGGAGACAGTTATGACATTTTGGTTAAGGACATGGACTTTGGAATCAGACTGGAGTTTGGATCTAGATTCTGCTGCACATTACTGGTTGTCATTGTATATGTAGACAGACTCTTCAAACCTCAGTTTTCCTTATTTGGAAATTGGAGATAATGATATTTACTTCTCAGAACT
The DNA here is from genome assembly GCF_027409185.1 of Cynocephalus volans. Classification (NCBI taxonomy): domain Eukaryota; kingdom Metazoa; phylum Chordata; class Mammalia; order Dermoptera; family Cynocephalidae; genus Cynocephalus; species Cynocephalus volans. The sequence goes on along the minus strand of NC_084468.1, from coordinate 88,063,320 downwards.
GATTTTTTCTTAAAAACCACAGTTTCAGTAGTGGAAAGTGGGAACTGCAGATATGCACCTCTGTTGGAGGAGTTCTGCGTTTCTGAAGGAACACTCGTTTAAGCCCTTGATGAAGAAGGTGGTTGGGTATTGGCTTATGACTTGTGACTCTCATTACTTTGACAGATACTACCCTTGGTATTTACATGCATTCTTGCTTATAGGTGAAGATGGAGATCTTATTTTACTTTTTGTTTTTGGGAATGGCAAAAGTTTCTTCCAGCTGGCTAAAATCAATGTACACTTAATCTCTGAACCTCTTGAGAAAGGAAAGAAAGGATATTAGAATGTAATTTTATTGTAATTGCAGTTTGTTGTTGTACATCTTTAGTTCATCTAGGACTTGCACATTCCTTTTAATTTCTACAACATTTGTGTTTTCTATTATTCAGGAAGAGCTTTAGATAATCCCCATGGTTAACAATTATAGTACATGTAACAAATGATCTTTGATTCTAAAGGGGGAAATACCATTGTATTATATTCCAAAGAGCAAGTCATTATTGGACCCAACTTAATTTTTGTCCTGTGTAATTTATGTAAATGTTTCCATTTACTTTTAGCAACTAGGAATACAGTGTATCAGTCATATTTTCATGTAGTAGAAAAAATCTCTGGGGTTGAGTTTTCTGGTTAGCAAAACGTACGTAAAAATGTCTAAGGCCCTTTATTTATAGGTAAGATATATAAAATTAAATTTATTTCTTTGAGAAAATAGAGAAAAATTACATAAATGTATTTCTTTCTTTTTTTTTTTTTCTTTTTCCCTGATAAATGAAACTTTAAAGGACTTTCTCCAGGTCTCCCCTGTAATTTTCTTCTCACCATTCCACATTTGTCTTCATATATACATACTTTTATGACACCTTGAGAGCCACAAAAATAATTGTAAGTTCTTCATAAGTTAATATTAATGCGTAATAAAGAAGCTAAAGATATGTAATATGAAAATTTTCTTTGGGTTAAGCGGAAATACAGATTCTCTAATTAAACCGAAAGCATTCTTCTCTGATAGGTCTTAAAGATACTCTATTTGAAAAAAGAAACAACCAGTTTCTTTTTTTTGTTTCTTAAATCATTATACCAAACTAATTGTTTAGGAGAAAGGCCAGTTGGTAGTCACAGTTGAGACATTTTTCTTGTCTTTAAAAAACTTTAGTTCCCTTAATATATGAGGGTACTACAAAGAGTTAGTGGAAAAATAGAATTAAAAGATAATATGGATCTTTCCATGAACTTTTTGAAGGATAGCATTCCATTGTATTTACAAAGAGAAGTATACTTGCTCATTAACTCCATTAAAATTTTTGCAGTTGGAAAAAAAAATTAACCTCACTTAGGGAAGAAAAGCTGAGACTAATGAATAGAAAGAAAAAGTTTTGTTAAAGTCACTTCAAGTTAGTTAATTATGTTAATATGATATTTAGGTAGGAAAAGGTATAATTTTGAATTTATGAGATTCACATAATTGGGATTAGTTTCCAAAGTATATGGGAAAAATTACATATTTTGAATCATAAGCCACCAGCAAGTTAAGAAGAATGTCATCTTGGTGAGTTGTAGAGAAGGAAAGAAACCTGGATTATATGTAGTTATTTCTTTGATAAGGTTAGAACTAGAACACAAGTTTGCCATCACGATAATACTCTATTAAGTTTATTCATCACAGCAACATATAAAATAATCATTATTATGTCCTTTTTACAGATGCAGAGAATAAGGTTATGAAAGAAACAGTCATGTGCAATATGACACAGTAAGAAGTAGACCTTGGATTAGCACCCAGATCTGTCTGACTCTTAAATCCTAGGCTTTCTTACTACACCACACTGACTGTGCAACCTTTACCGGGGCTTAATTTATTTGGAGGAGGGTTTCTTAATCTATAAAGGGAGGATTTAGTCTACTTTATATCGGAAATCTCATTGGCTCTCCCATTGTGAAAACTTAGTTTTCCCCTTTGTTTTTAAAACTGAGATCATAAAGTACTACAAAGGTTATATATCAAGTAACATATTCAATAAACTATTACTGTGATACCTTACACAGCATTGCAGAATCAGTCTTTAGTCATCAAAAATCTAATATTAAAAGAATATTCAGTTGTACTTTAGGACTGAGAAAATTAGAGAAACAGTAATTTGCTATATAAATTTATGAAAAATTAACTAGAAAATTAGCTCATTTTGTATTATGTCATAAATGTATTGAGGGAACCTTCTTCAAAATGTGATATAAAAATACTAAACTTGTTTTGTTTTGTGGTAATTTTGCTTTGCCATATTAAAACATAATATTATATCATGGAACTAAACAGAGAAGATTGATAATGTTATCACCTTCTGTCAAACATTAAAAATAAGGTAAAAATTGTAAATATTTTGAGTCTATCTCTATATAAAGTGACTATGTGTAGAAATTGGATTGTTAATATTTTGCCCTCTCACAAAATAATAGCTCCTTAACATCTATACTTACTCTTTCTTTCCGTGTTTAACTTTGGTATTTCAATGAGGAATGAATGCAATAAAAAAAAAAAAAAAGAATCATTCATCTTTCCTTTTGTAATGGATGAAAAATTTCTAGAAATCTTGTTCCAAGAGAACTTGTTGTACTTTTTAATAAATGGCTTCATATAAATATAAATGATAGCAAAGGCATTATTTTAAAAATGTTATATTATGTGACATAAAATAAAAATGTAAAGCTAAATTTGTCTTATTTTTGCAGTGCCTTGAAGTTATGTCAAAGGTGGACAAGATGTCTGTAAAATAGAAAATTGAAATCATCTAACTTTGTAGTAATGCCTACATTCTTTAAAAATATTTAAAAATTCCCCAAAGCAATAATTTATGTTTTTTCCTAAGTGTTTAATGCTTAAGAATCTCTGACAGATGTCTTTAAGATATCAATTCAGGTTTAAGTTACAAAGAGCAGCTACTAATAAGGGGCAGACAGAGGAAAATAAATAAAATTTCATTAATTAGAAGTCTGACAATTTTGTTAGTGTGTAGCCATGGATAGTGTGTAGTCAGTGGATATCCAGATCTGTGTCATTAGTACCTTTGGAAAAAAGGACAGCTTGGTAATTTGAAAAGCAAAAAGGTAATCCAACACATAGTTTTGTTAAATCAACAACACTGATTGAATTAATCTCATATGTTTTGAGTCAGTATAAGTGGTGAAAATAAAACCCCTTCCCCAGAACAGTTGAGGTATAGTGAAATTTGACATGATGTTGACTGTTCAGTAAAAGCAATGATAAATATATACATTTAAACATTCAAGAGATGAAAATTTATCTTACATTTTGTGTAAGACTTTCTCTGAAGAACATTGGTTTCCCTTTAAATCAGTAATTGCCATTTATTCTGTACCAATTATACTTTCCATGCCTTAAATGCATCATTTCTAATTCTAACAAGAACAATACAAGGAAGGAATTCTAATCTAGAAATTGCATGCACACGTAGGTTTGTCTGGCTCTAAGCTGACATTGTTTTCACATCATACTACCTTAATGTGATTTCTCCCACATTGTCAATTGTAAAGGATGATAGGCTGTTAGAGATAAAAGGAACCTTATTAGTCATCTAGTAAAAACCTTTAGTTTTACATTTTTGGGAGGGCCAAAGTGGTTTATGGACTTGCCAATGACAGTAGACACTGGCCATACTAGAACTTTAGTCTTTGAATTCCTTGTATTTCCTGTTTCAAGCTCCCTTCCAATGTCATTCAGGAACAATCAAACACATACTTTCTTGGGACATTGCTTATGTTCCTCAACTCTTTATATATAAAGAGAATATTATATTATTTATATAATAATAAGATTTATATAAATATAATTTTTATATTATAAAATTATATAAATATAGTATTTATAACAGTATTTATGTAATAATGTTAATTGTAAGCTTCTATAAGACGAAGAGTTTTTGGTCTTTCTTTGGACAGTGTCCAGTCAAGTGGCATGTATATAGTAACACTCAATAAATATTGATTAGTTTATTGCTACTGCTTTCTTTCTGTGTTACTTTAGTATTGCTGTTTTGCTCTTTCAGCCCTCCAACAACTGCAACCAATTTTCTGAATTGAGTTTCTTCTGTTGAAATACCTACTGTGATTGCTAGTTTCCTGACTGTATCCTAACACATACAAAATAAATTACAAACCAAATGAAAAATATTAAATATGTATGGGGAAAACACACTGAGCTGGATCACTTGAATTTTGTGAATTCTTTGTTCATGATAATTGCAGAAATGGTGTTCATACCGTGCTTAGTACAAAAGACAGAATAATTTATCATGACATAGAAAGGTGGGGAAAGATCTTCAGTGACGGCAAGGAGGCCGACACCTATTAAGATGACAATACATCTTTTCTGGCATATGAGTAGGACATTATCTCATCTCTGTTCGACTGGGCTTCAAAAAATATTATCCAATATTCTACCAATTGGCTTTATGATAAGGGAGTATTCTATTTTAGTTAGCAAGTTTGTATGATTTGTATTTGAATGCAAATTAATTCTATTTGCTCTAAAAGGAAACACAAATGTTGTACTTATTATATGTACTTTGTTTTTCCTGTAAGGTTGATGAATTTTTTCCATTCTGTTATTTTGTGGGGCAGCTGGAAGACCAAGGTGAGGATTACCGGAGAAGGCTACAAATTCAAGGTTAGGCCAACTGGCTGAGAAGGAGTTACCCTTATCACCCTTGCCTCATTAGCACTACTATTTAACTAAATCTACTATAAATCATAAATAACAAAGCCCTTTAACTCTGTACATGTAAGCAGGAGACCTCAAAATGGCCATATTTGTGTGTTTGTGTATATGTGTGTATATGTATCATATATGTATATGTCCATACATACACCTCTCTATGTTTTCTTATATATTACTCTGTCTATACTGATTTAACTTGCTGTTGTTTTATACTCAGAGCAATATATGGAGGTTATTGTTTTGATAAAGTCAGACAAAAAGAAATACTTAACTTTAAATTACCTAAAAACTTGTAATTTATTACTAATTAGTTAAGATCTGAATATCTTTGGACTGGCAAATACATGTCTTGCTTCTTATCCTTCAAAATTCTTCTAGTAGCCTTGGATGTAGTTTTTGTTCTCGTGTGCAAAAGTGGCCTACAGCGTTGTTTTCAAGTCATTCCAGATTGGCATAGTTCTTCCTATGACTTCACTGGTTGAAGAGGGTAAGAATTAGTAGTATCTCATTGGCCTCTTCCTCATAAAAACATATCGGTATTCTAGCATATGGATTGCAGTTGATATCTCACTCTAATGACAGCAGCATTTCCTGCTGTTAGTTAATCAGTACTGTGGCCATCAACACAAACTCAATCAGTCCCTACTACATGCACATTTGCTGGAAGTGAAGAAAACACTGACACATAAGGACTTAGGTACTTCCTTTAAGTAGGGTGTGCTCTAATTGGGAAAGATAGAGACCTGTGTAGGATGAAGTGATTGGGAAGACATCATGGAAGATTTCATGGATGAGGTAAGACATGAACCAGTCTTTGAGGCCTAGTAGAATTTAACTGTAGAGAAAAGAGGAGGCAGAGATGGGTAGAGAGACAACGTGAGCAACTGGGTTGGGAAAGAGAGAAGTATAATGTATTTAAAAAGATGGGGCTGTGTAGATCAGAGGTAAAGGAAAGCGATGGGAAATAAAGTTGGAAGGATGACCATGGATTCACAGGAAAGAGGAGGGAATTGAAAGCCAGAGAAGTATTTAGAATTGATACTTGATTATAGCATTTCCCAAATTGCTCCATTAATGCATGTTCTGGGGGAAGGAAATTGTCCCTTGTTTAAATAAGTGTGGAATATGCTAGCCTAAAAAAAGGTAAACAGATTTCTGTACTTTAAGACTTCAGAAATCTTAATAGGTTAATGTATATGGTAAAATTCCAAGAAGGGTCTAGAGCAAGCAGAATATCTCAAACCTAGTTGGCCATGGGTAGTATTTTTTTTTTTTAATAACAAAATACAAAGTATTTTGGGAAATATTATAATAGAAAATTGATGGAATCAATATAGGTTTTAGAGGACCTATTGACATAGTGTTTTAGGAAGAGAGATCTAGGGATAAATTGGATACATGGAGGAGTAAAGGATAGAAGCTCTTGAAATACGTCAGGGAAGGGCTGAAGACAGCATGGTCTAGAGTATAGCGGTGACTACAGAGGATGCTATGGGTTGAATGTTTCCCCCTAAAATTCATGTGTTAGAAACTTGATCCCCACTGTAACAAGTTTAAGAAAGTTATAAGTCTGATTATTTGACTTGAAAGGTGGCACCTTTAAGAGGTGATTAAATCATGGGGATTATGCTCTCATGAATGGATTAATCCATTCATGGAATGATGGGTTAATGTTTTAATGAGTAATCATGGGTGCAGACTGGTGATTTTATAAGGAGAGCACAAGAAAGCATTATTGCCCTTCTTGCCATATGATACCCTGCATTGCCATGGGATTTTGTATATAGCCCCCACCAGGAAGAAAGCCCTCATCAGGTGTGCCCGCTGGACCTTGGACTTCCTAGCCTCTAAAATTGTGAGAAATAAATTTCATTTCTTTATAAATTACTCAGTCTCAGGTATCCTGTTATAAGCAACAGAAAACAGACTAATACAGAAGATAAGAGGTAAATTCAAGATTTGTTTTTTTCAAATGAAAAAACAAACGAAACCTTAAGGATGTGATAGAAAATTGCATTAAATAAAGTGATGGCAAAAGTGTATGGTGTATAGCGACTGAACTCAATTCTTATTTGTACTATTAGGGATAAAAAGATAAAAAATCAGAAACAAGTCCTAGGTGTTCTATTTGAGGAGACTGAAAATATACTATACCACTGGTAAGACTGAGTTAGCAGTGAAGAGGACCTGGTGCTGTATGGGAGAAGATGGTGAATTAAACGTGCAATTAGCATGTGTAGTTGGATAGTAGGATTTGGGGGAATATGGAAGGTTCAGGGTCGGAAATTGTCCTTTGCAGTCTGTGAGCATTCTCCTTTGCATAATCAGATTGCTTCTCTCTTTATCTTTTAAAAAGCCTTGATAGGAAGCCATTTTAAAAAATCCATTCAAATAAGTATGGAGAAACTATTTACCAATCTCATTAGATTTCACTAGATTTCTTTGAAATATATGTGGGCTGATAGTTATGATAGCCCAATTTTAGAGTCAGAGTCAATTTTTCTCTCTTTTTTTGTCAGTGACTCATAAAGTTATGAAATTGCTTAGAAATGACTTTAAATAGTCTCCTTTAAAGTCGTTTCTCACAGAGCTGTGTATTTGGCATCTCTAAATATTTTACATACAGGTATTGTGGTGCAGAACAGAACAGAGAGCTCTAACTTTGTGCCAGTTTGACTTAGGTATAAATTCCATATTAATCAGTTCCATACTTAACTAAACTGAATATAACACAACTTCAAGGAACATCTACTAACATATATTGAAGTCTTTAAAAATATGGAAAGTATGTGTCACATCGAAGAACAGGATCTATTGTCTGTATGGGGACAGCATTCTCTTATTTGTGCTGTTAGTCCTCATTAGCACTATGGTGAGGAAATTATTTCTCACTTCCTCTTATTCCATGGACTTGATTAAAATCAGCGTGTTATGTACTCTCAGTAGAATACTCCGTGTGCTCACACTTCTTTGTATGCTGTTTTTGGGTTGTCAACTTGCAGATTGAAGAGGTTAATTATATAGCTTCCCTGTTTTACTAGTCTCTCATTTACGTTACAAAAATGATTCAACAACGAAAATAGGAGGTCTTGTGGAAGTGTGTAGACTCTAACTTACTTTTGTTTGGTAAGGAGTAGACATTGTCTTGTTGAGAATAAAGATATGCATATTATTGGAGGTTGGTCCTGGTGTGACTTTTCTACAGAAGGCATTTTAAGAAACAAACTTATATACAGGAAGAAACAAACTTATATACAGGAAGCGTTTTTTTAAAATTACACATTGGAACTAAAAATCAGATGACTTAAAGGCAGAGTGACTGATATATTTCTCTCATGATGCAAATGTTACTAATTCTTGGAAAATGATGTGGTCTTGCCTTTGGCATAGAGAAGCCAACATACTAAGCAATAAGACTACGATCCTAGTCATCATGAGGTAGAACATTTTTAGTCCTCTAAAAAAGATACTAAGCTTTCTCATACATATCAAAACGTTTCTGTCTCCCTGTAAATTTACTTTTATTCTTTCAAGAATTAATAGTTTTGAACTGGAAAGTATATTAGCAATTTCTTTGTCCAGGAGTCAGTGGATGAGAAAATTGAGAGTCAGAAAGATTAAATAATCACCCAAGACCACACAGGCACGTATGGAAGAACTGGGATTAGAACTTAGAATGTGTAACTCCTGGCCACGAATTCTCAACCATATACTTATTTTCACAGCTCCATTCTGTAGCTGGGTGTGCTATTTCTCAGCCTAGAGCTTATATAGTTGGTTCAGAATGGTCAGTATTTTCTAGTTCTTTTTTTTTTTTTGACACATAATAATTATATATTTATGGGGTGCATTGTGTTATTTGAGTACATGTAAACAACATGCAGTGATAAAATCAAGATAATTAGTATATCCATCATCACAAACAGCTGTTATTTCTTTGTGTTGGGAACATTCAAAATCATCTCTACTAGCAATTTGAAATTATACAATAAATTGTCATTAACTGTAGTCTTTCTACAGTGCTATAGAACACTAGAACTTATTCTTCCTAGCCAACCGCAATTTTATAAGCATTGACCAACCTCTCCCTATCCCTCCCTTTCTGTATCCTTCATTGTACAAGTAGGAGCATGTACTATGTCTGTGAGGATGTGTGTTTGTGTGTGCGTGTGTATGCATGAGTATGGTGTATACGAGCATCAGGGAGCTGCCTGAAACAGATTGACAGGGGTGGGAGTGGGGCAGTTTGAGGAAGTCGAGCAGAAGGAGAAAACAGGAGAGGATTCATCTAGTTTGTAGGTTGTGAAAAGTGGGACATAAGGGAAAGTGGTCTTCTCAGGTTTTGAACCATTCTTGGTTTGTAGCCACTACCATGGTCATCGTCAATCTTTCTGCTCACTTTAACTCAATAATATTCCACTGCATGAGCTGCTGCCATATTAGGGTGTAATAGAATACAGATTTACTGGTACCATGAGCCCTTATTCAAGGGATTTCTTAATATAAAAAGATTTTTGATAATGACATAGAACAGGACACTCTGGGAGTCCTGTGAATCCATGATGCAGGGCATGGATGGAGAATCCACTTTTCTATTTTTTATTAAACTTAAATTTTTCTTACGGAACAATCTTAAGCACATAGTAATTAAACTTAATTTCTATTCTCAGGCACTTGTCTCCCCACAATTTGACACTTCTTCTCCTCAGAACTGTGTGTTCAACTACTTATTAGTTTTCAGTTGGAAATAAGTGGTTTTTAAAAATGCTGTTTCTAGGTCATCTCACATAAGTATGTTTGTATCTTAATTAGATTTTAAAAATAACTGGTTAAAAAAATGTAACTGATTAAGGTCATGTCTTTAATTCTTAGTCTGTCCCTATTCAGTGCCTAATATAATGCTTATTGCAGTCAGTAGTAAATATATCATTAATAAGCTAATGTCTGTCTGTGAACATTTATGTAATCTAGGTGTTTCTACTATGATCCCTTATTTACGAATTTCACTATTAAATATTTTAACATCTATACAAAATGACCTAAGATGCTTAATTATGAGTGTATTTGGGAATTGGGGAAGGAATTATTTTGAAGGCAGAGAGGAGTAGAATAGGGAGGCCATATAATTTATATGATGTCATGTAATTGATATCTGATAGCTTCAGGGTATAAGAGAATTATGACTGTGTAGCACAGTTAGTATAGTCAGTAATGATTCTGAATCGATTTTACCTGAAAATATTATTTTAGTCACCTACTGTAATATTCGTTCATATACACTTACCTATTTGCCATTGAGTGCGTGCATTAATGAATTCATTTTAGTTTAAAAGCATTGTCACTGGAGCCAGATTCTTTAGGTGGGAACTGCATCTTCCACTTAGAGACTATGTGGTTTTTGGTATCTTATTTAGCCCTGTATTTTGGGTTAAGTAATTTTCTTCATCTGTAAATAAAGACTGACAGATGAAGTAGGTCCTAATAGTACATTCTATCTCATGGAATTGTTGTCAGGTTATTATTTCTAGTATTTAAAATAGGGCCTAGAGCATAGTAAGCAATGGGTTAATACTGGCTATTACAGAGAACTAGAACATTCCAGAATACAGTGTTAATGTTAATTAACATAATGTTAATATAGTATAAAATTATTGGAGTCATTTGGTCTCAGGTTTAAAAAATTATTTTAAGACATCTATTCCTTCATTCAAAAAATAGTTTTTGAGCACTTGTTTTGTGCATTGATACTAGAGGTGGTATACCTTTTATCTGTGTAGTGCTCTAACACTTACAAGGCCTTCCACATGTTACCTTATGTGCCTTTCCTGTCAAAACTATGAGGGAGCTAGGAAAAACGATATTGCTGGTTTACAGATAAAGTAACTTTTCATAGGGGTGCAAAGGTTTATTTACATCAGTGCAGGAATTAAAGCCTAGGTTATTTATCTTTTTATTCTACCACACCATCTCCTTGTGGGAAGAATCTTGCTTACATTCCAATGAAACTTATTTTTGCCTGTGCACCTTTATATTTGTATCACTTGGACATAGGGCAGTGATCTGTGTTGGTTTAGATTTTTCTAAGGTTGGCCCACACTAATTTTGTCCTTAGGTTTTTGAGTTTTTAAAAAGCTTTTAGAAAGGTTTTCTAAATATTACCATATTTTACAATTTTTAAAATAGAGAATATTTGATTTATTTGCAAAACATTTTTAATATTTTTGATATTTCTTTTTATCCTTTTATGTCTTCATTTTATCCACATCTTAGTTTTTCTTTTTATCTTTTTTCTATTTGCATATCTGACTTTCCGGCACCCCATATTTTAAATTCAAAGACCAAACTGGTTATTTTTTCTTAAACACAAACAGGAATCTGAATAAAGAGGGAAAAAAAGTAAAGCTGCCCACCAGACATGTAAGGGGCCTCTCTAACAGACCTGATTGAATTGATTACTCTAGCAGCTCACTCAGTGGAGTAAAATGTGTAAGGCACTCATCATTTAGTTATAAATTTATTCATTGCAAAGCAGCACATCCCATGCTGAAGCATGTGGTTCCCCTTGATTTTGTGTAGTGGTTTCCTCTAGAGAGAAGAGAAATATCTGTATTATGTACATAAACTTTAAATGGTCAGAAGATTTTAGAGCATCCACAATCTTAACCGTTGCTTTGATCCTACGTATATTCCCACTGTTAAAAATGTTTTCGTCTACTGTATTTCTAAATAGAAGTATGTACAAAACTGTAGAGTAAAATGATGTGGAAACCAGTTGTTCTTGTGTTTCAGTAGCTACCCAAAAAAGCAGTAGCCCAAACTTCCTTGATCATATTCTACATAGTATTTTCTTAAGATCTAGCTGACATCAGCATACAGTAAAATGTGTTAGAACTCACCATCATGGGCGGGTGAATGTGTGTATGTGTTACATTTTATCTATTACTATATCTAAAGAGTGAGATTTTGGCATGCAAATGGAATCTCTGATGTAATTGGGTATCAAAAAAGTAGTGACTTTGATGAGTCAGTTTTAGCCAGTGTTGGGCTACTGAGTCCCTATTCTGTGGACAGGGCTCTTGACAGCCTTAATATGTCTTTGTATTTTATCTTAATAGTGTGATTGGTAGAAAGTTGAGAAAGCAGAGACGAATCATTAAAATGACCATTGTTAGCATTTTTACTATCTACTTGTGAGTTTTTATTTAACTATTACTTTCATGTTTACTGTCTACTTGCTTTTTTCATGGATGCTTCTTGCTTCCAAATTGTGATAATCAAATATCCTAATTTGCCCTAGGTCCTCTTCTATATCTGGGTTGAATTTTTTTTTTTCTGGAATTGCTTTTCTTCTGTTGGTAAAGGCAGAATTTTAAATTCATTTTTTTGTTTGTTGGCAGTTTGTTTACTTTAAATTAGACAATTAGATTTTAAGATCACTTTGCTGAGAAGAGGGAGAAATCAACAGTAACATTATAGTGCTTTAGTGCTTAGGGCAATAAAATTAAGCAAAATGTTTAAGTTTTGTTAAAAAGTAGAATTCAGGGAGACCATGACTTTTTAATAAAATGACTTATTTATTTGTTCCTGACAAGGGTAAGATGCTTAAATTTGCATGTAACAAGGTGTGAGGAAGGATAGCACACTCCAAGTTACATATGTAGCCTCTTTGCTATTACTGGCAGAAATAATTTTAGTTTAAAGTTCTGCTTATGGCAACCCTTCACGATCTGTTTCCTGACCTTCAGTAAATTTTCTTTGAATAATCGTGTTTGTAAATGCAGGAAGTTAATTTAATTGTCGGCGATAGATGTGTGTGGGTTTTAGTTATACTAGGGAGTACTGGCAAACAGGAGGATGGTTATGTTAGATTTTTGATCCTAAAAATAATTATGAGTCATCAAAGTGCCAGTAAAGCAATAATTGTGTAAGACATTCAAATCATCTTAGGTCAGAGAGAGAATTAAGTCTCTGAGAAGGCTAGTTGAGGGATAGATGATAGGATATATTTGAGAACATAATTCTAGTCTCTGATGAGCAGAGTAGATTCTTTTTTTACATCCATTAAAATGGAAGAGCTTCCACCAAAACAATTAAGATTCTAGCTTGTGGCCTGAGATAAATATCGATTTTTGAAGTAGGAAAACTATGATATTTGAATCTCAACTCTTTAAACTATGCACTTTAAGACTCTAAATAGCCCCAGGGGAGTTTAGTACTTTAAGAGTATATGGAGGGAAACAAGCTAGAATGTCTTTCCCGTACCTTTATTTTTAGTATTATCCCTTATTTTTTGATCTTTAAGCTAAAACTTTTAAATTATTTATTAAGTTTTTAATCACCTTTTTGTGATAAAATTAGTGTTAGACTAAAGAGTTTATAAGCTGCTATTTAAGTTTAAAAAAAAGATATAAACTTGTCTCCAAGAAACTGAGTTCTTTGTTGAATTAAAACCTTTTTGCCTGTAAGCATATATTAAGTCCATTCTTATTTAAAAAGTAGTTGAGTATTGAAGTTTAAAAGAAATTGACTAGTCCAGGATATCTATTTTTACCCATACATTATTTTCTCCATAAAAATAAAAATAATTTTCTGAAATTCCTGTAGAACTAATGTCATCAGCCTTTTAATTGATTTGTAGTCTCAGAGAGAAGGACTAGATATTAAATCAATTCAGGTAATAACTTGTTTGATAACTTAGCATTAAATAAAATAGTGAAATAAAATGATATAAGACTATATACTTTAAAGGTTATTTGTGCATCTTTATTATCAATGTCACTGTTGCCTTATACTTTGAAAATGTATTTTTCTTTTGAAAGAAGATTTGTATGGAACTAATGGCCATATCATTCATTTATTCTACCAGTGTTTGTTGGGTTATTTCTTAGGGCATGTTACTGGAAACGAGTGTGCAATTGTGTGCAGGAGTTTTGGGGGAGCACTCCCAAGATCAACACCTAGAGTACTGAAAGGAGTGAGGATTGGAAAGGGAGAGTTGAATTGTGAAGTAGTTGGAATAGAGATGTGAGCCGATCCTGTGGTGAGCTCTGAAGCTGGTATGGCCCTTTAGAGTTGGGTCTTGCAATCTTGCATTGACCGGGGAAGTAGTGCAACCTTGGTGGCACAGCTGGGGGCAATCAGCAGCCAGTTCCCCTGGAAGCTGAGGGAAGGAGAGCCTTGATTTTCAAGAGGAGTTTTGACTGGGGCATCTAAGCAGAGCACCACAGCATCCATCCACTGAAGTTGCCTGTCAAGAATCAGACCTTGATTTGAGCACAGGGGACCCTATACTGAGCAAAAGCAGATATGCTCTGTTATTTCAAGAAGTTTTCATCTAGAAAGGAAGAATCATTGTTCAAAAATTACACAAATAAAGCGAACTTGTGGTAATAATAGATGTTAGTACATGGTATTATGAAAGCCTATATCAAGAAGCTAAAAATCAATTATGAAGCTATAGGTAAAATTCTTTTGTAATATATATTGATGGTAGTCAACCTAATCTTTATGCAAGTTTATTACTGGTTTGCCTTCTCTAATATAAGCTTATGATGTATTAGACTTTTCATGAAATTTTGAGTGGACATTGTTTAGCTACTCAATAACTGAATCTCCACATTAATACCCTACCATCTACTCCCCAGAATGTTGCATAAATTCAATTCAGATGATTCAGCTGATGTAATGGTAATGTTACATTCACTTACTCACTTGGCAAAGTGTTACCATATGCACATTAGACCTGATTAATTAGGAAGTCACAATTGTAGCTGTGATATTTTCTGTAGGACTTGAGGTTCCAAGAGAAATTGCATTTTCAAAATGATAGAAAAAAGATAGCTAATAAAGGAAGACTTCTGAAGCTGAATTTTAATAATGATTAATATTAAGATAATTATTAATTCTGATTATAATGACCTATTTGCCAAATGCTTTACATAGATTATTTTATATAATTCTTATTGGCCTACTATTCTAAGAACTTTAATCAGATTATATCATCTAATCTTCATAATCTCTCTATGAGATAAGTCCTGTTATTAATCTCATTTTACAGGTGAGGACATTAAAACTAGAGTCTTCACAAAACTAGTAAATAGAAGAATCAAGGTTAAAAAATTGGCACTGTGTATCTAGAGATTTTCTTAGGGACATATTGACCATGTTTATTTGAAATACTATTTTGGTAGTGGAAAAATCCACGTTCAGCAATTCAGAGTTGCAGCAACTTAAAAAGTGCTCCCTTGCTTTCTATAGATGGTGGAATTTAATAAATTTATCTAGGAAGGGGGTTGGCTATCATCAGCCAGAATGTGTTCTGGCTCCCCACTCATTCTGCACAAGGCCAAGAGAGATCTTATTAGTTCCCTACCTAAGTCCTATAGCTTCCCATTGCACTTGAATATACATTCTTTACTTTGGCGCCTACTTCTCCAACCACAGATGGCGTCTCCACCCAACCTCCTTCAACTTTGCTGAAGTCAACAAGGTTTCTTTCAGTTCTTGTAAATGCTAAATTGTTTCCATCTCAGGCCTTTGCACTTGCTATTTTCTATTCCTAGAATGTGCTTCCTTCTGCTTTTCACATGGCTCTTTCTCGTTCTTTAGCTCTTGACTGAAATGTAACTTCCTCAGCAAAGCCTATCCTGACCATACTATTTATTAAAATCGTTTTCTCCTTTTACTCTCTATCTTTGCACCCCATTTCCTTCATAGTGCTTCCTATAATTTGTGATTATTTTATTTGTTCAGTTGGTTGGTTGTTACCTAGGTCCTATGCAGTGCTACAAACTCTGTGAGTGCAGGGTTGGTGTCTGTCTTACTCCCTTTGTTTGTTCAGAGCTTGGCCTGAAGCCGGCCAGAGTCAGTGTTCTGTTTGAATGAATCACCAGTTGTGGTAATATAATGGTTCTTCTAGTCAAGCCATGGTAAATTTTACTGTTTTATCTGCTTTCCTTTTTTAGGCTCTTTAAATGTAGATGATTTAAATTTAAATACAGAAAAAAAAATTCCAATTTTTATCTGGAAGTCATGTGGGTCCTACACAGTGCAAAGGGTGTATTACCGTTAAAAGAGTTAATATTTGTTTTAGTTAAAAGTTTATGTATTACCTTCTGTAACATCAGTGAGGGAAGGTAAAGAGGAGGTGAAACAATTTAGCATGAGATGGACATCAAGTGATTAGACTGTGTTGTTCTGTGGTAAATATTAGTTATATGAGAAATTGCTATTAAAAAATCTGATTCTTTCAATTAGTTGTTAAAGTTGTTAAAGTTCTGAAGTATTTACTATTAATGATTATTTCAAAAGACAGATATCATTGGCAGTAATATGCTGTATTAATTAAATATGTTTATTGAGCATCTATTTTTATGCCCAGGCACTTTTATAGACTCTATGGATGTAGAAAAATAATTTCTGTCCTTATGTAGTTTGGGGAGTGTTTTCAAATTAGCAATCATTTTCCATTGCACACCATTTTACATTCTTGTCCATGCAAGAAATGCATGCATTATACTTATATCCATATTGTGTGTGTATATTTGCGTATAAATTCAGATATTATTTTTGTACATATAGGTCTCGTAACCCTTTCAAAAGTCTGAAGTGGTGTAGATTGTTGGCAGGAAGAATGGTCAACCTCAGTAATGTTCTTTGAGGCCCAAATAAGAGGCCTTAAAATTTTCATTTAAATTTAATCCTAAGGCAATTCAGCCCTGCACCCCAAATGAATTAGATGGTCATAGTTTGTTTAGTTTCTTAAGTTGTGCAAATTATGTATACTTTGGGCAGTTTAAATTCAGATATCTCTTTTTCTAATAAAAAAAGTTTTATTATTTTGAAGTAATGTCTCAAACAGTATCCTTTATGCATTAATAATTTTTAAAAATTTTAAAAATTTTAAAAAAGCCAACTATTTCTGTCTCAATCACTAATATTATACATATGACTGAAAAACTTATTGTAAAGTATTTGTTAGTGACTGACTATTGAGGTCCTTACATTTCTTCTAAGCATGTTAGTCTTTTCCTTTTTAAATAATTTTAGAATAACATTCAAACTCTTGTTAGTTTATGGTTAGAAATGAACCAGTGGAGAATTTGTTTTCTGGGCAAAAAGCTATGACTAAGTAAAAGGTAATTATGCCACACTAAAATTTATCTTTCTACATCTTTCCTTTTGAACATGTAAATTGCTCACTGCTTTAACTGCTATTTTAACTCATGTTAAAATTGACAGGCTTTCTATTACTTTTATTAATTTGCCAAGCAACTTACAGTCGTTCCACTTTATAATATAAAAATTAAAATTGATTGATGGGTACTTAATCTAGAGCATTTAATAAAAAAGACCCTATCCCGAACTGTTATAAGAAATCCCATTGTTAAATGCATCCATTCTCTCTTTAACATGTTTATGACTTACTTTTAGTTCATTGCTGTTTAATGAGTAACTGAAAATCTAAGTTTCAGCTTGGTTATATCAGGTAGGGTGACCAATTGGTTACAGTTTTTCCAGGGTTTTTCTGGTTTTAGCACTGGAAGTCCTGTGTCCAGGAAAATTTCCACCTCAGTCCCAGCTAAACCAGGATGTTTAGCGACTCTAATGTGACTTTAAAATCCTTCTTACCAGTATACTATTCCTCCTTGTTTCCTGATAGCCATTCTTTATATCTGTACATTCTAAAATTCTTTCTAATTTGAAGTTTTCAGAGATTAATTTATTTTATACTTTAGGTATAGTATCTTCTTAAAGTTTTCCTATTAGGTAGATGTCCTTTCTTTTGAAAATAGTTTTAGATAAAAAAAGCCAAAACCAAACCAAACCAAAATCTCATTTTTGTAGTTCATGTTAAGTTTAGATAGTTTATTTTGCGAGATAACAGCCTAATATGGGGAGATAATAAATAAATGAATAAGAAATAAGAAAATGAGAAATAGATGGTAAGGCAGTAGTGAACTGAAAGACGTTATCTTGGTGTTTCAAGTTGATGACAGTGCATGGAAGCCAGATATAGTGGACACTGAAATATTTTAAACGAATATGAAAGGAATAGTCTGTTTTTTTTTTCCATTGGTAGCTTTAGTTACTTAACAGTATTGTAACAAATATTAGTAAATGTCTACAGTGTTCTTTATTTATTACTGAGAATTTCTTTTTCTGTTGTTGGAATACAAATACTATTAAAAATGAATAACATTAGTTTTTAAAATTGACATTTTGAGAATAAGTGAACAAAAAATAATAGTTTTTAAGGTTTTTTTTTTTTTTTTTTTTTGTCTTTTTCATGACCGGCACTCAGCCAGTGAGTGGACTGGCCATTCCCATATAGGATCCGAACCCGCAGCGGGAGCGTTGCCGCGCTCCCAGCGCCGCACTCTCCCAAGTGCGCCACGGGCTCGGCCCTAGTTTTTAAGGTTTTAATTAATATCATGAAACTAATTTAAAACTCAAGAGTGTTAGGAAACAAGTTTTATATAGAAATTGAAATGCAGTGAGATATTCCTTTCTTTACGAAGCTGATCCCTGGTATTACCACTAAGCAGATTGAAAGGAAAGCATGTAAAATTCAACACATAAGTATTTGGTTTACATGTGGTCAGTCATAAGATACTGAGACCAAAAACTGACTCATATATGAAGGAATTAGAGACAATCAAGTCTGAGGGCTCCAAACTAGAGATAAACCATTTGTTTCTATTGCATATCCTATTGCTTATTTTATTTTGGCTCTTGGTATTGTAACTTTGAGTGAAATAGCTACAATTTTTTTAAGAAAAAAAATTTCCAACTTTGCTTAGTGGCCAAAAATTATATCTTAAATCCTGGCAGGCTACATAAAAAAATGTGTGCCATTGGTCCCAGGAGGAACCAAGTGGCTCAGTCAGCACAATTCATCATTACTACCGGAAAAAATAATTTAGCATGCCTGCCCTGCTTGTGGTGAGTCAGTGGCATCGTATTCATATACCGACAGTACTTTATTTTCTTTTTAGGAATTACCGTCTCTATCCTGAGCCAAAGCACATAGCAGTAAGGTTAAATTAGATATCAGTGTAGCAAAGAGCAAAGGCTAAGACATTTATTTTAAATTACTGATTCATTCAAAAATGTCCAGTAGGATTTGCCTTAGGTGCTGAGGGGATGACAAAGGTCAATTTGGTGATGGTCTTCATCTTGGAGAGCTTTTTGATTTTATAGAAAATATGCAGTATTCTGAGAAAAATTTTTCAGCACAGAGTGCTGAGTGAATTACAAGTAATCTGCAGTGGAAGTTCCAATGAGGGAATGAGAACTTATGGTTGGGAGGGCTGCTTTTATTTATTCAACAGTTTTATTACCACTATGTCTTAGCAGGGATTTTTAACAGTAAGATTTAGTTGTAACTCTGACTGATCCAATAGACCACCAAAAATTTATTGAACATCTAGAATAAATGAGATATTTAAGAGAATAAAAGATAACTAACAGTTTAAGAGTTTAAAGCAATTCATGGTCCAATGGAGGTAGACAGACCTATAGCAAGTATTTACAGCAAGATATGATAAATATTAAAATGCATCTGTAAAGGGTATAACTTCTTGCTTATGTTATATTCTGTATGTGCTTTAAATACGTATTTTATTTTTTTGTCAAAGCCTTCAACACTAGATTTAGTTTAATTGGAAAATGTCCACCACATTATCTCATTACTAACACTAGTCTTCACTTGTGAAACCAGTAAACCAAATCAGATTTAACTTTTGGTAAGAAAAGTATGACTTTGTTTTTCAGTTTAAATAAACTATACCTCTTTTCCCAAGCATCTAATTTCTGATTTCTAATTCTAAGATAAATAGCCTAATAGATAAATAGTACAACTTACAGATTGATAAATACATGACTTAGTGGCCCGATGAACTAAAACTCTGCTGCCTTTGACATTTCTTGCTATTTTCTTACAGGATTCTCCGTCTGGACTAGAGCTCTGAGTTGTCTACAGTTGCTTGGTGTTCTGGAGGTTTTTAAGTCCTGGGCAATGCATCATTGTAAAATTAGTGGAGTGTAGAACATTTGTGAAAGAGAAGGTGGAGGTGGGAAAGTAGAACCTGTAGGCAATCAGAATGTTTTCAGGGAAATGGTTTCAGGAAAGAGAAGCTTTGAAAATTGAGGATCTGGAAATTGATTCTTATAAAATTTTCTATACTCATGTGTACCCTGGAATGGCTTTGTATTTTGAAAATTCTTCCTGAAAGACAGGTTATGAAATGCAAGATATTCCTAGATGAGGGAGGTGGGAATAGGTAGACAGTTCAAACAGGTAGTTTGTAAAATACATTTTGAAAGTTTTGAAAAGAACATGATGTATTTACAAGAAGTAGAAATCCTCATTGTGACTTCAGGATAGAGTTGTGTTCTGGAAGTGACAGGAGGTGAGACTAGAGGGCTGATTGGGTGATTGGGTCCGGTTTGTAAAACACTTTAGATGCTATTAATATTTAATTTAGATTTCACCTATGCAGGCAGAAGGGAGACACAGTGGCTTTATAGCTGGGCAGTGCTATGACATGGAGATAATTTGTGTGACAGAGTGAAGGAAGGCGGGGTGAGGAAGTGGGAGATGAGACAAGAGACTTCATCCATTTAAAAATGAACATTTTTTCACTTATCTCTGAAATTAGGATGCATCTTACAGTTGGTTGCAAGTTTCAAATTAATTGACAGTATTTATTTCTTTCATAGAAATACATAAAATACTGATATATTTTAAAGTCAATGAAATCTATAATTCAAGTAGAGGTGATGTTGCCCTCAAAAGGACCTGCAACTGGGGATAGATAAAATTTAAGACACATTTCTGGAGAAGATAAGTCTGGCTGAGGTATGAAACTTAATTTTTCGACTTATGGTTAAGGACTTCTAAATGTTCTTAGAACTTAAGGTTTAGGAATTGTTGAGATATTTATGATTTTGCCACAAAACATTGTTTAAAATAATGCTCCAACTCTCATGAAATCCTGTTAATTTGAGTTATGAGACCTTAATCAAAATTTTGTCTAATGGAGAAAGAACTCTTTATCTGTCTATCTGTCTGTCTATCTCTATATATCTCAAGACCAGTGAGAAATAGTTCCAAATATAGTTTTTCCCCCTTTTGAATATCTTTCCTTCTAGTTCCATTCCTTGGGCCTTTTCTTCCATCCTTTCCCGATTCTCTGTTATCTTCTTATTTTACTTTTTGCCCTATTTGCCTTAAAAACAGAAACAGCTACCACTCTGCATACTTTATCTACCTTTTCATTCCCTCCTTTCTACCTCTCCCTTTTCCTGCTGCTGTTCTTACCCTCGGCCATGTGGACAAAACTGGGAATTAATATGCAATACAGAAGGGAGCAATTAACTCAACATTTGGCCCAGGGATTATAGTGGAGACGGACTAGTTTGTGACTAACTCCTAAAGGGCTCAATTTATATTAATGCTGCCTTTAGATTCACTTTCTTCACCACATAGCATACTGCCAAACTCCCTAGTTGTTTATTCATGTCAAGGTTTACTTTTGCAAAGAATCAATAGATCAAAATAGGAAACAAATACAGTTCTTGAAAAGTGTAAGTTAGAGAGACAAGGCTATTATAAAATCACACATTTTTGCTAGAATGATTATCTGATTCTCATATACTTGGTAATTGGATCCTGAAGAACAATCAATTTCCTTGCACAGAGCTTCAGCACTAGCAAGACCCCTGAACTAGTAGCTGATCTGGAAATAAGCTATAAACTCAGGCTCTCTTAGCTTTGCTGCTGGATGTTTGCAATTCCATTCAAAGCCACAGGCATTTTCTCCTAGATGCATTGTTTTTTTTGTATATGTGTGTGTATGAAATAATTAATAAAAATTTTCATTCTGAATATTATATTACCATTTTACTATTTCATGGTGTTGCTTCTCTGTTACTTCTTAGGCTGTATTGATTATTTTTTGGTTAGTCTCTAGAATAAAAACATTCTGTGATTTGTACCACTCTGCAGCACATATTTGACTAGATAGAGATATTTATAAGGTTCAATTTATCATGCAGTTTTATACTACAATCATTTACAAGCTCATATAATATTACTGTAGAAACAGCTTACTGTTTCAGTGCTAAGTAGAGTGGCAGGAGTTTACTTGCTGGATGTCCGTTGAAGAATAAATTCCCCAAAGAGTCTCTCACATTTTCTTGATTGGAAAATCAAAACCGGTATCTAAAGGGACAGCACCAATTAGAATTTCCAGGAGAAGTTATCTTTGCAGAGTTCTATTTCCAGATCTTTTCTAATTAAATGGTTCCTTTCACAATTGTTTATTTGCCAGTGCCTGTTGTTCAAGGGTACTTCAAAAAGTTTATGGAAAGTTTTGTATTATCTTTTAATTCTATTTTTTCCACAAACTTTTTGAAGTACCCTAGTATTTTACCAGGGATAGATTTCACCTCTGTTAGGGTTACCTGGTTCTATCTCTGTTGCAATGTTTAAATCTTTGATAGTTGGCTGCTTGTAAATTTCAATAAGTGCTTCTAATTCACAAAAGCATTTTGGGAGGGGGGAGGAAGCCCCTTTGCCATGCAAAATGTTTTTTTAAAAATACATGTGGAGAGATTTTTCTTTGATGTCTCATGAACTAAGTGAAAGAATCCCAAATTAAAACAATTTGAAATGACAAAATGTAAGATTTCTTTTTGTGTAGTGCCTTAAATCAAGGCTTTTTTATGTTATTTGTTTGGATTTTTTTCTATATCTAAGATTGAAATGGCTTATATTTACATTAAATTCTACTTTGTAAAGATTTCTACAGACACTATGGATACTGTGTGTTCATAATTCTGAATTGTGATATAATTCTCATAAGACTTTCAACGTATTATCATTTCACTCAGAATTATAATTTTCACTCAGAAATGGATATTTTAATAGTTGTATAGTAGAGTCTCGAGGTGTACTCTGAAAGAGTAGTCTTGTGATTTTAAAGAGAATTCTCTGTTTAGGTGACTAGAGAATTTATATCATGGAAAAGAAATTGTGTGTGTTCTGCCTCTGTTGAAGCACTATTTTGGATATTGGTTCTCTAATTAGGAAAAGGAGTTTGCATTTATTTAAAATTAATTATCAAGTTAAATTTTATGTGCTATATAACTTAATCTTATTTGATCAAGTATAGCTTGAATCAGTGCAGAGAGAATCTCCTTGAAAGGGCCTGTCAGATGATGAGATGAATTCTGTTCATTATCCTCAAAGCACCACTAGTGTGATTGAAACATGAGGAAGAGAAGTTAAAAATTAAATATTTATTTATTCTTTCATATACTTCCTTAGTTAATTCAACAAATACTTATTGAGTCGCCTTCTGTGTGCCAGGTTCTTAAATGAAGATGCCATAATACATACAAAAGTATGTCATTTTTTTTTCTTGCCTTTTCAGTAATTATAGCATAGAATGAGAGAAAGACAATTGATGAACAGTTGCACTACCATATATGATGGTACTACATAATCCTACATGTAATAAAAGAAGAGGGAAGAAGTGAAAGATTATGAGGAAAAATCAGGGGTCAGGCAGAAGGGAAAGTTTTAGTTGGATTTTGTATTATATGTAACCGAATGAATCTCTTAAAAAATTTATGAACACTTATTTTCCAAAAAGGAATTTAATTATGGTGTGTTTTCTTTTTCTCCAAAAGTGTATTGTCTTTGTTAAATGGTATCAGTTTTGTCTGTGTATGGATGAATATACAAACCTATATATATCATTGTCCTATAGATGTCTATATTTTCAACATTGAACTTATCAATAGGACCACATTTATTTTATTTTTGTAATGCTTATTTAAAGTAGACCATGTTTAATTATAAAAGAACTGTAAACATTTGTGTCTGCAGTACTGTGCACTGTCCATCATATAAAAAAAAATCCTGAACGATGGACAGACTTGTGGTTGTATGTGGTGTATATGATGTGTTAATGTTTCATAATACCAATATTTCTCAAACATTTCTGTCAGAAGATACCATGACTGCAGAAGTCAATGATCATGTTCTTGCATGAGATATTACTCTGAGAGACCTTTGTAAGTAGGAACATTTTTTGAAGTCTTAGACTTTATATGAAAAAAAATTATGTAAGCGTTGCGCTCTCCTCCAAATATGTGTGTTTGTTTTAATACCAGAAATAATCTTTTCCTGTAAAATCTTTGAGTAAAACTGTTGCTTATGAAAGATGTGCCAGGTTTCAAGTACTCCCCTGTAGCCATAGTGTGAGAAACATGGCTGTACATTTGGAACTGTAAATTCAGTGATACTCTGAACTGACAAATTCACTGAGTTAGAACTTGTTTTGCTTTTGACAGTTGTTGAAAAGGTCTTTACAGAGCCTTGTTCGTCTAGCAAAACTCTTCCATGTATTAATAGTCCGCAGCCTCTGACTTTGGTTATTCAGGCTACAGATGTGCACTACCTGTCACAAGGAAGCCTGGGCCATTGAAATATGTGACTGTTTCTAGCTATAATGTCAGGATATCAGGAGATCCTAAGTTTTTAATTTTGCCACTTATTTTGGGAAATTTTGTTTGGGTGCTGGATGTGATAACAACTTAGGCGGATAAAGGAAGGAGATAGGTGTGTGCATATAAGTGTGTGTGTGTGTGTGTGTGTGTGTGTGTGTGTGTGTGTGTGTGTGTGTGTGTGTGTGTGTGTGTGTGTGTGTGTGTGTAATTGGGAACTGGGGGATATTGCAAGCCTGGAGTCCCAAAAAGTTCACAGATGTATCACAGACAGATCTTGGCAGAGCTGGCTCAGGATAAATCTGTTCATCACCATTTATATTAAATTCTTCAAACCTTAGGTCCTGTCTCTTTAAGGGTTTCATCATGTAGAAAGAAGACTAATATTACTTTAATGTTAGAATTTTAAAATTTCAGATATTTCAACATCAATATCATGACCATGTTATATAGCAAAGCTTATTTTCTATACGTATTTTCTATTCAAAGCAAATACAGATTTTGTAATGCTCATTACCATTTTTTCCTATTCCCTGTATTCAAACACAAACATTCATCTTAACCCTTGACTTGGGTGAGTGAACTGGCCATCCCTATATAGGGATCCGAACCCGTGGCCTTGGTGTTATCAGCACCACACTCTCCCGAGTGAGCCACGGGCCGGCCCCTCACAAACATTCATCTTGATGGAGAAAACTGAAAACTTGCTTGCCATTGTTTCAAATGTTGATATTTGTATTTTACGTAGTTTGATGCAAAGTAGCCACTATTAAGTCTAACATCTATCCCAGAGGTTTTAGAGAAGAAAAAGGATTCTTACTGTTTTCCTATTAGTATTTTGCATGTAATTACCTGAGTATTTTATATAAACAATACATAAAGACATCTTTATTTTTCGTTTTAATTCTCTTAACTGTCAAAAAAATGTATATGTTTAACATTGCTTTTAGAAGTATACTTAAACACATGATAAAATTCTGATTTGTTGAGATACTGATTTCTAAGTATCTGTTACTGAGAACATTCTGGAGCCAGTAATTTCTTTAAAATCCAAAGAATTGTTTATTTCAAAGATATTCAAAGGGATATTTGCAAAATGGCCATTTTAACTGTGAATTTTAAATCATCTTTGGGTAACCAAGGTTTGTAGAAAGATTTGTGACCAATGTGCTGGATTGAAAGATGTTTTTGTGAGCTTGGTTCATGTAAGTTTTACATTTCTTAGATTATTAGTTTATTTATTTATTCAACATATATTGATTATTTGACAAATATTGATTGAGCTCTTTTTAGTGACAGCCTTTTTTCCAGGCACTGATGACACAGTAGTGAACACATTCAACAAAAGTATCTTTGTCCTCGTGAAGATTGCATTCAAGTGGGGATGTGACAGAAAAAAAATAAGTAAAATATGATACATCAAATAAGTGGTTTTATGGAGAAAAATAAAGCTAGATGGGAAGGAGTGGAGTCCTGGGGGTGTTCGATTATAAATAGGGTGATGAGAGGTCTCAAGGAGGTGACATTAGTTGGAAGACCTGAAGGAGTCGAGGGAGCCTGAATGCTACGTGGGGCAACCGTTCCAGCTGCA
This sequence comes from Cynocephalus volans, assembly GCF_027409185.1. NCBI lineage: Eukaryota > Metazoa > Chordata > Mammalia > Dermoptera > Cynocephalidae > Cynocephalus > Cynocephalus volans. The sequence continues at coordinate 88,037,437 of NC_084468.1, read as the reverse complement.
GCAAATCCTGGATTCCTGAGGCAGCAGTGTGTCTGGTGTGAATCTTGGAGATTTGGATTGACTGGTGCAGAGTGAATGAGGTGGGAGAGCAGGAGGAGAAGAGGTCAAAAAAGGTATTCTGAGTGGGGGAAAATTATGCAATACTTTGTGAGGGCTTTAGCTTTACTCTGAAGGAGATGAGAAGCTATTGGAAGGCTTTAGGCATAAGGAATTACTGAAAAAATCTTCAGAAACCCTGATCATACTTTGTGCAAGGAAACCTCTTATTTATAATATTGACTAGTTCTACTACTACTCCTCTTCACCCCCCACCATTTCTTTATATATTTAGCATATTGAATTTCAGAAGACTTTACATTTGCAGTATACATACCTCAAATTAGTTATAGCAGATTTTTCCAAGTCCAGTTTCAGGTGATTTCAGGTATAGAGCAGTGTATTAGTGTAGGCAGAAACCAGACTGCTGTTTTTCTTCTCAGGGCTCTGGCAATGACATTTTGAAATTGAAACACAGGGGTTGTAAAGCTGAGATTGTAGAAGTAATAGCTTTTAGAAGAGATTTTCAGACTAATAAACATTCCTTGCTTCAGTTAATAGATAAAATGGGACATACAGGGAAGAAGGAGTTAAGAGGCTTGATATTTTCCTGTATTGGAAAAGAGAAGTAGTGGTAGGAGGGAATGAAAGAAAAAAATAATTCTGACCTGAAACACACACACACACGCACGCACGCACGCACGCACGCACGCACGCACGCACCCCGCCCCCCCCCCCCTCAAAATTGAAATGCTTGGGAATCCTTGAAACAATCTAGCTGGTGAAGACATATATAGAGTGACCATATGTCTTATTTTTTCCCCCAGACAGTCCCAATTTATGCCTCTTGTCCCAGCATAATTATTAATAGCACCCCTTTAACTTTCTTTGTGGTCATCCAACATATGAGTTTATAACTGTGCTTCACATCTTTTATATTATTCTAAATCATCTCAGTTTTGGTGTCTTTATAATTTTAGTTTGATTTGGGGTATCATTAATGTCGATTAGTTCCGTGTTTTGCTTTTTCTTTAAAATTTTTTTCCACTGTGAGAATGGTTTTATAGGATTGCATTTAAAGAGACTGGAGAATGGATACTTTCCAGGCAATTCAGAAGGATATGCATGTGTTATTTTAAGAAATGCTTATATTGAAGTTTCTTTTCTCTAATATTTTTGCCTGTTGAATGAGAGACTATTTTAGATCAAAAGTTACGTGTAGTTTCTACAGTCTTGCTATTAAAATGATACTAAGTACATTAAAATAAAATTTATACATTAAAATTGAGATATTATTTATGTATTGTATAAAAGCATTAGAGTTTTAGTTTGTAGAAGGAGACTGGTGAGAAAAATAGAGGTTTAATTTTAAAGGGAGTTTTCTGGAATGGATGCTTTCATGTGTGTGTCCAGATTTGCTTTGCTAATAATACATTATCTCAGTGTGAAACATCACTATATTGTAGATATTGCTATAGCATTCTTATGGACATGTAATTGTGGAATAAGGGAAAAAGAACTAAATTAGGTGTCAGGAAACTTTAATTCTAGTTTCGTTTTTTCCATTAGAATTACGATTTTGCCAGTATGACTTACCTTGTATGTGCCTTAGGGCCCTCTGGCCTAAACTAAGTCACTGGTCTTTTGTATGGAGCCAAGTAGTTAACATGTTTGTAAGGATTTTTATAAAATACAATTTCTATCTAAATCTGAGATTGCTTTAGATCTGTAGTAACAAGGAAAGCCCTTTTAAGTGAGAGTTAACATTTCTTTCCTAAGGAAGTTCTGAACCAGTAAGTTAATTACCTCCTTCCCCTAGGGAACGAGTCAGCTAATTATAAAGAGAGAGCCAAGGTCAAATTTAAGTCAATCTTTCCATTAAGTCTAAGACTACTTAGTTCATCCCTTGCATGGGGGGAATGCAGGAGTTAATGTGAACAATTTGACATGTTTGGGAGACTGGGCAAATAGACCTAAATAGACCTTTCAGAATGATTATTTTACTGAAAATAATGTACATTAATAGCTGTCAGATATACCCAAATACCTATATTTCATATACAAATCATGTTTGGTTTATATGCACTAGTGACCTACACACGTTGCATGGATAATTACATATTAACTGTGTCTTTGCAGCTAATCTAGTTTGGTATCTGTGTTTCAGGGCATAGCTATTAGAGATATTGGAGCAAAAATGACTATATTTAAATAGGCTAAAACATACTACTTTTTTAATGGAAACAATATTTTTATTGTTTGATTAAGAGTAGATCCTCATTTTATCCTTGTACAATTGGCCTATGTATGATATAAATGATATTTTTATGAACCACATTTTCATCAGTGCAATGAATCATCCATTCTTGGATACCTGCTAATAGATAATCATGACTTTGGGATAAAATAACAATTGGGCAAAATAATCAGATTTCCATATATGATGTTAGGCAATGTAAAGGGTATGAGGTGTGCTCCTCCTGTAGTGCACACTTACTCAAACAGAAGCGAAAGAAAAATGAATAATCTTTTACGTGATATTATTTTTAAGGACTGGAAAAATAATGGCTAAAAACAGCAATTATGGTTTACCATTAGTATTGAATGTATTTTTAACGTGTATTTGAGGTGGGTTTGGGGATAGAAAGTTTCACAAGCTGAGGCATCTGATTCAGTGCGGAAATGAATTCTGTCCATTTATTTTATAATGTGGTTCTCATATGTATTTTTTGAAATTAAATGGCCCTCTCTCCTGTACTAAAGAAAAAGAACAAAAAAGAAAAAAAAGGAAGAAGAAGGAAAGCAAATGAATATAAGCTTCAGAGTAAGCCCTGGGATTCATTTTTTGTATAGCTTGTTCTTGGTTTGATTTTTTTTGTACTGGTCCTGGTGGTGGTGGTGATGGTGGTGCTGGCAGTGATCATGAAAAGCAATGCGTTTACCTTTAAATATGATGTATCAGAATGAGTAAACACAGCTTTTAACAGTGAACATCTCAATAGATGAAGATTTTGTAATTCTCAGTAATTCATTCTAATATTGTCATTGAACAAAACAGACAGCCATGTGCTTGACTGTAAGAGAGCATTGTCTGAAAAGTATATTCAGTTGAGAAAATTAAAAGCATATTAAAAATGTTAAGCACTTTGTATATTTTAAAATATAGAAATTTTTATAATTTGCCTTACAATATTATTTTCTCAACTGATGTTCATTTTTAAGGAAGATAGTACAAGGATGTTTATTTTTTACATAGTGTTGTCCAGAAAATGCTCCTCTAAAACTAGATCTCTGTTATGTTGGGTGTAGAGGACTGATATCTATGCTATCCCATTATTTAGAAAGTGGGTTTGTCTGACTTATTTATTTTTCAGCTTTGCCAAATAAGGTTTTCATGAGAATAAATCAGATAATGCATGGTGAAACACCTACAGCTGTGCCTAACTTGTGAGCCCAGTTATGTTGGGTCCTCCTTTCATGTTTGACTAGGGGTACAAATAACTAGTAGATTTCCTAGAGTTATGTAGCAGGATGCTTGCTGTTAAGGCCACCACTGTTACTTCATGTAATTCCTAAAATCTTGTACATGAGCAAAGCAATGATTTTTCAAGTTATCTTAAAAAGTTTGGTAAATGATTGTGATGACTTGAAGCATTTTCCGAATTCACTTATAATCTGAGCTTCTAAATTTAAATACAGGTTGTTTTGTATTTATGAGGAGGAATAAGAAAAATTCAATAGGATATATCTCTAAAAAAAAAAAAAAAAAAACAAACCAAGGATTAGTTGGCTATCTCCTACTGACTGGATATCTCCTATTTTTAAATGTGCTTTGATAGTGTTAAGAGCACAATCTGGAAGGGAGAACGTGTGAACTTTCAATTATCTTGGCTACCAGATAGTGAATGACACATTTGCTTCAAACGGAAGTATGTTTTGTTCCTTGAAGCAGTTAAAAAAAATTACTAGCTGATGCTGTTATATAATTTTTGTACAATAAATATGCTTTGGAGTTGGAAGCTTGATTATATACTACAATGTGTCCACTCCAATAGTATGCAGTCATCCCTCAAGACTGACAATCAGGAACCATGAATATGCCTTACATTTCTATCTATGTGCCTGTTGCTGATGTTGGGCTTGATTTTTTATGTGGTTTTTTTTGATAAAGTAGGGTGCTTGAAATCATTTCTTATATATATATATTCATTTTTTTTTTTTAACAAAATCAGTGTAAAAGTGTTAGAATTCCAGTTTGAAAATTGTGGTTTTTTTTTCCTTGTGTCTGTCTGTGAAGAGAAGCTAACTAGAATAAATTTTATTCTCAAAATATTCTCAAAATATGCCTTTTCTTTGAAACAAACTTTTAAGTGACATGACCTAGAATATGTCAGGTCTTAGAGAATTAGAAATCTTTAATATAGATGTAAAATATTATTTTACTAAGCAAATTAATATGAATGGTTTGTTTAGTTTTGTTGTACATAGTAACTACAGAGGCAGCTGTATATTTTATTTAATTCTATATGGGGTTTTTGAAAGAGGCACTATAATGTGAATATATTTTTACGGTCCTTGGATAGTCTTTCTACCACAACACTTCACATTTTATACAGTGTACAATTAGAATCATTGCTTTCTACCATGCTGTAACTAATGAAAAAACATTATATGAAATTCTGAATCTATAGAAGCAAGTCATTTCATAGGAGTAATTTGGAAAGCTTTTTCTTACTAAATTATGATATGAATGGTTTTTGCTTAGAATTGTTCAATTGTATTTGACATCATTTTTGATAATAAAAGTTCCCTGATCGCTGGAATTTCGCTACAAGACTAGTGGGGAGTGATTTGGAATAGAATATTTAGACTTTCTCTTGGTTTAATTCAAACAGGACAACCTGTTTCGATAAAACCACAGGAGCAATTTTAGGCAAAAGTACTCATTCGGGTTTAGGAATATTTTGCAATGCAGACTTTGAGGTAAAACTCTAAATTTTTCAGACCCATTGAAGTGACTAGGATAACTGCCATAATTTAATATGAAAAGATAATTAAACCTTTGATGGGGGTGTGAGTGTGAATGTGAGTTATTGATAGTGTGTAAGAGAGCCATTAGATGACAGACACTGTCTTCAGGTGAATAGGGAAATTGGCGATATGAAATACCAAAGTGTGACATTTTCATGTAATAGGTAATAAGAATAATTAAACCAGAAAAAATAAGCTGTTTCCATAGCTTAACTCAGTTAAGTATATTTTTCTTTGAGCATCGGAAAAGTTAGATTTTTTTCTTAAAACCCATTGATCACTGGTGATTTTGTTAAATAAAGTTTAATATCAATGCTGTCTATTTAAGAGATTAAATTTTAATTTGATTATAAAGAAATAGATTAAATTAGAAATAGAAATGTTTCTATTGAAAAAGGAGTGGGTTAATTTTCTCTTTCTCATTTGACTATTATTTTAGCTATGAAAGAAACAAATCAAAAGAAAAAAAAAACAAAACCCAAAACATGCTGTTAAGTAATTGTGAAAAACAAAATATTGGGTATCCGTTCGTCTTATTTTAAGAATGTATTCCCTGAATTTGGCTCAAAGGATTTGAAAATGTAAAAATGTGTTGTAAAAATTAGGCTACTGAATAATCTTATTACCTTTAGATGAAAATATTCATATGTATTTGTAACTTAACTATATAAGTGGCAGTGAAATATGTTTTCTTCCTAAGTGTGATCATCTGTTTTATACTTAATTGAAGCAAATTTCTTCCAGTTTTCTGATTATAATGATGACATGGCATGCAAGAAACCAGAGCTTGTTAATCAAACCTTGTGATTAAGTATTTAACTTCATGGAAAATGATCATTATGGTTGTTCAATAACATTCATTTGGCTACATTATATGTAAAGTTAGTTCCATTCTTAATGCTGTAAATTTATGCATTTGTAAATCTCTTAATGAAGGAAATTTGGAAATCTTTTGATTTTCAGTTTGAATTTCCTCATTTCATTTTACAATTCAAACAATACATCTAGAAAATCAGTCTGCATTGTTACATGGAATATAATTTGTTAACCAGCCTTTCCAAAGATGACTGTACTGAAGACGGTTAATGTGTGTTGAATATTCATTTTATTCTAGGTGTTGACTACTATTATGACTGCTTTAGTTTAAAAAAAAATTTATGGCTGGGTATTCTTTTTTAGTAAGTAGAGGAGGAATCTGGGTATAATAATTGTTGATGTCATTAAGGAAATATGACTTGGATGTGTCACAAATATGTCTAATGACTATCTGAGGCAGTAATACTAGTTTTTTGCAAATGGAAATGTCAATAGTATTTTATTGTATGTATTTTTAACCATTAACTTTACCTTTAGATTTTCTTTAAAGATCTTACTGGGATTTTAGGCATTTTTGTGCCTTTCTATTAAGAGGTGGGTAGTGACTCTTGTGTACATGGGTGTTTCTCATTAAGTTAAGTGTATTTGAAATTATATTTCCTACTGCGACATTTTTCCTCATTTATTTTCTCCTTATTATTCTGTGAGTCCACGTTATTCGTGGATCTTCAATTTATTCTTTAAATATTCTACTTACCAGACGTAGTGATAATATATTTAAGAACCTTTTGAGCACAAGACCATAAAATTGTGTAGCATGTCAGGCCTCCACAGTGAAGCAGAGAATCCCAATCACACCCTGCCATTTTTCCCCATTCTTTGGTCCTGCAGCAAAGTAGGAGTTTTAACATTGATTCTACAACACCTAGGTCAGCACGTAATAGGAACTTAACAAAAACATTTATTATTTTTAAGTGAATGAAGAAACTCAAATCTTCAGATATTCTTAAAGGAACCATGTGTTTATTTGTACTGTCTCCATAAAACTGTGGGGGACAAATAGTGGTGGAAAACATTCTTCAATTGGTTATTGATTGATTGCTGTGTCTGATTTAAGACTTTTAAAAAGATGTATATTTCTGCTCATGTTAACCCTTGAAAACTGCCACTTTTTCCCTTTATATCCATTTACTTCATTAGCTCTCTGTTCTTTTTGCCCGAAAATATTTTATTGTACATTTTATCCCTACCACTGAAATATTCTTATTATTCGTGTTCCTGTCTTATCGGCATGTTGGATGAACTGTATTTTCCATTATTACACATGATTTTTTTTCCTTTGTTTTCTCTAAATGAATTGTTTCTAGAAAGGAATTTAAACTGTGAGTAATTATTATTCACCCTTCCTAGTATTTGTGAAAACAAAAGTTGACCTTTTACAGTGAAGAGCTATGGGAAAACTTGGGTGTAACAGAAAAAATTTTTTAAAGTGCAGGGAAAAAAATTCAATGATAATGGTGGGAGAGTATGCTTCAGTTTTTCCACATTTTAACTCCAAAAAAAATTATCCAATAATATAATTCAATTTTTAAGGGATTTTTCTCTAAGTAGTTAATATTAGCCAAATACTATTTTTTTTGGCAGCTGGCTGGTACAGGGATCCGAACCTGTGAAGCTGTGTGTGTAATATGGCTGCACTGTAAGCAACTGAGCTAACCGGCCAGCCCCTTAAATACTATTTGATAGTAAAGACCAATTACCTTTTGATTTAACTCAGTATTTACTGAGGGTAAAATCTTATTCTTTGGGGAGAGGGCATTAGTCTCTCTTCCATTAATATTGAGTAGGAAAACTTGAGTTTATTCTTCATAGTTCCGCTTAATAACTTTTTCTTTTTCTCCTTCTCTCTTTTCTTTCTCTTTCAACTTTCCCTTCACTCTCTTTCTTTGTCATTTTCTCCTTCTCTTTTCTCCGCTTTTCCTTTCATCAGGTTTATTAAGAATCTACTCCTTTCCTTGCTGGGCTCTTTCAGGACAGATGTCTGATTCTCAAGCTCCAAAAAGTGGAGAGGAGTAATAGAACAATTGCGTTTCTTTTCTTATCCTACTTTAGCAAACAAATTCTTTATTAAGATATAAGTCCTTTAGCATCACTCAGGGCCTCTGGCTGGCCAGTGTCCACCCCATGCAAGAAGTAGAAAAGTTTGAGGGCTTGACTCATTCAGTGGGGTCAGGATTTCAGTCCCTCAATTTCTTTCTCACGCAGACAATTTCTGCAATATCCACACCCTACAACTGACTGCAATGGCCCTTGCCTTATGTTGATTTTTATTTTTAAATGTGTTGCCCCCAAACTTGTAGTTCAAGGATACCCTGGGATTTGTTAAACAGGAATGGCTATATAGCTGAGGTAAATACATGAAACCCCTATGTGACTTGTATTTTGAAAATGGAAAGGGATTCCCTCATTTTACACACCAAACTGAGCAATTGAGAAGTAAACTGAAATGCCCAAGCTTGTGTAGCCAGTGAGTGACCTGAATCTTTCTCTGCTGACTTTAGAACCAGTAAATGTTATATACCACACTGTTTTACTCACTCAGCATATACATAAAATTAGATTTGATGGTCTAAAAATTGAATATGTTTTTGAAAATGATTTAGAATACTAGTTTTATTTAATAGATTAAGTAGTGTACTTTAATAGTATAGTGTACAGAATTGAAACCAGATGTATCTGACTGTGTATCACTTAATATTAGAGTGAACCTGGATAAGGTATTAAACCTCTTTTTCTTAAGCTGTCAAATGAGAACAATAAACACTTATTTTATATGGTTGTGGTAGAGCCAGGTCTCAGATGCAAGTATTCAAACTCTCCATACCAGAGTAAAGTGCTCCAGTGATAAATGAAATCCATAGAAAATGTCCAGTCTCAGTTTACACAATAGCGTAGCTCATCTCTTCAACAAATTTTAGAAGAGTTTCTAAGAGCTAACACTACTTAATTGATTTGTGCTCCAAAATAGCATCCTTTACTTATATAATTTTTGGAACATTTTTATTTCCCCTGATCATTGAAAGTATATTATTAATATTTGTATATTACTTTAGGAAAGGAATTTTTCAGTAGCTTCTTTTTCAAAATGGTTTCTGATATAATTTACCATAAATGTGCGAGTATGTGGTGATTTTATTCAGTTTTAAGAAGTAGTTTATTATGGGCCAAGCCCGTGGCGCACTCGGGAGAGTACGGCGCTGGGAGCGCAACTCTCCCGCCGCGGGTTCGGATTCTATATGGGGATGGCCGGTGCACTCACTGGCTGGGTGCCGGTCACGAAAAAGACAAAAAAAAAAAAAAAAGAGGTAGTTTATTACAATTTACAGGGTGCTTTTGTAGCAATTGAGCTGTCTTAGAAAGTAGTTGTGAAAGACTCACGTGTTTGTGGAATGCAGGGCGCCCCAACGTGTTGATCAGCTGGTGAAGTACAAGTGTAATTCATAACACCATGACTGGGCACAGTGAAGAAAATTCAGGATTCAAAAACTGTAATTATGCTCATTTATTATCACCACTAGCTTCTTGAGTTGGGACAGTGCCATTCATTGTATAAATGAGAAGAAAATAGTTTACATGATTGAAGTTTATTTGGGGACCATGTTACTATTTTTCCTTACATGATACAATGGCTAAATAATGTTTTCAAATGAGAAATCATATGTAATGCTGTGCAGTTTATTAATTGTGAGATGTCTTTCCTTTGCATTCTTATGTAGGTCAGCCAAAAAAATTCAACTCAAAAAACCCCGTAATTCTTAGATTCTTCTATTACTCTTCTTGGCACAAAAGTTCAAGACTTTTTTCTTTTAAGTCAGTTTCTTGCCTAATAAAAGCTGTTTTAAATTTGGTAATTATGTAGTTTATCATCTACAGAATATGTCTTGTATTTCTCCACTCGATAGTGCTGCTTTTGTTGAACTTTGGTGATACTTACAACTTTAATCTTAAATCCATCGTGTTTTGTTTCTAAATCTTTGGTAGGTGGCATTCATTTTGATACTGTATAATAAAGTGTGTCACACATTTTAATAGAGTAGCAGTATTTTAGAATAAATTCAGTATATCAATGCAATATGAGGTTTGTTCTGGAATACATACATTAGCTGTATTAAATTACAAGTTTTTAAAATGTGTAAATGAAAACAACTGAAGGTTAGTTTTATTTAGTTAGAGGGGGACATTAGGATTAGAATGGTGACCTAGTCCTTGTCTCTGGCACATATAATTGAGCCTTCTTTCCCCTTTATGTAGTTTATCTTTCTTTACCAAAGGAAAGAAAATACTTTAATGCTAAATAAATCTACATAAATTGGGAAATTATATTTTGCTTAATAGGTAACTGGATGGTTAGTAGGTGATTAGGTAGAAAAGAAAATAAGTAGAGAAGGCTTTTACTTGATTCCTTCTCTAATATTAGAATTGAGGAATTTGGAAGAAATTAATATAACATGTATTAATTAAAGCATTCTATGTTTGTGTAGTAATCTTGCTCAGTTATGTACAAGTATTCCTCAGATAGAGAAGTCTATTTATATTCTCTTATATTTTGCTTAATGGCTTTTGGCTAGCTGAAGAGTTTTTGTTTTTGTTTTAATTTCATGGTAATTTGCATTTGTTTTTAAAATTTTGAAGAAAGTCACAAATCTCTTTTTGGCTTGAAGACACATATTACATTTGTAAATTATTATTTATATTATTAACTGTAAATATCATCATTGTAAATATTACACTTGGTAAAATGACTTTCCCTCAATACACTCAAGTCAGTGAATATGTACAGGATAAAAACCTAAGGAAAAGACATGAAAGTTTTCTTAGCAAATAGGTACGTAGTTATAACACCATGAGAATGAAAACACTTGATTATTGCTATTAGGGTGAATAGATTGTGTTCTAACATTTTTCTTTTGTATTTTGGCTAAGGAATTGCATTAATTTAAATGAAAATTAGGGAAATGACTAGGAGGAAAATTGATATGGCTGATTATAGGCATGTGCCTAATCAGTTTGCCAGTGATTTGGGGTTTCAATGCAGAGGTTGTTAAAGTGAGACTTTTATAACAAAATTTAGCCCTTTGCATTTTATCACTGGTTATTTCAGTGAGATCTGCCAGGTGATTTTGGTGGCTAGTTATATTAATAAACCTATGTGAATGACTCCTCTGAATTCATCAGCTGGTAAAGGAGCTGTTACCTATTATCTTGCTGTGGGAGGAATTGCATTCTTGAGTTTTGAGTTTTAAATTTTGTTTATCTAATAGACAGAAATATAATTTTTCCCCTGGAGACACTTATCAATGCTGAAGGCCAGCATGTCATATTCTATGGAGGTTATCTTTGAATGATGGCCTGTAATGATTCTTGATTCTTTTTTTCCTGGTAAATCACAACTCAGGGAGCTGATGTATTTTCCTGCATTTGCTCTCATTTTACCAAATCTTATAATGATGATACAAACATTTATTGAGCCCTTAGTACATGTGTTGACTTTTGTCAAAACTTTGCATTATTCCAGGTTTTTATATGATGTATATTATCCATTAAATACTCACAACAGCCTTGTGCTGTTATCCCTACTTTACAGAGGAGGAAACTCACGCACCGCAAGATTAAATAAATCACCCAAAGAGCTAGAACTACTAGGTATCAGAAAAAGGGTCTGAATCCAGATAGTGGGAGTCTTAGAGCCTTGGGGCAAGCACAACTGTGTAACCAAACTTCTTTACAGTAAGCCCCTAAAATAAGAAGGAACCAATCTCTTATTTGAGAGCAAACATACCTTGTAATTAATTTGAGTAAACACTTAAATGATAGTCTTTATTATCTCTGGCTGGCATACTGAAAGGTTAGTTTGGCCCCCAGAGCACAGATGGATAGTGCCTAACACTGGGTTTTTGAAAGTGGAGGGAAGACGGGGGATGCCCGGGGCTGTGGCAACCCTGTCAATGTCAAAAAACCAAAGGTCTTCTTTTCTTTGGTTGGAATTCTTTGGTTTCCTTCTTCCTTAATTACCTTTTAAAAAAGAAATAGTAACTACCTTTGATAACCTACAATTTACAGGCATTTTCAGATTAATGTAGTAAGCTTTAGTTGAAATGGCATGGGGATTTGGAGTCAAGACACTAGAATTATGTGTTGGCTCTGCACACCAGCTGTATTATCCTTAACATGTTATGTAAACTCTTTTTCTCACTCTCGATCTATAAAATGATGAACATTGTGATACCTATCACATACGGTTATTATGAAAATTGAATGAAATCTTGTATATGGAAACAGTGTAAAGCATGTATGGATATTGTCTTAATGGTTAATTTTTTTTAAAGTTGAAAATCTTATATTGATAAAGTAGTTATATATTCCAAGTGATGACATTTTCCCTTGCCCAGAGAATTGTCAAATTAAGACAGCTAAAGCAGTTTTGAAGTGAAATTAAATATTAGGAATTGATTTATCCATTATTGATTTGAAGACATCTAATACCATTTAGTATTTTCAAATCATATTTGACTTAAACTGATAAATACAGTTGTAGTTACATACTATTAAAGAGCACTATGTGTGTTGTAGATTAAAAGATGTTAACTTCTATTGCATAGTAGTACACTGTTCTGTATGGTAAACATATAAGTAAATAGAAATTAGAAATAAGCAGGTTTTTTACTTTTTAAAAAAATTGATAGAGAAATACACTATGTCCTTAGCTTAAGCAACCTAATGTGTTTATGATTTTGATTGAAATTTCTGGCTAGTTTTACTGATATCTTCTATTGTTTAATATTCATGTTTGTATGAACATAATGACTCACTTTTTCAAAATAATTGGCTATTTGTTAATAGTAGGCTTTTTCAAAACATATTGTAAGATGTGTCAGGAAGACTGACTTTTATGGGAAAAAGTTGGGAGATGAGACATGATTGATTATCCCTCTAGATATTCACAAGACATATAGCCTGTTCAAATCTCTAAGAAAACTTGCCATAAATAAATTCATTTAACCATGTATAACATAGATGTTCTGGAGCTTTTTATGCCCCTCCCCATTTTTTTTTTTTTTTAAATATAATATCTATTAACTCAGAATGGTAGTTGGGAAATGCTGCTGTGTACATAAAATCTGATGTTCTTGGAAAGCCCAGTAGTCTGTGGGCTTCTATGTGAATTGTTCCTTTGAGCCTTCCACTAAGGTCATGTTACACTCGTAGTAAGAATTTTCATATTTGTTCATGAAGATGAATAAAATTCTTTATTCAACAGCCGTCTTTGGGCCATCTTTAATGCCAATTGGCAAGTAAGTTCCTTCCTCTTAAGCCAGTTAGATGATATAAGCATTTATGTAATTCCCAAGTTTTTTAACACATAAATATGCCAAGTGTAATGAGAGTTTTCAAGTAAAACAACAAAATCCTGGCAAAAAAGAATAAAAGAAATCTTTTGGAAATTTACTGAAGCACAATAATAACAAATAATAAAAAATATTTATACAGTGGGCACTCTGTATCCACGGTTGTCATATCTGTGGGTTCCTCATCCATGGGTTCAACCAATCACAGATTGAAAATATTTGAAAAAAAAAAATTTCGTCTACACTAAACATGGATAGACTTTTTTTCTTGTCATTATTTCCTAAGCAATACATTGTAACAACTATCTGTATAACATTTACACTGTATTAGGTATTATAAGTAATTTAGAGATGATTTATGTATATATTTATATATTTATTTTTATATAAAGAGATTATATAAACATATACACAAGTATATAAAAGGATGTACATAAGTTATATACAAACATAACTTTTTTATATCAGGGACTTGAGCATCTGTGGATTTTGATATGTACAGGAGATCCTGAAACCAATCCCCCATGGATACCAAGGAACAACCGTACTTAAATTTGAGTTCATACTTCACACCAAATATTGCACTAAGCACTCTTGCAGGTATGGTTTCATTTAACCCTTTTGTATTAGTCCGTTCCTGTTGCCTATAACAAAATACCTGGAACTGCGTGCTTTATAAAGAAAATGAAATTTATTCCTTACAGTTTCTGAGGTTGGGAAGTCCAAAGTCCATCTGGTGGTGGCAACACTGACCCAGGGGTCTCTTGTTGCTAGGTGGTAGAAACAGAGAGAGCAGAGACAGAGAGAGACTTTGCTCTTCTTTTAAAGCCCTCAGAAGGGCTTTAAAATGTTAGTGACCACAGAACAGGCATCTAAAGCAAGTGCCTGACCACCATTTCTAATCCATTCACTACTGATTGGTCCTACGATCCAATCACCTCTGCAAGGCTCTACCCTTCAATTACCATAATGGGATTTCCCACCTTCTTAACAGTCACAGTGGGGGCTAAGTTTCTAATGCATAAAACTTGGGGGACAAAATTTAAGCTTCATTGAGTTTTTGGGAAACATAATTTAATCCACTACACCTTTCAACAGCTTCTTGAAGTAAATATTATTGTCTCTATTTTATGGGTGAGGAAACTGGCTTCTCAAGGATTTTCTAAACAAAATATAGCTGTTAAAATCAGAATGTGAAGATAGGTAATTAGGTAATTCAGAACTAATAACCACTACACTTCTGCATTTAGAGCTCAGATTATACTCCATATTGCTGGAAATTGTCAACACCATGTTGCCTAAAAGCTTTTTAAGGAGTCAGTGTAGGGGAGGCACACTTTAAACAAAATCACAAGCTAGTCTAAGAGTTGTAACTAGTATTGATGAAAAAATTTTGAATTTTGGGTAGATCCTAAGCTCAGTGTTCATATGTGGAAATATTTTGAAGGATTCATTTACCTCTGGATCAACCCATGAGAAATCAAATTAAAACAAAAAGCTTGTATCTTTTACAAGCTGAATACTGAACTAATTGTTCCTTATAATATTTTGGTTGCTTTCAGGACTGGAAGCAATTAAATAAGAAGACATAAGAGCCAAAGAAGATGTTCAAGGAGCAAACTGTTCATGCAGGATAAATATTTTTTATTGCACTTAGAGAATTATGTGGTGAGATGTGAATCATATATAAGTAACTCATGAGACAAATATTTCTTGAATGCTTGCTATGTTCATCACTCTGGGTTGGGAACAGTGAACTCAAAAGTAAAGAGCATTGTTCAGAGGATCTGAAGAACTAGGTGAATACTTTAGGCTATGCCTTTAATTACTGTTGGATTATTGGATGAATCACCGCTTATCTACAGAGGCAGTATCGCAAGGGTTAAAAGCACAACTCTAGAGCCAGAGAGCCTGGTGTTGTCCCTGGCTTCCCCTACTCATTTGCAATGTGAACTTGGTAAAGTCATTTCACTTCTTTGTGCCTGAGTTCTCTCAGATGAAAAATAGAGAATAATAGTATCCACATCACAGGACTGTTGTGAAAATTCAAAGAAGTAATGCACATAATGTTTATTACAGTGTCTAAGGTATAGTTAGTTCTGTTTAAGTGTTAGTGATTACTACTCTGTTATTTTATTGTTGTTATCATCACCATTACTCTTACTCTCTTTGAGCCTCACTTTCTTCAACCAGAAAACTAGAGAGTGAAATTGAATTCTTTTTAAGAACATAGCATTAGATTTGTACACATTTCTTGAATTCAGTATAGCTCATCTAATGATTTGTGGAGTATCTTATGAGTTTAAGGTATGAAAATTAATACAGGAGCAAATGTTTTGTGTTTTGAAGATAAAAAACGAACACAACACAAACAAAGTAAAGAAAACTGTTTTTTGTGATTAAAGGACATTTTGTTAAATTTTTTTTTTTTTTTTTTTTTTTTTGGTACTTGAAGGATGTGAAGGATTTAGCTGGAAAGCAGGCTTTTCAGAAGTTGTGATATCTGTGACATTTGAATAGGGATGATTAGGAGATTGCTTTATCAAGGAGGTAAGCAAGGCATTTGTTAATCATGAGGAATACTTATGAAGTATTTACTATGCCAGTAGTTTTTCAAGCTCTTTAAAATATTAATTTGTTTAATCTTCAATTAATAGATCAGAAAGCTGTAGCAAACAGCAGTTAAATAACTTGCTCAAGATGATATAATTTATCTAGGCAGTCTGACTTCAGAGTTCATGCTTTTAGTCCCTTTACCTTATTACCTCTGAAAAGCTTGAATAAATGTTTAAAATTAAATGGAATAACTAATTCGGTATTGCCAGACCATCCGATTCGAGGATAAGGTGGGTTAGGAGAAGTAACTGGGGACTTGGAGACGTAGTCTGGTCATTATAATAATACAGACAGGACTGTAATTGAGGAACTAGACTAGATCGTTACCATGGTAATGGTGAGGAAAGGCATCATGGAGTGGATCTTGGCCTCTTTGCGTATTAGACCCTTTTGAGAATCCGTTAAACTGTGGACTTTCACCCTAGAAATTTGTGCAACACACAAAATTGCAGTGAAATTTCAACAATATCATAAACCTTTTATTTATTTGATGCTTTACTCAGCTTGCTTTTTCTTTTTTGCAATAATTGTGTATTTTAATAATAGTCTAATTTTTGTTTTTACATTGTGTTTGTTTTGTGTTCTACATGTTTTCTATTAGTAGTCATATTTTTAAACATTTCACTGTCTTTAGATGCCTGTTCTGTGGTCACTAACTTTTACAAAATATAGTTTTGGTTGTTTCTTGACAACTTACTCAACTTTGTATCCCAAGTATATGAATGTATATAAATAAATGATTGTAGTGAAATTTTCTATATTTTTTTTCCTTGGTTGCTTGAGTACAAAAATGATGGTAGACCTTGTGGCAAGTAGATAATCTCTACATTGATCCATGTTGTTCTGTGTTTATTCATAAATAGTTATTATTTGAGTATCTGTATCTGAGATGGGAAAGTTATTTGCATAAAAAAGACATCAGTCTTATTACCAGAATGTACCTTAAATGGCCTCTTGTGTACAATCAGATCCAAGATTCTGTCTTTACTTCTAGGGCATACTTTTTTTGTGTGTCTTGAGAATGGAAACCCTCAGGGTAATTAGAGTCAAGTGGTAAGGGAGTTCAGAAGAGATTTGGGGACTGATTATTATTTGTTTTGTTTATCATTTGGTGTAAGAGTAGTAATTGGGTCCCCCTTGACTATGTGGGGAGTCAGTATTGCCCTTATGGGAAATTGCTCTAGTAAAACTTACGTGCTATTTAGGATTTTGCTTTTTTGTTATTGTTAAATACAATGTAACTTGGCAATTTGATGAGCTGAACTGAAGTTTATCTTCCTCAAGTCATAAAAAAATCAATTGTTTTCTTTCTTTCTCCTTATTCCTTTAATTTTCTCTGAACTTTTACTGCATTTTATGTTAAAGTCTCTATTATAAAAAATAATTTTTTCTTTGCAGTGGTAGTTATAAATATAAATATTCTCAAAAGTGATGATGTTATTGACCAGTTTGTTTTGAAGAAGAATAGCAGAAAAACAAATTCAGAGGTTTCTATATTTTCTCAGACTTTGGACTTACAAAGGAAAGTTACTTTGAGTTACTTTGTTAGCATTTACATAATGGGTAGAACATGAGATTTGTCTTTCTCCAATACTTCATGAATATATGTACCCTACATAGCATTGTTAAAAATACACCTGATCTATAGGATATTAGCAAATCAAGGAACATTTTGAATTTCATTATGAATTACTGAATTCACTCTTTTGAGAACAAGGACCTTTCCCTGATTTGAATTATATGAAGTTACTTCAAAAAGTTTATGGAAAGATTCATATTATCTTTTAATTCTATTTTTCCATGAACTTTTTGAAGAACTCTCATACTCCTAAAAAAAATTGCCAGTATATAGAAATCTACATTTATATGCTACAATCAGGGAAGGAGATATTTTGCTCAAGGTTCAATTATCACATAAGTAAAACATTTATTTTAAACATTGTCATTTAAAATTATATTTAATGAGAGTATATTGAAATTGTATTATACCTTTCCCTTTCTTTGTAACAGAATGCATTGTCTAGTGATCTGAAATAAGAGATTTTTAAGTGTGGAATGTATACGTCATGGACTCCATGGATATGCGCTGATGTCCCTTAGGGGTTGTTGTGAAATATGGATCTATATGCATATCCTCAATTATGCAGGCCACCACCCCTTTCTATTTAGTGTGTTAAGAATGGCTCCATTCCTCTCCTATGGAATAAGGGGTATGGATTTTGTAGTGAGTATCTTTACCCCTGTTTTAGATGGGGATTGCAGCATGGTTGGTGAGAAGATGCGAACCAGAGCTCTGAACAGAGCATTATTGTGTACCAAGGGACTTAAAAATAAAATACATCTGCATTGTTGGAGTAGCATACACTATTACACCATCTGATTTTGTATGTGTGCATGATTACTTTTCACTGAACATATACTATATCTTACATTTGTATTAACCTGTCAGTTCTACATTTAATCATGGTTATTTCTTGAGAATTTCAAGCCAATGTGTGATTTTAAATGAAGTGGTAATAAAAAAATACCATATTTCTAACTTGCCAATTGTGAATTCTGCTCATGTAACTTTAATAAAAGCACTCACTCACAGCCTTAATTTCTCATCATGCTTAAATGTGTGTCTTTAATCTGGATAGTGAAACATTTATGAAACTAAAGCTTTTTAAATGTTTTGGGGGAGCTATAACCCAAAGTCATATATCATGGGAATTATGTTGTTCTGTTTGTCATTCTATATGTGCTTAGAATTAGTTAGATACTCTAGTTTTTAGCTGCTCTTGACACCTGTATTTCACAATACGTTTTTCATTTGTGTCTACTAGTAATGTTTAGATTCACTTCAACCGGTAGCTGATAGCTTGTCATGCAGATACTAAAGAGGGGAAAGGAGGCTTTTCTCCTCCTGAACTATTTCTGACACTTAGAGATACTGAGAAACTGTTGGTCTATTAAGTCTCAGACATTGCAAGTTTAGCAATTTAAAAAAAAAGTCTTTTTTAAATTGAAGCATACTTGAATAAATATGCATTAGTAGCATTCTTATAAACCAGGAAGATATTCTTTTTAAGGAAGTATTTGGACTGCTTTCTGAAATACCATGAGATACTACTTTAGGAGCCTAAAAGTACTGAAGCACTATTATACCCATGTAAGCTTATTTTTATTGTTTTTGTGTTAATTTTACCTCATAAATAACAATGGATTTTATCTGTGATCCTGTATTCACACATGGGAATAAAAATATTTAGTACTTCAAAATTTTCAGTAATTTTTTTTCCCCTCTCACTTTCCAATTTTCTACCTGTTGCTCATTTTTGACCATGTCTGTGTGTTTCATTTTGGGTATGGGCTCAGCTCCTGTCTCACCATGTGGCATCTGTAGTCTCTTTCCTCTAACGGGTGCTTTAAGAGGCATTCACTAAATGAAGCTTTTGATTTCTGAGTTATTTTGGCTATTGACTATCATTTTTATCATTACATGCTTTTAGATCTGAACAAGTCCATTTATTATTATTAATTTTTTTTTTTCTAAACTGCTTCTTTGTGAGTGAGTAGGGAGAAAAGATAATCCATTCATTCTTTTGTTCACTCTGAAATATATTGGTTGAATATCTATCAAATGCCAGGACATTGAGCTAGACACTCAATGGAACTTAATAGTTAATCTTTCTACTTATTCTGGTGTTTTTTGAGTAGTGATGATTGATTGACTCATCGGTTAGAGTGAGAGATTTGCTGTTACCTGTAAGTTTGCAATTGGCATTGTAATCCCAGCGATATATTTCCTTCATTATTTGAAAATTTCTTTTATGCACAAAATATGCCTTACGTATGGGTGGAAAATATCCTTTAGAGTGGCTCTTTCTTGAGGAAAGGAATGCAGCTTATTGCAGCTTTATTATTAAACTACCCATTTTCCACTTGATGGATTAAAAATAATGCATGTTTGATTTTAGATCAAAATTGACAAGTTCGTTTTAAAGATAAATGGAACATATGAAAATGAAGTTTGAGAGGATAGTACTGTAGGTGGTGTTCTTTAAAGCATTCCAATTTTTAAATAGATGTGTGAAGATCATGATTTGTGGAGTACACATTTGAGGTGCTGAGAATTGGGACCTCTTGTGTTATTCATATGCGTGAGTGGTTCTTAGAAGTGGTGGACCAGAGAGAGTGGATGAGAACAGGTCTGATCATCAGAGTGAAGCAAACAATGTAAGCATTACAGAAACATGGAGAGGCCCAGAGGGCCTGATGCTTTGCTGCCACCTGCTATAGAGCCTACTGGGTATAGGGAGAACAAAAGCCAGGGCGTGGGGAATTCAGTGTAAACTAGGGGATTTGGTTCCTGCCCATGGGTCTCTAGAGGGTGCCTCTGAAGCAAAATATTTCAATAGATCTTTGTTCTACTGTGGTACACAGACTTAAGGTACTGTGTACCAGATTTATTATTTTTTAAATGATCATCCTTTATATGCAATCGTGGTAATGTTCTTAAATTGCCACTTAGGGCTTAACATTTAGGATCATTTGGGATGTAGCTTTGACATTTTATCAAGACTCTTTCAAACAGGAGAAAGTATATTCATTAAAAAATATTATTTTGATGCCTCTGGATGTTTTAACCACAGCAGATAGGGATGGTGGGTGGGAACATGAGCATGGAATAATATGTGGACATCTAGAGTTGAATGGTGTACATGAAAGAAAAGAGTTATATGTGGGCATAGATAAATTTTTTCGTATTAGTGTACAAGTTTAGAATTGAGGACTAAGAAGTCAAATATTATATTTTGTAGGGTTATTATTTTTAATACAGAGATTTCTAAAGTTTATATTTATTAAAGACTTTTTAATGAAATAGTTCAACTCCAGCATAGATAAAGTCCTTGCTTATACTTCATGTCTTACTTAGGCTGTTGATTTGAGGATTGGTAAAATGTGCCTTGGGTTAAATAAAGTTTTAGAATCCCTGGATACTCTTCATTTCTAAGGGATAATTATCATGTTCAGAGGGACCTGCTCACTTGGGAAATAAATTTGTCTTGTCTTATAGTATCTATCCTTGTTTGTTTCTTGATTTCAATCTTCTCTTATGATGTATTTCTCTAGATAAAAAGATAAAATGGTCAAGGCCAAAAATAAATAAATAAATAAATTGTAAATAAAAAGCTCCTCTGCTTAAATTCATTCCAGTGAGGAGAATTTTACGTGTTACTTTGTCTGCTGTTCTGGAGATTACCGTAAATACCATCTGCTGAAATATCCCTGTAATCACTTCATCTAGTACTGAGATCCAATATAGTAGGGGTACTTCCTGTTATTACTAAATATATGTATTTTTTAAATTAAAAAAAACTGGTATAGAGTAGACCCTTCCAATGTAACAGCACTTCAATTATATATTTTACATTTTTTAAGCATTTCATTTGATTTAAATACTTAAGTTAAAACATTTAATATTTAATTAAAATTCTTAGTTTAATCTAAAGGTTCAGTTGCATATGTTTCAAAACCAGTAAATATAATTTTGCTTTTATCATGTCCATGTATGAAATAATTTGTGATTGGCATGGACCCTATGTTAGTCACTGGACTTGTGTGTATGACTTTATTTTAACAACAAAAAGTCAGGTTTTATTCAAGCATTGTAGTAATGCTGAAATATTTTGAAATTCTTAAAACTTCTGTCAAATAATCTTTCATGTTGAATCATAATTACATAATTAATTATATAGGCCATTTGCAATTGTAATGAAAAGAACTAACCAAAATATCAAAAATTAAAGTAGTTTTCTGATAGAATTTCCCAAGATACATGCAGAGGGGGTTGTGGACTGTCATTCATTTCTGTTTCCTCGAGTCCTTAGACTCAAAAATGCATGGTTGCAGGAGCATAAGAAAGTCTGTATATGGAAAGGATGAGGACTAGCTATATGTAAATAAGTGTGTTAAAATATATATAAATAAATATTTAAATAAAAATTATTTTGACATTGAGGTATTAAAAGAAGCTCTGATGGTACTGGTCAGGTACTTATTTTTTTCTAATTTTTAATCACTTGTAGTTGGAACGTACATTTTTAAATTAGTGTCTGATTTTTATTAAAGAATTGCTTGTAGCACATTTCTGATTTAGGTTCAGAAAGTACTGTGTATAATATATATTCTGTATACCAGAGGAGAAAAGAAGATTGCTAATTTCAATAAATGTTTTGAGTACCATAATGCCCTTCTATTAACACTTTTGGAATGTTTCATAAAATGCCATTGTGCCATATTTGCATGTGAACATTCAGGAAACCAAATGAGGTATTCAATTTGCTAGTGAAATAATTAGGACACATACTGTGTCTATTGATTGAATACATTTTAAGTATCAAGACCTGTGTGGTAGAACTTAGGGTGGTTGGGTATGGACATCCCTTTTAAGGATGGAAGAAGCAATCAGAACAGTAGGGAAAAAACAAAAACAAAAACAAAAACAAAACAAAACAAAACTCCAGTAAATTAGTAAATTGGAGATTTATTTATATATCTGTGAAGAATCTTTTTTTTTTAGGTTAAGTGGGACTGAATGTTTCTGTTTACAAGATTAATATTCAACTGCACTTGAGATGGGCACACATATTTTAATTTGACAGGTATTAATATCTGTATGAAAGCCAGATGATTTCAAACAAGCAAGTGATGAGTGTCTGCAAGAGTAGCATAAGTAGAGCCCTAATAAATGTGTTTCTACAGTTGTTCTTATTGGCTAGCCGTGGTTAATTTTTAGCTGTTTCTTACAGACCATATGTTTTATATATCTTTTCATACAGACATTCTGTGCATGTATAAATGTGTATACCCATACTGATAGAATTTTTCACACCCAGAAGAATAAAAATTAAATCTAATTGCCCAGTATTAGAACCCAAGTTAAATTTATTAAAAAGTCCTTAGCATTTCCTTTCACATATTCCCTTCCCTCTTTGTTCAGAAGTAGGATCAAATTTCACATATTTTGATGACCTATGATGGAGATTCTTTTGTATATTTTAACTGGCATATTGTATCTTACAATAGCCTTATTTTAATTTTCATTACTTAAAAACAGAATCTTGTTTTCTGGAGTTTTCTAAAAAATTAGATATTTATTAAGTACTTTGAGCAAGAGAAATATGCAACTGGATGAAAGAATTTCTAGGAACCTGGACATAACCTTAAGGTACATAAACACACTTTTTTTCCCCCTTACTGCTTACATTTTCTCTCATTTTCTTTAATTCTGTTCTTCAATTCTGCAGTTTAAACTAAATGCCACTATCGCAAGCAAAAACTAATAATTATACCACATGGTAATAAGCTCTTCAGATTCTGGGTGTGCATATGTTTGTTATCTATAGTTCACTTCTCCCTGGCCCTTCTCACTGCCTTACGTGGAATACAATGCATAGTAGGAGCTTAATAGGTGCTTTATGATTGATTAATTGATGTGGTTTGATTAGATTAGAGGTTTGTGACATATGCAAATGTCCACGAGGGAAGGAGTGCCAATCTAAGGAGGTCAGGCCAGAATGTGTTTTAAATTGTGTCTGACATGTGATATCCTTAAACTGTTCCCTTAACATGTGCTGACATTAGTATCTTTGACAGCCCTTGTGCAGACAGTAGCCACATGAAATATGGGACAAAAGCAGTTCCTGTACATGTTCTGATTACAGAGAGGGCTGAAATAAACTTGTCTGGACTTGCAAAGACTTTGCATTTGCTGTGGTTGATTGGTGTGGAGCCTGTTTGGGGGGAAAAATTAAAGTGCCTGGCATTTGGTGTGCCTTTACTTATGGTAAAGATCAGTGGATCTAAATCTGGACTTCATCTTAGTACAGTGTAACCTGAGATTATTTAAAAACATGCCAATGTCCTGGTTCCTGGCCTAAACCAGTTAAATCAGAATCTCTACAGGTAGGGTATGGGCATCATTCTTTTTCAAAAGCAGTTCAGTGTGCAGCCAGTTTTGAGATAGTTTGAGGTTTTATAGGAATCAAACCAAAATTGGAAGAGAAGAAAGTCTAAGGAATATAATTTCCACTCACCTTATTCTCATTTACTGAGAAGCATACAGGGTCTAGAGCACCACTGTCCAGTAAAAGGAAGCCATATATGCAATTTTAAATGTTTTAGTAGCAATATTTTTAAAAAGTAAAAAGAAATAGGTAAAATTAATTTTAGTAACAGATATTATTTAGCCCAATATGTCCTAAACCTTGTTATTCCAATATAAAATTAATATAAAAATGTTAATGAGATATTTTACATTTTTTTCCCTCTGTATCAAGTCTTCTAAATCTAGTGCTTATTATAGATTTGTAGCACCTCTTGGTTTGGACTAGCTACTTTTCAAGTGCTCAGCTGTTATATGTGGCTAGTCAATACCATATTGGACAGTTCATATCTAGAAGGTAAAGTGTTGGAACAGAAATTAGGAGACCTAAATGTTAGTGTTGGTTTTACCATTGACTAGTCCTTTAGCTTTGAACAACTCACTCATCCTCTCTCTGGACTTCGCTTTGCTCACGTTTAATATGAGGGGGTCAGTCTTGATTCGGAGTTTTCCAGTTTTGCTCCAAAGAGCTCCAGGATTTTGTGAGCACAGCTTAGCAGCCATCATAGGGCACAAGGGAGGCAGGCAAGCTGCTTTTAGTCCCCTTTCTCCTTTGGATGTACTTGATTTTATAGTATAATTTTGTTTGAGGAAAAAAAAATGCTTTAAACAAAATAAAATTTTAAAGAAAAAACTAGGCTAAATATTTTCTTAAGTCTGTTATTCTCAGGTATCCTGCTCCTCCTTCCAATAAAGGTGTAACTGTGACAGATGTTCCCCATAAAACAGTGGAATCCCTTCAATAGTGGCTAAAGTGGCTCAGATTTGAGAAACAGAAACTTCATATACCTGGATCTACCCCAAAATGATAACAGATCACTTAAAGCTACTGAGCCACATAGTGATTGTCTAAAACTCAGGAAGAGACCCCTGGATCTTTCTGAGGTGTGGTTCTCATAGACAGCCATAAGTGAGAGCTAGGATTACTGTGGCTACAAGGTTTTTCCGACTTGGAATGTGTTTCACTCTGGTGAATGCAGAACTGAAAATAGCTTCATTAATTGTTATATAGATGCCAATACTGAATGTATGTGATTTTGGTTCGTAGACTAGTAACTTTTCTCCATATCAGGTAGATGAACTCTCTGGTAGAAACAACAAATAGAAAGGAAACAATATCATATCCTCTATCACTGGAAATCAGTCTCTGCCAGATTTCCACAGTCCATAACATGAGAACATGGTCCTAGTCTAGTATCTTGTTTGCCTTTAATACCTCCTCTGTGATGTTTCCTATTAGGAGTCAGTCAAGGACTTACATGTCCCCAAGTTTTGCTATTTTGCTGTTTTAATTTGAGTAATTGTTTTAATTTGAGGAAAAAAAGTGACATTGAATAGGATTGTGAAGTAGAGAAAGCTGAGAGGGTTTCTATTTTTAGGATGCTCCAAAAAGTATTATAACACTATATTCTGTACTTATAGGCAATTATAAGAAAATTGTTTTGAAAATATCCAGCTCAAATATCAGTAGCTATTTCTGAATTTTTAGTAGCATGCACAAACATAGTTTCTCCAGTGCTGGCCTGCTCATGTATCAATGAAAGCAACTTGTTGTAATACTTTTAAAGCAGAGGACGGAAGGAGAAATCCAATTTTATTATATCAATCATAGCCACTTTCACAATGAGTTAATGAAAGAAATGTTTTCCAAGAACATTGGATTCTTTGGTTCAGTGTGTGCTCAATATTTGGCACAGATATCTACATGTAGGACTCTAGGTGAACAGAAAAAGCAAATAAATGTGACCTTTGTAAGGATGGTATTTTCTTTATGAAGCCAAAACGGGCGCAGATACACAAATATTAGACCACTCTTATTTTTGTCCCAGAAAACTTTCTGGCTGACAGCATCTCTGCATTCGAGCTTTGGCATCTTCATTGCCTGTGTTGGCTCCCTGCAGGCCTTGCCATATGTTTAACTGGTAAAGGGCCCCATCTCATCAGCGTTCCTATCATCTGGTTGGAAATGGAGCCCCTTGATTGGTCTTTTTCCTCTCCTTTCTTGCCCTTGTTTATTTGGATCCAGCATCAATATCTCAAAGCAGGTGACTATACCTTAACTAGTTACTTCAGCAATTACTGGAAGGTAAAAGACCTGCAGTGAAAGGTGGAGCCTCTGTTATTGCAGTGATCTTAGCCTTGGAGAGAGTCCAGGGACTAGGAGAAAGTCTAATTTGTAAAGGTGAGGCTCTCCCTGGGGTTCTCTCCCTTTGCCTCTCACCTTCTTAAATGCTTCGGCACTTTCAGGTTTAATCCTTTGATCTATCTTAAGTTTAATAAGGCTAGCAAATACATGTGTGGTAGAGACCCACTGCTTTTATCTGCCTGACAATAAATCCTTCCCTTCTGTGCTTCTGTGATTCTTGCCTGATAGTTTTGCACAGCCACTTAAACCTTCACAGTTGTCTAACACACCTTGGGAAATCATTTTCAATAAAATTCAGCTCTTGCCCTCAACCTGTGTCCTTTTGAAGTTTGTGACTCTTGACCTACAGTCTGGGGAATTTTGAGGAATTGCCAGGTAAGACATTTTCTAGTCTTAAGACATACATAAAGACCCAGGTAAAGAAATGTGGCCATTGAAACATCTCAATGTTTTCTTAAGAAGCATTAGTCAGGCAAGGAAGAGGGAAGAGAAATAAAATGGACAGAATAACCCCCAAATGCCTCATTTTTAGTGACCCGATTTCCTCCTTTTCTGTCCTCCTTGTTTAATCTTTGGGTTTTCTTTGATTTTACACTATGCTTTGGCAATATACACTTCATCTTTTACTTTACATCCTGCTTTTACTGTATATCTATCCTACTATAAGCTGCCCCAAATAATTTTTTGAGAATAAAAGGGGTCTTTATAAGAAATACTTCTCAGAATTTGTTAGAATTTAAGTTTTAAAAAGTGACTTACCACTTTTTAGTGATTAAGCACTGTGGTGAACTACTTTCTGGGAAGCAATATAGTTTAGTTGTTAACACAGGTATTCTGGCATCAGACTGCCTGGGTTTGAACTCAGTTGAGTCTACAGATAAATCACTAGGTGATTATCTTGGGCAAGTGCTTAATATTTTTGAGCATCAAATTTCTCCCCCGCAGTGATGTTATGGGGACTAAAGTTTATATATAAACACATGTACATATGCTTTATTCATCTAACAGCTTTACTGTTGTGTCTGATTTTATTACTGAAGCAATGCTTGGCATAAAATAATTACTCTGTAAATGTTAGCTACTACTATTACTATTTACTTTAGCTATTATTACAGTCCTCAGATAGATATAATCCCCAGTTTACAGGTGAAGTAATAGAAGCCAAAGGAGGTTGTTTAACTTGCCCAAGGTCACACAGCTCGTGAGTGTGCAGAGCCAAGGTTTGCACCCAAGTTTGTCTGACCAGAAAAGCCTCCTGCTCACCCGCTGAATCTGTCACTGCCACTTCATTTTGGCAACATAGTTCAATAGATGTGGCTGGATTGTTAGGACAGTCATATTTGTATCTATTCTTACAAGGTTGTTTCCTGATTTTTCTTTTCTCTTAAGTAGTTATAATTTCCCTCAGGAAATAAATCTATGTTCTTATGTCACACAAATTTTTTTTGGCATAAGCCTTGCTTCTTTGAGAGACACTTAGGAAGTGAAAGGGTCAGGATTATTCCTTAACATCAAGTGTTTTTCCTAGGAGAGGAGCCGTCATATGGAGATGCTTTTATACATATGGAATAATGCCTATGGCACATGAAAGTTACATGAAACTATGTTCATGCTCCTTACCAGATACTTGTGATAGATCTGAGTGTTGTCCAGTGAATGAAAGCTCCTGTGAAATAGAGAAATAATGAATTTTGAAATGGCTTATTGGCCATTTATTAGAAATTTAACCTTCATGATACCATCTCTGAACATGCGGCTTTGGATGCCCTGGCATGCTAAAGGAGTTTAGTGAATCTGCTCTGGCTAAATAAGTGAATGAATGTACTCGTGGATGTGAAGGAAGACAGTAGCTACAAGAAAGCTTCTTACTGTGGAGAAGATGTGGGGTGGCTGGAAAAGAAAATGGTTAGTTCTGAGTCTGAGCAATAATTGGAGTTTGTTATTGTACGATTTTTCTACATACCTTATTCCTCCCTGACATTATACTGTCTCCTTACTCTTTGAGATGTGTCCCTTCTGTGCGAGCATGAACACTCTCATAAAAATCCTGATTTCCCCTTCTGTATTCAGTGCATTTTTGCCTTTTACTTTCAGATTCCTGATCTTTCCTTAAACAGTGAGTTGATCAGTTAAGTCAGAGATGTGACTCTAGTTGTAGCAGCAAATCTAGTTGGCAGACCTCTTCCCATCCCTCTCCTCCCAGTAGAGGATACTGTTTTCTGGTGTAAACCTATCTTGGCATGAATTGGTTATGGTTGGATATATAGGAACTATTTTCTTTTGTTGACTTGATTATTGTGTGACAGAAAATTGTTTCTCATTCCTTTTTCTTTTATCTCAGTCAGGATTTTCTAGATGCAAGAGATAGTACTGAATGAATAAGAACTGTAAATTTCCTTTCAGCAATCACATTTCATCTAAAATCAAAGGAAAAAGGCAGTCTTTAATTCTAGATAGCTCTTGATCATATTTTAATGTGGGTATTTTTTAAATACTCCATTAAGTGGTTAGTAATAGGGATGGATATTTGGTGGTTATTATTAAATCTTCTGCTGTTGAGTTTTGACTAATGTGATAATTTGACTTTTTCTCTTTTTAGCTGTCCCATTTCCTCCAAGTCACCGGCTTACAGCAAAGGAAGTGTTTGATAATGATGGAAAACCTCGTGTGGATATCTTAAAGGCACATCTCATGAAGGAGGGCAGGCTGGAAGAGAGTGTTGCATTGCGAATAATAACAGAGGGTGCTTCAATTCTTCGGCAGGAAAAAAACTTGCTGGATATTGATGCACCAGTCACAGGTAAGTCCTGAGGATGGAGGCTGCCCACTTGTGTGCACACTTTGTTGTTTATAGCATCAAATCAAAAGTCCTAGCTATCAGTGAATCTTCAGATACCTTACTCATCATGATCTTTTGCTGTCAAATCTATACATTAAAGGACCAAGGATATTGTACATATATACAAATATTTTATTTTCATGTGTTAAATATCTGTAAGATTGTGATTCTCTAAAAGTGGTGTGCAACTTAGAGATCATGAAGATTTCTGAAACAATAATTAAGAAATGATATTGTTTGTCAGTAGAAATACAAACTCGCACAAAGAATACAGGATATCATTGGGAAAAATTATACAGAGTATCAGAAGACTTCCACAGTGGTTGAGCAAGTGACTGAGTTAAAGCAGTGGTTCTCTAAGTGTGGTCCCCGTCATCATCATCATCATTATCATCTGGACTTGTTAAAATGTAAATTCTCAGGCCCCACTTCCGAACTATTGAATCAGATCCTCTGGGGTGAGGCCTAACAGTCTGTGTTTTATCAAGTCCTCTAGGTGATTCCGATGCACATGTAAGTTTAAAAAGCATTGAATTTAGGAAGAAGGTCAAATTTGTCTCTCTTTTTGTAGCATTTTGTGCCTAGAAAACAAGTCTTTACTTTTTGAATGTTTTTGTTTTTTTACTTCTTATGGGCAGATATATATTTTGCATAAATGTACTTGCATTATGCCATAAAAATTAAATCTTGTCAGAAAATTTCTGAATAGTATAGAGTGTCTAATACCACCCTTTGTGGAATTTGCTAAACTTGCAGATTTTAATTTTTAGAGAAGCAAAAAATGTTTATTTTCCCTTTAAATATTATCATTCTTGCATAGGAAAATGACTAGGCCCATAATATTGTCCTTTTTGGAACAAAGGGGACATTTAAAAATATTTCATATAAACTAGTGATTGCTTCATTTTTCTAAATCTTCATGTACTCATAGTGTTATTGATATTTAAGTGTATATTTGAATGTGACTGTTAAGAGCTCTGTAGAATGTCAGATTATACCTTCCTTGATCAAAACGCCCCTATTGATTTTTTTTCCAAAGAAATTGACTTTTTTTTATATTTTATTTTTGGATGATGATGCTAGATTTCTTGTTTGTAATTCAGAAAAACAATGACTAGAGCTAGGGTCAGGCAGAAGGAGAAATTGGCTACAGAGGTATTAACCCAGTGTCAGACCAATGATGACTAAACCAAGCCACAGACTGTGCATATGATTGTGAACCCCATTTTCCATATTATAAACTGGAGTCATGTGTTATTATCTCTAACTCATAGAGACAGTGAAAATGTAAGGACAAAACAAATGTGAACATGCTGTGCTTTCTTAGATACTAAAATACTAAAATTATTTAGTGTCTAAATACTAGTTCTGAATCCATCAGCAAAGAAATTATCTTAAAAAATTGATACAAATTCTACCTATATATTAATGGTAAAATATCAGCTTTATTACATTGCATTGACTTCTTCTATTTCTCGGAACATAAGAAAATGGTATAATAGTGGCAGAGGAGGTGGACAAAATAATTTATTTTAACATTTGGATAAAAGAGAGAAAAAACTTTTTTCTTATAATTCACCAGTAAGCTAATGTCCATTCAGACTGCTGTCACAAAGTACCATAGGCTGGGTGGCTTATACACATCAGAAATCTATTTCTCACAGTTCTGGAGGCTAGAAGGGCAAGATCAAGGCACTGACTGATCTGATGTGTGATGGAGGGCCTGCCTCTTAGTTCATAGACACCACCCTCTCACTCCTACCATAGTGGGAGGGACATGGGATCTCTCAGGGGCCTTCTTTGTAAGGGCACTAATCCCATTTATGAGTGCTCCACTTTCATGACCTAATCACCTCCCAAAGGTCTCAGCTCCAAGGACCCTCACATTGTAGGTTAGGTTTCAACGTAGGAATTTTAGGGAGGCACAAACATTCAGACCATAACAACTTATAATTTATTGTTTAAATTTATGATATATGATTGTGTTCTGAGACTTTAATTTATCTGGACATCTGAGCCAACAGAGTAATATTTATTTTTAAATTTAGAATATTTCATACAGTGTTTGTGTAGTTGAATCCATAAAGTTGTACTTTATTGCTGATATAAGGCTACAATAAAAGGAATGGTCTACATTTAAAAATCTTCGAGGTAGAGTATTCTTTATAATTCAGAATTCTACCTTTCAGAAAGATGGAGAATCTAAGCAACAATTCAGATGCATAATGTAAGCAACAATTCAGAGAAGAAGGAGGAAAAGGAAGAAGAAGGGAGAAAAAGAGTAGGAGGAGAAGGAAAATAAAATAGTTACAAATGAAAACCTTATAGATAAGTCAGGGGGAAAGAAGCAAGGACTTAATTTAGGGGAAAAAAGCCTGAAGCCTGACCTTACGTTGGTTTTCAAATGGTATAAGAAATGGTCTTTCACCTGGGATGTGTCAGATTCTTAAAAATGCTGAGGTGAGTGGGTCTAGGTAGTCCCCCTCCTACTTTTTATTAATAAACATTTTTTCTCTCTCAAATGTTTAGAGAAGAGTTGTGCTAACATCAGCCAGGGTTTGCCCTTGTTTAAAAAAAACCTAGAATTAGTGTCCTAGTTATTGGAAATCTGCATATTCCTTTATACCTTAACATTTCTTTAATGTTTCAGTGTTACAAGCCTCCCCTTAGAGTGTTTTTAAAGCAATGAAAGGTGTGTGTTAATTTAGGATTTTTTTCCCCCCTTAAAATTCAGTACATTTTATTTTAGAGAAGACAGAAGGACCAGGAGGCTGCCTATTCCCAACCTGGCTTCCTGCATCTGTCCCTGTACGGAGGGAGATAAAGCACTGTGGACTTGCCCTCATAGAGTGTGGATTCAGACATGTGAGCAAGCCGTCCTCATGGGAGTAGAGATGAGGTTTATTTATGGGTCCCCAGCCAAAACAAAGGAGTCTTGAGGCAACCTCTGCTCTTTTTACTAGGGTAACATGCCTGATTAGAGTAGTAGCTGTTTCAGAGATTTAATTTGAAGAATTTATTTCTGTGTTGGAAGCGTTTTGTGGAGGAGTTATTTTTCCTTCTTTGACTTTTTCTGAAAATTGAGCTGAACTTATTTTGGTTTCCTCTCAAACATACAAATGGAACATTAAAAAAATGTAGCCAAATTATCAGTGTGGCAAGTCATTTTGGTAACTCAATTTAATGAACATTTACTGGACATTTACCTGTTACAGGTGGTATGGATCATGTGAATAAGACCTGGTCTCTGCTCTCCAAGGGCTCAGAATATAACAGGAAAAACAAATAGATATTCACCCAAAGATAAGTATATCATACTGTTGATTAAAGTAGATGGCCTAGATTTATTCAAGCAAATTAAGAAGTATCCAAGTGGATATAGTTAATTTAAAGCCAGAAAGTTTTCTACCTAAAAGGCTAGGGTTTCCCTGACAGTGCCTATTGATAATTATATTCCATCTTTGAGTTAAAAATAAAACAAAACAAAACTGGTAAATAGATGGGATCCTACCTGTCCTGTATATGGATTGAGAACTCTTTCAGAAGGTGAGGATTCTCAATGGTAAAACATAGTAGATGGAATACTCACTGTCCAGCTGGGGAGTCAGACACATAAACAGATGGTTACCATATTATTTGGTAAGAATTGTCATGGAGGTACCTAAAAACTGGTATGGGAACTCAGGAAAAGGAATATAGAGAGCCAAGAAAGTCTTGACAGTTTCCATGATATTCATATTTGATTGTGTGTGATAAGTAATATTTTACTATGTTAAAAAGCTGGGGAAGGACATTCTGGGCAGAGATAACAGCATGTTAAAGACACTGGTATGTTTTTTAAAGTGGCAAGGCATGTTCTTGGAGGTTTGCTGTGGAAAGACATTTTCAGGAGGGTTTAGGGGAGGTAGGGCGGTGGGGGTGTAGGGGGTGGCGAGATTGAGATTGGAAGCCCAGGGTCAGATAGGCAACACATAAAAATTCTGATATGTTCTATAAGCAATGGGAGTCGAGGAGATCTTTGAGCAGGGAAGTTACATAATAAGTTTGTGGCTAGAATAGCATCCTGGATGAAATGAGTAGGTGGAACTTTGATTAGGAACCTTTTGTACTCGTCCAAGGGAGCTGTGCTGATGACTTTGGCAGAGTAAGGGGTTGGATCCAGTTTTTATTACAGGGCCTTTTAAAAAGGGATTGTTGAAGTTGATTTTAAAACATCTTATTAGTTTGTATTTAAAAAAATCAATATCTATTAAAGACTTCTTGAATATGATGAGATGGTTTATGCAGGGATCCAATTTAGTACATTTCTCTTTGAAGTTCTCATATTTTCCTGTTTTTCCCTTTGGCTTACAGAGAATATTCTGCTCATTTGTAAAGCAAGAGCAGACCAGGAGCTTAGGTTTTTGAACAGAGAGATTTAGAACTTATTTTCTGTTCTCTGGGCGGAGGGGATAGGCCAGCTTCAGCTCTGGAAACTGCTAATCTCTCTGGTTTGTCTGTTTCCTGCAGTGGGGGATTTGTCCCTGGGGCAGCAAAGGATTCCCTCAGTGGCTGGGCCTGCCATTTAGCATGTCAGGCAGTTGCCAGGAGAACCCTCTGGCTTTGTTCCTGGATATGAGACTGGACCAGTGGCCAAGTTTAAGGTCACGGCATTCCTTCCCTTACAGCAGCTGACGTCAATTAGGAGAATTCCCCTTGCCTGTACTCTGGGGAGAGTTAAGTAGGGACAGGAATCCAGTGTCTTTTGGGACCTAAAAGATCAGTGTTTATTCTCCTCATGCTGTCATTTGTCACTGTGAAACAGCATGGCCTTAGTTTATATGTGAATAAAATATTACTTCTGAGGCATTTTGCCCACTTGTGATTTCAATGCCCACATCTCTAGGGCCTGCCCTGCAGTCAGAGGCCTATTTTGGTACCCGGCACACTACTGGCAAGTCAGCACATTTCAGTCCAAGCCTGTGGCAGCAGTGCATCATTTTGATGTGCTTATTCTCCTTGTTTGGGGCCCTTGATTTAATAAAAAATTTTTAAAAAGATAAAGACGATAAAAGGTGACTGTGTGAGAGCCAAGGTCCTTTTTTTCTGATCTGTTTACCTCTCTGGTCTTGCAAGGTTGTTTTTAGGAAACCCATTTTACAAATAAGAAAAAGGAGACTCAGAAAGTTGAAGTCGATATTTCCAAACTTTGGGAATGGATCAGAATCACCTGGAGGGCTTTATAAAACAAAGATTTGTGAGTCCCAACTCCAGAGTTTCTGTTTTAGTAGGTGTGGAGAAAGGGCCGAAGAATTCAAATATCTAACAAGTTCTGGGCCCACACTGTGGGAACCGCTAGTATAGGTACTTAAACTGAGGTCTCATAACTAGTAACCTGAAGACTTTGCTTTGAGCATACATTTATCTGCATAACTCATGCTTAGCTAGTATACTATATTGTATATATACACTATTCTATATATATATTATGGGGTTAAAATCATGTGCTTTCAGTTCATTTAACTAGAATTTGTTCTTGCTCGTTACTGAAGAAAATACAGGAAGAATGCTGATGCTAAATGTTCTCAAGAAATAGAAAGAATAAATTATATTGACTTGATTATAACATATTTTAAATGAAAATATATTGCTATAATACAAGGGGCAACACAATAGTGCTTAGCATATTTGGGGCATAGAGTTTTTCTGTGTAGTTTTTTCCATAAAAAACATTCGTAGTGCTTTTCTTTACAAGCTCTCTGGGAGTTTACTATAGAAAGCTATTACTGGGATAGTTTATAAAGAACAAAAAGGAAAACAGGGGATCAAAAGCATCTTTAAGTTAGTTGGGTGGTAATGAATACAGTATCCTATTAAAAATAGCTGAATCTTAGTAATTCACTGTGTGTACAAGTCAGTGATAATCTATTAACATCAATAAACAAGTAACACCATCTTTAGGAAACATTTGACAGTAATTACAATTACATCATAATTACATGAACAGACATTTTACTTTAAGACACAGTACAAAATGTCCTTTTTATTTTTCCATGAGTTGCTACTTTTTACAAATAATGAAGTATTTAAGTTTTGGTAAGGCAATGCCTGTACTTATTTTCACAGGAAGATAGGCATCCCCAAAACTATTATTTTTAAAACCTGAAAGTGATCATTTACAGTAACAATACTCTGATTTTTTTGGAGAAGGTTAAAATATATTAAAATCAATATTACTGTGGCTTTGAGAGAGATGTTGTTTCTAAAACACTGAAATGCCTCCATATAAGAAAAGAGTATCTTATTAGGTACCTTAGAGATACATTAAAGAAAAAATGTAGATGTTTTCCTTTGTCTACCCAGATTAAATCCATGTTTCCAATCTCACCTCATGTTCCAGTTTCTCATTGAAGTGTCCCTAATAATTTCAGGCTCCATTGATTTTATTCTCTTTCTGAGCCAGTAACCTTTATGGACTATAATGGACAGTCCCAAGTACTGGTCACAGATGGGTAGTGGACCATGACAAGGTTTCACTGGTCCAGAATCAAGTTATCCTTTCCATGTTAGTGAGAATGCTTTCTTTTTGTACATAAACCTATGGTGACAGTAGGTGCTAATTTTTTAATAGCTTTTGGGGGGAAAAATTAATGAGTTATTTTTGTTGTAGGGCTAACATTTATTAAGTTCTTGTTTTTTGTCAGTCTCTTTTATAAACACTGTACTTTTCAACTTTTAAGTTGAACTCGTAGGTTCATACAACCGTATGAAGGAAGTACTCTTATCAGCCCCATTTTACAACTGAGGAAACTGAAGCTCAGTGAAATTGAGTATCTCACTAAGGTTACCCAGCTAGAAAGTGCCAGAACTGGGATTAAAACTCAGGCAGTTCAGCCTTGTCTATTCCCATTTTATTTGGGAGTGGAGGTTAATTTTACAGGTCCATGAAATCATTAAATCTGAGAGTAACCATGTATAGCTTGGCATTTAACTGTATTGCCCTGAGTTATTTTTTTGTGTCATACTATTATCCTACTAAATGTTAAACATCTGAGGACATGGATCTTATGGTTTTCTGGATGTTCTTCTATTTCAAAATAATTTTAAGGTAAATGCGCTGCTGACTTGCACATAGTAAATTGTAACAGTATAATGGAAATATATGGGAACTCTAATTATAGTGTGTATTTATTTATATATATATAAGTGTGCCAGCGTAATCTCTTAAATAGCGGTTATATTTTTATTCTATTCTTTTTTCCTGTATTTGTTGATTTTCCTGAATTTATTGATTTGTCTTCTTAGTGGAGTGTTTTAGACATATGAGATACTGCATAAATAAAATATATGAATCTGTCAGAAGTCATTTCTTATGGAAGAATCTGTGGCTTAATTAGTGAATTAGTGAGGGAAAAATAATATTTAATTTTGAGACAGCTGCTTTACCAATATTTAAAATTACTATCTTGGTATATAAAATGTGTTATTTAAAAATATTAGCTAAATGCTTTTATATACACATCTTGCTAATGTAAAAATATATTATCTGAGAAAAGGCCTTTAGGCAGTTCAGTCCTGGCTTTGCTTCTGTTTTGGAGGTCAAATAGCTTGTCCTTCTGTATTTTGTCTAGCTCATCACCAGCACCACTGAGTGAGCATTGTCTCGTGAAGTAACTGGAACTTCATGGAATGGTCTGAGATCTAAGTCAATCTGTTGAGGGAGGGAAAAACCCTCAAAAAAGTCCAATGCTCTTTTCCTCATATTAAACTCTAAAAGGTCTATGAAGCAAACTGTACATATGCATAAATCCATATTTAAGAAGAAGCAACAAATAAATTGGTAACAAGTTTCACTTTAAGTTGCTTTCATCATATGAAAATAATATTTATAGCAAAATGTGTTTTATAAAACTAGGATTGTGCTGATTATAAGATGCTAGAAAGAAACAACAAACAAACCCCACATCCAAGGGATAATCAGGCTTTTTTCAGAGATTTTTATGAAATAACATTGTATGTTAATATTCTGAATAAGATTTCCATTCCTGCTCTTATGTGGTTGTCTTTTGACTCCAGTTTGGTGTATAATATGATTCTCTGTAATACGTATGTGTACATATTTGATGTTGTGGTCCATGTGTTAGCCAGTGTGAGACAGCAGCATTGTTTCATTCTGTTCCTTAAAGTTTGGATACCAAGGCTTTTGATCTTCAGATTCATGAGAGTCAAATGTGTAGATGGAAGAAAATTGACCTGTTTTATTCTTTCTATAAGCTTTTCTTTTTCATTTTTTGTTTAATGCTGTCTGCTTTTGAATTTTCTCCTTGTTTACACAAAACAAAGCCCTGTGCAAGAATAAAATGAAGACTAGTGGGAAGAAAAATTATAGGTAAAAATGAGGGAAACCTAAAATGATTAACCAAATTTTCTTTTTCTTTTATGGCTCCATTTGAAGTGAATTATTTTCCTGTAAACTGATGTGTCAAGATCTCCATTTTATTTACACTGCCCTTCTTTTTAGATTTATATATTTTTGTTATATTCAAGACAGTGTTATTGTTGGATTCCTTTGGATTTTATGATTAGTGTTAGGCTTGTTAAGATTAAAAAATCTATTTGGAATTCATGAATGTGATCCCACTTCAGAAATGCAGTTATTAACTTTCACAATCTCTGAATGTGCTGTCTGATTTAAGATGCCATCTGGTGGTATGCATTTAATACATCTAGTTGTACTTTTAACTATCAGAGTCATATATCTTTTATTGTTTGTGAAGGAGAATATTTTTGAATGACATGCAAAGACATTTGTTTTCATTTCAAACAAAGGGCCCTTTGTGCTTTCCTTTCTGTTTTCTCAAAGTAATATGCATATGTTTGCTTTGGTTTTTATTAGCAAAATTTAATTCTTTCTTAAAAGCACATTATCATGAAGCTCCAATTTTAAGAACTTAATTACGCTATTAGAAATTTGTGGATATTCAGCACCCCCTTTAAAATCCTAATTAAATATGTTTTTCATTTAGTTTTTAAAAGGTAAAATTTGATTGGGAATTTGGATATCAGGTGGTGAAAAAGGGTTTATCAGATAATCATAAACATGAAACAGAAATTATTGATTTGAAATTCTCTTCCTCCTGTTTTAAACATTAAAGACTAATTCCTTCAAAGGTGGACCTTAGCTTAATCTTAGCTACTGCTTTCTTTGCCTTCTTTAATAGATAAGCTGGTAATATTTTTTAAATATGTATCAAAGCTAGGTGAAAATTAGAAAGTAAATTGCCTGCAGTATTGATATAAAATGTCCATTCCACTTGAGAATCCGCACTGAGGAAATGTTAAAAATACATGAGATTTTTTTAGCCCCTTACAAAATAATTTGTGGCTGGTTAGCTTAGTTTAATAAGGGCATGGTGGCAGTGAGCCAATGTATAGATTCTTTTCCCTCTGTAGCCTGTTTAGCCTTTTCAGATTATACTTGAACTTCTGGTCTAGCCAGTTTATCTTAAAACCAAACCAACCCAATAAACTAACAAACAAAAACCAAGATGACTGGAGTGAGAAGGGGTGAGAATAGGAAGTGTGATTTAATCCTTGCTGTGCAGGTCACCTGAGGTATATCACCTAATGACCGCACAACACTAACTTTGCTTTCACCCTCTCCAGAGTAGTGTCTGGGTTAAAATCATGGATCTCTAGATTAGTGTTCTGGGTCTGCTACTTCCTAGCTGTGTACCACTGAGCAAGTTATTTCACCCCTCTAAACCTTAGCTTCCTCATCTTTTCAATGGTGTTAGTTCCATGCCTGTTGCTCAGATATAGTGAAATGCTGCAAACACAGCACAGATAGAGTAAGTACCCAATAAGTAGCAACTGTTATTATTGCTATTACTATTTTTGTCATGGCTGTTATTGTTGTTATGTGGTTGATATACCATCTCTATTTCTTGTTTGGTGATTAGAAGCATAGAAGTCTTTTAACTGTATTAACTTGGATAATATAGCAAACCTTGCATTTCCCCTTTTATGGATGCAACTAAAGACTGCCAGGGCTATGGAATGACAGAGGGAGCAGACAGGTGCTTGTGGCTACAGCTGTCCCCTACACTTCCTTCCAAAATTCCAAATGAGTTTTAATTTTAATTAAGGAAAATAGATTTTGCTTTTGGGAGCATTTTTTATGCTGTCAGTACATCAATTAGAAAGAAGATGAAAAAACAAAAAACTGTGAAATATGAGCTATTTAAGATGCCTTTTAAAATTAGAAACAATTAACCAAATATGCGAGGGTGAGCCTTGCTCAAGAGTTCCACGTCAGAGTAATAATTCTCTATATTTGATGGCCGAGAATCACTCTTTCACAAATACATGTTCATTTCAAATTTGGATAAGTGACTTTTAAAAGAACAGTTCATGGAATTACCAACAAAGTATGCATTATCTGGATTTTACATTTCCCGAGTAATGTGCTGCTGTAGATTGCTTTCTCACATTTAAATCAGAAAAATGTTACAGGGATTTCCAGTGATTTTTTTTTTTTTTTCCTTCTCACCAGCCACTCTAAACTATTTGGAGATATTTTATTGTATACCTCTTTGTTGAAACTTTCTAGGGTTTCGAGAAAGCTCAGGCTGTCTTTATAACAATTTCTTATTATGTTTCTAGATATTTCAATAATCTTTGAATAAGAAAATACTAAGCAAATATCAGAAGTTCAGTTGGAGAAAAAAATAAATTGTAGGTTAAGTGATTATGTGTCAAAACAATATAGTATTGATTGACATCAAGCGCACATTTCTTATTTTGTATATTATAAACTAATATGTAGCATTTTCAGGTAGTAGCTAATATTTCAGAATCTGTTTTAAGCAATGAATGAGCTCAACAGTAATCTGGGAGGTAGATACTCTTTGGATGGCCATTTTATATACCAGAAAATTGAGACATGGCGATATTTACAGAGCTTTAACAGGGTCATAGAAATAGGAAATCCACAGTCTAGAGGTCTCTTTGGTTCTAAGGCTCTAGA
Source organism: Cynocephalus volans (assembly GCF_027409185.1). Taxonomy (NCBI): domain Eukaryota; kingdom Metazoa; phylum Chordata; class Mammalia; order Dermoptera; family Cynocephalidae; genus Cynocephalus; species Cynocephalus volans. Next base: position 87,997,390 of record NC_084468.1, on the reverse strand, counting down.
CCTTCCATTATAGTATTATTTAAACCCAGGCAGTCTGGTTCCAGAGCCTGGTGTCTTCTTATGAAGCCGGGAGGTGGCCCATAGACAACTGCTTAAAATTTTCTTGAATAGGAAATTCTTATATTCTCATCTAATGCTTTGAAACAAGTACCTAATTGATACCCATGTTTATATGCATTCAAATTATTCACTCAACATTATACAACCTGTAGAGAGGACATGCTACAGTTACTGAGGTGAAGTAAAAACTAGAATTGTTAAAGGGCCAGTTAGTAGTTTAAAACTGAATATATAGTTTTTATTTTCTTTTTTCTTTCCCCACATGACCTTACTTCTAAATTTCAGCTTTAGAATTTTTGATTTGAAGTAGCTATAGGGGTTAGACATATTGGAATTATTTTAAAACAATCCTAGAATACTTATAATACCCTTCAATGAAATTCAAATAGTTTACACAAGACCTCAGTTCATATTGACCAGCTCGTGAAGGATGAACTCCAAGGTGATTTTCCTCTTCTTTCTTTTTTTCTTTTTTCCTAAAATTCCCATCAAACAGCATTTGTTGTAAAACATTGATAAAAAGAAAAAAACTTATTATTTGCCTCCCAAATTTTTGTCTGAAATTTAACTTTTTTCTTTGTTAGTAGAAAATTTGCATGGAAGTACTAAATTATTTTATGTAGTTGAGTTATCTAAGAAAACAACTTAAACACTGAGTTCAGCATAGGACCAAAGAAAATTTCATGATGGTATTTGGCTACCATTTAAAAATACATTTTGGGCCTCCCTCTTGGCTTAACTAAGGCATAGCTTCTAATCCTCTGCCTCCTGCTCCCTGCATTTCTGTATAACTTCCTCAGCGCCCCCATGACTCAAATTCGTGCCTGAGGCTACAGTGTACAGCCTAAGCCCTTGTTTCACCCTGGAAATAAGCACCTAGTTTAGCCCTTCTCATCTAACTCCAAGTGCTAAAGAATGGTAACTAGCATTCTTTGGACTCTTACTACATGGCCAACAATGTACTAAATGTTTTATGCATTAAGCAACCTGGTGAGGTAGGTACTGTTATTCCCTGTATTAGAAAGGAGCTCTGTCCAGTAGATACATAGTATGAACCACATATGTAATTTTAAATTTTCTAATAGCCATTTACATTTTTTTAAAAGAAACAGGTGAAATTGACTATAATAATTTATTCTATTTGACTTTATCCAAAATACTATTGTTTCAATATCTAATCAATATAAAAATTATTAATAAAATATTTTGCATTCTCCTTTTATGAAGTCTTTGAATTCTGATGTTTATTTTATACTTAGGGCACATTTCAGTCTGACTAAATATATTTCAAGTGCTCAATAGTCACATGTGGCTAGTGGCTACCATAATGAATAATATGTTTGTAGATGAAGAAGCTGAAGTTTGGCAAGTAGCTTAGTTATGGTTGTAGCTTTAGCAAACCCAGCAGCCTAGGAACAAACACAGGGACTGATTGTTGGCCACAAGCTGTCAGTCAGCACACTGTACCGTCTTAGAAGTTGGAGAAATTGTTTTCTTTCTTCAATCCACAGTAAAAGCCCTGTTATACTCTTCTGTGGCTATAACTGCCTATATCAAATCTAACCAGCATAGTGAGATTCTGTTCTCTAGCTATTTCTTTGTTTTAGTTGAACCTGTGGTATTAGGTTCTGTAGTCTCTGACCCGTTTTTCTGTTGTGTCAGTGGACATAAAATCACAAACCCCTAGAAGTATATGGGAATCACTTGCCTTCTTTTTTCTAACATAGCTATTTTTGTCTTCCCCATAATTGTGAGCTTGTGCTTCTTTCTACATTGTGCACTATTTGCTACTTTCATTTGGCAGAAACTATATTCTATTTCTAATCCTTCTGGTCTATTCCCTTTATACACTTTGTTTTCTGTTCCCAAGTGATTTTTCACAAAACCACCATATTTATGTCATTAAGATATTGTTTTATTACCACTTCATTGCTCAGAAAGCATCTGTGACTTTTTTTTTACAGTAGAGATTCTCAAAAGAGTGTGGAGCAAGGTCCATAGGGTAAGTGTATCATCATATATGAGGAATCAGGTAGGGTAGAGCTATGGGATATTGGAACAAGAATGTGGAAAAGCAAAGCAGTATAGACTTGATATAAAAAGACTGCACCCTGTCTTTCATACAACATCAAATAGAAAAACTTCGATCAGTAAAAGAAATGCATTGTTTATAATGGTAATACAATGCAAAATTTTATATGTAAGTTTTAGAGTCTAATTTTTATTTCTAAAATTGCTTTGATATGTGTTTAATCACAGTATTTACTTGATTTTAGGATTCCAAATAGAGTTAAAGAGGGCAAAGGATTTTGATAGTTTTCAATAGGGGACATCTTAAAGCACTGTTCTATTGGATTGAGTCAATTGTGTACTATTTATTGTCTCCCAACATTCATTCGCTCAATTCCTAGCTTTCCTAAGTGATTCACATGGCCACTCAGCTGAAGGGTAAATTTCCTAGCCTCCTTTGTCGCTATAGATGGCTGAATGACTAAGTTCTGGTCAATGGGGTATGAACAAAAGTGCTATGTGCACTTCCAAATGGTGTAACAATGCCCTTCTTGTTTCCCTTTCCCTTCTTGCCAATACACTTGGGGTGGCAAGAGCTGAAGATGCCATCGTAGCTATGGTCATATATTGAGTATGGAAGAGCAACAAGAAAGAAGGGTCATTGGGTCCCAATTCTGTGTACTTGCCATATTAGCTCAAATTGCTAAGATTCAAAGAAATAAACTTTTATCATATTTAAGCCATTGTTATATCTGGATTTTTGTTATAAATTCTGAAGCCTGTATTTTAATGTAAAGTCTAAACCCATTGATATCTCCCCTATAGATAGCTACCTATTCTACTGTAGCTACCATCAATCCCTGCCATAAACCCTATTCTTTTCCAGAGAGAAGTCAGTATATATATATAAAATATATATATTTGTTTCTGTGTCTTGGGATACATCAGAGAAATTCCATCTACTTGAGGTATGCCTTCTTGTTTTTTTTTTTCCCCCAGTGATGTGAGTTCTATACATTTCTCAAGAGCAGACTCAAGTCTTGTGTCCTCTGGGAAGATTCCCTTGACCCCTCAAATAGCAAGGTCTTTCTTTTCCCCTAGTTCCCAGAGCATTTTATTGCTTAAGCTCATTTAATTTAATGTTTATCATGTAATATTTTGTCCCTCCCAACTATATTGCTAGTTCCTTAGGGGAAATCACTGTATCTAAAACTTCTTGAAAGCAACCTTATCATCTGTTCTAATGCCTGCCTATATTACGTACTTAATGATTATTTAATTTGATTTGATTCGATTTTGTTCAGTATCAATAAAATGTTAATTAAATCTTAATCTATTACCTTGAAAATGGAGAGGTATTGAAGATATTTTTACACAATCGTTTTTTATAAGGAAAGATTAAGGCTGCTTTTCATTTTTTTCCAGTTTTTTTTTTTTGTTGTTGTTGTTGTTTTTGAAAATAAATAGAGAAAAGCACAGTATAGCTCAATGTAAATAATTACATGTGACATTGTTCTGGCCAAATCCTTACTTTTTTCACATGAGATACTTACAGTCAAACTATTGTCAACTCTTACTTTGTTTTGATTTTGATAGGATTTCTAATGATTATGATTGTAATTGATAATATCCCTATTGTGCTGTTTATCTTGCTTCACTCTATATAAAAGTCTTCTCATAATTTCATATGTAGAGATTTGACAACTCACTTGTGCAGCCTCTCATGGGCAAATTCATAATTGCTAAACTTTCATAGAATCATAGAATTGTATTGTAAGAGACTTTATTTTATCTAATGTTTTCATTGTAATGTGTTTTTTAATTTGTCAAAAAACAAATAGTTAAATCATGTGCTCGTTTTTATATATCAAATGAGATTTTTGAGGTTTCTGACTGCAAAGTGTAATGAGATTTTCTACGTATTTTTATCAGATACTTTTAGTCCAGATTATGATTATTTGAGGAAAACTGAAAATTGGGCAAATGATTTGCATAAAAGAGGAACCTACACTTTATTTTTAATAGAGTTTGAAGACATTTTTGTTTTCTTGTTTAGATTCTAATTAATATAAGTTTCATATATTTGCAGTACTGTCATCCCTCATATCTGCAGGGGATTGGTTGCAGAACCCCTGTGGATACAAAAATTCACAGATGATCAAGTCTTTTCTATAAAATGGTGTAGTATTTGCATTTATCGCATTTATCCTAAGCCCAGCCTCCTGTATACTTTAAACAATCTCTAGATTACTTATAATACCTCATACAATGTAAATGCTATGTAAATGTTGTTATACTGTATATATATTTTTTTAATTTGCATTTTTTATTGTTGTATTTTTTTTCAAATATTTTCTATTGGTGTTGGTTGAATCCATATATGCAGAACCAGCAAATACAGAGGACCAACTGTCTATTTTCATTCAGCTTTGTATGTTAGCTTTGTGGACCTTATTTTAAAAAGTATCCTTAGGTTTTTAGAGTATTTGATATTTTCTCTGATGTTTAATTTCTTCTACTCTGTAGTCATCAAATTTATTTATAAGTGCCCATAATATATCTAATAAAATCTGTAAAAGTAGAGGTACTGTGTTATTCTTTTTCATTTTAATATGATGACATTGCATTAATTTGAAAAGATTCTCATCAAAAGCTGGTGAAGGAAAAAAAGTATTTATCAATATTATTCCCAGTCTATATTATGAAAATTATGCCAGAAAGTTATCAGAGCAATATTTATTCTAACATTATTATGACCTGAAAACTTAATTTAGTTTAGGTTGTGTGTAGTTCTCAAATTTCCAATTTGAGAATACTGTGACTCAGTTCATTATTACCTAGAATATTACTGTGGTAAGACACAATGCTAATCATTTCATTGAAACAAAATGTTTTCAGTAGTTCCCAGGGAAGACCAACTTCCAGAATTAGTTAAGGCATGCAATTAAAAATAATATGAAATATAATTTAACTACCAAATATCCACACATGTGTTCAGTTCTAGGTGGTATCCTCAAAGTACAGTAGGTTAAATGCTGATACATATGCAGATTGCCTTTTAAAAATGACCTGTGGGGAGAATAGTTTTATTCTGATGGTCTGTTATCCTTTATCTCAGTTGTGTACCTAGTCTTTGTTCTTGCTATCCTCTCTATATCATAGATTTTGGCCAGCTCCCTTGTGACCTATGGCTATTAGTTTTAGCTCTTTACCAACAGAGCCAATTCTTGGATCTTGAGCAGAATCCACTTTTTGATTATTGGTACTAAATTTGACGGCCTTACAATTTATCTTTCAAACCAATAAATTTTTGAATGTAGGCTGCTGGATGGCATGCATATGAGGGGCCAGACCCAGACTACCTGGGCTACCCATGGTAGACAATTCCCAGCATCACTCCTTCCCACAAGTAGCAAATTTACAACTATTAAAAAGTGAACACTGTCAACCTGGAACTGCCATAGGTGGAGGAAGAGGAGAAGAGATCTGCAGGGTTCATAAAGGCATGAGAAGCAATGGTGAGAGGCTGTAGGGATGGTACAGGGATGGTATGTATTTTTCTGAGCCAGCCTGGTAGGGAGACGGGGACTAGTTGTTACACATAGAAAGAAGCCAGAAAAAGCTGCAGTACTCTTCAGATAAACCTGCTTGATGTCTGTTGGTGAGAGGAGGGCCTCAGAGTGCCCCATACCTAGGCCAAAGGCCATAAAGACCACTGACAGGATTCCCTTAGGCCTGAAGATGAACAAGCCCATAACCAACTGGAGAAAGGAGCCCCCCCAGAGGCCAGAAAGACTCTGGCCTGGGCTGGAATTCCTCACAGCCACACACAGAGAGTCAGCAGCAAATAGCAGTCTCCTCAAATGCTTAGGTGTCAATGTAAAGACACAGAGATCAAGAAAGAATAGAGAAACATGTCACCACCAAATGAAATAAAGCACCAGCAATGGATGTAGAGAAACAACAGATTTATGAAATGTCTGACAGAGAACTCAGAATAACCCTCTTAAGGATGTTCAGGGAGTCACAAGAAAATACAGATAGAAGTACTTGCCAGTGCAATCAGGCAAGAGGAGAAATAAAGGGGATAAAAATTGGGAAAGATGAAGTCAGATTGTCCCTGCTTGCTGATGACATGATCCTATATATAGAAAAATGTAAAGACTCTACCAGAAAACTATTAGAGCTGATAAATGAATTCAGTAAAGTTGCACAATACAAAGTCAGTATGTAAAATCAGTAGCATTTCTATATTCTAGCAACAGACTAGCAGCAGAAGAAATCAAGAAAGCAAGTTCATTTACAATAGCTATTAAAAGGAATAAAATACCTAGGAATAAATTCAACCAGGGAGGTTAAAGTTCTCTGCAATGAGAACTACAAATCACTGCTGAAAGAAATAAAAGGGCACAAAAAAGATGGAAAGATATTTCGTTTTCATTGACCATTCCATGTTCATTCCACCATCGATGGGTGACTGGATAAACAAAATGTTCAACATCTATCTATCTATCTACTCATCTATCTATCTGTCTGTCTGTCTGTCTGTCTGTCTACACAATGTAATATTACTCAGCCATGAAAAAGGATGAAATCTGATTTTGCATGAACATGAATGAGCTTGGAAAAAATTATGTAAAGTTTATAAGCCAGGCACAGAAAGAGAAATACTATGTCCTCACTCATAAGTGGGTACTAAAAAAGAAAGGAACAAAGGAAGAAAAAGAGAGAACCAATAATCACAATAATATGTTGAACTTTCAGAAAGAGAGAACAGAACTGTGGTTACTAGAGGTGGGAAAGTGGGAGAGAGAGACGGGTTAGGGAGAAATTGGTTAATGGACACAAATAATTATTACATTTTGTAATGATGAAAATGCTAATTATCCTGAATCAATCATCACATATTGTACACAAATATTGATAATCAACTCTGTACCCAACAAATATATATAATCAATGGTTTCAATTAAAAAATACAGAGAGAAGATTAAATGATACCTAGAAAATAACTCAGGAGCAATATAAGAAACATGACAAAGGAATAGAATCAATTAAAAAAAAATTGGAATTCTAGAATAAAGGATACATTATTTGAATTGAAAAACTCAATAGAAAGTTCCAACAGTATGCTTAATCAGAATAAAGAATCAGTGAGCTTGAAGATAAAACACATGAAGTGAACCACACAGAGGAGCAAAAAGAACAAAGAATAAGAAAAAATGAAACAAATACAGCCAGTCTGGGACTCTCTCAAGTGAAATAAGCTCCATGCAATTAGCATACCCAAAGGAAAGGAAAAGGAAAAGATGTAGAAAGCCTGCTCAAGAAAATATTGGTTGAAAGTTTCTCAAGTATGGAGAAAGATGACAACGTCCAGGTGCAGGAAGCTCAGAGATCCCCAGTCAGTTCAATCCAGGGAGAAACACATCAAGGCTCATCATAATCAAATTATCAAAAACCAGAGAAGAGAATACTGAAAGCAGGAAGAAGAAGAAAACACATAACATTCAATGGAGCCCCAATACATCTTAGTAAATTTCTGAGTAGAAACCCTACAGGCCAAAAGAGAATGGGATGATATATTCGGAATGCTGAAGGTAAAAAACTGTCCACTAAGAATTCTGTATTTGGCAAAACTAACCTTCAAATAGGAAGATGAAATGAAGTCTTTCCTGAACAAACAAAAGCTAAGAGAATTCATCAACACTAGAACTGCATTACAAGAAATGCTAAAGGAAGTTCTTCAGTCTGAAAGAAGTCAACACTAAGGAGCAGCAAGAAAACATTTGAAGGTACATAATTCATTAGTAAAGTAAGTTCACAGACAACCTCAAAATACTCTTCAGTTGTAAGGATGATGAATAAACCACTTACATCCTCAATAGGAAGACTAATGGACAAACATAACAAGACAACAACAAGTACAACAACCATGTAAGAGACAGGCAATATAAAAAGATATATCCAGAAACAACAAATTGTCGAAAAATGAGTTAGCTTTGAGGATTTTTTTCTTAGATATCAAAGTTAAGTTGTTATTAGTCTAAAATAATTTGTTACAACTGCAACTTTTTGTAAGCCTCCTGGTAACCGTAACACAAAAATTTATGAGACATACTAAAGATAAATAGTGAGAAAAGTATAAAACCAGGGAAAACCACTCAGTCACAAAAGAAGACAATAAGACCAGAAAAAAGGAAATAAGGATCCACAAAACAACCAGGAAAAAAAAAAAAAGCAAAATGGCAGTAATGAGTACCTGTACATTAGTAATAACCCTAAATGTAAATGGATCAAATGCCCCAGTTAAAAGATATAGAGTGGTTCAATGGATTATAAAACAAGAATCAACAATATGCTGCCTACAAGAAACTCACTTAACTGATGAGGACACACACCAGCTGAAAGTGAAGGGATGGAAAAAGATATTTCATGCAAATGGAAACCAGAAAAGAGCAGGAGTAGCTATACTGTTACCTGATAAATTAAGCTTCAAGCCAATGAAAGTAAAAAAAAAAAAAAAAAAAATTGGAAGGTTATTATATAATGATAATATAATGATAAAGGGATCAATTCAACAAGAAGATATAAGCGTTCTAAATATATACACTCCCAACTATGGAGCACCCAGTTATATAAAGGAATTACTATTGGACCTAATGGGAGAGATTGACTCCAATATAATAATAGTTGGGGACTTTAATAGCCTACTTTCAGCAAAGAATAGATCATACAGACAGAAAGTTAACCAAAAAACATCAGAATTAATCTCTGCTATAGGTGAACTTGACCTAATGGGCATTTATAGAACATTTCATCCAACAGCTGCAAAATACACATTCTTCTCAACAGCACCTGGAACATTCTCTAGATTAGACCATATGTTAGGACACAAAACGAGTCTCAACAAATTCAAAAAAATTGAATTGTATCAACTACCTTGTCGACCACAAAGAAATAAGACTAGAAATCAAGAACAAAAAAGGGACACTAGAAATCATATGAAGACATGGAAATTAAACAACATGCTCCTAAACAATGAATGGGTCAAAGAAGAAATTAAGAAGTAAATTAAAAAATTCCTGGAGACAAGTGAAAATGAAAACACAACATACCAGAACCTAGGCGATACAGCAAAAGCAGTTCTAAGAGAAAAGTTTATAGCAATAAATGCCTACATCTAAAAAGAAAAAAGACTTCAAATAACTTAATGTTACACCTCAGAGAGCTGTAAAAACAAGAACAAATCAAACCCCAAATCAGGAGAAGAGAAATAAGAAAGATCAGAGCAGAAATAAATCACTTAGAGATTTAAAAAACAACCCAAAAGACCGGTGAAGAAAGAGTTGCTTTTTCGAAAAGATAAACAAAATCGATAAACCTTTAGTTAGTCTAATGAAGAAAAAAAAAGAGAAGACTCAATTAAATAAAATCAGAAATGAAAAAGGGGACAGTACAACTGATTCCATGCAAATATAAAGGACGATAAGTGATTACTGCAAACAACTGTATAAGAACAAACTGGAAAACCTAGAACAAAGAGATAAGTTCCTGGACACATACAACTATCAAAGTTGAATTATGAAGAACTGGAAAACCTAAACAGACCAATAATGAGTAATGGTATTGAAGCAGTAATAAAGTGTTCCAACAGAGAAAACCCCAGAACCAAATGGCTTCACTGCCAAATTCTACCAAACACTTAAAGAACTAACACCAGTTCTTCTCAAACTCTTCCAAAAAACTGGAGAGGAAAGAATACTTCCAAACTCATCCTATGAGGCCAGCAAAATCCTATTACCCTCATACCAAAACCAGAAAAAGACATAACAAAAGAAAACTACATTCTAGTACCAACCAGTTGCCAAAACAAAAACAAAAACAAACTACAGACGAGTATCCCTAATGAACACAGATGTGAAGATCCTCAACAAAATGCTAGCCAACATAATACAGCAGTGCATTAAAAAGATTATACACTATTATCAAGAGGGATTCATCCCAAAAATGCAAGTATGGTTCAACATATCAAATCTATAAATGTGATATATCACATTAACAGAATGAAGGAAAAAAAAAACCCATATGATCACTTCAATAGATACAGAAAAAGCTTTTGATAAAATCCAACACAGCTTCATGATAAAAACACTAAACAAATTAGGTATAGAAGGAATATACCTCAGTATAATAAAGACCATAATAAACAAACCCACAGCTAATATACTGAATGGACAAAAATTGGAGGCTTTTCCTCTAAGATCTGGAACAAGACAAGGATGTCCACTTTCCCCACTCTTATTCAACATAGTACTAGAAGTTCTAGCCTGTGCAGTAAGGCAAAAGAGCAATAAAGGACATTCAAATCAGAAAGGAGGAAGTCAGACTATTCCTACTGGCAGATGACATGATCTGATACATAGAAAACTCTGAAGACTCCACCAAAAAATTTCTAGAACTAATAAATTCATTAATGTGACAGGATGCAAAATCAACACAAAAAAATCAATAGCCTTCTTATGTGCCAATGGTGAGATAGCTGAAGAAGAAATCAAGAAAGTAGTCGCATTCAAAATGGATACCAAAAAAATTAAATACCTAGGAGTAAATTTAATGGAGATGAAATACCTCTACAATGAAAACTATAGAACATTGGTAAATAAATTGAAGAGAACACAAGTAAATGGAAAAATATCCTAGGTTCATGGGTCAGAAGAATTAACATCATCAAAATGCCCATATACCCAAAGCAATCTACACATTCAACGCAATCCTTGTCAGGATACCAATAACATTCTGCACAGAAATTGAAAAAAAAAAATCTTAAAATTTGTATGGAACCACAAAAGACCCCGTGTAGCGAAAAGAATCTTAAACAAAAAGAACAAAGATGGAGGATCACACTTCTTGACTTCATAATATACTATAAAGCTATAGTAACCCAAACAACATGGTACTGGCATAAAAACAGGCAAATTGACCAATGGAGTAGAATAGAGAGCCTCAAAATAAACACACTGCTATGGATTGAATTGTGTCCTCCAAGTTTTATTTATTAGAAGCTTGATCCCTACTATAACTGTTAAGAGGGTGGAAAATCCTGTTATGGTAACTGAAAGGTGAGGCCTTGAAGAGGTGATGAGGTGATTAGATGATTAGATTCGAAGACCATGCCATAATGAATGGATTAATAATGGTGGTCATGGGCATGGTTCTGAGGGCTTTAGAAGGAGAGCACATGACAATCTCTCTCCCTCTGCTTCTGCCATCTTGTGATGTGATACCCTGTGTGACTGAAGCCACCATCAAGGAAGACCCTCACCAGCTGTATTCCCTGGACTTTGGACTTCCCAGCCTCAGAAACTGTAAGCAATAAAGATCATTTTCTTACAAATCACCATTTCCAGGTATTTCTGTTATTAGAAACAGAAATGGATTAATACACCCACCCACTCACAGCCAACTGACTTTTGACAAAGGTGCCTAAAATATACAGTGGGGAAAGGACAGCCTCTTCAACAACTGGTGCTGGGAAAACTGGATATCCACATGCAGAAGATTGAAACCAAACCCCTATTCTAACCATAAACAAAAATCAACTCAAAACAGATCAAAGACCTAAATTTAAGACTGGAAACTGAAATTGTTAGAAGGAAACGTAGGGGAAATAGTACATGAAATGGAAGTGGGCAGTGCTTTTTTGAGTGATACTACAAAGGCATAGGCAACTAAAGCAAAAATACAAAAATGGTACTACGTCAGACTAAAAATCTTCTGCACAGCAAGGGACACTGTCAACAAAGTGAAGAGACAACCTACAGAATGGGAGAAAGTGTTTGCCAAGTACACATCAGACAGGAGCTAACATCTAGACTATATAAGGAACTTAAATGACTTAACAGCAAAGAAACAAATAATGGAATTAGAAAATGAGCAAAGGACCTGAGCAGATGTTTCTCAAAAGAAAGACGTAGAAATGGCTAACAGGCACATGAAAAAATGCCTAACATCACTAATCATCAAGGAAATGCAAATTAAAACCACAGTGAGATATCATCTCATTCCAGTTAGAATGGCTATTATCAACAAGACAAACAATAACAAAGGCTGGCAAGGATGTGGAGAAAGAGAAATTCTCTTACATTGCTGGTGGAAGTGTAAACTGGTATAGCCACTGTGGAAAACAGTATGGAAGTTCCTCAGAGAACTGAAAATAGATCTACCCTATAACCCATCTATCTCCCTACTGGTTATATACCCAAAGGAAATGAAATCAATATATCAAAAAGACACCTGCACTCCTGTGTTCATTGCAGCACTATTCACAATAGCCAAGAGGTGAATCAACCTAAATGTCCATCAGTGGGTGAGTGGTTAAAAACTATGGTATTATACACAATGGAATAATACTCAGCTATTAAAAATATGATATTCTATCATTTGCAGCAACATAGATGGAACTAGGAACCATCATGTTAAGTGAAGTAAGTCAGGCACAGAAAGACAAATACTGCATGATACCACTCATATGTGGACTCTTAAAAAAAAAAAAGCGATTCTGATAGGAGTAGAATAATGGTTACCAGAGTGGGGCTGTGGGGAGAAGTGGTGGACTAATGGATACAAAACTATGCTATCTACCCAAAGTGAATCATTATGCAGTCTTCATATAAATAATATTTTTTTATGTAGATTTTGAGTATGTTTCTATTTGAATGTAGATGTGAGTGATTTTCCAGAAATTAGTACAGTGAAACATTAGAAATTTAGGATAATGGAGAGAGCCAGTCAGAAGTCAAAAATTATAAAAAAAAAAAAAAAAAATGCAAGTTTTCTGATGTTCTTTTGCACATGAAGGAATGTGTAAGACAATTCATGTACATTGACCCATTAAAATGATTCAATTTTTAAAAATATTTTCATTTATTGGGCATTTACCCTGAAATAGACATTGTGCTAAGCACATACATGCAATACTTGCTCTTAGTGTCAAGTCACTGGTGTCAGCATGATGGTAGTGATGTGACACACTTCTTTCACCTCTTGATGCTTCCTTGTTATGGCAGAGGCATCAGATACATTTCTGGGCAGCAGTCACTTCCAACCACTTCTGCAAGTGCCCCCTTCTACAGCCAGGATCATACCCAGGGTGATGTAGTTCTGGAGGACAGTATACCTCGGCAAGTTACCGCATCAAAGCCAGTATTGTTTAGGGCCAAGGTGGATGGCTCCCGCAGTGAGTAGATGACTCCTTTGTTGAGTTGAAATACTTCAGCCAGGTGATAGATTGCTTCGGATGCTAACCAAAAGGTGACAAACCTTTCCCAAAGTGTAGTGAGATCTTGTATGGAATGTAGGCCCAGTTCTGTACCTGTTTTTTCTAAATGGCTTCTGCTGGAACTGAGATCATATACAAGGGGACCTGTGATGTCCTGAGCACCTCTTTTTTTTCTGTGGTGAGAATGAGATGAATCAGAAGGAGTGGGTGATGGTTTTAAATACAGTTCAAGAAAGGGGAGACAGTTATGGGGAATCAAGAATGGTGAAAGGATTCATGAGATTGTGTGAGGTAACACGACCCAGTCTAGTTGGACAATAGGCTCAGGTTTCACAGGCAGAGTAAGGATCATTGGGAGCTAGCCAGGAATCATAGAAATCATTATCTGATGGCTGAGGGTGACCAAAGAATGCTCATTTTGAGGGTTAGGGAAGGATTTTTCAGAGGTGGTTCATGTGTGTTTGAGTTGAATATGAGGACTCTAGCCAGGAGCAGACACTTACATACATATGAGGGATGCCAGGATGATCCTGACTGGCCTGAGGGTTTTATGTTGGATTTAGTGATGGCTAGATAAGTGTAATGACAACTTCATGTCTCCAGAAAGGAGTCGAGTAAAATTACTTTGAAATCAGACATGACTTTTTCTAGGATAGACTAGAATGGGTTCAGGGATTAATTAATTCGCTGTAGGCAATTGCCTGGTTTAAAACGGTGGTGGGAAAGAGAGGAAGGGTTACATAAAGTAAGCATTTTGATTGATGAAAGGACTCTGGGAAATGTCAGGTGTGCACGGTACCAATAGTCTGTCCAGTAGAGGTCAATAGGAGACAGTGTAACTGTATTTGTCAGCTAGAATAGATCATTTTAAGGATCAGTAGTGATCATGATTTTAAATAAATTTTTAAAATGTAAGGACAAATAGTTTGTGAGCAGATTTTGATTTTCTGTTTAACTAACCAGGGCCTATTGCTGAAGTTAAGTATTTATCATGCTACTGACAAATAATAAAATCTGAATATTTGTGTACAAAGTAAAACTGAAGCATGGATGGGTTTAATCCTGTGTTCTAGGTTTTTTCATGTAATATCTGCATTCTATGTAATGAGAATGTTGTAAGGTAAGGCTCTGTCACTTAGTGAAAAGATCATTGGCTTTAGAATTAAGCAGATGTTAAGTTTTAATCCTACTGCTGACAAATTACCTAACATGCTCCTCTTCATTTACTCTTCTGTGCAAATGGTTGAAATAATTTCTGCCTTACAGTGTGGTAAGATTTAAGACAGTGTTTGAAAAGCTCTTCACACAGTGCCTGGCATGTAGCAGGAACTCAGTGAACAAAAGTAATTATCATTAAAATTGATGCATATATAGGTATACACCCCAAAATTCTGTAATTGATGGCTAAATATGTTTATACTTAGTAAAAAGAAAAAAAATGTATTTCTCCTTATGTAGTAGCCTACTCTGGATAATAGTAGTTGTTGTTGTGGGGATTATGTTATTTTGTGTGAGATTTTAACAATTATTCTTGGTAGGAAACATCAAAGATTTGCTGATTTATTCAGCCCTTACTTCATATTTGCCCTTTTAGTGCAAATCAGAAATTATTAAAATAATCTATGTTAGAAAATTCAAAAACTCAATTCAGATAATTTTACATAAATTCTTTCTTATTTTGTTTGATATGGTTTCTTAGCACCTGAATTCCACTTTTCATCTCACTCATATATGCATTGCTTGACATTTGTTTTGGTTCCAAGTGAAAGTATAGTTGTTTCCTTTAGGATCTTGTCATTACTAAACTAAAAGAATACCTTTTTGTGAGCTTAACAGGAAAAGGAAGATGAAAATAATAGTATTGTTGAAAACTATTGTCTAAAAGTGGTGAGAAAGAGTACATGACTACTGTGAATCAGGAATCTGGAGAGATTGTGCCAATTCTGAAAATAGCTTCCTGTAATTCATGAGATTACTGTAGGTGATCTCAAAGTCCTTTTTGGTTTTGATTCTATGAACATATTTCTTACTCAAAGTATAGATGAGTGTACTTCAAAAAGTTTGTGAAAAAAATAGAATTAAAAGATGATGTGACTCTTTCCATGAACTTTTTGAAGACTCCTCGTATTATAAGACTTCAAAGTGAGTATCATGATTCCTCCTGCCACCCTTTAAAAACACCTCTGTGTCAAAGACATAACCTTAACTTTTGTTATTGTGTGATTTGGCTTTCTACTATATGATGGTTTCCTGAACATTTCAGAACAACTGGTTTTACTTTTGGGAGTTCTTCAGTATTCAGGTTGATTTCTACCAGTAACAACATGATCTGTACTGTTCTAGCTTAAGTTCTCCACGCCCACATGTTCTTTTTTCTTTAAAATATAGGTCTGTTTCACCAGAATCTTTTTCTTCTTTAATTATACGTTCTTTTATATTCTCCTTATATGAATTATAAGTGAATCACCTGCTTTTTAATTTGAATAATTTTGTTGTTGCTATAGAAAAAAAGCATGGTAAAAAGGGAAGTCGTTTATGAATTTTAAGTAAGATATTCCAAAATATAACGTAGCTACTGATGGCCATGTTTCACTGTGATTTCCTTTGGGGAGGGGGGTATAGTAGTTTGTATATTAATAATAGTAATTAATTTAATGATAAACAGTTCCATTATTCTTTTTATTATTATTATTCTTAAGGGTTGATGATTTACCTGGATATTTGATAACTGGTCATATAAATCCCTATCATTAAATTCTTAACTTTTACAATTTTTTTCTGTGATTATTTTCCTGCTATTAATAGTCATCTAATTTTACTTTTGGAAGAGACTTAGAGACCGCTCCAGCGATTGGCCTCACAGATCAGGGAGCTTGGAGTGATCTGGCAGTGTCACTCAGAACTGGTTAGTGCTGAGCTACAGCTAGAACTCCAGTTTCCTTCATGCCCTTGAGGCTGCTTCTCTGTACCATGTCTTACTGCTCTCTCTGTTCTCTCATCTATTTCCTTCTGAACTATGATGTAGAACATTGATGAATTTACTTTTGCAGCATGTTAATGTTACTTTTTCAATTTAATTTCTGTTGGCTTTGTTGGAATGATATATTTATAAACATTTAATATATTTTAATAGTTATTCTTTAGAAATAGATTTGAGTTTTTCTACTCTCAGCTTGTAGATAATACATTAATTCCCTTTTCACCACTAACCTTTAGATAAAGTAATCCTTCCTTGTACTTCTCATTGTATCCTTGACCTGAAGCTTTCTTCTGCTTCTTACATAGTATTTAGGAGCAGGACAGAGGTAATGACCTGACAGGTGTGTTGTTTGTCCATTCCATGACAATCCCTATTTAATTGCTGGAAAAGTTTTTCTCATCTTCTCCCATAATTACCTTTAAATGTCTTCTGACCTGAGAAATTAATGTTTTGTGGAGATCACATTATGCTAATAAGAGTCTTCCAGAGATCTCCATTCTCTATTCCCTGTGAAAAATGGGATAAAATAGAATGTTTTTAGTTTCCCACACTTACTCCTCTGTGTGACAGAATCAACCTTATTCATTATATTTGTGCCTAAAGAGCAAACAACATTTTGTCCAACTCCTTGTTGAGGATTCTTCCTGTTCATCCCTCTCAATTTGAAAATAGAAGGTGTTTTATGTACCAAAGACCATTATTTCCTGGCTACATCTCTCTTATCAAGCATTTAGAACAGATTCAGGTATACAAGTCTTTTAATATTGTGTGCAGCTGCAGAATTACAAAAAAAAAAAATCAATGCGTATGCATCATCGATAGCTTTAACTCCCTTTGGTCTCTTTAGATGCTCCTTCTTTAGCAGACACTCAAATTGAATCATAATGAAGTATTAGATCTGGAAGAAACATTAAGGATTAAAAAGAACTCAAGTGGTATAGTGGAAGGAGTAGTGGACCTGCTACTAACCAGCTGGAATAATAATAACTCAATATGCCTCAGTTTTCAATTGATAAAATGAATCAGCCAACAAGGTGCAGGAATTACTGGGTCATCCTTTTCTTTGGTTTCATTCAGTTAAAGTTGGGTGTTACTCTTTCCCAGGAGTCTGCCTAGGTTGACCACTCAATCCCAATACAAACTGTCACCTTTAGTGTTCCTTTAATTTCTCCGAAGTCAGACCTTTTTCTTTTACAGGCCCCTTCTGATTTTTATAGCTTCAAAAACAAGGATGATGTCATTCCTGATTCTTCTACCAGAAATTCTTTGTTTCTTTTCTTTAGTCTTTGTTTTAATATTTGCTTTCAGGATATTTACATCTACTTTTCTTCTATCATTATAGGGTATCTTAAATCTTTCTCATATCTCCAAATATTTTTCAGGACTTTCAGCCTTTCCGTAGTCCTCTGTCTGCCCCCTCAACTCCCACTTCACAAAGCACACCCCTTCACAGCTCCGTTACAAGGAGCCATAGTGACTAGGTTTACATCCTAGCTTTGTCACCTCCCCGCTTTGTGACTGTTCAAGTTACTTATACTCTCTGTGTTTCAGTGTCTACCTCACTGAGTTATTGTGGGGAGTTAGTATCTGTACAGTTTGTAAGGCACCACTGGGCATGCAGTAAGTGCTGTGTGAGTGCTGCCTTATGTGTTACTGCAGGCTTTGTCCCTTTCCCCACCTCACTGTTTTTCTTGGCCAACTGAGGGTCTCATCTGTCCCAGATTTAGGCCTCATTTTCTTTTATCTTCTTTTAGATCAAAAAGTATACATAAATTGACACTCACAGGCTTCCCTTAAATACTTCAGAATATGTATGATCTCGTAATTAGGTTTGCGCACATATACTTTAGTCCTGTCATCCTAAAAGCCATTCTCATGGAACTTAAAGCCTTCTTATGTTGTTGAGAGGAAATTTACTTAATTCAAGAAGATACTTTAGAAAAGATTGAAGCCAGATTATAAGAATATATAAATAGGAGAGAACTTATGAAGTTCCTTTTTAAAAAATAAAACATACCTAAAATCTTTGCTCTTTGGTGAATTATTCCGTAACCCAAATTAATTTTGTGATGTCTTAACGGAAAGAGTGAATCTATGTAACAGTTTGATTGTTTCACTTCCTTAAAAATATGTTAGGTTTGTGTTTTAAAAGAGCTAATATTAAACAAATAATACTGAAGAAGCCAATCTTATTGATAAAATATAAATACATAAGTATTTACATAAGTATTTAATAGGGCCAAAGAATACGAAAAGAACTTGAAAACATAGAGGTCATTGAATTCAGTGATTTTAAAACTATTTGTTAACAGACGAGTCTTTTTAAAAATGAAGTATGAAAAACTCCAAGTGTAAAACAGCCCCTGGTTAACAGAAGAATGACTCCTCTCTTCTCTGTGACCAAAGACCACATAAAAACAGATTTGGGAAACTTGTGTTCAGCTAAATTTCTCATTCTACCTCAGAAGAAATGGAGGCTTAGAGAATTTAGTTTCATTACAAGGTCATTGAACTAGTTAACAGCTGAGCTGCAAGGAGAAATCAAATGCCTTAACTCCTATATAATCATGATTTCTATACTTCATTTCACTTTTGCCCTGTGAAATTAGTGTTACCGTTATCTATGATTATTTGGGAGATCATGTATTTAAGAAAGAGCTGGCACTTTGTAGTTAAGTTGATCTGAGTTCAAATTCTGGATCTTCCTATTTTGTCACTTAAGCAACTTAACACCCCTGCACCTTATCTTACAGATAAAAATTTTTTATCTGTAAACTAGGAATGGTACTAATAGCATCTATCAATGGATTTTTGTCATGCTATCATATCAGTAAATATTATCTGTTATTAGCACTGACACTGCTATCATTGACATTATCATTAATATTATTACATTTGTTTAACTAATCATTGAATCTGGAGTTGTTTGGATTGAAAAACTTAAAATTGTTTGGATGAAAAACATCTTTGCTAAACTGTTATTTCTATCGTTATCTCTATCTGTATAAATCCCTACATCACTGCCATTCCTAATGTGTAAAAATAAGTGTGTGATATAAATATAATAATGCTGTATTTTAGCTGTCAATGAAAATGTCAATTGCTAGAGCTATATGTAACTGTAGAAATCACTAGTGTTTCATTTTATGGTTGAAAAAATAGGCCCACCAAAGTTTGGTCTACAGGACATTTTCACTTAAAACCATCCATCTCTCCCTGCCTTACATGCCCCCCCGCCAAAGAAAAAGCAAAGGCCTGTTCCATCAATCCCTAAAAGCCATTGTCAGTGCCCAGAATCTGTCTTCAAAATCTTGGCCATGCACTGGCCCAGTGGCTCTGCTCCTATGCTAAGAGTCAAAGGTGGTAGAGAAGGATCTGGGGAGGGAAGTCAGCTTGTGGAGCTCAGTGTGTATGTGGATTGTCATAAATCTGGGTATGCTGAATTTTAAGTGCTCAGGTAACTGTTCTTCAGTGCAAAGAAATCTGAGTGTCTATGTAGTAAATTGATTTTATTAGTCTGAATGGTGTAAATAAATGTTACAATTTTGTAAACCTTTTCTTACAGGGTCATTATAAAATGTATTAAAGAGATGCCATGGCTTTTAAAAAGAAGGAGAACTTAGAGACTTATGTTTAATATGTCTTACGGAAATGAGAAAGCAAATGAACTCCTAGTGTTAGTTAGAGTCTGTCTTGGTTTAAAGATTAAGTTCTGCCCCTCTTTGCATTAGTGAGGTAGGTGATTTCATGGAAATAGATCTACATCTCCGAAGACTCATTGCAGTAGGAGCCACATGTACTTAGAAGTAATCTGAAATGGGGAAGGGGGACAAAGAGTCCCTTTCAAGATTTTAAAGAGAAAGGGAAGTGAGGATAACATTTTAGGGACATTTAGTCACAAGGGATCTGTGACTAATAGTGTTTGTTAGTCTCAGTGCTTGGTACTTTTATGCATGTTTGCATATTTAAAGCCCTTAAGAGCCCCACAGTTGTTAATTAATTTACCACCAACTATATGGTGCTAGGTGTTTGGAATATATCAGTGCATGAATAAGAAGCAATATAGGTATATACCTATTTTTATAGATGAGATAACTAAAGCTCAACAATGTTAAGAGCTTGCCTAAGGCCGCACATAGAAAAGTGTCAGAAGTGGAATTTGAACACAGACCTCTGTGGTTCTGCAGTTCACCTTTTAGGGATGTAACATGAATTGCTTGCTAGGCACACTCATGTTGAGGATTTTTGCTTACAAAATATGGTAGTAATACCTCTACCGTCCATTTCATGGGCTTATTGTGAAGATATAATTGTACTTTGGACGTGATGGTTTTTAGTTTCTCTGTTCCTGTATCCCACTGCTCTCTATTGTACTTTGATAGAGCATTAACACTCTGAATTAAGTCTGCTTACAAGTATGACTCCTCCAGTAGAAAATACACATCTGCAGTCTACAGACTGTCCATTCATTCTATCAGTCAGTCAGCAAATATTTATTGAATGTCATGCATTAGGCACTGTGCTAAATATGGGGGTGCCATAGTAAACAAACAGAGACATGCTCATTTTCTCAAGATCCTTACTTCCTAAGAGAAATGGGTATTATACAGGTTACACAATTGTGGATATTTGTGATAAGTATTACAGAGGAAAAATAGAGATGCATTTATGTCTCTTCTACCTGTGCCTGTTTACCAAATGAATTAGTAAATTAATTCCTGTGCAAAATGGTTACTGAGCATGGACACTCTGGGTTCAGAACCCAGCTCTGTGCTTAATGGGCTTTGGGACTTTACACAAGTCACTCAGCCTCTCCACATTCCAGTATCCTGCAGAATATGGATAATAATGATTTTTGCAAGGGCTGAAAAAAGGAATACTGGGAAATAGTTTAGAAACTTGTAAGACATACAGTAAGTGCACAATAAGATTAAGCTGTTATTATTTTTATTGCTAGTATCATGTCGTAGAACTTTTCAGGAAATTCTGTTTTACCCACAGTGTTTACCTATGCTGTTAAATCTTCTTCAAAGGGTTCGTTTAAAAGAATTGTTCTTAAACTGGAATGTGTATCAGAACCAATCATAGAACTTTAAAAAATACATGCATACAGGCCCTGTTGTAGGAGATTCTTGTTCAGTAATTTTGGATTGAGATCTTTTCAAAAGCTTCTCCAGTGACCCTAATTCACACACACTCCAAGGTAAAAATGGATGGTTTTCAAATGGAACTGAAAGAAGATTACATGCATAGCAGTGCAGGAATGTAAATTCCTGACAAACACCCAAAGGACTTTGCTCTGTGTATTTGCCCTTGAGTGAATATTGGTAGCTCCTTGGAAAAGTGTGATCAGTAAACAAAAGAAATATTTAAGAATTCCTGTACACTCTAGTGAATTCTTTTTCCAAATGGGATTTAATTTCATGACTTTTTCAAAATATCAGAATGATTAATTATTTGCCCAAATAAGTTTGACTAGACTAGAATGTGAGCTTCTGCAGGACAGGGATTTTTAACAGTGTTGCTGATGTATTGATATTTAGTAGGTGCTCAATAAATAAGAGTTTAAATGAACTGAGTGAATTTTGAAAGGCTTACAATATTTTGGAAGGGATAAGAAGGATGAATTTTAGCCTATGTGGGGATTTTTTAGTGAGAATAGATGAAACATAGAGTGATTATTGTATTATTTTTCTGAGTAAAATTCTGGTATAGCTATATCTAAGAAAGCCACAGGAACATAGAGAACAGATGCTAGGTATGAGGTTCATCCAAGCATGGTGAAAATTTTTGGAAAATATAAAAGTTTCCTCTTTTTTTTTTTTTTTTTTCCATCATCTCTCACCTCACCCACATGGTACTTTTTCCTAGCCCTTAGTTCCTTTCCAATTAGTTAAATTCTACTTAATTACTTGAAGTAACATATAAAATCTTTATTGCTTTTGTTTTTTAATGCTGGATGCTGCTCTGTGTTTATCATATGATTAATGTGGCCTTGGAACTATCAAGAAGAATTCTAGCCTTGAGAGCCTGGAAGATTAAAGCTGAGCATCTCAGATACTTTGCAGTACGTATTCTAGGTTTCGATCTCTATGGGTGATTTTCAACAAGAGGCAGGAGGAGATTTTTCCTACTTTTCTATGTAGTTTTATATAATTATGGGAAAAATAATGTCTTGATGCTTTAAATGACAAATTTTGTATTACTTGTTTTAAGGCCACTATTCTTCTGTGATTACTGTTGGTAATCTGGAAATCTTAAATTATTACCTGAGGGTAATTTAAAGTCACTGAGTCTCTATTTGGCTTTTTAATTGAATTGTGTTAAGGATGATGCAGATCAGGAAATACTAGCAAATAGATACTGGATTTTACAGGGAAATTTAGACAAATAGAGGAAATTTCTGTAATTGTTGGCAGAGCCATACAATTGGGGCCTGCCTGATAATTCACTGCCCAAATTCATAATATACTGCATGGCACTTACTATAAAAATGAAGTCTTTTCTTTTCAGAATCAACAATGATTCACCAAATTTAGGAGGGTAAAAATCAACAACATGTCCTAAAAACATGGCTTGTAAATGATTTCTGAATCAGCACTTCTTGAAGCCTCTTGCTATAGGTTGCTTTAAGGTTGCAAAGTCACCACAAGAGTCAGCATTAAAAAATGTGTTTACTGCTTCTGATATATAGCATTTGTGTGATCATCCCTACTGTTTAGCAGTCTATAATCAAATGTTGAAAACATATTCACATATAACAAGGTAAAAATCATCAAGGCCATATGTAGGCATTTAGTAACTGTTTCTTTGGGTCGGTTTTCAGTTTATATTGATCTCAAAGTATATTTAAAAGATATGTTATTACTGTGATTACTTTTTAAATTTAGGATAAAATTCAGAGGCTTGACTGATGCTCCCCAGATCTGTCACATGTGGTTGGGCAGGTCTGCACTACGTTGCATGACATAGTAGCACCCCTTGGAGAGGTATACGGCACAGTCCATGTGGTCATTTGTGGCTCTGAGTGTGCATTCCATTCATTCTCATCTTCACTGCTTGCCGAGTGCCTTCTCTAGGACTGTGCTAAATCCACAAAGAAGATACAAGTGATTGATATCACCTAGCAGCTTTATTAGGATTTAGATCATATATTCAGTTCCCTAAACTGCTGCACCTGAGTACCATCCTAGGAACTTAGTTTGATCATCAGTGAACAAGCCAGCCTGGTTGTTGACCTTTGTGTATGGATATAACTGCTTACCTGCTTATCTGTAGTTCCTTGTTATAATTAATTGCCCTTGAGGAATAGTGAGCATCTCAATTTCCTGTTTGCATTTGTTATTGAAATCTGTGAAGTAGCTTTATCTTTGTTTCATTTAGTACATATTATTGATCATTCAACAAATAAGTACAAAGGGGAAGGTAGAATTATCAAGAATTAGTTCCTGGGGTTTACCACTGCTTTATCAGGCTGCAATGGTGATATTTAGCAGAGGTGTCATCATATATGTATAAGCAGATGTATCTGATGCAAAAGACTTGTATAAATACCTAATACAATAATAAGAAATTTTACTTGCTAGACATCTGGATAGGATGGCACAGCTTCTAAAAACTGATTTCCAAGGAGTGGTAGTTATGGTCTTAGTAGATAAAATTTAGTTTTAGAGTACTTCAATATTTTTTGCCATCAGCCGGTTTTTAGTCCTCGACTTTTTGGACCTCTTGACAAGTTGACACTCCCTCTTCCTTCCAATACTTTCTTCACTTGGTTTTCAGGATACCATGCTCCCCTTTTTTTCCCTTAGCTCATGGCTATTTTTAGTCAGTCTCCATGGTGGCTTTTCCTCCTCTTAGAGTGTTCCAAGGTTTGGTTCTTAGACTTCTCTCCTCTATCTATATGCACTCCCTTTGGACATCTCACCTGTTCTCTTGCTTTCAAAATCGTCTTTTGTCTGATGCTTTCTAAATATCTGTACCTCCAGTCCAGTCCTTTCCTCTAAGTCCAGTCTCATGTTTCTAACTACCTGCTCATCTGCATTTGTCTCTGTAAGAGACATCTCGAATTTAAACAAGTCCAGAGCCACACTCTGACTTTCTTTCATAAATCTGCTCATCCTACTGCCCTTTCCGTCTTGGTACACAGCAACTATATTCTTGATATCTCCTCTCTTTCACATCCTGTATACAATCTTTTGAAAATTCTTAGGACTTTATTTAAAGTATGCCCAGAATTTGATCACTGCTTATCCCTTCCACTTCTGCCCGTGCCCAGCCTACGTCGCCTGGATTATTACAGTGGCTTCTACCTTACCCCCCATTCTCAGCTCAGCAGTCAGTGTGATTCTGGTAAACATACGTAGGATCATATAACTCTTCTGCTCAAATCCCTCTAGTGATGTCCTCTCGCACTAGAGAGGTCAACAGGACAAGGACTTGCATTCATCTCTGAGGCCATTCAGATTCTTACCCTTCTTCCATTCTGCCTTTATCTTTCTCTCATTTCATCTCCTACTCCTTTCACCCTCATTCATTCACCTCAGCCACTCCAGCTTCCTTCTATTTCTCACACTTCCTGTTTCTGTCCTTCCTGTCCTTTCTACCCAGAACACTTTTCACTATGAGGTCCATTCATGTCTTCCTCTGACCACTCTATATAAAGTTGGAGCTCCTCTCCCCCTGACCCCCACCCCTTCTCAGCTGTTTGTGATCAGGCATCCCAAACTTATATTCATTTCTCCATTGCACTTATCATCGAGTGATACATTTTGTAGCTCAGTTTTTACTTTATTTATTATCTATCTTTTTCATTAGTAATGGAAGCTCAAGGAGGGCAAGGATGTTAAACTTTTCTTTTTTCCCCCAGTGCTTTTTTCCCAGTGTCTAGAACCATAGCTGGCATATATTAAGCCCTTGGTAAATATTTTTTCATTCAATTAATAATGATTTAAATATTGACAAAGCCTTTCTTTGATGCTTTATAAGAGAGCTGTCTAGCTGAAGAAAACAGTTTGTCTGGTAACCATGTGGCTGGGATTTACCGAAAACAAAACAAAACAAAACAAAACATACTGCTCTCTGTGCATCCAGAAGCAATTGGTTCTTAAGATGCCTTAACCAGGAGCCTCTGCAGTGATGCCAGGAATCATCATTTCCATTGCTCTTTAAAGACCATTGCTCCTACTCTACCATAATAACAACCATCTACAGAGCCTAACAAGTTATTTTTCTTACATAAATGTATTTTTGTGCTTGTCACACTTCCTTCAATTAATGACACACATGTATTCAGTTGAAAGCATGGAAGTTTGGAATTTGACTTATGCAAATCATTTCTCACCTATTTTTCTCCTGAATTCAGGTCAAAATATTTAATTGCATGTATAAATAAAATGGGAAGGCAAGAAAGAGTAAGAGACAGACTGTGTGCTATTATTTCAGTTTTTAAAATTGTCTCACTCCTTTCTAATAATCTAGTTCTTGTTAAGATGAACAGTATAAAGTAAATAAATCATACTGTTTAGGCTTAGAGACAGTGTAGCCAGCTTTCAAATATATTAATGTACCCTGAGGAAATATACAGTGTAAGTAGCAACCAATAAATGTGTTTCCTCATTTTTTAGGTGATGAACTAGCTATTTTTCAGATGTTTGTCTTCAAGATGGTAATAACCCCTACGAAAATCCAAAATAACAGAAGCTCGTCTTTCTAGAAGTAAACTAACTGTACAAGGTGGACTCATCGTGGTAGCGCACGCTACTTGCAAATGGGACGCAGGCAATGAGAAATTGAATTCAGGAATTTTTTTTTCTTTTTCTCTTTTCTCTCCCTTTTTTCTCCCAAAACTCCTATATGAGGGGGAGTGTTCAGGAAAAATATTCTAAAGACTTAAAAAGAATTGCCAAAATGAATAAACATGGAATGTCTGCACTGAGACTGAATTCTGCATGATGAAAATCTACTTTGTTGAGTTGGAGGAATGGTGCATTGCACTGCTGTAGCAGGGCAATTATATATCACACTGGAATGAAAATGAGTTACAAGACACCATAGAATTGTGTACTTCAGAAAAACTAAGGTAACAACTTGGACTAACTAAGGTAACAACTAAGGTACCTAGCTAAGGTAACAACTTGGATGAAAGACACCAAGTCTGGAAGAGAAAATGTTGGTGTTTGATTGCTTGTGGTGGTGAGAAGAATTTCTTAGAACTTTGTCATCTAAATGGTTGTTGTATATGTCTCATCCTAAAATACTTTTAAGTCAATGTGCATGCAAATTCAAGTTCTTCATTTTTAAAAATTTATTATTGATTATATGTATTTAAGGAGTACAGAGTTGACTATCAGTGTTTGTATACAATATGCGATGATCAAATCATTATTATTAGCATGTCATCAAGTTCTTCTTTTTGAAATCTGCTGAACGAACATGTGATCCAGCTTCTACCCAGTTATAATCTTATCATTCTCTTATGATCTGAAATTTTACTTAATTCATTTAGTAAGTCTGCCGTCTTTTCCCTTTGCTCATTCCATCACTATATTATCTGTCTACCTTTCTTATAATTAACCAGGAGAGACCTGTCTTATTTAACATAGAAATCATATTTGTTGTTATTTAGAAAATTCTATATATCTATGACCTGGGTGTCATGTTTTTGATAAATTCCTTTTATTTTCATG
The DNA here is from genome assembly GCF_027409185.1 of Cynocephalus volans. Taxonomy (NCBI): domain Eukaryota; kingdom Metazoa; phylum Chordata; class Mammalia; order Dermoptera; family Cynocephalidae; genus Cynocephalus; species Cynocephalus volans. Next base: position 87,970,371 of record NC_084468.1, on the reverse strand, counting down.
TGAAAATGCCCACTGTTTCATAAAGGATTCCTCTGTGCTTGTATATGGTAGTTCTCTTGAGATTGGTAAATTGTACTGATGTGCACACTTAATCTTATAGTATTTGTACAACTTAGATAGACATTAATGAAAGAAGCAATTTTAGATGTTCAGTGATTTTTCTTCTTATTCTTGGGAAAAGCAACAAGGTAAAAGGGTTTAATATCAACATTTTAAAAGTGAAGAATGATACCTGGTTGTGTAAAAGGATAAGGAGCTGTATGAGAAGCATATTAAAGGGTTGATGTTCAGTTCATGTTCCTACGGCTGTCTGAAAGATTGTATAGGTAACAAATAGACATAACAAATATTTTACTGTTTGTATAGAGAATAATTATTTATTCTATATTAAAAAATGGCATTATTTCACTCTGAAATATTTGGGAGAAAGATCATCTGTATTCAAAGAGAAATATGGAATGTCTGTCTTCCTTTGATTATTCTTATTTTTAAATTATGTGCAGCATCCCTTAATCCTGAAAAGGGGTACAAGGAAGTGTTAGAGTCATCCATCATGAAATAAACTCCTTTTGCTTTTGTTGAGTTTGTTATTGTTGGTGCTGTGCTGCTACTGTTTTGTTCAATAGAGAATTCCACAGAACAGATAACTGTTATTCTCAGGAATAGTTTTTTAGGAATTCCTGTATTGAACAGACTACCGGACAAGATCTTCAAGATCCTCCCCACCAAAGGTTAATGCTAATCAGTAGATCATACTAAAATGAGAAAAATAAAGAAAAATTTATATATGTGTATATGCCTATATATGTTTGCAACATTGGCAACCATTTATCTCTGGAAGACTGTTCTTTATTCTGAGACTGTTACCCATGTAATTTTTGGGTGATATGTCCCTACTTTAATTATGGCAGATAGTACTGGTTTACTTTAATGCCTTTGTGAAGCAAAAGAACATGGCTATTTTATTTTGACCTGATCCACACTGCCCTCTTTCTGCTATGAGGGATATTTTACTGTCCTATGAAATCCAGAAGTCTACGAACCACTGGAATAAATGATCTCAATTGTTCTTTCATAAGCATTCTATGTCAGTTTACCCAATTAACACGGACTTTTAATTGTAAAGAGCCCAGGCCCGAAAGAAATATAAATACTATTGTTTTTAGGAATGGTAAGTTGTAAGGAACTGGTAGGGCTGCATAGGTGACCGGGACAGGGTGGGTGATGGGAGGTAATCAAGATGATTCATTCATTTAAGAACTTTTTATTGACTTCATTCAGCATCTTCTATGTCAGGACTGTTCTAGGCTCTTCGTATATGACAGTAAACCATGCAAAATTACTTACTGTCTTATCAATAGAGATAAAACATAAACAATAGATGCAATAAAGTATAAATACAGAAATTATCAAGGATATTATAAGTTGATAAACACTATAGAAATAAAAAATGTAGAGTGGAATAAGAGAGTGTCAAGATAGGTCAGGTGACATTGTTAAGCAGGGTGGTTAGAATAGGCCTTATTGAGAAGGTGGGATTTGAGTAGACTTGAAGTAGGTGAGGAGTCAAGGAGACCCCAGAGGAATGGCTTTTCATAGAGTGAACAGCTAGAGTGTGGTTCCCAGGCATAGATGTGCCTGGAATGTTCAGAGAGGACCAAGGAGTCAAGTGTGACTCACATGGAGGGAGCAAGCTGAAGACCGATACTCCTGATGGTGGTTTCTTCCAATACTGTTCCTAGGAATTTGTTACCCTAAAAAATCCTGAGTTACTTTGCTTTTAATTAATTTGTTTTGGTAAAATGGAAATTTGAATATTTATTAACACGGAATTAGGTTAAATTATATATTATGTGCACATAAAAGGAACTACACTTTTACCAATATTTTCTAACAGCTGTGTCGAGTTGGGTTCCGGTGGACATTAGAGGTAGAGAGAATGAAGGCCTGGATGTGGAATTACAAATTTTAAAATTCTGTCATCTGTCAGCTTCCACCTGAGATCATGAGAGAAATCTATTATGATAAATAGCTACTGGCTGAGCCTTTGGCCCTAAACCTCAATATAGTGCCTTAAGAGCTAGGCTGAGTCAAACAGAGAACCGTTCTGGTCTCCTGAAACAGACTTAGAAACAATGTAATGTCTGCTTTACCTACATCTACCCTGAAATTCAACTAGAATCTTTAAACCATGGTGTACCTACCCAGAGACAAGCCAGAAAAAGGAAGAGAATGATGAACCAAATGTGTACCCAATGCCCAGGACTGTGCTTCCATAACCCAGGCCAGGCCTTCCACAAGTGCAAGGAATAGAAAGAGAGGAGAGGGAGAGCAAGAATGAAAGTGAACACACTTAGTCCAGACGGTCATTTAAGCTTTGTAAAAAGAGTAGGAATAAGAAAGGATGAGAGAATATTGTCATGACCTCATTAAAACCTCCACCGAACAATTGCAGAGACCACACATGCTTATGCTATGTGCTTTTTGGGGGTCTCTCTGAGAACCCCACAGCCTTGACATGTGCACAATACGTATCCTGAAACTTGACAGATTTAGATCACTAATTTGGGGGGTGGGGGGAGACAGGGTTCAGGACAGAAAACAGAAACACTAGATATTTCAAACTGAAAAGGGATTTAAAATAATGAATTAAGTCCGTTCAAAATGGTAGGGAAGGGTAGAGGGTGTCAGTCAAGGTTATTTTGTTGTTGCTATTGTTGTTCTCTGCACCACACACTGTAAACTGGAGTCTGGGAAGCTGCTGCTCCTTTCCATTAATGCAGGAGACCCCTGCCAAAGCTGTAACTACTCCGCAGCACCTGAGCTGGTGACTAGTACTAGAACAGGGAATTGTAAGGCACTAAAAGGTATTTACCCAAGCCCACAGGCAGTAGCCCTGTGAAGTGGTGGGGGAAGGATGATTCTGCTTCATTTTCAAACATCATATGAGTACATTGCCTTGGCAGAACCTAAGCCTTATTCAGAACCTTGGGAATCTCGGAAATGTAGTTTTTAGGCTTCCAGACTCTGTGATCCAAGGAGAGTGTAGAGGAGTGTGGTAAAAAATGCTCACTGACAATGGAGATTTGTCAGAGGCATGTCCATGATCTAAATGAAGAAGTAAAAGCTAAGTGAAAATTCTTAGAGGAAGAGGATGAGTCAAATATGCTAGCAAGAAATTTTAATCCTAGGGACAAGATATTGTAAATGTATTGTATAGACAGATGCTTCTCAACTTACCATGGTGTTACATTCTGATAAACCTATCGTGAGTTGATTATTGTAAGTCAGAAATACATTTAATACACCTAACCTACCTTAACTGTGCTCAGTACAGTTACACTTGGGCCGAATCGTATAACACAAAGCCTATTTTATAATAAAGTATTGAATATATCATGTAATTTATCAAATACTGTACTGAAAGTGACAGACAGAATGGTTGTATTTTACTGAATGCATATTGTTTTTGTACAATGGTAAAGCTGAAAGATTGTTAAGTCGAACCAAAATAAGTTGAGGAACATCTGTAATTAGTACACGTGCATGGGAACTCTACTTATTCGATTGTGTCAACAGACTAAGAAATTCATTTTCAAGAATTGGGCAGGGGGGTCACATTTATTTTCCACAAAGCATCAAAGAAGTAGAAATTAGTTCTGTAGCTGACTGATATATTTTACTTTTTTCTTTTTTTTTTTAAGAAATGTGGACGATCAAGGTAGAATTTTGCTACAGAATGCATGTAGAGCCAATTAATTTACAGATCTCTGCTTGTGGGGAAAAAACAAAAAATCAGCTTGCATGCTTCAGGGCAATTCCTATTATGGTGTGCTGATGAAGACACTGGCTTTCCCTGTTCTTTTGGGAACAAATGAATTTTATCTTACACACCTACTCCATCTGTTCCTTTTCCTGTATTCTTCAGAAATTTAGAACTGTAGTTGAGTTTTTTTCTGAGTCCTTCACCAAGTATTGCGAAATCTACACAGCTCTCACCTTTATGTGTTGGAAGAGATTTTAGAATTCTGTAAAATCCTGATTGTAAACTGAGCATTTTTTCTTAATGTCTGTATTTAAATGATTCTTAGGACTGCCAGTCTTCTAGAGCTAACGAATCCTTTCCTATTTGGCAGCAGATAGCTTATTGCCAGCCTTTTCCCATCTGATAAGTGTTCCCATAGCAAAACTAAGGCAATCTGTTTATTTTCATTAAATACCAAAATTATAGCCTGAGAAAAATGTATAATGTATTATGCCATATTATAGTACCTGAGTGAGATGATTCAAGGGTGATTGAATTCATTGTGATAGGGGAGGCTTGTTCAAATAATCAATAAAAATATTAGTTTTTTTATAAGGGAGAAAAAGAAACCCTTGAAATCTGTCATTACTTTGAACTTCAACAAGGATTCAGATTTACTTTTGATGTTAGCAGTTCTAATTTCCCAAGCTTATTATACCTATATTCCTAGAACCTGACCCTTTTTATTTATTTGTATACCCTCACTCACACATATATTCTAAAGAACATATTCATTTGTCTGATATAAAAAAAATATTGTTAAAGAATAGATACACTCTTTGATATACAAAAAGCAGAAATGTCTATTGGTTTATGAAAATCAAAAGTGCACCACTACTTTTTTCTGAAGAACAGTAGTGTAAAGGTATTTGCTGCTTGGGAAGGTTTGTGTGCCTGTTTTAAACAACCCAAGTAAAAATCGGAATTCACAAAAATGAATGAGGGAGTTATTAATCATCTTGCAAGATATATTTTCTTTCTAAAGAATCCACCATAGTTATTCTATAGTGAGCTCTCTGTGCATTTAACATTTTATTTATACATAAATGCAAGGTTGTTATTTTTCATTGTGTTGATGAATATTAAAGTTTAAATAGATTAAAGAAATCATGTTGGCTGTTTCCCCGCTTCTTCAGATGAAAACATTGGGGCATAAAGGATAGTTATTTGCTTAAAGTGAACCAAAACTTATGGTAAAAATTAAATTATTTACTATCAGTGGTCTTTGTCAATGCATTTTCCATGGAGAAATAAATATAGGTACTTCAGAATTTTGTTAGCCACTTCAGCAATGCAATTACTATGAAGGTTTGTACTTACCACATTATTAAATTATATGGCACATTGCAGTTCAAAATTGAGTGCAGAATGTAGTAACCAGGGCCGAGCCCGTGGTGCACTCGGGAGAGTGCGGCGCTGGTAGCGCGGCGACGCTCCCGCCGCGGGTTCGGATCCTATATAGGAATGGCCAGTGCACTCACTGGCTGAGTGACGGTCACGAAAAAGCAAAAAAAAAAAAAAAAAAAAAAAAAGAATGTAGTAACCAGGCACCAACCATACTTTCTCCTTTCTATTTTACATTTTCCTTCTCTAATTTCCCAAGGTAGTTGTTGCTTTATCCTGTCTTGATTATTATAATGATTTATACATGAATACTTTTGTTAGACTATTTTCAAGAAGAATCATACAGAATATTTTATAGATACCTACAATTTTTCTAACTCTAAGAATAATACTGCCACTAACATTGTCCCCATTTCTGTGTACAGATGGTTTTGATGTATATATTTCAGGTATCTGGAGCAAGCAGGAAAACAGAAGTCCTGACTGATACCTATTTTAAAATTAGCCCTACATCCATAAATGTATATTTTTGAAAGATTTATTTCTGGAATTAGGTAGTCCTGTAATAAGACTATATTCTGTGAATTTTTAAAGTAGTGACAATACAGCATACAGTGTAGGAATAATTTTAAGACTGGGGCATTGTGAGGGTTTCTGAATCAATTTTATTTAATAAATGTGTAGCTGTTTGTTTAGATCTTTTTTAACCATTAAGAAACAAAGCTGTCTTTCCATTGGCATCAGAAAGAAGGCCAATTCAGTTCACTCAATTGCAAAAAGTTCTGGTAAGAAAATCTATCACACATCTAAACCTGTTTCTTTTGGATGGAAGGGTTGAATTACTAGAAAAAACCTGATATCTTCCCCTAAGATAATGTCAAGCCAAATGAAATCAGGTGGCCACTGTTCTTGTCCTGGAGCTGGGAGGTAGGTCAGGAGGCCAGGTTGGGGTGAGGAGAGTCAGAGGCAGGAGACTGATGAGTATCTACTTAGACCAGGGTGGCTTGTGAGAAGAACACTGTCTTCTGAATCACTGGCTTATAGAGTCTCCCTCTTTTCTGTTTCCAATGTTACCCTTCCTAATGAGCTCTCTTTGATCCCTGGGGCCAGATTGCCAGGATTGGTTCACATCTTGGCTGATTATAAGACTTGGTATCTTAAGAATTTGGGCCACTTACCTAAAACTCTCTGAGCCTCAGTTTCCTTATCAGCATAATGGAGATAATAATAGTAACTTCCTTATGGCATTGTGAGGATTAAATGAGTCAAACCCCAGTAAACTAAGCCAGCTTCTATTTACCATGGTTTAAGTTTCTTAACCATCTTTACCCTTAGCTTTTCTCATTCATATAATGGAGTTTCATGAGCAGCATGAAGAGTAAATAAAATGGATGATATTGGTGAAAAGTACTTAGCAAATGTTACTGAGATGTGAATTAACTTTTAGCTGATTGAATTGCTTTAACTAGCTTGCATTCTCCATTGCATCAAACGTTTGAATATCAAAGCTTTTACTATATTTAGTAACCTGAACTTTATTCATAGACACACAGGTTTTGGTATTTTCTTATTGAATATTACAAGTGTCATCCAGATATTATTTATAGAGCATCAACTATGAACAATCACAGGAGAAGCTACAGTTGAGGTCATTGAGGCCCAGAAAACCTTGACCTGTCATGTGGCACCTAGTTATAACTAATCTTATTGCTTCTCCTCAAACGTTTAGTTAAGATGTGGTGTAGAGGTCCAATGTCCTTAACATTGAAACTGAAAGGAGAGCCCTTTTAACTCATCCATTTGCCATTTGAACCTCAAAAAAATATTTAAGATGGAAAAAATCCCTCCCTTTGTAAGTACTGCTTTTTAAAACTTTCTTGTTGCACACTGCTTCAGCTTTTCTCTTCTCACTGGGCTCCCATTTGTGATGCATCTGAAATAACCATTTCTGCATAACACAATCTCTGTTCACTGCTGATCTTCCCTGGAGCTGGTGCTGCTTCCCATGGGGAATACAGATGAGGCTAGTGATCCACCAAGAGCAGGCCAGGGGACACTGAGAAAGTGACTCTTTGTCATTGTGAATAATTCACTAGGTTTGAATTCTCAGGTTGTTGGTGGGGTTTCTTTATGTCTTTCTCACCTTCTTGGTGTATATCTAGCTTTAATGTTATCTAGCTTTAGTGTATATCTAGCTTTAATGTTTAACATTATTAATGTTTATTTCACAGAACATTTGTTATTCTGAAGTTTTTCCTGCAACACAAAGACAAAAAATTAACGTGGTAAAGTTATTTTCACCGGTAACTTTTCTCTCTCAGTTATGATGTATATCAATATGACATCATTATTCAAATGCACAAAAGTTTAAGTACTTGTAGCTCTTAGATACCAAATGAATATAGAGCTATTTGGAAACTGGTTGTGAAGACTGGAAATTTTTGTGCCTGTTGGGGAGCTGTTCCAGATTCATAAAGCATTTTCTGAAATAAGAGGCAGAGCTGTACTTCAGTTTTGATTTGGAAATCAAGGAATTAGAGTGTCCAAAACCTGCAACTTTAAAAGGGCAAAAGAAAAGAGTGTTGAACAAACTCCCATCCTCCTGGATAGGTTTCGAACAATCCAAAAATTATCCAAGTCAATTGTCTTCCAAACAAGAGTTCCCTTAAATCAGCCTTTAAGATCTTTGCTTCATTGCACGCGGACACCAGTTTCCTTTTCCTGGGTCTTCTCTAGGATTTCTTATTTCTGCTCAAGGCACTGTCATGCTCCATGTCTCCCAGGCTTGAAACTTTAGAGACCCTCCTTTCCTTTACCCGCTATCTCTAGTCAGCCATTAAGTCCTACCCTTCATTTCTGATGTCTTTTTGTATTCATTTTCTCCTTAACTGTGTCTGTTGCCTTCTCCTGGAATGTGGAAAGTACGAAATGCCTTGACATCCCCATGGGAATAATATGTAAAGCTTTCACAGTTACATCACCAATCTCATTACTTTCTAATAATTCATTGTTTATTTCTACACCTGCCGTTATGGTTTACTTGGGGGCACTTTGCATGAAGAAAACAGTTTTCATCACTTAGTGAACTAGACTGAGTACAGGACCCTGGTCTAGGGGGTTGAAAAACAAAGTAAAACCTCACTGACATGCAGAAGCATGGTACTACCTAATGACTTGCTTTCACTAAGTGACCTCATAACTTGTGCCCTAGAAAAATTGGAAATGAGAACATTTGGAGATCATTCGGGAAAAGTTGAAATTGTGAATGTTAAATATGTCATTGCTAAGGGGCTGTTGTATTTCCTGCCTATTTTGCCTGTAGTTTCTCTTTCTCTTCTAATTCATTTTTTAAAATCTGCTAGATTAATTTTGCTAAAATACCATTTTGCATTCTTCATCCCCTGTTTAAAAACCTGCAGTGACTCACCATCAGTTTTAGAAATCGATTCAAAGGTCTTAATGAAGCCGGTTTCAGGCCTCCCACACTTTGGCCCATACCCACCAATCTCCTATTCTCCTTCATAAACCTTTCAAATCTAGCAAAATTGGTTTGTTCTTTGTCCCCTGGAGTATACATTTTCCTATCTCTGTGCATTTTTCTGAATTTTTTAAAGAATAGCTTTTAAATCTGATATTCTGTTTAAAATCTCTATTATCTCTGTGTTCAGACTGTCTGGGCTTGGCCTGGGGACCTGCGTGGTTGTAAAGGTGCATGGGGTTGAAATGGGGGAGCACTCTGTTAGTTAAAGAGCATTCCGAAGACGTAAGCGAGTGTCATTACTTCCATTATTAATGTTTATTGATACAAAAAGTTAATTGAATTAGGACTGAGGGGTTGACCACACACTGAAAAGAATCATTCAAGTCATTCCTAAATTGCTTATCTTTGGTCCTTCTTTAGTAAAGCAATTTTTCTATTTTCATAAGAAAAGCCACAGTTCAATCATAGAGCAGGTACTGGAATCAGATTGTCTAGGTGTGAAACATCAGTCTGACTCACACTAATTGTTTGACCTTGGGCATGATTTCTTTGGCTCTGAGTGGGTATCGTAATGGTACCTACCTACTTACCTTGTAGGTGGTTGTGAGAATAAGAATAGTACCCAACACATGGTAAGAGCTCAATAAATTTTAGCTGCTGCCATTATCAGTAATAGTAGTATTGATACTGTATTTCTATAGATATTTTCTGATTAATTTGATACTTTTTCTTTACCACATTTATTTTTGAGTTAAAAGGTATTTCCTGCTTTAGGAATAAAATCTATTTCAGGTTAAAATAAAAATTCATCTAATACATCCTTAAGTAGTAACGAGGCATTTAGTGCACTGAGGTAGTTAGGTGCTTCCCAAAGTGGGAACTTACAAGAAAGGAGTAATTATCTAAGGTTAACGATTCCTTATATTAGTGATGTAATTATCTCTTCTCTTAGAATACTGGAGCTGAATGGATCTGTTCCCAGGGGAGAGGGATTCTTTCTCCTGGCTGTACAAAGATTTGAATATAAAGTCTAGCCACCCTCAGAGCCACTGCTACCTTCCTCATCTTAGAGTGCCTGCCTCTCTCCCATGAGAAAGAAGAGTGGATGAGGCAGAAAAAGTGGGAAGGATCTTTTCTCTTCCTAGAAGCCAGTCTGAGGCCTCAGCTTGAGAAAGAAATACCTGCCAGAGCATTTCAAGGGAAAAGGGGTCGAGAGATGGTGCTCTAGATGTGTGAATCTGCTTTCATTCATTCATGCATTCATCCACTCTCTTATTATTTGTTCAATTCATCAATTATTTATTGAATATATATGGTGACAATCACTGTACTATGTATTGGACACATCAGAAAGAAGGATGAGATTTAGTTCTCTGTCTTGAGGTTAGTTTGTGTGTTTTAACATAGGAAGTCAAATTAAATCTTAAAATATTTCTTCTGTGAATGAACACATTCTGAAACAGATTTGCATTTGCTAAACTCCATGCCAAGTGGAACAAATGTAATGCAATGCATTTTTAAAATTCATAAAATGGCAGCACTTGAGTAGTTGGAGAATCTCTTCTTGAAGTGAAGAAACCCAGTCATAGTTGGAGTCATGATGATTAGCTAATGGGGTTACCAGCAATTTCTGAAATCCAGTCACTATATTATCTCTATGATAAGATGTTGGAATTTAAATTTTACTATTAGAAGGCCATGTGATTTTTAGAAGTGTGGAGACATTTTTATTGCCCCACAG